>NC_062213.1:64244353-74244353 GCF_902686445.1 Sciurus carolinensis
TATCGTCAAAATGGCTATACTACCTAAAGTTCTATACAGATTCAATGCAATTCCAATTAAAATCCCAATGATGTACCTCGCAGAAATAGAGCAAGCAATTATGAAATTCATCTGGAAGAATAAAAAACCTAGAATAGCTAAAGCAATCCTCAGTAGCAAGAGCGAAGCAGGGGGTATTGCAATACCAGATCTTCAACTCTACTACAAAGCAATAGTAACAAAAACGGCATGGTATTGGTACCAAAATAGACAGGTAGATCAATGGTACAGAATAGAGGACATGGACACAAACCCAAATAAATACAATTTTCTCATACTAGACAAAGGTTCCAACAATATGCAATGGAGAAAAGATAGCCTCTTCAACAAATGGTGCTGGGAAAACTGGAAAACTATATGCAATAGAATGAAACTAAACCCCTATCTCTCACCCTACACAAAACTCAACTCAAAATGGATCAAGGACCTCGGAATCAGACCAGAGACCCTGCATCTTATAGAAGAAAAAGTAGGTCCAAATCTTCAACTTGTTGGCTTAGGATCAGACTTCCTTAACAGGACTCCCATAGCACAAGAAATAAAAGCAAGAATCAACAACTGGGATAGATTCAAACTTAAAAGCTTTCTCTCAGCAAAGGAAACTATCAGAATTGTGAAGAGAGAGCCTACAGAGTGGGAGAATATCTTTGCCAACCATACCTCAGATAGAGCGCTAATTTCCAGAATCTATAAAGAACTCAAAAAACTCTACACGAAGAATACAAATAATCCAATCAACAAATGGGCTAAGGAAATGAACAGACACTTCACAGAAGAAGATGTACAAGTAATCACCAGATATATGAAAAAATGTTCAACATCCCTAGTAATAAGGGAAATGCAAATCAAAACCACCCTAAGATTTCATCTCACCCCAATTAGAATGGCGATTATCAAGAATACAAGCAACAATAGGTGTTGGCGAGGATGTGGTGAAAAAGGAACACTCATACATTGCTGGTGGGGTTGCAAATTAGTGCAACCACTCTGGAAAGCAGTGTGGAGATTCCTCAGAAAGCTTGGAATGGAAACACCATTTGACCCAGCTATCCCACTCCTTGGCCTATACCCAAAGGACTTAAAATCAGCATACTACAGAGATACAGCCACATCAATGTTCATTGCTGCTCAATTCACCATAGCCAGATTGTGGAACCAACCTAGATGCCCTTCAGTTGATGAATGGATAAAGAAACTGTGGCATATTTATACAATGGAATATTACTCCGCAATGAAGAATGATAAAATTATGGCATTTGTAGGCAAATGGTCGAAATTGGAGAATATCATGCTAAGTGAGATAAGCCAATCTCAAAAAACTAAAGGACAAATGATCTCGCTGATAAGCGGATGAGGACATATAATGGGGGTGGGAGGGGCTAGCATTAGGTTTAGGGTTAGGTTTAGAGTTAGGCTAAGGAGAGCAGTAAGAATGAAGGAAAGAAGGACTGTGTAGAGGGAAAAGAGGGGTGGGAGGGGTGGGAGGGGTGGGAGGGGTGGGGGGGAGGGGAAAAATATAATAAACATCATTACCCTATGTAAACGTAAAAAAATAAATTAAAAAAAAAAAAAAATATGTATGTGGTAAGTGGATAAAGGAATGAGTTCTTCATAAAGTTTCCAACTTTTACATCATTGTATCCTCAGCACTTAGAACTAGTTTTGCTGACACAATGTAGACATTTAATAAATGTTTGATGAACTAATGGAATGATAGCCATACTAATGACTCTACCAAAAATATATGTTAAATTTGTGTTATCCCAAAAGTGTAACATACATCGTTTTGTTTGTGTATTTGTACAGAATGTCTGTAACTAAGTGATAAGAATAAGGAATATGTTGAAAATAATATAATACCAAGAAAAACAAATTTGTATTAGTAAATATGTTACTGTGACCTGAACCTTTGCTTGAAGATCAAGTCATTTGGACTCTGTGGTAAGCAGAATTCTAAAGATGTCCCCCAAGATCCCCATCCCATCGCCTGGTTATTCTAACAAACACTAATCTAGCACTACTGTGAAAGAGTCCATGTATATAAATAAGGCCCTAACCAACTGACCTTAACAGAGGGAAACTAGCCTGAGTTATGCAAGTAGGTGCAATGTAATCACATGAATCATAAAAGAAGCAACAGAAAGATGGCAGTGAGCACACCCTACTCAAAGGTTGGATGAAGCAGGCTACGGACCAAGAATAAGAGTAGCCTCAGGAGGTGGGAACAGTCTCCAGCTGACTGCCAACAAGGAATCAGTCCTTTCACCATGTGGAACTGAATTCTGCCATCAACCTAGGTGAACCTGAAGCCTGATCTTCCCCAGGGTCTTCAGATAAGATCCTAGGCCAGTTGATACTTCAATTTTAGCCTTATAAGGCTCTGAGCAGAGAAGCCGGACAAACCACTCAGAATGCTGACTTAAAGAATAGTGAAATAATAAACTTGTGCTGTTTTAAGCTGTGGAGTGTATGGCAATTTATCATGGCAGTAATAAAAGATTAATAGAGGCTTATTACCTACCACCCTTTTGCAAAGAGACTTTGGACAATTTCTTTCACATTTCTGTTTTAGTTTGGAAACAACATTTTAATAAATGGACTCAAAAATACTGAGTAACTCTCATTACTCTTTTAAGAATTGAAAACAGTCCTTAAAACCTTATTGAATCTCTTCATTTTATAGACAAGGACACTAAAGTCCATATCCCCAGTTATTAGGAAAGCTGCAATTTGAGGCCAGGTTTCATAACTGCCAACCTAGTGCTCATTCTACTACAGCATGTAATGGTGGTGCTCACAGATAGCTTGAGCTATACTGGAGAGGCACCTGGGGTGACAGGAAGAGGGTCTGCAGCTTGAAGTAAAAAGCCAGAAATTCATGCTTCATCCCCCCACCCACCCCCAACACTTAGTAGTGGTGCAAACCCCTTGGAAGTTATTTATTCCCTCAGAGCCTCAGTTTTCTTATTATGCAATGGGAACAATGGAAACATGCCCTGTTTTATTTATAGGCTATAGAACAATAAGCATTTATTGAGCACCCATTATACATCAAATATTTCATTAAATTCTATGAAATAAAGACAAATAAAACTGGGCTCCTGATCTCAAATAATTCACTTATAAGCAGATTTCTCCAATGTCAAGCAATACATGTTATACAAAAGGTAAACAGATGACTTGTGGAAATACAGATGAGGACCATCTGACCGCAACATCTAACTCAGGCATTTAAAAAGAGGAGGTAAATATATGACTGAGTCTTGAAGGACTGGTAGACATTTGCCACCAGAATAGATCTTTTCAAGTAGGGGAACCAATGTGAGTCCAAGCATATAAACAAGTCCAAGCATAAAAAAAGAATTGCAAGTAGTTCTTTTTTCCAAGAACAAAGAGCATGTAGGGACTGCATTCCCAGGCAAAGGTCAGATGATGAAAACCATCCTATGACTTGCTAGGGAAGCATGAACTTTGTCCTATAGGCAACAGACTTCATTGGAAAGTTTAAGGTAAGAAATGTGGCAGTGTTGATTGGTTAGTGAGAGGTTAGCCTGGAAACGTGGATAGAGGTTATTACTGTGGTAACACAGTCCAGGTGTAAGATAAAAACAAAAGTCTAACATGAGAAAACAGTGATAGAAATTGGAAAAGAAGAAAAATTCAAATAATTTGCAGAACAGAAATTCCTAAACTCTGCATACACAACACAATTACCTGGTCCCATGCAGATGTCCTGAATTAGATTCTCTAGGTTGAGGCCAGGCACTTTCCTAAAAGATGCCCAGATGACTTTGATGAGCATCTGGGTTTCTGAGCCCTTCTAGATCAGGTGTTGGCAAGCTATAACCATTAGCCAAATCTGACCCAATATCTATCTTTATACAACCCCTGAGCTAAGAATGGTTTTACATTTTTAAATGGCTCAAAACAATCAAAAGAAGATTCCTATGAAATTCAAATTTTAGTGTTAAATAATTTTCTTAGAGCACAGATACACTCATTTGATTTCATAGTATAGTGCCTGCGGTTTTTTCACACTATAATAGCAGAGCTGAGTGACAGTTACAAAGATCATATGGCTCAACAAACCTAAAATATTTACTATCTGGTCCCTTATAGGAAAAGTTGCCAACTCCTGGCCTAGAGAAATTATCCTCACTCTTGGCAACCCAGTGGGATCAGTCACATATCCCAAGTCAGATCACTGGAGATGGAACCCAGCCATCAGTAATTTCATAAAAGCTTTCTGGTGAGTCAACATTATAAAGGCTGTCTATGATAAACCCAAAGCCAACAGCATAGTGAACGTGGAAAACTGAAAGCATTTCCTTTAAAATCTGGGACAAGACAAGGACGTCCACTCTCACCACTCCTATTTAACATAGTGCTAGAAATTCTAGTTAGAGCAATTAGGAAAGAGAAGGAAATAAAAGGGATAAAAATAGAAAGGAAGAAGTCAATTATCACTATTTGCTGATGATATGATCACATACTTAGAAGATCCAAAAGACTGCCACAGTTAATAACCACACTCAGCAAAGCAGGTTACAAAATCAACATTCAAAAATTAACTTTCCTATACACCAGGAATTCAGAAAACCATTCCATTCACAATGGCCTCAAAAAAAAAAATCTAGGAATAAATCTAACCAAGGAGGTGAAAGACTTCTGCAATGAAAACTATAGAACATCAAAGAAAAAAAATTGAAGATAAGAGGATGGATAGACCTAAAGACCCCCCATGTGCTTGAATTGGCAAAATTAATATTGTTAAAATGGTCATACTACCCAAAGCAATATACAGATTCAATGAAATCCCCATCAAAATGCCAGAGATCCTTCCAGAACTAGAAATACAACCTTAAAATTCATTTGGAAGAGTAACAGACCTAGAGTAGTCAAAGCAATTTTAAACCAAAAAAGCAATGCTGGAGGCACCACAATACCTTACTTCAGATTATACTGCAGAGCTATCCATAGTAACAAAAACTGCTTGGTAACTGGCATAAAAACAGATGCATAGACCAATGGTATGGAAGTATGAACTTGCTAAGAATTATGAACTTTGTCCTATAGGCAATAGAATCCACTGCAAAGTTTGAAGTAAGAAATACAGACTAGATAGAAGACTAGTCTAGTAAGAATAGAAGACTCATAAACAAAGCCACACCCATACAGTCATCTGATCCTTGACAAGGTGCCAAAAACACATTGAAGAAAAGACAGTCATTTTAACAAACTGTGGGAAAATTAGTTATCCAAAGTCAAAGACTTTAGACCAAAAACTTTGCAACTTCTAGAAGAAAATATAGGGTCAACCTACAGCTTAGGCACAAGCAAACACTTTCTTAATAAGACCCCTAAAGTTCCAGAAATAATGCCAAGAGTTAACAAATGAGATGGCACCAAATTAAAAAGCTTCTGCACAGCAAAGGAAATAATTAAGAATGTGAGAATAGAACCTACGAGATGTGAGAAAATCTTGGCTAGCAACTCTACTGAAGAAGGATTAATAACCAGAATATATAAAGAACTCAAAACACTAAACTCCAAAACAAAAAATACTGCAGTTAATAAATGGGTAAAATAACTAAGCAGACACTTCTCAAAAGAAGAAATACAAATGGCCCACAAATATATGAAAAACCTTCAACATTGTTAACAACTAAGGAATTGCAAATCAAAAGGACACTGAGATTTCATCTCACCCCAGTTAGAATGGCAGTCATGGTTGACAATAATAGATTCTGGAGAGGATGTAGAGAAAAAGGAAGACTTTTATACTGTTGGTGGAAATTTAAATTAGTACATCCACTATGGAAATCAGTATAGAGTTTCCTCAAAAGATTGGAAATGGAACTACTGTCTGACCAAACTATCTCACTCCTTGTTATTTAACCCAAAGAATTAAAGTCAGATTGTCTCATGTTTAAGTTATCTGTTCATGAAATTCCCTTTCTAGGTTTGTCAGAATGTCCTTGAAACTCTAGCCAGAGCAATCAGATAGACAAAAGAAATTAAAGGGATATAAATAGGAAAAGAAGAACTCAAACTATCACTATTTGCAGATGACATGATTCTATATTTAGGAGAACCAAAAAATTCCACCAGAAAACTGCTAGAACTAATAAATAAATTAAGCAAGGTAGAAGGATATAAAATCAATACCCATAAATCAAATGCATTTCTATACATAAGTGATAAATCCACTGCAAGAGAAATTAGGAAAACTACCACATTCACAATAACCTCAAAAATAAAATACTTGGGAATCAAAGTAACAAACAAGGTGAAAGACCTCTACAATAAAAACTACAGAACACTAAAGAAAGAAATTGAAGAAGACCTTAGAAGACAAAGATCTCCCACACTCTTGGATAGGTAGATTAATATTGTCAAAATGACCATACTACCAAAAGCAGATTTTTAAAAATGCAATTCCTATTAAAGTCCCAATGACATTCTTCATAGAAATAAAAATATCCAATCATGAAATTCATTTGGAAAAATAAGAAATCCAGAATAGCCAAAGAAATCCTTGGCAAGAAAAGTGAAGCAGGAAGCATTATAATACCAGATATTAAACTATACTACAGAGCAATAGTAACAAAAATGGCATGGTATTGGCACCAAAATAGACATGTAAACCAATGGTACAAAATACAATACACAGAGACAAACCCACATAAACACAGTCTCATGCTAGACAAAGGTGCCAAAAATATGCATTGGAGAAAAAATGGCCTGTTCAACAAATGGTGCTGGAAAACTGGAAATCCATATGTAACAAAATGACATTAAACCTCTATCTCTCATCCTTCACAAAAATTATCTCATAGTGGATCATAGACTTAGGCACTAGAACAGTAGTGCACCTAATAGAAGAAAAAGTAGGCCAAAATCTTCATCATGTCAGTTTAGGACCTGACTTCCTTAACAAGACTCCTAAAGCACTAGAAGTAAAATAAAAAGTCAATAAATGGGATGGCATCAAACTACAAAGCTTATTTCTGGCAAAGAAAATAATCAATAATGTGAAGAGAGAGCCTAGAGAATGGGAGAAAATCTTTACCACATGCACCTCAGATAGAGCATTAATCTCCAGAACATATAAAGAACTCAAAAAACTTAACAGCAAAGAAACAAATAACCCAATCAATAAATGGGCTAAGGAACTGAACAGATACCTCACAGAAGAAGAAATACAATTGATCAACAAACATATGAAAAAATGTTCATCATTTCCAGCAATTAGATGCAAATCAAAACTACTCTAAGATTTCATCTCTCTCCAATCAGAATGGCAATTATCAAGAATACAAGCAATAATAAGTGTTGGCATGGATTTGGAGGAAAGGTACACTCATACATCATTGGTGGGAATGCAAATTGGTGCAACCATTATGGAAAGCAGTATGGAGATTCCTCAGAAAACTTGGAATGGAACCACCGTGTGACCCAGCTATCCCGCTCTTGATTTATACCCAAAGGACTTAAAATCAGCATAATACAGTGATGCAGTCATATCAATGTTTATAGCAACTCAATCCATAATAACTAAACTACGGAACCAACCTAGATGCCCTTCAACAGATGAATGATAAAGAAAATGTGGTACATATACACAATGGAATATTATTCAGTCCTAAAGAAGAATGAAATTATGGCATCTGCAGGTAAATGGATGGACCTGGAGACTATCATGCTTAGTGAAATAAGTCAAACACAAAAAACTGAAGGCCAAATATCTTTTCTGATATGTGAATGCTGATCATATTAGGGGAGGGAGGGGAGGGAGGAGAGGGAAGAATGAAGGAATTTTGGATTGTGTAGAGGGGAGTGAGGGGAGGGGTGGGGCGGTGGAGACAGGAAGGACGGTACAACGAGAAAGACATTATTATCCTATATACATGTATGATAACACTACTTGTGTGACTCAGCATCATGTACAGCCAGAGGAATGAGAATTTATGCTTCATTTGTGTTCAATGTGTCAAAATGCATTCTATTGTCATGTATAACCTATTAAAACAAATTTAAAAATTAATAAAAAAAGAATGTTCACCTAACAGAAGAAAATGCTATAAATACTTGTAACAAAAAAGAAAAAAGGTTTCTGGGAACAAGTTAACATATAAAGCGGTTTTATATAAAACATCAACTGTCTTGTATATTTTGATAAGCAGCAGACCCAGTTTTCATTTGAAATGCAGTTTGAGGTATTAAAGTAAAAGAATTCTGTGATTGTTGAATTGAATTATGTTATAAGTGCTGAGAGAAGATAAAATATTTAAAACATTTTCAAATATGTAGTGCATGGTTAATTCAAGCTTCTGTACACTATAGTATGTTCCATTTTCCTTCAGTTTGCATGTTTGCAATTACTTGATATTTCCTATTATAGCATTGCAACATGCCTTTTAATAAATGTCATGACATCTGCACTCTTTTAAAAATAAAAAAGAATTAAAGTCAGCATACTACAGCAAAACATGCATACCCATTTTTTTTTATTGTAAACAAATGGGACACATGTTGTTTCTCTGTTTGTACATGGAGTCAAGGCATACCATTTGTGTAATCATAAATTTACATAGGGCAATGTTGTTTGATTCATTGTTATTTTTTCCCTTCCCCCACACCCCTCCCACCCTGCATTACCCTCTATACAGTCCTTGCTTCCTCCATTCTAACCACCCTCCTTAACCGTAATTCTAAACCTAACCCTAACCCTAACACTAACCCCTCCTACCCCCCATTATATACCCTCATCCGCTTAGCAGCTACATCATTCGTCCTTTAGTTTTATGAGATTGGCTTACCTCACTTAGCATGATATTCTCCAATTTCATCCATTTGCCTGCAAATGCCATAACTTTATCATTCTTTATAGTGGAGTAATATTCCATTGTATATATATGCCACAGTTTCTTTATCCATTCATCAGTTGAAGGACATCTAGGTTGGTTCCACAATCTGGCTATTGTGAATTGAGCAGCAATGAACATTGATGTGGTTGTATCTCTGTAGTATGCTGATTTTAAGTCCTTTGGGTATAGGCTAAGGAGTGGGATAGCAGGGTCAAATGGTGGTTCCATTCCAAGCTTTCTGAGGAATCTCCATACTGCTTTCCAGAGTGCCTGCACTAATTTGCAACCCCACCAGCAATGTATGAGTGTACCTTTTTCCCCACATCCTTGCCAACACCTGTTGTTGCTTGTGTTCTTGATAATCACCATTCTAATTGGGGTGAGATGGAATCTTAGGGTGGTTTTGATTTGCATTTCTCTTATTACTAGAGATGTTGAACATTTTTTCATACATCTGTTGATTGCTTGTATATCTTCATCTGTGAAGTGTCTGTTCATTTCCTTAGCCCATTTGTTGATTGGATTATTTGTATTCTTGGTGTTGAGTTTTTTGAGTTCTTTATATATTCTGGAAATTAGCGCTCTATCTGAAGTATGAGTGGCAAAGATATTCTCCCACTCTGTAGGCTCTCTCTTCACATTACTGATAGTTTCCTTTGCTGAGAGAAAGCTTTTTAGTTTGAATCTATCCCAGTTGTTGATTCTTGCTTTTATTTCTTGTGCTATGGGAGTTCTGTTAAGGAAGTCTGATCCTAAGCCAATAAGTTGAAGATTTGGACCTACTTTTTCTTCTATAAGGTGCAGGGTCTCTGGTCTGATTCCAAGGTCCTTGATCCATTTTGAGTTGAGTTTTGTGCAGGGTGAGAGATAGGGGTTTAATTTCATTCTATTGCATATGGTTTTCCAGTTTTCCCAGCACCATTTGTTGAAGAGGCTATCTTTCCTCCATTGCATATTTTTGGCCCCTTTGTCTAGTATGAGAAAATTGTATTTATTTGGGATTGTGTCCATGTCCTCTGTTCTGTACCATTGATCTACCTGTCTATTTTGGTGCCAATACCATGCCGTTTTTGTTACTATTGCTTTGTAGTAGAGTTGAAGATCTGGTATTGCGATACCCCCTGCTTCGCTCTTTCTACTGAGGATTGCTTTAGCTATTCTGGGTTTCTTATTCTTCCAGATGAATTTCATAATTGCTTGCTCTATTTCTGTAAGGTACATCATTGGGATTTTAATTGGAATTGCATTGAATCTGTATAGCACTTTAGGTAGTATGGCCATTTTGACAATATTAATTCTGTCCAAGAACATGGGAGATCTTTCCATCTTCTAAGGTTTTCTTTAATTTCTTTCTTTAGTGTTCTGTAGTTCTCATTGTAGAGGTCTTTCACCTCTTTTGTGAGATTGATTCCCAAGTATCTTATTTTTTTTATGCTATTTTGAATATGATAGTTTTCTTAATTTCTCTTTCTGAAGATTCATCACTTATGTATAAAAATGCATTGGATTAATGAGCATTGGTCTTGTAATCTGCTACTTTACTGAATTCACTTATGAGTTCTAAAAGTTTTCTGGTGGAATTTCCAGGTTCCTCTAAATATATAATCATGTCATCAGCAAACAGGGATAGTTTGAGTTCTTCTTTTCCAATTTGTATCCCTTTAATTTCTTTGGTCTAATTGCTCTGGCTAGAGTTTCAAGGACAATGTTGAGTAGAAGTGGTGAAAGAGGGCATCCATGCCTTGTTCCAGTTTTTAGGGGGAATGCTTTCAGTTTTTCACCATTTAGAATGATATTAGCCATGGGCTTAGTGTAGATGGCCTTTACAATGTTAAGGAATGTTCCCACTATCCCTATTTTTTCTAGTGTTTTGAGCATGAAGGGATGCCTTATTTTTAGAATGCTTTTTCTGCATCTATCGAAATAATCATGTGATTCTTGACTTTAAGTCTGTTGATATGGTGAATGACATTTATTGATTTCCGGATGCTGAACCAACCTTGCATCCCTGGGATGAAACCCACTTGATCATGGTGCACTATCTTTTTAATATATTTTTGTATGTGATTTGCTAAAATTTTGTGGAGAACCTTTGCGTCGATGTTCATTAAGGATATTGGTCTGAAATTTTCTTTCCTCAATGTGTCTCTATGTGGTTTAGGTATCAGGGTGATATTGGCTTCATAGAACGAGTTTGGGAGGGTTCCCTCCTCTTCTATTTCATGGAATACTTTGAGGAGTATTGGAATGAGTTTTTCTTTAGAGGTTTTGTAGAACTCAGCTGAGAACCCATCTGGTCCTGGACTTTTCTTTCTTGGTAGGTTTTTGATGACCTCTTCTATTTAATTGCTTGAAATTGATTTATTTAAGTTGTGTATATCCTCCTCGTTCAGTTTAGGTAATTCATATGTCTCTAGAAACTTGTTGATGTCTTCGAGGTTTTCTGTTTTGTTGGAGTATAGATTTTCAAAATAGCTTCTAATTATGTTTTGTATTTCACTCGTGTCTGTTGTGATATTTCCTTGTTCATTCCGAATTTTAGTAATTTGAGTTTTCTCCCTCTTTCTCTTTGTTAGTGTGGCTAAGTGTTTATCAATTTTGTTTATTTTTTCAAAGAACCAACTCTTTATTTTGTTAATTTTTCCGATTGTTTCTTTTCTTTCAATTTCTTTGATTTCGGCTCTGATTTTAACTATTTCCTGTCTTCTACTACTTTTGGTGTTGGTCTGCTCTACTTTTTCTGGGGCTTTGAGCTGTAGTGTTAAGTCATTTATTTGTTGATTTCTACTTCTTCTGTAGAATGTGCCCCATGAAATAAATCTTCTCTAAGTACTACTTTCATAGTGTCCCAGAGATTTTGATATGATGTGTCTTTGTTCTCGTTTACTTCTAAGAATTTTTTTATTTCCCTCCTAATATCTTCTGTTATCCATTCATCATATAATAGTGTATTATTTAGTCTCCAGGTATTGGAGAAGTTTCTGTTTTTTATTCTGTTATTTATTTCTAATTTCAATCCATTATGATCTGATAGAGTACAAGGTAGTATCTCTATCTTCTTGTATTTGCTAACAGTAGCTTTGTGGCATAAAATATGGTCTATTTTAGAGAAGGATCCATGTGCTGCTGAGAAGAAAGTGTATTCGTTCTTTGTTGGATGGTATATTCTATATATGTCGGTTAAGTCTAAATTGTTGATTGTGTTATTGAGATCTATGATTTCTTTATTCAATTTTTTTTTTGGAGGATGTATCCAATGGTGAGAGAAGTGTGTTAAAATCGCCTAGTATTATGTGTTGTGGTCTATTTGATTTCTGGAATTAATAAGGATTTGTTTGACATACATGGATTAGTCAATGTTCTGGGCATAGATATTTATGATTGTTGTGTATTGCTGATTTATGCTTCCCTTAAGCAGTGTGTAATGTCCTTCTTTATCCCTTCTGACTAGTTTTGAGTTGAAATCCACATTATCTGAAATGAGGATGGATACTCCAGCTTTTTTGCTGTGTCCGTGCATGCTATGTTTTTTCCCATCCTTTCACCTTTAGTCTATGGGTATCTCTTTCTATGAGATGAGTCTCTTGCAGGCAGCACATTGTTGGATTTTTCTTTCTAATCCAATCTGCCCATCTATGTCTTTTGATTGATGAGTTCAGGCCATTAACATTCAGAGTTATTATTGTGATATGATTTGTATTCCCAGTCATTTGACTCATTTTTGTTTTTGACATGATTTGGTTTCTCCTTTATTTGGCTATTCCTATAGGTTAGTTCCTCCCGTTGCTGATTTGCATCGTTGTTTTTCATTTCTTCCTCATGGAATATTTTGCTGAGAATGTTCTGTAACGCCGACTTTCTTTTTTTAAATTCTTTAAGCTTTTTTTTATCATGGAAGGATCTTATTTCATCGTCAAATCTGAAAGTAAGTTTTGTTGGGTATAAGATTCTTGGTTGGCATCCATTTTCTTTCAGGGCTTGGTAATGTTGTTCCATGCCCTTCTAGCTTTTAGCGTCTGGATTGAAAAATCTGCTGATATTCTTATTGGTTTCCCCCTTAATGTGATTTGATTCTTTTCTCTCGCAGCCTTTAAAATTCTGTCTTTATTTTGTATGTTAGGTATTTTCATAATAATGTGCCTTGGTGTGGGTCTGTTGTAATTTTGTATATTTGCAGTCCTATAAGCCTCTTATACTTGGTTTTCCATTTCATTCTTCAGATTTGGGAAATTTTCTGATATTATTTCATTGAATAGATTGTTCATTCCTTTGGTTTGTTTCTCTAAGCCTTCCTCAATCCCAATAATTCTTAAATTTGGCCTTTTCATGATATCTCATAATTCTTGTAGATTCTGTTCATTATTTTTTGCCATCTTCTCTGTTTGGTCAACTTAGTTTTCAAGATTAAATATTTTGTCTTCAATGTCTGATGTTCTGTCTTCCAGGTGTTCTATCGTATTGGTTATGCTTTCTATGGAGTTTTTAACTTGGTTTATTGTTTCCTTCATTTCAAGGATTTCTGTTTGTTTGTTTGTTTCAGTATCTCTAACTCTTTATTGAAATGATCTCTTGCTTCCCATATTTGCTCTTTTAACTATTGATTGGTGCAATCATTTAATGCCTGCATTTGCTCTTTCTTCTCCTCGTTTGCTTCCCTGACTGTTTTAATTATGTACATTCTGAACTCCCTTTCTGACATTTCTTCTGCTGTGCTGTCATTGGGTTTTATTGATATAGTATCTAGGTTTTTTGGGGGACATTTTCTTCCCTTGTTTTCTCATATTGGTCAAATATCAGTGGGACTCTGAGATATTGCAGATTTCCTCTATTGGCTTATAGTGTCCCTGTAGATTTCCAGTATATCACCTCCCAGCCTTCAGTAGCCTGAAGTCTTGGAGGAACTTGATAATGCAGTGCTTCTGAAGGAAGCTGCCCCTAGCCCGCTACTGGTTCCAGGGCTTGGTGCTGGCTCTGTGCGGAAAGGCTCTCACTGGGGGGCCTGCTCCGAGAAGCTGGCCATGTGGAAGGAGCCCACTACCGGAGGGAGCAGGGCTACCTGGGGAAGACTCTAGCTGCCTTGCCCTGCTCTGAGAAGCCACCCCTATTCAGGCCTGCTGCCCGGCCTGAGCTTCACCCGGTGGGGGAGACTCATCCCGTGACTCGATTTTAGTCCGAGTCTCTCAATGCCTCCCTTTCTTGAATCCTGGGTTCTGGAGTGACAGGAGATGCAGTCACCCTCTAGTCCACCTTCTTGGATCGCCCCGTGGAAAGACTACATGCATACACATTTTTAAATCCTCACAATTCAAAATAGCCAAAGTATGGAACCAGACTACATGTTCATCAATGCATGAACAGAAAAGGAAAATGTGGCATATTATATAAAATTGGAGTTTTATTCATTCTTAAAGAAGAATGAAATTATCTCATTTGCAGAAAAATGAATGAAACTTGAGAACATTATGCTAAGTGATATAAGCCAAATTCAGGAAGCTAAGGGTTATGTTTTTTCTGGATGTGGGGGCTAAAGAGGAAAAAGGGAAGGAGAGGTGAGGAAATCTCATACAAATCAAAGGGAGACCAGCAGAGTAGAGGAAAGGGACTAGGGAGAGGGAAGAGGAAGGAAAAGGGGAAACACTGGGGAATAATATTGACCAAATTATATTGTCATATTATGTACATGTACAAATATGTAAAAATAAATCCCACCATTATCCACAACAATAATGCACCAATAAAAATATGGTTTAAAAAAAGTTTTCTGGTGAGTTCTAATTTTGTGTAGTCAATACTGAGAACAACTGATTTAGTGTATTATATTGTAAGAACTTGATTATATTGATTAGATGTGATTGGTGAAGGAAAGAAAGGTTGTGTGGGTTTTAAAACATGGAAGTTTGTAGTTGTTATCACGAACTCATTGAAGGTAAAGAACAAAATGTCCTTTTCTGTATTCTCCATCCTTAGCATTGTATTTGATGTACCAAAGGTAGTAAAAGTTGATTGTATGAATGCATGAATTAATTACTCCTCATTGCAGCAATTCCCACACAGGGAACCTAAGATCAATTTTATATCAGTTTGATGCACAGAAAACTTTTGAAAAATTGATCTTTTCCACTTACACAAAGGCAGACCTAACTTGAACAAGATCTTCAAAGATTAATTTAGTAATGTTCCAAAGAATTAAGAGAAATATTATGAAGAAGATTACAAGGGAATCATCATAAAAAATAAATTTTCAGTAACTCAATTTTCTGAAACAAAATAATTTCCTCTTAACTCACGCAAATAATTTTCATAACTTTCTCTTTTGTGTATTTAATTCAAATAAATCAAATTGGCTTAGATCAGAATATTATTGTTTTCACAAGGGCTTTTTGCAAAACTTGGAACACAAAGAATAAATATGATGTGATGGCTTAAATAAATAATAAAGATCAAAACAGAAAACAAGTCCGAGAGCATGCTTGAAAGTAAGAAAAAATAACTTTTCATAACCTATTATTGTGATCTAAAGTAGGTTTGGATACCAGTTGCAGACAGTGAACCATTACTTACTGTACAAGAGCAGACACAGGTTAAATTATGCCACCACCACCCCCAACCCCTCATGTTCATCAGTACTTTCACCTTTATTCAGTATACATAACATTGCCTTCAAAACATGGATAGAAAGAGGAAGCGGGCAGGGGAGAGGATGTCTAAAATAAGGGTACTGCAAGCTATGGAAAGTTCTTGATCATGGCAGTGGGTATGGTTTCAGTCTAAATTGTCACGAAGTCATATCTGAGTTTTGAAAAGGCAATATAAAATAGTAATCATGGTCCATTTTATCACTATTTACTGTTTTTACCCATACAAACTTCTCATATAGAACAGCAGAATAAGAATACTTCAATTATGGATTTAAGATTCCTGACTCCATGAGAAAGTATCTACTAGCTCATTCATTCAGATTAAGCAGAGATGAAACTATGGAATTTCAAACAGAATCCTTACAGGTCTGCAGCAGGCAAAACACAGTTCTGGTACATGATTTTCATGAGAAACTGACTAAAACATGTTAGCATGTTTCACATTTCCATTTGGAAATGTTATATATGGTTCAGGAGGGGACAGAGCTGTAGGGACAGAGAAGAGATTAGTGGTTGTTCTGCTTGGAGATGGGGAAGATGTTGACTACAAAAGGGCACAAGGGAAGTTTGTGGGGTCATGATAGGACTATATTTTGATGGTGGTTACATGTATAAACAAACTACACATTAATCGAAACAACTGCATCAAAAACAGATTTTACTATATGTAAATTCAAAACATATATTTTAAAAATTAAACATCAAATACATATAAATTGAATTACCTTGGAAAACCTTTCATACATTCATCGCAGAGCAAGGAACACCTCATTTACATAGATGTCAATATGAAAGGCATTCGTATTTAAAAGAAAACATTTCTTCTTTCCACATCTCTTAAGCCAGCATTTCAGACTAAACACAGGTAAGACTTCCTTCCTCAATTCACCATTCAAGCCAAATGGTCAATAATGTATGTAGATAAGTATTTACCTCTAAAGTATTTACCTTTGAACCAGTGACTTGCACCACCAGCATTCGCTGTGGCCGACAAGTAGCAGGTGAAATTTCAGGTCAGCAAAAGAAGCATAGTGACCTGACTTTAGGAACATGCCCCAGATGGAGCCCCTTCTTCTAGCCCTATAGCCAAAAAGCAGTGTGTTATATTTTTTCCCTTTTACTTTGCATTGTCAGCCTTCATAGGCTACTCTCTATGTTTAATAAAATGCTTAACTTGAGTCTGAGAATCAATCATCTATTTCTTTGTATTCTGAAAATTAGACCTGTAAGATATGTATGAAAATCCCAATTAAGGATACATGAATCAACACTGGAATTTCTTTTTTTAATTTGCCATTTTTGAATTTTTGCATTGACTGATATTGGTAAATACTGAATAAAATCATAAAGAAACCAGTGGGAGATCCGGGTGAATTTATTCAAAATTTGAATTGGGAGGTAAGGGGTATGAAATGAGTAAGATTTAACCTTTCTAATTAAACACAAACCTCAAGAAGTTATCAGAAGAACAAACATAATACCTGATAACTTATGAAAGAATGCTCAGTCTCAACCACAATAAAAGCAATGTAAAAAAAATCTAAACGATTTTTTTTTCAATTATTCAACTGCAAACATTTTTAAGCTTCTAGTCAAGCACAGGTGGGCAGAAATAAGCATTTGGGAGTACTGTTCATGTAAGTGGAAAATCTTTATATAATATTTGTGTATTAATAGAGCCTTCGGAACCATTATTCCTAGCTAGAAGTCTACCTCCAGATACTCTCATAAAAGTAAGCCAAGATACATGTATTAAAATGTTGTCTAAGCATTGTTGTTGACACACACACAAAAAAATTTAAACCACTTATTAAAGAAACCATGATATCCCCATAAAATGTTATACTTTAAAATGAATAAAGCAAATTGCTGACATAAAAGCATCTGCAGAATTCATTTTCAAATTCATTCAAAAAAATATCAAAGATGACACTACCAGTCAAAAATGGAGTAAGCCTGTTAGGCCCCACATGCACACTTACTGAAACTAAAAATTCTGGATAGAATGTAAAAGCAACTACATGGAAACTGGAAAAATAATGGGCGCCAAAGCTTGAAGAGTAACCTTTATAATAGGGGTGAGTTTCACAGTTTTCTTCCGTCCTATGTCATCTAACTTTGACCCAGAGATGACCCCTGCACAAAACTGAATGATGAACCAGGCAGAAAAACACTGAGAAAAGGCTCTTTTTTTTTCTGACAAAATAAGTAGGAAAAGGGATCCTAGTGATCTGAGGAATATGGGAAGAAACCCATCATTTCTTGTTTATTTTTCTCATTTTGTCATGAAAGTCCACAAAGTGCAGAAGAGATCGATATGGAAGGAAATACTTGAAAAAATTCAATGAGAGTCATAAATTTAGACATTCATGAGACTCTGAAAACCCCAAAGAGAATAAACTCAAAGAAAAGCAGATGCAAGCATATCACAATTCAATTGCTGTACACCAAGATAAATTTTTAAATCTTGACAACAGCCACAGGAAAATGACACATTACATGTAGATGAATAAAAAACTAACTGAAGAATTCCCATCAGGAAAGACAGAGGTCACCAGAAAGGTGAGTAGAGTAGAGGAAGGGCAGCAAGGGAAGCGGGGAGGAGTAAGTGCTGGGAACCGAATTAGAGCAAATCATATTCCTTACTTTTGTGATCATGTCAAAAATGTATCCCAATGTTACCTGTAACTAAAAAGAATCCATTCAAAACAAGAATGAAACAAAAGAAGAGGTTGAAAGAAAGTAGCACATCTCTAAAATGTGGAAGGAAAAAGCACTGTTGAGTTCTTTCTCCAGTGAAAATATTCCTTGTAAATGATGACAAAATAGGGACACACACAGATGAAGGAAAAGAAGTTGATTGAAACAATAAGAAATTTAAAAACAACAGAAACTTTACAAGCTTGTTCTTAGAGTTCAATAGAATTAAACTAGATATTCATAACAGAAATACACCTGAAAACTACTCAAATGTTTGACACTTATACAACACACTTCTAAATAAGTCAGGGTCAAAGAGGAATTCTCTTGGAAAATTAGAAAATATTTTGAGATTGGAGGATGGAAGATGGCAGAGGAGAGGAGGCTGTGTTCCAGGTGGCCCTGTGGTGTGAGACCAAAGTAGCAGATAGACAACTTCTCAGTGAGGTGGGTGAAAGAAAGATCTCACTTGGATTTAATACTGGACACTCAGGGCAGCTTGGGGACTCAGAGGGTTGGATACAATAAAATGAAGAAAGCTCACCGCTGCCGCCTGCAGCTGCCTGAGCCAACCTATCACAGGCAAAACAGGGTGGGGGACTAGCAGACACTGCATTTCAGGTGACACTCTGGGGTGTCGAGGTACAGAGAAATTTGAGGTCAAAAACTCTGCCTGACTGATCTAGAGGCTGTACTAAACAATATCCTTGTGCAAGAATGATGCCTTGTGTTCCCCAACTGTCAGTGGAGAACCAAGGCAGGAGCCATCTTGAGGGTCCCATGCAGCAGCAGCCAGGGTCTATAGAAACCCAGCTATGAAAACCAGGAACCAGGATCTGGGAAATATAAACTTGGTCCCATACACAGATCTGCAGACACCTGCCACACCCAGATTGTGCCTAAAAAAAAAAATAAGCTTGGGCGGGTCAGGAATATGAACAGGTGGGTGTGACTGTGCTCAGGGACTAAGTGCAGGAAGCCTGAATAGGCAGGGTCCTTGGGCAGCAAAGGGACAAAGGATTGGTTCCTTTTCCTCATGAGTGGAACCCTGGGGAGACTCCTGAGGTGCAGGCTCCCTGCATAGATCAGCAGCTGCCTGGCCTGGAGGTGCACTGAGCTAATAACTTCAGACCCGTCATCATTCACTGAAGCACCTAAAGCCTGACTAGGCATAAGCCCTGCCTTCACGTGGTCCACCCACAGGAACTCCTCTCACAGAAGTCTGCAGCAACCCCACCCTGGGAGTGCAGCTGACAGTACTTCCCATCCCACCCTTCCTCATACTGCAGAGAAGGGAAACTGAGAATCTTAAACTCTAACTGGCAGTTGGTGAGCAACACAAAAAGAAAAAGGGGTTGACATAGCTCCTGTGCACAGTACATAGCTCAAGAAGAAATGGAAAGAAAAGCAGTCAGGCAGAGACAGTGAACCAATATTCTCACTGACTATTTTGACCCCTACGATGGAACCAATTCCTTAATTTTCCATCAAGAATCTCTTTTTTTGTTTCTTTTTGCTTTTGTTCATATGTGTGCCGAATGATTCATGAACATTTACATATATATATATATATATATATATATATATATATATATATATATTTGTTTCCTTTTTGCTCATTTTTAACATATTTTGAAAGTATTTTTCCTTGCTGTCTTTTGAGGATTAGGATTTTCGATTAGTATATTTTGGTTTTCTTTGTATTGTTTTCCACTTGTCTGTTTCCCTTAGTTCTCTCTCTTTTCTTTTGCTAACAGCTATCTATTATTGTTCTTTCACTCTTCTTTTATAATTTTATTTCTATTTTCTCTCCTCCTCCCTCATAATCATCAAATCCTATATTGCTTCTGCATTCTCCCTGTTCACCTTTTGAAATTGCAAATTCTTTTACACCCACCTATTATCCTTACATCTTTTTTAAAAAACAGGTTTAGCTATAGATGAACACAGTATCTTTATTTTATTTATTTTTTATGTGATGTTGAGAATCAAACCCAGTGCTTCACCCATGCAAGGCACCCACTAAACCACTGAGCCACAACCCCAGTCCCTATCCCTCCCTCTTAATTAGCTCTATTCTTACTATTTTCTAGAACTACTTGGTTTATACAACACCTGCTCCCTTATTAATGCTGTAACAATTATCAATGCTATGGAAATCATAAATAACACCTGTTGTCTCATTTTATGCCAGACATAATTCATGACTATTTACTGTTTTTACTGATTAGAAATTGCTGAGCCTACCGTTCCTGTTTATTGCACCAATTAACATTATAGATATCACAATAGGAACTAAGTAATTAGTTTATTGCCCTATAGTGCTTGCATAGGTTGTTTCTATTATCTGATTCCCCCAAATCTGTGAGGTACTGGAAATCTACAGGTATACTCTGAAAAAGGAAAGGAACAAACCATTCCAAACAACTAAGAATGACACAACAACAGAATCTATCAACACCACAGTGGAGGAAATACCAAAGGAATTTATAAAGTTTATATTTAAATTGATCTATGAGGCAAAAGATGATGTAGGGAGTGAAATCAGAGAGAAAATACAAGAAGATAAATATCATTTCAACAAGGAGATAAGAGATTCTGAAGAAGATTAATCAGAAATCCTCGAAATGAAGCAATCAATAAGCCAAACTAAAATTCAACAGAAAGTGTCACCAATAGATTAAACCATTTGGAAGACATATTTTAAGGCAATGAATAAAAAGTATATAATCTTGCAAATAAAGTTGATCAAGGAGAAAAGATGTTAATATGCCATAAACAGAATTTTTAAGAAATATGGGCCCAAGTCCCGGAGCCAGCGGTGAGTTCCGGCCCACAGGCAGCTTCAGGGACCAGGACAGGGCAGCCAGGGAATTCCCCAAGCAGCCAGGCTCCCTCAGGTGGGAGGCGCCTGGCAAGGCTAGATTCTTGGAGCAGACCGCCCAGTGAGAGCCTTTCTACACAGAGCCAGCCACAAGTCCCGGAGCCAGCGGAGAGCTCCGACCCACAGGCAGCCTCTGGGACCAGGGCAGGGCAGCCAGAGACTTTTCCAGGAGGCTCTGCCCCCTCTGGACACAGGCTAGTTCCACGGGGCGATCCAACATGGTGGACTAGAGGGTGACTGCATCTCCAGTCGCTCCAGAACCCAGGATTCAAGAAGGGGAGGCATTGAGAGACTCGGACTAAAATAGAGCCACGGGGTGAGTCTCCCCCACTGGGTGAAGCTCGGCCTGGGCAGTAGGCCCGATTAGGGGCAGCTTATCAGAGCAGGGAAGGGCAGCTAGAGTCTTCCCCAGGTAGCCCTGCTCACTCCAGCGGTGGGCTTCTTCCACACGACCAGCTTCTCGGAGCAGGCCTCCCAGTGAGAGCCTTTCTGCACAGAAACAGCTCCAAGTCCCGGAACCAGCAATGAGCTCCAGCCCCCAGGCAGCATCAGGGACGAGGACAGAGCAGCCAGGGACTTCCCCAGGCAGCCTGCTCACTCCGGCGGCAGGCCCCTTTCACGGTCAGCTTCTCAGAGCAGAGTTAGAGCCTTTCCGCACAGAGCCAGCTCCAAGCCCTGGAACCAGTAGCGGGCTAGGGGCAGCTTTCATCAGAAGCACTGCATTATCAAGTTCCTCCAAGATTTCAGCTACTGAAGACTGGGAGGTGATACACTGGAAATCTACAGGGACACTGTAAGCCAATAGAGGAAATCTGCAATATCTCAGAGTCCCACTGATATCTGACCAACATGAGAAAACAAGGGAAGAAAATTTCCCAAACAAACCTAGATACTATATCAATAAAACCCAATGACAGCACAGCAGAAGAAATGTCAGAAAGGGAGTTCAGAATGCACATAATTAAAACAATCAGGGAAGCAAAGGAGGAGAAGAAAGAGCAAATGCAGGCATTGAAGGAGGAGATGAAAGAGCAAATGCAGGCATTAAATGATTGCACCATAAACAATTAAAAGAGCAAATATGGGAAGCAAGAGATCATTTCAATAAAGAGTTAGAGATACTGAAAAAAAAAAAAAAACAGAAATCCTTGAAATGAAGGAAACAATAAACCAAGTTAAAAACTCCATAGAAAGCACAATCAATAGGAGAGAACACCTGGAAGACAGAACATCAGACATTGAAGAAAAAATATTTAATCTTGAAAACGAAGTTGACCAAACAGAGAAGATGGTAAGAAATCATGAACAGAATCTACAAGAATTATGAGATATCATGAAAATGCCAAATTTAAGAATTATTGGGATTGAGGAAGGCTTAGAGAAACAAAACAAAGGAATGAACAATCTATTTAATGAAATAATATCAGAAAATTTCCCAAATCTGAAGAATGAAATGGAAAACCAACTACAAGAGGCTTATAGGACTGCAAATATACAAAATTACAACAGACCCACACCAAGGCACATTATTATGAAAATACCTAACATACAAAATAAAGACAGAATTTTAAAGGCCACGAGAGAAAAGAATCAAATTACATTCAGGGGAAAACCAATAAGAATATCAGCAGATTTTTCAATCCAGACCCTAAAAGCTAGAAGGGCCTGGAACAACATTACCAAGCTCTGAAAGAAAACGGATGCCAACCAAGAATCTTATACCCAGCAAAACTTACATTCAGGTTTGTCGACAAAATAAGATTCTTCCATGATAAACAAAAACTAAAGGAATTTACAAAAAGAAAGCCAGCATTACAGAACATTCTCAGCAAAATATTCCATGAGGAAGAAATGAAAAACAACGATGCAAATCAGCAACAGGAGGAACTAGCCTAAAGGAATAGCCAAATAAAGGAGAAACCAAATCATGTCAAAAACAAAAATGAGTCAAATGACTGGGAATACAAATCATATCACAATAATAACCCTGAATGTTAATGGCCTGAACTCATCAATCAAAAGACATAGATGGGCAGATTGGATTAAAAAGAAAATCCAACAATGTGCTGCCTGCAAGACACTCATCTCATAGAAAGAGATACCCACAGACTAAAGGTGAAAGGATGGGAAAAAACATACCATGCACACGGACACAGCAAAAAAGCTGGAGTATCATCCTCATTTCAGATAATGTGGACTTCAAACCAAAACTAGTCAGAAGGGATAAAGATGGATATTACATACTGCTTAAGGGAAGTATAAATCAGCAAGACATAACAATCATAAATATCTATGCCCCAAACATTGGCTCATCCATGTATATCAAACAAATCCTTCTCAATTCCAGAAATCAAATAGACCACAACACAATAATACTAGGTGATTTTAACACACCTCTCTCACCACTGGATAGATCTTCCAAACAAAAATTGAATAAAGAAACCATAGATCTCAATAACACAATCAACAATTTAGACTTAACCGACATATATAGAATATACCATCCAAAAATGAACGAATTCACTTTTTTCTCAGCAGCACATGGATCCTTCTCTAAAATAGACCATATTTTATGCCACAAAGCTACTGTTAGTAAATACAAGAAGATAGAGATACTACCTTGTACTCTATCAGATCATAATGGATTGAAAGTAGAAATAAATGACAGAATAAGAAACAGAAACTTCTCCAATACCTGGAGGTTAAATAATATGCTATTATATGATGAATGGATAACAGAAGACATCAGGAGGGAAATAAAATAATTCTTAGAAGTAAATGAGAACAAAGACACATCATATCAAAATCTCTGGGACACTATGAAAGCAATACTTAGAGGAAGATTTATTTCATGGGGCACATTCTACAGAAGAAGTAGAAATCAACAAATAAATGACTTAAAACTACAGCTCAAAGCCCCAGAAAAAGTAGAGCAGACCAACACCAAAAGTAGTAGAAGACAGGAAATAGTTAAAATCAGAGCCGAAATCAAAGAAATTGAAAGAAAAGAAACAATCGGAAAAATTAACAAAATAAAGAGTTGGTTCTTTGAAAAAATAAACAAAATTGATAAACACTTAGCCACACTAACAAAGAGAAAGAGGGAGAAAACTCAAATTACTAAAATTCGGAATGAACAAGGAAATATCACAACAGACACGAGTGAAATACAAAACATATTTAGAAGCTATTTTGAAAATCTATACTCCAACAAAACAGAAAACCTCGAAGACATCAACAAGTTTCTAGAGACATATGAATTACCTAAACTGAACGAGGAGGAAATACACAACTTAAATAAATCAATTTCAAGCAATGAAATAGAAAAGGTCATCAAAAGCCTACCAACAAAGAAAAGTCCAGTGCCAGATGGGTTCTCAGCCGAGTTCTACAAAACCTTTAAAGAAGAGCTCATTCCAATACTTCTCAAAGTATTCCATGAAATAGAAGAGGAGGGAACCCTCCCAAACTCATTCTATGAAGCCAATATCACCCTGATACCTAAACCAGACAGAGACACATCGAGGAAAGAAAATTTCAGACCAATATCCTTAATGAACATCTATGCAAACATTCTCAACAAAATGTTAGCAAATTGCATACAAAAATATATTAAAAAGATAGTGCACCACGATCAAGTGGGTTTTATCCCAGGGATGCAAGGTTGGTTCAACATCCGGAAATCAATAAATGTCATTCACCATCAACAGACTTAAAGTTAAGAATCACATGATTATTTCAATAGATGCAGAAAGAGCATTCAATAAAATACAGCATCCCTTCATGCTCAGAACACTAGAAAAAATTGGGGTAGTGGGAACATTCCTTAACATTGTAAAGGCCATCTACGCTAAGCCCATGGCCAATATCATTTTAAATGGTGAAAAACTGGAAGCATTCCCCCTAAAAACTGGAACAAGGCAGGGATGCCCACTGTCTCCACTTTTATTCAACATTTTCCTTGAAACTCTAGCCAGAGCAATTAGACCAAGGAAATTAAAGGGATACAAATAGGAAAAGAAGAACTCAAACTATCCCTATTTGCTGATGACATAATTATATATTTAGAGGAACCGGGAAATTTCACCAGAAAACTTTTAGAACTCATAAGTGAATTCAGTAAGGTAGCAGGTTACAAGATCAATGCTCATAAATCCAATGCATTTTTATACTTAAGTGATGAATCTTCAGAAAGAGAAGTTAGGAAAAATACCCCATTCACAATAGCTTCGAAAAAAATAAAATACTTGGGAATCAATCTCACAAAAGAGGTGAAAGACGTCTACAATGAGAACCACAGAACACTAAAGAAAGAAATTAAAGAAAACCTTAGAAGATGGAAAGATCTCCCATGTTCTTGGATAGGCAGAATTAGTATTGTCAAAATGGCCATACTACCTAAAGTGCTATACAGATTCAATGCAATTCCAATTAAAATCCCAATGATGTACCTTACAGAAATAGAGCAAGCAATTATGAAATTCATCTGGAAGAATAAGAAACCCAGAATAGCTAAAGCAATCCTCAGTAGAAAGAGTGAAGCAGGGGGTATCGCAATACCAGATCTTCAACTCTACTACAAAGCAATAGTAACAAAAACGGCATGGTATTGGCACCAAAATAGACAGGTAGATCAATGGTACAGAATAGAGGACACGGACACAATCCCAAATAAATACAATTTTCTCATACTAGACAAAGGGGCCAAAAATATGCAATGGAGGAAAGATAGCCTCTTAAACAAATGGTGCTGGGAAAACTGGAAAACCATATGCAACACAATGAAATTAAACCCCTATCTCTCACCCTGCACAAAACTCAACTCAAAATGGATCAAGGACCTTGGAATCAGACCAGAGACCCTTCATCTTATAGAAGAAAAAATAGGTCCAAATCTTCAACTTGTTGGCTCAGGATCAGACTTCCTTAACAGGACTCCCATAGCACAAGAAATAAAAGCAAGAATCAACAACTGGGATAGATTCAAACTAAAAAGCTTTCTCTCAGCAAAGGAAACTATCAGTAATGTGAAGAGAGAGCCTACAGAGTGGGAGAATATCTTTGCCACTCATACTTCAGATAGAGCGCTAATTTCCAGAATATATAAAGAACTCAAAAAACTCAACACCAAGAATACAAATAATCCAATCAACAAATGGGCTAAGGAAATGAACAGACACTTCACAGATGAAGATATACAAGCAATCAACAGATGTATGAAAAAATGTTCAACATCTCTAGTAATAAGAGATATGCAAATCAAAACCACCCTAAGATTCCATCTCACCCCAATTAGATTGGTGATTATCAAGAACACAAGCAACAACAGGTGTTGGCAAGGATGTGGGGAAAAAGGTACACTCATACATTGCTGGTGGGGTTGCAAATTAGTGCAGCCACTCTGGAAAGCAGTATGGAGATTCCTCAGAAAGCTTGGAATGGAACCACCATTTGACCCAGCTATCCCACTCCTTGGCCTATACCCAAAGGACTTAAAATCAGCATACTACAGAGATACAACCACATCAATGTTCATAGATGCTCAATTCACCATAGCCAGATTGTGGAACCAACCTAGATGCCCTTCAGTTGATGAATGGATAAAGAAACTGTGGCATATATATACAATGGAATATTACTCCGCAATGAAGAATGATAAAATTATGGCATTTGCAAGCAAATGGATGAAATTGGAGAATTTCATGCTAAGTGAGATAAGCCAATCTCAAAAAACTAAAGGATGAATGATCTCGCTGATAAGCGGATGAGGACATATAATGGGGGGTGGGAGGGGTTAGCATTAGTGTTAGGGTTAGGTTTAGGGTTAGGGATAAGGAGGGTGGTAAGAATGGAGGAAGGATGGGCTGTATAGAGGGAAAAGAGGGGTGGGAGGGGTGGGGGGGAAGGGAAAAAATAACAGAATGAATCAAACAACATTACCCTATGTAAATTTATGATTACACAAATGGTATTCCTTGACTCCGTGTACAAATAGAGAAACAACATGTATTCCATTTGTTTACAATAAAAAAAAAAAGAAATATGGTATAACACTGAAAGGCCAAATTTAAGATTCATAGGGATAGATGAAGTCTCTGAAGGATAAAACAAAGGAATGTCCAATGTTTTCAATAAAACCACATTAGAAAATTTCCCAAACCTTAAGAATGAAATGTAAAATCAAATACAGGAGGCATACAGAACTACAAGACTCACTACAAGATACATTATTATGAAAATGCCTAACATAGAAAATAAGGATAGAATTTTAAAACTTGTCAAGGGAAACTAACAGGTCACATTTAGAGGGAAATCAATCTGAATCTCGACTGATTTCTCAACCCAGACCCTCAAAGCTAGGAGGAATGTATTATTCTTGGAATAATATATACCAAGTTCTGAAAGAAAATGAATGCCAGCCAAGAATACTATACCCAGCAAAATTAAGCTTGGGAATTGATGATGAAATAAAAACTTTCCATGATTAACACAAGGTAAAAGAATTCACAACTAGAAAGCCTGAACTACAAAACACACCCAAGAAAATATTTCATGAGAAAGAAATGAAAAGAAAAAAGTAAAAACAAGCAAAAGGGGAAACTACACTAGAAGAATAGTCAATCAAAGGAGAAACTAATTTAAAAACTAAAATTAAAAGCCAGATATAGATCAAAATGTCAGGGAATAGAAGTCATTTCTCAATATTGAATGTAAATGACCTAAACTCATCAATCAAAGACATAGATTGGCAGCTTCAATTTAAAAACCAGTACCAACAATATGTTGGCTCCAAGAGACTCACCTCATAGTCAATGACATCCACAGTTTGAAGGGTAAAAGAATGGTAAAAAGCATATCATTCACATGGATTTTGTAAACAAGCAGGGGTTTCTATCTTTATACCAGATAAGTAGACTTCAAGCTAAAGTTAATCGGAAGGGATAAATAAGTACATTCCATACTCCTTAAGGGAATTATACATCAACAAACATTAAAAAATCATAAATATGTATGCCCCAAGCAATGGAGCATCTATGTACATCAAACAAACCCTTCTCACTTTCAAGAATCAAATAGACCACAACACAATAATACTGGGTGACTTTAACATGCCTCTTTTGCCCCTGGATAGATCCTACCAAACAAAAAACAAATAAAGAAGCTATAGAAATAAAAAGTACAAATAATAATTTAGATGTAACAGACATATATAGAATATTTCATCTACCAACTGAATATACTTTCTTCTCAGAAGCACATGGAACATTTTGTAAAATAGACCATATTTTAGGCCACAAGACAACTCTTCACAAAAAAATACAGATACACTGTATTCTATCAGATCATAATGGAGTGAAATTAAAATCAATGATAAGATAAAAATAGGAACCACCCTGAACACCTGCTATCTAAATAACTTACTGTTAAATGATGAATGAACAGTAGAAGAAATCAGGGGTGAAACCAAAAACTACTTAGAAGTAAATGAGAATAGTGATACAACATACCAAAATCTCTGGGAAAATATGAAGGTAGTTCTAAAAGGAAAGTTCATACCATTGAGCTCATAAAAGAATAGAAAGGTACCAAATAAATAATCTAACATTACATTTCAAAGCCCTAGGAAAAAATGTTCACCATCTCTAACAATTAGAGAAATGCAAATCAAAACTACTCTAAGATTCATCTCACTCCAGTCAGAATGGAAATTATCAAGAATACAAGAAACAATAAATGTTAGTGAGGATGTGGAGAAAAAGGTACACTTCTACATGGCTGGTGTGAATGCAAATTGGTGCAACCATTATGGAAAGCAGTATGAAGATTCCTCAGAAAACTTGGAATTCCATTTGACCCAATTATCCCACTTCTTAGTATATACCCAAAGAACTTAAAATCAGCATACTACAGTGACACAACTACATCAATGTTTACAGCAACTCAATTCATAATAACTGAAGTATGGAACCAACCTAGGCGCCCTTCAACAGATGAATGGATAAAGAAAATATGGTAAATATACACAATGGAATATTACTCATTCATAAAGAAGAATGAAATTATGACATTTACCAGTAAATAGATGGAACTAGGGGCTATCATGCTAAGACAAAGTGCTCTCTCTGATATGTGAATGCTAACACACAAAAAGGGGGTTTGGACAGAACAAAAGTTCATTGGATTAGACAAAGGACATGAAGGGAAGGGTATAGGAATAGGAAAGACAGTAGAATGAATCAGACATAACATTCCTAAGTTCATATATGAATATAAGATCAATGAAACTCCACATTATGTACAACTGTAAGAATGGGAGCCTAATTAGAATAAGTTACACTCCATGTATGTATAATATGTCAAAATATACTCTACTATCATGTATACATAAAAATAACAAATTTTTTAAAGACCCTAGAAAAAAAGAAAATTCAACGCTGAAATCAATAGAAGACAGGAAATTATTAGAATCAGAGTCAAAATCAATGAAATTGAGATTTAAAATACAATTCAAAAAAATCAATGAAACAGGACTGGGATTGTGGCTCAGTGGTAAAACACTTGCCTCACATGTATGAAGCACTGGGTTCGATTCTCAGCACCACATATAAATAAATGAATTAAAATCCATCAAGCAACTAAAAAAAATATTTTTGAAATAATCAATGAAACAAAAACTTGATTCTTTGAAAGAAAATACAAGATTGACAAACCCTTAGCCAATCTTACCAAGGGAGAGAAAAAAATCAAATTATTAAAATCCATGATGAAAATGGAAATATCACCACAGACACTACTGAAATACAGAGGACAATCAGAAATTATTTTAAAAATTTATTCCAATAAACTAGAAAATCTTGAAGACATTGGTAACCATTTAAAACCTACCAACAAATTAAAAGCCCAGCACCAGAAGGATTCTCAACCAAGATCTACCAGACCTTTAAAGAAGAACTAATACCAATCCTTCTCAAATTATTCCATGAAATACAAAAGGAGGTAATCTTTCCAAACATATTCTGTGATGTTAGTATTATCCTGATACCAAACCAGACAAAGATACATTAAGGAAATAAAACTGAAGACCAATCTCCTTAATGAACATAGATGCTAAAATTCTTAATAAGCTATGGGAAACTGGCATACAAAAACACATTAAAAAGATAGTGCACCATGATCAAGTGGGGTTCATCCCAGGGATGCAATGTTGGTTCAACATATAAAAATCATTAAATGTAAATCATCTCATAAATAGACTTAAACACAAGAATCAAATGATTATCTCAATATATTTAGAAAGAGCATTTGTCAAAATACAGCCTCCATTCATATTTAAAACACTAGGGGAAAAAATGGGGATAGAAGGAACATACCTCAATATTGGAAAAGCTAAACACAACAAACCCAAAACCAACATCATTCTTAACAGAGAAAAACTGAAAGCATTCCCTCTACAAACAGGAAGAAGACAGGGATGCCCACTTTTATCATTTCTATTCAACATAGTTCTGGAAACTCTTGCCAGAACATTTAGGCAAAAGAAAGAAATTAAAGGAATATAAATTGGAAAAGAAGAACTAAAACTATCTGTTTGCCAACAACATGATTCTATACTTATAAGACCTAAAAAACTCCACCAGAAAACTTTTAGAATTGATAAATGAATTCAGCAAAGTAGCAGGATACAAAATTAACAACCATAAATCAATTGTTTTCCTATATTCCAATGATGAATCAGCTGAAAGAGAAATTAGGAAAACCATCCCATTCACAATATATAATAAAAAAATAATAATATACTTGGGAATCAATCTAACCAAAGAGGTGAAGGAACTATACAATGAAATCTATAGGGTTGGAGTTGTGGCTCAGTGGTAGAGCACTCACCTAGCATGCATGGGACCCTGGGTTCCATCCTCAGCACCACAAAAAAATAAAGTAGATGTGTTGTGTCCACCTGCAACTAAAAGCAAACTTAAAAAAAAAAGAAAACTACAGAACACTAAATAAAGAAATTGAAGAAGACCTTATAAGATGGAAAGATCTCCCACATTCTTGGATAGGCAGAATTAATATTAATAAAATGGCCATCCTACCCAAAGCACTATACAGATTCAATGCAATTCCCATCAAAATTTCAGTGACATTCTTCATAGAAATAGACAATTATGATCATGTATAATTACAGATGTATCAAAATATTAAATAGGATTTCAAGACAGTTTGATTACTGCATAATAGTCTAATTATCACTGAATAATTTAATTTCTCACCACATTGATCTATTTATGAGTTTAGTAATTGTTTGTTTATGCAATTGAAATAGTAGTTTTGTGGTTGTGATAATTTTTGTAGTTATAATATTATTAGTGCTTGTAGAAATAAACCATGTGTTGAGTAAAAAAGAAAAAAGAAAAAGAAAAAACAGTCATGAAATTCATTTGGAAAAATAAGAGACCCAGAATAGCCAAAGCAATCCTTAGTCAGAAAAACAAAGCAGGAGGCATCACAACACCAGATTTGTAATTACTACAGAGCTATGGTAAAAAAAAAAAAAAAATACCATGGTACTGGTATCAGAACAGTCAAGAATATCAACAGAATAGAATAGAAAACGGAGACAAACCCACATAAATACAATTACCTCATTCTAGACAAAGGCACCAAAAACATACATTGGAGAAAAGATAACTTCTTCAACAAAAGGTGCTGGGAAAACTGGAAACCTATATGCTGTAGAATGATATTTAACCCCTATCTCTCACCTGCACAAAACTCAACTCAAAGTGGATCAAGGACCTAGGTATTAGACAAGAAACCCTGCACACATTAGAAGAAAATGTAGGCCCAACACTTCAATATATTGGCTCAAGAACTGACTTCCTTAACAAGACTCCTAAAGTGCAAGAAGTAAAATAAAAAGTCAATATATGAGATGGCATCAAACTAAAATGTTTCTTCACAGCAAGGGAAACTATGAAGAGTGTGCAGAAAGAACCTACGAAATGGAGGGAAAAAAAATGTTTGCCACCTGTATCTTAGATAGGGCATTACGTTCTAGGATAACTCAAGAAACTTAACACCAAAAAAACAAATAACCCAATCAATAAATGGGCTAAGGAACTGGACAGACACTTCCAGAAGAAATGTAATCAATCAACAAATATATGAAAAAAAGTTCACCATCTCTAGCAATTACAGAAATGCAAATCAAAACTACCCTGAGATTTCACCTTATTCCAGTCAGAATGGCAATTATGAAGAATACAAGTAACAATTAATGTTGGCAAGTATGTGGAGGAAAAAGTACACTCATACATTTTTGGTGGGACTGCAAATCGGTGCAACTACTCTGGAAAGCAGTATGGAGATTCCTCAGAAAACTAGGAGTGGAACCACGATTTGACCCAGTCATCCCACTCCTCAGTATACATCCAAAGGATTGAAAACCAGTATACTACAGTGATGCAGCCACAAATAGTGTTTACAGTAGCACAATTCACAATAGCTAAGGTATGAACCAACCTTGGTGCCCTTCAACAGAGGAATGAATAAAGAAAATGTGGTATATATACACAATGAAATATTACTCAGCCATAAAGAAGAATGACTATGACATTTGCCAATGAATGGATGGATCTAGAGACTGTCATGCTAAGTGAAATAAGCCAATCAAACAAACACCAAAGGTCAAATGTTTTTGCTGATATGTGGAAGCTAACCCACAATAAGGCAGGTTGGGGAGATGAAGAATAGAAGTTCAATAGATTACACAGGGGAACAGAGGAAAAGGAGGGGCATAGGAAAAGGACAGACAGTGTAATGAATATGACATAATTTTCCTATGTATATATATGAAAACCCCACAATGAATCCCACCATCATGCACATCTACAAGAATGGAGTCCTAATTATAATAAGGTATATCCCATGCTTGTATAATTATATCAGAACAGATTCTACTATTAGTTGTGCTGTATACAACTAAAAAGGACCAATAAAAATAAATTTTAAAAAAGGGAAATATTTTTAACTGAACGAAAATAATAGTATGAGATAACAAAATTTATATGCAGCTAAAACAGTTCTTAAAGGGAAATTTATACCATTCAATGCTTTTATTAGAAAAGAAGAAAACTATCAATAAGGAAAGTAGGGGGGGAAAACTGCAATGTAAATCCAAACCAATCAGAAGGAACACAAAACAAAGAGCAGAACATAATAAAACAAAAAATAAAGGACATAAATGAAGCCAATATCTAGTTCTCTGAAAAGTAATAGAACTTGTAAACCTCTAGACAAACTAACCAAGGAAAAGAGAAAGGAAATATAAATTGATGATACCAGGAATGAAAATCCCACACATATTATAAGGTCAATGAGAACACGCTACAAACAACACTATGCCCATGAATTTAACAACTGGGATCAAATGGTCTTGAAACAGAACCAACAAACTCACTCAAAAAAGACATAGATAACCTAAATTTTCCTGTATCTACTGAAGAAATTAAATTTTTCTATGAAGAAAACTTCGGGCCCAAATTGTCTTACTGGAGATTTCTACCAAACATTCAAGAAATAAATTAATTCTACACCATCTCCTCTTCCAGAATATGCAAGAGGAGTAAATACTTCCCAACACATTTCTTGAGGTCAGCAGCAAACTACTATCAAAGGACAAAAAAGACATTATAAGAAAACTGCAGGCCAATATCCTTATGACCATAGATGCATAAATCTGAAACAAAATATTAGCAAACCAAATCCAGCAACATATAAATATATAATTCATCATGAGTAAAGTTTATTCAAGAAATGAAAAGCTTAATATTAAAAAATCTACCACTGTAACTCAACATATTAAGATAATAAAGAAAAGTCATCAAATCTCAATTAGAAAATAGACTTTGATAAAAATTCAATATCCATTCATCACACACAAATATTCTGCAGAGTGGGAATAGAAGGGAATTTCCTTCTTCAACCTGATAAGGCATCTGCAAAAAAAAAAAAAATACACACACACACACACACACAAATACATAAATGTATATATAAAATATCATAACAAGGGTGACAAACTGAATACATTCCCCCTAAAATAGAGACCCAGAAAAAAATAATCATTTCACAACTTCTTTTAACAAATTTATCTTTACCTTTAAGATTAAAGCACAATTAAAATTCAAGCACAATTTTAGCTATTATTGTACTGATTCTACAAATGACATAAAAGGGCAAAGTAACTAGAAAAGTCAGATTATATTGAAAAATAAGAATGAGTTTTAAGGATTGTACTGCCTTATTTCAACACTTACTGTAAAGTTACAATATAAGACAGTGCTATTTTGGCAAAAGAACAAATACATGTGTAAAGGAAACAGAAGAGAAAATCCAGAAATAGGTCCATACCCATATGGTCAATTGGCTGTTTTTTGGTTTTTTTGTTTTTGTTTTGTTTTTGTTTTTTTGCAAAGGTGCAAATGCAATTCAATAAACAAAGATGCTTTTTCAATAAAAGTGCTGAAATGATTGAACATCTTTTGGCACAAGCATGACTCTTGACTCATACATATCAGACCTTATACAAAGATTAACTAAAGATGGAGCATATGTCTAAATGTAAGACTATAATGTCTCTAGGAAAAGAAAAACATGAAAAAACTCCAAAATTCAGTAATTGCTTTGTAAACAACTTAGCACTTCCATGTATAGTCAAATATATACACATAACATACTCCACTTATCCCACTTCTAGGTATTTACTTAAGAGAAATAAAAATGTATAATGAAATAAAAACCTATACATGCTATTTATAGTTTTATTCATAATTGGCAGGAAATCAATCAACCCATTAATGGAATACTATGCATACAATGGAATACTAATCAGCAATAATAATAAACAATCCATAGCATGGTTCTCCTACATACCAGCATTTTTTTAAGCAATGGGAAGTTGAAATTAAGAAAAAAAAAAAAACAGACCCCCCCCAAAATGAAACAATTAGATATATATTTAACAAAATATCAATAAGATGTGTAAGAGGAAAACTACGCAACTCTGATAAATAAATAGAATAACTAAACAAGTAGAGAAGTAGTACATGCTCATGGATATGAAAGTTCAACATTCAGATTATGGTTCCATCCAAATTGATCTATAGATTTAATGAAATTCCAGTCAAAATCCCAGAAGGTCATTTTGCAGGCATCAACAAACTGGATCTAAAGTTTACTTGGAAAGTCCAAGGAGCAGGAATACCCAACATATTATTGGAGGAGAGCAACAAAGTCTGAGGACTGACACTATCTGACTTCCTATAATTCTACAATTATCAAGGCCAGATGGTACTGGCAAAGGAAGAAATAGATAGATCAAGGAAATAGAATTTAAAAACCGAGAAATAGACTCACACAAATATAGGCAATTGATCTCCTACAAAGGAAAAGAAGTCATTCAATGGAGACAAGAAAGTCTTTTCAACAAGTGGTTCTGAAACAATCGGAAATCTGCATGTGAAAAAAATTAATCTAGACACAAACTTCATGCATTTCAAAATTTAATTCAGAATGTATTGTAGCAAGACTGTTATCTCACTAGAAGATAACATAGGAGAAAATCTAAGTAACTTTGGATTTGGGATGAGGTTTTAGATACAAGACCAAAAGCATGATTCATGGGGAGAAAAAACTGATAAAATAAACTTCATTAAAATTAAAAAACTCTGCTCTGTAAACGACACTTTTCAAAGAATGATAAACCATAGACTAGAAGAAAATATTTGCAAAACATTGGTAAGGGAATTTTAATACTCAGTAATAAGCCAAACACAAATTTTAAATGGGCAAAATCAGAAAAAGCACCCCATTAAAGAATTACACATGACAAGTAAACATAGTTTTAAAACTCCCATATCATATGTCATCAGGAAATTGCATATTAAAACCACAATGAAATACCACTACACATCTATTAAACTGGCTAAAATTCAAAACACCGACATCACCAAATGCTGACAAGAATGTGGAACAGCAGAAACTCCCATTTCTTGTTGGTGGGAATGCAAAATGGTACAGAAAATTTGAAAGACAGTTTGACAGGTTTTTTACAAAACTAATTTTATTCTTACCATGCAATCTCACCTTCGCACTCCTTGATATTTACCCAAATGAGTTAAACAACTTATGTCTACCCAAAACCCTGCACACAAATGGTTATATTAGCTTTATTCATAAATGCTAACACTTGGACACAACCAAGATATCCTTAAATTGGTGAATGACTAGACAAATTGGTACATCCAGACAATGGAATGTTGTTCTACAATAAAAAAGAAATGGTCTAGCAAGCCACAAAGCACATTAAGGAATTTTTAATCATTTGCTAACTGAAAGAAGACAATCCGAAAATGCTATATAGGTTCAACCCTAGTGGTCCTGAGCAGCATATGACATTCAAGTCTTTCTCTGATGCCCAGAACTGAATGATTTCAACTACATGAAATTCTGCAAACATAAACTACAGAGGCACAGCGCTGGGACTGTGGCTCAGTGGTAGAGTACGTGCCATCAGGCATGAGGCCCTGGGTTTGATTCTCAGCACCACATAAAAATAAAATTAAGGTATTGTGTCCACCTACAACTAAAAATATACATATATTTTAAAAAACTATAGAGGCAGTAAGAAGATCAGTGGTGGTCAGAGGTTCAGGGAGAAGATGAGAGAGATGAACAGATGGGGTTTTAGGACAGAACTACTCTGTAATGTTGCAATCATGGTTATGTCATCACACCTTTCTCAAAACCATAAAATGTACAACTCAAAGAGTGAACTCTAATGTAACAGATAGACTTTTGTCAAAAATGTACCGGTGTTGGTTCATCAATTGTAACAAACATACCACATCAATGTGCTATATTAATAGTAGGAAAGATGAGGTCCAGGGCAGAGGAAGAGAACAAGAATATGGAAGCTTGGCGTAAATCTAAAACTGCTTTACAAATCAAGTCCATTAATTTCTTAATTAATCTTTTATTTGTTTTAATTAGTTGTACTTGACAGAATGCATTTATAAATTTTGATAGATCATACATAAAAGGAGTGTAATTTCTCATTTTTCTGTTGTACATATTGTAGGATCACATCGGGGTCATGCAGTCATGTATGTACATGAGGTAATAATGTCTGTTTCACTCTACTATCCTTCCTACCCCCAAACCCCTTCCCCTCCCTTCAGTCCCCTCTACCTAATTTAGAGTAACTCCATTCTTCCTTATCTACCCTCCTTATTGTGAATTAACTTCCAAACATCAAAGAAAACATTCAGCATTTAGTTTTTTGGGTTTGATTCATTTTGCTTAGCATGACATTCTCCAACTCCATTGATTTACTAGTAAATGCCATAATTTAATTCTTTAAAACAAAGTAGCATTCCATCATATATATATATATATAATATATATATATATAATATATATATATAAAAAATATTTTCCTTATCCATTCATCTATTGAAGGGCATCTAGGTTAGTTCCATAGTTTAGCTATTGTGAGTTGAGCTGCTATAAACATTGATGTGGCTGCATCACTGTAGTATGCTGATTTTAAGTCCAGTGGGTATAAACCAAGAAGTGGGATAACTGGGTCAAATGGTGGTTCCATTCCAAATTTTCTGAGGAATCTCCATACTGCTTTCCATAGTGGCTGCAACATTTTGGATTCTAACCAGCAATGTGTAAGTGTGCTTTTTTCTCCACATCCTCATTAACATTTATTGTTGCTTGTATTCTTGATAATTGCCATTCTAATTGGGGTGAGATGGAATCTCAATGTAGTTTTTTTCTTTATTGTAAACAAATGGGATACATGTTGTTTCTCTGTTTGTACATGGAGTAAAGGCATACCATTTGAGTAATCATAAATTTACATAGGGCAATGTTGTTTGATTCATTCTCTTATTTTTTCCCTCCCCCAACCCCTCGCACCCCTCTTTTCCCTCTATACAGTCCTTCCTTCCTCCATTCTTGCCCCCCTCCCTAACCCTAATCCTAACCCTAATCCTAACACTAACACTTCCCACCCCCCATTATGTGTCATCATCCACTTATCAGCGAGATCATTCCTCCTTTGATTTTTTGAGATTGGCTTATCTTACTTAGCATGATATTCTCCAATTTCATCCATTTTCCTGCAAATGCCTTAATTTTATCATTCTTTATGGCTGAGTAATATTCCATTGTATATACATACCACAGTTTCTTTTTTTTTTTTATGCATATAATGTTTTTCCAAAACAGCATCATATTATAAATGGATGAATAAACTTTATGACTCAATCATCTTTGCTAACCTGCTTTGTGTTTGCACTTAATATATAATAACATTTTCTTATGTCTTTTTTTTTTTTTTTTATTTTTTTACATTTACATAGGGTAATGATGTTTATTTTATTTTTCCCCTCCCCCACCCCTCCCACCTCTCTTTTCCCTCTACACAGTCCTTCTTTCCTTCATTCTTGCCGCTCTCCTTAGCCTAACTCTAAACCTAATTCTAAACCTAATGCTAGCCCCTCCCACCCCCCATTATATGTCCTCATCCGCTTATCAGCGAGATCATTCGTCCTTTAGTTTTTTGAGATTGGCTTATCTCACTTAGCATGATATTCTCCAGTTTCATCCATTTGCCTGCAAATGCCATAATTTTATCATTCTTCATTGCGGAGTAATATTCCATTGTATAAATATGCCACAGTTTCTTTATCCATTCATCAACTGAAGGGCATCTAGGTTGGTTCCACAATCTGGCTATGGTGAATTGAGCAGCAATGAACATTGATGTGGCTGTATCTCTGTAGTATGCTGATTTTAAGTCCTTTGGGTATAGGCCAAGGAGTGGGATAGCTGGGTCAAATGGTGTTTCCATTCCAAGCTTTCTGAGGAATCTCCACACTGCTTTCCAGAGTGGCTGCACTAATTTGCAACCCCACCAGCAATGTATGAGTGTTCCTTTTTCACCACATCCTCGTCAACACCTATTGTTGCTTGTATTCTTGATAATCGCCATTCTAATTGGGGTGAGATGGAATCTTAGGGTAGTTTTGATTTGCATTTCCCTTATTACTAGGGATGTTGAACATTTTTTCATATATCTGTTGATTACTTGTACATCTTCTTCTGTGAAGTGTCTGTTCATTTCCTTAGCCCATTTGTTGATTGGATTATTTGTATTCTTCGTGTAGAGTTTTTTGAGTTCTTTATAGATTCTGGAAATTAGCGCTCTATCTGAGGTATGGTTGGCAAAGATATTCTCCCACTCTGTAGGCTCTCTCTTCACATTACTGATAGTTTCCTTTGCTGAGAGAAAGCTTTTAAGTTTGAATCTATCCCAGTTGTTGACTCTTGCTTTTATTTCTTGTGCTATGGGAGTCCTGTTAAGAAAGTCTGGTCCTAAGCCAACATGTTGAAGATTTGGATCTATTTTTTCTTCCATAAGATGCAGGGTCTCTGGTCTGATTCCAAGGTCCTTGATCCATTTTGAGTTGATTTTTGTGCAGGGTGAGAGATAGGGGTTTAGTTTCATTCTGCTGCGTATGGATTTCTAGTTTTCCCAGCATCATTTGTTGAAGAGGCTATCTTTTCTCCATTGCATATTGTTGGAACCTTTGTCTAGTATGAGAAAATTGTATTTATTTGGGTTTGTGTCCATGTCCTCTATTCTGTACCATTGATCTACCTGTCTATTTTGGTACCAATACCATGCCGTTTTTGTTACTATTGCTTTGTAGTAGAGTTGAAGATCTGGTATTGCGATACCCCCTGCTTCGCTCTTGCTACTGAGGATTGCTTTAGCTATTCTAGGTTTTTTAGTCTTCCAGATGAATTTCATAATTGCTTGCTCTATTTCTGCAAGGTACATCATTGGGATTTTAATTGGAATTGCATTGAGTCTGTATAGCACTTTAGGTAGTATAGCCATTTTGACGATATTAATTCTGCCTATCCAGGAACATGGGAGATCTTTCCATCTTCTAAGGTTTTCTTGAATTTCTTTCTTTAGTGTTCTGTAGTTCTCATTGTAGAGGTCTTTCACCTCTTTTGTGAGATTGATTCCCAAGTATTTTATTTTTTTCGATGCTATTGTGAATGGGGTAGTTTTCCTAATTTCTCTTTCTGAAGATTCATCACTTATGTATAAAAATGCATTGGATTTATGAGCATTGATCTTGTAACCTGCTACTTTACTGAATTCACTTATGAGTTCTAAAAGTTTTCTGGTGGAATTTCCAGGTTCCTCTAAATATATAATCATGTCATCAGCGAACAGGGATAGTTTGAGTTCTTCTTTTCCTATACGTATCCCTTTAATTTCTTTGGTTTGTCTATTGCTCTGGCTAGAGTCTCAAGGACGATGTTGAATAGAAGCGGTGAAAGAGGGCATCCCTGCCTTGTTCCAGTTTTTAGGGGGAACGCTTTCAGTTTTTCACCATTTAGAATGATATTAGCCATGGGCTTAGGGTAGATTGCCTTTATAATGTTTAGGAATGTTCCCATTACCCCAATTTTTTTTAGTGTTTTGAGCATGAAGGGATGCTGTATTTTATCAAATGCTTTTTCTGCATCTATTGAAATAATCATGTGATTCTTAACTTTAAGTCTGTTGATATGGTGAATGACATTTATTGATTTCCGAATGTTGAACCAACCTTGCATCCCTGGGATAAAACCCACTTGATCGTGGTGCACTATCTTTTTAATATATATTTGTATGCGATTTGCTAAAATTTTGTTGAGAATTTTTGCATCAATATTCATTAAGGATATTGGTCTGAAATTTTCTTTCCTCGATGTATCTCTGTCTGGTTTAGGTATCAGGGTGATATTGGCTTCATAGAACGAGTTTGGTAGGGTTCCCTCCTCTTCTATTTCATGGAATAGTTTGAGAAGTATTGGAATGAGCTCTTCTTTAAAGGTTTTGTAGAACTCGGCTGAGAACCCATCTGGTCCTGGACTTTTCTTTGTTGGTAGGCTTTTGATGACCTCTTCTATTTCATTGCTTGAAATTGGTTTATTTAAGTTGTGTATGTCCTCCTCATTCAGTTTAGGTAGTTCATATGTCTCTAGAAATTTGTTGATGTCTTCGAGGTTTTCTGTTTTGTTGGAGTATAGATTTTCGAAATAGCTTCTAATTATGTTTTTTATTTCACTCGTGTCGGTTGTGATGTTTCCTTGTTCATTCCGAATTTTAGTAATTTGAGTTTTCTCCCTCTTTCTCTTTGTTAGTGTGGCTAAGGGTTTATCAACTTTATTTATTTTTTCAAAGAACCAACTATTTATTTTGTTAATTTTTTCAATTGTTTCTTTTGTTTCGATTTCGTTGATTTCGGCTCTGATTTTAACTATTTCCTGTCTTCTACTACTTTTGGTATTGGTCTGCTCTTCTTTTTCTAGTGCTTTGAGCTGTAGTGTTAAGTCGTTTATTTGTTGATTTCTACTTCTTTTTTTGAATGCACCCCATGCAATAAATCTTCCTCTAAGTACTGCTTTCATAGTGTCCCAGAGATTTTGATATGATGTGTCTTTGTTCTCGTTTACTTCGAAGAATTTTTTTATTTCCCTCCTGATGTCTTCTGTTATCCATTCATCATATAATAGTGTATTATTTAGTCTCCAGGTATTGGAGAAGTTTCTGTTTTTTATTCTGTCATTTATTTCTAATTTCAATCCATTATGATCTGATAGAGTACAAGGTAGTATCTCTATCTTCTTGTATTTGCTAACAGTAGCTTTGTGGCATAAAATATGGTCTATTTTAGAGAAGGATCCATGTGCTGCTGAGATGAAAGTGTATTCGTTCTTTGTTGGATGGTATATTCTATATATATCCGTTAAGTCTAAATTGCTGATTGTGTTGTTCAGATCTATAGTTTCTTTATTCAATTTTTGTTTGGACGATCTATCCAGTGCTGAGAGAGGTGTGTTAAAATCGCCTAGTATTATTGTGTTGTGGTCTATTTGAATTCTGTAATTGAGAAGGATTTGTTTGACGTACGTGGATGCGCCAATGTTCGGGGCATAGATATTTATGATTGTTATGTCTTGCTGATTTATGCTTCCCTTAAGCAGCATGTAATGTCCTTCTTTATCCCTTCTGACTAGTTTTGGTTTGAAGTCCACATTATCTGAGATGAGGATGGATACTCCAGCTTTTTTGCTGTGTCCGTGTGCATGGTATGTTTTTCCCCATCCTTTCACCTTTAGTCTATGGGTGTCTCTTTCTATGAGGTGAGTCTCTTGCAAGCAGCATATTGTTGGATTTTTCTTTTTAATCCAATCTGCCAGTCTGTGTCTTTTGATTGATGAATTCAGGCCATTAACATTCAGGGTTATTATTGTGATATGATTTGTATTCCCAGTCAATTGACTCATATTTGTTTTTGACATGATTTGGTTTCTCCTTTATTTGGCTATTCCTTTAGGCTAGTGCCTCCTGTTGCTGATTTGCATCGTTGTTTTTCATCTCTTCCTCATGGAATATTTTGCTGAGAATGTTCTGTAATGCTGGCTTTCTTTTTGTAAATTCCTTTAGCTTTTGTTTATCATGGAAGGATCTTATTTCATCGTCAAATTTGAAGGTAAGTTTTGCTGGGTATAAGATTCTTGGTTGGCATCCGTTTTCTTTCAGGGCTTGGTATATGTTGTTCCAGGCCCTTCTAGCTTTTAGGGTTTGGATTGAAAAATCTGCTGATTTCTTATTGGTTTCCCTCTGAATGTAATTTGATTCTTTTCTCTCGCAGCCTTTAAAATTCTGTCTTTATTTTGTATGTTAGGTATTTTCATAATAATGTGCCTTGGTGTGGGTCTGTTGTAATTTTGTATGTTTGGAGTTCTATAAGCCTCTTGTACTTGGTTTTCCATTTCATTCTTCAGATTTGGGAAATTTTCTGTTATTATTTCATTGAATAGATTGTTCATTCCTTTGGTTTGTTTCTCTAAGCCTTCCTCAATCCCAATAATTCTTAAATTTGGCCTTTTCATGATATCCCATAGTTCTTGTAGATTCTGTTCATGATTTCTTACCATCTTTTCTGTTTGGCCAACTTTGCTTTCAAGATTAAATAATTTGTCTTCAATGTCTGAGGTTCTGTCTTCCAGGTGTTCTATCCTATTGGTTATGCTTTCTATGGAGTTTTTAACTTGGTTTATTGTTTCCTTCATTTCAAGTATTTCAGTTTGTTTTTTTTTCAGTATCTCTAACTCTTTATTGAAATGATCTCTTGCTTCCCGTATTTGGTCTTTTAACTGTTGATTGGTGTGATCATTTAATGCCTGCATTTGCTCTTTCATCTCCTCATTAGCTTCCCTGATCGTTTTAATTACGTACATTCTGAACTCCCTTTCTGACATTTCTTCTGCTGTGCTGTCATTGGGTTTTGTTGATGTAGTATCTAGGTTTGTTTGGGACATTTTCTTCCCTTGTTTTCTCATATTGGTCAGTTTTCAGTGGGACCCTGAGATATTGCAGTTTTCCGCTACTGGCTTATAGTGTCCCGGTAGATTTCCAGTGTATCACCTCCCAGCCTTCAGTAGCCTGATGTCTTGGAGAAATCTGATAAAGCAGCTCATCCGAAGAAAACTGCCCCTAGACCCCTACTGGTTCCATGGTTTGGAACTGGTTCTGTGCGGAAATGCTCTCACTGTGGGCCTGCCCCGTGCAGCTGGCCATGTGGGAGGAGCCCACTGCCGGAGTGTGGAAGGCTACCTTGGGAAGACTCTAGCTGCCCTGCCCGGCTCCAATAAGCCACCTCTATCTGGGCCTGCCACCCAGGCTGAGCTTTACCCAGTGGGCAGACTCACCTGTGGCTCTATTTCAGTCCGAGTCTCTCAAAGCCTCCCCTTCTTAACTCCTGGGTTCTGGAGCAACTTGGGGTGCAGTCTCCCTCTAGGCCGCCATCTTGGATCGCCCCGTGAAGAGAGCCTGCAGCCGGAGTGGGCAGAGCCGCCTGAAGAGGTCTCTGGCTGCCCTGCCCTAATCCCAGAGGCTGCTTGCTGATCGCGGCTCTCCGCTGGTTCGTTGCCGGAGTACGCTGCGCTGCAGGGGCTCCGGGACTCGGAGCTTGTTCTGGTCAGAAAGGCTCTCACTAGCGGGCCAGTTCCGTTCCGAGAACCTGGAGAAGCTGGCTGTGTGGGCGGGGCCCACCGCCGGAGTGCGCAGGGCTGCCTGTGAATGACTCTAGCTGCCCTGCCCGGCTCCGATAAGCCACCTCTATCTGGGCCTGCAACCCGGGCCGAGCTTTACCCAGTGGGCAGACTCACCCATGGCTCTATTTCAGTCCGAGTCTCTCAATGCCTCCCCTTCTTAACTCCAGGGTTCTGGAGCGACTAGGGGTGCAGTCTCCCTCTAGGCCGCCATCTTGGATCGCCCATACCACAGTTTCTTTATCCATTCATCCATTGAAGGGCATCTAGGTTGGTTCCACAATCTGGCTATTGTGAATTGAGCAGTTATGAACATTGTTGTGGCTGTATCTCTGTAGTATGCTGATTTTCAGTCCTTTGGGTATAGGCCACGTGGAATAGCTGGGTCAAATGGTGGTTCCATTCCAAGCTTTCTGAGGAATCTCCACACTGGTTTCCAGGATGACTGCACTAATTTGCAAATCCAACAGCAATGTATGAGTGTACCTTTTTCCCCACATCCTCGCCAACACCTATTGTTGCTTGTGTTCTTCATAATCGCCATTCTAATTGGGGTGAGATGGAATCTTAGGGTAGTTTAGATTTGCATTTCTCTTATTACTAGACATGTTGAACATTTTTTCATACAACTGTTGATTGCTTGTACATCTTCTTCTGTGAAGTGTCTGTTCATTTCCTTAGCCCATTTGTCGATTGGATTATTTGTATTCTTGGTGTTGACTTTTTTGAGTTCTTTATATATTCTGGAAATTAGTGCTCCATCTGAAATATGAGTGGCAAAGATTTTCTCCCATTCTGTAGGCTCTCTTCACATTACTGATAGTTTCCTTTGCTGAGAGAAAGCTTTTAAGTTTGAATCTATCCCAGTTGTTGACTCTTGCTTTTATTTCTTGTGCTATGGGAGTCCTGTTAAGAAAGTCTGGTCCTAAGCCAACATGTTGAAGATTTGGATCTATTTTTTCTTCCATAAGATGCAGGGTCTCTGGTCTGATTCCAAGGTCCTTGATCCATTTTGAGTTGATTTTTGTGCAGGGTGAGAGATAGGGGTTTAGTTTCATTCTGCTGCGTATGGATTTCTAGTTTTCCCAGCATCATTTGTTGAAGAGGCTATCTTTTCTCCATTGTATATTTTTGGCCCCTTTGTCTAGTATGAGAAAATTGTATTTATTTGGGTTTGTGTCCATGTCCTCTATTCTGTACCATTGATCTACTTGTCTATTTTGGTACCAATACCATGCCATTTTTGTTACTATTGTTTTGTAGTAGAGTTGAAGATCTGGTATTGCAATACCCACTGCTTCACTCTTTCTGCTAGGATTGGTTTAGCTATTCTGGGTTTCTTATTCTTCCAGATGAATTTTATAATTGCTTGCTCTATTTCTGTAAGGTACATCATTGGGATTTTAATTGGAATTGCATTGAATCTGTATAGCACTTTAGGTAGTATGACCATTTTGACAATATTAATTCTGCCTATCCAAGAACATGGGAGATCTTTCCATCTTCTAAGATTTTCTTTAATTTCTTTCTTTAGTGTTCTGTAATTCTCATTGTAGAGGACTTTCACCTCTTTTGTAAGATTGATTCCCAAGTATTTTATTTTTTCAATGCTATTGTGAATGGTGTAGTTTTCCTAATTTCTCTTTCTGAAGATTCATCACTTATGTATAAAAATACATTGGATATATGAGCATTGATCTTGTAACCTGCTACTTTACTGAATTCACCTATGAGTTCTAAAAGTTTTCTGGTGGAATTTCCAGGTTCCTCTAAATATATAATCATGTCATCAGCGAACAGAGATAGTTTGAGTTCTTCTTTTCCTATTCATATTCCTTTAATTTCTTGGGTTTGTCTAATTGCTCTGGGTAGAGTTTTAAGGATGATGTTGAATAGAAGTGGTGAAAGAGGGCATCCCTGCCTTGTTCCAGATTTTAGGGGGAATGCTTTCAGTTTTTCACCATTTAGAATGATATTAGCCATGGGCTTAGCGTAGATGGCCTTTACAATGTTAAGGAATGTTCCCACTATCCCTATTTTTTCTAGTGTTTGAGCATGAAGGGATGCTGTATTTTATTGAATGCTTTTTCTGCATCTATTGAAATAATCATGTGATTCTTAACTTTAAGTCTGTTGATATGGTGAATGACATTTATTGATTTCTGGATGCTGAACCAAACTTGCATCCCTGGGATAAAACCCACTTGATCATAGTGCACTATCTTTTTAATATATTTTTGTATGTGATTTGCTAAAATTTTGTTGAGAATTTTGCGTCGATGTTCATTAAGGATATTGGTCTGATTTCTTTCCTCAATGTGTCTCTGTCTGGTTTAGGTATCAGGGTGATATTGCCTTCATAGAATGAGTTTGGGAGGGCTCCCTCCTCTTCTATTTTATGGAATACTTTGAGAAGTATTGGAATGAGCTCTTCTTTAAAGGTTTTGTAGAACTTGGCTGAGAATCCATCTGGTCCTGGACTTTTCTTTCTTGGTAGGTTTTTGATGACCTCTTCTATTTCATTGCTTGAAATTGATTTATTTAAGTTGTGTATATCCTCCTCATTCAGTTTAGGTAATTCATATGTCTCTAGAAACTTGTTGATGTCTTCGAGGTTTTCTGTTTTGTTGGAGTATAGATTTTTAAAATAGCTTCTAATTATGTTTTTTATTTCACTCGTGTCGGTTGTTATATTTCCTTGTTCATCCTGAATTTTAGTTATTTGAGTTTTCTCTCTCTTTCTCTTTGTTAGTGTGGCTAAGGGTTTATCATTTTTGTTTATTTTTTCAAAGAACCAACTCTTTTTTGTTAATTTTTCCGACTGTTTCTTTTGTTTCAATTTCGTTGATTTCGACTCTGATTTTAACTATTTCCTGTCTTCCACTATTTTTGGTGTTGGTCTGCTCTTCTTTTTCTAGGGCTTTGAGCTGTAGCGTTAAGTCGTTTATTTGTTGATTTTTACTTCTTTTGTTGAATGCGCTCCATGAAATAAATCTTCCTCAAAGTACTGCTTTCATGTGTCCCAGAGATTTTGATATGATGTGTCTTTGTTCTCATTTACTTCTAAGAATTATTTTATTTCCCTCCTGATGTCTTCTGTTATCCATTCATCATATAATATCATATTATTTAATCTCCAGATATTGGAGAAGTTTCTGTTTTTTATTCTGTCATTTAGTTCTAATTTCAATCCATTATGATCTGATAGAGTACAAGGTAGTGTCTCTATCTTATTGTATTTGCTGACATTAGCTTTGTGGCATAAAATATGGTCTATTTTAGAGAAGGATCCATGTGCTGCTGAGAAGAAAGTGTATTCATTCTTTGTTGGATGGTATATTCTATATATGTCCGTTAAGTCCAAATTGTTGATTGTGTTATTGAGATCTATGGTTTCTTTATTCAATTTTTGTTTGGAGGATCTATCCAGTGGTGAGAGAGGTGTGTTAAAATCGCCTAGTATTATTGTGTTGTGGTCTATTTGATTTCTGGAATTGAGAAGGATTTGTTTGACGTACATGGATGAACCAATGTTCCGGGCATAGCTATTTGATTGTTATGTCTTGCTGATTTATGCTTCCCTTAAGCAGTATGTAATGTCCTTCTTTATCCCTCTGACTAGTTTTCGCTTGAAGTTCACATTATCTGAAATGAGGATGGATACTCCAGCTTTTTTGCTGTGTTCGTGTGCATGGTATGTTTTTTCCCATCCTTTCACCTTTAGTCTATGGGTGTCTCTTTCTATGAGATGAGTCTCTTGCAGGCAGCATATTGTTGGATTTTTCTTTCTATTCCAATCTGCCAGTCTATGTCTTTTGATAGATGAGTTCAGGCCATTAATTTTCAGGGTTATTATTGTGATATGATTTGTATTCCCAGTCATTTGACTCATTTTTGTTTTTTGACATGATTTGGTTTCTTCTTTATTTGGCTATTCCTTTAGGCTAGTTCCTCCTGTTGCTGATTTGCATCGTTGTTTTTCATTTCTTCCTCATGGAATATTTTGCTGAGAATGTTCTGTAACGCCGACTTTCTTTTTTTTAATTCTTTAAGCTTTTTTTTTTATCATGGAAGGATCTTATTTCGTCGTCAAATCTGAAAGTAAGTTTTGTTGGGTATAAGATTCTTGGTCGGCATCCGTTTTCTTTCAGAGCTTGAAAAATGTTGTTCCAGGCCCTTCTAGCTTTTAGGGTCTGGATTGAAAAATCTGCTGATATCCGTATTGGCTTCCCCCTGAATGTAATTTGGTTCTTTTCTCTCACAGCCTTTAAAATTCTGTCTTTATTTTGTATGTTAGGTATTTTCATTATAATGTGCCTTGGTGTGGGTCTGTTGTAATTTTGTGTATTTGGAGTCCTATAAGCCTCTTGGACTTGATTTTCCATTTCATTCTTCAGATTTGGGAAATTTTCTGATATTATTTCATTGAATAGATTGTTCATTCCTTTGGTTTGTTTCTCTAAGCCTTCCTCAATCCCAATAATTCTTAAATTTGGTCTTTTCATGATATCCCATAGTTCTTGTAGATTCTGTTCATGATTTCTTACCATCTTCTCTCTGTTTGGTCAATTTTGTTTTCAAGATTAAATATTTTGTCTTCAATGTCTGAGGTTCTGTCTTCCAGGTGTTCTATCTATTGGTTATGCTTTCTATGGAGTTTGTGTGTGTGTGTGTGCTGGGGATTGAACCCAGGGCCTTGTGCTTGCAAGGCAAGCGCTCTACCGACTATGCTATCTCCCTAGCCCCTCTATGGAGTTTTTAACTTGGTTTATTGTTTCCTTCATTTCAAGGATTTCTGTTTGTTTTTTTCAGTATCTCTACTCTTTATTGAAGTGATCTTTTTCTTCCCGTATTTGCTCTTTTAACTGTTTATTGGTGCAATCATTTAATGCCTGCATTTACTCTTTCATCTCTTCCTTCAATGCCTGCATTTGCTCTTTCATCTCCTCGTTTGCTTCCCTGATTGTTTTAATTATGTACATTCTGAACTCCCTTTCTGACATTTCTTCTGCTGTGCTGTCATTGGGTTTTATTGATATAGTATCTAGGTTTGTTTGGGACATTTTCCTCCCTTGTTTTCTCATATTGGTCAGATATCAGTGGGACTCTGAGATACTGCAGATTTCCTCTATTGGCTTATAGTGTCCCTGTAGATTTCCATATATCACCTCCCAGTCTTCAGTAGCCTGAAGTCTTGGAGGAACTTGATAATGCGGTGCTTCCGAAGAAAGTTGCCCCTAGCCCGCTATTGTGTCCAGGGCCAGGAGTCTGGTTCTGCATGGAAATCCTCTCACTGGGTGGGTTTGCTCTGAGAAGCTGGTTATAGACAAGGCCTTCCCCCGCTGGAGGGAGCTGGGCTGCTCGGGAAAGCCTCTCGCTGTCCTGCCCTGGTCCCAGAAGCCACCAGCGGGCACTGCTGGGTTCAGGGCTTGGCTCTGAGTGGAAAAGCTCTCACTGGGCCTGCTCCAAGAACCTGACTGTGGACCAGGCCTGCCACCAGAGGGAGTAGGGCTGCTTGGGGAAGTCTCTCACTGCCCTACCCTGCTCTGAGAAGCTGCCCACTGTCTGGGCCTGCCACCCGGGCCAAGCTTCACCCAGTGGGAGAGACTCGCCCCAGGGCTCTATGTTGGTCCGAGTCTCTCAATACCTCTCCTTCTTGAATCCTGAGTTCTGGAGCGATGGGAGATGCAGTCACCCTCTAGTCCGCCATCTTGAATCTCCCCCCCTCAATGTAGTTTTGATTTGCATTTCTCTAATTGCTAGAAATGATGAACATTTTTGTTGATCGATTGTATTTCTTCTGCAGTGACTGTTCAGTTCCTTAGCCCATTTATTGATTGGGTTTTTTTTTTTTTTTTTTTGGTGTTAAGTTTTTCAAGTTCTTTATATATCCTAGAGATTAATGCTTTATCTGAGGTGCATGTGGTAAAGATTTTCTCCCAATATGTAGGCTCTCTCTTCATATTATTGATTGTTTCTTTTGCAGAGAAGAAGCTTTTTTAGTTTGAACCCATCCCATTTATTGACTTTTGACTTAATTTCTTGTGCTTTATGGGTCTTATTAAGGAAGTCATATCCTAAACCAACATGGTGAAGATTTGGGACTACTTTTTCTCCTAGTAATAGCAGGGTCTCTGTTCTAGTGCCCAAGTCTTTGATCCACTTTGAGTTGAGTTTCATGCAGAGTGAGAGATAAAGGTTTAATTTCATTTTGTTACATGTGGCTTTTCATTTTTCATAGCACCATTTGCTGAATAGGCTATCTTTTTTCTCCAGTGAATGTTTTTGGTGCCTTTGTCTAATATTAACTATATTTATATTGGTTTATCTCCATGTCTTCTATTCTGTACCATTGGTCTACATGTCTGTTTTGGGGTCAATCCCATGCTATTTTTATTCCCATAGCTCTATAGTACAGTTTGAGGTCTGGTGTTGTGATGCCTCCTGCTTCACTTTTCTTGCGAAGGATATGATCATCTCAATTGATGCAGAAAAAGCATTTAACAAAATACAGCACCCCTTCATATCCAAAACACTAGAAAAACTAGGATAGTAGGAACATACCTCAACATCATAAAAGCCATATATGCTAAGCCAAAGGCCAACATAATTCTAAATGGAGAAAAATTGAAAGAATTCCCCCTAAAAACTGGAACAAGACAAGGATGCCCTCTTTCACCACTTTTGTTCAACATTGTCCTTGAAATTCTAACCAGAGCAATTAGACAGAAGAAAGAGATTAAAGATATAGAAATAGGCAAAGAAGAACTCAAAGTATCACTATTTGCTGATGAAATGATTCTATATATCGAAGATCCAAAAATTTTCACCAAAAAATTCTAGAACTAATAAATTAATTCAGCATAGTGCCAGGATATAAAATGAATACCCATTAATCAAATGCATTCCTATACATCAGTAATGAATCCACTGAAAGAGAAATAAAGAAAACTACCCCATTCACAGTAACCTCAAAATAAATGAATAAATAAAATACTTGGAACTCAATCTAACAAAAGAGGTGAAAGACCGCTACAATGAAAACTACAGATCACTAAAGAAAGAAATTGAAGAACATCTTAGAAGATGGAAAGACCTCCCATGCTTCTGAATAGGCAGAATTAATATTGTCAAAATGACCATACTACCAAAAGCATTATACAAATTTTATGCAATTCCTATTAAAATCCCAATGACATTCTTCATAGAACTAGAAAAAGCCATCATGAGATTCATTTGGAAAAATAAGAGACAAAGAATAGTCAAAGTCCATTAATTTTTTTAAAACACTAACCCCTAAGAACAAGAGAGTGGAAGAGATTTTTATCTTTTATTTTTCACCTGTCTGCATTTTTAAAATCTCACCATGTGCATGCACTATTCTTAATAAGAAAAAAAAATTGAAGACTTTAAAATCAAGCATATCTGAGTTTGAATTCTTACTCTAACAAGAGTCAGAATGATCTTGAGTAACTTGGAAGAGTCACTTAAATTCAAGCCTCAATTAGGTAATCTGTAGAATGAGGACAGAATTATTTACCACTATGTTTGTTAAGAAGATTAAAGTAATTAGTATCAACTAGCACTTTAAAATGGTGAAAATGACAAATGTTGTTATAGATGCAATAAAATAAAATGTGTTCATTATACATCAGTATTACATTATTTGTTTTAATGCTTCAGAGTCCAGACCTCAACATATCTCCACTAGCTCGATTTTTTTAAAAAGTGAATTGCATAAAAACAAATCAAACCAAAAGAAAAGAAAACTGGAATAGAGAACATAATATTCAATGATTACTGCTTGTGGCAATGAGCATTAACATTCACTTCCTAGCGCATTTTGAAGACCAAAATGGAAAACATTACAATGGACTTGAACAGAAACCTGATCGCAAAGTTGTCCTTGTGAAAGAATCCAATGCAAGAGTCATAGATTCAGACTCTGAAACTTAAGAGTTTCCTTGTGAAGGTATTATTCTTGTGGTTTGTATTAAATCAGAGTACTCATTCACAAAAGTTCCAACAGTCTTCTGGAATTTGCGTCAGTTTTGGATTTATTTCTTTTAGGGAGTATATGTAGTGAGATTGCCCAGATTTCTTCAAAGCAGAGATTTTTTATTGATACAAGCTAAGGACAATTTTTCACACTGGAGAGATAAAACTAAAGGACCAAATCTACGTGATAGTCAAGGGAGGAAAAAAATGATGCTTCTATCCACTCGCTTGCTAAGAATGGATCTTCTGATTAATAAACAAACTTTCTGGGGTGTTTCAAGATGGCGGACTAGAGGGCGGCTGCATTTCATGTTGCTCCACGATACAGGATTCAAAAGAGGAGATAGTGAGAGACTTGGGACCAACTCAAAGCCGCCGGGTGAGTCTCTCCCGTTGGGGAGGCGTACCGAATGGGGCGGTAGTCCCAGAACACAGGGAACTTTGTGAAGTAGAGTTGCCCAGCAAGACGCCCCTCCCCCCACTGGAGCGGTAAACACGGACAACTGGGAACATCGTAGAGGTGGCTGCTCAGCACAGCGCTTGGACTCGGACAGCTGCCCGAGGAGGAGCTGTGCAGTGAGTCGTTTGGACTCAGAACGACCGCTTCTGAACACCGGGGGGCTGCCTGAAGGAAGAGGAGGAATGTGGCAGGTCACTTGGTCTAGGAGTGACTGCACCAGAGCTACAGGTGGTTGCCAGAGGAGGAGCTGCATGGCAAGCTGTTTGGACTCAGAGCGACTGCTTCTGAACACCGGGGAGCTGCCCGGAGGAAGAGGAGGAACATGGCAGGTCTCTTGGTCTAGGAGTAACTGCATCAGAGCTCCGGGTGGCTGCTCAGAGGAGGAGGCGAGTGGTGAATTTTTGGACTCAAAGCGACTGCTCCTGAACACCGGTGGCCGGCCCGGAGGAGGAGCGTAGTGGGTCGCTTGGTCTCGGAGTGACTGCTCCTGAACACCCAAGGGGCTGCCCCGAGGAGGAGGAGGAACAGGGTGGGTCACTTGGACTCGGAGTGACTGCCTGGGGCTGCGGGCGGTTGGTGGGAAGAGGAGACGCAAAGTGAGTTGCGTGGACCCCTGGTGACCACGTCGGAACACCGGGTGGCTGTCCTGAGGAAGAGGCGTGTGCGGGTCTCTGGGACTAGGAGCTATAGTATGGGCTCCAGGTGGCAGCTCAGAGGAGGGGCCACATAGCCAGGTGATTAGGTGCAGAGTAGGGTCCCAGGACATAGGCAGCTTCTTGGTGGAAGAGACGCACAGAGACACGCTTAGGGGCAGAGCAAAGTTTCCAGGACTGCGGGCAGATTGTCTGAATAGAGGCAGCCTAAGGAGACTACTCTGCGAAAGGCAAGGCTCCCAGGCCCAGGAGGTAGGTCCGGGCCCCTGGGAACGTTGCAGAGGAAGACAGCCCAGCCCAGGCGGTAGTTGTAGATTGAGGGGAACCTCTAAGAGGGGAACTGACCAGCGAGACCTCCCCACCGGGTGAGTCTTCCCCGATGGGTGAGGTTTTCCCACAAGGACGGTAAAACCAGAGACGCAGGCACAAACAGGACTTGCCTCAGCCCACAGTCTAGTTCCCCTTTGGATGACCATTGGTCAACAAGTGGAGGCACCTCTGCCCACTATCAGAGAATATACCCCACCTGAGGGTCACCATCCCTAGAGAGGCAGCTTCCTTGTGGAACACCGCATTATCAACTTCCTCCAAGACTTCAGGCTACTGAAGGATAAGAGGGGATATACTAGCAATCTTCAGGGACATTATAAGTCAATAGAGGAAATCTGCAATATCTTAATGACCCACTGATTCCTGAACAATATGAGAAAACAAGGGAAGAAAATGCCCCAAACAAATCTAGATGTTACATCAATAAAATCCAACAACAGCATGGCAGAAGAAACGACAGAAAGGGAGTTCAGAATGTACATAATTAAAATGATCAGGGAAGCAAACGATGAGATGAAAGAGCAAATGCGGGCATTGAATGATCGCACCAATCGACAGTTAAAAGAGCAAATACAGGAAGCAAAAGATCATTTCAATAAAGAGTTAGAGATATTGAAAAAAAACCAAACAGAAATCCTTGACATGAAGGAAACAATAAACCAAATTAAGAACTCCATAGAAAGCATAACCAATAGGATAGAACAGCTGGAAGACAGAACTTCAGATATTGAAGACAAAATATTTAACCTTGAAAACAAAGTTGAACAAACAGAGAAGATGGTGAGAAATCATGAACAGAATCTCCAAGAACTATGGGATATCATGAAAAGGCCAAATTTGAGAATTATTGGGATTGAGGAAGGCTTAGAGAAACAAACCAAAGGAATGAACAATCTATTTGAAGAAATAATATCAGAAAATTTCCCAAATCTGAAGAATGAAATGGAAAATCAAGTCCAAGAGGCTTATAGGACTCCAAATACACAAAATTACAACAGACCCACACCAAGGCACATTATAATGAAAATACCTAACATACAAAATAAAGACAGAATTTTAAAGGCTGTGAGAGAAAAGAACCAAATTACATTCAGGGGGAAGCCAATACGGATATCAGCAGATTTTTCAATCCAGACCCTAAAAGCTAGAAGGGCCTGGAACAACATTTTTCAAGCTCTGAAAGAAAATGGATGCTAACCAAAAATCTTATACCCAGCAAAACTTACCTTCAAATTTGACGATGAAATAAAATCATTCCATGATAAACAAAAACTAAAAGAATTTGCAAAAAGAAAGCCAGCATTACAGAACATTCTCAGCAAAATATTTCATGAGGAAGAGACAAAAAACAAAGAAGCAAATCAGCAAAGGGAGGAATTATCCTAAAGGAACTGTCAAATAAAGGAGGAACCAAGATGTGTCAAAAATTTTAAATATGAACCAAATGACTGGGAATACAAATCATATCTCAATAATAACCCTGAATGTTAATGGCCTGAACTCATCAATCAAAAGACATAGACTGGCAGATTGGATTAAAAAGAAAGATCCAACAATATGTTGCCTCCAACAGACTACCTCACAGAAAGAGATACCCATAGACTAAAGGTGAAAGGATGGGGAAAAACATACCATGCACATGGACTCAGCAAAAAAGCTGGAGTATCCATCCTCATTTCAGATAATGTGGACTTCAAGTCAAAGTTAGTCAGAAGGGATAAAGAAGGACATTTCATACTGCTTAAGGGAAGCATAAATCACCAAGATATAACAATCATAAACATCTATGCCCCAAACAGTGGCTCATCCATGTATGTCAAACAAATCCTTCTCAATTTTAGAAACCAAATAGACCATAAAACAATAATAGTAGGTGATTTTTAACACACCTCTCTCACCACTGGACAGATCTTCCAAACAAAAATTGAACAAAGAAACCATAGATCTCAATAACACAATCAATAATTTAGACTTAACAGACATTTATAGAATATACCATCCAACCAAGAGCGAATACACTTTCTTCTCAGCAGCACATGGATCCTTCTCTAAAATAGACCATATATTATGCCACAAAGCTAATGTCAGCAAATACAAGAAGATAGAGACACTACCTTGTATTCTCTCACATCATAATGGATTGAAGTTAGAAATAAATGAAAGAGTAAAAAACAGAAACTACTCCAACACCTGGAGATTAAACAATATGCTATTTTATGATGAATGGATAACAGAAGATATTAGGAAGGAAATATAAAAATTCTTAGAGGTAAATGAGAACAAAGAAACATCATATCAAAATCTCTGGGACACTATGAAAGCAGTACTTAGAGGAAAGTTTATTTCATGGAGCACATTTAATAAAAGAAGTAAAACTCAACAAATAAACAACCTAACACTACAGCTTAAAGCCCTAGAAAAAGAAGAACAGACCAACACCAAAAGTAGTAGAAGACAGGAAATAGTTAAACTCAGAGCTGAAATCAACGAAATTGAAACAAAAGAAACAATACAAAAAATTGACAAAATAAATAGTTGGTTCTTCAAAAAAATAAACAAAATTGATAAACCTTTAGCCACACTAACAAAGAGAAGACAAGAGAAACCCAAATCACTAAATTCGGAATGAACAAGGAAATATCACAACAGACACGATTGAAATACAAAACATAATTAGAAGCTATTTTGAAAATCTATACTCCAAAAAAATAGAAAATTTCAAAGACATCAACAGGTTTCTAGAGACATATGAATTGCCTAAACTGAACGAGGAGGACATACACAATTTAAATAGACCAATTTCAAGTAATGAAATAGAAGAAGTCATCAAAAGCCTACCAACAAAGAAAAGTCCAAGACCAGATGGGTTCTCAGCCGAGTTCTACAAAACCTTTAAAGAAGAGCTCATTCCAATACTTCTCAAAGTATTCCAGAAAATAGAAGAGGAGGGAACCCTCCCAAACTCATTCTATGAAGCCAATATTACCCTGATTCCTAAACCAGACAGAGACACATTGAGGAAAGAAAATTTCAGACCAATATCCTTAATGAACATCGACGCAAAAATTCTCAACAGAATTTTAGCAAATCGCATACAAAAATATATTAAAAAGATAGTGCACCATGATCAAGTGGGTTTTATCACAGGGATGCAAGGTTGGTTCAACATCAGGAAATCAATAAATGTAATTCACCATAGCAATAGACTTCAAGTCAAGAATCACATGATTATTTCAATAGATGCAGAAAAAGCATTTGATAAAATACAGCATCCCTTCATGCTCAAAACACTAGAAAAAATAGGGATAGTGGGAACATTCCTTAACATTGTAAAGGCCATCTATGCTAAGCCCATGGCTAATATCATTCTAAATGGTGAAAAACTGAAAGCATTCCCCCTAAAAACTGGAACAAGGCAGGGATGCCCTCTTTCACCACTTCTTTTCAATATCGTCCTTGAAACTCTAGCCAGAGCAATTAGACATACCAAAGAAATTAAAGGGATACGAATAGGAAAAGAAGAACTCAAACTATCCCTGTTTGCTGATGATATGATTATATACTTAGAGGAACCAGGAAATTCCACCAGAAAACTTTTAGATCTCATAAGTGAATTCAGTAAAGTAGCAGGATATAAGATCAATGCACATAAATCTAATGCATTTTTATACATAAGTGATGAATCTTTGGAAAGAATAATTAGGAAAACTACCCCATTCACAATAGCTTCGAAAAAAATAAAATACTTGGGAATCAATCTCACAAAAGAGGTGAAAGACCTCTACAATGAGAACTACAGAACACTAACGAAGGAAATTAAAGAAAACCTTAGAAGATGGAAAGATCTCCCATGTTCTTGGATAGGAAGAATTAATATTGTCAAAATGGCAATACTACCAAAAGTGCTATACAGATTCAATGCAATTCCAATTAAAATCCCAATGATGTACCTTACAGAAATAGAGCAAGAAATTATGAAATTCATCTGGAAGAATAAAAAACCCAGAATAGCTAAAGCAATCCTTGGCAGAAAGAGTGAAGCAGGGGGTATCGCAATACCAGATCTTCAACTCTACTACAAAGCAATAGTAACAAAAACGGCATGGTATTGGTACCAAAATAGAAAGGTGGATCAATGGTACAGAATAGAGGACACGGACACAAACCCAAATAAATACAATTTTCTCATACTAGACAAAGAGGCCAAAAATATACAATGGAGAAAAGATAGCCTCTTCAACAAATGGTGCTGGGAGAATTGGAAATCCATATGCAACAGAATGAAACTAAACCCATATCTCTCACCATGCATGAAACTAAACTCAAAATGGATTAAGGATCTCGGAATCAGACCAGAGACCTTGCATCTTATAGAAGAAAAAGTAGGTCCAGAGCTTCAACATGTCAGCTTAGGACCAGATTTCCTCAACAGGACTCCAATAGCACAAGAAATAAAAGCAAGAATTAATAATAATTCAAACTAAAAAGCTTTCTTTCAGCAAAGGAAACTATCAGCAATGCGAAGAAAGAGCCTACAGAGTGGGAGAAAATCTTTGCCAATCATACTTCCGATAGAGCGCTAATCTCCAGAATCTATAAAGAACTCAAAAAACTCTACACCAAGAATGCAAATAATCCAATCGACAAATGGGCTAAGGAAGTGAATAGACACTTCACAGAAGAAGATCTACAAGCAATCAACAAACATGTGGAAAAATGTTCAACATCTCTAGTAATAAGAGAAATGCAAATCAAAACCACCCTAAGATTCCATCTCACCCCAATTAGAATGGCGATTATCAAGAATACAAGCAACAACAGGTGTTGGCGAGGATGTGGGGAGAAAGGTACACTCATACATTGCTGGTGGGGCTGCAAATTAGTGCAGCCACTCTGGAAAGCAGTATGGAGACTCCTTAGAAAACTTGGAATGGAACCACCATTTGACCCAGCTATCCCACTCCTTGGCCTATACCCAAAGGACTTAAAATCAGCATATTACAGAGATACAGCCACATCAATGTTCATAGCTGCTCAGTTCACAATAGCCAGATTGTGGAACCAACCTAGATGTCCTTCAATTGATGACTGGATAAAGAAAATGTGGTATATATATACAATGGAATATTACTCTGCCATAAAGAATGATAAAATTATGGCATTTGCAGGCAAATGGATGAAATTGGAGAATATCATGCTAAGTGAGATAAGCCAATCTCAAAAAACCAAAGGAAGAATGATATCGCTAATAAGTGGATGAGGACACATAATGTGGGGTGGGAAGAGTTAGTGTTAGGTTTAGAGTTAGGTTTAGGGAGGGGGGCAAGAATGGAGGAAGGAAGGACTGTATAGAGGGAAAAGAGGTGTGGGAGGGGTGGGGGGAAGGGAAAAAATAACAGAATGAATCAAACATTACCCTATGTAAATTTATGATTACACAAATGGTATGCCTTTACGCCATGTACAAATAGAGAAACAACATGTATCCCATTTGTGTACAATAATAAAAAAAATAAAAAATAAAAATAAAAAAAAAGTTAAAATTGAACTATGGAATTTTTTTTTTTTTTTTTAGATCTAGACTTCCTAATATTGTGACAAAGCTAAATCATTTTAGTTATTAGAAATGGGAAAACTCATACAGAAATAAATGGGTGGGCATAAACATAATGAAATTTCACTGAATAATTCTGTATGTGTATATATATATATATATATATATATATATTTTAAGGGGTTTACTAGACTTACATCCTCATGGAAAGTTATATTTAAAGATTTCATCCTGTTCTGATTGTTATGATGTATAGAGTCCTTTATGAGTCCATTGGCAGATGTTAACTATCTTTGAACACTCAGAAATCCATTACGTTAAGTACAACCATCCAATTGAATGAAAGTTTAATTTTCAAATATAAAATTATTTCTAACATAATTTATACAGCCTCATGGCACTTTTTCTTTGAGGAGGCATCTAGTATTAGAAATTCCTTGTGAAGAGGACACAAATTATATATCCTGCTCTATAATATTTGATTTCATATCAATATCAGGGGATTCTGATGATGTAAAAATGTTTTCATACCAAGACAGGCCATGTGGCCAAACAGCAGAGAGCAGGATTTCTTCTGTAAATGGAAGCATTCTCCACGTAAGTATTTCGTAGTTCTAAAAATCTCTAGTTGTAAACCATGGTCTCATAAAGTGACTCACAAGCAAACCCAAATATATTACATAGGGGAAAATACGCACACAGGGTGAGAGAGAAGCAGCCAAACATGAAATCTTTAGTTTCAATAAGAGGCAGAGACCAAATAGTGCCACTAGACACTGCTAAAAACAATGGCATCCATATTCAGGTTCTCCCTCCTTAGTAACGGAAATCTGGGTTTCCCTCTCCTCATTCTCATGTGGTTTGAGGGAGACGACTAACACTAAACTAGCTTGAAGAAAGGGCATGTGACCCAAAATAAACCAACTGGAGTTAACAAAACTCATTTTTTTATGTTTTGGTTGGAACTATTACCAAAAAAAAAAAAAAGGCATGTTCTTCCACTTAAATTGCTGGGAAAACAGGATGTAAAGCTGAACTACTGATAGCTATTTTACCACCATGAGGGAAGATCTGCCCAAACTAAAGCAAATATAAGGAAAGCAGAGCAAAGAAAGATGAAAGACCTAAGCTTATTGACACCGGGCCACGTGTGAAGCCCTTTTTCAGATACAAAGTCAATACAGTCTTTTTGTTTTTCCTTAAGCTAGTTCTCAGTTGAAAGATCCTTCCTAAGAAGAAAGGTCCTAAAGGATTAGTCTAAGAAACACTCATGGTTCACGTTAATGATTTTAGAAGAGCTAGCACTACAGTCATGCAACTCTTCTTTTATTGTGAAAGATTCTTCTGTTTGCAGTAGAAAATTCTCTAGTATGCACCAGATATTATGTTCATGTCTTGTTTATGTCTTAATTTGAGCATATTTCTACTACTGGCAAGTATATTAGAGTCAAGTCCTTCCTTTTCCATAGGAGCTGTGATACAGAATACATTTCTTCATAGATACAGAGAATCTTACACATTAACAGAAACATCAGAACTGCCCATTACAAACTTTTGTAAATTGTTTACTGAAGTAAAGGTTATAAGTATTAATAATAAAAAATTAAATTAGGAAAGATGATACTAGTTATCTTTTTATCTTCATCACCTCTCTCAGAGCCTTAGAATTTAATAATATTGGTTTAATGAACAAATGTACGCATGAACAAGGAGATGAATCAATGAATAATTTAATATAATAAAAAAATCATTACCCAACATCTGACTCTTGGATTGTTTCCATATAACACAATTTCTTTATTGATTCAATTTATCTACAAGTAAAGTGTAAGATATAAATTACAATTTGTAATCACTGCATATTATTAGTACAAATCTAGGGAATACACTGATACTTTTCCAAAAAGCCCACATTTGTGGTTGAAGAAAGTACTCTTTTCAGGAGATTTGGCAAATGATTTACTTCCCATTGCCAGTAAAGAAATTAGCTCTTTGTTTTCCTTTTCTTTTCTATTGTTATTAAGACTTCTAAGAAAGAAAAGTGAATACAGTATCACATGTCTAAGTTCCCCTGGAACATTTGAGTAAATACAAACTCCTTATTTATTTTGATCCTTCAACAGGCTTGGAAAAAATAAAATGTGCATGTAGTTGCCATGGAAATAGAACCTTCCTGGATTATTCTATAGTTATTCATTATGCATCCCACACAATAAACTGATGATGTAAATACCACTATCAAGTTTTCCAAAATAAGTAAACTGACAAGATGTGTGATTGGCCCTCACATGGCAAATTAGTTGATCTTGACCACAAAGCATCTGGCTTCCCTACTTTGATAGCAGATATTGGCAGCCACCATTCCAAACCGCAAAGATAAGAAGTGTTGAAAAGTCCCACCAATAGAGCTGACTTCTAGAGAATTCTCTTCTGTCTGGTCATGTTTGTACTATTTTCAGTCTAATTCTCTTCTGTGTATAATATAGTTGACCAGACTCTCAACTATCCACAGCAGTCTCTCTTAAACTTAATGACTATTAATAGTGCCATGAAATTGAGTTCAGAACCTAGTGGATAGTTTGTATTTTCTGGCACATTTGTGGCATTTAATCAATGCAAAATATTAATAAAAACTATCACAACTCTTTTAAAGGAAAGATGTGGTCTTGTTACCTTTTTTTCTGGAGGACCTTTGTATCTTGCAAAATATCATAAGAGTTATTCTCAGAATAACCTCATAAAAGAGATGGACACGACTTTCCTTGTTGAAAGAACAAAAAAACCAAAGTTACTATACCTGAATTACAGAATTTTAGAACTGAAAGAAACTAAAAACTTACAGTCTCAGTCTCCTTATTAATGTCATTTTCATTTCTTCTATGTGCAGACAGAGCACAAGGAACTGAGGATGGAACCAAAAATTGGTTTTGCCAAAGTGAAAACTCAGTGACTTGTCTAAATTTACTAAGGCAGATGAGGTCTACTTCTGAGGCCAGTGCCACTATTTCCAGACCACAGCAGCCTAAGGTAGCACAGTAACAGTAGGAAAAGTTGTGGCTTTCTCTTGCCTAAACCTTCTCTAACCCACCTATGTGTCCTACTAGCACCTCTAGTCCTCTTAAAACAGAGTTATAAGGCTTTTAGTCTCAGATCATATGTTTACGTTCCAGGGGTAAGGAAGGTGTCAAATATTTTCCTCTGAGACAGAGAGGTATAACAGAGAGAATGCAAACTCAAGGTCAAGACGGACCTATTTGTCAACCCAGAAAAATGTCTTTAACCTCCATGATACTCAATTTCTTTCATTCTATAAGTGTGTAATAAGAATACCGACATTAGGTGTTATAAGGTCAAAACTAATTCATGAATTGTGCTTCTGAGTTCAGTAAATAATATATGTTATTCTAATTATATTTTAAATATCACACTCCAATTTTAGAAGGGAATTATTGGATAATTTGTAATGTAAAATTTTTTTCCCATTATTCCCTTCATCTGAGGCAAGGAAATGTTCCTACTAGTCTTTGAACTCATCTAATGGTTTGTGCAACCAAACTCAGTGGAATTGCCTCTAATTAGTTAATAGACTCATTCTCTATTTGCCTGACTCCAGATTTACAGATTATAATCCAAATACTTAACTTGAGTGAAAATGTCACTGTATCCACAGACACTTCCTTTCCCTCTTCCTGCCTTGTCCCATTAGTCTCTTAGATTTGGTTCTAAAATGAATACCAGTGTGTAAGCATTTTGTAAATACATAGTGGAAAGGCACAAACTTCAGCAACAGATAAAGTTTCAATTGCAGCTCTTCCACTGTAGGATTTTGACTTAAGCAATCTTGAGTAAATGCCTTGGTCTCCTGAGTCTGTTTTCTCCTCTATATAATGTAGATGATCATGTCATGGAGATTAGTGAGACTGTGTACATGCAAACATCAACACAAAAGAAACTCTCAGGAAGTAGAAACTATCATTTTTTAAAGGGTGTTTTACCCATGTCTTCTAAACCATTGGATCTTTTGTTTTGACCAGCTCAAACTATAATATAGTGTAAATTAGCAGCAAGACCTTATATTTCAAGGACTGACAACCTCAATACTGTACTTTCCTTCACCTCACCTTAAAAAAAGCAACCAAAGTACTAGCATCACTAACTTCACGGGGCTTCAACTGCAGCCAGTATTTTCTCTTGCTCAATATCTCCTGTGCCTGCTTTCAAACTGTTATTTTTAGAAGCAAATTATATACGTAATAAAGGTTTGTAGACACCCACTTTCATAAACACAAACCAAATCTCAATTCTGAAGAATGTAAAGTGAGTTTTCATTATAAATTTTATGTAAGACCATGAAGTACTTCAACCATGACAGCTATATGATACTAGTTCTTCCAACCACCCCTGATCTTCCCACCAACTTAAACTGATTCAGATTGGATAAAGATTATCCAGAAAACCTGCAGTGAACCACCTGGACTCGCTCACTCACCATCTCACACCATTACACTTATAATTGCTGATTCTTAAATATGTTTTTTAAAATATGTTATTTTTCCATTTTTCAGTTTGGAGACTAAATTTCATAACCTTACACTGGAACAACAAATTCTAGTCTTATAATATTAATAGCTACCTCTTAGCATAAAACTATATTTAAAAAGAGAAAGTTTTATTAGAACATAGAATAGGACAGAATTTCAAGGTTGTTCCCAGTTTTGGAAAGCATTTGACTTTCTTCCTACCAAGAAAGGAAGGAAGGAAGGAAGAGAGGGAGGGAAGGAAGGAGGGAGGGAGGGAGAAAAAGCCCTAAAGGAATTTTGATCAAAATAAATGAAAGATTCTTGCTGTGCCCATTCCAAAAGACAAATTCTTCCTTAGGGAAAACTCTCCACTCCTTTAAGCAAATTCTTTCTACTAACAAAAGTTCTCTACCACCACCCCTGCCTTTTTCTGGGTAATCAATTTCAAAACTTGACCAAATACGAGAAGAGAAGCTCTTTGATATATAACAACTGTCTTGTTAAAAAAAAAAAAGTTAATAGAAGAAGATGTCAGTATGTCCCACTTTCTAATTAGAATTAGTTGCATATCTTATATTTTCTTGCCTGGTTGAAAGCCTCTATGAAGCAAGAGTGAAGTAAATCTGGTTGGATAGTTGAATTGCTATTGAAAGTTTTTTGATTAAACTTGGTGCTAGCGTTAAAACTTGAGGATCTGGAAAGGTTATTCTGGAGATCATCTGCCCTGGGTAATGTAGTACCTAGAGACCTGGTAAGGTTAATCCAAATTATCCGGGAGATTACCCCGAGACAGCACACGGTTCCATAAACATCACCGTTGCTCTCTGAAATGATATGCTTCACTTTTGTTAGCATTTTCAAGTAGACTAAACCTGAAAATGTCAGTGAAATGAAGACTTGGGTTTATAGGCAAAGCTGTCACTGGACAGCTGAATTATGAGGCTAGACTTTCAGTAGCTGCCAAGGTATAGGTCAAGAGCTTCTAGGTCAACTTTCACCTCTTTCAGAAAACCCATGATGAAATTTCAAAGGCTTTTGGTGAAGTTTTATTAACTTAGGTTAGTTTGAAAGAAAAAGGTAGGGAGAGCAAAATGTGAAATTTCATTATCTTTGTCCATTATTTTATGCTTTTTATGCTGTAGGATCACACATGGATAATCAATTATTCTGGGAACACAGTGGGAAAGACAAAACAAAAAGGTTAACAGAATTCTTAAAACACATAGAACATTTGCTACATAGTATTCATGAACCAGAGAACTTAATTTCTTTTTTCCTTTTAACTTCCAAGCTACTTTTAAAACTTAGTTGAAATAATTTGAACTTTTTCAGAATTAGTATACATGTTATAAGAGTAGAGGGTAGAGATTACAAATTTAAAGACAAACAAAAATTCTTTATTACTTAACCCACAGTAGTTGTTCAATAAACCAGCACACTGTGTTCAAGTGCCACCTAAACAACAAGGTCAAAATACGCAAATCGTGTGAGCTGCATACCTAGGTGACTATTTATATGTGCAACTAGCTCTTTGAAAAATAAAAATTTTAAAATATATCCAGATATGTGAGCATGAAAAGGCATTATTATGTGGAAAAAAATCATCATATTGGTATAATTCAGTGAATTTTGTTTACCTTTCAGTCTAGTTACCTAAATAGAGTGCCAAATGGGAGTATCATTGTGTAAAGTCCAATATTATGGTTGTCCTCCAGATTTCATCCTAAACAAAGATTAAAACACCTAAACCAAGATTTAAATAATCATTTTGTTTCTTTCCAACTACATTGCCATCACCCCATCATCTAGCATCTTTTGTCAGGACTACTGCAATAGTCATCTAATCCGTCTCTTCTGTTCTCACTGGTCCCTGTAAAATCAATTGAAGTGATTGTTTTCTAATGCATGTCTGATACATTGCTTTTCCCTGCTTGAAACATTTCAACCCTTTTGCATTTAGAACCTATCACAGAGGCACAAAGAGGGCCGTGTGACCTGAACCTCACATTCATAAAAGGCCACAAATTTAAAGTTTGCCATTACCTCAAAGTGAGGATGCACACACGAACACAGAAATGCAGTCACCAAGTTGAGGAAAGATATTCATCAGACAACTTTAGTGTTCCATTGCCAATTACGGGCATGGCTACAGTCCATAACACCTATCATAAACTTTGAACTGATTTCTTATAAATTTTGTAATTATCTTGTGAATCTCATACCTATATGAATTGTATTTTTATGTGTTAGGAATGTTGACATTATAGCCCTAATCATTGGCCATTTGAAGGAATTTCTCCTTCTCCTTCTCTTTCTTCATATATCGGAAGCTGAGGCCTGATCTTGCAATCTCTCAAGAAGTCATTTTCCAGCAAACTTGGGACAACATAAGGGCTTAACATGGCCCATAGTATCCGGACCGTCTGGCTCCTCCCCGGCTCGGCAGCTCATATTTTCACCACACTCCTTACTTCTGAACTCTGGCAACCCTGACCTTCTTTCTTTTCTTCAAACAGCCATGTTCCCTCCTACCACAAGGCCTTTGCACACTTTACGCCTCTGTCTGGAATATTCTCCTTCCTTCATTTCCTGACTCCTCTGCAGTGTTCTCTCTTGCTAGTTCTTCAGCTCTCCGTGCCACTGCCCCCTGACCTTCTTGACCTGAGCAGGCAGTTTTTTCTGCCAACATACTCTCTCAGTACCACACTCTTGCCTCAGTCATAATCACTCATATTTACATGATTCTTAGGTTAATATCTGTCTCTCCACCAGATGTAAGTCATAAGAATGGAAGTACCTTTTAATCGGGGTGGGGGGTAATGTGTATATCTACATATCTACTCTTTACCCACACTCAGCTGGCATTTATTAGATGCATAAATATTGTTTAATGAATTAATGGGTCTTCTTATTATACTTTGCTACCCACAAAAAAACTAAACAGATGTTAAGTAAATCTATGCTTTAAAGAGCACAATTCAAAGCCTGATCTGAACTGGCCCAATTTATCTAAAACAAACACACTCACACACACACACACACACACACACACACACACACACAATTATCAGAAAAATAAGGATTCTACCAAAATATTGGAACATATATCCTAAATACATCTTTTTTTGCTAGTGACTTCAAGTCTAAAAGGTACTCTAACCAGTTCATGCAAAGGGGTGACAGTGGCTTAAGAGAGACTATGTGGTTTTTAAGCCACAAACAAAATGGTCTAATTCAGAACATTCAATTGACCTGGTTTTCCATGGATCTTTAAGCCTCTTAATCATATGGAGGAAAGGAGAGGCATCCATCACTGCTTTTTAGCCACCCAGACATCCTTTAATGAATCACATCAGTGATGTGCTTTGGTTCTATGCTGTCTCGCTTGTTCACAAGGACTGAAGCTGAAGGAAGAGGTTTCTCCCACACCCCAAACAATCAAAATATTGTTATCAGTAGAAGGACTTGCTTTTTAAAAATTACACACACACTGTCGTATATATACACAATGGAATATTATTCAGCCATAAAGAAGAATAATATTATGGCATATACAGATAAATGGATGGAATTGGAGAATACCATGCTAAGTGAAATAAGCCCACCCCAGAAAAACTAAGGGCTGAATGCTTTCCCTGATAAGTAGATGATGATAGGGACTGGGGAGATAGCTCAGTTGGTAGAGTGCTTGCCTTGCAAGCACGAGGCCCTGGGTTCGATCCCCAGCATCAAAAAAAAAAAAAAAAGAAAGTAGATGATGATATATAATGGGGATGGGGGGTGGGGGAGTAAGAGAAGATGGAGGAACTTTAGAATATGTAGAGGGAAATGAGAAGGAGGAGGAGCTGGGGGTATGGAAAAATGGTTGAGTGAGACAGATATCATTACCCTATGTACATGTATGATTACATGAATGGTATGAATCTACATCACGCACAACCATAGAAATGAAAAGATGTACTCCATTTGTGTACAATGAATCAAAATGCAATCTGTAAAAATTTTTAAAAATTTAAAAAATTACACACACACCAATATTTCAACTTACTAAATATGAAGGAAAAGAACTTCTAAACCACAATTTGGTTATGGTAACAGGAACACATCCTGTGCTCATGGAAAGGTCACTACTGATCAGTCGTTGAATAGCTACCAGTGCTTACTAAGTACCAGGCACCAATCCAGATATGTTGACATACATTAACTTACAGAATTCTCACAACAGCCTTGTGCATTAAATATTTTATTACCATCCCAGTTTTACAGAGGAAACTGTTGCACAGCAAGGTATGTATATTAAAATTTTCTCAGTGTCAGGGCAAATATTTGAGATGTGGAAGAAAGGAATTTAAACGAAGAGAAGAAAATCAAAGTAGAAAAGGCCAGAATCTTCTTGTATAATTTGAAATAGTAATAACAAGAGGTAACATTTTTGAGTCCTCTGCAAATTGCTTTACCAAACTGTCTCATTTAAATCAAACACTAGTCCTATGAGGTAATGCTGCTTAGCTCCATTGTATAGTTGAAGAACTGAGGCTTAGAGTAGCTGAGCAACTTGCATAACGTCTCACAGTCAAATCCAAACCACACTGCATTAGTCTGGGGAGTTTGTCTTCAGCAATGAAAGAACTATTTGGTCGTCTGATGTTCAAGACCATGCAAAAACCCCTAAAATTTGGGTAAGACATTAATCAGGTGAAAAAGAGGAAAATCAGAGTTACAGGGGCCTTGGTGGGGTGGATAGTTAGGATAAAAAACTAGTTGCCCATCCAGGAGTAGGAAGAAGAAGAGAAGGAGGAAATTTTAATTAATAGTTTATATTCAAAAGGATATACTGTACATAAACTTTAGAGAAGGTTTGTGACTTAATCAGTTCAAGTGTTATAACAAGGCACCACAGACTAGATGAATCATAAACAAAAGAAATTTATTTCTCCACAGTTTCAGCAGCTGGAAGTCTGGATTCGGAAGCCAGCATGGTCAGGCTCCAGTGGGGACTCTCTTCCAGGTTGCAGACTGCCAACTCTGTACCCTCACCAGGTGGAAAGAGAGCACGCCGGATCTCTGGACTCTTCTTATAAGGACACTAATCCCATTCATTAGGATTCCACCTTCATGACCTCATAGCCTCCCAAACACTCCACCTCCAAATACCATCCCGCTGAGATTGAACTTCAAAATATGAACTTCAGGGGATGCAAACATTCAAGCCATAGTAGCTCATTGGAGCAATTTTTAAAGAAGTTAGAAATATGAAAGAGTAAAAACTCAGATGAAAAATATTTGTGAAAAAAGAGGATATAGAACTATAAATAATGATTATAGAATAATAGCTACCATTATGGTAGTAGTTACTAACTATCAAACATTATTCTAAGAAATTTACAATAATCAATTCATTTAATCCACAAAATCATCCTGTTAGTACTATTCTGATTCATAGTTTATAGATGAAGAATCTAAAGAATATAAGAAATATGTAAGAATATGAGAAGATAAGCAAAGTCATTTAATAAGCAACTCAGGCCATTTAAGGCAGAACCAATGACGTACTTATTTTTGTGATATAAATAGTAGAAGGTTATGTTTATCTGCCATATTACAACTGGTGTGCATAACTTCATATACCAAATCCAGGTTTCATGCAACCAATTCATTAATTTTTAGACATTTTATACTGTTTCTCTTGACAAAGGAATTATGCCAATAAATAATAAACCATAGATTCACATCCTGACTTAATTATAATCAAATCACCTTTATTCATTTTAATTCATGATTTCTTAGGCCTCCGTTCTTCTTGTATTCCTTCATTATCTCCTTTGTAAGTCCGAAAGTCATCAGGTAGGGGCTGGGGTTGTGGCTCAGTGGTAGAGCACTGGCCTAGCACGTGTAGGGTACTGGGTTCAATCCTCAGCATCACATAAAAATAAATAAAGTTATTGCATCCATCTACAACTAAAAGAAAAAAAAATTAAGTCATCGGGTAGCCCCCAGAAGGACAGTCATGTGGCCTAAAGGAAGATTATATTGTAGCTGGGGAGAAAAGGCAGCCTGAGAAGCTCAGAAATTGTGACCTTTGGAAGATGTTTTGGGACTAAGGGGCAATAGGTACCTGTCACAGCTAGTGACGGTAGCCTATGTGAAGATGGTATCACAGCTAGAGAAGCAGGAATAGCTGGACAAGATCAGTAGATGGCTACATACAAACAAATTCAACAAATTAATAAAGCTATTGATGATAATGGGAGCCAGGTTTCTCAATGATTGAGAAGAACCCTATGGTATTGGGTCGGAATAAGAGTTATCAGTATGAATTCAGGGTTTCAATAAACAGAGATTTAAATGTTGGCGGGTATTTTTTAGCTCTGGCCTGAGCACAACAACATTGAATTGCAAAGGGCACATCTAATATCTATCACTCAGCTCCTAGCTTGGCAATTTCACTCTACAGTCAAAGGAACTAGTATTTCTTGGAAAAATGACTGAATCCAGAGCTGTGCTAGGAAAATACAAGCCTGGTGGTAAGGAAATACTAAATAAATGGTGAGGACCTGTCATAAGGACACAAAAGACAGCTTGTAGCACTTATGGCCAAATCTGGGACATTTTGAACATCAAAATGATAGTGAGGGAGTACAAATATGTAACAATGAATCATTATACACAACTATGATGCACCAATAAAAAAATGTGGAACAAAAAAAAAATAAGAGTAACAGATAATAAACCATTGAATAATTAAGGAATCCACTAGTCTATGCTGATCTAAATAGGTAAATAAATAAGTAAATGGGGAGAAAAAGAAGCATTTCATGCAGTATAACAAAAACTAATAAATATAGAAGGAATGTTAGAATTAGAAAAAACGTCATTAGAAACCATCACAGTAATAATTAATTAATTCAAGTAAGAAATATCAATGGTTACTAAAACTAGTAAGTGATAGTGAGATTTAAATAACAGTATTTATATACTTTCAAAGTATTTCCACATTTTACAAAAGAAAAAGAAGCAGCTTTACAGTGGAGAATCATGGGATACGCTGAGTTAATCAGGTAATCAGAGTTTACACCACCAGCAAGGAGAAAATCAACATCATCTGCCACTCGAGTGAAATGCAAGAACTCAGCCTCACTTTGGTGAATTTTTTTTTCAAAAACTACATCACCTGATCATGAGGAAACATTTGAAAAACTCAAATTGAAGACTTCATTACAAAGTGACTGACCTGTGATCTTAAATCATGTCAAGGATTTGAAACTCAAGGGAAAACTGAGGAACAGACTGAAAGAATAAAGGACATGACTACTAATTGCAACATTGATCCTGGGTCTTTCTGCTATGAAGGACATCAGTGGGGCAATAGGGGACTCTATGGGGTCTCTAGGTAAAGAATATACAGGAAATTTTTCGTGCTGTTCTTGAAATTTTTGTAAAAAATTGAAAATGTGGCCAAATAAATTCCTTTTTTAAATCTCAAGGAGATTATTAAATTATTGAATATGACATGATATAAAACCAAATCATGATTTATATATAAAACAGAAAGCACATGGAAATCTTTATTGAAGTATGCACTCAAATAAGCAGAAATATTTATTTTGAACTATTTCCTTATTCAAATCTGAAAAATAATTCAGCCTTCCCTTACAGAGCTGGAAAATGAGGCCAGAAAAATAAAGACAGAATGCTATGATTATATAATTGCAGAACACTACTAATATGTATGAATTAAAAAAAAAAAAACCTGAGCTCATTTTCCTATGTCTTGACATTATTAAAGTCTCCTTTCCATAGTTCAAATAATTTCTCAAGTAATTTCTGTGAAGTGTAGACACAATCATGTACATTTTTTAGTTACCAAACTACCCCCAAAATCCTGTGAATTTAGACTCCAGGTTTTTACTCACCAAAAAGGCATTTCACTATTAATCTTTTGGCTAGAAATTTCTCTCCTGACACTTTGTTTCTCAACTCTCCTAGGAACTAAAAGAATATAATGATCAACTTAAATCCAGATCTGAGGTACAAACCAGTTCCACAGATACTATGATAAACACTGTTAATTTTATTCCAGTTTAGGTGATTATGCGTATTCAAGCACGCTAACCCTCATCTCCTCTCCAGTACCTGGTTCAAGGATGAAGAGGTATCTCAGAGGATTTAGGGTTCCAGGGAGTCTTTATTCTTGGACGATGCTAAACTGCCATATTATGATCCTAAGAAGTTGTCTAAGCCTGGAGCAATGCTACAAATGACAAAGGGGAAATACAGAAGAATCTCAGTGTTCAACAACATTGTTTAGCCACTGAATTAAACAGCCTAAAGATTGCTCAGAATCTCTTAACATAGAAAATAACAAATATCCTTATTACTTAAACCTTTTGGATAGGGTTTTCTATTATAGTCAAAAGTATATTGATATATAAACATCAATGAGAAAAAATATAAGACCAGGGAAATCTGCCTACGACGAGAATAAAACGTAAAATATGCAAACAATTAAAATATCAGCCATAGTCCTAAAATTATTTAAAAGTTCCTGTATCTCAATCGGTTTCTGAAAAGTCACTGTACTTTGCAAGTAGATTTTATAGGCAAGTGTCCAGAGATCTCTTAGAGGCTTATCACCAAGCCCAATCAGCAAAGCACAAAAAAAAAGGGGGAAAGAAGAGTTACTAAACCAACCAACCAAATTCAAACAAGCTGTCATATTATGGTGATCGTTCCAAATTTCTTTTTTTTTTTTTTTTAATTTTTTTATTTTACAGGCTGCATTTTGATTCCTTGTACACCAGTGGGGTCCAAATCTTATTTAAATAAAATACCATCAGCATATTATGCCTCAAGGATTGATCATAAATTCTATCATTTAATGTTTTGTATCCCAAAACATCAGTTAGCTAAAACCAGAAGACCATACAGTTGGATAAAGAAAATATCTCTATCAAGGTACTGCAGAGAGCAGAGAACACAAGTCACTTGTTAGAAATGTCTGCCCCTCATCCCAGGCTCAGGGACCACATTCAAAGCACCCACCCTAGTAGCCATGTGTGACCTTTAGGATGGTGTATACAAAATGCTGAATTGGAGAATTGTCAGATGGAATGGAGAGATGAGATAATAGCTGGGAGATAATGTGAAATGGGCTCCTACCCAGCCAGAGCTATCAGGTTTCTCTGAAACGGCATGTGACTTCACTGGGATATCAGTTTACTTGAGGCACTTGACATTTGTCTGGTAGGAGATTCTGTGTAGGGGTACTGCCATCTGCTGGTGGCTCTCCTCTCAGAGCCAGACTTAAAATCTGGGGGCTCTGCTTACCAGAGCACATCCTTCAGTAAGTGATTTTTTTTTTCATTGTTAAAATTAGACTGTCTGTCTTCTCTGTTGATTTGGCAAATATAAAATTCTCCAGAGGAAGTTGAACATGGTATCTCAAAAACAAACAGAAGAGAAAAAAAGTAACAGATGCCAAACACATTTTGCAAATGTATCAATTTCTGTCCGAGTGGTTCACTAAAATCCTGCAGATAAAATCATCTTCATGTTTAAGTAAGTAATAACACATTTTTATAAGTGGTGGTAACTCTCATACTTGGGAAAAATAGAAATGCAATGCAGTGTTTTATCTGAGAACGTATTTCAGGACAAGTCTTACAATCTCCTGAGAATGCTAAGCTCTTGGAGAATATATTTTCCATGTGGTAGATAGAAAGAAACAGAAAACCACTAGCTTCCAGGCACAAAGGTGTCAATTTAGGAGGTGAAATGTTCCTTTTTTAGTGAAATCCCTGGAAGCATACTTGGTTTATATTATAGGTATAGTGGTACAGACAAAATTCAGTACTTGAGGACACAGACTAGAAGTTCTAGAACTGTGAAATTCTCCTCCCCGAGTTCCCAAGACAGTGTCTACCTCCAACTCATCTGGATTTATTAAATATGGAATTAGGTCATATTGTTGCACCCACATTTCATTCATCAGAGCGACACTCTTCTTTAGGAACATTAGAGGACTTCTGTATCAGGAAACAGTCCCCAGAACAGGGCCAGTGTGTGCTATCTGACAAAAAGTGTCAACAGGAGGTCTAAAACTTAAAAGGACAAGCAAAAATACTGGAGGACTAAAAACATGATCTATAAATGAAGGTTAGAGGATTTGCTATCACAGTATTTAGTCTAGAGACAAGGAATATACAAGGTCGCTTACTCACAGGGATCTGAAAATGCCTCATAAAGAGCAAACCTTGGTCTGTTTTCTCTACCTGAGCAGAGGACATACTGATGACACACACCCAAACCACAGAGTAAGCAGCAAGGTGCAGCAGAAAGAACCACCACACTTAAGATTTGGAAATCCTGCTCTGCTTACTGACTCTGTGACCCTAGACACATTATCAGAGGGAGAACATCATGGCTTCAAGGTTATATGGACTTCAGGGAAAGATGGAGCTACTTTTGACTCTCCATTTTGTTTTGTTCACTGAACTCATGAATTTGGGCCAAATGCTTAACGCAGTGATGTTAAGTTTGAGCCTCAGTTTTTCTCATTCATGATGCAGGGATAAGGAGAAATATCTGACAAGGTTGTTTTGAGGCTATGAAATTGAACTGAGCATGCCAGGAATGCACTTAGCAGGATGTCTGGCCCATTGCAAATATTTAGCAGTCTTCTACAGTCTGTTTCCTTGTCTATAAAATGGAGAGTAAAAACACCTACCTAATTAAATGACATCATAACATATATTCATAGTACCCACATACGTTCTCTCTGCCTTCTCTGAGACTCACCTTCTCCATCTGTGAAAAGGGTGCAATAATACTACAAGAGGAAGGTTGTAAGAATAAAAAGATATCATGAATATAAGAAGTTCTTCTGCACTGGATGTGGCACATATAAGAGTTCAACACATGTTACCTTTACTGTTATTTAGAAATATATTCAACAACGATCTCTTGAAAAACACTAATGACAGTCAAGCCTAGTCCTAGATTAGCTGGCCTTTTCAGCAGCCTCTAAGTCCTCTCTAAAGGCACTTAATTTTTATCACCAACAGAAACAACAACAATTGAACTTTCATCGTAGTGATCATATTCAAGGAGATTTCAAGACCTTGACTATGAAGGTGATTTTCAGTCATTGTGAAGAACCATGAGCATTTAAACAAGGCATACTGGTTAAAAAGTTCAAGACATTTCATTTAATACCAACATTAGTTAATGATGATTTTCATCATCCTCACAGGTCTGCTTCTAATTAGTTCAGTGCTGAAATAGAGAAACAGAAGGACCATGCACCTTCCATGGCCTAGCCAGTGACCCTGGAGGAACATGGCTGCTCTCTCGATTTATAGGTATGAATGAAATCCAAGGGTAACAATATCTGAATAGGAGTTCTTGTTGCCTCCAAAGCAGGGCTGAGAGCAACACAAGAGGACGTGTCTAAATTGGGAAGTTTTCTCTTCTTCCTCTTCTTTCAGTGCCTGCCACTCTATGTCTTGTCCTTTCACTCTTTTGACAGGGCTCGGGCTCACTACCTTGTCTCCATGGCAGCCCCCCATTCTACACCCCAATCCCAAAAGATTCCATGTAATCTGTCCCATCTCTTCAACTCACTGCTCTGCACACTGATAGACGTTCACAATAATGTGATAGTATATGTTTTGACCCCTGGTTTCTTGTTTCTATTATCGTAGCCCCCAAGGTATAGTAAGCCATTTATTCAGCGAACATTCACTGAGCACTTACTATTTTCTATATATTATGCCATATTATTATGCCACAGGACAGCATTTACCTCCAGTGGGGGCAGCTGCATGAGAGAAACATCTTGTGTGACAGTCATGCTCTGTATCTTGAGAAAAGCTTAAATTACACAAGTGTATTCATTTGTCAAAACTCAACAATGTTCACTTAATATTTATGCATTTTCATGTGAAATTTTTACCTAAAAAAAAGATATTGAACTTTACTTATATACTATAAATGCTGAAGCAGTTAGGGTAAGCACACTGATACTTACAGTTTACTTTGAAAATCCCTAATAAGAAGAAGGAGGAGAAGGAGGAGAAGGAGGAGGAGGAGGAGGAGGAGAATGATAGAGGAAGGGGTAGGTGTGTGAGAGACCAATATAGCAAAATCTTAATGATAGAATCCAGGCAGTGGGTATATGAGTATTCACTGTAAAATTCATTCAACTTTTCTGTATTTTTAAACTTTTCCACAATAAATGTTTTCTTTAAATGAATGGATAGAAAGGAATGGAGTAAAATAAAAACACTAGCCTCAAAAAGAATGTTCGAGAGCCTCTATTCTAAAGTTACATCTAATGTAGGAACCTCTTTTACAACCTCCCCAAATAATGGATCATGCCAGCCACAGTTTATATGTGTACAGTAGCCAGAGACTCATTATACCCCAAGGTAGACTACTGCATCTTCAAATAATGACTAAAAATAGTTGCTTAACTCACATTTAGACCATACCTAAGCAAGGAATGTAAGAAGGACCATACGATTCTGTGTCAGAATGACTGTCCAAGGAACTAGAAGCCTGAGATTTGGTCTGATCTCTCCTCTTCCCAAATCCTTACCCCCTGGGTTGACTACTTGTTTGCTTTTTCCAACTTAATTAACCTCTCTGGCTTGCAGGTATTTACAGTCACTCATTATTCATTCATTCAATAATGGTTTTTAAGTCCACACTGTATTTCTTAAAACCTTACTACCTGAATGCCTGAGGGAAAAGAGGTAAAGTGATGGTGCAGATATTCCTTTCTTCTCTAAGCCTATGGTTCTGGGTGGAGAATTAAAGAATTAACCAATCTGTCTGTTCCAAATAGCTAACTGAACATGTCAAGGAAACTCACTTGTTTCTTAGTGGAAGGTGGTTGTATTCGAATTATCTCTAATTGTCTTGTTTCTTTTCCCATTGGAAATAAAGACTAGCTTAAGCATTTAAAATTTCCTATGTAAATGTCGTTTTTGAGAAAAATCATTTTCCAAGTCTTGTACTTTCTAACATCAGAGCTGCCACTGTCCATCAGAAGCAGCAAGCCCTCTTCCTTACAAGGCTACAGCGCCTCCTTGTGGTTAAAAGAGGTAAGACCCTTACGTTCCAGCCACAGAAATTTTAAAAACCACAGAAAACACATTTGATGTGAACATATTAGGATTAATTCTCAGGTGGAAAACACTAGCTTGACTTTGTCTTTACATCATAGCTCCAAATTCTCAGTCATTCATCTGCTCCACTGATCCAGCTCGACAAGCCAAGGTTGGTACTTGGGAAAGAATCCCAAGTGCAATTGTTAATATCAGAATCTTTCTTAAATTTGTGGTAATTTAAAGTAGCACATAAGTTATGTCTACTCAGATTTAGTTCTAAACAACAAATTCACTGTTTTTTCCTTGAGCCATACCATGGAATGATAAGGACGCTGGCTGCTCCATTGGGTAACAGGTCTCATCCTGTTCAACATATTCTTATTGTGGTTTAAATGAATACATAAAAGGATTTCTTATATCTTCTTCTAACAGGTAAAATGCAAGGTGACAAAATTGTAATTTTTTTAAAAAAAAAGTTTTGACAAGCTAAAATTTCAGATGAAACTAACAAGAGACTTTTAAGTGAAAAAACTACCTCAGGAATTTTAAAACTTAAAATGTAACTGGCACTAAATATACAACCTTGCATTAAAATTTTTCAGAAAAATGCACTACAACAGGATGGGAAAATAACAGCATTGGTGGGGACACTAGGCATTGAAAGAATCTAGAAAAAGGAAGCCCATTGAGAGAGGAAGACTCGGTGAAGGGATTTAAATTGGTGTCATAATAAAAATAATGACTGAATTGTTGCATTTTTTTAAGACACTAGATGCCAGGGCCCAGCCTAGAGGTTTTTTTTTTTTTGTTTGTTTTTTTGTTTTTTTTTTTTTAATCATTATTACTTTTTTTATTGTGGTGAATTATACAGAACATAAACTTGACCGTTTGAACCATGTTTTGTGGAAGATCGAGTATGTTCACATTGTTGCACAACCATCATGATCCATCTCCAGAACTCTCTTATCCCAAATAAAACCTTAGGCCCATTAAGTCGTGCACCCTCATTCTCCCTCTCCCTATCCCTGCTATCGACAATTCTACTTCAACTCCATGAATTGACTATCCTAGGTAACTCATAGGAAATTAGTCTGCAGTAGGCTCTGGGCATCTGTATTTTTAAAAACTTTCCAATGCTTCTGTTGCACACCAAAGTTGAAAACCAGGAACATGGGTAATAACTTCTGCAAGATATTTCACATTTCTCTTTTCACTCTTTCACAAGTCTCAAACCTTAGAGAGTAATGGCTACCTATATTTTTACCTTTCATGGTAACAATGTTAGTGGGAAATTATCTGTCCTACGTATTAAACTTGCAATCTAATGAGCATGTGCCATAACTCTCCAACCTAGTAAGTAGACAATGAGCTTCAGGTGGGAAAGGACTCTGTCTTGATCATTTCCGTGATACTTTGTCACTTGTTTATTCACCTGAATTCCATGAAAATTGGGACAGTTGCTATAAATCATAATTTTGAGAAATCACAACTGACAAATTGTTTAAATTCTGAATTTTCTTTCTATCATCGTCAGATGGAGGTAAGCTCATCTTATACTGGGGAGAAAATCATTTATTGATTAGCAATCTCTTCCTCTCTGAATCTATAAAAGCTTCAGAAAAATTGTATGTAGGCATTTGAAAGACATGACATTTTTACTAGCAACCCTTTACTACAAAAAGAGTAGAGTATAGCTCTGGACTTACACTGGATTTTATTCATTTATTCATTTGATATATATCTATTGAGCAAACTCTAAACATCAGGTCCGGACCCAGACACTGAGGATTTATCGATGAAAAAGCAGACATTGTCTTCCTTTGTGGGGCTTATATTCTGGTGGAGGAGATGGACAACAAACAAGTAAATAAATACAGATCCTAATAACTGCTAAGGGTTTATGTATCAGTTCCACTCCTTACCAGTTCTGTGGCCTTGGACAAGTTATTAACCTCTCTAAACCAAAACACAGATAACAAGTGTACCTTACGAAGAGGATTGTTTTGAGGGTTTAATGTGTTTGCTATCTAGCACTCAACAACAATTAATAGGGATTCTTAACATGTGTTCATGTATTTGCATATATGCTTCATATTTACATTTATACTTTCTTGATGTTAAAAACCTGCTAAAACTAAACCACTTTTCAGCTCATTCTCTCCTTAGCAGAATTCCTTTTTAATATGGAGTAAGTAAAGACTTCTCCCCTCAGTCATCTTTTGTCTGTATCATGGAAATTCAGTCTCTTCTCTTTCTACCAATCTTTTTGTCTACTCCAAAAGCTATTTGTGTTTATCCTTGCTACGTACTGTTCCTTTTTCTTTCTTTTTTTTTTTTTTTTCACTCTTCTCCAAACAAGAAAAAAAAAAATCAATGTCAAAATCCCAGCAATGCCCAAATCCTGTTGTTTGTGGAAATTTGAAGACCAGGAAGGCTTGAGAGCCATAGGTCAGCATGCCCTCATCTAGTCTGGAACAGTAACGCAAATGTGATACTCTCTAAGAATGAGCTCACAGAAGAGTACAGCAATGTATTCATTTATAAAAAGGAAATTGCACTCAGGATACCTGCTTTCTAGGTCAGTGAATAGATGGCTATCAAGCTAAAGTAAACCTCTTAAAAGTTAATTTTTATGTGTAAGTCAAGCTGTGCAGAATGACCCTGAGATGGAATTAGGTTTATGGGATAGAAACCAAGAAGTACATTTACAGCTGCTCAGACACGTAAGAAAAACTGCTTCCAGGATCCTAACAGGTGAAAAGAATTTCAGTCGTCCCTGCTAGGAAGGCAGTAGGATACAGCAGAAAATACCTATATTCTAATCATGGCACCAGTAATTATTAATAGTGCAGCCTCAAAGTTTGTTCCTTACCTATAAGATGAAGAAGATAATTAAAATAACTGCCTCATATACTGTTTTGAGAACCAAAGGAGATAATGGTCATTGTCATGACACTTCGTTACTAAAAATGGTCTAAGCATTTATGAAATCAGCCACACAGTTTTCATCTTTGGAAAAAGAAAAAAAGTGTAGATGATATGGAAAAAGTCAGCATAAATCATAACGTCAAAACACAACCTATTGAACAGTGATAGAAAAGAAGGGATTATAACATGGACATTATATAGTCACTGTACAAGGGAAAATAAAAAGAATTAAAGGACATTTTAAACAATAGAGAGGCTTAAACATAAAGAATATATTTTAAATTTAAATACTAACGCAACAAAATTCCTCCAGCAGAATATCTGGAACAGTACGAATTTGTAATTTGGGAATTTGGAAATTTGGATTTGGAATTTTAAAACTCAAAGAAGTTAGGTTCTTAAAAAGTTATTTGGAACATAGTATAACGAATCCCACTATTATGTATAATTATAATGTTCTAATAAAAATAACTTTTAAGTTATTTGGAGGCTGGAATTACAGCTCAGTAGTGAGTTGTGGAGCGCTTGTCTTAACATGCATGAGGTTCTAAAGGTCAAACCCTAGCACTGCAAAAAGAAAAGAAAATTATTTGGCATATGTAATATACTTTTTCAAGAAAACATAAGACATGGTGGTACAGTGAGCAAAGCCTGGATTTGGAATTGGAGGCTCTGGATTCAAATCCAAACTCTTCAACATATACTAGTTGTATAAACTGAGAAAAACACACCCTTTGAGAGATTTGTGTCTTTGTGCATAATACGGTGATGATAATGTTTATTTTATTCTGCTACTTAAGGTAGTTGTGAGAAGTGAAATAAAATTAGAGAATGCAGGTTAGAAATGTTTTTCAAACTATAGTGCACCATACCAGCAGACACTGGTATCTAACTGGTTTTTAATTTATATTTGTTAGTCTTATTTTTTCCATATTTTGTTAGTGAATTATATTTATACATAATGGTGGGATTTGTTGTCACATATTCACAAATACATACAATATAAAATATAATTTGACCAATATCATTTCCCAGTATTTCCCCCTTTTAGTTTATATTTAAGAGGAAACATTTGCTATGATTTTCCATGCTAGATTTAACGATGGTAAGAGTACTTATTAAGTTCACACAAATGTCTCCAAGTCCTTGAAAGTAATGAACAAACAAATCTCTTTACTACACTAATTAGGACTTTGAACCAGCAGTAAATTTTACAAATTTTCAGGTTGGTGGCTTTTTGGTGAAAGAAATCACAAAGAAAAAAGATCAGTAGATTTCACCAAGCATTTTAAATGTCTGTACATAAGAAATATAACATTGAAAAGAAGAAATATTTATTACAATTATAACAAAGGTTGATATTCTTAATAAATGAAGGTTTCATAAAAACAGATGAGAAAACAATAACATTTCAAAGAAAAGTAGATACGAGCACTTTCACAAATAAATAAGTAGGCATAATAAGCTTATAAGAAAAACTAAATTGCCCATCCAGGAATTGAAAATTAAAGCAAAAGTGTGGTATTTTTATTGAGCACTACATGGCAAAGATTCAAAATTATAAATAAAGGGGTGTTGGTCTGAGTGAAATGGGAACTTTCATAGATGCTTTAGGAAAATTAATTGGTAGAATCTTTTAGAGAAAGCAGTTTGATAGTGTGTATCAAAAGGCTTAAAAATAGTAAAACTCTTATATTTCTTTCTTTCTTTCTTTTTTTTTTTTTTTTTTTTTTTTTTTTTTTTTTGTGCCAGGGATTGAACCCAGGGGCATTTAACCACTGAGCTATATTCCCACCCCTTTTTACACTTTATTTTGAGACAGGGTCTCACTAAGTTGCTTCAGACCTCACTAAATTGCTGAGGCAGACCTTGAACTCGCAATCCTTCTGCCTCACCCTTCCAAGCCGCTGGGATTACAGGTGAAATTTCAGTTCCTAAACCAGAACTAGGTCCTGAGGATCCCCTGAAGTTCATGGGCATGAAAGTACATAGTTACAACAATAACAGTTATTATTGTAGTTGTAGCCCACACTTAGCACTGATTGTTTGATTACTTTGAGAAAGAGTCTTGCCGTGTTGCCAAAGCTGGCTTCAAACTCCTAGGCTCAATGAAACCTTCAAGCAACTGGAACTATATGCATGTACCACAGCACCAGTCAAGTGTTCATTATTGTAAGTGCCTTACTTATTATTTCCTGCTTAACTTATACAAGTCCTATTATTTTCTTTATGCCAAATAAGAAATCGAGGTGAAGAAAGACTAAGTAGTTTTCAGTCACACACTTGGTAATCCTAAGGAGCTAGGATTTGAGTTTAGGCCCTTAGACAGCAAAGCCTACACTTTTTATTTAAAAAATAAACTACTACACAAAACACATGTGGCGATCAATGCCCAAGCATTATCATATGTGCATTTATTTTGCTGGTAAAATTACTATAATTTCCACCAGGAGAAATTTCTCAGTTTTGGAAAGAAACAAATTAGATTTCTTTGATAATTAAATAAGTTTCAATTCTTCTAAAAGAAATTAACTGAAAATTGTTAAAGAACACACAGAACTGGAAAACTGTGAAGAATTTAGAATGGGAACTTGGACTTTATTCTCTGAACTATTAATGATCCAATTGATAATATAGTTTGGAATAACACACCCGTTAGGGTCACGATATCCTCTACTCTCCTAGCACTGTTTTCCTCTCACCAATCCTTCTTATGCATTAAACTAAACGGTTAGGTTTCAACCCCTCACCCAACCCATGGATGCTCCTGTTGCATTCTTCATGCAGGATCCACCTACCAGCTTCCTCCTTCTATAATCATAACAACCATATGTTATTACCATGAACTAAAAGATGTAGGCTTCATAGCAAAATCATAAATCTAAAATCCAAGTAAACTTGGAATCTACTCTTTAAATCATACATGATACACCTATTTAAAAACTTCCATTGACCAACTTTGAAGATACAGCCTGCTGGCTTCACAAACCAATGTATTGTTGGAAACCCTTAAAAGGGCAACAAATTTGGTCAATTTCTTCAAAATTTGCCAGGAAGCTAGGAAAAGATGCCAAGTAGCCAAGTTGAAACAAAACCCCAACTTTGTTGGGTCAATTAATCCCAACTCATCTATTATAATGTGTTTTATGTCACTTCCACACTTACATTTTATAACATTGTTAGTAATGAAATTCTTGTGCAAAAAGCTTTATAAAAGCACAAAAAGTTTTTATTTATAAATAAGGTGTTAACTGGTCTTATTTTAAAATATATCAAAATGAGATCACTTAATTTGAAATTTTAATAGATATCTACTGGGATAAAAATGGAAAGTTCTGTTTAAATTCCATATAAACTGTAAATTAAGCATTTTTTATTTCATTTGGTTAAAACCTTTCCATTCTTAGTATATTTTCATACATATTAACTATTTTTAAATGGCCACCTCTTTTTTCCCAATGAATACATTCATACACAGTGCTGACATTTCTTTGGACTTAGCCTAAACTGCTAGAGATTTTTGGCATTTTGCAAAGAGACTAATTGTAGTACATGTTGATGCCAAAGAATGAACCTCTCTACTTTAAAAGAAGTATCTTTGACTGGTAAAGTGACATACAAAAATATTCTACAGCTAGATAGACGGCTTAAGGGATATTTCCAAAGTCTCACAGTTCAGCTAACAGATTTTTTTCATCATCACAAAGCTTTCCAAACTTCCCCTTATTCTTCCAGTTATGAGGTACAATATGTAAAATACCTATTCATAACAATCTTCCAGATACTAGTTCTATTCTCCCTATATATATGTCTAGAAGCAGGAAGAGAGCAGGTTAGAAGTTAAAAAAAGATTAGATAATCTTGGGTCTTAAGTTTTGGGAAACCACATTCACATCTAGATTTGACATTTATTTGCATCAGACTGTTTTTCTTTCCTTTCTATCAGTTTCTAGGAACTTAAATCCATAACTATTTATGGAAGTAAACAGCACAAATCATATATTCATATAAGCGTGTTTGTATGTGTGCATGTGTATAAGTATGTATAACTATAAAATCTACTTGTAAATATAGTTTTTAATCATGGAATAAATATTCCATCAAAGAGACTTTTATGTTCCACAGAGGCAGTTCTCAAATGACTTCATAGTATCATGTTAAAAGCCAGAACATAGTCCATTTTTACAGTAGATTTACTCAATCACAGTTACTAATCAGATTAGCACCGCTTTTATGTCCAACAAATTTTAAAAGTTGAGGATATCATTAAGCTACACTTATGTAGCCTACACTATTTTATTTGTTAACCATTTTTGAAAAAAAAATCCATCTTAAAAAAAAAATTGCTTCAAGGATTTTTCTTTTTAAACTATGTAAAGAATAAGATGCAAAATGCATCATTACAAATAATGAGATTATTAATTTTCAGTGATATGAGGGCATTTTGTTTTAAAATGTGTTCTTCTTTGCTTATATTGATATTAAAAATAAGCTCCTTTCTAGACATACAATATTTGAGAATAGTACAGAAATGCTACCTAAAGAGTTTCTCAAATTAACTATCAGAAAAAAAGATGTTCTATATTTGGGCAATGGAAAGCCTGCAAAATCCACCAGCTTGAGTTATTGCAATTCTTAAAGGAAGGAACATAAATCAATATAAATAATGTTCTATGGGTAAAAGAAGGCAAATATCCATCCTCCATCCTCTAAATTTCTGATAATTTAAATATAAGTATCATGTAAATCATTTTATCTGTATTAATTTAGACTTAACTGAAGTTTTCCATCCCTCCAAACTAAAGCAAAGATTAGGTTATCTAATTATGAATTATGTCTCTGGATAAAGGATGCTTACGAATGGGAGAAACTGTTAAAACAAACCAAGTCAGTGTTTGATCTTGCTAATAATAGAAAACAGGTAAATTGACATTTTGCCAAGTTTTTGGCAAACCCATTAATTCAAATTGTAGAAATTCTGATTTCTACAATACACACTTAAAATATATTGGGAACCTGTCAAAACTTTTGAAGCCAGAGTTAAAATTCAATATCTGAGAACTTACCATACACCTTGGCCAAACACATAGACAATATATAGTCTTCCCTTCGAAAACAAAGACCCAAATAAGTAACAGAGCCTCACTTTTAACTACATGCATTTAGCCACCAGAGGTCTCTGACTCTAATTTTCTCCTTATCAATTAGCTTGTTCTACCACATATGATTTAAAATTAATTATAAAATAAATTATGAATATACAAATATATGTACAAATATACAAATGTATCTAAAAGATTACATGCAGAATATATAATCTTTTAGATGGAAAGATAGATGGTAGATTGATAGATTGATAGATCCAAAAGTATAAATTGGACCACTTGAAGGAAGTATAGTTCATTTTTTAAAGTTCTTTGCAGTATTCCATTTTTCAGCATGGTCATTACAGGGGCAGAGGAAAGAGGAAGGAAGTATGATAGTTAATAGACCATATCCAGAGATCCCACAAATGAATGATCGATTTTCAAAGGATTCTTAAGTATCCAGGTGTCTAATAGATTTCCCCATGGCTTATCTATTAAAATTCTAGATGACAGCAATGACATTCACAGACATGACTGTGTGATTTGGGAGGCATGGAAGTGATTGGATCCTCGTTAAAATAAGGTTTTCAGGGTGGTCCTGTAAAAGAACTATAAGCACTTGGCATTTCCAAAGGCTAAGAGAATATGACTAAGCCAGTCTTTCAAGGAAGTGTCCTTTTAACTAAAATATGAAGATGATTTTTCCAAGATTAGGTATTTGGGATTCTTTGAAAGAAATATATGAGCTAAAAATGTTTCATTATATCCAGGAAAACTCTAAGGGACAGCATAAAATGGAGATAGTCTTCCAAACAATAGAACTCAGAGAATTCAGACCAGCAAATTTTCCAAGGTAGCTCAGAAGGTCACTTAATAGAGTAAGGATAAGGAAAACCTATCAAGTTCAAAGAGGACTCCATGGAAAGAAGGAAGTCTAAAGTTATGATTAGTTATGATTAGAGAGGACAAGAACAGAATATTGACTACAGATTACAAATCAACATTCACCAAATAGCTCCAAGAAGAGAAAGAAAATTTCAGGCCAATATCAGACCTCCATGTTTCAGGGAGTCCAAACAAAGAAGGAATCAGAAAATCAGGTTAAAATAAAATATTCTCACCACTGAAACTACACTGAACATTTTAACCTGACTTTAAGAATTAAGAAAATATTGAGATTTTTTTCTGAAGATCTCTTTGATGCCAACAACTTCTCTATTAACTACTAGTTAGCATTTGTTGACCTAAGTTCCTATATCTGAGTTACATCACTGGGAAAGTACTTTTGTTTAAATTGAGCACACTGAAATCCAAGACCATATACCACAGTTGAAGAAGACTATAAAATACTTTAATGTAATTATAGATATTCACCAGACACTATTTTTTATCTTTTCTAATGATTCTTGGTTATAAATGTCTGCCATAGATCATCTGTAGAATTTTCAAGAGACAGGGAGAAGGGAAATTTACTTTGGTAGAATTAGAGCTCAACTTCTTTAGGTCTTCAGTAGGTAAACAAGTGACAAGATGATATGATTTTCTTAATAGAAGATTATCAAGTTTACATAGTCCTTGTTTGGTCCTTTACATAGGTCTGTAGCTTGGAACTGTCTGACCTCCTGAAGCAAAAAAAAAAAATGAATTTTTTTCAAGGTGGTAATAAAAAAACCTTGAGAATAAGACTATTAGGCCCAGAAATAGGAAAATCTAAAATAAGAATGGTCAGTCATGAGTAAAGAACAGAGCTATAAAACCAACTAAAAATAAGGGAAATATCAAACATAGGTCTTAATTTATACTACAGAAAAATTCTAGATAATAATCTTGTATTCCTAATTCTGCTAAAAACAACTTAAAAGTATTGCCTACTTACTATGTGCCAGGCTAGCATTTAAAACAGAGAATAAAGAAAATCAAGTACCCAGATATTATTTTTCTAAAAGACACAATGACCGAGAATGGTCTGTTTTATTCTAACTTATTTCCTTAGCCATTATCTCAGAATCATAGGATACAGCTCATTGTTTCCAGTAGTCTCTGCACAGTATTGTATTTAAGCCAAGCTACTCCAAAAATTATTTTTTCATTAAAAAAATCTCAAAAGACTACAATTGTTTTGATAGTATATTCTAATCATTCACAATTCTATCACAAGAAATTCTTGCTATTAAAAACTGGATTTTGAGTTCTTTGAAAATGTAGGCTTTATTTCTACTTTAGACAAAATAGTAAAGTGAAACTTCCATGTTCCTAATGCCCCTACTTCAGCATCAGTCCGACTCCTTTGTATAAATGCCTGTCCACTTGACCAAGGATAGAGACCCTGTGGTCTCTTATTCCCAACCCCACAGAAATTTCTCTCAGGAAACAATCTTAAAAACACCCTTCGTTGAGATATGAAAACATTCAAAAATATTAAATATATTTCCTTTATCTGAGTACAAGAACCTGTTTCCCAGCAGCAATTTTCTCTTATCAGGATTTCTAGTGTCCTAAACATATTTTAGCAACCACAAGAATTTGAATCCTGAGTACACAAACTATACACCATTCCTATTAGAGATAAAAGAAGGAATTAGTGATTGGGAATAGAAAAAATAGAGTGTATGGCAGAACTCCAATATAGAAACTGTTGCATAAGTCCCTTATCAGAGATAAAGGAAGTTGAGAAAAAGTAGCTTTGAGTCTTGAACTGCACTTCTAATTCTGTAAGCAGGTGGAAGTTGAGATACAAAAGATTAATAGCATGTGGCTATGCAAATTGCAGTAATCAGAACCAAGGCTATGGAATCTTAGATTGAGGACATAACTTAAGAAACACTCATTTAGTTATCTCAAATATGTAAAATGAAGCTTCCCCAAAGCTAAATCAATGATGTGTGTGTGTGATCTTTTTTATTTTATATTTATTTTATTTTATTAATTTTTATTTTTATATTTGTATGTGTAGAACTAAATGGCACCTACAGACGGAGACAACAACTCTGGACCAAAAAGACAGTCAGACACAAAAGAAATAGTCCCTTTGTATATGTATTATCTCCCATAAGGCAAACTGAGCATTTTTTTTTACATCAAATTGAAACTCTGGTAGAAAGATGATCCTGAAAATTTTCTAAAAAGCAATCAGTGACAGATAATTAATTGTAAAGTATGTATTATTATTATCAAATGAATGAAATGTTTCTGACCATTCTCTGAATCTCATGTACATGTTCACTGTCTTATTGATTTTAATATTATGTATAAGAACTTTTATAGGTTCCTAAAACTTCAATCTGTTTATCCAATAATATCTTATAGTCTTAACTATTAATTTTCCTGCCAAAGATTTGTTCAGGTACTCAGCCCCTTTGGTGGGGGCAGAGTCAGCTCAGTGCATTTTTAGAGCAGGCAATATCTTAAATCTGGGGCAGGAGGACAGGAATGGAGGAAACAAGATATGTGTGCTGCTAAAGCTAAATTTGCGGCTCAGAACCAACTTTCACTGAGTACCAAAGTGCCCATTTCACCAAGTTAAAGTGATTAACCTAAATGCCTGCTATCAGAATTTGAATTTACTCCTCTTTTCTTAACATAAATTACCTTATAATTATGTTAGCATAAAAATATAATCAGCAAATTATATTTCTACATTTTGAGGTAAAAACAGTTTGAGAAAATTAGCAGATTCAGATACTATTGTGGTTTAGATGTGAGGTGTTGCCCAAAAGCTCAAGTGTGAGACAGTGCAAGAAGGTTCAGAGGAGAAATGATTAGGTTGTAAGAGTCTTAACCCAATCACTGATTCAGTCTCCTGATAGGGACTAACTGAGTGGTAACTGAAGTGGTAGGGTGTGGCTAGAGGAGGTGGGAATTGGGGCATGGCTTTGGGTATATATTTGTATCTGGTGGGTGGAGTCTCTCTCTGCTTTCTGATCATCACGTGAGTTGCTTCCTCTGCCACACTCTTCCACCATGATGTTCTGCCTCACCTTGATCCCGAGGAATGGAGCCAGCCTTCTACAGACTAAGACCTCTGAAACTATGAGCCCTAAATAAACTCCTCCCCTAAAATTGTTCTGGTCAGATCCTTTAGTCACAGCAGTGGAAAAGCTGACTAAAACAGAAAGAATAAAATCCTTCATCTTCTGTTTGTATTACTGAGACCAGGAATATTCTTGCTCTTCCCAAACTATCTGAAATTATTTTGACAAGATATTCTTCTTCTGTGACAATTATGATAAGTAATCCTACAATTTGATGTAAATTAAAACACTGAAACTATCCTGATGAGATTTAGACAGGGAAAATAAGATCACTTTTAATCAAAGTATTATTGCATGGATAAAAATAACATGACCTAATTCAAAGAATTAAACTGATTTTTAGTCAAGTGGATATGTATATCAAAGGTACTTCTATTTTCCTTTACAATGAAGAAATTGGTTGCCTAGTAAATTAATACCTATAAGATCTCTTTTAATAAATATATACTAACAATATACTTGTAAGTACATGCAGTGGGGGAGAAAAGATTTCTTTTCTTACCATTGCTAAATTCATGGCTAAGGTCCTTAAACAAAAAACAGATTCATAAGAGAAAGGCATGCAAATTTATTTAATATAAGTTTTATGTGACATAGAAGACTTCAGAAATGAAAGCCCAAAGAAACAGATAAGCTTGTGTATTTTCAATGAAGATTCAATGAAGAGTAATAGATGGATATTCCTGGAGAAATCTGATTGGGCCAAAGGATATGATCTAATGCTAAGAAACTGAGGGGAACTTAGCAAGGCCTGTTTTGTCTTCTCTGTGTCCCTGTGTCTTCTATGGTAAGGATGTTCCTTTCTCCGAGTATAAGGCAAGCATCTCTCAAACAGGGCTTAGGATATGCTTCAGGGGAAAAGGACAGAAAAGGTCGGGAGTGAACTTCCTGCTTCAGCTATTTTCTGAGATGCCAATATGGCACTTTGAAATAGTATTTTCTGAACCTCATGAATTTGTTCTATCAGAACTTTGTAGTTTCAAAGAGGTCTTGCTACAAAAGTGATGATAAAGAAAAGAGTTCTGCATAAGCCAGGCTTCCTGTTTTTGAAGGGTGGCAGGCTGGAAGGTCACTTAAAAGACTATTGGATTTCTTTACTTTCCTCCAAATTTCATGGTAGAGACTGACACCTATTCTGTCTGGGAACAAGTGTGGCCCTAGAGGAATGATTAACTAATGGTTGGAAAATGTCAACATTTTCTTTACAAAAAGGAGGAGGGAGCCTTGGCAAGGACAATAGTACTTTACATTTGCAAAGAGTTTCACAGGATACAAAATATTTTCATATCCATTATTTTATTTGATTCTTAAAACAACCCTACGAGGTAAGTAGAGCAGCTGTTATTTCTATTTTACATAAGGAAATTGAGGCTCAGAGATGTTAAGTGATTTGCCTGAAGTCCTCAAATTATTAAGTAACACAGTCATAATTTGAACCCTTCTTTAAATTCCAGGAACAACTATCTTTTCATCACCACTCAGAAAACACTGAATACTGAAACACCAATGGACAGCTTCCTGGAAACACAGTCTCATCCCTCACAGAGAGAATGGAAACTTTTATATGTTAGTAACATACTGAAAACTTCTAAGAGGTATGATTCTCTTTTTTCTTAATTTTCCTAAAATATCACTAAATCTTTTCTTTCAAGGAAGCAAAGGTGAAACGGGAGTGTTAGCTTAACTTCAGTGTCAAAATGGAAAACTTTAAGACATCTGCAGGTATCTTATCAGTAAGTTAAGACACCAAGGGAAAGTTTAACAGACAAACCAGGAAATCTGTTTCCATGCAGTGCTAAACAAACAGCTCAAGGGGGTAAGAGAACAGATCCAAGCTGCTGTTGGATGTGCAGCCAGCTCTCTTTCTTCACAGCTTCCTGGTGTATGTCTTTGCCTGTAAGTAGTGTTATGAAATGGTGTGATTTTAATCAGCTTTGACTGCACCTTGCTCTAAAGGTTTACTCAGTGTAGTCCTTAGAGGCACATTACCAGTCGGCTCCAATCCAGGGAAGAAGTCTGTTCTTCATCAGCTTTAGAAAGACAGGAGTGCTTTTGTCTCACTGTTCCAGAGCTAAAGAAGGACCTAAGACCCAGATGGCTGGTCATGGACTTGGTCTTGCCAAACTGCAACTGCACTGTAAATAGACTAGTGTGTAACCCAATTCTCTGGTAATGACTTAGCAGAGGTATGTCAGAATGGTCCAGTCTCTACAACCATTCCACCCTCAGTTACACTTCTCTATAGTGACTTTTGATGAACAAAAGTCCCAGACCATCAAATGTATTCTGCACAACCCAACACAAATGTTGTCTAATACTACCTATACAAATAGTCATCTGCTGCAGAGTGCATAGATCTTTCCAGAATTTCTGTGCACACTCAAATATATTTGTTCACTCAGATATATTCATTCATCAAATGGAGCCAGCCAACAGGCACTAGTTATATGGTAGTAGAGAGTAATAGTTTGTTAGTTATATTACAATAAAAAAAACACAATGGCTATACTCATGAAGTTTATAGTCTAAGAGATAATCGATAACATGTAGATAAGTAAAGAAATAAAATGTGATTACAAGGTAAGAGAAATACTGCAAAAGATTAAAATAAACAAGACTCCATAATGTGTAGGAGAGCACCTGGAAGTGTGAATTATTTTTAGATGGATAACCAGAAGAGGACTGAGGGCTTACGCTGAAATGTGAAGAATAAAAAAGAACAAATCATGTGAAAACTGACAGAAGAAAAGCACTCCAAATTAATGAGTGCTAAGGTGCTAAGCCTTAAAGACCACAGTGAATGGAGTATCATAAGCAAAGAGAAGACCCCAAGATATAGGTCAGAACACAAAACATGTTAAGACCTTGGACCCATGGCCAATGTTTTTGTTTTCTTTATAAATACAATGAGAAACCTATCAAGCATTTTAAGCTGAGGACTAATTTAACCTACTTACATTATTAAAAGACCATTTGCTCTCATTGGCATGTAAAAATGGGTTGGAAGGAAATAAGATGGGAAGGAAAAACATCAGTGTGATGCAATTGTTGCAGTTTATACAAGTACGATGGCTTAACCCACATAATGGCAGTAGAGATGGAGAAATGTGAACAGATTCAAGGTTGCAAGTCATAGCTGCATAGGAGGTTGAATGCTAAAGAAGAAAGAAACTCAGACGTTTCTAGATTTCTGACTTAAATAATAGTCCCCATTTAATTAGAAGAAGAATACTGAAGAAGCAATCAGCTTCAGCAGGATGTGGAGCTTGGGATGGAATTAAACATCCATTTTGAGTATATTGGGGTTCATTTACTCTGCAGGAGTAATTTACCCAGGAGGAGAAATCAAGGAGGTGGCTATACATATGCAAGGAGAGTCTATGCTAAAGATATAAATTTGAGAAACATCAGTACACAGATTTTATATAAAGTCTGGCATGGATGACATCACCAACAGAAAAACACATGCAGAGAAGAGAAGGGAAACTATGACTAAGAACAAAAAAACTCCACTTAGAAGTCAAATAGAAGAAAAACTGGCAAGGGAGACAGAGAACAGAAGACCAGAGAAATAAAGGTCAGTCTCAGGAAGGGCCTTTATAGCTGTGTTATGCCTTATCAATACTGTTTCCTTCTGTATCAGTCAAGATTGAGTCCGTTTCACATAACATAAAACCCACAAATAACACTTGCTTAAACATGATATGATTCATTTATTGTTCTTATAAATGAAGATCATAAATAAAGCACAGAAGTAACCAGTCTGCAGTTGATATAGAGGTCCAGCGTTCTGCCAACCTCAGCACATTGTGTCTGTTTTCAAGGTCATATTATGGTACAAAATATTTGTTGGATATTTCTCAGATATTTCAAGAGAGCAGCAGGAGGAAAGAGAGCACAACCTCTTCTTTTAAACAACTCTTCCCGGAAATCCCATATAAGACTTCCGCTTACATTTCTTTGGCTGTAAGTCAGTCACCATGACTTTGCCTAACAGCAAGGGAAGGCGTTTTAATTTTGCTTTTTAAATGTGGAGAGTAATAAGCTGAGTTAAAAATGGTATTCTATTACTAAGAAAGAAGAAAAGAATTGATACCAGACTAGCAACTAGTAGTGTCTGCTATACCTCTCATCCTCAAATTGTACTGGAATTTGCCTTCCTTCAAGAGAACCCCTGACACTCTTGAAAGGCAGTGCACTTGGGAGTGTGGCTCTGGAACCAAACTGCAAGGTCAACATGTGAGCTTTTAACTTAATAGCTGTGTATCTTTGGGCAGGTTGATTAACCCATATGTGCTTTGGTTTCTTTTTATTATAAAAATAAGGATAATGATAATCATTATCTCACAGGATTAAAGTGACAGTTAATATCTATTAAGAATATTCTTGGGAGGCTGAGGCAGGAGGATCATGAGTTCAAAACCAGCCTCAGCAACAGCAAGGCACTAAGCAACTCAATGAGACCCTGTCTCTAAATTAAATACAGAAAAGGACTGGGGATGTGGCTCAGTGACCGAGTGCCCCTGAGTTGAAACCCCAGTACCCACCCCCAAAAAAAGAATATTCTAAGGAGTAAGAATGATGCATTATATAAAGAAAGCACTTGATAAATATTGGTCATTATTATTCTCTTAGAAATTCTTCAAATTTTCAAAACATATGGTTTCTAGACTATATATTCATCAACCATCATCCTTCTATCACAAAAACCTCTCCTCTGTACAAATATCTTGCCTTGGATCTGAATGTACAGAGGAGATTCTTGCATAGAACTACTACCAGCTAGATTTGGATCTACCCTTGGAAAGAAACCAAATCACATGAATCTACTGATATTTTGAATAAGATCAGTTCCATAACCATCCTTCCTTTCTTTTCCTCAATACGCAACTTCCTTCATTCTTATAACTGCTTGACACAGACCACTCACCACCTTCCCAAGCCATATAGACCCCAACAGACCTAGCCCCTACCCTTTTCTTTCTCCAAACATGCTGTTATGGTTTGGGTGTGAGGTGTCCCCCAAAAGCTCATGTGTGAGGCAATGCAAGAAGGTTTAGATGAGAAATAATTGGGTTATGAGAGCCTTAACCAAATCAGTGAATTAATCTCCTGATGGGGCTTAACTGAGTGGTAACTGAAGGCGTGTGGGTTGTGGCTGGAGGAGGTGGGTATTGGGGGCGTGGCTTTGGGATACGTATTTTGTATTTGGTGAGTGGAGTCTTGGTCTGTGCATTCTTTTTTTTTTTTTTTTTTTTTTTTTTTTGGTGATTGCTCTGTGCATTCTAATCATCATGTGAGCTGCTTCCCTCTGCCACACTCTTCTGTCATGATGTTCTGCCTCAGCTAAAGCCAGGAGGAATGGAGCCAGCCTTCTATGGACTAAGACCTCTGAAATTGTGAGTCCTCAGATAAACTTTTCCTCCCCTAAAATCGTTCTGGTCAGATCTTTTAGTCATAGCAGTGAAAAAGCTGACTAAAACACATGCTAAAAGAAATATTTATGCTTACTGATTTTCTAGTTGCCAAAATTGAAATAAAATAATAATTTGTATTGTGTGATTAGCCAACATGTTTAGCTTCTATTCCAGCATAATTTGCTAGGAAATCACATGTATTGATTTGGCAACAACTCAAAAACTCAGTATGAAGCCATTTTTTACATCAAAGAAGTATGGTTCATAATTCTTTGACACTGATTGTTAATCCATAGAAAATGCATCTACCACCTGCTTTTTCTATGCCCTGTATTTTCAAGTTGTTTCCCAATTTTTATCTAATAATAACAGTGATATCCTATTTCTACTATGACCTTCACATGCACGGTATCATTTATTTAATTTAGTGATCCATTTCACAGATGAGGAAATTGAGGCATAAAAAGTTAGTAAAACTTGACTATGGCCATATAATTAGCAACCCATGGAGCTAGATAATTTAGTAAATCCATATTTTTTTCAGAAGTTTTCCCCTGTAACAACCAATACAAAAGTGTGATCTTATAATTGTTTGGGGGGGGAAACATAAGCACATATTATAATAATGAAAATTCTGGAGATATATAAGCTAAAGGATTAGTAGCAATTATCTCAAGGGATAACATTAAAAGTTATTTTCCTTTCCTGTTTGAGAGTCATTACTACTATGTTCTATAATAAACAGGCAACACTTCTAAAACCAGAAAAAATAGTTTTACCATAGTAAATAATATCAAGCCCAGAACAGTGGCACATGCGTCAATCCCAGCAATTGGGGAGACTGAGGCAGGAGGATCACAAGTTCAAAGCCATCCTCAGCAATTTAGTGAAGCCCTACATAACATAGTGAGACCCTATCTCAAAATAAAATATAAAAATAAAAAGGACTAGGGATATAGCTCAGTGGTTAAGTGCCCCTGAGTTCATCCCTGGTACAAATAAATAAATAACACCGAAATGTCACTGGTACAAATAAATAAATAACACCAAATGCCACTACTAGTAATAATAGCTAAGATTTTATAAACATTTTATATATACTGATCAAATCATGTAACCCAATAAATATTATTTATCCCCATTATTTATCCCAATTTTCCAGATGAGGAAACCAAGGCACAGAAAAATAACTTGCTCAGTGTCATATGTTCAGAGAGTAGCAAGAAAGATCCTGAACCCAGTCAGTCCAGCTTCAAAGTCCTATACTCTTAATTGTTATTCTACAAACACTATAAATCACATCGTCTATTAGTCTATCATTATATACAAAGCACTCATTAGTTCAAGTTAAGGATGTTCATGTTTATTTAAACATCAAAATGAGAAATAGCCTAAGTCATAGTATTTGGCTAAAGACCTAGAGTTTCTCTTCCATGACTGCAGTAGTTTTAAAACCAGCCACAGTGATCATGTGAAAGTGGTTAAAGACTAAAAGCACTTTACAAATGTAAACTATTATTATAAAACTGTTCTTATCCACAGGGTTCAAAGGACTTTACTATGTCATTTAACATCATCATTACCCTACAAATTTAAAGATTGTGCTTACTACAGAAATGTTTTACAGTTATTACCACTTGCTATGCCTTTAATTTTTAGTTGCCCCTATACAATAAGAAAGTTTTAAGCATACCCATCCTTTGGTATTAACAGTATTTGAAAATGGTGTGTACATGGGCTGATCTTTACATAGTTCTTAATCTGTGCCAGGCATTATCCTAAACAACTAACTCATTTTAATCCTCTATCACTCCCTTTTTTTTTTTTTTTTTTTTTTGTACCAGGGATTGAACCCAGGGTAACTTAACCACTGAGCCATATCCTCAGCCCATTTCATTTTTTATTTTGAGACAGGGCCTCCCTAAGTTGCTGAAGCTAGATTTGAACTTGTGATCCTCCCACCTCAGCCTCCAGAGCCACTAGGATTACAGATGTGCACTACCATACCCAGTTCCCCCATTTTATAGGTAGTATACTGAAGCATAGAGAAGTCAGTGCATTCTCTACAATCACATAGTGGTAAGTAGTGAAACTGAAATTTAAAACTAAGTAGTTTGGCCCATAATCCATATGCTCCTGTTTAGCTTTGCAGTTTGTGTAGTCCTTAAGATCCAGTGCCCTGTAATTAGAAAGAAATATTTCTGAGGGAATTAAAGAAATAAATAAATGAAGGGAGATATCTTGTTCATAGGTCCAAAAGCTTAATATTGTTAAAAAAGATATTTCTCCCAGTTTACCTATAGATCCCAATGAAAATCTCAGCAATGTTTTTTTTGTGCAAATTAACAAACTAATCCTAACGTTCACATAGAAATGTTAAAGAGACTATTATTAAAAGTCAAAAGGTTAATTGCCAAGCAGTTCTGAAAAAGAGATAATAAAGTTGAAGAACTTACACTACCTGATTTGCAGTTTTAATGTTTATAAATAATGATTTCCAGATGCCAATACCTTGCAGTTTTGATTATTGTAATCTGGAAAAGAACAGAGATTCATACATAAACTAGCACATACAAACAACATTTTGACAAAGGTGCAAAGGCTTTTCCATAAATCATGATGCAAAAATTTCATATACATAAAGGAAAAATATGAATTTAGATCCACATCTTGTAGTGTATATTTTAAAAAATTCAAGTGGATCATAAATCTAAGTGTAAAACCTGAAAATTTTAGAAAAACATAGGAAAAAAAATCTCTGGACCTTGGAATAAGCCAGAGGTCAGCAAACTTTTTCTGTAAATGGTCAGATAGCAAATATTTTAGGCTGGAGGGTCAAGAGAGAAAAATCAAGGATTTTGTTTAAGTAATTAGACAACGAAATGAGAAAATAAATTTCCACAAATGTTTTAAAGAGATTCAAAATATAATGATAACTGAGTAGATTTTTTTGTAATATAATAACGGTAATGGAATTATTTAGGGGGAAGTAATAGCTTGTTTAAATAGAGCCCAAAATTAGCATTTCCTGACATCAAAATTGATTACAAAAGAACCTCAGTGAAAATGGAATAGGGAACTTACAGAAGTTTGCCCCTAAATAAAAGCAACAACAACAAAAAAAAAACCTGCAAAAATTATTGAAGCCAATGTCTTCAGAACTCTAAAAATTAGCAAGAGACTTGCAGAAATCCAGGCAGCATTTACTTTTTAAAAATTAGACTTTTTCAATAAGAAAAGTGAGTTTTACTTTAAGTTACACAATTCCCATACCGTATTTTCTAGTTAGAAGTAGTTCTGAAAAAATGATAACTTACATGCCCAGTAACGAAAGGAATGGAATAGATCTCATTCTCAAAGAATTGTTATTCAACCTATGTAGTGGGTCCCTGGAAGACCCCACTCAAAATGCTTTCCTTTATTTGGCCTCATTTGAAACTGTCCAGTTCTGAACATCTCTCCCTGGGAAATATTTGCCAAATGTTTTAACATCCCAGCTGCCAGAGGCAATGGATGACAGCTAAGACTAACAAAAGGCTTAAAAAGAAAAACAGAAAATGAGATGTTCATAGTGACTTTGAGAAGCTCTAACATCTTCCTGGAAGTTTAGAAGGCCAGACAGAGGCCTATGACTGTGAGTTGTTCAGGAAAGACCCGAAAATACCTGAAGCTCTGACTTCTGACTGACCTGGAGGCTCTACACAAGAAGGAAGTGAAGGACAAGGCAGAGCAGCAAATTGCTTGGGTAAACACTGAGTGGGAAATTGTTACCAAGAGAATTGGAATAGTTATACCAATATCATACAAAATGGACTTTAAGACAGGTATTATTACTAGAGTCAAATAAGGACATTTTACCATGACAAAAGGTTGAACAATTATAAATGTATATGCACCTAATAGTCCCAACATGTATAATGGAAAATCTGCCAAAATTTAAGAGAGGAATAGAAAATTCAAAAACAGAGACTTAAGTACCAAATTATCAATAACAGATAAACCAACTACACTTAAGATCAGCCAAAAAAATCAAATATTGAAAAACACTATAAACCAACCAGACCTAAAAGACATCTATAGAACATTCTACCCAATAGTAGCAGAATTGATATTCTCTCAAATGCACATGGAATTTTCTTCATAACAAACCATATCCAAGATCATATATGTCTTAGTAAAATTTTAAAGATTGAAATAATACAAAGAATGCTTTTCAGTGACAATCAAATTAAAGTAAAAATCCATATAGAAGGAAAATTCAGGAATTTGTAAATATGAAGGAAAACAATAAAATCTTCAAATAATCAATAGTAACAGAAGACATAAAAAGTAAAATTAGAAAATACCTTGAGATAAGTGAAAACAAAGTTATACCATACCAACATTTATAGTATATACCAATGATAGTACTCAGAAGAAAAATTGCAGTTGTAAATGCCTACTTTAAAAAGGACAGATCTATCCAGGCATTGTTGTGCACACCTGTAATCCCAGTGGCTCGGAAGGCTGAGAGAGGAGGACCTTGAATTCAAAACCAGCCTCAACAACAGCGAGGCGCTAAGCAACTCAGTGAGATCCTATCTCTAAATAAAATACAAAATAGGGCTGGGGAGGTTGCTCAGTGGTTGAATGCCCCTGAGTTCAAGTCCCAATATTATAAAAATAATAATAATATAAAACAAAAAGGAGCAACTTACAGTGGCACACACCTGAAATCCCAGCTACTTGTGAGGCTGAGACAAGAAGATCACATGGTCAGCATGGGCAACTTAAGGAGCCCTTGTCTCAAAACAAAATAAAAAGAGCTGGGAAAGTAGCTCAGTGGTAGACCACTTGCCTAGTTGCACAAGGCCCAGTACCACCAAAAATGAAAAAGATAGATCTCAAGTCAATCATCTAATTATAAAGATTAGAGCTGAAATTAATAAAATATAGAAGAGAAAAATAATAGAGAAAATCAAAATCAGAAGTGGGTTCTATGAAAAAAGTTTAAAAATTGACAAACTTTATCAAGACTGACAAGGAAAAAAGGAGATTCAAATTATTAAAATCATAAATGAAAAGGGAAAATTATTTGTAAATATATCTAAATATAAAAGATTATTAAAAATGAACAATTATACATAAACAAATTATATAAACATAAACTACCAAAACTGACTCAGGAAAATTTCAAAATCTGAATTAGCCCTATGATAAGGAAAGAAATTGAGTGAATATGGAAAACTTCCAAGTAATAAAAAAGAGTAGAACACTTTATAATTTATTTTTTGAGTCCAGTATTATCCTGATTACAAACTCAAAGATATCACAAAAGAAATAAAACTATAGATAAATCCATTTTATAATATAGACACAAAAATCCTTCATAAAATATTAGCAAACAAAAATAAGCAAAATGAAAATGAGCACATACCTTGCTTATGTGGTATTTATACCAGAAATGAAAATGGATTTAACATAGAAAATACTATCAATATAATACATCACATTAATAGAATATACATACATACACAATTATCAACAAAGAAAAACATTTGACAAAATCTATTACCCATTCATGAGAAAAAAAATATTCAACAAACTAGAAATAGAAATTTTTTTTCCCTTTTGGTGACACAAGTAGTTTAATTTTGTTGTCTTAATCCTTTAAATTTATCTTTAACTTATACATTAAAAACAGAAAAATCATACATAAGAGTGGTGTACCACATAATGTTTTGATACAGGATACATTGTAAAACATTTAAATCAGGTTAAACAAAACTTTCTTCTCTAACATTTATCATTTCTTTAAGGTGTAAACTTGTAAAATCCTTTCTTCTAGCATTTTTTGGATGTACAATTCATTATTTTTACCTATACCCACACTACTGTGCAATAGCACACCAGAACATCTGACTCCTGTCTAACTATAACTTAGTATTCACTGATGAACATTTTCCCATCCATCCTTACCCTGCCCTCTGGTAACCACCACACCACTCTAACTTTTATGATTGATGTTTTAGATTCCACATATCAGTAAAACCATGCAACTATTGTCTTCTGTGCTTATTTCAAAAGGGAACTTATTCAAATTAAAAAAAAATCATATGAAACATTTGTATCTAACATCATAATTAATAAAGAAAGAATGAAAAATTTACCCTAACAAACAAGACACAGATGCCTGCTCTCACCAATCCTATTCAACATTGTAGTGGGATTTCTAGCCATGGGAATTAGGCAAGAAAAAGAAATAAAAGGCATCTGTATTGAAAGGGAAATAAAAGCATCTCTATTAGATGACATGTTCTCATATGTAAATATCCTAAAGAACTACTAAAAAAAAATTTAATAATTAAGTTTCAGCAAGTTGTAATATACAAGACCAATATGCAAAAATCAGTTGTATGCCTATACACTGGGAACAAAAATAGAATTAAGGAAATAAATTTGCTTGTAAAATCATCAAACAAAAATGAGGTATAATTTAATATAAGAAGTGCAATAACTACACATTGAAAACTACAAAAGAAATTATAGTAGATGTAAATAAATGGATAGACATCCTCTGTTTATAGATTGATAGATTAATTGTTGAGAGAGCAGTCCTCCCCAAACAAATCAAGGGATTCAATAGAAACACTATAAAAATGTCATATGCCTTTTTTACAGGAAAAGTTGATCTTAAAATTCATACGGAATTACTGGGGACTAAGAATATACAAAACAATCTTGAAAACGAAGAAATAAGTTGAAGTACTCACACTTGCTGATTTCAAATCCTACTATAAAGCTACAGTAATTAAGGCGGTGTGGCATAAGGATAAATATAAATCAATGGAATAGAAGTGTAAATCCAGTGTGGGGAAAAAGGTACACTCATACATTGCTGGTGGGGCTGCAAATTAGTACAGACACTCTGGAGTGTGGAGATTCCTTAGAAAACTTGGAATGGACCTACCATTTGACCCAGCTATCCCACTCCTCGGCCTATACCCAAAGGACTTAAAATCAGCATACTACAGAGATACAGCCACATCAATGTTCATAGCTGCTCAATTCACCATAGCCAGACTGTGGAACCAACCTAGATGCCCTTCAATTGATGAATGGATAAAGAAACTGTGGTATATATATACAATGGAATATTACTCAGCTATAAAGAATAATAAAATTATGGCATTTGCAGGCAAATGGATGAAATTGAAGAATATCATGTTAAGTGAGATAAGCCAATCTCAAAAATCCAAAAGAGGAATGATCTCACTGATAAATGGATGCTGACACATAATGGGGGGTGGGAGGGGGGCAAGAATGGAGGAAGGAGGGACTGTATAGAGGGAAAAGTGAGGTGGGAGGGGTGGGGGGAAGGAAAAAAATAACGGAATGAATCAAACATCATTACTCTATGTAAATGTATGAATATGCAAATGGTATGCTGCTACTCCATGTACAAACAGAAACAACATGTATCCCATTTGTTTACAATAAAAATAAATTAAAAAAAAAAAGATAGCAAAAAAAAAAAAAGAACTGTAAATCCAGAAACAAACCCATACATCTATGGTCAGCTGGTTTTGCATGGAGGTGTCAAGACTATTCAATGCGAGAAAAACACTGTTTTCAACAACTGGCACTGGAACAGTTAATATCTGCATGCAAAAGAATGAATTTGAACTCCTACCTCACAGATAAAATTTATCTTAAAATGTGTCAGAGATCTGAATGAAAGAACTAAAATAGAAAACCAATGAAAGAACTAAAATAGAAAGCCCTTAGAAGAGAACTAACTGTAAGTCTTCATGATTGTTTTAGTCCACTCAGCCTGCTTTAACAAAAATACCATAGACTGGGTGACTTTAAATTACAAAAAAAAAAAAAAAGTGTTCCTCATTGTACTAGAGACTAGGCAATCCAAGATCAAGGGGGCAGCAGATTCAGTTTCTGGTGTGAGCTCCTTTTCTGATTCATAGAGAGCCTTCTTACTGTGTCCTCACATGGTAAGTGAGAAAACTAACTCTCCCGTGATTTTTACAAGGACACTAATCTGATTAAGGAAAGTTCTACTCTCATAGCCTAATCATATCCCAAAGACCACACCACCAACCTTATCATAATTAGGGTTAGAATTTCAACATGTGAATTTTGCAGTAAAGCGAGGGGAATAAAAGTTGATAATAGGGATCCTGGATTTGTCACTGTTTCTAAGATATGACACTAAAAGTATAAGTCATGAAAGAAAAAATAGATATTTTGACTTCGTCAACATTTAAAATTTTTTTCATCCAAGGACGGTATCAAGAAAGTGAAATTATGATTCACAGAATAGAAGAAAATCTTCTATCACACATCTGATAGAATTTAGTGTCAACATATCTAAAAAGTTCTTACAATTCAACAACAAAAAGATAGATAGCCCAATAAAAAAGGCAAAATATTTCAATAAATATTTTTCTAAAAATATGTATATAAGTATCCAAAAAGGACATGAAAAGATGTTGAGCATGAGTCACTAGGGAAATGCAAATCAAAACTACAATGAGAAGCCTCTTTATACTCACTAGGATGACTATAATTTTAAAAAATAAAAAGAAAGAAATGAGAATTGTTGATGAGATTGAAGAGAAACAAGAACACTAAAAAAAAAGACACTCATATTGCTGGTGGGATTATAGTACTGTACAACTACTATTGCATTGATTTGACAGTTCTTCAAAAAGATAAACAGACTTTTCATATGACCTCCTGTATTAATTTTTTAGGACTGCCATAAAAAATTATCAAAACCCAGATGACTTTAAACAGCAGTTATTCTCTCACAGCTCTAGAAGTTAGAAGACTGAAATCAGGCTATCTGCAGAGTCATGTTCTTCTGAATTTTCCAAGGAGACTCTTCCTTGCCACTTCTAGTTTCTGTCACTACCAGAAATCCTTGGGGGTCTTTGACTTGTAGTTGCATCCCTCTAACAGGTAATCAAACAAAACTGCATACATGGGTGTTTATAGGAGCATTATTCATAATAACAAAAAGTGGAAAACACCCAAGTGCCCATAAACTGATGAATGGATAAACAAAGTGTGGTTTGTTCATATAGAATATTAATCAATAGTGAAAAGGAATGAGGTACTGATAAATACTATATGCATTGACCTTCTTTTATTTGTTCTAGTTATACATGACAGTAGAATACATTTTGACACATCATTCATAAATGGAGTATAACTTCTCATTCTTCTGGTTGTACATGATTTAGATTTACATTGGTCGTATACTCATATATGTACATATGATAGTAATGTCTGATTCATTCTACTATCTTTCCTAACCTCATACCTCCTCCCCTCCCTTTACTCCCCTATGTCTAATCCAAAATTCCTTCATTCTTCCCTACCACCCTGCAATATGGATCAGCATTCACATATCAGAGAAAACATTCAACCTTTGGTTTTTTGGGTTTGGCTTATTTCACTTAGCATGATAGTCTCCAACTCCATTCATTTACCTGCAAATGCCATAATTTCTTTCTTCTTTGAGGCTGAATAATATTCCATTGTGTATATGTACTTAATTTTCTTTACCCATTCATCTGTTGAAGGGCATCTGTGTTGGTTCCATAGTTTAGCTATTATGAATTGAGCAGCTATAAATATTGAAGTGGCTGATCACTGTAGTATGCTAATTTTAAGTCCTTTGGGTATAAACAGAGGTGTGAGATAGCTGGGTCAAATGGTGGTTCCATTCCAAGTTTTCTTAAGAATCTCCATTCTACTTTCCATAGTGGTTGCACCAATTTGCAGTACCAACCAGGAATGTTCTTGTTAATTGCCATTCTGACTGAAGTGAGATAAAATCTCAGTGTAGTTTTGATTTGCATTTCTCTAATCACTAGAGATAGTGAACATTTTTTCATATATTTGTTGATCAATTGGATTTCTTCTTCTGTGAAGTATCTATTCAGTTCCTTAGCCCATTTATTGATTGGGTTCTTTGGGGTTTGTTCAGTGTTAAGTTTTTTGAATTGTTTATATATTCTGGAGATTCGTGCTCTATCTAAAGGGCATGTGGTAAAGATTTTTCCCATTATGTAGGCCCTTTTTCACATTATTGATTGTCTCCTTTGCTGATAAAAGGTTTTTTAGTTTGAATTCATCCCATTTATTGATCTTGATTTTACTTCTTGAGCTTTACGAGTTGTGTTAAGGAAGTCAGGTCCTAGTCTGACATGACGAAGATTTGGATATGCTTTTTCTTCTATTAGGCTCAGGGTCTCTGTTCTAGTGCCTAAGTCCTTGATCCATTTTGAGTTGAGTTTTGTGCAGGGTAAGAGATAGGGGTTTAATTTGATTTTACTACATATGGATTTCCAGTTTTCCCAGCACCATTTGTTTAAAGGGTATTTTTTCTCCAATGTGTTTTTTCAGGCCTTTGTCTAGTATAAGATAACTGTATTTATGTAGGTTTGTCTCTATGTCTTCTATTCTGTACCATTGTCTACATGTCTATTTTGGTGCCAATACCATGCCATTTTTGTTACTATTGTTCTGTAGTATAATTTAAGGTCTGGTATTATGATACCTCCTGCTTCACTCTTCTTGCTAAAGATTGCTTTGTCTAGTCTGGGTCTCTTATTTTTCCAAATGAATTTCATGACTGATTTTTCTATTTCTATGAAGAATGTCATTGGGATTTTCATAGGAATTGCATTAAATCTGTACAGTGCTTTTGGTAGTGTGGCCATTTCGACAATATTAATTCTGCCTATCCAAGGGCATGGGCAATCTCTCCATCTTCTAAGGTTTTCTTTAATTTCTTTCTTTAGTGTTCTGTAGTTTCCATTGATGAGGTCTTTCACCTTTGTTGTTATATTGATTCCCAAGTATTTTATTTTTGAAGCCATTGTGAATGAGGCAGTCTTCCTAATTTCTCTTTCAGTGAGTTCATCACTGATATATAGGAACACTATATGCATTCATCTTAAAAACATTATTCCAAGTAAAAGAAGCCCAAACACATAAAGGCCACATTATAGCATTCCATTTATTTAAATGTTTAGTAAAATATAAAGTATATTAGTGTTTGCCAAAGGACAAGTAATGGATTTCTTTTGGATCTGATGTAAATGTTCTAGAATTAGAAAGATTAGAGACAGTGATTGCACAAACTTGTGAAAAAGTTTAAAAAAAATGAATTGCACATTTTAAAACAATTGTGATCTGCAAATTATATCTCAATAAAAAATAAATTTTAAAAAAATAATTGCAAATATACATATATCTGCTAATAAGAATCTACAATGAGATTTTATTGATTTTATCTTTGATAATATCTTTTCACAAAGACAGGGACTGCCAGATACTGATTGTTATCACAATCTTGTGATTTTAATTGAGTGTATATGTCACTCGGAAGGCATTTATAGAATGACAAATTAGGTCCTCTTGATATTTTTCTTTTAGATTATATGGCAAATTAATTAATTCTGATTGAAAGTTAGAAACTCTTCAGCTGCACAATTAAATGGATTCTGAAAAACAGAATTTTCTTTGCATTGGCATCATGTTTCCAAAAAAATGCCACTAGAAAATATATCCACTATAAATTTCTGTAGGAATGAAGATCTCATTTTTTTGTTTGTTTCATTTTTACAACACAGGAAGAGTATAAATCCATTTGGCATCATTTGTGATTCATACAACAAAAATAAAAATGTGTTAGTATATGGCTGGGGTTGTGGCTTAGTGGTAGAGCACTCACCTAGCATGTGTGAGGCACTGGGTTCGATCCTCAGCACCACATAAAAATAAATAAATAAAATAAAGGCATTGTGTTCATCTACAACTAAAAAATATTTTTTTAAAAATGTGTTAGCATAACTCTCTTGTATAAATGCTGTTTGCCTTGTAATTCTAGGTAGAATTCATTGAGAAACTTAGTTATGCTGCAGCAAAAGCCAATTTCCAAAGCCATTTAATGTTCAATAATGGTAATTCAAGGAGATTCTTTTCTTTCCGAAGAAATTCAGTCTTGCCTACTAGCTAAAAAAAAAAAAAAAAAAAGGCACAATAAAATGTTACAACTCTTAAATCACTGAACTACTGTGTGAAAGAGCAAGTTAGAATATCCTGCTTCTAGTTCACAGAACTAATCATTTCACACAACAAATTCACAGAACTTAAAATGGTTAAATCTTGTCTCTGAGCTTGAAGTCACAATAAAATGTTATCACTTCTAATTCATGGAACTGCTATATAAAAGGGCAGCTTAGAATATTGTGCTTCTGTTTCACAGAACTGACAATGGTTAAATCAATGAGAGTAAGTGAATTTCATTGTTACATTTCTGGTGTAACACATGACAGGTTAAATAATTTCTGCAAAGTACTTGCTAAATGACCAATGGCTTTAAAAGCTATGTTTTTTTTTTTTTTTTTAACCAAGTCTTTCCCTCTCCATGCATACTTTTGTCACTCTCAGTTGTGACACATTTTAACTTCAGGTTCTACTGAATTAGTGTCATCTTAACTACCTGTTGTAGTTCTGTGAAGACTATTCATAGAGCTAATACTTTATCACTTCAAACTTGAATTAACTCTTTCAATAAACAATAATTGAAGAATATCAGTAGCATCTCTCACCTCATCAAGAGCCAAGGAAACCCATTTGAAATCATGCACCTTGTTTAATTACTGATGTTGCTCCTCAACTCACCAAAAGGTAATAAACTTAATAATGTGCTTTCTTTGAACACATTTCTTCAGCTGCCACAATCAAATATGATTTACTTAACTGGTCATTAGTAATTCCTGCCTGGCTTAAAAATGAATCATTCAGATATTATGTTGAGTGAAGTTTCCTTTATTATTTTTGGTAAGAAATTTTGCTGGACAAGATAGTCTATGCTGAATTTTCTAATTTTTCTAATAGCTTCTTTCCTATAAACTTGGAATATGGCAAATAATAATCTAATATCAATCAATATTGCATTCCTTCAGCACTACTATAGTACAATTGCCTAATAAACACAATGCTTTATCATCTAATTTCCTAACAAAATAATCTGTAGTCCACTGTGCCTTAAAAGCAAGATATTCAGAGTTCACTGTTCTTGTTTTGACATAATGGGAATGCAAGGGTAATTAAAAAGTAAAGTAAATGTCATGGGGCAATGATACACGGTAAGCAAAATGCTGCTGAGTTATAACTGTATCACTGCAATGTATAGTCAGTGAACAGCACTGGGAAGCAATGAGATTGACACATATGGTCTCTATCACAACCTCTCCATTCTGATATTATAGTGCAAAAGCAGCCATAGATAATATATAAACAAATATATAAACAAATGTGACTATGCTCCAATAAAATATGACTTATGGACACTGAAAGGTGAATTTCATATAATACACATCAATCAAGAAATTTTATTCTTTTGCTTTTTTTTTCCAACCACTGAAGTGTAAAAGTCATTCTTACCCACATGAATGTGCACAGGTAAAACTGTGATTGGTAGCAGGAATCAAAGTATCTTGATTGTGATGTTATACAATATAGTTTTGCAAACTGTTACTATTTGGAGAAACAGAAACATGTACGAAGATGTCCCTATATTGTTTGTTACAATTGCACATGAATCTACAATTTTCTCAATAAAAATTTTGACTAAAAAATTCTTAGCCTTTGGATGGTTCAAAACTACATAGCAGGCCAGATTTGGATTCCAGACCACAGTTTGCCAATCAATCCCTGAATTAGGTGAAGATTTCTTAGATATAATATAAAAAGCACATTCCATAAAAGAACAAATCAATCAATTAAATTTCATCAAAATTAAAATGTCTACTCTCCAAAAAACACTGCGAAGGCTGGCTGTGGTGCTGCATGCCTATAATCCCAGCAGCTCAGGAGGCTGAGGCAGGAGGATCACAAGTTCAAAGTCAGCCTCAGCAACTTAGCAAGACCCTAAGCAACTTAGAAAGACCCTGTCTCAAAATAGAAAATAAAAAAGATCTAAGGGTGTGGCTCAGTGGGTAAGCACCCCTGGGTTCAATCCCTAGTACCAAAAAGAAAAAGAAAAGACCACTGTTAATAAGATGAAAAGACAAGCCACAGATAGGGTGAAAACCTTTGCAAAGAACATATCTGATAAAGGATTTATATCTAATCTACAAAAACAATTCTCAAAACTCAATAATTTTTAAAAATCTGTATTTTTAAATGGGTGAACTATCTAAAAAGATGAATTACTGAAGACAATAAATAGATAGCAAAAAGCATGTCCAAAAATACTCAACATCATTCATCATTAAAAATAATTCAAGTTAAAATCATGAGAAGTCTCTGTACATTTATTATAATATATAGCATTTAAAAGCCTGACCATAATGTTTTCAAAGACATGGGAAAATAGGAACTCCCATGCATTTCTGGGAGGAATGTAAAAATATATACATCATTTTTTAAAACAGTTTGTTTCTTAAAATGTTAAATATACAACCCCCATAAGATCCAGTCATTCCACTCATAGGTATTTACTCATGAGAAAAGAAAGTATATAATGGCTTATTCATAAAAGCTCAAAATAACTCTATTTGTGAAAGCCAAAAACTGAGTACAAGTCAAATGTTATTCCATGCATTTTGTTATATTCAAACCATGGGATATTACTGATCATTAAAAATGTTAACAATTAATACATACAACTTGAATAAATCTCAATTACACTGAGTAGAAGACTACAATTTTTTAAAAGGATATATTGTATGTTTCCTTATAAATTCAGTTCTGAAAAATGTAAATTAATCTACATAACAGGACACAGAGCATCAGTTGCTTATTGTATGAGTTGGCAAGGGTCTGAAGAGACAGATTATATAAATTCATGATAAAACTTTGGGGGGTGATGAAAATATACTATCTTGTTTCCTATGGTTTCACAGGTGTACACATGTCAAAATGTGTCAGATTACATGCTTCCTATGTGGATAGATTGTTTTATGACAATTGCATTAAGAGAAAACCCTACACTATAGGAAGTGTTAAAGGAAGTCTTCAAACTAAAGAGGATAAAACCATAGAGGAACACAAAAGAATGGAGATCACTAAAAAATGGTAACTATTGGAGTAACTTATGGAGAATGTTTCCTATTTTGGTTCTTTAAAATATAATTGAGATAAAAATCATAGTTTATTATAGAATTCATAATCATATAAACCTAAAATGAATAGGAACACGATGCAAAGGATGACACAGGAAAATAGAATGATTCTGTCATAGGTTTTTATGTTATCCAAGAAGTGGTATATTATTTGAAAGTGGATGGTGATAATGTATAAAATCCATATTAATTCCTAATGCAATTAATTAGAGAGAGAAAGAAAGAGCAAATAAGTCCATGTTGAAGAAAAATACATTTTAAATACCCATTCTAAAGAAAGCAGAAAATGGTTTTTCAAGATGGTGGACTACAGGGTGACTGCATTTCATGTCACTCCAGGACTCAGGATTCAAGAAGAGGAGGTATGGAGAGTCTCCGGACCAGCTCAGAGCCTCCGGGTGAGTCTCTCCCACTGGGCGAGGCTACCCAGACGGGGCGGTAGTCCCAGAACGCAGGGAACTTTGTGGAGTACAGTTGCCCAGCAAGACTCCCCCACTGGAGCTGTGAACCCAGACTACAGGGAGCATTGTGGAGGAGGGGCCACTCAGCGAGAGGCTTCAGAGCAGAGCAAGGGTCCAAGGACCTGCAGCAGGACCGAACTGCAGGCAGCTTCTTGGAGGAGGGCCGCCCAGCGAGAAGCTTCGGCACAGGGTGAGGTTTCCCCACCCAGGAGGTAGTTCCTATCCCCAGGGAACGTCGCAGAGGAGGGCTGCCCAGCCCAGGTGGTAGCTCTGAACTGAAGGAAACTTCTCAGAGGAACGTCGCAGAGGAGAGCTACCCAGCAAGACTTCCCCACCGAGTGACTCTTCCCCACCAGGTGAGGCTTTCCCACCAGGGTGGTAGAACCAGAGACACAGGCCCAGACCAGCCATGCCTCAGCCTGCAGTCTAGTCCCCCTTTCAACTGACCATCAGTGAACAAGTGGAGGCCCCTCTGCCCACCAGCAGGGAATATACCCCACCTGAATGCCACCACCCCTAGAGGGGCAGCTTCCTTGTGAAGCACTGCATTATCAAGTTCCTCCAAGACTTCAGGCTACTGAAGGCTAGGAGGTGTGTTATTGGAAATCTACAGGGACACTATAAGTCAATAGAGGAAATCTGCAATACCTTGGAGTTTCACTACTAGAGGGGTGGAAAACTGACCAATATGAGAAAACAAGGGAAGAAAAAGTTCCAAACAAAACTAGATGCTACATCAATAAAATCCAATGACAGCATGGCAGAAGAAATGTCAGAAAGGGAGTTCAAAATGTACATAATTAAAACGATCAGAGAAGCAAATGATGAGATAAGAGAGCAAATGCAGGCTTTGAATGATCGCACCAATCAAGAGTTAAAAGAGCAAATGCGGGAAGCAAAAGATCATTTCAATAAAGAGAGACACTGAAAAAAAAAAAACAGAAATCCTTGAAATGAAGGAAACAATAAAACAAATTAAAAACTCCATAGAAAGCACAACCAATAGAATAGAACACCTGGAAGACAGAACTCAGACATTGCAGACAAAATATGTAATCTTGAAACAAAGTTGCCCAAAACAGAAGATGGTAAGAACTCATTAACAGAATCTACAAGAATTATGGGATATCATGAAAAGACCAAATTTAAGAATTATTAGGATTGAGGAAGGCTTAGAGAAACAAACCAAAGGAATGAATAATCCATTCAGTGAAATAATATCAGAAAATTTCCCAAGTCTGAACAATGAAATGGAAGATCAAGTACAAGAGGGTTATAAGATTCCAAATACAAAAAATTACAACAGACCCACACCAAGGCACATTATACTGAAAATACCTAACATACAAAATAAAGACAGAATTTTAAAGGCTGTGAGAGAAAAGAATCAAATTACATTCAGGGGGAAACCAATATGGATATCAGCAGATTTTTTAAACCCAGACCCTAAAAGCTAGAAGGGCCTGGAACAACATTTTTCAAGCTCTGAAAGAAAATAGATGCCAACCAAGAATCTTATACCCAGCAAAACTTACCTTCAGATTTGACAACAAAATAAAATCCTTCCATGATAAACAAAATCTCAAAGAATTTACAAAAAGAAAGCTAGCATTACAGAACATTCTCAGCAAAATATTCCATGAAGAAGAGATGAAAACCAATGATGTAAACCAGCAAAGGGAGGAACTACCCTAAAGGAATAGCCAAATAAAGGAGAAACCCAAGTCATGTCAAAAAAAAAAAAAACAAAAATGAGCCAAATGACAGGGAATAAAAGTCATATCTCAATAATAATCCTGAATGTTCATGGCCTGAACTCATCAATCAAAAGACAGACTAACAGATTGGATTAAAAAGAAAGATCCAACAATATGCTGCCTGCAAGACACTCATCTCATAGAAAGAGATACCCACAGACTAAAGGTGAAGGGATGGGAAAAAACATACCATGCACATGGACACAGCAAAAAAGGCGGACTATCCATCCTCATATCAGATAGCAAGGACATCAAGTCAAAGTTAGAAGGGATAAAGAAGGACATTTCATACTGCTTAAGAGAAGCATAAATCAGCAAGACATAACAATCATAAATATCTATGCCCCAAACAGTGACTCATCCATATACGTCTAAAAAATCCTATCAATTCCAGGAATCAAATAGACCACAACATAATAATACTAGGTCACTTTAACACACCTCTCTCACCACTGGACAGATCTTCCAAACAAAAACTGAACAAAGAAACCATGGATCTTAATAACACAATCAATAATTTAGACTTAACAGACATTTATAGAATATACGATCCAATAAAAAATGACTACACTTTCTTCTCAGCAGCACATGGATCCTTCTCTAAAATAGACCATGTATTATGCCACAAAGATAATGTTAGCAAATACAAGAAGATAGAGATACTACCTTGTATTCTATCAGATCATAATGGATTGAAATTAGAAATAAAGGACAGAATAAAAAATAGAACTATTCCAACACCTGGAGATTAAATAATATGCTATTGGATGGTAAATGGATAACAGAAGACATCAGGGGGAAATTAAAAAATTCTTAGGGCTGGGGAGATAACTCAGTCGGTAGAGTGCTTGCATTGCAAGCACAAGTCCCTGGTTTGATCCCCAGCACAGCAAAAAAAAAAAAAATTCTTAGAGGTAAACTAGAACAAAGATACATCATATCAAAATCTCTGGGACACTATGAAAGCAGTTCTTAGAGGAAAATTTATTTCATGGAGTGCATTCAATAAAAGAAGAAAAATTAACAAATAAACGACTTAACACTACAGCTCAAAGCCCTATAAAAAGAAGAGCAGAACAACATCAAAAGTAGTGGAAGACAGGAAATAGTTAAAATCAGAGCTGAAATCAATGAAATTGAAACAAAAGAAACAATACAAAAAATTGACAAAATAAACAGTTGGTTCTTTGAAAAAATAAACAAAATTGATAAACCTTTAGCCACACTAACAAAGAGAAGACAAGAGAAACCCAAATCACTAAATTCGGAATGAACAAGGAAATATCACAACAGACACGACTGAAATACAAAACATAATTAGAAGCTATTTTGAAAATCTATACTCCAACAAAATAGAAAATCTCAAAGACAGCAACAGGTTTCTAGAGACATATGAATTACCTAAACTGAACCAGGAGGACATACACAATTTAAACAGATCAATTTCAAGTAATGAAATAGAAGAAGTCATCAAAAGTCTACCAACAAAGAAAAGTCCGGGACCAGATGGGTTCTCAGCTGAGTTCTACAAAACCTTTAAAGAAGAGTTCACTCCAATACTCCTCAAAGTATTCCATGAAATAGAAGAGGAGGGAACCCTCCCAAACTCATTCTATGAAGCCAATATCACCCTGATACTGAAACCAGACAGAGACACATCAAGGAAAGAAAATTTAAAACTAATATCCTTAATGAACATCTATGCAAACATTCTCAACAAAATTTTAGCAAATCGCATACAAAAATATATTAAAAAGATAATGCACCACGATCAAGTGGGTTTTATCCCAGGGATGCAAGTTTGGTTCAACATCTGGAAATCAATAACTCACTATATTAACAGACTTTAAGTCAAGAATCACATGATTATTTCGATAGATGCAGAAAAAGCATTTGATAAAATACAGTATCCCCTCATACTCCAAACAGTATAAAATATAGGGTTAGTGGGAACATTCCTTAACATTGTAAAGGCCATCTATGCTAAGCCCATGGCCAGTATCATTCTAAATGGTGAAAAACTGAAAGCATTCCCCCTAAAAACTGGAACAAGGCAGGGATGCCCTCTTTCACTACTTCTATTCAACATCATCCTTGAAACTCTAGCCAGAGCAATTAGACAAATCCAAGAAATTAAAGGGATATGAATAGGAAAAGAAGAACTCAAACTATCCCTGTTCACTGATGACATGATTGTATATTTAGAGGAACCCAGAAATTCCACCAGAAAACTTTTAAAACTCATAAGTGAATTCAATAAAGTAGCAGGTTACAAGATCAATGCTCATAAATCCGATGCATTTTTATACATAAGTGATGAATCTTCAGAAAGAGAAGTTAGGGAAACTACCTCATTCACAATAGCCTTGAAAAAAATAAAATACTTGGGAATCAATCTCACAAAAGAGCTGAAAGACCTCTACAATGAGAACTACAGAACACTAAAGAAAGAAATTAAAGAAAACCTTAGAAGATGGAAAGATCTCCCATGTTCTTGGATAGGCAGAATTAATATTGTCAAAATGTCCATACTACCAAAAGTGCTATACAGATTCAATGCAATTCCAATTAAAATCCCAATGATGTACCTCACAGAAATAGAGCAAGCAATCATGAAATTCATCTGGAAGAATAAGAAACCCAGAATAGCTGAAGCAATCCTTAGCAGAAAGAGTGAAGCAAGGGGTATCGCAATACCAGAACTTCAACTCTACTACAAAGCAATAGTAACAAAAACGGCATGGTATTGGCACCAAAATAGACAGGTAGATCAATGGTACAGAATAGAGGACATGGACACAAACCCAAATAAATACAATGTTCTCATATTAGACAAAGGGGTCAAAAATATGCAATGGAGAAAAGATAGCCTCTTCAACAAATGGTGCTGGGAGAATTGGAAATCCATATGCAACAGAATGAAACTAAACCCCTATCTCTCACCCTGCACAAAAATCAACTCAAAATGGATCAAGGACCTTGGAATCAGACCAGAGACCCTGCATCTTATAGAAGAAAAAGTAGGTCCAAATCTTCAACATATCGGCTAAGGATCAGACTTCCTTAACAGGACTCCCATAGCACAAGAAATAAAAGCAAGAATCAATAACTGGGATAGATTCAAACTAAAAAGCTTTCTCTCAGCAAAGGAAACTATCAGCAATGTGAAGAGAGAGCCTACAGAGTGGGAGAAAATCTTTGCCACTCATACTTCAGATACAGCACTAATTTCCAGAATACATAAAGAACTCAAAAAACTCTACACCAAGAATATAAATAACCTAGTCAACAAATGGGCTAAGGAAATGAACAGACACTTCACAGAAGAAGATCTACAAGCAATCAGCAGATGTATGAAAAAATGTTCAACATGTCTAGTAATAAGAGAAATGCAAATCAAAACTACCCTAAGATTCCATCTCACCCCAATTAGAATGGTGATAATCAAAAATACTAGAAACAATAGGTGTTGGCGAGGATGTGGGGAGAAAGATACACTCATACATTGCTGGTGGGGTTGCAAATTAGTGCAGCCACTCTGGAAAGCAGTGTGGAGATTCCTTAGAAAACTAGGAATGGAACCACCATTTGACCCAGCTATCCCACTCCTGGGCTTATACCCAAAGAACTTAAAATCAGCATACTACAGAGATACAGCCACATCAATGTTCATAGCTGCTCAATTCACAATAGCCAGATTGTGGAACCAACCTAGATACCCTTCAATGGATGAATGGATAAAGAAACTGTGGTATATATATACAATGGAATAGCACTCAGCCATAAAGAATGATAAAATTATGGCATTTGCAGGCAAATGGATGAAACTGGAGACTATCATGCTAAGTGAGATAAGCCAATCTCAAAAAACCAAAGGAAGAATTATCTCACTGGGGGGTGGAAGGAGGCAAGAATGGAGGAAGGATGGACTGCATAGAGGGAAAAGAGGGGTGGGAGTGGTGGGGGGAAGGAAAAAATAACAAATGAATCAAACACCATTACCCTATGTAAATGTATGATTACACAAATGATATGACTCTACTTCATGTACAAACAGAGAAACAAGATGTATCCCATTTGTTTACAATAAATAAAATTTAAAAAAAAAAATAAAGCAGAAAAAAAGAAGAAAAAGGGAACAAACAGGGATGTAGCTCAATGGCAGAGTGGCTTATCTAGCATGTATGAGATCCTGGTTTCGTCCCCAGTACCACAAACACACACACACACACACACACACACACACACACAGGGAACAAACAGATGTTTAGAATAAGGAGAAAACAAACAAAAACAAATGACAGTGTTTGAAAATCAATCACTGTAATCTACCATATTAATAAAAAGGGGATGTCATTCAAGTATCTTAATATCTATAGGAAAACCATTATAAAAAATTCAGTATCCATTCATAATACCAAAAAAAAAAAAAAAGAAAAGAAAAGAAAAAAAAAAAAAAACAACAATAACAAAACCCAACAATGACCAAAACAAACAACAATAACCCTCAGGAAACTAGGAATACAGGAAAACTTTCTAAAACTGATAACACCTAAAGAAAAAGGAAGAACAGGAGAGAGGGAGGAAGGAAGGGCTAGCAATATACAGAACAGTAATAAACTAAATGGCTTTCCCCTTAGATTGGTAACAAGGGGAAAATACCCTCTCTTATCACTGTCATTTAACATAGTATTTGAAACTCTAGCTAGGGCAAAAAGGCAAGAAAAGGAAATAAACGCATACAGATCCAATAAAAAAAGCACTGCTCCTATTTACAGATAGAATGATTGTTAAAACTAATGTTTTAGTCACCTTTTTCACTGCTATGACTAAAGGACCTGACCAGGAAATTGTAAACCAGGAAAAAAGTTTATTTGAGGGCTCACAGTTTCAGAGGTCTTAGTCCATAGAAGACCAGTTTCATTCCTCAGTCTGGTGAGGCTGAACATCATGGTAGAAGAGTTTGGCAGAGGGAAGCAGCTCACATGATGATCAGAAAACAGAGAGAGACTTTACAGATACAAAATACATACCCATAGCCACGCCCCCAATGAACCAGTCCTCCAGCCACACCCCACCTGCCTCTAGTTACCACTCAGTTAATCCCATCAGGGATTAATTCACTGACTAGGTTAAGGCTACAACCCAATCATTTCTCCTCCAAACATTCTTACATTGTCTCACATGTAAGCTTTTGGAGGACAACACATCTAAACCATAACAGCTAATAAGTGAGTTTAGCAAGACTGTAAAATATAAGATAAACATACAAAAGTCAATCATGTCTCTATAAACTACCAATAAATATATACCCATCAAAATTAAATACAATTCCACTTACAATCACTAAAAAAAAAAAAAAAAAAAAAATTCTCAGATGCAAATCTGAAAAAACATATAAAGAACTTGTATCTAAAACCTGCAAAACCTGAAACGAAGAAGATCTGAATAGAAATGCAAACCATGTTCATGAATTGAAATACTCAACAAAGATGATAATTCTCTTCAAATTGATATACAGGTTTAACAAAATTCCTATCAAAACCCTAATAAGAATATTTGTAAATACAGAAAAGACTGTAAAAATTATGGAACAGCAAACAAAACTACAATAGTTCATACAAGATCTTATAAGCATAAAGTGAAAGGAAGGAATCAGTCTGTTCAATTTCAAAATTTATTTTATATAATCACAACAGGGTAGGATTAGCAGAGACATAGACACAAAGATGAATAGAACAAAATAGAGAACCCATAAAGAGTCCAACACAAATATACCCAACTGATTTGTTAAAACTGCGAAAGAAATTCAGTGAAAGAAAAATAGCCACTAAAATAAATAGTACTGGAACAATTAGACATTCATAATGGAAAAGAAGAAATCATCTAAACTTACATCTCATAATTGCTGCAAAAATCAACTGTCTGGAGAGATAAAGTGTTCTTAGACTAAATAACCAAAGGACAATCCATTGAAGAAAAAAATTGATCAATTGCACTTCATAAAAATTTAAAACTTCTACTTCAGGAATTTTTAAGAGGACATAAAGGAAAGCTATAGAGAGGGAGAAATATTTACAAACTGCATATCCAACAAAGGACAAGGATATAGAAAATGTAAGAATTCTCAAAACTCATCAGCAAAAAAGCAAACAATGCAATTAAAACACAGGGGGAAAGCCATAAACAGACATTTAAAAAAAATAAAGAGAGATAGCACATGAAAAGATGTGTAATATTATTATCCACTAGGGAAATGCAAATTCAAACCACATTGAGATATTACTACACACCTATCGAAATGAATAAAGTAGGAAATAATAACATGAAATTCTGGTTAAGGTACAGATAAACTGTATCAGTCATGCACTGTTTATAAGAATCAACATCCACGGTCATAAATCGTGTTGGTAGTATTTACCCTTGAAGTGATGTGATGAAAATGGCACTTTACGATGTCACTTTTTGATGAAAATGGCATCTCTGTGATCTTCCTCCCCAAAACCTGCCATACCATTCTAATTGTGTAAGATATAATTAAAAGGTAAAGGTATATAGGACATTCCATTTTATCCCATCTTCTGTCTCTATCACTTTGCATCAAGACTACATGGGGATAGTCGTTCAAACAGAAAATAGAGGACAATGCCCCCAAATTTCACTCAGGACAAATGAGAACAAAGGAGTAAATAAACAAGGTGCTGAGGAAAAGGGTACATTGGCAAGACCCCTCGGACGTGGAAGGTGGCTGCGTGTGTGGGCAGCCCGGGTGAGATCTGGAGCGGAGCTGGCAGAGGATGCTGGGCATGCAGGGTCAAGGCTCCAGCGACCCAGCCTTCCCGGGAGGCAGCAGCAGCGCAAGGCCTTGGCCAGGCCTAACACAGAGGCCCTTCAGCCTCCATGAAGGAGTTTGCATTCAGGCCCTCCGGAGCCCAGGAAGAGTCTCAATGAGCAGGAAGCTCCACGCAAGGTGTTACTGGTGAAGTACCCAAGTGCAAGACAGATCTAGGCTGGTCCAAGGACCCCGGTTCCTAATGTGAGTCTGTCACCAGATGGAGTCTGAGGAGGTCCCCAGAGAGAAAAGTGAACCTCTGCTCAGCTCCCGCAGGCTCTTGACTTACACCCCAGGGAGGAATTTCAGGCCACGTCAAAAGAGGTGCAAGCAGAGATTTATTCAGGAAACCAACCAGAGAGCAGGACACACACTCACAGGGAAGCAAAAGATGGAAGATGCTATTTAACTAATGGTTCTCAACGTTTGGTGTGAATAAGAATCTGAAGGCTGCAAAACAGCCCACGGCCCCGACTCGGAGTCTACACCTCAGCAGACCTGGGCTGGGCGGCTACGACTGTGCTGGTGACAAGTTTCCAGGTGCAGCTGCTGCTGCTGCCTGAGGCCACCCTGGAAGAGCCACTGTTCCTGTCCCTCCCAGGGCCACCGTTCATCATCCCCAAGACCATAAGGCACAGCCACGCACTAAGGCATGAGACTTGATGGAAAGACAGATTCTCACACGGCTCAAAGGACATTTTAAAATAACTGGGGAAGATTAAACAGAGGACGAGAGGCTGTTTTTGCTACAGACCCTGACTATTTGGGCCTGTACTTGCCCAAGGGGCCACTTACGCGGGACACGTCTTGCCATCTCTGCCTTCAGTCTGTCTCCATATGACCTTAAATTGGGGTCGGGTCTGCTCAGCTCAGCTCTGCATGTGGACATTTGCTCATTTAAGGAGAGTTCATCTAAAACCTGGTAACGCAGGTTTGATAGCCCTAAATTTAACGAACCTGTCCCTTCCCCCTTTAATACTGAGGACACCAAGACAAGATTAACTAAGGTATTTTTAAGATTTACAGGAATATTTAACCATGAGCTTTTACAATGCTCTGTTCCAGACCCCTGAAGGGGACCTCAAAGTGTCCAGTCACTGAAGAAACGGGGGGCCTTGCCGACAGGTCACCCCGTGATAAGGCTGTCCCCATAGCAGGAGCAATTATCTCATTGGAACCATGCTGCCCGCTTCGGGATCACAGCTCTGGTCTGCCAAATGTCCTGTAGGGATAAGGACTTTTCTGGAGCCACCTTGCAGAGCCAGCACTGAAACAGTGATCCAAGGACCCCAGATTGGACCAAGATGCCGGAACCTAGATCTAGCTCATGAGTGACAGAGAACGGGGCCGAGGCTGTCCTGCTGTGCTCCCCAGTGTGGCCAATAGAGTCAGACTCCCTCCTGCTTTTCACTGTTGCTGCCATTTGTTTTCTAGGTGAGGAGCGACCAGCCCTGACTGTTGGTGCCCCCAACTCAGACCTCAGGCCTAGGCCTCAGGTAACAGGACTGCATATTAGGTGCCAATTGTTACCCAACGACAAAGCAGAACTTCTGTTGATTCCAGGAAGCTCAAGTTTCAAATAAGCAATAAAAATAAATAAAGATTAAAAATTAAAAAAAAAAAAAAAAAGACTACATGGGAACTGTGTACTATCACTCAATTTTTCTGTAAATCTGAAACTATTCTAAAATGATTCTCTCTTAAAAAGATAACCAAAATCTTAGCACATAATTCAGCAATTACACACATAGGTCCTTACACAATTGAACTAAATATTTCTGCCAACATCAGACTCTACTCATGAATGTCTATAGCGGATTTATTCATGATTTTCAAAAATCAGAAGCAACCTAGATATCCTTAAATAGGTAATGGAAAAACAAATCATGGTTATATTATTCCATCCATGCCATGGAATATTACTAAGTAATAAAAATAAATGAGAAAGGAAGCTGCAGAAAGACATGGAAAAACTTAAAATTTATATTTCTAAGTGAAGAAGCCAGTCTTAAAAGCCATCTACTGTATAATTCCAACTATATAATATTTTGTAAAGGACAAAACTATAGGGACAATAAAAATGTCAATGGTTTCCAAGGCTTTAACTTGAGGGATAAAAGAATGAATGGGTGAAACAGTGGATTTTCAGATTAGGGAAGCTATTTTGTATGAAACTGTAATGGTGGACACATGTGACTATGTATTTATCAAATACCCCCAGAACCATACAACACAGAGTGAACCTAATGTAAATTATAGACTAAAGTTAATAATAATATACTAATGTTGATTCATTAATTGTAACATGTGTACCACACATGAATATATAAGGGAAGTGAGAACACAGAATTCTCAGTATTACCAGTTCAATTATTCTGTAAATCCAAAACTATATTGAAAATTAAATCTATTAATTCTTTATAAGAATAGCAAATAAATGAAAAAAGCACATATTGACAGATTCAAACCCAAATATATTGAAAAATTTTATTATATGTAAAGTATTTAAGAACTCCAAATAAAATGCAGATACTGTCAGAGTGAATAAAAAGCTAGCTCCAATATGTCATCAACAAGAAACTCACATTAAATAAAAGACACTGATAAGTTAAAAGAAAAAACATGGAAAGAGATACACCATGAAACACAATTAGAAAGTTGACTATATTTATATCAAAAAGTAGAAATAGTACTAGGAATAAGAAAAACTTTTCATAATAATAAAGGTGTCAGTTTATCAAGAAGACATAATAATCATAAATATGTACATACCTAATAACAGAACTTTAAAATACATCAAACAAAAACTGTCACACTGAAAACAAAGAAGTAAATGAGTCCACATTATCATATATTTCAACACTCTTCTGACCATAATTGATAGAAATGTTAGAGAAAAAAATCAGAAAAGATACAAAGACTTAACATTATCAATCAGTTCAACCCAACTTATTCTCATAGACCCCTGCATCATTTCATCATTTCAAATACACATGGAACATATTCACCAACATAGACCAAATGCTAGAACACAAAAGAAACCTCAATAAATTTAATGCCACAAAATAAGTTCTAATAAATTCATCAAAAATAAAATAATAAAGTATGTTCCAGGGTCACAATGGAATTAAAAATGAAACTAATACTACAACCATATCTATAATATTCCAAAATATGTGGAGACTGAAAAGTATATTTCAATAAAATAAATAAATCAAGACAAAATAACAAGGAAACTTGGGAAATATTTAGAACTAAAAAAAAATGAGAACACAACATATCAAAATGTGTGGGATCATTAAAGCAACATTTAGAAGAAAATATATAACTTTAAATGCTTATATTAGAAAAGAAGAAGGTTCAAAACTCAGTTATCTAAGCATTCATTTAAGAAGTTAATGAAAAAAAGAGCAAATTAAACCCAAATTAGACAGAAGGAAAAATAATAAAGATAAAAGTAGGAAATAATAAAATAAAAGGTAAACTTAAGGGAAAAATCAACGAAATATAAGTTAGTTATTTGAAAAGTTCAACAAAATTGAAGAAACTCTAAAAAAGGAAAGAAGAAAATTACTAATATTCATCTTAAAAGGAGGAAAATCACTAAAATCTACAGGCACTTAAAATAACAAATTATTATTAAAATTATTAGGTAAAAAGTTCTAGATGAAGTAGACAAATTCCTTGAACGTCATGAATTACCAAAAGTGATTCTAGAAGAGAGAAAATGTGAATAACTCCTATATGAGTTAAAGAAGTTGAATCAGAATTAAACTCTTCCTATAAATAAGATTCCAGGCCTAGACAACTTTACTTTCAAACATTTAAGGAAGAAATAGCAATTCTTTAAAAAGAACTCTGAGAAACTGGAAAGGATCATTTCTCAACTGATTTTGTAAAACAAGACTGTCCTAATACTAATCTGAGACAAAGAATTACAAGAAAAGAAACTAAGATCAATATTCTTCATGTACATGGACACAAAAATCTTAATAAAATACAAGCAAATTAAATAGCACATCATGACCAAGGGAGATTTTCTCAAGAATGAAAGGTTGGTACAATATATGAAAATAAAGCAATACAATTTACCATACCATACTAATGAAATAAAAAAAGACATGAAAACATCTCAGTATGCATAAAAACATTTGCCAAAACTCAACCCATTCATAAATTTTAGGTTTCCATAAACTAGGACTAAAAGAAAACTTCCTCAACCTGATAAACAGCATCTATAGTACAAAAAAACTACAGTTAACATCATGCTTAGTAGGAGAAGACAATAGTTTCCCCCAAAAGATCAGAAACAAGGTAGAAAAGTCTGCTCTAACTTGTGTTCAACATTGTGCTTGGGGTCATACTACTTGTTAGGGGTCGCTGGTTCAGTTGTGGCTCGCCAATAGCTCCCAGAAAAAACGCTCCGCAGACACGAGATCTCACGCAAGAGACTTTATTTACGCGGACGATTCACATCCGCTCAGGGGGGAAAAGAAGGGAAAAAAAGAGAAAGATGGCATATGGCTTCTCCCAGATATTGGAATCTCGTGGGCTGGAAGGAACCAATCGCGGAGGAGAATTCTTGCAGGCTGACTGATGAACCAATAGCATGTTAGGATGTAACGTGGGAGGCAGGAAGATGGCAACAGCGTAAGCCAGGAAATTCCTGTAACGTAAGAGGCGGGCAGAGCACAGACTGACAGGTGATGGGGAGGCCAGAAATGCCTGTATCGTGAGAGGTGGGCGGAGTGCAGATTGACAAGTGGTTGGGAGGCGGGCAAAATGGCTGTACCTGGTGGGCAGGAGAGCGGCTTTATACATTACATTCCCCCATTTCTTTTTTTATAAAAAAATAAAATCTTGCTCGACTGGGGACAGGCAGTTAGGGTAGAAATAGGGGATCAGTCATATCGAGGAAATGAAGTCCATAAAAATCATCTGCCTTTGGAAGTCTGGAAAGAGAATGAACTTTTTACATCTCACCTGCAAAACCAACCCCAGTCACCTAGGCAGGAAGGAGAGAGAAGGCTTCAAAAAGAACTGGAGAGCAAGATTTTATTTTTTTATAAAAAAAGAAATGGGGGAATGTAATGTATAAAGCCGCTCTCCTGCCCACCAGGTACAGTCATTTTATCCGCCTCCCAACCACTTGTCAATCTGCACTCCGCCCACCTCTCACGATACAGGCATTTCCGGCCTCCCCATCACCTGTCAGTCTGTGCTCTGCCCGCCTCTTATGTTACAGGAATTTCTGGCTTACGCTGTCGCCATCTTCCTGCCTCCCACGTTATGTCCTAACAGCCTGCAAGAATTCTCCTCCGCGATTGGTTCCTTCCAGCCCACGAGATTCCAATATCTGGGAGAAGCCATACGCCATCTTTCTCTTTTTTTTCCCTTCTTTTTGACCCCAGCGGATGTGAATCGTCCACATAAATAAAGTCTCTTGCGTGAGATCTCGTGTCCGCGGAGCGTTTTTTCTGGGAGCTATTGGCGAGCCACAACTGAGCCAGCGACCCCTAACACTACTGAAATAATACAAGAAAAGGTATACTGTTTGAAAAGGAAAAGATGAAATTGTCTTAATTTGTGAAAGACAGCATGCTGATGAGCTTTTCATCACTGTGACCAGAGTACCTAACAGGAACAACTTAGGGGAGGAAAAGTTTATTTTTGCTTATGGTTTCAGAGTTTCAGTTCATGGCTAATCGGTTCCATTGCTCCAGGCTCAAGGAGCAAAATGGCTGAAGAGCACAGTGGAGGCTCTCAGCTCATGGTGGTGGGGAAGCAGAGAAGATGAGCCCTTTCAGGGAACGCCCCTAATGAAGCGAAAAGTGAGGACAGGCAGTTAGTGTAGACTAGGGAATCTGGGTCAAATAGAGAAACTGGAGGCCATCTGAGTCTGGGAAATTGGAGACCACCCCTTGGAGAATGGACTGTCAAGGTCTCCAGAGCTCTTTGATCACCAAGGTTACCTGCCTGTACTACCTCTCCCAAAAGGTTGCAGGCAGGGAATTGCTAATTAATGCCCCTTGGGCTGTTACCTGCCTAATCACTCCACTGGGCCCTTCCCCCTGCCCATCTGCTTCTCACCTTTTTGCTATCTCACCGGCATCTCCTGGGCCTAGTCACATAGGCAGGAAGGACAGAGATAAGGGGGAAGAGAGCAGGACAACAAAGGAAACTTAGTCTATAAGAGGGCAGGGTACTTTCACTTCTTGGATACCAGAATACCAGCCATGGCTCCCTTCTCTCTCCTGGGAGAAGTCTGTGTTACTACCTGTAAATGAAACCTGCTTCCTCAGTGTGCTTCTCTAATGTCCAAACTTCAACATTTGAGAAAGCAGAATTCATCACCAATAACTGGTGGTATCACCAATACCTACCTCCTCCAACCATGCCCACAGTTACCATCCAGGTAACCCATTTAAACTAGGGTGGAATTATTAGGTTATAGCTCTCATAATACAATCATTTCACCTTCAAATATTCCTACATTAACACAGGACTACATTAACATAACTTTGGGGGGACATATCATATCCAAACCATAACAGGCAGGATTGTGCAAACAGGAAATACTGAAAAATCTACCAAAAAAGCTAAAAACTAAAAAGTGAGATTCAAAATGGCAGATTAGAGGGAGACTGCATTTCTGTTTGCTCCATGGCTCAGGATTTGAGCAGTGGGAGTACTCCTTATTGTGAATAAGGTGAAAGAGGGAATTCATTGAAATTCAATAATAGGCTGTCAGAGATTCTTAGAATACCATAAATTTGGGTGCACTGAACCAAAGACACCAATGAGTACATTGGAGCCAAGTCAGTGGTAGCAGCAACAGCAGTTTCACTGCAGAGGGGAAGGATAACACAGGGAGAGAAACACAACAGACAAGTTTGGTATGGAAAATCCTGTAGAAAAGCAATATGAACTTAGCTGAACCAGAGACTATACAGCAAACTTGTGTTTGTAAAGTGCTCTGTGTTTCTCAACTCGCAAGCCAAGAGCTGAGGCAAGGAGCCATCTTGAGGAAACCACAATGTAGTTTGCTGATGTGGAAGCCCAGGAATTCATAGAAAATATTAACATAGTGTTCCAGTAAGTGCCTACTATGTGGCCTTATATGTATCTAACAGAACATGATTGAAAGAGACATAGATTACACCCTCAGAGATTTATGTCGGAGATATGGAGAGAAGTTCAACTTGCTTCCCCTTGAAGTCTGGTCGTTCATGTTACTAGCTGAAGAGGGTCAGGAAACTGCACAGGTGGCATGAATACACTCAGAGATTACACTTGGGAACTCAGCCTGTGAAGGCCACATTCATGAGGAGTGAATTGTGTGGGACCTGTGGAGGGTTGATGTTACGGCTTAAATATTAGGTGTCTCCCGAAAGAAAATGCCAGGAAGTTCAGAAGATGATTGGGTTTTGAAGGTTTTAACCTAATGAGTGCGTTAATTCACTGATAGTGGTTAACTGGGTGGTAACCATAGGCAGGTAGGGTGTGACTGGAGGAGGTGGGTCATTGAAGGCATACCTTTAGGGTATGTATTTTTTCCCTGTGAATGGAAAGCTCTCTCTGCTTACTGGTGTGATGTTCTGAGCTGCTTTCCTCCTCCACACTCTTTTGCTGTAATGTTCTCCCTCATCTCTGGGCCAGAGCAATGGAGTCGGCCATCTAGAGGCCTCTGAAACTGTGAACCCCAAATAAACTTTTCCTCCTCTAAATTTGTTCTTGTCAGGTCTTTTGTTTACCTCTAATAGTTAAATTCTCTTGTTCTTTTTCTCTTTTTATTGTTTTTATTTCCCTTCTCCTTTATAGCCAAACTTACTAATCTCTTGGTTTCACTCTCTTCATATTTTTTAATATTCTAAGCTTTTATCTCCTAATTATATCTTGTTTTCTCTTAATGAACTATATTTTTACTACTTTTTATTTTAATTTTGGGGGGGAAATGTGGCATTTGGATTTACTCTTTTTTATTTATTACTCTACCCAAGAGCATGGTTGATCTATCTTCTAAGGTCTTCTTTAATTTATTTCTTTAGTGTTCTGTAATTTCCATTAATGAGATCTTTCACCTCTTTGGTTAGATTAAGACCCAAATTTTTTTTAGGCTATTGGGAATTGGGTAGTTTTCCTAATTTCTCTTTCAGTGGATTCATTACTGATGTATGGGAAGGAATTAGATATATGGGTATTGATTTTATATACTTCTACTTTGCTGAATTCATTTATTAGTTCTAGAAGTTTTCTGGTTGAATTTTTTGTGTCTTCTTTTTACAGTTTTTTAGAATGTTTGGTGTATGTAATTTATGCCCCCATGATTCGTGTTATTATGGTTATTATTAGTACTGTGGATGGCATAATTGACAACTACTGTTAATTTTAATGCCAGATCTAGTTCACAGCTATTTATTATTGTTTATGTTGGCAATTGATAATCCTACCATTCCTGCTTCTGTGGCAATTAGTGTTGTAGGTATCATAGTAGGCACCAGATATTTATTTTAGTGCTGCATATTGTTTGTGCTATTGTTGCTACTGTTTGTTTATCCCCTCCTGTGAGGTGCTGAAAATCTACTAGGACACAAGTTCAACTGGTAGCCCTCTACTGCTGAGCTACACCCCAAACCCAGTCAAGAGACAGTGTATCTTGCTCCCCAAATAAACTAGCCACACTCAACTTCAATGTACTTTAATTAAAATAGGGGAAACATTTAAGTATGGTAAAGCACACCTGTAATCCCAACAGCTCAGGAGTCTGAGGCAGAAGGATCACAAGTTCAAAGCCACCTCGGCAACTTAGAGTAACCCTAAGCAACATAGCAAGAATCCATCTCAAAATAAAAAATAAAACAGGCTGGGGATGTGAATCGATGGTTAAGCATCCCTGGGCCAATATCTGGTACAAAAAAAGAAAAGAAAAAGAAAAAGAATGAATGAATGAATGAATATGGGAAACAAAAATCCCAAACAAATTACCAGATCCCAAGTTGGAATGGCTAGGATGAACCCTCAGATCTCACTAATGGACAGCAATAACAGAAAATAGACACAAATACTGTGGGCACCACACCTATGAAGTATCTCAATATAGGTCACTCCCAGACCCTGTTAGGATCTACACAGTTGCTACATGAGCAAGGGCAATCACAGAGGGTATGCCCCACATACCTTCTTGTATGCAACACAATTGCCAGATGTACAATTACCCCACTCTGTGTGACCTACAGGGAAAGTGGGATTCTCAGTTCTGACATTATAAACACTGTAGCAAAATACACTAAATCATCAGAAAAGAACTAGCAAGAAAATTATACTACAAAACCCACTTGGAAATACATTGAAAAATTCACAGCAAACTGATAATCTAGAACACTGTGCCAAGAGAAGGCTGTGCCCCAGAAATGCCACACATAAAAGTAGAAGAGAATTCATACTAATAGATGAATAAAACCCAATTCGGGAATATAAGAAATATGAAAAATAAGGTATATTACATCTACTGGTGTTCATAACTCACCAGAATCTGACTCCAAAGATATTGAAGTGGATGAAATAACAAATAGAGAATTCAAATGAACAATTACTGAAACGATCAATAAATTCCAAGAGAACATAGAAAAATAACTGAATAAATTTTAAAAGTTAGTACAGGACACAAATAAGAAATTTGATAAGGAAAAAGAGATATTGAATCCATACAGAAATTCTGGAAATGAGGGGCAAAATGAATCAAATAATATGTTCAGTTGGAAGTCTCTGTAATAGAATAAACCATGCAGAAGACAGAATCTCAAAGTTGGAAGATAAAGCAGCATACCAAAACTCTGGGAAAACATTAAGAAACTGAACTTATGAATCCTTAGAATTAAAGAGGGTTGTGAGATGCAGCATGGATAATCCCTCCAGGGAAATAATAACAGAAAAATTTCCAAATATTGGAAATAAGATAAACATTTGAGAAACAGGATACATTCAGAACCCCAAATGGACAAGACCAAAAAAGAACCTCTCTTTCAGTAGATTATACAAAGGGGAACAAAGGAAAGAAAGGGAGACTGGAAACAGGAAAGACAGAATGAATTGGACATAGCTTTCCTATGTTCATATATGAATACAGCTGAATCTCCACATCGTTTACCTCCATGAGAATGGTATCCTAGTTATAATAAGTTACATATATATCTATATATTTATATATAGATATATATATTCCATGTATATATGATAGGTCAAAATACACTCTACTGTTTTGTATATCTAAAAAGAGCAAATCTTAAAAATTCAAAAAAGAACTCTCCACAACATATTATAATAAAAATGCCTAACATATACAGAAAAGATAGAATTTTTAAAGTCACAAAATAAAAACACTGGATCACATTTAGATTCAAACCAATCAGAATTACTTCTGATTTCTCAACGCAAACTCTAATATCCAGGAGGGCATGGAAAGACAAGTTCCAATCCCTGAAATAAAATAACTGTCAACTAATATTCCTTTATCCAATAAAGCTAGCTTTCAGAATTGAATAAGAAATAAAAACCTTTCAAGATAAGCAAAAACTAACATAATTCATGACTACTAAGTTGGCACTTCAGAAATAAAGAAATGCTACCCATGTCAGACATAACTTTCCTATGTCCATATATGAATACATGACCAGTGTAACATCATGTGCAACCACAAAAATAGGAAGTTATACTCCATGTATGTATGGTATGTCAAAATACATTCTACTGTCATGTATAACTAAAAAGAACAAACTTTTTAAAAAATTTTTTAAATAAATACTACCCACAAAAGAAATCAAAGCCAAACTCCAGAGTTCACAAATGGACAGATCTCATTTGAAAATTAGCTAAACAAATGAGAAAAAGCATCAAATTAAACAAAAAAAATAAATCACAATGACAGTAAATGATCTCAACTTTCCAATTAAAAAACATAGGCTGGAGCTGGGCATGGTGGTACACACCTGTAATTCCAGCAGCACAGAAGGCTGAGGCAAGAGGATTGTGAGTTCAAAACCAACTTCAGCAACTTAGTAAGGCACTAAACGACTCAGTGAGAATCTGCCTCTAAATAAAATACAATAAAGGACTGGGGATGCAGCTCAGTGATTAAGTGCCCCTGGGTTCAATCCCCAGTACCAAAAAAAAGAGAGATAAAGAGAGAGAGAGAGAGAGAGAGAGAGAGAGACTGGCAGGATAGATTAAAAAACAAGACCCAAAAATATACTGTTTGCAAGAGATTCATCTTATAGACAAAGGCAGTCATAGGCAGAAAGCAAAAGAATGGAAATTGATATGCCATGCAAATGGAACCTGAACATAAGCAGTAGTAGTTGCTATCATATATGACAAAACACACTTGAAGCCAAAATTAATCAGAAGAGACAAAGAACTCACTGCATATTGATCAAGAGAACATTTCAACAAGAAGATACAATGATAGTAAATATTTATTCCCCAAATATCACTACACTATTTATATAAAGCAGATACTACTCAACATAAAGACTTAGATTCCAGTACAATAATACTAGGTAATTTTGACACACCTCTCTCACCAATAGGTCATCCAGACATGAACTCTTTGGACTTAAAACTATTATAAATCAAATGGACTTAACAGACACCTATAGAATATTTCATCCAACAATAGCCAAATTCACTTATTTTCAGTGGTTTATGGAACCTTCTTCAAAATAAACCATATTTTAGTCACAAAGCGACTCTTAGCAAATACCAAAAAATCAAAATAATGAATATAATTCCTTTAATCTTATATAATCATAATGGAATAAATTTAAAAATCAACTTTAAAACATATAAACTATATAAACACATGTAGACTGAACAATAAAACTTTTGAATGATGAAGAAACCAGGGGAAAAATTTTTAAATTCTTAGAATTAAATGAGAATAGTGATACAACATACCAGAACTTCTGGGAAACTGTGAAGACATTTCTAAAAGGAAAGATTGTAGCTATAAGTGACTACATGAGAAAATCAGAAAGATTTCAAACAACCTAAAGATACATCTCAAGGTCCTTGAAAAGAACAAATCAATTCTAAAACCAGTAGCAGTAAAAAAATAATTAAAATCAGAGCTTAAGTCAATACAATAGAGAATAGAAAATACTACCAAGGATCAGTGAAATGAAGAGTTGGTTCTTTGAAAAAATAAACAAGATAGATAAACCTTATTAGCTAAATTAAACAAAAAGAAAAATAGAGAAGACTCAAATGAATAAGATTAGAGATGAAAAAAGATAAATTACCACAGAAATCCAGAGAATCATTAGGGACTATTTTGAAAATTTATACTCCAATAAATTTGAAAACCTAGAATAAATGGATACATTTCTATACACATAGGACCTGCCAAAATTGAACCAATTAGATATATGAAACCTAAACAGACCAATAACAAGCAATGAGATAGAAGCAGTAATAAAAAACCTTCCAACAAAGAAAAGCCAGGACCAGATGGACTCTCAGCTGAATTCCACCAAACCTTTAAATAAAAAATAATGCCAGTGCTTCTCAAATTGCTCTATAAAATAGAAAGAGGTGTAATACTTCCAAATTCATTCTATGAAGTCAGTATCACCCTGATACCAAAGTCAGATAAGAATATAACAATGAAACTATAAACCAACATCCCTGATGAATTTAGATGCAAAAATCCTTAAGAAATACTAGCAAACCATATTCAATGACATATTTAAAAGATTGTCTATCATGACCAAGTTGACTTTATTCCAGAGATATAAGGATGGTTTAATATATGCAAATCAGTAAATGTAATTCACCACGTAAATAGAATTAAGACAAAAACACAGAGGCATCTCAATGGATGCAGAGAAAGCCTTTTACAAAAATTCAGTGCCTAATCATAATAAAAAACATTGAAGAAAGTAGGGGTAGAAGAAACTTACCTTGACTAAAGACTGCATATGATCATCCCAAAGTCAACATCATAGAGAAAGGGGAAAAACTGAACACATTTCTTTTAAAATCTGGAACAATATAAGGATGTCCACTCTCATCACTTCTATTCAAAATAGTACTAGAAATTCTTGTGAGAGCAATTGGGCAAGAGAAGAAAATAAAAGGGATAAAAGCAGGAAAAGACAATAATATGATTTACACTTAGGAGATCCAAAAAGATCCTCCAGGAGATTTCTAGAGCTAATAAACAAATTCAGCAAAGTAACAGGTTACAAAATCAACATACAAAAATCAATAACTTTCCTATATACCAATAACAAATTTGCTGAAAAAGAAAATCAGGAAAACAACCCCATTCACAATAGTCTCAAACACACACACACACACACACACACACACACACACACACACCCCTAAGAATAAATCTAACCAAAGAGGTGAACAAACTCTACAATGAAAACTCAGAACTCTGAAGAAAGAAACTGAAGAAGACTTTAGAAGATGGAAAGACCTCCCACATTCATGGACAGGCAGAATTTTTATTGTTGATATGGCTTATATTACCAAAATCAGTAGATTCCATGAAATCCCCATCAAAATATCAATGCCATTCTTTACAGAACTAGAAAAATACAGTGCTAAAATTCACGTGGAAGAATAAGACCCAAAATAGTCAAAGCAATTCTAAGAAAAGAGAAAAAAGCAATGCTGAATGCATCGCAATACTTGACTTCAAATTTATATTATGGAGTAATAGCAACAAAAATTGCATGGTACTGGCATAAACACAGATATAGACTGATGGAACAGAAAAGAAGACACAGAAATAAACACATAGAGATTCAGTCATCTAAACCTTTATACAAGTGCCAGAAATATGATGGAGAAAAGATAGGCTTTTCAACAAATGGTGCTGGGAAAACTAGTTATTCCTATACTGAAAAATAAGACTAGGTCCCTGTCTTTCACCCTTCATAAAAGTCAACTCAAAATGGATTGAAGATATACTAATTAGACAAGAAATTTTACAACTCCTAGAAGAAAATGTAGGGCCAACCAACACTCCAACATTATAAGCACAGTCAATGGCTTCCTCAATAAGACCCCTAAAACTCAGAAAATAATGCCAAGAACTAAAAAGTTTTCATACAACAAAGGAAACAATTAAGAATGTGGAAAGAGAACATGCAAAATAGGAAAAATCTTGCTTACTCTTCTGACAGAGGATAAATATTCAGAATATGTAAAGAACTCAAAAAATTTAACTTCAAAAAACCAAATAACCAGTTAATCAATGGACAAAAGAACTAAACAGATACTTTTCAAAAGAAAAAAATTACAAATGATCCACAAATACATGAAAAAATGTTCAACATCTTTAGCAATTAAGGAAGGACAAAGCAAAACTACCCTGAGATTTCATCTCACTCCAGTTAGAACGATAGCCATTAAGAATGCAAGCATAATAAATGCTGGTGAGGATGTAGAGGACAAGGAAGAACACTGTTTGTGGGATTGTAAATTAGTACAATCACTATGGAAATCAATATGAGGTTCCTCAAAAGACTAGGAATGTAACAATCATATGACACAACTCTACCACTACTTGGTATTTATCCTAAGAAATTAGAGTCATCATACTACAGTGATATATGCATACCCAAGTTTAGAGCAGCACAATTCATAATAGCCAAACAACAGAACCAACCATTCAATAAAAGAATGAACAAAGAAAATGTGGTACATATACACAATGAAGTTTTATTCTTCAACCATAAAGAAAAATTAAATTATGTCATTTGAAGGAAAATGGATGGAACTTGAGAGCATTATGTTAAGTAAAATAAGCCAAACTCAGAAAGTCAAGTGTATGTTGTCTTTCATTTATGAAAACTAGAGAGGATACAAGAAAAGAAAAGGTGAAGGGAATTTTATTAAAATCAAAGGGAAACCAGTAGGGTAGAGGGATCAGGAAGAGGATAGAAGGGAGGGAAAGTGGAAATACTGGGGAATAATATTAACCAAATCATAATGTTAGATCATGTTAGTGTATAAATATGTAACAACCAATTCCATTATTATATATAATTATAATGCACCAATAAAAATATAGGAAAAAGAAGTGAATTTGGCAGGTTTTCAGAATATAAAACCAATATAAAAAATATTTGTATTGCTATATCCTAGCATGAACAATTACAAGATGCAATTTAGAGACAATTTTTTGCAATAACATGAAAACACTTAGAGATAAATAAAATATGTACACTAAAAATTATAAAACATTGCTGAGAGAATTATGTAAAAGAGGAGATATTGGGAAATTCAAGTGTTAAGACACATATCCCCCCCTCTCAAAATTGTTACAAAGATTCAACGTATTCCTAAACAAAAGCCTATCAACCATTTTTTAAAGGCTAACAATCTGATTATAAAAGTTACATGAAAATATAGAACAGTGTAAAGAATTTTTTAAATGAACAAAATTGCAGGATTCACACTATGTATTTCAATATGTATAGCTTTGTTAATTAGAACATTGTGCTTTGACCTAAGGATAGACCTATAGAATCAAAAAACAGATTAGACAGTCCAGTAATGACCACACACATAAGGTCGATTCATTTTTTCACAAAGGTTCTAAGATAATTCAATGAGGAAAAGACAGTATTTTTTTTAAAAATTGTTCTGGAATAACTAGAAATAGACATGGGAAAAAATGAAACTGAAACTTTACCTTCATACCACACACAAAAAGTCATCCAAAATGGTTTGCAGACCGAAATTTTAAAATTATAAAGACTCTAGTACAAAATCTCTAAGACCTAGAGGCAAGTAAATACTGATTTGCTTTCACCATAAAATGTCATCAAAGTATATTGCTTCAGAGTGGAAGCTTTAAGAGTCAGTACATGGTTCAGTTTCCTTTTTCCAGCAATCATAAAAGCATCTGTTGAATTGGAACCTGTCAACCTATGTCCTGGGTGTATATTCAAGCAGAGATCCTGTCAAATATATATATTTTTTTCTTTATACATATTATATATATACATGTATATATGTGTGTATATATGTATGTGTGTATATATATATACATATATATATATATATATATACATATTCTTGACATGTAACACGAGTGAGAATTAAACCTTCTATTAATTCATTGAGATTTGGACAGTCTTCATTACTGAAGCAAGAGATCCCTTGATAGGGATTAACTGAGTGGTAACTGTAGGCAAAGGTACAGTGTGACTAGAGGAGGTGGGTCCCTGGGGAGCACACCTTTGGGGTATATATTTTGTCCTTGTTGATCAGAGCTCTTTCTCTGCTTCCTGGTGTGATGTCCTGAGCCATTTCCCTTCACCACACTCTTCCACCATGATGCTGAGATTCACCTCAAGCCCTGAGGAATGGAGCCAGCTATCTAGGAACTGAGACCTCTGAATCCATGAGCCTTAAAATAAATTTTTCCTCCTCTAATTGTTCTTGTCAGGTCTTTTAGTCACAGTAGTGAAAAAGCTGACTAAAACATTGCTCTATATTTTAAATCTTCTTGCTTTTATTCTACATGAAGATGACCCTATTCTAACAGCCATGCTCTGCCTTCTTAGTAAATCTAACAAAGATTAACAAGAAATGAAGAGTCTACTACAATCAAATGACTTTAAAACAAATTAAATATCCTCACTTCACCATGGATTTTGGAAATACTATAATAACACATTCATTTTGTTGATTCATTGCCTTTTTAAGTAGAAAATAAGTCAGTATTTTTGACCCTGAACACTTCATCTTTTTAACTAACAAATAGAAGTTAGAAATGGTTATACTAACATTTGACCATAAAGCTATCAATTCTCCTTAGAGTCTGATCCACTCATATTTTAAAAGATTAACACAAAAAATTAATCCAAGTGTTTCTTCCCTTTCCCAACATGCAGAAGTAGAGCACTTTAGAACAATTAGCATCATTCAAATTTGTAAAAAACACTCTCAAAGACACTTATAAACTGCTTTCCTCACCATATTTATTGGTGAGATCTGTTTGTAACTACCCAAAGAACATTTCTGAACATTTATTTCGGTAGATAATATTGGGGACTTTTACAAAGAAACAAGACTTGTACTATAGTACAATGACTATGTATATAACACAATGATATGTATGAGATACGTGTGTGTGTGTTTATTGTTTGTTTTTATCCACAATCCCTAGCTCATAAGCAAGTAATAGAAACTAGAATTTCTCTTCCCCAAGGTGGGTATAAAAACTCTAAACTCCCACTTTTCTGTCTTGGAGTTGGCCATAAAGAAATTTTCTGACCTACCTTGTCTGATAATAGGTAAGATCCCCATTTCAGAAGGGGTCCTGCTTCGTATCCATGAGTGTATGCTAAAAGAGGGAATGCTAAAGAATCTGAAAGGACTGCCCTGGATGGTTTTCTCACTCGGCCTATTAGCATAAGATCAGACCCCTTTGTGTAATCACATTTCAACCAGTTGTCTACACTTTACTCATGTATATGTAATGAAGCCTCCAAAAAACCGGAAAGGACAGGAATTGAAGAGCTTCCCAATAGCTGAACACAGAGACTTGTAGTACTCATTCATATATATGCTGGGAAGGTGGAAAACCCAGCTCCATAGAAACAGAAGCTCCAGTGTTTGGGGCATTTCCAGGCCTGCCCTCTGTACTTCATCTATCTACTTATCTGTATTCTTTAAAATTCCCTTTATAATGAACAGGTAAATATAAGCATAGTGTTTTCCTAAGTTTGGCGAGACACTCTAGCAAATTAACCAAACCTGAAGGGGTAGGGGCAGTCATAAGAAATCCCGTTTGTAGCCAGTCAGAAGTTTGAGGCCTGGACATCCACCAGTCTGAAGTAGAGGCAGTCTTAGGAATGAGCCCTCAACCTGTGAGATTCGAGGCTATCTCCTGGTAGATGATGTCAGAATTGAATTAGAGGGCACATAGCAGGTGCCCACCACAGAATTAACTGTTTGTTTGCTGGTAGGAAGAAATCCCCACACCTTTTGAGGTCTTATAAGTTTTCTGTGTTGATAGCTGTGGTGTGAAAATAGGAAAAGTGATTTGTTTGGGAATTTTATATGCCATGTAATGTTTACCACAAATATGCATTTCTATTATATGCACAAATATTCTAACAATATTTTCATAATCTATTGATTCCCATTAAGCCAATGAACATAGCTTTAAGAAAATAATAATTCTCAAAATTATTCTCAGATCCAACAATCCTTTAAAGTTGTATAGCAAATACTCCCTTTTATGCCTAGCTAAAAATTGGGAAGACCAAAATATTTTCAAGTCCTAAAAAGCAAAGACTTCCAACCCATAAATTAGAAATCAAAGGACTGATTTTGGTGCTCATTTTCTAAATAGATCTTGTTTAATTTCTTAAAACATTTATATGTAAAAATAGTCATATTTATATTTCAGTATGATGGTATGACCAGAAGATCTCACAATCAAGGATACTGCAGTATATCAAAATAAGGCCTTACACAGCATACATTTTAAAATTCTTGTCAGTGTCACCTCTGTGATAGGATTCCTGGCTGGTTAGCTAGTGGAGGCTGTGATAACAAAGGTATTTCATGGTGTTTTAAACTAGATTGAATGGTCACAGAATCTGTTTCAACCCCAAGTTTCTCTGTCTTTTATTAATTTCAAAATCATTGCCAGGTCAACACACATGGAATTTAAACTATTAGATTCCTTTATTATGGAGTATTGTCCCAAGCATATAATACTAAAATGTGCATCATTTTCTTTGTGCTCTCTTCCACACAAGTCTGTTTAGAGATAAGCTAATATCTAGACAGAAGCAAATATGTGTAAAGCATTTACAATGTTCCAGTCATCATTCTAGTCTCTGGAGGTACAAAAGTGAGTAAAACATAGTCCTGGTCTCAAGTTGTTTGTAGTCTAGTAGAGAAAACATATTATGCAAAGAAAGAGGCATCCTCAGAGTATATAGTTTTAATTTCCTATGTATAACTAAGTTTGATATTTGACTGGATAACCTTAAATAATGTCTAACTATAAAAGTACTCAACAGTACATTACATGTGGCAGACAAAATATTTTTCTTTTGTATGTTTTATTTTGTTTATCTAAATTTCGTGTAGAAAAAGTTCTTGGATTTTTAACAATAAACCAATTTTAATTAATTTTTAAAGTTATTCTTGCAAGGATCTTGTCAATGAAATTGAACCATCTGCTTCATGCCTCACCCAGATCTTAAGAAATAGGATTTGATAAGGAAGAATTGATTCTCAGAGAGTCAGTCCATAAGATATCAGGAGTGGACAGAGTGCAAGGAACATTTCACCTATATATCAAAAGGTATGGGCCTAATATATTGCAAACAGAAGAATAACAGCAATGAGACCACCCAGGGGCCTAAGCATGCAGCTATGAATTCTCAAGTTTTATTTCAGACGAAGTCTAAAGGGAGATTTTGATTTCATACCCAAATCTCTAGATCAACCCTATCTTCACTTAATGTCACAAACAAGCCAGATTGACTAAAACAGTCCCTAGATCCACAAGTAACAAGCATAACATTTTCTGAAGTGTATTAAACTTTCCTTTTTATATTCCCTATAAATACACTAAAATATTCATTCCCCTTGGGATGAGATTAGGGTTGTTGCAGCTTTAATACAAAGAAATAAAAGTGAGTAATTACCTGGACCACAGAACAAAATTTAAAAGTCAACCAAGATAGAAAATAGTTCTGAAAGGCAAGCTGTATGAAGAAAAAAAATGAATTTTCCAAATCCCTTTACCTCCCCATTCAATCAATAAAAAGGTAGATATGGCTAACTCCATTACATATTTTTACATATGGTCCAGATAAGAAAGCAACAAGTATGAAACCCATTCCTTCTTTTGCCAATGAACTTTAAGGAGAGAATGGAAGACAGAAAATGAAAGCAGCAAAAGAAACAAGCATTTCCTGACCTACCCTCTCCAAGTTGAAGTCCTAGAGAGGAGAAACTTTTAAATAAGATGAAAGGAATGTGGGGGCAAAAGGACTTTATTTCCCACTTTGAGATATGAGAACAAAACCTCCATGTAACACAAAACTGCTAACATGGTACAACCTCAGCAGAGTAAACAGGGCTGAAAAGGAGTCAACAGATAGGGAAAAAAAAAAAGAAAAAAGAAAAGAAAATAGCCTAATTTTCATTCCTAATCTGTTATTTGGTGGAGCAAAGTCTTCCACATACCCAAGGAAAGAATGATGAGGTGGTAATAAGGCAGCCATTATGGCATGGAGCCTTCTACAGTGAGGTGCAAGGGAAGGCCCTAGGTAACGAAATAAGAGAGAGCCAAGAGCCTCAGAGCTATCTGCAGTATGTGGTGGAGACTTGAGACCAATGCAGCATAAATGAGAGGTAAAGTCATGCCAGACAGGTAGGACACCCAGTCTTGGAAAGGTTATGTCTAAAATTGCATCAGAAATTCTATCATTTGTAGACTTCAGAAGCATATGCCAATGTGTTGCCTCGGGAGAGTCCACTAAATCCAGCTCACCATTATCAGTCACTGTATATCCAAGTAAAACAATAAGGTCAAGGTATAAATCCTCCTTCCCCAATACACTTGAATATTAATTTGAAGAAGAACACCACCACTATTCATATTTCTGCTTCAAATATGAGACAAAGGCAAACTCACTATCCTTATATCTACTATAAGATGACAGAAAAAAAATATTTATTTTCAGAAATCAGTCTATATCTACTTTTAAATCTGAAATTCCCTATCAGGCCAAAAAGTTCAAACACCTATAAATTGAATATATGCATTGTTTATAAAAATGATGCATTATAAACAGAAGTATAATATTAAGGAGAGTTCCCAAGGACCCAAGCAGGCAGTTATGGATTCTCAAATTCTATTTCAGGTGAAACCTGCAGGGGAATTAGCATTAGTGGCAGGGGTGTGGTAATAAACCCAGAGCCTTGCACATGTGAAGCACGCACTCTGCCACTGAATTGCCCAGCACTTAAAGGTAGATTCTGACCTACTCCCAAATCTCTAAAAATGCTGAAGACCAGCAGAACATAAACTCACAGAAGACCCTTGGGTTATATTAAAGAAGTCTAGCTGAATGATCCCTGTTCTATCCCAAAAAGGCCCAGAAAACCTCACAAATACATGCACTAAGTAAGCAAGGTCACTTCCTCAGGACTTTTTTCAAAATTAATCACCAGGCTTCTGAAGTAGTGATGAACCTTGTTCTACCCATAATTTTGAGCAGAGACTATATTAATAGGAATCCCTCAGTCTACCTTAGAGTCCACAATATTTGTTCTTCTAAGCCCTTTCTCACAGACCCTAGACTGGGATTTTTTTTTCATTCAGATCATGTAAATGGTAGGGATTACTATACAATTTAATCCCCTTTTATGATGAAATTATTCAGGATCTGATCACAAGATATTGGATTAATTTTCCTTTATCAGGAATACATCACATACAGTTCATAATTTTAATAATGTTACTATGATTTTTTGTTAAAAGGATAACAGAATTATAACACACCTAGTTTTTGCTTCTTAAATAAATAAAGCTCACCAGTTTTATAGCAGCCTTGACACATACTAGTGACTGAATTTTCCTATGACTTGGGAACTATAAGCATTTCTTAAGATTGGACATCTTCTTATTTATCTTCATGATTTTAATGGCTAGCACACAGTTTTCTTTGAATATTTATTGAAGTGAAAAGCTGAACTTAACCTGGTTATGTATTAACATTTTCAAAAATATCATGATGCAAGATGGCTTTAATACTGAACAGAAGGATTAACACTTTCAATAAGGTTTTAATAGGGGATAGTGAGATTCTTCAAAAAGTTAAATATATAGTTACACTTTAATCCAGCAACTTAACTGTAAAAGAATTGAAAGTGGCAATTTGAATATTGGTCTGTACACCAATGTTCATAACGACATTATTCACAAGTGCCAAAAGGTGGCAACAACCCAAGGATCCATCAGTAGATGAATGGGTAAACAAAATATGGAGTATTCATACAATCGAATGTTAGTGATAAAAGGGAATAAAATTCTGATACATATTACAACATAGATGAAACTTGAAAGTTGTGAAATAAACCAGACATGAAGGGACAAATACTATTTGATTCCACTTATTTGAGGTACCTAGCATAATAAAATTCAAAAAGATAGAAGAATAAAGGTTAGTAGGAGCTGAGAGAAGAGGGAATGGGGAGCTATTATTTAATAAGTACAAAGTTTCTATCTGTGAAATGGCAAAAAAAAGTTCGGAAAATTGGCATTGGTTGTATAATTACAAATGTACTTAATACCATTCAATTGTACACTTAAACATGGTTAAAATGGTACATTTTCTACCATGTATATTTTGCCACTATAAAAAAGGTAATAATGACTATTAAATATTAAAATAATGCCTCATAAAGTGCTCTGTAACAGTACATTCTACAAATATGCAGACTCCAAAATATACATACTGTAAAAATTACATATTTTATTTACCCCCATAGAAACAAAGGCTAATCAATCAATAAGCAAACATAAAATAATTGAAGATTTAAAGTAAAGGTCAATAATAATTTATCAATGGTTGTACAACTTTATGAAGTAGTTGGAAGGTAATATATGTTTTGGTCTTACATAGAAGTAAATAGGAACAGATAAATACATGATATCCTAACAATTTGAAATAGTTACAGAATGATGCCTACTAAAGATATGCTAGTTTGATAATTGAGTAAACATTTTAAAGGTCATAGATTAATTAAGTAACAGGTAATGACACATGAATGTTAAAATATACATTATTCAAAAATAAAAATATGAGAGGATATGGTGGAAACAAGTTAGAGAACCTAGTCCTCTAAAGAGTTAAAATAAGCTTCAGTCTTTGAGCAGTTGCCCTCCAGAACCGTGTCTTCATAAATTTGATTCATTTATAGAGTGTTTTTGATGATAGGCAATTCTTTGTTGAAAGTTAAGTGCTCTTTTATATGAATAAATAAAGAAGGCTTGGTTTGAACTAATACATTATTTTGACAAATGTTTATTGGAAACCCAATTATGGGTTCATAAATCAGGGCTCTTTGTGGTCCATCAGGTGAGCTCACCAATGCCACCAGATGTTACAGTGAATACCAACAGGGTAATTAAAACAAGTCCATGGAATGCTGTTCCTCTCCTACACAATGACAGTAGTCAAAACAGGAAGAATACCTTATCATCTTTAATTTAACTTATTGAAAATACTTCTGCAAAATGTCATAACCATACCTTCAAAGAAAAGAAAACATTTGTTTTCTATTTACTGTTGGAATAAAATGAAAAGGTCAAGCATGATATATGATCTACTAGACAGATGACTTTCAAACATTTCTCATAGTAAGAAGGGGGAAAAATCATCTGCATATATCCCATGACTGAACTATGTCCTTAGGAAAAATTATTCCTTTTCTTCCCTTCATTTTCCTCTATTCCTTTTTAAATAGCTATTATTTCCTGAAGAAGTGAGTCCTATTAATTATACCTAATGTACCTGACCCAATGTGCATTCAGCTGCATATTGCATGAATTGGAGCTGTTTGAAAAATTCCATAAAAATTTACATCCTTCATTACCAAAAATAGAACAGTTGTCATGACGGCTCTTGCAAAACAAGAAGCCCATTTTCAACTAAAAATTGGACTTTTTACTCTAACAACCTTTGAAAATCCCTATATAATTCTACTCTTACCAATCATAAAAAGGAAGGGGAAATGTGGCATTTAATGAAAATGGGCATTTGCATATCATAGCCAAGAGTGGGAGTTGTTTTTTATTTTTTACATTTAATTATGGAAACCCAGTAAAAGATATAGGAAAATCAGATTGGAGTGATTAGCATGATAAAACCTAAAACTTCTGTCTCTTATCAGTATTGCCAAAATTGTTATCTCTATATTAGACCTTTTCTTACTATAAGTCCTTAACTGACTTGCTTCCTCTGAAGGGAAAGAATTTCTTCCTTAACATAGAGTTAAGATATTTGAGCAGGTTCTGCAATGGAAACAAAAATGTTATGCTTTCCTGTTCAATAAAGTTCTAAAGGACTTCTGCCCTTTTTATTTATACATCACTATTTAGTAGAGCAAATGGAAAAATCCTTGCCTGTCACAGGTTGTTAGACAGACCTTAGTATAGTTCATCCCAAACAATTGCAAATAACGCAAGCCACCCCATTAGAAATTTGCCTGTAGATCAACCAGCAGGTAAAGTGCCAGCAGGGTAAGGCCACACATGCAGAGTTTGCCATTGCTCTATAACTGCACTGACCAAGTCTTCTAGTTTGGCTATCAACAATAATATAAACAAGAAGGAAAGTGACAACTTAAAATGATAGCTGTTGAGCTACTTTAATCTTAAACTAAAGAAATTATGTCATCAAGACTGACTGAAAAGAACAATGTCTAAACACAGCTGTTATTTACAGAAGACAAATAATAAAAATAAAAACTGTTGTCATTGTATCATAGAGCAGTGTTTGGAAACAACTGCACTGGGATCTGGGTCACCCAGAGCATCCCTGATAACACATTATGTAGGCAGCCCCATGTAAAAAAGTTCTATTTAAATGGGTGCCTGGAAGTCCATTAATTTATACAATCAATTAAGAGACTGTCTTATTAACTTATGTTGTATGAATCCCCATAATGCCAGGTTAGTGCATGATTGTTGAGAACAACTATGAATAGTGGCATGATGCCAAAGAGCTCCATTGACCCACTCCCCAGTGAAACTGGTGAATACTATTTAAAAATCTCTATAAATGGTTCTAAGTACAAAGAGCAAATTAAGAAACATCTACTCAAAAATATCTATGAAAATTCTGTAAGAACAAAGACTATTCTCCCTACTCCCAACTCAGTGAACCAGAGACTCCATTTAAGACTGCTACAGCCCCAAGTTTCCAGAGAAAGGGCTTCCTTCCTATGAGAGACAAGTGTTTCTCATCTCAGGCCTGGCTGTCCATTGCTGAAGTTATGTTCTATGTAAGTGCAGTCAAGATGTGAGCCCCTTCTACCCAACTCCTATTTGTGGAACTGAGACATGATACACAGAGCATTGATAATACTGGGGTCCTAATGTTCATTCCCTAGTTGGGAGCATGGTTTCAGATTAGGAAAAGTAAGACCAGAAGACCTCAGGCTACTTTCCCCCTACTCCCACACCAATGCTCAGCCCCTCAGTGGAGGTGCCACCCAGACAGAAGCCTGCCCTTGTCCTCAACTCCAAATCCTGAACCCCAGCTCAGAGATTTGCCATGTCACAAAACAAATAGCTCCTAACTTTTTCCCAAAAACTTGACTCCGTTTGCAAAAGAGTAGGAGCACAGACAAAACCAGGATGTGAAGCATTTGGGAGATTTGTGAATCTAAAGAAGAAAAATCCCACACTACAAGGTCACTTAATCTGCAGGAGAGAATTGGGAAATAAGATATTATGGTTTAGATATAAGGTGTCTCATATATGGGAAATGCAAGAAAGTTTAGAGGTAAAATGATTAGGTTATGACAGCCTTAACCTAACCAGTGCTTTACTCCACTTGAATGGATTAATTGGGTGGTAACTGCAACCAGGTAGGGTGTGGCTGGAGGAGGCAGGTCTGGGGACAGGGGAGTATTTGCGAACGCATCTTTGGGATGTATATTTGCCCCTGGTGAGCAGAGGCCTCTCTCTTCTTCCTTGTTGCCATAACCTGAGCTGCTTTCCTCAGCCACATTTTTTCTATATGATGTTCTGTCTTACCTTGGCCCCAAAGCAGTAGAATCAGTCAGCTATGAACTGAGACTCCTGAAACCATAAGCCCCAAATAAACTTTTCCTCCTCTATGTTGTTCTTGTTGGGTCTTTTGATTATAGTAATAAAAATGATGACTAAAACATAAGATAGCTAGAAGGAGCCCTTCTGGGTTCTGAACAAATAACAAACACTAACCTCCAAAACCATTCTTTCCAAAGAGCTACAATTCAATTAGATTAGTCAGCTTTTTCACTGCTGTGACTAAAAGGATCTGACCAGCACAACTGTAGAGGAGGAAAGGTTTATTTGAGGGCTCACAGTTTCAGAGGCCTCAATTCATAGACAGCAAGCTCCATTCCTCAGGGCTCAAGGTGAGACTGAACATCATGGCAGAAGAGGGTGTAGAGGGAAGCAGCTCACATCATGGTGATCAGATAGCAGAAAGAGAGAGAGACTCCATTCTCCAGATACAAAATACATACCCCAAAGTCAGGCCCCAATTCCAATCTCCTCCAGCCATAGCCTACCACTTCATTTAGCACTCAGTTAATCCCTATCAGGGGATTAAATCATTTATTGAGTTAAGACTCTTACCAACCAATCATTTCTCTTCTGAATCTTCTTGCATTGTCTCACTTGTGAGTTTCTGGGGGAGACACCTCACATTCAAACCATAAGAATTAGTATATAGAGGAATTTATGCTCCAGAGCATGGTTGTGAATAAACAGAAAAACAGGCCAGCAATTAGTGGAGTTTAACAGTTGAGTGTGGTCAGGTAAGGATAGAAGAGAGTCCTACGAGTGCATCTGTCATCCCAAGGTGACTAAGGGTAGACCCAAAGCTATGCCTCCCTGAAGAGCAAAATCAGAGGCTTAACGCTATGGAGGTGGACAGCAAGGACAGGGAGAGTCAATCACTAAACAAATTAACATGTCAAGAGTAGATCAGAGCCCAGAGTGACTATATTATCTCAAATGTCCAGTTACCACAGAAAATTATGAGGCATACAAAGAAAAAGGAACAAATGGCCTATTATTCAGGGCAGGTGGAGCAGGCAACATAAACTGCCTGTGAAAGCAACCAGATGTCAAATTTATCACAAAAAGATTTCAAAGTAGCCATCATAAAAATATGTTCATAGAAATAAAGGTGTGATTAAAGAAGCAAAGAAAGGTATCTTGTCAGTATTTTACCAAATAAAGAATATCAAGACACAAAAATTACTTTAAAAAATTCAAAATTTTGCAGTTGAAATTTTTCAAAAATTGCTAGAAGGACTCAAGAGTGTAGTTGAGCTTGTAGAAGAATTAATGACTTTAAAATAGATTGGTAGAGATTATACAAATTAAAGAGCAGAGAGAGCTGGGCATGATGGTGCCCCTGTCATCTCAGCATCTTGGGATATAGGTGGATCACAAGTTCAAAGCCAGTCTCCACAACTTAGCCAGGCCCTAAGTAACTTTGAGATGCTGTCTAAAAATAAAAAAATAAATAAAAAGGACTGGGAATGTGGCTCAGTGGTTAAGTGCCCCTGGGTTCAATCCCCCATACCAAAAAAAAAAAAAAAAAGCAGAGAGAAAAAAAATAAAAATGAATAGACACTCACAGAAACATGAAACACCATTAAATATACCAATACACACATAAAGGAAGTGTCAGAATGAGATCAGAAAAGAACAAGCTCATGACCAAGTAGGATTTAGTCCATAATTCAAGGTTAGTTTAACATCCAAAAAATTAATACACTATATCATATAAATAAAAAATTAATGAACATATATAATAAATACAAATATATAATTATAAGCCACATGATTATATCAACAGATACAGGAAAATAATTTGAAAGAAAATTCATCACCCTTCATGATAAAAACATTCAATAAATTAGGAATAGAAAGGAACTTACTCAACCTGGTAAAAGGCATCAAAAAATCCACAGCTCATATCACATTTAATACTAAATGATTAGATCATTTCCATTAAGATGATGCAAAAGACAAGCACATCAGCTCTCATCACTTCTGGTCAACATTGTATTAGGCATTCTAGCTATGGCATTAGGCAAGAAAATAAAAAGTATCCAAATTGGAAAAGGAGTCAATTCATCTCTAATTACAGATTATATTATCTTATATACAGAAAATCCTAAAGTATCACTAAAAACTACTAGAGATAATTAGCTCAGCAAGACTACAGAATATAAGATCAATATTCAAAAATAATGGTATTGATAAATTTGAATTGATGAACTATTCAAAAATTTAATTAAAAAATGTTTACATTTCCAATAGCATCAAAAAGAATAAAATGCTTAAGAATAAATTTAACAAAATAAGTGAAAAATTTATACTTTGGAACTACAAAACATTGTTCAAGAAATTTTTTTTAAATCAAATAACAGAAAAACATCCTACACTCATGGACCAGAAGATTTAACATAGCTAAAATGAAATTAGCCCAAAAACCAACATGTAGATTCAAATACAATCCATATCAGATCCCAGCTGACTTATTTTTAGAAACTGACACAATGACTCAAAAATTCATATGAAACTGCAAAGGACCCAGAACAATCAAAATAATCCAGAAAGATAATATACTAAAAGGAATCACCCTTTTAAATTTTAACCCTTACTACAAAGCAGCAATAATCAAGACAGTGTGGTAGTGATGCAAGTAAAGGCATATGGATCAGTGGAATAGAATTGAAAGTCCAGAAATAAATTCATATATCAGAGGTCGACTGATTCTTAACAAAGGTGCCAAGACCAGTCAATAGAGAAAGAATAGTCTTTTCAACAAATGGTACTTGGACAGCTGGATAGCCATAAGCAAAAGATTTAAGGTAAATTCTTATATATGAAAACTAACTAAAAATTAATCAAAGACAATGTTAAGAACATAAATTATAAAACTCTTAGAATGTAACATAAGAGTTAAATCTTCATGACATTAGATTTAGCAAAGGACATTTTGGATTTGACACTAAAATTATGACATCAAAAGAAAAAAGTTGATAAATTGGACTTCATCAAAATTAAAGATGTTTATGCTTTGGACACCATCGAGGTAGTACAAAGAAACCCTGAGAAGGCTGGCTGCGGAGTCCGCCGGAGCTCTGGGCGGCGGCTGGACTAGCTGAGGGAAAATGGCTCGGTCCGTGGCGGCTGCGACGGCTCAGTTGCAGTGGAGGCACAGGCTCAGGCAGTGTGAGGTCTTGCTATTTTGGAAGCAACAAGAAAAAAAGTAGATTAGGAGAAAGTTTGGTCTTTTTAGTGGACATGGCTCAGATATCCAGCAACAATGGTTTCAAACAATGTTCTTCACACCTGGAACCAACAAGAACAAAAGATGTGGACAAACAAGAAGCATTACAGATGGAAGCAGAAGCTTTAGCAAAACTGCAAAAGGACAGACAAGTGACAGACAAGCAGAGAGACTTTGAGTTGTCAAGCAGTACCAGGCAAAAAGCACAAGTTTTTAATAAACAGGATTTTGATCTCATGGTGTTTCCTGAATCAGATTCCCAAAAAAGAGTTGTTGATATTGATGTAGAAAAGCTCACCCAAGCTGAACTTGAAAAACGATTGTTGGATGACAGTTTTGAACTAGAACACCTGTATTGCCAGTTACTCCTGTTCTGAGCCCTTCATTTTCAACTCAGCTTTATCTTGGACCTACTATTCAGAGAGGACAGTGGCCCCCTGGATTATCTGGGCCTTCCACTTATACTTTACCTTCTATTTATCCTTCAGCTTACAGTAAACCGGCTGCATTCCAGAATAGCTTCAACCCAAGAATGCCTACTTTTCCATCTTCAGAACCTATATATTTAAGGCTTCCGGGACAGTCTCCGTATTTTCCATATCCTTTGACACCTGCCACACCCTTTCATCCACAAGCAACTTTACCAATTTATCATCCAGTAGTCAGTCCTGACATGGCAAAACTATTTGACAAAATAGCTAGTACATCAGAATTTTTAAAAAATGGGAAAGCAAGGACTGATTTGGAAATAACAAATTCAAAAACTAAGCTACAGGTATCTCCAAAGTCTGAGGATATCAGTAAATTTGACTGGTTAGACCTTAATCCTCTAAGTAAGCCAAAGGTGGACAATGTGGAAGTAGTAGACCATGAAGAAGAGAGAAATGTTCCAAGTTTGCTAGCAAAGGATCCTTGGGATGCTGTTCTTCTTGAAGAACACTCATCAGCAAGTTGTCACCTTGAAAGAAAGGTGAATGGCAATTCCCTTTCTGGGGCATCTGTATTAAGAAGCCAATCTTTAAATATTTGAACAACTCAGCTTACAAAAGTCCAGGGCCAAATATTTCAGCTATAGTCTTTTCTTACTAACTTCTCAAATTTAGCAGTGAAACATAGAGTTAATAATTATGTGCATAATTTATTGGCAAAAAAGAAATATTCTGAATTTTGAATTTTGTTTTTATTTGCTTCCAAGGATTCTTTTAATTCTTTAGTTATGTGGCAAAGAATTAAATGTGAAGAGGCCATTTGGAAAATTCTTTACTTTTAATAGTATCTTTTCTAAGATTAAATAAAAACCTAATCAAGGAAAAAAAAAAAAAAAGAAAGAAACCCTGAGAAATGGAACATATACCTGCAAAGCATATATCTGATAAGGGACTTAGGTCTATAATATATAAAGAATACTTCCAAGTCAATAATAAAAATTCCAATTTTAAAATGGGCAAGGGATCTGAACAGATAAATAGAAATACATTTCTCCAAAGATATATGTGATCAACAATAAGCATACAAAAAGATGTTCAACATCATTAGTTATCAACAAAACACAAATCAAAACTTCAGTGTGATACCATTTCATACAACTAGCGTTGCTAGAATAAAAAGTCAGATATCAAGCATTGGAGAGGACGTGAGAGAATCAGAAACTCATACACTGCTGGTGGGAATATACATTGGTGCAACTGCTTTGGAATGTCTGGCAGTTCTTCAAACAAACATATGATTACCACAGGACACAGCAATTCCTCTCTCAAAAGGGGTAAAAATATGACTGCATAGAAACTTACACACAAATGTTTACAGTAGATTTACTCACATTAACCAATGGTAACCATCAATATTCAACTGGAAATGTAAAATGTGCTATATTCATACAATATTATTCAACCATAAAAAGAAAAAAAGCCCTTATAAAATATGGTACAACATAGATGAACCTTGAAAATCTTGTTAAATGAAAGAAACCATATATCTTATATGATTCCATTCACATAAAAACCGAGAATAGAGAAATCTATAGAGACAGAAATTAGCTGAAATCAGGGAGAGGAAAATGGAAAAGGAAAGCAAAGGCTGTGTGAGTCAGGATTCTCCAGAGGTACAGAAACAATTAAAGAGAAGAGATATTTATTTTAAGGAATTGACTTACACAACTGTATTGGTTGGAGTTCTCCCAAGAAGCAAAACATAGATAGACAAGAGGAGATTTATTGTAGGAATTGGCTTGTAATTATAGAGGCTTAGAAGTCCTGTGATGTGACTGGAAAGCTGGAAAGCCAGGGAAGCTCATGGTATAGTTCAGATCAAAACCAAAGGCCTGAGAATCTGGGAGGCTGCTCACATGAGTCTCAGAGACTGAGAATCTGGGAGGCTGCTCACATGAGTCCAGAGAGACCCAAAGTTTTGATATCCAAGGGTAGAAGATGACAAAAGTCCTTGCTCCAAAAAAGAAAGTAAATTTGCCTTTCACTCTTTTGTTCTTTTGGGGTCATCAACTGTTTGGATGGTGCCTGCCCACACCCAGTGAGGGTGAGTCTTCTTACTTAGTCCACAGATTAAAATGCCATCTCTTCTGAAAACACCCTCATGTACATAACCAGAAATAATGATTTTTCACCTACATGAGTAACCCTTACTACAGTCAAGTTGATACCAAAAATTACCATTACATTAATTATAGGGACTGGCAAATCCAAAATCTGTAGAGTAGGCTGGTAGGCTAGAGATGCAGGAATGAACCAATGATACAGTTCATGTCCAAAGACCAGAATTCCTTCTTGCTTGGGAAAGAGGAGTTTTTGTGGTTTTTGTTGTTGTTGTTGTTGTTGTTGTTATTGTTGTTGTTTCTATTCAGGCTTTCAATGGATTGCATGAGGCCCATCCACATTATGGAGAAATTTGCTTGACTCCAAGTCCATCTATTTAAATGTTGATTTCATCCAAAAACACATTCATAGAAACATCCATAAAAATGTTTATCTATAATAATAATATCTGGCCCAGCTAAATTGACACATAAAATTAGCCATCATAGAATTGATAGTTAATGGGATAGGGTTTTTTTGGTTTTTTGAGGTAATAAAAATGTTTAAAATTGAGTTTGATGATGGTTGAAAATGAGAAAAAGTTCACTGTAAAGCACTGTACACTTTAAATTGGTGAACTGTAGGGCATATAAACTATAACATGATGAAGCTGGTTCTGAAAAAGAAGAAGATTACCACAGCAATATTCATATTCTTGGAGACTGCAATAAAGTTATTTTACCCAGAATTTTTTTAAAGCACTTTTCATCTACAGACCACCGGGAAAATACAAACCACTCTCTGGAATAGTGATCAATCAATAAACCAACAAGTACTTATTAAAACTTAACCTAACACAATGCCAAATACATTAACATAGACAGCACTCAGAAGTTCATGCTGAGAGACTGATTCCTTGCCCTCAAAGGGGAATCAGATTTTTCTATGGAATAAAATATACTCCATTCACTTTTCTAGAGTTCAGAAAAAGTAACAGTACTCTGCTGCTAACAGAAACCTCTGGAAACTCTGTGCATCCTCTGAGGGACACAGAATTACAGTCCCTAATTATAGGATTGTACTTGAGTTAACAAAGCATACTGCCAGAAACACACACACACACACACACACAAAAAAAAAAAAAAAAAAAAAAAAACCATAAATTGGAGTTTTCTAGTTGATTTGCCAGTGATTAACCTTAAGGCAACCATAGCTAAGGTATTCTATGGTCTAGAAAAAAAAATAATAAGAGAATATTTATTATAAAGATTTAATGAAATCAACTATTAAATGTATGTACACATTCACACACCACAGATATTCATGTATTCTTCCAAAGGTCAGAAAATTATTTGCAATTTAAACCTTATTCCTAACCTTATTACAAATTAATTGTTTTAAAGAGTCTTATAGATTATATTTTCCACACATCAGGAATAATATGCAATACAACATACTAGTGAAAAACTAATAAGATGTTTTCTACAAAAGAATTGAACTTGTTTAATTCCCAATTTTTTCATATACTATTGTGGTTACTTATACATATGTAATTAATTTTATAAAGGTATAATAATGACATCAAAATCAAGTTAAAATATATTGCATACTGGTGGAAAATGTCAAAAAAATTGCAGAGATAATTTACAATCTGCAAATACTATCACATATAGTATCTTGCTGACTTTTACAAAATCCCAAGAGACATTGTTATTCTTCCTAAATATGTGATTCTTATTTTGCATATGTAGAAATAAGGACTTAGATTAAATGCTTTGTCAAGGTGATATAGGTAATAATATCAAACACAGGAATCAAACTCCAGAAAAGTACTCGTTGGTTCAAGTTGATAATTAAGAAAGGTGTATTAAGTTTATCTATCAAGTGAGAGTTTTTAAAGATTAGCAACAATAGCAGTAAAAAGCAGCTTTCAAAAGAAAATTTAACAACATTCTAGTGAACAACATCTTTTTGCTTTCTGCCAGTCCTTTTCTACTAACAAAGTGACATATCTAGAAGAAAGGAACTGTAAATTCCCTATACTCTGTGGTCCTTATATTCTGCAAATTTAGGTTTATTATATAGGAAGTTCTGTATTTTAAAGAGTATGTGAGTTCCACTTTCACAAAATAAAAGGCACACATTTTAAAACAATAGATAACACTTATTAAGCAAACAATTATCTCTATAACAAAGTAGATCTAATATTAATATGTAGACTTTTTGAGAAACCACAAGTGGTTCCTAAAGATTAAGTATAAGTGCTCATCATGAAAATTAGACATTTCAGTGCATTGTGATAATTAAGTGGGGCATCAGCCAGATGACCCCCATGATGACAAGAACAAGCTATATTTGGGAATGGGCCTAAGATACCGTGTAGAAAATCAGTGTTTGGCTTTGGTGTTCTAGAGCAATAAGTAGTTGGGAGCAAAAACCAGAGAACTGACTAAGCAGTACATCCAATTTGTCTGTAGTTCCATTGCCCTCTAGTGGCTATTTAGAAACTTGGTTCATAATGGTAAAACTAACCTCAACTTGGTGCGGTTTCTCAAAGGGTGGGAAGAACAGAGCATCAGCAAAATGGGGACCTGAAGACACGAAATTCAAACACCACCTACAGACTGCTGAAAGAAACTGTGGGAGTGATGGTCAGCAATCTGTTTTTAATGGGTCCTCAAGGTAATTCTAATGCACCCTAAAGGTCTAACCAAGAGAAATACCCTATTCATCTTTGAAGTAGATGTGAAAGACACAATCATTATATGAGGGTTCTTTTATGAGACTATTGCTCAGTATTTCTTCTCTGGACTTTGTAAATTTCAAAGTCTTTTCCATGCACAAAATAATCTATAAAAATCTTACAATTTAGTTGGGGAGATTTAAAGTTATTATAAGTCATGACTGGATGATACAGAAAACAAGAGGATAAAATGAATTAAAGGAAATACATTAGATATTCAAAGTTCATCTTAAGAGTTTACAAACTAGCCCAAACACCTGACCAAATCTATCCATTTATTTATTGGCTATGAAATCAATAGGAAAACAGTTGTTTAATGTAATATTTAATCCAGTTTTGTGTGGCATTTAATACTTAGCTTCTTCAGTAAATGCATATGTTTTCTATACACTTTTCCAGTGTGTAAATTACAAATTCCCCTTACCTATTTTGTTTATATTATTCAAACTATCAGGGAAACAACCCTAGCCCTACCCTAATTGAAGGCTGAAAAATATTTGGGTGAGAATTTTTTTTTAATTACATTGTGGGCAAATAAATAAACTAATAATTTTAAAATCATGAGTAATTTAGTGTCAGCTCTAGGCTACTGATGTTCAATTAACCTATTCCTTTGAGAAAGGTAGCATGGTTAACTGGACTTGAGGTCAAAAAGTCTGAGATTTCATCTGTGCGAATTTCAGCAATTTACTTAAACTATACAAGTCTTAGTTTTCCCAATTAAAGGGTACTGATGATAATATCTATATCGCATGATTTTTATGAAGGTCATAAAAGTAGGGACAAGAAAATATTACATATAAATAAAAGCCTCTCTATAGTCTGTGTAATCTAATATTACAGAAAGATTATTGAAAATGTCATAGATTAAGAAAAAGGTGGGGTTTTCAAGATGGCAGACTAGAGGGCGGCTGCATTTCATGTTGCTCCAGGATGCAGGATTCAAAAGAGGAGATAGTGAGAGACTTGGGACCAACTCAAAGCCGCTGGGTGAGTCTCTCCCGTTGGGGAGGTGTCCTGGATGGGGCGGTAGCCCCGGAATGCAGGGAACTTTGTGAAATAGAGACGCCCCTCCCCCCCATGGGAGCGGTAAACACGGACCACTGGGAAGATCATAGAGGGGGCGGCTCAGCACAGTGCTTGGACTCAGAGCAACCACTGGGGCTCCGGGCGGCTGCCTGAGGAGGAGCTGCGTGGCGAGCTGTTTGGACTCAGAGCGACCGCTTCTGAACATCCGGGGGGCTGCCCTGAGGAAGAGGAGAAGCGCGGCAGGTCGCTTGGTCTAGGAGTGACTGCATCAGAGCCACAGGTGGTTGCCAGAGGAGGAAGCAAGTGGTGAGTTGTTTGGACTCAAAGCGACCGCTCCTGAACACCGTGGCCTGCCTGGAGGAAGAGCGCGGTGGGTCCCTTGGTCGCCGAGCGACCGCTCCTGAACACCCGGGGGGCTACCCCGAGGAGGAGGAGGAACAGGGTGGGTCACTTGGACTCGGAGTGACTGCCTAGGGCTACGGGCGGTTGGCGGGAGGAGGAGACGCAAAGTGAGTTGCTTGGACTCCTAGTGACTGCGTCGGAACACCGGGCAACTGTCCAGAGGAAGAGGTGTGTGGCGGGTCTCTGGGTCTCGGAGCTATTGTATGGGGCTCCAGGTGGCGGCTCAGAGGAGGGGCTGCATAGCTAGGCGATTAGGTGCAGAGCAGGGTCCCAGGACCGGCTTCTTGGTGGAAGAGCCGCACAGAGACACACCTAGGGGCAGAGCGAAGTTTCCAGGACTGCGAGCAGATTCTCTGAGGAGAGGCAGCCTAAGGACACTCGTCTGTGAAGGGTGAGGCTCCCAGGCCCAAGAGGTAGGTCCAGGCCCCCGGGAACGTTGCAGAGGAAGACAGCTCAGCCCAGGCGGTAGTTGTAGATTGAGGGGAACCTCTAGGAGGGGAACTGACCAGCAAGACCTCCCCACCAGTTGAGTCTTCCCTGCCAGGTGAGGTTTTCCCACAAGGACGGTAAAACCAGAGACACAGGCTCAAACAGGCCTTGCCTCAGCCCGCAGCCTAGTTCCCCTTTGGATGACCATTGGTCAACAAGTGGAGGCACCTCTGCCCACTAGCAGGGAATATACCCCACCTGAGGGTCACCAACCCTAGAGAGGCAGCTTCTTTGTGGAGCTCCGCATTATCAACTTCCTCCAAGATTTCAGGCTACTGAAGAATAAGAGGGGATATACTAGCAATCTTCAGGGACATTATAAGTCAATGGAGGAAATCTGCAATATCTTAATGACCCACTGATTCCTGAACAATATGAGAAAACAAGGGAAGAAAATGCCCCAAACAAATCTAGATGTTACATCAATAAAATCCAATGACAGCATGGCAGAAGAAATGACAGAAAGGGAGTTCAGAATGTACATAATTAAAATGATCAGGGAAGCAAATGATGAGATGAAAGAGTAAATGCAGGCATTGAATGATCACACCAATCGACAGTTAAAAGAGCAAATACAGGAAGCAAAAGATCATTTCAATAAAGAGTTAGAGATACTGAAAAAAAAAACAAACAGAAATCCTTGAAATGAAGGAAATAATAAACCAAATTAAGAACTCCATAGAAAGCATAACCAATAGGATAGAACACCTGGAAGACAGAACCTCAGATATTGAAGACAAAATATTTAACCTTGAAAACAAAGTTGAACAAACAGAGAAGATGGTAAGAAATCATGAACAGAATCTCCAAGAACTATGGGATATCATGAAAAGGCCAAATTTGAGAATTATTGGGATTGAGGAAGGCTTAGAGAAACAAACCAAAGGAATGAACAATCTATTCAATGAAATAATATCAAAAATTTCCCAAATCTGAAGAATGAAATGGAAAATCAAGTTCAAGAGGCTTATAGGACTCCAAATACACAAAATTACAACAGACCCACACCAAGGCACATTATAATGAAAATACCGAACATACAAAATAAAGACAGAATTTTAAAGGCTGTGAGAGAAAAGAACAAAATTACATTCAGGAGGAAACCAATACGGATATCAGCAGATTTTTCAATCCAGACCCTAAAAGCTAGAAGGGCCTGGAACAACATTTTTCAAGCTCTGAAAGAAAATGGATGCCAACCAAGAATCTTATACCCAGCAAAACTTACCTTCAAATTTGACGATGAAATAAAATCATTCCATGATAAACAAAAGCTAAAAGAATTTACAAAAAGAAAGCCAGCATTACAGAACATTCTCAGCAAAATATTCCATGAGGAAGAGATAAAAAACAAAGAAGCAAATCAGTAAAGGGAGGAATTATCCTAAAGTAACTGTCAAATAAAGGAGGAACCAAGTTGTGTCAAAAAATAAATAAATAAATAAGTAAAATTTTAAAAATGAACCAAATGACTGGGAATATATCATATCTCAATAATAACCCTGAATGTTAATGGCCTGAATTCATCAATCAAAAGACATAGACTGGCAGATTGGATTAAAAAGAGAGATCCAACAATATGTTGCCTGCAAGAGACTCACCTCACAGAAAGAGATACCCATAGACTAAAGGTGAGAGGATGGGGAAAAACATACCATGCACATGTATCGGGTCCCCTCTGGCCGCAGAGAGAGACACGACAAATGTCTGAAGCTTTGGAAGTTTATTGTGCACAGTTCCTTTCCTACGCTTCTCTTACCCCTAGCTTCTGCGCACTCCCAGCTTCCCTTCTCCCAGCTTCTTCCACTCCCGCGTACTCCCTCCTTCCAGCTCAGCTCCAGCCGCTGCTGCTGCTGCTGCCGCTGCTGCCACCACCGCCGCCTCTTCCGCTCCGTTCGTTCCGTTCCCCCTCGCTCTCCCACCCACCAGGCTTATATACACTTCAATCAATCAGGGGAGAGTACACGAGATAAACGCGGACAGCTGCAGGCACAGGATGGGTACACGAGGGGGCATGCTCTAGTCACATCGTTAACTAGCCAATCATTGGAATTCGCTGGTTGTTTACTGTATAGCTGGCCGCTTTTGGCTCAGTGTCAGGCGCCATCTTGACCATGCCCAAGGCTGGGGGTCCCGGAAACCCCCACAGATCCCCCTTCTTTAATATTAAACTAAGGCTCGGGACCGTGTCTGTCTTAGGCTGAGTGGTCAGCATATGTCCTTACCCGTCATCAGAGCCTGCAGAGCATGCTGCAGCTCCTGTCTTAGGTCGGTACACAGCCACCTCCTTCATTACCCGTCTTTGACTACTGATCCAGCATCAAGAGCCATACTAATGGGGGGCTGTCGGCCTTTAGGGCGGTCATGGCCTGATGAAAAATAATTTGATCTCTCTATTGGCTAGCTTGCAGATGCATGCCAAAACGAATGAAGAGAAGAAGGCCAAGGCAGAGGGGTACCACCATAGCTCCTAAGCTTGCCCACTGTTTGACAAATCTATAAACAGAAGAAGAACCATATATCCATATTAAATACAGAAACAATATACATCCCAATGGAGTTACAATACGGGTAACACAAAACAGCTCTCAGGGAATAAACGCATCCCAGTCCCAAAAGTTCTTGCAAGGTATCCACTTGTTCTTATAATGAGTCCATTCTCTGATAGAGTCTCTATGGTCTGTAAGGCTGCAGCTGCATTCTCGGCCAAATGATCGTTGTTATGGTTGTGTCAATGCTGCTACTGCAAGGACTGTGGTGGCAATGATCACGGCTGTTGCAATGTCAAAGCCTCTTCTGTTTCTTGATAATAGCGCTGGCAATTCTATATCTGCAACAGAAACTAGGACTGGTAGGAAGATAGAAATGTGCAAATTGCACGGGTGACAAAAGAACCATTCCAGCATTGTGAGAGATAGCACACAGTTAGTGAACAGTTAAGAGGTATTATTAGAAATGTTAGTTGATAGAAACATAAAAGGGAGGAAATACACAAGCTGACGTAGGAGGAAAAGCAATATCACAGCTAGGGTCAGCAGAACGAGTTGCTCTACTCTGGGTCTGATTTGTAGTATGATTCCAACGGCAAAGTGCAGAAATTCCTCCTGTTAAAGCAAAGAAAGGCTAGAAATATCCTTGTCACCAAAAACAGCACGACCTGAAAAATCATCAGTAGAATTGACAGACTTGTAGAGAAATTGGTGAAAAGCAAGAAAAGGAAGGATAAAAAATATGTTAGTCAGAAATGAAAAATATGGCCAGGCTAACAATGGCCCATAGGTTCCGGGTTTGCCTTTCCGTCTGAGTTTTTGTTATTGGAGGAAGGCTCAGACTCGCCATTGTGAGGAGGAGCAGCATCATTTGCATGCTGTAAAACTCTGATTAGCCTTTCTGGAATCCAGACTGGAGTCTGTTGATCCTGTGGGAAAATACAAACAGACCCTCGGACCCAACGAAGGACTGGATCCGGTCCTTTCCAACAACCTGTCAGGATATCTTTCCATTTTGCCCATACTTGAGGAGTATTATGGGGATTATAATGTCGATCAGCTGCAGAATGGCCGTCCCTATCCAGAGTTAAGAAATTTAGAATGAAAAGAACTAAATTAAGTTTATCTTTAGGAGACTTGTAGGAGGCTCCTATTCCCCCTTTTTGTTTATTTAGACAATTTTTTAAAGTAAGATGTGCTCTTTCCACAATGCCCTGTCCCTGAGGATTATAGGGGATGCCAGTGACTGATTGGATGTTAAATGTTTGTAAAAACAACCGGAAGCTTTTGGAAGTATAAGCAGGACCATTATCTGTTTTAATAACTTTAGGTATGCCCCAGCCAGCAAATGCTTGTAGGCAGTGTTGAATGACATCTTTTACCTTTTCTCCAGAATGAGCAGAAGCCATAATGACCCCTGAAGCAGTGTCTACTGACACATGTACATACTTAACAGTACCAAATTCAGAAATATGGGTTACATCCATCTGCCAAATATGACCAGGCAGCAGTCCCCTAGGGTTAACTCCAAAGGATTGTACTGGGATTAAAGGAGCACAATGTTGACAATTTTTTACTATTTGTCGAGCCATACATTTAGATATAGGAAATTTTCTGCTCAAAGTAGTGGAATTTACATGAAATTTTTCATGAAAGAGTTTTGCTTGTTCCTCTATGGAAAAAACAAAAATTGATTTGGTGGCCATATCTACCAAGTCATTAGCATTGGCCAAAGGTCCTGGTAAATTAGAATGAGCTCTAATATGTCCTACATAGAATAGATGTTTACGCTGTAGGATAAGGTTTTGTAGCGTAGTAAAATAAGAAGCTACCGTGGACATGGAAGAAATATGGGGTACCGTTTCAAGAACCTGTAAAGCGTTAACGATATATAAGCTATCAGATAGAAGATTGAATGGCTGATTATCTGCTAATTTAAAGGCTAATATTACAGCTGCAAGTTCAGTAACCTGTGCGGAGTTGGGTGGAACTATTATGGTGTGAAGTTGTTTACCGATAAGTACTGCACCTACTCCATTTTTGGAGCCATCAGTAAAAATGGTTACACAGTCTTTAAGAGGCTGGACACTAGTCACTTTTGGAAAAACTATGGGAGTATTTTTACAGAATTGAATCCAGGGATGTTGGGGATAATGGTTATCGAACTGAGCTGAAGTGGAACAATATAATACTGACCAATCATCATCATTATTAATTAACCATTTAATTTGCTGAGTGGAATAAGGAGTTATAATAATAGACGGATGGATTCCAAAAACAGTAATGCAAGATTCTATTCCCTTGAATATTACCTGAGCAATAGCTTGGGGATATGATTGCAATGTTTTAGCCAGAGAGCTAGGGAGATTTATACTTTGCAGAGGTCCTCCTTGCCAAACTATGCCAAAAGGGGTATGCTTCTCTGAGATTATGATTAAACTTAATGGTTGAGTAGGATCACAACGATCAACGTAACACTGCTGAAGTCTATTCTCTACTAGCTGTAAGGATACCCGTGCTTCGGGAGTAAGTTTCCTAGGGGAATTCAAGTCAGGATTACCTTTTAATATATCGAATAAAGGTTTTAATTCCCCTGTGGATAATTTTAAATAGGATCTGATCCAGTTAATGTCACCTAAGAGTTTCTGAAAATCGTTCAAGGTATTCAATTGATCTGTCCTGATGGTCAACCTTATTGGTCTGACTGTAGTAGCAGTGAGCCTTGTACCCAGATATTCTTGGATCTCCTCTAATTGTAATTTTTCAGGAGCTATCGTTAGTCCTCTCTTTTCTAATGCTTGAGTTATAAATTGTAATGCTTCTAACAAAACTTCTTTTTCTGGATGGCAAATAAGTATGTCGTCCATATAGTGATAAATCAACAATCTCTTAAACTTTTGTCTAGTAGTTATTAACGCTTTATCTACGTATATTTGACATATAGTAGGACTGTTAGCCATACCTTGAGGCAACACAGTCCATTCGAATCTCTGGTCAGGCTGAGTGTGATTAAGAGAGGGCAAAGTAAAGGCAAATCTCCAACAATCATTTTTGTGTAAGGGTATAGAGAAAAAGCAATCTTTTAAATCCAGAATAATAGTAGGCCAATTTTTTGGTAGTGCAGTAACAAGAGGGAGTCCACATTGGACGGGTCCCATAGGGTACATTTGTTCGTTTATGGCTCTTAAATCATGTAATAACCTCCATTTTCGTGATTTTTTCTTTGTTAAGAATATTGGAGTATTCCAAGGAGAGGTAGAATGTTGTAAATGACCTGCTTGTACCTGCTCTTGTACTAACTTATGAGCTGCCTCTAGCTTCTCTTTTGTTAGGGGCCACTGTGGAATCCAGCGAGGCTTATCATCTTTCCATATTATAGGGATTGATGGTTTATCAGTGGCCCCTAGGAAAAACCCAATCCATGAGAATCATTTTTTGGTGGAAGTAAAGGCAGTGGTTGGGTAGATCCTTGACTATGTCTTCCTAATCCTTTTTTATCATCATAATTCATATTTTGTAACATATTTCTTACAGGAGTCCCTTGGTAAATCTGGTCAGTGGTGAGTTTCATATCCATTTGCTGCAGGACGTCTCGTCCCCATAGGCTAATAGGAACATTACAGACATATGGCTGAAATATTCCTGTGTGTCCCTCTGTATCTTTCCACGATAATGAGGAAGCACTTTGATTGGGGCTCTCTGCTACTCCTAAGCCTCTCAAGCTCTGAGCTGCTGTGATCAATGGCCAGTGCTTTGGCCAGACCATTGCACTGATAATACTTTTGTCTGCTCCCGTATCTAATAAACCTGTAAATTCCATATTTCCCACTTTTAATTTTAGGAGGGGCCTCTGTCCCATATCCATAGTAAGGTTTATTAAAGTGGTTCCTGTTGATCCAAAACCTCCTTGTCTTTTATTTGTATTTTCACTGGGCCACAAGGAATGTCGACTGGGCAATATAAGCATTTGTGCAATGCGATCCCCTGGAGAGATGACCGTAATTCCTTTTGGTGAAGAGACCAAGGCTTTTATTTGTCCAGTGAAATCAGGATCAATAACCCCTGGGTGTACTATAAGTCCTTTTAGTGTTGAGGAACCTCTACCTAGCAATAGTCCTACACTATTCTGTGGGATTTTTTCATGCCAATCAGTATCAATCATCTGCACCCCCATATCTGGGGTTAGTATGAGTCTGGAGGTGGCACAGATGTCCAATCCAGCACTTCCTGAGGTGGCTCTGCGCTCCCCTTCTCTGTGGGAGGATACCACCGTCGGGGAACTTGTTGAATTACCCCGTATATTTGTTGCGGGCCCCGGGGAGGGCCCTGTCTCCCGTTTTTTTGAAGCTCAGGATTCGACCCTAGGAAATTATCCTCCCTATCTCTAATAGGCTGACAGGCACTATTCCGATGACTTCCTCTTCTGCATCTTGGACATAGCCCTGGGGCATAAGGTGTAACAGATTTTACTATAGTTATCTCTTATCTTTTGTTAGGGCATTATCTCCTTGCTGCTGATTTTGTGCATCTATTGAAACGTATTGGCCTTCTCCTATTAACATTTCTATCGGGAAACCTTGCCACTATGTTTCTGCAAGCAGTTTCAACAGCTGAGCTCTCCAATTAGCCATTGTTCTCCAAATAACACCGCTCTGCATAGTCTTAACTGCCTCTTTAAAGTTTTTCTAATGGTTGATGGTATCTCCATTTGCTCCTCAAATACGGGCAGGTTCTACAAATCTTGAAGCTCTTTTTATTAGGCTTAGGTTTCTCCTACCTTTTTCCCTTGTTCTTAAGTTTTCACTACCACTTGGTTATTTCTTTTTGGGGGTTCTTTGTGTTAGACTTAGTTCCCTTTTTTCCCTTGTTCTTAGATTTTTTGAGCAATTATTTTCTAGGTCACCACCACTCAATCTTTCCTCACTTTATTCTCTTTAAGCGTTCTTTTCTGTTACTATTAAATCCTGTTCATGAAGATCCCCCTTGTGGCACACTGAGCAGCTTTTCTTCTATAAACTCTGGGCTTATTCTATTAGGGTTTGAACATATAATCATACAGTGGTTTCCTTATTTTCTAGTCCTTCCCCAGTGTTTCTACTGTAGGGTATTCAAAAAAGCCCTCAAGGGGAAACCTTTCCATAGTATCGAGAAATACTTTAGCTGTTTTTTCCTTTAATGGCATCTCATGGTTTTTCCCTGAGGGGTTGCTGCATTCAGACCCTATTGTTGCTAATTTGAATAGCTTTAGTTTTGGCAATTACAATAACAAACAGTGGCCTAGCTGCCAGGAGCAACAAAATTACTGAAGGGAAAACTATCAAGTGCGCATTAAAATTTTTATAGCGGCTTTTCACGTACTACCTAATTGGACCGCTTCAAGCGTGTTCCTACTTTCACTTTAATTAGACCGCGTTCCACGCGTCAGGACCGCTAATGGCGTGTCCCGATACCCCCCCGACCCGCGTTCTACGCGTTAGGATCCCGGTACCCTTCAACCCGCGTTCCACGCGTCAGGACCGCTAATGGCGCGTCCCGATACCCGCGTTCCACGCATCAGGACCCCAATACCTTTCAACCCGCGTTCTACGCATCAGGACTCCTGATACCTTTCAACCGGACCGCACTCCGCGTGTCCCCAGGACCGCCAATGGCGCATCCTGACACCCTTTAACTTTTTTATAACCGGTTCAACTTGTATACAAAAAAAAATTCTTTCAAATATCTTACCTTGTTTTCTTTTACAAGGCCTTCATCTTCCCGGGTTTCGGCACCAGTTATCGGGTCCCCTCTGGTCGCAGAGAGAGACACGACAAATGTCTGAAGCTTTGGAAGTTTATTGTGCACAGTTCCTTTCCTACGCTTCTCTTACCTCTAGCTTCTGCGCACTCCCAGCTTCCCTTCTCCCAGCTTCTTCCACTCCCGCGTACTCCCTCCTTCCAGCTCAGCTCCAGCCGCTGCTGCTGCTGCTGCCGCTGCTGCCACCACCGCCGCCTCTTCCGCTCCGTTCGTTCCGTTCCCCCTCGCTCTCCCACCCACCAGGCTTATATACACTTCAATCAATCAGGGGAGAGTACACGAGATAAACGCGGACAGCTGCAGGCACAGGATGGGTACACGAGGGGGCATGCTCTAGTCACATTGTTAATTAGCCAATCATTGGAATTCGCTGGTTGTTTACTGTATAGCTGGCCGCTTTTGGCTCAGCGTCAGGCGCCATCTTGACCATGCCCAAGGCTGGGGGTCCCGGAAACCCCCACACACATGGACTCAGCAAAAAAGCTGGAGTATCCATCCTCATTTCAGATAATGTGGACTTCAAGCCAAAGTTAGTCAGAAGGGATAAAGAAGGACATTTCATACTGCTTAAGGGAAGCATAAATCACCAAGATATAACAATCATAAACATCTATGTCCCAAACAGTGGCTCATCCATGTATGTCAAACAAATCCTTCTCAATTTCAGAAACCAAATAGACCATAACACAATAATACTAGGTGATTTTAACACACCTCTCTCACCACTGGACAGATCTTCCAAACAAAAATTGAACAAAGAAACCATAGATCTCAATAACACAATCAATAATTTAGACTTAATGGACATTTATAGAATATACCATCCAACCAAGAGCGAATACACTTTCTTCTCAGCAGCACATGGATCCTTCTCTAAAATAGACCATATATTATGCCACAAAGCTAATGTTAGCAAATACAAGAAGATAGAGACACTACCTTGTATTCTATCAGATCATAATGGATTGAAGTTACAAATTAATGAAAGAGTAAAAAACAGAAACTACTCCAACACCTGGAGATTAAACAATATGCTATTATATGATGAATGGATAATAGAAGATATTAGGAAGGAAATTAAAAAATTCTTAGAGGTAAATGAGAACAAAGAAACATATCAAAATCTCTGGGACACTATGAAAGCAGTACTTAGAGGAAGATTTATTTCATGGAGCGCATTTAATAAAAGAAGTAAACCTCAACAAATAAATGACCTAACACTACAGCTCAAAGCCCTAGAAAAAGAAGAACAGACCAACACCAAAAGTAGTAGAAGACAGGAAATAGTTAAACTCAGAGCTGAAATCAACGAAATTGAAACAAAAGAAACAATACAAAAAATTGACAAAATAAATAGTTGGTTCTTTGAAAAAATAAACAAAATTGATAAACCTTTAGCCACACTAACAAAGAGAAGACGAGAGAAAACCCAAATCACTAAAATTCGGAATGAACAAGGAAATATCACAACAGACACGACTGAAATACAAAACATAATTAGAAGCTATTTTAAAAATCTATACTCCAACAAAATAGAAAATTTCGAAAACATCAATAGGTTTCTAGAGACATATGAATTGCCTAAACTGAACAAGGAGGACATACACAATTTAAATAGACCAATTTCAAGTAATGAAATAGAAGAGGTCATCAAAAGCCTACCAACAAAGAAAAGTCCAGGACCAGATGGGTTCTCAGCTGAGTTCTACAAAACCTTTAAAGAAGAGGTCATTCCAATACTTCTCAAAGTATTCCATAAAATAGAAGAGGAGGGAACCCTCCCAAACTCATTCTATGAAGACAATATCACCCTGATACCTAAACCAGACAGAAACACATCGAGGAAAGAAAGTTTCAGACCAATATCCTTAATGAACATCAACGCAAAAATTCTAAACAAAATTTTAGCAAATTGCATACAAAAATATATTAAAATGATAGTGCACCATGATCAGGGATGCAAGGTTGGTTCAACATCAGGAAATCAATAAATGTAATTCACCATATCAATAGACTTAAAGTCAAGAATCACATGATTATTTCAATAGATGCAGAAAAAGCATTTGATAAAATACAGCACCCCTTCATGCTCAAAACACTAGAAAAAATAGGGATAGTGGGAACATTCCTTAACATTGTAAAGGCCATCTATGCTAAGCCCATGGCTAATATCATTCTAAATGGTGGAAAACTGAAAGCATTCCCCCTAAAAACTGGAACAAGGCAGGGATGCCCTCTTTCACCACTTCTTTTCAATATCGTCCTTGAAACTCTAGCCAGAGCAATTAGACAGACCAAAGAAATTAAAGGGATACGAATAGGAAAAGAAGAACTCAAACTATCCCTATTTGCTGATGATATGATTATATACTTAGAGGAACCAGGAAATTCCACCAGAAAACTTTTAGATCTCATAAGTGAATTCAGTAAAGTAGCGGGATATAAGATCAATGCACATAAATCTAATGCATTTTTATACATAAGCGATGAATCTTCAGAAAGAGAAATTAGGAAAACTACCCCATTCACAATAGCATCGAAAAAAATAAAATACTTGGGAATCAATCTCACAAAAGAGGTGAAAGACCTCTACAATGAGAACTACAGAACACTAAAGAAAGAAATTAAAGAAAACCTTAGAAGATGGAAAGATCTCCCATGTTCTTGGATAGGAAGAATTAATCTTGTCAAAATGGCCATACTACCAAAAGTGCTATACAGATTCAATGCAATTCCAATTAAAATCCCAATGATGTACCTTACAGAAATAGAGCAAGCAATTATGAAATTCATCTGGAAGAATAAAAAACCCAGAATAGCTAAAGCAATCCTTGGCAGAAAGAGTGAAGCAGGGGGTATCGCAATACCAGATCTTCAACTCTACTACAAAGCAATAGTAACAAAAACGGCATGGTATTGGTACCAAAATAGACAGGTGGATCAATGGTATAGAATAGAGGACACGGACACAAACCCAAATAAATACAATTTTCTCATACTAGACAAGGGGGCCAAAAATATGCAATGGAGAAAAGATAGCCTCTTCAACAAATGGTGCTGGGAGAATTGGAAATCCATATGCAACAAAATGAAACTAAACCCATATCTCTCACCATGCACGAAACTAAACTCAAAATGGATTAAGGACCTCGGAATCAGACCAGAGACCTTGCATCTTATAAAAGAAAAAGTAGGTCCAGAGCTTCAACATGTCAGCTTAGGACCAGACTTCCTTAACAGGACTCCCATAGCACAAGAAATAAAAGCAAGAATCAATAACTGGGATAGATTCAAACTAAAAAGCTTTCTCTCAGCAAAGGAAACTATCAGCAATGCGAAGAAAGAGCCTACAGAGTGGGAGAAAATCTTTGCCAATCATACTTCAGATAGAGCGCTATTCTCCAGAATCTATAAAGAACTCAAAAAACTCTACACCAAGAATGCAAATAACCCAATCGACGAATGGGCTAAGGAAATGAATAGACACTTCACAGAAGAAGATCTACAAGCAATCAACAAACATATGGAAAAATGTTCAACATGTCTAGTAATAAGAGAAATGCAAATCAAAACCACCCTAAGATTCCATCTCACCCCAATTAGAATGGCGATTATCAAGAATACAGGCAACAACAGGTGTTGGCGAGGATGTGGAGAGAAAGGTACACTCATACATTACTGGTGGGGCTGCAAATTAGTGCAGCCACTCTGGAAAGCAGTGTGGAGATTCCTTAGAAAACTTGGAATGGACCTACCATTTGACCCAGCTATCCCACTCCTTGGCCTATATCCAAAGGACTTAAAATCAGCATATTACAGAGATACAGCCACATCAATGTTCATAGCTGCTCAGTTCACAATAGCCAGATTGTGGAACCAACCTAGATGTCCTTCAATTGATGAATGGATAAAGAAACTGTGGTATATATATACAATGGAATATTACTCAGCCATAAAGAATGATAAAATTATGGCATTTGCAGGCAAATGGTTGAAACTGGAGAATATCATGCTAAGTGAGATAAGCCAATCTCAAAAAACCAAAGGAAGAATGATATCGCTGATAAGTGGATGATGACACATAATGGGGGGTGGGAGGGGTTAGTGTTAGGGTTAGATTTAGCGTTAGGGAGGGGTGCAAGAATGGAGGAAGGAAGGACTGTATAGAGGGAGAAGAGGGGAGGGAGGGGTGGGGGGGAAGGGAAAAAATAACAGAATGAATCAAACATTACCCTATGTAAATTTATGATTACACAAATGGTATGCCTTGACTCCATGTACAAACAGAGAAACAACATGTATCCCATTTGTTTACAATAAAAAAAATAAAGAAAGAAAAAGGTAGGCATGGGCTCCTAGTACACAACCTTTCACAAATATGACCTCTGGACAAAATATACCAGAGAGAAAGAGAGAGAGAGAGAGAGAGAGAGAGAGAGAGAGAGAGAGAGAGAGAAAAGAGAAAGAGAAAAAAAATAGGCAAACACTCAAGAGGAATCAACATTTAAAAGAAGGAATGGCATTGAGTAATAACAGACCCCAGACAGCACGCTGACACAAAACCATGATAGCATGCTAGAAAAACTGCAGTCTTATTCGTTTTAAGGCCTAAAGGGTAAAATAGAGTGACCACAGCCACTGAAAAGTAAGGAAAGAATCTTGGGAAGGAAAGAACAGAAAAGAGACTCACTTCATATACCAATTCCATGTAAATCTCCCACTGATCTTGCATGTCAAGGGCAGACTCTATTATAAACAGCCTACTGAACTCTAAACAAATAAAGATCAGTATTCAGAATTTAAAGCTCAATTTAATTGCTTTTTAGAAGGAAAACAAAACAAAATTCTAGTGAAGAAAAACACAACCAAGAGTATCTAATATGCATCATTTATAAAATCCAAGAAACAATTTAAAATTAGTGAAAATGTGAACCCTACTCATGAGAAAATGTAACCAATGAAGACCAATCCCAGGATGACCCAAATATTAGAATTAGCAGACAGATTTTATCATCTATTACAATCATAGCCAAGGATACAAAGGTAAATATGCTTATAATGAATAAAATATAAGAAATTTTAACAGAGAAATAGAACACATAAAGAACCAAATGAAAATTCTGGAACATAAATATATCTGAAATTACTTTTAAAATGCATTAGATAATCGTAAGAGCAGACTGATGGTAGAAGAAAAAGTCAATTAACTTGAAGACAAATCCAAAATGAAGGACAGAGAAAATAAACTGGGAGAAAACAAACTTCAAGGATCTATAGTATAACATCAATAGGTCTAACATACACATTAAGTGGATTCTAATGGCCAAAAACTTCCTAAATATTGTGAAAGATAAAAATTTGCAGGTTCAAGAAGCTTGGAGAACCCCAATTGTGATAAATACAAAGAAGAAAATACACCCATGAACATAGTAGTCAAATACTGCAGACCAAACTAAATGCAAAAATTCCCAAAACAGCCAGAGAAAGACAACAAATTATATACAGAGAAACAAGGATATAAATGGTAACTCCTTTTTTTATAGAATTGTTTTAGTTGTAGATGGACACAATACCTTTGTTTATTTTTATGTGGTGCTGAGGTTCAAACCCAGTGCCTCACACGTGCTAGACAAGCACTCTATCACTGAGCTACAATTCCAGTCTGATAACTAACTTCTTATGAGAAACCATTGAGGTCAGAAATAGTGGAATAACTAATAGTGAATTTAATATCAAAATAAGCCTTCAAGCACTTCGATTAAAAAAAAAAAAATCTGTCACCCAGAACTCTATATCCTACAAAAATATCATATGAAAATTAAACAGAAATAAAACCATGATTAGATAAAGAAATTTATCATCAACAAATATAGAACATGGAAAATGCCATGGAAAGTTATTTAGGTTGAGGGAAAATAACACAAACATTAAACCTTCAGAAATAAATGAAGAACACTTTTATTTTATGATTAAAAATCTTTTGGTCCTTTTTGACACAAAAATGCTAACTCAGATGCTACCAAGTATATCTAACTTATTTTCTCACCTTCAACCCTTCAAACATGTCAAACATGCAGAGACAAGGAGATATGCACTAAATGAGATTAATATATACAAGGAATATATGCCCGAGTATACTGCAGATTCTCTAGCTTCTGCAAAAGTAAATGGTCCTTCCACATTGCCTAACTCTCAAAGAGTAGCACAGAGGACATTTTGAGTTTTTATATGCTCCATGTAATTATATAAATATAGCCACTTCTGTTATTCAATATGTTTCATTTACTATAAAAGTTGCAAACATTACAAGTAAAATTTATGAAAAATGTTTCTGTAAATGTCAGTTTCTGTAAATGCTTCAGCGTGTAACCTTTTTAAGAAACACAACTCTACTCTATACTTGTTTTGGATCCACAACAGTACCTCACAAAGTGCTGGGCACAGAATTAGTGCTTAATATTTACTTATGTTTTCATATCACTTTGACAGTTGAAATGTACTGTGTTCTTCAAGTTTATCCTTCTTCCTAAGAGCTACACAGCATTATAGATTAAGTTATAAGACTAAATGTAGAACTGTCCATCTTTTCTATTAGTAATAGAGAATGCTGTTTTGATGATTCATTCTGAGAAATGACTCAAGGAAAAGAGTGAAGAACTGAAATCGAAAAGGAAACATAATGGAAAAAGCTTTGCTATTTCTAGTTCAGTCTAACCCAAGTATTCCATTAGTCCTACAACCAAAATTTACCTTTTAGTAGGAAAAAAGCTACTAAAATACAATTTGGGTTGCACAGTAACCCCTCATTTTTATCTCTTCAGTGCTCACTGGATTTAAGTCACTGTATCCTTTTTTCTTTTTTTTCCTCAAAAGGAAGACAGTTCAGAAAAGCTTTTAGTTTAAATCAATTTTAGATTTAGTCATACCACCTACCACCACCACCCCACCCACTACCACCATCCCATCTCCAAACATGGCTGCCTCCATCTTGGAACACGAGCCGGGGCCCAGAAGCCCAGTATCAAGGTGCCTGCAGGTCTGTTGCCACTGCCAGCTCATGATATGGTAGCCTCCATCTGGGGACACCACCTTGGGCCTTGGAGGTCCATTGTCAAGGTGCCTGCTGATTTGGTTGCACCTGGATTCTTCCTACTAGATGTGCTGATAGTTACCACCTTGCTGCAGAGGCAGGAGAGAACCAGGCTCTCCCCAGATCCACAAATACTGAGGCATGCAGGGATGGACAGGGCTGGCTACAGCAGTAGGAGAGTTGGAGGAAGGTGTGAGGGCATCTTGCTCTTGGTTCACCCAGCCAGTCAGTCCAGCATCCACCGGGTTCTCAGGGCCCACTCAAGCGGGCACTCGCTGGGCCCTGGCACCAGCACAGTCCCCACCTCCCTCCCCAGTCCAACATTCACTGATCCCCTGGTCCTACCAGGTCTGGCATCAGTTTGGTACCTAGCAGAGCCCTCTGGCTTCACAGTTCCCAGTTTCCCAACCCCACCCTAGCCACCAAGTCAGCCCAGTGCTCACAGCTACATGGCTGGCACCTGATCCTGATCCACTCAGTAAAGAACATTTCTCTCTCCCTGACAGGCACACAGGTCATGGTGCTTAGCATTCAGGACTACCTGGGAGAGAAGTGCCTGATGTCTTAATAGGAGCTATTTGGTTTAGGGTCATATATTGTTTGCAATGGGTGCTGTTAATATTGATCTCCCCCTTACAGTGAGGTACTGGAAGTCTTCAGGAATACTGTAAGTCTACAGGATGGAAAAGGTACTATCTCAGATCCACACTGCTAGATGGGAAGACATATGAACAACATGAAAAAACAAAGGAACAAAGTGCTCCAAACAAACCAAGATGCTCCAATAATAACACAGTAAAGAAATGTCAGAGAAGGAGTTCAGAATGTACACAGTTAAACTGATCCATGACATAAATAATGACGTAAGGAGTGAAATCAGAGATAAATTTCAGGAGGTGAAAGATCACTTCAATAAAGAGATAGAGATTATGAAAAGAAATCAAGCAGAAATCATTGAAATGAAGGACCATATTAAAAACCATATTAAAAATTCAATGGAAAGCATCACCAATAGACTAGACTACTTGGAAGTCAGAACCTCACACAATGAAGACAAAATATATAATCTTGAAAATAAAGGTGACCACACAGAGAAGATGATAAGAAACCATGAACAGAACTTCCAAGAACTATGGGATAACGTGAAAAGATCAAATTTAAAGTTTATCAGGATAGAGGAAGGCAAAGAGATACAAACCAAAGGAGTGCACAATCTTTTCAAAGAAATAATATCAGAAAATTTCCCAAATCTGAAGAATGAAATGGAAAATCAAACAGGTTTAGAGGACCTCAAATGTACAAAATTACCACAGACGCACACCGAGGCACATTATAATGAAAATGCCTAGTATTCAGAATAAGGATAGAATTTTAAAGGCCGCAAGAGAAAAGTGTCAGATTACATATAGAGGGAAACTAATTTGGATCTCAGCTGATTTCTCAACCCAGACTCTCAAAGCTAGGAGGTCCTTGAATAACATATACAAAGGTCTGAAAGAAAATGGATGACAACCAAGAATTTTATATCCAGCAAAATTAAGTTTCAGATTTGAAGATGAACTAAAAACCTTCCATGATAAACACAAATTAAAAAGAATTCAAAACTAGAAAGCCTGCTCTATAAAACATTTTCAGCAAATATTCCATGAGGAGGAAATGAAAAAAAAAAAGTGAAAAACAGCAAAGGGAGGAACTACACGAGAGGAAATCAAAGGAGAAACTAAGTTATATTAAAAATCAGAAATAAATAAAAATGAATAGGAATAAAAATCATATCTCAATAAGAACCCTGAATGTTAATGGGCTAAACTCATCAATCAAAAGACAGAGACTGGCAGATTGGATTTAAAAACAAGACCCAATAATATGTTGTTTGCAAGAGACTTACCTCATAGGCAAAGACATTGACAGACTTAGGTGAAAGGATGGGAAAGAACATATTACTCACATGGACAAAGTGAACAAGCAAGGGTTTCCATCTTCATACCAGACTTCAAGCCAAAGTTAGCCACAGGGACAAAGAAGGACATTTCATACTGCTTAAGGGAATTATACTCAACAAGACATAAAAATCATAAATATGTATGCCCCAAACAATGGAACATCTACATACATCAAACAAACTCTTCTCAATTTCAAGAATCAAATAGACCACAACACAATAATACTGGGTGACTTTAACATACTTCTCTCACCACTAGAATAATCTTCCAAACAAAAACTAAAAAAGAACCTATAGAACTAAATAATATAATCAATAATTTGGACTTAACAGACATATATAGAATATTTCATCCATCAACAAGTCATACTTTCTTCTCAGCAGCACATGGATCCTTCTCTAAAATAGACCATATCTTATGTCAAAGCAACTCTTAGCAAATACAAAACAAGAGATACTACCCTGCATTCTATCAGATCATAATGGAATGAAATTAGAAGTCAATGATAAAATAAAAAATAGAAGCTACTGCAACAACTGGAGACTAATGCGCTATTGACAAATTGATAGCTGAAGAAATCAGGGATAAAATTTAAAAATACTTAGAGATAAATGAGAACAATGATACAATATACCAAAATTTCTGCAACACTATGAAGGCAGTGCTAAGAGGAAAGTTCATTCATTGAAAGAATAGAAAGTCAATGAATAAATGATGTAACATTACATCTCAAAGACCTAGAAAAAGAAGAACAAATCAATACCAAAAGTCATAGGAGACAGGAAATAATTAAAATCAGAGCTGAAATCAATGAAATTGAAACAAAAGAATTTAAAAATTTGACAAAAGTTGGTTCTTTGAAAAAAATGAATAAAATTGATAAACACTAAACCATACTAATGAAGAGAAAGAGAGAGAAAACTCAAATTACTAAAATTCATGATGAAAAAGGAAATATCACAATGGACATTACTGAAATACAGAAGATAATGAGAAACTATTTTGAAAATTTATACTCCAATAAAATAGAAAATCTTGAAGACATTGACAAATTTCTAGAGACATATGACCTACCCAAACTGAATCAGGAGAACATACACAATTTAAATAGATCAATTTAAAACAATGAAATAGAAGATGCCATCAAAAGCCTACCAACCAAGAAAAGTCTAGAACCAGACAGATTCTCAGCTGAGTTATACAAGGTCTTCAAAGAAGTATCACCAATACTCCTCCTGTAATTATTCCATGAAATAGAAAAGGAGGGAACCCTTCCCAACTCATTCTATGAGGCTAATATCACCTTGATACCAAAAGCAGACAAAGATACATCAAGGAAAGAAAACTTCAGACTAATATCCCTCATGAACATAGATGCAAAAACTCTTAACAAATTCTGGCAAATCACATACAAAAACGTATTAAAAAGATAGTGCACCACAATCAAGTGGGGTTCATCCCACTTGGTTCAACATCCAGAAATCAATAAATGTAATCCATCGCATCAATAGATGTAAAGTTAAGAATCATATGATCATCTCAATAGATTCAGAAAAAGCATTTGATAAAATGCAGCACCCCTTCATGCTCAAAACACTAAAAAAAAATAGGAATAGTAGGAACATACCTGAACATTGTAAAAAGTTATCCACGCTAAACCCAAGGCAAACATCATTCTAAGTGGAGAAAACTGAAAGGATTCCTCTAAAAACTGAACAAGACAAGGATGCCCTTTATCATCACTTCTATTCAACATAGTCCTAGAAACTCTAGCCTGCACAATTAGACAGACAAAAGAAATTAAAGGGATACGAATAGGAAAAGAAGAACTCAAACTATCACTATTTACTAACAACATGATTCCATATTTAGAACATCAAAAAAATTCCACCAGAAAACTTCTAGAACTAATCAATGAATTCAGCAAACTACAGGATATGAAATCAACACCCATAATCCTAATGCATCTCTATATATCAGTGATGAATCCTCTGAAAGAGAAATTAGGAAAACTAACCCATTCACAACAGCCTCAAAAAAAAGAATAAGAAGAAAAAATTTGGGTATCAATCTAACAAAATAGATAAAATAGCTCTACAATGAAAACTACAGAAAATTAAAGAAAGAAATTGAAGAAGACTGTAGAAGATAAAAAGATCTCCCATACTCTTGGATAGGCAGAATTAATATTGTCAAAATGGCCATACTACCAAAAACATTATAAGATTTAATGCAATTCCTATTAAAAATCCCAATGACATTCTGCATAGAAATATAAAAGACCATCATGAAATTCATTTGAAAAATAAGAGACCCAGTATAGCCAAAGCAATCCTTAGCAAGAAAAGTAAAGCAGGTGACATCACAATACCAGACTTTAAACTAAACTACAGAGTTATAGTAACAAAAACGGCATGGGATTGGCATGCAACCTAATACATAGACCAATGGTACAGAATAGAAGACACAGAGACAAACCCGCATATAGTTATCTCAAACTAGACAAAGTTGCCAAAAACATTCATTGGCAAAGATAGCCTCTTCAGAAATGGTGCTGGTAAAATTGGAAATCCATATATAATGAAATGAAATTAAACCTCTATCTCTCACCCTGCACAAAACTCAATTCAAAGTAGATAAAAGACTTAGGCACTATAAGAAAAAGTAGGCCCAAATCTTCACCATGTCAGCTTAGAAACTGACTTCCTTAACAAGACTCCTAAAGCCTAAGAAATAAAATCAAGAATCAATAAATGGGATGGATTCAAACTAAAAAGCAAAGGAAACAATAAATAACGTGAAGAGAAAGCCTACAGAATGGGAGAAAATCTTTGCCATATGCACTTAATCTTCAGGATATATGAAGAACTCAAAAAACCCAACATCAAAGAAACAAATTACCCAATCAATAAATAGGCTAAGGAACTGAACAGACACTTCACAGAAGAAGAAATACAATAAATCAATAAATATATGAAAAACTATTCAACATCTCTAATAATTAGAGAAATTCAAATCAAAACTAAACTGAGATTTCATCTCAATCCAGTCAGAATGGAAATCATCAAGAATTATAAGCAACAATAAATGTTGGTGAGGATGTGGGGATAAAGGTACACTCATGCATTACTGATGGAACTGCAAATTGGTGCAATCATTATGGAAAGCAGTATAGAGATTCCTCAGAAAACTTGGAATGGAACTACCGTTTGACCCAGTTATCCCACTTCTTGGTTTATACCCAACAAACTTAAAATCAGCATACTGCAGTAACACAGCCACATCGATGTTTATAGCAGCTCAATTCACAATAGCTAAACTATGGAACCAACCTAGATGCCCTTCAACAGATGAGTGGATAAAGAAATTGTATACATACACAATGGAATATTACTTAACCATAAAGAAGAATGAAATTATGGCATTTGCAGGTAAATGGATGGAGCTGGAGAATATCATGTTAAGTGAAATACACCAATCCCAAAAACCAAAGGCTGAATGTTTTCTCTGATTTGTGGATGCAAATTCACAATGAGGGGTGTACTAGGGAAAAATTGAAGTACTTAGGCAGAGGAGAGTGAGGGGAAGGGAGAGGGCATGGGGGTAGGAAGGATAGTAGAATGAAGTGGACATTATCTCTGATATATGTACATATATGTCAAATATAATGTACATATATATTACATGACCAGTGTGATTCCATATAATGTACAACCAGAAGAATTAGAAGTTATACTTCATTTATGTATGATGTCAAAATGCATTTTATTATCATGTATAACTAATTAAAACAAATTTTTAAAATGTAAGTTTATTTGACTATAGACTCATGAAGGGTAATGAACTCTGGAGAGGGACTTTCCACAGCATCTTTCAATCTCAGGTCTGAAGTTTACAGCTGCTGTTAAGGATTGTCACTAAATCCTCCTTTTGCTTAGAATTATCCAAGCAAAGCAATGTCACTTAGACAACTTGCCTTTTTATGATCAAGGCAAGTGGTCAGCACCTGTCTTTAAAATGAAAGAAATGGAGTAGGAGAAGGAAGAGGAGAAGGGGAAGAATAAAGTGGAAAAGGAGGAGAAGTAGAAAAAGAAGATGATGTCAACAACACCTGGAAATACAGTCCCCAACTGGAGAAATGGCCTTTTTTTTCTCCATCATAGCGATAAACCAGCCATTTGGGCCCTGCCATATTCTCACCTGGAGGGGCATCCCCACTAGCAAACTGAGGTCCACCACTCTGGTCTAGGAACCAGCAGCTGCTAGAAATATCAGTCCAGCACACTTGAACATGTTGCTCTTTTACCTAATTCCCTTCTTTGATCATTCAAACTTATTCGGCCTGCTCCAATATTCCCAGTCTCTGCTATCTCTTCCTTCTCTCCCATTCAATTCATCCCTCACTCATTGATTAATGCAACAACTAACTTCTATACTGTGTTGGGTGTTGGATGTTCTCAAAATGAAGTCCCTTTTCTGAGGAGCTCACTGCCCACATGTGGAGAATGAGACAGACAAAGCAGACCACCTAGGTGTCCCTTAGGTTCCCATTTTTAAGAAGTTACATTTACTTTGTAGCATTTCAATAAACTCATCTTTCCCCCAAAAAATTAATTAATTAATTAAAATAAAATATGATTTGGTTACTTCAAATCCTTTCCATTTTTAATCAGGTTATTTGGAAATTGCTGCTGTTGTTGAGGTTTAGTTCTTTATATGCTAGATGTTAACCCTTATCAAATACAGATATTTCTTTATTGAAGTTAAATGAAAGGCCAAGAAACCATGCTCAGCATCACTAATCATTACAGAAAGGCAAATCAAACTACAAAGGGAAATAAAAATAAAACCAAAAAATAACAAGTGTTGGTGAGGATATAGAGAAATCAGTACCTTTGTGCACTGTTGGTAGGATTATAAAATGGGGCCACCATTAGGAAAAATAGCATGAATATTCTGTAAGAGTTATAAACAGAATTACCATATGATACAAAAAACACACCTTGGGGCATATATTCAATAAAATTGAAAGCATAATCTCCAAGAAATATTTCATTTGATTCATGTTCACTGCTGTATTATTCACAGTAGCCAAGGAGTGGAAGCAACACAAATGTTCCCTAATAAATGAAAGAACAGAGAAAATGTGGCATATATGTGAAACAATATTATTTGGCCTTTAAAAAGAAGGAAATCCTATCACATACTATAATAGGGATGAACCCTGAGGACATTATCCTAAATTAAACAAGCCTGTCACAAAGAAAAATACTACATGATTCAATTTACATGAGATATCTGAAGTAGTCACAGAAACAGAGAATAGAATTGAGATGGCCAGGAACAGGGGAAAGTCACTGTTCAATGGATATAGAGTCTTAATTTTTGTAAGATGATAAAGTTCTAGAGATCTGTTGTATAACAAAGTAAGTATAGTTAACACTACTGAACTGTACTTAAATGATTAGGATGGTAAATTTTATGTAATTTTTACCTGAATTTTTAAAAAATACATAACACAAAATACTATTTTGTTAAAACATTTTTAGCATAAATAGAATTAATGTATCAAGAATAAAATTTTATCCATAAAATCTAAAAAATAAGTAAATAATAAAATTTTTCCTCTCAAATGCATGCATTCTTTTATATTTACATCTTAAAAAAATATTTTTAGTTGTAGATGCACATATCTTTATTTTTTTATGTGGTGCTGTGAATTGAACCCAGTCCCTCATTACATGCTAGGTAAGCACTCTACCACTGAGCCACAACCCCAACCCTCTTTTATATTTACTGAATTAGGGAGTCCATGAAAAGTTGCATAGTACATGATCATTATGAAATTTTCCTCATCCTTCCTGCCTTTCCCGTTTCTTCTACATAACCTGTCCCCAGTTCAAAATTTATGCAATGAATCAAGACAATAAAGAAAAGAAGAATAAGGTGTTCTTCTGTTCCTAAAACAGGACAGTTTTAGGAACAATGAGGGAAAACCTGGTGAGTACCTCAATGCCAATCCTTGTGGGAACCAGATTATTTCTTCTATTTCAGACTCAAGGTGGCAGCTTTACCAGACACAGGAAGGAAATATTTTTGAACTCAAGATCTTGAAAACCAAATGTGAGGGTTGGGGCAATTCAGTGGCATAACACTTTTTCCAGCATGCACAAGGCCCAGGATGCAATCCCCAGAACCACAAAAAACAAAAATAAGAATAATTTAAATAATATCATTATATTCTCTCACATTCAAAATTAATGTACCAGTTCTCAAATTAAAGGTGGCAAAAATAAGAGACAATACACACACATACACACAACACACATTTTTCTTTACTAACTAATGAAACAAAAATAATAACACATATTTTATAAATTAATAACTTATTCCATTAGGAAATACTTCATTCTACAATCTCTTTGAACAGATAATCCATCAATTTCATCACATTTTGTTTCTTCACTTCTATTTGGGTGAAAAACCCCATAATAAACAATAAGAAAAATAATTCCAAGGAGAAGAGAAAGAACTACAGTAATACTGATAGGTACAAAGTAGTCTGAATTAAAAATAGAAAGTGGATAAACCCAGAACACAATCAATATACCCAGTGTGGTCAGCACTCTTAAAATATAATAACAAGACATTGGACATTTAGTATTATGTCCCTTAATATTAAAAAATGTAAAGACAAGAATAAATCCAACAACAATCCTATATAAGAATTCCATACTTTTGGAATTACAAAACTGAGTTTGTTCTTTAAATGCCCATATTAAACCTACGAACCAAAGAAATAATAATAGAAATAAACCAATCTTAACATTTACAAACAATAGAAGTACAACACTCAGCATCCAAGATATTAATGTAAACAACTTATAAAAGAGATAGGTGGCTTTGGGACAGAATCCATTAAGGAGATTTTTATCAGGCAAGGATTTTCTTAAAGCTATTTGAAAATCAACAGTTGACCAAGAAATGGCACAGCAAGAAAGCATGATAGCTGCATCTACAAAACAAAAAATAAAAAAGACATATTATTACAGGAATAGTAGTAGCAATATTAAATTACTATATGCCATATATGCTTTATTTGTATACATACACTCCCACAAACACATTCAGGCAATTTACTTATCTCATCTAATCCTTGGAGATAATATTTCCATATTACATATGAGGGAACTAAAACTTGACAAAATATATTACTTGGCCCAAGTTACATAGCTAGAAAATTACAGAACTGAAATTTGAATCTGAATCTTCCTGATTCCAAAGTTGGTACCTACATCAGGCTGCTCTAAAGTGATTCTGAATAATTTACAAATTTTATTAAGCAACTGGATTAATGGAAACTACATACCATGGTTGGTTAAGTATAATACTAGGTTTTCTAGACATTTTGGTTTTAACCTTAAACATACACTTAATTCATTAAGAGACATTTTCATGGGGCAGAGAGGAGGAGCAGTTAAACAGAAAATTTAACGAAAGTATAAAATATTAACAAGCTGAAGTTTCTATATCCTGAAGACAACCAATCAAATGAACAAATATGCTCTAAAACCAAACTTCTACACAATTGACATCTTTACCCCATTTTTTCCCCCAAAAGAACAGAAGAATAAGTTCATTACTATTTTGGAAATGCAAGTTATTATTAGCCCCATTGTTAAAACAAGGGACTTTTATAAAGCAAAAGCAAAGTATTAGAAAACTAAAATGAAATAATTTAGAGAATACGGAGTGCTAGTAATTTTAATTAAACCTTACTGGAAGTCTACATAATATGATAGGCAGACTTACAATAATTTATCTACTGATGAGAATAATGAGAACAGAACTTTACAAATGTCTCTGTATACTCTCTCTTGGTTTTGGCACATAATACGATGGACCTTTCTATTTAGACTTTTCTTCTTTAATTCAAAAACATTTTAATTAAAACATCACTTTCTCCTAAATTGTCCTATGATCTATTTTTATAATTGGTTTTAATTTCTATCAAATTAATATATTCATATAGCTTAAAAAGCTAAAAAGTTCTGTAACCATTACTAAGAAAAACAGCAGTACCTTTTTCTACCCTTCCTCACCACTTAATTGCAATCCCAAAAAAATCACTATCAACTCTAAGCTTCTACTGTGACATGTAGTCATATTTCTACATAAAATACATAGTATGTTTAATTTATCTGTCTTAGACACTGCTTACTGATTTCCTATTTAGAAAGAAGAAATTTTAGTACACGTGCACATTACACACAGCCTCAATTTCTCTCTCCTTCTAAAAGAGTTAACGTCACAATATTTGGTAAAATCAATATTTAGTTGACTTTATTATAACTACCTAACTACAGGGAGTTTCAGTTTGGTTTGGTTTTGATTTTTTAACTGCTTAGTCACTCTGATTATATTTTCTTTCCTTTAAAACATTCCATTTTTTTTCTGGAGCCAACTACTTCTTTTGCTCACTTGCTTAGTTTTTCTTGATCTATCACTATTTCTTAGCAAATTCTTCAAATTAATTGAGAAAACCCTATGAAAAACTACATTTCTGTTCTTTTTTTTCTCCCCTCCAATTTTTGTCTAATACCATCCTCCTGCCAAAGGCTGGTTATTCTCAAGCTTTGCTTCCTATCTTTCCAGAACTTCCCTTCACCTCTCTTCTGTATTGATGTCCTATTTCCTGGTTCTCATTCCCTCTTGTTTTGTTCTCATGTAGCACAGAAGCTACATATTTTGAGACTATGTTACAGTCTCAAAAAGTCTTTATTCCTTTCTCACTCTTGAGACAGTTTTGATAAAAATAGAATTTAAAGTTAATTTTTTTCCATTGAAACTTTGAAGTCATCACTCTGTTATGTTCTAATTTCAACTGTTACAGTTAAGAATGTTAATGCCATTTGGTTTCCCTATCTTTAGTAAGTGATCAATTGTTTCTTCTCAAATCTTCTGGAATTTTATCTTTGCTTTTCTGAAATGATATAATGAGCTTGGCCAGTCATTTTAATTCAATCTTTCAACCTAATAATCCACATCTTTCAGTGATATGCTGATATTGTTCTTTATTTCCCTAGAAACCACAGTATTCATATTAACATAACAATGTTTAAAGCTGATCAATACTGTTACCAAAGAGGTAGATTTATCACAAAGGTAGTAAAACTTCAATTTCAAGGACCCTCACTTGCTCAATCTCCTTCCAGACCTGGCAAAGTCCTAGCAATGTGTTCATCTTGCCATAGTTTTATAAAATTTGCAAATAAGACATTTTAATTTTAGTTGATAGATTTCCTGTCTCCTCTGATTTACACACCTTCATATTTTGCCTTGGAAAACTGAAGTGGCTTTGGGCAGTTTGAGGTTCCAGTTAAGAAAAACTTGAGATAAGAATACATGTAGGTTAAACATGGGGGTACATGTTTGTAAAGGTTTTCCTGAATAACTGATATTAAAGTGGCATGGCTAGGATTCTCAGTCAGTTTGCCTAATCTTAACATCTCACTATACAGTCAGCCTTCCATATCCATGAGTTCTACTTCTGTGGGTTCAACCAAAAAGAGATTGAAACATTTGAAGAAAAACTGCATTTATACTGAACAACTACAGACTGCTTTTGTCAACAGAGTAAAATAACTATTTATATACTATATTTTATTGGATATTATAAGTAATCTAAAGATCATTTAAAGTATACAGGAGGATGTTTATGAGTTATATGCAAATGCTATACTAGTTTATATAATGGAGTTTAGCATCTATGGATTTTGGTATCCATGGTGGTACTAGAACCAATCCCCCACAGTTACCAAGAGCCAACTACATCACTTTTCATGTGATTATGCCATCAACAGGCCTTTGATATACTAATGTTAGAGCACCACAGTCTACCTTCAGTTGACACTATTAGTTTGACATTTTTGCCTATTTCCCATTTACTTATCTGCTTCTAACATTTTTTTCTGATCCTATTGCAGTCCAGACAATACACTCTATCCAAAATGAAGTCCTTATCTTTACCAAACCATGCCTTTGATTAGGAATTTCCCTATGACCTTACCCAATCACATTAAGGAGTTTATTAATTTCTTTCTGACTTCGCATTAAAAACTGATCAGTGAAAAAAATATAAAACTCCCAATATTCACTAAGTTATCAATAATAAACAAGCAATGTCAATTCAAACACTATTTTAAATTAGTTACTTCATCTAAAAATAATCTTGAAATGTGCTGAAATCCTATAGTATATTATTGAAATCAGTGGAATTTTTCAAAATCTGACAACAATTCAAAAAAAGTATATGATTTACAAATAAGTTATTAAGTTTAAAATTTCTAAATCAAAAGTAATTTTAAAGAACAAATTTTAATCTACTATACTTAAAGAAAAGAATGAATTATTTTTCTATTCTGTGGAAATTATAAAGTCATTATATCTAGAGCCAACTAGAGTATGAAGTCAAAAAATTTAGAAGGGCATTAAAAATTTTTTTAAATACTAATTTTCTTCATTTTGTGAAATTTGTGGTATGTTAGCTTTCTTATATCTACAATTAATAATAATTTTTAAATAAATATTTACTTTCATATTTTTTATGAACTAAATTGTGTATCTGTAAAACCTGAGGCTTTATTTGTGACAATATGTGGAGGTAAGGCATTTAAGGAGGTAACTATGGTTAAATGAGGTCATATTGGTGGAGCCCTAATCCAACTGAACTAATATCCCCATAAGAGCATGATATACTAGACATTGAGATGTCCTTTTCCCTCCTCCTCTCCTTTATGTTACAATTTGTGTGAAATAAAAAAGGATATGTACTTTTTCAAAAATTCTCTAAAAGGATCATCAACTGACAGCAGTGATTTTCTTTCTTGGCACACAAAGGAAGAAATAGGAAGAAGAGACAGAGAGGCAATATATCTTTTTATATACTATTTGATATCTGAACCATGTTACTTAATTTACTTTTCAAAAAATAATTTTTAAAGGATTAAAAAAATTCTAAAACCTGTTTGAGGATTATATAGTTAACATAAGATTTCAGTGACATCCAACATCTAACACAGTGTTAATAAAGACTTACACTGACTGAAATTTGCTTGTCCATGCTCCAGGAGGATATAGAGCTGAAGAACAAGTTGTGGGCAGCCTTCCAGGTAAGTCTCAAATAGCCTGAGCATGCTCAAATCAGTCACTCTATCTATAACTTCCTTATGTAGATCAATTTGTTCTTCAGTGAAGCTATCTGTTTTGCTACTACATTTGAAAGCCACATGGTAACCCTTTTTCAAGGCAAACCAATACCTGTAAAGTAAACATGAACATTTAACTTGTCATGTATTTTTATAAATTTAAATTTATTTTAAATGAAATATAAAAACACATATATGCACATTTATGGGATACTGTGAATATTTCAATACACATATACACTGTATAATGCTTAAATCAGGTTAAATATGTCATCTCCTCAAATCTTGATCATTTCATTATAGAGGAAACATTCAAACTCCTTTATTTAAGTTTTTTGAAATATATAGTACATTATTGTTATCTATAGTCCATCTACCATGCAATAGCACACAAGAACTTCTTACTCCTTCCTAAATATTCATCATGTTTCTCAAGACCAAAAATGTGGGACTTTCTCAGAGCCTATAAAAATTCAGGTCTCTATTCAATTGTCACTTCTTCATAGAAGTCTCAGATCACACAATCTAAAGTAGTACTCTCCATCACATTCTATATTCCTATTCTATTATTTTTCTATGTAATACTACATGGCACATCATTTATTTGGTTTTCTTTACTTTCTCAAAAAAATGTACTCTACATGAAAAGATGTAAGACACAGAAAGCTAAGTATCACATGTTTTGTTCATTGATACAAACTAAATAACTAGAATAATACCTAGCACATAGCAGGTGCTCAAGAACATTTACTGAATGAATAAATGAAAGCTCATGACATTTTTTTCCAAAAAGATATAATAGTTATGCCCAAATAGTCAAGTCAATACTGAAGAAAAAGAACAAAGCTGGAGGCATCACAATACCAGACTTTAGAACACACACAAGAGTCATAGTAACAAAACCAACATAGTATTGGCATGAAAACAGAAACACCAGGCCAGTGAAGCAGAAGAGAAAACCCAGAAATAAATCCTCAGTTAACTGATTTTTTGACAAAAATATACACGGAGAAAGGACAGCCTCTTCAATAAATGGTGCTTAGAAAATTGGACATCCACATATAGAAGACCCCTATCTCTCTTCCTATACAAAACCCAACTCCAAATGGATCAAAGACCTTAATTTAAGATCTCAAATTTTAAAACTACTGAAGAAACCATAAAACACTTCAAGACATCAGCACAGGCAACAATTTCCTGGATAAGATCCAAAACCACATTAAACAAAAAGAATTGGCAAATGAGACTGTATCAAATTAAAAAGTTTTTACACAGCAAAGAATGCAATTAACAGAATAGCAACAACTTACAGAAAGGGAGAAAATCATTACCAGCTATTCATCTGACAGACAATTAATACCCAGAATATTATAAAGAACTAAAAAAATTAAAATGTACTCAAATCAAAAAATGGGCAAATAATCTGAACAGAGGCTCAAAATAAAAAATACAAATGGCCAATAAATATATACAAAATGCTCAATATTTTTAGCCATCAGGGAAATATAAATTGTAACTACAATAAGATACCTTCTCACCCCGGTTAGAATGACTGCTATCAAACAAACAAATGCTAGCAAGGATGTGAAAAAAGACAAAGTCATCTAAACTACTGGAGGTTATGTAAATTATAACAACCACTGTGGAAAACTGTACGGAGGTTCCTCCAAAAACTAAAAAATAGAACACATATATTTATTGCTGCATTATTCACAATAGCCAAGATACAAAATCAGTCTACATGACCATAAATAGATGCATGGATAAAGAAAACATGGTATATATACACAATGGAGCCCTGTTGAATGAAATTCTGTCCTTTCAGGAAAATGGATGAAATTGGAGGATATCACATTGAAATAAGTCAGACACAGAAAGCCAAGTATCACATGTTTTATTTTGTATGTGAAAACTAAAAAAAAGATAACCTAAAAGTAGAAGAGGTACTATTAGGGACTGGGAAGGGAATCAGAGGAAGCAGGGAAACAGGAAAGGAGGAAAAGAGGGAGGGTAAAGAAGAGGATGGATGAACAAGATCAATAGATCAATACAAATCAATACAGGCCTGTATGAAAATATCATAGTAAATCCCCATTAATTTGTATAACTAATATGGGTCAATGACTATAATAAATTTAAAAATTAGGAGAAATTAGTAGATAAGGAAGGACTGTATAAAGTTCAAAGTAAAACACAAAAACAACTTATTCCTATTATAAACAAAATATATACATACATATATGGATATACAAAGATTCTAAGCTGGCAAATAAAGGTATATTTTTACCATTACACTTTTAAAATAGCATAATCTACTAAATATGGGCTAGATGCCAGGGTAGGGACAGATATCTACAAAAATGAAGGCATTATCTCAATTTTCAATGATCTTACAACCTAATGGAGGTGTCAAACCTATAAAACGCTAGTTGTAATACAAGGCAGAAGAAATAAGTACTCATTAAGAAATATACAAAGGTGCCAAAAACATGCAATGGAGAAAATAAAGCCTCTTCAACAAATGGTGCTGGGAAAACTAGAAATCCATATGCAGCAGAATGAAACTAAGCCCCTATCTCTCACCCTGCTCAAAACTCAACTCAAAATGGATCAAGGACCTAGGAATCCGACCAGAGACCCTGCATCTTATAGAAGAAGAAGTAAGTCCAAATCTTCAACATGTCAGCTTAGGATCAGACTTCCTTAACAGGACTCCCATAGCACAAGAAATAAAAGCAAGAATCAATAATCAGCATAGATTCAAACTAAATAGCTTTCTCTCAGCAAAGGAAACTATCAGCAATGTGAAGAGAGAGCCTACAGAGTGGGAGAATATCTTTGCCACTCATACTTCAGATAGAGCACTAATTTCTAGAATTTATAAAGAATTCAAAAAACTCTACACCAAGAATACAAATAACCCAATCAACAAATGGGCTAAGGAAATGAACAGACACTTCACAGAAGAAGATCTACAAGCAATCAACAGATACATGAAAAAATGTTCAACATCTCTAGTAATAAGAGAAATGCAAATCAAAACTACCCTAAGATTCCATCTCACCCCAATTAGAATGGCGATTATCAAGAACACAAGCAACAATAGGTGTTGGCGAGGATGTGGGGGAAAAGGTACACTCATACATTGCTGGTGGGCTGCAAATTAGTGCAGCCACTCTGGAAAGCAGTGTGGAAATTCCTTAGAAAACTTGGAATGGAACCACCATTTGACCCAGCTATCCCACTCCTTGGCCTATACCCAAAGGACTTAAAATCAGCATACTACAATGATGCAGTCAACAGAAACTTCTAAATCTGAAAAGCAAAAAGAAAAAAGACTTGAAAATCAGAAGGGAATATCCAGGAATTGTGATTTAACTACAGAAGGTGTAACATACACATGATGAGAACACCAAAAAGAAAAGAAAAGGAAAAAGAGTAAGTAACATGAGAAATATTTGGGGAGAAAACAGATGAAAATATCCTCCAAAATAATGTCAGACATCAAACGAAAGATATAAGAATTAAACAGCTTCAAAATGGATCAATGCAAAAAAAAAAAAAACAAAAACCTCTACCTAGATATGCAATATTCGAATTGCAGAAAAACAAAGATTTTTAAAAGTCTGAAAAAAGACAGAAGGGGGAAAGCACTGTGTCTACAGAGGAACAAAGGTAAGAATTATATCTAACTCCTCCTCAGAAAACATTCAAGCAAGGAGTACAAAGTGAAATATTTAAAATGTTAAAACAAATGATCAAGCCAGAAATTTGTATTCTACGAAATTATGCTTCAAAAGTGAAAGAGCAATAAAGACTCTTAAACATTGAGGAAAAGTGCTGCCAGGAGACCTGCCTTGCAAGAAATATTAAAAACAATGATACAGGTCAGAAACATTAATCTATATAAAGAAAGAAAAGCATTGGAGAAGGAATAAGTGAAAGTAAATAAAAACTTTTATTTTTCTTATTTTTATTTTATTTAATGATAGTTTGTTCAAAATAATAGTAGCAACAATGTAACTGACTATGAATGCTTAAGTATGCATATATATAAAATGTTTATGCTTTAATTATGTATAAGTGAAATGAATGACAACTGTGATACAAGAGAGGAGGAGGAATTCAAATTATTTTGCTACATGAATCTGAATACTGTTATTTGAAAGCAGACTTGAATTAGTTGTAAATGTACATTGCAAACAAAACAAAATCGTGTATCTAACATGCTAAAAAGAGATAAAATACAATTATATAAGATACTTAATTAAACCCACAAACAGAAGGAAAAAAGTAGATGACAAAATAAGAATAAAAAAAAGTAATAAATATGGTAGAAATTAATCTAATTATATTAGTACTCACTTCAAATATCAATGATTTAAATAAATATGACTTAAATATGTCCTAATTAAGAGACAAAGATTGTCAGAGTAGATCAAAAACAACCATATGTTGACTATACGTCTTTATATGTTAAATATAAAGACACATATAGATTAAAAGTTAAGGGCTGGCAGATTAGACAAAGGGGATGAAGGAAAAGGAGAGGGGACAGGAATAAGAAAGACAGTGGAATGAATCTGACATAACTTTCCTATGTACATATATGAATACACCAAGTGAATCTCAACATCCTATTCAACCGCAAGACTGGGATTCTAATTAAAATAAGATATGCTCCATGTTTGTATAAATATGTCAAAATATACTCTACTGTCATATATAACTAAAAAGAAAAAAAATTTTTTAAAGTAAAGACTGGGAGTGTAACTCAGTTATAGAGAATTTGCCTAGCATATATGAGGCCATGGGTTCAATTTCTAACACTGCCCGAAAAAAAAAGCAAAGGGATGTTAAGAGTATGAGAACATAAGCCACAAATTGGAAGAAAATATTTGCAACAGATATAACTGATAAAGGACTGTTACTGGAAATACACAAATAATTCTTAAAACTCAACAATAAGAAAAATAACCACCCAAAAAAAAGTGAGTGAAAGTCCCAAATAGATACCTCACCAAAGACAGAGAAGGCAAGTAGGTATATAAAAAGATGCTCCATATTACATGCCGCTAGAAAAACACAAATTAAAACCAAAATAAAATACCACTACACACCTATTAAAATGGTCAAAATTCAGAACACTGACAACAAATGCTGATGATGATGTGGAAATCTCCTTTGCTGGTGGGAAATGATGTAATCACTTTAGAAGATATTTTGGCATTTTCTTAGAAAACTAAACATACTTTAAGCATACAATCCAGCCACCCTACTCCTGCTGTTTACCCAAATGATTAAAGATTTAATGTCTACAAAAAGCCTGTACATGGATATTTACAGTAGCTTTATAATTGCCAAAACTCAAGTAACCAAGATGTTCTTCAGGCAGTGAATGGATAAACAAACTGTGCTACATTCAGACAATGGAACTCCACATTAAAAAGAAATGAGCTATTAAGCCATGAAAACACAAGGAAGAACTTTAAATGAATATTGCTAAGTAAAAGAAACCAATATGAAAAGGCGACATTCTGTATAATCCCAACTACATGATATTCTGGGAAAGGTAAAAAAAAAAAAGACAGTAAAAAATATATATATCAGTGGTTGACCAGGGTTAGCAAGGAGGGAAGAATGAATAGGTAGAGCACAGATGATTTTTAGGAGAGGGAAACTATTCTGTATTATACTATAAAGAGAGCTAAATGCCATTATACATTTGTCAAAACTCATAGAATGTACAGCACAAAGAGTGAAACCCAATGTAAACCACGGACTTTAGGTAATAATGATGTGTCAATATAATTTCATCTATTGTGACAGGCGTACCAATGTAACACAGGATATTGATAATAAGGAACCCTGTGCACTGTGTGGGGGTGGAGAGTATATGGAAACTCTCTCTTTTCAATTTTGCAGTATGTTTAAAAAAATAGGTAAAAGAGTATATGACATCAAAATATATTATGAAGTTGTAGTAATCAAGATAATATGGTTTCTTTACAAATAATTTCATTTACAAATAATATGATTATCTATGTAACGAACTGAAAGGAGTCCACGGAAAAAGTTACTAGAATAAGTGGCCTGAACTAAACGTCTATCTGCTCTCTCAGAATCATTTCTGCACAGACATGGCCACGTTCATGGAGCTCAGCACCAAAGCCAAGATGTCCATTTTGGGCCTGGGTACCTGGAAGTCTCCCCCAAATAAAGTCAAAGAAGCTGTAAAGGTGGCCATTGTTGCAGGATATCGCCACATAGACTGTGCCTACATCTATCAGAACGAGAATGAGGTGGGAGAAGCCATCAGAGAGAAGATCCAAGAGAAGGTGGTGAAGCGGGAAGACCTCTTCATTGTGAGCAAGTTGTGGTGCACCTTCTTTGAAAGGAACCTTGTGAAGGAGGCCCGTCCGAAGACCCTCAAGGATCTGAAACTGCACTATCTGGATGTCTATCTTATTCATTGGCCCCAGGGATTTCAGTCTGGGAAGGACTTATTCCCAAAAGATAATAAAGGCAACAACCTCATCAGTAAAGCAACATTCTTGGATGCCTGGGAGGTCATGGAGGAACTGGTGGATGAGGGGCTTGTGAAAGCTCTTGAAGTCTCCAACTTCAACCACTTCCAGACTGAAAGGATCTTGAACAAGCCTGGACTGAAATATAAACGGGTGACTAATCAGGTCGAGTGTTACCCCTACCTCACCCAGGAGAAACTGATCCAGTGCTGCCATTCCAAGGGCATCACTGTCACTGCCTACAGCCCCCTGGGCTCTCCAGAGAGACCTTGGGCCAAACCAGAAGACCCTTTACTACTGGAGGACCCCAAGATTAAGGAAACTGCTGTGAGGCACAAAAAATCCTCAGCCCAGGTTCTGATCCGGTTCCAGATCCAGAGGAATGTGGTGGTGATCCCCAAGTCTGTGACACCAGAACGCATCGTGGAGAACTTTTAGGTCTTTGACTTCAAATTGAGTGATGAGGAGATGGCGACCATTCTCAGCTTCAATAGAAACTGGAGGATCTGTGTCCTGACTGACCAGGCTCATTTGCCGGAATACCCCTTCAATGCTGATTACTGAAGATGAATCTTCTCAGGAGACACTTGATGGATTCTTTCTCTTCACTGAAGTGGAACTTGCTCTTCCAAGGTCTACCTTAACCAAGTTTAGTGAAATCATACTGTGTCTGACCTTGTCAGAATCAAAGCAAGGTTTAAAAAAAAATTTTTGTCAGTTCATTACAATGGTACAAAATATGATTTGTTATGCTCTAATCGTACAAGCACGCAATATTAGTTGCTCAATCTCCTTCCCAGATCCTTCCTTTCCTTCCCCTCCTCTGTTCCCTGAGGCAAAGTTTTATTTAGATCCATAGGTTAAACCAGGAGAAGACTTATCACAGGGAAGTATGACTTAGATGAGCAAATGACTACTTCTTCCATTTATTTGATCTGAACAAATGTTTGTTAAACAACATGTCTCTGCTAACATTCAGGATGTAAAAATAAAAAGAATTTAAAAATTTAAAAAAAGAAAGGTTACCTTAAATTTGGATTCCTAGAAGAAACAGAGAGAGATGTAGTAAAGAAAATGTTAAGGGCTAGGATTGTGGCTCAGTGGTACAGTGCTTGCCTAACATATATGAGGCACTGGGTTCAATTCTCAGTACTGCATGTAAATAAATGAATAAAATAAAGATCTATCAACATCTTAAAAAATGTTTAAAAATATAACTGCTATGAATTGTGCAGAAATGGTGGAAGATAATAAATGACAGAGTCAACAGGACTGGCAAGTTTCAAGCAAGAAAAATCAAAAGAAATCTTCTCCTAAATATATCATAATTAAAGCATTAGAAAAAAAATTATAAGAGTTGCCAAGCAGAAAAAGAGAAAATACTTTCAAAAGAGTGTAATAAAACTGAAATCTAACTCCTCCAAAGCTACAATAGAAACCAAAAAGACAACAGAATGTAATACACTGAAAGTAACTACTTATCTACTTAATTCTAGTAGAATTCAATAGCCACTATAGAATTTTCAAGCAATCAAGAATTGAGAGATGATATCACCAACATACCCTCAATAGATGAAATTCTAAAAGATGGACCTCAAAAAGGCAGGAAAAAAGTGATCTGGGCTAGATCTTACCAGTCTAGCTCTGGGATCTTGCCTGGATTTCAGCTAGCTAGATTCAGTGACCTATTGACATAAAAAAAATAGGTAAACATATGGAAAAGAAAAAGTGAATTTTATACAGTTTGATCAAATTAGGGAGAAACTGCTAGATTTCTACTCCCCCTGGTCCCACAGAAGTGATTACAATACATAGAAACAAAACCCAGGTGCTATACGTATGTAAATTTAGTTAGTCTGTGCCAGATAGGCTGGGGCAAGAGTCAGCATCCTTCTCCAGCTTTATTCTCAGTACAAGAAAATATGGGATGCAGAAAACTATTATTAATAAGTCATAATTTCAGAAGGACCCTTAAGTTCAGTATGTTTCAAAAGGTCTAAGATTCAAGAAGGAATGAAAAATAAATAGTAAATATTAACAAAATTAATAAAGTTTAAATTCATAAAAGAGAACTAATAATGCAGTAATAAAATCATCTAGTGAGATTTAAAATAGGAACTAAAATGCCAAACAAAAGCATTAATATGTAAGTAAGAAACATGAAAAATGGAATTCAAGTGTTTTGAGGTCTTTTTATTATCAATGTGAACCATAAAGGTTTAATTTTACTTCACACTTAGGATAATATAGAATTGCACATAATGGACTACACTTATAGGTAGGATATAATATATCAGAGTAGAACAATGCTCCTGCCAAGACAACTAGAGAAACTAGAAACTGAGAAGTTGTTTCTACAAATACTCATTTCCTTGGGTATTTGTTGACTGTTACTCAGGAAGTCAGGTTGAAATTATGGATTTTTGCCTAGGCAAAGGGTTATCAAGAAACAAACTAGCATAGATTTTGGAGGTCTGGCAGAATTGTGGGACCTCAAGCTCAGTCAATTTTTCCCCTAAGACATTTGCCAAATATTGAAACCATAGAGACTAAAAACTAAGCAAAACATTTTTGAAAAGCAAAGTCAAGTTTCTGGTAGTCTTGAAGTACCACAGAAATAGACTAGCATTCAGACTCTGTAGGATCAGGAAGACCACATCAAGTTATCAATGCCCTGGAGGCTGTACTCTAGAAGCAGAGTAAAATCAAAAGTAGACTGACCCTTACTCTAAATGCCTATCAGAGAAAAAGGAAAGTCGTATTGTCCAGAGCCTCTATAATTTTATGACACTAAATCAGAAATTACTATGCTGATGATCCTTAGTAAGAAAAATAAAGCAAGAAGGCATCACAATACCCAACCTTAAATTATACTACAGAGATATAGTAACAAAAACAGCACAGCATTGGCACAAAAACAGACATGTAGACCAATGGTACAGAATGGAAGACACAGAGACAAACCTACAAAAATACAGTTATCTCATACTAGACAAAGGTGCCAAAAACATACATTGGAGAAAAGATAGCCTCTTCAACAAACTGTGATGGGAAAACTGGAAATCCATATGCAGTAAAATGAAACTAAACACCTATCTCTCAACCTTCACAAAACTGAACACAAAGTGGATTAAGGACCTAGGCACTAGAACAGAGACACTGTGCCTACTAGAAGAAAGAGTAGGCTCAAATCTACATCATGTTGGCTTAGGAACCGACTTCCTTAATAAGACTCCTAAAGCATAAGAAGTAAAATCAATAATCAACAAATGAGAAGAATTCAAACTAAAAAGCTTCTTCACGCAAAGGTAACAATAACGTGAAGAGAGAGCCTACAGAATGGGAGAAAATCTTTGCCACCTGCACCTCAGATAGAGCATTAAACTCCAGGATATATAAAGAACTCAAAAACTTAATACCAAAACAAAACAACTCAATCAATAATGGGCAAAGGAACTTAACAGACACTTCACAGAAGAAGAAATACAATCAATTAACAAATATATGAAAAAATGTTCAACATCTCTATCAGAGAAATGCAAATTAAAACTACATTGAGATTTCATCTTATTCCAGTCAGAATGACAATTATCAAGAATACAAGTAACAATACAATAACAACACAATAAGTGTTGTCGAGGATGTCAGGGAAAAGGTACACTCATACACTGCTGGTGGGACTGCAAATTGGTGCAAGCACTATGGAAAGCAGTATGGAAATTTCTCAGAAAATGTGCTAAGTGAAATAAGCCAATTCCAAAAAACCAAAGACCAAATTTTCTAATGTGCAGATGCTAAATCACAATAAGTGGGGAGGGAGTTGGGAAAAAAAGAAGTACTTTGAATTAGACAAAGGGGAATGAAGGGAAGAGAGGGGGATTGGGAGAAGGAAAGTTAGTAGAATGAATTGGACATTACTTTCCTGTGTTCACCTATGTTCACATATGAATACACAGCCAATGTAATTCCACATCATGTACACCCAGAAGAATGGGAAGTTGTATTCCAGGTATATAGGTCAAAATACATTCTACTGTCATGTATACAAAAAGAATAAAAAATAAAATAAAATTACTATGCTTGATAAAGAGACAATGAAAATCAAAGCAATTTTGCCTTCCTATTTTTGGGGATTGAAACTAGGGTGCTTAACCATTGAGCCACATAGTCAGTCCTTTTATATTATTATTATTTTTATTTTGAGACAGGTACTCCCTAAGTTACTGAAGATCTTATTAAGTTCCTGAGGCTAGGTTTGAAACTTACGATCCTCCTCCCTCAGTCTCCCCAGCTGCTGGAATTATGGGGAATATGCCACCAGGGCACCCTGCTCGATTTTGCCTTCTTTTATGACGGAATTTATTATTTGTAACACAGAATCTTGCAATTTGGTAAGAGGGGAAGTCCCTTTCATGCAAAAGGGGTTCACTTTATGTTTTTAATGTAAACTTTGCTGCTCAATCGCTAGAAATTTCTTTTAAAACCAACATTTTTTTTTCTTTCCTCTTCTTCCCATCCCTAACTGAAGGGAAAATAAAGATTAACATTCTTCCTGTTCTAAATTATTTGTCCTTTGGTTTACTGCCCACCTGAACAAAGAAACTCTGGATCTGGAAATGGGAAAATACTCTTCTAAGGATAAAGTTGAACATTTATCGCATCTACAATATCTGGAAAACAGCCCCTTGTACTTCCCTTTATAAAGCCGTCTATTTCCCCTGCTAGTTAGCATGACAACCTCTGTGACTGAGTCTATTGCCTTTCTCCTTTGCTAGCAAAGCAGTAAAATTATTACTTGTTTTCAAAACCTTGATCAGCATCAGGGACAAAGATCAAACTTTCAACATCAATATCTTAAGGTCATCAGTTCAAACACCAATGAAAATAATTTGGTAAATGTGAAAATCTTCCATTAATAGAATAGCAAAGAAACTAATGTTCACCATATTTCTAAACTCTCTGCAAAAGTAATTTTTATCCTCCTTCAGATATTATGATTACATAATTCTCATTATTGCTCATACAGAATACTCATTAAATATCATTACACACCTATTTATTTAAAAGCACTTTTACTACATTCCTTTAAACATTTTCATCTTCAGATTGTACAATACCAAAACTAACTCCCAATATCAACTGAAGAACATTGTTTTCAGCTTTCCTAAGTCCTTCAAAATTCTAATTGTATTTTAGTTCCTCTTTATATTATAACTTAGTAACTCTAGCTTTGAGAAGACGAAGAACATTAAATCTCTACACTAATATAATGGCATCACTTGTAAGTAATTAAAATTTTTTTAAACATTTTCAACTAATAACCATAAAACTTTTGCCTCTTAATAAATAAATAACCTCTATGTTATCTTAAAATAGACGAGATTCAAAATCTAATTAAAAAAAAAAAAAGTACAGGGCTAGGGATGTGGCTTAGTGGTAGAGTACTGTGCCTAGCAGACATGAGACCCTGAGTTTGATCCCCAGCACCACACACACAAAAAAGTACATTATTCTCTTTTAATAGGTATCTTTTTTATTTACTTTCATGAAAAATACTGTTTTAACAGATTAAAGTTATTTAAGGTAATAATGAAAATGACATATAAAATCAAATATACAGTGAATCACAGAATTCTCAGGGCCTATTTAGATTCTAGCTAGTCTAACTATATAGTAAGGTTTTAACAACATGATTTTTTTTTTTTTTTTTTTTTTTTTTTGGTGTTAGGAATTGAACTCAGGGGCACGCAACCACTGAGCCACATCCCCTACCTATTTTGTATTTCATTTAGAGAGAGGGTCTCACTGAGTTGCTTAGTGCCTCACTTTTGCTGAGGCTGGCTTTGAACTCTTGATCCTCCTGCCTCAGTCTCCCAAGCTGCTGGGATGACAGGCATGTGCCAACACACCTGGCAACAACATAATTCTTAAGGTTGATTTTAGTTTTACACCTAGCTAACCACATGCCTACTGCATTATTATAGTAAAACTTTTCATCTAGTTAAATCAATAGAAATAAGAGAAGTGCTCTCTCAGAGTTACAAGTGATAGGCTACATTTGTACTGTTAGGCTTAAAATATACAGAGAAGATAAAACTAAGCACATACCAGAAAAAGCAGTTTAATTAACTAAATGAAACAGGGAAATTCTGACAGTACAGCAATGACTCATGTGCACACAGACAGTGAGGAGCAAGTAACCTTTGTGCTATTTGCAGAAAGGGAACCTTTGTACATTTGATTACCTACCTACAAAAAAAAGGCAGTATGGATAAAAGAAAAACAACATTAGTGATCAAAAGTATATATTCACCTTGTAAAAACTCCACCTTGTAAGCAATGAAGTAGAAGAAAACAGTGCTGAATTTCTTGGCCTCCTTTCTTTAAATCAGCCTTGAACCAAGCATAACTAAAACACTGAACCACAAGTGTTCCAAAAAGCATAAAGCTTAATGTTAAAACACCAAAAACATACTGTCCTTCATGGAAAAACCTGACAGATACCCAGATGTCCACAATTAAATCAGCTATATAGATTATAATGCCAAGAACTGACATCATAAAATTGCATTTAGTATATTTCATTATGAATGCTATAGCTCTTGGCTATCTTCTCTCTTCTTTCTTACAAAAATGAAAAAAAAAATTCCAGAACAAATATTATTGCATCTTCTGGTATTACACTGAATTTTAATTTCTTCTCCCTAAACCTATTTATAAAAATAAATAAATGATATGAAATTGGAACACTAAAACCAAAGTGACTAATTTTAACTATCAATTCTAAATCTCTAATCCAGGTCCAAAGTTACAAGGTCCAACTCAATCTTGTGTTTCATAGTGATCTTCATTACGGATGACAATACCTAAAATGAAATAAAAACATAAGTTTCTAAAAATCCTATGTACAAGGACAGGCCCATGATTTTATTAAAGCTCTATCTTTTCTAAAAATAATGTGTTACCAAATAAAATAATAATAATATATTGTCACTAAATATAATTCTTAAAATAGTTTTTGGAAAGTGTAGTTTCAGAAATATACTTACTAGTTGGCAACTTCCTCTCAGATTGAAGTATTAATATTTGTAAAATATAACTTACTCACAAAGGTTCTTTAGTGCAGGATCATTTATAGTGGCAAGAAACTGGAAATAACCTAAATGTGTCATCATAAGGAAATCGTAAATAAAGATAGATTCATAAAATTAAATATTATAAAGTTACTTATATTTAACAAAGGTACAATAACTTTGAAAATTCTATTTTGGGGGGGGGGGGTTGCTGGGGATTGAACCCAGAGCTTCATGCATGCTAGATAGTACTTTACCACTGAGCTACACCCTCAGCACCCAACCAGAAATTCCATGCAATATCCCAACATAGGGAAGTTTTCACAATTATCCCCAAACATATATACTCCTTGCAGAGCCTTTTTATAACAACAAATAACTAAAAACTACCTAAATGATAACTGTTTAATAAATTAGGATATATCCATAGAAAAGGATAAATCATTCAACCTTTAAAAAGAATGATGAAGCTTTGTTTGAATTGACTTCAGAAGATCTCCAAGACATATGAAGTGAGTAGCATACTAGAAAGATAAACACAGTATTTATGGTTTTTAATTATATATAGGTAGTTGGGAATAGGAAGCAAATGCAACTTCAATCATTTGCTCTCTCTGTTTCCATGTTGAGTTTATACAACACACTCATATACTTATATTATTTTGATAATTTCTTAAGATGAAAATAACAATAAATGATACTGAAGAGAAATTTTGATGACTAGAAATATGTTAATCCTACTAAAAAGAGCTAACATACTTAGCACTATGTGCATGGCACTGAGTTAAATGAATATAAAAGGCTTCAATTTGATTCTTACATCAAACTTAGGAATAGATACTATTAACAGACCTGTTTTATAAACATGTACTAAATGCAATCTGCAGTTCACATGACTTAAGTGTTTTTTGTTTATTTTTCTAATTAATTCCAACGTCTCATTTAAAAAATCCAGATTTCTGTCTGCAATTTAAAAAAAAAACCTGAAAGATGTGCTATTCTACACTACCATTTCTCATGCACAGTGGCTGCCCTTTACATGGGGCATGCTTTCTGCAGTTCACCACAGTGGCCACTTGGCGCACTCCAGTAATTTCAAAAGCTGGGTCTCAGTGTGTCCTTAAACCTTTTCTTTTCTACCCTCTGTTCTATTTTTTTAATCTGAAGCAGAAATAATAATATATACCTTAGAGAGTTATTATGAAGATTAAGAAAGATAATGTTACATGATATATATAAACTTTTAGAAAAGTACTTGGCACACAGGGCTCGAGAATGTTAGTTATCATTATAATTATGCATGCCTACTTGCCTGATCTCTGTAAGCATCTCAGTTTGCAGTCTCTGACTTCACATTATAAAATGTTAAGTGAAAAATTACTATGGTATGATTTCAAAGCTTTGAAAATGAAAAAGAATGTCCATGTTTAGTTAGGCAAAAGCATAACTCCAACAGGAAGGAAATCTACATAGCAAGCTAAGACAATAGTTCTCAAAAAGACAACCTTCATCTTATTCATCTCTACCTCTATAGTTGATCACTATTCCAATATCACCTTAGGAAAAATAATGCCACCTACAAAATTGATTTCCAGCCAGGCACGGTGGCAAATGCCTGTCATTCCAGCAGCTTGGAAGGCTGAGCAAGAGGATCAAGAGTTCAAAGTCAGCCTCAGCAAAAGGGAGGCACTAAGCAACTCAATGAGACGCTCTCTATTAAGTAAAACATAAAAAAGGACTGGGGATGTCTCAGTGGTCGAGTGCCCCTGAGTTCAAACTCAAGTACTCAAAAAAAAACAAAAAAAAAAATTAACCTCCAGGGGATTTCTTACACTTACTGACTTAATAGTTCCAATTCAATTTCATTCAGAGGTTAACCTAGCTATGTGGTTACCTATTTGCCAGTCAAAAACATAACCTTTGCCCTTGTACATTATCTCCCTGCATTAAAGCAGACATCTGAAGAAACAAATACCAGGAAAATTTCACTTATCAACCAAATTTAACACATTAAAAAAAAAAACTTACTTGTCAAATATAAAAAAGTCTTCTTTAATTCAAAGTCCCTTCTGGAAAATCTTCATCCTGTGAATATTTTATTTCTTCTCCACTGAAAATAAGTATAATTAAAGGGCATATAATCCTTTAAGATCGAATACTAAAATGAAACTGAAATCACCTGTTAGTCACATGTGACATTCTATAATCAAGTGATAACAGTATGTATCATCATGAATACAGTACACCTCTTTATAACTACCTAATTGAGAGGAAGAAATAACATGGTTCCTTTGTACACTCACTAGATTCTAACTTTACATTGTATTTTTCAAATAAATATTAAGAAAATATGATTTGCCTTATAACATATCCAAGAGAGAGTCTTAAGTTAGAAATAACTCAGATAAGGAATTTAAAATGTATTATTAACTTAGTCTACCTATGTTTTCTCAACCTATATACCTTCTCAAACACTATGTCCTAAGAACATATAACTGTTGCTCCCTATTCCTGTATTAGCTCTCTGCCCCTGTAACAAACACTGAGATAAACAACTTATTAAAAGATTATTTTGGCTCATAGTTTTGGAGCTTCCAGTCTATGATCTTGTGGACTCATGACTATGTTGGGAATTGAAGTCAACTCTTCATGGCAAGAATTGTGTGGTAGAACAAAGGTGCTCATCATATGGAAGCAAAAGCAAGGAAGAGACCAGAGTCCCACAATTCCCTTCAAAGGCATTCCCTCAATGTCCTGAAGACCTCCCTCTAGGCACCCCCAACTCTTAAAGGTTTACCACTTCCCACAGGCTGGGAATTAAGGCTTTAACAAATGGCCTCCAGGATATTCTAGATCAAAGTTAAAGCAATTCCCAAAATAAGAACTATATTTCTTCTAAGTTTTTTGCTCAAAGACACTTACTATCTAAAATAACATCTAGTTGATAAAGTTCTGCCATTCCTTTAAAAATCAGCTCTAGCCAGGTGCAGTGGTACACACCTGTAATCCCAGTGGCTCTGGAGGCTGAGGCAGGAGGATTGCAAGTTCAAGGTCAGCCTCAGCAATTTAGTGAGGATCTAAGCAACTGAGCAAGACCCTGTCTCAAAATTTTTTTAAAAGAGGGAAGGCTGAGAATGTGGCTCAGTGATTAAGGGCCCTTGGGTTCAATCCCTAGGACAAAAAAAAAAAATCAGATCTAACTCCACTACCTTTAAGTTTTTCCAAATCTTCCCCAAAAATGAGACTCCCCTTCCTCCTTGCAATCCCATCACCTTAGCTGTACTTCCAGGATTTATCCACATATGCTTTAAAATAAGATCATGTATGTTTCCTTCATGGTTATAATCATCTAGAAAGCAAAAAATAAATAACTCATTTTTAACACTCCCCCATATTTTTACAATAGTACCTTGCATGTTGTAGGCAGATAATAAATGACTAAATATAACTGAACAGAAGGTAAAAATCTTTGGACTTATGTTTTGAAGAAAAACTTACACTCCAAAATTCACACTGCTAAATATATCCACAAAGACTCAATTCTGTATTTTTAGTCTAGAGCTCTCTTCTGAGTTCAATTCATATATCCAAGAGTCTTTGGATTCTTTACCTGGATATCCCACTGTAGGGATTTCAGGTCAGTCAATGTACAGAGGAGCAAAAATACTTCGAGTTGAGCATACTCCTCGGGATAAAAGGCACTCTGTTTGAATGGCTTAGAGATGCTCTGCAACTCCTCTGTCCTTGAGGCCTGGAGACCTTGGTTATTATCTTGTTATAATAACCTTTGGTAGTAGTGGACTCTGAGAAGCAAGCAAGTTATGTGATCTGCACCTACACAAAGCTAGGTACTATGTAACCTAGGTGATTTGATATAATGCTGGAATAGTTAATAAACTGGACTGGCTTTTCCGGGGACTTCTTGCTCTTTGCCATACTGTGTGCTTGCCTCTTTATTAGCTCTCCCCTTAACCCTTATAGCTGGACCCCAATTAACCATTACAGCTGGTGCCCAAACAGGGACCCTTCTGGACATGTTGACAAGAGAAGGGGATAGCTTACTGCCTGGAACAGGCTTTGACGCGCATCACTCATCGGCTGGTACCAATCCCACTGGTAAGCTATGGGGAATTCCCTGTCTGATGCTCAACGTCATCATCAGGCTGAACTTTCTTATTTATTTCGTAAGGCTAAACATACTGTAAGTAATGCTGATCTCACTGCTTTGCTGTCTGAAATAGGTTCATGCTGTCCATGGTACCCGGAGTGTGAGTCCTTAAGACCCAAAGATTGGGAAGATATAGGTAAAAAATTGCATGAGGAACCAAGGGCTCCTATACCTTGTTACATACTTGGTATTTGTGTAGAGACACTATCTCAAAAATAGCCTTGACAGAGCTACAGACTTCTCCAGTAGTCTCTAAGACTGAAGCTTTTTCTCAGTCCTCTCCCTGCATTCCTATTCCTCCCCCTCCTCTTTTTCCTCCCCCAATACAGTCTCATTTGTCTAACTGTCTCAGGCAGGCAGCTGAAGAAGGAGAAACTCAGACCTTGGCTGTCTGCCCTTTTAGATTAACCAATGCAAATCAACCAGAATATGAACAACTGCCTTTTGCTGTGTTTAAAGAATTAAGAAGGACAGTGTTGGAATTAATAGTAATTTTACTCTTAACATGATAGAGGGGCTGTGAATGGGTTATGCCTTGGTTCATAGTGATTGGAAAGCATTGGTGAAATCGGTTACTTCTCCTGCCCCAAAATATAGTGTTTTTACAAGAATACTCTGATTTAGCTCATGTTGAAGCTGAGGATAAGGTTCAAGGAAATGTTAATATTGATTATGATGACTTGTTTGGTGTGGGGCAAAGAAGGACATTACAACAACAAGCTCAGTTGCCTGCAGCCGCCATTTCCCAGATTAGAACTTTAGTTTGTAAAGCACGGAGGAGGATCCCAGACACTTGGGATCCTTCCAAGTCCTTTTCTGTAATTCAACAAACTTCAGGGGAGCCTTTTATTAATTTCGTTAACCAATTGACTAAAGCTATTGAAAGACAAGTAGACAATTTGGAGGCTGCCTATATTCTGACCAAATAATTGGTTTATAAAAATGCCAAGATTGTAAGGAAGTAATGAAATCCATTTACCATAAAGTGGATACTACACTTTCTGATTTGATAAAGGCATGTCAAAATGTTGGGACTGAAACTCATAAAGCTCCTTTACTGGCTGTTGCTCTAAAGCCCCCTGATAAACTTTGTTACAGTTGTAAAAAACCTGGCCATCTTCAAAAGGACTGTAAGATTTTAAAAGGGGGGGGGGGCACAAAAATGGCCCAATCAGAAATGTCAAATCTGTCATAAAGGATTTCACTGGGCTAATCAATGTAGATCTAAAACAGACATGTTGGGAAACCCAATTACCGGTCACCTCCTGACCCAGGGCCAAAGGAGGAGGAACCCTTTTCATCTGCAGATGACCCAGATGTCTCCTTCACAGATGTTTCCAGTTCACAGAAGCTCCTTCCATAAATTCTTTCATGCCACTAGAGGGGGCGCAGGAATAGATTTGATTACTACTGAGGTTGCTCAAATACGTCTCCCTGGAGAAATTTGTAAAATTGCTACCCAAATTCAAGGACCTCTACCTAAAGGTACCTTTGGTTTAATTTTGCCCTCCTCTCACAGTGCTAAAGAAGGAAGATTTATAATTCATGGAGTGATTGATTCTGAATATACTGGCATAATATACATTCAAGTTTGGTCTCATATGCCCTTAAATCTCCCCAAAGGATCCTCCATCGCTCAATTAATTGTCAGCCCTTATATTACTGCCAAACAACCCCTAAATGAAAGAGGAAATGCAGGATTTGGTTCCACTATTATAGGAGCATGTTTACCTATTACTGAAAATAGACCAAAATTAACCCTTTCTTTAAATGAACAGTCAATCACAGGGTTATTGGACACTGGTGCTGATGTTAGTTATACCTGTCTCAATGTGGCCCTCTGTAAGGGCCACCCCAGTTTGGGGCATAGGAGCAATAAAAGGTGTCTAAAAGTTCTCTACGGTTGTGATGCTCCACCCCTTCCAACCCACAGCAAGTTAGTACTCATATTCAACCGTACATTATGGCAATTCCCTTTCCTATATAGGGCAGAGACATCTTGCACAAGTCACAAATGTCTATGGAGTCACCCTTTTTTTAGGGGCCTCTGCAGAATTGACCTCCTTTCTGTTTAGGTGGAAAGTCACCACTCCCATCTGTGTAGAATAATGGCCATTGTCTAAGGCAAAGGTGGCAGCCACAGAGGCCCTCATTCAAGAACAATTCAAGTTATACACCCATTTTTTTCATAAAAAAGAAATCAGGGAAATGGAGAGTATTACAAGATTTAAGAAAAATTAATAAATGTATACAACCTATGGGTCCACTTCAATATGGACTGCCTAACCCTAATTTAATCTCTCAAGATTTTTCCTTATATGTAATAGACTTAAAAGACTTTTTTTTTTTTACTATCCCTCTTTCCTGATGATTGAGAAAATTTGCCTTCACAGTTCCCGTTTTCAATCATCATAAGCCTACTGATATCAGAGGAAAGTTCTTCCTCAAGATATGTTAAATAGCCCCACATCATGTCAACATTTTGTAAATAAGGCAATTCAGCCTTTCCGATGATTATCCCCACATATTCTTGTTTATCATCATATGGATGATAATTTGGTTACTGGGCCAATACTTATAGAAAATACTTTAACTACATTATAATACATTCTATTACAATCTGGCTACAGAATAAATTCAATGACAACTCCCTATTAACTATTTAGGACATAAGATACTCCAACATTATTCCATTTCTCATATTCCAAAATTGACTCTTTCTTCCAAATTTTCTTTAGTTCATTTGCAGAAAATTTTAGGACATTTAAATTGGGCTTGACCATATATTTCTTTAACTACTGATGTGTTATCACCTTTTTTTCAGCTGTTAAAAAAGCAACATAATCCCACCAGTTTTTTCCAGTTAACTCCTGCACTGACTACAGCTCTTCAGCGTGTTAATGAGAAGTTATCTACAGTTCTTACAGACTCCCAACACTCAATGTTCCTTTATCTCTAATAATCTTTTCAGGAAAGCCTTGTGCCTTTGCTACAGTTGTTGCCATTCACAATCAAAACTTATAATAGAGTGGTTATATTCTCCTCATTTTTCAGGAAGAAATGTTCTCCCTTATGCTGATATGTATGTTCAACTGATCTCAGATGGTCGCAATTTTCTCTCTTACAGGAACGGACATTCATGTACTTTATCTTACTTATGAAAAGATTTAACATTTACCGTATTTACAATTTTCTTCATTTTATCAGGCTGTCTTAACTGATTTTTTAGCTCCTCTTGTTTTCCATGCACCTCTGGATGAATACCTTTCCTTGTTAAGTCTCTCATGCTCCTTCTTCTATAATCTCCTCCATTCCACTTTCCAGTGGGATTACTGTTTATACTGATGGAGGAAAACAACGGGGTGTGGTATCTACATTCACTGATAATAAACGAACTGTTTACTACACATTGCCTCAAGCCTCTCCTCAGCAAACAGAATTTAGCTGCAATTATTTTGGCTCTTCGTATGTTTCCCACTGCCTTAAACATCATTACAGATTCTCAGTATATAGCCGAACTGATGCCTCATATTTCCTCTGCAATTTTGTCACCTATTTGGACTCTAATCTGTTATCCCTGTTTATCACTCTTCAATCTCTTTTACAGGATCGTACAGCTCCAGTATTTCTTGCTCACATATGCAGTCACACTAAGTTTCCTGAACCACTCACTGAATGAAATGCTCATGCTGATGCTGCTATAAAATCACTTTATCCTCTCTTTTCAGATGCCATAGACTCACACAATTTTTTTCATCAAAATGCTCGTTCCTTAATGAAAACCTTTTCTATTTCCTCTCAATCAGCCCATTTCATCTTAAATAATTCCTCTCATTGCACACTCTTTCATTTCCCTACTTGGGAAACTGTAAACCCTCGAGGTTTGCACTCTAATGCCCTCTGGCAGATGGATGTAACTCATTTTCCTCCTTTTCACCCCTATGCCTTCTTAAATGTTACCATAGATACGTCCTCAGGCCTTATATGGGCCAGTGCACATCATTAAGAGAAGGTCTCAGTCTGTATCTTTCATATGCTCCTTTGCATTGCCACCATAGGTAAACCTCATCATTTAAAAACTGACAATGCCCCTGTTTATACTTCTAGTGCCTTTGCTCAGTTTTGTACTCAATGGAATATAAGTCCCATGGAATTCCTCACAATCCTACTGGACAGGCCTTAGTTGAATGTGTACATCACACGCTTAAGACATACCTTTTAAAACAAAAACAAAAAAGGGGACCGACCTAGCCTTACTCATGTTAATAATGCTCTCAATAGTGCCTTGTTCACAATAAATGCTCTTAATGTACAGTATGAATATGATACATTTCACTGGTCCTCTGCCTTGGACAGTCAGTTTACCCCTAAGGAACCACTACCTAAGATTTATGTAAAACATCAATTTCCACCAGATCCAATTTGGTGGGACCCTGTACCTTTGATTACTTGGGGGAGGGGATATGCTGCTGTTCTTACTCCTCCAGGTCCTGTCTGAATTCCTGCCATATGTGTGAGACCAATCAATCATCATGAGTTGTCATTGAAGACTTCATAATTCAAGTCCCAAATTCCATTTGACCCTGGATGAAGATGACTCTGATTCAAAGAAGGAACCTCCAACAAGAACAAGAGGCCCAAAAGACCATCTGACTTCTAATCATCTAGTGACTTGGGGGATATAAAGAGTTTAACAACATCTGCTCAACAATTGCTAGCCCAGATAGGTTTAGAATGTACCCCAGAAAACTTGGTTATAGGTCTGTTTGCCAAACTTACCCAAAATTCTATAACTATGCTGACTATTAATTGTGTTATTTCTCTGTTATTGTATCCCTGTTGGTGGTGTCCCTGTACAAAAAACTGTTTCATCTTTGGCTTCCCACACCCATTATAATATTTGGATCTGCTTAGCGGAAAGTGTTAATTCTTCTGAGATTTGCATTCGTCAAGATGTAGATGTGGGAAGCATACTGGGATCTTGCCTTCTCCCTGTGTCCCATCCTGCTCATGAAATAGTTAATATGACAATGTTTTCCCCTAATCAAGGCATACAAAATCTGTATCTTATAAAGATTCCTATAATTGGGGGACTCCTCAGTGTACAAAGCCCTCCAATGCCATGCGGTCTCTTTAAATATGACTGATACCTGTGCTGAAATTCAAAATTATACTCATAAATGTGTGTCAATGGGACACACACACTTCCTTCAATTGCTCTAATGTTGAGCCCATTTTGTATGGAAATGGACATATCCCTTTACCTCTGGGATGGTTCTTTTCCTGTGGGACTTACACCTCTAACTATATTCCAGCTAATATGTCACATGGAACTCTTGTTTAAGTAGATTAACAGTGTTTCTCCCCTCTCCTCAGGATTTAATAGGTCACCAGCTCAACAGTTACATAAGAGAGCTGTATACTTAAAGATTGTGATGATTCAATTCATCTATCATCTAAAACAGAATTTGAAGCTTTAACTTTCTCTTTAGTTGGTATTCCTGTCCTAGCAGTAGGAACTTATAAACAAACAATATAGCTTGCTTGTGCTATGGTAAAAAATATAAACTACACATCAATGGCAATTTCTATGCCTAATGAGGAACAAAAACATCATCATCAAGCTGTTTGACAATAGAGCTGCTATTGATTATTTGTTGTTGTTACATCATAAGGGATGCCAAGAATTTAACAATATGTGTTGTTTCAATTTAACTGATAATAGTAACCCGTTCAAAGGAAATTGGGTCATCTTAAAGACATTGTAGAGAAGGTACAACAAGATGATGGAGGTTGGGATTTATTAGATTGGTTAACCTCATGGCTACCAAATTTTACATGGATCAAACAGCTTTTCATTGGAGGATGTTTATTGACACTTGCCTTATTATGCTGTGCTTGTTTTTGCCAATGTTTGCCTTGCTTTCTCCCTCCACCTTCTTTGAAAAGAAGATAAGTCATATCTATTCAAAAGGTCATACAAAACAAAAAAGGGAAGTTGTAGGGATTTCAGGTCAGTCAATGTACAGAGGAGCAAAAATACTTCGAGTTGAGCACACTCCTCAGGATAAAAGGCGCTCTGTTTGAATGGCTTAGAGATGCTCTGCAACTCCCGTCCTTGAGGCCTGGAGACATTATCTTGTTATTATAACCTTTGGTAGTAGGGACTCTGAGAAGCAAGCAAGTTATGTGATCTGCACCTGCACAAAGCTAACTGTACTATGTAACCTAGGTGACTTGATATGACTCTGGAACAGATAATAAACTGGACTGGATTTTCCAGGGGGGGACTTCTTGCTCTTTGCCATACTGTGTGCTTGCCTCTTTATTAGCTCTCCCCTTAACCCTTATAGCTGGACCCCAGGGATTAACCTTTACATCCATCCCACAATTACCTCAACTTCATCTTATCTAAACCATGTTCACTACCTATTCTGTTTTTGCTCTTCTACTGTCTATTGTATAACCCTACACATGTCACTTGACTTTTAATTCATTTATTAGGCCCATTTCTTCATCTGACAAATGAGGACCTTAGCAATGGATTAAATCAAAATAGAAAGCACTGAGATATTCTAGTTTTCAAAAGGGGGAAAGGTAAGGGTGAAGTTTCCCAGATTCCCAGGAAGAGCACGGTGATCCAAAAACCACAATTCTCTTCTGTAAGGTTACTGACTTACCAGCACAGTTCTTAAAAAGGAAGGAGGGAGGAAGGTAGTTTTCCATTCGAATGGCCATTAATTGATGGCTATCAATAAGTAACTATGGATGGGATGAAAATGACTAACAGAAGATTTTGATAGTTACTGCAAGGTTTTTTGGTTTGTTTTTTGGTTGTTTTGTTCTGGTACCTGGGTACTGAACCTAGGGAAACCGAAACACTGACCCACCTCCCCAGAAAATGTTTTATATTGCGACAGACAGAGTCTAAGCAGTTTAGAGCCTAATGTGCAAGCATTTTTAAAAAGTATATTGATTATCTATCTTACAAATGATATTAATATGACAATTTCAGGTACACCGTTTGAAACACTTTTCCAGTAATGGTGCATTTTTGAGACACAACTTCTCACACGTAACAGGTGTCTTTCAAACAACCTGAAATATTAGATTACTGCTTTATAAAATACTTCTAAGCAAAAAGCAAATTGTCTTTCTTCAAGAAAAAGACTTTTTTAAAAAGTCTCTTCCTCCGAAAAAAATGCTGAAGATTTCTATCCTAAATTTTAGAACTAAACATCCAGAGTGTCAGTTGTTCATTCGTTTCTTTTAAAAACTAGATGGGACAGTGGCTATGTTCTCCATCTCTTTGGGGGGTAGCAGTTATATACAATTGTGCTAATTTGATGGAATTGATAACAGGATCTGTGCATTTTCTCTTAGTTTATAACTCAATTTTTTAATGGGAAGCAACAGTTAATACTAAGGCAGTTAATACTCGACCAATTAGAAAACGACTCATTACGGAGCACAGAAGCTCCTTCCAACGTGGCCACAAAAGCTCTTCCCCAAGTTCAACTCTCCTTTCCGGGGAAGGTGGGTAACACAAAGAGGGAGAGGCAAGTTCCTTCAATCTTGCAGACCCGGCAAGTGTTGGCGGAAAATAGGAACAAAATCCCGTCACTTAGGCAAACTTTGTTTTTCAGATACGAAACGGAGACAAAAATAGTTCCTACCTCTTAGGGTTGTTTGAGGATTAAGCCAGATGTTTGTAAAAAGCACTCAGCACAGCAGTTAGCACTCATTAAGCATTAGTTACCCCTATTTCTTATAAAAAGATACGCGGGCTATTCTGACACACAAACCCCACGTCTTAAAACCCTGACTGGCAAGTCTTCCTGGGACTTGGTAACCTGCCTGCTCCTGGCTTCATCACAAGATCTCCCAGGTTAAAATGTCTCTCATCAATTTGAAGCCACTCGCCTGCCTGGGCACAAAGTCCTGCGACGGAACAAGACCCAGCCAGGGCCAGCTTCCCGCCTCGCCTCAGGCAGCTACAAACCACGCCGCCCACGAGCAGCTTGCCGCCGCCTACGCAACCCGCGCGGCGTCACGTGACCTCGGGCCCCGCCCCGCTGTCTGGTCTCGCCCGGCTCGCGCGATGTCACGTGATCTTTGGCCCCTCCCTTGCCCAGCGGCTCATCCCCTTGGGGCGGGTTCGTGCAGGGAAATATGATCGCTGTCCCCGCCCCTCCGGCCTGCTTTTTAGTTCCTCGCTCTTGTTGCCTAATGCGCGAAGAGCCGGCTGGCCTCGGAAACCGAAGATGTCTGTTACGCTGCAGCGCATCGAGCGGCTGTCCAATCGGGTAGTACGCGTGTTGGGCTGTAACCCGGGTCCTATGACCCTGCAAGGCACCAACACCTACCTGGTGGGGACCGGCTCCAGGTAAACGTTTCGCCCCTCCCCCACAACGTACACTCGCCGGCAGGACGGCGGAGCTGGGGCTCCAACGACTGCTGGTCCCGGGCAGAGATTGAGGGAGCGCGGCTTCTAGCCCCTTGTTGGGCAACCCCAGTCAGGACCGCATGCATATGCCGCGATCCCAGAGCTCAGCTGAATACAACCACCCCGGGTAGGAACCTCTAACCGAGGCAGAAATGTGAAAAAAATAAAATTTTAAAAAGACTTATGCTTTTGAAACCCAATTTACTTTGCTTAGTGTTGAATGCCAGGGTTCGTACTTAAGCTGTTCTGGAGGTAAGACTCCAAGGAAGCACTTATACCACTTTGCTTTCCTTACTGCCCTTGGTGTTTTGGCCAGAGTACAGCTTCCCATCACAAAAGCTTTTATGTTGAGGCCACTTCCTTAATTCAGCAGCAGAGGGCAGGATTTTCTTACTTCCAACTGATTTGAGTCTGTAAAAACCCCTGGCTTTTGGGAAGGAGGAACTGACTGTAATTTTGGTTTTTATTACAATTGTGACCAATATAGGTCATTGAGATTTCATTTGACGTATCTACTGCATTTCGCTCTCTTTTCGGTAACTTAAGAATTTTAGAAGCTGCAGGATAGGAAGGACTGGAGTATTTGCAATCAAGTAGGCAGGAGGTTAAGTCAAGAGTAAACAGGCAGGGTCAGGTAGATAGAAAACCTTCAAACTCCAGAATCCAGGAGGACAAAAAATTAAGCTGTCCCTAAGCCCAGTAAGTCCACAGACATTCTCATCTCAGCATATACCTAAGATGAAAATTGTATAGTCAAAATTACTCTAGAAAGTCTCCTATAGTACCGTGTTGGAGTTCAACGAATGGTCTTAATAAGTTCAACACAACTTACTTTCTTCCCAACCAGATGCCTGGTTCTGTTTGAAAAATGAGATTAAATTGGCTTGTCTTTAGAGGCCATGTTGTATGAAAAGTACCTACTTCTTTAAACACTAGAATCTCACTCAGTGGTAGAGTACTCCTGGGTTCAATCCCTAGTATCAAACCAAAAAAGAAAATTGAAAGACCTTGAGTATTCTGGCTCCCACCTCCTCATCAGGCTCATCTCAGACCTCTCATGTCAGCTGTGCTGGTCTTTCTGCAGTACCTCAGCAAAGCTGTATCATTTCTGCTACTGAGCTTCTGTGCATATCTACTTGTCTGTCTCCATCTCATCCCTCCCTTCTTCACCCAGCTATCCTTACGCATCATTTAGAGTACATTTGAAATAGTTTCTCAGGGAAGCCTTCCCTGATACTTTGGACAAAGTAATACACCGTCTTCGCACTCCATACTTTTGATGACCCTTAGCTCTGCAGAACATAAGTGCAGTGAAGACATTAATTGCTGTATCCTCAGCACCTAGCATAGAGCCTTGTATAGCAGAGGTACCTCAGTAAATGTTTGCCAAATGAATAACCATTCTTTACATATTCTCTTAATTTTTACTATTATTCTAGGACTTCTGGATAACTACAGTTTTAGTTTGTCTTCCTCATTCTGGTCAGGCCCTGGATGCCAAATGTATTTCACTAAAGCACCTGCTGTGTAATAAGCATTTGAATCAACAAATGATTGCCCAATTTCCCAGAGTATTTCCACATTCCTTCTCTGCTCAAGAATCTCTGAGAGCTGAGAATCTTTTGTGTCAAAACTACATACTTTGAGGGCACATATTGTACCTTATAGTAGGAAAAGCAGTCCAGAGAGTGGAGTTAATACTTTGGACTCTGGTTACCTAGATTATCATCCTGCCTCCATTTACTAGCTGTGTGACTTTTAACAGCTACCTCTCTAAGCTTTACATTCCTTACCTATGCAATGAGGGCTATATAGTACCTACCTCATAGGTATGTTATGAGGATTCAGTGAACCCTATGAACATCAAAAAAGCAAATGCTACCATGTGGAAACAACATTAGCTATTTATCACTTCTGCTTTTCTTATAACACTGGTTTCATAGGATATTCACAAAAGGTCTTATGATTTTATAAGAGTGACAGCAAAGTTGATCCCACTAACTTTCCATGAGTTAAAGAATTTTTTTCTCCATATAGCAGTTTATTATTATGTGCCTACTATGCATCAGGCACTGAGCCCTACTGAATGAATAAATCAGTCATAGACCTATACAGATTGATTTACACTCCTGGGCCCATTTTCAGTTTACTTGCATTTGCAGAATGAACTCCGGAGATAGGAGATATTGCCTGTGACCATGAAGAATAAAAGCAACCAACCCACATAGAGATGATACTATCTCATCATCTGCAATAACTGTTCATAGGCTTTACAGATAAGATAAATATTTAGGGAGGAAACAACTTTGTTTTCTAGTCTAGAACTGAAGTTTTATTTTTGTCACATGAGAAGTGATTCTAGGTGCTTTCCCAGTCACCTTCCTCCCAAGAGGTAACAAGTGTCCTGGGTGTAGAAGTCACTGGAACTTGTACCTGAACATTCGTGCTTCCCAGCACTGCCTCTTGCTAACTGTAAGACCTGGAACAAATTGCTTAACCTTTCTGAAGACTAGTTTTCATTTTGTTTTTTGTTTTTTTTTCTGTAAAATAAAATAATACCTCCTTAGAGTTGATCAGAGGATCAAAATATAATAAATATAAAAGCTCCCAATGGTTTAGTTACTGTGTTGGTATAAGATGTTATCTGTATGACCGTCTCATTTTTTAGGTTTTATGGCATCCAGATACAGTTTCTGTATTCTAAATAGGGTTGTGTTTATTCCAGGACTTGTGAAAGGCTTATTATCTTTAGTTTGAGTGTCCTTTCTTTGCAATCCCAATTTTGTTAGACCAAGACAGGACCACTGGGAGACCTAAAAAAGGAGGTCCAGGAACCACATTCTCTAGTGCAGTCTAGTGCCTGCAGTCACTAAGACTTTGCCCTGCAAACAGGCAGCACAGGCATTCTAAAAGATGTTTTCTTTGCTACTGGATTTTAGTAAATAAGCATGTTAATCCTGTTAATTTTGGCATGACTTGATCAGCATAATATGATCTGGTCTTTAAAATATGGAAATTTAAATTCAGTTTTCAGTTGCCAGATATTTCAAAATAGAGTGTCTTGAGAGGAAAGGAAGACAATGATTTTTAAAATAATAATAATAAGGGCCTTTGTGGTTTAAAAAGATTTGAGAAATCTGCATCTGAATCATGGAAGGATTCCTCTCAAGGGCCAAAAGACCTCCTAAATAGTCCAAGTGACACTAATTAAGGGGCAGCAAGAGTTTGGGATAAACACCAAAGAACCCCAAATTCACAGACACAGCCAAAGTTTAGAATTGTAGGCAAGAGAGTATTGTAAGGAACTACCACACATAGTATTACAGTTTTGTGTATTTTTAATGTAGTGTGACTAAATTTATGCAGGGACAAGCATTGCACATTGTGTTGTAGATAAACAAATAGATCCATAAATTGCTTCAACCACATGAGGTCCCTGCCTCATGGGGTTATATTTATAGAGTGGTAGAGAGTATGGAGATAGACAGTAAGTAAATAAACGAGTAAATACATGTTAAATGATAATAATTGCTATGGAGAAAAAGTAAGAGAAGGAAACTACAAATAATATCAAAATTTGTGACCCAAATCAGACTCAGATTTATTCCCTCCAGTGTTTAGTCTTGTTAATGGCACATCAATCGTCCCACCTAGAAACTCAGAATGATCTGAACTATCGTTCCCTTCCCTTCCACATTGATTATTAAAACAAAAATATCCTGTCGAGTGTGCCTTCTGAAAGGTCTTTAAACCATCTCTTCCTTACATTTTCACTACCAACAGGATCTTACAATGTTTCCTTGGACCTGTGTAACATGTGGTCATCCATTTCCAGTTCAACACTGTATTCCTAGTGATTCACTACTCTGCAGAACCCAGGATGTATATAGTGGCCCCCTGACCATAAGTCCACTGCCTTCCTCCCAAGAGAGAGACCTTTTCTAAATTTGTGTGTTAATTGATTCATAAAAACATATGATTGCTCATGTTAATGGAAGGAATGTTCAAATCAGATTAAATTTTATCTCCTCAAACATCATTTCTTTAAATGGTGAAAACTTTTTAAAGTTCTTCCTTGTACCTTTTTGAAATGTACAAGACATTGTTATCTGTAGTTACCCTACTGTGCAATGGCATGCTAGGGCTTCTTGCTTCTATCCACCTATAACTTTGTATAAGGTCAGTGTGTTCATTGCATTTTAATGCTCTGTAAAATGCTTTCTGTCACCTGTTACTTTCATTGTTTGTTTTTGGTCATACACAACTTCCCCTTCCCACCCTCCCTATAAAGTAACCAAGTTTGTTTTTCTTGCTTTCTGCAAGAAATAAAGGCATGGCAAGTTGTGGGTAATTTGTGAACAGTTTCCGATGAAGTAATGAATGATGCAGAATTTTCATCTCTCAGTCAGACTAAATTGGTAAGGCGTTACTGTTGAAACTGCATGGATAAATTGGTGAAATGATTCGTTCTTAAGGAAAACATCACTGACTTCTTTTGCTCAGGAAAACAGAGAAAGGCTCACAAACACAAACAAAAACATATTTATATAACTAATGGGATTGTCTACATAATGAAATATAACAACTCAGACCTTCCCCTATGCCTTCCTACAGCCTTTTTCACATAAGAGTACAAATGTAAAACTTCAGTGTTAGGTTAGGTATCTATGCAGAAGACCAGGTTTCTTTTTGATTACTACTGAATCAAATTCATAACTGTGAGACATTTTGAGGGCTTCGTAAAAGATCGGGAAGGCAAGATAGATGAGAACATACATTTTGGCCTAGGGTTTCTGGATTTGAATGCTGATTTTGTCATTTATTTGTGGAGTAATACTGGGCAAGTTACTTAACTTCTGAGTATAATGAAATACCTGCCTTGAATAGTCACTAGGAGGAATACAGTGGGAACAGTGCCAAGCTTATGTTAGTTACTGTGTAAGTATTCAAAATTACTGATATTATTCCTTGTGCAGTCTTCCTTTTAGATAAATTTGTTTCAAAGAACTTGCTTGCAGTACTATTACTATAGTTAAGCTAAAGTAACATGTAGTGGTTTCTAAGTATGTTGAAAGCAAAACTATCGCACAATTTCTTAAATGTAATATAAATTATCTATGTGAGAAATATGCTAACATTAACCCAGTGTTCCAATTGCATGATTATCTTCCCCTTAATTTTCAGGAGAATCCTCATTGACACTGGAGAACCCTCAATTCCAGAATACATCAGCAGTCTAAAGCAAGCTTTGGCTGAATTTAATACAGCAATCCAGGAAATCATAGTGACTCATTGGCATGTTGATCATTCTGGAGGCATAAAAGATATTTGTAAAAGCATCAGTAATGGTAAATAGAAAATATTTATAATATACATTGAAGAAAGCTATGTTTGGGGAATAATTTATAATTTAAGGTATAAACCATTTACTAAGTACCTTTTATTTAAATGGCACTTTTAGAAAGTATTAATTCTGTGACTTGAATACTGTCCCCAGCTTTTTTTCTTTTTAGAATTTTTATTTGTAGATGGAAACAATACCTTTATTTTGTTTACTTAGTTTTTTAATGTGATGGTTGGGATCTAACCCAGTGCCTCATGAGTGCTAGATAAGCACTTTACCACTGAGCCACAACCCCAGCCCCGTCCCCAGCTTTAACAAAAAAAGGAAAGGAGGGCTGGGGATATAGCTCAGTTTGTAAAGTGCCTGCCTCGTATGCACAGGGCCCTGGGTTCAATCCCCAGCACCACTAAAAAAAAAAAAAAAAAAAGGAAAAGTCCTGTTTTCTGTTTCTAAATCCTCTTCTCCCTCTTACTCTTACTGTCCTCTTTTTTCTCTGTGATAAAGGACAGTTTTAATTTAGTCTTTTGTGACAATGACTGCCTCACACTTAATAATAACTGACAACTATTGAGCATTCACTGTGTGCCAGGCACTCTGCTAAACAATTTGAGCCGTTCAGGGTACTTCAAGGAAGATGCTGGCTTTGTCCATGTTCTAAACAGATGGATCTCAGGGCTTCCATAACTTTAAAGCAATTACTCAGACATACTGAAATTCAGACAAAATGTCATTGTATTTCTCTCTCCCTAAAACCTATTCACCAACTCTCTCCTTGTTCCTTCATCCTCTCATCACATACTTCTCTATTCATTCATTCATTCTTTCATTCATTCAACAAATATTCAAGTGACTGCTATGTGTCAGGTACTGTTCTTGGCTCAAGAGAGTATAGCAATGAAGAAAACAGACTGTGCTCTCAGGAAGCTTTCATTCTGCAAGAAGAGCATCCCTAATCCAAAAATCCAAAACACTCCACAATCCAAAACTTTTTGAGCACCAGCATGATGCAACAGTTGGAAAATTTCATGCCTGACCTCGTGACAGGTCACAGTCAAAACACAAATACACTAAAAACTTGGTATAAAGTTACCTTTAGGCTTTTGTAGAAAGTATATACCAAGCATTAATGAATTCTATGTTAAAATTGGGTCCATCCTCAAGATACCTTATTATGTATTGACAAATATTCTAAAAATCCAACATCTGACCCACTTCTGGTCCCAAACATTTCAAATAGGGTATACTCAACTGGTAGTGGAAAAAGTAATGGGTGTTGGGAAGAAAAATAAAGCTATGCAAAGAGAAAACGGAAAGAGTAAAGCAGAAGGAGCGAAGGGGCTATTATCAAAGAATGGACTGAGGAGAAGGGGTGAGCTCCTGAGAGGACGGCACGCCCGAGTGAAGGCACTACAGGAGCAAAGAGGCTGAGATAGGAGTGTGCGTGGCATATTCAAGGCATGACCAAGAGGTCAAGGACCTCAGTCCACACGAGGATGTGCATGTGCATTCAACTAGTGTTTTTAAGTATTTGCAAGGCTTTTTTTAGGCCTCGAGACTATAATTAAGAACAAAATAGTCTCAGCTTCTATGCCCAGGATCACCAGGCTGCCAGTTATAAAAACTTTCAGCTGGGTAGGGTGGCACCTACCTGTAATCCCAGTGGTTGGGGAAGCTATGACAGGAGGATTGTAAGTTCAAAGCCAGCCTCAGCAATTTAGCAAGACCCTAAGCAACTCAGCAAGACTCTGTCTCTAAAATATAAAAAGGCTGGGATGTGGCTCAGTGGTTAAGCACCCCTGGGTTCAATCCCTGGTACAGAAAAATAATAAATAAAACCTGCTAACCTAACTTTCTTGCCTTCTTTCCTCCTTTCATCCAACCCAAGGAGATGCTGAAAGGACTCATAATTTCTCAGCCTGATGATTTCTCAATTTTCCTTTTCCTTCTCTAGTAAATTCACCCATTAGATTTTGCGAATTAAAAAAACTGTGATCCTTTTATTGCCAAGTAGTAGTCCCATATATAAATATACCATGATTTATTTATTCATTCACCTGTTAGTGAACATTTGACCCATTTTCTTTTTTTAAAATATTTTTAGTTGTCAGTGGACCTTTATTTTATTTATTTATATGTGGTGCTGAGGATCAAACCCAGTGCCTCACACATACTAGGCAAGTACTCTACCATTGAGCCACAACCCCAACCCCTGACCCATTTTCTTTTAATTTAAAGTTTTGGGTTCCATACAAAATAATAAATATTAGATTTCCTATAGTAATATAGGTATACCTAATATATAATATGCCTAGGTAGTAGATTACCTATTCAATTGATGTGAAGAAACTAGAAGAGAAAATTGACACTGCTTTTTATAGCCACTGAAATTTTAATACATTGAGAAATGACTTGTTGTATTTCTTACTGGACTTTATTGAAGCTATACAAGCTGCTGCAGACCTTGAGATGCTGGCATTAAAGTCATACAGAGATGTCTTCCAGAATCTTCTCCCAATAGTTTCATGTTCTTTCTTCATACTCAAAATCCTTAATCACTAGCATGCTGGTTTCATTTTGTTTTCTACTGTTTACTTTGTTCCATATTTCTTTGCAATTTTGTTTAATTATTGGTAGGGCAGAAGTAGTTCAAGAACATTACAATGCTACAATATTTGTATAGACCACCCCCAAAATACAAATGCTATTTACAAGATTTCATGGGAGAATACAAAAACTTCAAAGCAATCTGCTTATTTGGGAACTTACAGGAAGTCACCATTTACTAGGCATGAGAACTCTGTAGTCCCATATAGCTTGGATATTTTGGTTTGTTTTGGTTTTGAATAAATCTTGTAAAATACATTTTGTTATTTGATAATTTTTAATTATTTTCCAAGTAAAATTGAGTCTCTGCCACATATTTCACAACTAAGTCCTAGGACAAAATGTTTGCATCTATGCTATTCAGGTAGAATGTTTTTATTAGAAATTATTATACATTGAGAGTATCACATTTGCTCTAGCTTAAATGATAAGAATTTCCAATGATATTATAAACCATTATTCAAACCTTAGCAAATGACTGAGAGCTATATAATAGAGACAGAAAGTAGATGAGTGGGTTGCCAAAAGGGAATGAGCAGGGAGTGATTACCATTGGGTTCAGAATTTCTCTTGGAGCTTCAAAAATTAGATAATGGTGATAGTTGTAGAATTTTTTGACTATAGTTAAAACCTACTGAGTTGTATATTTTAAAGGAAAAATTTTATAGTATGTTAATTACATCTCAAAGTGATTATTAGAGATATTATATGATTATTTTCACCATATTTTTCCATTCTTCCTATAAATGGTTATTGTGAATAGGATATTTGTTTTCATATATAAGCACACACACCCAAAATTTTGAAAATTGATACAAAGTTACAGTATCGTATTTTTTTGTAATTTTGAAATAGTTGTGGTTTTTTTATGATCTTCAACCAAAAGCCTTATAACTAGAAGTGAACCTCCACTTCTTTACTGAAGTAAGAATTAGGCAGATTAAAAACCAAAACAAGCCTCACCATCCTAATTTAATGCATAGTATCAGTTTCCAGACAGTTTTTTGTTTTGTTTTGTTGCTTCAGCCTCCAAGATACAAAATAATGGAATTTGAGGTTGGAAGGGAAGGTGCTGTTTGTTATTGTTATTTTTATTTCAGTGTCTCTCTCTCTCATCCTCCATACTAGTCTATGCCTTGTCAGTTTTTCTTTGGGATGTCTTCTTCTCCCTCTGTGTTTCAGTGCTACCACCGTAGTATTCATTATCTTCTGTTTGAGTTATTGCAGTCATCCCCTCTTGGTTCTGTCTTATGTCACCCCTTCATTCTCCCCACTTACAACTGCCATATTGCCCCACCTGTTAACACTATCTCGTTGTCTTACTGAAAGTGTGTAGTGGCCACACATGGGAAAGTTTAAATTCCTCCATTGTGTGAAAGGCACTTTAAGGCCCTCCATAATCTGAGCTTATCTTACCTAGGCCACTTTCTCCATTCTTCCCATTCAGGTTTTGCATTAGACAAGTTGGTAGCATGATGTTGTCACACATATGCCATGCTCATTCTCATTCCTGTGCCATTACTAATGCTGTTCCCCATTCCTACATGTCTTTCTTATACATCCTATTTATCCTGTAAATCGTACCACAAGTTCTATCATATTTCTGAATCCTTTCCTATTTTTCTTTTCTCTGAACTCCTGTTGCCTTTATTTTCTTATTTTTTAATTTTGTTTACTTATTTATTTTGGCGGTACTAGGGATTGAACTCAGGGGTACTCTACTACTAAGCTATATCCCGAGCCCTTTCTTATTTTTTATTTTGAGACAAAATAAAAAATTATTAATTATTGGTAGGGCAGAAGTAGTTCAAGAACATTACAATGCTACAATATTTGTATAGACCACCCCCAAAATACAAATGCTATTTACAAGATTTCATGGGAGAATACAAAAACTTCAAAGCAATCTGCTGGCTTTGAACTTGACAGTTCTCCTGCCTCAACCTCCCAAGTCTGAGAACACAGACCTGTACCACCATAACCTGCTCTATTGCCCCTATTAGTTGAATTGACCTCTTGGTACTCAAGAAATGGCATTGTATATACGTATTTTTTTCCTGTTTGTAAGTTTCATTTCCTCCCAATAAGACAGTTTTTTAAATCCGTTGATATCACAGTACTTGTATTCACTATATATAAATTATTGCCAGACAGTTATTGATTGGTTAATTAGCTTGATTTTCTTTATGTTAGTGAGTAGTAGTTTGTGCTGAATTTACTTAGCCTTGGATTTAGAGTTCCCTTTCAGCACTCATGGCAAGAATGATATAAGGCATATTCCCCAGCCCTTTTTAATATTTTATTTAGAGACAGGGTCTCACTGAGTTGCTTAGGGCATTGCCAAGTTGCTAAGGCTGGCTTTGAACTTGTGATCCTCCTGCCTCAGCTTCCTGAGCCATTGGAATTACAGGCATGCACCACTGCATGTGACTGGCCATGACTTCTTTACTGCAGGTAGGCACCTAAATAGAGAAAAGTTCTTGAGTTCTGTATAACTGATGTAAAAACTAGCTGAGATTATGAAGAACTACTTTCAAACTTTTATATAGAATGGAATGACTAGAAAATCACTCAGGCTTTTATATAAACCAAGAGGGGCATGGAAGAATAAAAAGCTCTTTTCACTGAGTTATATGAAATAGTTACATCTAGAGATAAGCTACTATAACTCATCCCATATTTTTGTTGTCTAAATGTCAGTATTTTATGTAGTCATTCACAATTGTTAGCTGTATTAAAGTTGATCTTTAAATGGCTAAATCATTTAAAGTATGACCTAATATATTTACATGTTTTATGACTAGACACTACCTATTGTATTAAAAAACTCCCACGGAATCCTCACAAAGAAGAAATTATAGGAAATGGAGAGCAACAGTATGTTTATCTGAAAGATGGAGATGTGATTAAGACTGAGGGAGCCACTCTAAGGTAGGTTAATGTTCCTTAGTCAGGAAAGGTCAGGGTGGGAGGGTCCTGTATGTATGTGTGATAAAGAAGGGGAGGCAGATTTAGGTTTATTTGCTTGTTCAAAGACTGACCCGGGAAATATACAAAAAAACAACTGGTAATATTAGGTATCCTGGGGGAAGAAAAATGGATGCTGGAGAAACCAATACAGGAAGATTTCACTCTGTATACCCTTTTCATTTGAATCTACTTTTTTTTTTCTTTTTTTACATAAATAATATTTAAATTTTAAAAGCTGGTATTTTCTTCTTAGGGTGACTTAGTGATCTACCTGTACTTCAATTCAGGGCTTTCCTTGTTCTTGCTTTGAAAAGATGATCCATACCTACAACAAGTACATTTTAGGCCAGACCTGTAATCCCTCATGACCTGCTTGAGGGATTCAGAAAGGTGTTTCAAACTCAGTAATTTTAAAACTGAACTAATTATGGTCTGTTCTATCCCCTACAATCTATACTGACTTTCTGACCTCAGAACATCTATTTTGCTCTGTACTTAGGCCTTACCCCTTCTTCTGAGATAGACACTTCAGTATTACCTTTAATCTTTACCCTTCACCTTTACAACCACCTGCCACATGTAATCAGTTAGTGTTTTTCCTCAAAATATTTATCAGTGCTATTCCTTCTTCATGTCCACTATTACTGTTTTATGCTTTATCTTCCTGTCCCTGGGCTCTCCCCTTTCCAGTCTGTCCCTCATAGGCTATGTCACTTGAGAATTTTGATGACTCTCACTAACTGCAAGGTAATGTTTATTTCCCTTATTATGCCACAGTCTAGGCCAAAACCATGTTTCTGGTCTTCACTCCCTCCACTCCCCTTGTGATCTCAATTAGCCACAGTTAGGATTTTGCCAATTATTCATTGGCATAGTATGTGTTTTCATACCTTTGTTTAAATCTTCCCTTTTCTGGGCATTGCCCTTTTCCCCATACTTGTCTCCCTGGTAAATTTTTATTTATTTATTCTCCAGAACCCAGTTCACATGCTACTAACTTTGAGAATCCTTTCTGGGCAGAATTAACTGCTCCCTCCTCCAGCTTTTATATAAATTTTATTATTTCATTATAGTACTTATTAAATTGTATTATAGTTTTTGTGTGCGTGAGTGGGCGTCTCCTTAAAAAGGTAATCAGCTCCTTAAGTTCACAATAATAGTTAATGCCAGTTGCCATAGCAAACCAACCAGAAATGTATAATGACTCAAGCACAAAATAGGTTTCTCGGTCGCATAAAGCCAAAAAAGATTCCTGATTAGCAAGTGGCCCTCAATGTATTCAGCAGGATAATGATTAAGGTTCCTTCCATCTTGTGATTCCACCCTCCTCTGCATGTGGTTTTCAAGATCACCACTCTCACATCAATCAATCCAGCAAGTGGAAAAGAGCACGGAAGGGTTATTGTGTAATAGGTTTTTATAGACCAGGTCTTCTGTTGCATGGGCTGCAAATTCAGTCACGTGTCCCCCTTGCTAACCATAGGTAAGCTGGGAAATTTAGTTTAACTGCATACCCAGGAAAAAGAAGTGGCTTTGGTTATTAGCTAACCATTCTCCAACACAGGCAGGTACCAGGTTCTTTTTGTTCCCAATCCCTGGCACATAGAAGGCACTGAACATTTATCCTATGTGTAGTAAGTATCTATGAGCAGGTACGTAGATGAACAATTGAATAAGAAAAAAAATTAAAGTAATGGGTATCTATGTATTCTTTCAAGCCAATACCTTCCCCACTATGCTAGTGATTTACAAAATCACTGTATAACTTACACACCAGCTAATTACTGAACAGTTGTCTTAAAAATACTCTTGTTGAAAATACAGTAGCATCTCATATAATTTTCTCATAATATCACAGGAAAATAAACATATTACTTCTTCAGAAAATATTCTTAACAATACTACATTTCCTTCATAGCACACCAGCCCTGGGCCAAGCTAGTGTAAGAGGTAGACACAGCAAGCGGTTCATTGAGTTTTCTGTCTCAAAGGTTTGGGAATAGCAGTACTGATTTATCACCCTATCATAGAATGATGGATATTACATCTGTATCTAATCTTACATATTGAGAATATTCAACCCTTGCAAGTTAACTACTACCAAAGTGAGCAGGACCACAGTTTTTTAACTTTCTATTAAAGTGTTATCTATAAACAGAAAAATGTACATATCCTAAGTGTATAATACAACAACTTCTTACAAACTGAACAAGCCATATGAGCAGCACCAAATGAAGAGACAGGATAGTATCAGCACCCCAAAAGCCCCCCTCATGGGAGCATTCTATCACTATCTCCCCCTTAGTTGAACACTACCTTGGACTTGTAGAGTAAATTGATGCCAAAAATCTCAGTGTTATCTAAATTACATTTAATATTTCTTTTGCTACATGCTGATTAGGACAAATTAAATATAGAAATCTATTTTAAGATTGGAAGGAAACTAACACAAAGAATCAAAAATAAAAAGCTTACACATTCTTTAAAAATGCCTGGGCTGGGGAGATGGCTCAGCTGGTAGAGTGCTTGCCTCACAAGCACAAGGCCCTGAGTTCGATCCCCAGTACCACAAAAAAAAAGAAAAAAAAATGACTTGGTAAGTCTTTTCTTAAAATATAATTTCTAATTATGATAAAACTTGAATAAAACATTTATTTTCCTGATGACTGTAGTTTCAGATTTCTATTTTTATAAATCAGCAAAACCAGTTGTTTTCAGTATTTACCTGAGGACTTGTTCTTAACAAAAGTTCCCTAATAGAAGGTTAAAAAAAGTGCATAAGTCTTCAAGTATTTGTTGTCCAGTTAATCTTATCTACTTGCCAACCTTGTTAAACAAAAATAAAAATAGGACACAACCAATATTCACCAAGAACTCTTTTAGTAAAAATTAGGAAGCTAGAACATATTTTTGGTAAAAATTTGACTTTGGACATCACCATCAGGAATTTTCTAGAGGATTAAATTTAATTTCTTGAAGAAAAATTGACCAGATAACTTTTGTTCACTGTCCTGAGTTTTCTGAAGTGCTATCCTTATAAAGTCCACTCGACCCAGAAGAGGCGTAACTGATGAATGGGATGGATTCGGCTGCATTTCTTCTGATCTTTAGCAAAACACTTCTGATGTCATTTCCTTTTCTTCTCCTGCCTGTGTGAGCTGATTTTAACACAGTTTTATGCAAATTAAGGCATTAAACACCCAAGTGACTTAGAATTTCCAGTCCCCTAGTTTTAGATATCTTACTGCCTTCGACCGAGAAAATAAAAAATTGTTGAGTTCTGGTGTGGCAAAGGTTAGGGATAATAAAGGAGGTATTTAATGCAAGCTTGTTGACAGCTAAAACAGTTTGCAGACTAAAAAAGAGTAGCTCTCCAAATGAGTTTTTACAGATTAAAAGAAAAGGAGTTCTGTCTGTTAATGCATTCTGTGTACTCAAAAATTGCCATAAGAGAAGATACACACCAACAAAGTTTTATAGTTGGCTTGAAAAAGACCTCCTGGAATTATTTTCATATAACATTGAATACTTCTATTATCAGGTGGTTGCAAGTTTAATCAGACAAAAATAATTATTTCAAGCAGCCCTTTAATACCTCATCACTGAAACAACTATAATAATTGTCTGCAATATAAGACGTACACTTGGAAAGCATCAAAGCATAATAATTCTTAACGGTCAGGCATTGGCCTTTGAGAAATAATTGTTCCTGCCAGACTTGGTGGCACATGCGGTAGGGCAAGGCAGGAAGTTTATAAGTTCTAGGCCAGCTGCCACAATTTTAAAAAGCTAAGCAATTTAGTGAGACCCTGTCTCAAAATAAAAAATAAAAAGACTGGGGATGTAGCTCAGTGGTAAAGTGACCCTAGGTTTCAATCCCCAATACCAAAAACAATAATTATAGTTGTTCCCCACTACCCTAGTATTTCGTGTTCTTATACTCTATTGTTTTTAACAATAAAAAGACTACTGTTTCAACATTTAATATTAAATATTTGACTAATTTTTCTTTTGGCAAAGAAACCTAAATTGTAGTCATTTCACTTATCTTAAAAACTAGTAAGAGCTGACTTTTGTCAAATGTCATTTTCAGAGTCTATGGAGATGAGCTTATTTTCTGCATAGCTTTATTATTTTCAGTGATCTTATATTACTGGATTTTTAAAATAAGTTTTATCTTGTTACTTTTCACTGTTTTTTATTGTTTGTTAATATTTTAGTTAATATTTTTATAACAGTATTAGTGAAATTGGATAATAGTCTGGGTTCTCCAGAGAGAATCAAAAAGATTCAATGATTACATTTTACAATTATAGGCACTATAATGATTACATTATTAAGACTATTATACAGCTGAACCATGTAGTAAAGTATGTTTACTTTCCCTTTCCTGTTTTCCTTGCTGTTAATAATTACTTTGTTTTATTTGAATAGTTTTCTGTGTACTTATCACTTATTCAAATCTGATTATATAAACCTTCTCTCAAGATGTTTAAGTGTGTCAGGGATTCTCTTAACTTCATCTTCCAAGAAGCTTTTGTCTGCCCCTTCCAGTCTGGATAGTCTGGACTGGTTTTCCTCCAGGCCTGATGCAGCTGTCATCAGAGTTCCTTTTATTGGGGCAGGGGGTGGCGGGTGCTTTTCTTTGCCTATATCCTGTAGCCCATAAATTTCAAAGTGGAATCACCTATTTCCTATAACCCATAAATTTCCTATACCCCTGCTATTTGGAAACCCAACTCTAAGAGTTTCCTGAGAAAGGGTGGGATTTTGAGACTTCACTTTGTTGTTGTTGTTACTGTGTTTTGTGGTGCTAGAGATTGAACCTAGGCCTCACACTAGGCAAGTGCTCTACCACTGAGCTACATCCTCAGCTCTTTGGGGACAAGGCCCTTAAGTTGCCCAGGCTGGCTTCAAACTTGTGATCCCGCTGCCCCAGCCTTCCTTGTAGTTGGTAAATGTGTCTTTTCTTAAATATTTTTTTTAGTTGTTCAGTGAATCTGTATTTTTATATGTGGTGCTGAGAATTGAACCCAGTACCTCATGCAGGCTAGGCGAGTCCTCTACCACTGAGCAACACCCCCAGCCCCAAATGTGTCTTTTTAAAATCTAACTTAAAGTTTACTGTTATCCCACTCCTTGGTTTATAGCCAGGGACTTAAAATTAGCATACTATAGTAACACAGCCACATCAGTGTTTATAGCAGCTCCATTCACAATAGCTAGATTGTGGAACCAACCTAGATGCCCTTCAAAAGATGAATGAATAAAGAAACTCTGGTATATATACACAATGGAATATTATTCAGCCATGAATAATAATAATAATATGGGCTGGGGATATAGCTCAGTTGGTAGAGTGCTTGCCTCGCAAGCACAAGGCCTTGGGTTCAAATCCCCAACACTGCAAGAAAAAAGAATAATAATATTATGGCATTTGCAAATAACTGGATGGAATTAGAGAATATCATGCTAAATTAAATAAGCCAATCCAGGAAAACCAAAGGCCGAATGTTTTCTCTGACAAGTGGATAATGATATATAATGGGGGTTGGGGAGTGGGGAGTGAGAGAAGAATGGAGGAACTTTAGATTATGTAGAAGGACATGAGAGGGAAGGGGTATGAAAAATGGTGGAATGATGATATATAATGGGGGTTGGGGAATGGGGAGTGAGACAAGAATGGAGGAACTTTAGATTATGTAGAAGGAAATGAGAGGAAAGGGGTATGAAAAATGGTGGAATGAGACAGACATCATTACCCTACGTACATGTATAATTACACGAGTGGTATGAATCTACATGGCATACAACCATAGAAACAAAATGATGCACCCCATTTGTGTACAGTGAATCAAAATGCAGTCTGTAAAAAATTTTTAAAATAAATAAATAATTTTAAAAAATAAAAAGAACCTGGAAAAAAGAAATAAATAAAGGAAATGTTAATATCACAAGAAAAAATGGTTTACAGGATGGGTACTAAGTTACAGTTAGATGGGAATAAGAAATTCCGGTGTGCTATTGCAGAGTAAGGTGACTAGATAATGATTATATACTGTGTATTTCAAAAGCTGAAAGAAAGTATTTTAATAGTCTTTATTATAAGGACATGATAAATGTTTAAGGATATAGATAAGTTTAACCTGATTTAAACGCTATATACTGTACACATGTATCAAAACCTCACGTGGTAGGTACTCTATAAATATGTATGATATTTATGTTTTAATGCATTAGTTGAGAAATGAATTTAAATTTTTAAAGAGGATTTTCTGGTTATAGAACCTGAATTGAAACTCTTTTCCCTTCTCCATTTTGTACATAGGATGTTATTTCCTTCTAGTTTCAACAATGCTGTTGAGAAATCTTAAGCCCTTCTGATTTCTAATTGTTTTTTTAATGATGTAGTTTTTGGTTTTGTTTTTTTCTCCTTGTCCATTTTTTTTTTTCTGAAATTTTTCAGTTATGTTCCTGGAGTTTATGGTTCTGGGCCCTATTAAGGAGAAAACTATTCATGATAACTTGTTGATGACATAGACAGACTTACAGACTTTGTTGAAGGGTGGCCATGGCAAGAGATACAGGGACCATTGCAGTGGGATCTTGCCATGTGGTATAGGTATTAGACGCAACAATAACTCCAACAAGAACAAGTGGTGATTTGTAATGAAGGAGCAGGGTAGCAGTCAGTAAATGGAAAATTATAGAGGAAACGGGCAAGGGATTTCTGGCTAACCCAACCTGATAGGATTATTGCTAAAGGCAGGCCAAGATGATAAAATTTACCAAAGATAAGAGGTTTTCCTTAAACTGACTTAGCAAGATTCTTGCTCAAATTAGGACAGGGAGGGAAGTTCTTCTCTACCTTTTTAAGGTCCCCCCAGCTAGATCTGAAAATAGAACTAGCAAACAGATTAATAGAGAAAAAAGCATACCACTTTAAAATTAAGCTTTGTATGGCCTAGGAGTCTGCAGAAATGAAGACCAAAAGAAGCTGGAAAACCTGTATATTTTTATGCTGTTTGATGAAGTAGATAGTCATGAAGAAGTATGGTTGGACAAAGGAGGTATGAGCTAAGGGAACTTAGCAAAACCTGTTTATTCAGATTATTCTCTGCCTTCAGAAATAAGGATGTTCCTTCATCGGGGTATAGGGAAGACATCTCTCATGTGAGGGGCTTGTGACCTATTTCAGAGGAAGGTCAGAATTCTGTTTTATAATCTACTTCAGGGGAGAACAGCAGGGAGGTCAGAGAGAATTTCATGCTTTTACAGTTTTCTCAAATTCCTTCAGCTTAATATTCTCAGTATGAAAAGGTGCCATATTTTTTAGGAGCTTGTTCTACACCCTGTCATCAGAAAGGACTGAGAGAAGCTGAACAAAGTTTGGGTCACAGAAAAGTATCTTCATCAATCCTTGATAAGCCTGTTCAGTCTGGAAAGATTTTCTTTTCTTCAGTTCTAGAAATATTTATTGAAATTGCTTGTTGATTGTTTTCTCATCTGTTTCGTTCTTTTTCATGTACTTTCTTTTACTTAAAACTTCTATTTTGTTAGAATTCCTATACTCATCATCTAACATTTTTTTCTTTTTTTCTCTCCTGTTTCCATCTTTTTGCCTTTTTACTCTATTTTCTAGATTTTTTGGTCAAATTTATCTGTATCAAACTTTATCTCCTAATCCTTTTATGTTTTTCATTTCTATTCTCAAATTTTTAATTTTCAGTGACATTTTTTGTTTCCTAAATGTTCCTTTTATGCTAACCTATCTATTTCTTAGTTGCAATGGATTTTATAATCCATGGGGTATGATTTTTTTGTTTGTTTGTTTTGGAAGATTTCCTCATAATTTTTTGTCTCTAAATTTTTTGCTTATTCTTATTCACTGTCTTCCACACAAGAGGCTTGCTTTAGACTCTAGAAAGCCTGATTATCCTCTGATGTTTACTGGTTGTCATCTGATGGAAACTACAGAGCTATTTGAGAGCTCCGCGAATGAGAAGAAGGACTTTTGTGGGGTTTTGAGCCTCTCTGTAGGGTGATCTGGATGAACTGTTCAGTTGAGAAACTTCCAGCATCATCACCTTAGGGTCTTTACTCCTAAGCCAGTGAAATAACTTAGAAAACTCTTCTAATTTCATGTAGGGGAAAGGCTAACTGCCAGCACTATGGAAGCTGAGTGTTGACAGGCAGCTTGAAAAATCTACATGTATTTGAAGTAATTCATTTCTTAGTATGTTGTCACTATCTCCTTCCATGCCTGTTTTTTCCTCTTCAAAGATTAAATAAATCTGCTGTCTTTCCCTTAAAAGGGTTGGAATACTTGTCACACTTCTTAAAATGAGAAGGGAATTTGAAGATCTGAGTATTTGTACGGGGGTGGTGTTTGTTCGCTTGTTCCAGACCGGGGATTGAACCCAGGGCTTCAAACTTTCAGATTCCTTAGGTCCCAAACCCTTAGACTTTCGGGGATTCTACAGTTTAAATCTGATTGCTTCTTAGTTTTCACCACTGCATGTTGAGGTTTCAGTTTTCTCATGGCTAGATAAGTCACTTATCACTCATCTTTCTTTGTAGCTTCTAAATATTTGATGATATGTCTCCTCTCCCATTCTTCTCATTCCTGTGGGTTTGTGCCATTAAAACAAAAATCTCCTTTATTCTAATTTTTTTGGTGTTTTAGAACAAAGAAAACAGGTGTTTACTACACTGTCTTTAACCAAAAATCTGTGTTTAGTTCCTAAGTATTAAATACAAATGTGGCAATTACATTTACCCTTTCCCCCCCAAAAATATTCCATTATCAAGACTATTATTAAAAATATTCCAAGCACATAAAAATGCAATACTCTGCTGGGTGTGGTGGCTTATGCTTGTAATCCCAGAAACCCAGGAGATTGAAGCAGGATCATAGATTCAAAGCCAGCCTCAGCCACTTAGAAGGCCCTAAGCAACTCAGTAAGACCAGCCTCTAAATAAAATATAAAGAAGGGCTGAAGATGTGAGTCAGTAGTTAAGCCCCTCTGGGTCAATCCCTGGTACCAAAAAAAGGGGGGGGGGGGATAGAAATTAGTTTCTTAAGTTAAATACAATCTAAGCCATACTCCATGAGACATTTATTACTATTTCCTGTGATTCGTTTATATAAAATGTAAGTTTAGAGGTCACTAGTACTGCACTGGTCAGCTTTGCATAACTGTGACCAAAATACCCAAAAAGAACTACTTAAAAGAGGGAAAGTTTATTTCAATTCATGGTTCCAGAGATTTGGTCCATGGTTGGTTGAGTCCATTGCTCTGGGCCTAACATGAGTCAGAACATCAGGGCAGAAGAGCGTGGTGAAGGAACACTGATCACTTCATGTTGATCAGGAAGCAGAGAGAAAAGGAAATGTGGGGAAAGGGCCACAAGGAAGATGAACCCTTTCAGGTCAGAATCCCAGTGATCTACTTCCTCCAGCCACATCCCACCTGCCTACAGTTACCACCAAGACCATTCAAAGTAGGATGGACTGATTAGGTTCAACTCTCACAACCCAGTCATTTCATCTCTGAACATTCCTGCATTAACATAGAGGCTTTTAGGAGGACACTTTATATCTAAACCATAACAAGTACCCACCTGAAAGTAGTATAAGCACTACATGTGTAATACCTGTAAATTCCTGAAGACAGTGCCTGACACATAAAAAACAATGCAAATAAATTGGGTTCCACCAAGTGTCCAGCACTGGGAATATAAAGTTAAGACAACCCCTCAGGAACTCATAACCTTGTGAAGTTCAGTGATAAATAAGAAAACAATGTGAAACCTATGTAGAAGAATTATAATCCAAAGTACAAGATTAATACAAAGGAAAAAATAACTAGTACAAAGGAGTAAGTCTTTATATGACTGAAATCAAGGGGTACATGCTTTGCAAAGAAATGTTTTAGACGTAGTTCTCTGTTTAACAAGTTTATTGTAGATGTAGTTAAAATACAATATTAATAAGATTCTTCAAATAAAGTATTTGTCATGCTTTAAAGGTATTGATTATAATATCGATTCTATTGATTATAAACATACTGAAAATTAGAAGAGAAAAAATAAATAAAAGCATGCTAAATAGAAGCATGGTATAGGGTAAAGTCAATCCAGAGTGCTTTTGTTTTTAAATTTTTTCTATTTTTACAGACTGTGTTTTGATTCATTGTACACAAATGGTGTACAACTTTTCATTTTTATGGTTGTGCATGATGTAGATTCACACCATTCATGTAATCATACGTGTACATAGGGTAATGATGTCTGTCTCACTCCACCATCTTTCATACCCTTACTCCCGCCCCCTCTCATTTAATTTTTTTAATTAGAAAAAATAGATAAAGCCAGGCAAGTGGTGTACTTCTATGATGCCAGCAGCTCAGGAGGCTGAGACCAACTTAGTAAGGCCCTAAGAAACTCAGTGAGACCCTGTCTCAGAATAAAAAAGAGCTGGGGAGTGGCTCAGTAGCTAAGTGCCCTAGGGTTCAGTCCTGGAACCAAAAAAGGAAAAATCAACTAAAAAAAATGTCTTTTTTTTTTTTTTTTTTTTTTTTTTAACCCACAGATTTATTTCCCAGCTCTATTTGGGCCACCACAAAGGCAGTCAAAATACACAGCAATTATTTTCTTTTGCATCTTTATGAAAGATTTCTTTTAAATCTTTATATAACTACTACTAAAATATTTATCTTTTATGAAGTATGTAACTTTATGCCAACTACTTTGCAAAGCATTTAAATACTTGTCTTTGAAAAATATTTAATGATGTAATAAATGCTGTGTAATAAGTGCAAATTTTAAAAATCAGGTGTTCAAACAATATTATAATTTTGTTTTTTAAATTTATGCATAGAAAATAGAAAAGAAATTGTGTTCTTTGTGTGTGTGTGTGTGTGTGTGTGGTGTCCAGCAGTTGAACCCAGAAGCACTCAACTTCTAAGCTAGAGTTCCAAACTACTTTATTTTTATTTTTTTATTATTATTTATTTATTTATTTTATTAACTTTGAGATAGGACCTTACTAAGTTGCCCAGGTAGCCTCAAACTTGTGATTCTCTTTCCTCAGCCTTCTGAGTAGTTGGGATTGCAAGGCTGCATCACCAAGTAGCAAAAACAATTATGTTCTTAAATTTAACAAAAGTAATAAAAATGATTGCTGATTTTTATGCCCTTAAGTCCTTAATTTTTCTGTTTTCCAAATTTGTTAAAATCTGTGCTTGATTATTTATAAAATAAAAAAATGGGAAAAGTAATAAATTTTCACTTTAAAGTCAGAGATGTGATTTAGTTAAAGGGAGAATTCTTTGTTGATAATTTTCAGTGGGCACAAGAAATCAACTTTTAATTCATTGTCATAGTTTATTTGTATCTTATCCAAAGATAAGGATAGAGAATAATTTACTTCCCAAGATTTCTTCTAAGCTCAGGAGTTTATACTTATTATTTTATTGTTTCTTATTCCTTTATTCAAACAGAATTATATACACACCTGGCCACACTGATGATCATATGGCTCTACTCTTAGAAGAGGAAAATGCCCTCTTTTCTGGAGATTGCATCCTTGGGGAAGGAACAACTATATTTGAAGACCTCTATGATTATATGAAGTCCCTAAAAGAGTTACTAAAAATCAAAGCTGATATTATATATCCAGGTGGGTAGTTTTTTTTTACTGAACAAGCCATTCGTATTAGATGATGAAGGCTCATTTTGGCTTCCATAGAAGAAACACTTATAAACTATATCCTCAAATTACATCCCTAAGTTTTATTTAGCCATATAGTTAAATGTAAAGAGAAGACCAAGAGTTATATTGATAACCTGTTACAGAGATATGAGAATTATTTTTCAGCATGTACACAGCTATTGATAGAACTGTCAAATAAAGAAAAATAACCTTACAGTGGAAAAGGAAATTTTTTTTCATTCCATAACCCCATCATTTTTGTTAACTTGATTTCTATTATGGACCACCTTGTAGCTTTCCAACCTTGGATTACATTTGACCTCTGAACTTTAGTTTCTTAACTCACAATATTGAAATGATCAATAGTTTACATAGAAACTGTAAAATGGTATATTTATTTCTATTCCCCAGAAAAAGAAACTTCTTGTTAGTGTCTGAGAAATCACTGCAGTGCTTTGCAATGTGAATCTCTCCTCTATCCTAAAAACTAAGAAAGACACGACCCAACAAGAAGGCCCAGAAGGAAAACTGAACTAGGTTACTTAATTTTCCAAGTCCTTTTAACGTGCTCCTATCCAAACATCCATGGAAAGATCTGTCCATACAGTGTGCTGACATTCTCTTATTAATTCCTAATGCTGAGGGAATAAGGAAACATACAGTGGAGATGGGCATTTAGATTAATACTGTGATTAAAAATGAATAGACACTCCATAGCTATTTTTAAAGAGAATAGATTTTGGGTACACTCATATTCAAGCTAAGTTGCCTACAAAGGGTTTTAAGAGTGTTTGCTTTAGTAAGTACAGTGAACTGGCTTATTAGCACAGCAATTGTTCACAGGTAAATTACATTCTGTAGCCATAGTTACCAAATAATAAAGCTGCTACCCATCAGGTTCAATGCAGAGTTCTCACAAAATCCCTTTGGAGTAAGTAATGGTGTACCTATTACAATGCTGAAGAAACAGGCTTAGTGAGAATCAGAGACCTCCTTGCAGTCACACAGCTAATATGTGGTAGTCTGTTATCTATCTAAAACCCAGTGGTCTTTACATAATAGCAGGTTAACCTGCTTCTGGATATTTTGTTCTCAAATATTTGAAACATCCCTTTTACAGGCTTGTGTAATGCATTAATTTGTATTATTAAAAAGCAAGTAAATTTCAGTATGATTAATTCGGGTTGTCAAAATTTCTGAATTACTAGCCTAAACATACGTTCTTAAAGTTCTGCTACTATTTTGTGAATGTAGATCTTGATCACTTCCATGAATCCACATTTTACATTCCCTCTTTTCAGAAGTCTTTTTTTATAAGCAGGCTTATCACAGTGGTTATGAATACAGAGTGGTTAAAAACTACCAAATCAGAATCCCAGCTCCACCCTCTCTTAGCTGTTTTATTCTGGGCAGGTTATCTACCCTCCCTGTGCCTCAGTTTCTGCTATCAAAAAGGGATAATAAAAGTACCTACCTTCTGGGATTCTTGTAAAAATAATGTATGTTTAGCTTACAGAGCAGGACCTGGCACATAGTGAGCACTCTGTAAATTTTACCAGTTGTTATTATTATGGTTGCTGTTTCATTGCTATGCTTTATTGCTAAAATCTCTTTTGTATTTTAATAATATCTAATAGATTAGATTTTGATATAATTCTCCAAGACTTTTTGGCATTGCACATAATTTTTAACTCCTTAAACTTGTAGAACTTTCCAAATAATCTGTATTTGTATAGTTAGTATACAAATTAGTTAGTATAGCTTTTTAAATGTATCATCTGAATAATTTTTACGTAGAGTGAAGTAACTTCATTTGTACTTAATGTTTTTTATCTGGTAAAGTAATTTATATAACTATTTTAATTCAGGACATGGCCCAGTAATCCCCAATGCTGAAGCTACAATTCTACAATATATTTCTCACAGAAATACTCGAGAAGAACAAGTACTTACGTTAGTTCGTGATAATTTTGAAAAATCATTTACGGTAACTGATCTTGTCAAAATTATTTACAAGGTAATTTTCATTTATGTTAATTGGTACAAACCACAAATTTATTAGAATAAACAATCTACTTACAAGACTGTATAGCGCTGGAGATAGAGCTTGGTGGTAAAGTGCTTACCTAGAATGTGTGAAGTCTTCCTGAGTTTGATACCCAGCACTGCAAAAAATAAAAATAAAAAGACTATACTTTTTACTATATCCCCAGATTGGGACAACTCTGTTAACTTTATAGGTTCTGCCACCTGACTAGACTTGAGAGTAATAGTCTTACCTTCTAGAGCACCAAACAAAAAACAAAAAACTGGTCGTAGAGGAGAAAAAAGAACTTTATTGAGCCATCTTAATTAAACCTTATGTACTTTACTCTGCAGAAGAAACTGCACCAGTTTTATATTGATATGTATTATTCTAGCTATCTTTCAGTGTCCTAACCTGTAGCAGATGAGGTGAGGCAATCTGCTAGAGACAAATATTGGGGAAATGGCAGTGAAAAATTGTAGCAATAGCTAACAGAAGAAAAAAATACCCATCAAAGAACATGAGTAATTTTATGTGTAGTGAAAGAGCCCCATGCCTCCAAGTGTGACTTCTGAGCACCTCACTGAGTAATAGCACTATGTGGCAATCAAATAGTGTTACTCAATTTTTCAGCAAATGTTCTTTGGATATCTGTGGTATTGGTAGAAATGGCTTACCAGTTAAGAATATAGGCTTTGGAGTAAGATTACCAGTTTGCAGGATGCAGTGGTACACAGATATAATCCCAGCAACTCAGGAGGCTGAAGCAGGAGGATCACAAGTTCAAGACCAGCCTCAGCAACTTCACAAGGCCCTAAGCAACTTAGTGAAACCCTGTCTCAAAATTTTAAAAATCAAAAAAATCTGGGGGGTCGTAGCTCAGTGGTAAAGCACCTCTGGGTTCAATCCTCAGTACCAAAAAGAAGAAAAGTTTACCTGAATCCCACTGCCACATCAAATACAGCCATAAAATGCATGAGATGGTTACTAAAGACAAGTTTCAAAATGTACTCTGGGGCCATTTCGAATTAGTAAAAGACCTTAATGTCCCTATAGTCTTAAGTCATCAAGAAACAATTAGTTTAAACTCATTGTGTTTTGTTCTGAGAGAGGGATAAATGATTAAAACATCTAAAGATTAAAAAAAAGTCATTGTCGGGAGCTATGTCTATAGCTCACTGATAGAACATTTGCCTAGCATGTGCTAAACCCTGAATTCTATACCCAGCACTGCCAAGGGGGAAAAATTAATTTGCAAAAGAGTAATGTAAATATTTAAATTATGTGAAACAGATTGTTTCCTCATAATTCTAGAGTATAGCCTCTATGTATCTCTATATATAGGTACATCAAGGGGTTTTGTTTTTTTGTTTCTAACCTAAGTACAGATAGCAGAACTCTTCTAACCCTCACAAATGAGTCATCAAGAAATTGCCAGAACCTAAACAAATGTCAATTCTGCATTCAGAGGTGTATCCAGAAGTGTATTCACTGTGCGAGTGTGTTAAACACATTATGGGTATAGAATGGTATTGGGTATTCTAGAGTGACATATTCATTCAACATTTATTGAACATTTTTATATGGTACACTATAAGAAGGTGCAGAGATACAAAGATGACTATGGATCCCTGCCCTCCAGGGATTTGTGATTTAGTGAAGACACACATGTTCAACAGATACTCATATTACTGACTGTGTCATAATAGTGTGCATTTATTGAGACATGACTGCATGCTAGTGGACACTATCCTAAGTGCTTTATACAGGTTGAGCATCCCTAATCCAATAATGCTCCAAAATCTGAAACTTTCTTGAGTGCTGATGCACAAAAGGTTTTAGATTTTAGACATTTTCAAATATTCAGATCTTGTATTTTTTCTACACCAAACTTCCTCCACATCCTATACCAAATCTGTGAAGGCATGAAAATAAAAATCAGTTCTACCTAGTGAAGATGTGGGGTTTAATGAGGCTTGTATGGAAAGCAGTCAGAAACATTCCGTGAATGGAATCTTGAAGAAGATGCAAGCATTTTTTAGATCAGGCTAGAGGAGAAAGAAAGTTACTCTAGACAAGAGGGAAGATTGCATTCAAACACAGTTTAAGATCATTATGTGTTTGAAAACCCACAAAGAAACCACATGACTGAAGCACAGGTTGCATTTGTGGATGAACAGGAAAGGAGTTGCAGGAATGAGGCAGGAAACGGAGGCATGATCAGATCTGGCTCATTGACAGCTAAAAAATTTGGGCTTTAGCCAATAATCTCGGAATGATCACTTAAGGATCTTGGGTAGGGAACTCACATGATGAAATCTAGAAAATCAAATTGGTATATATAACATGTTACTGGAGCTCAGGGAGAGTTAAGGGTTGGATGTTCAGATTTGGAAGTCATCAATACCTGTGTTGTGTGATGAGTTGATGAGTACAAAAGAGAACCAATGGTACAACTCACTGTAAATATCAATATTAAAGAGAAATCTAAGGAAAAATGTCCAGAATGAATACTGATGATGAGAGCAGTGGGATAAACACGAGAAAAGAGATCGTCGAAAGAGAGAATAGCTGATTGATTTCAGATACAAGGAGAATGCAAAGAATCCATTGCATTTTGACTGAAGGTATTTGATGATCTTGGCAAAATATTTTAGGGAGTTGAGAAATAGAGACAGTGAATTTAGATAAGAAACTTGGCTTCAGAATTATATCCTGTATTAAAGAATAAAAAGAATATTTGCTTGATTTTCATTCAAGCAGCAGTAGTCATTATGTTATTTTAGCAAAAATAAGGGGAAATTGTGTCATAAAGAATAAAGATATTGAAGCTGGGGTTGTGGCTCAGTGGTAGAGTACTTGTCTAGCATGTGTGAGACACTGGGTTCAATTCTCAGCACTGCATATAAATAAAATAAAAATAAAGGTCCATCAATAAATTTTAAAAAGTTTTAAAAAAGAATAAAGATATTATCATATAACCTAATAAATAAACTATAGGTTAAGCCATCCAAAACTAAGAAGAAATTTTACATTTATTTATTCCTTCATTCATAAAATATAAATGAATTCCTACTGTGTGCCATTATGCTGACCATTGAAATTCATTAGTGTACAAAACAGACACTGCTACCATTAGACCTTAGTCTATTTTTATCTATAGAAATATACAGGAATGTAGTGTCCTAAAGCAAGGCATTTATAAAGTGAATTTTTTTAGATTATAACTATGTAAAAATGTGTTAACTTTTTATGTTGTATTTTGTTTTACTTTGAATTTTTCCAAAAAAATAAGTGTTCTTTAAAAAAAAAAAAAAATTTTTTTTTTTTCTTCACCCTTGTTCTTTTAGAATACTCCGGAGCATTTACATCCAATGGCAGAACGTAACATCTTGCTTCATTTGAAAAAACTAGAAAAAGAAGGGAAAATATGTAAGTATACTTCCAAATTTTAACATTTTTACTAGGAGCATTTAACATATTTCTACAGATGCACTAGTTTCCTTTTAGGAAAAGAGCATCCATCAGAGTTCTCCCTTGAATTACATGTTAAGGTGGAAAGACAGGCACTAGGACAGGCACTAGGCTCATGGCAAGTTGGCTACAAATTGGAGCCAGAAGCTCCCACAGGAATTAGAATCTCACATAGTGTTCCAGTCTTCACCTATCAAAATGGCACTCAGAGTAGTACATCAGGAGAATAGCTTCTCTTCTCCCAGACCCCAAGACCACAAAGAATTTTGTACATGAAAAATTGGGGACCAGGAAAAGATTAAACAGCAGTGAATGTAGTGGACTCAAATATACCATAGTAGTAATTCTGTAATTGTTTAGGTTAATTTGTCAAATCAATAATTTATTGAAGTTTAATCCTTAAAAGGTCTTGAAAGCTTGAATTTCATATAGAAGCCTGAGCAATGTGTCTACATGTCCCAAAATATTAAAAAAAAAATTATATTGAGCAACGAAACTGCTTAAGAATGAATGCTTTTTCTAGCCATAGACAACCTAAAATTCAGTGAGTTTACTTACTTTTCTTACTTTTTTGCTCTGATTTTCTTTCCACAGTTAGCAACACGGATCCTAACAAGAAATGGAGAGCTGTACTTTAGTTTCAAATTAATGAAAGCTCTGTTTTGTGTTGCTTTTAGAGGATGGTATGTTTTCTTAGATATGTATTGTATAGAGAAACTATAGTATGTGGAACTTCAAAAATACACTTCAAAGCAATATTTTTGTTCTAAAATATGTAAATTACATACTATACTTGCAGATTATTTAACCTTGATCTTTTAACATTTTCCCAAAAAAATCAAAATCCAACAATTTGTCAATTTTCTATGGATTAAATAAAATGGCTACTTTCAGAATAATAAAATTTAGCCAAGAGTGGTGGTACACACCTGTAATCCCAGAGACGAAGAGGCTGAGGCAGGAGGATCCCAAGTTTAGCAAGACCCTGTCTAAAAATAGAAGACAAAAATAGCTTGAGATGTGGCTTAGTAGTAGAGCATCCCTAGGCTTAGTCCCCAGTACCATAAAAAATAAAATTAAATTAAAAATTGGTAATTTAAACCAGATGTTACTCTCGGAGATTAGTTATCTATTTCCAGTTGTCAGTAATATTCTTTTCTCTAACTGCTTCATTTACCAGCTTTATATACTCTCCTTTTCCTCAATGCTTGTCTTTATCTATAGATAACAGCTTTATTTTCATGTTTCTATCAATTATAATATGATTAAGTATTGGTTCCATAGCTTGTATCATATGTATTTTCTTATAATGATATCCCACAAATGATTCATGTAAATCAGTTTGGGGAATTGAAATTTATTAAATTTTTAAAGTATTATGTGAACAATTAGTTTTTGTAATTCATTAGTGCAGTAAACGTATCTTCTGAGTTTAATGTTTGTCCATAGACATCAACTTATTTATGAATTATATACCAAAAAGTTGTTTATAAATTAGAAGTCTGTAATACAGGCTTTTTTATTTTAATATAATTAGTGTCTTAAATAGTGGTTAGGTTTGAAGGATAGCTTATCAGTGCTTATTTAATCTTATAATGTTGCCAAACTTCAATACTAAAATAAGCATAGAATCCTAAGAGTATACTTTCTTGACTCTTCCTTAAAGGTAAAGACTTCAATTTTTTTTTTAATTTTCTTTAACATCCTCACTTCTTTCTGCTCCTTTTTCCAAGTTTCCTAGTATATTCATTGCACTCTCAAACACATTCTCACACCACGAACACCACTTGTATACCCAGAACTGTTCCATATTACAAAATAACTCTAAACACAACAATAAAAGAAACAGACAACCCATTTCACAAAGAACTCGAATAGACATTTCTCCAAAGATATGCAAGTGACTAATAATCATATGAAAACATGCCCAGCATCACTAATCATTACAGAAATTCAAATCAAAACCACAAGATCCCACTTTATGCCCCTTAGAATGACTATTTTAAAGGAAAAAAGTAGAAGAAAATAACAGCTGTTGGGAAGGAAACTGAGAAATTGGAACTCTTGTGCACTGTAGGTAGGACCATTAAATGACGTAGCTGCTATGGAAAACAGTGTAGTGCTTCCTCAAAAAATTATATATAGAAGTACTGTATGATCTAGCAGTTCCATTTCTGAATATATGCCCAAAAATAACTGGAGCAAGAACTTGAACAGATATGAACCAAGGTTCTTAGCAGCATTATTCAGAAGCCAAAAGGTAGAGAAGCAACACATGTGTTGTGATGGTTAATTTGAATTGTCAACTTGATTGGGTTAAGAGATGCCCCCATTAAGAGACTTCTGGGTGTGTCCATGAGGGCGTGTCTAGGAATGATTGGAATTGGGATAGTGAATTAAAGTGGAGACCCATCCTAAGCCTGGGCAGCACCACCCAATAGGATGGGTACCTTGGATGGAATAAAAGTTGGAAGAACAAGGAAGCAGATACAGATGCAAGCTCGACTCTTCTTCAATGGGTCCTTGATTGCTTCTTCAGTCGTCTGAGGATATGGGACTCTCACTTCCTCACTCTTCTAAAGTAGACACTGCCAGTGATTTTCCAGGTAGTTTCCAGAAGCCTTGGTCTCAGACTAGGGTAGCACTGTTGATTCTTCTTTTCTGGGGCTTCAACCTCTTGGACTGCGCAGCTATTGGTTCTTCTAGCTCTTTAGCCTACAGGCGGCCATTGTCCAGCTTCTGGTCATGTAAGCCAATCTAATAAATCCCCTTTTTATAATCATACTAACTATTGATTCTGTTTCTCCAGAGAACCCTAATACATTTGTCCATTGAAGGATGAATAAAATGTTAAGAATAGAACATTATTCCACCTTAAAAAGGAAGGACGATCCTTATATGTGCTGCATCATGAATGAAACTTGAGAACATTATGCCAAGTGAAATAAGTCGATCACAAAAAGACAAATACTGTATGATTCCACTTACAGGCCATACCTATAATAAGCAGATCCATAGAGACAAAGAATGGTGAATATAGGACTGTAGGGTTATTGTTTAGTAGAAAAGGAATTTCAGGGAAAACAAAAAATATTTTTGGAGATGGATGGTGGTGATAATTGCAAAACAAGTGTGAATGTACTTAATGCCACTGAACATTATACTTAAAATGGTTAAAATGATAAATAATAACTTTAAATATCATCCCCAATACCACCAAAAAATAAAGAGTATATCAACACATAGAAAATCTAAACGAGTAAATCTGATTTTATGAGTTCATGAATGATTAGTCTGCCTTTTGATTATGTCCATTCTATCCCATCTACTTGAATAAAAATACCTTTCAATTGGTCAAAAAGAAAGCCCATTAGTCATTCTTTATTTGCTTCCCTTATCATATCCATATCCTCACCTGCCTGTTCTTTCTCCAGAATTTATCACTAAACTCTTATTCCTCCAGTACTTCTAAGTCCAGGCCATCATCCTTTATGGACTGAACTAGTACAATTACCTTTAACTTGAGGCTTCCTACTTCTTTCTTGAAGGATGTTGGGAGACTGAGATAAAAAGGACATTCTATGCTGAGGAAATCTCATAAAATCTATGGAAGCATTGTCTTTTTATAGTATAGCATGCCTCAGATACTACAAGTGGATCTTTTGGAAGAGAGGTGGTGATGGAAAGCTATGAGTTTATTAGCAGTCTAGCAACAGAACTTTGACAAAAACAATGGTGTGTATTAAATTGCTTTGCGCCGGGTACTGGGCCAGGGTCTGGGGAGACAAAGGCAAACAAAATGGCCACGCGGTTCTCAAAAGAACTCATACTCTACTTGTGGAGACACACAATTACGATTTGTAGTGCCATTATATTTGTTTGGAGTAAAGGAAAAATACTAGTCTGATTGTGTTATAAAAGGCTGCTGACCACAGTCAGAAAAGATGAGTTAAGTGGTGGCCAAAGTTAGAGGTATTGGGGAGATGGAAGGACTTGTTAAAGTCGTGTGTGAAGAAATTGTGTGTCTGCACATGAACAGATATGGCAGAACATCCTGCAGATTGGAGATGAATTTATATGACCAGAGTATGCGGTACGTATGGTTGAGGTCACAGGGATAACACAAATCTCATGGGAACGCAAGAATCAATGTATCATCATCCAGTCGTGCTTTGCATGGGCTGGAGTACAGTAGTATCCCTTATCCATAGAGGATACATTCTAGGACCCCCAGTAAATTTCTGAAACTGCAGATAGTATACATACCTATAATAAAGTTTTGATTTATAAATTAAGCACAGTAGGAAATTAACGATGACAAAAAATAGAACAATTGTATGGATATACTATAGTAAAATTCAAGTGAATATGTGTTCCCTCTCAATATCTTATTGTACTTTGACTTTTCCACTTAAAGGAAACACTTTACAGCTTCTCTTTTGTATATCTCAAAATGAGAAAAGATTCAACTGCAAAAGTTCTTAATCTGTCAATGCTGAATAGCAACATCTCTTCCCTTTCAAGTCTGCTTATGAGAGCAATAGGTCAGAATGAGACTTGATACCAATTTTTAGACAGTGCTGGAGCAAGAAAACTTTCATTATTAAGTCTTTCTCCCCTATTCTGTCTTTAGGGGTACTTAGAAGGGTATCTCGTTTTGATAGGTGCAAAGTTTAACATTTGTGAAAGTCTTGGTTCCAGCTGCATTAGGTCTTTTGAAACAAGTTTGGATTGAAGTAGGGAGAGGAGAGGTACATATTCATAAGTATATTCATAAGTGTATTTACTTGTGTATGCATAAAGTGTCTTTGTAAAAACACCAAAACTAAAAACAACAACAACGTTGCTTACATCCCAGGAGGAAAACTTTTAGGACATCTAAAGGACAAGGGATAGGACCGGAAACTTTACACTATACCCTTTTATAGCTTTTGAATTTTGAATTACTTGAATGGACTATCTATTGAAAACATAAATAATAAAAAAACATTCTAAAATAAAAGGACCAAACCTATTTCACAGAGTCTAATGATGTAGTGCCCCCAAACAGTGAGGAAGTACATGGCCAGTGGTAAAAGGAAACCCAAGCTGCCACCCAAGTCTACTGAGGAGCTCATGAAAGAGGTCTGGGTTAGAGATACAGATTAGGAAGTCATCAGCACTCAGGTGGCACTTGAAGCAACAGGAACGTAAGTATGCTTAACAATCTTGGGGTGGTGGGGGGAGGTATCCAGGAAAAGTTGGCAAGTAAGATTAAGAAAGATTGACCACAGATGGGGTTGTAGTTCAGTGTTAGAGCACTTACCTAGCACATGTGAGGCACTGGGTTCAAACCTCAGCACCACATAAAAATAAGTAAATAAAGTTATTGTGTCCATCTGCAGCTAAAAAACATGAAAGATTGACCAAAGACAAGATAGTCACTGGGGCAGTAGTGTTATAGCAAGGGAGGTATCAGGTGTCTGGAAATTGAAGGCCAACAGTATTAAATGATGTGATATTAAATTGTTAACAAAGTAGTTACTACCAATTTTATCCTGAAAGATTGCCCATAAATGTTAACTTTTGAGTATTCTGAATTCAGCAAATCCATTTTAGTAGTCACTGAACATTATATTGTTTGGCAAAAACATATTAAGCATTTTTCTCTGGAAATTTAACTCTTGATGCTAATTATGTCAGATTGACCACATTTATTGCTACTCCTTTCCAAGGCCCAATTTTTAAAATCAGATTTTTAAATAGGAATATATAAAAATAATAGCAAAACTTATAAACCTATTTGTTAGTAAGTTTTCCATTACTGTAATAAATACCTGAGATAATTCAACTTAAAAAATGATTTATTTTGACTTATGGTTTCGAAGCTTTCAGTTCATGGTCACTTGGCTATATTGCTTTTGTCCCTATGATGAGGCAGACCATCATGGTGGAAGCACATGGCAGAGGAAACTGCTTACCTCACGGCAGCTGGGAGACAAAAAGAAGGGATGGAGCTGGTGTCCCAGTATCCCCTTTAAGGGCATATTCCCAGTGACCTAACTTCTACCCACAAGTCCCCACTTAAAGGTTCCACCGTCTCCCAGTAGCACCAAGCTAGAAACAAAGCTTTTCACACAGGGAACTTTCAAGGAAGTTTCAGATCCACAATAGAGCAGCCTGCAAAGACAAAATGTAAGAGGAGACTATAGGGATTTTAAACGAATTTTGAGAAACAGCAGATGAAATGAGAGCAATGATAAAGCCATAATTAATATATATATACCTGGTAATATATTGACTCCAATTCACCCTACAAACCCCTTGAGAAGATTAGGACATGTAGGTACAATATCTAGAAGATGGTGGTCTAGAAATGGGGCTGTTGAAAGCCTATATGTGCAATATACCCCAGTGTCTCTTTCCCAGTGCTACCTAACTGGAAAACCACCACTTATCAGCCACACCAAACAAAAGGGTAAACTTTATTTTTAGAGGTGAAGGGCAGGGGAAAAAATTATGTGAAAGAATCGAGCCCTCCATTCCCCTTTGCTTACCTCTTCCCAGAACAGTCACTCCAAGTATATGAAACCAGATTGAAGACTGACAAATTTTTCTCCAAAGGAAGAAGCACTTTGCATACAGTAGTAAGATGTGGCTTCTGCAACAGAACTGTCACATCCAAAACAAAGCCTACTAGTTGACAAACATATACTTATCTACCATTTCCAATCAGTATCTCATAAACAGATCCAAAGATCATCAGATACAAAAGTGCAAAATGAGCTCTAAAGCCAAATATCAATGCAGAAAAAAAGTAATTGTTAGTATTATAGTTTGGCTATGACGAATGTTCAAAGGTAAAATGTTTGGATTATGAGAGCTGTACCCTAATCAGTCCATCCTAGCTTGAATGGACTGACTGTATAGTAACTGTATATAAGTAGGGTGTGGCTGGAGGGGGTGGATCACTGGTGGCATTCTCTGGAAAGGTACATCTTCCCTGCAACCCCTTCCTCTTCTCTCTCTAACTTCCTGACCCCACCATGAACTGAGTAGCTTTCTTCTGCTGGGCCCTTCTCCCAGAATATGCTGCCTCATCTTACGCTCAGAGCAATGGAATCAGCCGACTATGAACTGAGACCTCTGAAACCATGAGCCCCAAATAAACTTTTCTAAATTGTCTTTGTATTTTGGTCACCGTGATAAAAAGCTTACTAAAACAATTAGTATCCTTAAAGAGATAAGGGAAGGTACCATAATTCATAAAACATGAAAAGGATATAATGAAAAAGAGCTATGTGAAAAAACTTTGGAAAGTAAAATATAACAAAAATGAGTCTTAGTTTGGAAAACAAAGTTGAAAATGTTTTCAGGAAATAGAACAAGAAAGATAAAAAACAGGAAAAAAATGGAAAAATTTCAGGAGGAAACCAGAAACTACAACATCAAAGTAAGAGTTCCAATATATACCTGAAAATAGGTAAATTTCTTTGAAAAATCTCAAGAAAATTTCCTAGAATTGGAGGATATGAATCTAAATGGAGTCTATGTATTGCCTAACAATGTAAAAACACTAAAATAATCCGTACCAAACCATATCATTTTGAAGTTTTAAGACAGAAGTAAGGAGAAACTCTTAAAAGATTGTGGATGTGATGGTAGAACTAGGAGTCTGAAATCACTTAAAAGGGAACATGAATCAAAAGAGCACTTTTTTTTCAGTGTAACTGGGTATGAGTATATAATACATTCAAAAATCTGAGGGATAAATTTCTGTATACTAGAAACATAAAACCAATTAATACTGTGTGATTGTAAGGCTCAAAAGTGTGTCTGCCATGTACCTCTCTGTAGAGAATGTATCCCAGAGAAATAAGAAAAAGGAAAGAACCCAACATCATAAGTCCAACAGAAAAAATGCCAAAAGGAAGTTCTATGACAAAGACAAAGATAATATGTTTTAGTCTCTGTGACAAAATGCTTGAGAGAACCACATCAAAGAGAAATGATTTATTTTGGCTCACTATTTCAGAGGTTTCAGTCTATAGTTGCTTGGCTCTGTTGTTTTGGAATTTATAACCAGGCAATACATCATGGTGAAAATCATGTGATCATGTGGTGGAGCAAACTTGTTCACTCATAGCTGCTGGGTAGCAAAGAGAGAGGAAGGAGCCAGGATCCCAATATCCCCTCAAGGTTCACCCTCTCGTGACCTAACTACCTCCCACTAGGCCCCACCCCCTAAAGGTTTCATCACTTCCCAACAGTGCCACAGGCTGGTGACCAAACCATTAGCATTTGTAACTTTGAGGGACATTTAATATCCAAACCATAACCCTAACTTTCTCCAGACTGGAATAGGAGGGAGGGGAATTCAGAGAATGATCTCCAGGGGGTAGAAATGAAGTCAATAGGTTATCCAGTATATTTGAGCATGTAGATGGAAAAAGTACTACTGGTCATATAATAGCTATAGTTGAGCAATCGAAATTATAAGTTTAAATAAAACTATGCTCATGAAAAAAAGAGACAATTATTGATCCCCCCAAATAAAAGTTATGCAAGAAAGGGGATGATCATGAAATACTTTTGGCTTTGTATTTTTACATAGGCAAGTGTAAATACTGACTAAAACTTGCTTTATAGGATGAAAGGAAAAAGGAATAGGAGATTTTAAAATGCCATATCATCACCTATGATAACAAAGTCAATAAAAAATGACAAATCAAGAAATGGGCTGGGCACAATGCCACATACCTGTAATCCCAGTGGCTCAGGAGGCTGAGGCAGGTAGATAGTGAGTTCAAAGCCAACCTCAGCAACTTGTGAGGCTAAGCAACTCAGTGAGACTCTGTCTTTAAATAAAACATAAGAAAAGGCTGGAGATGTGACTCTGTGGTTAAGTACCTCTGGGTTCAATCCCTGGTACAAAAAAAAAAAAAAAAAAAAAGTATAAACATTTTATTGGTTAATACCAGAGGGGGGGAATATATATATATATATATATATATATATATATATATATATATATATATATGTGTGTGTGTATAAATAAAGAGTTTAAAGTTATTTGCCTTTGGGAAGAATGACAAATATGAAATATTTTTCCTATACTTAAAAGGAAAAAGTTAAAAGATATATATTTGTCAGTTTAAATTTTTAATGTCACAATATCATACAATGGGTGAATTCCCACTTTTTAGTCTAATGAAGCATACACTTATGTCCCAGAAGTTTCTCCTGCAAAAATTGTGAGGAGTTGAAAGCAATGAAACACACATATTTATTTAATGCTCTCCCAGATCTCAAGGTAAGATCCTTTAAGTTAGTATTCCTTCATGGATACTATTCTCAAACATAAAATTTTCCCCAGGAGCAAATCCTTCCATTACTTTCTAGACTGAAGGACATAGAGAAACCAGGTAAACTGGAATCAAAGACTTCGATGACCTTTCAAGTTTCACTGCAGTCTGAAAACCAACTGAAGAGCACTAGATCCAAGGTTATCTGAATCTAACAGAGTGCTATTTATAGCTCTGTAGTAGATCCCAACTTTGTTTTTCAATATAGTAGGGTATCAAAGATTTATGATAATTCAGGTTCCTCTTATTGAGAACTGAACTGAAATTAGAATTCAGTAGCCAACATAAAGAAAGAGAACTCTGCCTCTCTCAAATGCACACCACTTTTTCTCTAAGGTTGGGTAAGTTACCCACTACAAATTCGGCAGGAATGCTAACATTTATATGGCAGATCCCCTTACTTCTACTCATACTTTTAAAAAGTTTGGAATGACTAGCAACCACAAGCATTCCTCTGAAGAGAAAAATACGTTTTTTTTTCCTTATGTAGTTGAAAAAAACCAATCTTTAAAAACCTGTGTTGTTACAAATCAGATATTTCCAAATATGTTATATTTCAGCAGTTCAGGACCCATATATATGACCAAATATTATGCAGTTTGATTTAAGGAAAGTATATTTCTACAAAAATACCAATATGTTAGCTTCCCATTACTATAAAAAAAATATCTAATATAATCATTTTATGCAGTGTTTTAGTCAGCTCTGTCATCACTGTGATCAAAAGACCTGACAAACAATTTTAGAGGAGGAAAAGTTTATTTGGTGCTCAGTTTCAGAGGTCTCAGTCCACAGACGGCCAGCTCATTGATCTAGACCCAACATTATGCAGAATATCATTGAAGAAGGGTGTGGAGGAGGAAAGCAGCTCAGGACATGACAATCAGAAAGCAGAAACTCACCAGGGACAAAATATGTACCCCAAAGGCGTGCCTCCAATAACCGACCTCCTCCAGTCACCCCCTACCTGCCTACAGTTACTGCCCAGTTGATTCCTATTAGCAATTAATGCACAAATTAGGTTAAAGATCTCATCACCCTATCATTTCACCTCTAAACTTTCTTGCATTTTCTCATGCATGAACTTTTGGGGGACACCTCATATCTAAACCATAACAGAAAAAAGGTTTATTTTGGCTCACAATTTTGGAGATTTTAGTCCATGGCCAATTGGACCAGTTGCTGTGGACCCTGCAGCAAAGCAGCTCATCACAGAAGGGAGCTCAAGGCAGAGCAGAACCATTCGGCTCATGAACAGAAGAAAACTAGAGAAAGAAGAAGAAATGGGGGTCCCACAGACCTCTTTGAAGGCACACCCAATGACCTAAAACCTCCCACTAGGTCCCACCTCTTTTTCTTTTCTTTTCTTTTCGTTTTTCGGGTGGTGATGGTGGGAGGGGCAGTGTTCTGGAGATTTAACCCAGAGGTGCTTATACCATATAGCTACATCTACAGTCCTTTTTTTTTTTTTTTTTTTTTTTTTTTTTTTTTTTTTTTTGTTGCTGTTTACAATGTGCTTCAACCCCCAGTGCAGTGACTGGGATTTATTTTTTTTATTTTTTTTTATTGTAAACAAATGGGATACATGTTGTTTCTCTGTTTGTACATGGCGTAAAGGCATACCATTTGTGTAATCATAAATTTACATAGGGTAATGTTGCTTGATTCATTCTGTTATTTTTTCCCCTTCCCCTCTACAGTCCTTTTTAAAAATTATTTTGAAACAGGACTTCACTAAGTTGCTGAGGCTAGCCTCAAATGTGCAATCCTCCTGCCTCAGCCTCAAGAGTTGCTGGGATTACAGGCATTTGCCACTGCAACAAGCTAGGCCCCACCTCCTAAAGTTTCCACCACCTCCCAGTAGTATAGGCTGGAAAACAAGCCTTTAACACATGGTCCTTTGGGGGACATTTCCAATCCAAATTATAGAAGCTCAATAATTCAGTTTCCCATGATTCTAAAAGGCTTTATCCATTGAGGATTGATTTCTTCCTTTTAGGGTGAAACTAGTATCTATGTTAATGGCAAATGAAGCACCCTATACTTTTAATATCTTTCCAAGGGTTGAAGGAAAGTTTTTACCAGAAGAAGCTCTATAGTTGTATATAACAGAAGTCTTCCCATGTAGCAGGGTAATATTTTGTGGAAGAAGACTCATCCTGCTTTCTTCCCTTGCTTCAGTTTTCAAAATGATAAAAATGTCTATTATAAATGGTATATCTCAGTGGATGATGATACATAATTGGGGGTGGTGGGGTGGGTAAGAGAAGAATGGTGGAACTTTGAATTGTGTAGAAGGAAATGGGGCAGGAAGGGGCAGGGGAAGGAAAGATAGTGGACTTAGACATTATTAGCCTATGTACATGTATGATTACATGAATGGTGTGAATCTACATTGTGTGCATCCATAGAAATGAAAAGTTGTACCCCTTTTTTGTGCAATGAATCAAAATGCAGTCTGTAAAAATAAAAAATAATTAAAAATTAAATAAATAAATGATATATCTCAAGATTTCACCTCAGAACCTTAAATGCAAAGGAATATTGTTAATCATCCATTCTTTCACTGCAAAAATGTAAATGTCCTGGATGACTTGCATCATTATCAACCAAGGGGTTAAAAATGCAAATTTCAGGGACTTACTCAGATTTTTTATGAGGACCAAGAAATATTATTGCTGTCAATTTACCCAATTATTCTTTTCCTACATCAACAGAATTATAATTTAATATTATAGCATTGATTTTTATTTTTATCAAAGTTCAATATAAGATACATATATAAACTTCACCTTTACTTTGTTATTACTATTAGGGACATTCTTTATTTAATTATTCCATGAAACTTAATGTCCAAAGAACACAATTAGATTTCAAAGCTGAAAAGAAGTAGTTCTCTCTTGTGACCGCTGTTATCAAATCAGACTAATTATCAGAAAAGTTCCTGGGGAACTTTTAAACCATACAGTGTCCCAACTGCAAGACCACCGATCAGTGTCTCCACATGAGCAGCAGTCTATGTGATACTGATAACTAAGCATGTTTCAGAAACCCTACATAAGAAAATATCTACTGATTCACCATGTTTACTTTTTGCCTTGGCTTCCTGGAAGCAAGTCTTACAGCATTCATTCTTGGAATTCAGTCCTTTAATATAATTATTCTCTCTTTCTTCTCCCATTTTATTGCTTGTCTCATTTAATGTAATTTTAATAAATTTCAACTTCAGAGGAAATAACTTGTAATAGCACTGTCCTTTGGACAAGCACATTCCTTGCAATAGCATTTGAGCCTAAAATAAATCAGTTTTTAGGATTATAGGGTGAAAGAATATTGTGGACTATAAAAGTTTCACCATTCAGGCTTGTGGAGATTTTGTAGGAAACTATTGTCTGAAAGGCACCCTGGAAATAATTGCAATTAGAAGGCCATATACACAATTAAACTCCTGAGCCCCCTTCAGCCTCTTTGATATGGGCACCCCTGAGACTAAATTCATTGCTCTTCTTGTCTTTTATTCACCACCTCAAAGTGCTAATCCATTTTAATGGTGTTGACCAGTACCACCATACTGAGAGATTCCCAGATGTGTGCTTGGACCTGAGTCACTCACCAAAACCCAGGCCTGACGCTTTGGCCATCTTGCAGGGACCCTTCATCTCGTGGTCACCCAGAGTCAAGCATCCATGTGAAGAAACCCAATACATCTTAAACTGAGCTCCTCTGCTTACTCCACCATGTCATCTCCTTGATCACCTCCCTTCCCCAAATCAGCATGTGGCTACACGGAACCAGCACTCTCACAACCATGTCCCAAGCTGAAATAGTCCTCTGTCACTCCTGTTGCTTGCATGTCAAGTCCCCTCCACTTACCTGGGCAGTATTGATGTGTCATTTGATGATGTAGTTAGAAGGCAGTTTGAGGACCCAAGAAAATGCTGGTGGGTATGAGTGATGCTCATAGGAGTGATATTGCTGAAGAAATGAAAGTGGCTGACTTCACAGCCACCAAACCTATTATTTGTCTTTACCTGGAGGATTATTCCTGCTAGGGTTTGGTTATGGTTTCAGTGTTCACCAGTTTTTCATGGATTGAAATTTAATTCCCATTGTAAGGTAGTAAGAGGTTAGAATCCTAATCTGACTGTTGTGTTTAGGGATAGGAACTTTGGGAGATGATTGGGATTAGATAAGGTCATCAGGGTGGAGCCCCCATGACTGAATCCTGGAATCTTTATAGGAAGTGAGAGAGACATCATGACATCATAAGTAAACTTTTTTTTTTTTTTTGTACCAGGGAGTGAACCCAGGGGCACTAACCACTGAGCAACATCCATGGCTCGTTTTTTCAAAAAAAAATTTTTTTTTAAATTTTGAGACAAGATATCCCTAAGTTGCTTAGCGCCTTGCTAAGCTGTTTAGGGCTTTGAACTTGTGATCCTCCTTTGTCAGCCTCCCAACCCTCTTTTCTTTATATAACTCTCCCAGGCTGTGGATTTATGTGATTGACAACAGCAAACAGACTTATATAATTCCTTTCTCTCATCTTTCCTAGTCTACTTCTCATTTACCAACTAAAATAAACTACTACTAATTGATTTCCCTGTATGTAGCCTATTCCTGTTTCCATTTGTCATGGTAGTGATAGTAATAATATTTGTCCAATCAATTCCTAACCTGGACAAAAGTAATGGTAACACCTCACTTAATGAGTTGTCAGTTTTAAATGAATAGTTTTTATTGTTTAGTATAGGGGTTGGCAACCAACAAATATTAGTTGCTTTTATATTTTATCATTGTTTTTAGAACATTCACATATTTTCTCATGATTATTTTACTTGGACTTACACCAGTTAAGTGCTACAAAATACCATATTTACTCTTTAGTAAAATTTTTATCAAAACTTTCTAAGATACAATTCACATCCTTCATCCTGGAAGCTAAAATTTAATGGAGTAGTTGTCAAACTTTAAACAAGTTATTTTCCTGATCTTTTCCTCATTTGAAATAGGGATAACATCATGCTTTACATTGATAGGAGGTTAAAATTAATAGTGTATATAAAAATTGCTCAGGGCATTACAAATAAATATGTATATTTTATTGTTTTCATTTGTGCAGTAAACTTTGTTTTATAGCCCATCGGCTGATATAAACAAGGAAAAAGTTTCAAAGAATTCTTGGCCATCATCCCAAGACCTTGGTTCTGTACTAGGCACTGAGCCAAATACCATTTTTTGACGGCTAAAAGATATCTCAGTTCCACCAGTCACAGATTCCTAGAGAAATAAGTCTTAATTTTAGAAGCAGTTTAGGAGAGCGTTTTGCTCAGAATCATGCTCACCATGTTTAGTTCTCAGGTGAAAGTGATCTACTATGTGATCTCTAGGCAGATGTAAGTGCTGAATTATCTATCTTATGAAACATCCCCCAAAGTTACTACTGTCTCCAGCATGTGCCAACCTACCCAGAAAACTATTACCTACGATTATTTCCCTGTTATGAGAACTAGAGTTCTCTTGAAAGCACAATGAATTCAAACCAAGTCTTTCCTCTGTCTGCGGCAGTTAAGATTTTTTACAAATCCTCTCTATGACTTATCTCAATACCTTTGGCCATTGCCTCAAATATAAGCCATTCCATTTCTTCTTCTCACTTACTCATGTTCATATTACATTAAATCGGCTTTTTCTCCCCTGATACAGCCATCTCCCCCTGTTCTTCCACCTTCAGAACTTTTCACCTCTGGTGGTTCATATTCTTATTTGCACAACACCCCTTCCTCCATACCTTCTGTTAATACACTCATCTTACCCACAGGGAAAAGCATATGATTAGAATAAGCCACAATAATTGACCCACTCACATAATATTACACCTATTTCAAATGAGGAAACAGCTCATTGAATTCATTGTTTAAGGTATGACAGCTACTGTATATTTACTTCTCAGGATGAAGAATGTGAATTTTGTTTTATAAAATTATGGGAAGATTTTACTAAAGAGTAAATATGGTGTTTTGTGGAATTGAATGGGTATAAGTCAGACTGAAATAATTGTAATGGAATATGAATATGTGAATGTACTTTTAACAAGCAGAAAATATAAGCAACTAATATTTGTTGGGTGCCAAATAAATGGTAAACATTATGAACTACTAATTTGCTGCTGACCACAACTCATAGAGGGAGATATGATTGGACAGGGGAGGAATTGACTGAACAGATATTACCAAACTGTTACCACCTCCACCATGATGAATGGAAACAATAGGTTGTATATGGGGAAATCAACTACAGTAGTCCTTGAACAATATGTCATGAGACTCCCAGTGGATGCCTGAAACTAGGGAGAGTACCAAACACTATAATTTAATTGTTTTCCATCTTAACTAAGTGCTTATCACATGTGGTGTCCATTAGTTTTGCAGTTTTAGGAAAGGACAGTAAACTAGCATACATTTCTTTTTTTTTTTTTTTTCTTGACAATTTCACAGGTACAATCACAGGCATACCATTTAAAATTTACATATTTATTTCTGGAATTTTTCCATTTAATATTTTAGACAGTGGTTGACCTCAGATAACTGAAACCATCAAAAGAAAACTGCAAATCAGGTGGGGACCTCTGTACTAGTTTATTTTAATTAGGAAATGAAGACTAGGCTAGGGAAAAACACAGAAAGAAATCTTCGGGGCTAAACCAAATAATAGGTTTGGTGGCTGTGAAGTCAGCCACTTTCATTTCTTCAGCAATATCACTCCTATGAGCATCACTCATACCCACCAGCATTTTCTTGGGTCCTCAAACTGCCTTCTAACTACATCATCAAATGACACATCAATACTGCCCAGGTAAGTGGAGGGGACTTGACATGCAAGCAACAGGAGTGACAGAGGACTATTTCAGCTTGGGACATGGTTGTGAGAGTGCTGGTTCCGTGTAGCCACATGCTGATTTGGGGAAGGGAGGTGATCAAGGAGATGACATGGTGGAGTAAGCAGAGGAGCTCAGTTTAAGATGTATTGGGTTTCTTCACATGGATGCTTGACTCTGGGTGACCACGAGATGAAGGGTCCCTGCAAGATGGCCAAAGCGTCAGGCCTGGGTTTTGGTGAGTGTCTCAGGTCCAAGCACACATCTGGGAATCTCTCAGTATGGTGGTACTGGTCAACACCATTAAAATGGATTAGCACTTTGAGGTGGTGAATAAAAGGCAAGAAGAGCAATGAATTTAGTCTCAGGGGTGCCCATATCAAAGAGGCTGAAGGGGGCTCAGGAGTTTAATTGTGTATATGGCCTTCTAATTGCAATTATTTCCAGGGTGCCTTTCAGACAATAGTTTCCTACAAAATCTCCACAAGCCTGAATGGTGAAACTTTTATAGTCCACAATATTCTTTCACCCTATAATCCTAAAAACTGATTTATTTTAGGCTCAAATGCTATTGCAAGGAATGTGCTTGTCCAAAGGACAGTGCTATTACAAGTTATTTCCTCTGAAGTTGAAATTTATTAAAATTACATTAAATGAGACAAGCAATAAAATGGGAGAAGAAAGAGAGAATAATTATATTAAAGAACTGAATTCCAAGAATGAATGCTATAAGGCTAGCTTCCAAGAAGCCAAAGCAAAAGTAAACATGGTGAATTAAGTAGATTTTGCTCCGATTGATTATGCAACACAAGCTAGACTAACCTAGGTTCCTCCTTGAAATTGTTCTGAAAGAACTAGCAAATAACAATGGGTTTTTTTTTTTTCCATGTAAGTAAAGCCCATTTACAATAAGAAAAAAACAAAATGAAGCCAAGTTGAAACAAAAGATGGCAGGGAAAGAAAAAGAACTCAATGAGTTTAAATGCCTAAGTCTAGTTCCTAAGATCCACAGCACATTGCTGTTCCTAAAGCTCTTTTAGACTCTCTTAACTTTTGTCCCAATAGACCCTTCTAGTCATTTGCCACTAACAAGAGTTACAACTATCTAATCTATGCCATTTTAAATAAACTCTCCTACATCTTCTACCAGTGCACTGAACATTCCCTCTGATCAGTTGCTTTAACTGTATCCCAGTCCTCTTCTCTAAACACCAACTCTCTTCAACCCCCTTAAGTGAAAATTTTCCTCTCTAAACTTTGTATTTCTTGAGGTCAGATATGGGACTGACAATCTCCTTTCTCTCCAAACCATAATGTAGCCTTTCTATTTGTTTAAATTTTATTTTTATCGACAGCATTTTGTCCATTGTACACAAATGGGGTACAACTTTTCATTTCTATGGGTGTACACAGTGTAGATTCACACCATTTGTGTAATCATACATGTACATAGTGTAATGATGTCTGTCTCAGCCCACTATCTTTCCTTCTTCTGCCCCCAACCCCATTTCCCTCTACACAATCCAAATTTCCTCCTTTCTTCTCTTACACCCACCCCATTATGTATCATCATTCACTTATCAGAGAAAACATTCAGTCTTTGGTTTTTTGGGATTGGCTTATTTCACTTGGCATGATATTCTCCAACTCCATCCATTTACAAGCAAATGCCATAATTTTATTCTTCTTTATGGCTGAATAATATTCCACTGTGTATATACACACACACACACACACACACACACACACACACACACACGTTTCTTTATCCATTCATCTATTGAAGGGCATCTAGGTTGGTTCCACAATCTAGCTATTGTGAACTGAGCTGCTACAAACATTGATGTGGCTGTGTTACTTTACACCAAAAATACTAAGAACCCAATTAATAAATGGGCTAAGGAACCAGACAGATACTTCACAGAAGAAGGTATATAGGCAATCAATAAATATATGAAAAAGTATTCAACATCTCTAGTAATTAGAGAAATGCAATTCAAAACTACCCTAAGATTTCATCTCACCCAATTAGAATGGCTATTATTAAGAACACAAGCAATAATAGGTGTTGGCATGGGTATGTGGGAAAAGGTACACTCAGACATTGCTGGTGGAGTTGGAAATTGGTGCAGTCACTCTGGAAAGCAGTGTGGAGATTCCTCAGAAAATTCAGACTGGACCTACCATTTGACCCAATTATCCCAGTCCTCGGTTTATACCCAAAGGACTTAAAATCAGCATACTAGAGCCATCCTATTTTAAAACCCCTTCTCCTTCAGTCATTTTTCCTCTGCCCTATTACTGTAACTCCCCTCATGTTCATTGCACTAAAATACTTAACTGAGAGACCATGAGGCTGAGATGACTCCAGTGCCTTGGTTTTCTGTGTAAGCAAATCAAAACTCAATTTCTTGCAAAAAGCACAACGGAACTTAAGCTTAACCAATCAAAAACTGCCAGCTAACCTCAAACTAGGGATTTTCCACTGGATCATACCCAAATAAGGCATATATTAGCTGTGGCCCATCAAGTAATTACTTTGCTTCCTCATGCAACATTAAAAGCCAGCTTCTCGTGCTGCAGAAGTGGATCTTCATTCATAAATCTTGTAATGGTCAAATAACTTTTAAATTTGTTCTATTTCTTTTTCCTCCTCCTTCCCATGAAAAGTCAGGGTTCCTATGCTCTAGTAGATTCCAAACTTTAAAGACCTCAGTCCGTCCATTTTCTCCCCTCTCCCCAGTGTCTTCAGACTCTTTCTCCCCTCCTTCTGGTCCTCTAAACAAGCTCAACTGTCACATCATTCAAATACAAAACCTGCCTGAGCTCCCTTATTCCTTTAAGTTATGCTCCCAGCTCTCCCTCCTCTTTAAAGCAAAACTGCTTGAAAACATGGTCTCTACCTCCTGTTTCCGTTTCTTTACTTCGCCATCATCAATTTCTGAGACTGATCAGAAACATTAACTCAGGCCCTGATGTACTTCATTTAAGAAAGGCAAGAATATCATGCTAAATGAGATAAGCCAATCCCAAAAAACCAAAGGATGAATGATCTCGCTGATAAGCAGATGATGACACATAATGGGGGGTGGGAGGGGTGGGGGGAAGGAAAACATAACAGAATGAATCAAACACCATTACCCTATGTAAATGTATGATTACACAAATGGTATGCCTCTACTTCATGTACAACCAGAGAAACAAGTTGTACCCCATTTGTTTACAATAAAAAAAAAGAAAGGCGACAAACTCCCTCTTGAGCTCCTTAAGCTTTCACAGGTCACAGGATCACAGTCTCTTCGCCAGGAATGGTCTGGGTGGGTCACAGGCTTTCCGTAACATAACCAGACAGCTCTCCCTCATTTGTGAGATCCACCTTCAAGATCCCATCAGTCTTATCTACAACATCACTGCATTATAATGTTTTATCATTTCCATAGCAGCACAGTTTATACTCAAGGAAATTATATAATTTCCAAATATTAATCGAGTGGTTTATATACTCAAGGAAATTACATAGTTTCCAAATATTAATGGTATGGTCTTCCTTCCTTCCTTGCAGAAATCAAATTTCCTCCTCTCAGGATGAGTTCAAATTTTATTTTATTTTATTTAATTTTTAAGGTACTGGGGACTAAACGCAGTACCACTGAGCTACATCCCCAGCCCTTTTTTATTTTGCGTTTTAAGACAGGAGCTCACTAAGTTACCCAGGTGGTCTTCGAACTTGGAATCCTCCTGTCTCAGCCTCCTGAGCTGAGCCATGTGCCACCACACCCAGCCAATAGTGTGTGTGTGTGTGTGTGTGTGTGTGTGTGTGTGTGTGTGTGTGTACTGCAGTGCTGGGAACAGAATCGAGGGCCTTGTCCATGGAAGGCATGTGCTTTGCCACTGAGGTATATCCCCAGCATCCCCGACCTCTTTCTAAATATTTTCTTCACATTCTTACTCAGAAATATGACTACAGCTCCAATTGAAAACTGAAATCTGCTTTCCTGAGAGTCTTCTCAGGAGGTGGCAGTGTTTTCCCTCCCATGTCCCACGTGTCACAGAGCTTAGGGGTACAGTGGGTGTCTCTCATGACCCTCAGTGCTGCTGACAGACAATTCTTCCTTTCCACACCCTCAAACTCTGCCACCACTCACTCCCATGGTAGTCATCTGCCAGCTCCCTGAACTCCTCACTCACAGCAGATGTTAGTGCCTGGCTGGCTCACTGGCCCCCTCTCTGCTTTACTCTTTTCAGTCATTCTTGGTGACTTAAAATCCATGTGAAGTGTGCATCAGCACCTTAGCATCTTATTGCCTAGACTGCTCACTTCCAAGGCTCTCCTCCTCTACCCACCTCAACCACCAGTTCACACCATCCTACCTAGCCCATCTCATTGCCAATGACTGTGCTACCTCTGAAATCATTTCCAGCATCCAGACCACTCCTCTTCAACTAACTACACTCCCTCCACCCGCTCCACACACTGGTGCCTTTGCACTATTACTTTCTCTCTCTCTGAAACTGGGATGTTATACCTGAAGAGAGTTTCAGGAAAGGACAACAGTGGGCAGATAGAGGTAATCAACAAGAGACAGAGAAGAACCCAGAGACTAGGAACTTGGGAAGCCATTACCACCAACAGTCTGAAGGTGTAGGAGAGAGACGAGATCACTGGATCTCGGAAAGAGCTGAAACAGTGAGAGAAGGGATACCTGACAAGGGTTTTGCCACAGGAGAACACAGTCACCCCTGGAAAGGTGGCAAAGCAAGGAGGGATTGAGAGAGAATGTATCCTCCAAATGCTGATTTTTTTTTTGGCATTCACTTCTAGCTCTGTTCCAACTGGAAGTCAAGGTCAAGGAGCCCCACTGATGCACTCTGCAGATGTTTGTCTTTCATGGCAGAAAAAAGTGGGTTGTCAAGGAAAGGGGAGATGATATAGTGAGCACGAACACCCCTCATGGCCTTTGCTTCCTCGCCCCTGCCCTCACCTGCACGCATCCTCAGCATCCTTTCCCCTCTCTCTTGCCTGGCAAAATCCAACTTTGCCTTCTCCACACCTATAGTATCCAAGAAGGAAGATGTGACTGCAGAAAATTATGTGAATCTGTTTCCTAGTTCACTTTAATTTTGTCAAAAAATTGCAGGTAGGCTCAGCTGTCTGATTACATTTCCCAAAATTCATTTCATCCTCCCATGATCTTACCCCATTCTCTCCGCAGACTCCATCACACTATCCCCATTCCTGATAATTTTGTTCCATATTTCTCTTTTTTATACCTTATTTATTTTTATGTGGTGCTGAGGATGGAACCCAGTGCCTCACTTGTGCTAGGCAAGTGCTCTACCACTGAGCCACAACCCAGCCCTTATTTCACATTTCACTAAGAAAACAGAAATGTTCAAAGGAGGACAACTGCAGCTTGTCATTATCAAATTTGATCTCCTTCTGGGTACTGTGGGTGCCCCACCCTTATCTCTTTGGGTGCTTATTTCTGCACTCGATGCCATCACCTCTGGCCTACTCAGGGTCTTTGCTTCTGCAACATTTCCTGTAGAAGAAATCTCTCTCCTGTGGATCATTCCCGTCTATACATGCACATATCATAACGTAGCACATCCAAAAAAGAAAAGCAAAACCTTCCCTAGACCCCTCTCAGCTACTTGCCTATTTCTCTGCCTCTTCCCACAATAAAATCCCTCAAATCAGTTCTTACACTCTTGCCTCCATCGTGCCACTTCCCATTGTCTCTGAATGCACCACAATCATCCATTTGTTTCTTTTTTTAAAAAAAACATTTTTTTTTAGTTGCAGATGGACACAATATCTTTACTTATTTATTTTTATGCAGCGCTGAGGATCAAACCCAGTGCCTCACACATGGGAGGCAAGTGCTCTACCACTGAGCCACAACCCCAGGTCCAGTCCCAGCCAATTTGTTTCTACCATTCCAAAGAAAACACTCTATCAGGGCTGGGGATATAGCTCAGTCAGTAGAGTGCTTTTCTTGCAAGCACAAGGCCCTGGGTTCAAATCCCAGCTCCACCAAAAAAAAAAAAAAAAAGAAAAAGAAAACATTCTATCAGTCAGGATCTTAGCAGGAGCAAGTGGCCATTCAAACTGGGTCATTTGGGAAATTTTTCATAAAAAGACTCCTCACAGGTATGGGCAGAGCATAAGGAAACCATGAGGGACAGTGATTAGCAACAGGTGTCCAAAGGGACAAGTGGTTAAGAGTGGTTACCAGAGCCCAGGAGAGGGACTCTCTGTGGCAGATGGCAAGAGTGCAGGACAGGGGCCCCAGGGGCCCATGAAGCACAGCAGTCCTCCAAGGACTCACCACCTCTTCTAGAGTGGGGTCCTCTGTGGGCCATCCCTGGGCTGTAGCTCCCTCTGGGCTGGTGGGAACTTCTTCAGTTGCACCTCACTTTCAAGCTCTTCCTGCCTCATTCTCCTTCCTTTCTCTTACAGCTGTCAGACTTGCATCATCTGAAGCTTTCCCTACTGATTCCTCTCCCCTGTATCTTTCACAAATGCTATCACCAAGAAATCTGTCATGCTTCTTATTCTATCCTGGCATCAGTGTCTTAGACAGCCCAAACTAACACTCCATCTTGCCAAACCTAAAAGCCATTTAAAGCCTTACAGCTTTAAATGTATGGTATGTCTAAGCAACTGAAAGCAAAACAGTGTGGGTATTTTCTCAAATATAAGAAGGAAAAATAAGTAGATTTCAGGGTTTGCAAGGCCAGCTTGTGTTTAAAAACTGATATTAGTGCAACAATTCATTTTCAAATGACCTGGAACATTTCCATTATACTCCACACTGACCTCTTTTTGGTGCTAGGGATTGAACCCAGGACTTCATACATGGTAGGCAAGAGCTCTATCACTGGGCTACATTCCAAGCCTCCTATTTATTTTATTTTGAGACAGGGTCTCATTAAGTTGCTGAGACTGGTCTTGAACATGTGTTCCTGGAACCCTATTCTCTCAAGTCACTGGATTCCAGGTGTGCACCACCGTGTCTGACCCTTTGCTGACCCTTTGAAAACACTGGTCACATTGGTAATTATTTGTTTATTGTCTGTCTTCCATCCTAGTTATGAGCTTCAATAATAAAGATTAAAACTGTCTATTTACAACTATATCCCTAGTACTCAGAACTTGTTCGGCGCATTACAAGTTCTCTTTATCTTTAAGATGTGTATGTTGTTGAGCATGGTGATGCACACATGTAATCCCAGTAGCTCAGGCTGAATCCAGAGGATCACAAATTCAAGGCCAGCCTCAGCAATTTAGCATATAAGCAGTGTAGAGAGGCCCTGTCTCAAAATTAAAAAAAATAAAAAAGGGCTGGGGATGTGGCTCAGTGGTAGGTTCAATTCCTAGGTTCAATTCCAGGTATAAAAAAAAATTTAAGATGCATACATATGTTTATATGTTTATGTGTATATTCAATTTTTTTTGTTTCTTGGGTAAACTATTTTAAGGTTTCAGTCTAGGCCATGTGAGGTCTTTCTCCAATGAATATTGAAATTTCAATACATTTCAATCAAAATTTGACATCATGCCAAGTATTAGAAAATGCAAAGATGAAAAGATTCTCAGTTCTTCAGGAGCACTAGTCTAGTGGGAATGCACAAAAACAATTAGAATACAGTATGACAGTTGATAAAATGAAATAAAAATACAACTGAATCCTCATAGAACTAAATGTAAAAAGCTAAAACTACAAAACTCTCTCAAGTGAACACAGAAATAAATTTCTGAGTTGGGCAATGATTTCTTATAAACTAGTACACCAAAAGCAAGTGGTAAAAGATAAACTGAACCACATCAAAATTAAAAACTTTTGTGCATCAAAGGACACCATCAAGAAAGTAAAAAGAGCACATATTTTCAAATATATCTCATAAGAGATTTGTATGTACAATTTTAAAAACTTTTTTAAATGACCCAACTCAGGTGGGCCATGGTGGCTCTCAACTGTAACCTCAGCTACTCAGGAGGTTGAGGCAGGAGTATTGCAAGTTCAAGGCCAGCCTTGGCAAGGTCGAGGCCAACCTTGACAATTCAGGGAGATCCTACGGGCTATGGGTTTAGCTCTGTGGTAAAGCATCCCTGAGTTCAACCCCAGTACCACAGGGAGCAGTGGGGAGACCCAATTCAGAAAATGGTAAAGGATTTGAACAGACATTTGTCTAAAGAAGATAGTCAAATGACTAGTGACCATATGAAATGGCCAGTAGTCAACATCATTAGGGAAATGCATATCAACATAAGAGTGAGAGCCCCCTCACACCCACCAAGATAGATAAGATTCAAAGAAAAATATATGGGATGGGGATGCAATTCAGTGGCAGAGCAGTTGCCTAGCAGGGCATGGCCCTGCCTCTGTTCCTAAGCACTGCAAAAAACAAAAAATAAACAAACAAACAAAAAGGTAAAATTATTATGTGTTGATTAAATACTTTAAGTAAAATTTTTTAGAAAAACTAAAATCTATAAAAATAAATAAAATTTCAATGACTCAATCTATTTTAAAGTATAATTTAGATGAAAGCAAACCAAAAAAATTATTAAATATATTTTCTTGTTCCCAAAAAAGAAATTATCCATTTTCTGCCAAAAAGAAAATGAAAAGAAAAAGGGAAAATAAAACAACAAGGATTGCCACAATGTGAGGAAACCGGAACCCTTATCCATCTTTAGTAGGGTTATAAAATGTAGCCATTTTGGAAACTAGTCTGTGAGTTCCTCAAAGATTAAAAATAAAGTTCCTTTATGACCAGCAGTTTCACTGTTGAATATACACCCAAAAGAATTGAACACAGGTGTTCCAACAAAAACTTGTTCACAAATGTTCATAGCAGCATTATTCACAATAGGCAAAAGGTGGAAAAAAGCCTTACATCAATCAACTGATGAATGGATAAGATGTGGTATAGCCAAACAATGAAATATTGTTAGGTCATAAAAAGGAATGAAGTACCTATACATGCTACAACATGTGTAAACCCCAAAAATATTATCTTAAGTGAAAGAAGTCAGTTCACAAAAGACCATAATTCTATTTACATGAAATGTCCAAAATGGGCAAATGTAGAGAGGCAGAAAATAGGTGGTTGCTAGATACTGCCCATGGCACTGGGAAATCAAGAGTGACTGGTAACTTGTACAGGTTTTCTTTTGGGGATGACAAATGTATTCTAAGTTGGGTGATGGTGACAGTTGTGTGACTTTGTAAATATTCTAAACTCAAATAATACACCTCACTAAGTAAACTCTATAATATAAATTATATCGATAAAGTTGTTTAAAAAATACCGTTGAGCTTTTGCAGTGGCACATGCCTATAATCCCAGTTACTGGAGAGACTGAAGCAAGAGGATAGCCAGTTCGAGGCCAGCCTCAGCAACTTAGCAAGACCCTTTTTAAAGGGTTGGGGATGTGGCTCAGTGGTAAAGTGCCTCTGGGTTTAATCCCCAGTACCAAAAAAAAAAAAAAAAAAATTGAGTCAAAAGAGACAGATTGCTTAGGTCAGCCATAGAATCAGTGAAAGAATCAGACTTGAAGGAACAATAGGAGTCTGCTGGGTACATGAGAAAAGAGGAAAAATTCCAGAGGCAGCAGCAGTCAAACAGGGGAAAGACTGACAGGGGAGCATGCCATATTGCACCAAAGTGTGAGTAGTGAGTAATGCCCGTACAAAGAGAGATGAAAGACCCAAGGAGGCAGCCAGGCTGTGTAGGTACCAGAGGCAATCATAAAGAGTTATTTAGTCATGTTAATTTTCCATAAAAGAAAAGGGAAACCACTGACAGATGTTGAGTCTGTTAGAAGCATCGTTCTAGTAAAAAAAAAAAATTTAAGTGGTTTGGAGGGAAATGAAACTCATGATTGCTGAAAGGAGGAAAAGAAAATCCAACTAAATGTATAGAGCCCTAGCTCTGTTAAGCACTTTCTTTGAACCATCTCATTTAATTGCTAAAGTACCACAATGATTTCTATTTTATATATGGTGCCACCATGGTTTGGGCCCTCACCTTCTTCAGGTCTTTAGGCAAATGTAACTTTCTCATGCTTCCTCTATTCCCCTTCCTTAATTTTTCTTCTGGGTCCTCAACTCAATTTAATGTGTTTCACTTTCAAAATCTTGTTTAAAGGGTCTCTCCTTTACTAGAATTAAAGTTTGTAAGACTAGGTTAATTTGGAGGCAGGTGTGACAGTGCTGCCCTGTAATCTCAGTTCCCAGTGCCTGGCACATGGTCAACACCCAATACATTTTTAAAAAATAAATGCATACATACATGAGGAAATTGAGTCTCACATATTTAGTAACCTGTGATCATACGGTGGATCACTAATTCAATGACCCGCATACTTTTTTTTTTTTTTTTTTTTTGGTACAGGAGCTTGAACCCAGGGGCGCTTAACCACTGAGCCACATCCCCAGTATTTTTATATTTTATCTAGAGACAGGGTCTTGCTGAGTTGCTCAGAGGCTAGTTAAGTCTCTAAGGCTGACTTTGAACCTGCCTCCACCTCCCAAGCCGTTAGGATTACCGAGGTGTGCCACTACACCCAGCAACCCATCTTCTTAAACCACTACATAATTCTACCTAGATGTAATATGGTAGGCAAGAGATAAGTGAGGGGAAAGAGGGATAGAATTGCCTGGGTTTGGTGCGCAGTTGGACGTGGAAGGATGCTGAAAGGGTTCAATCTAGGATGACTTTAGTTTCTAGATTTGGCAAATGAGTAAACAGTAATGCAGTTTTTTCAGGAAAAATAATATAAAGGACTCTTGGCTTGGGCAGAATGATGAAAGAGGAGAACATGTTTAATCCATACACCTTTTGCACTCTCTCTCCAGAGTACTAAGAATTGTTAACAATAAATATGAAACAGGTAAAGGCAAATCAACCCCATCATCTTTACTTTGAGGTCCAGTGGGGAATGGAGGGAAGTAGGAAAAAGTCCAGAGAAGTGCTTAAAACTAACTCTGAGATTAATTTTTAATGCAGATGAAACTAGAGAATGTGCTGTACCCGTGTATGTTCAGGCCATAGTACTATTTTCAGATTTTCTGGACAGTGCAGTCGCCTACACAACTGACCATCAGTGTTACCACGCACTGGCACCGAGACCAGGATAGCCGGGAGGGCTGGGAAGCACGCCTGCGGCTCTACGCACCATGGCGCATGCGACCCGGCCACAGACTCAAGTCTGTTGATCAGGCTCAGTCAGCTCGCGCATCAAACGACTCCCCAACCCCCGACCTGGCGCCCAGCAGAAGCGCGCGGCTCTGTTCTCCGCACGCCAGCCCGCGGCGTTCAGCGGCCTCCGGTCCCCAGGTGGCGCCGTGGGCTGGCAGGGGCGGCCACCGCGCGAGCTAGCACCGTCTCCCTACTGCGCATGCTCGCCCAGGGTGCGGGCTCGCTTTTTTTTTTTTTTTCTTCTTTCTTTTTTTTTTTTTTTTTTTTTTTTTTTTTTTTTTTTTTCCGGGCGGCCCCGGCGGCTGCGTACTGGCTGTGGGATGGGAAGTGAAGCCCCAGCGAGCGGCTGCGGCGGGGCTGTGAGGAGCAGCCAGGGGGAGGCGGCGGCGGCTGGTCGGTGAGCAGCTGGAGAGAGAGAGGAGCCGGGGCGGAGCACCTGCAGGCACGGGCGGCGGCTCCACCATGGCGATTCGCAAGAAGAGCACCAAGAGTCCCCCGGTCCTGAGCCATGAATTCATCCTGCAGAATCACGCGGACATCGTCTCCTGTGTGGCGATGGTCTTCCTGCTGGGGCTCATGTTCGAGGTGAGCCCGCCTGCGCCCCAACCGCCCCCGCTCCCGCCCCCCGCCCGGACCCCGCTGCCAGCCCCCGGCCCTGCACCCGGGACGCGGGGGGCTCGGACTCGGGGAGGTGTCGGCCTGGCCCCCCTGCCCCGCGCCGCCGGCCCCACTTGCCCGAGGCCGGCGCGGCGAAGCGGAGCCCCCTTGGGCCTCGCCGCCGCCCTCAGGGCTGGGGGGCCGCCGTGCTGCCCACTCCCGGGCCACCGCCGCCCCCTCCCGCCGGCCGCGCAGTTCCTGGTTCCCGCGAAGGGTTACGTGGCAGCCGGCGAGGGCCCGACGGCGGGCGGGGGCGGCTCCTGCGCTGCCGAGCTGGCTCCGCGCGGTGGGCGGACTTGGGGGCGGCCCGCCACGGCCGCCCGAATGTCCTGCCCAGGCCCGGCAGCGCGCCGGCCCCCGGGTCACAGGCCCCAAGTGACAAAGTCCCTAGTAGGACCGAGGTGGGGGCAAGCGAGGCACCGACGGGGCGGTTTGGAGAGCGGCGACCGCGGGGCACCGGCACACGGGTAGCTTCGGGTCTTCTCACCAGTTAGCGAACTTTCTGCCCTGACACTGGCTTTCGCCTTGCTAGAGAAACGAGGTCTGATTCGGGAATCGAGGTTCTGAGCAGCTGTGCGGCAGAGTCGAGTGGTATCGTTTCTTGAGGCAGAAGAGGCTGAGGATGTCAGGAGTGTGTAAATTCTCTTCCCACATATCTAGTATTTTGATGACTTACTTAACAGCTGTTGAATGTGGGTAATAAACTTTGCAAGGTGAACGTGTAACATCCTACGAGTTTTTTTTTCCTGACTCCCCAATACACACGCCCATTTCTTCTCTCTCTCTCTCTCTCTCTTTCTCTCCCTCCTCTCCCTCCTCTCTCTCCTCTCCCCCCTCTTTATAGCTCTTGTGTTTCATCATATACATAGATTATTTTATTGTTCTGTTTCTCCTCTTCCCCTGGCATGTAACCTTAGTAAAAACAGATATTCTCCTTTTTTTTTTCTTTTTCTTTTTCTTTTTTTTTTTAAACCTGTAGTACTGGGGATTGAACTCAGGGCCTAGCATATGCTGGGCAGTGCTTTACCATTGTGCTGCATCCCCAGCCCTTTTTACTTTGAGAAAGGATTACACTAAACTGTCCAGGCTGGCCTCAAACTCACCTTCCTCCTGTCTCAGCCTCCCCAGTAGCTGGAATTACTGGCATGAGCCACTGTGCTCAGCCATGCTAATTTTAGGGGTTTTTTTGTTTTGTTTTTTGTTTTGTTTTTTTAACTAGTCTATTTTCATCACCTAGAATAGTGCTCTAAAAGTATGAGTGAAAGTATGAATCCTTAAGAAAAGCTAATGGAATGAAAGATGAATACATTTTTTAAATGGAGCTCATTTGGGGCTTTTAAAAATGTTATTAGATAACTTAATATCTTATTTATTTTTGTTTTGTCTTCACCAGTGGGCTTTTCTGGATCTAGACATAGATTTTTTCTTTTTTTTTTCTGATAGTATCATTTATAGGTTGCTCAGGAGGTAGCAACTATAGTTGAAGGGAAAATGGAACCAGCACATGTCAAGCTTACTAAGTGACCCAAATCTTAGACTCTGTTTTTCTGCTCTTTCTAAGGAAATAAAAATCACTGGTACTAGTCTCCTCGCCACTATTAAATGATCAGGTAATATGGTGTAAAGGCTTCTGACAGTGTACAAAGGACCATATGAATGCGTGATATTAAAAAACAGTATTGGGTGTATAGTTCAATGGTAGAGGATCAGGCCCTGGGATCAATCACCAACAACACACAAAACACAATGCTAAACATTTGTACTCTCCAAATTTGATATTTATATATACTTTCTGTTTTGATATTAAAAGTAATTGCTTTCATATTTACGTTATACTCACCAATTTTGCATAACTTTCCAAAACCCATTTCCACATGGTAAGAATTCCTGACTTAAAAGCAACTTAAAGGGACTGAAGTTGTAGCTCAGTGATAGAGCACTTGCCTAGCACATGCAAGGCACTGGGTTCAATTCTCAGCACTGCATATAAATAAATAAAAAATAAATTAAAGATTCATTGACAACTAAAAAAAAAATAATTAAGAAAAACTTAGAAGTACTATGACCTGGAAGGCTTATTATTTCAAATGCATTAAATGAAAAGAAATATAAATCAGAAATTTGGACACTTAGAAATACTGTGACTTTACTTTTATGTGACCTGGTTCACATTTTTTCACCCCATTTTCTAGGGAAGTTCATCACCCATACCTGGTCTCTCATGTTAATGTTTTTTAACAGTAAATGGATTTTTCACCTTTGTGTTGATCATCTAAATAGACACAACAAAATACTAAGTAGGGCTGGGGATGTAGCTCAATGATAGAGTGCTTGTCTAGCATGCACAGGGCCCTGGGCTCAGTCACCAGCACTGTAAAAATAAACCCACACCTAAGTAGAAGTTTTTAAAGCCACTTCAAAAAGGAGTGTTAAAATAGTATACAGAAGAGGGAAGTTTGTACAAGTCATTTGTTTTACCACATGTTAAAGTTATAAGATTTGAAAGCATATTGTCTGCATATGGGAAAGTATTAACCAAGTAAATTTTGCTATTTGACTTTTAAAATAATTGCTGTTGAACTTTGAAGTTAACATAATTATAGCTTTACAGCACTTGTGCTGAAATAATAGAGAAGTTGATATTTTTACAGAATCATTAAATCTTTCACATAAGTCTATTGATGAAATGTCAGAAGATTTACGGTGAAAACAGCAAAGAAATAACGTACTGTATTTATTACTATACCAAATGAAGAAGCAGTGTAGATATACGGTAAAAGCATGGATTCTGAAGCTAAGGGGATCCATGTTCAAGTTAGGGCATCTCAGAACGCATTTCCTTATCTATAAAATTGGGTTTGTTGGTTTACTCAAAATTAAAATTAGCTAATATGTATATTGCCTAGTGTTGTGTTTGGCTTACAAGAGGATAACTATCAGTGTTCCTTGGAAATTGATCAGAGTTGGCAAATAGATGATAGCATTTTTATATGAGAGAAGAGCCCAGCAGCACCCAAAGAGATGATGTATACTGAAAAGAAATCTGTTTAGGAGAAATACACAAATTCGATTTCCATAAACTTTGTTATCAAAAACTACTTGTGAATTTTGAAATCATGGATTTTTTTTTACAATCAATATCTGTCCACATAATACAGATTAATTAATGTTTCACATTTGAGTTAGAAAAATTTAAACAGTCATGTAAGGATACTTGGGAAGCTTTCTGAAAGTCATGAAAAAGGAATAAAGAGTTAGCAGCTCACAAGAGAAATATTTCCTCCTAAAAGGGACTGACTGTCCAGATAGATGTTCACGAATTTACAGTTTTTAGTGCCTTACAGGTTTGGGGGGCGGCATTTAGAGTTACAATCATCTTGGAACAGTTTTTGGATGTTTGTTTGATTTTTAAGCATGGTTTGTATTAATGCCAATATTTTCTTTCCTCCCCTCCTGCCTGTCTTTTGCACTACTGGGGATTGAACCCGGGGGTGCTCTACCACTGAGCTACATCTCCAGCACTTTTGATTTTATTTTGAGTCAGGCTTCCTAAGTTGCAGAGACTGGACTTGAATGTGTGATCCTGCTGCCTCAGCCTCCTGAGTTTCTGGGATTACAGCCATGTGGTACCATGCCTAGCTCTCTCTTTTTAAGAATGTGGTTTTATATAAGTTGGTAGAGAAACAGAATTTGATATTCAGAAATCAACTTTACTTTTTCAGTATCCAGACCACATGGTAATCATACCTTTCTCTAACAACTCTGTGTAACAATAAGATACCAAACCCCAATTGGCAACCACTTAATTAAAGATATATTATGAGGGCTGGGGAGATAGCTCAGTCGGTAGAGTGCTTGACAAGGTCCTGGGTTCGATCCCCAGTACTGCAAAAAAAAAAAAAAGATATATTATGATATTCTTGACTTTGCATACAACATAGAATTGGTTAAGATGGATATAGTAAATCTCATTTTTCTCACAAATGGAAGCAAAAACTGTCATAAACTCTTTTTTTTTTTTAGTACAGTGTTATTTCTGTAGTATATTTATATTCTAAACGAATTTTCTTACTGTTAGCTAATTGTAATATTAGTTTAGCTAAAGCAACAGTGGCCAAGGTGTGACGCTTAGGAGGCCTGCAAGTGGCTAGGAGAATAATTTCTGTTTTAATTTTTCTATGAACTCTTGGTGTGTAGTTTGTACTTTTCCTCTTCTTACTCTGTTTACACATGTTAAACCAGCTAGAGACCAGATTTTAATTTTATTTGAAAGCCTAGCATAAAAGGATAATCTTAATTTTTGTCACTTTTAGAATTTGATACTAACTTTATCTTTGAAAAGTTTCATTTGTTTGTAGAGGACTGTTTAACACAGAGTTTTCTTAGCTGTGATAGTGGAGACCTCATATTACACACTAGAAACAGGACAGAGAGAGAAAGTGTGTGTGTGTGAAGTCCAAAGATGTAAAAACTAAATGAAATTCAGTTATCAATCAACTTTATTAAAAATGATCACATGAGCTGGGTGTGGTGGCTCAAACCTGTAATCCCAGCTACTCTGAAGCCTCAGACTGGAGGATCCCAAATCTAAGGTCAGCCTGGGCAATTTACTGAGACCCTATCTCAAATAAAAAGACTAGGATATTGAGCCCTTGCCTAGTAAATGAGGCCCTGGGTTCAGTCTCTAGAACTGGGGGGGAAAAAATCACATGAAATTTGTGTTACTCCACAAACTCATGCTGTCATTCTCCTGTAATGATTCCTTGTGAATGGCCCAAATTTTAATATAGTCTTTTTACTAGGCTTTTGCATTCAAGCACTCTTCATATCTACCTTACTTTAGTAACTCACTCTAGTGGTAATATCCTGGACTTTTTTTTAATCCCACAAATCTTATTCATTTCCAGATCCTGAATTCCAGGGTACCAGAGTTCAGCCACAACCTATTTCATGTTCATCTCCTCATTCTGATACTCATAGGGCATTTCTTTACCTAGTCCAAACTGTTATGGTACCTTGGCCGCCTTCCTTTCCTCAGTGTATTTGCCCCCTCATTGCTTTGCTTTTCTCGTCTATAACCTTTATTCGGCTATGGTAGCCCCTACTCTTTAGTCACAGGGATATGTTCTAAAACCCCCAGTGGATATCCAGAACCACAGATAGTACTGAACCCAATAGATACTGGTTTTTTCCTATACATACCTTTGATCAAGCTTTAAAAATTAGGCACGGTAAGAAATTAATAACAATAACTAATAATAAAGTAGAATAATCATAACAATATTCTGTAATAAAAGCTACACAAATGGAGCGTGGTGGCCTATGCCTGTAATCCCTACTACTTGAGAGGCAAGGCAGGAGGATCGCAAACAGGACGACGGGGATGTAGCTTAGTAGTAAAGCACTACTGGATTCAATCCCCAGTACTACCAAAAAAAAAAAATCAAAACTGTATGAATGTGGTCTCTTTCTCAAAATGCTCTATTATACTGTGCTTACCCTTTTTCATGTGATGATAGAAGATATATGATGAGCTGAAGTGAAGTAAATGATGCAGGCCTTAAGCTTCAATGCAAGGGTTATGGAACACAAGCACTCCCTCAGCAGTTGATCTGATAACCAAGACAGCTACAGATACCAAGATAGGCAGTTTCATATCTAGTGTGGAATACTGGACCAAGGTGATTAATGTCTTGGGCTGAATGGGTATGAGACAGCATAAGATTTCATCACCCTATGTGGAACATTGTACAATTTAAAAAGTTTCTTAAGTTTTCCATTTAATGGCTTCAGGCCACTTACAACCTTGGGTAGTTAAAACCACAGGAAGTGAAAACATGGATAAGGGGAACTGCTATTTCTGCCTTTTCTGTGCCTGTCAATTCACAGATTGCTGAGGGTTACCAAGAAAAGCCATGCATGCATGCTGATAGTATGAATCAGACTTCTAACCTCATAACATTAATAACATCCTGTGATCGTTTTACTTTTTCCTAGCCTTATAGGAACAATATAGGTATTCATCATTCAGGTCACCATTGTGTTTAACATGTGTGACATTTTTTCTCCACACACGGGGAAAAAAAGTGAGTTTATTAGATGTAGATTTCTTCAGTTTCCTGCCTTTTGAACTTACCTATCTCATCTCTCTTGTCCATTACAGGTTGAGCATCCCTAATCTAAAATTTAAATTGCACTAAAATCCAGAACTTTGAGTCTATCCTCAAGATACCTCATTATGTATTGGCAGATATTTCAAAATTCTAAAAAGTTGAAATCTGAAATACTTCTGATTCTGAACATTTTGAATAAGGAATACTCAACCTGTACTATCTTGTTCCCAGGCTAAGAGGAAATATTCAAGAGTAATTCATCCTTATAATTTCATTCCCTACCACATTTCTTTAGCCAATATCCCTTTTCTGTCTTCTGTGTTTGATTTCTCCCTTTCCCCTAGTACCTCCCTGTTGCTCCTTACACAAGCTTTGTCTCTTCCATCCTATAAACAATATGTCTGGGCTGGGGTTGTACCTCAGTGGCAGGTCACTTGTCTAGCACCTTTGAGGCACTGGGTTTGATCCTCAGCACCACATTTTAAAAAATAAATAAGCAAACAAAATAAGGTATTTAAAAAACAAAAAACAATATAACTCTTGACCTATTGTCTAGTAGATACCATTTTATCCCTCATGTTCTTCAGTCCATTGCAATTTGGCTGCTTCTTTCAGTACTTTGTTGAAATCACTCAAGCTGTGACTGCTTATGACTTCTTAAATTATCTGGTCTGTTGCACTCTCTGCCACATCTCTTTTGAAACTTTGACTTGGTTAACTCCATGTTTTTGAAATGTTTCCCCCTTGGCTTTTGGAATGCCAGGCTCTCTTCATTTTCTTTTTTTCCTCTGTTAGGTAACTTTCCTTTTCCGTAGTAAGTACCTGAAATGATCAACTTATAAGAGAAAAGGTTTATTTTGGCTCACAGTTTTGGAGGTTTCAGTTCATGATTGGTTGACCCCATTACTTTTGACCTATGGCAAGCAGCACATCTGTCAGGGAGCGCATGGTGGAGCAAAAGCCTTTCCCCTCATGGCAGTGGTGGGAGGAGAGATCCCAGAATCCCACTAGGCTCCCTCTCTTGAGGTTCCACCACCACCTAATAGTGCCACAGACTGGGGTCCAAGCCTTTATTACATGGGCCTTTGGGGGATACACTTACCCAAACAACCATAGCAGAGATATACATTTTGGCTTTTTCTTCTCTCCACAGGTCTGATGTTGTCATACTTCTTTACAAATACTGTGCAGCTTCCATATATGATTTATGTATTTCCACAGCCTTAACTTCTCTTTGTAAATAAAAACTTGCAAATCTATATCTAATCCGGTTTCTCCCTACTAAGTTCTGGACCTAGGCTTTAGGTGCCTGCTGCTTTTTCCACCTGTGTATCACAAAATCTCAGTTTGTCCAAACTTAGTTTGTTCTCTCTTGCCCAAAACCTACACTTCTTGTATTCCACACATTTTTATTAGTAGTAGTATTTTTCACCTGGTTTTCAAGCTGTAAGCGTCAATAAAGAATTTCTGACCCTTTTTCTCTTGCTAACCAAGAATTATTCCTCTTCATGTGGTCTCTCTTTTTTTCTTTTAAATATTTTTTTAGTTGTCAGTGGACCTTTATTTTTTATTTATATGTGGTGCTGAGCATCGAACCCAGTGCTTCACACATGCTAGGCAAGTGCTCTACCACTGAGCTACAACCCCAGCCCCCATGTGGTCTCTTGTATCCACTGCCAGGCCTTACCTTCATGTGACCTCTTGCACATGTCCCTGTGTTTTATTTGGCTTACATGCTTACTCTAATTGGTATTTATTTGATATTTAATAATATTGATCTGTTGCCTAATGTATGCCAGGCTCCCTGCTAGGTCTCTGAACATATAGTGGCAAGCAGAAACAGCTCCTAAGAGCTTACTTTGTAATGAACAAGACAGATTAATCAAACCAGATTATGTGTTTCAAAGGAAAGGCACACAGTTCTCTGAGATAATCTGACAGAGTAATGCCCTGCTCTAGAAAGGGAAGCCTTCCTTGAAAAGATACAATTTAACTGATATCTAGGGGAAGGTTTGTCCAAGGACTCTGTAGAAGGAACTACTAGGGGCCAGGGATTGGGAGGAAATGGTTTGGGAATAAGGCTGCAGAAGCAGAAGGAGTCAAACGAGGGGGAATTGTATAGGCCACATTATCCTAAAAAGGTAGGAATCCAGTGAAAGATTTTTATCACGTAGGGTGGGAAACAGGGTAACATGATTAGAAGATCATCCTGGTGTAGTGGGAGTAGATTTTGAGGGGGCTTGAGAGACCACTTAGGAAGCCAGAGCTAGCAGTCTTTTTCTAAAAGGCCTGAATTAACATCCCCTGCCCCCAAATCCTGTTGTCATGCTAAAAATAAAATCTAAACTACTTAACTCAACAAGCAAGGTACTTTCTAGCACTCCATTAATGTTTCTAGACTTTTCTGCTACCTCTTCATGATATATGTGCTATGCCTGGCCTTGTATTTACTCCTGCCTTACTTTGTTTCTTCTACCTGCATTGCCCTCTTCACCCCCACCCTTTTGAGTCTAGAGAACTTCTATTTTCCAACAAGGCACAGTCTCAGCATTACATCCTCTGAGCAGTCTTTCCAGAATAGGCTTCACTCTCTATCCCAGGAAAAAAACAAGTTTATTGTTTATCCATAGTGCCCATAGGGAATGTTCTATAGGTACTGATTCTATAGCATTCTAACAGTTTGCTTACTTGTCCTCCAATACAGCCGAACATCTTGTTATCGGGGATTATTTCATTCCTTCTTTTTTTAAAAGCATTTTTAGTTATAGATGGACACAATATTTTTATTTTGTGTGTGTGTGTGGGGGGGGGTGCTGAGAATCGAACCCAGTGCTTCACACATGCTAGGCAAGCGCTCTACCACTCAGCCCCAGCCCCAGCCCCTGTCATTCCTTCTTAATTTTATCCTTTCTTGTGACTGGTGCCTATAAATGTTCCATTTCTGTTTTCACCACTTTACTTTTAGCAGTAGTCAAGTCAATTAAACATTTATTGACTACTTAACTGTGCCAGGTGTTTGGGAGATTAACTCATAGATCCTGTGTTTGATCCATTGTTCTCATACTTAACTGTACTTCCTTTTATTAAATTACACTTAAAATTTTCTTCATAGGAACTTTGTGTTCATTGTACAGGTCTAGATTAGAGAATCATTCCTTGTGAAATCATTATTTACAGAAACTGCAGAGGTTATCACTTTTGAAATCTTATAGAGATGAGTTACACAAGCTTATCTAAATTATGGAATACTTTGGTGAATTCCCATTGTGCCTGCCTATCATGGTGCCACAGGAACTAGGGCGCCTTTAGTTCTTAGATTTGGGGACAGAATTTATATTGTTTTTTCCCCTAATCTGCTTTTTTTCTTTCTTTCTTTCTAGATAACAGCAAAAGCTTCTATCATTTTTGTTACTCTTCAGTATAATGTTACCCTCCCCGCAACAGGTAGGTAGTTTTTGTTAAGAATTTCCTATTTAAGTAGAAGTTCAGTTGAATACTTGGAAGTACTTATGAACACTAGATTCTCTACCTATTTTCAGTCTCTTCCGTGATTAGACTGAACATTTTTTTGATAATTTTGTGATACAAGACCTGATGTTTTGGGTTGACTTCATCCTACACATTATATGAAAATTAGTTTTAAATATTTATTGCATTCATTTTTGTGAAATTCCATCAGTGAACTTTTTGTATTGTTATCTCTGCCCTCAGATATTTTCATAAGAAAATTCTAATAATAGATAATTTAAATTAGTTTAATATCATTGTTTGGTCAAGACTTCTACAGGCACATGTTCAGGATTAGTTTTTCTGATTTATGAGTCATATTTTGGACCTGGGATAACAATTCCTTTAAATTTATTTTCATTTTTTGTTGTGCACTGCTGCTAGCAATCTTTTTGATTAGAGAACTCCTAGTCTACTCCTAGTTACCAGGTAATTGTATCCAAATTATACTTATTTTTTTTTTTTTCCGAAAAGTTTTCTAAACTAGGCTATATGAAAGTCAAGTTGTTACAGGAAGTTGATTGCAGTTGAATACAGTAACATAACTAGCATGAGGGATAGAATATTTGGTTAATAAAACATGAACATATTCAGGCAGAAAACCTGCCCTAAGGTTATTTAGACATAAAATCAGATATACAACATTGAGTTGGATTTTTACTCACTTGTATATAGTTTCATAAATGTTGGATTTAGTGACTTAGATATCAGATTGCTTAAAACTACAGTTTTGAAATTTGAATAGCCAGAGAAGAATAAAACTTTTATCTAAATGATCATGTTAAACCTAAGTCTTAAGAACAAGTGTCAGCAGTTCACAAGTATATAATTTAGATTTGTTTTGAAAAATTAAAGCAGTTGCAAGGATTAAAAACTATGTTAAGTAGTGGTTGCATCTGTACTGCTTACAGATCAAAACTAAATCAAATAAAGGTCAAATCCATTTTTCCTTCAGAATCGTGATAGTAGTATTGTTTGAAGTTTTAAAAGTTCTTTGAAAAAACAGGCAAATAGCCAAGCATAACTTTATCAACCATGATCTGTACCCCTGGGATAATATCAGTTTATTGAGTGTGACTTTCCCTTCCCTGTTTTTTTTTTTTTTTTTTTTTTTTTTTTTTCTTTGATGGCTGTAACTAACGTGTCAAGTTTCTGTAAGTAATTTCTGAAACTTTGGGTTTCTATATAGTCTCCTCCTTATTTTTATTGCCCCCTAAGACTCATGATATCCAAGAGCAAATTATCTATGATAGTTCTATAGAAATTTTTTTCAATTAGTTTTCTTTTGTTTGTTTTCATAACTATGTTGTACTTAGTGCTGTTTTATAATCTCATGTATATTTTTTTGTGTGTGTATCCTTTTTGGCCTTCAGAAGAACACGCTACTGAATCAGCATCCCTTTATTACTATGGTATCAAAGATTTGGCTACAGTTTTCTTCTACATGCTAGTGGCGATAATTATTCATGCCATAATTCAAGAGTATGTGTTGGATGTAAGTATGCAATCTTAGAAATCTTACTTTGTAAAGAACGAGTTCTCCATACTATGGTAGTCATATATTAAGTGTCTTTATTAAGTGTCTTTTATAATTTATTCTTAATTACTAATACCTGTTTTTATTTTTAGAAAATTAACAGGCGAATGCACTTCTCCAAAACGAAACACAGCAAGTTTAATGAATCTGGTCAGCTTAGTGCATTCTACTTTTTTGCTTGTGTTTGGGGAACATTCATTCTAGTCTCTGTAAGTATGATCCTCTCAGTGTTCTCCTTTCTTACCTAAGATTAGGAATTCTGCTGGTGAACTTGTGTAAATTATTAAAAGAGTTTCACCAATAGATCTCTCTGCTAGTTTTTATACAGCAAAATTCTAAGCCACTTACTGTTTCAGAAAGCTGTACACATTTTAGTCACTCTGAGTGTTATTTCTGTATCTTACAGCCATTCGTAGATAATTCTGTATTAGCAAAAAGCTTGTCAGTGATAGTCTCACTATGTTACATGAGCTATATATTTTCAGTCATTTCCACCTTTAAAAACAGTCATTTTCCAAACAATTTAAAACATGTAACTTTTCAAATAAGACATTCAAAATCTTTAGTTGTATTATTCTAATGAGGAGAGAAAGACAGTATCAACTTTAATATAATCAGAAATAGTAATAATCCCTTTTATTCACCTAATACTCCATGGTTTATAATACTTCTGAGTTTGTTGGGCACATAGTTTCTTTTTAATCACCATGTTTGAGATGAGTAACAAGACAACATGAATTTTCCAGGGTACAACACTTAATATTAGAGATAAAACTCAACTTTTCAAGCCAGCGCTCACTCTATTTTACTCTGCCATTTTAATAATACTTTATAAATATATGTAAATGTCAGTTTAAAATCTGTCTTTTAAGTTCTTTAAAAAAAACTTAAGAGTTACAATCCTGTGGGAAAATATTCTTGTGAAAGGAAGTCACTTTAGATTGGGGGGGGGGATTATTTTGTTTTGACATAGGTAATAATTCGCAGTACATCTAATTATCTAAGAAAAAGATTTGGGTAATATTTTGTGGACATAATTCCATAAAACTTGGCAGCATTGTGGTCCTGTCTCCTGTCAGGAGCTACATCTTTTCCTAAACTCCTCCTTGGATTGCCCAAAGTAAAATTCATCCCTCCTATGGCTGTTATAGCTATACCTCACACCATTTTGTTGTTTATTGCTTATGTTGGTTTGTATACATGTATTATTTTACTCTACTGGATTGAAAGATATTTGAAAGTGAGAAACTACATCTTATTTGACTTTGTTATATTGATTTTCACTTTGCTAAATTAGGCAATTAAAACTGTACTGAAAATAACTAAACTAAGAAGCATGGTGGGTGTGGTGGCACATGCCTGTAATCCCAGCAGCTCGGGAGGCTGAGGCAGGAGGATTGAGAGTTCAAAGCCAGCCTCAGCAACAGCAAGGCACTAAGCAACTCAGTTTTGTAAAATACAAAAAGGGGTGGGGAGTGTGGCTCAGTGGTGGAGTGCCCCTGAGTTCAATCCCCAGTACCCCTGCAAAAAAAGCTTGACTTGGTGAGCTATTTGGAACCTGATACAATGGACTGTAAATGTTTGCATGATACTCACAGGCTCATTTCCCTGTGTTCTTTCTTAGGAAAACTACATCTCAGATCCAACGATCTTGTGGAGGGCTTATCCCCATAACCTCATGACGTAAGTCGTTTTTAACAGGCTTTTTAAAATTAAAGATGATGGTCGTAACATGAGTAAGCAGAACTCATTCTTATTAGTCTCTTTAGAACTTCAGGCAAATTCATAAAATATGTGAAAATGTCTTGGCAGTCCCACTACCATAAGAGAAAAGTTCCAGTGTACTCTTTTCATACGTATAATCTTTTCAATATCTTTCTTAGCTTGAGACATCTGGTTTTAAAGGTAGTCTTAATTTGGTTCACTCTTCTTTTCCATTTCTTCTTCCTGATCCTTTCTCTTTTTCATGGATCCGTCTTCTCCATACTTTTGCTTCCCCCTCCCTAGCTCTTCCTTCCTTCCTTCCTTTCTGCTGTAAACTTCTTGAGTTTAGGGATTCTTCCTTTTTTATCTTTCCAGTCCCCAATTTTCTATAGTGCTTTCAGGAGCACAGTGGTTACAAAGATGTTTAGCTAAATGCTTATTCTCTAAGCCTCACTCTAACACATCAATTACACATTAATGTTCCTAGCTACTGTAGACTATTTTGGTATTTTGCATCCCTGAGTTTATCATTTTGGCTTTATTTTATGTAGTATTGTCTTGATCTATAATCATTCCATTTTATGTAAATCTTGTATTGTGCCCATACCACCAGGACTATGTACCAGACAGTAGTAGAAATTATCTCCTGTTTTTATTTAATATCCTCATAGAATTGTAAATGTAGATGCTGTCACCTAGACAGTTCTCCCTAAATAGATTGTGATTTGAGAACTGGAGAAAAGGCAAAGAAGGGAATAGTATGATCATGCATATCTTTGTTTTAAGTCCAACAATAATACCCTTTTACTGGGTCATGCTCTGATTTTTAAAAATTATATTAATTCAATGAACTTTTACAAAATGGGATTATAAATGTCATACTTATGTGGGACTGTATTTCCCCCTGAGAAATTACTTCAGATTGGCTCTGTATTTTCTATTTTAGAATTCTGGAAGAGAGGGCAAAGGGGGAATAAAGAGGACTTAGGGCGAGAGGGATATAATGTAAAGAGGAAAACTATTGATTCTAGACTAATTGGGATATATCTCCTGGGGAACATTCCTGTGTCTTATTCCACTCTTTAATTCTGACTCTGCCTTCATTTATTTGAGTGTCTCTCCATGTTCCAACCAGGTAGAATTACATATTTCCCCAAGGGGAAAACCTGAATATTTGAAATTGGGATTATCCCAGTTTCAGGTGATTGGTATCTGTGTGCCTGCCCTTTTTTTTTTTTTTTAAGCGGTGCTAGGGATTGAACTCAGGGCCTCACATATGCTAGGCAAGTGCTTTACCACTGAACCACATCCCCAGCCCTGTGTGCCTTCATTTTTGTGTCAGTCTTTTTGCCCATCTTATTCCCATTTTGATGAAACCATATAGATCTAAGGGTTGATCATGTTTCTTGTGTTTTCAGTAGATAACATGACCTACTAGCCAGTATTAATTAACTAATGGACAAGGGGCTGTGGCTCCTCTGGACGGGCTTGCATATTAATTCTTTGCCTGTTGCTTAATCCGGGGGACTGACCGGTAGAAATATCCCAGGAAAATAGGGGAAAGTGGCTGCTGAAGAGTTGCTTAAAGATACACAGAGCATTTTCTGAAATGACACAAAGATATGTGCTTATTATATCCTGATTTCCAGTATTTGTTTACTTTATTCTTTAAAAACATTATGCTTTAAAAGATGCTTTTTGCTTTCTTGCACAGATTTCAAATGAAGTTTTTCTACATATCACAGTTGGCTTACTGGTTTCATGCTTTCCCTGAACTCTACTTCCAGAAAACCAAAAAAGTAAGCTGATATTTTGTAGTTTTAAAAATTGTCTTGTCATTTTTTTTAAAGCCTTTCTAAAATTAATACTTTCTTAATTCTTTGCCCTCCCTCAACTATTTTCCTGTCATTCTCCCACCTCTCCCCTTTACACACAGACCAAAATTCTTGAGTATTTCTTGAAAACAACTTTAATCATTGTTTTAACTCAGAGGGGAACCTTTTACATTCAACATGCTAATCACTCATTTAAAAAATTATATTAGTAGTGATATAAATTTAATTAGAATTTAAATTCTTAAAATGTAATATTAGTTTCACCTTATTGATATTCTTAGTAATTTATTTGAGATAAAAAGGATTAGTGTGATTATTCTACAACTAACAGTCCTTGTGTTGTGCAGATTTCAAATGAAGCTTTTCTACATACCACATTTAGTTCCCTAGTTTTATGCTTTCTCCAAACTCTACTTCCAGAGTAGTCCCAGAGTGTATCCCAAGAAAAATTCAGCACTGAAAAACAGAGTAAACCATGGTTAAATATTCACCAGGGAAGCTTTACCTGAAATGGGTGGAACATTCCTTTTTTTAGCATGTGGGAAAAATATTTGTTTGAACCCGCTGAAACACTGTATTATCCTCCCTTCTAGTTTTACCCTCAGTACTTCTAAAGTCAGGCTTCCATAATGTCACAAAAATCAGCTTTATTCCTTTCACTTAACTCTTTCTCCTCTGAAACCTGTACTAGCTCCTTATTGCTTTAAACTAAAGTAAACCTGTGTACCTGTGTTCTTAGGATCTTTCCCATCTATATCATTTCTTCCCTGGTCTCTCTTCTTTTTGCTCTCTATGCTTCATTCACACTGATGACTCTCTAATTTTATAACCACAGTACATCAGTTCTTTTTCCTGGAATCCTTTTCCCTCTGATAAGTATCAAACACCTTTGTTTGCTTTTTTTCTGGAAGGTGATAAAAACCTCCATAATATGATATGCTGTATGGGATTTATTTCAAAATAATATCAGATGAGGGTAAGTGGTATGATGTAAATGAAACAAGTTTGGCCATTTGTAGATAACTATTGAGAATGGGTTGTGAATATATGGAGATTCATTTTATTCCCTGCCAGTTATATATGTATTTATAGTTTTCTACATATAAAAAAATTTTTTTAAGTTAGAAGGGATCCCCTTACATTGAGAAATATCTTCCTAAGTAGAAATGTGACAACCTGTCTAGTGACCAATTTATCTTTGCCCTCCCAAAAGCTAAACTTATTTTTATACGTACTATGAATAGTTGATTTATGATATAGGCCTTTGTTTTGGCAGTGTTTTATTTGTTCTGTGTCTGTCATCATTGATACTATCTACTAGGATTAGAAAACAGCACCACATTAGAGCCCTGTACTGTGGCACACCACTTCTTTTGATATATTTTTTTTTATGATGTAGAATATTTTTCCAATTAACTTGATTGTAAGGAGTAGGATGAAGACGCTTATTTATTTTTAAATGTTTGACTTTAAACTGTCATAAGATAAAATTATTAGGCCCACAGTTTCCAGTAGCTCCTCCATGTTTAGTAAGCTCCTAATGTTAATCATAGGTGTCCTAGAACTACTGTCCAAAATGGTAGCCACTGACTACATCTAAATTAATTAAAGTTAAATAAAAACACAATTCACCTTCTTGGTCACTCTGGCCATATTTCTATTGCCCTTTAGCCATGTGTAGCCAGGATCTACCATTTTGGATAAGAGAGATATGTAACATTTCTGGAATCATGGAAAGTCCTTTTGGAAAGTTCTCTTAATGTCTTAGTACCATGGTTCCAATATAAGCCTTCTTTAGGTATTTGTATACCCATGAACATAATACCTCTGAGTTTCATTATTAATCCATGTCTATATCATGTTCACCAACCCTGGTAAGTAAAGAGGGACATTTTAAAGTATTTGTTCATTTTCATTCCTGAAGCTCTTTTCTTATCAGTTTCTGCCAGATGGCATTTCTCCAGAAATGCAATCTAATTTTTATGGGATAATTTGCATAACTTAGAACTTAACTGAAACTATTTTTAACACCTACATGTGACAGTTGAAAGTAACTGTTTCAAGTAATTAACATAATTTGAAAGTAACAGCTGCAAATGTGTTAAACAGTTTCTTAAAATTTAGTCTATGAAAATTATTTTTGGAAGAACTCTTCACTGGAAGAAACTAGTACAGTGATTGTTTTGAACCAGTCCTGCAAACGAATGAAGAAAGGAACACTGTTGGTAGCAGTTTAAGAGGTGTTTTAGTCTCAAATAACTTAAGTTTCTTTTAAGGAGAAAAGTTAAAGCACTTATACTGTGTACCTTTCAATAAGAGAATAAACAATTCTCCATTTTACCCAGAGAAGGTTCAAAATATCATTTCTTAGCTCAGCAAGGTGGCATGCACCTATCACCCCATCTACTCACGAAGCTGGACTGGAAGATCTCATGAACCCAGGAGTACAGGGCTAGTCTTGACAATATAGTGATACCCTGTCTAAAAAAGAAAACACTTCTTAGTTTCTTAGCCAATTTGAATATATGACCTTTTAGGGAAGTCATGAAATAGCCAAATGTTTTATTTCTAATATTCAGTTTTACATTGATTATACATACGTATATATAATTATATATCATACAAAGCATTAAATAGAAGTACTGGGTTTTTTCCCTCACTCCTACTTCATGAAAGTTATATTCACACTTTTTCATATGCAACTTCAGTGTTAATATCTGCCTTCCATTACTGGAACCACTTTTTTAATCATTTAACAAAGGTTTTCCAGCATCCATCAACTTTATATATCTTTATGGGTTCCTGTTAGACCTCAGTGAGCATTTTAAAATGTTATTGGGCAAAATTTTTCAAACTTATGTTCCTTACTCAAACATTTATTTGTTGTTCAAAATAGTCAATATGGATTCCCGTAATATGAGAGCTTCTTATATTTTTAATTATAATGTAGCACCATCTGGGACGTGGGGGGAAATCTACCTTAAGATTTGGGCATGTGTGTGATAGTTTGTATTAAAGTTTGTTTTGTAATGTAGCGTTAAGAAATGTATTTTTTTATAAAAACAAATTTACTAAAATCTTTTCTAGTAAAAAGAGTTGTAATAACAACTAAAAATGTCACTTGAATCTATAACTTAAGAATTTATGATTTGTGTACTATTCTTATTAGATTTTCCATGAAAAATAGCATTTTCTGAATTGTTCCCTAGTTTCATCCTTGTGTAAACTACTTGTACATTAGCACTAAGAGTATATTAAGAACTTGGGAAAACTATGCAATATCAAACTTGCATCATATATAGATTTCCATTCAGGTATTTAAAATTATTAATCTTAAATAAACAAGCAAAACCTCATTGTGGCTCCTGGTAGAACAAATTAATTTACATAAAATTATAGTACAACATATGAAAATGTATTGAGAAACCAAATTGACTTTTTTTCAGCAACTTCTTATTCATCTAGACTATAGTTTCTAGAGCAGTGATGAGCTACTCTCCAACAGCTTGCTGACTCCCTGATTGAAATCTATAGTATAACCAGTGAACAATTTCAAGAATTCCCTCAAGAGGGCCAAGGTTTACCAGCCTCCTCAGTTCACTCCCATTCCCCACACCCCATATAAACATGTAAGACTCAGAGACCATTGGTACTAGGCAAGGTCTTTGTCATCAGTCTCAGATCTGTGAGCACCACACCATTGAGGACATACCCCCATGGAGATTGGAGAATGTCAGGGGAGATTGAACTAGGACTGTGATGCTAAAAGCAGCCATTTTCTAAGTAAAATTCATGAGCTTAAAAATCATGGTATACCACCTCCCCTGTGGTTTCTTTTTTTTCTTTTTCTTTTTTTTTTTTTTTTTTTTTTTTGTGGTGCTGGGGATCAAACCCAGGGCCTTATGCTTGCAAGGCAAACACTCTACCAACTGAGCTATATCCCCAGCCCCCACTGTGGTTTCTTAAATCATAGGAGATTGCCTTTATCCAGAGTGTGTTCGTTAGTTAACCACAGTCCCCACCACTCCTTGTGGTATTAAAATCATCTCTGCCACTCATTTTCTTTTTTTTTTTTGGTATTATTGTGCAGAGATTAACTTGCTCAAAATTACACAGTAATTGGCAGAACTAACCTATTTTCTTACTCATTGGTTTTTATTTTTCCTGTGATAGGCTGTAAGCATACAAACATTGCTTTAGAAACAAGGGACTATTACTTAGAAAAGGGATTCTTGATACATTTGTGCTTTTGAAAGCTGTAGATGCTATTTTTAGATAGACATTGATGGTTATGAGGGTGGACGGGGACAGCACTTTGCCCTTTATCATTACTGACCCAGTTAACTGACTACTGCTGGAAAGTTAGGGCTGAATTCCCTGTAAAAACTGGAACAAGACAGGGATGCCCTCTTTCACCACTTCTATTCAACATCATCCTTGAAATACTTGCCAGAGCAATTAGACAGACCAAAGAAATTAAAGGGATACAAATAGGAAAAGAAGAACTAAAGCTGTCACTATTTGCTGATGACAGATCCTATATTCAGAAGATCCAAAAAACTCCACTAGAAAACTTCTAGAACTAATGAATGAATTCAGCAAAGTAGCAGGATATAAAATCAATACACATAAATCTCATGCATTTCTATTCATAAGTGATGAATCCTCTGAAAGAGAAATTAGGAAAACCACTCCATTCACAATAGCCTCAAAAAAAAAAAAAAATACTTGGGAATTAATCTAACAAAAGAGGTGAAAGACCTCTACAATGAAAAGTACAGAACATTAAAGAAAGAAATTGAAGAAAACCTTAGAAGATGGAAAGATCTTCCATGTTCTCGGATAGGCAGAATTAACATTGTCAAAATGGCCATTCTAACAAAGGCGCTATACAGATTCAATGCAATTCCAATTAAAATCCCAATGACATTCCTCATAGAAATAGAGAAAGCAATCATGAACTTCATCTGGAAGAACTAGAGACCTCAATTAGCCAAAACAATCCTGAGTAGAAAAAGTGAAACAGGAGGTATCACAATACCACACATTAAACTATACTACAGAGCAATAGTAACAAAAACAGCATGGTGTTGGCACCAAAATAGGCAGACCAATGGTACAGAATAGAAGAAAAAGAGACAAAACCACATGCACATAGTCACTTCATACTAGACAAAGGAGCCAAAAACATACAATGGAGAAAAATAGCCTGTTCAACAAATTGTGCTAGGAAAACTGGAAATCCATATGCAGTAAAATGAAATTAAACCTCTTTCTCTCACCCTGCACAAAACTCAACTCAAAATGGATCGAGGACATAGGAATTAGACCAGAGACCCTGCACCTAACAGAAGACAAAGTAGGCCTGAATCTTCATCATGTTGGCTTAGGATCAGACTTCCTTAACAAGACTCCCAAAGCACAAGAAATCAAAGGAAGAATCAATAAATGGTATGGACTCAAATTAAAAAGTTTTTTCTCAGCAAAGGATACAATCAAGAATGTGAAGAGAGAGCCTACAGAGTCGGAGAAAATCTTTTCCACATGCACTTCAGATAAAGCACAAAATTTATAAAGAACTTATAAAACTTTACACCCAAAATACAAAGAACTCAGTCAATAAATGGGCCAAGGAACTGGACAGACACTTTACAGAAGAAGACATACAGGCAATTAATAAATAAATTAAAAAGTGTTCAACATCTCTAGTAATTAGAGAAATGCAAATTGAAACAACTCTAAGATTTCATCTTACTCCAATTAGAATGGCTATTATCAAGAACACAAACAATAATAGATGTTGGCATGGATGTGGGGAAAAAGGCACACTTTTACATTGCTGGTGGAGTTGCAAATGGGTACAGCCACTCTGGAAAGCAGTGTGGAGGATCCTCAGAAAACTTGAAATGGACCCACCTTTTGACCCAGTTATCCCACTCCTCAGTTTATACCCAAAGGACTTAAAATCAGCATACTACAGTAACACAGCCACATCAATGTTTATAGCAGCTCAATTCACAATAGCTAGATTGTGGAACCAACCTAGATGCCCTTCAGCAGATGAATGGATAAAGAAATTCTGGTATATATACACAATGGAATATTATTCAGCCATAAAGAAAAATAATATTATGGCATTTGCAAATAAATGGATGGAATTAAAGAATATCATGCTAAGTGAAATGAACCAATCCCAAAAAACCAAAGACCGAATGTTTTCCCTGATAAGTGGAGAATGATATATAATGGGGGTGGGGGATGGGGAGGGAGAGAATAATGGGGGAACTTTAGATTATGTAGAAGTAAATGAGAAGGAGGGGGTATGAAAATGGTGGAATGAGACAGACACCATTACCCTATGTACACGAATGATTACATGAATGGTATGAATCTACATCGTGTACAAACATAGAAATGAAATGATGTATCCCATTTGTGTACAATGAATCAAAATGCAGTCTGTAAAAAATTAAAAGATAAATTGTAAAAAAAGTTAGGGCTGAGATGCAAAGTTGAATCTGAATTTGGAAAAGAAGTTCTATGAAGCTGGGAATGGTGATGCAAGCCTATAATCTCAGCCACTGGAGAGACTGAGCCAGGAGGATCACAAGTTCAAGGTCAGCCTGGGCATTTAGCAAGACCTTGTCTCAAAATAAAGTCTAAAAAGGACTGGGGCTGGGCACGGTGGCACATGCCTGTAATCCCAGTGCTTGGGAGGCTAAGGCAGGAGGATCCCGAATTCAAAGCCAGCCTTAGTAAGTTACCAAGGCCCTAAGCAACTTATGAGACCCTCTCTCTAAATAAAATATTAAAAAGGGCTGGGAATGTAGCTTAGTAGTATAGCATCCCTGGGTTTAATCCCTAGTACTATAAAGGAAAAAAAAAAATAGAAACAGGAGCAACAACTCTATGGGTTTTTTATTAGCTAGTACCAAACACAACCTCTGCTCTACCTAATCAGAACAAAAGAACAGAGAAATGGAATGACTGCTTGAAACGTTGTTTGTAGTTTAGAGTGGTATTCTTAGATTTGTCTGAGAGGAAAAACATAGCTTAGGTCTTTCTCTTCTACATGACCACAATGTATCTTTAAAACTTACTTGGATTTCTTTGACATTAAATTTTTTAAAAATCCTCTTGAGTTATTCTATAAAGCAGTATTTCCAGCAAATTAGTTTTTTGCATTGACTTATACAAGTTTTTATGTAATGAAATGAGTTCAATCAGCAGTTTAAAAACTACCCTTATAAGTATCTAGGGTTTCTTTGGTCTGTTTTCAGAAATTTGAAGCGTTTATGAGCTTATCTGAAGGAATATGGCAGTGATTTCCATATTTAGTCATTTACCTGCCACCATATTCAAATACTACTAATTTATACTTTTGACTCTATTCTTATTCTACACAGTAATACTCATGCCATTTTAATTATTAAGGTATATTAGAATGAATAATTTAAATGCTTTATTTAAAATTATAAAGTTAAATAAAAGTGCTTCCTTGTATACTATTTAAAATAATTTTGTACCATACCAGTGATAGACACACTACACATTGGGAAAAATTGACATATACATGTATGGTAAGCTTTATATCCCTTTTACATCAAATTATATTGATAGCTCTATAAGTGAGTTATTCTGAAATCACAACAGGAGAAGAAAAAGTTTCCCCTGTGGTTGATCTTAGCATGTTATCTCACTCCCTTTCTCCCTCTGTCTTTCCTTTTGTAAGGAGAACTATTTCAAGGAAAGTATGAAAATTATGTGGAGAGAGGATCTTAAGATTGCTTATTTTGGGGGCTGGGGATATAACTCAGCTGGTAGAGTGCTTGCCTAGCATATCCCCAGCACCACCAAAAAAAAAAAAAAAAAAAAAAAGATTGCTTATTTTCAGAGATACTTTTCTCTCCAGTCGGAAGAACTATAAATTCGGTATCTTGTCTTAGGAATTTTCATCCTAAAATACAGTACTATATGTAATACTACTCAGACTGTCTGATGTTCTCCCTTTTTTTTTTAATTCTGATTCTGGAAATGGAACCCAGGACCTGAAACATGCTAGACAAATGCTCTGCCCCTGACCTATATCTCTAGCCCTATGATCTGCCTTTCTAACAATTGATCTCTGTACCATTGTTACCAGAGAAGCGTGTGTGGTTTCAAAACTGGGCTTGTAAAATCTCCACTATTTCTCAGAATATTTGATGAAGTACACTCCACTGAAACGTAAGGGGAGGAATAGAGGACCAGAAGATGGTTTAGTGAGGTTCCAGGAAAATACAGTTCAGTATCCAACATCAGCCCACCAAATTAATAATTTAATTAGTAGCTCTAGTAGTAAGTAGTACTAAGTAAGCCTTATGTATGTAAGGAAAACAACCAAAACCAAGAAAAACAAAATGAGGTACAGTTGTTTCATTAATCAACAAGCACTTACTGAGCTCATTGCTCATTTTAACTATACTAAGATGAAAAACAAGGTTTTCCTTATAATTCAGTGTGTGTGTGTACAAAATCTCATTTTTCATAGTACAATGTTCTGTACTTTCTGGCTTTTTAAAATTTGTTTTATTTTATATTTTAAAAGATATTGATATAACTCCTAAATTGATTTTGCAATTCAGTAGTAGGAAATCTTGATGTTCTCCCACCCATCCACTGCAGTACTGAGGTTTGAATCCAGGGCCTTGCACATACTAGTTAAGTGCTATATCCCAGGGTTTACTGAGTTTCCCAGGGTTTACTGAGTTTCCCATACTGGCTTCCAACTTATTATACTTCAGTCTCCTGAGTAACTGGGTTGACTTACACTTTTTTGCGGCAGGGAGTGTACCAGGGATTGAACTCAAGGGCACTCAACCACTGAGCCACATCCCCAGCCCTATTTTGTACTTTATTTAGAGACAGTGTCTCACCAAGTTGCTTAGTGTCTCACTTTTCTTGAGGCTGGCTTTGTTGACTTACACTTTTTAAAAACACTGTTTCTGAGCTAACCAGTGATACATTCAGCTAAGAATATGGGGGGAGAAAAGAAGCAAATGTAAACTCTAGATTCTTGATCTTACAGAGTTGTTGAGGAGAAAAATATACAATTAAGTAGTATCATAAATGAGAAGGTAAATTTTAACCTTCAAATTTAACAACTATATGTGACAATGAAGAGATTAAAGTACAAGTTTAAAATTGTGATTATTTTAGGTAAACAAAAACATCTTACTGCTAATAAGTAGTCCTTTCATTATTAGAAGGGCATTGGATTGCTACCATATAACTTATTATATCATTTAATAAATGTTTATTATAAAAAGAACGATAAATCTAATGCCAAAAGGGATTTTTTAGTTCATCTAATTGAAGCAAATCCAAGTATTCACATTTTAGAGATGAGAACTAAAGCCAAGAAAAGTTAAATGACTTGGTAAAACCATATAGCTAACTGGGAATGAAAGATTGGGGCAAGGTAGGGGTCAGAATAGCCTTCAGGTCTCCTACTTCTATTACAGTACATTTTTTACTCTATCACACTGCTCTTAAAGAATAGAAGTGTTTCGGCATGTTTTATTTTAACCTATATTGTATTTTTCTGTTTTCAGGAAGATATTCCTCGTCAACTTGTCTACATTGGTCTTTACCTCTTTCACATTGCTGGAGCTTATCTTTTGAAGTGAGTTGGGATTTTGCTTGGGTGTTTAAGGAGACTGGCAGAGAGTATGCTAATTAGTCTTAATTGATTATCTTTTCCATTTAAATGTTTGTTTCCACAGCTTGAATCATCTAGGACTTGTTCTTCTGGTGCTGCATTATTTTGTTGAATTTCTTTTCCACATTTCCCGCTTGTTTTATTTTAGTGATGAAAAGTATCAGAAAGGGTAAGTTATATAACCATTCTTTATCTTGTGGAGCAAGTATTTAAAGTCAGTGCCTAGATTGCCAAGGTTCATGTCCTTGACAATTACACAATATTTACTTTTTAAGCTGCTAGTAGCAGCTTTAAATAAAATGAAACTATTTAGCAATATTCAGACTTCACATTTTAATTGCTAAAATAGAGTCTTGCACAGAGAACTTGGAATTTTCAAGGTTGCGGGGGTTTACTTTCCTGTCAAATTCTCCTACTTTGTTTATTGTATGTTTTTCTTTTAGGAAAAGGAGTGGGGGAAAAAATCCTAAACTTTCGGAAGAGAATGAAAAAGTAGATAATATAGCTTTAAAGATACTAAAAGATTTTGATGGAAAAATTGGACTCAAAACAATTAGAGAGGCATAACTTCTAAGGAGTAGAAAGCCTTAAAAAAAAAAGAAAACTGGAACTTTGAATGAGAGTTGGCACCCTATTCTTTATAGCACAGCTTTGGTTTTATCCAGCATTTTTCAAAATTGTTCTTTGTATCAGCAGTTCTTAGGAACATTAATAGTGCTTATACTAAAAGAGAGCTGAACAAAAAATTAAGCAGATTTCATTACTAAAGTTCTTAGAACCTTGAAATTGGCTAGTATGTGTGTCCAGGAGTGTGATATGTTGCATTTTCTAGACCTTTGACTACAGAAGTCTTTTTTGCAAAATAAGAAATGCTATTTTAATATTAATTTACTTGGTAAGAATCTAATTATTTATAGAATCTTTTCTTCCTAATTTTATGAGTTTGACTTGATACTTTTCTTACAGATTTTCTTTGTGGGCAGTTCTTTTTGTTTTGGGAAGACTTCTGACTTTAATTCTTTCAGTACTCACTGTTGGTTTTGGCCTTGCAAGAGCAGAGAATCAGAAACTGGATTTCAGTACAGGAAACTTCAACGTGTTGGCTGTTAGGTATATCAATTTAACATTTTTACTTTGTTCTGTTGTATAAGATGTTTTTATATAGTTTCTCTATAAAGTGAATCATCCAAAAAATAAGAAGAGTAATGCAAGGGTTAGGGAAAATACTCATTTGATTTGATTTCATACCTGTTGTAGTTTTTTTGTTATCTTTTTAAATATGTTTTTAGTTTTCAATTTTTATTTCAAAGTTGAAGTTCTAAAGCCTTATTTAACTTCTAGGCTAAAATTTGTAATGGAATGACTTATTTATTAACATCCTGTCAGTGAAAATTTTAACAGTTATTCATTAGTGTAAAATACTTTTATTCAGTGGCATTATTTTCATACACTCTAATTTCTTAATATTTTCCAGAATCGCTGTTCTGGCATCCATTTGCATTACCCAAGCATTCATGATGTGGAAGTTCATTAATTTTCAGCTTCGGAGGTGGAGGGAACACTCTACTTTTCAGGCACCACCTGTGAGGAAGAAACCGACAGTGACTAAAGGCAGGTCTTCTAGAAAAGGAACAGGTTTGTATTCAGAAAGCAATGAAAAAATCATGGAAATGAGAAACATGTAAGAAAAAAAAAATGCTGTGGGGTCTTATTTTCAAATCTTACTTAAGAAAAAAAAGCACACACATACACTTTATCCTACACTAACAAAATTAGAGACAAAGTAATGTTCCACTGTTCCACAGTTGGGTAATTCCTTAGGTGAGTCAGTTACGCCCCTCAAAATACTTGGAATTGTAGCAGAGAGTTCCAGTTTTTAAAATATATCAACTCAGTTTGCTCATTGTAAGTCTTGATATCTGATATTTTGTGTCCTCCAGGTTATCCCAGCAATTCTTGACTATTTGCACATGGTCAGTTCACACAAACGCACACACACACACACACACACACACACACACACACACACAAGCTTGCTGAGATATTAGATCGAAATTATATAGAACCTATAAAGCAATTTAGGGATAATTGAGTATTTCAGGCCATGAACACAACACATACCTTCATTTATTTAGATTATTTTTATTTCTTAGTATTTTTTTTTTTGCTTTTGTTTAATAAATCTCTTATTCTTTTTTTTTTATTATTGTAAACAAATGGGATACATGTTGTTTCTCTGTACCTGGCGTAAAGGCATACCATTTGTGTAATCATAATTTACATAGAGTAATGTTGTTTGATTCATTCTGTTATTTTTTCCCTTCCTCCCCACCCCTCCCACCCCTCTTTTCCCTCTATACAGTCCTTCCTTCCTCCATTCTTGCCCCGCTCCCTAACCCTAACACTAACCCCTCCCACCCCCCATTATGTGTCATCATTCACTTATCAGATCAGTCAACCTTCGTTTTTTTGAGATTGGCTTATCTCAGCATGATATTCTCCAATTGCATCCATTTGCCTATAAATGCCATAATTTTATCATTCTTTATGGCTGAGTAATATTCCATTGTATGTATATACCACAGTTTCTTTATCCATTCATCAATTGAAGGGCATCTAGGTTGGTTCCACAATCTGGCTATTGTGAATTGAGCAGCTATAAAGAGTAATAATTTTTAATAATAGATTTATTGGCATATAATTCCCACATCATAAAGGTCATCCTTTATACAAGTTAGTCATTTTTAAGTATATCCACAAAGTTATGTGAACCACTGTCTTAATTCCAGAGCATTTTTATCACCTCAAAAAGAAAGCACATGCTCCTGAGCAGTCACTCTACATTTCCTCATTCCCCTTGCCATGGTAACCAAGAACTTTCTTTTTGGATTGGCCTTTTCTGGACACTGCTTATAAATTAATGCAGCCATGCAATATGTAGTCTTTGTGACTGGCTTTCTTTACTTAGCAAAATAATTCTGTTTGGTAGAAGGTATCAATTCCTCTTTATTGCTAACTATTCCATTATATGAATATACCATATATTGTTTATTCATTCATCAGTTGATGGACATTTGGGTTGTTCACACTTTTTTAGATATTGATAATACAAACGTTAATGAACAAGTTTTTGTTTGTACACTCATTTTCATTTTCTTGGGTTTTTACCTAGGATTAGAATCGTTGGGTCAGGGTAACTACGTTCAACATTTGGTGGGAACTGCCACCAAACTATTTCCAAAGGCACTGCACCATCTTATGTAGTTTTCTAGGTTGATTCCAGTTGTCCCTGCACCATTTATTGAAAAGACTAACATTTCTTTATTGAACCTTCTCAATACTGTTGTCAAAATCATGTAGTAAGAGTTTAGTTCTGGATTCTGAATTCTTTTGCATTTATATATATGTCTATTCTCATGACAGTACCACATTGTCTTTGTTACTGTAGCTTTTTAAGTTTTGAAATCATAAACATGGGTCCTCCAGTTTTGTTTTTATGTTTTCTTTACTTGAGTCTCTTGCATTGCCATATAAATTTTAGGATCAGCTTTTCATTTTCTGCAAAAAGCCAGATGAAGTTTTGATGTGGATTACCTTTCATCTGTAGATTGCCTTGGGGAGTATGAACATAGATTTTTTTTTTCCATTTACTTATTAGGTCTCGAATTTCTTTCAATTAAATTTTATAGTTATCAAACTATATCTTATACCTTTTTCATTAAATTTATTCCTAATACTATGTTTGATGTCATTATAAAATAGAATTATCTTCTTAATCTTATTTTCAGATTTTTCATTGCCAGTATATAGAAATGTAATCTTTTTAATGTATTGATCTGGTATCCCTGCAACCTTGCTGAACTTACTTATTCTCATAGTGTTTTGATATGTGTGGATTCCTGTGGATTTTCAGTATACAGAGATCATCTGTAAAGAAAAATAGTTTTTACTTTTGCCTATCTAATCTGAATGCTTTCTGTTGCATTTTCTTGCCAAATTACCATAATCAGAACAATGTTGAATTGAAAGGGTTAGAGCAGATGTCCTTGTCTTGTTCCTGATCTTAGAGAGTAAACTATCTAGTCTTCCACTATTAGGTACAATGTCAGCTGTGGGTTTTATCAGGCTGAGGAAGTTCCCTTCTTTTCCTTATTTGTTTGTGGATTTGTTTTTGCAGTGCTGGGGATCAAGCCCAGGGCCAAGAGTATGCTAGCTAGTAAGTATTCTATTACTGAACTACATACCCCTAGCACTGTTTTAATCATGAAAGAGTATTCAGTTTATTTGTTGCTTTTTTTTTCTGTGTCTTTTGAGATGATTATATAGTTTTTATCCTTTCTTTTGTTGATATTGTAGATTTACAGTTACTGCTTTTCAAATATTAAAACAAAATTGCATTCCCAGGATAAATCCCACATGGTCATGGCATATAGCCCTTTTTATAGTTGCCAGAGTTGATTTGCTAGTATTTTGTTGTCTTTATTCTTAAAAGATACTTGTATGGTTTTGGTTCTATCTCCCCCTGCAACATCTTTGTCTGGTTTTGGTATAAGAATAATACCAGTCTCATAAAATGACTTGGGGAGCATGTCCTCCTTTTCTATGTTTTGAGAAAGTTCTTTTTTTGGGGGGGTGAGACGGTACTGGGGATCGACCACTGAGCCACATCCCCAGCCCTATTTTGTATTTTATTTAGAGACAGGGTCTCACTGAGTTGCTTATTAGCACCTCGCTTTTGCTGAGGCTGGCTTTGAACTCTCGATCCTTCTGCCTCAGCCTCCCAAGCTGCTGGGATTACAGGCATGGGCCACACCGGGTCTGGCTTGGAAGAGTTCTCGAAGGTAGTATTATAGGTTTTTACATAAAGATCTCATACATTTTTCTCAGATTTATCCTCATTGACTTTATTGTTCAAGCTAATATATATGCTCTTTATAAAGAACAGCTTTAATAGTTAGAAATATCGACCTGCGTGGCGCGGCATGCGCGTGGCCTCTTGCGTCACTGGGTAGCGCCCTGGTTCTCCTGGGCAGTGGCCCTCGGTCGGGCTGCTGCGGGTCCTGGGGAGGTTTACCTCAGCGCCCGTATGGAGGAGGCGGCTTGCACTGCAGCAGGCCCGACGCTCGCACTTCCCACTGGACGGCGACGGTGGCCGCGTGAGCGCTGGAGGGAGCGGCCCGTGTGGGGGTGTGAACCAAGGTTCCTGGGGCCGAATGGCCGAGGGGAAGTCGCACGGCCCGCCTGCCGGCTGGGGTGAGGTTGCTGCTCCTTCCTTTGAGGCAAGCGCAAAGGGGCTGATTTGCGGGCCAGCCTGCCGGTCTCAGGTCAGGGAACAGCCCCTCAGGGGCGGCTTTCTTCCATGCGTGTTCTGAGATGGAAGCGGCTCTCCTAGTAATCAGCCGTGAGGAAGTTCCCCGCAAATGGGATTGCCATTCAATCCCACGGAAATCTGGCTCCTTGGCCTTGGTGGTGGCAATAAGTTCTTTCGAGTAGGTTTGCCGTGGCTGAAGTACTCTGCCAGTAAAGTTTAAAACTTTAAATGGGAATAAAAGGTTGTATTAACGAGGAAATGAGAATGAATACATCATCCCTGGTTTTTCAAAGAGAGACCATATTAAACTTACATATGTGAAGACTGCATCCCCCTGCCGCAGTACCAGCAGTTTCTCTGTTCTGTGATCAATGTGATTCACAGGAGCTTCTTAAGTGACAAACAAAATGAGCCCAGGGCGTGGAAAATATGATTTCTATATTGGTTTGGGATTGGCTATGACCTCCAGCATTTTCATAGGAGGGAGTTTCATTTTGAAAAAAAAAGGCCTTCTGCGACTTGCCAGAAAAGTCTCCATGAGAGCAGGTCAAGGTGGCCATGCATATCTTAAAAAATGGTTGTGGAGGGCTGGACTACTGTCAATGGGGGCAGGCGAGGTGGCCAACTTTGCTGCATATGCCTTTGCACCAGCCACACTAGTGACGCCACTGGGAGCTCTCAGCGTCCTCGTAAGTGCCATTCTGTCTTCATACTTTCTAAATGAAAGACTTAATCTTCATGGGAAAATTGGATGTTTGCTAAGCATTCTAAGGTCTACAGTTATGGTCATCCATGCTCCAAAGGAAGAGGAGATTGAGACCTTAAATGAAATGTCACGCAAGTTAGGTGATCCAGGTTTTGTGGTATTTGCAACACTTGTGGTCATTGTGTCCTTGATATTAATCTTTGTGGTGGGACCTCGCCACGGACAAATATTCTTGTATACATAACAATCTGCTCTGTGATTGGAGCATTTTCAGTCTCCTGTGTGAAGGGCTTGGGCATCGCCATCAAAGAACTGTTGGCTGGAAAGCCTGTGCTGTGGCATCCCCTAGCCTGGATTCTGCTGCTGAGCCCTGTAGTCTGTGTGAGCACACAGATCAATTACCTAAACCGGGCCCTGGACATATTCAACACTTCCATCGTGACACCAATATATTACGTTTTCTTTACAACCTCAGTTTTAACTTGTTCAGCTATTCTTTTTAAGGAGTGGCAAGATCTGCCTGCTGATGATATCATTGGGACTCTCTAAGTGGCTTCTTCACTATCATTGTGGGGATATTCTTGTTGCATGCCTTTAAAGACGTCAGCTTTAGTCTAGCAAGTCTGCCTGTGTCTTTTTGAAAAGATGATAAAGCAATGAATGACAGTCTCTCTACTATGTATGAAGCTCTTAATAATAATGAAGAAAGCTTATCCTGTGGAATTGAACAACACACTGGTGAGAATATCTCCCAGAGAAATGGAAATCTGACAGCTTTTTAAAAAGAAAGATGTGATTTAAAGGTTAATTCATAATTATGTTATAAAGTGATTTTGAATATCAGAATCTGTCTAAAAAAGCATTGTCCTCAAATAATGTTCTCTAAAGACAATCTTTTTTAAGTTTTCACTAATTTGAACCAAGAAGTTACGTTTCTTTTATTTAAACAATGGTAGCTCACTGTAATGGCCTCAGTATGTGGCCAATTTCTATTAACATTGTATTTGTAGAGGTATTTTACATTTTGATTCTTTCTTCAAAATCTAAATGCACTAATGACAAGTTTTAAGTCTATAAAAATGCTTTATTTTTTCATTGGTGATGAAGGTCTGAAATGTACATTTGTCATTCCCACTCCCGTCAATCCCTGATCATATAAGGCTTTTTGATTGTAAACAAGAACAAAACTATCCCAATACATTATCCTCTGATTTACCTTACCTATAAAAAAAAAGTTAGAAATATCATTGGTTATTTTAAAGATACTATTTTTATGGACCTTTATTTATTTATTTATTTATATGTGGTGCTGAGACTTGAACCCAGTGCCTCATACATGTCAGGCAATCACTATACTATTGAGCTACATACATGTCAGGCAATAGCCCTAAAAATACTATTCTTGTATTGAGAAACCTTCCTAGTTTATTTGCTCTAAAATTTAGATTCAAATACACAATTGTCTTATATGTAAATATTATGCCTTTTCTTTGCTGTATTATACTAGCTAGGACCACCATAATATTAGATAGAATATTAAGACCACCATAATATTAGAAGAAATGAGACCTTGACTTTTTCATCATATAAGATAGAGAGCTTTCAATATTTCACAATTAAGAATGTTTTGGAGGGGCTGGAGATATAGCTCAGTGGTAGAGCACTTACGTGCACAAGGCCCTGGTTTCAATGTCCAGCATCCCACATACACACACGCACACAAACGTTTTGTAGATGCCTTTTATTCTGTTGTAGAAGTTCTCTTCTGAGCTTCATTTGGTAGGAGTTTTTATCATGACTGGATGTGGAATTTTAACAAATGTTTTTTCTGCAGCTATTTAGTAACAAACAGGGAAATGACCCCTGAAAGTATAGTCTCTTCTATTCTATTTAGATAACCACACATAAAGTTTCTCTTCATTCTCTAAATGCAGTGAATTATGTTGATTTTAAAGTGTAAAATTAAACTTATATTCCAGGCATATTCCCAGGTTGACAATGATAATATATCACTTTTGCTGAGCTGGTTTTTAAATTTTGTCAGGATTTTTGCATCTATCTTAATGTAAAAGATTGGTGTGTAATTAGCCTTTTTTGTGATATCCTTGTTAGGTTTTGCTATCAGTTATGCTGGCCTTTTAAAAAGCATTGGGCAGATTTGTCCTTTATGCGATATTAACATTTTTTAAAAATATATTTGGAAGAATTCATCAGTGAAGTTGTTTGGGGAAGTTAACTGCAGATTCCCATTCTTTAAAAGATAATAAGATCATTCAAGTTTTCTACTTGTTACTGTCTCTTTTGGCAAGTTGTGTTTTTTAAGGAATTTGTCTATTTTATTTAAATTTGCAAATTTATTGGCATAAAATTATTCTTGTTATCTTATGAATGCCTGTATGTCAGCAATGATTTCTATTTTCATTTCCTACATTAGTTAATTTCTGCCCTTTTTTTTTTTTTTTTTTTCCCCTTCCATTAGTCAAAACCAACATTTGAGTGCAGGAGTGTATCTTAGTGGTAAGGCAGCCTAGCATGGGCAGTGCCCTGGGTTCAATCCCCAGTATCAAACAAAAAAAAAGCCAACATTTGTCTTTTTTATTATTAGTTATACGTTTTCTGTATCCCTGATTTCTGTTCTTACTCTCCTATCTTTGAATTTTAATATGCTCTTTTGTTGTTTGTGGTTTACCTCCTTGAGGTGAATCATTGATTTTCATTCCTTATGAATGATATTTAATTAAAGGCAAACTCTCTCAGCACTACATTGGCCATATTTCACAAGGTTTGGTATGTCTTCATTTTCATTCAGGGTAAAATATAATTCCAACTTATGGTTTCTTCTTTGAAACAATTATTTATAAGTGCATTGTTTGATTTACAAATATTTGGTCATTTTTTACTTTTTTCTCTTTACTATATTTCTAACAATTCCACTGTGATTAAAGAACATCATCCAATTAAATTCTATAAAATCTGTTGATACTTGCATTACAGTTCAGCATGTATCCAGTTTTGGTAAATGTATCTTTTGGACTTCAGAAGACTGTACATTCTTCATTTGTTTAGTGTCAGGTCACATTTGTTAATTTTGTTCAATCTTTTTTTTTAATTTTTTATTTTTACTGATGTAGTTTGGGAAATTCTGCTTAGTCCTGTCTGCTACTGCAAAACTTACATTAAAAATCTCACACTATGATTTGTAACTGATCATTTCTCTTTGTAGTTCAGTGAATTTTTGCTTTACATATTCAAAGACATGTTATCAGGTACATCAGAATTTAGTACTGCTTTATCTTCCTGTAGAACATGTTCTTTTCTTTTTTTTTTTTCTTTTTTTTTTTTTTTTTTTTTCATTATCAAAGATGTAGCTTGTCCAAATTTACTGTAACTGTACCAATTTTCTTTTGGTAAAACATTATCATGACATGTCTTTTCTTGTATTTTTTTCTTTCAAGCCTTTTTTTGTCTATATAAAATTTGTGACTTTTATATACAGACATGTAATCAGATTTCATTTTTTTCATCCAGTGTGATCATTACTGTCTTTGCCTTTTAGCAGTTACACTAACAGTGTACTAATGAAACCACAGCACATAATTTTAACACCTTGAAGTATTTTCTTTTATTTTTCCTTGTCCTACTCTGTGTAAGGTAGAGCTTTCTGAATCTTGGTATGGTTTCATTTCTTGGTTGCTATTCAGATATTTCTTTAGCACCTTTCTCTTCTATTCTTTGGGGTGTTGTTTATACATAAGTTAAATTCTTTTCCCCACCCCTTATATCTTGTCACATTTTGTGCATTTTCCATTCTTTTTTTTTTTTTCTATCCACGTGTCAATCTGAGCATTTTCTCCAGTTTATTTTTTTTATTTTTATTCGCCAGTTTATTAATCTCTTCTTTTGTGCCTAATCTACTAAATTTGTTTATTATATTTATTATTTCTTTTACTGGTTTTTATTTTTTTCCATTTCTAAGATTAGAAACTTTAGTTCTCTGGTCATTCTAACTTTAAATACTTTAAATTAAATACTTTTAGTACTTCAAGTTTTTTTTCTTTAAGTCAGGATCAATGACTTTTTTCTCTTGATTTTTAGTTACTTGATCTTGTTTTCTAGTAGGTCTGGTAAGGACTCCGGTGTGTTCTGTGTAAAAATGTATAGAAACTTTGGATTGCATTTGGGTGGATCACTCCATCTTACCAAAGCTGATCTATTTTCCATTTTGCCCTCATTTCTAGGACATTAGTATACTACGTATGTATAAGGATTTTCTTCCCTGATAGACCCTGAAATTAAATTTTTGTCTCACTATCAATATGAGACTTCTAATTCTCTGTTTAACTTTGTAGTTCCTTAAGAGTTACTTTCTGTGTGATTTCTGTGTCATCTTTGGTGGATTCACAGTTTAATATTGAAAGTGCCTTAAGGGAGAGATACATCTGGAATATTGGTTCTTAGTTTTCTTTCACCAGGATTTCTGCTAAATCGTGGCTCCTTGGTATCCCTGAACTCAGCTTCCATCCTATTCCTTTATGTGTTCTCTATTCCAGCCTGAGTCAGATGATCCTGGAGAAACAGCAGTTAATGTAGAATCATCTCACTTTATTTCCTTTCTTTCCAGAACTTTGGCACCTCAAGTCCTATCTTTCGTTTTTGTTTCTTTTGTTTTGTTTTTCCAGAACCTTGAAATACCCATTTTTATATTGAACTTTTATGGGTATTTTTGAAGGGAGAGTTTGTCAGACATCAGTTACTCTATCATAGCTTCAGGAAGAAACTCATGGTATCATTTTCAATATAATAGTTATCCCAAACAATTTTTTTATATGTTGTATTTATCTCCAAGGACTTGCTGTCTAAAATGAAAAGTTTCTTTATTCCTACCAAAACTATTGGTAGTACTATTTTTAAATTCTTGTAAATCATGTTCTCTCCTACCACATTTTCCTGCTTTTCATTATAGTTCTTTTTGTTTACTGCTTTCAGTTCATTTTGTTCAGCATATTACTAGGTTTTATGACTGGTTAAATTCTAGGGAGATTAAGCACTAGTTAGTTTCACCTGAGTATATATTGGATTTTAAATGTTCCTTCCTGAAGATACCTTTATGTATAAAGAGTATTATTTGTATTTACTTACAAAAGAGATTTAACACTGATGCTTTTCTCTTTTCAGAAAATGGTGTAAATGGAACAGTAACATCAAATGGAGCAGACTCTCCCCGCAATAGAAAAGAGAAATCTTCATAATGAATTATAAACTAGTTGATCACTGTCCCCAAAGAAATCTGCTTTTTACTATATCTTTCAGCACTAGAAATTTTTTTGTTCTTGAAAATACAGTTTGTGCTTTGATTCTTGCTATTGTACTGTTTCATGCATTTTTTAAAAGGGCATTTGAGGGGAGGATGATTACTGAGTGAAAAAATATTTTAGCTTAGACTAAGCTACCTGCCTTCAAAATAGTTTAGGGACCACCATTTGTTTCATTTTGTTTTTTTATCTTTGAACATTTTTCTGACGATTTGGGGAGAAAACTATTTACAAAAATCCTACATATCAGTGATACAATTTCTTGCGCTCACCAGTTTTTTATAATATTAGCAAGGTGACCTGTTCCAACAAGGTCATATTTTTTTAAGTTATCTTTCAGGGTAAAATGGAAATACCATAAAGTAAGATGTCAAACTTTTAATATGTTTTCAGTGTTCTCTAATTTTTAGGAATTTTTGTAGCCTTTACACCTGGAAAAAACAATTTGTAAAATCACCAAAATAATTGTGTGCTTTATTTTATAAGTAGTGGCTATTAGTGTTACATCCCCATTTAAAAAAAATACATACTAAGGGTTACAATGTGGAGATTTATTGCCATGTAGGATCAAAATATCTTATTAACATAAAAGTACTTGTGAGGTAAAATTTTTCTTGTGCATTTTCAATACTTGTAAACTGGTAATCAAAATATTTACTATGAAGAAGAAAATCCAGCTTATATAGCCCTTTTTGATATGTTTATTAATGATTCTTAATGGGGCTTATCATAAGTTTGATATGCACAGCATCTTAGAAAAACACTGTTTAACCTGCAAACCCTTTTAAAAAATAATGCCTACTTGATTTATATCTCTAAAAAGATGTCAGGTAATTATATTTGGAAAACTAATGCACTAACTTTAAAGAAACTGAAAATTCAGGTGGATAAATAGTTTTACAAAAACAGTGCTTTATGTTATAACTATAGCTTTGGTCCCATCTTTAACTGAGAAACATATCTGTATAAAACATATTTTTGGATAAATATATATATATATATATATTTGTATCTCTACAGAAAGGCTCTAAAAAGCATTTGAGTAAAATATTTGGTTCCCTTTTCTATAATTATCCTTTAAAGTCCTTATAGATATATCTGGTTTGTTTATTGTCTTTACATAGAGTGCTCCTTTTGGTGTCTTAGTCTTGTCCCCACTTCTCACTTCTGTCACCAGCTAATAAATGTTTGTGCCATTTTGGTGTAAAAGTTGCAGACTTCTCAGGTCTGTGGTTTAAGTTGCCATGCTGCTAGAAAGTTGTGCTTTCTCTTTCCAGCTGTTTACTTACTTCCTGGAAAAAGTAGTAGCTCTCTGTAGCATTATGGAGTTTCAGCGGAACCAAATTTTTGCCATTAAAGACTGGCAGTATATTGAACTATCCATTGAGAAATCAATCAAAATAAAAATTTTTACTTTCACAAGCTGTTTCCTGGACAGTTCCTTCATTTAGTATATATGCTACTTACTAGTATACAGTCTCATTAAAATATACTTTTATAAAATATAAAAGATTATTATTCCATAGAATATTTATGAGGGCTTCTTGGGGGAAAGTAGTTTATAACCAAATAAATTTGGGGACCATTGGGTTGTTCAAGTCTTAATATGCACATATGCTTTCTGGTACCCCAGGACTGTTGACTATAGAAATAAGCAATGTATTCTACATTTGCCTAGAATTTTCATTGAATTAATAACAGCACTTATTTTCTACAACATAGAGTATGGGTTCAGAAAAAGAAAAACTCTGGGCATGCAGTTAGACTTCATGAGACACACATACACATGAGTATAATCATAAGCCCTGTCCCCTTCTCTCTGTATCCCCTGAGGAAAGTCTTTCTTTAGTGGCTTCCAGGTCACCTGGATTCAGCTTGAACTTCAAAGCCTTGATAGGAAACACATAGAACCAACAAGCCAGAACAGTTGCTGTCTCCACTTAGACCCTGACTTTTAAAGTTGTTGGTTTGCCATTCTGGAATTCTTTTCCTCTAAAATGCTTTCTTGTGTACATTTTAGAATAAATGTGATCATAAATAGTCCAGGTGTACTATTCTGGAACAAAGATCTAAACCACATTTTTCTAAAATTAGGCAATCTTGCAAAGCCTTTAAATTCAAAGCTATTCCTAGAGCAAAGCTGGTGTCAGTAAAGAAAAGGGAGAGAAATATTTTATTGCAAAGATGTGATTAGCAGTAACCCAATCCCCAACCTGTATCCCCAACCCTGTAGCTCCATTGTTTTCGCTGGAAACTAATTCTGCTAATTGTCTACATATGAACAAGATTCATTTTTAAGTAATAATACTGATCACCTGTTTGTGTCTTTAAATGAGTGACTCTAAAATATAACCTGGTAGAAAATTCTATGAGGTAATGCTTAAGCAGATATTAAAAATAAACTTCAAAACAGATTTGGAAACTTCAAAGTAGACAAGTGTCTACTTCGCACTGGCAAGTTTGGGAAGAAGAATTAAAACTGGAAACCCAGGGCCTAAGGAAAGTGGATTTGCAGTCTGTGGTGCTTGAGAGAAGCCTTGGGTATACCGCTTATTGCACCAAAGTAAAATCAGGGGCAAGAAGACAAGCTCATAATGTTAGTGCTATTAGTCTGGGGACAGCAATTCCTTAAAAAGTGTTTAGCCATTCAGAGAAGGCAACACCTGCTTGGCTCAGTTCCGTTTTATTCAGATGATAGAGAACCTGATATTAAAATGACAATCCAGTTCTGTGTTTAACCATGAATTGCTTGTACAAAAAGTTGTATTACATATCTGACACATCAACAAACTACTTGATAGCTTTTGTGAAAAGGCTAAGCCTATTTGTCTAGCTTAGCTATTTAGGAAAACATCATTAATTGTTCAGGATTGGAAAAAAAAATCATGTTGGGTATCCTGAAAACAAGCAAATTTTTGAATAGTAAGAGGCTTAGATCCATGACAATCTCATTTATGTCTATTAGTATCTTGACTTTGACTTTAGGTTGTCTGAAGAATAATATTTTGAAGATCCAAATTTCAGTCAAGTGCTAATAACCTCATTGATTTCAGCGATTGTTGGTAGTTACACAGAGATAAGACTAGCTAACCAGAGTTTAAATCCTGACTTCACTAATCAGCTCTGTGCAAGTATCTATGCCATAGTTTCCTGTGATAAGATAATCTCTGATTTATCAACTTTACAATGGTTTGAAAGTCTACCCATACAACCATCCTGTGTATTACTCAGTGATAAACTAGTCGTGTTCCAGACTCATTGAAGGGAAGCAAGGCCAAACTATGATATTTGGTAGGTTTATGAAATTTATCTTTTTCATATTTACACGTTTTCAACTTAAAATGGGTTTACTACGAGTTGAAGAGTATCTGTAATTGCACCTACCCCACAAGGTACTACTGGGAACTGAGACGGTGTACATAAGTTGTGCACAGCTGCATGCTTGGTATTTATCAAATGTTAGTTGTCAGCTCACAGGAAACACAGCAGAAATTATCAGTGGTTACTACTGTTCTTGTTCGGTTTGAATTTTCACAACTTGTTGAGCATTCATACTTTGCAGTGCAAGGACAGGGTTCCATGGTGGACACCTTTGAACAGGTGTGCCAATCAAGTGCCATGAAATGTTCAAGCCAACATTACAGCCAGCAAAGTTATACTGAATCATTGGAAGACGGTGGGCGTGCTTAAGCACAAAAGTTCATAAACCTAACATCCAGATGCATTCTGAATCTTTTATGTGACATGATAATCATAAAAGCAAATGCCATGTATACTTTCTAAAAACAATCATTTTTTTAAATCAGGTATATGATTAATGAAGCCACATTTCCGTTTAGATGATGTTTATAACTTCTAGAGAATTTTCAGCTGCTTGGAGTTGCCATATCTCCTAATGGGTAAAATCAAACTCGGTAAATGAGAACATTACATGATAATGTTTGTCAAGAAATTTGAAATGATCTCACAAAATGCCCTAGAAATTACACGTGTGCAAACAGAAGGCGTGGTTGTGATGTGTGGGATATACATGTAAGTGTGAGAGTCATGTTTGAGAACAGAATCTGAAAACTAAGGTCCTTACTCTTGTCTACTTGCTGGACTAACCATTTTTATATATATACATTTTTTAGATATTGATGGACCTTTATTTTATTCATTCATTTATATGTGGTGCTGAAAAACGAACCCAGTGCCTCACATGTACTAGGCAAGCACTCTACCACTGAGCCACAACCTCAGCTCCTTAACCATTTTTTTCTTTATCAAATGTGAGAAACTACAATAAAGTTCTCTATGAGAAAATTAGAATTGAAATTTTCAAAAATGCAACTTAACCAAACTAATTTAGGTCACCAGTGAGCTCATGTGCAAGTAGTCCTTTTCTATTTCTTGCCACGGATTCACTACAAATAAATAATAAGACAGGTTATTTGTAACTTAGAAGGCAAACTATCTTTCTGAACTAAGTATAAGAAAAATGAAAAATCAAGTGCAGTTTCTAAAGAGTGGATTCAATTCCATTGGATTAAGGCCTGAAATGATTGGCAATTTACCTACACCCTGTGTAGGAGGCTTCAGAAAACTCAAAATACACAGGGCGGGGTTCAACGTCATCTTCAAAGAAAACATCTGTACCTACCTTCATCAGTCATTTTCAGTGAGTAGAAAGCCCAGTTCAAACCTAGAAGTAATTTCTTTGTTAATATAATATGGTGGCGGGGCTGGGGTTGTGGCTCAGTGGCAGAGCGCTTGCCTAGCACATGTGAGGCACTGGGTTCAATCCTCAGCACCACATATAAAAAAAAAATAAGGTCCATCAACAATTAAAAATATATATAAAAACTAGATATACACACATATGTATATATACATACATACATATGTATATAAAAATATGGCGCAAATGCCCAGAAACACTGGAACAAAAGAATGAGACAATGGGGGCGGGGGGAGGTAACATTTCTGCAGTGAGAAACATTCTGCAGTGATTTTCACTGACATTTATAGAACACATATCTAAATATTGGCCATTATACAGAAAGCTCAGGCTCATTTCATTCTTATATAGCATCTTAATTTCAAATGGCCTGTGGTGTTTTTTTAATGAGCATTCAAACAAGGAAGAATTTAAAAAGGGAAGTCAGCTTGTGGAATGTAGCTTCAGGTTTAAGTCATCGCTGTTCTTGTTTTGCTGTGTTTTGATGAGCACCAACGTTCTAATTACAGTCCAGCATCTCTTGTTTAGCAGGCGATGCCAATCATACCCCATTAAACGTTGCTGTAGAGTAAGTGCCCATAAGGGGCTGCTGCAATCACTACCCTCATTTTCCACTCACGCTCCATCCATGTCAGCGCTCTAGTCTCCAGAGGTAAGAGCAGCTGTACTCGCTGTACTCATTAACCCAGCCGCCTTTGACATTTGTTCCTTTTCTTCCCCCTAATGTCACAAAGTCTCTACTTTTGGCCTATGATTTTTTTTAATTGATTACTTCAGCTGTTTCTTATGCACGATCTGCACTTCCATCTAAAATGAACCTCTTACCTTTCATTTTGAGATGCAGAATTCCAAAGAGAAGACCTGTACATTACAATAACTCAAAGTGATAAAATAGCCAATGTCAAAGCCCAAGTTGAAAGTAGGTTCAGAAATTCACTCACTGATCTGAAGTTTTGGGCTTTAAAAGCACTAGAAATAAGTTTCTTCTTGGTATTTCCACTTTCCTAAAAAACTGAAGTTATCAATTGCATAAGATTTTAGACTTAGTTATTCTCATTTCACAGAAGTTTAGTTTTAATGGGTTTCTACCCTGAAATGCTCTGACTTCCCATTAGCTCTGCAGATGTCTGTTCTTGACAGGATGGTTTACATTAACACACTCTATCTCCATCCCTCCCTCCCTGCATGCACCTTTCATCTGAAAGAAAAGAAGAGGTGAAAGAAGATTTGCACTTTTACACCCTGGTTGTTACAGTTTGGATCTGCACTGTCGCCCGAAGTCTCACATGTTAAAGGCTTGGTCTCCAATACAGAAGTGTTCAGAGGTGGGACTTTGGAGTAGTAATTGGATCATAAAGGCTCTGATCTCATCCATGGATTAATCCACTGAGGGATTAATAATTTGCTAACATTAGTGGGAGATGGTGGGCAGTGAGACCTAGGAAGAAGTAGATCCCCGCGGGCAGAAAGGTAGAGCACGCCTTGGAAGGGTATTTCTTGTTCCCCGCCCTTTCTCTGGCTCTCTTACTTCCTTAGCTGCTGTGAACTGAGCAGCTCTCCTCTGCCGTGCATTTCTATCATATTGTAGTTTTTTTTTAATTTTTATTGGTTCATTATAGTTGAACATAATAATGGGATTTTTTGTTACATATTCATATATGCACACATTCTAACAATATAATTTGGCCAGTATCACTCCCCAGCACCCACCCCCAGTCCCTTTCCTCTACTAATCTCCCTTTGATTTTCATGGGATTCCCTACCTGCCACCTTTCTTGTTCCTCTCTAGCATCCACATGTGAGAAAAAACACATGACCCTTGACCTTCTGTGTTTTACTTATTTCACTCAACATGATGGTCTCAAATGCCATCCATTTTCCTGCAAATGACATAATTTCATTTTTTCATTATGACTGAAAATAAAACTCCATTTGTATATAAACCACATTCATCCACTGAAAGACACCTAGGCTGATTGTATTGTTTGACTATTGTGAATTGTGCTGCTATAAACATGAATATGCATTTATCGCTATAGTATGATGACTTTAATTCTTAAAGAGAAATACCCAGGGGTATGGCTGGGTCATGTGTCCACCATAATATTCTGCCTCACCTCAGACCCAAAACAATACTGTTGGCCAACCATGGACTGAAACCATGAGACAAAATAAATCTGTCCTCCTTTAAGTTGTTCCTGTCAGGTAGTTTGGTCACAGCAACAAAAAGTTGACTACCATCTAGTATATTGCACAGGACCAACCTCCCCTACTTCAGAGTGCCCAAAATATCTACCACAATCTCCTGCCCCCAAATAAGACACAATATTAATCTAATCGTTTAGGTCTTGGGCACTATTCCCAAGTACTACAAACAGGGTGCCTTATAAAAAACAGAAATTTTTTTCTCACACTTCTGGAAAGTGGGAAGTCTAAAATCAAGGCAGATCCTGTGTCTGTTGAGGACCTTGTTCTTTATAGATGTTGCCCTCTTGCTGTGTCCTCACAAGGTGAAAGGAGCAAGCAGCTCCTTTGGGTGTCTTTTTTTTTTTTAAAGAAATGTGACTTTTTTTTTTTTTTTTTACCTTTATTGTATTCATTTATTTGTATGTGGTGCTGAGCATCAAACCCAGTGCCTCCCATGTGCTGGGCAAGCACTCTACCACTGAGCCACAACCACAGACCCCCTTGGGCATCTTTAATGAGGACACTAATTCCATTCCAAGAGCCCTCATGACCAATCACTTCCCAAAGGTCCCATCTCGTAACGCCATCATCCTGTGGGATTTCATCACAGGACGCGGGGGAGGGGACAGACACATACATTCAGATCAAACAAAAATAATACTGTATTTTAAGGATTCTAAAATATATCCCCCTTTATACTCAAACAACTCTGAAATAAGAACAGGTTTTCCAATCCATGGCTTATTTTTCTAAGTGCTATACAAAATAAGAAAAAACTTTTTTTTTTTTTTTTTTTCCCTCCTGAAATTATGTTGAACTTTAATTGCCATTGTAACAATACAAAGAGGCAATTCATTTTTGGGTTTTTTGTTTGATTTTGGTTTATGGGTGGTACTGGGGATCGAACCCAGGATCTAGCACATGCCAGGCAAGCACTCTACCACCTTGCTACATTCCTAACCCTTTTTATTTTATTTTGAGACAGGGTTTTACCAAGTTATGCAGGCTGGCCTCAAATCTGCAATCCTCAGCCTCTCAAGTAACTGGTATTACAGGTGTGCACCACAGCACCCAGCTAAGAGGTAAGACCTGTAAGAGGTCACCGGACCACTGTGGAGACTGCTCTCGTGAGTTTTTAAAGCTGATATGGAAGGGAAAGGTTGCGTTCCAGACCTCCCTCTTTCTCCCCCATTTGCCCTTCGGTCATGGAATGACACAGCAAGAAGGCTCTAACCAGACACCAGCCCTTGGTTCTTGGACTTCCCTTCACCCAGACCAAACAAATTTTGGCTCATAAATGACCCAGGTGTTCTGTTATAGCAGGACAACACAGATAAAATTGCTGATAAATTCTTTTTTTTTTGGGGGGGGGGGGAGTGCTGGGGATCGAACCCAGGGCCTTGTGCTTGCAAGGCGAGCATTCTACCAACTGAGCTATCTCCCCAGCCCATAAATTCTTAAGATTGTATGAAATTCAGTAAAAATGACTCACAGTTCCTGAGGGCTTTTTGAGCCCCAGTTAGCATTTTAAGTGCTAGACCCCTCATTAATACCAGCACAAGAGCCCCACCAAGAGGCGGGGACCCTTCTTGGCCCTGTTTTATTGGAACTGAATCTCAGGGGGGTGAAGGGACTTGGGAGTGGCAAAGCCATAGGATCTGTTTGATGGAGCCACGATTCTTCACCAGGTTCCACATGAGGGGAGAGACAGGGTGCTCATGAGACACGGGACAGAAGGACATAGGACAGAAGGAGAGGAGAAGAGGGAGGGAGAAAGAAGCACGTGAGCGGAGAGCCCAGGGTGAGTGAGATTTGGACAGATGTAGAGGGAGGGCGGCCTTTGATAGAACGACCTCCCCGGACAAAAGTAACATCAGACAGGGAGGCAGGCAGGCAGGGTCCCCAGACAAAGCTCAGAGCCAGGATGGGAGGAGTCCTTGTGACTCCAGGTACAGCCTTCCTTCTCCAGTGTGGGTTGCCAGTTCCCTTCTCTCACGGCTGCCATTGGGAAGTGCGGCCTGCAGGCCTCACTGTGCAGGGCCTAGTGAAGGAGCACGTTCATCCCCACCCCACCCTGCAACCTCTTTTCTCAGCAGGTCTTTCACCTGTGAAGATGCTGATGAAAGTGAAATGTCTTGGGATGCCCCCCGGTAACGTCTCTAACCCTGATGGGGAAGTTTATTTTCTAGAGCGTGGGGCTAGCATTACTGCTTTGCTGCATTCCTCTCTATTGAGTGAGACCTTGTGGGCTAGTAAAAGAGATAAGACAATACCTAATTTGTTATGTATGACTGGGTAGGAGGGCCTGCATCTCAGCTGGAAGGCCAAGAGGAATGTCAATAATTGACTTTCAGAGACAAACGTGGTTACTTTCTACCCCTCAACAGATGAACGGATAAAGAAAATGTGGCATATAAACACAATGGAATATTACTCAGCCATAAAGAAGAATGAAATCATGGCATTTGCTGGTGAATGGATGGAACTGGAGCATATCATGCTAAGTGAAAAAAACCAAAAGGCACAATGTTCTCTCTGATATGTGGATGCTAACCCATAACAAGGGAGAGTGAGTAGGGGAAGAATAGAAGTTCATTCAATTAGACAAAGGGACATGAAGGGAAGAAAGAAGGGATAGGAGTGGGAGAAATAGTGGAATTTGTCAGACGTCACTTTCCTATGTTCATATGTGAATATAGGACCAGTGTAACTCCACATCATGTACAATCACAAGAATGGGAAGTCATACTCCACATACGTATAGTATGTCAAAATACACTCTATTGTCACATACATCTAAAGAGAACAAATTAAAAAAAATAAAAATAAAAAACACATGGGTGCTTTCAAATTTTCAAGCTCTAATTTAACCAGAATAATTAACTACATAGAACTGACTAGAAAGGACCTGCTCTCTGACTGTCCAATTGGTTGATAGGCTCCTACTTTGAAAATACACCATTCCATCATCTTTTAAGCCAGTGGTACTCAACCTGCAGCCAAGGACCAGTTCCTCCTCCATTCTGCAAACTGTAAGAAACCTGCAGTAAGGTAAGTACAGAGTAAGCACTTAGAACATTATTTTGTTGTTGTTAAGACAGAGCAGTTTTATGTCTGTTGAACTTAACAAAAATAAAAAGCCTGTGTTTTACATGCCTTTTTTTTTTTTTTTTTTTTTTTTTTGGTGCTGGGGATTGAACCCAGGGCCTTGTGCTTGCAAGGCAAGCACTCTACCAGCTGAGCTGTCTCCCCAGCCCCACATGCCTTTTTTAAAACTTCATTTTCTGGTAGTTCATTTTATTATATTTTTTTTTTCAAATATTGATCCACAATTGGGTCTGAGTTTGTGGCTCAGTGGTAGAGGGTAGAGTGGTAGTGCTTAGCACGGGCGAGACTCTGGGTTTGATCCTCAGCACCACACATAAATGAATGAGTAAAGTAAAGATCTATCAATTTCTAAAAAAATTTTTTTAAAAATATTAATCCACTAAGAGGAAAATTCATTGCATGGAGTGCATTCCAGAAAAGAATGAAAAGTCAACAACTAAATGACCTAACACTAAAGCTCAAAGCCCTAGAAAAAGAAGAACAGAATAACAGCAAAAGTAGTAGAAGACAGGAAATAATTAAAATCAGAGCTGAAATCAATGAAATTAAAACAAAAGAAGCAATTCAAAAAATTGACAAAACAAAAAGTTGGTTCTTTGAGAAAGTAAACAAAATAGACAAACCCTTAGCCCCACTAACAAAGAGAAGGAGAGAGAAAAATCAAATTACTAAAATTCGTGATGAAAAAGGAAATATCACAACAGACACCACTGAGATACAGAACATAATGAGAAGCTACTTTGAAAACCTGTATTCCAACAAAATAGAAACTCCCGAAGACATTGACAAATTTCTAGAGACATGTGCTCCTCCCAAACTGAACCAGGAGGACATACACAATTTAAACAGATCAATATCAAGCAAGGAAATAGAAGAAGCCATTAAATATCTACCATCCAAGAAAAGCCCAGGACCAGACAGACTCAGCCAAGTTCTACAAGACCTTCAAAGAAGAACTCATTCCAATACTTCTCAAAGTATTCCAGGAAATAGAAAAGGAGGGTACCCTACCAAACTCATTCTATGAAGTTAATATCACCCTCATACCCAAACCAGGTAAAGACACATCAAGGAAAGAAAATTTTAGACCAATATCCTTGATGAATATAGATGCAAAGATCCTTAACAAAATACTGGCAAACCGTATCCAAAGACATATTAAGAAAATCGTGCACCACGATCAAGTGGGGTTCATCCCTGGAATGCAAGGATGGTTTAACATCCGTAAATCAATAAATGTAATCCATCATGTCAATAGACTTAAGGATAAGAATCATATGGTTATTTCAATTGACGCAGAAAAAGCATTCGAAAAAATACAACACCCCTTCATGCTCAAAACACTAGAAAAAATAGGGATAGTAGGAACATACCTGAACATTGGAAAGGCTATTTATGCTAAGCCCATGGCCAACATCATTCTTAATAGAGAAAAACTGAAACCATTCCCTTTAAAAACGGGAACAAGACAGGGATGTCCTCTTTCACCACTTCTATTCAACATTGTCCTTGAAACTCTAGCCAGAGCAATTAGGCAGACCAAAGAAATTTAAGGGATACGAATAGGAAAAGAGGAACTTAAGCTGTCGCTATCTGCTGATGATATGATTCTATATTTAGAGGATTCAAAAATCTCCTCCAGAAAACTTCTAGACCTCATCAATGAATTCAGCAAAACAGCAGGCTATAAAATCAACACGCATAAATCTAAAGCATTTTTATATGCAAGCGACGAAACAGTTGAAAGGGAATGAGGAAAGCAACTCCATTTGCAATAGCCTCAAAAAAAAAAAAATACTTGGGAATAATCTAACCAAAGAGGTAAAAAATCTCTACAATAAAAACTACAAAACATTGAAGAAAGAAATTGAGGAAGACCTTAGAAGATGGAAAGATCTCCCATGTTCTTGGATAGGCAGAATTAATATTGTCAAAATGGCCATACTACCAAAAGTGCTATACAGATTCAATGCAATTCCAATTAAAATCCCAATGATGTACCTTACAGAAATAGAGCAAGCAATCATGAAATTCATCTGGAAGAATAAGAAACCCAGAATAGCTAAAGCCATCCTTAGCAGGAAGAATGAAACAGGAAGTATCGCAATACCAGAACTTCAACTCTACTACAAAGCAATAGTAACAAAACCAGCATGGTATTGGCACCAAAATAGACAGGTAGATCAATGGTACAGAATAGAGGACATGGACATAAACCCAAATAAATACAATTTTCTCATACTAGACAAAGGGGCCAAAAATATGCACTGGAGAAAAGATAGCCTCTTCAACAAATGGTGCTGGGAAAACTGGAAATTCATATGCAACAGAATGAAACTAAACCCCTATCTCTCACCCTGCACAAAAATCAACATCAACTCACAATGGATCAAGGATCTTGAAATCAGACCAGAGACCCTGCATCTTATACAAGAAAAAATAGGTCCAAATCTTCAACTTGTTGGCTTAGGATCAGACTTCCTTAACAGGACTCCCATAGCACAAGAAATAAAAGCAAGAATCAATAACTGGGATAGATTCAAACTAAAAAGGTTTTTCTCAGCAAAGGAAACTATCAGCAATGCAAAGAGAGAGTCTACAGAGTGGGAGAAAATCTTTGCCAATCATACTTCAGATAGAGCACTCATTTCCAGAATACATAAAGAACTCAAAAAACTCTACACCAAGAATACAAATAACCCAATCAACAAATGGGCTAAGGATATGAACAGACACCTCACAGAAGATCTACAAGCAATCAACAAACATATGAAAAAATGTTCAATATCTTTAGTAATAAGAGAAATGCAAATCAAAACTACCCTAAGATTCCATCTCACCCCAATTAGAATGGCGATTATAAAGAATACAAGCAACAACAGGTGTTGGCGAGGATGTGGGGAGAAAGGTACACTCATACATTGCTGGTGGGGCTGCAAATCAGTGCAGCCACTCTGGAAAGCAGTGTGGAGATTCCTCAGAAAGCTTGGAATGGAACCACCATTTGACCCAGCTATCCCACTCCTCGGCCTATACCCAAAGGACTTAAAATCAGCATATTACAGAGATACAGCCACATCAATGTTCATAGCTGCTCAGTTCACAATAGCCAGATTGTGGAACCAACCTAGATGCCCTTCAATTGATGAATGGATAAAGAAACTGTGGTATATATATACAATGGAATATTACTCAGCTATAAAAGAATAATAAAATTATGGCATTTGCAGGCAAATGGATGAAATTGGAGAATATCATGCTAAGTGAGATAAGCCAATCTCAAAAATCCAAAAGACGAATGATCTCGCTGATAAGCGGATGATGACACATAATGGGGGGTGGGAGGGGGGCCAGAATGGAGGAAGGAGGGACTGTATAGAGGGAAAAGAGGGGCAGGAGGAGTGGGAGGAAGGAAAAACTAACAGAATGAATCAGACCTCATTACCCTACGTGAATGTATGATTACACAAATGGTATGCTGTTACTCCATGTACAAACAGAAACAACATGTATCCCATTTATTTACAATAAAAATAAATTAAAAAAAAAAAAAGAACAGATGGGAAGGCTGGGCTTGGTGGTGCACACCTGTAATTCCAGTGGCTCTGGAGGCTGAAGCAGGAGGATCATGAGTTCAAAGCCAGCCTCAGCAACTTAGAGAGGCCTTAAGCAACTCGGCAAGACCCTGTCTCTAAATAAAATACAAAAAAGAGGTAGGGATGTGGCTCAGTGGCTAAGACCCCCAGGTTCAATCCCTAGTACAAAAAAAGAAAGAATTGACAGGCTTTAAACAATCCTACCTGCTTTCCATCCCACTCTCCCAGCTGGCACCTTGCAGGTTATACGGCACTTCCTCAGACTCTCTGGGGCTGGTTCCTATAATATAAAAGTTTAAGAATGCCGTAAGTCTATCTGTTAGACCTACCTGTAAGAGCAGCACTGTCTTCTCTAGGAGCAGAAAAAGACAATGAGTTTATAATATAGGTATGGTCACCATATACTTCTCATTTGTTTGTTTTTGTTTTGAGGTATTAGGGATTGAATTTAGGGGTGCTTTACCACCAAGCTACACTCCCAGACCTTTTTATTTTTTACTTTGAAAGAGAGTCTTGCAAAGTTGCCGAATCTAACCTCAAACTTCCAGTTCTGCCTCACTCAGCCTCCAAAGTAGCTGGGATTACAGACATGTGCTGCCTGTCCAACAGGGACCATATATTAGAGCTTCCAACTCCAGTCTTAAAATAAGACATTGTATTTGAAATTGAGACTCTAGAAAAGTTTATGCTCAATAAATACTTGAAAATTGTCTGATTGATAAAAAAAAAAAAAATATATATATATATATATATATATATATATATTAATCCACAATGGATTTCAGACAATAAGATACTTCCTCATAGGCAGTCTGGGATGCATTGTCCTGATCCACTGAGTGAGCTTCCAAGGCACTCTATCAGCATGGGCACTTAGACCCAACAGCTTCCAGAGAGACCTAGAAATACCACAAGTCAAAAGTGAGTCCGGTGCCACCCTGTAGACTTTGTCATTCAAAACCAGACTGCTTGCCCAGATTCTTGGCAGCTTTCCCAATTCCTGCAAACAGGAAGCACAGATAAGGAGGCTTTGGAAAGTCAGTCCACTCCCCTTGAAAGTCAGGTGATAAGCCAGATTATTTCCTTTGCTTTTTCAAACTAGAGGCTTCCTTTCACTTGAAATCCACGACATGGTAAATCGGGCATGCAGAAACACAGAGAGCACAGTGTTGCCTGAAAGGTTTCCAGAGCCAAGTGTCATATCTGCTTCTTCTAACTTTAAGGGAGATTAAAAAGAGTTCTGGGTTTAATGGTCATGAATCATATGCAGGAAGCCCCACAGGACTACCATTGTGTCTTCAATTAAATAAAATTATGTGTTTGGCGTAGGCAACTAACCTTACAAAGTACCACGCTTATCTGCCTCATTCCTCCTGCAGTGATTAAGAGATGCGAGGTATGCAGTTGACCTGGTTTTTGCCAGATATAGTCCACAATTCCCAAGTGGGATTCGTCATGGAAACCATTGCTTCCAGAGGTCTGAGGGACCCTCATGGAGCCAGCCCTTCTGCTCTCCTGGGTGATTTCAACTACTGTGTTCTTAGTGGCCGTTGCTCTGTTCCCATTATTCATATTCTCAGTTCTGGGATGATCTTAGTTGGTGTCTTCCTGAGACTAACCAGTTGGATTTTGCAGGCAAAACAAAAAACAAAAACACCTGCCTGTATTTTGGGTCATTTTCCTACTTGTCTGTTACATCCTCTACCTAGCAAGTTCTCAGAACATATTGACTAACTCAAGTTAATAAAAGGATGCAAAGGAGATAGCAGGTTTCTTTTTTCACTTTCAAAGTACATTTCTTTTCCTCGCTGGTGTACTGCTTTGTCCCAGGCTCTGTGAATTTGATTTAATGTTTTGGAAAGGAGAGTGTATAGGGAAAAAAACCGGGGGTTAATTCAGATATGATGTGCTCAGGTACCATGCCCACCCATAGAACTGGGCACATATATGTCAATACCTAATCGCCTCAGGCAAAATCTGAGTCACTTGCCCATCTGAGGAATCTCAAATGATTTGATTTCTTTAAGGGGAATTAAGAAACAGACCAAAAATACATGCTGTTTTACCTTTCATTTCCTTTTCTTGAAACAGTTACGGATGGAAACTGGATGTATTCTTTTGTGTAAGAGTGAAACTCACCCACGACATCCAGTAAGTAAGGGGCCCTGCTCTGAGGGGCCCAAAAGGGGTGAAGTTGGTGTAGCAAGGCCAAGGGAAAAAGTCAAAGAACCTGTGGGAGCAAACCAAATGCCACCACTATTGATGAGTCCATTTTGTGGAGGCTTGGCATTACCTAGGGCACAGAAATTTCATTCCAAATACCAATCCTACCTTTGCTTAGCAAAACCCACTTTCCTTCTGTATTAGTCTATTTTCCATTGCTATAACAAAACACCGCCATTGGGTACTTCGTAAAGAAAAGAGTTTTTGTTTTTGTTTTTTTAGCTCACAGTTCTAGAGATTTAAAAGCATGGTACCAAAAACTGATCACCTCTGGTGAGGTCCCCTTTCAAAACTACATCACAACATGGTGGATGGCATCCATGTGTGTACAATAGAGAAAGATCACAAGCCAAGAGCCTGGAGAGACTCAGGGACCATACTTACTCTTTTTTATAACCATCTCCTCTTACAGGAATTGACCAGGATCCCAGGAGAACTACATTAATTCTTTCTGAAGGTGTGTCCCCATGACCTAATTACCATGTGCTAGATTCCACCTCTTAAAGTTCCTCCATCTTCCTGCATTGCCACACTGGGAGTCACCCTCTAGCACACAAGCCTTTGGGGGACAAACTCAAACTATATCCAAACCAAAGCACTTTCTCATAGAGAAAAAAGGACAGGTTTTTTTTTGTTTTGTTTTGTTTTGTTTTGTTTTGTTTTTTGCAGGGGAGGTGTTTGGAGAGTAGCCCATGTTAAGGTTTTGTATTGAGGGATCTACTTTTTAATTATTTTTTTATTTTTATACCAGAGTTTCTTCATCCATTCATCTGTTGAAGGGCATCTAGGTTGGTTCCACAATCTAGCTATTGTGAATTGAGCTGCTATACACATTGATGTGGCTGTGTTACTGTAGTATGCTGATTTTAAGTCCTTTGGGTATAAACTGAGAAGTGGGATAACTGGGTCAAAAGGTGGGTCCATTCCAAGTTTTCTGAGGAATCTCCACACTGCTTTCCAGAGTGGCTGCACCCATTTGCAACTCCACCAGCAATGTATGATTGTGCCTTTTTCCCCACATCTACACCAACATCTATTATTGTTTGTGTTCTTGATAATAGCCATTCTAATTGGAGTAAGATGAAATCTTAGAGTTGTTTCAATTTGCATTTCTCTAATTACTAGAGATGTTGAACACTTTTTCATTTATTTATTAATTGCCTGTATATCTTCTGTAAAGTGTCTGTCCAGATGAAGTTCGTGATTGCTTTCTCTATTTCTATGAGGAATGTCATTGGGATTTTAACTGGAATTGCATTGAATCTGTATAGTGCCTTTGTTAGAATGGCCATTTTGACAATGTTAATTCTGCCTATCCAAGAACATGGAAGACCTTTTCCATCTTCTAAGGTTTTCTTTAATTTCTTTCTTTAATGTCCTGTACTTTTCATTGTAAAGGTCTTTCACTTCTTTAGTTAGGTCGATTCCCAAGGTTTTTTTTTGTTTGTTTGTTTGTTTGTTTGCTTGTTTGTTTGTTTGTTTGAGGCTATTGTGAATGGAGTGGTTTTCCTAATCTCTCTTTCAGAGGATTCATCACTTATGAAAAGAAATGCATTAGATTTATATGTATCAATTTTATATCCTGCTACTTTGTTAAATTCATTTATTAGTTCTAGAAGTTTTCTAGTGGAGATTTTTGGATCCTCTAAATATAGGATTATGTCATTGGCAAATAGTGACAGCCTGAGTTCTTCTTTTCCTATTCGTATCCCTTTAATTTCTTTGGTCTGTCTAATTACTCTGGCAAGTGTTTCAAGGACAATGTTGAATAGAAGTGGTGAAAGAGGGCATCCCTGTCTTGTTCCAGTTTTTAGAGGGAATGTTTCAGTTTTTCTCCATTAAGAATGATGTTGGCTGTGATCTTAGCATAGATAGCCTTTACAATGTTGAGGTATGTTCCTACTATCCTTATTTTTTCTAGTGTTTTAAGCACGAAGGGGTGCTGTATTTTATTAAATACTTTCTCAGCATCTATTGAAATAATCATATGATTCTTAACTTTAAGTCTATTGATGTGATGAATTACATTTATTGATTTCTGGATGTTGAACCAATCTTGCATCCCTGGGATAAACCCCACTTGATCATGGTGCACTATCTTTTTAACATGTTTTTGTATGTGATTTGCTAGAATTTTGTTAAGGATTTTTGCATCTATGTTCATCAGGGATATTGGTCTAAAGTTTTCTTTCCTTGATGCGTCTTTGGTTTTGGTATCAGGGTGATATTAGCTTCATAGAATGAGTTTGCAAAGTATTTCCTGAAATACTTTGAGGAGTATTGGTATTAGTTCTTCTTTGAAGATCGAGGAGAATTTGGCTGAGAATCCATCTGGTCCTGGGCTTTTCTTGGTTGGTAGGCTTTTGATGGCTTCTTCTATTTCGGTGCTTGAAATGGATCTGTTTAAATTGTGTATGCCTTCCTGATTCAGTTTGGGAGGATCATATATCTCTAAAAATTTGTCAATGTCTTCAATATTTTCTATTTTGTTGGAGTTTAGATTTTCAAAGTAGCTTCTAATTATGTTTTGTATTTCAATAGTGTCTGTCGTGATCTTTTCTTTTTCATCATGAATTCTAGTAATTTGAGTTTTCTCTCTCCTTCTTTTCATTAGTGTGGCTAAAGGTTTATCAATTTTGTTTACTTTTCCAAAGAAACAACTTTTTGTTTTGTAAATTTTTTGAATTGTTTCTCTTGTTTGAATTTCATTGATTTCAGCTCTGATTTTAATTATTTCCTGTCTTCTACTAGTTTTGGTGTTGATCTGTTCTTCTTTTTCTAGGGCTTTGAGCTGTAATGTTAGGTCATTTAGTTGTTGACTTTTTATTTTTTTAATGTATGAGCTCAATGCAATGAACTTTCCTCTTAGTACTGCTTTCAAAGTGTCCCAGAAATTTTGATATGTTGTGTCATTGTTCTCGTTTACCTCTAAGAATTTTTTTATTTCCTCCCTGATGTCTTCTGTTATCATTGCATCATTCAATAGCATATTATTTTGTCTCCAGTTGTAGAAATGGTTTTCATTTTTATTTTGTCATTGAGTTCTAATTGCATTCCATTATGGTCTAATAGAATACAAGGTAGTATCTCTATTTTTTTGTATTTACTAATGGCTTCTTTGTGACATAGCACATGGTCTATTTTGGAGAAGGATCCATGAGCTGCTGAGAAGAAAGTATATTCACTTGATGATGGATGAAATACTCTGTAAATATCCATTAAGTCTATATCATTGATTGTATTATTTAGTTCTATAGTTTCTTTGTTCAGTTTTTGTTTGGAGGATCTATCCAGTGGTGAGAGTGATGTGTTAAAATCACCCACTATTATTGTGTTTTGGTCTATTTGATTCTTAAAATTGAGAAGGGTTTGTTTGATGTACATAGATGCTCCATTGTTTGGGGCATAAATATTTAAAATCATTATGTCTTGCTGGTTTATGGTTCCCTGGAGCAGTATGAAATGTCCTTCTTTATCCCTTCTGATTAACTTGGATTTGAAGTCCACTTCATTTGATATGAGGATGGAGACCCCTGCTTTTGTACTGAGTCCGTGTGCGTGGTATGTTTTGAGGATTCTATTTTTATATTACCCATTGCCTTTGTGACTATCCCTGCAAACCTAGCACTTAGAGTTCAACAATTCCTTTGAGAAAGTCTTAAAACTCTTCAAATACAGTTCAGTTGTGTTATCTTCAGGTAAGATTGCATCTACACTAAATCCTTTGAGAATTTCAATTGTGTTTTAGAATCTTGTTACAACCTGTTTTAGATTGGTGATGCCTCTGGAGCACCTTTCATAAAATCACTGTTTGTCTACCATGTGAACACAAGCTCTGGCAGAGATGAAAAGGGGAAAGGAACCACCAAAAAAGAGGATCAAATAAGCAGAGACCCAAACCTCCAGAATCTTGCCCTTTCTCAAGAGACCTTATGAAAATTGAGCACTGGGCAATAGGAGAGAGAAGAAGGAAAGAAAGGAAAGATGATTTGCCTGCTCCTTCCTGTTTCCTTTGCTTGATTTTCTGAGAAATGCATCTTGTGGCATAATTATGGTATATTTGCGATTGGCAGGAGCTTGTAGAATAATTTCTTCATTAGTGTGCAGGATTTGATTTAACAATTCATTTTGAAGTCAGATCTTCATTACCTGGGATGTAATCACATGGCCTATATTGGAAAATTTTCTAGGATAACAGAGAACAGATTATAGTTTAAAAAAAAAAAACTAGGAAACAGAAAGTGATGAAGGACAGCAAAAAAAGGAAAAGGTTAACAACGAACTCTAATTCTTGTGAAAAGGGGATAGTTGCTTGTACAACGACACATTTCTCATTAATAATCAGAGGGTGTCTAGGAGAGACATATAATGCTTCCCTAAGTCATGATCTTCCTCTGTTCACCTCCTAGAACAACCCCACACTCCTCACTCTCTGACTGTTTGCAGCAAGAAGTACAGAATGAAAGGGAGGAAGGATGGGGTTAGGAAAGACAGTAGAATGAACGGAACACCACGTTCCTCTGTTGGTATATGAATACAACACTCCACATCATGCACAACCACAAGAATGGGGTCCTAATTAGAATAAGTGTATACTCCATGTATATATACTATGTCAAAATACACTCTACTGTCAGGTATATCTAAAAAGAACAAAAAAGAAGAAGAAAAGGAAGAGGTAGAGGAGAAGGAGGAGGAGGGGGAGGGGGAGGAGGGGGAAGGACCAGGTCCAAGAAAGACCCTTCCAAGGCATGTCTCAAATGACCTACTTCCTCCAACTAGGTCCGGCCTCCTCCTGCCTCCAACATCTCTCAATATTTCATTAAGATTATTAATCCATCAGAGGTGCTGTCCTATTTCTTAAATATACTCTCCTTTATTTTTTTAAACATATACTTATTTGTTTTTTTAAAATTAGAGAATGCACAACTTCATCCTTAAATAATTCAAGTAATACAGATGAGCAAAGAATAAACATTATTTTCACTCTTCACTCTTCTTGACTCACTTCTGTTCCTAGAGACAATTGCCATGGATGTGGAAGACGCCTTTGCCTTGTCACATGGAGTCATAGTTTATTTCCTTCCCAGAAAGGTTCAAGACGAATCTCAAAGATAGAAAAAACATGGAGAGATAAAATATATTCTAAATTTCCTAGAAGTCAAGGTGATAAGTTAGAGAACAAATTACATCCTCCTAAAAAGCATGATTTCTAATTTTGAGATCTGAGAATGTCTTACTCAGAGGACCCAGTAAAGCAATGAACAAGGACCTCATGGCAATCGCGATCAGTAGTTTCGTTCAGCTTTTCTTACAACAGCATAAGCAAGGTCAATGGCATCACACCATTTGATCAATTTAATGTGGGCCATTATCAAGCATTATACATTAGCCCTCTCTGATAAGGCTAAATTTGGGATGATAGGATTTATGACCCAATATTAATTTTATTAAGACAAGAGGCAGCAGAAGGAACAAAAGTAAAAGCACCAGTCTTTGCCTTTCATAAAAAGTGAGTCAAAGTATTTTTATTGTCATTTTGATAATTAAATAGATTTATGAAAATGGTTATGCATTGCTTTAGAATAAGTATTAGTAAAATTTAAAACAGATTTTTTCCACCCTCCAAATTATTGCAAAACACAAGAGAAAGCAAAGTTTTGTTTATACTGAAAACAGAATTGAATTTTAAAAGCATCAAGGAAACCAAAAACAGAACCACAAAATAATATGACAGTGGTCATAACAATTATGACAATTAAAAATTCTTATGAGGGCTGGGGAGATAGCTCAGTTGGTAGAGTGCTTGCCTTGCAAGCACAAGGCCCTGGGTTCAATCCCCAGCACCACAAAAAAAAAAAAAAATTCTTATGAAAAGGCAAAGTTTGCAGGAGTGTAAACGGCATGAACACTTTGTAAAATTGTTTAATAGTGTCTTCTAAAACTAAAGATATGCATATCCTGTGACCCAGAAATCCCACCTCAAGGTATATGCCCCCCCAAAAATGCATAAATCAGTTCACCACAATGCGTGCACAAGAGTGTAGCCGCACTACTTGAGACAGGCTTCAACTAGACGATACCTAAGACCATCCATGATTAATGTTATTCCTCAATAAGAACGAGCAAAGTACAGCTACACCTAGACAGTGACTGCCAAAAACATGATGTCACACAAAAGAATGAAAACACCAAAGCACGCACACTATACAAGTCCAACCATCAGAAATTCAACAGCCTAGAAAGCTGATCCTTGCTGTTCCAAACTGCTGCCCTTGGCAAGTAAGTGACTCCGAGCAGGGAAGAGGAGAGTTTCTGGGATGTTCTTGATCCGAATGCTGATTCCTCAGCTTTTTCTTACTTTGTGAAAATTCATTAGGTAATACACTTAGGATTTTTGTACTTTCCTGAATGTATATTATTTTTGTTAAAAATACATTTTTTTTATTTATTTATTTTTTTACGTTTACATAGGGTAATGATGTTTATTATATTTTTCCCCTCCCCCCCACCCCTCCCACCCCTCCCACCCCTCTTTTCCCTCTACACAGTCCTTCTTTCCTTCATTCTTACTGCTCTCCTTAGCCTAACTCTAAACCTAACCCTAAACCTAATGCTAGCCCATCCCACCCCCCATTATATGTCCTCATCCGCTTATCAGCGAGATCATTCGTCCTTTAGTTTTTTGAGATTGGCTTATCTCACTTAGCATGATATTCTCCAATTTCGACCATTTGCCTACAAATGCCATAATTTTATCATTCTTCATTGCGGAGTAATATTCCATTGTATAAATATGCCACAGTTTCTTTATCCATTCATCAACTGAAGGGCATCTAGGTTGGTTCCACAATCTGGCTATGGTGAATTGAGCAGCAATGAACATTGATGTGGCTGTATCTCTGTAGTATGCTGATTTTAAGTCCTTTGGGTATAGGCCAAGGAGTGGGATAGCTGGGTCAAATGGTGTTTCCATTCCAAGCTTTCTGAGGAATCTCCACACTGCTTTCCAGAGTGGTTGCACTAATTTGCAACCCCACCAGCAATGTATGAGTGTTCCTTTTTCACCACATCCTCGCCAACACCTATTGTTGCTTGTATTCTTGATAATCGCCATTCTAATTGGGGTGAGATGAAATCTTAGGGTAGTTTTGATTTGCATTTCCCTTATTACTAGGGATGTTGAACATTTTTTCATATATCTGGTGATTACTTGTACATCTTCTTCTGTGAAGTGTCTGTTCATTTCCTTAGCCCATTTGTTGATTGGATTATTTGTATTCTTCGTGTAGAGTTTTTTGAGTTCTTTATAGATTCTGGAAATTAGCGCTCTATCTGAGGTATGGTTGGCAAAGATATTCTCCCACTCTGTAGGCTCTCTCTTCACATTTCTGATAGTTTCCTTTGCTGAGAGAAAGCTTTTTAGTTTGAATCTATCCCAGTTGTTGATTCTTGCTTTTATTTCTTGTGCTATGGGAGTCCTGTTAAGGAAATCTGATCCTGAGCCAACAAGTTGAAGATTTGGACCTACTTTTTCTTCTATAAGATGCAGGGTCTCTGGTCTGATTCCGAGGTCCTTGATCCATTTTGAGTTGAGTTTTGTGTAGGGTGAGAGATAGGGGTTTAGTTTCATTCTATTGCATATAGTTTTCCAGTTTTCCCAGCACCATTTGTTGAAGAGGCTATCTTTTCTCCATTGCATATTGTTGGAACCTTTGTCTAGTATGAGAAAATTGTATTTATTTGGGTTTGTGTCCATGTCCTCTATTCTGTACCATTGATCTACCTGTCTATTTTGGTACCAATACCATGCCGTTTTTGTTACTATTGCTTTGTAGTAGAGTTGAAGATCTGGTATTGCAATACCCCCTGCTTCGCTCTTGCTACTGAGGATTGCTTTAGCTATTCTAGGTTTTTTATTCTTCCAGATGAATTTCATAATTGCTTGCTCTATTTCTGCGAGGTACATCATTGGGATTTTAATTGGAATTGCATTGAATCTGTATAGAACTTTAGGTAGTATAGCCATTTTGACGATATTAATTCTGCCTATCCAGGCACATGGGAGATCTTTCCATCTTCTAAGGTTTTCTTGAATTTCTTTCTTTAGTGTTCTGTAGTTCTCATTGTAGAGGTCTTTCACCTCTTTTGTGAGATTGATTCCCAAGTATTTTATTTTTTTCGATGCTATTGTGAATGGGGTAGTTTTCCTAATTTCTCTTTCTGAAGATTCATCACTTATGTATAAAAATGCATTGGATTTATGAGCATTGATCTTGTAACCTGCTACTTTACTGAATTCACTTATGAGTTCTAAAAGTTTTCTGGTGGAATTTCCAGGTTCCTCTAAATATATAATCATGTCATCAGCGAACAGGGATAGTTTGAGTTCTTCTTTTCCTATTCGTATCCCTTTAATTTCTTTGGTTTGTCTGATTGCTCTGGCTAGAGTCTCAAGGACGATGTTGAATAGAAGCAGTGAAAGAGGGCATCCCTGCCTTGTTCCAGTTTTTAGGGGGAACGCTTTCAGTTTTTCACCATTTAGAATGATATTAGCCATGGGCTTAGCGTAGATGGCCTTTATAATGTTTAGGAATGTTCCCATTACCCCAATTTTTTCTAGTGTTTTGAGCATGAAGGGATGCTGTATTTTATCAAATGCTTTTTCTGCATCTATTGAAATAATCATGTGATTCTTAACTTTAAGTCTGTTGATATGGTGAATGACATTTATTGATTTCCGAATGTTGAACCAACCTTGCATCCCTGGGATAAAACCCACTTGATCGTGGTGCACTATCTTTTTAATATATATTTGTATGCGATTTGCTAAAATTTTGTTGAGAATTTTTGCATCGATGTTCATTAAGGATATTGGTCTGAAATTTTCTTTCCTTGATGTGTCTCTGTCTGGTTTAGGTATCAGGGTGATATTGGCTTCATAGAACGAGTTTGGTAGGGTTCCCTCCTCTTCTATTTCATGGAATAGTTTGAGGAGTATTGGAATGAGCTCTTCTTTAAAGGTTTTGTAGAACTCGGCTGAGAACCCATCTGGTCCTGGACTTTTCTTTGTTGGTAGGCTTTTGATGACCTCTTCTATTTCATTGCTTGAAATTGGTTTATTTAAGTTGTGTATGTCCTCCTTGTTCAGTTTAGGTAGTTCATATGTCTCTAGAAATTTGTTGATGTCTTCAAGGTTTTCTGTTTTGTTGGAGTATAGATTTTCGAAATAGCTTCTAATTATGTTTTGTATTTCACTCGTGTCTGTTGTGATGTTTCCTTGTTCATTCCGAATTTTAGTAATTTGAGTTTTCTCCCTCTTTCTCTTTGTTAGTGTGGCTAAGGGTTTATCAATTTTATTTATTTTTTCAAAGAACCAACTATTTATTTTATTAATTTTTCCGATTGTTTCTTTTGTTTCGATTTTGTTGATTTCGGCTCTGATTTTAACTATTTCCTGTCTTCTACTACTTTTGGTATTGGTCTGCTCTTCTTTATCTAGTGCTTTGAGCTGTAGTGTTAACTCGTTTATTTGTTGATTTCTACTTCTTTTTTTGAATGCACCCCATGAAATAAATCTTCCTCTAAGTACTGCTTTCATAGTGTCCCAGAGATTTTGATATGATGTGTCTTTGTTCTCGTTTACTTCTAAGAATTTTTTTATTTCCCTCCTGATGTCTTCTGTTATCCATTCATCATATAATAGTGTATTATTTAGTCTCCAGGTATTGGAGAAGTTTCTGTTTTTTATTCTGTCATTTATTTCTAGTTTCAATCCATTATGATCTGATAGAGTACAAGGTAGTATCTCTATCTTCTTGTATTTACTAACAGTAGCTTTGTGGCATAAAATATGGTCTATTTTAGAGAAGGATCCATGTGCTGCTGAGAAGAAAGTGTATTCATTCTTTGTTGGATGGTATATTCTATATATGTCCGTTAAGTCTAAATTGCTGATTGTGTTGTTGAGATCTATAGTTTCTTTATTCAATTTTTGTTTGGACGATCTATCCAGTGGTGAGAGAGGTGTGTTAAAATCGCCTAGTATTATTGTGTTGTGGTCTATTTGATTTCTGGAATTGAGAAGGATTTGTTTGACGTACGTGGATGAGCCAATGTTCGGGGCATAGATATTTATGATTGTTATGTCTTGCTGATTTATGCTTCCCTTAAGCAGCATGTAATGTCCTTCTTTATCCCTTCTGACTAGTTTTGGTTTGAAGTCCACATTATCTGAGATGAGGATGGATACTCCAGCTTTTTTGCTGTGTCCGTGTGCATGGTATGTTTGTCCCCATCCTTTCACCTTTAGTCTATGGGTGTCTCTTTCTATGAGATGAGTCTCTTGCAGGCAGCATATTGTTGGATTTTTCTTTTTAATCCAATCTGCCAGTCTGTGTCTTTTGATTGATGAATTCAGGCCATTAACATTCAGGGTTATTATTGTGATATGATTTGTATTCCCAGTCAATTGACTCATATTTGTTTTTGACATGATTTGGTTTCTCCTTTATTTGGCTATTCCTTTAGGCTAGCGCCTCCTGTTGCTGATTTGCATCATTGTTTTTCATCTCTTCCTCATGGAATATTTTGCTGAGAATGTTCTGTAATGCTGGCTTTCTTTTTGTAAATTCCTTTAGCTTTTGTTTATCATGGAAGGATCTTATTTCATCGTCAAATTTGAAGGTAAGTTTTGCTGGGTATAAGATTCTTGGTTGGCATCCATTTTCTTTCAGGGCTTGGTATATGTTGTTCCAGGCCCTTCTAGCTTTTAGGGTCTGGATTGAAAAATCTGCTGATATTCTTATTGGCTTCCCTCTGAATGTAATTTGATTCTTTTCTCTCGCGGCCTTTAAAATTCTGTCTTTATTTTGTATGTTAGGTATTTTCATAATAATGTGCCTTGGTGTGGGTCTGTTGTAATTTTGTATGTTTGGAGTTCTATAAGCCTCTTGTACTTGGTTTTCCATTTCGTTCTTCAGATTTGGGAAATTTTCTGTTATTATTTCATTGAATAGATTGTTCATTCCTTTGGTTTGTTTCTCTAAGCCTTCCTCAATCCCAATAATTCTCAAATTTGGCCTTTTCATGATATCCCATAGTTCTTGGAGATTCTGTTCATGATTTCTTACCATCTTCTCTGTTTGTTCCACTTTGTTTTCAAGGTTAAATATTTTGTCTTCAATGTCTGAGGTTCTGTCTTCCAGGTGTTCTATCCTATTGGTTATGCTTTCTATGGAGTTTTTAACTTGGTTTATTGTTTCCTTCATTTCAAGGATTTCAGTTTGGTTTTTTTTCAGTATCTCTAACTCTTTATTGAAATGATCTCTTGCTTCCCGTATTTGGTCTTTTAACTGTTGATTGGTGCGATCATTTAATGCCTGCATTTGCTCTTTCATCTCCTCCTTCAATGCCTGCATTTGCTCTTTCATCTCCTCATTAGCTTCCCTGATCGTTTTAATTACGTACATTCTGAACTCCCTTTCTGACATTTCTTCTGCTCTGCTGTCATTGGGTTTTATTGATGTAGTATCTAGGTTTGTTTGGGACATTTTCTTCCCTTGTTTTCTCATAATGGTCAGTTGTCAGTGGGACCCTGAGATATTGCAGTTTTCCACTATTGGCTTATAGTGTCCCAGTAGATTTCCAGTGTATCACCTCCCAGCCTTCAGTAGCCTGATGTCTTGGAGGAATCTGATAAAGCAGCTCATTCGAAGAATACTGCCCCTAGCCCCCTACTGGTTCCACGTTTTGGAACTGGCTCTGTGCGGAAATGCTCTCACTGTGGGCCTGCACCGTGCAGCTGGCCGTGTGGGAAGAGCCCACTGCCGGAGTGTGGAAGACTACCTTGGGAAGACTCAAGCTGCCCTGCCCGGCTCTGCTAAGCCACCTCTATCTGGGCCTGCCACCCGGGCTGAGCTTTACCCAGTGGGCAGACTCACCCGTGGCTCCACTTCAGTCCGAGTCTCTCAATGCCTCCCCTTCTTAACTCCTGGGTTCTGGAGCGACCGGGGGTGCAGTCTCCCTCTAGGCCGCCATCTTGGATCGCCCCGTGACGAGAGCCCGCAGCCGGAGTGGGCAGAGCCGCCTGAAGAGGTCTCCGGCTGCCCTGTCCTTATCCCTGAGGCTGACTGCAGATCGAGGCTCTCCGCTGGTTCTTTGCAGGAGTACACTGCACTGCAGGGGCTCCGGGACTCGGAGCGTGCTCTGTTCAGACAGGCTCTCACTAGCGGGCCAGTTCCGTTCGGAGAACCTGGAGAAGCTGGCTGTGTGGGCGGGGCCCACCGCCGGAGTGCGCAGGACTGCCTGTGGATGACTCTAGCTGCCCTGCCCGGCTCCGATAAGCCACCTCTATCTGGGCCTGCCACCCGGGCCGAGCTTTACCCAGTGGGCAGACTCACCCGTGGCTCCACTTCAGTCCGAGTCTCTCAATGCCTCCCCTTCTTAACTCCTGGGTTGTGGAGCGACTGGAGGTGCAGTCTCCCTCTAGGCCGCCATCTTGGATCGCCAAAAATACATTTTTAAAAAAACAAAATTTGGTGAGGTGACTTGCTGTGTACACAGAGAACAACTAGCACAAAATGAGAGCAAAAAAGCTAAAAATGAAAGAATTACACACAGGCTATAATTTATTGAACACTTGTTATGTAACAGAGACCAACTATTTTCCTTATGTTATTTTTTTCCCAATAGCTCACACTTCCTATGATAGGATAAAGACCATGTATATTTCTAATACATATATGCTACAGAGGATTCAGAATGATATTGAAGATTTATTTATTCCTCAAATAATGCAGCATAAAAAATACTTAAGCAGGGGCTAGGGTTGTGGCTCAGTGGTAGAGCACTTACCTAGTATGTGTGAAGTACTGGGTTCAATTCTCAACACCACGTATAAATAAATGAATAAAATAAAGATTCATCAGCAACTAAAAAGAATTTAAAAATATAATAATTAAGCAAAAACCTTAGAGATAAAATGAGAATATAAATATATAATTGACAAGTAATGTAATAACAGTCCCTTCACAAAATCTGTATCAAATCAACTAGGCAAAAATCAGAAAGGTCATAGATATTTGAGCCCAGATAATCTCTATATTAATGTCCAAAGAACACTTTTTTTGAAAAATCATCTGATATTAAGGTGGAAAAAATCTAAAAACATGAGGCATGGTGGTGCACACCTTAACCCCAGAAACTTAGGAGGCTGAGGCAGGAGGATCACGAGTTTGAGGCTAGCTTCAGCAATTTAGCAAGGCCCTCAGCAACTTGACAAGACCCTGTCTCAAATGAAAAACTAAAAAGGGATAGGGATATAGCTCAGTGGTAAAGTGCCCCTGGGTTTAATTCTCAATACCAAAAAACAAAACAAAACAAAGAACTAAAAGAAAGAAATCAAAACAGTAGTAATTGAAAAAGGCCACATTATCTGGTTAAAGTTAATAAAATTAGAAACTTATAAAATACATTTAATTTGCAATCACACTAATAAAAATGCACATTTGGAAAAAAATATTTTAAACCTCACAATTCTAAAAGAAAAAATTAAGAGAGACCACCAAACTATACTCAGACGTGTTCTCATGAAACTTTATGATTAAGAAATGCTTTTATCATCAAAAAATAAGAAAAGAAATCATTAAAATTACTACTTAGGAAATTAACATAAAAATAATAGCTTTCCTTTAAAACATTTTTAAACTGTTAAAAATGAAATGGATTAAAGAGCCCACTGAAAATAGTAAAACCATAAAAGTAGAAACATTTACTAAGAAACGTGTAAGGACTATACAAAGGAAATTATAAAACTACATAAAAGAATATTTTAAAATGTGAGCATTAAACTAGGGGTGTGGCTCAGTGAGAAAACATGTGCTTAGCATATGCAGGACCCTGGTTCAATCCCCAACTGTTTTGTTGCTGTGACCAAAAAACCTGACAAAACAATTAGAGGAGGGAAAGTTTATTTGGAGCTCACAGTTTCAGAGATCTCAGTCCATAGACGCCTTTTCAGGTGACAGAAGAGTGTGGTGGAGGGAAGTGGTTCACATGGTGATCAGGAAGCAGAGAGATTCCACTCATCAGATCCCAAAGGTATGCCCCCAGTGACCCACCTCCTCCAGCCACACCCCACCTGCCTTTAGTTATTATTTAGGGAATTAATTCACTGATTGGGTTAAGACTCTTATCACCCAATCATTTCACTTCTACACCTTCTTGCATTGTCTCACACAGGAGCTTTCGGGGACACCTAATATTTGAACCATATCATCAGCCTTTGAGAAAAAATATCTGAACATATTCAAAGACCCATGATGCTCCGAATATAAAACTAAATCATCCATTCTCATCACATTCATTTATAAATTTAAGTCTAATCACATTGCCAATTAAAATTACCAAATTGAAAAAGTAATCTAAACATTTGTCCTGAACTGAGTCTATGTAAGAAAATTATAAAATTAATAATAATGAGGAAAGATATAATGAGCAATTAAACATGCCAGAGACTTTCATTTCAATGAGAAACTAAATATTTCAGATAAACAATCTCCTTGAAGGCAACTAGATGGACTGAACAAAATATAAGGATCACCTGCTCTAAGGCACAGAAGATCTAACCAGAGAATGAAGAATTACTGGGTCAGGGCCAGTCATGGTGGTGCATACCTGTAACTTGAGCTATTTGGGAGGCTGAGCCAGGAGGATCCCAAGTTCAAGGTCAATTTGAGCAACAGCAAAACCCTGTATTAAAGGTGCTGATGCTCTTCAGTAGTGGGGAAAAAAATTACTGAGCTATTGTCTAGGGAAGTACAGATGCCTAGAAATGTGACCCAGGATAGTGTCTGTCCACTCCATAGGGGCTGCTGAGGGTTTGGGAGGTTAATCTTTACTTCAGTCAGCTGATTAGGGCTAAGGGAAAAGGGACTGGAATTTAGGGTCCACTAAGGGAATAGGCCCTAGCAAACCCCATCACTTTATATTGAGACCCTAAAGAGCTATTTCCAAGAAGAATTAATGCATTGAAATATACAAGCCCTGGCTGGAAACTAAAGTTTACTTACTAATCATCTTAGTTCCTCAATTTGATTGCTGCTAGTGATCTCAGGCACTAGAAATATAAATCCTCTCAGAAGAATCATATCATCCAAGTTCTCTCAATTACTTCTATAAATAGTTTTGCAAGTAAAATGGCAGATAATAACAAATAACTGTGCATGTGAGACGCGACAACATGAACAGAGAGCAGCAAAGACAAAAGACAATATAAATAGATTGCACAAAAACTTCAGGTAGTAGAGTTTATAGGCAGACTTTAGTCGTGGATAGAGATAAAAGAAGATTGAGAATTTTGGCAGAAAACTGAAAACCTTTATAAAATGGAAATTCTAGAACTAAAAAATTAAATTATTGAAATTAAAAACTTGATGGATTGAGTTTAGCAGCATATAAAAGAAGGGTTTAGTGTCCTGGAAGATAAAAGTAAATTCCAGAATAAGGTAAAGACAAAAAAAGAAGGATGAAAAATATAGACGAGAAAGAGAAAGCCATAGAAAATTCAATAAGGACTAACATATGAAATTGAAGATCCAAAAGTAGAAAATAAGGGGGACAGAAGCAGTATTTTGAGAGATAATTGTTGAAATCTATCTAAAACCAGTGGAAGACAAATTCAAGGACCTTTGAAAGTTCCAACTGATATTTTTTAAAAAGGAAGGAAGGAGGGAGAGAAGGAAAAGAAGAAAGAGAAAAGAAAAAGAAGAAAGATAATTTAGAATTGAAGGTGCTACATTTAACCAGTTATTGTTCTAGTAGAAACCATAGAAGCCAAAAGAAAATGGAATATCTTTAAGATACTGAAAAAAATGAACAAAATGCTCATGAACTAAAATTCCATATCCAGCAAACATATATTTTAAGAATAAAGGTGAAGTGAAGGAATTTATAATAAGTCAAAGAACTTTTATCACTCGAGGACCATGAATGAAAATCCTGAAGGCTGTTTTTGGACAGACAGAGATGAAGAGTTGGAGATACAGAAAGACATGAGGAGCAATGGAGATGGAAGCTGTGTGAGTAAACCTAAATGAACATGGATAATATAAAAACAGCAATAACTTTGGGGTTTAAAATACAGAAAGAAAATCCCAGACAACAATGGCAAAAAGTTAAGCAAAATAGTAAGAAAAGCCAGGCTTGGTGCTTGTAATCCCAGCAACTCGGAAGGCTGAGGCAGGAGGATTGCAAGATCAAGCCCAGCCTCAGCATCTTAGTGAGGTCCTAAGCAACATAGCAAGCCCCAGTCTTAAAAAAAGAAAAGGGCTAGGGATGTGACTCAGGTGTTAAGTGCCCCTGGGTTCAATCCTGGTACCGAAAAAAAAAAAAAAAAAAAAAAAAAGAGTAAGAAGAAATAAAGTATTCTAAGGTCCTTGGCTTTGTCTAGAAAGAGGTAAATAATACCAATTCACATTAGACTCTGAAAATCCAAAAAGGCACATTATTCTCATTGGAGTAATTATCTAGAATACCACACACACAGACACACACACACAACACACAGAGAGAGATAATTGAAAGGTACACAATTTCTTAGCTAATGGAGGGGGCAAATGGAATAATGAAAAATCTTGACTATCTAAAAAAGGGTAAGGAAGGAAAGGAGGACAGAACAGGCTGAAGAAAGAATGCACTTAATAAGAAGGTATATTTAAACCCCAAAGTAGAACTAATTAATTAAACATAAGTGGACAGAAATGCTGTAATTAAAGACAGAGATTGTCAGACTGTACATATGAGCGGTTTTTTTCTTTACACAATTCGATGCCATGTTATCGGGTTTGGATAGATGGACTCATTCACAGACACACACATCCTCAACTTTCTGTGATTACAATGTAAGTATACAGAAACGGTAAAGTAAAAGGATGAAAAAATGCCCCAAATTGGTTCTTTGAAAATACTTAGATAATTGGTAAATTCCTAGTTAGGATGGTTTTCAAGACAGAGGCATGGATTTTCAGTGTACAAGTGATAAAGGGGACAGGCAGCTTCTGAAACAGAGGGGTCTTGCTCAGAGCACGGGGTGCCTGGCCGGGAGGGTGTGGAGGGGTTGCAGCCGTCAGCAATGACAAGGTCTAGAGAATGAGTCCTGAGGCCCAGGGAATAACAAGGGAGTTCCAGGCCCTGTGAGGCCTGGGTATTGAAGTGATCGTCACTGTTGGCATCTACATCACTGGGAATAAAGCCCAGAGTGGTGTTGGAGAGGCTGACAGTGGGCCGGAAGCTAAAAGAGTGAAGACCAGAGCAGGTAACCCTGGCGTCGGCTGATGGCTGCACCAAGAAGCTGTCGCAGATGGTGGATGTGAGATGAAAGCTCAGCGAGTTTAGGGAGGATGTAGGGGGAATGGTCTGGAAGCATCAAGGAGGAAGAAAGAGGATACTCTCAGGTTCTGTGGTACAGGGTGGAGGGGGTGGGGAAAGGGCTTTGTTTGGAGCGAGGAGCTGAGAACACCAGCAGAGAGGTAGAGGGCTCAGGGAATTTTCTAGTGCCCCAGGGCTGAAGGTGAAGGTTTCAGGGGTTGGACTAGATTGGAAGGTGTGGGCAGAAGGGGGAAGTGTGCTGATGTCTGGGGAGGAGCAGGGGTGAGGTGTCTGGGGTTCTGCAGAGTGAATGAATCTGATGAGTCCAGTGGACATGGGTGGGGAGGCTGCCAGTGGTTGGGTTGGGGGTGTATCAGCGGCTCAATCATCTTGCCCCTTTGGTTTTCCTCATGTGCTTTGCAGCCTGCGTTTTGTTTTGTGTGTGTGTCTTTCATCTCGTCACAGGGCTTGTGTATGAAGCTTTGCCTTGTTATTTCTTCCTGAGCTCACTCCCCTGGGGCATGTGTGCTGTAACCTGCAACAGGGCTCCCAGGACCCACTGGCTCAACACCAGGTGCGCTGGTGGCTCCTAGTCGCCATTCAATAGAGACAAGGGGAGACAGGTCACATCAGATCATTCCCCTGGGTTCTGTCCTTGCTCTCTGCTAATCCCACCAGTGCCGATGGGCCCCTTGCTATTAGCTGGAGCCCATGCAGGCGCCTCCACCCTTTCAGGCTCCCTTCACTGTTGGAGAAGCCCCATCTCTGACTGGACTCACCCAGCAAGCCTGTCCCTGGTCTCCTAACCATGAAGAGCGCATGATGAAGGCAGGCTGGGAAATGCCTCCTTACGATGCTGTAGCCTGAAGGACTTGTTGGCTGGAGCAAGTATTTAAAGGTAAATTCAAACCTATTTTTTTTTCTTAATAATCATGGAGCTTGGGAAAATCTTTAGAAGATGTTTTTTAAAAATCTCAAGATAGAGGCTAGGGATGTAGCTCAGTGGTAGAGGGCAGTGCTTAGCAAGCACAAGGTGCTGGGGTCAATCCCCACCAGTGGGGGGGAAAGACAAAAAAGAAAAAAACTGAATATATACTTTAAATAGAATAAGAATCTAAAGATGTCACAATCAAGAAAAGGCATATTAAAGCTACACTGAAATACCATTTTCACTAGTCCCTCTCACAAGGTAGGCTTAGCTCCTCTGTCATGCATGATGCTGACCTATCACCAAAGCAGAGGAGTGGAAGAAATGCTCGACACTTTCTTTGGTGTGTTTCATGTTCCTGTGCATTTAAACATTGCTGTTCCTTCTGCACAGGATGCTCTTTGACCTGTTGTCATTGCAGCTATACATCTAACCCTAACTCAACCTTCAAAACTCAGCTTGAGCTGAGCACAGTGATGCATGCCTGCAATCCCAGTGGCTTGGGAGACTGAGGCAGGAGGATCACAAGTTTGAGGCCAGCTTGGGCAACTTAGCAAGATTCCATCTCAAAATAAAAAACAAAAAGGAGCAGGGATGTAGCTCAGTGAGCTCAGTGGTACAGCATCCCCCTGGGTTCGATCACCAATACCACCAAAAAAAGAAAAAAAAAATCAACTCAGCTCACCTCCCCCAGGAAACTTCCTTGTCCACCTCCACCACTGCAGTCTCACCAATCCTTCTCTTCTTAGTTTCTGGGTAATCGTTTTTTAAAAAATCATTTTCTTGTCTTGTTGACTTCAGTCGTTGATTTACTTGTTCTATTTCCCAGCCACTCTGAGAGAACACGGAGTCTAATTTGATTCTGTGTTCCCCAGGCCTAACTCACTGGAAGCACTCAAAGATTCTTTGTTGGACGATGAATGAAGAACTTGTTACTTTACTGGGAGAATATACTCGGTTGGTTTAGCGAGGCTAGGGCGTGTGTAAAGTACATTCCACTGGGGGGCGGTGTTGTGCAGCAAAAGGATTCGACTTTGCAAGCCAGAAAGCCAGGACTACCACCCAGTCCTCCACCTTCTACCTGCCTGCTCCTGCACCACACAGTCTCCTTAAAATATTGGCAGAACTGGAGGACTGGGAAGAAGATATTTCTAAGAGGAGTTTTGTGAGGCTCAAAGACAATTTATGTAGTTTTAGGTGAAGTTTCCAGAATAATAGTAGGTATGTTTATCTTAAGATAGTTCTTAATTACTTGCTTATATAATAACAAACAGAACTGCAGATTGAGCACATTTCCTACAAGTACTCTTCATAATCCTGCCGCAAATGTTTCTCACTCTAAAACTGTCAGTCTAGTTCTCACCTCCCTCACAGGACCCAGGGTTGGCTGCCTGAGGTTCAAAGATTCTTGGAGCTCCATCTGATTGGATATTCCACTGGGGCCTGGGCAAGTCAAGGGCTTGGGGAACTATCATTGCCAGGCCCTGATTCAGCTGCATGTGCATTAAATAGATTTTTGTGCACTGGCCTGGGAAACAAGCCACCATCTATAATTCTGTTTCTATGGGGAAAGGCTTTCTGTGTTCCAAACAACCAACTTACTAATGAACTCCTGGAACACAACCTATTTGTCGATGGGGACCGGCTGACTGGGTTTACATGGCTGAGCCAGCCGCCCAAGTGACTGCACAGTGTTGATCTAATTATAATGAGTTCTCTACGGTGACTAATCTAGCTGCGGTCGCCACAATTGAAGTGGAATTTTGAAAAATTGGAGAGAGTTCTGCAAAGAACCACAAAGATGATTAAAGAACCATAGGAAAATCTAGTCTGGTCTCTATAGTTTTAAGAGTATTGTAGAAAGTATCCATTTAATAATCATTCTAAAATGGAAAAAAAAAAGTATTTGATTCTGTACCATGTCAATTGCATTTACTGTTTGCTAGTTTACTAGGAATTTGTAGAGAAGGGAACCAAGGTTTGTTGAGCACGTATTCCAGGATATCAGACACTCTGCAGACACTTTCTGAACAATATGTAAATCTATCCTCATAGCCACCTCCCCATACAGACATAATTATCTCTATTTTACAGATAAGAAAAGTAAGATTAATTAACTTGTCAAAAATCTTAAAACTAGCGGGGCACAGTAGCACGCACATGTAATCCCAGCAGCTCAGGAGGCAGGAGGATCTCCAGTTCAAAGTCAGCCTCAGCAACTTAGGGAGATCCTGTCTCTAAATAAAATAAATTAAAAAGGGATGGGGATGTGCCTCTGTGGTTAAGCACCCCTTGGTTCAATCCCCAGTTACAAAAAAAAAAGTCTTAAAACTAATAATATGGACCATGGATTCAAATTCAGACTAGATTAATTCCAAAGTCCCTCTAACCTATTTTCCAGTGTGATCTTTCTGAAACATAAACCTGATAACATCCTTTCCTGCATAAAATAGTTCCATGGCCCCACTATGCTCTGGGATGAATTCCAAGAGCTTATTAACATGACTGATGTGACCCCAAGAGTTCTGGCCTCCTGCATGCCAGCATTGTCTCCCAATATCACCCACTCCCATTTTTCCCCAGTGCTACCTTCAGGGATTTTTCCATTTCTCGATTCCTCCATGAGCTTCCAGCCTCTGAGCCTTCACACACGCAAGCCTGCCTTGTTATCCCACCTCTTCTGTTGGCTCATTCTCTTCTATTCCTCCTGTGCATCTCAGCTTGGGCATGCTTTCCAAGTCCTAGCTAATCAGCCCTTCTCCACGGTCTCATAGCATGTCACATTTCCCATATAATAGCATTTAGCACGGGGAATTGTAACTGCATGTTGATCTAGCTGTAGATACAAGCCAACACACACACACAAGCCTCACTCCATAATTATTTGTTAAATGTTGAATGATCATATCACAAAAAGTCTGATATTTTCCAAACTATTACTTTTTTTTTTTTTTTTTTAAGAGGATTTGAGGTTTTCCTGATTACCACATGACTCTTAACTGGTTTTAGGATGCATTTCCTTGAGAAGAAGGAAAAGATGCAGCTTCCGGTAGGCTACTGGGAGTTGTGCAGAGTGTTAATTCAGCAGACCCATGGAGAGGGTTCCATACTGGACATCACCCAGGTCATAGCAAAAGAGACCGAGGACCTTCCATCCCTTAGCATCAGGAGGGACCCAGGAAATCCATTACATTCAAAAGAACACTGTTTTTTGTAAACTCCTCCAGAGAGAAATCTCCTATCCTATCTGGTGTCAAACAACCCGAGGGGGCAGGAAATTCTTCCATCTGTTTAACTTTAATAAGTCCATTCTTTTTGTGTCCTTGGCAACAGAGGAAAAAACAGCCATCATCCTCTACACAGTGGCTCTTCTGAAGTTTAAGTCCAAGGCTGACGCTTCTTAAGTCACCCCTGATTTAAGTGTCTGCTCTCTAAGCTTTAGCGTATTTATGATTCTGGGTCCTTTAGCCCTTGTTTGTTGTTCACTGAATGACTATTTTGCTTTCGCTCTGAACTCTCTCCACATTCTCTCAATTCCCATTGAACTATGGAGCCTGGAGCAACCCCAGCTCCCTGCTGCAGAGCGCTCTGGTCAGTGCAGAGAGCAATGTAACAATTACCTCATGATACAGACATGCTTTTCATTTGCCACAGTTCTCTGCTTGCATTTTTTTCAATCAACGGAACTGCAGGGTTGTGACAATTCCTCCCGGTCAACTGGCTATCAACTAAAGCTATACTTTCAATTTTCCAGCCAACTGCCTTTGAGTGCTTGGCATCTTGCCTTTGAACATGTTCACTTTTCAACTCCAAGTGCATGAGCATGAATTTTTCTACAAAACTTTCTACTGAACTCTACCCAGTCCACGTCCCCTTCTTCCAGTGGACCAGCATTGTCTTCTATGATTGTATTATTATCTGCTGGCTAGGTTATATTATTATCTGCTGGCTTCCTGTGCATATTTCTGATTTTCAGGGTGTTATTCAGATGAAGCTAAATTATGCTGCAGTAAATAAATCATCCCCAAATCTCAGTGGCTTAAAGCAACAGTTTGGGGGGTCGTAGCTGTGTTGTGTTCACACTATACTTCCTACCTGGTCAGCAGCGGGGCTCTGATGGTCACAGCCGCTCCATGGCGCAGGCTGGTCAAAGTTCTACCATTTAGCATCACCCTCTCAAGGCAGGGCTTCAGGTTTTCTGGGGTAGGTGAAGAAAACATGAACATCAGAGAGGTTTCATGTGTTTGTTCCATCTAGAAGTGACAGTACATTGCTGTGCTAACATTTCATTGGTTAGAGCAAGTCACTAAGGTCATTAAAGTGATCAATTCCAAGGGGTCTGTGTGCTCGAAGGAGAGAGAATCTCGGTATTCACTAGTAGGGTCTCTCACAACCAGTGAGGTTCAAATCTTCCTAAAGGCAATGATCTCATTTTTCATTTTCTGCATCACCCACAAATTCTTGAAAAAGACTTGCAGATGCTCCACCTATTTGTCTCCCACACAGCCTCTCTTTCAAAAATATGGACACTTTTCTATTCCATGGTCCAGATTATATATGAAGACATTAGGCCAAAGACTAGATTCTGCAAAAAACTGCTAGGCAGAAGGATAAAGGCCGAGCCAGTGAAAATATATTTTCACTCTACCGATGAGAATGCTGCAAAAGACAGAACTGTTAGAAAACCAGGGTCATCAACTTGTGAGACACGTCTCTCTCAATCCATCGCATCCATCACTCAGCCAGAATTGTTAGAATAACTGATGGCCTGTTACAAACACAAGGGGGAAGTGCAGACCTTCCTCTGGTGGCTTTAAAATCTAAATTAGGCAAATGGAATTAGGGCAGGAGCTCAGTGGTAGAGCATGTACTTAGCATGTCTGAGGCCCTGGGTTCAACCCCAAACACAAATAAATAAATAAATAAATAAATAGATAGATAGATAGATAGATAAATCTAGCTAAGACAACGTAAGGGCTCCAAAGGAGAAAGAAAGGTCCTGGGAGTCTGAGCCTCCCTCATCTCCTCAGTAACTCTGTGACCTTGGAAAAATTATTCCACCCTGCTGGAACCCAGGTGCCCGCTGTGATGGAACAGTGTGGGACTTGATCTGTGGTTCTCAGTTCTAGTTGCATACTTAGTTATAACCCATAATTTTATTTTAGTTTTTTTTTCTCTATGACATTAGAGAAGGCAATATTTCTTTTTTTCCTCTTTAGTTTTTTAATTTTTATTTTTACAGACTGCATTTTGATTCATTATACACAAATGGGGTACAACTTTTCATTTCTATGGTTGTACACTTTGTAGATTCACACCATTCATGTAATCATACATACACATAGGGTAATACTGCCTTGTCTCATTCTACTGTCTTTCCTTCCCCCACCCTCTCCTGCTCCATTTTTAACCCATAATATTAAATCACCCAGTCATAGCTACCAAGATAACGGCTAATGAAGTCCTGTAGTATGAAGTACCCCACAACTCTGTCCTGGACCTTCTTCTCCTCTCAGGCTTCTCTATCTTGACTGCAAACCTGAGGAGCACCAAAGTCATCATTTCATTCAACTCTGACCAACTCCATTAATAGCCTGATTTCCAATCAAGAAAATCTAAATCAAGGAAGCCAGGGGCTGGGGAGATAGCTCAGTTGGTAGAGTGCTTGCCTTGCAAGCATAAGGTCCTGGGTTCAATCGCCAGCACTCCAAAAAAAAAAAAAAGAAGAAGAAGAAGCCAAAGAAACCTGAACTTGTTTTCAAGCCTCCCCTCTCCCCACCCACTTAGTCTCTGGTCCTGAACATCATTCCTTTATGCCCAGTTGCTCCCCAACATTTGTTGCCTGGACTTGGGTTAGTTTCTCTCTCCCTTTTCCCTGATTTGAATCTCATTGATTACTTTTCCCACCCCATCTATAACCCCTGGAACCAGTGCGCTTTTGCTAACAAAAAAGATCTGCTAAAAAAAAAACCCTCAATGATTTTCCTTTGCCTTTGCCTCCAGTTTAAAATTCAGTTTTCCTTGTGTGTTACTCCAGGTCCTTCGTAATGTTGTCACAGCATTGCAGGCTGTCGGCAGTGGCTTCCCTGCTCACAGTAAACCCTACCGCCATTCTTAGCCACTAGTTGCTTCTCAGTTTCTCCCAATATTTGCATGTGTTGTTCCCCCTCATGGAAACATTGTTCCTAAGCCTGCTTTCTCAGTTTTGAGAAGTCTTCAGCGTCTCCTCCCCGATTGACAAACTACTTCTCCTAGGCTTCACCTGTACTCTGCTCACACTTCCATTGTTGAATTTATTTCACTGGTTATAATTGCTTCTCTGACTATCTATCCCCACAGCTAGAAAGGAAGCTACCTGTGGATCTGGGAGCAACATTTGGCTCAAAACACAAATAGGCGAAGAACACATGAATGAGTGAACAAAGGATGAATGAATGACCCAGTCAGCTTTAAACATCTTCTAAGTCTATGAAAAGAGTATGAAGTATAATATTAAATTCCAAGATTAAATGAATGCCTGGGCCATGATTGGCAGCAAGGTGAGAGTCACAGGGGTCTGAGCGGGAGAAAGAGGGAAAGAGCAGTAGGGATGGGGAAAAGGAGGGCTGACAGAAACCAGGGGATTCAGCCCAGAAAAAAGAATGTCCTGCCCCCACTGTGCAGTACAGTCCTTAGCAACACAGTCATTTCAGAGGACAACACGGGAGTGCAATGGCTAGAAAACAAGAAGCCACTTGATTGAAAGTCACCAAACAACATGATTTTATGGAAGCACCACCTGAGTTCTTTTTAAAAGTATTATTCTTATTAATTAAATTTATTTTAACTAACGCCTGTGTTCTGAAAACAAATTATTTTCACTTCCAGCTGCTTTTCTCTGACCTTCTGCTCAAGTGCCGCCATGCGCAAAGTCTGAAAAAGCTGAAACTATCCTTAAAAAAACTAAAATACGAAGAACTTCCAAAGTGAAGAAAACTTCACGTAGGAGCTTCCCTGGAGGAAAGCTCCATTGACAGGCTCCTTCATGCTCCTGCAACGACCAAGACTCAAATATGTGTCCTCTGTGGCCAAGGCCATGATTGCCATGAAAAACGTCTCTCTTTGACTACATTTCTTATTTAAACAAACCTCACAGAAATGTTTGGTGCCAGATTCTAAGAACAGTTGTACAATGAATTTTTTTTTCTTGAATGTTTATGCTGCCCAGCCCGTGGACTTTAACTTAACAAAGAACATTTAGTGTAAGGTAGCAATGTGCATGAATAGTTTTTTTGTGTGCTTACTAAAAACTGGGAGTCTGAAGGACAAATCAAAAACCCATTAGAAATAATTCTGCTTTCCCCCATGATGGACAGAAATCATTCAGGGAAAAGGGAGGAAGTTATAAAAGACTGCATTCTAAAGGGCCAAAGGAGTCAAATGTCTCAAAGAACTGCTAAATGAAAATTAAACCAGTCAACAGTTCAGCTATAGAAATAAGTCACCACAACCACTCTCTGTGTTTTTCAGTGTCTGTCTGTCTGTCTGTCTGTCTCTCTCTCTCTCATACACACACACACACACACACACACACACACACACACAGTACAAATGGAATTTAATCAATCAGAACTTCATCAAAGCAAAGACTCTCTTCTCTCTTTGGGATTGACACAAACTTTCTAGTAGTTACTGGTATGAAATTTGTAGGTAGTAAGGAGCAAACTATGTTAAGAATATGCTGTGCCATCCAGAGAGAGGAGAGAGAGAGAGAGAGAGAGAGAGAGAGATTCTGTGCTATGTAATGAAAGTAGGCTTCATTTTGAAAGGCAGCAGTAAGATTTAAATGTGTGCATATCATGGTTTTAGGCAAGTCCTCCTTTTGGACACACACACACACAAAAGAAATGAAGGAATTCTTCCCTTTCACCCTGAATTTCCTCTATACCTATCCCAGTGCATATCCTTAGCAATGAAGAAAGAAAACAAAATCCAAATAACGAGATCATGGGAATCCTTTTACAAATCAGCTTTTAACTGGAACTGAGTTGGGTCAGCAGAGGGAACAAAAGCATCCTGAGACCTCAACATTTTTCATTCTTTTTAAAAACTAAACTGGACTTTGGATAAGGGGTGGGGGTCTTGTCCCAGGAATGGCCCTAGCCACAGCTCCATTACATAATTGGGGTAGTGGAGTATGTGGGTTCAGCAGTGGTTGATGTTTGTGCTTTTTCCCCTAACATTATTATAAACTTATATTTTTTTCCAATGTTGTGTATTATGCTAAAATGCAGACCCTTTGGAAAAGGTTGATGATCACTTCGTGAACTTCAACTAGGCCAATGATGGGCAGAATAGCATCTGACTTGTCTGAAGGTGGTCGTTCTAGGAGATGCCCACATGCTACCAACCCGTGGGTTTTCCCCAACAGAGCTGTCCTTTGTCATCCCCTACCAGATGATTTAAACAACAGAAATGTGTTATTTGCAGTTCTGGAGGCTGCAAAGCCCAAGACCAAGGTGAGGTAGATTTCATTTTGAAGCCATTTCTGTTGGCGTGTAGGCAGCCACCTTCACTGTGTGCTCACATGACCTCTCCTTTGTGCACCTTCCACAAGGAGAGAAAGACAGACTCTGTTGTGTTTCTTCCTCCTTTTATTAGGACACTAAGTCCTACTGGATCTGAGTCCCATTCTAAGTCACTTTGGGGGTTGGAACTTCCAATATATGAATTCTGGAGGGACACAATTAAATTCATAGCACCCACCCTGTTCCTTCCTCCTACTTAGCTGACTACTTACCTTTGACTCTAGAGAGTAAGTGGCAGTAATAGGAGTAGATGTGACAGAAAAAGGACTAAAAAAATTAGACCCAGGAAAGAAAGGCATTTAGAGATCAGAAATGGATTAGGTGATGTGAATGGTACCACCATCCATTCAGTTTTGCAGGTCGAAAGCCCAAGAGCAATTGTGTGTGTGTGGTGTCAGGAATGGAACCCAGGGCCTTATACATGCCAGGCAGATACTCTAATCCCCAAGAGTGATTTTTGACTCTTCTGGTATCTATCAGTTATTGCTGAGTAACAAACCACTTCCGATTTCAATATGTAAAACAATATTCATTTTCTTATCACTCATGTATCCAGAAGTTAGTTGAATTTTGGTCAATACAGGTTGGGCTCAGTTCGGTAAATCTGTTTTAGGTTTCAGCAGCCTAGCTGCTCTGCTTCTTGCTGGGGTCTGTGGGACAGCTCCACTCCAATGTCCTTCACCCTTCTCAGACTAGGAGGCCCCTCTGGGTGTGTTCCATTCAGGACGATGACTGAGCCTCGAAAGCACAAGTAGAAACATACGAGGTCTCCTAAATCCTAGATCTGGATGGCATGCTGACATCATTGTGTATGCCACTGGCTGAAGCAGGCCCCATCATCAAGTCCAAAGTCTACCAACAGCGAGACCACAATGGGGTGGCTGCCGGGAGGGTGGGAGGTTAGACATACCACATCTTCTTTACTTCCCAGAGCAACACAGTACATAGGCCTACCGATCTGACCACCAAAATCTTCTGAGTATTTCAGCTGTTTTCCCTTTTCTTCATCACCATCCTCGTTCAAGCTCTCAGAGCTGAAATAGCCTCTTAACTTGCCTTTACTTAGCCCATCTTGGGCCTAACCCCAAAGGAATATTCAAAACTCAAATCTGCTCGTGTCCTTTCCTATGGCTGCTCGTTGTTCTAAGGATAAAAACTCAAGTCTCTCACAAGACCTAGAACCCTGGTGTGACCTAATGGCTTTTAGCCCTTCAGTCTCATCTCACAGTCCACTTCCTCTCACTCTGTGTTCCAGCTCCAGTGACTTTCTTTCGGTCCTTCATAACTGCTGGGCTTCCCACCACTTTGGGACCTTTCAGGTTCTTTGCCTGGAAGCCTCTCCTCTACCCTAATTCTCTCAAGACTCACTTGCTCTGCAGATTTTGACTGGAATAGCTCTTTCGAGAGGACCAATTCTTGGTTTTAGAACGTCTCAGACCACCTTATCCCATGATTTTAGATCACTTTTTACATTTCGTCCTGATGTCTTTATTTGTGTGATTATTTAATCGATGGCTTGGTTCCTCACCCAGAGCAGTAGACTCCTTACGAGGAGGAGCCAGTTCCTGTTTTGTTCATCATTGTGTCTCAGGGCAGGAATTCAGTGCACGTTTTGTTAAGTGAATGAAGGAACAAACTAGTCCAATAATGAAGAATGTGAAACTATATTCTTTTTTCAGTCTCTTTCTCAAGAATCTGAAGACACATGCACACTTTTTATCTAGATTTAACACGGCCAGGTATGGTGGCACATGCCTATAAACCCAGTGGCTCCAGAGGCTGAGGCAGGAGGGTCACAAGTTCAAAGCCAGCCTCAGCAAAAGCAAAGCCCAAAGTAACTCAGTGAGATCCTGTCTCTAAATAAAACACAAAATAGGGCTGGAGATGTGGCTCAGTGGTCAAGTACCTGAGTTCAATTCCATTAGGACCCCCTTCCCCCCAAAAAAAGATTTAACACAGACACATTTTAGAGAAAATGCAACCTAGGATAAGTACAGTTTCAAAGAACAATGAAAAATCTTTAGCCATAGACTCTTTTTATCCCTTCTTAGACTTAATCCAGGTTCTGTCTAGCAGAAGAAAATATTCTAAGACTCAAGGACGCTTTTCTGTAGTTTTCCTTATGGGTGTGTCTATGACTGCTGAATAGAACTATTGTAGAGCACAGGTTCCTCTAAGAAGAACATAACTGCATGCTAAAAAAAGACAGTGTGTACAAGTCTTTTATTGAAGTTCATCTTTACCATTTTCAATTCTAATCACAACTTTTATTAGCAACATGGTAGATTAATGGTATTCATTGCCTCAATCAGTGGCCTCTCTCTACCCATGAATCTTTTGCCAAGTGACTTTGCAGTTCATCAGGAGATGGAGTCTGGCCAGGTGTGGAGATGCATACCTGTAATCCCAGCAACTCAGGAAGCTGAGGCAGGAGGATTGCAAGTTCAAAGCCAGCCTCAGCAACTTAGTGAGACTCTAAGCAATTTAACCAGACTCTGTCTCGAAATAAAAACTAAAAAGGGCTGGAAATGTGACCCAATTCTTAAGTACCCCTGGGTCCGATGCCCAATCTCCAGTACTGAGAGAGGGTGGGGGTGGGGGAAAGACTGTTTTCCCAGCCTGGAATCTAGTTTGGCCTTGTTATTCACTTTGACCAACACAATGCTGTGGAAATGACATTCAGTCAACTACAAAACTATGCCTCAAGAAAACATTTATGCTTTTTTCCTCTTTCTTGGACCTGTGCTATGATACAAGAACACCCCAGGGTAGCCTGATGGAGGATGAGAGGTCATGTGTAGCAATATCAAATTATCCCAGTCAAGGTCATAGGTCAGTCAGCATCTTGTCAATCTCCAGGCAAAGATCAGCCAAGATTGATGAAATTTGCTTGAATGATCTGATGGGCTTCATAAATTATTGTGTAAGTTGGGCATGGTTTGTTACATGGCGATAACTAACTGAGGCAATTTTTAAGGAAATACGCTAGGTTTCTAAAGAAATTGTGATTACACCCACGGCCTTAGCTCCTACCCCAGAACATTGGTATTTCAGAAAGACAGATGTGGTTTTAGATCCTCTGTCATTTATCAACCAGGTGACTTAAGTCAAGAGTTCAAAGTCTCAGGTTTCTTATTTATAAAACAGAGTTGATAATGTTATGATAGAAAGAAATCTAATTATCCCAGTATGTATTATCATCCTTTCTTCATGTTTTAGATCTCCAATTTTTTAGTTGGGTATATGGCCACCCACCTAAATGTGTTTATGTGCCTAAGTTCTTTCCAATGAGGTCTAAGTGAACTACTATACAGTAGAAAACGCCCTAAAAAAATGAATGCATCTCCTTTGCTTTCTTTAAAAAAAAAAAAAAAAATTTATTTAAGAGACAGGCTGACCTTGAGCTCCCTAGGCTTAAGGGATCCTCCTGCCTCAGCCTCTTAAATAGCTAGAACTAGACTCCCTTTATCTTTCTTCTCTTTTGACACCACAGCTGGTGGCCAAATACAAGGGAAAAGGCTTGAGTCCTTAATACTTTGTGGAGCAGAACCACCCTGGGAGGCCTACCTCCAGACTTTTATGTGAGGTAATAAATTTCTCTCTTGTTTAAGATCTTAGATTTTAAGTTTCTGTGGTTCACAATTGAACTTAATTCTAGTGTTGTGGTTTGGATATAAAGCGAGTCCCCAAAGATTCACGCACTGAACACTTGGTCCCCAATGTAGCAATGTTCAGTATTGGGGCTTTTGGGAAGTGACTAGATCAGGAGGGCTCTGCCTCATCAGTAGATTAACCCATTGATGACTGAATGGACTACGGGGAGGTGGTGGGGGAAGGGAGGTGCTGTTGAAGGAGTGGGTCTTTGAGAATACGACCTTGGGAACTCTATCTTGTCTCTGGCCCCTTCCTTCACCCCTCTCTGCTTCCCAGCCGAGTGACTTTCTGCCACACCCTTCCATCATAATCTCCTCACCTCAGGCCCAAAACAATGGAACCAGTCAACCACAAATTAAAACCTCTGAAACCATGAGCCAAAATAAATCTTTCCACCCTTATGTTGTCTATGCCGGGTTTTACTGTCACCGCACAAAAAGCTGACTAATACACCTAACTAATATAAATAGTGTCCTTGCTGGTTTGTTGCAAACTAGTTGATAAGTGCCTGGTATTATGCTAAGTACACAGTGTCAATAAATGGATGTTATTATTTTTTTCTATGGTAGTAATAGTGGAAGCAATACCAACATGGCTAATGTTGAAATAAAGCTGATGATATTGTTGAAGTCAGCTAAAGATATGGCTCTAGTCACAATATTTACATGATAGTATAGATTTGTGACATGTATCTGTTATAATTGTATCTTGGTTTCCTTCTTGATTCATCATTCACTAAAAAAAAGGTTTTGTCTTAATGAAATTTAGGGACGAGATCTGCATGAGCTATATTAGTGTAGTGCGTACTTTGCCGCAAAATTTAACTCACTTATGTCATAAGCCCCTCAAAATATGGCAAAATATAAAAAGGTTTTGAGCATGTTCCATATAATTCTCATTTCCTCATAAACACTTCAAAACTATATTAAGAAAATGTAATCTTCACATACATTTGAAAATCAGTGTTATACATTTAAGATGCTGTTTACTAAGTTTGCTACTAAGTATGGTTTCTTAGAAAATTATACATCATCTTGAAATTAAAAAAACTTTATTTAAATATTAGAAGAAGAAATAAATTTTAGAAAACTATTGCCATTGTAGCCCTGCCATTAGCTCTGTTGGTATTCCCTACTGTGAAGATCATTATTTTGAGACTTGGAAAGTCAGCAAAAAGACATGCAGAACCTCTCCTAGTACTGAATCAATTTTTTAAAGACAAATTTCCCTCAGAAATATGAAGAAACACAGAGAAGTCATTCATAATGAGGTCCTCAAGCAAAATCCTTTTTAATTATTCTGACATTGGAAAAAGTGCTCACAGAGAAATACTGTTCACAGTGGATTCCATATAGCATTTGATACTTATGGGTCATGACTAAAGTAACTAACAGGTTCCAATTTAACTGGAATGTGGCTTTTCCCATCAAGATGCTTTTCAAAATTAGTTAATTACATAAGTCAATTATTTTCAATAAATCTTATGCTATGGATAGCAGTAGAAAGATTTTCAAAGGACTATTAAAGAAAATTGCTAAGAGTATTGTAAGGAAACCTAAACTAATTTAACAGAAGCATCAAGAAAGGGTTTTCAGATATAGGTAGACTTGAGATGTCTTAAGGGAAAGAGAGCTGTCTGATACACAAAGACATGAGAAGCATGTCAAGGAAAAGTATGGGATATACCCTGTGGACAAGTTGCCTATCAGTAGTGGCAGATGGGATAGGAGTTGTAGCTTGAGAATAGTAGGATGTACTACTAGGGATGCACACTATGGGATGTTGTATCTAATTCACCAGGTAATTGGTAAATAATTGTTATGGTTTAGGTCTTTAATGTCCCCTGAAGAGTTCTTGTGTTTGGCAATGCAGTAATGTTCAGAGGTTAAATGATTAGATTTTGAGAGCTGTGATCCCATCATTGGATTGATCCATTTGATGGATTGATAATTTCATTGGACTACTGAGAGGTAACTGTAGGGAAGTAGGGGCATGGCCTGTGCTCCATTTATCTATGGCCTCTTCCTCTCTCTTTCTCTCTCTGATGCCACCTAGCTTTTACAGGCTGAGCATCTTTCCTCTGCCACCCCTTCTGCCATGATGTTCTGCTTCACCTTGGGCCCAGAGCAATGGAGTTGGCCAACCACAGACTGAACTTCAGAAACCATGAGCCCAGAATAAACTTTTCCTCTTAGAAGTTGTTCTTGTTAGGTATTTTGGTCACAGCAATGCAAAACTGACTAACACAGTAACCACTGAAGAATTTTGAACAGGCAGATGAAAAAGTTAGTGCTGGTTTCACTGAGCAAATTCTACCAAACATTTCAGAATTTTTTTTTTTTTTTGCGATACTGGGGATCGAACTCAGGGCCTTGTGCTTGCGAGGCAAGCACTCTACCAGCTAAGCTATCTCCCAAGCCCCCAAATTTTTAATACTAATTTTTCATGAATTCTCCCCAAAATCAGAAGGTAAGGGAGAACTTCAAACATTCCGTGAGGCCAGTATTACCCAGATACCAAAAACCAGACAAAGACATCACAGGAAAAGAACAGTATAGACCAATATCCTTTATCAACCTAGCTACAAAATCTTCGGTTCAATCCCCAGCACCAAAAAAAAAAAAAAAAAAAAAAATCTTCAATAGAGAATTAGCAAACCAAATCCTGCATCATATAAATGAATTAAAGAATTATGCTTCATGCCCAAAGTGGGATTTATTCTAGGAATGCAAGTTTGGCTTAACATTTAAAAATCAATTAATGTCACCCTATCAATGAAAAAAACCATAAACATATAATCATCTCAAAAGATGGAGAAAAATCTTTTGAAATTTAATGATAAAAAATTCACCAAACTAGGAAGAATGGAGAACTTATTGAACATGGTAAAGTCCATATAGAGAAATCCATGGCTAATGTCAGACTTAATAGTAAAAGATTTTCTTCCTAGGATCAAAATAAAGACAAAGAAGTCAGGTTTCACTGATTCTATTCCACTTTATGTGGAGGTTCGAGTCAGGGCAATTAGGTAAGAAAAATAAATAAAAAGTATCCCAATTGTTAGTAAAGAATAAAACTTTCATTATTTGCAGATAACATAATCTTTTAGACTGAAAATTCAAAGGAATACCCCCTACACCACTACAGAACTAATAAATGAGTTTAGCAAGGTTGTAGGATAAAAGATTTATATGCAAAACCAATTGTAGTTCTATACACTTTCAATGAACAATCTAAATATGGCATTAAGTAAGAAATTCCACTTGCAATAGCATTAAAAAGAATTAAATATTTGGGAATAAATTTAACAAGGGAAGTGAAAAACTTTTACTTTGAAAATTACAATTTAAAAAAAAAGTTATAAAAGATCTAAGAAATAGAAAGACATCCCATGTTCACAGATCAAAGACTTAATATTAAAATGACAGTACTCCCCAAAGTAACCAACAGATTCCATTCAATTCCAAACAGGATTTCAACTTAATTCTTTATAGAAATTAAAAACTGATTCTAAAATTCATATGGAAAGTCAAAAGACACAGAATAACCAAACCAATCATGAACAATTTTCCAATTCACATTTTCCAATTTAAAAATGAACTACAAAGCCATACTCAGTCGTGATGGTGTGGTGCTGGCATACAGATCAATAAAATGAAATTAAGAATCTAGAAATAAGCTCTCAAATTTATGGTCAGTTGCTTTTTGATAAGGATGCTGAAACAATTCAATAGAGTAGAGAATAATCTTTTAAACAAATGGTGCTTGGGCAAGTGGATATCTACATGCAAAAGAATGAAGTTGGACCTCTACTTTATACCGTAGGGAAAAAATTAACTTGAAATGAATCAAAGATTTAAATGTAAGAGCTAAAGCTATGATCTCTTGACCAGACTTCCTTAACAAAACTCCCAAAGCACAAGAGATTAAAAAAGAAAAAAAAGAAAAAAAGAATCAATAAAAGGGATGGATTCAAACTAAAATGCTTCTTCTCAGCAAAGGAAACAATCAGTAACGTGAAGAGTCTACAGAATGGGAGAAAATCCACATGCACATCGGATAGAGCTGTAATCTCCAGGATATATAAAGAACTCAAAAACCTTAACAGGGCTGGGGAGATAGCTCAGTTGGTAGAGTGCTCACCTCACAAGCACAAGGCCCTGGGTTCGATCCCCAGCACCGAAAAACCTTAACAAAAACAAAACAAAACAAAAAACACAAAACAACAACAAATAACTCAATCAATAAATGTGCTAAGAAATTGAACAGATACTTCACAGAAGAAGAAATGCAATCAATCAACAAATACATGAAAAATGTTCAACATCTCTAGCAATTAGAGAAATGCAAATCAAAACTACAATGAGATTCCATCTGAATCCAGTCAGCATGGCAATTATCAAGAATACTAACAACAATAAATGTTGGTGAGGATGTGGGGTAAAAGGTACACTCATACACTGCTGGTGGGACTGCAAATGGGTCCAACCACTATGGAAAGCGGTACAGAGGTTCCTTAAAAAACTTGGAATGGAACCACCAATTGACTCAGCTATCCCATTCCTTGGTTTATGCCCAAAGGACTTAAAATCAGCATACTCAGTGACACAGCCACATCAATGTTTATAGATAGCTAAACTATGGAACCAACCTAGATGCCCCTCAGTAGATGAATGGATAAGGAAACTATTTATATATATATATTTATATATATATTTATATTTATGCATGCAATGGAACATTACTCAGCCTTAATGAAGGATAAAATTATTTGCAAGTAAATGGATGGAGTTGGAGAAGGTCATGTTGAGTGAAATAAGTTAATCCCAAAAAATCAAATGTCAGATATTTTCTCTGACATGTGGATACTGATTCATAATGCAGTGGGAGGTAGCAGGCAAGGGAAGAATGGAAGAACTTTAGATTGGGCAGATTGGAGTGAGGAGAGGGGAAGGGGGTATGGGGATGGGAAAAATGGTGGAGTGAGATGGACATTATTACCCTATGTACATGTATGATTGTGCAATGTCATGACTCTGCATCATATATAATCAGAGAAATGAAAAGTTGTGCTCCATTTGTATACAATGAATCAAAATACATTCTGCTGTCATGTATAACTAATTTGGAACAAATTTAAAAAAACATAGGAGGAAATCTTCCTGGTTTTGGATTTGGTAATGGTTTCTTAGACATGATGCTAAAAGCACAAGCAATGAAAGAAAAAAATCATAGATAGACTGAACCTCTTCAGAATTAGAAAATGTTGTGCTTCAAAGGATACCATCGAAACAGTGAAAAGGGGCTGGGGTTGTGGCTCAGTGGTAGAGTGTTTGCCTGGCACATTTGAGGCACCACATAAAAGTAAATAAAGTAAAGGCATTGTGTCCATCTACAAATGAAAAAAAAAAAACAGTGAAAAGAAAACCACAGATGGGAGAACATATCTGCAAATCATATATCTGATAAGGGACTTGCATCAAGAATACGTAATATTCTACATAACTTTCCTATGTTTGTATAAGAAAATACCACCAGTGAAACTCCACATCATGTACAACCACAGGAATGGGATTCTAATTGGAATAAGTTACACTCCATGTACATATAATATGTGAAAATACACTCCACTGTCATGTATATCTAAAAAGAACACTAACAAAAAAAGAATATGGAATATTCTAGTCATTAGCAAAAACAGAAAAAAATTTAAAGTGGGCCAAGGATCTGAACAGGTACATATATGTTTATCTCCAAAGAAGGCATGCATATGGTCAATAAGCACAAGAAAAGATGTTCAACATCATTAGGCATATGGGAAATGCAAACCTGAAGCAAAGGACCACTTTATACCCACTAGTCTGGCTATAATAAAAAAGATAATGGCAAGTGTTGACAAGAATATGTAAAATTAAAACCCTCATACACAGCTGATGGGAAAATGAAGGGATGCCCATTTTGGAAAAGTGTGGTAATTCCTCAAAAGTTTAAATACAGAGTTAATACATGCCCTAGCAATTCCACTTCTTGATATATACCAAAGAGAAATAGAAAAAATGCACCTAAAAACTTGTAAATTAATGGTTATATCAGTGATATTCATAATAGCCAGAAGGTAGAGAAAAAAAACAATGTCCATTGACTGAAGAATGGATAAATGTGGTCTAACTGTATGGTAGAATATGATTCATAAAAATAAATTAATACTGATACATACCACAGCTGGATGACCCCTGAAAACATTACACTAATGTGAAAGAAGCCAGTCACAGAATATCACAGAGTGTATGATTCCCTTTCTATGAAATGTTCAGAATAGAGACAGAAAACATTTAGTAGTTGCTTAGACCTGGGTATAAGGGGATGGGAAGATTGGGAGGTGATAGCTAAAGGGTATGGGTTTCTTTTTGGGATGGGAAAATGTTCTAAAATTGATTAATTGTGGTAATGATTGCATAACTCTAGGAACATAATAAAAACCATTAATTTTTTTAAATCAGTGCTGTTTTAGAAAGACCCCTCTGTCTGGAGTGGAGAGAAACAGAAGGTGCAAGAATCAATTTGGAGGTTATTACTCTTCTACTCTATACTTCTGGAAGATACCTCACTCTAGTTCTTTTCTTCATTCTCCATGTCTATTCCTTTCATATATAAATAATTATACAAATTTAATAATTATGCAGTTATTAAATCTATACTTGATAAATTGATAAATGTGCCATACAGTGAGCCTTGGGAAGGAAGGATTATAAAAGGAAACTCCCAACTCTGTAGTGATCATTTTTATTTTTTAAATAATGATGAGTAAAAGTCCCATTTCTCAACTGTTACTTAGAGATCTCAAATTTAAACTTAGGTTCCGGGCAAGAGATATTATTGTAGAGCCTTAGACTAAACAGTGAATGAGTTCCTGTTTTATGTCTGGCACATAATATGTCCTTGACCATTTTTAAAATTAATTAAACAAATGAATTTTTTGTAGTAAAATAGGTTTTATGATAAGTATTATATAAATAAGAAAGTCACTGAGAGATCAGAAAATAATACAGTCTTTAAAAAAAAACAAGGAAAAGAAAATAATATTTGCCAGGTGTGGTGGCACAGGTCTGTGATTCCAGCAGTTCTGGAGGCTGAGGCAGGAGAATCGCCAAGTTCAAAGCTGGCCTCTCAACTTAGCGAAGCCCTAAGTAACTTAGTAAGATCCTGTTTCAAAATAAAAAATAAAAAGTGCTGGGGATGTGGTTCAGTAGTTGAGTGCACCTGGTTTCAGTCACTGGTGCAAAAAAAAAAAAAAAAAAAATGTAGTATTCTCCATTTAACAAGATAGCAAGCCTCTGAAATGTTCAACGAGTTTCTTCCACACCTTTCTGGGGAGAAAACTTGGAAAAAGCAAAGGTAAATTATAAATGTATGTAAAGGAACAAGAAACTTGTACTAAAAGGACAAAAATCAATTAAAGTAATAAAAGGAAAAATCATGAAATCATATCAGGAGATGCAGAAAAACCATTTGACCAAATCCAACATCCATTTATGAATTCTCAGCAAACTAGGAAGGCAGGAAAACTTCCTCAGTTTGATAAAAAATTAAAAAGGAAAATATATGACTCAGAAGCCATTGCCTTGTAAGGATGCAGAAGGGGAAATAAGCTGCTCCTCAACCAAAAATTTGCTAAATAACAAATGCAACTGGCAGTGGGGTTGGGGGTGGGGATGGTGACAAAGTAAGGAAAAGAATAAAAAAGTAAAATAAGAATAAGGAGCCATCCTCAGTATCCAAAATTGAATGTCATGGTCAGACAGCAGAAACACCACCAGGACTGGCAAGTTCTCCTAGACCCGTTCTCACTAGAGAGATCTGGTTTCTCATCTCTAGGGAGCTCCTGTCTTTGTCCTAGGGAATAATTAGGAAGAAATAAACCCAAGATTTAGGGATTACTAACTGCTGTCTCCCAAGAATGATGATTAAAATATCGTGATTAAGAATCAAGTACCTTTAGCCCCTTTGAGTACTGATTACAAAGTGATTAGTAGGGATTACTGTGAGATTAACGGTCTTTGCAAGGAAGATGATTTGATTCATTCCAGGCGTTAGGGGACAGAGGTGGCAGATGGTTTCGTTATACCAAAAGAAACTGTAAAATGCACAAGGTAAAAGACAGTCAGGTTTCTATTCTATCTCATTTGGAAAACAGGGGGTAGGGGAGTTCTTGATGGGTGGGGACAGGTTTCAAGTTGTCTAGATTTATGTCAGATCTTTTCAATGTGTCAAGAGTGCAAAAATGATGTGATTAACTTCTGTCTGGGATAAATGGAGCGATCTAGACAATGAAAATATTAAGACTAGGGTGCCCATTTTGTCCTTTATGTTTATGAGAATTATGATATACTAACCTGCTTGGTTTATGATTTAGACAGGTATAGAAGGAATAGTTTAAATGTTTAAACTCATATTTGCATAGGCAGATGATATGTTAATGTTGCATCAACTAATGAGGCTGCAAAAACTCTCTCTTGAACATTTGAAGCATATGTTTTAAAGCAGCTGGTTCCAAAGTAAGTTCAAGAGCAGCTATTTGCTTGATAGGACTGACAAATAGAAGCAGGTGATAGTCTTGGCCGAGGTCATTGTTTAAAAAGGAACCAGTTGGGAGTTTAGGAGGGTATTTGGAGAGTCAAAACAATGAAAAATCAAACAGAAAATAGATGTAGCAGATAAGTTAGTGTCTCTCTAGCAGATTTGGAAGTTATTTTATTGTAGTGAATGTGTTGTTAATCAAAAAAGTTTCTCATTGCCTTGAGCCATATGGAAGTGATTTACCATGTTTTTCTTGCTGTCCATTTGCAAAGTTATGTTTGAGGGAGCTGGCAGTGTGCCTTTTAAAAAAACACTATCTTTACAAAGTTACCTTAATGAGCTGATTGAAGACGAGATTCTTTGCATGGCAACCATGAGTGAAATGGTTTTCTTAACTTGTAAGAAGAGTCTATATAAGAAAAAACTTGACCAAAAGAAAAAAAAAATCATTCTCAAATAATTCTGCTCTTCCAAAACCTACTTAGGAAGCATGCACACTAAATACACTGACTACTGAGAATTATCTACAGAAGAAGCTTCCTATTCAGTACAGTTCATAAGCATTATTTTATAATCTTTTGAAAACCTTTATTGTGATGAAGAGACTTAGTGGTATGGAATTATTAAAAGGCTATTGAGCCCTCTCTTGAGGCAAAATGATGTAAGGGAAAGAGCCAGAGAGTGAGTCCAGAAACTGGATTTCCTGGACCACATCCATCACTGGTTGTCACTCATTCTTCCCCTGCCTTGTTTTTTTCACCTGAAAAAAATATTAATAAAAGTCTTTAAAGAGGCTTACCAGCTGTGAGGCACAGTGTAAACACTTTAGACAACTTATTTCAACAAAACTCTGTTGCCCATACTATTTATCATCCCCATTTTATACAGAAGTAAGCAGAATGGGGTTAGTCAAACCTCCCAAACCTCCCGTGACAATGTATTATAAGAATGTAAGGGTTATGTTTGGTTTCATTTTTGGTTTGGTTTTGCTGTTCCTATGTAATCTCAGTTGTGGATTAGCTCAAGTGTAACACAGACTAAGAATGGAGATGGAGTAAAAGTTTTCTTCTATGCCCACTCCATAAAAAGTTTAGCAAAGAAGGATTAGAAGGCTATGTTCTTTTTGTTTGTTTGTTCTAATTAGTTATACACGACAGCACACTGCCCTTTGACACATCATACATAAATGGAGTATAACTTCTCATTCTTCTGGTTGTTCGTGAGGAAGAATCATACCAGTTATGTAGTCATATATATGCACATAGGGTATTCTTAATTTGACAACAAAAAATTTAAAAGTAGCTGCAAGAAATGGCACATTTACTGATGATCTGTGTGTGCACACATGCACATTTGTATACTTGAAATTGAACCCAAGGCCTTATACCTATTAAGCATGTGCTCTTCCACCAACTTCCACATGCTTACTGGTGAAATACTAAAAATGTTCCCCTCTAAGACCAAGAACAAGTCACAGATATTCATGAGGACTGTTTTTATCAAAACTGAATTTCAGGTCCTAGGCAATGCTATAATGTAAGAAAAGGGGAGTGGATTATAAGAATTGTGAAGGAAGAAGGAAAAAAACTGTCATTATTCACTGATGACATGATTGAATTCAGACAACAGTAGTACCAAGGGGGAAAGAATAGCCTTGTTAAATGATGCTGAGTTAATTGATAGTTGCATGAAAAAAAAAGTGAAATTGGCACTTTACCTCTCACCATACACAAAATTAAACAGTTGAATTTTAATTTTAAATATAAAACAACAGTTCTAGGAAGAATGCATATTTTCACGTTTGATGTATATAACAATTTCTTAAATAAGATAGATATAAATAGGGGCTGGAGTTGTGGCTCAAGGGTAGCGCACTTACCTAGCATGTGTGAGGCATTGGGTTCAATTCTTGGCACCACATATAAATAAAGGTTCATCAACAACTAATAAAAACACTTAAAAAAAAAAAGATATAAATAGCGACAACAGGGTTGGGGAGATAGCTCAGCTGGTAGAGTGCTTGCCCCGCAAGCACAAGGCCCTGAGTTCAATCCCCAGTACCGCAAAAAAAAAAAAAAAAAAAAAAAAGCGACAATCAGGGGCTCAGGATGTAGCCCAGCAGTAGAGCATATACTTAGCATGCACAAGGCCCTGAATTCAATCTCCAATACACACACACACACAAAAAGCATTGACAATAAAGGTAAAGATGAATAAGCTGAACTACATAAAAACTTATATCCTTCAAAAGACATTGTAATCATTAAAAGGAAAGAAACCAAGAGGAAAAATATTTGTAATACATATATCCGACAAAGGAATCATACCTGTACTATATGAAGCATTCCTACGAATCAATAGAAAACAGTGAACAACCCAACAGAAAAATGAGCAGACTTAAATAGGCATTGTATGAAAGAGAATACCCAAATAATCAGTAAATATATGACGGGGGCTCACCTTTGCTAATTGCCTTTATGAACTGCATAACCGCCAGAATAGCTTAGGTTAATAAGACCAAAAGCGCCAGATTTTGGCAAGAATGGAAGCAATTTGAACTTTCGTATACTGCTGGAGGAAGTGTAAATTTGTGTAACAATTTGGAGACACTGTTTTGAGAACATCAACTAAAGTTGAACAAACCCAAACCTTCAATTTTTTGATAAATAGTCAAGAGAAACTTACACATATATACACCAAAAGTCATGTAGTAATATTCATAGCAGGACTACTCAGAACAGGTCAAAATTCAAAATAACTCAAATGTCTATCAACATTGATGTATAGACATATTATGAATGATTGAATATACTGATATTCTCATTCAATGGAATATTATGCAGCAATGAGATAGAGGACCTATTGCTACATATGACACTATGATTGTCATAAACCTGAATGTTGAGTGAAAGCCAGATTCAAAAGAATACATGCTCTTGATTCTTTTTTTCCCCTAAAGGGAAAAATCAGAATAATTTCTTTTATAGTGAGTAGTTACCATAAAGAGACACAAGGGGGCTTTCTGTGGTATTAGTAATAAACTATTTCTTGATCTGAGTGGTAGGTAGCTACATGGATGGGTTCACTTTACAAGGATTATTTGAACTGAACAGTTATGATTTGTTTATATTTCTGTATATTTAATATCTTTATAAAACCTTTATTTAAAAAGAAGTTCACTTCTAGCTCCATAGGTCTATGTAAGTTTATAGACAGAAACAAAAGAACATGAATGTAATCACTCATTCTAGCAATTCTTTCAGGTCCCTAAAGCTATGTCTTGGCTCATGATAAGCACTAGAATAGAAAAAAGAAGGATACATCGAGTTTGAATTTTTTTTAATTAACAGCTTAAGAGCAGAGCTTTATTTTACTACGATGATAAAGAATGGTGTTCACTGACATTAATTCCTACTCTGAGGAAGAATGAGTTATTCTGAAGATTACAAGTATCTATCTCTCTAAATTTGTTCCCAAATAGCAGCACCCATCTCCAAATTTCCATCGATCCAAAGTCCCATGTACTCATTGAACATCATATATATAACTTGTGATTTTCTTTCCCTTTAACCAACAATTTTTACTGGTAAGTAGCAAGGTTTATCCTCAACTAGCTAGTGTAAATTCTCAGGATACTGAACTGCTAAAAGGAGTAGAGTTAAGTACTTTACTTTCTTTGTCACTTAAGAAGAAAATGTTGGCCTGGGGCTGTGACTCAGTGGTAGAGTGCTTGCCTCACACGTGTCAGGCACTGGGTTCAATCCTCAGCATCACACAAAAATAAATAATAAAGATATCGTGTCTGTCTACAACTAAAAAATGTTTTAAAAGAAGAAAATATCAGGGTGGCATTCCAAAAACTTGATGATTCAAATAGTGAGAAGGAAAAGTTGATTAATAATCTAATTCAAAAAAATAATAATCTCATTCAGATTCCTCTAGCAGAATTCAAAGCCTTCATCAATCGAAGTAAAGACAGAAGAGCAGTAACACCAGCAGGTTGAGCTGGACCCTTGGTTTTACCTCCTTTCAGTTAAACCTTCCTGAGTCCTTAGAAAGTTAATTTGAGAACAAGTTCATTTCTGTGCTGCAGAGAGCATACATCCAAATAGAATTGGTAAATACATTTCCACTTTAAAAAAAAAAAATTCTATACCCAAGGTTACAGAGAATCATAGGGGCAGACTGCCTTTGCACTACTTCAGATCTGGCAAGTAAACAACCCAGTTCCTTCTTATAAGCACAGATAGCTAGAAGCAAAATTCTTTCAGTCATGGGTTGGAATCTCTCCAGGGAGAAATCAAAGGTTTTTGACTTTCAAAATTTGCCAGTGACCTGAGGCAAAAAGAGTTTAGAGCCTCTTTTCACCCATACCATGTCCTGTAATACAACTATGCCCTTTTCTCCCCTCCCAGGCCTCCTTATCCAGAGGCTCATGTCAATAAGAATGCAAGGTGAAACTCAAATCCTTTGAAGTGGACACTCATCAAGGACTAATCTGGAATGCAGCATCTCTAAGCATAAAAATGAAAACCTCCATATTGGAGGCCACATAGAGCTTAGCCAGGTTTCATGTCCCCTTATGTCATCAGCTGATGGAAAGGTTAGTATTAACCACACAATGTTCATCTGTAATGGCACCAACCAAGAAGGAAGGATACCTGCAGCTGCCCTCCAGCCCAGACTTCGCCCTCCAGCACAGGGTTTTGAAGATCAGAAGGGCAGTGTGAATATGTGCTTTCCAAATTGGATTTCCCAACATCTTAGAATCAGTGTAATGAAGAGTAAGCATTTTGTGGCCCTCTTAGAGATAATATCAGGTGGAAAAAGTTAATGTATTGAAATGTACATGGTGTACAAACATTTTAAGAAATTCAGGTTTCATACCAAACTTGAAGAGAAAAAAGGAGTTCACCATAATAATCACTTCGGCTTGCATCTTCTCGGGGATGGGAGTAATCATTCCTATATAAGGGGCTTTCTGTGTATCCTATGTACCACTCATTTCCCCCCACCCCATACTGAGGATTGAACCCAGGAGCACTCCACCATTGAGCCCTTTTTAATTTTTATTTTGGGACAGGGTCTTGCTAAGTTGCCTAGGCTGGCCTCAAACTTGCGACCCTCTTGCCTCCTGCATCAGCCTCCTGAGTTGCTGGCTTTACAGGCATGCCCTACCATGCCCGGCCCAAGTACCATTCTTATACTCTGTTATGAAACTAAAAACTGACATATGAATACACTGTATTCCCACTATCATATTTCATTGATTTTAAGATGCATGTTTCCCTCCATTTTTAATTATCTCTGAAATTGGAATATATCTTACTATTAGTGCCATCTCACAATTATAATTGTCAGCATTTTTAACAGCGGTACATAAAATAATAATGCATCTTACAATTAATCCTGCCTTAGAGTCAATCAAATATGGGAGATATAAATGAAACTCTTTCGGAGAATGCTAAATAATTCTTCCAGGAGCAGTTACTTAATATTTCTCTTGACATAAATGTTATAGATTAAAAGAGATTTAAAGATAAACCAGCCAAATTCAATGTGGATCTTGTTTGGATCCTGATTTGAACAAACCAACTGCAAAAAGACATTTTGAGGGCAGGCAGAAAAATATGAACACTAACCAGATATTAGATTATAATAAGAAATTATTGTTAAATTTTTAAAATCGTGACAATGGTATGAATTTAGAAGAAATGCTCTTTATCTTTTAAGTATGCATAAGAAGTATTTATTGATGAAACTTTATTATGTCTGGGATTTACTTTAAAATAATCCAAGAAAGGGGTGGGGGGAGTGGGGCATAGAGATAAAAGAAGATTGGCCATATGTCGATAATTATTAAAGTAGTGTGGGGGATTCATGATATTATTTTCTCTGCTTCTGTGTTAAGTTTGAAATTTTCTACAATAAAAAGTGTAAAAAACAACATTGTTGATTCTTGGGTGAATGGTTTGGGTTTTTTTTTGTTTGTTTTTTTTTTCCTTTTCTTGGTGTTGGGGATTGAACCCAGGGCCTTAATGCATGTGAGGCAAGCACTCTGCCAAATAAGCTATATCTCTAGGCCAGGTGAGTGGGTTTTGTTTTAATATATGCACCCTTCCATAAAGATACTCCATACAGCCCAGCAGCAGGTGAAGTCAGGGCACCTGGGGGTTCTAGTTCTAGCTCTGCCACAACAAGCTATTCAACCTGGATCTGATCCATCAAGTCCCCTGAGCTTCAGTTTCACCTTTTATTGAATTATGATAATGTTACCTGCTCTATCTGCTATACTGAGAGTTTAAGAATTCAAATAAATAGTAAATATAAAATAGTTTTTTCATTGTTGTTTTAAGGTACTCTTTGTTGCAAGGCTTCAACAAAATGTACCACAAGATTAGAATCTCAGGCAGTGTCAACATCGCAGTTGGGAGAAAAAAAAAAAAAAAACTGTCATCAGCCGATTATTTTGCTATGTGACACCAAACAACCAGTTCCGCTCAGGTTTTCACTGACTGTCCAAAGGGACAGATGGTTCGGTGCTATTGTTGCAGCCTCGAAGCCCAGCCCTTCACCAGATGTGAAGCCAGAAACAGGCATTGTGTTGTGCTGTTCTGCAAAGCTCCCCTTGACTGCTAAGGAGGCTACAGGAGGGAGCAGTTGGGAAGATGGGTTCAGCCCAAAGAGGGTAGGAGTCTCAGGACTCTGACCGAGACATCCAAAGACAAGCAGCAGGAACCTGCACAAATAGCAGGAGAGAGAAGCCCTGCTCTACCTGGGTCCCATGTATTTGTGGGTGTAGCTACAGAGAATTTTAGAAGTTGGCAGCTTTCTGAAATATATGTCCTCAGAGCCTCTTTTCTTTGTTCTATGATTCTTTCATCCCCATTTGGAACCCATTTAGTCCATTCTTGGCAGAAAAGCCTCCCTATTGTGTCTTGGGGATAAGTATCCAATGAACTGAAACTCTGAAACAGTTTTGGGTTTATACATATAGAGAGAGTAAGGCAGTTAAGTGAAAAATATGGGAAATTGAGTCCAATAAAGTTTTTAATCCCTTGAAGATGACAGTAATGGTTTTTAATTTATTAAAATGCTTCCATCACTTTCTTGTGAAACTTTTGGTTTCAGAATCAAACATAGACATTCGACTCACACTGCTGTAGAACTAAGGTAAATGTTCCATTAAAAACAAGATAGTTGGGCTACAGATATAGCTCAGTTGGTAGACTACTTGCCTTGCAAGCATAAGGCCCTGGGTTCAATCCCCAGCTCTGTGTGTGTGTGTTGAGGGGGAAACAAAGTGAGATAGTTTTCCTTTTTATTTTCTGTTTGAGCCCCAACAACTATCTTGTATTAACAAATGCCCAACACTCTTAATTAGTATGATTCTGAGTATCATCTGAGCAACTGCCTTCCCAATCTAAAAAAGAGTGAATTTGATGAGGGCTCCTATCAATTCTGTGATCTTCTGAAGTTATGACTGTCTGATCCTTAACAGAATGCTTAGAAAAGAAGCATTTTGATGAACAGTATTTTCTTATCACTGAGGTTTAACCAACAAATAATTTTTCTTATTATCCTATTTATTCAAAAATATTTCAAACATGCATTATTTATGATGCAATAAATTCAAATGCCAGATCATAAACATAACACTAGCAAATTATATCTGACAGAATATTCAAGGAATCATATATCAAATCCAAGTAAAATTTATTCTAGGAATGCAAGGATGGTTTGATATTGGTAAATATATGAATAGAATTCAGAATATGTAGGACTAAAGAGAGAAAATTATGATTATCTTGAGAGATTATGAATAGACAATTGTTAAAGTTCACTATTTTTTTTTTATTTCTAAACTAGTATTTTATGGAATCTTCATTAATATGACAAAAATTCATCTTAAGCTAAAAGTAAATCTTATTCCTAATAATGGAATTCACAAAAACCAAAAGCCATCAATGGGGTCCATGGACCTTGGACTGTAGAAAAAATTTTGTGGATATGTGCATTTTCCTAGATTTAGCTTTTATCAAATTCTCAAAAGGATAAATCATATAAAAATATTCTGGAGGTTTTATCAATATCAGGAACAATTTCATCAATATCAGGATGCTTGCTATTACCACTGTTACTTAATAATATTCTAGAGTTTCTAGCTAGTGTCATCCAACAGGAAACAGAACCAAGAGGTGTTTATGAGAAATAAGAAAGATTAAATTATCATTATTTGCAGATAATATGGTGAAAGTAATTTCTTTTGATTGCAAGGCATAGAAACGTGTTCAAGTGATATTAGTTTTTTTCCCCCATTTATTATGAAGATACATAGGAAGTCAAGAGAAGAGGAATCATCCACATTTACCGATGTTCAGGACAAAGGAATAGATCTAAACATCTAATGGCAAGTGTCTCTTTTTCTTTGCTCCTGAGCTCCACTACAAAGGTGATTAATCTATTTCTGCCATAATTAACGAATTGACAGAATCTATATCTCTCTTCTTTGTGAGCAAACTTGCTCTTCCCTGCTCATCTGGAGGGTCTATAAATCCTGATTGTAGGCTAACCTTCCTAAAAGCATGCCCAGAATGTCAAGGAGAAATTCTTAGCCTTGATATTCAGAGATGTACACAATACTGTTTGGGGTCCACAATGATGAAATCAGTTTCTAGAATGTGCTTTAATAGTGAACACAGCCATCTGTAAACTGGTCCAATGTATTCATTCTCTTTAGTACCTCATTGGGAAAAACTAGCCAGTAGCTTTGGTCTAGGGAATGATAGCGGTTCAATTGAATGAAGCTGAACGTGGGAAGTGAGCAGCTTCTCAAGTAACTTATTTGACTTTAAAATATACACAAGCCTGGTCCTATACATAGAAGTAATAATCAATGTAATAATAAGAGAAGCTATTTCTATCCTTGAGAATGGGAAACAACATAGTGGTTAAGAGCATGACCTCTGAGGTCAGATTGAATTTGAATCCCAGCTTCATCACATAATAGCCTTGGTTTCTTACACATAAAATGAGAATGATAGGGTTGTTTTGATGAATAAATGATTTATCACTTATAAAACATTTAGATTACCTAGTTAATGCCATATAAATTATGTTAAATAGGTAATATTTATTGAGCACTTCTTTGTGCCTGACACTAAATCACTAAGTATTTTATATGCATTTTTTTGTTTTCATTTGAACTCAATAACAACTTTATGATGATGACTCAAATAACAGGATGTTTAAAAGGACTCTTTCTGCCTGGGTTTCAAAACATTAGCTAGAATCTCCACATTTCAACATGAGATGCTAAGAGACTTCTGCAGGACTTAGCAAAGGAGGTCATTAGGAACCAGTTTTGACCCTGAAGTTAAAGAGATGGGGACAGTGTTTTTAGAAAAGGGCATAGTAAATGGAAAGTGGAGTGGAGTATTTCTCTGACCCTAGACCTAGTGAGGGGGGAATCAGGGAGATATTTAGAGAGTTTGCCCTGTGTCTCTTAGAGTTTGGGGTCTCAAGGGTCTAGAATCCATCTGATTCTGAAAAATCAGAAGGATTGGGATTTTTGGTGTGTGAGTAGGGCAAAGATAGCTGCCTTCATGAGCATTGGTGGACCCCTGGGTTGGCAGGGCAGAGGTATGTGATTCTACGGACAGGATGGCCACATGGGATGGGGAAGACTAGGAGTCATTTTAAAAGGGACCTGTAGCCAGGGACATGGGACCTTAAGCTGAAACTGGAGTGGAAAGTCACTGGTGACCATCCCCCAGGAGAAAACTGGCCCATGCCCATGTCAGAGTGTTGCTCATACATTCCAAGTGGGGTCATACAATAATCAATGTTGACATCTGTGAGCTCCAGAGGACTCCAGCACCAGTGCCAGTCAAGAAGAATCACAGAGGGATCAGCTGCTCAGGCAGGGTTTGGGTGGGGAAGTGGGAGCATAGGAGTTGACAAGCAATTGTTGTCAAAGAGAGGAAGACAACAGAGACCAAGTTCAAACTTAGAATTTTACACAGATATGGACAATTCAATTACTGAATGTGATTTTTTTACTACATGTCATAGAGAACTTTTTATTACCTAAGAATGACTGGAGAGGTCCTAGGACTACCTTAGGTTTGACTCCTGGGACAGGAAAAATATGACCCTACAGAGCAGAAGAAAGCAAGCACATGAAATCCTACTCTTCAAACAAAATGGCTACAGTAATGATAACAATAACAACCCCTAACATTTAATGAGAACTTACTCTGTGCTAGTACAATTGGACCCTCTCTATCCTTGGGTTCCTCATTTGTGGATTTGTAGGAGAAGCTGGCTCTGTACTGAACAGACTTCTCATTCCCCAAAGAATACAGCACAGCATAGCACTGACATTGTATTAGGTATAAGTGAACTAAATATTAAAGTATATGGGAGCATATGGATAGGTTATGTTATATGCAAATACCATGCCATTTTATATAAGAAACTTGAGTATCCACAGACTTTAGTACTCTCAGGAGATTCTGGAACCAATCCCCTCTTGAGATCAAGGGATCTCATCAAAGGATGATACATCCTTTCTCAAAACAACCCTAGGAGATAAACCTATGGTGTCTCTCTCCTCCTTTCTCTTCTCTGTTTTTTTTTTTCCTTTTCTCCTCCTCCTCCTCCTCCTCCTTCTTCTCCTTCTTTTTCCTCCCCCTGCTTTCTCCCCCTGCCCCATAAGACTGGGTCTCATTATGTCACCCAGATTGGTACTGAATTCATGGACTCAAGAGATTCTCCCGCCTCAGCCTCCCAAGGAGCTGGGATTAAGGAGCTGGGATTACAGACACATGCCACCGCACCCAGCTGGGTTTCTAAAACCCATTTACAAACAAAATGGGGTTTAAAGAAATTGTGTACCTTCCCAAGGCAACAGCATAGTAAGTGGAAAAACTGGAACCTGTTTGACGTGCATACACTTGAATATGACCCCAGGCAGCTCACCTCCTTGCCACTAGGAACTGGTGAGCCCAGTAGCAAGTAAGGAGCCGTTCCAGACAAAGGGGTGGTTGAAGGGGACATGGACTTGATCCAAAACCTCAAGGATTATCCTAATAATCCCTGGATTTCCTATGGGGACTTGGCACAATATCCTGATCTACAAACTCCAAGAATCAGTTGAAAGTGTTACTGAGTAAGTCTTTTTGGCAAAGTCTAGAGGAAGATTCATGGCATATACTTGTGGTTTTGAGTACCCTTCTTTAAAGGTATCTAGCCTTTTCTTTCTTTAAGAGAGTCTTGGGTTTTTAAATTGTCTGGGACTTGCCTGAGGGGCCCGTACTCCTTGCACTGTTGAGTTTGAATTGGGTACAGGATCCTGTTTGTCAGGTCTGAGATTTTTCTTCTGATACAGTCAAACAATCTTTTGTTACCTGATAATTTTGTTTCTGTGGTCCTCATAATTGATAGGCCAGATATTGGGGTATGGAGCCTCCCCCACACCCAAGTGGCTACCAGTGCCCCCAGCTGCAGCTCCTCTACATAGCAATCCCCTCTTGGCTTGGAGCCCATAACAATCACCACCTGGACCCTCCCACTGTCATTCTGGGCAATAAACTGATTTGTGCTTCAAGCTTTTCAGGAACACGAAAGGATGCATGTTAAGATGAAGTTCAGAGTTTGAAAGATAATGGAAACTAGCTGAGCATTCAATGGCTTGATTTTGGGGTTCCCAAAATAGTATAAATACAAATGTAAAAGGGGTTGTACCCAACACATTCAACCTTTACCACTGTACCTGAAGGATCAGGAATAAAATCAAATGTAGTAGGAAAAGATATTGACAAATACATTAAAATCAAATATTAAACAAAAAGCATATCCTAAAACATTATGAAAAGTTTGGTACTGGTGCATGATAAGATAGAGATAAATGAGAAAGAACTGAGACTTGAGCCAGGTGCAGTAGCCTGAGCCTATAATCCCAGTGACTTAGAGGCAGAGGCAGGAGGATGGCAAGTTTAAGACTGGCCTGGGCAACTTAGCAAGACCCTTTTGCAAAATAAATAAGGAAAGGAAGAAAGAAAGAAAGAAAGAGAGAGAGAGAGAGAAAGAAAAAAAGAAAAAGAGAGAAAGAAAGAAAGAAAGAAAGAAAGAAAAGAAAGAAAGAAAGAAAGAAAGAAAGGGCGGGCGGGCTGGGGGGTGTAACGCAGTCTTAGAGCACCCCTGGGCTAAATCCCCAGTACCACAAACAATTTTTTAAAAATTGAGACTTGAGAAATAGTACTAAATATGAATATTTAGTATAAATTAAAGGCAATAGCTGCAATTAAGAAGAGGGAACAAGTGGTGTTGGGACCCTTGGTTAACCATATGGAAAAAAATTAGATTTGAATTTCCACCTCACTATTCAAAAATAAAATCCAGATAGTTCAAAGATTTAAAGATATAAAGTAAAGCCATAAAAGTACTAGATGAAAACATGAAAGAATATTTTCCTTTATAATCTCAAAGTAAGGGAGATGTTGCTAAATGTGGGACAAAAGCCACAAAGAAAAGAAAAAGCACATTAACTACATAAGCTAAGCATTTCTGCATGAAAAATTATTATAAACAAAATCAAAAAGCAAAGACAAACTCAGAAAAAATGTGCTGTAGGTAGAGCAGAAAAAAAGACCAATATCTAAGAGTCCTTAGAAAGGAAGGAGAGACAGAGACATAACCAACAAGGAAAAAAGGAGTGGGAGGCTGAGGGAGGAAGGGAAGAAAGAGGAAGGAAAGAGAAAAAGACTTGGCAAAAAATGAAACAGTTGTTCACAGAGTAAGACATACACACTTTTATAAACATAGGAAAATATATTCTTCATTTGTGATTAAAGAAAAGCAAATTTTAGAACAATGATAAATTTTTGTAACCCATCAGAGTTGTACAATATATGTTAGCAGTGATGTGGGGAAACAATAATTTATATGGTGTGAGAAAATAAATTAGCATGGCCTCTATGGGGAAAAATTTGTTAATGTTAAAAAAAAGTTTAAATGCAAATATCCTTTGACTCAACAGCTCTGTTTCTAGGAATTTATGTTAAGATTCAAAAAGATTGTATGAATATTGATAATCTTTACACTACTTTTACTAACAAAATACTAGAAACATATCTATCAAACAGGAGCGAGTCAAATAAATCATGATGCATTCATGCAACAGATGAAAACAGATCACTACCACAACTATATAAAAGACTGGATTCCACCATTACGGGTGGATATAGAATTGTCTTCATAGCATATTACTAAGTTCAAAAAAAATGCAATCTGTAGAAAAATGTGAACAGCATGCTCTAATTTAGACTTATTTTTTAAAAAAGTTCTTTGCCACATATATATCATTGTATGTACATACAGGACTTTTCAGAAAAATGTTAAATATTCTTGTAAAAGTAGAAATGGTATACAGATCTATCGGGAAAAAACACTTTGGTCCTTTATGTAGTGGCAAGAGCATTACTATGGTTTGGAAATGTCCCCCAAAGACCCATGTGTTGGAAGCTTGGTCCCCAGCCCATGGCAGTATTGGAAGGTGGTGGAACATTTAAGAAGTGGGGTCCAGTGGAAGGAATTTAAACATTGGGGGTATGCTCTCAAAGGGAATTATAGCACCTGGGTCCTTCCTCTTTTTCTCTTTGCTTCCTGGCTGCCACAGGTGAACAGTTTTGCATCACCACACACCACCGCCATGATGTTCTACCTCCCTGCAGGTCCACAAACAACAGTGCCAAGCAAACATGGATGGGAAACTCTGAAACTCCGAGGCAAACAATGGATCTTTCCTGCATATATGTTGATTACCTCAGGTTTGTCCCAGTGACAGATGGCTAATACAAGCATCAACCTGATTATCAACAAATCTTGTTTGTTTCCTTGATTGATTTCCTTACCCAGTTCTTATATTGAAAGTTTCATTTCAAAAAATTTAAAATGTAAACATGCCTCCTCTGATTTCCATTTTTCTTTTAAAAATAAAACGGGGATTTTTTTTTTCATTTTGTTGCATAGTAAGTTTCAGTTAATCATGGTTTACTTCACATATTTGCTTAAGTAGTTTGAAATATCATGAAAGATAAGATGGAATTATCCCAGTAGATAAACAGCGACCTCTGGGCACCTTTGTTTTTTGCAGTTTTCTGGCCTGGGCAGAGAAAGATGATAAAAGGCAGGGGTCAACACTCCAAGACCCCAGGACCTTGTGCCTGACAGACGGGGAGAGGTAGGACAGAACTAGAGAGAGCAACATTGAGTCTGGAAGTCATGGTTGTCTTAATGATCTAAAAAACTCTATTTTTCTACAAAGAAAGATGAACTTTATAAAAAGTATTTAGAAACTAGGATAAGCTCTCACTTCCCTGAGTAAGTGGTGCCCATGTCAGATTTGAGTCATTTTCCTGGACCCTGTTATGACTGGCAAGTAGAAAATGAGAATAAATCAGTCTAAAGACACATTAATTTGGTAGTTTTCATCACAATACATTTAGCAGCAATAGAAATGAGGAAAATATTTAAGTTGCTTTTTTAATCAACCTCTATTTTTTCCATTTGCAGCTTAATAGCTAAGCATAACTAAACATTATAAATAATGAAATGATCTTGGTCTAAGGCAGTGGTTCTCAACAGGGGGTGATTTTGACACTCAGGGGACATTTGGCAACATCTAAGACATTTTTGGCTGCACAACCAAGGGCTGTCTCTGGAACCTAGTGGGTAGGGACCAGGGACGATGCTGAACATTCTACAATTCACAGTGCAGCCCCCCACAAAGAAGAATTATTCCATCCAAAATGTGTATCACTGCCAAGGATGAGACACTGGCCCCTTTTTATTCCTAGTGAGGTATCCTTGATTTAACTCAAGCTCAGGACAAAATCCAGCCTTCCTTTGATTTGAAGTCATCAGTTTATTGTTAATGAACTCAGTGTAGTTCTAAAACTATCAGCTAATTCCCAAAGTTATACATCCATCATCTTAATATTTCTTCCTCCATCCCCCTCTCTCCCACAGGCAGGCTAAGTTACATACTCTTCCAAGATGTTCCCAAAATACTGTAGGCATAATTCAGCTACATGCTTTTCCATAGCTACCTACTAATTCTTTACTACATGTCTGGCATTGTGCTAGGTGCTTTATATGCATCGCGCTTTGAATTTTAAAAATTTTTTGCATTGCTCTTTTTAAGATCCATGGCTGCCCTCCTCGAGAGGTGCTGCTTTCCTCCCTCCCTGACCTTAGGATACACCTGTGCTTCTCAGTGCACAGACTTCATCACACCCCTGTCAATCTCTGATGGTCACTGGCCTCCCCTCCTACCACTGGGTCTGACTCATCCCTGTATCTTCAGAGCATCTCTCACAGAGCCTCACACACAAATGATTGATGAATGAGCAAATGAATAATAATTGGTTGTATAGATACATACTGTCAAATTTGGAATCTTGTCCTATTTGCAATACCCCTAAATAGATTCTCTGCCATATAAAGGAGATAATCTATTTTGGTTTTCCTCTAAGAAATTGAAAAAGATCAAGAAGTATTATAGTATCTGGAGCCATCTATAAAAGTATTGAGCTAAAAATATAAGTCCTCTTCTTGACTGTGTCTCAGTATCTTAATTCAATTCCCTCTGACCTAAGAAAGCTACATTATTCCAGAAGTATTCTATTGGAAATGTTTCCTAGAAACAGTTTATTTGGTTGATCTTTCAAACACTTTGTCACATGTAGTAATATCTGAAGTAAGTGTTAAAATGGTTTTACAGTTTCTGTGTAGGGTGTTCTGTTGACTCCTGTCATCTGTCTACAGCTCTTCATAGTGAATGTGTAACCCTATTATGTCTATACAGAGAAAGCCACATAATCACCACTTGGCTTGGACTTTGGAATGGACTTTGATCTTTCCCTTCATCTCACGACCACAGGGCAGCTCTACGGCATACGGAAAAGATATACAAGTATAAGGAAATAGCATGAGGCTCATCCTTTCTTACTCGGGGAACACTGAACACAGAGGTTTGGGTTTGGATTTTCCCCTCTTGTTTGTTTTTTAAATTATGAATAAACATTCATTTATTCATGCACATTGCAAAAAATGCAAATACATCAGAATGATTCCATATAAAAAAACTTCAGCTCTTCATTCTTCCCTGCCAGTTTCTTTTCCCAGAGGTAAATGCTTTTTTTTGTTTTGTTTTGTTTTGTTTTGTTAGTATTTTAATTTTGAGGGTGGGTAATTCATATGAAGCAAACATAAAAAGCTAGGAAAAAGTAAAATCTCCCTCTCATTTCCCATTACTCCCAAAAAGGTAATCACTGATACTGGTTTTGTTCATTCTTCCAGAGTGAACACAGTATTTTTTTTTAACAATATTTAATCAAAGCACACTTTTCCTCAGAGTCCACATTCTTAGCTAAACTACTGCAACATAAAATTCAGTAGGAAATATATTAACGTTTATTGGCCATTTTCCCACCTCTTAGATGTATTTTTAGAACAAGAGAAAGGAAAGGCACACAAAGGACTAACAATCTCATTAAAAGTCTGAATCTACTTCTTCAGAAGGTAGTTCATTGTTTTGATTTGTTGCCTTGTTAGGAAGGTAGAAAAAGAATGAGAAAAAACTTGGGGAACTTTTCCCTAACATGCAAATAGGAACATATTAACATTTTAGATCTGGTACCTGGTGGTACTGAGCAACACTACCTTGGTTTCAGCTCCTATATTGCTTCTAAAACTGAGCCACAAACATTTCTGTGTTCCACAACTGTTGCAGGCAAAGGCCATTTTCCAGGAAATGTCTCCAGTATTGTAGTGTTCAAGAATGGCATCCTCATCCCTATCACAAGATAGAATCACACTCTTTATCCCTGTGAGAAACACACTTGTCAGTGTGTACAATTTAGTCACCCTATTAAATGAGCTCTTCCAAATCTGTCAGAGAAGGCTTTAAACTTCAGCTTCATTCAGAAAAAGTGTCAGGGGCTAACATGACTGGCAACACTTCTTCTTCCAGGTTTGCAGTTCTGATTATTTGACCTTGTCTCCATTTTTTCCTCTACATTTGTGCAGAAAGGAAAAATAAATTGTCAAATAAATACAGCACTCAAGGAAACAGTATGGACATAATATGACCCGTACAGATTTTTCTCGGTGACAAGGTCTTCTATTTAATCAGGATTTGAAAATCTCAGGACACTTTAAAGACTTCAAAAACATTTTCTTCCTATTTTAAATCTCATTAACTCGCTATTTTATCCTCACAGTGCCCATATAATGTAAGTGGAGAGAACAGGGTATTATTACCTGTCGATGCATGAGAAAGCTGAGGCCACAGAAATAGCCTAAGCGCTCGGGGACATTCAACAAGTCAGTGATAAAATCTAGGAAGGAATTCTGGGCACCCCAGTCCATTTCGGCCCTCTGCATGTGCCATGTCTGTGGCATTCTTTCCTTTGCCTTTAACTAGGCAGCTCCTGTCTACCATACCATGCTGAGTGGAAACCAATATGCAGAAAAGATGTGGGTTTCCCCGGGGTCACACAGGAGCTAACAATAGCACGTGCAATTGCCAGGCCCTGATCCTTTCGCTCAACTTTGGAGTTCTGATGTTAGAAGATGCAGCAAGTCCATGTGTCTCCAGAGCGTTCCCTCATGCAGTGATTGACCTTGAGCCTTTCTCTATCTCTGTCCAAGCAGAGAGGTAGGGCAGGAGGGCGACAGGGGAATTATCAGGATAATTCAGAGCAAGGGAGTGCATGTCTGGAAAATTCACACAGGTCAAGGAAAACAGGGTGGGGCCTTGGAAAATCGTCCCCACTTTGGCATCTTGTGAGCATGCGCAAACAGCCTTTGCGAGGCCTTCCCCACCTGTCACTGCATGTCCAGGTAAAGGGAGCGCGTTGAATTAAATCCCGTGTAAGTCTACCCCTCAGACATTTGGAAGTTAAAAACCATTAAAATCAGATAGATTGAAAGAAAATTCTAGTAGTCTAAGGAATATTTCTGTCAGAGAACAGATCCCTTGAGTAGTGAATTTTTCATTTTATCTGCTTTTTACTTTAAGGCACTTTGGGGCTCCAGAGACTTCGACAAGTTTCTCACCAGGATATCAGAACATCTTTAATTGAGGAGGGACAAAGAGGGAAAAATGTGGGAAAGAGTGAGGGAACAGGGTTATAAAATTAATTAGGAAAATAAATGGATGCCATTTTCTATATAAATTAGTCAACTATCATATAAAATAAGCACCAAATTTTGTTGGTTAAAGTAAGTCATTTTCATTATAGAAGCAACAGTTGTTCTAATTGTAGAAAAATTAGAATTTACCTGTGAATGAAACATGAAAAATCATCCTATCATGTCACCAGAAGTAACCACCATAAAATTTATTGAATTTATATTATATTTTCTCCTACTTTTTTTTCTTTATATATGTAGATACATATATGCTTGTAAAACAGAGATTATGATACACACCAGTGGCAAATTACTTTTATTATTGTACTATATAGCATAACTAGCTTTCATGGGAATAAATACACCATTAAGTTTAGTGGCCACATAACATTTAACTGTATGGATGTACCTACATTTATTTAATCAACATAATTGTGGAATATTTTAGATTGTGTACAAATTTATCAATATAATGAACATGTCTAGAATAAACAGTCTTATACAAATGTCTTTACAGATCAGTTTAATTATTTCCTTAATAAGAATTCCTGGAAGCAAATTTCTGGGTCAAAGACATGCACGTTTTGCAGGCAACTGACTCATTCAATGACTATTTAAAAATAGTAAGCAAGAGAAGTAGATTTTTTTTTTCTCTAAAACCAATCTAGCAGAATATTATGTTAGAGGAATTATTAAAAGTCATATTAGCAAATAAAAAGTGATTTTAAAAAAGAAAATGAGCCAGTAACTTTTTAAACTCTCATTTTAGTTTCAAATCTTGGCAGTTGAAGTGTGGAAAAAGACTGAGGGTGTAGCTCAGTGGTTGAGTGCTCGCCTGGGTTCCATCCCCAGTAACACACACACACACACCCAAGAGTGAAAGAAAGGCAATGTGGAAGAAATCAAGGGATACACAACAAAAATCAATATAAATAAAATGAGAAAAGAGAAGGACACAGAAGGAGAAGTCAGTCCTCACCACCTGCTCCAGTCCTTGACTGCCCCCTCTTCCCTCCCCTTGGCTTTTAGCCAAAAATCTGGGTCCCCTGGCATCTCATAGACTTAACCCTGAATGCTCAGACCCAAAAGGAACAACAGACACAGAAATATCCACTCACCATCTCCAGATATTTCACAATGAAACTCATTAGTTTGGGAACCTTCCTTCTTCTTAGTTTCAAATTTTTAGCACAATTTTATTCCTTGAATTTTCAATTTCACTTTCAAAAAGGTAGGAGAAGGGACAATGAAACACTTCCTGAGTTTCTTAGGGTTATAAAGAGTCAAGTTTCAGAAATGCATGATGAAGAAATATTGATTAGAGTTCTAAGAAATTGGGGTCCACAGAAAAGCCCTGGTAAATAAAACCCAAATGTTCCAGGATAATTGTCACTTTGTATGCCAACCTTTCCTCATTTGTGTTAACTTTAGGTAGCCAGTTGTCTTCTATTTCTATCTTATTTATTTAGTTTGCTTTGAATAGAAAACTTGAATATTGAGTCAAATCAGCTTTGCTCCTTGAACAAATATACATTTAGAAGTTTTTATTTACATTCTTACTATAGGCTATGAAGAAAAAATAAACAGGATCTTGGAAGGGTGATTTTTTTTTTTTTTTCCCAGTCAAATCCAGGCATTCACACATGCCAGGCAAGTGCTCTACCACTTAGCTACACCCCAGCCCATGTTTTGTTTGTTTGTTTTTTGTTTTTTGTTTTTCCTTTTGAGACAGGGTCTCACTAATTGCAGAAGCTGGCCTAAAATCTGCAATCCTCCTCCCTCAGTCTCCCAAGTAGCTGGGATTATAAGCATGTGCCACAATGCCTGGCTGAGTGACTTTTGATGAAGCAGGTAAGGAGCAGCACTGGGCATAGCTGGCAAGAAACCAAGGATTCAGGTTAACAACTCCAGACATCAAATCCAGGCAGGAATGCCTCGTATGTAATATGGGCTCTATCAAAGCAAAAAGAGATGGTCCTTATTCAAAATGAAATCATGTTTAGGGCTTTGTAACTTGAGACAAGCAAGCGTAAACAAACCTCTAACCAAGTAAAAACTAACTGTATTTGTTTCTTTCTGTTTTCTAACATATCAAACTCAAAGTATCAATCAATCCATTAACGAATATTTTGTTCTCATGATGGAGTAAGCAAATAAGAGTCTGTCCTGACCAAACTTAAATCTAGTTGAAAAGAGAAAAGTCTTCCATTTTCTCTTGGAAGAATTTAAATGCGTTGAAATGTTGAACTATGGGCATTAACTGAAAGTCCAGTGGAGTTCATAGAACAATTCAGAGAAGAGTACATGGTCTAAAGTGAAGGTGGGACTTCATCAGTAAATACTTGTTGGACTTCTATCCTTAGGTTGAGTCTTGGGAGTAGATACAGACATAGGCTAACTAAAATATGCCTTTCTTCTTGGAGAGCTTACTGCCCAATTGAGAGAGACTGAAAACTAATCAAATATTTATAATGCAATGTCATGATACTGATATGTACAAGTTACCAAGGGAAAAAAGTTATTTTTTTCTTTCTTAAAATCTGTTCTAATTAGTTGTACATGACAGTGAGTGCATTTTGACACATCATACATAAATGAAATATAACTTCTCATTCTTCTGGTTGTACATGATGTAGAATGACACCGGCTGGGTAATCATATATGCACGTAGGGTAATAATGTCCCATTCATTCTACTATCCTTCCTACCCCCACGCCCCTCCCCTCCCTTCGCTCCCCTCCGTTTAATCCAAAGTACTTCCCTAACCCTGCACCCTTTTTGTGAATTAGCATCTGCATATCAGAGGAAACATTCAGTCTTTGTTTCTTTGGGATTGCCTTATTTCACTTAGCGTGATATTCTCCAACTCCATCCATTTACTGGCAAATGCCATAATTTTATCTTTCATTAAGGCTAAGTAATATTCCATTGTGTATATATACCACATTTTCTTTATCCATTCATCTTTTGAAAGGCACCTAGGTTGATTTCACAATCTAGCTATTGTGAATTGAGCTGCTATAAACATTGATGTGGTTGTGTCTCTGTAGTGTGCTGATTTTAAGTCCTTTGGGTATAGACCAAGGAGTGGGATAACTGGGTCAAATGGTGATTCCAATTCAGGTTTTCTGAGGAATCTCCACACTGCTTTCCATCGTGGTTGTACAAATTTGCAGTCCCACCAGCAATGTAGAAGTGTACCTTTTCCCCTACATCCTCACCAACATTTATTGTTGTTAGTATTCTTGACAACTGCCATTCTGACTGGAGTGAGATGGAATCACATTGTAGATTTGATTCGCATTTCTCTAACCAATAGAGATGTTGAACATTTTTTCATGTATTTGTTGATTGATTGAATTTCTTCTTCTGTGACGTGTTTGTTCAGTTTCTTAGCCCATTTATTGATTGAGTTATTTGTTGTTGTTGTTCAGGTGTTAAGTTTTTTGAGTTCTTTATATATCCCAGAGATTAGTGCTCTATCTGAGATGCATGTAGTAAAGATTTTCTCTCATTCTGTAGGCTCTCTCTTCAAGTTATTGTTTCCTTTGCTGTGAAGAAGTTTTTTGGTTTGATTCCATCCCATTTTATTGATTCTTGATTTTACTTCTTGCATTTTAGTAGTATTGTTAAAGAAGTCAGTTATTAAGCTGATATGGTAGAGGTTTGGGCCCACTTTTTCTTCTCTTAGGTGTAGAGTCTCTGTTCTAGTGTCTAAGTCCTTGATTCAATTTTAGTTGAGTTTTGTGCAGAGTGAGAGATAGGGGTTTAATTTCATTTTGTTACATATGGAATTCCAGTTTTCTCAGCACCACTTGTTGAAGAGGCTACCTTTTCTTCAATATATGTTTTTGGCACCTTTGTCTAGTATGAGATAGCGGTATTTATGTGGGTTCGTCTCTGTGTCTTCTATTCTGTACCATTGGTCTACATGTCTGTTTCAGTGCCAATACCATGCTGTTTTTGTTACTATGGCTCTGTAGTACTGTAGTATAATTTAAGATCTGGTATAGTGATGTCTCCTGTTTCACTTTTTTTGCTAAGGATTGCTTTGGGTATTCTGGGTCTCTTATTTTTCCAAATGAATTTCCTGATTGCATTTTATTTCTATGAAGAGCGCATCATTGGGATTTTAATAGGAATTGTATTAAATCTGGATAATGCTTTTGGTAGTATGGTCATTTTGACAATATTAATTCTGCCTATCCAAGATCATGAGAGATCTTTCCATCTTCTAAGGTCTTTTGAATTTCTGAACAAACGTATTTATGGAAGAACAAAGGAAGAATGACCACACGTAAGAGAAATTAGACGAAATTATATTTGTGTTGAGGCTTAAAAAGTGAGTCAGATATTCTTTAGAACTTAGGTTCTAAATGATGGTGTTTGAAGTGAACTTTTAAATCAACCATAGAGTATCTAGATAGGCATTATCTAGATATCCAGTATCTACTGAGCTCAACACAACCAGGTTTTCTTCCAACTTTGAAACAGATTGTTGCTTCTTCTTGGAGCACCAGATGAAGAAGTTGGCTTGTGTTTATTGGCTCTGCTGTATGAAAAACAGTTATCTTTAAACACTGGGATGACACCCTCTGGGGTGATATCCTCACAGTAACATATGAGAGGCACAGGGGATCTGAGTAGACAGAAGGAACAGTGGAGTCAGGTCTGTCATCTCAGCCTCATTCAAAAACATACACTTTTTGAGTGGAAGAGGCAAACAGCATTGTCCTCTTTCTGTCTCTGTATGAAACACAGAGTGAATAGTTGAATTCTTGAAAATCAAAGATAGTGATATAGTTGCTCATCTAGTTTAAAAAGGAGGGATGGGCTGGGGATGGTGGCGCACACCTGTAATCCCAGTGGCTCAGGAGGTTAAGGCAGGAGAATCACAAGTTCAAAGCCAGCCTCAGCAAAAGCAAGGAACTAGGCAACTCAGTGAGACCCTGTCTCTAAATACAAAATACAACTTGGGATGTGGCTCAGTGGTTGAGTGCCTCTGAGTTCAATCCCTGGTGCCCAGTAATAAAAAGGGGGGGATGAGATATAGTAAATGGAGGGAAAAGATGTTTAAAGACATGGGAATGAGAGAGGATCTTGTCATGTTCAGAAAAAAACTAAGTTCAGCATAGCTAAATTATTGGACAGGATATAAAGAGATTGGGCAACTTGTCACACCATAGAAGACTTTGATTTGACCACATAGGCAACGAAGAAGCAACCAGAATTTTTAAGACAGGGTGACAGGATGGGCATATTTTTGGAAAAATGAATTTTATATCATGGAAAGGGTGAGGTCAGCATACCTTTTATTTTGTAAAGAGCAAGATCCTGAATATTTTAGGCTCCATAGATCCATGTGGTCACTGTCACAACCACTTACATCTACATCAACACAAAAACAGCCACAGACAATGTGCAAACAAATGGGTTTATGTGCCTATAAAACTTTATTTACAAAGATTACCTTTGGACGCATTTGGCCCAAGGGGCCAGAGTTTGCTGATCTCTAGATTAGAAGACAGTGAGGTTAGTGGTAGAGAGAACAATTACTCAGTAAGATAATAGGGAAGGCCAGTGCGTTTCAAAGTGTAGTACCTGGCAGCATTGAGACTACCTAGGAACTCCAGAGATGGACCCTGTGTGCAATGTGAGTCTCAACAAGTCCTCTAGATGATTCTGATGTTTGCTAAATGTTGAGGATCACTGATCTAGGAAAGATGAAAGACAATTCATTTCCATATTTGAGAGGTAGTAGGAAAGGGCAGGATGGAACAGATTTAAGGGGTTCTAGTAACCTGATGTACACTCAATAGGAATTTGATCATTGTTGGGAAGTTGGGGAGATTGAAAGGGCCATTTAAATTACCTTCAAACCTTTCCTTCACTCCTAGACGCCCGTACCTAGAACACCAATAGACATAAAGTACTCAAAATATGTTTTGAATAAATCAATGAATGATTCAAAGTTCTATTTAGGTGACTGAGTGTAGAGGAGAATGGTATTTGCCATACTAGAGGTCATGTTTTCTTGTTTTTAACAATAGTGAGGGAAAGGGGTAAAGGGAAATTTGAGAACCTGCTTCGCCTATTACATGCCAGGCAGTACCTTACACTCGTTATCATATTTGTTTCTCAAGACAACTTTTTAAGTAGCTACTATCATCATTTTTTATTTATTTTGTGCTACTGGGGATCAAACTCAGGGTCTTGCCCATGCCAGGCAAGCTCTCTATCACTGAACCATATCCCCAAATCCCCTTATTATTTGAATTAGGAAAATTTATAGGGGTATGATGTGATAATTCAATATGTGTATATAGTATGTAATGATCAAATCATGGTAGTTAACACTTCTGCCTCCTTAAAAATTTAGAAATCTTTTTTAAAAATTATTGACGTGATCATTGTAATATTCATGGAGTACAGTGTTGAAAGCATTCAAGGCTCTGACAGGAATAAATAACAGTCTGAGTCTAACCCAGACAGTGAATGACAACTAAACCCACTTTGCAGAACAGAGAGGTTTGTTTTGAATTCAGGCCAGACTTTGCAGAACAGGAAAACTCCAGCTCATTATAAAATATATAGAACTGGATTGCTTACAAAATAGTTACATAGCTTATTTCTTTTGAAGGGCAATCACTTGATAGAGTAGAAAAAGCAAAGTTCTAGGTGCAGATCCTGGTTTTGTCACTAATGCGGTGCTGTGAGATACCCCAGGGCTTACCTGTAAAATGGGATAATCATGAATAATTACTAGGACGGCTATGCAACCCAAATGAAATATGTTAGGTACCTGGCCTAAAACAGGAGCTCATTAAATGGTGACTATTACCATTTCACGCCATGATTTTTAATAACTCTTTCTTGTTGTTTGCTTGTTTGATTTAGCAGTGCTGGGGATCAAACCCAGGGCCTCTTGCAAGCTAGGCAAGTACTCTACCACTGAGCCATATCCCAGCTCTGATCATGACATGATTTTTAACACAGCCCATTGTGAAAGCTCCTTGTGTGAGGATGACAGTGGGCCACCCTGACCCCCAAGAAGCCACTTGACAGAAACTCTTCAGTTGAAGTCTTAGAAGCACCTAGGTGAGTTTCTGTTTTGCTTAAAGGACTTATTTTCTTGTTTAAGGTGTGCTGACATTTAAACAGGTTATTGTTTTGCTTTTTGTGGTACTGGGAATTGAACCCAGAGGTTCGCCACCACTGAGCTATATTCCAGTCCTTCTTTATTTTTTATTTTGAGACAGGATCTCTTTAAATTGCTTAGGACCTTGCTAAGTTGTTGAGGTTGGCCTCGAACTTGTGCTTCTCCTGCCTCAGTCTCCCAAGTAGCTGAGATTAGAGACATGTGCCACTGTGTCCAGGGTTAACAGATTTTGAATTTAGGCAAGGCTCATTCCATTCAAAGGCTGGTTTCAGCCCACATTTTGCTCCTAGCCTCATCCATAGTGGCTGTCCACTCCAGGGTAGCATGCTCCATTCATAGAGATTTCCTATCTTTCAACACAACTTTAAAGAAAAATCTGTAGCTTCTACAGATTTCTCCATATTTGTAAAGTTGCATGAGGAAACGAGCTAAGGGAGGTAAAGTTATCCTTGAAAGAAAGGTCTCCTTATTTGGAAGGTCTTCACTCACTGTTCTGAAGGTGAAATAGAAACAGCTTGAAAAAAACTAGATCAGCTAAAGAAGCAAAACTGGCCCTGATCCCCGCCTCACCCCCTCCTTTCCCTACTTAGAAGGGTCTAAGAGGGGTGGTGGCTCTCTTTCAGAATCTGAGCATGTCACTTTTTCTACCTCTTGAAGGACAGTTTCCAACTGATACCAGTGCCTTTATCCCAGAGAGCTTGGCGTGACATTGTGTTCACCAGCGCTTTGACTTCCTGCTTTCAGGTGTGTTTCAAGTGATCAGAGAGCAAGACTGCTGCTTTGCAACATGCTAGGTAAACAGCAGTTTCTATTTCAAGGGAAACTCATACTTAAACCATCTGCCTCCTTGGGTCCACTAGGTTAGAACACAGCAGAGATAAACACAGCTTCGGTGAAGTTGGTTAAGCAGCAAGAAAAGGAATAGAGGGGTCTTTTAAGATAAATGTAACTGACAAAGAGATCTCGTTCTGCAAGACGTAAGCGCAGCCACAGGAGAGTTATTTTGAACACTGATGCAAATAATAGTTGAATAATTTTGACGGAAGGGTATTTCCCCAAGATTTGAAATAAAATCTTCTTCCTTGCTTCCATCGATTAACTAAGCTTTGAGTCCTCTGACAGAACTGATCAGTGACCTTTTCCCAAATCAACTTCAATGTCATATGAGACTGAATGAATGGTTTTCCTTTGGTGGGAAATCCCAACACAAATTACAACAAATTGTGCTCTTGTGTATTCTGCCACACAGACTGGCTTGAGATGACACTTGGGTTTTTTATCACAAGATTTGTAGAATAGTCATTAGAGATCCATTTTCCCTAGACATTGGCTTCTTTTTTTAAAAAAATTTTTTAGTTGTTGATGGACCTTTACCTTATGCATTTATTTATATGTGGTGCTGAGGATTGAACTCAGTGCCTCACACATGCTAGCAAGTGCTCTACTACTGAGCCCCAACCCCAGCCCCAACATGGCTTCTTAATGATTCCTTTTCTTTCTTTTCTTTTCTTTCTTTCTTTATTTGGCACTGGGGAATTAAACCCAGGGGCACTCTATCACTGAGCTACACCCCCAGCCCTTTTTATTTTTTCGTTTTGAGATAGGGTCTCACTAAGTTGCTGAGGCAAGCCTCGAACTTGGGTTCCTTCTGCCTCAACCTCCTGAGTAGCTGGGACTGCAGGTGTGTGCCACTGCACCCAACAGATGATTTCTTACTGCAGAGTACCGTTCTGAAGTGACATGATGTTTGGGATTTTTGTTTAGTTTGAGAGTTGTCACAGGGGGCGGTGATATTGCTGAGGATTGAAACCAGGGCTTCGAAGTCTACTGACGAGCTACATCCCAACCCTGGGGTGGCTTTAAGGTCTAGTCCAGGATTCTCAGGCCTTCTCTGTATCTGCCCTTTTTTTTTTTTTTTCCTTAAATTTATTAACTGAGATTACAAGAGCCAGGGGTTCCCAGTTGATGTTCATCAATCAGTGATGAATTGGAGGAGAAGGGGAAAAAAAAAATGTGCAAGCAGTCCTTCCTATGATTTGTACTCACAACCACTCACACTTACGGCCCTCTGCCAATTACACCCATGTTGGAACTTCTGACACTTGAACAGGCAGTTTCTCACATGAACATATGCTATTCTCCCCTTTGGAGAAAATGAATCCCAACCTCAGCATACTAGCAGGCTGTGATTAGTTCTAATCTCCAGATTTTATGACAGAAGAATTGACTACAAGAAAACCAGGGAACAAGTCATCACTCCCGAAATGTGTTTTTTTCTTTTCCAAAGAAACATCAAATAACTGCCCCAACTTTCCTTCAAAATGCTTGTCAAAATGTCCTCAAGGAAATCATCCCGAGAGCCACAGAGCAAATGAAACTGTTCCTCAAAGTTGTACAACAGTTGGCCAGGAGATGTGGTCAAAGAGACTGCATCATATTAAATGGATTTTATGTTTATTGACTACTTGCAGCATTACTTAATTGATTTATGTGTGCTTTGGAGAGCTTTGCTGCAAAACATAAAATATATCATCTGTAGTTTATTAAGTCCTGCGTTTGGTAAAAGTTGGCATAAGTCCTAGGTCAGGAACTTTACCCTTCTGTAACAGCACTGCCTCTATGAGAAATCAGTAGTGATACACTATATATCTACTCCCAGTAAGCTGCCTAGGAATCCAATCCACATGCAAAGGCCACTTGCATTTTCAAAGTGCTATCATCACTGTGTTTTTGAATGAGCCCTTTTGTGTTCTTTCGTGACTTTGAGTTGAAATAATGCATGAGAGAAAATAATAAAAAATAAAGTATATCTTGGGAGCTGATGTTTTTATTCTACTTGTTTTTCGAACTACCAGGAGAGGCGTAAGACAAGATAGAAAGAATATTACAATAATGCTAAGAATTTAAAAACTATCTCAAGTACAGTCATCCTTTAGCTTCTGCCGGGTTTTATTTCTAGGACACCCCTTGGATACCAAAACCCATGGATGGATGCTCAAGTCCCATATAAAAAATGGTATAGTATTTGAATATAATCTATGTCCTTTAAAGCATATCTAGATTACTTATAATAACTAACAATGTAAATGCTACGTAAATAGTTGTTATGCTGCTTTGTTTAGGAAATAATGCTGATGAAAAAACATATGTATTTTTTCAATACAGGTGCAATTTTTCTGTTATTTCAATTTTTTCGATCCATTGGTCAAATCCACACACAATCTGCAGATATACCCATGTAATATAATATATATGAAAAGTAATAAAAGTAATAGTTTAATACAATCACTAAAACAGCGTGAATAGAACGAATGCATACCAACATTAAGAATCTGAACTTGGTATGAAGTCACCAAAGTGCCAAATAGTTTATAATAAAAATAATTTTTTTTTAAAATGCCAAATAAAAGGGGTCCTATTGGTGCTTTAAATTGCCATACCAAAGGGGTCGTGTTATGGTTTGGATGTGAAGTATCCCCAAAAAAACTCATGTGTGAGACAATGCAAGAAGGTTTAAAGAAGAAATGATTCGGTTATAAGAGTCTTAAACCAATCAGCAAATTAATCACCTGTTGGGATTAATGAGTGGTAACTGAAGGCAGATAGGGCGTGGTTGGAGGAGGTGGGGGGTTGGGAGCATGGCTTTGTATATATTTTGTATCTGGCTAGTGGAGTCTCTCTCTACTTGCTGATCGTCATGTAAGCCGCTTCCCTCTACCACATTCTTCTTCCACAGTGTTCTCCCTCACCTTGAACCCTGAGGAATGGAGCCTGCCGTCCTTGGACTGAAACCTCTGAAACCGTGAGCCCTCAAATAAACCTTTTTTCTTCTACGATTATGCTGGTCGGGTCTTTTAGTCACAATGGCAAGAAAGCTGACTAAAACAGGTCCTATTAGTGTGTCAAGCAAGAAAATTCTAGAGACGGAAAGTAGAACAGTGGTTGCCAGGGGCTGCTGGAGGGGAGAAGAATGGGCAGTTATTGTTTAGTGGGTGTAGGGTTTCCATTTTTTAAGATGAAAATGATTCTGGAAATGGATGGTGGTGATGGTTGCATGACATGATGAATGTATCTAATACTACTGAACTCTACACATGCAATTGGCTAAGATGGTGAATTTTGTGTTATATATATTTTTACCAAAATGAAAATAAAAAAGGGAAGAAAAAGGGAGTACCGTCTTAGTCAGCTTTTTCATTGCTATGACCAAAAGACCTGACAATAACAATTTTAAAGGAGCAAAAGTTTATTTGGATCTCATGGTTTCAGAGGTCTCAGTTCATTGACAGCTGACTCCATTGCTCTGTGCCAAGGTGAGACAGAACATTATGGCGGAAGTGTGTACTGGAGGAAAGCAGCTCAGAACATGGCCACCAAGAAGCAGAGATAAACAAAGCTCCCCTTACCATGGACAAAATAGAAACCCTAAAGACACATCCTCAATGACCCACCTCCTCCAGCTACACCTTACCTGCCCAGTCACCACCCAGTTAATCCCTATCAGAGGATTAATGCACTAAGGATAAAATTCTCATAACCCAATCATTTCTAAACTTTCTTGCATTGTTTCACACATGAACTTTAGGGGGACACCTGATATCAAAACCATAACAAGTACCATTATTTCTGTATCCATCTGCCTCAGCTTATTCATTCCTGGTGCCTTCTTCCATCCTCCTGCCTGCCAACTCTGTCTCCTCAATTTTTCTTCCAGAATAAATTCAGCCATCAAGTCCTATCAGTGCTTCTTCCTGTGGTCAAGATTTTGGACCTCTCTCTAGCTAGTGGCAGGTATAGAATGAGGGCAACCTATGAAACTCATTCCTATCCTCTTAGGAGGACCCAACAGGTAAGTACTATGAGAAATAAAACTCAGCACCTCTATCTGAAGATACAAGAAAAATTGGAGGGGGGGGCAGCGAATGTAGTTTTCTATATCGGAATGTCTTTGAACTGTCATTTCTAATGTCACTTCTCCTTTAAAATACATCAAGTACGATAACCATGAAATGTTATATTTTCAGTTCCATTCTAAGCAATTGACCAACGCTCAGTTAATAGCATTAATGGAAGAGAACATTTCCTGAGTAATGTAAAATACTGGCTGATGTAAACATTACTTATATTTGGCTTTGAAATATGCTTTTTAAAAAAAGACTTGCATTTACATATGGACAGAGTTGATCTCAAAATCCAAATAAAATAAAATGGAGGCATAAATCAAGAGAATTGGGAAGCTGTCTTGCCTCCTAATCCTGACATCGACTCTCCAACCTATCAGTGCTGCCTGGTAAAGACTGCAAATGTGTCTGATGGATGCGACTCACAGCCTAAAATTCTGCTTTACAAATCTTTCCTGACTCAGAGACCTTTGTTTTGTGTGTCGTTTGGGATTGATTCAAAGTGCTTCCTTTGCTAATGTGTAAGTTCCATGGGGTGGAAAAATCACTATAAAAATAGAAAACTGGAAAGTCAGATTAAGTCATTATTAAAAGCAATGTAAATGCTGTTAAAATTAAGAGCAAGTCTGACTGCAGGTGATATGCCCTAGATTGATAGTTGATGGTATTTATTTGTGTATCTAGCAGATTATAATGCATTAGTATGTTGTTCACTTTGTTCGCTATTGAAGACAGGCTTCCTGCTTCTGCTTCTGCCTAGCCTGCATTCTCACTTTTTTTTTTTTTTTTTTTTTTTTTTTTTTTTTTTTTAATGGCAGGTCACAGTAATGGAGCCAGACAGACTAGACTTCAAACCCAGTAATGATGCTGCTTACAAACTGTGGGAGTTTGGGTACTTGTCTTAATGCCAGTTTTGAACTTCAGTTTTGCCATCTCAAAATGGGATTAATCACACCTCCTTGATAAAGCTGTTAGGAGGATTACTGATTCTGTTTGTAAAGGACACATTTTCTGTTTCATTTCCTTTTATCAATTTTGCATTAATTTATAAAGCCACATAAATTGTGTAATTGTTTTCTTTGGCACTAATTTCTGTATTTATAAGATTAAATAGTATTGTTTTATTGGATTTGGGGAGTAGAGAAAAGCTTTTGAACAAAGCACTAGTAGTCATCTAAGTCTTGCATAGTTCTTTCCTCCCGTTTTGAGTGTGATTCATCCTTTCTTAATTGTGTGTGGGTTTGAATCCAATTCTGGAGTAGCTTCTTTATATAGACAACTTTCGTAATACTGCTCTTTGTAACCTGAAAGATGCCTTTACCGCTGAGGCGTTCTTTAGCTTTCAGCTACACATTCAAAATGCTCGGATGATGTTGACTGTATTGATGCTGAGTCATTGCCAGCAATGATGAATTCACTGCGTCTGCACTGTCCTTGAAGACAGGTCAGCTTCTCTACAAAGCATGCCCCAGACCCTTCTCTGAAAGGCTTACTCCAGGCCAAGTCCGCTCAGTCCTCAATCCCCATATTTACTCCAACCAACCAAGTTAGATCTTCACTATACTCTCTCATACTAGTCTCTAATTATTTTATGTGCTTTGTTGTTTTGTTGTTCTGGTTTGGTTTTTCAGTTTTAAATAGATTATAAACTTCTTGAGAGCAGATACTATGAAGGAGATCAACGATACAATGTTCATGGAAACTCTAAAAATAAGTGTGATAGAAATGTAAGGGCTATTGTGTTTTTGCTTTTTCTTGGTGCCTACCACATAATTTGACCCATGGAAAATGTTTAACATGTATCTGTTGCGGGACAATCACAGGTTTTTGCCCAAGTAGGTAGGCCTTTCTGATCAACTTGGTCTATTTTACTTTTCAATAATGTGGGAACAGAATACTCTTAGGATCATAGGAAATTAGCATAATACAGAATATCCAATGATTTGTGAGATGAACTAAGATGAGAAAGAAAACTAACCTAATAACACATAGAGTGGGTTTGTAGGTTGTGTTCCACCAATGATGCACAGGGATGTCACATCTAATGCCAGACATGCCATAAGCCAACAGGACCCACATCTGGGTTGCCAGACAGTAATTATCATCACAAACCAAGTGGGGTGGCACATTCCTATAATCCCAGTGGCTTGGGAGGCTGAGGCAGGGGGATTGTAAATTCAAGACCAGCCTCAGCAACTAAGCAAGACTCCCAAAATAAAAAATAGAAAGGACTGGGGATGTGACTCAGTGGTAAAGTTCCCCTGGGTTCAATCCCCTGTTCAAAAAAAAGAAAGGAAAGAAATTATCATTAAAACTGAAAAAAAAAATAAACCAGATAATTAATTAATCAAGTAGTGATGATCACATTCAACTGTACCCTAATATTATCTAAGTTTCTTTAGCTAAATTATCCTGAAGACATTATTTGCTGATAATTATGCCTCCAAGAAGGCACATATGTTTCTAAGATAACTTTGCAAACCAGAACAGTATTGTGAAATGACACAAATCTAGAGAACTAAAGTCCTTTGTAGTAAACCCTGAGTTATTTTCTTAGTAAAAGATATTTAATGAGCACAAATTATGTTCCCAATCAGTTTGGGTGCTAGGGATATAAGAATGCATGAGACAAGCAGAATTTCTTTTCCCATGAAGATGGTATGCTGGTAGTTGAAGAAATATAAACAGAAATATATGTGATATAAGTTTAGGTAAAGAAGTTGAGTCTAGATTAATTAATTAATTAATTAATTAATTCAGGTAGTGAAAAATTCCATGAAGACAAATTAAGCAGATCAAGGATGTTGAGGATATAAAGGGGTAGGTGACCTAATTAGAAAAAACACAATAAGGGAAAGCCTCTCAGAGAAGATAATGTGAAACAGAGACCTAAGACATACCTGTCTACAAGGTGGAAGGTTCCAGGCAGAGGATGGAGTGGGTACTATAGTCCTGAGTCACAAGCTAGCTTCTTGTCTCTGTGAAACAGTAAGAAGACCAGTGTGGCCAGAGTTGGGTGAGAAATAGGGAGCATGGTAGTCAGGTTCCAGATCACACAGGGTCTTATTGATCAGATTGTAACCGAACATTTTGGAAAGCTTTTGGAGACTTTGGAGCAGACAAGTACCATGATCCAGGCTACATTTTGAAAAGAACATTCTGGCTTCTGTCTAGGGAGAAGATTCTATTAGAGACAAAATTGGAAAAATGGGGACCAGTCAGGAAACTGTTGCTATAGTCCAGGCTAATGATGACAATAGCCTGGCTAATGTGGAAGTCATAGAACCAGTGAAAACAGACTGAATTTAGAATACATTTTGAAAATGATGCTGGCAATTCTTGCTGATAGACTGTATAAGGAAGAAAGAGAAATCTGGTCTTTCTCATCAATGGATATCAGAAAATAGCCACTGAAATTTAACTGCAACCAGGACATCGATGTTAAGGTGAAACTTCAAAGAAATCAATTAGTAACAATTCAATCTGTAGTTGCCAAATACATGTTTGAATTGATTCTATCTTTCAACAATTTTTGCATGTAAGCCTACATGTTTGCATTTCTACCTATGTGTACATACAACTGCTGGGGTTTGAATGACTGTTTTCCTCCAAAATTCATATGTTGGAACTTAAACCCCAAAGTGATGGAATTAAGAGGTGGAGCCATTGGTGGGTGATTAGTCTATGTAGGCTCTGCTTTTCTGGAGGGGATTAATGCCCTTACAGAAGACTTCAGGGAGAGATTCAGTCCACTATTGCCCTTCTGTTCTTCTGCCATGTGAGGACCCAGTGCTCATCCCTTCCAGAGGACACAGCAATAGCCATCACCTTGGGAGCAGAGAGCAAACCTGTTACCAGACATTGAGTCTGCCAACACCTTGACCTTGGACTCCCCAACCTCTGGAATGTGAGAAATAAATTTCTATTCTTTATTAATCATCCAATATAAGGAATTTTTGCTATAGTAGCACAAATGGATTAAGACAACAACCTATGTGATCAAGTAGGAATCTATGTATGATGAATACTAGATCAGAAGTCTAAGAGTACTGGTTTTTAGAGCCCAGCACTACAGACCTTTGGATGAAAATGAAAAGACTGCAACTATCTAGATATTCCAATATATTCAGCTGTAGAGTATTTTTTTTTTTTGCAGTTTTTAGTTTTTACCCAAAAATAAAAAGTCATGAAGTGAAGATAATAACATCCCAGAAGAGCAATGGCATATCCCGTCCGTAATGACTACCTTATATAGACCTGCACAGACCCCAGAAAAGCATCCAAAATATAAAACCTTAAGTAAATTGCAATTGGGCAAGAACACCAAGCATACTGTAACACCCAATAAATCTGAAGAAAGTATTCAAAATAGCAAATAGCACACATAAAACCAGATGCTAAAACTGAAAATGAAGAGATTACAGTGCCTTGCAAGAAGTAATCACTCCCTTGAATGTGCAAGGGGTTATATATATTTCTTAAAAAATCAAAAACACATCCACCTGGTTTTTCAATGCCACTCCTTCATATAAATCAAGTTACTCAACCTCAACAACATGTAATGTTTATGATGTCAAAGAACCTTTACAAATTATTCCACAAAATATAGCAATGTAGGAGTATCTAACTTACTATGAATATGAAAAAGATGAAGACAAAGCCCAAGCTAATGCCCTGCCTCTGGCAACTGAACAAGTTAGGAACAGCCAGGAGGGTATAGAGGTAAGTAGGACAGTTCTGTGTGGGTGAAACAAGATGCAAAATTAGTCTCATGTCACCAATTAACTCGTGCATTTAATCATTCAGCTACATTGTTTCACCTAACATGACTTGGATAAATGTTTGTTCTTTTCCTATTTCAGCAGAAGAATTAGAAATATTTTTATACTAATAGACACATCATACACATAAAGCAACACTTAAGAAAACCAAATAGGATGGAAAATGAAGGATAACTAAATTTTTAGAATATCAGGAAGTAGAAAAATATCTTAAGGATGGTGATTTCAAAGACAATTGTGAATATGTGTTAATGAACATAAATTTTGGTGTGATAAAATGGTGGATAACATTGAACTTCATCGAACTTTCACAAATTATGCCTTCAAGGAATCAAAAACTGTTACTATGCAAAAAAATGTATACACTGACTAATGCAGAGCTAGAAGAAGGATTATAACCCAAAGAACAAGATAATTAGAAAAACATAAAAATATCTTTTTAAAAAAACTTAATATATTTTAGGCAGGACTGTTGTCAGGGATATTGGCACATAGGCATGACTTTTAAATATTCAGAGCAATCTGTTAATAAAATCATCAGCCAAAGAAACTTTCTTAATTATAGCAAAAAGACAAAACAAAATCCACAGTAGAGTACAAATCCTCAAGACCAAGACTTGAATGAAATGACAAGTTATGCTAAGCTTTTGAGGTCAACAAACAGTCCAACAGGCTGAGAAGTGACCAAAAATAGAGAGAGCAGACTTTCATCATAATGGATTAAGGGTTCCTAAAATATATATTTTTTTCTTTGTGCTGCTGATTCATTGTGAAACAATGAAAAGGTTACCCATACACATAAACTAAACTTTTAAAACACTTTTGACCCAAAGCATGTAATAAATGCTCGGTCTCTCTACTGCCAAAATGTCTGTCAGTTCAGAGAGAGTTTGCCTACATAATGCCAGACATCTGTGCAAAAGCTGAAAATTTTGGTCAAGGGTTTTAATGTTTTGTCGACATGGTGCCAAACATCTGGGTACTTGAAAATATCTAGATAATTGACTGATTTTGTACTTTTCATCCAGATGTTTGGCATCAGAATTAAATACCACCTTACTCTTTAAATACATACGTGATGTAAAACTGCTCACAATATACCATAAATATTTAAAAATGGGTTTAAAGCCAAACGTATATATATAATGTGATCCCAGGTTTGAAAACAAAAATTGTATATGTGCCCATAGAAAAGAACCCAGAAGGAAACATACTGAAATGTTTACAGTGATTATTCATTCTCTGATGGAATTATTCTCGCTCTTGAGTTTACTTAGTTTTTTGAACTGTTTCTAATGTTCTTCTGTTAAGCCTGTATTGCTTTTATAATGATAAAAGCATTTTAATTGTGTGATTAGGTAGTGTCAGTTAATTTGGAAACTAAAAGAGTATAATTAACTGCTTGGCATTGTTTACACACAATTGTAGCTATGAACCTACTAGTCAGTTTGGGGTAAATAAGTGGAGAGTAAATCAGCAGAGGACGAAAGCCCTGGAAATCTAATGGCTACAAAGCACATGTGGCTGGAAACCACGGGTCTGACAGGATTTTTCTCACTGCGCCAACTGAAACCTTTTATTGGCACACATTCCCACATAAGCCAGTTGATGGATTCATGCCTCTAAGGGTTGACTTGGAGAATGTCAGTGTCCTTATTATACCTAGTCCACATCCCTCGTTTTATAGGTGCAGAGATTGAGACTCAAGAGGTTAACTGCCAGGCCTAAGATGATACCATCAAGTCTAGAACCAACGGTCTGTCTCTAGCGCAGGGTTTTCTCTTTTTTGTTGTTGTTGTTGTTGTTGTTTGTTTTGGCTATACACTGCTACAATGGTTATTCTAGTCCCCAAATATCTTCATCTGTAAAACCAGAATAAATATTTGCATGCAAAGTGCTTTGGCACTTTTAAGATAGAAAATAAATAAATATAAATATTGAGTATTATTTGGGTAAACTTTATATAAATATATGTATATATATATGATTTTTTGTCATCTCACTTCTTTTTTATTACAGAATAATCATTTTTTAATATTTTGTAAACTCTGCTATTCAGTACTGCTTGGGAAAATTACATATGATCAAGACAACATCTCAAATAGAATCCTAGTAAAAATGTAAGCTCTTCAACCATCAGAACCTTAACTGTTCTGAAGTTTTTTAGGACAGAAGTGTTCTTCAGATGATCTAAACAATCCCAAATTAAATAAGGAACAAATGGTAAAGTTATCTGGAAACTTTTGAAATGGAAAATCTGAGATCCTTTTTAAAAAGTAACAGAGAAGGATGGGTGATTTTTTTTTTCCTTCAGCCTTTGTAGAGAGCAAAGTAACCATAATTGACTGATGAATCCCATATACGCTTCAGTCTTGTTAATCTTAAAAAGCTGTTCAATAAACAACACTTAAAGTAAAAAAGCAAGCGCTGTACTCTTTAGTTTGTTTTAAAGTTCTTCCCATAGTTCAAGAACAAAACAACCAACCTGAAGAAACCACAGACAAACAGATCTGGAAAAACATGACTCCAGTCTCTGAACAGATTTAAAGCTGTAAGAATGTGAGCTGGTAAGGCTTCTATCCCCCCTGTTCCTTTTCCAATAGGTGGAGGGAAAAAAGAACAAAATAAGCATTTCTAGGCAGTGAGCCCTATAGTTACATGCAACCTGCTTAAATCAACTTGTTAGAGCCAGATCCCAGAAACACTTTCACATTATAAAGAATCACAAAACACATGGTTTGCTGGCGCTGGAAACACCCTTAACTCTTAACACTTTCAGGTTTAAAAAAATATTTATTTGCTCAAGTCATATGTGAAAAAAGGGAAGAAATTAATCTACAAATACTCTGTCTCTTCTGTAAGTTTTATATTTTTTAAAAAATATCTTCATGAACCATAGCTTGAGGGCCTAGAGTTACTAGTACGCAGGCTCATAGCTGCTCTTATATGTGTACCTATGTTTTCAAAGCATTTCATCATTAACTTCAAATCTGCGAAGCAGGATATTGGTCTTGATGGGAAAATGATCTAATGCAATACAAAGAAGTTCTACTTCTAAAAACCACACCTGAAACAGGAAACCTTCTCACTTCGTTGGCTGTGGCAGAACATTCAATATAGAGGGTTCACAAAGTGTGTCTGAGCTTCACAGCAGAGTGAGGTCAGCTAGGGAATTTTGTGTCATGGAGTGGCTTTCGTTGTTATTTGTTTGGGGGAATCTGTGTTTGTTTGTTTATTGGCAGTGATGGTAGTATTTTTCGTACATTTGTTTTGTTTGGGATTGACTGAGTTTCTCAGAAAGGAAAAAGCGTGCTTAAATGAAATATTTGTCAAGCTAGGACAACTGGCACCTGCCGACATTCGGAGACCATTTAGCAGATGATCTAATACCGCCTTCGAGATAGAACAGAGGATTTTAGGAGTGAGGATGTGCAGGAGCAGGAACTGTGGGGACACCTTCCACAGAGAAAGATCAGATGGCCAGGCAATCCATCACAAGGAAAGTTTACAGTCAAGTTTGACGAAGGAAGCAGTTCAGTTCTTTGCACAATTGCTACTCTTGCATCCTGTCACTCACTCCCTTCTCAAGAACAGTGCCGAGCTGCTGAGCTGTCATAAGCATGACTTGATTCCTGTGAATTGACTGTGTTCCAAAACCTCATTATTGGAAAACTTTTCCATTTGATGCTAAATATAGGGTATTACATAAACACAATGTATTATAGGTCAAATCCTGTTACCATAAATGCTAAGAGGCTATCCAATCTGGAGTTAGGAGGGGAGATTGTATTAGAATTTTACAGTACAGATCAAACCTGATTACAATTATATAAAGCAAAACTATTTTCAAGTCTAGTCAATGCACAACATATTTCGATTGTCAGTAGAAAATCCTTTAGGGTCCTTCAGAATGAGAATGACTTAAAATGAAACCTTAACTATTCTTTTTCATCTCGTAGGATCTCACTCTCCAGAACTCACAGTCGTCATTCCTGTGTCACTCAGGAGGAACTGAACCATACATTACTTTGTGATGGGCTCAGGCACTGTTTAAAGCATAACATTCTGTAGCGTTTTCTGTGTGTCCCTTTTTGTCTCTTCAATGTGATCGTAAGGTCTCTGAGGGCAAATATCCAGTGCTTTACTTCTCTGTGTGTTTCATATTGCTGAATCTTGAGAAAGTCTTCAATAAAAGAGAGGGGGAAAGGAAAAGGAAGAAGAAAGAAAACAGTGTGACAAATTGAGACAGACTAGGTACCCTTCTGAGGGCCTCATTGAGACTTCAGGGAATTTTATTTTATACAGACTGCCATTTTTACTGGGCATGGTGATGCACACCTGTAATCCCAGGGACTCAGAGGCTGAGGCAGGAGGATCTCAAGTTTGAGGCCAGCCTCAGCAACTTAGTTAGACTCTAAACACCTTAGTGAGGCCCTGTCTCTAAATAAAAATAAACAGGGCTGGGGATGTGGCTCAGTGGTCAAGCACCTTTGGGTTCAATCCCTGGTACAAAAAACAAACAAACAACAATGACAAAAACAGACTGTCAATTTAAAAATTTAGTTATTATTATTGTTATTCTCTGGAGTGCTGGGGATCAAACCCAGGGCCTGTGCACATTAGGCAAGCTCTCTACCGCTGAGCTACATCCCCAAAGTGAATTTTCTGTAGGGAGAAAACCTTTCACTCGACCCCTGATTTTAAATAAATCAGGCTAGGGGTAGAGTTCATCAGTAGATGTTCATCTAGCATGCGTGTAGGCCTAGGTTGAACCCAGTACCTCAAAAGATTTTTTAAAAATTTTTTTAAATAAAGGAAGGGACTAGACTCCTTACAATCTGCTTAAGAACTGTTTTGGCATCTACATTTGTAGTTCCCCAATGCATCTCCCCGAAACAGGAATGTGGGTCCATCTTTTAAACTTTAAGCCCAGGTTAATACACACTGTTTCAGTTACCTGTGTGCAAAACAGATTCGTTTCAGCTCCACTTTACACGTGAGAAAGAGGCAACTCCTGTCTGCCAGGAAGATTTCTGCAAGGGCTCAGGGGAGCCATCAGCCACTATGGGGTTGTCCGTGCTGTGTACCTGCCCCTGACTCTGGCAGTGGGCCCATTTGTATCTGGCTTAACACCTAGGAACCAGGGGATCTTGCCACCAATTTTCAGCAGCAGCACGTGGGCCTTGCTTAGCATTGACGTGCTCAAGCTTCAGGACTTCTCTTGAATTAGTTGGAGGTTAAAGGCTCTCCTGAGTTCTACACTGAAGATTTGTTACATAGGGAGACTTGTATACTGCGCAATAGAAGCCTTTACTCTTCGAGAGAATCTTTGGAATTTCAGTCTGAATAATCAGATTGAAAATGTGAACCCAAACCTTTGCACCTGTAATGCTAATTATCTACCTCTCAGAGAATTGCATGTTGAAAAAAGATCTTTCTCCTACTCTTCAGCACCCAGCTCCATGCAATCTTTGTGATCTTTCCATCCTTGAATTTACCCCTACTAATTCCTATGGACAGAGTGATCTTACAATTAATTGTACAAAGCAGGACACATTGGGGTCTTTTTTTTTTTTTTTTTTTTTTTGGTTTTAGACAGACACAATACTTTTATTTTATTTATTTATTTATTTATTTATTTTTTGTGGTGCTGAGGATTGAGCCCAATGCCTCACATGTGCCAGACAAGCACTCTACCACTTAGTCACAACTGCAGCCACGCTGGGGTCTTTTGTTGTTGCTATTTTACTTTGTTAATAGGTATCTTTGAATTTTTTTTTTACGTAACATAATATGCACATTATAACATGTACAACTCAGTGGTTTTAGTTATATTCAACGTTGAGCAACTATCACTTCTTTCTCGTTCCAAAACATTATCCGTCACTCCTCACCAAAGCCGCACATACACAAAAAGTCACTTTCCACTCCTCTTTTCCCCACTTACCTACTTTTGGTCTTTATGGATTTGACTATAAATGGAACCTCACAACATATTTGTTTCTGGCTTGTTTTACTTAGCATGACATTTTCAAGGTTTATTCATGTTGCAGCATGAATCGGTGCTTTTTCTGTTTCGTGGTTGAATAATATTCCACCCCATAGCTATTCCACCTCTGTTTATCCATTAATCAATAAGTGGACATTTGGGTTGTTTTCACCTTTTGGCTATTCTGAATAATGCAATTATGAGGATTCATGTTGTTGGGTGAGCATATACTTTCATTTCTCTTAAGTGCACACAAACAGAAATACTGGTTCCCAAGGAACTCATGTTTAATTTTCTGAGGAACCACCACACTGTTTTCCACAGCGGCAGCATCATTGAATATTCCTGCCAGTGATATATGAGCACACCAATTTCTCTCCATCCTCCCTAATACTTGTTATTAATTTATTTTATTACAGCTATCCTTGTATGATTTGGTATCTGACTGTAGGTTTGATATATATTTCCCTAGCAATCAGTGGTGTTAAGCAGTCTTTCATGTGCAAATTGGCCCATGGTATATACTCTTTGGAAGACTATTAAAAATCCTTTGCTCCTTTTTAAATTGAACTCTGTCTTTTTATTGTGTAGTTGTAAGTGTTCTTTGTAACTTAATGGACACTAGACTCTTACCTGGTATTTGAATTATAAATATTCAAGATACATTTTTAAGTGAAGGGAGTGAACCATTCATTAATACTTACTCACAGAATACAGACATAAATTTAGACGAATCCAAGCAAAACAGGAGAACATGTAGTTAACCTCACTGTGCAGGATCTTGATCCAGCAAGTTTAAAAAATAAATGTTAATTTTTTTTTGTTTTTTTTTTTAGTACATAGGGGCATTTTACCACTGACTACATCCCTAGTCCTTTTTATTTTTAATTTTTTTAAGAAGGAGTCTCACTAAGTTACTTAGGGACTCTCTAAATTGCTGAAACTGGATTTTAACGTGTGATCTTCCTATCTCAGCTACCCGAGTTGCTGGGATTACAGGTGTGCACCACCATGCTCAGCAATAAATGTTAATTTTAATGGGACAAACAATCTCTCCAAATAATCACATATAGTTAATCCAACAAAGTACCCTCTCTACATTACCTAAATTGCTTAGATGTGGTGGCAAGGAATCTAAAGAATTACAATAAAAGAATTTATGAGCCCTTAAGTAACTCAAAAGTTACTTAGATAAAAAGGACAAAAGAAACACACAAAAATAAGGTAAAGATTTGTGTGCTATGGTGGCTTAAAAGAGATAAGTTTTGGGTACTCAGAGAAGTTTCGTTCTTGAAGGAGATGTAGTCCTGAGATTAATTTTTGCTTCAGAGAAGAAGTGAAGTAGTCTGTTCAGGTTGCTATAACAAAAATACCATAGTCTGGTGGCTTATAAACAAAGAAAATGTATTGCTTACAGTTCTGGAGGCTGGGAAGTCCAAGACCAAGGTGCTGGCAGTTCTGATGAGAACCCACTAACTGATTCAGATGGCACCTTCTTGCTCCATCCTCATATGGAAGAAGGGGCTAGCTAGTTCTCAGGGCTCTCTTTTATAAGGACACTAATCCTGCCATGAGCGTGGAGCCCACATGACCTAATCATATCCCAGTGCCCCACCTTCTAGTATTGTCCCACAGGGGCCTCACAAACATTCAGACGCTAGCGGTTGCCAAGGCTTGTAGCATAAGCATATGCCACGTGCCAGAAAGAAAGGAAAATCAAGCTCCTGTGTTCCTATGGTGAGAGAAAGAACGAAAATATACTCTGTTTCACACTGTGGTTTTCTTCTTCCCTTTCCAACCTCTTATATTATCGCCCCACTCGAACAAAGAGAAAGGTTTCTGAAAATGAGAAAAGTATATATTATTCTACAATCATGTTTTTGAAGAAACAGAGCAATCCTTCTGAACCTATCAATCAATGTCATGGCTGCTTCATTGTTTGTGGTACAGCCCCACCTGGACAGGACCCCTTACGGTTCCAGATGAACATACCGACTTTCTAAAAGTGAACTTTACTAACTAGGTATGGTGAGGACGGGAGCTTTCTTCTTCACTTGTCCCAACCTATGCTAGGGTCTTCCATCCGCACCCCCTGATTTCCTGTCCACTCTCCTCCCCTCTGTTCTTGTCCCCTGGCTGCTGGCCTGGATGGACTCAGGAAATAGACTCCAAGCCCTCCAGATTCTGGCTGAGTTCAGCTGATGGGATCTCTGGGTGCAGACTAGAGGAAGGAAGGAGAGTGAGATCAGAATATTGGCTCCCCTGGCTCCTTTCCTGGGAAGTCCCCCGATTCTGTCAGCTCTATCTCTAGCCAAGTTCCTCTGGCCTCTTCGTTCCTTGTCCCTTCAGAACCTAGAGGTGGAAGCAGTTTTGCTGAACCTAGTAACTTGGGTCCTGCACAATCCTTCCTTCCCCACACCTTTGAAATGATTCCCTTTTGTAAATAAATCCCCCCTGATTTGATGTGCCATCTGTTGACTCTTGGAATGCTAGTTGACAGAAACCCTCAGAGTACCCAAAATTTTAGTAGTTGCTTAACAAATATTTGTCAAATAATTAAGAAGTGAATAACTGAGGAGCAGATGTTTCCATTGCATCTTGTTTTCCCCAACAATTACTTGAACAGAAGTAAAGTTTTTGACAAAGGCCATGCAACTGGTAAAATTTCAGTTTGCACTTAATGTGTAAGTTGAGTTAATTTGGGAAATCTATTTTTAATATAAAATGCTCACTGTATGATAAATCGGCCTTATTGTGTCACCACAGCAATTAAGCACATTGTTTTCTGTGCACCAAAAAAAAAAAAAAAAAAGTATGGAAGAATGGAGGCAAAGGACATATTAATTTTTCCTGAGTTATGCAATGTAAACAGTGGGGTGTGTGTGTGTGTGTGTGTGTGTGTGTGTGTGTATAGAATCAAAGGAAAAAGAGAAAGGGGTAATTTTTCTCTCATTTCAAAAACCTCACACTTTTTCTGCAATTTCTTTCTTACTCATTATTCCAATTTCTATCTTTGCCAATTGTCACACTGAATTCTTCTGATCACAGGGCAGTAGTTCAGAAAAAGCCCTGGGGGGTAGTAAGCTAAATTTTAACTTCAGTCTTACCTCTTCTAGTTTTGCCTTTTTTGCGTTCACTCTGATTTTTTGTTTTGTTTTGATTTGTTTGCAGAGCGTGTACATACTTGTGTGTACATGTGCACGTTATCCAAAAGGAGTTTCTGACATATTTATCCAGAGACATTCATTTCAGACAATCAGCTTTCTCACAGAGCTACCTGTGCTACAAAGAGCCAATAAAACAACTTAAAAAAAAAAAAAAAAAAAACTTTTGTGAATTATTCCCTTAATCCTCTCATTTTCTTGAGGGATGAGAAGAAAGAAAAAGGATTTAGCATTAGCCTTCATTTTTTTTCCTTTGTGCCAGAGTCTCTATAACCATGAATTTAAAAAAATGTCCATTGGAAATAACCAGTATGGGGCTGGGGTTGCGGCTCAGTGGTAGAGCACTTGCCTAGCACATGTGAGGCCCTGGGTTCGATCCTTGGCACCACACAGAAATAAACAGAATAAAGGTATTGTGTCCATCTACAACTAAAAAATACATATTTAAAAAAAAAAAAAAACTAGTATGGCTCTGCAGGTTCTCTTTGCTAAGGTATTTGATTAAAATGAGCATATCAAAGATGATCAAGGATCAGTGGTACTACATTTATAGGCCAAAGAAATGGCAGCCTCTACAGCAGCAGCTGAAAAGAAAAACCAGAGTGGGAACATGGGCTCACTCAAGCAGGGAGGAGAAGGTAAACAAAACAAAACAAAAACCCAAAAACTTCAGTCTCAAAGAAAGAGTTTGCGGAACATCTTTTTGGTGGATTCTGAGTGAGTCACACCATGAATCTCTTGGATGGTTATCTGCCTGGACACAACGGGCGTGGCCGCCGTTATTTGACTGGACATGATCCTTCAGTGCTTTCTAAATTGGAAGCTTAGTACATGATCTTTTGGAAAAGTTTCATTCAAATTATTGCCTGGGCTTGTCATGGCTTGTCCCAAAGCAGTCAAACAACTGTCTCCAATGTGCTCTTTTGCCCCAATCCAGCTGCTCCCTTCTTTGATGAGACTGAGGGCTGTGCTCCCACTCTGGTCTGCATCATGAGAGAAGATGACAGGCAGAGGGTTTGGAATGCTTTCACCAGAACATCCTGCTTCAGTGACAATGTGTTACGTTGTTGTCTTTGAATAAATATGCCATTCTTAATTACATTTTCCTTAAAAACCAATTTTCGATGATTACCAAGTTCAGCCATGATTACCTCTGTATTAAGCTTTCTGTGGATTCTGGAAAGCAGAGGTTGTCATCTCTCCAGTATGTTTGGGTTGCCTATATCGCCCTGATTTGAAGACAATCAAATGGAATCTTGGATTTGGTCAATTCAGGGGGGAAAATTTTTCAGGAAGCCTAGCATTGCTCAGCAGCCTGGGATTTATGTTCTGATGACTGGTCTGTTGTATTTTATGTATATTTTGGGGTAGGCATCAAACCTCGAAAATGACAGGAGGCAAAGGTTGTGTTAAATGGAATATTTTCTTATCCTTAGATTTCTTGTTGCCTCTTCTCATCTAACTTGAGAAAGAATGATTTCTTTCAGAAAAATAAATTTAAATGGACCCTCCCACCAGATGGAAAAGCTAAGTGAAAGAGACAAATAGCTCAGCAAATTAGAACACTTCCTGGGGACTCTCTGAGAAAAAGGTAAGGAGAAAAAAAAAATGGAGATTTGCAATAGATTTGGCAGGGGGCTGGAAATCTCATCTTAAGCCATTAGGTAATGATGATCCAGGAAAGAGAAACAGTGAGAAATACTGTCCAAGCCAGTGCAATGGAGTACACCTGTCATCCCAGCAGCTGAGGCTGAGGCAGGAGGATCACAAGTTCAAAGCCAGCCTCAGCAACTTAGCAAGGCCCTGTCTCTAAATAAAATGTTAAAAAAGGCTCGCAGGCTGGGAATATAGCTCAGTTGAAAAAAAAAAAAAAAAGATCTGGGATCTGGGGTTGTGGCTCAATGGTAGAGCGCTTGCCTAGCATGTGTGAGGCACTGGGTTTGATCCTCAGCACTGCATATAAATAAATGAATGAAACAAAGGTCTATCAACATCTAAAAAATTTGTATTTTTAAAAAAGGGGATATTGCTCCATGGTTAAGCACCCCTGAGTTCAATTCCCAGTATGAAAGAAAGAAGGAAATACTGTTCAAAAGTATACAGTAAGAGCTATAAGGACTAAAAAAGGAACAAGGAAAAATAAAGAAAATGACCACTGGTGGTCATGGGAGATTCCTGGTGTTCTTCCATCCCAAGAGTCTGAGAAGCTTCGTGAATCCCTAGAACCTTAGGACTCAACAGGACTTTGAAGTTATCTGGTGAGCAAATAGAATTTTAGGCGTCCAGCCCCGAAGCTGATAAAAGGGTTGGAGGTGGTTTAACTTTGGTACACAACTGTTTCTCCCAATCCTACCAAGGATACTGTCCTCAAATTGAAGTGCCGCCTTAGGAATGAGGAGCAGAAATAGCAATGCAGAGGGGTGGAGACGGCTTGCTCTGAAGAGCTTTTTGTCTGGTGATTCTGTGACTAAAGATAATATTTGTTTATCTTGTATGTTTAACTTGTGTCTTGTAATCCAGAGAGCTGGAAAAAAAATATGGAATTACAAGTAAGTTAGTGAACAAACCCATAGTATAGGGTATAATTTCTAGGCATGGGAAGGGCAGGAAGAACAAAATCAGCAGTTATGATAGAATGTATTTTTTCTGTGCTCTCTCCAGCCCTTGCAGTGGGATAATTTTACAATTAAAGTGCTGATTAAGCAGCAGCTTTTGAAATAAACTTATGTTGCATTACTCATGGAAGCAACTTTATTTGAAATACTTTCTTACTGAGGACTCTAAATTCTCGCATAGTTAAACGACTTTTAAAAAGCGAAATAAAACAAAAAAGACTTCCAGAGGCATCCAAAGACTGGAAAGCCCAAGGTTGCAGAATACGGAGAAGGATTTAAAACTTGAACACCATCCAATTATGAAAACATGATTTTAAAAAACTCTATGAATATACCAGATATTGTAACAGAGAGTGGAGTCCTGGGGCAACATACTTAGGCTCTGTGAGAATCAAAGATGGCCAGGCAGGTTGGTGTGTGCCTGTAGTCCCAGGTACTCCAGGGGCTTTTTGAGCCCAGGAGTTCAAGGTCAGCCTGGGCAACATAGTGAGACCCTGCCTCCTTAAATAAATAAATAAATAAACAAATAAACAAATGAGACCAATAATAATAAGAAGAAAAGGCCCAGAAAAAATTCTAGGAAGGAGAAACGGTATGTTGTATCACAGCAGTGTATTTCTTCTCTGAGAGACTGGCTCCTCCTCTCTCTCCTGTTACAGGCTCGGCTCAATATTATTGAAGTAAAGCCAACAGCAAGTTAGCAAACCAGCAGGGGAGCAAATTGATTATACAGTTAACTGTGGAAAAACTGAAATTCTTTATTAAGGGAAAATGAAATACAGTTAATTTATGCTTCAACGGAGCCTTTCCCCACGTGGCATTTACCCTACTGGTTCTTTGACTTTGCTGTGAAGCTGTAACTCGGCCAAAAAATGACAGAAGCTTTACTGATTTAAAAATAAGGCAGGTTTTGAGCTTTTTTTTCCCCCTTGCATGATGATTTTTCCAGCTACAATTACTGTAACTCACTCATTATAGAGGATAACATGGCAGGCAAACAGGCAAGAAAAAGAAAGTGTGGTAAAACAGTTGGCAGGATGTAAATTGAAAGTCTTTGCCATCTAATTTTAAACAGTATTTATAGAGAGCACCCATAATACAGCATTCAACGTCTCACACAAAATCTCTTAAGTAGTAGAAACATTTACTGAAGTTGTTAGCACAGCTAGTGGACCCTAATAGTGAAAGAAATGAGTAAAACCCTACACTCCACTTTTAAAAGATAGAATCGAGGTTAGGCACATCAATTTGGTGTGATTTTTGAATTATAAAACCTTATGTTGAGGTCCCCCTTCAGAATTAAAAATAGCAGTAATGATTCACACACATAAGGAAAGCTTGTCAGAGATGTGTTATGTATTTTGTCTTATTAATTCTTAAAACAGTCCTAGGTTCAGAGAAAGTGCCATGTTGTCTTTTATTTTGAGATAATTATAGATGCTCAGATAGTTGTAAGGAGTAACAGCAAGAGCTCTCATGTGCCCTTCTCCCGGTTTCCTTCAAGGGCAACATCTTGCAATATCACAACCAGGAAATTAACAGTGATAAAACCAAGCAAACCTACTTGGTTCTGTATGCATTCATCTGCTGGTGTGTGTGTGTGTACCTGGTATTATGCGATTTTTTAATTGGACACATTGCCTTTATTTATTTTTATGTGCTCTGAGGATCAAACTCAGTGCCTCACACATGCTAGGCAAGTGCTCTACCACTGAGCCACAACCCCAGCCAGATACTTGCAACTTTATCACATGTGTAGGTTCATGTGACCCCCATCAATCAAGATTCATAACACTACTATACCAAAGACTCTTCATGTTACCCATTTATAGCTACAGTCACCTCCCCTCCACCCTACTCCCTGACCCTGGCAACCACTAAGCTACTTTCCAGCTCTGTAATTTTGTCATTTCAAGAATGTTATATAAATGGAACCACACAGTATATAATCTTTTGAGATTGACTCTTTCACTCAGCAACATTTTCTTGACATCTACTCAAGTTATTGTGTGTTTCAATACTTAGTTGCTTTTTATTGCTGAGTAATACTCCATAGCGAGGATATACTACAGTTTGTTTATTCAACCATTCAAGTACATTTGGATTATTCACACTTTGGGGTCATTGCAGATAAAACTTATAAACATTCATATGCAAGTTTGTGTGTGAAAGTAAGTCTTATTTCTCTGAGATGAATGCCTGAGACAATTGCTGTGTGTACGTGTGCATGCATTTGTGCTTACTTAGTTCTATGTAATTTATCACGTGTTAAGATTCATTTGACCACTATCACAGTCAAGGTATATATTATTGATTTAGCAATAAAATTAGAGTGTCATACATCTTGACGGCAACTTGAATGACCATTTGCTAATAATTCAATGTCTGTCCCTTAGTTCAACTATTTTATTAAGCATGCACTACAGTATTGACACTATGCCAAGCACTACACCAGACAGAGTGGAGAAGTGGTACCCCACAATATGGTAAACAGGGGTAATCGCTCAACACCCTGTGGGCTTGAGCAGATCCAGGAAGCAGGAAATACAAAAGGTGCCTACGGATGCTAAAAATGATCCACAGTAAAGGGGACTCAGGGTTGGCAGCCTGACAACACACTCTTTTCCCCAATCTCAGGTTATCGGAAGGATGCACTTTGTAGTAGTTTCTCTGCCTTTCAATTTAAAGATGCATACAGAAATATGTATATATTAAGCCTAGTACCCCCTTAGGGTAGCCCATTCATTGATTCATGCAAAAACATTTATAAGCACCGATTGTGTGCCAGGCATCATATGAGCTTTTAGAAGTTCATAGACAACTAGGACCTTGACCCTGCTCTCAAAGGGGCTCAAAATCTGGTGAAGAGAATAGGATACTAGTTCTGCCTTTATGGGAATTGGCTGTAGTCGCCCACTGAACACATAATGTTGTTATTTCCACCATCCCACAGTGCTGGGGACTCGAACCTGGGCCTCCAGCATGGGACTCAGGCACTCTATGTGATGGGCTATATCGCCAGCACTGAACACATAATGTAGGCAGCCACTGGAGGTCTTGTAAGTGGGGTATACGGCAAAGAGAGCTGGTCTGGAGCTGAATCCGGAGGTGACAAGGATTTGCATCACACAAGGTGAGAGGGGAGGCATCTTTGGCAAAGGGCAAAAGCAAAGTCAGAAAATCCTCACTTTAAATTTAGGAACTGTAAAAAGATTTTATCAACTGGAACAAGAGTTTGCATGGGGAACTTGTAAGTAGTGATACTAGACAGAGGCTTTGATCAGATGCTGTCACCTTCAAGACCAGACCTGCATCTGGCCTTTAGAGTTTGCAGAATAAAGAAGCTAGTGAAGCCTTTTGAATATAAAGCTGATTTGATTAATTTTTGTTTTAGAGTAATTAATCTAACTTTGTGAAGTTTATATTAAAGATACAAGGACAGACTGTAATTCACAAATTTATGTTTTTTGTTTTGGTATTGGGGGTTGAACCTAGGGGCACTTAACCACCGAGTCACATTCCCAGCTTTTTTTATTTTTTATTTTGAGACAGATTCTCACTAAGTTGCTTAGATCCATCCTTGTTAAATTGCTGAGACCAGCCTTGAACTTGTGATCTTCCTGCTTCAACCTCCCGAGTTGCTGGGATTACAGGCTTGTACCACCACTCCTGGTCACAAACTTAAGTTTTAGAAAGAAGATTAATCTTGTCCATGGAAGAAAACTTCTTTGGTGCTTCCAGGACCTTAAAGTGTATATACTTATCACCCATCCCATAACACTGGGGATGCAGTGAGGTAAATGATCTAGTTTATACCCTAAAGAAGTACATCTTGGGCTGGGACTGTAGCTCAGTGGTAGAGCACTTGACTTGCATGTGCGTGCGAAGTTCTGGGTTCAATCCCCAGTACTGGAAAAAAAAAGGGCAAAAAGGTGACAGTCTAACTGTGAGACTAGGCATATACATAAGTAGAAAAGAAATACCATAATTGCATGGGCTGAAGGTCAAATTAATTGAAAGATATGGAAACCAGAAAAAGGATAAATTGCCAAGAGCTCAGCTAATTGAGTAGAGATTTCTTGTAGGTGTTCAGATTTGAATTGAATCTTGAAATAAATGCTCAGTTCCCAAATGGAAGGACAGGGGTGAGGCTCTGCAGGAGGAAGAACCACTGCATAAGCCAAAGGCATAGCTGTGGACATGTGCAGATGAATTCAAGGACCTGAACAGAACAGGTTGCCTAATGCCAAGCATTCATGTTCCTTAAGAAGTAACAGATACATACACAAGTATGCAGAAAATCATCACTGTCTACAGAACAGTGATTCCTCTAAGTTACAGAATAAATATAATAATATTGTGCCTATTATAGTAAAAAAAAAAATTCATCTTTGAAAAAAACCAAGGGCTGGGCATGGTGGTGCATGCCTGTAATCCCAGCTCCTCGGAGATTAAGGCAGGAGGATCAGAGGATTGCAAGTTTGAGGCCAACCTAGACAATTTAACCAGATCCTGTCTCAATATAAAAAATTAAAAGGACTGGGGATGTAGCTCAGTGGTAAATACCCATAGGGTCAAGCCCCAATATTGGCAGGGGGTGATGGGGGTGGCGGGAGGGGCGGGCAGAGAAAAAGAACCTAAGAAGTTTATATTTACTGTATTTTCGTTACTAAAAAGAACTTTATGTGGTTGGAGCATAGCTTAGTGGTAGAATGCTTGCTAGCATACACTAGGCCATGGGATGGATCCCTAGCACTGAAAAAAAATTTTTTTAAATAAAAAATTCATGAGGGATCATATATAGATGCTCACTTTTGAATCGATATCATTGCTTTTATTGGGGGAAGGTCTGTAAGAAAAGGAAATGTGGGACACCGGATTACCTCTGGTCATCCTCCCTTCTTGGGAGCACTGTGCTAGTCTTAGCCATGTCTCTGAAGAACTCTAAGCAGAGTCCTTCCTACGGCAGGACAAGCTGGGAGTCCTCTTCCAGGAAGGTGACTGGACAGAGTGGTTAGTCAAGACTTGAGAGTATGGGAAAAAGACTCAGTGGGTCAGGACTGCAGCATTCTATCTAAAAGTGAGTCCCGTTGCTTAAGCAAACCAGGACTCAGAGCTGTTGGCAAGCATTATCCCAAGAAAACCAAGACTGTCAAGTGGCAAAATTTGACCCTCTATTTCACAATTCGGCTTGTACTATTTAAGTCGGGAAAATTTTCTAACCCAAGAAATTTTTTGTGTGTGTGCAAATGAAGGCTTTTTCAAGTTAATTGTGAACTAAAGAAGCCAAGAACTTCAAAAGTAGCACAAGAAAGGTTAATATGCAAGGAGACTGGGTTTAATATTTTATCTCCACTAAGGTTAGAATGAAGGTAAAAATAAGGTTTCAGGTATGTTGCTTGAGGGATTTGTTGTGCCTATACATACAAGTAAAGACTAAGGTACTGAAGAAAAATGAAAAAAGTTCTCTTCAGACCTAGAAATAAACTCTCATCTTGAGTTAGTGGAACAATACCTGAATGAGTGAGTTAGACCAGTGTGTATCAACTTTAATAGGAATATTAAACACCTGGGATCCTGTTAAAATGCAGATTCTTTTGTGGTGGGTCTGATGAGGGGCTGAGATTTTGCATTTCTAACAAGCTTCCAGGTGGGACAGTGCTGCTGGTTCAAGAAAACAAGGGGCTGTGCCACCAACTGGTCTCCTGGTGGCTCTTCCAGGCCTTTGTGTCTTGGTCAATATTACTGCTGGACACGTCTTCATTTTGAGGTATTGAACACATAGCACGTTGGGACCCCAAGGGAAACCGGATAGATGGAGTTGAACTGGGAAGTAACACAGCAGAAGACAGGCCCTCTAACAGGGTAAGGGGGTCCCTACAACCAAACTACCATGTCAGGATAAAAAGTAGGCTCAGGCGATCCAGGAGGCTCAACCTTGGAGCAGGACAGCAGGAGTCTGCACGTGGCAGATATCTTCTGACAAGCTGGTGAGGCATCCGGATTGGAAGTCCCTCCTCTCAGCTCTGTACCACCCTGTGACTTCCTCCATTACTGTTTTTACATCACTATATTTACATTATCTGCCTATCAGGTCTTCCTTTTGTACTAGACGGAGCACTGCTAATGGCAAATCATACCACAAGGAACTTGCGCTGTCAGTATTTGCTGAAGGGTGAATGTATGAGACATCACATCCCCATTTGTGCTGTTTCCTCTATGGAGATGCCTTCCCCATTTTAGATCGGAATCTCTTATAAGACTCGGCTCCCACAGATTTAAAGTTTTCCCTGTTATTCCCCACCGGCCATGTAGCGCAATCAGTGTCCTTCCTGAATGCCCATGTTGCTGTGACTCCATCACGTATCTGTGAGAACCTTCGGGCCAGGGACTGTGTTTAATTTAGTTATTTCCCCTGCCCCAGTACTAGGGATTGCACCCAGGGGGGCGTGCTACCTTTGAGTTAGGGCATCTACAGCCCTTTTTATTATTTTATTTTGAGACAGGGTGTTGCTAAGTTGCCAGACTGGTCTTGAACTTGCAATCCTCTTGCCACAGCCTCCCAAGTTGCTATTATTGGTGAGCACCACTATGCCTGGCTTAACTTAGTTTTGATTCCTTAGCACTTAGCACAGTGGTTGGCATACCAACTATGCAAAAAGACATATAAAATTAGGAATTCAAGTAAAAGTGAAAAAAAAAAGCAGTATTTTCTACTGAACTAGTCTCTTTCATCAGAGGATACTGAAGGTCCTATATGTAGTAATCCCTGTTAAGTTTTGTTAATGAGGTCACTGTTACTCTATCTACTATATGTAAAGGCAGTCTTAGAAAAAGATCGTAAGCCATTAGAAAAGACTTCCGCAGAAACCCAAATTTCTGAATGGAAAGAGGGCAATATAGAAAATCATTTAAACTTAGGACCTGCATCATGTTCTCTATTTAGATGTTCTGAAACATCTTGGTGACTGAATTTCCAGTCCCTCACCCTGGTGTTTGGTATCACATAGAACTGAGACTTTATTCAAATTCTAATATTGGAAAAAAGAATCTAAAATTGGAAAAGACCCTTTGTCCTAGCTTTTGGAAGCCAGTGTTATTTACTCCTAGAGCAAGGTCCTTATTAAAATGGATCATTTTTAAACAAATATAACTTCAATGGCAACGAGTCCTCAATATAAAACTCCCCAATCAGGCCAAGTCAATCTCTTTAAAATTTTCCCAACAGTCACAATTTATAAAACATGTAAGCCAAACTCAATAAATCAAGTAAATAGCATTGCATAATGGAGGCTTAAATATAGAACAAGACAAGCCAGAAAGGTTCAATTAAGTAAATGCTGTACATATGTCGAGCTTTGGTGAGGTCAGTATAATATATTGGATTATTTTAGTATAAAGCCAAATAAAATAAGACAATTTAATTATTAAATAAAACAGAGGAAGAAAAAAGAATAAAATGAATACTTCAGAAAAATACGATAGGCCCAAAAATCCTAGAACAAATTAGAGTTTTGAATTATAATCTACTTAGTAGAAACCCTAGAATTAGAAAATAGAAAACTATAAAATTCTGATAACAACACAAAAATAGGAGTAAAATTCTCTGAACAATTAGAATATACTCTTATAATTATGATATTTAAGTCTCAACTCATTTTCAATAATTTATATGTGTCAAAAAAGCAAAACATACATATTTAATGTGAAGTTTCCATGGTGATATTAGGCTACTGAAGGAGTAAACAATTCTGAAACAATTGTACAAAAAAAATGAAAAATTCATTTAACCATTCAGTTGCTTTGTCTATACAGTTGCAAAATTATAAAATTTCAGACTATCTGGGTTATTTTCTTTCTATGAACATTTGGTGCCAACCAATCTTTTGTATATCTTTGCAGTAGAAAAGGAATCATATCAAGTACAGACAACTTTAACTCATGAAAGATATTACTACTGTATGTATGCACAATACAGTACCCATGAGTTCTTGTCTACAATGATCATGCTGTCAAATTAATCATGATTAATTTTTTTCTCCTAATATTATTTGTTGCATATTGATTTATTCTGCTGCTAACAAGCAGGGAAAACAACAATCTAACAGTCTTCAAGTATATAAGAAATTATATAGGAGAGAACTCTATTCACTAATATATTGGTTTTCAGGCTTTGAGGAAATAGAGTCATCATTTAATTTTACCAGAAAAATATTTCTAGACAATTTGTTCCTTATCATAGCCTCAGAGCATAAATCTGAGGATTACTTCTTTAGTAAAATCAGATTTGTCACCAATTTCCAAACATGTCTGGTGTTTTTTATTTTAACCTCTCTGTTTTCCTTCACTCATGTTGATTTATTTATTCATTTTATATCTAGTTATTAAACACTCATTAGGTGTTAGTACTAGGTGAAAGTAATACAAAGGTGAACAAATACACACACTGGTGCTCTCACAGAGCTTATGATCCACTAGGCAGACAGACATTGATCAAGTGATCATTCAAACCAGTGCAGGGGAGTCTGTATTAGAGGATTCGATCTCATCAGAGAAGCCAGGGAAGGCTTCTCATGGGAGAAGTGGCACATGTGCTGGGGTCTGAAGGACAGTTGGGAGTTATCTAGGTATAAGTGGTGGAAATGATGGCCCCAGGCCAAGGATCCTGGAGCATACATAAATATGTGGCAGGAGAGAGGGTACCAGGAACTGAGAGTGGCCAGAGTGGCTAAACCAGAGGAAAAAAACCAGAACATGTTCAGGTAAGGAGCCAGTGCATGCCCCTAGGAAGGAGCTTGAACACAAAACAGTTTCATCACATCTTAAGATATTTATCCTCAAAGGCCCTTCAACATTTTACATGGCCTTTCTCAAATGCTACTTCCTCCAAATGCCTTTCCCAATTCCTTCAGCTAAGTGTGTTGTCCTTCCCTATGCTCCAAATAATTCTAACCACATCTGTATTGTCTCCTTATAACTTCATCGTCAATTTTTTTTTTGTGGGGGGGGATATTGGAAATTGAACTCAGGGTGTGTAACCACTGTACCGTATCCAGTCCTTTTTATTTTTTCTTTTGAGACAAGATCTTGCTCAGTTACTTAGAGCCTTGCTAAGCTGCCCACGCTGACCTTGAACTTGTGATCTTCCTGCCTCAGCCTCCCGAGCTGCTGGAATTACAGGTGTGTGCCACCACACCTGGCTATTTCATGTTTATGTGTGCCTTTCCCCCTGCGTGCTGCTTACTGTCAGAGCTGTGAGTTTATCCACCTTTGTCTTCCACACATACATAATAAATGCTCAATAAATGGTTGGAGTAGATTGAATTCAATCAACACTTCTAGTTCAGCAATTTGTGCCACTGCTTCTTCATGATCAAAACTGATCATTGAGCTGGGAGTCTGGCTCATTGGTAGAGCACTTGCCTACTATGTGTGAGACCCAGATTTCATTCCCAGTACCACAAAAAAAAAAAAAAAAAAAATCAAAACCATGATAGTTAAAGTCTTTAGTATGTAGTATTTAGTATGCTGTACCTAAAGGGGTTTGACAATCTAAGATAAACTGTGAAATGTGTGGTGAACTATTGTTACTTGTAAGGCAAACTATCAGAATAAGCCTAGAATTTGAGTACCAACAACACTGCTGCCCAGGGTGTATTCTCAATGGAGGCAAAAATCGGTTTTTAGGGGGCAAAAAAAAAAAAAAAAAAACTTTTAAGACATTACCATTGTCATTACATACCACAATTCATAAACAGATACACATTATATCAATAGTCTTAAATTTCAACGGGGGGTGGTTAGAAAAATATGTCTGAAAATGCTCAGGGTAGGGGGTAATATGAAAAAGAGGTTGAGAAACACAGCTTCCAGGTTTGCACTCTTAACTACTGCTTAATAATGCTTCTCAAGCTTCATGTCATGTTTTTCTTTTCCAGAGAGCAAATTGAAGGGGTAATACATTTCATTAATAACATGGATTCATGAGCTGCATGACAATGTAGATTCAAATCTGCTAAAATGTATCAGTTCTGAAATAGCTGGTTGAGCTATCTGCAAGTAATCGATAATGCACTTATCTAATAAAGCATCTTTTACTGTATACACATTTTATTTTTGTTGATATTCTTCTTTTAGTGCTATAACTGTATGTTCCTGTGACCAAAGGCAATCCTGGGGAAAACCTATGGAATGGGTACTGTTTATCCTGGCACTTCCCCTATTGCCTGAGAATTCTTATTCGACCTCTCCGTTCTCTTTTCATCTGCCCCATTATTCATTTATTCTTTGAACCAATAAACATTTATTGAGTGTGCTGGGCAATATCATCCACTCCCATAATTTTAGTGACAATGTATATGCTAATGAATCTCATTTATTTAATGAATTTGAAATCTTTAATTCTAGCAAAGATTTCATCCCTGAAGTTCCAAAGGACCAGTTCACCTAGTGAACACTGGATCTCAAACTTCCCCAAAACACTGTAAATTCAATATACCCAAAACGGAATGGTCTTCTCTTCTATGAGTGCTTCTCCTCCTGGTTCTTCTCATTAAGAGGTGATACCTTCATCCACCTCCTCACCCACATCAGAAACCTGGAAATTTCTTGTCACCAGTCACACTCGTCTGTGACCATGTCTTGATGGCAGTGCTTCCTCACATTTCTGAGGGCTGTAGTCTACTCTATTCAAATGACTGCTGTGAAATTTAAATTCCTCACTATTAGGTGTAATTATAATGCACCAGTAAAATATATGGGGAGAAAATAATTCAAATATTTATCACCTCTGGCTAGAAAATTGCTCCCTGCTTTGAAACCCTTGAATGTAGACCCTTTATGATCTGACCTGATTGGGTATACCATCCCATCACTGCTCTTACCCTAACCCTTTGAGGCATGAAACTCGGTTTTAATGTTGTTTAAAGATGTCTGAATCAGAGGCCTGGAACTGACATACATGAATTCACTGAAACTGCCTTTGATAAAGAGATCAGAACACAGTTGTTTTGCCTAAATATGGATTTCTACCTAAATGGACTCTTCTCTTTCATTTTTTTTTTAAAGTGTGCTCTTCTTGAAAGCAAGGACGTCAAACAAAATACATTTATATCACCCCTGCAGTGCCCTGTGTGGTAAAGATGCTTAATAAATATATTTTGACAAAATCATTATTGACTATTATTCTACAGACTTGCATGTTCTTTCTCTTGGAAATAGAATTATGTTTTGAGACCACAGTATTTCTTATTCACATAATTTGATGGGAGGAAAGGCAAAATAAACTATAAATTCAATTTACTGACTTACTTATTGAGGAAATTGAGATATTACTAAGTAAAATATAGATATCCAGTCCAGCTTTTTCAAAAGACAGATATGTAAAACTATAGCTATTGCTAAAGTTGGTTTGTGACATGCTTTCTCAGTTTATTTAATGTAATTATAGCTTACAATCAATATATAAACAACAGAATGCCCAAACATCACATATATCTCTGAAATAAATACATGAAAACCAACTGTTTTGGTTAAAAATTGGGGGTTTAAACAAAAATAGGGATTTAAACTTCAGAAGAAAAAAAATATATTGAATCATAGTTGCCCTTAGTGTGAATCATGTTTGCTAAATCTAAACTCATTGCAGAAACAGAGGTGCGGGCCTATAATTCCAGCAACTTGGTATACTGAGGCAGGAGGATGGCAAGTTCAAGGCCAGCCTCAGCAAATTAGTGAGGCCCTAAGCAACTTACTAAGACCCTCTCTCAAAAAAATAGGGATGTAGCTCAGTGGTAAAGCATCCCTGGTTTCAATCCCTAATATCAACAAATAAACAACCTTATTATAGGAGACACAAATACACGTAAAAATTGAAATTATCATTTAAAATACTTAATTCTTTTTTTTAACTGTCCCACATATAAGGGGCAATTTGTATGGTGTTGACTCTTTCTTTTTTAAATACATTTTTTTACAATTATTTTTATGTGGTACTGAGGATCGAACCCAGGGTCTCACATATACTAGGCAAGTGCTCTACCACTGAGCCAGGACTCCAGCCCCTAATTTTAATTCTTGATAGCATTTCTTTTTTGTGTGTGTGAGTGAATCCCAAGATTTTCTAAGTTAGAAAATGCAAAGTTTGCTTGGACTATTGTCAGTCCAATAAAGACGCTATTCTAAACTACTTACTAAACAGACAGATACGTCACAGATCTCTTTCAATTGTAAACCAAAATCACAGTCACAAAAATATTGCATTTGTAAATTAAGACTATTCATTTCATCCTCACCTCTTGGAGGGGATAGTTAACAAATTTGAAACTAGTAATAAAGATGGACTTGCAGTATATTTTCCGCTATCAGTTCTAGCAAGTAGTATATACCTCCAGGTGTAGCTATCTGTGTTAACATTCCATCACTGTAACAAATACCCGAGACAATTGTCTCATAAAGACAAAGGGTTCATTTTGGCTCACAGTTTTGGAGGTTTCAGTCTACAAATGGTGACCCTATTGTTTTGGGACCTGTTGAGAGGCACTACATCATGGCAATAGCATGTAACGAAACTGTTCACTTTTGGCTAGGAGTGTAGCTCAGTGGTAGAGCATGTGTCTAGCATTGAGTTTCATCCCCCAGCATCCAAACAAAGAAATAAATAAGAAATAAAACAAAAAAACCATTCACCTTAAGGTTGTGTCCCACAATCTCCAAAGGTACATCTTCAGTGATCTGAGACCTCCCACTAGGTCCCGCCTCTTAGAGGTTCCACTCCATTCCCACAGTGCCACAAGCTGGGGACCAAGTCTTTAATACATGAATATTTAGGGGACATTCCAGATCCAAACAACAGCACCAACTGTACCCAAATTTACCAAGTCCTGATCTGTGTTTCCCTCCTCACTAGTTTTGTGTGCTCTACTTTAAGGGTATTTTCCTATTTTCCCATTTTTTAAAAAATGTATCTTAATTCCCAATCTGGTGCCATATACAGAGTGCTTGAAATATGTGCTTCCAATGTGTGAATAGATTTGGAAATATTTATCTTTTAAATGAGAACTATATTTAAAAATTATAGTAGATTAGAAAATTGGGAGGCTGGGGAGATAGCTTAGTTGGTAGAGTGCTTGCCTTGTAAGCACAAGGCCCTGGGTTCGATCCCCAGCACCCAAAAAAAAAAAAAGAAAAGAAAAGAAAATTGGGTTGGTCACTGCCACAACTTTCAAGTGATTGGAACTAATAGACCATTTGGAACACATTTTAATTAAAATCCTCATACAAACCCATGTACGAAATACATATTAAACCATGTGTTCTGCATAGATTTATTGGCATTAAAATTATCCAAGTATTTTCAAGCATTTGAAATGCACGTAGCCCAAAGAACTAATACTTCATCATGAGAGACTAATGTGTTTTATGAGAGTGTGGAACAGGCATTCACTACATGAAAACATTTTAGAGTAAACCACCTTTCACAAATACTGTATTTCTGTTTCTTGCTCTATAATGCAAGAGCTTTAAGAAGCAAAATCAAACCCCTTTGTGGTAATCAATAAGTAACATTAGTGCTACAAATATTATAATTCCAACCAAGTCGGGTCTATTTTTGTTTTATGTTCCAACGCACAGCATTTTCCTTTGGTGATGTCAAGAGAATGAAAAATCTACTGTTTATAAAATGAAGTATTGAGTTTATTTTAGATATCACATCTTACAAAAACACTCTAAAAATGCAAAAGCATGCCTTCAAATTCAACAGAATGATGTATATTGGAAAGGGATAGAAATACATTATTTATTATGCATACATTAGAAAACTATTTATTTAATTCAAAACAAAATATATATATATATGTCACAAACCACAAAAAATGACTTGCTATAGTTTTTAGCCATCTCAAACAAATCTTTACTTGTATGAATACATAATTTTTATATATTATAATAATAGGTGAGAGTAAACTTGTATTTTCACAAGATAGAGTTGGGGTAGTATTTTAAAATCATTTTCAACAGTTCACCTTATTTCATTATTGACATAGAACTTCTACCTATAGTTTATCTGAATATTTATCGGTAGAGATCTCAGTTTTTGGCCAGGTTTTGCAAATCCATTTATTAATTAGAAATAAGCTTATAGGTTGGAAAGGAAAAAGAAACATTATTAAAATCAACACATCTCTTCTTTTGCTTCATTTCCTGGATCCTTAAATCTTTAATCCAATTAGTATTAGACTACAGAATATGAAAAAGTCTGCAAAATCATTACTCAATTAAGAGTTCTTTCTAACGAACTGTATATCTGCCTCCTTACTCTAGCACTATTACTTTGCTTCAGTTAAAAAATAAAACAAGTTTTAATTGACTGAAAGGGATCATTTTAGCTTAGTTATAGACTGTTAAAAGTAATGCTGAACTTACCTATTGTGGCAGCCAGCAGGGTAGTGCTGAAGGAAACAGGGGAACCTGAGTCAGGAATTAACAAGGTACAAGGAAACTCAGAGGTGATGGGTATGTTCACTATCTTCCTCCTGGGGATGGGTTCAAGGGTATACATATGAGTCAAAAGTTACCCAAAGCACAAATTAATCACATGCTCTTTATGCCAATTATCTCTTAGAAAACAGTACAAAGAAAAAAAATGTAGAGTTGTTGTGAAAGTAAGAGTTAATTATTAAAGTAAAAGTAATTATCAACTGACAGATTTGATACTATTTTCCTCAAGAAGGCAAGAGATTTTGCCTTTTTACCTTTTTAATCTGTGAGATAAAATTTAAAAGTGGGAAAACCTTACTAAAAGCAAGCATCGTTTTCTGTGTATTGTCTCACTTGCTATTTATTGTAGTTCAAAGCTGCAACTTAGAGTCATTATTAAAAAAAAAAGACAAGCAGGGTTTGGGGTGTAGCTCAGTGATAGAGAGCATGTGCTTAGCATGCTGGGTTTGATCCATGGTACCAAATGAAAAATTTACTGAAATCATGGAATTGTTTTTGAGTATGCAAATTATCTTTACTATCTTCATAATTGTAGCCTTTAATCCTATTGTTCTTCAATTTAATGATTAAAATTTAAAACCTCACATTTATTATTTTTATACTTCCCACTTATTAATTATAGTTATTCTATATTTCCCCTTATGCATCTTTAATAAATATATGCCTTTCCCTGTATGAAAAAAGAATGAGATATCAAATAAGACTCTTAAGGATGACTTTTCAATCATCAGAACTTTGGGAGATATTTCCCCACATGAGTATTTAAGTGACTTTATTCTAGAAAGGAGAGTACGTGTTTTTTTGTTTTGTTTTGTTTTGTTTTTTTTGAGTAATCTTTTTATTTATTTACTTTTTGAGAAAAGCATGACATTTAGTTTAATGAAAAACAACTGCATTTAGATTTCCAAACTTACATTATAATATCCAGTGTAAATGTGAAAAATACCACATTTTTATTTTAACCATGATTATTCAGAGTAATAACCTCTTTTCGGTAAGACTCTCATTTCTTTTTCTTTTTTTTTTTTAAACTAGATTTTTATTCCTTTCATCATTATTCCTTTGGTTAGGTTATTTTTTTAAGGTATGAAGAAATGCATTGTATTTTGAAAGCCCATGAAACCAAGTTATATGATTGAGACCTAGTTCCAGCTCGTCTCACAATTTAACATTTTGACCTTCTTTTTTTTTTTTCCCCTTCCCCCCACTCCTCCCATCCCTCTTTTCCCTCTATACAGTCCTTCCTTCCCCCATTCTTGCCCCCCTCCCTAACCCTCACTCTAACCCTAAAACTAACCCCTCCCACGCCCCATTATGTATCATCATCCACTTATCAGCGAGATCATTCTTCCTTTGGTTTTTTGAGATTGGCTTATCTCACTTAGCATGATATTCTCCAATTTCGTCAATTTGCCTGCAAATGCCATAATTTTATCGTTCTTTATGGCTGAGTAATATTCCATTGTATATATATATATATGCCACAGTTTCTTTATCCATTCATCAACTGAAGGGCATCTAGGTTGGTTCCACAATCTGGCTATGGTGAATTGAGCAGCAATGAACATTGATGCAGCTGTATCTCTGTAGTATGCTGATTGTAAGTCCTTTGGGTATAGGCCAAGGAGTAGGATAGCTGGGTCAAATGGTAGTTCCATTCCAAGTTTTCTAAGGAATCTCCATACTGCCTTCCAGAGTGGCTGCACTAATTTGCAACCCCACCAGCAATGTATGAGTGTTCCTTTTTCCCCACATCCTCGCCAACACCTGTTATTGCTTGTATTCTTGATAATCGCCATTCTGATTGGGGTGAGATGGAATCTTAGGGTGTTTTTGATTTGCATTTCTCTTATTTGTTTTGTTTTTTGATTTTTTTTTTTTTTTCAGTATTGGGGATTGAACCCAGGACCTTAGCGAGGCAAGCACTCTACCAACTGAACTATATCCCCAGCCCAGGAGCATACATTTTAAAATACAAAATCCAGAAAGAGGGTTGGAGATGCTATTCAATGGTAGAGCACGTGTTTAGCAAGCATGAGGCCTTGGGTTCAATTCCCAGCAGAAAGATGCTTGGGGCTGGAGGGTAGCTCAGTGATAGAGTGCTTGCCTGGCTTCTGTGAAGACCAGGGTCAATCCCCACTAGCACTGCAAAAAAAGGCAGAAAGATGCATAAATTAGGTGAAAGTGTTAAACCATTAGGGCATTCGTACCCTCTTCTGGGGACTTAGGCAAGTAGCTCGGCTTAATTGAAAGGTTCATCACCTTCAGGTCCCTTGAGAGGACCAATCTGAGAGTCTGAGAGTCTGAGGCTGGTTGGGGCTCACACTTAATCGGGTACCAAATGAAAGTGGAGTCTGTGTAGCATTGCAACAGAACATCTTTGAACTGTATATTTGTCATACCTTAAGCTAAGATGGTATGCCTTGTACTTGGCCTGATCCTTTAGCATAAGACTGAAAATTACAAACTGAAAATGATAAAGTTGTTAAGGTTTTTCAGTGCAGACTCCACAGTGACTAAATATTGACCTCAACCACAACAAACTTTATTACTGTTTTATACTCATGTCATGCAAAAATACACAGTGGTAGGCTGGTCTTGATCCCCAACACCACAAAATAAAACAATAAAATAGTAAAGTTTTTTTTGGGGGGGTACCAGGTATTGAACTCAGGGTCACTCAGCCACTGAGCCACATCCCCAGTCCTATTTTGTATTTTATTTAGAGACAAGGTCTCACTGAGTTGCTTAGCACCTTGCTTTTGCTGAGACTGGCTTTGAATTCGAGATCCTCCTGCCTCAACCTCCAGAGTTGCTGGGATTACAGGTGTGTGCCACACCATACCCAGCAAAATAGTAAAGATGTTACACATTTTTCTTTCACTGAAAAAAAAAAAAAAAAAAAAAAAAAAAAAAAAAAAAAAAAAAACCTCTGTATGGACAGGTTTGTGTAAATCAATTCTTAATTTGTGAGATTTGTCTGTATCCAAGTACAATGCCCAATTTATCAAGCTGGAAAAGCTAAAACATCCCAGTTATACTGCCTGATTTGACTTCTATAAAGTGAATGTAAATCAGTGGTTTGGCATTCAAGTGGCAAATGGCATGAACTTGGGGACCACAGGGCTATTCTTACAATAGCTCCTTTCTGCAGCAAACACTTGGCATAAATAGTTTATCCAGGGTAGAATACCTGCCTAATATATGTGAGGTCCTGGGTTCAATCCCCAACACCACTAAAAAACTGATGATAATAATAATAATAATAATGATTCTCTAATAATTAGAAATAAAATGGGGAAGATGTCATTTATATAAATTATAAATAAAAGCTATTCAATTTTTTTTTCGGTACCAGGAATTGAACCCAGGGATGCTTAACCACTGAGCCACACTCCCAGCCCTTTTTATTTTTGATTTTGAGACAGGATCTCCCTAAGTTGCTTAGGGCCTCACTAAATTGCTGAGGCTGGCTTTGAATTTGCAATCCTTCTGACTCAGCCTCCAGAGTTGCTGGGATTACAGGCGTGCACCACCACATCTGGCAACTGTTCAATATTTTATAACATTAAGATGGTTTGTAAGGGCTTTTAGAACAGTCAAGCAGCAAGTTATTGAGATACTTGCTTGTGTCTGGGGTATTAAAATGTATAAACAATGACGCTTTCACTGACCAACAGAGCATTCACATAAAAGAAAATTCATCTGAGAAAAATTAACTACTTTTAAACAAGATTAATAAATGAAAAGAAGGCTTTATATTGTATGTACTTGATTTTAGTAAAGTACTCATATGTAGGTATCACTACTTACATTCAGACATAATTCTATAACTGACATCCTAATCTTTTTTTAAAGTAAAAGTTATGGGAGCTGGGGATATAGCTCAGTTGGTAGAGTGCCTTGCAAGCACAAGGCCCTGGGTTCAATCCCCAGTACTACAAAATAAATAAATAAATAAACAAAGTAAAAGTTATATATTTAAAGATTCTTAGGTTTCGGGTTAATTTTCATTTCATTTTCCATTTTACTCTTTTCTCCTTTTTGTTTGTTTCTCTTTTTGTTTTGTTTGCCTATTTGGTTGGTTTTTTGTGATACTGGAGTTTGAACCCATGGGCACTTTACCACTAAGCTACATCCCCAGTCCTTTTTATTTTAAGACAAGGTCTTGCTGAGTTGTGCAGGCTGGCTTTGAATTTTCTGCAGTCCTCCTGTATCAGACTGTCAAGTAGCTGGGATTACAGGCTGTGCCACCCAGCCAGCTTCTCTGTTTTAATAAAACGCTCTTCATTTTTTTTCTGGCAGAAAATTGAAGGAAGTAATAAGTTAGTACTATTACTAACTTTAAGGATACCTTTGAAAACATTAGCCCTGGTTGTACCATCTAATGTCAATAAGCTCTAATTTTTAATAGGCTAAGAAAAGAATATCACATTTAATTGAGAATTACCATTGCAATGTCAAATTAGCAATATTCAAAATAACTATCATATAATACATACTGAATATAATTTAGGCATTTGTCGTACTCAACATTTTCACTGCTGTGACCAAAAGACCTGATATGAACAATTTTAGAGGAGGAAAAATTTATTTGGGAGCTCACGGTTTCAGAAGTCTTGGTCCTAGAACTCTTGGTCCATCAATAGCCAGCTCCAATCCTGAGGGCCCAAGGTGAGGCAGAATATCATGGCAGAAGAGTATGTTGGAGGGAAGCAGCTTGAATGACAATCAGAAATCAGAGAAACTAGGCTCAGTTCACAAAATATATACCCCAAAGACACGCCCTCTATGACCCAACTCCTCTAGCCACACCCCCCAGCCTCCAGTTACCACTGTTAATCCCATCAGGGATTAATTTGCTCAATGGGACAAGACTTTCATAACCCAATCATTTCTCCTCTATATCTTCTTCCATTGTCTCACACATGAACTTTGGGGGACACCACACATCTAAACCATACAGCTTCCATGATTTAAAAGCAAAACCAATTCAGAATTTTGCAGCGTCTCAGCCTCAGCACCAAATTCATTTATTCATTCCAGTACTATTTATTGAGCTTAAGACATGCCAGACACAATATTAAAAACAAGAAATTAAAAGACAAGTAGATGTATAGTCATGGACCCTGGCCTCTAGGAACTTGGATCAAACAATACTGAATAGATAGATGAAAGATCTGCTCACTAAAGCTTTCTAACTGGCAGCATGCCAGGTATCAAAGAGTTCATAGTACATACCTTTCATTTAAAGCATGACCATATCGCCCAGGTGTGGTGGCAGGCACATGGATTTTCAGCTTTCCAGAAGGATGGGGCAGGAGGATCACTGGAGCCAGAAATAGAAGACCAGCCTGGGCAACATAGCAACACCTCTTCAAAAAACAGAAGCATGATCACATTTTATGCTGGTCTGTCAGGTTTAGTATATACACTAGTGCCTGTAACTAAGTCAATTTGAATTGACTTATTCAGTACAATTTTATGTAATTATATAAATACGAAACAGAAATATGCAAAGTGCATTACCTTCTTTTGTCTATTAATCTTGCAGCTCTGTTTAAATGGAGCTAATTTTTTTCTAGTTTTTTTCTTTAGTACAAATGTTTTATTTTTAGTCATCAAAATAATATAATGTTATATATATGTTTTGCTTGCTCTGATACATGTTCAATATTTTTTAAGAACACTTTAGCTCCACTTATCATTCCTGGATGAGAAACACTAGTCTACTTCCCAAACATGTTATTTCCCAGTAGGAAGTACTAGGTCATCTCTTTTCTTGGCCCAGAAGGCACAAATTATCCAACTATGGAGAGAAGAGGTTTTGTTGTGTGTCTAGCATCTGATTTTTATTCTCTGCCTAGATTTATTACATGAAAAATATACTTGAAAAAAACTAAGGGAAATGGAGACAGTGGTCCAGGTGATTTTGAAAAATCCAGCTCCATTCATATTTCTTTCTCTAACTGTGTCGTGGGCCTGATGCTTGAAAGAACAGATGAATCTCATACCCAGACAGACTAGGGAGTTAATAGTTCTAGAGAAATGCTAGTGCACCATAGTGGCACACAAGCCACTATGGTTGACTGAAGGGCACCATCAGGCCAGAAAGACGCTCTTTTTTTTTTTTTTTTTTTTTTCTTTTTGAGGAGAAAAAAAACTCAACTTCATCTACTTCAGGTGTAATAAGCACGGGAGAAACCACAGGAGATAGATTGCCCCTAACTCATCTTCCTTTCACCTCACACATATTCTCCATTGTTTCTTGAGATAAAGACACCATCCAGTTTCTAAAAACCAGACACAGCCACAGCGTGTGTAAGCAAAAAATCAGGATTGATGTTGGAATTTAGGCTGCAAAGTTAGGATTTGGCTTGGATAAAGGAGAGAAAAAAGGTAATGGAAGCAGTTGATTATGGATCTCCATGAAGTAGAGGGATTGTTGGAATTGAGGTAGCAAAAAGAGTGGGGTGAAAGACAATAAGAAGGTGGGGGAATGTGGTGCAGGCGAGGAGCTCAGAGTAGGGAGGGTTTAAGCTTCAGAGTCTGAAGTATGGGACTGGGGTTGTAGTTCAGTGGTAGAAAGCATGCCTAGCATGTCCAAGTCCCTGGGTTCCATCCCCTGCTCCACAAAACCCCCAAAAGCCTGAAGTTATGGCCACCAGAGGGAGTGGCTGGATGGGGTGTCAGGCAGTCCTTGAAGGCGGAGTACTGCAGGGTTCTGAGAAGCCAGGGTGGAAGATTCTTAGAGGTATGTTTAGAGTGCAGAGGAAATAACAAGACATATTACGTTTAGTGCAGAGATACCTGCAGGGAAATGGAAGTTCTAATTCAGGGGGACCCATTATTGCCTGGTCTCTAGGAGGTAGATTTCTTTTTATGTTTTATTTTATGTTTAATTGTCAAATAATCATTGTTAATAACATCATAGAAGTAGAGTAGAATGGAGGCTTCCAGAGACTGGGGCAGGGTGTTGGGAGGGGGCAGGTGCAAAACAGAAACGCAAGACATTGATCAATGGGTGCAGTTTCAGTGAGAGGGAAGAATAAGTTCAGAGGACCTATTGCAAGCACAAAGACTGTAGTTAATATGTAGTTAAAAGAATCTATTCTGCATTTCAAAATAGTTAAAAGAGAGAATTCCTTTCTTTCTTTCATACTGGAGATTGAACCCAGGGGTGCTTAACCACTGAGCCACATCCCAAGCCCTTTTTATTTCGAGACAGAGTCTCCCTACATTGTTTAGGACCTCACTAAATTGCTGGGGCTATCCTCAAACTTGCAATCCTCCTGCCTCAGCTTCCCGAGTTGCTGGGATTATGAGTATGCATCACCATACCTGTCTTTTTTATTTTTTATTTTTATTTTTTGGTTCTAAGATTTGAACTCAGGGGCCCTTTACCACTGAGCTACATTCCTGGTCCTTTATGTTATTTTTTTATTTTTTTATTTTTTTTTTGAGATAAGAGTCTCTCTAAGTTGCCCAAGCTGGCCTCAAACTTGCCATCCTTCTGCCTCAGTCTCCTGAATAGTTGGATTACAGTGTGCACTACTGCACCTGGAAAAAGAGAAGATTTCAAATGTTCTCACTATAAAGAAATGATAAGTATTTTACGTGACAGACATGCTAATCTGCCTGATTTGATCATCCCATAATATATACATGTGGTAGATGCATTGCTAACATTATGTATCACCAGCTTTCAACATAGATTAATGTAAGTTTGGGATTTATTAGCTGAGATCTCTGTTATATATATATATATATGTATATATATATATATATATCCTTTATAATTGTCTTAATGGAGGCAGTGTAGCCTGACTCACATCTCTCCCATTGCTTGCTCACCCCAGCAAACCTTAAACTTGAACACCTACCACCATTATGAGGGGTGGGGAGGTTGACAAACTATGGTTTGTACATTTTCAAATGGATGGAAAAAAAAAAAAACAAAAAGAAGAATACTTTGTAAGTAATAAATACTGCATGAAATTCAAATTTCAGTGTCCCTAAATAAAATTTTATTGGAATATCGCCCACCCATTTGTTTCATATTGTCTGTGGCATATGTAACATATTTGCTCTATATTATACAAGGAAGGAGTTGAATAGTTGGGACAGAGATCACATGTGTCCCAAAGGCTAAAATATTTACTATCTGGCCCCTTACAGAAAAAGTTGGCTGAACCCTGTTCTAAGTATTAAAATAATCCTTTATTGATGTATCCTTTGGAAAACAAAGTATCTGCCGTATGCCTGTGGACCTTCATAAAAAAAATAATTGCAGGAGAGACCATCTTGTGACTAAGAACAGAGATTGGCAAAGGGGATTCAAGTGTAGGAAAGACCTGGGGGCCCCATGCACCAACTGAAAGTTCAGGGACCATGAACTGGGTCTGCTGTGAGACCAGAGTGCTGAGTGGGAAACACCTGAGACAGATCTGTGGGAGATCAGACCTGATTTAAACCCCAGCACCACACATCTTTAGCCAGTTAGCCAGTTAATTGATTCCTCTGAGTCTCCACTTACTATTCCATGAAATGGATAAAATCATACCTCACTATGTGGTACCATGTGTTAACCTTTATGAAAGAACTTGTGTGGACTAGATCTTCAGTAACATGAGTATATTTCCCCTCTCTAGAGAGCTCCAGAAAGAACAAATTACAATTTATATCACTAAGATACCAAGATACCACATAACACATTATAGCAATAAGAGAAAAAAAGATTTTACTTTGCCATGGTTTGTCCACACCAAATGGGATGTTAACATTTCATCTCCAATGTGAGGTATTAAGAGGTGGGACTGAGGGGCTGGGGTTGTGGCTCAGTGGTAGAGTGCTTGCCTACCATGTGTGAGGCACTGGGTTTGATTCTCTGAACTGCATATAAAGAAATAAAATGAAGCTCTGTGAATGACTAAAAAAATGTATATGTTTTTTAAAAGAGATGGGACTGAGTGAGACCTGTAAGAGGTAATTAGGCAAAGCCGCCAAGAATGGATTAATACATTCACAAATTAATGCATTGAAGGATTATGTGGAGAATGGGTCTCCACAGTTTGGCCCTATCTTTTGTCTTGCCACTCTTACCATGGGAAACCCTGTGTCTCTCAGGACCCTGCAGAGAGTCCCTAACAGCAAGAAAACCTTCACCAGGCATGGTCCCTTATCTTTGGACTTCCCAACACCCCATAGTGTAAGTTGAAGTCTTCTCTTCTTTATAAGTTACATAGTTTGTGATATTTAATTGCAGAAATAGAAAAGGGAGTAATACATTCATCTTATTATTAGAGGATTCAATGAGGAGAACACAGAAATCAGCCTTTACCAGGAGCTAAGTGTAAGAAATGAAAGCAGTATGTAGAGAAAACACGTTGAATTGTTCCACAGATATCCCAAGATAGGAAGGAGGATGTTTATTATATTATACCACAGACATATAATTGACTATCATATAGCTATTCAAAGAAAGGGAACAGGATGGGCACAGTGACACACCTGTAATCCCGATGACTCAGGAAGCTGAGATGGGGGAGCCCAAGGTCAAGGTCAGCCTGGGCACCTTAGTGAGACCCTGTCTCAAGCAAACAAACAAGTAACAATAACAACAAAAACCCAGGAGATATAGTTCTATGGTATATTGTCCCTGGGTTCAGTCTCCAACACTGAAAAAAAAAAAAAGAATAAAGTTTATAATGACAGATATAATGTTATATACAATATGAGCTAAGCTGTATTTAAAAGGAAAAACACAATAGTTGGGGGTAGTTGTAGTGCAGTGGTCGAGTGTGTCGAGTGTATGCTTTGCATTCATTAAGCCCTTGAATTTAATACCCAGTACCACCATCACACCCACACACAAAAGTAAAAAAATAAAAAGTAAAAAGTATATAGACCTAAAATAGAAAGAAAAACAGAAAGAATTCGTATACCAGGACATGAACTTCTAAGACAAAGAATGAGACTTCAACAAAATTTGGACCTGCATTGCTTCAGGCTATTGGCACTCTGAGCCTGAAGGTACACATATTTATTCTTGCAAGAAACACTAATTTAGTTCAAACTATCAACTACCTAATTTTACACATAAGGAAGCTGAGTCCCAAGAAGTGAAGAAGCTGGCCTAAAGACCTAGAGCATGTTGGCAGTATAGAAGGAACTAGAACTTCAGATTTAGAACCCAATATACCCAGGCTGGGGATATAGCTCAGTTGGTAGTATGCTTGCTTTGCAAATATCAAGGCCCTGGGTTCAATCCCCTAGCCCTACCAGAAAAAAGAAAAAAAAAAAAAAAAAAAAAAAAAAAACTCAATACACCCTAACCAGGTCAATCAGTTGCCATATTTCTTCTTTTCTGGTCCTCATCCATATTCACAAATAGTTTTATGTTGTAATTGAAGTATAGACACAAATATGGAGAATACAATTTCTTTAAAACATTTCTCCTTTTCTTAAATTCTGTCATGCCAATTCTGGTTCTTCATTATGCTTTTCCCTTAGCATGTTACTCTGTATACCTAATCCATTTGTTGCATTTTCCTGCCTGTGAAATATTTTTGTAAAAAGTCCAAGAAGCTCAAAGGGCCTTTTTACTAGTGCTTGTTGGAATCTCTGACCTCATTTTAAAATTTAAATTTTAAATTCTTTCCTCTTCAAAGTTTGCCTCTTTAGAAAGTGCTTATAATCTCTCCCCTTAATTTTTCAAGACAATAGATACTTTAAAAAATACTTCTCCCTCCAGCCAACTCCAGCCTCCTGAAGAGAGGGTTGTACTCTTCTCAAACTCCCCATCTCTGTCCCCCTAACAAGGAACCTCTCAGCCACAGTCATGTGGGACCTCATTTTTCTTCTTGCTTCTTAAAATGCACCATCAATTCCTTCTATCTTAGCATAGTGTTTCTCAGCCTTGCCTGTACATTAGAATCACCTGGGAGTGGGGTGGAGTGGCTCCTCATTTATTTTGACTGAGATGAAGACAGAATTCTCATCTTCAGCCAAGTCTGAGAACTTCTGCCTCGGATGAATAGGTTAAAATTAATGTGTTTTTCCAAGGGTGTTTTTGTTGTAAAATAAATCCAGTTGAGAAAGTAAAAAAAATTGGCATTTATAAAAGAAATTTCATTTGGTATCATTTGGAGCTGGCAGGAACAGTATTCTTTGGATAAGACCATGGAAATTATACAACTAATTTTGTTCTCATCCATTCGCTTATTCATTTACTATTCATTCATTAATAATCTGCACCGTGCCAGACAGTGGAGACTTAAAAGTGATCCCTGCTTTTAAAGAACTTACAATCTAGTAGCAGGAGAAAAAGTGATCCAAAAATTAGGATGAAGAGTTATATGTGCTTGACAGGGTTTGCACATTCTGTTAAAATCTAACTTCAAGCATATTAATAAAGTGTATTTCTATTGCATCATCTCCAAATTAGGCTTAAGAGTTCTAGTAATTAGAAGACTAGGGGTGTAGTTCAGTGATAGAGCCCTTGCCTAGGTGAGCAGGACCTGGGTTCAACCCTCAGCACCAGAAAAACAAACCAAAATAAAAACCATGATAATTCATGTTTAATCGGATGTCATAGGCAAGTGAGATGTGTGCAAACCCCACAGATGTATCAATAGCAAATGGGAAGTTTTTTGAAATTGAGGTCAAGTTTAAGGGTACCTAGTATTTTATTCATCATTTTTGCTGCTGTGACTAAAAGACCTGGAAAAAACATCCTTAGAGGAGGAAAAGTTTATTTGGAGGCTTATGGTTTCAGAGGTTTCAGTCCATAGACGGCTGGCTCCATTCCTTGGGGTTTGAGGTGAGGCTGAACATCATGGCGGAAGAGTGGAGGGAAACAGCTCACAGGATGATCAGAAGGCAGAGAGAGAGAGACTCTACTTGCCAGATACAAAATATACTCTCCAAAGGCAAGTTCCCAGTAACCCACCTTCTCCAGCCACACCCTGCCCACCTTCAGTTTCCACTCAATTAATCCCATCAAGGCAGTAATCCACTGATTGGGTCAAGGTTCTCATAGTTTGATCATTTCTCCTTTAAACCTTCTTGCATTGTCTCACACATGAGTTTTTGGGGGACCTATCCAAACCAGAAATTATAAATAAAAACTAGTTAACAATTGATATAAGAGGTAATCAAAACTTATTTTGATAGCAGACACAAATCATTCAGAATTGTAGGAAAAGAAAGAATAAATTGAAACTAAGTAAGCAATAAAAACATATAGTGAAGGGATAATTGAACAGACAAACAATGGGATAGAAATAATTTGTGGGGGAGAGAAAAAGAACAAGCAAAGTAAAAAAATGTATCATAAACAAAGGCATAATAACTCCAAAACAGAGTTAAAAATTAGGAATATCACAAGTTAATAACATATTTAAAAGGTGGTAAAATACAAATTTTAAGGAAAACAAATTATGCCTAGTAGCATAGTACTCAAAAACAGATGTGATTGCACAGATCTTTATTGACTATTTAAAATATGTCATACAAAATATATCATTGTGGTTTATTGAAAAAACATAATTTTTGAAATGAGCAGACCAAAAATAAAATCTCCTTAACAAATTGCAAAACATCCATATTTAAAATCTTACATATTAAAAACCTAGTAAAAAGCAAGAAAAAGTCAACAGTGAAATCAAAGCAAATGCAATGGGAGAATTCTCTCAGTAAAAAATATTAGTATCTAATTCTTAATAAAGTCCTACAAAATTCCACTGTACTACTACAGATATACCCCATTGCTCATCATATGTTTATAGCCAATAGTAATTTATGAATGAAACTCTGCATTTTAGAGCAAATTTATTAAAACTAATGTATTGCTAATAGAATACTGGGTTTTTAGTTAAAAAAAGAAGTTCAATTATACTTCTGTATCTACTGTTTCAATACTAAGTATATTCTTTTGCAAAGATGCAGTGTTCCTGAGTAACATAGTCCCAAAGGGTAGTTTTTACAGAAGTATTATGTGCAGGGAAGATACATCCATACCTAGAGTTAAGTGTGTATTCCAGTAAGGACAAAATGCTTCTTCTTTCAGCAGTCCAGTGTAATCAACCTGCCACCAAGTAACTGACTGATCACCTTGAAGAATGGAACCATACTGGGGATTCTTGTTCTCTAATACTAGAAGCTTGGGAATTCAACTGTGTCATCCACTGATTGATGTCCATGTTGCCAGTATGGCCACCTTGGTTATAAGTCCATTGGGTGATGGCAGGAGTTACTAGGGAAATACATTGCTATCCATACAACAGTCATCTTATTTGCCATCATGGTATCCTACACGGCCTTGCTTTTGATCAAGAAACTCACTTCATGGTAAGTAAAGTATAGTGATGAGCCTTTTCATGTGATGCACTGGGTTTACCATATTCTCCACCATCCTGAAGCAGTTGGCTTCATAAAACAGTGGAACCCTCTAAGACTCAGCCATGATTCCAGCTAGGTGTCAATACTTTGCAGGGCTAGGGTAAAATTCTCCAGATGAGTGTACACAGGGTACAGTTTATAGTGTTGTTTCTTCCATTGCCAGGATTCACAAGTTGGGAATCAAGGGATGAAAATAAGAATGGTACCACTCACTTAACTACCCTGAAGATCCACCAACAACATAAGCACTTCCTAATCTTTGGAATTTATGTGCTGATATACTAACTGTCTTATTTCAGAGGGAGGAATGCTTCCACTATGAAACAAAACGATGACTCTATGAACTGGAAGATCAGATTGCCACTTGACTGCTTTGAACTCCTCACACATCTGAATTAATAGGCAATGATGGGAGTTAATATACTATGCCATTTAGGGTGATGGATACTCATTGCCAGAGGGAAAATGGTCTGCAGATACACAACGAAGGTAACAAAGACTGTCTGGAGCACAGGAGGTCCATTAGGGTGTTTCTTTGTACTACCACACCCTGGATTAAAATCAATGTGAAACACTAACAACCTAACTCAGGCACAACTACTCATGGCCTATATTCTTCATGAATGAAGTTTTAAGTCAGCCCACTGGGTAAAAAACTACAACTAGCTGAGTGAGGTACTTGCTGAGAGCAAAGGGAATATGGAATAGATGGTGGAACAAGGTGGTTATAAGTACCATGAACACATGACTAGTGGCAGAAAGGAGAACTGTAGTTGTTATAAGTATTTCTCACTAATTTTGTTATGAATGTATATATGTGTGCAGAGAAAATATCTTTGTTTTATTCCTCCCATATCATCTTACCATACAACAAAGGTGTATTGACTTTATGTTGTAGTACTTAAGAGTTATCAACTTCACATCACAGTATTTAAGTTATAGGATATCAAGGAGAGAGAACATCACCCAAGGACTTGGCATTCTCTTCTAGTGTATTCTAGGTTGTATGTTAGGTAGAATTATGACCTTGCTACTGTCTTTACTTGGAGATTAAGTATGATTTAAGGAGATATGTCTAGATGCCCAGGTTGAGGGCAGGGGCTTTTTTTGGCACACGAGTCAACTTGCCTAGGCCATGTTCCCTAGTTGTTTGATCAAACACCAGCCTAAATGTTGATGTGGAGGTATTTTTTAGATGTAATTAACATTTAATTCAGAAGATTTTGGGTAAAGCAGATTATACTGTTATGGTCTGGATAGGAGGTGTCCCCCAAAAGTTCTTATGTTGATGCAGAAATATTCTGAAGTGATATGACTGGATTATGAGAGCTGTAATCTAATCAGTTCATCCTAGTTTGAATGTACTGGGTGGTAACTGTAGGCCCATGAGACGTGACTGGAGGAGGTAGGTCACTGGGGGTGTACTGTCTAAGGGTTCATCTTCACTGCAGCCCCTTCTGCCTTCCCTTTCTGCTTCCTAGCCACAATGAGCTGGCTCCGTTTGCCACGCTCTTCTACCATGATGTGTTGCCTCACCTTGGGCCCAGAACAATGGACTTGGCCAATCATGGACTAAATCTCTGAAGTCATAAGCCAAAATATACTTTTTCTCTTTTAAGTTGTTCTTATCGGGTATTTTGGTCACAGCCATGCACAGCCAACTAACACACACTTCATAATGTGAGTGGTCCTCATCCAACCAATTAAAGACTCTGAAGACTGATTAAGCTCAAGAAAGAAGTAATTCTGCCTCTAGACTTGCTTTCAACTTGAGACTGCAATGTCAGCTTCGACTGAAATTTTCAGCCCATTGACTTGCCTTGCAAAGTTTGAACCACAATTTCATGAGCTAATTTCTTAAAATGTCTCTCTTTCTCTCTCTCCATATACATATACATACACACATATATATTTAAAATTTAAATATTTATAATACTCTAATGGTTTTCTTAGCCACAATAAATCATTCCGTTAATAAATATTTACTGTGTGCCTAGTATGTGCCATATCCTCTGTACATATCATTAAGAAAGGAGAGTTTTGTCCTTTACTAGATTTCTGGTGTTGAGATTAAAGCCTTGCATAGAGTAGAAACTTAGTATGTTTGCACTGAATTAATAACATAAAGAAGCATATCCTATACCATTTGTCATAGTTTTGTGCATTATCTCCCATTCTTCATGTTCAAAGTCTGTTAATCTATGCTTCTTATTGTAAAAATAACAAATCCTTTAATAACTATTAGCTATGGCAAAAAGACTTTTTTTTTTTTTTTTTAACTGTTTTCAGTTGGACATGGTGGTGCACACCTGTAATCCCAGCAACTTGGGAGGCTGAGGCAGGATGATTGCAATTTTGAGGCCAGCCTCATCAACTTATTGAGGCCCTGTCTCAAAATAAAGAGGACTGGGATGCAGTTTGGTGGTAAACAGTCCCTGGGTTAAATCTCCAGAACCAATAAAATAATAATAAAAATAAATAAATAAAAAGGTCTAGGAATGCATTTTAGTGGTAGGGTGCCTCTGGTTTCAATCCCAAGTAACACACACATATGCACACACACACGGTAAAACACAAAATAAACCTGTTTTCATGAAAGTTTTGAAGCTTTAGAAAAAAAGAAGAAGCAGGGCTGGGGAGATAGCTCAGTTGGTAGAGTGCTTGTGTTGTAAGCACAAGGCCCTGGGTTCGATCCCCAGCACCACAAAAAAAAAAAAAAAAAGAGAAGAAGCAATTTTCATGGACTTATTTCATAGGTTTGCTTTTTCATTGGATTAGTGATGAAGTAAAACATATTCAATGGAAAGAAGGTTTTGAAAGGGGTTTCAATTCTAGAACTGCCCTCCTGTGACATCAAAGATAGTACTAGGGGCCAGTTCAGTAGTAGAGTGCCTGCCTAGCATGAGCAAGGCCCTGGGTTCAATCCCCAACACTGCAAAAAAAATAAAAGTACTGTACTATTGATAGAATGTAACCATCTCGTGTGTATTTCAGTGGAAAGCTAGAAGTTAATCTGCTGTACTTCGGTAGAATTCTGTTAAACATGTAGAGATCAGAATGGTGAGTCTGTAGGCAATGTGGTTGCACTACAGAAGAGAAGTCAAACTCTTCCGGGCTTGGGCAACGCAGATTACACTCCATGATGTAGGTCATCCCAGTTTAAGTAAGGGATAAGGCTCCAGAGTAAGGAAACAATGAGCGCTCGAGAGGGACAGAACTCAGATATGAAGAAATGCTCATACTGTAAATGAAATCCCTTTGAAGAAGGAGTGTGGGTGGCAGAGGGGAGGGGATATCTGCAAGAAAGAAAATGTGTGTAGGAAAACTCCAGGCAGAGACAGAGAGGGTGTTCTAAACCTGTAAGAGTCTTGTCCATCTTAAGGGGTTAGTTGGTCAAGCAGAAATAAGCCATGGGGTATATTAAAAAGTCCCCAGTAGTGGGTGGGAGTGGAGCTTAGTAGTGGAGCTCATGCTAAGCATGCAAGAAGAAAAATGTGCTTGATATTAGCAATTTATTTTAAAACTTAGTCTAGTGTTGAGGATATAGTTCAGTGGCAAAGCACTTGCCTAAAAAAAGTGAAAACAAAAAACTTAGGCTAAAAGGAAAACAGAATCAGGTGGGTGTGGTGGCCCATACCCATAATCCTCCGGAGATTGAGGTAGGAAGAGGGCAAGTTAAAGGCTAGCCTCAGCAGCTTAGCCAGGTCCTAAGCAATTTAGTGACATCCTGTCTTAAAATAAAAAATAAAAAGGACTGGGGATGTAGTTCAGCACTAAAGTGCCTCTGGTTCAATCCTCAGTACCAAAATAAATAACAATAATAATAGAAAAACAGAATCTAAATCTAGTTTTTGTTGCTTGATAACAAAAGAATGTGTATAATTTTAGCATAAAAAGAATTTAATTTTTTTACTAAATTTCATATACACAAACTTTATATGAGTGACAGATATTAAGGAATAGATATTCACATACCTTGGATATTAATAATTTAAAAGGGAATGGTGGTGGGGATGGGGTGGAGCCAGAGAACACCTTTACTCTTTAAGGTAGTTGTGAGTCCAGATCTTAATCTTCTTGGGGAAAAAGCTACAAACAAACAAAACAAACAACCCCAGGGTCTAAGGGTCTAAGCATTTAATTGAGGATGACAAAAATTGATATTCATAAATAATAGACTAATTAAAGAATAACATTGACTCTGCAAATGTTTTGAACAAAAACAGAGTTTTCTATTTAAAGTCCAGGAAATAGGGTTTGAATGAGTGTTCTATGTTGAGATTATTTGTCAACTGCTCCATGTCTATGTAGACTTGTCTTAAAAGAAGTACTACTCTTGTGGAAATGATTTTTCAACTTAGGAAAAAGAGATGTTATTTAGATGCATTCTGTGCCTTGCAGATATTTTTCTATCCTAACTATAAATGAGCATTAACGTCCTCCTCTGAACCTAGGATTATACAAGTCTTTCCTATTTTCCCCCTCTAAGTATGCTTTAGCTGCCTGATAGAGTGTTTCCAAGGTGCAGGGGATCATTAAAATGTAGGACTCCTGTAAACCCATTTCTTAGGATCCTGAGGCAAGAGGATTGCAAGTTCAAGGTCAGCCTCAGCAACGTAGCCAGATCCTGACTCAAAATTGAAAAAAAAAAAAAAAAAAAAGAATTGGGAATGGAGTGCAGTGGTAAAGCACCCCAGTTCTCCCTGCCCCCCAACACACAGTAGGACAGGTGGGAAACTGAATACTTTTAATAATATGTCCTGAACATTTTCATGAAAAAGTTTCAGAGATGGGTAGTGGTGATGGTTGCATAACAATGTGAAAGAAAAGTAATGTTTTATGAAGCTATTATGATTAATTATGTAAGGGATAATAAGAAATCTAAAATATGATCCCTGTCTTCAACGAGCTTCTACTCTAGTCAGAGAGACATCAGTAAATGCATACAACAATAACTTTTTAAAAATCCAAATGTAATATACACAGGTACCCAAATAAAATAACCTGAATGAACTGGACACAAAATGTTTCATAAAATGAATGTGCCCAGGTAAAATCTACTCAGATTAGAAATAGCACCCCCAAATCTCCTTTGTGGCCTTGCTAGGTTCCCCCTGCTCTCCAAAAGGTAACAACAATTGTTCTGGTATCTATCACCATCAATTAGTTTTTGCCTTTTTGAGTTTCATATAAATAGCATTATATGGTAGAATTGTTTGTATTTGACTTCTTTTTCTCAAGATTATTTTTATATGATTCATTTATATCATTAATGTGGAGCTATGGTGCTTCATTTCATAAGAGTATAGCATTCATTCCATTAAGCAAAAATACTTTAACATTTATTATTATTATTATGAAGGATTCTATAGAACATGTACTTAGGACTAGAAGTATTGGGATATAAAGCAGCTTTCAATTCATATTTAAATGTTCACTTTCTAATTGCTTCTAATTATAGAAAAAGAACTGATTATTTTTATTGACCGACATTCCAGAGGTCTTATTAAATTTAATTCAAATAGCTATAGAGTTTCTTTTGGAGTTAAAAAAAATAAACATCGGTACCATCTGCAGATAATGGCAGTTTATTTTTTCATTACCAATTCTCATGCCATTTTTTCTCTCTATTGCATTGGTTAAAGACTTCTGTACAATGTTGCATACAGATGCTAATACTTAGCATACTGTTCCCAGTTGTCTTTCCTAATCTCAAGGGAAGTGGTAAATATTTCACTATTGAGTAGGATGTTTGTTATGGGCTTATTGTACATATGCTTCACCATATTAGGGAACTTCCCTCCTATTCATTTTTGAAAATGCCTATAGTACTTTGTTCAGGTATAATTTGCACTAAGAAAAACACACAAATGCTAAGGATGTAATTCAACAGATTTTGACAAGCCACTGTCAAAATGTAACCAGCCCCCAGATCAATATTCATCATACCAGAATATTTCTTTATCCCAGAAAATTCTTTCCTCATTCCAGTCAGTCTGCATGGCTAACAACTGCATCAACTTTCATCGCTGTATTTTCATTTTGCCTGTTCTTGTTGTATATATAAATAGAATCATATCCATGTTGTTGCATAAAACAGTATTTCATTCCTTTTTATTGTTGAGTACTATTCCATTGAATATACCTCATGAATATACCACACTTTGTTCCTCCACCTCTCCTGATGATGGCATTTAGTTTCTAGGTTTTCACTGTTACAAATAAAACCGTTAACATTCCAGGCAGTCTTTTGGTAGACAGATGATTTCATGTCTCTTAGAAAATACCTAGAAGAATTGTTGGGTGGAATTGTGTGTGCTTAACATTCTGAGGAGGTGCCACACTGTTTCCCAAAGTCGCTGTATAATCCTGCCAGCAGTGAATGAGAGATCCAATTGCTTCAAGTTCTCCATAGCAGTTGTTACTGTCAACCTTTATTATTTTATACATTGTAGCAGGTGTGTAAGTGGTATCTACTGTGTTTTTAATTTGCATTAATTCTCTGATGACTGACTATGAGTGTCTTTTCATATATTTACTAGCCATTCATAGGTTTCTGTAAAGTAACTTTCAAGACTTTTCGTTATTTGACTGTTTGTCTTACTGTCAATTTGGACCTGTTCTTTCTTTATTTTGTATAGTTACTTTGCCTGAAATGTGTATCATGGATATGCTCTTTCAACCCATGGACTGCTTTCTCACTTTAGAAGTGCCATTTTTGGATTAGAAGTTTCTTACTTTTTGATGAGAAATTTAGTGAAGTCCCATATATCATTCTTCCCCTCTTTTCTGTATAGTGTCTTTTGTTAAAAAGAAAAAGGAAAAAAAAAACAAAAACAAAAACAACTTTGCTTATCCCAAAGTTGTAACAGTATTTATTATTCCATTTTTTCCCCCTAGGAGCTTTATAGTTTTGCCTCTGACATTTGAGCTTCTCATCCATCTCTAATTCATTCTTCTATCGGTCTAAGGTGGGAGTCAATATTCATTTTCTCCATACTGGTATCTAGTTGTTTCAGCACTATTATTGACACAACTTTCCTTTATTGAATTTCTATAACAACTTTATACAAAAATCAGTTGATAATGAAATTTGGAGGTCTATATCTTGACTATTCTATTTGACTTATCTATTTGAATCTATAAATTATTCTTACATGAATATCACACTGCCTTAAATTATTGCAGCTTTATAGTTGTATATTAAGATCAGTAATATAAGTCAGCCAACTTGTGCTTCTTCAAGTTTGCCTTGGCTGTTTTCAGTAACATGTATGTAATACATAAGTTTTAGAATTATCTCACTTTTCACTTAAAAAGTCTGCTGGGATTTTGATTAGGGCTGCATTGAATCAAAAGATCAATTTGGGAATACCTCACATCTTGATATTAAGATGATTCATCTTTCCTTTAAACTGAGTCTTGTGAATTTCTATCAGCAATGTTTTTTCCCAATTAAGAGATCATGCACATCTTTTATTAAATTTGTTTAACGACAATATTCAATACTTTTTGTCTGTAAATGATACTTAAAAATTTTCATTTTGTATTTTTTTGCTAATATACAGAAATACAATTGATTTATGCAAATTAACTTTATATCCTATAATCTCATATTCATTTTGGTAGTTTATTCATTCTTTTTTTTTGAATTTTATATGTACACAATCATATCATTAGTTAATAAACATAGATGTATTTTCTTCATTTAAATTTTCTTGCTGTATTGCAGTGGGAAGGATTTCCAGATATGCTAAATAACTTGTCAAAATTTTCAGTTAGTAAAAGCCAAGACTGAAACCCATAGTAATCTGATTGCAGAATATCCTGGAATGAGTGTAGGGGTAGAAAGTATTTGTTGTTGTTTGAGCAGTAAGGGAGATATGGCTAGAAAAAGTAGAGTCATACCAAAGAGGGACTTAATGTAAGGTAAGGAACTTGCATTGTATTTTATAGGTAATGAAGAATCAGTAAGTGAATTCAAGTGGGAAAGTAATAATAAAAATGGGAAGATAAATCTTGTGCAACTGTGCAATCTGGCTTGAAGAGAGCCAGTTCCTTCATTTGGATATTCATTTCACAATCATTTACTGAGCATGTATTATGTTCCAGGAATTGTTATAGTACTAAGGAGATAAAGGTAAAGATAATATATTGCTTGGAGCAATAAAGAAAATTAAGTGATGGAGAACAAAATCTTAGCACAATATGTTCTCCATGCAGTAAAGGCAGTTCTATGATCTTGCATAAATTATTTAATCTCTCTGAACCTCAGTTTTCTCAGTTTTTTATAAAATGGGAATAATAACACATGTAATGCTAACTTTGATTAACAATAAAAATTATGTAGTATGTTTGACCCATATCATACGCGTACTTACGGCAGTGATACTATTTGAAGGAATTTGAAAGGGAGCAAATAATTAGAATGAAGCATTTGGGGACTTGGGATATAGCTCAGAGATAGAGTGTTTGCCTAGCATGTGGGAGGCCCTGGGTTCAATCTCTAATATCACAATTAAAAAAGAAAAGAAGACAGAAAGAAAAAAAAAAAAAACAAAAACAGAAAATCACACAGTTGTTTTGCTCAATGATAAAATTACCAAATGTTTTAACTGATTCCAATGATTAAATTTTTTCATAGGATAAATTATTTTTACAATTTGAGAAAGTACCAAAATGTAAAGATAAATGTGCTACACACAGATTTAGCCAAAATAATCATATTCTTTTACATCTGTATAAAGAACTTGTACATTTATTTATACCTTTTTTTCTGAGTTTTGCAACAATTATACTGATGAGGAAATTGTACTATTGAGTGACTTGTCTAAGGTCACACAGTAAGTAGCAGAGCCCACTTCAAGTCTTGTTTATTTGCTTACCTTGTTTAGCTCTTCTAACCATATTGTCTTATCTCTCATTTGATCGTGATCCATGTTAAAACAAAAATGGTACAGAATCTCTTGTTTTTATGTAACTTATGTATGAAAAAAGTGAGTACCTTGGAAATTAAATGTGGAAGAGTAGGGAGACAAAAATAGAAATGCTTGTCTCATAGCACTCAGACTGCTCTGATTTTCTTAGGTACGTTTTCAAATATATAATATCAATTTTTTTTTTTTTACTTCTTTACTATTTTTTGTTGCATTTATGATTCTGCTTGTATTTCTTTATGGTATACGTCCATGCCTCATCCATCCATGACATATCAAGTTTCTGTTTCTACTAGATTTCAATAATTTCCTTCCCCTTTATGCCTGCACCCACATTTTTACCTTATTGGGTTGTTCTCTCTTAGTAATATATCCAGTTCCTATATCTTTGCTTTCTTTTTTCTTTGCGTCATTAAGACAATGTAGCTACTGCCTTTTCTACTTTTCATTTTACATTATCACAGTGATGATTCACTAATAATTATGGCTAGTATTATATATAGCTTGAGTTCTCACAGAAATCTAAGTTCCTTCAAAATATGGAAAGTCTTTTCATAAAACTGTTTTATGAGCAAGGCATTGTAGGCTGAACTGTGGAAGGGGACATGGGATGGGGATTGGGGCAATACTACAGTATTCTCCCCTTATCTGTGGTTTCACTTTCCATAGTTTCAGTTACCCATGGTTAACCTTGACCTAAAAATATTAAATGGAAAAGTCTAGAAATAAAGCATTCATAAAGTTTAAATTGTTCCTTATTCTGAATAGCATGACATAATCTCACATCGTCCTACTCTGTTCCAACTGGGATATGAAAGATCCCTCTGTCCAGCCTATTCACATTGTATATGTTACCCACCTATCAGCCTCTTGGTTATAGATAAACCATTATGGTATTACAGTGCTTATAGCATTGCAGTGCTAAGTCATGCTTATTTTGCTTAATAATGGCCCCAGAGCACGAAAGTGTAGTGATGTTCACAATTTGGTTATGCCAAAGAGAAACTCTGAAGTGGTTCTTCTAAATGAAAGATATTTTGAGAGAGCATTCACATAACTTTTATTACAATAGTTATAATTGTTCTATATTATTAGTTATTGTTAATTTCTTACTGTATCTAAAGTATAAATTAAACTTTATCATAGGTATTTAGGGAAAGGAAGAAATATTGTATACATACAGAGTTCAGTACTATCTGTGGTTTCAGGCGTCCGCAGGGCATCTTGGAATATCCCTTGCAGATAAGAGGGGGCCTATTGCATTATTTGTGTTTCATAGATTCAATTAAATAAGAAACCTCACACATTTCCTTGTTAGATGATTTTTAAGCCCTGAGGTGCTTACAGTCTAGTGAAACGTCAAAGACCAATATATGAATAAATCCAATATAAGATAAAATTTAGTTCTAACCGTGATGTTCAGAGGGAGTCCAGAGACTATATTAAAGAATAGAAGTTACGTGATTTCTCTAGGTTCGTGGCAACTGAGTAGCTGCTAGATATACCATTTATTACACTATTCTATCAGGGTTATTATTATTATTATTATTTGCAGAAACAGTCATGTATCTTGAGCCTGCAGTAAGAAGTTTTATTGAGTAATATGGCAATACAATGGGGGGTCATTGCTTGTGCAGACATCATGGGTAGTTTTTAATTGAAATCTACTGATGCAGAGGCCTGATGGACTCTGGACTTCTGCCAAAAGAGGGAGGGGCAGAGTAAGGAGAATCTTTTCTTTATCAAAATTCCTGAAAATTCATAGTTGGGAGTGAGGACAGGAAAGAAAATCTGAGTCCAGACCTCAGGTGAGTACTACCTCATCACAGCAACGCTAAACACTAGTAACAGTTGAAGAAGACAGGCCATAAAAATGCACTCCATTTCCTGTTTCCTCTTCCAGTTTTGGGGAATGCTTTGAGTCTATAGGGACCATAATGCTCTATTCCAACTTAAAAAAAAAAATACAACTTTAAACAACTTTAAGGACTGAGGGTGTAGCTCAATGGCAGAGCACTTGCCCATCATGCAAGAGGTCCTGGGTTCCAGTCCCCGCACAAGAGAAAAATCTTTACAAATTTACAATGTTTGATACATGTTCAATGCAAACTTTCAAGCATTAGACACATGTGCAATAAAACTGGAAGTATTTCTTTATACGCCTACTTTCTATTATATTCTCCAGTGTTAACGTTTGTTATAGACTTCCAAATATTATCTACTAACACCAAACAGGCATATGCACTTTTTCTTTTCCTGTCCCCCCCAAATTAGTGATAGTCTTACAAATTGGAAGTTGAAAATTCGATTAAAAGCATGTGCTTTGGGGTTTCCCTAGAACTGGACTCAAATCTTTAACGTTCTGGCTGGGTGACCCTAGAATTTACTTCTTTAAGCTTCATTTTTTAGGGGAAGTATAAAAATAGTATTTCCTTTGTGAAGCTTAATGATTAAAACCTATAGTATATATAAATCACTTAGCACAGTGCCGGACACATAGTGTTTGATAAATACTATTATTGTCTATGACAAGTGACCTTTCTCATCATTTCTTTTATATTTAACTACTCTTAAATAAAGGTTGCTCATTTCTTTCTACTAATTATGTCTAAGTTGGAAAAACTCGTTTTTTTTTTACAAAGTATAAAGTTATTAACTTGTGCGGGGGGAGGTGATTCACTTTTTTGGGGGGTGACAATCTCTTGCGTCTCCCCAATACTTCACTCATGTCCAGAGTGCCTTCTGCAATGAAAAAAACTTTTGTGACTTCAAGGCGCGCTGAGAATGCTCAACCAGGTCAGGTTTTACACAGTGCGCGCAGCATTTGCTTTATCATGCAATTGCTGGGTGTCACCCCTGTAAGCTCACCTCCCACAGTCGCGCCCCTCCATCCCCTCCATCCCCTCTGAGATAAGGACTGCATCAGGGGAAACGAATCTTCGTTGGAACCCAGGGGGACTTGACCGCCGAGGGGCGCCTCCTGGGAGCAGCGGCTAGGGCGGTGCGTGTGAGGTGCGCCCGAGGGGTGCAGGGGGCTGGCAGAAGGGCCCGGACAGAGGGCGGGTTGGAGGTTCCTCTCCAGGTTCTGACACTTGGTTCTCCAGAATTTTCGTCTTGGGGCATCGCCCCCGCCGTCTGCAGCCCCCGGGTCCCACTGCCTCCACTGTGCGGCCCTGCCTGTCCCACTCGCTTTCTTTTTTGGCACTGCCCTTTGCCCTCCCATGGAGTCCTCTGTTTACTCTCCCTTCACTTCCAGTCACCCATAGGTCACCCTCCCTCTACCACAATCACCCTTTTTGTCCCCTCGCTCTTCACCTCTCCCACTCCCAGAGGACTCTGCCGACGGAGATGCTGCGGACCCCACGGCTAGGGTCTGCTCCCGTGAGAACCCTCAGTCCACCTTTGCCCCCTCCTCCGGGACACGGGAGGCAAGTTTCCGCCCCGTCCTTTCCCCAGTGACAGGACTTGGCGGCCGCCACTGCCAGGGAGGCGTAGGGAGGGACGGCCTGGCTCCCGAGCCCCCTCCCCTGCTCGCGAGCTCGCGCGGTCTGTGTCTCTCCGCAAGTGCGGAGACGCGGAGGAGGAGGAGGAGGAGGAGGAGGAGGAGAGGAGGAGGAGGAGGAGGAGGGAGTTGGGGGAGGATCTCCATTGAAATAAACAACCAGGCAGCAGTTATTAACACGGGAACATGGCGGCCGCAGCCTCAGCTACAGCTTCGGCGGCGAAGGTCAGCGCCGACGGCAGCCGGCACCTGACGGCGTGACCGACCGGAGCCGGTAACCGCGCCTTCCCCGGGGGCTGCGAGGGCGGGCGGGAGGCGGGCGGGGGGCGCCGCGTCCCCACCCCCGGCCGCGACTGCCCTTCCTGCGCGGAGCCCGGCGGAGCCGTGCGCCTCCGAGAGGGCTGTTTTTGTGTGCGGGCACTGCTGCCCGAGTGTGCGGAAAACGGGAGTTGCATCCCGGAGGCGCCGCGAAGCTGGGGAGTTGGGGTTTGGGGGGTGGGGAGGGCGGGAAGCGGCGGGGAGACGCGGAGTCCCCGGGAGAGAAAGGAGGCGCTCCAGCGCCTTGCGAGAGCTCGGGAGACGAGTCCCGGAGCGCGAGGCGGGCGGAGGCTGCAGCCCGCGGCGCAGGAGAGAGGTGAGCGCCGAGGCGCGGCGGGGAGGCCGGTGGCGCGGGCGCGGCCCCCGCCGGAGGAGCGAGTGCCTGCCGCCCAGACCGGTGCGGGGTCGGAGAGAGCTGAAGCTCCAGCTCTCCCGGGGGCAGCGCGGCTGAGCCGGGAAGGTGAATCCCGAGAAGGTGCATTCTTTGAGGGAAACGCGGAGCGGCTGCAGCGCAGGGTGGGAGCCGGGCGAGGGGAGGCAGGACTCGGGAAGTGCTGGGGGTGTGTGAAGGTGAAGCGGAGTGTCAAGAGGCGGCCGGCGGGCTGAGCCGCAGGGAGGAGGAGGAGGGGGGAGTCCCGGCCCAGCAGGCGGCCGGGCCCGTGTCAGCGCCGGGGGCGGGGGGCGAGGGGCGCCGCGCACCGCGGGCGGACGGGAAGGAGCTGCAGCGGGCGGGGCGGCGGCGCGCTTGGGCCGAGCAGGCCGGGCCGCGGTGGGGGCGGGGAGCCGGGGGCCGGGCCGCGGCGGCGCCGAGCTGGGCTCGCCCCTGACTTAACTTTCTGGGTGCGGGCATGTGTGCAGGAGGCGCGCAGGGGCCGGGGCCGGGGGCGGGAGGCGGTCCGGGAGGTTCCGGGTTGGCTCGCCAGCGCCCCCTTTTCTCTCCCCCTTTTCCCCGCCCCTGAAGGGACAGGCCCTCAGGGCCCCAGGCGGGAAGCGGGAGGGGCCCTTCGGCCGGCTCGCGACGGTCACGCCCGGGTCCCGGGGACACGCCTCTTTAGGGCCCCAGGGGGCTACTGGGGGAGGGGGCCGGGGTCGTCGCTGCGGGCTGGAGCTCCCCGCCCCCCGCCCCTCCGGGGAGTCCCGGAGGCGCCTCTTCCGAGATCGGGGGTGGGTCGGTCCCTGGTTTGATGGTCCCTCCCTCTTCCCCCTCCCCCTAGTGGTTTCCGGGGCCTGCGGGACCGAGGGGCGGGAATCGGGGACCGGAGCCCCTTCCACCGGCCGGGAGCTGGACCGGGTCTAAAGCCTTCTGGGTCCGTCACTGGTAGGGGAAACTTTCCTAAACCAGAGACGGAGCTGAACACCCTCCTCCGCCACCTCGCCCTCTAATCCCACTCCCACTCCACCACCTCCAACGCCTTCCCCTCCCACCGACCCGAATCTTGCTGCGTCTGACTGATGGGGCAGTGAGCCAATCGAAGGCGGGGAACTGACCTGCCGGGTGTCGGTAAGCCAATCGTGGAGACCAGAGGAAGAAAGGGGGCGGGGTTTCTCCCGGACCAGTTGGAGCAGAGTTGCACGCGGGGCGGGGGAGCCATGGAGACGCCAAGAGCCATCCACTCTAGTCCATCCCTAGTCACCCGTACCTTGATCTGTGGGTAGTGTCACTTACAGGGCTTCTGGTTTGTAAGAGGTGCACGTAGAGATACACGAGATATGTATTTCTCTTGTACCGCGAGAGGCGTTGTCTTAGACACAGCGAAGTCTAAAACCACTTTAGGATGTGGCAGTAACTCCCGTGGCCCGGTTCTAAAATGGCATATGTTGTAGTGATTATGTTCTGGACCTCAGCGCCGGGTTTACCTGCTGAGGATCACAGAAGTTATCTGTTTGCCTCTGTCTCCTTTTAATCAGCCACTCCAGTATGGGGACAATGAAATTTAAAAGGGTACCCTGAGAATGAAGGCATGGGGTAGCCTTACGTCAACTGATTATTGGGAGTGTAAAGCATCATTGTTTGTAATGGCTTCACTGGTTCCCTGTGTAATTAGACCGCCAATTACCAAAGTGCATTTGAAAGTTCGGCGTTTGGGGGACAACATAAAAAAAAGTTGTGGTTTATGGTATGCTCCCCCCGCCCCGCCCCTTTGCTTTTTCTTGGGTAAACAAAATGAAGTTAGAAACCAGAGCATCACTGAAACATTAAGCGTGGGTTTTTAAGGAGCAAAGCTAGTCAAAGAATATTTGTCTACAGAAGAAAAAAAGAAGTCTGAGTAAAATGTAGTTTGCCAGATTACTCCCACACAAAAGATTCTTAAAAATAATTTTAGTTTTCTTCTTAAACACTGCCGAATTGTACAGTGTATGTGTGGTTACTTTTCTGGTTTATACGAGGTTAGGAGACATCTTTGGTTGTTTTAATAGTTGTGTTTAGTCAAGTGACTTTCTCAACTCCTGACTTTCAGGAACAGAGAAGGTTAAGTCAGCATCTCTGTAAGGAGCACAGGTTGCTCTGCAGAAATAGCAGTCTTAAAAAGACAGGAGCTGCTACAATTCTTTTTGTGTGTGTGTGTGTGTGTGTGTGTGTGTGCCCCTGTTCTTTGTTGGTGTGGTTAGTGCACCCTGAGCAGAAATGCTCCTTTTCCCAGCTGGAATTTGTAGACTCTTTGGTAGTTCAAAGAATGAAGAGTGTTAAATGAAGAATGAATCCGTTCACTTTTGGGATAGGTATCCCATGATTTTAATTTTGAGACTTTTAAAAAGATATTTTATGGGCATGATATTTATGTTATCTATCAGGTTCTCAAGTTGTTAATATTGAGTTACTAAGAAATAATTGAGAGTGTAGTTTTAAGGAACAATAGTCTGTTGTAATATACCATTTTAAAGTTAATGTGAATTCACAGTCCAGTATAATTTTGGGTGTTCATATAGACATAAATTAATTGCATTTTGCTGTAGCTCTCGTGGTGTTATTTTAGTGATAAAGGAGTCAAAACTGAGAAGATAAAGCAAATATTTATTTAGATTGACAGAAGTAGGGAGTGTTATAGACATTCAAAATTTGATAACATTCAATCCCCCACCCCCATCATTAGTTACTGTAGTTACTGATGGCCACTCATACACCTCCTCCTCTCTCTTTTGTATGGTTAAGAGCAACACATGATTTGACTCATTCCTTCCATCAAACCTTGAAAATGTTCTCAGATTCTTGGTTGCAGAGACAAGCAAGGCCCCTAATGCCTGGCTAGGGGGAAAAAAAACCTCTCAAGCATATGGAGACATCTAGAAAAAGATGTGCATCGTCAGCTGTGATTCCATTGTGTGCTCTCTCAGACTGGATCTGAGCCTTCTTCCTCCTGGGAATTTCCGTCTTAACGAGAGTTCTTTGACTTTTAGATATCAGTATACTGAAGCAGAGGGTAGAGAAAGCGCTCACCAATTATGAATTTAATTTTTTTGGTAATTAATATTTTTAACTACATTCATTGGTTAAATGTAATTTAGAGTGATTTTACCTCATTGTTATTTTGCATTTTACTGGAAATATAAAATGTAAGGAACGGAAGGGGTCTTGGACTGTGGTATGCAATTGGATAAAGGGATAATGCTCCTTGGCTGCCTTTTTCAATAGTTACATCTTATTAAAGCTTTCCTAGTCTCAGTGGAATCAAGGATCTGTGAGCAGGCTTCCATTACACACCCTATATTTAAGGATTCAGTACCTTAGCTGTTTCAAATCACATCAGGTTGAAATGTGACCCATTAGTTGACAGCTTGGATTTCTCAGAAAAAAATGTTTTTGTTGTGTTGGATTTAAAGCAGTTATTTTAAGCAGTCCTTAAGATGTTGGGTAGGAAAAAAGAAAAAGAATGGTCTCTTTAAACAATTCTAGAAGATTAATTTTCTGAAATACACAAGTGTGCCCTCATTTGATATTTTGACCATTTTGTTGTGATTGTAATTATATTTAAAAGCACAATTGATGTTTAGCTGTTGTTAGGGCAAAACTGCTGTATAAGAAATTATTAGCTTTTTAATATTTTGTGTTTATAGTTTTGTTAGGTACTGTGTTGTTACATGCTTTATTGATTTTAAATGAAAAGACTAGGGGGAGAAAATAAGTCACTGCTTTAAGCTATTGGTCTTTTATTGCAGTAAATAAAAAAATCTGCAGCAAATCAGGAACTTTTACCCTAGTGAAATAATACGGGCAAGCTAGGTAAGGGAAAGCAGAACAAAATCTTTCAGTTTTTTTGTGTCCTTCCTATTTCAAACTAATTTTATCTCTTTGCTTTACTTTTCTAAATAGAAAGATGTTGTTAGTGTTGGTATGTATATTACCTTCTTTGTTTTAAAGCTTTCTGGAGGGGTATAGGAATTGCTTACTGTAGAAAGAATATCATGTCATATTACCCTCTAAAGTCTGTTAAGAAGTAATGTTTGGAAAAGCTATAAAATTCATTTATAGTGTCACCCTCAATTTGGACAAGCAGAGAGAGAACATATACTTTATGAATTCTAGATGGTAATTTCTGGATGGAGTTGAGAATGACTTCTGTGGATGTTTTAGAAGCTCGTGTGGTTTTCCTAGCTGTGTAAAACTGATTGTGAAAAGGAGTGGAAATCTTAAAGGTACACTTCTGCTTTTGAACATCACTGCCTGGAATTAAAAGACTACATGGTCTGCAGGTGGAATATAATACTTTTGACTTTTGGTGCAAAGATTTTATGTGATTACCCATGAAATGTTGATCATCGACCACATTTCTGGCATCAGTGGCTGTAATGACATAATGCATTGTGGAAATGTTGATTCTAGGACAGTGTTCATTTGATTTTTTGGGTGGAAATTTCTAGAGAAGTAAGTGAGCAGGGAACCTGTGGTAGTGTTTTACTTAGCTGCTTTTGAGGTTTTGGGATATTGAAGAGAGGGATGCTGCATGTAAGTAGATGTCATAAACAACTAGTTGAAAGTTCTTAAAAACAACAACAACAACAACAAACTTTGACTAGGCATCAGTTGACAGATACATGGAAAATTGAGGTTGGCCTGTTAATTCTGGTAGAATTAACGCCTAAAGACAGTTCGTTCCAAACTGTTCTCTTTCTTCATGGCCAACTTAAACCTCATTTTGGGCTTTTTATTTTACTTTATTTTTCAGTTCCTGGGATTGAACCAGGGGCACTTAAGCACTGAGTCACATTCCCAGCCCCTTTTATTTATTTTTTTTTTGAGACAGGATCTTACCAAGTTGCTTAGGGCCTTGCTAAGTTGCTAAAGCTGATTTTGAACTTGTGGTCCTCCTGCCTCAGCCTCTCAAGTTCCTGGAATTACAAGAGTGTGCCGCCAGGCCTGGCTTCATTTTGGTCTTTTTAGATCTTTGCATTCTTGCTTTCTTGCTTGTTGCATTCATATGTTCACTTAGTCATTTGATGCTTGAGTGTCCTGGCATTGGCCATATTGGTTGAATAATAAAAACCATGCATTACAAAATCAGTGATTTAAGAGGGAACATAGAATAGGTGATGATTTTTTTTTTTTTTCTTTTTAGTTATCTTTTTTTGGGGGTGGTGGTGAAGATGGAAAGTGAAATGTTTGCCTTACGTTCAGTTTCTTTGGTACTTAAGCTCTATTGTGTATCTGTAATTTTAATTATGTAATAGCAAATTCTGCTTTGATATGTATGTGAGTTCTTTTTCCTGAAACTAGTATTTTTATGTTCATAATTTTTAAAGATTTGTTAAATGTTCCCTTGACTGATTAGTATACTAAGTATATTTCCTTTAATAAAGGTCCAAATATTTGTAATTAGCTTTATTCCTCTGAAATCTGTTGCATTCTCTCTACCCCCAAGTGCTGGGCGATTTGTGGTGGGGATGGCACTCCTCAGTTGGTTGAAGGTGGTAGGGCAGCATGTCAGGGACCTCCCATTTTTGTGAGTTGCCTGTGCACTGTTGCAGCTTTAGGGATACATATTCTGGGCCTTCACACCCTATCTTTTTAAAGAAAGGAAAGCTCATTTGCAGAGCCCTGCATTAGGTGGTCTGCTTTAGTTGTCAATTTTCTAGATGTGGCTTATTTTTGTTCTTAACTAAAATGTCTGCATTAGGAGAGTAACAATGATAAAAGCACAAATGACAGTAGCGACTCAACTATTGAGTGCCAGTAACCTGATAGGGTCTTTTTGACATGTGCTCATTTTTTTCATTCTTGTCATTACCCTGTAAAATAGAAGTCACCCCTTTTTCCAGGAGATTAAGTTTAAAGGGGATTAAGTTATTGTGCCTAAGGACAGAACTTTTAAGGAAAAGTTGACCTTGAGCAGTAAGTGGGGAAACAAGTTATAAACATCACAGCCAATAGTGAGTGAGTCTGAGAATGTCTTCTTATTTGGAATTTGACAAAGCAAATGTTTGTAGGACTTTAAGACTCTCAGTCTAGTTGTGTAGTCCAAAAAAAGATGAATAGATTTGGTTAGTTTCAGTCCTGCAAATTATGTCAGCAAAGATTTTCCAGACTCTTGCTTCAAGGTGGGCCTCTACCTGGACAGAAGTTATTTATTTTAAGAACAAGAAATAGTCTCTAGCTTTTGTTGTCTTCAGCCCATATTTTAACCCTCCTTGAAATTGAGTATTCTTTCTTGTCTTTTACTTTTCAAGAAATAAGAACTACAACCAGGTAAAATAGTTAACATTTACTGAATGCTTAGTGTGAAGTTCAAATGTCTTTTGTTGTATACTCTGGTAGGTTCTCTCCATAGCACTATGAAGTAGTTGTTCTTGTTTTCGCAGGAAATGGAGGCACAGAGCTGTCAAATAACTTGCCAAAGGTCACACAGTCAGACTCCTGAAGAGGAATTTGAACCCACACAGCCTTTGCTTCCTTAGCCCTGCCTCCTTAACTGGAATTCTTGTTAGCTATTAGACTCTTGTCCAGTGCTTTGTTGAGATAACATAGGTCAGTAGTAGTCCCCAGTAGTGAAAGGGAAAGGGGTAGGAATGTATTTTGCAAAATCATATTCTTGCTGCTTATTGTTCTCACTATAGAAAACTTGATTGAGGGGGCATAGGTAGAAACTAGACAGACAGCACTATAGGGGATATAGGTTTAGAATGGAATAAAAAGCTGATAAAGATATTTGATTTCTTATTTCTTTAAAATGTATTTAATTCCGACGTGTGAACTGTTGGGTACAGATTGTGCGATGCTTGTTTTGTGGATGTTTTGCACTCCCGTGTAGCATGGATGACTCCGTATTGAGATATTGTGGTCCCAAAAGAAGCTGATAATGTATTCAGTCATCTGACTTCTGCTCTGCTATTTGTGGAATTCTTCTGTCTGCTCAGTTGTTTGCAGGGAGCGAGGAGAGCTTTCAGAGAACTCTTTCACCTATGCACACGTGAGGCTCTGCCTGCACTGCTTGTAATGTTCCAGCTGCTGGAACTGAAGACCTGTTTTCATAGATCAAAATATAATACATGGTATTTTTTTTTTTGTTATTCAGTTGTGTCCATGTGAAATGTGATCCTAAACTGTCTAAGGCTTAACTTGGAGAATGTGAGTGAGTTCTGGAAGTTCCTGTTGTTGCTAACCGATCTCTCTGCCCATTGAAGTGTACCCATCTAAATGAGGATTTGTCTTTTCTAGCAGATCATTACTGCTTATCAAAGCAGCCCTGGATCCAAATGTGAAACAACTTTCATTGCCTTTGGTGTTACAGTAGCATTTGTAAGGATATTTAATATTAATTTATCTTAAAAATTTCTAATTCTGTTGCTTATATGCTTAAAAATGAAGTTTTCAATTTTTGTCAGAATGCAAATTAAAAAATTGAATTGCATATCTTCAAGGATCCTACCCCTTGAGCCATTTCTAGACCATCTTTAGAGTTAATTAATAACATTTACATAGTTATATGGGTAACCAATTTTAAAAATACATTTTTTGATGTGCTAGAATATGTGTTTGATCATTTATTTATTTTTGTGGTGCCTGAAATCAAACCCGGGGCCTTGTATGTGCTAAGCATATACTCTTCCACTGAGCTATAGTCCCTAGCCTGGAGGATATATATTTTTATAATAGAAATATTCATAAGGGTAATGTTTAATAGGTATTTACCTCTGTGTGGTTATCATTAAAACATAGGAATTCTTTCACATATCTTTTTAGATCCTAAATTAGAAATATAGAAATTCCTTATTAAAATTCTGAACTTCAGTAGTATATAAATTTCTACAAATTTAACATAACATTTCTTGAAATTAAAGATGCTTATTATGGTAGTTAGGGAGACAGGCAGTGGGGTTATGTTGCTTGAGACAGTTCTGCTGTCCTGTACCTGCTGTCTTGAGCCTGCTGAGTGTTACAGGTGTCCTACAGGCTATGCAGCACATTAAGACTAAGCTCCAGCCACTGACCCCAGCTCACTGTTTATGACTTTGAAATGAGGGTGGATTGATAAATAATGGTACAATAATTTCTGACTGCTTCAGCTTGGGTTTCAGTCTTTATAGAAGTTTTCTTTTCTGCTTCCTTTTATCTTTAATTCCCTGACTTTTTTTCCTTCAAAAAGTTGAAGATGGAAGATGGGCGGTAGTGAAAAGAACACAGTTAAGGTTATAGGGGACCTGGGCACGGTAGTGCACACTCTAATACCAGCAACTTGGGAGGCTGAGGCAGGAGGATTGCCAGTTCAAAGCCAGCCGTGGCAACTTAGTGAGGCCCTAAGCAGCTCAGTGAGACCCCGTGTGTAATAAAATACAAAAAAGGGCTGGGGATGTGGCTTATTGGTTAAGTGTCCCTGGGTTCAATCCCCGGTACCAAAAAAGAAAGAAAGAAAGAAAAGTAGGCGAGTCTGCTACTGTCATTAAGGATTTCATGTGTGTGGTCATGATCTGCATTTTTCCCTCTTTATCAAACAGATTTGCCCTGTTAACAGCACTTAGTAAAAAAGCTAGCTTTTAGTTAAGAAAGCTATTAGGTAGTGCTGGGTTAAGATCACTTAACAGTTATTGGCTAATTTGTGGGACGTTAGTTGCTAGACAACATTATGGTCCAGCAGGCTGGGACTGAGCCTCTTTTGTTCAGTAGGATTATTACACTCTCTAGCTTTTAGTATTTTATTTCCCCCTTTTAAGGATATTGTTACAAACTCCTTAATGTTAGATGTCTTGAAAATAGTCATTAGGTCTAAAATGGTCAAAATGGTGCATGTTGAAATCTTGAGATGATTTAAGGTGGTAAAAACTATAAACCAGTTCCTAAAACTTAGAACCCCTGTACCTTTGGAGTTTCTCACAGTGTATTTTTAATTTCTGTAATTCTGTTTTGAGATTTATGTGTGGTGGTCTTATTGCTATCTTAAGTTGTTTTAATATCTTGATTCCATAAGTCTTTTCCATATAAGTATGGAATAAAAATTTTCCTTGAAAATGTTTTTATTGTATTTTTTATCACCAGAGACTTTTCTAAATAAATAATATAAATAATGGAAACTAGCAAACGAAATTGGAGTCACATGAAGATCTTTCCCTTATACCTACTACCTTTTATTTTAGCAAAGGGCATATAGAATTAACTAAGAATCCTAATGGAATGGATGACTCTAAGTTATGAGATAAAATACAAGAAAATAACGATATTTGCTCTGTTATGTATTAACAACGATGCACCCCCCCCCCAAAAAAAAAATGCCTGGACATTGAAGTGTATTGTAAAACAAAAGTGGAGCATTGTCCTTCTCTGGTTAAAGGACATTCACATAGTCAATAGCAGTATTCTTGTAATCATTGATAATCTTATTTATAATATTTTCACTTTAAGGAAACACAATGGGAGAGAAGAGAAATAGGAATAGGAGATAGTGGAGCCCAGATTATGACTTGAGGGAGCAATGGCTTAGGCAAGAATTAACTGGGCCTAGGCATACTTGTCCAGGCCCTGTTTCTCCAGGAATCATGACCATCACTTGGAGAGGTTCTGCCTTTTATTGTGTGTTATATGGGGAGGGATTAGCCATTGGGACCTTTATGTGGGGAGGGAAGGGGAAAGTAAGGGAGAACCTGTGGTAGATGGAAGATGGTGCAAATCCCAGGGGTTGAGGCACCTGTTGCTCATCTGTACAATAGTTGCTCACCTGCTCTGCTGGGAACAGGCCATCTGTCAAGTATAGAGTCTTCTGATCTTTATCCTTACTTTTGGGGAAGGATGTCAATGCTGATGGCCTGCTTCCTTCAAGTACCACTAAACCCCAGAGCCCTCTAACCTCATGCTCTGAATTAGCAGACTGAACATTTGGGGGACTCTTCTCTTGTTTTTAGGGCAAACATGGGACACAGCTCACCCAAGAACAGGTTAAGGTGAGATAAGCCCGGAGGAAGGGAAGGCATTCTGGGGCTTCTGGTTTTGTGAGGTTGAACACCATACTTTTACTGTTTCTCATTGAGCTTCAGTAACTCAGAGAGCTACATAGCAGATTTTGTGTGTCTGCCCCAATTTTCATAGATGTTTACTCTTTTCAATAAAGGGGTTTGGGTTAGGTGTATAGCTCAGTGGTAGAATACTTGCCTAGCTGTGTGAGGTCTTGGGTTCGATCCCCAGCATCACAAAAAAGAAGTATGGGGGTTTTAATTTAGTGTATAATGAAAATAAACAGAAAGAAACTGGAGAAGACCTAAAGAGAAACTGTTCAGTCAGGAGTGTTGAGAGATGCTGTATGAATCTAGGCTAAAAAAGTTAGGACCAGGCAGATGGAAAATACCAACACAAAGAGGAGCTATGACTAAAATCTGTAAGTTAATGAAGGCATATATAGGGTATAAAGCAAAAGTAGTGGGTACCTGACCTTGCAGCTTAAAAGATTTTTAGGGACATGCTAGTAGTTTATTAAGTTATCAAACTGAGTAGGCAGCTCATACTACTTACTATTTAAGTGAATGGACAGTTTATAGTTTATTTTAAGGCTTAGATAAATACATGGATGACTTCATAACATGTTAGTAAAACAGATTAGGACTGTTGGTATACATTCTTTGAAGTTTAATCTCAAGGAGAAAGACTGTGATCTAAAATGCTTTGATTAATCTGGAATTATAGTTTTGTCCATTGTGTCCTGCAAACATATCTAAAATGGCCCATATTGGTTTGTCTGAATGATTTAAGAAATTGTTCTTTCTTGTAGGTTTTCTAAAATTGGGGAGTATACATACATATAACACACACACACACACACACACACACACACACACACAGTCATTCCTCCTCTCCCTGAGATAGTATATAGAACAGGAGAAAGCATAAAGACTTTTTTTGTCTTTTTCTTTTTTGAAGTAGTGATGATTAAACCCAGGGCCTTCCTCATGCTATGCAAGCACTCTTTTGAGCTGTTGCCTAGCTCACCGCTTTCATTTCTAAACTGTCTTTTGGATGGTTACTTAATAAGTCACCTTCTCTGCCTTAGGTCATTAATAGACTGATCTTCCTCATATATTCATTTTGTAATAAAGAAATTTCTCACTCATAATGGAATAATAGCTCCAAATACTCATTGGATGAGTCTATCATGAAACCACTTTTTTCTGTTTCTGCTGTTTACATGAACCTTTGTACCTATTTGTGTGTTCTTCCTGGCCTCCTGTGTACAATGTGTTGATCATACAAATTCCTGCTCCTTGATTTACCTAGAAAAAGATGAATGAGTTATTCTAAAATTTAGGAAATATTCCCTATTTTAGTTTATATTACTGATCTCAGTTAATACTGAATGATCAATCAAAAGAAAAAGAGTGAGAGTCCAATAATATTCAGAGATCATTAGTAAATTGCTTAATATATTAATTATAAATTTTATTAAAAATGTACAGAACAGGAAGGAAATTCCATATCAGAATCTATAAATACTTAAATTTTTGATTTCGTCACTTTGGTAAAATTGAACACTTTTTACACCTGGACTTATTAGATTTTCCCCTGCAGAATATTTTGACACTCTGGTGAGAAGAGGGATTAATAATACCAGTTTATAGTGGAGAGAGGAGAAAAAGGTAAAGAAAACCTTGGGGAAATTCACTAGTTCTGGAAAGGTAATAAAACAAAACCAAACACAAAGAAAGTTTACCAGGGTTAGCACTTAAATATTTCTACTGAGGAAATGATAAAAGAGAGAACGAAATCATCACTTGAAGGGCCATTGTCTCAATAGATCATGAAATTCTACAGTGATCCAAAGAGCAAAAAAGTCCTTGGAGTTTACACATTAATATATGCTTGTGATAACACTTGTAAAAATGTTCTCAATCTCTCCAGATTTCTACTTTTAACACTAATTCCTTACCTGGTGGGATCATTTTATTTGTAGAATAAGGTAGAAGGCTATCTATCTTCCTGTCACCTATTCTCATTCTGTCACCAACCAATAGCAAAAATCACGCACGACTCAGGTGGAAGAGCAGGGTGGCACTTTGTGATGTGCAATGTCATGTGTCTCTTGTTCTTAACTCCTGTGATTCTTTAATAATGTAGTAAAATAAGTGGATAAACAACAAATCTTTCAATGCTTTTATTTCCTGAAATGAAAAGTTACTAGCTAGAAAGTGTTGGGGTTTGAGAGGCCCTGAGGATTTTCTTTTCTTGTCCCAACTTTTTCTTATGAAAAATCATACAGAAGCATGATGAATCCCTGTTTACATTGTGCTGTATGTGTGTGCATTTTCACCCCTTCTCCCTCCCACTTTCTCCAGTATGCCAGGGTGAGTGTGTATTGGATAAACCATTTCAAAACAAGTGCAGATAGGAACCTTTATCCATAAAGAGTGCATTGCCTTAAAATACAGTGTCTGATGTGATCGCAGAATACCATTATTAAACTTAAGAAAACTAATGTCATCCAATATCAAGTCTCTATTTCAGTTTTCCCAGTTGTCTCCAAAATGTCTGTTGACAGCTTTAGTTTTCCAATATAATCTAATCAGTTTTACTCATTGCATTTATTTTCCTATCTTGCAACTCTTAATGTGAACCAAATTCCCCTGGTTTGTTTGCTTTAGACATTTTTAAGAGTCCAAGTCAATTGCCCTGAAAAGGATGCACTTGTTGTATCAGTTTTGGGTCATCTTCTTTTGAATGTTTAGAATTTAGTTTCTCCAGAAGCATTAAGAAATTGTTGGCTGTGTTGGTTAGGTTGACCAGGGCTAAAGAAGCACAACCTTTGAGAGCTTATTGCTTGAGATAGTAGCATCTTGGGACGTTGTCATGACATGCTTCTTCTGTGGCGCCTTTAGATTTTGGCCTAGACAAACTTTCTACTACCAGGTCATAAAGAGATGCAGAAGAAAAGATAATATTAGACTCTGAGAATGTTTATTGTCTACCAACTAGAAGCATTTTTTTTTCCCCTCTTGGAAGTAGTAGATTTTTTGGGGGAGCAGGGTAGCAGGGATTGAACTCAGGGGCACTCGACTGTTGAGCCATATCCCCAGCCCATACAATAAAATTTTGTATTTTATTTAGAGACAGGGTCTCACTGAGTTGCTTAGCACTTTGCCGTTGCTGAGGCTGGCTTTGAATTCATGATCCTCCTGGTTCAGCCTCCTGAGCCACTGGGATTACAAGTGTCTGCCATCGAATCTGGTGGAAGTAGATTTTTGATTTAGGCACAGACCAAGGTGTGGAGGAGTGTTGAGATTGAGATATGAATTTTATAGTTCACTTAGATATAATAGAAATCTTTTATTCAAACACAGAGACAAAAATTTCCAGGAGTGTTTTGAAGCATGGTGCCTTGAGTTTCTTGAATAGTTGACCACTCTAAAGCTTTAAACTTGAACATTTGTTTTTCTTTTTTCTTTGCAGTATCTCCATTTGTTTTCCATGCTAACCTTCCCTACTCCAAAACTGTTTCCAGTTTCTTTAGTTTCTAGTTAACTCTCGTTTTCTCTCTCTTACTTTAGGACCTCATTAAAAGTATGATATAGTCCTCTCTTCTTTCCTGAACCACAGAGGGTATCTAGGCTTCATTGTCATCTTGGGAAATAGACTATAAAGGTGGAAAATTATTCACAGGTGTGCAGTGTACATTAGAGAGAGGTACCTGGTTAGTTCACTCTGTTAATCCAGTGGAGAAGGAGTGATTTTATTTTTAATGTAGATAATAGAAACCTCAGTGTGAGAGTTATGGGTAGGAAAGATACTAGCATCCAAGAAATAACACAGGAATTTGGATAACCCCAGAATAACCCTTTGATTGAAACTTTAAACTTCAGGAAAAAATAAAACAAAATGAAGTTGTCTCCTGTTATTGCAAGTGGTCCTGTGGAGGCAGAACATCGTTAGGCTAATGGCCATGTTCAGGCCCTGCACCTTCCTCAAGGAGCACTCCCTACCTGGACATAAAGTGTTGCTCAATAGCAGAGGGAATGTTACTTTGTTGAGTTCATATTTAAAATGGGAAATCATAAGCTTAGGAGACAGATGAGAGATCAAAGAAAGGAAAGAAAAGTGAGACTGGTGGTAGATCTTTTAATTTGACTAATCTAGCAATATAAAGGTCCTTATGAACTTAAGCGACTAAGATTTTATTTATTTATTTATTTATTTCATAAATCTTCCCAGAAATGTCTTACAGATTTACTGGGTGGTATTCTTATTCTTGTCATTTTGTGTATACTGTGCTACTGTTTAAAAAATGTTGGCATACTGGGAAGGGAGTATATTAATCTTCTGATACTGTAACAAAATATCTGAGGTAATCAATTTATAAAAGGGTAAGGTTTATTTCAATCCATGACCAATTGACTCTATTGCTTTAAGTTTGTGGTAGTACATCATGGTGAGAGGGTGTGGCACAGCAGATCTATTCACTTCATGGTGAGGATGTGGGAAAAAAAGAGGAAGAGGGGCTGGGGAGATAGCTCAGTCGGTAGAGTGCTTGCCTTATAAGCACAAGGCCCTGGGTTCGATCCCCAGCACCCAAAAAAAAAAAAAAAAGAGGAAGAAGCGGGGTTGAGGTCCTGTTGTCTCCTTCGAATGTGTCCCCTTGTACCTCAGTGGCCTAAAGACATCCCCATTAGTTTCTACATCTCCTAATAGCACCAAGATGGGGGAGGGGCAAATAGCAAAACAATATAGAAAAGTGCTGCTATTGTAAAATAATGACTATACAAAACCTCAAGAAAATTAGGTCTCTTCAGTATCTACTTTGTTTGGTTCTGTTTTTATTCCTTTAAGCACCCCAATTTTAAAAGTAGTCATTTAGAAAAAATAAAATGTGTAATATTTCTCTTTTTTCTAAGACAATTTGAAGTGTGCAAAAATTCCACTTAGATCTATGAGATCTTTTACAGTGTTGATCTATATCTTTTTACAAATGTAGACCCACACTAAGGAACTTTAAGTTTTTACTGTCTGCTCACTGAGTGTTACCTCTGTTTGTTTGTACTTTTCTATTTTTAATAATAGTCCCTGTTTTTTAATTTTCTGCATTTTATCTGTTGTGAATTTGGAAATCAGATAACCAGATTTGTTTGCTTTTTTCAGCAAAAATTTAATGAGTACCTTTTATCTGCCAGACACTAATAGTACAGAGATTAAAAAAAGAAATGGCCCTATCCTAAAGTTTTTACAATTTAGGGAAGGAAAGAAACATGTGAACACATAATTACTATACAACATATGCATTAGATTAGAAGATTGTATTAAGAGTAGAGATCTGTACAGATGTATTATGTGAGAAAAGTTTGTTTTGTGAGGTGAAGAAAGGCTTTGGAGCTGCCCTAGTGTTTGATTTGAGCCTCAAAGACCAACTGAGGTGAAATTTTATCATAGAATGTAGAAAAGGCATTCTAGAAAGAGGCATGCACAAAGGATAAAGGTAGAAAATGTATGTTTCTGCTTCCTCTTACATTAGATGCATTTTTAATAAGAGCTGCATGAGAATCTGAGACTTATCAGTAAAGCTGGTGATTGTAGTGCACGGAGTATGGAATGTTTATTTTTTCTCCTTTTCATTTCTTGCTTGTTCTGCTCAGGTATTCTTAATGTTCTCTCCAAACTTGGTGACATTATGTTCACAGATGTGGATCAGAAACATAAAGGCAAGATGGACATGGTTTATGTGCTACATGGATAGCTGGTATCTCTTCCAGGAAGGCTTAGAGCCAGGGCTGGGTTGACAGCAAGGGGATGGAATCAGCTAAACCCTGGCTCACTGACTCCTGTACCTGGTGTTGATGCAGACCACTGGTTGAAATCTAGGCTGGGTTATAGGCTAGAGTACCTACAAATGGCTTCTCCTTGTGCATGCTTGGGATTCCCAAGAGCATGACCACTCAGGTTCAAAGAATCAGTGTCAAGAAAGCAGATTGTAGTTAGATGTTTAGAAAAATTTTCTGAAAAAAGTTTATAGACTTTTGTTTGTTTGTTTGTTTTGTGATACTGGAGACTGAACTCAGGTCTTGTGCATACTAAGCAAGTGCTCTACCATTAAGCTACATCCCCAGTTAGGCCTTTTTCTTTTTAACCACAGGAAATTTGTTTTAAAGGCAAGTTTACTTTTGTTTAAGAATATATTATACTACTAGTCATGTAATAATGATTAAGCATATGTTGCCTCTGGATGGACCTGTTACTTTGGGTAAGTGCTTTAATGTTTCTGAGTCCCTATTTCCTTTCTTGTGATGAGAAACTTGGTGGTGAGGATCAAATGGAAGGTTTTATATTAAGAGGCCAGAATGAATTAGATGATTTAAAAGAAATCTGTTGCTGAATTCTCACTGTATTACCAAGAAGATTGAAAGGCATTAACTCTTTTTAAAATTTTTCTTTAAATTCTGGAATTATCTTTATTTTTTATTTTTTAAAATTTTTTTAGTTCTCAGTGGACTTCTGTTTATTTATATGTGGTGCTGAGAATCAAACCCAATGCCTCACACATGCTAGGCAAGCACTCTACCACTGAGCTACAACCCCAGCCCTAGAATTACCTTTTTTAAAATTGGAGCCAGTATGTCCCCTTTCAATTATTCTTTCCTTCTCAGGTATATATTGTGTACAACTCTTGGTTAAATGAGGATAACATGTATTCAAGATCCGTTTGTTTAACCAGAAACCTTTCTAGAAAGTTAGCCCCGAAAGCCACAGATGGTAGGAGTAATAATTAACAAGCTTCCTCTGAGAGCCCCAGAATGGTGTTGTTTCAGCAGGTGGTTCATTTGATAAATTAAGGCAGTCTTTTACTAAAAAGATTTCTGCTTTTTATATTCTGAGAGCAAGGATGATAAGAGTTTATGTCTCTGGTTCAAGAGTTATGAAATTTTCGAGTGCATGATTACCTACCTTGCTTATCAAATGAAAGTTCCAAGCTCTCATTCATTGATGGTTTAGAAAAGGATGAATGGATGGGTCCAGAAGTTAGCTTTTTAAAGGAGATAGACATAGTGGGGAACAACCTGTGAAGGCCTCCTTGTCTGGCCCTAAGCACAGGGGATATTAGGAATCCCAGTAACCTGAGAGGTAGGTAGTAGGTAGGTACAATCAGTGTAGCGATGATAGGTGAGACAAGGTGGCAGTTGGCATGTTTTTTTTGAACTCACTCATATCTAATAAGAAATTTCTCCATGGCAGACAGGTGAGAAAACCACCTTCTGAAGTGACTTTGAAACATGCATTTTAATTTTAAGGATAAAATGAAGGTAAACTATTTCAAGATCTTGTCATTAGGTTTTCCTTCCTAATCACTCTTAGGGGATAATGTCACTAATGGGGAGAAGGATTGAAAAGTCTTTTTTATAAACTCTAAGAAGAAGACTGTTATGTTGGAAGACGTTAACAACAAGGACCAGAAAAATTTGGAGTTCCTTGAATGCAGTAGTTTGTTTGTTTTTCAGTTCTGCAAAGGCAGTTTGGTATAGCACTGAGTAGACTGCCATCCAGTGCCATTATTTGAACAAGTGTGACCTTGCGCTCCAATTTCCTTAATTGTTTACTATTGATCAGTATTTGACACATAGTTGGTGTTTAGTAAATCTTGGTTACTTATTTGGGATTATAATTCAGTCTAGATTATTTTAAATTTATATTGAAGATGTTCAAATAATCAGTTAGGAATGTAGTCCTGAAGACTTAGAACTACCTACCTGTATATTCAGAATTATTTATGACCAAGCTTTTTTTTTTAAGCCTCTTTCCTGACTCCTCTATCAGTCAGTTCCTGTTTGGGGAATGCAAGAGTCATGTAGTACTCTGTGTTAGAGTCTATAACAATATTTTGTGAACTGTTCTGTAGTTATCAACTAAATGTGCTGTTCTGCTTGATTACGGGATGATTATAATCCCATAGCATTTTAGCACTGAGTAAATAATTCAGTGGTTCTCAACAGGTGAGAATAGAGGAAAAGAACAGATAGTTCGATGTGTCATTTGGTCTATGAAAATTCCTGTCTCTTTACACCATGGTAGTTGTGATTCCATGATAGTTGAAGGTGAAGCTGGTAGTGAGTGCTGTTTTGTGCAGAAGATTGAGAGGAGGGTGATTTAAGTCAAGAGTTAAAATATCTAATGTTTTGGAAAGAAATTGGGAGTTTTAACTATTCAGAGATGGCAAAACATTTCAATATATTGAAAATGTCTGAAAAACAAACTACATGAAATTCACATTTCATTAACTTGGGAGGTTGACCATTTGCTTAACATATCTAGGTGTTAGTCTTAGAAGTAGACAGAGTTATTCTCTACATACAAAGAGATGTACTTAGATTTTTCAGAGAAATATCTAATGGAAACTCGAAGTTAGAATTAGTTGGCTGGTTTGATTATAATTTGAAATAAAACCCCTTTTGGAAAAATTACTGCAGAAGACTTAAATGTTATTGTTGATTAGTTTAACTTGTAGCTTGAAATAAAGTTATTTTTCTAGGAAACAAATGAAGCTCTTGCTAAGAAAGGTTGGACTAATTCACCAAAAATAGGTATCTGTTTTTCTAGGGCTTTGAATATAATCTTGTAAGTAAATGCTTCAAAACTACTTGAATCACCAAGGAAAGCAAGTCTCTTTAGTCACTCTCCATCTAAGTGGTATTCCTTGTACAGTTTAATTAAATTTGATCATCAGTAATCATTCTCTTTTCCATAGGGATAATTTGACTCTCTGAAATTTTCAAGGTCTGTCCTGTTCCAGAGATAAATTCACATTTTATACAGGATGATAGAGGATGCCTGCAGTCAGTTGTGTTTGTCTGTGTTTACAAATATAGTGCACTGATTTACTCAGGCAATGGAAAACTACATAGCTAAATTCTCTGATGGGAAGTTTCCAGATCCACAGGGAAAGATGAAATATTTACTGGAGAATAGTATTTAGAGGCTGTGTTATGAAGTTCAAAGAAACAGATGCCTTCTTTTATTAGTAGAATATGAGCAGAGCATTTGTGAGTAGCAGGAAATTTCTAGGATGATTTTAGTGCACCTCTCATAGATGAACACAGATGAACGGTTACATTTAGAATGTTGGATTTCGTATAGTCCAATTTTTATATAATTAATAAATCTCAGTAGCACTGCTCTATAGTAGACCAATAAGTATTACCTTACTTTTAGTTATACTTGTGACAAAGTATCTACCTTGACTAAGTAATTACAGGTCAAGGGATTAAAATAAAACGAGATGAATCCTCCTTGGGAAGGACTGATGGTTGCACATTCACATGGGGAGGTTCATGACCTCATGCGTTGCCTAACTCTTGCCTTCCTGTCCTAACTTCCTGGTGTCTCACTGGGACTTCTCTGGAAACACAAGCATGTGTGCATTAGTATCTGAAGGAATCATGTTGTGCTCTGTCTTGTGTTTTCCTTTTCAGTTAGAAGCCACTAAATTGGGTATGAAAACTCACTGTCTTTTTACCATTTTCCTTAATTTTTTATATTTGTTTTTAAATCTTGAAATAGGAACATTTATTAGTAAGTCAAATGAGCTATTCCGTCAGAGCTGTGGAAACTGTGGAGTACCATCTGTGTAGTTTGTGATGTGCCATATCAACTCGTATTTGAGCTTTTAGCAGGAAAAGTGAGTAAAGTTACAAAGCATTTTTATTAACATAGCTCATCCTATAGTAAATCAGGGTGAGAAAATGAATTTTTGAGGGACAAACTGCTTTTCCAAATTAGTTGTATTAATCCTTCTAGTGCTTGTGATATCACTAAGTAATTTACCCATTAGTATGCACCAACTTACCATCTTGCTATGTTGTTAAAGAAATACGCTCTGACTTGTATAGATGTGTTTTTACAGATAAACTATAGTTTCCATTCAGAATAGATGTGTGCTGGACTTTTCTCCCTGGTCCATCTTCTGGAAATCCTAAGCAGCAATGCCTAAGAGCTATAGTTAGTATTCTAGATATTGTAGGTAGACTTGGAGCAACAAGTACTCAAGCCTTCCCAGAAAAAAATTTTAGTTTTTCATGACCTCATCAGTTTGGTGCCAAGATGTGTTCCATTTCTTTCTTATGGAAACAAAATTTTAAATGTAAACTGTATAGTATGACCCTTTGCTCTAGCCAATTAATTTATGGTTAAAAACTTGGAAGTTTCATGATAGTGAAAGTACTCCTAAGAGATAGACGGCCATCTTTTCCTTGTGTCATTTGGGCCTCCTGGCTTATGTGACATCAGGAGAACCTTCTAAGCAGCCTTTTCTAATAACCTTGGCCCATTGGTGGTCTTCTCCCTTTCTCATCTTTATTCTGCTTATTTCCCAGATCACACATTTGACTTTTGACTTCATGTTAGCTTATTTTATGTTCTGAAACGTTAGTAGGATCTCATATTAAGAAGGTATGTGGGGCTGAGGATGTAGCTCAGTTGGTAGAGTGCTTGCCTTGCATGCATAAGACCCTGGGTTCAATCCCAGCACCACAAAAAAAAAAAAAAAAAAAAAAAAAGAAAGAAAGAAAAAAGAAGGCATATGAAGTCATATAGCTAAGTAGAAAGTAATTCATTCAACTCTGCTAAATAAAACTTAGAATAACAGATAATTTTAAAACTTTGTACATATAATCAGTTATTCGGTTTTACCACTGTAGCTGACTTACAGCATTACTGATATTTATTTTCTCTCTTTTACAATAAGAACCTTAGAACTAATCCAACTGCCTTTTTTTGTTCTGGTGAGTTATTTATAAACTTCATAATCATTGATATTTCAATACCTTTCAGTGGGAAATTCAGTGTGAGAAACCATTATTTCAGTGTGTAACCAGCAGTTGATCACCTTTGTGTAAGTTTTAGATGATATGCAAGTTAATAATAAAACCATCATACAGAGATAGTTGATAGAAGCAGAAGTTCAGTTACTCATAGTTTTATGTAAAGGATAAAGACAAATGTTGGTAATTTAAATATGTAACATTAAAATTTTGAATGAGCATGAAGATGACTTTTTCTATTGGGATATGCTATGTATAAGCCATTTTTCATAGGTATCATCTCCAGTAAACTAAATGGTGACTGAAACAGATAAAATGTCAGAGATACCATGAACTACTGATATATGGATGGTAGGTAGTCTGATGAGTCTATCAAGCAGTGGTATGTTTGTCTAGACCTATTCTTGGAAAAGGGAGAATCTGCTGGGGAACTGAGAAGGTTGTGTGCAGCCACATGAGATACACACACACACACACACACACACACACACACACACATGCATATACTTCTATGCATAGACATTTAGAGATCTTAAGAGGTTCGATTCTTCCTTCTGTCATGTTCGATATAGGTTTGATTAATATTTTCAAAACACAGTCTCTCCTGTATTTGTCAAAATGTGAGCTGAAGTGGAAGATGATAGGTTTCCTGTACAAAGGGGTGGGTCTGATAATTGAAGCTTACCAAAATCTTTTAGAAACCAGGTAATCGTTGTAACTATTTTTGGTGATTTAGGCTTACATGGTCTTACCTTTCAGCTAAAATAAGGAAGAATTATGCTATTTATTTTCTAAAATGCTGCTTAAAACATCAAAAGATTTATCTTGTAAAAGACTTCTTTCCACATTTTTTACCCTTATCCTTTAACTCTTTGGCCCTAAGAGAAGATGGTAATAAGCATAGTGAGTGAGGACTTGGAATGAGTAGCCAGAACTGCCTGATTTGAAACCCCAACTCTGCCGCTGAGGAGCTCTGGAGATCAGAATGATGGTGTCTGTGATTTACTTCTGTTGTGAGGATAAAATGAGGCACTGACAACAGTGTCTGGTATGTAGTTAGAATGGTGTGAGTGTTCACAGTGATTGCTGTAGTCACTATCATCAAGCTATGGGTTTTTTTTTGTTTTTGTTTTTGTTTTTGTTTTTTTTGGTACTGAGCGTTGAACCAAGGGGCCAGCCCTTTACCTCTGAGCTACACTCTGACCCTTTTTGTTTTTATTTTGGGACAGGGTCTCTCTCACTAAGTTGTCAAGACTGGCCTCAAATTTGTGGTCTTCCCACCTCAGCCTACTGAGTTTCTTGGATGCATGCATGTCTCGCTATGCCTGGCCATCCGGCTGATTTTATCAAAGTTGGTTAAACAACAGTTTCTTTTCTTTTTCCTCCTAGTATAGCGGCTATAAGAGCAGGAACTTTGGAAACAGAATAAGCTGCATTCTCATTTGTTGTTATTTTACTAATTGTTGACATTGGGAAAGTATTTTAAATTCATTGAGCCCTAGTCTCAGTTTGAAAGTAATTCATCATAGGATTATGGTAGGAAATTACTGAAATTATTATTATTATTATTATTATTTACTATATTTTTTAGTTTTTTTTTTAGTTGTAGATGGACACAGTGCCTTATTTATTTATTTTTATGTGATGCTGAGGATTGAACCCAGTGCCCCACATGGGCTAGACCAGTGCTGTACCTCTGTAACCCCAGACCTGAAATTAGTTTTTGAGTTGCCAGGCTCCTTGGAGAATCCATGAAAAGCTATGAACCATCTCCTCTTAAAAAACACTCCCTCAGTTTCCATAGCCATTTTGCATGCTCCTTTGACCATCTGTGTAGAAACATACATGGGTTACCTACATTATAAGGGCTTTGGGTGGGTATTCCAAATACTGATGGCCATCTCATTTCTGCACATTATTCTCAACTTGAGTTGAATCTCTTAGTTTTCTAACATTTAAAAATATTTTATATAATACCTAAAATGTTTAATGTGTTTTGCAGTAAGAACTGTGTTTGAAATTCTTCATAGTTAATTGCTAATAAGTAATTATTTGGATTTCATTTAGATCCATTTGTGGCTGTTTTATTCAAGGCCATTGATGTGAAGTTTAAGCAGTATCTGTTAAGGTCATGTTACTGACCCAAATCTTCCATGAAATAGATAACCAGAGGGAATCAATCCGTTTTACTTGATCTCTTATGGTTCCAACTTAAGGCTAAATTTTCTGCTTCTTACTCAAACTCAAATGATTATTTTGGCACTGATATTTTATAAGGCCAGTATCAGTTTAAGGAAATCAGAGTCAGACTTATCATTGTTATTTTAAAGATCGAAGCACTATCGGACTTGTCATTTCCTTGGGAAATAAAAAGAATTAAAATTCTGTGCTTTTTTTTGCAGATTTAATTTAGATTTATAAGCTCTGGTGGTAGCAGCTGTCTCATTTTTAGATTTTGTGCAAGAACTGTCACGTTTTTGGTGCTCAATTAATATGTTTTTACTTTTTATCTAAATTAATGATTCCGCCCATGAACTAATTTACATGTTTCCATTTGTAATAGTACTATGGAAATGGAAAACATACTTTTCAATTAATGCTTGGAATTCTAGATGAAAAATTCCAGATCATCAGACAGCATCAGGAGAGAGTTTTGTTTGAAAACATGATAAAGGTTCTGTCTGTCTGTCTGTCTGTCTATCTATCTATCTATCTATTTAGTACTTCAACCTGTTTTTTTAGGTGGTTCAAATTAAAGATATGGGAAATGTTAAAAAGATTTGATTCTTTGTAACAGATGCTCTGGGTAATACTGATCAATGTAGAACACTAAATGTTAAAATTTTACTTATATCTTATTAAATTCACTATTGGGCTCTATTCCTTTTAAAGTTTAAATTTCAAGGAAATATAAATGTGTCAATTATAGGAGATTTCTATCGCTTCTCGGCCTTTTGGCTAAGATCAAATGTATAGGAGATTTCTAGGAAGATTTTGTTTATAAAAATGTTTTTTAATTTAAGATTTCCATATAATCAGGATTTTAGGAGGACATAGCCATAACATTTGAATTACTACAGGGTCTTCATTTATTATTTTGTTTTGGGTTTTGACTTATTAAAAGAGCTCTGATTAATAAGACTTAAAAATAAATGCACAAAATGTTTTTTTATTCCTCTGTTGATCATAGTCTTGGTGAATAGAAGAAAACATTGTATAAGCACGTTTGCTGTAGAAAAAAAAAAGCCACCATCATTATCTGTGGAAAATCAATATAGATTTTTCAAAATTTAGATTGATGATTGTGTGCCATCAGTGTTGGCTAAAGCTTGGGGGATGCTCCAGGGGTCAAGAGCAGGCCAGCTGAGCTCTTGCCTTCTCTCGGACTGTGAGAGTGCCTTTCTCAGACAGTTCTTTCCCAATGTAAGCCTGGAATTCCCTGGCTGAAGATGAAAGATACACCTGAATAAGATTCTGACAGGAAATAGCATTATAAAAGTGTTATGTTGATCTGTATCTGTAACATTACTCTACCTTGGGCTGAGGCAAGTAGATTTTGCCTGTGTATGAAAATTGAATTTCATTGGTCTATTTTTTTTATGGATGTTCTGTCCGTCTGCAAGAAGTAAACCACCCAGCCATAGAACTTGAAGATAATGTTGAGTTTGTACTTATTTCATAATCTAGGATAATTCAAAGATGTTAAATCTATTCACTTCTTGTATTTTGCTTCTACAATAAGATTTTTCAAACTGACCCATTAGTCCTGAAACCACTTTAGAGGGCCATAACCAGCTTAAAAACAAAGCAAAAGTAGAGAATATAAGGAACAATTCAGAGGTATCACACCAAGTTTAGGCAAGTACAAAGCAAGGTGTGTACTTTATTTATGTGTGTTTATTGGGCCATTGTGTTAAAAAATATATATTTATATTTACTGTGTGTTCTAAAAAATGTTAGAAAGATGATTGTCAATCACTCTGAAGGAGACCAACTAAATTGCCTGTTGAAATTTGGAGGATACTTATTCCTAAAACAGGAAGTGATGTTCTGTCTTCTAGTGAGTATTTTACAGTTGTCACTGTGTTCTGTATTTGGAAGTACTTATTCTATTCCTGCTGTTTCTATTTTTGTGCCCTTTTCACTATTGGTACGTAAGGAAATAATGACTCTTAGACAGTGAGTGTGCGCATAGAAAGAGGTATTTCATTACTAAAGTTGAATTGGAGTGTATTTTCCAAATCATAGTAAATAAAAAGTTGATGTATACAGTTTTATCAATTTATAAGTTCTTCTATAATATTATGTCTTCAGTGACTCTTGTGTTATATAATAAAATGAAAGTGAAAAGAGCAAATGAATATTAGTAGGAAACTCATGCTTAATAAGTAATGAATTTTTTGGTGACCATACCAAATTTTGTATTTTGTGTGTGTAATATGGTCTTATTTTCTGCTAGGAAAATGTTTCTTGTTCATATGGTGGAATTTTATGTATACGGTTGACCCTTGTTATCTATTCTTGGAAAGTGGTTTCAGGGTACCACCCCACCACCAAAATCTGTATGTGCTTAAGTCCCTTATATAAAATGGCATAGTACATGCATATATGTACATCCTCCTGTAGTCTTTAAACCATCTTTGGATTATTTATAATACCTTATTCAATATAAATTCTAGTTATGTTGTATAGGGAATAATGACAAGAAAAACATTGGGAGATCAGGGGTGTAGCTCAGTGGTAGAGCACTTTTCTTGTGTTTGTGAGGCCCTGGGTTCAGTCCCCTGCACCACATACACACGAAAAGAAGTCTATATAGCAGTTTAATAGACACCTTTTTTTTTTTTTTCTGAATATTTTCTTTCTGTGATTGGTTGAATTCTCCAATGCAGAACCCTCTGTGGAAGGGGCCAACTGTAACCATTTTGTGGTTCTGTAAGGCATAATTCCTAAAAAAAAAAAAGTATTTTGACTTCCAGCTACTCTGACAACTGAGCATGTCTGAGAATGTCCCTGGGTGTGTAACTATCAGGTCAACTTTCATTTTCTAATCAATCACCAAGTCTGAATCAGTAACACAAAGTGTGGGTGAAACACCAATAACACCATGGCAATCACTGAGGATGTTATTTCTGTTTAACAGTAGTATCACAAATATATCAAAATACAGCCCTTTGTCTTCTTCATCTCATTTTGTCTTTCAGTTTTAATTTCTAACTATGTGAGGGGCTAACTAAAATAGTACATTCTGCTTCCATCTGATTCCCAAGGATAATCCTTTTTGGGGTTCTGAAGCAGCTATCTCACTTGATTCCATAAGCAGATTGCTAACCAAGCAAAGGCTTTTAACTCAAAATTCAAATAACAAACAGTTGGAGTTTTTGGCATATGGAATTGGGTAACTGTATTACTCCATTTTTGTTGCTTAACAAAATACCCGAGGCTGGGTACTTTATAAAGAAAAGAGGTTTATTTAGCTCACAGTTTTGGAGACTAAAAGTCCAAGGCTGTTCAACCCCATCTGTTCTGCCTCTGGTGAGGGCCTTGGGGTGAATGATATCACAGTGCTGGAAGTGTGTGCCGAAGGGATCACATGATGAGACAGGAAGCCAGAGAGGGATAATGCCAACTTTGGGATAAGCAAGGATTAACTGTAGAAGAAAAAATTATTAAATTGGGCTTTAAAATTAAAGCTGTCTTCTAAAGAAACTGTTAGTAAAATGAAAAGCTAAACTACAGATTGGGAGAAAATAGTCATAACATTACAGACATATCTAGAATATATAAAAAATTCTTATAACTTACTGAGTAACCCAACTTTTAAAATGTTTAAAAGACTGGACATATATTTGACAAAAAATAAATATGTACATGGCCAATAAGCATAGGAAAAATTGCTCAATATCATAAACCATCTCATTGTGGTTTTAATTTGCATTTACATTAAAACTGCTCTGAGTAGAGTAGCTAAACATTTTTTTTTTTAATGACAGGGCCAAGTACAGGGGAGAATACGAAGTCAAACTAGATCCCATTCCTTGTGGTACAGGTGTCAGATGTACAACCATCTTGGAAAAGTTTGACAGTTTCTTAGGAAGTATCTTGTAAAGTTTAAAAAATGCTTCCCTGGGGATTGAACCCCTGAGTCACATCCCCAACCCTTTTTATTTTTTATTTTGAGGCAGGGTCTCATGAAATTACGTAGGGCTTCGCTAAGTTGTTGAGACTGGCCTTGAATTTGCAATCCTCTTTCCTCAGCCTCCAGAGTCTCTGGGATTACAAGTGTGCACTACCACACCTGACTGTGGCTTTATTCTTGACAACCTCAACCTGGAAAAAGCTGAGATGTTCATATGGAGGGTAAATGGTTGAATAAATTGTATTCCTCACATAATGGAATGCCATTTAGCAATAAATAGAACAGACCAGTGATGAAGGTAACAGTCATATGGGTGGACCTAAAAAATATTTACTGAATAAAAGAAGTCACCTACTCTTTTCTTTTATATGAAGATTTAGAACAAGAAAAACTAAACCCTAGTGTTAGGGCTGAGATTGTGGCTCAGCAGTAGAGCGCTTGCCTAGCACATGCTCTGGGTTTGATCCTCAGCACCACATAAAAATAAATAAAATAAAGGCATTGTGTCCATCTACAACTGAAAAATATTTAAACAAACAAACCTCCCAAAAAACAGTAATAGAAGTCAGACAAGTGGTTGCCTGGGTAGAAGTGGGGAATTGACTGTAAGGGTCACAAGTTGACTTTTTGGAATGGTGGAAATAGTCAAGAAGTTGTGGTAGTGATACCCATTTGTTACACATTTGTTAAAATTGGTAAGTACACACCATGGAGTAATATACACATTTGTGCATGTTACTTTTGTAAATAACAAGCTTCAGTACAGCTATACCTTGGGATGCTTTATATCAATGATGGAAGGGTATGCTTGAGAATAGTGTGAATTCTGCTGTCCTCCCCCTCAGTCACATACACACTTGGCCTCTGCTTAATCATAACATGATTTAAAATTAGCACTTGTGGCCCTTCTTTTTGAAGTGGGGGCAGTTTCTACTTGTGAGGTGTTTCTCTGGAACATGGCAGTGCGTAGCTCAATTCTGCATAACCCCTCACTAATCTTAAGCACTTCTGAACATGTTAAAGTATAAAATTCTAATTTCTACTAATCTTCCTTTTCCCTTTTTTCCAATAAGTAAGGGGACTGAGGCTGACCTTCAAGCTCAAAATTTCAGAGTTTTAATACAGAATCTGGTTTCCAGGAATACTATTTTAAATTCTGATTGGAATTTTTTTCTTTTTTGTCTGTAGGCTTTCATAATTAATGTACCCTTATGTGTGGGTCTTATTTTTTTTTTTTCCTTGCTTTTCTTTTCTGTTAACTCGGTATCTAGTGTACTATTTTTTTCACTTTTCTTTGGCCAAATGGACTTAAAGTCCATATGACTTTTAGCCTACCAAAATTTTTTTTCCTGATACCTTAGAGTTAAAAAAATTATATTGGTTATATAATCTACATTTGTGAAAAAAATATTTATTATTTTTAAACTGATGGGTTTTACTTATTTATTTAACCTTAATGGAGTTCACTCTTATGTTTTCTAAAAATGAACTTTAAAAAGCCTTGGAGTTTTTAGACTTGCTTCCTTAAGAGGTCCCTGTGGTATTAACCAGAAGTGATACAGGGAATTTCCTTATCAGGGTTTTGAGAAAGCTGATACTAAGAGTTTTTTTTTAAAATCTGGAGTAGTCTCTTATGTCCTCTGGGGCCGAATTTCCCCCCAAGTGTTATACATCTGTGTTAGGTCATAAACAAACAAATAAAAAATAACTATAGATTCATATTCACAGGATCAGAGTTTTCATTGATAGTCATATTAGGAATTCATATGTATAATTTTAACACCTTTTTAGTATTTTTAAAAGTGAAATTCCTTGTTCATTTTTTAAATAAAATTAATAAGCTCTTGGTGTTTGTCCAGGGGCACTTAACCACTGAGTGACATCCCTAGCCCTTTTTATTTTTTATTTTGAGACAGGGTCTCTCTAATTGCTGAGACTGGACTTGAACTTGTGATCCTCCTGCCTTACCTTCTCTAGCCACTGGGATTACAGTACCAGGCTATATTTTAAATGTATAGGAAGAATACTAGATTGTTCTACATAATCCTTACCTATATTTTATTATGGAATTTTTTATTGTAAAAAATGCATTTCAGAATTTACTATCTTAATCACTTTAAGTACACAGTTCAGTAGTGTTAAATATATTTATATTGCTGTTTACCTTTATTTGAAAAATTATTTTGTTAATGAATTATAATTATACAATCTACCTTTATTTTTAAAAGTATCTTAATTTAAATATATATGTGTAATTATTACCCAGTCAACAAAGTGTATGTGGCTTTATTTAGATTTTTACTTGATTTTAAATCAGTAGTCCAGAATTTTAATAAGGCGATCACATACTATATGCTTCTGGAAAACTTTCTTGTTGTTTGGCTAACATCCTCATTTTCTTTCTATCATGAACTTCTGATTGTAGCTTCTGTTCCTTTAAGGTATTCCCCCTTCTCATTTTCCCTGTTTTCACTTATTCACAGTAGTTTTCCTTTGAAACAAATAAGCAACTTAAGTGGAGGAACCAGATGTATTCACCTTAAATCCATTATTCAAGTTTATATTCTTTTCCAGAAGAGTTGGTTATTTGGTATATGAAATGTTTTGAATCTGAACCTATCCAGGTGAAGCAGTCAAGACTGAAGAACACATTCATAATTAAATGATGAAAAAACATGAACCAAATGCCAAATGCACTGATTGTCCTACTGCCTTGTCCTGTCTGCTGCTGCACTCCAATTGTGGAAAGGAAGTAAATATGTCAAGGAAAACTAAAGTTCTTTTGAAGTAGGATGTGTACTTACAGAAGTATAAAAGAAGTATTTTTATTTCGTAGTTGTTTTACATATACACACATGTGTGCACGCACATACACATGATTTCTTCACATAGCTATCATGAAAGGAAGCCTGAAAATTTCTAACATAATAGGTCTTCATTAGTCTGTTTTCTTTTCATAGCTCTCACCTTTTCCGGGTTTGTATGTCTTAAAATACTATCTTTATAATCCTGAAAAAAAAAAAAAAAAAGTTGAATGAGGCAGTATTCTGTCTTTATTACCATTTTGTAGCATCTTATTTCAGGCAAGCATAGAAGGCATAGTAGACCAGGGAAAAAAGGATCTACTGTGTGCCCAGAACTTATCAGGTTGTCCGGTTGAGCCTCAGACTATTCCTAGGAGGTGAGTAATAGCAGCCCCTCATCTCCAGTACTGGTATGTTTACCATTTGAAATGGTTGTGATATTTCAGACTAATCATTGGTAGAAGCAGGGTTCAAATAAAAAGATGATTATAAACATGTGTCATGTGCTTTATCTTCAGGGGTGTGAGGCAGTGAAACTCATTGTGGATTAATTGGGTCCATACTTTGCTAATCAGAAAACAGTTCCAGTAGACCACATTTCTCTGATCTAATGTGATGAGAGTAATTTCAGTACCATGTTTATAAGCCAGTTTTTATAGCGCCATCTAAAAAGAGCAAATTTATTAAAATCTAAATTTAGAAAACCAGATTTATCAGGGCTGAATTATTCACTATACATTGTTATATACTCAGTCATACCTTGTTTTATAGAAGAACCAATTATACTACAGTTTCCTTAAATTAATATCTTCTAAACTATGCTTAAACCATTTAAGTTACAAAAATTGAATTTGTGTAGAATTTTTCAAAAGTCAGTGTGCCATTGAATTTCAAATGAAATCTATTTTGATAATGGATAAAAAAATTACAAAGCATTTTAAAATATTGCTTGAGCTTACTTCAGGAATGCTATTAAATATAAATAAATTAGTAGCTGTATAATGAAGAAATAGTTAACGTGTGACAGAAATGGAAAATGTGAAGAAAGTTCATGCTCCTTTTTTTGGGGGGGAGCGAAATTCAAGGTTATTTTTGGAAAACATTTAATGATTCTTTTACTATTTTAATTTAATATTCATTGTATCAGAGATGCTAATTTTTTTCTGTATGAAAGTTTTTATTTATTTATTTATTTATTTATTTATTTATTTATTTTTGGTACCGGGGATTGAACTCAGAGACACTGGACTACTGAGCCACATCCCCAGCCCTATTTGGTATTTATTTAGAGATAGGGTCTCACTGAATTGCTTAGTACCTCACTTTTGCTGAGGCTGGCTTCAAACTCTCTATTCTGCCTCAGCTTCCGGAGCTACTGGGATTATAGGTATGTGCCACCATGCCTGGCTGTATGGAAGATTTATAGGGTACATAAGAAACTAGTCTTTCTCAAAGGAAGTGATAAAGTAAATTGTTCAGTTTTGGGAGGAGTTACCCTGCCCAATAAGTGATTTCTTTTGCTACCAAGTGGCACTCATGTGGCTTAATAGAATCAGTGGAACTACAGCAGCTTTAATTTCTTTGAAAATCTTAGGACCAATAATAACTGTCCTCTAATTTTTCTAAATTAAGGTAGATTTTTACATAAAAGCAGTTTGTTATGTGACACTTTAGAAACACAGTGAAAAGTTTAAAAAAAGTAAACTAAACTATATTTAAACTGTTTTATAAGAAAAATGAAAAGTTGATGAATTTCATCCATATAGATGATAGGTACTTTAGCCTTAGCAGATTTTCTTTGATACAAAACCTAAGTAATGATTAAATTTCTCTACCTTATTTAATTATGAACCATTTTTACTTTTTTGGCCTTTAATCAGTTCCTGATTAAAGTTCGAAAACTCAAACTTAACCTTTACTTAACCTTGACTTACAAGTCCAGCTGTCTTATAAGTTGCCTTTTGGTTGAAGTCCTGATCTGGTTTGTTCTACAGCCTCTTTTCTACCCACTTCCCAAGCAAGTCTTGGATGTAAGCCAAACTTCTCTAGCCAGTAATGACCAGCCCTGGATTATGGCACTATCCAGAAAGACTGCCTGTCCAAATTCTATACTGCTATACATCTTAGAAGAGTCAGCCTGTTTCACTTTCCACAGTAAGCCAAGCTCACTTTTGTCTCACAGTTTGAAATTATTGCTGCTGTTCCCTGTACCTCCCATTTGGTATAGAAGCTGTCTTGATTGGCATTGTCTTAAAACATTATTAAATTTTTGAATTATTTATCTCACTTTCTAGTCTTCATTTGGATACTTAAAACAGAGGCCCATGGTTCTTCTATTTCTGAATCAATATTAAGTTAATTTCTGTGGCATCTACTTCTGTTTTAATGATATTTTATACAAATTGAAATCCTAAAAAAAATCACAATTCACAAAGTCATAGAATTTTAGAGGTAGAGGTATTGGTCAAATGTTATTTACACTTAAGAATACTGAGTCATAGAAGTGTTGATTTTGACCAGTGCTATATTTCTGAAATTATGGTGTGGCCTGGACAGGTCTTATTCCTATCTGTGTCATTTTTATTCAGTAGGGTCTTTGTAATAGTGTTTTTATTTTGGTTCTTAAAAAAAAGCTCTTAAAAAACACTTAGCATTTAGATATGTAATTGTTTTACAGAAAGAATTTTCAAACATTTCAAGTGGTACTACTTAATACATGGAAACCGATGATCAAACATTTAAATTGAAACTGTTTGTACCATGAGCTGGTTTTTACTAAAAGCTGGAGTACTGTGATTATTGGTTCCTCTGTGCAGCGACTCTACAATCTGTGTTATATTCCCAGCAGTCCTATTTATATATGTTATTGGTGTAACTATTACTCTGTTGGTGTCTTTTCACTGTATCTGGAAATGTAGTCCACCTCCTGAGGAAAAAGGGAAAAAAACAGTAGCACTTAATACCATTATTCCCACAGAGCTTCAGAAATTGGCACACAAGTTTTCATGTTAATCTCACAAATGCTGTTATTTTGAATTATTTCATTTCAAAACAGTATTCAGTGTCTTTTAATGAAACAGAAGGTGAAACAAGGTCAGTGTGACAGAAGAGGGAGATGAGAATGGGCTTAGGAGTTTGTATTAAAAGATGTAGCCGGGGTCGAAAGGAAATCTAGGCTACTAGTAACTTGCATGTATTTCTAAGAGAAAAATCTTCCCTCTCCCGAGAGTTGGTAAGGTGTTTTGAAGCTTGTATGTAAAGGCAGATATGATTGGGTGCTACTGTTTTCTTTTAGAAGAACCCATAGAAGACTTCTGTGTTTTATCAAGAACAGGTTGTGTGTAGATTTGGAGTATACCGATGATCACTGTTATTCTGTGTAAGACTTTGTGTTTATAAACCTTTAGCATGTCTGTGAGTAAAAGGGATTTTTAATCTCAGAGCTATAAAGTAAAAGTTGACAAGTAGTTTCTAAAATGCGTGTATTATGGTCGCTAGAGTTCCCCTGGGATCCCCTACTTACCTAATATTTGAATTATAGAAAAGAACAGTAAACATTCAGTAAATACTCCAGGCTTCCAAGTAACCGTCAAAAAAAATTTTTTTCTGCAATCGTGGTTGCTTAATTTTGTAGAATTTTTAAAAAATTATTATTTTGCTTGTTTTCTGAATGTTACTTAAATTTACAAGTGTCACTCATGCAAGCAATGGTAATATAATTCTGAATTGAATGCTTAGGGAAAAAAAATCAACATAATATTTAAAACCTTTTAGATAGAATAAGCCAATTCAAAGGGCTGGGGACTCAGCTCATTGGTAGAGGACTTGCTTAGCATATGCGAGGACCTGGGTTCAATCCCCAGTACTGTAAAAAGAAGGAATGGAAGGGGGCCTGGAGGGAGCCAGTTTGTAACTTTCAGTCTAATAACCATCATTTAAAAAAAAAAAAAAAAAAAAAAAAAAGACATGTATTTGTCTTAGGAAAGAAAAAAAGATGCTTCTGTTCCATCCCCCCAACCCATGGAAACCGATGATCAAACATTTAAATTGAAACTGTTTGTACCATGAGCTGGTTTTTACTAAAAGCTGGAGTACTGTGATTATTGGTTCCTCTGTGCAGCGACTCTACAATCTGTGTTATATTCCTTGAGTACTATACTAAATGTTTGGGTCTTCAGCACTTTCTTACTAAGTTGTGACTAAGGCCATCTAGTAGAGTCTGTTCACATGGAAACATTTTCTTATTGTCATAGATTCATAATTTGTATTAAAACTACATGCAGAGCCTGCTATGGAAGCTGCGTGACGTGTTTCCCCTTTCTTTTAACAATGAGCATATACTTTCACCAACTTGTGTCCTTTACTCAAATCCTTATACTTCACTTTTGGATACCACTTTCCCCCCAGTATGTTGTCACAAAAGCATTGTGGTAGTAGGAGGACTCTTCTGGCATTTTGGAGTCAGCCTGAATTCAGGTTGGAAGCCAGAAACCGGTCTTGTGCCCCTTCCCTATTCATCATTTAAAAGAAAGGTGTTTGTTGGAGTGCTGATTATTAAGGACCTGGCCCTTCCTCTTCATGGTTTTACTGGGTACTTTCCATATCTTTTCCTTATCTCTTCTCTTCATTGGTGTATTTACTCATTTCTTTTTTCTTTACTTTTCTTCCTTTCCATTTTGAAAGGAAATTTAGAGGAATGCTTTCTCTCCTGCTAGTAGCAGTGTTTCTGAAGGCAGAAACATTGGTGTCCCCTATGTGGAACACTGAAAGATGTTTTGAAGATATTTGCCTCTAAGTGGCAGAAAGGCACCAAAGTAGAAATGTGAGCTTTAATGGTTAACATTCTAAATATCCAGAACATGAAGGTAATTTTTTTGTGAAAAAATACATTGCTGTATTTGAAGATAAGACTGAAAAAGGGCAGTACTCTGTTTAATCTGGTTCTGAATTCAGTTGTTCAGAAACTACATAGCTGTTCAGAGAAAAGAAAAAATAATTTGGTTACATGTAGAGATTGCTTGTTTCCAACCAGAACAGGACTTCCTTCTTTGGGCTTATTACTTCCAGTGTTATACCTGTTCTAAGGAATTGGTGCTCTCTAAGAAATGAATATATTTTTTTCCGTTTTTTAGATACCAACTACTATCTGTCCCTGTTAGATAAGTATTTGTCTCAAACGTGATGATATATGTTAAAATGGAAAACAAAAACAAACGAAAGGTTTTGTCCGACTTTTACATTTAGGACTGAGGGAAAAAAATAAATGTTGCTTAAATAACCACATCATTTGGTCATTGTGTTAAAACCCTCTAAGACTTGCAAAAACATTTGTGGGTAATTAGAATACAGAAACAAGTGATAATCCGCACCACAGAATTCCTATGCTGATACGAATTGACTGAAACAAAACACAACAAAACTGTAAACTTTATGGGACCTGTCTGGCATTTACTGAATATTGCTTTGCGCCTTAAGCTCACTGTAAAATTGATTTTGTAGTATTATTGGGAGATAGAATAATATAGTGGTCAAGAGAGACTGTGGTGTCAGATGCATTGGGTTTTGAGTCTTAGCTTTTCTATTTTTGGTCCTGTGACCATAATCGTCTATGGGATTAGCAGACTAGCTTAAAAATTCTCATGTTGATCGTTTGTAGCACAGAGAGGGTATAATAAAATAACAACTATTATTAGCATTTTTACACTTTACCATTTATGGACTTCAGTCCACATCATCTGATTTAGTTCTCTAAGGTCCCTTGACTCTGTTTCTTGATTTTTCCAATTTGCCACATTTTATCTTAAAAAATGAAGTTTTCTTTGAAAAATTGTGTGAATTGGTTGTTAAACATTTTTGTCAAGTGTTTTATGCTTTGTTTATGCTGTGTCTCATTTCCCCCTTTCTGTACCCTTCTCTGCATACTGTATTTGAGGAATGTTTTGTAGGGTTTCTCTCAGATATGACATTTCTTTTTTTCCTCAGTACTAAATGTAAAATTTAAATGTTTTAGGCAACAACTCTTTTTCCTGGTTTTCTTGGATTAACAACTAATATAATTTTCTCTTTATCCATATTTTTCCTGGTCTTAGAGACTTTAGTCATATCCACTTTGAGTACTTTTTAACTAGAGAACATTGTCTGAAATAGCAACGCTCTTTTCCTTCATTTTTGTATTGTCTCTTTCTCTGTAGATATATTTTTGTCATTTTTATAGCTACCAGTTCTGCATATAGTATTCAGGTTGTGGGAAAGCATAGTTATGTAAAATAAAGAAGGTTTTGTTTCCAGTGCACTCTGGATGATGGTCAGTATTTCCTTGGCCTTTTGTTGAGCATTGTTTTAAAGATAATTTACATGTAGTAAGATCCATCTTTCTAAATGCAAAACTGCAAATATTGAAATATGTTTACAATCACATGTATATGGTCAGACGTTTTACTGTGCTTTTTAAAAAATCAACACCAACCATCACCCTCAGAGGCAATCACTGATCTGTTTTCTCTCTATAGTTTTGCCCTTTCTGGAGTGTCATATAAATGGAGTTGTACAACCCTTTGAGTCTGGCTGTTGTGTGGATCCGTATTCATTCATTGCTGATAATAGTCTTTAATATGGTTGTTCCACAACTTGTTTATCTATTTACCAGATAAAGGATGTTTGGGTTGTTTCCATATACTAATAATTACAAATAAATCTTCTATAAACTTTTGCCAACACCTGTGAACATAAGTTTTCATTTCACATAGGTAAATATCTAGGAATAGACTTGCTAGATTGTGTGGTAAGTTTAAACTTGTTTACCGGTAATCTCGTTAAACAAGCTTTTCAGATTGAAACTACCAAATAGTGAACATGCCATTTTGTCTTCCTATCAGCAGCTCATGAGGGTTGCAGTTTTTATCCTCACCAGCACTTTTATTGTCAGTTTTTTTTTCTCTTTTGATTATTATAATAGGTGTGTACTGGTATAACTGTAGTGCGAGTTCATATTTTTTAAAATGATTGACTATGTTGAGCAAGGTTTGTGCGAGTTTATTTGCCATGTGTGTATCTTCTTTGGTAAAGTGTCTGTTTAATTTAAAAATTTTGGTTTGTGGGGCTGGGGTTGTGGTTCAGTGGAAGAGCACTTGCCTAGCATGTGTGAGGCACTGGGTTCAATCCTCAGCATAACACATAAATAAAATAAAGGTCCACTGACAATTTAAAAAAGTTAAAAAATTTTTTTGGTTTGTTTATTATTTTTGCTTGTTTCATTTTGTTTTGGTACTAGGCATTAGACTCAGAGTAGCTGTAACACTGAGCCTGTTCCACAACCCTTTTTGTAATTTATTTTGAGATAGGACATTGCTAAGTTGCTGAGGCTGACCTCAGATTTACAATCCTCCTGCCCCAGCCTCCCAAGTTGCTGAGATTGCAGGTATGCACCACTGTGCTTGTCTCTTATTATTGATTTTTGAGGGTTTTAAAAATGTTTTCCTATCAAAAGACTTTTATCAGATATGTGATTTGGGAATATTTTCTTCCAGATGAAGGTGTGTCTCATCAGTTTTTCTTGGGTGGATTTTTTGAGTGTTGATTTAATACTATATGCCCCCAAAGCTTTTTAAAAAGGCCATCTAAATATGAGGCCTATATGCATTAATGTGAAGTTATGGGCTTGATTATCTTCTTTTTTTATTTTCCCTCTTTCTTTGCCTTTGCCCTTGCCCTTCCTCCCTCCTTGTCACCCATCTACTTACATAAACATACAATTTTCTTATTTATTTTTAAATTAGGTCCTTTAGGGCAATATAGTGAATACCTATGCTTCCAAAAATCAATCCCGTCACACGAGTGTTAACAGACATTGAAACAGTGCAGCTGTAGAGAGAAAATGAATTCTGGTCTGTGTCAAAATTGTGAAGGACTGCTTGTTTTAAGAGCTACTGAAGATGGAAGCATTTATGCCAGAGCTATATAGCTTGTCAAAACGGGATATGTTTCTATGTCTAAAATATTTGGGATTTTCCAAAAGTTACCATTTCCTCTTGATCCTTCTGAAGGAGGGCTTGGTTTCTGATTACAGTTAACCCCTACTTCACTGCAAACTGTCTCTGAATAAACTTAAGATACTTCACTCATTAAGATAGATGATTAGTTTCATAAGTATTGACATTCCATTTGTAAGTGGTGGACATTTAAAATGTGATTATATAGATTTTGGCTTTTTTTTTTTTTTTTTTGGTGGTGCTGGGGATTGAACCAAGGACCTTGTGCACTTGAGGCAGGCACTGTCCCAACTGAGTTATATCCCCAGCCCCAACAGATTTTTAAGAAGAGCTGAAAACATGAGCATGTTCTATTTTGGAATAATGATAGGAGATAGTATTTGTCAAAAGGTCCTCAGTTTATACGTACATCACACATATATACATTTAAAATGAATTAAAATTTTATAACCATGATTTATTTTTATTTGTATAAAGCTAAGATTTTCATTGTAAATCCTTGCTCTGTGGGCATATAATTTTGTTATGAATAAGCTAGTGTTAAAAACTGACTACTTCACAATGCAAAGTTATTAGCAAGGGTAAATTTGGGCATAGAATTTTAATTCTACCTTTAAAATTTTTTTGTTATATTATAAAAAGTTTAGGTTTTGCTATTTAAGTGATGTGTTTGGTCCAAGGCCATGTTGGAATCAGTATTTAACAAGTAATATTTTAAATGGCAGAAATATTTCAATTTTTTGTTCATATGGAAATGAAGTTTTTTAAAAAAATAACCCCCTGGCTTTTATACAGGTAGGTTTGTAGCAAGAAACTCTCTGAAGGAATGAAATAGCCATAAACATGAAATCTTCCTGTGACCTCTTTTAAAAATCTCATGTACTATAATGAGCTATCCTTTAAATATAAGGGTTCTGTTTGTACTGCTAATTAAATTCATAGTCAAGACTTTGTAGGACAGCATTTATGTGTTGATTTGTCTTAGGACTTTATAATAACTTAAAAGGTGAGATGAAGGTATAAATAGTGAGTTTTCAGTTAAATCTACCAAAAAGATGTGTACCAACTTACGGATAATAACTAGATTGTCTAAAAACTAAACATATGGCCCAAAGGAACAAATCAAAGTTCCTTATTTCCCTTTTTCATTTGCTACAGTTTTACTTTAGGCTCAGTAAATTTACCCATTGATACTGATTTGACTTTGGAGACTTTTAAATTTTTCTGAAGGATTACTTGACTATTTTAGGTAGATTAGTTTGTTTAGTGGGGGCTGTTGGTAATTTCAGAGTACAACAACTTTATGGTGACACAACCCATGGTACGTTGAGGATCATCTGAATATGATATGCAGATGTTTTCTCCAATTCTGTAGATTGCCTTGTCATTTTCTTGATAATGTCTTTTAATGAACACTTATAATTTTGATGAAGTCCAGTTTATTTTTTGTTGCTTTTGCTTTTGGTAATAAATCCAGGGCTATAAAAATTTACCAATGTGTTTTCTTTGAGAGTTGGTTTTTTAGTTCTTACATTTATGTAGTTAATTTTTTATATATGGTATGAGAAAGGGGTTTATCTCCATTCTTTGGATATGGATATTCTGGTATGCCAGTACCATTTTTGAATGCACCATTCTTTTCCCACTGAATAAACTTGGCATCCTTGTTGAAAATCAGTTGGCCATAGAGGTCTATTTTTAGACTGTCTATTCTATTCCATTGGTCTCTTGTGTATCCTATGCCAGTACTACTGCTTTGATCACAGTGGCTTTGTGTGGTAGTTTTGAAATTGAGAAGTGTGAGTTCTTCAACTTTGCTCTTTTTCTGTTTTGTTTGGGCTATTTAGGGAACACTTGCATTTTCACATGAATTTGAGGACTGGCTCTCCACTTCCATTCATAAGGCCATTGGAATTTTGATAGGAATTGCATTGAATCTTTAATCACTTGGGATAGTATTATCATTTGAACAATATTAAATCTTCTAAACCATGGACACTAGATGTTTTTCCATTTAATTAATTTTATTTGATTTCCTTTAGCAGTCTTTTATAGTTTTCAGCATATAGCCTTCATCTCTATAGTTAAATATTTCCTGAATATTCTTTGGATTGTTCATTGCTGGTAGGTAGAAACACAACTGGATTTTGTGTGTTGATTTTACACCCTGAGAAAAGGGGACTTTTAAAATAAAAATTGAAGACTAAACTTTGATTGCCAAAATAATGTGGGACAAACATACTTCAAGCAGAAGGAATGCACTGAGTACGAAAAATAATTTCTTAGAATCAAGACAGCAGATTTAAGTTCCTACTCTGTCACGTTCATTACAAACACTGCTAACGAATCACAGCTTTTCTGTTGAACTTTGGACATGACCTGGGAAACCTTTTTAAGCCTAGGGCTTCAGGCAATATTTTGAAGTTAGTACATGACAGGAAACTATTTGCATCTCTTACAGAATATAGGTTTGAAGAGGGTAGTTTTCTCTCCCTGATTTTATTCTTTATTCTGTCCCTGGTATTTAGATTACTGTCTGGCACATAGCGAGGCTTAATATCAAAATTAATGATAAATGATTATCTATCTTAGAAAGTGTGTATGAGAAGACTTGTTCTGTTCCTTTAAGTATCAGAATCAGTTCCCTTTTGGGTGGATGTTTGTGTTTTTATTAGCTTAGGTAGCACAGTCTTTTCTGGTGTTGAATATTCTTGCATGTTCTTCATACTGAGTGTGGCTGATTTGGCCATGTGCCACACATATGGTTGACATAGTAATAGAGATATAAGTACATTTGATAGCTTGATCAGCATTCATTTCCCAATATATAATAGCTTAATTTTGTTGAATTTGCATTTAAAATATTATAGACAGTGTGCTAATTACTGCAGTGTCAATGTAGATTAGACAGCTGACAAAGCAAACATTTGAGGGCCAACATCTGTGCCAAAACACCTTTAATTACAGGAGACTTTGATCGTCTTAATTTGTCCCATAAATAAATTCGTTATATCGGAACTGTTCAAATCTCTGAGAATAAACCATCAGCCTTTTCAGAATCTTACTCTTAAGTAAATGTGTTATTTATTTTTATTGATTTATTGAGTTTTGGTACTAAGGATTGAACCTGGGGGTGTTTTTTTTATCACTGGGCCACATTCTCAGCCTTTTTTTTAATTTTATTTTTTTACTTTGAGCCAGGGTCTCAAAGTCGTTGCTAAGGCTGTTTTTTTTTTTTTTTTTTGGTACTAGGGATTGAACTCAGGGGCGCTTAACCACTGAGCAACCTCCCCAGCCCTTCTTTATATTTTATTTAGAGATGGGGCACACGCCTGTAATCATAGCAGCTCAGGAGGCTGAAGAGGGAGGATTGCAAGTTCAAAGCCAGCCTCTTGAGCTGCTGTGATTACAGGCATGTGCCACTGTGCCTGACGGAAGTTGTTATTTTTTGAAGATTGCCTTTAGGCAAATATTTTTCACAGGATACCTCAGCATTAAATAGGTTAAATTTGTTTTAATTGTCATTATTATTAAACTCTTAATATTAGTTTAAGAGCTACAAATGTTTTCCTGGTAGATACCACGTCAAGAAGTTTTGTACTTGGAGGTTGGAAACTTCGTGTTTCCTTCCTTTTCTGATGGGATTCTTGCTGTGTTAACCAGCAGGCAGGTCTGGAACTCCGGTCTGGAGTGGTTATCCTGCCTCAGCCTCCCCAGTAGATGGGATTATAGGCATACCATGCTTTGAAAGTAGGTTTTTTGGGGAATATGTTTGTTACTGTTAATGCCTTAAAGGAGACCAATACATAGTTCTCCTCTCTGAATTCTCTCATGAGAACTACCTTTGGAAGAATTTGTGTAAGAGGGCATAGGCTTCTAGTTGATTTCTAGTTGAAAATGAATTTTACCTTAACTTAAACTAAAGCCTTATCAATAAAACATACAAAGTTCAGTCAGGTTTGTGATGAGGTATTTTAAAATACCACATGGCTGCATAGGGATGATTTTTAAAAAGAATTTAAATCACTTATGAAAAATATCTAAACAATTTAAGAAAAGATAAAAATGATACATATTTTCATATTATTTGTGATGCCTTATAATGGATTTGAAATTACAGCTGAAACCTTCTTTGTCATAACCTTGGGAAAAGGTAAATTGGTGCAAATAAAAAGAGCAGTTTCATTTTTTTAGATGAGAAATGGTTTTCGTTTGATGGTTACAGCCACTGTGATGGAATCCAGCGCTGAGGTTTTTGGCAGGCATTGTGTGCAGTTAAGGAGATTAAAAACAAAACTAATTTTCAAGTAGTTCTGTGACCAAATTATATTTACCATGTTTAATAGTATAAGGACCAGTGTATTTATAAGACATATCTAAAGGTCTTACTGGGGACTTAAAATCATAGCCAGGAAGCACTTAGAATGCAGTGCACAAGGTCACATAATCAAGTGTTTTTAAATTGTATAGGTCATACTATAATTACCTTAGAATTTTAGATAACAGAGATGTCAGGGGTGGTCCTCGTTGTTGGTATCGATACTTGGAAGATGTGGACAATGTGTAGCATATTAGAAAGAGAACAGACTGACAGGTAAAAATCTAAGTTTCAGTCCCAATTTCTACAATTAGGGATGTGTGTGACTGACCGAATCACTTAACTTTCTAAACCAGTTTTTTTTTTTTTTTTTTTTTAACGAGTATATGTGATCATTTTAATTTCTAAGGCCTATTTCATTTATTCTGCTAAAAAGGATTTACTACTTTATAAATCAACTTTGTCAGAAATTCTTTTTTATCATAATATTTAAGAATGGTTTAGGGCTGGAGATATATAGCTCAGTTGGTAGCGTGCTTGCCTCGTAAGCACAATGCCCTGGGTTCAATCCCCAGTACCAAAAAAGAAAGGTTTAGATTTTTTCAAAAACCCAAGGTGATTGGTTTTCCTAAATGTATTTTCTTTAATGTGGTATGCTTTAAGGTAAGATTACTGTAGTTAACTTTTAAAAATTAAAAAAAATATAGTTTACATTAATAGTTTGAATTCAACAACTTAATATTTTTAAATTAGAAAAATTTGAAGCTTTCAAAAGTAATGCATCATTTAATTCAAGAATTAAATGATTAATTTAAAGTTGAGGGTGGTCTGAATGATCTTTTATATTGCTGTTAATTATAAAAGCAGAATAATCCCTTATGGGTGTTATCTGCTATAAATGTTGAATCTATAAAGGATGACCAGATTGAATTAGAAGCAAAGTCAAGATTTCATCTGGCCAACCTATTTTATCTGGGGCAACATTTTGCAAATTGGGGAGCATGACCTGTAGGTAGATTGTGAAATGATTTAGTGCTCATAATCAGCATTAAGAAAAATGTAATAGAAAAGATGAAAGTATATTTCATGTAGTAACAGTAATTACTTTTTGTGAAACTTTGGTTTCAGTTATTATGTATATTGGTTTGTCATGTAAAATGTATTTCTTAACTGCATCCATCTTTAGTATGAGTACTTAGCATAGTTCATGGTGCATTCAGGATAATAGGGACTGAAATGTTTAATTGCACAACATTTAATTTAGTAAACTGAAGGAAAAAAATGACATAATTAAAAAATTTTTTTTTCTAACACAAAAAAAATTGATAGAACTTACATGTTGTACTGGGATTATTTTATTACACGCCTGTGACCTTCTTGAATGTAAGGACTATGTCTTATTTAGTTTTGTGTTAGTGTGCATGATGGAAGAGCCTGATTTTTAAGGCCAGAAAGACCTGGATTCCAGTTTTGTTTCTTGACCTATAAATATTTTGGGACAGTGCCCCATTTTTTCAGTTTTCTGAGCTCCAGCTTTGTCACAACAAAGGAGAATAATAGTACTTACCTCATGATTAAGAGATATATCACCTACAAACACCTAATATTTCACTTGGAGTATAGTAAAAGCTTAAAAAATATTAAGTCAAGGGCTGAGGGCTGTAGCTCAGTGGTAGAGCACTGCCTCGTGTGTGTGGGGTACTGGGTTCGATCGTGAGCACCATATAAATAAATAAATAAAACATGAAAATTAAGTCAATTAAAAGGGTGTAAAAATATACATGAATACTAGTGATTATTTTAAACACTGTTTTGAGTATCCTGAAAAAAGCATAAAGTATAAGATTAATTGGATCATATGCATGGGTAGAAATTCCTCATGATCTTTTGAAAATTTGGAAGCCATAATTGTAGAAGAAAGCTTTCTTTAACAAAAACACTAAACTTTTTCAATTAAGAAAGTATAATATGTATTATGTAAACTAGAATTTAAGTGGGCCAAAATCAAATCAAAGTTGTTTGTAAAGATTTAGAATGAACTCAGATAAATCCGTTCAAGTAAAAAAACCCAGATTAAGATTCATTAGTAATCCCTGGAATTGGTTGATATTCATGTGTAAATTATATATACTTAGGAATGCAAAAGTGGGAATATGTTTATATGGAATCTATTTCTAAATTTCCTTTTAGAATTAGAGTCAGATAAAATTGTTGAAAGAATAGAATATTGTGGGCTTAACTAGCAAATAAGTACAGGCAGTAATTTGATTAAAATGGTGTTCACTCAACGGTTTTGAGAAAATCTGTAGAATTATAGAGTTGTTTGTTTAGAAGAACAACCTATTATCCTTTATACCTATTATGTTCATAAGAAGATAGGTTGTCAGTTTAGGTCCCATTAGAAGAAATTTTGTAGAGAATCAGTAGAAAATTTTGTGTCAGCTAGTCTTGCTATTTTTTAATATTTAGGAGTTTAGAATAAATTTTTGATTAAATCTGGTTTTATAAAAGTCTCCCTCATTAGTATATTTGAAGTTAGTTTAGGCAATTATACAATATGTTGATGAGGAACCGTGAAAATAATTTGTATAAACTTTATAAAATCTTTCAAGGCTGTAATCCAAAAGGCATAAAAATTATTGTGTGACCTTAGGATAGGGGAGAAATGTTTATTGGTGGAGTCACATTGGCTTAGAAACCAGTGAATAAACATTGTGAATTGTCACATCTTTAGAGGGAAAAGTGTTTTTGTGGGTTCCCAAGTTGGGACTAATCTCATTTTGCATTTTTTTGTTTGTTTTTGGATACTGAGGATTGAAATCAGGGGTATTTGACCACTGAGCTGCATCCCCAGCCCTATTTTGTATTTCATTTAGAGACAGGGTCTCACTGAGTTGCTTAGCACCTTGCTTTTGCTGAGGCCGTCTTTGAACTCCTGCCTCAGCCTTCCTAGCTGCTGGGATTACTGGTGTGCACCACTATGCCTGGCTCATTTTGCATTTTAAAAATGGTATAAAAGAAGATGTATACAGTGAACTCATAGCTTTTTTGGGTAGTGGAATACCCCAGGGAAAAACCTAACTGCAGATAACACATGAGCAAAAACCAGAGTAAACTCATGGGATAGCTTTCAGTGTTATATTTAGAGGAAAATCATATGAATTACGCCTATTGACCCAGAAGTCCTGAATTTAGTTATTATCAAGATAAGAATCTTTAAATTTTTTGTTGTAGATGAGTCTTTACAGATATCATGCAAAGAGCATGAGTATGCTACATATTCTTTTGAAGAGTATGGGAATAATGTTATCTTGCCATTGTTCGAAATTACACTTTATACATAAGACAAATGGTATATGTTGTTATGTTAAATAAAAGTAATGAAGTGTCTGAACATAACAATAGTATACTAGCAAATGCTTGTTCCTTAGGGCTACTAATACTGAGGAAGAGGAGGAGGATGTAATTGAGGTTACTGAACTGTGACCTTGGATAAATTCCTCAAATTCCATCATGCTGGAATTATGAGTGGGGTAAGAGTGCTTCAAATTTAGTTTTAGGAAAAATTTAAAAAGCCGCCCTGTTAGTGACTAAACTTGTGGAAATTAGTACCTACAATGTCATAGACTGAAAACATTTTGATGAAAATTAGTTTTACAAATGCTTAATAGAATAGTAAAGAAATTTTGAGATAGAACCTGGTTTTTTTCATTTTGTAAAATGGCATGAAGAGCTTTCTTAGTGTTGGACACATTTGGTACTTGATGGAATGCTGGCTTGACTGCACATGCAGTCACTTTGAGTTAAAACTTAGAAAGTACAGTTGGTTGTAATTGGATCCACTCAGTATAGTGGGATCATCAATGCATTTTATCAGGTTGACAAAGTCCTCTTCTATAACTAGGTTGTGAATAGGTTTTTTTCCTCCTCTAATTTGTATCTATTGATACATTGTTATATGGTTTTGCTTATTTTATCTATTAGGTGAAATTTGTTTTTGATGGTTACTACAGGTTTCAAATTTATTCTTGAGGCAATTTTGACAATGTATACTTTTAAAAATATTTTCCATAATATATAAATTTTCAAGTATTGGCATTAACTTGTTCATAGTATTCCTTTTTGGTTTTTTTTATCGTGCCCACCGTATCTGTAGCTATAATTATGTACTCCTGAGTTCTTTTTCAGCTATTCTTTTGTTTGATTTTCTTGACATCACATTATCCTTATTTGTGGTGCTGGTGAACTCAGGACTTTGTGCATTCTAGGCAAACATTCTACCACTGAGCTACATCCTCAGCCCCTTTACATCGATTTTTAAAGTAGGACCTATACTGTTTATTATTTTACCTCTGATATAATACTCATATATAATAGACTCCAGTGAACTTTGGTTGAACTGAACCAAGCTTGACTTTAGTTCTACTCAATGCCTCTGGCTAGTTCTCTTTGTCCATTGCTCGCTTTTCTTCCTCCATCCTTTACAGATAATCATTTTCAATTTATTTCCCTCTCTACTATACCAGTATGTACTTTTTATTAGTGATCCTATCCAATCCAAGTATTTGCCATTGCCTTTATTTAGATAGCTTCCAAATTTATAGCCCTAGCCTGACCTTTCTTTTAAGCTCTGCTTGCTTGACATTTCTCCCTGGGTATCTTGCTTACACCTTCAATGCAGTACTACCAAAGTGAAACTCATTGCTTCCTCCACCCAAACCAGTTCTTCCTCCAGTTTCCTGGTTTCTATTAATTGGCGCTGTTGCTCACCCACACTCTAAACTTCAGTCATTTTGATTTTTCTAGTAAGAATCCATCTTCTACATGGGCTTGCCTCCTACTTTCCATGTAGTTGACCTTCACAACCTCTTCTCATGTATGTGACATCCCTTTTCATCCCTTTAGCTGCCACCTGTGTCTAGATTCAGTGTTTTGGATCTGGACTACTATAATAACACCTCCCAAACTTTTTAGCTTTTTCCAGGTCTTCATTAATAATGCCCAGACATACCTATGTTGGTTTCCTTTTCCTTTGCTGCTTAACAAGTACATGTACCCTGTATAAGTATTATCTCTCTTCTGCTTTCTTAAGTTTTTGCTCAGTTGTTCATTCTAGGGAATGCCGTTTCCCTTATCTCAGGCTGTAGAAAGAAAGCTTTTCACAGGAAATCTTGTAAACTCTTTGCTAGAATTTTTCTTTTAGAAAAAAATTTCCTTTTTTTTTTTTTGATTGAACTCAGAGATGCTTAAATACTGAGCTATCTGCCCAACCCTTTTAAAAATATTTGATTTAGAGACAGGGTCTCGCTGAGTTGCTTAAGGCCTTGGTAAATTGCTGTGACTGGCTTTGAGCTCAAGATCCTCCTGCCTCAGCCTCCTGAGTGCTGGTATTACAGGCATGTCACTGTGCCTGGCTGTTTGCTAGATTTTATAACCCGCCCTGTTTTTAAATTCTTTTTAGGGCACTCATTTCACTTTGGATTATAGTTATTCCTGTGCTTGCTTAATGTCTCTTACTAGATTGTAAGCTCCCAGTGGGAAGGAACTATTTCTTCTTCAAATTTTTCTTTGTTATTGCCTCAGCAGTTAGGGCTAACAGGAAATGCTGACTGAAAATTATTAAAATACTTACAGTTGTCTAGTTTCCTTTAGTGAAATGTCTAACATAGTTTTTGCAAGAAATTTAGTGCAAATTAACCATATAAGACAGCAAACTTACCTATTCTGTAGTGGGAACTGCATGTAGACAAGTCATTCCTGGGTGACTAGTTGCTAGCCTTCTATTAGGTGCTATCTTCATGGCATCATAAGACATCTTGAAGTGAGTCCATAGAGGGCACAGCAAAGGCGTTGATTGGTTCTGCTCTAGCAGGGCTTGGTTATATTTTCTCCCCTTCCTTTTTGGTTATTCCTTTAAGGTAAAAAATTTCAACTCATGATATTATCTTAAGTGTTAAGATAAATGCAACGTTGTGTGAATTCAGTATGAATTTATACAGGTAAGAAGTAAATTTCACTATTTTTGTAGAATGAGAATGATTAAAAGAGAAGAGGTTAAATTTTATTCCTATTAAGGAGAGCTATTTCAGACCAATTTAATGTGAATCTGCCAGTACATTTTACATTAATGGTAATGGCAATTATTAAAATGATGCCTTTGTTGTTGAAAAATCATGGTTAGCCTGTCCGTTAGCCTGACAGCTAGCTAAACTTAAGAAATCATTATAAAATATTTGGGAATATGGGGAAAAGATGCATATGGAAATCATATCAAGCAGTAATTTGCTACTGTTTATAAAACTTAAGTTTCTTTTCAACCTAACAGCTAAATACAGAGACTTAGTCTAGTCTTCCTTTTCTAACTCCTGCCCCTCTCTCTCCCTGCTGCCTTCTCAGAGGCCTGCCTTGTTGACCTTCCACTTCAGTAGGCCTTTTGGATCCAGTGGTAAAAATGTTTCTTATTTTATGGAAAAAAAAATTGTTGTGATGGTGTTATCTTTTTAAAGGAAAAAGGCAGATAGCTCAGGTTCAGATTGATTGTCATTTCATTAATAATCAGAAATTTAAATTTTAGCAGATATAAAAACATTGCTCTCAGTGTAGACACAAGATTTAACCAGAGTCTCGTTTTTGCCTGTCTCTGTCCATAGGGATGTTGCAAGAAGTAATTAATGTTTAGCAAGCACTTTGATATTTACACCCAGTGGCTGTAAACAGTTATTAAAAAGCCATTGCACAGGTCAGAATGGCAAGTTCAGTGGCACAGCTAGGGCAAGGGCCAGAAAAGCAGGGTTCTTTGCAGCTTTGAAGGAAATACAGGTGAAAATATTCCACTGTTAATGAAGTATTTTATTATTCAGCACTTTGAATTAGGATTCTGTCTATAGATGTCTGTACATTTCAACACATCACAAGAATCCCATGAAAGTTCTGTTTATGATACTGGTAAGGATTATTTACTAATTACAGTTGTGTGTGTGTGTGATACTGTAGCTTCTGATTCCACATAGTAAAGGTCTGGGAAGGTAGGGTCACTTCATGAGAAAATAGCAAGCACTGAAGTTCTTTGTGTTTGGACCCAGCAGTGGGGATGGGGTGAGGCTCACAGTTTGTTGTGGTAGGAAGGTAGTTGGACATGGAGCCCTGGTTTTAACTGCCATTCAGCCTCAGCGCTGTTTCTGCTAACTAGCTGCCTGAACTTGATGTCACCTTTCCCTCTGTCCTTTGGAATTGTTTGACTTTCTACAAATCACTCTGCATCTTTTCACTTCAAAAACTTAAAAAAATTTGGGGGGTGTTACTAGATACTCTTTTAAGTCATGTCCAGAAAAAACCCGCAAACCTGTTATTTGGAGAGCTGAAAACTGAAGGCACAAGAGGTTGGTGAGAAAGATTCAATGCTTGTGTTGCACTTAGGTTTTATAGCTTTAAAAAATCTAAATTATGAGTGATTCATCATTTTAATAGGATTTTACAAGGTACTTGGTATAGGTCCAAGCATTATATATTTGTATTTCTAGAAGTCAAGGTTTTGTTACTATCTTAACTGCTCTTGTTAGTTGTTTTTGTAGTTTGAATAAACTAAAGTTCGACTAGTGACTTTGTCCCTTGAAAGTTGTTTACTAACCCAAAGAAAGATAGTACACATTGGGTCAGGGGTTGAGTGACTGCTCTTAATCCTCTATACAAAAATCACACTAAGTATATTTCTTTCAAAATGATTTGAAATTTTATGTGACTGAAAAATTACATTTCTGAATTTGAAGACAACTCTGAGCAGAGAAAAACGATAGAAATCATGCATGACACATTTACAAATTCTTTGATAAAACTGTGTAGGTCTTTGGGGCAATTATTTATCCCTGTTTTCCCATATGTCACACATTGCCTTGTTACTCTTGGGGAGTAACTCTTGTGTTATTTGTGATCCTTTGGAGTTGTATGAGATGATAATTTAACGTTTCAGATGTGGTTAATCTTTGGGCCCCGCTTCTAACTATTAACATACATGGCATGACAGACTTAAATGTTTCCAGGTGTGATCAAGGAACTTGGATGTGAAATTACTCTTAGATTATCTGACCACTGTAATTTACTACAAAACTGCAGTTTGGCATCAGTAGTTGAAAAGAGTGTGTTAACATGAACTCCACTTGAGACGTGTTCTACCCGACAAATTATTTTCTTGAGACAATTAAGTATTTTTTTTTTATAATACAATTTAGAAGTATGTTTTATCTTCTCAGTGCTTGAAAGCAGCCTTGATGTATATAATCCTGACTTTCTTGGGGAGGGGGGTAGTTCAGATGACTACTGTAGACATGGGTGTTATTATTTTGTTTTGTCTCTTGCTATTGAAAACTTTCTTCCTCTCAGTCCTGGTTTTCTCCCTGCCCAGATCCAGAGAGAAGCCATCTCTTTCTTCTACTCCACAGCTTGTCCCAGTTCCTGGAAATGGAGTCCTATTTTTCTCCAAAAAAAAAAATTTTGCATTCATCAGTGCATCCAAGAGTCCGTTTATTACTCTTGTTGTTAGCAGTAAACCTTTTCATGATCTAGAGGGCTTGTTGTTAATGGAGACATGAGAAGTTGTGTTCAGTTTTGTATGGGGCAAGAGAAGCACAATTCTGGGCAGAGGGAGCAGGTGAGGTGAGTTGAAAGAGAAGCAGTGGGCTGGCTGATGCTGGGTGGAGTTAGCTCTGGATCTGAGGCCCTGACACTCTCTGTTCCTTCCTAGGACTGTCTTCTCTCAAACTTGGCTCCTGCCTTTAAACTTCTAGCCCCAGTCCTGGTCTTCAAGCCATTCTGACTTTCTTCATCTTTCCCTGTCCTGTGATCTTTCTTATAATATGTCCTACATCTCCAGTGTGCCTCCTGCCTGGCCTCATGGAACCCCAGCCTCATTCAGTGGAAGACACTATCCCGCTGCAGCAAAGTGGAGGATACTTGGATTTCTGACACCTCTAATTGGGAGTCCAGATGTTCTCATTGAATATTTTTACTCATGTCAGTTAACTGTATAGAACTATACATATACTGTAGTGCTATACACACAGAATATGTGCATGAAAAAGGCTTTGTTGCTGATCTGCGGCAATCTCATAATCATTTTAACACTGTCCTGGGTTCCAGTCAGCCAACCTAAAATGGGTTTTTGAAACAACCTTTTCCTGTAGAATTTATATTGAATGTTGCTTTCACTTTATCTTGAATTATAATGAAAGTTTCGAATAAGATTTAGATACTTTAATGAAGGAGAATGTAGGGATCTTTTGCCCTTAGAATTTTAAGTCAGTTACCCATTGTAAAGTGCTATATATCACTACTGATTGAGTTTTTCTGTCACCTTTGAAATGACAATGGTTATAGAAGGATTGATTCATCCATTGTTTTAATAAGTTTTTTTATGACATCATAGGAAGGATGTTATGTATGACCGAATGGAACTTAAGAAAAGACCTAGGTAAAAATTCTACACTCATTTTGTTTATAAAAAATGTTTCTAAGGAATATTTACTTTGGTTCTATTAGTGACTTTATCCCTTAAAAGTTGTTTTCTAATCTATGGAATTATAACTATAGTGCTTGCTTGGTAATGTATTTGCAGTGACTGTTGAAATAATTCAAATTTATTGACTGAGGGAGGACACTAAATACTTATCTTTCTGGCTTAGTGCTTGGAGTGAAAGAGAATATAAGTTAATGGGTAATGACTTAGAGGCTGTTATTTCTGAAATACTGTCTTCATGTAATCTATCCAGTAGTATCATTTACACTTTGTGTTAAACAGGATATTTGGAATCTACTTACATAAATTTTGTTGTTTGGATAAAAATAGTCCAGAAGAGATTTTTCTAAGTATGGAGGGGTATGTGAGTATGTATGTGGAACTACAAAGGGAGAAAGTACATATGTTGTAAGCTGGGGAGAAATCTTTTCTTTTTTTAAAAAGCACCCAAATAGAATAAAATAATAAAGTATTAATATTATAATGTGTGTTCTGGCACACCTGCAGTATCTAGCACATTCTAAAATGTCTGAGGCTGGCAGCAGTTCAGCATATGAGAATCTGTGGCAGGCACGTTAGCTTAGTATTAGGATGGCTGAATGAAAAATGCATTTTTATATGGAGAATTAGAAAAGAAGCTAAATTACTTGGGTTTCCTTCAAAGTAATGATCATGTTTATATTAAAGATGTCTTAATATAAAAGTAATTTTACTTGAATCAGTATAAACATTAGAAAAAAAGCATTACTTTTATGTTTTAAACTTGGAGGAAAATAATTTACTGTATTATTTTAAATTTTCTGAAAACTACAAAATTGGCTTACAAAAGCTAATTATTAAGAGAAACTTTAATTTTCTACAAGTCTTAAAAGACTGCTTTTGGGATTTTGGTTTTGTTTTGCTTCTATTACATTCATTTTCAAGATCCTGAAATTGACTGCATTAGTGTGGTTAAGTTTTAAAAATACAGATATTTAAAATTTTAAAACTACAAAGAACTTAATTTAACATCATTTGCTTGTCAAACACAAATCATTTAGAGATGGTGAATTAAATAACTATGCATTATATGATATTTCATGTCTGTTATTAGGTCCATTATTGAGTTTTGTAGTAAAGAGAACAAACTTTAAAAAATACTTTTAAAAAGTTAATTTTTTAAGAGAAAAGAATTCCAGGATATTTCATCAGTTGTATTAAGAACTTACTGTTGTAGAAAAAAAAATCTGTATTGCGTTAAAAATCTTTGTATGATTGAAATGCAGCATTGAGGAATTCTAGGCACAGTGGTGTTGATTTCTGATACAGGTCTTCCTGGGACTAAAATTAGGAGATTATATAATAAGTACCGAGATAACATTAATAGGAGTTAAAATAATGAAGCATTTGCTCAAAATACATGTTGATGAGACAACATGGTATTGAATTTGTATTATTAAATGGAATACATCTGATTATTGGAAGATTTGACATGAGGTCTTTCTTTTGTCCCTTCTGTATCTGCCAGTATTGTGGAAAATCACAGTGTATTGCTCATACTGTGTTGAACCAGAAGTTTGAATTCACTAATTAAAAGATTACAAACAAGTATGAAGCCAGCAAATAATATTTTAAGTACTAAAAAGAAGGATTTGTGGATAATATCTGTTTTCTTTGTTAAAACAAAATTCATTAGTAATTAACAAAGCAATTAAGGCACTTTTTCTTCCTTGGGCATGCATCATTGAAGACATTTTACTGACTTTATAGTTATGGATAATTAAATTTGTGGTTAAACATGTGTACTGGGGAATGAAATGAACACAGTTAAACACTGTTTGAGGCACCAAGATTCTGTTGCCTGTGCCTTTATAGTGTTGGCCATTTTCATAGAACTTCAAACTACTATTTCTTGAACCAGAACTTGTGCAGTGCTTACCATGAGCCAGGTATTGTTCTCAGTGCTTTCTTAATACTAACTCGTTTACCAAAAACCTGACAGCAGTACTGAAACGTGTGATTCTTTCCCTCACTTTACAGATGTCACTCAGAAAGTAGTCACTTTAACTTGCCTAGACTTCCAGAGTTTGTAGAGCCCCTCTTCAGATCTTGTAGTCCAACTCCAGGGCTATGATCTTAACCACTGTTCTCTGCTGCCTGTCCAGAAAGATCCCTCTGGGAAAGTTGAGTCCAAATTTGTTCCTCTTTCAAATCTTTTATTCCCAAGCTTTCTCTGACCAGACAAGGGCCCCTGGGAGGGACGAGGTGGCAAGAGTGACTTCCTGCAATTGCGCTCTTCCCAGTATTTGGGAGGTAGGCAGTGCGGCACCTCTGACTGTGGATGACCCTGATCTAGCCTCGTGAGAAATAATTCGCAAGTAGAGACTATCTGTATCTGGGACAAATTCTGCTTTCTCTGCCTTCAGATCTGGGAATAAGAATGAGACCTGTATTCTAGTTCATGGGAGAAGGTAGGTATAGGGAATGCTATTGTTTGGATCCAGAGTGTCTCTCAAAGGTGTTAAAGGCTTGGTCCCCAGTGTGCTGCTGGGTGTTGGTAATTGGTGGAAACTTTTTTTTTTTTTTTTTCCAAATTTTGAGACAGGATTTCACTAAGTTGCTTAGGGCCTTGCTAAGTTGCTGAGGCTATCTTTGAACTTGCTCTACTCCTGCCTCAGCATCCCAAGTTGCTGGTATTATGGTTGTGTGTCACTGTGCCCAGCAGGTGGTGGGAACTTTTAAGAACTGGGGTCAAGTGGTAAATTTTCTATTTAGTGTGTGCCCTTGAAGGGGATTGTGGACCTTGGCTCCTTATCCTTCCTCTCTTTTTTGTATTCCAGATATTAGGCAAGCAGTTTTGCTCCCCTACATTCTGCTGCCACCTATGTGCTGCCCCTCCATAGGCACAGATCAATCAACGAGGCCAACGAGTTATGAACTGAAACCTCTATAACTGTGAACCAAAATAAAACTTTCTTCTTTATACGTAGATTATATCAGGTATTTTGTCATAGTAACAGAAAGCTAACTAAGGGAAGAAAGAAGGAAAGAGACAGTGCTATTGGTGGAAAGTATGAGCCCCAAATAGAACATCTAAGTACTGTGCTAAATAAAGGAGCAGCTCTTCTCAAGGACCAGGACAAGCAATAGCAGGGATTTATTTATTTGAGTATGATTATTGATTTTCCTAAGCAATGTAGAGGAGGCCAGTGTGTGTGTGTATATACACATGTAAGTGTGTATAAGGACACAGATATTATTCTTAGTTACCAGTATTCACTTACCAGGTATTAACAGTATGAGATTGTGGTAGCACTAATATATTTTGTGAGCAGCTCCTGGCCCATGGCACTTTTATACATATGAATTTGTCTCCATCAGTATATGTAAAGGGCACTTGTCTCTGATATTCAGCTGCTTTGGAAAATGACCTTGTTTCCTTTGGGGCACCCTTGTCCTCTCTTCTCATTGCATCAGCTCTTCAGAGTGACTTTGAGTTTTATGTGCGTGTTCATAGGGCACCATTAGTTAAAATAGCCCAAAGGTGCAACCTAGATGCCATCAATGGATGAATGGATAAATAGAATGCTTTATATACATCAAATGGAACATTATTCAGCCTTAAAAAGGAAGGAAATTATGACATTTTGTGACATGGATTAACTGGCCAAGTTGGTCACAAAAAGACAAATACTGTATGAATCCACACTTAAGAAGTACCCACTTCAGTTACATCCATAGAGACAGAAAGAATAGTGGTTGCCAGGGGTAGGGAGCAGTGGGTAGGAGGGAATGGGGAGTTATTCAATACAGAGTTTCGGTTTTGCAAGATGAAAACATTTCTGGAGATTGGTTGCACAACTGTGTGAATGTACTTAACAGTGCTGAATTGTATACTTAAAAATGATTGAGATGTTAACTTGTGTGTGTATTTTACCACATTTAAAAATAAAAACCAAACAGCCCAAGCCCTTTAGATTTGATGTAAAATCTGTTTAGCTGTTGTAGTGTACTGCTTTAATTGATAACCAAGCACTTGTTGGTAGCAGCTGGCTCTACCATGGTTGAGCACCGCTGGCTCAGCTTTGCTTTCTAAATAACAGACAATTATGGTTCCTCTGTGACTGTGCCTGTGTCAATTCAGAAAAAAACTCATTGTGGAAGTTAAGGAAAGGAGTAGTTTGATTAGATATAGTGGAGACAGGAATGAGTGGAATGTGTCCAGGCTGACTGATAAAGTGATCATGGTTTATGTAAATGATCTGACCAGATTAAATGAATATTAAATGCTGTTAGCATTCTCTCTCTGGCTTTTTTTTTTTTTTTTCTCCAGTCTCTACTTTTTGGTAATTCATACATTTTAATTCTTAACCATTTATCAGAGTATTTGGTGGCTTCTATGAAGTTTAGGTGCTTTCCATTTATTAATATTTATTATAACTGGCTTTTCAAGGAAGACATTGTGTTATGAGTTGCTCAGATTGATATGAAGATCAAGTCAGAACCCTCTGTCCCTGTAGTCTAAATAGGCAGGATAAGATTCAAGAACCAGTACAACTAAAATACAAGATAGAGGCTGATAACCAGTATAAAGAATATTTTGTGGAAGCATAAAGTAGAGAGATTTAATTCTCAGAATTGAGATCAGGGAAGTTTCCTGAAGAAGTAGGAGTAAAACCTTGAAAGACAGGAAGAAGGTTGACAGAAATAATGGGGATATAGATCTGGGGTGAACATGTGAGGGAAAGTTAGGATGATTTCTGATAGGGAAGATGTAGAGCTTCCTGTCCTCAGAGAATAGGATGCATGTTGTTTTTACAACTAAGTATCCCTTTTCTGAAATGGTTGAGCTAGAAGTGTTTCGAATTTTGGGAGTATTTGTACATGTATAATGAGATATCTTGGAATGGGACCTAAGTCTAAATGTGAAATTCTTTTTTTTTTTAAGTATATTTTTATAAATATAGCCTGAAGATAATTTTATATTATATTTTAAATGATATTTTTCAGCTGGAGTATTAGGTTGGTTCTCAAAAAGTTTGGGATTTTGGAGCACTTTGGATAGTCAGATTAAAATGCTTAAGGTTCATTAAAAATAAAAGCAGAGACTTTGGGGTTGGGCTATGGGAAATTTTGATGGTTGTATTAAAGAGTTTCAACTTGATTGGGCAAGCTGCAGGGAACTGTTGAAAATTTTTAAGTGTGGAAATGATGGTATGTTGATGTCATTAGCAGTTAAACTGACTTGTGGCATTAGGAAGCATAAGGGCTGACTGGGTTGGATTTGTGATCGTGTAATTATGGAGGCTGATTTGGTTCTTTGGTATCCATCTGAAGTGGGAAATTGCCTTACGTGAATGAATATGAAAGCCTAAGTTAGGTCTATGAAATTGAGGTGTTAAAAATTGATTCAGTTGATAACATAGTTTTGAGTAGAGTTTGACGTGATGAAAGTTGTATTACAGATCAGTTGGACAGTAGTGTAGAGTGAATTGTATAGACTAGTTAGCTGAAAGGTTATTTGAGGGTGGACGTGTGAAGACCTGGATGAGGACAGTTAAGAGTTGAGGTCTGAATTGAAGTAGCATAAATGGCAAACAGGGAAAGGAGGAGGGAAATGAGCAATCAATAATCATATTATATGTGCAAAGCATTTATTACATGATAATAAACCTGGCCAGTATTACCTACTCTTAGAAAATATTTATGCTGTTTTGCTCAGTGTAGAAAGACCTGGGTAAAGAATATTGGATAGAGCAAGCTAATGGGGGTCTTAGATGGTGTTAGGGCTGCTGAATTGACAAGTGAGAAATTGTTTACCACCAGTATGTAGTGGATTTGGTGGCTGTGTCCACAGATGTACATGGACATGGGTTTTTAAAAACTTTCATGTCTTGGCACACTGTTAAACTGCAAACCCTGTGAAATGTTTGAAAGTGGTATAAGATTTTTTTTTTTTTGCTGGTGATGGATATTCATGTTGTTCAGCAGTGCCTGAAAGATAATCTAACAGAGCAGGTTATTCACAGTGGTGCTGGAGCAGGGGAATGGTGCTGTTACTGAGCAAGAGGCTTCATCTCTCAAGCCAGTGTTCAGGACTGTCTGACGTTGGCAGAGTCAGGAAGCCTTTCTCCTCCAGTAGGAGTGCAGAGGAGTAGGACTAATGCAAGCCATAGGGCACACTGACAGCACCAGCACCCCGTGATATACATACATATACATGTGATTATTTCTGATTATTCTGGACTTGGTTGGCTTAATTCATTCAAGTCTACCAAAACAAAACAAAACAAAAAAGGTCTGGAAATAGTGGTGTTCATTCAATAATCCAAACATACAACTTTCTGCTTAATGAATGTTTGTGATAATTTCCTATTTTTCCATAAATGTTTCTTTAATACATTAGTATCACTTGTGAATGAAGATGCAAAAGACTTAATAAAATACAGATGCACTTAAGTTTTTAAAAAGTTCTCTTTGTATATGCCCTGTAAGTAGCTGGAAAAAGACTGGTCCAGCCAGTTCATTCATAAATGCTGAACCAAACATCAGGAGGGATGAAGGCAGGGTGAAAAGAGAATGGAGTTTGGAATAAGAAATCTTAACCTGGATTCTTTGCTTTGCCTCTAGCAGGGAGACCTTAGGCAAGTTATTTAAACTCAGTTGTCTCAGTTTCTTTGTAAAATGAAGGTAATATTTACTTCTCAGGCCTGCTCTGATGACATGAGTTAATGATTAAAGTATAGGCACTGTACTTTGTGAATAAAAATAATTTATTCCTCACCTCCACACCGTGAGGATTGCTCTCCCTCTGTATTAAGCAACCCCATCCCAGGTTTGTCAAAGCACGCATTTTTTTTTTTTTTTCTGAACTATGGACTCCTGGAGTTTGATCTTTAAAGATTAAATAGGCTTTGAGTAGTGAGTACATGAAAGCAAGTGTTGATCACTTGTTATTTAAAAGGGGAAAAATTAATTTACTGTAAGCATCAGACTTTTTTATGTCTGTTTAAATTGCAATATATGTTATACACATTTATAAACATTATAAAGGGTCTTTAAAAACAAAGCTCCACCTTTGCCCCCAAAACGACTTCTACAAAATTCATGACTAAAATAGAGGGGATTTTGGCAGAATTTCCTATCAACTTTCACAGAAAAGGACCAATTTTTCTATTTAGCATGAGGAATAAGTTGGGAAAACTTTTTAGTGAGACCAACATTCTTTAGACTCAATAATATGATCATATTGTAATTTTGTGGAATGTATTCAAGTGTAGGTGTTCTTCTTTTAATGATTAAGCATAGTTTTAGACATCCTTACAAATGTAGCCATTTTAATTCACAGTGGGATAAACTTGGCACATTCTCTGTTTAAACACAAATGTAATTGTTTTTAACTGAAAAAGTGAACTCCCCCCTTTTTTTAATTCCTAGATTAAAAAAGTTTAGAATGAGTATTTATTGTTCTGTTTTAGCTAAAAGCGAATGTGTTGGCTTCTTTCCCAACCCCTTTAAATTCCTGTTAGGTTTACTATGTACTTGTGTTTTTAGTAAAATAGTTGATTTACAAATCTTAAAATGGCTTCTGTCATCACATAGTGACTGCTTTCCCTAAGTATTGTTTTTGAAACCTTAATAAAGAAGTCCATGTAACATGAATATAAAAGAAAATCCTGTTGCCCTTAAGGGGACTTTGCATTCTGACATTTTCAGCTTCTTTATTCATGTCATAATGTAAGTCATGGCTTATTGTTTACAACTGTAGCTTGTCTCTGTGTGAAAACTGCATTTAGTCATACTGCCTTTGCTGGGACTACACCATCTTAATGCTTAATGTGACTTTACACTTTTTAAATTAATATATATAGTACAAATATATGATACATATTAATGTTTTATTATTTTTAGATATTTTAGCAGAAGGAAGGAGCATCATCATAGTTATGTTTAACTATGAATTCTTAGTAAATTAAAAAAATTATAAAAAGGAAACTACCTTTGTAGAATTTATGTAATTGTAGTTTTTCAAATTAGTTAACATTTTTGGTAATATTTTATATTCGAGAACCTAGAATTAGAATAAATTCAAAGACCCATAAAAATTGGAGTAAAAAAATCCAAAGATTAAAATGACCTTTTGTGATTATTTATGTGCTCTTGCTCTGCTATATTGTGTTAGGCTGTTTAAAACTTTTTAAGCTAATGTTCTGGCATAAATTATTCAGTTAAATTAGATTTTATTTATTTATTTTGCCTAAAATAAAAATAAATGCTGTTGTTTATGCTGTTGTTTCTATATGAAGAAATGATTAAAGATGATAATGATTTTACTTTTGACCATTAATTATAAAGGAAAATTCAGTAAGTAATATACATAGAGCACATTTACTTAAATTGTAATGTAAGTTTATAGTTGCTTTTTAGTTAAAGCCTTCATGTTAGAACTATTTTCTATGCTGACTATCCTGAAGTAAATGAGGTGTGAGAGACCTTAAAACAATTTAGTTAATTGAAAGTTCTTCTTTAGGAAAAAAATTATTGTATTACTTTTTCATCTACTTACTGTGCATAACTGCCTTTTCCAGATAACTGAAGATAACCAACTCTTGGGTGTTTAGAATTGCTTTTTTTTTAACTTAATTTCACCATTTCAACTGGAAATCTTTTTTAAGTGTATTGTATACATTCATAACTTTTAAGATCACGTCAGTATAATGTTTCATTTTCTTGTGACTTGGTAGTGAAATCGGACGTCTCCGAATTTTAATTTCTTATGTATAATTTTCTTCCATGCCTGTCAGCAGTTGCTTTTTACTGCTAGGGTTCACAAATCTTTGACCACATTCCTTATGTGATGAGAATAAGAAACCAGGAAAAATAATTGGCATTTATTGAGTGTTTCACAGTCTTAATATCAACCCAGTGCCAAAGGCATTATTGCCATTAGTAGCAGAAAAAAGTCAGGTTTATACATTTCTCTGACTAGCTTGCTGAAGATCAGGAAACTAGTATGTATGTGGTTAAGATGGGATATGACTCAGATGAGTTTTTCCTATTTACAAATATATATACATATGTACCTTTTAAAGTACTACTCAAATATATAGGGTATTTCTAGCACCCCAGAAGGCTCCATCTTGTGCCCCTTCCAATTAGTATCTCCCTAAAGGTAACCTCTATTGTGACTTTGATCCCCATAGATAATTTGTCTCCCCAGATTAGTTTTATCTGTTCTTGAACTTCATAAAAATTGAATCATAGAAGATATAATCTCTTTGTGTCAGGATTTTTTTACTGAACATTTTATTTATGAGATTCATTCATGTTGTAGCATACTATAGATCCTTTTTATCGGTGTGTATTCCATTTTATGAATATATTAATATTTATCCTGTTAAACATTTGATTAATATCTGGTATTGGCTCTTGTGAATAAAACTGCTATGAGCATTACTATACATGTTGTTAGTGGGCAGTAACCCTCTAAAACTGTTAGGTTTGGGAAGTAATGTATACCGAGTTGATAGTAAGTGCAGCCAGCCTTCTTATCCATGGATTCCACCAACTGTGGGTCACAAATATTTGAAACAAAAAATTGCGTCTGTCCTGAATGTGTACAAACTTTTTTCTTGTCCTTATTCTGTAAATAATATAGTATAACTATTCATATAGCATTAACATTGTATTAGGTTTTATATATAATCTAGAGGTATTTTAAAACATATAAGAATGTGCATAGATTATATGCAAATGCTACACCATTTTATACAAGGGACCTGAGCATCTGCAGACTTTGGTGTTCACTTGAATCTTGAAATCTTGTCCCTCAGATACTGAGGGACAACTGTATCATTGAACAGCATTCCAGGTGGTTACACCAGTTTACCATTAACAAAGTATTAGTAGAGGCTCTACTTGCTCCACAACCCTATTACTTTGTTGTTATTGCCAGTTCTAGTTTTTTCCCCTCTTTTAAATTTGAATTATTCTGGTGGTAGGGTATCTAGTTTGATGTGAAAGATATTCAAATTAGAAACTACATGTATTTTTTTTGGTACTGATTGAACCCAGGGGTGCTTAACCACTGAGCCACATTCCCAGCTCTTTTTTATATTTTATTTAGAGACAGGGTCTTTTTGAGGTGATAAGTGCCTCGCTGAGTTGCTGAGACTGACTTTGAACATGTAATCCTCCTGCCTCAGCCTCCTGAGACCCTGGAACTACAGGCATGCACTTGGCAACAAGTTATATTTTTGAAATGAAAAAATATTTAATTTGAAGAATATATTCTTATTTATGTATACAGATTAATAGGTGCATTTGTAGTCTTGAACATTGATTTTTTTTTCTTTTTTCATCTATTGCTGTTTTTATAAGCCAATTTGGGATACTTGTTTGATCACTGATATAAGCAAAGTTCTTCCTATAATATCCTAAAGGAATGGAATATATTCCTCTATTCTAGAAACTACTTGTTTAGAATTTTACTTAAGGAAATGAAGATGGTAAAGATCTTTTGTTTTTGTGCTAGGGTTTGAACCTAGCCACTCATTTAGGTTACCTGTACACACTACCACCGAGCTATATTCCTCTGAGATGGCAAGAATCTTTAAGGAATTGAGTTTATCAATGATGCCTACATAGGTGACTCAGAGAACTAGAAAAATGTCACAAACATACAGTATGGGAACATACAAATTGTCAGAAGAATTTAGTAAAGATTTTTATAACTGAAAAATCAAGAGTGAGTTTTTTTCCCCATTGCAATACAGCAGTTACATATAATCAGTGGGGTTTATGTAGAATTTTATTCATCAAATAGTTTATATAACCTCATAATGATTCTGCTAAAAATAGGTTGAACTGATCAGTTCTTGTTTTCCCAAGTTCAGTGCAAGTTACGCGTGTTCGACTTTCCTGTATGTGTTTCAGGTATGCCGATTAGTCAGGCGATCTCATCTGAAACTAATGTATAATAGTGCTAAGTTGTATAACTTGCCATACCAGTTTTACAGTGTTTTTGTTTTGCTCAAAGTAGATGAAAGGTTTATTTAAGTGTGGCCACACTGGTACTGCATTCCTGGAGATCTTGGTAGGTTAATGACAATCTTTGTCATAGAAATCAGGAAATGTGGGTTGAGCCTCTGGGATGCATGAAACTGGTTCATTAAAATGCTGCTTCCCAAGGGACTGGAGATTGTTGGAAGCACTTGGTAGGTAATACAATTTTAAGAACCTATCTGTCTGTCCGTCTGTCCACCCATCCGTCCATCTGTCCATCCATCCTCTCTGTTTAGATCTTCATTCTGTTCTTTAAACTCTATTAATATGTCAGTGTTTAGTTTATTATCCACTATGTGATTGCTTTCTCTAGTAAGACTAAAAACTTTGGAAATCCAGGTAAATTTCTTTACACAGTTGAGCAGGTTTTGTTTTAGTTGGAGTGTTGTATTTAGTCGTGAAGACAGTCATAATGTGATGCTGTACTGCTGCTTTGTTTAACTGGTTGGCTTTTAACTGGATTAACTTTGTCCATCAGTGTAATGATTTGTGCTCCCATTTTTTAATTGTAAAGGATGTGTTGGAGAGTTACCTAAATAACTGTGAAATATAATCAATTAAAGTAGTTTTGGGAATTGCAAGCTTTGGGTATCCTGTGGATAGTGTTTAAATGGATTATAGTATATTATGGATTTTACAAAAATGCCAGGGCTCATAAATGTGTAAATGTTTGTAAGCGTTTATGAGTGGAGACCTACTGTAGTCTTGCTTTCTGTTGAATATTCTGTTACAAGGTGTACTTAATTTATTTCAGTTATATTCCTTAAGTCATACCATCATTTGGTGCAAATGAATATAAGGTAAGATTGTTGCTCATTTAAAGATCGATCATTTGAAGACTGCTCATGTGTACCTGTTTTGTAAGGAAAGAGATGACATAAGCAGATTGTATTCATCTCCTTGAGCATACTTCAAGAATGTATGTAATCTTGCATTAGGAATGGAGAACCTTGAAGTTAGACCAGGAAAGCTTAAGCAAAGGCAACAGGTGGGTTAGTTGCTGGTAAAGGACTATTGGGACAGGAATGAGTGAACTACTGATTGCCCTATTTAAGAGGAATTTCTAGAGAACACCCCCCAACACACCAAACGTTATTTATTAGAACCATAGTAAAGTAGCTGAGATCTTTTCTTTTTTTTTTTTAAAGGTAATTTCTGCTTTTTCTAAGTTAATGTTCAGGGACTGTTGTCAATAAACTTATTCAAAATCTAAAACTAGTGAAAGCTAAATATTCTATTACCTTTCCTATGCCATCTTTTATGTTTCTGGATGATTATGAGAGTTAGAAAAGAGCTTAGAACAGCCAGTGTGTTTAGGAATGAATCTGTACCATGGACAAGTACATTTCACTTTTGTGCTTACAGTCTTTGACATTGAAGGCTGTGATCAACAATCTTCATGATTCTTCATTCATAAGGAATTAAAAACTTGCTATACATAAAGAATTGAAAACATGCTATCAGTTTTCCGCTTGTGAATGTTCCTTTTAACATTTTGTAAAAGACGTGGCCTCCAAATTTTTAAAAAATATTTTTTAGTTGTCAATGGACCTTTATTTTATTTATTTATGTACTTACATGTGGTGCTGAGGATTGAACCCAGGGCCTCACACATGCCAGGCAAGCGCGCTACCATTGAGCCACAATCTCACAACCCCAGCCCTGTGTCCTCCAAATTCAAGTTTGTGTGTGTGTGTGTGTGTGTGTGTGTGTATGCCTATATGCGCGTGTGCACATGCGTGCGTGCACACCTAAGAAAAGCAAACACACAGGCATGGAAGGGTCCTTTTCCATGGCTTTATTTTTATTAATTTTATTGCTGACTATTTTTTGCTAATAGCAGTGAAATGAATGTATTCTTTCACATGCGTGTGAGAGAACTTAAAATAATAAGGGTCAGAGAATGTGTACTTTATATGTGTATGTAAACAGACTCACCATTTGTGATACAAGTACTGGGCTTCTTTGAAAATAGTAGCACGCTGAACTGTACCATAGGTACTAGGAGGAATTGAGAAAAGTATCATTAAGAATGTAGGAGTTTCGGTGGAAGTCTGTTAAACCTTAACCTGGTGTTAGGCTTGTCTTGCCAGTTAAGGGGAGGTGAGGCCTAGTATGGACTGGTTTCCTTGTGGCTCCATTCGGACTGTCTCTGCTGCTGGAATGGTAGGCGTGTCCCGGGGAGAGCAGTAGTTGCTTAGAATGTGGTGGTAATAGCCTCTGTTTATGAGATGATGAGGTAAAGGTGACGAAGCTTTGTCCAGAAAGACCAGAATGCCAAGCCATGTTAATAGGCCACTCATGTCACTCATTCTGGGGAAATGAAGATCCATTTTAGCCTCTATAAAGAATAGTCTTTAATAAAAAGTAGAAATGAAAACTGAAGCTAAATGCCATTTTCTTCTTATCAAATTAATACAGTGTTTGAATGAGAGATTATCCTTTATTAATTGAGTTGTGATTAAAGAGCATTTTCAGAAACCACTTTGGTGTAAATTACTATTATTTTCTGCAAATCTTTTGGCTTTACATATTAGAAAGCTTACAGTTGATTCTATCTTAACCTAGGGAAGCCTGGAGATTAATCATAGATCCATATGAAGATTTATGTGCAAAGATTTCTATAATATGGTTTCTTTAGTGCAACAATGGAAACAGTACTGTGTAACTAAGAAAAAATGGTTAGGTGATGATGCCGTATTCTTACGATAGCAACAACAGTAATGGTAAGGTAAGATGAGTAGGAATTGTTATACTTAGTCATCTTTAAAGATAAGTGGAGAAAAACATGGAAGAAAATAAACAAAAATATAAAATCCTAAATTTCAACTACTTCATGGAGGAAGCACTGTGAACATTTTCCCACCTTTTTTTTTTTAAACTTTATTTTCCAAGTTTTCCACAATGAACATTTAATTATTTTACAATCTTAAAAAGAAAATTTTGAAAACAACAGAGTTAACAGTAACTTCATTAAATGGAGAAAGATGGTACTATTTGAAAGAGCCATTTCAGATATGAGGCCTAGTTTGGAACCAAACAACTTAAAATCTCTGGAGCAAATTCCAGGGACAGCAACATCTACTCAGAGTGAGTAAGAAAGGGTATTAGTTTTCTTTTCACATTTGTTGATCTCCAGGGTACATCCTGTATATGGGTAAGGATAATATTAATATGACTGTTTTATACCTTCTGGCACATGGTACTTGATAAATTCAGGGAGAATGAGTGAATGAATGAACCAAAGTTTACAATAGATTTTGGACAAAATTGACAAACTTTATCATATCCTTTTGGATTTAGATAGCATAAATTGATATAATAGAGAAAATAGATTTTGAGGTAGAATAATCACCAGCTAGCTTACTTGGTATATTTTGTCCTATATTTTGTATATTTATATCTTAGGCATGTGCGTGTCAGTCTTGACAGATAGACTCCTTTTTAACTTAAGACAGATTTGGGGACGGAAAGAAGGGCTAGTAGCAGAGATAGGTAGGGTGGAATGTGGGACCAGTCAAGGTTGTGGAGAGTGGCATGGTGTATGAAGCAGAACCCTAAACTGTTCAGGAAAGTGTATTAATCCTCACTGAGGATCAGGATTACCTTGGAAACCCTGTGTTAATTTATTATATAGTATTGAATAGTTTGTGTGTGTGTGTGTGTGTGTGTGTGTGTGTATAAATTTTGGACGCTTTTGGGGTCCAAATTTTGCTATTTTATTGTTTTCTAGAAAACTCAGAAATTAAGCACATAGGCTCATACCAAGTGACAGAAAGGTTAAAGATAGTTTGATAGACAGTATTTATTGGGTGAGACAGTGTTATAACTATATAATCGCAATATGATTTACCCATTGTTTGTAGAAACAGTGATTCTCCCTGTGAATAATTAGGAAAGAACTTAATATATCAGGTAATTTTTAAAAAATATTTGCTATATTTCCAGATTAGTCTGTTACTCTTAACATCAACAACCTTTTTGAAGTTTGCTAATTTTATTTTTTCTACCCCCAGATAATTTTGCTTTTCACAGTGAAACTGACTTATGTTTCATCCAACATTGACACGCTTTCTCACTGTTGCTACATTCAGTATCCAACTGTGATTTTTATTTATAATTCCTTCTCATCTATTAGTCACCCATTATATTTCTGTTTTAATTTTTTCTTTCCTCAAAAAAATTTTTTCCCCTTCTGAGGATTGAACCCAGGGCTCTGTACATGCTAAACATGCATTCTACCACTGTGACATCCCTGGCCCCACTCTCCGGTTTTTAAAACATAGCAAAACTCAGTGACTCAAAGAAGCTGTACTAATTAACATCGTTTGTTCACAATCACCCTGCATAACCATTTTTAGAAAACCATTATACTAAAATATACTACATTTTTCTTCAATTTCCCTTTTGTTTATTTGTTTCCTTTGCGGAGCAAATGCTTTGAGGTTGAGGATTGTGTTTGATCATTGATGTGTGTGCCAAGTTTCCAGTACACAGCTGGATACTCAGCAGACTCAATAAATACTGACTGACTAGCTGTTGAAAAATTTGATGCAGCCTCCTAGGGTGTTTAGCGTAGCCTGAGTAGTTTATATATTAGTTAAATCTGATTCAGTAATTGACAGTCCTAGTGTTTTAAGTAATGATGGAATACCTGCTTGCCTCTTAAAATGTCAAGTAACTACTTGATAGGATAGAAGAACCTATGACACAGTCTCCCTCATGTATGACAGAAGATGCTATCTGGACTTTTGGATCCTGGAAGTACAAGACTAAAAAAATCTTTATTTTCTTACTTTCTAATTTATTGCTGGGGATTGAACCCAGGGCCTCATGCATGCTAAGCACACACTGTACCACTTAAGTTATGCCCAGCTCCTAAATACATTTTTAAAGCAGATTCTGAAATATTTCTGAAAGTCCTGAGTATTTCACTTTTCTGGCTATCTTAGTAAAAGTTGGTTGATCCTTGCAACTTCCACAATTATGGTAATTACCCTGAGCTACAGTCTTCCATAGGTACTTTATACATTTTCTTATTTAGTCTCTTAAAAACTCAATAAGATATGTGTTGTCCTTACTTTATAAATGAAGCAGGTCAGGGCAAGTTAATTAACTTGCCCAGGATCACAGATGTGGTACATAGCAGAAGTTAATATTTGAGCTGTGGTTTGTTGGGTACCAAAATTTATGGGTCTTAAAACTCCTAATATGTCTCAGGAATGGGTATACTAGAGGAGGGTCTGAACTGAAACCCAAATATTGATACTAGATGGTAACATTTTGAATAATACTGCTATACATTCATATTGCTCTTACAGTATTGCGTATAATCATACAATAATTAGTGTCTTGCTTATGTAGAAATCTAGTTTCCTATACTTGGAATGAATACTGCTTTCTTAGCAAAAAGGAAGTTCATAACATTTATCTATGTCATGTGTGTTACAGTAATCACTGCTATTTATCTTAAACATCAGTAAATCTTTTATAAAAGGAATGAACTCATATTAATAATCTTGACTAATACCTAGAGACAATTGAAGCAGATTTCAGTAAGAACCATGCCAAAAATATGGAGCTATAGATTATCAGTGTACCTGAATTTAATGGCAAACGTGATGATTTTGGTGGTGCTATATTTAGGTGACGTGATGAAATAACTTCCTGGCAGTTTGTAGATAGTTTTATTTAAGAAAAAGAGAGAGAGAGAGAGAGAGAGAGAGAGAGAGAGAGAGAGAGAGAGAATAAGAAGCTATATATTATATAACTTAAGGAAATACTATCTAGGTATCACATTCATAAAATATAGTCTAGCTGAAAAGGAAAGCATTCCTGGTACAAAAATAGAATACTTCAAAGCTCATAGAAAAGAATGTGGTTTTGCTTCCTGTTTGGTGAAGAGTGTCTTAGTAAGGTACTTCCTCTGTAAGGAAGGAAATGGATGTTGCCTCACCCACTCTTCAGGAACCTACTCAGATCTCCTTTGGATAGGTAGTTTCTTTCTTCCTACCTTTTAATTTTATTGTAAATTGACAATTTATAATTTTATATGTTTGGAGGTGACAAAGCATTGTTGTGGCTTATGAATACAGGGTGGAATGATTAAGCTAATCAATATATCCGTCTCCTCAGAAACATCTTTTGTGTGTATGTGTGTGGTGAGAACATTTAAAATTTACTCTCAATAATTTTGAAATGTACAATATAATATTAACTATATTCACCTGTATTCAGCTATAGAGCTCAAAAACAAACTCACAAAACATATTCCTCCTGTTTGAGAATGTACTTTGACCATTATCCCCTACCCCAGCCTCTATCATCATAGGTGTTGGGTTGTTTTAGATTCCATATTTAAGGGAGAACTTGTGATATCTGGATCTTTTTAAAGGCTGAGTAGTATTCCATTGTGTGTATGTGCCACAGTGTCTCAATCCACACATCTGTTGATGGACACTTAAGTAGCCATTTTGAGTAATGCTTCTGTGAATGTGGGAATGCAGAGACATCTTTTTGACAACCTGATTTCAAATCCTTTGGATAAATACCCAGAAGTGGGATTGCTGGGTCTAGACAAGTAATTTTTTAAATCACCTAGAAACAAAACCAGTGTGCTGCATTAGAGAGTTATGTGGGAATTGGGATATAGCGTTTGGGATTTACGTAGGAAGGTATCTGCCTTTCTGGAGTTGGCCCAGGTTGTTTCATAGGGGACACTCCCAGGGCTGTGTAGAAACATGGTGCCTTTGAAACAGCTGTAAAAGCACCTTGAGCCCTGGTTAGCCACATTCGATCTCCAAATCTAATGAGACTTTCTTTTCAACCATATGTTGCTTTGACTTTGAGAGTAAACTAGATTCTTAGGGTTCCCATACAGTCTACCAAGAACTGGCTGTATGCCATTCGTGCCTTCTAGATCATTTGTGAAGGTAAGGTGCTGCTGAGTTCTCCCTATGTCATGTGTCACGTGGATGACTCTCCCTAGCAAGAATGTACATTGTTAACTAGAAAGGCCCACATTCAAAGCAATTCTTTAGGATCTTCCTGTAAAAGTTAAGATTCTCTGTTTAACTTGGTTTCTGATCATCATATCATACCCAGCAGGTCAGTGTTTCATCATAATCAGATTAGGGCTCAAATCAGTCCTGAGCCCATTTCTCTTACTACCCAGGCTTCTGTCTGGAAAGTGTTCAAGGCTGCCAGTGGTGTGGCTTGGTTGAAAGCACTAGACTTTGAATGAGTCTTGTGGCAGGCATGTGGGTTTGACCTACTAGTATTGCAAAATCAATTCTTATGTACAGAACCACACTTTCCTCTTGCCTCCTATAGTCTGGTTTTAGATTATTTTTCTTGTGGTTTTGGTTAGTGAGTGTGTGCTCATGACTTTCTTTTCCTTTATTCCTTTCCCTTTCTTTACACAGGGAGGAAGGGGACAATCACAAGATATTTTTGTACTTATTTACATGATCAAGTTCTGTAGGCAGCATCCCCTTTTATCTTTTAAATATAGAACCGAGATAGTTAAAATATTTGAAATTATTCGCCTTATTTTCCCAACAGTTATTTTATTATTCTGTCATTACATATAGCTACTAATCTTGTTACAGTTCAGAAGATGTGGACATTGAAGAATTTATCCATAAAGGCACCATCCTTATACATCTGCTTTTGGTCTAGTATATTTTCTTTTGTATCTCTAAGAGTTTCTTCTTTTTTTGTTTCTTTTCTGCTTTTACACTAAAGAAACTCAAGGAGTGGAATGTTACATTGTTTTCACAACACTTTCTTTCTTTAGCAGTGTTGAGTGCCCAAGATAGCCCAAAGAAAAAAGAGGGACAAATCAGAGGGAACAATTTTCTACAATTGACAAGCTAAGTCATCAGGTCTGCATAGAGTCAAATATCTCCCAAACCGTAAGAGTCAAGAAGTGATTATTAGACAATGCATTACCCTCCTTAGCATTCCAAAACTTCTTTACATTTCAGTGTTTTATCAAATGCTAAATGGAAGAGCTCAGGTATACAGAAGTGACTGGTGTCAGTCCATGTCAGAGTTTATAGTGTCCTTCTGTTAGTTATGAAAAGTTGAAGGAAATGCCCTCTGGAAAGCATTGCTTACAGATCAGGGCTGCATTTTGTTGTTGGCCTTAAGAGAACATCAACAGGAAGTGATGTAATTCTCAAAGTTTAACACGCATGTCCTTCAGTGTACAACTAAAAAAGACCAGTCTTCTTCACTTGTATAGTAATACAATTTTAATACTATTTACAAAAGAAGCTTAACTGTTGATGAAAAATACTTTGACAATGCTTAAATGTCAGTCTTTTCCATTAGATTTATTTTTTAAATTATATTTTACATTTAAGAAATGAATGATGTTTGTTTCTTTGCTTAAAGAACAATTTCAAGGGCTGGGGAGATAGCTCAGCTTGTAGAGTGCTTGCCTTGCAAGCACAAGGCCCTGAGTTCAATCCCTAGTACCGCAAAAAAAAAAAAAAAAAAAAAAAGAACAATTTCAAAATTCTCAGTTCACCGAGTTTTACTTGAAATGAACTGAAGGTAAATAAATGTTTCAATGTTTTTGTTCCAATTTAGCTATCTGCAAAATATAGATTTCTTCAGTTATCTCTCTCATAGAGGCCTATTATATCATGAAGTTTAGGTGGTTTCATCTTTCCATTGTGACTTCTAGAAAGTGCTGCTTATTACTGTTTTCTTTAGTGGGTTTAGACTTGTATTATTCCTTAATGTAGCACTTAATCTATCCTTCATCTAAATGAGTCTAAACTCATTTGCAGAGGTCACTTTATAATTTTATTCTGTAACGAAATAGAATAACTGTAGGTTGAAGCACACCGAACATTGATATCCTGCCGTGAGTCTTTTTGTAGTCATTCTGTACTTTAAAATATGACTTGTTTACATATTTGTGACCAAGGAAATTGATTTTGAAATTTACTTTTTATCTCAGAACTATGGCCTGAATAACAGAATTACCTTCTAAATTCTAAAATGGATATAATGGGGGGAGGGGGCTGACTTGTGTAAGCATTTGAGGATTAGGAAGGAACTGAAATATCTAAAATCTTTTAGCTAACATTGATTCTATTCTTAAAAACAATTTTATATACCTTTTAAAACTAGTATACAGTGTATTCTGTTGCAGTCCCATCATTTTTGAACAGAAACTTGATTTGTGCATTATATAAGCCTTCAATTTCTCATATGTGAGGGTAAGGGGAAAGTTTGAGACTAGAATTCAGAATCCCTTATTTTCTTAAAATAAAAAGCTTCCAAAGTTACCATTATTACCAGTAACCAGTCATACCTCTTCGCCTGAAGTGGTAAGTTATATACCACTTCTAAAATACCCTTACTAAAAACAGCTCAAGTTTCTAAGCTGCCTTACATTTTCAAAAGCACTTGAAAGTATTTTTGGACTTGCCAAACATTATTAGATGGAGGTAAAAAAGAAAGTATGTTAGGTTAGTTTGTGTTAGGGAGCTCAGGGTTGTCTGGATGAGGGTTAGAAATGTCTAATTCCTTTTGAACTTGAAGAGATTAAGTTAATTTGACTTACCCCATTACCTGCAAACGTTTACTCCCAATTTTAGACACAGATCCCTATAACAGCTCAAGATTGGTTCGAATGTTATTTCTCTGATGAACATGTCCCCCTAATTACCTGTTTTTGCTGATACATGTTCAGAATGTACAATTCATCTGAATTAAGGGCTCTCAGATTCCTCATTGTCAGTTCAGGTGTGTGACTTAGCATGAGTGTTGTAGGAGATCTTTTACTATGCCATCATTTCTGTCACTGAGAATATGCTTTTAAGATTAAGAGAAGGTTTTTACCATTGTGTCTGTATTCCAAGTTGCTCTGGATAGCAAAGTACAACATTAGATTAACAACTTTTCAGGAAAAACAAGAAGCACTGCTGTAGTAAAGTACAGATTATAAGTGTGTCACTTTTACCTAAAATCTAAAAATGTATGTTTAGAAAGTAAGGAAAAACAAATTTTTTTATTTTATAAATGATCACCTTTTAAAAATATAAAGAAGTATTTTTCAAGATGATTTTGCCCTTTGGAATAAAAAGGCTTTAGAATGATAATTAGTATTTTTTTTTAAAGTCTTAAATGTATATTATCAACAAATTTGTAAACTGCTACATTAAACTAAAAAGCGTATGTACTTTGTTTATCTACAAATACTCCTAAACTTTCTGTACCACAGAACCTTTTTCCCCACCAAGGAACAGACATCAATTTAGGAAAACTTGATAGATGATAAAAGTTTTGATAACATATTAAGTCACTGGGATTTTCTTATTTTTAGTACTCATGAAAATAATCTTGAGACATAAAGGCCTAAAATTGTGTTATCTTAGAAAATTTAAGACATGTGGCATTACAGTTTCAAGAAACAATATATCCATTTAGAAATAATACAACCTTTTTTTTCTTTCTTTCTTACTGGTATACAATTCATTTTGTAGCTCTTATAACTTTTTCTGGAAATTTCTTGTGAGCAGTAAGCTGGGAGTCAGAAAATCTGATTTCTAGGGTTTTGTTGGCTGAGGGGCTTTAATCAGATCATGTGTCCTCACTAGCCTTTTGACATTTGCTGAATGCGTGTCATAAAATTACAGGCTCATGCTACCTCACAGAATTGTTATAAGGATAAAATAAAGAGAAAGGTAGTCTATCTGGAGTTTGAAACCCTTAAAGTGTTTAGTATGAGATTAGGGAAATAATTGTACCTGTAATTAAGCAAATGGAGCTGATGCTTTAAATTCCTGTAGCTCTTTGAGAACTGTAGAATTTTTAGACCTAATCAGGAAGCGGGAGATAATTGTGCCACTCTCTGCTTTGGTCACTGAGCATACTGAGGCCTAGAGCTGTTACATATTGACCTTGAATCTCATGGAGATCCAGGGAGATGGTCAGATCTCCTAACTCAGGCACTGAGACTATACTGGCTTCTAGACCAGTGTAGAAGAGAGGAATAATGAGCTGTCTGTTAAGTCAGTTATTCTTGTGTATCTTCTTCCCAGATATTGTTATTTTTTGTAATGGGAGGTTAGTCAGTTTGAGTTACTATGTTCTTGTTTGAAATTCTGACTTTTACAATATATTTTATTTAAAATATTAATAGGTTGGCATTTAGTGATGAAATTTTTTCTTCATTTGTGTCATGTTTTAAAAAGGAAATTGACAAATTACCATATAATGTGCTAAAATTGAAATTGTGAGACAAAAGACAAATGCAAGTTAGTTTATATTTTAGGTTATTGTTTTATTATCATTTACTGTTTTGACATTTACAGCATATAAAATTTAATACATCACCATACCTTTTTTCATCGTTTAAAAAGAAAATGAAAAGGACAGGTTTTTTTTTGTTGTTGTTGTTACTGCTTTTGAAAACACTGTCCTTTTACTGCAATTATACAAAGACAGAAAATAGCCTTGCTTATTTTTATTGGCTATACTTAAAAAATGACCGTGAAATAAGTATGTTATCAATTAACAAAAACATGCTGAGTACCTTGTGTACAGAGGTAGTGTGCTAGATGGAGCCGGGCACAGTGGCATGTTTCTGTGGTCTTAGGTACTCAGGAGACTGAAGCAGGAGAATATATTGGGCCCAGGAATTCAAGGCCAGCCTGGGCAACATAAATAAAGACATACTATGATCTTTTGTCCAAGAGGCCATAAACTTCCCTATATTCTGTTTTGTTCTTTTACAATGTAAAATTAAACATTTCCCTCTATTTAAAAATATCCCATAGAATAATTTTCTCTGTTTGTATTCTTTTTTGGCATCCTAGGAAATTTGAATAGAAAAATGCTGCAAATAGAAAAGTGTGAATAATTTTAGAACCCTGAGAATAATATTATGAAAGGTTAAATTGTCTATGCTTTAATAAAAGAAGCAGTTAAAATTATTTTAGTCACTGGAATAGTGTGTTTGTTTAAACTGTAGCACAACTAGACAGAAATAAATCTTGTTAAAACAACAGCTTATTATTGACCTTACTTGTTTTGCCCATTCTGAGTCCTAGCCAGAATCTTAACTTCAGTGAAGTAGAAAAGGTCTACTAGGCATATTTGTAATGGTATCTTTAAAAGGTTCCTTAACCTGACACTTTATGAAGAAAAAACAAAGAGGATTAGTTACGCATGCCTTGAATTTACAGTCTGAAATGAGAACCCAAACATTTTACTATGTGCTGTAGTTAACTAAAGCATAGTTAACACTACAAACTGCATATGGCCTTTTGTGGGATTTTGATTTGGTCTCTGCTTCCTTTTTATAGAAGAACACAGACCTGGGTCACTGTGAGATGGGTCTTTTTTTTTTTTTTTGTGATCTGAATTGTTGGTTATGTCCATGAAAAATTAGCATTTTGTGGGGAAAATTTTTAAAAGTATATAGGAAGACAATGTGATGCATCTAAACCGCAAGTTCCTTGAAGGCTGGACTTTAAAAGAATTTTAAACCATTGTAGAAGGTCCCTGATTCATGAAGATTGGACTTATTATTTTATGATGGTATGGAAGTGGAACACATTCAGTAGAAACTGTACTTTGAAATTTGACTTTGAGTCTTTTCCTGGGCTGGTAATGTGTGGAATGATCCTTCCTTGTGATGCTGGACAAGGCAGCAAGCCCCAGCTCTCAGGCAGCCGTATGATCACAAGTGGAAACAACTGGTTCTGTGCATGTGCTCAAGATGAGGTTTGGTAGATTAAGTATATTAAATGCATTTTCAACTTAGGATATTTTCAAGTTGGCATTGGGTTTGTTTGGATGTAGCCCCATTGTAAGTTGGGTAGCATCTCTATCTCCAGAGCCTGTATACATCTCTGTTTACAGATCCTGCTGCTATAAATATTTTTTAGCTAAATTGATGAGTTTATATTTATCTTTATGCATCAGAATCCTTTCTTGTGTTGATATCATTCTGGTTTTCAGGTAGTCTGTTTCTCTTTTGCTTTAAAACTCTTATTAGTATATACGAAAAGCTATATGTAAAAAGCTATTAGTTTTTATTCTTGCTATGTATTGCTTAAAACATCAGTTTTGTGGGGGACAGGTACCAGGGATTAAACTCAGGGGCACTCGATCACTGAGCCACATCCCCAACCCTATTTTGTATTTTATTTAGAGGTCTTAGTGAGTTGCTTATTAGTACCTTGCTTTTGCTGAGGTTGACTTTGAACTCGTGATTCTCTTGCCTCAGCCTCCTGAGCCACTGGGATTACAGATGTACGCCACCACGCCCAGCAAAACATCAATTTATTATTAGTATATTTCATGATTCTGTACATCAGGAATTTGGACAGGGCATGGCAAGAGATGGCTTGTCTCTGTCCCATGTCTGGATTTTCAGCTAGAACCAGTAGTATGACCTTAATTTGATTTGTCAGTGAACTTTTTGAAAAACAAAACCTGTACATGAACAATTTTTCTAAGTTCACATTTTATAGCTATATTTATTATGTAAGAAATGGGGAAAAATAACTTGATTAATAATAGCCCCTGTAAAAAAGCAGCCAGTTTAGTATTACTGAATTCCTTTTCAATGCAGAAAGATTTTCGTTTCATTAGGACCTATAAAACAAAAAGATTTATTAACTAAATATAAACAAAACTACCAAATCAATAAGATTTAAATTAACTCCACCATGTGACATTGTTTGGCTGTAAGAAAACTGGCCATCTACAATCTGCCCAGCTCAAGTTGTTCTGAATTCAGCAAGCACTACTTTGAGGTGTACAAAGGCATTTCAAGTATTTTCCTGCATTTTTCTTTACTTAAACTTATAGAAAACCTTGTCCCTGAAGACTGGATACCAGAGAAATTAAAATAAGACTCATCTCCCAAGACAGTGGTAAGAACAAGCGCAAAGCACTAAAATTAAAAGGCAGCTAGTTATCAGCAATATAATGACCATCCATTTGATTTATTGTATCCATGTTAGTAATTTTAGATTTGCCTCAGTACAAAAATATGGAATTGGAAAATTTCACAAGTATTTTATGGACCTTTATGTTCATTTTTGTCCTGTGGACCCTGGTCAGGGTGAAAACTTAGCCACTATAGGTTGTTTGGTAACTATTCCTAACCTTAGGTTTTAGAATTGATTTATTTTCTTTTAAATGCCCTTCCTTTTGTCAGATAAAGTTCTCATTTTGTCACAGCCTTTACATTTTTATCTTCTGGTGGTGTATTTTTCTTCCATTTTCTTTGCTTATGTAGGCATAAGTCTATAAATGAGTAATCTTGTTAGTGAAATATTTTGGGGTAATTGTTAAGTTGATGCTTTTGACTGTGTAAATGCTGGGTGTTAGAAATCATCTTTTTCTGGGGGGAATTGAAGAGATAGGTAGAAAAGTGCCACGAGGCAGAATGACAGTGAAGCAACAAGGGGAAAGAAGAGGTCTTACAGTCAGAGACACGCAGATTCAACTGGTAGTTATTCTTGCTTTAACTTGAGTAAATTACCTAATTTCTCTGTTAGTTTCCTCATCTGCAAAACAGATTTAATAGTTCCTCTGGGAAATACTAAAAATAATGCATGTAAAATACAGAGTATCTATTATCTGTTACTTAACAAGTTTCTTTTGCAGCTAAATAGTATTCCTCTATGTGTATATATGCCACATTTTCTCAATCCATTCATTCGCTGTTGGACACCCCAGCTGATCCCGTGTCCTGGCTGTTGTGAGTAGTGCTGCAGTGAACATGGGAGGGCAGATCTCTCTCTCTGAAACACACTGATTTCTTTTCCTTTGGCTATGTACCCAAGATTTGTGGCAACATGAATGAGCCTGGAGGACATTATGTCATGTAAAATAAGCCAAGCACAGAAAAATAAATGCTGTATGTTCTCACTCACGTGTAGAAATTAAAAACTTGATCTCATGGAAGTAGAGAGTAAGTTAGTGGTTACCAGAAGCTGGGAGGGTAGAAGAGAGAGAGGGGTGGAGACAGGATGACTAGCAGGCACAGGGGTACAGGTGGATAAGAAGAATACATTTGAATGTTCTGTGGCCCAGTTGGGTAACTGTGGTTGACAACAATTAATTGTACATTTCAAAACAGATAAATGTTTGAAGAGGTAGATGTACCATTGCTCTAATCTGATCATTGTACATTGAATACATTTGTCAAAATATCACACCATAAATGTGTAAAAATTACATACTATTATTATACATCAGTTCAAAAATTTAAAACATATATTAAGGAGAAAATAGTTCTTATGACTATGCTTAGGATGGGATGTTGGTATTCATCTCCAGATGTTTCCAGTTTTTGTATTTTATAGTATAGATATTTTATCTATTATTATTAGATTAACAACTTAACAAGCCCTCCTCTCAATATTTTTCTGTGTACATAATACCTTTCCCTAACGGGAAGGTTGGTTAAGATATGATGGTAAGACCAAAGTTTTTAGGATTTATTTGCAATTAATTGTGCTTCTGAAGGATTTTATTAATTTGAAATAAAATAACAAGAAGACTTAAGATTGACTTTTGACTAATTTTAAATACCAACTGTAGTAAAGATTTCTCTAAGGGAATTAAATAACATGTATTAATAGGAAATGGGTGGAAAGGATACTTGGAAATTTAGTTAAAATAAGCCAGGCACAGAAGGACAAGTACCACATGTTTTCACTGAGGTGGAAGCTAAAAACCTTGGTTTCATAGAAGTAGAGGCAATTAGTGATAACTAAAGGTTAGGAAGGATAGGGAGGAGGGGAGATAGATAACCAGTAGCAAAATATAGTTACATAGGAGGAATAAGTTCTAAGGTTCTTTAGCATAGTAGACTGATGATAACTTACAACCACTTATTATACTTTTTATACAGGAAAGGAGTTTGGGGTTTTTAAGAGGTAGAAATGCTAATTACTCTGACTTAATCATCACACATTGTATACATGTGTGGGATTTTCATACTGTATTCCATAAATAGATATAATTATTGTATGTCAACAAGAAAGATTTCTTGACTCCACACCCTTCCCCCCAAAGGAAAGAAAATATAAGGCCCAGAGTCAGGTAGACTCAGGTTCAACATGCAGGTTCATTATAGGTTCTTTGACTTTAGAAAAAAATTTCTCTTCTTAGTTACAAAGTAGATAATGTATAACATTTGCCTTTTAAATATACATAATTTTTCCCTTTTAAAGGATATAACCCCCTCTCCTAACCTTCTTCATACTTTGTGTGTTTTTAAAATGTGTGTTTCCTTAATTATATTGAAATTGTGATTATGTCTTCATGTGGTCATATACCATTAATAGATGTGATCTCCTTGTAAGAGGTAGTATTGGCAGTGACAGGCATTTGGGGCAGGGACCTTTGGTGGACAAAAGTTTGTGCTGGTCCCTCTCAAGTGGGTCTTTGAAGCTGCTTATAGGTGTTGGGGTTAAAGACTGCCCCTGTCCTGTGTAGACAGATGATATAGTTCTCGTGTTACTTTTGGTCCACTGTCTTTTGGTATCCCACAGTTGTAAGACATTGTACATATATTATACATAGTCTTGAAGTATTTACAGGCTTGTCTGCCTTGTGCTTGGGGATATATAAGCAAAGGTTGTAGGCTCATTTGTGTCTTAGTAGTCATTACAACTGTTAGGGAGGAAAATCTAAGGAGAAGGTGAAATTTCTGAAGGGAGTTTATAATTTAAAACTATCCACATTGTTCAGATACAAACAGTAAAAATTCTACTGATGCTGTGTGAGGCTTTTTTATTTGGGAGATGGATTGGGTTGGTTGTCGGGGTGGCTTGCTGCTCCAGTCATGGCGAGGAGTCATCCCTGTAAGCCTTTTACCTCTGTTTCAGTGGGATTTTTACCCAATAGCTTTCACCCCCTTTTGTAATTCTAAGATCCTCAAGTGAATGTTTTGGCTAAGCACCCTAACTAAAGCCCAGGACTTCTGCAGCAGATTGTTAAAACCCTAAGTCCAGCAGCAGGTTTCAAACTTGAAGACAGTTGAAGCCTTATCCCTGCCCTCAAGGAGCTCATAGTCTACAGGGAAAGATAAATTTTAGCATAAGGTTATGATAGCCATCATTTTCACATGCTGTATCTAAACCCTTATTTCCTACTCGTTTGTTGACACTTCAGGCTTCTCCAGCCTAATTTATATCTTTCTCCCTCCAATGAAACTGTTCTAAAGAGACCCATAATTTCTGATTGCTAGATCAAGTAAAAACTTTCATTTTCAGTGGCATTGAATGATGCTGACCATCTCTCCTTCTTGGACTATATCCCCTCTTTAATTCTATAGTGCTGGCCTTTGCTGGTCTTCCACCTTTAAGCTAGTTTTCTTTGCATTCTGTTTGCCATTGTTTTTAGTGTTGGAGTTCCTTCAGAGCTTAGTCCCAGGCTCCCATATCTCCTTTCTTTATATCTTCTAAGAGATCTTGACTTGAAGTGCTATTTTTAGATTATTTACTATTAAAGATATTTTAAAAGTCTTGTACATTCAACTACAGCTGTGAAATTAATTTTTTTCTAGATATGTCTCAGCAAAAATACCAGGTTTTACAGTTTGTTGTATTGGTTCTGACAGGTGAGAGACAAGATTGAAAGGGATGGTTGTAATGAGATCTGTGAATGTAGTGCATATATTTTTCACTATATCATACATAGAAATTGTGGACGTATACTTAAATGTATTTTAAGAAATTTTGAGTTGATGATATGCTCAAGTAATTCCCCATCCATTCACATTTGGGGGGACTCATGCCAGATTATATCAATCCTGGCTATAAGCCTGATATAGCTTTCCTATATATCTATCTATCTTAATTATGGCAAATGAAGTTTTTTACATTTAATCTAGATGAAAAGTCATTAAATTATGAATTTTAATGGCCACTTTAACTTGCAACTAATTGTACTTTCTGAAGCATTTTATTAATTTGAATTAAAATAACAAAAGCACTTAATAACTTAATATTGACTTTCTTTTTTTTATTGTAAACAAATGGAATACATGTTGTTTCTCTATTTGTACATGGAGTCAAGGCATACCATTGTGTAATCATAAATTTACATAAGGTAATGTTGTTTGATTCATTCTGTTATTTTTTTTCCTTCCCCCCCACCCCTCCCACCCCTCTCTTCCCTCTATACAGTCCTTCCTTCCTCCATTCTTGCCACCCTCCTTATCCCTAACCCTAAACCTAACCCTAACGCTAACCTCTCCCACCCCCATTATGTGTCCTCATCCGCTTATCAGTGAGATCATTCGTCCTTTAGTTTTTTGAGATTGGCTTATCTCACTTAGCATGATATTCTCCAATTTCATCCATTTGCCTGCAAATGCCATAATTTTATCATTCTTCATGGCGGAGTGATATTCCATTGTATATATGTGCCACAGTTTCATTATACATTCATCAACAGAAGGGCATCTAGGTTGGTTCCACAATCTGGCTATGGTGAATTGAGCAGCAATGAACATTGATGTGACTGTTTCTCTGTAGTATGCTGATTTTAAGTCCTTTGGGTATAGGCCAAGGAGTGGGATAGCTGGGTCAAATGGTGGTTCCATTCCAAGCTTTCTGAGGAATCTCCATACTGCTTTCCAGAGTGGCTGCACTAATTTGCAACCCCACCAGCAATGTATGAGTGTACCTTTCTCCCCACATCCTCGCCAACACCAATTGTTGCTTGTGTTCTTGATAATCGCCATTCTAATTGGGGTGAGATGGAATCTTAGGGTAGTTTTGATTTGCATTTCTCTTATTACTAGAGAAGTTGAACATTTTTTCATTTATCTGTTGATTGCTTGTACATCTTCTGTGAAGTGTCTGTTCAGTTCCTTAGCCCATTTGTTGATTGGATTATTTGTATTCTTGGTGTAGAGTTTTTTGAGTTCTTTATAGATTCTGGAAATTAGCGCTCTATCTGAAGTATGAGTGGCAAAGATATTCTCCCACTCTGTAGGCTCTCTCTTCACATTGCTGATAGTTTCCTTTGCTGAGAGAAACCTTTTTAGTTTGAATCTATCCCAGTTATTGAGTCTTGCTTTTATTTCTTGTGCTATGGGAGTCCTGTTAAGGAAGTCTGATCCTAAACCAACAAGTTGAAGATTTGGACCTACTTTTTCTATAAGATGCAGGGTCTCTGGTCTGATTTCAAGGTCCTTGATCCATTTTGAGTTGAGTTTTGTGCATGGTGAGAGATAGGGGTTTAATTTCATTCTGTTGCATATGGTTTTCCAGTTTTCCCAGCACCATTTGTTGAAGAGGCTATCTTTTCTCCATTGCATATTTTTGGAACCTTTGTCTAGTACGAGAAAATTGTATTTATTTGGGTTTATGTCCATGTCCTCTATTCTGTACCATTGGCCTACTTGTCTATTTTGCTATAAATACCATGCTGTTTTTGTTACTATTGCTTTGTAATAGAGTTGAAGATCTGGTATTGTGATACCCCCTGCTTCGCTCTTTCTACTGAGGATTGCTTTAGCTATTCTGGGTTTCTTATTCTTCCAGATGAATTTCATAATTGCTTGCTCTATTTCTGTAAGGTACATCATTGGGATTTTAATTGGAATTGCATTGAATCTGTATAGCACTTTTGGTAGTATGGCCATTTTGACAATATTAATTCTGCCTATCCAAGAACATGGGAGATCTTTCCATCTTCTAAGGTTTTCTTTAATTTCTTTCTTTAGTGTTCTGTAGTTCTCATTGTAGAGGTCTTTCACTTTTTGTGAGATTGATTCCCAAGTATTTTATTTTTTTTGAGGCTATTGTGAATGGGGTAGTTTTCCTAATTTCTCTTTCTGAAGATTCATCACTTATGTATAAGAATGCATTGGATTTATGAGCATTGATCTTGTAACCTGCTACTTTACTGAATTCACTTGTGAGTTCTAAAAGTTTTCTGGTGGAATTTCCTGGTTCCTCTAAACATATAATCATGTTATCAGCGAACAGGGATAGTTTGAGTTCTTCTTTTCCAATTCGTATCCCTTTAATTTCTTTGGTTTGTCTAATTGCTCTGGCTAGAGGTTCAAGGACGATGTTGAATAGAAGTGGTGAAAGAGGGCATCCCTGCCTTGTTCCAGTTTTTAGGGGGAATGCTTTCAGTTTTTCACCATTTAGAATGATATTGGCCATGGGCTTAGCGTAGATGGCCTTTATAATGTTAAGGAATGTTCCCACTACCCCAATTTTTTCTAGTGTTTTGAGCATGAATGGATGCTGTATTTTATGGAATGCTTTTTCTGCATCTATCGAAATAATCATGTGATTCTTAACTTTAAGTCTGTTGATATGGTGAATGACATTTATTGATTTCCTGATGTTGAACCAACCTTGCATCCCTGGGATGAAACCCACTTGATCATGGTGCACTATTTTTTTAATATATTTTTGTATGCGATTTGCTAAAATTTTGTTGAGAATTTTTGCGTCGATGTTCATTAAGGATGTTGGTCTGAAATTTTCTTTCCTTGATTTGTCTCTGTCTGGTTTAGGTATCAGGGTGATATTGGCTTCATAGAATGAGTTTGGGAGGGTTCCCTCCTTTTCTGTTTCATGGAATACTTTGAGGAGTATTGGAATGAGCTCTTCTTTAAAGGTTTTGTAGAACTTGGCTGAGAACCCATCTGGTCCCGGAGTTTTCTTTGTTGGTAGTCTTTTGATGACCTCTTCTATTTCTTTGCTTAAAATTGATTTATTTAAATTGTGTATGTCCTCCTCATTCAGTTTAGGTAATTCATATGTCTCTAGAAACTTGTTGATGTCTTCGAGGTTTTCTGTTTTGTTGGAGTATAGATTTTCAAAATAGCTTCTAATTATGTTTTGTATTTCACTCGTGTCTGTTGTGATATTTCCTTGTTCATTCCGAATTTTAGTAATTTGAGTTTTCTCCCTCTTTCTCTTTGTTAGTGTGGCTAAGTGTTTATCAATTTTGTTTATTTTTTCAAAGAACCAACTATTTATTTTGTTAATTTTTCCGATTGTTTCTTTTGTTTCAATTCCGTTGATTTCGGCTCTGATTTTAACTGTTTCCTGTCTTCTACTACTTTTGGTGTTGGTCTGCTCTTCTTTTTCTAGGGCTTTGAGCTTTAGTGTTAAGTCATTTGTTTGTTGATTTCTACTTCTTTTGTTGAATGCGCCCCATGAAATAAATCTTCCTCTAAGTACTGCTTTCATAGTGTCCCAGAGATTTTGATATGATGTGTCTTTGTTCTCGTTTACTTCTAAGAATTTTTTTATTTCCCTCCTGATGTCTTCTGTTATCCATTCATCATATAATAGTGTATTATTTAATCTCCAGGTATTGGAGAAGTTTCTGTTTTTTATTCTGTCATTTATTTCTAATTTCAATCCATTATGATCTGATAGAGTACAAGGTAGTATCTCTATCTTCTTGTATTTGCTAACAGTAGCTTTGTGGCATAAAATATGGTCTATTTTAGAGAAGGATCCATGTGCTGCTGAGAAGAAAGTGTATTCATTCTTTGTTGGATGGTATATTCTACATATGTCTGTTAAGTCTAAATTGTTGATTGTGTTATTGAGATCTGTGGTTTCTTTATTCAATTTTTGTTTGGAAGATCTATCCAGTGGTGAGAGAGGTGTGTTAAAATCGCCTAGTATTATTGTGTTGTGGTCTATTTGATTTCTGAAATTGAGAAGGATTTGTTTGACGTACATGGATGAGCCAATGTTCGGGGCATAGATATTTATGATTGTTATGTCTTGCTGATTTATGCTTCCCTTAAGGAGCATGTAATGTCCTTCTTTATCCCTTCTGACTAGTTTTGGCTTGAAGTCCACATTATCTGAAATGAGGATGGATACTCCAGCTTTTTTGCTGTGTCTGTGTGCATGGTATGTTTTTTCCCATCCTTTCACCTTTAGTCTGTGGGTATCTCTTTCTATGAGATGAGTCTCTTGCAGGCAGCATATTGTTGGATTTTTCTTTTTAATCCAATCTGCCAGTCTATGTCTTTTGATTGATGAGTTCAGGCCCTTAACATTCAGGGTTATTATTATGATATGATTTGTATTCCCAGTTATTTGACTCATTTTTGTTTTTTGACATGATTTGGTTTCTCCTTTATCTGGCTATTCCTTTAGGCTAGTTCCTCCCATTGCTGATTTGCATTGTTGTTGTTTTTCATCTCTTCCTCATGGAATATTCTGCTGAGAATGTTCTGTAATGCCGGCTTTCTTTTTGTAAATTCCTTTAGCTTTTGTTTATCATGGAAGGATCTTATTTCATCATCAGATCTGAAAGTAAGTTTTGCTAGGTATAAGATTCTTGGTTGGCATCCGTTTTCTTTCAGGGCTTGGTATATGTTGTTCCAGGCCCTTCTAGCTTTTAGGGTCTGGATTGAAAAATGCTGATATCCATATTGGTTTCCCCGAATGCAATTTGATTCTTTTCTCTCGCGGCCTTTAAAATTCTGTCTTTATTTTGTATGTTAGGTATTTTCATAATAATGTGCCTTGGTGTGGGTCTGTTGTAATTTTGTATATTTAGAGTCCTATAAGACTCTTGTACTTGGTTTTCCATTTCATTCTTCAGATTTGGGAAATTTTCTGATATTATTTCATTGAATAGATTGTTCATTCCTTTGGTTTGTTTCTCTAAGCCTTTCTCAATCCCAATAATTCTTAAATTTGGCCTTTTCATGATATCCCATAATTCTTGTAGATTCTGTTCATGATTTCTTACCATCTTCTCTGTTTGGTCAACTTTTTTTCAAGATTACATATTTTATCTTCAATGTCTGAGGTTCTGTCTTCCAGGTGTTCTATCCTATTGGTTATGCTTTCTATGGAGTTTTTAACTTGGTTTATTGTTTCCTTCATTTCAAGGATTTCTGTTTGCTTTTTTTTCAGTATCTCTCTTTATTGAAATGATCTCTTGCTTTCTGTATTTGCTCTTTTAACTGTTGATTGGTGCGATCATTTAATGCCTGCATTTGCTCTTTCATCTCCTCCTTCAATGCCTGCATTTGCTCTTTCATCTCCTCGTTTGCTTCCCTGATTGTTTTAATTTTGTACATTCTGAACTCCCTTTCTGACATTTCTTCTGCTGTGTTGATAATGGGTTTTATTGATATAGTATCTAGGTTTGTTTGGGACATTTTCTTCCCTTGTTTTCTCATATTGGTCAGATGTCAGTGGGACTCTGAGATATTGCAGATTTCCTCTATTGACTTATAGTGTCCCTGTAGATTTCCAGTGTATCACCTCCCAGCCTTCAGTAGCCTGAAGTCTTGGAGGAACTTGATAATGCAGTGCTTCCAAAGAAAGCTGCCCCTAGCCCGCTACTGGTTCCAGGGCTTGGAGCTGGCTCTGTGCGGAAAGGCTCTCACTGGGTGGTCTGCTCCGAGAAGCTGGCCGTGAAAGGAGCCTGCCACCCAGGACGAGCTTCACCCGGTGGGGAAGACTCACACTATGGCTCTAATTTAGTCCGAGTCTCTCAATGCCTCCCCTTCTTGAATCCTGGGTTCTGGAGTGACTGGAGATGCAGTCACCCTCTAGTCCGCCATCTTGGATCGCCAATATTGACTTTCAATTAATTTTAATCACTAGTTTTAGTAAAGATTTCTGAGTGAATTAAGTTGTATGTATAAATGGGGAATAGTTGGAAAGGACAGAAGCTGGAAAAGATAATTAAACGGTTAGTTAGTTAATGTTTATCCATAAGTTATAATGCTTAAATGTTATCTTAAAGGGATTTCAGCATGATACTGCTGACCCTCTTACAAAATACTTTAGAAAATGAAGATTACTTGTTAAACATTTTCATTAGTTAAGAGTCATTGCAGTGGAGGTATGAGCCCTTTAACCAAAAAAAAAAAAAAAAAAAAAAAAACCATGAACTTGTCTGTCACATATGGAAGTGAATCAGTTATTTTATAAGTTATTTTTCTGTGGTCTAGATGCTTAATTTTAGCACCATCAGTTGAATAATTGGGGAATAATTTTACTTTGTGTCTTTAGTCCATATTCTTTTTATTAGTTTTAACTTATTTTTTTTAGTTTATTTTGCAGTGCTGGGGATTGAACCCAGGCTTCATGCATACTAGGCAAGTGCTCTACCACTGAGCACTTACTAATAAGCACCAACCTCATTGTCACTATTAAGTCTTTTGCAATGGAACCTTGGATTTTACTATTAATTTACAAAAATTATATGAAAGCCCAATTTTAATATATATTTGCTACATTTAAAATTATGTAATCTATATGTAAATAATATAATGTCCTGTTTAGCAATCTGAAGTAGTTCTCATAGTTAATTCTTGAAAGTATGACTTTCTTGAGGTTATGTGATTCGAAACATGCTGAGTTAAAGGTATTTTTATGTTTGTTTGGGAGTTTTTGTTTTCAAGCAAAAGAAAAGAAATTACTGTGCTAATCATACATTAGGGGTATAGGGTATAGGCTGTGGGTTTATATTTGTACGTGTATGACTGGAGCTGTTGAAATTTTTCAGGTCATTTAGGGAGTACTTCCTTAACTTTTTCTTGCATCCCCCACGTATGTCTTGTGCATTTCTGCTACCCGTCATGTTGGCTTGATGACTGGGGTGATGCTGGCTAAAGAACAAGAGGCCAATCATAGGTCCTGTGATGGAACATGAAGTATAGTAGTTGTGGAGTTCCATTTTGGGTAACCATCTCTTTACAAAAGTATGTGCCATATTTTCAGTTTTCTACCAGAAATCAGGTTGAGTTTTCCAGATTGATAAAACATATTTTCATTCATGTGCCCACTCCTGTGTATTAGGAATGGTTTCCTTTGATTGGTGGCAACTTTGATTCAGAAAATTTGGAGGCTGCAAATCAGTAGGCTCAGGAAAAAAAAAAAAAAATAATGCCAAGATCCAGTAACAGTGTCTTCCAGGGGTGCAGGATGTAGGAAATGTGCTTGCTATTATTTTTGTTAGTACTGTGCCAAAAAGCACAATAATGCAATTTTCAGATCAGCCATATTTCTACCATCTTCTTTTTCCAATTAATTTGGCAAAAATGACAACATTATCAAAGCAGTAACCTTTCATAACTGCTTGGTGGATGAGAGCATGCATGAGTTCAAGAATCAGGCTGTAAGAGTTAGATGAAGTATCCAAGTTCCCCTGTATATGCAATGTGGAAATGCAGCAGCATTGCCTGCCTCATAGGGTTGAGGTGAAGATTGGATTAGGAACACATAGTGAACCCTGGGCCTCATGCAAGTGCTCTATCAGTGAGCGACATCCCCAACCCTTAACCTAGTGTTCTCTTAGAATAAGTACTCAATAAATAATAGCTGTGGATGTTGTGTTGTAAAACCAAAGAGTGAAGTACGGTCTTATTTTTTATTCCAGTAATGATAAATTAAAATGTTCTTTTAGCCAGTATTATAGGTGTCACTTCATTTTCTTTCCTCTTGATGTGTTTGTAACCATCAATTAAAAAAATTAATAAAATAAAATGAGATATTGAGACTCACTCCTCCTAACACTCTTATGTAGCTCTATTATTGACATCAGTCTTTATGTGTAATGAGTTACCAAATATTTTGCTTATTTAAAAGAATTAAGTTGTATTATTATTGAATAAGAGCTCCTAAGATATTCTAGACATCTTGCCTTTATCAGATAATTATTTACTTCTGTATATATTCTGGATATAAGTCCTTTATTAGATGATAATTTTACAGATAATTTTCTTTCAAACCATAGCTGTGTTTTCATTTTTAAAATTATGTGTTTTGAAGAGCAGACACATTAAAAATTTGATGAAGTCCAATTTATCAGTGTTTTTCTTTTGTGGTTTGCTCTGTAGTTGTCATATTTAAAATTGTTTGCTGTGGTACGTAAACACAATGGAATACCACTCAGTCATAAAGAAGAATGAAATTATGGCATTTGTCGGTAAATGGATGGAACCAAAATGGATGGAACCGGAGACTATCTTGTTAAGTGAAATAAACCAATCCCAAAAAACCAAAGGCCGAATGTTCTCTGTGATGTGTGGATGCTAACTCACAATAAGGGAGTGGGGGAATTGAAGTTCCCTGGATTAGACAAAGGGGAATGAAGGGAAAGGAGGCGGGATGGGAGTGGAAAAGGTGGTAGAGGGAATTGGACGTTACTTTCCTGTGTTCTTATGAGTATACAACCAGTGTAACTCTACATTTTGTACGACCACAAAAATGGGAAGTTATACTCCATGTATATATGATATGTCAAAATACATCCTACTGTCATGTATAACTAAAAAGAATAAATAAAATAATGAAAATTTATTTTGGTGAATCTAGGGACATTACTATTTTCTCCAAATGCTTTCTTCAACAAATGGTATAGGCGTTTGTGTTTTGTGGTGCTGGGGATTGAAACTAGGGCCTATATGTGCTGAGCATGTGCTCTACCACTGAACCACACTCCTAGCCCAAGTTTTAGTTCTTACCTTAAATCTATGATCCAGTCATTTTCTAGTTAATCTTTGCACATGGTGCAAGGTGAAAAGTAAAGAGTGTCTTTCCTTCCCTCCGTATGTATAGCCAGTCTTTAGTACCATTTATTGGAAAGACTATCTTTTTCTTATTGAATACCTTGACATCTTTTGTTTAATCTAAACTGATACAGATATGCGTGTTTCTAGTCCCCCACTGCTTTGATTATTATTACTTTATAGTACATTTTGAAACATACCTGAAGTATCCTTTAACTTTAAATGTGGTTTTAATATAGCCCTGGTTCAAAATTTCCTCCCAGCATCTACCTGTGCATCTCTCAGCAAAGTTAAAGGGCAGACAAAACTATGAGGATACTCCAGGGGAAATCAGTTCTACCTTGGGTGGGGTGGGCCTAAAGCCTCTATTTTTCTTCATTTCACTGAGTTACCTCTCATTGCCAGTATGTTTAACAGGATCCTGCTTTTGATCATAATTTTGTTGCTTACTATGTACCAGATGTTTTATATAATTATCTCATTTAATATTTTCAAAATGCCCCAAAAAGGTCATCATTATTCTCATTTCACAGTTGAGTTCACAGTACATAATCCTAAATCACATACCTAACCTGGGGGTAATAATAATAATAGTATAAATAGTGACAGTCTTTTTGTGGTAAAGCCAGAATTTGAAACCTGGTCTACCTGAGGATGCTAACCCCTAGGTTCTTTCAACTGTTTCAGTATGCATTCGGATAGTAACCTGTTGCTTTGTGGAAAGGACTGTATCTTCTTAGCCCTCCAGTGGAAATGGTCATGGTAGTTAAGAGAAAATGTGAATATATCCCTTCTAAGCTGCTTTTAAGGTTCCTGTCTTTCCTTCTGTCCTTCTGCCAAGCCTGGCAGTCTTCTTCCCCACTCTTTTCCTTGAAGGGAGCATCTTGGAGGGGTGATAAGAAAACCAGGACTGATAGAAGAGTAATGGGATTCTTATTTATTTTAGAACTTTATTACCTGTCTTGTTACTTTAAATGATTACTATTTTAAGTAATTTATAAACTTATAAAAGTTTGTAATTCTGTGTTTATTAATTCTTCTTGTTTAAAACATGGTGAAATATAATGTGGATGTTTGCAAATATCTTTGTCTTTAATTTGGGTGCATTAACACTTTTGCCCTGTGTTATGTTAGCATGTTAATAGAGCTTTCTGAGTAGAATAGAGTGAGCAATGGGAGTTTAATATCATTGTTCCTACTAATATCACAAGTTTTAGCTTATAATTGATACATACATGCGTTATGTCCTTGGGCAAATTAGTTATTGGAATGGAATTATAATTGACTTACACAGACCAACATAATGAATATATTTACTCCAGTAGTGCTAGAAAGAATTGATGTCTTCTTTTACAAAACAGGATGTTGTACACTACTTAAGGACTGCCACTTGAACAGAATCTAGTTATTTTACTCCCTGTGGTAACTTCTTGTTTGCACCCAGATTTCCTTTATTTTCTTAATGAATTATCTGATAGCCTAATTGCATTTTATTGAATATGATTTCAAGACTGGTCAGGTCCTAGTAAAAATCAGAATTTATTTTCATTAATTTCTCTTCTCTTTAGATCTCTTAGATAATGAAATCAGAAAAATTTTAATTTGGATATTAAGTGAACTTTTAATGTTAGGTTCTGTGTACTCTTCTGAAGAATAAAGGACTCTTAAAATCATTAACACTGATTTAAGTTAGATAATGAATCCAAAGCATAAATTATTACCCATAAATGTCCTTTAAAGTAAAAGAAACTCTTGTGGTTGGGTTGTAAAGACCTTCCTTGAAGCTAAATCTAGTAGTATTTAATTTTTTTTTTTAAGCCACATTTTCAGTACCACCATTAGGAGCAATCACTCAGGGTTTTATGTGTGTGTGCGTGTGTGCCCATAATATATACAAAAGTAGTACACATTAATATAAATAAAATAATCAGCACATATTTCTTCATATTTTCGCTGTGCATCTTAGAAATTAAATTCTTCGGTGTGGTGGAGGGATTGGAGGAAAAGCTGCAGGCTCACTCACAGGTCAGCTTTTGTTCTCAGATGCAGACCCTGAAGAAATGTGCATTGCCTTTATTACTGAAAATGTTCAGTTCTTTCTTTTCTTGTGTACCTTTTTACTTTTAAATTATTATGTTTGTCATATACAGTCATTTTTATTCCCATAAAGATACTTCTTGAGATATCGAATTATTCCTTTTTGTATTTTCTTTAAACAGTTATCACATAGATTTTTATTTTATTTCAGTAATTCCAGACCTTTCTGTTTCATATAGGTAAACTGTACATCTTGGCAACTTAAGATCATTATGTGAATTTTATTATTTATTCAGTCAACATTTGCTGCATGTTTCCATGTGTTAGGTACTGGCCTGGCCCTAAGCAAGGCAATGTGGAAATGGGTAGCTGAGGCCTCCTCTGCTTTTACTTAGCTATCACTCTGGTGGGGAAGGCTAGTGATTAGACAAGCAGTTTTAATAAAGTATAATGATGGCAACCAAAAATCTGTAGAATCCTCGCAATTCAAAATGAAATGTTACCCTATACTTTTTCTCACTATCTTGTACAAATAGAAGTAATGCACAAGACTGCCTTTTGATTTGCCGTCCAATTTAGTGGCGTACTGTTATTAATGAATATTGCCTGTGTACTGTTGGCAGTTAAGAAGTATTATTTGTGTATTGGTTATAAAATTCACATCTAGTCTAAGGAGTCCAACAGGATCCTGGAGATTTTATTCATGTTTGGTTTCTTGCTTATATTTCAGATTTCTCTTGGATTTGGCTACAAGCTTATAGATCTTCTGCACTGTGTACAGGCACAGGTGAGTTAAAGTTCGAATCCTTTATGTTGGAATATGTTTGTTTCCTAAGTAAAATTAAATGTTTTTAGTTGATTAAAAAATATAAGAAAATAAAAATGAAAACAAAAGCTATATTTTTCTACATTTTTCTTTTATGATGAAAGTTCTTTATGAATATATTGGAAATAATATTTAAAGGTAAACTGACCATATCTGTTTATTAGTGGTTATTATATATTTTTGGGAAGAGTTTATACCTGTTGAAGAGTTGATTATAATTTAAATTTAACTTTCCTATCCTGCCAAAATGTTTATTTTATTTATTTATTTATTTACCAAACTAATATAAATGAATAGAAAAGAAAAGTTACTATAAATTTTGGCTGCAAATCTGACTTACAGGATAGGTATTATAAAAACCAATGAGTCAGCATTTCTTGTACAATCAATCACAAATACCTTCTCAGTCACTCTTTATCATACAATCCAGATTTATTTTTATCATAATATTTATTCATACTTGATACATCATTACTTATTCCTTTACTTATAATTTGCACTCCTAGAATAGAAACATCACCAACATTCATACCATTTTATATTGCTCAAAGCAGCATCCCTAAGTCCTTAGGTCAGTGCCTGATTTATAGTAAAGATTGAATGTCTGTTAAACTAATTATGTGATAATAAATATCAAGAATTTATTTATATTCAGAGTCTTCGAAATCTGCATCTGTAAATACAAATTAGAAATAGTTTCTTATGCTTATTTCTAGTTAGGAAATTAACTCACACAGTGTACTTAAGACTCTGAAATATCATGAAAAATTAGCTGTGTTGAATATTTGTTTATTCAAATATGCTTAATCAGGGAAGAATTATGTTTATTTCATCACTACCATGAGAATATTCTATAGTCAAGGAAAGGAAAAATGTGAAGGTGTGGCAATTTCCCACCCACCTTCTCACTGGAGCATCTTAACTGGTTGGCTATATTTTGTGTATCTGTGTAGAGCAAAGTAGACTTGAAAGATATCTACTTATGCATTCCAAGATATTAGTGGCTGTTACTAGTTTCTTGTCTCTAGTTTTCTGTTTTGTTTTTTGATCTTTCTTGTCTTCTTTAGGCATTTACCTCTCTTTCTACTACTATGATTTTTCATTTATAAAAAGAACTAAGTATGACCTTTAGGGTTTGTTTAAATTTTAAAAATGTATGACCATTTTTTATTCACACCTCTTTTACAAGTACACTTGGTACATATTCTACTAATGATACTAATAACAGCAACTGTTATTTATTGCTCTTTTACTGTGTGCCAGACCTTATGTAAATGCTTTTCAGTTATCTTCAGAATAACAGATAAGGAAATTGAAGCTCTGAGAGGTTAAGTGACTTTTCCAAGGTCATATCAAGTAAGTGGCAGTTTGCCACTCCAAAGACCTTGATCTTAACCACTGAGCTTCATTTCCTACCCAAATATAGCCCTGATTACAAGAGTATTTGTGGCAGTGAGTGTAATATATAAAAATCATATTCGTATTTGAAGACTTTAAAGATAATTTAAAAATCAAACAGTATTTTACTTACACTTCATTAGCAGGTCTTAACTTTTAACCTTTATTTCAAACAGTGAAACGTTAACATTTTTTAAGAAAATTTTTTTAGATATTGATAAACCTTTATTTTATTCATTTATTTATATTCGGTGCTGAGAATCGAACCCACTGCCTCACACATGCTAAGCAAGCACTCTACTACTAAGCCACAACCCTAGCCTGCATTTTTAATGTCTATCACAAAAATATAAAGTTCCACTTGGGAACTTTCATTTCAGACTCACATTTTAGGGTCAGTAGTATGGGTTTGCTTCACTCTTTTTCCATTGTAATCATGCTGTATTTTGAACAAGCATTCTTTCTCTTTTGTAATAGTAGAAGTTTTAGGTTACAGGTGGTATATATGGTTCACTGGGCGAACCTTTACTGCAAAGAACAGATTGTTGGAAAATTGTGACTGTAGAACTTGTGTCTTAAAAATTATGATAATTTGTTTCTCTGGGGAACTATTTTTCAATTATTTAAGAAATTAAATGATATAGTCTTGAGATTAGAGTTGGATCAAATAGAACTTAAGCTTCTCTTATTTAGTTCATTTTCCAGACTGAATAGGGCATATTATATAAAAATATCGTGGATCTTAAATGTATATTTTGGACAAAATGTTCTTGAGGGCATCTTTGTTGAATACACCTTCAGATTTTCATTTGAAACCATGATTAATTATATTTTCGCAGACTTTCCAAAGGGGTTATATCTATGAGCATAAATGCAAATTCCAGAGTTAAATATATGGAAAAGGGAATTCTGTAGTTTGAATTAAAAAAGCAAAATACATTTAACAGACGAAACTATGCTTTTTAATCTATAGCTAGGTCAATATTTCCATTCCAGCCTCACATTTTAAGCATTCTTAAAGTCAGCCAATAAAATTTACTTGGCATTGATAATCAAAACAGGAATAAGAGTTAAATAAATCTGCTTGACAATATAGCCTTGAAATGTAATTTTCCCTTCACTATGGAAAGTTGAGCTCAGTGTGAATTTATATGGACTTTAGATTTATTTATAAATTTATTTTCTTTGTGCTGGAAGATTTGAGGTAGAAGGATAGGGTAAAGGTGGGCAGGTGAATAATTATTCACACATACTTAGATACAGCCCCGTTCTTCAGTCTAACATGGAGAAAAGTTCTCTACAATACAGTAAAGCATAGTGTATTTCATGGAATACTAATGCACTCAATTGTTATGTACTAAATGCTGAGTACTAAAACTTAAATTAAGCATACCAAGGCATAAAAGAAAATTTGTATGTATTGGATATGGCATTGTTGAGAGTACATTTCAAATGAGTATTTGTTGACTTTTGAGTCCTCTCTTCAAAGGTATGAGAAGACTTATGAGACACCTGGTTTTAACTGAGAGACATATATATTCCCATAAAGATGGACAGCTTGATTTGAGCTATAGCTATCAGTCTTTGAACACTATCTACTGAAAATCAATACTAATTTAAACTAAGTTTAGAATATTTAAATACATATATGTATGTGTTTGTTTATACACACACATGTATTTGCTTTAGGTAAAATCTGCCCGTGTTTGTTTTTGTCCCTGCTTTTGAGGTATTTCCTTCAGATGACAACATGTTGGGCACCGTGATCTAGAGAATAGATTTTTTGACAGTTGACAAAAAGCCCCAATCATTTAACTATTTGGAACACAATTACAGTCCATTTAATGTGTAGAATGGATTGCTAAACTCATTGTTAGGTGAAAATTATCTTCTGATGGATGTCATTGACACAAAACTATCAATTGAAACTGTTCGACAGTTCAGTTTTTAAAGCATTTTTGCCATATCTTCTGCTTTGCTTTTTTTTTTTTTTTTTTTTGTCCCCAGTGTCCACAGTAGTATGAACAAACTGGCTTAGTTTCTCCATTAAACTAAGTTCATTCAACACCATAATCCTCCTTTCTGTCTTCTCATTCCTTTTCCCTTAGGCCATTCCTTGATTAGCCATCCCTCTTTCCTTCCAGTCCTCTTTTCAGAGATATCCATTATTTGATTGTTGTAGCCTAAGTGCTGTGGGAACCATAAAGAGGAATTACCAAAAATTCTTAGGAATATCAGTGTAAGTTTGTATGTGTTTCCTTGTTAATGTTTTTATACTAAATTTGGATTTTCTGATTGTGTGTGTGTGTGTGTGTGTGTGTGTGTGTGTGTGTATGAGAGAGAGAGAGAGAGAGAGAGAGAGAGAGAGAGAGAGAGAGAGAGAGAGAGAGAGGGAGAGAGAGATAATGCTGGCGATTTAGTGCTAATAAGCATGTACTCTACCATTCTCCCAGCTCCCCAATTTTTCGTTTGTTTTGTGGTTTCAGAATTATCCATCAAATCCTATTCTTAGTCTTATGCCTGCCATATGAGTAAAGGATAGCAACAACAACAGAATTTGGTCTGTAATAAGTGTGTAAGCAGTGCTTTCAGAATGTACGCCCTTCGGAAGGACTATACTTGTTATGGTAGGTGTATTATGCTTACTGAGCTTGAGCCATCACAGAATCTAGGTGGTCTGCATTTCAAATGACTTTGGTATTTCCATAGGGATAGACTAGCAGAACCGTATTAGTATACATATAGTCCATTGCTGAAAAATATACTAGAACTATGGGAGATCCTGATTTTTCAAGTTAATTTAAATTCTAGAATAATAAATTTTAGAGTTATAGTAACATAAAAACCTATTTTTAAAATAAAATGCATAAGGTCATTTTTGGAGTGTAAGAATTGAGTTTCACTTTAGAAGCTACTTTTAAAAGTGAGAGTAACTTTTTAAAAATCGATAATTTGAAAGTATGACTTGTGTTGGCATGGCTGGTATTCTCTGAAAGTAATTAACAAGGAAAGTATAAACTCTTTACATCTTAAATGGATCTTTTAAGTTAGCACATCTCAAAGGATGCAGTGTTCATGTCCATCTCTTCTGAGTAGTTCAGGGTGGGCCCTGATTCTCAGCTGTGCTTTACGGTACTAGAGAACAAGAGCATTTATACCTGAGAATGGAGGAATGGTTTGTAGATTGTAGATAAAAAGTGTATTCAGACTTGTTTATTCTACTTATCAGGATGGTAGAATGTGTTGGTAGCTAGGAGAAAGTCTGTGATGAGTAGAGTTTCATATAAATGCTACCACAGTAACTTTCAAGACACTTGGTATATTGATTTGGGTCAGTTGGTAGGATTTTTAGCTTTGCTGTTCACTTTCCCTTGGAAGGAAAGTGACAGAAATGTGTTATTTTCTAGGCAGGTGCAGAATTTGAGTCAGCAGACCTTGGTAGAATCCCTGTAAGGATAAAATAGTAAATAAAATCAGGTCGTTTCCATTAATCACCTCCTAGTTTATTTTTGAAGATCAAATCTGAATGTGTTATTCCCAACTGTTTACAAAATCTCTATATAAGAAATAAATTAAGCATTTATTTATAAAATTAAGTAGGCCTTTTGTTTTTGCTGTGTTTCTTTTGGGCATCAGGATATAAATGTTTCCATTGTGACTTCTGTTGCTAGCTTGAGACTTGATATAACTGAAGAAGACCAAAGAAGTTAACAGTAAGTTTTCCAAGTTGTTATTTTAACTTAATTCCGTGCAGCAAGTTGTCTTAATTCCGTGCAGCAAGTTGTCTTAATTCTGTGCAGCAAGTTGTCTAAGCATCATCTGCTATTTTGTAAATGATTCATGGGTGTGTGCAATCAGTGGAAATGGATTTTTTTGGCCATGTCACAGCTACATCTCTGCCTCCCCTACCCCAGAAGGCAAGGGATGAATGAAAGAAGTGCGTGCTGTAACCATGTGGGGAATCAGTCATGTACTATAGGTGTATATAGTACAATTTTGGAGGATTTCTTAACTACCTGTCTCCATGCAAGTTTGCTTTTCTACTTTTTGGAAAAGTAGAAAAGTAGAGTTAATGAATTTGAGGACTTCCTGTTCTTTAAACCAACAGTTTTGACCTTTTTGGTGCCATTTATGTAAATTTTATAAGCGCAAGTTGTACACATAAAGTTTAGTTTTAACCTAAAGGACTGAAGATTTATTGCCTATCAGTATCACACATTCCTCAGGGATGAGGCAAAACATCATGGTGGAAGTGTGTGGTGGTGGAAAGCTGCTGAGAATGTGGCATCAGGAAGCAGAAAGAGAGCTCCACTCAATAAGGACAAAATACATACCCCAAAGGCACATCCCTAGGGATCCACGTCTCCAGTCATGCCCTACCTGCCTGCAGTTACCCCTGAGTTAAGCCCTACCAGGGTGTTAATTCACTGATAGATTAAGGCTCTCATAACCTAATTGTTTATAAGCCTTCCTGCATTGTCTCAAACATGAGCTTTTGGGGGACCTGTCACATCTACACCGTAACAGTGTAAATTGCTAATTCATTTAACATAATCTAAATGCAAAGCATTATTGCTAAACCATAATATGTGTGTGTATATTATGTTGAAGTTTTGCAATTGTCTAATTTTCTTCCTACATTGATTGATTGATTGATGCTGGGAATTGGACCAAGGGATGCTTTACCACTGAGCTACATTCCCAGATCTTCTTTTTATTTTTTATTTTGAGACAGGATCTCACTCAGTTGCTTAGGGCCTTGAAAAGTTTCTGGGGTTGGCCTTGAACATGTGAATTTCCTGCTACCTCCTGAGTCTGTGCCTGGCTTCTTCCTTTTTTTTTTTTTTTAAAGAAAGAACAATAAAACCCTGTCTTCGTCAGCTATTTTGCTGCTGTGGCTAAAAGATCTAACCAGAACAATTATAGAGTAGGAAAAGTGTATTTGAGGGCTCATGGTTTCAGAGGTCTTAGTACATAGAAAGCTGGCTCCATTCCTCAGGGTTTGAGGTGAGGCTGAACATCGTGGTGGAGGGAAGCAGCTCCCATCATGGTGATCAGAAAGCAGAGAGAGAGACACTCCACTCTCCAGATACAAAATCTATACCCCATAGCCATGTCCCAATTCCCACCTCCTCCAGCCACACCCTACCACTTCAATTAATCCCATCTGGGGATTGGTTAAAACTCTTATAACCCAATCATTTCTCCTCTGAACCTTTCTGTATTGTCTCTCTTGTGAGCTTTTGGAGGACACCTCACATCCAAACCATAACAAACTCCTTCCCCTTTTAGGTGACAGTGGCTCATCATCACCCAAGCTGTTTAATTGCAGAGCCAAATGCTGGTTGCAGTGCAGCCCACAGTCCTCATATGTCGGGGTCTTAAGCCCCCTTGCCCTTCTCGACCAGTGACAAGGGATGGGGACACTCCCCAACAAGGTCAGACCGGGGTAGGTAAGGCCGACTGACCGCCCGCTCCCAGCCCTCCGGGTAGAGGACAATCAGAGCGTCAGGGAGACCCGTCACAGCAGGAACTCGTTTATTAAGGAAGTTACATAGCTTTTATGTAGGGTGGGGGCTAGGCAGGAACCAATCAGTTTAAAGGTCAGCAAGGCAGGGGGTTCACGCAGGCGAGAGTCCCATTGGACTGTATGGCAAGCACGAGCTGATCACATCCACGGAACTGTTGTTAACCAATCCCTGATGGTGGTCCGGTTTATCGTCATGAACCTTTGAAACCGCCTTTGAGTCTTGATTTTGCTTACTCGCCAGGAAGTAAGGAGTCAGCCTGAGTTAGTTAAAGTGTCATTAGTCCCAACACTCATAGATGCTCTTCCCAGAGTGGCTGTCCTCAGGACCCTATCCACACCAAGAGCTACCCTTACTTTTTGATCCTTTTGCATTTTAGGGATAGCAAATAAAAGGTATTATTCCAGTAAATCTGGTATCTTTGGCTTATACTTGGACTTCAGGTTCCTTTTAATTAAGTCTTTATTTTGACTAAGTCTTGTTGATTAAGGGTCCTTTTTCCTACTAAAATTCAAGGACTGATTATGAAAATAATATACCAGATCATTAGTTTATACACCACTGTAAGGTTTCATGAGGTAGTTAAAGTGTTCACAAATGTTTTGAAGTAGAGCTAAATATAGGTTAACAAGAAAAGTAGAGAGAGAGAAAAGACAAACATTTACTGTTACTTTTGGCAAGACTCCATACTTTGCCTTTTCATGTGTTATATTGATTTAAACTGTACAAATTCCTAATGTCAGAAAATGAAGTATGTTCAGATTGTGTCTAAATTCCTTTTGAAGTTGATACTGAACTCCTTTTTTTGGAGAATTTTGCCATTTATATACTGGACTGTAGTGAATATGGTATAGTGACATAGAACTTTGTGTCTTACGACTCTTCTGCTTGTAGTTGAATCCTGTAATAATTGCAAATACATTTTGTGCCTTCTACTATATTAGTTAAGTGGGAAAAGGGATTTTTTTCTGAAAAAGGAAAGTTTTGATTGACTGATCCCATCAGATACTACAAAATGAGCTTTAGCGGAAGAACATGCTGCCAAGAAAGAAATCAGGGGTGTGAAGGAAAGCAAGTGGAAGCATTACTACTTCCTTAAAATGATTTTCCATATATAGAGCAACTCATCATTTAATGATTTGTTTTTCATTATTTACAGAACATTGTTATACATTATAGCTATCCATAAATGCACATAAAACTTTAACTTCTCAGTATTCATTAAGCATATAAACTTCTTTAAAATAACATTACTGTGTTACCAAAGATTAATAATCATGATGGAGCCACAAATGGGTGGAAAGTAGGACATGAATACAAATTAACATGCTTAAGTTATCTTATAAAAGGTATAGTGCACTTAAATTTGACTAAATTTGGTAGGCCAATGAACAATGTAGTTTTAAATTGGAAACATGAATAGAAAGCAAGTATTACCAATCCTCTTATTATACTGTTAGTACAACAGTGTTACTGCATTATTTCAGTCCTAGTGCAAATGGAATAGAAAATTCTTGGCATTGAAAGATTTCTTATAGTTGCTAGCGTGCAGTTGTTCTTATCGCCAACCAGGTAGTATTCTCAGACCTTTTTATATTAATTCAAATAATCCCTTAAAGATGCCTACTTTGAAGTTGAGGAAATGAACTGAGAAGTTAAATTACCCATCCAATGATGCACATCTAATTTAATTAGCTAGTTAGAGGAAGAATTGGGATTCAGATGCAGTCCATCATTTGTAGTCTTTGGCTTTTGAAACTGTTCTCCTAAACAAACAACAAAACCCAGACTAACAAAGTCTCCCCCAAAGGGCTAGTTATTTCAAAATAAAGTTTTAAGCTGACTTTCTAAGTGTAAATAAGAATATGATGAAGTTTATTATTGTGTATGCTCTTCCTTCCCCTCTAGTTCACAAACCCATGTCATTGTGGCTGCTAGCAAATAAGAAAGTCTGTGAATCTGATAAATTGCATTTTAGATGAGAAATTATAATCTGCCTTTAATTAATAAAGGGAAATGCAGGTCACAGAAATATTAAGCTATTAAGCTTGACTTTAAATAAGGCCACCTCAAATGATGCATTCCGTGGGATTTGTGCTTAGCTTTTGTATTGACACAGTTATTTTGTTTTGAAAGATGGAAAAGGAAGCTATCCTACCTTCTTTTTCATATTCCTTTCTTTAAAAATAACATTAAGTTTGACTCGATTTAAAAAAATTTAAAAATTAATGTCCTGGATTCCCATAATCAGAAACCTATATATGACCTTTTCACACAATGAGAAGAAAATCAATTCAAGAGCAAATTTTGTTTTTTATTTAGAAAACATTACATTTTAAGAGTGACCAGAGAATCCTTTCAGTTACTTCACTTTACAAAACTTAAATGTATCTTGAACAGTTTCTATTTCATTTTGGTTATATTTCCGATAATCATGTCTTAACAGACACAGTTTGTACATTTTTTTTAACCTTTATTTATTTTTATGTGATGCTGAGGATCGAACCCAGTGCCTCACACATGCTAGGCAAGCGCTCTACCACTGAGCCAGAACCCCAGCCCTACATTTTAAAAAAATGTGAAAAAAATCAGGCCACCCTCCACTGAGCATGGTGACACATGCCTCTAATCCCAGTGATTTAGGAGGCTGAGTCAGGAGGACCTCAGGTTTGAGGCCAGACTCAGCATCTTGATGAGAACCTCAGCACCCTATCAAGGCCTTCTTTCAAAATTATAAAATAAATAAAATAAAAAAGACTAGGGCTATAACTCAGTGGTAAAATACCCTTGGATTCAAATCCCGGTATGTATAAATAAATAAATAAGACCACCTTTCCTCTGAGGTTTTTTCAATTTTTGTTTTTATTTCTTGATATATAGTTGAAATTATTGCTATTCTATGGAATCAGTGCAAACTTGTCTTGGTTGCTTATGACTTTTGTGATGTAATTAACAGTATGTGTCATGAATGCAAAAAGAGGGTTTTTTTAATGTAGGCCCAATACTCCAGCTTGTCAGCATAGGAACCAACTTCTTTAATAAGACTCCTGAAGTGCAAGAAATAAAGTAAAAAAAATCATTAAGTGGGATGGCATCAAATTAAAAAGCTTCTGTACAGCCAATTTAAGAGCATGAATAGAGAGCCTACAGAATGGGAGATCTTTGCCACCTGCTCCTCAGGTAGGGCATATAATATCCAGAATATACAAAGACCTCAAAAAACTTAACACCAAAAAAACAATAACCCAGTCAACAGATGGGCAAAAGAATTAAACAAATACTTCTCAAAAAAAGAAATATAAATGGTCAACAAATACATGAAAAAAATGTTCAACATCTCTAGCAATTAGGGAATGCAAATCAAAAAACTACATTGAGATTTCATCACTCCAGTCAGAATGCAATTATCAGGAATACAAACAATACATGTGGGAATAAAGGTGCACTCATGCATTGTTGGTGGGACTGCAAATTAGTGCAACCACTCTGGAAAGCAATAGGGAGATTGCTCAAAAAACCTGGAATGAGGTCTGGGGATATAGCTCAGTTGGTAGAGTGCTTGCCTCGTAGGCACGAGGCCCTGGGTTCAATCCCCAGCACCACACAAACAAACAAACAAACAAACAAACCTGGGATGGAACCACCATTTGACTCAGTTATTCCACTCCTCAGTATATAACCAAAGGATTTAAAATGAGCCACATCAATGTTCATAGCAGCTCAATTCACAATAGCCAGGCTCTGGAGGCCACCTAGATGCCTTTCAACAGATGAATAAAGAAAAGTTGTATATATACACCATGGAGTATTACTCAGCCATAAATAAAAAATGAAATTATGGCATTCACCAATATATGGATGGAACTGGAGACTGATGATGTTAAGTGAAATAAACCAGTCCCAAAAAGTCAAAGGTGGAATGTTTTCTCTGACATGCAAAAGCTAATCCAAAATAAGGGCAGGGTTTTATCAGTAGAATGCAAAGGGCATTGAAGAAGAGAAAGAAGGGACAGAAAAAAGGAAGTACAGTGGAATGAATCTGACCAATTTTTATGTGTACATACGTGAGTATAGCACAGTGAATTCCTATGTCAGGTATAGCCACAAGATACTAATTTTTTAAAAAAACTATAAAGAAATTGCCAAAAGATCAGTAGGAGTAGGGGGAGGAGAGAAGTGTTGGGAACTGAATTAGAGGATATTATGTTCCATGCTTTTGTGATTATGTCAAAATGTATCCTAGATTCCTCAGAAAACTTGGAATGGAACCACCAGTTTGACCCATTATCTCACTCCTCAGCATATACCCAAAGGACTTAAAATCCACATACTACAGTGATACAGCCCCATCAGTGTTTATAGCAGCTCAATTCACAATAGCTAAGCTATGGAACTAACTTAACTGACCTTCAGTAGATGAATGAATAAAGAAAATGTGGTACATATACACAATGGAATATTACTTAGCCATAAAGAAGAATGAAATTATGACTTTTGCTGGTAAGTGGATGGATCTGGAGATTATCTTGCTAAGTAAAATAAGCCAATCCCATAACACCAAAGGCCAAATGTTCTCTCTGATATGTGGATGCTAATACACAATAAAGGGGAGTGGGAGGGAAGAACAGAAGTTAGAATAGAACAAAGGGGAATAAAGGGAAGGGAGGAGAGATGGGAATAGGAAAGACAATAGAACAAATTGGACATAACTTTCCTATGTTCATATATGAATACATGACCAGTGTAATCCACATTTACAAGCACAAAAATGGGATCCTAAGTAGAATAAGTCATACTCCAGTATGCATAACCTGTCAAAATATACTCTATTGTCCTGTATATCTAAAAAGAACAAATAAAAATGTATCTTAATGTTAACTAAAAAGAATCAATTAAAAGGGGGTTTCTTTCTCTTTTCTTATAAAACAATTTTGAAAGAATTTGTGCAGTAAAATTATAATTTAATATTGTGAAGTATGCTCCCAGTATTTCATTAATTCATGTTATCTCTCAAATCACTGGTTAAATCTATCTTTAAGATTTTGACTTTGAATCTTTATATTGTAAGTCAGGTTTGCTAAATCAGAAGGAATGTTTATTTCATATACATGCTAGTTTTAAAACAAAGTATGAAAAAGTGTTTTATAAGTTAGACTATAGAGCTTCATAAATGTATCTGGTATAGTCTCTCTTTGAACAACACCTTTAGTCAGCTGGTTAGGCGTGTGGCCCTAAAAATCATTACCAGTGCAAGGCTGGCATGAGAGCATGTCCTTTTTGCAAGTAGTCAGGGCGGGTGCATGAGACAAACAGTTGAGAAGGTCCTAGCTTGAGCTTCTGGTTCGATGCCCGTCTGAAGGCCCTCTATTCTTACTACCAACTTCAATCTAGTTGACCCTTTCCATTCAGATTCCACATTCCTACGACAGCTGTTCTTGCTTCTAGTACATGGTTTTATTGTCTTGAAATAATTCACGTAAAGCATTTAGAACAACACACAGAACTGTTTTTTTTAAAAAAATTGGTTTTTATCTTTCTCATTCTCTTTCCTCTTCTCCTTCTGTTTCTCATCTTCAGTTCCTGTTCCTAGTCTAGGTTATGTTATATTTCTGACTTTTTCAGATAACACCTCAGCTGCAGCAGTTCCCAGTTCAGCTCTTCAGCACTTCAAGCACTGCACTCTGCTCTCACCTCCCTGCCTCTTTGATTCTCTTGTCTTTCCTTCTCTCTCTCCTTTCCCTCTTCCTCCCTCTCCTTCCTCCCTCCCTCCTTTTCTTCCTTCTTTCCTTTCTTCCTTCCTTCTTGTATATTGTACCTTAAATGTCTTAACTTGTGCTGCCAGTGGGTTAAGTACCAACTTAATAGTCAGTTGAAACCCTTTGAACAAAACATGCACACCCTCATACACACCTGTAATCACTTAAGAAAGGGTACTCATAAATTAGCCACAAAGTAATCTTTTTTTTTTTTTAAGTTGCCAATGGACCTTTTATTTTATTTATTTATAGGTGGTGCTGAGGATCAAACCTAGTGCCTTACACATGCTAGGCAAGCACTCTACCACTGAGTCGCAGCCCCAGCCCACAAAGTAATCTTAAATGATCTGATTGAGGCAGTTTGGTAGCAAAGGAGATGGGAGATGGTGGCCAAGAGTCTTGCGGTTACCTCTCCCATTATATTCTTTCTTTTCCAGATCTCTAAAACCAAATGAATATCACAAGATCTAAAGACCTTCCAAGAGTGATGCTCTACACCTAAAAAATAAATTTCCTTGATTTCTTTCTTGAAAAATCACTGATTATTTCTACCAAGTTTTCTTTTATTGTGTTTCCTTTTGATTACTTTCTCACCTTTCTGTTTACATCCTGTCAAACTTCTTTTTAGGGGGTACAAGAGGTAAAGAAAAAAATTGCACCTGACTAGGGCTGTGCACAGATCTTTATGTGGGAGCACAGTCCCGAGATTCCGACGGTGAGTGGTTACTACTGTCACGTTATAGACTGCCGCAGACAGCCCCTCATCGACTGTCTAGTTTACCTTGCTGTTGCCCAGAGGTGTCATCATTGTCAGCAGTCAGCAGGTAGAGAGGAGAGGGTGATCTTTTTAAAATGAGGGGATGCCAGTAAAAAAAATACAGAAAAAATAAAATTGAGACTGTCACTCATTTGTTCAATAGGAGTGCTTTTAAATAAAGGGAAAGAAAAAAGAAATTAAGCTAATATTATTTTTTGACATATTATCAATAGATACTATTTGAGCAGTATAGTTTTTTTTTTTTTTTTTTTTTTTGCGATGCTGGGGATTGAACCCAGGGCCTTGTGCTTGCAAGGCAAGCACTCTACTAACTGAGCCATATCCCCAGCCCAGCAGTATAGTCTAGAATATATAATATAATTTAGAATGTTTGCCACGTAGACAACATAAAATGCCAGTTTTACCAGTTGCTATAGTAAGAAAAATTGCTATGGTAAAAAGAATTAAGCCCAGTTCCTCAGATCTTTGTTTTATATTAGAAAACACATGAATCAGATATGTATAAGACTAGTGGAAGTTCATTTATTTGGTCCTAGACCTAGAGCTGTGTGACCTTGTGCAAGTTGTGTTTTCTGCCTGCAGTTGATGTCAAAACTTGAAAGACTGCGTATAGAATAGTCCATTGTGATTCTGCACTTGATCTAAAAACTCATCAGGGGCCATTTTTAATGACTCATTTTGTTAGTACAAATAAATGTGTCTGCTTTGAAAGTTGAGGGAAAAAAGAAAGGTTTAACTGGTATGTCCCTAAAAGCAACTACACTCAGACAGATGTATATGGAAGAGATTGAATTCCCGGCTAGTTTTCTGTTGTTGTTTGCCTAGAATGACTTTGGGAAGACTCTTCTCAGCTTCATGGGTAAACTCTGTAAGAGACCACTGTTGGCACTGAATCATGTTCACTAGAGGAAAAGCTGGCAGATCCCACACTGATCAGCATGAACCAGGGTCCTTCCTTTCCCCAATTTTATTCCCAGTGCCTACCCCTTCTTGTGGAGCTGTCAGTTCTCAAAAGGTTTCAGATTTCAGATTTCAGATTACGGATGCTCAAACCTGTAAAGTCTTAGCGAATATTCCAAAATAAAAAACAAAAAAAACCTCTAAAACACTTCTTGTCTCAACCATTTCACATAAGTGATACTCAACCTGTATTTGATATGTGCACAATAATATATTTTTATAATTATCTATATCCATCTAGTTGGATATAAAGAACTTGGAATAACCATGAACCTTATACTTGGGTACTCAAGTTAAATAATATTTTCCCTTTGCATTGCTCTTCAGTAGAATCTCATGAAAGGAAGTAAGAATACAGTACAGGTGTGTAGTCACTTAATATTATGTTGGGGTTGGTAGACAAGCCGTATTATCTCCCACCCATTTTAGTGTTCATTATTGTACTAGTAACTCATACTTAAAATGATAGTCCTTTTTTTTTTTTTTTTTCTTTTTTAAGTCCTAGGTCTTGAACTCAGAGGAGCTTTACCATCAAGCTACACCCCAAAGCTTTTTATAATTTTATATTTTGAGGCAGGGTCTCACCAAGTTGCTCAGAGCTTCACTAAATTGCTGAGGCTGGCCTCCAACTTGTGATCCTCCTGTTTCACCCTCCTGAGTTGGTGGGATTACAGACATGAGCCACTAGGCCCAGCTGATAGTCCTAAGGATTGTAAGATCTAAGTCACAGAGAAAGATAATATTATCTTTATTATACTGCATGTACTAAAATAGAAGATGATGGCCATGTATATTTAGAAGTGCTTTGAAAATAAAAAATGAGCCAAATTTGGTGCTGATAGGTAACATGTCATTCATGTTACCTATCAGCATGGTAATGTACCTATCATTCATGGGTACATTTTTATTGGAGGCCTCTGGTTCTGTTCAGTGATGTTATTTTGCTGCTACCCTCTGTGAAACTCAATGATGACCAGTTTCCTAGTTTAAAGACTTTTTTTGGGAACACTCCCTAAATACTTGCACTAACCTTACTTTTCCCTAACCTACTAGAGGTCACAGCAAAATCTTTTCTACTTTGCCTGCTGTTTATGCCTCCTGAATGGGAAAGGGATTAACTTACTATGCATACAGAAAAGTCTTTCCTGGGATTTCTAATATATTTTTCCTCAATTTTAAGGACTGGTTTGTGATGCTTAGTGGGTTAGAAACTTCCACATCCAGGATAGCAAATACATATGCCACGTCTACCCACCCTCTTCATCCCCCCCTGCATATATGTGGTGTTGTTTTTCACAGAGCTAGCCTCTAGCAAAACCATTCTTCAGGAAAAAGAGTCTGGTCCATGGGATAGGGTAGATTTTGTGACAAATAACTGGTTCCCTCCACACCAAAGCCCAAGTCTGCATAGTATGGGTGCTGTATTTCTAATCCAGTTTTTTGATTATTTTTCATCATTAATTCCACTATGGTTACCAGTTACTAAGGAAGCAAATGGTGTCTCGATTTTACTTTCTTCTTATTTTAAGAAATGAAATCTAGCTTAGATGAGCACCTAATTTTGTAACATTCATAAACACTTTATTCGGAAAAACTGCTTCTATCCTGTTTTCTTCACCCATGCGAAAGTAGTTGGTATATTGAGTGTGAGATATTCCTGTATCTTGCATGCATTTGGGAAAAATTCTTTACAATGAAACCTGACCTTGAATTTCATCAGATTGTATCACTAGAAAATGAATGAGCTTTATTTACCTGTAGTTGTGTAGGTAAAATAAAGTATCCCAGGGGAAGCAAGTTATAGATTCTCATGAATTCTCATAGAGAATATCAGAGTCGTGTTATATCCTCAGTTGGTCTAATTCTGATGTCAGCTTTTATTGTTTTTCCCCATTATGGGCCAAAAACTTCAGATGTCCCAAATTTCTGGGGGCTTAGGCTTCTATTCTGACTTTGGCACCCTCCTTTCATGGATTTGCTCTCTAAAGAAGATAGGAGTGCAGCTCTAGTATTAGAAGTCATGCCTTCTACTCTATGGTGTCCCTAAGAGTAGGGCATGGTCTTTGTACTTCTTTCTGTAGAAGTGATGATACGAAATGGCAGATGCTTGAAAGATAGGCATAATCCTAATCAAAGGCTAACACAGATGGATAGTTTTTTGTTGTTGTTTTTTTTCTTTAGTGGGGAGGGTATCAGAGATTGAACCCAGGAGTGCTTAACCACTAAGCTACTTTCCCAGCCCTTTTTATTTTTTATTTTGAGACAGGGTCTTGCTTAGTTGCTGAGGCTGGCTTTGAATTTGTGATCTTCCTTCCTAAGTCACCTGAGCTGCTGGGATTACAGGTGTGCACCACCACGCCCAGCAGGTGGATAGATTCTTGATGTGTAATCCTAAACCTTTTTGACTGCAAGTGTTAGAAACCGAACTCGACCAGTATAAGCAAAAGTAGAATTTATTACCTCATGTAAGTGGGAAGGCCACGGCAACAACTAACTCTGGACACATCTGGATGAAAGAAATTAATTGATGTCATCAGTACCTCTCTTTCTTTTGTCTGTACTGCTTTCTGTGCTGACTTATTTTTACTTAATGTGATGGCAGAGTAGGTCATCAGCATCTCTGACTTACATCATTTTTATAGCCAATGATCCCCTTTAAAGGGGAACTTTCCTGATAACTCCAATAGAAATCAGAGAATGATTCTCTCTGGCTCAGGTTGAATACCTACCTATCTTTGAACCAGCCCTGGGAACTAGGAATAAATCAAGCATTTTTGTTAGTCCCTGGTGGATCACACCAGCGACTGTGTGGAAGGGTGAATGTCAGTCCCACTGTGCACTCTATGAGATGACAGTGAAGGGTTGCTCGCCTGTTTGTAGAAGAGTAGCCAAGTTTAAGGTTTGTGTTTTCCTGCTAGTTGTTTTTCTAAGCCCAGAACCTAGAAAAGTCCTACCTACTCACATGAATTATTCAGGTATGCTAACATATAACATTCCCTCATCAAAGCCACAGCACGTGTTGTGAATCCACTCTGTGCCATTTGTTGTACTAGATCCACTAGTGATGAGAAAATAAATTTTGCTCACTTGGAACATTTATTATTGTGGGGATGAAAGCATATTTTTAAAGGTAGGGTACTTACAGTTCTGTGGCAAGGGAAAAGCACCCAAGGAAGGGAGAGAGTTGTAGGCATAGAGGAGGGCAGCATGTACAAAATCCAGTGGTGAGAGAGCAAGGCCTTCTGGAGTAATTAATTAAAGTAGTTCCATAGATATGCAGCACAAGTAGCCAGAGGTCAGGGTTAAGAAGTTAGTGGGGCCAGATCATCCAAGGGCCTTTTTCTTACTAAGTCATTTTACTTTAGTCTTAATGGGTTTCCATTAAAGGACTGATACAGGGAAATGAAATGAGAAACTTGTATTTTAGATAGAACACCCTGCACTGGGGTGAGTCAACCAGAGGAGAGCAAGGCTGGAGGCTGATTCACAGTTAAGCTGTTGAAGTGATCCAGGTGATGATGGGACCTGAGGGCAGAGGTGAGGGAGATATAAGCAATTCAAGTCATATTAAAGCAAGTTGGCAGGAGGTAATGATTACCTGCGCAGCAAGGGGAGAAATTACAGGTTTTACAAAATTCCTGACTTTGTCTCCTTTATATATCCAGTTTCCTATGATCTACCTCATCCCATTCCCCAAAACAAATTGGTAGAATTTCTCTATCAACAAAAATAGGAATATGGGAATGTTCATTGCAGCATTATTTATAGTAGCTCCAAAATGAAGACATTCCTATTGTTTATTAACTGATGAATATAAAAAATAAAATGTGCTATATTATATCGATGGAATATTATTCAGTAGTAAAAAGAAATGAAATACTCATATATGCTACAAGATAGATGAGCCTGAAAAGCATTATATTTGGAAGAAGTTAATCATGAAAGGTCACATACTGTATGATTCCATTTGTATGAAGTGTCCAGAATAGGCAAATCTATAGAGAGAGAAACTAGATTAGTGGTTGCCTAGGGCTGGGAGTGGGAGTAGGGGAAAATGGGAGTGACTGCTAATAGAAATGGGACTTTGTGTTGTAAATGTTGAAAATGTTCTAAAATTAATTGTAGTGTTGCTTACACAGCCGTAAATATACTAAAAACCATTGAATTGTGCATTTTAAAGGAATGTATTGTATGGTATATGAATTATATCTTAAGCTGTTATAAAAATATAAATATGGAACTAAAGTCACTTTAGTTGATCTAGAATACAGAAAACTGGCTGGTTGAGTCAGGTGTAAGGAACATATCAAAATAGTGAGAAAATAGTGAAAAACTGGAAAAAATGCCTCACAACAGGAAAGTGGGTAAATTGTAATATATTCTTAAAAAAAAAATGAGAGCAAGACCTCAGATAGTAAACAAATCCACATTAAAATATTCACGACTTAAAGATGAATGTTAAAAATAGCATTTGTGAGATCATTTAGTATAGAAGTAAAATGTCTTTACTTACCTTACTAGCCCAGTGTGCTACTATTAATTTTAACAGAGAGCACCATTTGAAAAGACAGGAAACAAAGCATTTTAGAAAGATTTTAAATTAAAATATAAGGATTTTTTCTGGTATTAAATAAAGTTCAGGATTAGTTTCCTTTAACTAAAAAATTTAGTGAATTGAACATCTTTAGAGAACAGCCAATAAACAATGTCTCATATGAACTGAGTTTTTTAAGGTTACGGCAAGAAGAAGGAAGAAAAAAGGTTATTACTTTGGAAAAACAGAAAAGGTAAGGGATAATAATAGTGTGCAGCAGGGTTTCATAAGGAAGTTTGGGCAGTTGAGCATCACTCAACTGTTGGGCAACTTCTGTCATTTATACTTATTTCACACATGTTCTACAAACCATTTTTGTCCCTTTTTCTCATTTTGTTTCTATATTGTACTAAACCAGTGCCAGGGGCAGGGACCAGACTGTTGGGGTTTAGATGAGCAGACTGAGGAAATGAGAAGTGAGAGGTTTTGCCCATGGTTGACATTGAGGGGAAAAGGGTAAACAGTAGGTGGAGAAACCCCGTTTAGAGAGAATCTTAGAAATTGTTTTTTAAGAGAAAGTGTTTTGGCTGTAGTTTACTTAAGTAGTGTTATTTGTTATTTTAAAATTATTTTACTTTCAGAATGAGACAGCAGAATGTAAGGTAGTGGCTAATAAAAGAATGAAAAAGTCATCAAAAATTTAAATGTCACATAGTACACGTAGATGATGTTTTTTAAAGGTCTGTATATATTAGAATTTGAGAGAATCCTTTGAAGACTAGTAGGTATACTTTTATTTGAAAATTGGCATTCAAAAATCTTTTCTGTAGCATTTTAAAATTTGCTTCTTAATTCCTTTAATTTGCTTTTCTTTAATGTAAATCTCCCCTCCCCCGCCTGCCCCTGTCTTAGAGGCTGGAGGATATATTTGTCTTTCCTGAGAATTTCCTTTCCTTATCTTTTTAATTGCAGTGCTGTTATGGGTCCTGTCCCAAATTTCTTTAATTTCTTTCTCTTTTAATTTAGGCATATCCACTTAACATTAGCAATCTCCTTTTTATCTTGGTGGAAGAAGCTGGTATTCATGGAGTGCATTGTGAAAATCTCCTGTTAAAAGTTAAAGGCAAATATTGAAATATGCCTAACAGAGAGTTGTTAATAGAGGGACTATTCTAGATCTTGTAAAGATCTCCTCAGTTAGTATTTTACATTAAAGTTAACAAAAAGGTCTTTGCAAAGTTTGGTGTTATTTTGAGCCAAGTGAGTTTATTTTTTGGCCAAAATATTTCTGCTATACCACCAGCTACACAGCCTTTGTAATTTTCAAAAGTGTTGTTTAGTTATAAGAACTGCTGTCAATTATCTATACATAAATAACACAGGATTTTGGTACAGTTTTTTCATTGAAGAAAATATTCTGTTGTTGGCTGCATCTGTCCCATTCTGATTCTCTGGAAGAACTGCCAATTAGAGTCTAGTTCTTTGTGTTGGTGTTCTAATTAATCAGGAAAGGAAAATTTTGCTTCTAAGTCTGTGTGAAAACCCTTGCTAATTAGAAACATTAATTCCAAATTTCTTTCATATTCTCTTCACTGAACTTGTTCTTTTAGCTGGTTTTTGTTTCTTAAATTAGAGTAATACTATGTAGATTTAACCTATTTTAATATATTCATACATAGAAAATAATTTAAGTAGGAAGTGATCATTTGTATTGCTTATTCAATTTATAAAAAGGACTCAGCAGGGTTCTTTTAAATATTACATTTCCCTTTTATAGTGAAAATAAGATTTAAATTTACATGATTTGTATAGTATTTTTAGGAATACAACTTTTTTATAAAGTAAATTGCAAGTATATATTAGTGCTTTTTATTTCATTTTAAGGACTGGAATGAGGATTTTAGATAATGACATTTGTACTCATTTTGAATTTTGGATTAACTGTGGGTTTAAAGTGATTAGAACTACAGGTCAGATACTGACTGGGTGTAAATGTCTTCTTATTAAGACTTATATGAGTTTTTTAATACCCAGAAATTTTAGTGTATTTTATTGTGGTGTAAATATGTTTGGTCTAGCAATAGTGTCGCCAGGTGTGGTCATTCTTTGTCCCAAGTGTGAATTGTGAATGCCGGTGTGGTGTGTCACTGTGGATGCTAGAGGAGGTGGATGGCAAGCATCTTGATTGATAAAACTCACCCAGTAATGATGAGGCTGAGTCCCAAGTGCAGAACTTTTCAGTTCACATTCTACGTGGATTGTTTTGTTGAAAGTCCCCAGTGATTTGTAGAGGAGTCTTGGAATACCTGCTGTATCCTAAAAATAATGTTTGGCGGAGAGTTATTTTAGGGGGAACTCTCAATATTTTGCTTAATATAGAAACAAATATTATTTGCTTTATGATTAAAGGCTGAATCCATGATATGAATGAGAAATGGATTGGGGTACAGTGCTAATTTGAGTAAATTTATAGTTGGATACTACTCCCGTTGTTCAGAGAATTTTTCAAGGATGACATAAAGTAAAAGAATTTTGTGAATGGTAATTAGTTTTTAAAAATACTATAAACTTTTGACCCTACTTAAAACACATACACCCCAAACTTGAAGTTGAGTAAAGCACCTACAGATGGCAAGATTTAGCACAGAGTAGCCTCTCTATCTTCACAGCTATTATGATCAGGTTACTCTCTGTACTTTGGAAACTTGTATTTTGATGGTGTAAAGTTGGACCTGGATTCTTTTTGAGGTGCTTGCATATATTAGAAAACCATCAAATACCTTTATTCAAAATCAGAAAAAAAGAACAGTGTTTTATAAGTTTTTATTGTTACTTTATTTCTCCCTGTCACATCTTTTTTTCCCCATAAAGTTGTAAGTTAAAACCTATTAGACTTAAAGTCTCAGATGTCTGGTGACTTTGTCTAATCATTTAAAAAATTAGAGGTGTGTTTTTTTTCTCCATTGAAATAATGTTTATCAACAGTTATTAAAGTCAGTTCACACATAAGTTTTTAGAATACAAACTATCAAAGATAAAATCTTTTTCTTAACATTTCCAATGACTTTAGAGATGACTTTTAAAAAAAAGCAACTGGGCATTCAAGGGTTATTAGTTTTCTTTATTGCAAATATTAAATTATTACAATTTAATTCTTAGTAAATCTCCATAAATTGAAAATAATAAAATGATTATTTTACAACTCCAAAGATAATTTTTATTTAGAAAATAAGTTCTTTTTTACCTGACATTAACATTCAGTTTCATGTGATTTTAACATGGGGTCTCTTTGTCCAAATTGTATCATAGATTAGAAATTATGATGGTTTCTCCTAATGCCCTCACCACAAGGTTTTCCTTTTCCTTGTGTTCCCTCTTCACATACATGCCCCTTGATCCCCTCATCTGAGTTGGTTTGTAATCTGACTCTTGTGACAGATGTTAGAAGGTGGAGCAAAGGGATTCTCTGCTTTTAGACCCATCACTTAAGAAACTGCTGTGTTAAATTTGTGGTCAGAAAAAATTTGCTTTAGCCTTTTGGAATTACTCTTATCAAAGGAAAAAAATTGGAAGCACATGATAATATAAACAAAAATGACAGAAGAATTAAGGGAAGAGTAGAAATGTAGACATGCAGATCAGACACTGCTGAGGAAACTTTGGAGGAGAGGGTAGGGATTTTCATGTTGGAGCATGTAATTTTCTTTGTCGGAATCTGGCTTAATTTCTGTAAATATCTCTCCTTGTAGGATGAATCAGTGCATTTTAGCCATGTCTGTACCTGTAGCAGAATACTAGCATTGAAAGTTTTCAGACAATTTAAAGACTGGAGAAGAAAAAGTGAGAAAGCTTGATGCTTCAGAGGTATCATAAGACTGCCAAGTTTGAACACATTCAAAATACCAAAAGTGTGTATATTTTTAAAACTTTTTTTTCAAGTGTTTGTTTGTAAATTTTCAGAAGTTGGAGATAAGGTATTTTTTAATATTTGTGTTCCTGGTGATTAGACATGTATGTAGAATCCCTACCATTTTTCAGTCTTCATTTTCATTCTACTAGGAAACATTTTTCCTATAGAAAGTATTTTCAGTGGAGAGGGAAAGGTTTTAGCTAGTAACTTCCACATCAGGCAGTGTGATTCAGGGTTGAGGGAAAAAGGCTAACAAGTTAATGTGTAGACGCTTGCTTTTAGCAAGGATGTGAAGCACCTGGCATCAGAAGCAAATGACCCATCAGGCATTTTGTTTGCCAAGGTGTTTCTGTCCATCTCAACAGTGGCGAAGACCTGGCTGTTCTGTGCTGTGGTTCACTCTTTCCTAAATCTTGGAAGAGCAGAGTGCTAACTTGATCCTTATTTGATTTTTTGATATTGAAAGCACTAGCATGTAATACAACTCTGGAAAGCTTTTAATTATTGTAGTTTCTACAGTCAAGTGTAGTGATTTAGTAATTTTCAACTTAAAAGAATGAGTGTTCTCTAAATCTTACTTTATGAAAGCTTTTGTTTTTTGTTTTGTGGTGCTGGGTATGGAACCCAGGGCCTCACACATGCTAGAAAAGTGCCCTATCACTGAGCTGTTTGTTCCCTGGCCCTTAAAGCATTTCATTTTAAAAGGGGGAAAGGATCTCATTTTTCCCATTCAGAAACACAAAAGTAAAGAGCATAACATAGTCTTCATGTAGGCATAGCATTTAAAATTTTACAACCAGGATACCCACTAGAGGGGCTGGGGAGATAGCTCAGTCGGTAGAGTACTTGCCTTGTAAGCACGAGGCCCTGGGTCGATCCCCAGTACCGCAAAAAAAAAAAACAAAAAACCTTTTTTTAAAAAAAAAAGGATACCCACTAGAGCTACATTTAGTCAGTTGAAACACAAAAAATTAATATTAATAAGCTCAGTGTCCTCTACCATATTCTGGTCCCCATTTCTTTGACTTTATTATTTTGTGTTAATTAAAAGAAAAACATGGCAATTCTGTTACTTCCTATACCATATCTTGGTGATGGCAAGACCTGAAGTGAATGCTTATTTGAAAGATGGCAGAGAGAGAATCCCTCTGTACTTTAAAAAAAAATTGTTTTTTAAAAAGCATCTGCCTATCTTGCTCTTTAAAAGAGCCAAGATACATTTTCAACATACATCTTCCCTTTTACTGTATATTACAAACAAAAAATTAACAAAATTAGCATCCTAAAGTACGTTCATTGAATTTTAGTTGCTAATTTAATGTGCTTTGGAACCTCAAAGCAGTACTTTATTTTAAATAAATATGGGGTAGGTAGTTCAGCATTGTTGTCTTCATCTTTAAACTAATACCTCATAGGTACATCTTCAAAATAAATGAATTCAAGCATAATTTCATATGATGTTATTTTTACTAATCATGCAAGTATACTTATTTGAACAGACAGTATTAATGTCTGTTGATTAGGCAGATTTCAAGATAGATTTCTTTGTACACCAGAAAAATAAATACAAATTTCTTCATAAAAGCAACCTCACATTTCATTTCAGTTTTGTTATTGTCATTAAAAGGAGTCATGGGACCATGGTTGCAGAAAAGACTAAAGCAGGATTTTTCATTTTTGTTTTTTGCTTTTAGAGAAAACAATCCATTTATATAGAAAAGAAGCGCAGACTGGGATGGTACTGAACAGGTGTTAGAATATGATGTGCATCGAAAAAAGCCCTGGTCCTGTGGCAGCAGTGATGTACAGGCCAGTCGACATTGTTATTAACTTTATTTCTTAGTGTCTTTACTTTAGAGCAGGAAGAGGGCCCAGGAATCATATAATTCAAGAGGACTGCACTCTAAAGTTAGGGCCTCGAGTTAGTAAATGATTTTCTGGCTGTTGCATAGTACTAGCTGTGCTGGGACATGAATCCACGTTCTTGCCTTCTCAATTCAGTGACTCCTTTCATCAAACCATGCTGCTTCCCTTATTGTTTTTGCGAATGAAACAATTCCATTTGTAGCTATTTGTCAATCAAGTGATATATGTTAAATCTGGGAAAATTAGTAATTGGATTTCAGTGAAGGTGTGTGTGTGTGTGTGTGTGTGTGTGTGTGTGTGTGTGTGTTTTGTCTTTCTGTTAACCTAAAGCATCCTTAAACTATTAAGTGGAAAATTAAGTTTCAACATAGGCATATTACAGATCATTTTTATTGTGGATGAATTTAGATTAACTTGCCTTAAATTGAAATGTAAATATGTGTGTTTTGTAAATTGATTAAAGTTATTGGTTAATTCATCTTGGTTCTTAGTGAAAAATTAGAAATACTTTCATGAAAATTAACATTTAAGCTGAAGCCATAACTTTATTCAGTATTTGCCTCTCATATTTATTAGCGTGGTGCCCCATTCAGCTTTTGGAATTGCCAAACATTAGAAAGATGCCAGTGTTTGTACTGTAGGAAATAATCTGCACACCCATGTGTGTAGATTCTGACTACCATTCTTTTTAGGAAAAGTGTGCTTATATGTTAAAGTAAAAAATCAGTGGCATAATTGCAGTTGTTAGAAGAAGTTCTTCCTAGGTTTGCTTTAGGTATACAAACTCAACTTGGCATATTAATGGTGTTCATAAAATTATATTGTCAAAGGCCAAAATAACGAGGAATTCTTTCATGATACTGTTAAATGGAAATGGTAGGATTCATTTTTATGCAACTGATTTAAAAATTCTATTTTTGGTCTTAAAATTTGTGAAAGTAAATATATCACTATTAAACGGCATTTTAATATAGTGGACATTTATGTGTTTCCCTCCTTAAATTTTCCATATTTTTTTTCTGGTAAACATTTTCCATATTAAAATAATAAACCTGAATGGGGGGCTCTATAAATACTTATCCTTTCAAGTTAGCTAAGGAGATAACTAATAGTGTGTTTTTACTTTTTTGAGCTTAGAAGAGCCTACTAACCAGAAAGCAACTTGGTCCTCCTAATTGATTAAGTATTGAAACTATACCTACAACTTATTTCTCCAGTAACTAGTATTACTTCCTATTTAAAATACAGAATTTGTATGGATTTCATGTTAGCTGCTATTCTGTTTCACATGTACTATCTCACTCAATATTCAAAATAACCCTGTGAAGTGGTAAAGATTATCATTGCTCTTTCATAGAAGAATCTGACACACAGAAATGTTACTAACTTTCCTAAGATAACACAGTGACTAACCTGTGCATCCAGGATTGGAACTAGTGTGGCACAAGAGCCCACACTGTTAACCGTCTATAGTAGTTACCTAGATCTTGCCTTATATTATAGAAAAAATGACCCAGGAAGAAAGGGCACAGGTTTGGTCAAATGGTGCCTAATGTAAGCTTTCACCAAAAAGTGAATGTTAAACGCATAAATTTGTTTGTTGTCACATCACATCAAAATGACCAGATTCAGAGGATGTATCAGGAGGTCTAAAACATAGGCTAGGTGGTCTACTTGAAATTAGCTTTCTGGGGTAGATCTCAGGGATAGACAGTGGTCTTCCCAAGTGTCTGAAACAGAGGGATGGATAATTGAGAGATCGATGATAAAAATGATTGGGAGAGATGGGCTTTGTATATTAAGATCCTGAGGATAGAGAGCAAATAGTCGTTTAAATTGTGAGCTCCAAAGGATGGTCACAGGGGTAGACTCCAAACTGTAGATTTGCTTTTAAAAAGTAGCTGCTTCTCTGTTATCAAGAATACAAGCAACAATAGGTGTTGATGAGGATGAGGGGGAAAAGGTACACTCATGTTGCCAATGGAGTTGCAAATTGGTGCAGCCACTCTGGAAAGCAGTATGGAGATTTCTTAGAAAACTTGGAATGGAACCACCATTTGACCCAGCTATCCCACTCCTCGGTTTATACCCAAAGGACTTAAAATCAACATACTACAGTGACATAGCCATATCAATGTTTATAGCCTCTTAATTCACAATAGCTAGATTGTGGAACCAACCTAGATGCCCTTCAATAGATGAATGGATAAAGAAACTGTGGTATATATACACAATGGAATATTATTCAACCATAAAGAAGAATAAAATTATGGCATTTGCAGGTAAATGGATGGAGTTGGAGAATATCATACTAAGTGAGATAAGCCAAACTGTAAAAACCAAAGGCTAAATGTTTTCTCTGATAAGTGGATGATGATATATAAAGGGGGGAGAAGGTAAGGGAAAAATGGAAGAAGGATGGATTGTGTAGAGGGAAATGAGGGGTGAGGAGGAGGTGGGAGGAAGGAAAAACAATGGAATGAGACAAACGTCATTACCCTATGTACATGTATGATTACACAAACAGTGTGATTCTACTTTGTGCACAACCAAAGAAATGAAAAGTTGTACCCCATTTGTGTACAGTGAATAATTAAAAAAAAAAAAAAGTAGCTGCTTCTCATTTGGGCAGCTGTGTCTAGTAGAAACAGAGGTTAGTAGTTCTGAAAAGCCAGGTAGGCCGCTAAATCAATCACTAATGAACTCCCCTGTATCGTACTTCAAACAGGAGGTCAAATGATTTTAAGAAAAAGGGAATAAACATTTTATTGATCATATATATTCTAATGTGCAATTTAATTATTTTCTATTCCAGACAACTTTATTTTTTTTAAAGCAGAACTATAAATACCTACTGTTTGTACTTTATATGATAAATTGAATAAGGACATTTTAAAAATAGAAGGATTTTATGACCTTAGATGATTATTTAACATATAATTAAAATATTTTGATTGATTTTTTTAAAGTGAAAATCAGCATTTCTGTCACCTGGCAGAAAGGGAAAACATCTTTATAAGCTCTTCTTTAAGAAAATGAAGATATTGGCACCTCTTGAGAATAGCCTTATAAATATCTATTGAATAAATGAATGAGTGCTAGGTAGGCTTTAGCACAGTGAGTTCTTTTTCTAATTTACTTATTTCTCATAATAATCATCCAAGTCTCAGATAGGTACACATATTCTCATTTTGTTAGTATAGATAGAGTAATATGACCAGAGGTAGTACGTAATAGAACCCAAGCTCTACACAGACCTTCTGACTCCAAGTCCATTGTTCTGTTGCATAGATGTATACATCACAGGAAAATGTTCTAGGTATTAAAAACTGTAAGAATGAGCATTAAATATTTTGGGGTTAAAAAAATTAGACTATACTACCATGACTTAACATTCATTTAACCAGAAAATGTATGCTGAGCCTTGACCACTTATAAATTACTGTTTATAACAAGCTTATATTATATTTGAAGTTGACATATACATTAACAAAAAGATGAAAATTAGTATTTAATTCATGTATAGTATATATAAGCATCCTGTTAATACCCCAGGACTATGTCTCATGCTAGTCACCCAATAAATATTTATTGAGTGAATATGCACGAGTCCAAATAAGGGTGAATTTGGTTAAGGAAGGGTTTTTTGGAGAAGCCAAGACTTGGGGCAAGGCCTTAGATGACAAACTAACGTTTAGAGGATGGTTGTTCTGGAAAGGGCAACCTTCCAGGCAGGGGCACAGCATGAGCAGAGAAGAGGTGGGAATGAGCGAAGCCTGTCACACAGGACTTGGAACAGAGCAGCATAGGCAGAGGGAGCCATTGGCCCCGAGTAGTGGTGTTAGAAATAAGAGTTGAGCCAGGCCTTGAGGCCTTTAAACGCTGGGTTAAGAAGTTTTCATTTTATTCTACAGGCAATGGCTGCCATCAAAGATTTAAATTCCAGGAGCTGACAAGTGGCATTACCCAAGTGATATTTTATGTAGGTTGATTTGCTCTTGGTACACAGAGCAAATTTGGGAAATGGAGAAAAACCAGAGTTGAAGAGAATAAGAGGCAGTGTATTGCTTTAGAATGGTGGGGATGGCTTTCCAAGTGTGCTGAGACTGACCTCAAGAAGAAGTTTGCCAGAAGCTGATTGTTGAATCGGAGAAGAAAACTTTAATAATATATTAAATAGTATATTCATTTAATAATATATTAAATATATTTATAGCATAAATATACAATAAGAATATATTATAAATATATAATCATATAAATTGTGTATGCACATATATATATGAGAAGTACATGTAGGATAATAGTCTTAAAGTTATTATCTGAAGGCCAGCATCTTCTTGGTGTATTCAGATTAAGAACTAAAGTATACCATTCTGTTAATCTGGATTTAATTGTCTGTTACTTTTTAACAATTAAAAAGCATAGCACTTGCTGCTTTAATTGGATTGCTATAACAAAATACCACAGAAGGGGTAGTTCAAACTATAGACATTTATTTCTTACAGATCTGGGGGCTGGCAAGTTTTAAGTTCAGAATACTGACGTGAGTTCTGAGAGGACCCTGTTCTAGCTTGCAGACAGTGATCTTCTTGCCATATTCTTATAAGGCAAGAAAAGAGAAGGGGGTCTCCCTGAACTCTTCTTATAAAAGCACTAACCATCAAGAGGAATCCACTTTCATTCATAACCTTGTCTAAACCTAATTGCCTCCCAAAGGTCTATAGTGAATGAATATTGGAGAGGACACAAACATTCACTCCATACACTTTATTTTTTTACCTCCTTATTATTATTATTTATACCATTCTATTTTTCCTTCTTTTCCTAGAGGTAACTGAAAGACACCTGAATTTGTTCATTTTATACAGACCTTAAAAATTTGTGTATCTAATTGCTTGTAATATTTTTATATAATTTTCTGTTTTAGAGCTTAATTAAATAGTATCATACTCTCTATAATCTTTTGCTACTTGTCCTTTCCCTATAAATTTTTTGAGATAATGACCGTGTAGTTGAGTCAGTCAAATGTTATATAATATCCCATTTTATGAACATATACAGTTTATCTGTTTTCCTCTTGAAAAACATTTAGTTTGTGGGCTTTTTGTTTGTTGGTTTGTTTCGCGATTACATCTATTTCTGATGGTGGACATTTTTGTGGCCTTATCCCTGTGAGAATTTCTCTGGGGGTATTAATACTGTTAGGTTAGGTTGTAGAATATGTGATTTTTTTCTAATAGTTTTAAACAAACATTTTAGAAAGTATTTGGACAAAACAAATGTTTAACGAGTTTTCTCTTTATTTTTAATGGGCCTTTTTAAAATTGGTACATCATAACTATACATAGTAGTGGAATTCATTGTTACATCTTTACACAGTATAACAATATAATTTGGTCAATTTCATTCCCAATATTTTGCCCACTTTTCTAATGGATCATATTGACTTATGGATGTTGATATTGTTCAAATACTTCAGGTTGAAATTTTTAGCCTTTGCTCTAAACTCTGTAACTATTCTTTTGATAATCTGATAAGATTGTATCAATACATTTGTAGGCAAAACATATGTTGTGTGTAGGCAACACTGTACGGTAAAAATGACTCCTGATTATTAAACTGCATCTTGATAGGAGGATAAATAGAATGTAATCCCTGATGGGGGAGCACCAACTTTGGGCTCTACTGACTTGCAGATGAGTACTTCCTCAAGGGAACCTTGAGAGGTTTGCCTATAAACTTGTTAAAAGAGATAGGTTATCATGGAGCAGGAAACTTCGAAGGGGGCACCTACCTCTGGTGAACCTTGGCTCCCTGCACCTGAGCTAAACTGCCACTTTCACAGCCCAGCAGTGCCTGATGGTTCCCTGCTAGCTAGCACTGTTCCTACCCTGTGTCCTTCTCAGGAGACTGCCACATGTTGCCTGTAATAGTGTTGTGGGTGTGAATGTTTAGTTGCACCTAAGAAAATCTCTCACAGCTAGATTATAATGCAAAGAATTAGCTTCTTGATGTATCCCAGTGGAAGAGCACTTGCCTAGCATGCACGGACCCTGAGTAGACATCTACCTGTATCTTTAGTCCTCGGAGGACTCATGTAGTTGACAGCCAAGAATTTGACTCTTGATTTTTAGAGCAAGAGGAAAACTAGAACTAGTAGTACAGATTATAGGCTTACCTTAATTAAATTAGTTCTACAAAATATAACAGGCATTAACAATGGCTCTTTCCTTTTGTGAAAAAGATGCATACCATACACCCGAGAGCAAGTGTTTTGTTTGTGCACTACTTCGTTTCCCTGATGATAAAAGTATTATAGTCTCTGCTGGACACAGCTTGCAGTTGGTTGCAGCAGACTTCTCGGTCCTTTCCCCCTCCTCCCACACTCACCACCATCTGATTTTTAGCTAGATAGCATTTGTATCTACTGGCCCCTTATCCCTGTTCCCTCCCCAGACTTGAATGTGCTTTTAAACCTGTTTAAAAGTTGCATATTTTTATCAAGAGACCTTGGAACATGAACCTGGTGGTATGAGGGCTTGTGCCTTTGTACCCCTCCTGCAGCAGTCCCAGGCATGCCCCAATATGGGCTGTGATTCAAGCAACTGCAATGAGGGTATCCTTGGTTTCTTTTTTCCACATCAGGAATCAATTATCACCATTCTACCTGTTCTCTCTCCTCCATGTGAAAGTACTTTAACATGTGTAGGTTTTAAAAATCCATATGGTTACTCCTGTAGGACCAAGGCATCAGGCATATTAATTATCCTGGGTATGTGTTTGATCATTAAAGGTGCATGAAAGGTAATACAGTACTTATCATAGAGTTTAAAGCACCAAGTCAGCTTCTGGGTTTGAAACTATACTCTGACACACAAAGCAGGGGATAATGTAAATATCTACTTCATAGGGTCGTTATTAGCAAAGTGAGTGTAAAGTGCTTTGTACTAGGCTTGGCACTTACTAAGTATGCAATAAGTATTGACTGTTCTTAAAATTATGTTAATTTTTGGCTTTGATATTTAGAAGGTAGTAAAATGTGAGGTGCTTGCTAATTTCTTTTACTATAAGTATCTTAGGCTATAAAGTTTTAAATTTAACTTGAATTTACACATTTTACTAAATAAAGACTAGGGTTCCTCTTCAGTGTTTGGCCATCACATTCACTCATTGCAACATCCTAACCTTTTCCCTCTCCTATAGATCAGGCACATGCTTTTGTCATTTCTTTTATTTGTGTGTGTGTAAAAACATATCGTCATGTAAACAAGGGATGGGATTTGCTTTGAAGATCCACCTTTTATGTAACATGCTGTTTTATCTTTATCATCACGTATCATAGGAACCCAAATAGTGTGACATTTCCCAGTAAAAGATTTGCTTTGTTCACTCTCCAGTTTGTATTCTAGTAATTACAGTGATTCTTTCCTTTTTTGATAAGCTCTTTGTAAATATTTTTGTTGTTAATCATTTGTAGCTAGAAACTTCATTTAAAGATTTGTTTTTTAAGGGCTACACTTCCTATCAAAGTAAGTGGTATTGGTTATGTTTCAAAGAAAACAAATTGACAGCCTTTAGTATCTTAAAATCAGTGTGTGGCTATAAGAATATTTGACTATTTTTAGTTGTGCTTGTGCTACTTAATGCAAGAAGTTAAACAGTTAAACTACAGTTGAAACATACTATCTATGTTTGGGAATGGTTAAATTCCCAAACATAGATAGGTTTTTCATCCTCATTTAATTCTACCCTGTTAATTCCAAATTGAAACTCATTTGGAAGTACTGGTCCAAGAAATAACTTTGGAGATGGTACAACTTATTTCCACTCTCTGAGCATGTATTCCTGTATTGATAGTATCTAAGCTACTGGGTAATTCATTTTTATTTGATGTTATTTTAGATAACTTTGTTAAGGAGGGTTATGATTTTAACTTTATTTCCTAGTAGAGGTATTGAGTACAGAGAAGTTTCAGTGTTTTCACATTTTACCTTTGACTCATCCCTCTGATTTAACTTTTTTTAAACACCATATCAGGGACCTTATGAATTTGTTCTTTATTCATTTTAATTTGTTTGCATATAGCATAGTGATTTCAAGACCTAAGACCTTTAGAAATGTATAATAAAGGTGAGTAGCATAAGGATTTGAGGATTTCTTTGGGTGATTGTTCTTATTTAGTCATTGTTTTGATGTATTCTTTAGACTCAGGTTTGGGAATCAGTCTCACACTCTAAATTTTATTCCTAGTTTTGTATATTTGAATCATATTAAGGATTTATGTATAAAAGTGTTACATAATTTTTGTCTAAATTTTTACAAATAGTACTCATTTCTCTGACACTTTTTTTAGTAATAGTTAATTTTGCTCTATGAAACCCTTAGATTCTCTGGAATAAAATGTTATTGAAATATACAAAATTATTATGACTACCACCAAATTTAAATTTATTTTATGTACCAAAGTATAATAGTTCCTGTAGTGCTCCTGTAAGGGAGTACAAAGATGAGTAACTTACAGACTGTGACATCAAAGAGTTTACTATCAGTGCTGGTCCACTTTCATGTTTGTAATATACTTAGAATAAAATGAGTGTGTAGATCATAACAGCGATGACATTACAAGAATAGTTTTTCACTTTCTGATACTTTGCCAGACACTCTGTCTTTAGAGCTTAAGGGAAAGATGCTGTCACAGTAGGCTAATGGTTTCTGGGTACTGAAAGAAGGGGAAGATGTCACTTGTGTGAAGGCTTAGGGAAGACTTCCTGTGGACAAGTGGCTAGGGAGATGATAAACCTTTGAGGATCAATAAGATGTAGACAGGCAGAGGATAGAAGGAAGAGGTATCAGAATGGAAGGGATAGAAAGTATGCGAAGAGCCAGGCCATATCAAAGAATGCTGCGTCATCCAGTTTGGCCATACTCAGACTGTACAGCTACAGAAATACCTGATGGGCATAACTGGAAAACTAAGCAGAGTACACAGATTCCTAAATGCCATTTCCCTATTTAATTTCACAGAAAGTAAGAATAAGAGAAAAGGAAGTAGAAATGACATTTATTTAATTCCTCTTATGTGTTAAGAATTATGATTGTTGCTGAACATATCACACTTAATTCTTAAATCAGTATTCTATGGTAATTTCCATCCCCATGGAAAATACCTGGGAATAGTGCATTAATAATTTGCTGATTATAGGTAAGTTAAGTTAATGGAGAGACTTGACATGGGGAAAAGTGATGGGTGAGGCTGCTGAAGAGATAAATCCAGAGAAATTGGAAAGAAGGTGATATGATCAAGAACAATTGCAAAAGTGGGTTCCAAAGATCTCAGAAATTAAAGATTAAGAGAAAAGGAGTTGTCCCCCTCCCAGCCCCAGGCTACTAATAAAATGAGAAGTAGCAGAAACAGAAGGAAGAGGTCCCCCAGGAAGGTGAGGAATTGTATTTTAGACACATCTAGGAAGAAATGTCCAGGAGAAGTTGAAAGTTGGGCAACTGAAGCTCAGGTGATATCTTGAAGCTGAAAGTGTAAATTGGGTCTCATTTACATAGATATGATCATTGGCACTGCATCAGGAGATAAGATTTCAAGGAGTAGCATTATAATGAGAAGAAAAGCAAGGATTCATTTAAGAAATGCGCTGCTGCGGCCCCCCCCTCCTTATTGGTGGCAGGGAGTGGGCCAAAACCAAGATCAGGAGGTAGGAGGGGAGTCAAGATACTGTGCTATCATTGAAGCCAAAGGACAACATTAAAGTGTTTTGATAGAAACCAAATTGTGCACAGCTTGAGAGAATGGTAAGAAATTGTGCTCTCTGGTTCTCAGGGGGTCTGTCACATATTTAGAAAGATAAGGGGGCAGTTTGGGTTGTCAGGTGACTGGAAGCCTGCTGCTTGGTTTATGTTCGGGCAAAGAGCAGGAAATGGCCACAACCTGCCTTCATTTCTCATTCTTCCACATGCTGCTTTTTCTTCTTAATGCTGCTATACGTTTTCTTGTTTATCTTGTATATTATCTTTCTCAAGATTGTTTAGGATGGGAGGGCAGAGTTTTTGTTTGTTTATTTGTTTTTGTTTTTAATAATCTGTCTCATTGGTTCAGTGCAGCATCCTTGCCTAGAATAGTATCCCACACAGAGTAAGAACCTCACAGAATAGTTGATGATTAAATACATGGACATGATAGTGATTCTAATAGCTATTCTCTCTCTCAGTGTAGTATAAACTTATTAAATGGAGACGAATCCTCTTTGCAATCCTAGCAATGCCTTGCCAAATTGTAGCTGAGATGTCAATTTTAGTTACAACAGTATGAGAAGGGGAAATCCAGCGATTTGGGATTCAACTGTTTTGAATTTGAATTTCTGTTCTTACTAATTTGACCCTAATTAAACTACCAAACCTCTCTGTAAGCCTCATTTTACTTAGTTGTAAAATGAAATAAATCAGTACCTGTGTCATGGGACTGTTGAGAGCATTAAAGAGATAATGTGTGTAAGAGTGACTGGCACTGTGTTCACACCCAAGAAATACCTGGTGTTTGCAATCCTGTTGTGTAACCTTGAGTAAGTTACTTAACTTTGCTGAGCCTCATTTTTTTTCATCTCTAAAAGGGGGAGATTAATCTCATTTGGTATTTGGAGGAAACCAGTAAGAAACTACATGCACAGCACTTAGCCGGCGTATCTCCTACACATGAAAATCAGTAAACACTACCACCCTCTGTTTCTCTTTTTTCTTTTTTTAATGGTACTAGGGATTGAACCCAGAGGCACTTAACTACTGAGTCACATCCCCAGTCCTTTTTAATTTTTTGAGACAGGGTCTCACTAAGTTATACCAACTTGCTAAGTTGCTGAAGTCTGGCTTTGAACTTGAGATCCTCCTGCCTCCACTGCCCAGACCACTGGGATTACAGACCTGTGTTGCTATGCTCTGTGTTTTTTGTGTAGTGGCCAAGAACAGAGACTCTGGAACCAGAATACATGAATTCAGATCCTCATGTCTTTATTAGTTTGACATGACCTCTTTGTGCCTCAATTTCCCTATCTGTAAATTGAGAGAAATAATAGTACCAATTTCATACTGTTGTAGTGAGAAAAATCAGTGTATCAGTAAACAGATCATAATATTAAATGTGTGTGATTTAAAAGAATTATAAAATAACATGTCTTTATTTTTTCTCTCTTTAGTCTATTAAATGGTTTTAACTTGATGTAATCTGAGAAGGATAAAATATATAAGAATAGCGCTTCTAATGAAATTGACCATATTTAAGGGTAATAATAAAACAACAAAAAAGTCACAATTTTTTTGTGTTTAACGTGACTAAATAAGGTGGTTGTGGTCTTGAGTTTTCTTTGTATAGCAAATAAAAACTACCCTTCAGCCTCCATTCTCGTCAGTATCCTCTTACTAGCAGTGGCAGACTGGTTTAGATCTTGTGTCTGAAAAAAATCTTTTGTCACTTGCAAGCCTACCCCCATTTCCCTGCCCTGCCCTTCTGCCTGCTAGACTCTAGGAATGGTTGGGAATGTAGTGTGAGTAGAAACCTGGAAGGAAGCAGCCAAATAGGATGGAGGGGTGGTGGGTAGTTAGACAATCTGGAAACCTTCCCCTCTGTCTGGAGAAGTTTTTCTTTACTAGCAAACCATTTTTGTAACAAAACTCTAAGAATATCTCCCTAATTGTGCCCCTCAAATCTTTAGTCCTATCAAGCACAAAAACTCTATGTGTAAAGAACCATGGAGCTGATTACATCACCAAGGGCTTAACTGAATATTCATGTCTGAAATAGGCTTAGAAAAGTAGCTGCTTCACATCAGCAGATTTTGTAACAGTAAATCTGTGTGTGTGTGTGTGTGTGTGTGTGTGTGTGTGTGTGTATGTGTATGTGGTTACATCCTCTTTTCAGTACCAGAGGTTTAAGTGGATATTTTCTGGGTGATTCATGACCACCCCAAATTTCTCTCCCACTCACCCTGTGCTGGCATGGCAAGCAGGCTTGGGCTCTGTGCCAACTCCTATTGCTTATAGTGATTGCCTGGAGTGCTGTGTTGAGGAGAACCGAGAGGCCACATACAGGCTCCAAAGTGATTAATTAGCAAAGTCAGCTGTGCGAGGGGAAAGGCGGTAACTACAGCATATGCGATGTGCATTTGCCCAGCTTGATGGCTTCCACAATGGGGCTCAGCCTTGAGAGACCCGGAGTCTTATTTGTGTCTGCCTACTTTAAGTATATGTGTTACTTTATTCCAAAGTAAAATCTAGATTCAGAATCATGTATTAGCTTGGGTTCTGTAAAAATGACTCATGTTTGCTTTTCAGTGCTTCCTTAAAAAAAAAATCTAAATTATTCTTCTTTCTCTTCTGAAATGAATATATTATTCTCTTACCTTTTTATGGATTTCTCTTGCTTAGTTGATACATGATTCTGATCTTCAGTTTTAAAGTTCAGCAGCAAATACTCCTAATCTCTGGGGTGTTTCCATTTCTTAAGCTGCTGATAAATTAACATGAGCCACTTGAAACTTGGGCACACAGCGGTGACTGTTATGGACTAGGAGGTTATAATCATTGTGGAACGGTCGCATGTATCATCCTTTGGTTTCTCTTCCTACGGTCCACAGGTAAATCCTAAATCTAACTGCTGAAGCTCAGAGATATTTCTTTTACTTTGTTTTGTTTTGTTCTTATGAATCAAAGATTAAGGCTTCCCTATTTGGCAACTAAAAAGGAACACTTTCATTGAGGTAGTAATAAGAATGTTGAAAATGTAAGCCAAGCTTGGAAAAAGAGGATATTTTATACATTTTTTAACTAAGGAATGTATATAATTGAACTTCTTAAAACATGATAAAGTGTATATAACAAAATTTTACCATTTCAGCCATTTAAAAATGTATAGTTCTGTGGAATTAAGTATGTTCACATTTTTGTTCAGCCATACCAACATCCATCTCCAGCACGTTTTCATCTTCCCTGAATGAAACCCTAACTCTCCATTCCACCTTTTCCCAGTGGTAGGCAATCACCATTCTAATTTCTGCCTCTATGAATTTGACTAGATCTAGGTGCCTCAAAAAAGAGGAATCATACAATATTTGTCTTTTCATTACCAGTTTATTACACTTAGCATCATGTCCTAATGGTTCATCCATGTTGTGACATTTGTCAAAATTTCCTTTCTTTTTACAGCTAAATAATATTCCATTGTAGACATGACTTTTAAAATTTTAAATCCACCCATCTGTCAGTAGACATTTGGGTCACTTCTGCCTTTTGGCAATTGTGAATAATGCAGCTGTGAACATACATGTACTTACATTAGTTCATTTTTCTGCTTTGGATTCTTTTGGGGACATACTCAAAAATGGTACCTTAATTTTTGAAAAATTATCATGCCATTTTCGTCAATGGCTTCACCAACCATTTTACATGCCACCAACAATGCACAGGGTTCCAATTTCTCTACATCCTCAACATTACTTGTTATTTTCTAGTCTTTTGATAGGGGTATGAGTTGATACCTTAGTGTGGTTTTGATTTACATTTCCCTCATGATTAGTGATACTAACATTTCTTCTTGGGAAAAATGTTTGTTAAAAATCTCATGCCCATTTTTCTATCAGGTTCTTTGTTTTTATTGTCAAATTGTAGAAGTTCTTTATATATTCTGGATACCAATCGCTTATACAACATAATTTGCAAATATTTTCTCCCATTCTTTGGGTTATCTTTTCACTTTGTTGATAGTATCCTTTGATGCACAGAAATTTTTAATTTTGGTGAAGTCCAACTTTTCCTTTTGTTGCCTGTGCTTTTGGTTATATCCAAGAAGTCGTTTTTAAGTTCAGTATCATGAAGCTTCCTCCCTTTCCTTTTTTGCAGGAGTTTTCAACCAATATCACTTTTTGTCTGTATGAGGATATTGTTTTCACCATTTTTTTTCAAAGGACTGCGCTTTCACCATTGATTGGATATGGCACTTGTCAAAAGTCACTTGGCTATATGTGTGAGGGTTTGTTTCAGGACTGTAATTGGCTTTTTAAGTTTAGATGTATAATCTCATCAGTTCTCATTGTTATTGTTGCTATGGCTTCCTAACTTTTCTCCCTAACTCAAATCATTTTTGATATATCTATTGTGGCATTTCTGATCATATTTTATAAGTTTTGGCTGCTTTTTTGTTTGCCCTCTTTGGTTATAGGTCCCTGGAGAGCAAAGATTTTTGTCTTGAAGACTTAGTGCCTTACACATTATTGGTACTGAATAAGTGTTTGATGAAATTAGTTAACTTAGAGCTAAAAAAATAAAAATAAGGAAAAAGAATCAAAAAACATCAGGTTAGTTATCAAAAATGCTTTTCTATTATTATAAATTATGACTTATGGAACTTTAAAGAAAGATATCTTTTTCCCACTAATGACATTTGCTCTTTTCTCATTCTTGCTGCTATAATTGTAATTATTGCTGCCCTAACAAGGATAAATAATCTTAACTATATTTTTTAGATGAAGAAGAGAATAAGGAGAAAACAAAAGAAGGTGAGGGGAAGGTGAAAGAAATTCAACCTCTTTCAAAAGCATTTAACAAGTGACACTTGAAGTTGAGTCGGAATTGACTGGGGATACTGAGAAGTAGTGATGTGCTGCGGGATACAGTCTTGTAGACAAATGTAAAGCACATGTTCCTTAGCACCTTTTGTCACAAGTGCCTCTCATGCCTGTGGAAATTTAGAATAGATGAATATTTATTTGCCTCTGAATATAGCATGTCTACAAAGAGCTTTTGGCCTAATTTGACAATTCTATTTGTATGACCAAATTTGTGAATAAATGAAAACTTGTAGTCTCATCTTTGTTAAACGGATTAGCAAAAAGAGACCCAGAGCCTTAATACTAACCATGACCTGTGTCATGCTCCTCTGTGATACATAGGAGAGAGTGATCCAGGTTTTTCCTGTGCTTTTCATTGTGTGGCTGTTGCTTACTCTTGACTGTGTTTGGAGAAGTTAATACACAGGGGAAGTGGAGAGCAGCAGAATCAAAAGAGCTAAGCCTGTTAACCACACAAGTTAAGGACAGCCAGGTCACTGAAGCATCAGCAAGACACTCAAAGGATCTGTGGCAGTTCTTCCTTTCTGTCTGTGACACATTGATTCTCGTGGTTCAAAGATGCAGTGTGTTCTATTCTCAGCTTCAGTTACTTTTTGACTTCCTCATGACATTTGGGAGGTCTTCTTCTTAATCAATATGTAAATTATTCTAAGACTAGGCATTTGAAAAGTTTAACTTGGGACCTTGGAGTTACCCTGGTCTGGGCATTTGAAATGGATGACTTTGAGAGTCCCAGGACTAGATGACTCTCATCTTCTTAGCCCCAAGATTTTACAATTCTCTTTGACCACAGAAGCTGACGGAGACTTTGTAGGGAATAATGGCAATCTCAGAGGACTGGATTAACAACAAACCATATTTTTGTGGTATACATTTATCTCTCTGAGTTTTTGGCATTTTCAGAAGTCCAAAGAATACAAGGTTTAAGGCCTATTAGGCCACTAAGATTCTTATTAATCCTGGCTAACTCTTAATTTCAGTTTTTAACCTTGTGGTATTCCAGTGACTTCAAAGACTGAATGTACCTTTTAAAGGTGACTGACTTTAGAGTGTTTGCATATGCACTAGTTGGGAAGAATCTGATGCTATAGTTTGAAGTCTCTGAAGTCCTTGGATGAAGTACAAATGATGAGATGGAATGTAGTATGCTATTTGTGTTTTAGTTCACTTGATGAAGTGGTAACTTGGCAGAGTTGTAGTTAGAAGTGATTGCACTCTGTAGTCCTTCTTCTCAGCCCTCTTTTGTGTGGCTATAATTGACTCCTGTAGTATCATAGACATTTATATGCTGCTGTTTGCATAAGCCTTTTATTAGAAATAACCCAACAAAAAAGCATTCTCTGCTAGCTTAGTCCAGTTGGTCCCTTTACAAGGCTCATTTTCCCACACACTGAAAGCATGAAGTCTCTAGTTAATATTAGTAGGAATGATATCTATAAGCACACTATTCAAAGATAGGCCTTTCCTGGCTTACCTCTTGAGGAAAGAGGTTTAGGTCCCAAGTGCCAATTCTGGGCAGATTTAGCAGCATATTCAAATAGGCATTATTATTTTTTCACCTTGTTATCTTACTTTTTCAAAACTTATTCTTTATTGCATTTGAAAATATATTTAACAAATATATTAATTATTCTATGCCTTTATAATAGATTTTTAAAATCTGATATTGAGCTAAAATATAGAATTTCAGTTCTTAATGGGGCTATAGATTGATATTACAAATGACTTAAAAGTTTATCCACACTGCAACTTATCAAACATGTCAGAATTTTTCTGATTTTTAATCATATGAAAAAATATGTGGTCACAGTGTATAAAGAAATTTTCATAGATTAAAGAGTTCCATATTTTGATATAGTAGACTCAATTTTTTTTGACATTTGTATTATAAAGATTGAGACTTGTACAAACCCCCATATACCTTCCACCTAGCTTAAGAACTTGTTAACATTCTACTATATATTTAAATTATGAAAACAACCTTACTGAAAGTTTAGAAATGCAAATGAAAGTGATCCACAGTCCTAGCCACCTTAACCCAACTGTAATAATTTTATATACTGTCTAGCGTTTCCTCCTTAACCTTTCTGGAGTACAGATATTGTTTCTCATATTTTTGCTGAATGTCACATGAGACTGAGAACCGATAATGACTGTCATCAATTGATGTCTTCTTATGCCATACACTGGGCTAGTTGCTGTATAGATAACTCAGAATCTTCATAATAACAGTGTAGTGTAGGCATCCTCCCCACCCCCTTTTATAGATAAGGAACCCACTCCTTGGAGAGGAGGTTAAGTAACTTAATTAAGCATCATATACCCAGTACATGGATTCAAACTAAAGTCTTAATTCTAAGGCCATGTTCTTTCCTCTCTATAAAGTGGCCTCTTCAAAAGCATTTTTTTTTCATGTTTCTACATAATCACTTGTTTAAAGAAGAGGAAATATTTTGACCACATAATATAAACAGCACTAGGATTGATACTGCTAAGGATGCTGGGAGGCAGGGAGAGAAATGAGGGTTGTGATCCCTGCCCTTAGGTGTTTGTGCTCTGACACTGAGGAACTAACTCCTCTGATACACCATCAAAGGTTATACCCCTATAACCTACTGAACTTAAAGTCAGTTGTGCCATGTAGAATAAACCAATCTTTGAGGTAAAACTGTCATATGTATAGTCTTGGGAATCATGCAGAATATGTATATCAGGGAGTGGAGAATGTTGAAGAACCATTTTAGATTTCTGTTTACCACCAGCTCCCAACTGGAAACAGCTCAGATGTCCATTTAACAGGACAATGGATTTAAAAAAAAAAAAATGCAACATATTGATACAATGGAATACCCTTAGCAATAAAAAGGAACAAATTCACAATATGTGTAATAACATTAATGAGTCTGAGAAACTAAATGCTGAAAGAAGCCAGGACAAAAGAATACTTACCACGTGATTCTGTTTATTTGAAGTTCTAGAAAATGTAAAACTAATCTGTGGTAATAGGAAATCAGAATATAGTGTTTGTTGGTAGGATGAGGAAGTGGAGATTAACCAAGAATGGGCACTGAGAGAACTGTATGCAGTTGTGAGAGTTCTACATCTTAGATAGGAATGTGACTCCATTGGTTTGCCTCAACTATTGAATTTTACTCCTAAGATCTGTGTTTTGCACAATGAATTGTACCTCAGTTTAGAAACTAAAGCATTATTTTATTGAATTCTCATTTTACCTCTCACTAGACATCTGGATTAAGAAATGAACCATGATTTATGTATAATAGCCATCATAAAATGTTAAAGCTAGAAACAACTTTACAAATTATTTTGTCTGATTCCCTCATGAACACTACTGCCTTGGTGAAGAAAAGTTTAAAAATTGCTAATGATAAACTCTGCTGTAGCCACCCTCTGTACTCAGGAGGAACATTAGGTGATTTTACCAATTTGGGCATACCAGCAGAAAACACGACAGAGGGACAGATTTGCTAACAGCAATAAAGCTTGAAGTGCAAGCACAGAATCTGGATCAAGACATTTTCTTAGATGTATTTGGCAGGAGACATTTCCTTACTGCAATTGATCTGATCGGGGAAATTTATAGCATTTTGTTATTGCCCGCAGTCTGGCTAAAAAGTAGTTTGTAAACTCCATTGTGGTCAATAAAGGACATGGGGGTGTTCAAGTGTTTGTGAACTCACCCTCCCTCTATGGAAATAATCTATAAGATCACCAAAGATTTCATGACCTTGTGAACAGAAAAAAGACTCATTTGGATAGATGTCCCTGCACTTTTTATGCCAGTCTTCTAAAAAGTTTTCTCTTACACCTACTGGCCACTGCCTTAATTTTATGATGTCCTAGCTGATCACTGATTTTAGGTTTTAAATGTATAATGAAATATTTAGGTGACTGTTAAAATCATTGTGATATTTAAAGGTTCTTTAATAATTATCTTTTAAAACTCTGAATTTTGCTCTGCCTTTTATTATGAGTTGTTGCCATGGGCTGGTGTTTTACATTTTTAAAAATTTTTAATTTTTTTAAGTCCCTAAGATATTTTATTTCCTAATTCAAATTCTTTGTTTAGGTCTTTCCTTATGAAAAATCTACATTCCCTGATACATGTTGCTAATGATTTCAGGCTCTTAGTTGGTCAGGTAGTCTTCCATAGGAGCCAAAGGTTGCTTTCAGTGACTTAAAGAGAATTAGTAAACACTATTCCATTGGACCTGAGTTATTTATGTGTTGAGTGTTTCATAGAATTAAACTAAGAGTTTCAGAATTAGAATTGTCAAATTCTTTGAGTTCTGAGAAATTTAGATTTCTATAGGTAAGTTTTATGTGATAATGATAATAATCCTTTCTGTTGTTTTATAACAATTCCTGGTTGTGTTGTGTGTGTGTGTGTGTGTGTGTGTTTTGTATTAGAGAATATTGTGTTGGCTCAGTTTACTTATGAATAATGCAATTTATGTAAAATGATTTTGTGGGATGAAAGCTCTCTTTCTTGATCTCCTGGTATTAAAATAATTATTCCTTAAAATATCTACACACAAAAGACAAGTGCTTTATGATTTCACTTGTATGAGGTATCTACATAGTCAAATTCATAGAAACAGAAAGTAGAGTGGTAGTTGCCAGGGGCTGAGGGGAGGGGAAATACGAAGTTAGTTGTTTAAAAGGTAAAGAGTTTCAGTTTTGCAAGATGAAAAAGTTCAGGAGATTGGTTGCACAACAATATGAATACACTTAACATTATTGAACTGGACACATAAAAATGGTTAAGATGGTAAATTTTATGTGTTCTACCATGATTAAAACTAAAAAATGTGTATTAAAAACATGTCTTCCATTTTTCAAGTTAAAAACTAGTTATAATTATGAAATGTAAAATGCAGGTCAATGTATTGACTTCAGATTAAAAGCATATCTTTGAGTCTCACTGTGTACAGCATTCTTCCTGTTGTGTGTGTGTGTCAGTGTGGTTTTCTTTGGGGGCAGTAGCTACTTACCCTGTCATTTTCTCCACCTCCGACAACCTAGCATTCTTATATTTAAACTCTTTCCCAAAATTGCTTGCCTGATGGCATAAAAACAGTTTTTAATATGAAACCAGGATATGCTAATTACTCTAATTTGATTATTACACAATGTATACATGAATCAAAACCTCACATTGTGCCCCCTAAATATATATATTTATGTGTTAATCATGCAAGTAATGAATAAATGAAACAAACTATAACCAAAGGTGGAGTAGACATATAATGTAGTCTGCTGTGGTTTCATTGTCTAGTACATCCACCTGTTACTTAGGGATGTTTAGACAAAATTATGGAGTAACCACTGTGTCAGGTTCTGTGCTAGTGTTTCCAAATATGTTTTGAAAGTTGATTATCAGAAATAGATCAAGTTGACCAGACTCAAAGGACATTTTGAATTTTTTTTAAAGATTGTTTTGGTGGTGGGAGTACTTCTCTTCTTAGAACAATTTATTACTTAAATCAGAATATATTCCTATTAAGAGTACATTTCAGTATTAAAAAGTGTGTTTACGTGTGTGTTGGTGTTAAAAAGCATGTTTTCATGTGTTTTACTAGTGTAGGAAATTAATTTCCAATATGTGAATAGCTATAATGTCTATAAAGTGTTCTTTATGCCAGATTTGTCAGATTTATATCAATCAGAGCAAAGCTCAAAAGAGAACAAGGGAGTACATATTTCCTTCTAGGAAGTGTCCATGGCTAGTGTACTGCATGTAATAAAAGGAAGACTATGTATCAGAATGTTTGTTTTGAGCAGTTATTTTTAGCATCTCTAGAAATTGTATTTTCATTTTAGGCTATCCCTTTTATGTATTATAAGCATGCCACAAAAAGTAAATAATTTTGGACATGTGTATATGATTGCATGTGTATATTGCATGCATGTGTATGTAGGAGTGAGACTGAGACTGTGTGTGTGTATGTGTGTGTGTGTGTGTGTGTGTGTGTGTGTAAGAGAGAGAGAGAGAGAAAGAGAGAGAGAGAGAGAGACATCCCCTTAATAGCAGGAGGGGGTAGAGGCTTACTCAGTCTATTATCATAAAGCTCTGCTAATGTAGCTTCTGAGTCATGTGACTGCAGAAAAGGCTATTATCTCAATGAAAAGGAAACCGGTTTTTAGAGCAAGCAACAGAATAGAAGCAGGAAGAATTTTCGAGTGTTCCACCATGCTGGATTGTCAAAGGGGGATCTGTCTGATCAGCAGCTAAAAAAGGATTTGTGTGGCTAGTTTGTCAGCTATCGTAAAAAACGAACGATAGAGGAGATGAACGGTGGGGTGCTCAGCATGTGCTTAGGTTTACATCAAGACATAATGTGGGTTTGGGTTAATAGAGGAGATTTATCTCTGAGGCAATACATTTATTGCTAATTGTGGGGTTTTTTTGTTTTGTTTTGTTTTGAAGTGTGATGTATGGTATTTGTATTTACATCACTGTTGAAGATAAAGAGACCTGCTGAGCTCTGATTTGAACTGCAGAGGCTGTGGACAATTACAAGGTGTGTTTCAGAAGTGCTCTGACTTAATATTTGGTAATGTTCTTGGAATTCTGTTTGCTTGTGGATTGGATGTGCGTGTAAGGTTGTGGAAGGGAGGACTGAGCATGACAACCAGGCAGTGATAATGTTCTTAGGAACAAATAGATACAATGTAACCCAAATTGATTCTGTAGTCCTTATTTCTTTTGTGTTTGTTTTGTGTTTAAAGATTACTTGCAGTTTCTTTATGTGGCCAAATACAGTTGTTTCATGCTTGTTTTAAAGATATATTTTGACAAGCATTTTCTAAAATTTAGAAGAATCTTAAGTCTTTAAGATGCAAATCTTAATTCTTAAGGGTTAAATATAACAAGTTTGAATTTGTATCTCTGTGTTTATACTTTTCATTATTCTTTTGTATTTCCAAGCTTATAAAAGATCTTTGCAGTGAATTTGAAATATTCAATTTTTGATTAAGTGATAAATAGTTTTTTGGGCTGAGACCTTTATTGGATAATTTTTTTCTTTTTCTTTTCTTTTTTTTTTTTTTTTTTTTGCTGCTGTTAAATATAGGACCTAACTTTCTCTGATTGATCTTTATGCTGCTGTATGCAGGAAAGTAAATAATATTCAGTTAATCTTCAGACTGTACTTGCCCACTTTTGTTCATGCTCATGCTAATGCTATTAATTCTCTTAGTAGTCTGTACCTTTCTCTCAACCTTGGAAGGTGCAGTACTTAAAAATCTGAGATTGGTGAAAGATAATAAGCTTCATCTGAAAAGGCTTATTATGCAATGTTTACCTATGTAATTAATTTACTAATGTTTTTCATTTAACATCTAGAGCAAATATGCTCAACTTGGGAGGAGGGAAGGGTATTGCAAAATCACAAGTGATTTTGAAACTACACTATATGGTATGCGACTCCCTTTTGAAACTGACAGGAGGAGGTAAGAAATCTATCAAGCTATTCGTGCAATGTATAGACAGTTAAACAAAGAATTAATTTTTGCTGTCTTTTCCAACAAAAGATTGTGAGAGCAACTCAAACACAATTTTTAATTATACTAAGTGCAGGAGATTCTCCTTCCTTATAACATCTACAAGCCATATCTTAGTACAGTATAGTTTAATAAATCATTAATTTTATTAAGTGAGATTTTCTTTAAAAAAAAATTAACACTGACATCTTACTCTACCCATGTAAAAAGACAACTTTGTTCAAATAAACAGTTAATTAGTTGTCGTAGTTGTCACTTCAAATTTTTATTTTTATTCTTTAACTATAGCACTCCCTCATATTCTTGAAGTCAGCCAGGATAGGTTTCGGCTCAACATGCACTAGCATGGTATATTGAATAATTTGAGTAGCAGAACTTTCAAAGTCAGATTGTTTGGGCTGTCTTTATTTTCCTTTGTTTTTGCTCTTTTGTTTATTGTGTTATCTAATATAAAATGACCTGTGAATTTTGGTGTTTTATTGAGCATCTATTATTATTACTATAAGACACTATGTAAAACAATAATAGGAAAACACAGGCAAATAAGAGAGTTAATCCAATGAGATAACTTAATACCTGGCATTGGGATCCAGTTTCAAAGGTCATTATCCTGGATCCTGTGTGAATTTCAAGTGGCTGAAGGAATTTTGTGTAAAGTTTTTCTGGCCATTCAGAGTGCCTTCCAGATGACTTTGTACTTGGCTTTTCACTCGAGCAGGTTTAGATGTTAGTTATAACGAGGCTACATCTGTGCCAGTTTGTATTTTCTTTGTATCATAACAAATGTTTATTTACAGTTTCCTAAAACTATAATAGATTTTGTTCTTGGTAGTGTTATTCTTCTAGGACATAAGTATTAGTTCTTATAGTTTTAAAGTACTTTCATAAACAGATTAATGTACTGTGTTATCCAAAAACATCTTTTATTTTCAGAGTTGGGGAGTGAAAAAGACCCAATTGCATTATTAGAGTTAAAAGACACAAGTTTTGACGTCAGAGGAATGTCTAAACAAGCCAGATGACTAGCTTGTAGATCCTGCTACACTTCAGAATTCCAACCACAACACTTAACCACAAATATGATAATCAGGTCTGATCTTGTCAGGCTGAGGGGGTTTGATTTTTTTTGGAGTGATTTTTAATTTGTAGGGAAGATAGAATAAGAAAAGGTGGAATTAGAGGTGATCTTCATATTCAGTGTTGTCAAACTCAGTGAAATATGTTCAGAAGACCTTTTTGTTTTTTGAAAAAGTAAAAGTCTGGGGAAGTTTTAGGCAGGATTAAAGTACTGTATGATATTTTAGACATAGTGTGATTCTCTGGAAGCCAAGGGAATATAAAGTTCATCCAGTGGAAAAGTCTGTGTGTGATGGGCAGCAAAATGGTCCAGGGTGTCACTTACAGGTTTAACTCTAAATTATCATCAGAAATGCTGAGAGAGGTTTGGGATAAGCTGGCCAACCTGTTTCTCTCATAGATACTGTAGTCCTGGACAAGGAGAGGTAGGACTTTGCATGTCTGGTGTGCATTTTAGTTGCAGAAATGACTCTTCACCAAGTTTGTAGTTAACAGGTAGGGTGATAGCTCATAGTGTAATGGTCATTAACATAGCAAAGTCAATTCTTGACTTTGAGTTGTTTCTTCTTAGAACACCAAATGAAGAAAGATGTTGAGATAGAAACTAGATCTTTGGTGTCATCATTTTAGATGTCAACTCAAAGTAAACTAGTAAATTAATTGACTAGAAAGAAAGACCAGAAAAGCATAGGATGAGGCTTATATTTAAATACATTTTATTTTTATAAAATCATTTTTTATATAATCCTTTTTTATTTTTATAAATCCTTTTCAACCAGAATGAATGATAAATCTTAATTTCATCAAATAAGAACCTTTTAAAAATTATTAATTGGACTTTCCAAATTTTACTTTCTTGTTTTAAACAGTAAAAATGTCCATTCTCGTATTCCATTTTTGCATTTGCTTATTAACAATTTTATGAACTTTTCCTTTTCCCCCCCCATCTTTTGTTGAGGAAAGTTACATTAGCAAAACAATGCTATTTTTTTTAACCATAAAGCTAAACTTTGTGTAGGAAAACTTGTGTGCCAAACACTGTTCTGTGGACCTCTAATATATTAATTCACTTAATCCTCACAACAATACTGGTTATATGGGCTGGTGGTTGTGACTCAATGGTAGAGTGCTTGCCTTGCACGTGTGAGGCACTGGGTTTGATCCTCAGCACCACATAAAAAATAAGTAAATAAAAAATAAAGGTATTGTGTCCATCTACAACTGAAAAAATTATTTTAAGGAAAAATAAAAAGTAATACTGGTTGTGCTATCCTATGCCTATTTGACAGTTGATGAAGTGAAGACACAGAGATATAAATTAACTAATTCAAGCTCACACAGCTACCAGGTAAGCATAGCAGAATTCAAACCCAGCATATTTGCCTTCTGAGTCTAGGCTCTAAATTACTATGTATTCTGAATTCAGTTTCAGTTGCTGATTTATTGTAGAATGAAGTCAGAATGAACTTAGGGACAAGAAAAGAATGATGTAAAGTTTGAAGTGATTTTGTTCTTAAATGTTTGTACTTTTAATGAATTTCATTTGTTTCATTTGTTTTATTTCATATATACTAAGAGCAAAGCATTGTTTAAAGGGCATTTGGTCTGCATTAAGAAGAAACATTTGTTTGTGGAAATTAACTCACAGTTAATTTGGAAATCTGCTTCAGAGGAAGGAGATATGAGGGAGAGCCTTAACCTGAGGTAGCAGAGATTATTAGGAGAAAGTGTAGATTTAGCTTTATCACGAGTTGCTATGCGATTAACAGGATGGGGAAAAGCCCCGTCCGTAGTTGTGTGATCTGAAAGATGAATGTTGCATGTTTTCTTACTTAGCTACTTCTCCTTTTTTCTTGGCAGAAGAAGACCTTACTGCTTCCAAGGTCCTTTACTCATTGCATTGCTATGATGGAGCATTCAGGTGTAAAAACCACAGAGAATCCAAATTAAGATCCTTGTTTTCAGACATTGAGAACACCCCTGGAGAGTAAACCACTGACTTAAGCTTTGTTGTAAATCATTTTACATCCATGCAGATTCCCTAGAGATGAGTTCTTGTCTGCATATTCTTTCTTTCAGATGGGGGTTCCTTGTTCTTTGTCAAATTTTAATGATTTACAGTTGTATTAGTCAATTTTTGTTACTGTGACAAAATACCTAAGGCAAGCTAAGAGATTTATTGTAACTTATGGTTAGAAGGTACACAGCCCCAAACTGGGCTACCCTCTTGTTTTGGTCTCTGGTAAAGACTTTCTTGCTGGCAGAGTTCCACGGTGGCACAGAGCATCACATGGCAAGAAACAGAGGGCACATGTTTCTGTGTCTGTGTGTCTGGTCTCTGTCCTTTTTATAAAGTCAGCAGGATTTGATCATCTACCCTGATGACCTTATCTAAACCCAGTCACTTTCCAAAGGACCCACCTCGTTACCATTGTTAGATTAAGTTTCTCCCCTCTTAATCCTATTAATATATGAATGAGTTTGGGGAAATAAGCCATATTCAAACAGTGTACTTACTCCTAAGTGGTATCATTCTTCCAGGAAAACAAGTTTTTATTCTACTAAATTCTTGTTATTGAATCCTTGAGAGTGAGTGGAACAGTGTAGATTTAGCTTTATTACTTGTTAACCTCCTGTGTGTTGACTTATTTCTAAAATATAAAAATAACTAGTTTTGGTTTCATTCTTACACTTAAATCCTCTTGCTCATTTAACAACTCTTCATTGGAAGATTTTGTCAAGTGCTTCACTAGAATAGGAGAATAACTGACTCTCTCTGAGAATGGCTGGAGGATTGACCAGGGAACCCTTAGGAGGGACATGAAGGTGGAACTGATTCTTAGATAGCTAGGTGATAGATAGGTAGCAAGGTGATTCCCCAAGTCCCTCACAAGATATTCTAGGTCTTTATTGCCCAGTTATGGTCGCCACTAGCTACAGGTGTCTTTTGAGTATCTGAAATGAGGCTAGTCTGAATTGAGTGTAAAAGGTACCAGATTTTTAAGAGTACGAAAATAAAAAAGTGAAATATTTCATTGATAATTCTTAAAATATTGATTACATTGAAAGGATAATATTTGGACTTATAATATTGTGTATGGTAATATATACATATATTACTGAATTTAATTAATTTATTTTCTTTTCCTTCCTACTGGGGATTTAAGTCAGGGGCACTCAACCACTGAACCACATTCTCAGCTCCTTTTTTATTTTTTATTTTGAGACAGGGTCTTGCTAAGTTGCTAAGTCTGGCTTATAAATTGAGATCTTCCTGCCTCAGCCTCCCAAGTCACTGGGATTACAAATGTGCACCACCATACCCAGCTAATTTCACCTATTTTTTTTTTGGAGTTTAATGTTACTTAAAATATTTTGTCCTCAGCACTGCTCACAGCAGTAAGGACAGTTTGCATAAATGGAAAAGGCATTGAGTAGTAGTTTCTCTTGTAGTTAATATGCACCAACACCAGTGCTAGAGTAAGGACAAGAAAGTGGAGACCCTTCCTAAGCCCATAGCCTTTGAATCAGTTTCAGATCCAGGGGGATTTGAAGTCCACATTCCTTGGTAGGGCATAAAAGACTCTTTTCATGATTTGGTCCAAACATTGTCCCCTATTCTCATGTTCTACCTATAGTATTCTGCAATCTGTTCTTCGTAGTCTATAGAGTTGTGTTCCACAAAGTCATGGTAAACTCTGAGTTAGCAAACACTGAGCCATTGTAATCAGGCTTGGCTCTTGTGAGCCTCTGGTCACCAGATTTTAGCCAGTCAGTACACAACTTTATTTTATTTGTGTTTCTAGTTGCAGAATTTTATTTAGGTCCATTGTTTTATTAACATTGAACTCATGACCATAAGCATTGTAACTCCTACCTGAACAAAGCTTACCTAACATATTTTCTCTGTAAGGCAGCTTTCTTGCACTTAAGAACACTACACAAGCTTGCACAGAGTGCACACCTATGATCCCAGTGACTCAGGAGGCTGAGGCAGGATGATTGCAAGTTTGAGGCCAGCCTCAGTGACTTGGAGAAACCTTAAGTAACTTAGGCTGGAGACCCTGTCTCAAAATAAAAAAATAAAAAAGGGCTGGGGATATAGCTTAGTGGTTAAGCACCCCTGGGTTAAATCCCCAGAGCTTTCCCATCCCCCCAAAGAACATTACATAGCACTTCAGTGCTACACTTGGGAACCATTTTAAACAACAAAAGCACAAAAATACATAAAACGTGGCCATAGATAGACTACACAAAGGATACTTGTTTTACAGTTCAAGAGCTAGAAGGAGGAGACTGTGTCTTCTTGCTGAATTAGGAAGTGTTACTTATGTAGCACTTCAAATGGGCAAAGTATTTCAGATAATAGTTAACATTAATAAAGGCAGTTGTTTTATGAGGCAGTTTCTATATACCAGGCCATGTACCTTAGCACTTTATCATTTAATTTGCATAAAATGTGAAATAAATATTATATCTGAATATTGCAGACATGGAAATTGAGACTCAGAATGGTTAAGTACCTTTCCCAAGGTTGCACAGGTAGAACATGGTGAAAGCAAGACATGACTTCAAAGCCCATTATTATCTACAGGTTCAGTGACCCTGGGACCAGGTTAGGAGATACATTCAACAAGGGCTGCCATTCTCAGTAGGGCATCTGTCTTTGGCGGAAAAGGTACAGTTATAGGTCTTGGTTACAGGTTTCTCCAGATCAAAAGCCTCCATATCTATATGATAGACTAACTATTAAGATCTGGAAGAACTATGCATGAGAGATGATTTTCTGCTGTGAAGGGTGGAGAACCACTATATATTTGCCCACTGTGGTGGCAAAGGCACTTTCCCTGTCTGCTTTTTTTTTTTTTTTTTTGAGGTGTCCATGAACCTTAATTTTATTTATTTATATGTGGTGCTGAGAATTGAACCCAGTGGTTTGCACAAGCTAGGCAAGTGCTCTACCACTTAGCTACGACTCCAGCCCTCCCTGTCTGCTTTTACTGCTTCTCTTCTGCTATCTAGCCAACTCTTTTCCATGCTGCTGCATCTTTTCTCTGACTGATAACTTGGGCTTACTGGTGATTCCTTGAGCCTTGATTATCTTGTTGTTTCTTCCTATGTACCTGAAAGCTGCTTTCTTTTCTCACTGAACAACTCTCTGTTATATATTTCAAATACTGAAAATGTGTTTGACCCATGCAATCACCATTGCCTTCAGATAGAACTTTGGTAGCAAGTGTTCCCCCAAGGTCCCAGGGCAGGCTGTAGATGACGCCTGACTCTGGCACCAGGAGAACAGTGGCTCATGGTACCATGATGGTATCTCCTGGGTAAGGAAGTGGATAAAGCTGACTTGGTGGAAGAGTGATTCACATGTCCTTAGAAAGGTCTATGGACATGGATTGTTCAGTTCAGAACAGAGCATGCCAGCATCTGACATTGTATAACATTTACCAAGAAGATTCTTCTGAGATTCTGGGTCTTGATTTCTTCACATCTAAAATTAGAAGACCAACCTAATTCCTCTGATTTTTTTTTTTTTTTTTTTTGTGCATGGTTCTTGGTAGAGTTTAATCTTTCATTTAGGTAATAAGTCAGGATATATGTTTATCAGAATCAATCAGTGTTGAATTATGTGCTTTTACCTGCAGAGTTGAAAGAGAATTTCTGTAATCACCCTTTAGAAGTTCCTTTTGACCTCTATGGTTTGATCTCCTATCACCTGCAAATTATTTTAACTGCCCAGGAAACCTCAACACCATGGGTGTTAAATTCTGAAATGTAACCTTCTTATGTACTTGGTTGGAAATATTGTCAAGACACCTAGGATTAGTTAGGGAATGGCAAGATGATGATGTAAGTGCCAAGTTATTTCTTGTAAGGGTTATTATGAGAAGAAGACACCAAAATAAGAGAAATCAACCCAGTTATTGTGAGATATGAAGATCTTGTTTCACTGGACTGAGGGTCTAGACTGCCTCTGAAGAGATAAATTGGAATGCAGTTGAGATCCCAAGACTGTCTGGACCTGTTCAGAATGTTCAAACCACCTAAGTTCAGTATAATTTTGTGGTTCAGTCAAGTACAGCACTATGTATTTATTCACTGTTGGTTACTGTTGATACCTAGAGATACTGAGACAAGTCTCAGGTTTAGAAATGAACAAAAGCTCAAAACTGACTCAAAAAGAAATTCAGAGAAAAATAAAATTCATACTTCCTTGGCGATGCTGAGAAGAAAGAAGAAAAATTCTGATTCCTTCGTTTCATAGCATAGGAGAGTCATCAGCTTTTGGTTCCTCTCATGGAGTTTCAGTTCACATTGGAGGGCCAGAAATTAGCTATGCGTGCTGATGCTGACCTTATATCTGGCAATCGTGGTGTGAGCTATCCATTCTTCCCATGTTGTTACAGTGAGATCTCCAGGCATGGACATTCTACAAACTTGGAGGATGATGACGTACATTTTTCAAATGCTTTGCCTAGGCCATTTCCTTTTTGTGCCATTGTGCTGTTTTGAGATATTTATTTAATGACATGTATTAGGAAGCATAAAGAATTGTGGACAGAGCATGACATTTGCAGTCAGAGTTTAGCTTAAAACTTCATTCTACAGCTTAGGAGCTTGAGACCTTGGACAGGCCAGTAAATGTCTCTGAATCTGTTTTCTCACCTGAAAATGGGGGACAGGTCTGTTTTAGGGGACCCCAGAAATTAAATAAAATAGTACAGTGCCTAGTATAGTAACAATTACTGAACACTTACTATATTACAAGTCGAGCATCTATCTCTAATCTGAAAATCCAAAATACCTCAAGATTTTAGAGCATTTGGGGCTTCTGGATTGGGGATACTCAAGTGGCAAAAAATCTGTGCAGATATTTCAAAACCAAAGAAACTCACAAGCATTTCAGATAAGAGATACTCAACATGTGCTGTTTTCTGTTTGTTTTTCAAAGTGCACATTTTGCCAGTGTGGCATCTCTTCTCTGTGACATGTTCTTTCAGTATAGCTGATATTTTCTGACCTGTTTGTGTTTCCTCTCCCCAGATAGTTAAAAAAAACAAACACATACTTTACTCATTGACTGAACTCCCCCATAAACCTATTGAAATCTTCTGGAGCAACTTGGAATCTGATCATTTCTATCTGAATCATAGTGTTTTAATTTTGCTTTTGTTCTCGCTCTCTATGGATAAATTTATTTTATTTTATTTTTAGCATCAAGTCATTTCATTAAATCATATTAAACTTGCAATGAACTAAAATCCCTTGGATATTTTCAACCAAATGAATGTCATTTTGTTTTTTCTTTATTAGAACTCCATACAGTTAATTTTTTTCCCACTTCATTGCAAGCTTCTGTGTTTGACCTTGTGACACTTACGCTAGCTATGAAAACTGTATAGTAACACACTAATGCTTTCCTAAGTTCTAAAAGATACCAGAGTATAGGTCTATTAGATTATAATTTTTTAAAGTATCATAGGGAAAAATACTGAAAGGAAACATTTACTTAAGGGAATGAGACACATGCCTTAAGAAGACAGTGAGAAGCAGCACGTCAGGGAATAAGGCCGTGTACTGGCAGAGGAGGAGTGTGCACCTCAGGGCAGGTGCAGACAGCATCCAGCTTTCACCACCTCCTGACCATGATCCAGCTTTCACTGCCTCTTGACCAGTTTGACCATAGACATGTTTCTTGGTTTTCTGTTTCAGAGAATGACAGTGATGATTATTTCATAGAGTTAATTCTGAGGGTGATATTTTAAAGTAGCATTGGAAGTGGTCAATGATAAAATCGTTTTTGATCTAAACTCTAGCCATTTAAAAAAGCAATTTATAAATTTATACCATGAACATTAATAGTATGTGTAAGGCATCCTGATAAGGGCCTAGGACATTAAAAAAAAAAAAAAAAGGGGGAGGTGGGTATAGTTTCTTTACTTCAAGGAATTTAAAATTTGATAGGGAAAAAGAAATACAGAAGATAATTATGATAAATGTGGTTAATGATAGACTTATATATAGTCTGTTAGAAGACAGAAGAGAGCAACTTAATCTTGGGGATAGGATCTTCTGATCAAGGTCTTAAAAAATGAGCAAGAGCAGAAAAGGCACTTGGCCCATTCTATACAGGTCAAGCAAAAGAACTGAAGTAAAGAGAGTGTGCAGTAGGGGAAGAACCTCCATGCAGTTTGCAGTCCTGGGGCAAACAAGAAAGGACAGGGGACGAGCCTGGACAAGAAGAAGGACCAAATCGTGATACACTGTATGCGACATTTGAGGAAGCATAGGCTTCCCCTTTGAGGGAATGGAGTCCACTAAGGGATTTCAGCAGGGAGAATGTCTGAATTTAAGGAGACATGTTGGATAATCGAGGTGAGAGGTGATGAAGATCTGAAATAGAAGCAGCAGTGGTTAGGAGGGTCTGGAGAGATGAAACTTGAGAGTATTTGAGAGACAAAGTTACCTTACTGTTGTTTTAATGAGAAGAATGCAGAAGTCTGAGCAGGGTGTTCAGTAGAATGTGTTGCAGGTGGGACCTTATTGGGGTGGGCAAAAGAAATGAATGAGTGCAGTTTGCAATTATAGACAGCTGGCTTTTTAGATGAAAGCCGAGAGAGGTAAGGTTGGAAAGACTTTTTGAGAATGAATGGGATAGATGGTACCACCAAAGAGGCTACAAAGCAGCAGTTCTTGGTCATATTGAACATCAGAATTACCTGGAAAGCTTTTAAGAGAAAATAGTGGTGGTTAGACCACACATCTAAAATCTGTGAATTAATAGATCTAGAGTAGTGTCCTGGTTATGTTTCTTTAATTTTTTTTTTTGTTTTTATTTTCAATTTTTTTATTATGGTAAAATTTAGATATCGTAATTTTACTATTTGAATGCTTTTTAAGTGTGCAATTCAGTAACATTAAATAATTCACTAAATTGTGCAATAGTTGTTGCTCTCCATTTCTACAATTTCATCATCCCAAAAAGAAACTCTATCCATTAAACAATTAGCTCCCCATTCTCCTCCCTCCCAGCCCTGATAAACTCTGTTCTACTTTCTGTCTCTATGAATCTGACTATTCTAAATACCTAATGTAAGTGGAAACATAATAAGTAGCCATTCGTGTCTGGTTTATTTCACTTAGGATTTCACGGTTTTCGTGGTTTGTCCATGTTGTTGCATGTATCAGTGCTTCGTTCCTTTTTAAGGCTGAAGAGCATTCTGTTATGGGTATCTTCACATTCTCTTTATCCGTTCATGTATTGATGGGTATTTGGGTTTTTTCCACCTTTTGGCTATTGTAAATAATTCTGCTTGGGTTATAGATGTACATATTATCTGTTTGAGACCCTGTTTCAGTTCTTTTGGGTGTATACCTAGAAGTGGGATTGCTGGATCATATGGTAGTGTTGTACTTTTTAAAAGCTTCCCAGGTGATTTTTAAATATGCAGACATGATCAAGAAGCTGTGGTGTGAAGCAAGGGTGCTTCATCTTCAGGGTCCATAAATGGTGTTAGTGAGTTAGAAATTTGTTAAGATGTTTATATACCTTATTTTGTATGTGTTTTTTGTTTCCTGACTTTGATCATATTCTCAGAGGGGTTCATAAATCCAAAAACAGTGTGGAGCATCAGTGGAGAACCTCTTTGTAAAATAGGCAAAGGATTTCAGTAGCCACTTATCCATAGAAGATGTGTAAATAGACAAATTAGCCCATGAAAAGTTGTTCATTATCATTAGTTATTAGGGAAATACAAATAAAACCCTTGATAAGATACCACTTCAAGACCACTGGGATGGCTATGATAAGAAAAAGAAATTAATTGGTGTGGGCAAAGATGTGGAGAAATTGAAACGCTTATTCATTGCTGGTAGAAATACAAAATGGTGTAGCTGCTTTGAGAATTAATTTGGTAGATCTTCAAAAAGTTCCATAGAGTTCCAATATGACTTACCAATTCTATTGCTTGGTATGTATCCAGGAGAACTGAAAGCATTTATCTGTGTAAAAACTTCTACACAAACTCATTGTTCTTAATAGTGAAAAAGTGAAAACAACCCAAACGTCTTTTCAGCTGAGTAATGGATAAACAAAATGTGGCATATCTCTACAATGGAGTATTTGACCAGAGAAGGGAAGGAGTACTGACCCATGCTACAGTATTCCTGACTTGGTAAGCTCATGCTAATTAAAACAAGTGAGGTACAAAAGGCCTCATATTATATGATTATACTTACATAAAATGTCCAGATTAGGCAAGTCCATGAAGATGGAAAGTAGATTAGTGGCTCCCAGGGGCTGGAGAGAGGAGGCAGTGGGGAGCGATTGCATAATGAGCATGGGGGTTTCCTTTGGAGATGATGAAAATGTCCGGAATTAGATAGCGAGATGATTACACAACTCTGAGACGAGATTAAGACACTTTTAAAATACATTAAAAGGGTAAATTTTATAGCATTAAATTATACTTCAATTAACTGGTTAAAAATAATTTTTAAAACAAAGCTGACTGACAAGATTATTGGGTCAAGGTGGAAGCCTGGGTTACTACACAGAGGAAGAAGATCCCATAAAAGAGATGGAAGAGAGATTAAATGGTTTAAGAGAAAGACCAGTGGAGTACTGTCATGGAATAGATTCTGGGAGGAATCATGGGGGGCTTTGCCAGGGCGTGATGGTGAGTGTTGCAGCACAGTGGAAGGGTTTGGTATCACATACCATGTGCTTCAATATCTGTAGGCTTTGGCATTAGTGTGTCATGAAGACAAGGGAGGCACATTTAATGGAGAAAGGCAATTGCTTTGGATTGTGGAATAAGGGGAAAGGGATAGCAAGTCTGAACTGTAGTATTGCAGACCTATACTCTGTGGACCGACGTAGAAGTAAAGGTAATGTGAGATCATATGGTAGCTGGAGGATTCAGACTCCAGGGACCTGTGTATATGAGTAGGTGGAAATGGAGAGGAAGAAATTAAAAACATGGGACTTAGACGCCACAACTGTTGCAGTAGGGTCTCAGAGAAGGTGGAGAGGGGAACAGAAATGGCTTGAAGTAGTTAGTGTTTACAAGAAGGGTTACACATCCTTAGTGACCCCAGAGCCATGTTGAAGACCAGCGAATATCTTTTTAAGTAAGAGGAAGGGAAGGGGCTGGGGTTGTGGCTCAGTGGTAGAGCGCCTGCCTTGTTATGTGTGAGGCACCGGGTTTGAGTCTCAGCACCACATATAAATAAATGAATAAAATAAAGATCTATTAACATCTAAAAATATGTTTTTAAAGAGGAAGGGAGGGCTGGGGAGATAGCTCAGTTGGTAGCGTGGTTGTGCTTGCCTGGCCCTGGGTTCAATCCCCAGCACCACAAAAAAAAAAAAAAAAAAAAAAAAAGAGGAAGGGAAGTTGAGGGAAATCAGATTGAACAGTCATTTGCGGAAGTTGTATAAACTGGAAATACTTGTTGAAATATATAGAAGGAGTTGATCTGAGAACAAAGCACAGGGTTTGCCAGCAGGACTATGAATAGCCCAGGCAGTTTCAAGAGTCTTGGAATGTCTGTGGCACTCTTTCCCCTAGAGCTGTGTGATATTCTCCATCAGTGCCCAGCTGCCCACTTTTAGGAGTGGAGAATGCTTAGGATGAGGTTTGGAGAATGTATTCCTTGAGAGGTAGGAAAGGGAGCCAAGAGCGCTGAAGGTGATGAGCTAGGAGTGAAGGAAAGGAGATGTGAAAAGGGCAAGAGCCCAGATTCTTTATGCACTGACGGCCACTTATGTGGAGAAGACAGTAAGAAAGCCACTCTGCTAGGAGGTGGGGGCAAAAGTGGCGTTCAAGTGGGAAAAATCTGGACAATAAGAAGATTCAAGGTGTGATCCTATGCAGCTGTGACTGAAGTGAGGTGGAGGGTGTTAAGGTTTGGGAGTGAGGTGTCCCCCAAAAGCTTATGTGTGAGACAATGCAAGGTTTGTTGGAGAAATGATTGGATTAATACCTTAACCCAATCAGTAGTTTAATCCCCGATAGGGATTAACTGAATGGTAACTGGAGTGGTAAGGTGTGGTTGGAGGAGGTGGGCATTTGGGCATGGCTTTGGGGTATATATTTGTATCTGGTAAGTGGAGACTCTCTCTGCTTCCTGATCAGCATGTAAGCTCTTTCCCTCTGCCACAGTCTTCCTGGGGGATGGAGCTGGCCTTCTATGGACTAAGACCTCTAAAACCGTGAGCCCTCAAATAAACCTTTCCTCCTCTATAGTTGTGCTGGTTAGGTCTTTTAGTCACAGAAGCAAAAAAAGCTGTTTTACAGAGGGGAACCTAATTGGAATAGATAAGGACAGTATTTAGCTCATCCACATGGTCTCTAAAATCACTCAGAATGAAGATCAGATTTCAACTAGAGAGGAAGAACATATCAGATGCTGAAAGCTTTAGTAAATATAGAGGGTAAATGTTGGTAAATTTTAGAGAAAGAAAGGTAGATAGTGTCCTACGGCATGGGTAGAGAAAAAGGTGTTTGCAGAGGAGCAGAGATGTTTATACAGAGGTTCCTATAAATAGAGTGATGCTCTGAGGATTGAGGAGAGTGTGGCCCCCTCTCCTCTCCCTACCGTCTGTGTAGTGAGAGAATTGCAGCTTCTGTGGAACTGGACTGTGGAAGACGTAGTGACCTATCAAGAGAGCCAAAAAAGACAATCTGTTGACACTGAGAATGTCATTCCACTGACCTCGACTCTTTTTTTCCTTTTGCCACATAGCCCTGTAGTTCCAGTGCTGCTCTTACAGTCATTGCTCCACAGGCTTCAGCTGATGCCCTAGGGGTCCTTCCTGAAGGGATTCTGCATTAGTTGATATGGGGTGGAGCCAGGAAATTTATGTGACTCTGTGTGTGTGTGTGTGTGGTGTTTGGTTTTTGGTTTTTGAGATGGAGTCTCAGTATGTTATCCAGGGTATCCTTGAACTCCTAGACTCAAGTCAGCCCTCCAGAGTGCTGGGTCTACAGGCACAAGCCACCAGACCTGACCAGAAATCTGCATTTTTTTTTTTAAAGCTCCTCTCACCAGTGGCCAAATTTGGGAACCACCAGTAGACCCCACATTTTGCTTTTGTGTCCTTAATAGCATTGTATCAAATGCCTAGCTAATTTAACTCTATTTATAGCATACCTGAACTCAACATTCTTTTATCAGAGTAAAAAATGCAGTGCTATAAATATTTCTAAGATGTTCAATTACCAGTGATCAGTTTAAATTTTAAAACAATGTCATGCCATAATCTTCAAATTAGTGAAGCATTTTTATAAAATTGGAGTACCCATTACTATTAATTGTGAGATGGGAACTCCTGCCAAGGGCGTTGTAAATTAATATAGCCTTCTTGGAAAATAATTTGACTGTATATATGGATAGACTTAAATATGGTTAAACCCTTTGATCTGGTAGTTACATTTGTAAGACTAAATAGTTAAATAGTTAGAAATGTGGATCGAATTTTATATAAATAATATTCATCACTATTATTTATAGTAGCAAAAAAGTAGAACAATCTGTTACATATTGAAAATTCTTTATATATATTGTGCTATATTCATATGATGGGATTTTTTTTGAGGTTAGGAAACTTTTATTCTACATTTCTTTTTTTTTTTATTTATTTTTATTGTAAACAAATGGGATACATGTTGATTCTCTGTACATGGCAAAAAGGCATACCATTTGTGTAATCATACATTTACATAGGGTAATGTTGTTTGATTCATTCTGGTTCCCCCCCCACACCCCTCCCACCTCTCTTTTCCCTCTATACAGTCCCTCCTTCCTCCATTCTTGCCCCCTCCCCCCCACTATGTGTCATCATCCGCTTATCAGTGAGATCATTCGTCCTTTGGTTTTTTGAGATTGGCTTATCTCACTTAGCACGATATTCTCCATTTTCATCCATTTGCCTGCAAATGCCATAATTTTATCATTCTTTATGGCTGAGTAATATTCCATTGTACAAATATACCACATTTTCTTTATCCATTCATCAATTGAAGGGCATCTAGGTTGGTTCCACAATCTGGCTATTGTGAATTGAGCAGCTATGAACATTGATGTGGCTGTATCTCTGTAGTATGCTGATTTTAAGTCCTTTGGGTGTAGGCTGAGGAGTAGGATAGCTGGGTCAAATGGTGGTTCCATTCCAAGCTTTCTGAGGAATCTCCATACTGCTTTCCAGAGTGGCTGCACTAATTTGCAACCCCACCAGCAATGTATGAGTATACCTTTTTCCCCACATCCTCTCCAACACCTATTGTTGCTTGTATTCTTGATGATCACCATTCTAATTGGGGTGAGATGGAATCTTAGGGTAGTTTTGATTTGCATTTCTCTTATTACTAGAGAAGTTGAACATTTTTTCATATATCTGTTGATTGCTTGTACATCTTCTTCTGTGAAGTGTCTGTTCATTTCCTTAGCCCATTTGTTGATTGGGTTATTTGTATTCTTCATGTAGAGTTTTTTGAGTTCTTTATAGATTCTGGAAATTAGTGCTCTGTCTGAAGTATGAGTGGCAAAGATCTTCTCCCACTCTGTAGTCTCTCTCTTCACATTGCTGATAGTTTCCTTTGCTGAGAGAAACCTTTTTAGTTTGAATCTATCCCAGTTATTGATTCTTGCTTTTATTTCTTGTGCTATGGGAGTCCTGTTAAGGAAGTCTGATCCTGGGCCGACATGTTGAAGATCTGGACCTACTTTTTCTTCTATAAGATGCAGGGTCTCTGGTCTGATTCCAAGGTCCTTGATCCATTTTGTGTTGATTTTTGTGCAGGGTGAGAGATAGGAGTTTAGTTTCATTCTGTTGCATATGAATTTCCAGTTTTTCCAGCACCATTTGTTGAAGAGGCTATCTTTTCTCCATTGCATATTTTTGGCACCTATGTCTAGTATGAGAAAATTGTATTTATTTGGGTTTGTGTCCATGTCCTCTATTCTGTACCATTGATCTACCTGTCTATTTTGGTACCAAAACCATGCCGTTTTTGTTACTATTGCTTTGTAGTAGAGTTGAAGATCTGGTATTGCGATATATCCTGCTTCACTCTTCCTGCTAAGGATTGCTTTAGCTATTCTGGGTTTTTATTCTTCTAGATGAATTTCATGATTGCTTGTTCTATTTCTGTAAGGTACATTATTGGGATTTTAGTTGGAATTGCACTGAATCTGTATAGCACTTTTGGTAGTATGGCCATTTTGACAATATTAATTCTTCCTATCCAAGAACATGGGAGACCTTTCCATCTTCTAAGGTTTTCTTTAATTTCTTTCTTGAGTGTTCTGTAGTTCTCATTGTAGAGGACTTTCACCTCTTTTGTTAGATTGATTCCCAGGTATTTTATTTTTTTCGAGGCTATTGTGCATATGATGGGATATTATCAAACCATTAAAAATTGTGTTTATAAAGACATATTTAATGCCATGAAAAAATTTTAGTGGCTAACATTTAGAAAACACAAACGAACCAGCTATAAAATATTTATACAATTTGTACTTAAATTTTACATGCACATGGATTTAAAAATATTAAACAGGTAATAGTGATTCTCTGGGTAGTAAGAATATGTGCTATTTTATTCTTAAGTGTTTTGTATTTTCTAAACTGCCTATTGGAGGCATGTGTTACTCTTATTGAGCAAAAACCTCTAAAAAAAAAAAAAAAATTGAATTCTCGGCCAGACCTTGTGGTACATGACTGTAATCCCAGCATCTTGGAGACCAAGGCAGGAGGATGGCAAGTTCAAGACCAGCCTCAGTAACTTCGGGAGACCCTGTCTCAAAAGAAAAGAAGAAAAGAACAGAACAGGACTGGGGATGTACTGGGTTAAATCTCCAGTACCACAGAAAGGAAAGAAAAAAATTAAATTTGTACTTCAATCTCTTTCATAAAAAGAATAAGGAAAATTCATTTGGGTTGAATTTATTAGAAAGGTGCTTCTTGCTTATACTGTATATTCTAGATACTTGTAGACTGTCCATTTCTCTGTTGCATGGCTTTGCCAGGTTATTAGCATCAAGGTTTATAGCTTATGGTTTTTGTTGTTGTTTTCTGGGGGTTTTGGTTTGTTTGTCTTTAATAATAGCTTTTTTGACTTTAAATTCACATAACATAAAATTTAGCCTTAAAAAGTATATTCAGTGGTGACTTAGTTTATTCACATTGTACAGCCATCATCATTATCTAATCTCAGAACATTTTCATCAACCCAAAAAGAAACCCTGTACTCATTAGCAGTCACTCTCTATTTCCCCAACCACTCCTCACCCGGCCCCAGCCCCTGGTAACCACTAATCTACTTTCTGTTTCTATGGATTTGCTTATTCTGGACATTTCACATAAATGCACTCATACCATATGTGGCTTTTTGCAGTGTTCTATCAGCTCTCCTTCAGCCTCTCCTCCCCACACTGCCAGAAATGTCTTTATGCCACTGCCATGCTAGTCTCTCTAGCATAACTGTAATTTTACCATCTGTAGCTCAAAACTTTTCATTGTGCTTACAGCTTATTAAATTAACAGAAACTACTACTACTTTTTCTAGCATTTAAGGTTTTCAAGCTCTGCAAGTAAGTTCTTAACCAAATCCTGGGAACTAAGTAGAATTGAATGAATGAAATGCCTACTGCGTTTTTTTCCCCTTTATTCTCCCTCAGAGAGAAAGATAATTACTACAAGTTAATCTGATGTCTGGTCATTGGGGTGGGATAGGAAAATCACTCTCTGAAGTTTGGGGCAGTTGCTCTTCAGCCTCAGTGGGGTCAGCATTGCAGGGCTAGCGTGACAGGCAGAGGGCCAAGCCCAGCCTAGATCTCTCTCATTCAGGGAGCTGGTCTAGAGCCAGAGGGTATTACTGACAGCCCCTAGGTGACACTTTGAGAAGCACAGTTTTAGGACTGCTCTGGCTTGGGTAGGGTACAGCAGCACCAACCAGGGCCTGGTGGCAATGTGGGCCAGAGAATTCAGACTCTCCCATCTGCAGGTCCCAAGGCCAGGCTAACCACACGCTCATTGAGTCACTTCTAGCCCATCCTTGCTTTTCTCAAATGCCACCCCCTGGGGTCCTGAAAGTATCTTGTACGTGCTCACCACCACCCCACCTTTGGAGAATTCTGTCTATTCTCCAAAACCCAGCCCAGGAATTCATAAAATTTTGCCAAGTCCCCCTGCCATAAGAAGTAATTTCTTCCTCATTAGCACTTTGTACCTGTCATGTATACTGTCTTCCATGTTAGTTAGTTCCCTACTTGTATTCTCTTCCTTATTTTTCATTTCTTGAGATTGAGTTCTGTTTCTTACTCAGTGATTGTATCGCAGTGTCCACAGAGCACAGCAATTTGCCCTTAGCAGCTACTCCGTAATTATCAGGACAGTTGAATTGAACATCAGAAGGAGATAAATGAAAATAGATTTTAAGTTAAAAGCCTGCAATTTAAGTTACATTTTAATACCAAAAGGAAACCTGTATGAATTATAAACTTAACCTTCTCAAACTTAATTATCCAAATATGTCTTTGCCCTAAGTAATAGTTACTGCTCTTGGTTCTGAACTATTAACTTAAAAAGAAAACACTAAACTAAAGAAATCATACGTGTGTGCTTATGAACACAGATAAAATGAGTCATGATGCCTCTGAGACCTGGCTTAATTTTCTCTCCATCATTTTAACCCAACTGAAACCAAGGTTTGAATTGAAGCTTAATGAATTCTGATCCCTTTGATTTTGGTACCAGACAGAAGGAATATAATGCAGTCGGCTATCTCTATGGTGTCAAGCAATTATCTTAATTTATTTGAAATTTCATTGCATGTGTAAAACTTGCTAGATATGGCCAAACAAGATGTAGGCTTTACAAAACAATTGTTCTTTATTCTTTCAGTGCAAAAACATTTTAAGACTGATAAATTTTTTAAAACAAAGGTGGAAAACAACACATAAAATCAGAGAAGTTTGTTTTAATCTTTTTAATGCCTGTTCTAGACTGCTCTTATTTAGTCCATCAATTTATTATTTGTAATGTACTTCAAGCTCATTTGGGTTTAAATTTGTACTAACTACTCAAGAGGTAATTAGAAGCTATTATTTTTGAGTCTGGTCATATTTTCATTCCAAAAAGAGGAAAAAACTCTGCATTTGTATCTTCTCTGGGCTATTCTGTGTATTTCATAAAGTTCCCTGAAACTAGAACGCTCCCTGACCTCTTACCTTGAAGTCAGAGAAAACTGGGCTCTATTGTCAGTCCTAATGATAGCAATATGATTATGCTTCTACAGACAACTGTTTGTGTTCCAAGTTTGAAACTTAAGCTAAAATAGAAACCTCTTGTAAACTTAATGTTATGGTTAGTTTTGATGTTTACCAAAATCTTATATTTGAGAAACAAAAACAAATGTTTATCATTTCAGCTCACATCTTCACATAACAAAGTAATTTAAAATTTCTTTTCAAATAATTCTTATAGAAAACTTTTAAATTCCAGTAATTCTCAGCAAATTATTCTGTAAGGTTTGTATTAGTTACCAAAAAAGTGCTTAGTTGGTTTGGGGTTGGAGGTGAACAGGACTCTTGCTCCAGAACTGCCTTTTAAAAAATCATCATCATCATCATCATCATCATCATCATCATCATCATTAATAGTAGTAGTAGTACTGGAGATTGAACCCAGAGGCACTCCACCACTGAGCTATAGCACAGCCCAACCCTTTTTTAGAAAATTTGAGACAGGGCCTTGCCCAGGTTCCTGAGGCTGGCCCTAAACTTGTGATCCTCCAGCCTCAACCTCCCAAGTCATTGAGATTACAGGTGTGCACCACCGTGCCCAACCCTTTTTCTTTTTAATACCAACCATTGCCTCATAGCAAATACTGTTTAGATTTATTATAATAATTTGACCAAAAGTAAGTGTAAGAATTTGTATGGTGACAAAATGAATCAGAGGTCTTCCCAAACCAGGTTTTCCCTCCATGTTCATTTTCCACTTGTATAGAAGAATGGTAGAAAACAGAGCACATCAAAAGCACATTTCAAAAAAATAATAATAATAATTCTTGCATGGGTTGTACCCTAGTAAGGAAATGTAATTTATACTGCCAAAGGGCTATAACTATATACCTTGTTTTTTTCTCTAACTTCAAGTCCTTAATTTAGATCCTGTACTTTTTCCCTGGAACATGCTTAAAAGTTTTGGCTCTCCTTTCTTCTCCTGTTAATTAGAGATCAAGCACTCTAAAGAAAATTTGAGAGTTGAATGAGTGCAATGGAGTAAAGGGAGGGAGGAATGAGTCCCATCAGTAACTGGAGTGGGAGGCAGCAGTGTGGGCCAGCAACCCCTGGTGCTGAACTGGACCGGCTGAAGAGGAAGATGGGTGCCAGGAGGAGGCACTGGTCCCTGGTGCAGAGGAAGTGTCATTTTTGTTATAATATTCCGTGGCAGACTTGGAACTAGAGATTGGGAACCATCAGTTATTCATGACAATAAAGTATTTCTTAGGAAAAGAGCATTTTTTTGTAACCTTTGCTGGAGAGCTCCTGTTCCAAAAGAGTCACACAGGGGAGAAAACATGAGAAAGTTCATAAAGTTAAGGAGCACAGGATATAGTAAGTCAGTTTCTGACTTTCTGATAAGAAAGAACTTAGGATAAATTTGGAGAAATGTAAATTAAAATATAAGTATACAGTTATGGTGGTTTGGAAATTACTATAGAAATTGATTGACCTTGATTGACCAAAGGAAATAATTTATACTTACAATTTTGTTGGTAAATCTCAGCAGTAAAATAAATCTCATTTCATTTAATTTGGGCAGTCTTAATGCAACTTAGTGTAGCATAGGTTCACCTCATTTTTGCAGGAGTCTTCTAGAAAATCTGCATGAAAGAAATCTGCACACTTATAATTTGCTTCTTAAGGAACTGGTTTTATAAAGGAATCTCTGATTTTCTTAGACTTTGTTTTTACCAGGTTTCTTCCCCCCCCCATCTTTCTTTTTTCCTATTGTACACTCATAAAACTGATGTATTATTGTAAGGAAATTTGGGAAATAATAAAAAAATTACTCCCATAGTCCTTATCAAAATAATTTAACTGCTAATACTTTGGTAACATTTCTTCTAATTTTTTTTGTATAATTTTCCTCTCCAACTGTTTTCACCAACAGCTTAGATTATTTCATAAATATCCACATACTATTAAATTCAAATAATATATTTAATTAGATAAGCCCTTACTATGTGCCAGACTTCTTTATATTTCCTACTCTCAATAAGCATCTATATCTTATTATTGCTCCAGTTTTACAAATGAAGAAACTGAGGTCCAATGAGGTTAATTAAATAACTTCCCCAGGTCACTTTATTAAAAGGTGGTGTTCCAGGGATTCCAAACCAAAATTGACACCAGAAGTTGTACACTTAGCCATGATGTTGTACAACTTTTCATGTTTTACTTTTTTTTCTCATTTTTTATTGGTGCATTATCATTGTACACATTGATGGGACTATTGTTATGCATTCGTACATGCACACAATATAACAAGATAATTTGGCCAATACCACTTCCTGGCATTTTCCCCCTCCTTGGCATTTTCCCCCTCCCTCCCTGACTCCTACCCTTTGTCCCTTTCCTCTACTGATCTCCATTTGATTTTTTGTTTTCCTTTTTCTTCTCTTCTACATGAGAGAAGTCATATATTTTGCTTTAATGGTTGCATAATAAGTTAAATTGTGACTGTTTTGCATTCCCTTAGAACTTGCTCAGTTATTACTGATCAGAGTACTACATGAAAAGTTCCCCTTCACTCCTTCTTTCTTTTTTTTTTCTTTCATACTGGGGATTAAACCCAGGGGCGCTTAACCAGTGAGCCAAACCCCAGCCCTTTTATATTTTTTATTTTGAGACAGTCTTGCTAAGTTACTGAGGCTTGGCTTTGAATTTGAAATCTGTCTCAGCCTTCTGAGTAGCTGGGATTACAGATGTGTGCCACCATGCCCGACCTCACCCCCTTCTATTTTAAACTTGTCCTAATCTACCTTATTTTTCAACAACAAAAAAAGTACATCTATAGCTTTAATCATGATCAGATATGGTAAATATTTTGTTTTATGATCCCTCACCTACCAGCTTTCCTTTTGGAACCTGAGTCATGGACTTGGGTCTGTTTTGTTCATTGCTGTATTCCTTAATACCTAGAATTGTGCTTGGCACATAATAGATTTCAGTAATATTTGTTGAATGGCTGTTGACCTCTGCCCTTAGTTTAGCTTTGTGTGAATTCTGATTTTCTTGATCAATCTCTGTTGGACTCAGCATGGAATATCCTCATGATTCATATTCTCTGTAAATCAAGGCCTGATGCTGCCACCCTCTGACTGCCACAGGCTGATGAGCAACTCCAGTATACCCCACGTTTCTGCAGCCCGGTGTGCCCACCAAGAGCTAGATTCTTGTTTCCAAATCAATTTTTGCCAGTTGTGCTAGTTATTGTAATTGCACAGTTTAATTAAATATTATGTAATCTATTACATGCATTTGAAAATACACATTTGTTTCTATGAAAATTAGGGCTCAAAATCAAATGGACAAAACTTGCTGCTAAATGGGTATATGCAGCACAGTCATAATAGACTAGGAAAAAAATAACAAAAATCTGTACCTTAAAAGAACTTTTAAGAACAATTAAGTGTCTGTAAGTCCTAGGTCTGTTTTAATAAAAATTGGAAATAATAGTATCTTAATTGTGGATTTGATTTATGCAAGATAGATACTGAAACTCCAATGAGGACTAATACCTAAACTTTCATGTGTAGTGTTAAAATGAAATGATTAATTAAAATCGTATGTATCATTTTGCATAATTATTCTTCATAAATAAATTTTTAAATCAACCAATTCCTTTTTCTTATTATGTCAAATAAGGAGGTTTTTCTTAGTGTTTAGGATGAAATTGAGCATTCTTGGTATGCCAGAGAAAATTCATAGCTGGTTTTATTTCATTAACTTCATACTAAATTCAGTAATAACAATAATATTTCCTTTGTCTTCAAAGAATAATTGCTTGTTAATTGAGGTATGGTTTCCTTTCTGCACTGGAATGTGAGCTTTAGGAGGACAGGGACTTTTATATGCTGTGTCATGGCTCTGTCCCCAGTGTCTTCAACAGTACCTGGAGCATTATTATTTATTGGAGGAATGGATGGATGATTCTAAAGTGTGTATATCTTTTATAGAAAGAATTAGTTTGCATTTTACAATGATATTGGCACATTTTTAGCAAAATAAAAAACACAACTTTCATATTATATAGTCACTGTTTACTAAATTAAATTAGAATATACTGATTTCTGAAGCATGAGAAGCACTCAGTGGTAGAGTACTTCCCTAACCTACACAAGGTCCCGGGCTCAATCTCCAGGACCACAGAAAATAAAATAAAATATATTGATTTACGTAATTAAACTCAAGTTTATAAATTTCTCTGTTCAGTGAAAGTATTAAGAGTACTGAATAGGAACCTTTAGTACCCACAATACAGTGGTTAAGAATTGAGGAACTGTTTAGATTTGCTTATAAAAGCAAACTAAAACTTCCATGTGGCCTTGGTCAAATTAAATTATCTCTTCTGTACCTCAATTTCTTCTTTCGTAAAATAGTGCTAATCATATGTTATTATAAATATATCTATGCAAAATATGTGGGATATACCTGCCAACATGCTAAGCACTCAACAAATGATAGTTATTTGAATTAAACCTGAATTTGAATCCTGACCCATTATTTTCTGTGACTGAGGTAAATTACTAGGAAGCAGGTCAGAGAGGTTAAATAATCTGTAAGATAGATAGATGTAGATATATGTCTCTCTCTCTATACACACACACACACACACATCTAAACATATCTTCAAGATGGGGTTTTAAGCAGGGAGATAGGTGCAAAATGCCTAACTCCCAAGTCCTCAATACAAAAGAAGACATAGTGTGAGAGAGTACTCTCATTTATCTGTTTAGGAACTTCTAAAAATTCATATAATATAAAAACTTTTTGTATAAGTACAGGCTATCTTTCCCTTCTCATTTCAGTAAGTTTCTCTCATAAATTAGGAAGTTTTTTTTTTTTTTTATCTCATAAGGAAATTTAAAAGGAGTTTCAAAATAAAGAAAGATAATTGCAGGCTGGGGGGTGTAGCCAGATGCTTGCTCAGCATGGGAAAGGTCCTAGAATTCCAGTACCACAAAAGAAAAAAAAAAAGAAAGGGAAAAAAGACCAGAAAAGATCATTTAATTTTAATCTGGAAATTATGAAACTCAAACACAAGCACTAACATTATAGTCCTTATTTGATGACTGCTTAAGCCTTCAGTGAAAACTAAATAGAATACTAAATAGAGACTATATACCCTGCTTGAAGGGAAGGAAAATGTTGCATTATGTGAGGAATGCAGCTTCTTCCTGTGATGTTTGCTCATCTGAGACCTTATTAAAACCTAATCTCACTATTCCTGGCCATATTAGCACCGGGTGACGTCGTTGGATATATAAGCAGCCCAGTGACTGGCTATGTTAAGGAACTTAGCCTATGAGAATTCCGAAAGTAGAAACCATCTCAGGCCACTGATGTCAGACTAGACATTTTCCCCCTGTTGGTAAAGAGAGTGTAGAACAGCTCTCTGCTACTTACACATTCTGTACTGAATTTTGCCAGCAAGACTTTTAAGAGGTTTCATCCCCCTTCTTTAAGAGATAGGTAGATGATGAAAATGTTACAGAAAAATATTTGTGTCACTAGTGAACATGAATTTAGCCATTTATTTGATTATTGCAGCATGTATTAAAGAGCTGCTGCTGCCCATTTGCAGCCTAATGTGTTTATTACAGTCTTCCCAATGGCATCTTGAAGTGTCTTTCAGCTAAAAAATTCATGAGTATTATTGGCTTTCAGTCAGAAAATGGAATATGTCTTCTAGTTACTGTCTAACATACCACTTTGAGGCCATTATACAAAAGTAAATCTAAGAGCAGAGCATATTGAGAAGGAAGGAATTTTTAGCTTAAACATTTGTTTATACACTGTTATTACTGTTTCATGGACTAAGATACAGCATACGGAAGGTAGGTGCTAAAGCCATTTTACTTGGAGAGTAGTTGTAGTTGTAGGATATGTTGTTTTCTTTAATCCTGTACCCAACTGTAAACTGCTAGTGTTTTACTATTGAAAATCATGTCCTAATGAGAGGAGTTTATGGCTGGCATTTATTTTGCAGTTATTTAAAAAGTCAAATGTACAGTATGTTGCAGTAAACTAGAAAGTTGAACTGAGCATTTGTTTCCAAATAAGATGTCTTTTATTCTGGATTTATTTGCAGTGAGTCTCCCTTAACTTTGCAAGCTGACTGTTGTCACTGAATTAATGTGCAGTTTTTTGAGTGAATCTGTAGGTACAGACTGTAGTGTGTCTATAATGCAGACTGTATAATGTGAGGTAAATTAAAATTCTGTTATGTGAAAAACAAGAAGCACCACAGTGTTATGTAAAGATAAAAGTTAAACGTGTCCTTATGATCTGGTAAAAAGAATAATAATGCTTTGGGGAAAATATTATACCATTTTACCAAGTAAAATATCTTGAAATGTGTAGTGTCCTCTGTCACCGTGTTAAATGCATTACTTGTTTACCAGCAGGAAGAAAAAGTTTGATTTTTTTTCCATGTGCTCTCATTCCTCTATTTAGTAAATCTACATAGATCTACTTCTGTTTTATTTGCACATATGATGCTTCTTTATGTGCCTCAAAAATATATCCTTGCATAGTCTACGTAGAGTATTTATTTAACTGTTGCCAAAAGTTGGGTCTTGCCAAAATAATGTTTGCTTTGGGTAATTTTGACCAATTAACACTATTTGGAAGGAGGTGTTTCCTCTCCTCCATCAATTGGGTGTCTTTATCTGTGTCATCTGACTGGCTCCCAAGGTTTGGCCTACCGTTTTCTACTTCTCTCAGGCATACACAGCTGAAAAGCACATTCTGTTTATGAAGCATTAGATACTATGTTTCCTTCGACTTATCAGAGACTGGCCCCAAAATTTTGTTTTTGTATAATAAAGGGATCCCCCAAGAACACAGTATACTTTGAGGGGAAAAACTGGTGCTTAGAATGAGCAAATGTTTTCATTTTTGATAAATCAGTACAGAATGTACCTTTAGCTTTTAAGATGGGTTTCTGAGCAATTACAGCTCTCTGGAAGATTGTCCTTTCATAGTTTAGTAGAACAGAAATGGAGAAGTATTTAAATGATGATTTATGTATACTTTTCTATTGCTTGAGCATTTCTTGGTCTTAAAAATTTGTGTAGAATCAGTTGACACATTACATGATGGTTTCATATATCTTTTGAAAAGAGAATTCAGAGAGAACCTGGTATAGTTCAGCAGGCGAGCACTTGTCTAGGCTGTGGGAGGCCTTTGGTTCCATTCCCAGCACTGTGTGCTCTTGAGTATATGTACACACACACACGCGTGCACACAGACATGCAACCTGGAAGGCCTTAGAAGCTATAGGGCCTTTCTGCCCTCTTCAAGAGCTAGATGATTTAATAGGCAGGTACTCATGGAGGTGTTGATAAGAAAAGTTGTTTAAGCAACTTTTTGTGTTTCGTTTCTACTTTGAGATATTTCATTGTATATATCATCTCAAAGCAAGGACTTTCTTGGATATTTCTTGGAGCTAGCAACAGATCTGATGTTTGATCACTTTATTATGTGTGGATTTCAGCAACCATATTATCCTTTTACTGAATTTGTGCAGCACATAATAAATCTGACAGTTTTATAGGCGTTGTTTGGAAGATGGCCTGTACTGATAAAAGATAAAATACACATTATCGTTTACACAAATTCTGGATGATAAACTAGCTTTAATGGAATGAAGCTGTTTTGCAAACAATAGCTGTGTTACCTTATAAGTTATATGGAAGAGTTCTGTGAAAGAAGAATGTGCTTTTAAGATTTGACACTTTATTTTGCTTTCTGTCCTTAGCTAAGGATTTGACTGGCATTGTTCACCCCTTCCAGAATATTGTTACTTTTAAAAAATAAAACTTAGTGAATCTTGTGACTGTAGCACTTTCCTCTACTATCTAGTTCCTACATGTTGATATCAAAGGATAAGAGGGAGGATGTACTGTCACAGTGAAGTTTTAGCAGGGATATTGTGTGGTTAGAGATAAGAAGAATGGACAAAGAGAAACTTCTTTTCCAGTCTTGTCCTTCACAACCCCCAACATCTGGTAGAAACTGGTTTGCTCTCAGTGACTATAATTACCATCAGCTCCAGAGTTAACTGGTGTCATTTTCAGTTTTTGTGATTTACATTGAACAGTTTGAGAATTGAGAATGACATGTTCAAGAATTTTAATTTCATGTGTTTGTTGAAAACATGCAGAACTGTTAAGGAACTGTTCATTTAGGGCTGGCTACAAAGTAAAATTTTAGACCTTAAATGCTGTCCTTTAGTATTTTCCATCTTCCACTTTTTCATTGAAAATTAATTTTTAACTTTGATTTACAAAAAATGCATTAATACTCTTCTCTCATTTAGTTTTAGATTACTTTAGATATTTTTCTGTAAGTCTAAAAGAAAATCATTTTTTCTGACCTCTCTACCTATGTTGCTGCTGCCTTGCCCAATATTTTGAGTTGTGGGGTAAAAAATGAACTCACCTGGCCTCATCACATACTACAAGTGAAATGCTGGCACTCTCTGCCAGCCAAGCCTCACACAGGGTGTTAAAAATATCAGACAGTCATCTGAATGAGAGCGCCACACTTCTTCTCCTAGAGCACCTCATTAATGAGGCTCACTGTTATTTATTTGGTTCACTTACTGAAGAGCAAGTCATAAATCTACGTGTCTCCTCCAGGATAGCAGCTACCTCAGGCTGCCCATCACCACTCTCCTCCCTTCCCTGCTCCAGCCTTAAATTCTCTCCCTTCCCACCCGCTTCTCTCTTTCCTTTTCTTTTCTTTCTTTCTTTCTTTTTTTTTTTTTCTTTTTTTTTTTTTTTGTAAACTTCTCTCAGATCTGTCTTCTTTTCTTTTCGTTTTTGTTTTCCCTGAGTGACTGGCAGGGATTCAGATGAGCCACCCCTGTGATGTTGGCAAGTCCCCAACCTGATGGGGCCTGCAGGGGACTCTTCTTTCCTTGACTTGGCCAACTCTTCTGAGCCTTGCCCTCTCCCACCCACCTTTTCTCCCTTTAGTGGTGTGAGGGTTGGTTGGAAATATCTACTGAGGACACAAAACCCAGGAAAACTGTGCAGAAAAGAGGACATATGGGGCAGGCCCAGAAAAATTAAAAAGCCATCATGTTCATAAAGCAGAAACCTTGAAGATTTTGAGGAAAATTTTGTTTAAGGTACCATTACATAATGAAAAGGGAAACTTGGCACAGATGTAGCTTACTTGAAGAGTAAATTAGTGATGTTTTAAAACTACAAAGTGAGTGCTTACAAACTAACCTTGGGGTGGAACAAGCAAAACAGACGGTGTGCTGAAATGGTCTTACTATACTTAGACCTGAAAACACACCTTCCTGCTCCACTCCTCATCTCTAGGCCTTGTGCTACATATCCAGTGCTGTCTCCTCATGCACTGTCACCATAATTAACATATTTTGGGAAATTTTAAAGTAAATGATGCTGATCCTAATGTTCAATCCCCAAACTGAGTACAAATAACTAAGTAAAATAGTCACATTTTAATTGTCCATTGAAAAGCTTTCCAACTTTTCTGGTACTACTCTACTTTTCTAATATACCTGGTGATACTCTGGAAGGAAAAACATTTTCATCACTAAAGTTTATTATCTACACCTACTATATGGGACATTTTGCTAAATATTGAAGATTATATATTTTGGGGGGTGGGTACCAGGGATTGAACTCGGGCACCCTGACCACTGAGCCACATCCCCAACCCTTTTTTGTATTTTATTTAGAGACAGGGTCTTAGTTGCTTAGTGCCTCCCTTTTGCTGAGGCTGACTATGAACTCTCTATCCTCCTGCCTCAGCCTCCCGAGCCGCTGGGATTACAGGCCTGTGCCACCGTGCCCGGGTGAAGATTATATTTTAATGATAAAATTTATTTAAATTTTAATGCCTTATAGAAAGCCGCTTCCAGGGTTATTTGTTGAAAGCTTACTTAGGTTGGGTATGCAGTGTTTTTTCCCACACACTCATGAGTTGAAACCATGGGAATTGTGTTTAAAAAGAAGTACTAAAAAATGAATGTTTGTAGGGTATCGTCTGAGAAGGACTCTGGCATTCAGTCAGGTTTGTTCTTTCCTGATCCTGCAAACCTCCTGCAGTGGCCTGACTCCCACCCGACCCATTTAAAATCTTACGCTGTTCTCAGGCTGGGCTCCATGCTTCCTCCTTTCTAGCCAGCACATTACTCCTTTTGTGGATCTCAAGGTTCAGAGAAGTGCAAGACAAATGTATAATACATATTTGTCCCTATTGGAGTATTTCCTATATATAATCTATCTCCCCTGTCAGTCTGTCTTCTCGAGAGCAACATTACTGTGTATGCTTCTCATGCCACTGAACTTCATTTTCAGTGGCAAGGCAGTCTTTGTTGAATGAATGAATGAATGAATGAATGAATGAATGAATGAAGTCTAGATAACAGGAACAGAATCAAGCACAGAAGCCCATCTAGGCCAATCTTGCCTGCCCTGGCCTGTGCCTCTGTGATAGAGGAAGAACAGCTTATATAATCAGGAGGCTCTCTACTGTAACATTAGTTAAGAGTAGGAGTTCTATAAGCCTGTGTATAACTCCCAGTTCTGCCATTTACTCATCCACCTGGTAGCCTGTGCTGTAGATGCTAATGACTATCTTCATTACAGCATGAAGGATGAAATAACTTGTCAAGGTCACACAGCTGACCAAGTGGTGAAGCTCAAATATGGATACTGGCCCTTGGCTTCTCTGCAATACTGCCTCTCATAATCTGTCTTTAAATCTATAATTTGCTGGGTTACACAGTAAAAACTAAATGAATAGTAACTAAATACAGATTTATATTTATTATCAGGCCAAAACTGTGAGCACAGTACAGGACCTTGGGACTTGGTTACATTGCTCCCTCCAGCAGGAAGCTCAGGCATGAGCTTTCAAATTGTATCCTCCATGTGACCTGAATTGTGTGATTGGCACAACCTTCCTCAGCTGATAGGCTATTTCTTCATTCTACTTACACATGACTCTTTAAAACAATTGACTCTACTGCCCTCTTGGATCAGAACAGTGGCCAGAAGAAACAGTTGTAGTGAGACTGGACATCCCAGACGCCACCGAAGGAAGCAGCTGGGCAGTTTAATTGGTATGTGGTGGTGATTCAATTGATGGGTGTCAGATACTGCTTTCCTTAACCTGCCTGGCTCTTTGTTCTTGTTCTTGATGGACCTATTGCTCTCTGGTGTCTTCTTTAAGTTCTTGGTCTTCCACTGACTTAGCCTTCTCTCTGACTTCTTCTAATCTAGAAAGGAAGAAAAGCCACTACAAAAAAGTAAAGGGCAAAGATGAATTTAGAAGCCTGGGGAACAGAGAAAGGGGAAATAACATAGAATGGGTTCTCTAGGAAAGATTTTTAAGTGATGATTTGTACTTTAGGGCTGCATTTATTTTTTTTTTCCTTTTCTAAACAATTATTAAGCACATTGAGTAGCAATCTTTTCTGCTTTCCTATTACTTTGTTAGTCTCTCTTGCTTTTTTAGAACTTCAGCCTTGTGTCACTCCCTTATTCTTTTGTACTCCCAATAGTATTTTGGTTCTGCTAGCGTTGACCATTGTGAGCACACTTATTCTCTTATTATGAAAAATATTCAGCACAGAGGAGCTGTGGTGGTCATCACCCCTCAGAGGCAGTAGTTCCCCTGATTTTGGAGTGCATCTAAAGACCTGAGCTGATAGCAGCCTGAGCCAACTGAGGGGAGGAAAGTCTGAGGCAGCAGGATGTGAGAGAGGAAGCCACCCAGCAGTGTGCAGGGAGGGAGGCCAGCTGCCCTGGAGAGAGGGCACCAAGGGAGGAGCAATGAGACTGCGGCAGTAGGAGAACCTGCACGTCAGCTTCCTAAGGTAGGCAGGAAGAGCCTCCATTTGAGTGGCAGGAACTCGGGGCCACCACAAGGGTGTCAGATCTGCCGGGTTTAACTTGGAACCCTTCAATCAAGTGTTGTAGCACTGCTTCTTCCTCGGGCTGGCTGTCATGGGTGAGCTATTACATACAGCACAGACTCCACATTGGCCAACCCAAAACAGAGACTGGGAGGAGCCCCTTACTTACAACACCTGTCATTTCCACATGGTGCAAGAAAGCCCCCGAAACTGGAGGCCAACAGCCCAATCCCAGGGCTAGCAGGTTGTAGCTCATGCTGTTGAAATCCAACTCCTGTTTGAAGAGTTTGGACCCAAGGAGGTAGGATGGTTTGTTTCTTATGTGTTTAAATGTTAACCTTTCCATTTGCTTAACCTTTAAGCAAAGTTAAAAAAAACAAACAATCAGGTATTTTATTATAAACATGCACGTCTTAATGTATCAATTACTGTTGTCAAATTTCTGATTGAACTCAGAGTTCTTTAACTGTTGGCAAAATGCTCAGATACTTTTTCATCAACTCTTATCCCTCTTTTTTATTTTAGTTGCTGATATGTGTTCAAGATGAGTGGGATGGGAGAAAATACCTCTGACCCATCCAGGGCAGAGACAAGAAAGCGCAAGGAATGTCCTGACCAGCTTGGACCCAGGTTAGATTCTTACTGGGGGTGAGGTGGGCAGGGAGAATCTGTATTGTCTGTTAAAGCTTTGCATTTTTCTTTGTCATTTTAGCATTGCTTTTTCTCCCGATTCATATACTGTGTTTGATTTTTCTTCCTTAACTGTTAAACTTTTAAATATGTTTTAGCTTATATTTTGAATATGCTAATCAGTTAAAGATTTTATTCTTTATAAGAAGAGGAAAGCATATACTTCTGATGTCCCCTGTGTATTTGACTCTTAACAATCAGTTCATTCTATAACCTTTAGTTTTTCATATTTTCTTTTCTGCTAGATTACAAAATGTTGTAACAAGTAGGTGCTGTAGTAAAAAAAAATCGCTCTTAGTTTTATACTGGGTTATTTGTTTTAATTTTTTTAATGACATGGAATGTTAAGTCCATTTTCTTTTGAGTTAAAGATGGTGACTCTTCAGTGGGGGGGAAAAACAAATTTAAAGCAGGTTTTATTTTACCTATTTTGGTTGGAAATGTGTATTGTTAGAACCTCCATGTAGGGTAATATGACAGTATCAAAATTATAAATGCCATATCCTCTTTGAACTAGCAGTTCCCCTTCTAGGAATAGTTCTAAGATATGCTTTCACATATGCAAGTGCACATTTGCAGTTACTCATTACAACATTGTTTATAATTATAAAAGATTAGGCAAAAACTAAGTGTTTGGAGGGAATTTTAAATAACTGTGGTACATCTGTAACCTGGAACACAACAGAGCAATGATGAAGAATGAGAATATTCTGTGGGTTAATATGAAAACAGTCTCTTAAGAATATTGTGACAATGAGATAACAGGTTTAGAAAGTGTCAATGGAGCATACCACTATTTGTACAGAAAGGGAAGAAAAAAAAGCATCTATATTTATCTTGTAGGATAACTAAGCAACGATGATAGTTGTTACCCATTTTGATGGATGAGAACTTGGCAAAGAGGGAAGAAAGGTAGAAGAGAGACTTTTCAGTCTTTTGGACTTTTCAGTCCAATGAAATATCTTTTTTTTTTTTTTTTTTTTTTTGGGGTGCTGGGGATCGAACCCAGGGCCTTGTGCTTACAAGGCAAGCACTCTACCGACTGAGCTATCTCCCCAGCCCCCCAATGAAATATCTTAAAAGTTAAATGAAAACAGCAACTTCTGTCTTAGAGCCAGTTTAAAAAAAAAAATCAAACAGGGAAACAATAGGGAAGAGGGGATAGGAAAAGTAATCAAGAGGGGAAGAAGAGTAGTGTTTTTTATTCCCTTCTCTCCCAGTCTGGTTGCCAAGCAAAAAACAAACCTATCTCCACATCCCAGCCCAGGCTGCAGCGTGCTTCCTGGTAAACCACAACTTTCTGGCTGTCAGACTGCATTTAATACCCAGGAGTCCTACTTGGGGAGGCAGTTGATAAAATGGAAATTGTTTCTAGGGGCAGGCTATTATCTACCTAATGCTGTGCTGAGCTGGTGCCATGGTTGGGTGTACATGTCTCTGAGCCTTCTGCCTAGTGCTCTCTCAGGGCACTTTGTAACCCAGCTTCCCTTTCTCACCTATTTGTCATCTATTTATTATCCTGTGCAATGTGGGGCAGTAGGGTTGAATTGGAGGGAGTAGCAGAGAAAGGCAGAGGGGACCAGAGTGGGAACTGGGCTCTTCTAAGCCTTCAGCTAGCCGCCTTTTGCTGCACCTCATAAGATGAAAGCTAGGTGTAAAAGTGGGACTTGGGAAAGAAAAAAAATCATTCTTTTCCCTGCTCTTCCAGTAACTTGGTGATCTGGATAAATCACAGAACTACTCCAAAATGAAGTAATTGTGTGATATTTTAGGTGTCTTACTTAATAAAAATAAAACTGATGGAGACAAATACATGAACATAGGTTGCAAATTTCCAAATCTTTAAAGTTAGTGTAATATATAAAAATACAGAAATCTGCTCTATTAAATAACTCACTTTTCTTCCTTACTGTATTGTTTTGAATCATTTAGTGAACCTCCCACTGTACTTGAGAAAATATTTATACATCGTTATCAAAAGAAACATTTCAGTTGGCAGTTTTGTTAGATTCAAATGAGAAGATATTGTCCCCTCCATTAACTTTTTAAAACTTTAGTTGAACTCCGGATGGGTTGTTTATATTTTGCTTGTCATTCAGCTTGGACAGTTAACAAATATCCTAGGTCAGTTTCGCTTTTGTTTCTAGCTATATTGTGACTTTTCAAATTACCTTTAAAGGGCTGCTTGGTTTGATTGCTGTCATCCTAAAGAAGTTTGAAACCATGATTTCTTTTCATTATTTTTTGTTTTACCAACAATCGTTGAAATGTATTTATACTTACAACCATGTTAACTTGCCTTTCTTCTTTTACTGATCTTCATTTCAAATATTTATAAAAGTAACCTCTTTTACATTTTTAAAACATTCCTTTATTTATTTGCCAATAAATTTGAGGCCCAGTGGTATGAAACACAGCACAATAGTAAGCAAAATCATGGAGAATCTTGTCATGTTGAAGCTGATAGTTCAGTGGGAGACATTAAGCACATTGAACAAATAATCACATAAGTAATAAATACATAATTAAAAACTGATGTATGTTTGAATTTTAAAAACATGTAAGACTTTAGGGAAAATTGGTTTTTCCTCCCCTAAAGTGCTTCTGTGTTTGTAAAGGTAACTCAGGTTTGCTATGTTTTATTAAAACTAGCTTAATGTGTTTATCTTTTCATATACTTAACTAAAATGTGTTCCTTCTCTTTAGCCCCAAAAGGAACACTGAGAAACGTAATCGTGAACAGGAAAATAAATACATAGAAGAACTTGCAGAGCTGATTTTTGCAAATTTTAATGATATAGACAACTTTAACTTCAAACCTGACAAATGTGCAATCTTAAAAGAAACTGTGAAGCAAATTCGTCAGATCAAAGAACAAGGTAAGAGGACTGAATTAATATCTTAGTAGAGTTGGTTTCTGTTTTTCTATGTGGGAGAAGTCCATGCAGAGTCTCTTTCATCCATTTCTTATGCTTAAATTATTGATGAGGAAATGATGTCACAGTGTAAGATGAATGCAAGTATCACTTGCAGTGGTTTATAAATAGGCTTTATATAAAATTCAACCATTCCCCAAAGACAGGAGACTGAGGTGAATCAGGGTGATCTAACACTTCATATAGTCAACTCAATTAGGGGCCACGGGTTCTCCTCCCCCACTTGAAGTTTTCATAGCTTGCACAGTAAGTGACTGTCATAATTTGTAAGAAAAGAGCCAGTTTGAGATGGAAACCAGAAGTAAGGAAGTAAGCCACCTCCTGTTTCAGCTAGTCAGCATATTTGATTAAGTCTGAACCTCAACTGGCCATGCCACTGGATTAGAATTTCATATCCTGAATGACAAGAGATTTGAAAAGCTCTAATCTCCAGTAAAAATTCTTTTGTGAAGTTGAAACCCAGAACGTGACAGCTTTCTTCCTGTGGTTTTATTTTTTCTGAGATCATTTTAGGTTTCTCTTCTTTGATATTTTTGCCTACAGAAAAAAAAATTAAGAAAATAATATTTTTGAAAACATTTTTGACTTTGCAGTGCCAAAAATAAATCTCATTTAGGCATGTATGAGCAGTGTCTTGGTGCTCAGAGTTAATATGTGCTCCGAAGTATCCATGTGCTGCTTTCCTTCAGGGCCAGGGAGATTATTATCTCTTGTAATGTTTTTGAATGCATCCTCTTAGAGTTCATATTTTTTTAATCTACTTCTTATATATTTGAAAAGGAAGATTTTAGAAAAACAGTCTTTATAGATATATGAGCTTCAAACTACATTTGCTCCTAATCACTCATAAAATCCTAGCTACCTATTAGTTAATATTATCATCATAGCATTTTTCTTTTCTTTCTTTCTTGCTTATTTTTTTTACAGTGCTGGCTATGAGGTAAGTTTTAAATAAAAATATTTTTACAAATATAGTTCTAAAAATTTTAACATATACATAGAGCATATACAATACGGCTTCTAATACCAGTCCACTCTGAAAATCAGCCATTATTTTTTGGTTCCTCCATCCAAATTATACATCCAAGGGGATTCTCCTCTCAGTGCCCATCTCTTCATCTCCTCTTTCTTTTCCCTTTTGGTTCCTCCATCCAAATTATACATCCAAGGGGATTCTCCTCTCAGTGCCCATCTCTTCATCTCCTCTTTCTTTTCCCTTTAATCTCAGTTTTTTACCATCTTCATTTTTGGTGTCAGCACATGGATAAAGTAACATTCCTAGAACTTCTGGGAGAGATGGTTGGTTGAAGTTTCCTGTTTCTAGTTGCTGATGTCGTTGCCGTAGAGAAATCCTTAATTGCTTGTTTCGGGTTTCTAAGAATTTTAAATGATTCAATTTTGTGAACACTGCGTGTTAGGTAGCACTTTCGTGTTTTAAAACAATCATATTTCTTTTTTAACCACTATAAAAGTCTTATGCAAGTTTTTAAAGTTTTGCAAAACCTTGGTAATTCCCCCTTCAAACCATAGAACACGTTGAGATGTGTCATGCTGGGCCTGTGCCATGCCTTAACTGTAGTGTTAATAATAGGCTGCATGCCATAACCACCCAAGAAGCAGCAATAATAAACACCCTGTCACGGCGTATTCTTCCAATAATGCTTCTGCTAATTTCAAAAGCAGCATGTTTTGAAAAGGGAAGCAAAAAGTTAAATACCTAATGAAAAACACAAATACACTTTTGAGTTCTCAACTAATCCAATAATTTAAGAATATTCCTGGTGTAATAAATTGTTTTTTTTTTTTTAAAGGGCAGAATCACATTAGACAGAAGCTAAATATGGGTTCTGATGCCATTCAAGAGCTTTTTGAACCTGGACAAATTATTTTCTCTCTCTGAAACAGTTCGCTCATAGAGAATTGAGCACACCTAGGTCACATGGCTGCTGAAGAAGTTGAGTTGTATGCCTGTCATAGTAAAGTTCAGTAGATGATAGTTTTCCTTCTTTAATATGGAAAGGAAAACTATACATTTTTTTCTTCACCTGTATTAAAATTAAAATCTTCAGGTAGTAACCCCTACCTTCAGGTCGAGAGCAAAAGGAAAAAGGTTAAAGGGTGGTTATTTAAATCCTTTCTCCAAAGCCTTTTGAAGAAAGTAAAATTTTTCTGGGACCCAAGAACTCTGCACAGCTCTGCACAGCCAAGGTCCAAGAGCAACTGTTGAGTCAGGCCTAAGCCCTTCCTTCTCGCCCTGGGTTTCCCCTGTCCCCACCTACAACTGCTCTCTCTATCAGTTAGCATAAGCAAAATTCAACTATCATTTTTATACCATTTTTCAAATGTAATTGTATTTCAGTTGCACTTGTCAGCCTGAATATTAATCTGGGAGCTCAGGAGAATGTGCTAAGTCTGCGTCCAAAGAAGTTAAGCTGGTGTGCATGAGGTGCCATACTAAAACAAGGAAGGCAGGACTCTCATCCTGGAGCCCCTCTCGTATCAGAAGCTGCACGCATCAACCTACAGTCTTGGGCTCTTTCTGCACTCTGCTCCCTCATCAGCTGCCCCTCAACTGTTTTTATACTTTATGAATAGAGAAGAGAGGAAAAGGGTGTTTTTAGAATGGCCTAAAGGACAGGAGTTTGGAGGTAAAAATGCCAGATTTTTAAATTAATAAGCATAGTAAACATAGTAGATACTAGCCCCCAAGAGCATGCATGTTTCAGTGGACCTTGTGGAAACAAAGCAAGTATACACAAGAGTTTGATGCTACAGTGTGATCACTTAAATACAGAATTCCATTCATGTTGGTGGTTTTCCATTGGCCCACATTCACAGGTCCTTAGTTATTAACTAAGTTAGGAACTTAGTAATTAAGCTAGACCTTCTGTTATGACTAGCTAAAATCTCTTTGGGAATTTTTAATGCCACAGAAGACTTAAATAGTTCTTACTGTGTGCCAGGCACTTTTGAAAGTACTTAGATTAGGTAACCTATTTTTCATTCAAAACATGCCACAGAAGAGGTATGTTGTTTTCCCCTTTTCCAGGTGAGGAACCTGAGACAAGAGTAGTTAACTAGTAGCCTGACAGAGTCACATTCACTAAGAAGGGTACGGATGGAATCCAGGCAGTCTGGCTCCAGAGTCTGCATGTCAGCCATTGTAGCAGCTTCCTCCCCTTCTACCCTGGGACTGGGGATTGAACCCAGAGGCACTTTACCACAATGCTTTTTCATTTTTCATTTTAAGAAAGGGTTTCACTAAGTTCCTGAGTCTGGCCTTGAACTTGCAGTTCTCCTGCCTCATGGGATTACAGTTGTTTGCACCACCACACCCAGCTTCACAGCAGCTTTTTTATGTTGAAGTGTGATGCTTATTTTTATTGCTATGATGATGATAGACATTTAAAACTTCTTCTATAACTTAAAAACAACAGTATTGGACAGCAAATATCCTTTTTCCCTAATTGGAAAGACTAATATTGCTTCCATTCCACAGAATTATAAAAAAATGAAAAATATAAGAGTTTGAATTTTGGATTACTGTGCTCAATTTTATTCTCTCTACTTGAAGACTTTACCATTTGTGTAGAAAACACATGGTGATTCCTATTCTCCTAGAAAAATAAAATTGAAATATAAAGTGACTTAAAAAATTGGGGAGTTTTAAAATTAATACATTTCTACTGTTGTATTTAAATACTGTCATTTTTGAGGGAGGGAATACCTCCTCTGTTAGCCGGAAGTAGCCACACCTCTCTTTTTTTCCTAAAATAATTAAAATGTCAGTTCTTCTCTTGGTGTTAATATTCTTTAAAACTGACACAAAAAGAAAATTTTATTTTCATATTTACTTTGAAAAGTAGATAATTTGTAAGTGAAGTCAGTTTTGTGTTCTTCCACACAGAGCTGAAAAAGGCCCCATGAACTTCGGTGTTTTCCTTTCCACTGAGATCCTGTAGCTAGAAACTGTTAAGCTGTCTGAATCAAGTTTACATCTAGGTCAAAGATGTTGATTTCCTTGGATTCTGAGCTGAACACTTTTCATTTGCGTCTTTCCACCTTTATCTTCTGGTGTTTGGCTTTGGGAGGCTGACTCTAGGAATTATGTCAGTGGATCCTCCCACCTTGTCTCTTGTTAAGTATAGTCAATGGGGGGCTCCAGGAAGAAGAGGTAGAGAGGGAGAAGAAAGTGAGTTTGGAATCTTTAGTCCCTGGGATCCTTCCTGGAAGGGTATCCTCAAGCTGACTGTGATTCTTCCACTGGCCCTCTGTAAGTCACCTTAAAAGATCCACTCACATCTCTCCCCTCACATCCCTGGAGACCTTGGGGGGTGGTAACAGCTCCTAGGCTCTTTTTGGCTCTGGGGTTTCTGCACTCTGGTGTCTCAGTGCTCTGTCTTCTTATGTTTTATTAAACCCACCTTAATCTATTAAGATGGTTTTATTATTTGAAAATCTTTTGCTTCTCCATATAAAACCACTTTTGGTGTAGTGTATTTGAATATGGGATTTATTTATCAGTTAATAAAGAATTAGAGCTGGGCATGGTGGCACATGCCTGTAGTCTCAGCTACTCAGCAGGTGGAGACGAGAGGAACCTAAGTTCAAGGCTAGCCTTGACAACTTAGTGACCAGTCTCAAAAATTTTTGTAAAGGCCCCAGGGATGTAGCTTGGTGGTAAAATGCCTCTGAGTTGAATCTGTCTGAAAAGAGAGAGAGAATTGGTTTCAAACTTTGGTTTTTTTTTTATTATTATTATTAGTGAACAACAGGAATGAAAATGTATTTCAAAAACCTATGTGGTATAAACTAGACTGAGGGGGAAGTTACTATTTGGACCTGGCAACCTACAAGATCATTCAAGTGATATAGTTACGATTATTCAAATGATGTATTTTTGGGTATATATTGCTGATCAGCGAATAGTAGGATTCCATATTGCTTCATGTACACGTGAATTTGCCCTCATTAAGGATCGCATCAAAAAAATAAAGAAGTATTTTAAGGGGGGGAGGAAGGCTATTGACATACTAGAGTCAACTAGAGTCAATGAGAGTAGGTTATTAAATTCTCAATTCTCAAGCCAGTTGTTAAGCATGGCCATTTTTAGTAATGATATGGGCTTATAATTGAATTATATATAAAGCAAAAACTAAGGAAAACTAAAACTCATAATTCCTAATTATTTTACTGCATTTTGCCATTATCTGTGTTCTAGAAACTATTTGTGTCTGGCATTTACATGGTTGAAATACTACATTGTGGTGCCTGTTGGGTGCATCTTCCTAAATCTCAAGTTATGTTACATCAATGGATTGAAATCCACTGTGATGAAAATATTCCCACCATAGGAATTGGTACACACTACAATTCAGGGCTCGATTTATTGTTTTGTTAGCTATCAGTCTAGAATTTAAAAAGTTAAAGAAGAAAATGTTAATAATTAACTTCTAACATTTTAACATTAAATAGCCATCCATGCATGCACACTCACAAAATGTTACTCAGTTCAACAAAGGTGTCACTCATGAATTGACAGTTTGATTAATGTATGCAACATACATCTTCATTATTTTCTTTTTGTCTTATTCATTAACTTACATGGAAATTTCAACAAACATTCATTTGGAACTCTGCTCTTTTGTCAGTTGTAATCAAGGTTAATACGAGTTTGTGGCAAAAACCAACAGAAACATTCTATTCCAGAGTCAATTGAGTATATTGGGTTTATCATAAAGAAAACTGCAAATTTTATTATCATGTATAAATTACTACATATCTTTTATACTAGCAAAATTTATAATAAATTTATTGTGATGTATCACCCCTCCAGAGCCAGTTTTTAAGCATTTGCCAATATACCATTGGATGAGCAGGTTGTATTAGTAAATATAGAAATTCATAAACTAACAGAATTAAAATTCAAGAAACAGTAATAGAAACAACAGCAGCACTTATAAGCAAAGTATAGAACCTATTAAATTTATGCTTTTCTTCCTGTTCTTTCTTCCCCCACGTTAAATTCATGAAATTCTTATGATAGGAATTCAGTTAGTCAGTACTAACGCATAGTCGTGAACTCATAGCTATCACCAGAGTAAGCAAAAGTGCTGTGGTATCAGATCCCTTCCAGCGGTAGGATGTCTGTAAATCAGACTTTTGGGGGTGAGGCTTCCAGTCATCGCTTATGTTCCATGTGATAAAATCTTAAAGTGAAGGACGAGTCATCAGCTAGAAGTTGTAGGTTAGTGAACTTGATGTGTCTTTGGCATGCCCTGGTCGATACTCTCATACTGAAGATAGGCTAACAGTGTTTGGGATTGGCTGTCAAGTCATGTGACAGTACAAAAGATTTCATTATTTTAGGAATGAATGCAAGACTGATGATGACACATATATTCTAAATTTCTTTTTAAACCCGATTCCTTTATATTAGTAAATATAGTTTTAAGTTTCAGTTGGCAGCTTTTCTTATTCTACCTACTCTGAAGGTGTGAAAATAATTAAGCAGCCAAAGTCAGCAGAGTAAACCTAAGCCAACAGAGTAGCCTGTATAATAGAACAGTGCAAGCTCCAAACCCAGTTGGTTGAATAAATATGATGAAACAGATATGATGAAACAATTAAGAGAAAGGACTTCCTTTAAAATCTGATGAACCTAATATCTATCTTCCCCAAACCATGTGTGAATTTTTTAACTTCTCTGAGCCTTTATTTCCAAATCTGTTAAAAGGGTATGCCACTTCATAAAGTTCTCTTTTGAAGATTATGTTTGATAATATTTATAAAGGGCTTTACCTAGTGCTTGGCACGTTAAAAGATTTGATTAATGGTATTTTTATTACCCTTATCATTGTTTGTGATGTCAGCACTTGAAGGTATCATTTAATCTAGATTTTCTTTCTGAGGACTTGATAACAATTTTGGGTTATTTTCTGTTATAATTTTAAGCTTCATATTCTTTTCATTTTAATTCAGAAATAAGTAGAAGCTGTCAAAACCGTTCAGTCAGAAAAATCAGAAGTGTGTTATTTGGTGTAACTACTTCTGAACCTTTCCCACCAAATCTGTTACCACCGGACTCTTGTCTGCTTCCTGCTAGTCCACATTATGTGAAGGACATGAAGGACGTTTACAAGAATTTTACTTTAAGGAGAACTAGAAAGGGCAAGAGTCTTGGCAGTTTTCACTTCATCTTTCAAGCAGGAAAGAATCTGGCCCTAGCTTACCTTTGAAAATCTGAAACTGCTTTATGTTTCATGCATATGGAAAGAAACTAAATTTTATTTCTTTGTTTGATAATAAATTTAGGTTCAACAATCTATCCTTGATGTTTTTCCACTGAGCTGGACTTAATGCAGTTTTATGTGGACTGATGGCTGACATTATTAAAATAATCATTCAAATCAGTGAGCAGGGGTAGAATTCCTATTGTCATGTCCTCCTAGGAGTCCCTTCATTATTTTATTTTATTTTATTGGTTAAGTACATGGAAGGTGTTTTGGGGTTTTTGTTGTTGTTTTTAACAGCTCTCAGGTGAAGAGGACATGAATCATTTAATGTGCCCTAATGCCTTAGGAGTTTAACAGTTTGTGACATGAGCTTCCACTTCAAGACCTCAACTGACTGTCAGTCTAATAGAAAGTAGAAATCCCTTGTTTTCTTGCTCACCTTGGACTGGAATGAAAAGAAATTTATTCTGATCGCCCACTGTATATATTGATTTCTTTCAAGAGCATACATTTATTGGATAAATCTTTTATTGAGCAAATATTATACGTAAGACGATACATTCCTCATTGGAGGGCATCCAGTGATCTGTAAGTACACGTTTCTTTTCCTTGGAGCTTTCACGCATTTGGGAGGAAATTAGCTTGTAAACACCTAGTTATAGGTCTGTTAGGTACAGTGGGTATGAATATGATTAAAGAAACTATTGCACACTCCTGGGTAATTATCCTGAAGAATTAAAGTCATCATACTGTAGTGATACATGCATACCCATGTTTATAGCAGCACAATTCACAATAGCCAAACTATGGAACCAGACTAGGTGTTCATCAGTGGATGAATGGATAAAGAAAATGTGGTGTATATATGGAATTTTATTCAGCCTTAAAGAAAAATGAAATTATGTCATTTGCAAGAAAGTGGATGGAACTTGAGAACATTATGTTAAAAAAAATAAACCAAATTCAGAAGATCAAGGGTCATTTGTTTTCTTTCACTTGTGGAAGCTAGAGAGGATAAAGGGGCGGAGTTGGGGGCAGGGATCTCATGAAAATCAAAGGGAGATCAGTAGAGTAGAGGAAAAGTGACCAGGAGGAGGCAAAGGGGAAATTCTAAGGAATGCTGTTGGCTAAATTATATTGTTATATTGTGTGTATATAGAAATATGTAGCAACAAATCACAGCATTATGTACAACTATAACGTACCAATAAAAATAATGGAGGAAAAAAAGAAAAGAAAATTCAAAGGAATGGATTTATAGAAGTATAGGAATTCTCTGCTGTACTTTAAAGTTGAATGTCAGTGGAATTAAATATGAATTCATAATAAATAATAGTTTTGGGGGGGAGAAACTGGTGTAGACTTCTAAATGACAGTTTGATCTGGGTGTTGCTATAAGATTAAATTTTAACAGATATAAAAGTGGGAGCTGAGGGTAGGGGAAGGCATTCCAGCATGGCGTAGAGAAGCCTGAGAGAGGACAAGAGCACACGATGGCATACGGTGTTTGCTGCATCCACTGGTAAGCTTCAGAGCAAGATGTGTTGAAGCCTTTGGGTGAATTTGAGTCTGAAATGAGCAGGTCAGAACCAAAGAGGAGAGTGTACAGAGGATGGCAAGCAACATCTGAATATGGAGAACAGGAGGCCTCTAACCATCTTAAGCAGAGCTGACTTGTGGTCTCCTGACTCTACCAGAGTCTAGAGACCCTCCACTAGGAAGGGGGGTTCTTTAGGACTTTCTAAATGCTACTTATTTTGCGGGGTAGGAGTATATTATAAAACAACAAGAAAAAGAAATCACATAGTAGAGAACTGCAAGATGTGTAATTGATTGGTAATATAAAATAGCAAATATTGTTTTATATAACCTTTCTTTCATTTTTATAATTGCTTAAGGAGATAAGAAGCCATAGACTGAGCCGCCTCAGGCCAGCCCTTCATCCCAGCTTTAATGAAGAATGCCCATGACCAAGTATTATTTAAAACATTTCACTTTGCCTCCCAAAAGTATATTTAGTGTCGTAAAGAAGTTTTGGATGGTGAACTGTTAACTTTCTTAAACTCTGATTAAGTCTAGCTCTGGAGCCCTCTATATAAGCCTGAGGAATCTACCCAACTTGTCAACTGGAGTACATTTTGAAATCTTAGGAAGATAAAATATTTTTGAACTTTTCATAATCATTTTTGCAACCTTTTAATTAATATGCACTACTTTCCTTAATGGTTTAAATTAGACATTTTGTATTAGACTAGAACATATAACACAGAAAGCACATTCATATTTATATTCGTTCTCTGCAGGTACTAAATAGGTCCATTTTGAAACAACTCATATCCCTAAGATTTTTTCCAAAAGTGTTTAAATTAAAAAAATTTTTTTTTTTTTAGTTGTAGACGGACACAATACATTTATTTATCTATTTATTTATTTTTATGTGGTGCTGGGAATTGAACCCAGTGCCTCACACACATTCTGGGCAAGCGCTCTACCACTGAGCTACACCCCAGCCCCTAAGTTTACATTAGATTTACTCCTTTTAGTTTGAAAAATGGTGATTTTTTTTGAGAAATGATTTAAATATTTGGGATGTGGTAGTGAGAAGAGAGTTTCCAGTTGCATTATAATTTGTTCACTATGTATTTTTTCACTGTTACTATCAGAAATGGCTAAATATGATTAAATTTATGTACAGAAATTTAAATATAGGTACAAATAAAAAATATCAGGGCTCAAATGCCACTATTCTTTTGTTATCACTGGTTGGTTTAGATTTGAAGAAAAATTTTTCATAGGTACTTTGGTTTACGTTTGCTTTTTTAAACAAGTTTCTAACCTGTTGTACTAGTAGAACAAAAAAGAGAGAAATATGACTATTTCTGTGGACCTTAGACTTAAGATAATTTTCCAGCTAAGAAGGCTTTTACATTATTGTATGTGCATTTTAATTGGTCCTCCCAAGAAGACTTTATTTTTCCAGTTGTGATTTGGGTGATGTGTGTATAAAAAAAACACACAACAGAAATTTACTCCCTTTACAGTTTTTAGGTATACCTGACTACTGTTAACTGTGCACATTGTTGTACACAGATCTCGAGAACATTTTCACCTTGCATGACTGAAACTCTAGACCTGTTGAACAGCAAGTCTATTCACCCCTACCACTCTCAGCTCCTGGTAACCATCATTCTACTTGTATGTCCTACTCATAGGAGTCTGACTACTTCAGATATCTTACTTATGTGGAATCACACAGTGTTTATTTTTTAGTGATCAGTATATTTCACTTAGCATAAAGTCCTCACGGTTCATCCATGTTTTTAGCATATGACAGAATGTCCTTCTTTTCTAAGGCTGGATAATATTCTCTTGTAAATATGTAGCACATTTTCTTTATCCATTTATTTTTTAAAAAAATTTTTAGTTGTAGATGGACATAATAGCTTTATTTTATTTATTCATTTTTATGTGGTACTGAGGATTGAACCCAGTGCCTCACACATGTCAGGCAAGCGCTTTACCACTGAGCCACAACCCCAGCCCATATCCAGTTATTTTTTTGATGGATATTTATGTCCCAGCCATTTATCTTGGCTATTGTAATAATGTTTCAATACCCATGGGGGTGCAAAGTATCTTCAAGATTCTGTTTTCAATTATTTTGAATCTAGGTACTAAGAAGTGGCATTATTTGGCCATATGGTAATTCTGTTTTTAATTCTTTAAGGAATGTCCAGTAACTTGCTGTTGTTCATAATGGATGTGTCTGCACAGAGCAGTGTACAAGAATTCCTGCCTTTTCATATTTATATACTTGCCAGCACTTATCATTTTGTTTTTTTTTTTTTTTTTTATGATGGCTGTATTGATAGGTGTGAGGTGATGTCTCATGGTGGTTTGATTTGCATTTTCCTGATGGTTAGTGATGTTGAAATATTTTCCAAGAAGACATTTTGAAAACAGTAGAAATCTGCTACCAGGTTGAAGCACAGTATGCCTTCTAATAGTCAGATATCTTGATAACAGACCTGTATACCATTAAATAGTTTAGGGCACTGAACATGATCATAAACTAGGACTATGGGGAGGAGATTCTGAGATGCGGAAAGGTGGCAAATCTGATGTCAGTAGGAAGATGAGAGAAAACCACAGTGGCTTTGAGGTCTCTCACTTGTAGACATTTTGCTTCATTTCAGCTGTTTCTCACGTTCCCCTAAAGAATATTTCTTTCCCTGAGTGTTTTACATTACACTTCATTATGTAAGTTTCAGGGAAGGGATAAGTGTTACAAATGGCCTTCACATATCATACTGGTTATCTGTTTCTCTCTAATTTTGGGATGGGTGAACTAGAGCTATGTTACTTTACAGTTCTTTCCTCCTCTTATGACTGTTCTTCACTCTAAAATATTTTAGTTCATTTCTGCTTAGAAAATGTTCACTTGTTAATCACTGAGCCATCCTTGGTAATAAATACAGCAGTCCATTTTTTTAATGCTCTCTCCTCCCCAACCCCTGCTGTTCTTAAAGTACTAACTCTAGGAAAACAATGGTAGTGTTCCTCACCTCAGCTTTGTTGGTAGAAAATGGAGACTATTAATGACTTGTGCTTTGTTGTGAGTGCACAGTCCACTAAAAATTGACCTTCTGCAGTTTTAAACTTTGAGATTATAGTTGTTGCTGTAGCTTGTACTTCAGGATTGCTCTTGTCAGCACATCAGAGCTTGAATTGTATTTTGTTATAGGTTTTTTTAAGAATGTTATGGATTTCTAAGGCAGCAGAAGGTAGTTCACTGAATTATAAGAATTGTAGTCTTCCTTATAAAATTTATTGATTAAAGACTCTGGATACCAATTAACTTTAACCTGAGAATTGATTTTAATTTGACCCTTTTTCTTGTGGTAAATGTACATAAATACGGTTTTTAAGTACACAGTTCAGTGGCATTAAGTACATTCACTTTGTGTAGCCATCACCATTATTCATCTTCTATGAAATTACTATTCTAAGTACCTCATAAGTGTAATAATACCTTCTGTACTCAGTCCATCAATTACAAGACTGCAAGACTCCTTTAGGATTGGTGTTATTCCCTGTATTTTGTTGATAAGGAAACTGATCTATAAAAATAATAGTGAGGTTGAGTCCTTCAAACTATTAGGCTGACAAAGTAGAGTTCAAGCTTCAATCAAATGGTGATTTCAAAGCTGTGGTCTTTCTTCTGTGTCCCACCACCTGCTGAGAACGATGATAAAGTCTTTAATTTTGCCTGTGTTTATTATGAGAGTATTATATAGTGTTCTACAGAGAAATTCCAAAAGCATCACACTAAAAACCAAAGTCAAGGTTTATAGTTGTTAATGCTGTCATTTGGGATAGTTTTAACATATATTATTAAGAGAAGAGATTTTGATGGTGATTTTGGGTTACATGTGGTTTTAAAGGCAAAGATTGACTTCCACTGTATAACTGTCTCTCACCCAGGTTCCTGTGCAATCTACATATCTATGCATTTCTAACCAGGCACCTGTGATTTCTGATGAGTAACCATCAAAGGGAAGAGTTAAAAGGAAAGGTTATCCTTTCTCCTCTAGATGCTATGGTGTTTGCTGATCAGTGAGAAGAGTTTCTCACTTCTTCAAAATACTGTTTCTCTGTATTCAGGGTATTCATATTTTTCTGTGCTCTTAAAGGGAGCAAAAAATCAGAAGTACAGTGGTGTCCTCTATAATGCTGGTCTTACTTGGAAACTCATTTCATAGGTGACTGTAGTGTGATGTGTGAAGCACAGCAAGACATGACTACAGCGGGTTCGCAAATGTGGTGAGACAGCTCTTAGAGAGTTATATGCCAGCAGGATGAGATGGAAGGGGGCTATCTAAAGCCACCAGGGTTCTTCAGATAAACACTGATTTTATATGACCATTTATAGTTGAAGCACATGGAAATCTTAGCACCTTTGATCTAACAATATGGTAGCAAAGATAACATGTAGAACATGTAAATTAGCTTACAAGCAAAGAACCCAATAAATGACATTTTATAAAAAAGGAAATAAAGTGTAGAATTTACATTGTACACTTTCAGAGGCAGAATCATCTGCCTCAGCTAACAAAGAAGCTTAAACTACTGCTTACTTTAGTGGGCCTCTAGCGTTGGAGGTTATAGAGCATTTTAGATAAGGAAGCCACACTTCAGTCAGGAAGCACTTCTTCATAAGCATTTCAGATAACTATCTAAGGAAATCTCAGAAGAAATCTTAATCTTCCTTAATACTCTAGTGTTTCACTGTCGTTTCTCATTCTATATAAATGTTCACTTTTATACTTAATTTTGCTTTACTAAAGAGAGCCTCCTCCCTCTAATTGTATAAACTCTGGACCCTACAAAATATGTAGATCCTTGTTGATGCTGTATCAAAAATTTTGCATACTACCAGAGTCTGTAACCCACACTCCATTAAGAGCCATGGGGTCAGCTATGACAGTGATGAGAAAAGCCAGGCAGAGGGTGCTTGTTTTGTACCAGGCAGTGCTATGTGTATGCATTGTCTTGTTTCACCTGGAGAGTAAGTGGAGTTACCTCCATTTTATAGGTGAGGGACCCAGAGTTTAGGTCTAGGCTCTAAACTTACCTAGACCACCGAGGGAGAGGACTAGCATTCAGGTCCAGATCTCTGCCTAACTTCACTGCCTCCCAGTGAAGAGGAAGGATAAAATAAATCTACCACCCAGCTGTTTACCCATGGTTTCATTGACCATTCGAGAGAAGATGTTGTGGTGAGGAAATTGTGTAAGTATGGTATCAGCTATTTGAAATATATCAAGATACCATGCTTTAGTTACTGGGAAGAATATTTCTTGCAGACCCCAATTTTAAAAGATGATATACACTTTCAAGGCAGATCAGCTTTTCCTGTCAGTTAAAAAACAACAACAACAACAAAAATAAATAAATAAATAAATAAAGATCCCAATAAAATAGAAAGTTGCTGTTGAGGCCAAAAGAGGCTTCTTGATATTTAGCCAGAAAATTGGATACCAACCTTGTTTTAGAACATTCATTTTGTACCCTGTAATGTACAGATGAAGAATTTTTCTGTCAGAGTGAATGTTCTGTTGTCTCATCATTTTATCTCTGTCCATCTTATTTGTGCAGTGTAACCTCTATATATACAACAGCTCTGTCCTTGACAAGAAGGTATGCTCTCCCATTTCAGACAGAATAGACTTTGCTGACTATCACTGTGACCACCGCAGTATTCACTGCACTTTGACCAAAAGTAGAGGAATGGATCTGAGAGTCAAGAGTACCTAGCTGTATACAAGATCATACAGAGTCTGTTACAGATTTTTTTCTGAAAGGAAGTAAAATGTAAAATTCTACCTAGAAAATGAATGTATGAGATTTCCAGTATTTAAGTTTAAATTTATGGATATCCATGCCTATTTGAAAGGTACTTTTGCCTATGTTTCTCCTTTTTGTTATTTTGTACAAAAGAAAACCCAAATTTCCCATGCTCACACAGAAAAAATACTGTTTGCCCAGGAAAGAGAAGTTGTTCAGTTCAAGTGGACTTGGATTCTGTTCTTCCAATATTAGAACTTTGATCATCTGTACTACAGGTAGAGTACTGCTGGACCTGTCCATTTTGGAAATAAGATATTTCATCTTCTGGAAGAAAAATGAAATAAATAATGCCGGTACTGGTGTGTTGCCCCTTTATGTGCATTCATCACCATGATGGCTTTTCATTTCCAGTAAATGCCCGGTAGACATTACAGAATTCCTGGGTAATTTAGGTGAATCTGTTTCCTCTCCTTCCTTAGACCTGGAATGCTGCTTGGTAAAGTGATGATTCCTTTAGTCTTTTTCCATTAGAAGTCATGTACATACCACCATCTTATAAGATTCCAAGTGTTATGTTTGTTTTATTGTATCTGATGGAATTGGAAAAGAAAAGGGGGGAAAAAGCAAATCTTTCATAATTGACATGATTATTCTTCTGTCCCTAAATTAAGCTCACCTTCTGAAAATGCCTTTTCTTTTAATAAGCCATTTTCAGTTGTAGATCCTTTGTGTCAGATTTGGAGGGAAAAAGTACATTTTATTTGTGATATTGTTTAAGTGCTAAAATTGTCAACAGTCAAAAAAATTAGTACATTTGTACCACTCTAGTATGATTGAATTTGTGAGTCTGTTCCTCTCCCTCCCACATTTTCATTCTTTCTTAAGAAACAGAGTCTTCAACCTTAAAACCATTATTTTATAGGACTTACTTCTAACTTAATTGTTCAGAACAGAGGGTATTATTATTGCTAATAATAGTAAAGCAAAATATAACAAGTACAATAATAAAGGAAAAATCATAAACTTTCAGGAAATCTTAAAAATTCAATAAATTGTTTTTTGAAATGTATGTGAAACTTCATTTCAGTCTGTCTACTCCCCATGTCATCTTTGGTCTTTAGAAACCCGTCAGTTTATCTCATTTAATCTCACAGAAAATGTTTATGGGTTTCTTTCACTTCTGTAAAGATTGATCCCACTTTAGTCTGTCCCTCTTTCCCCCTCTGCCTCTCTACTTCTCTCTTTCCTTAGGTTCTGTTGAAAGATAGGAAGAACACCCAGTACATCCTCGGTCTTAGATTGCTTGAAGAATTAAAGTACGGCTTATGTCTTTTTAGAGGAAACCTTGGGCTGATCTCTGAGGAGCTCCTTTGCCACAGGATGTCCTAAATTGAGTGCTAGGAAATGCGGATGAGGCATCTGTACAGTTTGAGGAGTGGGCAGGATCCTGCTGTCTCTTGAAGTGGCATGTGTTATCTCAAAGTGAATATGTATTACCTGACTGACCACATGGACCATTGAGTTTCAAATCCCTACTAGTGGTTTCAAAGTCAGAGCAGTTTTATCTCTGATGATCTGTCTACTCAGTGTAGTAGTTACTCAGAATTACAAGAATATACTCTCTGCTCATTCACTCTTTGCCTATGGGACACAAATTATTTCCATTAAGGTGGGCTTGTAGGAGTTTGTTCATCATGAACTTGAAAGTGAAATGAGTTCAATGTCAGGGTAGCTTACCTCTTTTAGCTCTCATATCAAAGTATCTTTCCCAAAATAATCCTAATGTTTAGGTTTCCTAACCCATTTTTGTCTTTCATAGTATTTTCACTTGGAATGTTTATCTTCTCCCAACTATCTTTTGACTTTCCTTCTTATAAGGAGGTGGCAATTTCCCTATGGTGCTTCTCTTCCATATTCCTCCAAAGAACTGCTTAGGCATTTCCACGAATCCTATAAAATCTTATTTTGTAGGGGATCAAGATTTCAAATTGACTCCCAATTTCCATATTAGTATAAATGAGAGAAAAGACCTGGCATCAGTGGGTTTTAAAATGTTACATTCCTGAGTTAGCAATTCATGCTTTTCTTAGAAAGGATGGCTTCTGTAACTAATCTAGTGTAGACACCTTTATAGTTAAATGATGGCATGTTTTTCTCTTTTAAGTCCACCACTTAACTGATTTTAACTTTGAAAAATTAGCAAGTTATTTTTATTCCTGTAGAGTTTGTTCTTAACCTGAGTTTTTGAGACTTATAAGTCTAATTTTCTTGGCAACTGGGTTTATCCTGAGAGGGCAATATAAAAGATCATTAGTTTTCACATTTTTTTTTTTATTGTATACAAATGGGATACATGTTGTTTCTCTATTTGTACATGGAGTCAAGGCATACCATTTGTGTAATCATACGTTTACATAGGGCTATGATGTTGATTCACTATTTTTTTCCCTTCCCCCCCACCCTTCCCACCCCTCTTTTCCTTCTATACAGTCCTCCTTTCCTTCATTCTTACCACACTCCTTATCCCTAACCCTAAACCTAACCCTAAACCTAATGCTAACCCCTCCCACCCCCCAATATATGTCATCATCCACTTATCAGCGAGATCATTCGTCCTTTAGTTTTTTGAAATTGGCTTATCTCACTTAGCATGATATTCTCCAATTTCATCCATTTGCCTGCAAATGCCATAATTTTATTCTTCATTGTGGAGTAATATTCCATTGTATATATATGCCACAGTTTCTTTATCCATTCATCAACTGAAGGGCATCTAGGTTGGTTCCACAATCTGGCTATGGTGAATTGAGCAGCAATGAACATTGATGTGGCTGTATCTCTGTAATATGCTGATTTTAAGTCCTTTGGGTATAGGCCAAGGAGTGGGATAGCTGGGTAGTTTTCACATTTTTATTTTCCAAAATTCTTTTGAGCTGCTACACTTCAGAGAACTAATTAGGCCCCGTTAGCATCCTGAGGTGTATGCATTGTTCCTGGTGTGTTGATGAAAGTTTATTTTGAGTTAAGTAATCAGCCCTTGCCATGTTCATTCTCTGATGAAAGCATTCTTAGTGAAAATCTTAGATAATTAGAGTCTATTCATCCAGCATCCAGATCAATGCTGTTTCCTAAACTTAACTCTCTAAACAAGTTGAGTGTCCCAGCTCAATAAATAAAATACTTAAAATTCATGGTAAAAATAATGCTGATAAATTTCAAATTTTCAATTCTTAAGTCCCTAACACTTCAAAGAGATGTTCCACTAACCCCATCTTAGCCATTCATTGGCTTGACCTTAATCGGTGTGCCTTAAATTCCACAGAGGGCAAAGCTTGTCTTTTTGTCTTTGTGTCCAACTACTCAATATCATGATTTCTTTTAAAAACATACTACTTTTTTTGAAAAGAAAATTCTAAATGCAAATTAGAAAGTAAAATTCCTTTGTCCCATCTGTGTGCTTGGAGTTGATCTGGTGAGCCACTTGAGAGAGTCTTAGTTGTTTTCTCCACTGTCCCAGCCCACAAAAAGATCCAGTTCAAGTCATGATTTTCATATAATGTAGTTGATGATATTATGGACATTTTAGGGATATTTGCATGGTAAAGGGCTTGGATGGATCCTCTGGAATTTTGAGATTCTCCAGCAGAAATGACATCTGCGGAACCAAGAAGGCACAAGTCACCATCCAGTAAAGATAGTGGCACCTGAGAAATCAGTGTTGCTACCTCAGCCTGGTCTTCTCTGTTCGGACACACCCCAGTTAAAGTGGACTTTAATGCATCATGTTCCCCTGGCTGTGCTTGTCTGGAGGGAGAAGGGCCAGGCATTTCAATCTATAAGACAAATGCTGTTGACCAAAAGGCAGCATTATAAAGTTTTTAAAAATTTTTATTTGATAAAATATTCATGTTTTATCTCAGGATTAGTTTAAATTTATGGTTTCAGTGTTATTAGAAACTAAAGAAAAGAAATCTATTATTTGACTTTGGCTTAAATTTTAAATTTATTGGTAGGAAAACCGTAGAAATATTACTAAATTCAATTCATTAATAGCAATGTCTCAAAATAATTGTAATGAAATGTATTTTCTTACAAGTTTCTGATTTAATTTGTTTTATCACAAAGGTATGCAATGTTCTTTCCTATTGTGGAAACTTGTCTATTTCTTTTCATTTTGATTTAACCTTATGAAGTCTGTCCTTTCCATTCTTGAACCTGAAGAATTCCAGATTTTTCTCTGTCATACAGTTATTTGTATTATCTGAAGTATTTTATTTGTAATTTTTGAGCAGATCACTTAGATTCTTTTCTTTGTAAGACTGCTTGTAATTATGAATGCAGAACAGTGATATTACTCAGCACCTGTCTTGCTAAAAGTGTTCCACATGCATTATTTTATTAAGCCTCATAACATCCCTGTGAGGCAGGGGCATTTTGCAAGTGATTATGGATTGCTTTGCTGAATCAGCACAGCCTTACGGCATTATGATAAGCTTGGGAAAGATTGAGGTCATGTACTAACTTGCTCTCAGGAAACCCTATATGCAGCCAAATATTTTCCTTGGCAGCTGCCACCATTCTAGTCTCTAGGAAGCCCACTGTCCACTGATGCAATAAACCACAACAAACAGTGTATTTTGAAAGAGCAAACCTAAGACAGCATTTGGCCCCTTTGAGAGGCAGGTGAATTACAAGAGATACCAGTACAGCATCCCCCTGTAGTCTACAGAGAAAGACTGCCTTCTGCTCAGAGAAAACTGGGCTTGCCCAACTGTCCTATCAGTCATCTCTAGCCACTTTACCTGTCTTACCTGTAAGCCATCATCTGGCAGGCAGGATTTCCAAAAACAGGTTTCTTGGATTCTGACTGTCCATCTGCATTGAAGCTAATCTTGTTTCAAAATGCCATTAGATAGAACTTTTCTGAAGTCTTGATGATAGTATAATAGTAAATTATCTAGCATTTGGAAGCTTAAGTAGATTGAAAGTTGAGATTGAAAGTGAGAAAAGCACATTTTGTGAAGATTTTATTTCAGTATTTGAATGCTTATACAGTGTTGGAAACATCTCCTATGGCTAGTATATGTAAAAACAATACTAATTTTAAGCTTATGTAAACCAGTTAATTTGATAGAGGATAACTTAATTACTATATGGGGGGGGTATACATATTATTAGCTACTGAATTGTGGTATGTTACATGATCTATATGGATGGTCATTCTTAGAGTTTTTGTTTTTGTCTTATCCATTGGATAGCCAGTGTTCACTATTTGTATGTCTATCTCTCATGAGTAAAACTTTTCTATAAACATTATTGTAGAACAAATTGTCAGACTTTAAAGTAGATTGTTCTGATTTCTTGCAAATGTATTTGACGGCTTGTACGGTCCTTGTATTTGAGAACATGTAACCAATATAAAATTCCAGGGAATTACTAAGTACTGAGGGTATCACAATTTTTTTCCCCTAAATTTGCAAAACTTGCTGGAGAACTAGATGCATAAGGAAAGAAGAGGATATGGTCACAGAAAAGATAGTCACGTTGCCATATTCAGGAAACTTGGTAAATGTTGGCCTTCGTTAATTTCACTTTGACCTCTGTGTGCAAATTGTGGCCATCTGTCCTTTACACTTTTGCTGGGCTTTGAAACATGCAGGTGCCAGCAGTTTCCACTGTCTTACTACCTCTCCTACTGCCTGGTCAAGGCATGTCAGTTCTGAGTAAAGCTGATCCTTGCTTTCTTTTCAATTGCCTACTGCTTTGAATAGTTGTGGAAGTTTAGATGATTCATAGCCATTACAACTTACACTGGAGAAAGTTCATACCATAAGGAATTTAAAGGGTCAACTTTAAAGATTTATTTAAATTTATTCCTATTGTCATTATGAAATGCATTAACTATTGAATGGGGATTTGACAGAAACTCTTTTTTCTAGAAGGTCCAGTTGCATATTTAGGGGATACTGGGACCATAAAGAAAATCATATTTTAGCAAATTAGGAATATCTGTTTGGGGATTATTTTTCTAATACTTTCCAGTCTTTCTTTTCTTCTCACATTTGACCTAATCTCTTACTCTAAATTCAGCGATCCTTTTCTACAATTAGACAAAGTTTGGGAATGTTTATTGAAAATCTACAAATACAAATCAGGTTTCTCTTTGTTGTATAAGAAATTTTGTTTTTAAAAGCTTAAAAGCTCTTTCATGGCATTTGACCTTAAGAACAAAGCAAATCCTTTATTTCACCAGGTTTACTCAGATTTGGCATAGGTACTCTAAGATGCCACCTGAAGGTGTCAGCTCTTTTCTGAAAAAGGATCTCTGTGATGATCTTAGTACAGAATGTGAATAACTACTAACTGCCTCATTCCTTGCAGCACCTGGCCTATGTTAGTTAGCCCTGGTGGCTAAACAACTTTGCTACATGAGTTCGTAAAGACTGGAACCATTTTGAGATGGGGGGGGGCACATATTTCAAAATTAAAGCTATTTCAAATAACTTTAATTAAACATATTAAATTTTAGTGTCTTTACATTATAAAGATGATAACTTTGTTTAGTTTTTCCCACAAAAGTTCTGTTTTGGAGAAACAAAACTGTTAAATTCCCAGGTTTATATGCTTTTCACCCCTTCACTTGTTTCTAAAGTCCCGGCAAGTAAGTTTGGTTCCTTTCTCCAAGTTTATCCCTGGAAGAAGCATGTACATTTTTTAGGTGTATTATTTGAGTAGGGGGTGTGCATGAACATGTGTGTCTTTGTGTTAACTGTTAGGCATCCTCTTTCCCATTGATGGTCCCTAACAGGTTAAAAAACAAAAATAATTCTTTTATGAACCAGACAGAACATAAACACACAGAGAAGGACTAATGAAATAACAGATAATGTCAGTTGCATAGTCACAAAAAATTAGTAAATGCTACCTACAGTAAGTGTTTAAAGTGCCTCAGATATTTGAGACAAGACCTAATCTTGTGTAACCAGTTCTTTGCCCTAAGTGTTTGCCTAGGAATTATCCAGTTTTGTCTTAGTTATAAACTTGCAGAGTTGATCTAGAGTGAACCAAATTCTTAGGTACTAGAAATGTTTGACTATAAGAGACTTGGGTGGTGTGAGGTTGTAAGATTTTTCAGGAAATGGGCCCCCTACCCCACCCACTGTGCACCTCATCACTCAGGTAGTAGATAGCCCGGACACTGGTCTTCTCATGTCCTATCAACAGAGAGCTCTTGCCTTGGCCACAGACACTCTTCACTCATAGTCACTGTCTTTGTTCAGGTGAATTCTGGTTGCTTGGTCCCTAAAGAGCCTGCCCACCCCTCAGCCCCAGCATCCCCACATCTTCCTTGGCTGGCCAGAGCCACTGTACTACACTACTACTTCTCTGTAAAGTTCTCTCATTGTATCAGTTCTTGGCTTTCTCTACTCAGATATGATTTAGCATAATTTGTTTTAGGTCTCTAAATTGGATGTTTCTGTGTTCTATTATCAGCTTTTTGCATTAGGTACTTTAAATTGGGAACACCTGCTTTTTAAAAAGATCCTCCCATGATTGCTCAAGCAGAGGCTCGAATGAGAGAACTGGGAATAGACGGTAGTACGCAAAATGAAGCTGAGAGTTTTAACCTCCCTGTGGTATTGTTAGAATCACAGTGGGGGGAAGGAGAAGAGAGGATACACAACTTGTACCGATCTCCATAGAATGGCATTGGGCTCCGTGTCTACACAGAAACTGAAAGAAAGAGATAACCCAGATGGGAGAAAAACATGCATGGAGAATAAGCAGACCTGAGAAGTGGAACATAAAAATGGAACAGAGAGCAAGGTGCACGTCAGTGAAAAGGAGTGGGGAGCACAGAGATTCCTGGGCATGGAAGGATGACCCCAGGGGACACATGAAGGTCAGGTACTTAGATGGTTTTGAGGCCCAGGATCCCTTCTCTCCACAGCCACATTAACCATGAACAGTGAAGCTGAGGCCTGAGAGTGAAGCCTTGCGAGCTTGGTGGAAGTGAAGGCTGGTGGCACGGCTGGAGAGAGAAAAGATCACACAAGAACAGTCACCAGCCTTTCTCCTTCCTTTCTCCCTCCCTCTGCCCTTGTTCCCTGCACTGTTATTCAATATCTTTATGGCATTCAGCTTTATTTCCATAATTGGGTATCCAGAGTTGAATTTGCCAGCATCTCCAAGGGATTTCAGCCCTCCCCCTTGCTAATCACACTTTCTAGATGGCTCTCCTGGCTCAGGCGTAACCTTATCCTTAGAGGCCAAGGCTTCTCCCAGCACACTGTGTGGGAGGGACAAGAAACCTGATGAAGCTTGCCTTTGTACTAGATCCCCAGGCAAATGTGACAATTTATAGAACTCCCCCCAGTAGGTTTATTTTCTAAAGAGCTGTGAGTAGCTGGGAAAAATCCCAGGGTCTGATAAAAACTCCCATGATGCCCAAACTACTTTTTTGTATGAAGCAGGTTGTAACTTCCTAGATAAGAATCTGGATTAATAAATTAGTTTGTTTTGAAGTGTGGGTTTTTTCCCCCTTCATCTGTCAGGTGTAGAAAGAATGTTAGTGACTTTCTTTTCTGTTGAAGGCTCCTCCCAGGGGCCTGACCACCACGGAAATGATCCTGATGTCCTTCTCACCTATATTTTGACCTTTTTCCTCATCCCATCTTTTTCTAATATTTGATTCCAAAAAGCAGAGTCTTAAAGTCTCCGTTCTACTTTGTTACCTGTATAGCAAAGCTCTTCAAAACAGATACTTCTATAAAGAAATTCGTGATCTTTGGATCCTGGCTAAGCTGAATTTATTTCAATTACAACTGTGAAACAGTTCACTATGGAGTACCCACTATGTGCCAGACAGTGAATAAAAAGACATAGCCTAGGAGCCAACAATCCAGTGGAAGAGAACCATGGATAAGTAGTGTTAGAGTGGGGTAGGTAGAGGGTATCAGGAAAACACAGAGTAAGGGGCCTTCCTTAGTTGAAATGAACCTTCTGGAGCAGAACCAGTCTTCAAAGAGAGGGACAGAAGGGCAGCCAGGCATTAATACTGCCAGGTATACCAGTGGGAATATTGGGACTTGAGACTGGTTATGCCAATAAACAGGATTAGGGAGATAAAATATTTATACTACTCAGACCAAAGTTTTTGAGGATTTTAAAAATCCACATATTTAACCTGTTTATCAGAAACTTTCTTTAGTGCTCCTACAGTGTAATTTGGTTGACCTTGCTTTTGATTTAACATACATATTTGAAAGAAATGAAACATTTATGTAATTTGGTCTTTTGAGAGGCTGCCCTGAATGTTCAGAATTAGCACCAAGTTGTAACTTTATCTCACTCTATTTCTTTCACATCCCATTGGTTTTTTGGTTTGTTTTTTTTTTTTCTTCTATCTAGTTTTATTCTCATTGTTCAGTCTTCTAAAAAAATTATGATTCCTTCATTTCCTAATCCTTACTAGGTTTTAGTAAGCCAAGGAGTTAGAATTTATGCTAAATAAGTAATTCTCGTTGTATTTGGCCTTCACAGAAATGCACCGTGGTCACGCCGAATGAGTGAGTGCAGCCAGAAGAAACTTAAAGATACGCACTTGTTCTTTCAGTTCATTAACTTGTAGAACTTCGTTTTTGTTTTTGGGTGGTTGGATTTTTTTGTTTGTTTTTGGTGCCAGGGATTGAAACCAGGAGTACTTAACCACTGAGATTCCCAGCCCTTTTTAAATATTTTTTTTTAGAGTCAGGGTCTTGCTGAGTTGCGGTGAACTTCCTAAGTTGCTGAGGCTGGCTTTCAACTCACCAGCCTCCTGCCTCAGCCTCTTGAACCACTGGGATTACATGCATGCATACCCTGCTAACTTGTACTTCTGAAGCAGTGTTTTCAAGGGTTCTTTTCCTGTCTGTGTGGTTTACTATGTGCCTGCTGGTCTTTCCCTCCCTTTCTTTCTTCCTTTTTTCCTTCTTCCCTTCTTTCCCCCCCCCCCCTTCTTTTTTTCCTGTGATCTGTCTTTGAGCCTCTGCAGGACTTGAACTGTGAAGTATAAAAACTTAGCTTATCTAAGAGAGACTTTAAAGAGAGACTTTAGACAAATTGTTACACACTCACATGACTTACAATGAAAGATTATCCACAGTCCATTTTTCCTATCACTAAATTCAATACTGATAGGTAAAATGTGGAGTGTTAAACAAAAATATATATGGGTGACAGCGAATGAATGAGAGTTACTGTGAACAAAGACATTTTCCAGCCATGTACACCCGGACTCTTTTCTAGTGGCCATCCTTTCTTGATAAGGGTAGTACATTAATTTTAAACATAGGCCTGTATATTTCAAACTTGTGACGTGAGTGTTGCTTCTCTTTAAGTAGTCATGTCTTGCCATTGGTGAAAACGAAACCAGATCTCTTGCTTTCTCTGAAGCAGAGCTTGAGAGAGTTCTGCTGGGTGGAGATGGCCTTGAGATTGGTTAATTTTGCTGTTTCTTGTGCTGCAGGGAAATCATGGTAGTTAACAAGAAGCTCAATGTCAGAAAGAGAGGGAGGCAACTTGGGGCTTAGGTACCTCCCACTACTAAAGAAAGTGCAGCTGCGCGTTTTTAATATGCACGGCAGGAGATTTCAGCAGCTCGATGATATATAGTGCATTAATGTTGAAAAGATAAACACATTTGGAGAGCACAGGAAGGGCCTTGTGTTTTTATGTTAGCAGAATGCTTCCTAATGAATAAGAATGTGCTGCTGGCTTCACAGAGCCATATGGCAGCTTTTCTAATTTTAGTTGGGTACAGATGCATAATTCTCTCGTTTTACCTTCTAGAACCTTTGAGATGCTACATAACTTTTCCTGTAATATTTAATCTATAGTGCTTGGCCAGAAACTGCCTGTCATTGTTTCAGTGACTTCTTTGCTCTGCATGGGTCTCACTGCTGCTGGTTTGAGTCACTTCACCTGAAGCTATCCAGTTTCTGAATGCAAGAAAAGATGGAAATTGCGGATGTATTCACATTAGAGTCTTAAAATTTGTTGTGGAGGTGATTAGACTGTGTTTGACATCAGTCCACTGAGAAATTGATAGATTTCTCGGTTAGTGATTTTACTCAATTTTGAAGCAGTGGAATTAATTATAAAACCTCCACAAAGTATCAGGTTCATTTTAGTCAAAGATTCTAATACAACCTCAGCCAAAGCAACTATCTTTGTGTTTGACCAAACATAAAAATAACTTAAACTTTTAATTGGCCTTCATGTCAGGGATATCTAAACTTGGGCAGTGCAAAGACGTTTTTGTGTACGTGTAAATCCCTTGTGGATTATCTCTCAGTTGATGTATTTTTACAGAGTGGGTGCTATTTGTTTGAATTCTGACTTTTTAAACACAACTTTTCTACAGCGTCTTCAGAAGAATATTAGCTTCTGCCATAATGGCAGTATCACTCTTTCCCTATAATGCGCAGACATGAAACCGCGTGTCGGTTTCTGAGTAGTCAGTGGTGGTTGGCACTACTCTGCTGGAGTTAGAACAATCACATGGCTGTCGCTGGAGCCATGGCTGCCATACCTGTGACGGAATGGGTCTCTTTTCCTAGTGTTTTGAGTTTATGTTCTCAGTGCAGTTGCCTATAAACAAATAGGTAGGACTCCATAATAAATGAAAATTGGTGTTAGAAGAATGTGAAAGATCTTTAAAAAAAAAAAGAAAGCACCACTTTATGATTTACAAAGATCTAATATACTTTTTTATAGTTAAATTAATTTTTCATTAGGATCAATTTCTGATTTATTGCTGTTCTACTCAGAAAACTGGAATTTTACTTTGAAATTTATACTGCACATGCCAGTGATAAAAAGCATTTTAGTCAGATTGCTTCAAAAGAATATTTTGCCTTGTATTTTAAAATAAGTTACATTTATAGAGATCAAATGCTTCCCTATTTACCTTTCTTTTGTTCTGAGAGAAAACACAAATAATAATTACTTATAAAAAATATGGAATATAATTTTAATGATTCCCCCCCACCCAATTTGTGATACAGTTCGTCTTAACACAGTCCCTGAAGAGATGGGCTTTTGTTCTTTGCTTTAAAACTGGAAATTTAATTAATTGGTATTGGATTTCTGGAGTGCAGGCAAATGGAGAAGGGGACCAGGAGGGATTGCTCTCAAAGCAGCCACCCAAGAGGGAAAGGATGGTCAGAGAAAGATTAGAGAGGCATCGTGGATAGTCTCTCCATTCAGAGTGTTGCAGTTGTAGAGCTGTACTTTCAAACAAACAAACAAAAAAATCATAGGTATTTTCTGATTTTTAAAAATCAGTAGGGATGAAGAAAAGGATAGAATTATTATTTTCATAGGTCGTATTCTTCACCTAAAAAGAATAACTTTAATGGGAGACATGATGAAGTCAAAGCATAGAGGAAAAATCTTTTCTTAGGCTCTGAAAATTAAATTTTAGCATCTCTTTCTCCAATTTAAGAGTTCCATCTGTAATAATGAGAATTTCATAAGGTTGTGATCATATGAAACTCTGGGACTAACTTTCTACTGTTGAGTTTACTGGAGGATATTTTTGTAACAGAATATATTTTTATGGGTTAATGGATGCAAAATATAGAAAACTAAATATAGTTTGTGACCGCTGAGAAAACTGCCTAATTTTAAAATATTAAATAGTGTGTTTTAGTATAGTAATGCTGTACTTACAGAAGTACAAATATATCTAAGGATTTAAGCATATTTTTATCTGGGATATAAAAATAGCATACTCGTTACTGAAATAAATGTTCTGTCAAGATACCAGTATATGTCAGGTTAACATAATAGTGTATTCTTAAAGGAGTCCTTCTCTTCTTCCTCCTTCTTCCCTTCCTCCTCCTCCTATTTAATTTCAGGGCTTAACTGAACATTAAACAGAAGTGGCAATTACTTCATGAGAAGTACTCAAATAGCATAAATTCAATGCCAGTTTAATTTAGATTCCAGTTACATTGGTAAAGCCATATTTCTGGGTGTTTTCTATCTCTTCATACTATTGATTTATGTTTAATATTGAGAAATGATCAAAGCACAAATTCAGTACAGAATAGGACAGTAGATAACAAATTGGTTAGAAAGTACACATATTCTTAACATTTTTCTGAGAACAGGAGTGAAAAGCCCCAAGTTCATTCTTACCCCTTGACTCTTATTTATTTTGTTCACATAGTAATGAAAATTCCTCATTCTTTTCATTGTACATAAATTGCATAGGTGTAAACTTTGCAATATTTTTTTAAGAATCCTCTTGGAATTAACTTACAGACTCAGTTGGAGTTTTCTCTCAAGTCACATGTTTCACTAATATAATTTCAAATTGATCTTGTGAAAATGTTTGTTGTTTCACTTTAAGTCAGGTTACTAAAGCTCCGGATTAGATGAAATTTTTGTTGGTATTCCTAAATATTGATTTCCAAGGCCAGGCTGAGATTTCCTAGTGACCCAGTGGCACACATCCATTGCCACCCATCTCCTTGCTGCCATCTACTTGCATATCCCACGGAATCCAACTCAGTTTTAATGCACGTGAAATAAATATTTTCAACTATGTCCAGCCATTTTTCTCTTCCTTGTGAAATTAAAATAGTTGCAGCTTAACCCTTTGCTGTTGTCATCTGGTTTGATTATAGTTGTTTTGCCTTCCTGGCTGAAGTGTGTGAGCTCTCAGCCAGCCAGGGTGGTACAGTTCACTTCTAGAGACTGGATACTCACAGGCAGAGCTCAGCATCCACCCAAAGCACTCTCACACCTCCTCATGTGCTCAGATAGGTTGCTCATTCTGTTATGTGTTTTACGTAGTTGTTGTTCTTGTTTGTTGTTGTTGTTCTTTTAAAGATTTAAATCTGTTTAATGAAAAATAGAAAAAGCATATTTTGTAATTTATTTGTAAACAATTTTCAAGGATAGTATTATTTTTATCCAAATTTTCCAGTAGTGCCCCTAAACACATTTAAAAGTCTGAAATTCTTTGCCTGAGCATATTGCTAGAATATTTAGAATGCTCAGACATAAGAACTTGTTATTGTTTGGGAACCTATCTGATGGAGTTATCTTACTGTTAAGTTTTACAGATTCCACAGAAAACATTAATAGATGAGTTTAGGTTCTCAGATAATCAGATCCTTAAAAACATCTCACCAAGTCTAGTGATTGTCTTTTAAAGACTCAATAGTGGATTGTTATCGCAAACATTATTTTACCCTAAAATGTAGCATTAGTATAGACACCATAGAAAGCAATAATTCACAACTCTTATGATATCAGAATATCACAGGACAACAGCCTGAAGTTTTCTAGGGACCAACAATAGTAGTGTTGCCTCTTTTTTTTTTTTTTTTTTTTTGTACCAGGACTTGAACTCAGGGGCACTCAACCACTAAGCCACATCCCCAGCCCTATTTTTTATTTTATTTAGAGACGGGGGTCTCACTCAGTTGCTTAGCACCTTGCCGTTGCTGAGGCTGGCTTTGAACTCTCCATCCTCCTGCCTCCACCTCCCGAGCTGCTGGGATTACAGCAGGTGTTGTATCACCACACCCACACCCAGCCGTAGTGTTGCCTTTTGATGAACAACTGATGTTTCATCTCTCACTCTCCGCCAGCAATAACCTAAATGAAAGCCATTCTTTAGTCTTCTTTTCTTCCCTTTTTTTTTAATTTGATAGTAACATTTATTTTTTTAATTAATTTTTTTATTTGTTCTAACTTGTATATGACAGTAGAATGCATTTATACATTTTGATAGATCATGGAAAATGGAGTGTAGTCTATCATTTTTCTGATTATACTTATTGTAGGATCACATCGGTCATATAGTCTGGGGATTGAACCTAGCTAGTGCCTTGCATTCTACCCCTGAACCTAGCTAGTGCCTTGCATTCTACCCCTGTACTCCTAGTCCAGATTCATTTTTTGAAAGGAATGAAATGACAGGTTGTAATAGTGGAAGAATGGAACTTGGGGTCCTGAGAGATGAGATACCTTGAAACTTAAAATGGCAAGACAAAATGATCTGTTATTTAAGACCACTCTCCCCGAGGTATCCTCATTAGCCCCTATTCTTTGGCTCTGCTCACCTCTGTTCCAGTCTTTTCCCTGTACTCTGAAGGGCCAGCAAAGCAAATGGGAAAAAATTGGTTCCTCTTTCCGTCCATCTTCAACTTCACTTTTTCCTGGGACAAGTGACGGTGGAGAGTCTGTCAGTCACATGCCAAATATTTAGTTAAAATCTACTTCAAAATAGGGCCAATACTGGCTGTTGAGAGGATTCAGATGGTCCCCCCACTTAATGAAACTTGCCTTCTAGTGGGACAGTGTGTTATTTTATGGACTTCGGTAGGAGAATGGGGATACCCCTTAGGAATGTATCAGATTCTCATGCAAGGAAAGCCTTCTGATCTGTGTGCATGCTCCCACAGCAAATTCTGGCAGTTACCCTCAGGGGAGGGGTCTTCTCATGTGCAGCATTCCAATTTAAGAATCACTGCTGCTGCTGAAGAATGTTTCAGGCAGGAGAATGGTACATCTGTAGATAGAATGCAGAGCAAAGGCTACAGACTTGCTCTTCCACACTGACTGCCACCATCGTAAGACATCAAATAAGTGAGAATGTGCAGAACTACATATATCCATAATATCAGTACGTGGATTTTGAGATTTGGTACTAATGAAGTTCATGCAGCCTTCAGTCTGAAGCATGCAAGGACCTCTGTAATGCAGGCCATTTGAGAGGTACAAGCCCTGTCCACATCCAGGGGAACTCCATGGAGAGCAGTGTGGTACATATGGAAAGTCCAGGCCAGCTTGCCAACAAAATATCCACCAAAATTAGATGAAGGAGGTGATGACTTAAGTCCTGACCCTGTACTGGTAGATGTGGAAATGAGAGGACCCTGAGGAGAAATCTGTAACTCACAAGTGAACTGCCCAAAAGACAGAAGCCATGTCCCAGTGTACATTTATTATTCTGGATCTATGGGCAATGAAAAAGATTCTGAGAAAAATGAAAGGAAGAGGAGACATGCCGTAATCAGCTGAGCCAGTCCTGTGTCCTCTTGCTGGAGAAACTTGATATCTCCTGCTCTGTAAGGACTGGCAGGAACTGGGGTGAGACCATGCCTACAGGGAGCCAGCATTAAGAGATCTAGTGGTAAAGGACCAGGGAAGGTGGTAAAAAAACGATAAGGACTGACACATCTGCCAGTGTTGAGCTATGAAGGCTACTGGACAAGTCATATCTATTTATAGACAGTCACAGTTTTTTAGCTCTAAAGAGGTAAATATGGAAAGTAGCAGAGTAGTTGAAAAACTAGCTACAGTCTGCTTATAAGTTCTACAAAGAATTTACTACATGTGGAGCTCAGTAAAGAAATAATAAATATAAATACTGTGACAATAGATTTGTAAACAACTTTGTAGTTTTTTTGTTTTTGTTTTTAATTTTCTTGGTTTTTCTGGAACGACAATTCTGAGGATATACAGAGGCAAACACCTCACTTTCTCCTGCTAAGCTCTCACAATACAGAACACTTCTGTGACCAAATGTATGAGGTTTTTGTAGTTTTTAAAGTATATTTTATATACCATTCCATTTATTCTTGATCCAGTTTGATATCCATGAGGAGGCAAGGAAACCAGGGCCTCATCAAGTGTTGTGCTGTGAGTTGTACTTCTACCAAGTGGTTGAGTTTGAACTTGAATCACACAGGTCATCTTCACTTTTCACTAATGAATATACACTGTGTAAACTTGAGAGTGGCAAGATTTGGAGGATCTGAATAATTTCTAATTATTTTCTAGGTTCCACAAATTAGACTTTACAGATTTAAAAAACAAAATCTATTTTTGCCCCCCACCCCATTGCCAATTTCAGGAAAGCAGATTGATTTTGAGTGCTAAATTGAGTTACAAGTTTTTTGTGGGTTTTTTTTTTTTTTTTTTTTTTTTGCATTTTAATTACAATGATGATATGCAGTGTAAACAGGGATGTGATTTACAAATAATTGGCACATTGTTTTTCTGTTGTTTTGTAGCAGGTTGTCAATATGTATCTATTATGCTTTAAACTTTTTTGATGCTCTTGAAATAACTAGTTTACACATATCTTGATAAATATTCATTTCTCTCCTATGAGATTGTTCATAAAATAGTGTTATCCATAGTAGCATGGCTCCTGGCCTTGTGGGTCTGAGTGCTTCCTTAGAGTTTCAGTCCAGGAGCATGGGCCGGCCACCACTATTAGATCAAAGGACAGCTGTTGACATTCTCTGGGAGCCAGATGGGGTTCCTCTTCCCTCTCCTCTAAATCATGAAGTCCTATGGACAAGTTAGGGACCAAATCTTCCCAGTCACATTAAAGGTGAACGTGAGCAGATGTAGAACAGTGAGAGTCAGGTGGGGCAGCCATAGCAGGTCAGAACTCTGTTATTTCTTCTTCAAGTGTGTGCAAGTATACCACTGAATTTTGAATAACAGATCTTCTTTTATCCTAGTTTGGGGAATCTCTTGAGTAGAAACTAATTGTGCCATAGTATATAGCAGTTTCATAATCTAGAAAAGGTGCCTGTCAGGGACTGGCACAAAACCTCTAAACTCATTTTCTTAGCAGCCTCAAAGAGCCACAGGTTCTGGAGGTGAAAAGTTAATGTCTGGTTTCCGCTTCAAGCCATTTCTCCTGTCCAGGGGCAGTGGGGATGTGTTCTCTTTTATAGGCACATCTGATCCCACTAGAGATTTTTAAAAATCATTATAATAAAAATACTTCTGAATCACTCTGCCCTTGAAATAGCACCACCATTTAATTCACACTTATGTTTGTTGCAGAGAAAGCAGCAGCTGCCAACATAGACGAAGTGCAGAAGTCAGATGTGTCATCTACAGGGCAAGGCGTCATCGACAAGGATGCACTGGGGCCTATGATGCTGGAGGTAGCTCACCCTCATTTGGTTCTGTATTTTAAAATGTTGATCTTCATGTGGTTTTATTTGATTACAGGTAAATCTCACTTAAGAAAAATCTGCACTAATACTACAACCTCATGTCCTTAATAGTTTATATGTATCCACCTGTGTTCTGGCTCTTGCTGTCAGCATATATATTTTTGAAATAAACAATATAGAATTAAATTAACTAGAATAGAATATAAATTGACAGGTTTTAATTGCCAGTTGAGCACTGATGTTAAAAAAAAAAAAAACATATTCATGAACTGGAGTTGTGGCTCAGGGATAGAATGCTTGCCTAGCTTATGTGAGGCACTGGGTTCAATTCTCATTTTAAATAAATGAATAAAATAAAGGTCTGTCATCTAAAACATTTTTAAAAAATATTCACAGGTATATTTTTATGTGAAATGCTCCCCAAACTCTTACATTTAATTATGTGCCATGTTCCTGTGTCTGTATGTACAAGTGAAAATTTTAAAACCAATAGGTGTAGTACACTTGAAGTACTTAGCATGGAATTACATGTTAAATGATATCTATTATAATTCTCATTTTTTAAAAATTGAGAACCAAAGAGTTCTATGTTTTTATGTATGCTACTTCAAACTAGCTAGTTTATCTCATAAACATGAAAATTGAAATAGCAAGCCAAAGAAACTTCTAGGATAATCAAAGGTGTAAACCTCTTCTTTGGAAAGCTTTATAACCAGATGCTGTTCAGAATTTGTAGCATCCAGTTTTCCTATTTTATTAACTACTACTAAACATCAAGTGTTTTGCTCTACCTGTTCCAAAATTAAAATTCAATATGTAGGCTATGGTAAGATGAGAGGAAAAAATGTCAGTGAATATATAACAAGAAACAGGAACCTGGAAACAAATTATGTCGGTTCTCAGGATAATTTGCTCAGCTGATAATATGGCGAGGCTGAAAAGCACTGCCAGACCAGAGGCTTTGCAGCATCGTCACTACAGATCTGCTGACTGCAGCAGCCTCCAATATATGAGAAATTAGTGTTTTTAAGACAAAGATAACTAATGGTCTCTCAACCTTATCAGCCCCCCCCCTTTTTTTTAGTTGGCGCATAAGATGATTTTTATTTTTAGAAAATCTAATTCTGTGAAAATCTACCATATAATTGGGGGGGGAGGTAGGGGAGAGACAGAAAAGATTAAAGATCTGTCCAGGTCTTTGTATTTAGAAATGACAAAATTCATCCCCTGGGGCTGGACCTGCTGACCAAAAGGCTTTAAATGACCCAGTGTTGGCTCTTGTTTATCTTCTCTTGAATCACTAGCTTGAAAACATTCAACCACAATTTCCAAGGAAAAGACAAAAACACACTTAACCTGATTTTCCATACTCATGGAGGCAGTAGAGGGGCCCAGAGTGCTGCTTCCCACTCAGATCTTAACAGCAGATAATAAAAACTAAGTGGACTGTTTAGAATTACATAAAAGCAAGTAGATAATTTCCATTGGAAAAACTTTTGAATTACAAACAAAATTGATTTGAAAATTATGGTAATCTAAATTGTTACAATTGGGAAATTTCCATGTACCTGTGTAGTTATTATGTCTGGAGGCAAAAATTTTAAGTTGAAACTCCTGTGAGGACTTTTGAGGCTTCTAAAAAGAAATGCTTGGAGAACCTACTAGACTGTGTGACTTAACCTTTTTGAGAGTGAGTTCATTAATTGAAGAAATCAGATTGCTAGGTATCAGTGAACCTGATCTCATAAAATCAAACCAACATTTTTTTGTTGTTGTTTCAAAATAAACTGAGAATATGGTATATTAAGCAAGTACCTATGTAGCAGGACTTGAGTGCTGAGTATATTAGGCAGATAGTGCTTGAATCTAGTGACTTATAGTTTAAATTTAAATCTTTATCCCTGTTGACGGGTAATCATTTAAACAGAGAAAACATGTTCTCATGGAGCTGTTCCTAGGCATAGATGCACACTCATGCTTGCATCATAGCATAGTGGTTGCTAGGCAACAAAACCAAATGTCAGCTTTTTTCATCAGAGCATATCATGGTGAGCTTTATAAAACACAAACAGTTTTATGAGATGAAACAATTTTATCTTTCAGTTTTATTAGGTCACAGATCAGTTTTTTCACCATAGTGGAAAGCAGTAGAAAGAACATACACTTTCAGAAGTAAACTATAGGTCATGTAATTATGAAAACCCCTATTGAATGTGTATCTAAAACAGTGAGTTTAAAGGCCACTTGGTACATAGCTAATCATCTGGCTGCTTTCCTGTTCCCCCTGCTGGTGTGCATACTTGGCACACAGTTCTCATGTGCTAGTGCTAGCCTACAGGGAGAAAACCTGACAGAATATTTAAGAAAAACCTAAAACCAAGTAGTGTTACATCTTTCTTAAATGAGAACTTCTCACTGGTACCTGCAGTCAGTTCTAGTTTGAGAAAGTACTTAGTTTGTGTTGAGAACAGAATTAAAGATGGCATGTAAAGACATATTCTACCACCATGTATAACTAAAAGGAACAAATTTTTAAAAAAGATAGTATGTATTGAAAGCTCACAAAGCTAAATAATAATAAGTTAAATAATAACTTAAGGAAAAAACAAACTAGGGAGAAAGTAAACATTTCAGGCCCCATCCTACATGTACATATCCAGGAAGCATTCATGTTAGAAACAGTAACAAACTTGTATCCCCAGGAAACTTAAGTGGTATACGCTGACTAGTGGCCCTGAGGAACGCCAAGCTTTTTCTTGTCCTGATCGTTCATCTGATTAAAACAAACAGAGCTCTGATCAACAAGAATCCAAAAGGGAAAAGAGGAATAACATAACAAGGCAAAACTCCCTGAACCCCCAGCCTTTTTTGCTGCCAGTGCAGACATTATGGGAAAATAGCAGAGAATAGTGGAGGAGAGCACCCTGCTGCCTAGTGATCGAGTGATGAGCTTTCAAATCAGGTCTGCCTGGGTTCAGATTCCAGCTCTGCCACTAAGTTGGCCATTCACTTAACCTCTTCTGGCCCCAATTTTCTCTACTGTAAATTGGTGAAGATAAACATTCCTCCCAGAGTTGAAAATATTAATAAGGCACAATGTGTATAAGGCACAGTAAATGTTCACAATAGCTATAAATATTATCTTAATTTCCTGAAATGATGTTAGATTCCTCATCCCTTTCCCTAATCTAAATTGAGATGACACAAAGAGTGAGACTATGAACCATTGTGGGAAGCATGCTACTGCTCTGTAGGTAATTTAAGAATCCAGCTGATAATCTGGTGAAACAAGCACAGACTGTGCCAAAAGTCCCAGGGAGACTAGTTTGCCAAATCAGGGACCCTATCAGACCTTTCCCCCCCCACACACCAAACAACAGAGGACTAATATATTTGTGAAGCCCCAAGTTTATCTGCAATTCTTTTTGCTTAAATTCTAGTGGCTTTAAAAGTAATAAAATTTGGGTATTTTTTTCCCCTTATTATTTATTTTTAAAATGAGAAAAAAATTATCACTGACCACTTCCTCCTATTATAACATGAAAAACTATAGAGCAAAATGACTGTGTATTGGGTGGTAACATAAAAGTTGTTCTTGGCCCTATGTACATTAATCTCATTTTGAAAATGTAGGTAAACGCCTGTACACTTATTTGGCAATAATTATCTCCTGATAAATTAACAGAATTAGTGTTAGTTTGTGACAAGAAACCCTGATGTAGTGGGCTGTCTCCCACTGACTAAGACGGAATAATTTCTGTTTCACAAGAGAAAATGTGTTAATTGTTTCTGAAAACTAGGAGAGGGGCGGGGGAGATCTCTTTTCTGTCCACTTGTGAATTAAGCATTTCCCTTAAAGGGATCACTCCCTTCTTAGCATTTGCAAATAATTTTATGCTGCATCCTAACATAATTCATGTCAAAAATTTTCCCTTAGGCCCTGGATGGGTTCTTCTTTGTAGTGAACCTGGAAGGCAACGTGGTGTTTGTTTCAGAGAATGTGACACAGTATCTAAGGTATAACCAAGAAGAGCTGATGAACAAAAGTGTATATAGCATCCTGCATGTTGGGGACCACACTGAATTTGTCAAAAACCTGCTGCCAAAGTCTATAGGTAAATGATTGTCTGCTGGGCCTCCCTCCCCCTCCTCCCACACCCCCCTTACTCACATTGTCTTGATTGGAGGGGGTAAAATAGAACTGCAGTCATCAGTTGGGATAAGAGTGACTGGGTAGGGCTTTTTCTTGTTGTTGTTATTTGTTTGTTTAAGAGGCACTTGTGTTAAATATATAAGCTTAGAAGTCTTGGAAAGAAGCACATCTGCAGATACTGATTTTGAATGAATGATCATTTTGACCCTATATTTAAGTTCATGAAAATGTTTCAGGTGGAAAGTGTTCATGGCAACTATTTTCATGGAGTTTGTTCTTATTCTTTTTTAAGAAGGTGACAAATTGCCTTATCCTGCCTGGTGCCAGCCCGCTCAGATTTGACCACTTTCTTCATGACTGAGAAGTAGAGTCATGAGAAGTTTTTGAAATTTAGCTCGTTTTGAGTCCTATATGTGAAAGGTTATGATGTGTGTATGTAAGATGTTCTAAAAATTACACACTAAAGAACAAGTGGCGTAGATTTCCTGGGGTATCAGCCCCATAGCCCCAGATGGGCTCTTTGAGACTCACTAGTGGCTCTGTAGGTGTCACTGCCAGACTCTGCCTCCTTAACCCATTCACTCTGTCTCAAATTTCCTAACTTCTTTTTTCAAATTTCCTAACTTTTTCATCTTAATTTAGAGCTGCTACCCAAAAGTGTGTGTGATGATTAAGGGCCGCATTCTAAAGTGGGTGATTCACAGCATGGACCCACCTTATTTGCTGCCTTAAGAGTATTGCTGTTCCCACTTACTCAGTGGTTCTTTTTTTATATTCTCACTTAAACTGATGCTGCTAAGAACATTCACGGATAAAAAGATGTGCATATTTTAATACAGAATAAGGTCAGGTCCTGAGTTGGCAAGTATTTCTGTTCTTTTTCTTAAACTATTTGTATTAGCTGGCCTTATGGCCAAATTCCACTCTGGCTAACTTTTGCCTGATAGGATAACCTTTTGTTCCAAGCGACTGCAACAGTAATACAAAGGGTGTGAATACTTGTAGGATTCCTTTATAACATTCACTAGTAAATGAACAAGAAATGGATTTGTTAATTTCAAGTCACTAATATTTTTAGATCTCTTCAGTAATTTCATGACTTCCTCAGAGGACCTGTACTTATTAATTCACTTGTCTAAAAAGCTCTTTGCCTTACTTTATATTGTACCTTTTTAAAATTTCAACTTACTTATTAACCTGAATTAATAAGAACTCTCTTTTCCCTACCATTTTGTTTTATTTATTTTGTTTTATTTTCTTTTTATCTCACAATCCTCCTGCCTCAGCCTCCCAAGTCACTGGGACTATAGGCATGCACTACCACACCCAGCTGTCCCTGTCATTTTAGACTGCTCTGTGTTCTCTCCATTATATAAATAAAGCTTTTACAAATGCTAATTATGAAATAAACTTAACAGATATCTGCAGAAACACATAAAGCTAGGTGTGGTTCCCTCTATAAGTTTAAAATAAATTCTTATGATTAACTTGATTTTTTAAAAAAACTTTTCTTTCTAGAGTTTCTTTCCCTTTGATTCCTCTAGAGCTAGTGTCCATGGGTTTAGCACTGGGTTGACTGTAACACCTACAGTCCTAGGTGTTCTCTCACTAGTGACTTTGGAGGGCATATTTGCTTTTCATATGGCTTGTCCTGTTTTTGGTCTTGTTCCATTGTCCTGCTAGTCCCAATGGTTTTAGATAAAATATGGGAAATGGTAAAGAAAAGAGCACTAAAATGAGAGTATTAATTCCGATTTTGGCGATTTTGGCTTTTCTAATAGATAAACACTTGTTCAGGAATCAGTTTTTTCAGCTCGTTCATAAACACCCTTTTAATACCCTAAATCAGTCATTCTTTTTTATCTTTCATTGTTTTCTCAAATGTATTTTGAAAAATGATGTCTTCCTTTAGTTTAATATCTATGTCTTGAATTAATATATACTTTTTTAGTTTTGATATTAAAATAGAAGATTGTGAAGTAGTTTTTTACTTGAAAAGAAAGAAATACATTGTGTCTTCAAGAATTTTTCAGTCTTCTTGAAGAAATTTAGAGGAAAGAAGAAAGACTACAAGAGTAATTCAGAAACATCCAAGTTACAAAGTATACACTAAAATTCTGTAAAATGTTAGCAAAGAAATATCTGTAAGAGGAAGCATTGTGGGGCGTCTGTGTAATTGGTGAAGTGTTTATTACAGAAGATCCCAGCCATAGAGCCCGAGTACCTTTGGAGGGACAGATGGAGGCAGCCTCAGATTTTAGGTAGGGTAGCAGCAGGAGCATGTATCCACATGGGACTGAGTGGTGGGATATGGGGAGGAGCTGGGGAATGTGCAAGATCTGCTTAGTTAGATGGGATGGGGCTAGTCGGTGAGGTTTTGACTTTTGTGAAATGAACTTCATACTCCTGACAGCAAGTCCAAATCCTTTGAAAAAATTTGATGCATGCAACAGTTGGTGCCATTTATAGAGTTTTGAGTGGGGGTAATACTTCTAAAACTGGAATGCAAGTAGTCTAAACTGAATTTCCAAGAAATCAAAGATGAGAAACCCCAAAAATAAAAACCATGGTATTCTAGTAGTAAATAATCAAGGCATGAACTTGAAAGAAAGTCAGGGTGAAGAGCAAGGACTATAATAGAAGACAATTTGGAAATTTCCAAATGTTCCCTAATTATTAAATTAACTCAAGAATTTTTCCCCCTCTAGGTTACGAAAGTACTTAGAAAAGCATAAAGCACTATATAAAAGTAAAATAACTGTATTTTTTTCCTACACCATTTTGATAATTCAGCAGTAGTGAATCAGATGTTCGTTTCTTTATAATATTGAATTGCTTTTGCCTTGTCAGTGAATGGGGGATCTTGGTCTGGCGAACCTCCTAGGCGGAACAGCCATACCTTCAACTGCCGGATGCTGGTAAAACCTTTACCTGATTCAGAAGAGGAAGGTCATGATAACCAGGAAGCACATCAGAAGTATGAAACTATGCAGTGCTTTGCTGTCTCTCAACCAAAGTCCATCAAAGAAGAAGGAGAAGGTCAGACAAAACATTCAGGATATATTATGTGTTTATGTATTTACTCCCATGCTTCTTCTTTCACATTTAATAATCTAAAACTAGTAGTCACACAAAGAAAAATTTAGAAGCAAGTTCTTTTTTTTTTTTCAATTTTATTATTTTTGTAATAAATAACAATTTTTAAGTCTCTCAAAAGTGCTATCCAGTAGAATTTTCTGCAATGATGAGGTGATGTATCTTCAGTGTCCAGCATGGCAACCACTATCCACAAGTAGCTATTGAGCATTCGAAGTATCAGTAGAAAAGTAGGGAGTCTAATTTTTTCTATTAAATTTAAATAGCCACATGTGACTAGTGACTACTATATTAGTGCAGCTCTGATAGTGGTTAAACATTTTGGGGAACCATAGTTTCTTTGACATCTAATGTAAACTGGATACCCTTGCCCTAGAAAGATGCACACAAGTACACAAAAACATTTTTTCATATACTTTAAAGGGCGTATAAGAATCCGTGGACACCAGGTTCACAATAGGCAGTAATGGAACGGTGCTTAAGAAAGGATAAGAGACAGGATAGGGAAGGGAGAGGTTTCAGTTCACTAGGCTGTTCCCCACAAAGAAATGCTGATGTAGTATCCTCTCCAACCTCACCTTCCAAGCAAGCCATTTCATATAGTAAAATGGCACTCTCTGTAGTACAAGACAGTGTTAAAGAATGCATTCTGTATGTGTAGCAGAAGGGGAAAAGCTGCTGACCACTAGTGGAGGGAAACATCCTGGTCTGTATAATCATACAGACCAACTCTCAGGTCAGTCACTTACCAACTCTGTGACTGTGACATCTGGATCTGGACCTCTCTAACCTCAGTTCATTATCAAGTGAAGTCACCAGTATTAGCATTATAATATAATAAGGTTCAAGTGAATATGCCCAAACCAAAATTGCCATTGAATTGTATTTAATACTTCTTACTTAAAGTCTGTAAATATTTCTAAATTTAATTTTTGTTTTATTTTTATTGGAAAGGAATAATTAGAGCCATCATAAATGATACATAGTATTTCAAAATTAAGCTTTGGCTTAGGTATGGAACATCAAACTATTTTATTCTATTTTATACAACAAGACCAAGTGCTGCTCATTTCTTCATAACAATATTCTGAAGCTCCATTATAAAGTTACAGCTGCCGGGCATGGTGACACACACTTGTCATCCCAGCAACTTGGGAGGCTAAAGTAGAAAGGTGGCAAGTTTGTCACCAGCCTAAGCAACTTAGCAAGACCCTGTTTCAAAATTAAAAATATATTAAAAAAAGGGGGGCTGGGGGTATGGTTCAGTGGTTAAACACCCCTGGTTTCAATCCCCTGTGCAAAAAAAGGTGTAGCTGGGCATGTGGCACACGCCTGCAATCCCAGCTACTTGGGAGGCTAAGGCAGGAGGTTCACAAGTTTGAAGCCAACCTAAGCAACTTAGTAAGACTCTGTCTCAAAATAAAATTTAAACAAAGGACTGGGATGTAGTGTAGAAGCAGAATATTCCTGGGTTCAATACCCAGTACCAAAAAAGATATAAATTAACTCAGTTTTATATTTAAACATTTTTTGTATGTCTAAAATCATATTCTCTATGTTTCTGAGCCATGGTATTCTTAGGTCTGAATCCTGACTTTTCTAAAGTTTTGTGTGACGTTCTTAAACTTAGCTCTTTGGCTTTCTCTGTTAAATGGAAACTTTGCAACTACCTGCCTCCAAGTTATTAAGAGGATTAAATGAGTTGATAACCTGTAAAGTGGTTAGAAAGATGTTTATCTCATATTAAGTGCCCAGAACTTTAGCTTTTATTTTGGTAAAGGTGATGGATTTTTAATTTTTATTTAAAAAAATTTTTTTTGGTATTGGGAATCTAACCACACCACCAGCCCAGGTGATAATATTTTGAGATACCAGCTGTTTCTAAATATATTTAAAGAAACTCTTTCCCAACAATCATAAAGGTGATCAGAAGACATTAGGCATAGTGACAGATACCTGTATCTCAGCTACCTCCTCTCAGGAGACTGAGGCAGGAGAATTTCAAGTTCCAGACCTGCTTGGGCAACAGCGTGAGGCATAGTGAGACCCACTTGGGTCGTATCTCAGTGGTAAAGTACCCTGGGATCAATCCCTAGTACCATTAAAAAAAAAGGAAAAGAAAAGAAAAAGAGAGAAAGGTATGAAAAAGACTACCGTGTTCTTTTTAACAGCCTTTCATCCCACCCTTTTTAAATTGAAAGGGCTATGCAATGTGTCATGTGTGCTACAAAAATAAATAAAACATTTCTCCATTCTTGAGTACAGAAACCTGATGCATGAAACAATCAAAGTGGGGTGAAGAATAAATGCTTAGCTCTGGTGGTATGAGAAACTAGCCAAGGCCAAAAATCTGAACTATAATGCAGTTATTCTGGTGCACACTGAATTTTCTAGGTACACTGAGATTTGTTCTCTGAATCTGCATCCTAACTCAATTTATATTCTTAGTTTTAAATTTTGCATTGCCATTGTAGGGTCACCTACATAGTTTGATAGAAAGTATGTCTAGTTTTCTCATATGGTGAACCTAAAACTGGAGAATCAAACCCATGACAAAGCAGAGTATCAGATTTTAGTTTTCATCATTTTATATTTTACTATAAATTGAACAGGTTGTTACTTTCAGCCATTTAATAAGAAAGGATTCTATTCTTTTCCTCACTGTGGAGTTGGTTTCTGATTGTTAACTCTTTATAGTGGATGTACTTCTGTAAAACGTATTGCATGGCCTCAGTAGTTCATCCTCTGCTCCTACCTCATCCTACATAGCATACCCTCCCTCTCCTCCAGTCACCTCCCACTGTAGTTGAAGAGAGAATAAAGACAGTGAGAATCTGAGGTACATAGTGTTTTCTCATTCTTGCTGTTACTGATTTACAAGGTTTGCATTGTCAAAAATATTCGTTTGAATCACTAAAATAGCCTAATATGATAAACATGAATATGTATAATTTAAGATTTGCAGTCCTGCTTGATTTGTGTGGCAAGAAGAGTCCCCATGAAGGAACGACCTGTTCTTCCCTCATCAGAAAGTTTTACCACTCGTCAGGATCTTCAAGGTAAACTTTCTTGCCAAAGAAGACTAAAGAAATCATTTCAGAATATTTAGATATTTGTAAATGCAGCAAATATACTTAAAAGACTATCAGGGCTGGGGTTGTGGCTCAGTGGTAGAGCACTCACCTAGCATGCATGAGGCCCTGGGTTTGATCCTCAGCACCGCATAAATATAAAATAAAGGTATTGTGGCCACCTCCAACCAAAAAATAAAAAAGACTATCAGGAAGCTGATAATGGTGATTTCTTGCTAGGGTAGAAGTGTAGAGAAGCTGGAAGACAAGGGAGGGGAGAAGAAAGCCTCACTGTACACCCTTTTGGTCCATTAACTTGAACTATCTAATTCCCAATACAGTCAGCACCCTAGCCATGGGTTCTGCATCTGGATTCAACCAATCATGAATCAAAAATATTCAGGAAAAAAAGATCATGTCTAAACTGAACATGTACAAACTTTTTTCTTGTTATTATTCTTTAAACAATATAATATAACAGGTATTTACATTGAGTTAAGAAATAATCTAGAAACTGGGTGCAATGGCACTCACCTGTAATCTCAGCCACTAGGGAGATTGAGTCAGAGGAGCACAAGTTCGAGTCCAGCCTGGGCAGCTTAGTGAGACCCTATCTCAAAATAAAAAGGAAGTAGCTCAGTGGTAAAGCCCTGGGTTTAATTCCTAGTACTAGAAAGAAAGGGGAAAAAGTATAGGGAGGATGTGTATAGGTTGTATGCACACACTTGGTGGCCACTTCATATTTGGGACTTGAGCAGCATTCGTGGATTTCGCTATGTATAGCTAGGTCCCAGAACCAGCCCCCAACAGATGCTGAGAGATAACTATAAAAGAATTAGGTGTTCTTAAGATTTAATTATTTCCATAAAAAATAGATGAGAATGTAATTATAATGCCTAGTGTTAACTCACAGGCAAGATCACTTCTCTGGACACTAGCACCATGAGAGCAGCCATGAAACCAGGCTGGGAGGATCTGGTGAGGAGGTGCATTCAGAAGTTCCACGCACAGCACGAAGGGGAATCTGTGTCCTATGCTAAGAGGCATCATCATGAAGGTAATCATCTGAGTGATATTTCTGTTGAGGGTTAAACTACTCATGCAGTTGCTTGCTATGGGAGCCTTGTCAAACACTGGTCCCTGAAGCTTACCTGAGGGACAGTTCTGGTGGCTCTTTACCTGTCTGTGCTTATGTCCTCTGGCCCAAATGCTACTATCTGAAGGAAAGTTACAAGAGACCTGTGGGACAGAAGAGATTAATTAAGGAGATAGAGCAGGAGATGATAATGTCACAAAGATGGGCAAAAGGAGAGGGAAAGAGATCATTTTCTTTGCTCCTAAGGCTTCTAGATGATTGGCAAGATAACAAGGTACCTTTTAATCTAAAGAAATAATACCTGATTCATAAGAGAAATCTGGAAATAGAAATAAATGAAGTTTTCAAGAGTGAGTGAATTCCTAGTAGAGAGAAAAGTGGGATCCCAAGCCCTCCTTCAAGGTGATGACCAACAAAAGGACACCAGATAGTTCCAGAAGGCCCAACGAAGTGAAGTGATTTCTTAGGTTATAGACTTTTCTCTTTTTTCTTTTTTAATTTATTTATTTTGATTCATTGTACACAAATGAGGTACAACTGTTGTTTTTCTGGTTGTACACAAAGTAGAGTCACACCATTTGTGTAATCATACATGTACATAGGGTGATGATGTCTGGCTCATTCTGTTATTTTTCCTTCCCCCCACCCCCTCCCCACTAGACTTTTCTTAAAAGGACAGCCATAGCTAACCCAGACTTCAAAGTAATCTTTCAGTAATAATACAGCCCTGATTGAGCACCTGGTCTTTGTATGTCCTTGTCCCTTCTTTGTCATCTCATTACCCTCGCAGCAAGCTTGTGCAGTAGGTATCTCAACACTCACTCACTGGATATGGAGACCAAGGCAGGTAACATGAGCAGTCCAGTTAAGCCCATCCCTGTGGTCACTCTGCAGTATTGTTCCCAGAGGTCTTACTACAGAATCATTTTTTCACAAGTGCATTTTGGTTTCTTTTAAAGAGGTGAGAACATAGAAAATGTTTTTGCTGTAATAAGTGCTAGGGAGGGAGCTACTGTCCTTATGTATAGTGGGTTTGGTCAACACATGAAGGACTTTCAGAAGAGCAGTGCACCTAGTAACTCAGCATGGACAATAGTGGTTTGCCATCCATTTAACAAGCAGTTGTGACCTTGGCATTTTACTGGTAGGGTTTGTATGTTTAAACTTTTTATGCTTTTTAGATCACATATGAAAAAACACAAATTATAGTAAATAAGCTCTCCCATTCCCTATTTTTTTCTAATTTTATCCATCTTTTTTATCCTATTCATCTTTATTTTTTAGAATTAAATATATAATCCAATTATTTACACCTTCTAACATATTTATTGGAAAGAGTAAGAGGAAATACAGATGTTGTGTTCGACAGAAATCAGTATTTTACTTACCATTTCACTATATCTGCCTCAAAATAAAGAATCACAACAGAAACTAAGAAACTACCATGAGCAAACATGTTCCGTGTCCCTGGGTCCTGAACAGCCCTACATTTAATTTTTTAGCTTTCCAATTCCTTACAAGAGTACTTACACAGATGTAGTAGGCCTTCTGCTTGGCTAAGTAAATGGAGACACACTAAAAGGAAACCCCAATACAGACATTCATAGTTGTGAAATAGGTGATACTGGGGATGACTCTGCATTGGATAGAAATCTACTGGACAGCTTTGTTTAAATGGGGTAGCTTCCTAAATGACTCAAGTGCATGCTTATATATACCTACTTAGTAGAAATGTTGAATGTAGACCAAATAGAAATGGAAAATCTTGAGGGATCACAGTTAAGGTCAGAAAATTCTGAAATTGTAAGCCACTGGGAACATGAGCCTGTTATAAAAATTGTATTTATTTTAACTCTTAGGCACATACTTATTGTGCAAAACAAGATGTACAAATGTACAGTAACTCATTTCTAATCCTGCCACTTCACAATAACTTCATAACAATTGATGGCAGAAAGCAATACCTAAATGCTATAACCAATTGAAACTGTGGAGGGGAATCATTTAACAGATTGCTGAAAGTGAAATTTTACCAAGAAATCAGAATTTACATTGTATGTCAGCCTCTCTCTTTTTCTCTCTCTCTTGTGGCAATTTTGTGGCATGGTGAGTGTACTTGGTTGTTTTGGGGCTTGCTATTCAACCCACAAAATTTGTACTGAGGATTATGTGGTAGAAACATGGTTGTCATCTTAAAATGGTCTAAGAAGCAACCAAATTATATGGCTTTTTTTTTTCTGAATTGAAATATTCTTTTCAGTGTTAGATAGTTATAAAATACAGTTGATTGAACAGATGAATATCAGGATTATTGTAAAACAGATTCCATTAACTGCATTGATTTTTGTTAAATTTTTTCATTGTCTGAAAATGGAACCATATGACCTTTATCTAAAATAAAGCTAAACCAATTACCCGTCACTAAGATTTGCACTTTTATTGTTTCAGTTTTGTTTAGCCTTTTTTTTTCCTCTGAAAAGATTCTTCTGATTGTCTTTTACTTCCTGTTATCCTAAATACTGAAGTAATACTTCTTACACAGTAAGAAATAAAACCGAGGGAAAACAGCATGACGGATTGAACAGCGCATCACTTCTAGATGAATATTCAGAGAACACATTTAATATCTTAAATTTCACTTTAATATTTCTATTATAAAAATCAAAGACAAACTGCTGTTTAGAAATACCATATTTGCATTGTATTGTTTTCTAACATTTTAAAACAAATCATTGAAAAACTTTTGACCTGATAGACCATTTGCCCTCATGCTAAAGATTTAGAAAGAATACAGTTTCAGGATCCAAGCTGTTACTCTTTTTCATAAGAAGAACAGTCTATTAAGTTTATTGGTATTTTGAGTGAAAAGTAAATTTTTTAAAAAAACATGTTGTATTATTGTCAAATATAACTTTTTTAACATGCTGGTAGGAAAATACCATGAAACTTAATGAAGTTTATTACCCTTATTATTTCTTGTTCACCCCACCGATTTTCCTTTTCCTAAACATGCATTCTGTTTCCCTGTTTGCCTGCAGTACTGAGACAAGGATTGGCCTTCAGTCAAATCTATCGTTTTTCCTTGTCTGATGGCACTCTTGTTGCTGCACAAACGAAGAGCAAACTCATCCGTTCTCAGACTACTAATGAGCCTCAGCTTGTAATATCTTTACATATGCTTCACAGGTAATCCTAGTTCTAAGAACTCATTTTCTCTTCCCAGGTTGAGAGGAAATGTTACAAAAGCAACAAATCATCCTAGAGTTCTTCGGGTTAGATGTTTCTGTTCATCCATCCCAGTAACATAAAGTATAAAATTGTTATTAACTGTTGCCTAAAAACCAGCATAGAAGTACTATCCTTTGAATTTTAGCTTTAACACTAGAGAATTTCAAAACCCAGCTTGAAGAATGTGCAAAGCTAGCACTAGGTTTGCTGTCACACAACCAGCCTTGACACTGGAGAAGGAAAATTTGTCCACTCCCAGTGGTTGATGCAGGCAAGGCAGGGACATGGGAGCCAGTGGGATGACTTCTGACGTTGTGTGTTCTAAGTCTAAAACTGCAAATGTATATACTTGGATTTGTTCTCACATTTAATTTAACTTCTTAACATTAGATTTTCAATGGAAGAGTGACAAATCTTTTTATAATAAAGAAAATTAAATGTTGATTTTAAAATAACTGTCATAAACCATACTGTTAAAGAGCACACATTTAGGAAAATGATTAAGTTTCAAGTTATATAAATATTTGTGTGTTATATGAAACTTTATGAGGTATTATCAGAAGATATATAAAGTTGCTTGGGTTAAAGAGTCCCGTTTTATTACATTTCTCAATTATTTGCTTTCTTATGTGGGATTGGAAAAAATCAGGCAGCCCTATTTGCCAACTGTTAATAAATCTGACCTCAAACTGAAACTATTTGAAAGTGATTACAGATGTGGCAAATTTCACCCACCTAACTGAAGGCTGATGTTTGACAGTTTGTGAGAGCTATTTTGTTTGGGTTTGTGAACAAGTTTGGTAACTCATAAGTGACTGCCAGGGCTGAAAACGAAAGTTCGTGGTACTGGGAAATCATTATGCTCAGAAAACCTGCTTTTGGTCATTAGTTAAGGGAATGACTTGGGGTTGTCCAGGAGTGGGGAATAAAGTCACAAACTATGGTCACTTCAGAGTTCCCTCCCATGTCTTCTGAGACACTTGCTCTGATTTGCAGAGAGATTGGGGAGTGAGTAGAAATCTGTTAGGCAAGGTGATTTAATTCGAAACAGTTTTAGTAACTCTATTGGCTCTATAACTGGCAGTTTCTCTAACAGTCAGGGGCAGGTTTTACCCCTCTAAGTTTGATAACCATTTTGAGCCAAGTAATATATATCAGATCTCTCCAGGCTATGGATGTATCTGTTGTTAGGAGTTGTAATTTCTGGCAAAGAATTAAAGCCAGCTATACTTGAGTCATTTCTTTAAGACCGTATGAGCTCTCAGTTACATGAGCAAGATGTATTGTGTAATTGGAACTCCTCTAATGTCCTGTCTAGTAATATGGTAGTAGTCAAATTTAAACACACTCCCTCCATAAATCCACAGACATCTTAATGAGTTGCCTGAAAAATACCCCCTCTTGATCCAAAACTGTACATGTTCAGTCTTGTCCGTAATTGCACATGGTTTCATCCAAGTATTGTCTACTCAAAGAGGCCATCTCATTTTTCAGAATTAATAACAACTTGCTAAGTATTTTTACTTTTATCTTACTTTTCTTTCTTCATTCTACAGAGAACAGAATGTATGTGTAATGAATCCGGATCTGACTGGACAAGCGATGGGGAAGCCATTGAATCCAATTAGCTCTAGCAGCCCTGCCCATCAGGCCATGTGCAGTGGGAACCCAGGTCAGGACATGACCCTCAGTAGCAATATAAATTTTCCCATGAATGGCCCAAAGGAACAAATGGGCATACCCATGGGCAGGTTTGGTGGTTCTGGGGGAATGAACCATGTGTCAGGAATGCAAGCAACCACTCCTCAGGGTAGTAACTATGCACTCAAAATGAACAGTCCCTCACAAAGCAGCCCTGGCATGAATCCAGGACAGCCCAACTCCATGCTCTCACCAAGGCATCGTATGAGTCCTGGAGTGGCTGGCAGTCCTCGCATCCCACCCAGTCAGTTTTCCCCTGCAGGAAGCTTGCATTCCCCCGTGGGAGTTTGCAGCAGCACAGGAAATAGCCATAGTTATACCAACAGTTCCCTCAATGCACTTCAGGCCCTCAGTGAGGGGCATGGGGTCTCATTAGGGTCATCGTTGGCTTCACCGGACCTAAAAATGGGCAATTTGCAAAACTCCCCAGTTAATATGAATCCTCCCCCACTCAGCAAGATGGGAAGCTTGGACTCCAAAGACTGTTTTGGACTTTATGGGGAGCCATCGGAAGGTACAACTGGACAAGCGGAGAGCAGTTGCCATCCTGGAGAGCAAAAGGAGACAAATGATTCCAGCATGCCCCCGACCACAAGTGGGGAGAGAGCTGAGGGACAGAACAGGCTGCATGACAGCAAAGGGCAGACCAAACTCCTGCAGCTGCTGACCACCAAGTCTGACCAGATGGAGCCTTCACCCTTACCCAGTTCATTGTCGGACACAAACAAGGACTCCACAGGGAGCTTGCCTGGATCTGGGTCTACACATGGGACCTCACTCAAGGAAAAGCATAAAATTTTGCACAGACTCTTGCAGGACAGCAGTTCCCCTGTGGACTTGGCCAAGTTAACAGCAGAAGCCACAGGCAAAGAGCTGAGCCAGGAGTCCAACAGCACAGCTCCTGGGTCAGAAGTGACTGTTAAACAAGAGCCAGTGAGCCCCAAGAAGAAAGAGAATGCACTACTTCGCTATTTGCTAGATAAAGATGATACTAAAGATATTGGTTTACCAGAAATAACCCCCAAACTTGAGCGACTGGACAGTAAGACAGACCCTGCCAGTAACACAAAACTAATAGCTATGAAAACTGAGAAGGAGGAGATGAGCTTTGAGCCCAGTGACCAGGTGAGTTTTGTAATGTCTTCTCCCAGGTATGCTAATCTGGATCCATTGAGGATTTTTCTCCACAGGGGCATTTGGAGGCCTCAGGTGATTCAGTAAAAATAAGCCTTCTCCTTTATGCTTTTTACCTTGAAACAGACTTAATTTCCACTGAAGCTGCATATTTCAAACACTCCCCTAGCAAGGAGTGACCCTGTTATAGGTCCTAAGTTGGCAGGCTCTCCAACTGTCCCAGCCATTCAACTCTGCCATGATAGTGCAAAGCAGCTGAAGACACTGTGTGGACCAACAGTGCTGCTGTGCTCCAGAAAATTTTATTTATAAGGTACACAGTTTTCACAGGAAATAAAATATTTTGTGTGCATGCCCACTTAAAAAAGTGGGCCCTAAAAGAAAGTAGGGGTGAGCAGGATTGAGCCCACAGGTGGGCGGGTTGTAGTTTACTGAAACCAAAATTGGGAGATAATTGCCTCCTAAAACTGGGCCTTGTCAGAACAGACTAATTGCATTGTCTCTTAGTTACCTTTGTCTCTTTAAGGTCAGAGTTTAACTGGTTTTCAAACCCATATAAAGATGATTCTGCCTCTCTTTCTCAACCAACAACTTGTGATTAATACAGAATTTCTGCGAAAATGAGTAGTAGGGAAGGAGAAAGGTTCACTTAGTGTTGCCATCCCTGAGCCATCATATATCAATTCAAAACTAAAATAATAGGTTACATTACCTGTTGTGCTGAAAAATTAGTGCCCTGAAAAAATCCAGGACACCCAAGGTGATGTTCAAAATCATTCTTTTTTTTTTAATTGACAAGGATCAACTATATTTATGGTATATATCATATAATGTTTTAAAATATGTGTACATTGTGGAATGGCTAGATCAAGCTAATTAACATGACGTTTTTATATTGCAAATGCTTAAAATTTACTTTCAACAGTTTTCACCATGCATTTGTTATTAACGATAGCCAACATGTTGTACGATAGACTTGAGAAATTCATTCCTCCTAATTGAAATTTTGTATCCTTTCCAACATATAACTCCACTCCCCTCAAAATCATTCTTAATAGTACTCTAAGGTGATACTGGCATCACGGCAAAAAAGTAAGCCATTTATATTTTTTTAAAGAAAAAAATATGGATTATGAGCAGCCATAATGGCTGCATCAGGCATTCCTGGAGTATCACTAACTGACTGAGGGTTAAATAATTCAAGACCTCACCCTGGACATGCCCTGTCATTGCATCTTTTTTTTTTTTTTTTTTTTTTTTAGTTCTAGACAGACACAATCCTTTATTCATTTTATGTGGTGCTGAGGATCGAACCCAGTGGCTGACACATATGAGGCAAGCGCTCTACCACTGAGCCACAGTCCCAGGCCCTGCATCTTTTTTCTTAAGTCATGTTTGGTTAAGAGTAAAGCTGCAGGAGTCTCCCCACTTTAAACAGCTCACACGTTTGTCCTTGAAATTAGTTTTGCAAGTGGATAATTTGTGTGTACCCATCTTTGGGGACTAAGAATGAATGGGACAAGAAGAGCTGTACTCCCTTGCTGTGACCTGAACTCTGCTAAGTCAGCAGAAGCTGTCCACAACAGGGCTGGAATCGAGAGCTGCCATCAGGAGCACTAAAGCCACACGCCCTTATAGCCAGGCCAGCCAGTTGTAAGCACTGAGCTTTCTTTAGTTTTTATTCACTTTGATGTCAATAGCTGGTACAGTTCCTGAGGACAGACAGAATTGTTCAAGTCTTTGTGCAGTTCACAAGGCAAACAGCAAAATTATGTAATCATTAGGGAATTAATCCTTAAACTCAGATGTAATGCAGAGTTCTACATCATCTGTAATGCTGTAATGCTATAATGCTGTAAAATCATGGGTTTGGGGGAACCAGCATCTCAGCAATAGCAATGTCTACATAAAGTAAGGTGCAAAACCATATTGACAACTGTAATGTTTCAATCTTTTGAGGTTTACTACACAGAGGTACTGGCAGTTCAGAGTGGCATGCCCAAATAGTGTCATTCAGATGTCTTAACACATGATAGAGGGTAAGATGTCGACTCCTGAGGTTCTCCTTAGTTTAGGGTCTAATGTGGCCGCCAGCCATTAACAGAATTAACAGAATTTGTTTCTGTTTCAGGCCTAAGACCCAGATATATGGAGAGTCAGGGAAAGGAGCCACTATTTGGCCTTTCTTTATTTGCACATATGATTCCCCTAACTTAAGACAAGGAAAGCAAAGTTTAAGAAAAGTTCTTTAGTTACTTGCACTTTCTAATTATTATTTAGGAGAAACACTTTTCTAATCAGAACTGTCTCACCTAGGATACATAAAGCCCAGAGTATAATCACAGATCTGTTATTTTGGGTGGAGCAAAAAGCAGAGTACTCAGATACACACACACATGCACACATATATAGAGTGAGAGAGAGAGAGATAAAGTATATTTTTCTTAATGAAAACCAGTCCCTGGTCTTACCCTCCTTCTCCTCACTCTTAAAACTCCACCAAAAATACTGCTTTGCAGAGCAATTTTAACATCAAAAACATTGCAACTTGAAAAGTTACCACAGGAAGTATGCATTACCTAAATTTAGATCAAAGTTAGAATGAGAAAAAAAACAATGATTCTTTCACCTCTGGCTCCCCTTCACCATTCCCAGATAACTCATGAATTATATCTCCTATCACCTTTCTTTCAAGAGAATACAATGAGTTATTTATTAAGATAAAACAGTAAGCCTGAATTGCAATTAACTGTCTTCTTATTTTGACTCAGAAAAAAGCCTTACTGAGTGTGTGTTTAACCTATTACTAACTTATTAAGGACAGGAAGTACTTCGATGGTGCTATTATACCTAAAATAGCATTTTTTATTGGGTAGAGTATTTAAACAAGATATGTTTCTATGGCATTTCCTAACCAACAGGAAATAGAAACAGTGACAGAAAATTTTCCAGTATGTTTACTGACTTAAGTCATATGTTATTTACACAATGGAGCACCTAACCAAATGTGTCCTTTCTAATGCTACTGAGACTCTTATGATCAGGATTTGGAAATAGTCTAAAAAGAACTCCTTCTGTTTGACTCCTTTAGAAAGGCAAACCATATTTTAAGCTGGTAGTCCCCTGGAAATTTCCCTCCAAATATGGTAGGATTGTATTATTATTTCTTAACAATTTTGTGTTAGACAAATGTGAAATTATACTTTTTATTTAAAATATTTTGCAAAGCTACTTTGTAATTAATTAGAATACTCATGCTACTAAAATGCATGTGCTCTTTATATTGCCTTCAGAGAATAAGTTGATTTGATATACAAAAAATCGTAAAACCCGAAAAATGAAAAATTAAAGAAATCAAGGCTATTTTTCATTTTGTAGAACTTTTATAAAAATCTTTCTGACTCATTTTCTGCCTGAAATAGTTTAAACTACTCAAATTGATGTGGCTAATTTGAGCATTCAAATAGATGCCTAAGCAAAACTTTGAAGTATCTTGGCAAAGCAGTTTAAAGGAAGGCATTAATCTTTTTGTCTTGCAAAGAAATTGTGCCTAACAAAGTAGATAGTGACAAGAACTTTTGATGAGAATTAAACTTAGAAAAATGTAGAAGAAATTCTTTATCAGAAAGTTCATATAATCAAATTCATCACTTTCAGAAATTATATGAACACAGAAGAAAATGCTATGGTAATTGAATTATTGTTAACCAGCCTAAAGGGTACAGATATTCTGAGCTTTATCTCCTTGAAGAATTTTTAAAGTAATCTTATAACAAATTAATATTAAAAGTACACTGCCAAAATTGATAAAAGAATAAACATAGGCAAAGCAATATAACCTCTCGTGGGGAAAACTTCACAATGCATTTTCAGATGGCAAGCTGAATGAATTCAAATAGTATCCAGTTATGAGTCTCCATAGAATCAATTCTTTTGATATATAACCCTAAGAAAATCCTGCATACTTTTATTGATACATTATAACTATACATAATAGTGGAATTTCTTATGCAATATCATGCACATAATTTGACCAATCTCATTCTCCAGTACCTTTCTTTTCCCTTCCACTCTACATAAGGTTTATGTTTGTTTTTGGTGGTGACAGGATTAAACCCAGGGCCTCAAGCATGCCAGGCAAGAATCCTACCAGTAAGCTAGATCCCTAACCCTTTGCATAGCTTTTTAAAGACAAATGTGTTTAGTTGTTAAGAGTTAGACTGATCCACAATTGAATTGTTAACTCTTGCCGAGGACTGAACCCAGGACCTTGTGCACAAGCGATCTACCACTAAGCTACACCCCCAGCCCTAAGTTAACTTTTGAAATGACAGAGATCAAAATCTGAAATTTTATTTTTAAAATACATATTTTTAAAAAACATAAAAATTTTTTAAAATCAGGGTTGGGGGATGTCAGTCATTTGTGACTGCTTGCTTTAACATGTACAATCCCGAGGTTTCAGCACCACAAAAATATCTGGATGAGTGGCACGTGCCTGTAATCCTAGTGGCTTGGGAGTCTGAAGTAGGAGAATCACAAGTTCAAGACTAGCTTCAGCAACTTAGTGGGGCCCTAAGCAACTTATCGAGAACCTTTCTCAAAATAAAAAATAAAAAGGGATGGGGATGTAGCTCAGTGGGTAAGTACCCCTGGGTTCAATCTCTGGTATCAAAAATAAATAAATAAATAAATTTTTTATTGTTTAGAAATTCATTGAAATAAGTTGATTTCAGTCACAAAATATATTTTAGTGTACATTTGTATATGGCATTATGCTTATATTAAACTCATTGTTTTAAACACAGAAGTATATTACAAAAGAAGACCCATAAATCCTATCACCATAACTCCTTGAAACTGTGATTCTGTTATTCTGTTTGAGGTGGTTTATAATTTTTCTTTGTAGGAAAGAAAAGGTGGTAGAAAGGAAAAGTGGAAGTGTAGGCCCAGACTGTTGTTAATGTATATTGCATAAACTTTCTTTTACAAATCTGGGACTTGAGGCCAATATTGGTGCATCCACTGGGAAAAATAATAGACTTTATTTTTATTATTATTTACATAAGCCTATTTATTTAGGATACTTCTCATTAAAGGCAACCTACAAAGCTTTCTCAAGAGGTAGTTTATCACTTAGGACAACCCACCTCCCTCACTGCTACAAATTGTGCTTCAAGAGCTACTTTTTAAAAATGTTTTTAACAAGACAGGATTGTAGGCAAACTTGGCTTTACAGAACCAGAGGTACATGTCACAGGTTATTAAAGCCTCTTTCTGATCTCACTATTTTTATGACAAACTAGTGAATGTTTATAGAATTTTTTTTTTTTTGAGAAAACAGTGAAATTGTAGGATTTTCCTTGAGAAAATTTAGTTGATCCTAGGAAGGTTATTTTTTAATTATGTGTTGTACTACAACTACTTTGCAGACACTGTCCTTGGAGGGCAATAAATGTACCGAAAGTATTAATTCATTCATACCTATGTATAAAGATAGATTTACAGTGGAATCACTTTACATACGTGTTTAAAGTACTCAGAATTGATTTTATGCATAAAGAAAAGTGGTTGTTACATGGTTATTTAAGTAGTGACTTTGCCCACCATTCAGCTGAATGAGTGATCACCAGGTGGGTGACTTGAGTTTGTAGAGATTTGGTTCCCTTGTGGCTTTAACAGCATGAACATGTTAACTACAGACTTTTTAAATGCAGCATTGCCCCTACCTGAACTATTTCATTCCGGTCTTGGTCAAAGAAACAATGATGTCTTGCCACTCTGAAGGAAAAGCTCTATTGCCACTGGAGGGATATGTAATACAGTACCTCCCTGAGGAGGCTTTAAGAATCGTTTTGTCTGTGTATACCTCAGGATGCTAACTTTGGATCTGACCCTTACCCAAGACATAACTCTTTCATAGAAAGACATGTCACATTCTTTTGTTAGAAATGGGTGGCAAGAAATTGGTCTTATAATTGCTTTAATGGTATATTAGGAATTCCCTGGAAAATGGATCTCTAAGTTTATTGCTAAGCTAGTTGTCTCTAGATGAATCAAATAAAATGTGACTTCAGTTTGTCCTTCATAACTTAAGAAATATATCCAGTCAAAAGACATCCTATATAGATGTAACATTTGCCATACGTTGCAAAAATCTTAGCAAATCCCATGTCCACATGGAAGATAGAAATTGTGTGTAGGATAAAGATGTAAACCTTTCTGCTTTTAAGTGCAAGTCGTTATCACATATATGACATGTATTTCATTTGATTTGTCAGTGTAGAGGAAAGGGCTAGTCATGGTCAAGGATTCAAAGTTCATATGGTGACTTTGATGAAGCTGCCTGACTTGCGTTTTCCTCTGCATATCAAGAAGACCATTCTTAACCACTTTTGTCAACAGAAGGTAATCATAGTGTTAACTCGGCTGATTTGTATGTAATTGCAATATCTGGTATTAAATACTAGTATATAGATAGGTTCAGTGAAAAGAATTATCTATGAAATCAGTTTAATTTCCTTGAAGAAGAAAATTACTAGTTATAAAACAGTGGTGATACTTGCCTTATTACTTTAATGTTTGTAATTAAAAGGAGGGAGCCCTAAGAAACATGTCCGTGGATTCTATAAAATCTAAAAGTTAGTAAATGCTATGTTTGGGAGTCACCAATTTTTATCCTGCTTCCCTACATTTGGTCACCTAAACTGGTGAATGACAGAGAAAGCCACTGTCATTCAAAACTGAAAGTGCAAGCAGGAAAAAAGTATCACTCAAATTGAAAGAGCAGTGCTTAGCTAGTTCATAGTTACTTCAAGTTTCTTTTGCATCTGCTTCCCACCTGCTCTGCCCCTACTTGGGGGAAAAAAGTTCTAAATAGAAATGATCATATTTTAAATACTAATTTAGTATAAATTTGGAGATTTTACACTAGTTTTGTTATTGTTGTTGTTGTTGTTGTTATTTCTTAGGGAGACTTAACCACAAACCTTGGCCTGAACTGTAAGTTTTTAGTCCACTCATAATTAATTGGAAATATACATTCTTATAAATAATTAAATGATTCGCATTGAAAAGGGGGAATTTATAAATTGCCAGTGAATCACAATGTGGGAACAGATCTTTCTAAGTCAGTCATCTTTTTCTAAATGAGGGAATTCAGGATTGAGAGATTAAATTACTTGTCCTTTATTAACTTATTTTTTTAAAAAGACAGTCACCTACTTATTACACCTGATATTCACATACACCCGTATCTTCTCTTTGTCTGTGGGGCCTGGTGCTACTTTCGTCTGTGATTGCAAATGGCCTGGGTGTCCACTCTTGGAGTTAGCCTGGGTGAACTCAGAATTCTGTTTGTTAACTACAGCCTGGCAGTGAGCTGGACAACTTGGAGGAGATTTTGGATGATTTGCAGAATAGTCAATTACCACAGCTTTTCCCAGACACGAGGCCAGGCGCCCCTGCTGGATCAGTTGACAAGCAAGCCATCATCAATGACCTCATGCAACTCACAGCTGAAAACAGCCCTGTTACACCTGTTGGAGCCCAGAAAACAGCATTGCGAATTTCACAGAGCAGTAAGTATGAGATATTGCTGGTTTTGCCAAGAAATTCCCACATATAATCACTATCAGAAACAGAGATTATTGAAGTCTGATACAAACAGCTTAGTCACTTCAAGGTTTTGTGATCAAATAGCACCATCTACTGTCCCAGTCTTTCAGAAACAATAGTCAAAGTGGATTCCGGTGAACGTGGCACTCTGACATTCTCTCATGGGAAATAAATCAACATGGTATATGTAGCAAGACTGACCAATGTTAATCCATTTCCTCAACTGATTGTTGTATTTCCTTCATTTCAGTAACTGCCGATCAGATATGGATTTTAAAATAGATTTTAAGTGTTTTATTAATATACAACTAAATACTTAAAATATAGAAAATTAGGAAGCTATACTGATATTTTAGGAATAATATATTTTAAGGAAAATTCTCTAAATATGTGAGTTAGCTGGGGTTGTGGCTCAGTGGTAGAGTGTTCACCCAGCACATGTGAGGCACTGGGTTCAATTCTCAGCACCACATAAAAATGAATAAATAAAATAAAGGTATTGTGTCAATCTACAACTAAATAAATAAATAAACATGTGAGTTATATATGAAAAGACTGCTCACATTAAAGATATCTTACCCTATTTTTTAGGAATCCTCATAAAAATACTTTTGACATGGAACTGTATTATATGTTTCCTAAGCATATTTGAAATTTGATTCATTGTGTTATTTATAAAATACATTTTTTAATTTTATAAGTTGAGGATAAACTATTTACTATGAACACTTGGATTACCAATCTGTTAGTATCTGAAGTTATCTGATAGTTCTGAATAGAAGAGAATCTTTTTTCTGCTGAACTGTAATTTACAAAAAGATAATCTCTTTAATGACTTTTTTCTTCTTCAAATAGTTTGACCCAATGCCTAAATTTTGTTGTCAAGTCAGAAATGACACCTCTAGCCAAATCACAGAATATCTTGAATTATTAAATCTTTTCTCAAGTGATTCCTGACATTGGTAAAACAAAGGAAAGATGAGTTTTTGTGTGTTATTTCTCAAATGTGCCTACTTTTGAGGGAATGGAGGATTAAGTACAGATAGGAGATCCCAGAGAGTCAAAGAATTGAGAAGTAGGTAAGAAACATACTGGATAGTTTCTGTTCATTAGCCAGGGGAAATAATGAAGGGCCATATGGGCATTCATGGCTTTGCCTTTTTGTTACTCCTAATGGTATTCAGATTATTGAATGGAAACCAGATAACTAACCCTGAAGAAACTATGATTAACCATGTGCATAATTTCCATTTCCAGCATTAATTTTTCTAAATATTTCTACTATGGATTGTTGAGCTCTTACTCTTTATCTGTGCAATCTTAGACTATGTTTATATAATTTAAAGAAAATAAAATATATTATCTAATAAATCAGCTCCATAAATTGTAGTTTGTAATATCTTAGTATTTTTAAAACTTAACACTTTTATCAAATTATGGGTTGTCTGTGTGATACTAGTATAGTGCTTAGTGTATAATAAATCCTTGTGAACTAGCCACACATGGTGGTGTATCCCTGTAATCCCAGCAATTCAGAAGGCTGAAGCAGAAGGATTGCAAAGTTTGAGTCCAACCTCAGGAACTTAACAAAACCTTGTCTCAAAAAAAAAAAAAAAAAAAAAATTAAAAGTACTGGTGATGTATTTCAGTGGTCAAGTGCCCCTGGGTTCAATCCCCAGTACCAAGGAGGGAGATGAATCTTTTGAACTAACATAAAAATCATTTCAAATCTAAATAGGTCTCTAAAGAAGCTATACTTAAAAGAATAAGTTTTAATTTAATGCTGTTTCAGGTAACACAGTTTATACTTAAAGATTTTAACTTCCAATAAGAGTATCCATTTTTAATTTAATTCTATTCCTAGGAAAGTTTAGTTAAGAAATGATATTGTAACTTCCAGTTCACATGGGTTTGCTGCTTTTTGCAAGAGATGTTTTATAACTTCTTTGCTGTGAAAAAGTAATACTCCTATGTTTGAATGACATACATGAAAAGAAAACCACATTAATGGTTTACTTAGAAAGCACAGTTGAATATTAAAAGATCACTATTGGGAAAAAATATATGATAAATGTGTTTTTTTTCCCTTTTTTGCAAGTTCATCAAGAATTAAATTAGAGGTTCGTTAATACTAGATCACATGTCTATATTTTGATGCTGCATATGTTTTGTCTGTTATTTGCCTTTTATGTAGGTCATTGGTCCCTGGCATGCATATCGTTGTTATTTTACAGACAGCGTTTTCCCTAAACACTACTACTGTTAATATTCTTTTCCATTATCCTATATTAACCTTCAATTTTCATTTGTTTTCTCCTTAGCTTTTAATAACCCACGACCAGGGCAACTGGGCAGGTTATTGCCAAACCAGAATTTACCACTTGACATCACATTGCAGAGCCCAACTGGTGCTGGACCTTTCCCACCAATCAGAAACAATAGTCCCTACTCAGTGATACCTCAGCCAGGAATGATGGGTAACCAAGGGATGATAGGAAACCAAGGAAACTTAGGGAACAGTAGCACAGGTAAGGGCTCAAATGCACTGTTACTTTATTGGTGTGTTATTTAACTTAATGATGTATTCATCCACATCAAACTAGTAGAATTTTTCCAGTGAAATTGTTAGAAACCAACATGGGAAATTAAGGAAATTCTATGACATTTCAGTGGCTTATTGGAAATCATTCCAGTGAACTACCATTTTTTTCCTATGACTGTTACTTTGATGAGGTTTCCGATCACTAATTTAGCCTAAGCTTATTTCACTTCTATCTCAGTTAACTAGTCTAGACATTGTAGAGTAGGTGTAAAGTAAATTGTGATTGCTAGCTTCCAGTGATAATCTGCTGATAGCCCCAAAACCTCTTACTAATTGGTGATTTGTGTCTGGAAAATTTCCAAGTGCAAGCTTAAAATTCAACCAGCATTTCATACTTTCAGGTGATCCATTTCTTACTCAGAAAAACATTAATTAAAAGTCACAAAATTTAGCCAGACTTGGTGGCATGTGCCTATCGTCCCAGTCTCTCAAGAGGCTGAGCAGGAAGATCAGTTGAGCCCACAAGTTTGAGACCAGCCTGGGCGACACAACCAGACTCTGTCTCAAAATACACACACACGCAAACTTTTAATTAGTAGTATAGTAGTGTGCCTGGCCTAATAATAACTCTCAGATCTGGGGTCCATTTCTGAAGATAGAAGAAGTTGCCTGTGATTTGATTTGGACCTCCACCTGCTATAATTTCAGGTATCTGCCAAATTGCTCAGGCACATTTCCTAAGTAAAAATCACCATCACAGGTACAGCTGTTACAGCAGCCATATTCCCAAACTGCCACCAATTCAGACCTAAAATTATTGCAGTAGCACTGATGGCTGTTGCCACCACATCCTGAACCTTATGACATGTATTCATTACAGCTATTGGAGAATGCTGACTTTCCTAATGAAAACCTCTCCATATGTAGCTTTTTGTCTCAACAAGGTATAGATACAAAGACATAGATATTTTAAAAAGAATGTGGAGTTGTGGGTGTTTTAATTCTTGGTATCTTTAGCCTAGTCTGCAATCATCTACATATTGTAATTAACTCAATATAAGCGTTCTACCTAAGGGGAAAAGGTAGGTTTTTTTTACTTATTGTTGCTAAGGAATTTGTGGGAACCATGAACAAGTACTATATTAAAGTAGTTTATTCATTCAACAAATATTTGTTGCCTACTATCTGCACCTGACACTGACTACTTCATTCATGGGAATATGCTTAGAAACAGTGTCATACTCATTTTGTTATTTTTAAGATGAATAAAATATTGATTTATACAAATAAAATGTTAACTTACATAAAATTATGTAGGAGAAAAGGAGCCCATGATTTTTTAAGGGCGAAGTTCTAAGTCATTGGAGGGTTCTTACATACAAACACCAAGCTATTCCTATATTAAAATCTGGGCATCCTGGAAATTGCAGTTATCCAAGCTGTAAGAATCGTATGATGTCCTCACTCTGCTTCCAAAAACAAGCCAACCAACAAATGAAATTGCATTGATATTACTGAATTGTGGATGATTTTCCCTTCTGCTTTCTAGTCTTTCTATAACCTTGTTATATTGTTTAGATAGTAGATATTTAGAAAAGCAAAATTCCTTTTCTCCTATAATATCTTTGTATAGTTCAAATGTAACTTAAAATGTTTTTAAAATATGTATTAATGTTGAAATCCTGCTTATTACCCTTCACCCATGATCATCCTCAGAACATCTCTCATTTTACAAATGAAGATACATTCAGGATACATGTTCTTTCCACTTGTTAAATACACCCAATTGTCAGTTGTTTAATCACAAAGTAAATGAAAGTAAGCCATGTATTTGAAAGTAAACCTTTATATATGCATCATTAAATGTTTCAAAATAAAGAGACATCATTCGAGGTTTTGCCAGTGTTTGGTCATTGCCAGCATCCCAGGGGCCAGACCAGGGTAGAACAGACACCAGATCCTGCTTGGCTGTGCTGTGTTCCTGTTGTTATGCATGCTTAAATTAACTGTTGAAATCTCAGGTGTAAAAAGATTTTTACAAATCTGTCCTATCCCATTCTAGATCTTTATCATAAGGAATATAATGGTCCAGGTACATGGAATAAATCGGAGTTCCCTTATCTTGTCTATGAAGAACTAGAGTAAATATCAGAAAGATTCTTTAATTCCCCATTACTTAGAGACTGCCCTGGATAAATTTTGAAGTTTACCAAATTCTAATACTCTGAAACGATTCAAGAATTCATAAGTCTTGAGTAAGAATTAGGGGTGTTCTCTGTGATTCTGGTTTCTAATCAGGGTATCAATTATCAAATTTTACCTTGTTTCTCTTAGCCTCACCTCCCTTTTGGAAAGTAAAGCATTGACGTGTGTATCAGCTAATGTGATTCACTTCCTGAGGAAGGAAGTTGGGGTTATCCACTTGCCACAGCACCTGTTTCTAAGTATATATGGGAACAATTTTAACAGCTTTTTCAAACTATAACAAATGGCAAGTTAATGTTTTGAAAACTTTGTAGTAATTGCTCATTCTTATTAGTCAAGAGGCCCATGTCTACACCAGTGAGGGTATTAGCTCTCAGGTTAACTGTGGATTACAGAATGACTGTCTTGTAAAGAGTAAGATCATCTGGTATTTACACATGCTAAACATGTTTTCAGTTACTGCATCTCTCAGCTTTCTTTGGCTTGCATGCAGGAATGATTGGTAGTAATACTTCCCGGCCCACCATGCCATCTGGGGAATGGGCACCGCAGAGTGCTGCAGTAAGAGTCACCTGTGCTGCTACCACCAGTGCCATGAACCGGCCAGTCCAAGGAGGTATGATTCGGAACCCAACGACCAGCATCCCCATGAGACCCAGCAGCCAGCCTGGCCAAAGACAGATGCTTCAGTCTCAGGTCATGAATATAGGTAAGGTAGTTCATTGATTTTTGCTTTTAGTTTGCATCCTTTGTTAGAAGGGAATATCAGCTCTATAAGTCTTTTAAGACTTGGTCTTGGATTGCAGTTTGGGTGATCTGCTGTGTAAAGCAGTCATAAGTGGAATTTTGCTGGAACTCTGTGTACACTCATATACTCATGTACTCTCAAATATTTTTCAGTAATATAAGAGAACCAGCTACCTTTGTGATCTTTTATTTTCATTAGATTACCTAACTTCAGGGAGAAACGAATTAGAAAATCATTATAAATTTCTCTCTCTCTCTCTCTCTCTCTCTCTCTCTCTCTCTCCACACACACATACACACACACATATATATGTATGTATATGTATGTATTTTAAAAATAAAGAAATAGTTCAGTGGTACAGCTATAGTTTCTAACTGACTTCACGATCATCAGAATCTTCTCGGGAACTTAAATGAGGATCCTGAGCCATTCATTACCTTAGGCTATTCAATCATTTACCAGGTCCTCACTAAAGGCACTGGATCTCAGAACATAGCCCAGAATGTGAGGATCACCCACATTCTATTTGTAGACAGTTCATATGTTGTTAAAATTAATGGTGTGATACATTTTATCAACCAATTTTTGTGACATGTCCAGCATAGATAAGTCTATAGATTCAGAAAGTAGAGTGTGCTTAGGCTAGTGTCCAGTACGCTGCCTAGGACTTGGGATAAGGCGAAGAGGGGAGGGATTCCTAATGCAGGGGGCGTTCTTTTAAGAGGAATGAAAATGTTCCAAATTGATAGTGATGATGTTTGTACAGTTCTAAGTATACTGAAACCCACTGAATTGTATACTTTAAATGTGTGGAATTTTGTGGTATGTGAATTATGTCAATAGTTATTATTAAAAAATTAGTGGTCTGTGCAACCACTACTTGAAATTATTTTTGTAATCATTGAATTATTAATCTTCCTCTTGTATATTAGTATAATTCACATAAGCCAATGTTTATGTGCTTTTTTTTTTCATATACTTAGATGTTGCATGATGAGTAAAAAGCAAAAACATTCTCAGAAACATGCCAGGATCATTTTGACAAATGAACACAGAATTTTCATTCTAACTCTGGCATTAGTTTTCTTAGGTAGTGATTTAATTGCTCAGCACATTTTTGCTTGTTTTTGCATTTATATTATCTTTCTACATTGGACGTATTCAAAGTAATGAGTGATTCTCAAACTTAAGTTCTTATCATTTGATGATTGCATTAAAAAGTGCTAAGACACCCAGATTTCTATACAAAATTAAAATGAGAAATTTAAGAGATTTATTAATTCATTTAAAAATCATAATAATAAATTACTTATATCCAGGAATTTAACTTATGCTCAGTCTTCACTGAAGGACATCTTGCTGCAGAACTTGAGGTAGAGCTTTGTAAACATTTTGTAACTGAATTTCTCTGACTTTTAATAAACTCAAACCATGAACTCATCAGAAAATTGTCTGCTGTAATGGATATTAGGTCTACAGATAATGACAATTTTGTAACAAAAAGTTCATAACATCCATTAGGTGGAAAGCACCTAAAGGAAATTCTGAGAGGGGGCAGGTTGAGCTGTCTGGCCTCCCTTCTGCTCTGCCCTTGTTCTGGTGAAAGGGCTAACCCAAGTACAGTTAGCAAAAATTTAGGTACAAGTGGTCTAGACTAGCACACTTCTTAAGTAGTGTGGTCCAACACCCCCAGTGCCTTTTAGAGTATCAGCAAAACCAAAACTGTCTTCATTGTAATGCACAGTCACTGTTTGTCTTCTTTACTATCATCTTTTCATAAGTGTCCAGTAGAGTTTTTCAGAAATTCCATGCCATATGACATGGCAGGTGGTAGAGTATGAAAGTAGATGGGAGGTTTAACATCTCTAGATGTTTTTTTAACATTTTTCATTTAAAAATCTTGATTATAGTAATATATAATTGATTTATCTTTATGATTTTTAGAGGAATTAATAGTTTTCTGTTTCCCAGTTTCTAGTTTTCAATTCAGTAAATGTCAAAAAAACAAACATGAACCAAAGCTTTTTTAAGAGTATTAAGGGTCCTGTTAAAACTGCTGTTCTAGACATTCCCTAAAGCAGGTAATTAACTTACTATTTATTTCCTTTGTGTTTCTGTTTCAAAACAGTACTTTATCTTATTTTTACCTAAATAATTATTATTGCTTCTGTCTTTTCCATATTTCATAAACCAGATATTTTACTATGTATCATATAGCAAAAATAGATCCTTAATTGCAAGATGTAAAGTTTCTGGGGTTTTTTGTCCTTCCCTTTTTAGGGCCATCTGAACTAGAAATGAACATGGGAGGACCTCAGTACAGCCAACAACAGGCTCCTCCAAATCAGACTGCCCCATGGCCTGAAAGCATCTTGCCTATAGACCAGGCATCTTTTGCCAGCCAAAACAGGTAAGTCCTAAGCTCCACAAGAGCCATGAGAGCAGTGGCTATGGGTTCTGTAAGTTATTGTGGACCTGTGCCTAAAGTAAATTCCTTCTGAAGAGTGATGCCTAACCAGTTTTTGTTTATTTGTACCATATACTCTACTGGGTAGGAAGTAAAAGGGAGAAGAAAGTGAAAAACTGCACATCCTAGAATGTGCCATTAAACAAGTTATGATTTAGTTGGAAAATAAATATATATGCCAATACAGTAATAGGAGGTAGTGTGCAACATAAATGCTATAAGAGAAATCAACCATATTTCAAGAGCTCATCCAGCTGGTGTGTTTGGAAGAGGTTTCAGAGTCTTAAAGAAAGAGAAGGATTTGAGGAGGCAGAGGTGACAGGCCAGTGGAGCTGGTAGAAGTAGCATCTTGGAGGTCCAGAGGTTATAGAAGCAACAAAAAAAAGTTTAGAATAACAGGAAATCATCTCATTTTATGTTATGTGTATTTTACCACAGTAAAAAATGCTCACTCTCTGTAGCCACATCAATGTTTATAGCAGCTCAGTTCATGATAGCAAAGCTATGGAACCGATCTAGGTGCCCTTCAACAGATGAATGGATAAAGTAAATGTGGTACATATACACAATGGAATACTACTCAGCCATCTAAAGAAGAATGGAATTATGGCATTTTCTAGTAAATGGATGGAACTGGAGAATATCATGCTAAGTGAAATAAGCCAGTCCCAAAAAACCAAAGGTCACATGTTCTCTCTGATATGTGGATGCTAACACATAATAAGGCATAGGGAATAGAAATTCATTGAATTAGACAAAGGGGAAGGGAGGGGCAGATAAGAATAGAAAAGACAGTTGAATAAATGGGACATAACTTTCCTGTTCATGTATGAAACATGACCCGTGAAACTCCACATCATGTACAACCACAAAAATGGGATCCTAATTAGAATAAGATATATTCCATGTATGCATAATATGTCAGATACACTCAACTGTCATCTATATCTAAAAAGAACAAATTTTAAAAATTTTATAAAAAGTCAGTATCAAGGGCTGGGGATATAGCTCAGTTGGTAGAGTGCTTGCCTTGCAAGCACAAGGCCCTGGGTTCAATCCCCAGCACTGCAAAAAAAAAAAAAAGTCGGTATCAAAAGGTTTGCTTAGAAGAATAGATTAGTAATAGAATAGATTGATAGAAGTTCTTAACTGCCAAACTCCAAAGAATTTAAATTTTTTTCATTAAGCTATCAAAAAAGATTTGAAAAAGAAAAATGACATATGATCAAATTTGATGGAATTTTTGTTCTGGTGTTGCTTCTTGGTACCTGAGCTTTTCTAAATGTTCTTTGAATTGTTCTTCATCTTTGCTGCATTGTAGTTTCACTACTTTGATTAAGGCCTGGCTTTATTTATTTATCCTGCTTTGTGTTTGGTTTGTGTTGTGTTTTACTTATCTGTAGATTCACATTTTTCATCAGTTGTAGAAAGTTTTTATCCATTTTCTTTTTATATACTGCCCTTTCTCCTTTTTCTGTATTCTTTGTTTCTAATTCTGATAAAACATGTTACACTTTCTCTTTCTGCATTATATATGTTTTAATTCTATCCTCCTCATCATTCTCTACTGCATTCAGGATAGTATATTCATGATTATATGCTTGTTCACTAATTATCTTTTTAGCTGTATTTAATCCAATTGTATCTTTCATTTTTTTAAAAGTTCTATTTGGTCATTTTTCACATTCTCTAATTGCTTATTTTTCGATGCCATCTTTAATACCTTTAGACTTATATTCATGGCTACTTTCTAAATTTCTCGACCCATTAATTTCAACATCCAGATTTCTTGGGGTTCTAAAATGACTTGGTGCCTGTTTCCCTGAGTATTTTGGTACTCTTTCACTGGGTATTCACAATTAATCTTGGTCAGTATAATGCCCAGAGTCTGAATTAGGGATGCTCTTCATGAGAGAGGTTTTGTATTGGGCTCTGCTAGTGGGAGGAGTCAGTCACTACTTCCTTGGGTCTCTTTCAGATTCCCTCAGCTCAATCCAGCCGTCTCAGGTTAGCTCTTGTAACTGAGACATCTTTGCAGTAGCCCAATTCCCCAGCTTTCTGCTGCTTTATGGATAAAACAGCACCTGTCACCAGTGGCTCAGGAGATGCTCAAGTTTCAGCATGTAGGTAGTGTGCTTGGTTTTGTATTTGCCTCTTTGAGAATGACCTGCAAAGCTAGCATCATACTTGTGTTGTATGCATGACCTCATTGTTTTGTAGCAGTGCTCTCAAAGCAGATGTTCCACAGATGACCTTGAGGCCTAAGTGATGTTGTTCCTCATACAGAGATGGGAGAGCAGAGATAGACCTGAGGTAGAGGGATCAGTTGTTTGGAGCCTAAGCAGGAGGCAGTATGGGAACGTAAAGAAAGTAGGCAATCTCACCAACTAGGGTAGCTGAGGCAGAAGGATCACCAGTACAAGGCCAGCCTGAACAACGTGGTAAGACACTGTCTCAAAATAAAAATTATAAAGGACTGGGGATATAGCTCAGTGGTAGAGTGCCCCTGAGTTCAATTCAAATCAGTCAAAAAAAAAAAAGAAATAGATTATTACTAGAAAGGGTTGACCTGGAAGCTCTTATGTTACGAGTTGGGATCAGACTTGTGAGAGGACCTTACTAGCATATTTTGTCCTTTGGGGGGTATTTGAAATCTGAAATCATGTAATATTGTTACCAGATCCACAAAAGATAAGAGTCAGCAAGGTTCCTGAAATTAAGGACAGAATGTATTTCCAGTGCTGCTTGTTTTTTTGTTTTTCTAAATGCAGGTTTTGAACTGTGTCCTGCTTGAGGATGTAATGCTTTCGTCCTGATTGACATTGCGTAGCCTCAGAATTCCTATGTTGGGCTCTTTACTTTCTGTATTTTAAAAACTTTCAATGAAGTTTCAAAAAGGGGGAAAAAACGTGTGTGTGTGTGTGTACGTGCGAGAGAGAACGCGCCCATGTATGTGTATAGCAAAAGTGAATATGGGCCCAGCAGTAGAATAGGGGACAAAAAATTGAGAACTTCAAATTAACTTCACTCAAAAATAGATTAGGAAGGGACTGCGAATGTAGCTCAGTAGTAGAGCCCTTGCCTGGCATGGGAGGGGCCCTGGGTTCAATCCCCAATGTCCAACACCAAGGAAAAAAACAAACCAAAAATAGATTAGAACAACAGATAACTATCACCAGGAGAGAAAGAAGGAAAAGTGCTTCCTGGCTGCATTCCATCCATGTAGGGGGAGAAGCCGAAGTCTAGTCTCTCAAACTTTACTGTACCTAGGAACCACCTCTGAGGGTCATTGAAATGCAGGTTTTGAATCACCAGGACTGAATGGGGTCCAGGATTCTGCATTTCTGACAAGACCCCAGGTGATAATCACTCCACTGGTAACTCCCACTGCACTTTAAGTAGAATCCAAGCCACAGAGGGAGAACCACACTCAGCTGGGGAGCTGGGTGGCTTGACTTGTAGCTGGTGGCTTAGAGCAGCAGGCAGAGAGCTTCAGGGAGACAGCCAAAGTTGTTGCACTTGGAGCCTGTGCTTTCAAATATTTGATTCTCATTTCACTCAGGCAGATCTGTGAATCAGCTTCTTCTAGATGTGCTTATTGGATAGAAACCCATTTCTATGGAAACTTGTACAAAATAAATGTTGGTGGAGAGTTGTTTCAATGCAACTTCTGAAGAAACAGAAGTAAAAAATTATAAAATACATCTGGAAGAAAAAGATACTTTTAGGCTTCACTTACCTAGCTTCTCAGGCTTAAAAATTTGATGAAAAGCTGACATCCATTTTTGACTGACTGGAACTTTTTCACGAGACTCATCACTTCCAGCTGTTGGGCAGTTGCACTGGGGGAGACCCCTTGCTTTACCGTCAGGACACAGTTGGATGCTTTCTCCCTCACTGTCACTTCTCCATGTTTTCTCCTTCCTCTTGCTCCCAAAGTGAGGCGAGAGAGCAGTAATCTAATATGATCATGGATGAGTTTAAAACTTAAGAAGAATATGAACTATGAATGAAAAATAATAGGGACTGTCAGAAACTTCTAATGCAAGCCAAGCTGTCTTACCAGGAGCCATGTGGTGATGAGAAGAGGGCAGGGGCACGAGCCTTCACGGCACTCTTGAATACACTGGCCACGTAACCAGTTGTGATGCCTTGGAGGAGCCTGGGGCTGGGGATAGCACGTAGGTGTGACATCGAGGGGACACTCAACTAAGCAACTTTCTTCTAAAATTACTTATAGCTAGATGGAGGACACAGATTATATGCTGACACACTCGCTGTCACTGTTTGAAATTAATTCTTGGTTTCATTGGTTGGCACTTCAATATTTCAGGTTGATAAATGTATTCTCACTTGTTTGAGAATGAGTTTGCTTATATATAAAGTTTTATTTTCTCCAGAACATCTTATAGTAACTCTAAGAGCACAAAGTCTAAGAGACTTTTGGTAAAACACAGATATCATGTCCCCCTTCAGTATTAAAGTAACTCAGAGGCTGTTTTATAAAATTCCCTGTAGCCAAGTGCAGTGGAACACACCTGTAATCTCAATGACTCCAAGAGAATAAGACAGGAGGATCAGCAACTTCCCAAGACTATCTCAAAAAGTTAAAAGGGCTGGGGGTGTAGTTTGTTGGTAGAGTGCCCCTGAGTTTAATCCCTGTACCAAAAGATAGCAAGAGAATATTAGCAGACTCCAGTCTCTCTCACAGGGGTCATCATAGTTTCCTGTAGAAAAAGATTGTGAAATCAATTAGTGCTTCTTCCTAAAGTTCTGGAAGGTCTTTCATTCCTCAGTGCAAAGTATAAAGAACATGCTAGAGGAGTCAGTGTGTATTTGTGGAAGTGGGTGAGCAGGACCCAGGCAGATCAGATCAGCTTGTCACTGCCACCTTTGTGGTCTCCAGCAGACGCTTTTATCAGACTGACTAAGCCTGCGCTTTGCCAGCTATAAAGTTGGGGCAGTAGAAACAAAAGGTAAACCTCAGATGCCAAGACTTGTGTCTGATCTGTAATCAGTGCTGAATAAAGTGTACCTTTCTTTTAAGCATACCTTTATTTTAGATTGTCATGTCATCATATGTTGGGCTGGCACTGGAGTTTATTGCAGAGACCCTGAGAGTCAACCAGCTTTTCCATCAGCCCGAGGTGAAGTTTGTCTCTTTGCAGGCAGCCATTTGGCAGCTCTCCCGATGACTTGCTGTGTCCACATCCTGCAGCTGAGTCTCCAAGTGATGAAGGAGCTCTCCTGGACCAGCTTTATCTGGCCTTGCGGAACTTTGATGGCCTCGAGGAGATCGATAGAGCTTTGGGAATACCTGAACTGGTCAGCCAGGTAGGCATGGGAGCTGGGGATGGGGACATGCTTGTGGGCACAGAGGTGGCCATTTCCTTTGTTTCCAGGTAGTCTGCCATCTGCTTTGTAGAATATTTTTTACATCTTTTGTTTGTTTGTTTGTTTGTTTCATTTTTGTTGTTGTTGTTGTTTGTGGTGCTGAGGATTGAACCCAGGGCCTTGTATACGTGAGGCAAGCACTTTACCAACTGAGCTATATCCCCAGCCCTATTTTTTACATCTTAATAGTCTGGTCCTGCTTTCTTTCTCCTTCTCTCCCACTGCTCTCAACTAAATTTTTGCCCAAGAAGAAGAAAAGTTAGTATGAACTTTACCTGTTATGATTTGGGTTATTGAGCAGCAGGGCAAAAACTCAAGCCCGGCTTCCCTGGTGTCCACCCTTGCTACCAGGGAAGGACACACAGGAGTAGAGAACAGAGAAACCATGAGGGACATGCTGCCTAGTGACCTAGACCCTTTAGTGCCAGTGTGAGCACTGGAATAGTTATTACTCCCATACCTGTGGGCAGGGGTGGACAGTATGCTAAATGAATGCTTTGCACATAGGCTAGCAGAAGTGCTTTTCAGGGTGGCTTTGGCTCATAAATCATTTTGACCTGTATGTGAATATGGCCTATAAAAATTTGGGGGATATTTAAACATTAATGGGAATGTAAAAAAGTTAACCAATCTTAGCTTCTTTAGCTCTCCTCCTTCTGGTTCTTAGTTACTTTAAAACATAATTCTCTGCTGTACCTTATAGCAGTGATACAGTAACCAGCCTAACAGTCTCAAAATACTCCCTGCTGTCTGACTCTGGTGCCAGCTGAGCGTGTATGAAGCAGCACTTCCTGGTGTGCTGTGGGAACAGTGACCCAGAAAGCCATCACACTCTTGTCACTCTCGTCCTCTTCATTCAGCATTTATTTCTTATTGCCAGAAGTGCCTTCCAGGGTCCAGTCTACTACTTGGACCTCTGGCATGTCACCAAATCTGTGAGAAAGGTGATGCAGAGTCACTGGAGACTTCTCTGCAGCATTAAAAATAGTCTTGTCATAATTCCGACAGTTTAGCAGACATAGGTGGGAGTTCAGACTTGTCGATTCATAATGAAAACAGAATGGGAAGAAATGACGTGAGGTGTTATATGTGATATAACCTGAAGTAAATCAAGAAAGGAAAATGAAGGTTAAGTATTTCCTGTGTGACTGCTTGCCTTTGCCTTTAGTATCAACTGGAATGCACTTTCCATATGGTTATCCTTGAGTGTCTAAGTGACATTTAAAAATGTGATTGTTAGGACTAGGAATGTAGCTGAACAGTAGAGTGCTTGTCTCACATGTGTGAGGCCTTCAATTCAGTCCCAAGCACTATGAAAAATAAAGGTGATCCTTGGCATTGCTGAGTGAGTTGTAACATTGTTTTTGTCAGAACTAGGGTTGTATGGTTGTGAAATATTTTTATGCTCCTTTTTTTTATTTATTTATATTATTTCTACTTTGTCTCATCAGATTCATCCTCATTATAATATTGTCATATTAAAGTGAATCATAGATATATGTCTGTTAGGTAGTTGGAAAATGTAGACTACAAATGGACTTTATTCTCAGGAGAGTTGTGTATTAGCTTTAAAAATGGAATTACTGCTGGGCGTGATGCCACATGCTTGTAATCCCAGTGACTCAGAAAGCTGAGGCAGGAGGATTGCCAAGTTCAGGGCCAACCTCAGCTACTTATTGAGGCCCTAAGCAGTTTAGTGAGACCCTGTCTCAAAATAAAAAAGAAGAACTGAGAATGTGACTCGGTGGTTAAGTACCTCTGAGTTCAATCCCTAGTACCAAAAAAGAAGTAAAAATGGAAATTACTTAGCATGCATGTAGCCTTGGGTTCAATCCCCAGTACTGCAAAAAAAAAAAAAAAAAAAAATTACTTAGATAATTTTCCAGCTGTTAAAAATGGGCAAATAGTTAAAGTTCTGAGGTGGTTCAACAGTGAATGGCCCCCCACTGAGGCTCCAGCTACATGTTCTAAATTTTCTTGGGGAAGACAGGGTCCACAGCTCTCACAGGCTGACCACAGGGCAGTGCTGACCTGACCTAGGTTTCAGAGAGCACCAGGACTACATTAATGGGCTTTTTGAGGAGGAAGAACTAGGACGATTCTAGGCTAAAGAAGTTTGAGAGCCTTTTTGCTTCCAGGGTCTTTGCTGCCTATGTGCCATCTCCTAGAAGTAGGGAAGGAAAAGGAGAATTTGCAAGTACAGTTCTCCTCTCTACATATAGATATTTAGGGGCGCCTGGGTGAGGCATTCACCCTGGAGAAATTCTGGATTTATTTCTATACTTGCCATACAGATAAAAGTCAAGAAGTAACAAACACATTAAACATGTCTCATGGTTAATAAGTGGATGGTGGCAGAATCTGGAGTGTGCAGGAAATTCTAGCAGACACAGAGAAGAGTTAAATAAGTAAAATGCACTGTGTCATACTGGTGAGGCGCTCACACCCCAAGTCACAAACAGGAGGGACTTCCTGCAGCTAGCTCCACACTTCCCAGTCTTTTTGTTATTTGTAAGAATGGGATCATAGTGGTTGATACCCCAACATTGTTGATCCCAGCTAGATACCAAGATCCTTATCTAATTAAAATGATTTATACAGATATGAATGATCGAGTAAAAAAGACTTAATACTTTGCCAGGCACAGTGGCACATTCCTGTAATCCCAGCAGCTTGGGAGGCTGAGGTAGGAGGATTGTAAGTTCAAAGCCAGCCTCAACAAGAATTTGGCACTAAGCAACTCAGTGAGACCCCGTCTCTAAATAAAATACAAAATAGGGCTGGAGGTATGACTCAGTGATCAAGTGCCCCTGAGTTCAATCCCTAGTACCAAAAAAAAAAAAAAAAAAAAAAAAAAAAAAAAAAAAAAAGACTTAATACTTCTACAGGATATTTGCATTCTAAAGTCCAGACTCTGATTGGTGGAGTAAGCAGGAAGCATGCTATAGTCACACCCATTTCTTCCCTCCTGTCACTGGATCTGTTGAACCAAGAAGCCTTTCCTAGGAGGAAGAGTAGAGTCAAACTAAAGGTACCTTTGTATAGTTAAGTGCAGTATACGAATGAGAGAAAACAGCCTTTTATCCTTTCTGCTATTTTAGTGGCTTAATCTGTTATTTGGGGCTTTCTCTTCAGAGCCAAGCAGTAGATCCAGAGCAGTTCTCCAGTCAGGATTCCAACATCATGCTGGAACAGAAGGCCCCTGTTTTCCCACAGCAGTATGCGTCTCAGGCACAAATGGCCCAGGGTAGCTATACTCCCATGCAAGATCCAAACTTTCACACCATGGGACAGCGGCCTAGTTACGCCACACTCCGTATGCAGCCCAGACCCGGCCTCAGGCCCACGGGCCTAGTGCAGAACCAGCCAAATCAACTGAGACTTCAACTTCAGCACCGCCTCCAAGCTCAGCAGGTGAGTTCTTCAGTGAAGCCATACAGTTTGAGGGGAACGAAGAGGGCTAATATGGCCCATCAAAGCATGCAGATAGTGGGTTAGGGAGGTCTACTCCTTGGGAAAGGTGATTTGAAGTAAGGTATATTTTCTTTTTAAATGCATTGATTCCTATTTGTGTGTGCATTTAGAATCGCCAGCCTCTTATGAATCAAATCAGCAATGTTTCAAATGTGAACTTGACTCTGAGGCCTGGAGTACCAACACAGGTAAGGGGGCAAACAAGCCCACAACTTTCGTTATATCCTTTTAACTTCTCAGCTTTTCTTCCTGCCTGACAACCTGAGTGAAGTCACGTGTGGGCCATGAGATCTAGACCAACACACTGGTTCTGCACTGGCCCAGCTGTCTATTTAGTCTGTCGCTATTTTAGTTCCCTCCTAAACACTGCCATCTTTACTGCCAGGTGCCATTGATTCTTGTTATTCATAAGAGTTATGTTACATGAAGTCACTAAATTAGAATACTGAACTTGCTCCTCAGAGAAACACAAAGTTAGGTGCCTACAAACTCTGGTCACATTTTCATCAACCAGACAGTACCTAACCTTATGTTAAGTATGTTTCTGTTTAAAGACTTAATATACACATACATGTCGTCGACTCATTAACTGAACTCACATCCAGTTACAACTCAGGCTTGAAGAGAGCTCATCTAACACCTAGGCTTTCTCCATGAGCACATCACAGCCTCTCACACTTAGGAACACTAGACAGCACTTCAACACTGCACTTGGGGGCTATTTTAACCAGTAAAATCACCAACGAAAAGCATGACAGGGTGAGAAGCATGGAACCGGTTAGGCCACAAAAGGCCCCTTGTTTACAGTATGAGAGCTGAAAGAAAGCGGCAGAGAGGCCTTGTTCAGCCTCAGCTGGAGACATGCAGGATGGGCATCTGGAACTTTTGCCCCATGCTCTTGTTCTTGAATGGCCACCACAGTGCTGTGAGTATTAATTTATGAGTAGGCGAGCTCATGTACGTGGAAGTCACAAATAACAAGGACTGCCCATGTCTTCTTAGGACCCATAAATAGCCTCATGCGGTAACAAGCACCAGCATCCTTCCCTTATCCCGCTCTCCATTCCTCCTCTGTCCTGGTCTCTCTGTGTGTCCCTCTCAACCTGTCTTCCTCCACCACACCCCTTCCATCCTGTTTTTAGCCTTTTCTGAAGTGCTCCACGTCCCTTTTTGGCACAGTGATTTGGTTTGTTTGGGGTTTTTTTTAGATTTGAATGTCCCTTGAAAGACACACAGAACTGCCATCCTCAGGGCTTATATCACAGTCTTCTTATAGAAAGGACTGTGTTCTTTTGAGTCCTTGATTTAATGGGTTAATTGATAATATTCAATTTAACCCTGCTAAGTCCTAATAAGGTTTCAGAATCATTTTTATAAAAGTTAGAAGCCATGCTCAGCCTCCAGTTGTTCAACTTTTAATATTTCCTTCCATATAAATTTCATTTTCCAAATAATTTTACGCAAGCTAATGCTATCTTCATTGTCCTATCTAATCTGCGATTACCCCCAATGTTTTCCTCCATCTTTGCCCTTGATTTCAGGCACCTATTAATGCACAGATGCTGGCCCAGAGACAGAGGGAGATCCTGAACCAGCATCTTCGACAGAGACAAATGCATCAGCAACAGCAAGTTCAGCAACGAACTTTGATGATGAGAGGACAAGGGTTGAATATGACACCAAGCATGGTGGCTCCTAGTGGTATGCCAGCAACCATGAGCAATCCCCGGATTCCCCAGGCAAACGCACAGCAGTTTCCATTTCCTCCAAACTACGGTACTGGACTTACATCCCCACCACCTTTCACCAGTCCTTTCTCCCTGGTGTCCCCCAGTCCTGGGTCACAGCTCCTCTCTCACAGCTCTTTGCATGGCTCCCAGATGAATCTGACTAACCAGGGAATGATAGGAAACCTGGGAGGACAGTTGGGGCCTGTCAGGAGTCCCCAAGTCCAGCACAGTACCTTCCAGGCTCTCAGCTCAGGTACCACTTTTCTCTGAGTGCAGGTTTTACTTAAGAATGACAGAAGTAAGTGTGTGTGTGTAGAGCGTGTCTATCTCATCAATAGACTGAGTGAGTGTGTATGAATATATTTGTTGTTGTCAGTGTCTGTGAACAAAGGTGTATATGTATAAATCAGTATTTATATTTGAATTCCTCTGACTCAAGACAAATCAATAGGTATAAAATATTGAGGCATAAATTTATATATTATAGATATTCTATAACTTTTGAAAAATAAAGACTTTAATGATTACACCAGATCTTTAATGAATAGATAATTCTTGGAAGGTGCTGTATAGAAACCACAATGGGAAACCTCTTAGTTTTTTTCCTATTGATTTGTTATTTCATGTCAGTCTTAAGAGATGAAATACCAAGAGTATCATGTCATAAACATTAATATTTGTGTGCATGTCATATACAATTAATAGTTGAATTATTAATAAACCTAAAGTGCTTACATTAATATTCAAAATGATTTTCCTTACCCTTGCCTGAGTTATTTATAAACAACTATGTTGACTAAATTCAAGTCTTTTTTTTTTTTTTTTTTTTTTTTTGGTACTGGGATTGAACTTGGGGGCACTCAACCACTGAGCAACATCCCCAGCCCTATTTTGTATTTTATTTAGAGACAGAGTCTCACTGAGTTGCTTAGTGTCTCGCTTTTGCTGAGGTTGGCTTTGAACTCTCCATCTTCCTGTATCAGTCTCCTGAGCTGCTGGGATTACAGGCGTGCACCACCGTGCCCAGCTCTCCTGTTATTTTAAAGAAACAAACATAATGTGCATCTTTTTTCTGGCAAAAGATTACTTTCCTTTTGTAGCTTATTTAAATATTAAACATGTACATTTCACATCCTTGTCATCATGGAATGACTTGCTAATGAAAAATCATTCATGTGTTTTGTTATATAGCGGAACTTTAATCCAATATAAACCTAAACAATCCTGTTGGAATGGATTAAACTATAGTCCACTACAGTTTTTTAAGAATTTAAAGACTTTGACATTTCAGGTCAAAGACAAATATATATAATTAACCCATTCATGATTTGGAGAGGGATTTGAGGCAAGAGTAGTAGTTTATCTCCTCCAGCCTTTCTTGTTAGTATGGTTTCTAGGCCCCCCTCTACCTACTGTAAAGAATCAAAGTATGAAGTTTTTTTTCTTCCTGCATTTTATCTCAGCTCAAAATCTTTTTCAAATGTAAGTAGTTAACCTGCACATGCTCATATATTTGAAGGTAATTTTGATGTGTATTTAATTTGGAAAGTTCTTTTTTCCCCATCTTTACCATAAAACTAATGGTAGTTTTTGAATTTCTGTTTTGTTTTTTAAGGAATAAGTCAGCAACCTGATCCAGGCTTTACTGGGGCTACGACCCCCCAGAGTCCTCTAATGTCCCCCCGAATGGCACATACCCAAAGCCCCATGATGCAGCAGTCTCAGGCCAACCCAGCCTATCAAGCCCCAGCAGACATGAACGGATGGGCTCAGGGGAACATGGGCGGAAACAGGTAACACCAAGTTTCTGTGTCTTTTTGATAACAATGGTCACTAAGGAAACTTTTTATAAACTACCTTTCTTATTTCAGTATTTCTTTACTGATTTGCTCGAGTAAATTGCTAAGTAAGCCAGTTAATTCATCCCAGGGCAAAAGTCACCCAAAATTTGCAAAAGTATAACAAAATACCTATTCTTTTGGAGTAAAAGCAACACCTCTAAGCAGGTACCACCCCCACCAATTTGTCATAGAAACTGCTGTGGAAGGCAGTGACATAAAGCCACCCTTTTTCAGTTCATGTTATAAAAACAAAATGGAAAGCTCCTTGGATGCAGCTGGGAAGCGGGGAACACAAGCTGGGTGGTTCCTACAGCACTTCCCCTACTGATTAGGCCTCAGCGACCCCCTCACCTGCTGTCTATCCTCCCTGGTCTCACGCGGTTTCCTTATTCACTCTAAAGTAAATGCCCTAAGAACAAGTTCTCAACACTGCCTGCCTGTCTGCCACGGGGCTCTAACATTTTATTTTCTATTTCCACTCTGTCCTAGCATGTTTTCACAACAGTCCCCACCACACTTTGGGCAGCAAGCAAACACCAGCATGTACAATAACAATATGAACATCAATGTGTCCATGGCAACCAACTCGGGTGGCATGAGCAACATGAACCAGATGACAGGACAGATCAGCATGACCTCAGTGACCTCCGTGCCTACGTCGGGGCTGTCCTCCATGGGTCCTGAGCAGGTAAGCATGAAGTAGCAAGCCGCCTGGTGTCCTCTGATGGTGGCTTTTGTCTATTTTTGCATTAAATGTATCTTTCCATGTACCTAACATCTTCCTTCAATTCCCACATTTATTTTGAAGATTGTTTTTTCACCTTATTTTCACCTATGTTAGTGAGATTAGCAAAAATATTTGGTAAGGACAAAATAAACTTGAAAGGATTCCTGACGGCTGAAGGATTTTTTTTTTTTAAATATTTGTTAACCTTCACATCATTTACATTTTTTTTTTCAATTTGAGGAATTTAGCAGTTTCTAAAATGAATCTCTAAAAATGGAGTGTTGAGTGTGCATTTTATATCACTTTATTTTGGGGTGGTACTTTAAGAACTTACTTTTTTCTTAATGTAAAACCAGATGAAAAGCAAGGACCAAACTCCTGCCACCCAGTTAGCTTAAAATAATACTTCGTTTATGCAGGGAGACTAACACAGATAATTCAAGAACTGTTTGTTTTCGTTGTTGGAATGTGGGTGCCATGATTTTTGGAAGAGGAATGATTTTTTTTTTTAATAATTTCATCTGGTATTAAATAATTCTGTCCCTGAGTACACACCAGGTGGTGAAGAAACTCAAAGCATTTGAGATAATAAACTGCCAGCCCAGAACTCAAGAATAATAATTTTATCATGGTATTTACAGAATATATTGGGATTTTTTTATTAAAATCTTTTTTATTTTTACAGACACATTTTGATTCGTTGTACACAAATGGGGTACAACTTTTCATTTCTGTGGTTGTACACAATGTAGACTCACACCACTAAGTGAAATAGGCCAAGCCCAAAAAACCAAAGGCCGAATGTTTTCTCTGATAAGTGCATGACAATATATAATGGGGGCGGGGTGGGGGGGCAGTGATAGGGGGAAGATAAGAATGAACATATTGTTTTTAAAGGGCCCTAACTGTTGGCATTCTGCTACTAATCCTCAGTAGTTCATTCAAAGTAAAATTGTGGTAAGGACCCTGAATTTTGTTTCATATATGGAGAAACTGAGGCATGGGGAGTTTAAAGAACATAAGCAATGAGTCATGTTAGCCCCATGAATTTCAATCTTGTTTTTTATTGTTGTTTTTTCTTAATGTGATACTGGGGATTGAAGCCAAGGCCTTCCACAAAGAACTCCATCCCCAGCCCTATTTACTTTTTATCCTGAGATAGGGTCTCACTAAGTTGCCCAGACTAGCACCAAACTTGTAGTCCTCCTGCCTCAGCCTCCAAGTAACTGGGATTAGATGTGTACTGCTACACCAGGCTGATTAGGTCTATTGAATTCTGATATTAGTAAATCACAGTTTTGTGAAATTTTACTAAAATATTACAATGCCTCAAGTGTTTTAGTCTATAAAATGATGATTAATATGTAAGGTGGTACATATGGAAATTTAAAGCCCTTTGCAATTTAAGAAGGCTGTATACTTATTTATAACTTGTACATATGTTGTTGAGTTGATGGTGGTTGAACACTTCTTGAGGTAAATCAAACAGATATAAATTAAAGAAATATAGAATTAGTGGTTTGCTTTCTCAGGAATGTGGACAGAGTGAGATCCACTGGAATAATCCACTATAGCATAGCACTAGTTTAACCTACTCAGAAGTAAACTGGTGCATTTTTAGTAATCTAAATTGTTGAAAACTTTTGCATGGATTTAAAACCTTTTGGGATAAAATGGGATGGGATATTATAAAGATATAGGGAAGTTTAGTGGAGCAGAAGGGGATTAAGAGAGAGGAGGGACAGGAAAGGAGAATTGTGGAATGAAGGCAACAAAATTTTTTGTGTTATGAGCATATATAAATATAACACTGTGAATTCCATCTTTATATGTAGGGGCATCAATCAAAAATAAATAGGTCTGTGGTTGTGGCTCAGTGGTAGAGCGTTTGCCTAGCATGCATGGGGTGCTGGGCTCTATCCTCAGCACCACATAAAAAATAAATAAACAAAAGTATTGTGTCCAATTAAAAAATCTTTTTTAATTTAAAAAATTTAAAATTTTTTTTAGAAATTAAAAACAAATAAATAATGAGGAAAGGAAGATCAGTAGAGTAGAGAAAGGAGAATATTGGGAGGGAGGATGGAAGGGAAAAGAAGGTAATGAGGATTGAAAAGGGAGTAAATCAAATTCAACCATGTATGATTCTGTCAAAACCAACTGCTATGTATAACTATAATGTTCTAATAAAAAAAAAAACTCTTGAATATCAGAGTTAATTTTCAAGCCAAGAAACATAATTGTAGTGTCTTCTGACAAAATTATTATTCTTATTTTTTGTAAATATACGAATGCTGCCAGGCATGATGATGCACTCCTCTAATCCCAATGGCTTGGGAGGCTGAGGCAGGAGGATCGCAATTCAAGGCCAGCCTGAGCAACTTGGCAAGGCCCTGAGTAACTTAGTAAGACCTTGTCTTAAAATTTAAAAAGAGAGAGAGAGAGAGAGAGAGAAAGAAAGGACTGGAGATGTGGTAGAGTGCCCCTGGGTTCAATTCCGGTGGCACCCCCTTCCCACCAAAAAAAAAAAAAAAAAAAAAAAAAAAAACCACAACTGTTAACAAATTATTAGCCGAAGTGACAAAGATGTCAAGAGCATCTCAGATGACTTTCACAGTTTCAAATATGTCATTGGTCTAATTTGAACCAGTTAAAAAGTGAATGGCATGAACATGCCTCTTGTATTATCTCTGATTTCTATTCAGAATGCAGATCAAATTTAATTTGAAAGCAGCTACTGTATTGCAAGAGTTTGTTTTTATGTTCCTCTGTACTCTTCTCAAAATATATACACATGGGAGAATAGGCACAGGGATGAAGCTCCTTTTTTTCCCCCAGTAGCAATATGCATTGGTAGGCAAGTGCTCTACCACTAAGCTAAATTCCCAGCCCTGCAACCATTTTTAGTCTTTTTCTATATACTCTTAAAAAAAGATTAGAAAGCATAAGGTGATGGTTGTTCTCCAGTGCTCTTTTGGATGTCCCACCTGTCGTATCTTATTGCCCTCAGGTTAATGATCCTGCTCTAAGGGGAGGCAACCTTTTCCAAAACCAGCTGCCCGGAATGGATATGATTAAGCAGGAGGGAGATGCATCACGGGTAAGAAACAGCAAAAGACTATGGTAGTGAAGTGACATGAATATTTTATAGACCAAACAAAATGAGCATAGATTTATTATCAACCAGTACATTAAAGGTGGTTATAAATTCTCATTTCATTTAGCATACAGTGCATATGGTGCTTTTTTGCAAATTTCTTTAAGCTCATTATAAATGAGTTAAATCGATGAATCAGGAACCCAAATTTTGCAGGATATGGTGGCTTGCACCTGTAATCCCGGTGACATGGGAGGCTTAAGGCAGGAGGATTATAAGTTCAAGGCCAGCCTCAGCAACTTAGTGAGACCCTGTCTCAGAATAAAATTTAAAAAGGGCTGAGGATGGAGCTCAGTGGCCAAGCACTTGCCTAGTGTGCATGAAGTAAGCTCTGAAGAGAACCATGTACCTGGTCAGGGACTAATGTGATTATACCTTTGACCTCTAGAATTTATGATCTGGCAACTGGTTATATATAATAATATATATCTATCTATCTTATCTCTCTCTCTCTCTCTCTTTTCCCCATGTGCATATGTGTTACTGAGAATTGAATTAATCCAGGGTCACTTAACCACTGAGTTAACATCTCCAGCCCTTTTTATTTTGAGACAGGGTCTCACTAAATTACCCCAACTGGACTTGAATTTGTGATCCCCCTGCCTTGCCCTACTGAGTTGCTGGGTTTACACGCGTGCACCATCATGCCTGGCTCAACCTAGATAACCTCCTGTGGCTTTTCTGTGCTAAAATTCTGTGTCTAAATATCTAAATCCCAGAAGCAGTAGCTACATGTTCCTATAGCACCCACTGTTTCCCCTCACAGAATTCAATCACATTTGTATTGGATGGTTTGTCATGCCTATTCAGTGATTTTTGTGTTTGTAGTGACTAGGACTGTCTTGTGTCATCATCTGGCACACAGTAGCAGATCCTCAGTATTTGCCAAATAGATGAAAACTTCTGGGAGGAAGATGGGTAATAGCCAAAGAAAATCACTGACAGATAAAATCATAGCAACCAAGGAATTACCTCCAGCTAACTCCTGCTTACTCCAAACTTGATAGCCTGTCATCTAAATCGTCAATGTATAGCAGCCAAACTAACAGGAATAACCCTAAGGCCAAAACCCAGGTATACTTGCTTACTAAAGCCAGGGAAAGCACACCCATAGTACCTTGGAAGTATCTTGTAAGGGAGAATCAAGAGAGACAGCTTATAGGAAGTGGGTTTATACTGGAGGAATGAGAAGGATTAGGAAGTAGCAGCCCCTTCTGGGTTGAACCCTACCCAAAAGCAAGATTCAGCAACTGGGTTGTATCAGTCATGTCTGTTGAGAAAGTAAGAGAAATAAAATTGGACTAAGACACCATTAGTAGTCAAGCAGAGGTGATTCAGGAGAGACTAACCGATAATCCATTTGCCAGCCATGTCCTACATGAAACCACACAGAATCTGTTGGGCTCAGCCTCATTCCTCAGCAAACACTGTATTCAGTGCAGGGCACAGGCCAATAATCCCAGCAACTCAAGAAACTGAGGCAGGAGAATCTCAAGTTGAAAGTCAGCCATAGCAATGTAGTAAGGCTCTAAGCAACTCAGTGAGACCCTGTCTCAAAATTAAAAAGGGCTAGGGATTTGGCTCACTGGTTGAACTCCCCTGCGTTCAATCCCTGTTCCCCCACCCCAAAAAAGGGTCATGTTCAGCACCACCCACTTATCAGTATCTGAAACCCTGTAGTTCCCCAGATGTGGCCTTGTGATTTGCATCATTTAAAACAGTCAAGTATTTTGATGTTTTTGTAGTGTTTCATCAAAAACTCATGTTTCATGATTTTGTTTTCCTGCAGAAATACTGCTGACCCTGAAGGTAGCTGGTTGCTTCTTTCTTCAGCTGACCGGGCTCACTTGCTCAAAACACTTATCAGTCTGGAGAGCTTCGTCTCTTTGTTTTGACCCAACTGACCTGCCCGCCAGTTCTCCCAGAGCACGATGAGCAGACAGGCCTGGGCCCCTGGCTCCCAGCGAGGAATTGTGGAGTGCGCTCGGCTGCTGCAGGAGGAGCTGCCTCCTCTCGTCTCAGTCCGAAGCTCACATCCAGACAGTCGCTCAGTCTGTTCACTGCATTCACCTTAGTGCAACTTAGATCTCTCCTGCAAAGTAAATGTTGACAGGCAAATTTCATACCATGTCAGATGAATGTATTTAAATGTATGTATTTAAGGAGAACCATGCTCTTGTTCTGTTCCTGTTCAGTTCCAGACACTGGTTTCTTGCTTGTTTTCCTTGGCTAATCAGTCTAGTGCAAAAAAAATAAGATTTCATCTGGGGGAAAGAAAAGAATTTTAAAAACAAATCAAACTTTTTTTAAATTAAAGCCTGCATTTGGGATGGAAGCAGACACTGTGGACAGTGCTATATGTACAGACATACCCAATAAGTGAAGACCTATAAAGTCATAGCTGTTATGTCTTTGCAGAAAGCTCTAAAGACCATATTGGAAAGGGATTCCCATTAGTGAACAGATGAAAAGAAGCCTGTGAGAGGGCTGTTAATATTTTAACAATTATCTGTTCCATTTTTTTCTCTCGAGAAGAAATTTTTTCATTTCTAAATTAAGTTCCCTTTAGATTAATCATCTTGAATTAGTATCTCCCCTTCCCCTTCTGGTTTTGACTCTTGCCTCCCCCGGTTCCCCCTACTTTTATTAATTTTTAAAAAAGATAACAAACTACAGAAACCAGGTAAGCCCTTTATTTCCTAAAATTTTTGCCAGCCACTTAGCAATTACTAACTATTGAATTTCAGAAAGATGCATTTACTGGCAAGGAGAGGAGCAAAGGTAAGACTCGATACCAGTCAAGCTAAGGACACCTGCTTTGGAAGCATGTGTATTCTGTTCCCCAGCAACTCTGGCCTCCAGAACAGGAGAAGACACTATAACTAGTGTATTGAAATTGACAGCAGATATCACGACAGATTTAACCTCTGCCATGTGTTTTTTATTTTGTTTTTTAGCAGTGCTGACTAAGCCGAAGTTTTGTAAGGTACATAAAATCCAGTTTATATGTAAACAAGCAATAATTTAAGTTGAAAACTTAAGTGTTTTAATTGTATAATTTTTGTGAGGTATACATATTGTGGAATTGACTCAAAAAATGAGGTACTTCAGTATTAAATTAGATATCTTCATAGCAATGTCTCCTAAAGGTGTTTTGTAAAGGATATCAATGCCTTGATTAGACCTAATTTGTAGACTTCAGACTTTTTATTTTCTAAACCTTGTGATTCTGCTCATAAATCATTTATCTAATCTATATGATATGCAGCCGCTGTAGGAACCAATTCTTGATTTTTATATGTTTATATTCTTTCTTAATGAACCTTAGAAAGACTACATGTTACTAAGCAGGCCACTTTTATGGTTGTTTTTCTGCCCACTCTGGTAGGGGAATATTTTATTAATTGGTGTCAGTTTCAGACAACTGCAATACCAAGAAACTGATGACCTTTTTTGAGCTATTTCTCCCCGACCCCTAATACACATACTTTCTTACCTAAATTTCAGAATGATATCTTTTTGATGTCTAAAAAGCAAAGCATTTTATAATATCTCATTAGCCAGGCTTTTTAGGAACAGAGAAGTTTTTCCTTGAAATTTGATTGATTGTTTATTTGTGGCAGGGTGAAAAATGTACAAACTACCCCTATTTATATTTATATCTCTCCCTATATGCATGGATTACGGAAATATAGGAAGAGATATAACCCAAAGATAAATGGTAAGTAGACAGTCTAAAAGTGTTGCTCCATACTAAAGAAACTTCTGGAAATTTGCATTTCGATATCTTTTTCCTTTTTGAGAGGGATCTGAATACAGGGAGGTGGCCAAGGAACAGCACTTCTCGGCGGCCACCAGTTCACATGTCCCCTCAAAAGGCTCTACTTTTCTCCACCAAACCATTGGGTTGCCCAGCTATGATGGTAAATCAAGCAGACGTGGGCCCAGAACTCCAGGACCTCATCCACACGATGAGGTTCACGTGGCGCACAGTTTCGTGTGACCAGTTTTGAGTTAATTTTTGGAACTATGTGAGTTAGAATGACTTTAACTTCACACAGCACAAAAGAGAAAATGGAGTTTAAACCGGATTTATTTTAAGTCCCTTTTCACTACACCATCCAAAAATAACTACGTATCTTTCATTTTTTATCCATCTGCCCACTGTGTTTTAACATCAATCCGAGTTGGACAAATCTGCAGATCTGTGATACTGGCAGTTCAGAATAACTCGTGATCATTACTGTCTTGAAGGAAAAGAGATAATAAATGCTCTTAGGGTTCAGATCAGGTAATGGATTTTGTTTTACATCTAATTAGGAGAAGAAAATAAGTAAAGGAATTCTCTGATCATATTGATCACTATAGAAGCAAAAGCCAAATCAATTCCCTTCATTATCAGTATTTCTCATGCTGTACACAATAAATTTGTTAGACTGAGTACTTGGTTTTTGTTTAAGAGAACAAATAATCAGTGTTTTACTTATATTACTAAATGTGAAAAACATAATGTGAAAAGTATACATACCTTAACTTGGTTATAAAACCCATTTAAGTGTTCATGTAATGTGGTAAGTTTAAAAAGTGAAGTGAGTTGTTTTACTACAATGAATTCATTTGACTCAAAGATTAAAATGCCCCTCTCCCCACGTGTATCTCTTATGGCCTGTAATAATTGAAAGCAATGTTTTTGCAGTTTATATAATGCAATTTTTAATCTGTGTTTAAAAATGGAGTTCATATGGGCTTAACACATGAATTGGGTGGCACAGATCCACTTGCAGAACCCAAAGATACACAATCAATTTTGAAATGCAACTTAAGCCATTAATTGTTGGTGTGAATTTAAAATTTTCTAGTGTTTGTATGGTAGTATGCTGCCTAAGAGCAAAGCATTCTCTGCACAAAAGAAAATTACTGTAGTGGCTTCGATTTTAATTAGAATTTTCTCCCTGGTGTTTCTTTATAGACTAAAACAAAATCTTTTAAGTTTCTTACTACAGGTAAAAGCTATGTGCAAGAACCTCAAAATGCTAAAATCTAGCATAATGCCTTAGATCTGTTTTTAAGTCTTGTATATTCCTACATAGCTGTCCAATGTATTATATTTGTATAGTGAATTGTGTACAATTTTTGAATAAGTGCATCATCACTTAATCTTTATGTTATTGAATAGTGATGATGATACATTTCTTCAAACATTTAACTGTCATTTTTTTTCCTTTGTCATTTGTGGGTTTTATTTGTACAGTTCCTCATAAAGTTGCATCTGAGATGTGTGTATATGAAAAGATTATACAAGGGTAAAATTAAGCAATATATTAACTATGGTTCTTCAGGAGAAAGCTTACAGTGTTTCAGGTTGTGATTTATTTTCAGAACGGAGTTGACTCTGAACATCACTTTGTTCACCTGCATTGATGTTTGTATTTCTAGTGTGAGCAGTTTATGCAAAGGTAGATATATTCAGAGAAATTTTAAATACATTTATGCAAGTTAATATTGCTTTGCTGATGCTATTTGCTTATTTGATGTTAAATAATGCTATTGTAAATAAAGAATTCTGTTGTTATTGCATCATTTAATAAATTTTAATGCCTTCGGGTTTTACATGGCTTTAGAGATTTTAATGTGTTTGTATTGTATCTTCTTTCATAACTGCATTTAAATTAAAAATACATTAACTGTCAGTTATTTCTCATATTGATACATGGCAGTTGACACCTTCACATCAAAATAACATTTCATTCTGCAACTAGCCCTTTTCTTTCTTTCTTTTCTTTCCTTTTTTTTTTTTTTTAAAGTGATGCTGGAAATTAAACCCAGGGTTTTACACATGCTGGGCAAACACTCTACCACTGAGCTATTCCCAGCTCCCCAATAACCCATTCTTTTTTTTTTTTAGTACTGGAGATTGAACCCAGGGGCACTAATCACTTAGCCACATCCCCAGCCCTTTTTATTTTTTATTTTGAGATATGGTCTCACTGAGTTGCTTAGAACCTCACTATATTGTTGAGATTGACTGAGTCTCTGGGATTATCAGCATGCATCACCATGTCTGGCTAGATTTTCAGACTGAAGATAAGGATTGTGTCCTGTTTAAGATTAGGTAGGGCTGGGGGTATAGCTCAGTTGGTAGAGTGCTTGCCTCGTAAGCACAAGGCCCTAGGTTCAATCCCCAGCACCTCAAAAAAAAAAAAAAAAAAAAAAAAAAAAAAGATTAGTTTACATAGGACAAATCTATTCCACTGAGTCCTAGATGATGTTACTGCTCCTTCCTTTCACCATGCTGTTCCACCTCCCATTCCCAGATTTCCAAAAAGGTTCATGAGAATGCTGTGGACTTTGGACTAGCTTATTAAGATTATAGATCACATGTGAGAATATTCATAATGGTTTAGTGGGTTGGTTTGGTCATAATTGGGAACAATGCAAATAGAATATTTAAAACTTAAGTCAAACTATCTGAAATATTAGTAAATACATCTGTTCTCTCCCTCTCCCCCTCTCCCCCTCTCCCCTCTCTCCCCTCCCTCTTCTCTCCTTTCTCCCTCTCTCTGAAATACAGCTTTGTTGAGCCCATTACAGGTGCTAGCTTGAAAAGGACAAGGTCCTGGGAAAAATTCCACAACTACAAGGAGCAAAGCTAGATTGCAGTTGGGAGTATCCTAGAGCTTTTTGTTTTAATTTTGTGGTGCTGGGGATCAAACCAAGGGCCTTGCACATATTAAGCAAGTACTCTTATCAGTGAACTACACCCCCAGGCCCTTATCTTGTACCAAAAAAAAAAAAAAAAAAAAGATTAAAGATGAGAAAACTATGCTATTAGCAGCCTTAGCCTATTAAAAGAAGAAAAAACTCACATAACTAACTTAATAGATGCAGTTTGATAAAACTTCATAGGAAGATTTCTAGAAAATATAAAACCTCTAGGAAGATGAATATCCTAATCCTACTTAAGGTTATTTATCATCTGATGCAATCCAAATCATTAAAAGTAGTAAAGGCCCACAGCCAATGCTAAAAAATGAAGTATTAGAGCTAGGAATTGAAGAGAGAAAACACTAACCCAATTTGACCAACTATAGGGAAAACTTAAATGAATCAATTGACTAGCTCTTGGAATAAATAGGAAAGCTCTGTAAGATGGCTATGATATACAAAATCAATACTGTATCCACACTAACAACCAGTTTTTTAAACTCATTTTTTAACCAGTACATAAAAACATTAAACATTTATGGGATGCTGTGTGATGCTTTGATAATACATGTACATGTATAATGTTTGATCAGGGTAGACGTATCTATCTGCTCATTTAACATTTCTTCACGGTGAAAACATTCAAAATATTTCTTCCAGCCTTCTGAAATACACAGTCCATTACTGCTAATTGTGTTGTGCAACAGCACACCAGGACTTCCTCCTGTCACAGTACCCATTGATCAACCTCTTCCCAATCCTCCACCCATAACCAGTCCGTAAATGTCTCTTTAGGTAGCTCCATTCACAATAACAAAAATACATGCTTATCAAGTAGAATTACATCCAACATGTGTGAAAGACCTTTATATAGACAACTGAAATTTTGCTTAAAGACCTGAAAAAATACATGCCAGGAACCCAGAAAGACTCAGTATTATAAAACTCCTTCAGATTCATTCCAATTTCAACCAATAGCCAAAAAATAAAATGCACTTGGAAAATAAATGTGCAATAGATGAGAAAGTTTAAAGAAGAAAAAATGTGAAACTTCTAACAAAACATTTTTTGTAGTGTAATCTACTTACACAGAAATAAATGTACATATGAGAACAGAATAGAGCCCAGAGATGGATTGCTACGTAAACGTGAACTTAATGTATAACAGAGTCCATTTCTAATCCATAGGAATCGCTGTTCTTAAAAAATGTTAACTTCTATCATGTATAACTAAAAAGAACCGAAAAAAAAAAAAAAAAAAAGATTTAAGACAGTTGCTCACATTTGGAGGGAAAATACCAATTTATCTCCCTACAGTTTTAACAAATATGAATGAATCAGAGAGCTAAAGATATTGCAATGTAAAATTATTAGAATATATTTACTTTGTTGATAAAAAGTATTCTTTGAGAAAAAATTAAGAATAAAATAAATACAAATTTAATAATTCTATTTTTTAAAAAAATGAAAGCTGGAAAAGTTGGCACACATCTGTAATCCCAACAACTCAGGAGGCTGAGGCAGAAAGATCACAAGTTCAAAGCCAGCCTCAGCAACTTGACAGGCCCTAAGCAATTTATTGAGACCCTGTCTCAAAAAAAAAAGGGGGGGGGGGCTGGGGGTGTGGCTCAGTGGCTCACAATCCTCAGTCAATCCCCAGTACCGAAAAAATGAAGACTGCATAATGTGTTAACAAAATAAGAACATAAAAAGTTTATGAGCAAAATAAATATGGATGGATAAATTGAAAATGGCTAACGAGCATCAAAAGATGTTTGGCATCATCTTCATCAAGAGGCAAACAAAAACAAGGCTATGCCATTTTTCATTCATGTATTTGGCAAAATGTAGAGTTGAGTAGGCATGAACACCTCCATGGTCAGATGAGAATACAAATTCTTTGGCATCCAGGGCAAATGTGTAAATTGAAAAGATTCATGTTACTTTTTTGAACTTTGGGCAGAACTCATCATGAGGCCAAATGTATCAAGTTATTTGGCTTGTAATTTAATTGTTTCAGATATCTTCTCTTTTCAAATCTGCCCTGTGAACTACCCCACATCCTGCATCTTGGAACCTTCTTTCCACCCCACTTTCTGAGCTTGTACTTACTCCGGGCATAGTCTGGTAGACTTGTGGGAGGAGGGGGGTTTGTTCTTTCTAACATCTTGAAAATGTATAAATATTTCATCAATTTTTAACCTTCATTCTTTTTAACGCATGGATTTCAAGGCAATAAATTTTCCTGTTTACCACTTTTAGGAGCATCTGCTTATCCTATGAATTTAAATCTCCAGTTATTTAAGGGCTGCTGATGTAGTTCAGTGGTACAGCGCTTGCCTAGCATGTACAGGGCCCTGGGTTTGATGCTCAAAACTGTCCAGATAATTTTTTTTAAATCCCCAATTGTAGTTCACGGTTTTTCCTTGTCAGTTTTGCTTCTTGTATCCATCAGAAGCTGTGTTATCAAGAATTTTTCCTGTATTATTTCAAACTCTATATTGTTTGCTGATGTTTAAGAACATAACATTAATTTGTCCTAACAAGCATTTCTAAACTGCATGCTTATCTAAAGGGTTAGAAACCAAGAGAAATCGAAATCAGTCTTTGTTGATGGCTTTTGGTATACTTTTCCCATTTAGATATTTTAAAAATAACTGAGTAAAAGTTTGTTTTGTAGCACAGAGATAAGACTTGGGACTTTCAAAGGAAAATTTAAATACTTTTTTTGTGCTCTGCATCTTATATTGGTGAGTCATAATCTTGAGACATTAGTAATATTGTGCTTTATTTTATAAAAATACTTATACATTAATTGCAATTCTTTGCTAGCTTTGAAATTAGGATTATCAGTGCATTATTTTTAATATTAAAATGTTAAATGTTAAGTTTTATGTTACTGAGATGGAAATCACAAATCTTATTAATAAACACATTTTAAGGATTAAAAAGAAAGAAACTGTTATGAGAAACATACGCATCTCTCAAGTTGAACTGACCTTTTTATTAACATGCCCACTTTGCCCTCTGGTAATCCTCTTGTAAATTACATTGTTTTCTTTGACCTACACATGGGCTCATTGAGGCTGGATTAGTTTTGCATACTATATCTTCATTTATTGCGTACTAATTTTTATCTGGTTTTCTATCCATTGCTGAGAGATATTAAGGCCTCTTTCTCCTTTTAATTATATTATCTTTGCTTTTGTGTTTTAAAACACTGTTATCAGGCACTGGACATATGTGACTATTATGTCTTCTCATAAAATAACCCTTTAATCATTTGGTGAGGGATCAGGAACAGGGGAAGAAATGTTCCAGGTGGAATAAAGAGAAATGCAGAGTGTGAGGCAGCAACCAGCTGCCGCGTCTGGAGCTCAGTGTGGCCAGTGTGTACTAGAGAAGATGCCTGAGGAAGCAGCAGCAGGAAGCGAGGACCCAGCAGGAGCCAGGGACAGATCACATCAGGTCTTCAAGACAAGGCAAGGAGCAGGTGCTATGGTGCATTCCTTTAACTCCAGTGACTTGGGAGTCTCAGGTAGGAGGATCACAAGTTAGAGACCAAGGAACTTGGCCAAACCCACAGAAACTTAATGAGAACTCTGTCTCAAAATAAAAAGTGAAAAGGACTTGGTCTGTATTTCAGTAGTAGAGCACCCCTGGGTTCAATCCCTAGTCCCAAATAAATAAATATAACCTAGCTTTAATTTTTAAAAAAGATAAGAAAAAGCACTACATCTGAATCTCCTACTACAAACAAGAAAGCAGACAGCACCTGGTAAGGCTGCATAAGTTTTGGAAGCAACACTCTCCACTCAGAGGTCTAAGGAGAACTATTTGAGCCCCTCTGCCAGGTGACACAGAAGACATCCAGCTCCGTGGGGAGCTTGGAGCAGGAAAGTTTTCTGCAACAGGTCCAGGTCACAGGGCAAACAGCCCTGCTGCTAGGATCATTGGATTTTCAGACCCTACGGTGCTGAAAGGGCTGGCGATTAGGAAAGATGCATCATGGAGTGAGTTCTGCTGGGATTCTGGAACGAAACTAGGACATCCACAGTGGAGAAGTATACGTGCCTCAGTATCTGTGGGGGGCTGGTTCCAGCATGCCCTGTGCTTACCAAAATATATGCATGCTCAAGTCTCTTATATAAAATGGCATAGTATTTGCATGTAATCTATGCACATATTCCCAACTTAGTTTTACTAGGAATTGAGCCCACTTGCAGCTTTACCTCTGAGCTACATCCCCAGTTCTTTATTATTTATTTTGAGACAGGATCTTGCTAATTGCCTAGGCTGGCCTCAAACTTGAAATCCTCCTGCCTCAGCCTGAGTCATTGGGATTAAAGGCATGTGCCACCAAACCTGACTCCATATGCTGTAAATCATCTCTACATTACTTAAAAAATCAAATATGATATAAATACTATATAAACAGTTCTTATACTGTATTGCATAGGGAATAATAAGGAAAATTCTACACACGTTCAGTACTAGCGACTCTTTCTAAATGTTTTCAATCCATGATTGATTGAATCTGTGAATACAGACTGTATATTATGCTCTTTGAGAAACAAGTCCTAGCAAGTGACTGGGCCCTGGTAGAGATAGCACTGTTGACCAGTAAACACCAGTTTACCATGTGTCCATAACTGACTGCTTATAAACTGGGTTCTTTTGGACCCAACAGGTCATAGAGTCACACATGCCCAGTAGCAATTGTAAATGGTACATCAGGATTGAGTTCTCGTAGGGCTGAAGGAGCAGGTAGCCAGGTGACCCTGTCACCTGCCACAGATGCATCCATGCTCCTCCCCTGGTTACATGTGTGGCCTTAAAGAAGGGGTCCCGTATGACTGGCTAAAAGAAGAAAAAGCTCAAGCCTGGCTGGCAGAAGGATCTGCTCAGTCAATGGCCAACAGTCTGACCATCTGGTCAGAGACTTGGAGGAGATTGGAAGATTGAGAAAGACACATGGATGTGCATATGGAGAACAAGTACATGATTTGAGAACTTTGGAATAAAGTGTTAGTTCCTGCCAGCAAACATCCAACATGGGAAAGGCACCCACAACCAAGTAGACAAAATGACTCAGTCAGTTGACAGGAACCAGGCTTCAGCAGCAGACTCTCCAGAACTGGCTTGGGGTCACGAATGGAATGGCAGAGAGAGAGGCCGTGCCTGGGCCCAAGAGCCTGAGGGTTCACTTATCAAGGCAGATCTAGCTGCTGCTTGCTGCTCTGCATGTTCCACTTCCTAGGCTTTGTGACTATGCTCCAATGAAGGTAAACCTTGAGCAGACAGCAGAATGCTTTCCCCGCTGGGGGGCCCCAGACACTAAGCTAACTGAGCGAGTCTGCCAGAAGAGGGAGACAGGACAGCGATATCTGCCTCTGCCCAAGAGCACGCAGGGAGGCCTCATGGAGAAAGTTCACTTTTCAATATCTGATCTCTTACTTTTGTTCCAAAAGCTGGTTATCTTTTCCTTCCTGTTCTGAACCACCTTTTTCAAAGAGACACCCTGCACCCTCAGGTTAACACCCTCTTCCCCGTGGCCCACCCCCCCACACCTCCTCAGGTGGTTTTGTAGCAGCGTGGCTCCAGGGAGCCATCGCCCCGAGATCAGCCTTCCCTAGTATTCTAGAGTGCAGACTTCCAGCAAGCACCACGCCATGTGTTTGGTACTCAGTCGCCACAGCTGAGCCTTCTCCAGCAAGGCCTGGCTCTCAGCCCGTGGGGTGTGGAGTGGCTCACAGAAGCAGTATTCTATGACATATATCAGCAATTATATATTATATCTACTACTCCCAAGTCCTTTAGAGTTCTCTTTACTCCTTAGGACTTCATCCCTGGTCACCAATGCCCTTGAACAGATAATTTTTGTGTGTCTGTGTGTGTGATACTGGAATTGAATCCAGGGGTGCTCCACCACTGAGCTACATTCCCAGCCTTTTTTTTTTTTTTTTTTTTTTTTGAGACAGAGTCTCACTCACTTGACAAAACTGGCCTCAAACCTGAAATCTCTGACTTCAGCCTCCCAAGTAGCTGGCATCACAAGTGTGAACCACTGCACCCAGCAATACTGATTCTTTGTGTTATGTTTTCCCTGTTCAAACAACTGGACCATTTCTCGTCTGACTAGTAACAGACCAATATGGACTTTTAAACAAAGCCGACTCTTGTAGCTGTACAGGATGGCAGGGACAGGTCTCTTTGAAGATAAAACTATGACACATAGGAATAATTTATTGTATTTGTTACAAATTATTGAAATTCTATTCCGTGTGTGTGTGTGTGTGTGTGTGTGTGTGTTCTGGGGATTGAACCCAGGGGCACTTTACCATTGAACTACATTTCCAGTCCTTTTCAAAAATTTTGAGACAGGGCCTCACTAAGTTGTTGAGGCTGACCTTGTTGAATTTGCAATCCTCCTGCCTCAACCACCCCAGTCACTGGGATTACAGGCATGTGCCACCTTCTCGAGTTTAGACATCTAGTTCTTAAACATATTCTTGTTATAATCCAAATGCTTATGCATACTTTACAAAATAACACTTTATCGTATGAAGTGACCACTTTGAGAAATTTTCAATGTGACCAAAATTATCCATGTGAGAGCAGTTAAAAACAAAAGAGCATAAAAGGGGGGAACAGTAAGATTTTAATATTCAAAGGTCAACATTTTAAAAATGTTACAAGGAACCTTAGATTCTGTGGGTAAAGCACTTGCCTAACATGTGAGGCCTTGGTTTCAATCCCCAGCACCAAATAAATAAATAAAAATAAAGAACAAACTTTAAATTTAAGGATAGAGTAGAGGCCCCAGCCTCCCTGATCTTCATCAACTAGTACATAGGTTACTAGGCCTCTCAGTAGCTAACCCTACTTGAAAGAGCACACTGGAAGGAACTGGAAAGGAATCTATATTCCAGAAGTCCATCAAACAGAACTTTAAAAAGCAAAAAACCTGAGCCTAGTGGTATAGCTTAGTGACCAAAGCCCAGTGTTTAATCCCCAGCACAGGAAGCAAATCTAAAAACATAACATGTGGTATAATTCTGCTAAAAACTTTCTCTGTCTCTCACACATATTCACTACAGATTTTAGAAATCATGGAGGCTGAGGCAGAAGGATCACAAATTCTAATCTAGCCAGGGCAATTTAAAGAGGCCCTGTCTCAAAGTAAAGAGGGGTAGGGATGTAGCTCAGTGGTAGAGTACTTGCCTATCACACAGGAGATGCTAGGTTCAATTCCCAACACTACAAAAAATAAAAATAAAAAAGATTTTAGAAATCACCTGTAGATAATCATCTGGGATAGATCAGTAGGCAGATACTTTTTCCACCTTATCTTCATTTTTTATAAAAACCTTAAGAAATCAGGAATGTGGTACTTCAAGTCTAGAATAGGAAACAGTTCTGCTAACAAAGCTATAGCATTTGTCCAGAATTTCTGTGAAAGTCTTAGAACAAAAACAGAATAAGAGCCAGGTGTGGTAGTGCACACCTATAATCCCAGGGTCTTGGGAGGCTAAGGCAGCAGTAAGTTTGAGTCCAGCCTCAGTAATTTAGCAAGAGCATCTCAAAAAATAAACTTGGAGTGGTAGCGCACACCTGTAATCCCAGAGACTCAGAAAGTTGAGATAGGAAGATAGCAAGTTCAAGGCCAGCCTCAACAATTTAGCAAGGCCCTCAGCTACTTGGTGAGAGCCCGGTCTCAAAATAAAAATAACAAAGGGCTGGGGATGTAGCTCTGTGGTAGAGCAAGGAGGATTAAATTTCCAGTACAAAAACTAAATAAATAAATATAAAAAACACTGGGGATGTGACTCAGTGGTAAAGCACCCCTGGCTCAATCCTTAGTACCAAAACCTAAACAAAACAAAACCAGAGCAACACCCTAAACAAGCTAATGCTGTAACAAATGGATACCCTGACCTCCCAAAAAAATGCCCATTGATTAGGACTCTTGTCGCTACTATTGACAAAAAGGACAGTGTAAAACCAGTAGTCTTGTGTTGGCAAAACCAGACCTGATTTTTAAAAAATGAAATTATAAGAACGTTATGATGAGAAGCCTTTGCCTGGGGAAAGCTGACGCTAACCCCCCTCCCCTTCTATCAGCCTTTCTTCAGGAAGTCTAAAAACCAGGGGTCCCTACCTTTCAGATTGTAAATGACTGTCCTAGGAGTCTGACTGCTCCCTCCCAAAATGTGCACGCTCCCGTGCCAGGCTGTTGCTAGAGATGGAACACATGCCCGTGAAAAGAGCCATTTCTTCTTATCTGTTTCTGTAAGCGTGCTTTATGTTAGAGGCTCCACACAAGGCCTTCGGTCACGTAGATTTTTTAAAGAGAATAAAATCCCCCAAGATAGGATGGGTCCGATTTTTTTTTTTTTTTTTTTTTTTTTTTTGGTGCTGGGGATTGAACCCAGGGCCTTGTGCATGCTAGGCAAGCACTTTACCAACTGAACTATATCCCCAGCCCTAGGATGGACCTGAGATGACACCCAATAACCTATAAAAGTTGTGAGAAACGGTGGATCAGGGCTCAGAATTTGGAGTTTGCTCTCTGGGTGCGCTGGTGTAAAGTTTGGAGTTCTCCTCTCCGAGTGCTGCTTGCTCCTTCTCCACCCGTCTGTTTCCTGCAATATTTTGGTTCTGATTGGGAAACGACTACCATGCTAGCCCTTTGAGCCACCAGTGTGGCGGGCCACTTGCCTGGGAGTGCATGGTGCCCCTCAAATCAAATGAAACGATGCCACCTGAGTTTCAGGATCTCCTTTGCCTGGGGGACCTGCGCTTCCACAGCAGTGACGCCCTGGAGAGTTGGACCAACACTTGCACAATCATCAGGATACATGTAAACTCCCAGGACCCAAGGCCTCAGTCAGGCTTGTCTGTAGGACAGAGCGGAGCTTGATCACCTCCCATAGCCACCTACAAGGGTCCATCAATAACAGGTACTTCCACAAAGGGTTCATCAGTGTGGGGGACTGAAGGCTGGGAGACAATGATTTTAGTTCTTGAGAGCATGTGTTAGTGACTGTGAGACTACCTGTGGCTCCACAGCTTTGTGCCATGGGGTCCAAGTGAGTCCTAAACTGCGGTTCCGTGGTGACTTCGTACAGCACAATGGCGATTCACGTCCTGTAATAGGACCTCTGACCAGGCCCAGAGTTTATATGTGTACACCTTCAACCAAGAAGCACCAAGCTCCCTTTGGGGATGTGGCCAGAGGGCACCTTGGGTGACACCCCTCTTCTGTCTTGTGACACTGGCATTGGGTGGAACGTGGTGGGGGGAAATGTGTCACTTTTAAATCTAAGCTGCTATGGACATAAATGGTTATTTTATCTGTTCTTGGGCTCTGGGATACTGCCAAGTTCCTCCCTAATGCTAGAAAGCAGGAGGAACGAAAGGAGGTGATCTACAAGACCAACTAGACCAGGTCCTAGACCTTTCGAGGATGCTTGGAGGTCTGCATTCTGCCTCGGGGTAATATAGGCATTGCTCCAAATAGCAGGGCTTAACTCCCTAATCTTCTGCAAATGCCCGATTAGAAAGCCTGACAGACCCAGGCTATCAGGGGACACCCTACTTTCTGCAGTTTTTCCTCTTTGCTCCAGTTGGGAATAGGGGGGGGAATTAAGCCTTTACTCAGAAACACCAGCCCACACTCAGGAGAGCAGGATGGGGAAGAAAACAAGAAACCACCTGTTGGGGTTGAGCCTCTAAATTAAAAAAAGAACCTCAAGAGATGATAAAATGCGATTGTTTTATTTGGACTCAGGACACTTTCAGTTTTCTGACTCAAACTTTAGGCCTCCTAAAGGCCCACACGACCTGACTTCTGCCTCCAGGAATAATGCCCACAATGCGGGGAGGGATCTGAGCCAGCTGGAGTGGCTCCCACGGCTCCCTGCTTCCCACCTGCCCTGTAGCCTTCACTGCCCAAGCTAAGGAAGAAATCCACATGTGCAAGTTTGTCTGTTTTAAAGGTTTCTGTCTGGGGCTGGGGAAATAGCTCAGTTGGTAGAGTGCTTGCCTTGTAAGCACAAGGCCCTGGGTTTGATCCCCAGCACCCCCCCCCAAAAAAAAGAGAAAAAAAAGGTTTCCATCTGTCGGCCCTATCTTGTCCATTTGGTTTTGTGTGTGTGTGTCTGTCACTGGCCCTTTGAGCCGTCTCTTGGAAAGAAAGATCTTAGCTGCATGGGCTACCTATAGGTATAAGCCTGTCTAAGAGAAAGATGTTTTACTCTAACACAATCTGGCCTTCGAATGGTTTTCTGGATGATTATTATACAATCTTGCAGTTGGAGTTGGTCCGTCAGGGGTAAAGTATACAGAAGATTCTGTAAGTACAGGCATTTATGCAGTGGCATGATCAGGAGTCTGGACAGTCAGAAGGGGCCCAAAGGCACTGCCTGTGGTGTGCAAGGATAGCCCGGCACCAGAAGGAAGGGTTCTAGAGCTAAAGCCTTTCCGCCCAGTGCTGGCAGTCCCACTGCTCTTTCTCAGGCTGGGCCCAGGGCATCTCGCTGGGCCTCCTCCACTGAGTATCAATGTGCTTAGATAAGAAAAGTGACCCAAAGGAGCATCTGGGTACAGTGGGCAGGGTGGAACTCACTTAAAACTGACGACATTATGATAATAATAAGGGAGACAAGTCAGGCTCAAAAATATCATGTGCTCCAAAACCTTAAGGGCAATGTGGGAGGGAAAAAAAAAAAGTTTTTATATATGCTACATTGTCTGATCTCTCTCCTGGGATGAGATTTATTATATAAGTTAAATGCATAGATAATATTCATAAGGATTGTATCAGAATATAAATTTAAGAAAGGGTCCAAAACTAGAAAAGATAACGGAAAGTTATAGGTATGGAAATATATTTTTGGTATGAAAAAATTAGAAAGTAAATGAAATGTTTCTTGAAAAGAGGGTGCTTTATCTGGTAAAGTAATATTCTTGTGCTAACGTCCAAGATGAAAGAGAGGAGAAAACTAAGAATGTAAAGAAGTTGTAGAACATCTAAGTAAGTTACACAAGGTTTGTGGAGGGTAAATCTCAAAAAGTTTGTGTGTGATTAAGTTGGTTATCATCAGCACAATCAGTTGAAGGTCAAATATTAATGTATTGCTATAAACCAGAATTTAATTCTCTATGTGTTGAAGTAACAAGGGTTTCTTAAAACATTGGGTCTGCTCATAACTATCAAGATAAGTTCTTGTATCTGTTGAGTTGTTGAGTTTTATTATTTGGGGGAACTAATCTTTTTTTTTTTTTTTTTTTTTTGTGGTGCTGGGGATCAAACCCAGGGCCTTGTGCTTGCAAGGCAAGCACTCTACCAACCGAGCTATATCCCCAGCCCCCTAGGGGAACTAATCTTAAAGGGATTAACATTTGTACAACTTTGGTTAAACAAACAACTGTCATTTTAGATTATTACACTACACTACAGATTCTAAATTTTTCTTAAAAGTTAAACTTGGATAACATAAGGACATCAGTGTAATCATGATGCTGTTACTGACTTTTTAAGACTTTTCTTTGTTCTTTTTAGTAATACAAGACAGTAGAGTGCATTTTTGACATATTATACATATATGGAGTATAACTTTTTCTAATTGGGATCCCATTCTTGTGGTTGTACATGATGTGAAGTTTCATTGGTTGTGTATGCATATATGAACATAGCAAAGTTATGTCCAATTCATTCCACTATCTTTCTTATTCCCATCACCCCTCCATTCCCTGACTTCTTTGTATATTAAATGTTTATGTCCTCCATGAATACAAGTCTTTAAAACAAGGTTTAGAAGAGCACTGTATCAAGCTAGTGTTCTCCAAACTAAAGTTTTCTGTTACAGTAATTTCTTGCTGACTTATATAACAATAGTAAATTTAGTTGGAACTTTATTTATCCTATTTAACATTTCATAATTAGACTAAAATAACCTGTCATAAGTTACAAAATTTTGTGTTACTCTTTACACTGGGTTGGGAACTTGAATGCATTTTGAAAGGTAATAAGGAGAGCCTAGTCTATTTAAATGTTGACAATATGGGATATGAAGACATTTTTCTACTTTCCCTCAAAAAGAATTAAAAGCTTCTCTTAGCTTGTTTGATCCATGTTTCAGATGTAATGTTGAATTATGTTAACTGATATTCATGCAGACTCAGGAAACTACATATAAAAACTTAATTTTATTATTAAAAATGTATTATTTGGGCTGGGGATATAGCTCAGTTGGTAGAGTGCTTGCCTCGTAAGCACAAGGCCCTGGATTCAATCCCTGGTACCACAAAAAAAAAAAAAAAAAAAAAAAAGTATATATTTTTTTTTTATAAAAATATGTGAGAAAGAGACAGAGATCAGTTTCAAAAACAAAACACCTTACCTAAGATTTGTCAAGAGGCCACCTCACCTGAGTTAAGATGCTGCCTCTCACTGTATTCCATGTTAGGATAACCACTCAAGTTCATTTGAAGATAAGTTCAAAAGATAGATTTTCTAGTAATTAGAGAAATACAAACCAAAAATATCCTAAGATTCCATCTCTCCCCAATTAGAATGGCGATTATCAAGAATACAGGCAATAATAGGTGTTGGTGAGGATGTGGGGAAAAAGGTACACTCATACATTGCTGGTGGGGCTGCAAATTAGTGCATCCACTCTGGAAAGCAGTGTCGAATGGAACCACCATTTGACCCAGCTATCCCACTCCTTGGCCTATACCCAAAGGACTTAAAATCAGCATACTACAGTGATGCAACCACATCAATGTTTGTAGCTGCTCAATTCACAATAGCCAGATTGTGGTGGAACCAACCTAGATGCCCTTCAATAGATGAATAGATAAAGAAACTGTGGTATATATACACAATGGAATATTACTCAACCATACAGAATAAAATTATGGCGATTGCAGGCAAACTGATGAATTTGGAGAATATCATGCTAAGTGAGATAAACCAGTCCCAAAAAACCAAAGGATGAATGATCTCTCTGATAAGTGGATGATGTTACATAATGGGGGGGGGCAAGAATGGAGGAAGGATGGGTTGAATAGAGGAAAAAGAGAGATGGGAGGGATGGGGGGAAGGAAAAATAACAGAATGAGACAAACATCATTACCCTATGTACATGTTGATTACACAAATGTATACTCTACTTCATGTGCAACCAGAGAAACAAGTTGTACCCCATTTGTTTACAATGAATCAAAATAAATTATTAAAAAAAGAAGAGGGACTGGAGAGATAGCTCAGTCGGTAGAGTGCTTGCCTTATAAGCACAAGACCCTGGGTTCCATCCCCAGCACCCCCACCCCCCAAAAAAAGAAGAAATATGTCAGGGGCGGGCTCTGAGGGCCCCAGAGCCACCGTGGCCTGATCTCTAAGATGGCACCTGGCAGCTTGCCAGACTTAGCTGCACTCATAAACAAGTTTTAGGAAGTAACTCTGGTTGGCTGTTGTACATGAGGCGATCCTGGTATCTGCCTGGAGACTGTTCCTTGATAGGCTGACTTTCCTGATAGTCTACTCTCTGATAGGCTGATGTTCTCAATATAAGTCTGAGACTTGCACAATACACTCTTTTTGGTTCCTCTGATCAAGAAGAGCTTATGCGTTGTGATTGTCCCCGAGGGCGGTGGGCGATCATAGAAATACAAATAGTCAATACAAAAAAGATAGATTTTTTTGTTTTAAGGATTACTGTGATCTTAAAATAAAAAGGAAATATAATATATAGCTAAGTAAAGGTTTGAGATTATAAAAGCTTTCTTGTTACATAGCTACTATACAAACTATGTTTTTACTCTTGTTAATATCATCTTGTATTTTCCTTATAAACTTTATAACTGTTGTCTGTCAGTGCTTTACAGAAGTACAACTTTTAATACAATAACCTGTGTTAATTTGAGATAATGAGCCATTACCTATAGGCTACACAAAATATAAGGCTGGGCGACAGGAGGTGGAGCAGGCGAGCGGCTGAGGGTAGAGTCCAGGAGGGCCTGGCTCCGGGGAATGAAGCCTCCGCCTTCTCTGGCAGAAGACTTTAAATGCGGGCCCTGGCCCGGGACTTGGGGTGCAGCGGCTGGCAGCCTGAGGGAGGGGCGTGCGGTGGAGGGAGATCAGGCGGAGTAGGGCAGGGGTGCAGAAGCTGCTGCAGCTGGGTCGGGAGGAAGGTGCTGTCCGAGCGTTCAGAATACAAGCGGCTGCGGGGGCCTTGGAAGCGTACAGTCATGTTTGACATTAAGAAAATCTGCTGCATCGGTGCTGGCTATGTTGGAGGACCCCCATGTAGTGTCATTGCTCACATGTGCCCCGAAATCAGGGTAACAGTTGTTGATGTCAATGAATCAAGAATCAACGCATGGAATTCTCCTACTCTTCCTATTTATGAGCCAGGACTAAAAGAAGTGGTAGAATCCTGTCGAGGAAAAAATCTGTTTTTTTCCACAAACATCGATGATGCCATCAAGGAAGCTGATCTGGTATTCATATCTGTGAACACTCCAACAAAAACCTATGGAATGGGGAAAGGCCGGGCAGCAGATCTGAAGTATATTGAAGCTTGTGCTAGACGCATTGTGCAAAACTCAAATGGGTACAAAATTGTGACTGAGAAAAGTACAGTCCCAGTGCGAGCAGGAGAAAGTATTCGTCGCATCTTTGATGCGAACACAAAACCCAACCTGCATTTACAGGTACTGTCCAACCCTGAGTTCTTGGCAGAAGGAACCGCAATCAACGACCTAAAGAACCCAGATAGAGTACTGATCGGAGGGGATGAGACCACAGAGGGCCAGAGAGCTGTGCAGGTGCTGTGTGCTGTGTATGAGCACTGGGTTCCCAGAGAAAAGATTCTCACCACCAATACTTGGTCTTCAGAGCTTTCTAAGCTGGCCGCAAATGCTTTTCTTGCTCAGAGAATCAGCAGCATTAACTCCATAAGTGCTCTGTGTGAAGCAACAGGAGCTGATGTGGAAGAGGTAGCAACAGTCATTGGAATGGACCAGCGAATTGGAAATAAGTTTCTAAAAGCCAGCTTTGGTTTTGGTGGGAGCTGCTTCCAAAAGGATGTTCTAAATTTGGTTTATCTCTGTGAGGCTCTGAATTTGCCAGAAGTAGCTCGTTATTGGCAGCATGTCATAGACATGAATGACTACCAGAGGAGGTTTGCTTCTCGAATCATAGATAATCTGTTTAATACAGTGACTGATAAGAAGATAGCAATTTTTGGGTTTGCATTCAAAAAGGACACTGGTGATACAAGGGAATCCTCCAGTATATATATTAGTAAATATCTGATGGATGAAGGTGCACACCTCCATATATAGGATCCAAAAGTACCCAGGGAACAAATAGTTGTGGATCTTTCTCATCCAGGTGTTTCAGAGGATGACCAAGTGTCCTGACTTGTGACCATTTCCAAGGATCCATATGAAGCGTGTGATGGTGCCCATGCTGTTGTTATTTGCACTGAGTGGAAAATGTTTAAGGAATTGGATTATGAACACATTCATAAAAAAATGCTGAAGCCTGCCTTTATCTTTGATGGACAACATGTCCTGGATGGGCTGCACAATGAACTACAAACCATTGGCTTCCAGATCGAAACAATTGGCAAGAAGGTATCTTCAAAGAGAATTCCATATGCTCCTTCTGGTGAAATTCCAAAGTTTAGTCTTCAGGATCCACCTAACAAGAAACCTAAAGTAGAGACATTGCCATTTTTATTGTGATTATTTTGGTACTTCAGGATAGCAAATATCTGATATTAAATGGTAAATGAATCAAGTGTTTTTAAGGAAACAAACTTATCGTTTTAATCATCAAATTTATACTAGCAATGAGTATTAGCATATCTGGTAATTATGAATCTATAATATTTTTTACATATTTTTATATTGTCAGCTCAGTTATTGGATGGAGAATAATCATGTTGGTTTTAACGGTGTCAATTTTTATAAAATAAAAATTAAACTTCAAACACCTTTTATTTTACAGATTGTCCACAGGCAGCACTTTAATATCACATTGTAAAGGGAAAGTCACCCTAGTTTTCCTGGGCATTGGTTTATATGCTTATCATTGTGTATTTTGAAGCCATGAAATTACTGTGCTAAGCAGCCTTGATAATTATGGTCTGTTTTAAAGTTCTTTGTTCCTTTTGTTTTAATGAGATATGTCATTTTTTTTTCACCCAATGGTATTCATTTCCATACACTCTTTAACTTGAGGAGTTCTTCTCTCTCGTTTAAATTTAACATGATGAGAAAATCAGTAGTATGGTCTATTCCTATTTGTCAGATTGCCTCATTGATATTACTTTGGTAGTCTAAAAGTCAAAAATGTTTGTTACCTTTATTTTGCATTTTTCTATTCTTAATTCTAATTTCCCTTTTTTCTTTTAAGAAAACCAGTATAATCTCTTATATAAATGAAAAGATTTTACAAATTACAAATAGTATCATTCAAAAACAAGAATTTTTGTATGAAAAAAAAATACATAAGGCTGACTTCCAGTATAATATTGACCCCAAATAAATGAAAGGGGTAAATAAATGTAAAATTATAGACACTAAAGTTAAAATCCTCTAAGACTCCTATTTTAAAACCCAAACTTAGAGACTAATGATAAAAAGCGCCATGGAAAATAGCCAATATTTGGCTCTTGTCCTCGGAAGTCAACTCAAACCCAGGGAATAACAGAGTTTCACAACTCTCGGCACATGACCTCCCAACGAGGGGGATCAATGAGACCCTAGAGAATAGGAAGCCAAACAGTGCACATTCCTCAAAAAGAAGGGTTATTGGAAAGGGAAATGTCCCAATGTTTCCAAGGGAAGCCTAACGTGGTCAGCAAGACCTTGACTTATCCTAGGAGATGGCACTAGAGAAGCTAGGAGGCTTCTCACAAATTCCCAAGAATGACTCTCTGAGGAATCTCAACTGATTCTTAATGGTAGATAAAGACAAGGTCAGTTTTGACCAAGGTGGTCTTAAACACCTGGCAAGGGCTGGGGATATAGCTCAGCTGGTAGAGTGCTTGCCTTGCAAGCACAAGGCCCTGAGTTCGATCCCCAGTACCGCAAAAAAAAAAAAAAAAAAAAACAAACATCTGGCAAGAGAGTTAGAAACAAAGCACAGCCATGGGCTGGCATTCATGGCTAAGGTGGCACAATTGGTGGCAAAGGGGTGAAAGATCACCTGGAAGTTACAACTAAACAAACCGTATCAGGAAACCCACCTACACTGGATCAAATGTTGACAACTGCTTTGTCAATAATTAGGTCTAACCCTATTAGATGGATTCTTCTCTTATAAGGGTCTCTATAGGAACCCTCTCCTCGTTATAAAAGGTATATGAAAAGATCTAAAAAAAAAAAAAAAAAATGAACAGAATTATGCCCATCCCTTTAAACCAGGAGATGCTATTTGATTAAAAACCAAAACAAAGTGGAATGTCCAATCCCAGAGCTTCTTGGAAGGGTCTGTTCACTGTCATTCTATTCACCCCTACTGCAGTAAAGATGCCCAAGGTGGTCTCTTGGATTCATCACAGCAGGGTAAAACCATCCTATTGTGGTTGGGAATACATTCCTGATCCAACTGCACCAGGCAAGTTGACCATCCAAAATAAACAAGCTGCACCCGAAGAGGCCACCAGAAAAACAACCCTGTTTTAGTCACTCTGGAAGCTGACCAATCTATGCTTAGCAGAATCTTGAGGAACTCACTGCTAACTGGCATAAATGGATTACTCTTATTTTCCATACAGGTCTATTTACCGTCAAGTTCCTCCTGGCACTCCTGTTTGGCCCCTGCTTCCTTAACATGCTGACCTGATTTGTCTCCCATTTAGAAGTCATGAAATTCCAAATGGCCCTCCAGAGTTATCAGTGGCTTAACTTGGAGAACATGGACACAGGCAATGCCCTTAAAAAGGTCTAAAAGCATATCAAACACTTCTCAGCAGCATAGAGTTCTCTCTAATATAGACCATGTATGTAAGCTATCACATATGTTGGCATACAATTGTAATATTGCCTTAATACATTTTTAGCATCTGTAGGGTATTTTGAAAGTTCTCTTTCACTGATATTAATTTTTGTTTTTGCTTTTTTTCTTTATTAGACTTGTTTGATTTTTATCAAATTTTAACTGTATTATTTCTTCTCTATTTCATAAATAATCTGTTATTCTAGCTTCTGATACAAGTACTTTAAGTTATAATTGTTCATCTGAGTACTGTTTCATCCCAGAGATCCTGATATTTTAAGTTTTTATTATCACTTAGTTCAAAGCACTTTTTATTTATTTTTCTTGTGCTTTCTTCCTTGACCTCTAAGGTATTTATAAGTTTGCCATTTAATTTTGAAAGAGTTGACATGTGGGGGTGGGGTTCTGTATATCTTAAGGTGATTGATTTCTAATGTAATAGACCAGGCAAGAAACACACTCTGTATGATTTCCAATTTAAAAAAAAGTAATGGAAAGGCTTTTTATGTTGATTGTATTGGTTATATACATGTCAAAACTGATCAAATTGCATACTTCAAATATGTTCATTTTATTGTCCTTCAATTTTACTTCAATAAAGCTAAGGAAAAATAAAAGGGGCATCAAAAGGGGGGAACGTGATGGCAAAACCAGACATAAAAAAAAAAAAAAAAAAAACAGACCTGATTTTTAAAAAATGTTGTGATGAGAAGCCTTTGCCTGGGGAAAGCTGACGCTAACCCCTCCCCTTCTATCAGCCTTTCTTCAGGAAGTCTAATTAACCATGGGTCCCTATCTTTCAGATTGTAAATGACTGTCTCTAGGAGTCTGACTGCTCCCTCCCAAAATGTGCACACCCCCGTGCCAGGCTGTTGCTAGAGATGGAACACATGCCCGTGAAAAGAGCCACTTCTTCTTATCTGTTTCTGTAAGTGTGCTTTTTGTCAGAGGCTCCACACAAGGCCTTCGGTCACGTAGATTAGGGATTTTTTTTAAAGAGAAAAAAAATCTCCCAAGATAGGATGGGTCTGAGATGACACCCAATAACCTATAAATGTTGTGAGAAACGGTGTATCAGGGCTCAGAATTTGGAGTTTGTTCTCTGGGTGCGCTGGTGTAGAATAAAGTTTGGAGTTTTCCTCCTCTCCGAGTGCTGCTTGCTGCTTCTCCACCATCTGTTTCCAACGATAGTCGCACTTTTGCTAGAAAATATTTGGCAGATAATGAGAGGGTTCCAAGATAGAAGGTAACACCCAACTTCTCATTGTTCCCTTAAAACCTGAAAGAAGGCTGTGGGTATAGCTCAGTGGTAGAGCACATGCTTAGGCCCTAGGTTCAATTCCCTATGCCCAAACCAGTAAAACTCACGAGAAGATGAAGAGGGATTGGTTAGTGGGTACAAAGTTGTAGCCCGAATGGAGGAATAAGGCAGGGTGTACTATTACAACAAAGGCCAATTACAGTTAGCAATATTATATTGTACGCAATGGAAATAACTAGAAGAGAGGATTTGCAGAGTTCTTATCATAGGGAAATGGTAAATGTTTGAGATGATAAATGATAAATGTTAAGCAACTTAGTAAGACCCTGTCTCAAAATAAAACATAAAAATGATATGTGGCTCAGTGGTTAAGAACCCTTGGGTTCAATCCTTGGTACCAAAATATAAAAAAAAAATTTTTTTAAACATTTTAAAAAACATAAAAAGGGCTGGGAATGTAGCTCAGCATAAGGTACTCCAGTGTTTAATATCCAGTACCTAAATAAATAAATAAGGAAAAATTTACCTGTGATAGAATGCACAAACCTTGACTGAACCATGATTTTGTTTTTGTTTTTGTTTTAGTACCAGGCATTGAACCCAGGGGCACTTAGGTCCTTGCTAAATTGCTGAGGCTGGCTTTGAACTTATGATCCTACAGTCTCAGCCTCCCAAGTCGCTGGCACTATAGGCATGGGCCACCATGCCCAGCAGGTAAATATTACCTTTAAAAAAAAAAAAAAGAAAAACCTGCTGGGTGGGCATGGTGGTTCATGCCTTTAATTCTAGCAACTCAGGAGGTTGAGGCAGGAGGATTTCAAATTGGAGGCCGACCTCAGCAACTTTGCGAGGCCCTAAGCAATTAAGTAAGACCACGTCTCAAAATTTAAAAAGGAAAACAACAAAAAATGGGGGCTGAGGATATAGCTCAGTGGTTAAGTGCCCCTGGGTTCAAAACCCCAATACAAAAAAAAAAAAAAAAAAAAAAAAAAAAAGAAAGAAAGAAAAACTATAAACAGCAGGCCCTACTCATGCCTGTAATCAAGCACTCAGGAGGTTAAGGCAGGAGGATCGCAAGTTCAAGACCAGGCAGGACAACTTAGCTGAGAGACCCGGTTCAAAACAAAAAATATAAAGGGCTGAAATGTAGCTCAGTGGTAGAGCACACCTGGATTCAATCCCAGGTACCCCCACTCAAAAGCAAAACAACAACAAAAAAATCCATAAACAAATGCTGAACTTTAAAACTATGCATATTGAAGCCCTTTCAGGTATGAAGTATCCTGATGGCTACAGTGATTTCTCAGAATCTGTAGGGGATTGCTTTCACTGCTGCCCATATCCAAATTCCAAGGATACATAAATCCTATGTATATATATTATATATATATATATAATATATATAAAATAGATAAAAAATATATTTTTCTATAGAATATAATATATATATATTTACATGTAATAAATACAATATCTTTATATATAACATTATATTATATAGTATATGTAAATAAAATATGTATATATTTATCTTTTGATACTGGGAATTGAACCCAGGGGTGCTTTACCACTAAGCTATACCCCCAGTCCTTTTTAATTTTTGAGATAGGCTATCACTAAGTTGCTTAGATCCTAGCTAAATTGCTGAGGCTAGCCTCACACTTTTGATCCTCCTGCCTTAGCCTCCTGAGTCCTGGGAACTAACTGCCACTGTGACTGACTTCTTGTATACTTTAAATCATCTCTAGGTTACTTATAATACCTAATAAATATTATGTAAATAATTAAAATTATATAAATAATTATAAAATTGAATCATTTAGGTAAAAATGACCCAAAAAAAGTTTGTACATATTCAGTACAAATGGAATTTTTGTTCAAATATTTTTGATCTACAGTTGGTTGGATTCAAGGATGCAGAACCCACAGACCTGGAGGACCAACTCCTTCAGTGGAGACGTGCAGGTAAGGATGGAAAGACACATCTGAACAAGCATCTGCTGTGGGACCTGGCCTCGGTGAACCCTCTGTTCCTCCCAAGCCATGCCCCTCACCTTCAGTTCAGGGGTTAGCCTGGATACCGTTGGACCTCAGGGCATGGCGCCAAGGGTAAGGGGGCCTGGAATACTGGCTGCTCCCAACTTCAGTGAGTTAATGTCTACAGATCTTCCTGATTTGATTTCATAGGTCAAGAAAACCCTCTGGCTTCTCAGCCCTAGAACAGAACATTCTCCTCTTCTTTCATTACTGCTTTTTTTTTTTTTTTTTGTGACCTTCATCATAACACACTGGTCAAGTATTCACCCATACACATCTTCCTCTTAGATTGTTATGGAGGCTGAGGCTTCTTTGGTCATCATTATTCCCTGTACCTGACTTGTACCTGGTCCATCAATAGTTAGAAACCGAAAAAATGAAATCTGTACTGTGCAACCATTATAAGGACTACTTCTCGTAGTACACTTAAAGGAAATGATGACTAGTAGATATTAGGTAGAAAAAGTTGTAGAAAAGTGTAAAATATAATTCCATTTTTTAAAAATTCTACATATATGTAAACACAAACAAAACTATAGTATTTTTAAAAGTGAGAGTAGGAAGTAAATAAACCAAACAGTTAATTAGGATTACTTCCGAAAGGGGGATGGGCGTGGGAGTGGAATGAGGGAAAGAGGCATTTCCACTTTTATTCATTTCTTTAAATTATTGAAACAATCAAGTCTTACAGTTTTAAAAAATACTTAAAATATACCAAACTCTTGATTCTTTGCAGAAAAAAACTCTAAGGTAAGGTATATGTTGCTTGTACTAAAATAAAGCAACAATTCTTAGCTAAACACAATGGTGAACAATTTGTAATCCCACTCTGTTGGCTGAGGCAGGAGAGTAATTCAAGGCCAGCCTCAGCAATTCAGTGAGAGCACGTCTCAAAATAAAAAGGGCTAGGGTTGTAGCACAGTGGTAGAGTGCCCCTGGACTGGGTTCAATCCCCAGTCAAAACACACACACACTTTCTTTTTTCTTTTTAAAGCTAAAACTCTTGAATGCACTTAAAAGAAAGAAAGGCTGGCTTTATGAAGAGCTAACACCCAAGCACCACCTGTATGTCTCCATCGCAGTCTTTGAAGTCTACTCGAGCTCTGAGGGAAGAAGCTACAGTTAATGAAAGCGGGTCAGAAGTGCAGGGGTGGGCACGCTCCCCGAAAGGAAGGGACTAAGCATTTATTCTGCTTTTCCCACTAAACGATCCTTCCTCAGAGGTGCTTGGAGCTCTGAACAAGTTTGGATCGGTACTCCTCACTTCTTCAATATTAGCCAAGACCTTAATCTCAAAACAAGGAGACCAGGAAGCCCTGGGTTCCTTTTTATTCCCATCTCGCCCAGGAAAATAACGCGCCACCTCCCATTTGGGATCTTCCTGGCGACTAGGAAAGGGTTGTGCCTCCGCATCTGGAGCGCGCGGGTGAGGGGACCCGCCTTGGCCCGCGGCGGGCGGCCTGGCGCTCGGGAAGACGTCGCGGTCCTCATCCTCTGGACCTCAGGATCCCAAGCCTTCTCCTTCCCCGCCGCCGCGCCAAGCGGGAGGCTGCAGGGTCATGTTCCCCGGACCTAAGGAGCCTCCGCCAGCCAGTCGCGGAGGGTCAGGGCGAGGGCTCAGGGCCACGTTCGACCTTCAGCCTCCCCCACCAGCTTCGGGAACTTTCTGGCATTGCTTAGCCAACTGGATGCTCTGTCCTTTGCCTTCCTCCACGTTTAGTAACCAAAGCACAACCCGGCCCCGCGTGAGGTCTGCCCGCCCCGAGGCAAGTCGCTTGATCCATTTAGCAAAGAGGAAGCGGCGGTCGCCCGGGGTGGCAAGGAACCTGGCCAAGGTCACCCACCTTTACAACGGTTTTCCCCACCCTAGATGTTTCCATCTGTGAATGTGAATGGAATTAAGCTCTCCTTTCTCTTTTTCAATGACCGGCATGGGGAATAAAAATGTGGTCCTTGAGCACCGGGTATGGGTCTGGACCTTGGTTTTCAGAGCCCGGTGCGTCCAAGGTCGCAAATCTTCCTCAGAAGGGTTAGTGGAGACCATACGGGGTAGGGGTGGAGTGGCCCTCGATGACTGAAAGTCACTTAAGGAGAAAAAGCCCTCGAGAGACCAAAACCGACCATCCTAAACCTCGGAAGTGTCGGAGGCTCGGAGTCCCGAGTTCGGGGATCCCTACTGGGACCAGCGAGGCGTCGCTTACCAGTCCTGAGGACGGCGGCAACTCTTTACTAGGTGTCGGGGACAAATGTCCACCTAGTCACCTCCTGGCAGGTTTGACGCCGCCTTGGATCAGGTTCATCTCTTAGGCACTCGAAACGGAGAGACAAGAGCGCAAACCCGGGATGCGGGTCCCGGCTATGGGGACGCCTGTTCGGGGTGGGTGTGAGCGCAGAGGGGATTATTAGCGACCCTTGCCCAGCTTTTGGCTCACCGAAGCCGCAAGCCTGGAGCGGCTATAGTGCCTGCTTTGGAAAGCGGGTAGAAGCGCTCTCCACTAGATTCCGGCGAGGGTTTGAGGACTGATGAGTTAAGTGGACGACCTCGGGGACCCTGGGGCGAGTCGAGTTCCGGCCAATGACTGCGGTGGGCGGGGAGAAGGTGGACCTGGGGACCTGCGTGGGCCAGATTCTTTCCCTTGCCCTCAAGGAGCCGGCGGCCCCGCCCGCCCACTCTCCGTCTTAAAACCCGCTCGGCCCTGAAGGCTTGCCGGAAGCCTATCCTTCCGGAGCCCGCTCCACCCTAAGGGGTCCTGAACAGTGGGATTCCCTGAGGTAGGTGCCCCGGTGTTCCAGGGCTGGAGGAAGCGCAGTCAACACTCGCTAGCGCAGTTGGTTTGGATGGTCTTTTGCTCTGGCGGAGGCTTTTCTCCTACACTGGCTTTCAACCCCTAAGTTCCAGATCCTTGGGGTCGCAGGTGGCAGGGACCAAGACGCCTTCCAGAGGCTGGGGAGGAGACCGGGAGATACGTGTGTCGGCTGACCTCTTCTTCTGACCCGGTGTTCTTTAATTTCTGAGTCACGACCCTGGTTGATTTCCTTATTGGGCTCATTGATCTTGCCCTGAAGACCCTCCAGCCCCGAAAGGGCTTCAGATTCCTGAGCCTTGCAGCGCGTCCATTAAAACACATCCTTTCCTGGAGGGGACCCAGGCGGCAGCGCGGGGGCGGGCGGTCCCTGAGGCTTTTTTGCCACCTGGTCTGGGCCTGGACCTCGCTGGCTCCCAAGAGGAGACCTGATCCCCCTAAATCCTAGGTTGGGATGACTGGAGTTTCCGAGGGACCTGGGAGATGTAGCGGTATTCTTCCCGCTTGAAAAACGAGAGGCCTGGCTGCGAACTCCCGGGAAACTGAGGGTGGTGCGCAGCGGGGACATCAGGACTTCAGGGGTTATACCGCTGTTCTTGCAGCCCGGCACGCATTCCCCGGACTTTCTAGAATCTCCATCTACGCGGTTCGACCCTAGGCCCTTGGTTCATCCCTCCCTGCTAGGGACCCAGGAGTGCCTGGAGTGACCGCCTGCCCTGAAGCCCTAGCACGGTTTTGTGCTTGACCAGCTCCGTGGGTGGAAAGGCCCGGTGGCTCAGACTGGTCGATCCTCTAAGAGAGTTTTGTGGAACAGGGAAGAAGGAGGGAACAGAAATTTAAACAAGTTTTGCCGGAAACGGGTTGGGGGGGGGCGCGTCGAATGTAGAGAACAGGTGTTGAAAATCAACAGTGTTTGGGCAAGATGTGTTTGGAGAGGAAAGTCGGAGGCGATACTAACCAGAAACTTGGAGTCGGGCGGGATCCCGGCGGGTTTTCGTTTGGGGATTTTGTGTTTGTTTTTGATAGTTCTGGCGGGATCGAATTTGGAAGTGCATCCAGTTAATTTCGATCTGGGGTGGACTTGGGTGGAAGAAGCCAGGCGGGCAGGAACACCTAGCGGGACAGTGCTTTTCAGCCGCGTTCGCTTTTCTGCAGACTCGCACAGCTTAGCTCGCGATGGTTCTATGGCCGCCAGGTGAAGCCGAGCTCCAGGACAAGGTGTGCTACCCTCCAGAGAGGTTCCAGAGTAGCCCCCAACACCTCGCTGCCTACTACACGCCTTTCTCGGCCTATGGGCACTACAGGAGTGCCTTGACCAGCCCAGAGGAGGATTTCCAGTCTTTCCGGCATCTGGAGGCGGCGGTGTCTGCGTCCCAGGGGGTGACCCCTCTCCCCTTCCCGATGGCGCCTCCCTTGCTGAGCCCGGATCTGGCTCTACAGAGGGAGCCACTCTATGATCTGACCTGGTACAGCAAGATGTCACTGTGGTACCCAATTCCCCACCTCCCCAGGGAGGTGCCACACTTTCTGAGTAGCCATGAATATAACGGCGCAAGCGGTGAAGATTTGGTCCCCATTGGTGGCCGCAGCGACAGTGGCCAGTGTTGTGGACCTGATACTTTAATTCCGCCGCTCCCTACGGATTCCTCCCTGTTACCGGAGGGGCTGAAGACCTCCCAGTTAGTATCTCCGTCCCCCAGCAAGAGATCTGAGGATGGTCACAAACACCTGGACCAAGAGGGAAAATCGCCTCTTCCTAGTTTCAACTTCACGGAAGAGGACCTGCACTTCGTTCTGTATGGGGTTACTCCCAGCCCGGATCACCCGGCCAGCCTCCACTATGCGATTTCCGGCTTCCTAGGTCCCGCAGAAGGTTTTGGTAAAGGGAGTTCACACCATCAAGAGTTGGACTGGATGGGAAGAGGGTGGGAGCCTATCAGTCGGGAGTAAGCGGAGTGGGGGTATTAGGCTCACTTCCGAGGCCCCACTTCCTTAACTGCATGATTTCTAAGGTTGGTTGTAGTAAAAGCTGAGGTCTAGGAAAGAAATGGTTCATGCAGTGCAGTGGTGACAGGGGTGTGCAGGGTTTCTCTACTGCAGCCTCATGCACTTCATAAATTAGTCCCAGTTTAGCAATCTACACTGACCTTAATTAAAAATTATCTCTGATTCTGAAGTTTGCAAAATAGAATTAATTACTTACATTAAGGATTGCTTTGAGTCTCAGATGAGCTATTATGAATGAAAAACTCATGTTAAAGGAGCAGGAAAAATAATAAAGGATAGATAAACATCAAACTTAGTGATGATTACTTCTAAGGAGTAAGGAGGGAAATTATAAAAGCAGTTCATAATACATTTTTAATAGAAAAAACATTTTTTTTTCCTTTTTTTCTAGGGTCTGATCATATTCCTCAAAATCTGGATAAAGATGCCCTTCAACTTCCAGAAGGTGGGCAGCAGTCCTTGCTTGGATGTCTTTCTTGGAACTAATATGGATCACTTTCCTTATTCATTTTTTCCTATCTTGGGTTTCTCCTAGGTCTCTGCCTCATGCGGATGATGTTTGGTGAAATTCCACATTTTGGTGTGTTCTGCAGTAGCTTTGTTGCCAAAGGAATCAGGTTTGGACCCTTTGAAGGTAAAGTGGTCAACACCAGTGAACTCAAGACCCACAGAGACAATTCTCTGATGTGGGAGGTAAATATCTTCTGGTGTGCCCATTTAAAATGGGGAGAAAGACTGGAAGGAAAAATCTTGTCCTTTGCCTCTGCAAGAGTTCTGGGGAAGGACATCAGCTGTTCACTTCATCAATAGCACATCTGCATGAATTGTTTTGTGGTGCCCCAGATCATTTTAATCTGTGAAGATTAGCCATTGAATATACATTTAAGCATATATTTAAATAATTAATATGCCTTATTTATAAGCAAAACTAAATGCTTTAAATATTATAAGGTGCTTAAAGTATGCTAAAGGGAATAAAATAGATTTTACCTATAAAATTAGCAGAGGGTTTATGAATTAATGCTCTTCAAGCTAGTGACAGTGTATGGGGCATGCTGGGGAGACTCCACTTTGTTCAAATGCAGGAGAAAACCATTTATCAGAATTACCAAATACCTTAAAATGTTCAAAACATCTTCACCCTGAATTTCTTCTTCTAGAAATACAGTTTAGAAAAATAATTCGAAATTCAGACTATGTGAAAGGTGTTAATCACAAAGTTGCTTATAATAAAACATTAGAGAGCTGGATGCGGTGGCATGCACCTGTAATCCCAACTCCTTGGGAGGCTAAGCAGGAGGATCACTAGTTTGAGGACAGCTAGATTCTGTCTTAAACAAAAAAAAAGAGACAGTGAAATTGCTGTGCCAGCAGTGGAGAAAGAATTCAGTTACGACTCTGTCCATATTGTTGAAAATTAGATAGAAATTAATTAGTCTGTTGTTTTGAAGTGGTGTGGATAAATGCTTTTCTTCCCTCTTTATGAAATTAATATATGCTTACAAAATTTGGGAATCAAAAAAGTGATAGGCCTGGGTGTGGCGGCACATGCATGTGATCCCAGTGACTCTGGGAGGCTGGGGCAGGACCATCAAAAGTTTGAGGTCATTCTTGACAACTTACTGAGACTGTATCTCAAAATATAAAAAGGTCTGGGGATGTAGCTCGGTGGTAAAGTGCCCTGGGTTCAATCCTCAGTACCTCTCCCCCACCCCTGCCAAAAAAAAAAAAAAAAGATTGGATAGGATTAGGAGGTAGATCAGTCAGTGGTAGAGCACTTGCCAGGACAGACAAGAGGACCTGAGTTGAATCACCGATACAGAGAAAGAGAGAAAGAAAGAAGAAGGAAGAATGAAAGGATGAATCTTTTAAAAGGATGCCCCCTATGGAGATGTCCTTAAGATAATAAATTTAGTTAGGCTTACACAGATTTATATATTACTTGTAATGAGATAGAAATCTGAAGTAGCCAGGCATGGCGGTTCACACCTGTAGTCCCAGTTAATTGGAAGGCCAAAGCAGGAGAATCACAGGCTTGAGGCCAATCTGGGCACCTATGTGAGACTCTGTCTCAAAATAAAAAAGGGTGAGAATGTAGCTCAGTATTAGAGTGCTTGCCTTGCATGCATAAGGTCCTGAATGTTGTCTCTAGTACCACAAAAACAAAACAAACCCTGATTTACAGAAATATATTTGGTAGATTCAAGTGTAAGATTTGGGTTATTGTTATTACTATTCAGATAGGGTCTTGCTGTGTTACCCAGGCTAGACTTGAACTCCTGGTCTCGAGTGATCCTTCTTCTGCCTTAGCCTCCCTGGTAATTGGGACTATAGGCACATATTGCCATGCCCAGCCTATTTTTTTTTTTTTTTAATTTGTTTGCCTATAAAGTTACATATGAATACCAAAAAAGAAGTACAAATCCAAACTTATTCTTTCTTTTAGATCTTTGAAGGTGGTAATTTGAGCCACTTTATAGATGGAAAAGGTACAGGGAATTGGATGACCTATGTCAACTGCGCCCGCTTCCCAAAGGAGCAGAACCTAGTTGCCATACAGTGTCAAGGGCAGATATTTTATGAGAGCTGCAAGGAGATCTACCAGAACCAAGAGCTCCTTGTGTGGTATGGAGACTGCTATGAGAAATTTCTGGATATTCCTGTGAGCCTTCAGGTCACCGAGCAGGGCAAACAGCGATCTGATCCCTCTGAAGGTGAGTGCATGTCTCCAGCAGGACCTCCTGGTGCAAGAACTAGGCTTTTAAACCCTCCTGGCAGAGCTCCCCCACCCCCTACCGGTTGCTTCTGCCTCTCAGTTGCTTCTCCTTCCCAGGTGTGAGGCATGAGACTAAATTACAGGTGTCTCTAACCAGGGGTTCATTACCCTGCTGAAAGAAATGGCTGCCTCTTTCCCAAACTGTTGCAGCTACTAATATTCATAAGGACATCTTTTTTTCTCCACCCCTCTCCCCTTCTCGAGAATAAAAAAGAAAAAAGTGAAGTAAATGGATGCCACTTCTGCCTTGGGTGAGTTGGGTTTATCTCTACTGAGATAACAGTGCTGATAAAGAAAAAGTGCTTAGAGCAGTGTATTTTTAAGTGGTGGGTTGCAGTATCTTAGTGGGGTGGGAAATCAATTTAGTGATCAAGACCACCATTACAGAGAAAAAAGAATAAGAGAAAATATTGATGGAAATCACTTAAGAAATAAGCATTGTTTTGTGAAGTTTTTGTTTCAAATGGACACGTTATGTATCTGTGGACATCCATACTGGATGTCAAGTATAGAATGTATTTACTGCTGGTCCCAGGCAAGTTTGAGAAACATTGAGCTAGGCTCTAGTTCTCAAACTATAACCACCTGGGGATCTTGTAAAGGTGCCATTCAGGGTTGGAACCCATTGCGTGTGTGTGTGTGTGTGTGTGTGTCTGTGTATGTGTGTGTGTTCTGCAGTGCTGGGGATCGTGAACCTAGGTCCTGGCACACATGGCTGGCAAGCCCTCTACCACTGAACTATATCCCCAGCCCAAGACTCTGTATTTCCGTGAGCTTCCAGGGACTGCTGCTGCTGGTCCCCGAATAACATTGGAGTAACAAGGAGCTAGGAACACCAACCCACTCTGGGAGTGAACCTCTGAAATTTGTTTCCAATCCCTACCCCAGGCTGGGGATAGAACCCAGAGTCTCTCTCATGTGAAGCAAGTACTCTACTATTGGGCTATATCCTAAGCATGGAATTTGTATTTTCAACTGATTTTGTATTTTTCTTTGTACATACACATGTTTGGGAACTACTGATCTATGTGGCACAAGACAAATTTGATTAATATGTATAATAATATAGAAGACAGCATCATTATGGGATAATAAATGTACCAAGTAACAAACTGAAGAACATGTGACTTACTGGATGCCTTGGCACTGGTTTGTAACCCCAGATACTCAGAAGACTGAGGCAGGAGGATTGAGTTAGCAAGACCGTGTGTCAAAATAAAAATTAATAAATTTTTGGAAAGAGTTGGGAATGTAGCTCAGTGGTTGAGTGCTTGCCTAACATGTGTGAGGCCCTGGGTTCAATCCCCAGTACCATGGGAGGAAAAAGAGAGAAATGCTTAGTAACTTATAAAATGTAATCATCATCCTTTTGAGAAAATATTTTTAAAAACTGAACTGTTAGCTAGGTGTGGTGACACACACCTGTAATCCCAGCAGCCAGGGAGCCTAAGGCAGGAGGCTTGCAAGTTCAAAGCCAGTCTCAGCAACTTAGTGAGACTGTAAGCAACTTTAGCAAGATCCTGTCTCAAAATAAAAAGGTCTGGGGATGTAGCTCAGTGATATTGTGTCCCTGGGTTCAATCCCTGGTACCAAACAACAACAACAAAAGTGAACTACTAAAGTGTCCATACTTTAGTTGTACTCTTTGATGTCTTAATTATACTCTTCTGGAAATTTGTTGACAATAAATAGGCGAAAAGGAAAAGGCTTTGTCCTCCAGGACTTTTACTATATAGCACCATCCATATTAATGAGAAATGCAAACCACCTATGCTGAATAGTAAAATTGTTTTTAAGTAAGTAAAATAGTAAAATTGTTTTTAAGTAAGTCATGATACATTGTTAGCAGAGAATTGTGCAGTTTTCTGAGGTCACAATTATAAGAAGCAACACAGTAAAGACTTATGATGGAAGAAAAAAATAACATACAGTAGGTGACCTTTGTTTCAGTTCTGAACCAAAGTAGATGATCTATAATGCAAAAACTGTGGAAGGCAACTTATAAACAACTTAATTTGATGGGAAGACTTATAGACGAATTCATTTGTTTTCCATTAATATGATTTTGAACCCAAGTCTTTGCCCAGGCCAGGCAAGTGCTTTACCTGCAAGCCACCACCCCAGACCAATATGATTTTTTTTTTAATATAATAAAGAAAGGAAAAGACCAAGCGCAGTGGTGCACACCTGTAATCCCAGTGGCTCAACTGGGGAGACTGAGGCAGGAGGATCCCAAGTTTGAGGCCAGCCTGGTCAATGTAGTGGGTGGGACCCTGTCTGAGAATAAAATAAAGTGGGCTAGGGATGTAGCTGAGTGGTAAAGTGCCCCAGAGTTCAATCCCCACACAAAAAACCCCTAAGATTCCTCTGTGGTGCTCTCGAAAGAAGTATGTGTGTCTGTCTATCTGTCTCAGGTTTTTTGGTGAGAACTGGTCTTGAGTGAGAATAAGATCTTGGGTGGGGAGGGAAGGGTCAGGACTCTATGTGAATAAATTATTTGAATATGCAAGTGTGTGTGTGTGTGTGTGTGTGTGTGTCTGTATCTGTGTCGGCGGGGTGGGGGGACGGGCGGTGGAGGTGTAGGATATGAAAACAACTCTTTATTATGACGGTAAGGACACTTAACATGAAATCCACCATCATGAAGACAAATTCTTAATTATTACCAAACAACATAAACTATTTGGGCAGAAAGTATCATTATCAGTGTTGGGAAACCCCTTGGCTTAGAAAGAATGGTTGATTGCATTAGAAGGAAGAAAAAGGAAAGAAACAGAATAAAATCGGGTTAAGTACAGTTCCAAGGAACTGATCAGGAAATGTAGTTAACCGAAGCTCAGTTGGTAAGGATCGCTGTTTTATTTCTCCTTAATTAGTTATTCTTAGCAAACTTAGTATTGGACCATTATTTTGAATCTTGGTGTGCTTTATAAAGTGTTTTGATTTGTAGACTCACTGACCCACCCTGTTTTGGAGACCCTCTCTTTTATTCCAGGAAGACCAGGTATTTCTGAGCAATGAAAATTCTAGCCCTGAGCTTAGATTCCCCCTCAGCAGGGAGATTCTGAGAGCATTAAGCACCTCCATGAAAGCCAGAGACAAAGCAAGTAGGATGGTGGTTCTTCACAGGTTGGCTGTTGCTTTCCTGGTTATTTACTTAATGAATGGTTTATTTCCTTAGCCACCTGTTAACCATGCCTGGGATGTAGCTGTCAACTAACAAAGCCCCTGATGGACAGTTCCCTGCTGTCCTGATGCAGAAAAAGATTTCTATCTACAGATTCTTGCATTGACTCACTGTAGGCTCTTCTCCCTCCCTGGAGGCAGACAATGAGGTCTCCATGGTGTATTTCATAGTCAAAGCCACTTAATCCTCTGGATTCCAGAGTGTCCTCAGCAGGGGTACTTTTGTAGGTGGCCCCTGTTCTGTCCCCTGCCCCCAACACATAGACACCTCTGGACCTCAGACCTCCTTTGCTCTAACTTTTCTCTTCCCCACCCCCTCTCTCCTCCACTAACAAAAACAGATTTACCTTTCTCAGGCTTGCCTGCCACGTGGTGACTTGGTATCACTTGGTTAGAATTAAATTTAAATTGCTGGGGATATAGCTCAGTTCATATCAAGCACAAGGCCCTGGGTTTAATCCCCAGCACCACAAAAAAAAAAAAAAAAAAAAAAAAAAAAAGGAGCTGTTCAGAGTAGCTTAGGCACTATGTATGTCATCATATATTACATTGTGACAAGGCCTGGCAAGAATGAGTACAAGAACCAAACCACTGAACCACTCTTCTGTTAAGGCTGGCAGGAGGATTTCCTCAAATCAAATGTTTCAGGGAAGCAAAGGGAAGGAGAACCTGCAGATGCAGACATTTAAGAGACAGGCAACCATGCTGTTGTAAATAACATGTAGACTCTAAATTCTAATTTAGACAAACTGTAAAGTAACAAATAGTATATATGTATATGTATATTTCTAGTAAGGAATAAGTTGATTTTGTAGGTATGAATTTTTTTGGTACTGGGGATTGAGTCCAGGGACACATAACCACTGAGCCACATCCTCAGCTCTTTTATTTTTTATTTAGAGATAGGGTCTCTTTAAGTTACTGAGGCTGGCTTTGAACTCTCAATCCTCCTGCCTCAGCCTCCTGAGCCACTGATTATAGGCATGTACCACTACACCTGGAAAGATAGTTTATTACACTATCATTTTGACATTCTTTAAACTTTGCAGGGAGACTTCAGATCTAGAGTATTCATACATAGAGTAACGGTGAAAACATCTATGCGTTTACAGTTTTCTGATAAAAGATTTTTAAGATCTTCTTGGAGGAAGTAAGGACAGCAAGGTAGTTGACAAACCCACTGGCACTTATCCCTGTGTTTGACAGAATCTGCAGATGGTTACAGATGTGAAAGGTGTGGAAAAGTGTTTACCTACAAATACTACAGAGATAAACACCTCAAGTACACCCCCTGTGTGGACAGGGGTGATAGGAAATATCCCTGTTCCCTCTGCAAGCGATCTTTTGAAAAGCGGGACCGGCTCCGAATCCACATCCTTCATGTTCATGAGAAGCACCGGCCTCACAAGGTGAGTGACTTGAGGGTGTGGTGGCGAATGACCTGCCAGCCCTGTCGCTGCACTCTGCTTTCACATTCCCTCCCCATACTCCTGGGCACCGGTGGAGGGCTACCTCAGGGCCAGTTGGAAGGACATTGCTTGGCAGGATAGCTCTCTTGAAAGAGGTAGATGTGAATAGATAACACGGTTGGGTGCCAAATTGCTTCCCAGAGAAGGTGTCGATTTATGGTCCAGTCACCTGGGCTTATAATGCGGTAAACAGCAACAGCTCTCCTACCAATAAAACTATTCTTTTTTGATAGATGGAAAAGGGCTTTAGTTTGTATCTTCATTATTTAATAAAGTTTAAATCTTAAAAATATATTGTTTCTATTTGCCTGTGATTTGTCAGTATTTGGGGTGGGGGAGTGGGTAATCGGGGATTGGACCCAGGTGTGTTTTACCACTGAGCTAAAGAGTATTCACAGATCACTAAGTTGACCAGTCTAGCCTTGAACTTGTGATCCTCCTGCTATAGCCTACTGAGTAACTGGGATTTCAGGCTGTACCACAGGCCCCACCAAATTTTGCTTATAAGAATACACGGTCAAATTAGCCAAGCTGGGTGCTGAGGATGTAGCTCAGTGGTTAAGCATCCCTGGGTTCAATCCCCAGTATCCAAAAAAAAGAAGAAAAAGAATATATGGTGAAATTTTTTTTTCTTTTTCTTTTTCTTTTTTTTTTTTTTTGTGCCAGGGATTGAACCCAGGGGCACGCTTAACTACTGAGCTACATCACCAACTGTTATATATATATTTTTTTTGAAGCAGGGTCTCATTGGGTTGCTTAGGGTCTCAGTAAGTTTCTGAGGCTGACTTTGAACTCAAAATCCTCCTGAGCAGCTAGAATTACAGGTGTGCACCAGAATGCCCAGTTTACATGTTGATTTTTTCTGTCTAAGGATATTTTATTTTCATACTAAATTAAAATTTTGGCGAGATACAGGATTTTTTTAATTCATCAATCTGTTAAACAATACATAAAAATTATACATTTGTATGGGAAATTATGTGATTTTTTTTGTGTGTGTGTGTTTACATTGTGTAATGTTCAAATCAGTAAGCATATCTACTCAAACATTTGTTGTATTTGTCTTGTTTTTCATGTTTCTTTTGGTGCTTGGGGATGGAACCCAGGACCTTGTGTGGTACACCCCCTGGCAACCTTTTGGTAGCTGCGCTTCTAGTAATTTCTTTCACGGTGTGTAACTCAAGCACATGCACCCTTTGGATCCCCAAACTAGCCCTTTTTGTAGGTATTACATGCCTTAGATCACCTGCCACTGTGCATCGCTATTGTGGTTTATGTAGTTCACCAACACCCCTACCAGATTTTTAGCCTGTTATTTCTAGCAGAGTGTTAGGCACGTAATAGGTATTGTATAAATATCTAAATTAATTACACAGTGTTTGTAGTTCATTCATGACGGTGTGAGGAAGGCAGAGCAAATATTTTGCCCATGAGGAAAAGCAGGAAACAAAGATTCAAATTTAATGCACTTGACCACACAGCTACTACTTTTTTTGGGGGGGGGAGGGTTTACTGGGGATTTAATCACAGAGTTACACCCCCAGCCCTTTTTCTTTTCTTTTTTTTTATTTTTTTATTTTTTAATTTTTTTTTTATTTTGAGACAGTCTCACTAAGTTGCTAGGGTCTCCCTAAATTGCTGAGGTTGGCCTCCTGTCTCAGCCTCCTGAATCACTGGGATTACAGGCATGCATCATCATACCTGACTCAACTGAAGCTTCTGACACCCAAAGGTGCTTGATGAAATACCTAAAGTCATAGCATTAGTGTTAACAGTACTGGGTAGAATCTAGAGCAAAGCCCACACTGCCCGATTCTTAAAACTTGCCCCTCTCTTTCTTTCTTTCTTTCTTTCTTTTTTGACCACTTTTTTGTTTTATTGCGCCGTGACGCTCAGCTTTGACCCCCGCACTTACGCAGAGGGAACAGCCGCTCTTTCCGCTGCTGCTTCTTGGTCTTTCGGTTCTCCTGGTGCATGTTGAACCTGCGGCATATACCTCAGTGGGCCGTAGTTCCAGGGGCTTGTGCTTCTTGCCCTTGTAGAATTTCCTGGGATTTTCTTTCTGAGCCTAGGATGTCTTTCTGCTGTCTGAAGTGGATCGATCCACTGTTTATAGACACATACACACACACACACACACACACACACACACACACACACACACACACACAATAAATACGTAAGAGTTCTTTCAACCCCAGGTGGACATAATGTTAAAATAGACTTGTTAGGGGAAGACGGGGCTTCAACTCTATTTTTCTTTTTCACCGTAGTGTTCTACATGTGGGAAATGTTTCTCTCAGTCTTCCAGCTTGAACAAGCACATGCGAGTACACTCTGGAGACAGACCGTACCAGTGTGTGTATTGTACAAAGGTAAGCAGAACCTCCTTCGGAGGGGTCTACCTGGCACCCTGCAGGGCTGTCCCTGGGTAAGAACTGGGAGTGTAAAGCCTAGCTTATAATGCGGTTTTTGGTAAATATTAGTCCAATTACCATCCCAATTTGCATCTCATAAATATGCTCCAATTTGCTAAAGATGGTCAGCCATGACCTATTGCCAAGCTAGCATTTGGAGCATTTGTGATAAGATACTCCCCAAATTTACAGAGATCTGATGATCACAGATACCTAGAATTTAAAAGCACAAACTTGGCCAAGATTTAAGCCTTGCTTTTATTACCTAAACGTGTAACCTTGAGAAAGTCCATTAACTTCTCTGTTGTTTAATTTCCTCATTGGTAAAATGGGGGGAAATAGTCTTCACAGAGTCTTTAGGTTTAATATATAAAACTCACCTAACAGTGCTTGACGTATGGTAACCACTACTGAAATGTGGCTACTATTATTACTACTTAAATGTATGAAGACTTAAATTGGGGGAATGCTACCGATGTAGCTTTCTAGAGGTACATGGTGGATGGCATCTAATCTATATTACACAGAATACAAAGTTATAAAAATGCGGAGGCGGAGAAAAGGAAGAAAAAAATGGAGAGGGATTAGAGGTTAGGGATTGCTGGAATAGAGATAATTTGTTCATGCTTTAGAAATCATGTACCAAAATAACCTCCTTCTGTTTTGATAAGAAGCATCTATACTGTCCAATGTGTAACCATCACCATACTTGGCTGTTTGAATTCATAAAAGTGAAATAAATTAAAAATTCTGTTCTTAGGTTGTACTGGCCTTATTTATTTATTTAGTGATGCTGGGGATTGAACCCAGGGTCTTGTGCATGTAAGGCAAGCACTCTACCAACTGAGCTATATTCCCAACCCAGCTGGCCACATTTTAAGCTTAGTGGCCACACATGGCTAGCAACAACCACATTGGACAGCACTGGTACAGAGAGAGCATGCCTGTCATTGCAAAGTCCTGTTGGGAGAGCACTGGTATAGACTATGCTTCTATCAGTGTGTGTGAGTGATGAAACAGGGTGCATCACGCTGGTGCTGAATACTGCTGGGCTATAAAAGAGGAATGAACTGTTGATAAACACGGCAACCTCAGTGAATTTCCAGAGAATTAGGATGAGTGGAAAAAGCAAATCCTAGAAGGTTACCGATATGATTCCATTGATAGAACATTCTTGAAATGACGAAGTTACAGAAATAGAGAATAGATTAGTGGCTGTCATGGTTTAAAAAGAAAGTGGAAAGAAAGGGAACTTGGTGTGGTTACCAAAGAACACCATGGGGGATCCTGAGGGAGAAAAAGTCTTGACTCTGTCAATGTCAACATCCTGATTGTGATTTTACAGTATAGTCTTTAGTGTAAGACATAACCATTGAGGGAAACTGGGTGAAGGGTATATGGAATCTCTACATTTTTTATTTACAATTGACTGTAAATAATTATCTCAAAGTTTAAAGGTTCTGACTTATGCAAAGACATTAACCAGTATTAGTCTGTCCTTTGATAATGCAGTTTGTCTTGAAGAATGTCTTATTTAAACGCTGGCTCCTGGGTCTTATGTCATGTTTGGATCATGCTTTCTCAGGGTGGTAGGATTGACAATCTCTTTGGGTTTTTTGTAGTTTTGTTTTTGGGGTTTTTGGAGGGGGTGGTTTTTATCTTTTTGTGGTGCTAGGGATTGAGCCCTAGTGATTGTTTCTAGACATTCACTCTACCACTGACTCACACCCGCAGCCTGCAATCTGCATTTTTAACTGGAGTTCCCAGCGATCTGATCATAATCACTGCATTGTTCTAATATGCAGGGCTACTCAAAACTAGCCAGAATGACAAAGCAGTCTAGTCCTTTTTGATAAGGCTGCTAGTGTTGACCACACATGCTCTATAACCTTGAATCCAAGATTTGTCAATTGGAGAGGTAAGGGAATGACATCAGTATCAGCAACAAGGAGCTGGGCACTGTAGTGCACACCTGTCATCCCAGCTTCTTGGGAGACCGAGGCATGAGGATCCCAAGTTTGGGTCTAATGGATATGGAGAATAAGAAATTCCCGAAATAATGAGACCTGAGAAAAAGAAGTGAAAATGAAGGCCATGCACTGGCAGCCTTCATCTCCCAGGATAAATGTTTTCTAGGTGCCGGCCAGCTGCAGACAGAGAGGAAGTGTTTTATCACCCTTAAAGGAAACAGTCGCTGGGAGGTGTTCATCTCTCCTCCAAAGTAAATCTTCAGGCACTGTCTGCAGACCTTGACCCAAAAGGCTCACATTCCTGACTATCCAAGCAAACTGATATATGTTCACTAGACAACTCCTCAAAATAATCTATTTTTGTTCAGTGGCTCATTTTCCACAGGAGAGTGGGTCCATGAGCACCATTTCATCCCCCTGAATAAAGAGCTGAGATGATGCATGAGGTTTGTGTCCTACCCGGGCTTTCTGTGCTAACACAGTCAGTCTGGACAATTTTGCAAGATCCTATCTCAAAATAAAATTTAAGAAGGGCTGGGGATGTAGCTCGGTGGTGGAACACTTGCTCAGCACGGGGAGACCTTGGGTTCACTAATGCCTTTTTTAATGGGTTGTCCAGCCCACAGAAGTTAGCTTTTTTCCTTCTGCTTTCTGTTCTCTGCAGAAGTTCACTGCCTCCAGCATACTCCGCACACACATTAGGCAGCACTCTGGGGAGAAGCCCTTCAAGTGCAAGTACTGTGGGAAATCTTTTGCATCCCACGCTGCCCATGACAGCCATGTCCGGCGCTCACACAAGGAAGACGAGGGTGGCTCCTGCGGCATTTGTGGAAAAACCTTCCCCAATTCAGAGGCTTTCTGTTCCCACATGAAGTTTCATGGAGACTACTAGCCATCCATGTGGAGCAGTGTGAGAACAGAGGATTCGGATGCCCTCCTTCTGGTTCTTGTTTTGAATGTATCATAGCAACAACTGATCATCACATTGAATGAGAAACAGAAAAATGGAACTGGCCAATCTGCTGAACTTACCAGAATTTATTGACTGTGGCTTTGCAGATAGGCCTTTGCAATTGTTCATGAGAGTACTAATTGGCTTACCCAGAAATGGTGAAAGCTGAAGGGTGAAGGCCTGAAGATCCAGCAGAAGCCCCCAAGTGTCTATGGAAGTCTCCACAGCTCAGGGACTAGGGACCGAGTCCTAGGTTTCTTGATGAAAGAAAAGGAGATCTTTTCTCTACTACTTGCTGTGGGTCTCTGATTGTACTATGTCTGTGGCTGTTGACTGTTCAATTTCTTCAAAGAAAAATCTTCCAAATATTCATCCAAGTCAGAGTTTTACTGAGTCTTCAGATGTGAATTAGTCTTCGATATTTATTTGAATTCATTTAAAACCCTTTGTTCCTGCCCCTCTCCCACCACATCATAAATGTATGTTTAGTACCAAACAGAATTAGAGGGCACAACCATTAACCAGTCGGGGAAGAACATTATAACCAAATGAAGAAAGGCTAAAAAATAAACATATTTATATCGCTCTGACTTTAATTTTGATTTCATTTCTGATGAAGGAAGTGAACTGTTTTTTTCCAAGTCTTTCTGTCTTTTCAGGCTCATGGTAACAGAGAGTGCAAAAATAAATAAGTAGAATAAGAGGCCTGCTAAAAGAAAGAAAAAGGTACTGTACAGGGTATCCCAAGGCTGATGGTGGGGGTGGGAATCAGCTTTTCTGACGTGCAGAGACAGTCTCGAGTGGGTAGTAATAGACTTGTTTATTGAGCACCATCCCTACATGATGTACCACTGAGTGTGCCACTGTACAGGTGAGACCATTGAAGCTGAGAGATAAAGGAAGTAGTGGGAGGTCACGTCCACTTTGGAGTCAGCTTGATGCTAAAGGCCAACCTCAGTAAACACCATGTTCAGTTTATGAATCCTGCCAAGGAAATAGCATTTCCTATTATCACATTCTTATGTACACTGAGGCAAGCAACAAAAACTTTTAAATATTCGTGCAAGGTGAAGGGCTCAGGAAGCAATCTGAGCCACTAAGAATGTGTCCCAGCACTGGCCAGTGGTTCTGTTGACCACCTAGGGGTTTGCTTCTCCCTGTCTGCGTAGGCCACTGTCTCTGAGTGGTGTAAATTCAATATTGAACAGATGTGCCTTCCAGAGGGAGGCTCCCAGTGGTAGCAGGGTCCTTTGAGCCATAGATAGAGTGCAGGTGGAAAAGCAGTGACAGATTTTCCTCCAGGGAATTCTTTGCTGCCTTGACTAGGTCTGAGTAATTTATTCTAATGGGACTGTGCCCTGTTGTTTTAGGACTGTTTTAGTTCATGTTAATTAAGTCAGAACAATGGTCTTTTGAAAAGATGGAGGAGGGGCTCATTATGTAATTAGGAGCCTTTCTTTGACTGCTAGTTCAAAATATATTACTTGAAACATTTTTTTACTGTTTATGGGTTTGAATATTGTCCTTTTTTAAAAATATTTTTAGTTGTAGATAGACACAGTACCTTTATTTTGTTTTTTTATGTAGTGTTGAGGATCAAATGCATTGCCTCACATGTGCCAGGCAAGCGCTCTACCACTGAGCCACAACCTCAGGCCTTGAATATTGTTTTTAAGTCAAATAGTAAAATAAGTCCCCCATTGTTTCACTCTTTGAAAAAAAATAATCAAGCTATTTTCTTTTTTTGAAATTGAATAACAGCAAATGCAGGTGAGGTTTTTTGGTTTCATCTGGCTATCCAATAGTCACTCAAAGTTCATGCCAAATAATACGTGCATTCCACATCGGAAAATTTTGAGAATCATCCAATTTGATCTGTTTGAAAAGTTTTGGTCATATTTCTCTGTTTACATATCTCAGTTTTTGGTTTGGAAAATAAAGTCAGTCATAATATTTTTCTTCATTAATTAACCTGAAGCTTTCTTATGTTCATTTCTGTGTATTTCACCTCTCTAAAGATGATTTGAACCAGCTCGTAACAATAATAAAAAGTAGAAGATCAACTATCTCATAAAAAGTAAAATGAGATTAAAACTCTGAACTAATATAATTGCAATGGCTGAAAATTGTTAGAAGCACCAAACTATATAACAATATAGAATTTGGAGTCGAATGACCTTGTATTTGCCCACCATTTCCTCATTGTATAAAGCTGATCAAGTCATTTAATTTCTAAGGTTTAACTTTCTTACCATAAAATAATGCAATAATTATTTTGTAGGGTGTTATGAGAATTAAATGAGACGGTGTATACGGGGTGATGCTTGATAAATATTTCCTTCCTTTAAGCTGTTACCACAAAAGGGAGCCGAGTATATTGGTGCACACCTGTAAATCCCAGCACTCGGGAGGCTGAGGCAGGAGGATTGAAAGTTCAAAGCCTGTCTGGGCATTTAGTGAGACCCACTTTCAAAATTAAAAATAAGGGCCAAGTGCACACCTGTAATCCCAGCTGCTCAGGAGGCTGAGGCAGGAGGATCTTGTTCAAAGACAGCCTCAACAACTGCAAGGGGCTAAGCAACTCTGTGAGACCCTGTCTCTAAATAAAATACAAAATAAGGCTGGGGATGTGGCTCAGTAGTCGAGTGCCCCTGAGTTCAATCCCTAGTACCTGCGAAAAAAACCTAAAAATAAGGGCTGAGAATGTAGCTCAATGGTAGAGAGCTCCTGGGTTCAATCCCCAGTACACCATCCCCCAAAAAGAAAATTCTCTTGATTATCCATTTCCTACAGAATCCAAAATATTCTAGGCGTGGAGCTCAGCAGTCTAGAATGAGTTCAGGAACCATTGCTTTATTTGATTTCACCCAGTTCCTGCAACAGCAGTGGATGAAAGTTGGTAGCTTGGTAACCTGGCAAAATCACAGAGCCGTATATTAGAAGAAAGCATTAGCATGTAGATTGCAGGCGCAGCAATTTACGGGGGACTGTGGATGGATATTAGAGCACATTTGGTCATTTTACTGTTGGAAAACTGGAACTCTGCAGCTCTGAAGCATTATTATGGAAACTACTGGTAGTTTCTCTGTTCATACTTCTTTGCCCCACCTGAGTCTATCTGATGATAAATATCTGTTCACTCCTTAAACAAAAAAATGTATGAAAAGGGACATTTGAAACCCTGGAAAAATGAGGCTCAAAGTATAGTGGCATCAATGATATTGATGGAGCTCTTAATGGGCCCTCAGGGTGTCCTAGGACCTTGGGAAGTTGGCAGTTGCAGCAAACAAAACTGTCAAAGTAGACAGATGCTTGGGACCCCAGTGGGCCTGCTCAGTGTTGTGGCCATAAAGTGGGCTTAGTTTTACGCAGGCAAAGTACAGGAAGGGTTGGAGAAGCTGCCATTCACAGTATAATAGAGGTGACGTCACTAATACCATCCCAGACCACCTATTATTGGTAGGTCCAATGTTAATACAGTAGGTTGTAAGTGCTTTTGGAATTTCTTGACTTGTAATGGAGCAGTAATTGCATAACTTTGTTACGAACAAATTTGTGCATTCAATTCTCTCAATAGATCCTAGGTACCATGATTCCACAATATCTTCTTATAGAACTCCCCCTCCCCTGCTACCCACACACACCTGAGAGTCAAACCTGGGCCCTGTGTGTGCTAGACAAATGCTCTACCATTGAGCTACTGTCCCAGTCCTTTCAGAACTTTTTCACTGACAAATTTTTTTTTTTTTTTTTTTTTTTTTGCGGTGCTGGGGATCGAACCCAGGACCTTGTGCTTGCAAGGCAAGCACTCCACCGACTGAGCTATCTCCCCAGCCCCACTGACAAATATTAAGATAAAATAACTAAAATTATTTTGAAAGAAAAAGAATATAGAAACAAATGCCTCCCCTATTGATAATTTCTCCATAAACTATAGGAATCCCGTAAGGAACAAGTTTTCTACATGATTTAAAGAGATTACTTATTCAGGAAATTGCTTCCATTTGTTGATGTAAATAATTTTCACCTTATTGTTTTGTTGACTTCAGTAATTAAAATCATAGCATTTTGAAATGAGATACTTAACCCTAATTACTAAGATAACAGGGAGAAGATTGTTCTATTTTTGCATGTGATATGATCTCAGGATAAAATATACTTTTCACTTTCATTCTTTTTTTATCCAGATTATCAGAATTTAATCTGGAGGTTGGGGATGTAGCTCAGTGGTAGAATTCTTGCCTAGCATGCCCAAGGCCCTGAGCTCAGTCCCTAGTAATACAAATACACACACATACACACACACACACACAAAAAAAAAAAAAAAAAAAAGCTAAAAGGATTTTTATCTGGGCACAGATATAATCCTAGCCACTCAGGAGGGTAAGGCAGGAGAATCTCTAGTTCAAAACCTGTCTGGGCAACAGAGAGACTGGGACCCAATCTCAAAAAAATAAACAAACAAATAAATAGGAATTCTTAAGATACATTGCTTATATATTAAAAAGCAGGGCAAATTGTGTGTGCTCTAACGTTATTTAAATTCTTTATAGAGTTATAAAATTTATTTTGGATTTATTTCTAGCATAGTACTTTGTCACGACAAAGCAGTTTTCTATTAAGAAAATACAACATCAGAAAAGTTTTTTAAATTAATTAACTTAAATTTAAAAAATACAGTATCAGGCTGGATGTGGTGGTTCAAACCTATAATCCCAGCAACCCAGGAGGCTGAGGCAGGAGGATTACAAATTGGATGGCAGCCTTGGCAATTTAGTGAGATCCTCAGCAATTTAGCAAGACCCTATATATATATGCTACATCCCGTATATGTGTGTGTGTACACTGAGGCACACACATTTTGATTTTTATAAATTGTTTGTAAGTGCTAAGTGTTCCTCTTGCTTTCATATGTGTTCATATATCTATGTGAATTTTATTTTTTAAGTGCTAATAAGAAGAGTAGGCAAGATTTAGGACCAAATTCGTGATTTTTCTCAGTATTAACCAATTCATCTATTGGCATGCAGTAAGAGAACTGGAAGGGAAAACATAATAAAGTCATTCATTCTCCTTGATCTTGTTTTCAAGGACAGCTGGAAAATCTCATCCGATTGCTATAAGTCTGCCTGGACTGAACCAGGGAAGGCCATTCAAAATCCTCTTGGTGAATTCTACCCTGAGTTATCTGATTTAAAGGTGCCAAAGCCAAAATCTCTTTAATTTGATTTAAAAACTATTTTCCAACTAGGACCTGGTGGAGGTTTTCCCAAGGTTGTAATTCCCTTGGAGAGAGCCTGCTATCTCTATCTCCTAGTTCTTAAATCACAAATCCACCCCACCCACTGGGCTTGCCCCAGGCAGGTGGGTCCCCTGATGGTAACAGCAGGATCTGACATCTTACCTGCTGACTAGGAGCCTAGGTTATAGCGGGGCAGTTAAGACCCATGAGCATAGCCAGAAACTTTTTGGCAGTTGTCACTTGTCAATCATAAGGGCCTCTCCTGGATCACCAGTGACCTGGGCACTTACATGTGATTGTTATAAGATGTGACAAATTTTGAGAGGGAGAGGAAATAAAAATGCAAAAATGGGTATTTTTAATCTCTATTACTTTAATAACATAAAAAATGTCAAGAGACTAAAAAATAGGGATCTGGGTGTGAATTTAATTAGTTACAAAAATGTTAAAGGCAAAATAGAAGTCCTCTCTGAGAATCCTGATCCTACAACCCAAATGTCAGTCATCAATGGGTCTATCAGTCCAGGATTTAAACACTGACTTCAGTTGTAAAATCAGAAAAGTAAGTTTGCGATTGTGGCTATTTACTTACTCAGCATCTAAGATAATGCCTAACCACTAACTTTCTGATAATAGGTAGCAGGCTGCCAGATAGAGAATTCATATTCAAAAAGAAATAAAACCAGTCATTCCTTCATTAAGAAGTAATGTTTTGCTGGGCAGAGTGGCATACGCCTGGAATCCCAGAAACTTGGGAGCCCGAGACAGGAGGATCGAAAGTTCCAGGCCAGCCTCAGCAATTCAGTGAGACCCTGTCTCAAAATACAAAATACAAAAGGGCTGGAAATGTAGCCCAGTGGTAAAAGGCCCTGGGTTAGATCTCCATTACCAAAAAAAGGATGTAATGTTTTAACTCCAGATAGAAAGAGTAGTGATAAGGAGCCCCTATGAAATCAAAGTCTTTCTCAAACTTCCCTGATGCTAAAAATAAGCTGCAGGGCCTAGTAAAGCCCAACCCAGGCCCCTAGGATGTTCTTTGCAACCACTGATTCCCAGTCATGGAGGAGGTGAGGATCTAAGAATCTGAAATTGTAGGTAGTGACCAGAAAATTCTTATGGTCAGAAGTTTGGGAAACATTCATTTTTATTTCTGTTTTTTTGTTTTGGTATTAGGAATTAAATCCAGGTGTGCTTTCCCGCTGAGCTACATCCCAAATCCTTTTTATTTTTTTAAATTTTGAGACAGGTTCTCGGTAAGCTACTGAGAGTCTCCCTAAATTGCAAAGGCTGGCCTCCAATTTGCATGCTGCTGCCTCAGCCTCCTAAGCTGCTGGGATTGTGTGCTTCACCATGCCTGACTACTGATTAAAGTAGTATTTTGTACTGTGATAACATATACTGAAGGACAAAGGTGAGGACAGCAAAAAGATTTGGGGTGATCCAAGCCTAAGTATTGCTTTTTTAAGTTTCTTAGGAAGGGTTTTTACATCTTTGTAGTTCATAAAACTGCTATACAAGAAAGAAGATGAGTTAGTGAATTTGGGATCCAATATGAGATGACGCAAGAGCTGAAAGATGGTAGCAACCCAAGTGTCCATCAATGGATGAGTGAATAAACAAAATGTATATACATACAATGAGATACCGTTCAACCTTAAAAAGGAAGGAAATTTTATATTATTCTCAGTCTCCTAAGAGATTGGACTACACCGTGTCCAATCAATATGTACAGTTACTAGGTGTCAATTTTAAAATATCTATTCTTAGTCCTAGCTACTCAGAAGGCTAAAGCAAGAGAATCACATAAGACCAGGAGTTCGAGGCCAGCCTTAGCAACTTAGCCAAACCCATCTCAAAAATAAATACCAAAGTAAAAAATTAAAAATATGTATTCATTACAAAAATTTTAAAGGAAAGAAATTTGATACTTGATACATGGATGAACCTTGAGGACATTATGCCAAGTGAAATAAGCCAGTCACAAAAGGACACATACTGTGTTGGTCCACTAACACGAGGTACTAAGAGTAGTCAAATACATAGAGTGTAGGATGGTGTTTGCAGAGATTGTGGTGAGTTGTTCAATGGGACAGGAGTTTAAGTCTTGCTAGGTGCATGCATGTAATTACAGAGACCTGGGAGGCTTGGGCAGGAGGATTGCAAATTTGAGACCTGCCTCAGCAATTTAGTGAGGCCCTAAGCAACTTAGTGAGACCCTGTTTCAAAATAAAAAAGTCTGGGCATGTGCTCAGTGGTTAAGGACCTCTGGATTAAATTTCCAGTACCAAAACACAAAAGTTAGGTTTTCCAAGATGAAAAGAGTTTTGGTAATGGATGGTAGGGATGACTACAAAACAATGTGAATGTACTTAATGTCACCAAACAGTTTGAAAAGTTCAGATGGTAAATTTTTGTTTTGTGTTTTTTACTGCAGTTTTTTAAAAAAAATTTTTTTAGAACCAGGCGCTGTGACATATGCCTGTAATCCCAGCTACTCAGGAGGCTGAGGCAGGAGTTTAGGAAGTTTGAGCCTTGGCATCTTAGTGAGACCCTGTCTCAAAATAAAAAATGAAAAGGACGGACTGAGAATGTAGGACAGTGATAGAACAACCCCGAGTTCAATCCCCAGTACTGCAAGAAAAATATTTTTTAAAATAATTTTTTAAAAGTGAGACTGACAGATGCTACAAGCAGCAAACCGGATGATTGGTGGGCTCCAAAGGCCCCTCCCCCTGTGAAGTGTTTCCTAAGCTCTGCATGGTGCTGCTGCTGCCTAGTCTTTGTTCCTGATCTCTTCCTGTCTGCTCCCAGCACTAACTGCAGTCTGAGGGTGGGACACTCCCTCACTCCGAGAGAAGCCTCACTTTTCAAAGTGTTTACCCCAGACCCTCTCTCTAAGTGGCTACCTGTCAGTTTCCATTTCAGTCCTACCTCTCTACTTACAGGACTGCTGACCACCAACTGACATATTACCTGTATTGATTCTCTAAGAGCTGTCAAGGTGGAGGGAAAGACTATTCTAAGGCAGCCGTGAGCTCTTAGCTGAGTGGAATCATAAACGCCCCCATTAAAGGTTTCATTCAATAACAACAATCTTTGCTAAAGTAAATGGACATCAGTCTCCCACCCCCACCACGAATACAGAGCCCATTATCAATGAGCAGAGAGCACTGAGCTGGGGCAGTATCAGTTTCCACATTTTCAAATGATTCCTTTAATGAAAAGCTGCATTCTTTTCAGGCCATAAAACACCAAGGAAAAGTCTATTCATTTAGCTATTGTACATATTAGCTTATTTATTTATGGCTAATGCTGCCATCAGCATTCCCTGGGTGTAGAGTTAACTCACTTAATGATTGGTTGATAAATTGCTAAAAAGCAGATAGACTGAAATCGGCTCTCATGCTTCCATGCACGGCAAGTTAAGTTTCTCATTCCAAACACAAATTCACTATCTTCATACTCTATTTCAAGTAATCTGTCTCACATAAAACATTTTATTTGACCCATAATGCGCAAAGATTGATTTTTCAAGCACATTCTTCCCTAAGAATGATAATATAAACATATTATCATTTTATCAAAAGAGAGATAACATCTGTTAGTCTCTTTAAGTAGGTCTTCACCAAATTGCAGATTCTTTGACAAGAATCATCTAGTTCTCCAAAAGAATCATCTTCTGGTCCTTTCCTTTTCCTCTTCCCTTCTTCCCTTCTCTACCACTAAGCTACATTCCCAACCTTTTTTATTTTTTGTTTTGGAGACAGTGTCTCATTAAGTTACTGAGGCTGACTTTAAACTTGGATCCTCCTGCCTCAGCCTCCCAGTTTACTGTGACCACTGCCTGCCACCTTCCTGTTCTCTCTTTGAAAAATCACTGAGTTCCTAATCTGGATCATCTCAATGGTTGCATGTCTTGCACAGCAGGAACTCAATGAATGTTGGCAGAATAAGTTTTGTTGGGGAAAATATATTGCCTGAAAGACTAGTCATTCATGAATCTGGGGAAAGAACTAAAACTCTCCACTGTGGTAGTTTCTGAAGATTAGGGTTCAAAACTTGATTCACTATTTCTACATGTGAAATTCTAAGGAGATTTTTTAAATTTAAACTGACTTTTTTTTTTTTTTTTTTTTTTTTTTTGTACTGGGTATTGAATCAAGGGCCCTTAACCACTAGCCATATCTCTAACCCTTTTTATTTTTTATTTTGAGACAGGATCTTGTTGTTTAGGACCTTACTAAGTTGCTGAGGCTGACTTTGAACTTGCCATCCTCTTGCCTCAGCCTCCCAAATTGCTGGAATTACAGGCATACACCACCATGCCTGGCTAAGGAGATTTGTAAATGTTCAGTTATGTTAGGCACAGTAGTGCACACCTGTAATCCCAACTATGGAGCTGAGGCAAGAGGATGGCAAGTTCAAGCTCAGCCTTGGCAACTTATTGTAGACCCTGTCTCAAAATGAAATTAAAAGGGCTGGTTGTAGCTTAGTACTACATGCTCAAGGGCCTGGGCTTCATCCCTGGTCACACATACACACACACACACACACACAAATTAAGTAAAATGTTCAATTGTGGGTATGGCAGCGCAGGCCTGTAGTTCCAGCAACTCAGGGGGCTGAGGCAGGTCGATCGCTCAAGCCCATGAGTTTGATACCAGGCTACACAACATATTAGTACCCCCTTTGTGACAAATAATAGTAATAATGATAATAAAAACTAAAATTATCAATGCAGAAATGGTAGGAAACAAGAGTAAATAAAACATAGTGAAATATAAATATTCTCTCTTGAAATGATCCCTTTTTTGTCAGTTGAGAAAATCTGAAAACAAAAACAAAACTATAGGGTTGTGGCTGTAACTCAGTGGTAGAGCGCTTGCCCCTTACATGTGAGGCACTGGATTCGAACCTCAGCACCACATAAAAATAAACAAAGATATTAAAAAAAAAAAAAAAAAAAAAAAAAAAAAAAAAAAAAAACTACAGAGAGACTCTTAAAATCACTTGCTTGGATTTTCAAAATTATGTTCTGGGGTTTGATCTCCAGCACCACCAAAAAAAAGTTTTCCAAATTATGTTCTGAGTTGCTAAGTTGCTGAATCTGGCCTGGAACTTGTGACCTTTCTGCCTCAACTTCCCCAGTCACTGGGATTATAGGCGTGCACCACCAAGCCAGGCTAATTCCTACATGTTGATTTGAGCTTCTACTTAGAATCCCTACTTATGTCTAAGAGGCAACTGATTTTGACACATGTAAAAGTAAACTCAAGATCTTTCCAACAAGCCTAATTGTCCCCCAATTCTCTCTCCTGCTCCCATTTGAGGAATGGTACCTCCATTTCCTACCCTAGGAACCTGGTGGCCATCCTTCACATCCTGTTCATACATTTCCTCTCCAAGGCTAAGAACCCATCTCATCTACCTGAACTGATACAACGGCTATTGCACAGATTCCTGCCCCTCTCCTGCCCCTTGGTTCTCTTCCAAACAGATGCATCTTTTCTTTTTTTTCTTTTTTTTTTTTTTTTTTTTGGGTGCTGGGGATGGAACCCAGGGCCTTATGCTTACAAGGCAAGCACTCTACTGACTGAGCTATCTCCCCAGCCCCCCAGATGCATCTTTTCTAAGCTCAAATCAGTTATGAATAACTCTCCTCCAATTTTATCCTGAGAGATGCTCCCCTTGGAACTCTGTGCTATGGTCACATAAGCTTTCTTACAGTTTCCTTAACAAGCCAATCTGCTTTCTGCTTAAGGGATTTACTTATCATGCCTCTTCCGCTTAGAATACCAACTGATCCCTTCTGGAATCTAGCTTTGAGGGCTGACTGCTTGTAATGGGATCTAGGCTCCACCATTTAACAAGCTGTGTGACCTTTACCTTCTTTGGGTGTCGGTTCCCTTATATGTAAAAATGGGAAGTAATGGTACTTATCTGATTGAACTATGACAGGATGAAGTAAGATCACATATAGTAATTTTAGTCCTTAAGGCAGAGCCTGTTATTTAGCACATGTTCAATAAATGTTCATATCAATGTTATTTTATTTTTTGTCTTTTTGCAGTGCTGGGGATTGAACCCAGGGCCTTGTGAACACTAGTAATATCAATATCTTTTTCTTCTGTTCCTCCAGCAAACATAGTGGCTCGTATATAATAGATGACTTAATAAACATTTGTTAAGTGAATAAATGAATGAATGAGTGTGGAAAAGGTGAGATTTGTCTTTTTATTGTCATAGTACTTATGACTTAATGTTTATCAAGTCACCTGTTATATATGAGCCAGTAAGTGACAGCCGGAAGAGGGGGAAAATAAACACATGAAGACAGCATGTGCGAAGACAAGGATGAGAAAGACACTGTGATGATGACCTTCTGCCCTGTGCTAGCAGCCTGGGTGTCTATTTTTTTTTTTTTTTTTCCCCTAACAAGGTCTCCAGAAAGTTTATTAACGTCTTTAAAAAAATACAGCTATTAAATATGGGGCTACTTACTTTCAAGTTTTATGATGGCAGGCACATTTTAATCAGCATTTCAAATAATCAAAGTAGTACATTTTTTTTCCCCAGAAATATCATCATTTCACTCTCCAGGAAGAAGATACATGAAAACATTAAGTGACTGCCCAGTTAGAAGCAGATAAACTAATACCTTAAAAACATTTTTTAGAAAGGGTAATTGCTACTTGAGCAAGAATTTTCACAAAATTATTCCTGTGGCTAACTCAATCTCTTTGCTTAGAAAAGCTGACCTAAAGAAGCTAGTTTTTGAAAAGTTGAATTAGGGTTTCCAGAGCTTTAGGAGTCCATTTTCACTATAGGTAGCGAACAGGTTCTGATGAGGGTGATGTGCAATACCAATCACATCCTTCCCGTGAACTGTCAACGTTTTCTCCAGTTGGCCAGTGACTGCGCTGACACAGTAGAGAACAAAGTCCTTCCCCACCCAGTAGATCCATTCACCAACTGGAGAGAGGCAGCAAACAAAGTCACTACCTTCTCTTACCAGAGCTGAAGCTTCTGACAGTCTGCCCTTGCATGTTCGTGATGACCACTGTGTTTTGATTTGTTGCACACCATAAAATGCTCTGGATTTTTAGGAAGTAGGATCACACTGTTGACAGGAATATCTGTCCCTGCAGTTCTTTGAACATTCTGCAGTCTTCATATTCCAGATCTTTACAGTGCCATCAGAAGATGCACTAATAATATCATGTCCATCTTGTGTAAATGTTGCTTCATTAACAATGGAGAATGGCCACGAAATTCCTTCAGCTTTACCCAGAATCTAAACCATGAATTCGAATTATCTGGTCAAAAGAGGCACTAAGGATCTGACTGCCGTCCTTAGAAAAACTCAGACAGGTAACACCTTTACTGTGTGCCCTTTCAAATCTCCTTCAACTTTGTCCAGACCTTGGTTTTTCCATCTTGGGCTCCAGTTGCTAACATTTCTGTATCTCTACTGAAACACATGCAGCGAACAGCATCATCCATCATCATGAAGTTATCCTGGGCCTGGTACTTAAGATCCTTCCTGATTTTTCCAGCAGTAAAGTTCCATACTTTAATGAATCCATCAATAGGCCCAGTGACCAGATACTGACCATCTGGAGAAAATAGAGCACACTCCACATGTGATTTCTGACCAAACTTAATATGCCTGCTCAGCTGTGTAGGAAACTTTTCCTCTTCTACATCCTTGACAGTTACTTTACCACAAAACAAATCTACAGTCCTACCAGGAGGCAGTAACCCCGGTGCTGCCACTTTAGTGCCTGTCCTAGCAATGCCCTGAGATGAGATGGGGGCAGCACTCGGACTTCCCCGGCTGAGGCCTGGACAATTGCTGCTCTTCTCTTTTCTACTTCCATCTGGATATGCCTCCCGAGGATCAAAATAAGACCTTACCAAGAGGTTCTCCAGATGAATATACTGTTCTAGCCGTATCTGTTTTAACATGATCATGGGGTCAGTCTGTCTGAGAATTGACCTGGCGGTACCCAATTCTCAGAGCTCTATCAATTCCAGAACACCCTGTTCATAGAGGTCAATAAGGGTTTTGTCTGGCAACTTCAAGGACTGTATAGCCTGTAGAACAGTATCCCAATGACCACTATGAATGTCAGCACCAAAACTCAATGCTATCCACAGTATTCAGAGACTGATACATTCAGTAGTCTCCTCCTGTAAAGTGGCTGATACCGGATGCAAACTGTCCTCCTTCAGGGACTGCGTGATCAGATCACTTCTGAAGACTTGATTTCGATTGACATAGTGGTAAATTCCTGGCAGAGACCCCATTCCACTCTCAGGCCCAGATGTGCAACACACCGACACCTCTGGTGGTCACCTTACATTCCGAGTGTCTATTTTTTACTGAAATGGCACACAAGATGATGGCCCCAGAGATTTACCAGGGTGTGAGTATAGGAGTGGGGGTGGGGGATGGGAAGCAAGAGGCTAACACATCCATCCAGTCAACAACATACATGGTGCTGGGTATGCTAGAGATGCCACGCACAGTGGGTTTATAGAAGTTAAACTGAGGGGTGGGATAACTGGGTCAAAAGGTGGGTCCATTCCAAGTTTTCTGAGGATTCTCCACACTGCTTTCCAGACTATTCACAGTGGTTAGATTGTGGAACCAACCTAGATGCCCTTCAACAAATGAATGGATAAAGAAACTGTGGTATATAAACACAATGGAATATTATTCAGCCATAAAGAAGAAGAATATTATGGTATTTGCAAATAAATGGATGGATTGGAGATGCTAAGTGAAATAAGCCAATCCCAAAAAACCAAAGGCTGAATGTTTTCCCTGATAAGTGGATGATGATATATAATGGGGGTGGGTGGGTGGGAAGTGAGAGAAGAATGGAGGAACTTTAGATTATGTAGAAGGAAATGAAAGGGAGGGGGGTATGAAAAATGGTGAAATGAGACATATCATTCCCTATGTACATGTATGATTACACAAATGGTGCGAATCTACATCGTGTACAACCATAGAAACGAAATGATGTGCTCCATTTGTGTACAATGAATCAAAATACAGTCTGTAAAAAATAAATTAATTAATAAATAATTAAAAAAAAAAGAAGTTAAAGAAGGTGATGAGCTGGAGTGTGACTCAGTGGTAGAATGCACACTGAAGTTCAATCCCCACCACCCCACCACCCAAAAAATACCCCATCTGGGTGGGTGTGGTGATGCATGTCTATAATCCCAGCAGCTCTAGAGGCTGAGGCAGGAGGATTGCAAGTTCAAGGCCAGCCTCAGCAATTTAGTGAGGCCCTAAGCAATTCCATGAGACCCTGTCTCAAAATGAAAAAAGAAAAAGGCACAACCATTTTAGTAAGCACTGCCTATCAAAAGATCTATAACCTTTATTGTTATTACAGTTCTAGGAATCATCTCATTTATTTATTTATTTATTATTATTATTATTATTTTTTGCAGTGCTGGGGATTGAACCCAGGGCCTTGTGCTTGCAAGGTAAGCACTCTACCAACTGAGCCATATCCCCAGCCCTCATTTATTTATTTATTTACATAGAGGTGTTCTATCCCTGAGCTACATTCCCAGTCCTTTTTATTTTTATTAGTTTAAATTTTGAGACAGCGTCTCAAATTGCTGAGCTTGGCCTTGAATTTACAGTCCTCCTGCCTCATCCTCCCAAGCCATTAGAGATTACAGGTGTGTGCCACCCTGCCCGCCTCTAGGAATCACTCTGAAGGAGAGTCAAAAATGCAAAGATTTATGAATATAAGAATAAATGTGGTCTGCCTCCTGTGCGCTCTCGGTCAGCCGCCGTTCCTCCTGCTGCACCAGCGCCATGCTCCGCAAGGTCCTGATCCTCCCGGTCCTGTGCGCCCTGGCTGTGGCGTTCCCCTTGCTGCCCCCAGAATCAACCACTGACCTGCTAGAATGGATCCATGATCTAGAGTTAACCACTGATGGAGCGGTAACCAGGGACCAAGATTCAATCACTGATCTAGACCAGACCACAGACCTCGAGTCAACCACAGATCTGGAGTCAACCACAGTCGTGTACCTGGATGTCACACAGACTTCTGAATTCTATGTTGACCTTGAAACAGTCACTGCCAGCTCTGTGGAAGAAGCCAGTGAGGCCCCAGATGATTACAGTACATTTCAGACAGAAAGCTTTGTGAGTAAAGATTTTGACCAGAGCAGCACTTCTGCGGGAAGCAATGAGTCTACCTTGGTGCAACTTTAAAATGAAGCAAAGTCTTCAATAGCTGTGATGGTAACTCTGCTGTTCACCACTCTCTGAGAAGACTTGAACTTTTGAAACAGCTGACTACTTTACTTATTGGATATTGTTTGATTGCAGAAAGCTAGTAAAACATGGCACATGCTCAGCTGAGGAGAAATGGCAAGGCACTGGTCCCAGAGGGGTGTTGTGAATTCTACAAACTGGTGAGGGTCATTTCTTAGCTCTGTCCTGTTTAATGCAGGTTTAATGAATTTTCATTAGAAAAAAAAAGAAGAATAAATGTTCTTAGCAGCACTCTTTTTGACAACAAAAGCTGATAACTTATATGTTCAGCAGTAAGACTTGTACACTTACACAATTGATACAACTGAGTATGGGTGGCTATTGAAATTGAGGTTTTTCTAAGTGCATCTGACATTCTTTCTACAAACATTTTTGAGAACTTTCTGCATGAATAATTGGAAAAAAATCTCAGAATGTAATGCAAAGTCAAAAAAGAACCCAGCTGGACATGGTGGCAGACACCTGTAATTCCAGCAACTTGGTGGGCGGATGCAGGAGGATAGAAAGTTCGAGACCAACCTCAGCGATTTAGCCAGGCCCTAAGGACTTAGGAAGACCATTTCAAAAATAAAACATAAAAAAAACCTAAAAAATAAAAACAAAACAAAAACGGGCTGGGGATGTGGCTCAGTTGTTAAGTGACCCTGGGTTCAATCCCTGGTACCAAAAGCAACAACAACACAACCTGCACCCCCAAATCTCTGTACAATAGGTGTGTAGATGTGTATTTATAGCTCCTTCCTTCCTTCCCTCTTTCCTTTCTTCTTCCCTCCTTCCATTGTTGTTTGCTTAGCAGAAACACATTTATAGGGAACTTACATATAGTTCTTCACTCAAGACAGATAGTAAAAACTACAATTTTCTAGGCATTAGTACCTAGGCAGAAGGAATTTAGATAGGAAACCTTCCTAAGAAGCATCTCCAGGCCATATTTTAATTCTTTCAGGGCTGTCTTTACCTACTGAAGCCATATGTCAGCCAAGCTTGGCCTGTCACCCCAATCGGCCTCAGTTTCCTTATGAATCAAATTAAGAGGACCGGGTTCGGTGGCACACTCCTGTAATCCCAGCTGCTCCGGAAGCTGAACCAGCCTCAGCAAAAGCGAGACACTAAGCAACTCAGTGAGACCCTGTCTTTAAATAAAATACAAAATAGGGCCGGGATGTGGTTCAGTGGTCAAGTGACCCTGAGTTCAACCCGGGTACAATAAAATAAAAGAAAAGAAAAGAAAGAAAGAAAAGACGAGAGAGAAAGAAGAAAAAAGAAAGAAAAAGAAAGACTAAAAGGGCAAATTTTGTTATCATTTCCAGGGATTTTATGCACAAAATATGCTGGATAGGTACCACCTAGAGTTGATGTTTGCCATTCTCAGACATTCCTTTTGGCCCCTTTTATCAGCATGTGAATTAGAAAACTTAAGAAAGGCAGGTGTTTTGGATTTTTGTTTCTTTCCTGTTTATCTTTAACCTCCAACAGAGCAATCCAGAACAGGGTGTCCTGCTTGGAGTGCGGTGAGGGGAAGATGGCAGATTCTGAAGAAAATTATTACAGCTCCCAGGGACCTAAGAGCAGATGTCCCCGAAGCAGGGCCAGCAGATGGCCAGCACAGCCTCTTCCGTCTATGTCCCCAGGGAGTCAGCGACCACCTCGGGTTCATTTCACCCCAATTCGCAGGTTTCGCGTGGGAGTCGATCCAGTCTCTGCTCAAAGAACGTCCCTCCCACCAGCACTGCACCGCGAGCGGATGTCGGGCGCAGCCCTCTCCCACGCGCAATCGTAGCCTCAGAAAGATTTCTGGGGCAGGGACGAAAAAGGTCATCGTGGCTGAGGCCCCCTGGGGACTTAAGAGACCATTTGAAGCCTTTCAGGCCTAAAGAACTCTAAGTCATTTGAAGACATTTGATTGGCCTTGTAGTTTCGGATCGATCCCCGAATCCAACGCACTTTCGAATACGCACCGCCTGCAGGGTTCGCAGGCCGCTTTGAGAGGCACCAGAGGGTCGGGGGAAGAGAAGGGTTGCAGATGTCTAGGTCCTGGCCTACCACGCCAACCCTCCTCGTCTCCAGCTGTTCCCAGAAAACGGCACGGGTCTCGCCAACCCCGGCCTGGCCCCTGCGGGACCAGCCCCGCCAGTCGCAGTGCTTGGGCACTCGGCTGCTCGGCTTGTGCGGAACTTGACAGAGGCTGGTGCTCTTCCTGCAATCCCGGGACCACCCGTCTAACCTGACCAACTCTAAGGAGGCCAGAGAGATTCTGGATATTTCAAATAACATTTTGCGTCTTATCCTCATAAAAATAACATTGCGCAAAATGTATGCTCAGCATTCAGCCGCCCGGGTATAACCCCTTTCCACTCTCTCTCCATCTAATTTAGGACTACTTTTGTTGTTGTTGTTTTGTTTTGTTAAACCAGAAACTGAATGTATCGTGAGCATGTTCTGTAGATCTTAAATCTGTAGATCTTAAATCTTCTCCAGTAAAGTGACTGGAGACGTGCGCGTTTTCACTTGCGGGATTACCGCGATTTACGAGCAATCGCCTGGTCTTTTTGGTAACTGCCGATTTCTCAGTCTTAAGAATGGCGATGCAAAACATCCGAGTGTTTCTCATTCGAATAAATTCCTAGACGCAAACTGATGGGACGAACAGGTGAGGAATAGAAAGGTGTGGGTCCAGGTGTGCCCACAGTAGCCTAGCGACAGCGCAATGGCGGAGACACCCACAGAGGCTATTGTTATTCCTTTTTTGATGGATTCTGTTGCATTTCTCACCCCACCGCAACCCGAATGATTATTCAGAGCTTCCCTGGGTACAGCAGGGTTCCGATTTCTGCCACGTCAGAAGTTCCCTGTTAGTAAAGACTGAAGCGGCCGAGAGACTCGGCGTCGGGGGTGGGAGTTCGGGAGAGAAAAAGGTACAGGCGGGTCTCAGATCCAGTTTGTGAGTAGTGGTCTCTCCAGGTGGCACCCAGAACTGGGGCCCGTCCAGTCCCAGACGTACGTGGGCGTGGCAGAGGGTTGTGACCATGGCCGGGTGGACTGGGGCCCCCTCCAGTCGCTAACCACGGGGTGCCACAGTCCCCCGCTACTTTCTCTATGCTTACTCTACAGCTGCGGACCTCTGGTTAGAGAGCGGCGGGGGGCAGCAGGCCTGAGAACAGAACACGAATTTCCTTCCTTCGTCCCCTCTCCGCTCAGGGCTTGCTAGAGCCAGGGACGGGCTGGTTCCCCAACTAACTTTTGGGATCTTCCGGGCGGCAGTTAGAGACCAGTCCTTTGAGGAGTGTCTAACCTGGGGCTGTCTACCTGCACACTGAACTGGAGCCACTGATAGATATTGCTGTTTTTTTTTTGTTTTTTGTTTTTTGTTTTTTTTTTTTTTTTGCAGAAAATAGATCCTGACATCAGAGAGAAATTCTTTATTCCCTTCCTTCCTTCTTTCCTTTTTCCTTGCCCTTTCCTTTCCTTCCCTTTTCTTGCCTCCTTTCCTTGAATCCAGGGCCTCCTACATGCTACCCAAGCACTCTACCACTGAGCTACTCCTCAGCCTGGAAATTAAAGTTTCAAACTAGGAGAGCTCATATCCAATTACCAGGAATTTTGCCCCACCCCCAACTACATGTCCCCTTTCCTCCTGGGCCCTTTCTTAGATAGCTTCTGGAAGATGTTTCACTAAAAGAAAGTCTAAAAATACACACACACACACCAAGAAAAGGAAGCCATGGGTCCAGGAGACAGAGAGCATGACACGTGTAATAGAAAACTGGCAGGAAAAGTCAGAGTGATGGCTACACCATAAGACTAGAGAGCTGCAAGTTCAAACCTGCGCAGAGTGGGGAGGGGAGTGAGGAAGAAACCCACAGAAAACCAAGCAAACATGAAACCAACCAGAAAGGTACACTGTGGCTAGTGCAATAGTTGCTCCTTATCCATGAGTTCATATTCTGAGGTTTCCATCACCCACAGTCAACTGATGCCTGAAAATATGAAATGGGAAATTCCAAAAAAATAGGTAATGCATGTTTTAAGTTGTACAGTATTTTAAGTAGCATAATAAAATCTGGCAGCATCCGGCTCCATCATGCCTGGGATGTGACTCATACCTTTGTGCAGCATATACACACTGCATACATTACCCGCTCATTAGTCACTTAGTAGCTATGTTGGTTATCAGATTGACATCACAATAGCACAGTGCTTGTGTTTAGATAACTCTTGTTTTGCTTAATGATGGCTCCAAAGTGCAAGAGTAGTAATGCAAAGGAAGCACCAGGGTATTAAAAATGGAAGGACAGAATTAATGCCTCTGGTATTATGTAGCAACACCCTAATGCACATAGGAAAAACCGTAGTGTGTACATATAGTTTGATACTATCTTTGCCTGGAATGCATCATGCACAGATAAGGGGTAGCTACTGTATGCTATTTGGCTCAACTGGGAATAATATTACTTCCAAAATAACAAATAATTAGTAGTACTGATTAAACTGGACTCCATACTTGTAGGACCTGGATGGTAGAAGTGCCTCATTTTCCTCAAAAAGAATACAATAGTTAGCTCTGGGGAAAAAATGACAGTATATGCTTTTTTTTTTTTTTTTTTTTTTTTGATACTGGGAGTTGAACCTAGGAACGCTTAACCACTGAGCCCCATCTCTAGTCCTTTTATACATATATGTATTTTAGAAACAGGGTTTCTCTAAATTGCTGAGGCTGGCTTTGAACTTGCAATCCTTCTGCCTCAGCTTCCCAATTGCTGGGATTACAGGTGTAAGCCACTGCACCTGGAGGCAGTATATGCATTTTATTTAGAAATTTTGGGGTAGCTACTGTTGACAGTTTCCTTAAGTAGAATATGCATCCACAATGGGCAAGGCTAGGAAAGGGATCTGTCATTTTTGTTAGAAACTTTTAAAAATTGTATGAGTTTTAAGATAATAGTTTTTATTTTTGAAATATTTTAAGCCTATCAAGAAATTTCAAAAATATTAGAGTTTTCAAGTATGGTTCACCTCATTTCCCAAAATTATAATATCTTACACAAAGATAGAACATTATCAAAACTAGGCTCAGTGGTAAAGCACTTGCCTGATTAAACAGGACTCCATCCATACTTTGTGAGACCCTGGATTCAATATCCCAGCACTGCAAAAGACAAAGTTGTGATCTATAGACTGAAGTAGTTTGGCAAAGATGTGTTTTTTGTTTGTTTGTTTGTTTTTTACTTGGCGTTCAATTTTGAGAGAATATGCAATCTTGACCGTTTTTTCCATACAAAATTCATTTCAAGCTTCATTTTCCCTGCAGTGTTCTGAGCAAGCACTGGGTACTGATTGAACACTTGCCCTAACTCATGCAAAAGGCTTCTTACTAGAAATTGATTTGTTGATCTTTAAAATGCCTCTTAGAATAAGCATACCCATTACATTTCATGTTGGGAAAAGAAGCCACGCGAACGATGCACATCACCAGGAACGTCTGTGTGGTGCATATGTACAATTTTTTTTGCAGCCATTATATTGAACATGTCTTATTTTAAGAGTATGACCTTGAGGTGTCATTGCTTTAGAAAACGTGAACTGGTTAGGACATCCATTAATGTCCTAGAACAAATGCTATAGCAGAATCCTCAAGGGAGACAGGGATTTTACTGGTCTCTGGACACAGGAATCCATTTGTCGGAGCATATGCTGAGTGTGATGAGCTGTAAAATGAAGTTAATTTCTGTACCAGACCAAACTAGGTGAAAGACCGAGCAACTGGATAAGATGAGGGCTGCATACACTTTTGAAGGAAAAATAACTGTGTTTGTTCAGATACCGTCACCTGCATCCTTTGGTTTATTTGACAAGGCCACCTAGAACAGTGAAGAGGAATAAATTCCAAGTAAGAGCTCCAAATCGGGTCTAGGAAGCTCTTGTTGTGCAGTCTTTAATTTCAGGATGTATTTCATGCAGTCATCAAGGAGAACAATATCTTACTGTTAAAAGCATCCTCAGTGAAAAAGCAGCCAACACCATTCTTGTGAGTCCTTGTAGCTGAAAAATTTAAAACTATAATTGGAATGTTCTATCTTTATATATCTTTACTTACTAAGAGTGAATTTTGCTGAAATTTTTCCTGGTTGAGATTCTCTTTAAGCTAATTATGGTTTTTCTGTCCTTTTTCGATTAAGATTGTTTTTCTGCTATTTTTTTGTTGTTTTGTTGTGTGTGGAATTAAACCTGGGGCCTTATGCATGCTAAACAGGAGTTCTCCCACTGAGCTGCACCCTGCTGTTTTTAAACACAATGCACTGTATTAAAGGCAAAGCCCAAATTTCATTCTACTTTCCATCCCCTTCCACACCACTCAGACCTATGAGTTTTGTAAGCAGAGTGTTAACCTTATAGTACTGCCTAATATGATAATTTGGCTTGCAGCTCTTAAAACTATTGTATTTCAAAATTCTGTGGGGCCCAAGGATGCAGCTCAATGGTAGAACACTTACTTGCCTAGCAGGGCTGGAGACACCATGTTCAATCCCCAGTACTGTAAAAAGCAAACAAAAACAACAATAAAAGCCAGGCCTTTCGGCACACGCCTGTAATCCCAGCCACTAGGCTACTGAGGCAGGAGGATCAAGGAGTTCAAGACCAGCCATGGGAGTTTAGTGAGATCCTATCTCAAAATAAGTGGTAAGATCTGGGGATATGGCTAAGTGGTAAAGAGCCTCCGGGTTCAATCACCAGCACCAAAACAGAAACAATGAAAACTGTGAATGCCTTTACATGTTGAGGAATCTAATGCCTATCTTTTTTTTTTTTTTTTTTTTTTTTTTTGGTATCAGGGATTGAACCCAAGGGTGCTTAACCACTAAGTCACATCCCCAGTCCTTGTCATTTTTAAATTTTGAGACAGGGTCTCCCTAAGTTGCATAGGGCCTTGCTAAATTGCTGAGGCTGGCCTGGAACTTGGAACATTCTTGCCTAAAGCTCCCAAAGACGTTAGGATTACAGGTGTTTGCCACCACGCCCAACTAAATATAGCTCACGACAAGTACTTAGAACAGTATCTGGTACAAATATAGTAGCAACCTTTTCATTAATTCTATGATTGATATTACTGAGGTACTTTCTGAAAATTGGGTAATATTTATTTTTGATTTTCTGCAGTGCTGGAGATCAAACCCAGGGCCTCGCAAATGCTAGACAAGTGCTGTACCTTTGAGTCATACACCCCAGCCCTTAAGGTTTATTTTTAAAAATTTATTTATTTTATTATTTACTTATTTTGGGCAATGGGTAATTGAACCCAGGGGAGCTTTGCCACTGAGCCACTTCCCCAACTCTTTTTTTTTTTCTTCATGTTTTTATTTCCAGTTAGGGTCTTGCAAAATTGCTTAGGATCTTGCTAAATTGCAGAGGCTGGACTCAAATTTGAGATCCTCTTGCCTCAGCCTTTTGAGTCTGTGAGATTAAGGTCATGTGTCACAGCATTAGGCCTATAGTTTATTTTTAAAGCTTAAGCATTCTAAGATATTACCACTGAAAAATAATATTTATGTGTCAGGCCTTGTTGTAAATACTTTATGGTAGAGTTTATTATCATCTTTGTTGTACATGAAGAAACGGAAGCACAGAGAGAAAGAGTAATTTGCCCAAGTGTGGGACAGAACTATAGAACTACAACTCTTGTGCAAATAGACCATCACACACACAGGCCTTTTCATTTGTTTTTATTTTTTATTTTGAAACACAGTCTCACTAAATTGCTGAGGGTTTTGCTGAAGCTGGCCTTGAACTCCATTCATTGGGATTACAGGTATAGGTCACTGCACCAGGCTTCTTATTTAAAAAAAATTTTTTTGTGGTACTGGGGATTGACCCCAGGGTCTTGTGTATTCAAGGCAAGAACTCTATCAACTGAGCTATATCCCCAGACCCGAACTTCTTAATTTAAATAAAAAAATTAACTTAAAAAATTTTTTTGTAAATAGGTAAGACATTCACATGGTTTAAAAATCAAAAATTTTATTTTGAATAAAATTAAATAAATATTTAATTTACATTGGTCAAAGTACACAAAAATTTTTTTTTTTTTTTTTTTTTTTTTTGTGGTACTGGGGATCGAACTCAGGGCCTTGTGATTGCATGGCAAGCACTCTACCAGCTGAGCTATCTCCCCAGCCCTAAAAGTTTTTAAAAAACATTATAAAAAATATCCAATGTCGGGGCTGGGGCTGTGGCTCACTGGTAGAGCGCTTGCCTAGCATGTGTGAGGTACTGGGTTTGACCCTCAGCACCACATAAAAATAAAGAAAGAAAAGATCATCTACAACTAAAAAATATTAAAAAAAAAAAAAATATATATATATATATCCAATGTCTCTTCACTTCCATGAATCTCCCATTCTCATAAGCAGCCACAGTTATTGGTTTCTTAAATGTCTTTCTAGAGTTTCCTTATCCTTACAAAGCAAATACAGATGTGTCTTATTTCCTTCCTATACTTTTCTATATTAATTGCTTTCAAACTATCAAAACATCTTCAAAATCTTTTCAGACCAGAGTTGGGTACAGTGGTAATCCCAGTATCTTGGGAGGATGAGGCAGGAGGATCACGGGTTTGAAGCCAGTCTCAGTAATTTAGGTTATAAACAACCTAGGGAGACCCCAACTCAAAAAAAAAAAAAAAAAAAAAAAAAAAATCTTGTGACGTGGTGCAGTGGTTAGGCACCCTTGGGTTCAATCTCTGGGGGGAAAAAAAGTGGGTCTATTGCATCCGATTTTGTAAAAGCTGTGTGCTGTGTTTTTTGGTTCTGAATTTGTTGTAATGCTGTATGACTCATTTCTGATTGTCTTACATCTTAGAGATGGGGTGCAGCCAAAATTGCAAATCAGGTGCCTATTTTTGTTTTTCAGTTTAAAAATGGACACACATGTGCGCGTGTGTGTATATGTGTGTAAGAGCATATATTCAAATTTATAGGTAGACTATCTCTGAGAAAACTCACCAAATACTGAGAGTGTGTGTTGAGTCCCTGAGAGAATACCTGGTTGGAGAAAACTAGGGGACAGGGGTATCAGGGAGGCATTACTTTGTCTTTGTCCACCGTTTTTTCTGAATTTTGTGTCTGTATTAACCACTGACTTAGTTTAATAAGGAAGAGAATGAGATAAAAATAAAAGGTTCTATTCTGGTGCCTTGTTGCATGCCTAAAATTCCAGCAACTTGGGATTTCACTGGGCAAATTAATTAGAGGGTTTAAGGTAGAAAGTGATGGAGGGACAGAATCGAGAGCAACTCGCTGAGGCAGTAGTGCCACAAGTTCAAGGCCCACCTCAGCAATTTATCAAGGCCCTAAGCAACTTAGTGAGACTATGTCTTAAAATAAAAAATAAAAAGGGCTGGGGATGTGGTTCAGTGGTTAGGCACCCCTGGGTTCAATCTCTAGTACCCTAAATAGGTAAATAAATAAGCAAATAAATAAAAGGTTCCTAAGGAGACAATGAGTATGTAGAGTAAGGCCAGAGGCTCTAGGGACTGGCACTGTCTCCAGCCCAGACCCTCAGACTTTGGTAAGGGAAACCTTTCTCAGAGATTCCTGGAAGGTACACTTCCTGCTCTTGGCAATGTAAGCAGTCCCTGGAGAGACAGATCAGGAACACATATAATTCAATTTATCAGCATTCACTAAGTGCCAAGATGATTAAAAGATCAAAGTACTATTTGGCCTATTCCTTAACTTTTAGAATTTCATGGGAGATGCTGGCAACGGAAGCCCATACCTGTAGTTCTGGTGATGCACACCTATAGTCCCAGTGACTTGGGTGAGTGAGGGAGGTGGCGGAGGCCAGACTCAACAATTAAATGAGGCCCTAAGCAATTTAGCAAAACCCTCTCTCAAAAAAAAAAAAAAAAAAAAAAAAAAAGGACTGTGGATGTGGCTCAGTGGTAAAGTACCCCTGGGTTCAATCCCCAGCACTAAAGAAAAAAAATTCACTGGAAAAATTAGAGTGTTCAAGTAGAAAGTGACGAAGGGAAACAGAATTGAGAGCAACTTGCGAACCTATCTTCATGGAAGGGATTTTGCTTTTGCACAGATCTGTGGAAGTTGGAGAAGATGAGGTTGGAAGCAGTTCTATGTCTAGAGTTGTGGTTCTCAAAGTGGGGTCCCCAAGGAGCAGCATCAACATCACCTGGGAACTTATTAGAACTGCAAATTCCTTAGCCCAACCCCAGACGACTCAATCAGAGACCCTGAGGGTGGGGCCAACAGTAAACGTTTTAATCATCCCTCTAGGCATTTCTGATTGTATGGTCAAATTAGTGAATGCCTGGTCTAGCCTCATTCTTTTTTTTTTTTTTTTTTTGCAGTACTGGGGATGAACTCAGGGCCTTGTGCTTGCAAGGCAAGCACTCTACCAGCTGAGCTATCTCCCCAGCCCTGAATGCCTGGTCTAGATCTCCAGTGTGGTAGGCACTGGTTAAATGCATTTATTGAGCTCTTAAAATTTGATAGAACTTAGATGTGCTGAAAGTAAAGACTATACACCCGATTTTAAAGGTTTATTGTGGAAAAAGAAAGCACACTAGATCATTAATAATTTTATCTATATATATAATATGTATATAATTTTTATATATAAATATATTTTAAAATTATTTATTTTTTATTGTAAATAAATGGGGTACAACTTTTTAATAACAATATTTTTGAAACATGAATTATATAACATGTACTATTAAGAGTAATTTCACTTGTTAATCCCCCCCCACCCTTCTGGTACTGAAGATTGAACCCAGGGGTGCTTTACCACTGAGCTATATCTCAAGTCCTTTTTATTTTTTCTTTTGAGACATAGTCTCACTAAGTTGCTGAGGCTGTCCTCAAACTGGTGATCCTCTTGCCTCAGCCTCCCAGGTCACTGAGATTTGGGATTACAGGTGTGAACCACTGCCCCTAGCTCACTCGTTAATTTTTAAAAATGTCACTATTAAAAATTGTAGTTTTATTGGACAGTGTTGGTTGTGAATATTGAAATATGCTCTCAGTATTGGAGGGAGAGCCACACACTACTTTTGGGTTGGGGGAAGAAGGGTGTCTTGTTACATGTTGTGTCTATTTCTCGCAGAGAAAGGATCAGCATCATCGTTGTCGTCATCATCATCTTATTCTTTCTCCAAGAGCAAACTTTCTCCAAATAGTATCATCAAATAGTACTGTTGCAGTAAGTAAGTGGTTATCAGTGAAGAGATGCATCATCTTCCTAGGACTATTCCTGATAAAGAAAGATGATTAAAAAAAAAAATATATATATATATATATATAGTAAGGATTCCGTCTTCAAATAAAATTGCCTCCTTAGTTTGCCCTTGCACAGTTTAGCATCAGTGCCTTATTGATCGGAATTAGGAAGTTAATAAGGTTTGGGCTAATTAATCAGCTGGGTAGGGATTGGAACTGCTCTGCAAGGCTTAATCAAGTCATCAAAGCTCTCAAGCCATGAAGAAGGTAATTAAAGGAAAAGGCTGCCTGTTATATAGTAACAGGAGACCAGGAGAGGAGCAAGATAGAGAACCTCCATTTTCTTTTGTACACTTTTCTGATATAAATCAGACCCAATGACCACAGCACATTGCTCAGTTTCCTATCAGAGAATTAAGTTGGAGGAATTTATAAATCACTGCATTGGGTAATTTACTTGCCCTAGACTAAATGTCAATGAAACTGTACTTATGTATAACAAATTGAGTCTTTGCCAGGTTCTTCAGAAATGAGTTCTTTAGGATAACCTGCAGTTGTCATTAATGTTTGCAGTAATTTTGACATAAGCAACAAATAATTTAGTAGTTGATCATTCAGCAGCTAGCAAGGGATCCTGCTTCCAAACACTGTACTAGACACTGTACCATGGACCTTATAAACTATGGAGTTATTTTTCAGGTAGATATGTGTTAAGGTGAATGTTGGAGATCCTTGGGGAGTGCCTCCTCCTTTCCCCTCCCCTCCCCTCCCCTCCTCCCCTCTCCTCCCTTCCCTCCCCTCCCTTCCCTTCTCTTTTTCTTTGCTGGAGAGCAAACCCAGGGCCTCAGGCATGCTAGGCAAGAGCTCTACCATGCTCTAATCCCCAGCCTCATCTGGGGCTGTTTTCTAACCCATGGGACTCCATCATCTGTCCCCACACCACCTCAACTCAAAATGCTTCATCACGCCATTCTGAAACTCCATTGGGAAGTGAATAAGGATGTGATAGAGAGGAGGAATATGAAGGGAAGAAGGGTGCATGAAAACAAAGGCAGAGATGACCGTGAGTGACCTAGACGTCACCTTCTGTGGATTAGATTCTCTTTGACAGGGAACATGTACTGAATTCAAAGGAAGAGGAGTTGTACAGCCATTCAAGCTGGATCTGATTATTTGATTGTTTGTTTGTTTTGGTACCAGGGATTGAACCCAGGGGCTCTTAACCACTGAGTTACATCCACAGCCCTTTTTATAATTTATTTAGAGACCGAGTCTTCTGAGTTTCTTAGAGCCTCACTAAGTTGCTGAGGCTGACTTTGAACTTGCAATCCTCCTGCCTCAGCCTCCTGAGCTGCTGGGATTACAGGTGCCTGGCATGGGTCTGATCTTTTGAGGGCACCAGCGTAGGGCTGCTATATTGTGGGGGTCTATCCAGAGGATGTGAGAAAGAGTCTTTTGGTTTTAGCAACTAGTAAAGCCTAGCATCCTTTTCAGGAACATTTCAGTGGAGTGGAAGAGGCAGAAGCCAGGTTGCTGTGGGAGGGAGTTCAGCCTCATCTTTCTCAGTTCCTCCTTTCTCTCTTTAAACTCTCCTTTTCTTTCTCCTTCAGTCTCTCTCAGTATACTCCCTGTACAAACATGTTAGAACTAATTAAATCAGAATATTGTCCCCTTTTGCCCTGTCCTGATCAAATCTCTGATTCCTTGAGTTCCTCTAGTATTTACCAAATCTTACTAAAATGTCAATGGGAAGTATTTCTAAATTAAGTTACCCATTTAACATTTTGTATTTTTCCTAGATTATCTGGAAAAAGTCTGAAAATAGATAAAAGGAGTAAAAGGGGATCCTAGCCTTACTAAACATTAAAATGCTTTGCAAAATTGTAGTAAATTAAAGTTTGATACTGATGCATGAATAAATAGATCAAGAATATATATATATTGGGCTGGGGATATAGCTCAGTTGGTAGAGTCCTTGCCTTGCAAGCATAAGGCCCTGGGTTCGATTCCCAGCATCGCAAAAAAAAAAAAAAAAAAAAAAAAAAAAAAAGAATATATAGGTTGACTGTCCATTTCTCCATCTACCAGGAAGGACACTGGTGTGGAGGACAGTCACTGCCATGGCTTCCGGCCCTTTGATGAAACCTCAGCTGTAGGGTCTTCTGGCCAAGTGTCTGTGGTTTCATATTGTTGGAGCATTCACAGTTGCCCTGGGGGTTGCTGTTCTCTAAAAGTTTTGTGTGACTGAACCAAGAAAGAAGGTATATGGCAATTTCTACAGAAATTATGATTCCATGAAAGATTTTGAGGAGATGAAGAGGGCTGGTATCTTTCAGAGTGCCAAGTGATTTTGGAATATAAAGAATGTATTTGGATTGAGATCCTTAAAAGTTTGTTACTGACTTGTGTTCCTGAACTATAAAATATGAATATCTGGGGAAAGGAATAGTATTTCTTTGTAAATAATTAACAAATACTGAAGAAAAAAAAAAGAATATATAGGTTAGGGGCTGGGGATATAGCTCAGTTGGTAGAATGTGTGCCTAGCATGCACGAAATTGTATGCATATCAATAGAACAAAACAGGGAGTACAGAAATAGAGCAAAATTCCTTTGAGAATTTAGTGTAGTGAAGGTGACATTTCAAATCACTGAGGTTAATTAAAATAATGTTAGGCTAACTCTCTAGCATTTTCATTCCCAAATTAAATTTCAGTTACTGACAAGCTTATTTCCAAGGGTAATCATTGCTACTTTGTAGTATTAAAAGGTAGGAATCTATAGGGTTAAATAATTTATGGTGCTCATAAGAATACTAGGCTGTCTGCCAGGTGAGGTGGCCCACGCCCATAATCCCAGCCCCTCAGGAGCCCAGGCAGGATGATAGGCAGTTGAAGGCCAGGCTTGGCAATTTAGCAAGACCCTGTCTCAAAATAAAAAATAAAAAGGGAATGGGATGTAGCTCAGTGGTACAGTGCCTCTAGGTTCAATCTCTAATACAAAAAAAAAAAAAGAAGAAGAAAAAGAAAACAAAGGAAAGAAAAAGAAAGAAAGAGAAAGAAAGAAAAGAAGAAAGAAAAAAGGGATGGTGCAGAACTGCATGGCTAGGAACCTGGGCTCTAACTACAATTGCTTGGATTTGAATCTTTGGGTTTGTTGCCTCCTGTGTGTCTTTTATCAAGTTATTCAATCACTTTGACATTAGAACCTATTTTTTGTGGGGGGAGGGGCGGGTGGCTGTGTATAGCACTTTACCACTGAGTTACATCCCCAGTCCCTTTTATTCTTTACTTTGAGACAGAGTCTCACTGAGTTGCTTAGGGCCTCACTAAGTTGCTGAGGCTGGCTTTGAGCTTGAGATCCTCCTGCCTCAGCCTCCCAAGTTGCTGGGATTACATGAGCATGCTCCTCTACCTGACTTGACTTCATATCTTCTTGGGCAAAATGGGTCTAATAACAATACCTTCCTCATAGGGTTATTATGATGATTGAGTGAGTTAATAACCTGTAAATCACTTTTAAAGGTACCCACTCCAGAGTAAATGCTGTGTAATCATTAGCTATTATTTTTCTATATGACCCAATTCCACAATTAAAATGTGTTGTAATTGATGCTTGGTGAGTTTGAATTCCATGCTACAAGGATAAAGTCATCTCCAGGCTGCCATGTCCATCTGTTTATTAATGTATTTGCAGCACAGTGCATATCTACATTCATTAATAGGGTTCTAAGTGTAAGGGAATTTCCATGGAACCACGTCAGACATGGGAAATCATATAAGGGAATTTATTAAGCAAACAATGTCTCCCTGCAGGGTAAGAGAGAAAATGAGAGGAAAAGAACCGGTGCACGCTAGAGAGAGTGCAAAGCCAGGAGGATAGAGAAAAGTGTGTAGGACAGACAAAAGAAGAATGGAAAAAGATGGCGGGGAAGCTACAGTAAAACAGTTGAATTCCACCGGGCTAACAGGGGACCAAAATCGGAGGATACTTGCAAACTGACTGATGAACCAATAGCTAGCCAGGATGTTCACAGATTGACAAGTGGTTGGGAGGCCAGGAAAATGACTGCACCTGATGGACGGGGGAGCAGCTTTATACATTACACTAAGCACCGAACACAAATTAATGCATAGAATACATAAATCATCACAGAGTGGCTACTATTGTCATCCCATTTGACAAGTGAGGAAACTGACACAGAAAGTGAAGTCTTTTGCTCTTGATGACCACATGGTTGATAAGGCAGAGCTAGGATTTTACCCTGTCCTGCCTCACTCCCAAGCGCATGTCCTAACCACTATACTCTACTTATGTAGAGGTGCCACAAATCAATATTTATTGACTAAATGACTGGCTGAATACCTGTGGGATTTTATTTAGCAAGCTTCTCATATCTCAGTGGTCCCAAACTTGAGCTAATCTTCCAGAATAAGAATAAAAAATAATCAGCATTTGTAGCATTCACTTCATGACTCCCTTTTCTTCTCAAAGGAAGGCATTCATAATTTTGTAGTCTTAGTGGTAAAGTTGTCTTTTTAATTCAATTTTGGTGGAGCTGGAGATGCAACCCAGGGCCTCATGCATGCTAGGCAAATTTTCAACTACTGAGCTTTATCTCTAGTTCCAAATTTGTTATTTAAATTCAACTAAATTTGTTTGTTTTGAAATAATAATCAAAACATGATAAACTTATATGGTTATCATGAAATGTGAAAGAACCAAAGTAATGCCATTTTGTTCTGACCTGACTCCCTTGTATGCTTGCTTATAATGTCTTCTTTTCAGCCTCCTGACAGCTGTATCTATGTTGACAGTACAGTAGGACCTTCCCTTGTCCCTGACTGTGGCCCTGATATATAACAAAAATGATTCTGAAATATTTAATCAAAACAATTCTCTCAAGTAGTCAAAATACCTATTAGAACAAGGTCTTTTCTGACCTACATCTGACTAAATTGTCCTTGTGGGTTTTTTGGTTTTTATCTTTATACACTCTGTGTCTCCAAAATATAGGTGCTGGAAGTTTTTGAGGCACTAGCCAGCTTCCAGTCACTAGCCTGACTTGCCCATTAAAGGACCCTTTTTCCTCCCTTTAAATTTGACCCAACAAGCATTGTGGCTTGTAATTCTTGTGCACACTATAACAATTTTTCTCAGCATTCTTTGCAATAATTTCAAACTTAGAGAAAAATTTCAAGAAAAGTACAACAGCTAGGCATGGCAGTATACTCCTGTAATCCCAGCAACTCAGGAGGCTGAAGCAAGAAGATTGAAAATTTGAAACCAGCTTGGGCAAGATGGGCGAGACTCTCAGCAATATGGCCAGACGCTGTCTCAAAATTAAAAAAAAAATAAAAGGACTGGGGATATAGTTCAGTGGTAAAGCACCTGTAAGCTTAATCCCTGTTGGGACTAATGACACGTTAACTAACTCAGGCTGACTCCTTACTCCCTGGCGAGTGAGCAAGATCAAGGCCTCAAAGGCGGTTTCAAGGGTTGGTGATGATGAATCGGACCACCGTCAGGGATTGGTTAACAACAGTTCCGCAAACGTGATCAGCTCGTGCTTGCCATATAGTCCAATGGGACTCTCGCCTGCGTGAACCCCCCCCCTGCCTTGCTGACCTTTAAGCTGATTGGTTCCCGCCTAGCCCCCCACCCTACATAAAAGCTGTGTGACTTCCTCAATAAACGAGTTCCTGCTGTGACGGGTCTCCCTGACGCGTCTGATTGTCCTCTGCCTGGAGGGCTGGGAGCGGGCTGTCAGTCGGCCCTACCTATCCTGATCTGACCTTGTTGGGCAGTGTCCCCTTCCCTTGCCGCTGGTCGAGAAGAGCAAGGGGGTTTAAGACCCGGACAAATCCCTAGTACCAAAAGAAGAAAAAAAGAAAAAAGAAATGTTCAACAAACTCCCATATACCCTTGGCCAATAAGATTCGCCATGCCAGGTGCAGTGAGTGGTGCATGTTTATAATCCCAGTGACTCAAAACACTGACCGAGGCAGGAGGATCACACCATGGAGACCTGCCTGGGCAATTTAACCAGACCTTATCTCAAAATAAAAAACAAAAAGGACTTGGAGGGGACCGTTTCTGCCATGCTACTTGACAAGTTCCCAGCATGGGAAGGGCTTGGCAAGGCCACCTTCCAGGAAACTACCGCCGTCATCTCTCCTAGGAACTGGGTGTTTTCTTATAATCATCATACTTATAACTATGCAACTGTAGATCATAGTCCCTGATTGTTGTGATAAGAATTTAACCTCAATGAGTCTGTGGAGCTTGGGGGAAGATGAGGAATGCTTTAAAAAATGTACTAATATCACACATAGTAAGTCTAAAAGTACAGAGTTTGAGGAGTTCTTCAGAAAACCACAGTTACAGGAATTGCTTACCCCTATGCTGACCACACCAGCCCCAGTTAATGCTTTACCAGTAAAACAGCCCGACAGACAGAACAGGAGACTTGTTGTCCCCATAGTGCAAGGACCGCCCTACTTAGCTTACAGGATTGGGAGATGTTTATGGTATCTGCCTAAAGGGAAACAAGTGAGTAAGTATAAGGACCCACCTCCCACAGATCCACCTCTTCCTGATACAGGAGTGTACAATGAAAATGTTGAACAGAGAGTTAATAGTAATAGTGTATGGACAAATGTCTAATATCTGTCCTTCCTTCAAAGGCTTGGATGTCAAGGGCCACCCTGGAAATGTCGGACTGAAGAACAAAGAAACAATATACGCAAACAACTAGAAAAATATTATCTTAAGACCAAATGCCCTCATTGCATGTTAACTGGTTATGAGTAGTTTATGCTGGCTTAGGTCTCACACGCATATTATAATAGGTAGAGGACAAATCAATAATTTAAAGAATATTAGGATAAAAATTAAGCACTCACACTGATTGTTTGGCAGTAAATAACCTAACCTAGTTTAAACTAAGCTTGTTTAGGTAATAGAGTAGACCTTTAGGGTTAAATCAAAAGCATAATAATATGAGCTAAAGATTAAGTGCATGTTTTGCTTAGCAGTTCAGTAAAATTAACTTAAAACAAAATAGTCATTATGCTGACAACAGGTTTGACACCAAAGGTAAACAAAGGCCAGTCAACTGAAAAGAGGAAAATATCTTTCACTGTGATATGCTTATGTGAGTAATTTTAAGTAAATATAAAAAGTTGACCTTAATGTACTTGTTATGTGTCAGACACCTGCTGGAAAGTGTGGTTAATGATAAATCTTGTGGAAATAATAATTTCTCTGTAACTTGTATCTTGTTTACTCTTACTTTATTTAATACTGTAAAAGAAGAGCTAAAATAAATCTGAGCAGCACTTGCTTCAAGTTACTCCAAGGGTTCATGTCGTTGCTCTGTGCCGACTCCACCCATTCTTTGGGACCCTGTGAGTTGCTGGGGCTGGCTCCCAGCAAGGGCTGGGGATGTAGCTCAGCAGTATAGTGACCCAGGGTTCCATCATCAGTACCACATTCTTGCCACAGCCCCCACAAAGATTTACCAACTGTAAAACAAGAAAAATAAAATTTTTTCTTTCACACATTTTTCTTTGAAATGCCTGCAGCTAATGTATGATATACAATGAGATCTAATTTAGCAGTTTTTACCCCCTCCATTGGTAATAGAGCATATTTTATTTTTTCCAATTCAAGGTATATATTGTCAGACTGCATTTTAAAAATGACAGTTTTTTTGCGATACTATAAGAATGTAATAAACTTGAAAATCAAAGAATGGCAGAGGATCATGCAAATATCACCCCAAAGAAAGGAGATATTAATATCGAAGTAAATTTTAAGGAAAAGAACATTGCTAGAAAGAAGGAAGTACGCACTATAAAAATTAAATGTTTGATTTACCAGGAAGATGAAAAAGTCCTAAATTTTGATACTTTAAAATAGCTTCAATCCTCCATGCAAAAATCTTCACAGAAATAAAATAATGAGGGGCCGGGGATATAGTTCAGTTGGTAGAGTGCTTGCTTTGGATGCACAAGGTCCTGGGTTCGGTTCCAGACACCACAAAAAACAAAACAAAACAAAACAAAAAAAATTCCATAATTCCAAAAGTATATTGTAAGAATTCTAGTACATTTCTCTTGGCAATTGATTTTTTTCCACATTTTTTTAATTGGTGCATTAGAGTTGTACATAAGGATGGGATTTGTTGTTACATATTCCAACATGTATACAATAAAATTTGGCCAGTATCATTCCACAGTACTCACCCCCTCCCTCCTCACCTCCTAGCCCTTTGTCCCTTTCTCTATGGATCTCCTTTTAATTTTCATGAGATTCTCCCACCTTTCTTTCCTTTTTCATCTCTAGCTTATGCATATGAGAGAAAACATGGTACTCTTGATCTTCTGAGTTTGACTTATTTGGCCTAACATCTTGGGCTCTAGTTGTATCTATTTTCCTGCAAATGACAATTTCATTTTTCTTTATGGCTGAGTAAAACTTCATTATATATACATACCACATTTTCTATATCTGTTCATCCATTGATGGACACCTAGGCTGGTTCCATAGTGAATTATAGCACAGTTTTCTTAAAAAAAAAAAAAAACCAAAACATTATCTCCGACTGGGGATGTAACTCAGGGGTAGAGTGCTTGCCTCGCATGCCACACGCTCTTAGGTTCAATCTTAGGACAATCACCACGACAACTAAAAGATACTACCCTAATTCTTTTATGTGAGTTTTTTATGGCTATCCTAATGGGAACTTCTATTTCCAGGTGTTCCATTACACAAAAAAGTTAGTTATTGCCCCAACTGTGCACCTGTTGGAAATTTCATACATTAAAATAAGCAACCTCTTTTTCTGCACCTTTATTTTATTTGCTTATTTATTTATTTTTTGGTACTGGGGATTTAACCCAGGGGCGTTTTACCACTGAGCTATATCCCCAGCCCTTTTTATTTTTTATTTTATTTTTTTTTACACAGAATCTCACTAAATGGCTGAGGGCCTCACTAAATTGCTGAAGCTTGGCTTGAACTTGGTTGGAATGATCCTGTCTGGACACTTGCGCTAACGGAATTTTCTCTAAAACAGTACCTTGTTCTAGCGTTGGCTTTTCTATTAAAATTAAAATATGGGGGCCAGGAATATGACTCAGTGGTAGAGTGCTTCCCTGCACAAGGCCTGGGTTCAATCCCTACCACTGCAAAAAAAAAAAAAAAAAAAAAGAAAAAGAAAAAATTTAACAGACCGTATTGAATTGAAGAAGTCCTCCTTGCAGTAGCTAAGTAGGTGCTCTCACTATTCTTTCTTTGGTTTGGTTTGGTGCTGGGAACTTGTGTATAGTAAACAGGCTCTATCACTGAGCTACGCCCCACCCCCTCCCTCACTATTCTAACTCTGTTGGTAGAAGGGGAAGCAGATGATTTGTGGCTATGTGCACATGTGTGCCTAGGAATTAAACCCAGAGCATGAGCTCTACTACTGAGCTACAACCCAAGGCTCTGCATGATTTAGACAATAAACCTGGATTTGAATTAAGACTGCTACATACTAGATGTAGGATGAGTTCTCAATATTCAAATTAAAAAACAACTGAGTGGTAGCTCAATGGTAGAGCATTCCCAGGTTTGCTCTGCAGTACTGAGAAAAATAACAGAAAAATTAAACATCCTATCAGCTACTGCTAGTGAGTTTCTATTGTCTCTGTTCTAAGTGTTTTTTCTTCTCCTGACAACCTGTAATGGATACTTTTATTATTCTCTTTTTACAGATGAGGAAGCTGAGGTTTCGGAGATTTTGTCACTTGTTGGGGAACCACACAGCTTACTATCTAATCACTCACTACATTGATAACATATTTATACTGATGATCCTAAGAAAAAATGTTCTGTTTAATACATTCTCTTAAAAGACAAAGAAGAGGGTAGTATATTTTAAAAATCAGCTCACTGAGGTTGTACCTACTATGAAATTTATTGTATTGTTTACCTACTGTAAGTGCAGTTAAATGATTTCCAGTCAATCTATAGTAGTGCAGCTACTCCTATGATTCAGCTTTAGAACATTTTCATTACCCCCAAAAGTTCCTGCATACTTCTTTGCATTCAGTCCTGGCTCTCACTCTCAAGTGATCATTGGTCTACTTTATAGATTTTCCTTCTCTAGAAATTTCATAGAAATATGCAGATGTGTACACCATACAATATACAAAGGCTTCTCTTCTGCAGCATGTTTTTGAGGTTTATCCCTATTGTTGCAGTATCAGTAGATTGTCCTCTTTATGCTGAAGAATAGTGCATTGTAGAGTACACCACCAGATAAGTTTTTAGTTATTTATGAAGAACACGGCCAGCCATGTCCATGTACAAGTCTTTGTGTGGACAAAGCACTTTTGCAACTCAGAAATTTCAGGGAACCTTATGTTTGGATCAAATTTAATGAGGTTTAGGCTGACTGTTCTGGGAGGTGAGGGAGCTGGGTGGAAAGTGTATAAGGGAACCAGGGGTGGCAAGGAAGAGAGAGCTGGGAGGACCGAGGCCAGGACTAATCCTCAAAACCTTCCCGCTGACCTCAGTAATCCTCCCATGTTTCTTTAGCCTGCTTGGCTTCACTCCTTATAAAAAGAAAAAAAAAGAAAAATCTGGTTTACATCCCTTGTCTTGCCAGAACTGTCAACTTTCTGTGTCTTCCCATGACACCAGGGTGTAAGTCATCCCTCCAGACCCACACGCTGGCTGCAGAGATCTGCTGCAGAGCGGACTGGGACAGCCCTCCCTATCCCTCTGTCAGAGTGTTCTAATTCATCCAGGTCCAGCTTCCCTGGTCACTGTTCTCTCCTCCGAAGAGTTAGAGACCCTTGTGTTCTCTTATATCTCTACAGATATAACCAGCCTTCTGCTGGTTATCTCTCCCTCTACCGGAGGGAGCATTTATATCCATCATTATATTTACATCTCAATTTTTTTGTTGTGGTTGTGGTTGTTGATATATCCAATTTCCTTTGGTAGGCACTAGCTTGTTGGCAGCTGACAATTTTTGGTCTTGGTTATTTGCGTATCCATAGCATGTAGCCCAGTAAATTCTCATTAAACATATGTGGAATAAATAAAAGAACAACAAATAAATGAATGAATGAATCATAAATGAATGTCCTAGAAAGAAAAAGATGGTCTTTCTGCAGATTCATCAAGAAAAAATTTTTGGGTTTCTTTTTTTCCCCCAAGAATGTACCCAGGTTGAATTATTTTTTAAAAAAATCAGAGAGATGAAGCAAGAAGGCACACACCTGTAATCCCAGCTACTTAAAGGGCTGAGGTAGAAGGATTGCAAGTTTGAATCCAGCCTGGGCAATTTAGTAAGACCCTGTCTTAAAATAAAAAATAAAAAGGGATGGAGAGATAGCTCAGTGGTAGAGCACCCCTGGGTTCAATTCCCGGTGGTGTAAAAACAAAACAAAACCAAAAAACAGATCAATTTTAAAATCATCATATAATAATATCACTTTTACTTGCTTCTCTACTTTCTTGAGTGGGAAGAAAAGAGTAAAGTTATAGGCGTTCAACCAAAAGCTGGGGATATACACCAGTGGCTCAGGAGACTGAGGCAGGAGGATTGAAAGTTTGAGGCCAGGGGCTGGGGATATAGCTCAGTTGGTAGAGTGCTTGCCTAGCATGTACAAGGCCCTGGGTTCAATCCCTAGCACCACAAAAAAAGTTTGAGGCCAGTCCTAACAACTTAATAAGACCCTTAGCAACTTAGCAAGATCCTGTCTCAAAAATAAATAAATAAATAAATAAATAAATAAATAAATAAATAAATAAATAAAACTGGGCTGTAACTCAGTGGCAAAGTGCCCCTGGGTTCAATCCCCAGTACCACTACCACCACCACTACTACTAAATTGGCCATTTGTTTGTATTACCATTTAAATTGTGCAATTTAAATACATAGAGTGCCTGCTTTCAGCCTTGAAAGTGTCCTGGTTATAATCACCCTACTTAACAAAGTATTTCCTTTGTGCTATGTGCAGGTGCTTTATAGGGACTCTCTATACAGTCCAAGTCCCATATATAAGACCATGCCTTCCAATTCTGAAGACAATTAGCCATTCAGTGTTAGCTGGGACAATATCATGCATGCTGTTAATAGACTCTTCTTAGCATTTTCATTAGTCAGGAGTGTAATGGTGCTGGGGAAACCTAATAATAAAGGTAAGCAATGGTAATTGGTTGTTATGGATTAATCAAAGAGTATATAAAGCAGAGCATATAAATTTTGGATCTAATCATCACTGTTCAGAAGTGGTCTGTGTCCTTTCAGAGAAGATGAATGAGCATTGGAAGAAAACTGACATTTTCTTTTCTCATTAATGACACTTCTTTTCATTAAAGTTAAGTTTATCACTGGTAATTACCTTCTTTCTTTAAGCAGGCTTGTATGGAATAACAGAACTAGAGAAAATATTAAAAATTAACCATAATTATATAGAAATTATCAATTGTTTGACATTTTGTTCACTTGTATAACAAAAATTAAAATTTTAGGTTCCCGACAACTCTGAACAAACTGAAAACCACTGAATTGTGCACTTGAAATGGGTGAGTGATATGATAGGTGAACAAACTATATGATTAAAAACTGCTATTAAAGGATGTGGGCATAACTCAGTGGTAAAGCAAGTACTTAAGATTCAAGAGGCCTTGGGTTCAATTCCCAAACCCAAACCCAAACAAAACAACAAAAAAGTTATTTAAAAAATTAGGAGCTGCCAGGTATGGTGGTGCACACCCAGAACCCTAGTGGCTCAGGAAGATGAGGCAGGAGGATCACAAGTCAAAAGACAACCGCAGCAACTTAACGAAGCTCTAATCAATTTAGTAAGACGCACTCCCAAAATAAAAAATAAAAAGAGCTGGGGATGTGGCTCAGTGATTGAGTGTCCCTGGGTTCAGTCCCTAGTAGAAAAAAAAAAAAACAAAGAATAAAATTTTTTATTACAAACAACCCAATCCAAAACAAACAACCCCCCCCCAAAAGATCTAAACTATTTTTATATATAAATAAAAGTATATAGAACTATATTAGTTTCCATTGGGGCAATTTACACATTACTGAATATTTCTGTATCCATGATTTTATTTGAGTGGAGATAATGCAGTATGGAGACTGTATACTTTGTAAAAGACTGCATTATGCTTCAATACTATCAATTATAATGTCAGTTAAGCAATGACTTATTTGATGAATACTACAAATGCACTAAACATAAAAAGTGATAGTATAGCCATTATGGAAAATAGTGTTAAAATATTTCTCAAAAAATTCATAAGAATTATCTTATTTTCCAGTAATCCCCCCATTGGGTATATATATTCAAAGGAAATGAAATCTGTATGTTTCATTACACTGCCATGTCAATTGGGGGCAGTAGTCATAATAGCAAAGATAGGAAATTAACCTATTTGTCCATTAATGGATGAATGCATAATGTGGTATATTTGCACAATGGAATACTATTCAGTCTTTAAAAAGAAGGAAAGTTCATCATTTGCAACAGCATGGATGAACTGGAGGGCATTATGTTAATTGCAATGAGTCAGGTACAGAAAGACAGATATCATGTACTCTAACTAAAAGTCAAACTCAAAGGAGGAAAGTAGAATGGAGATTATCCTGGGAGAAGGGTTTGAATTTGGGAGATATTGGTCAAAGGACACAAAGTTTCATTTAAATAGGAGGATTAAATTCTATTTCATAAATAAATAATTAAAAAAAGAATGGAAGGACTGATAACAACAAGAGGAAGGTAAAATCAAATGAAAAATGGCAAACATTTCTTATTCCATGCTATGGTAAAGATCTCTTCACAAGGAAAAAAAAAAAAGATCCATTTCAATAGTGACTATAGTTAATGTATTATGTGCTTGAAAATCGCTAAAAAAGCAGATTTTAAGTGTTCTTAACACAATGGTATAAGGTAAAGCAAGTTAATTGGCTTGATTAGTCATTCCACAATATGTACATACATCAAAATATGTTATACATCATAAAGGTATACAAACTTTATATGTTGAATAAATATATAAATTTTTTTTTAAAGGTGGGATCTGGTCTTCTCATAGCTAGAGCTATCAAATCAGAATTTCTTTCTTTTTTTAAATAAGAATTTCTGGGAATTGGCCTATTAGTTTTAAAACACACCTAGATGATTTCAATGTGCAACCAAGGTGGAGATACCAGCTTAGCTTAAGACCACAAGTGACAAGAATCTTCTCCCAGTTGGTGGCTAGAAATGGGATTTTTCCTAAGGTAAGAACTGCCTTACCAGGCATGGTAATGTATACCTGTAATTCCATCAGTTTGGGAGACTCAGGCAGGAGAACTGCAAATTTGAGGTCAGCCTCAGCAGTTTAGCAAATACTGTCTCAAAAAATAGAGCTGGGGGTGTAGGTTTCTGGAATAGTGCAGGGGTTGGGAGCGGTGTTCAATCCCCAGTTCTCGACCCCCAAATTGCTAAGGAGAACTGAGAGCCCTTTTAACTGTCTTAAATTTTAACACTAGAAAGGATAGTAAGACTCTGATTCAATATCCTAATTTTTTCCAGGAAGGTAAGGGATTAGAAATCAAGCAATGCAGCCAGGCGCTGTGGCGGAAGCTCGAGAAGGTAGGCAGGAGGATCGCACATTCTAGGCCAGCCTTAGCAATTCGGTGAGGCCCTAAGCAATTGAACCATTCCTTATCTCAATAAATAAATTAAAATAAAATAAAAAAAAATAAAAAAGGTTGCAGCTCAGTAAAGCGCCCTTGGATTACATTCCCTGTATAAACCAACAACTAAATAAATAAAGCACTGTGTCCAAGCATACATAATTTACCAGAAAATCCTAAGTAGAAGCCAGTGTCAGTGCCCGTACATCCTAATCCTAACGGAAACCGGGAGCGGGTGGGAACCTGCCTTTCCTTCCAAATCATCTGCTGCTGAAACAATTTTATACTTCCAGAAAAGCATCAGCCCGTTACCGGTCTTTCCCTAACGGTACCGTCTTGTGTAGCCAAAGTACAATGATGAAACCCAGGATATTAACATTGACACAATGCTATATTCTTTTACAAATGAGGAAACCTAGAGCTGGAGAGGTTAAGCGACTTGCTCAAGGGCACTCAGCCAATGCATAGGAAAAGACCCCAAACCTTTAAGGGCACCAGGACCTCATTCCCTTTGTTTCACTTAAAATCCGCTTTAAATGTGTTTCTGGGATGCAGGCTAGGTAAGTGTTGTATTGTCCCGCTGACAACACGGATGCAAAACACGAGATGGGGCGCTAGAACCACCTGGCCTGCTACTTCTGGAAACAGGAAGTATCCGAGGCCCCCCCAACACTTTAATGCTCAGGTGAGGACCCTCCTTTCCGAAAGGCCCTCGCGCTTGGTTTAATGCCCAGCTGCTGTGGCGGTCTTAAAATTCTTAAGAATTGTATCTTTAAAACTTGTGTTTTGTAGGTAAAGTGCGTTCGTGTAACAGGGAGGAAGAAAGAACCCAGCAACCGGGTGGGGTCTCTCGCCTGCTGGCACCAATCTGGGAGCGCTTTCTACAGCAATGACCTGGCTCCCAGTGCGCACGCGCAGGCAACGGGACTCTTCTGTGAGTACAAATTACGAGCGCAAGCAGCGGCAGCAGCGGTGCAAGCAGCTTAAGTGGCGGCGGCTTTGGCCTCGGGACTGAGGAGGAGTGCACGTCTGTTCCTGAAGCTGGTACCTGCAGCTCCTCTCATGCCTGCCAGTTCTCACCCAGCAAACTCTGTCAGTAAATTACTACAAAATAAAAGCACTGCCAACAAGCATTTCAGGGGGTACTAGAACCCTTCAATGAGTTTAGTTAGACTCTCTGGTTTCGAAAACAGCTGTAACATTGCAAAGCGAATATCCATAGGCTTATAAATAAAAATTAAAGTGTCACGCTCAATGGAAAACATCCCTTGTCATTTGATGCCTTGGACATACCAATTGTTAACAAGGAAGACAATTTTAAAATGAATTTCCTCCTTATAGCTGAAAATACTGCCATAGAATGCATAAACAGGTCTTTTGAATTATGTACAAATCATGAACTCATTTTCAGTTTCCTGTACAGTCTACACAAGGTACAGGAAACATCAGAGGAAGTATTAACACGCCATTGTATACATTTGCATTTAAAATGAAGTTTAAACCAGGCACGGTGGCACAGACCTGTAATCCCAGCTGCTTGGGAGGCTAAGGCAAAAGAATCACAAGTTCGAGGTCACCCTGGATAATTTAGCAAGATCTTGTCTTAAAATAAAAAATAAAAAGTGCTGAGGATGTAGCTCAGGGGTAGAGCAGCCCTACGTTAAATCCCCAGTGACAAATATTTTTTAACTTGTACAAAATCGGTTAGAAGAGTTAAGTCTTTTCAGAAAACTTATTTGGTTAAAAAAAGAGAAAAATTATTTGATGAACTTCAATCAGCTATACATATACTAAAATGTGTTTTGAAATAGTTGACCACAAATTTAATCAGATGTTGCCTCAGCCTATAAAATACTCTTTTAAAGATCTCCAGTAAGAGTCTTTAGTAGGGGGGTGCCTCTGTTTCATAAAGTGGGAGATTACTTAAACATAGGGAAGGGTTCAGATATTGGTCAGCCGAATTAGTAATGACTATCCACTACAAGGGGTATCTAAAACTGAAGCAGGAATAACTCCTACATAGGACCCTGTGTAGCATTCTAAGTTAATAACACATGCATTTAGTAATGATGTTATTCAGATGTGATTTCAGAATACTTTTTTTTTTTTTTTTTTTTTTTGTGGTGCTGGGGATTCGAACCCAGGGTCTTGTGCTTTCGAGGCAAGCACTCTACCAACTGAGCTATATCCCCAGCCCATGATTTCAGAATACAGATGTCAATGTTCTAAGCAGCTTTGTGATTTTGGTGATCACGTGAACACTGGATAGAAATGAATGAAAGCATTGAATAGAGACCCAAACACCCAGAGGGCCTAAAGTCTGGAAAGTAGCATATGCAGCACCTGAGTGACAGTCAAGGGATCAGCTATAGGGAGGGCAACTGGCCACCTGGTATGTTGAGCATGAGGAACCTGATTATCAGTGAAAATGTGATTCATTGCCCAGGGTGTGGTAGACATTTAGGTATATCATACAGATAACCACGAAGGGACAGGAGCCTAAAAAGATGCTACAGGGGCTAAGGTGTAGCTCAGTGATGGAGTGTTTAGCTAGCATGTGCCAGCGCCATAAATAAATAAATACTAGCACCATAAATAAGCTATAAAAGATGAATCAGTAAAAGAGACTTTACCAAAAATTTCTCATTCAAATTAGTTTGTGGGGGGCAGCTGGAGTTGTGGCTCAGTGGTAGAGCGCTTGCCTGGCATGTGTGAGGCCCTGGGTTTGCTCCGCAGCACCACATAAAAATAAATTAATTAAATAAAGGTCCATTGGCAACTAAAAAAAAAAAAAAAATTTAAGAAAAATGAATTTTTGATTATCATGACTTATTCCAATTTTAGTTACTACATGATTTGACCTTCTTTAGTCTAAAAAACTCACAAAGAATTAAACAGAAGATCCAACTAAATGGGTAAGTGAAGCATTTACCGTAGTTTTTTCTTGATAAAACTCAGTAATAAAGCTAGCCTTTTGCTATGATTTGTTGTGACTCTTTCGAGAGAATAAGATATTTAGCAACAATTATAAGGAGTCAGCAATTAGAATCAATAGTTCAAGTAGGTTGAATGTGGCCCTCCAATAGTTATGTCATATCCTAGCCCCCATCCCCCTAGAATGTTATTTCATTTGAAAATAGTATTTTTGCAGATGTAATGAAGGGAAGGATCCCCAGATGAGGTCATCCTGGGTTAACTAGGTGACCCTAAATCTAGGGACAAGTGTTTATAAAGGATGGAAGAGGAGAAGACATAGAGGAGAGAAAGTCATGTGAAGAAAGAGACAGAGATTTGAATTTTTTGTTTGTTTGTTTTTGCAGTACTGGGGACTGAACCCATGATCTTGAACATGCTAGGGAAGTGCTCTACCACTGAGCTGTAGCCCCAGTCCTAGACAGTAGAATTTTGCAGCCACAAACCAAGGAACACCCAGAGCCACCAGAGGCTGGAAAAGGTAAGCAAGAATCTCCTCAAGAGACTTTAGAAGGAGCACAACCCCTCTCACATCCTGATTTCAGACTTCTGACTTCCAGAAGTACAAAAGGATACATTTCTATTATTTGAAACCATTCAGTTTGTGGACTTGGTTTTACCAACCCCAGGAAGCTAACTAGTAAGTAGCATAGTTTCACAAAGCACAGTGCAATTGAACCTCAATGTTTGTGAATTCTTGTTAAGATGATTTATTAACCTTGTTACTCATGAAAATGACATTTCAGGGCAGCATTCAGGACCATCCTGTGGCTACTCAATCTTGCCAGCAGCATCATCTAACATTCATACACTTCCTTCCCCACTTGCCTTTTATTCCTGAACCACTGATCTCAATTGGGCATGCACAGTTAATACCCAAGGTGACTTATTAGTAAGACAACTCCTCAATTTAGTGTTCCAACATCACAAAGCATAAATCTAATGAAGGGTAATTTTTACCCAAATGAACCTCAGGAAGGTAATTACCACTGTGATTTTTGGATGAAGGACCACACACCGTTTCCTCAAGGTGTTATTTCACTGTATTAACAGAGTGATATCCAGGTCTTGAACACCTTGTTAAGACAGGAAAATACTTTTTTCTCCTAAAGCTGCCAGCCACACATTTCTTTGTATTCTCTTTTTGACCTTAAAATTTTTGTAATTAATTATTTTTTTAACCTTATCTTCTTTATTGTGGTGCTAAGGATTGAACCCAGTGCCTTGCATGTGCTAGGCAAGCACTCTACCACTGAGTTACAACCCCCGCTGCTAATTAACTTATTTTTGGTACTAGGGATTGAATCCAGGGGCACTTAACCACTGAGCCATATCCCCAGCCCTTTTTATTTATTTATTTATTTTTATTTTGAGACAGGATCTCCCTGAGATACTTAGAACTTCACTAAATTGCTGAGGCTGGCCTTGCTTGAACTTGTGATCCTCCTGCCTCAGCCCCTCAAGCCTCTGGGATTACACACATGCGCCACCACACCCAGCCCATTGCCTACTTTTAGAAGACCGCCTCCAGAAAATCAGTTTCCTTTGTTGGGCGGTGGGGAGGGGATGGTACCAGGGATTGAACTCAGGGACACTCAACCCCTGAGTCACATCCCCAGCCCTATTTTTATATATATTTTTTAGAGACAGAGTCTCACTGAGTTGCTTAGTCCCTTGCCATTGCTAGGCTGGCTTTGAACTCGCAATTCTCCTGCCTCATCCTCCCAAGTTGCTGGGATTATAGGTGTGCACCACCACGCTCAGCTGAAAATCAGTTTCTTACTTTTTGTTTTGTTTGTTTCTTTGGGGCAGGATCTTGCTATGTTACCCAGGCTGGTCTTGAATTCCTGGTCTCAAGTGATCTTCCTGACTCAGCCTCTTGCATAGCTGGAACTCAAGGTGCACACCACCACACCTGGCAGTTTCTTAATTTTTGATGAGGAACATGTTTTTTAAAAAGCAATAGGTGTCATAGGATATTTACAGCACATTCTATAGATAAATGTGTGTGGGAAACCAAATTAAATTCAGAATGTTGTTTGGACACGGTGGCGAATGCCTGTGATATCGGTGATTTGGGAGGCCGAGGCAGGAGGACGGCAAATCGGAAGCCACTCTGTTCTCAAACCAAAACAGGTTGTTTGGTGAGCATCTGCTCCAAAGAGGGGTGTCAGGAGGATGATCCTGCACGTATCTCCAAAGAGCATCCGTCCTATGGGACTCTTTCTTTTCCCCAACCTGACACCCCTGTCTGTGGGTCACCGTACTCCCTCCCTCATTAGATTTAATTTCAGCTTGAAGTTAGGAGACTTTCTACTATAATTTTTCAGTTGCATATTGCAATTTCAAACTGTGTTTCAGGTGTTATTGGAAAAGATGCCATTTTGACTCTAATGTTTTCTAATATTAAAGTTTTCAGTGTCTAATAAATAGAGGGAGATGGTAAAAGGCAGTGTGGTCAACTAGCTCAACTTGTGAAGTCAGTTAGCCTGGACTTGAAACCTGTTCTTTAGGGTTTTTGTTTTGTTTTGTTTTGTTTTGGAGGGGAGAAGTACTGGGTATTGAATATTGAGATTTAGCTCTGAGCTATATTTTAGCCCTTTTTAATTTTTTATTTTGAGACAGGCTCTGGCTAAGTTGCTTAGATCCTTGCTAAGTTGCTGAAGCTGACCTGGAACTTGCCACCTTTCTGCCTCAGTCTCCTGAATCTCTGGAATTACAGGCATGTGCCTGGTGAAATTTGTTCTTTAGCATATGAGAGGCCTGGGTTTCAATCTCCAGCACCAAAACTTAAAAAAGAAAGGAAGGAAGGGAAAAAGATGCTATTCTACCAGCCCTGTGACCCTGAGCAAGGCATTTCACCTCTCTATGCCTCACTGTCCCCCTAAATTGGGAAAGGCAATGTTAGTCCTTATGTAACTGGATTGTAGTGAGAATTAAATGAGTTAATGTATGTAAAGTTCTTAAAACACACAGGGAGCCATATATTAAAGTTAACCACTATTATTTCCCCAAGATCAAGAATTCATTGCCCTGCAATAATACACGATCGTGGAAAAAAAATGGCAACAAATTTATAAAAATGGGTTTAAGTGATGGTGTGTGTGTGCCTTTTTTTCCTACAGTTGCCTTTAGCCCACAAGCTGGGTGGTTTAAAAGAAAGACAAACATTTTTGGGTTGGGGATATAGCTCGGTTGGTAGAGTGCTTGCCTCACAAGTACAAGGCCCTGGGTTCAATTCCCAGCACCACACAAAAAAAAAAAAAAAAAAAGACAAGCATTTCTATAATCCCAGCGATTTGAGAGGCTGGGGCAGGAGGATCACAAGCTCAAGGCCAGTCTTAGCAACACAGGTTAACCCTCAGCGATTTGGGGAGACTGTCTCAAAATGAAAAGTAAAAAGGACTGGAGATGTAGCTCAGTGGTAGAGCATCCTTAGGTTCAATTTCTGAGAGGGAAAAAAAAAAAAAAGGAAGTTGCAAATCAAGGCTCATCAGAACCATGGTCTCTCCAAGATTCTAAGGAAAAATCTGTGCCATGCCTTTCTCTTAGCTTCTGCTTTTGCTGGCAATTCTGGGTACTCCTTGGTTTGTAGCTGTATAATTCCAATCTCAGCCTCAGCTATCAAATGCTGTCCTCCCTCTGTACCTCCTCTAACAAATTACCAGTCATTTTGGACCAAAGGATCTACCCTACCCGATATGACTTCATCTTAATCTACTCCATCTGCAACAGTCCTATTTCCAAATAAGTTCACAGTCCAGTGTACTGAGGTTAGGACTTGAATAAATCATTTGGAGGACCCAATTCAACCCACAATAGTCTGCATATTACAAAGTCATTTAAAATCATACTTTCCAAGAACATTAAATTCTCCTTCTTGATATTATTACCCTTAGATAAATACTCATACATGTGCACAAAAATAATTTACTTTGGTAATCTGTATAATAGTGAAAAATTGGAAAATTCTGCATATTCAATGGACAGAATAAACAAACTGGTATTTTCATGCTAAATGAAAAATGTAACCATCAAAAAGAATGAAATAGATCTATGTTTATTGATTAGAGAAACAGAAAATGCATATGTTGGGACAGTGGGTATTTACTCCTTGAATTTATTCTCTTCCAGTCTCATAACTTTATGTGGATAAATCTTATCTTCATCTTGGACCTCTTCCCTGATCCCAGATCCTGCCCAACGCCTTCCCGGGGAGGTCAAACAGACATATCAAACTTAACTTGTACAAGAACAATTCATGGATTGATGATGTGGCTCAGTGGTAGAACACTTGCCTTGCATGTGTGAGACCCTGGATTTGATCCTCAGGGGTTGTGAAAATCAAATTTATCCTTAACCTTTTTCACCTGATGATTTTCTTGTTTCAGTTAATGCCATTCTAATAATCAATTCATCATACAAAAAGAAACAAAAAGCCTTGGAGTCCTCCTTCACCTTGTCTCTCCACATTGAACCTGACCAGTGCCTCACCACCATCAGGCTCTACAGGGCTCTCTTTCCTGGATGGTGCAGTAACTTTTTTTTTTTTTTTTTTTTTTTTTAAAGGTACCAGGGATTAAACCCAGGGGCACTTAACACTGAACCTTATTCCCAGTTCTTTTTTTTTTTTTTTTTTTTTTTGATATAGGGTCTTGCTAAATTGCTTAGGGCCTCAATAAATTGCTGAGACTGGCTTTGAATTTGCAATCCTCCTGCTTCAGCCTCCCAAATTGCTGGGATTACAGATGTGGCCCACTAAGACCTGCTGCAGCAATAGCCTCTTAACTGGGCTCTTTTTTCTTTTTCTTTCTTTCTTTCCTTCCTTCCTTCCTTCCTTCCTTCCTTTCTTTCTTTCTTCCCCCCTTTTTTTTTCCCCTTGGCCTTTGCTACTGCCCCTCATACTGTCTGTTCTCAATAGAACAGTGTCTCTAAGATTTTAAAACCTAAGGCATATCCTATCAATCTTTTATGCAAAACCTACAGAAATTATCAAAGACCAACCAAATGAGAAGCGCAAAGGCTATTTATTGGAAGCTTGCTGTAGCCAGGGAGTCAGCCCTCATCCCTTGTATTTGACAGCGCCTCAAAAGCAGGCTCTGTGTTAAGCATCCCTGATCTTGGGGCCGGGTTTGTAGTGCAGTGGTGGAGAGCATGTGAGGCACTGTGTTCAATTCTTAGCACCACACAAAATAAATAAATAAAGGTATTGGGTCCATCTACAACTAAACAAACAAATAAAAAGTCATATCTTAAAAAAAAAATCCCTGATCTGAAAATCCAGAGTCCAAAATATTCCAAAGTTTAAAACTTCTCAAACACTCACATGATGCCATAAATGGAAAATGTCACACCTAACTTCTACAGTCAAAAGACAGGGTATGCTAAAAATATTGCATACAATTACCTTTTGTCTATGTGTATAAGGTGGATACAAAACAAAAATGAATGAATTTCATGTTTAGACTTGATTTCTATCCCCAAGATTTCTAACTGTATATATACAAATGTTCTAAAAGCTGAATTACTTCTCTTTTTTTTTTTGGGGGGGGGGGTCTACTATGTATCAAACCAAGGGCCTTGCATGTAGGCAAGCTACCAGTGAACCACATCTTCAGCTCTTTTTAATTTTTAATTTTTTTGGCGGGGAGGATACTGGAGATTGAACTCAGGGGCACTTAATCACTGAGACACATTCACAGTCTTTTTTATTTTTTATTTTGAGACAGTGTCTCACAAAGTTACTGAGGCTAGCCTCGAACTTGCAATTCTCCTGCCTCAGCCTACCAAATTTTCGGGATTACAGGCATGCACCACTGAGCCTGACAAGTCTCCTGGCCTTGATGATCATTATCATCTATTTTATTGTCAATTTAAAAAACACAATTGATGAGTTTTATTGCACAAAAACTAAAGACAACTATCACTGGTCTTCATTTCCCACTCTAAAAATCACGTATCTTAACTTAGCCAAATGACCAGATGGGAAATGATTGTGTTTTTGACTAAGAAATGACTGTACTGGAATCTTTTGTTTTAACTAAATCTTTAAAAATTAAGTAAAGAACAGTATTGGAAGAAAGCCAGATGGTGCTTTTAGATTTGTCCACCTACCATGATGCAGTTTAGGCCCCAAGGGTGCATTTCAAAAAAATCCTTGTCTTTGTTATTCTGAAAAATCTTTGTGGTTTTTCTGGAATGTTTGAGATATACAATGAGAGAATTATTTATGTTGTAGTTTTTGACTCCCAAAAGTTGATTGAATCTCTACAAATAAATAGTATAGAATGAGAATGGCATTTGCTGATTAAGAAAACTTACATTCTGTGTTCTACTTTTCAGAAGAGAATAGTAAATGGTTATTTCTTATTGACATCGATATTTTCTCCTGTGATCACAGAGAGACAAAGAGAAGGAGCAGTAAATTGTTCTGTAGCCAGTCTGGTGAAGAGTAGCTGATTTTACATACACACACACACACACACACACACACAGGACTTCTTTATGTATAAAAATTATTATGCATGCACGAATATGTAAAGTCAAAGAATCTGCTTTTATTTATTTGGGGTGGGGACACTGGGAAGAATCTACTTTTAAATGTTCTTTCTCACTCTTTCCCTGCCACCATAATGGTATGAAGGAATGTCTTGGCTAATGTTCCCAAGACCATAAACAAAAGTTAGGTGCTGGCACATGCTTTGTAATCCCAACCACTCAGGAGGCTGAGGCAGGAGTATCACAAGTTCCAGGCCAGCCTCAGCAATTTAGCGAGACCCTGTCTCAAAATAACAAAAGAAGAAATTTTTTAAAAAGAGAGAAAAAGAAAAAGACACTTGAAAGAAAGGCAAATGCCAGGTTCTCATTAGGCCATGCCCAAAGTTGTCCATTTTTGTGTGATGAAGCATAGTTACCTGGATGAGTTTGAAATCACTGATGATCACAGAGCTGGGAAAAGTATTATGAACTTCACAGGCAGGTGGAACAAGTATGAGGTGATCAGTCCCAGACTTGATATGCAACTCAAAGTTCTAGGAAGATGGCAGAATAATCTGCTTCCATCCTGTCAGTCTGGTTTCATCGTATGGATGACCTCAGCTGGCATCATGTGGCATGAGGAAGCAAAATAAAAACACACAGGAGGGAAAATCCTGGGATAAAATACCTCAATGGAAAAGTAGATAAATACACATTCTTCCTCTCTGCATTTCAGTTTTGGCATTTTATGGATAAGGATAGATGAGGGATGCTTACTGTGTGTTTCATAAAGATAGTTCTCTTTTGTGATAGAGTTGGGTCAAAAAATTCACACACACTGACATATTAACTTATATCACACAGGCTATATATGGAATATAAATTAACACAAGTTTAACTGTTAAAGCAACTGCCAATCCAGTACTGATAAACTATAGTAGAAGGGCCCAAAAGTCTACCTCCCTTTCCCAAATGAATCAATTAACACTGAGCCAACAGGCTCTTGAATTTTGTTGGGATTATGCTCCTTTGATGACATTTTAATTTAGCTTTTTTTCTTCTTGAATGATAGATGTACCAACAGGTACATCAGTAAGATGCAATTATGCAGTGTCTCCTTCCAAAGAGGGAAGCTTTACCCACTGGGATTGAGGCTTATTAACCTTGGCCTAATTGTGGTCTTGAGCTGTCACTCATTTATTATTTATCTTTATACCCTCTAACCTGGTTCTCTATCCATTTTAAACAAACGAGACAGCCCTTAGGGCTTTCTTAAACCACCTAAAATACGCACATTCTTCCACTTAGCTACAATCTGTAGCCTTGCTGCTTACATAAAGTAGCTTGAGGGTGCTGGAAGTGCAGTTCAGCGGTAGAGAGTTTACCTACCATGTCTGAGGTCTTGGGTTCAATCCCCAGCACTGAAACAAACTAACAACAACAAAAATGAACAAAAAAGGAGCTATAACTCGTAGTTCCAGGCCAGCCTCAGCAATTTAGCGAGACCCTGTCTCAAAAATAACAAAAGAAGAAATTTTTAAAAAAGAGAGAAAAAGAAAAAGACACTGTTGAAAAGAAAGGCAAATGCCAGGTTCTCATTAGGCCATGTCCAAAGTTGTCCATTTTTGTGTGATGAAGCATAGTTACCTGGATGAGTTTGAAATCACTGATGATCACAGAGCTGGGAAAAGTATTATGAACTTCAGAGGCAGAATTCTTGAAATAAATTACTTAACTTTTGCATTCTTTAAGGAATTCAAGACTAAAAAATGACGGGAAGGACATTTTTAGGGTTGCAATTTCAGGCATTCGTCAGTAGAGGCTGGGGGTATTCAGCATATACCCCTCTGCCTGTGCTTCAGAGTGAGAGGCCCTAGTCATCGGCATTTTCCAGCAGCAACACAGAAAGCCATCTAATGTCAATAGAGTGCTAGAGTTGAATGAAGGACTGACTTTACAGTCATCTATTCCTATCTGAGGGATTAGTTCTAGGATCCCCTTGGGTACCAAACTTCATGGATGCTTAAATCCCTTATAGAAAATGTCCTAGTGTTTGCATATACTCTGCCACATGCACATCCTCCTGTATACTTTAAATCATCTCTAGATAACTTTATAATAGCTAATACAATGTAGATACTATATATATAGTTGTTATATATAGTTGTTAGATTGTTGTTTAGGTATAATAACAAGAAAAAAAGTCTGTGTATATTTAGTAGGGATGTAATTTTTTTTTTTTTTTGTACTGGGGGTTGAACCCACGGGTGCTCTACCACTGAGTTGGAGGTGCTCTACCTCCAACCCTTTTCATGTTTCATTTTGAGACAGGATCTTCCTAAACTGCCAAGACTGACCTTGAACCTGTGATCCTCCTGCCTCCACCTCCCATATTGCTGGAATTATAGGTGTGTGCCATCACACCTGATTTAGGGATGCAATTTAAAAAAATATATTTTCCATCTGAGGTTGGTTGAATTCTTGGATGTGGAACCCACACATACCAAGGGCCCATTATACAAAGCTGCAAGAACCCGGTCTCCTAAATGATAGACACCTGATTTAAGAACACTCTGCCAGGTAAGTTGTCAATTACACACTACTTTCTATATCTCATGCCTGTTGACCATATCAGTTAACAACCAAAATTAGTGTTTCGTTTTTCTTTTCTGCACACAGGGATCCTGCTCTTCCTTTGGCTCATCTTTACTGGCAATGTCCTGACCTGCCTCAAGCTCTCTCTGTCCTCCAATTCATACTGGGAAGGAGGGACCTCACCCATCCTCACCCTCACTTTTGTTCTTTCCCTATTTCAAAACAATGTTCTACTCAAGCAACAGAGGAGAGTCTGCCTTGCGAAGAAGGCTTGGAGATAACTGAGGCAGGACCTCCTAAATTCGCCCAGGGGAAAATGCACCCAGGTTACTACTGGTTAAAACACAGACTCTCAGAGGAGCTCCCTTGAATGCATCTCCAGAGAACAGTTCTGCGAAGGTTTAGTTTTTATCAGGGCCCCAGGTGATTTTCCATCAGCAGGATAGTTTTGGTAACAGACATCTAATCCAGTATATCTCAAATTTTAGCATGCCTCAGAATCCCTTGGAAGGCCAGATTGTTGGGTCTCTCTCCTAGAATACCAGCTTCATAGAGTCTAGGGTAGGGTCCAAGAATTAGCATTCCTAACCAGATCCCAGGGGATGCTAATGCTGCTGGCCTGGGAACCCCACCCTGACAGGGTTGAGTCTAGCTCAGTGGTGGTGTTTCTTTTGGTACTGGGCGCTGGGATTATAGGCGTGTGTTACCAAACCCGGTTCAGTGGCTGAAAGTGAGTTATCTACCAGTGAAGGACTCATTCATTGTGACAGATAAGAATAGTCCTAAATCTTTCAAGGATAGAATGAGCTATACTTCTGTACTTCTCAGTTAAATAGAGACTAGAGGCTGGGTGGGGGAGGGGGCGGTGGCACACACTTGTAACTCAGCAGCTTAGGAAACTGAGGCAGGAGGATTGTGAGTTGAAAGTGAGTTGAAACTCAGCCTCAGCAACTTACCTAGGTCCTATGGAACTTATCTCTAAAGACCCTATCTCTAAATAAAATATTAAAAAAAGGGTAGGGGGTGTGGTTCAGAGGTTAAGTGCCCCTGGGTTTAACCCCTGTACCTCCCTCTCTATATATACATGAGTGAGGGAAACCAGAGAATGCTTATTAGAAAACAAATGATGCCCACTCTCTAACCTCCTGAACAAGCCCATGAAAGTCTGTAATTGAAAGTCTGTTTTTCTCAAGCATTGGAATTAACAATAAATAAAACTTTCCCTTTTTAAAAATTGTGCTACAGATGGAACCCAGGACCTCAGGCATGCGCTCTGCCTCTGAGCTATATCCCATCCCTAAGAAAGCAATTTCTTCATCATCACTCTTTAAAGTTCCATTTAATTTCATTTTGCTTTCTATTCTTTTCTTAGTGGAAATTAGCAGAATGACTTCAGAAATTTTCAGATCCAAGTCACAACTATTGTAACATAGTTTCTGTAAGAAAAAAGTATTCCAGTCGCAAACGAATGAGCTTTGAACAAACTTTGGGACGAGATCTCGCTGATTCCAGCCCAGCGCAATGTGCACTTTGGTAGGTTCATCACAGACCACGGAAATGGTGCGAGAACCCAGCTAGTGCCTGGAAGCGGAACGCATCAGCCGGCATTTGGCTGATCAATTAGGCATCGATGCGCTTGCTCCTGTAAGTAGGTCTTTGGGGAGTGACTAAAAAGGGATCCAATACTTTGATGCTGTGCTACTTTGCAGACATTATGAGTTAATAAAACTCATTACCTTTTAGCTTCCTAGCTTCCTTCTGGCCAGGGACGAAACACTAATTTACTCTGACATGATCCTTTGTGTCTGTAGGCGCGGGCACACACAGGCACAATTAAAAATAATTTTCTTGAAAAACAATACGGAGTGAAAACTGGTTAGCAACATTTATCAGCAGCTTATTTGTGGAACCCTATCGTTTCAGTTCTTTCTTATCATGATGATTCTATTTTCTAGTACCTCTGGCCTCTTGGAATATAAACATCATCAGGGGAACTTGTAACCTCCTGTGGATTTATAGATAAACATTTTCTTTCCTTGCTGCAGACCTGTGAGCAACAGAATTCATGGCTCTGACTGGTGTGTAAAAGAAGAAGAGAAAGAAGCATTTATGAAATTGTTAATTATTTCATGGGATGAAGGATGCAAACTTTACAGAAAGAAAATAATTTAGCAAAAGAGAAAGGCCAAATGTTCTTTTCATATTATCTTTTGTTGTAAAAGTTCAAATCATGACAGAGAAAAATAAATACTGGGAGATTACAACTATTGAAGATTGATGGCACAAATTGAGCTCCATTTTTAGTACTTTCTAAAGAATTCTTGTGTAAATATATGGAATAATCAAACAGGAACTTTATATGTAAATGGAACTTGCAAGAACCAAGCAAAGGCAATCAGAGTTAAAAAAAAAAAAGTAATGTAGTAAAATTTCTGGCTGAGGGTGTAGCTCAGTGGTAGAGTGTGCACTTAGGACGTGAGAGGCTCTGGGTTCAATCCACAGCACCAAAAATAAATAAATCAGAAAAAGCAAAGTTCCAAAGTTCCATTTTCAAAGGTGTTTCCCCAGCCCCAGCCCCGCCCCAGCCCCAGCCCCGCCCCAGCCCCGCCCCATCGCCCGGTACTGGGGTTTGAACCCAGGGCTGGCTTAACACTGAGCTACATCCCCAGTCCTTTTTTATTTTTTATTTCAAGACAGGGCCTCATTATTTCCCCCCTTGGCGCTGGGGATTGAACCCAGCGTGTTGTGCTTGCAAGGCAAGCACTCTACCGACTGAGCTATCTCCCCAGCACGCTGAGGCTGTTCTTGAACTCAGCTTCCAGACAGTCTCTGGGATTGCAGGTGTGTGCCACTGCTCAAAGCTGCTTCTCTTTGTAACTTCTTTCCAAAAAGTTATAGGTTTTGTTTTTAATCCATTGAGACCAGAGTTGAGATTCTAAGATTCAACTCTACACATAGTGCAGGAAAAGAATTCAAAGAACTTTCTGTCTAGTACAACATTTTGGATGGCAGGACATGAGATGTTGAGGAAGGAAAGGAAAAATCAAGTTCTTGGGAAGATGTGCCTGGGAAATTTTGCAAGGGGCAAATAGTAACTGGAAGTCTAAATGGATACATTGGAAGTCAGCCTGGCCTGGGCTGTGGCTCAGGGGTAGAGACCCTGGGTTCAATCACCAGCACTGCAGGGGGTGGGGAGGGATGGAAGGAGAAAAAACTGTGGTAGAGTATGAATGAATGAATGAGTTTCCTGGACAATAAATTGAGAATCATAACCACCGAATCTTGAGTTTGTGCCAGCCTTTCTCTTTGTGGACTTATAAAAATGTTTAAATTTCTAAGTGGCATGGTTTAAGAATAAAATTTGATGTTAGATTTTGGCATTCAATAGAATCTGTCAGTTAATCATTCTTTTAAAGAATAAATTATTGCACACAAAAACCTCACTTTTCCTTTGTGGTCCTATTAATCCATTCATTGATGACTGTCTCATGAAAAAGTAAAAAGGTCAGAATGGGCTTTCTGGCATATAGACCCACTTAGTTAATAATCTACAGATTGGGCTTCTCGTCTGCTCCTTTAGGAAAGACCCTACCTACACACCAACACCAAGGACCAACAAACCTAATTAGTATGTGTTAAAATAATTGCAATTGCTGCAATGCAGTTAGCAGTGAGTGACATTGATGATTTGGGGGCAGGGAATGTTGGGAGGAGCAAGTTTTTAAAATCTCTAGGGGTTTTCAGAGTTTTATGCTTCATTGTAATTGTGCAAAGCTGTTGCAGGGACCCGTGACTGACTTTGGTTCTTTGTTTTGTAGGGTCTCTATTTAGGTTAAAATGAAGCACTTAGCCCATCTTTTAAACAATGAAAGGTAGTCCCGTTCTAATACCTTAACCCCACAGAGCTATTGTCTGTTCGTAAGTATATTCCTTAGGCTTTGCACTCAAGATTGATCTATGTAAATAAGAAAATCTTTTGTTAACTAAATTTAGGAATGCAAATAAATATGCAAGAAAAAGAAGCCATTAAAAAAATCTTTAACTTCCATTCCTAGTCATTCAAGTAACAGAAATCAAGGAAATAAAATAGAAGCCTATGTGGGATTGTGAATTCTCATTTATTAAGAGCTGCAATATATTCTTCAGTTAAAACAACACTGTACGACGGAGTACTTGCTTAGCATAGGCTAGACTCCGAATTCTTCCCCAGCAACACACACACACACAGATTTGATTGGGAATGGATAAACTGAGCTAAATGAAACATTTTAGATAATTTATTCCTTTTTATATATCCATACACACCATTTAAAAAATTTCCTAACTACATCCAGTCTAGTCACTTGCTCTATCCTTTTGTTACTTTATATTAAGAGGAAAGATGAATATCAAATAATGTCTTAAATTTACGAGGGAAAATTTTGAGAAGTCTGGTTTTTACTTTACTCACCTTGGGCAATCATTTGTCCTCATTGTTAGGACTGGGGGCAGTAAATTTATCTGTTTTCTCTAGATAGGGCAAATCTCAATGATGTTGGGCATTTACAACATCATTCCTGCTGGATTGTGTGTCTGGGAGGCAGAAGTGGAAAACAGGCATTGTTATTCTGGTCTTAGCTTTGTGCTGAGCCAAGGTCAGAAGGCCCTGCCCGCCTTCATGCTTACAATGGATGTGCGACCTTGGACAAGTCAATTAGCCTCTCTATGCTTTAGTTTCTTCCTCTGTAAAGTGGGAATGATAAATATAATACTGAATCAGAAATGTTACCTGGATTAAAGAGACTAACACAAAATCCCTAGCATGTGCTTAGTGTCTAGCAAGTGTTCAAGAATTAAGTTGTTTGATTATTGTTTAGTATACATATTATTAGATATGAAAGTTAAACTTTCATGAACTTATGAAGCCTTTGAAGTATTTTTCCAGTGAGGATAATAACAGCCAAAATGTACTGAGTATTTGCTTGGGACAGTCATGTTTCAAGTTCTTTGCATGCTTCTCTCATTTGATATTCACCCTAATAGGCAGGAATTACTACTGTCCAAAGTCACATGTGGCAGGACTGGGCTGGGGTGCCCACTCTGTCTGGCTCCATTGTGGAGCACACGCTCACTGGGATGTCACTACTGGCCTGCCCTTTTCTCTTCCTGTATGCCATGCCTGAGTGAATCCACCCATTTCTGTGCCTTTCACTACTACTGACCATTCTATATTTAACTACTAGATCTTTCTCCTAAGTGCTGACCTATTATTTCCAAATGTAGCCTCTTTTCATCTCAAATTGAATTCCTCTCCCAGTGAACTGTCCCACTGAATTCCCTATTATCACTTACAGGCATCACCAGAAATGGAAGATTACCCAGAACCCTGGACCCTGGCTGCCTCTTCCCTTTGTCCCTCACATTCAATTGGTCATCAAGTCCAGCTCCATTCTAACTGCAAATCATCTCCCAAACATCTCCTCTTATGTCTAATAGTCATTCTCAGAATTCAGAACCTCATGGACATTTTTACCCCCAAAACACACCTTGACTGAGTTTCTCCTGCTTCTTTTGTTGAGATTGGGGGAATTGAACCCAGGACCTACAGCATTCTAGATAAGGGCTTTACTATGCAGCTAAGGGCTTAAGTAAAGGGTTTTACTTCTGGCCCCTCTTCTCTTTGAAGTTATCCTACTGGGACCCCCTCCCCAGCCACTGCTACCCCTGCATTCAGAATGCATTTTAAACTCCTTAAAGGGGTTCTATGACACTTTATTATCTGACCCCTGTTCAGATAGAACAGGATTTGTCATTCCATTGGGCCCTACTGACTTGAGGTTTCCTGAAGGAGCTGGTCTGCTGAAACCTCTGCGTATATGTGTGGGTCATTTGCACACATTTCCACAGGTTGAAACACGTTGAAGACCTCTTGACCTCCCTGGGCCCATTGACCTGTAAGTCCTTCTCCCTGAAAGCTGAATGCAAATATCCTGCTTAGCTTCTTTCCTCCAGTGTATCTATTGGAGCCTTCTATGGAATACCCCAAACACTCTGCAATTCCCTTGCCATATAGTTAAACATGGTATTATATTTTACCGCTATTTTCCATTCATTTGTATTTTTTTCTTTTCTTTCTTTTTGGTTCTGGGTATAGAAACCAGGGGCACTTTGCCACTGAGCTACATCCCCAGCTCTTTGTATTTTTTATTTTGAGACAGGGTCTCACTAAATTGCCCAGGCTGACCTTAAACTTGCCATCCTCCTGTCTCAGCCTCCTAAGTCATTGGATGACAGGCTTGCACCACCGCACCTGGCTATTAATATTAATAATGAGCCAATATGGTAGTACATAGAATGTTCTCAATAAATTTTACAAAGATTAAAATACCTGTAAGAAATCCCACGAAAACCACTAGGGACACGGGAAATCACATAAGGGAGTTTATTAAGCAAACAGTGTCTCCCTGTAGAGTAAGAGAGAAAATGAGAGGTAAAAGAGAGGAAAAGAGAAAGGGCACGCCCAAGAAAGAGTGTGAAAAGTGAGGAGGAGAAAAAAAGTGAGTAGGAGAGAGAAAGCATGAGAAAAAGATGGCGGATAGCTACCGTGAAGCAGTTGAATTCCACCGGGCTAACAGGGGACCAATAACGGAGAAGGATACTTGCAAGCTGACTGATGAACCAATAGCTAGCTAGGATGTTCACAGATTGACAAGTGGTTGGGAGGTGGGGAAAATGGCTGCAGTGGAAAGGGCGGGGAGAGCAGCTTTGTACATTATAATACCTATTAATACATAAATTCTGCCTTTTCCCCTGGTGGCTAGTAAGATTCAATTAGACTAAATAAGATTTCAACCATGGTCATAGACATTCTTATAACTTGATGATTCTAGAACAAACTGGACTTTATTTTAAAAGAATGTACATTTGATGGGCCAGGCATAGTAGCACATGCCTGTAATCTCAGCAACTTGGGAGATTGAGGCAGAAGGATGGCAAGTTCAAGACCAACCTTAGCAATTTAGTAAGCCCCTGTCTGAAAAATAAAAAAGGACTGAGGATGTAGCTCAGCGGTAAAGTACTCAATCCTCAGTACCTCAAAAAATAAAAACAAATACAAAACCAAAAACCTCATACAGCTGAGGGTGGGGGGTGGAGCTCAGTGATAAAGCACTTGCCTAGGACGAGTGAGGTCCTGGGTTAGATTCCCAGTTCCACAAAAAACAAGCAAACAAAAAACCTTCAAAAAAAGGTGCATTTGAATTTACATTGATGTTATTTAATAGACTATACAGGAAATAATTCTAAATTGTGTTTTCATACTATTTTAAAACTTGGAGACTATAACTTGGTAAACACCAAATGGAAGTGCTCATGTCAGGAGGAAATCTGGTGTATGTTAATGATATTGATTAGGTTCCTTCTACCATGACACTATTGCCAAAAACAACCCCAGACTGGAACATTGGGTTTTTCTTACTTATACGTTGTTTTTAAAAAAGGTGTTTGAAAATTTTATACACACACACACACACACACACACACACGGAGCATATAGCATTTATAGTAGTAAATAATATTAGTATTTACTAATATTATTATTGTATATTAGTATTTACTAATATTATTATTATTATTATTGTGATTTTATGAATATGTCAACTATTTTTCTTTCAAATGTGTTAGAATATTTTGTTAAAATTCTCACATTTTATTGTAAACATCAAAGATAAGTTATCTTTATTTGGAGGTGCTGGGATTGAACACAGTGTCCTCTATCACTGAGCTACATTCCCTGTCCTTTTTATTTTTTATTTTGAGATAGGATCTTGTTATGTTGCCCAGGCTGGCTTTGAACTTTTGAAACTCCTTCCCCATTCTCCTGAGTATTTAGGATTATAGACAAGTGCCACCATTCCCAGCTTTTATATATATTTTTTTATTTTATTTTTTTGCGGTACTGGGGATCGAACTCAGGGCCTTGTGCTTGCGAGGCAAGCACTCTACCAGCTGAGCTATCTCCCCAGCCCTATATATTTTTATATCTTTAACTTTTTTTTTTTTTTTTTTTTTTTTTTTTTTTTGGTACTAGGATTGAACCCAGGTGTGCTTTATTTTAAAATAGGCTCTTCCTAAATTGCTTAGGGTTTTGCTAAATTGCTGAAGCTGGCCTTAAACTTGTGATCCTCCTGTCTTGGCCTCCTGAGTCACTGGGATTACAGTTGTGCTCCACTGTGCTTGGCTTCAAATAAAGTTCTGGAATTAATAGGTGTAAGTAATAGGAAGGTAACAAGTAAAACAACACTTCAGAGGCTTTTGTCTCTATATTTCTTCATAATAATTTGCATGGTATTGGTTAAGATTCTTTTGATTTTAAGAACTGAAACTGGTTCTGGGTAGAATTTCTTGTAAGGACATAGGTAAGCTTATTGGCATCTGAGGGTCTCACGCTAGAGTCAGGGACCTGAATACCATCAGCTTCTGGTATTGATAAGTTCCACAAAATTCACCTAACCACATATGGAAAATATTTGAGGAAAAATTGCATCTGTTCTGAACATGCGCAGACTTTCTTTCCTGCATTGTACCTAAACAGTATAGTACAACTATTTACATAGCATCTACACTGTTAGGCAATAGAAGCAATCTAGAGATGATGTAAATATGCAGGAGGATTGTATAGGTTTTACGCAAATATCATACCATTTTATACAAGGGACTTGAGTGTCCACAGATTTTGACATCTGGGGCGCTGGAGCGCGTCCTACCACGATTCCTCCACAGGTTATCTTAACCATAGGTGACTATTTTCAAACTTTCTTTCCTGTCCGTGTTCTTCTTGGGTTTCCGATTTATTTTCCTCTCTCTGCAACTCTTTTCTTGACCCGTCTCTCCATATGATGGGATACCAAACACGCCCTTCAGCTTCTGACTTCAGATGCGGCAGGTCCAGCCACCTGGAGAGACTGGACCTCCCTCTGGGTCCCCAGCAAATAGAAAGCAGGAAAGGATTCGTATTGCAGCTCCAGCCAGCCACGGACTCAGCAGCCACGGCCAGGCTGGGCTTAGGTTGGAGATGTTCCTATAACTAAAAGTGTGGAGAGAGGGCGTTCGCCCCTGCCCCGGTGGAAAAGTGGGTCACTTGGCAAACAATTTGATAGGAGTTCACAGCATATGAGAGTTCCCTCCCCACCTTTCCCCCACCAAGGCTTCTAAAATGTTAATGGACAAGATCTAAAATGTCTTTTTTGTAAATTTATGATTACACAAATGGTATGCCTTTACGCCATGTACAAACAGAGAAACAACATGTATCCCATTTGTTTACAATAAAAAAAAAGAGAAAAAAAAAGTCTTTTTTTTTTTTTTTAATTTTTTTTATTTTGATGGTGGTGGTGTGGAGTAAATTCAGGCTCTCACACATTCTAGGCAAATGCTCTACCACTGAGCTGTGCCCCAGACCTAAAATGTCTGTCTTGTCTCACTTACATTTTTTCTCAGTATTCATAAATATATACAAATATATTTATATACACATATATACACACACATGGTATACACACACACACACACACACACATACACATATGTATATAAAACAACACTTAAAGTTCTTGTCATGTTATGCCATGTATTCTTCCTTTCATGAAACCTTAATTATTTTCTGGGACTATTACTTAAGACCCTCTTCTTATACTCCCAATTTTTTTTTTTTTTTTTTTTTTTTTTTGGTACCAGGGATTGAACCCAAAGTGCTTAATCACTGAGTTACATCCCTAGCATGATTTAAAAATTTTTTTTCATTTTAAGACAGGGTCTCGAGAAGTTGCTTTTGGGCCTTGCTAAGTTGCTGAGGCTGGCTTTGAACTTTCGATTCTCCTTCCTCAGCCTCCAGAACTGTGGGGTTAAAGGCATGCAGGCACCACTGGGCCCAGCTGTAAATGTTCTTAATGCCACTGAACTACTTGCTTAAAAGTGTTTAAACTGGCCAGGTGCACACACCTATAATCTCAGCGACTTGGGAGGCTGAGATAGGAGGAGCCTGAGTTCAAAGCCAGCCTCAGCTACTTAGTGAGGCCCTGTCTTAAAATAAAATAATGATTAAAAACAGGGCTGGGGATGTGGCTCAATGATTGAATACCCCTGGGTTCAATCTCTGGTATCCAAAAACCAAACAAAGACAACATCTAAACTGTTATGTTTTATGTTCTGCATATTTTCTCACACACAACAAAAAGTGGTAAAATGGTAAATATTATGTTATATAATTTACCACAATAATAGTTTTTAAAGGGATATTCTAGTTCCCCTGTGATGGAAGTAACTGACTGAGCTGGTGGTGGAAGACCTGTCTGCAGTGACTGCTTTCAACCTGGTCTTTTCTGACAATCAAAGGTTAGTGGGGGTGGGTGACAGAGGATTTGATAAAGAGCCTTATTTTGTTGCTTATTCCAAATGCTCCGAATTCCGACAGCATCTCCTTATTTCGTTTGCTTGTTTGTTTGGCTTCAAGGGAGAATCACATTCCTCCTCTGATCTAGCGGCTTGCAGAGTTGACTTCAGAGAGACTCACAGCTCCTCTGACCCAGGCTGGGAAAGCAGTTGTAGCCTCTGGTGTCTTTACTATGGAGAAACATTGACACTTCTGGACAAAAGGGTGGGTATTCGAGATGTGAGATCTTTGGATTTTCACCTATTTCTAGAATTTTAAAGAGCAAAAATATCTATTGGTTCTCTAACCCAAACTAATCGTAACAGGAGAATTTTTGATATTGAGAATTTCCAATTAAAACAAAGATTCATCATGGTGAAAACGTGGGTGCCGTCTTTCTCAAGTGTGACTGAAAAATTAGAGGCTCCACTGTGGTGCTTTCTAATTCTAGCCAGGTCTGTGCTCTTTGCAAAAGCTCTGTCTCCCCGCTAGTATTGTTCTCTTGTGATCACTCGGAGTTGTCAAGTTGAAAATGGCAAATGACCCTTCAGCCTTTGCTGAGAAACATTATCTACTCAATTAATGGCCCATAAAATGATTTAAGTAAAAGACATGACTGCAATGTCTTCTTCCAAAGAGAAAGATGATACTGTCTAATTTACCAAACTTCAAGCTTTTAAAAGGTTTTAGGAAATGTAAAATATCACTTGCATAGGATTAGAGAAGCCACAAGAGGAAACCAGAAGCTTAAAAGGCGAAAGAGAAACTATAGGTACATTTCCAAGAGAAAAAACCCAGCCAGTTCCTTTCTATGGATATGAATGCACTGCCTTGGTGCCTTTCTGCAGACAAGATTGCTCCTTTAATTTATTCTGCCCCCACCACCGCCAGTACTGGGGATTGTATCCAGGGACTCACACACGCTAGACCAGCGCTCCACCACCAAACTACAACCCCGGCCCTTAGATTGCTCATTTAATCAGAACAAAACTGATATGGAATGAGGGAAACTCTTGTTCTTTGTAAGGTAGAAAAAGAATAACTGTGGCCTCATATGGAATATATGCAGATTTGTATTCTCACGCATCCTACCAGTGAGTCCAGTGGTCTAATCAAAGTACCTGGCACAGTGGGCACCCCCAAATGGTAGTGAGGTGCCCTTCTGGAGGGACACTATTGTTATTCTGGGCTATTATTTCTACCTTGGCAGAAATTTTCAATAGTCTCCACCCCTTTGGATTTTTTTTTTTTTGTACCAGGGATTGAACCCAGGGGTGCTTTGCCCTTGAGCACATCCCCAATTCTTTTTATTTTATTTATTTTAATTTTGAGACAGGGTCTCACTAAGTTGCTTGGGGCCTCACTAATTTGCTGAGGCTGGCTTTGAACTCTCCATCCTCCTGCCTCAGCCTCCGAGCTGCTAGGATTACAGGCATGTGCCATTGCTCTCCTATGGGATTTTTAACTTTATCAACACCTGAAGACATTCCAGACTTTATAGTGACATCAAAAAGGTTAATTGAGAATAGCCGATCTACACAATGGAGCAAGACCTCTGTTTCCTGAAGCATGAGCACATGGATCATGAATTTCCTATAGTGTGGCTTTGGCATTAAGCTCTAGTTCCTCACAAGGTGACATGTGGCACAGCTGGGTATGTCACATGGACATGTCCATGCCCAGAATCCTGTGGCTACTCTGGTTGTTTTCTGGCTTGTTCTCAGCAACTCCCTGATGATCTGCGCCAGGCATAAACCACAGAAAACACTCGACTTCTCACGGCGGGTGAGTCTGGAAGAGTTGAGGTTTGTTGGTGTTGGGAAGGTGCCTGCCTCTTCCTGGGAGGGCTGTCTCCTCACAGGGCTGCCTGCTGCTCCAACCTGTGCTCACCCAGGGTCCCCAGGAGCCGTGGGGTAGGGATGAAACGCAGTGTGTGCACTGCTCAATTTTCTAATACTAGCAGAGCAGCTTCCAGTTTGAATTGCACGTGAAAAATCCTCTTCCCCAAAGAAGGAGCTGTGAACTATGGGATCTATTGAATCTTCCATCTGTCTGTCCATCCATCCATTAATTCAGTTTTAGTCTTGTTTTCTCCTAGTAGCTAAAGCCAACAAAAACATAAATTTGATCATGGCATTTCCTGCTCAAAATTCTCCCCAAGGGGCTGGGGAGATAGCTCGGTTGGTAGAGTGCTTGCTTTGCAAGCACAAGTCCCTGGGTTCAATCCAGCACTGCAAAAAAAAAGAAAGAAAGAAAGAAAGAAAAAATCTCCCTAATATCCCATTTCCCTTAGGACAAACCCCAAGTCTTTATCTTGGCCTGTATGTCATTCCATGGACATTTATTGCCTGCTCTGTGCCGTGTGCAGGGCAAGTGTTAGTGGTTTCGGATGAATCAGTGAGAGAAACGTGGGAGACCCCAGAACATTCTAGCAAAGTGTGATAGTAAAAGTAAATATGACACATAAGTAAATTATAGTTTGTTAGAAGGTGATGAGCACTATGAAAAGAAAAAGTAGCACACACTGTTGGTGTAGGTAGCAAGTTGTCTTTTTAATCAAGTCCTTGCTTATCTCCAGACCAATGGGTCTCTGTACGCTGACTACCAACTGCTCTGCCTCAGGGCCTTTGCACTTCTCGCTCCTGTGCATGGAGCAAGCTCCTGTCATATATATCCAGTTTTCTTATCATAGTTCTCTGCTCAAATGTTATCTTCTCTGAGATTTTCTTGCTCACTCAATTTAAAATCCTATTCCTGGCACCCTCAATTCCCTTATCTCACTGTTTTTCTTCTTAATATGTTCACCATTGTATGGTGTTTGTTTCGGCTTACTTATTGTCTCTCTCTGCACTAGAACATAAACGACAAGGGGGTAGGGATTTTATGAAATTTTTATGTTGCTATTACCAACACCTAGTAGTTATTCCATCCCAGGTCCTGAGCTGCTGTAAGCGAGAGTGGATCTGGAAATTGATGTGACTAACATTAGTCTCTTATCCAGAGCTCTCTTTTTTTTCTTTCTTTCTGTCTGTCTGTCTCTCTTTCCCTTTTTGATGGTATTGGGGATTGAACCCAGGGCCTTGCGCATGCTAGGGAAGTGCTCTACCACTGAGTTACGTCCCCAGACCCTTTCTATTTTATTTTGAAATACTCTCACTAAGTTGCTGAAGCTGGCCTTGAATTTGAGATCCTCTTGCCTCAGCCTCCCAGGTTGCTGGGATTACAGGCGTGCATCACTGTTCCTTGTACTTAATTAACTATTCTGTCTGGGGACTGCCTCAGGGTGTTCTTTGTCTGAGGTTTCTTGTCACCCTTCTGAGGCTCCATGTGGGTATTTATAATGTGAATCAAGGGCCCTGATTATGTTGACACCAACTTGGCCTATTTAAAAAAGCTTCTTCATGCTCAAGTGGCCAAAATACGGGGAACACTTGCTCTGCTCTGACTTCTATTTATGTGTCTCAAATCTTTTCTTTCTCCCTCCTCTGTTATCATCCACATTTCTAGATGAGGGAGCTGAGGCTCAAGGTTACATGTCAAGGCTGCGCCAAGATGGAGATACAACCCACCTAACCGGGACTCACCATGTTGTGGCACTGGCTGATTCCAGAGCGGCAGCCATTTTGGAAGATGGGCTTCCATATGCCCAAAGCCCAAGTCCCTTTCCTGCCTCTACTGAGTTATTTGGTTTCCAGGTTAAAGAACCATGAAGGCAAATGTTCTTTTTCTATTTTCCACAAAAAAGTTGTCCCAAATCTTTGTCAGGTCTCTTCTGCTCATAAGTTGAGGAGAACAGTATGGAAACCTCAGTTTCTTTTTTCCTCCAATTTTAAGACCCAAAGAAGAGCCACCTGGAATTCACTTGCTCCAGCCTTGTTTCCTCTAACCTGGGCCCTACAAGGATCCTACTGGCTAGTTAATGTGAGAGTACCCCACAAACTAGAGCCTCCTTCTCAACAATTGCTATGTTGGATGGCAGAACCTTTGAGCTCCTTTTTTTTGGACCGGGGATTGAACCTAGGGTACTTTACCACTGAGTTACATTCCCAATCCTCTATTATTATTATTATTATTATTATTATTATTAATTATTATTATTATTTGAGACAGGGTCTCTTGAAGTTGCTGAGGCTGACCTCAAACTTGAAATCCTCCTAACTCAGCCTCTCATGTGCCACTGGGCCACCGATTTGAGCTCCTTTTTTGATCCCACAGAAAGTTCTACCCTCTAGTAATGTCACACAATTATGTATGGAGTAGACAGGATTTTTTCCTTTATCAGAGTTCCTTTATAAGGGAGCGAGGAGGAAAGGAGGCCTTGACTTCTCCTGGAGAATTTGACCCAACATTAAGCAACATGCATTTGGACTTAGTTTTCATTTCAACAAAGGGGTGATGATTTTCCAAAGTGACATATAATCATTAACCTCCTAGTTGGATTGGAAAATGGATCTCTTTGAAGCTTCTTTGCTCAAACCACTTCATCACACTGTTGTCTTTGGGTAATTTCAATTAGAGTATAGACTAACGGAGTATCACATCCCCAATAATACGGTGACTGGAGGAAGGACGGGGAGAGGTGAAGGAACCATGCGAGTCACATTCTTTTTCCTGGGTTTGTATCTGTGAAAGTTGGGCTGGCCAGAACCTCATTTCCTACGTAGGTATTCTGTTCTTTTGTGATAGAGTCTTGCACAACGGGTTCAGCGAGGTAGGTGAAGATCCATCTTCTTAGCGACTAGGATGACATTGGACTGAAGTGCTGCTTCAGGACCAAGGACATTTCCCTTGCTAGTGAGCTAGAACAGTTGCCCCAAAGGTCTAGATGGCTCCTGAGAAGAACCTCACCACACGGAAAACTGAGCTCAATTGTTAATTCTGTGGGACCCAGAAAACAAGAGATTGGGATTCTTTGTGTGGGTTGCATGTCATGCAAAAATTCAAAAACAAAACGTTCCATTTCTGTCCTCTCACCTGCACAGCCCTGGGAAGCCTGCAGGGGAAAAGTAAAGCTTATACTAATTTATGTGGCATAATTAGGATTCAGGTCTTTTGTGCTGGCCATAATAGAGGCTCCCCTCTTTTCCTCCTCTTCCTTCTGTTTTTTCTCTTCCAGATTTATTTAGGTATACACACAGGGTGTATAACTTGATGTTTTCTTATCTTTTTGGTGCTGGGGATCCCACCCAGGGCCTTACACACACTTTGCACATGATTCTACCCCTGAGTTACACTCTAGCCCAGCTTGATATTTTGATATATATGTACACTGGGGAATAATCACCACAGCCAAGTGAATTAACACATTCATCACATAGTTACCATTTTCTTTTTCTTTTTTCATGGTAAGGACATGGAAGGTCTACCTTCTTGGTTTTTAATCCCCCCCGTTCCCCAGTACTGGGAATTAAACCCAGGAATGCTCTACTTCTGAATCACGTCCCTTTTTAATTTTTATTTATTATATACTGGGATCAAATCTAGGGGCATTTTATCACTAAGATACACCCGCAGTGCCCCCCCGCTTTTGGTACTACTGAGCCACATTGCCAGACCTTCTTATGTTTTATTTAGAGAAAGAGTCTTGCTAAGTTGCTTAGGGACTTGCTCAGTTACTGAGGCTGGTTTTTTTTGAACTCGTGATCCTCCTGTGTCAGCCTCCCGAGCTGCTGGGATTACAGGTATGCACTACCACACCAGGCCTCTTTATTTTTGAGATAGAGTCTTGCTAAGTTGCTGGGGCTGGCCTTAAACTTGGGACGCTCCTGTATTGTTTGTTTTTTTGCGGTAGTGGGGATCGAACTCAGGGCCTTGTGCTTGTGAGGTAATGCAAGCTATCTCCCCAGCCCTTGGGACACTCCTGTATAAGCCTCCCACACCTGGCAAGATCTACCTTTAAAAAAATTTTTAAGTATTACTCAGCCATAAAGAAGAATAAAATTATGGCATTTGCAGGTAAATGGATGCAGGTGGAGAATATCATGCTAACTGAGATAAGCCAATCCAAAAAACCAAAGGCTCAATGATCTCTCTGATAAGCAGATGATGACACATAATGGGGGGTGGGAGGGAGGCAAGAATGGAGGAAGGATTGATTGGATAGAGGAAAAAGAGGGGTGGGAGGGGTGGGGGGAAGGAAAAATAACAGAAGGAGACAAACATCATTACCCTATGTACATGTATGATTACACAAATGGTGCGACTGTACTTCATGTACAACCAGAGAAACAACAGTTGTACCCCATTTACGTACAATGAATCAAAGTAAGTAAATAAAAAAATTAAGTGTACAATTCAGTGTTGCTTAATGGCTTTTACAACAATGAAAATGAAACAGGAAAACGGTAGTCATAGTCGATGGTCATGGAGTCTGAGGCTGAACTGAGGGTCAGGCTAGTTCAGGAGAAGGCAAAGATTCCATCCTGCTGAAGTTAGCAGAGGCTTTGGAAGTACTGAAAGTTTTCTGCATCATATTGATGGCTACTGCTTTGTAGCTCATAGATTCTCAATAAAAGTTTATAATTGAAATGGACATAAAGCTGTTCCCTGTAAAAGAAAAACAGTCAATTTAAAATGAAATGAAAATAATTTTAAAGAGAAAACATAAAATGCCATTCAAAATAGTAAATAAGAAAATAGATAAAATAGAATCATTGGGGAGCAAAAATAAAGTAAGAGCTAGGTACATTGTCACATGCTTTTTTTTTTTTTCCCTTTTCCTTCTTGCAATGCTGGGGATTGAACCCAGGGCCTTATGCTCGTAAGACAAGTACAAGGCAAGTACGCTACCAACTAAGCCACGTCCCCACCCTTGTCATGTGCTTTTAATCCCAGCTACTCAAGAGGCTCAAGTAGGAGGATCGCAGGTTCAACGCCAGTCTGGGAACTTAGTGAGACCCTCTCTCAGAATAAAATAAAGAAGGATTGGGCATGTAACTCAGTGGTAGAGCACTTGTATAGTATGTGTGAAGCCGTGGGTCCAATGGTAGTGCTTCCAAAAAAGATCAGATAAAAAAAAAGAAAGAAAGAAAGAAAAGAAAGTAAGATGAGGCCCTTCAATGGATGAATGGATAAAGAAACTGTGGTATATATTCACAATGGAATATTACTCAGCTATAAAGAAGAATAAAATTATGGCATTTGCTGGTAAATGGATGAAGTTGGAAAATATCATGTTAAGTGAAATAGGCCAAGCCCAAAAAATCAAAGACTGAATGTTTTCTCTGATAAGTGGATGATGTTATATAAAGGGGGAGTGAGGTAGGGGGGGAAGAGAAGAATGAAGGAACTTTGAATGGTGTAGAGGAAAATGGGGTGGGAGGGGATGGGAGATGGAAAGATAGTAGAATGAAACATCATTACCCTATGTACATGTATGATTACTTGAATGGTATGAATCTATCATGCACAACCATAGAAAAGAAAAGTTGTACCCCATTTGTGCACAATGAATCAAAATGCAGTCTATAAAAATAAAAAAAAAATTAAAAAAAGTAAGATGAGGAGGAAAAAATTGGATGCATCATAGATACTCTGATAAGCACTATGTTATGCAGTTGATGAAACTGGGATTGGGCTAAACTTAACATCAGTAAACTCAGTAAAGGATAAATGTAAAGATCCTTGATTTGTCAGATAAAAATCAGCTCAGAAGTATCAAGCAGGGGAGGTTGAACTTGGCAGATAAGGTTCAAATAGGTTTCATCTGGGTCAACTGTCAGTAACTGAAGACTGTGTCAAGAAGGACTCTGAGGATACCTCTGAATCTCTGGATTCCAGGGAACAATATACCACATTGGTTAACATTCCTGGAGTAGAAGGATGGTAATACCGTATAATAAAAGGCATTTCATAAAAGGGACGATGCATTTTAATAGACTGATGCCCTGAACGTGTCAACAGAATAACATGGCCTCAAATCAAGGGACAATGTTGGAGGAGCTGCAGTGAGTGTTCGAAAGAAGGGGGACCACACATGAGAACTGGTTCCCTACTGGGTAGTGCATTTTATGGAAGGACATTGCAGGTTCCCTGGAGTGTGTTGGAAAAGGGTGCCAGGGATGGTGAAGAGATGAAATATCATGTTAAATAAAGAAAGAAGCCTGGCATGGTGGCACACATGGGAAATCCCAGCAACTTGGGAGGCTGAGATAGGAGGATTGTTGGTTAGAGGCTAGCTAAAGCACCCCAGGGGTAGTTCTGCAGTAGGGGAAAAAAAAAAAAAAATGTCCAGCAGTCCAGTATTCCCTCTTTATTCACAATTTTCATTCCCAACATTTCAACCACCTGTGGTCAATCACCATCTGAAAATAGTAAGTGGAAAATTCCAGAAATAAACAGTTCACAAGTTTTAAATAACTTTTATTACAGTATATTGTCCTAATTGTTCTGTTTTATTATTGCTGTTATTCTCTTGCCTTTTATGAATTTAAACTCTATCATAGGTACGTATGTATAGGAAGAAGCAGAATATATAGTGTTCAGTACCATCTGCAGTTTTGACCATCCGCTGGGGGTCTTGGAACACATCCCCCAGGGGACAACCATTATCAGGGACATTCTGGAAGGAATGCAATTCACAGAGCACTTGCTGCCTTGAAATAAACTGTAACGATCATGTTGAAAAAAAAATTAGGTTCACTTAGAGTGAGTTGAAGTTGTCAGAAAGTAAATTTCACTTTATGCAATGAAGGGCTCCTTGAATATCTGATTATTTTGAAAATGGAACATATTCCCATGAAATAGGAGCCCCCTGCTGGTGGAAGTGTTTTAATGGAGACCAGATGGCTAGAATTGGCAATTTTATAGGGATAATGTGGAACAGGCTAGAATCTGGGATGAAGGGATGCCTAAGAGTCCTTTAAGGTAAGGTTCTCTGACACTTTTAAGACAAGGGAAATGACAGCCATTGGGCGTAAAAGGGAAGGGCTGACTCGATCGAACTTCCATCCAGGATGTCTGTCTCTCACCTGGCAGGTTTACCACAGGTCTCAGTTCTTACCAGTCAGGTCCCAGTGGCCCTGCACTTCTGACTCTGTTATCTGAAGATCTCGCAGGCACAGTGTGCGTCCACGAGCTACAGTCCTGAGGCTTGCTTTTCCCAGTTTCGGCCCAGCTTTAGTCTCCTTGGGTGCCTCGTCCCCAGTGCCAAGGCCGCCCTGCCCTCACTCTGTCCATAAACTTCCCTGATTGCTCTGAGCCTGCTGCCCATCATCTCTTTAGTAGGAGATCAGCAGATGGAGGAAATACAGAAGATGGAAAAATAAGAACTGCATTCTATTGTAATTAGGTAAATTACTATTTGGCTGCAACAGAGCACATCCAAGGTAAAGTTTAATGAGTCTTTTTTTTTTTTTTTTTGTACCAGGGGTTGAACCCAGGGGCACTTACTGAGCCACATCCCAGCCCTTTTTTTAATGTTTTATTTAGAGACAGTTTCTCTCTAAGTTACTGAGGCTCTTGCTATGTTACTGAGGCTGCTTTTGAACTCATGATCATCCTGCCTCAACTTCTGGAGCCTCTGGGATTACAGGCATGCACCACCATAACCTTGCTTAATGAATCATTTTTGACATGAAAAATGATTACCAATGTCTTCAGTCTTGACTTTGTCAGACTTTTAATCAAAGACCTGGATAAGTGTAAATGAAGTTTACTAAATTTGTGAATAACATATAGTTAGGAGGAGGTTACAAATACATGGCATTAAAATCCCTCAAATCATTGCCTGGCTAGAATGATAAATCAGATCCAAGAGAGAAATGTAAAGGGGATTAATATAAATTTATTCAATGAAATCTGAATATTCAGTTGAACAAATTTGCATGGGAAAGACTCGCAGATTGCAGCTACTTTAAATAATTTGGAGCAGCATGGTCTGATAGAAATAGGATAATATGCCAGATGTGGTGGTGCACACCTGTAATCCCAGTGACTCTGGAGGCTGAGGCAGGAGGATCACAAGTTCATAAGCCAGCCTTAGCCAACTTAGCAAGGCCCCTAAGCAACTTAGTGAGGCCCTGTCTCTAAATAAAATTAAAATATAAAAATGACTGGCGATGTGGCTCAGGGAGTCCCTGGGTTCATCTCTATTACCAAAAAAAAAAAAAAAAAAAAAAAAAAAAAAAGAATTATATGAGCTACATGCATAATTTTATATTTTATAGTAGGTCATTATAAAAGGTAAACATGAGAGTAATTATAATATTAAAATTTTATTGAACTCAATATATCCAAAATACTATCATTTCAACATGTAATGAACATAAAAATGGTGATATTTACATTTTTTTTTTACATGAAGTCTTTGGAATTCAATGTATAGTTTACTTACAGCACATCTCAATTCAGAAGCTAAATTTTCATTGGAAATACTTCATCTGTATTTAAAGTTCAGAAAATTTACAGTTGAAAAAGTAGATTCACATATTCAAGTTGTTTCAAACCAACTTAAAAGGATTTCCCATAACTTTTGAATGAGCGTTTGTTTTTACATTTAAATTAATTTAAATTATATACAAGTAAAATTTCAGTTCCTAAGTTGCATGGGCCACACAGAAAGTGCCCCATAGTCACATGAGGGCATTTGAAGGGCATTTTTGAACCCTGTAGTCTAAGTGGCTGGAGTTGCCTGAAGCTGTTTAGGATTCTACAGTGTATTGTGGCTATGAATGATTTGATATAATAAAATTGCAGCATTTCCTCCAGGTATGGTTGTGTAGGCCTATAATCCCAGCAATTTAGGAGGCTGAGGCAGGAGGATCACAAGTTCAAAACCAGCTTCAGCAATTTAACAAAGCCCTAAGTAACTTAGCCAGAACTTGTCTCAAAACAAAATACAAAACTGGCTGGGGTTGTGGCTCAGTGGTTAGGTGCCTCTGTGTTCAACTCTCCCCTCTCCCCTGCAATCAAAAAAAGGGTGGGAGATGTTGCTCAGTGGTAGAGCACCCCAGGGTTCAATCCCCAGTACTGGGGGAATAAAAAACTGCAGTATTTGGAACAAGGAAGTTGACAGTTTTATTCTACACCACTTTAATTAGGCTTTACCTGGAACATTTATTGACTTGTAGGTGGAAGTATAAAGATATGAAGGGGAAGCTGATCATTGTTGCTGGAGAGCTGGCCTGTGGTAGAGGAGGGAGGCCTACCCTGAAGTGTAGGATTAGATGAGCTTGTGGAAACTTAGGGTAAGGAACTTCCTAGAGGTCATATGGGCTGTCACGAGAATTACTGAACTCTTGATTCCTGGAGGACAAGAACTCTGGGAGAGAAGCATTCGATTTCCAAGAACAGAATGGCCCTCCCTCCCTTCCTTCATCCCTCCTTCATCCCTTCTCTTTCCTTCCATTCCCTTTTTTTCCTATCCTTTCCTTTTCTTTTTCTGTGGTCCTGGGAATTGAGCCCAGGGGTGCTCTACTCCTGAACTACATCCCCAGGCTTTTTATTTTTTTTATTTTAGACAGGGTCTCACTAAATTGCCTGGGTTGGCCTTGAACTTGTGATCCTCCTGCCTCAGCCTCCTGAGTCACTAGAATCACAGATGTGTTCCCCCACGCCTGGTTAGAATGGCTTTTTTTTTTTTTTTTTTTTTTTTTGGTGCTGGGGATCGAACCCAGGGCCTTGTACTTGCAAGGCAAGCACTCTACCGACTGAGCTATCTCCCCAGCCCCTAGAATGGCTTTCTGAGCTAGATTGCTTAGTCCATTTCAACTCTCATTTTATAGATTTCTTTTTCTTAGGGACTATTCAGTTTTTGGGGAGGAGGAAAAATAAAATTTATGAGTTAGAAGGGCCTCTAGAGATCATCTAGACCACCCTGGTCATTTTCTAGGTGAGAAAGTAGGGACCCTCAGATGTTAGGGACTGCTCAAGGTCATACTGCTTAGCCTGAGAAAGGTGTCTGGAGCTGGCACTTTTTCTTCCGTGGTAAGGGCTGTGTCCTTTCGAGGTGAACATAAGCTGTGCTCAAAGGGAGAGGTTTCAGGTGAGCATGCCGGGAGCAAGCTATGCTTCTTTCTGTCTCACTTAGAATCATGCGTTAGCATAGTTTGTTAAACACGCCTGTTGCTTGCCTCAGAGGTCCAAGCCGGTCCTTTAGTCGGAGCCAGTGCGTGACTGCCACCTACAGGCTTCGAGGAAAACAGGCGCGGCATTTCCTATTGCAACTGATTTTCAGCGCCCAACGTGTTCAATACTCACGTAAGGCCATCTGAAACTTACTACTATTAATATCCCAAAGGGGATGATACCTCGTGGTTGCCCTAAGGGAAAACATGTGACCTGGAGACCTTGGAGTGACCGAAGACGGCCTTGTGTCTCTGGGAAGGGATGCCAAGAGCTGCTTAACAAAAATCCCTCCCTTCTGGGGTTGGGGTTGTGGCTCAGGGGTAGAGCACTTGCTTAGCATGTGTGAGGCACTGGGTTCCATTCTCAGCACCACATGAAAATAAATAAAATAAAGTTCCATCAACAACTTAAAAAAAAAAAAAATCCCCACCTTCTTTTCCAAAGACTCATCCTTGAACAAGCCTTAATTCCTTTGGCTCTTAAATAATTTTCCCTTTAAAACCTTGTCTTTGAGCAAAATATAATTCTGGAAGTGTTACACCTGAGAGAGACAGGATGGCGTGGTGAGAAAGAAGGAGCCACCTTAAGGTTTGAGTCATGACAGATGACATTTCCGGCATGACCCCTGCCCTGAGAGACAATAATGTTTACCTTGTAGCGGGGGCATGAGGATTAAAGATACATGAGGTCCCAGCACCTGGTAATGTAATGATTTTTTGTCAGTTCTCACTGCAGAGGGCATTTGGTGTCTAGGACAGTGGGACATCTGGAGACGCCCCTGAAGGGCTGGCTGGGTTTGGCAGCGGCTTGCCAGGCCCTAACCACACATGCTGCCTCACCGCTCAACTCCAGGTGGACTTTCCTTTTCTGCTGCAACCTATTTGTGCCTTTCTCATGGGGCTGCTTCTGACTCACAGGGACTGGATTTAAATATGTTTCATGTCTCTCCAGCATCTGGCATCTTGCTTGCCCATAAAAGACACAAAATGGACTTAGTCAAAGTACAGAAAGATGCTATTGATGGATGTGTTGGAGGAAATTCTTAATAAAATAGTTTTTCCCCCCTCCTTTTTAGTACTGCGGATTAAACCCAGGGGTGCCTTACCACGGGAACTATCTTCGGCCCTTTTAAAAATTTTTGGAATTTTAAATTTTGAGAGGTGTGACAAGGTCTCTCTAAGTTGCCAAGGCTGGCTTCGAACTTGAGATCTCCCTGCCTCGGTCTCCCAAGTCGCTGGACGCTTGACTATAAAATGGGTCTTAATTGGTGTTAACATTTTGCCTATTTTGGGTGATCATTCGAATGGGTGGCTTGTTGGGAGGGGCTGCTAAATTTCCAGAGATTTCTATGGGAAATCCTACTCCATCTTTCTCACTCATATAAACACAGCTTTGATCCTCTCCGGGCTGCAACCCAGAATGTAACCCCTCGTCCTTTTATACAAATTCTGGAATTCAGTTGGCAATCATAATAAATGGTCTATTTTTCCTTAGGAAGTGGATGGCTTTCTATTCTTTCGCCCAATACCAGAGCACCCTCTGCTGGAAATAGCTAGAAATAATGATCAAAATTTGACCTGGCGTCTTCCTCATTTGGTGGAAAAGAGGACCTATAATTCTCAGTGTGGGGGAAGATGAGTATTTCTACTTCCTCTTTCTTCTCTCTCCTTCCTCCTTTCCACTGCATGAGTAGCTGTTCCTGTGAAGCTGGCATTTCTGGTTGTGGGAGGCTCTGAGCCAGGGAGATGCTGTCTGGTTGCTGAATGTCCAGGGGTTCCCACAGGTGGAGCTGTGTGACCTTGTTTACTGCCAAGTGACAGCGTGCAGGTCTCAGGGCCCTGGGGAAAGGCACATGGAGACTCTACACTTATTGGCATTACCATGGAATCATTAAGAATGGAGTTAGAGCTCAGAATCGTTAAAGTCCAACTCGATTTAGAAAGGGCATAACATTCCTTCCAACTTTTCTAGAGGCCAGCGTGAGGAGGAAGGCATGATCACACAGGACAGTGTGGGGAAGAGAAATGAAGGTCACTCAGGGTTTGCCAACCAACATCAAAGCTGTAGTAAGGAGCACCGGGCGTCAGACTCATTAGCAAGGGCTTGGTACCACACCCCAGCTGGCTGTGGGTTAAACTGGAGGCACCACATACCTTCTAAACTGTTGAAAAGGCAAAGATCAAATTGCCAAATGACAAGAGTCTACTGTCCATGGTTTGTGTCTAAAAATAAACTGGCTGCTTAGGAGAAGGACAGATATTCCTGGGACTGAAACCACAGATACATTGCTGCTGTCTGGTATTATGGCATCACATTGTGCAGCGACCAGGATTCTCCACAGCATTCTTGTCATAGATATGAATGTCTGACGGTTATTTCCTTTAATATTGCCTCATTCTGGGCTGAAGTCATGCTACCAAAGCATAATTCACTAGAAATAATTTGAGGGCGGGTCTGTTCGGAATATAAAAAGAATGTGGTCCAAAACACATGCCAGGAGGAGGGATACTCTGGCAAAGTGGCAAGTCACTGGGCATTTGACTGAGTACATTTTCTTCCATGGTAAACTTTCCAAGTGGCTGTGGATACTATTTTCAGCAGCAGATTATCCTCTGTCCTAGTTGTTAAATGATAATTTTATTTTTTAAATATTCAGCAAAGACCCACCTCACTTCAATGAATGAATGTAGAGTCTTCCTTCCTCCCTCCCTCCCTCCCATCCTTTCTTCCTTCCTTCCTCCCTTCCTCCCTTCCTCCCTTCCCTCCTTCTCCCTTCCCTCTTTCTTTTTGAACCCAGGGATGCTTTACTATTGAACTGCATCTCCAGCCCTTTTGAGTTTTTATTTTGAGAAAGGGTCTGGCTAAGTTGCTGAGGCTGGTCTTGAACTTGCAATCCTCCTGCCTCAGGTATCATGTGGCTGGAATTATTAGGCAAGCATCACCAGTTCTGGCTGAATGTAGATTCTTTCTGATCTTGAGCAGAAAAGTAGATTATTTAAACAAAAATGTAGAAGGTTGAAAAAATTCATGATCTTAGCGCCATACCCAGTGATTCGTAGCTCCCAGGTACTGTGTAGCTTCACTTCTTTCCCAGTTTTCACGAGATCAGTGATGGCTCATACGATGGTGGGTTAGACACATGGAAGATCATACTGACTTAACTCGGACAAGATCGTATGTCCAGGCTCATCTGTACAAAAATAACCAGTGATAATTCTTCCCTTCTCAAAAGTAGAAGAGAAGAAGGGGATGGGAGTGTAGCTCAGTGGTAGAACATTTGCATACTCCTTGGTTTCAATTCCCAGCACCACAAAGAGAGAGAGAGAGAGAGAGAGAGAGAGAGAGAGAGAGAGAGAGAGAATGAGAGAGAAAGAAAGAAAAATAGGTGATCAATATCTTTAACATCTCTGCCTTATTTTGTATATTGGCACCGGGGATTGAATTGGGGTGCGCTTTACCACTGGGTTACATCCCTGCCCCTCCCGCTTCTTTAAAATTTTGAGACAACTTCTAAGTTGTTAAGGTTGGCTTTGAACTTGGGATCCTCCTGCCTCAGTCTCCTGAGTTGCTGTTTATTTGCTTTAATAAAGCTTTTTGTTGTTCTTTCTGAGACTGGGTCTTAAACTATGTTGTCCGGACTGGACTCGGATTTCTGTGCTCAAGAGATCCTCCTGCCTCAGCCTCTCAAGTAGCTGGGACTACAGCTCTGGGCTATCAAGTCTGACTTTCTGAAACTTTTAAATGTCAGGACTGGGGTTAGATTTTAGATGCATCTGGTTGTGAGGTGCATAGACAGCATTGTGCAGAGGTGTGGAAGGCATACCTGTCAGAGGCTTCTTCCTGGTTATTACAGACAAAGTGTTCTCAGGAGGCTTGAGTGGGTGGGGGGCAGTATCACCCCCAAGTGGAAGGAGGGAAAGGGGACAAAAATTTTAGATATGTCAATAGAAACAACAATGATTTGTGGTCCTTTAATACATAGTGTATTAGCCGCGTTATAGTTTCCTGACAATCAGGACTAGCATCTCTGAGTGCAGGAAGGAGTGTAGTGTGCGGGTGCAGCTCCGGTGATGAAGAGGATCGGCGGCAGGACACACCTTCTGTTGAGGACGTGCCGCATGCTGGGCACTGTGCTCGGGCTCATCCAGACATCATGTCATTTAGTGTTCAAAAGACCAAGTCTCAAGTCTGAGGTTTGCAGAGTGGGGCAGGGGAGGGGCAAGGTTTGATGTTTGCCAATGCAGGCCAAGGCCTGAGACCCAACCTCGAATTAGAGCATTTTCTAGTCCTTGACCCCTGTTAAGGCCTCATTTGCTTAATGGTAAATGGGAAGTATAAATAGTAGCTCTCTAAAGCGTTATTGTAAGAATTTTATGAGAAAACACATTTAAAGTGCATAGTAAAGTGTCTGAATGAGTGTGAGCTACTGTCATAATAAGAATTATATTATTAAATATGACAATGATTAAAACATCATAAATATGCTATACTTACTATATAAACATAAACATAAAAACAGATATTGTATTTACAATATAAATATATATTTGAAATATAAATATAGCAAATAATTATAATGTAATTCAATAATAATTATTATCATCAAGTTCTATGCTCCTAATCATTTCCTTTTTTTTTTTTTTTTGGTGCTGGGGATTAAACCTAGGGGCACTGAACCACTGATCCACATCCCCTGCCCCTTTTTATTTTTTATTTTGAGATGCGTTCTCGCTAAGTTGCCCAGACTGACCTTGAACTTGCCATCCTCTTCCCTCAGCCTCCTGAGTTGCTGAGAGGACAGGCATGTGCCACCTAGGACCCACCTACACTGGGTTTTAATACGTGCGTTCTTTGCTTGCCACCCCCCTCTTGTGGCGCTGGGAGGAGCCCATCACCTCACACATGCTGGGCAAGCGCTCTGCACAGAGCTGATTCCCCACCCTGCTCTCTCTCCTCTCACATTTGGTTTCTTTCACTATGCTTGATAAACATCAATAAATATGTCTTTAGGGACACATTTCATAGTACAGCTGAGCATACAATGGTGTTCAATTTCATAGATGTTATTTTATTTTTCAAATCTATATCAGATTTGAAATACATATTCAATAAAAGACAAATGACCAACTCAAAAATTCTTTTCTACATACATGACAGAGGATTGATAGAGCCAATATTCTAAAAGCTTTTATAAATCACAAAGAGATGACAATTATTCCAATAGAAAAGCAGGCAAAAAACATGATGAGAAGCCAAATGCATGGTGCATACTTGTAATCCCAGTGATTCAGGAGGCTGAGGAAGGAGGATTTCAAATTGGAGGCCAGCCTCAGCAACTTAGTGAGATGTTGTCTCAAACAAACAAAAAAAAAAAAACACAAAAGAAAAGAAAAGGGCTGGGGATATAGCTCAGCGGATAAGCACCCCTGAATTCAAACCCCAATACCAAAAAAAAAAAAAAAAAAAAAAAAAACCAAAAACCAAAACAAAACAAAACGAAAAAACATCAAAAACCAAAACGAACAAACTAAAAAACCTCATGATGAGGCAGTTCACAACAAAACCCCCTCAAAACCAAAACCCAAATAGGGCTCAAAATGTATCGAGAACATGCCTGGTGTGCATTGGCCTAGGTTTGATCCTCAGCCTCACAAACAAAAAAACCCCCGATGGCTCATGAACGTGTAAGCAGTGTCTACCCTGTAGTATTTTAACAATGAATTATCTTATTTGTTCATAAAATTGACAGTGTTTTAAATAGTCTGAATGTCTGTTGCTGGTGAGACTGTGAAAACGTTAGCAATCATACATTGTTGTTGGTAGCATAAAATGATTTAGCCCATTAATGAAAAGAATTCCTGTTTCTGGGGGAAAGTTTATATGTATCAAGAACTTTAAAGAAATATGCACGCCAGGACCGGGCATGTAGCTCAATGGTAGAGAATAGCCTAGCATCCACGAGGCCTTGAGTTTGGTTCCTAGCATGGAGAGAAGAAAATAAAATTCCACTTTAAGGAATTTATCTTCAGGAGAAAAAAAAAATCAGATCTACAGAAATTTGTACACAAGGATGTTCACTGCAGCTGTATTTACAATACAAAAAATTAGAAACAACTTAGATGTTCATTGATAAGCTACCATATGGGCTGGGGTTGTGGCTCAGTAGTGGAGCACTCACCTAGCATGTGTTGCTCCTCAACACCACATAAAAATATAAAATAAAATAAAGGTATTGTGTCCATCCATGACTTAAAAAAAAATAAAGAAAGATAGTAACTACAGTTGTCATTTTCAGACAATATTGTCCAATGAAATGGAAGATTTTTCTAATATTATACTTGAAGCCAAAAATAAGAAAATAATATCATTTTTGTGCTATGAGGCCATATTTAAGTAGAGAAAAGAGTGCATGTAGCCACAGAAAAATAGCACAAACACATATCTTAAAAATTTAAAAGCAATTTTCTTTTTTTTTAAATTTATTTTTATTGTAAACAAAGGGGATACATGTTGTTTCTCTGTTTGTACATGGAGTAGAGGCATACCATTTGTGTAATCATACATTTACCTAGGGTAATAGTATTTGATTCATTCTGTTATTTTTTCCTTCCCCCCAAAAGCAATTTTCTTTACACATGAAATTACAGAGGACCATTTTCTTTGTGATTTTTCTGCAATGAGCAGATCCTATGTTCTAGTTATTGTTGCTGCATAATAAACCGTTGCAAACACGGGGACGCAAAATAACAAGCATTTTACTATGTTGACAGGTTCAAGAATTTGTAAGGTCAGAGCAGACACAGCTTATCTCTGCTTCATCCTGTCTCAGACTTAATCGGGGAAGTGATGCTGGAGTCATCAGGGGCCTGCTGCTCACACGTCTGACACCTGGGATAGGAGGAGATGAGGACAGCATCTGCCTGCTGGGATGCCTGGGTGTGGCCCTTCCCTGTGGCTTGGCTTCTTACCAGCACGGCAGCCTCAGTCTTGTCTCACGGCAGCTCAGGGCTGCATCTTTGAGTATTCCAGGAAGCAAGGCCAACGCTGCGCTATTTTCTCTAACATAGCCTTGTGAGTTTCAAGGGCATCATTTTTTTTTTTTTTTTGGCACCAGGGATTGAACCCAGGGGTGCTTTACCACCGAGCCACACCCCAGCCCTTTTATTATTTATTTATTTATTTATTTTTCATTTTTATTTTTTATTTTGAGACAGACTCTTGCTAAATTGCTTAAGGCCTTGCTAAGTTGTTGAGTCTGGCTTTGAATTTGGGATCCTCCTGCCTCAGCCTCCCAAGCTGCTGGGATTATAGGTGTGGGTCACCACACCTGGCCCCATGGCATTATTTTTGATGCTTCTATTGGGAACAAGTCACAAATCCAATTATATTCCAGGGCAAAGGGACCCAGAAACCACCTTTTGGTCACATTGTGGAAAAGTGGAATGGGAGATATTGCTGCAACTATCTTTGGAAGATACATACATATTACTTTTGTAATTGGGAAAAAAAAACATAGATATCATTGCATTTCTAAATTTATTTTATTTCATGTTTTTAAGAGACTAGGTCTTGCTATGTTGCCCATGCTAGCCCTAAACTCTTGGACTCAAGTGATCCTCCTGCCTCAGCCTCCTGAGTAACTGGCAGTATAGGGACATCCCACTGTGCCCAGCTTTGTGTGTGTGTGTGTGTGTGTGTGTGTGTGTGTGTGTATTTAAACAGCTCATAAAATACAAAAGAACCTACTTCCCTGAGGAAAGGATTGGACCATTTTGACTTGAGACTTGAGAGCAACCTTCCCAGGTTTTGGAAGAAAAAGCATCTGCGTGTTGTTCTGTTTGAACGGGGTGAGTTTTCTGCCCTTGCTGTACTCCTGTGTAGTGGGCGCCAGAGCAGAAGTGGGCATGGATGGAGAGTAGGGTTGCCAGATACAACACAGGGTACTCTGTTACAACATTGAAACTCAGTTAAAGTGAATTTCAGATAAATAATAAATAAATGTTCAGTTTAAATATGAACCAAATATTGTGTGGACCACACTTACTCTGATTTTTCTTTGCCTGAAATTCAAATTTGGATTTTTTTGGTGGAGGGTACCAGGAATTGAACTCAGGGCATGCAACCACTGAACCACATCACCAGTCCTATTTTGTGTTTTATTTAGAGACAGAGTCTTCTTGCTGAGTTGCTTAGCACCTCGCTTTTGCTGAGGCTGGCTTTGAACTCGAGATCCTCCTGCCTCAGCCTTCCAAGCTGCTGGGTTTACAGGTGTGCACCACCATGCCCCGCTTTGACTAGATGTCTTCTATAAGCATTTTTGCTGATTCTGACAGCTATGACTGGGGGTACTTCCGGACAAAGGGCTGATCACTAATGCCACCTTCCTGTAACCTGCCCTCTGCCGGGTAAGGAAGGGCAGGGCTTCTGGCTGGAGTAGGGAGATTCTATTTCCAGCTGGGCATCAACACAGTCTGAGAATAGAACAGAGCAAGAGCTGGGTGAGGGACGTTCCAACTTGTGAAGGCAAACCAGCCAGTAAGGGCAGGAAACTTGGAGTTGATTCCCGGTCTTGTTGAAAACTCACTTTGACCTTGGACAGTGACTAAATCCCTGTGTCCAAGTTTCTTGTGTGAATCCTGGTACTCCAACATAGGGTTGTTGGGGGATTATCATGACATGGGTAAAACTGTTGAAAACCTTACAAAGGAGCCCTAGTAAAGAATCTTTTAATATTGATGCTGTTTCTTTCTCATCCTGAGGCTGGTCAACTCAGGACACTTGGAGTCCTGTCTACAAGCTTTTCAGCCATGAGCTCACATTGTTTTAAAGAGAATATGAAGCCAAAGTGTTGCTTTTTAAATTTTTTTTATTATTATTTTGGTGATTGAACCCAGGGTCTCACACATGCTAAGCGAGCATACTACCACTGCACTATAACCCCAGCCCCACTTTTTAAGGTCTTATTTTGAGCAACAGGAGTAGGACTATTGCAGATGTCTCTGTGAGTTCGAGTTAAAAGTGACATTAAATTAAGTCCTGCTTTTTTTTTTTTTTTTTTCTTCTTCTTCATTTACCTTCTGTGACCCTTTGGTGGAGTTCACAATAGCTGGATGAATAATGTGTTCTGAAAATTATGTTCTTTTCCTTCTCTCTAAATGTAATTCCAGTGGCTAAAGTTAAGGCGAGTGACTTTCTGCCTGTTGCCAACTAGAGATCTGGCCAATGACAATGGCTTTTCCCCTTTGTTTATCAGTTGCTGGGTAGAAAAGAATCCTGCATAGCTGCAATCTGACACCCTCGCACAGAGAGAGGAGGGCAGGCAGCCTGTTCTATAATAAGAGGAAGCCGGTTTTTACCTCATTCTCATAAATGGAGGTGAAACACTCCATTTTTCATTTTTGTATTGTTTATGATTTAACTCGAGCAAAACTTCTAAGAACAACTTATCTGGAATCTTCAAATTTGCCCCACTTCCAATTTTACTTTTTAGAACTTAGCACATTAGTGCATTGTCAAATACTTATATATTTTCTGAGAATTGATTTAGTAAATTAAGTCACTCTTAAAAAATTCACAAGTTTTTGCTTGTTTGTTTGTTTTTTTGTATTTTCATTCCGGTGATCAAACTTAGGGCCTTGCATTTGCTAGGCCAAGTGCTCTCTCATTGAGCTGTACTCCTATTGCTATTTAAACTATTTTTTTGAGACAGTCTCACTAGTTGCCCAGGCTGACCTCAAAGTTGAGATCCTCTTCACTCAGTCACCTGGGATTTCAGGCATATACCATTGCACCCTTTTGAATAGTATTTCCTTTTTTTTTTTTTGATACTGGGAATTGAACACAGAGGTGATGCTTTACCAGAGTCACATCCCCAATCCATTTTATTTTTTATTTTGAGACAGGGTCTTGCTAAGTTGTGTAGGACCTTGAACTTGTAATCCTCTTGCCTTAGCCTCCCAAGTCCCTGGGAGTGTCACCATGCCTGGCTAAGAGTAGTGTTCCTTAAATTTGGGTCTTCTGAGGCAGGCTTAGAGAAGTTAAGTAAATTTCTCAAGGTCACACAGTAAGCAATAGAGCAGGGATTCCAAATCTGGGACCTCTGAGCCTGTAATTTTAACTGTTTAGTGTTCAATGAACAGTAACCTTGTTCAGTATTCAAAAGAAACATTTTCTTCAATGTTTATTGATGTTTATTTCTTCAAACATTTTTGTCAGTGTTCATTGTTCAAAAGAAACAAAAAATGTTCAGTGTTCAAAGAAACTGTTCACTGGCCTGTAAACCTTGTGATTTTTAATTGTGTACTTAAATTATATATGAATGGGCTGGGGAGATAGCTCAGTTGGTAGAGTCTTGCCTTGCAAGCACAAGGCCCTGGGTTCGATCCCCAGTACCACACACACACAAAAATTATATATGAACATACATATGTTTATGTGTGTGTATGTGTGTGTAGCTTAATGTCTTAGAATTCAGAGCTGTCTCAAGACTTGGATGCTCAGAGGAGACTTGGGGAAGGATCTGGGATTCAAAAGGGGCCTTGAAAGATGGGAAAGGTTTCAACAGGGAGACTGGAAATGGAATATCTTATGGGTTGGAAATGGGACAGGATAAGAAAGGGTGAGATGGGCAGGTGGGAACCCGCAGCATTTCAGGGAGGAGTAAGAGATGGGCTGGAGCAGCAGATTGGGGAAAGACCTTCTAACCAGTTGGTTATCTTATTTCCATTGTGTTTAACAGCATTTCATATTTGCCAAAAAAAGTAACATATACAGAAGTAACGGTAATGTCTGATCAATACTTAAAGTGTTCTGGAGAATCACAATTCTTTTCTCAGATAGTTTTTCTCTTTGGGTCCAAACTGTTGTCAGATGTTCTCTGTTGCTCTCTCAAGGACAAAATCCCTTCCCATCTGTTTTATGCCTGTGATGCTGTTCTCATGCAGACAGAGAGATGGAGGGACACAAGAGTCTGCCCTGGTGGTCTTTACTTTGTGCAGTAGCCTCTCTCTGTGGATCTGCCTGACTCTCCCTTGATTTTCTTAGGAGCAACACAGGTCTGAGCTCTGGTTTTATATTACTTTGGTTATAGATGTCAGACTGGCCTTAGCAGTAACATTTCCTGTAAACAATAAAGCAAAACTAATATCCTTAATGGCCAACTTGGAAAGGTTGTTAGCTAGGGTCACACTGCCTATCTTTCAAGATAACAAGTTCTGACTTTTGCTAACTGTGCATTCCTGGGATTAGAACGCAATCTCTGTGTCTTTATATGGGGGAGGTGGCTCAGAGGTTGGCAGGGAGGGGAACCTGAGAGCTGTGTTTTAAATCTACATAAAACCCTTCTCTGAGTATACTTTAAAATATTTTCATTTCCAAAACAAGGATTATTATATTTGGTGCCTCCAAATATGAATTTGCAAATTTATATTTCTGACAACAATGGATGAAAATGTGTTTCCCCATTTTCTCACCAACATAGTATGTCATAAAATTTTTGACATTTGCTAATATGGTAAATGATAATGCTATCTCATAGTTTTAATTATCATTTTTCTCATCATAAGTAGAGTTGAGCAGGGTTCTACATGTTCAAAAGAATTTTATGTAAACACTTGTACCTATTTTTGGTGATGTGTGTGTGCGTGTTTGGAATGCTGCGGATTGAACCCAGAGCCTTGTACATGATAGGCAAGCACTTTACCAACTGAGCTGTGTTCCTAGCCCTTTTTTTATTTTTTATTTTGAACAACTTATCTTGCTAAGTTGAAGAAACTGGCCTTGAACTTGCCATCCTCCTTCCTCAGCCTCCTGAGTGGCTGGGATTACAGGCACACACCACTGTGTGCCCAGCTGACTGGTCTTTTTCTTATTGATTTCAGGCACTCTTTATATATTAACCAATGACTAGTTCATTGCCTGTGTTTGCTGCAGATATTATTCTCATATTTTAACATTTCTTTTTATTTCATTAATATATTATTTTGTATCTTTCAGACATTCTAGCTTACTAAGTCTTTTCTGACTGAGAAGTTTTTGTGGTCTCATCTTCTTTGTACATTTTGGTGCTGGGAATTGAACCCAGGGCCTTACACAGGCTAAGCACTTGTTCCAACCCTGTGCTAAGTCCCCAGTCCTTTTTTGTTTTTATATTGAATCTTTGATTCACTTAGACTTTTTTTTTTTTTTTTTTGGTTTTGATTTATAGAATAAGGTAGGGATCCCCTATCTTTATTTATTTTTTTTTTCAGATGGGTACTCAATTATCAGAATATTATTTATTGTTTAATCTATCTTTTCCTTGTATATTTGAAAGTTTATCTCTACCATATACCAAACTCCTGTATGCATTTGGACTAAATTCCTGCGTGAATTTATTTCTAAACTATGCACTATTTCCTTGAGGATGCCTAACAAATCTGACAACTTTCCTGGAGCTTTTGCAAAATGACTGAAAATTTAATTGAGATGGTATTTCCTGTCATTTTAGACAGTTCATTAAAAAATTAAGAAATGTGATAATCTACAAAGATCTGTGGATATAGTAAACATTTTGAACCTGAGTTCAGTAAAAAATGCCTCTAGAACCTGGCGCAGTGGTAGTCCCAGCTATTCAGGAGGCCCAGGCAGGTTTGCTTGAGCCCAGGAGTTCAGGGCTGTTGGGAGCTGTGCAGCTCAGGAGCCCATACTAGGTATCAGACTGTGGTTGCACCTGTGAGTAGTTACTGTACTCCAACCTGGACCACACAGGGAGACCCTGTCTCCATTTCGACTGTGTTACTGAAAATTGTTCTCATGGGAACTTTATGCCTTTATGTTCGGTGGGAACTCTATTTCAAATTTTTTTTTTTTTTTTAGTAACTCTCTTCCTTGTTTGTTGTTTGTAACTTAATGATTAAATATATTTAGGCAAAATTATTGTTATTGGCATTAAGTCTCTGCATTTTATTATTAAAGATGAAACTTACCAACATGGCTTGACTACTTTTTTTTCCAAGTTAAGGATTTTAAAATTGTGTTAAAATGCATATAATACAAAACTCACCCCTTTATCCACATTTCAGCTTATTTCAGTGACACTATGCACATCCACACTGTTGTGCCACCATCATTGCTGGCCATTTACTTTTTAAGATAAATTTATAGCTTGTCTTTTAAAGGACAGAGGTAAGCTTAAAAATGGTCTGTCAAATCCTTGAGAAGCACAAGCCAGTCAGTAATTTGAAGCCAACAGGCAGTGTCTCTCTGGAACACAAATGCATTCTATAAAAGGAATTTGTTTCTTGGCTCTAAATGCCAATACATTAAATCTGGCCATTTAGAAATCGATCTAAAAACTGGTTCTTAAATGCTCAGATTCAGGATGAGCTCAGAGATGGAGCCACAGCCTTTGCTCTCCTTATTCTTAGGACAACAGGACACACAGCACCCCCTGCTCAGTGGCTATGACTTTTGTGGACAAGTCCAAGGCCCAGAACTTTTTATTTTGTGGATGAGCTCTCCCTGATGTTATCTGGATCAGTGGAGAAATGTCTCTTTCACACCTCCTAAAAATTTGTCCCCAACCCCAGTTACCTTGCTGCAGGTGTCACCCCCAGGCTGTGAGCTGATTCATCTGGGGATACCTTTCTTTTTCTTTTCTTTGGCACATAGACACATGTCAGTAGGGCTCTGGATGAAGAGGTGCTAGCATGACAATTTCCCGGGCACTGCCACATAATTATCATGCAGGCCAGACTCCAAGGGCCATCCTTCTGAGTGGAGAGGCACATTTCAAACAGAGTGATTCCTTCTGCCTTGTGGAGGGACATATGTTAATGAATGGAGCCAGGAGAGAGTCAATTAAAGGCAGCTCTTGGCCTGGCTCAAGCAGTCCACTCTCAGGTGGAGCTTGGAGCAGGATCAGATTGGGAGCAGCTGTGTAGTTCTTGCCCAAACACTGATCCTCTGCACATCGATGAGGCTGCTGCTCAGTAGATTGCTGCAATAAGAGAAAATGCTTGGGGCATTATTGTTCTGTTTTCCTGTAGTCATTGCATTCTATTTTGTATGTTCTTTTAGCTATGCTTATTTGCATAACTTGTCTCACAAAAGTTAAAAATTGACATCCCATTATGGAAAATTATAGGACATGACAGATGATCTGCGTTACTGGAATTAATCATCACATCAGAAAGGACTGATTTCCCCATTCTCTGCTGTCTCCATCATGTTGAGAGAAGCTAGACAGAGAAAAAATTCCAGAGTGCTGGTCCAACCAATGAAAGTCATTAAGGGTGAGAAACAACGTCAGAGCCTTGGCTGTTCTTTTCTGAGGATGACGTGAAGGAAAATTGTTCCATTTTTCTCCTCTGTAAATTGAGAATAATAATAGTATTTTTCTTGAAGGGTTGAAGTGAGAATTAAACAAGTTAACAGCCAGTACTCAGAAGACTTTCTCATACAGAATAATCTAAGTGCTGGCTATTGCCATAGTATTATAATTATTACTATCATTTTCTCAGTTCATCTCTGAGTATATTGGGAGACGTTGGCATTTCTGAGAAAATCTCTTATGTTTTTCTTTTGTTTGAGCATTGCTTGCACTTGTTCTTAAGGGGCAAAACGTACCATAATCCCTATCTCACTACAACACCAAACAGCAGCTATATTATGACAAATCATATTTTGATTTGGATCTGAGTTGGGGGTGTATTGTATTTCCCCCTCTTTAATAAAGAATGCTTTTGTAAGTACATGTGTTCACAGAAGGATATTTTTGGAAGAGAGAGTGTGTCCTGGGGTCTTAAGTTGGAATGTACATTTTTTTTTTTTTTTTTTAATGGTGCTGGGGATCTAATCCAGGCCTTTGTGCATGCTAGGCAAGCACTGAGTCACACCTCAGTGCAAAAGGTACCTTTAAATGCAGTGGTTCATTCAACTTCTGTGTGACTTCCCTTTGCTGTGAATGTAGAAGTGAACAAGGAGAAGAAAGTCAAGAAACGTAGAAACAAGTGGAAAAGACAATCTTAACTGTAAAAGTGTCATAAGAAAACAAAACAGTCTTACTGATAAAGAGGGACTGGGATAGGGGACGGGGCTGCCTTAGGTTGTGTAGTCTTGGAAGACTTCTCTAAGGAGGAGAGGAAATCAAACCTGGGGAGATCTGGGGAAAGGAACAAATTCCAAGTCCTAAAGCAGAAATCAGGTTGGTGCTTTTGAAGAACTGAAAGGTCATATGAACAAAAGAATAAACTGAGGCCAGAGAGGAAGACAAGGGCAAAGTCCTATCCAGCCTTCTGTCATGGTAAGAAACTTGAATTCTATTCTAAGTGGGATGTGAAGCATTCGAAGGTGTTAAGGGGGAGCACATGACCCAATTTTTGTTTTTATTGCCTTATTTGCTGATTGGAGAATGAATTGATGTGAGGGGGTGAAGAATGGAATCAGGGAGATGGATTAGGAACCCCTTGCCGAGGTACTGGTAGGAGAGATAATGGGGTCTTGGGCTAGAGACATCACACAGAAGAGAAGGGTCATCTTGTGCACGGTGTGGACACAGTCAACACGACATGCTGATGGCTGGATGTGGGGGTTGAGAAAGAGAAGACTTAAGGAGGATGCCCATATGTTTGGCTTCAACAACTAACAACTAGATGAACATGCAGTTCATCTAATCTAGTAGTTTCTTGATTTCAATCTTATGAGTCATTAAAATACAGGAAAAGTTGGGATAGTGAGCATAATGATGCTATTTTTTCTTTTGTCCAATAAGTTTACTTCAAAAGAAACAAACTATCATCAACTATCATCATCTCCTGTCATTTTTTTTTTTTTTTTTTTTGGGGTACTGGAGATTGAAATCAGGTGCACTTTACCACTGATCTACATCCACGGTCCTTTTAAAATTTTTTCTTTTAATCTAAAAATTGGAGACAAGTTCTTACTAAATTCCCAAGGCTGGTCTTGAACTTGTGGTTCACCTCCCTTGGTCTCCTGAGTGGCTGGGATTACAGGCATGTGTCACTGTATCTGGAAGCACAGTTACTTCACAGAAGAGAGGAGACTGTAACAGTGGAAAATAAGAATAGGAGTAATTTTGAGTAATCTTAGAATTAAGAACAATCCTTTAAATTCAGTAAAGTGAGCTCTAGGGAAAAAATCCTAACTTTATTATTATTTTCTTAGTGCTTTATTATAAGTCAGTAGAAACTATATCATACCTGGACAGGTATTTGGGAACTATTGGTTTATTTCATTTCTAAAATTTAGGCAGAAATCCAAGGTGCCGCCTCCCTGACAGATGATCTTCCAGTGTCTACATTAATACTCCATGGAGGGTCATGTATCATCTCACTAGGGAGCCCATCCCACTCTGGAAGAATTCTAATTGATAGATGAGCTCTGTGTTTGTCAGCTTTTCATTACTGTAACGAAATACCTGAGATACCTTAAAAAGAAAAAAAAAGTTTGTTTCAGCTCACAGTTTTGAGGTTTCAGTCCATTGTTGGTTGGTCTCATTGCTTTTGGGCCTGTAGCAAGGCAGCACATCATGTTGGGGGCACAGGGTGGAAACACATGGTGGAGGAAATTGTTAATCACATGACTGATGCAAAAAAATAAAAGGTAGAGGAAGAGGTGGGGGTCCCCAAATCCTCTTTGAGAGCAACAACTCTTTTTCCAGTGCCCTAACGTGCTACCACTAGGCCCCACCTCTCAAGGTTTTGGCAAGTTCCAATAGCAACACAAGCTGTGGAGCAAACCTTTAGCTCCTGGGCCTTTGGGGGATGTTCTACATCCAAACTGTAGCAATCTCCCTGACCTTTCTAAGTCCTAGCCCTGAGCTCTGGGTGTACACAGCATAACGCTGATCTCTCTTCAACATCATGGTCTTTCAAACATCTGAAAATATCAGTCATGTCTGCCTTTTTCAAAGAACACATTTCTATTTCCTTTAACTAAGGCTCACTTGACAAAGGTCCAAAGCGTATAACCCAATAGCATGCTCCATAAAGGTTCTAAGTGATTGCTGCTCCTGAGGTCACATGATAGTTGTTTGATGGGTGTTTGGTGTCTGTTGTTCTGTCTAATCTTATACACAGGAAAGAGGAAGTTGAAAAAAGTATCCATAAGCAGATTTAAAGGCTAGATACCTGGACATCTATTTTGGAACTGAGGCAGGATGAGGAATTTAAATACACACACAGATCTGGATCTCATAACCCTCTCGAGCATTAACATGATTTGTTCAAGAGAGACCTGGATTTAGAGGACAAATTAATTCATGTTCAAAGCTTTAGGGCTTTACAAAAAAAAATCTGGCCCTGCTCATCATGATTAATGTCGGAGAGACTATTTCTTACTTAACAGTCACGTAATTTAGAAATAATACATGTGAAAGCACCTAGCACAGTATCTAGCTATTTGTAAAAGTTTATTTCTTCTATTTCCTTTCTCCCTTTCTGGCTTCTTTCTCCTTCTGATCTGAATCTTTAATAGAGGATTGCTAGGGTTTATTGTATATCTCCATTATGTCCAAGTTGAAGTGGTAAATGTCCGGTTCCAATTTGATAGCTCTTTGACCCTTACATACTTAATGATAAAAATATGCCTCACTAAAACAGTCTTCTAAGAATGCCAAGTTTTACACATATTGGACATTAATAATCCTAAATATAAAACCAGGTGTGGTGGTGCATGCTTGTAACCCCAGCTCTTCAGGAGACTGAGGCAGGAGGACTGTGAATTTGAGGTCAGTCTGGGCAACATAAGGACACCCTGTCTCTAAGGAAAAAAGTCCTAAATGTAATAGGCAGGCTTTTCTTTTCTTTTCCTTTCTTTTCTCTTCCCTTCCTCCTCCTCTTTGTTTTTCTTTCTCTCTCTCTCTCCTTCCTTCCTTCCTTCCTTCCTTCTTTCTTTCTTTCTTTCTTTCTTTCTTTCTTTCTTTCTTTCTTTCTTTCTTTCTTTCTTTCTTTCTTTCTTTCTTTTCTTTCTTTCTTTCTTCTTTCCTCCTTCCTTTTCTCCTTCCTTCCCTCCCTCCATTCTTCCCTTCCTTCCTTTCTTTCTCTCAGAGATGGGGACTGAACACAGGGCCTCATGACGCTATATCACCAACCCAGGTGAACTTTTTATAGTTTGGTTATTTGTACTTAACAATTAACAAAATCTCAAGTACAGGATAAAAGAAAATTTCCGTGCAAGAGGCACAGATAGCTACCATAAGGTAGAGGTGGGTCTTATTCTTTTAATTTGTTGTCTTTTTTGTTTTTGCAGTGCTCGGATGGAACCCAGGGCCTTGGGCATGCCAAGCACTCTACCCCTGAGCTACACTGCCAGCCCTTCTGTTGTGTTGTTTTTAATCTTTATATATGATATAGTTGAGTGTTTCAAGGTGAGGATGATTATATCTTCTATGTGATGACGTATTTGTCAATTTAAAGTATGTCTTAAACCTTTTGACTTGAATTCCACTCTTCCTACAATTAAACTTGAATTCTCTCCCCCCTTGTTTACAGTAACCTGGCATGTCTACCTCCAGTGTTAATGTTAATGTTGGTGGGGGCTTGTGTGGACAATGGAGGGGGAAGGTCTTGTGGGGGGCACAGTGGCCAGCCCCAAATGGACCTCTTCTGGGAAAGATTTCCTGACCCCAGGCCTCAATTCACTCTGTAGGTCCTGAACCACCTCATGCTGCTTGCACGGGAAGGAGACTGTGATCCAAACACTGGATCCACACACTGATTTACTTTCATGTGTGGAGATCATTTTCTCAGAAGAATGTTTCAAAGGCCCCCCCTCTAACCACCCCTTTCCCTGAGGACTGCTATTACAGGTATCTCTTGGTATCTGAGGGGGACTGGATTCAGGACCCATCATAGATTCGAAAATCCCAGGATGGATGCTCAAGTCTCATGTATTATTTGCATATCATCTATGTACATTTTACCTTACACTTTAAAAAAATCATCTCTGGATTACTTATAACACCTAATATAAGTTGTACATATTACTTCATTTTAATGGATTCACTCCTGGAATTGAACCCGGAAGTGTTCTACTGCTGAGTTACATCCTAGCCCTTTTAATTTTGAGATAGCATCTTGCTAAATTGTCCAGACTGGTCTTGAATTTGTGATCCTTCTGCTTCAACCTCCCACCTCAGCCTCCCGAGTAGCTGGGATCACAGGTGTGTGCCACCACGCCCAGTGGCTGTTTCGTTCTGAAGTGACCAGAATTACTGCTAAGATGTGTGTGCCTTTCGGGCCCTGTGCAACTTCTCAAACTTTAGAATCAGTTTGGTCCTGTCGCCTTTGCTTCCTGTTCCATACTCATTTTTATGTGGTTGCTTTTTATCACAGCAACTGCCAAAATCTAGCTTTGCAAAGACATGACACCATTACAAGGAACATTGCTATCTAATGTTGAAACTGTGAACTACCTCAAGTTAGCAGTTTGTCTGGTGTCTGACAGATATCAAATGTCTCTTGAAAATTTAAAATATCCTGTGAGTTCACTGTGGTGCCTCAGGGTGCCTTGGAGCCCAGTTGGAGAACATTATTAATTCTTTAGGGATTCTAGTTCATGTAGGGTTACTAATTCCACAAATAAGCACAATTTAGTATTATCCTTAGACTTGGTTACTTAGGATTCTTAAAAGACAGATCCCTGAACTGTTCTTTTAAAAATGCTGAATAATTTCTTTTTTTTTTTTTTTTTCAGTGTTGGGGATTGAACCCAGAGCCTTGTGCTTGCAAGGCAAGCACTCTACCAACTGAGCTATATCCCCAGCCCCAAAAGTGCTGAATAATTTCTAAACTATACAATGTACCATGGAAATTTTTTTCTCCAAGCTCTTAATATATTTAGAGAAATAAAACCTAGAATATAGAAGAGACTATTTATTTATTTATTGGTATCAGGGATTGAACCCAGGGGTGCTCAACCACAGAGCCACATCCCCGGCCTTTTTAATATTTTATTTAGAGACAGGTCTTGCTAAGTTGCTTAGGGCCTTGCTAAATTGCTGAGGCTGGCTTTGAACTCCCAGTCCTCCTACCTCAGCCTGTTGGGCATTACAGGCATGTGCCACTGTGCCCAGCTGAGACTGTTTTATTTATTGATTTTGGTACTGGGAATGGGACTCAGGATCTTGTTCATGGTGGACAAGAGCTCTGCACTGTGCAGCTTCCCCAGTCCTCCTTAGGTTTATATTTTAGATGAGTAAGCTGCCCAGCTGCCTTAGTTTGTAAATCCTTATTTGAGATCACCTCTTTCTTAATCTCTTTGTGCCCAATGGTGTGCATGTGTGTGTGTGTGTGTGTGTGTGTGTGTGTGTGTGTGTGTGTCTGGCATCCAGTTTCATTATGATCTTTGTAATGAAGATAGAAAGGAGGAGAGAAAGGCTTAGGAGTGGGAAATTAATCATAAGAAAACCTCCCAGGGATTGCCACCAAAGAAATGTGGAAACCTGAGGTGGTCGGTATGCCAGACCAAAGTGTGGGAATTGTGAATGGAGGGGCAGAGATCTGTAATGGTTCCGGTTTGTGCTGTAGGAATGACAACTGTATCCCTCTAGTCGTACTCCTTGGTAGCCATAAAAAAAAAAAAAAAAACTATGTAAGAAAAATATATTAAAAGCCAGGTGTGTCTGTAATCCCAGAACCTTGGGAGGCTGACACAGGAGGATTGCCAAGTTTGAGGACAGCCTCAGAAACTTAAGTGAGGACATAAGCAACTTAGGGAGACCCTGTCTCAAAATAAGAAATAAAAAGGGCTGGTGATGTGGTTCAGTGGTTAAGTGACCCTGTGAGGAAAAATATATTAGGAAAGGAAGAGGAGGAAAAATAAAATAGGGAGAGGTAAGAGCTAAAGAATATAACTCAGGGCTAAAAGTTTAAGATGACTAAAAGAAAGTAAGATGTTTGAAAATGAGAGGTGACATAAAAGATTTAAAATAAGAGACATGAAAATCTGGAACTACTGAAATAAAAAGGTAAGTTTGGAAGTGAGAAGGATATAAGATAGGTTAAAAATAAAGCTAGGGAGTTAACAATGAAAATAGTTTTTTTTAAAGTGTCAAAGAAGAAACTTTAAAAAGTTCTCAAAAGAGAAAAAGTAAGAATTCAAAGCAAAAGAAAAAAGATAAGGTAAGAGCTAGTCTAAAAGGTGAAAAAACTTAAGAGGGAAAGAGATCATTAAGAGCAGCTTAAATATTGTGTGGGAAACTGAGCTTCTACTTCCAGGGCAAAGGGTACACGATTTCAGAACCAGCCTCCACGGTGGTGGCCAGCTCCTCAGGCCATCCCAGCAGTGGCATTAGATGGTATGTGACCTGTGTGGTCCTGTAGGTGTGATTCTGCCCTAGATGAAGGTTGGGCTGCTTAACTATCTGTTTTAAAATCTAGTGGTGAGCTTTGAAAACTAGATGAATGTCTTAGTCAGCTCTGCATCATTGTGACCAAAAGACCTGACAAGAACAACTTAGAGGAGGAAGTTTATTTTGGCTAAAGGTTTCACAGGTTCAGTTCATCGCTCTGGGCCCCCGGTGAAGCAAAACATTATGTTGGAAGGATGTGGCAGAGGGGGTGCAATTCAGGTCACCATAAGGAGGAAGGAGAGAGAGAGAGTGAGAGTGAGAGTGAGCAAGAGCATTCCATTCACCAGGGACAAAATATAAACCCAAAGTCACACCCACAGTGACCTACTTCCTCCAGTCACATCCTACCTGCCTACAGTTATCACCCAGTTAATCCAAATGATTTAGTCAGTTTTTTTTGCCGCTGTGACTGAAAGACCCAACTGTAGAGGAGGAAAATGTTTATTTGAAGGTTCACAGTTTTAGAGGTCTTAGTCCATAGGAGGCCGGTTTCATTCCTCTGGGCTTGAGGTGAGGCTGAACATCATGGCGGGAGAGTGTAGCAGAGAAAAGCAGCTCACACAATGATCAGGAAGCAGAGAGCAAAGATCTCCACTTGCCAGATACAAATACATACCCTAAAGCCACACCCCCAATGTCCCACCTGTTCCTGTCAAACCCTACCACGTCAGTTACCACTCAGTTAATCCCTACCAGGGGATTAATTTACTGATTGGGTTACAACCCAATCATTTCTTCTCTGACCTTTCTTGCATTGTCTCACATGTGAGCTTTTGGAGGCAACTCACATCCAAACCATAACATCACATCAGTGGATTAATCTACTAAATTGTTATAGTCAAGAATTCAGCCAACATGCAAACTATGACATATTGAGCCATGTGCAAAATTGGGAGTCTTCAAATGTTTTCCACAGGAAGTCATTGTGTTTGAAAAATATTAAATCAATGAGATTGGAGGCTGGAGATGAGCTAAGAAGTCACAGCAATGAGTAACTCAGAAGTGAAGTGTTGGGCTGGGGAGATAGCTTAGTTGGTAGAGTGCTTGCCTTGCAATCACAAGGCCCTGGGTTCAATCCCCAGCACTGACAAAAAAAAAAAAAAAAAAAAAAAAAGGGTGAAGTGTTATATAGCAGTGTGGATCGGCAGCGGGAAGACTAAGGGAAGGGATAGCTGGGAGAAAATTTAAAAGGAAGAACTGAAGCTGGGTTTGGTGGCCCATGCCTGTGATTCCAGTTACTTGAGAGGCTGAGGCAGGAATCTTACAAGTATGAGGTCAGCCTGAGAAATTTAGTCTGGTTCTAGAAATTTTGCCCAAAGGCTCAGTCCTACCAGTGCAACTATTTTGAGAGTTTGGCATTGGAAGCCCCAAGAAAAGATCATGTTATATGTCACATGATTAAAGATGGTTTTAATTATTTCTACTTCAGTCTGAATAATCTTAGTCTTTTTTTTTTGGTACCAGGGATTGAACACTGGGCCACTTTACCACTGCTTCACGTCCCCAGTCCTTATTAGTTTTGTTTTGAGAGGGTCTCACTAAGTTGCTGAGAGTTTGCTACATTGCCCAGGCTGTCCTTAAATTTGTGATCCTCCTGTCTCAGCCTCCCTAGTTGCTGGAATTACAGGGGTACACCACAGTTCCCGATTTTTTTGTTTTTTGTTTTTGGTACTGAGAGTTAAAACCAGGAGTGCTTAACCTGAACACATCCCCAGCCCTTTTAATTTGTGATTTTGAGACAGGGTCTTGCTCAGTTGCCGAGGTTGGCCTTGAACTTGTGATCCTCTGCCTCAGCCTCCTGAATTGCTGGGATTACAGGCAAGCAACACCATACACTGGCCTGCTTAGTCTTCTTTAATGGACCTCCAAATATATATATTTTTTCCTTTCAAACTTTTAATTGTGACTATGGCTAAGCTCAGAGTTTTTCTATTTCAATAGGCAGGTAAAAATTTATTAAGTATTGTGCCAGTTCTTACTAGGGATGTAACTCCCTCATCTGCTTAGTATGTTTGAGGCTCTGGGTTTAATTTCCAGCATTAAAAATAAATAAATAAATAAATAAATAAGTAAAATTATTTTACAATGATTTGAAAATGTGTTTCAGTGTAATACATAGAAATTATGATTTAATTTTTGTGAAAATAGATTAAATAGTAATAGTTTATGTAATTCAAATAGTGTATGTGACTTAAGTGGTATTACTCGGGTGACTTCAAGTTCTGTAGGGCTCTGGAGTCATCCTCCCCCTTAACATTGAAGAAGTGACTATGTTCTCCTAGCATTCCCCAAAATATTTTTAAGTAATCGTAGAGGTCTCAACCTCCAATTTCATGCTCTCATTAAATGCTTGTTCTCTGCTTTCCAGAGTTTGGCTATTGTGAATTGTGCTGCTATATATGCACATGATTAAAGTATGATGATTTTAATTCTTTAGAATAAATACCAAGCAGCAGTATAGCTGAGTTATATGGTGGGTCCATGCCTAGTCTTTTGAGGACTGATTTCCATAGTGTTTGGTCTAATTTACTATCCCACCAACAGTGTAAAAGTTTTCATTTTTCTCCACATTCTCTATGACATTTGTTGTTGTTATTATTGTCATCATTATTATTTAATACCAGGGATTGAATCCAGGGGTGCTTAACCACTGAGTCACATCCCTAACCCCTTTTATATTTTATTTAGAGACAGGGTCTCCCTAAGTTGCTGAGGCTGGCTTTGAACTCACGATCCTCCTGCCTCAGCCTCCTGAGTGGCTGGGATTACAGGTGTGCATCGCCGTGTCCAACAATTATTTGTATTCTTGATGACTGCCATTCTAACTGGTGTGAGATGAATTCAAATCAGTGTAGCTCTGATTTGCATTTCCCTCATTGCTAATGATGTGGAACATTTTTTCATGTTTGTTGACCATTTGTATTTCTTATTTTGAGAAGTGTTTTTAATTTGTTTGCCCATTTATTAATTGGGTTATTTGATTTTTTGGTGTAAAGTTTTTTTGAGTTCTAGATATTAATCCTCTGTCAGAAGAATAGGTAGCAAAGATTTTCACCCTTTCTATAGGTTCTCTTTTTACATTCCTAATAGTTTGCTGTGCAGCAGTTTTTAATTTGATGTCATCCCATTTATTAACTCTTGGCATTATTTCCTAAACTTTAGAGGTCCTATTGAGAAATTCCTTGTTGGTACCTGTATGCTGAAGTGTTGATCCTATGTTTACTTCTAGGAGTTGCATAGTTTCTGGTCTGATTCTTAGATGTGTGATCCATTTTGAGTTGATTTTTGTGCAAGGGGAGAGATAAGGGTCTAGTTTTATGCTTCTTCATAGGGATAACCAGTTTTCCTAGCATTATTTGTTAAAATGGCTGTCTTTTCTCCAATATATGTTTTTGTTACCTTTGTTAAGGATCAGATGACTGTAGATATGTGGGTTTGTCTCTGTGTCTTCTGTTCTGTACCATTAGTCTGTGTGTCTGTTTTTATGCCAGTACCATGCAGATTTTGTTGCTATAGCTCTGTAGTGTAATTTGAAGTCAGGTATTGTGATGCCTCCAGCATTCCTTTTTTTGGCTTAGAGTGACTTTGGCTATTCTGGGTTGTTTATTCTTTTTTATTTTTTTTAATTAAAATCTTTTTTATTTTTGATTCATTGTACACAAATGGGGTACAACCTTTCATTTCTATGGTTGTACACGATGTAGATTCACACCATTCATGTAATCATACATATACATAGGGTAATACTGTCTGCTTCATTCTACTATCTTTCTGTCCTCCACCCCCTCCCACCCCATTTTCCTCTACACCATCCAAAGTTCCTTTATTCTTCTCTTACCCCCGCCACCCCCCTCATTATATATTGTCATGCACTTATCAGAGAAAGTATTCAACCTTTGGTTTTTTGGGCTTGGCCTATTTCACTTAGCATGATATTTTCCAACTTCATCCATTTACCAGCAAATGCCATAATTTTATTCTTCTTTATGGCTGAGTAATATTCCAGAGTGTGTGTTGATTTTATATCCTGCTATTTTGCTGAATTCATTTATGAGGTCTATAAGTTTTCTGGAGGAGTTTTTTGGATCCTCTAAATAGAGAATCATGTCATCAGCAAATAGTGACAGTTCGAGTTCCTCTTTTCCTATTTGTATCCCTTTAATTTCTTTAGTCTGTCTAATTGCTCTGGCCAGTATTTCCAGGATGATGTTGAATAGAAATGGTGAAAGAGGGCATCCCTGTCTTGTTCCAGATTTTAAAGGGAATGCTATCAGTTTTTCTCCATTAAGAATGATGTTGACCATGGGCTTAGCATGAGTAGCCTTTACAATGTTGAGGTATTTTCCTACTATCCCTATTTTTTCTAGTGTTTTGAGCATGAAGGGATGTTGTATTTTGTTGAATGCTTTTTCTGTGTCAATTGAAATAACCATATGATTCTTATCCTTAAGTCTATTGACATGATGGATTACACTTATTGATTTACAGATATTGAACCAATCTTGCACTCCCAGGATGAACCCCACTTGATTGTGGTGCACTATCTTCTTAATATGTTTTTGGATATGGTTTGCCAGGATTTTGTTAAGGATTTTTGCGTCTATATTCATCAAGGATATTGGTCAAAAATTTTCTTTCCTTGTTGTGTCTTTGTCTGGTTTGGGTATGAGGGTGATATTAGCTTCATAGAATGAGTTTAGTAGGGTTCCCTCCTTTTCTATTTCCTGGAATACTTTGAGAAGTATTGGAATGAGTTCTTCTTTGAAGGTCTTATAGAACTCGACTGAGAATCCATCTGGTCCTGGGCTTCTCTTGGTTGGTAGGCTTTTGATGGCTTCTTCTATTTCATTGCTTGATACTGATCAGTTTAAATTGTGTATGTCTTCCTGGTTCAGTTTGGGAGGATCATATGTCTCTAGAAATTTGTCGATGTCTTTGGTATTTTCTATTTTGTTGGAATATAGATTTTCAAAGTAACTTCTCATTATGTTATGTATTTCAGTGGTATCTGTCATGATATTTCCTTTTTCATCATGAATTTTAGTAATTTGAGTTTTCTCTCCTTCTCTTTGTTCGTGTGGCTAGGGGTTTGTCTATTTTGTTCACTTTTTCAAAGAACCAGCTTTTTTTTTTTTTTGTCAATTTTTGGATTTGTTTCTTTTGTTTCAATTTCATTGATTTCAGCTCTGATTTTAATTATTTCCTATCTTCTACTACTTTTGGTATTGTTCTGTTCTTCTTTTTGTAGGACTTTGAGCTGCAATGTTAGGTCATTTAGTTGTTGACTTTTTATTCTTTTCTTGAATGTGCTCCATGCAATGAATTTTCCTCTTAGTACTGTTTGCATAGCGTCCCAGAGATTTTGATATGTTGTATCGACATTCTCATTTACTTCTAAGAATTTTTTTTATCTCCTCCCTGATGTTTTCTGTTATCCATGCTTCATTCAATAACACATTATTTAGTTTCCAGGTGTTGGAGTAATTTCTGTTTTCTATTTTGTCATTGATTTCTAATTTCATTCCATTATGATCTGATAGAACATAAGGCAGTATCTCTACTTTTTTGCATTTACTAAGGGCTGCTTTGTGGCATAACATACGGTCTATTTTCGAGAAGGTTCCGTGTGATGCTGAGAAGAAAGTGAATTCTCTTGTTGATGGATGCAATATTCTATATATGTCTGTTAAGTCTAGGTTATTGATTGTGTTATTGAGTCCTATGGTTTCTTTGTTTGGTTTTTGTGTGGAAGATCTATCCAGTGGTGACAGTGGTGTGTTAAAGTCACCCAGAATTATTGTGTTGTGGTCTATTTGATTCTTGGCATTGAGAAGGATTTGTTTGATGTACATGGATCCAGTGTTGTTTGGGGCATAAATATTTATGATTGTTATGTCTTCCTGATTTATGATTCCCTTAAGTAGTATGAAATGTCCTTCTTTATCCCTTCTGACTAACTTTGGCTTGAAGTCCACTTTATCTGAAATAAGGTTGGAAACCCCTGGTTTTTTACTGGGTCCATGTGCTTGATATGTTTTTCCCCATCCTTTCACCTTTAGTCTGTGGATGTCTTTTTCTATGAGACGAGTCTCTTGAAGGCAGCATATTTTTAGGTCTTTCTTTTTAATCCATTCTGCCAGTCTATGTCTTTTGATTGATGAGTTTAGGCCATTAACATTCAGAGTTATTATGGAGATATGATTTGTATTCCCAGTCATTTGGGTTTATTTTTGGTTTTTAACTTGACTTGGTTTCTCCTTTGAATGGTTTTTCCTTTAAGGTATTTCCTCCCTTTACTGACCAACATTGTTGCTTTTCATTTCCTCCTCATGGAATATTTTGTTGAGAATATTCTGTAGCGCAGGCTTTCTATTTGTAAATTCTTTAAACTTTTGTTTATCATGAAAGGATTTTATTTCGTCTTCAAATCTGAAGGTTAGTTTTGCTGGGTATCGGATTCTTGGTTGGCAACCATGTTCTTTCAGAGTTTGAAATATGTTGTTCCAGGCCCTTCTAGCTTTTAGAGTCTGGGCTGAGAAATCTGCTGATATCTGTATTGTTTTCCCCCTATATGTAATCTGATGCTTTTCTCTTGCAGACTTCAAAATCCTATCTTCATTTTGTATGTTAGGCATTTTCATTATAATGTGTCTTGGTGTGGACCTGTTGTTATTTTGTGCATTTGGTGTTCTGTAAGCCTCTTGTATTTGATTTTCCATTTCATTCTTCAGGCTTGGGAAATTTTCTGATATTATTTCATTGAATAGGTTGTTCATTCCTTTGGTTTGTATCTCTGTGCCTTCCTCAATCCCAATAATTCTTAAATTTGGTCTTTTCATGATGTCCCATAGTTCTTGGAGATTCTGTTCATGATTTCTTACCATCTTCTCTGTTTGGCCAACTTTGTTTTCAAGATTAAATATTTTGTCTTCATTGTCTGAGGTTCTGTCTTCCAAGTGATCTAGTCTGTTGGTGATGCTTTCCATTGAGTTTTTTATTTGGTTTATTGTTTCCTTCAGTTCAAGGATTTCTGTTTGGTTTTTTTTTGAGAATCTCTATCTCTTTGTTGAAATGATCATTTGCTTCCTGCAGTTGCTCTTTCAACTACTTATTGGAGTGATCATTCATTGCCTGCATTTGCTTTCTTGTCTCATTCTTTGCTTCATGAATCATTTTAATTATGTATAATCTGAACTCCTTTTCTGACATTTCTTCTAACATACTGTCATTGGATTCTATTAATATGGAATCTAGGTTTGTTTGGATCATTTTCTTCCCTTGTTTTTTCATGTTTTTCATGTATCTTCCCCTCTAGCAGTGCAGATCTTGGGTGTTGCAGTTTCCCCCCATAGGCTCATAGTGACTCTATAGGTTTCCAATAACTTTTCTTTAAGGGGGAGATATTAGCAGTGCCCAGTTCAGACAATATGCAACCCTAAACCAAATAGCCCCTATGAGGATGTTAACAATATTGTCATAATAAACAGAGAGTATGAGTTCAATTATTATCTATAGTATAACAAATAGATTTGCAATAAGGTCTGCAGTTTCTAATGGAGGACAAAGAGGATGGGAAGGGGTGTAGGATGTAACTGTTAATGGGATAAGAAAAGAATATAGAAATTCTAGATCATAGAAAGAGTGAGAGTGTAATCAAAAGAAGTTGGTTATTAGCATGCAAAAATGTAGAAAGAGACTCTGAGGGAACAGGTAAACAAAAGGAAAAGAGCGAGAAAAATAAAGAAACAAAAGCTTAAAAATTTTCAATAAGGAGGAAAAAAAATGTACATTCTAACAGTCATATAGTATTTAAACCTCCCAGTCTTCAGTAGCCTGATGTATGAGAGGTACCTGATAATGAGCTTCCAGTCTCCAGCAGGCATCTCAGGATGAGATTTGCCCCATCTAAAGATGGGAGATAAGGCTTCTTGGATTATCCAAGATGGCCACTCTGGCTTCCAAATTGGTTGGTAAATGGGGAGCTGCAGCACAGGGTGTGGGTGTGGTCGGGTGTGGTCCTGGAAGTGGTGTGTGGTTGGTCTGGTTATGGGATCCTGGAGGTGGGTGCAGTTGGCTGAGTGCCCCAGATCAGGGAGTGGTAGGTTGGGCTGAGGGATCCTGGAGACAGGGCTCAGTCAGTCCAGGCAAGGGCCCTACTGGTCCTGGCTCTTGTCTCAAAATGGCGGTAGCCATGTGTAACCAAACCTGCAGGTACTGTGACAGTGGACTTCCAGGCAACAGCAGGCAGCTGGTGCTCCACTGGTGGTCTGTGGTCAGCCTTCTGGTTGCTATTGGACTATCGGCAGGTGAACCTTGGGCTGTGGGTGATGGATAGGTGTAAGGCAGGCGATGGACAGGCAAAAGGAGGCAAATGGCGGATGGTAGGCACCAGACAGTGAGCAACCTGCACTCAAAAAGTAGTCAATATGCTGGCAGACTGCAGGTTATTGCAGTAGACAAATGGGGTAAACAGAGGGTCGATTAGCAGCAAAACTGCCTCACCAAGAAACAGATAACCTCTGCTCGAAACCCGAGTTACAGAGTGACAAGGAATGCAGACTCTCTCTAGTCTGCCATCTTGGATTTCTCCTATATACTTTTTTATATGTACATTTTTGCAAAGCTGCTAATGACTTTTTCAGCTTCTCTGTGGTCTTTGATTCATTGCAACTTAATGTTAGATTTTTTCTTTAATTGAATTGCTCAGAACTGTATTTTTTTTTTTTTTTTTTTTTTTTTTTTTTTTTTTTTTTTGGTTCTGGGGATTGAAGCCAGGGCCTTGTGCTTAGGAGGCAAGCACTCTACCACCTGAGCTATATCCCCAGCCCCTTGTATACTTTTTTTGAACTGTATGTTTTTGACCATTGGCAATTGTGCATGCAGACTGCATCCTTCATTTCTTCCTTCTTTAAACCTTAAGTGTTCTAGTGAACAAGGTCTGAGCAAGGCACATGGGGTTATTTGTGCTTCTGCTACCATCATTAGGATATTGAGTATTCTGTAGGCATCTATCATTCTGGAAGTAACAGTGATATATCTCCAGAAGTCCTGTACTGTGAAACAAAACAAAGTTGTGAGTATGACTAAATGGGGCTCTTCATTTTTTAATGATAATAGATGTTCATTAGACCAGTATTCATTAAATGAATAAAAAATTGGCATAATCAGTGAGTAACAGATGCATTTACAGTTGTGTTAATTTCTGGATCAGGTGAAGAATTTTCTGAGAATCATTTGCTAAAAGCCCTCAGACTCAAATGCATGGTGAGTGAGTTGAGATGTTCTATGCTTTTCTAGGTTGACTTATGTAATTTTGAACCATTATAATAATTAAGGAATAGTCAAGGGGGTTATTTAAAGTGAAAAAGACTCTTTATCTAATATATAACTTAATCTTAGGTTTATGGAGGGCAAGAGAGAGTAATAGAAAAGATGGATATGACCAAAGCCCTATATATGCATATGTAGAAATGTCACAGTAAAATCCATTAATCTGTACAGTTGAATAATAAAAAATAAAGTTGATTGAATACAGTTGATTGAATAATAAAAATAAATAAAAATAAAGTGGGAGGAATCACTCAAAGACTCATAAGTTTAATCAAACTAGGATGTTTTCTCTTATAAAAATACCTTAAGTCAGTGAAATATTTTGGTTTTCTTTTCTTTTTTGGAGTGTGAGTGTGTTAGGGATCAAATTGAGAGCCTCATGCTTGCTAAGTTAAGTGGTTTGTCACTGAGCTTATCCTCAGGCCCAGTGAAATGTTTTGGAATATCTGTAATGTTTTTGAGGTCCACCTATACTGGTACATTAGGGTACTTTATATCCCTTAATCACATTATGGCTGCTGCTCTTTTTATCAGTAGCGCAGGTTGTTAGTGACTTTCCCATTCCCCTTTCCTCCTTGCTTTTGTTTTACCTTGCCTGCTGCAGAAATGTTCCTGCCAAAAGTCGTGTCTGCTTCCAGATAGAGGTGTGAGAACTGGGAAGAGAAAAATGTATTCGACTCCTATAAATCTAGGTTGAGACAGTGTTGCTTTAACAACTGATAAAGTTAATGTCAGGCAAGTCATGTTTTCTTCAAAATGTTGGAAGTCAAGCATATCAGGACATTTTAAAAAACATCAACTAATTTAAAACATGCTTATTCTGCACCTATATTTCTCAATATTAGCGATGACATGAAAAAATCAATTATTTATTAAATACATTTCTTTTCTTTCTTTTCTTTTTTTGGTACCAGAGGATTGAACCCAGAGGTGCTTAATCACTGAGCCATATCTCCAGGTCTTGCTAAGTTGCTTAGGGCCTTACTAAGTTGCTGAGGCTGGCTTTAAACTCGAGGCCTTCCTACTCTAGCCTCTTAGGTTACTGGGATTTCAAGTGTGTGCCACCCATGCCCAGCTTAAATACATTTCTTTAGAAATGCATCCCTTACTTCTAGCAACCATTAATCTGTTCATTTTTCACAATTTTATCATTTTTCAAATGTTATACTAAAACAATCATATAGTATGTGACATTTGGAATTGGATTTTCTTCAATAAGCATAATTTCCTACATTGATCCAAGTTATTACAATTATCTATAATTTTTAAAAATTGAGTAGAATTCCATGGTTTGAATGAATATACCACAGTTTGTTCAGTCATTAACCTGTTGAAAGACATCTGAATTGCTTCTAGTTTTTGACTTTACAATATCATGAATATTTGAGTACAGATATTTTGTAAATAAAGTTTTTCATCTTTCTGTTATTAATATCCAAAAGTTCAATAACTAGATTATATGGTAGTTGCATGTTTAGCCTTATTAGAAAGAAATTGCACTGGGGCTGGGGTTGTGGCTCAATGGTAGAGTGCTTGTCTTGCACATGGGTTCAATCCTCAGCACGACATAAAATAAATAAATTAAAGGTATGGTGTCCATTTACAACTTAAAGAAAAAAAAAAGAAATTGCAGTGCTAAGAGAATGTTTTAGACATTCTAATAGATGTGTAATGATATCTTTTTGTGGTCTTAATTGACATCTAATGATGAGTGAAATTGAGCATCTTTATGTGCATTTTTACTATCCTCACTTTTTTTGATAAAGTGTAAGCCTTTTGCAAATTTTGTTAATGGGTTGTTTTTCATGATTGAGTTTTAATAGTTCATTATATATTCTTGAAATGGGTTCTTTATCAAACATATGCTTTGAAAATATTTTTTCTGTCTCTGTTGTGTCCTTTTTTTTAAACAGTGTCTTTTGAAGAACATATTTCTAACTTTGAAGACTAATTTAACAATCTTTTTTTTTTGTTTGTTTGTGTTTTTGCAGTGTCAGGATCAAATTCAGGGTCATGCTAGTACATGCTACCACTGAGCTACATCCCAAGTGCCTAATAATTTATTCTTTTATAAATTGCGATGTTGGTGTTTTATATCTAAGATATGTTTACTAGCTCAATGACATAAAGGTTTTCTCCTAAATGTTTTGTAGATTTAGATGATATGTTTAGGTCTATGATTCACTTTACATTAATTTTTGCATATGGTACAGGTATAGATTAAGTTTTTTGTGTTGTCATATAGATATTCAATCATTCAATCTTCATTTGTTGAAATTATTATCCTCTTTTCACTAAAGTACTTTTGTATCTTTGTTGAATATTAAAATTTTAGGTAAGTATGGTTCTATTTCTGGACCCTTTTTTCTGTTCCATTGATCTATTTGTCCTTTTTGCCAATACTACATTGTTCTGGTTAGTCTTGAAATCAGATGGTATGCTGTAGCATATTGTATATGTTCTGTTTTTTCAAAGTTGTTTTGGTTAAATCAGGTCTTTTGTATTTCTAGATGAATATTAGAGTCTGTTTGCCAATTTTTACACAAAAGTCTGATAAGATCTTCATTGGGATTACATTGACTCTAAAGATCAATTTGGGGAGAATTGACATCTTAACAATATTGAGCCTTTGGAATCACTAACAATGTACATACACCCTTTTGTTTAGGTCTTCTTCAATTTTTTTTTTTCAGTGTTCGGGATTGAACCTAGGGCGTAGGCAAGCACTCTACCACTGAGCTACACCCCCAACTCTTTTTCAATTTTTCCCTGCAATATTTTATAATTTTCAGCATATAGATAAATCCTTTTATCAGATTTATCTCCAACATTTAATTTTCCTATGCTATTATAATGGTATTATTTTTAAATTTCAATTTTGAATTATTTATTGTTAGCTATAGATGACTTTTGTAAATTTTATCTTGCATTCTGCAAACTTGCTAAACTCATTTATTAGTTCTAGTAGCTTCTCTGTAGAAGTCATCAGGTTTTCTACACTGGGTGATCAATTTCCTAAAAATAAGACCATTATCCTTTTTCCTTCTTTCTTTCCAACCTGAAAAATTTAAAATTTCTTTTTGTTTTGCTTTTTTTTTTCTATTGGTACTGGGGATTGAACCTAGGGGAGCTTAACCACTGAGTCACATCCCCAGCCCCTGCCCCCTCTTTTTTCTTTTGAGATAGGGTCTCACTAATTTGCTTAGGGCCTTGCTAATTTGCTGTGGTTGATCTCAAACTTGGGATTCTCCTGCCTCAGATTCCTGAGTCACTGGGATTACAGATGTGCACCAGCATGCCTGGCTTAAAATTTGTTTTTCTTGATCTATTTTGCAGGCTACAATTTCCAGGACAATGTTCAATAGAAATAATGAGAGCAGACATCTTTACTTTGCTCCTGACTTTAGGGGAAAAGCATTCAGTCCTCTACTATTGAGTGTTAATTGTAGTATATTTTGCATATATACTTATTTTTGCTTTTGGAGCCTGGTATTGGGGAAGCCAACTACATCCTAGGGGTCTGCTTAGCAAGTATCCTGGACCCAAGAAGCAAAACTCCTTCCTGCTGTGTATCTCCTATTTCCTCCTCTGACAGAACTTAATACTATTTCAGCTAACAATGGACAAGTATCTAAAGGACCTACCTCCATTTTTGGATTATGCAATGAGAATGAATTTGGAACCAAGAAGCAATAATTCATAATCAGCATATTGTCTTTCAGAGATTATAACCTGATGTCCAGTATCTTGCAAACTGTTGTTTTATGTCTTTTGTCCAATGTTTGGCTGTTTCAGGCAGGAGAGTAAATATAGTCCTTGCTGTCCCATCTTGTCCAGAAGCAGATGTACTCCCTTTCCTACATTTTTGAGTAGTAATTTGAGCATGCCATCTGTTTCCTTCTAGAATCCTGCCAGGGCACTTGTGTTTCCTATAAACTGGTAGTTATGTTGAATGGTTTCTTTAGATTCAGGTTAAACATTTTTGGCAAGAATCCTTCATAGATCATGCCGGGTATCTCATATTGCATCACACTGGATTTTTTACTTCTGGTCATGCTGACTTTGATTGCTCAGTAAAGGTGATGATCACCAGATCTTAACATTGCAAAGGGACTTCCCCTCTACAGTTATTAAAGAATAGCTGGGGTGACACTTTCACACCTTGTGACTATCCTTTAGCACAAACATCTTCACCTGATACTTGTCTGAATCAGTGTTTTTATTAGATTTCAAAAAATAGTGAATTTTCAGTTTTATCACAACAGCTATGTTTATTATTCTGTAGAAGAAAGCTTTCCATTATCAAATAGAGATGAAATGTTTTTTAAAAAGGTAGGGTAAGTACCTATTTTTCACTTTTAATTACTAATTTTTAGAAATAGAAATCAGTCACCTCCAATGGCAGTGAATGAATTTTCTTTTTCTTGCTTTCAATACTACGGTTATAGCTTGAATATCGAAAAATCCCCCAAAGACTCATGTGTTAAAGTCTTAGTCCACAGGCTGGTGCTATTGGAAAGTAGTAGAACCTTTAGGAGGAGAGGCCTAAAGGGAGGTCTTTAGATCTTTGGGGGTATGCTCTCAAAGGGGATTTTGAGACTCTGGCCCTTCCTTCCTCTTTATGAGGTTAGCATTCTGTTCCATCATGCACTCCCTGCCTTTGCCAACTGGCACCCGTGTCAAAGGCCCAAAGCAGTTGGTCTCCCCAGTGTTGGACTGGAATCTCCACAACTTGAACCAAAATAATCTTTTTGTAAGTTAATTGTCTCAGGTATTTTCATATAGTAACAGGAAAGTGACTAACGCAATTATTAAGGGTTCATGAATCCTATTTATCCTACATTAGTAGTAAGCTATAGTTAATCATTTTAAAAATGCTTTGATTGTTGTCCCAAATTTGGTCATGGAAATGCCTCCAGTTTAGCTTCTGATGCTCTGAACTTATCCCTCATTACCACATCACTAATCTTTAATGGCTTCTTTATTCTATGGAATTATATACTCATCTTATTCATTCCTTGACCTATACCTGAGGTCATATATATATGACCCTAGTCATATATATATATATATATATATATATATATATATATATATATATTATATTTTTTTTTTTGGTACTGGGAATTGGATCTAGGAGGACTTTAACCACTGAGCTACATCCCCAGCCCTTTTTATGTTTTATTTTGAGATAGAGTCTTGCTAAATGGGTCAGGTTGGCTTCAAATTTGTGATTCTCCTGCCTCAGCCTCTGGAGTCCCTGGGATTACAGGTGTGTACCATCACTCCTGGTTAGAGTCACTATTTTTCAAGGAGTATTGAGGGAGGTTTTTTTTTTTTTGAAAGAACAAACAAAATATGTTATTGCATACAGTGGAATATTATTCACCCATAAAATGAAATAAATATTGGTACATGTTACATCAGTGAAAAACCTTGCAAATCATATATTAAGTAAAAGAAGTCAGTCAGAAAACACTAAGCTGTATGCTATGATTCCATTCATGTGAATTGTCTAGGAAAGGCAAACTCATAAAAACAAAGTAGATTAGTGGCTGTCAAAAGGATATGGAGAGATAAAGAGAGGTTGCTACTTAGCACAGGGTATTTTGAGTGGGTGCTGAAGATGTTCTGGAATTCGATAGTAGTGATGGTTGCCTGAACTTGTAAATATATTAAAAACCAATTAATTTGCCAAACACAGCGGCACATGCCTGTAATCTCAGCTAAACAGGGGATGGCAGGAGGATCAGAAGTTTGAGGCCAGCCTGGGCAACTTAGCAAGACCCTGTCTCCAAATAAAACAATAAAACAATAAATAAATAAATAAAAAGAACTGGGGATATACCTCCATGGTAGAGCACCCTGTGTTCTATCACCAGTACTGACAAAAAATTTTAATTATATACTTTAAAATGGTGAATTTTAAGTTATGTGTTTTATCTCCAAATTGGTTCCTTGATGTGGGATGTATTTTTTAATTGAATTTTTTATTCTTAAATTTGTTCCTATTACTTTATACATGACAGTGGAATGCATTCAGATACATTGTACACAAATGGAGCACAACTTCTCTTTCCTCTGGCTGAATATGTTGCAGAGTCACACCAGTAGTGTAATCATACATGTATATAGGGTAATAATTCCCATCTCATTCCACCATCCTTCCCTTGTTTTTTCATGTTGCTTACGTATCTTCCTCTCTAGTAGTGCAGATCTGGGGTATTGCAGTTTCCCCCCTGTAGGTTTATAGTGATCCTATAGGTTTCTAAAATCTTTTCATTAAGGGGGAGATCAATATTAGCAGTCCCAGATATAGACAATATGCAGCCCTAAACCAAATAACCCCTATGAAGATGTTAACAATATTGTCATAATAAACAGAGAGTATGAGTTCAATTATTATCTACAGTATAACAAATAGATTTGCAATAAGGTCTGCAGTTTCTAATGGAAGACAAAGAGGATGGGAAGGAGTGTAGGATGTAGCTGTTAATGGGATAAGAAAAGAGTATATAGAAGATCTAGATGGTAGAAAGAGTGAAAGTGTAACCAAAAGAAATTGGTTGTTAGCATGAGAAGAGGGAGAAAGAGACTCTGAGGAAACAGGTAAACAAAAGGAAAATAGAGCAAGAAAAGTAAAGAGATAAAAACTTAAAATTTTTCAAAAAGGTAAAATAAAATCTACACTGTAACAGTCATATAGTATTCAAACCTCCCAGTCTTCAGTAGCCTGATGTATGAGAGGTAGCTGACAATGAGCTTCCAGTCTCCAGCAGGCGTCTCAGGATGAGATTTGCCCCACCTAAAGATGGGAGCCATCACTCCAAGGATAATCCAAGATGGCCACTCTGGCTCCCACATGTGTTGGCAAATGGGGAGTTGCAACTCGGTGGTCTGGGTGTGGTTGGCTGGCAGTCTTGGAGGCAGGGTGTGGTCAGTCTGGTTGAGGGATCCTACAGGTCCTGGCTGTTGTCTCAAGATGGTGGCAGCCATGTATAACCAAACCTGCATGCACTGTGACAGTGGACTTCCAGGCAACAGCAGGCAGCTGGTGATCCATTGATTCTGTGGTCGGTGTGCTGGTTACTGGCGTACGATTGGCAGGTGGACCTCGGGTGTCCACTATCCTTCCCATTCCCACACCCCCTCTCCTGTCCCTCATTCCCCTCTGTACCATCCAAAGCCCCTCCCCATTATGGATCAGCATCCATTATCAGAGAAAACATTTGGCCTTTGGTTTTTTGGGTTTGGCTTATTTCACTTAGCATGATATTTTACAATTCTATTCATTTACCTGTAAATGTCATAATTTCATTCTTATTTAAGACTGAGTAATATTCCATTGTGTATATGTACTGCATTTTCTTTATCTATTCATCTATTGAAGGGCGTCTAGGTTGGTTTGAGGGAAGATTTTTGAAAACTAGAATCTAGGTGCTTAGATAGGTATATTAGGGTTCTTCAGAGAAAATTAATGATACCTGTGTGTGTGTGTGTGTATGTGTGTGTATGCAGTCATCCCTCTGTATCCAAGGGGATTGGTTTTCAGGACCCCCTGTATATAATGCAAATGCTCAGTTCCCTTATATACAGTGGTATAGTATTACCTATAACCTATCCACATCCTCTTGTATATTTTATTTCTTTCTTGTTTTTTTGTTTCAGTACTGGGGATTGAACTGACGGGTGCCCCCAAAGCCATCATTTTTAGTTATTTTTTAAAAAAATTTGAGACAGGGTCTTGCTAAGTTGCTGGGGTAGGCCTCAAACTTGCCTCCTCCTGCCTCAGTTCCCGAGTTACTGTGATTAGAGGCTTGTGCCACTGTGTTCTGCCCTTCATATACTTTAAATCATCTCTAACTTAATTATAATTCCCCAAACAATGTAAATGTTATGCAAATATTTGTATATGCACTATCTAGGGAATAATGAGAAGAAAAAAAATTGTACATGTTTAGTATAGACAGAGTTTAAAAACAATTTTTTTTTTCTATACTGGGGATTGAACCTAAGGGCAGCATATCATTAAGCTACATCCCCAGCCCTTTTAATTTTATTTAAAAATATTTTACATTTAAAAGTTTTATTTTTATTTTTTTTCATACTGGGAATTGAACCTGGGTAGCTTTACCACTGAGCTACATCTCCAGCCCTTGATATTTTTTGTTTTGAGATAGATTCCTGCTAAGTTGCCCAGGCTGGCATTGAACTTGTGTTCCTACTTCCTGGGTCTCCTGACCACTGGGATTACAGGCATGAGCCTGCTTTCTAATATTTTTGATCAGTAATTGGTTGAATCCATGAACATAGAATCCACAGATATAATCCACAGTGTGTGTGTGTGTGTGTGTGTGTGTGTTTGTGTGTGTAAGAGGGGATTTGTCATAGAAATTGGCTCACATATCATGGAGGCTGAGGAGTCCCATAATATGTCCATCTGTAAGCTACAGAACCAGGAGAGCTGGTGCTATAATTCAATCTATATCAAAAGGTATGAGAAACAGGATAGCCAATGGTTAAGACTTAGTCTGAAGCCAAAGGCCTGAAAATTGGGAGAGAGCACTGTGTCATAAGAACCAGGAGCTCCGAAGTTCAAGGGAAGGAGAGAGGATAGATATCCCAGTTCAGGAGACAGAAAAGAAAAGAAAAGAAAAGAAATGAAAAGAAAGAGACAGAAAAGTTGCCCTTTCTCACCTCTTGGTTTTCTTCAGGCCCTCAATTGTTTGGATGATGTTGGCCTACATTGTTGAGGACAGATTCCTGTTACTCAGTCTACTGATTCAAATGCTATTATGTTCTGGACACACCTCACAGACATGTCCAGAAACAATGTTTTCCAGGTATCTGAGTGTTTTAATGAACTTTTTTGGCTCTGTGACCAAAAGACCTGATAAGAACTATTAGAGGAGGAAAAGTTTATTTTGGGTGCTCACGGTTTCAGAGATCTCAGTCCATAGATGGCCAACTCCATTCCTCAGGGCCTGAGATGAGGCAGAACATCATGGTGGAAGAGTGTGGTGGAGGAAAGTGACTCAGGACATTACAAGAGGAAGGAGAGAGAGAGAGAGAGAGAGAGAGAGAGAGAGAGAGAGCGTGATCCTTACTAGGACAAAGACACACCCCCAGGGACTCACCTCCTCCAGCCACACCCTACCTGCTTATAGTTACCACTAAATTAATTCCTACCAGGAAACGAATGCACTGATTAGGTTGAACCTTTTATAACGCAATCATTTCACCTCTAAACTTTCTTGCATTGTCTCATGCATGAACTTTTGGTGGTAACCTCACATCCCAACCATAACACTGGGTATCCTTCAACTCAGTCAAGGTGACACATAAAATTAACCATACGGCAGGTGCATTTTTCTTGAGTATCACTAATTTTATGAACAAGGCTAGGAAATTTGTTAAGGAAAAGAAGTAATGACTTTATATTAAATTTCAATTTCTATCGTACTCTGAGACAATATTTGCAAGTTGTATATCTGATAAGGGATTTATACGTAGGGTACATAAAAAATTCTTACAGTTCAGTAATAAAAAGGAGCCATGTGTGCAGAGGTCTGTGGAGCCTTGAACTGCAATTACTCTTAGATTTTGAAACCTAATGAAATTTTCCCTGCTGTATTTTAAAGTTGTTTTGGACAAATGATTCCTTAATTCCTTCAGTTTTCTCCTTTCTAAATTGGGAATGTCCATAAAAGTTATGCTATGCCTTTCCTGCCATTGGAAGGAAGGAGATAACTTGTTTTCTCATTTCACGGGATCCCAGATGGAGAATTTCACCCCAGGATGGTTCCAATTCAAAGTTTTGCCCATACCTGATGTAGATGATAGGATCTGGAGTTTTTGATCTGATGTTTAAATGAGATATTGACATAGGGTTGAGGCTGCAATGGATTGAGACTTTTGAGGATGCTGAGATGGGGGTGTATGTATTTTGCCTATTAAATGGGTGTGAATGTGGGGGCTCTCAGTAGCCTATAGTGTGTTGAATAAACCTTTCCAAAGATATGTTTACATCTGTAGTGCAACTGCTCTATCCCAGGCAGGCTGACTCAAGATTCCAGCAACCTGAAGAAAATATGAGTGGTGATAGGGAGATCTCACATACCTTTATTTAATGGGTGGGCAGTCCTCACAGCAGAAAGTCTGGGTCAGTTTATACATGCAATTGCACCAAACCTGGCAGCATGAGAAGTATGAGATCACAGCTTTTATGACTACACATGTGCTGTTAAAAAATCCTAATCCCTGGAACCTGTGAATGTTGTCTTTTTTCTTTTTTCCGGTATGGGGGAGCCTAGGGGCACTTAACAACTGAGCCATATTCCCAGCCCTTTTATGTATTTTATTTAGAGGCAGGGTCTTGCTAAATTCTTAGGGCCTTGCTAAATCGCTGAGGCTGGCTTTGAACTTGTGATCCTCCTGCCTCAGCCTCCTGGGCTGCTAGGATTACAGGTGTGTGCCACTGCATCTGGCAATTTAATGTATTTCTTGAATATGAATAACATTTATATGGGTAGAAAATCAAAACTATATAAAGAGGTGAATTCAGGAGTATTTTCCTTCCTTCTCCCTTGTCTTCTCCACTCTCTACCTCCCTGTAGTTAACTCTGTTTGTATTCATTCCTGATTTTTACTCTCTAGAGTTTCTTGAAAAAATCTTATATATATTTTATTTTACCTCTTTTATTATGTTGTATTTTACATATACTATTGTGCATTTTTGTACATACTACAAACAACCCATTATCATTACATAGAAATCTTATTGGTTTTCATTACTGTATATTCTTCACTTCAGGGTTAGTTCCTGCAGTCAGTTTCTTATTGGTAAATATTTGGGTTGTTTCCCATCTTTTGCCATCTCAAACAATTGTGCAATGACTAACCCTGAGAATATGTTGTTTGGTATTTATCTAGCTTCAGGGTAGATTCTTAGAAACAAGGTTGCTGGGGCTAATGGCAAATGCATCTGTAATTTACTCCTGTCAGCAGTGGATGAGAGAGCTAGTTTGTCCCCCCAGCTTTAGTAGCTGAACCAATTTTCATACTTTAGGATTTTTGCCAATCCTGGTATGTTAAAAATTAGATCTCAATGCATTTAAATTTTTTTTTTTTTTTAGCTGTAGATGGCGATTAACATTTATTTAATTTTTTCATTTTTATGTGGAGCTGAGGATCAAACCCAGTGCCTTGAACGGGCTAGGCAAGTGCTCTACCACTGAGCTACAAACCCAGCCCCTCAATGTATTTTTAAATTTGCATTTCTCTGATTACGCCTTGAGATGAAGCATCTTTTTCACATGTTAACAAGCAAATCACCTTTCTCTGAGAACTGTTTTTTTTTGCAGAGCTGAGGAGGATTGCCTTGTGTATACTAGGCAAGTGCTCTACCACTGGACTACATCCCTGGTTTTTTTTTTTTTTTTTTTGGTATTGGGGATTTAACCTGGGGCACTTTACCACTGAGCTACATCCCTAGTTCTTTTTTATTTTTTATTTTGAGGCAGGGCTTTATTTTGTTTAGGGCTTTGCTAAATTACTGAAATTGACCTTGAATTTGTAATCCTCCTGCCTCAGTCTCCTCAGTCACTGGGATGGTAGGCATGTTTTATCTGTCCCTTTTTAAAAGGCTAATTCTCATTATGTTGCTCTGACTGGCTTTGAACTTGTGATTCTCCTGCCTCTGTTTCCTGAGCAGTTGGGATTGCGGGCCTGTGCCTTTCCATCAGGCCTGCCTTTGTTTTAAAAATCCTTTTCTATAGAGATCTTTGTCTTTTTTTCTCAATTTTTATTTTTAAAGACAGGGTCTAGATATGTTGCCCAGGCTGACTTTGAACTTATGGGCTCAAAGGATTCTCTTGCCTCAGCCTCCTGAGTAGCTGGGACAACAGGCATGTGTCACTGTGCCTGGCTTTTTTAAAAAATTCTTTTCCCTCAAAATTTAAGAAATTTTGATGTGTTAGTTCTTTGTGATGTAAATTGTAAACATTTTCTCAGAAATTATAATTTTTCTCAACTTTTCCTTGTTGCCTTTGAAACTGCAAAAATAATAGCAACATAAAAGAAAAGTCTTCCTATTTTACAACCTAATTGCATCTTTTTATTTTGCAAATTCCCTCCTAGATAGGGCCAAATTCATGTTCAGGTTTATTACTGTTTGCGTTTTTCGAATTCTGCTTTTCTCTTTTCAGATTAGGGAATAATCTGCTTGGATGGGTCACATTCTAATTAATTTGTTGCCACTTGGCAACTACTTAAAATCAGTGCGCTCAGGTGTCTGGAGTCCTGATTCATTTCCACACTTCCCAAGATCACTGGAAATTATTTGCAGGTGGGAATCAAAGCCTCCCCAGCACTTGGAAGCCTGAAGTTGTTTTTTAGCCAACAACCGAATACCAGATTTCCATTTGGAGTTTTGAGATTCGTTAATTCTATGGCTTTTATGCCTGTCCTCAGTTACCACCAGTGGTGAGAAGACTTTGTCCTCTCTCCTCGTCTCATTCCTTTCTTTTTTAGGTACTGGGAATTGAACCCAGGGGTGCTGTACAACTGAGCTACATCTCCAGCCCTTTTTATTTTTTTCTTCTAAAACAGGGTCTCACTTAGTTGCTGAGGCTTGTAATCCTCCTGCTGTGGTCTCTCAAGGGGCTGGGATTACGGCATGCACCACCATGCTCAACTTGTTGTCTCATTTTAGTGTGACTGGCCCTTCAGAGGTGCGCACAGTGATTTGTCTCTGTTCCTCCACTCCTCTCTGAGTCACAGCCTTTTATAATGAGTATCACACTGGCCACTGTTCACAGTGTGGAGGTGATTTTTTAATTTTTTATTTTTTGCACTGCTGGGGATTGAACCCAGGGCCTATGCTTGCAAGGCAAGTACTCTACCAACTGAGCTATCTCCCCAGCCCTGGAGGTGATTGATTAAATGTCTAACTTTATCTAATTTTTCCACTGGTGGTAGGGGTTAGTCTTCCACTGCAGTCCCTGCCCCTGCTTTTTTTAGGTACTGGGAATTGAACCTAGGGCCTCGTGCATGCTTGGTAAGCACTCTACCATTGAGTTACACCACCAGCCCTTTTTATTTAATTTTGAGGCAGGATCTCACTAAGTTGTTGAGGGTCTGGCTAAGTTGTCTAGGCTGGTCTCATCCTTGCCATTCTCCTGCCCCAGACTTCTGATTTCCAGGGATCACAGACATGCACCAATCTGCCCAGCTAGTTTTGTAACTTCTATTGTTTATTCACAATTCTACATGTCCAGGAACGGTTTTACACATGCACCTAAGAATGTGCAAAATCTTTTCACAATTTTGTTTTACACTGTGCATGTAAGGTGTTCACTGGGAGATTACTACAGCAATTCAGGAACCATAATCGTTATCCTGAAAAATAGTAGACTTTTAACCTCCTTAAGTAAAATGAAGAACAAATGATGTGGAATATTTCTCTCTTAATGAAGGTGCACTCATTAGTACCATTAAACAGTTTTTTAAAAAATTTTTTAATTGCCAATGGATCTTTTATTTTATTTATTTATATGTGGTGCCAAGTATTGAACCCAGGGCCTCACACATGCCAAGCATGTGCTCTACCACTGAACCACAGCTCCAGCCCCATTAAACAGCTTTGTTTAAAAAATGGTTGAGTTCTCGCCAGGTGTGGTGACATATGTCTGTAATCCCAGTGACTCGAAGACTGAGGCAGGAGGATTGCCAATTCAAGGCCAGTTTAGCAATTTAGCAAGGCCCTAAGTGACTTAGTGAGACACTGTATTAAAATAAAAAATAAAGAGGGTTGGAAAGTGGCTCAGTGGTTAAGCACCCCTGGGTTCAATCTCTGGTACCAAAAAAAAAAAAAAAAAAAAAAAAAATTGGGCTCACTTGCCAGTTTCTTAAATTATCCAGTTTGTTACATTATCATTTTATTTTTGTCTATGCTGTGTAAATTACAAACTGTGATTTATGTAATCTAAACATAATGTATTTTTCCATTGATGTTCCTGCCTGAGGCCTTCTCTTCCCTGTTATCACCAGTATCATAACAGCATCCTATTTTTGCCTTGGCAGATTGAAGTAAGAGTAGATGAAGAATGGAAAATAGGCCTCCTTTGTTTGGGGCTGCCTAGCAGTTATCTGAGTGTATAATTTCTGCAGCTAGACAGAGCCAAAGGGCACCCTTAGCCCTTTAAAAATAGCCTGGAGAGATCATCTTTCTTTGTTGCTCTATCATTACTGTGGGGTCTTGACATTTTCTCCTCGTGCAATTAAAAACAGATCTTCACAGCTGCTGGGACAGTCCACCTGCGGCAGAAAAATGGTTTTGAGGCTGGACATGCCTTCCCTGTGAACCGTGCAGCCTCACTGGCGCTCATGTCTCCATGCTAATGAATGTTAACTGATAACCCCCTGGGGTCCATTTTAGCAAGAGTTTCAGCCTTTTCCTCCTCAGATCTCTTCTGAGCACGGTTCACAAGAATGGTGTGTGATGAATGAAGTGGAGGTTCCTCTCTTTCATTCCCCCCACCCTCATCCTGCCAAATTCAAAGGATATTTTTCCCATGTTTTCATTGATCCCTTGGCCCATTTAAAAATATGATGAGAGTTTCTTTCAAAAGTTTCTTCCTCTCTACTGTAGTGCTTTAGGACTGGTTAGTAAACTCATTTCCATTTTGTCCTTCTGGCAGTTACAACATCTATTTTATCAAAGTCTCCTTGATCAACGCATTCTAATAGTTGAAAATCCCATGGGCTCCTTAATCTCCTTGCTATTCTGCAGGAGTTTGAATAATAGGACCGGTTGCCATAGATTTGAGAACTATCTATGACAATCAAATTGGCTGGCCTGCATTTGTCTCCGACTTTGTATACCTCCCTGGTTTAGGCAGAGCTCACCTTGTCTCACCCCAGACCTCCAAGCTATTCTCTGGCTGTCCAGGTGATAGGCCATGGAATCTCCTTTAGACCTTTTCTGGCTTTGTTTGGGGCCCAAATCTTCTTTTCTCAAATTAAAGTCATTCAATCTAATTTCCTTGGGTCTTGCCTTTTTTTCTTTCTTTCTTTTTCTTTTTTTTTTTCTTTTGGTATTTGGGATTGAACCCAGGGGCACTCCTCCAATGAGCTATATCCCAGGTCCTTTATATGTATATATATATATATATTTTTTTTTTTAATTTATTTTGAAATAGGGTCTCACTAAGTTCCCCAGGTGGTCCTTGAACTTGCCATCCTCCAGCCCTAGCCTCACTATTGGTGTGCGCCACTGCACCTGGCTAGGATCTTGCCTTTGACCAAGGCCATTTCTCATACTGCTATGCTGCCAAGCCCGGAGTTAAGCACTGCAGATACAAAGATAAAGCAGATGCAGTGTGTCATCTTCATCCTTCAGGACTTTCCCTCCAGAAAGAGGAAAGGGACCACAACCTCATGAGAAAATGGTGTTTTGCTGAGTACGTATAGTGTGATTTGAGGGAATAAGGCTCTCTTGGTAGTCTCAGGAGGGTTGTGTTAGGAAAGGCTTCAGGAAGGAGGTATCTAGCAGCATAAAGTGAGGTTGAACCAGAGTCCAAGGAGAAGGGAGGTTTTAGGAAGTTATTGTAATGGTCTAGGAGAGAGATTATGAGAGCCCAGAGAAGGCATGGGTAATAGGAAAGGAAAATGAGCAGTAAATAAAAGAAATCGAGGATTTAGAATGGTGTGCAAGTAAGGACGGAGTGGGGAGGTGGGGGTGGGAGGGGGGTTAGGGAAGAGTAAAAATTGACCATAACTCCCAGGTGACCAGTTTGGTGGTGTGATTTCCATTTACGTATGTGACTCCTCATGTATATAAACAAATGTTTTAAAAGTTAAAAAGTTAAAATGATTTTTTTTTTAAATAGATGTTTTTAAAAGTTGCTTGCAGAGATAATTTTACAAATAGATTGTCTTTTGGTAAAAAAAAAATATGACTTTTTTATTCAATACGGCAAATATTTACAGAAATGTATTAGGTACTTAAAGTAGAAGATTTATGATTTCATTATGGAAATAATGCATACATACATAAGATTCTAAGATTGTGAAGTGAGACAGCACAGGGTTAATTATCAAAATGCCAGCCCAGGGTTAATTATCAAAATGCCACATACAACTGAGCATGGTGGTGGACGCCTGTAATCCCAGCAGCTTGGGAGGCTGAGGCAGGAGGATTGGGAGGTCAAAACCAGCCTCAGCAACTTAGCAAGGACCTGAGCAACTCAGTGAGACTTTCTGAATAAAATATAAAAAAGGGCTGGGGATGTGGCTTAGTGGTTGAGGGTCCCTGGTTTCAGTCCCTTGTACAAAAATTAAAAAATGCAATTTACAGTGGTCCTTTGTATCTATAGGTTCTATATCCTGGGATTCAACCAACTGCAGCTTAAAAATATTTTACAAAATTGTGAAAAAATTATATATGTCTAAATGCATACAGACTTTAATCTTGTTATTACTCCCAAAACAATACACTATAACAACTATTTACATAGTATTGACATTGCTTTAGGTTCTATAAGTAACCTAGAGAAGGTTGGAAGTATATAGGAAGATATGTATAAGTTGTATGCAAATACATCATTTTATATAAGAAACTTGAGCATCTACAGATTTCGTTATACTCAATGGGTACTGGAGCCCATCTCTCTGGATACTGAAGGACACATTTTCAAAAAGGGCTGGAGGTGCATCTCAGGAGTAGAGTCCTTTCTTAGCTTGCAAAAGACCCTGGATACTCCATCACTGAAAGGAAAAAAGAAAAAAAAAAAAAAAGCTATGTACGATAAAGAAATCATTTAAAACCATTTAAACAATACTAACACTTAAACAAAACAAAACAAAAATCTAGGTGGGTGTGGTGGTGCATTCCTATAATCCCAGCTACTCAGGAGGCTGAGGCAGGATTGCAAATTCAAGGTTGGTCTGGGCCATGTAGCAAGACCCTCTCTCAAAATAAAATAAAAAGGGCTAGGGATAGTAGCTTAGTGGTAGAGCACTTGCCTAGCATGTGTGAGACCCTGGGTTCAATCCCCAATGCAGAAAAAAAAAATCAAAATCTAAAACTTAACTCTGCCCCACTCATTATAGACTCCAAATAAGTAATAACACTTAGAAAATGACAAGTGAACACTGTTTTATAGAATAAAAAATTTTTTTTATGCCAAAAGGGATATTTAAGATGACTGGAGTATAGTGATTCCCAACCATGGAAATTCAGGGAAGGACAGGTAATGTTTTAATTTCTCATTTGAACAGTTAGAGGGAAATTAAAGTCCTAAACGTACTACTGACTTTCATTCATCTGAATAATAGGGCCTACACAAGGTCTTAAAAAAATAAAAATGTAGGGCATACTTTACACGAAGCTATGGAAACAGAAAGAACTATTTTGCTTAAAATAGAACACCTATATTTAGGAGCTTTTAGTCCAGCATGACCTTGACATTTGCATCAACACTGTACTTTTAGGTCTGATTACAACCCCCTGAGTTCTACCTTTTGTCTTTAAACCATTCCATGGGCTTAATAGCTCTGTCACAGCAGAATGAAAATCTAATGAACACAGTATATTTTCTAACTCAGGATTTAAAAAAATTCATCTCTTGATGTCCCTGACAAACCACACTTTGTGAGTGTACACTACTAGTAATGGCTATAAAATTATTTGTGATCATTCCTAATATTCAACAAGCCATGTATCATTGTTGATTAGAAAAATCATATTTGCGAATGGCTCCCAAATCATTTAAAGTTGTGTGATTTAAATAAGTAATCCATATTCCTCCTAATTTCCCCTCAAATGTAAATCTTTTTTTTTTTTTCTGTACTGGGGGTTAAACTCAGGGCCTGGCATATGCTATGTAAGTGCTGTACCTCTGAGCTACATACCGATGACTCCAGCCCTTTGTGATATAAATCTGATGGATCCCTGCAAGAACGAATGTGTGCTAAGGGTAAAAATTAAAATGACTGATATCTGCATTTGTGTAGAGAGTTTCACTTTCTGAAAAGAGAACTACATCTCATCTCCAAGTATGGTTTTGGATCTTGTGCACAATTTCATATTGGCAGAACAAATCTGCACAAGTTCTACATACTAAGAAACTATGAAATGTATAAATTAAAACTTGATTTTAGGTCATTAGACTCTTTTTTAAATTTTTATTTTTACAGACTGCATTTTGACTCATTGTATACAAATGGGATACAACTTTTCATTTCTATGGTTGTGCATGATGTAGATTCACACCATTCGGGTAATCATACATGTACATAGGGTAAGAATGTCTGTCTCAGTCCACTATCTTTCCTTTCTCCTCCCTCCCCATTTCACTCTACACAATCCAAAGTTCCTCCATTCTTCTCTTGCTCCCCCTCCTCACTACCCCACCTTGTTATGTACCATCATCCACTTATCAGAGAAAACATTCAGTCTTTGATTTTTTGGGTTTGGCTTATTTCACTTAGCATGATATTCTCCAACTCTATCCATTTACCAGCAAATGCCATCATTTTCTTCTTCTTTATGGCTGAGTAATATTCCACAGTTTCTTTATCCATTCATCAATTGAAGGGCATCTAGGTTGGTTCCACAATCTAGCTATTGTGAATTGAGCAGCTATGAACTTTGATGTGGTTGCTTTACTGTAGTATGCTGATTTTAAGTTCTTTGGGTATAAACTGAGGAGTGGGATAGCTGGGTCAAATGGTGAGTCCATTTCGTTTTCTGAGAAATCATTACTCTTAAAAAGAGCTTAGTTAGACCAATGTGGAAAATGGTAACTGTTACGGCAATGTTTTTTTTCTTTTTTTGATACTGATGATTGAACCCAGGGATGCTCTACCACTGAACCACATCTCCAGCCATTTTAATTTTTTTTATTTTGAGACAGGGCCTTGCTAAGTTGCTGAGGGCCTCACTAAGTTGCTGAGGCTGACTTTAAACTTGAGATCCTCCTGCCTCGGCCTCCTGAGTTGCCCTAAGTTGTATTCCCCAGCATCACAAAACAACAACAAAAACACCAATAGCAAATTTTTTAAATGACCATTTTATTTTCAAGTTGGTGATTTGGGAGGGTCCATACTTTATGTTAACAATGCTTCCATTGCTCATATGGAATTTGTAATGTCATGTGTCACTGCACACAGAAGACAATATGCAGCATGCTTAACTCACAGGAGACCTTCTACCCAAATATTGATTCATTGCAGGGCTGTTGCTTGCAAGACCCATTAGCCAGAGGCCTCTTTCACAAGGCAGATGGTCTTAAGAATTCTGGCAGGAAGCCAAAATGGTGATGAATGTCGGTTTCCTTGGAGAAAGTGGGAGGGTCACTCTAATGCGCATGTCTATCACTAATAGGATTGAGTAAAATGTGAACTTAAAACGTCTGTATCCTGATGCATTCTGTCCCTTTCAAAGTAGGCCCTTGGGGATGTCACTTCCAACATTGCCCAATTTTTTTTGTGAGTCTTAGGGAAAAGGTTCAGGTCTCATGGTATAATCTTTTGAGTACCATTAATGACTGAAACTATATGATTTTGCGGTTGGATTATATTGAGGTCTTAAAAATGATGTGTGGGCTCAAATCTATTTACAGTGCTTTTTTGGTAAAGGAAAGTGTGACTATAAAATACTGAAAGAGTGCGGCTGGGAGTGCAGCTTGGTGGCAGAGTGCATGCCCAGTGTGTGTGAGGCCCTGGGTACGATTTCCAGCACAGCAAAACAACAACAAAACCGAAACGTATTTTTTTATCCTATATTGAAATCTAGATCTGAGGCAATTTTGCACCAAATATTGTGAATTGGTCCACTCTTCTCACATGCTTTCCTATATCTAAGGTGCTGAGAAGTTACGATCTACATTTTTGGTTCCCTTTGCCACTTGAGGCCCAGATGTAGCTGTTTTTGACAAATAGGACATCCGGTAAGGGAAGCAGGATGTGGAAGGAGGAGTGAGCCCTGGGAGACAGTGGTTGGGCAGTGAGTGAGTTCTCCCAACAGGGCATAGGGGTGGAGGGTGGAGGTGTTTGCTTTTTTCTGAGAAAGTTCTGGCCAAGGTTGAAGGTTCTAATCTTTCACATTAGAGATGCCAAGTAGATTAAGGTGGCAGCACTTGGACTCTGGCTAGGACAGTCCCATAGGCCTGCTTCCAAACATTTTTTCTGACTGTATTATACTCACATCTGCTCTCTTTATCCTCCTGAAGATTCTTAAAGGCCACTAGCACTTTCTAATAAATTTCTTACAACTTAGACTACAGTAGATTTGTATCTGACTAATACAAATTCCATATGAGCAACGGAAGACTGTTAGAATAAATATGGAGCCTCTCAGGTCAATGACTAGGAAATAAAATGACCATTTAAAAAACTTGCTATTGATTTTTTGGTGGGTGATTGTGATGCTGGCGAATCCAACCCAAGGCTTTGTACATGGTAGGCGAGCACTCTACCATTGAGTTATAATACTTGTCCTAGCTCATTATTATTTTTTTTAATAATACATATCATATTTAGGGAATTATGTAGGTCTCAGGAACATTTTAAACAAAGACTTTGCCCAACTTTAGAAAAATTCATTTTTATTCTACATAAATTATTTGTAAACAGTCTCCTACAGACTGTCCTAGAGTGGACTAGAGTACAGGAAGTCTCCAGTGTTGTTCCATTGGAGGCAAAGAATTATCATTATCAGTTTGATCTTTTTGAGAAGTTGATTTTTGTAAGTTGCTTTATGCTTAATTGTTATATTTTCCCTCCATGTTGTGCAAGGACCCCAAAAACCATTTCTTTTATTTTGATTTTCTTATTTTTTTTTATTTTTTAAATTTTGGTTTGTCTTAATGGATATGAACAGTAAGTCCATAAATGCTGTCTGACTGACTGGGAGGGTTGGGTATGGATCCTTTGGAGCATTATAAGGGCAGTCTCTGACTTAGCATCTACACACATGCCATTCCCCCAAAAAGAGACTCTTTGGGTTCTTGTGGGCTAATGATCCATCTCGGACAGGATGACAGCTCTGAGCTGGAAGATGTTGCAGGTATCCTAACTCTTCATAAGAACCCTCTCCATCACACCTACTTCTGGGTTGTGTGTTAGTGAGCTGAGGTTGCTATAACAAATTGCCACAAACGGAGTGGCATAAGCCACAGCAATTTATTGGTTCATAGTTCTGAAGGCTAGAAGCCTGAAACAGGGTGTTGGCAGCACTGGTTTCTTCTCGGAGCTGTGAGGAAAGAATCTGTCATAGACCTTTCCTCCTTGCTTCTGGTGATGCCTTGGCTTATGGTAGCAGCTTCCTTCTTAACATGGCTTCCCTTGTGTTTGTGTCTGCTTTAAATTTTACTTTTTTGCAAGGACACCAATCATATTGCATTAGGACTTATTCTAATGACTTCATTTTAATTTGATTGCTTCTGTAAAGACTTTCTGTCCAAATAAGGTCACATTCTGAGGTACTGGGTATTAGGAATTCAGTATATATATATATATATTTTTTTTTTTTTTTTTTTTTTTTTTTTTTTTTTTTTGCGGGGACACAATTCAACCCACAGCACGGGGATTATGTTAGTCAGGATTCTTTTGGTTGTAGATGACAGAAACTAAACTTAAGTCAGTCTATTAAAGGGAGAATTTATTGACTCACATAAAAGGAAAGAACAGGGCTGAGATGTAGTTCAGTGGTTGAGTGCTTGTCTAACAAATATGAGGCCCTGGGTTTGATCCCCAGCATGGAAAACAACAAAAGCAAACAAAGAAACAGAAAACCAGAAAAGAACAGGATAGCATATGCTGAACTCCAGAACGACTCAGAAGAAGGACTCGGTTAGCACTGTCAGGACTATATTTCTCTCTCTATCACTCTTTACCATGCATGGCTTCATTCCCTACCACTGCAGGTTGGAATTTTCCATGTAACATGGAGAGCTTCAGGCACTGCCATTCAGTATTCCAGCTTAGTGATGCAAAAGAAAAGATGGTTTTCTTGCTCAGCTTGAACATTCACAAACCCAGGAGGGATTCTGGTCGACCTACTGTTTCCATGCCTATTCATGGAGTAGCTAGCTGCTGTGTTCAGGAGGATGTGAACATTCTTCACATGTGACTGCTTCTTTGGCCACTGGGCCAGTCTGTTCCTGAAGTGGACATAGAAGTGGGTTGGGAAGGAACCATGGGTACATGCCACCATCTGCCACACAAGGAGCTAACTCTTCTGCTTCATAAAGCAGCACCCTACCATTTCATCCACTACTAATATGTACACTATAAGGCCCTTCAGTACTTTAAACAGGAACCCTCAGCCATATTTTCTAAATCCTTTTTCATTTTAAGTTTATAAGTTTTTGAAAATAGAACTAAGGGGGCGGGTACTGTGGAGCATGCCTGTAAACCCAGAGATTTGGGAGGCCGAGGCAGGAGAATCCCAAGTTCAAGGTCAGCCTCTGCCACTTAGTGAGATACTTGTAGAAAAATGAAAAGGTCTGGGTTGGTAGCTCAGTGTTAGAGCACTCTTGGGTTCAATCCCCGCTGGGGGTGTGGGGAGAACCGAGGATTTCTATTGTTTAAACATTTTCGATTCTTTCAACCATCTTCAACACTTCTGTTACCCTGCTGGCTCCTCCCTCTCCATTCAATTCTTGGTGCTGGCAATCTTCTCTTCTCCCATGTCAACTCTCTACTTTTTTGTCTGTCCTGTGCCCTGGAGGTTGACTTGCTTGGGCTGCCTCAGCGGGCTCCCTCCTTTCTGATAAGGTCCAATAGAGTTCAATGGGTTCAGCCAGCAAGGGATCAGAGGCAGGGGAATCAAGTTCTAAGACTGTGTTAATTCTCTCAGATTCCCCCCTGCAGTCATCACAGGCTGACCTTGTCCCTCTGCTGACATATACACCTCCCATCTCTTGGCTTTTTCCATGCGGTTCTTTCTATATGATGATGATATTTATTTATTTGATACTGGGATTGAACCCAGTGCATTACCACTGAGTCACATCCTTAGCCCTCTTTATTTTATTTTATTATTTTATTTTAAGACAGGGTGTCTCTAAGTTTTTCAGGGCCTTGCTAAATTGCTGAGACTGACCTTAAAATTGTGATCCTCCTGTCTCAGTCTCCCAAGTCACTGGGATTACAGCTGGGCACCACAGCACTGGGCTTGGTGGCAGTTTTATAACTTTACTAGTCATTGCTTACTTCTCATTCAGGTTGAAGGTAGATTTTTAGAAACAGTGATGATAGGTACATAGGTCGCCAACATATGGAGCCTGTTTGGCAAATCTTCATCCTCTTTTGGTTTTCTGGGCTACGGCACACGTGTATACCTAGGGCATTCCTTATTCGTTTGACCTGAACAATTCCCCTGGGCCTGGCATCCATGCACACATCTGGAATCCCCATCTCTTTTGCAGATTTCTGGATGTCTGTGAATTTTGAAGGAGCGTACTTCTTGAAGGCCACTCCGTGGGTGCGTTTGTGAGTGCTGTGGTGTAGTCGCGGGCTCCCCCCTTGTTGAAGGTAAGATGGTCCTTCTTCTTTTCAGCTTTGCCAGGAGCTGTTCTGCTGGTCTGAGTTGGATAAAGAGAAAGTTTTGAAAACTGCTCCCTCCTTCTTCCTCAGGCCTAGAGTGGGAGTGGTGTAGCATCCCACAGTTACTGTCTCTAGGGTACAGCGGGTCCCTCAGCATGGGCTCCACAGCTTGCCACATTTGGGGGAAGAGTCTTCTCAAATGACCCAACAGAGCTGCCCACAGGAAACTTGACCAAAATATGTCTCCCTACTACCTTTGATATCTTTTCTTTTTAAAAAATTAACTAATTAGTTGTTCCCCCCTCCTCCCTCTAGTGCTAGGGATAGAACCCAGGGCCTTGCACAAGTTAGGCCAGTACTGTATCACTGAGCCACATCCCCAACCTGTTAATCACCGTGTTTGGTTAGTTTCAGGTATTGAGGAAAAAAAATGAGAATGATGTAATCATTACTAAATTCTGAATAACTGATAGTATAATCCCTCTTTCTTTTTTTTTTTTTGGGTGCTGGGGATCGAACCCAGGGCCTTGTGCTTACAAGGCAAGCACTCTACCGACTGAGCTATCTCCCCAGCCCCATCCCTCTTTCTAAAAAAGAATTGCGTGTCTAGGTATGGTGGCACATACCTGTAATCTCAGCCATCTGGGACACTGGGGCAGGAGGATCTCAAGGTCCAGGCCAGGCTTGGAAATTAGTGAGACCCTGTTTTAAAATAAATAAATAAATAAATAAAATAAAGCAAATAAAATAGAAGGGTTGGGAGGTGTAGTTCAGTGGCCGAGCACTCTGGGTTCAGTCCCCAGTATCACCATAAAAAATATGTGGATAACATTAAGAGAATTTCAAACGGTGTGACTAAGATATATTTTCCCTCCCTGGGATCTGCTAAATTAAACTCCCCACTCCCCACCCTCAGGATAAAACTGGCATCAGATAAAGGCACTTCTAAACCTTTCAACCAAAGTGGCTGACTGGAAGGAATGTTCACATGCCTTAGGGATACTAGGATACCAGTAGCCCTAAGTGACCTTGAGCAAACAGAACATTTCTTAAAAGGGTCCTGTTTTATTTAAAAAATATTTGGCTTTTACTTTAAACCCCTAATATATCTCTGTCATATTACACCCAAAATTTAATAGAGAATTTTCTAGAAAGATGCCCCATGCTTACTGTATGTGACTTTACTCCTAGCAGAGAGTCCTGTGCTCCTGGGGGGACACTGATGCTCAGTTTAAGAAGCCTGATGTAAGAACCAGAACACATCAGTAACGTCATCACTTGTTTGTTAGGGGTTTTCTCATTTTTTCCTAGATCTATGTTTTTCTTATATACTTAATGATCTTAGGGAAGTTCAGTGATTAGCATTTCTACTTTATATACAAATATATTTAATTCTTAAAAATTCAACATATCCATTTAACTTTTTTCTTTTAACTTGTTCATGAACTAAATTATGGTCATGTGCTGCTTTATAATGTTTCAGTCAACAATGGAGCAGACCACACAAACTACAATCATCCCATAAGATTATAATGGAGTTGAAAAATTCCTATTACCTGGTGACATGGTAGCTGTAGTAAAGTCATAGCATGAAGCTTTGCTCACATGTTTGTGGTATTGCTGGTGTAACAACCCACAAACCTATTCAGATATGTTTAAGCACACAAATGCATCGTGTTATGATTAACTGCAGTATTCAAAATGGTAATGTGCCCTACAGTTTGTAATCTAGGAGCAGGAATCTGTACCATACAGCCTACGTGTCTAGGAGGCTACACCACCCAGGCCTGTGTAATGTTTGCACAGTGACAGTCACCTGATGACGCATTTCTTAGGATGTGTCCCTGTCATTAAGTGACACATGACTGTATTTAATGAAAATGGCTCTTATTTTTAAATATGTTCTAACAATAGTATCTTTTTTCCTACCCAACATTGTAAGATTTCTCATGCATTAAAATGCATTCTGCATGAGTGTATTTTCTAACTAACCTAGAACAGGCACTGTAAGATTTTTTTCCCTTAGGTCACCTCCTTCTAATTTATTTTGAGAAATGAATTGTAAAAGTTTCTATTATTCCTTATTGTCAGAAATGTCTAAAATTCTGAAGATCCTTCAAGGATTAAAACTTAAAAAAAAAAAAATACTGGGAATTGAACCCAGGGGCACTTTACCACAGAGCTACACCCCTAGCCCTTATTTTTGTTCATTTTGTGACATGGTCTCACTAAGTTGTCCAGACTAGCCTTCACCTTGGTGATCCCTCTGTCTCAGCCTCCTAAGTGGCTAGGATTGCAGGTGTGTGTCCCTATGCCCAACAAGAATAAACTTTAAAATACATCATTAAATTATTTAAAAAATATCTGACTTAAAAAAAAAAATCAGAATTTGTATTAGTTTCCTAGGGCTGCCAAAACAAAATACCACAAACTGGGTGGCTTAATTTGTTCTTTGAAGAATAAATTTCTGAAATTAAGCTGTTGACAGAGTTGTTTTTTTCTGAGACTTGTCAATCTAAGATAATAGTAGTAGTAGTAGTAATGATAACAACAACAACAACAACAACAACAACAGCAGCAGCAGCAATAATAAAAACCAGAGAGATATTCTTCAGAGAATAATGTTATTTATTTGGGATTAATGGTGCTAAGTGATGAGCATGTTGTTGAGGCAAGGGGAAAATTTTTCTATTTGTTCTTTTTAGATATACAAGACAGTAGGGTGCATTTTGACATATTATACATACATGGAATATAACTTATTCTAATTAGGATCCCATTCTTGCGGTTGTACATACGTGGAGTTTCACTGGTGGTGTATTCACATATGAATGCAGGAAAGTTGTGTATGGCTTATTCTATTGTCTTTCCTATTCCCATCTCCTTCCTTCCCTTCATTCCCACAAGTGGAAATTCATAAAGGCAAAAATGAGGAAGATTACATATCTTGAAACAATAATCTCTGGCCATCATGATCTATAATAAGAGTGACAGATGATAGTCTGAAGTTGAAGGAAAAGTTGCTGGTTGAACGAACTTGTGAAAGTCCTTTTAAAATTTTTAATTTGAATTTAATTTTTTTTTTTGATAGTACTGGGGATGGAATCCACCGAGCTCTTCCCCTGAGCTACATCTCCAGACCTTTTTGTTTAATTTTGAGCTACAGTCTCACTAAATGGCTGAGGGCGGCTTGGAACTCACAATTCTTCCTGTTTCAGTTTCCTGAGTTGCTGGGATTACAGGCGTGTGCCACCACACCTGGCTAGAAGTGCTTTTTGTATAAGGTGGGGGTGGCCCGGGCACAAGCTTTGGCTCTAGCACTCCCTTGTGATAGGTTATCAGGCAATCACGTGTAAGAACCCTTCCTTCATGTTTTGTTTATTTTTTGTTAGTGTTGACACTAGTGACTCCATTTGATTCTGACAACTTTCACCTGCCTCTCTTTGTCTCCTAAGGGCTGTCATCCCCTGTATCTTTGCATTCGCTGTCTTTTCGCAGTACCTATCTGTGTCTGAATTTACTCTTCTTGTGACAACAGTCTTATTGGATTAGTGCCCAACCCAATGACCTCATTCCAACTTCATCATTTCTTTAAAGACCTTATCTTCAAACATAGCTCTAAGGTTTTGGGGTTAAGATTTTAGTACATGATTTTTTTTTGCAGGGGGGCAGTGGGGGGAAACACAATTCAGCTGATAATGGTATTTGAAGTTGAAGAACCATTGTGTGTTTTGTTGACTTCTGTGAGTTTGAGTCTAAAAATGTATCTAAATTACTGAGAGTGGAGGAGAAACAATCTATTTCCCTTGAAAAACTGGAATGGAGGAAGTATTACAGGGCAGACACACCAGTGGCCTGTTGTGAGGATTTCTATATGGGCATTACTGGTAGTCTTATTTTGCCACAGGTTTATAAAGGTTTGCCTTAGTAATTGCTAAATTATTTCTAATGGAAAGTCATTTAATTCCATAACAGAACACAACTGTGGTCCAATACTTAGTCTGTTCTCACTTATCTCCCAGGGTTCTGTCTTTAGCCTGTGCTATATAACTGCTTTGGGATGGATCTTCCTATCTACAGTCTTTCTTCTCTAGTCCCTCCCAGAAGCCTAAAAAAAATTAATCTGCATAAACTTCTGCTTAATCCTGTCCTTGCTTTTCTTAGAAAGCGTTGATGGGTTTCCACTGGCTGCAGACCAGAGCCCAAACATTTTAGACACAGGTGACCAGCTTTCCTATCCTGCTTCCTGGGTTTCCCGTTCACAGACCCCTGTTGGGAGTGGTGACTGAATTATGGTCTGTGAGCTGTCCAGTGACAGAAGCGATGCCACTTCTGGGAACACTTGTGCGAAGGTGCTGATGGAGACTGTCCAGTTATGGTGATGCCCTGTTCAAAAGGAGATTCTATGCCAGCCATGGAATTATCAGTTCTTGACCTGAAGTTCAGATGCCAGCTTCCCAGGGGGAGAATTATGGGTGCAAGCTGATAATTATAATTGGGCCACTAGTCTCTGACCTTGGTTGAATTTGCTTTGAAGAAACTTTCTCATAATAAATCCTTTTGATGTTAAAACCTATATAATAAACATCCTGTGCTGGTTCTGGGTCACTATCTCCCTACCAGGGTTTAGTGATCCACCGAGCCCCAGCTTTTTCTATTTGTGTGTCTGTTTGTCTTTTCTTCATCCCCTCATTACCCATTGTGAGGTTTCCTGAATTAAGGGCTGATCAGGTCTCCACACACCCAAACTTTCCTAATAATTCAACTGTCCCCAAGACATTCTTCCCCAGGGTATTTGTTTCTGCTTCAGTCTCCTTATCAGGTTGTTCTGTCTCAGGGGCTGTGTTAGCTTTCCATTACTGCAACAAAATACTTGAGATAAACAACTTATAAGGAGGAAAAGGTTTATTTTGATTGATGGTTTCAGAGGCTCTGTCCATGGTCTTTTGGTTCCATTGGTTTTGGCCTGCAGGGAGGCAGCACACCAAGGTCGGTGCAATGGTAGAGGAAACCACTCACCTCACAGTATCTGGGAGGGAGAGAGAAAGGAAGGGGCAGAGTCCCAACATTCTCTTCAAAGAACACCCCAATGACCTAACTTCCTTTCACTAGTCCCACCTTCTGAAGCTCCCACCAACTCCCAGTTGTGCCACAGGGACCAACACTTCACCACGTGGGCTCTTTTTTTTTTTTTTTTTTTTTTTGTGGTGCTGGAGATCGAACCCAGGGCCTTGTGCTTACAAAGCAAGCACTCTACCGACTGAGCTATCTCCCCAGCCCCCATGTGGGCTCTTAAGGGACATTCCAGATCCAACCTATAACAGAGGCCATGCATCCTACCCACGCATGTGATGATTCTATGTATTCTTGGTCCAACTCAAATCCTTCTTCATTTACAAAGTATTTCCCTCCACCATCTTTGCACCTCGCAGAAGCCAGGATCTCGATTGTTAAATTGCAGGAGGCTGATAACATTCTATCTTGGAGGCATATGATGGAGCTAATTTTAGAAGTTTTTTTTAGTAGCTTGGGTTACTTTGCTTGTTCTCAGTTTTGCCTTTTTATTGAGTATGTGAAAGATATTAATTAAAGGACATTTTCTAAGACTAGTGAAAATAGTTCACAAGTCCCTTCTTTCCAGGACTATTTTTTTTTTTTCCCTCCAAGAAGAGTGAAGAAGGATGCAGGAAGCACAGGAGTAAAGTGCACCTGCTAATATATTTCTTATGTCCCCTTGGAGTACACTTCAGTTCCTCCCCTAGAGTTTAAAGTTCAACCCGGGTCCAATATGAGCTTAACTTTCACAATAGTTCTTTTTGGTTTGAAAATTCACATTTTTCTTTCAGAGTGAAATTTCACAGATAATGCCAAGTAAAGAAAGGAAACAAGATCTTGATATCTAAGCACTGTATTCCGCTGTATACATGCCCATTTGTATGTGTGTCTGGTTATTCCTCAGTTCAGACAAGCTCAATTTAGATTCTTGCAACTTTAATTTTCACAAAGGAAATTACTAGAGACAATTCACTTATCATTTAAGTCTCATTATTTGATGACAGCCTTTCTAGCCCCCAAATGGAACACTAAATCTTCAAAATCATTTCCCTGATATTCCAAGTGGTGCTTTCTACTTGCATGGGGTTATTTTGTATTCATTGCTTGCAATGAAAGAACTAGAACAATTGTGGGTATATCACTGACACCCAAAGGGAATGAGTGTATAAATTGGGGCAAAAAAACAGGGGTCTTTGAGTGCACAGGAGAACACAACAGCTAACAGTAGTAACAGGTAAAATCATACAGAACTTTATTCTGGCTTTTTGAAGTTTTTCCACAGTCAGGTAATTATCAAAAAATGTCACTGGCAACAAAAGAGGACAGAGAGGAGAACAGGAGATTTGAATGAATTGCAGAAAGCTCTAGGTGTCAATATTAAGGAAAGGGTGTTTGAAAAGGTGGAAGGCTCTGAGTTCCTGATTATTGGGCACTGTTCCCCACATTTTCATGCTTTTAATTAAAATGATCCTATTTTTTTTGGTGTTCATGATCCAGGATCTCAGGAAGCCAGGCTAGATGTTGTCTGTCTTTTGCAAGACAGGCTTTTAGGGAATGAGATCACGTTTCCCTCTTATCTTGACTGACTAGTAATTTCACCGTCTTGATGTAGAATGCTGAGGAGGAGGTGAGTATAATGTTCTGTAGGGGTGAGGCATCATGGGAAACTTGTCTGGAAGGTTCTAGCTCCCTAGTAATGAAGGCATGCAGGGGAGGCTTTGGAGGATTCATGGATTGGGAATGGAACACAAGTAGTGACTGGAAAGTTAGGACTTCAGGACACTCTGCAGTGACTGGATCCAGTGATCAAAAGGTGGTCAATGCTGCAATTATCTCTGAACACCCTGAAGTTTGAGTTTGGACAACAGAATAATGCATCAGAAAAGTACCACGTCTCTATGACCTGCCTACTGGCACAAGACAGCTAAAAAGATGTGGCTTGAGCCACGTTCCACCTTCTGAAATGCACTGTAGTACATCATTTATTATCCAGAACCCTATCTGCATGCGAGTCTGGGAAATGGTGTTTTGTTTGTTTGTTTTTGTTTTCTCCCTTAGCTTTTCAGATTCTGCTATTCAAGAAAGAACATGAAAAGTAGGGAATGCAGGCCGAGTGTCAATTCATCATATCTAACACATTTAAATTTGTGCTATCCCATGCTTTTGTTTTTGTTTATTAGCCTCTAGGCTCTAGGAAAGGCTGTTTTAAAGTTCGAGCCTTGGGCCAGCTGCACTGCAGAATATGAAGGAATTTAGTATCTGAATGGGAGTGTTCAGTTGGACAATGCCTGCCCAGAACTGTGTAGGGTCTAGGATCTGAACCTACTTCCAAGTGACGAGTTAGCCTGCTACTATTTCATGGCCAGGGGAAGAGACCTCAGCATCAGAACCTCTGCACTCTAAGTCCCACCGGGTGATGCAAAGGGCCCATTATGGATTTCTGTGCACAGAGCGGGTTACATCGAAGAAGGCAAACACTGCCTTTTAGGAAGCAGAAGCTGCTCTTTGTTTAGGGGAAAATGTTACCTCATCCCTCAAGGTCATTGCTTGCAAACATAACCCTGGGAAATGACCCAGGTCAGGGGCCTGCGTTCTTGACACACTCATAAAGAACATACGGAGATGCTTAGGGCCCGTGGGGAATAACCTCTCTTAACCTCCTTTGGTCCCCCTCCCATCCCACCTTCTTTTTTTCTAGGTCCAAGTGTCAGTGGTGATAATTATGGAACACATTCCAAAGGAACATGAATCTTTTGGGACAAATGCCTCCTCTTCACAGGGAATTTTCTCCTCATGACTAGTAGCCTTGGAGTATCTGGCTTAATTTTCTTAAGGCAAGTGGCAGTTTCTTTTAGGTCTTGACAGATGAAGTCTTCTCCTCCATGAGGTGCTATCCGACTGCCCGCCTCCTTTCTACAGTGACCAGCCACCCAAGTGTTCACACACTCCTGGTTTCTGGGGGTGTGGACTTGCAGTGCTAATGTGAACAGGATTGGTCAGCCACGTGCAGAACTCTCTGCCCAGGGCTGCACTCACTGTATCCCAGCACTAGATCTAGTTTGAAATTCACTTCCAAGGGCGGGTACGAATGCCAAGTTCTGTTAAAGCGATGTCTTAAAAGGAACAAGTTTTCCTCTCTTAAACAATCAACACCAAGTTCATTTATATAACTGGTGACTATGTATTATATTTTAAACCTGCAAAATATTGTAGACCAAAACTCTCTGGAGCCCTCTGCAAGAAGAAAAGGGAGGGGAGAAAAGTCGCCCTCTTGCTTCCCCCCATGGGTGCTCAGAGCAGTCAGATTTTAAGTCTGGATATTGCCCTTGGTTACTCCAGAGGCTACTCTCTTGTCATATGAATTTCACAAAAGAAACCACACAGGTATAGTTAAAATGACTTAGCAGAAGCATTAAAAAACCCTGAAAATCTGTGGAGGGTTTATTGTTATGTGCATCATCTCCCAGACAAGGCAGGTGTCCCAGTCTAGACCACCGGATACATGGAACAAAATAAGCCAGGGGGTAGCAGAATCCTATGATGTGACTCCATTTCTTTCTGTCAATCTAAAGATGAGACATAACCGGCGGGTAGAGGGGCAAGAGAAAAATGGAGGCACTTTGGATGGTGTAGAGGGAAATGGGGCCAGAGGGGGTAGGGGAAGGAAAGATAGTGGACTGAGACAGATATCATTACTCTAAGTACATGTATGATTACACGAATGGTGTGAATCTACATCGTGTACAGTCATAGAAATGAGACGTTGTACCCCATTTGTGTACAATGAATCAAATGCAGTCTATAAAAATAAAAAAAATAAAAACATAAAAAAATCTAAAGATGAGGGCTGATGGAGGCATACCTGACCTTTTCCAAAGTCATTGAACTAGGAGAGGGAAAGCGAAGGAAATATTTGTTGCTGAATGTTTTCTTCTTGTTTCTTATATGGGAAGCTAATGGTTTTATATTTGTCTATAAATCTTGACCTCTTAGTGGCAATGAAAATATCCTTAGATTCTTAAGAGTTGTTTCTAGTTTAACAATGTAACTGACCACAAATAAACATAACCTGTTCCTGGGACTTGACTGATTTTCTGTAGGGAAGCCCTCTGCTGGCACCTGATGCAACAGATTGAATTTGCTATAGACCAGCTGATGTCTGGAGATGAGGCTGAAATGCCAGAATGGGGCAAAGTACTTAGAAGGAGTTGACAGGAAGGAGATTGATTCTCTTTGGTTCCAGAATAAGCTCAGAAGAATGAGCTGAGTACAGGAAGTAACACATACTTTTTGCCTACCTTATCAGCAGTAGGGGACTAAAATCTGAGCAGGGGTGGCAGCTGGAATCAGACTGCCTGTTTTTAGAAAAATGACCACAAGGTTGATGGAGATCTCAAGAAGAGAGGGTAGTGGCGGGAAGGAGGAAATGCATGTCTTTGCCCCATTTGATTATTCATTCTGGAAGCTGCCAGAAGATTAGCACTGACAGCATGGACTTCAAGCACATTTGATCTGTTCTTTGATTCTTATTGTCTGAGGATCAACTGTAGATATGAAGGTCGATGAACTAAAGTGAGTTAATAAGAGATACCAGGCACACTGACAAGTCATGATGCTAACCAGTGAGAGGGAGAGTGGTAATTTGGATTTAGAGCATAGACTTTCAGAGCACATGGATTCATATCACCTACAGAGTAGATGTGTGCCTTTATGAAGTTAATCTCTCTATACTTGTCATACCTATGAAATAGAGATAATGCACTCATCAGGTAAGGCCAGGGGCCAGAAGAGTGTCTTTGGCATGGAAGCAATGGCCGGCATAGTATGGGTATTGTGAACAACCCCTTTTCCTCCATTAGGGTCTGTTGATTTCAATTATCATCCTATTTGACTTCTGCCTGTTGTGCATCTGACTCTTCCTTTCTTAAAGCTGTCTGCGCCTTTGACTTCAGAGATACCCACTCTAGTCTAATTGCTCCTTTTCTGACCTTACTTCCAGTCTCCTCCTTCCTTAGCTTTTCCTCTCTCTCAGCTCTTGGTGTTCCCAGAGTCCCATCTTTCCCCTATATCTCTTCTCAATTTGGATGATCTCTATTCTCTCATCTTTCTCATCTATTCTCTCATCACCTTCTAGCTGATGGTTTCTAACTATATCCTTAGACCAAACCTCCTATGCATCCTGTTCAATGGCTTGTGGAACACATCCTATGTTTGAAGGCTTATGGAACACATCCTATGTCTGAGGGCTTATGGAGCACATCCTATGTCTGAAGGCTTATGGAGTACATCCTATGTCTGATGGCTTATGGAACACATCCTATGTCTGATGGCTTATGGAGCACATCCTATGTCTGAGGGCTTATGGAACACATCCTATGTCTGATGGCTTATGGAACACATCCTATGTCTGAGGGCTTATGGAACACATCCTATGTCTGATGGCTTATGGAACACATCCTATGTCTGATGGCTTATGGAACACATCCTATGTCTGATGGCTTATGGAGCACATCCTATGTCTGATGGCTTATGGAGCACATCCTATGTCTGAGGGCTTATGGAACACATCCTATGTATGAGGGCTTATGGAACACATCTTATGTCTGAAGGCTTATGGCACATTTGGATGTCCCAAACACAATCCATATAAACGGAACCATCTCTCCCCCTACAGCATGTTTCTCCTGTGTTTTCCCTGGACATCATCCACTCGTTGCTCAAGGGTGAAGCTTGGGAGCCGTACTGCCTATATTCCCAAGTTCTAGAACGCATCAGTTGTGGAGTATTGCCAGACCCACCTTCTCAATATGTTTTCAACCAGTTCCTCCTTGCCACTCACTGCCTCTTCACATTTTTCTTTGAGACTGCCTCCCAACTTGTCTGTGAGCTGACAGCAAGGTCTGTCTTCAATCCATCCATCATGACAACCTTTCTGGTGGGGAGGTCAGAAGTCATGACTTTCAGTGATGACAATTCGTAAGTTATGAAGCCCTTAGAGTCCTTTTCTCTCTCTCTTTTTCCCCCTCCTCCCACCCTTTCTTTTTTTCCTTTTGTTTTTCTTCTTTCTTTCTTTTTCTTTGTACTGGGAATTGAAACCGGGGTGTTCTACCACTAAGCTACATCCCCAGTTCCTTTTCTTTTCTTTTCTTTTTTTTTTCCGAATTGAGGGTCTCCCTAAAATACCAAAGCTGTCCTGAAACTTGTGATCCTCTTGCCTCAGCCTCTTGAGTCACTGTTTTTGGCGAGTGCCACTATGCTGGGCTCTTGGGGCTCTTGGTGTTCTTTTCTACTCTGTAACTCTTGCAGTCCGGTCCTCTGCCCCATCTTTGGGATCTCCTAGCATTTTCTCTATTTAGTTGTAGAGATGTGCCCCTGTGCCTTCCCACGGGTCTTTCCTACTGCCTAGAGATGAAGCGTATTGGATATTTGGTTCTGTAGTAGCATTTTATATAGAATGTGCTGGTCGTTCTAAGCCATTCACATGGGTATTTCTCCCAAGACAAGAGGTTCCCTCATACTAAACATCCTGTCTTGTTCATCTTTGGTTCCCAGAATCTACAATGGTAGGTGAGACATGGTAGATGCCCAAAGGATGGAGATATATATATGTGTGTGTGTGTGTGTGTGTGTGTGTGTGCTATTCGCAGTGGACTCTGCCCCAGCTGCTGACTTTTTTAGAGACGCGTTCCCTCGGTTTCAGTGTTCCTAGCTCTCCCGCGCTGTGCAGGTGAAGGGCAGCCCTGTGGCAGCCCGCCTGCAGGCAGGGCTGGGTGGCTGCCCGCGCCTGCGCCCTCTGCAGTTCCACTCCGGGCGCGTCTCTGTGCGCGTGTGTCTGTTTGGAGAGGAGAGGCTTGGGTGACAGGCGAGGGGTAGGGCGAAGAGTTCAGTCTTAGTCGCCGGCTCATTCACCGATTTCTCAGCGGTGGACGGAGGCCGCCACGGCAAGCAGCTTCCAACTACTCCTGCATCTTCATAGTTCTCATCTTCCGCCGCTCCACTCTCAGCCAGGCAGAGTGACCAACAGACTCGCTAGTGAGTAGCGGCAGCTTGTGCACCGGAGCTGTTCCTGGCAGTTCTGTCTTCCCACGGATTGTGTGTTTGCGTGTGTGTGTGTGTGTGTGTGTGTGTGTGTACGCGCGCGCGCACAGGGGGTGTCCCTGGGATTCCACGCCTGCTTGGAAAGCTCCCCGCCGGGATCCGTGTGTCCATCCGAGTCTGCGCTGCGGTGCGGGTGCTCTCCCAGGCAGGGACTCGGACGCTGGGATTCCCCAGTTCCGCGCGCAGCGGCTGGTGGGGTTCCCCCAGAAGGCGCTTGGGAGAGCAGGCGGTGGGGAAGCCCGGGTTTGTGAGCCGCTAGCAGGCCGGGAATCTGGGAGCAGGTCCGGCCCAGCACCGCCGGGGGAGACGCTAGAGCGGCCACCACTTGGCCGCCTGGCCTCTCCGTCTTTTTCCCTTATTCTTTTTCCTTTCTTCTCACAGCAGCATCACAAAAGCGCGTCGCAGAATGAAACCCAATGCGGCGAAGCCCGACTCCCACCTGGTGCACATCGCCCCCCGGAGGGAGAAATGGAGTGAGGCTCCCCAAGATTAGGGACGGGGGCTTACCCCAGGGGCACACCCGTGTTCGGTTCTCGCTGAATTTAAGCTGGGTGTTGGATCGCACGAGTGGTTCCAACACTTACACACCGGTGTGTGTGTGTGTGTGTGTGTGTGTGTGTGTGTGTGTGTGTGTGTGTGTGTCCGCGCACGCGCGCACGCACCCCAGGGCCCCCGTTCACAGAGCGCGATCGATAAATAGCTCAACTCTCTGCCTGCTGGCGCTTGCAGAGCCGGTGGGCTCCTTGCGCGCGCTGTGACAGCGTGCCAGCATCTCTTTGTTTGGTTGTGGCTTCCCCAGCCATCTGCAAAGCAAATTGATTTTCAGTTTCGCTTGCGCGCTGGGACTTAATGTCGGCCACAGCCTCCAGTGCCCCTGGTACTTGTAATTGAATAGTTCTTTCTGTCAGGGGGTTATTTTTAGTATTGGGATTAGACACAAGCACGTTGACCTTTTTGCTGCTACCTTTGGCTTTGAGTAGGTGATGGAGCAGACAGATTCATATCTAGTCGCACACACGTGCCAGCGCACAACTGTGCACACACATTTCTACTCACGTAGTTTTTCGCTCTTTCGTTTTCTTCCTTTTTCCTTTTTCCTTTTAAAATTGGAACTGGAAATGCATTGTGAGTTTGGAAAAAAAAACAAAAAAACTTTCCTTTGTTCTCTTGGGGATTTTTCTATTTTGAGTAATGGAGTAGGAGTACGAAAAGGTTGCAATTAGTTCACTCGAATAAAAGACACTGCCTCTGAGTCAGAGCTGCCAGGTTGATAATTATTAACATATAAAAGCAATGCACAGTTTAAGGCAAAAGGGGCGGGGCGGGGGCAGGTCCGCGGCAGACAATGAGGGAGTCTCTGCCGACCGCCTGCTGTTTATTGTTCCAGGACTTGAGAATGCGGCCCGCAGCTGCCCCCTCCTGCAGGGTTTAGCTCCTCGATCTCCTCTCAATTGCCCTCGGGACCATCAGGGTCACCTAAACCTGGTCCCCCGGGCGCCGAACGCCAGCCTTAGCCACCCTTCATTGACCGTCTTCTCTTTATTTTCCAGACTGGCACCTTCACGCCGGAGGATCCCAAGCCCAGGAGGCCCGAACCGGCGCTCCTGGGACAGCCAGACGGGATGTCGTTTGGAAAGGGGTGCTAACTAAGTGCCTCCACGCTGGGAGCCAGGTGCACTGGCTCCTGGCCATCGGCCGAACGGCGGCGGCGGAGGGGATGAGCCCGGGACGTTCAAGGCGTCTGCCGCGAGCTACCGCCCCGAGGTGGACGCCAAGCAGGGCTCTTAGCAGGACAGCGCGGACCCTTGCCCGCAGGGGCACGCGTCTGCGGAGCCTCGGGGCCGCGCCTGCTGTCAGGATGCCCTGGGCGCCTCCCTACTGGTGAGGATGCCCTGTTGTGAGGCTGTGCCATTCCTAATCCTGGTCTCAAGTGGGCGCGATTGAGTGGGCTTGGCTTTAGCCCCTTGCTCCGGTGGATGAAAAGCGCTGGAGTCCTTGTGTGCAATCAGCGATCGAATCTGAATTCTAAGAGCCATGGACGAAAGTACTGGGCCGCAGCCCCCGGGGAAAGAGCAGCTGGAGGCACCGGTCACAGTAGGAGCTGTCCAAGAGAAGTGCGAGCCAGAGACCTTCAGGTCTAAGAGTTTACCGGTCCTGAACAGCGCCTCCTGCCGGCCGAACCTCAGTCCTGAGAGTGTAGACTTCAAGTCGGCCTTTGGCTGTAAGGATTCTTTAGGCCACCAGGAGTTGAAGCAAGGCCGGAGCCTGTTGGCCCCTAGTCCCTCTGCCCCGTCCACTTCGGCGGGGATGACAGGGCTCGTGGACTGTACCCACAGGAAGGACGTAAGCAAAACCGTCTCGGTGTCCTCCACTTTGGCCACGCTGCAGGAAAGAAGGTGCCTCCATGTGGTCCTCACCGATTCCCGCTGCTTCCTGGTTTGTATGTGCTTTCTGACCTTCATACAAGCGTTAATGGTCTCCGGGTACCTGAGCAGTGTCATCACCACCATTGAAAGACGCTATAGTCTGAAGAGTTCCGAGTCGGGGCTGCTGGTCAGCTGCTTTGACATCGGGAACCTGGTGGTGGTGGTGTTCGTCAGCTATTTTGGCGGCCGGGGTCGGCGGCCCCTGTGGCTGGCGGTAGGTGGACTTTTCATTGCCATCGGGGCTGCCCTCTTCGCCTTACCTCACTTCATCTCGCCTCCCTACCAGATCCAAGAGTTGAACGCCTCGGCGTCCAACGATGGCTTGTGTCAGAATGGCAACTCCACTGCCTCTTCGGAGCCTGCCCCCTGTCCGAAGGACTCAGGAGGAAATAACCACTGGGTTTATGTGGCTTTATTCATTTGTGCACAGATTCTCATTGGAATGGGCTCCACGCCTATTTATACCCTGGGACCAACCTACTTAGATGACAATGTTAAGAAAGAAAATGCATCCTTGTACCTAGGTAAGACTTTCCTATTATCTCGGTTAAGTTTCATGCACACTGAAACTTTCTTTCCCCAAATCAGAAGGAAACATGTCTTTCACATTTTCAAATATTTTAAGCACTAAGATTCACTTTATTTTATATTTTAGGCTTAGTGTGGTGCGTTTTTCATTTGGAGGAGAATCAATTACTTGAGAATTCTTGGAACTAATTTTAGGCTCACGCTTCACATTTGTATTTCAGGGTAATTCTCTCTTTTGCTGCCTACCTTTGGGAAAACTCTAATTCATGAAGTTTATCTTTTAGTAACTGTCCTTCTTAGAAGGGTTCAGAAAGAAAGGGAAGTAACTAGCATGCTAAGTTTTGAATTACTGTTTATATCTGCTGCTGCCTCTTACTCCTGTCTCCAACAGTAGAGATAACAGAATAGCAGACTATATAAAACTTACTTTATTACCCCATCCCTATATTCCTTACATATCATCTGCATCATTATTTAAAAAAAATCACCAACAAAAACCTGAATGATATCAGATGACTAGGTTATCTTCATGCAGAAGCAACGACACAGTCATAAGGCTTATTCAAAGCTATTTTTTTTATTGTGAGTTGAAGACCCTCAATTATATGAATGTTGGAGAAGAATTCATGACCAGCTGAAGAGCAGAGGTTCCAGAATTTGGTGTATTGACTTGCATAAATCTGCATCAGTGGACAGGGGTGTTTGGGTTAAAGTATGGGGTAAGACCAGGTAGTTAGGGATAGGGTTAATTTACTTCCTAGAAGTAAATCTGTGTGGTTGTCAGCACCTCCCTGTAGTAGCTGCTCCTTCAAAACTGCACTTTTTCTAAGGATTGGATTTGAACCTGTGAAAGGATGAATCGCTGTCACACCGGGTGAGATCTTGGTTACTCTGTTTCTCTACTTGAGTCCAACTGAAACCAGATAAAGGGTTTTACTTTATATAAAAATTAAACAGGTAAATAAGTAAATAATAGCTACATTTAGTAACTTATTAGCCATGTGCTGATAGGATCCTTGGTGTGGGAATGAATAATAAGGGTTTCAAAGGGCAGTGAAAAAGATATGCAGTGTAAGAAAGAAGGCTATGCTTTGTCCTCAGTACTGCTGCCCTTCCCAGAAACTGTCATTGTTGGATATGTGAGTCCCAGTAGTTCCTAGTAACTGGCCCAATCATCAGGACAGGGTTTTAGAACTGATTTTTATTAAAAACAAGAGAAAGAAATTCTTATTCTGGGCAGAGAAGAATAGTTTGCTTGTTACCTTGTCTGTGTCTTCTATCACTTACTATAATTTTTTAAAACATACACAAAAGTTGAAACAATAGTATAATGAGCACCAATCTATCCACCACCTAGATTTAATAATTGTTCATTTGCCATGTTTATCAAACTTTGTATATATGTGTTTGGAAATATATTCTTTGGGGAAGGGAACTGAACTCTTTGAAGGTAATTGCAGACACCACTAACTTTCAGCATGCACCTTATATAAATAAGGGCATTCTGGGGGCTGAAGATATAACTCAGTGTAAGAGCACTCACCATATGGGTGGGCTCTGGGTTTGATGTCTATCACTGGTAAAAGAAAAAAAAAAAGCATTCTTTTACATAACTGCAGAAGCATAAGTATCCTAAGAAAGTTAATAATTATTCCCTAACTTCATCAAATATCCAACCCAAATTCAAATTTCCTCAATTATTCCCTTTAAAGTCTTTTATAGTATTTTTTTTTTCTTTTTGGGGTACTGGGGATTGAATTCATGGGCACTCAACCACTGAGTCACATTCCCAGTCCTATTTTGTATTTTATTTAGAGACAGGATCTCTCTGAGTTGCTTAGTGCCTCGCCGTTGCTAAGGCTGACTTTTGAACTCAGGATCCTCCTGTCTTAGCCTCTGGAGCTGCTGGGATTTCAGGTGTGTACCACCGCACCTGGCAATAATAATTATTTTTTAAACCAGGAACCAACCAAGGGTTAATCATACATTGCCTTTAGCTGCTCACCTTGGTAGTCTTTTATAATCCAGAATAATGCCTCAGCTTTTTTCTTTCTTCTTTTTCTGTGACAAAGACTTTTTGAAAGGGCAAGCAAGGCTAGTTGGTTTGTAGTATGCTCCTTCTGCATTCTAGATTGATCTGGGCATTGTCATGTGGTATGACTTACTGTGTTCCTGCACTTGCTGTATTTTCTGTGTACTGGTAGTTCAGTCTAAAGGCTTGATTAAATTCAGACAAAACATTTTTGTCAGACTGCTTCACATAGGCATTGCTGTGCATTTTATATTACAAGCATTTGGCCATTCCTTAGTGATGTTAAGTTTAATGAGTTTGTTGAAAAGATGATTGTTGGATGTTTCATTGGAAAGATATTTTTCTCCGTTTGAAAATAGTAAGTTATCTTTAGAGTGATATTTGACTCTTCGCAAACCCAGTAAGTTTTCATATTCTTACTGATATTTGCCTCCATTTACTTTGAAAACTTGAATCTCCCCTCAATCCCACTTCTGGGTTCCATTGATAGAAACTTTCTTCATCAAAACCACAAGCCTTATGAAAGGGTGAATATCCACTAATAAGGATCCTGAGAATTAACTCTTTTGGTAGTGGTCACTCACCAAGAAGAAAAACAGTAAGTATATATTAAATACATATCTTAAGCTAGACACTGCTAGTTTGTTTGTTTGTTTTTGTAATGCTGGGAATCAAACCTGGGGTCTCATGTACACTAGGCAAGTACTTTACCACTGATCTACACTCCCAGTCCTATGCTAATTTTGAGAAGACCAAAAGCGAAACAGTCCCAGCATTTGAGGAGTGTTCAGTGTAATTAAGAAACATTGCCAATTCAAATCAGGGATGTGAAGGGACATGTCCAAGAGGAGGAAAGATTTTTTTCTGGTACTGGGGATTGAGCCCAGGGTTGCTCTACCACTGAGTTACATCCCCAGAAGTTTTTATTTTGAGAGAGTATCTTGCTAAGTTACCCAGACTGGCCTTGAACTTGAGATCCTCCTGCCTCAGCCTCCCCAATAGTTGGGATTATAGGCATGTACCACCATGCCTGGTTTCTCCTTCCTTTTTAAAAAGATAGTGACTAAATTGATTTTTGGAAAAAAAAAAAATTCTGTGAATGCTTTTTTGCACAGTACTGGAGATCAAACCCATATCCCCAGCCCCTTAGGACATATTCTTAAGAAAACCCATAATTCTCCTTTATATTAAACGGATCTCAATAAAAGCTATGGTAGTTAAAGAATAAATAATCCTACATGTTTTATTTTGTTAAATGTTCTCAAAGGTTGCATGAAATGGGGTTGTTTTTTTCTATTTCCTGGACAAAGAAACTGAGGATCAGAGAGTTAAAGTGACTTGCCTGAAGGACCTGAAACTCATGCCATTCTGATCCAGAGCCCCCGAGCTTCCTCTGTACTCTGTGGCTTTCTGGCAAGAGGCCCTGAGAGCTAAATGGGAAGGATGAGCCACGTTCAACAGTTTGGATACAGTGCAGAAGAATGTAGAACAGGCCTGGGGGTCTTAAGACATGATCAAAGCAAGATTGTTCATGAAACCCTTTTTTTTTTTTTTTTTTTTGGTGCTGGGGATCAAACCCAGGGCCTTATGCTTACAAAGCAAGCACTCTACCGACTGAACTATCTCCTCAGCCCATGAAACCCTTTAAAGTAGGCTTTACAGGCTACCTTTGTACATAATAAGAACAGAGAGACTACTGTTTTCTAAGAACATGAGCAGAGTTAATAAATTATGATGTGAGATTTTAAAAAAATAGGTTAAAATTTCTTTGTTATTTTTCACAAAACTGTTCTTCTATATTACCTTTTCTACCACCCACCCATTTTCTAACCCACCTGTCAGTTTTTCTAACTTCTCATTACAACCACAAAAGAAAAAATGAAAGAAAAATCAGCACATTAGCAATTGCAGGCAGGAACAAATATCTAAAGTAACCTTAAAACCATTGAAATGGAATGTAATTGTATATCTTAAATCTTTTGAAAGTTCTATGTTAACATTCTGGCAGCTTTAACTGTAGAAGAGATGTGATTATAGATGAGAGATAGCAGGGTTTATACCCACTAAGTGCTCTAAGTCTTCTGCAAGGACAGAGGCTTGCTGTTGACCTGGAGCACAGAGAAAGCTTTGTAGGTATTAATAAGAAGTAAGCTCAGCAACTAGACCATGATTCATAATCATTCCTCAGGAGAGAGAGAAAATGTGATCCTTTGGAGGCAAGAAACTCATGAACCAACAGCGAAAGGAGAAAGAATGGCTACCCAGGTGGGAAAAGGAAAAAAAAAGATGTTCTAGAATAGACAGCCACAGCTCTAATTGGGTGATATTCAGGATGAGTGATTGGCATGGGTTAGCCATCAGTCAAGTAGGGTGGATGTCAGCTATTCCGCATCCCTGGGGTATTCCCTTAACAGTCAGCTCTAACTTACACCACAGAGAAGGGTTAGGGTTGACTTAGGAAGGGCGCCAGAGAAGGAAGAAGAAAACCTGCATTTCAGTTTTGCTCTACCAAGGACTGCTCCTGGTCTTTAGACAAACCCCTTTGCTTTTCTCAACCTCTGTTTCCGATGGGGATTATTATATATTTTTCCTTTACTGTCATAGTTTGAGGACTAAGTGGGATTCTGTATGTGAAAGTGTTCTGCAAACCTTAAGGGGAGCAACTTTACTGTCAAAGCAGAAGTCATACTCATCCTAGAGAGTGGGCAGAGAGGGGAGGAAGAGTGCCATGCTCTTTAAATGAATCCTTTTTTATGATTGGAAAAAAGGAAAGTAACATTGTACAGAAAATCAAAACATTATATAGGAAATCATTCCTTGGAAACATACGGGAAAATCTTAATATGATACCCTGATTCATTATATTTTCTCAGGACTCAAGGTTTTGTTATCAGAATTTTCTGCATGCCAACCTTTGATAACTATTTTTCTTTATGAACATTTAAATGATATACATTTGTGCCATGTATACCATGGAAAAAGCTCTTTTGAACTCGGAGGGGCTTGTGGTGTTCTGTTTCACCACTGTGCATCTTCTTTTGTCCACATAGACTGTGGTGGGACTTTTGGTGAATAAAGAGTAATTTCAGGATATGCTCAGAAGTTAACTACAGACAGGCCTTGCTATCCAGGGACATTGGTTCCAGGACTTCTGTGGATACCAAAATCCCCAAATGCTCAAGTCTGTCATACAAAATGATATAGTGTTTACAATATCCTCCACCCATGTATCCCACATATTTTATTTTTTTATTTAAAAATTATTTTGTTATATTGAGCTGGGGTTGTGGCTCAGTGGTAGAGCACTTGCCTAGTATGTGTGAGGCACTGGGTTCAAACCTCAGCACCACATAAAAATAAATAAAATAAAGTTATTGTGTCCATCTACAACTAAAAATATTTTAAAAAATTATTTTGTTATAAACTTTAAATTACTTCGAAGACTTGCTTGTAACACCTAACACAATATAAATGCTATGTAAACAACTGTTATACTGTATTAGAAGTAATGACAAGAAAATAAGTCTATGTTCAATACAAACCCAAGTGTTTTTTTAAATTTTCAATCAGTGGTTGAATTTGTGGATACAGAATCCACCAATTATGTACATCTTAAACTTACAAATACATTTATCTGTGGATGAGGGACTTGTGGATTCAGTGGGCTGGCAGGATTATTGTTTTTAAAGTAAATCCCATTTGGTAATTGCGTTTTTTTTTTTTTTTTTTTTAACATTTCCTCAGAAGTAGAATGAGTTTGAAATTACTTGAGTTCTATTTCATCAAGCTTTTATAGTAAAGTAAGCATTAAATACATCTGTATGCATATATGCCCTTACTCATGTAAACTGAGAGAGAGAGAGAGAGCGAGCGAGAGAGAGAGAAATGCATACACAATGTATTTTGCTTTTTTGGAGTTGTTTTTCTTTTTTCTGCATATGGTCACCCTTAAACATATCCTTTTTCCCCCTTCCTTTGTAGTGCTGTGGATGGAACCCAGAGCTTGTGCATGCTATGCAAGTGCTCTACCACTGAGCTACATCCGCAGCCTCTCTTTTTATAATTGGGAAAAAGATTACTCCTTAGAAACATTGTATAGAAAAAAACTTCATTCTATATCTGTATGCAGTAGATATATCTCTATGTGATTTTATTTATAGTAATACAAATAATGAAAGGAACGCATATGTATCTTTCAGTTCAGTGGTTGCTGGCACCATATAACCAAGTGTTCCAGTGGGTTTGATAAGTTAGGGGTTCCAGCAACAGCCTTTGAGGAGGGCAGTCCAAGGCCGTTACAGCCTTCCATAGTGCTGGATTTCTTCTCTTTGCCTACTCTGCTACCCTTAGCAATGATTGCTGTGCCTCAGGCATCCCCCGTCTGTTTCCTACAGAAAAAGGGAAAAAGGAGGAGTTGGAGTCTAGTATTGATTACCTATCCTAACTACGTTATCTTTAGTATTAGTTGTCCTCATCTTTTTTCTTGGGATTTTGAAGGGGCCCAATCAATAACATTCCTTTTCCCCACTTGAGTTCTGAAATTGAGACATATGATGGAAGATTATATAAACATGGTGGCCAAAATATCACTTTTTTATTATTATTTTTATTTAGCTTTTAATTTTTTACAGGCTGTATTTTGATTCATTGTACACAAATGGGCATAATTTCATTTCTATGGTTGTACACAATGTAGATTCATATCATTAGTGTAATCATACATGTACCTAGGGTAATGATGTCTGCTCATTCCACCATTTTTCATACCCCTGTCACTTTTTAATACTAATAGAGGTGAGGTAGAAGAATCTAGGTCATATCTCTGAGCAACTGAACTTTCTAATAGTCACAGAATTAGACGAACTTGCCCATTCAGCCACAGGCAGTGCTGGACTCAAGCAGTGTGTCGGCTCAGGTCTCCCCAGATGGGTTGGTGCTTACTTAAGACTTATGCCAAGAAAAAGCAGGGCTGAATTTTCACTCCCTGTGTGTACGCTGACTCTCAAGAGGCAAGAAGGAAGAGTGGAGCTGAGCATGCACTGTTTATTACCCATTCACTAATCACCTTAATTCCCCTCTCCTTTCCTAGGGAGGGAGACTGAAAACTTGAGAGAAGGCCAGAAGGGAAACAGCGAGAGCGGGCATACACGTTCTCCCCTAAGAATTTTGACAAGTTCGTAAATTCTGTTTGAATTTTGCTTGTCCTGTTTGCAACTTTTTTATCTTTGTTATCCACATAAAAATCCTTCTTTGGAAGAAGGCTCTGTGAAAATCATGAGTAAATAGGAAAAATAATCTCCAGTGAAGCTAATGTGAGGAAGAGTGACAACTGAAGGGCTTGAGGAAATGATTCCAGGTCACGTGGAGTACCAACGGAAAGATGCAGCATAGCCTGTGACTGCACTGTGTGAGCTCCTTGTTAGGATGGCCATGAGTTTCCCATATGCTTTGGGACAGTTTATCTGTCTCACCACAGGTGTGTCTTTGCTATGCTTATCAGTGACTGAATTTATATCAGCTATGTGGTGGTCATTTTTGGTCTCTTATGCAAATTAGCTTAAGATGCTGAGAAACAAACAACTCCAGGGTCTAATGGAACAGCTTAGGGCTTTACTGCCTCAGTGTGGGTGCACTTTGGTCTAGTCAGCCCACCTGCGAATGCAGAGAGCAGCCTTTTTAGTGTCATACAATTTTTAAGCAAGCTTTTATTGATCTCTCTCCTCATTTTGCTATGGATTTTTAAAAATTTCTGTAGTCTGAAATGGTTCTTCTGAATCTTTAATGTGCCCATCCATCACCAGGGAATCTTGTCAAAATGCAGATCTGTTAAGTCTGGGTTGGGCTTGAAATTCTGCATTTCTAATATGCTTTTAGGTGAGGCCATTTCTGTTGGTATAAGGACCATATTTTGAGCATCAAGATTCAAAAGACCAGAGATATTCACTCTTTGTCAGGGCAGAAATCTTTCTCTGGGCTTGGGGATGGAACCACCATTGGTAAAACCAGCTGCTGATTGCTGTCCTGTCAGGAGAACACCACTTCCTCTTTCTGCATTTGCAAAAGCAAGATGTCACTTGCTACTTCTGGCTAAACTTAAAATTTGGCTACTTCTTAGAATCCCACAGTGGTATGATATCGTGAATCACTGATGAGATAAGTGACAGAAAGGATCTGGAGCAAATGGTGTCCATTTGAATATGAATCAAAGGAAGCTCCATTTTCTCCATCTTCCTCCCCACCCTCTGGAGACTCTGTGATGTGGGTTTTCCCTCTGTGGGTGAAGCGTGTGTGGCAGAGGTGAGCCCATGAGCTGTACAATCCTTGGTGGGGGAAATGTGCCCAAATCCATACACTCGGCTCTGCTTCTCTTTCTTGACAATCTAGAAACGTTGGCAGTGAATTGAGTTTGGTGTTAGACAAATGCGAGATCTGTATTGGAAATGGTTTTGGAGAGGATCAGAAGCTTTTCAATTGCAAAGAATGACCAGACAGGAAAGGGGTGTGGTGACCTGGTGGGCCAAGGTTGTTTCCTGATGTAGGGTTCAAGCCAACAAATCTCCTGAGATCATCTTACTCAGCCCTGTTTGTAAAAATGATAATTGAACAGGCAGGGAAACCCAGACTCCAAAAGATTGAAGGATTTGTGCTATGAAAAATAGCATGGTATTTCCTCAAAAAATTAAAAATACCATTATGTATTCCACTATTGTTTATAATTAGGATAAGCCAATTTAAAAAACTAATTAAAAAATAAAAAATAGTTATCACACAACAAAAAATTCCACTTCTCAGTTAAAGGGACTGAAAACAGGGTCTTGAAATATTTGGATCTTCTTGGTCATAGAAGCATTATTCACAATAACTTAAGAGGTGAAAGTGAGCCACTGTCCATCAGCAGATCAGTGGATAATCAAAAGGTGGTATATAGGTTCCATAGAATAGTATTCTGCCTTAAAAAAGAAGGGAATTCTGATATATACTGTCAACTCTGATAGCTTTGAGGACATTTGGCTAAGTGAAATAAGCCAGTCACAAGAAGACAAACACTGTATGGTTGTACCTGTAGGATGTCTGAAGTAGTCAAATTCATATAAGCAGAAAATAAAATGGTGATTGCCAGGAGTTAAGGGGAGGGAAAATGGGAGTTATTGTTTAATGTGTACACAGTTTAGCTCTGCGAGATGAAAAAGTTTTGGAGACTGATTGCCCAACGGTGTGAATATACTTTACTGAATTGCACACCAAATCATAGTTAAGATGATTAAAAAAAATTAAAGGATTTGTCAAGGTCGTTCAGCCTAAGTACTTTGAGTCTGAATTGATGTGACTATAAACCCATGCGTATTTAAAAAAAATCCTTACTAGGTAGATGGAAATTCTGAAAAGACCAAGTCCTAGGACAGTAGAGACACTTTAGCTTACACGACTGTCTGGCTTATAACTTGTGTTTGTTCTTCAACTGTGAGAATTATTTTATCATGTGTGGAAATTTTCATTGCTTTTGAGTGTGTTTTTAAAAAGAGATAGGGATTTGGAGAGAGGGAGGCAATGTGGATTTTAGAGTAGATGTTTTAGGACTGAAGCTTGTTGGGGGAGAACTAACGGTGAAGAATCTTATGTGGAGTTTTGGGTTATTTTATTGGTGTTTTGGGAAAGGCTTTAGACTATTTGGAGGGCAGACTGGGGAGTCAGTGTGTTCTGCTATGTTGGTTTCTCCTGCAAGTAGTTCATGTGTGTGTCCTGTGCTTTCAGTTCCCCTTTGCTGGTGGAAGAGAGAAGGGGATTCCACAGTAAAAGAGATGGGGATTCCATAGTTGCCTGGTGGTCCTTCTCGAAAACGATTTGCAATTTTGCAATTTTCAGGTATTGCAGGTTCTGAACCTTAGTTCACATGGAAAACTGCATAGGCTTCAGCTCATTCCAAATCAATGGTTTTATCCCAGGGTAATTTTTGCCCTTCTCCCCTGAGAACATTTAGCAGTGTTAAGAGTTGTTTTTGATGGTCACAACTTGGAAATGGCCCACTGGCATTTAGTGATCGTTAGGCCAGAGATGTCGATAAATATCCTTATAGTGCCCAGGAGAACCCCCACCCCTGTCAAAAAATTATTCAACAAAGAACTATTAATAGTGATGCTCTAAATATTTTCACATTAAATTTTCAAATTACTCTATATCTTGAGTTCTTTGTATCTTGAAACTTCTCCAAATTGTAGAATCAGAAAATTATTAGATGTGTGAATGGAGGAGACTCAGGAAAAAAAAAAGTCTTTGTAAATGGGAAGGTCTTCTGGTGAGCAAGAGATAGGGAACAGAAATTATTTATGAATTACTCATTTCTGCATCTCTGCTTAGTAGGTACTGTAGTGGCTATACTATAGTATGCTATTAGTGGATTATAGGAGATAATATAATGTGCTATAGTATATTATTTTTAGTGGGTGAAAAAATTTTTGAGACTTTTTGGTTTCTGTGGTGACTTAGTTCCCATCAACTCAAAATGAGTTTAATTGTGGAAATCTTCTGGATCATTTTCTTGGAGTTGGGAATATTATAGCCCTGATGTAATTGTGTGTGTGTGTGTGTGCACACACACACGTGTGCAAACTAAGGAAAATGGAATGTTACCCCCATATATGAGTTCTCCTTTAGTGGTGGTGACTTCAGTAAAAGAAAACACTGAGGCAAGGAATTCCGGAAAACTATAGAGCAATTAATAAGCATACTAAAGCAGAGCTCACTAGTCAAATAATTGGATCTCCAGAGAAGGATTTAATGCATGGTTATAAGACCTACTTTCTCTTAAAAATAAATGAGAGCGTACTTTAAAAAAGATCAAATGGGTTTTAAAGGGGGAGTCCAACAAGGACTGTTTTTACAACAATTTGTTTTTTTTTAGTGTTAAAATATGCCATACATTGTGTTAAATACTTCATCTTTATTTTATGCATAGAACAACTCCGTGCCCCAGCGATGCCCCCCGCCCCCATTTAATAGATGGAATCAAGGGTAAGTAGTGTGCTCGAGGTCATCTAAGAAGTGGCGAAAGCAGGACTCAAGTCTTCATACAAAACAGAAGAAGCTCTAAACACGTATCTTACGGAGAGGGAAGGGCAGAGAAAAGTTCCTCAACTTCTGCTATGACTTTGGTTGAGTTTTAAAATTTCCGTATCTATAAAGGAAATAGTTTTCTCAGAGTCCTGTTGCCTTTTAAATTCCCTAGTACTTTAGTTCTATGTTTTTCCGTCCTGACTTGATGTAGTCTTTTTCTGGAATGTGGACTTGGGTCTGAAGAGAATTTGCAGCCTGTTTCGCTCTTCTTTGAGAAGCCTGTCACTTGAGCACTTTCCCCTTGGTGGTTTGAGCCATGTTGCTGAGTGACAGCTGTCCCTGGGGAATCAGACATTCCTTTTGCTCCTTTTTCCGGCAGCTGTGTATCACCTGATGGTAAATTGGAGGCTGTTTCCCCTTCTGGGAGTTGTGATTGCTTGTGAAACTGTCACCCTGCAAAAACGCTAAACTCTGTTACCGAATATAACTTAGAAAGGCAGGTGTAGGTTACTCTTGTATAAAAGTAAAAAGCATATTCATGCAATTAATAATCTCAGCAGAATGAAATTACATAACTTGCAAGTGTCTGGAATTGAATTATATAGTTCCTGACTTTCTATCATGTGAGAATTCTTACATGATAGAATACTATTATTGTAATAATAATAGTATTTGGTCTTGTCAGGTGTTTTTCCTATGTTTTTTGGTCTTGAATTCTTATGAAGGTCATAGAAGTTTTAAAATGCTTTTGTTTTTAGTAAAAAGAGAGGAGAAACTGAAATGAACATGATTACATAGAGTGAACTTGAATGACCTGGCTTTTAACCAATTTCCAATCAATGCATGTAGAAGGGCCAACAAGCCCCTTTTGCAAAGTCTCTTTATATTATTGGGTTGAAGATATTTGCCTAGAAATATGCTTATGTCTCTGGTGTTTAATTTCGGCTGAAAGAATAATGTGTCCTGATTTGAACTGCATTTTAATGGCTTCTCTTTAGGTGCAGGACAGCAGCAATGTTTAACGAGATGCACAATCTTCCTGAAAAAAGTCTGAAAAATTATCTGAGAAAGACTTATGTAAACATAAGATATATAAATCTTAGAATGATGATTCTAAAATTTGGCTTTGCAGCTCTTTAAGATGTCTTCAGTTATTTCATGATTGTGAAATGTTTAAAAGAAATTTGCCTTAGTTTCTTTAATTAGAGCTGGTGGTGGGCAGTAGTAGCTAAATGCAAGATGGGAGAGGGATTGATGGCATTTTCTGGGTCCAATGTTTTGGGCGTGCAATGTTCTTCTGCATGTAACCTGTCCTGAGTTCTTATGAAAGTCATATAAGTTTTAAGATGCCTTTGTTTTCAGTAAGGAGAGGGGAGAAATTTAAATGAACGAGACTATATGGAGTGAATCCCATATCTAAAAACTTCCTGGCTTTTAATCAATTTTTGATCAATGCATAGTGATGGGTTATATGGATTCTGGTGGGGCACTTTTTTATTCATTTATATGAGGCTCATATGGCCTTGGAAATGATTTATTAGAACTTGAACTTGGCAGGTCATCCAGTTTTGTAAAGATGGATATATCAATATATTATACACACACACACACACACACACACACACACACACACTATATATTATATATATGTGCACATAATATATATACACACACAACATATATGTGTATATGTGTGTATATATGCACACATATATACACCTACACATATGTACATATATATGTAAAACATACACAAGCATATATCTCTGGCTAATTTGAATTTTTAAAAATTTTCAGTACTGGGGGCTGAACCCAGGGGTGTTCTACCACTGAGCTACATCCCACACCCTTTTTGTTTTTTTATTTTGAGACAGTGTCTTGTTCAGTCACCCAGGCTGTTCTCAAGCTTGTGATCCTTCTTCCTTAGCCCCCTAAATAACTGAGATTACAGTGTGCATCACCATGCCTGGCCACTAATTTGTAATTCAAATTAACAAATTCAAGTGTAATTTCTGACGTGACTTTGATCAAATCACATAATCTTTCAGATCCTTAGTTTCTTTTTTCTGTAAAGATGGTTTCTAATGGAATGACTTTTTTTTTTTTTTTTTTTTTTTTTTGCGGTGCTGGGGATCAAACCCAGGGTCTTGTCTCCCCAGCCCAGAGTGACTGGTTTTGTAAAAGCTTGATAAGGGACTGGAACAGCAAGAGAGGGCAGTCACTATAATACATACTGTGTTTCTAAAACTAATCCTAAGAAGCAGTTCCTGATCCCCAAGAAATTAAAATCTAGCTTGATGATTTCTTTTTTATTCATATTTTTATTGGTGCATTATAATTAATAGTGGGATTCAGTGTTATATACTTGTACATACACACTAATTAGATGATTTCTTTAGCACCATTTATCTGATTACTTGAGATGATTGTTAGCTATGTGACCTTCAACTAGTCATGGGGTATCTCTGGATTTCAAGTTTTGCATTTGTGAACAGTTGGATCTGAATTAGGGGGTCTCAAGGGTCATCTTAGAATTCTCTTCTGACTTCTTCTGGACTGACTGAGGTATAGGTATGGATGATAGCATATGTGAGGTAGTTGAATTTTGTGGCTAACCCGAGCTTGGATCCTGGGTTAAATCTCAGCTCTGTTCTGGCCAGTGGTGTAAACCAGTGCAGGTTCTGTGACCTCTCTGTGCCTTTGTTGGCACAGAGATCAGAGTGAGCCATTGTGAGTTAAGGTGTGCAATGTATTTAAGACAAGTCTTGGCCTACAATATGATTAAACACTCAAAAATGGAGACTGTCATTACTTTAATCCTAGAGCCAGTGGTTCACCTTTACTCCCAGCTACTTGGGAGACCGAGGCAGGAGAATCACAAATTTGTGGCTAGCTTCTGGAACTTAATGAGACTCTGTCTCAAAAAAAAAAAAAAAAAAGCGGGGGATATAATTCAGGTGTAGAGCACTTGCCTAGCATGTGGGAGGTTTTGGGTTCAGTCTCCAGTGGCCACCCTCCACAGTTAATCCTGTTCAGGAAGAGGGTGGTGTTAGTTTCCGTTGCACTTGGCAGGTACAACTCTTCTCCTGGCTTTTCTGAATGGGTTGGTTGACTCACAAGCTGAGTTTAATGTGCTTGTGTTGACTGCACCTGCTCAGATTGCTGTGCGTCCAGCTGACTCTGAGCCAGAAGGTACAAGGCATGTGGATCTCATTGCATCAGGGCGTTCTCGACTGGGCAGCCCCTCTTCTGCAGGCATCTGTCACCCCCATCCCCAGTGGTGCCCTGAGTCTGCTCTTTCTTGTGCCTGCGGTATCAGCTGATATCCTTGCTCCAAATAAACTGTTATCCTGGGGAGAAAGAAGAGAAAGCGTTTAGGTTATAAATAACTTCCTAACGAGATCTCTTGCTATGGGCTTCTGATAATTACGATGGGAGTTGTTGGCTATAATCAAGTTTAATTGCTAAGGAGCATAGAGAGTTAGCCCTAAACACATAAGCTCATGGGCTGTTTTTATGCCTTTTCAATCCTATATAAGATTTACAGTTCTTGGATTAGATCTGTACTCAGCAAAATCTGGTTGCATGAGGGTAACTTCAAAGCCTTCGTGGTCCTGGGATCTGCTTGTGACTTCTTGGGTAATCCACCCCTGATATGTTGGTTCATTCCATTTATTATGAATGGGATTATATAAAGAAGCAGAGGGTCAAAGTCCTATAAACAGAACGGGCCTTCTTGCTTCACTTCTTTCATAGAGGGAACATGGTCTGGGTTTGGTCATGTGAGCTTCTGTGTGTATTAAGAGTTGAGGGTATAGAAGGCAAAACAAAATGAGTGGAAGAAATAGCTACAAAACATTTTCAGACTATCCTCTAGAAATATGACTCAATCTTACCATAGCTGGAATAGGAATTTTTGAATTTCTTCTAATTCTTTTTTGTATTATAGGGTCAACTAATAATTTATAGATTATCATTAAAGTCTCTTGTTCCTCCTTCTTTGTCAAACTTTAGTGATCTTATTGTCCACTGGTGATCCATTCAGGCTGTACATGGACAGAGAAAAGAAATCAAGCCTAAGTAATGGATTTTTTCTATTTAATTACTCTTACAAAAGGTTTTACTTAAAGGGTTGAAAGTGATGTCTGAAATAAAATTTGGATTCCTATCAATGACCCCTATGATTTATGTCACGATGTCTCTTAATCAGCAAGTTATCAGTATTTGCAGTGATTTGACTTTCTTCTTCTGTCTGGTACAGAACCCCATCAGATCCCTTCCTAGCCATGGTTAAGGCTACAGGTAATCTAATAGCACTTTTCAAGGGTCTCAGATAATCCCTGTAGGTTCCACTGCCTACTCTCAATTGTCCATGGACTTACTCTGTCCTAGTCCACCCCCCAACTCCACAATTATGCTCACGGTCCAGAGTCTCACTTCCTGTTCCCTGCCCAGTTCCTGTGGATGCTAGTGGGCTGCTTCCTTGGATCTTAATTGTGAACTTTTCCAGGCTGCTGAACTTTGCTCTCTATTGCCTTCACCTGCAGCTTGGCTGGTACAATTATATGCAGTGGCTTCTTAAGCTCTCAGACCCCTTCCTGGATCTAGAGCCCTGGAACCTCTCTGTCCTAGTGTGGAGTTCAGACAGGTAACCCACACTCACGTGTTAGGGGTCATCTTGTGTCTGTAGCTGGTGAACCCACCAGGTCAGGCATAGCTAGATATTAATGAGTCAGTCACTGTAGTGGTGTCCTGCATTGTGAAGCTCTACACTTGTCCTGTCAGCTTGCAAATGATACTGCTGATGGCCAGCATGAGGTAAATAGGAGCAATGCTCAACCTTCTCATTGCAAAGACGGAACTGCTCTCCCACTCCCCAAGCTTCAATACGTGGAAGATAGCATAACAATAATAGTGACAATAATAATTAATGTGGCATAATAATGATGGCATGGTAATTGTAATTATCATCTTATAATTAACCCTGGCAAGGTGGTATGTTTAAATATTCTGACCAAGTTGATTTTAAGCAACTCAAATGATTCTAGATCTTTTCACATTTTCTTTTGGCAGATCTGACTACGTTCGGAGAGATGGCTTGCCCTTTTTTCTTTTTAAAACATTTGTGACAGGGTCTTACAAAGTTCCCCAGGCTGGTCTTGAATTTTCAATTCTGTTTCTTTATCCCGAGTTGCTGGGATTACAAGGGTGCACCACTATACCCAGCTCTATTCTTTTTTCTTTTAAAAAATTTATATGCCACACAAAATGTTCACACTTGCATCAGTGGCAATTATATTTAGGTTAAAAAAAAAAAGAATAGTTTTCTTCTCTGGTGTTGATGCCCTTTCAGGTAATTAAAAGATAAATTGTCAATCTATATGAGTTATTAACCTAAAAAGTACAGGTTGATTATTATATATTTTCTTTGCTCAGTTGATTTCAGATAATGTTGACTCATTTTTTGAACCTGTAAGTTTGCCTTGTTTTAAGTAAAACAGATAAAGCAAAATAAAAACTTAGAATCCATAATTTTTTGAGGGTGGGAAGGTGAAAGTGAATTTTTTCTTTTGAGGTAGAGTCTCATTATGTTGCCTAGGTTGGCCTGAAATTTCTGGGCTGAAGCAATTCTCCAGCCTCAGCCTCCTCCAGTAGCTAGGGCTAAAGCATGTACCACGATTCTCAGCTTGAAAGGTGAATTTCTTCTATTGCAATAACGTTGTTTGCTTTACTCTGGATTTTTTAAGCTAAGATAAGTAAAATTTGCACTTCGTATGCCCCTAAGAGTAGGGGCATATTCATCCATTAATGTATATTTTAATTCTGGATATTTCTTCTCACTGATCACAAAATATGGCCAGTAAATGACTTTGTCCTTTTTAAGTTTCCTTCTCCTTTTTGATTTGGCATCATCTGGGATTTTAATTTGAGGGCTATTATTCCTTTCATTGATGTCACATTTCAAGCTTACTACCAAATCTGTGGGCTCCCACTGGGACTTTCCCTACTTCCTAGAACATTATTGGTTGATTATTACCCTTTGCTTTAATTTACTCCTACTGATTTAAAGTCTTTTGACTGCTCTAATGTGAGTCAATCTGAATTAATGTTTCAGAGAAGACCCTAGGAGGCCTAGCAGCCAGATGCTTTCTGAGGTTACTATGTCTGCTAATTTACTCAATAAAATTCCTTTTTTCTTCTAAAATGACCTGATATTTTATTGCTGATTTTATTACCTAATTTGTTACGATATTTTCTTTTGTGAGATTTTCATTAGACATACTTTTTTTTTTGGATCAATGTAATTAGAAAATTTCATTGGTTTCTTTAAAAAAATTAATTACCAGTGTGTTAATATAGGCGGCAACCAATTCCCCTTGTGCCTTTGTACAACCTAAACCTACTGTGGTGCTAATATATAATTTTTCCAGGTGTAGAGCAATTATGTCAAAGACTGCGTTAACACGGTATTCCTACTCCCTAGTGGATGAGTTTCTAATTTCATTATTGTTAAAATGAGACTTTTAATGGTTTGTTTAGTCATTTCAATGGGATTATTGTGTTTTTATCCATTTAATTGCAGAATTTTTTCCTTTTAGATATCCCTTTAGTTTCTTCTAGATTATTTAGGTTAGAGCAAACTCCTTATATTTAATTCATTAACCCTTCCCTCTGTATTCCAAGTTTCACCTAAATGTGCTTTTCTTTTCTTTCCAGCTAAGGATGCTTTTACTAGTTTTTTGAGAAGTTGCTTCATAACTAAACAGTCTTCCTATCTTATCATGCATTTTCTTTTTACTAGAATTCAGGATGTCAGAATTTTCTGATGCATTTCCATTTGCCCACCCTCTGTGAGTCAGTTGTTTCTTCGTTAAAGGAATAGAATGTGTTCAAGAGTTTTTCTATTCTCAGGGGCTTATGTTTCTGAATTGCACAGTTGCTTCTTACACAAATAAACATAAGACTTTGTGACACGGGTGCTGACTCTTCTGTGAGTAGGAGATTAATAAACTGGGGCCAAGTTTTGATATTCTCTGAAGGGAGGAAGATAGTGTGAGATAGTGGAAAGGGTGTGGAGGCGGATCCTGAAGCCCCGGCCTGGTTTTAGACTTGCTTCTGCCACTTACTTCTCTGGGACCTTGAGACACTCATATTCCAGTTCATCTCATCAACTTGGGAATAATGACTTCTGTTCACCTGTTTTATACATGTGGCAATAAGATGAAATGAGATTTGTGATGACCCTGTATTTTGATTTATCAAGGGTAATGCATGCATGCTGTGTGCTGGATGCTGGGGTGTGGCAGGAACAGGACAGGCTTCATGGAAGTTATAGTCTTACAGGGATGGACAAATCACAGATAAGTAATCAATAAGTAATTACACAGCAGGGACAGTGCTACAAATGAAATCGCGTAGTGTTGCATTTGGGGAGGTGTGGAGTCCTCTCTGCCCGTCCTGCGTGGAGGAGAAAAGGGTTAGGATGTTGGCAGAGGAGGATGTTAGCGGTTTTTCTATCTATTACCCAAAAAACTTACCAACTCAATGAACACACGAGCCAATACTCTTTTTATGAGAGAGAGGCCATGTCTGGTCTGGCCATACCAGCTCTGGCCTCTTATAGCAATAACATGGAGTTTCCCAAATCTCCTTTATTTATAATATACATGTAAAGAGGGCAAGGACCAGGAGGAGCTTCTTCTGTGATGGACAGGATAGGGTGGAGTTAGGGGAGTCATCCTCTTAGGGGGAAAATTCCTGAAGGAGACAGGGAAGCACTCCCAAGCAGTGCCACATACTTCGGCAGTTCCTAGAAGCCAGGCCTCTGTGTCTCATGGCTCAACCTAGTCTGATTCTGCTAAATAAGGACAGCTTCCCACAGCGGGGGAGTTCCTAAATAGGAAGATCTTGAAGAGGAAGCAATGTATAAGCCAAGGCTCAAAGGACCTTTCAGAATTGGGCATGCTGGTCCATGATTCTGATATGACAAGCCCCAGAGTAGAATATCAGAATCACCTGAGGAGCATCCTTCAAAATGCAGATTCCAGGGCCCACCTTTGGGGGATCTAATTTGGTAAATTGTGATCAAGTCCTACGATGTGTACTTTATAAAAGCTTCATTGATCTGTCAGGTTTGGAAACAATTGTCCTACAGAAATCCTAGCCAGAGACAAGTTTCTGTTCAAAGAAGTGACTGTGGCTTCTTTTATTTTGCTTCTCATCTGCCATGAGTAGCTCCTCCACATTTCCCAAACTTCTTTGATATGGAGCCCTGGACCTCCCAGTTCTGTTCTGGAGCTGGTTCCCATTTTTCAGTAAGTGTATTATAAGAGGGAAATTGGTGTGTAACACTGCATGCTACATTGATTTTTTTTTTTTTTTTTTTTTTTTTTTTTGTACTTGGGATTGAACCCAGGGGAACTTAACCCCTGAGCCACATCCCCAGACCCTTTTGGTATTTTATTTAGAGACAGGTCCTCAATAAGTTGCTGAGGCTGGCTTTGAACTTACGATCCTCCTGTCTCAGCTTCCTGAGCCACTGGGATTATAGGCATGCACCACTGTGCCTGATTTCTACATTTGATTGTTGTGGGCTGGGTTCAAAATCTAAAGGCATTTTGTAACTTTATGTCTATGGGAAATTTCATGAAAGTAAGCAGGAAGATTCTTCACACTAGAATTTATTGTTTCTTTGCCTTCTGCCTAGTTGTAATATAATTTAAATATATTTAGCATATATTTAATATACTTGAGTAGTTTGAGCTATGTAACTAGAAACAGCTCATTTCTTGGGATCGTGGGGGGTCTATCAAAAGCCAATTTGTGTCTTGGGGAGAAGGAGTTGCTTTCTCGTGGGAGTTTCTGGGAAGCTCGTGGCTGTATATTTGAGAACACAGAATAGCTACTGGGATTTACCAGTCACTCTTTCTTTCTTTCTTTCTTTCTTTCTTTCTTTCTTTCTTTCTTTCTTTCTTTCTTTCTTTTGTTCTAGAAATCCTCTTGCTCAGAGTTGTATTTTAAAAAGGTCAGTTGCTAGCAATCCAATGGTCGAGGCTGTGGCTAGTGACAAGTGATCTTTTAGAACACAACTTGTCAACTTGTGCTTCCATGGATAATGTTTTGAATGTTGATTGTTATATTCACCACCCCCACATCAGAGTGATGACATGCTGACTTTATCTCAAGGTTTCAGGGAGCTACATCTTGCACGATGGCATGAAAACCCAGTGGTGATGACTATGAACCAGGACAATATCCTGAGTAGTAGCTCTTAGGCTTGGGTTGTGCACTCAGTCGCCTTTTCTGCCCAATGATTGATGCCTGTGATTGGACCAGGGCTTGAGTGACAACTGTCATTCTCTGGTGAGGAGAAGTTAGCATCTGGTTTCTGAACATATTTATCTTAGCAAAGCCATGAGTGACTGGGAGGGCTCACCTTTCATTAAGAAAAATCAGAAGTGTTGAGATTTCTGTGCAGGAGGGGTGAGGACCTCATGGATAAGTCTCTGTGACAGGCAGGCTCACCTTCCTTTGCCTGATACTCCTCAATTTTATTCCAGCACGTTTTAGTCAGATTTTTCACTGCTGTGACTAAAAGATCTGACCAGAACAATGGTAGAGGAAGAAAAGTTTATTTGGGGGCCCAGGGTTTCAGATGTCTCAGTTCATAGACAGCTGGTTCCATTCCTCAGGGCTCCAGATGAGGCAGAATATCATGGCAGAAGAGTGTGGAGGAGGGAAGCAGCTCACATGATAATCAGAAAGTAGAGAGAGAAAGAGAAAGAGAGAGAGAGAGAGAGAGAGAGAGAGAGAGAGAGAATCACTTGCCAGATACAAATATATACCCCAAAGTCCCAACTCCTCCAACCACACCCAGTGCCTTCAGTTACCTCTCAATTAATCCCATCAGGTGATTAATTCACTGATTGGGTTGAGACTCTCATAACCCAATTACTTCCCCTCTGAACCCTCTCACATTGTCTCACATGTGAGCTTTTGGGGGACACCTCACATCCAAACCATAACACAGCACTAACATCACACTTCTCCCTGAGGAAGGGTGGGGTGTAGCCTCCTACCTGGGGTGCTAGTGACCATGGAACAGATCACTCCCTTCTCTTGCTTTTCTTTAGCATGGGAAGAGGTGCCCCTTGCAAAAGGCATTCACAAATACGGAGGCAGAACATCAGGAGATAAACTCAGAAAATACAAGAAGCCCACAGTGTGCTTATTTTTAAGGTATAGAGCTTAGAGCCTATTAAAGATGTTTTGCTTCCAAACCAGATTGCATCTTTCATCTTTCCTTGGGAATTTTCTTTTTCTTGTAATAGATTCTCACTATGATGCCGAAGCTGGCCTTGAACTCACAATCTTCTTGCCTCAGGCTCCTGAGTTGCTGGGATTACAGGCATGAGCCCTGGGCCTGGCTTCTTTCTTGGGAATTTCAATGTCTAGTCCCAGAGGACTGTGAGAGTCTCACATATTCCTGGCCAGACTTCAGTTTCACGTGGTCTCTGACCTGCTTCCGCAAGGAAGGCACTGCAGTGTCTCCTGATCATCCCCCCCTTTCCTACATTCAAGATTCCAGCTCGTCAAGTTCCCTCCTGGCTGCTCACACAAATTTCTACCTCTCTCACTTCCCAATAGGAAGGTGAGGAGGTGGCAGTGGGACCTACCTGATGGGTGGAATTCCTTGAGAACTAGAAGGATGGTCTTTCAGTTGGACTTTTGGATGTCACTGAAACCCAGGCACAAACCAAAGATGTGAGCTGGCAGGTTCTTTGGTGAGGGAGGATGCAGAAATGTTGAAGTCCCAGTCTTATTCTTTCACGAAAACTAGAGGTTATCTGAGGAGATGAAATACACACAAATAAGATGACAACAGCCCAAGCCAGTGCTGCTTCTGCTGCTGGTGGCTAGTCCTGGCTCTGGATGCTGCCAAACTCCCCAGAGGGAGACAGCCTTGTGGCCTGGCATGGTCGTTGCTGTTGCCTGGACTCCACCTCCTTTGAGGAGCAGGAGTTGGCTGGGCAGAGAGGCGGGGAGGGGTGTGATGGAAATGGAGATGACAGGGAGTGTGAAAAGCAGAGCAGAGCTTCTTCCTACCTGAAGGCAGCAGTGCGCTTGGGCCAGGTCGCGGAAGGTCTTAGAAGGCCTTAGAAGACTTGTAAATGGTCGTCATGCCCCAGGCTTTTGGTATTCCATGCTTGCTTATTTGACATTTTCCAGTAAGATTTTTTTAATCAAAAGTTGTCTCATTGTCCATTTTCAGTCAACAGAAAGCGAAAATAGATACAAATGCATGCAAATAAAATATCCTCCAGAGTGTTTCCCAATCTCAAAATTAACTGGGTCTTCTGCAGTATTATCGGGAGTATAATCAAGTGATTAATTCATGATGGGAAAGATGGTGCCTGTGTGTGCGTGTGACTCTTATTTTGGATGAATGTAACCTTCATTAGAGAGTATTAATTGTTCGAGTGTAACTGATTTTTCTTAGTCATAGCAGATGGCAAAATGGCCCTCAAGTGTGTTGGGGGTAGCTGTTAAGCTGATTAATTCTCAGTGGGACATCGTATGTTAATTAGAGCTTTGTTGTTATCAGAGGGGCAAGCGGTATGTTGCCATATATTATAATCTTAAGACCCTAAGGAAACTTGAGAAATGAGTCTATCTCCCTGTGAAATGCTCAAAGTCATCTTGAGAGAACTGCTCAGTAATAATAGAACTCTAGAGTTTTTCGAGTTGGATTTATCTTAAAGATGATCTACACCAGTGGTTCTGGAACACTTGTGAGCATCGGAATCACCTGGAGGTTCAAACCCGTATGCTGGGCTCAGACCCACGGTCTGTTCAGTACATCCAGGGTGGCCCTGAGAAGCTGCCTTTCTAATGAGTGTCCAAGTGACGCTACTGTCCTGTTGGGGCAACAGTGCTCCATGCTCTATAGAACATTAGTTTCACAGGCCACATTCGCTGGTGCATTCTTTTATTCATTGAACAAATATTCAGTGTATTCCTTCTATTCTTAGTGTTTTAGGAGCTGGGGGATGTAGTGATACACAGGACAATGTTCTTTTCTGTAGGAGCCTTGGTTTTAGTGCAAGAGGAGATAGTACATCATGTGATGTTAAATGAGGGCCATGAAGAAAAAGAAAAAGTAGGACACTTTGTAGGAGAGGGGTGCTCAGGGAAAATTGTTTGCGGAATCTGCCCCTTGAGGCAGGGGCAGCAGGTCTAAGAGCCGGGGACAGGAAGGTACTGGGGTGAGTTTGAGCTCTGAAGGAAGGAGCCTCATTTTACTGGAAGTAGAAGGAAAAGAGGAGGTCAGAGAGGGTACAGAACATTGATAGGAGTCACACACGAGAACATTCCGATGACCAAATGAGTTCAGTCAATGCTGGTCTCAACAACATTACATGTTTTTCTTTAGCCTTTTGTATTAGTCTGTGTTCTATTACTATAACAAATACCTGAGTCCGGGTAACATAAAGAAAAGAGGTTTATTTAGCTGACAGCTTTGGAAGCTGAAACTGCATGGCTCCAGCTCTGGTGAAGGCCCCTCTTAGCTGCATCATCTCATGGCAGACGGCATGGTGGGAGTGTGTGTGAAAGGGAGAGGTCACAGGATGGGACAGAAGAGAATCATGTTAATTCCTTCCCAGGGCAGTGCCCCCAGTGACATAACAACTTCCCACTAGCTCCTTCTCTTAAAGGTCCCATGACCTCTTAACATCACTAACCTGAGGACCACTTTTCCAACACAGGAATCTGAGGGACAAAGTATACCCAAAATATAGCTTTTTTTTTTTTTTTTTTTTGGTGCTATCTCCATGATTAAACTCCAAGAGAGGAATAAAATATTTAGTTTTCTCAAATAGACATGACCACAAAACTTTTAAACCTATAGTCATCTCAGAGACTAGTATTCTTTGAAACCCATTTGGGAAATTGATCTAGTGGGTCTTACTTCCTCACTTGCTAACTGAAGAAACTGAAGACAAGAGAAATTATTGATTTGTCCAAAGCATTCAGGCTTGAGGTGACGAAGGTGGTGGAAAGTACACTGGGTTTGGAGGTGGAAGACTAGGTTTGTGGCTTTGTTCTAGTGATTTGTTTTTGTGGGAGGGACCTGGCCACATTTCCTGAACTAAAATGAGGGAGTTGCATTGCCTGCTCTCTAAGGGAGAGAGTCACTCTGAACGAATGACTACTGATTTTGTCTCTTGTTTTTTTTTTGACTGTGGAGTTTGTGTTAGCTAAACTAGAAGAAAATGTTGGAAGATGCATATAAATATATTCATCAGACGCCACCATCTAGGTTATTTGTTGCTTGCAAATGCATACACTTCCCAGACAAGTAATTAAAATAAAATCTGTCAGAGAATGTAAAACTCTAAATCATAAAATGTTGGTAAAGAAAATAAGAAATGTATAAAGACTAGGATCTATGGTAATGTACTTTGCAGCAAAATATTTTAACATAGATTTCCATTTTCATGAAGTGCATAGTTGATTAAAATACAAACACTACATCTCAGAACAAGTGGAATTTCTTTTTCAAGTGTGCTGTCTAAGGAATTATTGAGGGAATAGTAATAGTGATAAAAAAACTTTTGGTTTTTAGTGTTTTTTTATTTATTTATTTATTTTTTTTAATAAGGGATTCGAACTTAGGGTTGCTTAACCACTGAGTCACATCCCTGGCCCTTTTTATTTTTCATTTTGAGACAGGGTCTTGTTAAGTTGCTTAGGGCCTTACTAAGTTACTGAGGCTGACCTTGAACTTGAGATCCTCCTACCTCAGCCTCTCAAGCCACTGGGGTTTTAGCTTTTTACTAACTGGAGTTACTTAGAACTGGTGTTCTCTGGGCCTCATTTTCTTCATCTACAGGGAGGAATGTCTTTTCAACTCTAGTAATTTAAGGCATCTGTATTTCCTAATTCATGTCATAAAGGGATGTTAGCAATGAAATCTTAGTCAAGGTGTGGTTTGGGTCCAAGGGTTTTGGGGACTCAGAATATGAACAGGTAAGTTGAAGTCAGAGGTGCTCACAGGTATGGGATTTCCTCAATCCCAGGCTAGGAATGTATTTTCTGGCTCCTTGTGGTTGGGTGGGATTACATGACAAGTTTTGGCCAATGAATTTTCTGGCTATTTTTAGGCCAGAGTTCTTAATGCAAAGGGAAGACCCAACAGAACTCCTTTTTGTTCTGCTGTAGGGGTGGTGACATTCAGGTGCTGTCAGCCTGGGGTCTGGAGTCAGAAGTCATGGAGCCAATCCCCAGGTGACCCTTGAGTGGATTATAAATTATGAGTGAGGAATAAGTCTTTGTGCTTGTAAATCCTAAGATGCTTTGGGCTGTTTGTTACTTCAGCGTAATATAGCTTATCCTTATTACTGGGTTTAATAAACAGAGAAGTTTGGTTTCCGAGGATCTAGAAGAAGAGCAGCTATTTGGTAAACACTTGCTTTAATGAGAAGATGCTAGTTGGCAGCCCTGTCATAGATTTTTCCTAGGAAATCCTCCTGTTCCTGTGGAGTAGCAAAGTTTTGAGACTTAAAGAATAAATGAATATATATAGCTTCCATTATTTTCTGTTCACATTGGTATATATTATGTAAACACATTAGGCAAGAGGCAGTATGCTTGGTGGTTAAGAACCTAGGGCTGGGGCTGCGTTGCCTGGGTTCAGAGCTTAACTCTGTTCCTTACTGACTGGGTTACTTTGGGCAGGTTTCTTGAGCTCTCTGGGCTTCAGTTCATTGGAAAAAAGGGACAATAAATTAGTAATTTTTCCCTCCTCTTGAACACTTCTTGCTGAGGCCAATCCATCTCTTGGTGTCTTACAGTTTACCAAGTCTTATAAATTCCCCTAAATCTCTCACCCTGCTGTCCATTGTTCAGTCTTGTTCAGCTCCTTCCCCCTCACAGGTGGATTGCTGGGTTTTCTTGTTCACTGTGTCCTTTTTAATCCTTTCCATAGTGATGCCAGACTCTTGAAGTACCACTTTGTATGCTCAAATGCTTTCTGGGGTCCCTCAGGCTCCTCATTATTAAGGATAAAATCCAACTTTCTCTCCTGACATCGAAGGGTCTCCACATTTACTCTTTCTTTTCTTTTCCTAACAATCCACTCCTTAACCTTATTTCTGGTCTTTCCTGCCAGTATTGGACACGAGTGCCTTTGTCTTCCTGTCCCACTGTGTCCTTATTTTACTCATCCTTAAGATCTTGCTTAACTATATGCTTGTCTGAAGTGTTCATGATTTTTTTCTTGCTAAATCGCAATAGTACCCCTATTCATTTGGCCATTAATCAGTACTGGCTTGTGGTTTTCTGGTTTTAAAATGGCATTAGTCCATGCCTTTTAACATTTTATGTGCTTATCTCCTTTCCTGAACTAAATTGTAATGTTTCTGAGGGTGCTTACATTTTTTCCTTTCCTTCATCTTGCTTTTTCTGTACTGGGGATTGAACCCAGGGACTTGCATATTCTAGGCAAGTACTCCACCACCAAGTTACATCCCCAGCCCTTTTATTTTATTTTGAGTCAGGGTCTTGCTAGGTTGCTGAGGCTGTCCTTGAACTTGCACTCTTCCTACTTCCACCTCTTCGTTAGCTGGGATTACAGGTGTGTAACCACTGTGCTGGGCTGAGTATGTTTACATTCCTTAACACCCCTGTGCTCTGTGGAAGAATACGGGTACTAGATGGGATATTTATAATATTTGATAAAAATAGAGCCTAGACTTACCGACTTCCTTATTTTTAAAAAAATGCAAATAGAGAATTTCAATTTAGATATTTTCTTTGTTGACTTTATTTTTGACTTTACTATTTATAATGTTGTTTATCCTGGTAGTCTGAGCTTCTTTTAATAGACAGATCAATATTTGCTTGAATATCTCCCAAAGTAAACCTTTGGTAATTCACTTATTAGAGAAGGTTATTAAATTGTTGAGTATTAAATTTTTAAAATGAAATAAATTTCATCTAGTAAATTCCCAGTGACAGAGTCAACTCTTCTGTTGTTAATGACCCAGATGCTGTCACACGGGGCTGTGTGCTGCTTGAGGGAAGTTGCCATTTCTCTGTCATCGCCATGATCCCAGTCCCTAACATGGACTCTGCACATGGGGTGCTTTGTGTGTGTCAAAGGAAAACTAGCAGAGCAGCGGTGCAGGCTTAGAAGGACAAACACTGCTTCTCAGATCGTTTTTAATGGGTTGAATATGTGCATGATAGAAATATTTTTTCTTATAAATGAACATAGGACAATAACTAATGGCTGTAATTTAATAGTATAATACCCGCCAAGCCTCCCACTTCCTGACTCAGCACACGCACGTGTTGGCTTTATAGCATCTACTGATGCTAACGTGATGGCTGCCACTCCAGTTTTGCAGAGGTTTTCCGTTTCCTTTGCTCTGCCCCTGCAGAGCCATCATGCTGGGCTGGCTATGTGCCAGTTCTTGTCCCCAGTTTCTGAGTCCTTGAAATTCACCTGGGACACCCAAGGATGGCCCTCTCTACAGGGTGATGGGGGTCCAGCAAGTGAGTTGAGAAGTGGATGAAATCAGAGGACCTTTGGGTGTGGGGCCGGTGGGAAGGGTATAGAAAGCTTCTCCTCTGTGCCCTGTGATGGCACAGAACAGGGAAGATCAGGGAAGCCCCATCCCTTTGCTCTTTCTTTTTCTTTTTTTTTTTTTGCATTGCTGGGGGTCGAACCCAGGGCCTTGTGCTTGCAAGGCGAGCACTCTACCGATTGAGCTATCTCGCCAGCCCCCTTTGCTCTTTCTTACACCGTGTAAGTGACAGTGGAAGGGAAGACTGTGACTTATAATGGCAGAGTTTCCAGTAACTCTCTGTTCTCTTCAACTCCCCTGAAGTCATGCGGTGACTCTGGCCTCAGCCCCTTCCTCTCAGTTCCTACTCGGCAGTTGCTGCTCAGTCTTCCTGGGCTGCAGTCATGTTTATGATGCCTCGGATTGTCAAGGGCTTCCTTCGCTCGTCCCCTGCCTAGCAGATCTTCACCCTCAGTGTCCTTGAGCACTTCCAGATGACACCTCCAGGGATATAAATTTACTTGTCTTTCAACTTCTGGGCTGATTCCCTGATGGCTTTTTTCTCTTTTTTTTCTTTTTTTGGTCACATGCTCAGCACTATTACTTACATGCTTTTTTTTTTTTCTTGAACGGTCTGGTCATAATTATTCACAGATCACAAAATAAAAGGACAAAAGAGAAGCCAACAATGTGCAGACATTCTTGCTTAGTATATTGGCTGAGGGCAACTGTGCTGTATGGTAGTGAAGGCTCTGGGTCTGAGGCACTGTGTCATGTCTCAGGCCAATTTCTACTGCTGAGAACAATGTTTTTTGGGGGGATTAACATAAATACAGAGTTCTAAAATAGATCATTATATGCATGCAAGTAAATAAACATATTTGGAACTATTTCAGAGACAGACAGTATTTGCATGAATCCTCACGGTGTCTGGTATTCCTAAACACCGTAGGCATGTAACCTAGAACCATACCAAATGATCTGCCTTCAAATCCTTGCTTTAGGATCAGATGCTGGGGAAACAACCTAAGGCCTTTGCCATAGCCAGGATGTTCATATTTGGGAGAAGATAATTTTAGATAATACTAAAACATTGAATTTAGTTAGAATGCTTCCCTTGTTCTGCAATTAAGATGCACGGTAGGAAAGCATCTTATTTAAAGAATAAAATGCTTATGCATTATATTGTCATGGCATCTAATTCATTGTTTGAACTAAATGAATACTAAAAATGATAATCATATGTGTAATCAGTTTATACCAAGGTTGTTAGAAAGAATTGTTCTTTAGGGATATAGGGCGTTACTATCATATCATTCCAGTCTCATATATTGTAATGTTTGTGACTCTTGGTGGTATGTTATGAAAACCCCACCAGATATAATTTGGGCTGGAAAGTTTCGAGTGGAGTTGGCACAGTTTGGATGAGAACAAATTCAACTTACTAGGGTAAATGTAGATTAAACAGTGAGAAAGACTGGGGTTCATTTAGGCTGCTGATGGGGATCGTGGGCCAGGACAGGTGATGAGATTTGTAAAGATCTCAGTATCACAATTCTACATCCAGCAAATTACTCTGCAGTTCAAAATGAACATCTGAACCCTTCCACGGTGTTTTATTTTTATTAAATCAAGTTGTTCCTTGTAGTGGTAGTCAGAGTTACCACAAATTTCAAAATTATGGGAAGAAAATGCAGACATTTGCTAAATAAGCAAAATTGCCTCAGTGGAGTGATTGTCAACATATAATTTTGGTTCAAGGAACATAATGACTAAATAACCAAAGGGCTGACCCTGTGGCTGCCTGAATCTCCTAAAATAATTTGAAATGGTGTGATTTTTCTTTCTCGTCTTTTAAATCTATCTCTAGACTTGCTATGTAGGTTTCTCATGATATTAAAATCCTGTGATCAAGGAAAGACAGAAATATTGCTCAAAATAAGTTCAGTAAGAGAGTAGGCTAATAATAATATTGGGTTTGATCCATCATTTAGAAATGTGTGTTTTAATCAGCTTGGGTAAAACATCTATCAACCTTGAACCTCAAGATTGTGGGGGAGATTAAATGAGGTGGTGTTTGCTGATGCCTGGCCTCTAGGACTCTAGCCCATCTTCTCTCTCTTGGCTTCTGCCACCATGAGGTGAGCAGCTTTACTCCATCTTGTGCTCCCCCCTGGGATGTTCTGCCTCACCACAGTCTTAAAGTCAAGGGTGCCAGAAGACATGGACTGAAGCCTCTGAAACTGTGAACCAATATAGACCTTTCTTCCTCATAAATTGTTTTTTTCAGGTATTTTATCACAGAGAAATTAGAATAAGATAACCAGTACAAGGATGATCATGTGGCATAAAGAAAAAGTTATGTATTTGATAAAAAGATAGTGCACCATGATCAAATGGGGTTCATCCCAGGGATGCAGGGTTGGTTCAACATATGGAAATCAATAAACGTGATTCATCATATCAGTAGAGTTAAAGACAGGAATCATACGATCATCTCAAAAGATGCAGAAAAAGCATTTGACAAAATACAGAACTCCTTCATGTTCAAAACACTAGAAAAACTAGGAACAGTAGGAACGTACTTCAACATCCTAAAAGCTATATATGCTAAACCCAAGGCCAACATAATTCTAAACAGAGAAAAATTGAAAGTATTCCCTCTAAAAAGTGGAACAAGAAAAGGATACTCTCTTTCACCACTTTTATTCAACATTGAATAGAACTCTATTGAAACTCTAGCCAGAGCAATTAGATAGGAGAAAGAAATTAAAAGGATACAAATAGGAAAAGAAGGACTCAAAACTATCACTATTTGCCAATGACATAATTCTATATTTAGAAGATCTGAAAAATTCCACCAGATTACTTCTAGAACTAATAAATGAATTCAGCAAAGTAAGCAGGATATGAAATTAACACCCATAATTCAAAGATGTTCCCATACATCAGTGATGAATCCACTGAAAGAGAAATTAGGAAAACTACCCCATTCACAATAGCCTAAAAAAAAAAAAAAAAAAAAAACTTGGTAATCAATCTAATAAAAGAGGTGAAAGACTTCTACAATGAAAACTACAGACACTAAAGAAAGAAATTGAAGAAGATCTTAGAAGATGGAAAGACCTCCTATGCTCCTGGATAGGCAGAATTAGTATAGTCAAAATGGCCACACTACCAAAGGTGTTATACAGACTTAATACAGTTCCTATTAAAATGCCAATGACATTCTTTATAGTACTAGAAAAAGCAATCATGAAGTTCATTTGGAAAAATAAGAGACCCAGAATAGCCAAAGCAATCCTTAGCAAGAAGAGAGAAGCAGGAGGTATAACAATACCAGATCTTAAACTATACTACAGAGCCATAGTAACAAAAATGACATGGTATTGGCACCAAAACAGACACATAGACCAATGGTGTAGAATAGAAGACACAGAGACAAACCCACACAAATACAGTTATCTCACACTAGACAAAGGTGCCAAAAACATTAACTGGAGAAAAGATAGTCTATTGAACAAATAGTGCTGGGAAAAATGAAAAGCCACATGTAACAAAATGAAATTAAAACCCTATCTCTCACCCTGAACAAAACTCAACTTAAAGTGGATTAAAGACTTAGACACTAGAACAGAGACCCTGAGCCTACTAGAAGAAAAAGTAGGCCCAAATCTTCACCATGTTGGCTTAGGATCTGACTTCCTTAACAAGACTCCTAAAGCAAAAGAAGTAAAATCAAGAATCAGTAAATGGGACGGATTCAAACTAAAAAGCTTCTTGTCAGCAAAAGAAACAGTCAATGACATGAAGAGAGAGCCTCCAGGAATGGGAGAAGATCTTTACCACATGTACATCAGAGTACTAATCTCCAGCGTAGATAAAGAACTCAAAAACACCAAAACCAAACCAAAACAAAACAAAACAAAACAAAACAAAACAAAACAAAAAACACCCAATCAATAAATGGGCTAAGGAACTGAACAAACACTTCATGGAAGAAGAAATACAGGCGCTCAACAAATATATGAAAAAAATGTTCAACATCTCTAGCAATTAAAGAAATGCAGATCAAGTCTACTCTAAGATTCCATCTCACTCCAGTCAGAGGGCAATTATCAAAAATAAATAAGCAAAAATAATTGTTGGCGAGGATGTGGGGACAAAGGTACACTCATACATTGCTGGTGGGAATGCAAATTGGTGCAACCATTATGGAAAATGATATGGAGATATCTCAGAAAATTGGAGTGGAACCACCATTCAACCCCAGTTATCCCATTCTTCAGTTTATATCCCAAAGACTGAATCTGCATACTACAGTGTTGCACCTACATCAGTGTTTATAGCAGCTCAACTCACAATAGCTAAACTATGGAACCAACCTAGGTGCCCTTTGACAGATGAATGGATAAAGAAAATCTGGTATATATGCACAATGGAATTTTACTCAGTCTTGAAGAAGAATGAAATCATGGCATTTTCCAGTAAATGGATGGAGCTGGAGAATATCATGCTAAGTGAAATAAGCCAATCACCCAAAACCAAAAGCCAAATGTTTTCTCTGATATGCAGATGCTGACTCACAATAAGGGCAAAAAGGCTAGGGAAGAATAGTTACTTTAGATTAGGTAGAAGGGAGTGAAGTGAGGGCAAGAGGCCATGGGGGTAGGAAGGATGTAGAATGAATCAAACATTATTACCCTAGTACATATATGACTACATGACCCTTGGGGTTCTACATCATGTACAAAAAGAAAAATGAGAAATTATATTCCATTTATGTGTGATATTTCATAGTGCATTCTACTGTCATGTATAACTAATTAAAATTAATTAAAAAATAATAAATAAAAATAAATAAAAAAAGATTTTACTTAATGAATACTTTGATTACTTAAACACTTTGTAACACTTTTTATTCTTTGGTGACTTAAGAAAGGTAGGTAAAAGGTTTGCCAACATCAAGTAAAGAACTATTCAACCCAAGAAAACAGCAGCTAAGGATCCATTCTTTGGACTACCTATGCCTTGGGAAGAAAAAGTGACGATTCACTTAAAATGTTAGTAGGATGAATTTGCAAACTACCCCCATGGGAGAAGGCACGGAAGTCCCTTCATGACCAGGGCTGAGCAACTACTAATTTGTCCTCATCCCTCCCCCATTAATGTAGCCAGAGTCCCACACCAACACCTGCAATGTGGATGACATCAGGAATCTTATGTCATTTCAATCTTATACCATTTCAATTTGTGGCATCTTGCTGTAGGACACATCAGTTTCTTCTTGTAAAGAGTAACTTTATTCTTTCTAAATTTGGATACATTTCTGATCAATCAAAAGGCAGACTTACACATCATATGGATAAGTGAATTCAGTAAAGTAGCAGGATATAAGATCAATTCTCATAAATCCAATGCATTTTTATACGTAAGTGATGAAACTTCAGAAAGAGAAGTTAGGAAAACTACCCCGTTCACAATAGCCTCAAAAAAAAAAAAAAAAAAAAACCTTGGGAATCAAACTAACAAAAGAGGTGAAAGACCTCTACAATGAGAACTACAGAACACTAAAGAAAGAAATGAAAGAAAACCTTGGAAGATGGAAAGATCTCCCATACTCTTGGATAGGCAGCATTAATATTGTCAAAATGGCCATACTAACAAAAGTGCTATACAGATTCAATGCAATTCCAATTAAAATCCCAATGACATACCTTACAGAAATAGAGCAGCAATCATGAAATTCATCTGGAAGAATAAGAAACCCAGAATAGCTAAAGCAATCCTTAGCAGGAAGAGTGAAGCAGGGGGTATCGCAATACCAGACTTTCAACTATACTACAAAACATTAGTAACAAAAACGGCATTTTATTGGTACCAAAATAAACAGGTAGATCAGTGGTACGGAAAAGAGGACACAGACACAAATCCAAATTAATACAATTTTCTCATACTACACAAAGGTGCCAAAAAAATGCAATGGAGAAAAGATAGCCTCTTCAACAAATGGTGCTGGGAAAACTGGAAATCCATATGCAGCAGAATGAAACTAAACCCCTATCTCTCACCCTGCACAAAACTCAACTTGAAATGGATCAAGGACCTTGGAATTAGACCAGAGACCCTGCATCTTATAGAAGAAAAAGTAGGTCCAAATCTTCAACATGTCGACTTAGGATCAGAATTTCTTAACAGGACTCCCATTGCACAAGAAATAAAAGCAAGAATCAATAACTGGGATAGATTCAAACTAAAAAGCATTAATTGAAATGTCATTTTCACCCATTGGAAGTGCTTCAAATATACAACTCTTTCTTCTTTAAAAATTTTTTTATTTGTTCTAATTAGTTATACATGACAGTAGAATACATTCATGCATTTTGATAAATCATACATAAATGGAGTATAATGTCTTATTTTTCTGATTATATATATTATAGGATCCTATCAGTTATGCACTCATATATGTACATAAAGGTAATAATGTCTGTTTGACTTTACTGTCCTTTCTATACCCACACCCCTTCCCCTCTCTTCACTCTCCTCTCCCTAATCTAAAGTAACTATTTTTTCCTAGCTCCCTACCCTTATTGTGAATTAGCATCTGCATATCAGAGAAAATATTGAGCCTTTGGTTTTGGGGAATTGACTTATTTTGCTTAGCATGATATTCCCCAACTCCATCCATTTACCTGCAAATGCCATATTTTTATTCTTATGACTGAATAATATTCCATTGTGCATATATTTCACAGTTTCTTTATCCATTCATCTATTGAAGGGCATCGAGGTTGGTTCCACAATCTAGCTATCATGAATTGTGCTGCTATAAACATAGATGTGACTGTGTCACTGTAATATGATAATTTTAAGTCTTTTGGATATAGGCCAAGGAGTGGGATAGCTGGATCAAATGGTGGTTCCATTCCAAATTTTCTAAGAAATCTCAATACTGCTTTCCAGAGTGGCTGCACCAATTTGCAACCCCACCAGCAATATATGAGTGTACCTTTTTCCCCACATCCTCACCAACACCTGTTGTTGCTTGTATTCTCGATAATAGACATTCTAATTGGGGTGAGATGAAATCTTAGAGTAGTTTTGAATTTCTCATATTAGTAGAGATGTTGAACATTTTTTCATATATCTGTTGATTGTTCATAAATCTTCTTATGTGAAGTGTCTGCTCATTTCCTTAGCCCACTTATTGATTGGGTTATTTGTATTCTTGATGTAAAGTGTTTTGAGTTCTTTATAATTTCAGGAGATTAGTGCTGTATCTGAAGTGCATGTGGTAAAGGTTTTCTCCCACTCTGCAGGCTCTCTTTTCACATTATTGATTGTTTCCTTAGCTGAGAAAAAACTTTTTAGTTTGACTCTATCCCATTTATTCATTCCTGCTTTTATTTCTTATGCTTTGGGAGTCTTGTCTGGACCTAAGCCGATATGATGAAGATTTGGGTCTACTTTTTCTTCTATTTGGTGAAGGATCTCAGATCTAATTCCTAGATCCTTGATCCATTTTGAGTTGAGTTTTGTACAGTGTCAGAGATAGAGGTTTAATTTCATTTTACTGCATATGGATTTCCAGTTTTCCCAGCACCATTTGTTGAACAGGCTATTTTTTCTCCATTGTACACCTTTGTCTAGTATAAGATAACTGTATTTATGTGGGTTTGTTTCTGTGTCCTTTATTCTGTACCACTGGTCTACCTGTCTATTTTGGTGCCAATACCATGCCATTTTTGTTACTATTGCTTTGTAGTATAGTTGAAAGTCTGGTATTGTGATACCTCCTGCTTCACTCTTCTTGCTAAGGATTGCTTTAGCTATTCTGGGTCTCTTATTCTCCCAAATGAATTTCATGATTGCTTTTTCTATTTCTATGAGGTACATCATTGGGATTTTAATTGGAATTGCATTGACTCTGTATAACCCTTGTGGTAGTATGGCCATTTTGACTATATTAATTCTGCCTATCCAAGAGTATGGGAGATCTTTCCGTCTTCTAAGGTTTTCTTTAATTTCTTTCTTTAGTGTTCTATTGTGCTCATTGCAGAGGTCTTTCACCTCTTTTGTTAGATTGATTCCCAAGTATTTTTTTTTTTTTTTTTGAGGCAATTGAGCAGTTTTCCTAATTTCCCTTTCAGTAGATTCATCACTGATGTATAGGAACATGTTTGATTCATGGGTGTTGATTTTATATCATGCTACTTTGCTTAATTCACTTATTAGTTCTAGAAGTTTTCTGGTGGAATATTTTGGATCTTCTAAATATAGAATTATGTCATCAGCAAATAATGATAGTCTTGAGTTCTTTTCCTATTTGTATTCCTTTAATTTCTTTCTCCTAATTGCTCTGGCTAGAGTTTAAACATTAAGTAAAATCTTTTAACAAATATCTGACATAAGTATATTTTCCCTTAATTATCTAGATAGTTTTAGGTAAGATTACTTTTTGAAGGGTCCTAGATTATCAATTACATACCTTAGCTCTCTGTTTCTTCTTTTTTCCTGGTGCTTGAAACAATTTTTAATTTTTAAAAATTTAGTTGACAAATAATAATTGTATATGTTATTGAGTGCAATGAAATATTTTGATATATGTTTGCAAAGTAGAATGATTCAGTCAGTCTAACTAACAAGGCTGTCACCTCACATACTTTTTATTTTTGTGCTTAAAAACGTTTAAGATTGAATCTTTTAGCTGTTTTGGAACAGATCACTGATGCAGGTTCCTCCTGTATCTTTTGATCAACATCTTCCACTTCCCTCCCCACCCCACTGCTCCCCATCCTCTGGCAACCCTCATCCTACCCTCTGCTTCCATGAGCTCAAATGTTTTAAATTCCACATATAAGTGAAATCATGGAGTATTTGGCTTTCTGTTCCTGGTTCATTTCACTTAATGTCCCCCAGGCTTTCCATACTGATACAAATGACAGAACTGACAGAATTTCCTCCCTTTAAAAGGGTGAATGATATTCCATTGTATACACACACGCTCTCACACACACACACACACACACACATACACATGTGCGGGCGCATACACACACGCACCACATTTTCTTTATTCATTCATCCTTTGATGGACACTTCGGTTGATTCCATATCTTGCCTATTGTGAATAGTGCTTTAATGAACATGGGAGTTCAGATATCTTTGGCATGCTTATTTTAATTCCTTTGAATCTATATCTGGAATTGTGATTCCTAGATCATATTTTTAGATCCCCTTCATACTATGTCTCATAATGGCCGTACTAATTTCTATTCCCACCAAAAATGTGCAAGTGTTCTCTCTTCTCCACAAAGTTTTCAATTTCTATGTTGTTGTAATGTGTTATATGTGTTCACATTTGCTAGATAATGTAAAGATGACTCTCTTGGGGAGAACCAATAGATTGCTTCCAGGATTTCTTCCTGATGAATACATCACACAAGATCCATTAACTGAGCTGCCTAGACATATGGCAGTTATGGAACCTTGGTGCACAGGTCACGTAAATGTTGTAGTTTAAGTACCTTAGGCTGCTAGGTGGAGCTTGGAATTATTTGTAAAATGTTTTTAGTAAGTATCTGTTCCCCTCCCCTCAGCATATTTGCTTATTGATGAAACTTCCTGAAAGTAGTTGAAAATTAAGTGATTAGATCAGTTGTGGGATGAGTTATGGAGTTTGTAGGATGATACATCTACATCACTGAGAATGGGCTATAACATGGAGGGCTCTCACATACCAAATTATGCTTATTTTTGTCATGAGGCCATATGTGATACAAAATGCACAACTCTTTGTTTTCAAAGAGCATGAGATAATTAGACACAGTTAAAAGCGATTTTTTGATGATCACAGTTGACATTTTTATGTACTGGTTTCTTTGGTATTTTTAGGACCATATTAGCTTCCCATTTTGGACTATTAAATATTACATAATAACCGTATTATCTCTAGTCAGGTCTCAGAATTAATGCTCTGTAAGTAATGAGATTACTTTAGAAATGTCCTTGAGGACTTGAATAAAGAGTATGAGTAAATTTGAAATTTTAGCATGGCAAATTTATGACAATATCTCTAAGATGCTTTGGTGTAGCTGGGTGTGGTGGTGCTTGCCTGTAGTCACAGCTACTTGGGAGGCTGAGCTGGGAAGATCATATGGACCTGGACAACATAGTGAGACCCCCCATCTGAAAAAAAAGTTAGTTTTTGCTATGAAAATGAAAATTGCTCCTGTGCCAATTCTGGATTTTCTTTTTAATGGATTAGGACTTAGTATTGAGATTTCTTATGTATCAGTTAAGTGTTGCACAAATTAATATCTTTCTGCTAGAATTTTAATGGTGCTTTGATTTTTATGGTTTGATTTTGACATTTGTTGAGTTTTAAGTATTATCTCATTTATGTCTTTATTCAAGTCACATGTGAGTTTTTGGAGTTCACAGCAAAAGAACTTGGACTTGAGTTTACCAGTTACAAGTTTGTGACCTGGGTGTATATTTCTTAGCATTTCAAGAGTCAGACTCCACTGTAAAGAGCAAACTGTTTAAACTTATCTTTCAGATATTTTGTTGGGAGGATTAGCTATTGTGTTTAAAAAGCACAGAGACCTTATTAAGTGCTAGTTCTTTTCCTTTTCTTTCTCTCCTAAGTCTTCTTTTAGCTTCTATTGCAACTGTTATTTAGCAATTATCATAGCCTATCTTAGGTTGCTAAATAATAGTTTTGCATCAACCTTGTTGACATAGACTTTTTAGCATACAATAAATTCATTAATTTTTAGGGTACTATTGGGCGTGCTTTGATGACAGTATATAGTCATGTAGTTATTAACACTGTCAGGATATGGAACATTTCCATCACCAGAATGTTTGTGTCACTATGAAATCCACTTTTCCTTCACCCTGCCTTGCCCAGCAACCTCTTAAAAGCTCTCTATCACTAGTGGTGTGAACATATATTTTAATTCCTCTTGGACAACGTAAGGATGGAAGTGCTGGGTCATTTGGTAAAGGCCTGGTTAACATTGTAAGACACTGTGGAACTGTTCTCCAATGTGGCTCTACCATTTTGCACTTCCACCAGCATGCACAAGAGTTCTAGTTGCCCTACCTCATCCCTACTTGATATGGTCAGTCTTTGAATTTTAGCCATTCTGGTGATAGTAGTTTCTCATTGCTCTCATTTGTATTTATCTAATGATTAATGGTGTTGAGCATTTTTCATGTATTATTTGCTATCTTGATACTTCATTGATAAGATGTTCAAAAATTTTGCCTATTTCCACATTAGCTTTTTTTTGTGGCAGGGTACCTGGGATTGAACTCAGGGGCACTGGACCACTGAGCCACATCCCCAGTCCTAGTTTGTACTTTATTTAGAGACAGGGTGTCGCTGAGTTGTTTAGTGCCTTGCTTTTGCTGAGGCTGGTTTTGAACTAGCGATCCTCCTACCTCAGCCTCTCAAGCCACTGGAATTATAGGCATGTGCCACTGTGCTGGGCTCCACATTAGCTTTTTTTTTTTTTTTTTTTTTTTTTTTGTGGTGCTGGGGATTGAACCCAGGGCCTTGTGCATGTAAGGTGAGCACTCCACCAACTGAGTTATATCCCCACCCCCACATTAGCTTTTTAATCTTATAATTGAATTGTAAGATTTTAAAAAATCTATAACCTGGATAAAATTTTTTTGTCAGATACATGTTTTGCAAGTATTTTCTCCCAATCTGTTGTCTGGTCTTTTTTTCCTTTTTTTAATAGACTTTAGTTTTTAGTATTTCAGATTCACAGAAAAATTGAGAGGAAGGTATGGTGATTTCCCACATATCCCTTGCTACCACACATGCATCTCCTTTGCCTTTATAACACCCCCCCCACCAGTGCGGTAGATTTATTATGAATGATGAGCCCACCCTAACACTTCCCTATTGTCCAGAGTTGATAATTTACATTAGGGTTTACTTTGGTATACATTTATGAGTTTGGGCAAATGCGTGATGACATCCATCCACCCCAATTATAGTTTCATTTGGGTTTTAGTTCACATGTGATCACTCACCCTTTTTAGGAGGAGGCATGACTCTCTTTATCACTCAAAATATTTAATGCAAAGTACTTCATGTGGTATAATTTCAACAAAAACTCTTGATTGACCAATGATTAAGGAATAGAGTGTTTTGGGTAAATGAATATTCTGCATATTCTGAAAACCAGATATGCAAATTTTACCCTCAAAGATTTTGGACACCATAAAAAATACTACCATTAAAATGGTACTGCAGATCTAGGAACCATCTTGGGACTGCAGCGTGGCGGAGCCTACGGAAACTGAAACCCAGATTTGTCAAGTACTGGAAACCTTCAGGGACACTATAAATCTACAGGGTAGAAACTGTACTACCTCAGATCCCTATGGCTAAATGGGAAGACACACAAACAAAATGAAAAAAAAAAAAAAAAAAAGGAAATAAAGCACTCCAAACAAACCAGGATGCTCCAATTATAGACTTCATTGACAAACCAGTAGAAGAAATGTCAGAGAAGGAGTTCAGAGTATACTTAGTAAAACTGCTTCACGACTTTAAGGAGGATATAAAGAGTGAAATCAGAGCTATGTTTCAGGAGAGGGAAGATATCTTAAAGAAAGAGATAAAGATTCTGAGAAGAAATCTAGAAGAAATCTTTGAAATGAAGGAATCAATAAACCAAAATAAAAATTCAATGGAAACTAGCACCAACAGAGGAGACCACTTGGAAGACAGACCCTCAGGCAATGAAAACAAAGTATATAATTTTGAAAATAAAGGTGACCACACAGAGAAGATGATAAATTGCGTGACGTTTCCTCACCCAGACACAATGCCTGAACTGCAGCTGCTGAAGCCAACTGAGTGGAGCTACTGTGACTACTTCTGGGCTGATAAGAAAGATCCCCAAGGCAATGGTAACGTGGCGGGGTTCAAACTGCTGCTCCAAAAGCAACTGAAGGGCAAACAAATGCAGAAAGAAATGTCTGAATTCGTCCAAGAGAGGATAAAGATTGAAGAAGAATATGCAAAGAACTTGGCTAAGCTCTCTCAGAACTCGTTGGCTGCACAGGAGGAAGGCTCCCTGGGAGAAGCATGGGCTCAGGTGAAGAAGAGCCTGGCAGATGAAGCAGAAGTTCATCTCAAGTTCTTCGCCAAGCTTCACAGGGAGGTAGAGAAGCCCCTAATGAACTTGTGTGAGAACTTCAAGAAAGACATGAAAAAGTGAATTAAAATGATATCATTACTATTGTTTAATGACTACCTTCCCAAAACTACACTAGGTACTTTACATCATTTATGCTATGCATGGGTGGAGAAGGCCCGGAAAGCCCTCACAGAGCGGCAGAGAGACCTGGAGATGAAGACCCAGCAGCTGGAGATCAAGCTGAGCAACAAGATAGAGGAGGACATCAAGAAGGCATGAGGAAGTCCACACAGGCTGGTGTGGACCTCTACAACCAGGCCCAGTCCAAGTGGTTTGAAGAGATGGTGACCACCACTTTGGAGCTGGAGCAGCTGGAAGTGGAGAGGGTGGAGATGATCCGGCAATATTTGTGCCAGTACACACAGCTGCAGCATGAGACGGACATGTTCAACCAAAGCACAGTTGAGCCGGTGGACCAATCGCTTCGAAAAGTGGACCTGGCCAAAGACAGAGAGCTGTGGGTCAGAGAGCACAAAACGGGCAACATTTGCCCTGTGGACATGGAGATCTAGACACGCCTGTGTGGCCCCTGGGGTCCTGCCCAGGAGAGGGGCTGGGTATCCCACAGAGAGGAGATGGTGGCTCCTGCTGGATGAAGCTGCCCTCCCACCCGCTCTCCTGTTCACTGAGGAGAGAGGAGAGAGCTGGCAATTCCAGAAGGGTGATCTGGATGGCCCAGCTGGGGGATCCCAAATATTCCCAGGCCAAGGCAGACTTGCAACCCTGCCCTTGTCTCCAAGACTGAAGCCCCCAAACCCCATGCCGTGCTTGTTGCTCTGAGAACAAACTGAGGCTGGAAAAAAAAAAATGGTACTGCATATAACACCATCATCATCTCTTGGTGGCTCTGAAGATCCTTTAAAGTCCTGTACTGTCTCAGAATCATAACTGTAATTATGAAGCTAGATGTATTAATAGAAGAATAATCTTATAATTGTTAAAGTTGACATTGACTGAGCACTTAGTGCATTATCTCATTTATTTCCCTCAGTAACTCTTGGAAGTAGATGAATCATCTACTTCCTATTTATAGATGAGGAAGAACATCCAGTGGGATTGAGCAACTTATCTAGGATCATAGAGCCAGGCCCTGATACAGATTTACATAGCCATCTGATATTCTTAAGGACCACTTGAATATTGAGTTGACTCATTATTGCCCCTAGGACCCTGAACATTACGTTTTGTTTTAAAACAAAATGCCTTCTATAAACTTGGCCACTTGTCATACTTCTTTTTCATAGCAGTTGTTTATAGACTACCCCTGCTTTCCGATAGAGAATTTACTACTGTAAGTTAAAGTGTTGTGCAATAGAAGAAACTCCACAAGCTTAGTCACTTTAACTCAGTGAAACTGTTGTTATGGTTTGGAGGTGAGGTGTCCCCCAAGCTCACTTGTGAGACAATGCAGGAAGATTCAGAGGAGAAATGATTGTGTTGTAGGAGTCTTAACCCAATCAGTTAATTAATCCCTGGTGGGATTAATTGAAGTGATAGGGTGTGGCTGGAGGAGGTGGGAATTGGGTCATGGTTATTTAGTACATATTTGTATCTGGCAAGTGGAGTCTCTCTCTCTGCTTCCTGATCACCGTGGTGTGAGCTGCTTCCCTCCACCACCCTCTTCCACCAAGATGTTCAGCCTCACCTCATGCCCTGAGGAGTGGAGCCAACCTTTTATGGACTAAGACCTCTGAAACTGTGAGCCCTCAAATAAACTTTTTCTCTTCTACAGTTGTGCTGGTGGGGTCATTTAGCCATAGTAGTCAAAAACTGACTAAAACAACTGCAGTGAAAATAATCTTTCTTATAGTTAAATAACAGTCAGGGATTATCTAGATTACTAAGAAGAATTTATCCTTTCATTGATGAAGTGATTAAGAAGGAGAGTGCTTTAAGTTGAGATAATAATAGCACTTTCCACATAAGCTTTTTGTAAAGATTAAATGAGAAAATACATATAAGTGCTTTAGTACAGTATCTCAGATATAATAAATACCTGTTATTATATTTTTGTAATAGTTCTCCTCTCAGCAACCTAGACTTTGACTACTAATATGTCTCTAAATATAAGAATAGGCTTTACAATGAACCCTAGTGCAAGTAGTCTTATTGGATTAATGAAAGTTGATATGATTAACTGGATTAATGAAAGCTAATATTAATGAAAAGCTAATACAAAGGCTGATATTTTCATTAAAGTTGTCTTGAAAGTTTATATCACTTGAATGTCTGTAAAATCCAGTGGTTGAATTGGGCATGGTGGTGCATGCCTGTGATCCTAGTGTTTTGGGAGGTCAAGGCAGGAGGATTGCAAGTTTGAGAACGGCTTCAGCAACTTAGTGAGACCTTGTCTCAAAATAAAAAAGAAAATGGGCTGGTAATGTAGCTCAGTGGTAGAGCACCCCTGGACTCAATCCCCAGTACTGGAAAAAAACCAAATAAACTCAAAACAAAACAAAATCCAATGGATGGCCATAGTGGTGCCAACAATCAGGAACTTTCTCATATGACATTATTCTACTTGAGCTCAGGGGTTCTTCTGTACTTGGAGCTTACTTATGGTAATCATGCTTCTTCAAGTGCCTGAAGAGCATAGTTATGCCACACTATGCCTGTTTACCAGGAAGGTGCTTTCTGGCAGTGACTTACATTTCCCAGGAGATAAAAATTTAAACAGCTGGTATGCTCTTCTGAGTCTTCACCATAATCACTGAAGAAAATGTCATGCAACATGTTTGGAATGTATTTTTCAGATAATGTACATTTTCCTGCCATCCTTATGGCAGCCAATTAGTAATGAAATTGAAGATGGAAATCTAAATAATGAGCTTCCTTTTTGTTAAAAATGCTTTTAAGACTCTGCTACTAGCAGTTCCAAGAATATTTCGAGATTTTTCAACTCAAGATAAATTTCTTCAGTAGTAGAGATCTATGTACCCCTTATCATTAAACTTTTGGCACCTTTTTTGTAGTTTGGGGACACATGCATGTAAATGGAAAGAGAACAGCCTTTGGTTTCAGATAAAACCAAGTTCAAATATTGGCTGTATCACTTACAGATTGCTGATCTCCTTGACTTCCCTGGGATTCACCTGTACATTGGGAAAGTATTTTTCCCCCATAAAGTTGTTAGTGTTGAATAGCATAAATGATGTAAAGTACCTAGTGTAGTTTTGGGAAGGTAGTCATTAAATAATAGTAATGATATCATTTTAATTCAGCATGAATTATAGTTCAACTAAAATATTGCTTGGGGTTTATACCCTCATAAGTTGGTCTTTGAGAAATTGCTGACCTTGGAAAAATTGACTTTGCAAATTAATTTACTTTTGTACAAAAGTAAACTTTTTAGGTATAACTTTCCATAGATAGCTGAACGATTTTATCTATTAAACAGATAAACTGTTAAAAGTTTTTTTTTTTAATGAAATGACTTTCTCAGATGTGCATATAAATGAAAATGTTACCCAGACCTCTGTGATTTATATCCATAGGTCAGATATTTCTTACTATCTTAGATCTCAAATTAAAAGAAATGTGTGCAAACATGTAACTGACACTTGGAATGGAGTAAATGCTCAATAAATGACTGCCATTTGTATTATAAAGTTCAGCAAACTTTTTTTTATCAAGTGACAATAAATTAGACTTTATGGGCTACACCATTTCTGTTACAACTGCCCAGTTCTGCTGTTGTGGTAGGAAAGCAGCCACATACATAGTACATAAATGAATTTGTGCAGATATGTTCCAATAAAACTTTATTTACTGGACCTAAGTGGTAGTTTGCTACCCCTTGGCTTATTATAATATCTTGACCTGCAGGAAGTCATCATGAAGTATTAGGCAGATCAATCTTAAGTAAAATTGGAGGATTGTTTTATAAACCCTTATGTTGATTGCTTAGAGATTTGCTAATGCTCACTGACTGACAGGTGCCCTGGGGGAGGTGCTTTAGATAGAAGAACAAATTAAATAAGGTCATTAACCTGCAAACATTTCCTTCAAGTTAAAAAAAATATACTTATCCTGAGTTTACACAAAGATGATACATATGAAGGCTGGGGTATTAGTAGCTCAAAGAGATAAAAGGTACTAACTGCAGAAGACATGTTTAATTTTTTTTTGCTTATTTTAATTTATACTCAATTAGACCTGAAAATATGGAAAGTTATGAAGAACACACTAAAAAAAATCCCACTGCAATTTTACTACCCTAAGCTAACAACTTTTAACATATGGGTATGTTTCCATTTAGTTTGTTTTTTTAAATGACTTTTTTGGGGTATACTTTTACATACCATAAAATTAATCCACTGTAAGTGTATAATTTAGTGATTTTTAGTAAATTTATAGAATTGTGTGACCACCCACCAGAATTCACTTTTAGAACATTGGTCTTACTTTTTCTGAGTTAAAAGAGACATAAAATAAACTGTATATAATTACATATACAATTTGAAGGAGTTTCTTTTTTTTTTTTTTTTTTTTTTTGGTACTGGGGATCGAACCCAGGGCCTTGTGCTTGCAAGGCAAGCACTCTACCCACTGAGCTATCTCCCCAGCCCCTGAAGGAGTTTCTTTCTCTCAAACAGACACATATACATACTCCTGAAACCATCACCATAATCAAGATTTTGACCACATTCAGCATCATCGAGAGCTTTCCCTGCCTCTGTAATCCCTCCCTGAGTCCACAGGTGACCATGGTTCCTTTTTTATTACTATAGGTTAGTTTGCATCTTCTAGAATTTCATAAATTGAATTATGAAATTTATATGTATGTATTCTATTATGTAGGCATTCTTTAGTTCAGCATAATTATCTTGAGATTTATTCATATTTTAGCATGTATCAATAGTTTGTTCCTTTATAATGTAAGTAGGATTCCATTATATGAATATACTTCTTTGCCCACCACCCCTGGACAGCCATCTTGGTTGGATCCAGTTATAGCAACTACAAATAAAACTGCTATAAACATGTGTATTTCAGTCTGTGTGGATGTGTGCTGTCATTTCTTTTGTGACAATACCTAGGAGTAGAATAGTTGAATTGTATGATAGGTGTATGTTCAACTTATTAAGACTCTATCAAACCACTCTTCAAAATGGCTGTACCCGTTTACATTCCCACCAGTAGTGTGTGTATGAGAGTTCTAGTTGCTTCACAACCTTGAGAGCATTTCGTATGGTCTGTCTTTTTTATTTTAACCATTTGAATAGGAGTTTAGTGATATCTCATTATGGTTTTAATTTATAATTTCTTGACTAGAGATACTGAAAATCTGTAATGTGCTTATTTGACATTTGTATTATCTCCTTTGGTTAAGTGACTGTTCAAAAAATATTTTCCCTAATTGTTTCTTCTAGGATTTTTGTGTCTTGGCCTTTACATTTAGACCTATGATCCATTTTGAGTTATTTTTACCTGTGCTATCTAATGGTTCTGGCATCATTTGTTGAAAAGATTTTTTCCAGGGAATTAGTTTTGCTTGTTGGTCAAAAGATAATTGTGAGGCTGGGTGCAGTGGTGCATGCCTGCAATTCCAGCTGCTGGGGAGGCTGAGGCAGGAGGATCGTGAGTTCAAAGCCAGTCTCAGCAAAAGTAAGGTGCTAAGCAACTCAGTGAGACCCTGTGTCTAAATAAAATACAAAACAGGGGTGGGGATATTTCAGTGGTTGAGTACCCCTGAGCTCAATCCCCTATACAAAAATAAAAAAAAGGCAAAAAGACAATTGTACATATGTATGTACAACACATATGTATGTGTTGGCTTGTTTTTGTATTTTCTTTTCCATCCCATTGATTTATTTTTCTCTCTTTAAGGGAATACTACATTGTTCTGATAAAAATATCTAAGTCTCAAAATCAGGTACTCCTAGTTCCCCAACTTTGTTTTTCTTTATCAAAATTGTTTTGGACATTCTATGTTCTTTACATTTCTATATAAATTTTAGATTGAGTCTATCAATTCCTACCAAAAAAACCTGTTGAAATTTTGATTGGAATTGCATTGCATTTATAGATCAATTTTGGAAGAACAGACAACCTAACAATATTCAACCTTTCATAGCACAAATAAAGCAAAATTCTTCATTCATTTTGGTCTTATTCAGTTTTTTCAGTGATATCTTGTAATTTCAGTGTGTAGGGGTTGCACATGTTTTGTCATATTTATCTCTAAGTATTTTATATATATATATATATGTATATATATGTATTTTTATTTATTTTTTTATTTTTTGCGGTACTGGGCATTGAAGCCAGGGCCTTGTGCTTGCAAGGCAAGCACTCTACCGACTGAGCTATCTCCCCAGCCCCAAGCACTTTTTCTTGAAGTTAATATTTTTTGTTATGTTGTTGAAGAATTTTGTATCCCTCATTTTCACTTATATATTAAAAGTATTTCCTCAAAGTATGAAAACTCTTCATAGATATTAAAATCAATAACTTTGTTAGGTCTGAAGACTTGGTTAAAAATCCTTCTGTTATGAATGTTGTCTCTATTTCTCTCAAATGCGTAATGTGCTGGTAAATGTCATCATGATATACATGTGGATTACTGTCCAAAAGCTTGATTGAATAACTCAGCACTGACAATGGGTAAGAAAAACTCATCCTCTGATTTTGTATCATCGCCAAGTACTATCATACTAGTTTCTGACTAGCATCATATTTTAGTGTTTGCAGCTTCTGTTTCTTTGATAACTAGAGAGGTTAAAGTTTCTATGGGTTCATAATGTTAGGATTGGTGTCAATCATTCATTCATTTTCTTTGTGTCATTAGAAAATCCCTTCCTCCTCCTCCTCCTCCTCCTCCTCCTCCTCCTCCTTCTCTTCTTCTTCTTCTTCTTCTTCTTCTTCTTCTTCTTTTCTTTTCTTTTCTTTTTCTTTTTAGGACCGGGGTTTGAGCCCAGGGGCACTTTACCACTGAGCTACATCCCCAACCCTCTTGATTTTTTATTTTGAGACAGGGTCTCCCTCAGTTGCTGATGCTGGCCTTGAACTTGAGACCCTCCTGCCTCAACCTCCCAAGTAGCATAGATTCTCTGGGAAAACAGGTGTGCGTCATCATGCTTGGCTCAGGGAAACTATTCTTAACTTTTCATAAAACTTTCTATATTTTTGCTCCAAAATGTAATTTAAAAAAATTTCGCCTAATGATTTTGGTGCCTTTACGACAGCCATCCTTGTGAGCTTTCCTGAGGATCACTCACAGGTGGCTAATTTGCTGCTTTAAAGTCTCAGCACGTTAAGCACTCCCTGCTTCCATGCCCCAGATACTAATTGAGTGCAATTGCTTGCCTCTGTATGCATGTGTATATTCCCTTTTAGGGATCAAATTATACCCTACATAATTTTCAAATTACTTTGAAAATATTTCTAAAGGTAGATAATGAATTTCAACAACAATTTCTCACTATGGTGGTGAGAAAGAAGCATCTGAATCTACATAAGCCCCTTTCCCCTGTCATTTGTGACCTGAGATACTCTTTGTTGTTTTAGCAAAGTGATAGATTATTCCTTGACTGGTGTGGTAGCTGACTTTGGCTGTCAGGCCCAGAATCATTTCCAGGAAAAAAAAAAATCACTGCTTGAAATAACCAAGATCAAAGACCTCTTATCTGCCCATGCTTGTGAGTGGAAGGAATGAGTGAAGGAATATTTTTTAAAAATATGGTGTTCTAACAGGTGTTGGCGAGGATGTGGGGAAACAAGTACACTCATACATTGCTGGTGGGGTTGCAAATTAGTGCAACCACTCTGGAAGGCAGTATGGAGATTCCTTAAAAAACTTGGAATGGAACTACCATTTGACCCAGCTATCCCACTCCTTGGCCTATACCCAAAGGACTTAAAATCAGCATACTACAGAGATACAGCCACATCAATGTTCATTGCTGCTCAATTCACCATAGCCAGATTGTGGAACCAACCTAGATGCCCTTCAGTTGATGAATGGATAAAGAAACTGTGGCATATATATACAATGGAATATTACTCAGCCATAAAGAATGATAAAATTATGGCATTTGCAAGCAAATGGACGAAATTGGAGAATATCATGCTAAGTGAGATAAGCCAATCTCAAAAAACCAAAGGAAGAATGATCTCGCTGATAAGTGGATGATGATACATAATGGGGCGTGGGAGGGGTTAGTTTTAGGGTTAGAGTGAGGGTTAGGGAGGGGGGCAAGAATGGGGGAAGGAAGGACTGTATAGAGGGAAAAGAGGGATGGGAGGGGTGGGGGGAAGGGGAAAAAAATAACAGAATGAATCAACCAACATCACCCTATGTAAACGTATGATTACACAAATGGTATGCCTTTACTCTATGTACAAACAGAGAAAGTACATGTATCCCATTTGTTCACAATTAAAAAAAAATATGGTGTTCTGGTGCAGTGAAGTAGTCTGGATATTTTTCAGGCAAAAATGCAAGTTGAATGAGTTGGTATCACTGCTGTGATACCACAGTGAGGTGTGGCTTGCTTTTCTTGTCCCTTATCTGTGGTAGCTGTGTCACCAACATATGCAAGAGAGTAGCCTCCTACCACTGTGTCTCAGATGAGCTAGAGTCATCATTTGAGCCCTGGAGGAATGTAGACAGAATGTTATCCTGTGGCACCGTCCTGGGTACAAGCCCCAGACCCTAAGTCAGGACCTAAAGTACACTGGTAACTCAAACCACTGTCAACATCAGTCTCCAGATTGTTCACTGCCATGTGGGGGTGACTGAGGAAGTAGGACGTGGGCCAGAGAGAACAGGGGGAAACCATGGACAGTGAGCAGTGAGAGGCCAGGGATAGGAAGTGACCTGAAAGTGGAGGCTGATCAATTACAGACCACCTTCGAAAGAGGGTGCAGCAAATCTGGGCCAGTTACAAGGAGGCTCTGAGGACCCAGGAAACCCAACTGGGGAGGCAGTGACCTATAGAGAGCCTGAAAAAGGTAGGAGTCAGGGCCCAGTGGCTGTAAACCACGGAAACCAACTCCATAAATCATATGGCTTTATAAGGCAGCCCCGGGGATCTAGGGAGCAGGAGTCCATGTATGACCCTTAAAGGCTCTGCTGATGAAGTGAAGCTTTAACTTCTTTTGTTATTTCACTCATCAAAGTCCATGTCTTCATCCTATTTCCATCCACTGAATACTAGTTAGTGCATATGGTCAGCCCTGCCCAGCATTGGTAATGTATCAATGTGTCAGTCCTCGCGGAGCTGACATTCCAGTGGGAGAGACAGAAAATAACCAAGCAAGCAAGCGTGTGTCATATATTGTGGTATGTGCTGTAACAAAACTCCAATAGGATGTGGTGGCAAGGAGTGATGGCCCCAGGTAGATGCTGTGTGTAGACATGGGGAGCCCTGGATGCTTTGAGGAGTGACATTTGAGCAGAGATCTGGAAGAAGGAAGAGATTGAACCACATGGGCATCTGGGGGATCTTCCAGGGAGAAGAGCATGGAATTGGTCTGGGTTGGTCACCAGACTATCAATGAATCATGCAGGTCAGGGCCCCATGGAGAACAGGCTATCAAGACTATGTACATGAAGGGGTGAGTGGGTTGTAAAAGAAAATGGAATTGCTTTTACCATAAGAAGGGAGTATAGAAACTCAAAGACAGAAAGAAAAGATGTCCGCCTCAGTTGAAGGTGGTGTTCTTTCACTGAATTCTGCTGATGAATGAAGAGAATGAATGGTAAGGGGGATTGTTCAGGACAGCAGGCAGGAGGTCGGCAGAGGGGCCTCTGGCAGCAACATGGTACTTTGGACTCTCAATGGAATTCCATTGACTGGTACAGAAGAAGAGAGGGAGGGAGATGGGAAAGCAAGGGCTTAGGAGACTCCAAGGATCTGCAGGGAGATGACTTCCCATTCAAGATTTTGGAGCCTGCCCTCCATAGCTCAGTGGAAGTGACATTTCTAAATGCCACTGAATAGCTGGAGAAGCTGACACAGTGCTGCCAGTGGTCCTCACTGTCCCCAGAGAAGAAGAGCTGGATGTGCATCAGGGTCCCAGGATGGGACTGGGATAGGGGCAGGGGCCATTACTTTCCTGGGTCTCTTTCCAGGTGCAAGATCACTTGCAATTCCCTGGACACATCCTGCTTACTTCCAAACTTGTGAACCTTTGCCTGTATGGGCTGCCCAGCCTCCAGAATCCTTTCCTTCATCCCTGGAGGATTGTGTCAAAAATCATATTTGCCACAAAGCCATCTCTGTCCTTCAGCTCCAAATAATTGCAACAAATTATTCCTCCCTTATGGTCCACAGCATGTTGTTGGTGTTTGTTGGACATATTCACTGAGCCTTAAACCACAATTAATTTTATGTGTTCCTTCCCTGGGAGACTAGGCATCAGTCTTATTCACCACTGCAATGCTCCCTCCTTGTGGTAGTGCTTTGTGTCACTGAGTGTGTAGGTCAAAGACTAACTTCTGAGCTCCACTCAGCATTTTAGGGTAAGGGGTCAGAAAGGAGGTAACCCCATAGCCCTTCAGGATACTAGGATCTTGCTGGTTTTGGTTGGATCCCTCCAGCCATTCTTGGGAGTCCTGGAATTATCTCTTGTGATTCAAAACGATGGGCTTCTAGGCAGGTTGAGTTATCCAACCTAGAGGTAGGATTCAGAAAGCTGTGCCCTAGGGTTGGAAATGACCCTGAGAATAACTTCGTTTAAGCTAATCTCCAAGCTGCCCAGTTGGGCTTTTGTGATGAGGAAAGAGGAGCATCTTTTGATTCTGCCAAGAATAGATGTGGTGACTTTGACAAGAGCTGAGGAGGCAGAGCAGAGTGCTGCAGGGGGCTGTTATGCCTCCCCTCTTGAGTAGCCATTGGGAAGGTCAGTCCACTGGACTCTTCCCAGGGCCAGGCCAGAGTGAGTGAAGAGCTCTCTGGCTGGTCTCACTGTCAGTTGTTATTCATCAGAGGACTTGGATTCAGAACTCACATATTCTCCTTTCTGCACAGTGGGAGAGAGTAAGCATAGGTTCTAGCTCATCAGATACACCATGCACAAAGCAAGACTGAGTCCCAGGGAACATTAGCTCTGAGTGTCTCAGTCTGCCAGCCAGAGCCATGGCAGGCAGCTCAGCAGTGACTACAGAGACAGTGGGGAGATGAACTCTGATCTGGCGTCATGCTGGGACCAGCTTCTCATCAGTTGTTACCAAGATCGATCACAAAATAAGCAAAACATAAGGGTAAAAGGCCAAAAACTTTTTAAAAAAGTGATAATGTAACAAGGATAATAAAAGGAAAGAGAAACCACACGAAAGTAAAAAATATTTTTATTATGAGTTTTGGTGGTGGGGATTGAACCCAGGGGCACTTTACCACTGTGCTGCATGTAGTCTTTTTAATTTTTAATTTTGTCATAGGGCCTTGCTGAGTTGCTGAGGGTCTCACAGAACCACTGAGGCTGGCCTCAAATGTGCCATCCTCTTGCCTCAAGCCTCCCAAGTCATACCACAACACTTACCTCCAATAATTATTTTTAATGCTAAAAAAGAAGGTAAAATGAAGGAGTATAAGAAAAGTTTGAACTTTTAAAGTTAAGGGAATTTATAGAAATAAAAAATTTAAGTTAATACAAATAGGGCTAAAAAAGTTTGCAAGCTTAGTTGAGATGTGAGAAATAGAAGACAAACCATTTAAAATAAAAACTTAAAAGTCAATTTTGAAAATTTAAACCTCTATGAAAAATGTTTTTAAAAAGATAGTTTATGTTGTAAAAGGATAGGTTTTACTAAAGGTTACATCTACAGGAGAAAGTTAAAGACGTGATGGTAAATGGGATTAAAAATAGTAGTTAATGCACTTTAATGTGAAAAAGCAGCCGTGATTATAGAATAGGGTGACAAGTAATTTAAAAAGAAAATGAAAATGGAAGTTCTGAAGATAAAAGAGCTTGAAAAGTGACAGGTGCAAGAAACACTGGTGAGAAGCAGCGAGGAGACAGAGTTGCTGGTGGGTCTGGCTTCCCCAAGAGCTGTTCCTCTGCTGAACCAGCCATGGCATCCAAGATGAAGGCCAGAGGAGAACTGGCTTTCCTGTGGAAGGTGACCTTCTCAGTCCTTTCTACCACCAGTGACTTCTTGTTTCCACCAAGTATATGGCAGAGGCTTCATACAGGTTTGGAGCTGGGGGGCCTCAATCCTCATGTTGGGATCTGGGTCTATGCAGTTTAAGCAGAGAAAACTTTTAAATGGGTTCATACCAACTTCAGAGGAATAACCTCAACCGTTCATTTGTGGTAGCAAAAACCAGCTTCCAAAGGGAATTTATTTTTCCAAATGGAATTATTAAATGAATATGATGGATCCACATAATAACACACTATGTAACCATAACAAATTATATAAAAGAATACTAATTGTAAGTATAAGGAAAGTTTGAGATGTTTACATGAAAAATATAGGATAATTATTGTGGTATAATTCCAATTAATTGAAAAGTTTTTATGATATAGGAGTAGTATGCGATATTTATTGCAGTCACATATCCTTTATCTGAAATTCTTAGGATTGGACATATTTTGGATTTTGAGCACTTTGGACTTTAGATTTTTGAATTAGGGATGCTCAACCTGTACTATTTATTATTACTGTTATTATTTGAATGGTAGAGATTGTGGGTGATTTCTAGGAGATCTGTTTTTTGTGTTCTTGGAAATCTGTTTTATAATATAATCCATATTAGAGTTTGTATGGTGTAGAAAAAATCCTGATGTTTCTTTTAAAAGGATAATAACAGGTATAGGCACATGCTTAACTTCAGAAAGAGACATCATACTGACCCTTCTGTGAGGAAAGGAAGGTCTTCCTGTTCTCTGTCCCCACTCGCATCTGACTGGTGTAATAACTAACTCCTGGCTCAAAAATATTGACTCCAGGAAGGATAATTTCTTTAAAAAAATTTTTTTTCAGGAAGGATAATTTCTTTAAAAAATTTTTTTTCAGGAAGGGTAATTTCTTAATTTATCTTTATTAAAAGAAAATCCAGAGGTATTCAGTATGTATTCTATAAAAAATACAGACTATTCAAAATTAATATACAATATTATTAGAGAATAAATAGGTAATCACTGAATATATAAAAATGCCAATTAATAGTTCTTCAGTGTTTACTATGTCCTAAGCATTGCATGCACATAATTCTATTAGGTCTCCAAGAGGTTAAATAACTGTTGCCATTGCACAGATGTGGGGATTGGGGATCTAAGGAGGCAGTTTGACTCCAGGGCCTTTGCTCATATTCCCTGCACTGTACTGACTTCAGTGCTGCCTGTGTCAGTGGTTCTGCATTTTAGGTTTTGGGGGAGATTGATAAAAGCACAGTTCACGTTGCCTGCCCTCAAGATGTGTCTAGCCTAGATGAGAAGAGAAAAAAAGTAATATGGGATATGCAGCAAAAATGCAGCCTGGTGTGGTGGCATAGGCCTGTAATCCCAGTGATTTGGGAGGCTGAGACAGGAAGATTGTAAGTTTGAGGGCAGCTCTAGCAACTTAGCAAGGCCTTCAACAACTTAGTGAGACCCTGAGTCAATACAAAAAAGAAAAAAGCCTGGGGATGTGGGCTCGGTGGTTAAGTGCCCCTGGGTTCAGTACCTTGTACCAAAAAAAAAAAAAAAAAAAAAAAAAAGCAGCACATAATACTACTTGATGTGAGATCTGAAGACAAACATTTCAATGACCTCCATAGACCAGGGAAGGCCTTATTAAAAAGTTGGGGTTTGAAGGATGGAGAGTATAACAATGACATTTTGGGTCATTGAACTAGCTACAGACCAAGCAATACAAAGGATGTTCTGGAAAGAAAGAATAGGGAGTTGTTATGGTTTGGATATGAGGTGTCCCTCAAAAGCTGTAGTATAAATGCATAAATATTCAGAGGTGAAATGATTGGATTATGAGAGCTGTAAATTAACCAGTCCATCCTAGTTTGAATGGACTAACTGGGTGGTAACTATAGGCGATGGAGTGTGACTGGAGGAGGTGGGTCCCTGACAACATGACCTGGAAACATTCATCTTCTCTGTGACTGCATCCCCTTGCCCCTCTGCTTCCTGACCCCACCATAAATGGAGTAGCACTCCTCCATCACACCTTTCTGCCATGTTGTTCTACCTCATCTTGGGCCACAGCAATCCAGTTGGCTGATCATGAAATGAATCCCTAAAATAGTGAGCCTGAAATAGAAATTTTCTCCTGTAAGTTGTTCTTATCAGGTATTTTGGTCACAGTGAGGAAAAACTGACTAACACAGGAATGACCATGCTTCTAGCACAGAGAAGGCAGAGACTTGGGACTGGGTCAAGCCTGAATTGATACTACTAGAAGCCATTGATATATTGACTGGGCAAATGAGATGGAAGCAGAGTCAGGAGGGAAAAAATGCTCAAGGCTAAGGGAGACCAGGGATGGGGTCAGGGGCAGTGTCAAGATGAGGAGAAAAAACTTGGATGAGCAGTGAAGTGATGGCAAAGGAAAAGAATGAAGAATAAGAGAACTCCAGTTCATTTGGTATCTGTTTTGAACTGATTGTGTCCCTCTAGAACTCATATGTTGTTGCCTGAACACCCAATGTGACTATATGTGGAAATGGGACCTTTAGGGAGGTAATTAAAATGAACTAATGTCACAAAGATGGGGCCCTAATGTCCTTATAAAAAGAAAAGACAGCAGAGCTCACTTTCTATCCCTGAGAGCACAGAGAAGAGATCATGTGAGGGTACAACAAGATGGCGGCCATTGACAAACCAGGAAGAGAGGCCTCATGAGAAGCAACTCTGATTATGCCTTGATCTTGGACTTTTAGCCTCCAGAACAGCAAGAAAGTAATTGTCATTTAGGCCACCTAGGCAGTGTGTTTTTGTTATGGCAGCCTGAGCAGACAAATACAATATCTAGGTCTGTGATTAATGGCAAGCGATGGGGCATTCCTTTGATGTGGAACTTGTAAGTCTTGTCAAGGTTGGGAGGAAGCAGATCCAGACAAAGGAGAAACAAGAGGTATAGAATAGGAAATAGGGGGCACAGTCATTTTTTTTTTGTTGGTGATTTGTAATCAATCCATAAGCATTTACTGAATACTTCCTACGCCCAAATAGTAAACAGTGCATTAGGTAATATAAAATACTAACAACAAATAGCTTATTCTTATATGGTCCTTATTCTTATGCTATGTGTCAGATACTTCGTATGCTTTTTAAGTGTTAACTCATTCAGTGCCTGTGATAACCCTGTGAGTAAGTACTTGTGTCATCTCAGCTCTACAGATGAGGAAAACCAAGGCTTAGAGATATTAAGCAACTTGCTAAAGGCCAAACAGTTAGTAAGAGTTGGGATTTGAACGCTTGGTTTTGGAGTGTGTGCTTTAACCGCTAGATGGTATTATGTAGGATGTGGTTTTCGTTGCTGAGGACGAAGAGTTACTTGAAAACAGGATATAAATTTTTGCAAAGATAAGTAGAAATAAAAAGAAGGTCATATTTAATTTCAAATCATTGGAATGATTCAGTGTCCTCTCAAAGGGAAATGTGTCTACTGCTGGGGTCACATAAGAAGATCCATTGGGGTACAGGAAGAAAAGGTTGAAACTTCAATTTATATTTAAATTATTAGTTCATTGAATAATCCAAACTTCCAGTACAAGCTCTACATCATGAGAGAAAACCAAGGATAGTATAATCATCTGAAGAGACATAGTCAAAAAAAAAAAAAGAAATTATCAAGTTCACTATGTGAAATATGAATTGATGTCTACTGTTATTAGCCGAGATCTCAAAATATGATGTACACTGAGGAAGAGTTTTATCACTGATATCTATGACAGTAGAATGTTCACTGATTGTCCCAGTCTATTTTCTTTTGCTGTAACAAAATATTGGAGGCCAGGTAATTTATAAAGAATAGAGGTTTCTTTAGCTCATGGTTCTGGAGGCTAGAAAATCCAAGAGCATGGTGCTGGTATATGGTTGGCATCTGGTGAGTGCATTCTATTATTCTTCTTATTATTTTTATTATAGTTATACTTAGTAGTTGGGCTCTTTTTGACAAAATCATATATGCAAGAAATTTGTTGTCAATTCTGACCCTCCCCTTTTCCTCCCCTTCTTCCTCCTATTCTCCTTCCTCTACTCCACTGATTTTACTTTCATTCCTTTATTTATTTTTGATTGGTATGTTCCACGTATACATAAAAGTTAAATTTCCTTTAGTACATTTTACATGCATATTGCATGATTTTGTTAAATTCATTCTATATTTTCTCCCCTTTCCCATTCTTCCTTCATCCCTCTCATTCTCAACCTTCTACTCCACCAATTCTTCCTTATATATTTTTGATATCCAATCCTTCCTGCCCTACCACCTTCTTTGCCTTATTTTGCCCTAGCTTCCACATATGAGAGAAAACATTTGACTTTCAGTTTTCTGAGTCTGGCTTATTTCACTTAGCATGATGTTCTCCATTTCCATCCATTTATTGGCAAATGCCATTATTTCATTCTTCTTTATGGTTGAGTAAAACTCTGTTGTGTATATGTACCACATTTTCTTGATCCATTCATCTTGATGGACATCTGGGCTGATTCCATAATTTGGTTATTGTGAATCGTGCTGCTATAAACATTGAAGTGGCTGTATTGCTATAGTGTGGATCATTTTAGTTCTTTTGGATAAACACCAAGCATGGAATAGCTGGGTCATACGTTGGTTCCATTTCTAATTTTATTTTAGGAATTGGTGAGAACCTTCTTGTGGCATTATAACATGGCCAAGGACAAAGAGTGAAAAGTGTCACACAGGGAGGCAGAGCAGGAGTGAAAGAAAGAGAGAGAGAGAGAGAGAGAGAGAGAGAGAGAGAGAGAGAGAGAACACTAACTTTGATAACTCCCACATTAACCCATTAATCCAGGAATGTTTAATCCATTTCTGAGGGCACAGCCCTCATGACCCAACCTTGCAAACACTTCCAATACCCAGCCTCTCAATACTGCTGCACTGGGGACCAAGCTTCCACATAAATGTTTGGAGAATATATTCAACCATAGCATAAACTCAATAGGAGTAATAAGTACCAAGTACTGACTAAATCTGGGTTGTGTGCCTCCTACACCATCTGGGCACTGGAGACACAGCAGTGAACACTGGCAAGAATCCCTGCTCTTGAGGAGCTTCTATTCCAGATGGGGAGCACAGATGATAAACAGGATGAAAAAGGAAATATGTAGTGTGTTATTTGGTAATATATGCTAAGAAGAAAAATGAAGCAGGGAGAGTGATGGGAATAATTGAGGGAAGAGTTTCAGTTTATAGATAGGGTAGTCAAATAAGAACTCAGCAAAGAAAGTGACTGTGTAACTAGTTGGAGGAAGTAAGGAAATGAACCATGTGGCTATGTGGGGGAGAAGCATTCACCACACACCCATGCATGTGTTGAGGACATTCCTGGAAGATTGAAGATGTATGAAGAAGAAGGTCAGTAAGACTGGTGCTCAAGAAACAAGGAGAATGACAAAAATAAATCCGTGAGACAATGGGGAGTTCATCCAGATTATTGTATGATTAGGTCCTGGCAACCATACAAGGACTTTGGTTTTTACTGTGATTAGATGGGAAGCAAGGAAGTACCAAGATCTGGCTCATGTTTCTAGAGGATTATTAAGTGCTGTGTTGAGAATACACAAATACACCATGCAGAAGTAAGGGCAGAAGCAGGGCTACCAGCTGGAAGTCCTAGAGCAACTTCCCAGACGAGCAATGATGGCAGCTTGGACCAGAACGTTAGAAATAGAGGTGAAGAGGAATTGGATACTGGATATGATTTAGTGGTAGAACCAACAGGGTTTTCTGATGCATTAGATGTGAGCTGTGTGAGAGACACTAATAGTACACACACCTTATTTATACAGAAAAGTACATCCTTTGGGGATAAATGCTTAAAACCTTTACTTATTTTATCTTATTGGTTCTTTTTCATTATACATGACAGTAGAATTCATTCTGATACAATTATATGAACATGGAATACATTTTATTCTAATTAGGACCCCATTCTTATGGACATACATGATGGTAGGATTCACTATGATATGTTCATATGTGCATAGGAAAATTATTTTGGATTCGTTTCATTAGGGATCCATGATGAAGTTTGTAATCCCCTGGAATAATAATATATCATCTACAGGCATTCCGAGGAGAGAGAGAGACATTCAGGGGAGGACCACAGGTGGGCTTGGATCTTGAAGTTTAGGATGCAGACAGGCAGAAATGCCCAGGGAAGCTGTGGTGAATACAGGCTTCTAATTTTAAGATGGGAATGCTAGCAGGAGGCTAGTCTGCCACACCCTTGAACTCCAGGTAGAGCAGTCTAGACCTTTCTCCTTCATCAGTGGGCAATGAGGGGGAGTTTTTGACTGGGAGGGTGTGTGATATGAATTTGCTTCAACAATGTACTCTTAAATCTTTCAGTGAGTGCCATTTGTTAATCCATCAATAAATGTTAACTCAGTAGCCAGAAAGCCTTACCTTCTTACCAGAAAATTATTTGCTTACTAAATGGAGCTGGGTTAAGAGGTTGTGTGTGTGTGTGCGCGCGCGTGCAATTCTGTTGGTCTTCAAGTGCTTGTTATGTAATAAAATTAAATTTCCGATTACATTGCTGACTTTAAAAAAGCTTTATATTTTAGAAAGTAGCTTAAGGTGTTTTGGTGAGTGCTGTTGAATACCTTTTCTCCTCACTGGACCATTGTAGGGGCTTGCTGGTACATACACTGTACAATCTTGCTTACCACTTCGAGTTGCGCTGAGCGACCCTAGGCATAAACAGTATTGGGGAAGTACCCTTTTCCCTGTGTGTGTTTGTAAGACAGCCTCTTTCAGACCACAGGAATTATTTTGGGAGGATGATTCATGTCACATTTTGGCCTCATTACAGTTTTAAGTTGTAAATGGTCTGGCATGCCTGGAGGTGTAAACATGGATTTTATCTTCCTGTGCGTATGGGAATACCTGTAACTGAAAAAGTACTTTCTATTCTTGAGTTACAGTCTAGGCTGTGACCAAAGAGATTAATAAAGATTAACAAAATTTTAATTTCATTTATTCAAAGCTTGCTTCCAAGACAGCACCAGATACTTGGGGGTGTGCCTCCATTCTCCATTTCCAGAACAGATGGAGGAGTCTGAGAACCTAATGTCTTTTGGTTACAAGCAGATGATTCTGTAAAATAAACACAGCGCTTTCTCTTTTGTAATGGTGTGAAAAGTGAGAGCAGGTGTTAAATTACGGTCTTGTTGTCTGTGGTTATAAGTAACAGGAGGTACAAGATTACTTGATGTTGATTTAGATGTGGGTGATGAAGTGGGGTGAAACCATTCTGATTATCCCAATTTGCTTTCTGGTAAATATATTGCTATTTAAAGGATATGGCAAAACTTTCTTATTTGTTCAGCAGTTAAAAACGCATGATGGCGACAGAAATGAGAAACACCACCTGAGTTTATTATCATACCTTGCACACAGCATTGCCTTAAAACTGTTCATGGATTTTCCCCTAAATAACTGTGTTTGAGTAGGGAAAAAAAAAATTGAGTTTGTGGTATGACTAGATTTTTCTATGACTCTCAAGGAATTCCCTATCGTCTCAAATTTATAAAATTGGCATTTTAGACTATTAAATTACACAAGTGAAAATAGGCATATAAAAATAAACTAATTCTAATAACTTGTTATTGTTTACTATATGCTTATATGTATACATATGTGTATATATAAACATATACATATATATGTATATATATATGATTTTTGTTGTTGTTGATAAAATACCAAATTTCTGATCCACCGTCAGTAAGGCATGTACTCACCTGACTCCTTGGACATGTGTTTTAAAAAATTATTTTCTGGTCCATCTGTGGTTTCTGCTTTCCATTTGGACCTCCTGACCCAGGCCATGTAGAAGAACTTATTCTTAAGTAGGATTCCTCAGTTAACAATAAACCAAATGCATTATTTGATTCTACAATGGTGGCTCAAAAGACATTAGCAATTGGAAGGCATTGAGCCACTTCTCCAATTCAATCTAGGTTTGTAAGTTATTTCTTCATCTTGCTAAAACTGCAGCTGTGACAAGTGATACTACTTCTTTTTTTTTTTCTTCTTTTTAAAAACAAAATTCCTCTTGGTTATTCAGTGACTGCTTCATCTGCCTCATTAACTAGCCTGGGTCTCTACTTCTAGAAATTTGAATTTAGTGGTTTCAAAGTAAGACCAGAACATTTACATTAAACAAAGTACAAGCGACCTGAAGGCATTCCAGGTGATTCTGACTCTCTAAGAGGACAACAGGTAATAGTGAAATGAAGCGCAAAGTTTGAAACCCTAATGTCAATGTAGACGTTTCGGAACTTGTTAACTGGATTTAACTGTGATATATCTGCGGTATGCTACTGAGATTAGAGAACTTTTAGCACTTACATAAAATGTTGCTGTATTTCACTTTTTCCTTTCTGTCTTCTCAGCCATCATGTATGTCATGGGAGCACTTGGCCCTGCGGTGGGATATTTATTAGGTGGACTTCTTATTGGTTTTTATGTTGATCCCAGAAATCCTGTTCACCTTGACCAGAATGATCCTCGTTTCATTGGAAACTGGTAAGATTGTTTATTAAATTTTGTATTTCACTTCTTACTAATGATTTAGTCATAAAAACTCTTGTATTTAAAATTTCCTCATTGAAGAGATGAAAAATATAGCTTAAATCACCTGAGAGTAGATGGTAGATGGAATGATAATTCCCCAAAGAGAGCCATTTCCTAATGTCCAGAACCATGAATATGTTACGTTATGTGGCAGAAGGTACCTTGCAGATGTGATCAAGTTAAAGATCTTAAAATGGGGAGAATATCTTTGGGTTCTGGGTAGGCCCATTGTTAATCAAAGGAAAGAGGGAGACAGGAGGATCAGAGTCAGAGAAGGAGAGAGGATGCCTAAAGTAGAGATAGAAGTAATGTGCTTTGGATGGAGGAAGGTTTTGTGAGCCAAAAAAGCAGGTGGACTTCAGAAGCTAGAAGGTTAAGTAAATAGGTTCTTCTCTAGGTAGAACCTCCAGAAGGAATAAAATCCATCAACCCCACTGTAGATTTCTGACCTCCAGAACTGTGAGATAATCCATCTGGCTTGTTTGATCCAGTAAGCATATGGTAACTTGTTATAGCAGCAACAGGAAACTAATACAGATACTTTGGCGACAGTGTCTTAATCTGCATTCTACAGGATTGGGCTGTTTCCTTTAGTGTAGGGAAAGGGGCTTCTGTGGCTGTGAGGGTACTTTACTGTTTAATCATATCTTTCATTATTTTTTCTGTGCCTTTAAAAGTGACTTACTCTATACTTACTGCATTTGTATTTCTGCTTTATAACCCTTCCCCACTGCCCAGAACTCCAACCTTGTTTCCGTGCTCAACAAATCTTTTCTCTTTGGTGACATTTGGTTTCCCTATTTATGCTGGAGATTTAGCTGCTTTCTCACCTGGTGGACCTTACTGTCCTGGACTCAGGAGGAGAGCTTCACCTTTGAATGTTATGTGATTTATATGAATAACCAAGGTTGTGTTTGATTTCTTCACAGTCCTTGACTTGAACATTATCATTTATTTCTTTGTGAATGCAAAAGTGCTAATTGAAAATATTGGTGTCCTGAATTCATTTCACCTGGGTTAGTAATAGGTATACATTGATGAGAAATTTTCCTTTTATGGCAAAGAGAATACTGCATTATTAGAAAAATGAGAGATTACACTCTATGTATGATCTATCAAGATGTTTAAATGCATTCTACTGTCATGTACAACTAATTAGAACAAATATAATTAAAAAATTAAAAAAATACTTGCCTGGGGAAAAAAGGAAATTATACGTATCAAGAAATTACTTATTCTAAAGAGTTGCATAGATTACTGTGTTCTCTTTCTCTCTCTGCTTTATTATAGAATAATAACCTCATGACTCTGAGATTGGTAGGAATGTTTACCACTATTTTCAAAGAAGTTAACAAATATAATTTATATGCTGCTTCTTGTTTCATTAGTAATCCTCACTGAAACTGAAATACAGATAAACTTGGCCTGCTAGAATTTTCAAATCTTAGAAAGAGGAGTTCCCCTGTCAGTGGTAGGGAAATCACACAGGGGTTTTAAGTTTTTGACTCATGGTGAAAATTTTGGCCTCAGCTGTTTTTATTTTTTAGTTTTTTTGGCAGTTTGTAAAATAAATCAGAGTAGGGATTTCTTGTTGTTATAAAACTAGATTATTAAAATATACATATGAATATCTAATGTTTAGTCTGTGTTCTATTTAGACAGTCTGAGAAGGGTGTGGTGATAAGGGAATAGTGGGAGGGAAAGCTGAGGACAACCAACTCAGGGGCAGGCAGAAGGAAGGACAGCAGGAGCTTCAGTTGTACAAGTGCTTTAGGCTGTCAGTAAAAAGTTTTGTAGTAGAAGTTAGTCCAGTGGGAGCAAATTGGAGTGACCTGGAGACCCTAAAGCTCTACTCGCCTGGGTTGAAAGTGTGCATGTAGCTGCTCTTCTACTTGGGGGACCTTAACTGTCCTGCCAAAAATGTCCAGGATTCAGGAGAACTTCAACTTTGAATGAGGCAAAGCTATGTGACCTTGGGGAAGTTTCTTCTTTGTGCCTCAATTGTTTTTTTAATTCATAAAAGGAGATAGTTACAGTACCTGCTTCATAGGGTTGTGAGGAACGAATGCGTTTATAGATGGAGGGCTCTAAATGGTTCCTGCTCCGGCCACCCCATATGTACTAGGTATTCAATCCTTAAAGCAATGTTCAAGTAATTGTATCTATTTCAATGGCTCAATATTAGTTATATAAATGATATAGATTAGCAATATTTACTTGTATAGTAAGGATCTACTTAAAAATGAATTTGAATTTTTTAATTGAGTAGTCCTGTTTGAAACAGACTTCCATGTTGCATAACGACATAGTTGTTTGACACAATGCCTAACAGCAATGATAGGTTTTTAATAAATATATGTTGAAAGAGTGAAGGAATGAATGAAGTAATGCTAATATTGAGCATTAATCTGCATCAAGTGATATATCAAACGCTTAGCAAATATATGTAGTCACTAATATTACGCCCATTTTGCAAGTGAGGAAATGGATGCTCAGGGATTTGAATTATTTGCTCTAACTTCAGAGTCAGAGAGTGTTGGGATAAAAAACTGATCCTAGGGTAGATCTCTTAGTCAATATGCTGATGGCTGCTTTTAGTGAATGTTCTGAGTAATGCTTCATGAAAAGGATTTAGATACTCTGGCCTTTCAATATTAGCTGTTGTTGATGTGTCTTTTCCCAGTATATGACACATACTATCTTGTCCTACTCAGCTTTTCTCAGCGTCCTCTTTAGTGATGTCCTCAGTGTCCATCATTATATATGTGTCATACTGATGTTTCTGGAGACTATTGAAGGATGTGAACTGGTTTGCTCTGTTTCACAATGACCTTAAACTTTTATGTTATTTTTATTTGTTTGCAATAATTCTCCCCCTTCTTCTGTTACATGCTCTCACTTTCGGCTATTCAGAGTGAAACCTTACTGTTTGTGTGTAATTTAAGGTCAATGGCTGGGAGTGAGTGGGCAGTGAGACCAAAGTGCAGCTCCATATAAAAACAAAACCAAACAATCAAAACTACCCACCATGAATCTGTTGCTGCTTTGGAAGCAGGCATTTGTTAAGGTCCATTTGTCTTATTTAAATTTGAGGACTCTCAAAACCACTTATTACCCTTAAGCTTAGCATGCACAAGGCCCCGAGAAAGTCAATTTAGAAAAGCAATTTCCCCAAGATTTCCTAGTTAGTAACTGATAAAGATGGAATGTAAACCTATGACTATCTGAAACCAAAGCTCATGAACTGTGGCCTCTGCTCCTCTACCAGCCATCTTGTGGAGAGAACTTGAGAGGCCGTGACCAAAGGGGTTCAGGGAATTCCAATGTGGAGTTTGTGGAGACAGATTCCAGAAAGGTAAATGTGGGAGGGAGGTGAGATGCTGATAGGTAATGGCCTCTAAGTGGCCAAGTGTTCAGAGGCCAGATGTTGTCATAACTATGTTCCCTTAAGACAAATCACCTTTTTCTATTTTAAAACCTCTCTCTTTCAATATATTTATTTAGCAATTTTTCTGAGTAAGTAATCTGTGTCAGGCACTAGGTTGGTGATAATATTCTGAATGATTAAGATTGCTAGAAGTCTGTCCTGAGCAATCTTCTCAAAATTCTTTCTCTGATCATCTTAAAATTTTTATTTAGTACACTTTTCTATTTGAAACTAGTACACTGGATTAACAACAGTTTCTATCATTCTCCCAACTAATGACCTTTGTCAACTGATAATAGCACTTTAATAGAAACTTTTTAAAAAGACGTGTTTCACTTTGCAATTAATCTATATTCTTTACGGGACTGAGCACATCATTAATGCATAGAATGCTGCTTGCATTCTGATGGGAACATGTTAAAACAGAGGACAACATCTGAGAATTTATGAACTTGGAAACTTTAAGAGCAGAGTTCAGAGTTGAGGAATCCTAGTTAGAGGTGCAACCCTCTTAGGTAGGACCAGGGATTTCTGCTTGCTAAGGCAAGACTGAAGGGTACTGAGAAATTGTCCTATGGGGAACTGTGCAGGTAAGAAACCCTGGGTTGTAAAACATGGTTCTAATACAGGACTAGAATTTGGGTTCTACTCCTGGTATTCACCATGAACTCTCTGCAACACAGCAACTTCAGGAATTCTGGGTCTACATAGCTCAAGTTCTAGATTTCTGAGAAGGCTTTCTGGCACACATTAATTTCCCCTCTCTGTACTTCTACAGTATTCATACCCATACCATACGATGTAGCAATTAATTGTATGCATTCTTGCATATCTTGGAGATTCTTATATTTTTGGCTTCCTTATATCTAAGTTGTAAGATCTTCAAGGGAAGGATGGAGTTGACATGTCTTGGTAGTCCTTGTGCTAGGTTAAATATGTGGAGCAGCTAAGTGGGGTTTTATACATTCTTAAGTACTGCAGAAAATATTTGAACACCATTGGCAATTTAAAACACCCTTGTCTTGGGCTGGGGGTATAGCTCAGTGTTACAATGAGTACTTAGAATGCACAAGGCCCTGGGTTCACTTCCCAGCACCAAACAAGCAAAAGATACATTTAGTACAAGGTATTAATGCTTTTCTTCTAAGAAAAAAGTGTCTACATGTTCTACAAAATTATGCAATGAGGTCTATTTTTCTGTTAAGTTATGATTTAGTGTTTTATTATAAAATTCACATTGTATCAGGACTAACAATGTTAGCAGAACTAACATATAGCTGCTCAAAAATACTTAGATCAAGTAAAATTCTATCCAGGCTGCTGATTATAATATTTATTAGATACTATTGTAATTATTGGGTAATTACAATATACCACAGAAAGGGAGAATCCCTTTATCTTCTCAGTTTGTCCAATTTTTTACTGCTTTACAATTGATGAAGTAAAAACAAAATTTTCTGAAGAATTTTATCACCGCAAACGTCTACATTGGTAATTTATTCTCACAAAGCAAAACCCATAAATGCTATTCACATTTCCCAATTTTTTAGGTGGAGTGGATTCCTCCTTTGTGCCATTGCAATGTTTCTTGTGATATTCCCAATGTTTACTTTTCCAAAAAAGCTTCCACCTCGACACAAGAAAAAGAAAAAGAAAAAATATTCTGTTGATGTTGTTAGTGATGATGACGTTATGAAGGAGAAATCGAACAATAGTGAACAAGTGGACAAAAAAGTTTCTTCAATGGGATTTGGAAAGAATGTCAGAGGTAAAGTATATCTTTTGAATAAATACATGCATGGTATTTCAGATCAGTGCTCCTCAAAGTGTAGTCCCAGTACTGCCCATAGTGTCTATTTTTGGCCTGTGTCCAGATAAGTATTGAAATGGAGAGAAAGAGTTGAAAAACATTTTTAGAAATTGGCAGGGTAATTTTGTGTCTGTTGCATCTAATAAAATTTAAACAGTTGGGCTTATGTGTTGCATTTTTAAAAGATTGATTTTATAATAATTTATCATGAATGCATATTACAAAAGTATCAGTAGATGACAAACTGGAAATACTAATAATGAAAAAGTCCTTTCAGCTTGAGAAGCACTGATTTAGTTCATAAGGATACAGATGTTTAGATGTATCACATACTGTAATTAGAGACGTCTGATTTTTAAAATACTGAATGTACTGTGTAACAGATGGTTTGTTTCAGGGAAATGGTGGTTTGATAACATGGCCTGATTCTTACCTAAGGATAAAATCTACCACTAGACAGGAATCCATTCCAAAGTGGTTCTGTCAAATATCCATATATGGCAATCCTTGGAGAAAGATGGCCAGGCCTCCAAACCCAGTGAAAAATCATTCAGAAAGTTTCAGTCTTTTTTTTTTTTCATTTTTATTTCTTTTAAAAATAATGAGTTAATAAAAGTTAAATTAGCCAATCTAAAACCTAAATAATTCAAATTGATATTAACCAGGCAATCTTTGCTCAGTGTTTAGCTTATCTGTTGAATGGCAGTGAGTCCCTTTAATTCAAGAAAGCTGTGATGTTACCCTTCCATTCATTTGGCCTCTTTTCTGAATTCTCTGAATTAATTTTTTTGTATAAATTAGAAAACATTATATTTAACAAGTGCATATGTTCATAAGATTGATAAAATTTACCTAGGCATGTATCATCTCCTTTTTACTATGTATACAGTAAGGCCAAAGAGCAAACTTTCAGGCATAGAACACAGTTACTAATTTATTACAGACTTGTCCATGCAGGCGAAGAGGAATAATGATTCAATTGGATCATTTTTAAAGACTGTATTTACTGAAAACAAGTAAAGAGGCATTTCATTGAAAATGCTTCTTGCTGATTAATTTTTAATTTGGTCCTCTTCCTCTCCCTCCCTATTTGGAACTGCCAAAATGACTTCTTATGCTCTAATAACATAAAGCATTCTTTGGATGCTAGTATGGGCTGAGCTCTTCCTGTGTAGACCAGTCCATGATTTTTCACAGATGTGACAAGGACCATCATCACGGACCATTATGGCTACTCTCACAGGCATTTTTTAAAAAACAACTTAATTGATACAAAGTTGATGTTAAAGAATTTGAAACATTAGAAATATCTTTAGAATCTTAATTTATTGAGAATGTAAAGTAGACCCAAGGGGAGAGATAAAGGCATAGGTAAAGATAAAATTGTATGCTTGGTAGTTGAGGAGTAGATGACTCCAGTGTGAAATATTGAATGGGTTGTAGAAAAAGGGGGAAGGTTGATATCAAATACCAAAATTGTAAGTGGGATGGGAACTCTTTTGGAGGAGGAGGATGCACTGTATACAGAGAAGTCTAAGTCAAATGACAGTAAACACCCCAGATCTTGGGTGAGGTGATTTTGAGGTGGTTTTTACATCCTCCTAAGGCTGTTTTCTCCTCAAACAACATGGCCACATTCCCTGCCCGGCACTTCCTGAACCTCTTCAACAAATCGCTTGGCCTTGAATCCTCACCTCAGAGGTTGTTTCTGCAGGACCATATTTAGACATGCAGGGTCAACAATGATAAAAAACCCTTACAGAATTTAGAAGTGATTTTTTTGAAATTTAATCTGTACAGTGCTTTTTGGGGGCCAGCTTCTTGTCCTGCAAGTGATTCTTGTTCTAGTCTTTTCTACATTGACTTTAATGGTTCAGGGTATTTTCTGATAAAGGAGATAATAAGAGGAGTCTTTGAACAGAAATGGTGTATTGGTTTGTAAAATCAGTTTCTAGTCTGATTTTCTTGTTAGAATTTCTGATAAATTCTCCTTTTCACCCTGTCCCTGGATTATGATGATAGATCCCACTTCTGTGGCCAAACTTCTCGGTTGGGATGCTGAGATGATCCATTGTATTATTTCTCCCTGTGTTGTATTCTTTAATCAGGTCTAACTGGAACTTCAATAGTCATTTTATCTCATTAGAAAGAAATACTGCTTTAATGAGGTTATGCAGATCTTTTGCTAAAAGTGATTCAAACAGTATTGATGATTTTGGAATATTGTTCAATTACATTATTTAAAATGAATTCACATTTATCTTGTATACATTGATTTCCTTTAGAGTATGGAATCCTAATCACCTATAGGAAGTAACAGTCTAATATTGAATCTGACTTTCAAAGGGACAAATTAAATCCCCAAGGATTATTCCAATATTTATATAATTTTTATAAGCCAAGATTCATGATTAAGATCTTCCCTTAAAGAATGATTGTTAAGATTTCTTTTTGAGTTAAGTCTGAGTTGGAGTTCCAGAGTTAAGTCTGAATTGGAGTTCCAGATCCTCATTTTCCTTCTGTTTTCTGGATCAGGGCTTCTTTTGGTCTTCAGGTTTTGTGTGAAATTCGGACATTGAGTCTAGCTCTTTTAAAGAGGAGATGGAAAGATGGTGAAGTTAGTGACATATACTTCCTTAAGAAGAAAATGATTTGGGTCATATAGAATGACGCCTTTGTTTCTTTACTTGTTCTGTTTTGGGGTCTCACTCTTACCCAGGCTGACCTCAAACTCCAGGACTCTAGCGATCCTCCTGCCTCAGCCTCCCAAGTAGTTGGGATGACAGGCATGAACCAGCACATCTTGCTAGAATGGTTCCCTTTTTGGAAGTTCTCTTGCTGAGATGCTGGAAGAAAACACTGTACTTTCCACTTCCTGCTTCCACATTTTAATGACAGATGATGGGAAAATCTGACTCAGTGTTTCCAGATTCTTACTATAAATTATGCAGGAATAAGGCTGTGTTACACCACAAAGGGAAAAGTCGAATTCTCAGTGTGTCTGCATTACCCTTCCAAAAAGAGATTAACATTGATTCCATCAAAATCCTACCAATAAAAATAAACACTTAAAATATTTAAGCGGATCAATGTTCCCGTGGCTTGAGGTTCAGTGTTTTAAAGCCTTCCAAATTTAACTGGGCATCTTTCTATAATAGAAAACTTTTGGTGACAGTGAACCATAAGAAAAATTTTCTTTTTGCGTCTGCTTTCAATCTTTTAAGCTTAATTGGATAGTGTTATTCATGGGGCATAAAACATAACAGATTGTGCTTCTCTGCTAGAGTTTTGTCAGTGTGAGAGAGCAATGTATTTATATCTTAACTAAATAAGGTAGTTTGAGGCCATGAACTGATATTAAAGAAAGTTAATCATTGAAAGTTACAGATTTGTGTTCATTACAGGAGGATGTTGGCATCACTAAATTTTAAGTGTATTCATCCTACAGAGGGTTTCATTCTCTATGCAATGGCTGTTACAAAATGAGTGAACCATGTTTGTCTTTAGAGAGCTCAGAGTCCACTAAGGGAGACAGGACAAACACAGATGGAAGTATTTTAAGGGCCATAAAAAGGACAGACACATGGTGTGGAGGCCTGAAGGCCAGTGAGGGAACAAATAACTGAAGAATCAGGAAAGGTTACCTGGAGCAGGTGGGATGTCAGGTGGATCCTGTAGAGAGGGGGTGGCAGGAGTGTTTCAGGCAGAGAGAGCAAAGGACAGAAGGTGGCTGTGCCAACATATTTGAAAATGCTGAATAAGTTCATTGTGCTTGGTGTGTTGAGTATGTGTAGCAGGGACCGTGGGGATAAAGTTGGGAGGGCAGGTGGGGCCCATATTGTGGAGATTATGCGTTTAAGCCTTTCAGTGAATTTGCAGGGGGTGGCAGCACTTGGCAGCACTCCAAAAGGTTGATGAGGGACAGAAAGGAGTGAAATGGAAGGAGGGGGTCCAGGAAGAAAGCTGGGACAGAGCCCAAGTGAGGTTTGAACAGAAGAGTAGGAAAGTCCTGCTATGCTGGTCCGTCTGTATCTCCCATGCCCATTTCTGCTGATTTCCACACAGCAGCCAAAGGGCTTCTGAAGCTCAGAGCTTCTGGGTCTCATTTACAGGAAAGTCCCCTCCCTACAGGACCTACCTGACCTAAACGCTGCCTACCTCTTCAACCTCACCTCCTTTTAGTCAATTTTGTTTATTCTGCTTCAACCTCGATGAACTCATTGCTGGTCCTCAAACGTGTCAGGCATGTATTTACCTCTGGGCCTTTGCACCTGCCATTTCTATGCTTGGAATGTTTTCCCCCTCACTTTCTTTGATTATATTATTTAAATGACACCTTTTCAGTGAGGACTTCCTTAGTCGCCCGATTAAAAAACTTCAACCTTCCCTCTGATGGGTCTTACCTCCTCCCCTCCATTATTTTTCTCCTTAGCACTCATCACTAACCTATGAGGCACAGTTGTCCCTTGGTATCTCTGGGGCATTGGGTCCAGGACCCCTTCTTGGATACCAAAATCCAGTACTCAATAAATATTTAATGAATGAATTCTTGGATGAGAGAAGGGAAGTAAGAAGCCATTTCTTTTTCTTTCTTTTTTTCTTTTGTGGTACTGGGGATTGAACCCGGGGCACTCGACCATTGAGCTATATCCTCAGCCCCTTTATTTTTTTTATTTTGAGACAGGGTCTTGTTAAGCTGCTTAGAGTTTCATTAAGTTGCTGAGGCTGGCCTCAAACTTGTGATCCTTTTGCCTCAATCTCCTGAGTTGCTGGGATTACAGGCGTGTACCATGTCACTGTGCCCTGTGAAAGAGGTCATTTCTGTAGGATGTGACAACTGGTCAGGGAATGATAATAGGGGGTAGGTATTGATGATCTTAGGGTTTCAGATAATGGGGGCCAGATAGTTGAGAGAGGCAGAAGGAATAAATTCTGAATTTGTATTTTCCAAGAATATTAACACTTTTGCTAGGTGTTTTAAAATAAGTATATCATGGACTCTCTTAAGGCTAATTTTTGACTCAGCAAAGTGGGATCACCAGAAGCCACAACTTGAGCCACATTATCTGTCTTCTCGCCTCTTGTCTTTGCTGAACTGCACTTCAGTTTTAGGTTTGCAACTTTCAGTGAAGGCTGTTGCTTCATTCTCCTTACTTGCCAGAGGATCATTGCTCAGTGCCTTCTATATAAAATCCCGTTTCTTAAGAACAGTGATTCAAACTTAGCCTATGTTAGCCTTACCAGGAAGGCTTCCTAAGACCCAGGTTGCTGGTCTTAGTCCACAGTCTCTGATTCAGGAGATCAGGATTAGGACTGGGGCCTGAGAATTAGCATTTTAACAGTTTCCAGGTGATACTGATGCTGCACGTCCAGGGAGCACAATGTGAGAGCCACTGCTCTAAAGCAGAGTTGGGAAAAGCTTTGTTTTCCATGAAGAAATTAGAAAGTTTCTGTAATTCTGATCAAGATGATTATAGAACTTTTTGCTTTGGTGGCCAGGAATCTCAGTCAAATCTGAAACTCAGGAAGAGTCTTATGGTCAGACTAATTCCTTTCTCCAGTTTTCATGGTCTGCTCTGTTTATGTTTTCTCTGCTTCTTATTCTTTGTTTCATTTCTGTTTTACTTTTATTTCATTGTGTTTGTTTTCTTGCAGTAAGCCAAACTTTTACATTTGGACATATAGCTCGGGAGGTACAAAGTAAATGATAACAGGCCTGCTCCCACCGACTGAAGAGATCTTTCTTCATACTTGGTGCAAAGTAGCTGTCGGGTTAATCATTAGTGTAGTATCCATTTAGAAAATGCAAGAACATACTCACTAGTGCTGGATTTAAGTGAGCAGGAAGTCTTGTGGCCAGTAGCCACTAAGGATGTATTTCTCCCTGTTGCTGCCCTTCTGTCCACCTGTCTATAGTAAGTGGCTCAGGACTCCTTAGACTAACCTGTGAGATGACTGTGATGTGCCAGGGCCATCTAGTTCCTTCTGCTCTTTTCCAGGCAAGCAGAGATGCTGTTGACCAGTGCATTCTGAAGGGGAGGAAGGACTTGGAATACTTTTGTGGGGACTTGGGCTTGGGGATATCTCATGGCATAATTAGTTTTGTAGAAAATGAGCAGGAAGCGAGGACAATGTGGGTCCTGTGTTGGCCTTGCTGAATATGACAAGAGACTGGTTTTGCCATTACAGAAAGGACTGGCTAAAAATAACGTGGTGCTCCTGAGCAACAGGCAAGAGTTGTACCTGCTCTATGCCCAAGAACACACACGGGATGACACAAGTCTCACTGGCCACAAAGGAAGTTCTGAAGGTTTTCCTGGCATGGGATGATATTCCCACCAGCCTTTTGATGTATCGGGGGGCTTTAAAGTGTCCAAATGATAACAACTAAAAGGTTAGCCAGCCATACAGGGAAAAATGACATACTTTAAATACTTAAGTTAAAATTAAATACTTTAAAAGAAGGGAATCAAGGACTTTTATGGAGAGATGTTAAAGGAAGTTATTCTATAGTTAGACCCATGTGATTTTAATTTATGGTGGTGACATGAAGAGGATAATGCTACTAAAAGCTTCCCAAGAGAAGGGGCCATGCTGGGCCATGTAGGGCCACAGGGGAAGTTCCAGGTGTGGTCAGGAGGAGGAAGTAGGGGTGAGGCCAATTTCTTTATGGGGTTTCCCTGAGAAGTCACTTGGGGTTGGCTGGTTTGAGTAACGTCAATGGGTGTGGAGTATAGCGGGGTCTCCAGATATCTGGTAGCTGGCGCTACCAGATCTGGTGGCTTGGTGGTGAGAGCTGGACAAGGTGGTGGTGGGGGCTACAGACTTGGGACTGGTGGGTCTGCTTATGTAAGATGCTGCCTGTCCACAAGGCCCTGTCCTGCCTCTAAGAACTGGCTAGCCCTGGAAAGGGCCTTCTTTTGGGCCAGCAAGCCTTTTAAGATGACAAGACATTATAAAATACAGAAAATAAAAAAGTCCCAAATGGGTGTAGAACAGTATGTGTATGTAACCAGAGCATCCTCTCGCGGGCCTTGTTCAAATGTAATCCTCACGCAAAGCTCCTCTGCCATCTTCCCACCACCTTCCCTCTGCCTGGCTTCAGGAGGGCTTTCCTGAGCCTTGGGGAGCCACCCTGTGTGGTATGTTTTCTCTCCTATGTGGAAGCTAGAGAGGAAAAAGGAAAAGAACGGTGTGTGTGGGTTCTCTTGAAAATCAAAGGGACATCAGTTGAATACAGGAAAGGGACCTGGAGAGGGAGGAGAAGAGGGGAATGGGAAGTACTGTGGAGTGATACTGGCCACGTTGCATTTTTATATTGTGCGCATGAAGGAATATGTGACAACAAGCTCCACCATTAGGTACAGCGATAGTGCCCCAATAAAGAAATGGAAAAAAATTTTAATCACTTAAAATGAGCACCCTGTATTTTGGTGGTATCACATTATTTCATAACATAACAACAAAAATCCCAACTGTTTAAATAGCACCAATTTTACACTCTGGTTGTTTCCATCTTTTACTTTTGGTCTCTTTGTGCTGATGTGAATTGGCCTTTGTGCCTCATATGTATCTGTTTGTTCAATTATTTATTTATTTGGTACTAGGGATTGAACCCGGGGCACTCAACCACTGAGCCACATCCCCAGCCCTATTTTGTATTTATTTAGAGACAGGGTCTCACTGAGTTGCTTAGTACCTTGCTTTTGCTGAGGCTGGCTTTGAACTTGCAATCCTCCTGCCTTGGCCTCCTGACAGCTGGGATTACAGATGTGTGCCACCGTGCCTGGCTCTCAATTGTTCTTTTATGCAAGGCATTGGCATTATCTAAGTTTTTTTTTTTTCTTTTGGTACCAGGGATTGAACCCAGGGGTGCTTAACCACTGAGTCACATCCCCAGCCCATATATGTATATATTTTTTTCTTTTTAAATTTTGAGGCAGAGACTCACTAAGTTGTTTAGGGCCTCGCTAAATTGCTGAGGCTGGCTTTGAATTTGGGATCCTTCTACCTCAGCCTCCTGAGCCACTGGGATTACAGTATCTAAGATTTTTAGGAAAGGACTATATTGGTCCCCCAAATATCATTTTAAGTATTGAGTTGGTGACTGGCAGTATCTATCTTAAGAAAGTCACTCTTTTTTTTTTTTTTTAAATCCTCTCTCTCTCTGAAATATCTTTATTGGGTAAATATGATAGGACTAAGAACTTGGGATATATATATGAAAAGTTACAGTCCTATCTCTTGAAGGGAGGCAAAAGGGAAGATAGACACAATATAATTTGTTTAGTCTTGAAACTGAGATATGTACATTCTTAGGAAGGTGGGAGAAAGGGGAGGAAGGAAGGTATAGGTTAGCTTCCTGAGTCAGGGAATCTTTCTCCTGGGAATGACACATTTCCACATCCTTTTAAAATTGCAGTGTTTTTCTTTATTTTCTTTTAAGATCATAAAAGTTAAATATGTTCATGGTAGAAAATTTAGAAAGTACATAAATATGTAAAGAATAAAACAAAAGCAAATTCCAATCCTATTCCTGAAAATAAACAGTTAAATTTTTTATAGAAGAAAAGCATTTGTACTTTGAAACTAGTTAGAGGTGGTGGTTGCATATGTGTCCTGAACACCACTGAATTATTCACTTTGAAACAGTTTGCTTTACCAGGCGTACGGCACATACCCGGAACCACAGTAGCTTGGCAGGAGGATCTCAAGTTCAAGGCCAGCCTCAGTGCTTAGCAAGACCCTGTCTCAACGTAAAGAATAAAAAGAGCTGAGGGGTGGGGAGAGCTGGGGATGTAACAGAGTGGTAAAGCACCCCTGTATTCAATCCTCAGTTACCCCCCCAAAAAATCCAAGTAGACAAAAAAGTTTATTTTATGTTATGTGAGTCTCATCTCAGTTATGTCCTAGTTATGTGAGTTTAAACATAAATATACACTTTATGGGCAGCTAAACTTGAAAATTTTTTTCTCTACAAGAGATTATATATCTGAAGACATCTATGTCAGAATATTACAAAAACAATTGAGAGGAGTCAGTATGTGTATTTGGTATGTAATGTTTATAATTTATACCTGGGTAGAAATATAAGTTTCCAGTAATACCATTTAGTCAACTGCTTCATAGTAATAATTCATGTATTTGGTATAACAATAAAACAAGCAGCTTCTCATTCTACCCAGTTTAGATTAGGAAGAAATGTCAAAGGAACAAAATGGATGGCTTATGCTAGAAGAATGTAACAGAGAAAAGTTTGTGATGAAAGGGAATATCAGTGAGTAAAAATAAACACACAAACAAATGTGGGGAAAGAATTTTCTATTCACCAGAAAAAAAGTCAGAAAATAAAAGGCTAAAATTAATTAATATATGAAAATCAGTTTTCATAATTACAATTTTGAATCATGAAGATGTCAAATTAGGATGTGGATTGTCAGTGATATCAGTGAATGTATCGACTACTTTTAAGATGTTTTTACTTTCAAGAGGCAGTTGTTCAGTTATGTAAAAATTCAAGCATATGAAATGCTTCTTTCCCAAACATGCTGAATAGATGAAATATTGTATAAGTGATTATTATATTTCTCTTCCTATTAGCATTTTAATTTTTATTTATCTGAAATCCTTAATGGTAAGGATTCTCTAGCTTTAAAGAGTCATGCTTTGAAAAGAACCATGCATCCTGTCCTTTCCACCTTTCAGTGTTTTCAGCGGGTCCACCACTGTGAGCCACTCTTCATCTTATGACTCTTTGTTAATACCAAACCCATTCTGTGGGAGGGAATAGCTCATCTGTGGAATGGACTTCATTTTCTCACAAGTATACAGCTAGGTTATTTTTAGTACAAATTATTGCTGTGATGTACTAAAGAATATTAATGAATAAATGCATTCCAGGAATATATGAATATACGTTTGTGTGTGTGCGTGTGTGTGTGTGTGTGTGTGTGTGTGTGTGTGTGTTTTGCTGGGAATTCAACCAAGGGCTTTGTGCATGGCAGGCAAACACTCTCCCTTTGAGCTATGCCCCTAACCCCTTTGAAGTACATTTTCTGAGTGCCTATCACAGGCCAGGAGCTAAATATGTACAAATATATGAAGGCCCTGCCTTCAAAGCATTTATTGTCTCTTAAAGGGAACAGATAGTAAGCACACACAGTGACATTGGAATCGATGACTGGATCAAGTGCCCTGGAAGTAGAATGGGAGGAGCTAAGTCTGTCTGGTGGGGCTGTGAACCGTTCCCTAAAAGAGTGGATGCTAATCTGGAGACCATGTGGATGAGTCTGACGTTTGCCAAGGAGACTGGTGGGGGATACTCTAAGCAGCACAGAGACAGAAGGATTGCTGCCATGGATGGATCCTGTGGTCAGGCAATCACAGGACTTCAGACTGGAAGGTCAGCAGGAGCCCCATTCTCAGGGCCTGCCACACGAGGTGGAGTTTATAGTAGCTGGGCCTTCCGCTCTTATGTGTGGTCAGTGCCCTTGTGGGAAAGTCTTTCAAACATATCTTTTTTGTTGTTGTTGCTGTTTTGTTTTGGTCTCTCACTCAAGGCACTCATACTCTCTCAGTCCTTCCTTTGCATGTCAAGTGTGGACACTCTAAGGGAAGCAAGTGAAGAGATTGGCCTGTCTGCTCACGTGGGGTGCCCAGTCCTCTCCTGGCCTTCCTGCCTGCTGGCTGCCTGCACCTTTGAGTTCAGCCCCCTCCCCTGCTCCAGTCAGCTCACTGTGGGATATCAGGTCACATGATAAAAACCTTCCAACTTCTGTGTAAGGAACCACAGGTGAAAGGGCTTTCACGTGGCAGGTGCTTGTAGACCCCTCTCCACCAGGGGATACATTTCTCACTAAGCTAAATAACCTCCCAGGAAGTTCATCCCTTTGCTTGCTTGAAAATGAATGCACCTCCTAGGTTTGCTGGAATGAATGCTCACTTAAGTGTTATCTTCCAAAGACCTTGGATTAATAGATACTTTAAATGGTAGATTTATTTTATGAATCAGCATGAATACATCCATATATGCGGGAGCATGTTTGCCTAGGGGTCAAAAAATAACAGACACAAATATCTGCTGCCTCCTATCACAGCGTGATCTCCAAAGCTTTGGAGAAGAATAAATTGTGGTCTCTGCCCCCATGAGACAGATTCAGTCAGATATCAGCTTCCACAAGAATCCTGTCACACCATTCAAACCAGATTTTCTGAAACTCTGAATAAAGGTTTGCAAGGTTGTTGGGAGGGACCACATCAAATATATCTCAACACAACTCTCTTGTGATTGAAGTGCAATGTTAACACCAGGTCCAGGTGCACAGGATGAGGGGGTCACCTGCAATGCCGATGATGTTTTTTGGAGCAAAGGATCTGCCAATGTGATTAATACTTCTTTTAAAAATGATTTCTAAGTACAATCCTCTTTATATTATATTCTCTTGAATTTGCTGCTTTGAATGGAATTTTATTCCTGCTGCATAACTGTTTTAAGGCGTTTCTCCATCTTAATGTCAGCCTACCCTTATTATTGAATTTATAAGATTTCTTAGCATTAAATGATCAAAAAATGATAATCGTTATTTCATCACCTCTCCTTTATCATGCTTTTTATCTCATCTTTGATTTTATAAGGACACAATTCTAAGTGACACTGAGAAACTGATCTACAATATAATATATTCTGTAGCATAAAAATGAGGTATTTGGTTGTAAAGCTGTAGATTTAGCAACTTCTTTGCTAACTTACTTTTTTAAACTTTATGTTTTTGAAATAACTTTGAATTTACATAAAGCCTGAAGAATAATAACCCACAGAGCTCTGGTTATCCTGTACCCTATAATGATTTCTTAACCATTAACACTCTGGGAAGTCACAGACATGATGTTCTTCTGTTTCCTAAGTATAAGGACTCTGTCCTACATCACTGGACAGATGTCAAAAATGGGAACTTAATATTGAACCAGTGCTGACATCTAAACCCTAGGCACCATTCAAATTTTGCTGATTATCCCAGTAATGTTCTTTGTGTCCAAGATCCAATCCAGGGTCACATTTATTAGTTTTTGTGCTATTTTGTTTTGGACCACTGGGGATTAAACTTAGGGACTCATGCATTGAGCTATATCCCCAACCTTTTAATTTTTTTTTTTTTTAATTTGAGACAGGGGCTTGCTGAGTTGCCCAGATCTGGCTTCAACTTGTGAATTTTTTTCTTCCACCCTCTGAGTGGTGGGATTACAGGTGTGTGCTAGCACCCCTTGTTTCTAGTTTTTGTGTCTTTTAGTCTCTTTCGGTCGGTCTGGATCAGTTCCTCATCTTTGCTTGTCTTTCATGACCTTGAGCTTTTTAAGAAGTATGAGACATTAACTTCATAGAATGTTCCTGAATTTAGGTCCGATGTCCTTTCCTGAGTTTTGTCTTTTACAGATCTCCCACCAAAATGATGCTGTACTCAGGTATCATAACAGAGGCAGAGAGTATGACTTGACCTTATCGTCAGTTAGGTTAACTTCCATCACTGGATAGAATCACATTTGCTTGTTTTCTCCATGCTTAAGTTAATAAGTATAAAGTAATTATTAATCAATAAATAATCTATAAATAGTTTGTTAGGAACTATTTTGAAGCTTTGTAAATTGAGTTGATTCTCTTTATTTGTGGCAGTTATGTTCTACTAAGTCATCATGAATCCTGAATTAGTGAATACTGAAGCATCACTCCCAGGGAGATAGAGTTGGGTTCTTGTCGCTACATAATTATCAACTGATATAACCGTATTTTACGTATGCTTCTGTCTAAAGACCCCTTATTGAATATATATTGTCACTTCATTAGCATTGAGCTCACCACTGACTGCACTGTAACTCCTACCTAGAGGAAGTCTCTCTAACACATGCAGTTTCTCCATAAGCTCCTCACAGACACTGTGCTTAGGGACACGAGACAGCACGGGCAGCACTATCCTTGGAACCATTTAATAAACAAGTCACTAACAGAAAGCAAGAGAAAGATATGAGACTATATTGTGGAAAGGATCCTCACTTACTCTATGTAAGCTGAAACAATGGGAAAGGAAAGTTGCTATGGTTTAGCCCGGCACAATGGATGAGTTGACAACTCCAGTTTTTGCCACCCTGAGTGTGACTGTAAAAGTGCTTTAAGTATTAATTTTGGGGCTATAAAGAAATTTTAATAGTAGGTGAATTTGCAAATATGAAATCGATAAATAATGAGGATTAACTGTATCTTGTTCCTATTAGACTTTCACTGACTGCTTTTAGCATCCATTGAGTTCAGATTGTCCCAGGTTGCCACTTGGGGTTAAACCCAGGGGTGCTTAATCACTGGGCCACATCCCAACCCTTCTTATTTTTTATTTTGAGACAGGCTCTTGCTAAATTGCTTAGGGCCTTGCTCAGTAGCTGAGACTGGCTTTGAACTTTTGATCCTCCTGCCTCAGCCCCCCGAGTCCCTGGGATGACAGGTGTGCACCACTGCACCCGGCTTCTTTACTTCTTGTTCAAGATTTCCCAAACTCAGCTTGCATTTTCTCTGCCTCAATTCTGAAGTTAGATATTTCTCTAGTTTCTTTTCGTGGAAAAGGACTTCTAGAAACCAAGAAATGGGTACAAAATGAGCTCATTCCTATCAGAGTGTGATTACTTCTAAGACCTGTTAGCAGACAGAGTTGGGAAGTACACACATATCACCTATCACCTGTCAATAAATCTGTTTTATGTATCTATCTAGCCTATCTATATAATCAATCTTGTCATCTATCACCGTCAGTCTGTCTTATCTAATCATCTAATTATCCACCTAATTACTTCATAACAATACCTCCTGCTCCAAACTGATATTGAACTGTCCACTTTTCTGTATTTGTAACTCTCTTCCAGCAGTTGGAAAACAGACTCCTATTCATCTGTATTTATTTGCTCACTCTCTCTGCATATAAGGTAACACCCAGTGCCACCAGTTGAAGGTACAACCCTGGACCTGCGCCCTCCATTCCTGCAGGGTATTCAGGCTGAAAGTTCAGTCCCAATAAAGGGAATGAGGAGGGTGGAAGAAAGAAGGAACTGGGCTGGGGATGTAGCTCAGAGTAGGGCACTAGCATGCACCAGGCCTTGGCTTCAACCCCCAGCACTGCTAACATAGTTTTTGAAAGTCTGAACTTTTCTAAATTCATCTTTTTTTGGTGGAGGGGTGGTACCGGGGATTGAACTCAGGGGCACTTGACCACTGAGCCACATCCCCCGCCCTATTTTGTATTTTATTTAGAGACAGGGTCTCACTGAGTTGCTTAGCACCTTGCTAAGTTGCTGAGGCTGGCTTTGAACTTGAGATCGTCCTGCCTCAGCCTCTGGAGCCCCTGGGATTACAGGTGTGTGCCAGCCACCCTGCTCGGCCTAAATTTATCTTAAATAAAAAGCAGACTGTTTTTTAATGAAAGAGAAGAGTGAACTATTTCTATTTTTAGAAATAGTTTGAAACTTCAAGCCTATTTTTATTGTTTCAAGTGGGTCTAAGTGAGAAACCAGTTTAACATAACTAGTATCTTTTAAAATATGTATGTGATACATATTTTTTGTATTAATTTTTTAAAATTTTATATTTCTCCCAATGTTTTTGATTCAACACATTGGTTTTAAATATATTAACTAAATTTAATGTTAATTTTTAAATGCAGACAGGTAATAATTTTCTAATTTTAAAATTTTGGATATGACATTTTAATTTAGTGTTTGAATGAAATTATTGGTTAGTAATATGAAGTGTTTTATTCTCTGGTGTGTTTATCCATGTTAAAAAAATAAAGTATGCATCTTAATTGTTCTTTCAAAATGCAAAACTTTAAAAAATTGAATTAAGATATAGAATGTTAAATTTTTAAGTGACTATAGCAAATAGTTTTGACTTTTTAAGTTTTAGATTCTGGTGAATAAGAGGCTATGAATTAGTTCATAGTTCAATTTAAGTGAAATTGCTGTATTGTGTTGGAGTATAAGGGGATAACTATTTTCTGAGATGACTTTGTCAAAAATGGTACATCTTACTTTTTCCATGAAGAGGTGTAAAGATTACATTAATGTGCATTAATTCACATTACAAACATGCAAAAAATACAAAATACATACACAGAATTTCCTTTTTTTCTTCTCTTTCCCAGTTTACTCCTGTTCTTACAACTTAAGCCCTTAAGAATTGGATATGATATGCATTAAGAAGTATATATTTGACCACATATAAATACAGTATTTTGATTTGATTTTTGTGAATATATATAGATGTACATTTTCTGCAACTTGATTTAATCATTAATAACTCTATTTCTTGAAATTCTTTTGTGCGAGAACATGCAGCTCTGTGTCATTTTAAACTACTATGTAGTATTCTATCATATCACTGTGCCCAATTTATTTAAACATTTCCCATTAATGAATCTTTAGCTCCCTCAATTTTTCTATTATAAACAATGCTGCAATGAAAATACTTGCTTATATATCAAGTTCTGTGAACTAAATGACTAGACTGAAGGATGAGACTTTTCTTTCTTGAGGAGTGGCCTAGTAGGTGCTAAGCCACCATTTCTGGGTTCTTCTTCCCCTTGAGGAGATCATGGTTCTTTGTTTTCTGATCCAAAGGACCTGGAAGTGTATGATCTTGATGGCCTTGATATTTTCAGTTTCTTTAGCTATGATTTTTTCCTGTTTCATAAGTGAGGTTGGAGAACCAGGTGTCTGACGTCACCTTCCTGTTCCTCTGCTGTGGGCATCTTCAATGTGAGGTCAACCACATGTCAACTTAGAAATGTGTGTTGTAAGGGGCATGGTGATTGGGTGAACTGGTAACTATAATTTAGGACTATTCTGCAGGTACTTCACACATTTAATGGACTTTGAGCTTTTAATGGAAAATAATTGTTTTCTATCAATGAAAAATACAAATAGTTTAAAAAGATTTTGAAATAGGAGTCATAGGTTGGGTACTGCTTGTAAGGATAGTTGTGTGTGAGTATCGTTATAGGCGTGTTATTTCCTATTCTGGTTGATAATTAAAACATCAAACCAAAACCAACCCTATTTAATCAAGGGGATGTTTTCTAATCGTCATCAGATCTTTCTGTTTTTATTCGCTTGTGGCAAATATTGCTGAATGGCTACTTGCAGTTCATTTCAAAAACAATTCAGTTTTATTTTGTTTTCCATCCATTGTTTATAACATTCATTTGTCATTTTTGTCATTTTGTAGACCTACCAAGAGCAGCTGTCAGGATCTTAAGCAACATGACATTCCTTTTTGTGAGTTTGTCATACACAGCTGAGAGTGCCATTGTAACTGCTTTCATTACCTTCATTCCCAAGTTCATCGAGTCACAGTTTGGTATCCCAGCTTCCAATGCCAGCATCTACACTGGTAAGGCACTGCCGCTAGGGCTACTTGAAAACATGGTCATGTTGACCACTAACCTGAATGGGATGAGTGAAGAGAAAGTTCAACCTAACAAGTTCATTACCAGCTACCTGTCCCCCCAGATTTTAGGAGGAGGAAATCCTGGAATGTGTTTTCTTTGATTCATATTGTATTACCATGTGACTTATTTACCAACTGTGTTCTGGAGAAGGGAGAATTTAACAAATTTATGTTTTTATGGTTCTCAATTTTAAGAAATGAAATAGGCAACAGCACCCAAATTTTAATTCGAATAGATCTTTTTATGGGTTGGCCTGGGTCTTCAAAGTGTTGTCAAAATATTGGTAAGTGTTAAGTTAAAAAATTGGTAATCTGAAATGCAGATTAGTTCCATGTGATCAGGATTTTTCCTTCATAAATGTAAACAGTTTTTAATTGAATTGCTGGAGATACTTGAAGTTAAATAGTAAATTTATAAATTTTATTTTACATGCTTTCTATTTGGGTGAACTGCTTTTTAGGAATCTTTGATACAGGTACTCATGGTACTTAGTACTCAAGTCTTTTTTCCTAGTATATATCAGAACTAGAAATACGGGAACATTAATTCTAAGATATTGGGGAATTTTTATTGTCATATAATATTCTAGATATTTCCTTAGTCATATTAAAGACAGTACATGACTGTATCTTCCTAAAGGCTCAATTCATTAATGAAGTACATTTAAACAGTATAGAGTAATGAGGACTTTCAAGATGACTTGGGCTCCCAAACACAGTAAGCTTAAATTATTTGAAAATTAACAGGCAAAATTTTATCCTTGTAGAATGAGAAGTTGATTTATAATATTTGGGTAATTGCTTTGCTCTCTGCTTCATTTTGCACACATAAAGACATAAAATTGGGTTGTAGGTCTGTGATAGAGAATCATTTTATAAAGATTATACTGCTATGGACCATTGTAAATGTGAAGCATATTTACCATTGTAAATATGAAGTAGTGTCACGAAGTGTGTATTCCATTCTCATCTTCTCTATCTTGGTTTCAAAAATACAGTTTTCCTATAATAATAAAGTAAAATTTCCAGGTGATTTTACAGTTTTGTTGTTGGAAAATTGAAACCCCCTATTTCTAGTTGAACTCTTTAGCTGATCTTTTGTTGAGCAACGATTCTTCATCAGAATTCTTGGTCAGATTCTACACTGAAACTGAGTGTAGCCTTAAAACTTAGTTTCCAAACCACTAACTGTTAAAGGTAGTGTCAAACATTTCCCAAATTAAATTTCAATATTAAAAGGGTTATTAGAAAGAAGTGTTGGAGTAAAACTTTGGGACTTGCTGAGTTAAATGCAGTGTTACAGAGTTCTTTGCCACAGGTCTTTTGGTTGCCCTTATTATGCCTATAGGCATTGTGAAGCTCCCAGAGAAAGATTCAGACCAGAGACTTTTCCAGATTTATTTGACTCTGAGAATCATAGTCATAGTCATCTTTCCAACCACACTAGGGAGCAGAACTGTCTAGGACATCCCACTTCCCTCCAAAGGTGCCATTTTGACCCCAGGACTAGTGGGGTGGGCACTGGGGCCATGCTGAACCAGACAGGAATTGAAGCATCTTGAATGTACATTGATCAAGGTCATTTCTTTTTTTTTTAATTAATTAAAAAATATATCTTGAGTTGCTGTTTTAAATTATTCCTCTAGGTGTATTAATGAAAATATTTATGTTATCACTGTTATTTTTTTCTTGTGAATTTATGTGTGGGTACTATTTTGTTACTATCAAGTTGTATTGTTTCTAGGAGAGAAAATGTAGATGAAGAGGAATTGCTGGCCTTTTCCCCACTTAAGTAGATTACAGTGAGAAAAAAGAAAGAGAGCTAGGCAGGGTGGCAAATGCCTTTAATCCCAGAGACTTGGGAGGCCTAGGCAGGAGAATCACAAGTTCCAGGCCAACCTCAGCAACTTAGTGAGTCCCTAAGCAATTTAATGAGACCCTGTCTCAAAATAAAAAAATAAAAAGGGCTGGATATACAAGTCAGTGGTAAAGCACCCCTGGGTGGGTGGTTCATTCACCAATACTGAAAAAAAAAAAGGTAGATAGAAAGAGAAACAACAGGAGGCAGGCAGGTTACTGATCTGACCTAGACTAGCATTATTTGTTTGTTTTTTTAATAACAAGTAAGACATTTTAAAATTTAACTAACAGAGTTCTATAACCATGAGATATATGTTACTTACTGGTTTACATAAATCAATTATGCTGAATGGTCTGCCTTCTCATGACCTTAATATACGGAATGGTTTAGAAGTCTTTTTTTTTTTTTTCTTTTTCTTTTTTTTGCAAATAAATGTATCTTTATTTCCATGTTAGCACATGAGATTTTAGTGTTTCCTTCATCCTCAATTACCATGGACTCCCAGCTACTATGTATGAGGCACAGTATTGATTGTATTGAAGCTCAGCTGGTCTCTCTTGGAAAAGTACAAGTTTTTCATGAAGAAAACTATGAACTGGTTATTCACAAATCTTGATGTTTGCTTGTTTGTTATTGTAGATGGGAATTTTATTTTATTTATTTTTTTTTATTTTTATAGACCATCTCGATTCTCACACAAATGGGGTGCAACTTTTTGTTTCTATGGTTGTACACAAGGTAGATTCATATCATTCATGTAATCCATGTACAGAGGATAATGATGTCTGTCTCATTCCACCATCTTTCATACCCCCGCGCCCCCTCCCTCTCATTTCTCTCTACATAATCTAAAGTTCCTCCATTCTTCTCTTACCCTCCACCCCATTATGTATCATCATCCACTTATCAGGGAAAACATTTGGCCTTTGGGTTTCTCAGATTGGCTTATTTCACTTAGCATGATATTCTCCAATTCCATCCATTTACCTGCAAATGCCATAATTTTATTCTGCCTTATGGCTGAATAATATTCCATTGTGTATATATACCACAGTTTCTTTATCCATTCATCTGTTGAAGGGCATCTAGGTTGGTTCCATAATCTAGCTATTGTGAATTAAGCAGCTATGAACATTGATGTGGCTGCATTACTATAGTATGCTAATTTTAAGTCCTTTGGGTATAAACCAAGGAGTGGGTCAAAAGGTGGGTCCATTCCAAGTTTTCTGAGGAATCTTCATACTGCCATTTCTTAATTACTGGTAGAGGCAAAGGGTAGAAAGACAATTCTTTGTAGAACAATTGAATAGAGGGAATGGGGTTGTGGCTCAATGGTACAGCTTTTTGCCTAGCATGTGTGAGGCACTGGGTTTGATCTTCAGCACCATATAAAAATAAATAAAGTTTAAAAAAGTAATTCTTAAAAAAAAAAAAAAAAAAGAATGGAATGGAGTTCAGCTGGACCTGGGGTGTTTGACTGCAGAATTCCCAGTGGTATGTTCAAGGCAGCAGGCAACAAATGTGGCCCACCTGGTCAGAATGGAGCAGGACTGAAGGGGGCTAATTAGATTGTGTTCATACCCTGATACAACTTCAGGATGACTGGAGCAATATCACAAAGTGACAATTCCATTCTCATTTTCTAGTCCACAGTTTTTTCCGTTCTTCTGTTCCTCCCCTCTTCTTTCCTTCCTTCATTGTTGCCCATGCAATTCATGAAATGTGTCATAGTTTACTGTGTTCTCTTTAAGGTTTTTCATCCTAGCTCAGATACTCTCTTTTTCCTTTCAGATAGACCACAAATAATAACAGTCAAGAGATATTCAGATTGATCAAGAGTAGCAGGTGGCCTGTTAGAGTAACATCCAACAGGAGTGATAGTTCTTTTTAAAACTCCTGTTGTTTCTTTCTAAATTTTTGTCAAGAGAATCCTTCTTACACCCTGAATACAAGTTTTTATTTTTTAAGCACTTATTTGAGACCGTTTGTTTTCTGAATCCTTTCCTATGCACATAGGGTGAAATGGAGAATTAAGAAATGTATTTGAAAAGATTTGACAATAGTTTTAATTTCTTATCTGACAAAGTTTTTGAGTTCAAGCCACTTTTCGTCTTCGTTTGCACTGCTAGGGACTGAACCCAGGGCCTAGCCCGTGCTGGGCAATGTCCCTGTCACTGAGCCACATTCCAGCCTCTCATTTAATTTTTTAAAATATTTGGATAAATACCTAATCCATAGTGATTTACTCACGAACAGTAGAGAAGAAACCCCAGACACATACACAAGACAGGCCATTGATCGCTGTCATTCATTTAGTTGTCCGATGCCAGCCCTAAGCTTGTGTATGGCTGAGTAACTGTAAAGACTTGATCCAGGGCATGAAGTTGCTTATTTACCTTACATTTAAAGTCATGCAGCTTGAACAGGTCTGAGAATGTAATTTCTGTAATAACTTAAGATCTGGGAGGAGAGAAAGCTCATGAAACATGCCAGGGAAAGCTGTTTAAATAAACAAGTAGAAGATTTGGGCTCCAGAGATGATTTTGGCTGGTGGGGTGGTGTGCTTAAGATGCTTTTCATGGAGCAAATGCCTTTTAATCAGACTTTTAAAGAAAAGTCAAAGTTTTCCATTTGGAGTTGGGAGGAGAGGCATTTCTTCCCAATAGAGGACCAGCTTGAGCCAAGTTAAAAGCTACAGGGAAAGATAAAATAAAATCTCTCGCTAGGTCATAGATACAGGGGACAGGGAAGGCAAGTGGTTGGTGTGGGGTGGGAGATGCTTCAGGCATTGGGGTGGGAAATCTGCTCTGGGACCTTCCACATACACTGAAATCGCTTTGGAGGACATGTTTGCCTTGGTGGGAGGTGGTGATACTAGTGTTTGATGGGGACATAGCTGCAAAACCGTAGTCCATGGTGATGGCATCAAAGTGAGGATGTACTTGGCAGCCATAGCTATGGCCTATCAAGAGGCAGGCTTCAGGGCTGGGGATGTAGCTCAGTGGTAGAGCACTCGTCCACCTCCATCTTCCTGCATATGTGTCTTCACAACAGTGGATCTGTGACAAAGTACACTTCCTATTCATGATCTTCCTGCTGACCTACTTAGGGTCACATTTATTGCTTGGAATTAAATATTATGAAGTTGATATTTTGGAAAATACTCTAATGATGGGAAAAACCTTTAAGTAGAGTTTGGACAGTGTGGTTTTAAATCCTTTTGCTGCTGGTTATTAGCTGCATGACTTTGGGCATGTCACTTCATAAACTCAATCAAATGAGGATAATCTTTCCCCTGTCAATGTGTCAATGTTGCGAGGAACAAATAAAGTCCTGGATACTGATTGACTTACCTTACCTCAAATAGTTTCAGCAATATAAATGGGAAAATATAGCAATAATAAATTATAGGAAAGAAAATTATTATTTATTATTTATGATGAGACCTCACATTTAAAGTCATGCAACTTGAACAGGTCTAAGAATGAAACTTCTGTAATAATAATGGTGATAATAAAATAACTGCTGACACTTATTGTTTACTAAGTATAAAATACTAAGCATTTGTATATGGATAACATCATTTAATCCATATACTCAATGCCTATGCAGTAGGTATTATTAATTATGCCTATTTTTAGAGGAGGGACCAAAAGTTCAGAGAGGTTTGAGTTACTTGCTTAATGGCAAAATAGTAAGTGGTAAAACCAGAGATGTTAAAGTCCTGTACTCCTTGGGGTCTATAAATATGAATTCATGATTTTACTTGAAGTTTAAATAGATGTATTATCATTTCACTGATTTCCCCCATTATTTCTAAGAAACAATATTCTGATGGTTTTAATATTGTCCTCCCACCCATTCTATAGCTGCCTCTGCTGCTGAGACAACATTCAACAACATTCTGTCAACAACATTCTTTTTTTCAAGCCTGTGATTTTTCGGTATCAGCTTTGCTTGGGATATCCTAGTTTGGCATTAAGAATCAGAGAGTTAGATATTAGTTTGTTTTAAAGTAGCCTTGGAAAATTCTGTTTTGCTTTTCCATTATAGAAGAATCAAGATAGCTATTTCTGTGATAAAGCGATTAGATTGGAGTATGATTTAAAAAAATATATACTTTTTATTATGGTCTGAATAACCAAATATTTGCCATCTGCCTTCAGCTACTGATTTCTGGTTTTGTTGATGAGATTTGAGCCTGTGCTGTGCAGCTCAAATTATAGCCTTTGGGAATCCCTCTATCTTTAGATGCAAGAAATCTGTGAATGTGCTTTCATTCTTCTGAAGGCATCCACATCTTTTCTGTACTAGTTATTCCATTTTATAAGTGTAGTTTTAAAAATTCATTTTGTACTAATTTACATTAGTACAAAATTTATATTTATAAATGGATGTATAGGGTTTTTTTTTTTTTTCCCCCAGTGCAGGAGAGTGAACCCAAGGGCTCATGCATGCTAGGCAAATACTCCACTATTGAGCTATATCCCTAACCTTAAATTTTCTTTTTAACATTGAAATTAAGCTTTCCTTCTAGATATGAATGTGCTTTAGCATCACAGGCCATTTCCAAGGTGGGTGATGACCTTTGACCCTGAGACCTGTGCTGGTACCACACTGAAATCCAGTGTGCTCTGCAAGATGCAAATGGTATTTGCAAATCCACCTTCTGTAGCAGCTGCTGGAGTCTTCTCACTTACATAACTTTAATCAATCTTGATGGGAAGAGAGGCTGTTAGGAACTAAAAGTGACACTTACAGGCTCTTTGTCTTTTGGGCAGAGAGATATTTATCACACTGAATTACATTTGTTTTTCTTCAATGCTATGAGAACTTTTATAAAGGTTATAGTGGACCATGTCAGGACACTCAGATTCTCTTTACTTTTTCATTCATCGATTAATTTAAGAAATGTTTGAGTACCTATCATGTGGCGGGTTCTTAGCCAGTACACCAAAGATGGTAGTTAAACAGAGTTCAATTGCTAAAGAAGACTCAGAGGACCCAAGATGACACGTGGACATTGAAGGACGGGTTACTATATGGCAATAGCATTAAAGTGAGGATGTACTTGGCAGCCATAGGTATGGCATATCAAGAGGCAGGCTTTGGGCTGGGGTTGTGGCTCAGTGACAGAGCACATGCCTTGCACATGTGAGGCACTGGGTTCAATCCTTAGCATCATATAAAAATAAATAAAGTAAAGGTATTATGTCCATCTACAACTCAAAAAAATTTTTTTAAAAAAGAGAGGTAGACTTCAACTCCCCCTCAGGATATGAGTGACAGCACCACTTTCTGTCTTCTGTCAGGCAGCATGGAACACCCTGGAACCATCAAATCCAAAATGATGTCTTGGCTAGAGTCTTTTGTATTTAAAAAAAAAAAAAAACAAAAAAAAAAAAAAAACCTTTATATTTAAAATAGCAGAACTCTTCAGGGGACTTCGTGAGCTCAGGTACAAATCATCATGCTTATTTCTATCAATAACCAGAACCATCCAAAAACTTGTCTGACCCGTGGTTTTAGAGCAACACTGTGTTAGTTGACTTTCTGTTTCTTGTGACAAAATACTTTGAGATAATCAACTTATAAGGAGAAAAGGATTATTTTGGTTCATGGTTTCAGAGTTTCAGTTCTTGGTTAGTTGACTCCATGACTTTAGGGACTGTAGCCTGGCAGTACATTATGGTAAGTGTGTGGTAGAGGGGGGCCGTTCACCTCATGGTGGTCAGGAGCACAGGGAGAGACAGGAAAGGGTCAGGGTCTCTAACTCCTGTGGAAGGGCATGCCTTCCATGACTTAACTTCTTTCCACCAGAACCCACCTCTCAAAGTTCCATCACCTTCTAATAGCACACAGGCAGCGGGCCAAGCCTTCAACAGGTGGACCAATGGGGGACATTCAAGATCCAAACCATAGCAAGCCCTATTAGTCAATCTGACTGGGAGACAGTGTCCTTCAGATACATTTTCTTAATCAATGGAACAGCTGAGGCCAATTCCAGGACAGTTGGAGTCACAGCTCCCGGCAGGTCCTGGGGTGTTAGTAGTTCATGGGTCTTTGCCTTCATGTCACTAACCCACTTTGTGACTTCAGGCTTTTCAGTTTTTCTCTCTAGGTCTGTTTTCTAATCTAGAAAACAATAACTTGGAGTAGAATGGACTCCATAATTTCTTCTTGTTCTAAAATCTTAGATTAAATAATGTTTTTCAAGGCCACATGTACCAAATAAGCAATTTCCTCACATTCCCCATTGAATTCTATTACTTTCTTTCAAGGGGGCTGTTGGTACTCACTTCCTCTCACTGGCACTCATAGCCTGGGGTCAATATTGACATTGTTTTCTTTTGCTGGGAGTGGCCCAGTGTGGTCTACAAACTCCTCTTTGAATCCCAGGCCTGTCACTTAACTAGATGTTAACCACACTGTGTCTCAGTTTCTCATTTGTAAAAACAAGTGCTTATTTCCTAGGATTGCTGCAAAAAAGTAAATGAGATAAGTGTATCTTAAAGCAGTTGGTAAATATAGTAAATGCTCAGTAAAATTACCTTTTCTCCCTTGTCTGTTTTGACATCTGTGTTACATTTAAATCTCTATTAAAATGTCTCATTAGGTTGTCTGATTTAAAATAAACTGCATTGAACCTAATTTAGAGTGGCAACTTGAAGGCGTTTTAAAAACCCCACCTGCTAAGAGAAATAATACATGCAAATGAAATTTTAAGAGGGAACTATTTTAGTCTTGATCATAAGAGTAAAGTAGTAGGAATGTTCTGGGGCAGGAGTCAGCAAGAAGGTGTTTTGTAGCTGTGTTCATGTTCAAAGTGAATTGCAAATCTTTCTTTCCATCTCTTTGAATTGCTCTCAATCAATTCACCAAATGCCCAGCTTCCTGTTTGGCCAGTTTTCCAGATGACCAATATTTCTTTTGAAATTCTCTTTCTTTATTTACCAATTTTCAGAGTGAAAAAATGATAGCCTAGCAAATTTTTAGGGTTACCAGTATATTTTAAAAACTATGTTATTATAGAAACTCATGATTTTTAATAAGTTTTATGGACTTTAATCCTTTGCAGACATTCAGTCATTGGGAACCTCTTCAAGTTAGCACGTTTGGCACTACCTAAGCAGTCTTTGAGGTTTCTGGCATGACAAAAGATGCCTTGCTGGTTGTACACATTTCCTACCCTAGACCTGGATCAGCCGTATGTCTGCAAGGTATCCTAGTTTCTTTAAAAGGAAAATGATATTTGGAAATCACCATCAGGACACTAATGGTGCTCATTGCTATAAGGTCTCGTTTTTTTTTTTTTTTAATAAAAGAGAGAAAACTCCTGACTTTACATTGATATTTATACTTCAAATTTAAATTTTATGTTGCTGCTGAACTTCTTGGGTATATTGTAATCTCTTTCCTCTAACACTGAAGGTCATTTTTCCTAATGACCTTAACATAATTACTTTATCCAAGTTTGTGTGGGTGTAATAGTTTCAAACAAATTCTTGGTATTATTACAATAAGGAAATACTAATTGCAGCTTTAAACTTCTTTCGTTTCTTTTTATTCTGAAGCCTGTCTCTTACTGTGAACATGCAAATACTATGTCCTGACACTATTTGAAACAATTCTCCTCTTTTGCATATGTCTGATAAATTGTCAAGTTACTTGTTTGAATTTGTTTTCAGTTTTTAAGGATTACTTCATTTTTATATTTTAGGTTAAAGGTGTATTGTAAATGATATGAAACATTCAAGTGATATGAAAATCAAAACCATAAAACAGTACATTCAGAGAGACTTTCATTCCATCTTGACTTCCTCCCATTGTCTCCTTCCCTCTCTAGGAAGCCATTTATTACTTTAGCCTTCTTTTGTTTTGGAACATGTAAGTAAATGTGTTTTTATGTATGTACTATATGTAATATATGCACAGTATTTCATATTAGTATTTTCCCTTTCTAATACTAAGAATAATAAGCCATATACACTTTGCTCTGCATCACAGCAGAACAGAGACCTTGTCCATTTTTATAGCTATTCAACATTCAGTTGCACAGAAGGATCATAGTCTATTCAGTCCCGATTGGGGGACATTTGATTGTTGCCATTCTTTTGTTATAAGGGCACATATAGTGATGTGTATATGTAATTTCATACCAAATCACTCTCTTGTCTACCTTGCTTATTTCCTTTTAACAACTTAGTTTAATGGAGCAGCTTTCAATTTGCCTTTAACCCATATAATAGTCAGTTTTTCATTACCATAATGAAGTACCTTAGTGGGATAACTTTATAAGAAAGGTTTAATTAGCCCACTTGGAAGATTAAAGTCCACATGGCATGGTGTAGGCTTTGGCCCAGTGGTAGGTGGCTGATGATGGAGTGCATGCAGAGGAAGGATTGATCTCTAACCAGGAAGTAAAGAGAGAGAGAGAGAGAGAGAGAGGGAGAGAGGTGGGTGGGGCCATGCTTTCTTTTCTTTATTTTTGAAAATAACAACCCTTTTGTAAGAATTAGCTCAGTGTCCCAAGAGAAATACTTAATCTCTTTTGAGGACTTGCCCCCAGTGACCTTCCACTGACACCCTACTGATCAAGCCTCCAACACCTGGACCCCTGAGGAACCATATCCAAACCATAGCATGCCTGAGAAGGGAAGGGGACTGAGAGGTCATCAATATATTTGCCATATACTACTTAGCCCTATCCCCTACCCCATTCTTGCCCAAGGTTTAGCATTTACCCTCAGATTGCTATAAAGATCAGAAGTGTGAACCTTTTAAAAATCTACACAGCTTTTGGGAATCTACATCCAAATGGAATATTTTCTTCAATATGAGCCTGTGCCACGTTGGCAAAAGTTTATAAGTTTCCACTCGCCAGCGAGGCGTTAGGGGCTTTCTATGCACTGTTTCATTCCTATGACAACAGCACAGGGAGGGCCTAGTCTCTCCACTACAGAGCTGATGAAAATGAGACATATGGAAGAGGCTTACCTAAAAATTCATAATATGCGTTCATATTATACAGATTAAGCTGTTCTTCATAGAAGTTTATGTTTTAGAATTCTTATTGTGCTAATTCTCCAATTTTTTTTTTATTCCCTCCTGGTGCTGGGGATTGAACCCAGGGCCTTATGCTTGCAAGGCAAGCACTCTACCAACTGAGCTATATCCCCAGCCCTCTCCTCCAATTTTTAATGTATCAGATAAGATAGTACAGTAGATAAGAAGGGTCAGTGTTGGAGGCCAACAGATCTTGTTGAAATACTTGCTCTGCTTCTTTTAAAAAAAATAATTTGTTCTAATTATTTGTTCTTACTTAATCTAAGTAAGGTAGCTTGATAGTTTAATTTTTACTTTTGAGAACCCAGGAACTTCTTACTAGGCATGGTCCTGGTTTAGAAAACCCATATAGTGTTAAAGTGAGGTGATTTCTTTGCAGTGAATCAACCTGATATAACAGAACAATTACAGATTTTTGAGACAGAAGTTCTAGGTCCAAGATCTGCCTCTGTGACTTAACCAATTTTTCTGGCCTTGGTTTTCATAGCTATGAAATAGTAAAAGCATATCTATTTTAGAGAGCTGTTGAAGTTTTTAAGTGAATAATACAAATATTAATTATTGATGAGGATGACCTCTCTATTCATCAAATAATCAGTCTCATGAAAAGACAGGAGAATCAGGATTATTATAGAAAGAGATGATGGAAGGAGAAAGTGGATGGTGTATGATATGCCAATTTTATAGATAAGTTAGTAAAGGAAAAGGTGCTAACTCAAGCATTCATGGCCTCATAAGTACAGGCATACTAGAGCTAGAGACATATCGTCCTCCTCCCAGCTCTTTCCACCATCTCTTATTTCCTCTGAAGTGCTTTCTGTTAACTCATAAAAATCACAGACTTAATGAATATCTTGGCTTTAGGTATAGCAGGAAATGATTCTTACCATACAAGCAGGAAATACCTTACTCTATTCATCTAAATAATGAAACATGTGCTTGGACATTATTAGAAGCTGAAGTAATGTCCTTTGTAACCTGGGCCATCTCATGATGGACCGCAGAAAATTTGCTTTGCTGTCAGACTTGACTTCCTGCTGTGGCAGTTTTCCATTGGCCAGAAGTAGAAGATGGAGTTATTTTGAGTTGTTACTGTTAGACTGATTAGATTTTAGTTTTTTTCTCTTTTTCCTTTTTGGTACTGGGTGCTTAACAGAGGTGCTTAACCACTAAGCCACATCTCCAGTCCTTTAAATTTTTTTTTTTTTTTAAATTTTGAGACAGGGTCTCATTAAGTTGCTAAGTTTAGTGAGACAGGGTCTCACTAAATTTCTCAGGCTGATCTTGAACTTGTGATCCTCCTGCTTCAGCCTCCCAAGTTGTTGGGGTTATAGGTGTGTGCCACTGCACCCAGCTAATAGTTAATTTTTCAAACTATTATATTGAAAGTCTTTTTATATCACTATTTGCAAAAAAGAAGAATATAATTTGTGTTGATGTTTTGATTAAGGTGGACCTTTACAAACATTATAAGTAAACATTTCTCTTACAAGACAATTTGTGTATGTTTGTTTTATATAGAGTAGAATCATATTATTTAGTAACATCTTTCTTAAGTTTACTTAACATGTATATTATATAAATATCAAACTCTTTGGAGGATTCAAAATATTGAACAGATCTTACTATAGCTTGGATCTTGAATGTCCCTCAAAGGCACATTTGTTGAAGACTTGGTTACCAGCTATTGGGAAGTGGTAGAACCTTTAAGAGTTGGGTCTAGTAGGAGGAAGTTAGGTCATTAGGAATGTACCCTTGAAGGGCATATTGGGACCCCAGTCCCTTCCTGTTTCTCTCTTTTACTTCCTGGATGCCATGAGATGACCAGGCCTCCTCTACCACACACTCCCACCAAAAGGTGCTGTGTTGCCATAGGCCCAAAGCAACAGGGCCAAGTGACCATGGACTGAAACCTCTGAAACTGTAAGCCAAAATAAACCTTTCCTCCTTAGAAGTTGGTTTTCTCACAGCAACAGAAAGCTAACACAGAAACTTACATACTAAATACATATAGTGGTATCTTTTTAGTCACCTGGTATATACTGCTGTTTCTAAAAAACATACTGAAACTGTAAACAAATGAGCAGTATAAATTTGGGGGTGGAAATCAAAAAGTTTATGTGATTTCCTTAATAGTTCATCTTTTAAAAAATAACACCCTCTTCTACTTACTTTTTTATTTTTTGAGAAATATAAAAAATAAGTTGACTATCAGAAATATTTAAAAATGTTTAATTTGTATTCAAACCTTCATCATGAACAACATTGTTTATCGATGAAAGTTGCTTTGTAGGTAGAACAAAAAAATGGTTTTAATATTATATAAAACAAATATGCCTTTACAAATACCAACAGAGCTGAAAATCAAAGTTCTGGTTTTGTGTTATACTTTTTGTGTGTGGTCAAAATAAGGAGTAGGTTTTTTTCGTGAGTTTATTTTCTTGTTTCTTGTATTGGCATGATTAAATTTCAAATGTCAATAATTTTCCAAAGAATATATATTTAATATAGTCTCATATATTGTAGCTAAATTATGGTTCAAAAGCAATCACTAATTGCCTAATTTATTTATCTGCTGAATTTGTTAAGATATGCACTCCCACATTCACACACAACACACACACACACCATACATATGTTAACAAATGTTAGCATTTTTTGTCTTGAAGGTTTGAATTTGTTTTAGGAGACAGTGCAACTACTGGAAAAACAAGTAGGAGTTAAGAGTCTAGGTTTCACTTTTTATTTTATTTTTTTGGTACCAGGGATTGAGCCCAGGGACACTCTGCCACTGAGCTACATCCTCAGCCCTTTTCTATCCACTTTTGAGACTGGGTTTCACTGAATTACTCAGGTCCTCGCTAAATTGCTGAGGCTGGCTTTGAACTTGCAACCCTCCTGCCTCATCCTCCCAAGCTGTTGGGATTATAGACGTGCTCCACCAGTTTTAAAAGGAGCAATGCATTTGGAATTCAGGTAGTGGATTTCTTATTTTAGATGTGAAAGAGGTCTGACTTTGAAATCAGATTTGTGTTCTTTGTTCTGATAGCTTTCTGATATTGAGCTTCTGTTTCAGTTTCTTTATGCATAAAATGGGAATAAACAGCAGTCAATCTCTTGGCATAAGTTTATATTAAGATTAATGTAAGTGTTTTAAGACTGAAAGTACTCTACAAATTTATCAGGATTATTACATAGTAATTTCATTCTCCCAAAGTCTATTTCCTTATCTGTTTAAGCAGACAATACCTGTTCACAGGGCTATGGTATTGATCAATTTAATAATTAATATGAATGTGCTTTGAGAAAGCTATGAAAGTTTGCCTCATGAACCAGTGAGTCCAAACTCACTGCTAATTTTGATTAAAGCTGAAGTCAGCTCACTGTAATATAAACACATTTAACCTTTTTCTTTTCTTTTCTTTTCCTTCCTTCCTGTTCTCTTCTCTCCTCTCCCTCTCTGCTGGGGATAGAACCCTGGGCACTTTGCCACTGAACTAAATCCCCAGCTTTCTTTTATTATTATTTGCAAATTTTAAGACAGGGTTGCACTATATTGCTGAGGTCCTCACTAAGTTGCTATAAGGCCAACCTTGACCTTGAGATTCTCCCGTGTCAGCCTCCTGATTTGCTGGGATCAGGGGTGTGTTCCACCGCACCCTGCCACATTTAATCTTTTTATTACAACATTTGTATTTTGGTGTGTACCTCAGGATTGAAGACAATAATGTAGAAGACATTTTGAAAGGAATTTTGAGTGTTAGGTGGTTAATTAGTCTGAAACACTTTTCGAAATAGATAAAATTTGGAACCGTTACTCAAGTTCCTGTAAATAAATTATCTTTCCTTTATTCCTTTTAGTAATAAAGTCAAGCACCTATTCCTAGGAAAAACAAGTGGCTTAAGTGGTTGGGAAAAAAAAATCACACAAAGAAATGAACATTTATACTTTCAACGTGTGGCTGTGGGAGTGTTGGTCTCATAAATGTAGAAAACACAGGGGATTTAGAATCAGAACACTTCCCAGTCTAGGCCTCACTCTGGCATTAAGAAGCCACTGACTTAATTTAAGTCACTAATTCTTCTCAGCTTTACTTTTGTTTTGTCAGTTGAAGAGATAATCTCTGAGCTCCCGTGTTAATTTAAAATTATAGCTTTTTTTCTCTTTTTTAAGAATATCAGAGATTCAAAACAAGAGAGACTTAAACTAAATAAACTGAAGGTGTTTATTGCTTTGTTACATAAAATTTTGGACACAGGCAGCTCAGGTATGGTGTAGGGACTGTACCTAACCTTCTTCCATTATTTGCTCCATCATGGAGTCTTGTCCTTGTGGTCCAAAGTGGAGGTCCAGTTACTATGTTTGCTTTCCAAGCAGCAGAAAGGAAGGGAGATGGAGAAAAGCACAGATGGACTACCTTTGTTCACATCACATTGGTCAGAACTTATCACAAGGCTACAGCCAGTTGCAAGGGAGGCTGAGAAATTCAGTCTGTATGGCAGACAGCCTAAGCCAAGCTGTTACTCTTGAATAAAAGTTTGAACCAAATTTGGCTTACTGCCTGTTTTTGTAAATAAAACTTTATTAGAACACAGTCATGCCCACTTGTTCACACATACCCATGATATCCTTAGTTGTGCAACAGCAGTGATTAATAGTTTTAATAGATACTGTCTGGTCTACGAACTAGAGAATATTTATTATCTAGCCCTTTATGAAAAGGTTTTCTGACACCTGTTCTGGGAGATAGAAGAGTAGTTATTGGATGATAACTAGCGATATCTACCATAGCCCCTTCGAAATCCTATAATTCTATGAAAATGAACAAATAAATAATAATATGTAATATATAAATAATATGAATCAATAATAAATAAAATCCTAAGCAAGTTTGTATGATTTAGGAATAATTTTGCAAATGTTAATAAATACTAAAACATGAAGTTATTTCTTGCTTTAGCTAGCTGAAACTTGAGTTGTACCTGTTAAATAGGCTTCTTTGTGTTCTGTCCATTCCCCATTATATAATGGTTCTTTTTAGTTCCAGTCCAATGATCTAAGATGGCAGCTACTCATCTCTAGCTCTGAGTAGAAAAATACTTTATTTGGCATGTACTCTTGAATGGTCTTCATTGTGGTCAAAATGAAAATAATGAAAATGTGAAAACAGTCAGGGTCACTTTTGTTACTGCTAAAGTCTCTACCATCCCCTGCATAATATCTGGGGTTGTCGTCGAACCACTGACCATCACACCATGAGAGGTCATTAGTTAGAAGGTACTTTATATTGACTGTTGCTGCACTGTATATTCTTCCTTTGCTGGTTCATGTTTATCTTTGGGGTTCATTTAAAATATTTCTTGCATTTTACTTATTTCTTAAATATTCAAGTTATATTATCTTCCAAGAGAAGTTTTACCTGGAATATGTGATTTTATTATTCAAAACCAAGAATAGATGCATTCCGAACAATAATGGAAGGAGAACAATAATGGAAGGTATTTTGCTGAGGGATTTAGAGATGAATCAGTTTATAAAGGCACACAGGAACTGTGTAATCTGTTTCCTTTCTAGTGCTTTCTACTCAATGGTTGCTCTTCACAAGATTGATTAATCCATTAATTTTGAAACCTAGGTTCTTATGGGCAGTAGGGTTGGTGTTCTTCTCAGATGCTCAGACCATTAGCTTACTAGAGTAAGTTTCAGTTCACATAGAACAGTTTTATCACCATAAAATTTATGTGGTGGATTTTATATCTGGTGGAATTATGCACGTCTCTTGAAACAAAACTACATCTTCAGGTTAAAAGTGCAGAACGTAACATAATGGTTAAGATTTCCGTCCTAACGGTCATTCCTTGCCCAAAATTCTTATTTTTTTCTGGCTTAGACTATTTCATTTAGAGAGCAAGAATGACTGAATAATTTTGAAGTTTATTGTAGTTATAAAATGTTTTGCATTTTATTATTCCAGACTCCCAACAGACTTCCTTTAATAGATAGTAGATGAGAACACTGTTTAACTGAAGTATGATTAAACCCCCTGAGTACTGTCCTCCCTTTCCTCCATTAGGTTTTTGCTCAAATGACCCCTTGTTAGTGAGACTTTACCCCTCGTGCCCCACTTAAAGACACAACTTCTCTCCCTGCTATTGTTTCTCTTTGCTAAACATTTTTCTGTGTAAATGTTTTCCACCTTCTAACATTTGGAACAATTTGCTTAGTTATTGGTCTGTTATTTTCCCTCATTAGACTGTATACTCAATGTAGGCAGGAATTTTTGTCAGTTCTGTTCACTGTGTTTCTTTATAGTTTAGAACATAAACATACATACATACATACATAGTTGATGCTCAATAAAAATTTTCTGTTAAATTAAATATATATCTTAAAAATCATATTTTTATATTTTTCCTGAGGGCTATCCTTAACATATTTGTGAATAACACAAAAATGAATTTTAAGTCAACTACATTTAAATGGTTGACGACTAAATGGACATCTGTGAAAAACTTGTAGTAATGTTATTTAATGGTGAAGGACTAGAGACTTTCTTCCACCATCAGGAATCTTCCAAAACAAGGAAGTCCATGCTAGTTACTTCTCTTTACCATCTCATTGAAGACTCTTATCTATTCTTATTTCTTCTCCATCTCATTGAAGACTCTAATCAGGGAAATTAACACAAGATACTGAAATAAAAGACATTCATTTGGAAAGGAAGAAGTAAAACAGTCTGTATTCACAGATTATGTGATCTTGTATGAAGAAAATCCTAAGGAATCTACTATAAAAACTACTAAAGCTAAACAAAAGCTTAATGAAATTAAGGAAATAATTTCGGTTGACATAGTATCAAATGAGTGAAATACTTAGGAATAGTATTAAATAAAAGAGGGGCATAACTTGTATTCTGAAAGCTAAAATATATTATTTAAAAATTAAAGATGTTTGTTAGAGGAAACGATTACAGTTAGGGCGAATAAATTTAAGAGAGCTATTGTGTAACATGGTGACTATAGTTAACAACAATGTATATTATCTTCAAATTTGCTTAAAGAATAGATTTTAAGTGTTCTCACTACAAAAATAAGTATGTTTAACAATCCATGTTAATTAGCTTGATTTAACCATTCTACAATGTATACGTACTTCAAAACAATATATGTACATGATAAATATATACAATTTTTGTTGATTAAAAATAAATGTTATAAATCAGCAAGACCTTATAGTCATAAATATTTATGGCCCAAAAAATGGAGCATCCATGTTTGTTAAACAAATCCTTCTCTATTTCAGGAAACAAACAGACCACAACACAATAATTCTGTGTGACTTTAACATATTGCTCTCACCACTGGATAGACCTTCCAAACAAAAACTGAACAAAGAAACCATAGAACTCAATAACACAATCAATAACTTAGACTTAACAGACATATATAGAACATTCCATCCATCAATGAGCAAATACACTTTCTTCTCAGCAGCACATGGATCTTTCTCTAAAATAGACCATATGTTATGCCACAAAACAACCATTAGTAAATACAAAAAAAATAGAGATACTACCTTGTATTCTATCAGATCATAATGAAATAAAATTAGAAATCAATGATAAAATAAAAAACAGAAACTACTTCAACACCTGGAGACTAAAAAATACGCTATTCAATGAAGCATGGATGACAGAAGACATCAGGGAGGAGATAAATTCTTAGAGGTAAATGAGAATGAAATGATGATACAACATATTAAAATTTCTGGGAAACTATGAAAGCAGTTCTAAGAGGAAAATTCATTGTATGGAGCACATTCAAGAAAAGAATTAAAAATCAACAACTAAATGACCTAACATTATATCTCAAAGCCCTTGAAAAAGAACAGAACAACACCAAAAGTAGTAGAAGACAGGAACTTCTGATTGTGTAGAGGGAAATGGGGCAGGAGGGGATGGGGGAAGGAAAGATAGTGGACCAAGACAGACATTATTACCCTATGTACATGTATGATTACATGAATGGTGTGAATATACATTGTGTACAACCATAGAAATGAAAAGTTGAAGTTGTATGCCATGTGTGTACAATGAATCAAAATGAAGTCTGTAAAAATAAAAAAATATGTTAAAAATTTAAAGAAAATATAAGTAAATGGAAAGACATCCCATGTTCACAGATTAGAAGATGTAATGTTATTAAGATTACAGTACTCCTCAAATTGACCTATAGATTCAACATAATTTCCATCAAAATTCCATCAGACTTCTTTGTAGAAATTGGCAAACTATTCCTAAAATTCAAATGGAATTTAAGAAGCCCAGTATAGGCCAAAAATCTTAAAAAAGAATCAAGTTGGAGGACTGATAACCACTGATTTCAAAACTTACTAAAAAGTAACAGTAATGAAGGCAATGTGATACTGGCTTAAAGTGGACATAAACATCCATGGAAGAGAATTAAAAGTTTGGAAATAAGTCTATACATTGATGATCAACTAATTTTTGACAGAGGTACTATAACCATTCAATGGGCAGTGACTAGTCTTTTCAACAACAATGCTGGGACACTTGGATAGCCATATGCAAAAGAATGAATTTGAATCCCTACTTCACACCATCTACAAAGATCAACTCAAAATGTACCAAAGTCTTCTATATAAGATTATAATATTCTTGCAATTAAACATAGACTTATATCTTTGTGTCTTCAGATTAGACAGTATAACCAAGGCAGGGGGGGTGGGAACAGATGAATTGGATTGCATTTCATTACAGTTGAAAACTGTTGTACATCAGAGGATATCATTAATAAAGTAAAAAAACAACCCACAGATGGGAGAAAATATTTGCAAATTGTGTATCAGCTAGAGCAGTTGTATCCAGAACATATAAACAACTTTTACACATGAAAAATAAAAAGACAAACCAATTTATCAAAATGGGCAAACAATCTGATTAGGCATTTCTCCAAAGAAGATATACAAAAGACCAATAATAAGCACATGAAAATTTGCCTGACCTACTTAGTTATCAAGGAAATGCCAATTGAAATCACAATGAGGCATTAGTTCACACTCACTCAACTGGCTGTAATCAAATGTTTTCTGTTACAGTAACAAGTGTTGGTGAAGAGCAGAGAAATTAAAACCCTTATATGCTGTTGGTGGGAATGTCAAATGATGCAACCACTTAGGAAAAAGGTTTGACATTTCCTCAAACATATGATCTGGAAATTCCATTATCCAAGAGAAATGAAGACATACAGCCACACAAAACTAGTACATGAATGTTCATAGCAACATTATTCATAATAACCAAAAATGGAAATAACAGTCCATCAAATGATGCATGGGTAAATAAAATGTGATGTATAAATACCATGGAATATTATTTGACCATATCTAGTAATGAGTAACTGACACATGTTTCAACATGGATGAAACCTTAAAACATTTTGCTAAGTGACAGAAGTGAGACACACATGTCGTATGACTCCATTTATATAAAATAGCCAAACTTAAAGGAACAGAAAGTAGATTAGGATTATCCAGGGCTGGGACTGAGTAAGGGGGTCGGTTGGGAGGAAATGTGTGGTATAGCTAGGGGCATAGGGATTCTTTTGGAGGTATCAAAAATGTTCTAAAGTTTTGGTGATGCTTATATATCTCTGAATATATAATAAAACATGGAGCTGTGCATTTAATGTAGGTAAATTATATAGGATATAAGTTATAGTCAGTGAAACTTCAATTTGAAAAAAAAAAAAGAAAAACACAATGTGTTCAAATTAGTGATTTGACTCTATTATGAAATGACTGCTTTGGTTCCCCACCTCTCTTGCATTTACCTGGCAGAATTAATATGGTTTCTAAAGAGCAAAATTCCCACCTGGCCTTTGTGGGGCAAGGGCATTCTAACGGGCATAGTTTAGTTGTGCAGGAGTTTGTCTCAATTTATTTATTTATTTTTTTTAGTACCAGGCATTGAACTCAGGAGCACCCAACCACTGAGCCACATCCCCAGCCTTATTTTGTATTTTATTTAGAAACAGGGTCTCACTGAGTTGCTTAGGGTCTCAAGGTTGCTGAGGCTGACTTTGAACTTGGTGAGCCTCCGACCCGCTGGGATTACAGGAGTGTGCCACTGCACCTGGCTTCAAATGTAGATATTTTTCTGACAAATAGAGTTTTAAAAATCTGCTTACTTCTCCCGGGGGAAGGATAGCTTTGTCAGGTTTTTGCAGGTAAGTTGTTTGTGGCGTGCTCAACCTTCTCCACGGGAGAACTCCGAGAGTGCTGGATTTGGACAACAGTGGACAGAGAAGTTGAAAACTGCTGACACAAAACGGATCTGGCCCTGAGGGCCTCCAAAGAGGGCTTTGCATTTGGCTGGAGCTTCATCTGTAGGCTTGGCCTCTGTGAATGGAAACTTAAGTATCATAACTTGATGCTGGGGTCTTCATTTGACGTTTATTTTGATAACTGAAAAAGTGAATAAGGTACTATGATTCTCCTGTGAAATTTCCTCTGCAGAAGGCCTTTCCCGCCTTCTGCCACCCCAACCCACCCCCCACAGTAATTGCCTGAAACTTTTCGCCTTCAGTTTCCCAGCGCCAGGGGGAAAAAAGAAATGGAAGTAAACACTGATTTTTGCATTTCATCATTTCAAGTTGTTTTGCCCTCTGTGGTTTTATTGCCTGAATTCAGAAAATGCTTTTAGGCTTGTGAGCCATAAAAGATGAAATATTAATTTAATTTGATTTTAGAGTCCCTTTCATGACACAGCTTGGCATTGGCGTTTATGCATTATTTCAGTCACAGCTTGACAGAAACCTGAAATGAAAAGCGTGGTTGTTTTCTCTGTTGAATGTTCTTTTTATTACCTTTCCTTCAGTGCTCCCGAAACTTTGAATTCCCAAGATTGGGGCTCGCATATTTCTTTCCTACTGCACAACGTCTCCCTGTGTTGGCAAAGAGTTGAAGACAGTGTTATTATGGGCCAATGAGATCCACTGGGCCTAAGAGGAGGAAAATATGGGCTTTGTGTAGATATCTCCATGCTGAAGACATGGAGACTAAAGTTTTTAGAAGGGTGTAACTCCTTTATTAGTAAAAAGTCTTTATTAGTAAGTCAAAGGAGACAGCATTTGGAGCAGACCTGTTGGGCCTCAGTTTGAAGCTCTAGAGGGGAAAACTTGAGGCTGATGATCTGCAGCCCTGTGTTAGCTTGGCTTCTCTGCTGGCCTTGTCTGCCTCAGAAGTTTTAAAACAAATCCATGAACTTCTTCCATTGCACACACAGGCGTCTTCTTCAGTTCTGATAACCCTTGTGACATATACAGGTCAGCTCTATACATTCAGGTTCTAAACCAAAGCCCAATTTGGCTTGAAGTCTTAGTATGAAATATTATGGACTTAAAGAAACAGTTTGCTGTCGGTCTTGAAACAGCTCCCAAATTCTAAAAAAACAAAATCATAAGTTAATTCTAATGATATACCCAGTTCATTGTTTGTGAAGGAATTCCTGAAATTTTTCAAAACAGTAAGATTGGGATATATGAAAGACTTATCTTGTACTTTATTCTTTGTAGATTTATGTACAGTTTGTGAGAACGTATACTTACGGTACTTTCTATTCTCAGGCTATTAAAAAAAATCTGCAAGCTTCAAGGTTTGGATTTTTAAAATATTCTCTTTGGTTGTTCCCCACTGACTGTAATTGATACTTTTTTTCTTCATGGAAATGTTTGCAAGAATGGAAATTTAAAAAGGTAAAATAATTTACCCTAGGCAAGAGGAAAATTTATTTTGTATCATAAGGTTAGAAGCACAGGTTTTAGAAAAGGTAAGCAAATTTGGGTTGACTTACGAGCTCTCCCAATCATTAGAGATGACTGGGAGAGAACATTGTAGTCCTTTCTAAGACTGAAGCAAGTTGCCCTGTAATTTTAAGTCACTATGAAAGAAAAATGCTAATTAGACTCTGACATAAGATACTTTTTTTCTTATAAACTTTTTTTTTTTTTTTTTTTTTGTGGTGCTGGGCATTGAACCCAGGGCCTTGTGCTTGTGAGGCAAGCACTCTACCAACCAAGCTATATCCTCAGCTCTAGGCTAAGATACTTTTTGATTGTAAGGCACATTTTGATTTCAGAACATTGAAATCTATAAAATATGGAGGGTTAAATGAATGACCACACTAAAAGTAGGTTATCATAATACCTGGCAAATAGTCAACATCTCCTTCTCTCTCTTTCTCTGTCTCTGTCTCTGTCTCTCTCTCTCTCTCTCTCTCTCTGTGTGTGTGTGTGTGTAGAGGAAAAATGAATGCGTGAATGATTTGTATTTCATTCTTTTCCAGATACTCATCCTATTTTCTCTCCTTTTCCCTGTGCCAGCTCTTCCCCAAAGGTAGCAGCAGAATCTGGACACCATTAATGGTTTATAGTGATTTTTTAATTAAACTAAAAGTAAATGCAATGAAATATTTCTTATTTACTCACACGTTTGCAAGCCATTTATTTTCAATTTAAGTAAAGAATATTTTGGCTGTGCAAAACCAGACAGAGGCAGTGGATTTGGTTCCAAGAGCATAAGGATGGCTAAGATTCTTAGAACCCATCTGTGTTCACTTAGTTCACCATGGTGGGACATTTTGCACCACAGTGATTTTCCAATAGAAAAGAGATATGTGAGACTGACATCACTTGCTCTGTTACCTTTGGTGGCTTGCCACAGTGAGCTTTTGCTAGTGTTCAATTCATAATTTTGGTTAAAGAGAAGTTTTACAGCCATCAACCTAGTATTTAGTACTTGTCAGTTTTAAAATGATTTTAGCAAGTTTTATTAGCCCCAAATTAGATATCAGATTCTATATATGTGAAACAGAATGTAGCCTAGGGCAAAGAATAATTGAAAATAGAAACAAATGAGTAAATCACTTAAAGATTTTTATATGATAAATTCTAAATGACAAAATTTGTTCATTCATTCCTATATTTACCAAGTCAAACCTGGTAAATACTAGACAAGCAGAAAGATAAGGAGACTATAGACCCTCCGCATTGTTCATGGTAGAAAGATGGAGAAGTAAACACAACAGATGGTGGTAGATATGATGACAGGCGCTATCTCTGAGTACTGTACATGCAAACTGTTGTCCTTAACAATTACAACAATAACACAACTGAAGTTCCCCAGCCCTACAGCACTCTTGATAATGATTGGGCTGCCTAATTTTGTCCTCTCCTCCAGTGCAAGAATTTCTTGTGCTCCCAGTCATATGGTAAGCTTAGGTGTATTTTATGTGTCTATTTACAATACAATACAGGTCATGTCTCTGTATTGAGAAAAAATTGGAGTAAAGAGGAAAAGTTCATCCAGTAGCTTAAATATTTAGAAATTAAATAGCTGTCACTTTTCATGAAGGCAGTTCAATTCCATGCAAGCAAGAGTAAGCAATATTGTGACCCAGAACAAAAGTTTTGAAATATAATATTATGGGATAAATAGTGCTTGACATCAGAAGGAACAATTAATATGTCGATTTCCTTGGATAAAGGAGAAGATAAAAGGGTCACAGAGTATTCTATCTGAAAAGTAGCAGGGTATTTCCAGACCTATGAACAAAGAAGAATCTTATGCTGTGGTGAGTTATTTAGACTCAGAGATATACACATGTAGACAAATATCTAACTGTTTTATGTTTAGGCACACAAAGTAGTTAAATATCAAAGGTTTATATATCAAGGAACACACAAAAGTTTATATTGGGTCACTAATAGTTTGCTGAAATTCAATCCCATAGATTAAATAACATATACAAACTTGTCTAATTATAATTCCAACATATGTGCAAATGTTCAACTCATTAATTTTAGATAACAATTTTAAAATGGTGGTGATGATGATTGTCAATGTTCACTGGATGTAACTTGTGGGTCAGATCTTCATATGTCTTCACTCATTTAATCCCAGCAATCTTTGAGGGAGGTACTATATTTTCCTTGCGCTCTGGGGGTCTGGTTACAGAACCCATGTTCTTACCTGGATTTTTCCCCTGACACATCTGGAGTTGCATTGATCTACATCCTCCACCGCTGGTCCCTCAGGCCTTGGGTCCCTGGTCTTGGTGCAACATACAGCATTCCCATCTTTCCAACTTTCTATCCGCTTCAAAGTCTCCCTCAAGCATGCTAGAGGTACCCTAGGGCACCGGTTGATGCAATTTTGCCACACACCTGATCCACGGCTCGCTATATCTTGGCCACTATAGGCCCCCACGCCTCCCCCGCCCCAGCAGGAACTCATGGACTGCAGCTCGGTCCTTCCGAGACTAGGGAAGGGGCGGGGTCAGCACAGAGGAGCAGAGGCCGGTGTACTTCGAGCTTGTCTCAGGGGTCTTGGAGACCAAGGGAAGGGAAGGGGGAAACCAGTGAAGGACGTGAAATTAAGCTCAGACTGGGTTAGAGGCAGGTCAGTAACTTCTGCCGGAAGTGCTATCTTTTGTAAGTTCCCCATCCTTACAAGGGAGTGGGACCATAGGGGAACCCTAGTGGACACGGTTAGCCCCTGCAAGAACTAATCCCAAACTCCAGCTGGTGTACCCAGAGCTGGGGTTTTGAGAGAGCGCAGTGAGGTTGTCCTATCTTTACCCAGTTCCCACTGCCCCTCAGCACCAAATCTTGCCTGTCCATTTCAGGATGCCAGCAATTCCCCAAACCAAGTTTGGGGAACCAAACCAGTTGTACAAAACCCCAAACTGAAGCTATAAAATATGAATATACATCATGTTATTAATTTTTTCTGAGGAAAGAAAGACCACAATGAAATATGGCATTTGAGTCTGTCTCTGGGAGTTATAAAGATTAAGAGGCTTATCCTGTTTTGACAGCGTGGTGAGATGTAGAGGACAGTGGGATATCAGGACAAAATGTTAGTGGGTCTTCAGTCTGTTTGATGCACCCTAATATTTACTGATGACACATTTTCTATTAAGATGCATAGCCAAATTATCCTGTTTTAAAATTATGACTCAGTTCTGAGCAGGAGGATTTTTGTTTTGTTTTTGAGCTTTAGCAGAGCACCTGCCCCTCCATAAATTGTTCAATGGGAATAGGAGTTTTATCAATGAACCATTTTCTAAAGGTAAAATTTTGCCTCTCTAATCACATTCACAGCCTGTGTGCTTTTCCTTAATGAGGCGGATACTTTATTAATCAGCTTCTCTTACTGTGGTGCTCCCGTCAATTTACCTACAAGATTCCAGGGATCTGTTGGCTCTAAGTGGCTGTTGTGGTAATGTGGGTGGAGGGCTAGACTGGGAACACAAGAAGTCAATTCTCAGTCTCTTTCACTCCTTCCTCTTTCTCTCTCTGCACTTTTAGGCAAGTCACTGCTTTGATCCTTCAATTTCCTCATCCATAAAAGGGCCATTAGCGATTTTATGGGACTCTGATGAGGATGACAAAATGAACACTGGTTGCCAGGCAAATCCATGCCTTCAGATTAATCTAACCATCCTCCTCTGCTCTTTTCATGGACTGCTGGCATGCTGGGACAAGCCACCAACCATGTCCATCATCTCGGCTGCAGATTTCTGGTGTCTGATGTTGTCAGGATCCAGCCCCCTCCATGTGCCAAGCCCATTACAAGTTCCTATTTAGTGCTTGCTTCTCTTCACCCACTACAGTTATGCCAACTCTTGATCATATGGAGAGGTCTCAGGATCTCTTCTAAGAATTGGTTTTGTTTCCAGTTGTACATAACCCCAAACTAAAGCTATAAAATATGAATGTACATCATGTTATTAATTTTTCTGAGGAAAGAAAGACCACAATAAAATATGGCAGAATGTAAACAGTTAAATATGAAAGAATGCAAGTATGTTCTTTCATACTTTTCAATGTTTTTCAAATGTTTTTTTGCAACCTATATTACATTGTTTGCAAAATAATGGAAGCTTAACCAAACAGGAAAGTTAACCTTTGTGCAGTTACCTCCCCCTTGTGGGCTTGTCCCCCGTTCTGGTCGAGGTGAAGCCCTCTCCAGGGCTAAACAGATGATCTGTGTTGGTTCTGTATCCAACTGACCTTTCAAGGAACTTGTGTTGTAAGTAGCTATCTTTCTCCTCTGCCTCCAACCTTACTCTGTTGTAGTCTGTTTTCCTCCACATGTACATGCACAAGTCCCTTCTGCATCTTAGCCAACAGACGACTCCCTCCTTGAACCCCAAGTCTATCTTGACTTCACTCTAACTCTAGACCTGTACCCCTCGTTCCTTTTACAGCCAGAGTTCTAGAAAGAATAATCAATTCCCAATCTCCACAATCGTATGACTGACTTCTCAATCCATTGCGATCTGGTTTCTTCTTTCATGACACCCTTAAACTTGCTCTTGCCAGGGTCTCCAGGGACATGATGGTTTCATTTGAGTCTTCCTTTCTGGAATTTCTGAGGCATTTGACACCACTTTCCATTCTCTCCTTGAAACTCTCTCTCTCTTTGGTTTTCTATGGCACAGCTGCAGTGACTGTTGCTACAGTTTATATCACGTACCATATGCTGTGTACTGTATCTACCCACAGAGAGTACATGTGATCTTCGTTCTCTCATGAAAGGTGCACAGCTCCATAATAAAGACTTCTGGCTTAGAAAGCTTAGGAAGCTTGTCTGTGATTACATGGCTACTTTCTGAATCCAAATCCCAAGTTTTATTTCCCCTTGTGACATTTGTCTTTTCTGGATTTCCTTTTGCTTCTGTGACTGCTGCTTTTCAACTTCCTTTGTGGGCTCACATTTTTATGATACCCCATTAACACTGGTGCTCTTCCAATGGTTTGGGCTCTTTTCCTTTTGCGTTCTGTGCCATCTTGTAACATCCTAGCTCTGCCATGAATTCAACTACAGGTTGCAACCCCCAGCCTGGCTCTTCCTGGAACTTACAGCCCACAGAAGTGACAGTGTGAGGCATTTCTGTCTGGTAGTTCCACAGGCCTTCAACTCAGCATGTGCACAGTACATGGAATTACTCCCCACACCTCGCCCTCTCTTCTGGATCCCCCTGCCTGAGTGTCATGCACTAGTCTTTCCTCTCCCCGAGTCTCATGATCTAGTTTATTGTGCTACCAGGGCAGAGCCTTACTGTGGCTCACAGGACCTTTGCAGTTAAACTCTTGACTACTTCTCTGACTCACATTTTCACCTTATCTAAGCTCCCTTGCATCTCATTTTGTGTTGTCTTCATAACATACCACTCCCATCCCATCTGACCCGGCTCAGGATTCTCCAGTGACCTTCCACTGACCAGACATGCAATCTAAGCTCCTTTCTCTTGTCTCTCATGGTCTCACTCTTCCTAACCCCTTGTCCCCATGTCCCACCACCTCTCAGCAGCTTGTCTTCCACCCTTCCAATATTTGGAACTGCTCTGACTTCTCAATTCCATTATCCCCTGCCTCTCCACGTGTACTTCCTTTGCACAGGATGGTCTCTCTGTGCTGGTCTCTTGGGCAGGTTCTGTCTCATCTGTTGTATCAGCTCACATACTGCCTCTGTGAGAAACCCTCACTGACTTCTCTCAGGGAAGAAGGAAGTGTCTCTTTTCTTTATTCTCCTTGCCCTTCGTAAAACAATTGCATTACCTTCTAATTTTCTATTCCCTATGTGTAACCTCTTTTAGATTGTAAAATTATTTCTATAGTATTATTTTTTACTGTGAAATATAACACACTCAGAAGTGCATTGACTAACATGTAGAGATAAAGAATAAATAAAAAGGAAACACTTGTTTAGTCTGTTTGGGTTGTTGCAACAAGATTACCATAGACGGGATGGTTTATAAACAAGGGAAATTTATTTCTCAGTGCTAGAGAGTGGGAGTCCAAGATCAAGGCATGGGCAGGCTTGGTGAGCTGAGGACTCTCTCCTCTTAGATGGTGCCTTCTTATCATGTACTCACTTAGCAGGAGGGATGAGGAACTCTCAGGTTTGTCTTTGTTTTTGGTACCAGGGATTGACTCAGGGACGCTTACTCACTGAACCACATCCCCAGCCCTTTTTTATATTTAGAGACAGGATCTCGCAAAGTTGCTGAGGCTGGCTTTGAACTCGTGATCCTTCTGTCTCAGCTGAGCTGCTGGGATTAGAGGTGTGTGCCACTGTGCCTGGCTCCCGGGTATCTTATTAGAACACTTATCCCATTCACGTGGCCTCCACCTTGATGATTTAATCGCACCCAAACTCCACACATACCCCACCTCCTAATGCCTTCATTACAAGGGGGTAAGATATCAACATATGAATTTTGGGGGGGGGCATTCAGGCCATAGCAGTAACTATCTCCCAGATTATGGAATGACACGTTTTCAGTACCAGAAGAACCCCTTCTTTCAAGCTATCACTGGTTCTTCTACTATCTTGGCTCTTATGACAGTTCCCTTCAGGAGTTTCTTTGTAGTTATACTACCTGTGTGTGTACCTATATGTGCACTCCTGTTCTTGATGCCACTGTAAACTTGTCATGTATAGTATTCTGTTGCAGTTTCTTTCTTTCATTCAACATTGTCTTGGTAGGATTCAGCCACATATTATATGTGTCTGCATTTCTTCCTTTTTATTGCTGTATAGAAATACTCCATTAGAGGAGTATATTACATACATTGTATCTGTTAATAGACACTTGGTTTATTGGCAGTTTTTGGCTTTTATAATGTTCCAAATATCTTGTAATCTCTTTTGTTACTCATGTGCATGAATTTTTTCAAGGTATGGATCCAGAAATGGAATTGCTTGTTACAGGGGGTGTATATTTTCAACTCTATAACACCAATTAATATTTCAAAATAGGTGTCAGTATTGACAGCCCACCAAGGTTGAGCGTTCCCAATACTCTATCTTTGCCAACATGTGGTATTGTCAGACTTAAATTTTTACCAACATGATTAGGGTGTAGTGATATTTCATTATGGTTTTAATCTGTATTTCCCTCTTAGTAATGAGGGGGTGCCTTTCATATGTTCCCTGGTCATCTGTATTTTCTCTTTGGTGAAGGATCAGTTCAAGTTTTGCCCACTTTTCTGATGGGTTGTTTATTTTATTGCTTTGTAAAAGTTCTTTATACCATCTGGATGAGTCCTTTGTTGATTGTTATGTGTTGAAAGTGATATTATGCCATGAAATCGCACACCTTGAATATTCATTGATTACAATTTTGAAATTCTTTACCTTAGTACTAATGAGCAAACAGAAACAGAATAATTGGAAAAGACAAATAACCGTCTATGTTAGTTCAAATTAACCCTCTTCTTTTCTTTTTTCCAGGTGTTATTATTGTCCCCAGTGCTGGTGTTGGTATTGTCCTAGGAGGCTACATTATAAAAAAATTGAAACTTGGTGCAAGAGAATCTGCAAAATTAGCAATGATCTGCAGTGGTGTGTCTTTACTGTGTTTTTCAACCCTATTTATTGTTGGATGTGAAAGTATCAACCTAGGGGGCATAAACATCCCTTATACAACAGGGTAAGTACCTCTGAAGAGCCATCCCCTGTCAGCGTGACTGAGGCGCGAGTCCACGGTGTTTATGTACCCAGGGTTGGACACACCCTCCCTCCTGGCTGTTCTTCCTGTGCACACTCTGTTTCTCCAAGTGGAACCCACACTTAGAGTGGGCAGAGGCCACAGCCTTGCCTTTGTCGTGTCCATTTTTATCCTCACAGGGTGACCTTCATACCATTTTGATGACAGATGAGGGAAGGGTTTGTTGGATTAATGAATACTATTATTTTTAGTGTAATATTTTTGTTTTGTTTTGTTACTGGTGCTTACCCACTGAGTCTCGCCCCCAACCCTTTTTTGTCTTTTACTTAGAGACAGGGTCTCACTGAGTTGCTTAGGGCCTTGCTAAATTGCTGAGGCTGGCTTTGAACTTGCACTCCTCCTGCCTCAGCCTCCTGAGCCACTGGGATTACAGGTGTATACCACCAATCCCAGCTAACATAATGTTTTGAATGGGTAATATATTCACATAGTTTAAAAGCCTCAAATTCAGTGAAAATACGATGAACAGTGAAAAGTCTTGCTTTTATCTATGCTTCCATCTCCTATTTCTTCCCACTTCTCTATCCAGTGATAAGCCACGTAATCACTTTTATTCATCTTTAAAATATCCTTCCTGCTGGGCACCTTGGCGCATGCCTGTAATCTCAACAGCTTCAAGAGTTCAAAGCTAACCTCAGCAAAAAGCGAGACTCTAAGCAACTCAGTGAGATCCTGTCTCTAAATAAAAAATACAAAAATTAGGGCTGGGGATGTGGCTCAATGGTCGACTGTCCTTCTGTTCCATCCCCGATACCAAAAGAAAAAAAAAGATCCTTCCAGGACTTCTTTATGCAAGAAAGTATCAATATGTATTTTCGATTTTCTTTGTTTTATATTGTCACATATAGCATTCTACACACACTCCTCTGCGCTTTGTTCTTATGTAACAAAATAGCTTAGAGATCTTTCTGGACCTGTAATAAGAGCGTGAAGCGTAGCCAACCCTTATGCTGATCCCTCTGCACGTGAAGCATTCTTCTAAGAGCTTTACACACATTAACTTGTGAATCCTCACATTAATGCTATTAGGTTGGTGCTGTTATCATCCTGATTTTACAGATGACAAAACTGAGGTACCGACCACATGGGTCATTGGTTCAACATTTAGCAGTGCCACCTTCTGAGAGACTTTCCTTCTCTGCATAGTCCAAGGAGCCCACTCTCCACTCTTTTTTTTTGTGTGTGGGGACAGGGGAGTACCGGGGATTGAACTCAGGGGCACTGAACCGATGAGCCACATCCCCAGCGTTATTGTGTATTTTATTTAGAGACAGGGTCTTACCGAGTTGCTTAGAGCTTTGCTTTTTCTGAGGCTGGCTTTGAACTTGTGATCCTCCTGCCTCAGTCTCCCAAGCTGGTGGGATTAGAGGTACCCCACTCTTACTCTTGATTAAGTTGCTCCTGCTTAGTTCCCTCTTAGCAATAGCACTAAACATTCTCTGAAATGATCTTGTTTAATTATTTCCTTTTTCTTGTCTTCTGGTTCTGAAATCCGAGCTCTTTGAGACCAGTTGCTGTAGCTGTCTGCACAATGCTTGCATCCCTGCCATCTAAAACAATGAGTGACATTTGTTGCATGGATGGATGAATGTCTCCACTGGACTTTATTCTTTCATTGTACGTGATCCTTTCTAAGCCCTTTGTATTTAATACATATGCCTGTTTTCTTTTTACTTTTACTTTGGGGAAATTTTCTGCTACTCTAGTTTTTCTCATTCTTGCCTCTTGTGTTCTCCAGGACTCCTGTTAATCAGATGTTGAAACTTATGGACTGATTGCCTTTTGAATTTATTTTCTCATATTTCATATGTTCTTGTCTTCTGCTATGGGTGTTTTTTCCATACAGGTGTTTATTTGAGGATAATCTTTTTCTTCATTGACTTCTGAGTGTTCCTTTTTCATAGCATCCTGAAATTGTCTTAGAGAGTCTTATCTTCTCAGGTCCCTCTGTGCATATAATTAGAATGTTTTCAACTTTGTTCCTGTTCCTTACATTTTATCATTTTGTTTTAAGGGTCAATTTTTCTACTGCTTTTTCTGGACTTTGCAGGATGACAGCACTCAGTCTAGCATCTCTCGCCACCCCCGCCCCCAATTCCAAATACAAGAATGGACGGGGTGCAATGAGGGCGTCATCATCTAGTGCAGGAGCGTAGCTTTTTGAATGTCTTGCAGTGTCTTTAGAGACTGGCATTCTGATGAGTCTCTGGTTCCTGAATTGGACCTGGGGGTGGGTGTACGGATGACAACGCCAGGGCCCACTGATACAGAATCGCTCCCTCCGATTCCTGGGGAGTTCCTCTGTGTTCCTCTCCATGTCTCACCTTTTCCCACTGTTGCTTCTGCTGCCTTTGAGCTCAAAACCTCATGGAGGTTGCCTTGGTTGGGTTTGCTCCTCCTCTTCCAAGGCGGCATCTGCCCTTTGCACATCAACTGCTGCCTGTCTGCTCCCCATTTTCACGAGGTTGTCTTTTCATTTCCTTTTAATCCTACTCTACTTTTAAGTTTGTTCTCAGAAGGGATGGAAGATGAACTCAGTATCTTATCTGCTTTGAAACTACAGGTCCCCTCAAGACTTTTAAAGTCCTTGCTTAACACCACATATGTCCTGCCAATCCTGAATCAACCACTTCTGGACTCTCCCAGGACTACTGGGAAAAAATTATATAATTGTGCTGATTGGCTCCATTACAGATTTATGAATTCCAATCTTAGCAGGCCTTCTTCTTTGCTGAGCAATCCCTTTACTTAGCTCCAGTCAGCTTCCTTTTCCAAGCCCATGATGATGATCCTTTTTCTTTCTTTCTTTTTTTAATCCCTTCCTCAAGTCCTTCATCTTGGCCTAGTTTTATTTTTCTTAGTGGTCAACCAATTCCATGTTAGTGAGAAAACAGAATTACCAAGTGTTTTAGTCAGGTTTTTCACTGCTGTGACTAAAAGATCTGACCAGAACAATTTTAGGGGAGGAAAAGTTTATTAGAGGGCTCACAGGTTCAGAGGTCTTAGTTCATAGAAGGCTGATTCCATTCCTTGGGGCTTGAGGTGAGGCAAGACATCATGGCAGAAGATTGTGGTAGAGGGAAGCAGCTCACAGGGTGATCAGGAAGCAGAGAGAGAGGTCTCCACTTGCCAGATACAAATATATACCCCAAAGCCACACCCCAGTGACACACCTCCTCCAGCCACACCCTAACACTTCAGTTATTACCCAGTTAATCCCTCTCAGGGGCTTAATTCACTGATTGGGTTAAGGCTTTTACAACCCAATCATTTCTTCTCTGAACTTTCTTGCAGTGTCTCACACGTGAGCTTTCGGGGACCCCTAACATCAAACCATAACACCAAAAATGAACTCTGGACTTCTCCCCCTCTCAAACTCTTTTGTCTAAGACAGTATTATTTTTCAATGATGACTCCATCATTTTCTAGCCATGTGACCTAGCAAAAAGGTTTATTTAATATTGATGTGTCCTGTTTCCTCAAGTGTAAAATTGGTAATCATGTCCATCTCTCCCAGGTATAAGTATAATTAAAATAAAATACATATGGTTGAAAAAATTAAAATGATGCAGAAGGTTAAAAATGAGAAGCTCGTGCCTCCTTCCCTCATCTTCAATATCCAGCTTAAAGCATTCAGATATTTTAACCAAATACTTACAGTTTTGGTTAGAAGAATTATTTAAGGGAAGGTTCTCATTAGCAAGAAATTCAGCATTTAGAATGTGCTAGAGAAGTGACTTTCTTGTCTTTATTTTCTTCCCTTGTGCTTATGCAGTATAACTGCTATTTTTTTTCTTCTTCTTCTTTAAAATGTGAGTGAATGTCAGGCCTCTATCTCTGCCCAGGGATATCACTCATACAGTGTTGCTGAATTTGGTAAGAACTTGATGTAAATGTACATCTTAGTTATATAAATTTGTGATTAGTGGCACACTTCTTTGTTGATTGAAATCATCCAAGAAAAAGCAACCTAGGGAGGAGTGCAGGACCTAATTGTTCTGGTTTTTGAAGCCTGACTTCAGTGAAGTTTATGAATTAGAAAGAGAAAAACCTAGTTTCCATGGAGAATTTCTCTGACTCCCTAACTACTTCCAGGAAGATGGTCTGAGAATGAATTAGAATAAACAATTTTGAGTGGTGCAGCAGCAGAGGCATACCACTTTTAGAGTGTGAAGAAAAAAGGGATCTGTTCTTTACATAGGGTGTAAGCTATAGTTCAGCTTCACCCCCTTGACTGGGTGCTCTTCTGCAGTGTCCAACCTGCTCAATGGTATGTGACTGTTTGCCTGGTAAAAAACTGTATTGCGTTCTGCGTGATTTTAAGACGTGTACTTTGGTATTGTTTTTCCTCTTATGAAGTCAGTAAAGAGAAAAATGAAAGGAGTGGCAGTGAAGAGTGGAATCTTTGTTAGGTAGCTGTTTGACTCAGGAACAGTGATTGGCACTTATGCATGTCTTTCATGTATAATGCTGATAGCGTCCCTCTAAAGTATGTATCATTGTCCACATGTCAATGAAAGAAGCTGAGACTTAGAGATTAAGTGACTTACTCAAGGGCCTCCATTAATAAGTAGGGGAACGAAATCACACCCTGATGAACTATTTCAGTCCATGTTCTTTCTGAACACCACACGGAGGTGCTGTTTGACATTACCTATTTTATACAGGCACATGGCTTTGTGTCTGCACCACCTTCTTACGATGAGGTGGTGGAGCTGACCTCCACCTTCCTCACTTCTGCCTCTGTTTCCTGGTATTTCAGGGGAGCTGAGGTGCATGTGCAAATGCAGCAGGTAAGCAGAGCTCAAAAGTTGAGGTTTTCACCTTGATCTTGCCCCACAGTAGTTGCATGGGTACAGGAAAATTATGTAACTTCTCTGTGCCTGATGTCCATATTTTTAAGATGTAGTAGCTGATAGTATTTATCTTGTTGATTGATGTAAGGGTTGATTAAGGTGCTTGGCAAATACCTTAACCTTTATGTTCCTTGATTCCTTTCCTTTCCTTTTCATACTGGGGTTCAAACCCAGGGCCTCACATTGACCAGTGCTCCACCCTTGAGCTACACCCACAGTTCTCTGTGCCTCAATTTCTTTTCTCTTCTCTTCTCTTCTCTTCTCTTCTCTTCTCTTCTCTTCTCTTTTCTTTTCTTCTCTCTCTCTCTTTTGTGTGTGTACCAGGGATTGGATTCAGGGATACTTAATCACTGAACCTTATCTCACCAGCCTCCCCCCCACTTTTTTTTTTTTTTTTTTGGGTGTTGGGGATGGAACTCAGGGCCATGTGCTTGCAAGGCAAACACTCTACCGACTGAGCTATCTCCCCAGCCCCCAGCCTCCCCTTTTTTATTGTTTGTTCTATTTAGTGATACATGACAGCAGAATGCATCTTGAATCATCGTACACAAATTGAGTACCACTTTTCATTTCTCTGGTTGTACACGATGTAGAGTCACACCTTTTATGTCATCATACGTGTACATAGTGTAATGATGTCTGTCTCATTCCACCCTCTTTCCTCCCCTGCCCCACCCCTTCCCCTCCCCTCATTTTCCTTTACACAATCCAGTGTTCCTCCATTCTTCCCTTACCCGGTCCCCTCATGTATCAGCATCCACTTATCAGAGAAAACATTTGGCCTTTGGTTTTTCGGGATTGGCTAGTTCACTTAGCATGATATTCTCCAACTCCATCCATTTACCTGCAAATGCCATAATTTTATTCTTCTTTATGACTCACCAGCCCTTTTTTGTACTTTATTTAGAGACAGGGTCTACTTGAGTTGCTTAGGGCCTTACTAATTTGCTGAGGCTGGTTTTGAACTCACCATCCCCCTGTTTCAGAGGGATTACAGTGCTTACCACTGCACCCAGCTGTACCTCAATTTCTTTAGCATGAAGTTGAACTTGGTAATAGGACCTATCTCTTAGAATCACAGAAATGCTAGAATGGGATAGGACATATAAGTAGTCAGCAATTAGTAATTATTTAATGATATATTTCTCATTTTAATATGAAGAGAAATAGGCTCAGAGAGGTCAAATAACTTTCTTGAAGTTACACAGCTAGAAAATGGCCAAGCTGGAGTTTGAACACAGATTTCACTGATTTTGAATGCAGCAACTTTGTTTATCAAACTATTCTGAAAGAAGGGGGGAAAACATAAAGAAGAAAGCACAATATATAAGAATAACTTCATTTCTCAAAATTTTGCATGGTAAATTTTCTTACGTTATAGGACTTAATAATTGACCCACCTTTGTGTTAGCATCAAGTACTCATGAACTACCTAACTATCTGGGACAGTCTTGGAAAGTTTTAGGAGAATGAACTTTCCCTGGGGACCCAAAGGGAGTCAGTCTTTTGTAGAATGAACCCAATGTGTTATTAATGGTTCCCTCAGATAATTCAGATTTGATAGCAAGATGTGGAAATGACCTAAATGTCCATGATAGATGAATGAATAAATAACAAGTGATATACATATTATGTATATGTATATATGTAATATATGTATATTGCACATACAATATAGGTGATATATGTAATACATGATATATGTAATATGTATATGTATATCACATATGTGTGTATATACACACAACAGAACACTGTTCAGCCTTAAAAAAAGAAATTCTGTTATGTGCTACAACATTGATGAATCTTGAGTACATAATGTTAAGTGAAACAAGCCAGTCATAGACAAATATTGCATGACCTCATTCACATGAGGTATCTAAAACAGATAATTCATAGACTCAAAGAGCGGAATGCTGGTTGCCAAGTGCTGGGAAGATTTGAGTTAAGAGATGAATAAACTTTAGAGATTTGACGTACAACACGGTACCTACAATCAGCAGTACTGTTCTGCACACACAGAACTGTTCACTGGTGGGCCTAGTGTGCAGCACTGTGAACTTGCAGGCTTAGCATGTGCAGGGGCCTGGGTTCCATGCCCGGCACCAAAAGAAAAAAAAAATCATTAAGTAGGTAATCTCTTAATACGTGTTTTAAACATAATAAAACAAGAAATTTTAGAAGAAGAAACCTTAGATTTGAGAATCCGATGAGTTTTCATTTTGAAAGATCCCAGGAACTATAGTTAATATTTTGACTCATTTCCAACCCAACTAATTACATTCCCACCACCCACAATTTCCTTGCGGTTTTAGTTAGGAGATGTATTTGACTTTCCCCTCTGTGTCTGAATTGTGTCTCACACAGGTACATCCTAATTATCTTGTGGCCAAAGGAGCTGGCATTTACTATGACAGCTGTGGCTGAAGTTAAGACTTTGTACATATACATTGTGTACTGTGGGCTGTTGCTCCTCACTCCATCTTTTTGTTGAATAATTTCTAAAAATTGAATTAAATCTGATGTACAAAATTTCTAACCAGTTCTGTGTCTGGATAAATCATTTCATAGTTCTAGCTTTATTATCTCTCATTTGTCAAGTATCGTCTCTTTGAACTTAAAGTAAAATCTACTATATCATCTTCTGGTTGTGTGACTTCAGCTATAGGGCCAAAACTTTTTTAGGGGTGATTGCTTGAGCTGCCAAATGACAGGGAAATGATAACTTTCTGACTGGCTGTTGGACAGGGTTCTGTACCCAGTCCCACTTAGTTCCCAAATCTTAAAGGTTGTAAGTTTCTTCTCTGAGTGTGGGTTTGCCCCTGTGGTATTCAGACTATAGAAATTAAATAGCCTATTAATTCATTCCTTCGCCTCAGTTTCCCATGGGTGCCTCATATCTTCCTTCCTACCACATGACCTTGCCATGGCATGTTTAATGTACCAGCCCTCCCAGGGGACTAGCATTTCTGGCTAGATCACTCCTAAAGTCTCTAATTAAACCATTCATCTCCTCATTGTGTCTCATGGACTGCCTAATCTATGAAGCTTTTCCTCGCTCTTTAAATATTTTGCATGGTTAAAAATATTTTATTTATTATAGTTATTACTAATTTCTTTATTATAGATATTGCTAATTTTAAAGAACAATACTAAAAATTAAAGGAAAGAAAGTTTGCTTAAAGGATCTTAGATGTATATATTTTTGGATTATCCTAGCTATTTTATTAATAGGCTTAGTTTAATAAGTTATATTTCTACTAGGAAGTATCTGATTTCACCTATTTTGGGCTCTGTTTGGAGATACAAACAAAATCTGCTTTTACTTCATTTTAGGAATATGGAGAGGATAAGAAGTATGAGCAAATTTTCTTTCTACTGTTTTAAATTTTGTAATCAGGATTTAAAAAATCATCATTGAAGTCTGTAAGAGTACATAATGTCTTTAAACATATTAAGGCTTTTTATTTCAAAAACACACATGATTATTGAATTCAGGACCAAATTTACCAGTCCATAGCCTTATATTAGCCTAATTGATAGAAAAGTGTTCACCACGTAATGTGATCAGGAAATAAAACAGAATTTAGAATTCTATATATGATTTTTTAAAAATTTATTTTTATTGTAAACAAATGGGATACATGTTGTTTCTCTTTGTACATGGAGTAACAGCATACCATTTGCATAATCATACATTTACATAGGGTAATGGTGTTTGAATCATTCTGTTATTCCCCCCCCCCCCCTTTTCCCACTATACGGTCCCTCCTTCCTCCATTCTTGCACCCCTCCCACCCCCCATTATGTGTCATCATCTGCTTACCAGCGAGATCATTTGTCCTTTAGTTTTTTGAGATTGGCTTATCTTACTTAGCATGATGTTCTCCAATTTCATCCATTTACCTGCAAATGCCATAATTTTATTATTCTTTATAGCTGTGTAATATTCCATTGTATATATATACCACAGTTTCTTTATCCATTCATCAATTGAAGGACATCTAGGTTAGTTCCACAATCTGGCTATTGTGAATTGAGCAGCTATGAACATTGATGTGGCTGTATCTCTGTAGTATGCTTATTTTAAGTCCTTTGGGTATAGGCCGAAGAGTGGGATAGCTGGGTCAAATGGTGGGTCCATTCCAAGTTTTCTAAGGAATCTCCACACTGCTTTCCAGAGTGGCTGCACTAATTTGCAGCCACACCAGCAATGTATGAGTGTACCTTTTTCCCCTCATCCTCTCCAATACCTATTGTTGCTTGTATTCTTGATAATCGCCATTCTAATTGGGGTGAGATGGAATCTTAGTGTAGTTTTGATTTGCATTTCTCTTATTACTAAAGATGGTGAACATTTTTTCATATGTTTGTTGATTGCTTGTAGATCTTCTGTGAAGTGTCTGTTCTTATTCTATATATGATCTTGATAACAGTATGTCAATGTTAATCTAGATGAAAATTGGAAGAAACCCAGAAAGAAATTTACTAAAACATTATGGTAGATATCCCTGAAGAGTAGTGTTATGGATGAATTTGATTTTTTAGTTCTTTTGTATTTTTCAAATTTTCTGTATCAAATAAGTATTATTTTAATAAAAAGGTATTTTGAAACACTATACAAGGGCACATCATTTTATTAAAACTAATTCTGTATTTGAAGAGATGGTTTGTATAAATTATAAGTTATTATATGTAGGTTTCACATTCTACCTGGTTTGAATTTGCTGGCTAGAAAGCAGAAGGAAGGTTTAACAATAAAAATAACAACTGACTACAAGAATCAAAACTTCCACAACCACATCCCTCTAGTAAAACTGTGCCATTATCATACACTCCCCTTCACTGATTATCCTTGCCCCCTATGCAGACAAGAGGAGTCCATGATAGCATAGGTGAAAAGATCTGATCCAAGGTCTTGCAGCTACTAAATGGTAGACCTGAAACTAGAGTCCAAGCTAGTTCTTCTCCCATTATTCTCTGTAGGAACAAACTAGAAAATTACTTTTTGCTTTTTGAAAAGAAAAATATAATGGATGCCTTTTGCATTATTCATGTTTGTGATTGTGTAACTTTTTTTTTTTTTTTTTTTTTTTTTTTTTTTTTTTTTTTTGCGGTGCTGGGGATTGAACCCAGGGCCTTATGCTTACAAGGCAAGCACTCTACCAACTGAGCTATATCCCCAGCCCTGTAACTTTTATTTATTAATTCTTCTGCCACATGTTGATGGACAGAACACCAATACCTTAGAACCTGTATGCTTGAGACACAGTGCTAGACACTGGACATATGTTTATTCACCAGATCCCTTTGACAACTGTGTAATAGACACATTTAGATATCTATTTTACCATGTAAAATCCAAAGTTCATAGCCCTTGTGAATTGTGGAGATGGAATTGTATCCAGGTCTTTTCAAGCCTAGTGCTCAGGATCACTGAAAGCTGTGTCACAAAAGCTACATTAGAGCCTTCTCCAGGCAGAAGGAAGCAGGATAAGCCACCCAGAAGACTTGTGCTAGAGAAAGCACAACTGTGAACAATAATACAAAACTGTCCTGCTAGCATAGAGATGAAGAGGACACACTATGGAGATAGATAAAACCAGATTTAAATCCATTTCCTACTCATTCTAGAGAGGTGTGTGAATTTGAGAGGCAGTATCTGCCTCTCAAATATTTGATTTCTTTGCTTGATCAGTGATAATAATTGTAATTCTCTTGAGGAATGAATGAACTAACTTATGTGTAGAGATCCCAATGCACAATGCATTGAGGAAAAACAGGACTCTGCTAATGTTAGTTTTAAGTAATAATGATGATTATCAGGACAATAGAAATAACTGTAATTCTGAAGCTGCATAGCTCTATAGAGTCAAGGAAGAATTTTAATACAAAGTCGAAAACTTAAGTGGAGTTGGAACATTCTAACTGAAGTTGTCTTGAGGGCTGAGATAAATTAATAAAGATTAAGAAATTATGAGAAAGGTACCATTTCCTGCTAACTGATCAGTGTATTTTAGTGTGCGGATCATAGTCCTTTAATCCATGAGACTTGAACACAGTAGGCATAGATTCCTAATTGTCATATCTCTTTGTAAGGAAAAATAAGGACGAAGAGAAGGTGCGGGAACTCCTCTTTGAATTATAGACACCAGAAGAAGTGTGTTAGCTGGGGAAGTTCAAGTGGTCTTTAGGTCTTGGGGTAGGTGATGGGACACAATTGCTGTTGTGTGTGTGTAGAGCAACTGTGTTCTTACATACCCAGCTGTAATGACCTTATGGCAGAGATTTTTTTTTAACTTATATTAAACAATCTGTTTTGTTACTATATATCACTTTAAGTAAACATTGATTTAATAAAATTTGGCCAATATTATTGTTATATTTTTCTTCTAAGTCCCCCCACCTCCTTTTGCCTCCTTCAGTTTTCTTGAGGCCTCAGTGATGTCTCTTAGAATTCCCTATTCTTTTTTTTTTTTTTTTTTTTTTGCGGTGCTGGAGATTGAACCCGGGGCCTTGTGCATACGAGGCAAGCACTCCACCCAGTGAGCTATATCCCCAGCCCGAATTCCCTATTCTTTAAAATTAGCAAATGTACTAGCTAATCTCAGAGACCCCTTCCATTTCTCTATCTCTATAATTCCATAATTTTATAGTAATATAGATGTGTGATTCTCAAGCTAGCAGTTTGGACCATGCAGTTATGAGGTATTTGCTTCAGCTTACTTGAAAACAACACTTAAATTGATTTATGAGTTCAAATGAATATCTCATGTGGAAGGCTACTATGTTGCCAGACATTATTTTTTTTTGGAAAGGTGGTGCATGGACCCTTTGCACAAGGATAAGTGCAATGCACAGTAAGTTCCCCTTGTAAATTTCTGCTCCCCTCTTGGTGTTCACTTGATTAGTGAAATATTGTTTTTCAGGTTTAAACACCTGCACTATTATTAGAATCCAGGCTGTTTCTGGAGAGTGAATGAAAATCAAACAAGACATTATTCTTCTGAAAAAGGTTTCTATTTTAATCACTGTAGTGTAAAGCCTGAACCCATCAGCACCTTTCTCCTTTGTTCCACAACTGTCTTTTCCCTTAGTGACTTTTCATGAAGGCCCACTTCCTTTTACTGGTGCTTAAATTTGTTACCTAAATTGATTTTCTTAGAACTTTTCATATTGTACCTTTTTTCTTTTCTTTTTTTTTAATCAGACACCATGATCCATGAGAAAAGCAAACATACCCAGGGTGACCTGAGACTGTGTCTCTGTCTCCTAACCTCATGAAAGTTTTTGTCTGCCTATAGTCAAGGGAGTCTTGAGCATATTGATGTTTTCTTCAGGTTCCTTCCTCTTGAAGGGACATATTCTTAAAGGACAAGGTGCATGAACTCTATGGCCATAAATGAAGGAAAAGCACTTTGTTAACAGAAAATAACAACTAAATAGCAATAATAATAACCATTTACAGTACGATATGAAAGCCTGCCATTTTTAGTGACTACGTATGTAGGCATGTAAAAGCCATTTTATGTGGTCATGGCTTGTATTTTTGTTCTTGAAGTGCTTGTAAGGAGAAGACTAGTGCACATATGATAGCAGTTAACATGCACTTCTCAGCTTTAGAGTCAATCTCTTGGCATCCTAGGCCATTTCATCATCTGTAGGATGGGATAGGTAGTTGACCTAGCCTGTGGTAGTTGATCTGAGATCTTATCCTTAGTGTTATTATCTGGGCTAGATCATTCTTTATTGTGGGAGGTGACGGGATGTTCTGTGCATTGCATGATGTTCAACAGCATCCCTGTCCTCTGCTCCTTTTCTACCAACAGCACCCCCTTAGTTGTGATAACCAAAACTGTCATTGCCACATGTTCTCATGGTGGGGCACAAGGGGGAGGCATAATTGACCCAGTCAAGAACCACTGTTCTAGAGTTACTTTGTTCAGGTATATGCACACTTTGAAGTGTTTTGATACTAAGGCTAATGAACATAATGATCACCAAAGTCTTGTGATAATTTTTTCCTGTGGAGTGACATGGATGAAGAACAGAACTTGTATCACTTTGATGTTAGAAGGCTTTCTTGATAGGACTTTATTATTGCTTTGAATTTGTTTTTCCCACTGAAATCTGAGGACCCTGTTAGCAGTGAAAAAGACCACAGGGAAAAAGCCTTGGAACAAAGAACACTTTAATTTATAGGTTAATATGTATGATTGGGATGGGCTGTGCTACTGGATAAATAGCACCAACATATTCATTAAAGATAAGTCCCGGCACAAAACAGACATTCCAGATTATTTTTTGAATGCATGTGTAATGGATGGATGGATGAGTAAAGGATCTGCTTTTGTTAAGTCATTTAGCTTCAGGAACAATATTTCACCAGTGATTCACAGAGGGTGGCATGATGACAGAAGCAAAGAGATCAAGATCATGAGCACTGTAGTCATCTCCATTCCTCTGTGGTGCCTCTGGGTACCCGCCTGCCTCTGCTCCTCAATGACATTTCACACTTCTCTCCCCCTCTCCCTTTATATACATTGCCTGAATTGATTTTCTGAGAACTTTTCATAGTGTACCATTTCTTTCTATCAGACATCGTGCTATTATGGGAAAAGAAGTCCCACCATATGTGATTGTGACTCTTCATTTGGGTATTCTTGAGTAAAGAACCATTTAATCATTCCTTTTTGGTTGATTGGATCAAACTGGTAACGTGATTTCTAACTAATCATCTCTGGAAATCATTCCTTTTGCTTTCCCAGTTTCCACGTCTTTCTTTAAGCAGTTATTTTTGAACCATTAAAGTTTTTGGTCAAAGGAACCAATATTGATAACTGTGGTTGATGGAGTCTATATTTATATACTCACAACGATGTTATTGGTTCAGACAAGATTGGGCACATTCAGGGTGGTATGGCCGTAGACGATGTTATTGGTTCAATACTGAAAATATTCTCTCTATTTTACAGTTTAAGAAATTGATAAATGTTTGAGATGAAGGATATGCTAATTACCTGATTTGCTTATTACACAATGTATATATGTATTGAAATATCATATTGTACCTTGTAAATTTGAACAATTCACATATGTTAATTAAAAGTAAAATAAAGTCAGCCATGGTGACGCACACCTGTAATCCCAGCGACTCAGAGGCTGAGGCAGGAGGAGCCCAAGTTCAAAGCCAGCCTCTGCAATTTAGTGAGGTCCTAAGCAACTTAGTGAGACCCTGCCTCAAAATTAGGGTGGGGATGTGGCTCAGTGGTTAAGTGCCCCTGGGTTCAATCCCTGGTACCCCCCAAAAATAAAATAAATACAAAAAAACCCCACCAGATTGAGTGGTTAAATGTGTGCTTAGCATACATGAGGCCTTGGGCTCAATCCCTAGCACTAATAATAATAATAATAATAATAACATAATAAAATTGAAAGTTTAAAAAAGGAATTTCAACCCAAATCTAGATCATAGAGTCAAGTGCTTACAGTGAATGAGGAGTTATAGAAGGATTCAAATCACTGAGCCCACACATAAGCCCACACATCTGTATCAAGGTGGAGGATAAAATTGAGTTGGGACAGATAATTTGATTTAAAAATCTATTGAATCTGCAATACTAGAAGCTGAAATTTTTTTTTTTTTGGTGGTACTGGGGATCGAACTCAGGGCCTTGTGCTTGCGAGGCAAGCACTCTACCAGCTGAGCTATCTCCCCAGCCCTGAAATTTTTTATGTTGTGCTGTAAATTCATAAAAATAATTTTGGAGGGTGGCTTTTAGTCATGCTATAACTTTGATGAATGGGAACATCTTTGCTAATGTGGACAAATCACTAAATATCAAGGTGTTTCCTCTTGCTTTCATTTTAATGCTGCTCCTGGCTTGTTTTCTTTCTCTCAGACCTTCTCTGACCATGCCTCACAGGAACCTGACAGGAAGCTGCAATGTTAATTGTGGTTGTAAAATACATGAATATGAGCCAGTGTGTGGATCAGATGGAATTACATACTTTAACCCCTGTTTGGCTGGTTGTGTTAATAGTGGTAATCTTAGCACTGGGGTGAGTATATTTCATAAATTCCTCTTTTGTTGTTAATCCAATGTCCTGTGACCAGGACGTGATAGAATTCATATGCAACCATTATGACTTCAGTCTCCCTTTTCAAGAGGCTCCAAATAACTACAAAGAACTTCAGATAAACACCTAGTGGAAAGAAAGTTATGCATTGCTATCATGTTTTTGATGGAAGCATTTCAGTGTAAAGATTTGGTTCCATATCAGCTCTCTCTACTTTACATTCCATGTCGACTCAGTGAAACTTGATAAGATTGGGCTCCTGGCCTTCCATTTGTTTCCTGACAGGGCCCCTGTAATGGATTTGAAGGTCAAGAAGACCACAGCTGGTGCTGGTGGAAGAGACAGGAAAGCACCTCCCCTGATCCAATCTGGGAAGATGGGCGATGGCCATTTTTCACAAACTATCAGTTTGGTTCAGATTTTTAAAAGGAATGTTTTATTTGTTCTTTTTATTTATACATGATGGTAGAATGTATTTTGACATCATACATACATGGAGTATAACTTCCCATTTTTGTGGTTGTACATGATATGAAATTACACTTGTTGGTTCAGACTTTTTTAACTTTCAGAGTAAAGATATTTCTGTCTGTTCAAGAATAGGCTATTTTGAGAATTCCCTCCTCTGTGAATTATAAATAGGCTGTAATACTGTGGGAGAAGGTTTGCACATTCTACTCTACTCTTTATTGAGCCTGGTTTGAGTCTTTGCAAAAGAACAGGTTGTAGGCGATTGCTTTAATTAAAAGGTTAAAATGCATTTGCTTGCTCTGCGCAGGTGAGAGTAATTAAACCCTTCACTGATGTTTTGAAGATGCCATGTTTTGATTTCTGAGTTTGAAACTAGAGTGATAAATTGAGAATCCTGTTGCTGGTTCCCTGTTAGGGCACTGGTGAGCTCCAGTGTGTGACTGTGTTGAGAGAGAGGGTGAGATCTGCTCCTCTCGGTGGTCAAGCTCTTCCTCTGGTACCTACCACTCTTTCTTTTAAGAAGACTGGCAGTCCTTTGCACAAGGATGGTCAAACAACATGCCATTACACCTGTTCTTACTGTTGCTCTAAGTGGTCGCCACAAAAAACAGTTCACCGGTTTCCATTTAGTAAAATACAACATAATTAAGCAAGGAAGGTCGATTGACTGATTTGACATTTGTTGGCTTATTTGGGTATTGTATAAGTAATACCCAGGGAAGTTTCACTTTTCACTTTACTGAAAACGGAAAATTCTGGTAGTTAACAGAGAATATGGTCTCTTTCACTCTTCTGTAGCATCATTGAATGTACCTGTCTTGCAGTAGGGACTCACAGATATTTGTTGCAAAAAAATGGACAAGTGATTTTGGGTGCAGTAGTGATTCCAAAATCTCCAGGAGCAGGACTGAGCTGGGGCCATGGTCACCACACCTAAGTTATAAGTCATGTTCATGGAGTGGGTTATTCATCCATAGCCTGGAGCTCACCAACTAACTAAAGGAAATTAAAAAGGTGTTTAAACTGGAACAGCTAATGAGAAGCTCACTAGTATTGATACTGAAGCCATCACGGTTGTGTTATAAATTCTTTTCCATTTATTTAGGAGACATGTACTTTAGGGTCCAGTCTGTGCTCAGCGTTGTGCTAGGTACTCTGGTGAGCATGCATAAAGATCAAGCTGGGTTCCTGTTTCTAAGGAACTTTTATAATTGGAAAGCCCAAGAGTTCAAGCATTCTGAGCAGCTTAAATTTACAACCCAAATTGAGCCTATAGAATATACATGTCATAGAATTGAGTGTTGACAGTTTCTTAAGAAAATTTAGGTTTAAACAGTCTGAGCCAGCAGATTTTGGTATCGTTAGACACATGCTTTGATTCCTTACTATTATCAGTGAGGAAGGTGTTTTCAGTGAATATTTTGCATTTTTAAAATGTTGCAGTAAATATTATAGACTATTTTACTTCACTTTGTCTTAATAGGCCTATATCACATTTTCCTTTTGATTGGCATACAACCTAACTTTATTTTGCTCACTTAGATTCGGAATTATACAGAATGCACCTGTGTCCAAAGTAGACAAGTGATCACTCCACCCACAGTGGGACAGCGAGGTCAGCTCCGAGTGGTTATCGTCAAAACGTATCTCAACGAGAATGGCTATGCTGTGTCAGGGAAGTGCAAACGGACCTGCAATACCCTGATCCCATTCTTAGTGTTTCTCTTCATAGTCACCTTCATCACAGCATGTGCCCAACCGTCAGCCATCATAGTGACACTCAGGTGAGAGCAGCATTGGGCTCTATGGGTGGGAGATGAAATAGCATTGCCAGAGCACATATCCCAGGACAAGGGATGATTTGTCACAGCAGAGAGGAGAGTGAGGTTAGATTGTGCAGGAGAGTGCTCCTGGAGAGCTTAAGAGAGGTGAACTTTTCCATGTCAGTGAGGGAAAGGATGGTTGCCACATTTCATATTCTAGAACTTACTTTCTTCCATTGGATTCTAGTCCTAATGTTTAGTGAAACTTTTGGGGGGTATCTTTGGTTCCTGAAGTCTCTGTCCTAAGAAGCTCAATTTTAGGAATTGAAAGCCAGCCCCGTGTTACCTCTGCAGGGAAGCCAGACCATGAAGGGGGGCAGGAAATGATTTGGAAAGTTGCTAAATCATGCATACCACAAAAGCTGTTATCTCCAACTTTGTAGACAATACTGTACCTCCCGGGTTAGTGATGATTTATGCTGGGACTTCATTTTGAAATGTTGAGTTATTAATTCTACTATCATATAAAATTTTGGAATGGAATCAAAGAAGGTTTAGACCGGGAAATGCGATTTTCCACTTATTCAGGTCTTGCTTTCTTTGCTGCGTTATATATCTTGTTTGTTTGTTTTTGTTTATAAGAAGACATGAAAGCTAATTTTGTTCTATTAAAATGTTGATGCTGGCACATTCAAATTAATGTGTTGCTGTTTACAGTAAGGGCTGCCCTGGGCAAGGGAAGAAGGGGCATCGTGGTGGGCAAGAAGAGCAAGCCCTGGTGGCTTTCTGGGGACTAGGGTTGCAGTGCAGTGAGGATGTGAAGAAGCTAGTCTTTCTTCCTCTGGCTCCTTGGGACCCCACTGAGCTGGGCACCTGGCAGGAAGCACCTCCTGATACATCACCCTTGTTGAGGGTGGGCAGGTTGCACCTTGCACATTCCGGCTTTTTTCCTGTGGGATGTTAAGGGAGACATTTCCCAGAAAAGCTGCTCCTTTGGTAGGCTGATAACAGTACAGGAAAGGCCCACTGGTTTATTTACCCCATCTCTCCATTGGCAGATATTTATAGACTAGTAACCACGTGGGCAGAACTGGGCAGTTTGCTATGAGGCCTAAAGAATTTGGGGAAAAGACAACAAAGGTATTGGTCCTTGAAAATTTCCATTCTTTAAGGGACAGAAAGGATGAAGTATACCATTATTTTTGCTTGAGACAGGGTCTTCTCTGTCGTCCAAGTGGGTCTAGAGCCTGTGGTTTCAATCACCCCTCTCACCCCAGCCTCCCCGTTAGCTGGAACTCTAGGCTCATACCACCATGCTGGGTCTATCATTTAACAAATCATAAGAATCCTTAATACATTTGCTCACTTAAATAATCTCATTTTTTCACTTTGTTTAATTAAAAATTTTAATTATTTAATTAAAAACACAGAAAATGTGGCTCAGAGGAGCTTAGTCTTTCTCTGGTTTTTGACTTGTTTTTTATACTTTTTTGGTCATTCATTCTTTCTTTTACTCTTTTTCCTCTTCTGGAGGAATTATGGGAGTTGTTTTCTCTGGGCACTTCTACTGCTCAGGAAATCACAGGTGAACAGAGACAGCGAATGCAATATTTAGGATAAAATTTTATGAATTTTTTTTAAAAGCTAGAACTGATTTTGGAAGCCCAGTTAGAACTGCTTCTGCCCCTTCAACTGAGATCCTTTGATCCTCCTCCAGGACTTACAAAGAATGAGAGTTAGTCATAGTTTCTTTTGTGTCTTCATTGGGAAGATCTTTATTCTGTAAGCTACCAACAGCAGTCTTCTTGATTGTTGTTACTAAATTCTAGTGGATTGAATATGTTGGCCCTGCGTCCTATTGATCCCTTGCTCTGCAGAGAACAGGCTTGATGTGATGTCTTGTCTTGGACCACCATTTAAAAACACTTCTTTCTTCCTTCACTGTAGGTCTGTCGAAGATGAGGAGAGACCTTTTGCCCTGGGAATGCAGTTTGTTTTGTTGCGAACACTTGGTACGTCCCTGAATTTCCAAGTGTGCCTCTTACTTCCTCCTTGCATCTGGCAAATGCTCACTGTCCTTTAAAAATGGCAAGTCAAGTCATTTGTTACCATTCGTACCTAGGATTTCTACATGTTTGTGGTGAGGTTACACTTCCTTATTTTTTCAATTGAACTAAAAACTGACACGTTCATTTGATGAAAAAACAAAACACAACACAACAAAGACTGTAGGTCAGTTTCTTTTTGACTGTGAACATAAACCTGGGAAAAATTCCCCAGACAGTTTTGTACAGTAGGAAATATTCAATGAAGACATTTGTAATGGGTTTGTTGTCTTGGCATTTTGGTCCCTTTATCCCTTTTGAACCTGCAAAGGAGATAAATTGGTGCTCATTTTACCTGTAAAAATTTCAATTTCTTATTCTTTATAGCAATTTAATTGGATTGAGCAAAAAGTATACGTATAAAGTGCTTTGAGGTAAAAGAAACTCTGAAAAAAAAAAAATCCACAGAGCAACAAATAGAGATTACCCTAAAGACTGGGTTAAATTCCTGGTACTAGAGCGAAAGAGAGGGAAGGAGAGGGAGAGGGAGAGGGAGAGAGAGGGAAATGGCTTGTGAAGCAGTCTGTTGCCTTAGTCAGTATCAGTATGTTGCTAATTGACTTCCTCATCAAGCTTATCTTTTCCTTTTTAAGTGTCAGTCTATCATTTTCTTCAGCTGCTGTTTTCCCATAGTAATTATTATTATTGTCCACAGGTGGTGGGGGAAGGGTTTTTAATTCAAAAGTCAGTTTTGAAGAATGAAACACTTCAAGATGACATCTTCTCTTTTGAGGCATTAATCCTCTCTGGAATTCTCACTTTGTTCTCTGTCGGGGTTCATGGTCTAGTCCATTCACAAGCACTTTCCAATAAGCCCAGAAGGAAAATACTTCTAATTCCATTTGATGGGTGGCTTGATTTTTGTGACTTTGAAGGTACTGGTTTTAAAAGTATGCTGGTTAAAGGAAATTTGGACACGTGTACACACAGTTAAGAAGTTTGCCTTATACTTTGAATTGAAAACTAGAAAGTATTGTTTTCCACAATGGAAATTTGTTAACCAAAGGGGTGACTGAATAGGAAAAGTAAAAGCAATTCTTCTTTTAGCTCTTCCCCTTCTGATGCCATGGAGTTGGGATTGTTTGAGATGGATGTGGAGGTAAAGGTAAGCCAGTGCCTCCTGTGTGGGTGCCCTCTTGCTAAGCTCTCTACCTGTCCTGGTAGGTCCTTGGGCATGAAAGCATAAAAGGTAACTCTGCCATCAAGGAGTTATAGGGTGACAGATTGACCACCGGTTTAATGAAATGGTATGTGATAGTTAATAAACAAAACACAATGGGCACAGAGTGGCGTCTGAGGAGGAGTACATATTTGCCAGATGAACCAGTTAGGGGTGGGGATACATTTTGACAAAGCATGTGATGAAGGACATCTACTGGGTAGGCTTTTCCTGATGGGATCAAAGAAATGCCTCTACCATATCCCAAACAACAAAGCTGCTACTCATCTGGATGTTTTATAAGCTTCAAAGATGAATTTTATGCTATGATTATTTCCATACCCTTGGTGCCCTTATACAAAAACTGCCATTTGATGTGGTGTCTGACTTAAGAGAGATAAGACTTGCCTCCTCCTCTTTTTGCATCCAAAGACTAGGACTCAACCCACAAGAATTGAGCATACTGAATCTTGGTGGGCAATGAAGTGTTCTAGCCTCTTAACTATTTAATGACAAAATCCATTTTTTTTTTAAGTTGAAAAGGATTCTGTAGCTGCATTCTTGACAATAGACATTTTCCAACTTTAATGAATTATAACTGACAAAATTGTATCTAAAGTGTACAGTGTAATGATTGCATGTGTAATCATCATACACACACACACACACACACACACACACACAACAATAGACATTTTTTTAATGATCCTAAAAATCAGTAACATATTCTGAGTTGTAAACTGGAAGATTTTACGTGTTTATCATTTAGTGAATGTTTTTCAAATGAACATCATTTACTATATACCTCATGATGTAGCTTTTAAAAAATCAAGTAACATAAGAGAATCACTCCCCTCGGTTGGTTTTTGAGAAAACACGTACCTCGCTAATTTACAAATCAGATTTCTCGTACGAGATGTACTGAATCTTTATGGTTTTCTTTCTCTCCACACCCCTAGCATACATTCCTACTCCGATTTACTTTGGAGCCGTGATTGACACCACCTGCATGCTCTGGCAACAGGAATGTGGAGTGCAGGGCTCTTGCTGGGAGTACAACGTGACGTCATTTCGTTTTGTCTACTTTGGTTTGGCGGCTGGCCTCAAATTTGTTGGCTTTATTTTTATTTTTCTGGCCTGGTACTCCATCAAATACAGAGAGGACGAGCTGCAGAGGCAGAGGGGCAGAGAATTCCCTCTGAGCACCGTGAGCGAGCTTGTGGGCCAGCCCAGCAAAGCCGAGAAGTATGCCCGGACTAGATCCTGTCCAGCGTTTAGCACCCAGGGAGAATTCCACGAAGAAACTGGTCTACAGAAAGGGATCCCATACACAGCACAGACCTATCCGGGGCCTTTCCCCGAAGCAATAAGTTCTCCAGACCCAGGGCTGGAAGAGAGCCCTGCTGCCATGTAGCCTCCCTCCTGAAGCTTGAACATGGAAGACTTGTTTTGTTGGTTGAGTAGAATATGGTGGTTTGAGAAACACCTGTGCCTTCTTTCTTTTTTTAACCTCAACAGACACAATCCTCAAACCAACAAAACTCAGTATACACAGCCACTGTCGATTGAGGGCTGGATACCTCAACAAGACTAAGAGCCTTTCCCCTCTTTTCTCCAAGGAGGAGTTTAGATACATTTGTTATCACTTTTGCTATGTTAATTTAATGCTTATGCTCCAATGTGGCATAAGGCTGAGGTCCACGGTTAACAAAATCATGGGAAAGGCAATGGCCCCACATATCATTAGCATACACTCCAAACAAAGGTGAGCCTGACCATGTCCTTGCACTTGCAAATCCAAGTTTTTAGATATGAACACCTACTGTGAGTTCTGCTACAAAGCACAAATGAATCTGCCTCAACTATGCAATTTAATTGGAAAAATGTTAAGTGCAGCATGTTACTTTTGCGTACAGAGAATAAAGCAGATACGTTTTTTGAAAAGAGGAAGCTGAGGTTCCCTAAAATACTGTTAATAGCATTTTAAGCCATAGCAGAGTTATCAGTCAGGTAGAATTTTTCAGATGCTTCAAAGGAACCCCATGCATAGTGCAGTAAGAGGAATGACTGTCATTTCATAGGACACGTCTTCTCTTTTAGTTTGCCCTATCATAAGGTAGTTAGAGGCTGCTGAGCCATAAATCTGAAAACTCGAATATAAAATCAGTATTCTTTATATGGGGCTTTAAAACTAGTGTGCTAAACAACGTGGCTAGAAACCAATATGAGATGCATCATGAAGAGAGAAACTGATGGCTTTCTCATCCAAGGAAATTGCTGCAGAAATTCCTTTAGCTCTTAAGGACTCGCATAAGATTAGTTAAGAATTGCAACCTTGACATTCAAAATAGATGAAAAAGAAATTCCAGAGGTAAGATTGGGTCCCGCCTGAGCATTTTAGTTATATCCTTAAAGTCCTGGAAAAATCTATATTGTTTTCCTTTTTCTATACAGAAAATTGCTGTGGCTACTGCTGGAAATGAGTAATTAAATCAGGAAAGCCATACCTGGGATACGAAAATCACTTTGAATACAGGAGGAGGAATATCTGTGAGCTGAACCTGAAATATGATCTTAAGTAGAGAAAAATGATTTAAAATAAGCCAATCTATCATAGGAATTTCTGTTTCATCAGAGTTAGCCTCATTTTGATTTACCTTTCCTTCCCTCCAGTGGAATGCCTGCCATGATTTCGAGAGAGGATTTTCCTGTTCTTAAATGCACTTTGGGTTCATTATCCATCATTCTTTCCAGAACCTCCCAGCATATCATTTAGACTTAGGCACCACATAGGATGCTTTCTATGTGCTTCTTAAGAAGAACAGCACTAATGGACTGACAGAAGGTTACTCATGGGCTCTGACTGTGAGAGACGGAAAGGTTCAAATACCAATAGAATCGTGTACTCCTTCCACATAAGCCTATGCTTTTGTAGAGCTAACCTAGGAAATGTTGTTCTTGTCTGCTTTGCCCTCTTCCACACAACAGTGGTGATGGGCAGACTGTCCCGTGATTCAGGCTTTTGGCCTCCATCCTTGCTTGGGTACAGGGTGTTTTCCTCTTCATCTAGGAATGGCATTGGCCAAATGGTTGCAAGCAGTTTGTGGACTAAACAAATGCAAGTGTCTCAGGTGACAGGGGCTTCCCTTTGTTCCCTGGGCTTGGCTTTTAGGGAGAGGAGCAGCCTTACCTGGCTAAGACTGTAATTACACTGGTATCTGTCAAACTTTGGTCAATGTGGTGTACAATGAAGGTTTCCAGAACAAATTGCTGATTAATTTAGTGTCTGCTCTGGGGACTCAGGGTTCCTCTTTACCTCTGTGGGAGACCTTGATCCTTTTTAGAATGGAAAATTTCCTTCAGTGTTGGGAGCTAGAGATGTGTAGGATGCGGAGGGGTGGCACTTCCGTAATTTTTCTCTGATCATTAAGATACCACACTAAGAGACTTCTGGTGGGACTGGCACTGTTTCTTGGTATTCAGATTGTTGGACTCTCCATAAGTAATTACTGCTTTTTCTCAAAAGGTCATCAGTTCAGTCGTCATCAACTGGGCACCAGCTATCTCTCGGGTACCATTTTACCCAAGTAGCATTTGCAACTCCATGAAATCTTTTGGGGGTGATTAGGCCAGAACTCAAAGAAATTGAACGGAAATGTGTACCACATGTTAATATCGTACTTCCTGATACTTTTATATATAAAGCAGGTGTATTATTATTGTGTTGTTGGTAAATGTAGAATAAGTAGTTTAAGGTATGAAGGTGTGATTATTTTGGAATGTGTACTGATTCAGAATTGTTCCCCAAATGTGTTGGGCTCTGGTAGCGTAATTGGAACGTGACATAGTCAGCTAAATGACTATTTTGTAGATGATACCATCTAACTGTGTATATAAGATCTTATGTATTTGTTAATAAATTGGTCATGTTACTTTATAGTCACAGATCCTATTAGAAGTTTTAATTGCCACTCTTCATGCACATAGGCTTCAACTTACTTGTTTTGGCAAAAGATCATCTTGCCCTTTATCAACTCTGTTCATTGTATTATTTGCCTTTGATATGCAAATATATTATCCTTGAGTCCATTAATTTAGAAACTCTCAAAGAGTAGGTGGATGTTTGGAACACATTTTTGGTTATCTTCCTTAGTATGGAATCCTTATTCCTGGTAGGTGGATTTATTTCTTGAAAACAGTTGAAAGTCACTCGGAATCATGGTATTGGGAGTGAGGGGAAAGGAGGAGCAGAGAGGACACAGATGATCATTTGTGGATTGTGGACTATTTTTCAGAGCCATTTTGTCAAACACTTATGTATACATCGTTCATTTTAATCCTTTTAATAACTTGCAAGGAGTTTATTTTTATTTATTTATTTATTTTGGTGGTGCTGGGATTGAACTCAGGGCCTCACATATGCTAAGCACATATTTCACCATTGAGCTACACCCCAACCTTGTTTTTGTTACTTTGTAAAAATCGATGTGAACATGAGACTCAGAGAGGTAAAGTAACTTATTTAGGACTGTACAGAGTGGCAAAGTCAGGATTCAGATATAGATTTCTCTCATTCACTTTTTATACTACCTAATGTAGCAAATGGCTTTTGGTTAACAAAGGCAAGATGTGACTATAAAATAGTGAGGTTATTTCATTATATTATGTTTTACTGTTTTTGAAGAATAGAGACACTATTATTTCTTCTTGTAGATAGAAAAAAAAAAGTAGGAAACACCTGTAGGAACCATCAGCATTTGATGTTTAACTAGATTTTTCAAGGTAAATTTAATTTGTTTAGCCAAGTGTAATATTAAAAATCATTTGTCAAAACAATACCTCAAATATTTTTATAGTTCATATTTAACATAGAACAAATCCAATTTTGGTGTTGACATCTAGTCTCAGCAGAACTTCTGAAGTGATATGCTATGAAACATGGTAATTCAGATTTATTGAATTGGAGTTTAGGGATTTCAGGTGTATGCCCCCCCCCCTTTCTTTTCTTCAGAATATTAACATTTTTATTTTTATTATTGGCAAACATGAGTTTTAAGATTCCTGATAAAGGTTTAAAAAATGAACTTATACAAAATACAAACCAAACCACTGACCCCAATTATTACCTTTAGTGACTGGGAGAGTATACTGCAGCACAAGTTAGAAAGTGTTCCCAGAAATCAGAGCACGTGCTCCAAGTGGGTGGGCAAGGCAAACCTTTACTTAGGCTAGAAGGACAGGCTAAGGGAACCTGGCTAGCAATTGCACTTGGGCCGGGAGTCTGCCTGTTGATATGCCTTAGTGCTGCTCTTTGCCCTGATTTGAGGACTCAGGGGGTACAGTCTACTTGATTGGCTAATTTTAAAATTGGGGCAGGCAAAGGGGAAGGGCTACAATTAAAATGACTACAATTGAATTCCATTAAAGCTGAATACTATATTTTAAAAATGGACTATCAGACTTTCTGTTTTTCACACACATGACTTGGAAGAATCAGGTTTCAGAAAAGGGAACTGTCCCCAGTAGGGCTCATAGAGGTCATAGCCATCCTGCATGCATGTTCACTAACTACCAAGAAGATGTTTCTTCAGTCCACAGTTCCAGCTTATATTCTTTGGTGGTCTTGGAACCAGAAAGTTTCTTTCTTTCTTTTTTTTTTTTTTTTTGTGGGGGCAAGGGATTGTTTTGTAGAAACCCTATGGGCACCAGGGAGAAGCTTCATTGGATGGACCTGAAGTCTTTATGGGAATTCTGTATTGTACCCAGGAGCAGAAGGTGAACCCAACCCTAAACCCTAGGGTGGTGCTTGTGTGTGCTTAAAACATCATAGGTGATAGAGAACAAGACTCTTAACCATTGATAAATAGGTGCATACTGAGAACCCTAAGTAGCAGCTAGATCTCAAAATACTGTGTAACCCCAGAATTGCCTAGACAGCAGCTTGCTAACGCTGTCTTACAGACTAGTAGGTCGTCTTTACACATCAGTGTGTTTCCTCTTCCATAGTAAAGTAAATGTGTGACTGGCAGGCGAGATTAGTTTCCTTGTGCACTTTATCTTTTCTGTCTTCTCTTCTACATCTTCCAGGATGCTGCTGACTCTCTCTATCCCAGACTTCTTGTTGCATTGGAATCAGATGTGTGTATGTTTAAAGAGGTTTCACTTTAAGCACTTCATTTTAACTCAGCCCTAGGGAGGGTCTAATGTGACAAAAACCTTCCTTAGCTGTTTGCTTCTGCAACCTTAAAAAAAAAAAATGCCTTGGTGCTACAATCATTTAAAGATGCATGTTCACTACTGAATTCACAGTATTTCACTGATAAGGGGCTGCATGTGCTTTGCATTTGGAAATCTGGAAAAATTCCCAGAAAACAAGCACCCATTACTTTCATTTCAACAGTTAATCCGTGTACTCTATGCTGCAAAAATGAAGAGTGTAAAGGGGGGGGGATACTTTTCTATGGAAAACTCAGTGCTTTTGATATTAAGTTTAGCCAGAATAATCAATGCTAAAAATAATTTCAGAGAAAGGTAAACAAACAAACAAACAAAAAACTATTTCAGATGATCTTTTCTTAGTTCTCCAAAACCCTTATAGCCCTGTGAGGTATTTTTAGCAGTGGGGTTTTGAAGGTGTCATCTGTTCCGGGTAGTCTATCATACATGTCGAAATTGAAGGAGAAACTATTATTGTAAGCTAAAGTAATAGCAAGGACATATTAAACCAAAGTTGTGAATGAAAGAAGCTTCAAGTTAGTATCTAGAAATGAAAAATACGAATCATTGGTAAAACTTGATAGTGGGCATTTTTCTTAAAATATATACCTCTTCCAAAACCCCAACTGTTAATATAGAAGCAGGAAGCGGGAAAATCAGCCTCTAACACTTTAGTTTAAGGAAACATAATACCGTGTCCAGTAAACTGGCATTAGGATCTCAGTGGAGTGTGTGATCTGTGTGCGTGATTTTTCTGTGTAGAGGTGTGCTTGTGATGAAAGGCTGTTTTCAATTTGTTAAATAAAAAGTTGATTTTGTGATTTTTAGGATTGATATTTATTTGGAGACCTGTTAGGCTAATTTAAAAGATGTTTGATTTTCTTGTGCTCGATGAAACCGATTGTCAATGTACTAATAAACCTTGGTTTACAACATCTTGAATACTTGATCATTGAAAATTAAGAGAAAAAAGTTTAAAAAAAAAGAAGAAAAGAAAAGAATAAAGTGTGTTGGATTGAAATTAGTTTGTGTCTGAATTTTTTTTTGGAGACATGTAGCAAGGATGCCAGTGTGATCTCTCACCTCTCCCCCAAAATTAACTCCTTATCCAACTGAAAACTTTGTCTTGAAGCAGAAAGTTTTATGTGTAAACTATTAGGATTATAACTCAGTTGGTAGAGTCCTTGTCTCATATGCACAAGGTCCTGGGTTCAATCCTAAGCACCCCAAAAAAAAAAAAAAAAGATTACAATTTTAAGAGCCTGCTGAGGTATGTTTTCCATTGAGTCACTAAAAAGAATCCTTTTAAGTCATTTATCACTTATTTAAATTCACAATAAATTTTTGGACTACAGAACTATGTGCAGTATGAACATGTGCATGAGTCTGTTTTGTTAGGCTGTGCTTAAATAGCATGCTAACCCCCAAATCTCAGTGGCTTCACAGCACACAGGTCTACTTCTCACTCACAGTGTATGTCCACTACGGGGCTGTTCTCTGTAGTCCCTCAGCAGCCCTGGGACAGAGCCTCCACCATCTTGAAGCTGCACCATCTGGAATTTCCAGGGTTGGTCTTGGTTGCTGGGACAAGGAAAGGAAGAACCCAGAAAATGACCGGTGGGCTTTTCTCTTTCACATCCTGGAACTAACACGTGGTATTTCTGTTCCCATTTCACTGACCTGAACTAGTTTCATGGTTTCGCCTTATTGCCTGGAGTCCCCAAAAGAAAGAACAAATTTTGAGCATTTGATGGGTATTATTCTTTGCGACACACTTCACTGTCAGAGGTTAAGAAAAATTTTCAAAGGATCCCAATTCATTATTCTAAAAATTGGTAAACAGGGCTGAGGATGTCAGTCAGGGGTAGAGCGCTTGACTAGCATGTGCAAGGTCCTGGGTTCTTTCCCCACTACCATGAAAACAAACAAATAGTAAATTTTAAAAAATAAACAAAAATTGGTAAATAAAGTCTCAAGTGTAACAAAGAATGATTTTCAAAGGAGGGACTATCAAAACTTGGTCAATAAAGCAGTTAGAAGCCACCTTTGTCCCACCTCTACTGAATGACAGACTAATCATTTGTTGCTGAAATGGCCCAGAAGCCAATGCTGAGACTGGAATAAGGACTGGTATTCAGACTCCACCGGGGGAGGAAAAAAAACCACTGAATTTAAATATATGTATATTTTTAATATATATATATATTATGTACACACACAAATATATAAAAATATGTATATGTATATAAATACAAATGCCATGCAGCCATGACAATCATCTCTCACCAGTTCTTGTGATCATGCCAAAAAGATATCAGACATGTTGCTCAGAGTAGCAGGCATGAGTTTATTAGAAGGGATAAGAAAGGGGATTCTGCAATGGGTGAGAGTGGGTCCTCTTAGAGGAGGGAGACATCGTGCCCTTCCTGCCCTCCAGTTTTCTTGGGAGTCCCAGGGACGTTTCTAGAGAGTCCTGCCCAGGTCCACCTCTTGACTTTTGACTGACAGCAGAATGACATCAGATTTTCAAGTTCTCACTGTGCTTGGTAAAGGTTCAGGAAAACTCTAGGTCACTTTGGTCCATGCCAACTAGTTCTAATTGGAACCTATTCTTATGAATTTTATGTGTAGGGAGAATTATCCGTATCTCCCTGAGTTCTGGAACCTGGTCTGTGTAAGGATCATAAAAGACTCCTTCCTCCCCTTCAGGGTAACTTGTGTCCTTCTTATGGGCATTTCTGGTCTGCATTTCTCCTGCAGACTACGGATTGTTTGCTGAGGAAGGTAACATATCCTATTGACTTAAGCCAGGCTGGGCTGCAGGTAAATTGCTTTTTGAAAGAAAGTACGTGGGGGTCACACACTAGGCCCAGTGAATTATTCTCTTCACCTCATGTTCCCACCACTCACATCTACTCCTGTTACTCTCTCCATCTCTCTTTCCCTGATATCCTTCCCAGGCTCTGATAACCACTATTCAACTCTAATTCTATGAGATCATTTTTTCAGGTCCACGTATAAATGAGTACGTACACTATTTGTCTTTCCGCGCCTGATTTATTTCACTTAACATAATGTCCTCCAGTTCCATCCAAAGCACTGGATTTGGTGTTCTCTCCTGGCCAACAGCACAGTTTTCTAAATACACTGGCATCTAAAACTTGGGTGAGAGGCGGAAGGAGGTAAAGAGACTTGGAAATAACTGCATGACTCATGGGCTGAAGTGCAAAGTGGTTATATTTAGACCCTGCCCTGAGCACTCTATACATGGAAAACAGGGCAATTGATTTCCACTTCTCACTCCTTTCCTCCTGTGCACACTGAAGATGAAGGGTTAGAGTGATCCAAGGTGCACGGGTTATTGGAGGTGGGGGCAGTTTATAGCTGTGCTGACTGGTAAACCCTAATTTCTTTGTACATTCGAGGGAACACTTTATTCAAAGAGCAGATAGTAACCCATGCTCAAAACTGCTATAGTCTCCTAAATTATGTCTGCATAATTTAGGTAAAAGGAAATCTTTCTAATTTCTTGAATTTGCTACACCTTTGGAATATAAGTAGAGACATTTTCGATATTGGTTTTTTTTGACACAGACACATTAGAAAATATTTCACTTTAAGAAATGATTAGGGGGGCTGGGGAGATAGCTCAGTCGGTAGAGTGCTTGCCTTGTAAGCATAAGGCCCTGGGTTTGATCCCCAGCACCCCAAAAAAAAAAAAAAAAGAAATGATTAGCAAGGGAAGGTTATAGAATGTGGTCAGTTCTCTTTCTTGCTTTAGCTCCAGACTTAGTATAACCTCAGGGTTTTAAGAGCTGTTAAAAAGCATTCAGTTCCTTTCTTATTTTTAAAATTGTCAGCTGGGCATATAGCCTTTGTGGCTTCAGCCCATGAAAGCAAAAAAACATTTTAAATTGCACCAAGTCATTAGAAAGCAAGGAGATCGATATTCAATGCTCACTTTTGAATTTAAATGTCAAAATCTGATGCAGTTCCAACTCATAATATGAACATAAATCAGTAGAAATCTGAAACTCTTCTTTGGTTTGCTGATGGCTATGATCCTAAGCACTGGAGAAAGAGCAAGCTTGCCATGGATCAAATTGTTCTAGATGTATTCCTGTCAAATGGTAATATCGAGAGGAAAGCTGCCCCTTCAGAAATTTGTCTAAGTGGTGGCTTTGCCCCACCTCCAAGCAAAGATGTCTTTAGTTGCGCTAGAGTGCCACCTAGTGGTTCTCGTGGAAAAATCATGCTTTTCTAATTGACCGTGTTCCTGGCTTGAGAGGGTGGGGGATCGGCTTCTGGGGTAACTTATATGAGTGGCAAGGTCCATGACCTCTTTTATTCCACTGAAACCGATTGGAGGTTGAATTGGTTCACCTCAATCTCTGAGGCTCCTGGGAAGTGGGGTGTGTCCGGGAAGCAAAGAAGGTAGGGATGATGCAGATTCTGGACCCCAGAGTGGTAGAAGGCCCCCGTGTGGGGGCTAGAAAAAATTCAGATGGAAGGCAACACCTTTGCTGGCTACTTCTGTTCACCTGCCCAATAACCAGGCAGTGCTCAACACAGAAGATACTACCATGTGTGGCTCCCATTATCTCCCACATGTTGCCATTTTCCAAACATGAAGGGCCAGGGTCTCTCTAATCCCAACAGGAATAAGCTGATTATTTATTTATTTATTTTGTTCATTTTAGTTATAAGTGACAGTAGGATCTTTTTTGATATATTTATACAAGCATGGAATATGACTTATTCTAATCATGACCCCAGTCTTACTGAGATTCAGTGTGGTGTATTCATATATGTACATAGGAAAGTTATGTCAGATTCATTTCACTGTCATTCCTAGTCCCATCCCCCTTCCCTTCCCTTCCTTCCCCTTTGCCTAATCCACTGAACTTCCATTCTCCACCCTACCCCCTTGTTGTGAGTTACCACCACATAGCAGAGAGAACTTTAGACCTTTGGTTTTTTTTGAGATTGGCTTATTATTATATCTTCACAGATAGTCTCCAGATTTGTCCATTTAGTGTCATAAAGTCATTCATTTTTATGGCTGAGGAATAATCTGATTTTTGAAAGTCACTTTATCTACTTGCTTCTACAGTGGAATCTCAGAAGTTACTTTGCTGGCAAAGTATGTACATCAACAACACAATTTAGAGAAAGGTGAGTTCACTAGACCTATGTGAACAATGGTCACATCCAGTGTTTCCTGCTTAGAAGTAGGGAGGGTACCAGATTTTGAGTTATGCTCATTCCGTCGCCCCCAGAGTTGGTATGTCATCAGTTTACTTGAGAAAAAGTGTAAAATAGGAGAGGTATTATGTCCAGGGATGGGCAAAGGAATCTGGGAAAGTTTACATGAAAGGAAAAGGTGCACTTTCAATCAATACGGTGCTGGGCATGGCAGCACATGCCTGTAATCCCGGGGACTAAGGCAGAAGGATGGCAAGTTCAAGGCCAGCCTTGCAGTTTAGCAAGGCCCTAAGCAACTTAATGAGACCCTGTCTCAAAATAAAAAAATATAAAGGCCTGGGAAGTGGCTCAGTGGTAAAGCACCCCTGGGTTCAATCCCAGTACCAAACAAATAAACAACCATCATGGGAACTGAAGGATGGACAAGATTTCTACAGGTTGAGATGGGGTATGGAAGTAGGTATAAACAGGAGGGCGGATGGAAAGATAGAGAGAAATTTGGGCCTGGGAAGGGGGTGTTAATTCAGGAGAAGCCGAGGTGACAGGTGAGGGCGAGGAGGAACAGGTGGGTGGATGAAATCCTGGGGCAGCTGGTAGGCTCAGAATCCTCTTACCCACATGGAGGGCATGAGACGCGCTAAAGATTCCTGAGCAGGAGGTGGGAACTGAGCTGCAGCAATGAAGGACACATCTGGTAGAGTGTGGGTGCTGAGTGTTGGGAAGGGCTGGAGGTAGGAAGGGGGACCTTGGGATTACTGCAGCTTTTACGGCAGCCTCTGTAAGTCAGGAGGGCCTCAGACCCGTGAGGTGGAATGCATGGAGATATTGTCCTTTATACTTGGAAAATAAAGCAGAATTGAACTAAGTTGGTGAATTGAGGATCTTAAGAAAGACCTAAAAATTAAGCATTTAAAGATCAACATGTTAATTAGAGATGTGGACATGGGGTTGGAATATTAAGTTTTCAGTCCTTTGTTCTTAACCCAAAAGCCCTACAGATGCTGATGATTGTTAGATTTATTTTATTTTATTTTTTTACCTCAGGTCCGGAGGGGCCTCAGAAATAATCTAATTTGAGTTTGGCAAATGCGTTTGTGTCTCATGTGCCTAACACCAATTCAGTCATGGTAATGGCTGTCCTGAGAAGTAGCTGGCTCTGTTGGGAAGGATTCTAAGGGCACAACTGCTCTAGCTTCATGAGAATGTGCCTGATGTCTCCCCTGGCACATTTTTAGGAAAACAAAGTATATATGTTATGTACTTGCCATCCTTGATCCAAACCTCTTATTTTACAGTTATTTTTAAATAAACTCTAGAGTTGTTTTAGAGAGGTTTATGTGACTCAAGCTCACATAGATAGTAAAAATTAAGAATTCTGGACTTTCAGGTTTGTTTGTTTGTTTTTTGGTACTGGGGATTGAACTTAGGGGCACTGAACCACTGAACCACATCCCTGGCCCTTTTTAATATTTTGTTTAGAGACAGGGTCTCACTGAGTTGCACCTTGCTAAGTTGCTAAGGCTGGCTTTGAATTCGGGATCTTCCTGCCTCAGTCTTCGGAGCCCCTGGGATTACAGTCATGTGGTCACTGTGCCTGACTCTGTCCTTCATTTTTAACTTTCTAATCTCTGGACATTTCACAGACCCTTAGCCTGTCTATCTGAATGCTAAATCTCCTCGAGGGGAGTTGGATACAGGAGTTGTCAATCAGAAAAAGTGAGGTCTTGAAGAGGGGTTAGGTTTCAACAGAACTTCATGATTCCCAAAGAACCCAAACTGCTTTTGGTGGGTCTGTCTTCTTGCTTTTGGAAAGCCCCATTTGTGGACAGTCATATAATTCTCAGGGGCCAGTGGAAAATGTCAACTTGGGGCCCTTTGTTCAAACATTGCTAAGTACTTCAAGTTGCAGTGACAGAACATTCAAGCAAGCACGGGCCCTTTGCAACTTCCCAGGTTGTGTACCAGGAAGCCACCCGGTGCTGCCTCTGCCACATCCTTCCTGATGGCAATGAGGCAAATCCATGTCCAAATTTTTGATCTGATAATGTTCTAGAATGTGGGGACTTGGTGGGGGCAAGTGGGGCTTCACAAGTATGATTAAAGTTCAGTCACATAAGCTGAGCTCAGGACTCAAGTTAACTTGCAGGGAACGGGTGTACCACAAAAGCTTGGTTAAGTTCATTTCTCTGAAACAGGTAAAGTTCAAACACATTTTATTTCAAGAATATTGCTTCTAGACTTTCCTGAAGCCAGAATTGTTCTATAAAAGTATCACAGAGTATTATACAGGATTAAAAAAACACAGTATGCTTTCCTAATATCTTGGAATCTTTTTTACAAAGCACATCATTCATGACCATAAATATGTTTATTCTGTCATTCGGCCAATGACACACATCTGATAAACAGCTAGTTAATTTTAACATATGTACAGAGTCTATGATAAAGACTTAAAGTTACCAAAGATTCAACTATAGCAGGTTAAATTTTTCAAAAAAGTTTACCTTGAACACTTAAAGGAAACATAATTTACCTAAATGTTTGAATTACCTAAAAATAAAAAGAAAACCACTGTTAAGCTAAAAAAAAAACAAAAACAAAAACAAAAAAATAACCTTCTTGGGAAGTTGAATGGGCTTTGATGACTCCGATGAGGTAATCCTTTTGCTGAAATTTAAAAGTCTAATACGAAACAAGAATTTTTGCAAGAATACAAATTTCTTCAGAAGCAATTTTGAACTATGTCTTAAAAAAAAAAAAAAAAAAAAAAAAACCAGAACATGGCAATGGTCTTAAAAAGTTACATACCACAATGTTATAAAGTTAACTCCCTTATGGTCTGTTTAAATTATGGGACATTCATGATTTTAGTTTATTGGAAAAAATTCCTTACATAAATTCAAAACTACACATATTTTCTCAACACTTAAGCTTATTAACCAGGCCAAGAAAACAAAAGGCAGATGGAAATAAAAGGTCTTTAGTCCTTTTTTTTTTTTCTATCAAGAAAATAACCACACTTTAGCAATCTTATTAAGCATACAGTGGACAGCTTGAGGCCAGGTGCAGACAGAGGAGGCAATCTTTGTTTTGTTTATTTATTTTCACCACCAATATTATTAGCCACGCCTTTCTGCTAATCAATTTTAGCAAGTCAAGGTAAAACACATGCAATATTTTCTGGCAAAAGCGTATGTTAAACAATATGGGATCCATACTGTGCGTCGTCCTGGAGGGCCTATTTTACTCTGTCACGCTGACAGCAAACAGTGTGTCTGTGATATGTCTGAAGACAAGTAATATGCACCTAATAGACATGGCATTCTGATCTCAAAGTGCAAGGTAACTGAACCCACAGTGACGATGCTGAAAAATTCCAGGGGTTCAGAATCAATCAAAACTTCCTTATGCCGGCAGTGAGAGTATGTTGAAAGATTTGCTGAGGGTGTTGGGTTTTAGAAGCTTGGAAAGGCACAATTCTAGCCATTTGGACTGGGTAACATTTACATATGCATGTCCCTACAATGGTCCGAAGATAATACTGGTTTAGTACAAAAACGAAAACCAAACCAAAACCAAAAACCAAAAAACAAACAAACCCCCCCCCCCCAACCTTTCTGTCTACTCTTGGCAAATAGTGAATCACAATGAGTCCCTGTGTGCCTACCATTTGCACACTAACTCTTCCTGCACAAAGGTACCCAGGGCTGTTTGGAATGTTGGTAGCTATGATTGCCCTTATTAGTTTACTAATAAAAAGTTAAAAAAATACTGTGTTTAGGATAAGGTAATAGTTTAATCTAATCAGGAGGGTGGGAAGGAGGCACTGCCTTCTAGATGGTGGAAGCTCTCCTTTGTGAAATTCTTCCCCATCCGTCCTGCTCTGCTGGAATGAATAGACTGGCCCACACTGGACATGTTGAAGGTCTGATGAACAGAGGCTCCGTCAGAATGCACAGGAAGATAAAACTGGTCTTCAAAAACATCCTCTCCAGGACCAGCGTCTTGGGGAAGTTCTTTCCGATGCCTGCTGATGAGCTGTAGCCTGGGGTGGGGCTGGCTTGCCAACTCGGTCATGCCACTGCCACTGAAGTTGCTTTCAGAAGGAGCGACCTCTTCATGCCCCATCCGTTTTTCAGTTTTACCATTTCTCCAGTGTTCAGAATTCAAATGATTCACTTCTGGAATGTCATTATTCCATTCAAGTTTACTCTCTAGACTTAATGTTGGTCAGTTCTAATGCAGGGTTGGAAGGTTGGCTGGCAAGGTCAAATGAGGTTCTTCCCCAACCCTAGGACCTGGGTCTTCATCTGACTCTGCAGAGGCCATCTCCACTGGCATAGAGAGCTCAGCAGAGACCATCAGGAACCCATCACTGTGAGCAGTTTTAGTCTGACTTGTTTAATTCTGCTCATAGTGACTGTTCAGCAGTGCAAATACTCTATCTACATCCTTCAAGTAATTAGTCCAGTCAACCAGACTAAGTCTATAGTTGAGTCTGTACCCATAGATGTTTTCGTTCACACTGTGTAGTTCCTCCAGGCCTTGCCAGCTTGTGTCTGCTGTGAGACTGGGCAGATTAACCTTCCCATCCGTCCCATAATGGTCCTCTGTGGAGAGAGAGGAAGGTGTCTCATTAGTGCAAACAATGCTTCCTACTTACTGGACAAGCCACTGACACTGCAAATCAATTAGAAATAGAACACTAAAAGGTATTTTCTCCTAACCAAGGAATGGCCTTAGAATACAAAGGTAATTGAATGACAATTAACAATTGGAAAAAGATAAATGCCAGCTTCCTTGGTGTACGCCTGCAATCCCAGCAACTAGGGCCCAGGTGTGAGGATCACAAGCTCAAGGTTAGCCTGGGCAACTTAGAAAGACCCTATCTCACAGAATAAAAAGGGGTGGGGGATGTCCTAAAGCACCCCTGGGCTCAATCCTCAGTACAAAACTGAGAAGGAAAAAAGGAAAGAATAAAGATCCAACAAATAAAACCTTCTCTATGTAGGCATGGTTGGTGTTGGAATTGGCACTGTCCTACCCATCAGAAGACTTGAGTTTTACTGTCACTCTGTAAACAGGAGAGCTTGTGAGTCTGTGTGTCTTGATCCCTCATGGGTAAAACGTGGAAATGTCTGTGCGAGGAAATCATTATTACTTATCGGGTTGCTGGGAAATTGATAGATTTCGAAGTAGTTTAATGCAGTAGGCCATGCTTAGTATAATGTTTTTATTTTATGATCCCTGGCACTCAGTATAAAAACAAATTTGAATGCAGTTCAGGTCTTCATATCAACTGCTTGGATCTGTTTCATTGATTTTTCCCCCTCTGGAAGTCCTATGCCCTCAAAAAGAGAATATTTGAGTGTTTTCACACCTATCTATGCCCTCAATAAGAGAATATTTGAGTGTTTTCACACTTGTGAAGAATGCTGCAGTTTTCTTGCCCTCAGATCTACCTGTATCACTAGGATGACTCTGGTCCTGAAGAAAACAAAACATTTTCTCTCACATGCCTAAGTACCACTTAAAAAGAGGTACAACAAACTACACACAAAGCAATGGAGAGCAGAAAGAAAAATTGGTACAATTACACAAAACCCACAACTTCAGTCTAACTAGAAAAGAGAATGCTACAATCTCAGATCATCTGTAAATTAAAAAAAAAAAAAAAAAAGAGTTAATACCAAATGCCAGCCAAGTTGTATGGCACACTTTGGCTACAAGCCCTGGGAAAACAGTGTGGAAGAGAGAAATATGGATTGAGGATGGAGCCAAAGATTAGTTGAAGTCATCACTGGGAAGAACATCAACCCCAGTATAAAATACTGCCAGAGTCCTGGTACATCACAGCACCTACAGTGGGGGAGGGACTGAGCCCAGAAGATTCTAGGCAGCAGTCTCTGAGAGGCATTGCCTCTAGGAGCAAAGGACACAGAGGAAGGGAGAGAGACCCTTTGCAAACTGGATGGTAAAGGAAGAAGAAAGCAAAAGTGTTCAAGAGAATTCAGAATCTCAAGAAAAAAAGAGAAACAAGAAATTTGAAGACACACGACTTTACCACTCCCACCCCCAAATAAGAAAATAGTAAAGAGAACGGTCACTGAGTTACACTGACAGAAAAGATCCATCTTAAATTAGGAATCCCGTAAATACTCCAAATCCATGAAATAAAAACAACCTAAATCTGCACAAAATTACTTCAAAAGAAAATGGAAAACAAGACTAAAAAAATATCTACCATCCTATGAAAATGTCCCTACCCAAATAAATAGTAAAGTGAAGAAAACTCCAACACACCAGTGCTGAGCAAATTAAATGTAACTAGTCAAGCCTTGGAGGATGGGAAAACTGTCTTAGTCAGAAATGAAATTATATGCAGCAAAGCTGTCCTTCAAGTGTCAAGGCTTCGGGAAAACTGAAACACACAAGAGTGCACAAAATAAATACCACACACCTTAACTCTTCTTGACAATTCTCTAGAGGATGAACTTGGTTCAACCATGAAATCACTGGGGAAAATTCAGGAAAAGGGATTCCTGGTGAACATGTAATTTATTTACCAGAACTTGAAGGAAAAAAAAACACAGAGGAAAGTTGAAAAAAAATATAGGCATTACATAGGACAAAGAAGAAATAAAGCAACTGAAAACAGAAGGAAGGAAGGAGAAGTAGAAGAGATGAAAGAGAATAAGCTCATGGTATGATTTGGGTAATAGTTGAGAGTCAAAGTGCCATTACAGGGTTCTCACTTTTAGAAATATGAGAGAAAAAATTTGTGTTGTTTTAATTTATTACAGTAGCAATAAGAAACTAATAAAATATTTAAAAGATAATGGTAACACAAAAAATTATAGATTGATATCATTCATAAATATTACAGAGAAACTTTCAATATTAGTAACTAGAATTCACTATTAAGAAAATAACAGAATGAATTAGAGGGATTTATTTCAGGAATAAAAGGTTGATTCATTCTTAGAAAATCTATTAATAAAAGGCACCAAATTAGTAGATCAAAGAGAAAAAATTATCGGAGCATCTCCATAAATGCTGAAAAAAATTCAGTACTCACAATGATAAAACATTAAAAACTGATGACTATGTCTTTAACATGCTAAATGTATATGTAACTTAGTCCAAAAGCCTGCCTCTCTCTTAATGGGGGAAATCCTCAAAGCATTTTCCTTTCTATCAGGAACAAGGTAATATTCTGCTGGAAGCATTAATTCACTCAATTACAGGTAACTCTGCAGGTATAGGGATAGATGTCCATATAGACATGTGCTCTATCCACACAAGGATCTCAGGGGAAAGGTGCCTCTGTAGCAATTTCATACAATTCAAGCCCAGACCTTGGAGCTCAAGTCCCTCTCTAAAAGGAACTGGAGATTTTGGAGACACAACTGATTCCAGATGTTGGGAGGCAAAAATACAAGATGAACCCGGAACACACTGCTGGGTAAGAAAGCAACACAGTGGGGCTGGGGAGATAGCTCACCTGGTAGAGTGCTTGCCTTGCAAGCACAAGGCCCTGGGTTCAATCCCCAGCACCGCAAAAAAAAAAAAAAAAAAAAGAAAGCAACACAGTGCTAAAGAACAATAGGGATGCCCCAGAAGCACACTGAAGCCACTGGAGGGACACCAGTGACTGAACTTGGAACACTGCAGCCATTAAAAGGCATAATGATAGCAAAAGAACATCCATGGAATAAAAGGAAGGCCCACCATTCCATATGAATATAAATAAAGAGGGAAGAGGGGAAATCACTTCTTTACCATGGAACACTACCTAAGAAATGGAAGGATGGAAGGAACACCCAGAGTCTCTCGGGAGGCTAAAGCAGGAGGATTGCTAGTTCAAAGCTAGCCTCAGCAACAGGGGTTTAGCTCAGTGGTTAAGTGCCTCTGGGTTCAATCCCTAGTACCCCCCACAAAAAAAAAAAAAAAAGAAAGAAAGAAATGGGAGTAGAAAAATCATCATCATTGATAGTCATGTTAACAATGAGCAACTGAGCAATTCAGGCAAGAATCAAGACTGTCTGCAAAAGCTAGTAAGTGAATTACTTATTAATTTAAAAAAGGAGGAACAGTAATTGTATAGAGGATTAACCTAGAAATCCACACTTCAGCCAAATTATCAAAGGTTGCACCACCAAACAGATGTCCTGCAGTTCCTGATAAGATACACTGAGGGCACAATGCTATTTTTGGAATATTCCTGCCTCAAATGCACAACTTCATCTCATGAGGAGGGAATATCAGACAAACCCCAAAACACAAAACAATTGACCTGTACTTTTCAAAATGTCATTACCAATGATAAAATGTTGAGGAACTGTTCCAGAAGATGTGATACAGAAAAGAGGTGACAATTTACTGCAATGTATGGTTCTGAACTAGATTCCAAATCAAGCAAAGTCAAAAAGCTATAATTAAAACATTATTGGGACAATTGGTGACATTTGAATATGGAAATATGGAATGTGGATTAGATAATGCTACTGTATCAACATTGAATTGCCTGCTTTTGATAATGTACAACAGTTATGTGAGCAACTCTTAGGAAACACATATTAAAGCATTTTTATATAAAGGGGTATGGTATGATGTCTGCAAATTTCTCAAAACTGATTCAGTAAAAGAAAAGTGTATAATATTGGGGGAGGGGCAGAGAGAACAAGAGAAAATGTGAATAGAGCAAAATTTCTTGGAACTGTTCTTACAAGTTTCTGTAAATGAAAAGTTAAATCAAAATAGAATATTGAAAAAGTATTAGACTTTAGAATCTAAAACCTCCATGTGCCTGCCCTGGGTTCTGCCAGTCTTCAGCTCACAAAAGGAAGCCTTTGTCTTAGGCCATTTTGAGGTTCTTTACAAAGAAATAAAAGATCTGAGTAGGTTTGTTCTGAAGAGAGAATCTTTAGAATAAATCTAGATGATTTCAAGTTGTGGTAATTGTCACCCAACCCTGGAAACAGAAAGGCTGTGAAACCACTAAGAAAGATTCAAGAACACACCTGGTTCTCAAACTGAGTTGTAGTTCTTTCTGGATGATGCAAAATATGCTAACATCCTGTGAGTTAGCATCTCTACCCACTTGGGAACACTGTTTCTTTGATAGACGTGTTCTCAGTTCTACTTTACTAAGAACACCCACCACTTCCTGGAGGTTGCTTGTGCCATGCTGTTCTCAGCATGCTCACCTGCAAGGCTGCGACTTGAACCCAAGACTGTCTGGCTCTAGCACCTGCGTTCATAACCACAGCGTGGTATAGCCGAGTCACCCACAGCCATCTTTAGGACTAACTGTTCCTCTAGGGAGAGATAAATAAATACAAGTCAAAGCAATTGAACAGAGTCTGGCTGTTGAGGGTGGAGTTCCATGTGGTCAACTGGCCTGGAGGATCTGGACAAAGGCTCTAGAAGCATATTTGCCAGATCCACACTACCCAGAACTACTCACCATAGTCCTACACTGATCAGTTCAGGACAGGACAACTGGTCGACCTCAGATTTTGGGAAAGGACTACTACTCGACCACCCAGGGTGAGAGGAAGAGAGAAGATACTGTCTAAAACACATAGTCACACACTGATCAGCTCAGGATGGGACAACGAGTTGACCTCAGCTTTTTGGGAAAGGACAACTGGTTGATCATCCTGGAGGCGAGAGAGAGAGAGAGAGAGAGAGAGAGAGAGAGAGAGAGAGAGGTCTGTCCCTTACAGTCACTGGGCCCACTGTCATGACTGCTAGGAGCTCTTTGAAGACATCGAAGAACAGCAGTGGGGACTTTCAAACGCAAACGGAAAAATAAACACCCCTCAACCTGTTGATTCTACTGCATTTTGCAAGACAGAATTTACTGCTTTCAACTCAAGCTAAAATTATTTCCTAAGTCATGGGTGCCATGACTTTTTCTCACTGGAAAAAGACTGCCTAAGAAAAGCATTTCAGCTACCTTTGCCTCTTACACTTCATAACTATGAAAACAAATCAACAAACAAAAATAAAAACAGGGAACAGTTTTTTGAAGCCCCTCTAAGTAAATCTGAAGATTAAAATTTGAAAATCTATAAAAAGAAGACAGTTTTAAAACACTTATAATTCACCTGGTACAAGATAAATTTTCAAAAATACTGTTGGGCTTTTTAATTCCAGGTCCTTCAGCTCTGATAGTTATCATTCCTCTCATTAAATTTAAGATACATCTGAACTAGTTTTTTTAAACTAACAAAGTCTTAAAAAACTAAGGCTTTATAAAACAAAATGAGAACTAAGCCTTTTGAGTGGCCTTGAGTGGTGGACCATAGATGGAGGGCTCTACTGGTAAACCCAGAGTTGCAGGTTTTCTGCCACCATGTATAGTGGCTTGTTTTGCATCTGTTCCAAAAAAACACTATGAACAGGCAAAGCCACATTCAACATGCATGTAGGGTCCAGGTTTGCTTGACGAGGCAAATGTCCTCTTGGCAACCCCATGTCAAGATGTGTCTGCCATGGTAAACATCTGCTGTGTGACGGTTCACTTCATGGATTATGAAAAGGTGGAGTCTGAAAATTGTAGTTATTTTGAGTTATAGCGTACCCTTACAGTTGTCTTTGGTAAGGAACTTCAAAAGAAAAAAAGAAAAAAAAAAAGTAAAAGGTAACATTCTGTCACCCTTGTTCATGTGCTTTCCAAAGCTAAAGTTGCCAAGGATGTGTCAAAGTGACCTCAAAAACAATTGATTATTTAGCTCCTTGGATGGTGGTGGCAAGGATCAGGAAAGAGGAACTTCCTGTCACAGATGCCTGTCACTTGATTGCAACCCAACTGCAGTTAAACATCCTTCATTTCAGTTGTCCAGGGAGGACTTCACGGAAATAACTCTGACTCAGCTCTCACTAGATGCGTAACTTGAGTCACCTCCTAGTACCCTTTTATCTCTTTCATGACAGAAGTGAGAGGATGCTAGGCTGACAATCTCTTGGCTGTAAAATGGAGTGCTTTATAGAATAACTGTAAAGTCAATATTTAGGGTTAGGTTCTTTTATAATGTTAGACTTCAGAAATGTCTTAGTGTGACCACGGGAAGTAGGAAAAATAGTCCTGGTGTATGAAATATCACATCGTCAGTCCACACCCTGGGGAGACCTGCTCAAGGATGGATTCTTCTGCTCCATCTTTTATGTGTGCTGGTGGGAGTGGTGACTCAGGGTTGGTGTGGGGACAGATGGAGGAAAGGAAAGAAGACGGGAGAGAAGAGAAAATAGAAGAGATGCATAAATGCCTATAAAACATCCTCAAAACTCCAGTTTCTTTGGTTTGTTTTCACCTTCCCCAACACCGTCCTACTGTCATTTAGCTTCTTTTTGGACCAACCAGTTGCCTCTAAAAGGACAAATCTGAGACCCTAGCTCAGAAGGACAGAGGGAGAGACAGCAGGGTGAACAGAGTTGCCTGGAAGGGCAATATTCTTTTGCTTCTCTGAGAAGATTTCCACAGGCATGGCACTGATTGAGTTCATGTTTCTTTGGAAGAAATTTTTCTCCTAAGAGCATTCGTTAAAAAAGATTCTGGCACATCCACGCCTCTGTGCCCTCTCAGCAGAGGTGGAAAGGACAGACCCCCATCTACTTCACATGGCGTGCCTTCAGTAGACCCTCTTGAGATCTGTGCAGTGACCGACATTCCTGGGTGACCAGGGACACATTCCAGTGTCTGGGTCCCCCCTCAAGAGCACAACGAGATAGGAGGGATAGATGTGACTGAAGGCGGATAAGATGTCAAGAGGTCAAGAGGGATGCTTCTGATGTCTATGTGTCTCAGCGCTACGCTGAGACTTCACTGAGTCTTGACTCCGGATACCCTGCCCTTACTCCCTGCACCTTCTCTTAATTCACAACCACCCTGCAGAGCCTTCCATGTTCTCTAATGAAGGCTGCTTTTGCCATTGAATGACCATTAATAAGGAAATTCCTTCTGCTTACTCGAACTTCAACTTTAGAATGTCCTTAAATTTCTCATTAGTCCTTTTGTGTGGCCGATGTTATATTTAATAAAAATCTTTAATGGTTTCCACGAAGACTCCCGCCAAATTAATTGACACCACAAAGAGAAGAAATCTCCCATCCTCTCCCAGGGCTCCCAAAGGCCAGTCTGTGTTTCTCCCCTTTCACATCATTCCATGCTTCAAAGTATCACCCAGTAAGCACACCAGCATGGGGGTGAGTAAGTGCTCGGAGATGCAACTTGCTGGGTCAATGAACTGATATAAAAGCAAAGCCACAGATCTGCAACAGGGACAAAATATGATGGAGAATGCAGTTAGAACAAGCATGCACCCCAAGCTATGATCCAAAACATGTAAGAAGCAGAAATTAGTTGAAATGTCAGGAACATGCAATTATTGGAAAGAATTTTCTAGGAATAAAAAAGTGTGAATACCTGTGTGGGTCATAGCTTCCTCCATCTTTATTTCCTGATATATAAAAATACAAGAGTGATTTGTGTTAGCCTGAGAACTCATAAAACCATTCACTATGTAGTTTTTCATGCATAACATCTAAACCCTAGAAAGAAACATATTGGGTTAAATACAGACAGTGCTGAAATGCAGAGACTTTCTATTAGAGGGGTTTGAAATGAGGACTGAAAGCTATAAATAAAAAGTTTTAAGATTCAAAAAAAAAAAAAAAAAAAAAAACAAGAAAAAGAAAAGTAAGAGTTCCCATGAAAAAATGAAAGCAAGTTCATTTAAAAGCAGTGAGATAAGTACTTCCGGAAGTTCATGTGATTCTTAGTAGACATTAAATTTGGGCATTTTTTTTTTAGACAAAACACTTGAAAAATGGATCCATAATGATCTCCCTTAGAAATAGTCTAGAAGGTGGACGACTTGAAGTGGAGCCGCAATAACAGATTCCACCTGGCACGTCATTCACCATTAAGGACTCTATCAGATGTCACCAAGTGGAGCTGCCACATCATTGCCAGTAAGTTAGAGGGTCATGTTCTTTTGGGGAGAGGTATCTGGGTGTAATATTTCTAGTGCCTCTAAGAGTTGGCTTAGATTCCAGGCCTTTGTTGGCTTTTTCTTTCTTTCTTTTTTTTTTTTTGTAAGATTTCAGGAAAAGGTCATGAGATAAGCAGGATATTTGAAAAGATTTGAGCTGAGAGGGGTCAGTGACCAAGGGACTTATTCTGTAAGCTCAGTCCTCTCCCAGCCAGCGACTAATTTTCACTAAGTGTTAACTGAGAAGTGCTGATTGAGAACTGCTATGTGATCTCTCTCACAGGACTTATATTTTCTTATAGGATACTCACAGCCAGAAACCTTTAGGATCCTATAGTGGTGGACATAACAGGCAGGAGGGTTAGGAGGGGGCCCCCTTTCTCCCTTCAAGTCATATGGCCCAGAGAGATGCCCACTTAAATTGCCCACTTATATATGCTCTACATGGGACTCACAGACACAGGTTAAAAGTTGGTTGCATAAAAAGGGCTCCTGAAAACCTCTCCCAAATGCCTGTGAGTCCAGCTGTTCACCCTTTTGGGGTGGACAGTCTCTGCAATATTAATGCTCTTACTAGCTTCAGTTCTTTCTCTTTGCTTCTATGGCTAGCTGATATTTAAATTTCCACATAAGTGATGAGAAGCAATGAGTACTCTCATTAACTGGGAAAAAACTGGGACTGATTTTGAAAGAGAAATGCATCTCCAATAGCCAGAGGAGAAGTCAGTTCAACACTGCAGAGCCAGGAGGGAACACCTGGCTGATTCCATACGAACCCTCTTATACTTTCAGATCCCAAGGGAATAAACTGCTCAGATATCTCTATTTTCAGATGGGAACTACTGGCAAAAATAAATCTAATTCACTGTATTATAGGGAGGGAGCCAATGGGGGGAGGGACCCAAACTGTGACAAACTGAAATAGGGCATTGTATGTTTCCATCTAAGTTCCCTTAACAAAAGAGGAGCTTCTGATTTTCTTAGAATGTATTTTATGACTGTTGACAGCAACAGCAAGGAAATCCTCAAAGCTTTGTCTCATCTTCTGATGGATACTTTTCAAGAATTGGAGTTCACTAATCCCACAGGCCTACAGGAGAGATTGGAAGGAAACGCTCACCAAATCTTTTTCAACTGCGCACCCAGAGCTAAGTTTAGAGGCTAAATTATGCTTGGAATTGCCTGGAAAGTTTCCCTATACATATCCCAAGCTATATGTTTTCATGCATATAAATATTTCAAAGACAGAAAACTTGGTCACACAAAGAAATTTCCAGGTAACACAGAAAAACACAAGATTGTCGTCCTTACCAATTTCCAGACCCTTTGGTCTTGGGTTGCACTGTTTATATCCTTGACAGCTGCGGAGTTCCATCAGCTGTACGTGTAGCTGGTTCAAAATGCCCCGCTCTACTGTGTGCACGGTGTTTGTGAGCTGTGGAGGAAGAGCAGGGTGACAGATTGAAGTTCACGCCCGGGTTCTTCTCTTTCCAAAAACCTTTCTAAAGTGAAAACATATTATCCTACCTGATAAGGATCTGTATTCATATCGAAGTACTCCAGAAAGCCAGTAGCGAACTCACAGAAAAGAAAATTATGCGTCTCATTAACTGTACGCAAACACCAGTAGGTGTTATTGTTAGAACTGGTGCAAGCGCAGAAAGATCCCACTGTTGGATAAGAAAGGAAAACAAAACAAGAAGAATGAAAAGCCAGTTATCTCCGTGTTCTTTGCATTGTTAAGTGGCATGTGTTCTATCTTAGGAATCCTGTGTTTGATGTTAAGGATGACTATACTTCCCCCACTCTGCACGAATTTGTTATGAAACTAGGTGAAAGTGGAAAACAAGACGGTTAAGGTGTAGAGGGTGAAGGCAAAGTGGAGTTTCAGCCTGATCCTCCACTTAGTTCTGTTAGACAGAAGTATCCGTAGTGGGGTGAATGGAGATTGGAAAGAAAAATATCAGAACATCTACTGATGGTTGTTTTTACCTTTTTTGAAAAAGGAAAAAGAAGAGATGGAGCTGGTGCTATGGCCTGTTCTCTAGGCCACATGGCCAGTGTCAAAAATGGTCCATGAAAAGATAGGGCTCTGCAGTATGAAGTGTTTTGGAGAAGGCTTGAACCCAGCTTGGTGGATTCTGGGATGATGTCATTTGAAATCATTGTAGACTCATTTTAATATGTGATTAACTTTGACCACAAACATCTTTTGTACCATGCAGAAATTGCCTGGTTAACTTGTACAAAGTATTGAAAAGAGATATCAAATTAAAAAATAAAACATCCACTGTTTTTTTTTCCCCAAAAGGCAAAGGGTCTGAATTTGCTGACCTTTCCTATAAATGGTAATCAAATTTCAGGAACATAGTGCCTAGCAAATATTTTCAAAAACAATTAGGATAGGCATACTTAATAAGTGTTCTTTGTACATTATACATTTTCCATGTATTAGCTCATTGAATCCTCAAATTAACCCTTTGAGACAGTTTATTATTATTGTCTTCATTTTGCAGATGAGAAAACCAAGGTACAGGGAGGTTAAGTAATTTGTCCAGGCTGAATCATTGATAATTGGCAGCATGGGAGTCTGACCACAGGCTTACTGGTAACTGCTAGACTCTTCTATCCTTTGTAGTAGAAGATGTACTATGTCTGTCCTCTTAAGTGAAAGGGGATATTTTAAACAATGAGTGAAAAGTGATTGTTCTAAAAAAATAAGTTTTATTATTTTGGAGTAGCAGGTTCACAGAAAAATTGAGAGGAATGTCAGAGTGTTCCCATATATCCCCTGTCCCCATGGATGTACAACCTCCCCCAGAACTGACATCCCACAACAGGCTCATTTGTTAGAAATGATGAACCTACTTTGACACATTCGTACTCTTGTGGTGTACATTCTATAGGGTTGGACCATATATAATGGCATGCATCTGCCATTATAGTATCATACAGAGGAATGTTATTGACCCTCAAATCCTGGGTTCTTCTAGGCCCTCTTCAGACAACCCTGAAATGTTTTTACAAAAGAAGAGAGGACATCTTAGAAATGAATGATTGAGAATGATTTCACCATTATATGATTTTTTTTTTCACTGAAAGCAGGTGCTATGTTATTCATAACATAGTATTTTTAGGAAAACATTTAACTCACATCGAGAAAAATTAAAAACTGTGGAACCAGAACTTTCTAATCTCCCAAATCAATATTTTAAATAGGGTTTGAACTTGTTTCATAAAATATATTAATATGATAACTTCTGATCACTTTTCCAGAATAATGGATGAATCTCAGGGATGATGAGAATTTATAAGTGAAATTTCAATAAAAATGACTGTTTAGTTAATGGTAGTAGTTTAAAAAACAAATAGCCCGATTTACTCAGCATGCTGAGGATGCACATCTATTGAGTCAGCACATCTTTCCAAGTTATCTTTCAAATAAAGGCAGTTGTTAAGACCACGTTTCCAAAATGAAATGATCTTTTGGCTCACTGCATTTTAAAGTGACACCAAGATTGAAAAAAGAACAAAAACAGACTTAATAAGTGTAAGCAATGTATTCTGGGACCCCCAAAGGATAAAATGAAAAATATTTTTCGAGACTCTTTACTTTTATCTCTTAAAATTTTTATTTTGTGAATTTTTATAAGGCACAGGACAAGTTAATATGATATAATTATAGACTATGCGATCGTTTTTTAAAAAAACTGATAGCTGTACATAATAAAAAATGTTTAGATACCATTGCATTAGAGGATCAGTTGCCTGGGGGGACTTCATTTTTCTCTCTCTCTTTCTTTCTTTTTTTTTTTTTTGTTACTGTTGAATATCTACTACAATGCCAAAGATTCAAGTTGGCATTGCTAATAGAAGTAATAGGGGAATAACAACATTAAAATATAAAATAGGAGAGATAAATATACAAATATCACATATTATTCTTCAAATTTTAAATTTCACTAGGTACATCACATATATATCACTTATATAACACAAACACACAGCTACCATATGTATTTGTGTATGTATACATGGGATCCTGACATAAAATGTATTTTTTTTTAACTGTGGTTTGTTGTAAAAAAACAAAAAAATTCTGACTGTCCCAGAAGATCAATATCAAGAATGTTGTGTACTAGAAAAAGCCAAAGTTTGGTTTGAATGAGATCTACTCTCCTCTTTGCTCCTGAAAGCCACGTGGCACCAGGAGACTATCTGACTCCCTTTTAGGTTCCTCACATCATTAGCAGTGACGCCCAGGGGCAGGCACTCAAGCTTAGTTAAATTAAGAGGGGTGGGAGGGGTGGGGGAAAGGAAAAATAACAGAATGAGACAAACATCACTTCCCTATATTCATATATGATTACACAAATGGTACGACTTTACTTCATGTACAACCAGAGAAACAAGCTGTACCCCATTTGTTTACAATGAATCAAAATAAATAAATTATCAAAAAAAAAAATCTTAGTTAAATTGACACTAGCTGATTTGATCTTGGACGGGGTAGTGTGCTTGCAGGCTTATTTATTCCCTAACATTGGTTCTGCATTTCCTTTGTGTCAGGGCAGGCGGTGTTACATAGACATGGGATCTTATCTGAGGAGCTTGCAGTCCAAAGGGAAGACCAATGTCAAGGGAAAACAAAATCTAACAACAACAACAATAATGTATGATTACAAATGTGATACGTCCAATGGAGAAAAAGCAGAGCTTGCTGACAGTGTGTAGCAGGCCTTCGGTATTCAGGTGGGATTGATTCCAGAATGTTCCAAGGATACCAAAATCTTCACATGTTCAAATTCCTTCTAGAAAATGTCTGAGCATTTGCATACAAACTATGCACATCCTGCTGTATACTTTAAATCACTAGATTACTTGTAATACCTAATACAACTGTGTAAGTAGTTGTCATACTCTATTGTTTAGAAAACAATGAAAAGAAAACAAGTCTGCACATGTTCAGTACAGGCAAAAATTTTTCTGAATATATTCCATGGGTCATTAGTTGAATCTGTGGGTGCAGAACCCATGGATATGGGAGAACTAAGTGTGTGATAGGGGATTAACTTAGTCTGGGGCACAGGGAAGATGTCTGTGAGAAGTACCTTTACAACTGAGGTCTGAAAGATGAGTAGATGTTTGACAAGTATAGAACTTTGGGTGGGCATCAGGACAAGAGTCTTCTAGGAAGAGAGAGCATGTGCAAAGGCCCTGTGATGGGAGAGGGTTCTGGATGCTTGAGGAAGAAAGAGAAGCTGAGTAGTAGAAGTAGGCAAGGAAGTAGGAGGAAGGAAATGGTTTCAGAGTAGGACTAAAGTGCAGCATGCAAGGCTTCATGGGATATGCTAAGGATTTTGCTTTTTCAGTCTAAGAAAAAAGAGGATGTTCCTAGGAGATCATTTTAACTCTGTATGGAATGGATTGGTGAGAGCCAGAGGAGTCTGAGAGACCAAATACAAGGCTTGGCAGTGTTTCAGGTAAAGCAACAGTGGTTTGGGCAGGGCGGCCTTTGCTCAGACAAGAAAGCACAGAGAGGTACAAAGACCTACTCATGGCATGAGCAAACTCAGGCTTCCTGTTTTGAATGTTCCATCTTTTGAGAGGCTTTCCAATCTGGGATGAAGCAAATGTGTCACTTCCTCAGAAACCCTGCTCCTGCCATTCCTTCTGCTGGGATGAGGCTCCCTTCCACTTGGGCGACTTTTCTCCACTCTTTAAGTTTCAGCTCAAATTTCACGCCACTGCCGAAGTTTGGATCTGGCATGTTTCTTCCCCAAAGGCTCATGTTTTAAAGGCTTGCTCCCCAGAGTGGTGTGATTGGGAGGCCGTGGAACCCTTAAGAGGGGGGCCAGCTGGAAGGTCTTAGGTCATTGGGGGCATTGAAACACTTGAAAGGGCTATTGAGACCCTGGCTCCTTCCTTTTTCTCTCTTTGCTTCCTGGATGAAGTAAGACAAGCAGCTTCTTCCACCCCGTGTTCCCACCATGGTGTCCTGTCTTGCCACAGGCCCAAGACCAGAGGTCAATTAAGGACTGAGACTTCCAAAATTGTAATTCAAAATAAACCTTTCCTTTTTAAAAGCTGATTATCTCAGGAATTTTGCCACAGCAATGGAAAGCTGACTAATACACCCATCATCCCCACCCTCTCTAAAAGAGTTCCCTTAGAACTTTTGATCACTGTTTCCTATATTGCATGACTACAAATTGTAATTAGTTTATTTCATTTTCTTTCTTGGCTCACCTTCTCCCCATTAGAATGTAAGTATTAAGAAGATACAGAACAAGGTATCCTGTTCATTATTCTGTCTCCAGTATGTAGCCCAGAACCTGGCAGAGAACAAACCCTCAGCAATCTGAATAATCCTCAGAAAGTCCCAAACTACATTTCAGGAACTCTATCATGAGTTAAGTGCAATGACTTTAAGAGTCATTTGGTCTTGATGCAAATGGGAATGTAAATGCAAACATGTAAATGCAAATCAAGAAACATCAAAAGAAGATGATAAAACAAAAATCCTGCTGCTTAGGCCCTCAACCTCCACCAAGGATGGTCTATGGATTCCTTGGGAGTTCCAAATCCCAGTTTGAGAAACAGGCTCCCATGGACTCCAGAGATCATCTCAGTTGGAGGACTGGAGCTTTTATCTACTCCATGGACTGGCAGGTCTTCAATTGAGAGAATGTACCACAAAAATCTAAGGTATTATTTCTACACGTTCTAGCCTAATGATATCATGTACAGATCATTAAAGAACATAAAAACATTACTTTAAAAATTACACAATATTTCAGTATCCTAAGCAATCAAAGGAAAGCCATATAATTTTGTGGAGTCTTTATGACTCCACAAGAAGGATGTTGGCACTGATGTGGAATAAGATTAAGTGGGTATGGCCTGAATCTGGGGCACCTCCACCATTCTTCTTCTTTCCTATATTACACTTACAGTAGGCATGTGAGATAAAGTAGAAACAAAATCTATTGGGGGTGAAATTGTCCCTGAATTTGTGGGGAGTGGTGACAGAGAATGGGAGAGTGGTGACTGAGATTGGGAGTCTCTGATGACCTCATGGCTGTGGCATGCAAGGGCACAGGATGCCTAGCTGCTGTGGTTATGTCCTGCCTAAGGAGGCTCTGTGCATGAGTCCTATCAGCTCTGACCTTGATCTCAGGCACACAGCTCCCAGTGACAGGAATACTCATGCTAGACAACCACAATGTTTCACCAGCTCCGCTACTCCTGAGTCAGACTGCTTAACAGTAACTTTAAACAATGAGCCTCCATGAGCCCGCTACACAAAGCTCCTAACATTGCACATTGCAGCTGTGGAAAAGCTGCATAGATGTTTCTAGTTCTGTAACTTTCTTGAGTACAGAGAATAATGCTTGCATAGTCTTTAACCTGTTAATGAGACATCTATAAATAGAAATTGCTGGCATAACTCATTAGATCGGCTTCTACATCAGAGAGCATCGCTCCACCTGATCCCAGCTTTATCTTCACAACCTCTCTGTGTGAGTCTTTATTTTTATTTTTAAAATATTTTAGTTGTAAATGGACACAATACCCTTATTTTATTTATTTATTTTTAGGTGGTGCTGAGGATCAAACCCAGTGCCTCACACATGCTAGGCAAGAGCTCTACCACTGAGCGACACCCCCAGGCTGAGTCTTTATTTTTTAAGCCCCTATCACCCCTCACCAGAACCACGAGTCAGATGAGGCATGCATTCATTGTTATTTGCTTATAGAGCAGTCTCATTGTGTAGTAACTCTGCCAAGTGCTACCTACTCTGTGAAGCTTCATCAGGAGGAAAAATCCTAAGAGAAGCTTGCATTTTTAAAGAAAATACCAATGGGGGCATGTATAAATATGTAAAACATCCCATTATTATGTAAAATTATAATGCATAAGGTAAAAAACAAAACGTTTTCTTTTTTTGGGGGGGTGTAGAAATTTCTTTTTTTTTAATTATTTTTTTATTTTTACAGACTGCATTTTGATTCATTGTACACAAATGGGGTACATCTTTTTGTTTCTATGGTTGTGCACGATGCAATTTCTAAAGAAAAATATCTGGTTTTTTTTTGGCAAAATAATTCGAGTATAAAATATAATGTGATGCTTTCCTCTTGGGTCTCCCTGGATTCTTGGTTTTCTGCTACGGGATCCCTAGACTATGAAACTGTGGCGTGGGCCATACTCTCTGCATGGTGGCAGGAAGAGGCATGTAGACGGAGCAACTTACAGTTCCAGAACGGGGCTGTCTGCCAGTGGTTGTTGTCGTGTGTGAAGCAGGTGAGGCCAGGTAGGCTGCACTCTTCTCCCTTCCTCTGGCGTTTCTTCTCCTTCCTCTCCTTCTTCCTCCGACGGTTCTCCTTGAAAAGTTGCAGTTTGCTGTCGACTTCTTGAGCAGCCTCCCTGTTCCGATAGAAGGGATTAAGGTACTTTCTTGATGAAAACTAGGATTGTTGTTAGGAGCCTTGCAACAGTATTTAAATACATACAAGAACAGACAACCTTTACTTTTTACAGAGAACTTCAAAATAGAATCAGCACTAGCGAGGGCCAAACTCAATAAGTGACAACTGTCCCAGAATCAGCATCTTTTTTCTTATTTACATGTAAGCATAAATTGAGATAAATGTCAATTCAAATCAATGGATCCTGCTAGCCACATTTTTTGGACAATTGGCTTAAATTTCTGGTAGCTCAGTACCTATAGAGTCAATGTTTAGTTGAACCAGAAGGCTCGGATTAGAAGGTTTTAAAAATTCTTCAAAATAGATTTGGAAATTTAATTTAAAAAAATTTTAAAAATCTCTCTTCTTCCCTTTCCCCTTCCCCTTCCCCTCCTCCTCCTCCTCCTTCTTCTTTTTTTTTTTTTTTTTGGTACCAGGATTGAACCCAGGGGTGCTTTTAACCACTGAGCACATCCCCAGCCCTTTTAATTTTTTTCTAGAGACAGGGTCTCCCTGAGTTGCTTAGGACCTTGCTAAGTTGCTGAGGCTGGCTTAGAACTTGTGAACCTCCTGCCTCTGCCTCCTGAACCACTGGGATTAGAGGTGTGCACCACTATTCCCAGCTATTTCTTGCTTTTCCCACACAAGGATCAAACTTCATTGCAGTTCAGATGCTAAATCTCTTTCACATGCAAATTCTGCTATTATTTTAAATACCTGTGGATTTCTTTGCAGTGTCAGAATTCAACACTAATACAGGCTGCTCTATAGGACATACTGACCTAATTAAGAGGGTCTGTAGCCACTCTCCACAGATGGCAGTGTATGGAAAAAATCCCACTCCTGGTCCCTTACAAGAGGCAGAGTGTGCATGCAGAGTTAAAGTGGAAGCTCTGCGTGGCTGTCCCTCAAGGGATCACAGAAGCCTTGCGTGGTCCCTTGGTGAGGCGTGGGCTTTCAACTTCTTGAACTGTGTGCCCTTCTACATGGATCTACCTCTGGCAAAACAGCACCATGGGAACCCGGGGATCCTTTGCAACTTTTCAAGTGACCAGTGGACAGTTCTCATCTCCCAGCAAACATGGAAAAAGAAGTCACTTACTTGAAGGGGTGAAGATGGCTCTTCAATTTCTCTTGTCTTTTTACACCTTTCTCTTTATTGTAATAGCTGCAGGCCAGAGGATTACAAAGTGAGTCTTCATAACCTTGCATTTGATCAAAGAGTTTATTTTTTTAAAAAGAAGCAACGTAGAAGGCAGGCAGTTACTCTGTTGTCACTATTGTAGCTTATTTTAACCTTTTCTTAAATTCACAGCATACTTGACTTAAATAGATGAGGTCGTAATACTATACCATAATAAGGTCATATTAAGCTTGATATTGGGAAAAGAGAAATGAGCCTTGTGCTAAACACTTCAGCTGTGTAAAAATGGGTGTAGAAAGCAGATGAGGGAAGGGTACATGCTCACCTCTGTTTACTGCAGCTGCATTCCTCTGGCTTTCTTCTTTTTAGGTGTCCCCTCACTTCTCTCAAATTCTTAATTTTATCTTGCAGAACTTCAATCTGGAAAACATGTATTCAAATCATTACATTTTAACATCAGGATTTTCTTTCCCTTCCTTCCTTCTTTCCTTCCTTCTTTCCTTCCTTCCTTCCTTCCTTCCTTCCTTCCTTCCTTCCTTCCTTCCTTCCTTCCTTCCTTCCTTCCTTCCAGGGACTGAACTCAGGGTCGCTTAACCACTGAGCCACATCCCCAGCCCTTCTTATTGTTTATCTAGAGACAGGGTCTCACTGAGTTGCTTAGGGCCTCGGTAAGTTGCTGAGGCTGACTTTGAACTTGCAATCCTCCCACCTCAGCCTCCCAAGCTGCTGGGAGGTATGTGTCACCACGTCTGGCAATGTCAGGATTTTCTTTACAAAATCCTTTTCACCCTGTCTGCTCTGTTCCTTAATTAAAACTATTCAAGATAACCATTAATTTAGAAACAAACAGGTGTAGAATATGTCTATCTCTGTATTCCAGCTGAAGTGTAATGGATAAACATTAACAGTTGCTGCTTTTACAACTGAATCCTTTTCTTGCACAGATGGTCAAAATACCATCGAGTCAATCCTCATTCTCTTCTCACACCCTGTTTTGTTTTCAGCAGGACTATCACTAAACTACAGGAGAATGATAAATACTTTGACCAGTTTTCTATTTTTCAAATAATTATAAAGAAGATAATGCATACAGTGGCTATATTTCATCTTGGCAGATTCTGGCAAACCGAGTCTGTACATATTTTATTTATTTTTTGGTATTGGGGATTGAACTCAGGGGTGCTTGACCACTGAGTTACATCTCCAGACCTTCTTTTAATTTTTTACGTTTTGAGACAGAGTCTCTCTAAGTTGCCCCAGCTAACCTTGAACCTGCAAAATTCCTGCCTGCGCCTCCCTGAGATTACAGGCATGCACCACCATGCGTGGTCTGGACTTGGAATAACCTTACAACCACATCATGCTGACCTCTTTATCGATGTATGCTTTATGATCCTTCCAGGCTCTGGCTGATTGATACAGTTCTCTCTCACAATGGATTGTATCATTGGGAAGAATAAAACACCTGTGAAACCGAACAACAACAACAAAATCATGAGAAATAGCTTTATATTCTAATATTAAAAAATGCAAGGAATAGATAGCTAAGAGAACTTATTATCCTCAAAACTCTTTACCAGTAGGCAGAAGCAGTGAGATAGGAGCTGATTCCGAGACAAGGGTAAATGGTAATGTGTCCTGGCTACTGGTCTGGCAAAGGAGAGTGTCACCTCTCTGTGACTAAGATATCCCCGAAATCTTATTATGAACCCATGAATAGTTTCCACCCTAAACTCAAGCTTTGAAAGCCTGAGCAAATACACATAGAAAAGTAAAGGAGGTGTCCACCATCATAATGCAGATGGTTTATTTGAAGAAAGGCAGAATGAAAATGGGAATAATTATTTCATTCTATTCATTTGGCTAAAAAGAGCTTGTCTTAAGTACTCTGTCGATTGTTTTTCTTTTTTCTTTTTTTCAGTGCTGGGGACCCCTAGTTCCTCCCTTAATCTTGAAGCAAAAGAAAGAACGTTAAGGAGAGAGAGTCGGTGGGATATGAGTCAATCTATACTTTCAGAGAAACAAATCCTGGTCTAAATCTCTTAGGGTATAATTCTAACAACTACAAGTGTCTAGAGAGCAGTCCCAGAGATAAAAACTGGCAGAACTCACAGTACCCCATGTCCCCAAAGTGATGACATTAAGAAAACAAATGACTTGCTAATAATGTCAGAAAGAAAACATTTCTTTATCAAGAGAATAAATCGATTTAGGGAGGAACCAAAGACCAAGTGAATCCTTGAAAGTCACGGAAAAGTTGTTTCGCTTGCCTGACTGCTTGACTTCAAGGATTTCTCTGCTCTCACAATCTGAGTCAGATGAGGTAGGTGTTTCTGCATCTTACATCTATTCCCAACCTATGCCAGCTTTCTAGAAGCTTCTTCATGACCCCCTGTGTTTCGTTTCTGAGGCTGTAACTGTGGAATGCTCTAAGCAACGGTGACCATGCACGGTGGAAGAGCCTCTATCAGCTCCTGTAACTGTTTCCATCTGCTTCTAGCTGCCTACTAAAGGGTAATTGCTTAGGGGCAGGAACCCCAGGCCTGCTAAGTCAAGATGTGATGAAATTACTCTGGCTGGATTCCCAGTTGATTAGCGTTAATGAGAAATTGAACACAAAGCACATGGTTTGGACTCCTTGTCGCTTCCTTATTCCCCAGTTGTCCCGGAGGCCAGTCCTTTGGCCCCGCGTTACCAAGTGATGCTACCTTTAATGGAGTGAAAAGCGGTGATGATCTGGGGCAGAGGCCACATGATCCCAAACCCAGAGAACAACCGAAGTCTTCTTACTTATGCGTCACGCGGACTGTGGTGGGTAGGCCCACGGAATTGCTGCTGTCTGCCAGCAGCTCGTCCCCATTGCCACCGCCACCAGCAGCCTGGTGACCTCCCAACCCCCTGTGGCCTTCGTCGTGACGCTTGGCAATGCTCCTTGGCTGCAACACTTGCAATTCTTCTTCTTCCAGATTTATGTCATATATCTCTCCTTCGAATTCAACGGACAAGGAGCGTGTTTGCCGGGTATGGACAAACCGGGGCTTGTACTCTGGAAATGAGGGAAGATAGGTTAATGTGGATGATCTGATGCAGTTTAGGAAGGAAGAAAACGATCACGGGCTCAGTGAGGGTCTTGCAGAGGGACAAGCAGTACAGGCTGCACTGCTCTGGGGCATCGTGGTGCCCTGGCATTCACGCGGGGGAGTCGGGCTCTTGTTCTGGCAGTGCGACCTCATGGTAGCCTGAGGGCCGTCACTTCTCACCTGAGAGGACAGATCTAGGTCATCTCCAAGGTCCTTTCCACTGATGGCAGGCTGTGCACTTCTACATTCAGTTCTGAATCTGAGTCACTCAGACTGCTTGGATAAAACTAGATTCCCAATTATGGTATTAGTAATGACTCTCCTTAGCTGGGTGTGGTGGTGCATGTCTGTAGGAGGCTGAGGCAGAGGGTTGGAAGTTTAGGCCAGTCTTGGCAATCCTCTGCCTCAGCAAGACCCTGACTCAAAATAAAAAAAATAAAAAGGGATAAGGTTGTAGCTCAGTGGTAAAGAACCCCTGGGTTCAATTCCCAGTTACCACTCGCCCAAATATTTACTGAGCTTTTGCTATATTTTGTACACCTTTTATTTATCTTGAATCTATAATCTTTATTAGATTGTCAAAACAAGCTCAAGAATTCGGTGTTACCATCCTTATTTCATGGATGAGAGAATTGAAGCTTCGAATGTCACATACATTCTGTAAGACAGCAGGAATTAGGATGAGAACCTCTCAAACTGATTTTACTACTACCTTGGACTGCTTTTTCAAAAAAAATCTTGTATTTGCACAAATAGGGGAAGATAGGCTTAAGAAAAATTAAATTTTGCTTGTGTCAGCCAAGTGACTTTCCATACCTGACAAATGGAGAGTCAGGCCAGGCCTAGGCCAGCATGTTTTCTGGTGACCATGGAATGTTATCAATTACTCATTGGGTCCCAGCTAAGAACTTTAATGTGCAACCATTGTCCCCTATTTACTAGATGCACTTAGGCTCCATGGGCACACTCCTCTGGACTTATCTCTCCATCCTGATGCTCAAATAGAAAGAAGGGGGCAGATAGGATGGGGAATCAGAATCTTTGGGCTCTGAGACAGCTCTTGCAGGACCTTGCTATGTTCGGATGAGAGGGGGTCGTCCATGATAGTGGGTGATGGGGCATGCCCACAAGTTCCGCTGTGGTGGAAAAGAGAAAAACCCACTTCTGCCCTCAAATACACATGATTCCATGGAGTTGAAACAGCTTGTGCCCAACGTGGAAAATTCCCATGTCTAACTTTGTGGAAGAGAAGGGATGACCCTGCTTCTAAGCTAAACTTTTGTGATTCAGTTTTGTTCAAGGAGAGTGTGAGGGGACCTTGTCCCTTGTTGGGTTTAATTTCTTTCCCTCCCTCCCTCCCTCCCTCCCTCCCTCCCTTCCTTCCTTCCTTCCTTCCTTCCTTCCTTCCTTCCTTCCTTCCTTCCTTCCTTCCTTCCTTCCTTCCTTCTCAGGTAAATGCTCTACCACTAAGCTGTACCTCACTCCTGATTTTAAATTTGATAGTCTTATGTGAATGTGAGTATGGACTATCCTCTCAGGAAGAAGGAAAATCTTCTTAGCTTTTTGGGCTATGGACTTTTTGAAGATTTTGTTGAAAAGTTAATCGAATTTGAGAAAAATGTACACATTCATAAAGAATATACTCATGATTTTGAATGAACTATCGGGAATTCATGACCTTAAAACTTTCGCTCAAGATAAAAACACTCATCATAAGGGCATCCACTATTCTGATGAATGACTGGAATTCCAGATCTTGGTCACAGAATTAATGTTTCTTATTTTCAAAGGAGTTACAGAAAACAATCACCATAGAATTGAGCCACTTTTCACATTACTCCACTAGATGGCACCAGACTCTCGTTCTTCTACTTAGAGTTTCCGCCTGCCCGTTTTCATGTTTATATAATTGTAGGTATCTCAAAGTGGCCTAATAGTTTTTATAAAGAGAATGGCAGGCCATACATTTCACGCGGAAGTTTGACCCTGCCAGTAAACAATACCCAATCAGTTGACAAAACTTAAAAAATATATTGCCCTATGACAGATTAAAATATATTCCCTAAAAAAAGGTGTTTATGTTTTTCCTCTTAAATGCATCCACATCAATACCTTGGATTTTTATTTAAAGCAACTTAAGGCAGACAAATAATGACATTAGCATGAAGGTAAAATAAAGTGGACCTAAATTATACCTTTTGCCCTTTGGAAAAACCACTTTATAGTTTTTATGTGTACATATGTTGTACATTAGGTGTTTTTACTAAACCTATTTGTATTCTATGCTTATGTGGAAATAGTTAAAAAGCAAAATTTTAATTTAATATTAGCTTTCTTATTTTAAATAGAGCAATGATTATTTTGGTCTGAAAACGATGTATTGGTAATATCTGAAATATGGAAGGGGGACCGTTTATCTAAGGCTGTGGCCTGCCATTGGGGTGGTCACAAAGGTCTGTCTTACTTGGAGTCCCTTGGTTCCTCAGGAACTGCCTCTGACTCTTCCTCTGGCTTCTGCTGGCCCGGTAACCAGACTCCCTGCAACTGCACTCTTTGTCCTTGTCGTGGAAGCCACGAGAGTAGAGGTTCCGTGTGCTCTGCCGGACAGTGAGCAGGTCACTGGGCCCTTTACACTTGTGAATTCGAAGCTTGCCAGATGTGTCCTCAATACACTGCCACTTCTGCAAAAGCCAATGGGAAAGCAGTTGACGATTTGGATCCAGGTGTTATTTATTAAGGACTGCAGCCTTGGGGTCCCCACCCCCGTTTTTAAAGAAGCACTGTCAATACTGTTAGAATGAATGAAGAAAGCCAAGTTTTAAGTGACCATGCAATAACTCCGTTCTCAGTTCTACTTCTTTCACTGTAGGGTGACGACGAAATCAATGGAAATCAGAACTACCCCAGTGCCACTAGAGCCAACAACTGATACATGAATCCTCAGCGTGCAGACTAAACAGTCTTGAACGAAACACGTGAAAGCCCTTCGTTCACTAAGACTCAGGCGCAGCTGTCAGGGCTGTTTTCGCCAGACCTCTCCTGCTCTGGAAAAACAAACCTGGCTGCTTTGTTCTCTGCCCCTGAATTTTTAACACCAGCCAGGGAAGAGTGGCACATGAGGAAGACAGAGATGGGTTTAATAGGAATCCATTCCAGGTGCTGGCAAACTTGTCAGGTTTCCTTTCATCTTTTCTTATCCTAGTATAAACTCTGGACACCCAGAAGCCTGTGGGATGTTTCTGGGAGAAGCGGGCACAATGTGGGAGCTTGCCCTGGATTTCTAGTTTGAACCTTTCATCAAACCCGCTAAAGGTTCATTTCTGAATAAGCATGACATGCTTCAGGGCTCAGTATCCCAAACACTTACTGAGTATCTAGTCCAAAAAGTAGCCCTTCACCCTGGGAAGCATTTCTTGGGCTCCTCTACATATAAAAACTCAAGCTGGGTGTGGTGGTGCATGCCTGTAATCCCAGCAGCTTAGGAGGCTGAGGCAGGAGGATCTGGAGTTCCAAGCCAGCCTCAGCCACTTAGCAAGGTCCTAAACAACTCAGGAAGACCCTGTCTCTAAATAAAATATAAAAAAAGGGCTGGGGATGTGGCTCAGTGGTTAAGCACTCCTGGTACCAAAAAAAAAAAAAAAAAAAAAAAAAAGGACTTTATAACTTCTTTTACTTGCACCCCACCCCTTCTTCCTTCTTCTCTCTCATGTATTCACTTGGGACTTGGGAGTCAGGAAGAATGTAGGCCTTAACTGGAAGTTGACCAAAGTTGGTTAAAGTAGTGACAAACTGGAGCATTACTATATTTTTATCTTTTTTCCCTTTTCTATTTATGAGTATCACCTATGTGTCACTATGTATTGATACTTTAAACACATTTCTAAACTGTGGCCAAGCAATATCTGCACAATTATGTGTTGTACCACTTACAGATTTCCAAAGCTGCTAAAATAGTATACTTTTTTAAACGATATTTTTGCATGCACTATTTAAAATGATCTTCTATCTATCCCCTCATTGAGTCAATACCACATTCCGAGTAAATCTTGATGGCAGTATTCTAATGCAAGGTTAAGTTTGGCCAAGGGTCCCAGAAGGCTTTGTCAGCGGGTGAATGAAACTCACGTACACACAAGTATCACAGTGAACTAGAGATGTGGAGTCACTGTTCATTTTCTGTTGAAGAAATGCAACTCGGAGCTGCTTTGGGCTTCTACTGTACACTCCCCAGACCCCAATTAGATAAGACTCATTCTATGATTTTGTTTTAGCTCTTTATACTCTTGGTGTTATTGAATGTTTATTTCAAATCATATTAAAGTGCACTTTTATTTGTGGCTTGCATAGAATGTCTTTTTTTTTTTTTTTTTTTCTTTTTTGGTACTAGGGATTGAACCCAGGGGCGCTTAACCACTGAGCCACATCTCCAGCCCTTTTTATTTTTTGTTTTGAGACATGGTCTTGCTAAGGCCTAGGGCCTCACTAAGTTGCTGAGGCTAGCTTTGAACTTGAAATCTTCCTGTCTCAGCTTCCTGAGTCTCTGGGATTAACCAAGGCCACACCTGGCCTTGGTTAGAATGTCTCGAATGTTCAGCATCTTCAACCAGAGAAGCAGGAGCTCAAGAGTGAAAGCAACTATTAATCAAGCAACAAACAAGAATAGTTTAAGGAAGGACTTAGAGAAGACTTAACTAAAAGTAATGTGAAGTTGACTTGATAAGGCCCTAGGGAGTTAGGTCACATGTGGGGTTCTCAAACTTGGCTGGACCTTGGGATTTTCAGAAGCTCCCCAGGTGATAATTTTGTGCAGTTGGGGTTAAGAACCCCTGCTACACATTAGCCACTGGGGGTCCTGTTGCAGCCAGATCCTATGGGGAAGAAAGGAGGAATATATTTCAGACCAAACAACTCAGATGCATGAGTCTCTGAGGAGGATGTAGGTATCTATGGGTGTGGTGTGTGCAAAGAAAGGTGTGTCTAGAAATGTATTAATGTAATCAGGTCAGAAAATGACTCTGGTCAGATGGATAAATACAACCAGCACATGGATCCCTTAGGACATGTGCTCTACTTAAAGAGTAACCAGTTTCCTGCATTCTCTATCCACAGTTATTGACAGGTGACTTACACTTGATTGAAAACTGCATGTGACCTCTTGCCAGGTTCTGTTGTGTAATATGGAGACCCTGAATTTCCAGGCCTGGAGGAGTGACCCTCACAATTATGTCCAATTAGCTTCAGAAGGTGCTGTGAAATTCTCAAAAAGTATTCAGAGACTGAAAGACAACTACACTAAGAATTAACTATATTCCGTATAGGATTCTTGATGGTGAAAAGTGTTGCTAAAATAAGTACCTTTTCGTAGCTCCAAAACATTGGGAATTAGTAGTGCTTGAATTTATGTATAGATCTCTATCTCTTAAATACAAATAACTTGAGACTCACCATCTACCCAGGTAATCTTTACCTCTAGCATTTGCAAAGTAAGAGTTGGCCAGGTACAGTGGCGCCCACCTGTAATCACAGTGACTACAGAGCCTGAAGCAGGAGAATCAAGAGTTCAAAGCCAGCTTCAGCAACTTAGTGAAGTCCTAAAGCAACTCAGTGAGACCTTGTCTCTAAATAAAATATAAAAATGACTGAGGATGCGTCTCAGTGGTTAAGTGTTCCTGGTTTCAATCCCCAGTACCCCCATCTCCCCAAAAAATTTTTGCTTTTTTTCCCTTTGGCCTAGAAAAGCTGATGGTACAAATAGATTCCTATAGAACACAAAGACATAGGCAGAATTTTTAGCAATCTAGGCTATTTGGAATCCAACCTACATTTTCTCATTAGCCAAATTCCTTCTTGATTTCCTGTGGGATAGAGATCAAGAGAAAGAGTGCTTTTTCTTTCTGAAGAGGAATTTAACCACACTAGTTGTCTGTCAGTGTCTCTGGTGCAGATGAGGTATCATACAAAATCAAATACACTTACACATGTGTATTTGTGCACACATGCACACACATGTACACCCACATACACTATAGGTATACATAATTTTACACACATACTTGGGTAAAGCAAGAGTCATTGACAGGTGTCAATTACTTTCTTTATCATGCACACTCTGAAAAAGTTACAGACCCTATTAGATAAAGTAATTAGCTAGAGGCTTCAAAAATCTTAGTGGCAAGCAAACTAGGAATTTCAATGAAATATAATTACCACACATTTGCCACAGTCATTTTAGTGTTCCATATCATGACACTTTTTATGACTGTGCAATAAAACCTTGAAATAGCTGCCACTAAAATGGTGATTCTGCTTGGAGAGTTTATAGATGGAGGCAGAGAAAAGGAATTTTTTTAAAGAAATTACTTTGAAACCAATGCTGCAAGCCATTTAAACAGTCAAAACAAAGAGAAGAAACGATTTTGCCTTGCAGATGAAAGCCTGCGCTCAGGGAGGCACCTGTTAATGGAATGGGGAGTCAGCCCCAGAAATGTGCTCTGCTCGAAAAGGGCCTTTGCAGAAACTCAGCTGTCACGCTGACTTGCTTTTTATCTACTCTCTGGAAGTTTATCAGTAAATCAGTTAATTGCCAGATCTGATTGTCTCCATTTTTACCCTCACTCTGCATGTTCCTTTCTGCTTTCTGGGACTCCATAATTTCAGTTTTCCTGCCTCTCCAATTTATCAGTTTGTACCAATAATTCAGTACACACTCATTCCACCAAAATTATGCACATGTGGTGTGGGCAAGGTGCTGGATAAAATTATTTAAATAATTTCTTCCGTTGTTATTTCATTTTTGTCTTTTCAACTACATCGAAACAGAATTAAGGGCAAGGGACAGGTCTCATAACTCTGAATACTTTCTGGAAGTTAGATCAGCACAGAATCCCTCTGTTAGGTAATTATGTATTAGTGTTACTGATTCATTATGTCTGCCTATATATAAATAAGGGGGAATGGTTATTTTGGTACAAGGGTACATGCATTGCTAGTTTGATGGAATCAAACCAAATGAGAAGTGTATCAAAATATATCAAACACCTATCAAACAGTTTGGTTCATCATCGTCTTTACCATCACTACCATCATCAACTCTAACTTGATGCCAGGAACTGGTCTAGAGCACTTGATAGGAATTTATTCATTCGGTAATTACAACTACCTTAAGTCATATATTGGGATAGTGAATACTACCTATGTCCTGTCTTGGTCTTGGGAAGGGTCTTTTATACCCATTTGGAGAGTCTTTCAAGCTAGAAAGCCTGAATTTGAATAGAACCCACTTTATCTCACAGCTCTGTGAACCTCTGCAAGGCAGCATGAGAAGCCCGGGCAGAGCCCTGAGCATTAGAGCACACAGGAAGAAGCAGCGCGTGGCAGGTGCTCAGGAGCACCGCTGCTATTATTGTTATCCATTCCCTTACACTGCTGTAGTTATTACTCAAACAATTACAGCTAATGTAAACTAGATGGGAGGGAGCCATTTTAATAGAGGTAAGTATTGGGTTGGGCATCTGAAGACCTCAAGTTGAACTGTCTGTTGCTGCTAACTCATGGCTTTGAGTCTGCAAACTGCAGACTCTTTCTGTTCTTCCAGATTCCACATCTGGCAAAACAATACTGGCTTCTCCTGGCCTCAAGGGGATGTCATGAGATTAAATTGTTGAGTGCTTTGGAGTTCTAAGGAGAGAACGCACTACAGGAATCTGGACCAGACCTTTATAAATGTTTACCTAATTCCTGAACAAATCAGTATTTCTTGATTGTAAACTGTATGTAATAATTACTTAGAGGGGGAGGTTGTAGCTTTTTTTTTTTTTTTTTTTTTTAGATGGATCTTGCTATGATTCTTAGGCTAGTATCAAACTCCTGGGCTCCTGCAATCCTCCTGCCTCAGTCTCCCAAATGCTGAGACTATAGGTTCAGGCTGCTGTGCCCCACAAGGCTTTGTCACATATACATTTGAACACCTGTCACTCTTCTGGAGTGAATTTATTTTCCCATCTGAACTTTAGTCTCTTCACGTATAAAATGGGCACAATATCTGTCTCATAGGTGAGGTGCTCAGCAGAATGTTAGATGATGGTACGACTCTGGTTACTTTTTCTCCTTTTTCCTGAAGTAACAAGTAAGTAATCATTGTAATTTCTACAGTTTGAATTGCATATATTCCAGACTGGGTTAGACCTACTTCAGCCCGTTTTCATGAATAAGAAACAAAAAATTTGACAAATGTAAACTGCAGTGTAAACGTAATTTTACACACGCATACGCATGCGCACACATGCACACACATGCACACACACATTGCTTCTCTGTTATTATGTATCATATTATAAGGATTTGGTCAAAATGTAGGTCAAATCATGTAATCTGAAATTTAACGATGATTTAGTAGTTTTGTGATAATCTGATTATCCTATATACCAGTATTAACATCATAAAAAAATAGTTACCTGAATGTGGGTATACATTTAAACTTTTATCTCAGCCCTGGGGAGTATTAGAAAGATATAAGTATTCCTGTCCAAACTGCTACTTAGCTCAAGCCACGGTTACGTTTTCTCACAAATATGAAATACTTGTTTGTAGCAAGGAAATTTCTCTCCTTTTTTTAGGTGAGTTGAGACCAGATGGAGTTGTGGGAGGGAAAGTAGAAAGGAGAAGCAGAAGAGAGAAAAATGTATCTTCATTTAGATTTTAACCTAGCCAATCATTTGTAAAACTCAGTGTTAGAATGTTTTAAGAAGTTAGTACTTCAGGTAAAATAAAGCTGGTGAACTAACTTGGGCCAACAATCAATAGCCTGCATTTATTAAGAGTTTGCTGTGTGCCAGGCATTGTCCCAGGTGCTTGATTTAATGTGTAACTCATAATTCTTACAGCAGTGCTCAGTGGCAGGTATCATTATGTCCATTTTATGGCTGAACAAAGTGAGGCAGAGTGAGGTTAAGTAACTCACCCATGATCACATGCTAAGAAAGTGGTGGACCCAGGATATACTCCCAAGGTACCTTGAGTGGTCAAAAGCAGAATGATTTGGGGCAGGAGGTGGGTCTTCAGATGGGCCTCAGTGAGGGGAGAGCTTTTGGGGAGGCAGAGATAGCAATTTACATGCAGATGAGAAACTGAGATACGCACATGATGTTTAAGAGACAGGGAACCTGAACAGAATGGTGGGAAAGAAGATAGAATGTAAGTAGGGTGGGACCACAGTGTGTAGTTTATGAGTAAAGTGTCTGTTCTTACACTTTTTTGGAACAAATGCACAGAAGTAAAACATCTAAGCAGATGCACAACTTTTCAGAACGTCCTTCAGTGGAGGCTGAAGAATTAAGGGAGTGAGGCTAGAAGGCTGAGTGATCCACACTGCCCGAGTGCAGGTGGGAATTCAGTCAGAGGATGGCAGCAGGAGCTTAGTCCTGGGCGTGCCTCCAGAATGCTGGGGTGGGGGCATGTCTAGAGCCATGGGGTGCTTTTAACCAGAGTCCAGGGAGTTTCTGGAAACAGGCTGTCAATTTCTGGCAAATTAACAATTCTAGCCAGATCTTACTAGTAAATGTCTTTTTATTCATGCTCTGCAGGGGGGATGATAAAGAGCAGAGGGATATCGAGGGAAAAAATAGAGAGAGAGATATGTTCGTTCGTTCATTCATTCATTCATTCATTCATTCATTCATTCAGAGGAACACAGATGATCCTGGAGCTAAACTGGTTTATACTCAACAAACTATTGGAGGACTTACAGAATTTTTAAACAAATCTCTGATTTGTCATTGATGCAATAGTAGAAAGGCAAACTAAATTGTCAAGATGCTGGAATTTAATAACTCAACAAAAGGACATTTGTTCTACTCTATAAAAAACAAATCAAGTTCCTTTTTTTTCTGTGAAATGGCAGAGAATACATTAAAAAAAAAAAAAAGTCCTTCCCAGTTGGATGCCCAGGGAATTTCTCTTTTATGCAACTCTTATTTAAGGAGACAATGTGTATAGCTAGAAGAAGAAGAATGAAAAAGAAATCCACCTCCCAATAATGCTCATTTGAAATTTATGGTCCGTAACCTGGGCTGCTCAGAGAAATAATCCCCAGGACTCCAAAAAGAGCTGATATCTGTGTCCCTACCCTCAAAGTTCTGACATAATCTATCTGAGGTGGACTTGAATATCAGCACTTTTTTTTTTTTTTTTGCTATTATTAAATAATAGCAAATAATAGCAAATGCCATTTGCAGCTTTGCAAAGAAGATTACCATCTTAACCTGTCAAGGAAATTGTAAGTCTCTGGTTAGAAACTACTCAATTTGAGGTGAAAAGATATAAGTTAGCTTAAGTTTTCTGGACCAAAACTACCTTATCAGGAAAATGATACCATTCAACTGAAGATTTCTAAGTCTCTTTCTAACTTTGATATTCTCTGATTCTAGGCCTGGGGTTTTCAACAACACTGTTAAACACACACATACACACACACAGAGATGCTCAGTCTTGCATTCAGACATTTAAAATCTGATTGGTTTGGGGTGGGGCAGTGCATTACTAGTTTTCAAAAACTCATTCAGGTGATACTCATGTGCAGCCAGAATTGAGCATCACTGATCCATTCTCTGGTAAACAGAAGTCTTTTAGGACAAAAATTGAGATTTGCACATGAACAAGTACATGTGTATGTGTGTGTACAGAAATGTGCTCAGGGTGTAATGCCTAGCTGAGAGAGTGGTGGGAATTCACACTTTGTCTTGGATTAATTCAGAAACATGGAAGTAGTGTAAACACATATGTCCATGTTGTCTTAATTAGTCCCTGCTGGTTGCTCTGTGCACATTGTCAAGAACTGATGCCAAGCGCTTGGGATTCCAGCCCATTTTAATTCCCTGTTGGCTTCATAGAAGTGAAAACAACAGGTAAGTAGGACTGGAACAATAGCAATACCCAGTCTTCACATAGTACAGGAAATAAATCTCAGCCTTACATGACATTTTACATGTATGGTATCACTTAATCCTCACAAGAGTGAGATTAATTTTCTCCATTTTAGAGACAGAGACTAAGGAGAAATGAAAAGGCTAGTTCAAGAAGACATTGCTAGAAAGTGGTGGCAACTGTTTTCCAACCTAAACCTTTTGACCTCCAGTTCCTCCTTCCTTTATTTTTTTATTTACTCTGTTTTATGCAGACACACCTCCTTGACTCCAGTTAGGTCACCAGACACTGGGCTGGGATGGGAGGAGACCATATGCTCTCCTTGGAGATTAGGAATAAAAGGGGTAATAGAGCTGATTTTTCTGCTACGCCCCATGGAGGGTCAAACCTAAGACTGTGCTGCCTTAGAATGTAGGCAATTACTTGCGTAAGAGGAAGAAAGCAGGGCACAGGCCACGTGTGATCCCAGCATCAAGACAGTGGATTCCAGGCAAATCGGTTCTAGCCTTAGTCGTCATCTTGATTCTGGACAACATGATCTCATTGTTCTGGACTCTTGTTTTTTGTTGTTTTGTTTTAAGTCAGTGATATGGTCACTTCTGAAAGATCTTTTCAGAAAGTAGTTAGAGCAAAAGGTCAGGAGATAAAATTCTGTAGAACTCAACCAGTTATCGGGTTTGATCTACAGATTTAATAAATGCTTTGAAGAGGCTCAAGATTTTTTAGGTTCTTAGATTCTTTTTCTAAACTATTATTATTTTATTTCTAGTTGCAGATGGACACGATATCTTTATTTCATTTATTTATTTTTATATGGTGCTGAGGATTGAATCCAGTGCCTCACATGTGCCAGGCCAGCGCTCTTCCACTGAGCCACAACCCCAGCCCAGTTCTCAGATTCTAAATAAGATGTAGGTACCACAAGGGGCCAGAAATGTGCTTCAGAGTCACTTGAAGACTTGTTAAAACACCACTGGGGACTCTGATTCAGTGGTATGGGGTGGCCAGGGAGCTTGCATTTCTGCGATGCTCCCTTGGGGTGCTGATCTTGCTGGTCTGGGGGCAGCACACTAGCAACTACAAGATTAGAGTAACCATTCGCTAGTGCCATGGTTACACTGAAGCTTGAGGCAACCTGACAATCTCAGTAGGTCTTTACTTCTGCCCAAATTGAAAAATCCTATAGAAAGAAATCACTTTAGGGGCAAAGCTTAAGTCTTTGTTCCATGAATTCAGGCACTTTTAAAAGAAAGAGATGGGTGATATATCCACCTGACAGAATCTAAGTTCAGACTAATTCACATAGAAATAAAACAGCATTGGAAATTTAACAGGAGTCAGATATAAAAGAATTTCATGGGAGCAAAACAAGTTTAGAAAAATATGAAAAAGTAAAATTAAATTTTGGGAATACAGTTAGCATTTAGCACATGAGTGCTCAGGTACCATAATCCAGTTAATGCTGCATTTGCCCTTTAGGACGTATATTGAAATTTCAGTGCAAGCCATATGGAGAGATTTGCAAAATTGTATCCTGAAAGGTAGGTAGGCCGTGTTCCTCATTCCCAAATGGTTATCGTACTCCTGCTTAGAGGACTCAAAGAGTAATAAGATCACCAATTTGCATGAGATATATTTAACACTGAACATTTCCAACTCCTGAATAAAAGTAAAGTAGTCTATTGAGGCTCACTCATAAGAATCATCTTAGAGCTACAAAACAATTCTGAGATTTTATTTATAATAATACTTAGAGCTGCCATGAGAAAGATTTGAAGACTTCAAATTAAAATATAATGAATAGGTCTAAGCTCCTCCATTAAACACTTGAAAATTAAGACTTACTAGAAGAGCAAGAAGGCCTGATTTTATCCCTTCTTTCAACAGATCTCCCTCCCCACCCTCTTACATTTCAAAGGGATCCTGTGTACAAAAAATCATGAGGAAATACAGAGTTAGGATCAAGTTGTTTATTTTGATTATCTACTTAATATGCTGGATACCATATAATAAGACTATAATGAATGAGGGCATTTTGATAATAATCAGGCTGCCCATTTCATGTCTCCACTATCTTTGTTTTTGTGTGTGTGGTGCTGGGGATTTGAACCCAGGGCCTTGTGCTTATGAGGTAAGCACTCTACCAATCAAGCTATATCCCCAGTCCCATGTCTCCACTATCTTGAACGAGCATTGGTGAATTGTGTGAGTATCTAGAGACCAGAGAAATTTTAAAAACTCATTTAGGATTTGAACTTCTCTTTATTTAATGTAGGTTACCTTGGAGGGCAGCAAGTGACTTGAGTCTTTGAATCAGATAACTCCCCTTGGATCTCCGCTTTGCCACTTATCATCTGCCCATTTGTGAGATGGGGATGAAACAGCCTACCTCACTCAAAAGAGATGAGGATTTAATTGAGTGAATACATATAAAATCCAGTGTATTGTGCCTTACATAAGATTAATGCTCGGTGCAAGTTCTTTTCACCTTCCTCTGATTTTATTGTAAGTTGCACTGATTTTAGCAGAAATCCAATCTCTCAATGTGACAGTATTTTCTTTTAGCTTGTATAGTTTTCCTTTTAGATTTCAACCAAGAGTGTTTAAAATTGCTGGTGTTTGTATATCTTCACTTGATTTAAAAGTGGTAATTCATTGTGTGGTATATCGTTTATTCTTATAATAGTTGGAGTTCTGGGTAGCCCTAGATGCTATCATAATATTTCTATTAAAGAAGATTCATTGCAATGAAATAATTGATGTCAGAAAGTTTGTGAGCAGAGGTAGAAACAATAAACATACAGAATATGGTTTTGTTTTTCCTTTCTTGACCTGGGTCATAGATTCTATCCTCTGCTCTGTGTGAATGATATCTGACTTTAGTTTAGGGAGGGAACACCTTATCACATCTTTTAGAGTGCTTCACTGTCAGAGGCTCAGCATCTACCCATGTTTTGACTGAGTGGCCTTTTGACCACTGTTTGATAACTCATTAACAGAAGCCTCAGGAACACGGTGGAAACAGTGTCTTTAGGCACAGAACTCTCTGACAGCACCATATTTTTTAACTGGAGGGAGCTCAAGTGGTGATGAGGAGGCCCAGCGTGACCCAGTTAGTCCAGTCAATGGAGAGGTGTCATAGTGAACTTGCCCTCATGACCATAAGAAAACTTATATCTACCCAAATGGACATTATTTTATATGTTGAAAATCTTTTGAATTAGAAATGGAGAGGCACATGAACAGTGATGAAGAAAAGTGGTGTCACTCACCTGCCCCGGCTGCTCGCAGGCTGTCTGGTACCTGGCCTGCTGGCATAGTTCCTTGACTCGTTCATACTTGGGCAAGTGATTTGACTGTTGGATATTTTTGCTGGATTCTTCCTTCTTTCGTAGAAATTTGCTTTGACAGAAAGGGAAATGCTTCTTATGTGAGAAGTGATCAGCATTACATTCCTGAGTTCTGCTCATTCTTTTTTCCCTGTCACATGACTCCACATGCCTCACAAAGCAACACGTGAATGTTAAAGCTCTGTCCACAGGATTTCAACATTTTCTGAGACCTTTGTGGAAATTACATTCTGGGTTCTATGAAGATGAGTGGTTAGGGTAGAAAGAATAATCTCCCCCCCAAAGCATTAATTTCAAAACATTGGGCATAAATGGTTAGTTTTACATACTCAAGTTCTTCTTGTTAATTAATAACAACATAAATGCTTTTCTCTCTCCTGATTTATGTACAAAGAGAAATGAGGCATTGAGCATAATCAGTAAATAGGGGAACCTGAAAGTGACAATGGAAATAATTATAATGGCTTAAATTTATATGTTTATAACTATGACAGGAACATAAGGGAAAGACGTAGAAGGTAGGGTACCAGGCATGTTTTGAAGGCTATAAGAGAAGGACTTGGGAAGGATGGTTGAGAAAGTTGACCGGTCTGGTTAGGAACCAAAGTTGAGAAACGCAACAGTAAATCAGTACTGATGCAAAGCTTTGGTCCCATCTCCTGATAATTTATTCTTTACAATTGTGATGCAGTAATAATTACTCTCCCTGACCAGGAGAAAATAAGTAGCAAAACCATTCAATCTTGCAACTAGGCTTGCAAAATCCACATGCTTAGTAAACCAAAATAAGAAGGAAAAAAAAAAAAAAAGAAAGAAAGAAAGAAAGAAAATAACCATCAGGGAGAGCTGCCCACTAGGAATGGTTCCCAGAAGCACCCCAGGAACCAATAATTACCCTCTTTCCACTAGGAATGTATCACGCCAAATTTTGGCCTTCTTGTTTGTTCGAAACCTGAAAGCAAAATAATAATATTTACTGCTGGCATCTGGATGTTTTTCCAAATGGATCTGTGCTAACAGTTTATTTAAAGAAACACCTCTCACTTCCCGCAGACCATGACTGCATCTCCATCAATGTGCTATTCACAAACAGCAGAGAAAGGCCCAGCTTAGGGCCATCTGCACAGGCAAAGCGTATTTTACCTCCACTTTTCTCAGCTGTTGCCTGCCTCCGAGAGCCAGCCAGAGCTCTGAGTGCTTAGTGCTGGCTGAGAGAAGGAATTCTGACGCACCTGTTACCTGGCTTTTCCAGGTCCAGAAGTTTGAGTACAGATTTGCCATCCACATCGGGAGGTGCGTCGAGCCCAGCAATATCCAGGATAGTAGGGGCCAGGTCGATGTTAAGAACAATCTGTGGGACTCTGCAAAGACAAAGATGGTTATGGCTCAGACCCAAGGCCAGTGGATGGTGGTGGCATTTAGGGTTGCTCTTTCCATAGCAGCGACTCACTGACCTTCAGCTCTTCTCGCCCTCACCTTTGGTTTCCAGGGATGGGTGGTGGGATTCCTCCAGGGTGGTGAGTGGCCAGTAGCAATGGCACTGACCAAGATTAACGGACTCTTGGCGGGGAAGGGGTTTGGGCTGGAGAGATGGCTCACACCCTTGTGCTCTGACCACACTGCCAGATGAGATGTGGCCTGATTTTGTTTTTCATGGGCTGTGTACTTTTTTGTAAACTAGGGCTTTAAAAATCAATATTCTCAGAAAGAACACATGACTTTAGAGTTGAATCTAATCTATGCTACCAAGGCTTTCAAACATACAGCTTTCTAACTATAGATATGACAATTCCCAGGGTGTTGTTTAGGATCATAAGAGACACAATAACATTCTTCAAAGAAATCCTTCTTATTCCCATCACCCTGTCCTTGGTGTGCAGAGTGATGAGCAGCACATAGGCATAAGGGTAAGATTTAGAAAATCTGAGTTCCGTACCCCAATGCTGCCACTGCCAGAACCAGGGACAGGCATGTACCTGTGTGTCTAGCTTCCCCAAGGTGATATCAGGGTCCAGGCTAGATGGTAGGCTGTTTTGAAATATACTTCCACACTTTTCTTTTAACCTTCCCATAATTCTTTTATGCACATGATCTCATTTTATACAAAACATGGTATAAGGAACGTGAAACCCATTTTATCATGAGAAAATAGAGACAAAGGGATGTAGTGACTAGTGAAAGGTGACAGAAAGAGAATGCCAGCCACTCAAATATTTACTTTAAAAAGTAAATCTTGTGGAACCAACCTAGATGCCCTTCAACAGATGAATGGATAAAGAAACTGTGGTATATATACACAATGGAATATTATTCAGCCATAAAGAATAATAATAATGGATGGAATCCAAGAATATCATGCTAAGTGAAATAAGCCAAGTCCAAAAAACCAAAGGCCAAATGTTTTCCCTGGTAAGTGGAGAATGATATATAATGGGGGTGTGGGGTGTGGGGAGTGAGAGAAGAATGGAGAAACTTTAGATTATGTAGAAGGATCCCACTCCTCAATCTCCTGAGCTATAGTGATTATAGGCATTACAGGCATAAGCCACCATATGCAGCAGAGATTTTGTGTTTGGGTACTGAGGATTGAACTCAGAGCTTTCCACATGCTAGGTAGCACGTCACCATGGAACCATATCCCCAGCCCTCTTTTAATTTAAAAAAATTAAAAACTAAGAGAATGGCATTGATTATTCAAAAAAAAAAAAAATAGCAGTGTATCTCTCTCTGGTTCAGAGAAAGTAAAGATGATATCTGTTCCCCAAAATTACATTCTGTCTGTGTACACAGGCCAAAAAGATATGGATTCTGGTCAATTTGAGAGAATTAGTCATTGATCAGTTATTTCTCCTTTCCCTTGAAATAGTACATGTTACTTAATTTAACATGTGGCAGGGGCGTAAGGTTTTCATCTTCTAAATTACCAAATTACATACACCTTTTTTTGTTTTGGATAAAAGGAAACCAGACACTGAGATTAGTAATTGAATTATCTCGGATGCATATGAGCGAAGGCAGCTGAATGTTGCAGACAGAGAAATACATACGTTGATCCTGGTTCTATGCTTGGACCACGAATAAAGAAAGGCACACGGATATCGAAGTCATATGGCATGGATTTCCCCTTGACTAGTCCAAACTGCCCAATATGGTAGCCATGGTCAGCAGTGTAGATGACATAAGTGTTGTCCAGTTCCCCCGTCTCCACAAGCATGTCATACAGCTGCAACACAGCACGGGATGTGTCAGAGCCCACCGTGAGTCACGAGATGACATGGCACAGGGTTGCCGCAGTTTACCCCAAATCGTTTTTCCATTATTTTTACAGAACAAGAATAGTTTTTAATAATAATGACAGATGTGAACATGACTCATGTTTTCTAACTGCTTATAATCCTGGAAGAGAAGGATCCAAACATACAGTTCAAATGTGTCTTTTTTGAATGGGGTACGTTCTACTTACAGGTTTTGTCCATCTGGTTAGTAAAACAGCAGCAAGGACCACAATAAAATGTAATGAGGCACAAGAGAACCTCCACCACCAAATTTTATAGACTTTAGTTTGAAAATCCCTTGCTAAGGCAAATCTTAATTTCATTCCTTTTTTTTAAACTAATAACCAAGGGTTAAAAACAGGCTGCCTCTCAGCCTGATCCAGGTAGATCCAGTCTTAGGCATGTCTTATTTGATTTTAAAATTCAGAAAATTTCAACTGAAAATTTTTGTATTTTTGGCTTCTTTTTAAAAGTCAGAAAACTTGGTGCACATTTCTACATGACAAAAATTAGCGGGAGCTGTGGGTTGCTGCTTGCTCCCTATAGGGCACTTAATTCTAACCTTGCCACACTTCTCACCAATCCCTATTGCCTTGTTCTGGGCCTGTGACAGTCATTTACATTATTGACTTTATTTCTGAGTGTGGCCTAATTTATGATGCTTTGATTTTTCTCTCTTCTGTCACTGGCTCCTTAAGAACCAATCTAGAAAAACAAACAAGGACAAGATAAAGGAGGCATGACTAAGTCACCAAACACTCTTTAATATGAGGCTGGTAAAGAAAATGAATGAACAGGATCGGCAAGAATGGGTCTATACAAAAGAAGTGAGGCTTACCCTTTCCACAGAATCATCTACGGACATCAAAGTCTGGAGTCTTTTGCGCTGTAGAACATTTGTAAATTCCATGTGAATGGGCAGCATTGGTCCCGTGTACTGCATAATCCAGTGTTTATCCATATTTGGTGCATAGTTATAACTAGGAGTTCTGAAAACATCCAGAAAGAAACCTTATCATACATTTTTTACTTAGTCAATTTATGGAAATATCTTAAGTTAAAGGTTGTGAAATAATCACATTTAGGAAAGACAATTTAGACACAGCTGGAGTGTTTTTCTCTTGTAGGTATCGCCTCTTTGGTTTATAAGAAGATCTGAAGTCCTCACAACCCCCCAAAACATCTACCCTCTGAAGGTATATAAATTAAAACAGATGAAACCAAGATTGGCAGTTGAACATGTTATTAGTGCAAGTTTGTTTGGGTTCATCAAATAAAATGTGTAAGAGACTCATCAACACGATTATGGTTATGTTACAAAGCTACAGATAAAACTCAGTAATACAGAAGGAAATGTTCTCAGGGTGATGTTAACTCATAAAAGTTTTATTGCTAATTAGGCTATTAAATATAGTCACAAATATGTGGAATGAAGATGAATCACAGTCTCAGCACATTTTTCTCTCGAATTTCTTAAGAGCATTTTATTGATTACTTATGTATCTCCATGAGTTTTTCTCATTCCTAATCCTGTATATTAAAACCATTAATTACATTTACTAGAATTATAGCCAAGACTATGTCTTCAATATATGTGCATACCATGAAAGCTATTCATTTCATAGACAAATCAGAATGGTACAGGGCATGATTTTTATTAACCACAGGGAAGTAGGTCCTAGTGGTCTAGGATAGGTTAGTTCAAATCTGTATTTAGTCTATCACAGAGATCCAAGTGGTGTCAAATGAATTCCACTGGGGACCCACAAAATATCTTGCCTTCCCTTTGAAGTTCAACTCCCTCAACTATTAGATGCTACCACCTTGTGCTCCTGAAGTACAAACTCGTGCTATAGCAATTTTTAAACTCAGAATTTTTTTTTTTAACACTTGAATTCTCCGCTAGATTATAACCCGATGGAATCTTCTCTTTAAACATTATTAGGTACATAGGTGTTGGGAATATTTACCATATGTTTGGGATTGTGCAAAGTATTTTATATGCCATTAACTCCTTTAATGATCTCAGATGTCCTGGGAAATAGGTTTATTATATTCATTGAATAGATGAGAAGACCAAAACTTAGCAAAGTTAAATGACTTCTCCAGATTTACAATTTTTCAGGAGTGGAATCCAAACTGGATTCCAATGCTCACTTCCTTTAACAAAATGAAAAAAAAAATCAAGTGAGGGGCGCTTCCAAACCAGGACTTCACAAACAGCTAGTCTCAATGGGTGAGCAGCAGTCTGTGTTGATGGAGAAATCTGATTAGCCCTCTTTGTTTTGGAGAGAATTCTATCAGTGAAAGATTGTGGATAAGGATGACTAAAGGGAACCCTGGGCCAATATTCATATTAATAAAACTAGAGGAATAATCAGTCACTCTGCACCCAGTGACTTCAGGAGATGATAGAACACTGCTGGTTCGGAGCTGATGTGAATTTCCTGTGGGGAAAAACATGGAGATTCTGAGACACATGGTTGTACACTGGCTCAACCTCGCGCACACCGATCCACAGAAATGCACATTTTCTTCTGCTAGGGGATTTGCAGAACCTCCCTTTATATAGTAGAAAATGCTTGTATGGCACCATTAGCCTTCCTGTTAGACAGTTATGATCAGCACGAACACTGGTTACCTGGGCAGAAAGGCAACAGCATAAATACCAGTCAACCCCAGAGACACCGTCTCTTAAAGTATATAAAATAAGCCTTAGAAGTGTAAGCCAACTTCCGTCGAAGGGGACAGTTTTAGAGTGGGTAAGAGGGTATGGCTCCATGTGCTCATCTATAATTGGGTTTCCCAGCCCTCTCTTAAAAAGCTGTTTTGATCTCAAATTCAAGGCTAGCCTGAACAACTTAGCAAGACTCTGTCTCAAAAATTCAAAATTATGATGATAGTAACAATAATAATAATAATAGTAACAACAAAGGGCTGAGGGTGGAGCTCAGCAGTAGAACATCCCTGGGTTCAACCCCTAATACCACCAAAGCAAAACAAAACAAAAAAATCTGGTGAAAGAACTACACATATAATTAATTAAACAGGCCAAGATTGAGGTCCATGAGTTTTCTTCATGAACCAATAAACAAATACATTTCATATAAGTATTTGGGTTGAAAAAAAATCCTATAGTATTAAAACTCTTCAGGTCCACAGTAAAATAAAATGAAATAAAAATAAATAAATAAATAAATGAAAATCTTCAGGTATCATCTGTCATTCTTTCAAAGAGAAGCTTTTAATAGAAACTCTTCTGACTACCATATGGTCCTATTTTTTGGCCCTGCAAAGGTTCCTCGTATCCAGAAGTGAACCAAGCGGGCAGGGAAGAAGGTAGGGACTGACGCTGTGTTCTTTATCCTAGATGCAGCATGTCTTGCTACAAACAGGATTAGATCAAGAGGTTGAGAAGCAGCAGAGAGGGCCTTCCAAATCCCTTCAAAAAGGGTTTTCCACCCATGGGGGTAGTTTGAGGTTATGAAAATACAGCAAGTTGGTCGTGAAAGGTCCCCTAACTATTTGCTGATACGTGCCCTGAAAAAGAACACAGCTATAAAAGATTAGCCAGGGTTTCTTTATAATAAACATCCCTCTCTTATTTCCTTTGATGTTGGGTTAGCTTAATTTAAAAATAAATCTAGTTGACTTTTTTAAAACCACAAAACCTCAATGCAAATAGAAATTACAATAGGGAACTGACACACAGGCTCACTGTGGGCAAATTATATCTTGCACCAGTTACCTTGATGTGCTTGGCCTAGTCCCATCTCCCTTCGAGGAAGAGGGACGGTTGCAGCAAATTACAAGCCTCAATTGGACTCCTGGATTTACAGAATGACATATGTTCAATCTGGCTTATATTAAAAGGGAGAGTTCAGGGTCTGTTGTCAAAGCCGTCCCCTACTTCTTTATTTTTCTTAATTTCTAGATACGGGAGATGACCTCAGGTTCTGGGGATGCTATGGAGGCAGGGATCCCACTGGGGCAGTGCAGTGGCAGTGGGGGTGGGTTGCCTTTGCCTTTTAAAGGAAAACAGACTGTCACTGCTTTCCCCCAGAACAGCAGCTGTTCAGGGGCCTGCAGGTGGAAGGTCGAGGGTTGCTGGAATTGACAATGTTGTTGAAAAGTGATCTTTTGCCAAAGACCTGTGGTTGCCTCCTGCTGAGATCTGCCAAATTCCTTGAAGATGCAGCCTTCTGTCCCCCAGTGATAATTAAGTCTTGCTTCCCTAACTAAGGATTGACTTAAAATTATTCAAACAGGGCCTGGAACTGTCAGCTGGAACACAAGCCACTGGAAGAAGTGGGGAACTGTTTTAAGTTAAAGTGGAAAAACTGCACATTTGGCCCTTCCAGAATGTTTTGGGCTCAGATCCAAATTTTCCTCCCAATTCTGTTACTTACTGGAATGTGATTCTTTTTTCCACTTGGTCCAAGGCTCTGTTTCCTCCTCTATATAATGGGAATAACAACTCTGAAGAGTTCTTATGAGGGTTAAAAGATAAGAGTAATTCTGGGACCATAATATACTCCTACTTCCAGGTAACTGGGAAGTGGCTTACCAATCACCCATTAGGGCATCTTGATCCATTTTACAAATGAGAAAGTACCCAGATGTGGCAGCTCTTGGCTAGTGATTCTATAACGTCACATGGATCCCCCATCCTGAATCATAGCATCACAAAGCCTCTCAAAATCCCAACCATTAAGCCAGGTGTGGTAGGGCATGCCTGTAATCCCAGCTGCCCAAGGACGCTGAGGCAGAAGGATCTCAAGTTCAAAGTCAACCTCAGCAAATTAGGGAGGCCCTAAGCAATTTAGTGAGACCCTGTTTCTAAAATATAAAAAGGGACTGGGGATGTAGCTCAGTGGTTAAGTGCCCCTGGATTCAAACCCCAGTATTATTAAAAAAAAAAAGAAGAAGAAGAAGATTGATACGCATATTTTTTCCTGTCAAAACTGGGGATATAGCTCCGTTGGTAGAGTGCTTGCCTCTCAAGCCCAAGGCCCTGGGTTCAAATCCCCAGCACCGGAAAAAAAACAAAAAACAAACAAACAAAAAAGAACTTAAGTTTAAAATTGAGCCTTCATCCCAATTTAAAATACTAGCAGCTTCTGCTTCTCACTGAGGTGCCTCCCACCAGTTGCTTAATGTTGTCCTTTGTTGCAAATACAGAATGAAGTCTGACCCTCCTGGGCACATTGGATGCATCTGCAGAAAGGGAGAGAACACTGGCTGCTGCTTTAGAATTAAGAGGACAAAGGACCAGAGAGTCCTTTTTGAGTTTCTGTTGCTTTCTTTAAAAAAAATCTATTTAGAAGTTCAGTCTCCCATGCCCGGCCTGGTAAGACTTTGCTAGATTAGGTTTATACCCAGACCTGTGCACTCTAGCCCTTAAACTCACATACCTGTAATCCTCCATAGACTACTGCTGAATTTAAAAGTTTAATCTTTCCCCAGAGGCTTCCTTGCATATTGCTTCTCACTTGTCATTGCTTGTTGGGATGTATTGCTCAGCATACCGGGTCACAGACTCCTGAACCCCTGCACTTGTAAATTTGACCTTTACCATCGTGCCAATTCTCTTTGGGGTTTGCTTTTCTTTCCAGCATTTCTTATTGACAGAACAGGAATAAGAATCCTGAAAATCAATAATGTCACCCTTTTTTTTTCACCTTTCTTTTTGATGGTGATATTTTAGGAGAATAATGGCAAACTTACTGAAAACTAATAGTTTCAAGAAATGCACATGTTGTATATTAAGCCCATATTTGGGGAATTGCAAAGAACTTAGCAATTCATTTTTACTGCCGATGGCCTTTGCTGTCATTCCAGCGAAAATAGATGTACTTCTCAAGTCTTGCATTTGAACATGTGTTGTCTTCATTTGTTAGTTAGTCTCGAACAACAACAAAAATCCTAATAATGGAACTCTTAAAGAACACTGGTAGCAGGAACATCATTCACAGAAAAATGAAATAGGTCTCAATTCTCAGAATAAGCCAGTTATACAGATTTAAAACACACACACATGCACAGCATTAAATTGGAAATTCTATACTGAATCTCCCAAAGGCACACCATCTTGGTTTTCACTAAAATTAAACTCACTTAATTGGCTTTATGGAGATATCCCTCACCTGACTACAAATATCTTTAGATAGGTAACATCTGAAAACATGCAGCATAATACCAAATATCTCAATTATAGTAATAAAATAATTTTGAAAGTCTTTTAATGATGCTGCAAATTAGAATATTAATTGTGTCTGTACTGTGAACTGAGCAAACCTGTGTAGTAGGAAGATAACTAGGTCCAGCTTTGTCTTGAACTACTCATGTGACCTGGAAAAAGTCATTGGGCTTTCACTTAAAAAGTTAGAAATTGGATTTATCTCTAGGATCTTTGTAATTCATAAAACCCAATATTTAAATGGTTCAACATTGTCTTAAAATCTTTTAAGGTCAGCTGATGAGGTTAACATTATTCATTTGATAAACAATGTTAACTTTTGCAACTACTAAGTATGTCAGGAGCCATGCCCACCAGGACCTGGGAGGTAAAGAGATAAAAGGCTTAGGTCCCTGCCCTGGGGACTGTGTAGGTTTAGGGTTCCATTCTTGACATTTTATTTGAATGCTGCCCCCTGGAGTTGTATAGTTCAATCTTGGGGATCTGGGTAAACCCGGATATGTAGTCAAGTATAAGAGAAAAGCAGGGTAGGGATATAGAAAGGGAGCAATTAGTTCTCTCCAAACGAGAAATTTGTATGGAGAACTTTAAATTTTCTAATCTTACAAGCACCTCCTTTTATGTATTTATGGAAGAAATAAGTTAAGAACGTGCAAATTCTTTTTTTTTTTTTTTTTTTGTAGTGCTGGAGATTGAACCCAGAGTTTTGGGCTTGCAAAGCAAGCACTCTACCAACTGAGCTATATCCCCAACCCAGAATGTGCAAATTCTTTTTAAGGCAAGGCAACATATTTTGCAGCTTTAGATAACAAAGGTGTTTGAAAAACGTTGATCTATAGCTTACAGAGAGGTGTTTTTCTCTGACATACTTTGTTTAACCAAAAGCTCTATTTTTAAGTTCTTGCCAATTAGTGGACATTCTTCCAAGATTATAAGTTCACTTAAACCTTTCTGTGTGTGTGTGTGTGTGTGTGTTTTCCAAGTATGGGAAGAAACAACTTTTGAACTGGAATAACGACAATATTTTTTCAAGGTTGCTAGGGGCATTACTTACTAGCAGGTGGTAAGGGATCCTGGGTTCCCAGAGATTCAGTGCCTATTGTCACAACTGAGGAGAAAACTCACTGAGAAGTATGACAGTCTTAAACATTGGGAAGGACTTTATGGTAAAGATTATTATGTGTATTTTTTTCCTTTCTTTTTGCTGAGTTGGGAATTGAACTCAGGGTCTCAAGCCTGCTAGGTAAGTTCTCTACCACTGAGTTGCATCCCCTGCCCCTGGATGACTATTTTTATGATAGAGGCTTCCTCAGATTCCTGGGAGGCCATGATTGCCTGAGCTACTGTCTGATTAACAGTTCCCCATGCAACAAGTAGGCGATAACTCATTCTCATTCTTAATTGGTAGGCATAACCTCTCCTTTCAGTTTGTAAAGCCAACATGCCAATCTTGAACCAGCTTTCTCTCTTTGCAAACACCGTGGAAACATGATCCATTCGCTCCAGTCTGAGAAGGTCAGAGAGCTATAACCCAAGACTGGATAAAAGGGATCTGAACGATGCTTGACCACCTAGGAAGAAGACCTAAGCAAAATGTTCACGTTGCTAGCTGCCCCACAACGGGGGAGAGTCTATAGCTCCTTGCTGTTTGTGCAGCGCCTGCCAAATATTTCTGCAAAGTACTTAACTTCTTGCATCCTATTGCTTGCGCGTGTTACTAATGTTTTTGCTGAGGAAGCTGGCCATTGAGTAGCTCTATGTACCACAATCGGCAGCTTGTCTTCAATTTGTCTCACTTCTTTTGTCTGAGGACTGAACTCTGAACCTGTGCACTGCACTCCCTATGATGTGGGATGTACACTCATTCCCAGCCCCATCCTCCAGCAGCTGCTGGAGGGACCTTTACAACAAAGATGCTAGGAATTCAAGCTCCAGAGGCTGTTGGAGACACAGCAGATCTCCACATTCTAGGTGCACAAATCTCTGGGCTTTGGTGGCAAAGAGAAGTTGAGACCCAGTCAACCACATGAATTTTCATTTTCTGTGGCTAAGGGTGATCGCCCACAGTGCACCTGGAGAAGATCATATGGCCCATATTGGTGCTTATCCTGTCTGAGTTTTTAGAATGGCCAGATGTGAGAGACTGATCACAATGTAGTCTTAGCTTGTCAAGAGATTTGCCAGGTCATCATGGGCAAATATTGACTTGTCATTTTTTAGCTGCTTCCTCCTAAACCGTAAGTTGAACAGTATGAAATTGTACTTTTTTGGGGGGTTGGGTGGTTTGAAGATTGAACCCATGATGCTCTACTACTGGGTCCCATTTCCAGCCCTTTTTTATTTTATTTTTTTATTTTGAGACAGGGTCTTGCTAAGTTATTAAGGGTGGTGTGGAACTTGTGATTCTACTGCCTCAGCCTCCTGAGGCAGCTGGGATTACAGGCGTGTACCATCATGGAAACTGCATAGGTCAAATATTGCCCAGTTGCATATAATTCATCTTAATAGCAAGGATCAAGGTGAATTAACAGTTTTAGAGTGGCTTCTATGTCCCAGGCCTTAGATGGAGATTTTACTTATATTATCCCTCTTTTTGTTTATGATAGCATATCAAGGTGCTGATATTATCTCCATTTCACAGATGACACTGCGGAGGATCTGAAAGGCTAAAGAAGCTGCTCATAGGATTAGTGAAGGCAGGTAAGATAGGACACCAGGCTTGCTTACTTCTAAGGCCTGAATTTTTTTCACTTGTGTATATTTTACTTAATAGAGTCAATGGTAAGGACACAGTTGGTTCGTTTGAACTAAAAAGGAATAATTGAAGCTATTCACGTGAAATGACTTGAGAAAACATTCAATTCAACTTTTATTTTGTTAGTGCTGTAGTTACAGACAAATTCACTGAAGTTCCCAATATTTTGCAACTGTTTTCTTTTGAGCTTTATCCTGTACTATTTTATTTGTACCCTGTTCTCTGATTCCTAACTCACATCTTAGATTGCCCCACTAAAATGGTGAAACTTGTCTGTGCCTTATTCTCTTCCTGAAATCATCTACCTAATGTCAGTAGGCTCATTTGCAAGAAATTTTCTCCATCCTTTGAAGCCCAATTTGAATGCCTCTTGGTTCATGAAATTTTCCTGCCTGTCCCCCAACCCCAATGTAAATGCTTTTGCTCCAAACTTCCCCAGACCCAGGAATGCCTGCTCTGTACTTGCCACTTGGAGTACTACTAGTGATGTGACTGTTTGGACACTTGCTTATCTTCTCTCTAAAGCAGGGGTCAGGGCAAACTTATTCTGAAAAGGAGCAAATGGCAAATATTTTGTGCTTTGCAGGTCATATGGTATCTGCTCTAAGTCCTTGGTTGTTGTATCTCAAAAGTAGCCGTAGATGACATGTAAATGAACTCATGTTTGTTTTCAATAAAACTTTATTAACAAAGCTGGTGGCAAGCTGGATTTGGACTGCAGGTCTCTGTGCACCACCCCCGCCCTAGTTTACAGATTTCTCAGTGTCAGTCATAGTGTCTTCCTCATGCCTATCTTTGCATCATGCTGTATGGTAAAACGGTCATCACTCAAACATTTGTGGAGCTAAATAGAATTTTTGCTATGCTTGTTTTTTCCTTCGAAGTTATTGTTGAGGCCTTGAGAACTCTACAGAGTCCTCTCCTCTTGCAATTACTGTCTGGACATGCAACTGAATTGTCAGAACCTTTTGACCTGGGGCTGATTTTCCCGTAGGCTTAGGACCTTACCTTGAAGCTTCAAAGGCAGACTGACTTCTAAGGAACCATAAAAACACCATATTTTATCAACCCCCTCTCTTCAAATTTAGGGAAACACCTGTAAGGTTTATGGTTGAAGAAAGTAACCTTAGGCTGGGATTCTGCTAATACAACAAAGGAAACTATACAAAGTATTTTCTGATTCAAAAGAAGAGGGAAAATGTGGGTTTCAGGGTAGAGAAGAAACCTAAAAGACCTTTTCCCTTCACTGACTCAGCTGGTTAGTAAATATGTATGTGAATTGTAATAGAGAGCCTCTAAGTGGCTTCATTCAAGAATTGAGTTGCAGAGTTATATGTGGGTAAGGTCTTCAGACGCTTGTGTATTTGCCCGTGGGGTTGATTCCCCAATACAATGACTCATCCAGAGGAGAGTCCCCAGTTCCTGGGGCAGCCTTTTTTATATTGGTTCATATATATTTTTTTGTAATAAAACATTTCTAGCCTCTAACTTCCCCGGCATGCTCAGTAGGTCTCCCACCTCGGGCTTCACATATTTACTGTTAATTCCTAAGTCAACTCAGTTCTGGACTCCTTCTTTCTAATCTCAATCACTTGATATGATAAAGATAATCTATATTTCCCTGATTAGGAATCATTAGTCAATTAGTTATGAGATAAAAAAAGAAGAAAAATTCTCCATTATATATCATAATGGCCAGCAACTATACCTTCAGAAGTTATCTATTTTCATGAGTTTTTTTTCTGTCTGGGAACTTGTCTATAAAGTCAGCATGGATGGAAATGAATGGTATTTAAGCACAAATAGATTAAAAACCGATTTTGGAGGTTGGGTGATAAAGGAAATAGATATCAATTTCCTGCTCCCTGCCTTTCTAACGGGCAAGCTTTCAGCAGACCCAGCGCCAGTTGCTCTGTGTGGAAGACTGCATATTGATTGCAATGATTAGGAAGAAACTGTGTTGACAGAGTCAACAAAATCATGTTCTTTGCTGCCAAAGCACCCAGGCTTCTCCATCCCTGGCATGCTACAGCTCTCTGCTCCCTCTCTCCCGCCTCCCCCCTGCACTCCTTACCCCCTCTTCTCAGAGGAGACTCCTGCCTCTCAAAAAGAAACAGCAGGTTATTTTAAAACCTTGACCTGAGAAGGCCTCCTGGGTGAGCCTCTCCAGCTGCCTTCTGCAGATCCTAATTGCACATCTGCAGCAAAGCTGCTACAGTATTCACCCAGAAAATAAACCCGCGTTTCCTTAGCCAGACCTGCGTGGCCATTCTGCTGCTAGGAAAAGCAGACGGTTTGATTATTATTATTATTAATATTATTAGATTATATGCATGAGTATTCCTTAAGACAATGAATGGGAACTCTAGGTAAAAATTGCCCCCATTCACCTGATGAGCCTCTTCTTGAGCTGCTGGTAAACGTGATTCCCAAACCATCTAGATAAGGCTGATAGGTCAGGCCTGGTGGCTCTGTCTGTTCAGTGATCTGCACTTATCAGTCTCTCACAATGGACCCTGGCATTTCTGCCTTGGGGACACACAGTGTGGAAGGAAAGGGGGTAAAGGTGAGGATCAAGTGGGGAGCAAAGTAAAGGCCATATTTGTCAGGCCCAGCTTTGATGTTTTACTCACATGTGTTGGGAGGCATTGGGGTACAGTTGTGAAAACTGTGGGGCCGAGTCCTCGGGGCCGTGGGGCGCAGCGTGGCTGATCACCATCATAATGGGCCTATGGGGATACATTCTCTTAGACATTTTGAAGTAATTAATGCTCTCGTTAGTGATTAAGTCTGTGAAGTAGTCCTGAAACATACATTTGACACAAAACAAAAATTACAAAAGGTGACATTTATCAGATCACATTTGAATACTGCTTTCCTCAGAAGCGGCTCACTGAACGAAGAGGTAAGGTTGACAGCAGGAAAGAAGAAGGTACCTTCAGAGGCAGCAAAACATCTTCAAGAAAAGACAAAAATCAGTTGCTAGTTAATTTTGAGGGTTGCTGGCTTAGTGACATGCAAAACAAAAATGTATTTTAAGTAATGCACAATTTAGCAATTAGGGAAGAAAAAAGGCAAGTTGTGTTTGCCCAAGATAATGATCAGACCTGGCAATACAAGCGCTAGCAAACACGAAGCACCGGATATATATTTCATTCTCAGGTTTTGTTGATGTAATTCGTTGGCAAAAATTTTAATTACTTCAAGGGCAGGAAACACCCACACCCACTTCAAATTCACAGTTGCAGAACACACAGACACATACACACACACACACACACATACACACGCATGCGTGCGCTCATGCACACACAAGGGCACAAACACAAGAAAGGATCTTTTCTTCAAATTAAGTGTCCACCTGTGGGAATAACACAATGATGGCTAATCAAATCCATGACCAAAATCTGGGAGTGGCAACATTTTATCAATTAATTTATTTGAAACACTTAAATATGGGGAGCAGTTGATTTCCTGCAGATTATGCTGTGTTAATTGCACAACTAAAGTAATACAGCTGCTGGGATTAGAGCCTGACTTGCTAATAAAATGACTTAACCCACTGTCAGGGGACTGATGCAAGTCTGTGGGGGTGGGGGGGCAGGAAGAAAGAAAAGATGAAAACTTAAATCAAACCACCTGCTTCCTCTAAGTGTGTATCACTGGCCTGGAGCTTCAGTATAAACTTTATTCAGAAGGTCCGAGGCAACCTTCACAATGTCAAAGACTTCCAGGCATGGCTAGTCACATGTTGTGGATTTAAGGACCAGCACAGCTGCAAAAGCAGTGCTCAGGGGACGAAATCTGTGTCACATGTCATTGTTAGGACAAGTCCACAGGCTGCCCTCTTCCTTCATGGGGGTATCTGTTTTTATTTCTTTTCTTTCTTTTTTTTTTTCCTGGACACAGTTGTCTTTGACACTTAATCTGCTGTGATAATGAGCAAGTTAGGCTGATTTAGTATTTGGAAAGAATCTTGATTACTTTGCTCTTCTTAGGACAACAGGGAATGAAAGGTTAATAGCTTGAACAAGGAGCATGAAAAGCATCCCCACAGATAGAAAGCGATAGCAGTGACAATTAGTGCATGTGGCACGCATCCTTTGCATGCAATGATTGTAGCCACAACCCGGGAAGTGACCTGGGGTGTGTGAGTGGTGGAACCACTCTGGGCTGCTTTTTCTTCATCTTGTAAAATGAGGACATCGCTCACATTTGCCTCCAAGGTCCCTGCCAGCTCTCAACTTTGATGAGTCTAGAAGTCTATTAGCAATGTTTGTGAATTCATTTGCATTCATTGTGTTCCGAAGGGTATGAACGATCAGGACTTATACCTTATCTCCTTCCAAGTCCCCTGCGCTCAAATCAGGCCAAGCACAAAGACAGCCATGTGCCAACCACATTAAGTCAAGTTCCCTCTCTATTTCTACCAAGTGCCTGCTGGGAGGGTTGCTAGATGAGAGTTGATTCTCAGCTTCTTTTAGGTAAATGAGGATGCCATGGATACGGCTAGAAGGGAAGGGGGTCTTTCAGACTAAATTCAAAGATATCATCCCTTTTACTCTTACGATCTGAAAAAAAATTTAAGTAAGCAATCACAACACCTCTGTGAATTTCTAAGTCAAATCCAGTCTCCTCTTGTTAGAAAACCCTGGAACACATCAGCTACCTTTTGGTTTCCATGAACGGATTTGAAAATCCTGATTGATAGTCCTTGAGACTTGTGTGGACTCTCATTGCCATGGGGCAGGTGTCCTTGTCACATATACTAAGCTTGGTCAGACAGGAGTGAAAACAAGGAATGTGGTTTCCCAACCTTTAATTATTACACTTGTCTGCTCTTATTTTTACATCTATGTCTGAAGCCACAGACAAAATATACTTTTACCCCATTGAAAAGCAAAACAGCACAAGATGAACATTTGGTTATGTGGACAAGTCCTCTGGAGAGAGGGAGAAACAAAAATTAACACCAGACAGGGCAGAGGATTATGATTTTCTTGATGATACTTTCATCAAGGACTGATTACCTCCATCCTAATAAGGGGAAAAAAACCACTACACAAAGGCAGTGCTCCTCGTGAGTCTTTTTCTTGCCTAGAGTTGAAAATTACCTTAAAATTTCTCATTCAAACATTGTGAGAAGATAGAAAGCCAATCTTGTGGATAGTTTAACTCACTGAAAATGGCTTTCCCCCATTATGCACAAAGTAAATTGATGCAGTGTAAAAGTGTCTGAAAATTACCTTTGCATAATCAAATCCATGCTTTTCTTTGATGCCATTTCGACAAACAGTGTAATTATAGAAACGAGAATTCTTGATTAATCCAAGCCATTCTCGCCACCCAGGAGGGATGTAGCTGCCATTATATTCATTGAGGTATTTTCCAAAAAAGGCTGCAGTGTGGAAAAAAAAAGTGTTATTTTCTCGTGTAAAATGATTAATCATAAGAAAATGCATAAGTATGAAATTAAGACTTGAAAAAGAGATGGTAAATGAAAGTTAATCTATGTAACAGTAATGCCAAAATAATATTAGTGTAATCCAGTGCCAGTGTAACACGTTGAACAAATGTAAGTAGCACCAAGGTACATGGTTTACGGTTTAATAAAATCACCATAATGATAGCACTCTGAATCTATTTCTTATGGTTCTTCTGGAATAGAACCAGAATATATTCATTTGTTAAGTTGATGTAACAGAGAAGTAGCCAGTGTGAGATTGGGCTGCTTACCATTGCAAGAATTGGAGAGTTTGGTCTTTGTGACAAGTTTTCTAACTCACTGTTGGAGAGTTGTGAATTATAAAGACACTGCTGAAAAGCTTATCATGTTTTACACATATCTAGAGAGTACAAATTTCCCAAGCCAGGGAACTGTGGTCAACTCCATCAGAGTTTTCACGGCACATGCATTTCACGTCATGGGTGTTTGTCACATGTACTTTATGGACATGGGCATCCATTGCTGATAACAAAATATTCTGGGAACGCAAAACTTCTACACAGATCACTAGGGTTCATAGGATGATAGTGAAGTAGAAGTACATGTGCCACAGTTAAAAAGGCCCCTGGGAGGACTTGGCATCTGTAACTTTGGCATTTCACATCTAAGTCACTAGGCAGAAGGATGGATTGATCTTTTCCAAGAGGAAGATTGCAGATTTGGTCTTCTGCTAAACATGATAATATTAAAGGGTCAAAGAGTGTGTGGGAGGAGGGTTGGAAAATCAAAGGAACAAAATGGTTATGTATTAAAGTCAAATACCTTGTAACTATCAGAAGAATGGCAATTAATGTATTCTCAGGACACTTGACTGAGAAAGAGGTGCTATTTGTAATTCTTCTGATTACACTAGGAAAACTGTTACAAACAAACACTCGTCTGGATAAAACTAATGGTTGGTCACTTTATTTAGCCATCTACATAGCCTTCGCCTTAAGTATGAAGGACTGGAGAAAATTTTTATTTTATTTATGTATGTATGCATGTATGTAGCTACATGGGTGTGTATAGACACAATATACATACACCCCCACATTTATGCAAGTTTTGCTTTTCGGATTCTTTTAAGTCTAAAACATTTTGTTTTGGGAGAGACTATGTTCTGTGGCCAGCTAGATACCTTCCACATCGAAGTCACTTCCTGGTTTCACTGAGCATGTTTTTGAAGTCCCCTCATTTATACACATGGAAAAAGGTTATGGTTCCAGAAGACTGGCTTGGGATGATTGAAAAAAAAAAGGTATGTGTGGGAATCCTAGAATCAAGATACCTTAAGACATGGGTCTGAAAGCACACATTTCTGAATCTTAAACTTTTGCCATGAATTTCATGTCTGGGTCTCTGTGGGATAGCCACTTAGTTTGCTTTCATCTTTGATGTACAACTAACTACCTGTAGAACATCTCCACCGGAGTGATCTACTCACTCATCCAACATGGACTTCACCGTTTACCCTTTCAAATCCACTTCACTCCTCAGATATCCTTTCATCCTCCAAGTGACATAATCACCTTCCTTTTGGATTTTGCCATTCGAGGCCTCCTCTGATTCCACCTGCCCCATCCTCCCCTTGCTGAGCAGTGGCCCCTCCTGCAGGTTCCACCTGGGCAACAGGACTCAAATCTGTCCCTTCTTCCCTGGTGACTTGACACCCCCACGGATACTCACAGTGTCATAGCCAGCTCTCCCAGCCAGACTGCAGGGTCCAGTTGTGGTCACATCACCCCCTCGTCATAATCTTGGATGACTGTCATGTCTGCAGAGTCAGGATTAATCCTCTACCTTGCCTATCTTGGGTTTAGACAAAATTACACACTCTTTCCAGCTCAGGTTCCATTTCTCTACTAGGCAACCCTCCCTCCAGCTAGGGGGCTCTCTTGGTTTGAGCTCTGGCTTCCGCCCTTGTGTTTTTTTTTTTTTGTTTTTTTTTTTTAATTTAATTTTATTTGTTCTTCCTAGTTATACATGGCAGTAGAAACCATTTTGATGCAATTATACAAGCATTGGATATATTTTATTCTAATTGGGACCCCATTCTTGTGGGTGGGCATGATGGTGGGATTCACTTAGGTATTTTTATATGTATTCACAGGAAAATTATATTACATTTTATTCTACTGCCTTTCCTATTCCTACACTTCCTCCCTTCCTTTTGTTCCCCTTCGTCTAAACTACTGAACTTCTCTTCTTTTCTTCCCCCTGCTCCTTTATTGTGGTTTATCTTCCATCAGCAAAAATTTCAACCTTTGGTTTTTTGAGATTGACTTATTTCAGTTAGCATGATATTCTTCAGATCCATCCATTTAATGGCAAATGTCATGAAGTCATTCTTCTTTATGGCTGAGTAATATTTCACTGTGTTTATATACTATGATTTCTTTATCCATTCATCTGTTCATGGGCCTCTTGTTTGGTTCTCCAGCTTAGCTATTGTGAATTGTGCTGCTATAAACATTGATGTGGCTGTGTCACTGTAGTATGCTGATTTTAAATCCTTTGGATATATGCCAAGGAGTGGGATAACTGGGTCAAATGGTGGTTCTATTCCTAGTTTTTTGAGGAATCTCCATACTGGTTTCCAGAGGCATTGTGCCAATTTGCCAGTGCAACCCCTCTGGAAAACTGGAAAATCATGAGTAACAGAATGGATTTAACCCCTATCTTTCACCATGCACAAAACTCAACTCTAAGTGGATCAAAGACATAGGAATTAGACCAGAAACCCTGCACCTACTAGAAGAAAAAAATGGTCCAACACTTCAACACACTGACACAGGAACTGACTTCCTGAACGATACTCCTAAGGCACAAGAAATAAAATAAAAGATCAACAAATGGGATGGCCTCAAACTAAAAAGCTTTTTCACAGTAAGAGAAACCATCAAGAGCATGAAGAGAAAGCCTACAGAATGGGAGAAAATCTTTGCCACCTGTACATGAATTTCCAAAATATACAAAGAACTCAAAAAGCTTAACACCAAAAAAACAAATAACCCAGTCAATACAAGGATGAAGGAACTGAATAGTCTCTTCTCAAAAGAAGAAATATGAATGATGAACCAATATATGGAAAAGTGTTAAACACCACTGGAGTCAGGGAAATGCAAATTAAAACTACACTGAGATTCCATCTCACTCAGTCAGAATGGCAATTATCAAGAACACCCAAAGAACTTAAAATCAGTGTACTACAGTGACACAGCCACATCAATGTTTATAGTAGCTGAATTCACAATAGCTAAATTATGGGATGAACCTAGGTGCTCTTCAACAGATGAATGGATAAAGAAAATGTGGTACATATACACAATGGAATATTACTCAGCCTTAAAGAAGAACAAAATTTCGGCATTTGCAGGTAAATGAATGGAGCTAGAGAATATCATGCTAAGCAAAAAAAGCCAATCTCAAAAAACTAAAGGTCGAATGTTTTCTCTGATGTGTGGATGCTGATCCATAATGGGGGAGGGGCATGCTAGGGAAGAATGGAGGAATTTTGGATCGGGCAGAAGGGAGTGAGGGGAGAGGAGGGGTTTGGGGTGGGTAGGATGGTGGAATGAGTTGAACATTATTACCCTGTACACATGTATGATTGCACGACCAGTGTGATTCTGGATCGTGTAAAGCCAGAGGAATGAGAAGTTGTGCTCTGTTGTATACAATATGTCAAAATGCGTTCTGTTGTCATGTAAAACTAATTAGAACAAAATTTAAAAAAGGAATACAAGAATTAATAAAAGTTGGTGAGGATGTGGGGAGAAGGCAACACCCCTCTACTTCTGCTTGTGCTGGTGTCTCCATGTACCTCTTGATGGATCCACCATCTCATTCACACTCTTGTCTGGATCCCACAGCATGGTGTCCTTGTGTCCCTATCGTCATCTTCCCTTTCTCTGTGGTGTGGTCTATCTATGGAATCCCTCTTTGGCAGAGACTTTGAGAGGAGATACTGACTTTGCCTCATCTCTGTAAACTGGCCCTCCATCCCTGTGCACGGCACGGGTTCCATCTTTTTGTTCCTTCAACTGAGCTTCATGGGCACAGTGTGAAGTTCTGGGGAGTCTGCGAACGGTAGACCTTTTTTGTGTTTTCACTTGAATGACAAGTTTTTAAAACTAACTGAAATATTTTCCTACAATTGAACTTCAGAATTTCTGAAGTTGACATTTCTCCTAAATTTTCTATGAAAAAGAAAATCTGAGAAACACGGCTATGTTCATTTATTTGTTGAATCTGTGAATGAGAGAACCAAACACGGAATCAGCCGAGTGCTGATGCTCCAGAATCCTGCTTGCGTGCAGGACAAGTGTCAGAGGGTCTCGCTGGAGTCAGATGGCTCAGGATTTATTTCCCTCTGAGCTGACTGTGTGCAGGAGGAATTCCTCTTGTCTTTTGAGACTAGTTGACCTTTTCACATAGAACCACAGAATGATTTTCCTTTTCCCACCAAATGCATCATGACTTAGAGTCATAGGCAGCAGACTAGGGCCACACCCCAGCAATAGTTAGTTCAGCAGGGGACTGTTTCCAAGAGTCTGGTGTTTAAGAACCTCAGGCCTGGCTCTCTTCTTTGGTTTCCTCCTCCTCTTCCTCCTCCCCTTCCTCCTCCTCCTCCTCCTCCCCTTCCTCCTCCTCCTCCTCCTCCTCCCCTTCCTCCTCCTCCTCCTCTTCCCCTTCCTCCTCCTCCTCTTCCCCTTCCTCCTCCTCCTCCTCTTGCCCTTCTTCCTCCTCCTCCTCCTCCTCCTCCTCGGGGTTTCTCTCCACTTTTCTCTCCTTTTGTTTTCAAGGAGGAAAAGGCACAGTGGTTTAGAAATATAAGCCCTAGAGCCAGCCTGCCTGGGTTGAAATCTTAGCTCTGCCCCTGGCCACAGGCAAGATCCGTTACCTCTCCCCACTCCAATCCCCTTTGTAAAGATGAACGATAATGAGAGTAATAATTATGGCAGGATCGTTGCGAGGACTAAATGAGTTAATCCACATGTAATGTGTCTGGCACAAACCAGGGCTCATTCAGTGCTGTGATTCTGAGTGTTATTACGAACATCGCCATTATCATGATCTGTGCTCCACCCCTGTCTTCCCATTTTAAATACTTTACCACTCTGCAAGGAAATCTTTTTCTACCCAGTGTTCTGCATTGTGCCTTTAAAAGCATCTCCTGAGAGATTACATACTTTTTTTTTTTTTTTGGCCACCTGATATGACTTATTTTTTGGAAATAAATTCTCCCCGATTTGGCTTACACTTTTCTGCTTAATTAGTTCTTCAATTTTTCCTGCTACTTTGAGGGTTTTCTTTTTTCTTTTCTTCTTTTTTTTCCTCCTTCCCAATACAGTCATGCCAAGTCGGTCCTACCCTCCTTCATTGTTGAACTTTTAGATTATTTTGTAGTGTTTTCTACCCATTGCCATGGCTATTACCCTTCGCCTTAATCCTTCCCTTATAAATTACTCCTTTAAGTCTCTTAATAGTTCTTGTTATTGGCTTCAGAACTCCCTCCAGGTTTTTGGTGTCTCTGTGTTAATGGAGTGTGAAAAATGTACTCAGGATTCCAGATGTGCCCTCACCCACTGCACTTGTTCCAAGCAAGACCAGGCCCTACCCTGTCAGGCGGTGGTACCCTGTGCCGTCAGCGGGACCCTGTGCCGTCAGCTTCAAGTCGCTCCGGCTTTACTTTGTTGTTGGTCATGACATTGAGACTCGTTTGTAATCACCCCTGACCTCTTTGGACATTACATTTCCTGGCAGCACACCACCATTGATTATCTGGGCTTCTAATTATTTTTCTCCAGATGTATTGAATCTCTTCCTTTCTCCCCAAGGTGAACTTTATTTCCTTGCCCATTTTCTTGCCTTTATGCCTATGTAGAGGTTATGGGTAGTCCAAAGTCTTTCTATCCTTTGGCATCAGCAATGCAACTCAACTGCTACTACTATCTGAACATATGCATACGTGACATGTCCTGGACCTTCTAGATCATTCTTTTCTTTCCAACAACATTAAACACTTCCCTTCACAGCTGTTTCAGAAAGTGGTGGGAGATGGGGCAACAGGTAGAAAGGTAAGAAAGACCTGATTATAATTCTTGTTGGCCGTGGCCTGTGCTACTTCTCTCTAAATCTATCTGTTACATAATCCTTAGAAAAGTTTCCTTGATCTATTTGAAGCAAAAGCATCTATTTTTAGGTGAGCAAGTATCTGATGCTGCAGAAGTCAAATATTTTTAGTACATCAAATGACAGATTAATTGTAGTTTTACACTACATAGTTGATAGATAAGGGGTGCCAGAATTTGATGATAAATGTACATAATTTTGAACCAAGTTGAAATTTTGATATATGTCACTTGGTATACCTGAGTCTGGTTTCTGAAACTAGGTTTTAAGTCTGGTGAGCACAGGAAACTTACAATTTATCTCTTCATAGCCCAGTGTCTAAAGTATTTCAAATATACAGTGGTTTAATAAATATATGCTACCTTTCATGTTCCTGTACCTATCAAAAATTTGTATTATCATAATCTATGAAAATAAGAACATTAGGCCTTACTTTAAGTGAAGTCTGCATTTAAATAAATCTCATAGTACAGAATAAAGATACTTGCTATAAGTAGTATAAATAAATTTTACAATGTAACAAGATGTGAAATAGAAAATAGATTAACTTATCTAAACTGATATCTTACAAAAGAATTCTTTACAAAAAGCTTTATTGTAAAGTCAGACTTGATAGTATGAGCATGTAGTCCCAGCTATTCAGGAGACTTGAGTTCAGGAGATAAGTCTGGTCAACATAGTAAGATCTTACGTTACAAAAAATACATTGTGGATCTTTATTCAATATTCCCCCTTCCACTTGTGATATGAAGTACAATTAGTAGAATTAGCGTAAGTAAAATTTCATTCTTATGTGATTTTATGTACTTTGTATTATATTTGTAATTGGAATACTATATATTTTAAAAGAGTCAATATAATAGAGTGGATACGATAAACCTACAATATAACTTTGCATAGGAAAGAAATTTAATAATCTCTGCATTATATAGGTTGGAAAACTGGCCTAAGTCCTCAAAACAAATGAAGGATGGTGAAGGACATGACTCCAGCTCCTTCCACCTTCCTTTAGGACTTTCCTCTTGTATGAGATAGTACCTCTCAACTGTGGCTGCTAATTTTTACCTTCAAACTGTATGCCAAGTTTTATATTAACGTCTGTGCCCTCCTAAGAAATTTAACCTTTTTTTTTTTATTAAAGCAGATTTCAGGGAGCATATTCATTTTTACGATAGATAATTCACTGTCTTTCCTACTTCACTTTTTAGAGCAAAATACAAAAGACACATTACTGAATTTTTCCCTCCTTGAACATTTAAGCTCTTAAAGATTCATATTTTCCATGAGTAAAGTTAGAAAAATTTAGGCTACAACTGGTCCAAAAATATGCCTAAGTTCTGAAAAAGAAAAATCAAGTCATATGATGGTAAATATAATATTGGATCAATTCAATTCATTTAAATCCATGTATTCTGGATGCCTCCCAAAACAAACCTCTTAGTAATTTTTCTTCTCGGAGCTGTTTGTTCTTCATAAAATTTATGACTGCTTTGTGTTTTCTCTAGATGAATATTTATGTATAATATATATTTCAGTTTCCTTTATTATTTTTCTTGGTTTGCAGCTAAATATTCCAAACAATAAATTCATTATCAGGGAGGCAATGAAACCTTTATACATCAGTTATTTTCCCCTCTAGTTTTAGTGTCTCATAAATAATTATGTCAGTTTAATATCTACTCACCAATATTCATGATCCCCTAACATGTCTGTCATTCTTATGTGCTTATTTATGTAATTTCAAATGGGTCACTATCCATGGCTGGATCAATAATTATTGTCACAGAGACATCTTTGCTTCCTAACAGTTTGAGATACTTCAATATTTTCTCAGAGATAAATTTAAATTATATAGATCTTTATCACTGTCATTTGCATCTTTCAATTTTTAATCTCTCTGATTTACTAATAGATAAATCAAAATCTATTTTCCTAAGTGCATAGAATCCTGTTCCTACTTCTAAGTATTTAGAAAAGACCTTGTTCCCCTTAAAGAATTCATTTTATTTTGTAGAAGTGCACACTATAAATTCCCTCATTACCCAAGTATCTCGACCCTTGGGAAGAAGGGTGACTTTAGAATCAGACTTAGCTTCCAGGGGCAAATTTGCCCTCCCTGGACAAAGCCTTGGACTGGAGTGAGCTTGCTGGGCAGCAGAGGGAAAGCCTCAGGATGCACCCATGGTAGCATCTAGACCTAACCCTTCAGATCAGGGTAGTGCACTGGAGAGAACCCTGAACAAAAGGTACTGGTGCCTGCTTTTCCCATTATAACATCAATGTAGCTTCAGCAAGTCACTTTAATCTTTGGGTCTAAATTTGTTTCTCTGAAAATAACGGGATTAAACTAAATAATCTCTGAGTTTTAGTCAAGCCCTTTAAATCCATCACAGGGTGAACATATTCCAGAATATACTACACTTCTTAGAAGCAACTGATTTGCTTTTATCCTGGTGACCCAGTGAATTTTGCAATGGATAGTGTTTCCATTTTTGCTTTTGCCATCTGGAAGCTTATTTTTAAATACGCAGTCTTTCCTTACTATTCTATGTAGTTTGTGCATCAACCTTTGCCTTGACTTTAACTAATTTTACCCTTTTTTTCTATTTTCCAAGTTCTTTTTCTTTTCTTTTTTGATATGGGGGATTGAACCCAGGGGTGTTTAACCACTGAGACACATCCCCAGCCCTTTTTCATATTTTATTTAGAGACAGAGTCTCACTGAGTTGTTTAGGGCCTCCCTAAGTTGCTGAGGCTGACTTTGAACTCACCACCCTCCTGCCTCAGCCTCCCGAGCTGCTGGGATTACAGAAGCAGGCCACCATGCCTCGCTGTTTGCCAAGTTCTTCTTGTTCTGTGTCCTATTGTGTTTTATGTGTCTCTGTGAGGCATTTTGGAAGAAGGCAGGATGAGCAATAAGTAAAGAAATAAGATCATGAAAAGAGAAAGGAGTTTGGATTCAGATGTGCTGAGTTCCTTCCACCACAGGCAGACCTGCAACCCATTGGTAACATGCATGAATTCTTTCTTTCCAAGATTGCTACAAGAACTAGGTGAAATAACTCAGCTACAGTGCCTGGCACAGAGTAGGTAAGCAACAAAATCTAATTCCTTTCTTTCTTGGCTTCCCTGAGACAAATTAGCACACCTTTTTGACTGCTGAAGGTCCTGCTTGGCCTCTGATTCACCCTACATCTCTATTTCTCATGGCAATCATCGTCCACATGCTCCGGATAGGGTGAGCGCCCCAGCCCTCCTAGTTCCATGTTAGCTGCTAAGGGTTAAATTATAGGGAGCCTGGGAGTTGAAAGGCACTGATTTCATACAATACTTCCCAGGAGCAAAGCACAATTTTGTGGTTAAAATCAGGAACCAGGCATTGGGGGACCATTTCTGCTTCTGCTTCTGAGCTAGTTACACAACATGTGAAACCCCCACCTCCGTTATAAAACATAGCCAAGTACATTTGCCGTCTGGGAAACCTACAGGGATGTTTGATGGATTTGCAAATTGCTTTAGAGTCCTCAGATGAAAGGTGCTATAAATTTAAATCACTAATGTGAGAAAACACACTTGGATAAGGCACTCTCTACAACCTCCCTGTAACCTAGTTTCTCTCCGAAGCAGAAGCAAACACCCTTGAGAGCACAGAAGAAGCTGCTTCTGCGAGGAGAGATCTTAAGCAGCCTCTGAATGACGACACTATCATATGCACAATCAATATTTTCATCCATAAATAACAAGTAGTAAGTGCCCACAGGGTGCTCTGCAAAAAAGCAAATGACCACATATTTCCCGAGTCCAGTGGGAAAGATTAATTTCATTTTTAAAGGAGATTTAAGAGAATATTTATCTGAAATCCTTTACTTTTAAACCTTCAGCATAGAAAATCTGTAGCTCTGAGAATCATTTCCAACAAACTTTCAGGGTAACATTTTTAATTCTTATGAATAAATCTAGATAGTTCTGGAGGAAAAACAAAAAACCCCACCTGATCCCTATTTCTGTATGGCAGACCCTCCACCCACCTATGTCCTCATTTTGTTCCACGATGGAACACTAAGGTCAGTGTCCAGTGCTGGGGGAATAAGAACTTTGAGGGTAACAGCCCCAGAGGGAGCCTTGCTTCTTTCTCATTAAGATTTCCATGATATTTATAATCCCTCTTGAAAGAGTTTCCCAGTTTTCAAAACACCAACTAACCTAAAACTTCCTCTTGACCTGTGCATGTTAAACAAGCTAGCAGGCATAGCAAGGGGACACCTTCCTTTCCTGAAAGATGGAGGTGAACACTTGAGATATAAAAAGAACCACAACTTAAATTAAAGCAACTGAGTCCTATTAACTGTGTGTGAATAAATAAATTTGGTTCACATCACTGGCTTATTAATTCAGTTATTCATTCAGTAAGTAAGTAATTTTGATCATTTGCTATGTCTCAAACCCTTAGGTGGGTGCTGAGCAGCTCAAAGACACTTGCTAATTTCTCCCTGAAATAAAAAGTTGGAACTTGTTAATATCTAAGAAAAGCCACAAGTTGTAACAGGGTCCCTTAAGATTGGGAAGTTGGGGTGAGGAAGTAAATGGGACACACACTCTTTGTTGCAGGTTATTCTAGGAAATTTTAACCACTGAATGCCCAGGAGGATATAACACTTTCATATTGTGTCCACTGAGCACCCTTCTGATTTTTCTCCAAGGGATATTTCTGGTACATTCTTCAGAGTAAAAATGATTGCCTACAATTTGAATATGGGTTGTCCCCTTTGAAACTCATGTTAACATTTGATTGTCATTGTGGTGGTATTGGGAAGTGGGGTCTTTAAGAGGTGATCCTGGGGGTGGATTAGTTACCTTGAGAACCTCACTATAACGTGAGGCTGCCCTTCGTGTTTTGTCCCTTCTCCATGTGCTCACTTGCTCTTACATTTTTTTGCCATGTTATGACAGGGTACAAAAGGCCTTGCCAAACCTGCACCCATGCTCTTGGACCTCCCAGTTTCTAGAACCATAAGATGGATAATTTTTTTTTCAGTTATGAAGGACCCTGTTTCAGGTATTTGGTTATAGCAACAAAATACAGACGAAGACAGTAAGGGATGGGGCAGATGCTGACAGAGAAGAGAGAAGCTAGTCTAGTTTAGGGGCTTATTGGTTTCGTTTGTTTGTTATTTCCAGAAACCCAGAGTGCTGGGGACTCGAACCCAGGCCTCCAGCATGAGAGGTTGGCACTCTACGAGATGTGCTATATGGCCTGCTAGGGGCTTATTGGAACTTCAATATATTACACTACAAAATGCATTTTCCTGTGTCTAAGACATAGTACCAGAGGCTCATGGGCTGGAAATGTCATCCTTTACCTGTTCTGTAGCCAGTGTTGTTAAGATATACAGCGAAGGTCCGAGGTTCGTGCATGGCCTGCCATGAGGGTGAAGAGCAGTTCTCGTTGTTGGTGTAGACATTGTGGTTGTGCACATACTTCCCGGTGAGCATGGATGACCGAGACGGGCAGCACATGGGTGTGGTCACAAAGGCATTGGTGAAGGTGGCCCCCCCATGTTCCATAATCTTCCTTGTTTTATTCATAACTTGCAGGGACCCTGAAAGGCAGAATTCCGGTGTTGTTCAGCAAAGTGCACCACCTCAGTACCTCATGCCACTCAATGTCCCTGTTCCCCTGATTTATCAATTTCCTTCCCTGATTTGAAGGAGTCTATAATTTGATCAACTCTCATTTCCAAAACAAATGAAATATTTGGGATCCTACCATTTCAAGTATATTGTGGGATAATAAACACTTTTCAGCTTTACTCCCTCCTCTTTAATCACAAAGGGAAAACAATGTAGGTTAATCTGATAATTAAAGCTGGAATTTTAGATATGGAGCACATTCAAAGGTCAGCAGTCCTTTGAAGATTAAGGTGAACAAATAACCTGTTACACATAGATCAAAACCTCCTGCCCGTCACATGTAAAAATGCTAGCAACACTGCAGAGATTACATACACAGCACCTCCACCATATGAAGAGGGATAAAAATCCCTATTAGGAAGGGTCCCCCAAAATGCCGTTGTCTAATTACAAAAACAAACAAGCAAAAAAACCCAAAAAACTTCAATGTAACTTGCTATCCTCTAGCAAGTTGATGAACTGCATGCCAATGTTTCTATTAGGACAGGACCACCAATCCATTTTTTGACCAATTTACATGTAATTTGAAAAGATAGGTCTTTTGCTAGTGAAAGAAGTAGGATTCTATTGCACTCAAACGTACTTGCTGGATTATTTCATTTTAACTGTAAGGATGGAATGGTAACATAAGATTGCTAAGGAAGAAAAAAAAAGTCTATTTCGATTACCCAGTCAAACACTGCAGCTGAAACACATCCAAAAACTGCAGAAAAGCACTGGCAAGAATTCAATAGGCTTTTCAGGCCTTGTCAAGAAATGCACTGCAGAGAGCTCCAGCCAAGCCCATTGCATTTGAATCCTGGAGCCGCAGATTCCCAACAGGTCCCACTCCTTCCAAAGAAAGGGAGAAAGTCTATGTTTTCCAGCAAGGAAGGAAATCATAATGCAAACCAGGCAAGCACTCAGCAGAAGAGAAGCATGAAGTGGTCCAAAAGGCTACAGTTAGCCTGATTTCTTCATGTAGTAACTTTTTCTGTTCACACGATGCACATGAGACTAGGAGGACGATTTCTATTTGGTCTCATTAGAGCTCCCTGAATATGCTTCAGCAAGGGGGACTCCAAACTGCTCTTTTTCTTCTGGTTTTCTTTAGGCAATCAAGCAGCCTTCTGTTAAGTCAGTCAAGAACATGTAGTGAGCCCCCACTTCATTCTGGACTCTCCACCTTCGTACTCTGGGCTGTCCACCCTCCACCGCCCCCTGCAAGTATCGCATTACCCAAAGAAATGGAAAATTCTCTGCCTCTAGACTTCAGTAGTAAACTCTCCAGATGAGAAGCTACATACAGAAATTGCTGGTGGATGTTTGCAAGCAACATACGTGGAAGAATGTGGAGATACCAGTGGTAGTCCATCCAGGATAGAGGGTCTTGAAGGAATGCCTAATAAGAGTTCTGAAAGGAGAAATAAGGACACAGGGAAGTAAAGGAGGAAGACAATGTCGCATGGGTGAAGTACATTGTTAGGGACCTAGGAGATGAAGGCACAGGTGATGCTCCAGAGGTGGGAAGAAAGTGTAGCCATGTGAACAGCACATTGATTCCAAGCATAGAGAGGAATATGGAGAATTCTCTTGATGAAATGTGGGAGGTGGAGTTAGCAAACAGCTTGGATGCTGGGCAGAGACATTCGGATTTGACAGAGAGACAAAGTGAAGGCAGAGTGGGTTCTTTGCTAAAGCCATGAACATGATCCAAAAGTCTTTGAGAGGTGTTGCTGTGGCAGCAATGGCATGTGGGACCAGGAGGCTCCACCAAGGGTACAGCCAAGAGCTTGCTGAAGTCGTCCAACCCTGGGGAGAGAACTTGGACCAGACTGTGCCCGTCTGACATAGAGACTCTAAGAAGCAGATCCAAGTGATGTCGTAATGCATCAGAGGCTGTGAGTTGACTAACACCTCCAAGTTTTCAGCATAGGAAGAAAGCTGGAAAAGTAATTGTTTCATTGGTGGTGAAGAAGTAACTAGAAAGGAATACGCCCCATAGAAGTGGTATATTTTATATTTGTGTCGGATGATCATATGGAGAAACACCCTGGAGACAAATCGATGAATAGAGATGTGCAAGAGGAAGAGTCCTAAATGCTACCAAAGATGTCCATTCACCTCCTTCTCTCCCCTCTTTTCATATCTGCAGGCCTTCTTACTTTAGTGTCTTGAATTTTGAGAAAACAGCAAGCATTATTGATGGATTTTCATTGCTCAATAGTCTCTTTCAAAAAATGAGCTCTCAGAGTTTCCTTTACAAGTCTTAATGAAATTAAAAAAGAAAAAAAAAAAAAGGAACTGGAGGCCATGTTCCAAGGTCCTGAATCGCAAAGCTCCAACCTCTAGTTCACAGACTCGTTTGGACTACAAATATAATATGGTGGTGGAAATCTGACTCTCCTCTTAATCTCAGTATCACCTTTTCCTTAATTAACTAAGCTGATTGTGTAGAGGACCTAAACACTTCCTCCACCAAATGCCCTGCTTCTTACCCGTCCCCCTGTCAAAGGGAACTATGAAGACATTTGATCCCCATAGGCACTGTTCACAGTACAGCTCTGTCACTGAGGTTCTTGGAAGTTGGCATCTAGCTTAGTTTCTCAGTAAAGAGAAGATGCTGAGTTAACACTTGCCCAACCTTCAAATTCACCTGAAGAGTATATACAGGGCCTACCTTGAGATACTGGTTTAGTAAACCTGGGATATGGCCTGGGAGTTCGCATTTCTAACAAGCTCCCTAGTGGTGCATAAGCTGCCTCTTGGTGGAACACAATTGGAAGAGGAATGAGAGTTCGGACAGAGAGTCAGGGAAACCTAGAGATGGAGGAGACTTTGGCAAGTGCTTAGACCACTTCCAAGGATATAAGATATCCTGCAGATAGGACTTAATCTCAGCAAGTTCTCTTCTTTGTGCTTCACGTGCGTTGATTCATTTCATCCTGACAATAACCCTTGGTGGTATGGGCTATTAGTGATGACTCCTATATTCCAGAAGATGAAACTGAGGTGCACAGGGTCACATGGAGCCTCACTAGCAGAGTCCAGATGCAACTGCAAGCAGTCTGTCCCAGAGGTTCCACTCTTAAGCTCCTTCTAGGCTGAATACTGGCCATGACATTGATGTTTTCAAGATTGAGAAACAGAAATGATGTCTGCCTGCTGTCAGGACAGGTCTCACTTTCTGTGGTCTCATCTTTTGCTTCATCTGGCTTCTTCAGGGAAATGCCAACAGACACAAATGCCTGTGTCTTGTCCCCTTCAGGGCTATGATGATGTCAGTTGATCAGACCCACATGAGGGAGGAGAGGGCTGCAGGTTGTTTTCAGCGGTACCCTGACATACTGACATTCATCACTGCATGCCATCTCGATAGCTTCAGGGTGCAGGTAGATGATGGGGCACAGGAATCTGGACCTCTTCACTTTGCTGTGATGGTGTGCTCCAGTACGGAAAGCATCAAGCACCTTTGTCCCTTCTGTGGCTGTGCACTGATTAACGCTGGCCAATACCTCTGCTTGCATCTACTGCCACTGTGACTGCACCTTTGGTTTTTCCATTGGCAAGCTTTACCCAAAGCTATTCTGTATACAACACGTTGTTAGGCATTCACAAGCATTAGGAGCAGTGGGAGGGGAGGAATGGTTTTGTGCTGAAGCTCTGTACTTCTCTGGGTTTCAAGTCCTAAATGCTGTTTTTCTTTGCAGTACTGGGGATTGAATGCAGGGCCTCAGGCATGCTAAGCAAACCAAGCCCTCTACTACTGAGCTGTATCTCCAGCCCTAAAATGCTATCCTGTGCAGAAAGCAAGATCTATCCTGATGGTGAGCAGATATCTTTTTTGTTTCTCTTTCTTAAAAACATTGGTGTCACAGCCTGTACTCAGCCTAGATGGAGTTTAACAGTGTGGTTTTAGGGCAGACCTGCATTTGGATCTAGGCTCTGCCACTGAAGATCAGTGGGGTCCTGACTCTAAGTACATGATTCAGCCTGTGCACCTCATTTCTTCATCTGGAATATAGGATGGTCCTTTATTATTTGAACAATTATTTCATGGCAACAACATGTAGCATAAGCAAGATTGGCAGGGCAGGGCTCAGGAGGATAAGACTGAGGTAAAAGAGCCCTGAACTTAACCTTATGGGGAAACATCCAGATTTTGCCACAGACCAGCTTGAGCAAGTCATTCAACTTCTTTTGTTCGTGTTAATCTGTGAAATGGAACTAAGATAGCTCTTCTGACCAGTGCCCAGGGTTGTTAAGGAGCAGGTGGCATGATGCTGTTAAGGGACTCCAGGTGAGGTGTGTTGCTGATGTGACTTTTCAGTCTCCCCTCAGATCTGCGGTTTTTCATTGAGGTTTCAAACAACTGCAGATTGAAAACATCTGGAAAAAAATCGCACCTATACTGAACATGTACAGATGTTTTCCCTGTCATTATCCCCTAAATAATACAATACAGCGATACAACTATTTACATAGCATTTGAACTGTATTTGGTACTATAAGTAACTGAGGAATGATTTAAAGTACACGGAGATGCATATATGCACATAGGTTATATGTGCCATTTAACACAAGAAACTAGAGCTTCGTGTTTGGTAACCTCTGGGGTCCTGGCACCTCCCTCCTACAGATGCCAAGGGACAGCTATAAATTCACTTGTGCTCACCTCAACTCCACCACATTCATTTTCCTTCTATTTTTTTTTTTTTTTCCGTCTCTATCTTTGGAATCTACAGGTGAATTTGAAAAGCTGGCACAAGAGAAGTTAGGTCAACTATCTTTTCTGTTTTGAGATTTAAAATGTTAACGTTGGCTCACAATTAAAAGGACCAATTCTTCCCCTCTCTACACACATTACCCCTAAGGCCCCAAGCAAATATCCCAACTTCATTAGTGTTTGAAATTGTCCTGTGAGGGCGGAGGCTGACAGGGAGGCCATGAAGCAGTAGGGGTTAGGTGTGAGTAGCTGGCATGGTGCTGAGCTGAGCTGGCGTGGTGACAGGGAAGGTCCAGGCCACAGCTGAGCCCCAGGACTGCCAAAAAATGCTGTCTCAGAGCCAGAGTTCCAGGTGGGGATTGGGGACATCTGCCATTGCTCCTGCAGGATGGTGGCTGCTGTGACAGCAACCAGCTGTGGACCAATATGCTGAAGGTCAGTGGTGACTGGGAATAGAAAAGTGTCGCTTTCAGGAATCATGCAAGATCCACCAGGTTTGCAGTGTTGGTGGAGTTAAAAAAAAAAAAAAAAAAATCAAGACTCCAGAGACAGTATTTGAATGGCAGATATGAGAGACTGAGGCTGGAGGGAACCATGGTGAGGAATTCAAATCATTCTACACACTCCAAGGGCTAGGTTCCTAAATCATCTGTGTGGAAAAGGGCAGGAGGGAGAAAATATCACACTAACCTGAACTACCAACACTACTCAGAGGGCCTGAATTACTCCACTGACAGGTTAAATTTCAAAACGAAGCTTAGCATTTGATACAATGATAACATTAGGATTTTCTTCAAGCCTGTTTATCATATCCCCAAAGCCCCCTCACAGGACCAGAAATTTGTAATAAATACTGCATCGTAATCACTTCTGAAAGTCCCACACCTGGCTGCCTGGAGCCATCTCCATGTGGATTGCAATGGGTCCTGGTTTGGTGAGTGAGAATCAGCAATTGTGCAGGGTTGTTTGTGGATGTCACTGCTTATGAGAAGCTAAGGCTCATGCTAGATATTTAAAAGGTCTATATTAAATGTTCCACAACTATTTTTTAGGCCCAAAGTTACTTCTATAGTAAAGCATGGTACACTCACTAAACAGTGATATCGCTTGTATTACACATAGCTTTATTAATCTATTAAATATTTTAATTCTAAAAGCACAAGAAAATAAAAACATGATAAAACTATGTCCCTTTTTCTTCCAAAATTATAGAATTGGCTAGTGAAAAATACCCCCAAAAACAAAAAAAAAAAAAACAAAAAAAAAACCCTCACAGATGTTTCCAGATAAAAGGAAAACACAAGTTGGGGGAAGAGGGAACAAGAAAAGATAATAAATCTGTCTGGAACATTTCCAGGTCACTAAGACTCCTTATTCCCTTCCCTCACCAAAAAAGAGCAAAAGACAATTAAAAGCGGAGACCAATTACTTATGGAACAGAAGTTAACATGCCCTATAGGGCTACAGTCAAGATAGGCAAATGAAGGCAGTCAGGTATAAAAAAAACCCCAGGGCTTCTGTCTTTTATACTTTTACATATAAAACTATGTGTAGATGAGCATTTAGTGTAGATGAGCATTTACGGAACTTGGTTGATTTTAAGAAAAGTAGCATTGTGGGCATTTTGAGAATTGACGGCTGCTCCCTGGTGTACATGTTGGAAAGCAACAGAGAGTGGTGGGGATCCAGATGTCCCCGGGAGGGAGTGTCCCACCCATAGAGGGGCCGCAGTCACTCCCCTTCAGACCTCTAACTGATGGCCAGCTCAGGGGAATGCAAGCTCTCATCTTCTGAATTTAAGAGAAATCAGAATCTCAACTTTTAAAAAATACAAAACCATGCCATTTTTAAAATGTTGGCTTAATTTTTTAAAAGTGCACTGGTCAAACACACATCTGTGGACTGGTTCAGTCTGAAGACCCTGTTTTTTGACCTCGGCTTTAAAGGAACAAAGCATCTCCACGGGTTTATGGCTTAATTCCACTTATGATCTAAGAGAAACATTGGATCAGTCCAACATCCTAAGAATCGGAGAAATGCCACATTGAGTGAGATCTGTGGTCCAACTGGTGCAATAGTTTGCTCTTAGAATGGGACCAAGGGAAAAGAAAAACAAAAAATGGGAAAAAGAAGAAAAAATGGGAAAGATTTAGAGCCTAATATCTATCTCATTGACTCCAGTCTCAGAAAGTTAAAAAAGACTTACTTAAACATTTTAAGGTTTTTCTTTTGACCTACAAAATATTTGAAGCATAGGAAATAAAAGAATGAATAACTCATCTCCCTATTTTATCAAAGTCTAACATGATTATAGCCCTTCACATGCATACATACTTATATATGTACATACGCACACATGAATGAGTGTGTGTATGTGTGTGTGTGTATAAAATATGGATGCCGTTCATGCTCTTGATAACGGCTCCTTCACCAGGAATAACCATTATCCCAAACCTCATTTGATCATTTCCATAATGTGTTTTCCTGGTTTAAAATGTTTCTTTTAAATCTTCCACCCATTATCTTAGCCTAAAAAGCCCAAACCACTTAGGAAAAGACACAAGCTGAAAAACTTGCTAATTTTTGGAAAAAGTGAGTTCAGAAGCAAAAGGACCATTGGTTATGTCATGTGACCTGTCCAAAGATGGTTTCCTCCTGGACGATGATTTCTGTCCCATCCGCCCAACTCAGGTGGGATGACAATATTCATTCACTGCACTGTGAATGAGTGTTCTTGGGAAAACAATGGAGTGTCATCCATGTGCCAGGTTCTAGCATGTTCACTAATGAATTCCTAGGTGTTTTACTCCCTTTACAAAGTACCAGTTTATTTTATTTGTTCTCCAAGTGGAGGGAGTGGTCCCTACTCATGCTGGACAGTTCTTCCCTCCCCAGATCCATTTCATAAATTCTGTTTACAACCTTGCTTGGCCTTTGTCTTTCCAGACCAAGAGGCAGAATTGTATCATTCTTTCCCAGTAAGAAAAGTGTTCAGTTAAAATTTTAATAATTGTTCTTCTAAGTCTTTTCTAAGTCCGTTATAGCTTTCTGGAGTCACAGAAGTCAAAATCGCCTGCAGCATTACAGGTGCAAAAAGTTTTGCATAAGCAAAGGTTTATGAAAGCACTTGGCAAGTAAAATTACTTGGAAGAGAAAAACCAAACCAAACCCAAGCATATAAAAACCACAATGAGAAAGCACCTCACACATATCAGGATGCTGCTATAAAACAACCCAAAATCAAAATAGCAAGTGTTGATGGAGATGTGGAGAAACTTTAACATTTGTGCATGGCTGGAGGCAATATACAATGGTGTAGTTGTTATGGAGAAAAGTAAAATGGTTTCTCAAAAAATTAAAAATGAAATTACTGGAGCTGGAGTTGTGGCTCAGCGGTAGAGCACTCTCCTAGTATGTGTGAGGCACTGGGTTCCATCCTCAGTACCACATAAAAATAAATAAAAGAAATAGAGGTATTGTGTCTATCTACATCTAAAAAAAATGAAATCATTATGTGACTCAGCAATTTCTCTTCTGGGAAGACCTTTCCTTTGCAAAAGAGAACTGAAAGCAAGCTCTTGAGGATGTTTATACACCTACGTTCATAACAGCATTATTCTCAATGGCCAAAAGGAGAAAGCAACTCAAGTCACCAACTAAATGATGGGTCAGCAAAAAGTGGTACGTGTTGTGCATACACAAAGGAACACTCAGTCTTAGGAAGGAGGGGAATTCTGACAATACTAACGGGTCTTGAGTTATCGTATGTGGAATAAGACAGTCGCACAGAGACAAAAATCTGATTATCCCACTTATGTAAGATACCTAGAGTGGTAAAATTCACACAGTCACAAAGTATAATGGTGATTTTGGGGGACTGGGGTGGGGAGGTCTTGTTTAATGGATGTAGAGTTTCAGCTTTGATGATGAGAAGCGTTCTGGAGATTGGTTACACATAAAACTGTTGGTCGCACTTAACACTGCTGAACAGTACAATTGAAAAATGGTAAAGATGATAAAAAACTAAAAACAACCAAAATGCAGAGCAATAGGAGTCAAGAAGGATTATGAGCACATTAAAAAAGGATGGGCAAAGGTCTCCATCAAATGCTATTATCAAGAGCACGATTTTTCTGCTGAAGACTTTTTTTGGAGGGGGATGGTACCAGGGATTAAACTCAGGGCCCTTAACCACTGAGTCACATACCGAGTCCTTTTTATTTTATTTTTTATTTCAAGACAGGGTCTCACTGAGTTGCTTAGGGACTCACTAAGTTGGTGAGTCTGGCTTTGAACTCTCGATCCTCCTGACTCAGCTAGAAAATCAAGAAAGGAGGTAAAGTCAACTGTGTAGGAAACATCTGGATTGACTGAGCGGGGGTTACAAACTTTCATCCTTGTATCCACATGTATCAACAGAAGCCAGTAATTAGTATACACTCAGTAAATATTTACTGAACAAATGTGATCTCCTAGACAAGGCTGAAGACCTGAATTATTTTTTAAAATCATTAACTCCCTTATTTATTTTAAAGACAGTGCTGTGTGTTGAGAGGTAAAGAGTGATGGATACCTTCATTCCTGAAAATTGTGTTGGCTTTTTCAGGCCCCCGTGAGTCTGTACCAAGTTTCTTTAGCACCTACGTATTCCCAGTACAGTCTCACATGGAGATTACAGCATCAAGAAAACACACCCTGCCCTCTAGTGACTTTCAGTCAGATGGAAGGGACAGGCACAGAAGATGATGGAAGAAGGACTGTGCTGGAGTTATTCCAAGGGGTGAAAAGGCGAAGACCATGGATCCTGCTGGAGGGGAAGATGGTTTTGGTGCAGGAAGACCACACCAGAAGTTGAGACCCCTGAACTGGGTCATGAAGAACAGACAGGGTTTCTCCAGGCGGAGAAACTGAGAAAAGGCAGCAGGGGCAAGGTGCACCCGGGATAGAGGTGAGAGATGAAGCGGCCAGACACCTTCAGGGAAGTGAAAGTTGTTCCAGGAAGCACAGAGTGAAGCAGGGGAAGGAGAGAAACCTTAGAAACAGCAGGGGCTGGGTGGCCCAGAGCTTGCTGGCCTGCCGAGGTGAGAGACTGACAGCCCTTGGCAAAGGGGTACCAGAAAAGAGACCTGAGCAGAGACTCACAACAGAGTGAAGGCTGGGCTAAGACTGGCGGGGACAGAAGCCAGGTCACCAGCCAGCCAGGGCACAGCTGGGTGATGAGGAACCTCCACCAATCTCAGCTGCAGTGAAAGGGATGGATGTGAGGGATGTTAAGAAGCAGAAGCCCGACCAGTGTACTTCACTTCCTTGCTCTGTAAGTGAAAGAGAACATTGAAGCCACCAGCTACATGCATTCTGAAGTTGTACGTGCAAGACCTTTTTGTTTTGGCATGTCACTTGAAAAGCCAAAACTTAATATTATTATTCAATAAAGTGAGAGAGCAGATGGCAAACTGACAATTTTCAGCAATTACGTCTGCCGCTGGCTTTTAGTCTATCTGCTTCCAGCTGAACCCCAGGAGTTAACTTTGTTGAGATTTCATGGGGGTTGATTTCAAATTGGAAATCAGTCTCCTCCTCCTAGATCAAATTCTAGTATGGAGGGTTTTATCCTTAAGAACCTAGGTCCAGGGACTCTCTGACACCAAGTCTGAAAGAGGATACCCATGGTCAGGTGGAATGTGATGGGTAAGCATAGCTGAGTGATGCTCCAGAGCAAGCATCTAAGGTTGGTTCAGGAATAGAAATGAGAAGTTTTGGTGACAACCTGAAGGGCAGCTTTTTATCTGTCTTAGGGTACGCTGGAAAGTCTTGGCCATGGACTATGGATAAGACCCTAGGGTTGGACCATTAAAGGAGGCCAAATAGCCAGGCATGGTGGTGCACACCTGTAATGCCAGCCACTCAAGAGGCTGAGGCAGGAGGATTGCAAGTTTGAGGTCAGCCTTGGCAATTTAGTGAGGTCCTAAGTAATTTAGTAAGACGCTATCTCAAAATGGACTGGGGATGTTGCTCAAGGGTAAAGTGCCACTGGACTAAAATCAGTACCAATAAATAAGTGAATGAATGAATAAATAAAGAAGGCAAGAAGACAAGTTAAAGTCACTAGATTTGGTACACTTTCCTAGGTGAGCTAATTCCAAAAGAACAGTCCATATTACTACAAGGCTATGTAGAACATTGTAACTTTCAATTAATTTTTAATTACTATAAGAAAAGCTGTGAATAAGTAATTCCATTGAAACAATAACCATTGAAAGTTCCTTTAGGCTAAATCTACCTTCATAGATATTACATTTAATGTCTGAATTTGCATTCTCTTTCAAACAACTTTGCCCAAATATTTTATAAGTTTCCAAGGTGCATAGTCAAATCCTTGAGCTCTAGGTCATCAGTGCTAATTGTCCACCTCCACCCTCCTGTTTTCTGGGACCCCTACCCTGACTGTTTCAAAAGCTTAACCCCAGAAAAGTAATATTGAAACACAAACCAAATGCTGAATGGACTCTATGAATTTACTGTATAAACTAGACTGCTGGTGGAGGCACCACCCATAAGTGCAAACCTCCAGAATGCCAGCTGAGCATCCTCGGGAAGGCTGAGGTTCTGAAAATCATTTGAACAAGAGACAAATAAGTGAAAAATCCAGTGTCTCACCCAGCTCCACGTCCTGATCATCAGTGAGCACAAGGATAATGTTGGGTCGAATGTTCTTTCGTTCCTGCTGTATCCGTCCTCTGAACCTGGAGGATCTGACAGTTGAACACAGGCTCCCCAGCAATTCTGCGCCCAGGACAGCCAGCACCAGAGCACCGCAATAATACTTCATTGTATTTGGTCCAATGTCACAAAACTGACAAAACGCCTCACTCTCCTGAGTTCTGGCAGTCTGGGCAGTCAAGAGAAAAAGAAAGAGGGAGAGACTAAAATGAGCTTCAAACCCCAAACACGGTTACAGAAAAAGGGCTACAAATAAGTCAGAACTGGCACATGAACTGGCAGAGAGAGCTGCACATGAGTCAGAAGTAGCAAACCTCACAAGCGTTGGATAGTTTTTTAAGCACTTGATTATTTTGCAAATTCACTTTTGTCTTTTATTCTCCGTCCAACTTTTCCTATTTCAGTTCATTGCCAAAGTGTAATTTCCAGCACAGGGCTCAAACGTAAAAGCTTTCTGACAAGAGCTAATACCTTGAATTAGGTATCCTGGTTGAATAATCAATTTCTAGACTCAGAGGTATTCAGAACATCTGCAGATGGAGTCCTAGAAGGGGGAAGGGAAAAATACATCAGTCAAGGGTTTTTAAACAGATTTTTGATTTGAAGTAGTCTCTTGAAACAGCACATGATATGTGTATATATTTTATGTGTTTTTTCTTCTGTTCTCCAAAAGGAACAGGAGGAAACATGCAAAACTGCTAATAAATGACTCAGATAATATCTCCATTTCCTAATCAGCTCCATAAAATGTGGTAAGCATATCATCCCGGCTCACCCTGTAGCAGTACTTTAAACATCCCCAACAAAACTCATGATTGATGAGGAAGAGCCGGCATGCCTGAGAAACCACAGTGCATTTCCAAAGTGTGTCTGCCTTTGGGGAGAGCTGGCGCCGGGGGCACGTAGGGGGAGCGTTAACTCACCTGCATGCGATACTGAGTAACTATCAAGCAGAATGAACCACAAAGCTGTCATTTGTCATCTGCATTATGTCACTCATTACCCAGGAGAGTCCTTTCTGCTGACAAAGACTTCATAGTGGGTGAGTGGGAGAATCGCCTTTTCCAGCCCCCCAAAAGCTCCTAACTGTCTCCCATCAATCACCAGGAGAAAAAGGTGCTTCCTCCCGGCAAGGCGGGTCGCTCTGTCCAGCCGGTTTCCTCGGCTCTCGTGCTGGCGCCCAAGTGGACTGAGCTCCCTTTTGAGTGTCAGTCACTAGCTTTACTGTTGTCAAGACCAGGTTTGGCGTGGCTAGCACAGGGCTTTGCCGCAGCAGATCTAAACCTGCAAAGCAAGAAGACTGATTGGCTGTGAGGCTGGAGGTTAGCGGCTACTCTTCCACATTAGGAAGTAAATAAATGAAATCCAGAGGGGAGTGCAGCAAAAAGGAGAGTTTTGAAAGGGCTGGAAAAATGCCCCTCTCACTTTGGAACTCCAATCCACAGAGAGCTTTTCTGTTGGACTTTTCAAAGATAGCAAAGGGTTCATTAAAAAAAAAAAAAAAAAAAAAAAAAAAAAAAAAAAAAAAATCTCTGGTATGTCAGGAGGGAACCTCTTTATGAAAATTTAGGTTGCTGTAAAATTAATTAGATAGCAGCCTGTTTCATCAGCCTCTCTGTCCCCACACACCTGAGGATCTGTATTTTGATCTGCAACAATAAATTGGCATCAGATAAATAAGCATAACTAATCAGGCATAAGCATCACGTAGGAGAAAAGGGGCTCCATCATTCATCTCCTTTACTAAATTCTGGAGGGTGGTGTGGGCAGAGAAAGAAGAAAGAAGAAAGAATGTGTACTGTTTACCCTTGCCAGGCACATTATACAAACACACACACATACCCCTATTATTTTAAAACTTTATGAGCTGTTTTGTAAACAGTTTTAATGCTTTTCACCTGCAGCCTGTAATTATACTGTGTGTGTGAGAGAGAGAAAGAGAGAGAACCAACATTCAACAAGAAATAGGCTTTTAAATAATAATCTAGTGTCCGTAGCAGGACAATCCTGGCTATCTACATTATCTGCAGAGCAATAAACAAGACAATTTCCACTGATCCTGTAGCTCTGGGAAGTATGATTCTGGTTTTGTTTTTTGTTTTGATACTAGGGATTCAACTCAGGGGCCATTCACCACTAAGCCACATCCCCAGTCTTTTTTTTTTTTTTTTTTTTTTTTTTAATTTTGAGACAGGGTCTCTCTAAGTTGTTTAGGGCCTTGCTAAATTGTTGAGGCTGGCCTTGAACTTGTGATCCTCCTGCCTCAGCCTCCTGGGCCACTGGGATTACAGGCGTGTACTACCACACCAGGCATGATTCTGGGGCTTTTTTTCCTTAATAATTCAGGGTTATTTCAATGATTGCTATGTGTGCTGAACACTGAGAGCCTGGCTGGCTTCCATGCACTTGTTTTCAGTTACGAGAAAACATATAAGCATGAAATACAGGAAAATGAAAGAAAGAATTTGTCAAACAATGACTTGTTTCTACAAAGTGTGATCAGGCTTAATAGTTAAATGTAGGCATTTCTTAGAGGATTGGTCCTTTAAGCACCATATCTTTGCCTACCTCTCAAAGCCTGCAAGGGCGTGTGAAGCATCACCTACAGTATCAACACAACTCTGCCAACATGAAAAGGACAGTTTCTCACCACACTGAGGAAACAGTGGCACTAAGCCATCAGCCACACATGAAACGGAAAGTTCTTGACAATTGAGGTACTGATAACATTCCCTGGCACCCAATCAACACCACTAGTCATTCTTTTCTTTATCTTATTTCCTTTACTTCTTCCTTTAGGAAAAAGAAAATTAGCTTTAAGGGTACCTTGCATAAACTACATCAGAAATCATTTCTCAATAAAAAAGGAGAAAACAAAGTAGATGTAGCTTTTACCTGTTTAGTGACCTTCCATCCTGCTGAACTAAAAGGAAGAGACCCACTTTTTTTTTTTTTTTTTTGCTTCAGCATCTTCTTTTTTAATTTAAAAATCATTGTTTTAATTGACTAATAATAACTGTACATATTTATGGGGCACAATGTGTTGTTTTGACAAATGTGTGTATTATGGAATGATTGCATCAAGCTAATTAACATATCCAGCATCTCACATATTTATCTGTTTTCATAGAAAGCATATTCTCTTAGTAATTTTAAAAAGTGAAATATGCTCTTACTAACTGTGGTCTCCTTGTTATGCAATAGATCTTGAAAGTTTATTCCTCCTGTCTAATTGGAACTTCGTACCCTTTGCCTCCACCCACAGTTGATCACCAATACATGGAATTCATATGCAAAGGCATACAGATTGAGTGGTACAAAAACTGAACATTTGGACATGTCTGGTCCATTCTTTGATTCAGCTGCTTTTCCTAAAACACAGCAAACACACTAGTCTAAAAACACTGCACACAGGGCTGTGGCGTAGCACAGTGGCGGAGAGCTTGCCTAACATGTGTAAGGCCCTGGGTTCAATTCCCAGCACTGGGGGAAAAAACAAAACCCCACACACAGACAATTCTTTATTCAAAAATGACCTTTTAGAACCTGTCATCCTCTCACTGCCTGGTTTCCAGCTCCAGAAGGAAAAGAAAAAAAGACAGAAAACAAAACAAAACAAAAAAACCCCTGACAGACAAAATGCGTGACTTGACAGAGGAGACAAGGTTGCCATGTTTGAATTGGATACTTTGTGGTGGACAACAAATGTCCTTAGAGACTAACAATTTGTCTTGAGAAATAGTAGGAAATGAGAGAAATGGAAAAAAGAGGCTTTCTCACACATGGAGTAAGTTTGAAGAACGATGTCGTATTCGCAAATTAGGACCAGAATATAAATTGCCTTTTCTATAAGCTAGAAAATGAACATCCCAATTATAGTCATGGCCAATGGGTGTGGAAAGTTCACAGGACTTTGTTGAGGGCAGTTAATCCAAGCTATACATGTGGCATGATGTGTTTCAAATCACAAATAAAAGAAAAAAAAAATAGCAAGATTCCACATCAGTTGAAAAGCTTAGTTCATATAGGTTTGTCTAGTAGTGCCCCAAACTGAACTGATGCCCTCCTCTTTCCACAGGTGGAAGGGAGACTCTGGCTTCACCAAGACCCCCCTTAAGTGGTAGCTGGTGCTTCTGAAAGGGGATGATGTATATACTGGGGTGTAGCTCAGTGGTAGAGCATTCACCTAGCTTGCACGAAGCCCTGGGCTCCATCCCCAGTACGGCAAAATAAATTTTAAAACAATGGCTGAAAATTAAGTAAAATAAGGGGAATGATGGCCAATATGCCCACAGAATCCTGCTTTTCTCCATAGCAGCTGTTTTCAGCATAGTTGAAGACTTCTGGGGTGGGGGTACATGAGAGGACTGAGATCTCCTGCGAGATTCCACAAGTCCAGAACTATTTTGATACAGATACTGACATGTGGTTAGTTTTTTTCCACTTTGCTGACATTTGCATGGATGAGCTAAGAGAATTGGGAAAACTGCTTTTTGTCTGGGTGTGAATAAAGGAGGCTTCACACATCATTTAAAACAAAACACCACCTTCTCTTCTAATGAAGCAGTAAGAGGATTCATGTTATTAAGCCTTGACCTTGAGCACACACCTTTTCTTTTTAATGTTCTGTCTGATGAGATGGGAGCTACGCATGAAGCCCCTTGTTACCTTTGAAAGTAGTTGGTTGTCTCAAGGAAAAGCTTAAGGGTGCCCAAGCTGCAAGCTCAATGAACCATTCATTTCTTTATGGGGTGCCATTTCTTACTTAAAAAAAATGGATTGGTCTTGGCTATTTGGCAGATGTTTTCTCATACAATGAATGAAATGAAAAAAAAAAAACAAAAAAAAAAAACCAAAAACTAGAAAGACTCCCAGTCAATTGGAAAGTTTAGTTCACACAGGTTTGTCTAGCAGTACCCTAAACTAAACTAAATAAAATGAGCCTGTTGGTTTTATCGATGACAGAAATCTAGCTTCCAGTTTTCAAGGTGAAATCAGAAGTTTGGAAAATGTGTAACTACCACTGTGAGCTTAGCAGCTCCCACAAATGTAAAACTTGTTCTGATGGCATTGGTGATGATAATGACAAATGTTAGTTTTTGATATTGTAAAATAAAATGAGTCAATATTTACAATGCTTGCATAATTCAGTAAACTGATATTTCCCAAATGACTTTCATGCTACAAAATCAGACATGAGTTAAGAAATAGATTCATTCCAAGTTTAAGATGACTTCTGGGTTTTAATGGAAAATTATATAGAGTTCACTAATGTGGTTCAGATTTCTTACTACAACTAACCTTCGAGAAATTACTGCTTGTCAAGATTTGTTGTAATATCAAAGAATATATGCAAGTATCTGAAAAAGCTATTAAAATATTACTTTCCAACAGCTTGGTATTTCAACAAACTGAATGCAGAAGCAGATACTGTGTAAGATTCCAGCTCTCTTCTATTCAGATAAACACAAAAGAGATTTGCAAATATGTAAAACTAATGCCACTTTATTCACTGATGCTTTTTGGTTTGGAAAATGTGTTTTTTTTTTTTTTTTTTTTTTTTTTATAAAACACAGCATTTGAGTTAACAGAACCTATTATTGTTATTTTTTTAAATATAAATATATTTTAGTTTTCTCAGCTTTAATTTCTAAATATTAGCTATAATCTACATAAGTGAAAGCTCTTGCAGATAGGACACTTCAATAAATATTAATACTATTAGGAGATCCTAATCCCAAAGACTGGAGAATTGCTAACCTATAGTGTACCTGGTTCCATGGTTAAGACTTTCACTTCTAGCCTTTAAATCTGGTCCTACTCACAAACCTTTCTTTCACTTTTTTCCCTTAATGCTTGGAACTGTCCTCAGTTCTAATTGCCTGGTCTCACATAGGAGTTGTTGATAAGTGTGTGTGTGTGTACATATGCGTGATGTGTGTCTGTGTGTTTGTGTGTCTGTGGTATTTGTCTCTATGTGTAGTATGTTTGTCTCTGTGGTGTGTGTGGGGTGTGTGTGTGTGTGTGTGTTCTAACTCAGAATAACAAAATTTTACAAATGAATTCTCACTTATCTAAAGTATGTGAGGTACAGGGTCAGAACAACCTCACAAAAATAAACCTGTCTGAGATGTGGCAAAAGAACTGCTCTTAGTACAAAACAAAGCCACTCCCTTGTTAGAAAAGGGGACACTATAACCAAGTGAAACAGCAGGAGAGATTACACAACTACCCAGGGCAGAACACTGAGATGTTGTCAGAGTGAAGTGAACCAGGACTCTAACTGGGATCCCTGGGATCTGATCTGCACCCCAGCTTCCCAACCCCCACCGCCAATTGACATGCACTTCTTGGGTCAGTTTCCAAGGCCCTTTCCCCCTGATGTTGGCTTTCAAGTCTCACGTACATTGCTGCTTTCTTTACAGGAAGCCTTTGGGATGCGCTAACTCTTTACGATCCATGTGAAACCATGAAGGAGCTAATTTTGCCTCTTAACAACCCCATAGCTGGCAAAGTTCATCTATTGTGAATCCCCAGAAAGCCTGTTTCCCGATCTAATTTATCACAGCTCAGAGCAAAGAAGATAGGCAGCAATCTTCTTCTGGAGCAGGAACATTTTATCCCCCTCTGGTCATAAATCCTCTTCCAAGGAACAATGACAGCAGAGAAGCGTGGGCCTCTGACCTGGAGCACCTTCAGGGAAATACTTGGCTAAATAATGAGATCCTCCTTCAGCAATGTTTGCTTTCTTCCCTCTCCACCCTTCCTCCCCTCAACACTGTGAATTCTGAAATTGGAAGGAACGTTGAAAAGTCACAAGACTGTGAGCATTGGGTAGTTAGTTACCCGTGGGTATGGCAAGAGAGGAACAGACACTAATTTTTGCTTCATTTATATATGGCTTTTTAGAGTGATCTGTTGCACTGTAAAAATAGAAATAAACAAATTCGAGTATTCTAGAGTTTCTCTCTGTTTTCTCAGGAAGGAAGAGAATAGATTGCGGTCAGTTGAAAGGATGAGGTTACAGAAAAAAAAAAATGTACTTTGAGGGCTAGTGGTGCAGTTCAGTGGTAGAGTGCTTGAAGTCACTAAGTTTGATCCCGAGGACTGCAAAACAACGACTACCCAAACAAACAAACAAACAAAAACCCCCATAAAAACAAAAAGGAGTTTACCAAGGGCATTTTAGAAAATGCAAAATATCCAAGACTAAGACTATTTGTCTAGCTTCTTTCAAATAAAAATTAGCAAAACAAAGGAAAACAAAGTGATCTAAATATTATGAAAAGAAGCAGAAGGACAGATACTCCTAAAGTAGATGCTGCAAATTGTCTAAAGGGACTCATACTAGTTCCTAGTTGCAACTGTGGCAGTGATATCCGAGATTGAGAACAAGATTTTTGGATTTCAAGGAAAAAATAAAATAGAAGAGGCTTTGGAAACTTCTTTTTATGAGAAGACAGCAATATTGATAAAAAGAACTACTGAATACAATAATAAGTAATTTCAGCTAGGTCCTAAAGTATAAGGCTTATTTAATTAAATTTGCCTTTGATTTGATATATTTATAGAATATTTGTACTATAGTACTGTGAGGTTTGATGCTAGTTAGAAGAATTTTTTTTTTCAGTAACAAACTTCAAATATCAAGACCTTAACACAATAATGTATACTTGTCACTCAAACTATGGGTCATACACAGGGTGCAGAGAGTTCTGTACCCAGTCACACAGGGATGCACACTGATGGGGGCCGTGTTGTTGTCTTGTTGCTGCAGTAACTGGACTTCTTAAGAAGCAAGGGAAGAAAAAAACCAAGTTTGCAAGGAGCTTTTCATGGCTTCAACCTGGAAGAGACCCAGTTACCATCCCCTTCCCCATACTGGGGACTGAACTCAGGGGTGCTTTACTACTGAGCTATGTCCCCAGTTCTTTTTACTATTTTATTTTGCCTTCTTGCTAAGGTGCTGAGACTGGCCTTCAATTTGTAATCCTCCTGACTTGACCTCTGAACTAGTTTACTTCTAACATTTCATTGGTTGCAACTGGTCATATGGTTCCACTCAAATTTGAGAGGACCGAGCAATTTGGCGGAGCAGATGAATTATTTGTTGAGCATTACTGTCTATGCCACAAGCATAAAGTTTCAACAGTTCCTTATACATTTATCTTTCTATCATTCATCACAAACACACACAAGCATGCATACTTAAGATATGTGTACAAATAAATCAACACACATTACTTCATTAAGTAATGAAGAAACTGTCTTCACAGCGTGAAGTTCAACCATTCGTTTAAGGGCAAGGGATGCAGTTTGGTGATAGAGTGCACGCATAGCATGTCCAAGGTCCTGGATCAGATCCTCAGCAACACACACAACACACACACACACACACACACACACACACACACACACACTCACACGGTGCCGTTAAATCATTTAGGCATGTTTCATTTTAGTCTTTTTCTCTTTTATGTACATAATCTAGTATAATGCACATTTATTTTCGAGTTTCACAATTCTTGTGATACACTTAAATTGAAGAAAAATTTTAAAAGAGAGTGAGATGGTACATCTACATTTCAATAGCATTTCTCCACTTATTGTCAAACTCTATGTGGGAAAGAGGAATACCTGACTTGACCGTATCAATTAAACCGCAGTCAAGAGAATTGCACTGGCCTACTTTCCAAGCTCTCAGGCTCACCACCAATACAATGCTCTTGTTACATTTTGTAAAGGCTTAAATGTGGCAGAGTGTATCCTCCTTCCGGAGATCCTGCTGGCCCCACACAGGGTGGTGATCAAGAAATGGAGCTCTGAGAAAGAGTGAAGGATGAACACACATTTCAAAAGATGTGGAAGCAGAATTCTAGTTCCCAGCTCAAGAGAAGTCTAGTTGGCTCAAGAAAAATTTGTGGAGATTAATCCCACACTACATTTATTGCTCACAGGAGAAATTTTTTAAAAATCCAACACCCATATTAAAGTCAACGTCTTTGCTCAGAGACATTTTTAAGTGAACATTAAAATTCAGATTAGTTCATATATTGATATTTCAAAAATTCTCCTTCACAAGTTGTACTGGGAAATATTATTTAGAAAGTTTCTGTACTATTGGTTAAATATATAATTCTAAGTCTTTTCAGGACAAAAATCACCTGCAAACACATACCTAAATCCTTGTGCTATCTTCAGATTATTAGGTCTCCTTTAGTTGTGTATCTCCAAACGGCTGACAAGCACAGCTCTCCATTTATCAAGTACAAAAAGTAACTCTGCTTAAGTTTATGGTGAAATTCAGACTTGCAGTCATGGAAAATACCAAAGCAGTAGAGCAAACTGAGTAACTAGCAGGCATCTCTAGGTGGATTAATTCATTAATCTTAGTCAGAAAGCAGACAATAGATGCAAATTATCTACCTATTTTTATTGACATTTGTCTAATTAACGACATTCTTGTCCAATCCAATTGATTGATCTATCCCAAATCACTATCTGGACATAGATATGAAGGGTTTATTACCTGGGGAGATGGATTTTCTAAAACCATAAATTAACCAACATTTATGGAGTCACATGATGCTACTTGTATCAAAGACCTGTAGTGACTTGAAACTTAAAATATGACACTGTCTTCATTTAGTGTCTGTGCAGAAGTTGAGAAGCATTTTAGTTATTGAAAAACTTTTTATTCTATTGTTACACAAAAGCAAACCTCATGAAATTTAAGCTACAAAAATTTATAGAAAGAAAAAACTCAAATTAGTACCTCAACTTACTACTTGTCTTATTTTAAAATAAATCTCCCAGAGCTGTTCCCCCCGCCAATTATGATCTATGTCCATGGGTGTTTTGGACAAATGTATGCTTATTTTCACTGGAGTGTCTATAAATACAGGTGTTTACAGTTGGACAGTCCATAGAATTATCTAGACTTCTAGAATACAAACACTTAGTGATGTTCCAGTATCAGAATTTACTTTCTCACTAACTACTTTCTTTTTAAAACTTCATTTCTCAGCACACAGCAGAAGAGCACTTGTCACACAAAGGAGCTGATATAATTAAACCAGATGATGTGCCCCACAAGTAAAATCAGCCATTCATGAGAGCTGGCCACCAGAGACCATTCCAAACAATGCATATTTCCAAGGCATCTAAAGTAATCCCTTCTTTCTGCTGATTTGGTTTCCATGAAGTCTTAAGCACATGTGTGTCGTGAAAGGAAGGTTTATTAAAACCTGATGTGATATTAGAGATTTTAATGCAGTGGGGTTAGGCTGAGTTTATTATGTGAGTTTTCAAAAAGGAATGCTTGCAATGATATTTGTAAAATTTGAAAACATAGAAGTATAGATACTGTTTATTTACTATTTAAAGAAAAACAAAAAGAACGATTCCCTGTTATCTGGATTGAGCTTATATATACAATTTTTATATAAAAATGAGGGGAAACTTAAACTGTTTTCACTGATGGACAGATGAGCAAAACATGGGAGCTATTTTATAACTATAAATAGTGAGGAGCTTGTGTTATTTAGAAAATCCTTTGTAAAGTTGTGAATTTCAAGTGTATCATTTCTCTTGGCCTACTGTAGTGAAACATTACTAATATGTGTCAAATAAGAACATGTGGCAACTTCAAAAGATGGGTTGTCATCATTAGTAGAAGTCTTAAAGCTACCAAGTCTGACTACCCAAGAAGTTTACCAAGATTCCCAGTGTTTCACCAGGACTTTCAGTGCTTATGGATCTCTGGATGTTTTGTTCTTATGTTGTTGTCCTTATTTTCTAGTTTCCTCATTGTATTTAATTTCATTCATGGATAAAAATATAAAAGCTCAGATTGGATAGGTTTCTGTAGACTACTATACATCAATGGTTTCCAAATTCACTGGAAAATTTTCTTTTGTATCATTACTTCAGTGTTGGCATTTAATCCAACTCAGAAATCTTCCAAAATTTGCATACTTAAATTGCTAGTTAGTTTTATTGGAAAGTAAAGACAGACATGAGAGATGAAGAATTCAAGTACCATTTTCCTTTTTTTTTTTTTTTTTTTTAAATTCCCTGGCACTTAGTTGTTGATTCCCCTCCAGCAATTAGATATCGAGGAATCATTCCTATTCTTCCAAGAAGAAACATCTTTAGCACACTTGGCTCCTGATTTCAGCACACTGGATCCTTTAAGAGAGCTGTGCCAGAGAAGATCCACCATTCTACCACTGAACCAGGGCCCCAGTCTTAAGTCCGTAATTCTTATAGTGGAGCAGGAACTCAGGAGATCACCTGGAGGTCTTGTTAATTACTCGAGTGTTCCAGATTTGGGAGTAGGGCCCAGGAGACTGCATGTTTAACAAGTCCCCAGGAAATGCTGACTCTGGTGGCACTGGTTAAGAGCATAGCAATCAACTCAGGAGCACTACAGAAGGAAAAGTGAAGGACGAGCCAAATTGGTGCTCAGATCTCCATGAGGGCTGTTTTCTCAGACCTTTCACTGGTCAAAGCACCTGAGCATTCTCCAGATGGGACCCTATGGATATTACCAATTACTTCCTAGCTCATAGGACTATTTTGAAAGACCATTTAGTGCAGAGTTGCTGAGAAGGCAAACATTCCAGCACACTCAGTCTTCTCCAGCATCAACAACTGAAGAAGTTCACCCTCCCAGAGTCTGAAACTTGCTTCAGCAAATATTTGTAAGTGATCTTTTGAGCAGCTTTCATACGAGCACCTAATATTCCCTCCTACCTATTCTCTTTCAACGTTTGAAGGAACAAAGTTCCTCAAATGCTTGACTAATGGAATCTGACAGTGGCCCAGAGCAATGTTGAAGTTTATTACAGTTATTAAACAACTGTTAATCACAAAGATATGTTTATCACCGTCAAATTTTATTTTATATCCTAGGGTGAGTGATTGCCAAAGATTAAGAGGCAGAATGAGTTATTTGGTTTTTGTTTTAATGGAGCCTCTGCTCAGTTTCCCAGTTCACTTAGTTGGTCTCTGACAATCCCCCAGCTCTGGGCCTTTCACCCACATCTATCATCTCCTCTTTAAGAGGCTGGCATAGTTTTATGGATTTGATCTGGAATGTCCCCTGAAGTCTCATTGTTCAGAGGTGGGGCTTTCAGGCAATGATTAGATAATGAGGGCTCTGACCTCACAATGGACTGAGCCATGGCTAGCTGAATGCACAACTGGGAGGTGGGACCTAGATAGAGGAAGTAGGTCATTGGTGGGGTTTATCTTTTCTTTGGCCCCTCCTCCCACTCCCCACCCCCAGCTTCCTGGCTGTCATGAGGGGTGCAGCTTTTCTCTGCCATGCCCTTCTTCCATGATGGTCTGCCTCACTCTAGGCACAGAGCAAGGAAGCAGACAAGTCATGAACTGAATCCTCTGAAACCATGAGTCAGGTTTTATTTGTCAGGTATTTTAGCAACAGTGACAAAAAGCTGACTAACACACAGATGAATATAGTTACGGTAGGAAACAACTCTGAATCAATTAAATAATATGATCCAAAAATGTATCAACCCACCATGACATGCATGAGATCACTAAGTGATCTATGGAACTCTAGGCTGAACTCTCCTTCTCACCCTGTGGAAGAGTAAGGAAAGGCATGAGGCCATGCGAGATGAGCAGAACAGGAACTAGGTACAGTGACGACAACAAAGCCAGAGTCAACTTTGCAACCTCCCAAGATACTCTATCTTTTTTGGGGGGTGGGTACCAGAGATTGAACCCAGGGGCACTCAACCACTGCACTCTTCTTTGTATTTCATTTAGAGACAGGGTCTCTTTGAGTTGCTTAGCACCTTGCTATTGCTGAGGCTGGCTTTGAACTCGAGATCCTCCTGCCTCAGCCTCCCTAGCTGCTGGGATTACAGGTGTGTGGCCACTGCGCTCAGCCCCAGATACTTTGTCTATCTTGATTCCTGCAACGGCACCTTCTCAGAACCCCAAACTGGGACACAAGATCTGACATCCTGTTGAGAAGGAGAAAGAATTTGGGGCCTGGATTTTCCTGTGGCCTGACTGCAGGAAATGACTTCCAGCAGCACGTAGGCTACTGCCAGGGCCTGAGCACCACCAAGAAGGGGCATGTCCTGTCTTCTTTGCCGCCCTTCCTTCTGCCCCTGGTCCCCTCACCCCTTATTTTATCACCCGCCTCTCCCTCTTCATTCTTCAGGTACCACTGCCCCATTCTGCCTCCTTGACTTCTGAAAGTCCCTCACCACCTCCTTTTGATCTTTTGCTCTCCTGGGTCTCCAAATTTCCACAATTTCCAAGAGATGGGTGAGATTTTACCCTTTATCAAGAAGAAACAATTATTATTAATATCTATAGAGCACATACTCTGCATTCACCCTTTCATGATCATGATCATTAGTTCCCTTTATCCCAACTACGCCTCTATTAAACAGGTAATAGTATTATTATTTTTTTTATTGAGAAAATAGCGACGCAAGGAAGCTAAGGGCTCTGTCAAAACTTACATGGCAAAGGGCAGAACAGGAAGGTCCCACACTGGAGTCTTTGTCCATAACTGTTCTGCTTTTGTGTTTTCTCTTGAAGTGCATTTTCACTTTAAAGATCTAAAACATTTCAAACTGGTAGAACTAATGGGTAGAAATGTGGGGTAAAGCCAGGCTTCAGGTGTTGCTGGTGTTTCTAGGCATCTGCACTGTGCCTTTCAGTATCTCCCCAGAACAAAACAGGGCATCAGTATTGCAGCCACACACCACGTGTGGCCCCCCTTTCACCTTACAAACAGAAGGGGACCCCTCAGAGCTCAGTAAAACAAAGCCGTGTTGCTGGGTGAGAGAGTGGACTGGCGTGGTTAAACATGAATATTCAAGACCATGAGTCACAACTCCATGAATTCGAGGGTCTCCTCTATTTGTATTTAGCATTGTGGAGTCGCGAGACAACTTGCAATGATTAATTAATCCTTGGTACTGAGGCAGAAGGTGAAATAATTTGTGCACAGTCACGAAGTCGGTCATTCTCAGGCTCCAGTTAGTAGTGGAGTGCTTCGTTTTCCAGAGACAGAAAGAAGACTGGACTTGACTTTTCCTTTGTGCCTGTGATCCCAGAGATCCATCCCCAATCCCTGAAATTTTCTAAAAGAAGGGCAGGTGGCTGCCAGCTGTCCTTAACCCACACCCTAATGACATCATTTTCAATATCTCTAGTCCATGGAAATTCCATCCACTGAGACTCCCCTCTTCTCCTTCCCCAGCAAGACCTGTCCGCCCCGGCCCCCCGCAGTCCACAGAGGGACACCCACGGGAGCCTCCTGGAGGCCTGGCTTCCTGGCTTGCTAGGTGGAGGCGGCACAATCTGGTTAATATATTGCACTTAGCTGATTGTGGTTGTCTCTCCACCATTTCCTCTTGTGTGATTTTAACTCAGGCTATTCACAGAAATGCCTCAATTATCTATCACGGTAGGGGGAAGGAGGGTCTCCAAATAACTATTTAAAGGCTCAAACTTCTGCAAACACAAAGGAACTACTTTAAAGCAGACCAAACTTGTACAAAGAACTCCCTAAAATTGCTTGTGACAAAGAACGGTGACTTCTAGAGGAGTGTTCCATAGAGCTGCAGGGGAAAGTGGCCGTGCCTCCAGGCTGTGTGGTCCTCCCTCCAGGACTCAGGTTGTGGCAACCGCCCGTCTAAGAGCGCCATTCTCATGGCATTGTCTTGACAAGAGCAGAACTGCTGATGGAAACTCAGAAGGCCAAAGCGTCTGCTTGGACACGCCTCCAGCACACCTGCTTACCTGCCATTGGTCAAAGAGAGTCATGTGGTCGAGCCTGGGTCGGGTGGGGATAAAGCCCGCTTCCTGGGCGACCTCGTTGAACTCTGCTCACTTTTCTGGTAGGGGCGGGGCCGCAGTAATTGGAGGCTGTGATCTAATCTCCCATACTCACTTTCCAATTAATTACATATTTCCTGGTCTTCACAGAATGCTGCAGATGATGTCACTGATTTGTGACTCTGGGTCATCCTTGTTAACATGAATATTGCCCTTGGCTATAATTCAGACTTTCCCCACGGGATACTGGGAAATAGAAAGTTGTTTGCCCAGTACGTAATTGATACCAGACTGTTTGAAATTTTTTTTTTCTTCTTTTCTTTCTTTCTTTCTTTCTTTCTTTCTTTCTTTCTTTTTCTTTTTGTGGTATTGTTTTTACCTACTTTGCTATTAGTGGCCACTTCCACTCATTACTGATGTGTTCACCTCTCGTCACCCCTCCTTCTCTCTTCTAATATGCTAGGGAGGTACCAGAAAGGTCCTGTGTTAGAACTTGTGGGATCTGTGTTTAAATCAGATGTGAAGACACGTAGGGTCTCAAGTGTGACGCGTTGGTGGGATGTTGTGATAAATGTCTGGGTTTGGGTCCTTCAGAGGCTTTTGAGATTCCTTCCTGGTTTTGCTTGTAGTCGCTTGCTTTTACTGGCTGGCTGAGAAAGTTCGATAAATGCAGTGAGGGAAGATTGGGTTTTGGATTAAGTTCCAAGGAAGCATTTTTTGCTTTGCCATTTCCCATAGGCCACAGGAATTTTTTTCCCCTTGCTATTTGACTAAGCATCAATGCTACCTGCCTGCCTTGTTCAGTTCCATTTATTCTAATTACCATAAATATTTTAATTGAGCAGCCCTTTGTGGAGTAGCAGCGTGAAGCACTTTGTTAGGCATAAGTGAGTTAATGGGGGAAGGAGAAAGAGCCCTGCCTGGGAGTGGGTAGTTAGAGACAATGCTAGGTATAACACAGCTCCAAGCTGGGTTAGCAATGCCCTCTTCCTACTGGTAGGACAGCCAGCACACTGAGAAACCCAGAGCTCCCTAGAAAGTGGGTGACATTCACTTTGGGGTTAGCATTATTCTGAACACCCCGGGAGTCTGAGGTTCATTTTTTTCAAATGGAAACAAATAGCAAAGGTGGATGAAAGTCAAATATTTCCAACTTGGTTGTTGGACAGCTATTTCTTGACTAGCACTTTTCTCTAATATACATTTAGTTATCTTCTGAAAGTCCAGGCTCACATTGATAACAACTGAATGGTGAACCATTTGTCATAGGCTCAGATGGTTCCTTACATCTTGAATCCCAGAAGACCTATTTGTTCTTTCGTAGATAAAATAGCTTCTGTGTTCCCAGGCCATGACAGTTCTTTGGCATATCTCATCAGATTTGCTTTTTGCAATGACTTATATAGGAAGGTATGATTATTCCTTTCCCACTCCACCCCACGCCCATTCACCCTAGGAGGGAGGACACAAACTAAAGCTGAAATCCACACTCAGGGTTTCTAACTCTGAAGCTGGTGGCTATTTCCCTTAAGAAATCAGTTCTTTTCATTTCACCTTGTTATTTTGTAAAGAATTGCTAAATTGTTCATTCATGAAAATAGATGTTAAAAATGTCTAAACTAATTTAATGCACACACAAGCAAAAAAAAAAAAAAAGGTATCTTATCCTCGTTCTAAATCTTTCCATCGTTAGTTTTCACTACAACTGAAGCAAACAAATAATGCTTTTAGGTTTAGTTGTTCTTTCTACGCAACCCCACCAGCTGGTGAAAATACAAAGAGGCAGGAACTTCCTTCCTTTGTAATGGGAGTACGGAGAGTTAGAGCGTGATGCTGTTTCCTAATTTGGTAATGCTATTGTTGATCATAATATACTTAATAGAAGTTCATGTTTGAAAAAAAGTACGTATAAAACAACTGGTGAATGGGGAAAATATGCCTATGGAAAAATTAAGTTAAATAACTTGAAGATTAGTAACTTGAAGAGGGCTGGGGATATGGCTCAGTGATAGAGCCCGGGGCTAGGTCCTGGATTCACTTCCTAGTACTGCAAAATAGTAATGATAATAACAATACTACTACTGATAATAAATAACGTTGATTTTTAACATTTTAAAGTCTTTTTACAAAAATAGAAAGCTAGATTGGTTACACTGCTGAATATGCATTTTATATAATTATAAATATATATTTATATTTATTTTTAAATAGGAAAGGTTTGCTTTGTGGGAAGTTAGCATCTTCTCCGTGAGCAGTAGCTAGAAAATATAATTTTCTAGGTAGGAATCATGGGGGAAAGGGCTCTTGGCAATTGCCAGTTGTTCTTGGAAATTCATCTGATTTTAAATCATTGCTTTGCCTGACCCTGGAATGAATGTAGAAGACAAAATAGTATTTGATACAATGATGATAAGCTACCACTTTTCTTTGGTTAATCTGATGGTGACACTTATTTTTCTCCGACTTCTGAGCTCATCTTATTTATGTTGCCATTTCTTGAAAGAAAAATACATTTTTATGTTTGACAGTGAAAATAGTTCTAAATGATACAGTACAGACTGCTAATTGCCTACCTCATCATCCATTACCTTCATTTATAGCAAGATCCTAATTTTGTTTGCAGTGGCAACATGCCTAGCTTGAGGTGACATTTCTTAGCTTCCCTGGGAGCTATGTGCCCACATGACTGAATTCTTTCCAATGAGATGTAATAAAAAGCTTGGCTGGGACTGCTGAGATGGTTCCATGAGACAGCGGGTGGCCACTTGTCATATATCATGGCTGGAGCTTCAGCAGCCATCTTGGGATGTGAGGCACTCTCACAGATGTCTCTGTTCCATGGTGGAGCAGAGACAGAAAAGTAGCTTGACTCCCTAGTAACTAATATTCCAGTTCTGAAAGTCTGACACTTGATTTCCTTTACGTGAGGGGACAAAACTTGTCAATAGGCACTATTTTGATTTATCTTAGGCGTAGTCAAATTTCAAATTACATCTTCTAATTAAAACTATTGTTTTCTTTCCCTCATTCTACAACCTTCCTAGATTAAGTATGTTAGGACAAACATGGCCTTTTATACCAAACCAGAAGAGTATAGTTTATATTTGGAACAGGAAAAACAATAACCTGTGGTTAATGCAGATTTGAAGAAATAAAGAGCTACACAAATGAATATATAATTACAACTTATGGTAAAGGCAATTAAATCCATAGGGATAAGCAGCACATGAAGTTCTCTCAGCAGGGATTAAGCTCCAAACTATATTTAACCAATATTTAAGGAATCTTAAGGTTTCTGGGTCAATTAAAGAATGTTAGGAATCTCTCATTAGCCGTGGAATGAAAAACAGAAATGGGACTCCTCTTTTATAATTTCCCAGGATTCAAGTGGATTTTATTATGGTATAAACTGCTCTTTGGCCTCTTAGCAACAACAGCAACAACAAGAACTAAAACCTGGGGACTTTGAGGGGGTGATACGCCAATAGTCTACCTGAGGTGTTTGGAAAGAGGTTAAGTGGAAGCCACCTAATGATGGATTTCGTATTTCACATCCCAAGAACAATTTCAGTATTTTCCAAAAGTAGTCCTGGGGATATTCTATCATTTTCTTACCTAATTGCTGAATTTTAATGTGACATACAAAAAGACAGCAAGAAGAACTCCTGCCAAACAATGTTGGCTAAACTTGAAAAACTTTGTTATTTTTCTTCACCTGCAGACACTTTCTTTTCCCTTCTGCAGTTTTGAAAATCTTTTATTTTCAATTGAAAAAAGGAATTTTGCCTTTACTTGAATTGTGAGGATTAAAAAAATTTTTTTGAGGTTCTGAAACAAGGTTTCTATGCTTCCTAGAAGTTGAAGAAATATTTGTTTTGCATGTATACTTCCTAGAAGTTGAAGAAATATTTGTTTTGCAGGTATGCCTCAGTTACACCTTGAATTGGGGTTTTTATAAACTCAAGTGACTACGTGACCAATATACTACTTTTAGACTTGTGAAACTGATTCCACAGTCATTGTGAAAATCCACAATCATTGAAAAACTAGGGGATTTCAGTTATCATTGAAAAACTAGGGGATTTTAGAAGAAAAGCATGAACCCATAAACTAAAATACTTTAGTCACTTTGATTTATGTTTAACTACCATGAAATGGAAATCCTTTGGTGACTGACTAGTCTAGGCCATGATTCTCAAACTTTATGTCATGGCACACAAAGAAAATAATACTGAAGATACACAGCACACTGGGCAAGCACACAAGGCTACTCATAGGACTCACGGGGACTGTGGCTACCCTGCCTGCCCAGCCATCCTGAGCCCGGGGGGGGGGGGGGGTGGATCACCTGACACACCTGTATTCTATTTTTCCTATTGCCAGCACAGAGTGACGGCTAGGGAACTGAGGTCCAGAGGGTCATATAGAGGGTCCATATAGGGCTATAAGGATTTCTAAATGTCACTGTTACATGTTGTTTACAAATATTGTGTAAAGGTATTAGGAGATTTTTTAAAACACCTAACCCTATTTCTGTATTTGCAAGTATGTATTACATATAGTGGTGTTATTTTAGAGTCACTAAAAAAAAAAGTTCTGATTTAGAAAATAAGAAGAAACAACTGTATGATCTCTTGAATCTCTAGCTTGTAGAACTACAAACTCATGGAAGCTGGAATCAAGAATGGACTTTAGGAATCATTTTCCTCAAAGCCAGACATGGTAGTACACACTTGTAGTTCCAGTGACTCTGGAGGTTGAGGCAGGAGGCTCACAAGTTTGAAGCCAGCCTCAGCAACTTAGAAATTTAGAAAGATCAAAAAAGAAAAAAGAAAAAAAAAAAAAAAAAAGGTGGGAGGGAGGCTGGGGATGTAGCTCAGTGGTAGAGTGTCTCAGGGTTCAATTCCCAAAACTTCCAAATAAATAAGTAAATAAGAAATCATATTACTCAATTCATTTTAAAACCAAGGAGATTGAAACCAAGTAAAAAACATAATAATGATACCATTGGTATTCAACTTACACTGCACAAAGATTTCACATACTTGTTCTAATTTGAGTCTTCCAGTAACCTTCAGCAGCACTGATACCCCCCTTTTCAGAGGTCGAATCAGATCCCAGAGATGCTAACTGCCTGACCCCAAATCCCTGTTCCTCAAAGCAGAGAAAGAATTTCACCTGTTGCACTTCTCCTTTTGGGGGTGACGAGGATGGAACCCAGAGCTTGTGCATGCTAAGCACATTCTCCACCGCTAGCTGCACCCCCAGCCCCCATCTGGAACTCTCCTCCTCCGTCACAGACTGCTCCACCAGGATTGTACGGCGACACACGTTCTACTTGATGCGATGCAATTTGCTTCCATGGATGTTTTCACTAAAGTCCATTCTGTCTCCGCGTAAGGGAAGGGCTCTAGTGGAAAAGTTGTCCTTGTGCTGTGGAGAAATGTCTTCTGTCCCTGCTACACCCACATGCCCCAAATCTGTGAAACCTCTTCAACATTCTTGGGAATACGCGGGACTCCCAATGTTTTAAAAGTAGTGACTCGCAGGAGAGGGCATGCTGGTGAAGAAGGCAGAGGAGAAAGACAGGGACACAGCTGTGTGACCATAGCTCTCTGGGAGGAAGGTGTCAGGGTATCCTCTCACCCACAGAACAAAGGACTCCCTGGAGAGACGGAACCCAGCTCTAGGTCCTCTGGTCCCACACTTAAGGAAAGACACTCCTTCCTCAGCTCCACTCCATTCCCCATCTGGTTCTCATCAATGTCTTTCTCAACCTAGAAGGATGAAGACTGGAAAAATCAATGTTTTTAGTGATCTACAAGTGGGTGGATCCCCTGTCCCTGAGCTTTAAATATTTTCTCTCTCTCTTTTTCCTTTTTATTTAATTATGTCTTGTATTTCTGCTCTGGAGCACAAACATTATTATTTATCCCTACATGCATAGGCTTAGAATTCCCACACACTGATGGCTTGTTCTCCCTAAGAAATAATTAGCAGCAAATACATTCTTTCTCTGAGAACTTTGGTGTTCTGGGATACCCTGCTTAAACAAGAAATCTGTGTTTTCAAGTACGTGTTTAGGAATCAATGTGCTTGCTTTAAAAATGTGTTAGAAGTGATTATCTTCCCTTTCTCTTTTCCCTTTCCCATTTAATATATTCATTATACCTGACTGAAAAAAATGTCCTAGGTTCCCTCACTAGGGCCAGGTCTATGTCTCCCCTTCCTCATGAGAGTAAAAACATAATAATGAGGTTTCAAATAGCCTGTAAACAAGTAGGATGCAAGTGGAAACATGTTTCCTTTACTTCCACAGCTTCCATTTTTCTGAGTAAAGAAGCTGATAAGCTAGGTGTAGTGTTGCACATCTGTAACCCCAGCGACTGGGGAGGCTAAGGCACGAGGATCACAAATTTGAGGCTAGCCTCAGCAAGTTAGCGAGATCTTGTCTCCAGATTTTAAAAACAAAGCAAAAAGGACTGGGTAAGAAGTCAGGAAATATCATCACCAAGACAGAAACAGCTTGTGCCCCTGTGCTGGCCATGGAGTCAGCTCCTCACCAAAAAGAAGCAGGTCTGCTGTAGGAGAGGAGATGTGATTATAGAGGGTTATTCTGAATTACTAGTTACTAGTTACCAGCTTCCCATCTCTAAAATATAATAGCTTTGCCAGTCTTCCTGGGAGGTTATTATTATCAACCAACTGAAAATTAGCGGAGCATTTGATTGACATGAAAATGCCTTATAAATATCAAGCACTTTAGTGTTTTGGTCTTTGCTTGCAGAAGAGAATCCCTGTCATTGAGGTAGGAGGAAAAGTGACTTAAGGTCTTCTCACGGTCTCTATCTTACTTGGTGGCGTGACTATTGTTCTGTTATCAGGGAGATAAACCTTGAGGCCATTCATGGTCCTTCTCTGCACTTACTTCAGCACCTTCCTGACTCATCAGATCTCATCGATCATCTTACCTGCTGACTTAATCATTGGAATGTTTCTCAACTCTGTCCCTCTCCTCTATTCATTTCTTCAAATATGATAGTTCATGCTTTCATCAGCTCTTTTCCAAATCATTGTAATAGCCCTTAAGGGTCTTTGTGCCTCCTGTCTGCCTCCCTTTAAATTCCCATAAGGGCTAAGGGTGCAGATCAGTGGTAGGACATGGGTTTAGCATACCGAAGGCCCTGAGTTCAATCCCCAGCCACTAAACCAAACAAAAAATACCCAAATCATCTTAAACTCATTCAGGCACCAGGGCAACCTTCAGTGGTAGCTTAACTGTGTTGTGTCCCTGTTCGATGCCTTCCTAATCTTGACACTAGTATTAAAATGCCTACTAAGCTCAAGAATCTACTGATATCTGCCCAACCAATGCCACTTCCACCAAGATGGTTGATCCCTTCTTACTTCCTAAGAAAGGACGGGAAGGAAGCCTCCCTTGGCTTTTTGCTGTCACTCATCCAACTGCTTCTCTTCCCAGCAATCCTGTGCTCTTCCCCTGGACTCCAGGATACTCTGTGCATATCTCTACCTTTGGATAGTTGTTTCTTTCTAGGGCACATGTAGAATTGACAGACATTGGGGGCTTAGTAAATGCTTTTGGAATAAAAGAATGAATGTCTACATGGTAATTGTTTGGTTTAGATATAAGGTATCTCTCGAAAGTTCATGTGTGAGACAGTGCAAGAATGTTCAGAGGTGAAATGATTAGATTCTGAGAGTTGCAATCTAATCAATCAGTGACTTGATCCACTACTATGAATTAAACCAGGTGGTGACTGTAGGCAGGGTGTACTTGGAAGAGGCAGGTCACTGGAGTTGTGCCTTTGGGTTTTATATTTTGTGGGTAGTGAGTGGAGATCTCTCTATTTCCTATCTTTCATGTCTCTGCCATGTCCTTCCACCATAATGTTCTGCCTGACCTTGGACCCACACCTATGGAGTCAGCCAACCATGGACTGAAACTCTGACCATGGGCCAAAATAAACTTTTATCCCTCTAAGTTGTTCTATCAGGTCTTTTGGTCACAACGATAAAAAAACTGACTAAAATAGTAATAGCCCTGCTTTATGGGAATTTCCTCAACCTAAATGTAAAATATCTTAAGGAATGAATTGCCAACATCATCCTTTGATATTTTCAGTCATATTTAAATACCTAGTTAAGGACTGTGGAGGACAAGATCTTTTCATATTTGCATATCATAGCATAACAGGAGAAAATTAGGACATCTAAATGCCTTTTTTTCTAATCGCATGCAATCTTTTATCTTTAAAAGCCTTTCCTTTTTCACTGAGACTGGATTTTTCTAGAAGATCATTTTTATTAAGTAGACAAAAAAGAAGAAAAAAGAATGAAAAAGTCTGACTTTATTCCCAATCACTCTGAAAGCCATTTCTTAGCTTTTAATTTGTCCTTTCCAAGAACAAAGGCTAAGGTATTTGAACTCAGAAGCAGCCCCTTCAGCCTTCCAGCAAGTCGGATGACAGAGAGGTGAGTTTGTGAGCAGTGGGAAGAATTCACTGACAGAGGTACCTCTGTTGTCCTTTCAAAGACAGCCTGGACATGAGCAGGTATCCAACTGCAAAGCTCAATCCGGCTTATCTCACTTTGTTTTGGAAATAAATTAAAGCTTGCAAAAAAGAAAGAAGACCATGCTATTGGAAGGTTTTGACATGACAGGATTTTCAGCTTTCTCTCATGGTCTCATTTTTGCTCTGTACTTGGTTTTGAAGCCCTTCTCCATAGAAACCATTCCTTGGCACCCCTCCCTCACCTTCTAGATTGGTACCTCTGGCGCTCACTCAACTCCCTGTCCACCTGGGGCAGACCCTGAATGTGACATCTTCACAAAGGGGTCCTGACCTTAGTGCATTAGTGCTCTTCACCTAGAAAGCTCAGACCAAATGTGCTCACTGACTGCAGGCAAAGGGACATGGCTTCCGTGGCACTGTGCAAGAGGACACAAGTGAGAAGCACCTGCCTATGCAAGAGTTCAATGATAAAAAAAAAAAAAAAAAAAAAAAAAAAAAATTCACACTTCATTTCCAGATGCAGTTAAAAGGACCCTGAAAAGACACAGCCTCAGAGAAATTTGAAAATCAGAGAAGTAATCAAGAAACTGAAAGTTAACAATGCTTTCCCCTTATTTTGTACAAAACACTTGATACACAAACACTTTTCTAACAGTCAGACATTAGCCTCAGTGTCCCTGGACATGCTAGGAGGATATCAAGCACTTTTGTAGATGGCTTCACCCTTTGTGGCAAAAATAAGAAGAATGTGAACTTTAATATCAGGGAATGGTTTAGCCTTCTTGAATGAATCACGTCCTTGGATACCTCTAAGATGCCCATACCTGTACTGAGTAGAGCTAAGAATTTTTCTATCTATTTAATATGGTATATTCTTGGAGACCAGAAATGGCTTTTAAAAGAATTATGCATATTTAATGAGAGTTTAGCTTCTGCCCACAGAAATCCATGTTACATGGCACTAGGTTGATGTTATTAAGAAGAAATGTATGAAACTATTAAGCTACTGATATCTTGGGGATGAGACATGGCTTTCAGACAGAGTACTAGGATTCATTCAACAAACCACTAAGCAGCTCTCTTGGTACCAGAGACTGTGAGGGATGATGCCTGGAAACTCAGGTATCTGCACCTGGTTTGCTAGTTAATCTCCTTCCTCCTGCAGAGAAAAACAGAATGCTCTGAAATGCCAGCTCAAGCTCTTTGCTTTCTCAAGGGCAGATGTTTCTAAAGATGTGCATTGTGTGAATCAGAGCTATTCATGAGAAAAGATTATGTTTACTGAGCACATAGTATGTGTCAGGAATAGTGCATTAACTGCCCACCAAATCTAGAAGTTAGGACTATTTTCCTATTTTTCAGAAGAAACTGAGGTACAGAGAGATTAAATGGCTTTTCCAAGGTTATACAGCTGGTAGGTGGGGGAAGAGCATTGAATTCAGGCAGTCAAGCATCTGGGTTCTTCACAGGATGCTGCTCTGCCTCCCGGGGGTGGGGGGTCACATTGGGCAGGAAAATGGTTTTCCACAATCTCACCAGACTTCCTGGCAGTTACCACTCTATGTCTTCCTTCTGCAGCTTATAAGTCCAACACATTTTCCTAAAGCAATGGAAAACATATCTGCCATGCTGCTTCAAGGGAATAGAAATTTGTGAATCAACATTGCAAGGCCTCCTAGAAAAAGGGAAATAACCTCAGGAATCTATGCTGTGGGGCTCTGACCCCAGCAAGTTTGTGTTTGTCAAATGATTATCTTAAGATGCAACCCGCTTTAGACTGGGGAAATGTGGGTTAATGGGTTACACCCTACCAGTCCCTCCAACCAAATCAACCTAGAATGCAGAGTGTCCTGCTAATCACAGACAACAAACACAAATGGTGGGTTGTAAAGACAGCCCAAATGTCCTTTGATATGTAGTATTGATGTTAGAACATCAGCTAATTTTAATTTAGATTGTAAATGATACTCAGGATCACAGCGTTTATACAGAGTATAAACAAAATGAATTTCTGTTGCATATTAACGAAGGGAAATAATATTTGCATTTTGATGTTTTACATATTGCTTGAATAAGAACTGGATGACCCTTTTATACATGTGAGCAGGTACACTTACTGACAACACACAGACAGCTGCTTGTATTCTTTGTACCAAATAGCCTATGGGTGGGGTGTGAACCAGCAATACCATGAAGCCTAGTGAGACGTGCTTTTTAAGACACCTGGGCATAGGTACTATAAAAAATGTGATCCAGTGCAACTGATTAAAGCTTTAAGTGTCTGATGTCGACCATACAGAGTGAGGTGAGTGAGCTGAGCTGGCTATGGTGGTGCCCAGCTACTTGGGGGACTGAGGCAGGAGGAGCCCAAGTTCAAGAGTGGCCTGGGCAACTTAGTGAAACCCTTTCTCCAAAAAAAAAAAAAAAAAAAAAAAAACACATTATTAGGGATGTAAGTATAAGCCTATGGCCTTACTTAGAACATTGTAATCCTGAGGGGTTATTGTCCTTTTTCCTATCCCCGAGTCACATCCTATTGTTTAACTGTCTCTGATTTTGTTTTGAGGGAATCATTTCTCTCCCTTAGGTATCCCATGTGCTTCTCAGAATAGCCACACCTCCTTGCCCTACTTCATAGGGTGCACTGCCCAGAGTACATTTCATTTCTATTTCACCCAACAAGAGTGACTGTTTCAAAGACTGATAAATGACCAAAGCCATGTCACTGAATGTCAGCCAGACTCACTTCAAAGGCTTTGTTGTTAGAGTTGTCGAGGAAACCAGTGCTCTGTTGTTCATTGACTTAAGGTTGTAAGGATGTGAAGCTAGAGCTGCAGCAGCCACATTGTAACCATGAGGATCTTATCATGCTTAAACACAGTACTTCACACAGGCCAAGCCAAGAGAAACAGAGAAGGAAACAGAACAGTTGAGTTCAGTTGAGCTCCAATACAGCCCCAGGGGCAACTTATTCCCTGGAAATATCATTTTGAGCCCATACATTCCCTTGTTACCTAAGGCAATTTGGGTGGAAGTTTTTATTTCATCCTGAAGTATTCTAATGTGTGTGTGTGTGTGTGTATGTGTGTGTGTGTAAAAGTTTCCTGCAGTTTTCAATTTTCACCTGGTCCTTGGAGATTGCCTATTTAATTAGCAGCTACTTCCTACAAGAGTTGCAAGTAAGTAAACCTCGGGGTTTCATGCTATATATTTATCATATACATACACACACATAAATCAAGTAAAATTTTAGTTTTAAAAACTTCCTTTTGTGGCTGGACTTGGCAGCACATGCCTGTAATCCCAGACTCGGGAGGAAGATTGAGAGCATCAGACCAGCCTTAGCAATTTAGTGAGGCCCTATGCAATTTAGTGAGACACTCTCTCAAAATGAAAAAGGACTGGGAATGTAATTCAGTGATTCACTCCTGGGTTCAATCGCCAGCCCAGAAAAACAACAACAACAAAAATCTTCCTTTTGTGATTGAAACAATCCATGTGAAGTCTAATATTATTTCGTTTTCAATCAACACACTGCAGTATAAATAATTTAAAAATTTTTCCCTCAAGTATTAATTATGAATGATAACTTTTGTGTTTAGAACTACTTAAAAATGCAATGCTTGTTAAATATGTATGACATCAATTGTATCAATGTAACACACTCATTTCATAGGCCTGAGAAATTTGTAGTCTTGCCAGCCTCTCAAATTACCTGTGGATACTGCCTTCTCATCTCATTTCTTGAATCTAAAAAGAATGGTAAGACAAAGTCATTTGTTCCTTCATTTGTCAAGGAAATGCTGTCTGTGACATTTGGAAGATCATGCTAACTTCACCAATGTTGAAGCTCAAACTGGTAATAAAACTGTCAGAAGTGACAGAAATGTAATATCCCTACTTTCTGAAAAGATACTTGTTATTAAGTATTATAAAGCTTCAATGCCTGGTAATGTTTCCAGAAATACATCCCTATTCTTCAGAGGTCTTCAAGTGCACTAAGATTCTTGTTTCTTATGGCATATAAATAATTCCCTTAAAGACAGTTAACAATAGGCCACCCAGAAAAATATTGACCATGCACTATTTAGTGCTCTTAATTAAAGAATTTCTCAAAGAACAATTCAACTCTAAAGATGTCATATTATGTTAAAGACCTTTAAACATATCATTCATAAATGCTTCCTGAATTTTTCAATTTTCAGCTGGTCTTTGGAGATTGCCTATTCGTTTAGCAGCTACTTCCTTCAAGAGTTGCAAGTAAGCAAACATCAGGGTCTCGGTGATGTGAAATATACCTTAGTAAACCTTCAACCTCCAGCTGAACTTCCATCATGCAACTCTCGGTGAGGATTTTCCTAAACCATCCATAGTTCCCTTCTCATTCCTATTCCACGTCATGGATTTGTTATTATCATAACTGCTAAGAATAAAACTCCCTTCAGCCAGGAAAAATAGTTGACTTTACAACTGAACCTTGCAAATATCTTCTCTCAGTCTGTTGTTTGCCTTTTAACTTTGTTTATGGAGTTTGGGACTATTCACATCAAGCCTTTGATTTTAATATTACAGTAGAGACAGATTGGGGATTAAAAAAATAACCACATTCTTTCCAACTTGTTTGGTTTTGGAATAAATGGCCTGAGGGCTTCAGAGCTAGATTTTACCACTCTCCACCACCCAATGAGACACTGGCCTCGCTGGGGTTGTAGATACCAGCAACCAGGATTTTCAATAACTTTTGCACAAAACTGAGCATGCAGAAGAGCAAATTAGAGACAGCAAGAACCCCGTATGTGTTTGTAATCATCTAAACAGGCTTGGTTCTAATCCATGATTTCCTTAATACTAGTACATCCAGATGAACCAATTTGCACATCTAAATCTTATTTTTGTATTCAAGATTATTCTAATTAACAATAAAACTAGGATATTTACATGTCAGGCAGATAGTTGTTTGCATTTCTTTTCTCTTGCAGTCTTTTAAAAATTTTCTTACTTAAAAATATACTTAAGGATCATGCCACACACTCTGTTTTCAGAGGTCAACAAAATGCTCCTTTTCTGTTCACCAGCACATTTTTCTAACATTTATTAAAACCAGCAAAGTGTTTGTTGTTGTTTTGGAAAAAAAGGATCTAGTGACTTGCTTTTCACAATGTCAATGGATCTATTGTATTCATATTGCTGCCCGTGTGTGTGTGTGTGTGTGTGTGTGTGTGTGTGTGTGTGCGCGCGCGCACGCGTGTTATGGGGTGGGGTGGTGAGGAATTGAAGGATACCTCCTTCCATCATATAGAAAAAAAAAATTTTTTTTTCAATATTAGGGATTAAACCTAGGAAGCTATACCGTGAACCACATTCCCAGCCTTTTATATTTTTTATTTTGAGACAGAATCTCACTAAGTTGCCCAGGCTGGCCTTGAACTTGAGATTCACCTACTTCAGCCTCCCTAGTAGCAGGGATTTCAGTCATTCACCACTGTGCCTGGCTGAAACATCTTCCAAGACTCAATGAAGCTTAAAACTTTCTCATGCTATTTGTTTAGAAGTAATTATTTTAAGACACAAAATGACTTATTTCCTTACAAGATCCTTGCGGGGTAGGGGGGGCTTTTTAATGCAAAGATAAAAAAATTAAGGTTCTATGAATGACTTAAAGAGACAGTCTTGTAATTTAAATGATGATACTTATCTAATGAAAAACATGTAAAGGTTTGTTTCTCAGTGTTCTCAGATGGAAACGGCAGTGAGTGATTCCCTGACCTCCCTAACTTGTTCTTGGAGTCTTAGCAAAGCTAGAAATTCCCCCATCAAAGGTCATCAGCTGACGGAGAGAGCCTGGTCTTCAGCTAAACAGCAGTCACTGCTGTTGAGGACATGGATTCCCAGATCTGCCAGCAGGGCTTTGTCCCCAGTAGAGAGGTAGCAATTTCCTCTCTTTCCCAGGGTGGTACTGAGTGGTGGAGACACTACACAAACAGAAGCAAGAGGAAAAGGTCTTGTTGGTAATTATGGGGAGAGCCAAAGAGAAAGAAAAGGCAGTGATTACAACAAGTGGCTACATTTAAAAAATGATTCCAGAATTAAAAAAAAAAAAAAACTTCCAAGTTGAAATTAAGTTCAGATGTAGTGTTCCCGAGGAGACTTCTCTGAGTCATAATAAAGTTGATTTTTCAGTTTCCATATATTAATTACTGTTATCACGACTCTAAGGTAGACAAATGTGTAGGCTAAGAAGAACCTTTGGGGGAGCACGATATGGTAAAATTAGATGTTCCTTTCTAAGACAGAAGGACCAGACTATGTGCCCATGAACAACCTATGAAGCTATGAACCTATGACACTGGACTGATCTCTGGGAAGAGGTATCATCTGTTCAAACGGCATTCTGGTTACTTAAGGAGGGTAAAAGTATAGAAATCTATTAAGGACTTCTGCAAACAGTGTTAGGCAGTTATTTTATTTTGATTGTGATTTCATCGATGGGAAATTAAGGCAGAACAGATTTACTATAAAATAATAAGCAAGTTTTAGTTTTCTGGGGACTTTTCTCATTTGTAATAAGTGATGGTGATTATACTGAATCCTCTTTATGACTCATTTTACAAGGAATCCTTATGAAGAGCAGAATGAGTCTTCCCTGTGGTGCATTATGTATAAGATTCTGCATGAACACTGGATTTGTCCATCAACAGGTATTCAAAATATATTTATTAAATTAATGAATAAATATGGAGAGTACTCCTACACATGTCTACTCTTTGCTTGCTTGAAGTCCCTAATGATTGAATGTCTTACTAAGCCTGACCCTCAGTGGCAAACCCTCTACTTGTCACAGCAGGGTAAGAGAACAACTGAAGTTGAGAATCCAGCAAGACTCCTCAACTCTAGCTTTCCTTGGACAGATGCAAGAGTTGGTTGCCTGCTGCAATTATAACTGTATGAGTTTAATGCATTTATTTCATCTGTTGATTTTTTTTCCTGAAGCAGAAAAATCATCACAAACCATGAAACAGCACCTTAAAAGACCTGCAAGTGTGGTATGCACCCTCCAATGAAGTCCCCAAGAATTCTTGCCTCTTGTCATTCACATCATTGTGTAGTTCCCTCCCACACCAAATCTGGCTGATCCATGTAATCACTGGGATATCGCGAAATGATGGACAGTGACTTTGGAGGCTAGGTCCTATTACACTTTGTACCTTCTGTCTTATTCTCTTGGATCACTTGCTCCAGGGTAAGCCGGCAGTCAAATTGTGAAGATCGTCAGTCCTGGAAGAACTTCACATACACAGCAAGGAATGGAGGCCTCTTATCAACAGCCAGTGGTAATTCACCAGTCATATGAGTGAGCCATCTCAAAGAGGATTGTTCTACTCAACCAAGCAATGCCTCAGATGACTGCAGGCCTGGTCAGTCTTGGACCATAACTTCATCAAAGACCCTGAACTAGGATCATCCAGCTAAGCTGCTCCCAAATTCTTGACTTGTAGAAACCATTTGAGTTAATCAATGTTTATTATTGCCTCTTGTACCTTAGGGTCATTTTATTTTATTTTTTAGTTGTAGATGGACATCATACCTTTATTTTATTTATTTATTTTTATGTAGTGCTGAGGATGGAACCCAGTGCCTCACATGTGCTGCTAGGTAAGAACTCTACCACTGAGCCCCAACCCCAGTCCCTTAGGGTCATTTTAAATGAAACAATAGATAATTGATACATTAAGTTTCTGAAAAAGATCAATTTTATGAATGACTGAAATTACCTTTCTTTTTTAGTTAGAGTTACAGCGTGAACTGTTGATAATTCACAAGAATAGAATAGAAGTGTCCTGAAATTTAGCATTTATCAGTGCTAGTCCAACGGAATTTTCTAATGACTCTTTCAGAAGATCCTCACCTCTTTCTGAATATCCAAGCCCTCATTCACTCACTAGCACAGTGGTTTATGATAAACCTGGGCTTTGGGTTCTGACAAGCTGGGTTCTGACAAGCTGTGTTCTGATGTGGGCTCTGTCACATGCCATCAGTGAGACCACAGACAGATTAAATTTTCTGGATCTCAGTTTCTTTGTTCATCAAGTGAGGGTAATAGGACCTACTTTATGGATTTTGTAAGATTCAAATAATCTAATATGTGCAAAGTGCTTAGGAGAATAACTGACACATAGAAAGTTCCCATTCAGCATTATTTTTAATGCTATTTTCACATCTAAAGATTTTAACTCTGTCATAGTTCCTTCCTTTTCTATGATCCACGAATTCATGTGCCCTTCACCTGGTCAATGCAAAGATTTTCCAACTTGACTTTGAAACTTGAAACAGACAAGGAAGAACTATTGGTGGTCTGTTCTCATCCCAGTTTTACCAGCCGTGATTATGTCTCATGAAGACTGACAACACAACGCTATGTTTGTCTTCCTTCACCCTCATATCTAAGTGCCACCCTATCTCAGGATATATGGCCATGACTCTTCTAAGAGGTATATGTACAAATGTTAGATTTTTTTTAACAGTGAAACTTTAGATAACCAAGTGTTCCAGTTTTTTGGTCACAGTTTTTAGTTGTATATAATTAAAGAAAATCCACTATGATGGGGCACCCCTATAATCCCAGCAACTGGGGAGACGGAGGCAGGAGGATGGCAACTTAGTGAGACCCTGTCTCAACATTAAAAAAAAAAAAAATCTGGGGATGTAGCTCAGAGGTAGAGTACCCTTGGGTTCAATTACCAGTACTACAAAAATATTAATCATTATTATAATAATTAAAGAAAGCCAAGTTTTGTAGGAGTTGTCTTAATTTCAATGCTCATTATCCAATTAATCTTCATAGAATTTGCCTTAACTTATTCACTTTTGTCATATGAGAGAAGAGATCAGAATTCACTTCTGTCTGCAAGGTTTTCCGTTCCAAGTCCTTTTTGGGTAGTGGGAGAATTATGAACTCACAACCATCCCTACAACTGTCACAGGAATTGCTAAGTTGGGATTTTGGTGTGGTTCGGAATATTAGCATATTCACGCTCTCTGTGCCTTCTTTGGACTCTGGTGGGGGAAATGGTAGAGTAGAACAGCAGGTGGTTTCATCAAAATCTCCCTAAAACTCCGAGCTCCTCATTCTTAAGGTCAGGAGGCAATGTGCCGAAGGTCATGTGGGGGCAGAGGGCAAGAAGACTGAAAAGGATTAGAGGAAGATAAAGACCGTGGGCATAAAAGAGCTCCTGGGAAAGCAAGAAACTCGCTGGATGTATCACATTTTTATTATTTAACTCAAAAAAAAAAATTATCCTTTCAAAGCCAGTCTTCCTTTGGTTGGATGCATTGTGCTGGGGGAGGGGAGAGAACAATCTTTAATCAAAATCTACAAATTCCCTCTCTCATTTCCTCCATCCTCTAAAACTAGTGACACACATACATTTGTTATTCGAGCATCATTTCTCATCATACATTTTCCCTGAAATTCTAAAGAAAAAGAAATACACAGGTGTGCGTGTGCGCATGCACACACTCGCGCACGAGCTTGGCACACACACACGCGCACACAGGTGTCCACACCAACTGGATAGAAACCACACAATGAAAAGCTCAATTTGTTTCTAAGCCTTTAAATATGTGTGGATAGTGGTTGTTTATTTTTTTCATTTAATCTACCTGTCTACCCTTCTACCTATCCTTTATTTACTGAGGAACCTGTGGAGAAATACTTTCTGTGGAGACACCTGCAATTCTGATTTTTGCATAACTGGTATTTTAAGTAAACCAAAGCCCTGTGTCTGCTTAGTCCCTAAGCTGCCCAGCAATCCCCTGCTGACACCAGCCAGCCAAAGCATTTGAAATGAAGTTTTCGTCCTTTCGTCAAAGCCTTTGTGTTTTCTGACCTCTGGTTCTTTCCTCAGGCTCAGAGGGTCATTCACCTTATCTTTTCATTTGCCCCCAATGACATGGCTGTTGTATGCCTTTTGTATTATTTTGTTTCTTACCATAAGACTTTCTATGGAACAATCTCCTAGCTAGAGTTTTTTTGTTTTCCCCCTATTATTTTCTCTTTGCAACTTTTCTGTTTCAACACAATTTACGGATTGACAATGTGATTGTAAACTGTTCAAATGAAACTCAGAATGCAAACTACTTTTGCCTTTGCAGTGTTGTCCTGAGGAGAGCTTATATACCTGCCTGCCTGAAATGTCATCCTCTGCAAAGCCCAGTCAGTAGTCAGAAAACTGGAAGGCAGTTCTCAAGGGCCTGAAGCTACTAGCCCAAGACAAACAAGAACTGTTCACACTGACATTTTACTATTTGTATTTCTCGAGTGCTTGAAGTACTTTGGATTAGTCTTCTCCTTCAGACATTTACAAGAGGCTGTTATTAATTTTTAAATTTTCTTTCTTTTGGGGGGGTAGGGGGTAGAGGCATGAGGCCATATCTTTCTCATGAAGTTAATCCTGCAACTTGAGTGAAATTCAAGTGGCCTCTCTATGGGTTATCAGAGACAAATAATTTGAAATGGAAGCATTTTAAAACATGGAGTAATAAAAAAGTTAATCATTCAAACAGATGGACTAATGAAATAAAATTTTAAGAAAAGATAGGTTGATCTTGGGGAATGAAAGTCCATGACTTAATTTTTTAGAGGTGAGGTCTTGCTATGTTGCCCAGGCTGACCTGGAACCTGTGATCCTTCTGCCTTAGCCCTCCCAAGTGTCTGGGATTACAGGCCTACACAACTGGATCTAGCTCAAAGTCCAAACATTTAAATTCTCCTTTGCATGGAAACCGTCAACAGCCTTGGGAGGAAGTCCTTTGTCTTAAGGAGGAATTGAAGAGGAGTTTTCTCCCTGGACACTGTTTGTACTTTTGAACACAGCCACTTGGAGAAGGATTTTGTTGCACTCAAAGCACTGGTTGGTGAGAGGGTTAGTGGGTCAAACTTCACTGTCCTAAGTGTCTCGAAGCTGGCAGGAGTAAGCAGAAGCCATGTATTTGGCTAGGTAATAATTTGTACTTCTAAACTCTTCAGGACTGGGGAAAATCTTGTAACCCTTCACATTAATTTCTAATCACTGTTTTGAAGTATATTATATTCTTCCTCTTCTTCTTCTTCTCTTTTTTTTTTGTACTGGGGATTGAACCCACGGGTGCTTTACCATTAAGCTACATCCCCAGCCCTTTGTAGTTTTTATTTTGAGACAGGGTCTTGCTAAATTGCTTAGGGCCTAAGTTGCTGAGCCTGGCCTCAAATTTACAATCCATCTGCTTCAGCCTCTGGAGTCTCTGGGATTACAGGCATGCACCACTGTGCCTAACTGGAAGTAGATTATATTCTTAGAAACAATCAAGTTAGGGTTATCCTGCTCTGGATAGCTTCAAGAAATTTGTACCAAGTGCTGAAAACTCTTCATCACTGCCCCATCCTCCACTAAAGGTGCACAGTCCCTAGGAATCACACAAACCCCTTCCATGGCTACCATTACAGCTTCAACTCATACAGGGGTAGTATTGTGGTCATCTTAGAGCATAAGCTCCCTCAGAGCAGAGCCTGTGGGACACATCCTATATCACCCCCCTCAGTGTCAGAACAGCTTCTCGCACATGTAAACCATGCAGTGATATTTATTGAATGAATAAATGAGATTTGTCATGTAAGGTGAAGTCCACAATCTACTTGGCATAGTATCAGCTACCTGGGAAACAATTTTTATAACATTGCTATTTATAGTAAAGTACAAAAGCAAGATGATAATTCATTAAAATCTTCTACTTAACGTCTTATTTGAATATTTCTTTCTCTCCAGCAGCTTTCTGAGAAAAGGGCAAGGAAGAAGGTTTTCTCTGGTTTACTGATTTTTAAAATGAGCCACCTGCTGTCATCCTGGTCTCTGCTCACCACAGGCGAAGACATAACTCATAAACATGAAAAGCAAAATTACTCCAGGGAAATTCTACCCGGTCACCTTTCTCTATTTCACTCCAAAAGAAAATAGGATTCATTTCCACTATGAAATTGAACTTACAAGACTTAGTCCCACTGAGCACTTCCTGAGTATCTATGGGCAGTAACTGGTACAGAACCTGCCCAAGGTGCTATTCCTGACTTCCAGGCAATTTAAAAAAAAAAAAACAAAACTATGTCTCTGGTATCAAGAATGGAATACAGCACAACAGTGACAACATAAAAATTCAATCACCTCCTATGAGCTGTCACCAGGATAAATACCATGAATTACTTTTGTGGTCATGAAATCTGCACAGGTGGCATTGAAATAGGTTTACTTCTGAATGATCTTTTGTCAAAGCAAGGAGAAGATGCAAAGCCGTAAAAGGGTAATAAAGTTACCATTATACATATAAAGTATCTCTATCCACCACCCTTCAGAGAGTTCGGTTTTTTCCCAGGGAAGATATTTGGTTTATTATTGCTATAAAAAAAGTCTGGACCATCCATGCTTAAATTGGATTCCTTCTGTGCTGTGATTGGGTATCTTTCTAAGGATTTTCTCGTTTATTTCACTGTAAAACAAGAAGAGTAAGTTATTGGGCATCTTGATTGCTCCTGGTTAGAGAAGGGAAAAAAGACTCTCATTTTGGCAAACTCTGCACATAGTGTTCATCCAGGTTTGTATGTAACTATACTACATTTTAAGAATGTACCTTTAGAAAATTGAATGCAAATTTGGGTGCATCTATTGATTCGGTATCAAGCTAAAAATCTTTTTTAATGTCTGCCAGCCTGCCTGCCTTCTTCCCTTCCTCAATCCCTTTAGTCCTCTCTCATCTCTCTCTCCCTAGGCTCTCCTCCTTAAATCTATTATTTTTCTGACTTCTCATCTTATAAAAAAAAAATCAACATCCGTTATCCGACAACACAATCTACTACTTCCCTAGTTACTGGCTGACCCGGCGATATTGCCTTTCATTTTTAAGTTATTTTAGTTCCTCCTTCACTTTCCCTCCAGGATTACACATGTCTGAATTTGTGGAGATTTCTAACACTCATGGATGGGAATTCACCAGCACCATTGCTCTACCACCTCTCTACCCTAGTGTTTTAGTCAGCTTTTTCTGCTGTGACTTAAAGATCTGACCAGAACAATTGTAGGGGAACAAAATGTATTTGAGGGTAAATGATTTCAGAAGTCTCAGTCCACAGACAGCAGGCTCCATTCCTTGGGGCTCGAGGTGAGGCAGAACATCATGGTGGAAGAGTGTGGCAGAGGAAAGCAGCTCACATGATGATTAGAAAGCAAGAGAGAGAGAGAGAGAGAGAGAGAGAGAGAGAGAGAGAGACACTACTCACCAGACAAAATTCCTAGAAAAGGGCTTGGCACATGTGCTATAGTTTGGATCTTAAATGTCCCCCAAAGACCAAGTGTTGAAGGATTTGTCACTAGGCTGTGGGACTATTGGGAGGTGATGGGATTTTAGGAGGTGGGATCTAAGAAAGGAAGTTAGGTTATTTGGGGTGTGCCCTTGAAGAGGATATTAGGGCCCTGGCTCCTTCCTGTCTCTCTTTCACTTCCTGGCCCTCATGAGGTGAGCAGCCTCCTCTGCCACATATTCCCGCCAAAAGCAACAAGCCCAAAGCAATAGGGTCAAGTGACTGAAACCATAAGCCAAAGTATACCTTTTCCTTTATTAAGCTTATTTTTCTCAGGTATTTTATCACAATGATGGAAAACTAACACACGGCCTGTAACAACACTCAATGAATATTGGCTGAAGTGATGAATGCACAAGCAAAGGAGAAGACAAGGGACAATGAACTAACCTGGGTCTCTCCGAGCTATTAACTTGAGAACCCTTTTCTTGAGACTTCAAAAGAAATTCTTTCCCCAAAGTGCTTTGCCTGACACTAGAACCTCTATGATTGAGTCTGTCTGGTTTCTCAATTAGAATGAATTCCAAGTGACTGAGAAATTCTCCCCCTCATCATACTGAAGGAAGGTGTTACTGTGCCTCAGTCTCTAGTAATGATTATGCACACTCTGGAGACCTTACAAGAAGAGCTTTTTTAAAAGACAGAACTAGGTGAGTGACCTCATTATGGGGTCTGATATAAAATCAAAACTCAGAGCAGGTTCACCTAAAAGCTTGGCCAAGTTTCATATGTGCCCGGCTTGCCCTGAAAGAGAACCCAAGCCGATAGATCATTCCAAATGGAAACTATGCAAAATGCAGTGGCTTCATGTGGTTTTAACCCTAAACCAGGTGGAACCTGAGGCTTTGGCAAAGGTTCACTTTAAATTCTTAACTGCGGAATGTAAACCAAGGGGGGGAATGTTGGGAAAAAAACAAAGTGAAACAAAACCCTTAGTTTTAAACAGTTTTTGGAACCACGGATTTAAATCTCTGCCCTTTAAACGCCATTTCACTCAGACTTGTAACAAGTACAATCATTATTTTGAAAAATTTCCTGCAATAATGCATCCTTTTTTTTTTTTTTTTTTTTTAAACCTCTTTCAGAATTTCAGGGGTCCTTGACGCACATGTGGAGATTAAATGATTATTTCCACCTGGTAGGTTGTGTAATCAAAGAACAAAGATGAAAAGGTGACTTGCCAAAGGTGACAGAGAAGAATGAACCAATAGAGAGGACACCTCGTTCATGGTGAACTTCCTTAGCCTGAAATACTGCTGCTTTCCTTTGAAAGGGGCCAGAAATATAGTCCAAAAGGAACAAAAAAAGAATTTTAAGAATCCTATGCATCAAATAAGATTAAGTATTACAAGACTGTGTGAACCCTGATCTGACCCTACGTTGTAGGTAATGTTGGGTGTGTGTGAATGGAATACTTCTGAATTTTAGGGAACTTTAAATAATGAAGTAAAGATGCCCTAATTATAAGAGATGTATCCATCCCAGAAATTTTAAGCATTATGATTTTTTAAGCGACTTCCATAGACCCTACATTCTTCCAGATTCAGTTATTTCTTATATGAAACCTCTGATACGGATGTTATATTAAGACTTTAGAGGGAACTCTTTAACACGCACATGTAGGACTTCCGCCCCAATTTCTACAGTTTAGAGCAATCTGACTGTAATTCTTATTTTGTAAGTTGACTTTTTGATCATGGGAAGATAGCTAGATGGGCCAACTCAATTTAAATGAAAAGCCATCATAGTCCTTTGGAAGATTAAACGACACTAAAATATGGAGGTTTATAATCCTGCTATATGCTTTGAGAAATCCCTGAAGGTTTGATACTGTATTTGCCAACTTCACGGGCTGAATGCTAAAAACAGTTTCTACTACTTTACTTCTATAACAAGTTGTCATTACTGTCCTATATAGTGCCTGAAAACATGTGATCTTTGCTTCTGGATACAATCTTAGAGCTGTAAAGAATGTTAAGCATAGAATTAGTCCAACCCTAGCACTAATCACTAGCTTATGTGCATTTGATTGTGTATTAGATTTCACTGTTGCTTTAAAAGGGCATCTAACAGAAGCAGTTGGTATTTATACTGATGTCTCAACTAAACAGACACCCTAAATATTGTGGCTTGCTTTAACAACAGTAATTCTTTCAATAATATATAATTTTTTATTATATGTAATAGATAAATATATATGTTTATTCCATTTACACATACATATTTAATATATTATATATAATGATCTATTATATTTATATATTTAATATATTTATTTTAACTTCATATTAGGCATTGGAAATAGAGATGAATGAAGTCCTCTCACTGCCTTGGAGGATATCACTGATGAATGGGGAGGAAAAAAAAAAAGAAACAAATTTGAAATCAAATGTGATGGTACTTGAACTTCCAGTCATGATGGTATGAATCTGGTCAAATACATATAAAGCTGCTGTCTCCGACGCTAGGCAGGCTGTGATCCCCGAGGGGAAGGACATAAGTGAGATGGGTACTCCTGGAGATGCTCGTTGGACACTGGCACTGAGAGAAGAACCTGGGCAGAGCGGAGGAGACAGTGCTATCTAGGGAAGGGAACTGGAATTTAGGACACAGAGTAGGAGAAGAGAGAGCCACACCGAGCATTCCAGAATCTGTATGGGGTTGCCTCAAGTCACAGAATACGGAGCTACAGATGTGAAGAGTGAGATTCCAAAGTTGAGCAACCGATGATTACCAGAGAGCTGCAAGTCAAACGACTACGTTGTGCAGGGCTAGCAGACCTTCAAGTTCTGACCAGCCATGGTGGGAACAGCTGGGTGCACGGAGATGACGCATTCATGAGAAACACAAGTGGAGACCTCCGAAAGACCAAGCCTTATGAGCCCTGGAGGATAGATCATTCTAGATCTGACTTCACATAACTTAAAAACAAACTTTAAAAGAGACAGCTGATACTCAAATAAATTAACTGCTTCCAGAACAAAACTAAATACTATTTAAAAGAAGACAACAAAATCTAGATTACTTACTCTATCCAGCAGTCACTGGAGTATCGCTAGATGAAAAAGTCAGAAAAATGTGACCTCTGACCAGGAGAAAGGCTTCTTAATAGAGACACAGAAATGACAGAAAAGATGGAACCAGCAGATGAAGAATCTAAAATAGCTATGCTTGAAGACGTTAATGAAAATGCAAACACAATGAAGAGATTAGTGGATGCAACTCAAGAAGACCAAACAGAATTTGTAGAGCTGAAAAGTGCAATATGTGAAATGAAGGGCTTTTAGCAAAAGTAAATTCTGTCTCATTGACTTGTAGAACACTGGCAATATCAAGTAGTTTAACATACATGCCTTTGGAATACTAGAAGGGGGTGGTGGCAATGGAAAAAAATTCGAAGCAATAATTATTGAAATAATTACAGTTATTAAATGTAAATTCTATATATTTGAAAAGTTCAACTACCTAATAAGCATGATAATGCAATACAATGAATGCTATAACAAAAATATATAACTCACATGCTTATGATACATTTAAAACACAGATTAAATATCCCTAATCTGAAAACCCCCAATCTGAACTGTTCCAAAATACGGAAGTTTTTGAGCATTGATATGGTACTGCTAACAAAATTATACACCTATGAATCTCCCCCAAGGTATCTTATTTTATATATTATGTGTGTGCGTGTGTGTGTTTACATATATATTAATATTCCAAAATTTTTAAAAAGTCTGAAATCCAAAACACTTATAGTCCCAAGCATTTTGAATAATTAGCCTGTATTTGTGCATTTGTTTTTCTTCTTCCTTCTATACATTATCTGGAGTATATATTGACCTCTCGCTTCCTCTCTTAGCAGTGTCAGGATGACTGGAATTGTGGCCAAGAGAAGGGAGAGGCAGAAGGAGGCCATAGAATGAAAATATAGAGAAACTCTTCTTTATTCCCTCTTCGTTGTCCATTGACTTAGTCTCTGGATGCTTCTCCTCTCATCTTCTCGATCCATGCCTTATAATTAACTTGCCCCAAGCTTGACTTACCCAGCACTTGCGTACATACCCAAGGCCCTCAACTCCTCCATCTCACTGAACTTCTTGCATCAAGGTTTCAAGCACCCGTTTTGCCTGTCCTTCTACCTGACTCTTCAGGGCTCCATGGCAAACCCCATTCTCCTTTCCCTACCTTGAGTCTTTTCATCTCCTTAAAACCCTTGCTCCCTGGTTCCTTCATCCTTCTATTCTTTCTTTAGTGTACCAGGGACTTGTCAGCTCTTGGCAGACCCATGTGCTCGATGATAATGAAAGAGAAGTGGAAACACTAAAAGAATCCCAAGTTGGTTATTTTAAGATCCTTTGACAACATATGATTTGTAATCAGAATTTTGACTCATATATAAAATGCCTTTTTCTGTTTTGGGTGCAGTGGCACATGCCTGTAATCGCAATGACTTGAGAGGTCGAAGCAGGAGGTTTGCAAGTTTGAGACCAGCCTCAGCAAACTTGGTGAGACCCTGTAGCTCAGAGGAAGAGCACCTTAGGTTCAATCCCTGGTACCAAAAAGTAAAATAAAATGATAAAAATGTTTTTCAAAATTACAAAATACAGGGCTGGGGATATAGCTCAGTTGGTAGAGTGCTTGCCTTGCAAGCACAAGGTCCTGGGTTCAATCTTCAGCACCGCAAAAAAAAAAAAAAAAAAAAAATGCAAAATACAAGGAGAATAAGTACTTTTCACTGTGCAAAAAAATAAAAATCTCCAAAATACTTACAAAACTTTTCTTCATGTGACTTCCGTTCATAATTTTTCTTTCTTTTTTGGTACAGGGGATTAAACCCAGGGCACTTAACCAATGAGCCACATCCCCAGACCCTCTTACTTTTTAATTTTGAGACAGGGTCTCACTAAGTTGCTTAGAGTCTCACTGAGTTGCTGAGGTTGGCCTCAAACTTATGATCCTCCTGCCTCAACCTTTGAACTGCTGGGATTACAGGCATGTGCCACTACACCCAGCTCCTTTCAAAATTTTCTGAAGCTATTTTTCCCTCTCTTTTCAACAAGAGTATCTTGATTAATAGCACAAATTGAGGAGGAGGATGCTCTACAGTTGTGAACCTGGAGTTTTAATATTACATCATTTAAATAGCATACTAATGTAGCTCTAAAAAATGATCACTGTACATAATTTGCAAATAAAATATTAAAAAGTGTTTTGATGACACTGGTCATTAAACATCTATCCAAATCCATAGAACAATACTGAGAGTGAGGCCTCATGTAAACCATAGACTCTGGGTGACAATGGTGTCGCAACATAGGTTCTTCAATGCTCCACAAATAACAGAGGTAACAGGTGGACCCTCTGGGGGGTATGCTGGTAATGGGGGAGGCTGTGCATGTGGCGGGAGCGGGGAGTGGGGACATGGGGATATCTCTGAACCTTCCTCTCAGCTTTGCTGTTGATCCTGCAACTGCTTTAAAAAAATAGTCTTTAAAAAATGTTTGTTGAAACAAACCCATTTTATTCCTATGTGGCTCAGCATCCAGCTCTGTGAGGCTGCACTAAGGGAGAGGATGGACCACAATATACTTGTCCAGTCTGCTTGGAGATCAGAATCTGGGTCCAGCATCCTAAAAGCCTCATCAGGAGGATCTTTTTAGAGGATTTTAGTGACTGTCAGTTTTTATTTGCTAATATTTGTCAAATCATAGTTGGATGGAGAGGGAGTGGAATGAAAGATTAAATAATGTAAAGGAAAGTCAGAAATTCAAAAGCTAAAAATTGGTTTAAAAAAGGTTCTCCACATGTACATACACTGATGATAATATTCCCACAGCACTTTCCTATTCATGCTTCATTTGACTTCCTCAGCAACTGTCGCAGGTGTACGCATGAGTATTTTAAGTGTGTAAAGGTAAGGTATATTCAAATGATTGGGAGGCACATGCATATGTCCTATTCTTTTCTACCATCAGTTTCCATGGGACGGGAGTTGTGACCTGAGACTGGCTCCTCCACAGTTACTACTTTGTCTATCACTGGAATTTTAAATTTCCTCTTGTAATAATAAAAGTTCCCAAGCACAAAGCACCTTACTACATGCTGTTAGGCATTATCTGAGCCCTTACTAACATTGGAAATCATCTAACCTCAACACAGATGAATGAAATTAATTATTACTGGTCCCCATTTCTCAGATAAGGACACTGAGGCACACAGAAATGAAGTCACAGTTAACAAATGGCACAGCAGGGATTTGAACCCAGGGAGTCTGGCTCCCAAGTCTGTGATCCTAGCCTCTGTATCATACTTCTCTCAGGGTCACTACAAATTGGGAAAAAAAGAGATTTCTATTTTAAGATCAGACCACCTTTGCAGGTGGTAACTCTTATACTCTTCCCAAAGGCTCCCTGAGGTAGGAAAAGTTCTTTCTTACATCACTCTAACATACATCATTGTCCATATTTTCAGACATCTGCAAAAGCCAATATAACTTAACCTAGTTATACTGAGGTCTTATTGCCCACATGAGTCAGGAGAGCAAAAACCCAAAGTTTTGAGAGTCGGAATTACTGTCTGTCACCTTTAGGGGTAAACTGTCACTAGACAGTTATTTATACATGTATACACAAGTCCTACCATACAAACTCTGTCTTAATATTTCCACAACCAAAAAGAAAGTTCTTTAAACTAGGAGGACTTCTAAATAAAAAATGTAAACTACATTCCTCTCTTTTCACCCTGAAGGGACACTTCAGCCCTTATAAACTACTAAGCTGATACTGTCTATGACATGTTTGAAAGAAGTTCCTCTATAAATCAATGTTTGGGAGTATAAAAGGCAACAAGAAAATTGAGTATTTCCCTGAGAGAAAGGCACTCTTGTGACAGGCATTGACAGCGAACAGAGGGATGTCACGTTTTATCTCTGGCCTCTGCCTGGGGATCCAGATGATGGCAATTTCTCAACCATTTTAGTGCATGACAGAAGCCAATCAACAAAATGTTAAAAGCAATAACACCCATCCCCTGGGAAATAGTCTTATACATCTTTCTAATTGCAAAGATGATTTGGAGTCAACCCTGACCTGAATTCCAACAAGTACCAATGTATACAACAATACATACAATTTATTTTTTACTTCTGTTTTAAGTGCTTAAGCCAGTAAAAATTATTCGTTCTATTTTATTTTATGTTATTCTAGTGTTTCTACTGCAATGAATATGTAGTTATAATCCTAGCTATTCTATCGCCTTTCTACTTTGCAAAACATTTTTGAATTTTTGCCAAGCATCAAAACACAACACACACACACACACACACTGGGGTTGGTTTACTGGCAGAGAGAGACATAAAACTAAAAGAATAATGAGGGAGGAATAGGTGCTGGGAATAACACAGGATGAGGGGAACTAAACATTACCACACATTACCTTAGCCTTTAAATATTACAACAAGAACAATAGGTCATGTTAGAGCAGCTTCTTGCATCTGCTTCCCTCTAAAGTGCTTTATACGTACAATATCCCAGGGAGGGAAAAGGGGACAAGAAGATTTTAATTTTATACAGAGTTACAGAATAAATAAAATGCCTAAAACCAGACCCAACATCTTGATTCTCAGCTCAGTGATCTTTGGAGAATTATGTGACTTGTGCGATGGCACACTTAGCATCAGGAGAGACACTCCAACTATCTACAACTATCTACAACACTGACTGCCCAATACTACTGAGCCAGGTCCTAGGGCCACTGTGCAAGGCTGAGCTCATCACATCTGTATACCTGACTGGACTGGACTACCATGAATTTGTAAGATACAGATAGAGTTAATCTCTTGGGATATTCAGACTTTATGTAATAAATAAATACACAAATTTTTAAATATTTTCTCTTTGTTATTTTTATTTTTAAATTTTTAAATAATTTTTAAATTTTTATTGTTTATTTTTTTTATTTTTACAAACTGCATTTTGATTCATTGTACACAAATGGGATACATCATTTTGTTTCTATGGTAGTACACGATGTAGATTCATACCATTCGTGTAATCGTACATGTACAAAGGGTAAAGATGTCTGTCTCAGTCCGCCATCTTTCATACCCCTGCCCACTCCTCCCTCTCATTTCCTTCTATGTAATCTGAAGTTCCTCCATTCTTTGCTCATCCTTCCCATTATATATCATCATCCACTTATCAGGGAAAACATTTGGCCTTTCATTTTTTGGGATTGGCTTATTTCACTTAGCATGATATTCTCCAATTCTATCCATTTATCTGCAAATGCCATAATTTTAGAATGGCTATTATCAAGAACATAAGCAATAATAGGTGTTGGCATGGATGTGGGGCAAAAGGTACAGTTTTACAATGCTGGTGGAGTTGCAAATTGGTGCAGTCACTCTGGAAAGCAGTGTGGAGAATCCTCAGAAAACTTGGAATGGACCCATCTTTTGACGCAGTTATCCCACTCCTCGGTTTATACCCAAAGGACTTAAAATCAGCATACTGCAGTAACGCAGCCACATCAATATTTATAGCAGTTCAATTCTCAATAGCTAGATTGTGGAACCAACCTAGATGCCCTTCAACAGATGAATGGATAAAGAAATTGTGGTATATATACACAATGGAATATTATTCAGCCATAAAAAGAATAATAAATACATTTTAATGTAGAAAATATATCAAATCTTTTTTGATAAAAAAAGTAATAATAAGTAATTTTAAAATTAATTTTATGGTGCATTTCATCATAAGAAGTCACAACTAACTTCCTTGCTTTGTAAACAACAGATTTTCTTAAAATAACACCTGCATTTTTGATACCGATGAGCACTGACTATACATCATAATGGACTTGGATGTCTTTAGAGGTTACTAAAAATAAATAGAAAAGAAAATAATTAAATAGTGTCTTGAAAACTTGGAAGCTTCTGATAGTGCTAATTTTTCCAACAAATTTGTTTGGAAATTTTTTGGTTACTTTTGAAAAATTTAGAGTGCTGGGGATTGAGCCCAGGGCCTTATGCATGCTAGGCAGGTGCTCTATCTGAGTTATATCCTCAGTCTTTTTGAGACAGGGTCTCAATAAATTGCCCAGGCTGGCCTTGAACTTCAGATCTTCCTGCCTCAGCCTCCTCAGTAGCTGGGATTAAAGATGTGCCCACCGCACCTAGCTATTTTAGTTATTTTTATTTCTAAATAATTATTATATCTCAAATATCCTATAACCAAATGACTTGTTATTTAAAAATAAGGGTAGTAGAAACCACTGAAGTTTACTTTAGAATTTGAAAAAAAAAAAAAAAAAAAAACAGAAAAAAAATGCCTTTTTTCATTTTGATAGCCATATCCAAAGCAGTTTTCAAACAGCTTTGTCCCATATACTTCACAAGTTCCCCTACATCAGATTCTAATGCAAGGTTGCCTAGGAATTTGAGTGCAAAACGATTAGATGTATATGAATTCCTGCTGTAATCCAATTTATTTTTTACATTTGCATGTAATCTACGAAGGAGATCCTGACTCTGAATATATACATATACTTGAAGCTCAGAGGGTTACCAAAAATGAACACTCCTTACAAATTCTCCCAGTGACAGATAACAATTTTAGCCTGCATACAGTGTTTCAGTTTTACTATTATACACATGTAGAGGAAAAAAAAAAAAAAAAAAAAAAACTAGACTGAGGATGTAGCTTAGTGGCAAAGCAGTTGGTTTAGTACGCACAAGGCCCTGACTTTGATCCCCAGTACTGACAAAAAAAAAAAAAAATTATTTCCTTTAAGTTCTATTAAGGCAATGACAAAATCTTAATAACAGGATTTGACCTTCCCACCTAATTAGTCCAGGGATGGCTTCTTCGAAAGTCTAACCTTCATTTATAATTATGATGCACTCTTGTGAAATCTAAGCAGATAAATGAGGTCAAATTAGGACACCATTGAGAGAAGAAACCTGAAATTGAATGCATTTGCCACAGGAACTAGGAACGCAAGATCAAATGCTTCTTTTGAAAGCAGAATTAATCAACCCCATAAACGCTCTAGCATGGCATAAGACAGTGTTTCTTTTCAGGAAGTGGCTTCCTGAAACTTTCTACTGAGGAATATATTCCATCTTAACTTCAGTATGCCATTCAAAATTATCCACAAAAAAGAGCACCAATTTAAAACATCTGGCCTGATACCAAGTTGTATAATTGCATTCTGTTTCTTTAAATGGAATATGTTGCGAGAATCTGGATGCAGTTTCTATTCTGAACTGTGGCACAGTGATTTTAGACAAGTGCTGTGAGCCAGTGTAGGCCATTTTCCATCTTCCAAGTCTGGGGAGCACAGTTTCATGTGACAGGGGTTCTTATACCCCTCCTGAGAAACATCCCGGCAAAATAATCTCTTATAACTGTGGTTCTGAGAAGAGAACAAGACTATTGTTGTGTGTGGCCTGATTTCATTTCAGTGATTGTCCCAGGGAAGAATGACATCATCCCATTCTTTTTTTCTTGATCACCACTTGTGAATGGCCCCCAACCCCCACCATCTCATAATTAAGCACTCTCTCCCCTCCCACCAGGAGAAAAACTATTTTCCTCTTAACTTCCTGCCTGAATGTATTATCATGGCAAGAGCAGAGCAAAGGTTTTCCTCTGGTCAGCCGACATGCCTGCAGTTTGTGTCTTCATCATATCAAACAAAGCACTATTCTCTTGGTACCCAAAGCATACCGAACGGGTCTTCTACAGGGACAGTTCTCTGATGAGAAGAGAGAGAAACCAACTAAATATGGTGCAACCTGAGAGGCACAATATTTCTCATTCCACTAACTCGCCAGGCTGGGGGTGTAGCTCAGTGTTAGCGCTACTGCATGTGGACGACCCCGTGTTCGATCGCCAGCACTGCCAAAAGAAAACCAGCCCCCTGCTCCATGAATTCTCTGGCTTTAAAGATGCACAGTCTAAATGGACCCATTTAACTATGTACATAGCTGTGTGCAAATGTGTGTATTTTTACATACAAGCCCTTGTTTATTGCTCAGACTTCTACTGAAAACACATGACAGTCTTTTTGTCTTAAAGGGATGAGAGGATGATGTCGGAAAAGATGCTACTTTGAAAACTGGCATTGGCGCTCCGTGTGGTGCGGCACACCTGTAAATTCCAGCGGCTCAGGAGGCTGAGGCAGGAGGATCAAAAGTTCAAAGCCAGCCTCAGCAATTTAGAAGACCCCGTATCAAAATAAAACATAAAAGGGCTGGGAATATGACTCGGTGGTTAAGTGCCCCTGGGTTCAATCTCTGGTACCAAAACAAACCAAACAAAAAACTGACCCTATCTAAGGGAAGGCATTGACTACATTTTTGGAGTGTCAGCTCTTTCAGGGAAAAAGCAAAAGTAAATTCTACATCCCGTACCTATGCAATAGACCATGACACACAAATTTAAAAAGAACAATGAAGGGAATGCATAAAATGTAAACTCTTTGCTATAAAGGTAAGACAAGAAAGATATAAATCCTGTATTCCATGTTTCAAGTTGTGTAAAGTATTGGATACTACCATATAAAATTGCTTCTTTGGGGAGTGTGGGCATAGCTCAGTGGTAGAGTGTTTGCCTAGCATGCATGAGGTTCTGGAGTCCATACCCAGCACTGTAAAAAACAAACACACAAACAGCCAAACAGCAGCAATTTTCTATTATTCCACCTAGAATATATTGATAAAGCCTGGCTTGATTTGCGTATGTTTTTTTTTAACTCCATAAAAAAATTCATGTTAGGTAGCTATTGTTTTACAATGAATGCATACTTTTAAATGATGTTAGTGTTCTGTTGCCTTCTTTAATGAGCAATGTTTAAAGATAGTAAGGGTGCTCACAAAGAAGCCTGTTTCATATACAGCATCCCCACCTTCAGAACTCTTAACTTCTGCAAAGATTTAAACGCTTACTGGATACCAAGACAAATGATCTTAGGGGTTTTTAGGGTCCACATTTACTATCAATTCATTGAAAAGATGTAGTTTACTATTACAGTTAATGGAGAATTTTAGAGTCACTTAAACAACTGATGGATTAAATTTGCCTTAAATAAAATATTATTAAAAATTAAAGTGCCAGGAAGGCACAGCAAAGGCATAGTTATGATGATAAAATTTTCCATCACAAATAGGCATTAACAGGGCTAAGCAATTTCCTTACAAACAACATAGCCACTGTTCTAAATGATCCCATCTGTGTGCACCAAACCTTGTCAGACAGTGCACAATAACAGCCAGAAGGTACAATAACAGCCATTCATATTTTGGCAGGTGCATTTCAAGCTGAAAACCAGGATCCATTAAAAAAAAATTGCAATCTGTTCTTCAGGTGTAAATATTTTTGATGAGATTTAATTGGCCTTTTGATGTCTTATTATATGTGAATACAACTTATCTTTCCTTGGAATGAGAAATAATCTGCCAACCTGGAGTAGAGATGTCTAAGATTTGCTTATAATATCTCCTGGTTCTATTTCTTGGGTTTTGTATGTTGGAGGTGATGAAAATTTCAAAGAGCTACAGATGAGTAGTTCTTAAAAGTGGGAAAATATTAAATGAAAGAACATGATACCCAGATGACATGAGCAGAGAGGCAACAAAAAGTGCACAGGGCAGCATTCTGAAGCCATAAGGTCCAGTAAAGAGGTCCTTATTTTATAAACCTGACTGTCCAAGCACCAAAAGGACTGATTTCTTTCTATGAAATGTACTGGCTGAGAGGACTGTGAATGTGTGAATACAGATGTAGCAAGTGAGTCAGCTGCTTATCTAATCCATCTCAAATGATGGAGTTGGATGAGGAGGGACAGAGGCCTAGGAAGCCAGCAGCCAGTTAGACATTGAATTTGAATTTTCCACCCTGAAGATGGAAAAAGCAGATTGGTGCCAGTTGCTCACAGAAAACCCACAGAGTTTTAAGAAACAAGTGTCCTGTGTGTTAAATTTGAGCAAGTGACTCTGATCCAATATTCGAGAAACATTTATTTCTGTTTTCCCATATAAGAGTATGCTAAAAAAAAAAAATGAAAAGGAAGTAATGTTTAAAGGAGTGAATTGACCCATTAGTGGGAGAAAAATGAGAAATGAAAGATTACTGGTGACAATAACAAGCAACGTGGAATTCCAGAGAAGTGACATTTTCATGGCATAAAAGAAACCAAGAGAGCTGTTTTGATAAATTGGGTCGTCAGTGATCTCCTGGGATGAAGGGGAGCCTCCACTGCTAAGGTGTTCTAGGTCTTCTACAGTTACTATGCCACAGGCCAACCTCTTTCTTTACCACAGAAACACTGATGCGCTGACCTAGAGGTTCACAAAGACATGCCTGGCAAACTGACTCAAGAAGATAAAGAACTCTAATGAAGTCACATTTGATGAACTTTTTCCTATATGTTTGTCTTTTTTAGTTTCTATTTTGGAACATTTCCTGAGACCTCCCTTTTAACTCCTCTTCTCTTACTGTTGATTCAGCTGTGGGTGACAAACATGTGACACAGGGTAGTTATCAGCCATGCCTGGTAATTCCCCAGCCCTCTGCAGACAAAGCTCCGGGAATAAGAGGAAAACTGTTAATATTTACAGTGAGATGTCAAGGCCAAGCCCTAGGTGCTGGACACTTTCAGCCATTCCTCTTTTTCACTTGTCATTTGTAGAATGAAGACAAAATATTTGATTTCATAAGCATTGGGAGAGCTGTATAAAACAACTCACAAAAGACAAACCTGAAATTCAGGTCGGACCTGAAGATTTTTGTTTTATGATTTTGTTTTCTGTGTGAGGTTCATGGACTTTCTGGTGATTAGAGGATGGTTCCAAGTCAACCTGGGCCAACATAAGGCTGCAAAGGGAAATCGAGCAAAAAGCAGTGATGCTCAGAGTAGCAATTTGAAACCGGAAGAACTCAACAGTTTCCACTGCATTAGTTTTGGTTGGAGTAGAGTTGACATTTGAGAAAAGACTCATAGGAACACAACTCCTAAGAATGTCTTTGAAACTAAGGTCACATTGCTGAGGTGGGTCTCCATAACTCTCCCCAGTTGCAACACTTTAGGTAAGAAACTGAAGACCAGCTGTGAACACAGGACAAGTGACATCAGTGCGGTTGTCACTCCTGACATTGCAGATGACTAAGGGCAACCGGCCTATCATTCATTGCCCCTCTCATCCCTGAGCTTCCTAAACAGCTTATAACATTCTAATAAGGTCATATGATTTTGTAGATTCCTATTTTTCGAATGGTTCTTCTGACATTCTTGAGGACTGACATCATGATATGGCCCTGACGCATTTTAAGATCCTTTCAGTTCCTGCGGTCAAGAAGATGGAGAATGCTACAGGAAAGTATAGAGTCAGACTTCCCCAATTTCAGCTAGTTTTTACTATTCTCCATCCATGAACTGATAAAGAGAATATGGTATAGATACCCAAGATGTTTTTGTTCAGCCACAAAGAAAAATGAAATCATGTCATTTGCAGGAAAATGGATGGAACTTGAGAACATTATGTTCAGTGAAATGAGCGAAATTCAGAAGGTCAAGGGTCCTATGTTTTTTCTCATATGTGGAAGCAAGAGAGGAAAAAGAAAAAGAAAGGTGGGTCTAGGGAATTTCACGAAAAGCAAAGGGAGATCAGCAGAGGAGAGAGACCAGGGGGTAGGAGGAGGAGGGGATGAAGCGAGGAAGGGCTGGAGAGATACATTCGCCAAATTATAATGTTATACTGTGTGCATGTACAAATATATAACAACAAATTCCATCATTATGTAGAACTAAAATACACCAATAAAAAATGTGGAAAGGAAAAAGAACTCCCTCTTCAAGTGACAGAGTGCTCAAGTTGTCTTTAGTTTAATTAGTTAAGAAAGGTAAAAAATGTGGTATGAGTACCTTTGAAGATTTTCTTCAATTATTCTGTCTTGAAGAACCTGCATATCATTTGCTGAATTCACTGTCCTGGAGCTGATGATGGGTGCCCGTCACACCTGCAATGGAGAGAAGCAAAGTGCCATCAGGTGCATTTTGTCAGGAACTCCTTTCATCTTTCAGATGTTGCCCTTTCACAGCCTCAAAAGAAGAATATCATTAGGAATAATATTCTTCAAATTTTATCAGAACTGATTTTCCGACGATCACTCATTAGAGTCTGTGAAGCACCGTGGGTGACTCAGTCCTTTTGTAGAAGTTACCATTTTGACCTCTTCTTCATCAAGGGAAAGATGGTCCATTAGATTCATTCCATATTTTCCTTGCTTGGATTTCATAGAAGCAATAAAGAAGAGTTTCACTTTAAAAGTGCACAAAGTATCCCAAGTTTAAAGGTTGAGTGACATCTAATTTCAGGTTATGGGATCTATTTTAAAGGAAAATGCGCTGAATCATAAAATCTTTTAAACTTGCTGCAAGTTATTATTTGATGAGTAGCAAAGTAAGCATTTACAAGTGGTCAAATTTGTCTATATTCTGGATTTATGACAGTTGAAAAATGTGGCTAAAGTAGATACTTTGAATAAGAGGAAAACCCATTTTAATGCAACAAGTAGTTCATGAAGCAATCTTGCTGCTATGAATGACATATTTTAATATATACACATCCTATAAGTGTATACAGGATATACAAGACAGGGGAGGAAGTATATAAGAATAGAAAAATGACACACCCCATTAACAATTCAAAATGTCCTTTGCATTTAAAAGTGTTCATATAAATATTAACATTTAAAGCATTTCAGTCAGGTGCAGTGGTGCGTGCCTATAATCCCAACTATTCCCAGCACCTCGGGAGGCTGAGGCAAGAGGGTCACAAGTTCGAGGCTAGCCTAGACAACTTAGTGAAATAAAAAAATAAAAAGGGTTGGGGATATAGCTCAGTGGTAGAATGTGCCTGGGTTCAAATCCTAGTACTGCAAAAATAAAGACAGACAGCCAGACAGACAGAAAGCAAACAAGCAAGCAAGCACACATTTCACCAAAAGTTTTCTTACCTTCCCACTGGTGAATACAATTCTATACTGATATACATAAAGGGGAACCTCAGGGGTAATGGGTGCAGATTATGTCCCTCCATAGACCTGGAATCTCTTGCTCTGAGCTGGCTTTGGAGGTCTGGGTTAAATGTGGGTGATGCCACATCTTTCCCTCTGTTCTGGAAACATGACTCCTACAGGGAGATTCCTGCAGCAGTGCTTCCCAAAGCTGTCCTGTGGTTACAATGTTGGTTCTGCTTCCAAGCCACCCTTATCATGTCTCTTTCCGCTCTGGACAGTCACTGAACTCTTCAACCACCAGTTTTATGCCACCCTCTGTGATCTGACCCGCCCCCAACACATTAGCTCTTTAGACCACTCCCCTGTGCTTTTCATCCTGGGAGTTGGTGAGTTCTAGAACTTTCACATCCTGTTTGCAAGTCTCTGAAAATATCATAAATTATTATAAGCATCATGCATCTGCCTATTTTAAAAATATGTCTGGGAGAACATATAAATGCTTATGCCTATAATTATGCATACACCTTAAGATTCCCTAAAGTAAAAATTCACAGTTGAGGGGCTGGGGCTGTAGCTTAGTGATAGAGCATGCCTAGCATGCATGAGACCCTGGATCAACCTCTAGCACACAAATAAAAGCAAACAAAACAGTTTATGTTTGAATGTGATGTCAAAAGATCTAGCTGTGGTCAGATTGGCCAAAACTTTTTCTGAGATGGTTCTGAATATACCTATGGGGGCAGCAGATTCTGGGATTAGAAGCCTGAATTCCAAGTTATGTGATCTTCAATGAGTAATTGAGTTAATTTCTCTATGCCTCAGTATCTGCCTTCAAAAAAAAGGAGGATTAAGAACGGTGTTTACTTCACACAGGGATGATGGGAGGAAAATGAGACCATCCTTGTGAAAACTGAATATTTCCTGGCACAAAATAGGTTTTCGCTAAACATTAGTAAATGTTATTAATTGGGTTGATTTCTTCTTATGACCAATAATAAAGATACAATTTCTCTTGTGTATTTGTAGTTAGAGGTTGGAGATGTGGCTCAGTGGTACAGTGCCTCCCTAGCATGCACCAGGTCCCTATTTGATCCCCAGCACCCTGCCCCACTCAAAAAGACATTCTCATGGATTGAGACTAGGGATTGAACTCAGGGGCACTTGTTCACTGAACCACACCCCCAGTCCTATTTTGTATATTATATAGAGATAGGGCTCACTGAATTGCTTAGTGCTTTGCTGTTGCTAAGGCTGGCTTTGAACTCATGATCCTCCTGTCTCAGCCTCCCAAGCCACTGGGGTTAAAGGCATTCACCTCTGTGCCTGGCCAGCCAAGATTAGACTTTTAAAAAATTTTTGATTAATGAAGACTTTTATTCCTCATTTCTAAAATTATAATGTGTGGCTGAATAATGTAAAAATATAATGGTTACCAGCTACTCTCACTTGACATAAATGTCAAACACTTCTGGCTGTGTTGTACAAAGGTTTGTTTATTCACTAGAATAGAGAAAGATGATAGGATGACTGATCCTGTGGTTCTCGATACCAGAATCAGCAAAGTATTGCCAGGTTCCTTCTTTGTGTGTACAATGTTGTAACAGTTCATTACACACAGGCATAGTACTAAGTATGCAATAGAATTTCTTTCATTAAAATAATTCTTTTTTTCCAATTTCATTAATGAATACCTGGTTAAAACAAATCTATAAGTTTTTTTCCCACAAAACAGCATCATCTGGCTAATAGAATTGATATTATTAATTAGAATATTATTGGTTTGTGGTTTTGTTTGTATTTAACTTGTGATTTATTTTGGATTTTCAATTAAATAAATATAACTGAATTAATATGCCATTATGGTCAAACTTTTAAGTCTTCAGATTCAGTTGATTTAGATAAAGAGTGTTTAGAAAGCTGGGTACAGTGACCCAACCTGTAACCTCAGCAATCTGGGAGACTGAAGCAGAAAGTTTGGAAGTTCAAGGTCAACCTGGGTCAATTTTGAGACACCATCTCAAAATTTTTAAAAAGGAGGGGGTGTATGTGGTAGAGCACCTCTGAGTTCAATCCCCAGTAGGGGAAAAAAGAATTATCTTTATGTGGCTAAATCTTATATTTGTATCTTTGTCTTGTACCTCTTCCCTAAAACCAGGTCCTGCCCAGTACTTAAAACAAAACAATTGTCTGTATTAAACAAGTAGAACTTTTTTTCTTGTCATTATTCCCTAAACAACAGCATAAATTATTTCCATAGCATTTACATTGTATTTGATACGTGGAAGGATATGTGTAGTTTACATAAAATATAACACTGTTTTATATAAGTGACTCGCAGATCTTGATATTCAAAGGAGAGGTTCTAGAACTAACTCCCCAAGGAAACCAAAGGACAACTCTATAGTTATATAAATATAAAGAACTTATACCTAAGAGTTTCGGGACACATATTTCAGTGATATTTCAGTAAATGATAATATGAACCGGTATGGGGGCTTCCAGGATCCATTGCTCAGGTGAGAAACTTGGCTGGAGAGCACCTCAGCCTGGCTTGCTCAGGTCCCACTCTTTTTTGTTTATTCATTTTTGGTACTGGGGATTGAACTTGGGGGTGCTTGACCACTGAGCCACATCCCCAACCCTATTTTGTATTTTATTTAGAGACAGGGTCTCACTGAGTTGCTGAGCACCTCGCTTTTGCTGAGACTGGCTTTGAACTCTTGATCCTCCTGCCTCAGTCTCCTAAGCTGCTGGGATTACAGAGGTGTGCCACCACACCAGCTTGGGCCCACTCTGAAGGGCTTCTCTCCATGCTTTCATTCCTGCTGTCCTTGACCTGGAAAAGCCTGCTTTTCTCTCTTCCACATATTAAAATTCTAAGCACTCCTCTGGGATCAGCTGAAATCCCATTTTCTGACAACTTCAATTTTCATTAATCTGTCTCACCAGAACTCCTACAACACTTAAATCTGTGCCACATAGTGCAGTACTTAGTTATGTAGTTTGCTGTTGTCCATGAGTTCTATGATGGTTGTCTCTGCAGTCAGGCTTTAAGACTGCTCAGAGTGGGCTGGGGCTGCATCTCAGTGGTAGATCACTTGCCTAGCATGTGGGTTACCCTGAGAACTTTCGATTTTAGTATATGTGCTGCCGAAGCAAGTACTCCCTGAGAATGTTCAGCAGCACTGAAAAAAAAAAAAAAAGAAAGTGCTGAAATTGGGTTATGTCTTGGGCTTTGTCTCCTTTAATTACAAAGTGGTCCCAAGAACTATGAAAATGACTGCGTATCCTTATAAAGTACAGTCAGGAACTGAATCACATATTGATCCTTGGTTGGTTTTAGAGTTTATTCAGGTTTTGGTTAAAAAAAAATTCTGAGATCCTAAGTAGTTTCTCAAACAAGAATTGTCAACCTACAGTCCCAAAATGGCCACACAAACTTGACTGGATCAGGAAACCAGTGGTCTAACTGTGGTCATTTGTTTCTTTCCTTGTCCAAAGTCAGACGTCATATTTTCTGTAAGCTCTGATTTGAAACAAGACTCAGATTGTGTGTGTGTATGTGTTATGGATGTTCATGCATCTGTATCCCCATTCCCACACTGAAAGGAGAAGGTAAGCCAGGTATGGTGCCACACACCTATAATCCCAGCCACTCATGAGGCTGAGGCAGGAGATCAAGTTCAAGGCCAACTTGAGCAACTTAGCGAGACCTTGTCTCAAAATGAAATAAAAAGGTCTGGGTATGTTACTTAGTGGCAGAGAATTTGTTTAGCATGTGTGAGGCCTGGGGTTTAATTCCCAGTACCACACCACACACACACACACACACACACACACACACGAGTAAGATTAGGAGATCTCCAAAATACCTTCTTGCTCCAAAATTCTTTAAAATATTGATATACATGCCTATTAATTTGAAATTAGCATCCACAAATATGTGTGAGTGTCAGAATTTCACCTGCATTAATGTTCAGAAGTCAAGCTCAATAGTTCAACAGTGGTACTTGAAAAGTTTCAGCTGGCTTCTCTGTTAAGTGTGTTATTGCACTTAGTGCTTATGAATTCCTGCTATAAAGCAACTAGATGACAGAACTTAACTCTCTTGGTTTTCCCAGTTGTTCAGAAACTGAGTTGCATTTTCTGGCTCTCAAACTTCGTAAACTCATCAGATTTTGCTGCAGAGAAATGTCATTAAAATAGTCCTCAGCAGAAAACACTAGCACCATTCATAGTGAAATGCTGCAACAGTAAGTAGTATTTTAAAACTGTGAATTGGATATATTTTTCTATCTTGTACACATACATACATTTAGACAGATGTGTAAGGCAAATGTTTATTTTCCTCATGTAGATGTCTTAATTGTCTAAGAGTTGCTTTAGTCTTACTGCTGAGGTACATTCTGCCTCAGCTCCCTTCACCTTGGAAAGCAATAACAGGTTCCAAACTGTTTTCTTTCCCTAAAGGGTGGGTTGAAGGTCCAAATTTTCCTCATTAGAAACTTGCACTGAGCCACACAAATCTTGCCATTGTGGATGGTGCATGCATGTGGGACTATTACTTCATACACAATGACATGAGACCAGAAAACATGTGAGCAGGAAGCCAAACCCAAAAAAGAGTTGGGGAGCTTCCAGCTTTCCGTGGAGCACAGAAATGAAGCAAAATCCAGCAATACTTTGGCTTCAGGTGTCCGGGGGCTATACAGCTGTGACCTATCTACTCTTCAAACACTATGTAGGCAAGCACAGTGGCTTAGGCAGCATTCAGTCTGGAGTAAATCATTATGTCAACAAACCCAAAAAAGATTGTGAAGGGTGTAGCAATTACTTAGAAAGCCAAGACTTTAAATGGCTTGAGTAACTTAAATGTGGAATGGCTAGCACCATATATGGAAGCTCACTATATTCCTCATACTTTTAATCGTGCTAATGGGAATTCCCAAATATTGTCTTGCTCCTTCTTTAAATAATAAGCTTTCCCACGATGTGAACTCTTTCTAAAGTATATATTTGGGGCTTATTTTGCATAGCTGAGATGTTAACAGTTCCTTTTTGGAACTCTTCATATTTTTTTTATGGCAATAGCATTGGCAAAAATAGGAATATTTTTCATCATTTGAAAGTCAAAGTGGGGCTGAAGATACAGCTCAGCAGTAGAGTGCTTGCCTCGCATGTGTGTGTGAGGCCACAGGTTCAATCTCTAGCACTACAAATGGGGGGGGGGGTAAAAGATAATTTCTAATAAGTGATAAAACTTTTTAATATTTAGAGGTGGAAATGGCTTCTTAAATCTGTTTTTAAATGTGTTGATACAACTCACCTACTAGAAAGAAAATTATACACTTTTTCAAGATGAGCCATAAAGTCTGAGGCTAACTCCTTTTTGTAATAAATGGCATTTGCTTCAAAGAACTCAGGTGGGGTAAGAGTTCTGAAATCCAGGAAATCTGAGAGAGGCTTTGCCCTAGAAGATTAAATGTGAAGTGTAGAAAGGGTGAAAGGGTATAAGAAAACGAAGGTTATCAAGTAATCAGACCTCAAAGATTAAAAAAAGCCGCGATTTCCTGTCTGTTTTTTTACTATTCATTCAAAATGTTAAAATTGTTCTAGTTGTCATCTCTTAAAAGTTCACAAATACCACCCACCCCTCCTCTCTCCACACACTCTTTCAGAGTGTGGGGGGAACTCACTGGTCACACTGAAGAAGGGAGAAATGGGTGTAAGCCATTTAATGACCAGGGAAGAAACTACCTACTTTGCTTTAGTCTCCCAGTGGGTCTCCTAGTCAAGGGAAGAGAAAAATCTCTGCCAAGAAAAGGGATTTTTATATGAATAAATATTAATATTATATGCTTTTATAAGTATATATATAGGATACTACTGGCTCACAGAATTTCCCCCTCCCCGCCATCTCTGCTGATTTTTGAAGGCTCAGTGGAAGTAAAAATTACCCTCTAATTTTGTCTAGGCAAGATGGCCTAGACTTTGCCTTCCTATTGAAAAGTTAATGGGAACACAACCTACCCAAAGCAGGGACCCAAGATTAAAGCTATAAGCCCAATGAGCCTAGATACCGGTCATTCTTGGGAGCATTAGAACATAAGAAAACAAACTCAGTCTTTATATTTCTCCTCAAATATTCTGAGAGAAAAATCAGGCAATTTAATTTTTTTTCTAAAAAGCTACCTTCTATTTTTATTTGATGTTCCAGTCTAGCCTCTTACCAATATCTCATTTCAACCTTACCATAACTAATTCTATTTTCTTCTACACACTTGTGCCTCTTCTTCTTCTCCTCCTTTTTCCCTCCTCTTTTTTTTTTTTTTTTTTTTTTTAAAGACAGCGTCTCTCTATTGCCCAGGCTGGCCTCAATTTGTTTTTTAAATTTTTCATTTGTTCTCTTGAATTATACTTGACAGTAGAATGCTTTTTTTTTTTTTTTTTTGCGGTGCTGGGGATCGAACCCAGGGCCTTGTGCATGCAAGGCAAGCACTCTACCGACTGAGCTATCTCCCCAGCCCTGTAGAATGCATTTTGACATATCATACATACATGGAGTACGGCTTCCCATTTTGTGGTTGTACATGATGTGGAGTTACACTGGCCGTGTATTCATATATGAACATAGGGAAGTCCTGTACCTCTTCTTAATCTGTGGTATTTCCTTACAGCTACCCAGTTGCTCAAACCCCAAACTAATATTATAGAGGTTTCCTTTCGCTCCATTCCAGTCACCCAGCTCCAAGTCAAGAATGTTCTACCTTCCAAATATGCCTGGAATTTAAGCCCTGCTGTCCACCTACACAGACCAGGCCCTCAACATTTCTCATTTGTGCACAACAATAGCCTCTTAACTGTTCTCCTAGTTTACAATGTTGCCACTCTCAGGCCTTTGTCTAGCCCATACTTGATAAGGCCTCCTAGATGGTCTACCTAAAAATCTTCTAGGGCTGGAAGTGTTGCTCAGTGGTAGAGCATTTGCTCAGTATACACAAGGTCCTGGGTTCGGTGTTGGGAATACTAGCCTAACACTCAAATCTGGATTATATCACAGTTTGTGTTTTTTCCAACAAAATCTTCCTACGAATAAATCACATCTACTCTCTGCCTTCCTAGCTCCACATGAAGTCTGCTTGTGTCTTCACACTGATGTAAGAGTGGTCCTGAAAATGCCCTAAGGAGCTTGAGCTGCAGTGTTTCCATCATGGAGATGGTTTTTGCTGCAAAGAAACAAAATAGTCCAAAGAAATGAAACAAAACCATCTAGTGAGTGAAACAATGTCTTAGTGATGTAGTAGATTGTCTTAGTGATGTAAGTAGAAATTTGGGCCCAAATTTCTTTTTATCTAGATGTGGAATTATAAAACAAATTATTTCGTGATCACAGGCTGATCCATGGATAAGTTTGTTTCACTAGATTCAAACAGCTTGGCATAAAGTACCAGCATGCTGATGACTAAGCTCCTACTAAACCTCCAGACCTTCTAGATTCAATACTCAGGTACCATTGGAACCAGGCTTGCTTGCAACTCCTTATTGGCAATGCTCAGTCTCTTCTAGAATGTCTTTCCTCACCTCCTGCTTATCCATTAAAACTCAGACAGTTTAATATTACGTTTGTGAATGTGTCCTTTGGCTGTGTCAGGCTGAGATAAATACTCTAGCCTCAGTGTTGCCTCTCAATCTTAACAAGCTACACTTTTCACAGGTATTATACTGCTATGAAAATGATCTGTGGTTTTGGTCTGTCTCTTCAGACTGTGAAGTCTCCCAGAGGAGGACATTAATCTTATTCATCCTTGTATCATTAATGCTAAGAACAGCATGCAATCCAGAGTAGATGCTCAATAAATGAATGAACTAAATGAAGGACTTAAAACGTTAAGAGTAAATGAAAAGGCCCTGAAATGAACTGAACTACACCACTGCTATTTTCATACTCTGTGATAGATCTTTCACATATGTTAGTCTATCCAACAGTCTTCTCCTTGGGGTAAGTGGTATTGCTCTTATTTCATAAATGTGAAGCCTGAGGTTGAAAATCTTGAAGATCTTGCTGCTGGTCCTATAACCAGGTAATGGCCAAACTAAGCCTTAAATCCGGATCTTATCAAAGTTTGTGTTCTTTCTACTGTGATTGACTATGCCTTTGAGGCTAATGTTGAGATCCTGTGATCTTTGTCATCAAATTAGCTGCAGACTTTAGTGTTGACAGACGACTTTAAAATTTAGGGGTTAAAGCAACTAGGATCCAGTCTAATTTTTAACTTTAATTATGCATTAGAATTTCTTGGGAGCCACAGATAATTGGAAATAGAAATGTTGTTTAAAGAGAATCTTAAAAGCAGAGAATTATACTTTTATAATGTTTCCCACAGTTTTAAATAAATAATGAAAAATAGCTCTATTGCAATCTGAAATTTCATATGAAATTTTTCCATTTGGTCCACTTTGATTATTATCATGTAAAACTCTGAGTACTAGATGGAGACAACAACTGTAAGAATTTAAGATAATGTATATGTACACACGCTAATATATACACATTATATATGGGTTGCCCGTCTGTTTAAAGATAAGGATAAGCTCAGTGGATTAATTGTAGTACCTAAGATATTAAAGTAAAGGACTTCCTTTTATATGTTGTTACCAATTTATATTTCCCATTTTTCTATATTTCATAGTAGAGCAAATTATAATCATGCTTTTATAAATGCAAATAATACAATTACCACAAATAGAATTTTACCTTTTTGGCTTGTTCAATTAGAAAAATCATCCTTTCTACAGGTTTGGAAGTTGTATCTTTCTTAGTGTTATCCTAAAGTTTTAAATCCACCTTTGTTGAAAGGCAAATTCTCAAAGCCACAAGCAACACCCCTGAGAAGAACTCTATGTGAATGCAGCATTCTTTACAGAAACATAGTTTAATAAAGGGACTTTGGGTTTTGCCAGTGCTTAAGAAGTTAGTGTTCCCTTATTATTAAACCCTTCAGCCATGCAGTGAAAAATTTAATAAAATGAACATGTCCACTATAGTTACACTGTTTTGTACAGTTTACACAAACCAGTGCAAGTTTCAAGCCTACAATGAAAGATGGGATTTATTTCATAGTGTGAAAAGAAACTTTCAACAGTTGTATTTAGCAGAAATTGTTAGTACTCAAGGCAGAGAAACTGAAGATCAAAGTTGCTGCATCATTTCTCAGAGCCTAACAAGCCAGGTAAATAACCAGGGCTGCTCTCTAGGATGTGTGTGTGTGTGTGTGTGTGTGTGTGTGTGTGTGTACAGTCAGACATGACCACAATGCCCTGAAAGTGGCCAATTTAATACCCTCGCCTGAGTGCTCTTTTCTTAAATGAATTATCGACAGAAACCTCTTTCCCTCCTATTATCCTTAGGAGGGACCAACTTGGGTGGAGGACTTTGGCCAGAAATACATTTTCCATCATCTAAATAACATGAAATGCACAAGGGCAGGAAGGAAAGTTTGTCCTCTTCTTTTTAAAGCAAAAGTAGAGCATCATACTTACAAAAGCCGCCTTCAGAATCTTCTCTAGAGAAAAAGCTCTGGGAACAGGGAGGAGGCAGAGGAGCAGAGATAAGGTGGCAGCGGGACTTCCTTCCTCATCGTGAAGGGGAGACTCATGGTTCCTTATCTGCCCTGACCTCCGAGGAACGCTGGGAGCCAGGAAGGCCTGGCCTCTGATCCTCACTGCCCTCCCTCCTGGCCTCTATGCCTCGGGTTTCCTATTTGCAGATAAAGCTGCCCGACCTGACACCGGCCGCAAGATTCATTAGGGACTGTCTGCGAAGTGCTTGCAAGATGCTGAGGGTTATATAAGCCCGCGTATTATTATCATCACACACCCCCATAGAACCAACGCTGCCAGACAAACAAAAGGCAGTTCCAAGAAGAGGAGGAGCAGAGGCAGAAGTTACACTGCGGGTGAATTTCGGGACACTCACTGCTGAACTGACTGGAAGAAAAAAAAAAAAAAGGCAACTCAATATGTGTATGCAAAACCTCGGCAAACAAACTGCGCTGCAGCTGGCCGGACGGCGGGCGAGGGAGGAGGGGGCGGGAGGGAGTCAAGGTTTCCAGGCGTGCGGTTCCGGCTCCCGGGGCGCCCTGCACAGTAGCGGCCAGAGGCAGGATGGAGTGGATGAGGAAGATGTGGTATTTGGAAAGCCAGGCGTTCCAGACACCAAGTGCTTAGTAAACACTGATCTTCCTTAGAAGCACCCCGGACCAGGTGCTCCGTACCTCTCTTTATTCCTGGCCTCTTGTTTTCCTAAGGATGGTTTGCAAGGAGTTCCCTCTGCTTTGCGGAATTCTCTATTTTAATCCTCTCTGGGTCTCTGCTGCTCTCTTCTCAGTGGGAGCAATAAACCGGAGCCGGAGGGCTTTTTGCACCAGACTGGGTCATCTGAGGAAGTTCCGATTTACTCTGAGCACCAAGCTTCCCTGCTACCAACCCCGCCCACCCCCCACCAGCTTGCTACTCATATTTTCTTAAGATTTATTATTATCCCGCCCTGCCCCTGGCACTGCTCCCCGGCATGTAAAGAAGTTCCTCATCCTAGCATTTAAAGCCCACAATTTTTGTCTCCACACTAATTTCCCACTTCCCATCCGGCCCTCCAGCGTCACCTATCCCCAGCACATTAGAATATGAATCATTCTCTAAAGATGACCTTCGAGTTCCTCCATTTCCTATCCTTACTCACATCCACCCTCTAAAGCAGGGAATGGAATGGTCTCTCTGCTACTCTCTCCCAGGCTCAGTTCAAATCCCAGCTTCCCCTCTTCTGTTAACACTGTGTTTTCTGTTGTTCCTCAAGGGTTGTCTGTCTTCATAGGTTGGGGCCTTGCACTGTTCTCCCTGGGTGGCCTGGGTCAGGGGGCTGAGAAAAGCAGGGGCTTAGTGAGTGATTATTGAATTAACTGACAGATGACCCAATCTTACCTGGGCCATCACCTTGTGAGCTTAGGTGACAACAACCATCGCATGAATGGTAAAGTATTTATGGTTGTTGGGTGGTGTGCAATAGGCTCATGAAGGTTTGTGTTACCACCCAAATTTTGTGAAATGTTTGAAACTTTTCAGAAGTTAAAAAAAATAGCTCAATGGCTCAGTGGTAGAGCATTTGCCTAGCACAAGGTCCTGGTTTCAATCCCCAGCTCAGAGAGAGAGAGAAAGAGAGAGAGAGAGAGAGACAGAGACAGAGAGACAGAGGCGTGCGTGCACACACACACACACACACACACACGCAAAGCAAGCTTTTAGGAAATGTAGAGGGGAATATCTAAACTTAAGTGGGTTTCCTTTAGGACAAGTTTAACTGCTGGCATGTGTGGAGGTTCCCCTACTGTATACTAGAAGACCTATATAAAGTGGAACTTTATACAAGGCAAAGTGAGATTTTCAGAAATCACACACTTTGGGATGCATGTATGGGGAAACTCTTCCACTTTTGAAAGAATGTGGGCCATCACCACAGTCTCTCAACAAATGAGCAACAGCTCTCTGGCGAATTGTTTTATGATATAGGGTGAAATATGGAACAGGATCTGTCAGGTACTGAATTTCTTGTGGCTTTGTGAAAAGTGTTCTTGATGACATTTCCTCTGTTTTTCTTTGGTAAAAGCAACATGCTTTAAATTCCATCTGTGCGGGTTGGATTGGCCATGGTGTCATTTAAAAGACTTGGGGTGTGTCTACACAGCGCACGCTTTCCCATGCATACAGAATGTTCAGTGAATTAGAAGAATTTTCCCGCCTCCGCTAATTTGGAACAATCAAAAACAATTCAGGTTCTAAAGAATTTCAGCCTCAAGTTCTTGAGGGTTTGACTTCAGGAATGACAGAGGTCTCTTTGCAATTTAGAAGTTCAAGTAGAGGCTCTTCCCTTATTTTGTTTTGCTCAGGTCAGAGTTATAACCTTTATTGCAGCTACCATTTATCTCTACAAGTTTCAGGCACTAGGCTAGGTGCTTTTCATGCATTCATGTGTGTGTGTGTGTGTGTGTGTGTGTGTAGCAGGAGATCAAATCAGGGCTTGGTGTATGCTAGGCAAGTTACTCTACCACTGAACCATACCCTACATTCATTCTTTATCCAGCAATATTCTAAAATAGAACTATTTTTATCTTTACATATGGAAAATCAAGTAGGATAATGTTAGTCAGTCTTCTGTCTCTGTGACATAATACCCAGATAAACAATTTATAGGGAGGAAAGTTTTATTTTAGCTCACAGTTTGAAGTTTTCAGTCTTTGGTTGCTTTTGGACCTGTGGTAAGGAAGAACACCATGGCAGGAAGGGTGTGGAAGAGCAGCTTCTTACCTTATGGTGGCCAGGAAACAGAGAGACAAGAAAGGAGCTGGCATCCCAGTATTCCCTTCAAGATACCCCCTGCCCCAATGACCTAACTTTCTTCCATCAGGCCCCAACCCCTGAAGGTAGTATTACCTCCCTATAGCATCACACGCTGGCAATCAAGCCTTTAGCAAATGGACCTTTAGAGGATATTTAAGATCCAAGCTACGCTGGGCATGGGGCAGGCACCTGTAATCCCAGTTGCTCAGGAAACTGAGGCAGGAGAATTGCAAGTTTGAGGCCACACTTGGTAACTTAGCTAGACCCTACCTCAAGAATAAAAAACAACCAAAAACAAACATAATAATACACATATACACCAAGGACTATAGATGCAGCTTAGTGGTAGAGCACTTGGCTACCATGCATGAAGCCCTGGTTCAGTCCCAACCACACACACACACACACATGTGCTCACACACACACACTCCAAATTATAACACTGGTCCAACAACTTAGAGAGTGACAGAACCATAATGTGAATGTATATCTGTCCGAATCCGTGGTCTGTAGTTTTCTCATTCTCCTGAAAGCTGGAATCTTTCTAGTATTAACTCATCTTCTGGTTATCAAACAGAGTCCCAAGGATGCGAGGTATTCCAGGAGGTACTTTAGGAAACTTGACTTTTTGTGGGAAGGGGGCAACTGTGAGGGAGAAGCTAGGCTGTTGAGCTTGGGATCTACTTCATACCAGGAAACATTATTTCCATCTGTTTTACAGTGACTATAGATTTCGTTTGAAACAAGTGTTTTGCTACTACAAAAGCATTTAACTTAGGCTGGTCACAGTGATGTACACCTATAGTTGCTGCTACACAGGAGGCTGAGGCAGGAGGATCTCTGAGTTCAGGAGTGTGAGGCCAGCCTAGGCAACATGGATTTTTAAATAATTAAATTTGGAATCCAGAGAGACTAAATGACTTGCTCAAGACTTTACAACCAAGAGTGACAGACCTACTTGTCTACTTTAGATGTCTAGCCTCTACCTGAAACTACTGCCTCCCTCCCCCACACCTTGTATTATTTCCCTACTTGTTAAATTATAGGGAAAGTGAGAGAGGCTAGAAAAAGTCTGAGCTCTCTGTGTCTTGATCGCATTATCCACATTATTATGAAAGTGGAAAGCAGGAATACCTTCATACTGGCAAACTAGACTTTTTTTCAGCCCATTGGCTGTAAGTCTGAAGTTGGTCAACATTTACCTTGTGACAGATTAAAATCAAGTGGAGTTAAAAATGTATTTTGGATGATTGAAGGCTCTCCTCTCTTCATTCAAATCAAAGTGAGAAGCAAAGGATGCTTCTACATGAATCATTGAGCTAATTATATGGCCTGAGAGCATGCTTATTAGGAAAACCACTTAAACCCTCATATTTATCAATTCAGTCAAAAGTGACACTTCACACGAGACACGACGGGTGTGGGAAAGGTTATTCATTGAGAATAGGAATGGCTGAGGGAACATCCCTCAAGCATCCATGCAAGCCCAGGTGGATTATATGGGCAACTGGGCTTGTAAGGCCTAAATTTCATGCATTGCCTTGACATCTCTGAGCATTATTGGGCCCTAGAGGCCTAACTGTGAGTTCCTCTGCTTTTACCTGATAAGTAGCTCCTCCAGTGGAAAAGGCACCTGGGTCATTTCCCTGTCAGCTGGACCACACTCTAACTGTTCCTCAACCCAACTTCTCTATGCAATTCTTCAAACAAACCAATCCCATCCTCCCCTGGGAACGAGGAGGTACTTCATCCTGTTCTCACAATGTAACATGCCTCCCACAATCCTTGTTGGTTCATTCTGTTCCATGTTCCAGAGTCTACTCACTTTGTGGCCCTGAATCCTCCTCCTCTGGGCTACAATAAGTACATGTGACTAATAAAACTGCTATTGATCTTATCTGTCCAGCTTTGAATTCCATGTGTTCCTCCATCTCCAGAGCCTTGGGGTGGGACACTCTCCTCCAGCACAGAGTGAAGAGGAGTCAAACAAAACAATGACCAGACATTAATACTAATACTAAATGGAATTTTTACAGAGAGCTAGTGCCAAATAGCCCATCCTTTGGAGTTTTGCTAAGTGTCAAGCTATGTGCAAATATAAATGAATTTTAACTGAAATTATGTCAGTAAGAACTGACCTTTATTAATTTCAAGGCCCCTGAGCTTTGCCATCTGCTCTTTTTAATTTTTGTCATTCTCACCTAGAGATTTTTGGGAGCAATAGCACTCTTGTCTTTCCAGAGATGGCTTAACTACAGCCTCGCCTAAAGGCAAAGGAATAAAAAGATGACCTTCCATTCCTGTCATTTAAATCTCTGCTAACTGCATTCTTTCAGGAAAATGTAGCAGAAAGAATTTTTCTCATTTCTACAGACAAGAGATTATAATAAACAGATCTTTTATTTCCATCTGAAACATCCTTATATTAATATATTTCTAAATTCTCAGTCCGAGTTACAAAGCTTGAGATGTAATTTCTTTTCCTGTTCATGAGATTTACAATAGGAAGGTCATGTTTGTACTAGACTTTGGTTTGAAATTAATCTTCTTTTCTCCTTGGCATTTCTATAGAATCCAGGCACTTCATTATTTAGTCATTTCTAAATATGAAATACTTGTCATTCTTGAACAACGATCTAATCTTCTCTTTCTGGGTGGAGAAACTGAGTTGTGGAACTTGCAAATCTTTGCCAGGGCATAGATCACTCAAGGTTGTGACTAGCCATTGAAATGCTTTCCTCCACACGTTCTTAGACTACAGAGCACAAATGTAAATTGTTCTATAAGCAGCATGTGGGAAAACCTCCAAACATTAGGAAGTATTAAAAGTTCATTTGCATTCTGCCTAGTGAGACAAAACTTATGGAATAAACACATGCAAACACCACAACCACCTTCAACACCAGCGCGGTGCTATTGTGACTTCCCCTGTCTTCTGGATTGTACCTCCTACAAATCAAAATATATTCTTGGTTCAGTTGAACAAGGGTTCATTTAAGCCACATCTGTTGCTCATCAAGCCTCTATTTTAGGACTAGGGAATTCTTTTTCAGAGATAGTCTGTCTGGAAGATCTTATGGCAACAAATAGTCCTCATTAAATTTCACAACATTTTTCCAACATACATACAGTACTCGCTTTTATGTGATTCTAGAATCCAGGCAAAACCCTGCCCCCACCCCACACACTTCAAAGGATTCCTCACTTGACTAATTCTAAAGAGTAAATTGATTTTCTCATCATTTATTGTGTTTGACAATAGAAAGGCTGATGCAGCAACATTGCTAAAATGACAGCTCCTTTCCATCCAAGGGGAAGGAATGTGTGTTAATATTCTTAATGACTGGCATCTTTATGAGAAATGTGAAATCATTTATTCTCAGCAATAACCTGCCTAGCATTAAAAAGTACTTGATGCTTAGTACGGAAGTAATCTGTCAGGAAAAATTATTTACACTGATGCAAATTAACTGAATAAATTCGCTTACTGTAGCTTCGTAATGATGGTATGTAGATGCAAGTTGGTTAAAAGTCAGTCTGAACTGAAGAAGGATATGGAAAGAATCTTTCAAGAAGTGATCTGACATACTACTGGAGGAAGAGATAACACGTTTATTTGATAAATTCCTTTCATATTTACTAAGAATTTCTGGAATTGATTTAAGCAAGGACATGTAAATCAAGGGAATATGCATGTCCTGCTTATTCAGAACAACAGAGTAATATCATCCAAACCATTGTGAGTATGTTCATCCTGATCCTTGTTTCTAAATGACTAACTGTGTTTTCCATGAGGTCTTCTTCCAGTCCTCACAAGGCTGGCTTGGACCTGAGCCCAAGGGACAAGTGTAGGAGAGGTGAGCCCTTGGCCTGGCACTTAACAAGCAATGTATAGACTGTTCTGTGTGTTCTGCAGGAGAGTCGGTCCTCTCTTAATAGGCTTGCTGTTGCACACCAGTTAACAAGTTTTTATTGGAATCTTAGTCTTCTCTTCCTCGCCAGCTGCATAGTGAAACTTCTTGTAGCTCTTCACAAAAAAAAAAAAAAAAAAAAAAAAAAAAAACTAGTAAATTATGGGAAGAAGCACTTTGCTGGTGTGAGAAATTTCATTAGTCTAGGGGAAAAAAAGGTGTAAATTGCAGGAAAATGTAAACCACCTCCACATAACTGATGACTGAATTGTACTATTAAGCCTTTGTAGGAAACTTTCTTTTGAGGTACTGCATGAATTTCTGGAGGCAAATTGACTTGGATGCAAATCCTAACTTTAAAGGTGTATAAGTTATCTTTAGTCTACTTCCTATACTTGTAACTAGAATGACTAGCACAGGAGCAACAAAGTCTGAAAGTGAATGGCAGTGTCCATCCTGTGGTGGTGATTCAGTATCGCTCCTTTTCTCCCTTTTCCAAGAACTTTTAGAGTATGAGTTCAGCATTACTTGCTCGAGTGAACAAAAAAACATATTCCCTCCCAAGGGAGCATTAGCTAAGGGGCAGTCCTAACAGTTGCTTAGGTTTTTCTGTTTAAATACAAAAATACAAAGGCATGGTCTGGGGGTGTAGCTCTGTGGCAGAGTACCTGCTTAGCATGTGCAATACCTTGTGATCCATCCCCAGCACTGCAAAAAGAAACAGATATAGTTATATCTCTGTTTGTGTGTGTGTGTGTGTGTGTGTGTGTGTGTGTGTGTGTGTTTGTAAATCAATAAGGATCTCTTTAAAAAGAAGGTGATTGGTAATCAGTAATAACCTGAATGTTGTTGTTGCACCTTTAGACTTGGGGACAAACTGTCATTCAGAGGATCAGGTAAACTCAAAGTGTAGAGGTTATAAATCTTGAGATCAAACCCAGGGCCCTGTGCATTGCTAGGCAAGAGTTCTGACCACTGAGCTCTATCCCTTGCCCTCTTCATAACTTTATGCTAGAAACTAGTGCATTAGAAAAAGAAAGAGAAAAAATGAACATCATACAAGAAATTGAGCATGTGGTGAATCAACTTTGTGCAAGCAATTTCAAGGTATAGATTGCAAAGACAGTCAGGGATGCCAAAGAGCAGAAGTGGGAAAAGCCATGGAGCTTTGACTGGGCAGAGAGGGTGGAGAAGAAGAGCAGGTGTCTGGGCTGAGACCCTCGACATGAACAACTGCAGAGGTTACAATCTCAGAGATGCTGATAAGGATGTGCTGAAACCTAGAGAGGAAAAAAAAAAAAAAAAAAAAAAAAGTCTCAGTCTGCAGAATCTGCAAGGAAACCATGTCTGGGGGTGAAAGGTGTATTAGTAAGAAGCAGCTGAGTCTAAGGCCAGAACCTGAGGCAAGCATGATGGACAGAAAATGGAGTGGTAAGGGGCAGCACCTGAAAGGAGTCACTTCAACTATGCCAAGCTGAGTAACCTGAACCCTGAGGTGAGACTGACTCCAGTAAATGCAACTTGCACCATGTAATTTCCCTTACATTGCAATGAAGTTAAGCAGGCCATGCACCTAAGGTGTCTGTGTGCTATACTGGAATATGTGTGGCAGGACAAACCTGGCATTACCCAAGGAGGAAGGGAGCTAGGTGAATGTGGTCCTCTGCTGGACTGTTACCCAGTGTAGTATCAACACAGCCTGGCTCACCCCACTGTGCTCAATCTTGGGAGCAGGACACCTAGCTGCTAGATGACCCTCGTCATGAAAACCAGCCAGCTCGAAGAAGGCCCAAACTCCACTTTATTACCGTTTGCACACCAGATGACGCACAGCAGCACCGTGACAGTTTGCAATCACCGTGATAGCAACCAGGAAGGACTGGGTAAGGAAAGAAAGCAGGCAGGGTCTAGATTCCTAGGAAACTCCATTCTTTCCCTAAAACCTGATGAATATGCTTCTCTCTAAATTTTGCTGCCCTGGATCTGTGGCTCCACATCCCCCTGTCCTCACCCCCAGTGGCTTGAGAAGTTGATTTGTGACCTAGAATTCCTCTGCTCCATTCTTCAGTCATTGAAGCTTGTGCTGTTGATGTTCAAATTGGGTTTCCTTAACTGGCTTCAAGAACCTGAAGAGGGAAAAGACTTCACCTTGAGGGTCTCTGCCTCTTAAGAGGGGCCAGCATTGCATTGGTAACATAAGCATTCCTATTTGAGGGAAAATGTATCCAAATGAACATGATGGGAAACTTTGGAGTGGGAAGAAGCCGCAAAGAACTGCTGAATGAGGAAGAAGAGAGTTGGAAAGATGTTTCCCACTGCTCCCTCAAGAGCGTGTCTTCCCTCTGACCGGTCCCTTCCTGAGTTGCTGCCCAGTGAGCTGCAGCTGGGATCCTAGGAAACGACTTGTCAGGTGGTTCTACCCTGCCTAGGAACCAAGTCTTTTCCAGAACCTTCCCTTCTTTTTAGTCTAACTCATTATAGCAAAGGGAAAAATTATAAAATTCAACCAGCAGTGAGCCTGGACATCACTTTTTTATCAAATGAACAAGCAATTATAGTCTAAAAGGAGTTATCTAGATAATCAAAGGCCATTTCTGCAAATGATTGACAGAGTGGTTTAACTTTCTAAGGGCTGACTTTAGAAATCACTTAAAAGTGAAATTTGTTTTTCTCTCTCTTTTTCCCTCTTTTTTCCTGGCTTTGAAACTGAGCTTTACTATCAAGCGGAGGTTTGGCAAATTGAGCCAAATTAACTTTTCAGTCTCGTGTTTAAGTATTTAGATCATCATGTCTTAAAAACCTTTTTAATAGAGAACTTGAAACATCATTCATTCATTTAACAAACATCAATTGACTGGTTAGTGTGTACCAGGGTTGCTACCGATGCAGATAACATGGGGAAACCTGCCTTTCCATACACATATTTTTCCTTACAAATGGTATTCATAGAAAGAATTCTCTTAATTGTAGCATTAAAAAATTACTAAATATATTGAAAATAAATTGGTTAAAGTATCAATTGAGCTTAAAAGAAAAAAATAGAGGGGAGAGAATTGGGGTGTAGCTTAGTAATGCAGTGTGTGTCCAGCATGCACAAAGCTCTGGGTTAAATTCCCATCACCAAAAATAAATAAATAAATGAACTTCAAAATCGAGGGATGGGCCAGGCAAGGTGGTACACACCTATAATCGCAGCAGCTGGGGAGGCTAAGGCAGGAGACTTAGAGTTCAAAGCCAGCCTCAGCAAAAGTGAGGTGCAAAGCAACTCAGTGAGACCCTATCTCTAAATAAAATACAAAAAAAGAACTGGGGATGTGGCTCAGTGGTTGAGTGCCCCTGAGTTCAATCCCTGGTATGCCCCCTCCCCCTGAAAAAATCAGGAGATGTAGAATGAAGACTATGGTAAATGCAGGGGCCAGGAATCAGGTTGCCTGGGTCCATGTTCAGTGTTGACTCTTACAAGTGCATAACTTTGTCTGAGTTAGTCAATCTCCCAGAGCCTAGTTCCTTATTTGTAACCTTGAGAATTCTATGTCATAGAGATATTGAAAAAATTAAATTAGATAATGCATGCAGAGCACTTACACAAGGTTAGGTAGATATTTAATAAACCTTAGCTGTTATTATAGAAGACATTAGTAAGTAAAACATGAGCATTTTTCTGGCATTTTATTTTGTTCTTTGAGAAAATGGTATTTTTCTATTGCCAATTATAACATGAGCTCTAAAGTTTTAGATATGGTCATTAGGAATAGGAAAAGGCATTGGAATGTTAAAAAAATATATTGGAGCAGGGATGGGGTATGGTTGGGTGGGATGGGCTAAAGGTGGAGGCGGGGGGAACTGGTCCTGGACCTATAATCTCCCAGCTACTCAAGAGGCTGAGGAAGGAGAATTGCAAGTTTGAGGCCAGCCTGGGCAACTTGGCAAGAACTTGTCTCTAAATAAATAAACAAACAAATAAATAAATGACTGGGGGTGCAGCCCGGTGGTAGAGTGCCCCTGGGTTCAATCCGCAGTACCCAGAGGCTGGGGGAGGTATATATTGGAAAGAGTACTGGTTCTGGAATTTTGGACATGGGTGTCTGTCTAGACTGTGCCATTTAGCAGGTATGAACATTAATAATTATGAACCTTCACAGCCTACTTCTTAATCTATAAAATGGGTCCAATAATCTGTTTTGTTTCCTTTTTATCTGAAACATTTTGAAGATCAAATAAAAAAAAAGTGTTGGTGAAAATGATTCACAATGGGTAATATGATGTGTAAATAAAGACTATTATTAAATTGTAACAATGAAAATTCAGGCACAGAGGCACATGCCTGTAATCCCAGCAGAGGTGGGAATATCACTTAAGCTCAGGATTTCCTAGTCAACCTGGAACATTTATTTAGCGTATAAATAAAGTGAGACCCCACTTCATGAAAATAAATAAATAAATAACTTAAAAAATAAATCATGATTATGTGATTTCCCTGGGCTAAGGTACTGATTATAACCAATTGGCAAACAGTGTGATAGTGGTTTGTAAATTCCTAAGTGCAAATTACCTTATAGTTAACAGAAATAGATTACAGGTTTACAGGAAGTCTGAAGAAACAAAAGACCTGGATTCTAGTTCTTCACTTAAATCAGCTCTTCTTTTACATGAAAATTATTCAATTCCCTGTGTCTGTGTTTCTTAAAAAAAATGTATTTGAAAAGTTTTAAACTTACAGAAAAGTTGCAAGAATAGTAGAAAGAACGTTTGCATATCAGTTATTCAGATTCATCTACAGTTAAAAATCTGCCCCAATTGCTTGCTTTATGGTTTTTAATTGGTGCATTATAATTATACACAATAGGGGATTCATTATGCCATATTCTTGTATGCACATAATCTAATCAATCCCATTCCCCATTACCTCCCCTTCTCACTCCCCCATCACCTTGCTCTACTCTACTGGTCTCTCTTTTATTGTTATTATTTTTTTTAAATTAGTGCATTATGAGTATATGAATAAGTGGGATTCATTGTGGTTATAGTTGTACATAAACAGAGTGTCATTTGGTTGATTTCATTATCCAGCGCTTCCTCAAGCTTTATCAATTTCTTTCTCATGTACAGAAGCCCATCCACATAGGATGGGGTTATGGATTGATAAATCCATTGGAAACCAAAACTATGACAAACAGAAAATGCATTTGCTACATCCAACCTATTGAACATCACAGCTTACTAACCTACCTTAAGAATGCTCAGAACATTACATGTACATTTACAGTACAGCAAAAGCATGTAACCCAAAGCCAATTTTATATGGTGTTGACAATCACATGATTTATTGAATAGTGAAAAAAGAATGGTAATATATGTACCACACCACCATAAACGTAAAGATCTTAAGTCGAACCATTGTAATTTGTGTATTGTGCGGGGGCGGGGGGGGGGGGAAGAGAGAGAGAGAATAAAATATCCCCCCACAAAAAACTGAGTAATATGCACACATGATCTTGTACTGCTAAATATTAATATTTTGGCATATAGTAACTGAGACTGTGGCTTTACTTCTTATTCTTCAAAATGGGCACAGGTGGTTAAGTGACATGCTGCCTAAGGTCAAAAATCAACCAAAATGTCTAAAAGCACTTTAGAGAGTATAAAGAATAAATTGTTACATAAAATTAAAAGATGCACATTTCATAAACTGTGGGGGAAACAAATCACATAAAATTCCTAAGGACTTACAAATTGAAATAGAGCAGAAACTAAGAAAGTCCACTGTTCATTTCCATACAAGCCAACAAATAGTGCCAAATTTATCTCTGCAATGGGAGAGAAAAAAGCTGCTTCCACGCTGTGTGTCCCACTGCTGAGTGTGTTTCTCCTCCTGCAAGGACTTGTGTTTTTTAATGCAACTTTTCACTTGATTTTAACAGTTTGTCTTTTTATGTGGTTTTGTGTGCGTGTGCATGTTTGGATTATGACCCTATTTGAGAAAAGATTATAGAAAGTAAAGATCAGTTGATGCTCAACAGCAGAACAATAGAGTTGTAAAGGGTTTAGTAAGAGCTCAGTTTTACTTCTTCTGGTGCTGCCTTTAAATAATGAAAATGGCATGCTTTATTTTCAGTATAGACAATAAATGAGATACAAATAGGAATAGGGATGCATTTTTAATAGAAGTATTCAGTGTAGAGGCTTAGTCAAAAAACGGTACAAAGTACTCTCATGGACCAAAGAAATAACTTCATAGAACCCTTTTTCTGCATTCACTGTAATAAGGTTTAGCTGTACAAAAAATAGATTATTATTCTGTCACATTATCTTCACAGTCCCCAAAGAATTCACCCTTTCATCAGAAGTTGTAATACTGGTAAGCCTGATATTTCTATAATTCTAACCAGATTTGCAATCACATTTTCCAGTGGATTGAAATATGACCAATAACCTAAAAATATGAACAAAAATGTTCTTTTCCCTGTGACATTTCTTTCATTGCTCTGAAAATCATAATGGCTTCCTTTAGATACTGAAAGCAACAAAAAGCAAATCTAGAACATGTTTGAAAAACAAAACTATTTTTCAAAAAGGCAAAACCACATTTTATGTGTTCTAAATTAATCTGTTTATTTTGAATTATGAAGATGTGTTTCCTTATAGCACAAAATGAAAAATGGGAGTTAATGAGTATGAAATATATTTATAATCCATAATGATTAATTTGACTTCCTTTACAAATAAATCAACTTTAAATGTAAATTATATAGATACCTAATTGTACATGCCCTCATGTAATTTATTAAGCTACAAAGAATTTTGCTCTTACACTTCTCTTGGAAAAATTCCAGGACCTGAAGAAGTATTTCAATTATTTATTTCCCAGGGAAGTGATGTTATTGAGGGGAGTTCAGTTATTCCAATGCAATAGATTTCCCTAGTATTGATGTATCTGGAAACCTTGGGGTATGGAGCAGATAAGTAGGGGGCAGAAGTCACGAGTTCAGGGGCTGGAGGTATAGCTTAGTAGTACAGCACCTGCTTAGCACCAATGTAGCCCTGGATTCCCAGAACCCCTTCCTTCAAAAGTCATGACTTCTAAACACTAGTACTTGCAAATGGCAATATCTCTCTCAGATTCAGTTTTCTTGTGTGCAGAAATGGCATCTCCAATTTACGTACCCAAATATTACAAATTCCAATGATTTAGCTCAAGGGAAAATGTTTTAAAGGGCAATGGTTAATACTGTCATCAGCATTTGGGCAGTATTCTTTCAGTCTTGGTTTTAAAAACACTATTACGAAGAAAGTTCTCTATAATAAAACTGCGTACTTGCAGATCCTCCATAGCAACAGTGCTAGTTATTTCTGTTGGAATGGATCTTCCACAAGGGACACATCTGAAAAAGAAATCCTTTTTCTTGCATTTGGTCCAGTCTCTATCATTCCTTACGGTGCCTCGCTACTCACCAGAGCACTCAGCAAGGGAGTCCATGGGCAAAAGGAGAGCTGAGCTCATCTCTGCATGTTCCTGTTGGGTCCTAATGCAAAATTGATACATGAACTCTCTGTAGTCCCAAGGAGAAATTCATTGACTTGGGCTTTTTGATAAAACTGGAGTTGTAGAAGTCTCTCAGGTAAGAATGAGTTTTGTGGATGTGACTTAGTGATAGAGCATTTATTTCTCTGGTTTCCCCAGGCTCTGAGTTTGACCACCAACAATCACAAAATAAATAAATCTAAGGTATACCTCTAAGATTCTGTGATTCTATGGCATCTTACGTGCCTTTCCTGGAACCCCAAATTCTCAATTACTTAACAAACCACACATAAGATTCCGTGTGTTTGACAGAGTGTGTGATAATTTAAAGTAATTAATTTAAAGCCTCTCATCTCACTTGCTAATTGTCCTGCACAGGAGAATTCCATTACTAAACAAAGAATTTTTATAATAAATGGAGCACACTTATAAACTCAGCTACCTGGGAAACTGAGGCAGGTGGCTCACCAAATTCAAAGCCAGCTTCAGCAACTTAGCGAGATCCTAACCAACTGAGCAAGGTCCTAAGCAACTTAGCAAGACCCTGTCTTAAAATAAAAAATAAAAAAGGGCTGGGAATGTGGGTCAGTAGTTAAGGGCCCCTAGGTTTGATCCCTTGTACCAAAAAATTTTAAAAAAGAAAAAGAAAAAAGGATAAAAGACTGTGACAAAACAGAAACAAATATATATATATATATATATATATACACACACACACACATATATGTGTGTGTATATATATGCATATATAGAGATATATAAAATCATATCTCATTGCAAAAAAAAAGAAAACAAACCAATATGATTCACTGTGGTTTTTACAGGGTATTTTAATTCATGCAATGCAAGAGATATTGGACAGGTCTATGTATCTAGCCCTGACCCTGAAATTCTGGTTTGGCTATAATTTTAAAGGCCCTTCAAAACAGAATTGTCACAATCTCTCCAGTTTAGCTCTCAAGAGAAATTAATTGATAACATAGAATCTCAAGTGACTGGCATGTGAGTGACATCCAGCTATACAATTTCACATCTAATCAAGGAAGATGGGAATTCTAGTTGGCCTATTGTCTATTTGAATCGGATTCTGGATGGAATCCAGCTGGCTGTACTGCAGCTCTGGAGAGCGATGTGGGCAGAAGATGGGGAAAAAATGTGAACCAGAGAAACAGTGACTGAGATAGTGACTTCCACATTGTCAAAAGAATGCCTGGTGTAGCTGTTGATTTGCTGCTGCTTAGTTTCCTAAAATTGCTCAACGACTAAAATGCAATTTTCTATCCCAGTTCTTTGACCATTCAAATTGTGAATGTGCAATGAAGGACTACAACATGTGCTGGATTCTTCTTTAAAGCTATAATTAATAAAATCAGAGGTTTAAAATTCACTCAGCTTCTGCCTTAATGTTGTTTGTTTGTTTGTTTGTTTTGTGTTTTTGGTACCAGAGCTGCCTAACCACTGAACCACATCCCCAGCCCTTTTTTGCATTTTGTTTAGCGACTGGGTCTCACTGAATTGCTTAGGGCCTCGCTAAGTTGCTGAGGCTGACTTTGAATACATGATCCTCCTGCCTCAGCCTCCTGAGTCCCTGGCACTCAGCTTGCCTTAATGTTTCTAATAAGAGTAAGAAAGCAGCATGAACAATCTGTGAGAAATAGCAATAAATGCAAAATTGGACATGATTTAAGAGCTAAAATTATGACAAGATTTTAAGTGGTAAAAGAGCACATACAAAAGGAAAATTATAGATGGCTGGAAACATTAGTTTTTCTTTTCAGTGATGAGTGGTGGGTTTTGGACATGTCAAATCATGATGGGAGGCAGCCCTACCCTGAACACAGTCTGAGCAACTACATTGTAGTAGAAATAAGAGGTGTAAATTCAGGACATGTTGGATTAGCTTAGTAAAGAGCAGAAAGCATATGGAAGAAGTGGTATGGTCACAGTGGAAACAGTGTGGAGGTCCTTACGTGCTGGTACTTTATTTAGACTGGATGCTATAGAAAATTGGAAGACAGCTATTTTAGGGTAGCAGAGTGACATGAGGAAACAGTGCTAAAGGAAGACTAGTTTTGCTATGCAAGATGATATGAAGATAAGGAGCTAAAGTACAGAGTTCAATTTAGAAGCATAAAAATGATACAGAACTGGATTAAAGTCCTCCCCCTTTCCCATAGCATCCTTTAGTTTCAAGAATGTTTTATTTGACTTATCTTAAGGGAAGAGAAGAGATTATCAGTAAAGAAGGAGAATGCAAAATACTAGATGGAAGGAATGACAAAGTAAAGGCAGAGATAATAGATTGGTCCAAAAAGGTAATCGATCCACTCAAAATCACACTATTAATAGCAGTCTTATTCTAGAATCCAGATTTCTAACGTATTTTCCACTGTACCACCCCAGCTCTTTTTCCTAGCTACAACACTACTGCCATTATTTAGCAAATTTTATTTCATTGCTTTGTTTATTAAGTCATGAAAAGTCAAAGACATAATAAATAAAATGTAGATTTTAGTTTATTCTTGGCCCAGCATGAAATATGATTTACCTGAAGTCAGTGAGGCAGTCCAGGGGTATTGGAATCTTCCAGAAGAATTATGAGAATGGCAGAAACAATTGTAGGAACACTTATAATTTCATATATATTCTGAGACTATTAAGTGGTAGACAGCTATTTTTGTAGCAAATGAATGGTGAGAGTAACATTGTTAAATATAAAATTTTTTATGTAATTAATATTACTCTGACTTCTGGCCTTATTTTTGTGTCAAGAAAGTGAGTCTATGACAGAACATGTTTTGACTACATGGATATTCTTTATATCTACTTGTTATCAATTTTTTTTTTTTCCTTACAAGGATGACACTTTTCCAATTCAAGAAGTCTCTGTACCTACAAGACAGGTCTAGAAGCTAAGTATGGAGGAGTGGAAATGTGAATTGAAATTTGAATTTAGAAATCTGAAATTAAGAAGGTCGGGAGTATCAGTTTCAGTTCCATCACATCATCTCCGTTCAAGGGCATTTTGCTCCTTGAATTAAGTGAATGCTGGGGTGCTAAGCTGGGCATCTGAGCCCAGCTTCTCTGCTGGCTGCAGATGATGCTTATTGCTCTATGGCACTTAAGCATGCCAGCCACTAATGGTTTTCAAATACAAACTGGTTCATGATAATTAAAGCTTCATGCCTGGCAACTCAGAGAAAGAGATTACAGGTGCTGATACTTTGGCTGGCATTTCTCTCTTAGGAACCAAGGAACATGGTTCAGAACACTCAGTTGGTAAAACAAAATAGGTCAAAATATTCATTAAAAACTTGAATAGAACTCAATTCCCCCCCCTTTTATTTATTTATTTATTTATTTATTTATTTTTTGGTGGTACTACTAGGGATCAAACCCAGGGATGCTTTAACAACTAAATTATATTTTAGTCTTTTTTATTTTTTATTTCAAAACTGGGTCTCCCTAAATAGCTGAAGCTGGCTTCAAACTTGTGAACTTCCTGCCTCAGTCTCCCAAGTTGCAGGACTTATAGGTGTGCACTACCATACCAGGGAGAAACCAGAACGCTGTCGAGTCTCCATAAGCAATGCGATTCCCACATATTTTCAGTAACAGAATTAGATTTTAATTTAAATATTGCTACCCCAGACTCTGTATTCTTCAATCAAGTTATCCTCAACAAACTTCAAGAGATTATAACATGGCAAACAGTTGTCTACCTCTACTAAAACTATACCTAATCCTGAAAATTGCCCACTGAATTAGATTGAATACTTGAATGGATATTCTAGCCAGAAGTGGTGGTGCACGCCTGTAATCCCAGCAGCTCGGGAGTCTGAGGCAGGAGGACATCAAGTTCAAGGCCAGCCTCAGTAACTTTGAGGCCCTCAGCAACTTAGCAAGGACCTGTCTCAAAATCTCAAAATTAAAAATAAAAAGGGCTGGGGATATGACTCAGTGGTTAAGTACCCCTGGATTCGGTCCCTGGTACAAAAAAAAAAAAAACAAAAGACAGATTTTTTTTAAAGGGCAAAGCAAGAGGATTTAGAAGAGAAAAGCAGGAGAATAGAGAATGTTTTCATAAATCTTAAAATTAAGAGTGCTTGGGAGTGGAGGTATAGCTTAGTGGTAAAGCACTTGCCTAGCTTGTGTGAAGCTATGAGATTTTGTCTATATGCTAATTATCTTAATTTGATTATCACATATTTTATATATTTTTCAAAATATCATACTCGACCCCATGAATATGTACAATTACTGTGTGTCAATTAAAATTTTTAAGAAGAATGCTTTGTTTGTATAGCAAAGAAGTAAGTAGGTATTTCATTTATAAAGTAAAACATTCATACATGCTGTAAAAGGATGTCAATCAAACTTTTTCAAGGCAAAACCTGAAGGCTTATGAGCAGAAGAAACTTATATCCATGTTCATATTTATAAAAACAAATATAAATTTATATTTATATATATTTATATTAAACATGCTTAAGTTTCATCTCTTCTTGCCTCAGGGAACTCTTTAAATTTTATGTTCCCCTCTGCCAATGTTTTCTTAGGTGAAAGAAGAGAATTATAGGTGTTTTGCAGACATAGTTTGTTGTTCTGAATTGAAAATTCATTATTTTACCAAAGTTAGAAGAACTGGATTTTTACTTGGCCAACTACTTTTTTTCTTTAACCTGAAAAAAGATTTTGGTTTAAGGAGGCATGTGTCTTATTTTTTAAAATTGCATTTATATATTTTGTCTAATTTACATATTTTGTCTAATACCTATTATTATCATTAGTTAAGGTTTAAATGATCAGTTTAAATTATATTATTAAGCATTAATATGCACATATATTTATGCATGTTTGCATTATAAAGTTATCCCAAGTGTGATATGAAACAATAAACATTTGTTTCACAATAACCATCATCCCTTTGGAAATTCATGGTACTGCCATTGTCCCTTAATGTCACCTCTGTCCTCCATTTGACCAGGTTCTGTTACTGTTATTTATTTCTTCATAATGTTTCTTATACCCACATTTTCCCCATTCTATTGCATTAATGGAAAGAGACAGTTTTTGTTTTGTTTTGTTTTAATTTGGGGACCCTCCCAATTATTATTACGGTTCTTGTTGTTATCTTTTCTTTTTGTGGCCCTAGGGATTGAACCCAGGGCTTTGCACCTGTTCTCTCACTGAGCCACACCCCCGGCCTCCAGTCATCTTAATTATCTTGTTTTTGTCTTCTCCCCGCACCATGGCTTAAGTTGCCTAAGTCATCTGTTTAACAATAAAGTCCAGCTGGTCGTGTAGTTTTAGTTACTCAGGAGGCTGAGGCAGGAGGATCACTGGAGTTTGAGAGTAGCTTGGGCCCCTCAGGGGGACCTCATCTCAAATAAATAAAAATAGAGCACAACCTTTCCATCGGATGTGTCAGGACACTCTAAATTCTGGCCTGATTCAGATACAGCTTGAGGTACTTATGGTAGTAAAGAGCCCAGAGTGGGATCAAGGAAGACCTAGACCTTTTTCCTTCTCCTTTCTCTTCCTTCTCTTTATCATGCCCCCATTTTTTCCTCTTATTTCTCTTTCCCTAAGTGATTTCCTCCATTATATATTCAAATTGTGCCTATTCAAGTTCTCCAACAACAACAACAACAACAAAATTTCAAAAAGTGATATTCAAGACTGGGAGTGGTGATACACGACTGTAATCCCAGTAACTAGGGAGGCTGAGGCAGGAAGATTGCAAGTTGAGGACCAGTCTCAGCAATTTAGTGAAGCCCTAATGTATTTAGTGAGACCTTGTATCAAAATAAAAAATAAAAAGAGCTCAAGATATTACTCAGTGGTTAAGCAACCCAAGGTTCGGTTTCTGGTACCAAAAAAAAAAAAAAAAAAAAAAAAAAAAGAAAAGAAAAGAAAAGAAAAAAGAAAAACGACCTTCTCAGTTTAATGCCAAACCTCGAACAGCTCCTTTCCCCCTTGCATAAAACAATGCAGTTGTTTATGCATTTAATGTATTGTACATTGTGTGATGACCAGGTCCCCATTTTATAGAGAAGGAAATTGAGTAAAAGAGAGGGTAAATAAATTGTCTGAGATCGCCCAGTTCAGAATGGAGATGAGTCACTGATCTAATTCATCTGCCTGTGGATCTTAAAAAAAAGTCCCGTCCAGCTGAGTTTCCAACTCTTCCAAAAGGGGGCTCAGTTAATGTCTCTTTAATTTAAATAGTACTAGTAACTGATACTTATCCACAAAATTCTTTGCATTACTGCTGAAAAACTTTTTGTGTGTATGTCTTTCCCTCACAACTAATCTTGATAAACCTTCAGGGCAAGAATGGTATCCTAAATTATTTTATATTTCTCTCTGCATCAAGATAAAAATACACACACAGGAAGTTCTCAACTATGAAGGGCTTTGTTATGCTTACTATTTTTTTTTTTTTTAATTTGGTACCAGGGATTCAACTCTGGAGCTCTTAACCACTGAACCACATCCCCAGACCTTTTTATTTTTTATTTTGAGACAGGGTCTCCTTAAGAGTTACCTGTACCTTTTGAGTCTGCTTCTATTTGGCACACTATGGCTATTCCTTTGGACATAAACTCCACGGCTGAAAAGTAGAGACTTAAGCTGTTTGGCACTGAATACATCCCCCAAATCTCCTTTACTAAATACAGATATCATATATGAAGAAGAATCTGGTAACACGTGTGAAGCTCTAGGTGTGCCAAATAAAAAAAGACTACATAGCCTATGCTTTTATTCATTTGCTATTTTCAAAGCATCTTCCTTTCTCTTACTAGCATGTTACTCTCAAGAGGAAAAAGGAGAACATGATTTGTAGGAGCCTCTCTTCTGGGATGCAGTTCTTGTAAGATGAAAGTTAAAAGCTGAGGTTTCAAGAATTTCTGGATGCACTGTACTGCACATCTGTTTACTAGGACGTCCTATTCAGGAAAAGATTGATTATTGGCAGGTGAAGGTTAAGAGGGAGGCTTTACTTGGGCAGGAAGTCTATTTAAAGAACATGTTATATTATAGAAAGGAGCTTTGGTACTAAGCCATATTAGTGATAGGAGTTGAAGATAAAATCCACAGGTGCACATTTCTAAAGTAAGGTATCAATAAATGCACACTCTGAATACATTAATCTTTTTTTTCACCATGACTCTTGTATAGTTAATTAATAATCTATCTTCAGTTTTATTTTAAACTAATATAGCAGGTGTATTCTATGAGTTATAATATTATACAATAAAATTGGACAAGAGACAAACTCTATAATTCGTTTTCCATTTCAGTTATTAGGTAAATGCTATTGTTGCCCAGAAAAAAATCGGGAAGACACTCTTAGATTGGATAGTATTTGGATATTTTTTATCAGGTAATACAGGAGGATTTTCCTGAGTTCTTGAAACTCTTGTTTCAATCCCTCTTTGTTAACTGTGAAAACTAGAAAACTAGAATTGAATGACCAGTGTCCAAGAACATATTTTCCAGGTGGCATTCAGAACTTTCTCAATCAGTAGCAGAAAAGTCTGCTACTTGCACACAGAAAAAAAAATCATGGAACAAAGCAATAAACCTAGTTCATGGCTGAGGGTCTAGTTCAATGGTAAAGGCTTGGTTTCTTGGCATGCACAAGGCCCTAGATTCAGTCCCCAGTACTGCAAAACTAAAAAGTTCCATGCCTGTAATCCCAGTGACTCAGGAGCCTGAGGCAGGAGGATAGCAAATTCCAGGCCAGACTGGGCAACTTAGTGAGACCTTGTCTCGAAATAGAAAATACAAGGGACTGGGATGTAGCTCAGTTGAGGAAAAAAAAAAAAAAATCCTTGAACTAGTCCAGTTAATTGCAGCAACAAAACTAGTATCTCACAATGCAATTTGTAACTCAAATCAAGATTTGGGCAGTCAACAGAATGGATCAAAAATGAGAAGTAAAATAAACACATACAAATTACATGTTGGTAGATAAAAATCTATAGAATCAATATGTTAGGAACAGAAACATGCTTAGGTATGTGATAAGCCAAGTCCCCATCTTACAATGATACACTTTTCTTACAAAAATGTCTAGGCTTGTTCATGAATTTATTGTCCATATGACGTTTTTTCACATTTAACAAGAGCCATCTGGTCTCCTGCCAGTCCTTAAACTCTGCTCCTACCACCATCCCCTAACCTTGTGCTAGAATTTGATTAGTATGACATGAACCTTGCCAATTAATTTTGAGAGAATATACCTTTGACAATTAAGACTTTACATCCAGAAATACAGAGTTTGTTTATTCAACATAGAAGTCTGATGCCAACTACAATTAGTGGTATGCCTGAGTCCCCAAGAGTCACATTTTAGAAATGTAGAAATACATTTTGTACCTGTGTTGTGAAAGGAGGGAAAAAGGTAGAAGAAAAGATCTTAACTTTGAAGGTAATGTGGAGAGCTCTATGATTTTCAATTAGCAAAGGTTTAATACCTTACTACTCAGGAGTACACGGGTTATAATTTTGAGGGCACAATCGTGAGGTTGGCTGCTACAACTGAAGATGAGTTCAAGCAACGTAAGTGTTAATACTGTTCTTTGAAAGTTCAATGGACATGTTTTTCAGGGAGAGAAAGAAATTTCCAGAAACATTGTGTTGTGCCCCATCCTAGGCAGTTGCAGTGTCTCTCCTCTCCTTGGCCTAGGGCAGGTGCAGACCAGATGATCAAGGTTGAAAAGGATACCCTTTGATCTACCACAAATCCCTGAAAACTAGAATTGAATGACCAGTGTCCAAGAACATATTTTCCAGGTGGCATTCAGAACTTTCTCAATCAGCTGCCCTTGGGGGGAAAGGTGCCGATATTTGACAGTAGAGGAAGAGTTGGGGAACAGACAAGAACTGAAGCTTCTTGTTTTCAGCTTTTTGTCAAATTTGCTTTGGTGGTGAAGGATGGCAAAGATCCAAGTCCCTTGCCTTGTCAAAATTGTATTTTGCTTTAGTGATCATTTCTGGAAGCTTGACCTGACTCTCCACAGTGGTTTGTCAAGTTATTATTTCTTTCTAAATAATGTTCTAGGAAAAAGGAAGAGGAGCACATGATTCTAGGTGAGTCGGCCTCCCGGGTGAGATCAATTGATTGGGTCCTTTGCTTTCTCACAACACCCTGGACCAGACTTGCTTTTTATGATCACTAATGGAGGACCCAGGATCCTATTCTCCATTTATCAGCTCTTGCTAAGGTCCCTACAGATCCATGAACTCAGTTGCTCTAAATTCCTAGTGGCCAAAATCCTCTCCTTCACTTTCCCTTCCTCTACCCCAGTTCCTTGCCTTCAGTGGCAGAAGAAAATGCTAAAGGAAGACACACCATAAATAGAATTAATGACTAACATAACTGAGGTGAACACATTCCTGCATCCAAATCTACATCCATATATGCACCTACTAACCTTCTCTAACCTCCTTTTCCTGGACATCTAACACTGGATACGTGCTTTCTTCACAACATTCCCAAGGGAAGTAGCCCTATTTCTATTTTACAGAGAAAAGAACTGAAGCTCAGAATGGTGAATTCCTTTGTTCAAGACCACATGGCTAGTGGGATATGGTCTCTAGATTAGAACATAGATCTGTTTGAACCCAAAGCCTGTATTTTCTTGCTCCAAAGTCATATTTAGAATTTCGTAACTATTAGTTAATAGATGTAATTTCTACCATAGTTACAGAGAACTAAAATAGGGATTTCTCATATATAATACTCAAATTTAATTTTGGGCAATAATTTCACATTCTGCCTAAGTGGCATTTCCCCTAAGACTCCCTAAAGTAACAACCTGTTGAATTTCATCATTTTTTTCTTTTCCTCACATGAAGGGGGAGGAAGGTACAAGAGTCAGTTAATGGTGCCACACTGGGATAAATAGAAGCAAGTACCTCAGTAGAATGCTGGAGTGTTCCAGTGAATTAGACAACACACATTTATTGGTCGTCTTCTGTGGGGCATAAAAGTGGATCAGGCCATTCCATATCATCCTATCTTAGGAGTCAAGGAATAAAAAAGCAAATTATAATGAAGGATAAAAAAAAAAGATAAGGCAATTGTGCTAAGCACTATCCATAGATAACTAACTAATGGGCAGCATCAAGGGAGGGTGACCATCACTGGAAGAGGTGGTGGTTGGGGGAGGCTTGAGGAAGAGATGGAACTTAAACTTTAAGAGATGAGCAAATAAATAGAAGAGAATGAATATGGGAGCTTGTTCCACACAGGCTCAGGAGTGCAGAGGAACCTGCATGTGAAGATGAACTCCTTTTACAATCAGCTAGAAAACTGGAGTAGTTGAGGCTAAAAGAGACGAGGAAGGGCAGGACACTGACTTGCACATCAGCTGCGGGGAAGGTTGGCAGGTCGTGGTGGGGATATGGTTGGAAAGTGGAGGTCAAGTACAGAAGCACATCAGATTGAGAAGTCTGAACTTCATCTTGTGGTGATTCCTAGAGAGAAGTGGTGTTCCAGGAAACCCAGTCTGCAAGTAGTGGACAGAAGAGGAAAATGGGGACCTGAAAAGTAGCTCAGTGGTAGAGTGTGTGTTTAGTGTGCCTGAGGCTCTGAGTTCAATCTTCAGTTAAAGAAAATAAATAAATAAAAAAATGGAGGAGAGAATAGAAGCAAAGAAGACTAGGTAAGGAGGCTGTTTTAGTGATCCACGTGTGAGAGCATCATTGCACCGGGACAGTAGCTGTGGGCCAGATGTGGAAGGCATTTTAAAGGAAGGACTCAGAATTCGATGACAGATTGGTTATGCGGGAGAGGGAAATATTACGGGAAAATAAAAGCTAACAGACCAATTCCCCTCCTCCCCAGCATATTGAGATCAAATTGAAAATATTTTAAATAGGAAACATATTTCAGAATAAACGTTTTCCATAAAATATCTTCTTTCAACTTCTTTTTCCTGGGTCTAATCTAAAGTAAAGGTGAATTTACCATATGATCATAGACTTAAGTTTATACATGAGCCCCTTTTCCCCCAAAGTCAATAATGATGATTAAAAATAATAATCTATTTAGAGTCAGCTTTTAAAAATCTTAATCCCCTTAAATTTACTCCATGCTCTGCACACAAAAGTATTGCATATGGAAAAAAGAACCAGATGTCCTGAGCTGACCCATTGGTTGGCCTCATCCACATAATGGTTGGGAAACTCTTAATACTATATGTAGCTCAGTATCAGAAATCCTGCTTTATACATTTAATGAATAAATGTGTTTTAAATCTAAAACAACAAAAGAACCGAACCCCTATTCATTCCTATGTGGCTACGTAACTAGGAGAGGAAATGAAAAGCGTCCCATTTGCCACTTGTCTTGACAATGACGATGGAAATGACCACAACAATCTGTCTGACATCATATCAATTTCCTTAGAAGGAAAGCGCCCCTTTCAGTTCCCTGATGAAGGTCCCCAGTTTACCATGTGTTCTGTCAGTTCCTGGCCGAGGGTAGGTCAGCATTCCCCTCTACCAGAACTTTCATTTTTTTCAGAATCCCTCTAAGATTTGTCATCTTAGGACACACCTAGAGAGAAGGCTAGAGCAACAGTGCACACTGAGATTGCCCCACCCCCAGCTCTCCCTGGGAGGGGTATCTCCTGTGTTCAAACACTCTTACAGCTGTTAGAACACTGATGGGAACTTCATGTGTGTTACCAGCACTAGCGCTATCAGAGAGAAACCAAATATCAAACACAAGTATGTGGAAGTCACCATATATAAGTCTCTGAGTGTTCACCATCTAGAACAGTAGATTTAGATTTTGACTAGAAACTGATTGCCCTGTGGGCAGTATCTTAAGCAAGCCCTTTCAGTTCATTACATAACTTCATATTACCTTGTTAGGGGGACAGAAACACCACTTTACCTCTTCTCTTTCTTATTACCATCCTGCGTAATCCTTTGTACAATTGATATTTTGGGGGGAGGGGTTCTCCCATACGGTCAATCTTGTGTGGACAGCCTTGTGATCCGTCTAGAGCACCAGGGACATAGGGTTGTGGGGTTTCTGGTTCTAAACAGCACCTTGCCTTTGTTAGAATGCAGTCACATCACATCTCATGGGGGGAATCCAACCTGTTAGCAGGAAGTTTACTTTTTCCTGAAATATCTCTGCAGTGGTAGAAAACGGCAGGGATACTTAGCACCATACCTGCTCCATGATGTACAAGTAGTTCTGATCCTGATACAACATGAGATATCAGTCTGCCTTTCCGTTTTTTTATTGTTTTAAACCCCAGTTCCATTGTAAAGCCAAAATGGAATGACTGGAATTCCAAAAGACTTCAGCTTGCGAACTAAGTCCTATTTTGGTTATGTAATATTGGGAATCAGATAATACTCAGCTGGAATAACTGCCTGGTTATAAAAATATTTTCTCACTGGAGATTTTTCAAACCATAACCAGAGCATATTCTGAATAATAACTAGGCCCTAAACTAAAATATTGTTTTAATCTTAACTTTTAAATGTATCTATTTATTTATTTACTTTTTTTTTTTTTTTTTTTTTTGCAATACTTGAAATCGAACCCAGGACTTTGTGCACATTAGGCAAGCACTCTACTACAAACTGCTTGCCCAGCCCACATATTAACTTTCCTAAAAAGAGGATTTAAAACTGCCTGGCTGCAAAAAACAAAAGGCAACAACAACAACAACAAAAAAAAATTAAAAAAATATATATAAATGCAACCTGAAACATCATTTTGCAGGCATCTTTATGCAGTTCAGTTCTAAAAGTCACTAGCCGTCACTCCTGCTATTCAGCCTACTAAACAGTTCCTATTTCAGAATAGCTCATATACAGTATTATTCACACTCTCTCACCTGCAAACGATAAGGACCGTGTTGGGTTTCTCTATCAAATACGCAAGTCCAGTAAGAGCAAGAATTCTTGCACATCACAGGTATATTATGAACGTGTGTGTAAGACCAAGGTTTGGATGACAAAACCTCATGGACTCACCTTTCTTGTTCAAACATTTGAAAAGTGAAAATTTCATGTTTTGATCCACTATAAAAATAGAGCATCCCCCTGAAAAGCCTTTTTTATGCCACAAATTAAGCATCGTACATAAACCTCCTGGTTATATTCTTTACAATTTAAACTTGGTGGGAGTTTTGGGAGAGTGGTCACTCACACATAGGATGACAACTCACTCTATGCTGCGCAAGCCCTCAATGACTATTAATTTCCAACGACTAATTTATAATTAAAACCTTTTTGTTTGTTTATAACCAAGTCTGAATATCTATTTACATTTAATTAGCACTTCAGATAGCCTGTTTAAAACCTATAAACGTAGTGACTTTAATGATCCATTACAGATATGCTACTTAGTTTTCCATGACTTGTAAAACTTTCACAAACAGATCTGCAAATGAATTACCTCCATCTGCTCCCCCTGCAGCTGCAAGAGGGCTGTGTTAAAGAGCCTTTTCCTCCTTCCTCCTCTTCTGCTTTCCTTTCAGCTCCCAGCATTTTTGTTTTAAAGTCAACCTACCCGCTGCTCAAAGGGTAGTCCCTTCTCCTAAAGAGTTTCCGAACTTTATAGTCAATCTCCAAAAAATTTTTAAAAACCACTTTGCTCCATCATAAATCAGACACGATCTACCTTGTACCAATCGGTTAACAAAGCATTTCCATCTCTGCCAGCAACTCCGTACTAGACCCGTCAAAGACTTTATGAATTGTGTAGTAAAATGCAACAGTTTGAACCTGGATTCTGATTTTGAAAGCTCAAATAAATGCTCTCTTGGCCTTGATCATCCCTGACGAGCAGTTTACAGTCACGGCTTTGAGTGTATAATGGGGATCTTAAAGGGCACAAACACGGCTCCAAAAGACATTTTCTTAGCTACACCTTCCAGAGCAAGGCATGAGAAGTGTTAGTTCTGTAAAGACAGCCAAGCATCAAGCTATGTGCACTGTTATCTGTCAGCCGTACAATAGCAGCATTGATAGGACAGCACCAACTGGCTTTGACAAGTGTGCTGTGCTAGCATTCCATTCAAAACTATGGCAAAAGAGAAAGAGACAGAAGCATTCAATGTCTTTTACTTTACCTGAAAAAAAAACGGCTTTTCTTGTGGCTGCTGAAAATAAATTCCTCCTCTTCTTCTAAAAGCAAAGTAGTTGTATTGCCTGCAACTCTCACTTGGAGAAGACCACACAGCTCCAGCAAGGCAGCCTTCCTTCTCTTAATCCCCACTCGAATGTGATGACACACACTAACCCCAACCATCTGTTGAAACACGTCCTCAAGCACTCAGCACAGTGGTGTGTCAAGACAGGCTGCCCAATCCAATTGCTGGGGCTGGGTGTCTCCTACGGATTGGAGGCTGAGGGCAGGGCTGAAACTGGAGGTCTGAGAACTCCCAGTCAAGTAACCTGAGATTTTCGGAGAGAAAGGACTGCTATAAAAAGAGGAGGAGTGGGAGGTGCTAAAGGGAAGGTAGAGGGAATGAATTATTCTGGTGGCCAGTTGTGCGTTACTTTTCACAACTCCTTGTGCTCCTCCGGGACAACGGGGACCCTCGGTAGGATGCCCAGAAACACTAAAAATCTTTTACAGCCAATCTATTGAGGGCAATCTTCTCAGCAATCCACTTTCCCCCCCACCGGAGATAAAAGATTCTTCTTGACATGCTGATAAAGTGTTAAATGTGGGAGTAGTTTGCACTGAAATGTGACATCTACATTTTGAAATCTAAACTCCTACCTTCCTTTGATTAGATCGTGGCTGCCTTCAGCATTCCTGGGAGGGTGCGGGTGGGGGGGCGCCGCTAAGAGCAGAAACTTCTCTATTGCCACATACAGCTCTGCACTGTTTGCTACAGGCTGAACTTCAGAAATAGTCAATGAAAATCATTTTCATTTCTGCTCATGTAAAATTGCACGCGCTCCCATAGATAAAGGTGGCTTTTTTAATCACTCGCTGCTTTTACAGACATCTCTTTGTAAAAGCACTTGGTACCAGAAGGTTGCACTCTGTCATTGATTATTTTTATTGGCTTCTAGTTAATTGCACTTATAATGTCCATATAGCTCAAGCAGCTCATTAACAATTTTGCTTTGAAATGTTTTCAATTTTTAGTCATTTCAATACCGCCTTCTTACGTGCATTTTTTTTTTTTTTTTTTTTTTTTTTTTTAGTCCTCTGGACTGTTTTAAAAGAACTAATTACTTTGATAGCAGTCTGAATCAGAACATGGCTTTGTTACAGTGCCTTGAGAAGAAGTCTGGAAATAAATGACTTATAAATCTTATCGTTTCAAAAATTCCATTAGACATCCAAGGGATTTGATAATCTTAAAGAGAAAATAGGGATTTTAAATATGATCAACTCTCCAACATTATCTGTGGGAAGCCAACATTTTAAATATTATACCTGTAAAATTTTTCTGAACTGGGAGGAGGATTGCTGGGGGAAGAAAAAAAGGAACATGTTAAACATGTCTAGAGCATCAAAATCTAGACTATAAATAGGTATCCAATATTTGCAGTATCAGTATGTCAAAGAGAATCATCTCAGTATCTAGGAGCATTAACTTGATCAACTTGGGTTTTTTTTCAGAAATTTTCAAATAAAATTATATTAAGAAACTTAAAAATGATTCCTGGTGCAATTTTTTTTCGAAGCACAGGATTATAGAACTATTATTTTCATATAGCAAAGTTTTCTTATAACTTGGTTGTAAAGAAGAAGAAAAAAAGGGAATCAGAGGTTGGAGCCCTGATTCATTTGCTCAGTTTCTTCCCAGAAGTGATTATGAGGTGTCTGTTTCACAATAAATAGTGTATTCACTAAACCACTACTCCTAATCACCTAAATCCAGATACATAATCAACACAAACATTCTCAACAATGGCAAGTGGCAGGGCAGGGCTAAAACTTCCCTGGGGCACCATAAACTTCTAATAGTACCAATTATTGTAAGGCAGGTTTTTTTTTTCCTTTTTTTTTTTTTTTAGGTAGGGGGAGTGGGTGGCTAATCCAACCAGACCTGTGTCTGGAAACCTGGATTACCTCAACTGCATAGATTCTGAAGACCCCGGAGACATTATTAAGGTAGTTTGCATTCTCTTAAACTCTAAATTGAGTTACAAAAGTAAAACCTAAGAAATTGTAAAGGTGTTAAATCAATATGTTTTATCAACCCTGAGCTTGTAACTCACCTTCTAAAAGACATTTCCCAAATGGGCCTGGCCCTGACCTACATTACTGTTTAAAATGCTTTTTATTTTTTTTTAACATGCACATTTTATTCTATTCTTCATTATAAACTTTTTCATTAAATCTAAGTTACTACTTCTCTTTTAGTGATAACTCCAACTACTTAACCTGCTTACCACTTGCTTTACAATGAAAAAAAATAGAAGCCCTGGCCATTTACTCTGATTGCAATGCTGGCTCTGGGCAGTGGCTGTACATGCCACCTTTCGAAAGTGTTGTAAAATGAGTCCACAAAGACGCATTTTTCGTTGTTGTTCTGAAATGCTTTTGTTAGGGAAAATCAACTCAAACCAAAACCTGAAGCTGGTGCTGCAGGATAAGGTCCCGCTCCCCTTCTCTCTGCAGCCAGCTTTCATGCTCAGCAGAGTGTCAGTTTAGAAGTTAAGAATTTTCCATTACTTTCCTTCCTTTCTCCTTGCCATCTGCAAACAGTTTATTTTTTAAGAAAAAAAAAGTGAAATTGATTCTGTCTTGAAAAATCTAAACCTAAAATACAGCACATTCTCAAAGATGATATCCAGCATTTTAAAGTCAGGATGAACGGGGTGGGGGGGAGGCTAAGCGCAGAGTGAATAGCTTCATCATAGGAATTAAGTAAGGACACTCCTAAAATGAAAGATTAATTGTAGGTAACGGTGTTATTGAGGAATAGCCCCTCCTATTCTGTTCCTACAGTTAAAATGTCCCTTTACTTATTAGCTCCAATTAGTTTCCATGGTAACCGACCAGCCCTTGTAAACCCCGCACTCTGAGCTTCCCTGATCTTTGTCTAGACTGAGCTCACCACCCTTCTTCCTCCGCAGATGGTAGTTGAGCTGAGTCTGTATCTATATCCATATCTTTTGCACACACATAACTGGCACACAAGGGCCCACGTTCACTTTTTTGCTAGCACAATGGTGGCCAAGGGAGAATGGAAGTGGCATTTAATCCCCCAGCTCCAGCGCGTGCATCTGCTGCCACACTAATTTTTCCCCCTTTTGGTTATTGTTTCTTCCAGGCTTGTTCTATTATCAGCTGTTTGCCGCTCGTAATTTCTTTTCAGGGAGGCCAATACAGTATAATAAAAACCTCATTAAACAGAAACACCTATCAGCTTCAGAGAAAGTCCTAAACTATCCCTTTTTGTTGAAAGAATCATTAAAGTGAAAAAGAAAAACCACTTGTTTGTCATGCTTGAAAAAAAGAGAACAAAGCCAACATCAAGGTTTACCAAGCCAGGGGGCTAATATGAAGATTCAATGCACTTAAGACGTCAGGGTTCTTCGCCCCTTGTGCTGCCAACAATCCCAACTTGAACACAGGGAACAAAGATCAGGGAGGCGGAGAGAGCTGGCTTTGGTGGGGGGAAGGTCCCAAGATCTGCAGCATCTTAGAGCAGTGCCAGGGTGCTTGCTGCAGGCAGGTGATGCTGTTGGGGTTCTGGAAATTGGGTCGTGGGACCAGGGAAGAATCAGGTAGGCAGTGGGGGGTAGGACTTCTGCAAATATTTGAAATAGTGAGAACTCAGGAAGTAAGCCACAGGTTTCCTAATGTGTACTGACTTGACTTCTTTGAACACAACTCGTTTCTGGGTGCTGGGGATGTAGCTCAGTGGTAGAGTACTTGCCTAGCATGCATGAGACCTTGGATTCTATCCTCAGCACTGCAAAAAAACGTAAACAAAACATATACAAAAATACAAAAAAATCATAACTCAGTATTAATCTGAGGTAGACTATCCCCTTAATTATAAGGAGAAAGGAGAAGATGCAAATATCTCAGAAGTCAGTCTTTGGTGACGATCATGTTTAATTTTGGTAAAAGTAAGTCACATGGTAGTGTTATATTTCTCCTTTTTATAGTATCATCACTGCCATTTTTCGAGCACCAGTATTGACATGAACATAATGGTTATGATTTCCCCAATTCTGATGGAATATTTCATACTTTTGGGGAGAAACGGGGGGGCGGGTCTAGGAAGTGAACCCAGGCGCAGCCCTTTTTACTTTTTATTTTGAGGCAGTATCTTGTCATGTCGCTCAGAGTGGTTTCCAACTTGCGATCCTCTTGTCTCTACCCCACCCCTCATTGTCTATTAGAAACAGAAAATTTTTTGTTTCCCAATCATCAATGTCACATCAGCTAGGATATGGGAATCTGTGAATTTTTTAATACTAATTGGCTTTTTTCTTTGACGGTAACATTCCTTAGATTTTTTTCTTTGAAGCATATGACAAATGTCATCTAACGTTCCATGGCTAGAAACATGTATAACGATTAGCCCATTGCCATTCATATCATAAAGTGTCTGTAAATATCCAATAAATCTTGTACCTTGGAGCATCCTGCACATCTAAATTACTCAAGGTCACACAACTTCGGACATTCTCTTGATTCTCTTTCAGCTACACATTACTGACTTCATTCACATTGAAGAAGTCACTGTCAGAAAGAGAGGAAAAAAATTATTGCTTGTTAAATGAGTTCGCATGTGAGGCAGCCAGCACTAGATTGCTCAGTGTTTGTAGTGACTGTGCGGTTGTATGGAGGATGAAGCCCGTGGGATCCTTCAGGCCCAATAGAGGTTTTATCTCTGAAATCAAGTTCCCTCCAGGAAGCACAACCCTGAAGCATGCTGAAAGCCTGTATAGTTGCAGTATCAATAATTTTGAGAGGACAAAGTGGGGTGGAAATGACCTGGGACAAAAGAGTGACCCACACGAGATACTTTAATAAAATAAATGCATTTGATAGAATTATGGAAATACAAATAACATTTTTGTTTTACAAATTACAAAATTTTTAGAAATCAATTCTAAATCCATATTCATGGAAATCAGTGTTTGGAACATTAGGCTTTAGTCTTCCTTTGATCAGATCATCAAATTTCTGAGACATAACAGAAAGTATGAATAACAAGTAAGAGAAAATTGTGAATTTCAGTAATAGGAACTCAAAGTTTTATTAATCTACTTGGAGGTAGGGTTGGGGATATTTGAGATGAGCCCATCCTAAATCTAATAAGTTAAGTAATTGTCTTTCCTTTGTAATATATACATTCTCAATTAAGGTGAGTAGTTGAATGAAAGAAAATTGGACGTAGCAATGGGCATCTCTGAAGTTCAGAGAATACAGTAGAATTTTTCTTTTGGAAAGAATAATAGACAAAATGTACTTTCTTTATTTTAGAGAAGAGAAAAGCAAGACCCAGGAAAGTATAAAGGTAATGTCTGAGTCATTGGTGAAACTGGGAATACACTCCAAAATTTAATCTGATAGTGCACATATTTTTCTTTCAGTAACAACATGAACTTTTTTTGGAAACGAAATTCAGAATTGCAAACATTCTGTTAAATTGGAATAATTATGTTTTACTGGTGGCACATTACATAATTTGAGAAGTCAGTGTGATTTTAGATGCACAAAATAAATGCCTTTAGTTATGCAATATTTCTTTTTTAAGCCATCAGAGTGATTAAAAAGTATGAGAATTGTTAGGTTGATATAATTGTAAATGCAACAGAGCTTTGCTTAATAATTATTGAAGAAACTGATTTTTCTTATGGCCATGCTTCACTGTGAAAAGTGGGGTAGATCCCAAGGAATATACCTCACCTCCCTGTCTTACTTTCAAGTAATTTTTTTTCAATACACAGATTAGAGATTTGGGGATATCTCAATGAGATATAAATGCTACATAGATTTTTGAAAGAAATGGACATCAGATCCTGAGCTGCAATTTTTCCTTATTAGGGCCATAAGACAATTATAATGTAGGACAGGAATATGCCCCAGTTACTTAGTTAATGTCCAAGAAATTAACAAAGGTGTGACTCCTCATTCAAGATCGAGTTTTAAAACGTGGTGTTTATAGATTTTATGACATTTAGTTGAAAAATGTTAAATGTAAAACTGAGCCCCAGATGGATTGAAGGAAAAAACATAGTGGCAAAACAATAATCATTAAACCAACACGACAGATTAATAGAAAAATGAATGCATAGGGCAAAAGTAATACCATGAAAAAAATTCTGCAAGTGAAAAAATTGTGCGTGGGGGGCTGAATTTCCTTCTCATGGGCCCTCAAAGCCTGCCTGCCTTCCTTCTTTCCTCCCTCCCTCCCTCCCTCCCTCCCTCCCTCCTTTCTTCCTTCCCTCCCTCCCTCCCTCCCTCCCTCCCTCCCTCCCTCCCTCCCTCCCTCCTTCCCTCCTTCCTTCCTTCCTTCCTTCCTTCCTTCCTTCCTTCCTTCCTTCCTTCCTTCCTTCCTTCCTTCCTTCCTTCCTTCCTTCCTTCCTTCCTTCCTTCCTTCCTTCCTTCCTTCCTTCCTTCCTTCCTTCCTTCCTTCCTTCCTTCCTTCCTTCCTTCCTTCCTTCCTTCTTCCATGCTGGAGACAGAACCCAGGGCCTTGTGCAGGCTAAGCACGTACCTAACACTGAGGTACACTCCCAAACCCAATTCATTTCAAAATCATCATGTCTTTGGGAGCAGGCACTGTGCTTTCTCCATATTTGCATGCTTCTCTCCAAAGGCAGCACAGTGCATTTACATAATAGGGCTTCAATAAAGCTTCTGATATTCGTGCATTGCTTGTCTTCATAGAATTTGCTCATGCTGTGTCTAGAACAACACACCTCATCTTGTCTGAAAAGATAAAGTCGTTTTTGAAATCAATTTGCTATAGGCCCTCACTTCTGAGTAAACTGACCTGCCGAGTACATAGCAGAATAAGGTACCTTGAAATACTGAAAGGTAATATGCATGTAGTAGGCACTTAGCACTATCGAGAAGTAAGTATTTGTGTAAAAGTTTCTGAGAAACAGATGGAAAACAGCTGCCCACTCAAACTTATTACTACTACAGTCTCTACCAAGAAACTAGAGCTTACAGATGTTAAAAAAAAGTTCATGTCCATGAATATTTAGTTGTTCTTTATTTATTCTTTTCTTCTTCCCCCTTCTTTATAGTTGTTCTTTAAATGAGAAGCAATGTTTGGTTTCTTACTTAGGCCCATGTAAGTTCTGCAAGTTGCATAAAAACTTGGATTTTGTTAGATTCTTTTGGAAAGATAGCCAACAAATGAACATTATTAACCTATCCATATGCTGGTCACTTTTAGTCATCACAACTAGACTATGCAAAAAACCCAACTTCACAAAATTAAAAAAAAAAAAACTGATTCTATTTCTCTTGATAGTTATAAAATGTAGTTTGCTTATTATTTTGACAACCATGATTTCTTTCCCAAGGGCTGAATTTCCTAGGAAAACTGTGGAAAGGGCAGTCACAATATTTTTGCATGTGCTTTTAAAGACAGATTTGTCAAGTATTTTTCAATAAACTTCTTAAAAAAAAAAAAAAAGGGAAAGAAAGGAAAAAAACCAGACACCCCCTAAGCGAGTGTTAACTCTTTCTTATGCTAAATACCTCCTTCTGGTTTAACTTAACAAAAGCTTTGATTTCAAGTGTAAATATGTCAGAAGCTAAAGTTGAAGTAGTTTATTTCCTCTCTGCTTTGCATCAATGCAGATTTCTAATTACTGCTTTAATTGCCTCCAATGTCATCAATTACAATATTAAAGTCAGAAGCTGTAAGACAATACACTTTCGTGGTTCATTACCATGGTTCTTATTTATTTTGAAAACAAACAGAATTAATGAAAAGAATCTAGTCTCTTGAAAGGACTCTTTTGGGCTTTATTTTTAAAAATGTGTTTTTCCCTGCTAAAGAAAACCTCACAAATATTGATATCTTTTATTGGTCTATAGAGATATTGTTCTTTAGACTTGACCATTTTTTCCCCTGCTTTATCCCAGAAAAAGGACTGTTTCTTTTTCCAATTTCTTACCACAGTGAAAATGATAATAGTTAATAACAGTGGAACTTTCTCTATGAGCTAGGTTTTATTTGGTTTTTGTTTTTTGCAGTGCTGGGTATCTAACCCAGGGCTCTCACAGATCTGGGAAACCATTTTACCACTTGAGTCAATGAAGGCACTTTAATCTATTTACCCAGGTTAATTTAAAAACAATTAATTAATTAATTAATTTCAAAATAAGAGGAAGGTCATAATTCCCCTCCCCAATCTGGGGATTGAACCTAGGGGCACTTTGTTACTGAACTAACACTCCCAGTCCTTTTTACTTTCTATTTTCAGACAGGGTCTCCCTACTGAGGCTGACCTTGAATTTTTGATCCTCCTGCCTCAGCCTCCCAAGTTGCTGGGATTACAGAAATGTGCCACCAAGTCTGGCAGGAAGGTCCTAATTTATGCTTAGTTTACAGACAAGAGAACTGACATTCAGAAACATAAAAAGGGCTTTAGTCAAGGTCAAACACTCAGTAAGAAGCAGAGTCTGGATTTGAACTACCGTCAGAAGTTTTATCACTAATGAATTTGTCTTTCTTGCAACTTTTCTAATTTATGAGAATTTTAAGGTGGCATGATCATTCATCATAAGTCTCTTGTTACTTTCCTAGGGCTTAACTGCCCTCAAGTCTATATGAAAGGTTTTTGTAAATTTAGAAATAACTTCCCATGTATGCACTGAAGCGAGAGACACCATGAACTCTGAAGAACTGTCCTACAAGGCTGTGTCTCTTGGATTCCTGCATTCACGGGAGAGATCGAATTCCCTCACCAAACCAACCCAGAGTCACCAGAGCACTTGGCCCCAGCTGCCACTCAGGGAGCATTAACACCCATTAAGTCCCAAGTGTTTGATTCCGTGACTATTTAATTTGACACGGGTGCATTCAAATAGGGTAGAAATCATAATCTAGAGCTTAAATATCCTTTATCCATTTTCATATATATACGGAAATATACTCGCACATATTTCAAACACTGTAATCATTCACCTATTTCTTTTTTCAAAAGACAAGACCTCTAAAAAGATAATAATCACTTTGAAGTCAACATAAGGGATATGTTTGTTGTTCAATTTTAGTTGTTTTTTTTTTTTTTTTTTTTTTTTTTTATTGATACCTGGGGATTGAACCCAGGGGCTTTTTACCACAGAGCTACATATCCAGCCCTTTTTATTTTTTTATTTTCAGAAAAAGCCTCCCTAAGTTCCCCAGCCTGACCTCAAACTTTGGATCCTTCTGCCTCCATCTCCTCATCACTGGGATCACAGGTGATTGTCACCAGTCCTGGCCTATTTGTTTTTGTAAGTGTTCCACACCTGGGATGATAGGACGAAGGGGCTTTAGCAATGAAGCAGGTGCATTTACCTATTACACCTAAGTTCCCAACATGGAAGCCGTGGTTGCCTGTCATTTCTCTCAGGCTATCTGTTTTTATAGGGTCTAATAGCCATATGTGTTCGATTTTTTAAAATAAGGTAAATATCCCCATGGCAGCCATTAAATACCGTTTTTAATCAATTATTTCCAACTCCTTTAATTAGGCCCAGGGGAATTTAAATTGGCATTCCTTACTTTCTCAGGACAATGCCATACATGATTTTGTGATGCTTCATTTGAACCAGAAGTGAATTCTAATACCCAAAAGATGTCTGATAACAGTTTAAACCACAGTGAACTTAATTATGCAATTAGAAATTAGATTTAAAAGAAGCCAAAGTTGAATTTAAACGATTTTGGCATTGGAAAAAAAAAAAAAAAAACCAACAAACAAACTCACCACTGTCAAATGTTTAATTTTTTTCCCAGAAATATTTTAAAAATGGTTTGCCAAAATAAGTTAAATAAAATTTGATATTGTGCTGTATCTACTACTTTTATTACTCTGCTAAGTTGCCTCGGAAACGGATTAAACTAACTCAGTGCTTATAATGATCTCCAAAGGAAAATACTTCATTTATCACAGACTCCTTTATTAACTAAATTTAAATTTTTTTCCCTCAAGGCAAAATATTCGTAGGATAGGATTTTCAAAGTATCTCGATGTGTAGGAAAATGCATATTAGCATTTGACTATGAAGCCTGGGAAGTAATTAAGAAGACAGTAATGACTTGGAAAGAGTCACTTGGATAAATTTAGGATATTTTTTGGTAGAAAGTAACTAAAATCAACAACATTGAAATAAAGCCTTTTTTTTTTTTTTTTTTTTGGTGATAGTGGGCAAGTGCTCTACCCCTGAACCACATCCCAGACCCATCTTTTAGAATAAAAATCAAGCATTTATATTTTGTTACTCTGTCTTTAAAAGGGACAATTTACAGTATTTTAATATTGCTTTAAATGCTCCTGTTAGCTGATATTTATCATCCTTTATCATTCTAAGTTATTGATACTAAGCCTAAAGACTAAGGGTACTTTTCTTATGGTGAGCCATGACCCCCAGGCAGGTAATCTGGAAGAAAATTATATATATATTATATATATATATATATATATATATATATATATAATATATATATAATCATCAGGCTCTAGCTATGCTGTTTGAACCTCATAATGGGGTTGGGGGCTTTGGGGTGAGAGAAGAATGGAGGAACTTTAGATTAAGTAGAGGGAAATAAGAGGGAGGAAGAGATAGGGGCTACGAAAAATGGTGGACTGAGACAGACATCATTACCCTACGTATATGTATGATTACACGAATGTTGTGAATCTACATCATGCACAACCATAGAAACGAAAAGTTGTACCCCATTTTTGTACACTGAATCAAAATGCAGTCTGTAAAAATAAAAAAAAAATTAAAAAAAAGAAAACCAAAGAATACAAAAATAAAATGAATTCAATACAAAATCAAAATAGAAGTTCAGGGATGGGGGCAGAGCGCTTGCTTAGCATGGCAAGGCCCTAGGTTCAATCCCAAGCACTGCAGGAAAACAAAACAAAATAAAACAATCTGTATAAATGGAGGGGAAGAATGTTGCTTAGAGGGCCTTTAACTTAGGAAGATTTGGTATCTAAAACTGATCTGAGGCTTCCCCTTGCTTGTGCAAGTCTACTAATTTGGACAGCCTTGAGAAAACCTTGAAATTAGATATAATCTGAAAGTTATAAAGTGGAAATTTAGGGAAACTAATTCTAACAGTCTTAACTTAAGTCTTAAGTCTTAGTCTTAACCCTGTGGACTTCTCGCTTTTTATTTGAAATTCCTCGGATGGAAATTCATCTGGTTTTATAGGTGTGGTTTTAAAAACAACAACAAAAAAATGCCTGCCCTTTATTCTTCAGGCAAGAAGTTTGCAAATTCATGCTGGGGCCATTGGCATTTGCTTGGGAGGGTGTTCTAGTGAGGGTGGAGTAGGAAGGACAAGGAAAGTGAAAGAGGAAAGAAATCGATAAATTTTTTAGTTGCTCCAAAGCTAGAACTGACTTTATCACTAAGGAAGGGAATGATCTCTGAAACTTCTTGCAACATATTTAGTAATGCATAATCTAGTTACACTGTGGCTCAATTAACCTTCTGACACTTGTCTCAAAGATAATCACAATTACAACATCGTACCAGTGGGAAAATGTTTTCTTAGTTTCCAGGCATCAGAAATCCAAAGAGAATGATAAAGAATGGTGCCTGATGTGTTTTCTGCATTATTTATAGAGAATGTTAAGATGAACTTAAAGCTAATATTAGCAATACCTTTAATTTGCAAAAATTCTGAGGTCCAAATGTCTTCCTCCATGCCTTGTAAATTAATATGCTTTTCCATCTCTCTTAGCCTCCTCCTTTCACTCTTACTGTTTCAGTAGTTTGGGGACCAAATTCTTGAGACCAGTGCTAGTGATAGTACTGTGGGGAAGAAAGCAGGGTTTCAGAAAAGTTTCTGACAGATGAACAAAAGAGAGACTGCCATAAGTGAATACATCCTTGCAGTATATGTTGTGTTTATATTTGAAAATTTATGCTTATAGCCCATAAATATATAATGCTATGTAATTGTGCTACTTAAATTAGAATTATAAGATTTATCAAAAATAGCAAATCCTGTTGCACAATATAGATCATGGGCCAGAAATAGCACATGTGCTTAAGTTGAATGATGAATATCTTTTTTTAACTCTTATGGAGAATTGTTAAGTCAGTAAATGGAACTGAATTTGGAGATACACTGGTCACTGAGAATCTGCAGGGGATTCATCCCAGGATTCCTGTGGACCAAAATCTGTGGATGGTTAAGTTCCATATAGAAAATGACACAGAGTTTGCTATAACCAGCACACATCTTCATGAGTACTTTAAAGCATCTCTAGATTACCTATACTGCCTAATACAATGTGACTGTTATGTAAATACTTTTTATGTTCTATTGTTTAGGGAATAATTTAAAAAATGATAAAAAAAATTCATATTTGGCACAGATGCAATTAAAAAAATCTTTTATTTGTTCTTTTTAGATATACATGACAATTAAGTGTATCTTGATGTATTATATGTACACAGAGTATAATTTATTCTAATTAGGATTCCATCCTTGCGGTTGAACATGGTGTGGAGTTTCACTGGTGGTGTATTCATAGGTGAACAGAGGAAAATTATGTCCAATTTATTCCACTGCCTTTCCTAGTCCCATCTGCCCTACCTTCCTTTCATTCCTCTTTGCCTAATCCACTGAACTTCTAGTCTTCCCTCCCCACCACTCCCTTTTTGTGTGTTAACATCTGCATGTCAGAGAACATTCAAACTTTGTCTTTTGGGATTGGCTTATTTTATTTTGCATCATAGTCTAGATCCATCCATTTACTGGCAAAAGCCACTCTTTTTACGACTGAGTAATATTCCATTTTGTTTGTATACCACAGTTTCTTTATTCATTCGTCAACTGAAGGGCATCTAGGTTGGTTCCACAATCTAGCTATTGTAAACTGAGCTGCTATAAACATTGATGTGACTGTGTCACTGTAGTATGCTGATTTAAAGTCCTTTGGGTAAACTTTTTTCTTTTTAATTGTATCAGTCTTAGTTACTTGAGCATACTGAGGTGGAACCCATGGATACAGAGAGACCACTGCACTATCAAAAGTTGGAATTTGGGTCTCTTTGTGGATGTAAAGCCTGGGCCTGAGAGAGAACAAGACCATTTGCAGTAGTCTTTGGGAGTGAGTTCAGGAGGTACAGGTAGGCAGGGAAAAGGGAGGGAAGGAGGAAAAGAGAGAGTTTGAGGTCCCACCAACTGAAGAAAGTTCAGATTTCAAGTGGACTGGCAAGAGGTGAGGTGCCATCATGATGTAGACGTCTCAGATGACAGGAAATGGAATAATCTTGGTACACAGACTTGGATTGGATATGGGTTCATGATATTTTAATATATGCCAGGATAAGAAAACCATCGCTGAATTCTCAAGAGGTGCATGTGTTTGCTGAATGATGGAAGACAGTTGTTAAACCGGGTGCTTTCTGCCCTGATTTGAAACACTTTCCTGTAAATGGCAATCAGCACTAAGAAGACCACAAAGTCTTATATGGATGGAAAGAATCAATGCTCTGGGGCAGGAGCTTGTGTTGAGAGCAATGAGTGCTCTTCTCTAGTAAGACCGATTCCAGGAGTTGGGAGTGAGGTCCAGTGTTTAAACAGTGGTCCATATCCAGAGCATACATGCTTTCCCATTGCCTATCTGTAGAGCTGATGCTTATCCTGGGAAATGCTGCACAGGGGTCACCTTTGAGAACAATCCCTACCCTATAGACAATTGTGCCTTTGTTTTTCCTACTTACCTATTTTATCCATCATTGTCCTCAAGGAGGCAGAATTCTCATGACCTGTGGCTACCCCTGTCTTCTCTACTGACAGAGTAAGCTTGCTGAGGGCCACAGAGAATCTTACACCTTGGGGAACTTCGGTGTGCATGGCAGTGAATACCCATGATATCCACCTCCAGGGGTTCTCTGAGGATCACAAACTCAGAAGTGTGGCAGCACCTTATAGTTATCTCCGCCCTGAAGTTGGCAAGAATGGAGTTTGTGCAAAGGCAAAATGTTTTGATATTTTTCAAACATTTCTATTTTAGAAAGATCTCCCATGTTCTTGGATAGGCAGAATTAATATTATCAAAATGGCCATACTTCCAAAGGGGCTATACAGATTTAAGCAATTCTAATTAAAATCCCTATGACATTTCTCATAGAAACTGAAAAAGCAATCATGAAATTCATCTGGAAGAACAAAGAACCCAGAAGAGCCAAAGCAATCCTGGGCAGGAAGAGTGATGCAGGGGACATCACTATACCAGACCTTAAACTCTATTATAGGACAATAGTAACAAAAATGGCATGGTACTGGCACCAAAATAGACAGGAAGACCAATGGTACAGGATAGAAGACACAGAGACATACCCACATAAGTACAGTAACCTCATACTAGACAAGGGTGCCAAAAACTTACAATGGAGAAAAGATAGCCTCTTCAACAAATGGTGTTGGGAAAACTGGAAATCCATATGCAGTAAAATATGTACAAAACTCAACTCAAAATGGATCAAGGATCTAGGAATTAGACTTGAGACCCTTCACCAAATAGAAAAAGTAGGCCTGAATCTCCATCACATTGGCTTAGGACAAGACTTCCTTAACAAGAACCCCATAGTGCAAGAAATAAAAGCAAGAATCAATAAATGGGATAGATTCAAACTAAACAGTTTTTTCTCATCACGGGAAATAATCAATAATGTGAAAAGAGCCTACAGAGTGGGAGAAAATCTTTCCCACACACACTTCAGACAGAGCACTCATCTCCAAAGTTTATAAAGAACTTAAAAAACTTTACATCCAAAATACAAAGAACCCAATCAATAAATGGGTTAAGGAACTGGGCAGACACTTCACAGAAGAAGATATACAGGTGATCAACAAATATATGAAAAAGTGCTCATCATCCCTAGTAATTAGAGAAATACAAATTAAAACCACCCTAAGATTTCATCTAACTCCAATTAGAATGGCTATTATCAAGAATACAAGTAATAATAAGTGTTGGCATGGATGTGAGGAAAAAGGTGCACTCATACATTGCTGGTGGAGTTGCAAATTGGTGCAGCCACTCTGGAAAGCAGTGTGTAGGATCCTCAGAAAGCTTGGAATGGACCCACCATTTGACCCAGCTATCCCACTCCTCGGTTTATACCCAAAGGACTTAAAATCAGCATACTACAGAGATATAGCCACATCAATTTTCATAGCTGCTCAATTCACAAAGCTAGATTGTGGAACCAACCTAGATGCCCTTTAATTGATGAATGGATAAAGAAACTGTGGTATATATACATGATGGAATATTACTCAGCGATAAAGAAGAATAAAATTATGACATTTGCTGGTAAATGGATGAAGTTGGAAAATATCATGCTAAGTGAAATAGGTCAAGCCCAAAAAACCAAAGGCCGAATGTTTTCCCTGATAAGTACATAACAACATATAATGATGCGGGGTGGTGGGGGGAAGAGAAGAATGAAGGAACTTTGGATGGTGTAGAGGAAAAAGGGGTGGGAGGGAGTGGGGATGGAAAAACAGTAGAATGAAAGGACAATATTACCTTATACATATATGATTACATGAATGGTGTGAATCTACATTGTGTACAACCATAAAAATGAAAAGTTGGACCCCATTTGTGTACAATGAATCAAAATGTGTCTGTAAAAATTTTTAAAAAAATTTAAAAAAATAAATAAATTGAAGGAGGAAAGACTTAACAAAAAACATTACTATTTTAGAAGTACTAATCTATTTATAAGAGATTGATGTGAGGCATAATAGGAAGGAAAAGGAGCACTAAATCAGGAAGAGGTTCGTCTCAGTTCTATTTCCGTTTCTGAGAGCTGTTTGTTCCTGGATGAGTTACTTCACAGGTTGGGGGCTCGGTTTTCCATGTGTAAGGTGAGAATGCTTCAAAACCCACTTAAAACTCTTAAAACTCCCGTGGCTTTCAGGTGAACCTCCACGAGGCAGTCATATACTATCAAAAGAGGGTGTTCAGATTTCCCAGAAATAATCCTGGGAGCCTTCACTTGGGGGCAGATCTCATGCTTCCCTTGTTCTGATGTTTCAGACTGAGTGTGGAAGGAGGACAAGACGGTGCCTGGATCGCGGAGCTCTTAAAACTCCAGCTCTGGTGGGCGCGGTGGCCCTCGCCTCTAATCCCAGCAACTTGAGAGGCTGAGACAAGATGGTGGAACGTTTGAGGCCAGTCTCAGCAACTTGGTGAGACCCTGTCTCAAAATAAAAAATTAAAAAGCGCTGGGGATGTCGCTCAGTAATAAAGTGCTCCTGGGCTCAGTCCCCCCACCCCCAACCTCCAACCCCCAAAACAGAACAAAACAAATTTCTGCAACTCCTAGTTGTATTTGAGCTTCCCAGTGGTGTGGGTCTATGGAACTGTACTACTTTTGGCCTTTAAAGCATGAGGCAGGCCCCGAGTGGGGAGTCATGATTATCTCTAAATTCTTCCCTTACTGCCCATCTCTCAATAGCTGGAGGGTTGGATGAATGTAGGGAGCAGGGAGAGGCTTGCCTTGGCTCCCACAACCTCTCTGTTTAGTGCAACAGATTTCACCATCTCCCAAATCCTTTCTATGCAAACACACTGTGGTTTCAGGCAAGCTACTGAGGCCACAGTGTGCAGATGGAGAGAGACCTGCCAGGGAGCCTGCCGCGGGCACTGAGGCGCGAGGTGTTGAAAGCCTGCATGGGAGGGTTGGCAGTGGGAATGGAAGGGTGCAGATGGATACAAAGACCACTTGAAGGAAAGATCAACACAATTTAGTGACTAACGGGAGATCCTAGAGGGAGGAAAGGAGTGAGTGAAAGACAACTGTAACCTTTCAGAGTTGGAATTGCACTACCCAGCTACGTGGCTTTAAAAATGCACTCACACCCACGGGATTTCAGATTTTATAAATTAAGATAACTGATTTAAAGGGTACAAGGGAAAAGTGGTGGATGGGGGCTGTTTTGGGGAGAATTGTGAATAATTTAAATAAGAGATGATGGCGAGATGTTTAAGTAGAATCATATGAGATTCTGTGAATCTCTGAACCCAGGAACAAAGTGCAGGCTAAAAATACATGTTGGGAGATTGCATGTGGAAAGTGGTTCTGGGGATATAAACAGTAGAACTATGCCTGAGGACTGAGTTTGGAAAAAGCACTTCTTTTTGGCATGGGAGAATTCAGGAAAGTTTTAGAAGACCCGATTGCCAGTTGAATCAAATATTAGGAGTTATTTTAAAAAATGCAGTTGGTTGAGTTTAATAGTAAATTAGTAATTTTCTTAGCATTATCTTTTAGTCTCTTTGTCTTTATCTATTTTGCTCTGTTTGTATCCTTGACTCTCTCCTTTTCCTTCTGCTTCTCTTGATCTCTTCCTTCTTATTGTGGTATAATACTGTGCTAGTCAGCTTTCTGTTACTGTAACAAAATACCTGAAATAATCAACTTACAAATAGTAAAGGTTCATTTTGGATCACAGTTTTAGAAATTCCAGTTCATGATGGATTGGTCCCATTGCTTTGGGGCTATGGCAAGGCAGCACATCATGTCTGGAGCCAAACTGTTTCCTTCATGGCCAAGAAGCAAAAGACATGGAAAGGGCCAGTGTTCCTGACCCCAACCTTTTATTTTGTGGGACTGGAATTCAAACCCAGGGCCTCATGCATGTTAGGCAAGTGCTGTATCACTGAGTGTCTCCAGGCCCCACAAGCCCTCTTGACCTAAAGATCTCCCACTAAACCCCATTTCTTAAAGGTTTTACCACCTTCCTTTATCACCACTATAGGGACCATGTGCCTTTCACATGTGGACCTTTGGGGGACATTCTAAATATAAACTACAGCAAACACACAATGAAAGTTACCATATGTCCTTGTACAATTGAGTGCCATTTAGTATATTCATAGTGCTATGTAACTATGATCACCATCTAGTTCCAGGTCATTTTCATCATCTCAGAAGGTAACTTCAACCAGGTAAAGGGGTAACCTCACACCCATAAATTCAATCCACTCTCCAATTCTTGCTCCCCATGATCCCTGACCACCTCAAACCTACTTTTTTGTTTATATGGATTGACTTATTCTGGACATTTTTAATAAACAAAATTATAAAAAAAAAAGTGTGGCCTTTTGTGCCTAACTTCCTTCATTTGGCACAGTTTCAAAGTTCACCCACACTGTAGCATGTAGTAGTATTTCATTCTGTTTATGGTTGAATAATATTCCATTGTATGAGTATAACACATTTCATTTATCCACTGTTATGCTCATTTAGACTTTTCCCACCTTTTGACTATAATAAATAATATTACTATAAATATTTGTGTAAAAGGTTTTGCGTGGCTTTGTATTTTCATTTCTTTGGGGTACATACCTAGAAAAGAATTGTTGGGTCATATGGTCATTTTATCTTTAACTTATTGAAGAGTCTTCAAACTGTTTTCTGTACTTGCTGTACCATCTTACATTTCCATCAGCAAAATATGAGGGTGTTAGTTTTTCCAAATCAATACCAGTGCTTGTTTTTAATGTTATTTGCCAGGATGGAGGTTGATAACAGTTTTAAAATTTTACCACCCTAACAGCTGTGAAGGGGTGTATCATTTTAGAATTGATTTTCATTTCCTTGATAGCTAATGGCATTGAACACCTTTTGGCCATTTGTACATTTTTGGAGAAATGTCTGTTCATTTCCTTTGCCCAGTTGTTGCTAAGTTGTAAGAGTTCTTTATATAGTATGGCTACTAGATGCCTCGCAACTCCTTTTACTGGACTCTGAAGGAAAAATGGAAGTTAACTTGGTGAGCAGACCTTGAGAAGATATTTCTAGGCAGAGAACACAGTTCATAATGGCTCTATAGTTTTCTCAGGCTGCCATAACAAAATACTGTAGACTGGGTGCTTAAACAACAGAAATTGATTTTGTAACAGTCTTGGAGCTGGAAGTCCAAAGTCAGGGGACTGCCATGGATGGATTCTGAGTGATAGCTCCCTTCCTGGCTGGTGGAGAGCTGCTGGCTCCCTGTATCCCCAAACAGAAAAGGGGACGCTTTGATGAGTTTCCTCAACTAATCCCTATCATGAGGAACCCAATCACATGACTTCATATAAACCTAATTCCTTCCCAAAGTTTCCATCACCTACCTCCACAGTGGGAGTTAAGGCTTCACCATTGCATCTTGATGGGGAGACACATCTGCGAAGGTTCTATGGGGAAAAGGAACATGACGAGTTAGGCCCTGAGGCCAGGTTCCTTCTGCTGGATCCCAAGGATCACTGAGCGGCTGGTCCTGGGGAGGTTGTGGGGGTGGCACAGGAGCCAGAGGATGAAGACCAACACTTTTCAATCCTGGTGTTGGAAGGGATTCACTGAGATCTTGCAAAAATGCCAATTCTTACTTTGTAGATCTGGAAAGAGGCGAAGATTCCATTCTTCTAAGAATTTTCCAGGTGCTAGCAATACAGAAAAACATAAAGCAACAAAGAACCTGCTAAGGATAGTGATTGATAGTGATTTTCTAAGAGCAAAAAAAGTAATGAAATTGTTTCAAAATAAGAGTGATGAGATCTACTTTGGGTTTTAAAAAGATCACTCTAGTTGTTCAGTAGAAAATATATTGAAACAGGTGAAAAAAATGAGGAAAAGAGTGGTTGAATTAATCATGGTTAAGTAAATTAAAGCCTGCATATTCATATGATGGAAGGTTCTACAAACATTAACAATAATGGTTACGAAGATATTTTCCTGGCATGAAAAAATATTTCCAACACAATGCTAGATAAAAAATCAGAAATCAACATTATGTATGCAAATTGGTTTCAATTTTGTAAAACAATATGTATAAGATGAATGCACTCATTTGCTACATGGGCTTAAGAAGTGGAATGATGGGTGAATTTTGTCTTTGTTTTCTCCCTTTTGCGGGGAGGGTGGTATTAGAAATTAAACCCAGGGCTTTGCTCTGTATCATTTCCTTTCCATTTTTACTCTGATATTTTATTTATTTAGATTACTTTCCAGACAAAAACTGAATGTTGCCAAAGTTATCAAAGACCTGGAGATTTCTATCTGTGGATCTTGAATAAACCTCTACGGAACTGCAGCTCTAATACAGTAAATAGGAACCCGGGAGAGTTAATTTCCTGGCCCCCCTTCAGGTGCCATGCTGCTGCCGGTTGTCAATTTCACACATGCAATTTTTATCCATTCAGAGCTGACAGCTTGGATTTCCCCCTCCATTGTCGTAGCTGTTCTGTCTTCTGGCTTCCCCAGGCTTGCATTTGGTAACCTTTGCCCTTTTATTTGGTACAAGCCAAAATGCCATCTTTGGAAAACTAATGTACCAGAGAAAATGGTAGCACGAAGCCACGTAACCTACTGTTCTTTTCCTTTCTGCTTGCGAAGGTTATTATTAGAGCTCATTTTAGAGAATTTTAAATCCATTCAAAGTATCATGGGTTTAAATTTTTCTAATGGAAGCAGAGCTTTTGATGTTTGGTTTTAGAAAGCTGCCTGGCTTCTTTAGAGTTCAAATTTTCATACATTGGCACAATTGATCAAAGACTTTATTTTAAGACAGAGAGAAAAGGCAATTTACTTTACCTATCATTGTTTTGTGTTCTCAACATTATTCTTGTACTCTCTCTTACTTTTTTCCTTTTTTGCCACACCATCTCCCTGTTTGAAGATCTATGTTTTTACTAACATATATTGGCTTCACCTTTTTTTTGATCAATCTGAGAAACCATCTGGGAACAATTGAGAGTGACGTCACAAATCTAGCATTATGATTTCCACATAGGATCAAAGAACAGGAGGAAAATGTCGAGGAGTGGAAAAGCTTCATTAAACTTTAAGCATAGATATCGAATAGGGTAGGAAGAAGCAAGAAAAAACAAGGTATAACGAAGGGATTATTGATGAGCATGAAGAAAGGATAGCTGGTTTACCTTAGATTCAATATAGTTAATATACTGGCACTCATTTCTATACTTATTATGGGTAAAAGAGAAAAACAGTCATCTGAGGACAAGGCCAACTATGTTGCCAAAGCTACAAAGAGTGTATCATGGGGTTTGGCTGTGTGTCCTGAAGCTAAATGCAGAAGACTGTGATAAAGTCTTAAACTGGAACTAAAACTCATAAGCAAGGACAAAAGACCTGGAATTTGAAGGAATTCATACTCCACTGAAGATTTCCTAGACCACTCAAGAAAATAGTAGATTCCTACTCACCAGAGGATACTACTAAAACTAAAACTAAGTCCCCACTAGAGTGTAAGCAAATGACCAGAAGGGGCTATTTCAGGAGAATGAATGGGTGGGAATCTAGAATCTCCTTGTGAAAGAAATTACATTCAGGAAGTCACTTCATTATACCTCTAGAAACTGAGATCTTGGAATTTGATTGACAGTTGGTTGTTAGCTCATTCTGGAGCAAAATGTGTTTCTTGCTGGCTAAAACAGTTCTGTCTATGGATTTCAGCTAGAAGATAAAGCAAGTGATGGAATTTCAGGGAGGGCATGGATCTGACAAAGTTATCAGGACTTTTCTTTGGAGCAATCAGAGAGTACCAACTCCAGAATTCTTTTTCTGCTATTTAAATCAACTGTCCTGCATTTTCTGAGATCATTCCCAAATATAATTTAGTCGTATGTCTTTTTTATAAAGGTGATTTATTAAGGAATTCCTTGAGTGCTATTTAAATATCTTTGCAAAATATCTACCAGTAAATGTAGTCATTCATTTAAAAAATTATTGTGGAATTATATGTTCTAATTTTAGTTTGGAAAATATGGTCACTGAATTAGTTCATGAACTTTCTTTGGTAGACAACTATGCTCAACAAAATCTCCTATGTTGGTTATCATTAATACCATGGAAATTACTCAACTATTCTATTGTAGTTGTTCTTATCTAACATAGTATTTAAAAATTTTAACCTTGATTTTCTGCTGTTTCTCCTTATTTAGCTATAATATGTCCCAAATGAGACACCAATAGGATTTCATTTTTAATTTTTTATTTTCTTGCTGTTCTGGGGATTAAACCTAGGGCCGTGGATATGGTAAACATGTGCTCAGCCACTGAGCTAAACCCCAGTCCCAAATCTCATTTTTATTTTTGCTATGCTAGTGATTGATGCTAAACAAGTGATCTACCACTGAGCAACATTCCTAGCTCCTTTTTAAAAATTTTATTTGGATACGGGGTCTCACTAAATTGCGCAGGCTGGCCTTAATCTTGTGATCCTCCTTCCTCAGCCTCCTGAGTAGCTGGATTTACAGGCATGCATCATGGTGCCTGTTATTAAAAAAAAAAAAAATCCACAGTGATCACGTCTATAGGAAAAAATAATAAGAAGGAATGCATGCATATCCAGGTCCTATTGCCCTCAACTTGATGTGAGAATTAAAAAAAAAAAAAAAAAAAAAAAAACTTGGTGAAGGCAAACATAAGTCATGTGCCCCTAATCCTACACTAACAAGTTCACAAATGGAACTCAGCAATCTTCTGAGCCTGGCCCAGGCTTTAGAATCCTTCTCAACACAGGTCTCCAGGAGCCACCCATGACTGACTAGAGTTGAGTTCAAAAGCATCTGCCATCTGGTTTTAGCTGAAGAACATTTCATTTATGTTGATAATTTTGGAGAAGCATACATGTAATTTTATTTAGAAATGGAATGATTTCATGTTTTTGCTCAGTGGAATTACAAATTTATATACAAGACATTCCCAGTTTGCAAATATTGCATTTGTAGGTTGCTAAAAACTCATAACCTATGAAAACAGCAGTTGGGAGTAGGAGGACAAGGAAAGTAGGCAGAATGCATTTCAACTCTTTCCATCAGCAAAGGAACACTTAAGAACCAAATTGTGTAGAGTGAGATATTTCTTGCTTCCACTTCCTTCTTCATCATGTATTAAGCTGTATGACTTATTTTCTTTTAAATACTTAATTCTCATATTTGTAAATGGTTTTTATTTTTTCAAAATTAAACATGATAGTTTAGGCAAAATACTTGGTATTATTGCCATAGGTGTGTGTTTTGATCAATAGATAAATTTATTTGTATTTCCGGTAAAATATGGACAATCTTAGTCAAGTCTAAACTTAAAAAAAAATAGATTCTTAACGACTTTAATTTTTCTAATTAGACACCACCTAAGCATCGCAGCATGTGTAGATGGTATAGAAAGTAGACTAAGAACTAGAAAGCATGGGCTGTAAGGACTTCCTGGTTTTCAGCAAATTGAGCAAGTTGTTTAACTTTTCTGGATTCTCAGTTGCTCACATATATAGCTGTGATACTGAGATGTTCTCAGGGTTGGGGTTGTGGCTCAGTGGCAGAGCATTTGGCTAGCATGTGTGAGGTACTAGGTTTGATTCTCAGTATTACACATATAAATAAATAAATCAATTAAAGGTCCATCAGCAACTTAAAAATATTTTTAAAAAAAGATCTTCTCATACTAGGCAGTATTATATCAGAGGGATTTAGAAACTGAAAAATCAGTGAAATAAGTTCCATTCACATACTGTTTTATGCCCTCCTTTGATTCCCTTTCTAGGCATCTGCACACCCACCCACTCACACACTGTGTCTGCCCAAGACATTCAGATTCAAATCTAATCTGTATTGTTGAAATTTTTATGTAAATTGTCCAAAATTAAAAGATGTTCATGCAAAACCTTGTACACAATGTTCATAACAGCATTGTAGCTCTAGCTCTGGTAGTTTGGATCTGGAATGTCCCCAAAGGTCCATGTGTTTTTAGGTCTTGGTCCCCAGTTTGGTACTATTGGGAGGTGGTGGAGCCTTTAAGAGCTGGTGGTGGGGCTAGTAGAAGAGGTCACTGGGGGCATGCCTTTGAGGAGGATGCTTCCACCATGATTTATGGATTTACTGAAGCCCAAAACAATGGAGCCAACAGGCAGTGAGCTTAACCTTCTGAAACCATGAGCCACAGCAAAACATCCTTATAAATTGTTTATCTCAGGTATTTTGTCATAGTGATGGAAAGCTGACTAACATAATATCTTAAAAATGTAAATGAGCCAAATATCCATTAACTAATGATTTGATACATAAAACATGGTATATCTGCACAATGCAGTATTAGTTGACTGTGGGAATGAAGTACCAATATGTACTACCACATGGTTGAACTTGGAAACACTATGCTAAATGAAAGAAACCAGACACAAAAACATGAATATTGTGTGAGTCCATTTATACAAAATATCCTGAATAAGCAAATCCATAGAGACAAAAAATAGTTTAGTGGTTGCCAAATATTGGGGGAGGGGGAGATTACTGCTAATGGGTAAGGGGTTTCTCTTGGGGTTGATGAAGATGTCCTAAAATTAATTGTGATGATGGTTGCGCAACTCCATGAATATACTATATACTATTAAAGTGCACATTTTGAATTTGCATGGCATATGGGATACAGCTCAATAGAGCTGTTATCTAAAAGAATTCTATTTTGAGAGATGTAGAGGACTGTGGCTTACTTTGCTTCTAGGTAAGTCTCTAAAGAACTTGTCATACAAAACAAGCTTGTTTAAAAATGTCTGTAAGTCAATCCTGAGTCAGGAAATATGTCTGTGGCATCTTTGATTAAGGGAAAAAGAATCATTTCATGGGGAATGGAAACAAAAGAGTATTAGCCACTGAATTTTATAATAAATTATGTGTGTGTGTGTGTGTGTGTGTGTGTGTGTGTGTTTGTGGTCTAGTGCTCTGATGTTGAGCTGCACCTGAGTCCTCCAGTCCTGAATTTTATAGTAGGATAGGTGATAAATCAAAACTTTCAGGACTAGAATTAAGGCAAAATACCAAACAATCAATATCGAGTGTTCTTAGACTTTCCCTAGGGATAAATGAAAATCAATGTGCTTTGATTTTACAACCATTTACATTTGCTGTTCACTAAATTTAATTGTTCAAAATCCTTTATTATAAATTCTAAAAATAAAATTCTCGACTATTAAAGCTATTGATTTTACAACCATTTACATTTGCTGTTCACTAAATTTAATTGTTCAAAATCCTTTATTATAAATTCTAAAAATAAAATTCTCGACTATTAAAGCTAACTTAAATAATCTGTGAACTTGTGAGCTTGCAGACACCATGAGCACCAAAGGCTGGTACCAGAGACTTTCACTTCAGAATTTATTTTGGCTTGCACACCTGCTTTAGAGATTTCTTGCAAGGTGATTTTATCTGCATGGGTCTAGCAGGTGGTTAAGAAACATCTTGCTCTTCTTTAAATTCCTAAAGACCCTTCTGCAATTCTTAAAACTAGCTTTGTTCTAATTATTAGGCACAGTGAGGTAAAAGCTTTCCCTCAGTGGGTGAGAAAAAAACCACAACCACAGAACCTTCTCAGAAACAGAAGTTCCACCCAATCAGCAGACAAAGGCAGAGAAATAGGGAGATAACAGATGAGCTTTATTGTCAATTTTCTACACAAACAAAAAAAGAAAAACAACAACAAAAAATAAAAAAAAAAGCTAAGGTGGAGGTGGAGTGGGGAGGAGTTCTGTGCCTGTGTGTCAGCTCTGATATGTTATCTTTTTTTTTTTTTGGTGGTACTAGGGTTTGAATCCAAACACAAGGGCAGTTTGCCACTGAGCTACATCCTCAACCCTTTTTATTTTTTATTTTGAGACAAGATCTTGCTAAGTTTCTGGGGCTGGCCTCAAACTTGCAATCCTCCTGCCTCAGCCTCCTGAGTTTTTGGGATTACAGGCATGCACTCCCGCCTCTGACAGATCAACTGTTAATAATCAAAGGAAGCTGCATCTCTCTCTCTCCCCTTCTGCTGGTGACATAGAAGAAACACTCACCCTTTGGGCATTGCCTATGGACTTTCGATCCAACATTGCATCCTGATGAAGACTAGCACATTGTTCAGCACAGCACCTGGGGGTCATTTCCTCTTCCAAAGCAAGACAACAGAGCACAAGAAGTCCAAGTGTAAGATACCATGAGTAGGTGTATGTGTGTGTGTGTGTGTGTGTGTGTGTGTGTAAAGGAGGCAGAAACTAAGATTAGGGGTTGAATCAGAATGAGATTTCAGCTGTTCGTATTTGGGGAGTAATTTTTTTTTTTTTTTTTACATTTTAGAATTGTTAATTTTATTTTTATTAAGGTAAATAGTTTTTAAAAGTCAAATTTTCCAGAAAATGTGTAAGATCAAATAGTAGTCCTTGCTTCTCCCTCATTGCATGGCATAGTTGGGAATAGTATTTACAGAGTTGTAATAATAAACTGGATATTAATCAAACAAAATTATGATATAATTACATGGCATGAGGAAGAGTGTGAGTCTGCCTGGGGGCATTCAGGTGTGAGTGTGAGTGTGTGTGTGTGTGTGTGTGTGTGTGTGTAGGGTATATGTGCAGGAAAAAAAGCCAACTTCCATAGTCCAGAAGTTTCTATATGATACCAAATATTAAGGGATAGAAAAGCAAATTGGTGAACACTTTTAATAGAAACCGGGAAAGATTTCAGCAGTTAAGTGGAGGACAAGAACAGATGTGGACTTGGGAAGGGGACCATCTTTCTACAGGGGTTTGGTGCTAAGTATCCAGCTCAGGGAAGCGCTGCCATAGAATAAGCTGTTTGGGGAACTTTATTCCTACTCTTTCAAGTCAAACCCAGTGCTGCCCAGAGCAGAGGCTGAAGTACTGACTAAAGGTGGAGAAGAAGTTGCCTGGGTAAGAGAGAGACTGGGGGGACGAGGGAAATGGAACTTCTGGCAGATGAAGCAGCAAGAGCGGAGCTGCTTCCTTCTTAATACAGCAAAAGATACGAAACGTGATGTTTACTACTTTAACTGCCCTTTTTTGGTGGTACTGGGGATTGAACCCTCTGCCACTGGGCCACGCCCCAGTCATTTTTAGCTTATTTAGAAACAAGGTCTCGCTAATTTGCTGAGGCTGGCCTTGAACTGCTGTAGTACTCCTGCCTCAGCCTTCCAAATCACTCAGACTATACGCATGCGCCACCACGTCTGGCATATTTTAACCATTTTAAAGTGGTAATAAGTACATTCATAGTGTTCTGTAATCCCATTGTCCAATTACAGAAAATTTTCATCATCCCAGAAGGAGACCTTGAACTTAGTAAGTAGTCACTCCCCTCTAACTACTTCCAGTCTGCTGGCAACCGTCAGTTTTTTGTCTGTAAGGTGACTTACATCTGAATGTTTATAGTAGCATTATTCACAATAGACAAAAGGTAGGGTCAACCCAATGTCCACCAACAAATAAATATATAGACCAGGGATATATACATAATCTATAAATAATATATAAAACAATATATAAACTATATGTATATATTCAAACATGGCATATCTGTGCAATGGAATTATAGTCATATTATAGTCATATAATTATATTATATATGACTATATTATTATATATGACTATATTATAGTCATGAAGAATGAAATATGGACACATACTACAACACCAAGAAACTTGAAAACATTGAGTTATTCTATTTCTGTTCTTAGGAAGAGTGAAGTCATCAGCAGGGAACAGTGGGTACTACCCAAGGGGTCTCAGGCCTGGTCATTGGTAAGGTTTTCATCTCTATTCTTAAGTGTCAATGAGATAGTTTCACACCATTGTAAAATTGCGAGAAGCAACTCTGCTTCTTCACAGATTGATTTTAAGAATTTCAATAATTTTCCCAAAGTGCCTTAAAAATTCCTAAAATCAGGCAGTAATTTAGGTTAGAGGACATTGGGGAAAATCAAAATCCTAAGGAGTAGTGCAGTCAGCTGGGCATGATGGAGTATGTCTGTAATCCCGGGTACTTGGGAGGCTGAGTGGGAGGATGTCAATTTAAAAAAATTTTTTATTTGTTCTAATATTAATTGTATATGACAGTAGGATGCATTTATGCATTTTGATAGAGCATACATAAATGGAGTGTAATCTCTCATTTTTCTGATTATGCATATTTTAGGATCACATTGGTCATGCAGTCATATATGTACATGAGATAATAATGTCTGTTTCATTCTACTATCTTTCCCACCTGCAAACCCCTTCCCCTTCTTTCACTCCCTTCTACCTAAAATAAAGCGACTCTATTCTTCCCTAGCACCCCCCTTATTGTGAGTTAGCTTCCACATATCAGAGAAAACATTTGGCCTTTGGTTTTTTTGGGTTTGGTTTATTTCGCTTAGCATGATATTCTGTAACTCCTACCAAGAAATTATGGCATTCCAGGATGTCAGTTTTAAGGTCAGTCTAGGCAACTTAGTGAGACTTGTTTCAAAATCAAAGAAAAAAATAAATAAAAAGGGTTGAGGCTGAAGCTTGGTACTGAGCTTGGCTGAGCACCAGTACTGGGAAAAAAAAAAAAAAAAAAAAAAAAAAAGAAAAAGAAAAAGAAAAAAAGAAAAAAGAAAGAAAGAAAAGTAGAGCTGTCAACAGCTGTCAATCTACCCTTTGGTCTTCAGGAGTCATCTACTCTTGCCATCTCCTCTCTCCTCCCTTCCTTGATCCCTGCTCCACTCCTATACCAACCCAACCTGGCTGGTCTCTCCTGTTTCCTTTGAACTTGCTTCATGATCTCTTCTGTTTTCTTTGTTCAAGTATGCTTTGTGTACTCAGTGTATAGCCCAGTGCCTGATCTATAGTAGGTATTATGATTTGGATATGAGGTGCCCCCTCAAAGCTTCTGTGTTAATGCAGGAATGTTTGGAAGTGAAATTATTAGAATTTTGGGGAGGCAAAGTGATTAGGAGAGTTGTAACCTAATCGGTCCATCCTAGTTTGGATGGACTAACTGTGCGGTAACTGTAGGCAGGTGGGGCAAGGCTAGAGAAGGTGGGCCACTGGAGGCATGTCCTGGAGGGTTCATCTTCCCTGAGTTCCTTTCCCCTTCCTCTCTCTGCTTCCTGGCCTCCATGAATGAAACCCCACTTCTCCACCAGGACCTCTGCCTTGATGCCTCGCCTCACCTTAGGCCCAGAGCAATGGAGTCAGCCCACATGGACTAAACCTCTGAGCCCTGAGCCCAAATCAACTGTTCCTTCTCAAACTGCTCCTCATCAGGTATTTTGGTCACAGTGACTCAATAAATGTCAGATGAATGAATGACAAGTGTGTTTAGCTGTTGGAAGTCAATGGAGCAGAGAGACACCGAAGCAGAGCTCACTTTCCCAACTGCCCTTTCCCCAACTCCAGATTCTTGTCTGGAACAACGATTCCGTTCCTACTCCTGCAATTCTAACCCATATAACCCAAGTAAACTTTGAAGAAATGCCTTTTATCTCACTTGGGAAATCAGACTTTTAAAATGTAGTTTGGTAATCCTATTTCCTTTTAATTTTCCTTTACCATCATCACAATGTATATACAGTCTAAACAACTAGATAACTCTTAAGGTATGTGATGGAAAATAGAAGTCCATTCTGCATTCTCCCCTACCCCACCCCAGCCCCAGGTTCTCCTTCTTAGAGGCCAACACGCCATTCTTTTAGCTGGTTTTAAGATTTTAATTTTTAAAATACCTCCGCATGCTCTTCTTTCTTTTTCTGACTCCTAACCCAGGGTGACGTGTCTCCCCTTAGGGAAGATGACCGTGGTCCTTTTTGGTCCCACTCTCACACTATAAGTGTACTTCTGATGATTTCTCCATCCTCTCAACCTTGTCCTATTATAATTTTGATTATATCAGTGCTTAGTGTTTGTATTATTATAACAACTTAAATGCAAATGCTGTTTACAGCGAATCATGTATTAAGTAATTCTTCCTTTTCTATCTATATTTTTTTTTTGTTTTCTCAAAAGAAAATAATTGTCTTATTTTTGTTTGTTTCATTTTCTTTGTCTTTATTAACAGTGCAACCCAATGCCAGCCATTTGTCTACACTTCTGTGTGTGCGGAATTAACTTGGATATCTGGAAGAGTCCATAGTGCAAGGAGCAGCATGAGGAATATGAAGCACTCCAGAAACTTAGGGACTGGTTGGCTCTTGTCTCATTCATGTCTTGGAGAAATTGCTAGCAGAGCCTTCTGAGATGAGCCCATTTAACCTTTCTGACTCATGTGCTGGGTCTGAGTTGCCGTCTAGCCTCTCTTCTTCATCTTCTTGCCAGTTCTTTCCATCTTCTTCAGTGTGGACTCTTCTGATCTCGTTAGCCCATGTCTTTCCCCGCTTTTCTTTTTTGCTGCATTACTCCATCATTTTTGGCTAGTGTATCCTCTAGCAGTTTTCAGAGAAAGGGAACATGCAAGGGTAAACTGTTTGAGACCTTATTTGTCTGAAAATGTCTCTCTCATCCTTCATTTGATCTGTAGTTTGGTTGAGGGTAGAATGCTAGTTAGGAAATACTTTTTTCCTTTAGAAGTTTAAACCCTTCCAGGCTGGGGCTGCAGCTCAGTGGCAGAGCACTTGCCTAGCGTGTATGAGGCACTGGGTTTGATCCTTAGCACCACATGAAAGCAAACAAATAAAATAAAGGAACCCTTCCATTGCAATCTTGTTTCAAGTTTTGCTATTAAGTGAAAAGTGAAGGAGATGGAAATTAGGTGCTACGTATTATATATAACTTGCATATAATTTTATCTATATGACAGATAAAGATAAGAACAAACTGTCAAGAGAGCAACTAAGTGGAAGCAGATACTATGTAGGGGAAGAAAAGTTGTATGTATGTGTGTGTGTGTATATAAGTATTTGTATATATATATATATGTATATATGTGTATATGTCTGTGTGTATGTGTGTGTGTGTGTGTGTGTGTGTGTCTTTATACTGGGGATTAAGCCCCAGGGCTGCTCTATCTCTGAACTGCATCCCCAGCCCTTTTTATTCTTTATTTTGAAACAGGATCTTGCTAAGTTGCTGAGGCTAGCCTTAGGCTCCCGAGTACCTGGGATCACAGGGTATTTATATATATATATATAACACCAAATGTTCATCTCCTTCACTTTTTGCTTTGCTTTCTATGAGGTCTGCCTTCCTTTTCTTCTGTGAATATGTTTGTGTATGTTTATTATATATTTCTGCAGAAATTTTTAATTTCTGAGAGCTGAAGAACATGTTTCATGGTTATTTTCAGAATTCCTTATTAAAGACCATTCTGCTCTTATTTTATGGTTATAATATTTTCTTTGATTTCTCCAAAAATATCAATAATGTGTTTTTTTAATCCTTTCTGGCTGGACATGGTACTCCAGGTACTCAGGAGTCTGAGACAAGAGGTTCAAGTTCTGCCTGGTCAATTTAATGAGACTCTGTCTCAAAATAAAAAAGAAAAAGGACTGGGGGTGTAATAGAGGTAGAGAATCCCTGGGTTCAATCCCCAGTACCACAAAATAGATAAACAAATAAGTAAAATAAAGCAACTTTTCTTTCCCTTTTTAGTGTCTACTTCCACTAAGTTGCTCTTCTGTCCATTTGGTCTCAGCTTTCTCTGTCACATTACTGGCTTTCCTCAGATGTCAGATGATCCCCATTGCCTTTGCCTTTTTTTTTTTTTTGTACAGAAGGGTGGGGTGGCAGAAGCTCTGAGTGCATGGGGGAGGTTTGGCAAATGTGGTGCTTTTGCTGGGATGGTCTGGCTGGGTCATTTCCTTGGTGGATAGCTGCATTCTGGATAGTTCTAAGTCTCCACTCTTTTTTTTTTTTTGGTACCAGGGATTGAACTCAAGGGCACTCTCCACTGAGCCACATCCCCAGCCCTATTTTGTATTTTATTTAGAGACAGGGTCTCACTGAGTTGTTTTGCAATTGCTTTTGCTGAGACTGGCTTTGAACTCGTGATCCTCCTGTCTCAGCCTCCCGAGCCGCTGGGACTACCGGCATGCTCCACCGCGTCCGACAGCTAAGTCTTCACTCTTATCCCACTCAGAGTCCGAGAGATAAATTCCCATCTTCTGCTGTGTTTGGGGACTGAGTAAAAGATGACTGTTCCCAGTCTCCAGATTCCATTCCCTACTTGGTCCAGTTCTACTCTCCAGCTCAAATGAGGCAAGGTGTGATGTAGGACTGGATCTGGGGATGAACTTCTTTCCAGACTTTTCAAGTGTCCTTTCTTATGTCACTTCTCTTTTCCATTCATCCATCTCCACTGGAGATTTTCAGAAGTCTCCAGTGTCACCAGTTCCTGAACTTTTGAGGGTTTTGTGTAAGACAGGTTTCTCTTCTGCTTTTCCCTCTATGGGCTCAGGGTCCAACCATTTGGGTCTGATAAGCCCTTTGCTACTCTCTTATCTGTTTGCTTTACGGCTTCTAACATTTCATTATTCTTCCTTTCTTTCATATTCTCTACAGATTTTTTTTTGGTTTGGGTATTAAAGGAAATTCCTTCATTGTTATTTAAGAGATGTTCCAGGAGGGATCAAAGTAGATACAAATGTTCAAATCATATTTTCTATGATGTGGTTGTTACATATTTTATAAAGTTCCCAATATAATTCCATAACAAAAATTCTTACACACATATGTATGAATTTAAGGTTGGTTGCGAAGGATTGAGGGAGATGTGATTGAAAAGAAAAACTTGCAGAGTTAACACTTCTAATGTTGGAAGAAAAGCACAGTAATAAGAAAGCATGAAGAGCACATTTAAGTTAATAGTACTAGTTAACATTTACTTAATATTTATTATGTACCACTATTTTTTTTTTTTTTTTTGTATTGAGGATTGGACCCAGGGATGCTTTACCAATGAGAAACATCCTCAGTTCTTTTTATTTTTTATTTTGAAGCATGGTATCTTTAAGTTGCTGAGGGGTCTCATTACGTTGCTGAGACTGGCCTCAAACTTGTGATCCTTCTGCCTCAGCCTCCCCAGTTGCTGGGATTATAAGTATGTACCCACTATGCCCAGTCCACTAATACTCTTGTAAGCATTCTATGCTTGTTAATTTATATAATCCTCACAACACTCTGTGAAGTAAGAACTATTATTTTTCCCATTTTTTAAATGGAGAAAATGAGGGATTTGATTGTGAGTCACATGGGGTAGAAGTGGACATCTAAACCAAACCAGGAGTAGGTTGGTGTCGAAGAAAGAGAGCTTGGGTGTTGAGCAGACAGGTAATGTCTGTTACCACAATAAATCAAGATTTCTCAAAGAGTGGAGACCCACTATTAATAGTTAATAACTAAAATTAGGACTCAACTATTTCAGAAAAACCTGAGGTGAGAATTCTCTGAATGTACCTGGTTGTATTTCAGAGTTATGACAAATATTCTATGTAATTATCAAATGAAACTGAATGTTCAAAATTTCTAAATATCAAAAGCATAGTGAAGCACATAAATCTAACTGTTGAGATAATGGGAAGATCTCACAGAAAGGAATCATGACAAGCTGCATTAATGTTTGTCGTTTGTTTCTTTTTTGCAGAAAAGCACTGGGGATACAGCTCAGTGATAAAGTGTAACTAACATACGCATGTATACACACACACACACTCACAAAGCTAAAAAAATTCATAACTAAAATATTACATGAATTTCTATGACATATTTTCAAAACAAAAAGAAAAACTTACAATATAATATAAATACTTTTCACTGAAAACTCTCACCCCCCATATCTCCGAACAGATGCCCACATAGGATAATACAAACATGGTAGCATAAAAAGATATATCCAAAGGGCATTCACATTGGTTAAGTCAGTGGAGTAGGATGGGAGGTGTATAGGAGATTAACATTTTTGCATTTCTGCCTCTACGTTATTTCAATTATTTACAATAATCAAATGGGATATCATCTTCTGAAAAATATCAATAAAGATTCTTTTTCTGCACTGGAGATTGAACCCAGAGGCACTCTACCACTGAGATACATTCCCAGTCCTTTTTATTTTTTATTTTGAGACAGGGTCTCACTAAGTTGCTGAGGCTGGTCTTGAACTTGCAATCCTTCTGCTTCAGTCTCCCCAGATGTTGAGATGGCAGGTGTGTGCCACCATGCCTGGCTCAAATAAACAACTTTCTCAGAAAAAAAATACATGTATTATGCATGTAGCTTTTTGTTTTTTAAATGTATTTATCGAATTACTTCTTTTTGAATTACAAAGAAAAATGTTAATTCTTTTGAATATGATTTCTCAGAATGATGAAACACCAGCAAACTGAATTTTGAATTTTGAGAGTTGAATCTCTATGTATTTATATATATTTATATATATAGTTGAATCTATATATAGGTATAGTTGAATCTATACCTATATATAGTTGAATCTATATATAAATATACATAGGAAATATAGATATCTATATATCCCCATATATATAGATATCTATAGAAATAACATTATTATATAGTTAAATATAATTATATAATATATACTTATTATTTATTATTATAATTGTAATATATAGATATGTGGCTATAACACAGAAGAAAACAGGAAATAAAACCAAAAGTTTCAAGTAATAGTCCATAATGAATTTAGCAATAAGCATTTAATGTCACTGATTCTGAAATCACTGCTCTTTGAAAAGTAATTTTCAGGAACACAAAAGTGACCATTTTCTCTTGTTTAGCCTCTCGGTTGATGGGAGTCTGATTAGGAAATTTTCCCTTATTCTTCCTTTTCTTTCATCACCAAACAGCCTGAAAATGATGAGAGAGTCGCATGTCCTGAGAACGGGGCTGTCCCATCACCCTGAGACGATTTCTATTTCATTTTTGTTTCAAAAAACCTCCTCCTTACAAAAAGGTGAATAGAAGGACCTAAATTTCTGTCTTAGCACTAAATGCATCTCAGTGCTGCGGAAACATTTAATTTTCGAACGACTTCAAGGTCTCTATATCCCCTGCTGTGTATAGTCTTTATTAAAAAAAAAAAAAAAAAAGAAAAGAACAGAAAAAAGAAAAGAACATGACAAGAGCATTAAACCCCAAGAGTAGTTCATTTCAGTTTTGAGGCCTTTCTTTACAACGGCAGGGATATTTATGTCAACATCTCAATAAGGGAACTAAAGGAGTTTACACGCTTCAGAGCGTGTGTGCTCCAACCAGAAAATCAGCGTGAAGGGGAGAAATCCAGCCCTACCTTGGACCAATGAGAGCCACATAGGAAGGGGTCGCTTCTGGTGAAGACCAGATGGCACAATTTGCAGAGGGCAGGTTTACTGTTGTCACTGCTAAGGCTGGAAGGAAAACATCTTTGAAGAAAAGTTTGCCTTTCCCCACCCCTGAATCTTGAATTCATCGCATACATATGTTGGAAATAATACTACCCAAACTTGATTAAATTCTATTTTTAAAATGTTGGAATAACCTTGCACTGTAAATTGAAGACATTCTGTAACCTGGAGTGATTTTGCTGTTGTGAGCACTGCTATTATATTTCAATTTGAACTCTCACTAATTATTTCTAAGATAAATTAATATATAAAAAGATTTATCAGGAACTTATTCCCATTGGCATTTTTGTAAACATAAATGCAAATGAAAAACTGAGAGCCATTAGTTTGAGTTTTTAAATATTCTATAGGTAATGTTACAGAATCTTTATTACCCTTTTTTTACTTCATGATTTTTAGGAGTTGAGGTTCTTTGTCATAACTTGCCAAAGCAATAAAACTGTGAAAATAAAATGGAGAGATTTTTCCAAATATTTTAAAGTGTAAACTTCTTATAAAGGTACCTTTTTCTCTGTCTTCTTTTTTATTATTCAGTCTGCCTGAGTAAAAGACCCAGAAGGTTAGGGATACCTCACTTAGGCTCAGATTTTTTGTGAATTTCTCTTTGCAGTTGATAAATAAAGGGCTTGCTGACTAATGACCATTTTTTAAGAAACAGAAACCTACATATCCTTGAATGGACTGAAGTTCTTCAAAGATCAAGTTCAAAAGAAATTTTGAAATCAATTTTATATATTAATGAAAATCAACATAAATATATTTGCTAGAATACTTTCATTTGAAAGTGACAAACTCAAACTGACATTAGTGTTAGAAAGACATTTCTTTTTTCTTCTCCTAACCAGGAAGTCTAGAAATTCATCTGACTTCACATACTGTTTTCCTAGCTTTTTTTTTTTTTTTTAATTTGCACAATGGCTTTGAACCTAGGTTATCACGTGTGCAAGTTCTTTGCAGTTGAGCTATATCACAGTCTTTTTCTACCTTTTTGATGTGTATATTGGTTTTAATCTTACACAGACTTTGCCTAATAGAGGTAGAAAAACTTTGGGTTCATTTCTTCCAATTTGAGCAAACTCAGGAGAAAGCCTCATTGTTAACATTTCCAGCAATTTCTTATGATTGGCCTAGTTTGGGACATATAATCATCCCTGAATCAAAAACTACTTCTAGAAATATGGAAAATTCTTCTTCTACTCCTTCTCCTTCTCCCTCCTGCGCCCCCCTCCCCCCGGCCTTTTTTTTGTGCTAGGGTTTGAACCTAGGGTTGCTTAATCACTAAGCCACATTCCCAGACCTTATTATTATTATTATTTTTATTTTATTTTATTTTAAAATATGATCTTGCTAAGTTGTTTAGGGCCTCAATAAATTGCTGAGGCTGGCTTTGAACTTGTGATCCTCCTGCCTCCTGCCTCAGCCTCCTGAGCCACTGGAATTACAGGCATATGCTACTGTGCCTGGTTTAGAAGAATGCAAAATTCTAACTGCCCAAGTCTGGGATGGGTGCTTATCTCCGAAGCTGAGATGTAGGTTTGGCTCCCACTGATCCATAAAGACTAAGATCAGAAACTCAAGGAGTAGAGAGAAAAAAATTAATTCTAATGCATTGTGCAAAAGATTGTGTCAATGAATTTGATAGTCACAGTATGTTATGATTAGTCAAGATTACTAGTTTAAAAAAAATGACAAAAACAAAACAGACAAAATGTACAGAGTATTTATTAGCGGATAATCTTTAGATAGATAGATTTTTAAAATTCATTTAATTGTTTTTTTTAGGGATTGGAGATTGAACCTAGGAGTGCATTATTCTGAGCTACATCCCCAGAACTTTTTATTTTTTATTTTGAGTCAGGATCTCAATAGTTTCTCAGGATTACCTTGAACTTATGATCCTCCTGCCTCAGTCTCCTGGTAACAAATAACTTGTTTTTTTTTTTTTTTTTTTTTTGCAGTGCTGGGGATCGAACCCAGGGCCTTGTGCTTGCAAGGCAAGCTCTCTACCGACTGAGCTATCTCCCCAGCCCAACAAATAACTTTTAAAACCTGTTTTCTTTTCTTTTTCTTTTTCTTTTTTCTAATTAGTTGTACATGACAGTAGAACACATTTTGACACATCATACATAAATGGAGTATAACTTCTCTTTCTTCTGGTTGTACATGATATAGGATCACACTGGTCCTGTAGTCATGTATGCACATTGGGTAATGATATCTGATCCATTCTATCATTCCTACCCCCAAGTCCCCTCCCCTCCTTCACTCCCCTCTTCTGATCCAAAGTACCCCTATTCTTCCCTAGGCCCCACTTCACCTGCCATTGTGAATTAGGATCTGCTTATAAAAGAAAACATTTGGCTTTTGATTCTTTGGGATTATGATAGTCTCGTTTCATCCATTTACATCTGGAAGATTCTCTCTGGATCTCCGGCTCACCAGATCTCCCTTGTCCCTCCTCTACCCTGCTGTGGGCCCCAAGAGGCCTGCCTTTATCAACACATCTGCAGGCTCTCCTGCCCTCTGACCTTCCTTTGTGCTCGGTCAATGAAAACTAGTGACAAGGAATTATAGGGGAAGAGAAAGAGGGGTAAGACATCCATTCCTTGACTTCCTTCCTCCAGGCCAGTGGATAGCTAGTGGACCTGCCTGTGGCTACAGCTACAGCTCTCACCGGGCTCTTAACTCCTTCACTCCTCCCTCTCCATCCCTTCAAGCCTGGCAGGGCTGGAGGCTTACCTCTGATCACTAGACTTAGGGTGCATCACTATTTTTTATTGATTTCCTCTAGTTCTTCCCATGATTTTGCAATTAGTTGCTTAAAGTCCATTCAAATACATTTTTTTTAAAGCCTATTGTGTGTTTTGTGTTTGGTCCCTAACCAACATAGCTCCAGGCAATTTTCTTATGCATTATGGGTATCCTGTCCTGAATGTCAAAGACATACCAAATTCAGAGTTTGAAAAATTGAATTTATAATATCAGTTCATTTCCAGAGTTTTTCCCCCTTCACTAGGTGCATTATCACCCATCAATTATTCAAGTTTCAAACCTGGGCATCAAATATGGTCAATTTTATCTCAATGCTTTTAAAAATAGACTCCCCATCTCTGTTCCTACTGTCTAAATGGCACCTCTGATATTTCAATTGTGTGTGTCCCATGGTTCATGCTACTGCAACTCTAACCATTTTTCGTCTCCTTTGTAACATGTTTCAGTGACTCCTGGTCACCTACAAAGTAAGTCAGAGAACCTTCTTAATGCTCCCAAGACCTTTCATGATAGGGGTTATCCTAACCTTCTAGAATTTACAACTGTAAACATAGCATTCTCTTCATGTTTCAACACCTTAGCACATATCCTTTTCCTTGCCGAAATGCTCTTTTCCTTCTCTACTTAATGTATTTTGACTCATTATTTAAAACTTACTTTATATTTCACCTTCTCTGTAAAGAACTATCAGTTGGTCATTTGTTTTCCACTCCAAAATACTTTGCATACACATTTTTAGAATGCTATGTCATTGCAATTGTGATAACATTTTTAATCAACTTCCTGTTGCTGTGACAAAATACCTGAGAAAAGCAACCTAAAGTAAGATAGATTTACTCTGGCCTATGTTTTCAGAGGTTTCAATTCATGTCCACTTGCCCCATTGCTTCAGACCTTTGGTGAAGCAGAACATGATGAAGAGTGGATGGTAGAGTGGAGTTTCTCACCTCATGGCAGTTGGGAATGGGGGGGAGGGGGAGCAGTGCACAGAGCAAGCCAGGATATTTCAAAGGCATGTCCCCAGTAACTCAGCTATTCTAAGTGGGCCCTACATCCCAAAGGTTCCACCACCTCCCCATAGTGCCACATAGGGACCACACCTCTAACACATGGCCTTTAGGAGATATTCTGATCCAAACTATGACAGATATCAAATTATTAATGTTTGCTCCTCAACTTGATTATGGATTCATTGAAAGCACATGCTGTGTCTTGTTTATTATAGTAGTATTGGAGTCTAATAGAGAGTCTGGTACAGTGTCTTTAAAAATAAGCACACTTAATAGAATGTAAAGATAAGTCACAGATGGAGAGGAAATGCAGGTTGGGAATCCTTTATTGGAAAGTTTAGAACCAGAAGTGCTCAAATTTCTGTTTTCAGATTTTGGAATATTTGTATAGACTTTACTATTTAAGAAATACCTAATTTAAAAATCTGAACTTTAAAATGCTCTGAAAACTTTTCAAAGTTTTAGAATTTGAAGAATTTTGGATCTCAGATTTCCAGATTAGAGATGTTATACCTGTATTTGCACAACACACGTATGATAAAGGATTTGTATCCAAAACATACAAAGAGCTCTTGAAATTCAACAATAAGAAAACAAAGAACCTGATTAGAAATGGCCATAAGATTTGAACAGACACCTCAATAAAGAAAGTATAAAGATGGCACATAAGCTTAAAAAAGATGGTCAACATTATGTTATCAGGGAAATGAAAATTAAAACAAATAATGAGATATTGTGCCATGAAATACTGATTCTATTTGAGCAATTCAGCTAATTAAGTTGCAGCTCCAGATTGTGGAAAGCAGTATTTTATCTTTTACAATGCAGATTGTATACCTGATTGTAGTTCACACTCACAATAAATTTAGGAGATGAGGTAGTTTGGGAAAATGCATTATCACTTTTTCTTCTTTGGTTTGGTATTTGTCCACACATGCATACACACACATATGGGCGTGAGTTTTCCTTATTATTCCTGTTTATTTTGTATGAATTGGATATGAATTTGTTTATTTGATAATTAGAACAAACAAGATATCGAGGTGAGATAGCATAACTAAAATGAAGTGGAAATAAGTAGAGATTTGAAGGATCTATTTTTAATATTCAGCGTTAGTGTATTTATTCTTAAACAATTTGCCTCCCCATAAAGTTAAAAGGTAAGTCATTCAAATCCTCTCCAGTCTATTTTATTAATTTTGAGATAGGTTCTTGCTAAGTTGCTGAAGCTGACCTTGAATTTGTGATCCTTCTGCCTCAGCCTATCAAGTCTGGGATTACAGGTGTGCACTACCACAACCAGCTCAATCTCTGCCTTTTCTCTTTGGATTATCTCTTCCTGTCCACAATCTAAGTTATATATCTTACTATCATTGAACATGATGGTTTCAGAATTATATAATGAAATAAACTTAGAAGTCTTTCAAACACACACACACGTGTGCACACGCGCACACACACACACACACACCAGCACCACCACCACCACCACCAATATGAAATCAAATGTCTTTTTTTTTTTGTGCTGGGGATCGAACCCAGGGCCTTGTGCTTACAAGGCAAGCACTCTACAGACTGAGCTATCTCCCCAGCTCCTCAAATGTCTTGATTGGGATCACACAGAGTGAGCCCATGGTGAAACTGGGATTGGATTTAAATGTCCTGCTGTTTTAATCCAGTGCTCATCTAAATATGTCTGATTCTCAACCACCTTCTCCATCACAACAGAAACACATTTTAGTAATGTTCATGTATCATTTGACTAAAGAATCTCAATCATGTTGTCTGTTAGTTGGCAATATAGGTGAATAAGACAATTCTGTAGAGGGTTATGTTAATAGAGAATTTAGAAAATTATGATGTTTGTAAATGTATTATTTTCGAGCTGAAAGTGTTTACAAGGCATACCTATTTACCTAACAAAGATGACGTATGCTATCATTGAATTGTATTAGATTAACTTTGCTATACATTTTATTCATGACATCAGTGAACTCTATAATACTCAAAGTATAACTGTAAAGCAATGAGTCTGAGTTTTAATTCACAAGTAAATACCTAACATTATTTCTAATTTTAATTTATTTTTTGAGTCATTTCCTTATATTCTATAACTCATGCATCGGCTTGGGGAGGAAATGGAGTCTAATGATGAAGACTACAAGCTTTGGTATTCTGCAGCCATACCTGACGTCTTCACTTACCTCCTTTACTAGTTGTGTGAACTTAAGCAATTCTTCGAACTTCCCTAAATTTCTTACACTAACGCAGAGAAAAAAGGATTATATTCATCTTATTTTTTATTCTTAGTAGAAGAATCATGATTTTATTTGAGGTAGCAAGATACCCAGATAAAACAACACATTTTCTGGCCTCTCTTGTAGCTAGGTGAGGCAATGAAACTGAAGAAGTGGATTCATCTAGAAGATGTATCTTTTGTTCTTACTGTTTTTTTCTTTTTTATTGTAAACAAATGGGATACATGTTGTTTCTCTATTTGTACATGGAACCACATCAAGGTTCATAGCTGCTCAATTCACAATAGCCAGATTGTGGAACTAACCTAGATGTCCTTCAATTGATCAATGGATAAAGAAACTGTGGTATATATATACAATGGAATGTTACTCAGTCATAAAGAATAATAAAATTATGGCATTTGCAGGCAAATGGATGAAATTGGAGAATATCATGCTAAGTGAGATAAGCCGATCTCAAAAAAACAAAGGACAAATTATCTTGCTGACTGTTGGTTTTGATAGCTGGAACTTTAGCACGTCCATGAAGCATGAAGAGATCTTGAATGTAGTAGCTCCCCCCAACCTTTTTTTGTTTGTTTGGTACCAGGATTGAACCCAGGAGTTTAACCACTGAGCCACATCCCTAACCCTTTTTTATATTTTATTTAGAGGCAGGGTCTCACTTAGTTGCTGAAACTGTCTTTGGACTTGAGATACTCCTGCCCTTGGCCTTCCGAGTCACTGGGATTATAGGTGTGGGCCATGGTACCTGGCTATAGTAGCCCTTTGATAAGAATGATGGGACAGTAAGATAGAAGGAGTTTGGTCCATGATGATTTTGTGACATAAGATTCCTTTCAGATACAAGGATAGATATTTGAATGTTTAAGCTACTATAGTTGATGTTCTGTTAGTAAAATTTAAATTAATTACTAACCGGCACAGATGCTCCATTCCTAAGGTGATGGTAGTAGTATTTCACTTTAGGGCTGTGGTAAAGATCGAATGAGGAGATACATGGGCTTCAGAGCTAGAGGAGCCCAGATTCCAATCCTGATCTACCTACTGATCAACTAGAGTTTAGGATAATCTCCTTAAACTTATTTTCTCAGCAATTAAATGGAAATTAGATCAGGGCTAATTTGAGAATTTGAAATCTGAATTTTTGATACAGTACCTGGTAAATGGTAAATGGCTCAATAAGTGAGTAATGTAATTGTTGTTGTTCTTTCTGTTAGGTTTTTTTGTTGTTGTTGCTGTTTTTTTTTTTTTTTTTTTTTTGGTACTGGGGATTGAACTCAGGGGCACTCCACCACTGAGCCACATCCCCAGTACTATTTTCTATTTTATTTAGAGACGGAGTCTCACTGAGTTGTTTAGCACCTTGCTTTTGCTGAGGTTGGCTTTGATCTCGTGATCCTCCTGCCTCAGCCTCCTGAGCCGCTGGGATTACAGGGTTGTACCATTGTGCCTGGCTAGTTAGGATGCTTTTTGCTTCAAGGGAAAGAAATATCCTGCTCAAAGTAGTTCAAAAATAGGGAATGTATTATCTTCCCATCGGCAACTCCAGAGGTGGGTTCCAGGTGTAGCAGATGTAGCTCAGTTGTAGAGCCCTTGCTTAGCATGTGTGAGACCCTGGGTTCCGCCCAGAGCACGGCACTAGTCCTGGTAGGTCAGGCTGCATCTCTGCCTCTGATACTCTCTTGGCTCCGCCATGAACTGTTTCATTACTTTGACTTCCCTGAAGTCATATTGGGAGCAAAGACAAAAACAGGATTTATTTTTCTTCATATTTAAATGGAGGAAGAAAACAAAAGAAAAACTTACCTGATCAGAGAATAGAACTTCTTCTTGTTAGTCTAATTGGAACAAAATGATACGTCTGTTCCTCACCCAGTAATAGTTTCCCGGGCAATTCCGCGCACATCGACTATCTGAGATTCATAGGGATCTACTTTGGGGACCTAGGAATGTTGTTGACTTAGCTTTATTTAGTTAGTAGAAGAAAGGGAGAAAAACAAAATTGAAAGTTTTTAGAAAAATGGTTAGAAGCCAGCAGTTTTACTGTGTTGTAGTTACATAGTAGATACTTGGGAAATGATCATTCTTTTTCCACTGTTCACCAAACTCTGATTAAATTTATTATTCACCAGAGTGAGCTTCCTTTTAGTGGTCTTGTCTTTTCAGAAACCACTCTTAAAAGAATCAGTAGTTGTTACCATTTTTAATATTAAAAAATATTACATACTCTCTGAAAGTAATCCATGCATACATTTATTCAGTTATTAATTTGTTCATGTTTTAGTACTTAGAAAGTAATAAACACCTAATATGCATAAATAAATAGTTACAAAACTACTTCCAAATGGACCCTTTTAATGCATTTGTAGCTTCCTAATAAAATTACTTTGATGAGACTAGATTCGTGAGATGTGTAGAATGCATTCAATATCATTCATATTATTTTATCTTATTTTATAAAAAGATGTCATTTTCTAACTTAAAATATTTCAGTTCTTAGTTAAAATTTTTCAGAATAAAAGAAAAAGTATCATTTAAAGTAGATAAATATTTAAAAATAAATTCTGATTTGTGTGACAAATTCTTTGAAATTAATATCTTCTTTTTTCTTTTTGTGAATTAAACCCAGGACCTCACATTTTCTAGGCAAGTACTCTACCACTGGACTGTATCCCCAGCCCCAATATCTTATTTTTACAGATGAGAACTTTGTGTATCCTACAAAAGACTGAACAAAATTCTCTAAACCTCAACAGTAATAAAGAAGCATTACTTGGCTTCAGTTCAGAGCACAAGCCTTTACATCACTCTGAAACAGAGATTGACAAAAGAGAAGAGAAAAACGTCTTATTTTATCAAGGTATTTCTAATGGACGTCAATGAAACAGTCTTTCTGATCTCATTTTTATTAGGATTTCAGGAAGTCACATTGATTTGGCAATCTTTATCCTTCTTATGTATACATATTTTAAATATCAGTCTATCTTGATAAGTTACTTATTTGGTAGCCTATAAAACTCCATTTTATGGGGGGTCAAAATTATGATTGTGAAATAAATGTTGGTTTCCAACACAGGGTGTGTACTTTTAGGGGACTTTTTACCTGTATTAATGAAATAATCCTGGTATCTCCAAAGAAAAATTAAATGAGTAAAAGAGTTTAGAGCTATCAAATAATAATAGTCTGTACTGATTTATCAATGGATAAATGGATGCTTTGTGTGTATACACAGTCACTAATGTGGCAGTTTGAAACACACACACACTGTGAATGCTTTGTTGTGGTCTTTGATCAGAGCAAACCTGGGGTCAGGAAAGTAAGGAATACAATGAAGAACTGTTTGCTATCCAACCAGTATATCCATATTACTAAACTTCAAAGCATGTTATAGATGTGAGAGTATTTGGCCATGCTGTCTCTATATAGTAGAGATGTAATTTCCAACGAGAATCTGAGGAAAGGGATTATGTGATTTGTATAGACCTTAGGGAGCCAGGCTAAGTCCCTGCTATTCTGCAGGAAGAAAATAATTTTCTTTGCATACTTTAATATAAAGTGATTTAGGACTTAATTGAAATTATCCACATTTTGGAATACATGGCATTCCAACTCTCAATCAATGATGACTTTGACCTCACAGGCTTAAAAACTTGAAGCATAAATCAATTCTATTACTATTGTTTAGAGTTTTTAAAGATTTTCTGGATTCCCTTTTTCTTAAAAGATTCTAGGATGTTATTTTTATTCACTTAGGTGCAGATGCATTTTATTGGGGAGGACTGTAAATTTCATTTTCACTGATTATCCAAGTGCAGGTGTGTGTGCATGTAATTATAAATATTATAGAAGATCAAAACAAATTTTGATAAGAAACAAGAAGAGTTAAGTGCCTCACAGGTGTGCTATTTCTTTAATGTTATATTCACTGGATGTATCGAACTTTTGGGGAAAGAATTAAAATAGATTAGAATAGTTTCCCAACTTTTTTGATTAATTAATTCCTTTCACAGTAATATATAATCTCACAGACCTCCTTTATGAAATTTTGTAATCTACCACCATTTTTGTGAAATGATTTATAAAGAAACAATTGTAAGTAAAAGTTAAATCACTAAAGTATTACAAAGTTTAATGTAACATTTAATAATATTCATGATAAAGGTTAATTTCAAATTTTCCCTGTTTATCAAATAACTCATGCTATTTAATTTAAATATGGAGGACAAAGAATGATTTGTCAGTACATATGAGATTACTTAAAATTTGGTTGACTAACCATATATTAAAATGTAGACTGAAATATAATTGATATATTTAAGCATAAGACAAAAACTGTTCTTATGACATATTTGACATTCCTATAGTCCACTTCAAAAGATCAATTGATTTATTTTTGCATGCATAAAAATCTTGAATTATATGCTTATAAATCTTACTTTTGTAATTTTTATGAAGTTCAAACAACTTTCAAAAAAGATTAATATATGAGCATGCTATTTGTAAGCTCCTATCCACAGACTGTATTGTTGATATATGTCATCATTTTTTTTTTTTTTTTTTTGCCATGTTGGGTGTGATGGACTGACAGATCTGACTCCATGAGAATGTTATAGGCCAGACTCCAAGGGAAATGACTAAACAGACTCCATTTTGCTCTGAGACTCCACGTTATGTAGGAAATAAGCTTCTCCCATGGGAACACCCCGCCTCTGTGCCCATCATCAGTTACTTGGTGTGGCACGTTTAATAATATACAATGGCAACTCCTATGTAGTAAAGAATTGCTCTCTTTTGATTCCTATTGCTCCTAAACAATGTACCATGTGAACAGTGATTGTGTGGATGTTAGCAACCATTCTTTAGTTTGTACCTAGGTAAGGGTCATTCTGACCCACTTCCCCCTCTGTCGATGATCTCATGATGTTAATGTGTAATTTCGGATCATAGCAACAGACACATGATTGATGTGATTTTTGGTATAAGAACCCCTACAACCCTGTGGTCGGGGCTGTTCTCCCAATAGCCATTTTTTGGGGCATTGTGTGAGACAGTCAGCTGGCCAGCTTAATAAAGACTCTCAAATTTGGACTTCTCAGTGGTGATTGGTCTGTTCTTAAGTTGCGCCCCATAACATTGGGTACATATTATCTTTATTTATAGTAAAAAAGTACAAGTTAATTTAGATATTTTAACCCCTATATTTGCTCTTTTTAATCCTAGTTCAGAATAACTAGAGACAACTTGGTATAAAAGATTTGATTGGCAGGCCTGATGTGTAATATTTTTTGGATAATTGTATAGTATTGTTTTTACAATATTGTGTTGTATTTGAGTATGTATTCCTTACATTTCTTATAAGTTTTCCAATTTGTCCATTTTGGGTACATGTTGAATAATATATGCCATTAATCAAAGCAATTAAAACTACATAATGATAAATGCTCCATGGAGGCTAGTGGTGTACAGGTGGGTGGTAAATCAAAACAGAGACTGAAGCATAAACAGGGTTTTAAATTCGCCTTCACTAATTTACTTTATATTCTCAGTATGTTCTGAATACTCTTAAATTGTTCCTTTTAAATGTGTAAATTATTCAAAAGTTTTAAATGTCATTTATACCTGTAAGAATATAAAATTCAGGATATTCTTGAAGTGGGGAATTAGAAGCACCCAGAACTTACCTGCTTTTCCTTGAAATAGAAATAAAGTGACTGGAGTGTGACTGCTTATTGAGTGGGGTGACTCTATTAGTCAGGGTTCTCTAGAGGAACAGAACCAACAGGACACACACACACACACACACACACACACACACACACACAAAAGGGAATTTATTAGATTGGCTTACAGGATTAGAAGCTGCATAGTCCTACAGTTGCCATCTGCAGGATGGAGACCGGTAGAACCCTTAGCTGCTCAGTACAAGAAACTATAGATTAGGAAGAAGAACCAATGATATAGCTTGAGTCCAGGACTGAAGGCCTGAAACTCCCAGAGAGTCTATGGTCAGAGTCTGCTTTGGAAGAGCCAAGGAACTGGAGCCTGATGTCCTCAGGCAATTGCAGCAGCAATGAAAGCACCCATCACGAAGAATGGCAACTCTTAAGAATACAAGTAACAGTAAATGTTGGCAAGGATGTGGGTAAAAAGGTACACTCATACATTGCTGGTGGGACTGCAAATTGGTGCAGCCACTCTGGAAAGCAGTGTGGAGATTCCTCAGAAAACTTGGAATAGACCCACCATTTGACTCAGTTATCCCACTCCTTGGTGCATACCCAAAGAACTTAAAATCAGCATACTATAGAGACACAGCCGCATCAATGTTTATAGCAGTTCAATTCATAATAACTAAGCTTTGGAACCAACCCAGGTGTCCTTCAACAGATGAATGGATAAAGAAACTATAGTGCATATATAAAATGGAATATTACTCAGCAATAAAGAAAAATGAAATTATGCATTTGCTGGCAAATGAATGGAACTGGAGACTATCATGCTAAGTGAAATAAGTCAATCTCCAAAAACCAAAGACCGAATGTCCTCTCTGATATGTGGATGCTAACTCACAATAAGCAGGGGTTGTGGGGAGGGAAGAAAAGAAGTTCACTGGATCAGACAAAGGGGAATGAAGGGAGGGGAGGGGGGATGGGAATAGGGAAGATAGTATAATGAATTGGATATAACTTTTTCCTATGTTCATATATGAATACATGACCAGTGTAACTCCACATTATGTACAACCACAAAAATGGGAAGTTATACTCCATGTATGTTTGATATGTCAAAATACATTCTACGGTCATGTATAACTAAAAAGACAAATAATAAATTTAAAAAAGTAAAAAAGAAAAATATATAAGAAAGAAAAATTAAGTTTGTGTCTGCTGCTGCTTCTTTGTTCCATCTAAGATCCCAATCCCAATCTACTGGACCATGCCACTCACATGCCCCTCAATTTTCTGTCCCACATGCCAATCATTCCTGGTAAACCCTCATTGACACACCCAGAAGCCTCTTAATCTTAGGCATCTCTTAATATAATCAAGTTGACGATCCAGATTAACCATGACAGTGACCACAGGAGAACGTTCGAGTTCTGTAATAGAGACTGGGAGAAGTCCAGAGACCTTGGATAGTGGAAGAGAAGATGAAATAGAGTGCCCCAGAACCCATCATGGGAATTATGGTAAAAGGAGGAGGTGTGCCCCACTCCACAGGTGAAATAGGGAGAGTTCCAGTGAGCACATTAACATAGGATTCAGTACCTGGCAGAAATACAGTCTAAACAGACATTAGTCCTAAGACCTGCATGGTGAACTGGTTCTGGAGAGATTTTCTGCATTTCCCAGCATATTCTCATGGTATTACTGGGACTCCTCTGGAGAAGGGCCCTATTCAAGTTCATTTCCTTGGGAGTCAAAGGCCCCTGCATTTTCCTGTCTCTGAGACTCCATGGGAGTTTCATTGCACTGACTCAGTGGGCTTTGGTCATGAGAGTCAGTTCCACCTGGGGAGAGAGATTGACACATCTCTGAAAGTTTTATGTGGTAAGAGATGGGACTGTGGCAAATGAGGGAACAGAAGGTACTTTCTTTTGAAATCAGAAGTTTAACAGATCAGTTACCAGAGTCTGGGAGCAGTAAATGGTCACATGTGATGGTGCATGGGAGTCAGGACTGGGAACCCCAGATTTGTGGGAGCAATGGTGTGAAGGAACCTGATGCCATCCCCCCAGAAAAAGTCTTTGAGACTCCATAGCTTCTTTCTGCCCTTGGAGGTGCACACAGTCATGTTGCAGAGGTGATGTTACTCTTGCCTTCCAAGTGTGTAGCACAGAAAACTCTGGAGAGACTCTTTGGGAAGTTGAACATACTGCATTTTCTTCTTGACATGCTGGGGCATCAGCCTCTACCCTGATCCGAATGTCAAATCCGAATAGTTCTGGAGAGAATGTATCTGGGGAGATCTCATTCAAACTTGCTCATCTCAGTGTGCAAAACAGATGAAAGGTATTCCTACTAACTTCTGCCAGTTGCCTGATGAACACCAGAGGGGCATGGATAGTTTCTAGCCTTTGCTCTGCCCAAGAAGACACACAGAGAGTCTTCCATCAGAGGCTGTGAATGTTCATTCTTTGTGCTCATTTGAGGCACCACTGCTTTTTTTTTTTTTTTTTTGGTGCTGGGGATTGGACCCAGGGCCTTGTGCATGCAAGGTAGGCACTCCACCAACTGAGCTGTATCCCCCGCCCTGAGCACCACTGTTGAGAGGAAATTCTAATTTTTATTAAGACTTTTTTTTATTGCTATTTTATGTTTTTCATCTTTTCTCATTTTTAATAGTTCCTTTTTTGCTTTTTCTTTCTACATTTTTCTTTCTTTCACTCTTATTTTTCTTCTGTCATATTTTCCCCTTCCCCCCATATGTTAATTTAATTTTTATTATTTTTTAAAACTTTTTACTTTATACAATGTATTTTTCATTTTCTTTTCAGTTGCTGATGGTGGTTTTTTTGTTTTTTTGGTACTGGGATTCAATCATCCAGGGATGCTTTACCACTGAGTTACATCCTCAGCCTTTTTAAAATTTGAAATAAGGTGTTACTAAGTTGCTTAGGGCCTCATTTTTTTTTTTTAAAGTTTTCTAGGTGTTTTTAAAAATTTCTTCCTTAAAGCAAGTTTTAACAAATACAAAAATAATTGAAATAATTTCTTCCATCTTATCAGACCACAATGGAATAAAACTAGAAATAAAAAAAGAAAAGAAAGAAGAGAAGCTATAGAAATTACATAAACACATGAAATTTGAAGAAGGCAGTATTGAATACACAGTGGGTAATTGAAGAAATTGGGGGGATATTAAAAAATTCCTAGAGTAAAAAAATGTAAACACAATATACTAGAATTGAAGGATATAGCAAAAGCAGTACTTGGAAGTTCATAGCAACAAGTGTCAATAAAAATATAAACAAACAAAAACAAGAAACTAATAAATAATTTAAGAATTAATTTCAAGGTTCTAGAAAAACAAGAACAAACTAAACTCCAAATCAGTAGAACAAAAGTAATAATAAAAAACAGAGCAGAAATATATGAAATTAAGACTAAAAGGACAACATATAGGTTCAAAGAAATGAAGAGTTGGTTCTTATGTATTTTTTTTTTTTCAGTTGTAGATGGACGCAATGCCTTCATTTATTTATGTGGTGCTAAGAATAGAACCCAGTGCCTTATATGTGCTAGGCAAGCACTCTACCATTGAGCTACAACCCCAGTCCAAATGTTGGTTCTTTAAAATAATAAACAAAACTGATAGACCTTTTTAGCTAAATAAACCAAAATAAGGAAAACCCAAAAAAATAAAAAATAGAGGCAAAAAAGGAGACATTACAACAAATACCATTGAAATTTAAAGAATTATTAGAGAATATTTTGGAAAACTAAATGCCGGTAAACTGGAAAACCTAGAAGGACACATTTCTGGGCACATTCGTCCTACCAAAATTGAACAAAGAAGATATAACAAACTTAAATTAATCACCAAAATAGATCAATAACAAGTAATAAGATTGAAGCAGTAACAAAAAGTCTTCCACCAAAGAAAAGTTCAGGTCTGGATGGATCTATTGCTGAATTTTAATCAAACATTTAAAGAAAATCAACACTGATGAGATTTAAAATCTTCCATAGAATAGAAATGGAAGAAACCCTTCCAAACTCATTAGACAAAGTCAATAATTATTCTGCTACCAAAACCTGATAAGAATACAGCAAAGAAAATTATAGACCACTATCCTTAATAAATATATATTAAAAAATCCTTCACAAAATGCAAATCAAAGCAGCAGGACATTTAAAAGATCATATACCTTGATCAAGTTGGTTTTATTAGGGATGAAGGGCTGATTAAATCTATGCCTATCAATAAATGTAATAGAGCACATGAATAGTGTTAAGGATAAAAGTTACATGATCATCTCAATAGACACATAAAAAACCTTTGATAATAGTCAACACCCCTTCATCACTAAAGTCCTGAATGAATTAGGTATAGAAGGATCAGACCTCAATATAATAAAAGGCTATATGCAACAAATCCATAGTCAACTTCATACTGAATGGAGAAAAACTGAAAGCATTTCCTCTAAGATCAGGAACAAAACAGCTATGCCTACTCTCACCACTCTTTTTCAAATAGTACTAGAAAATTCAGTCAAAGCAATTTGGCAAGAGAAAGAAAGAAATGGATAGACATAGAAAAGGAGGAAGTCAAATTAGCCCTGTTTACAGATGATATGATTCTATACTTAGAAAACCATGAAGATTCCATCAAAGGACTCTTAAAACTAATAAATAAATTCTGTAAAGTAGTGGGATACAAAATCAACACACAATAATCAGTAGCCTTTCTATACCCAAGTAATGAATTTATCAAGAAAGAATATAGGAAAGAAATCCTATTCACAATATCCTCCAAAAAAGTATCTAGGAATAAATCTGAGATAAAAGATATCAATAGTGAAAGTTACAAAACGCTGAAAAAGTTGAATAAATGATTAAAAAATGGAAAAAGCTCCCATGTTGCTGGGTTGGAATAATTAATATTGTTCAAATGTTTATACTACTAAAAGAGACCTACGGATTCAGTGTAATCCCCATCAAAATACCAATGACATTCTTCACAGAACTAGAAAAAAAGCAATAAAATTCATATGAAATCACAAAAGACTGAATAGTCAAAGCAAACTTGAACAAAAAGAATAATGCTGGAGGCATCACAATACCTGATTTCATAACATACTACAGAGTCATAATAATAAAAACGGCATGATATTGGTATAAAAACAGACCCATAGACCAAAGGAACAAAAGAGAGGAGTCAGATATAAACCCATATATCTACAACCAACTTATTATTTTTTCCTCTGGTATTGAGAATTGAACCCAGGACCTTGTGTGTACAAGGAAAGCACTCAACCACTGAGCTATATCCCTAAACCCTTAAAAACAATTTTTTCTTAAAAAAATTAGAGACAGGGTCTTACTAGGTTTCCCAGACTAGTCTTGAATTTGCAATCCTCTTGCCTTGGCCTCCCAAGTAACTGGGATTACAGGTGTGCACTGGCATATCAGGCTTATAACCAATTGATTCTTGACAAAGGTGCCAGAAACATATATTGAAAAAAAGCCTCTTCAACAAATGGTACAGGGAAAATTGGATATCCACATATAGAATAGTAAAACTAGACCTAGTCTCTCAACCTATAGAAAAATCATCTCAAAAAGGATCAAAGACTTTGATGTAAGATCTGAAACATTGAAAATACCTGAGGAAAACTTAGGGAAACTATCCAAGATATTGGCACAGACAAAGATTTTCTGGACAGGACTTCAATAGCTAAGAAGGGTTATTACAAATGGGATTATATCAAATTAAAAAGTCTTTCCACAGCAAAGAAAACAATCAGCAGAGTGAAGATACAATCTGCAGTTGGAAAGAATCTTGCCAAATATTCATCTGACTGAAGATTAATATCCAGAATACATAAAGAACTCAAAAAAACTTAAAGGAATAAGAGATCCATTCCAAAAATGGGCAAATGATCTGAACAGACACTTCTGAACAAAAGTACAAATTGCCAACAAATATATAAGAAAACATTTCATGTCTTTAGCCTTCTGGGAAATGCAAATAATAGCTACACTGAGATTCCATCTCATCCCCATCAGGATGGCTATTATCACACACACACACACCAAAAAAAAAAAAAAAAAAGAAAGAAAAGAAAAAAAAAAAAGCATAATAGCAAATGTTGGCATGAATATGGTTTAAAAAAAAAAAACCTTATAAACCTTACAACTTTTGGGTATCTACTCAAAGGAAATAAAAAGACTAAAAAGGAGACACCTGGATACCCATGTTTATTGCAGCACCATTCACAATAGCTAAGTTGTGGAATCAGCCTAGGTGCCTGTCAATAGATGACAAAAATTAAAGGTATAAACTGGGTGTGGTGGTGCATGCCTGTAATGCCAGTGGGTTGAATGCCACATGCTTCTCCTTCTAACCCTGGGTCCTCTGCCCAGGCCCCTGCTCTTGCTCTTGAACCTCATGTTCTCAGTGATGCACCCTATAGCTCTCAACCGATGTCATTAGAGAAGCTTCCCTTTACCCTCTACCTGGGTTAGACATCTGCTACCCTCAATATAATACACCATGTGCTTTTGCACCACAGCACTTACCAGCCTTGATGATGGTGAGATGTGATGATGGTGATGGTGATGATGGTGATGGTGATGATGGTGATGGTGATGCTGTTGCTGATGGTGATGGTGATGGTGAGGATGGTGATGGTGATGATGGTGATATTAATGATAGTTATGATGCTGATGGTGACGGTGATGATGCTGATTCTGAAGGTGACAGTGATGATGGTGATGGTGATGGTGCTGATGATTTACAGTACTGAGAATCAACACCATGTTTAGAAAGGTTTTACCACTGAGCTATATACCCTACCCTCTCTTTTATTAATTTTAGTTATGGAATTATTTAATTAATGTCACTCTTTACCCTATATTGTAAGTTCCAAGAGGAGGAAGAAGTGATCTATGTATGCTGAACTCTACATTCAGTAAGGCTTTCTGGCATATAATAGGCACTCCAATAAATATGGTTGAAGGAAGAAGAGAGAAAAAAAAGTAAAAAAAAGAAGGAAGCAAAGAGAAAACAACAAACAAGAGGAAGTCAATGAGACATACGAAGAGAGGCTTAAAACAAACACTAAATTTATCTGGATCGGCAAACGTTTATTTGACATTTATTACATGGACACTGGGGTGGAAATGGGAATAGGAAAAGGATAGGCACACATCTGTGGATATGAAACTCTCAGACAAGAGGATTAGAGAGGAAGCTGATCACTCCATTTCCATTTCAAAGTTACCTCAAATCCCACATACCCCAAATGAGTGAGTATATGGTCTGGTTCCTACTACCTCTCAGTCCTGTCCCAACTTCTTTTTTCTTATTTTTTTCTCTTTTTGTGAAAAAACACTAAATATCAACACCTACTCCAAATGAAGAGTTATTTTGAAAAACTGACAGTACAAGGGTTATGAGAGGTGGGAGCAGTATGTTAATGGAGATGTGAGATGCACGGTGGTTTTAGAGGAGCATTATTGCTACTTGGAAATAGTAGCATGTTTTCTGAACTTTTGGACCAAGATTAACAGAAACAAAAGTAATAATTGTTGAGAAAGCACAGCCAGTGTTTAGTAGAAGTTGATTCAGACAAGTGTGTCAGCTGATACAATATTTAATTATTTGTGCATTCAGAAACATTGCTTTAGTATCTGTGTTCAATGCACTAACTTGAGATGGTGTCTGGGATACAGTAATAGATTAGAGCCTTGTCTGATATCTCAAGGAAATTATGAAGTAGGAAGAGAGATATTGAAATATATCCAAAACTCAAATGCATCTTGAGGGACTAGTTATGTAGCTCAGTGGTGGAGTTCTTGGGTCCTATCTCCAGTACTGAAAAAAAAATCATCTTGAGATATAAGTTCCACAAGAGGTGTATCAAAAAATTGACTTGCTACCTACAATCAGCAATTATATACTGTATGCTTAAAAATCTGCTAAGAGGGCAAATCTCACGTGAAGAGTTTTTACTATAACAAAATAAAATAAAACGAAGAACGTGTTAGATGTATAAGCTACATTCAAAGGATTAAAAATAAAAAAGTGATTAGACATTTTGGTCACTCATTCATTATATTAGAAACGTAGGGCGCCCCCTATGGGCAAGGACTAGACCATGTGTGGAGAGTTCCTTGGCTGTACATGGCTAGGTCAGGGTCTATCTGTTGCCAGAGGTCCCTGCTTCATATTCCCCATCTATACTTAGGGAGTCAGAACTCATCTGAGGCACAGACAGTGAAGAGAAGCAAAAAATCAGCCTCATCTTCTTCTCTAACATCCTTCCCAAAGTCTCTTCTTTTCTTGTAGCCCAGAGTCCTTGGCAAGCCTTTGTTTCCAGAAGGTGCAGTTGAAGTGCAGACAAAAGACCAGGTTCTGTGGCTCAGTAAGCATCCAACTGTGAGCAGAAGCCAGTCTCTCTATTTATGGGTATTTTAGCTGCTCCAGTGGTTTGTCTCAGACCCTCATCTTCTTCTAGGAAGAAAAATTTCATTCCACAAATTCTACAGCTCTATAATGCCAATGAACCAAGTGACCCTTGGACTGCCTGGTAGGGTTAGGATGGGGGAATCTGTGATGTATGATCGAGGGATGTAGATTCTGCTAGTTTTTAGATCATGGTAGTGGTTGTAGGTCATTAAAATGTGGATACTACTTGCTATTTCTTTTCAACTGTAACAATGACTACCACCAATTCTGAAGCTATAAAGAAATTTTACTCAACACTGTGGAAATATTTATTTAAAAAATCTGAACAGGGTATAGTAGTGCAAGCCTGTAATTCCAACCACTTGGGAGGCTGAGGCAGGAGTATTATAAGTTCAAGGCCAGTTTGTACAACTTCATGAGACTCTGTCTTATTAAAAAAAAAAGAAAGAAAAAAGAAAAAAAAAAAGAAAAGAAAGAAAGGGGATGTAACACCTTTAGGTTCAATTCCTGGTGCTAAAAAAAAAAAAAATTCTGGTTATGTATTATGCTTTCATCAAGGAAATTTTTGTTGCAGCTATTGAAATTTTCAGGGTTTATTTATTTATTTTTCCAGATGACTTAAAGTGTTAATAAATTTCCTGATATTGACCCTTATATTTTTCTGTATCTTTCAAAATTCAGTTGGATCATACATTTGTATTTTCCCAGTGAAATGGGTTTGGTATTTTGAAGGGAGACATAACTGTCATTGGAAGGAGTTGCTTACTTCTGACCAATACCTGAGCAAGACAGGCAGGATGTTATGGGTAATAACAGACTCATTCAGTACAGCCTAATTCCTTTTTCACTCACAAATTTGGGACATGCGATGCAGGATTTAAGAACTGCTAAATTCTTTCTTTTTTTTTAACATTTATTTTGAAATTCCTATTTTTTATTAAGGTATCATGGACAAATAAAACTTGCATATATTCATAATACATAACATGATGTGTTTTGGTATATATATACTGTGTGAAAAGATTAAACCAAGCTAATTACGATATCTACACTCAATATCATTTTTTGTTGTGAGAACGTTTAAGATCTACTCTCTTAGCAACTTGCAAGTGTATAATAAATTATTAACTGGAGTTACCATGTTATTTGATAGATCTGAACTTATTTGTCCTAACTGGAAAACGGTATATCTCCCCATGCCCTCCACTCACTGCCCTCCCTTGGCAACCATCTTTGTACTCACTGCCTCCATGGGTTTGACTTCTTTTGGTTTCAGATAGAATTGAGATCATGTGGTATTTGTCCTTCCGTGCCTTGACCATTTCACTTAGCACAATGTCCTCTATGCTCTTCCATGATAGGATTTCCTTCTTTTTTTTTAAAGGGTGAATAGTATTGCATACAATTGTTATATTATTACATTTGTATTTATATATTACATAACATGTATACATTATGTTTGTATTGTGTATTTTGTTATGATACTTATATTATGTATATATGTAATAATTTCTCTTATCCAGTCATTTTCCGCTAGGCACTTGGACTGATCTATGCTATTGAAAATAATGCTGCAATGAACATGGGAATACAGATATTACTTTGGCATACTGATAGCAACTGCTTCCAATATATATCCAGTAGTGCGCTTGCTGGTCATATCATAGCTCTATTTTTAATTTTTTCAGGAACATCTATATTATCTTCCATAGCAGCAGTATTAATTTATTCCTAAAAACAGTGTGCCAAGATTTCCTTTTTACCACATCCTCAACAAGTCTCATCTCTTTGGAGATAGCCATTCTGGACGGGCCAGGCCTTTCTCTTATTTCTCTCTCTCTCTCTCTCTCTCTCTCTCTTCCTTCCTTTCTCCCTTTCTCCCTCTCTTTTTCTCTCTCCGTTTGTTTCTTATTACTGGGGATTGAACCACTGAGTTACCCCTACAGTCCTTTCTATGTGAGAAAGGACCTCCCTAAATTTGCAGGTTGTCCTATAGGAATTGCTGGGATTATAGGCATGTGTCTCTGCTCCCTGCCCCTTGGCTCATTTTTAAAATTTTCACCTTTTTTTCCTTTACTCATGTTTTAATCAGGTTTTTTGTTTTCTTACTATTGAGTTGTTTGAATTCCCTATGTATTTTGAATATTAACCTCCTATCGAAAGTATAGTTTGCAAATATATACTTCCATACCATAGGTTGTCTTTTCACTCTGTCAATTATTCCCTTTTTTGAGCAAGAAGTTTTTAGTTTGATGTAATCTCATGTGCTTATTTTTATTTTTGTTACCTGTGTTTTTGAGATCATTTCCAAAAAATTATTTCCCAGACCAATGTTATGGAGTCCCCAAGTAGTTTCATAGCTTCAGATCTTACATTTAAGTCTCTAATCCATTTTGAGTTGGTTTTTATATTTGGTCGGAGGTCAGGGTCCAATTTCATTGCTCTGCATGTTGATATCCAGTTTTCCTAACACCACTATTGAAGAGATGGTTCTTTCTCCATTGTGTGTTCTTGGCACCTTTGTAGAAAGCAATTTACTCTAAGTGGGTGGAATGATTTCTGGGGCCTTTTTTCTAGGAACTGTTGGATTCCTGAAGTCAATTTGCTGATACTTAAATTTAGCCAACTGTATTACAAATATACTTTCTTTGGTTGGCATTTGCTTGATTTGTTTTTGCCTAAGCATCTACTTAAATTTTCTATGGTAATTTTTTAAAATTTAATTATTTATTTATTTTTATTTTGATTCATTATACACAAATGGGGTCCATCATTTAATTTCTATGGTTGTGCACAATATAGATTTATGCCATTCGTGTAATCATACGTGTATATAGGGAATGATGTCTGTCACATTCCATGATTTTTCATATCCCCCTCCCTCTCATTTCCTTCTACATAATTTTAAGTTCCTTTAATGTGGTGCTGGGGATTGAACTGAGGGCCTTGTGCATGCAAGGTAAGCACTCTATCAACTGAACTATATCCCCAGCCCCTCTATGGTAATTTATAAATGGAATGATTAGTTTTTTTATATAGAACTTAATTGGCACATTATCTTTTTTTATTTATGCACCTCTCAATTATATAGAAAGGTGGGTTTCACTGTGGAATATTGTACATATATAAAAACATAATTTGACCAATTTTACTTACCAAGACTCCCCTACAAAACATTACCTCTTATTTTTTATTTTGGTGGTACTGGGGATTGAACCCAGGAGTGTTCTGCTGCAGAGCTACATCCACAGTCCTTTTCATATTTTATTTTGAGATAGGAGCCAAGTTGCTGAGATTGGCTTTGAACTTGTAATCCTCCTGCCTCAGCAATTAGGTCACTGAAATTATGGGTGTGTATCATCACGCCCAGCAGACATTGCCTTTTAAATGATTAAAAATATAGTGGTTAATATATTTGTTCTTTATTTTACCATCATTTGGGAAATTATTCTTGTGTAACAATATCCCCAAATATATTAACCAGGTGAACTACCCCAAAGGTCATGGAACAGAGGACCTCACAGACCAGATTAAAATGCCCAAATCACAATGTGTATTAAATCACTTAAAAACACATGGTGAGATGCCAGGGGAGAGAGATGGGAGAGGTTAACTCACTTGGGATAGGGTGCAAGCAGTGTAAAAAGACCACACTGCCTGATTTCTGATATTTGCTATGACTCCTAAGTCCTCCCAGCTGATGGTATGATTTTTAAAGGGCCCAACAGATGGAATGGATCCAGTATCCACACACTCACTTTCTGAATCTAGGAGATGCAGGTTGATAGGCCTAGCACCTGTTGAAACTTGCAATTGGCTTACTGAATGTTTGTGGACCTTATCTGAATTTCTTCAGCAAAACACAAGTAGGGCCAGAACGAGACCATGATAGGTGCTGGAAAAGCATCACCAGTTTAGAGATGACATAGCTGTTGGGATACAGGTAATATGCTCTATAAATTATTGCTTGCTCTTTTCATTCCTAAGTATTATTTTAATTTTTTCCATTATATGTTCCATTTATTTTACCTACTTTAGTGTGTCTTAGAAGTTAATCACTTACTTTACATTTTAAATCTTGTGCATTCTGCCTGTATCTTTGAAGTTATGTCCCTCCGTATGAGTTTCACTCATCACACTTATTTTGCTTGCTTTCCATGGCAGATTTGAATATTTTCAAACAACATGGCAAACACATACTATATTGGCCTTTGGAAATGATATCAAAGCTAAAGAATCTTAAATACAGGTATATGTGAAGTGGATGGGAGAGGTTAATTTATATATTTATATATGTGTTGGTAATGTTGGGGAATGAGCCTAGGTCCTCATTAAGCCATATCTACATCCCTAAATCTGTATTTCTTTAATGGTAAAAATCAAGAATGTGTAGGTGTTTGGAACATTATTAAGCCTGTTTTTAGTTTGCTATCCTTCTTCTTAACCTTATAGTACTTTATCAGTGTTTAATTTGTGGAACACAAAGGTAACTGTCATTAAATAATTAAGTTAATCTAATTTTATCTTGCATTCCTTTCAGGAGTCATCACTAGCACTGGCATTTGATTGTTTTTTTGTGGGTATAACACATATAAATTTAGCACTATATGTGTTAACTAATTTTAATTACCTGAGCAAAAGTACATCAACTCTTCTCACCAAGATTAGATGCTGGTAGCAATTTCTTGTATTCTGTCAATGTGAACTAACAAACATTTGGGCAGCTGATCAACTTTTTGGAAGAGATCTTATTGTTAGGTAGAGGAGCTTCTGTATTTTCAGATGATATAACTATGTTTCACAAAAGAATCAAAATCAATTTAAAAACTATTTGAATTATAAGTTGACTCAATGATGGAGATTTTTTTTTTCAAAATAAATACATCAACATCTATTGTAACTGGAAAAACAATGTTATAAAATTCCACTTAGCAATAACATTAAATTTATAAAATATTTGAAACAAATTTTAAAGTAGATAAGGAAATTCCAATTTTCATTCATGTATAAAAAGAGCAAGAAAAATAGTCAGGGATATGACAGTCTCCTCAAGTATATACTGTCAGGAAAAAGTTATTTAGAAACATAATTTGGCTAAAAGGTAGATAAATGAAAATTTGGAATTCAAGAATGAGGAAGTCATGATGCGAAAGAACTTTTATGTGAACTCAATTGTGTCTTGAAATGATAGCATGGCCATCCAGGATTTGCAGTACCCTCCCTGACTCTTTAGTGTTAGTGGGAAATATTCTGAGAGAAGAATAAGTACAAAGAAATCTTGAGCTTTACTCAGCAAGTTTGTTGTTGGCATTGGAATTATTAACTGATTTTATATATGCCAAAGGCTGGATGTTCTCTCTGATATGCAGATGCTAACATGGGACAAGGAGTGGGGGAAATAGGAGTTCATTGGATTAGACAAAGGGGAATGAAGGGAAGGGAGGGGAAATGGGATTAGGAAAGACAGTAGAATGAATGGGACATAACTTTCCTATGTTCAAATATGAATACACCTCCAGTGTAACTCCACATCATGTACAACCTCAAGAATGGGATCCTAATTAGAATAAGTTATACTCCATTTATGTAAAATATATCAAAATACACTACTACCATATATATCTAAAAACAACAAATAAAAAATTAAAAAAGAGAAAAGAGTGAATAAGTAAATGGTGTTGATATTACTAGGAACCACGATTCTGAGAGAATATATTAATATGTAACAGAAGAAAAAAAGTCCCATAGTGTAGGATTTGAGGTAGATATAAATATCAATTCATCTTAAAATATTTCCTTTATAGCTAGATCTATTAAAAGGACTTGAAGCAATGAACACAGCTAGTACTGATAATTATGGTCTCTAATATTTCCCACTAAAGAACTGAGGCTCCAAGGAAAAATGAGTGATTACAGGTCTGAGACAGGGAAGTGTAAGGTGAACCTACCATATTTTTTGCTATAAAGAAAGTGCTCAAAGACTAATGGGATCATGTCAAAGGAACACAGGAATTGGCTTTAATGGGTGCTTGTGCTGGCCAAAGCTGGAATAATTCAAGTACCAAAATGAATAATAGTGGTAAGGGATTATAACACATTCAACTAAAATTAATCTATAAATCTTATTTTAAAAAAAGTGAGAAGTCAGTGTTTTAGTCAGCTTTTTCACCATTGTGACTAAGAGATCTGACCAGAACATTTGTAGAGGAGGAAACGTTTATTTGAGGGCTCATGGTTTCAGAGGTCTTAGTCCAGAGAAGACTGGCTCCATTCCTCTGGACTGGAGGTGAGGCAGAACATCATGGCAGAAGAGTGTAACAGAGGGAAGCAGGTCACATGATGATCAGAAAGCAGAGAGAGACTCCATTTTCTGGATACAAAATACATATCCCATAGTCACACCTCCAATGAATCACCTCCTCCAGCCATACCCCACCTGCCTCTAGTTACCACTCAGTTAAACCCATGGGATTAAATCTCTGCTTAAGGCTGTAACCCAATCTTTTCTCCTCCAAACCTTCTTGCATTGTCTCACACATGAACTTTTGGGAGACACTTTGTATCTAAACTCTTAACAGTCAGGAATACAAAACACTTCTCTGTAGAATGATTCTAGCTAATAAAATGTGGACTAGAGTTAAAAAAAAATACCACCACACATTAATTAATACAATTAATAATTCAAACAAGAATTAACAATTGATACTAAACCTACTTATTAATTGCAAAGAAATAAATGTAACTTTATATAGGAGAACTGACTAGCTTCATTAACCAAGTGTTTTATTCAGTTTTTGTTATTTTTGGTTTGGTTTTTGCTTTTTTTTTTTTTTTTTTTGTCACTGTGACCAAAAGAACTGACAAGAACAGTGTAGAGAAGGAAAAATTTATTTTGACTCATTGTGTCAGAGATTCAGTCCATGGTTGGCTGAATTCGTAGCTCTGGGCCATAGGTGAGGCAGAATATCATGGTGGAAGTGGGTGGCCAAGGAAAGCAATTCAGGACATGACAGCTGAGAAGCAGAAAGAAAAGAAAGAGGCAGAAAGGAGAGAGAAAGAGAGAGAGAGAGAGAGAGAGAGAGAGAGAGAGAGAGAGAGAGAGAGAGAGAGAGAGAGATCTCTTCACCAGGGACAAAATGTAACCCCCAAAGGCACACCTCCAGTACCTACTTCCTCCAACAGTTATTTTCTGCCTACAGTTACAGTCCAGTTAATCCATCGGTGGAGTAATCCACAGAGTAGGCTACACCTCTCATAAATTTCACCATTTCACCTCTGAAAATTCTTGCATTGTGTCACACATGAGCTTTGGAGGATAACTCGTATGGAAACCATAACATTAAGTGATCAAATTAACCAGCATCATTATGTAATAAATTGGTTTATGTGCTTCCTGATGTGACATAGAGCAAACACAGTATATCACCAATGTTGTATTCTTCCCTAAGATGTTTAACCGGAATCTCATCATGAGAGAGCGATCAGACAAATCTTGGTTGTAGGACATTTTCCAAGACAAGTAACCTGCATCTTTTATGACAGTTAATGCCAAGACAGGAAAGCAGTTTGGGGGAATCTAAATAGGGTTTTCAGACTTGCACACTGAAGTATTTAGGTGTAAAGTGTCATAATATCTATAACTTATTGTATCTATCTGTATCTGTCCACCTATCTATAATCTATCAAGCATAAGAGTGAGTAAAACTACTCTGTTAACAATCAGTGAGTCTAGAAGGGTATCCAGAGTTTTTGTTGTTCTATTTTTTCAACTTTCTATTAGGTCAGATATTTGTCAAAATAAAATATTGGGGTGGAGGGTAAAGAAATAGAAATATGCTTGGTAGAAAGGGATAATGCATAGTTAGTTGGTGGTTTGAAAAATAAAAATAATAGGCTATGAAATAATAATTCCTGTATTTGAATAGTGATTTAAATGTAAATTTGACACCAGAGTGACTTTTGTATAATTATTCAAGTGGTAACTTCTTACTAAGTGCATAATATAAGGCATATAATCAACTTGAACTTATTGAATTCTTCTTTTATATCTTTATGAATGTTTAGAAAACAGAAAATAATTGCTGATCTGTTCATTTCATTACTTGAGAGAGAATTGTGGGGTGGTGAGGCTGGAATCCTTGAAAATTCTGGAATTTGTTTATAACTTTTTCTTATATTATTATATTATAATAATATAATATATAACTATATTATATTGTGCCTAATAGTGAATGAAAATAAATAAGTACCAATGTCAAGTTGTGTGCTTTCACCAAGTATGGTTCCATTGGGAGCATCTTTGACATGGGAAGTTTCATAGTCATATCTTCTTAATTCAGGATTCAGTTAGCCATCCTTTCCCCTCTCCCCTCAAGTTTTTTAGGCCTACAGATTTTGTTAATATGTATTCTGACTTTTTTTCCTTGGAGTCTTGTATATTTATAGTTTTCTACATAAACTGTGGTATCTTCATGATGACTGAGGCTCAAACTTAAAAACAAATCTCATAGGATTATTTTCATGGTATTTTCTTCCATAATATCTCATTTTTAAAGAGGTTCTTTATGAACTTGGTGTCCACTGTCATGCAATGTTATCCCCCCTATTCTTTCTCCCTGTAAGTTTAGATATTCTGGTCACGGGGAAGAGAATCAAAATCTGAAATTTTGTGAGAGCATGGGTCATAGACATATTTCACTGAAGAAAGGAAAATTAAATTGATAGTAATATGCAGTCCTCAATTGTTTATTTAAAAGTTTTTTGTATTAGTGCTTACTGTCACTTTAGTTCCTTTATAGTGTGTTTGATTTTTTTCCCTATTAAAATATCAGAAATATGGAAAAAAAATACCAATGTCATGGAGTTTCAGTTTATTTCTCTTTCTTTCTTTCTTTCTTTCTTTCTTTCTTTCTTTCTTTCTTTCTTTCTTTCTTTCTCTCTCTCTCTCTCCCTTTCTTTCTTTCTTTCTTTCTTTCTTTCTTTCTTTCTTTCTTTCTTTCTTTCTTTCTTTCTTTCTTTCTTTCTTTCTTTCTTTCTTTCTTTCTTTCATTTTTTACATTGCTGGGACTTGAACCCACAGCCTCATGCAAGCTTTGCAAGCACTCTACCAGTGAACCACACCCCCAGCCCTCAGTTTCCATTTCAATTAGTTTTCTTATTTTCAAAAATTTATTTTATTTAGGAATTGGAGCAAGTATATTAATTGCATTTGTTTCGGTTATGAGTGATAGCCATCTTGAAGTAGCTTAGGTAGGATGGGAAATGTATTGAAGGGAAGGGTTGAAGAGTTAAATCACAAGAGGTGTGAAGATTTAACTGGTCTTAGTAGCAATTGGAACTAAGGACATAAATTCTGATGGTGTCTTTTAGTCTCTCTCTTGCCTTCTATTCACTTTTTTATTAGTTTTTTTTACTCTGTAATGGTTGATTGTATTCCTCTATGGAGCAGGGAACATAGTCATTAAAAAGTAGGGGGTTTCTTAATATGTAGCTTCTACCAGTAACATCCAGTTAGCATAAAAACTAAGTAAAACAATCTGTTTTTCACAAGTGAGCTATTGTGTGACTGCTTCTAGGGTGGAGAAAGAAGGTAGTATAGTTTAATTATGCATCTGGGTTCAAAAATTGAGTGAAAATACCCTGTGACATCATTATGACTAAGAAAATTGCAAGTCACACTCAGCAAAGAGGTTAAGAGAGGTTAAACAGAAGAATTACCACTTAACACTGTCTCTTGAAAGATCAACTAACGCAAATCCACAGTCACAGCATTTGTTTTTGAACTGCATGCAACATCTGTAACTGAATATCTTTAACTCCTACATGCCTGGAATTTTATCCAAAACTCTGAGAATTCTTTCTATATTACAAACTTCCTAACCAGTAAGCACATTCACAACAAAAAAGTGTTAGGCTATCCCTCTGAAGTTTCTCCATAAAGTGTAAACATTTTCCCAACTGCCTCATCCCCAGAGGACAAGAAGAAGTAAAAAATCATGCCTCACATTTTGATGAATGGCATGTTATTTATTTATTTATTTTTAAGAAAATTAAGGTTGATTGTCTAACTATAAGGGAGTAGCATTGTGGGTAGCAAAAGGAGCCAAATTTGCTTGGTCTGAGTCAAAAAAGTGAAGTGTGTAAAGATTCAGTTGGCTTGGTGTGATACTCTATCCAATTACAAAATTACAAGGCAGGAATTTGGGTGTTCTGGGGTGACTATGCTGTTTTTTTTTTTTTTTTTTCCCTTTGTGATGGGAATTGAACCCAAAGCCCTGTGCCAAGTATGTACTCTACCACTGAGCAATAACCCCAGCCTTATTTGTGCTTTTTAAAACAACTCTTAACAAAGTCAATAGATTCAATGTTATTATCTCTTGTTTGATTTACAATAAGAGGATAAGGGAGTAAAAGAGAAAAGAAGTTGTCTAAAGGCTACATGCTACAACTTGAATGTGGTTTGAGTGTGTGCCCCAGAGGTTCATGTGCTAGAAGCCTGGATCCTGGTGTGACGATGTTTAGGTGATAGAATCTCTGAAAGGAGGGGCCTCATGAAGATAATGAGGTACTGGGGGCACTTCCTCAGAAGGAATTAATGTTGGTTTCTCTGTCTTAATTAGTTCACTTGAAAGCAGATTGTTATAAATCAAGGCCACCTCATGTACTTGACCTTTTCTGGACCCTACTAGTTCCCTTGCTGCTTTTCCACCAGGTTATGATGCAGTCAGGGGGACCCTTGCCCTGATTGTGGGCCTCCAGAATTCTGAGCTAAATAAATCTCTTCTTATAAAGTACCCAGCCTCAGGTATTTTGTTATAACAGCACAAAACAGAAAAATACTGCATGCATAGGAAGTTGCTTTCATGAAATAATCTGTGGTTTCAGATCATTAAACATTATATGCTATGAATGTCAGCAATAGAGCAGAGTCTAGGTAGCCAGAGTTGATATATTTCTGCCTAGAGGTGACATGTTGTTTTATAAAAGGAAGCTGCAAGAATTCAGTGTCCTTATAGCCTTATTGTTAATCTTGTATCTAGTGCCAGAAATATGGTAAATATATATTCTGTTTTTTTTGTTGTTGTTGTTTGCAAGCATATATTCTTGTGGAAATTTAAAATTAAAAAAAAATATTGCCAGGGTAGAAGAATAAGAACAAATGTTAAAAGAAATTGGAATTTGGTACTTTCTGACTTGATGACCTATGTGGTATTTGCAAAGTGAACTGATTTTGATTAAAAAAAGAAAAAAGAAAAAGAAAAAAAAGGCCTGGGAAAGTTTTTTGATCACTCTCAACCTTAAGTTTATAGGTGTGTGAAAACACTTAAATAATCTGTCTAGATATGATTATGTGAATTAGGTGCTCAAAATATAGGTATTAGATTTCATATTAGGTGTTTTTACAATTTACATTTAAATCCTAGTTGACTTCTTAACAACCTGGTGTTATATGGAAAATTCACAAAGTCAGTCTTGGTCTGAGACAGGGCTGAGAATTGGAGAGCTGGGGACAGTTAGCCTTGAGGGGCCACCAGAGCTCACCCTATATCTGACCTTTGTTACTGGGTATTTATGTTAAGCTAGCTACAAAACTGTTTTATTTATTTCCCTCAGCAAAATGGCAAGACAAACTTCTAGCATAGGGGAGTATTTCTACATTGAAAGAGAGAAAAAGATTTCAAAATAATGTCTGATGGAATATACAATGCAAAAGAAGAGAACCAGATAATATTTTATACAGTAAAAGCAATAGTCAATAAATTTTGACTTTTCCACCTTTCTTTTCTCAAATCTATCTCATAAAAAGTACTTTCTGAATCCCTTTGATAGAATAAGATACATTTAAAAACATAGATTCTTCCTCTTACAGTCTTGGTTGGCTTCTTATAGTTTAAAATTAAAAGTTAAGTTAAAAAGGAAATGTTGGGTTCCATAGAGTTCAAACACTGATTTCTACTTATGTGTTTTAAAATAAATTCAACTGTAAAATTTATATAAATAAGATTTATTTTGAATTTTGGCATAAAAATGATAATTTTATGGGCAAACCAATTTCTATATAATATCATTACTATTCATAAGGGAACAAAGTTTTCTTAGATTTAGAAAATATGCTTGGCTATTTGCATGCTTTACATATTACCACTAGATTTCTTTCTTTTTTTTTTCCACCCTTTGAGGAAAAGAACAAAAAGATGGAAAATAACTTTTTCTTCCATGGCTTCAAAATTTCCAGAATTGCTAAATCTCTTTTTAAGATGTTACTAATGTTGGTTGCAATCATCTATAAGACTTAGAATTTTCCTATACTAATGAAAACTTGGCAAATTGGTAAGTTTTGAAATTCTGTATGAAAGGATTTATACTCCTTTGAATGGAAGCATTGTGCCCATTTTATAATTACTTCAGTTGCTTAATATTTAAAAATCCACGTTCAGGTTTCTTTCTTAGACAACACTCTGTTCTGGTAAGTTGTTAGCTAAGTTAACATCACTGAGTAGCCTCTGTGACTTGTACAAGCTTCATTTAAGACTCTAGTGACCAGACAGTCTTTAATAACTACATGCATAGCAATGAAAACCGTTGTTGTACTGCAATACTCTGGCCTTCATATCTCATTATGAGGGGAGAATAAAAGCTCTATCCTGCTTTTAATTAGTCTTTAGCCACATAGAGCACTCCTATAAAAATATTTATTTTATTGTATCATATAAAATTTGTGCCACATTTGTGAATGCAACACAGTGGCATGCTTTAGTAGGTAGGTGCATAGAGGTAAAATGCAACTTTTTGTGCTCTGTATCAGTGAAAACCAGAAAAGCTCTACAAAGACAAATTAAGAACTTGTTCAACCAATACACACAGACTACAGAGTAAATATTGAGAAGACCACATATGTAGTTTACTTTTTTTAAAATAAAGAGTATAATATTTTGCATTAAGTCTTCATCCTTCTAGTGTAAAATGTTCAATAGGGTAATTTCTTCAGATTTGTGGTAAATAGGTACAATCTAACAAACTACATCCTTCATAATTTTGAAATAAAGGTCTTGCTAAAAAGAAAGATATAATCAGCCCTTAGCCATAGGATACCACTTTCAGCAATAAAGAGAAAATAATCAGGGAAGCAACCAGTTGGCTGAAATAAGGAAATAGGGAGGGAATAATTATCAGTTTGTAATCGCTGTGACCATTACCCTTCTCAATAGTCTCCTCTTGAGCGAGGCTTCTGCACCTGGCACTTCAGTGCGGTGGCAGCTGAGAGAGGACACAGAGGCCAGGCCATAATGGCCTGCTGCCCGGCCCTCTGAGCAGGTCGCCATCTCAATGGCTGCAGATGTTTGTGAAGAATGATCACTCCTAGGTACCCTCCTTCAGTTGTAATCCCAGAGTCCTTGTTGCAGCCAGCAGCTTGAGCTCTTGAACATAAAGGCCAGGCCTGAATTAAGGGTCTTGAGAAAGCTTTGATAGGCCCAGCCTTAGATGTTCTAAGCAGATTGTGAAAATAATTTACAACAAAGGACCAAGTTAATTTAAAAACAGGGTTTTCTTTTCTTTCTCTCTCTCTCTCTCTCTCTTTGGTAACATTAAATTTGTGTTATGCTGCTTCTGGTGAGTTTCTAAAGACTGATAAGCTTGTCTGATGTCATTTTCTGAGTTTTAAATGTATATGCATAAGCTGACGAGGCTGTAACTGGTTTTTATTAAACTATTAAAAGGGAATACTAAAAGAGGGTTTAAAATCAGGTGCATTCAATAAAACTCTATTTGAGTTGGCACAGAGGCAGTTACACATGTTTTTTAGTTGAGCTGGTGCTGGAAGTTTATCACCTGTATTACTATGGTTAAATGTAATTTTGCTTCAGTAAAAGTACCATTTGTAATTTCTATCAACTATCATTAGGGTGTGTTCCTAGTTGATAAATTAGCTCGATGTTGAGAGACAAGTGATATACCCATTAGATTTACTGTATTTAACGGTGATTTATACGTTTCGATTAGCCATGACTTTCAGAAAAAGGAGAGGAGTTCAAAGAGGGCTCCTTAGGGCAGAATAAGTGCCCCATTTAAACTAATAGATTAAGCATGCTCATAACCATTATCAGTATGGTCCAACTGAGAGAAGAAACAATCCCTAATAAAGAAGGTAACTAACATCCTATTTTAGGGGCCAAATGATTGTTCTCTCTTTATTTTTCTAACTGAAAGAAAATCTTTCTTCATCTTTCATGGAATGGTTTTGAAATTTTGGCTTAAACTGGAACCATTGACCCTTTTTTGTCTGCCCTTATATGTAATCTGCCTTCCTCTGGGAAAACACTTGTCTTCCTTCCTGGAATTTGTTAACACTATTTGGGTTGGCCAGAAGGAGTTGCCTAAGAGGAAAACGGAGCTGGGTAAGAGGTCAGGATCCAAAGAATGGGATCATGCTTCCATCAACACACCCACTCCATCCCCTGGATTCACAAAACAGCATATGGACCCATATGCCTAGAAATAGGAGCTATTTTGGGTTCAGGTAGATATATATTTTTTATTCAACATAATATGAATTCTGTCTAGGGTGTACATGCTCATTTCTAGAGCAACTAGTCATCTAAATTTGATGCCTTCATAACTTCATAGCCAAATAGAATACTTGAAAGTTGCTGAATATTAATTCCCTTCTGATAGCAAAAACCTATTTTTGTGTGTGTGGTGCTGGGGACCAAACACCAGGACCCACAGCACGCTAGGAAAATGCTCTGCTGCTGAACTACATCCCCAGTCCAGTAAGTACTATTTCTGAAAGTCAACCACCTCTGTCTTCCTGCAGTTTTTAAGATGGTGGCTATGATGGTGGCTTCTGCTATTCAGTAATGGCACTGTCACAAAGCTTCACCCTACACACAGACTCCATGTCCATTTCTGAAATAATGAATCTGAGCGAGGTCTCAGAATTGTGTCCATTATTTAGAAAAGATTGTTATGAGGTTTCAATTAGAAGTTATGTCCACTGAGAGATTTATGGCTGTAAATTTCTCCATACACATGTTTTTCATTATAATGGCAGGGAACCAATAACTTTTATGTGATTCCCATCACCCACTCTTCCCTCGGCCCCACCATGCAACTGAAATCATAGGAGAGGCCACTCAGGTTCTTGAAAAAAATGTGGACATTTATAGATTTTCTTCAAACAGGAATTCTTCTGTTTAAGAAATAAGCCAGAAATACCACAGAAAAAGATTAGCTAGATTGTTGTTTGGTAAGTGTGGGAAAGTAGGAGCTATCTGGAACTAAGGTTTGTTATAGCAGTAATACTTTGTTTTGTTTTCTGAAATGGATGTTTACTAAGAATATCTTAGGATATTCTTGTTGGATTAGTGTTGGGCTGGCACCCCACTCATTTCAACATCATGTTTTTATATCATTACTTCTGAAATCTGTGAAAAAACACACACTCTGTCTTCTATAGGACATGTACACATATACACATTCCTCTCTCTCACACACACACACACACACAAACACACACGCACCAGTTGGATTACTGCATCATAATGTGGCCTATCTTTGGAAATAACTCTTGTTTTCCCTTGGTGAAAATTATGAATGTTATGTATGGTTAAACAATCTTCACATTAGAAGTTGTAATTCTGAAGGCTCCCTTAGTTCCCTAGGGTAGCCATCTAAATCCATCTTCCTCAAACCAGGAGGAAAGATGAGTAGAAATGAGTCTTGCAATTTGTTAAGCAGAAGGACCTTTCTAGCACTGAAAATATTTTCAGTATTCCCACATCATAATTATTATTCTTTCAATAGTTATTGATAGAGCAAATAAATATCACTGAATTCATAGTAATTTTAAATAAATTGATAATTATGGCAGTTTCTATGTACATTTGAGAAAGAACAGAAAAGCAGTTTGCAATATATTATTTATTCAACATAAAAAATTGATGAACCCCTAGATTCAAGAACAGCTTTGACTTGGATTTTTGACCCACGGAGTCAAAAACTTAGTTTTAAAATAAATTCAAATGGTGCATGGTCCATTTTAAAAACAACATCAACACCAGTAGTGGCAGCAAGAATTCCTTCAGGCCCTTAGGACATGCCTGTGAACTTCTTGACCCTGAGAGGAGAAATAACATCTGAAGAAATTAAAATCAATTTTATGAAACTTTCTCAGAACTTTGCATTAACCCTGCAAAACAATTTTATTTATTCCATAGTGCTGAATATAATATTTAAAAATATTGATTAAACTTGTATGCTACTGATAAAATATCTGAAGATCCTCCATGTTAGAACATTACTCAGTTTGAATACTAGTACAAAGCATGACAATCATTTTGTTTCTGGAAATGAATTTTGAATTTAGTATATTTCTCAGACTAGAAACAATAACCTACTGGAATATCCTGTGGGAACTTAAGCCTCTTTGGCTAAGAGAGGAGGTCAAGGAAAATTATTATGCATGGAGTACCTACAGTGTGCTGGGCAATGTTACAGGTGACATATGGATTCTATTGACCCATCAGAATAACCCTATAGTGTTCTAGCAACTATTCCCCAAATGTAGCCAAAGAAGGGCAGCCAGATGGGAGCTCCTGAGGATGGAACACACTGGACAAATAAACTCCTGGGAAGAGAGTTTCACCATCTGGACCAAATGGCAACTGGGAAACCTTGGCTTCCACATTAATTTAGAATAATAGGTGAAGAATCTCAGCATTGCTGAAGGGTGGACCCAGCCTTAGCAACCACATAGCTATTGTGCTGCAGACAAACAACACATAATTCAGAGAGAACTGGGCAAGGGAAAGGCTTTCTGAGAACTGAAGCCAAGTAGAGTTAGAGGAAGAGTGAAGAGGCAGCTGCAAGTCCTCTGAAGATCAGAGGAGACTGTTTCAGATTTCAATAGGGAAAGACCAGTAGTCTTGGGTAGGGGTTGAAAATGAATGTCTAGCACGTACTTGGAACTCAATAAGATTTTTTTAAAAGTAAAGGATAAATGGTTATTCTAGTAACTATTGCTACATCATAAACTTCCCCAAAATATAGTGACATGAAATAGACATTTGATACACGTTCAGGAATAGTGAAGATTGGGAATTGGGACAGACCACTGTAGGGATGGCTTGTCAAAGATTTAGTGACTCAAAGGTAGAGCCTGGTCATCTCTCTTTACTTACATGCCTGGAGATGGAGGTGGCTGATCCCTCACCAGGGGCAGTCCACTGAAACACTGCATCTGGCTTCTCCATGTAGTTGCTCCCTGGGGCTGCATTTCCCAGGGTAAGCAATCCAAGAGACCCACACGGAGGCTGTATCACCTTTGAGTCCCCAGTACCTGAAGTCCAATGGCACTACCATAGTCACAAATTCAACGAGAGGGAACATAGATGATACTTGGACAAAGAGTCAGAATCCTTTTGTAAGAAGAGCATTAAGGATGAGCATGTAGCGTCAGAAATAGAGTTGCTACCATTGTTGAAAAATAGCAACCTGTCACAGTGACTGTGGTTACAGGTGCTAGGGAGGGGTGAGATGAGAACCTCTCAGTCCATCGGGGAAGATATGAAGCACAGGGAAGAATCTGTAGAGTGAGGGGAAAATGCACCTATATCCAGTTTCTCACCTCTGGTCTTAACATTGACTCTGGTCCTGCTGTACTTTCGGTTGGAGATGGGCCTGCCCAGTTTAGCCTACAATCCAGGATCAGTTGAGAGACGCTCCTACCTGGGACAGACTCCTGCGTATCAGCTAACAAATAAATTTTCAGAGAAATTAGAGAATGGGGCAACGGCAATGCCAACTTATTAAGAGCCTAGAACTTTGCTATTTTCTTTTATTTGCTATGATGATAAGAGGCACTAATCTCTGAAAGATTAGTGTGTTTAATTTGGAGGACAGCAAAGAAACGTGAGCCTGGGGAGACTGTTCTATTCAATCATTCTTTAATTAATTAATTCAGCAAATATTTGAATGCCAACTCTGTGCCAGTCTAGGGGGAGAGGGTACCTCCAGAAAAAGCATAGCTGAAGGCTAAGCTGAGCCCTGAACCCTGGGAGGTCAAGCAAGAAAAAAAGCACAAAGCCTCCTGTAAGGAAAGAACTCCAGGGCTTCATCTAGTAAGCAGGAGGCTCAACACCTGCCTTATTTAACATTTGATCAACATGACCAGCAAAGGCTCACAGTGAAGCAACGATGGGCTAGATCCCCCACTTGGCTGAGACTCTTTTGGCTGGAACTTAATTTAGTTTCACTGCAAACATTTTAAATCAAATACTACGATTCAGATTAAAATATTCTCCTGTGGCTCTTTGGTACTTAATTTTTTCTCCTCTATGCCTTAAAATGTCTATTTAAAACTTCATTTGGAACTCTTACTCAAAAGAGTAAATTAAAAAAAAAAAACACTTCACACGTCTATCTTTTTCTCTATGTTCTTAAATATTTTATTGTGGGTGTCAACATCACAGTTTGAAAGCACTCAGCCAATGCTCAGTTTTTCCTTCGTTGATTATCCCATGAATGAATAATCTAAGTATTTTGTTTTTCTTCCTGACAGCTGTCTTCCTTTCAGCTCTTTTACTACTTATTAGGGCAGAAGCAAAAAAACAAAACTCAAAAGCACTGTGCTATTTATTAGCATTTCCACTCAAATGACCATAGAAAGGAGGAGATTGTACGTGCAGGCTAAATGACTTCCCCCACAACTACCTATGGCCTTCAGTTAGGCGTGCTTACTTGGTTCTCACTCTTCTGTAGTAGATCTAAGTTTGCAAAGCCCATTTTTTATATAGTTCTCCCATTTCAGACACTTTCCTTCCAGTCTTCAGCTCAGATTCTGGATGTCATTTACACTTGTCAGTCAGAAGCTCAGGTGTCCTTTTTAAGCCAGAAACCAGGCAAAGCCTCTATCTCCACTGCTTCTGCTCTTTTATTTTAATTAATTAATTAATTAATTAATTTATTTATTTATCTATATTTACTTATTTATTGGTACCAGGGATTGAACCCAGAGGCACTTAACCATGGAATCACATTCCCAGCCCTTTTTTATTTTTTATTTTGAGATAGGTCTCACTAAGTGTCTTAGGGCCTGGCTCAGTTGCTGAGGCTGGGTTTGAATTTGCAATCCCCCTGCCTCAGTCTCCTGTGCCACTGGGACTACATGCATGTGCCACCACATTCTGCCCTACTCTCGTTTTGTAGCCAGCTCTGCAGCAGCACTGGCTGGCAGCTCCTGACTGTGGCAATAGTGGTGTAATTCCAGAACTTTCCAGTCTTTCGGGGGACTTCTTGATTATAGAGAAACCTTCTCCTTTGGTGGCATAATTCTTCAGAATGTCTATCAACTTTGACCTTTTAATTTCTTTTTTTCTTTTTTCTTGCCTTTTCAATAATAATTGAAGGTATTTAACAACCATGAATCAACCTTTCAATAAACTTTCAATAAACTAGCTAGAGTAGAAAATGCTCTCTGAGACCGATCCCTGACTCAAGTACGTAGAAAGTTTAGGGGCTGGGAATATAGCTCAGTTGGTAAAGTGCTTGCCTCACAGGCATAAGGCCCTGGGTTCAATCCCCAACACCACAAAAAAAAAAAAAAAAAAAATGTTTACCTGACTCAGGTAGAAAAATAAAATTCCCAGATTGTCCTAGATATGCAATAACATTAACTTAGCATTAGACCTGTCCTTCAGAAAATGCATTCTAATGCTAATGTTAGTTTTTTTTTTTTTTTTTTACCCCCAACCCCCAAGTCTTTGGAAAATATCAAACTACAAATTAATCTACAGTTCTTATGGTTCTTTAGAATCTATGATGAGGTTGATACAAGGGCCTGATCCACTTCAAAGTGAAAAACCCTACTTGTATTCCAGAAACAATGTGGCCTACATTTCTCAGCTTTCCTTGAAGATAGGCATGGACATGTGACTAAATATTACACAATGACATATAGAAGGAAGTTAAGTGTGTCTGCTGGGAAATTATTCAAAAAGTATATACAGTCTCCTAGACATACTAATGGATTTTTAATGGGGTGTGAGAAAAAGAAGAAAACCAAGGAAAACTTCATGAATTTTGATGAGTACTACTGGAAGGATGGATGCATTATCAACTAAAATGGGGACATCTGTGTGTGGCAGTCAGGGAACATCAGGAGTTCATGTTCAGAATTGGCAAGTTAGAGGTAAATATTTGAGGTCCAGGTTGCAGATTGCAATAGGGAATTTGATAGACAAGCTCAGGGTTCAGAAGAGAGGGCTGGGCTGGAGAAGCAATTTTGAGTTTTTGGCATATGGTATTTAAAGCTCAAAAATCAAAAAAGATCACAAGGAGAAGGAGTAGAAAAGTAAGAGGACCAAAAATTGAGCCCTGGGTAGGTTGGGGAAACCTGCAAAGGGGACAAAGAAGGAAAAAATAGAATCTAAGGAGAAAGTCAATAAATATGGTGTCCTGAAGTCAAGTAGAGGGGAAAAGAGGAGGAGGAGGAGGAAGAAGAGGGGTAGGGAGAGGGAGAGGGAAAAGGAGAGGGAGGAGGAGGGACAGGGAAAGGGAAAGGGGAAGTGGAAGGGGAAGGGGAAGAAATAGAAATCATTTGAGCCAGATGCTCCTAATAGTCCAAGTAAGCCTTGACTTTGACTACTGGATTTACTGAGGCAGTTGTGGGTTGTGATATGGAAAGAGCAGTTGTGGAGAATGGTGGGGTGAACACTGGTTGGAGTTGGCTTAATTTTATAAGGACTCCCTACTTTCTCCTCATGGGCTTTCCTACTGACTCATGTCTACCTAAATGTGGGAGGAGAGCATAGGCCAGTAATTCACGTTTCCCTCTTTTCTTTCTAGTTGTTCTCCATTGTATTTATTCATTATGATTATTTTTCTATGAGACTCTTATTGTGCAGGGAACTCTATTTTCTAGGTTTTATTTTCCTTCGGTCTAAACCTATTAGGTAAGCATGTTTGTTATCTCCATTTAATATGAAGAATCTGGAACTCAAAACCTGAACAGACAGCTAGGAAGTTGTAGAACTAAACTTTGAACCCAGAGTCCATGCTACTGAACTCTAATCCCAGAAGCTCCTCTGATAATAAGTATGATACATGTTCAATCTTCAGAGGAGATCTGAGTTTAGTAGGGAATTCAGAACCAGAAAAGGCTAACCACAACTCAGTTTTTATTGTTGTTGTTTATATTTTGGTGCTGGGGATAGAATTCAGGGCCTCATTCATGTCAAGGAAACAATTCACTTTGACGAGAGAATCTAGGCAGGAGCTCTTAAATCAGCACTGGGTTCTAAATGGCCTTCTTCAAGAAGGACAGGCTGAGTTGGGTCCCCAAAAAGACATGTGAATTAATCCAATGAAGAGGGAACCATGAAGGAAGTACATTTCAGTAAGAGCAGTCGATGACAATGATCCAGGGTTATAAAAGAATATGACACATTCAAAAAGTCTTATCCTCAAAGTCTCATAAACTCTCCTTTTCTATTTTCTTGGTTGTCCTGGAAATTGACTCCTGGGCCTTGCACATGCCAGGCAAGCACTCTGTCACTGAGATTTATTCCCAACCCTTGTAAACTCTTCTAAAGATTCTGGATTTTATCTTAAGGACAATGGAGAATCATTCAAGGATGTAAATGGGAAAATGATACGTTCAGCAAAAGGATCACTCTAAACTTGCTTTAGGATAGAATGCAGTAGTTTGCAGAATCCCAATATTTTTCCTACAACAACCAGAGGAATCAAATATAAAAACTATTTTAATTTTAAAGACAGTGGAGAGCTGAAGAAGCAAAAATTAAGAGATAAATTGGTACATACTCGAGAGAGAGGCCAGGGGCTGGGGAGAGGCTTACTGCAATGAGATGAAAAAATCCAGGATTTTTTTTTTTTCTTTTTGGGACTATTTTCTAATTCTGGGCTCACACTGAACATTGGGATTGGCCTTTGTAAAAGAATGCTACTAAGGGGAATAGGAATCACTTTAGCTTTTGGCAGTCATGTGGGGCTGTGTGACAGACTGGAAACTGTCCTAAAGGCACGGGAGGCATGTGGGAGGCTGGGGAAGTAGGCAAAGGGCTTTGGAAAAGTAACATGAAATCTTTCATAATTGGGTGCTTTAAAAAATAAAGTCAAACTAGGAGAAGTGGGCTGTCCTCAAACACAAAGTAGTCTCGCCTTAATAAATTTGTCAGATTTTGAAACTGTGGACATAGGAGGCAAAGAAATAGGTCAAAATCTCTGATGAGCAGGACAAAATCTTGTTTTTCAGGGCAAAGAAAAAGAGACTCAGCAGGCGGTGGGTCACACCCAAGGAAAACAAACGAGGTAAAATGAGTCTTACAGAGACTAACCCATTTTGAAACTAGTTCAGTCCTTGTCTGTGAACTGAAGTGACTGGTCCTCTGGAGCTTCCACAGTTTTTCACATATCAAGTCTGCTCTAGAGTCGCTCAACATACCAGGAAGTAGCACTGTGTGACTGACCATCATGAGAAAAAACAACCAATAGAAAAAGAGCAATGGCTGATGTAGATGTTGGAGTTAGCAAACAAGAACCTGAAGATAATTGTGAGAAACCTTTACAGGACTTTACCACAATAATTCCTAGAGTAGACTTGAAAATCTGTAAAAATATAGAAGTTATGAACTGTATGATGCATCAACTTCACATAATTTACATATATTGAATATTAGACCTACAACTGTGGAACGCACATTCTTCTCAAGTACATATGGGACATTTACCAAAGGAGGTTTCATACAGCCACCATAAAGCAAGTGTTAGTGAAATCATGCAAAGAGTGTCCTCTGACAACAGTGGAACTAAATTAGATATCAATTACATAAAAAGTCCCCAATATAGAAATGAACCAATTACTTCTAAATAAGTCACTGGACACAAGAAACCACAATGAAAAGTAGGAAATATTTTGAATTAAATGATAATGACGATATCAGATATCATCAAAACTCATGAAATATAGTTCAAAACCATTCCTTAAATCTCTACTTTATTAAGTTGGATAAAGAGGAGCAAATTAAATCCAAAGACAGTTGAAGGCAGAAACTAATGACAGCAGTGGTCAATAAAACAGAGTAGAAATATAATACAGAAAAATCAACAAAGCCAAGAATGTGTTCTTTGAGAAGGTTATAGCAATTGATAAATTCCTAGCAAGACTGATCAAGCAAAAAGGGAGAAATTACAAATTACCTATATTAGGAATGAAAGAGGGATGTAACTACTGATTCTAGAGACATCATGAAAATAATAAAAGGATTATGAACAACTTTCATACTATAGGGGGAAGAGGGCTGAGGATCTTGACCTTGGGCATGTAAAATTTCACATAACTCCCCTCTTTTTAGTATATTATTCATATACTTAATTGTGGTTGGGGTCTCAGTCCCTTTTCTTCATAAATAAACCTCTTGTCTTCTTTTGTAGTGGGGGAAAAACTTATACTCCTTCTCCTAAGGGGACGATACAGGACAAGATTTTAAAGCAGTCTTTCAATTGATCTTGCTGTTTCTAGTTCCACTTTACTACCAATTCCAGTAATGCATGCTGTTTTCATTTCTTAACTTTCTAGAATTGTTTCTATAGTAAAAATTAACTTACTTTTTGACTTTTCCCTGCTGGCTAAGGATTTAATTTTCTCCAAACTGCTAATTAATTAAGTTGCCACTATTGTTCTACTTTCTAGCTTCCAGAATCACATAGTTTTCAACTCTTCTTGAATTCCCTTTAGCTCTGCAAATTATGCCTCTTTAAAAATTTCGTAGAGGTGTTTGGGAGGAACAGCCTAAGTGCATGCGTTCCGTCTTCCATCTTTCACTGGAAGAAGTCCCTCCTTCCTATCTACTGAACTGTGCTTCATGCAGTCAGGAACTAGACTGGCATCTTAGATAGAACACAGAACTAGTCTTTATCAGATACACTTTTTAGAACTATGTGATTCTTTAAATATGTGCTTGTGTAATTTTAATAAAGGAAAAAAGCTTAAAAACACAATAGAAACCACAGTACGTTTAAGGAAAGAGAGTCCACAGAACTAGGTAATATTGAGTCATTAGACAGACATGGTATTATAAGTGGGAGAGTATTTAAGAAGGAAAATTAGTCATATACTTAATTGTATTATAATGCCATTTATAAAAATATCTAAAACATGGTTATTTAGTCATATGAGAGTCACAGAAGCCATTGTTTGATCTCCTATATCCCATATGTCCTTAAATTTCATCTGCCTGTAATGTTTAGTCGTACCTTGAGGTTCACCATCCTCCCACATATTTTAACATGGGAGGTAAGATTAATTAATATATTTGACTTATAATTTTGTTCAAATAAAATAACTTTTAAAAACAAAGGACTTGGGGGTATAGCTTAGCAGTTGAGCACTTGCCTAACATGTGTGAAGTCTTGGGGTCAATTCCCCAGCACCAGAGGGAGAAAAAATAAAAAGAAAAAACACATGTGAGAAGCTTTTATAATGCATATCAGAATTAAATCATAACAACATAAAAGAGAAAATAATGTTCTATAATATGAACATGAGTCATACAGAGTCCTAAAACAAATACTAAATAATCCAAGATGATTTAATCAAATATTAAGATAATGATAAAGCCCCTAAGAATATAGAACATTAGGGAGATAAGAAAGATCTGTGAAATTTCTTTCTTTTCTTTTTCATTTTTTTTATTGTGGTACTAAGGATTAAACCCAGGGGCACTTAACCACTGTGCTACATCCCAGCTCTTTTTTTATTTTTTATTTTGAGACAGGGTCTTGCCAAGTTGCTTAGGGCCTCTCTGAGTTACAGAGACTGACTTTGAACTTGTGATCTTCCTGCCTTGGCATTCCCAGCCACTGGGATTACAAGTGTGTACCACTGCACCCAGTAAAAATAAGTATCTCTAAGATTGTACAGTCTTATGAGAAGAATGGGTAGAACCTGGATGAGAAGCACGAAAAAGAAAGATCTATGTATGTGAAGAGGAGGGGGAATGAAGCACAGAGTGGACAATTACCCAGAGGTCCCTTGGGATATGCATCCTGTGGACTAGGGCAGAGGCAATATTGAATGAAATAAACCTTGTCTTTGGGATCTTATCAGATTATCTTAAAAGTGCACTGAACTTATCCATAACTGTATTTATGGACAGAATGCCTAACAAGGGAGCCATGTGATTATATGCCTTGGGGAGTTCTTGAGATTAGTAAAATATGAGCTGAGGAATAGACTCATAGCTTTGCATACAGATTCTATCATCATTAAAACAAAATCTTATTCTTTGCTTTATACTCAGTGCCCAGTGTAATCCTGGCATAGAGCATTTTTCTTTCTTTCTTTTTTGTTCTTTTTAGATAAACATGAGAGTAGAGTATATTTTGACATATTATAGCTTTCATTCCCCTTTGTCTAATCCAATGAATTTTTGCTCTTCCCTCCCGACTCCTTATTGTGTGTTAGCATCTGCATATCAGAGGGAACATTTGGCCTTTGGATTTTTTGGGATTGGCTTATTTCACTTAACACGATAGTCTCCAGTTCCATCCATTTACTGCAAATGCCATAATTTCATGTTTCTTTATGGCTAATATTCCTTTGTGTATATGTACCACATTTTCTTTATCCATTTATCTTTTGAAGGGCACCTTCGTTGGTTCCATACCTTAGTTATTGTGAATTCAGCTGCTACATACATTGATGTGGTTGTGTCACGACAGTATGCTGGTTTGAAGTCCTTTGGACAGATGCTGAGGAGTGGGATAACTGGGTCAAATGGTGATTCTATTCCAAATTTTCTGAGGAATCTGCATACTGCTTTTCAGAGTGGTTGCACCAATTTGCATTCCCACCAGCAATGTACCAATGTACCTTTCCCCGGACATCCTTACCCACATTTATTGTTACTTGTATTCTTAATAATTGCCATTCTGATTGGAGTGATAAGGAATCTCAATGTAGTTACAATTTGTATTTCTCTAATTGCTAGAGATGTTGAACTTTTAAAAATATATTTGTTGACCATTCATATTTCTTCTGTGAAGTGTCTGTTCAGTTCGTTTGCCCATTTATTGATTGGGTTATTTGTTTCTTTGGTGTTAAATTTTTTGAGTTCTTTATATATCCTGGTGATTAATGCTCTATCTGAGGTATCTGAGGTCCAGGTGGCAAAGATTTTCTCCCATTCTGTAGACTTTCTCTTCATGTTCTTGATTATTTCCTTTGCTAAGAAGAAACGTTTTAGTTTGAATCCATCCTATTTATTGATTCTTGATTTTACTTTTTGTGCTTTAGGAGGCTTGTTGAGGAATTTACTTCCTAAGCTAATATGATGGAGATTTAGGTCTACTTTTTCTTCTAGTAGGCACAGGATCTCTGATCTAATGCCTAGGTTCTTGATCCACTTTGAATTGAGTTTCCTGCAAGGTGAGAAATAGGATTTTAATTTCATTTTCTACATATGAATTTCCAGTTCTTCCAGCACCATTTTTTGAAGAGGGTATTTTTCTTTCATGTGTGTTCTTGGTATCTCTGTTCAGTCTGAGATAACTGTATTTATGTGGGTTCATCTTTGTGTCTTCTGTACCATTGGTCTACATGTCTGTTTTGGTGTCAACAACATGCCATTTTTATTACTATATCTCTGTAATATAGTTTAAAGTTTGGTATTGTGCTGCTTCCTCCTTCACTTTTCTCACTGAGGATTGCTTTAGCTATTCTGGGCCTCATATTTTTCCAAATGAATTTCATATTTGTCTTTTCTATTTCTATGAAGAACTTCATAGGAATTTAAGAGGAATCACATTAAATCTCTATAGTATTTTAGGTAGTATGGCCATTTGGACAATATTAATTCTGCCTATCTAAGAACATGGGATCTTTCCACCTTCTAAAGTCTTATCAATTTCTTTTTTTAGTGTTTTGTAGTTTCATTGTAGAGGTCATTACCTCTTTCGTTTGATTGATTCCCAAGTTTTTTTTTTTTTTTTTTTTTTTGAGGCTATTGTGAATGGGATAGTTTTCCTAATTTCCCTTTCAGTTGATTCAACACTGATGTATAGGAATGCAATTGATTTATATCCTGCTATTTTACTGAATTCATTTATGAGTTCTATAAGTTTTCTGGTGGAGTTTTTTTTGGGTATTTTAACTATAGAATTATGTCATTGGCAAATGGGGTAGTTAAGCATTTTTCTAATAAATATTTGTGAGAAAAAGAAATAAATGAATTTATAGAGAATGAGATTAACATAAAAAATGGAGAAGAGAGAGAGAGATGGAGAAGAGAGAGAGATCACACACTTGATATTTGAAATCTTTGATCCAGTTACAACTTGGGGGAATGACTTTAAAGGAATCACTTAGTTCCATTGTAGTCTTGAACAGTTTTGTGTTGGGATTTTGTCCTTTGCAGGCTAAGAAGTCCTTAAAAAAATAATCAGTTTTGTGATTTGGATTCAATTCTCTTTCAACTTAGAGAAGATGGATTGGAGGAGGAAAAACTGGAGCTAGGAGACTGGTACAGGGACCTAGGTGGGAGCTCAGAAGGAGCTGAGATCCAGCCCCACCTGGGCAATGGGACTTGGGCTATTACTTTTCCTCTCTGAGCTGCTTTCTCAGTCAATGAAACATAGCAGCATCTTAGGAGTTCTGTAAGGATCACACACGAAAGGCTTGACACCCCTGGCTCTCAGTAAGCAGCAATGACCCTCCGTGTCACATGAGGAGAAACTAGGTTTTCTCTTTGGTTCCTTTCAGGCTGCAGTCCTCACCTTGTAAGGCCAATGGGTTACAGCCCTGTCTGGGCATTGGAATCACTGGGGAGATTTGCAAAATCCCTTTGCCAGCCCACATGTCAGACCAATCATATCAGCTTTTCTGACAGGGGGGCCCAGGCATCAACATTTTCTAAACCTTAGGGTCTTCTCTGCCTTCTGGGGTCAATGACCATGAAAGAAGAGCTGAACAAGAGGTGCCAGATGCTTTGTCCTTTCCAAGAAAATGTTACTATCCTGGCAGTGATGATTACAATTTAGGTCAACTCCTGTGTTGGTGACCAATTTTTCCTCTACTACAGATTCTAGGAACTCTATATGTATGGTTGGGACAGGGAGTTGGGTAAGAATTTGTCCTGAGTCCCAAACTGGAGTTTAGGGAAAGTAGTTTTAAGTATTTACTTACCTTTTCAAGAACAGTGACAGGTAAATGACCTCCCTTAGCCATCCCTCTGATAGTTGGCCCAGCCATCCCCAGTTACCAGGGGTTCCAAAAGGGGAACTTGCCAAGGCTGCCAACATAGACCTTCAGCAGAAGAAGGAGGATTGAGGACTGTGAATAGAGAAAATGGGAGGGAGACGAGAGAGGGAAAAGAAGAAAGACAAAGAGACAAAGACTGATAGAAGGAACAGAAAGGGGAGAAGCTGGTAGGTGGGAACATGCTGAAGGGAAATTTGTGGTCTTTGTACCTGAGGGCCCATGTTGACTAAGGCAATGGGTGAGTGCCATTTTTGGAGAGTCCTAAGCCTCTTCTGTGTTCATTCTTGCAGTGCAGTTTTTATCAATGGTACTGCTAAGGCTTTTTGCTTTTCTCTTTTGTGCTCTGGAAGAAGCATATTGCTGGCTTTTTCTTCTCCAGGAGTGAATTCTTTTGTCTGTTTTCTCTGTCTTTTTGCCCACTCATCTATGCAATCTGAGTGCTCTGTGTCCCATGTCTTAGGTGGAAATAAGGAATGTTTTAAATATCCTCGGATTGGATGGTAACTGGACACAATGGTGAGGAAAAGGGGAAGTGAGTAGATTATGAGTAAGAAGACCACAGTGGGGAGTGAGGACCCGAGACACATGGGGCAGGAGTGAGCATATCTATTCCTCTACAAGTGAGGGCAGTCTGGCTGGCAGAACAAACCATGGGTCAGAGTTTGATTAATACTGTAATGAAGTGACAGGAGCCAAGCTGTCCAGTGGTACCTAAGGAGCAGGAGTTACATACAATTCACAAAGTGGGGCCCATTCAATTTTCTTTTCTCCAAAATAAAATTAGAAATAGCAGTTACAATGTAGGACTAACAACTGACCTTTTACATTCCCAGATGAAAGAGATTCTTTCCTGAAATTATTATTGTGTTCTAAAACTACGATTCCTTGTTTAGCACTGCAAAAACAAAACAAAAATAAAAACAAAAAACCAAAAAAACACTCATAAGCTTACATTTGTCCAGGATCAAAACTAAGTAAGAATATGAGAGGGTTAGGTAACCTATGTAATGAAGGACTGGTAAGCCATCTTCTGTAACCTTCAAATTACAAATTTTCAGTAAGGTGCCCTTGTTTGACATAAAACACTACTCATCACAGATGGGATATTTTCAGGTTCCTTTTCATAAGTGGTAGTGAGTTTATATCAAGCCATCCACACTGGGTCAGTCTGCTTTGTGATTAAAAATCCTTTTGTAAGAATAGTATCAAGATTGGCATCATTGCCAAGTCAGCGCAGTATGTTTCACTTTGTGTGATGCCCGTAGGTTTGAATGGACCAAACCATGAGCCTGCCTTCAGACCACCTTATAACCACCAAGGTAAAAAGCCCAGACTTGCCCACGAGAGGGTTAAACAAATGCTTGTAAGAGCTGGTGCAAAACACATATGGTGTTGGAAAACATCTTTTACTAGAACTTCAAATGTAACTCTTGCCATAAATTTCATGCAGTAGTATACAGATAAATTCTCACTTCTTTTGAAAAAAAGGATAAAAATACCTACTAGAGTTGTTTCCTATATTTAATTACATAAAATTAAATGATATTTAATAGATAATTTTAGGAGAATTTTGAGGGGAAATAGATTTTCCATATACCCTGTTATAGATATGAGGTTTAGATGTGAGGTGTCCCCCAAAAGCTCGTATGTGAGACAATGCAAGAACATTGAGAATCCTGAAGACATCAACAAATTTCTAGAGACATATGACATACCCAAATTGAGTCAGGAGGACATAGAAAATTTAAACAGATAAATTTCAAGCAATGAAATAGAAGATGCCATCTAAAGCCTGCCAACAAAGAAAAACCCAGGACCAGAAGAATTCTCAACCGAGTTCTACCAGACCTTCAAAGAAGAACTAACACTGATCCTCCTCAAATTATTCCAGGAAATAGAAAAGGAGGGAACCCTTCCAAACTCATTCTATGAAGTTAGTATCACCCTGATACCAAAAACACACAAAGACACATCAAGGAAGGAAAATTTAAGACCAATATCCCTGATGAACATAGATGCAAAAATTCTTAATAAAATGCTGACAAATTGCATGCAAAAACATATTAAAAAGATAGTGCACCATGATCAAGGGAGTTTCATCCCAGGGATGTAAGGTTGATTCAATATATGGAAATCAATAAACATAATTCATCACATCAATCAATTCTTGAAGACAAGAATTACATGATTATCTCAATAGACACAGAAAAAGCATTTGACAAAATACAGCATCTATTCATGCTCAAAACACTAGAAAAACTAGGGATAGTAGGAACATACATACCTCAGCATTGTGAAAGCCGTATATGCTAAACCCAAGGCCAACATCATTCTACATAAAGAAAAATTTAAAGCATTCCCTCTAAGAACTGGAACAAGACAGGGATGCCCTCTCTCACCATTCCTATTCAACATAGTCCTGGAAACTCTACCCAGAGCAATTAGAAGAAAGAAATTAATGGATTATGAAGAGGAAAAGAAGAACTCAAATTATCCCTATTTGCTATGACATAATTGTATATTTAGAAGACTGAAAAAACTCCACTAGAAAACTCCTAGCACTCATAAATGAATTCAGCAAAGTAGCAGGATATAAAATTAATACCCATATATCAATTGCATTCCTGTATATCAGTGATGAATCATTTGAAAGGAAAATTAGGAAAACTATCCCATTCACAATAACCTAAAAAAAAAAAAAACAAAAAAAACTTGAAATCAATCAATCAAAAGAGGCAAAAGACCTCTACAATGAAAACTGTAGAATATTAAAGAAAGAAATTGAAGACCATAGAAGAGGAATATATAATCCAAATGGCCATACTACCTAAAGCACTATACATATTTAATGCTATTCCTATTAAAATTCCTGTGAAATTCTTCATAGAAATAGAAAAGGCAACCATGAAATTCATTTGGAAAAATAAGAGGCCCAGAATAACCAAAGCAATCCTCAGTGAGAAAAGTGAAGCAGGAGGTATCACAATACCAGACCTTAAATTATACTGTGGAGCTGTAGTAACAAAAATGGCATGGTATTGGCAGCAAAACAGACAGGTAGACCAATGGTACACAATAGAAGACACAGAGAAAAACCCACATAAATACAGTTATTTCATACTAGACAAAAACATACATTGAAGAAAAAATACCCTCTTCAATCAACAAAAGGTGCTGGGAAAACTAGAAATCCATATGTAGAAAAATGAAATTAAACCCCAATCTCTCACTCTGCAGGAAACTCAATTCCAAATGAATCAAAGACCTAGGCATTAGACCAGAGACCCTGTGCCTATTAGAAGAAAAAGTAGGCCCAAATCTCTACCATATCACCTTAGGAACTGACTTCCTTAAAAAGATTCCTAAAGTGCAAGAAGTAAAATCAAGATTCAATAAATGCAAAAGAGCTGGGAACGGTGTCTACTGCCTGTAATCACAGTGACTTGGGAGGCTGAGGCAGGAGGATCACATGTTCAAAATCAGCCTTAGCAACTTAGTGAGTCACTAAGCAACTTAGCAAGACCCTGTCTCAAAACAAAATTTAAAAAAGGACTGAGTATGTGGTTCATGTTAAGCACCCCTGGGTTTAATACCCTGAACCAAAAAATTAAAAATTAAAAAATGGGATGGTATCAAACTAAGAAACTTCTTCACTGGAAAGGAAACAATCAAGAACATGAAGGGAGAGCCTACAACATGGGCAAAAATCTTTGCCACCTGCACCTAGGTAGAGCATTAATCTCCAGATGTGTAAAGAACTCAAAAAACTTAACACCAGAAAAACAAATAGCCCAATCAATAAATGGGCAAAGAAACTTACAAGTACTCACAGAAGAAATAAGAATGGTCAACAAATATATGAACAAAATGTTTAACATCTCTAGCAATTTGAGAAATACACATTATAACTACACTGAGATTTCATCTCACTCTAGTCAGGATGGCAATTATCAAGAATACAAGTAACCATAAATCTTGGTGAGGATGTGGGGGGAAAGTTACACTCATACTTTACTAGTGGGAATGCAAATTGGTGCAACTACTCTGGAAAGCAGTATGGAGATTCCTCAAAATACTTGAAATGGAATCACCATTTGTCTCAGTTATCCCACTCCTCAGTATATACCCAAAGGATTTCAAACCAGCATACTATCGTGACACAAACACATCAATGTTTATAGCAGCTGAATTCATAATAGCTAAGTTATGGAATCAACCAAGGTGCCCTTCAACAGATGAATGAAGAAAATATGATACACACACATGCACGTGTGCACACATACACACACACACACACACACACACACACACACACTGGAATATTACTCAGTCATAAAGAAAAATGAAATTATGGCATTTGCCAGTAAATGGATGGAACTGGAGACTCTCATGCTAAGTGAAATAAGCCAATCCCCCCAAAACCAAAGTTTGAATGTTCTCTTTGATATGGGGATGCTCATGCACAATAAATGTGTGTGTGTTGCGGAGGGGGAATAGAAGTTCATTGCATTAGACAAAGGGGAATGAAGGGAAGGGAGGAGGGATAGAAATAGGAAAGACAGAATGAATGGGACATGGCTTTCCTATGTTCATATATGAATACATGACCACTGTAACTCCACATCTTATGCAGAATGGGATCCTAATTAGAATAAATTATACTCCATGTACGTATAATACATCAAAATATATTCTGTATATCAAACAACAAAAAAACAAAAGAATGTTCAGAGGTGAAATGATTATATCATGAGATTTGTAACCTAATTAATGGATTAATTCACAGATATGGATTAACTGGGTGGTAAATCTAGGCAGGTAGGGTGTGACTAGAGGAAGGAGATCACTGGATCTGTGCCTTTGGCTTTTGTATTTTGTGTGTGGTGAGTGAAGCTCTCTCTCTCTGCTTCCTGCTTTCTGTGTTCTGAGCTGCTTCTTTCCACCTTGATGTCCTGACTCACCTAGGGGTCCAGAGATATGGAGTCTGCTGACTGGATTGAACCTCTGAAACTGAGCCAAAATAAACTTTTCATTCTCTAAGTTGTTCTTGTTAGGTCTTTTGGTCACAGTGATGCAAAAAACTAAAACATACCTGCTAGCCCAACACATACATGCATTGTCTCACTCATTATCAACATCCCTCACCAGAGGGTTACCTTTATTACAAGTGATGTTTATATTAACCCATCATTGTTATCCAAGCCCATAGTTTACATTAGAGTTTGCTTTGGTTATGGTTAATTCTGTGAGTTTAGATAAATGTATAGTGACATGTTTCCATGATTATAGTATCATATACAATACTTTCTTCATATGTTCAACTGCCCTAAAATCATGTATGCTTAATCTATTCATGTTTTCATCCCTTTATACCCTGAAGACCACCAATCTTTTTACTTTCTCCGTACTTTCACCTTTTTCAAACTGTCTTACAGTTGCAATCATATAGTTTATGATTGACTTTCAGATTGATTTTCTTCATTTAATAATATGCATGCAAGTTCCCTTCATGTAGTTCATGGCTTGATAGCTCATTTCTTTTTAGTGCTAATATTCTGTTATTTGGATTTATTAGAGTTTATTTATTCATTCAACTACTAAAGGACATCTTTGTTGCTTTCAAGTTTGGGTTATTGTGAATAAAGCTGCCACAAACATCTGTCTGCAGGATTTTGTGGTGAAAACAGTTTTTATCTCCTTTGGGTAAAAAGCATGATTGCTGAATCCTATGGTAAGAGTAGTTTAGTTTTACAAGAAACTGCAAAACTGAGTTTTAAAGTGGCCAAACCATGTCTCATTTCTACCAGCAGTGCATGAAAGTTTCACATATTCTTGGTATTTGGTGTTGTGAGTTCTGAGTATTGATCATTCTTATAAATGTGTGATGGTTTCCCATTGATTTTTTTTAGTGTACTATTTTCCTTTTATGTATGCATTTATATTGACTGTATTTTTACAGTGTAGGGATGACATTATGGATTTTTTATTCTTTATTTTAAAATTTTTTAATTTTTCTAATTTGTTGTACCTGACAGTAAAATGCATTTATACATTTTGAGAGCTCAGACATAAATGGAATGTAATCTCTCATTTTTCTGATTGTACATATTGTAGAATCACATCAGTCAAGAAGTTATATATGTACATGAGGTAATAATGTCTGTTTCACTCTATTATTTTTCCTACCCCCATGCCCCTTCCCCTCCCTTTACTTCTGTCTACCTAATATAAAGTACCTCTATTCTTCCATAGACCCTCATTTCCCCACCTTACTGTGAATTAGCATTCACATATCAGAGAAAACATCTGGCCTTTGGTTTTTTGGGTTTGGCTTATTTTACTTAGCTTATTTTCTAACTCCATCTATTTACCATAAAATGCCATAATTTCATTCTTTAAAGTTGAATAATATTATATATATATGTATATAGTTTTCTTTATCCATCCATCTCTTGAAGGGTATCTAGGTTGGTTCCATAGTTTAGCTATTGTGAGATGAGCTGCTATAAACTCTGATGTTTTAATTTGCATTTCTCTAATGACATCTGGCATGGAGTATCTGTTGTCAAATGTAGGTTGGCCTCTCGGGAAGGGAGTGAGTGCGATGGTGCCCCTTAACTCAGACACTGGGAGCCAGGTTCTGTGACGCAGACTCAATTTATTCAGGAAGTGCAATAGTTTATATATGAAGTGAGAACCAATCACTTTAATGAGATAGCCAGGCCACTGCTCAGGTTACATGCTTACAATACCGTACTACAGGGAAGAGCAGACTTCTACTGGGGAACAGGGAGGCCCAAAAGGCATTGGGTCATCACAGAGTGTTCTCATGTGACATGATGAGAGCCCAGTGTTCTGTGCTCAAGCCCAGTTCATTCCTTGGATCCATGCCTGGTATACCCCAGGATTCTTCTCAGTATCCTTTTACATGCTTCTTTGCCATTTGTATAATTTCTTTTGAGGGATGTATCCTCATATGTTATGCCATTCTTCATTGTGTTGTTTATTTTCTTCTTGTTGAGTTTTAATAGTACTCTGTATGTTTTGGATAATAGTCCTTTACCAGACATGTCTTTTGCAAATATTTTTCTTTTCAGTCTCTGACTCATCTCCGTATTCTCTGACCAGTGTCTTTGAAGAGCAGATGTTTTTAATCTGAATGCAATAAGCTTGTCAATTCTTCCTGGATCATACCTTTGGTGTTGCATCTAAAAAGTCATCATCATACCCAAGATCACCAGGATTTTCTCCTATGTCATGTTTGAGGAGCTTTATAGTTTAATATATTACATTTAGGTTTGTGACCCATTTTCAGTTAAATTTTGTAAAGGGTGTAAGATCTGTGTCTAGATTAAATCATTTATGTTGCATATGGATATTCCCATACTATTTGTTGGAAAACCATCTTTTCTCCATTGTATTGCCTTTGCTCTTTTGTCAAAGATATGTTGAGTACATAAAGGTGGCTCTCTTCCTGGTGTTCTCTTCATTGATCTATTTGTTCTTTTACCAGTATCACCCTTCTTGTTTTTTTAGCTTTATAGTTAGTCTTGAAGACAGGTAGTGTCAGTCTTCCAACCTTGTTCTTTTTCAATATTAAGTTGTCTATTTTTGGTTTTCTGCCCCTTCATATCAACATCACAATTAATTTGTTAATATCCAAAAAACAACTTGGTGTTATTTTGTTTGGGACTGTGTTGATTCTGTAGATGAAATTGAGAAGAATTGATATTTTGATAATACTGAGACTGCCTATCCATGAAAATTAAGTTTTTGTCAATGGACTTAGTTCTGTGATTTCTTTCACCAGAATTTGTCATTTTATTCATGTAGACCATATATATGTGTGTGTATACACACACACACACACACACACACACACACACACACACATTTGATTTATACCTAAGTATTTCATTTTGGAAGGTTGTTAATATAAATGGAATTAGCTCTTCAATGTCAAGTTCTACCTGCTCATTTTGGGTATATAGGAAAGCAATTGGCTTTTGTAGATTAACCTTGTCAACTGCTGTGCACTGCAACCTTGCTATATTACTTCTTAGTACCAGGAGAAATTTGTTTATTCTTTCAGATTTTCTACACAGACAACCATATCACCTATGAACAGATTCTTTTTCCTTCCCAATCTACATACATTTAATTTCCTTTTCTTGTCTTATTCTATTAACTAGGACTTCCAGTATGATGTTGAAAAATAGTCTTAGAGAGTAGATCTTTGCTTTATTCCTAGGTTTAGTGAGAAAGCTTCTAATTTATCAGTGAACACCTTTTAAACAAAAGAACATTAACTATTGAAGTTTCATCTGAAACAGTAAAGGGAGTTTCTAATTGACACAAGAGAACATTTTAATTCCCCTACAAATTTTTTTGCATATGAAATTATCAGCCCTCTGCATTTCAGCCACTTTAGTTATAAGAAATGAAATGGAGACTGGAAAACAATGTCATTTTGACTTGTTAAAGGAAAAAAAGTTTCCCTCCTATACCACTGTGAAAAATTATAAAATAAGCAGAACAAAACTAATACCTCCTGTGGGGTTTTAGAAAGCAGCCACTTACGGTTTAACAGAGGCCATGCCAAATGTGAACATGCCATTCATCAGACACAGCAGCACCTGCCAAGCAGAGGCTGCCCTCTGTTAGGAGCCCTTCTGGTTGCAACTGGCAAAAATTAATCATGGAAGAGGAAGGGATGATAAAAATTTTCTCATTTGGCACATATTACCATTCAAAAGACTTCTTTTTGTTATTGTTTTTGATCATTTATTATGTTTTTCTGAGTAGGGGAGACTTAATGGAAAGACCTGCCTGCTGGGTTGGAGTCAGATTCAGAAAGGAATTCAAAATCAAGTTCCAGGCTGGGTGTGGTGGCACAGGGCTGTAATCACAGTGAGCTGGGAGGCTGAGGCAGGAGGATCCCAAATATAAAAACATACTCGGCAACTTAGCAAGACGCTGTCTCAAAATATAAAATAAAAAGGGCTCAGTGGTTAAGTGCCCCTGGGTTCAATCCCTGGTACAAAACTAAATAAATAAGTTCAGATAAAGTTAAGCCATTTAGAATTGGGCATAAACCACAATGGCCAGAAAGCCGTCTACTGTTTGGGCTCAGCCTCCCCAGTTGTGCTACTCCAATTGTGCTATTCTGAGATGAAGCACTCATGGGGTTTGAGAGATGGTGGACTGAGACAGACATCCTTACCCTAGGTACATGTATGATTAGATGAATGGTGCGAATCTACATCATGCACAACCAAAGAAACGAAAAGTTGTACTCATTTGTGTACAATGAATCAAAACGCAGTCTGTAAAAATAAAAAATAAAAAAAAGAAGAACCATATAGCTATGAATCATACAAGTTCTGTTTTTTACATGGGCACATGCAGTGTTGCTCTGATTCTTAGAAAACAGTCTTGGTTTTATAAAGGCTTCTGGAAATACAAGCTGGTATGTAGATTTCCACAAGAAATAAAACACTTTCTGCATATGAGGCCTATTTAAGAACTTCATCAGAAGATAAGAATTGTTTTTACCAAACCAAAAGTTGGATATCCCCTTAATGTTTATCATTAAGGTGAATACCAACTCAGAACTAATAGTATTTATAGCCAACATTATGAAAAATGGTAGAGCTAAAGACCATTTAGATTTGGATTCATTTCAAATTTGCTGGCTTTGAACCCAAAGAAACTGAAGACGTTATCATCCTGGTTAGATAAGGAGGACTCCTTTAATTAACCATCACAGGTTCATCAAATTCCTACCCTGGTTAAGTTCCCTTGACCTCCAAAAAGATAGCTTACATAAGAACCTGACATAAAGGAGTTTACAATCTCATGGGAGAGTGAATCTGTATGAAAACAGACAACTTTTGCTTTTAACTGAGTCCTAACCACTCCTGTGTCTCTCCAAAGACTTCCTTATTTGAATCAATCCATTCTCCACCTTTAACATCTTTAATCCCCCATTCTTTGCTTGCACCTTCCCCCTAGTCTGGAAACATGCCCAGGCTGTTACATCTAAAATCAGCTGCTCTTCATTCTGTCCACTCTAGCTATCATGAAGTCAGTCCCTCTTCCTCCCCTTCCAGGTACGTTTTTTTTGCCAGAAATGTCTGCTTTTCCCACAGCAGTCTTGCTTCTGACTCTGCTTTTTTTCAACAAAAGCAAATTTGGGTAAATGGTTCCCCTGATCACTACTTTGCTATACCTAATGGATACTTTTCAACCTTTACCTTACTGATGGATGTTGGCACCATGAAAAAAATAAGTCTTTGAAACTCTATTCCATTGATTTCTGTGAACTTACCTAGTTCTGACCTCAGGTTGTTTATTTCTGATCTTATTTGAGGCTTCATTTATTTATTGTATTCTATTTATTTGTGTTTCTGGGGATTCTGTTCTGGGACAAATGCTTTTGTGTTCAATATATTCTTTTTAAGCATCCAGAGGCACTATCTAAATACCAGACACATTCAAACAGAGGAAATGTTCTAAAAGAAGAACTTAAGGAGTTTCCACTTTTTGACCACACCTTTTTAGGACAATTGACAATGTGGTGATGATGTGCTCTGACTGGCCTGTAAGAAAGTGGACTTCTGCTCATGCCACTTTTGCTTCATAATATAAGCAAATGGTACAGATAATTACCAACAACCACAGGGACAAGAAGGCCGTCTTGCTGGAAACTCACAAGTAGTAAGTAGATTTCTTCTGACAAGAAGTTACAATCGTTTGGGTATTACATACATTACAATCATATGTCCATGAAATGGAGATAAAACTGTGGAGCTTGCATCAGGAAAACTTTGGGGCTTGCTCTAGGTCTTTTGGTTAGTGTTATTATTATGGTCTTCTAAAGTTACCGTAGTTAAAGCTATGCTCTCCGTTGGACATGGAATTTTCAGTCATTCCGGCAGTCTTGGGCATAGGGATAATGGGGAAATAACAGAGGGTGTTGTTAGCCTAACATGATTAATTGACTATGCCAAGGGATGGTTCTCAGACCCCTTTTGTACTCCCCTTAGGATAGCAAATGAGTAGTCTTCGTATGATTTAATCTCTACTCCCACCTTATTTTGGGATGCTAAGACAGTTTTCCCTCTTTAAAGTAAGATAATTTACATATGTACCATTCACTTGTTTTAGGTACATGGTTTGATGAATTTTGACAAATACAGCTAGCCAGCACCATAATCAAGACTACTAGGCAGGTGTGGTGGTACATGCCTGGACCACCCCCCCCCAATTTGGGAGGCTGTGGCAGGAGGATGGCAAGTTTGAGGCCAGCCTCAGCATAGCAGCTTAGTGAGGTCCTAAGAAGCTTAGCAAGACCTTGTCTCTAAATTCAAAAAAAAAGAAACAGACTACTTTGTGATACCAAAAAGTTTCTTTATGCCCCTTTATAGTCAGTCCCCTCACTCTACCTCCCTCCTTGGCAACCACTGACTTCTGTCCTTATAGTATTACCTTTTCTGGAACATCACATACAAATGGATCCCTGCAGTCTGACTGACTTTCATGCTGTCTTCTTTCATGAAGCACTATGCTTTTGAGATTGGTCTTTGTTGCATGTGACAATAATTTCATGTGGAGTATTCTGTGGCATTGATGAACAATTGATTATTCTTTCACTAAATGAAACACTTTTGAGTTGTTCTCAGATTTCGAGAGGTCTGAATAAAGTTGATTAAAAAATTTCTTGGTGGTACTGGGGATCGAACCCAGAGTCTCATGCATGCTAGGCAAGTGCTGTACCACTGAGCTACTCCCCAGACCTAAAGCTGTTTTAAATTTTATGTGTGGGTCTTTATCTTGGCATGTTTTCTTTTCTCTTGGATAAATACCTAGAAGTGAGATTGCTGAGTCATATCAAGGGCACAACTTAATATTATAAGAAATTCCCAAACTTTTCCAAAGTCACAATGTTGCATTTTCTCCAGAAATTTTTCCATTTCTTTGCCAGCTCCTGATGAGAGTAGGTTTTAAGTTTTTCAGCCATTCTAGTAACTGGTGAGCAGTTTCTCCTTTCCATTTCAATTTAAATTTCCTAATGACTAATGATATCCAGTATCTTCCTGCTCATAATTTTCATGTGATATTTTTAATAGTAAAGCATACCTTCCTAACCCTTTGCTTTTATTATTTATTTACTTATTTTGTGTAATTGAGATGTTGTCTTTGAGATTCTGAGAGTTCTTTGTGAGGTTTAGACACAAGTCCTTTATTATGTATATATGTTGCGAATACCTTTTCATTTGATGAGTAGTTTCTTTCTTTTCTTTTTTTTACAATTCATCATGTCAAAAAGAAATCCCTTACCTAATAATAGTCACTCCTCAACTCCTTATCCATATACATTGGTATATACCAAGTTCCTTTCTCTTCCCATGCATTTACTTATTCTGCACATTTCGTATAAATGGAATCACACGGTACCTGGCCTTTAGTCTAGCCAACTTCATTTAACATGTTTTCAGGATTCATCCATATTTTAGCATGTATCAGTACTTCATTCATTGCCAAATAATAGTCCACTTTGTGGATGTACCACATTTGTTTATGCATTCATTCACTGATAAACATTTGGATTGTTTTCACTTTTTGGCCATGATGAATAATGCTGCTATGATTTACAAGTACAAGATTTTGTATAAACATAAGTTTTCTATTCCTTTGAGTATACACGTAGGTGTAGAATTCCTGGATTGTATGGTAGCTTGCTTGCTTTTTTTTTTAAAATGAATCTTTTTTTTAACATTTTTAAAAAATTTTTATTTTTACAGACTTCATTTTGGGATTCATTGTACACAAATGGGGTACAACTTTTCATTTCTTTGGTTGTACACGATGTAGATTCACACCATTCATGTAATCATACATGTACATAAGGTAATAATGTCTGTCTCAGTCTACTTTCTTTCCTTCTCCCACCCCCTGAGTAGGTTCTTTGGATTAGCAGAAGTTTCAAATTTTTATCAAGTCTAATTGGTCAATTTTTTTCTTCTATGATTTTATGAGTTCTACTTTTTGTGCCCTAAGAAATCTTTGACTAACCTCAAGTCATAACTATTTTCTTCTAGAAATTTTTTAGTTTTAGGTTTAAATAATAGGTCAATGAAAAATTTTTAATTAACTTTGTACAATGTGAAGTTAGTTGTTTTTCATTAATATGTAAACTAATTAGTCTAGCACATTTGTTGAAATGACTTTATTTCTATTAAATTACCTTGACCCTTTTGCCACGACCTCAATTGACATGCATGTATGAGTCTATTTTGTACTCCATTCTGTTCCATTGATCTATCTATTCTTTGTTTGCCTGTTTGTTTTACTAATATAGCATTGTCTTGATAATTGTAGCTTTAGAGTAATTTTGAAATTGTGTATTGTAAGCTCACCAACTTTATATTTTTCAAAATTGTTTTGAAATCAAAGCAGTTTAAATTGATTTAGGAACCCCAAAATTGGTGCAGCTCTAAATTAAAGTAATAAACTTATTCTCCTCTTTGACTATAATTTCATTGATTATCTTAACATTATCATAATAACTATAGCTAAGTAGATAAAGATCCAGCTCATCCTCATTACATAAAAATCTCCATCTTTCATCTTCAGCCTAATTCCAACTCTAATATTTATGCACTCAAGTCATGAAATAATTATTTTCAACTGACACTGAATAGTTATTCAAACTTGTGATAAGAGTTTTATTTTTAAAAAAGTAAAAGAGCATAATTTATGAGTTAAGAAGCACTTTTTTTCAGGGTGACTCTAGACAGTTGTGTTAGTTAGTTTTTCATTGCTGTGACAAAACACCTGAGAAAAACAACTTAAAGGAGGAAACGTTTTTTTGATGTATGGTTTCAGAGGTTTTAGTTCATAATCAGCTTGCTTAATTGCTTTGTGCCTGAGGCCTGGCAGAACATCATGGCAGAAGACTATGGGGGAGGAAAGTTGCTCATTTCATTGTAGTCATGTCAAAGGGAGAGAGGGGGACCCAGGATAAGATATACCCTTACAGATAATGCACCAAGTGACCTACTTCCTTCAACTGGGTTCCAACTACTAAAATTTCCACCACCTCTCAATAATGCCAAATTCATTAGCCTATCAATGGACTAATCCACTGTTGAGGTCAGAGCCCTCATGATCCAATCAGTTCCCAAGAGCCCCAACTCTGAACACTGCTGCATTAGGGACCAAGCCTTCATCACATGAGTCTTTGGAGAACATTCCAGATCCAAACCATAACAACCGTGTAGGCTTCCTCTTCAGTTCATAGAAAGGTTGTCTCTGAGAAGAGAGAAGGCCATGGACTCATTTGCTGAAGGATAAGAGATGCCATCTATTGAAGTCCTGAGTTCTCTCGAGAAGGAAGAATTTTTATAGGTGGTTTCAGGGGTGCTGAGATCCTAGTAGGGCTTGAGTTGGTTTCTCCCGAAAATCTTTGATAGCCATTCTGTTTACCATTCACTGAATGTAACCGACAAAATCTTCTGTACTTTTGCACGTGGACTTTCTACTTAAAATGTCTTTCTGCCCTATCCTGCTTTTAAACTCTTACAGATCCTTTATGAATAAGTTCAAGCATCATATTATATTTAACCTCCTCTGATTATTCCCAGTGGAAACCATTTCACCTCCTCCCTGAGTCCTCACCATTCCCCGTGAGACCCTTCCTTGAAGCAGCACCTCTATGGAATTATAATTAGATGTATGTCCCACTCCTTCATTGACCCACTCAATGTGACACATCTGCTGTGCACTAGTCAAGTCCGGCGTGGGTGCTGGAGACATGAAAATGAATAGGTCACAGTCTTTCTCCCAATGCTGTGTGTCTACTGGGAAAGGTCTTTCGTGTATGCAAAAAGTGTGTAAGAAGGCTTTAAAGATCAAAGGCTAGAGGGAGCAGTTGTGATTAAAAGAGGTGGGGATTGGGCTGGGGCTGTGGCTCAGTGGTAGAGCATTGGCCTCAAACGTGTGAGGCACTGGGTTCGATCCTCAGCACCACTTAAAAATAAATAAATAAATAAAAGATATTGTGTCCATCTACAACTAAAAGACATATCAAAACAACAAAAACTTCTTAATAAAAAAAAAAAAAGAGGTGGGGATTATGAGGAGGTACGTCAAGAAAGTCATCAGGTAGACAGCTCCTTATACTTACTTAGTTTAGATGACCATATACAATTTTCATTTATTTAAAATATTTTATAATTTAGATGTTTCTGCAGTTAGATGAATTACCTCTTCTCCATTTTCTGAATTGCTTATGTATTTATGATCCTTGTATAGTAGTGGGGGTATGCAGTTAGGATTTTTGAAACTGTCCATTTTAATTAAGACCATAGAGAAAAACTTAAAATAATATGAAAAAAATCAATTAAGCATTTAATCTTGTGAGGCATTCACCAAGGTACTATATAAAAAAAAAAAATAGTATGAGAAAGAAGACTTGCTGTATATTTGCTGTCATAAGTCACAAATACAGACACATATAAAAATTCATAATACCTTTCAGTGACCAAGGGATCTCATAAAGTAATATATTATCATTCATCAATTAAATTGCCCATACATAATTGATCTAGTAGTTTAAAGAATAGCAGTGGTTGGCAAGTTTTCATGAAGGAAGCAGAATCTGAATTTGGTGTTGAAGGACAGGTAACAGTTGGGTAGACACAGAAGAGGAGGAAACAATGAAAGGGAACACTCTGGACTCTGCTACTGTCAGGTCTTCTGTAAAGTCTACCAGCACCTCCCTTCCCTCCTCCCACCTGGTAGAATGAACTGCACCTTTGCATGGAGACCATATGCTACATATACAATAACTAAAGTGCTAGATTACATCAAAAGTTTGCCATTGTGCCACTTATGTTTGCTCTAGACCTCAGTTACTTTATTTGTAAAATACAGAAGTCAAATAGAGTGATGTACATTAAGTAATTTGTATGGCTATGGTATACATGGTCCTTGACAGGACCAAAAGCTTAGAGTGGGGTAGGTGGAAGGTGGATTAGGGAACAGAGATCAGGGAAGATGGATTTCCCAGGGGCTTTGTGGAGGAGAGTGAAGGTGCTCAGAACGGAAGAACTGTGGGACTTTCATCCTGTGGGCACTGGGAAGTTGTAACATATTGCTAGTTCCTAAAGTCAGTCTCTTTCCTTTTCCTCTTCAGTTTAATCAACATCAACACAAACTTGAAAGTTACACCAACTCTCTGAAGTTGAATCAGACTTAACAAAATTCCTTTTTAGTCACTTAAGGGATTAAATCATACAAGTTAAAAAGAAAAGGAAAATGCAGATTTTATTTTTTATGTTAATATTTTCTATTGAAAAATTTACAATTGACTTTTTTTTAAGTTTAGAAGAAACAGAGTCTCATTTTCTTTCTTTTCTTTTTTTGACTTGTTTTCTTTCTTTCTTTCATTCTTTTTTTTTTTTTTTTTTTTCTTTGATACTGTGCTTGAACCCAGGGGTGGTTTACCACTGCAGAGGTTCATTTTCTGACGATAAGTTTTACAAATTTGTAAATGTAGTTGGAAAAAGAAAATAAAATGCAGTACTTTAAGAATCTGAAAACATTGAAGAACAAAATCACTATGTATAGAAGAGGGTCCAGGAATGTAACAATTTAATATTACTTTATTACTGATTTTGGTCATCTAATTTTAAATCATTTAAATTTAATGTTCAACTTCTTCAAACTCTATATAAAAATGCTGTTTCTAGCTGGAGATGCTCACAAATGCAAATAAGCTAGCAGATACACTTGTAGGTATGAAAACCGTGTACTACATAAGGAATTCTCTGTCCAGTCTGGTAAATGTAGACACTGTAATGCAGGGACCATGCAGGGAGCAAGCGAAATGTAAATTGCCTGGAATCCACAGACATCCTGTATTCGGAAAGAAGTCAGTTGATATCTGTTCAACAACCACTATATGCTTGTAACCTCACTCATTATTTAAACTCATATATATGTGTATAAAAGGGTGGTTTGTTTTCTTTACATATATGTATGTGTGTGTGAAGAAAACAAACCACCCTTTCTTCCTGCTAAAAGCTGAGAGAACAGATCATGCCTAGATCTGCAAAGTCAGGGTGTGTAGACCCATGAGTCGATTAAAAAACTTAAAACTGAGTAGGACAATGCCTTCAGATCACCTCTCTCAAAGACTCTTAACCATCCTCTTTAGCTGAATTGCAGCTCATTCCTCAAAGACCCAGCTTTTGTGATGTATTGTGACCCCCAGTCTTTAAATACTTGTACACAGACAAAACAAGGAATCTTTTTCTTTATCTTTCATGAAATCTTCCTGCATTGAAGTCATCATTCAAAAAGGAAAAAAACAAAAAAACAAAACACAAAAAAGTCAAACAAAACAAAACAAAACACAAAAACTTCATTAAGACCTATTGTTTTAAAATCAGCATACTACAGAGATACAGCCACATCAATGTTCATTGCTGCTCAATTCACCATAGCCAGATTGTGGAACCAACCTAGATGCCCTTCAGTTGATGAATGGATAAAGAAACTGTGGTATATTTATACAATGGAATATTACTCCGCAATGAAGAATGATAAAATTATGGCATTTGTAGGCAAATGGTCGAAATTGGAGAATATCATGCTAAGTGAGATAAGCCAATCTCAAAAAACTAAAGGACGAATGATCTCGCTGATAAGCGGATGAGGACATATAATGGGGGGTGGGACGGGCTAGCATTAGGTTTAGGGTTAGGTTTAGAGTTAGGCTAAGGAGAGCGGTAAGAATGAAGGAAAGAAGGACTGTGTAGAGGGAAATGAGGGGTGGGAGGGGTGGGAGGGGTGGGGGGGAGGGGAAAAATAAAATAAACATCATTACCCTATGTAAACGTAAAAAAAATAAAAAAAATAAATAAAAAATAAATTAAAAACACACACACACACACACACACACACACACACACACAAAAAGACCTATTGTTCTTACCGTGACAGGCTAATCCCAAAGACCACTACCTTTTTTATTTCCCTAAAAAGGATCACAGTAAGGATCCTAACTCTGCAACTGAATTAATCTGTAAACCCCACAGGATTCCTGGAAAAAGTCAGGAAAGGAATATGATTTGAACGTTAATTATGGTAGCATATTCCCAAGTGGTACAGGTCAGTCTGTATTTTCATTTGGTTTAACATACAGGTGAGAATTCATTCCAGAGAACCACAAACCCAACCCTTGCCTTAAAGTAGGTAGCAAAGAAGCATTTACTAAATAAATAAATAGATAGATAGATAGATAGATAGATAGATAGATAGATAGATAAATTGGTATTTTTTTCAGGAACCAACATGCCTGGAAGCAACTAGTCTGGGATTACCCCACTGATTAATGATAGTGATTTATCTTAGAGAGAAAGAGAAAGTGGGGATTTGCTCTTGCACTCTGACTTTATTATCTCTGGATCAGGGCAGGAGGAGGAAGTTCTGGTGGAAAGGCATTTGAACCTCTAGAGACTTTGCTTGAGAATCGAAACCAGAAAATCCGAAAATTTCCATAATGTGGTTCATTAAACAAACAAACAAACAAAAACAAAAACAATAACAAAACCCAGGAAGCTGGATAGGGGCTGTAGCTTGGAGGCAGAGCACTAGTCTGGCTGCTTAAGACCCTGAGTTCCATTCCCTGCACCACAAACCAACGAAACATCAGGAAAACACAGTAGGCTCTTGTGATGTCTCTTCAACTATGTCACCAATCTTTTCATCTGGAAAAGACAAAATGTGAGGCATTCACATTTTTCCTCCTGTAACAGAGAGTGTTGTACTTCACAGTTCTCTTTGTTTAGAAACCCCATAAGGGGTCGGCGTCTGAAAGGAACTGGCAGGTAGAGGAGGTCTGTCTGCTCTTTGAAACCTGTTGCGGTCACTTAACCAACAATGGTGCATTGTGAGATGTACACTTCCTGAGTGCCACACACCTGCTGACATGACTGAGAAGTTAGCTGGGAAACAAACAGAATGTTGTCAATTCTGGAGTAATAAACTAGATTCAGGAAAACTATTGACATCAGATAGTGAATCTCTTTCTCAAAGCATGGATAACAAGCTGATGAGAAATGATCGAGTTTTATTACTATTTTTAACATAAATGTATGTGGATCACACAGTTTATAGGAGGGTTAAAAAGCCCAACTGGATTCTGAAAAATGCATTCCCTTATCTCATTGCAGTTTTAATAAGCCACTAAATGTTAATAAAACAAGGTTATCACAAAATAGGCTTCTCCAAAAATATGTTTTATCAGTTAAAGAGTTTAGCCTTGGAGCATTTGAAAGAAATTTCCCCAATCTTAAAAAGGTCATTCTTATCAGTCCAGCACCTGTAATGAGTAAGTCCTTTGTTCTCCAGGGAGGTCCAGTCTCAGGCTAAGGGCTACCTTGCTTCCGGCCACCTCTGCTTACCAGAAGGTTCCTGAAAGCTCCATCTAGCAATGGAGCTAACTCTTCTCCTATGTGGGAATTCCAGATGTGAAACCAACCTGAAGGTTAATACTGAGCTCTTCTGTTACAAACCATGACTAGATGAATACAGAAAACACCAACAAGAAAAAATACAGGGTCTAGCTCATTCCCCTGAGGTAGTGGAGAGGAAGTTTCTAGGGAGGTTGGATTTCGTTTTTGTGTAATTACACACTCCATTGAATTTAATTATCTCGTAGTTAAATTCCTAGAAGACAATGTCTCCTCATTATATACCTTCATTTTCTTTGCAGTGTAATCACATTTTTCCAGACTTTTTTTTTTCCATGAGAAATTGTGTTTTAGGTAATGTTGAAAGTGCTGTATGAAATGAGAGTTCTTTTACCAAGTGGTTTTGGTTGTCTATTATTTTGCTGAGCCCATGTTATATGAAAAATTCAGCATTGGTTAAGACTCTTTATTTTCATGTCACAGATCCCTATTCTCCTCTCATATAGCTTTCCGAGGCTACTGTTGGGCTTTTCTAGGTCTGATTATTAGGTCACTTACAGGGTCAGCTCCTGCCTGAGCCACCCCACTGGGCTGACAGTGTACCGGAAAGGAGATGAGGTTTGGAAAGATTGAACTCAGAGGCCAGAGATTTCAATGTCATGCCAGACGTTCTGTAACTTTTCTCAGGGTGAGTTTGACAACTTCGTCTGTCTAAATTAGGTCCAAAGTAGATTGTTGCCAAGTGTGGTCATGGGAAGAAAGCTGCTGGGAGACCTGGTTTCTTTCTAGGTGCAGTTTCGCCACTAATTTGCTACGTGACTCCAACATTCATTCAGTACTTAGCCAACATTTGTGAATGCCTCTCATGTGACACATGGGTGGTGTGTTGTTGGTTTTTTTCTTAAATGTGGGGGAAGAACTTTAGCCCAGTAGCTGAAGTTCAGCCCAGTAGCTAGAAGCAGGTCTCTAGGATCATATAGAGCTGGCATTGTGTCCTGGCTTTGTGGCTAATTAATATATATTTCTGCATATTTGCATACCTTCCTCAAGCCTCCGTTGCCTAAAATGAGGATAACAGCTTTCATTTCACAGATTTACATGAGATCTTAAGAAGATAACAAAGGCAATGTACCATAGTATGGTGACTGGCCAACTCTAAATGTCCTTTAGTAATAGCTGCTGCTATCTCATTGAACAGGAGAGCCCAGGGCACAGTGGATTCTAATTGGAGTGAGCATCAGAGGATCTGATTTGAGTCCACAATCTACCATGTGGCCTTGGACAAGTAATTTAACTTTTCCATATCTGTACCCAGAAGACAAGCCTCGCCTTCCTCAGAATGCTTGAGCAGATTAACATAGATGTATGTGAAAGCAATGTCTTTAGTCTGTCTCCTCCCATTCTCCTCCCCCTCCATCCCCCTAGTTCTAGAGAGAATGCTGTGGAATGATGTGGAACACGATTTGGGTCTTGCTTCACATTTGTCAAACACTCCCTGTTTTTTTTTTTTTTCCCAGAAACAAGTTCAGATTTATTAGTATAACATACTAAACTGTGATCCCCAGTCCCCCTTGGGCTAAGGTTGCTATTACAATTCACCTTTCCCTCATCTTCATCTGATTTACAGGCACATGGAACCAATACACATTTCCTTGATCACACTTCTTTGCCTTTGCAAAGCCTGTTCCTGCTGCCTAAGTGCCCTTTCCTCCTCCCAGCTCCTCTCTGCTCTCCTCCCCTCCTTCTCCTTCTCCTCCTTTTTCCTGATGTTGAGGATTGAATTTAAGGTAAATGCTGTACCACTGAGCTACACCCTCAGTCCCTTTCCTTACTCTTTAATTTTATTTTATTATTATTATTATTATTTTTTAACTCTAACACTGTCATGGCTCTCTCTATTCTCAGCTTTTTCTAACTGTTTAATAGAGAGTGAGCTCATTGTTCTCTCCTCAGCTCTGATAGAACAATTTGATGATGCCTTCTTTCTGGAATTAACAGGAGACTTTTATCAGTATGTATATTTATTTAAGAATAAGAATAGAACCCCAGCACTGTAAATAATAACAGTAATTATTTAATAAAAATGAAATATTTGAAAAGAACAAGAATAGAGTTTTATTCACCTTTGAATCCTAAGAAACTAGAACAATGCCTGGTATGTCATAAATTATTTTTAAAAAGAAAAGAAAAGAAAGCATTAAAGTGATCAGTATTGTTGGATTCACTTTTACTATTACAGACAAAACCGTATCTGTTTAATTTAAAGGAAAAAAGGACACAGGCACTTGGAACACACTGCTCCAATGGTTTTGTCTGGGATGAGCCAACGGGCCAGGTCAGAAAAATCCTCTGAAGTCAGCTACTGTCAACAACTGCAATTTCAAAATGTAATGGTATTAAAACAACAAAGTAGTGAACCCTTTCTTTCTTTTAGTACATATCAATAACACAAAGATGTTCCTGAGGAAAAATCATTAACTAATTAAAAAATGAATTAAATGTGTTTGGGTAATCAATTTTAGGATTTTTCTTGGCTTGGGTTTTAATGGAAAAACCATAACTGATCTTTGTAATGACTTGAAATCAAACCCTGGTGGGTTGTCATAAAATTGCAATATAAGGGATCAAAAAATAATTACTAACTGAAAATGAAAAAAAAAAAAAAAAAAACTGATGAGAAGTGACAAAAATGATAGAGATCAAAATTTTAGGACTTTGAAACTTCCCCAATATGGTGGGCAATCATGTCCAGGCCTTTCTGACTCCTCCACAGCACATCCTTAAGCAAAAATTTGGAGTAAGATCAGTTTGCTTTGGATCTATTTCTAGTTCCCTTTCTTATCTTGTCTTGCACCATCAACAGTTCAAAATATTTTTGCTCTGTTTGGTTCCCCTATTCTTTCCAAGTCTGTACTGGTCTGTGACCCTCCAAAATGACCTGGTCCCCTATGATCCTTTTCCTCTGCATTTTCTTCTGAAAAACCATGGGACTTTTCAGAAACTCTCCTTGAAAGTAAACTGTTAAACAAATCCACTCTAGGGTGCTGCCCTCCCAGGGGGCTTCACATTTGAAAAGAGATCAGTAAATTAACCAAAATGCATTTCCAAAGGATAGCATTTCAAGGGATGTGAGAAAGTGAAGTGTAAAATTTCATGCCTCTGAAGGATAATATTAGCCTTGGAAGCCGATTCCATACCTTGTTACCCAGGCACTTCTCAGACATGGATTGTTGCCTCTGGGTTTCCTGTCACTCATGGAAATAGAAAGGATGGGAGGAAATGCTGCTGGAGCCTGTGGAGCAAGAGTTGGCAGCAAATGGTCAGATGCAAGTGAGGGTTTCAGTGGCCTCTTAACCTGTTTGTTGTATGCATCTAAGCATTTCACTTAGGATTGTGAATAATATTCCCTAAAGCCCAATATTAAGGTTGCTAATATGTACTTTAAAATTGCACTGTTTTTCAAAGACAGGTGTAATAAAAATATATGCACATGGATCAGTTGGCTTCTGTTCATTGCTCTGAAGTACAGGACCTATGCTTTCATTTAAGTCAGTTCCTTTCACTTTAACCGGAGAGTAAACTGTGCCATTTTAAATGCCAAGTGAGTCTTGTAAAAGAGGGATGCAAAATCACTGTAAAAAAGAACCCTACATGTTGACTAATATAAGATCGTAGATCCAGCATTGGGAGGAAATTTAAAGATCACATACCCTCTACAAGTTCCTCTTGCTTGAAGAAACAGGAGTACAAGGTAGAGAAAATAATTTTGTCTTGGGATTCAAACCATCTCCATTATTTTTCTCATTTGGCCACATGCTGCGTGCCTGATCATAGGTAAGTCATTTATTTAGGGGGCAGAAAGCTGGTGGCCATTGGCCAAGTTTCACTCCAATTATGTTTTGTTTTTCCTATAGGGTTTAGAAAATTTTACCTAAAAATCTTGACTTCTAATTTCTCTTGGGGAAAAAAAAAAAAAAAAAAAAGATGAGAGGTGAACATTGGTTGATATTGGACTTGGACTCTTCACAAGAGTTGACAAGAGTTGGGTAATACCGTCCCCTTGAGCTGAGGATGTGCTGTCCTAGTGGCTACTGTCCTCTCTGCACTCTAGAGTGTAATCTGGTCCAGCCCTCTCCTTCATCATCTGTCCCTGGAGGTATGAGGTCTGCGATCTCTAAAGGAGACAACCACACATCAACTTTATTATTTGTAAAAAAAGAAAGAGACAGTGGGGATGGTGACAGACAATATTGGAAAAGTAGTTTCCAAGTTTAATTAATTATAAAAATAATTTAGCATATCAAAAATAAAAATTCTTGAACATCATTCATCTGAATGCTGATTCATTAGATGTCGGACAGGAAGCTATATATTTAAGTTCCTCAGTTTATTCTAGCAAAAAGCTAGGGTTATAATATCAATTTACACAATCTCTAAAATTATGGTTCCAAAGTTTAATCATTTCAACTAACCCTAGATTTCTAGTTTGATAATTCTTTTTCAGTTCCAAGAACCTTAATGCTTATAAGCCTGTGGCATAATTATTAAATCCAATTGCCACTGAGTTAAATTATTTTTTTTAATCAGACTTAGGCTATTAGCCGTAATATTCCCTGACCTGTGATCTGAATAGGAAAAAAGGGACATAGGAAGTGAATAATAGGCATCTATCACGTCCATACTTATTCACACAGCAGGTAAATATTCACGCAGCAGGTAAATATTTCCACATCCTGGACCCCCACATCTGAGAACACACATATTTAAAAAAAAAAAAAAAAAAAAAAGGAAAGAGAGGAAATTCTTACCAGTGCACCAATTGAGTGTAAATAACAGAAAGGGATATTTAGGATATTCAGGATTAAGAGCCCCCTGATAACAGGCACATTTCACATGACCTTTTTAATTCGTGTTAAGCATGGTTTCTTAGAAACATGAAAAAAAAATAAAACAGGAAGGATTTAAATTTGATGCAGTAGGGTCTTTAAAACTTTGGCACAAGTCTTTGTTCTTTCAACTCACCCTTCAAGGTATCACAATGTGAGGGAAGGCAGCCTTCTGGCTTAGACTGCCTAATATCAGAAAACTCTGTTGACGGATGCATGTGGACAAGAGGCTTGGGGAGTTGAGCGGTTTCTATGGAGATGGGAATTAGTGAGGAAGTGCTTTCCTTTTGATTATTCTCCATCCTAATAGGGACAATTGCAACCATTTATCTTTTTCTGAAAGAATAAGGACATCTTTGGGAACAATAGCAAGAACTTGAGTGAAACTGTTCCATGTTAAATATCCTCAAACACCAATCTTGTTTTTTTTGCAGTGTAAAATCATAAGTTCCCTGAAGGTGGCCTTTGCTTAAAAGGGGTGTGATTTTGATTTTGTCAAGAGAACAAAATCAGGAAACCCATATTAGTTTTAGTTGTGTTTCAGAAGATTCGAGAGTTCAGATATGCACTAAATATATGTGATGGTGCTAGCCTGAATTCACATTTAATCTCTGGACAATACATAATACTTACACACACGGTCTGAGAAAAATAAAAAGATATACCCATCATTCCCGTTTTTACAGTAGAGAAACTCAAGTCAGTTTTTCATAATTGTGGAAAATGAATGTGTGAATACAAATAATGGTTTTGGAATCCCATTTTAGTGACTTTTCCTGCATATATAGTTCCATCCATATTTTTTCTTTGCTAATACATAACTGTAACACATTTGAATTAAATAGGAATTTATAGAGCAAAAAGTGAAAGTTATACAAATTTCACTTCCCTGGAACTAATAGCTATTTTGTTAGTTGATTTTCTTTCAGATTTTTTTTCTTAGCCTGTAGATATACACACAGAAATGGATAACTTATTTATTTATATTTCAAAATAATAAAATAAGTCATATAATCCTGAAAATTACTTTTTTTCTTGACTATATTGTGTAGATCCTTCCCTACTCCCACCCCCAGGTAGCTCATCTAGGTCTACTTTTTTTTTTTTAAACAGCTGCATTCATTATATGGATGTACAATCATTTATTTAATTTTCTTATTTTAGGTATTTTAGTTGTCTTGTCTTCTCTTCTTCTTTCTTTTTTTTCTGTTCTCTTTCTCTTATTTTCCTTCTCAAGCTACGCTGCTGCTATAATTAACTATAATTAGAAGTTTGGCAATAATACCAATATGTCCTCTTACCAGGAGGTAAGAGGTTTCCTTGCATCAAAACTTGTAAAATGGCTCATTCTTAAAAAAAGAAAGAAAGAAAGAAAGAAAGAAGGGGGGAAGAAAAGAAAGAAGAGGAAAAAAGAAAAGAAAGACTCAAGAAAGACTCGTTCTTGACATGCTGATAACCACTGGGATGGTTTTAATGAAAAAAAATTCTTCTAATGGTATAGTGAAAATTAATAACACATGGTCCCAGTATACAGCCCTTTCATTATTACTGAGTTCATTGATTTACATTGAAAAATAATGCCAGAATCTTCTAACCCCAGTGGTTCCTAACCTTGCTTGCATTTGTGATCTTTTGGTGATTTATATAATTTCTGATGTTCTGGCCAACACTACAGTTGCATCAACACCTCTGAAGGTGATTCTCAGGCAACCATACTTTTTAAAACTCTTTATGTGAGTCCATTATGCATGTTTGGCTTCATGAACTGACGCTAAAAAGGAACCGATGTTGAGTTTAAGGTCACTACCTTGAAATTAATGTGGATTTTATCTTTGAAACTGTGGCTTTTTTAAAAAGAGTGATATTGATGGAAAAACTGAGCAGAAATGTGTGCAATCTGTATGTCCACTGTTCCTTGCTGTACCATTTCCATCTAGCCTTCACGATGCTCCAGGCACTGAGTTCTAGTGGACTTGCAACACCTAGGAGTTCAGTCAGACTCAAAGTGAGTTCAAGCCAGGTGTGTTAGATCTATGCCTAAGTGGGCGAGGGGAGGAAGACAGCCCAGAGAGGTTGCTCTGTCCTTTTAAACCAGAACTTGCTTCAAAAAAAGGCAATCACGTTTTAAGAACTACGGTAAGAGCCCTATGAAATCCTTTCTTTCTTACGTTACTTCCCTACATTAACTGAGTCATTTATGCACTTTCCCTTACATAGAAGTAAAGGGAAATATAGGGCAATCCATAGTCCCTTATGCCCTTTACCCTTCCTTAATTACCCATATACTGAAGATGGAGAGTGTGAATAGAATGTGTGTGAATTGAAATGTGAAACAAAAACAGTTTAGTGTTATGCAGTATTTCCACTGGTCTGCTAAGTACAAAATACATATTCATGCACAAGCTATGAAATGCAAATTGGATAATTCTGGTGACTTTGCACATGAGTTAAAAGCTCTTCTATTTGCATTTAAAACTGGCATTGTGCAACATAAAGCAAATGATATAATTCATGGTAATCATTTGAGATTTTGATTTTTCTTTATTTAGAACATTATTAAGTAGCAAATAAAAACACTATTACTAGCCAAGAGAAAATTTTGAAGAAAGGAAAGTAATTTCATGCTTTAGTAGCATTCCCCATATTTTATTGTGGATTAGCCCTGCAAATTAGGTAGCCATCTCTGCCAATTCAATCAAGCTTCAGTATAACTGGTTCAGTCCTTACCTTACATAACATGCTGATCTTTCCTCTTTTTAGTTGGTTTCCAAAGTCTCTGTGCTTCATCGTATTTTATTTGCTTGTGGTTTATTTTAAAAGTAATTTAACTCTTTATTCCTCCTGGAAGAAGACTAGAAATCTAGAGGCTGTGAAAAATGTAGAAATGTGCATAATTTTCTTCTGATATAAGAATGGGTGATAGAATTTTAAATAATTCAGTTTATATTTTAAAATATGATTATAGAATATATAGTACCATTCTCAATGGATTATAAAACCCACAGAGATGTGAATTTTGTTTTTTCCAGGAACTGGTAGGATGAAAAGTGTACAGTAGATGCTCCATACATATTGCTATATTAATTACAAAGTTTGCAAAGATGTAGTATTTTAATATCTAAGGTTATTCTCTTACATTTATATGCACTCACATGAAACATTAGCCACTGACTGATTAACAGTTCATTTTTGAGTAGTGTTTTCTCTGTGGGTTGTTGGCTGTCAGTGTGCCTCTTGGATAGCTCTATTGTCTCTTGGTGGACATTCCATGGCGTATATGATTGTCTTTTGTGGCTATGATAAGACAGTCTTTGGGGACTATTATTAAAGAAAAAAGTTTGTTGATAAGGTGGGGTTATTTGGAGATTTGTGATGAGACTGGAAATCTCTAGAACATGTAAATAGTGGGCAGTATTCACTGAGCCCTAGGAAGGTGGTCCCAGTGTAGACATGGTGGCCCACCATGGTCTCCTCCTGGACCTGGAGATGAGGTGGGAACTACTCCCTACTGGCAGATCTGGACCTGGGTCCTGGATCAATAGATTATAACCAGTGAAAATGAGGGTATTGGATATATTTCCTTGGGAAAACGATAAGGATCTTAAGTGAAGGATCATGGGGTCCAATTGAACAAGAATGCTAGAAATTTTTGTAAGAAAATACATCTGGGTGAGTTCCAAAATTCAGAGACAACAAAATTAAAATGATTCTACTTTGATTCCTTGGATAGTTTGGCTTGAGTGCATTTTCAAAAACTCCTTAAAGAGATAGAAATCTTATTTATCTCCAAAGACTTCTGTTAGCACCAGTGCTGTGCACTTAGCCCGTAGAACTCAAATTTTTGGACATTACATAATCAGATCAAGTGCTGCTGGCCTCGTGGAAATTAAAGAGAAGAGGATTATATTTAGCTTATTTTCAAACTAGTGTTAGCATCACAGACACAGATATTAATTTTTTAAATGAAAAGTAGACTGTTTACCATGCACAAAGGATCATTTGTGCTACCCAAATCTATGCTAATCTCCATTCCAAATCCCTTAGCAACTGTTACTTAGTTAGGAAGGTTCCGTTTTCATGAAATAAAGAAAACTTTCTGAACATGTTGCAGCAAAATTTTGTTTTAGGGTATTAAGTCATTAAAATATAAGATATTCTATGAGTAATGAAATGATTGTTTAAAATGAGCTTGAATTCTTCTTCAAATGTAGTAAAACCTTCCTCAATCTGCTTCTCAAATTAGATGCTTTAATTCTTGCAGTGTAATGAAAGGTAGTAAATAATAGAAGTTCAAAAGTATACCAAAATGACTTATGAGTTTAAAAAATAAGCTCCACATAGGTTTTTTAAAGTGGATATACAGTTGTTTATTTGTTCATTTGCTCACTGCAAAAATTGTACAAGTTTCTGTCATTTACTTGATTCTAGGTACATACAGAAGAATAGATCTAGCGCCTGACCTAAGGAAGTTTATAATCTGGTGGAAATTTGGATTTGTAAGCTTCTAAGTGTAAGAAATATAATCATTGTTATGATGGAGTTTGAAGAATTTTATCCACACATTTGAAAGCTTAAGTCTTTCTATATTAAAACAGTACCTTATATAACAAAAATGTACACCTCTTTTATTTGTAAATTTAAAAAATAATGAAAATAAATACATGTAAAAAATTTAAAAAGTGAAATGAAAAATTTGTAGGGAAAAAACATAACCTACTAATATTGAATCAAGAAGAAAAAAATCAGTGAAGATATTGTATCAGCAGTTAAAAATATTGACAGCAATAATAGCCAAAAGCAAATAAAGAAAAGACCCACATAAGGTCCATTCAGTTCCTAGGCATATTCTCCTAAGCATTTAAAGAACAAATAATCCTGGTATTTTATGGTGTATTTTCTTTGGAGGAGTTACTGGGGCACTTAACCACTGAGCCACATCCTCAGCCCATTTTAAGTATTTTATTTAGAGACAAGATCTCACTGGATTGCTTTAGGGCCTTGCTAAGTTGCCAAGGCTGGCTTTGAACTTGGGATCCTCCTGCCTCTATGTTTCTTGAACCGCTTTTATGGTGTATTCTAAATCAAAATTTGTTAAATAAACAAATTATCAAGACTAAGTGAGGAGGAAATGCTTCCTGCCTCCTTTATAAGGCTAATATAACCTTGATAACAAAATCAGACAACATCTCAAGAGAGGAAGATAATGAATTGAAAATATTTATGAAATAGATGCTCATATTGAATTCATATATATGGGTGCATTTGTGTATGGGCGTATATGTGAGTATATGTGTATAATACACTACATCATAATCAAGTTGGGGATAGTTTGGAAGTGGGGAGAGTCTTTAAAGAATCTCTTGATGTAGTTCTGTATATAGAAAACATTTGATTATCTCAATAGATGCAAAAAATCATCTAATAAAGCTCTGCATTCTCTTATTATAAAAACTCTCAGCAAAGTAGAAATACCAGTGAATTTCTTTTACTTGACAAAAGGAATTCATCAAAATTCTATAGCAAATAGCATACTTAATCATGAACAGAAAAATTCTCTTTGAAGTTAGGAACAAGAGCAGGGAGTTCACTCCTCATTGTACTGGAGGTACAGTCTAGTTGTAGTAAGACCAGGAAAGTCATAAAGTTTGGGGGAAAAAAAAGGAAAATTGTTTTCAATATTTATGTATAATATTTATAAATTTGTGATTAAAACCCAAGAGGATCTCAGAGAATCCAAGAGGCTCTTGTTAGGACCAATTAGAGAATTCAGTAGATTCTGAATAAAATATCATTATAAAAAATCTATTGTACTCACAAGCCACAACAACAAATAATTAGAAAGAATATAATTTGAAAGATTATATTTTACAAGAGCAATACAAACTCTAATGTGCCTAACAATAAATTTAACAAAGGACATGAAGTGGTTTCAGATGTTGGACAAAGAAAAACTGGACTTAAATCATAAGGACATTTACTGTTTAGAAAACGTCTGAAGGTAGTTTGTTCTGGCAGTTCAACAATGTCAGTGATGAACTTCGAATTTGAGTTTTTTACTCTGCCATCAAGGCTGGCATCATGGACATATAATCTGTAACTTCCCACAAGAGCCCACACTCAGACTGTGCTCAGTTTAATGCTCTGCTGTTGCTGCTTTGAAAGTCTCGGTCACTATCTTTGAACTTGTGTTTAGCAGATGAAGTCTGATAGGACAATGGAACATGCAGGCAATGTGTGCAATATGGGTGTTTTCGACTCTTTCCCATGTAATCTTTGTGATGCATCCTAAACATAGAAGTCTGGTGGACCCAGTGTGCCTGGAGCTCAGGGAAGACTCAAAGTGAGCACAAGTTACGTGTGTTACATCTCGGGAGAACTTTGAGCACAGAGAGAAAGCAGGGCCATTCTAAGAAACATGGGCAACCAAGAAACCTTATGTCTTTTCTTTCTTACATCATTTCTGTTAGCTATCTTATGAACAATGATGGCATAGAGGAAAGGCAAATCTAGAGCAATCTATTATACCTTTATTTTCAGTTTTTCCTCTCCCATTAGTAAGTTGAAGGCAGACAGTGTTGGTAGGATGTGTGTGAATCAAAACATGAAATTGTGTTAACGTAGCACCTTGTTTCCATTGTTCTGTTAAGCATGAGATATGTATGCATGCATGTATGAGCTATGAAATGCAAATAGCATGATTTTGGTGATTCTGCATTTGAGTCAAATACTTTCATATTACATTTAAAACTGGTATTGCACAACATAAAGAAAATGATAAAATTCATGCCAATAATTTGAGATTTTAGTTCTTTTTTTTTGTTGAGAACAGTGATGTGTTTACTTTTTTCTTTTCTTTTTTTATTTGTTCTTTTTAGAAATACATGAAAGTAGAATGTCTTTTGACATATTATACATACATGGAGTATGATTTGTTCTAATTAGGATCCCTTTCTTGTGGTTGAACATGATGTGGAGTTACACTGGCAGATTTTAATTTTTCTTTATGGAGAACATTTAATGGCAAGTGAAATAGTATGGCATATTGAGAAAAAGACATGGAAGAAAGGAAAAAGTTTTATATCTTAGTACCTTTTTGTTTATTTGTTTTTCTGGCACTGGGCATTGAATTCTGGGTCTGTGTTTGCTAGAAGAGTGTTCCGCCACTGAGTTATATCCCCAGCTATTTTTTATTTTATTTTGAGACAAGGTCTTGATAAGTTGCTGAGGCTGGCCTTAATCTTGGCATCCTTCTGCCTCAGCCTCCCCAATAGCTGGGATTACAGTCATGAGCTACCTTGCCCAACTCTTAGTACCTTTAATGACACATTTTTCTTGCATTTTGAAAAGGGCCCTCCATTTCCATTTTTTTTAAATTGAACATTGCAAATTATTTAGCTCACTCTGCCACTTCAGATTATTACTTCCCTCCAGTCCTTCTCCATAATTGCAAGAGAGCTTTCAAAGCTGTAGGCATCAAGTCTATACTTGAGTCAGGAAAAAGGTGGAAGAGGTGATGGCAACTTTTTTTTTTTTTTAATAGACATTGTCTTTATTGGGAATTCAAAAGTCTTTCCATAAGTGGTCAGCCAACTTTAGATCCATAACACTTGTAGTTGAGTGTAAGAATGGAACAGTGAGCATCTGGCAATGAGGAATAAAACCATCCTTGCCAATAACTGGCAAAGAATACTGTCTAAGCCAGGGGTTGGCAAATGTTTTCTGTGAAAGGGCCAGGTAGGCTTTGGAGGCTAGATATAGTCAGTCTCTGTTGCAGCTACACAGTGTTGCTGCCATAGTGTAAAACAAGTACCAACAGTGTGCAAGCAATGGGCCTGGCTATAAATAGGAAGTGGATCATATCTGACCCATGGACTTTAACCTGCCAACTCCTGCATAGATCATTTGGCTGTGGTTACCACAGCCATGGTAGACCATGGGGACATGATAGTTGAGTAGCAACTACTTATTGGATACCTACTGTGTATTCTTCACCTGAAGCTGGGCACCTTGCCATTCCCCAAAATAGTTGTATTTTGTTTTCAAAGAAGAAAGTAAAGAAGCTTATTGGAATGGCAAGAAGCAGAATCTGCCCTGACACAAAGGCATAGATGGAAAATGTTCAAGACACAACTTTTTTCCAAACTGATCCAAAACTTCCATGCAATTTTAATAAGAATTCCTGTAGATTTTTTTTCATGGAACTTGAGCAGCTGACCTTAAAATTCATATGTGTGTGTCAGGTGGGTGGGGGAGATAAAAAAGATAAAGAACGTCCCAGATAAATTTGAAGATGGATAATGAAAATACGAGGGAACTGGTCCCACCAAATATTGATACTTGTTACAAAGCTAAACTAATTAAGTGAGGTTAGTTCTGGCCTAGAAGAATGAATCAATTTAACAGAAGAATGGAGGGACTTTAGATTATGTGGAGGGAAATGAGAGGGAGGAGGAGGCGGGGGTATGAAAGATGGTGGAATGAGGCAGACATCATTACCCTATGTACATGTATGACTACACGAATGGTATGAATCTACATCATGCACAACCAAACAAATGAAAAGTTGTACCCCATTTGTGTATAATGGATCAAAAGACAATGTATAAAAATAAAAGAAAAATTAACAGAAGAGCAGGTTCAAAAAAATCTGTGAGTAGGTGACAGGGGAGGTGTTAGAAATTGGGAGAGGCAGATGGTTCAATACATATTGCTGGGGAGAATGAGTTACTTCATTGGGAAAAAAAAAATTGATTCCTACCTCACCCCAATCACAAAACTAAGCTTCAGGTGCTTTAAAGACATACATGTAAAAATCATGTATACAAGTAAAACGTTCAGATAAAACATTAATACTTTTGACAGAAATGTAAACTTGAAGTGGGAAAGAATTTGAAAAGTAAGACAACAGAAAGCATTAGCCAAAAGAGAAATATTTTGGTGAATCTGTTTTCATTAAAATAAAAAACTTTCACAGAAAAAAAGACCTCAGAATCAAAGTGAAAATACTTTCCAGGGAGTGGTGGACATTAGTAAAGCATATAATGAAAAAACAGTTAGGCCTGGAATATATAAAAACAATTGGAGAAAAGTGGGTGAATGATGTGAACCAGAAACTCACAGAAGAACCCTGAGAGGCCCCGCAAACACATGAAATTGATTCACAATCTCACTAGTACTGGGAAGTGGAAATTCAACAACAATCAGATTTTATATCATACCCATTAGACAAGGGATAGTTTTTTTAAAAGTAAAAATTCAGGACTTGGCATGTATGTGGAATAATCAAAATTCTACCATTGCTGGTGGGATTTGCAATAGCAAATAATAGGAAATAACTATTCATTAAAAGAGGGCTAGGGTTTCTAACTATGTGTCTGTTCATCTTCTCTTTATGGTTTTTTTTTTGTTTGTTTTTCGTTTTTTGTTTTTTGGACTGGGAATTGAGACAGGGTCTCTCTAAGTTGCTCAGGTTGGCTTTGAATTTGTCAGTCCTCCTGCCTCAGTCTCCAGAGTCGCTGGGATTACATGCATGCACCACAGCACCTGGCCTCTTTATCTCTATCTTGATCACCTATTATCTTTGTGTGTGTGTGTGTGTGTGTGTGTGTGTGTGTGTGTGTATATATATATATATATTTATATATATACATATATATATATATAATATACATATTCAAATAATAAAATTTCAGCTATTGAAATAATGAACTGCAGTTAAAAGTACCCAAAGGATATAACTAAAAATGTAATGTAAGAAAAATGAAGTTGCAGAGTATTACAAGTATTATTATATCATTTAAACACAGGTTTAAAATCTTCTGACACTAGTATATTTAAATGTATATGGCCATATTTAGTCAAAGCATAAAAAATGTGCATGGGAATGAAAAACAGCCAATTCATGGTAGTGGTTCCATCCAAGGTGGGAGGAAGAGAAATGGGATGGGGTGGGAGAAGGATAGACAGTAGAATTTAACTGTCTTCTGTAATGTTTTACTTCCGAAGAACAAAAGATTTGAAGCAAGTATTGTACAATATTAGGGTTTGGAAAAACTGGCGAATCATAGGTGGTTACTCTTCTCTCCATATTTTTTGTGTGTTTGAAAATATTTTATAATATAAACTTTTTCCTCTGATGATAACCTCTAACATTTTATTATTTACTTCCTGGGCACAGTGGCACACTCCTGTACTCCCAGCTCCTCTGGAGGCTGATGCAGAAGGATCGCAAGTTCAAGACCAGCCTCAGCAACTTAAGGAGAACCTGTCTCAAATTAAAAGAATAAAAAAGGCCTGGGGATGTGGCTCAGTGGTTAAGCACTCTTGGGTTCAATCCTTAATTTAAAAAAAAAAAAAGATAAAAGACTCATTCCATGTCTTGTTATTTCTATCCAGGCATGATTTCTTGTTGAGGGTTTAGTCTTAAGGTTCATTTAGACAAAGCCAGTAGGGTCATCAGAATCCCACTGCTCCCAAGAGCAAGGAAAGATTGGGACACCTCAGTTGTTCTAAGTTGTATGAGGGATACTCATGGAACTGAGGGACAGAGGCTGGGCTGGACTTTCTGATTCTCTGACTGTTGCTTAGAGGATAGCCTTGTCCCAGATCTTTGCTTTCCTGGCTTGGCCCTGATGTTGCCATTTCTTTTCTCAGTTCTGCACTTGATGCTGCACCAACCCAGGTGACTCCACTAGAACCAAACCATCTCAATTGCTTCTGCCTAAAAACTAAACTACTGTTTCCATGTCCCACCATTAAATTAGAGCACCTTGTGCTGCAAAATCAACTTGGATCAGACTTGCATTTGTTGTGCCCCACAGGTTTCCGCGGTAGATGATGACTTTGGAACTAAATTATTGTTAGGTTAGCTTCTGTGTCTGTTGCCAACATGCACCACAACTAGGGTGCTCGGGACAGCCCAGTGTATGCTCATTATTACACTGCAATAATTATAACATCTCCTTTCCCAGTTAAAAATATCTTAGTGTGTATGGTGAATTTTATGCTCATCCTATTCATTATTCATATCTGATTAGACATCTTTACAAAAGAATGGTTATATTCAGTGTTCTCCAAAATAGTTTCCATTTAAAATCAGAGCCCAATGTAATCTTGCATTTGGAGAACACAGAAAGTTCTTGTTATGGTTTGGATCTGGAATGTGCCCTAAAAGGTGATGCAGAGATGTTCAGAGGTGAAAAGATTGAATTATGAGGGTTTTGACTTCATTTGTGAATTAATCCATTGATTGGATTAATAATTGGAATGATTGGAATGGACTTATTGGGAAAGTGGTGAAATCAATAGGGTGATTGGACATGGCTGGAGAAAGCAAGTCACTGGGGGTATGGCCTTGGGGACTGTATCTTTTCCCTGGCGCCCATTCTCTCTCTCTCTCTCTCTCTCTCTCTCTCTATATATATATATATATATATATATATATATTTATATATATATCTGTGTCTCTCTCTGCTTCCTGGCTGATGAAGTGAATAGCTTTCCTCTGCCATACTCTTCCACCATGCTATTTCTGCCTTGGAGTTGGCCAGTCATGGATTGAATCCTCTGAAACCATGATTCCAAATAAATCTTTCATCCTCTAAGTTGTTCTTGTCAGGTATTTTGGTTAAAGTAATGAAAAACTGACTAGCATAGTTTATTTACTCTTGCGATCTCCACAGAAAGAACATGCAGAGAAGCTACATGTGGTGTTATGTACAATAGAATCACAAGTACTAATTGTGAAGTATGACACAATACCTCACAATATTTAATAGTCAAGGAAAGCAACATTTCAAAATTTTATGTTATTTTTATAAATGAGAATAAATTGCAAGTTGTCCTTTATCATTATATCAAATGCTTGCTTTCATTTTTCATAATGTATTGTCTAATTTTTTTATTTTTAAATATTTTTTAGTTGTCAATGGATATTCATTTATTTATCGATGTGCAGTAATGACAATTGAACCTAGTGCCTCATACATGTTAGGCAAGTGCTCTATTACTGAGCCGCAATCCCATCACATGTACTTTCTTCTTTTAAGTTTCTTTTTTCTTCTCTCTTTTTTTTTTTGGGTGCTGGAGATTGATCCCAGGATCTTGGGCACAGGATGTTGTGCATGTTAGACAAGCGCTCTACCTCTGAACTACATTTCCAGCCCCTACAATGTACTTTCTTGATAAAGGAAGAAAAAGTGTAGAATTACTTGCCATCGACATTGACGTAAATGAAAAGAAATAACAAGCCATGGGATAAGTCCTATAAAATAATAAACTGTCAAAAGCTATCTATCATCAAAGTTTATATTGTAAAATATTTTGAAACACACATACAAAAAAAGGGATAGAGAAAAACATAAACATCAACAAACTTGCTGGCAATTCTATTCTTCCAGTTGCTTGAGCTAAAATCCTTGGAGTCATCCTTGACAGCATTTTTCATCTTTAACCTAAATCTATTTCATTAAACATTCTGTGGGATCACAGCCCATATCTGACCACACCTCCCTATCTCCCTCACTCCTGCCCTGTGCAAGCCACCGCCATCTTTCTCTTGAACTGTTGCCATAAACTCCTCCCCAGCAATTGCCCCACTCTCCTTGATCTGGATCTCTTCACCATACAACAGTGGGAGTGAACAATCACCCCAGTTCTTGCTGCAAACGCACCAATAGGCTCTCATCTTACAATTTAAACAACTCTCAAACATCACCTCCTCCTACTCTGCTCTGGAAAACTGGTTTCCTTGCTCTTCCTCAGACCCCTGAAGCTTCTGCTTTGGTCTTATTCCCTCTGGGTGCTTCCTCCCTGTATCTGTATGGCTGCTCCCTTACTTTCTTTAGGTGCATTCTTGTCACCCTATCAGCAGGCTTGTCCAAGGTGACCCCTACCTAAAATAGGACTCACTTCTTATGTCTCCTCCTACCAAATTCTTTCATTCCCAGTGGTGTATTTTTTAATAATACATCAATCTCCTAAACAGGTTACATATTTATACATTTATTGTATGTCTTGTCACATAAGAAAGCAGAGCCTAATTTACAATAGTAGAGGGACTCACAGGTGAATAGAGTATATTCTTGGTTGTATCATTGAGTCAGTGTCCCCCATACCCCAAGAATAACATTGTGTATGTGTGTGTGTGTGTGTGTGTGTGTGTGTGTGCACGCATGTCCCTGTGCATACACAGGTGCACTCCAGTAGTCTGAGTTGATATGTTTTGGGGGTCTTTGACTCCATAAAACCCATGGCTCTTTCTTTATTGTTAAACCACAATATAGCAGGTGGATTTTTTGGCTCTTGAAAGCAGCTAACTGATTTGCCCTTCCTGCCACTCCCATTGAAAACCCTTGGAAGCATGAAAATCGATGCAGAGTTCCAACTCCACTGGAAAATAGGAATATCAAATAATGGATTGGCAGACACTGGGAAGAGTCTCACTAACCACAAGGCAGATGGGGCTGGACTGACAAACCATTAGTGGTTGACGCATACTTTGAAATTGCTGAAACGGAACAGCAGGACCAGACAGGGAAAGGTTAGGGCATCCAGGTGTCCAGCTTGGAAGCTGACTGTCTATATGCTTTTTCTGCTAATGAAATAAAGATGAGATATAAAAATGAACATTTAAGAAAATTAAGATCATTTTATTATGTTATTATGTGACTTACATCCTGTGCCAGTGAACATATTGTTTTATTTTATCCAATATCTTTGTCTATAAGATATATTTATAATACATAGTATTTTATATGGAAGCTGAAATAGAGGTGCTAGTAACACACATTGTAGATTGTGTAGTTTTGATCTATACATTTTGCAGCTACATCGTGGTCTACATGCTTTTATCAGGTGTGTCTGATATTTTTTTGCTGAAACCACATGGCAATCTTCAGAAAGATGAAGAGATTTCCAACCATGCCATGACTATGGGCCAACTCAGAGGGGAGGCTAAACAGAGAAGACTTCCTGCCCATGTGGTCAGTATTTTTGTGGGTGGCCACATCTGTCTTCAAGCATGAGCATGCAACCTGAGCAGTTACAAGGGGCCTCATGCAGAGAAGCACTTGGTTTCATGCTTTGCTGTTTGTTGCCCTCTTGAAATTCTTCATAATTTTACTTTTGAGCTTATTTTGTAAATGAATCTGATAGGACAGTAGGGCATATATGTGAATAAGGGAGATACATGCAGCTTGAATGTCTACTGCTCACTGACGCCCTTTTCTCATATAGCCTTTGTGATTCTGGTAAGTATGTTCTATAACATGCTTACCTTGTATTTGGGGCCTTGCTCTAAGAAGGATTCTCATTTGTTTTAATGTTCTGCCATCACAATCTTGAAATCCTTAATTTTATATTTATAGTAGTGTTTGTTGTGTGAGGTCTGATGCACGTGGAGCCTGTGTGTGAGGAGGGGAGATGTTTGCAATGTGTCTGCTGTCTGTCACCACATCATTCTCATACAGCCTTCTTCATGCTCCATGAGAACAGAACTCCAGCGGACCCACACTGTGTGTGACAGTGAGACTAAAAAAGGACCAAGTGCACGTCTTGCACTTATAGCTGACTGAGTAAGAAGATGATAGCTGCAATAGACGATGCTTCCTGTTAGAACAAGAACTTGCTTTTAATGCAGAAAGAGAGCTGTGCCATTAAGAACCATGAACGACCAGGAAACACTATTATATCCTTTGTTACTGCTATGGTTTAAATATTGTCCCTGCAAAACTTAAATGTTGAAGTGCTAACCCTCAATATTTCAGGTTATGGAGATAGGGTCTTTAGAAAGCTATTTAAGTTAAATGATGTTACTAGGGTAGGTCCTAATCCAGTGGTTGCTATCTTTGTAAAAGAACATTTGGACACATACTCACATAGACAGTAGATCATTGAGGGGACGAGGAGAAGGCAGTCATCTAAAAGGCAAGGAGAGCAGCTTTGGAAGAAAATATCTTTGTTGATACCTTGGTTTTGAACTTGCAGCCTCTAAAATTGTGAGAATATAAATTTCTATCATTTAAGCCATCTGATCTTTAGTGCTTTGTTATGGCAGCCATAGTAAACTGATACCTTAACGTGTTATTTCCCTATATTAACCACACACATGTAGTACAAATGATGTCAGAGTACGAACTAGTTTTTTTTTCTATTACTATAATAAAGTACTTGGGTCTGGGTACTTTATAAAGAAAAGAGGTTTATTTTGCTCACGGTTCCAGATCCTCAGAGGCATGGTGCTGGCCTTGACCTGGTATTGGTAAGGACCTTATAGAGGATGGGTATCACCATGGTGGAGTACATGCATGAGGGACTTATCATATGGTAAGCAGGAGGCCAGAGAGAGAGTGAGGTCTCATGAGAACTGTGTTAATCCCTTCTAAGGGCATGTCCATAATGACCTAACAAATTCCTACCCAGCCCCGCCTCTTAAAGGTTTGAACCACCTGTCAACATCACCACACTGAGATCCAAGCTTCCATCACCTGAACCCTGGGTGGACAAAATGCATCTAAACAATAGCACAGAGGGCAGGGAAAGATAGGGCAACCAATGGTTTCTGTTCCTCTCTGTCCTTTCTCACTCATCAGTAATGAAGGTTGAGAGGGATATTCATGGTGTGTGTAAATTAAGCAAAATAGAAACAGCTGAATTCAATGTCAGTGTTTTTATTGTTCTGATAAAAACAATGCATGAACATTCATTGGTTTGTTGATTTTAAGCATTTAATACTGCAATGAATGCTAAGTAATTCCTTCAGTGTCACTCAAAATTGCCAGAGACTGAGAAATCTGGGGTTGACTTTGATCAACAAAAATGAATCAAAAAAGAAAACAACTCTCTTAAGAGCCATATGCGTGTGTGTGTGTGTGTGTGTGTATATATACATATATTTATAAAATTTTAGGTGATGCAAAATTAGGTTAAAATTGTATATCATATTAATGAATATTGGGAAGTTAATAGAAAGGGTAGCTTTCTGTGTTGGGACTATCAAAGATACTTTTTCAGACTTGGTTCTGATAAGAAGAGAGTTGTACATTTTTTGCTCTGGGTCTATCGCTCGTTGCCTTTCCAAGTGCACCTTTTTTACCCCCCTTTCTCTTAGATCATAAACGATGCTCTCTGTACTGCATCATTTATTCCAGCATGTCATAGTGCCTTCGTGCTAAAGGACAAGCCACAGAAACAAACCAACAAAAGACCCAGCATCTTTGCCGTTCCCTGTGGATGGCTCTTCCAGCTCCACCAACCTTTAAAGTTTGAGGGAGCTCATCCTCCAGTCCTGAATGCTCTTATCTTCCCTCCCTTTCTCTTTCTTTCCTCCCATCTTTCTCTCCTTTATTCTCCTTTCTGCTTTATCTCCCTAGATGATCTCAGAGTTAAATGCCCCCTAAAAGCCTGTTGTTGCTCAAGCTCTTTCCATGCAGTGTAGACTTCTGCCCTGAATTAAGGCATGGTGTCCTATGAAGATGGATGACCCCACTGGTCTGTCTTGGGGGATATTGAGGGTAATTGTTTAGTGCAGAATTAAGTGTCCCGTTCCCAGCCTTGCCTCCTCCTTGCCCAGTGGTCTTTGTAGTGACCAATGACACCACCATGCATCTAACGCCCAGGTCACAAGCAGAGGTTTCACCCTTCTGTCTTTCCCCTCGCATTTCCCATATTGAAAATCCTCTCTTCCTTTCCATTTTCACTGCCAACAGTTTAATCAAAGCTACTATCATCACCTACCTGATAAACTGCTTGTCTCAAATCTGGTCCTTCTTTCCCATGCTTGACCCTTCCCATTCTGTAGCAGCAAGGGATTTTTTTTAAGCCTTGCCCTTGCTGGACAAGCGCTCTAGCACTGAGCTACATTATGGGCTCAACAAGGAAAACTTTTTAAAACATGAGAAGTTTTACTTAACAGTCTTTGGTACCTTCCTATAACACACTGAAAGAGCCAAACCACTTATCCTGGTGTATGAGTGGGGAGACATACATTCTAGTCCCCCAGGGTAATCCTGGTTTGTGCCTGTTGTCCCAGGGTAATTATCAGCAGCTCCCCATTTTGATCATGCTAAGTGAAATAAGTGAATCCCCAAAAAAACCAAGGGCCGAATGTTTTTCCTGATAAGAGGATGACGATATATAATGGTGGGGGGGGTGGGGAGTGAGAGAAGAATGGAGGAACTTTAGATTATGTAGAAGGAAATGAGAGGGGGGATATGAAAAATGGTGGAATGAGACAGACTTCATTACCCTACATACATGTATGATTACACAAATGGTATGAATCTACATGGTGCACAGCCATAGAAACGGAATGATGTACCCCATTGTGTGCAATGAATTAAAATGCAGTCTGTAAAAAAAAAGCATTCCTGTTTGGATGACAAATTACATGGCCAACCTATTAATCTGGCTCCTGTCTTTTCCAGTCTCATTATACATCACTTTTAGCATTATCCTGTACCCTTTCTGATTTAATATGTACTGAGACTTTTGTCTCCTTTTCCCTGGTATTTTTTTATTCTTTGGTTCCCAGTTCGAAAGGCACCTCTCCAAGAGGACTTCTTTGGGGAAGTATCACGACTGGGCTTGCCCTATTCGCTTTCTGGCTCGTGGCTGTTCAGTTCCCATAACAGTGAGTATAGTAAGCTCTTGTTTACTTTCCCCCTTGTTTAGTATGTGTATATCCTTTCCTAGAAAGTAAGTTCCTTTGAGAAAGAATTTTGTTTTGTTCCCTCTTGTGCCTTCAACCTGGTATGGAAAAAAAAAATAGAGGAACATAGTTAATACATGGATTCTAAAACCAAACTGCTAGTAGTTAATGAAAAGTTAAAAAAAAAAAAAAAAGGTAAGTGTACATACTAGTTCACTAGAGGAAAAATTTCAAAGTCAAGGGAAACAGATAGTGAACTCCAGGGAATAAAGGTAAGGACAAGTGAGAATAAAAAGAAAACATAACACCAGCTGCAGTGGTGCACACCGGTAGTCCCAGTGGCTCAGGAGGCTGAGGCAGGAGGATCACAAGTTCAAAGCCAGCCTCAGCAAAAGTGAGGCACTAAGCAACTCAGTGAGACCCTGTCTCTAAATAAAATACAAAATTCGACTGGGGATGTGGCTCAGTGGTGGAGTGCTCCTGAGTTCTATTCCCAGTACCACAGAAAGAAAAAAAGAAAACACAAACATAAAAATCTGACATATTTGTAACAAAACATATTAATTATCACATTGACCAAAAATATATTAAACTGCCTACAGTTTTCTTTCTTTTTTTTTTTTTTTGGCAGTTACTAGGGATTGAATCCAGGGACACTTTTCCACTGAGCTATATCCCCAGCGCTATTTATTTATTTATTTATATTTATTTTGAGACAGGGTCTTGCTAAGTTGCCAGGCTGGCCTCAACTTTTGATCCTCCTGTCTCAGTCTCCTAAATGGCTGGGATTACAGGATCCAGTTATATTTTGATTTTAAGACATGTGTATAAAACTAATGATATGTCTGATTATTTCCTTTTATTCAAATTATAAGGTTACACTTAGAAGATATTTTGAAATGGTCCAAAGAAAAATTCCTTTTTGGGATTATACCCTCCAAATAAATATCATCACAGAAGTTTCTTTATTTGCTATCAAGCTATATCTAAAGTATTATAAGTCACTAGGCTTTAAGCATGTAAGTTATAGGAAGTTTAAATTCAGACTCAAAGATATCTTTAACATTCAAAGACTGATTTTATGTTTGTAATTTTAAAGGTATAGTAGCTTATTGTGAATGGGCAGCCCATCCCTCTTTCCTGAATAAGAGGTACCTCCACTCAACATCAAGCCTGTGGCTCAGGTGAAAATTTTGAGACAATGTTTTAGTTCATTTTCTGTTGCTACAACAAAAATACAGGAGACTGGGTATTTTACAAAGAAAAGAGGTTTATTCAGCTCATAGGTTTGGTGACTGAAAGTTCAAGGTCAAGTGGCCCTATGTGTTTGATCTTGTTGAGGACCTTCAGAAGACATCACAACATGGTGGGAATGCATGTAAATATGACAATATGGGAAGACAAAAGCTAGAAGGATTCAGGGGTGGGGCTTGCTCTTTTTATAACCACTTGTTCTTTCAGGAGCTAATCAAGGTGCTTAGATAACTATATTAATCCTTTTTGAGGGCAGTGCCCCAATGACCTAGTCACCTTCTACTAGGTTCCAGCTCTTCAAGATACCACCACCTTCGACATCACATACTGGGGACCTAGATTCCAGCACATGAACCTCTGGGGGATAGTCAGGTCACATCTGAAGAAACCCAGAAAAGGAGGCAGTGCTTCTTCTCGTACTCACAGGGACCGTTTCTACCAGTCTCTTACACAACGGGTGGGCCCAGGTATCCTTCAGGGTTTAGCTGCTCCCTCACTCACTGCTTTCTAACCTAACAGGACCTGTGAGCCTTTGCTCATGCTTGAGTTATGGATTTTATTTTATTTTTCTACTACTAGATCTGTGGTTAGGAGATGGCGCCGATCTTGTTTTCTTCTCAGAAATGGAAAATCTTTGATCTCTGTGTAGGAACACCAGCAGAGGAAAATAAGGTGTTTTTAGTTCCCATTGTGGAAAGAGTGGTAGGCAGAATAACACCCACGCCCTATCCCACTGACATGTCCATATCTTCATCCCAGAAGCTGTGGTTATGTAGGTTAGATGGCAAAGGGAATTTACTGTTCAATTGACCATAAAATAGGGAGATTATTCTGGATTACCTGGGTGAGCCCAGTGAATATAAGAAGAGCCATTGAAAGTGGAAGAGGGAGAGGGAAGAGAGACAGGAAGAGGCAGAAGTGACTCAGAAGAACATCGGAATGATGAAGGTGGGAATAACTCAAGCTACTGTTCATTGCTGGCTTGAAGACGGAGGGGGCCAAACCCAAACAATGGGGGTGAGAGCTACAGGCTACAAAAGGCAAGGAAATGGATTCTTCCCTGGAGGCTTCAGAAAGAAAAGAAAGGTAGCCCTGCCAACACCCCAAGTTCAGTCCAGTGAAAGATGCGTGTGACTTCTCCCCTTCAGAATGGTTAAATAATAATTTTTTATTGTTTCAAGTCAGTAAGACTGTGGTAATCTGTGATCGCAGCAACAGGAAACTAGTACCACCTAGATGGGAGAAAGCTAATATTTACTGAGAAACATCCCCAGACTCGCTGTTCAACTTTTTACAGTGTAAAACTACCATTTCATTTTCATGTGCATTCTGTAGACAGGTGACCATACAGAGAACATGATTTTATGGAAGATCTTTCTCTTTCTTATTTCTCATATCCTGATAATATATATAAGGGGAAATGTTAAATTGAGGTGGTTATCCAGAGGTTTTAATTTTCACCTGGAGTCTCTTGAAAATAGAGAGAAAATATTCTTCCTGGGGACTTGAATGGTCAACATAAACAGTACTGACTTAATTCTTTATTTTATTTTCTAATTAGATAGTGTCCTGCAGGAGAGGAAAAAACAAGATGAAGAGAACAGATGTTATGCAAATCACTTCCAGAGAACATAATATATGCATATAATTTTAGGAGCAAGAGAGGAAACTGAAAAGCCATCCCCACAGGACCACACCTGACTCATGGAGCAGCTGTAACTCTGTATTTGAAGAGCTCCACAGAAAAAGGTCAGATGGTCCCTCTTGGTAACCAAGGGGATGCTATCTTAATGTTCCTTTCCTGTCCCAACGTGTACGAGTAAACATATTTCAAATTGCTCCAAGGTGTCATTACTCACACCCCAGGGGGTTCTACCACAGAAAAGGTCATGCTTAATGAGAGCCGTGCAGGCATGCTAGAGTCATGGTCCACTGGAAAAAAAGAGATAGAGTGACTTTATCACCAACGAACCCAACGTTGTGTTTATAATGGCACATTCCTCTTCTTTGAAAACTGCAAATTACCTGTTGGAACTTATCCACTCATGGTGGCAGGTCATTCTCTTCTGTTCCTGAAATATTTGGATCTACCTGTGGGCATTCTTCTCAAACTTTTATCAATGGCAACTTCTGCACAGACTTACCCTTTCTTTTATACCGTCCATGCCATGGCAGAAAGCATGGAAGACCATCCAATAAAACAGCCCTTTCCAGGTTCACATCACTCCTGCTGGGGTCTCGGCACCTGTACTCCATCCTCATTAATTCCAAGCATATGATTCTTGCTGCTTGGGCCTGTTGACTACTCACTTCCTGTCTCCTGAACATTAGTGATAACTTTGTCTCTTGCTCTTAATTCCTGGATAACTAAATGTGTTCTAGCTTCCACATCCTTAATGCCTGGTTTTTATATTACTGACCTCTATCTGACTGTCCTAACCCAGAGACCATCATATACTGGAATAATGCTACAGTTAATGAAATCATTATGGTAAAGAATGTTTCACACTGTCCTGGTAACAAGCATATCTCCTGGTAATTATGAATGTTATTAGGTGTATGAGTCTGCCAGAGCTGCCATAACAAAATGTCATGGACCGGGTGGTTTACACAGTGGAAATGAATTGTTTTTCTACAGTTCTGGAGGCTGGAAAGTAGAGGATCAAGGTTCCATCTGATTCTGTTTCTGATTATTTCTCTTGGCCTATAGATGGTGGATAGTTTGTCCTCATGAGTCCCTTCCTCTGAGCACCTTTAGAGAGAGAAAGAGCAAGTTCTCTGGTGTTTATTCTCATAAGAACACTAATCTATCATATAAGGGTTTTGCCTTGGTGATTTCATTTTACCTTAATTACCTTTTTTTTTGGTGGTGGGGGGCGGGTACCAGGAATTGACTTAGGGGCGCTCCACCACTGAGCCACATCCCCAGCCCTATTTTGTATTTTATTTAGAGTCAGGGCCTCCCTTAGTTGATTGCTTTTGCTGAGACTGTCTTTGAACTTGCGATCCTCCTGCCTCAGCCTCCTGAGCTGCTGGTCTTACAGGTGTGTGCCACCACACCTGGCCTTAATTATTGCTTAAGAACTCTATCTTTAATATAGTCTTATTGTGGATTAAAGGTTATTATGGTTTAGATATGAGGTGTCCCTCAAAAGATCATGTGTAAGACAATGCAAGCATTTTCGGACCTAAGATGATGAGATTATGAGAACTGTAAGCTAATCAGTGGATTAATTCACTGATAGGGATTAACTGGGTGGCAACTATAGATAGGGTGTGGCTGAGGAAGTAAGTCACTGGGGTGTGCCTTTGGGGTTTATATTTTGTCCATGGTGAGCAGAGCTTTGTCTGCTTCCTGAGCTGCTGTCCTCTGCCATGCCCTTGCCGTGAGGTTCTGCCTCACCTAGGGCAGAGCTGTGGGGTCTGTCATGGACTGAGCCTCTGAAACTATGAGCCCAAATAAACTTTTCTTCTCTATTTTGTTCTTGTCAGGTCTTTTAGTTACAGCAATGAAAAAGCTGACTAATACATGACTTCAATTCACTAGTTTAAAAAGAACACAAATTCAGACCACAGCACTAGAAAAATTTGTATTTCAGTCATTGTAATGAGAGCTTTTGAAAAACTTGGGCATCTTAAAACTAGTAAAGTTTATTTGGGTTCAGGAAAATTTTACTTGGCTTCTAGCAAATGGCAATTTGAAACCATTAAAAACCAATTATTGTTCAAACCCATGGAACTTAATTGCTTAATGTTGCAGTGAAACTATGTTCCTTTTCTAGTTTATATTCACGTAGAAGCACTTATCTGCTTTGTTTCTGATATTGTACAGGCAATGTCTGTAAATATGAGATAACACATGTCCCTTGTCCCCACGTTGTACCAGTGTGGGGCCACTGCCTTCTGATCAGTGTGCCCTTTCCAGTAGGAAATAGATGTCCCTTCATGCCTGCAACGAGTGATAGAGACAACTGCTGTCAAACAATTGGAATTGGCATTCTTCTTAAGAGAAAAAGCATTACGGACTCCATAAAATAATTAATATCTTTTATTTGTATAGAACTTTACAGTTCATGAAGTATTTTTGTGCTTATATTATTCAAACTTTCCCCAAACTGTGAAAATAGAGATGGTTATTACTATCTCTATTTTCTAGAAATTGAGGCTCAAAGTCTACTTTTTCAGTTCAGTAAGTATGCTTCACACTAGACAAAACCAGTATTTATAAACTCTGACTTCAGTGTTCTCTCTGATACATCACTACTCCCATAAATATATTCAATAAAAAAGTGCTGGGAAAAAACTCCAAGCGCACTTGAAAGGAATGCTTGTCCTCCTGTTGGTGCTTCATGACCTTCACACGAGGAAGTCGGTCCTGCTGTCTGAAATGCCTCTGGACCCCTAAGTGCAAGCATCACACCTACATCACGTTATTGCGTGCATTTGTTGATGTGTCCGTCTTTTCTGACTAGACCATGCTCTTCATGAAGGATATGACCATATTTCTTTAGGATTGCCACAGAGCAGGTGCTCAGTAAATAAATAACAGCAGCAGCTAACCTTTAATGAAGGGTAAAGGTTAACATAACATGTGTTAGGCACTGTTTTCAGTACTTTAATTTAGTCTTTGCAAATATCCTGTAACTGTTATATACTCCTCAATTTGCAAGTGAAGAAAACTAAGCCATGAGACTAAATTACTGCCCCAAATGATGCAGCTAATGATGCAGCTTTACTTGAGTCTCTGCTCTCAATCATGCTTTGATATTGCCAGTCAATAAAGGTTTGCTGGGCAGAGGATGAGTAGACTGGAAGACGTGTTTGGCATAGTAAAGTCCGTTTTGTATTAAACACCTTTGCATGACAATTTTCTAAGATTTAATCATAACAACTTGCTGATATCTCCATCAAAGTACTAAATCTCCCAATGATGGCATAGAATGTAGGCAAATCTGGCTTTCTGGTATGGGTGAGTGTGGAGACTCAAATTGGCCAAAGTCAATAGAGCATAAGAGAAGGAAGGAAAAGCAAAGAATAGGAGAGGACAGAATTTGGCTACCAGATAGAGTGATATTCAATTCTCCCATTGAATCTCATCATGTATTTTAGTCAACTTTGCATCACTGTGACCAAAACACCTGATTAAGAACAATTTAGAAGAGGGAAAGGCTCACAGGATTAGAGGTTCAGTCCTTGATCAGCTGATGCATAGTTCTGGGCCAGAGATAAGGCAGAACGTCATGAGAGAAGGGCCTGGCGGAGGTATCCTGATCCCTTCAGGGCTGTCCAAGAAGCAGAGAGAGGCAGGTGGGGAAGGGGCCACAGGGAAGATACACCTTCCAGGGCACACTATTGGTGACCCACCTACTCTAGTCATTCCCCACATGGTTACCTACCCCGTTAGTCAATTCAAGTTAGCATAGATTGATTAGGTTACAGCTCTCACAATCCAAACATTACACCTCTGAACATTCCTACATTAATTCAGGAGACTTTAGGGAACACCTGATATCCAAATCACAGCACCATGTCAACTTCAGATACTCAAGCCAACCTGGAAGCTTAATACAAACTTGTTTAGAAGCTTGTTGCTGTATACGGGAGGCAATTCACTGAGAGAATCTTGCACCCAAAGATGGTTCTCAGTTCTCCTTCCTTACTAAGTTCTCCTTAGATTGACTTCATGCCATAGTTTTACAAGTATCTGAGCAATCTGACTTGACTCCCTGCGCTCTTAGGCAAACTCTCTGTTCTTCCTAGTCAAAAAACCAGGAGTGCTCGTCTGATACCAGTATGCATTGCATTTTATCTTTTTCTTTCCCAAAGTGTCTCCTATTGGTTTCAGATTTCTTACTTGTAAAATACAGATAATAACAGTACCTGGTTTGATTGGTGAAGCCATGGGTTGAGCTATGACAGAGACCACTTAGAATCCAACATGATAATGTTTACTTCTTTCATATTTAGCAGGATAGGGGTAGGAGGTAGTCCAGGATGGGTACACAGCTCTGTTCTCTGACACCATCCCAAGGAACCAGTTTTTTGTTTCTTATTGGTTTGCCATGATCATGGCTATTGTTTTTATTTAACCAATCATGACCCTGTCAAACTCCAGACCACTGGAGGTGGGAGGAGAGGAAGTAGAGTGTTTCTTTACAGAGGATATGACCAGGAAGTTGCACATGTCACTTCTATTGAAGTCCCAGTGGCTGGAATTCAGTTGTATGCACATACCTAGCAGCAGGGAGGCTGAGAAACCTCTTCTGAACCTGGGCATTGATGTGCTTATGTAAGTATTAGGAGAATTCTTACTGAATGAAGAAAGGGAACATAACTGCTGGGGAACAATGAATTGTACCTACTCTACTAATTTGGATGGTTGTTTTATTAATTGAGCTAATATACTTAAGGCACTTAGCAGGGTACCTGTTACAAAGAAAATGTTTTCAATGTTTGTATTAACCTGCCAGTAGTTATTATCATGAAATGCCTACTGTGTGCCTGGTACATATTGTACCAGTTAATATTATCTGAACAATCTTGTGCTGTTAATATTATCTGAATTGTACAGAGGGTGTGTGTGTGCACATATATACACACACATGTACATACACAGATTTTAAGATCCAGGTCTGTCCAGCTGTAAACTTTATACTCTTTCTAGTATGCTGCATTGTTTTAACTCTGCAATTAATTTCACCTCCCTTTGCTCATGCTCACCAGGAAGTCTTTCTTTTAAAGTTATTTCTGTCCCAGAAGGATTCTATTATAGAGAAATGAGAAAAATGGTTGTATAAGAAATGAAAGGATAGTTACTAGGTGGGAGGCTCAAAACAAATCTGATTTTATTTCATAGGTAAAATATAGCAGGGGAAGTTTGACCCCCACTCCATCCCCACTCCCAGAGTTGAGAATTGAACCCAGGGCTTTGTGCATGCGAGGCTAGTATTCTACCCCCAACCCTCGGGGAAGTTCTTAAATGAAGGAGTGATATAATAAAAAAGCATTTAAGGGTAATCATTTTATTAATTAGACGTTAGTCTAAATAAAAGGTTAACTTTTGTCCAAAGCTTGTATGAAAATCTGAAAAAGCAAGGAAGGACAGTAACTGTGGGAGTGGAAAGAAAGGATTTAATCTGAGTGACATTATGGAACATTTTTTGGAAAGAATTTATTATGGATTTATTTTGTGGCATGTGGGAAACCAATTTCAATTTTATTGCTACACAATTATCTATAACAAAACATTTTGAAGACTAAACTGCTGCTATTGGAAACTTAACTCATGCTATGATTCCTTAAATAGCATCCCTTTTTAAGATCTCCAAGTTATGAATTTAGGGGACTAGGGAAATATTGATAAATCAGCAGTAAAAAGTGGTTGGAAAGAATGCTGATTTATGAGTAACATAACTCATTACGATTTGAGTTTTTCACATGCTAGTTTCTGTGTATTGGCATAGCTGTGATTTGAATATCTCCCCCTAAGTTCTTGTGTTGGAAGCTTGATCCCCAATGTGGCAGTGTTAGAAGATGGGGCCTAATGAAAGGTGTTTGGATCATGAAGGCAGTATCTTCATGAATGAATTGATGTCACTATTATGGGGATATGTACATTATAGAAGGTCAAGTTTGGCCCCCTCCTGCTCTCTCTTACCCTGTCTTTGTCCTGCTGCATTCCACCATGGGATGATGCAGCAAGAAGTTCCTCATCAGATGTCAGCCTCTCTGTCTTGAACTGTCCAGCATCCCAAACTAAGAAATAAATTTCTGCCTATTGTATATTACCCTTTCTGTGGTATTCTGTTATAGCAGCACAAAACAGACTTAAGAGATATATACCATTCATTTGAAGAGTGAGTCAAGGGTGAAAAGGGACAGAAATACAGATTTGGAATGAATGCAACACTTGATGAGTTCAAGACCCAGACTATCTCTGCTACATCTAATCATTTTTGAAGAAAAGACTTGGAAACCAAATTTTCAGGCTAGCTTCAGTGGGGCACTATGAAGATGAAGAGAAGCCAGTCATGGAAACAGAGGCAGAGTAATCAGAAAGACCACAAAGCGAAAAGATTAGCATTATACCTCTGTAGTGTACATATCCCCATAATACATAAAGTATATATCCCCATAATAATGGCATTAATTCATTCATGTAGGTACTGGCTTCATGACACAAACACCTTTCATTAGACCCCATCTTCCAACACTGCACGTGTGCAGTTAATCCTGATTCTGCCATTCCTAACTGTTAGCCTTTGGGCAACTGAAGAGAACTACTGGAAGTTAAATTTTCTCCTAAGCACAAAGGGTTAAACATGATGATTCTAAGTTTCTTTAGAGTGGGAAGAATCACTGTACCAGTTAGAAAGTATGAGAGGTTTCATTAATGAAGAACTGGTTAAAATTATCAATTACAGCGACTCTCCACTCATCCCCTCACCTGCTTCCCAACTTACCCCCACACTTCAAAATTCTAGTAACTCAAAAGAAACATTGATAAGTCTGTGGAATTGTGAAGTTTTATTGTCTGATAAATTTCATTTCCTTCATTTCCTTCCTAAGTCCAACAATACCCAAGTCTTGGATTGGCACATATTATATTCCAAATGCAAAAATAAATTGGGAAACTATTTTCTACATAAGGCATACTGTCCACTTGGAGACAGAAGCCCAAAAGTTTGAGGCACTTTGATACAATGGTAACTTTGAGAATTTAAAATATAATCTTTTAATTACAGAGGATTTTGTTTTCATATGAATGTGTTTACTTTGCTGAGCTCTCTCTATTTGCAAGAGTTTTCCAGATCATAGTGCCTTGTGTTTTTTTTTTTTTTCCTTCTAAATGAAATTAAAGGACCTAGTGTGTAGACCTCATATTGAATCAACCTACTGCCAAACCATACGACTCTAACACATTAATCTAATTCCCTCACCAGAGGGAAGAAATCCAACCCCAGCCAGCATTAATGTTGGATGGAAAATTAAATTGTTCTCAGCTGAATTTAAAAAAAGTCTTGATAGCAACCAATTTAACTGTGTATTAATAAAGTTCTTATGAGCTGTTTTATTCTTAATCTTTTATGGAAGGATAATTTTTCAATTTAATTACTTTTTTATTAGGGAAGAGAAATTTGACATTGGTTCCTCTTTTAGTAAAAAGGCCTCAATAATTAAAACAAATGTTTCTCTCACAATTTATAGGTATTAAATGCCTTTTTAATTAGGAGACAAGAATCCAGTCTTTGAAACAGTAAAAGTTAAACTCAACAAATCCTTCTTTAACAGATTATTTTAATAGTATAACCATTGGTACCCAAATAAATATGAAAATATTACTTGTTAGGATGATGCACTTTGGAGCCAGAAATTCACCCTAGTCCTATAATTTTCAAGTTCGTTAACTTTGGGAAAGTATGTAAATTCTCAGAGCTTCATGTTCCTTATCTATAAAATAAAGATAGTGATGGCATCTGTCTCATAGGCTTGTTTTGAGAATTGTGAGAGAAAACATGCAGTGCAATCAACACATAAAAGTAATACAACTGATGCTGTTCTCAGGACTTATTATTATTTTAAGTAAGCAGAAAATTAAAAGGGAAAACTATTAAATAAAGAAAGTCAAAGCTCAAAACAATTTCTTCACTCTAAACTGAACATAAGCCAGTCACATACTTTTTTTATGATAAAATATCTGGGATGAACCAAAAATAAGTATGTTTCACTGTTAGGATTTTTTGTTATGTTTGTCATTATACTTTTGTGAATTTGTAGAGAAAATCTGACAAGATGCTATCCTATAACTGGGATAGAGAGAGTGAAGTCAGTTGCACAATTGGGTGGAAAATATTTTAACGGGAAAAATATTTAAGAATATTTATCTCTTCTTCTGTTTATTTATATATCTATTTGTGTTTAGCCTCATTCTAAAAATAATGCCAGATGGTAATTAGAAGATTAAAGCTTGGCTAGTTAAAGTTAATAACTGATGAAAATAGAAATAATATGCTATAAAAATAAGAAATGGGATAGGAAAAATAAATTAAAATGTAAATATGAAGAGTTCTAATTCACTTGGGATGAGATATATTATTACTTAATGGAAAAAAATGTAAAACTTATAAGTTGAGGGAATATTTGTCTTTATGAAGTTCTCTTAGCATTGTAAACTGTAAAGTATAACTTAGAAAAAGACAGTTCTTCTGGGCCTCAAGGAAATAAGTTATTGAAACACCAAAATGCCCTTCTCTATGGTGTACAAGAGCCATGATCCTGAGATAAGTGAGATTTCAATGTGATAAATATTTATGAGACAGGTTTTCTTTGCCAAATGAATACAAAAAGACCCAAGAGGAATTGAGTTGTAAATGTTTTAAGGATTCATGCCATCTTCTACTGTGACCAGAGAGAACTATTTTTTAAATGTAAGTAAGCAAATTAATGAACAAAATGAATAGAGGTTTCTTTTGTCTTAAAATTCCTATGAGATTCCTGGCATATGCACATAATGTATACATTTTTGTGGAAGACACTGTTGTAGGTTTTGAGGAATGCCAAAATGAAGAAAAGACATAATGTATTTTGATTTGTTGGAAATAACAACAGCAGCCAATTACAACAAGGTGATAAGCACAATAGAACTGAGGCATGTCTGAGGTGCTACCACACAGGTGTGTGCACAGATGCATGTGCATATATGTACAAATAGATTCTACTGGGTTGGAAACTGAGTGCATTTGCAAATTTGAAGGTAAGGAAGTAGGAATTTACCTCACAATCCTTTCAGTCAGTGGCTGTCATACATATAGCAGTAAATAGTAGCAGAATAATTAGTGAGGAGTATTCTTTTGAATAGAAAGCTGAACAATTCATCTTCGTGTGGTAACTACAGGTTAACTCTCTTCTTGATAAGATTTTCTAGGTGGATGTTGTGGTTTAGATGTGAGGTATCTCCCTAGAACTCACTTGTGAGACAGCACAAGAAGGTTTGGAGGAGAAATGATTGTGTTATAGCCTTAACCTGATGAGTGAGTTAATCTCTAATGGAATTAACTGAGTGACAACTGGAGGCAGGTGGGAGTGACTGGAGAAAGTGGCTCATGGGAGGGCAAGGCTATGGGTATATATTTTGTATCTGGAGAGTGGAGTCTCTCTCTCTGCTTTCTGATCATGATGTGTGCTGTTTCCCTCCACCACACTCTCCCGCCATGATGTTCAGCCTTGCCTGGAGCCCAGAGGAATGGAGTCGGCCTTCTGTGGACTAAGACCTCTAAAATGGTGAGCCCTGTGTTGGCCGGGTCCTTTAGTCACAGTAGCAAAAATGCTGACTAACATAGTGGATTTCTTAGGTTAGATTTTCTACTTCAGTTAGAACACTTGCTGGGCATGGTGGCCCATGCCTATAATCCAAGATGCTCTGAAGGCTGAGGCAGGAGGATTGCAAGTTCAAAGTTAGCCTCAGCAACTTAGTGAGACCCTGTCTCAAAATAAAAAATTAAAAGGGCTGGACATGTGACTCAGTGGTTAAGTGCCCCTGATTCAATCTCTAGTAACAAAACCAAACAAAACGAAAACCAAAAAGAGGAAAAAAAAAAAAAAAACTCACTTACTCAACCTATTATTTTTTTTTTAAATCATTCATCACTAGGCCAGTGTGTACTTGGGAAATTAAAAACGTTTGTTAATAACTGTAATGTGAAAAATTCTCTTAAAATCATTTCATGTTAGCTGAAACCTAAACCTAAGCCACCTTTTTTTCAAACTAAGCTCCATGGTAATGTCAATTTGGTAGACATTCATATAATCTATCTCTCCAAACCTCAAAATACATAAGCACATTAAAATATAAATGCTTTTATAAGCATTTAGAAAACCTGTTTACTATGGAGTTGTTCAAACTTAATAAAGGAGGAACTTTCAAAGAACAGCTATTAATATGTTATGGGGACTCTGAAATTTTGTGGACTAGCATCTGGGATGCTCTTGCCAAAGAAAAACAGTATGAAAATAGCAAGATAAATACAGAATAATAAGATACATTTCAAAATGCTTATGAATGAACTTTGAAAAACATGCCATTTTAGTTTATGGGCACCTCTTTTCCTGCCTGGCCACAATTAATTAAAATTATTATAAATACATTTCAGAAAACAAAATATGTTTCAGAATATCAGAGCTGCCACTTGGGAGCAAGGAGCAAGCCTTCTTATGACAAGAAGGCTAGCAGAACCCTGCGGAGGTGAGTTCTCTGAGGGTTTTGTAAAGGGAGAAAGGACTCCTTCCCTTATCCTCTTCCGCTGCAGAAAGGTGATTCGCTTTCATTGGTTCTGAGAGCACGATTTATTGACTAAGTCAGGAAAGTTTTCTAGAGTGTAAAGGGCACTGTTCCTAAATGTGCAGAACCAGGTATGCCTTCTGCAGACTGAATAGCCTGGCCACACCCCTCTATTTACATACCGGGCCCACACCGGTCTGTTTGGGAAATGATTATAACTGTTGCTTGGCCTGGTCTCCTCAGACAATGCGATATATTCAACATGAACAAAAAGAAAAAAAAAAAACCCACAAAAAACCCACACATATATAGACGTACAAGGGGATGAATTATGGCAATTAGCACACATCAATACAAAGGGTGAGAAGTTCCACAATATGCCATCTACAAACAGGAGAACCAGGCAAGCAGTGGTACAAGTCCCAAACCCATATGCTCCAGTGTCTGAAGGCAGGAGAAGATAGATTCCCTAGGTCAAGGAGAGAGTTTCCTGTTCTTTATTTTTTTGTTCTGTTTGGACTCTCAGGGATTGCATGATGTCCACAGTGATGCAGGCAGATCTTCTAATTGAGCCCACTGATTCAAGTGTTGATCTTTTCTAGAAACACCCTCACAGACCCATAGGGAAATAATGTTTATCGACTATCTGGGCATCCCTCAGTCCACTCACATCAACACATCTGGTGACCAACTAGCTATCATATCTAGTGACAACTATTTTATGTGAGGAATTTAAATGCACACAAAACAACTAAGCAAAAAAGAAATGGAAAAAAGAAACAGGGAATTAGAAGATGAACAACTGTTGAAATAGTAAATTTAGGGTCTAAAATTGATTTTATAAAGGAAAAAAACCGGTCAAGAAATCAAGTTCCTAAGAGAGCCTAAATTAAAGGACAATCTACAATTTTCTACACTATCGCGCTCTCTCTGCGGGCAGAGGGAGACACGACAAACGTCTGAAGCTTTGGAAGTTTATTATGTACAGTCCCTCTCCTACACTTCTCTTACTCCCGGCTGCCGTGCACTCCCACCTTCCAGCTCAGCTTCAGCCTCTGCCGCCTCCAGCTTCTTCCGCTTCTGCCTCTCCACTCTCCCACCCACCAGGCTTATATACACTTCAACCAATCAGGGGAGAGTACACGAGGGTAAACACGGACAGCTGCAAGCATAGGATAGGCTACACCAGGGGGGGCATGCTCTAATCACATCATTAACTAGCCAATCATTGGAATTCACTGGTTGTTTACTATATAGCTGGCCGCTTTTGGCTCAGCGTCAGGCGCCATCTTGACCATGCCCAAGGCTGGGGGTCCTGGAAACCCCGACACTACACGAACTCTGGAAAAAATGAAAAGAATTCTGATTTAGAAACACAGAACTAGAACATTATTATTTGTACAACTGTAGCCAATACCTTCTTCAGAGTTCCATTTGCTTCTCCACAAGATGAAATCAATCTTTCTCTCTCTCTGTCTCTCTCTGTCTCTGTCTCTGTCTCTCTGTCTCTCTCTCTGTCTCTCTCTCTCTCTGTCTCTGTCTGTCTCTGTCTCTGTCTCTCTCTCTCTCTCTCTGTGTCTGTCTCTGTGTCTGTCTCTCTGTCTCTCTCTCTGTCTCTCTCTCTCTCAGTGTGGGAGATGGAACCCAGGTCTGGTGTGCTAAGCACACTGAGCCACATCCCCTGACCTGCAACACTTCTTGAACTTACAGGGTTGTTGTGAGGACTGAGCAGGGCAGTATCTGTGCAAGTGCACTGAAAATCACAAAGATGCCACATCAGTGGTTGTACCTTTATCTAGTTTTAAAAAAAAATTTCCATATTTTTATCAATGCATTATAGTTGTACATATTGATGGAATTTATTGCTACATATTCATACATGGACACAATATAACAATACAATTTGGCCAATATCACTTCCCCAGAATTTCCCTGCCTCCCTTGGTTTATACCCAAAGGACTTAAAATCAGCATACTACAGTAACACAGCCACATCAATGTTTATAGCAGCTCAGTTCACAATAGCTAGATTGTGGAACCAACCTAGATGCCCTTCGACAGATGAATGGATAAAGAAACTGTGGTATATATACACAATGGAATATTATTCAGCCATAAAGAATAATAGTATTATGGCATTTGCAAATATGGATGGAATTGGAGAATATCATGCTACGTGTGAAATAAGCCAATCCCAAAAACCAAAGGTCAAATGTTTTCCCTGATAAGTGGAGAATGATATACAATGGGGATGGGGTGGGGGGGAGTGAGAGAAGAATGGAGGAACTTTGGATGGTGTAGAAGGAAATGAGAGGGAAGGCGGGTATGAAAGATGGTGGAATGAGACAGACATCATTCCCTATGTACATGTATGATTACAGGAATGGTATGAGTCTACCATCGTGTACACCATGGAGATGAAATGATGTACCCATTTGTGTATGGTGAATCAAGGTGCAGTCTATAAAAAATTAAAAAATAAATAAATAATTAAAAAATAAATAAAATCCTTTTTGGTTAAAAAAGTTCAATCTCACTTTTTCTTTAAATATCTAGTTTTTTACATGAAGCAACAACAATATCTCAAAGATTCCCTAGCAACTGCTCTTCTAGATGTTCTTGCTCTTCTGAAGCAAAGAAACCGAGAGTATCAGACCAAATTCTACATTTGTGTTCTTTGTTACTCCAATGAGGGGCTTTCAAAAAACTTTTCTGTGTCTAAGGGCTTGAAACAACCTTCTGAAACTAGGCTGTAAGAGGAAAGCAAAGCCAGAGGAATAGTTCCGTGTGCAGACACTAAAATGACACGTAGGCTATGTGCACAGACTAGCCACAGCCCGTTCAGTCAACGCTGTACTTCCCCACCGAGGACTGCTCCATTCTGAGCTCTCACCGTGATCCTGCTATAAGATAGTTCCACTCCCAATGCCATTAATAAGCTCATTCTTGGCCATGACTTTGTCACCCATTGTGTACGGCACAACTACAGCTGTCTCTAATGACTTTGTCTGAACTACTTGATAAACAACATTAACAGCGACTTAAATAGAGAACCGAACACAATTTAATACATGAGTTTCAAGGAATTGATTTTAAACATGTTTGATCTTTTCTGTAACATGTCTAGTGGACAGCCCCTTCCGACTCCACCTGGCTTCCCCTCCACCCACCTCCTCTCCACCATGACAGAACATCAAATTAACCTCATTTATTCTATCACTTTCTATCTGTTCCCCTCTCTGCCCCCCGTATGAGGAATTGAACCAGGAATATTCTACTGAGCTACACCCCCATATCACCTTTTTTTTTTTTTTTTTGACAGCATCTTGCTAAGTAGCTGAGGCTGGCCTTAGACGTGTGATCCTTGACCTCTGCCTCTCAAGAACCTGGGATTGTGTGCATCACCAATCCTGCTTCTACAAGAATTTTTGAGATTCTCCAGACTCTGGAAGATATTCTGTACCTTGCATTTTTAATCTCCCTGGTTGATTAGCATTTTATACAGAATGACAAAGTGATGAGTGAGAGTTATTTCCTTCAGCTTGTTTTTATGACTCTGGAAGAAGAGAGCAGAGTATAGTGGCTGCAGCGTGGGAACAAAAATAGAGTACTCATTTTGGTTTGAGATGCTGGAAAATACAATAACTTCTAAAAGCCTATCTGTCTTTGAAAATTCCAGAATTACCAACTGTGAAAGTTCTGCATGATGGCTATTCACAATCATTAAGGCAAATACCGAGAGTGAGTCCTGGCAAAAAGTTGGCAAAAATCTTCCCTTTGCCTCAGTTTTAGTTCTCTATCAGCCTTTGGTTCTAAATGTCTGAATTTCCAAAGAAAATGATTTTTTTTTTTTTTTTTTGGTATTCAGGATTGAACCCAGGAGCGCTTAACCACTGAGCCACATCCCCAGTCCTTTATAAAATTTATTTAGAGACAGGATCTCTTTGAGTTGCCAGGCCCTCGATAAGTGCTGCTAAGGGTGCTTTGAACTCACGATCCTCCTGCCTCAGGCTCCCAAGCCATTGGGATTATGATTTCTTTCAAAAATTTTTCTTAGGATTATTGCCGATTAAAAACAATCAGGGGAAAGGGTGCAGGCCTTTGAAACATTTCAAACGACATGGACAACAACAAACTACCAATGCCATAGAGCCCCTGGATCTCATCAGGCTCAGCCTGATGAATGAATTTATGTGAAGGTGAGAAATGACCGGAAGCTTCGAAGCAGATCACATGCCTATGATCAACATTTCAATATGATCCTGGGCGATGTGGAAGAAACCGTGACTACTATAGAAATTGATGAAGAGACTTATGAGAAATATATAAATCAACAAAGCGGAATATTCCAATGCTTTATGTCTGGTAAGATGGGATTGTGCTCATTCTCCCCTCAACTGAAAGTTGGCTGAAACAAAGAATTGATCCTGTGCAGAAAATAGGAGGCTTTGTACCATTGCCTCTTTAAAATGTACAGGATATTCAAAAGAGAAGCCTGCGTAAGATTTGGTATTAAGAAATGGCCCAATCTAGCTATTGTGAATTGAGCTACTATAAACACTGACGTGGCTGTGTAAATGTAGTATGTCAGTATTAAATCCTTTGGGTATAAACCAAGGAGTGGGATAACTGGGTCAAAATGTGGGTCCATTCCAAGTTTTCTGAGGAATCTCCGCACTGCTTTCCAGAGTGACTGCACCAGTTTGCAATTGCTAGATTGTGGAACCAACCTAGATGTCCTTCATCAGATGAATGGATAAAGAAAATGTGGTATATATACACAATGGAATATCATTCAAAGAAGAATAATGTTATGGCATTTGCAGATAAATGGATGGAATTGGAGAATATCATGCTAAGTGAAATAAGTTAATCCCAAAAAACAAAGGTGGAATGTTTTCCCTGATAAGTGGATGATGATATATAATGGGGGGGGGGGAATGGGGGGGGTGAGAGAGGAATGGAGGAACTTTGGATTACACAGAGGGGAATGAGAGAGAGGAGGGGGCAGGGGTATGAAAGATGGTGGAATGAGACAGACATCATTACCCATGTACATGTATGATTACACAAGTGGTATGAATCTATATCATGCACAACCATAGAAATGAAAATTTGTACCCCATTTGTGTACAATGAATCAAAATACAGTCTGTGAAAAAAAAAAAAAAAGAAATGTCCCAAGGATTCTTCTACCCCCTGAAATGAATTGATTTGCAAATAACTTACAAACTTCTTAAGCTTAATGTATTTTTTTCCAACACTTCCAAGATGGTGAACTCTTTTTCAAGAATGAGTTTCCTCCATTGTTCTTGCAGACAAGTTTTGATGTTTTTTTCTTTAAATTAAAATTTATGTTTGCTTTCTGTTTTCTTTAAAACAAAAAACAACCGAAGAAAGGAAGTCTTAAAGTAATTAGATTCCAATGATAGAATGTGAGGTGCTGTGTAATTGGGATTTCTTTTTTTATACAAGACTTCCTGGACTTTCAAATCACATCACATCACATAAGGAAGCACTCGCGCTGCCTACACATACTTTGCTCTTTAGGTTTCTTCAATACAAACACAGCATAAAAGACTTATGTTTAAAGTGTGAGATGCAGAACACTGAAAATGTACCAGACATTAATCTTCAGGGTTAGAGATTTAAAAATGAAGGAGGCATATTCCCTGTCTTCCATGGATCACCATCTAATTAAAGAGTAATATTGAACTATGAAGCTGTGCTAGGTAATTGCCATAGAAACTATTTTATAGGGAGGAAGGCAGTGTTTAGTGAAGGTCCCGCCATGGTAATGCTGCAGCATGTCAACTCACAAAAACCACAAAGTGGATATGAACAAGCCTTCATTTCCCATTTTCAGATGGGATATCTAAGACGAAAGATGTTATCTTTTTAATTTATACCTACAAGTGCATATTGATTGTACACATTAAGGGGTTTCCCTGTGACATTTCCACGCATGCATATATTGTAATTTGGTCATGCCAACCCTCCTTTAAACCTCTTGTGTTTTCCCCTCCTCTCCCCTCCGCGGTCTCCTTCCCTTTCCCCTTTTTTTCTACTTTCAGGTTGTCTTGTGTTTGTTTGTTTCACATATGAGAGAAAGCATGCAGTACTTGTCTTCCTGTGTCTGGCTCGTGTCGCTTGACATGATGTTCTCCAGTCCAGCCATGATCCTGCAGGTGACATAATTTCCTTCTCCTTATGGATACATAGTGCTCCATTGTTTACTTATCTGTTTAGGTGCCCCTAGGCTGATTTCCATATATTAATGATTGTGAATAGGCCACAATAAACATGGGTATGCATGTATCTAGTTCGCACACTGACTTCATTTCCTTCAGGTAAATACCCAGGAAGAGTACAACTGGATCATATGGGAGATCTATTTCTAATTTTTGAGGAACCTCCATACTGTTTTCCATAGTGGTTGGACTAATTTACTAATGTATAGGGGTTCCTTTTTCTTCACATCCTTGCCAACATTGTGCTTTGTTTTGTTGTGTGTGTGTGTGTGTGTGTATGTGTGTGTGTGTATTTTTTTTTTAAATAATAACCATTCTGACAGCATCTCAGTGTAGTTTTGGTTTGCATTTGATAAGGAAGCATCTCAGTGTAGTTTTGATTTGCATTTCCCTAAAGGCTAAAAATATTGAGCCTTTTCTCATATGTCTGTTGGTTATTTGTATTCTTTTGAGACATGTCTGTTTAGATAATTTGCCATTATTTGATTACATTATTTGTTCTTTTGTTATTTTTGAGTTCTTTACATATTCTGGATGTTAATCCTCTGTTAGATGAACAACTGGCAAGGTTTTTTCCATATCTGTAAGTTGTGTCTTCACTGTTGTTTTCTTCACTGTGGAGAAGGTTTTTTTAATTTGATGTAATCCCATTTGTCAATTTTTGCTTTGTTTATCCAGAAAAAATCATCACTGTGTCAATATTTTGAAGTGTTTATCTTATGTTGTCTTCCAATAGTTTCAATGTTTCAGACCTTAAAGTTCTAACATATTTTTTAAAAATATTTTTTTAGTTGTGAATGGACATTTATTTATCATATGTGGTGCTGAGCATTGAACCAGGGCCTCACTCATGTGAGGGAAGCGCTCTACCACTGAGCCACAACCCCAGCCCATCTAACATATTTTTAGTGATTTTTGTTCAGGATGAGAAGATCGGGGTCTAGTTGTCAATACATGGATATTCGGTTTTCCCAGCTATCATTTTTCCAAGTCTGTTTTTGACAACTTTGTCAAGAATCAATGGCTACATGATTTATTTCTGGGCCCTTTATTCCATTCATTGGTCTAGACAACAGCATGCTGTTTTGTTACTAAGTTCTGCAGCGTGTTTTGAACTTAAGTATTGTGATGCCTTCAATATTGTTCATTTTGCTTAGATTGCTTTGGCTACTCAGAGTCTTTTCTGATTCCATATGAATTTTAGGATTTTTTTTCTGGTTCTGGGAAAATGTCATTGACATTTGATGTGAATCACATTGAATCTGTGGATCTCCTTCTGTAGTATGGTCATTAGAATAATATTAATTTCCCAGTTCCGGAACATGGGAGGTCTTTCCATCCTCTTGTATATTTTTCAATTTTCTTTCAGTGTTTTATAATTTTTATAAGCCTACTTGGTTAGGCTTATTCATACATATTTGTTTTTCTTCCTTTATGTATTGAAGCTATCATGAATGGATTGCTTTCTTGGTTTCTTTCTCAGTAAGTTTGTCGCTGTATATAGAAAGACTATTGATTTTTGTAGACTGGTTTTGTCTCCCACTACTTTGCTGAATTCGTTTATCAGCTCTAATTGTCCTTTTGGTTTTCTTAATATAGAATCATGTCATTTTCAAACAGGAATAATTTGACTTCCTCCTTTCATACTTGTATCCTTTTTTTTTTTTTCTCCTGAAGTGTTATAAACATTTTTTCAGTCAGCTGCCTGGAAATGAAAATCTTTTACTATTTTTCAAATTACATTTGAAAATGTCTAATTCTTTGGGGTTTATTAAACAGCAGTTTTATTTTAAATATATACTTAGAATATACTTTTTTAAAATTTCTATTTTTTAAAAATTTATTTTAAAATTTTTTTACAGACTGCATTTTGATTCATTGTACACAAATGGAGCACATCATTTCATTTCTATGGTAGTACGATGTAGACTCATACCATTCGTGTAATCATACAGGTACATAGGGAATGATGTCTGTCTCATTCCACCATCTTTCATACCGCCCCTCCCTCTCATTTCCTTCTACATAATCTAAAGTTCCTCCATTCTTCTTTCACTCCCCCCACCCCCCCCCCATTGTATATCATTCTCCACTCATCAGGGAAAACATTCAGCCTTTGGTTTTTTGGGATTAGCTTATTTCACTTAGCATGATATTCTCCAATTCCATCCATTTATTTGCAAATACCATAATATTTTCTTCTTTATGGCTGAATAATATTCCATTGTGTATATATACCACAGTTTCTTTATCCATTCATCTGTTGAAGGGCATTTAGGTTGGTTCACAACCTAGCTATTGTGAATTGAGCTGCTATAAACATTGATGTGGCTGCATTACTATAGTATGATAATTTTAAGTCCTTTATCTCCAAAGTTTATAAAGAACTTACAAAACTTTACATCCAAAATACAAAGAACCGAATCAATAAATGGGCCAACGAATTGGATAGACACATTACAGAAGAAGACATGTAGGCAATTGATGAACATATGAAAAAGTGTTCAACATCTCTAGTAATTAGAGAAATGCAAATTAAAACAACTCTAAGATTTCATATTACTCCAATTAGAATGATTATTATCAAGAACACAAACAATAATAGATGGTGGCATGGATGTGGGGAAAAGGGCACACTTTTACATTGCTGGTGGAGTTGCAAATTGGTGCAGCCACTCTATAAAGCAGTGCAGAGATTCCTAAGAAAACTTGGAATGGACCCACTTTTGATCCAGTTATCCCACTCCTTGGTTTATACCCAAAGGACTTAAAATTAGCATACTACAGTAACGTAGCCATATCAATGTATCCCTTTTATTTCTTCCTTCTGTCTAGTTGCTGTAGCTAAAATTACAAGTGCAATGGTGAATAAGAGTGATAAGAGTGGACACCCTTGACTTGTTCCTTATTTTTTTTTTTTTTGTATTTAGGATTGAACCTAGGGACACTACACTGCTAAGCTATATCTGTAGCTCTTTAAGTTTTTTTTTTTTAAATTTGGGTAAGGTTTCTTGCTTAGATGCTCAGGCTGGCCTTGGACTTGTGATCCTTCTAGTCAGACTCTCTAGTAGCTGAGTTCACAGACGTTCATGAGCACTCCAGTCTTGTTCCAGATTTAGAGGAAATGCCTTTGGTTTTTCCCCATTCAGCCTGATGTTGTGTATGGGTTTGTCATGTGCAGCTTTTATTATATTGACGTATGATCCTTCTACCTAATTTATTCAGGGCTGCTTTTATCATGAAAGGATGTTTGTTTGTTCATTTCTTAGTTTATTGAGATACTAGGGATTGACTGCAATCCCTTCATGCATGCTAGGTGAGCACTCCAACACTGATCCACATTCTTAGCCTTTAAATTTTATTTCTAGATGGGGTGTCTTTAAATCGCCCAAGCTGACTTCAAACTTGTGATTATCCTGCCTTAATGCCCCCGAGTAACTGGGATTACAGGTGTGTACAATCAGGCCAGGCAGGGATATTGAAATTTATTAAAGTTTTTTTTCTAAATCTATTGATATGATCTTGTGATTTTTATCCTTGGTCCTATTTATGTGCTGTATTATATATATTGTTATGTATGTTAAAACCATCCTTGGATCCCTGAGATGAAACCAGCTGAATTATGGTGTATACTCTTTTTAATGTGCTGTTGAATTTGATTTACAAGTATTTATTGATAATTTTCTCAGCTATGTTCATTAAGGATATTGGTCTCTATTGTTCCTTTCTGGACACAACAGGGTAATGCAGGGCTTTGTAGAATGAGTTTGGAAGGGTTGCCACCTTTTCTATTTTATGGAGCAGTTTGCAAAGCATTGGTATTAATTCTCCTTTAAAATCTGGTAAAATTTTAGCAGTAAACCCATTTCGTCCTGGGCTTTTCTGTGTTGCAAGACTTTTTATTATTACTTCAACCTCATTATTTGTCATCAACTAAGTTTTTTATATACTTTTGGTTCAATTTTAGTAGGTCATATGTTTGCAGAAATTTGTCCATTTCTTCTAGAGTTTCCAATGTATTGGCATAAAGATTTAAGAAAATATTCCCTAATGATCCCATGAATTCTAGTGCTATATATTGTAATATCCCCTTTTTCATCTGTAATTTTATTTATTCCATATTCTTTCTCTTTCTTTGGTTAGTATAGCCAAAGGTTCGTTGATTTTGTTTTTCTTTTCAAAGAACCAATTCATTGTTTCATCCATCCTTTGTATTGTTCTTTTAGTCTTGATTTCATTTATTTCTGCTCTGAGCTTTATTGTTTACTTCTTTCTGCTGATTATGGTTTAATTTGTTCTTGTTTTTCTAAGACTTTTAGATGCATCTCTGTTATTTTAATGTAGCACTCATTAATTTAAATTTCTCTTTATGTTCTACTTTAGCTCTCTTAGGTTCTGGGATGTTGTTTCCATTTTTTGTTTGATTCTAGGAGTTTTAATTTCCCCCTGATTTCTTTAATGACCCACTGTTTGTTCAATAGAGTATTGTTCAGTATGCATGTGTTTGTATGATTTTTGTAGTTTCTCAATGTTCATTTGTAGTTGCATTCCATTGTAATCTAATAAAATGAATTTCAATTTTTTTTTGTTAAGACTTGCTTTACAGTCTAATATGTGATCTAATGTGAAAAAATTGCTTGTGTTGTTGAAAAGAATGGTGTATTCTTCAGCTGTGGGTTTGAATAATCTATAGATGTCTGTTAAGTTCATTTGATTTCTAGTGTAATTCAAATGTGCTGATCTTTTATTGTTTTGTCTGGAAGATCTATTGTTGGTGAGAGTGAGATATTGATGTCACCACTATTATTGTATTGGAATATTTCTCTTCCTTAATGTCTAGTAATGTTTGGTTTATATAATTGAGTGCTTTGACATTTAGTGAATGTATATTTATAACTGTTATTCCTTCTTAATTGTTCCCTGATCAATATATAGTGACCTTTTTTTTTTTTTTTCTCTGATTTTGGCTTAAAGTCTTTTCTTTTTTTTTTTTTTGTCAAGTATGAACATAGTTTCTCTTGATGTTTACAGATTTTATTTGCATAGAATTTCATTTTCCATTGTTTCCCTTTGTCTTCATGTGTTTTCACTGATGAGGTAAGTATTTTGCAGATAGCTATTGTTGGGTATTTTTTTTTTTCTTAATTCAAGCAGCCAGTCTGAGTCTTTTAATTCTTTTAATTACATAATCAAGATCACTTAATTCAGGGTTATTATTTTTATTATTTTGAGAAGTATGTAGTTTTTCCTGTCATTTTTTGTTTGTTTGTTTTCCTTCTGGTTGTTTTTGAACATTCTTTGTTTCCCCTCTTCATTCTTATAGGTTTTGATGGTTTTCTCTATTTATTTATGGCTGATTCTTTACTAATTCTCATTTGCTTATCTACCCTTCTAGTGAAACTTATTTTTCTCCATGTTCTCATGGTTATGTTTATCCTCCTCTTCTGGATGTAGGATTCCTTTCAGTAACTTTTGTAATGCTGATTTTGTGGTCATGAATTTCCTCAGTTAGAATGTCCTTGCTTCTCCTATGATTCTGAAGGATAACTCTGTAACCTAAGATGGTAGATACAATCTTTCAGGGCTTTACATACATCATTCTATGCCCTTCTGTTCTTGAGAGTTTCTGTTGAGAATTTGCTGTTCTTTTGATGGGTTTGTCTTACATTGATTTGGCACTTCTCTCTCATAGTTTTTACTATTTTTTGATGTACTTTTGGAAGTTTAATTGTAATATGTCATGGAAGTGTTCTTTTCTGGTCATGTCTATTTGAGGTTCTATATGTCTTCTGTGGCTAGATGTTCATATCTTTTCAAGATTTGGGAAATTTTCTGCTGTTAATTCATGAATAGGTTTTCTATGCCTTAGCTTGCACCTCCCATCATTTTCTATACCAATTATCTATATGTTTGGTTTTTAATAATGTCCCTTAGATCTTGTATTTTCTTTTTATTCTTCTTCATTTTTTCTTTTTAAAAATTTTTTAATATATATTTTTAGGTGTCAATGGACCTTTATTTATATGTGGTGCTGAGAATCAAACCTAGTGCTCACACATGCTAGGCAAGTGCTCTACCACTGAGCCACAACCCCAGTCCATGTTTTCTTTACTACTGTCTGAATGTGATAATTCATCGACTGTGTCTTCAGACCCTGATATTATTTCTTCCACTGTGGATAATCTATTGGTGAGGCTTTCACCCATATATTTTTAACTCTGACTTATTGAGCTTTTATTTTTACGACTTCTGTTTGATTCTTTTTCAGAAAATGTATCTCTTTATTCAACTGCTTTTTTTATATCCTGAATTACCTTTCTTAATTCATTTATCTGGTTAAGTATATCCTCTTCCAATTCATTAATCTTTTTCAACAGTCAGTCCTTGAATTCCTCATCTAGCATTTCATACACTCTTATCTTTGAAATCAGTTACTCCAGAGTTATAAAGTTTAGGATGGTGTCATGTTACCTTTTTTTCCATTTAAAAAAAATGTTTATATGTTGAGATTTGACATCTGGTGGCATGAATATCTCTTTTACTTTTATGTGAGGGCCTTCTTAGTAAGCAGTCTTTTGTTGATCATGTGCCCTGGGATATTAGTTTATTGTAGTGTATTGAGTTTAATTCCAATTGGACTTTGTAGCCTAATTATTTGATTTGAATTATACAGCAGAGCCCTAACTTAGTCATAGGTCCATATAAAAAAATCCACAGATTTTGGGTCAAATGCTTTTCCAGAGGGAAAATCTGGGAATTCAGCATATCTCAAGGAAAGGTCAAATATTTCTCACTGTCTTCAAAGTCCTTAATCTGGTTCCAGTAATTAATATGTTCTCAGTCTAAATGCTTAAATGACTGCATTTATGGTCCATAACCATGCCTTAATTAATTGTGTGGAAAAATTAAACTTGCCTTAAAATTCAAGTTCATAATCACATATTTCCACAGTATTTCACAATATGAAACAATTTTCCAAAATATGAACTCGTGGTCTTTTTTGCATAGCAGACATAATATTGAATGTGACCGTATCGAAAAACAATTTCATAAATATATAACCAATTAAATAGTAATGTCCAGAGATTTAAATCTATAAATCAAACTATTAATCTGGTAAACAAGTTATGTTCTATTTTCTAACTTGAAAATAGAACAAAATAAAAATCAATGTCACAAAATCATATTATGACTGAAGTTTGGCTAGAATGTAAAGATAATTGAATTTATTTTGTGCTTGCCTAAATGTTCTGTTGATCGCCCAGTGATATTTAAATGAGTGATCAAATACATATATAATTCACAAATTATGATAATATAATCCTCAAAATTTGGTTTTTTCTTTTCTTCTTGAAAAATTACTAATTTATGTTATTCTTGGTCAAACTATGGAATTTACTTATTCAAGAGTTACTGCATTCAAGCTATTTTAGAAGGAATTGACAAATTAATTTCGTAATTTATCTTAAAGTTTCTTCTAATATACTTTTCTTCATACTTAGGAGCAGGGTCTATTTCTAACATTGTCAGAAACCCAACACTGAAAACCTCATGGCATTTGGATATAATCACCTTTTGTTTAGTAGATGTAGAGCAAGAGATATGGAGCTAGCCTCATTGTGTAGTCATAAGAGGGGATGGTTGGGGTAATGGGCGCTGGTGTGCTGGAGCTGGCTCCATTGAAGACATCTTTTCCAACTCTGATAACATCACATTGGAGGTTTGAATCAGCATGGTGGGAGTTGTTATACTTCAGTACAAATCAGTACATACTACAAAGAGAGTCCCTCCTGATCCTCTTGAGCAGGTTTTATAAAAAAAAAATTGTATTTGTTCTAATTTGTTGTACATGACAGTAGAATGCATTTATATATTTGATAGATCATACATAATGGAGTATAATCTCTCATGTTTTCTGATTATGCATAGTGTAAAAACATCAACATATCTCTGTAAGGATTGCAACGGTGTATTGAATTCTGAGTGACGGAGATGTCAAATATTCCTTTTCATACATTCCTTTGTGTATGTGTTGGTGAGAGCAATTTAATATTGAATGTGGATGCAGAACCCTCTAAAACACTGGATCCTCTTTTCCGAGTTTAAGGACAGTGCCGATTTCTCAATAAACTGGTACTTTTGAAAGTAGCATTTTCTTTAATTCTTTAAACGAAAAGAAATTTTGCAAAGATGATTTTTTTCTCTCACAGAAGATTAAATATTTTACCTATTTGGTATTCATTTTATTGGTAAATAAAGCTATGTGTTGACCACCATAGTAGAATATCCATTTTCTTAGTCAAAATTGATACAATGTTCTTAACTTGTTTTTTTCTTTTTCATGGTCACTAGAGCAGATTTATAAAATTGATACAATTATAAAACTGAAATATTTCTGGACAAAAATATCTAAGGAAGTGGTGTGTGTTACTAAAGTATCATTAATTGTTTAAACGTTTGGAAAGATGGATTTTAACCTTCCAAAGATTCTTGATTAACAAAAAGATATCAGCAAGAAGAGGGGATATTCTAGGAAAAAAGTGGGCTTTTTTCAATACACTGAAAATTAACTTTGTTCATTACACTGTTGTAGTACATAAAAAAAATAGGAAAAATATCACAATATAACTTTTGCTTTAGATATCTAAAAAAGACAAAAGGGGTTGGGTTGCCAGGAACTAAGCATGGTAATTAAGAAACTGATTTATAAAGCAGAGAGGAATTCAATGTCACTACCCAACACAAAGCAAATCTTCCAATATGGAATTATTTCCATCTTGTTCTTTATATGATAGAATGCTTAGTCCAGATCCCTGTCAGCTCATATAACTTATGCAACTATTCATCCATTCAGCTCCAAGGCAAAAGATTAGTAATTCATATTTGCTTTATGAAAATATGATTGTAAAAATATCTGGACATATGTTGACCATCAAAACCAGGTACTGTATCTTTTCCTCAGAATTACTTTAAACTGATTAAATATGTTTAATATATTGTAGCATTTACATTTATAAATTCATTTAGTTCAGGATGCTTTTTTGTGCATATTTTTTGTTTATAAAAATAAGCCTGGTTAGAATTATGCCTTGTATTAAAAAAAATTGAATTTGAAGTTTTTTCTCAGTTTTGAATTGAGAATTCATTTTCTAGTTGAACAGAAGCTATAGCATTCTATGAGAAGCAGAGTAAATTAAGAGGAATATGTATGCTAAGAAATGCAACTGAACTCTTGTTTATTCCATGCTTTTAAAGTGTGGAGGAAAACAAGGAGCTACTTAGCTCTGTTTAATAAATTCTCTGTGATGCCTATGCAGTCATGCTTCTATCTGTGGTTTTGGCCATTGTTATGTAGATGACTTGTGCTGGTGACTGGGGAGTGGAGGAAGAACTTTATGTGGGTACAGAACATGAGCTCCAATCCTAACTTAGTACATCTCCACCTGAGATTTGAGATGACCATTGTGCCAGCCCATACCTGTTAGTTTCTCCCAAAAAAGAGGAAAGGACATTGGCAGGATCTGAGGTAAGGGGCACCGTGCAGGATGAGTCAGGATCTCACAAATTACACTGCCTGTTCGTCTTCTTTTGCATTTCATTGACAACATTTCATTGTAAGCCTTTCTAGTCCTAAGTTTTTGATAGGACTGAGATAGAAAAAGGTAGCTGAATCTCAATTGGCATTGAAAAGGAAGCAGGTATTAGAGTGAAGGCATCGGACCAGTGTGTAGAAGGAAAAAGATCATAGACATGGAGCCTGCGGGTGGAGCTCAGTGGTAGAGTACTCAGCACCTGGGAGGCTCTGCTTCCGTTCAAGCCCTGTTTAAAAAAATCAACAAACACAGAACTTTAAAAAAAGTCAGGGTTTATAGTCAAGGTTTCAGAATCTGGAGAGAGATTTTTTAAAAATTATAGAAAATTCTTTAAAACATTTCAGTCTTTAGTAGAACTGTAGAAAGCAATCAGTAGGTAATCTCACAGAACACTATTTGCATATTCACACTTTCATGTCCTTTGTTGGAAATGAATTTTAAAATGTGTCCTTCCTCAATTACATCATGTATTGACTCTTTTTCTCCTGCCTATTCCAGGTAATTAAAAGCTAGAGGATATGCTTGTTATGTCCAGGTCTCTGGTAGTTGTTTGTAGGGCTGTTGTGGGGGCACTGTCCCATTAACCTTTCAGGAAGGTGCGCCTTATTTCCCTGAGCATTGGAAGCTGATGATGGTCACCTCAGTCCCTCTGTGGAAATTGCCCTAGACCAATAAGAGCCAGCTTAGCCAAGGTTCACACCAGATTTTGCCTTTTTTCCCTGCTCTATGACTCTCCCCAACACCCATATCCACTGAAGGCAAGGCCTCCTCTTGGTCTTCCAGGGACAACTCTTGAAGAGTGACTTCAGCTCCAGGGCTTCCTGTAGGTGTGGATAAGACTTTATTGAGAGTCTGTCACATTCCTGTCCCTTGCTACACCCTGTCCTATTTCCTTCCTTCCTGTAGAAATAGTGAGCCAATAAAGCAGTTGCATCCAAATCTTGTTTCAGGATCTCATTTCTTACACTATTACTGATGCAAACTTGGTCTGACATGGTGTATTCTTCTTGTTGACCAGAGCAACACTTTCAGGTCTAGTCACATGCACAGGCTACAGTGATGTTTAACCCTTGAGCTCCTAACAGTACAGGGTACAAAAAAAAAAAGTGTACCCTCTTATATAGTCACTTCTCCTGCAGTATGCATATTAATATTAAAATTTCTCCAGTTGATTATGTGATGTGTAAAACCAGCTCTTCTCCAAACTTTGGGCATACTTCCCTCAATGTTTATGGTGGGTATTTATAGTTTGGAAATGAGGTGTCCCCCAAATCTTCTCTTAATGCAGAAATATTCAGAGGTCAATGATTAAGTTATACAAGCTGTACCTAATCAGTCCTTCTAGTTTAACGGACTGACTGGATGGTACTGTACACAGATGTGATGAGGCTAGAGGAGGTGGGGTCACTGGGGCTGTGCCCTGCAAGGTGTATCTTCCTTCTCTCACTCTCTCTGCTTTCCTAATCACACTGTGAACTGAGCAGGTTTCCCTCCACGTGGCCCTTCACCCATGATGTGCTCTCTCAGTTTGGACCCAGAGAAATACTATTAGTCCTCTGTGGACTGAGACTTCTGAAACTGGGAATCAGATTAACTTTTCCTCCTCTATGTTACTCTCGTTGCGTATTTTGGTAACAGGAATACAAAAGCTGACTAAAATAATGGGTTTTACTTTGGGGTTCCTGTTTCCATTTTGCCAGCATACCTTCTATAAGACCATAAAAATCCACTACAAAGGAGTCTAACCTATGAAATCACCAAAAAAAAAAAAAAAAAAAAAAAAACCAAAAAAACCAAAAACCCCCCAAAAAACAAACAAAATAAAAACAGGCTAAAAACTTTTCTTCTGTAATGTCATTGGGATTTTATTATTTGCTTACCTACCTGCCCCTTCAAGTTTTGGAAGAAATGGTCTTTATGTTGCCACAGTGACCCTGATCCACTCTATTCAAATCAGCATAGCCAAGAGGGATCATCAAGTATTAAGGCAAAGAAGAAACTGGCAATTTCCTTTGTAATAAATAATAAAATCAGTTGATTAACAACAATAACTGAGCTGTGCTTACCAATTTTATTTATTACTATTATAAGACAAAAGGTTAAATAAAAATACTATCAAAGATGTGATTTAAATGATAGACTCACACTTTCTTCATTAGAAACCTTTGAAAATTTCTTATTTTTTTGTGTGAAAGTTATGATTTCAATACTGATGTTATCCATTGGACCTTGAATCTATCTTTTTAGAATATACAATTAGATATACCTTCTAAGAACCATACAAAATATGGAACCGCTTCACGAATTGTGTGTCATCCTTGTGCAGGGGCCAAGCTAATCTCTGCATCGGTCCAATTTGTAGTACACGTGCTGCCAAAGTGAGTACTGGAAAATTTCCTTTCTCAACAACTTTTAAGAGATCCTGGGGGTTGGGGATATATCTCAGTTGGTAGCATTTTTTTTTTCTTTTTTTTGCAATACTGGGTTCAAACTTAGGGCCTTGTGCTTGCAAGGCAAGCACTCTACCAGCTGAGCTATCTCCCCAGCCCACAGTTGGTAGCATTCTTGCCTCACAGGCACGAGGCCCTGGGTCCAATCCCCAGCACCACCAAAAAAAAAAAAAAAAAAAAATCCTTAGAAATTTTCTTTTGTTAGTAATACACATATTAAGACCTGTTTTTTTTCCCTGAGCATAGTCTTTCCCTGGGTCATACTTAATATTTTATTATTGTGGAATTGTTCATGCATATTCCTGCATCCTCCACTCTGTTCTTTGGACTACTTCCACCCTCCCTGGATTTGCTTCAGTCAGCTTCCTTACATCGCTCTCCTCTCTCTACCTCATTAGTCATTGGAGTTTACATATCGATGTTTTTTTTTTTTTTTCTGTTATATATCCTTAGGTTTAACATAGACTCTCTGCTCCTCTATCATGTATTTTGTTGTTTTCCAAATACTGGTTCCTCTTTTTGGAATTATCACCAGTAGATATGTTTCAATTTTGGCAATTGCGTGTAACTGGATCAGAATTGTTTGTGAATGTCAAAAAATGTAAAGAAGTAGATTATGTACGTGGGTATTTCACGGAGAAGGTTTTTTTTCTTTTCTTTTTTTTTTTTTAAACACATGCATGCTCTTTTTCCTCCTTTGTGCACATATTGTTAATTTTGTGTAAAATTCTCTTCCTTACTTGTGCACCTGGCAAAATAAAACTCGGTTTATATATGACTGCTTCCTTGAAGCATCCCACCACCTCTCCAGATCCTAGTTCTTACTCATTGCACCATCTCTGCACTGGGTACCGGTTTGTATAATGGCAACCACCTCTTGAATTATAATAAGAACTATTACACTCATATAGCTTTACTTATCTTTCTTCCTGGGATTCTTGAAAAGAAAATTTTCACACCTGTCATCTTCGTATTTCTAGTTTCCAGCCTAGTACGGAGCATAGATAACATGATCCATGAGTGCTGGTGGAATCTTAAGTAAGTATGTGTATTTAAAGATGGTGAATGGAAACACTTTCTGTTTATGTGGCAATTGTTCAATATTCTCATGATTGAAAGGGGCACAGAAATCACTCTGAGTTAGTTGATGATAAATGTTATTGTTTAAAAAAAAATGCCATGAAGAAAAGTTGATTGAAAAGTAGCTGTTGTACTGTTGTAAACAAATCAACATCTTTGTTCTGCATATACTATTGGGAACCCCTACTGAAAAATCTAGAAATATCTAAAAGAATGGGAAATTATAGAAGAGGTAGACAAAATTTAAAAATTCATTTTCCACATGGGACATGTTTAAATTCAGGAACTGCTTAATGGAACAGTATTCATATTTTACAGGTGTCAATTCACTCCTGTTTCCAGAAGTAATAGATTTGTGTATTTGATTTGTGCACATAATGGTTCTCATTTTCTCAGGTTTAGCTCTTTGCTTGACTTTTCTGTTCTTTCCAAGAGGAGACCTGCTCACAGCAGGAGAATTCCATGCTGAGAAACTGACAACACACGCTTATCTTTCCATGGGATTCTAATTCATTAAAAAATAAACCAGGGCTTCATTCTCATTATAATTCTCCACATGAGTCATGGACCATAAGGTGCAATCTCAAGCTTGTCTTTAATTTTGGTGAAGCAATGTCATTCTAATTCAGGAAAGGATTCAGGAGATTGTGGCTGTTAAATTATTCTAACCTGAATGATAGAATTTTGTAGCTGGAAACAACTTTTTATGTCACTAAACGGACTTCCTTGTTTTATAGATGAGCAACCAGAGGTCTGCAGACATTTCATTCCTGACTCAAGGGTAAAGAGATGGAACTGAGGTCAGGGATCTTTCTACTACAACAAGTTGATTTTATCATGCTATAGTTTGGATATAGTCCCCCTCCAACCCCCTACTTATATTTTCATGTGCTGAAAAACTTGATTCCTGGTATGAGGATGTTAAGGTGGTGGAACCTTTAAGAGATGGGGTCTAGAGGAAGGTAACCACCATGTATTCCACCCTCATGAATGCAATGAGCTGTCTTTTGAGAGTGGGTCAGGTCTCCTAGGACTGGACTAGTTCCCATATGGAATGGGTTGTTATGAGCTAAGATTCCTCAGCTTACTCTCTGGCTTCTTTACTTGCCATGTGATCTCTCTCTCTCCCCATCTCCTCTTTCTTTCATATGATCCTCCCATGCAATGCCATCTGACCCTCAACAGAGCTAAGCAGATGCCCATGGCAGGTGTTGGGACTTCCAGAACTAAACAAACTTCTTTTCTTTAAAAGAATCTAGCCTCAGGTATGTGTTCTAGCAACATAAAATGGATTAAGACAACCATACAGCTTTTGTTTCTCACTGAACTCTGTGAAAGGCTGAATACTTTAGAAGTTATGCCAAATGTATGAATTATTCCTACTGTGATTATATTTTCCTCTCCTTCTGTGTAAGCAAAATAATGGCCACCAAAGATGTCCTCGGCCTTTTCCCATGAAACTTGAGACTGTTATTATAAGGCAAAATAAACTTTACAGATGGAATTAGATGTGGACCTTAATATAGGAAATTATAGGAAAAGTATAAATACATGATCTTTAAAAAGTCGAAGAGAGGGCAGAGGAGTAAGTCAGAAAGATGAGAGGGAAGAAGAAAAGGACATCCAACAAAGACACTGTTGTTGACTTTGAAGATGGAAGAAGGAAGGCAAGGACCAAGGGATGCTGGAGCCTTCAGAAGCTTGGAAAGGAAGGTATGTTCTGGTCTGCTGGGTCCTACTGGAAACAAACAAACAAACAGTTGAGAGTCAATGGAAAGAAACCGAGACCACGAATATCTTGATCTCTCTGTCATAATTTGTCAGTGTAGCAATAGGAAAAAATATGCACTCTCCAGCTGCACTCCTGGCCCCTCCCCACCTTCACATCCTCCTTGAAGTCACCATTGCCATTGCCTTCATCATGGTCATTGCCCCTTGTGGTCATCATCACTGTCCCCTTCAGTCCTGCCAGGGGGTTCTATTAACTTTTCCTGACAACCCAGGGAATGGAGTTATAGAATAGCAAGCAACTTTTTTTGTGGGTTACATACATAGAAGTATAGGACCATCTGTCTCTGGGTTAAAAAGGATGTCAACTTTGTGGGTAGGTCATAGTCTTAAGACCTCATTGTTTATTTGGGGTATAATTTCTTTATGAGTGATCTAAAGGGACTAAAAAAAGAAGAAGAAAAACAATGCTTCTCTGCCTTGGCACACTCTGGCATGTGGGCAAGAGACCATCAACAGGGTTTAGCAACAGAGGAAGATGAAATATGTATTTATAAACAAAAAATTAGAAATATATTTTAGGCATAGACATGAAAGGAGCACAGCATTTTGAGTGAGAACATTTCAGGATAGTATGCAGTGTGGCTCAACATTCATCTACAGACTTAGAGAGTATTAAGAAGATCATATCTGAGTTAAGAAAAGCCTTTGCTCCTTAGATAAGGAGATTTTCTATTCTCTTCATTACCTGATCTAGGATGAAGTTCAGATTAGCTAAGCACTGCAGCATGCTTACATCATCTGAATAAATTGGCTGAAAATACCCATTTTGGTCTCACAGTGTAAAAGGATGCAGGGGATAGATGCTGACTAAGTACCATTTGATGGTGATTCCAAACCCATAGATGGCAGTGAGGCCCAGAGGCCAGTGAGTCTGTGCTACAACATTAGAGTGCCAGGTGGGGGGTGCTAGGCAAATACAAAAGAAATGGTGGGATTAATGGAGGTTAGAGAGGAGATATGGGAACAGTGGAGGTCAGGGAAGCTTGGAAAGCAAAAAAAATATGAATAAATAAAAAGGATAGAAAAGAGGCTCATAGAAACAAAACAGATTTTCAAGTGCATCCTGAAATCCTGAGCTGAAGCCTTTCTAAAAGTAAGAAAAAGATCAGAGGGTGATGCTCACACTCCCTGGGCAAAGGTGATGGGCTTACAGTCAGGGCTCCCCCTCTTTCTGAGAACCAGGCAACATTCTGTTCCTTGTTGTCTATAGGAAATGGAGGAGAGCAGTGTCAGGGAGACTAAAAACTGCTAACCAATATCCCAAATATATTTTAGGCATAGACATGAAAGGAGCATGTTAGTAATAGATCACTAATACAATTCTGGATGTCAAAGTTCCCATTGACAATGCTACTTTTATAGCCCTCTTGCAGTGAGGTGTGCCTAAATGATTATGCTGTAGTCTTTGAAACAAACAGGGAAACTGTGTGAGACTTCCACAAGGCTAGGAGCCTAGAGAAAGCTTGATCATCAGGCAGAGCACCATTTGGTCCTCTCCCATTACTTCTTCCTGCTCCCTGGAGCAGATGAGAAAGTAGGAGTTCTAGTAGCCATTTTATATCATGAGGTGACATTGAGAACAAAAGTTGAACTTAGGGTGGTAGAACCAAAAGATAGAAGAATTCTTAGTCACACCAGTTTTGGTGTGCTTGGGAGAAACATGGAATTCAGTGATTATTGAGACAGTGTTAGTGTGGGTTTTCTATATATTCAAGATAACATAATCCCAACCGATAACAATAGTTGCACTGGTTTGAGTTGTCATGGAAACAAACATCAAAATGGGATTAGACATGTAAGAGATTTATGAAGAGAAAAATCTGTGAAAAGAAAAGGGGAGGGAACCAGAAGAGGTGAGGGAAGTCTTGGGAAGGAGAGAGGGAAAGAAGGGTAGACAGGCAGTCTCTCAGTCTGCAGTACAGAATCTATGAAGGTTTTGGATGGGCCTATGTGAGTCCCCCAGTGGAAGCTGCCCTGAACTCTGTCAGGCATGGGTGTCCCTGCAGGCACGCAACTGCTGTGGGTCCCGGTATTTGGCTTGTACGGCAAGTGTGATAGTGGATTCAGAACACAGAAACTGGGGCCATTCATCCGTGCCATTCTCGCAGCAAGGCAACCGGTTCTGGTACATTTCCATGGCTGCCCTAGCAGCCCAATATTGTTTGTCTGGTTGTGTTCTGATTTCCCCTTTTCAAAAATATTCTTAGAGATCTCGATGGGGGCCAATTGTGCAAAACATTTTCACTGGGACAAAGCCAAACACTATGTCCCTGGTGGCCTCTGGTCACAAGTGTCCCTTGATGGTTCAGATGCCTGTTCTAGGCTGCATTCATTTTGGAAGTGAGAGTAAGAAGGTATACTTTGGTGGTTTCTCCTAGTTCAGAATGGTCAAGAGGAACTGAGGAATCTTGACATAGACCAGGTGACGCTGGCACAAGGCAGGTCGGAGAAGCCTGAGACTGGATGGTGGAGAATGCTGGTCTCACTCCTGTCCACTGCCACAATTCAGGAATGACACTCCAGCGGCATCCTGCCAGAAATGTCAGGTCCAGAAATGTACTACAAAGGCTATAAATGGAAAAATGTGCTTTTCCTATTGACTTGCTTGTATAAATAGCTTAGAGATGTTTTCCAAGTGCAAATCCCTAACACTTTTAAATTTTTATTTCACCCAGTAGGAAGAAAATACTCATTAAAGGATCCACAAACCCCAGCTTTTTGGTAGGAATTTTCAGCTCATTACATGGTAATTAATACTAATCTATATGCTAAGAAAGCAATCCCTTTTCTTTGTTCCAATTTTTATATTGCTGCTCTGCCAGACAACCAATAAAAGTAAAACAGAATCTTTTTTTCTTAAAGAGAGTATGAAGCAAATAAAAATTTTCATGCCTAGAATAAAGAGATCTATACATTTTTAGGTTCTTGATGATAAAAGTTTATGATCATTTGCAAAATTACTACCATTACTACAACACTTTGCAACAACCAGAGACCCCCCCCCCCCCGTGAAAATACAAATAGTAGGAATTGGAAAACTCTTTAAATCTACTTTTTAAATAAGCTTTCACCTGGATTTGATTACTTAACAAAGTGAACTCACTAAATGAGATGATATTCCATATTATCTCTGGTACAGAGAGGCCAGGCTCATTATGGAATTTAAAGGTGCGGTTTCTATGATTTTTCCACACTATATCATACAGAATAAAAGTGAGATAAGTAGCATGGTTCATAAGAATGTGAAATATAGAGTGTTTTAGTTTGCATTTCTACATACATATTTTTTGGAAAAATTGTAACAATTTGAAAAAGAGGATAGAGAAGATACAGCTTTCATTTTCCTAAGACCTCAGGAAATATTAATGATGATGATGCTGGTGATAAACATGAAAACCATGAAGAAATATGTAAGGATAGGCATGGGGGGACTGGTTAGAAAGGAGATGCACACTGAATACCTTCTCTAAATAAGGTATAGGACATGGACACCACATTTGTGAATTTATATAATATTGAAAGGACATGATACACATTAAATTTTCACTTCATGGAAAAATTGAATTTAGGCAAACTCTCCCAAGTTAGGAATTTATTAAAATCTTGCACATTTACAAAGATGGCAGGTCAAATGGTTGGTAAATATGTTTATGCCATTGTCAAGTGTGGCTCCACTTTAATTGGGAAAAGAAGGACCTGCCATCTTGTGTTAAGACTAGGGGTGTTGCTGTGCCAGTTCTGTGTTAGGTCAAGTCTTCAGCAATATGTCCTTGCATGCACTGTGACTGATGTCCATTGTGTTTTGGGGTTGGTATTTTGAAATACACAGACATTGCCATTTAGCCCAGTGGGGGACATAAATAAGTATATAGACACTTTGAAAAGGGAAAGATCTGCAATGAGAAAGTCATGTACAGAATGTTTACAAAGTAGAGAGAAGGGACATGTAATCCACCTTTGAAAATAGTAAGACAATCAAAAGGAACAGCCACCTCAGTCAACTTATGTAGACAAGTGGAAGTTAGCCTCAGAAACTGCTGGAGGATGTGGGTGATTATTAAAGGAAAATGATATTCAGGTAGAGGGAACAGGATATGCAAAGACATGGAAAGGAAGAAGTATTTTGGCTAGTCTGGAACACCATAAATGATAAAGCTGGAGAGATTGGCAGCCATATTATTTAGAACTGTTCTAAGGAGTGTGACCCAAGTGAGATACACATACTTCCTTCAGAGACTCTATGTCTGTGATGTGACCAAATTTCTATTTTATAAGAATCACTCTGAAAGCAATGGAGGATGATTGGCGGGATGCAGAGCAGAGGCAATGCAAGACATTACAGGGATTAAAACTGAAGCAGCAGAGGTGAAAAAGAAAAAGTTACACTGAGTGACTTTTATGCAGAAAGTGAATAAATCCTGATGACAGGTTAGTTTAGTGTTGGGGAAAGATGAGTCATGGATGAAGATGAATGTATGAATGTATCAGAATAAATAGAACTTATAAACCAATTGGATACCGGTGCTGAAGAACAGAGAAGACTTCTATAACCATTACATTTTAGACTTGAATTGTATGCAGTAAACGATTAACTCAGTAGATCTGAATTTTTTTAAACTCTTCAAATGTCAAAGAAAAATTTGACCCTTGCCCACTTTCTGGGATAGAACCCCTGATCCCTGAGATTATCCTGCCTGTTAAGATGGCCCTTGTTTACCCAAGGCCTTGGATTGTGCCAGGTAGTCTATGATAACTGTGTGATTTATGGTGGGGCCCTTAGGTCATGCAGTATCAGCTTGACCTCTGGAAGACTGGACATTAAATAACTAACGTCAGCCACGGGAGCAGTCAGCCAAGCCTATGTGACCAACTTCCAATAAAAACCCCTTGACAAGGCTCAAGGACCTCCCTCGTTGGCAATCCTTGTGTGTGCTGTCACATATTGTTACTAAGAGAATTATGCACTGTCCCTAAAAATCACTGACTGAGTACAACTGGAAGCTTGTGTCTGGTCTCATGTGTTTTCTGCTCATGTGTCTTTTACCTTTGCTGATTTTAATCTGTTTCTGGTCACTACAATAAATGGTAACAGTGAGTACAACAACTTTTCTGAATTGTCTAAATCTTTCTAGAGAATCAACCAAACTGAGGATGAAGCCTTGGGGACCCCTGAACATGAATAACCAATTGGATTATGATGAGGTCATTTGTGAATTAGTGAATAGATGAAAAGACATGGATTTGGAGGAAAAGACAAATTTGGTTTTGAACATATTGAGCTGAGGTGCTTAGGGAACACGGAAGTGGAGATGTCCAGTAAGAAATACAAGTAAACATGGAATGGAGGAGAGAGGATAAGCCACAGTTCTGAATTTCGGAACCATGCTACAGAGATATTATTTAAATACACGTGTAAGGCTAAGATTATCCTGGGAATAAGAAAGGAAAGTTAGAGAAAAATGCAGGGAAGTCCAATCTTTAAAGGAGAGAGGAAAGATGCAATCATGAAATTATTGGAATTTCAAAAGTCAAAGGGGAAAAATATTCCACGAAGGAGTTATTATCTAAAAATATGCCGAAAGGCACAGAAAGGCCAAGTAATACTGGAATTTAAAATAATGGCATTGGTCTTATTAACCCTGAGTTACAGATGAAGAAGCAGAGGCTCCTTGAGTTGTGGTAACCTAGCAAAAGTCACAAAGAAAGTGGCCGAAGGTAGACAGCCCCTGCTCTTCTGTGCCTGGTCAGTCTCACTGGTTCCAGACATGGTTCTGGGATTCCTTTCTGCACGGTGCCCTCCCTGACCACACCAACCTACTCTCTTTCCCTGTCTCATTCCTGTCACACAGTCACTGTTGCACGTCTACTATATGTGGAGGCATGCGATCTCTCAGTGAGACTGTAAGTTCTCAGAGGCAGGGAATTACATTTCAAAGTAGAGCTGTTCAAAGCCATGCGTTATGGCATAATTTCTCACTCTCTCCTCTCGTGATTTTGCTTCAGATATAAAAAGCTAAATCTCACCCCAAGGGACGTATATTCTGTAAAGGAAAAAAAGGATCAGTGTGTAGTGGTTTTAATATGGATCCAATCTGTAGCTTATGATAACATGACTTTTTTTCTCCTTCCAGATGTAAGTAGGAATGATATAGCTAGACACCAAAGCCTATATAGAAGTGAACAGTTAAAACTTCAGCTCTTTCTTGTGGGGAGATGATGGAGCTTGAGGGGCGGTGAGAGGTTTATGGGAAGTTAATTTAACTCAAAGTAAATTCATAGAGTGATCGGGGTGAGACCCTTAACAAATAAAATATTAAAAATTTGAAAAGATGGTAGTATGAATACTGCCTGGGGTATAAGTAGGGAAATTGATTCCTGAGAAATAAGAAGTTATTTTATTTTGGTGAATTTTACTTATTACTGAGCATCTTGAGTGTTTGCAGACTGAGCTGGTCAAGTCCCTCACATTAATAATGAAGGTACTTGTTCAAAAGTGGTTCCCGGGATTGAAAGTATTCTGAGCTCTGGTTGACCTCTACTTTCTTCTTTTTCTCAGGCTATTTTAAGGTTCTGAACACATCAAGAAATTGGAGGATGGGGGAAATTTTAGTCTCAATATGATACTTGTAGAATAAGTGTGTTTTGCATTTTCTGCTTTAATGACCATTCTTGTTGATTCCCTAATATGAGTGACCCTAATATGGTGGTGGTTTTGAAGTTCATGAATGAAACACCACCATGCTATTAAGCATCTCTCTCTCTGTGTCTTTTTTTTTTTTTTTTTTTTCTTTTTTGCATCTCTTTTCAGTAGTATCAGAAAGGAATGGAAATCATTTCCTAAAGCTAGTCAACTGGCTTCAGTGAAATCATTATTTATAGTCTTGGATATGAAAAGTTGATATATACATACTGATCCATTCAAGGTGTGTCCTCCTCAAAAAAAATTATAAGCAACTTGGGGCAAAATGGAGGGAATGTGAATGCATGAAAATAGTTCCAGAAATCCTCTGCAATTTCTCATGTAAATACTTTAGCAACTTACAACTATATTCCAATGACATAGTCAAAACTTCCCAGAAATGGGAGTTCCTATCCCTGCAAATGATTTATTGGCATGAATCGTACAATTACCAACTATATCATGATTTTAGGAGATAAATTAGGGTTGAAGCTTCCCAGCAGATATTAAAATCATTAATTTATAAGGAAAATTCTCTGGTGAACTTTCAATGCAGAGTAAATCCAACATAACCAAAAACCAGTCTCAAGTTTGTCTGCAGAAGATTTCTAGAGGAAATTTCTTTTGAAGTCTATTATTAAAAGATGAGGTGGACTATGATATAACTCAATGGAAAAATGAATATTTAAATAAAATGGTTTTCTTCAAGATCTTATTGCTTAGCAGTGGAGTTGGCAAAGAATAAAAACTTTTCTGTATAAAAAATTTAAAGCAAATCATAAACTCTTAGGATTATTCTAACCATCTACCTTATTGATGGGCAAACTGAGGGCCCAGAAAGAAATTTATTCAGGTCATGGAGCAAAGTTCATTTGGACAACAAGGTCCTGGTCTGCCAGAACAGTGGTCTTTTGGTTAAATAACTTAAACTTTCATGTTCTTTAGGAAGTTGAGTCCTTCCCAAATTGAATAGTTTTGTCCATCATTCTAGAAAAGCTACTTTACTGAGATTGGAAAAAGCATTCAGTTGTTCAGTCTGCCTGGGAAACAGTGTGAATTTTGATCTCTAAATCCTTACCTGGTTTCTCAGGGAGCAGGGGGAAATGACCTAGACTTAGGTTTTAGTCCTCTGCACTTATGGGTATGAATTTTATTCCACACTACCAGGTAAAAGGTATACCATCTTACTTTCAAATATGGACTAACAGAATTTATATATGGGTCATTACTGGGATACTCTTCCCCACTGGTAGGGTCAAGTGAAAGTTTTAGCCATCTTTTCTAATGGAGAATGTTCGGGAAGGATTCCCCAATTCCCCCCCATCTTCCACCTACTTGGTCTTTGAGAAGCAATGTATTAGGAGTGGTTTGGAGAGCAAGGACCCTAAAGTCAGATAGCTCATTCATGAGTTCCAGCTCCATTCTTTGACAGCAGTTGCAATGATTTGAAGGGCATCTCCCACCATCTCCCTATACTCCAATTCTATGAATGTGACTTTGAGGGTCTTTGCAAATGTCATAAAGATCTGCAGCTGAGATCATCCTGGTCTAACTTCAATGACAGGTGTCCTTAGAATAAGAGGAGAAGATACAGACAGAACTTAAGACCATATGAAGAGGCAGAGGCTGGAATGATGAAGTCAAAAGCCAGAGAACCCCTGGAACTACCAGAAGCTGGATAGTACCTTTGGGGGCTGTGTGGCCCTGCTAACACTGAGATTTTTCTATTTCTGGTTTCCAAAACTGTAAGAGAATAAAATTCTATCATTTTAAGCCTCCAGGTTGTAGTAATTTATTACAGCAGCTGGGCTAGGGGTAGGGTAGCTCAGTGATAAAGCACCTGCTTAGCATGCAAGAGGTTCTGGGTTCAATCCTCAGCACTGCAACAACAAAACAAAAGAGATAAAACACACATAACCAAACTCAGTTATCTGTTACAGCAGCTACAGAAAACGAATATGGTGAGATAGCCATGGTAAATGTATCAAAAACATTAGGTCTTGCCTTATGAGTCCATGCTGACCACTATTGATAGTGGTCTATAATGATTGTGAGCACGTGCTTCTTTGATTGTGTTATGCAAAACTTGGGGAAAGGTAGTTTGTGAACTCCAGGGCAGGTGTTACCCTGTTTTCCTAGTGGATCTTTAAGCTGTCTCCATTTGAGTAGGTAGGTTCTTGTGTTAGTCAGCTGTCACGGTTACAAAATACCTACATTAACCAACTTAATCAGGGAAAAAGTTCATTTTGGCTCACAGTATAGTTGCTTGGTCCTGTTGTTTTGGGCCTACGGTAGTGTAGTACATTATGGCAGGGGCATGTGCTAGAAGATGCCAGTTCACCTCATGGCAGTTAAGAAGCAGAGAGACAGGATGGGATGTGAGTTGCAATGTCTCCTTCAAGTGCACCCAGTGACCTACCTTCCTCCAACTAGGCTCGCTCTACCACTTAAAAGTTCCACTCAACTTCCATTACTGCCATATGCTGGTGACCAAGATTGTAACACACAGATCTTTGTAGAACATTCAATGTCCAAACAATAGTTAAGTATGCCCTCTAAAACTATTGTGTTTTTACTTCTGGTAGAAAAGTGCAACTCCTTTCTAATCTAGGTTGCTGTTTTGGACAGCTTGTTTTAACTGTGGTTGGACTGTGGACAGTGGCTCTGTCATTTATCTTTTATTACTCAAGGTGCTTTACCCGGTGTCTTTCATGCAGTAACTGTAATCCATATGCAAGATGTAGTTTGCTGAAGTAATTGTAATTTTTCAGTTCGGGAGACATAAGAAGTTTCAGGACATTCAAAATGAGAGGCAATAGAGATATGGAAGTACTTGGCATTTATTTGGCGGTAGAAGGAATGGATTTTGCTGAAGGATTACATATGGGCGATCAGAGATGAAGAATTATTTTTGGAAGTTCCTAAGTTTTGCTCTGAGAAGTGGAATTAAGGTGATACTATTTAGTGAGATGGGGAAGACCAAGAAAGTAACAGTTTTGTTTTATTTTTATTTTTATTTTTTTCTTTGTGGAGTGAAGTTGAAAATCGAAAGTTATCTTTTGGACATTTCACTTTGAGATGTATGATAAGTAAAACATTAGAAATCAGGCTTGCAACTGAGCACATCAGTTTGGAGCCCAGGAAAGGACTCAAAAGTGGGAAATTGAATTTCTGATTTGCTGGCACATACACAATATTAGAAGGTGTTTGAGGTCATCTGGGGAGGAAGCATAGACTGAGAGGAGGTGGCACACACTGAACTAAGCCTTGGGTAAGTGCCAACATGACTGACATTTATTATCAGTTATTTCCAATATGTTTCTTTTGCTTTAGCAATCACTTTTAAAAACCCGAAACTTCTATTTTATAGGATTCCCAGTCTCAGAGTGTTCAAAAGAATTACACATTCTATATAATTTAGTACTGCTTATTTTGCCAAAAAAAAAAAAAAAAATTCCGTTAAGGTGTGCAGTCATTCCTCGCCATTGCTTTATGAGAAGCCTAACTTCTTAAGAGACCTGTAATTTTCCTTTTAATTTTTGATGTGAAGAGTCTGTCGATAGGTTTTAGTCTGTTAATTACTGAAGCTTTATACTGGTTTCAACTCGTTAGAAAATGTTTAAATTTGATACCATTAGGGGAAATGCTTCAATATGTCTTTTTTACACTTTTCTGTTCTCAAAAGCATTTATAAACATAGCAGCTAAGGTTTCTTATCCAGGGAATAGCACTGATTTTATTAAATGAGGTACAATTTGACTCTCCAACCCACTATCGGTCTCTCTCTAACAGCTGGTATTGCCATGGCCTAGCAAACCCCAACCTTCTCAATCATACTGACTTCTTGTTAAGACCTGAAAATGTAGTTTAGAAAAAATTGGTTCCCCAGCACCAAGAAGGGGGATAGGAAAGGATCACAGGTCACAGTGAAATTATAGTCATTTGGGAGCAGGAGATGTAGTTCAGAGGTAGAGCCCATGCTTAGCACATGCGAGACCCTGGGTTTAATCTTGAGCAACCCCTCCCTCCATTTGGCAGAATCCTACAAGGTTTTTACCTATATTTATTTGACAGAGACCCTCTGCAGAAAACACACACCACACACACACACACACACACACACACACACAAAGCAAAAAACAAGACATACACAAATAGTTTAATGTTCTGTTTCCCATGCCTGTCCATTTACAGGACATCTTTATAAAAGGGCATACACTTGCTTAGTGGATATCCTTGACAGCTAAGCCTCCTTTGGAATTTCTGAAACCAGAAATATGTAGGAGAAGAAAGAACTGGATCTGACACTCAGTTCTCTTCTCAGCTAATACAACAGATACTTAATGCTCAGCCATGCCTTCTTTCCAGTAATAAAGGCCATGCTGGGTTTTTGCCAGTGCTATTCGCTCCCACTATAAATCTTCTAATGCCACTAGAATGCTTTATTTTTCAGGTTCCTCCTGATCTTCTTCTCACTGTGATTTAGCAGAAAAACCCACACACTGCCAGATGATCCTATACAATTACAGGATTTATGGGGTGCTAAAACAGCCCTTGGGCAAGGCCATCAAAGGAAAGGAGCTATTCAGTTATTCCGTAGTTTGTGGGTGTACAAAAGGAAATGGTCAAAATGGCAACTGTTTATTACCAAATCTAAAGAATTTAAGCAGTTACCCAGGATAATCTGCTGGGTAAGAGGAAGCATATAGGACTTATTCACAAGAATGGGGTACGGTTTAGGGTTCTTCTCTCACTGGATGAGCTTTCTAAGACATTTGGCTTATTCAAGCCAAGATATCCTTGTTCTGTAGATGAAGAACTGGTCCTTTATCCTGTCTCAAATTCTCTGCTTGGGAGAAGATGTGAATGAAATGCAGATGTTTAGAAATATAAAAATCTCATTTTGCTTTGAGTACTTAGTCTGGGAAGAAAGCCAGTAGAATCACTAATTCTGTTTTTTATTTGTTTTGTTTACTGAAAGGTTTTTGAGGTAAGAATATAAAAATTATTAAGGAAGACTTTTGATAAATGTTGAGCAAAAATTCCTGTTTTTTCCATAGTGAAATGGAAAATCATAATATTTTTTGACAAAATGTAGAGGTGTCTGATTATAGAAATCAGAATCCATGGTGATGAGAAATTGTTTTAAAAATATTTTTCCATTGAAATACCAGTGCTCTGAAAAATTTTATTCCACTTTCAGATGTGGGTAACCTAGGATTGTCATTTTGGCCATTTCCTGTGGTTTATCACAATGATGAAGAATTGCATCATTAGAACCAAATACTGCACAAATTACATGTGAAAGCATGCTCCAGTCTTGTGCATATAGTCTGTGTTCGCTGCTCTGTGCTGGAACAACATTTTGCTCTTCATTGTAACCCTCTCACTTACCATAATGCCTTGACTATGTGCAACCTTAAAGGCAACTGATACTCAAAAGCATGGTTGCTGTATGTCATGAGTCAGTATTTAAAATGGTCCCAAGATTTGCAGCATTCTTCTAGTCTACTCTGCTGGTTCCTGTTCCCTGATTCTTTTATGTTAAGAGACACCATGAAGGAGGGTATGTCAAGTACACTCAGCCCTCTACAGAAAATCCTGGGAGGAGAATGTATGGACAGGGTCTCAGGGAACACAATACACCCTAGAAACATCAGGGAATAACAATCGTGGGGAATATATTTGAAAAAGACAACAAATGATAACCCAGTCTTTATTGGATCTTTGTTGGGGGACTATATTCAAATTAGTCAAAAAAGAGATCTGCCTAGCTTTCTCATCAAAAGTCATACAGATGATTATTTCAAATCTTCACCTGTGAAAGCATTCCAATGTCTCCAATGAGTAGAATATTAAACTCCAACGTTTAATGTCCCATCCAAAGGAAATCCTGTGTCCAAGAGGCACTCATGTGTATCTTACTGTGACCTTACACATTTCTCCCCAGCCTTTGTAATGGTGAGTGATGGAGGGTGGTTGCATCCAAATGTAAAAGTGCAGGTGCTAGCTTGTGTTCATTCCCAGGATCACAGTGTCTGCCAAAGCCTGTGAGACTGCATGAAGGGGGGAGTTTTTCATGTAACTTCTATTATTCAAAAAAATGTTCTTCTTCATGCCAGTTCTCAAGCCTAAAATTGAGAGGCCTCCCAGACGTTTTTAGGTGGTTATTACAAAAGTAGCTCAAACATGTTCTTTTGTTTCCCATTTAAGTCAGTTCAGACAAAAATTACTTCAGTTCCAACTGGAAGTGAACAGTGTTTAGATCCAGAGGTTGAAGGAATTTCTCAAGCACACAGTCATCATCATGGCTTTCATTTATTAAATATTGTGCCATGTGTTTTACCTCTCAGCGGCACTCTGAGGACTAAGTGTTGTTTACTCCATTTTACAGACAAGAAAACTGATGTTCAGAGAGGTCAAGTAAATCAACCAGGCTTGCTCAGGCAGAAAATAGTACAGCCTGGATTTGATGCCAGAGCTTGTTTTCAAGTTCTTATCTCTAGGCCACATGGCCTCTGGCACTCAGTAAAAGAACCCTCTGAAATATGCAGCTAGTACCTGTTTTCTCAAAGTTCTGCTCTCTGACTCAAATTAAAATGAAACTGAAAATTGAACAAGAAAGTCAATGTGTCTAGATAATTCTAGGGAGAAAAAAATGTCGTTTTCAGATTACAAGACCCTTTTGCTTGGTTTTTGTTGGTTTAATTATCTGTATGATTCTCTAAATTCATTACTCAGTTTTGCCTGAGTAATATTCAGGCACTGGAAAAGCACTGTCCTCTCTCCTTAAGGGCATTTTGTGGTTAGCAGTGAATTCTTAATTTAAGTCACTAATTGATATTGGTTAGTGGCTTTCTGTGGTCCCATGATACTTTATATTGAATGTTTTTTTGATAACTAATGTTGTAATCTAAAGGCTTTTTAAAATTAATATATTAATACATTGAATATATATACTTGATCCTTTATCTATGTCTGTCTCTCTTTTTGTAATGGCTCTTGAAGTTTTCTGCTGAACACCAGTATTTTCAGGGATGGTTCCAGCTTCCTTTTGGGTCCCTTGGAGAATGCATAAGTTGGTCATTATCTCAGTTGTTCTCCCTCCAAAGATGGTAAAGAGTTTCAGATGAAAGAAGTCCAGACTGTGCCTCTTTGCCAAAGAAAACAAATCCAATATCTCTCCTATGGGTTTGTTGTGCCAAACTCCTAAAGGAAGACTGTATTTAAAATGGTGTCTTTTGCATTAAGTTTTCAAACACCACTGGATTTGAAGTTATCATAAAACTTTTTACATTTCTTTGGATCTCCTAACTCTTTTAGGTGATATGTGAAGAGATGTCAGAAGACTCTTCCATGACCACCTCAGTTTTACAGGCACATGCAGGCATAGATCTCTCTCCTTTATCACCCCCCTCCTCACCCCCAAGTCTCAAGAACTTCCATCTTTTAGGGAATTAGGGCTCTGAAGTCAAATGCTCTAATAGGATTCTGACAAATGTTTTAGATTTACCACAGAAAAATCTTTATCTACTTTGATTATCAGTGTTTTAGTTTTTTATTATAGTTCTTGGAAGTCAGTGGAATTTTCATGAAAACATAAAAGTGAACAGAAAAATTAGAGTCTTTAAAATCCATGCCCTCCAAGAGTTTAATCAAATGCTACATCTCCAATAAACCTTTGTTGATTGTTCCAAGAAGTATTGATGACTTTTATATTTGCTCCTATCAAGTTCTCATTAATTTCTTACATTTCTTTATTTTCCTTTCCCATACATTTATCTGTACAAAATAATTCAACAAATGTTTTCTGAATAAATGCATTTTGAATGAATATTACTGGAAATAATCATTGGTGTAAATAAGTAAAATTAATGTACTAGTAGTTGATATGTGTGGCATAAAATTATGAAATTTATCAAAAGGTACTTCGCTTTTTAAAAAGATCACAGAACTCTTCATAAATATTAATGTATGGTCAAAAGCAGGTCAACATTCATAAAAAATTAAGAATTTCAACAACTTCCAAATATCTGCATTTAAGGATTAGGAACTGAAAGTTTCAAAACACAAATTCCCAAGTTTCAATGGATTTAAGTGGCAAATGATTATGAGGTGAAAGTTGTGGAGAAATGAAAAGTAAAGTGTTTTGTCTTTGTTTTTTTAATTCCATGTATCTATCACTAAGAATTGGGTAGTAAGACATGGACTAGGGGGATTTTTCATAGATAAATTCAGGATTTGAAATTTGGGAAAAAAAGTATGTCAAATTACAGAATTTTTATAAAGATGACTATATATAATAAACTATATCTAATACTGTACTATACTATATCTAATTACTATATCTAATATACTAATGATTAGGAAATTGTAACTGTAGAAAGGAAACAACTGTTCATTGAATGGACAATGTGTGGACCTAGCACTATGGTATAGTTCCTTTACATAATCATAAAGAGTACAAAAAACATTATATAAACTTTACTGAGCATCTAACCTGTTTTGAACTTCTTTACATATATTTAATCCCTTATTCATTATCATAGTCCTATTAAGTACTGTCACCATCATCCCCATTTTACATTTGAAGAGACTGAGGTATGAAAATATAAAGAATGGTCTCAGGGTCACCAAGTTAGTAAGGAACAGAGACTGGAGTATATTGGTCTTCTAGAGTTGCTGTAACAAATTATCACAAACGGTGGGTTAAAACAACAGAAACATATTATCTCACAGTTATAGAGAATAGAAGTACAAAATAGAGGTATTGGCAGACTCGTGGGCCCTCTGAACCAAAAAGGAGGGATGTTTTCTAGCAGTCCTTGTTTCTTGGCTTATGGATGCAGCACGCCCATCAATGGCCTTGTTATTGAAGACACACCTTTGTCCTAGAGCTGTGGAAAGGCAGCCTGGTGGGCTGGAGTGCAGGTGGTGAGATGGGCTGAACCTGCAGGGAGCCTGCCATTCAACAGGTGGGCCTGAGGTGCAGACAGCCAGGGCAGAGGTCCTGTTGTCTGTGGCAGGGGAGCCTGGTCTGCACCAGTTCCAGACCAAGAACTCTCCCCTCGCATGCACAATCAACTGATCACAACCTCCTGGGATGTTGGGATTGAAAATGAGTGGCAAGAAAGTAGAAGTGGGGCAGACCTGAATGGTTGACCAACAGAGTTAGTACTTTCCAATCCCTGATTAGCACAAGTTTGAACCAGTTAACATTGACCTAAGTGCTATATAACCCCTAGATTAGCACACTCCAATGGAAAACCTGCTATTGGGTACCCTCTCACCCTGCTGTTGGGAAAGTACTGTTTCTGTTTCTGTTTCTATTCTTGAATAAATCCTACTTCTTTCACTCTCTTGCCTTCTGTCGTCCATGAATTTTATTCTTTGGATTTGCAAGACAAGAACCCAGAAAAAAGAAATTGGTGGTGAGCTGCTGGGTTCTGTTGCAACACTGGAGGTCACAGTCTGCCATTAAGAGCTACAACTCTTCTTGGCTGCAGAGATCTGTGGCTTACACAGACCCTACCTGCCAGCAAAAGGGGAGGACAAAGTCTCATCTCAAACTCCATTTCATTATAATCTGATTATATTCTCCAGGTGTGTCTCTTGCCTTTTCTGATGAGAACACAAACCATGTTGGACTAAGGGCTTATTAGCCTACTTCAGTATGACCTCATCTTAACCAATCACATCTGCAGCCACCCTATTTCTAAATAAGGTCACATTTGGACATATCTGGGTTTGCTTCAATCTATCTTTGTGGGGACACAATTCAACCCACAACAGCCCTCCATCCATGGTCTTTTTTTTTTTTTTTCATGGAATAGTTTTCCATTTCACTTATTCTTTACAAAACTTTGTTGTGCATTTTGTAATATGAAACCAGATTAGGTGGGTAAGATTTTTAAAAATATGGTTTATCCTTAAATGAAAAACAAATCAAGAACATAGTGACTCTATTATTGCTTTGTTATTCTTACAAAACTTGAAATCAATTTTCCTAGTGCTTTTCTGCTCATTTAAAACCACGTGCCAAAGTAGGTCTGGTTATTTTTTAATGCCTTTAATGTTAACCTTTTTTTTTCCACCTTAACCCACCTAATGGATATGGCATACTCCAATGAGAATAGGGCTCACTCCACAATGATTCACAACTAATCTATTATTTACCATTACCCTACTGTCTTTTTAAAAAAATTTTTTTAGATGTTGATAGACCTTTATTTTATTCATTTATTTTTACATGGAGCTCAGAATTGAACCCAGTGCTTCACACATGCTAGGCAAGTGCTCTACCACTGAGCCCCAGTCCCAGCCCCAATACTGTCTTGATTACTGTAACTTTATACGTTTGTACATTGGGTGGTGGAAATCCTCCAGTTTTGTTCTTCTTTTCCAATATTGACTTGGCTACTATGGCTCTTTTGTCTCCCCACATAAACTTTAGAATCAGTTTATTGATACTGACAAAATAAAATAACTTGCTAGGGTTTTGATGGTTTGCTTCAAACCTATAGATCAAATGAGGAAGAACTGTCATTTTGACAATACTGAGTATTCCGATCCATGAACCTTCAGTGTATTAGGTTTACACTCAAGTATTTCACTTGGGGTGGGGGTTCCATTGTAATGTTAATAATGTGATTTTAATTTCAAATTCCTCTGTTCATTCCTGGTATACAGGAGGCTATTCACTTTTGTGTATTAACCTTGTATGGTGCAACCTTGCTATCATTGCTCGTTAGTTCCAGGAGTCCTTGTTAATTCTTTCGAATTTTCCACATAGATGATTGTGTTATCTGTCAGCAAATACATTTTTATTTCTTCCTTCCTAAACTATCTCTTTTATTGTGCTATATCATTAGCTAGAAATAAACCCATATAATTTTAGATAGAAATGAGTATCAAAATGAATTTATAGTTTTTTAGAAAATTTAAAGTATCATATATATGCAAATGAAAAACTACCTATAATAAGGGCTGGGATAACAATATTATGTGAGAGAATGGCAGAAGAGTTTATTATTTAGAAAAATGCTTATAGTAGTCTGGTTCTGTAGATTCCTACTCCAGCATTTTAACTAAGTCATGCATTTAATGGAAACTTGCTATCCTAGGTGTCTTCCATCTTTGAGAGGTTTCCCTTCCTGCCCAGTAGATTATTAGCATGGACTCAGTACTATGGCTCTCCTCTCTCCTCTCCCCATCTCTTCTCTGTGCATACTTTCTCTATGTACCATCACCCTTATGTATCAGTTTCTCCCAAATAGATTCTTAGGACTTTTGCTCCCTTCTGATCACCAGATTGGTATATGGACTCCTTCTGGATATTTCCATTTGTGAACAAGCACACATTCAAACTTCATCAACATTAATAGATATTTAAAACAATCCAAGCGAGGTTCTTGCCTTCCATCCTCTCACACATGGGTTATGCCTCAAGCAGTACTATCTCAGGAAATGACCCTGCTATTCTCATCTATACAGCAGCAATGGCCCCTAACTGGTCTCCTGTTCCCAATAATGACCCTTTCTTCAATTCATTTCTTTCAAAATACTACTGAAATTGGCTTCTCTCTGCATTACATATTTAACCTCATTTCCTATCGTATTTCCCTTGTGTACTGCTCTCTAGTCCATCTCTTTTTATTCACTGAATGCTGAGCTTCTTTCTGATTATGAGCATTAATACAAGCTCTTTTGTATCCTCACTTTTGGCCCTTTTCAGTCTCTTTTGATATAAGTTCCCTCAATGTAATGCAGTCATCTTGTCACTATCACGCCACTAGGTTTGGATTCTCTGCTCAGCACTTACTGCTTGATAACTTCCTGCTTATTTACTTAGCCCTTTATTGTCTCTTTCCCACTTATCCCTGCTAGAATGGGATCTCTTCTGATTTCTTCAGTCATTGTATATCAGTTACCTGTCACAGCACCTGGTCTCAGGTATTCGGTAACTATTTGTTAACATCAGGAGCAAATTCAACAACTCTACTTCATTGAGCCTACTCTGTACCAAGTGCCTTTTTGAGGGCTGGGAATCAATGGTCAACAATATCCAGTTCTGGTTCTCCCAAGAAGTTTAGAGCTAATGAAGAGAGAGAGACAAATAAACATGTAGTAAAGCTATGGGGCATTTTGGGAAATATACTGGAAGGTAGCTTAACCCAGCTACAGAGAGGGAGTGGTCTGGAATGTCAGAAGAAATGAGATAATAAATCATGAAGAAAAAGTTTTAAAAAAATTCCAGAGCAAGCAAGGAGGGAAAGAGAGTTCTGGGAAGGAGAGATATAAAGGTCTGACTATAAAATTTTCCTCTATGAGCTCAATCTCAAAAAACATGTCACATATCAACTCTTGAAAAAAAAAGTTTACTACTTAATGAATGCAGTACATTTTTTTTTTTTTATTTTGCAAAAAGAAGTGTGGAGAATCCTCAGAAAACTTGGAATGGACCCACCTTTTGACCCAGTTATCCCATTCCTAGGTTTATACCCAAAAGACATATAATTAGCATGTTATAGTAATGCAGCCACATCAATGTTTATAGCAGCTCAATTCACAATAGCTAGATTGTGGAACCAACCTAGATGCCTTCAACTGATGAATGGATAAAGAAACTGTGGTATATATACACAATGGAATATTATTCAGCCATATAAAGAATAATATTATGGCATTTGCAGATAAATGGATGGACCTGGAGAATATCACGCTAAGTGAAATAAGTCAATCCCAAAAAACCAAAGACTGAATGTTTTTCCTGATAAGTGATGATGATATATAATGGGGGTGGGGGTGGTGGTGAGAGAAGAATGGAGGAACTTTAGGTTATGCAGAGGGAAATGAGAAGGTGGGGGGTATGAAAAATCATGGAATGAAACAGACATTATTCCCTATGTACATGTATGATTACATGAATGGTATAAATCGACATCATGCACAACCATAGAAATGAAAAGGTGTGCCCCATTTGTATGCAATGAATCCAAATGCAGTCTGTAAAGATAAAAAAAGAAAAAGAAAAAGAAAAAAATTACTTTTTAAAGAAAGAGAGTTTTAGTATTGTAGAATTCAGTCTTAATATTTTAGCATGTGGTAAATAAATTTGTATTGCATTGAATCATCCATATATAATATAATATCAATCATATCCTCTTAGAAGTCCTTATTTCTTTTAGTTTATCTTAGTATGAAAACTTTTCCATCCCATGAATCTTTAGTTATGTTTTCTAAAGTTTGTTGCATTGTATCTACCAAAATTAAATATGATGTTCCCAATTCTGATAGTATGGCTTTATATAAATATAGAATAATTTTTGATCTTTGATTTCTACTACTCTTGTAAATGGTATACCAATGGCATTGCTTTAAGTAATATGCTCTTTCCTAAGTCAAAATTATTAACCTAGACCTTGCCATCTTGTACCTGTGATTGGGAATATATTTCCCTAAATGTATTACATTGCACTTTTTCACTTTAAAACCTCCTTAGGGTATTTATACCTCCATTCATGTGTTTTGAGTTGCCTTTCTTCTTTCATTACCTAGAACTGTGGTTCTCAGTCTTGATTATATGTTGTTATCACCCAGGAAGATTAAAATAATCCTTTTACATCTTGGTTCTCACTGTGTGGTCTAGGAGTAATCAGACCCTGTATCACTTGAGTTTGTTGGAAATACAGAATCTTGGGCCCCACTAAAGAACCAGTGAATCAGAGTCTGTATATTGATGAGATTTCTTTGGTCTAGAGGAACTTAATGTTTTTATAGGTAACACTATAAATTTCCCCTTTGAAATAATTTATCTATCAGATGACATATGAGGAAAGTCTCCACCTTTGTCTTTAGGAGATCTGATTATCAACATTTCCCACCCTGAGACTTGATCTTTTCTTCCTACTGTTTGTTTACTTTCATTAAAGCAGATCTCTACTGAGCAATTTTTTTTACAATCTCAACACAACTATTTTAAAATAGGCTTTCCTATGGAACCATGTAAGCAGTTTTATGAAATTTTAAATTATTTCCAGGACCTTCATCTGATGCCTAAACGTATCTTCTCTGAAAAAACCAATGCTCTAGAAAAACAATTAAACAAATAAATTGGAAAATTGTAAGAGTGTGGTACAGGAATGTCATACACATTCTAAAATAATGAAGTTTTGAACCTCACATATATTTTAACAAAATTCCAGGGAACTATTTGGTAAGGTGTAAGAATCTATAATTTCCTGTTTTGTGTTTTAAATCCGTTATTCATAAAATTATAAATTCTATTTCTATGAGACTAAAATATTTGACTTCACTTTGGGTTTTACTTTTGTAAAATCAAATTGACAGTTATAGACTTGAGCAACTACTATGTGTCTCTCTGTTCTTAGTATTCATTTTGATCTCACCAATTAATACTCAATTCTGAAGTCCACTGAAGTATTTTCTTCTTTTTCTTTAAAGTCCAACAAGAGAGAGTTAAAATAGGACTGGCTCAAAAAGGGCCAAGGTTTTAATGTTTTAATGTTTTGTCCTCAGAAGGCGTAATTATTCAAAGCAAAAATTTTCAAGTCATGATCCATGTGGAAAGCCTGTATATTCATATACACAAATTATAAAAAATACAACCACTAAGGTACAATAAAAAAACCACATATCCTCATTAGATTTGCTTCTCCAATTGCAGAAGGGACTCAGGGAAAGAGCATCCTTAAGTGGATGTCTGTCCTTTCTGAGACATGTAGAGTTTCAGACTCTATAAATTTTAATTCTGGGTCTGAAGGTAAAGGAGTATTTATATATATAAAAAGAAAACACCTGAAAGAATGGCTGAAGCCCACAGACATTAGAAAAGGATATTAAATATCCCAGAGAAAATGATCAATAATGAGGCAGTTAAATACACTGAAAGAAACCCTGCCTCCTAAGCCTCAGGGAAGAAATTGAAACCACATCTAAAACCCACAGCAAAAAAAGTTAGCTGGGAAAAGCACCTGGCCCCAACAATGCTATGGCTGAGCTCATAAAAGCGGCAGGCAATTATGTAGCTAGTACCCTGTAAAATTTGTCAGTGCACATGGAAAAACAGAGCAATAGCCAGAAGCCTGGTACAAATCAAACGGCATAAAGACTGCTAAATAAGGGAGAACCAAGAGCAAGAAGGGACCAAAGATCAGACCTGGGAAAGCTCCCTTATTGCCCATCAATCCTGCCACATGCCTCAAATGCTTCAATAAACTATTTTAAGCATAAGATGTCCCGGGAGGCAGAAGTAGGGGGACATTTTTAGAAAGAAAGCCAAACTAGTAAGCTCTAATAATGGAGGTAGGGTTATCATGACAACATCTTGGTCTTCAAATGAAGCCCTCCACCAAGAGAACAATTTCAAAATTAAGGAGTAGTTTAGGAATTACACTGTTATGGGCCAGGTTTTATGGGCAATGACCAAACAGACTCCATTTTACCCTGAGACTCCACGTCATGTAGCTTCTCCCATGGGAACACCCCACCTCTGTATCCATCAACAGTTGCTTAGCCCAGCATTTTTGGCAACACAAAATGGCAATTCTTATACAATGTAAAATTGTTCTCTTTTTGGTTCCTATTTTTCTTGGACAATATATCCTGTCAGAGAAAAATTGTCTAGGTGTTAGTAACTGTTGTTTAACTTGTACCTGGTTAAGGTCGTTTTTGACCCACTTCTTCTGCTTTATGATTTTAGATCTCATGATGTTGGTGTGTAGTTTTGAATCATAGCAACAGCCACTTATGATTAATGTACCGACAAGCTTTACTTATGGTATAAAAAACCCTGCAACCCTACAGGATTGTTCTCCCAATAACCATTTTTGGTGATGTGTGAGACAGCTGGCCAGCTAATAAAGACTCTTAAATTTGAAGTTCTCAGTGGTGATTGGTCTGTTCTTAAGTTTGCTCCCCACAACAACACCAATTAGCCCACCCTTCCTTCTCCTACAGTGGAGCCAGTACAGAAATTGCAAATCATGAGATGTTACAATGTGAACTAACACTGATTTCATGTAGCTTGTACTGATCGTCATCACCATATTTTAACCCCTCCCTGGGTTATTAGAAACAACAGGGTAGAGAAAGTGACCAAAACCCCCCCAAACACACACACAAAAACACTATTTAATTGATTTTCTAATGACTTACTGTATGTAAAGCACAATGATAAAACTGAGATTATAAAGTTGAGTGCCTCATTTGTTTTGTCTTTATCATGAAGAAAAGAGGATTCTAGAGGTTGAGTGGATAGCTTTGGCATGTGATGAATGGAAATGGCCTTCTGGAGTCTTGACTGTGAATGTGGGTGGTGGACCAGTAGCATCAGTGTCGCCTGGTAGTTTGTTAGAGATGCAGAATTTGGAGTCACACAGTTGCTGAATCAGAATTCAGATATTAACAAGAAATTTTGAGAAAGTTGTCAAATGGTGGTTTACATCTCAGGAGGTTGATGCCCTGATCCATTAGGTGACTTGACATTGTGCTGAGGGTAAAATAACAAATCCTCAACCCTAACCCACACATAAAGGGTTCTACATTCTTTGTAAGACTGAATTCTCTCCCTACTTGCGGGCTCTTCCTTTTATTCCTTGCCTCTCGATGTGTATTTGTTCTTTGGGTTTTTTTTTATACTTAATGCCACCATCTTGGGGAGGTCTTTTGGATTACCTCCAGTCTGGATTAGGTTCTTCTGTTAACACATTCAGATCTTCTGAATTTCTGTTCCATCATTTCATATGATTTATGAGCCTGTATTTGTGTGATCATTTGTAGAATGCCTGTCTATCCTCTTAGATTTTATGCTGTAGGTCTGGGGCCTGTTTTGTTCCCCACTCTACTCCATTTTTCAATTGATTAGAAAAAAAAAAATGAATGAATTTGCCCCCAAATCTCCTCCCTGACCACCACATTTAAGATTCTATCTTAAGGATGAATTCCAAATGGCAGAATCTTTTTGAAGATTTTGCAGTATTCTCCTAAGTAAGCCTGTAATTATTAATGACCCCACAAATATCAGACATTTCCCACTCCTGTGCATCCTTGTAAATACTGCAAATGTAATAATTTGAAAAAATTTCTTTTCTTGTATGAAAATAAATAGTATTGTATTTTAAATTTAGTTTGCATTCCTTTGATTACCTGTGGAGCTAGACATTCATTTTCTATGTTAATTGGTCTTTCTATTATGGGGATAGTTCTTTCCCTTAATGATTTTTAAGTGTTCTCTATATGTATTGGAACACCCTGGAATCAAAGAATCTGTGAAGACTTTGAGGCTTCTATTAAGAAAGCAATAGCATTCATCACAACATCATCATTCACGATATCAAAGTGCATTTCTCAGGGAGTCCTGCGTTGGGCCTTGGCACAATCCAGATGAGGGCTGTTGCAATAAAACCAACCAGTTCAAATTCAGACCTAGAAAATTATGTAAATGGCATTTCATTTCTTCAGAGAAAATGTAGTTAGAATTGCAAAGAATTAGAATTATCAAGTAATTAATGAAGAGAGGCTATGGTCTTTCAGGAATCATCTTTATGAATAAACAGGAGTGAATTCAGTCAGCACACCAAGTCCTTAGTTAGAATAAGCTCTGTCTTTTACTCTTCTATTAATATCCTTAACAAGTGCTTTCATAGACGCCTCAAAGCTAAAATTCAGGATTTGGACAGAATACTGGATTAGAAAATGTGGAGGACTGACAGAATATTTATGTTTTTTTCATCCCATTGGAATTATAATTAGAAATTTAACTTGTCACTGAAAAAAGTTCTGAAAAAGCAATTATCTTAATGATTACATGATTAATTGTAATTTAATGAGTACCAAAGACATGAGACTTTATTTGCACTTCATCACTGTGGTGAATGTGTACAGGGCAATACTGATTTAAATGCATTTTTTCTCATTCTAGAACAACTAGTAGTTGATCAGATAATCTGTGAGGCAAGGTCTGCTTAAAAGGTCAGAGAAGTGCCCCACACTGATCCAAAAATGTAAATGCTAAGATGATTTAGTGATTTGTGGGATGTGATTTTAAAACAGAGATTTTCCCAAGAAGAATGCAAATAGAATGTGTTTCTTATCTTAGAATTCTCTTAAAATTTTCTGAATTCCTTTGTAGAAGAAAACTGCTAGCTCTCTGACTACACTGACGGGCCTCCATCACCTGGGATGATCAAGGTTGAATTATTTTTAGCTCTAAGATGTTCATCAATAAGAAAAGTGTCATCTTTTTGCCTTAGGCAGTGACTTTTGCTTTTTAACAAAACAATCTGTTTTTATAACCCATGGTGTGGTGAGGTTAGTACATCAGCTGCATGTACTTGTTCATCCTGGCTGGAACACTGTTTCTGCTTAGTGTGGTAGTGCAAATAGCCACGAGTAGAGGAGGTAGTTTCTAGACCCAGTTCATAGAAAAAAGAAATCTCAGATGATTTAAAAAGGCTTAAAAATATTTTATCTTCATCATGATTCTTCCTCTGTGCAAGATCTCTGTAAAATCCCATCCTCTTCTTGGACATCTCTGATAAACACCACCTGATGACACGGCCCCACTCAGTGATTCTCTCTTTTGATATTGCAGAAACAAATCAAGCCAGCCCTTATCTCTGAAGAGAGTCTGCCTGTCTCTATGAGTCTTGCCTTGTAAGCATTTCTTGTTTCGTCAGTCATCTTTCTGAGGATGTTAGAGATTGCTTACTTTGGTCGTTCTTTGAAGGCACACAAAATGATCTTTAAGCTCATCAAAGGCAATGTGCACTACCTGACGAATTAATCTGGCCACTGTTTCCCCAATGAGAAGTAGCTATATACATCATACTTTTAATAGTCTGATATCTCACTATGTTTCTTGAATATGTCATTATATTATTAAAGTTATTTGTTGCTCCAACCCTATGTATGTTTTTTTTCTTTTATATCCTTTTTTTATGAAATTACCACAGTAGTTTGCGATCAGGATGATCCCTGCTTTTGGCCACCCCCAGGACATTCGGTAATGTCTGGAGGTGTGGGAAGGGGATACTACTGGCATCCAATGGGTAGAGGTCAAAGATGTTTCTGAACATCCTACAATCCATTGGAAAGTCCCCATTATCAAATAATTATTGTTCAAAATGTCGATAGCACCAAAATTGAGAAATTCTGAGTTCATGTTTTGGATTCAAACACAGATGCTTATGTTTATAGATTAAAATTTAGTTTAGATATGGTTCATTTTTTGTCAAGTATCTGCCTCTGTTCTTAGACTACAGTCTGGCACACAGTAAGCACATGAAAATGCTGTATCATTATTGTTAAGATAATTAAAGGACAACATTAACAATAACAAAATAATATTCAGGTATTACATCAGCAATACACTTGAAAACAGTAATGGTGTTCAGTAAATAAACAAATTAGGTTTATGATAGATCTGTCAGCAAAGTTGTGAATTCTTGATGTTTGAAGCACAGAAAGAAGTGGCCAGTTTAGGACTTTAGCTAATAAAATTTTAAGCAATTAAATCTTCAGGTATGTGAGTATGTGTACATGTGAGTATCCCTATATTTCAGATTTTTTTTTTTTGTTTGAGGTCCTGGGGAATTGAACCCAGGGTCTGGCATATACCACTACCACTGATCTATGTTCCCAGACCTATTTCATCTTTTAAAAAAATAAATAAAGGGTTGTATATTTTTACTTAACTAGACTCATTCAATTGCACATGCTTAAGAAAAACTACTTCCCAAATTCTATAAAATCTTTTATAATCCAAGAACAACAGAGAATTTTGAGCTATATACTTGTTTTGGTCAACTTTATCCACTTATCTTTCCATTAAGTACCTTCCTTTCAAAAGATGTCCCGTGATCTATGCCTTCAAAACTCTTGCTTTTAACTTTCCAAAACAGTGGTTGGAGTATTAGTGCAGTGGTTTTAAGAGAATTTTTGAAAAAGTCTTTTGTTTCCAAAAAAACCAATGAAGTCCTGTTGAACAATTATTTTTTGGTTCTCAATTCTTGTATGATTACAGGTAAAGAGGTGAAACTGGTGCAAGATACTAGACCAGGTGGTGATGGATCCTTAGGTTGGGGGGTTTTTCCTGGTCAGCTCTGCCTGAGTTGTTTGAAAACCTCACAGCTCACTCAGATGTACCCAGAGGCTTCTTTTCTACTGAATTCTGTGCATTATCAGCAGTATGCTCTTCAATGCTTCATACTGATCTCAAATTCAGGTAAATGAGACTCATTAAAAAAATCTTAGATGACTGGGAGTGACTGGAGTTTCTGGAATTGACTGCAGGAAAAGGAAGCAAGGTCTGTGGACATTGATGCATTTGTGTCCCAAATTGGGAAACAATGTGTCCAAACTTTGGGAAATCTGGATTCGATTTAGAAAATTAATATAGAACCATAGGGCAAGAATAAATTTGCTCTTGGGAGTTATCAATAACATTTGCTGAATGGATGAGGATATGTGTTCTGATAGTGCCTTTTGGTCCTGCCAAACAGGAGTAAATTGGATGTAAATACCATAAAAACAGGGACCAAACCTCAATCACATCTTATTTATCTTATCACCAGTACTGGGCATAGTGCCGAATGCATACTTGATGTTTTATAAATGTTTTATAAATGACTGACTCAATGAGTAAACAAATAGTAATGGAATTCCCAACAGGTGGTATTCATCTGAGTAAAGGGACAGGTAAGGCTATGCTGTGGCTCCAATCACACCATTTGGAACGGGAGAGACATGACAGAATTCCTGTTGGTCTTTGGGAAGTTTGGAATCAATTTAGGAAATTAATATAGACACACCAGAACCTTGGCCAGTAAGATGTAACAAGTTTAAATCTATAGGTAAGCAACTTGTATGCATACAATGCATTAAGAAAATAATTACTTAAAAGGTGTACTGTCTTGTATTCATTGGGAACAAAATTGAAACAACCCATATTTCTGAGCTATTATTTTTTCCTTTTTTATTATTTTTATTTATCTTTTAATTTTTTACAGACTACATTTTGATTCATTGTACACAAATGGAGTACATCATTTCATTTCTGTGGTTGTACACAATGCAGATTCATACCATTCATGTAATCATACACGTACATAGGGCAATGATGTCTGTCTCATTCCACCATTTTTCATACCCCCCTCCCTCTCATTTTCTTCTACATATTCTAAAGTTCCCCCATTATTCTGTCATTCCCCACCCTCACCCCCATTATATATCATCCTCCACTTATAGGGAAAACATTTGGCCTTTGGTTTTTTGGGCTTGGCTTATTTCACTTAGCATGATATTCTCCAAGTCCATCCATTTATTTGCAAATGCCATAATATTATTCTTCTTTATGGCTAAATAGCATTTCATTGTGTATATATACCAGAGTTTCTTTATCCATTCATCTGTTGAAGGGCATCTAGGTTGAGTCCACAATCTAGCTATTGTGAAGTGAGCTGCTATAAACATTGTTGTGGCTGTGTTACTGTAGTTTGCTGATTTTAGGTCCTTTGGGTATCAACCGAGGAGTGGGATAACTGGGTCAAAAGGTGGGTCCGTTCCAAGTTTTCTGGGGATCCTCCACACTGCTTTCCAGAGGGGCTGCACCAATTTGCAACTCTACCAGCAATGTAAAAGTGTGCCTTTTTCCCCAATCCATGCCAACATCTATATTGTTTGTGTTCTTGATAAAAGCCATTCTAATTGGAGTAAGATGAAATCTTAGAGTTGTTTTAATTTGCATTTCTCTAATTACTAGAGATATTGAACACTTTTTCATATATTTATTCATTGCCTGCGTGTCTTCTTCCGTAAAGTGTCTATTCTTAAGCAAATCCCAAAGTGTTTTATTTCCAGAAAACTTTTATTAAAGCCTGCAAGTGTACAGAATTATAATTCTTGCAATATAAGAATTAGGTCAATCAAACAACCAGTCAGTAAATGAAAAAATAAGGTGGAGAAAGCCTTATTTTTAACTCTCACTCAGTATGTCTGAAAACAAACAGCAAGCCAAGTTGGTTCTGGATAATTCTGTGACATGCACAAAAGCAGAGAGCTCGTTTCACAGGAGAGAGAGTAGGATGGTGCAACAGCAGCTGGCCTCCGCCATAGTGCTGGCTTCACCATCCCTGTGATGACCCCTGAGGTTTCCAATCATTAGGTGAGACAGTCTCTTGGCTATCACACCCATGCGTGTTTACCAATCTACTTAGGTTATCTTTGGAGGATTTTCAATGGTTGAGTCTTGTAAAAATGGGGTGGGAGGTTCATGCTGTGGTAGAGGTTCTTGGATTTTGTAGAAAAGAAACAGTTTCATCTCAGGTATGAACTAGGAGGCAGAAGAAACTAAAAAATGTTACTTTTAAGGCATTATTTAATTAATGGTGCAATATGTAATTAGTCATTTCCATTCTGACTCCTTAATTAGGGTAAGGTCAAGAGAAAAATCTGTCAAGATACCTATGGTTTAAAAATGCCTTTTGTTTTTGTTATATTTTATAATGAACCTAATTAAGATCATTTTAAAAACCTGTATATTATGAAAAAATGAAAAAGAAAGTAAAAATCACCACTTCTAATTCTCAGGGAACTCTGCTTTTTGGGATATTTCCTTTCCAGGATATTTTATGAGCATACTCACACGGTAGGACCCAAAACACTTTTAAAAAATTGGCTCTGATTTAAGTATGCCGCTTAATTCTCTCACTTTGCTTTCTATGCTTTATATACTGATGTTTTTGTAAATCATTGTTTTTTAAAAAGCATGATTTTGAAAATATACATCAATATTGGTCTTACTTTCTGATTGTCTTCCAATCGCTAAATTATTTTCCAGATAAGTTATATTTAAATTAGCAGCCCTGGGAAATCGTACCCGTAGAGTGCTCTGATCACGATTGGATATGATGACTTAGAAAATTGATTTGTTGATGGACCCAAAGAACTGTCTTGTTCCTTAAATTTGCACTTACCAGATTATTATTAGATTGTGCTTCCTTGTGTTTGTTTGTTATTCTCCTGGATTTCCTCTTCTGTCTTGTCCTCTGCCTACTTCTTTACTATGATAGTAATGTTTTCCCTATGAACGGAATTGAGTTCTTTATACATTAACTCTTCGCTGCATTTTTGGCAAATATTTCCTCCAATTTTTTTCTTGGGAATTTGTTCAACTTTTTTTTTGGACATGTAAATTTTAAAATTTGGACATGCAAATTTTAAAATTGGTATGTAATCAAACTTATCATTCTAATTTTTTTCTAAAAACTCTTTATGATTTTATGTCTTAAAATTCTTTCCTCCTGTGAAAGTAAGATATACGTTAAACTATATTTTCTTTTAGATGTTTATGCCTTTATTATTATTTTTACTTATTCCATTTATATGGCATGAAGCAAAGTTATCAGTTGACTTAAAAATTAGTTTCTCCAGTCATCAAATAATTCTATTTTCCCAATTGATTTTTCTTCTTTAAATTATAAATAACATTAAGCTGTAATAAAGTCCATTTCTGAGCTTTTTGCTTTATTTACTAATTTATATGCATTTTCTCATATTAGCACAATACTGTCTTAATGAATGAAGATTAGTAATGTATTTTGTTTACTGACAACAGTCCTTTCTCATTAGTCTTTGGAAGGTTTTCTTCAAAATACTCATCTGTTCTTTCTTCAGAAAACTTTTACCTATTTCCAAAAATATCAAGATGCAATTTTGATTAGAATTATGTGAATACTAAAAGTTGCTTTGGGAAGCATTCAGACCTTTTTAATTTTTATTCTTTCTATCCATATATGACTGACTCTTCACTTATACTCTTATTTATTATATCTTTTAGCGAAATTTTGTACTTTCCTTTGTATAGATCCTACACATTAAAATTAGTGTCTTTTCCTAATTCTTTTACATCCTTTAATATTTTAAATGACACAGTTAATCTATTTTTATTTTTAAAACTTTAAATTATTTTTAATTGACACATAATGATTCCACATATTTATGGGGCACAGTGTAATAATAATATTTGTATACAATATTAACTATTTTATTAATTGCTTATTTTATGCTATTATCAGGAAAATTACTAATGTTTAGATGCTTTTCTAAATCCAGCCACAATATATCTTTAAATATTTCAAAATGAAATTGTTATTAAAAATGGTATAGTTTGTTTCCTTTAAAAGAAAATAGACTTATTGTTTTAAGCTACTAGTGACTTGGCTGCCTGATTTTGAATTTCCTATCACATGGAAAGTTTTATGCTGGTTACATAAAAGCTGCACAGATTTTTCCATTCTCAGCACTGTCCCATGGTAGCTATATGCCACTTCTGAATAATAAACTTTTAAGCTAGGAACACACAGCAATCCCACAGAATCCCTGCAGCAATATCTGCACAATGATAAACAAACATTTTGGTAGGAAGGAATCAAGGGCTAAAGATGGTAAAATCTTAGTGTGTAAAGCATTTTCTGTTAACATAATATATATTATGAATACAACTTGGGGCAATATGTGTTGGCTGCCCTATAAAGGTTCAGAAATTGCCTTATGCAATATGGACCATGAAATCAATGAGGGTACAAATCATTCTTATTCTCCTCAGGGTCAGTAGATGACAGATGCATAACGGCTGTATATTTGTAATAAGGATGCTGGCCTTGGTCCTAAGGGAACCCAAGGAGGTTTTGTGGGTAATCCTTGAGGCAAAGCTCAGGCTTTACATTGATATAAACTTACCTTTTATTTCCAGCTTACTTACCAATTTCATGAACTTGGTTTAACCCAGTGTGTTCCAACCTAAGGGGCAAGTTGGAGTTACCTCAAGAGCTTTAAAAATATTGTTTCTTGGGTTCCACTTCTGGAATTTTCTTTTATTTAACTTTGAGTTAAGACTTAGACACTGAAACTTTATGAGCACCCTAGTTGATTCTAATGTGCAGTCAAGGTAGGGATTCTTGGAAAGCTCTGAATCTGTTCCTTTATCAGCAAAATGAGGAGGATAATGTTGATAAGGGCATGGTGAAAATTCAGTGAGAAATAGGAATTCAGCTACTATTGCAGCTAAACACTTCTTAATAAATTCTAGATGTTACTATGATGAGAAACATAAATGATGACTTAGGGTGGTGCCCAAAGTATACTATGGTAGGAGGTATCTCCAAAATATTTAAGACCTGATGCCCTACACTTATACAGGAATAGGATGCTTTGATTTTTGAAGGAGCATGAGGATCAAATAGGAATCCCACCTACTCATGTTTTTCTGGAATTTTGCCCCACACTTCATTTTTCTGGTTATCTCACAGTGCAGTTGCATTTCAGGGTCTCAGAATTTTACTCCTTATTTGTTTCATGACTGAGAGAAAACAAGGAGAAATTATTTTTTGGTTTTTGTAGTACTTTATACTTGATGAGAACGTATTGAGCTCATTTAGGCGTAAGTCATTTATTTAATTCCAGTTCCAGCTAATCATGGCTTAAACAAAAGCTTAAACTTCTTTCATTCTTAGAAACTTGACACAAGTTGACCATAAGATTTTTGACTAAGAGGTGTATAACGAGTATCCTTCTAAATAGCAGATCTCCAACTGCTTGGTAGACCAGGGCATGTAAGAGAAAGACAGTGGCAGGTAAAGGCAGTCTGCTTCAATATTCAATACTAGCATGAAGTCTATGGCTCTCCCTTCACTTGTCATGGTCCCTGTGACCTCTCAGTACTTTAATTCTCCTGCCTTTGTGCTTATTTTAAAAATTGTTCTGCAATAATTCAAATGCAATGACTTTCTACATATATATATCTATTTATATATATATATATACATATATATATATAAAATGACAAAAGACATATTGCAGGCATCTTTTTCCATATGGTGCTAGCAATTTGGATTTTAGTAGCAGTTTTTATAACTCGTAGCTTACCACTAAAATGTCAGAACCCGTGAGAATAAAACAACTTCTATTTTAGGTTGTAGATTCATTTGCTCTGATCTTTCAACCAGAAAAACTAACTCTAAAGGCCCCTTTTATTCTGAATGAATGTAACTTTCAGTTCACTACTACCTTTTCAGTTTATTAAGGCTAAGAGTGTTCCAGTATCTCTTCTTTTTGTTCACTTACTGACATTTATTGAACATGTGCCATGAGAGGGAGGCTGTCACCACAGTTAACAAACTGACCTTTATGGCAATGGAAACCAGTGTAAGAGAAACCACATTAAAAAGAAAAAGAAATCACATTGCTAAAAGAACATGTCTCTAAGCTAAGCAAAGACGTACCTAGTTTTTTAACCTATTCAGAAAATCTGAGCAAAGGCAGTATTGATTAACTTGTTCTAAGAAAATTAATAAATTTGCCTTGGTGTTGGCTTTTGAATTAGAGCCACATTTATAATCTTAGGGTAGTTTTGAAATGCCAGGCCAAACTTACTGGAAAAACTTAACTTTCAAGTGTTTTTATATGGCAATACTTTTTTTTTTTTAATTTCAGACATGACAATGTGTCTTTTTATCACATTTCCCTACTCTGCTAAAGGGTTGGACATCATTTTTATTTTTATTTTTTTAATTAATTTTTTTTTTTTTTTTTTTTTTTTTTTTTGCTCTTGGGGATTGAACCCAGGCCCAGATATGCTTTACCACTGGACTACATCCCCAGCACTTTTTATTTTGTATTTTGAGGAAGTGTCTTGCTAAATTGCTGAGGTTGGCTTCAAATTTGCAATCCTCCTGCCTCCGCTTCCTGAGTCCCTGGGATTACAGGTGTGCGCCACTGTGCGTGAATAGGAATTGGATACCTTATTGTCATTTATACCTCTTTTTTTTTTTTTTTTTTTTTTTTTTTGGCGGTGCTGGGGATCGAACTCAGGGCCCTGTGTTTGCAAGGCAAGCACTTTACCAACTGAGCCATCTCCCCAGCCCCTATACCTCATTTTAACACACAACCCATTAATTCCAGGATAGTTGTTTTAGAAGGATACTTCATTTTAGAAACTGACCAGTTTTGATTATTTCTACTCTGAATAAAGAGAATTGCTAGCCTGAATGTTAATTTTCTATAGCAATTTCCTACCATTTATTCAGGGGGAAGTGAATATAGCCCCAAATCATCATTAAAGCATCACATTGACTTGTGGTAGTTTTTTTCAACTCAATGACATTTTGAATAATATAGAAACCAATAATAAGACTTGAAAATCTTTCTTCATTGGTTTGACTTTGGGTAAAGGAGACTTGAAAGTAGGCAGCCTGATGAGGTAATACTTGATCAGGACATGTCAGAATCTGGGCTACCCCATTTTCCTGTGATGATCCTAACTTGCTTCTCTTCTTAAGTATTATCAGAACTAAGAAGTTGGGGTGGTTGGTTTAGATTGGCTTGTAAGGAATGTCTTCCTTCTTTTTAAAGTGGGCCTATAAAGTCTTTTGTCTTTAATTCTAGGCAATTTGCTCAAACTAGGATCATTTGTGGTAATTTAGATTACATGGTGAGGATTCTTAAACCCAGGACTAGGTCAGAGCTGGGGTAGGAAATTAAAAACAACAACAAAACAACTTTGAGCTACTAGGATACATCAAGTTTCAATCAAAAGACAGTTATCTATGGATTGAGGGTTGATGATTTTTCAAGGAAATAAGAACTTTCATTCAGACAACTTAATTCATAGCACATATGTAACCAATTCTAATAATCTACAATCTATTTTTCAGAGTTCAGAAAAACTGAAATTACTGTAAATTATCCACAGTCTCAATAACACAACTATGATCTAGTGAATTTTGGTGTCTTGTTGATTTTCCACTTTATGTAAATGGAATAGTTACAGACACAGGTGTCTTCATGTCTTTCTGACAAAGGCATAAATCTGTATTTTCCTAGTTATAACTAACCAATTTATCAAGATTCTTAGAATATTTATTATGCCTAATCATAGAGTCAATTCTCATTTAATTGTGTTTTCAGTTAGTTCTAATCCTGTGTTGTTCAATATGTTAGTCACTAGGTACTTGGGACTTTTGAATAATTAGAATGTGTCTAGTCTGAACTATGATGTTCTGTAATTTGGGAGTAAAATATATTTTTGAAGATTTAGTATGAACAAAAGTATATAAAACTTATCAATAACGTTTGATTACATACTGTAACAATATCTTGGATATACTGGTTAAATCAATTATAATATTACAATCAAATTCATTTGAAAATTTTTTGAATCTGAATAATAGAAAATGCAAAATTGTGTACATGACTTACATTTGTCTCTTTCATTATATTTTTAGTGGGCTGTGCTGTTTTTACACAGGTTCTGATAGAAATTGTTTCCTTAAAGACTTAGAAAGCTGTAGATAGTCAAATGCTATTTATAAGCCAAACCAAATAGAAGATGCAATCAAAAGCATACCAACCAAGAAAAGCCTAGGACCAGACATATTCTCAGCTGAGTTCTTCAAGACCTTCAGAGAAGAATAAATACCAGTACTCCTCAAATTATTCCATGAAACAGAAAAAGAGAAAATCCTTCCAAACTCATTTTATGAAGCTAGTATCACCCTGATACCAAAATCAGACAAACACTATCAAGGAAAGAAAACTTCAGACCAAAATCCCTGAAGAACATAGATATAAAAATTCTTAATAAATTCTGGCAAATCACATACAAAAACATATTAAAAAGATAGTGCACCATGATCAAGTGGGATTCATTCTAGGGATTCAAGGTTGGTTCAACATATGAAAATCAATAAACATAATTCATCACATCAATATACTTAATGATAAGAATCATATGATCATCTCAGTAGATGCGGAAAAAACTCTTGACAAAATATAGCACCCCTTCATTTCAAAACACTGGAAAAAACAAGGATAGTAAGAACATACCTCAACATTGTAAAAGCTATATATGTTAACCCAAGGCCAACATCATTCTAAATGGAGAAAAATTGAAAGCATTCCCTCTAAAAACTGGAGCAAGACAAGGATGTCCTCTTTCACCACTTCTATTCAACATAGTCTTGGAAACTCTTGCCAGAGCAATTAGACAGGTGAAAGAAATTAAAGGGATGTGAATAAGAAAAGAATTTTGAAAATTCCTTAATTTTAATAATAGACATTAAAATTTTTGATAAAATGGAAATTTTAAAGTTAGGAATAAAATGGGTTGTTAACAATATAATTAGAGATTAAAAAATCTTGTTCATTCATACACCTAACATTTAATGAGCACCTACTCTGGATTGCCCAGCATTAGGCACATTGAGTAAATACAACAGTGAGCAGGGCTCAGATTTTACCTTTAAGGAGTTTTCAGTTGACCACAGTGTTATAAATGTTCTGAAGTGAGAACTACAGGGTGGTGAAGAAGATGGTAATATCAAGCTCAGAGCAGTGGTGGAGGATCATTTAGAGAAGGCAGTAAGCAAAGGTCCCTGGGTGGAAGTCACCTTATTTTTAAAAAATGTTTTTATTAGTGCATTGTAGTTTTGCTGCAGTCACCTTAGTTTGAGAGACAGGTTGTCTCATTCCTATCTGTTTAAATTAACTCATTTTTTATTTCACATTAAAACAGGTGGAGTTAGAATATCATCACTCGGTAATCTCTGAAAGTTTATAAATGATAAGTGAGTAGAATCTATTTACCTTCTGACAAGTTCTGTAGTTTGACGCATGGCAGATTGGTTCACGAGAATGAAAGCAGCCGGATAAACACTCCCTCTGAAATTCTTAATTTTTCTGGTTCCATTAATAATTAAAACACTACCAAATACAGAACTTATATGGCAGGACTTCTTGACAGGCTAGTTGAGAATGGTCCATTAATCACGGACTGTTAGTGACAAGGTAGAGTGGTGGAAGGAGAATGGGTTTGGGAATCAGGATTTGAGGTTTGGACGACTTTGGGAGAGTCAGTGAACTCTTGAGTCTTAGTTCCTTCATTTGTAAAATCAAGAAAATATAGTGTTCAAACCAATATATGAGGATAGAATGAAATAATATATGTAGGGTGCTCAACACAATATTATTATATAGTAAGTGGTAAATAAATCATTTACTTAATTATAACATGGGAAAACAATTATCAGAAAGGAAATGTTAAGTGAATGAAGTAAAAGTCTTGTAGAGTTTAAAAGTGTAACTATGTTTATTTAAAAAGAGCAAAATAGTAAAAAAGAAGAAGGCATAGATAGTTCTTGAGCTGAGGGTCTAGGAGTGAGCAGAAAGAGCCGGTTACTTTGATTAGTTTCAAAGGAGAATTTTTGGAACGATTCTCTCCTTTTCACCTTTCAAGGATTTATTGTCATTTCTGTCATCTGGGTCTGGAGTTTTCTTAAGTTTCAAATAATGTGTTCAATTCTTAAAATAGATATAGAACTAATGAGACTCTTTCTTACATTGTCAGTTTGGAAAGCTGTGATTTATAAGAAATTCATTTACGTTGTCAAAGACATTGACAAAGTTATTTAAGTATTATTTTATTCCCATTTGAATACCTATAATGTCTCTTGTAATTTTTTTTTTCATTCCTGATATTGGTAATTCTTTTTTTATTCTCTTTCCTTCTTGTCTCTATCATAAGATTAATAAATTGTATCATTATAAAGATCAATATTTTGGCTTTGTTGAATTCCTTTATTGTTCATATTTTTATAGCATTGCTTTCTACACTTCTTTTCATTATTTCCTTACTTCTATTTTGTGCTTCATTTGCTCTTCTTTTTTGAACTTCTGAACGAGAAGCTTTAGTTATTGATTTTAAACCTTTCTCATTATCCAGCATAAAACTTTACATATTTACATATTTCCTTACCTCAAATTGCTGTTTTGTTGTATTATATCAATTTCAATATAATGTTTTTAATTATCATTTAGCTAAAATCATTTTTATTTTGCCTTGTTATTTCCTTTTTGACACATGTATATTTAGAGGAATGTTGCTGTATTTTCAATATTAGAATATATTTCATTTCCCTTTTTAATTAATTCCTACTTTGAGGCCATTGTGGTCATAAATACTCTCTATAATTTTAGTTTATTTTAATTTATGGAGACTAGCTTTATGACCTACTATACGGTATATTTTAGTGAATGTTTCATGCCCATTTTGTAAACATGGGATTTTATATTTTTGTTGTTAGTTGGGTAAAGTTTGATGCAAATGTCGATTGGTTTAGGTGATTAATAATGTTAAATGTTCTATGGTCTTATTGATTAATTTGTGTCTTTTTTTTCCTTATCAATTACTAAGAAAAATAAGTCTTTACAATTATGTATTTTTCTATTTTCTCATTTAGTTTTAAAATTTTTGCTTTTTTATGTTTTGAAGTCATTTTCTGGCTAGGCCCATGTTTATTACTTTTTTGTCTTCCAGATGAATTAATTTTTTGATATTATGAAATATTTCACATTTTCTCTATAATTTCTCTTTTCTTAAAATTGACTTGGACTCATTAATATAGCCACATTGTCTTTTATTGATTAGTTTTTGCAGATTTTAAGCTTTTCTTTTATTTTATAAATACCAGTGTAAGTCGTAATATTTAAAGTTTTTAAAAAATTATTATACAACTGGTGACTTGTTTTTGAATTCAATCTTTCAAAAAATATTTATTCATTTATATTTAATGCAATTATTGCTGTGGTTAGAGTTAAGTCTATTATATTGCTATTTGTTTTTAGTGTTTCCCTGGGTTCTTTGAATTTGTTAGTGAGAAATTGTTTTCTCTTGTCTGAGATGTCTTTATTCTTTCTTTTGTGAAATACTCCTTAATTGGGTATAGAGTTCTAGGTTGACAGATTTTTTTGTTAGCATGCTAAAGATGCTTTCCATTATCTTCAGTTCTCATTAATTTTTTTGTAAGAATCCAGTCATCCTTATTAATGTTGTTTACCTAAGTGTAATACATGTTTGGAATTCTTCTTCATCTTTGATTCTTAGTAGTCTGAATTTGAGATGACTGCATACAGTATTTTTTGTGTTCAAACTTTCGGTGTTTGCTGAGATTCTTGATATATATACTTCCTCCATTTTGGCAAATCTTGACTTTTATGTCTTCAAATATTGCCACATTCTTTCCCATTTTTCTTTTTGAGATTCTACATACAGAATCTTGAAGTCATTTGTTGGGTTTATGTCATGTATATCTTTTAATCCTAAATTAATTTTTTAGAGTTTTATTTTTTCCTATTAAAATGTCCTCTTAAAAACCATTTCTTCTAAACTATTTTCATATCCATAAAAAATATGTCAAAATCTTTATCTGTTAATTTGAACATGTTGGTGATAGTGACTATGCTTTTATTGGTTACTTTTCACTGCTTATGGGTTGCATTATCTTGCTTTGTATTTTTTATTATGTACTAGACATTGTCTATAAAACAGTAGAAACTGAAATAGATACTAATTTTGTCTCAGGAAAACATTACCCTTTCTTTTAACAGGAAGCTAGAGTGGGAAAGTTTCCTTCGATCGAATGCAAAATTGAGCTTTCAGAGCAGAGCCATTACTTTTGTTCAGTTCACTTCTAATTTTAAGTATTTAAGGGTGGAATTAGTTATTCTCTTCAGCAAGGTTTTGGGTCCAAGCACTGAAAGACTTTGTCTTTTTTCCTCAGCTTTTTAGCTTCAGTCTCTTTCCATGATGCTGCTTGGTCAGAAAAAGTCTCAGGGGGACAATTTACAAATGACAGGGAGTCTTAAGTTTTTATGCTTCCTCAGATGTCAAACTAACTTGCCAACTTGAGGAATTTTAGTAGAGTCTCCTTTTTACAGCAAAACTTCCAGTTTTTACCTGTCTCATGGCTCTCCTTGGGATCTTAGGCTATGCTAATAGCTCTAGAGATGAAAGTGAGCCATGGTTTCTGCTTGATTAGGAAGGACTCATTGTTCTTGGAGCATAATTCATATTGACTTACTTGTATCCAAGCATTTTAACAGCTACAAAGAAAAAATTAATTTTTAGTTCATTCTAGGATTTCTCATTGTTAAGGTGGAAGTAATGACTTTATTGGTGACTTCAACATTCTAACCAGAGATGGAGTAAGAGAAATGCTTAGTTTTCCAGGAGCGTTCAAAGATCTTGAAACTCTTACTATAAGCATATACAATGTTTATTAAGAATGTAATATTTGGGAAATTAAAAAAGTTTTCCATCTTTGTAATTGTATTATTTCCTAGTACTAGCAATCTTCTTACATAAAAGAGGCTCTTATTTTATAAAATGTAGTAAAATTGGATTTGATAGATGAAAATGTCACTTAAATATCCCAGAAATAATTTCTTTTTCTCAAACTTGATGATACTGTATATGACCAACAGATTGAACATTAGATGATTCTATGGATGTCCAAACATGGTCTAAGATGCAATCCTTGAGTTGTAAAATATAACTTCTCTGTAAAATGTTGCTTCTCTGTATCTCATAGGACAGTAATAAAACCTCAGAGTCAGCATATGAGAAGTGCTTACTATAAGAGACTAAAATTATTTTTAGCTTCCTTTTGATTAATAAAATATTTTGATGGTACTCATTTCATATTTAAATACAGTTCTATTTTAGAACATTTTAAATCACTGAATGTTTCTATATTCACAAGGTGTTTTTTTTTGTTTGTATTTTTTAGTTTTAGTTTTATCAATTCAATATTGTATTTTGTAAAGTGAGGCCACTGTGTTTTGTGGACAGACTGTAAAGAGAGATTATTTGATGTGTAATCTCCAAAGAATAGAGACAAGAGATAAAGTTTGTCCCATAAATGCTTTCTGATATATTATCATATATCATATTTGAAAATAGGTTCAAGATATAAATGAATTTGAAATTTTAGTTCTTATTAAATCATTAGAGATACTTTATAAAATCTAAAAATATTTCCAATTCTAAATTTTTCTTTTGGAAAAGATTTCCTTTTCCAAATTTCTCTTCTCACCAACGACAATAATGCTGTAAAAATAGATGATGGTACTAACACTTATTGAGTATCTACATTAAATAACTATGGTATAGACATCTCATTTGTTGAGATTGAGCCTAACATAATTTTACCATGTTTTGTATTCAAAAAATAAATGATGTTATAGAAAGAACACTAATGTATCCTGAGACACAGTAAGTTATCAGCAGAAATAGAATTTGAAACCTAATTTGAAACCCAAAATGTGATACCTCAATCTTAGTTCATTTTTTGGAGGGAGAAAAACAATCCAGAAAATTGGCTTGAAGTATAATCATTATTTTCTGAATGATAGAACTTAATTGTGTCAAGTGGATAAGTTAAGAGTATGATAACATTCTTTCTGTGAATTAATTTTTCATCAAATTAGAAACTGACATGTGTTTTGTGCCATGTAGACTCACTAAATTCTGAGTGAATTAATGTATCATTATTGTTAGGACTTTCAGGCATTTATGTATGAAACAATTTTCATCTATTTATTTGTTTATTTTAATTTTCATCTTTTTAAATATCAGATTATATTAGTAAGGGTTTTCAAAGTCCAGTTGAGAATTGGAGCACCATTTCCAAAAATTTTCCTTGATATGGGGGATTTTTTTTGTATGTGAATTAAAACATAACCTCTTGAAGGTAATAGTGCATAGTAGAGTGTATCCTCACACAGAAACTTCACAGTTATTGAGTAACCCAGTCTGACCAATATACTCCTCAGGGGCTGCTATGGCTTAGATAAATGTCTCTCAAAGGTCCATGTGTTAAAGAGTTGGTTGTCAGCCTGTGGAGCTCTTGGGAGGTGGTGGAACTTTTAAGAAATGGAATTTAGTGGGAAGTAACTAGGTAACTGGGTGCATGCCTTGCAAGATATATGGGGACCTCAGTCCCTTCCTATTACTTTTTTTCTCCTGAGTGCCTTGAGGTGAGCAACTTCCTCTGTAATGCATTCCCAGCATGATGTACTGCTTCAAAGCAATAGACCCAAAGCAACAGACCAACTGATTAGGGACTAAAACCATGAGTCAAAATAAACCTTTCCTCCTCACAAGTTGTTTTTCTCAGATATTTTGTCACAGCGATGGAAAGCTGACTGACATAACTGGTAAAGAACTTGATAAGAGGAAATGTGTTTATGCCACCCTATCTTTAGAACTCAAAACAATGTGAAGGTTTTCAACAGGACTTCATTTAAAATTATATTTAGTAATAAGTATTCATTGGTTCATTAAGTTTAAGGAAATGGAGTTCATGATATTGTAAAATAAAAGAATGAATTTTAAAATATGAATAATATGAACAGTTGATATTTGTTGGAGACATATTTTTTGACAAGCTTTGGGTTCTTTTCTTCATGTGTACATTTCATAAATAACTACCATAGACATAGAAGTTCACCGATTTGTAGGAAAAGGAAAATAAGCCTTGCTCTATTCTACTTGGGTAATAAGTGACATATTTGGGACTTGAAGATTTGTCATTCTGATTACAAAATCCTCACCCTTAACTTATACTGCTAGATTTCTGGGTTCTCAGTCTTGCATTGGCTGTCACCAACTGTCAATCTTGGGACAAATCATATACTTTGGCATCATGAGTTATTTTACTTATAAAATGGAAGATCTATCTATATGCTGCAGTAAGGGTTAAAACTTAAAAATTCATCTGGAAATCTTAGGCTCGTCCTTCTAGAAGAAGTTGCTATTTTTCTATATATCATTAGTGACTGAGAAAAATAAACATGTGATCCAATTGTTACTCAATACATGTCCCTGTCTAAGATGCATTTTCAGATTCTATGGTATGGATTTTCATGTACCTTACAAACTTCCATAAAAGGAGCTACTCAAACTACATAAATTTCTGGAAACCAAAAAGGATGAATGAATTTTGGAAAATTCAAACCTAACCACCAAGAAAATATAACTATAAGGACTGGAAGATGAGATTGATAATCTAAATGAAAATGGAGAGGGCAGGATCTCCATTATTGAAGATGGAAGTATTACTTCCAAGAGCTCAAATTTAAATCCATGTAATGTTTGCCAGGAATTCTTCAAGAATTCTGTGAGAAAGAGTTTATTAAAACATTGTGCCAGAAGACTGAGGTCTCTGGGTTTTAATTTACCATCGTGGTATGTTTAGTCCCCGACCCACCACAGATTTCTATCTCTAAGAGAGAGTGCTGGGTGGTTGCTGGTAAAACAGGAAAAGTAGAGGTTGCTCCTGGGAAGAAATGATGCAGTTGAACTAAAAGAAGCCTGCCAATGGGTAACTAACCTTCTGTTTTCAGAGGAGCGGGATATTCCCATTAATGGAAAGAGCTCACCAAGGATAGCCGAGGATTGCCTCTTCTTCCTTGGTATAATTCCTCAGGTTGTTTCAAACCCAGTAATCAGTATTCCTGGAATGGCAGTGATAAAAACTTTCACTAAGATGAAAGAAGAGGAATTCTGTACGCAGTTTCCTTGTCCTCCAAACTTACCAAGGGTTATAGTCTTGAAATTGAATATGTTCATGGTGCTGTTTTGTGGTTGGGAGATACAATAAATACTCCAAGAACCTACTGCAAATTCTTTGTATAATTGATGGGGAAAGGATGCTGGAATCATCAGTGAAAAAATTAATTTCAGATCATTTGTCGACATTATTAAAAGCAGAGAGTAAATTTTTCATCCTCTGGAAAAGAAGATACAGATGTGAGAACATTAGGAAATGGGAGATCCTTCACAGTTGAGCCAATTAATCTCAAAAAGTGCATTTCTTTTCACAAGAAATAAAGGAACTTCAGCCAGAAATTAATAAGTCATAAAATAATAAAATTCATGTGGGTGACTTGCAGCTAGTCACAAGGGAAGCGATGGGAAAAATAAAGAAAATGAGAAGAAAAGACCAAGACCTATGATGCCTTCACATGGACATATTAAGCAATAGAGATGAAAAATACTGAATTCCTAAATGATATAAAGGACATAGAGATTGACCATAAAACACCTCTATAGATGGTCCTTCACCAAAGGCCTTTGGTTATGAGAACTCATATCATTTAATTCTTGGAGACATACTATATCAATGTGCATCATTTTTGCCTCTTTCTGAAGATTCAAGCTAGAACCTACATTGAAAAATTCGTACATAAAAATTTTTGGAGAACGAAGCTGAATATTGGCTCTCTGATAAATGTGGTTGCAGACAATATTGACATGAATGTTGATTCTGTAGTTATTGACTGACTGACTGGCCAACCAGTCTGAATGACACGCTTCAAATTTTGAGACAATAGGGTTTTCCTGTGGACATTTTCATTTTATTTTTATTTTTAGGTGAAAATTCACACAGCATAAACTATAAATGACTATTTATTCACCAAAATGGTATTTTGGAAACCATTTGGATTGTATTATCTGTGTATTTTTCTTTTACTTTGTTATAACATTTTAGGATCTCTGTCTATATATTTTGCATTAAGTTGTTTCAAGAATGTCTTATGTTTTTTTTTTCTCTCACCCCCACAAAACAAACTATGAATAATGAAACCATCTTCCTCTTAACTATTTCATTTAGAGGAATATGTAAATAGGAAATATTTTCTGTTAATCTAAGTTATAATTCCTTTTGGCAAGAAATTGTCTCTCCACAAAACACATATCATCTTTAAAATAATGTTCTAAATTTTTAAATTATCTGAATAAAAGTTATGGCTAAAAAACCAAAAAAACAACAACAAAGTTAATCTGTAGAAGAATATTTTAGCTTGGTTTAGGTGGGTTTGTGGAGGCGGGACTCTCTTATGGGCCCCTTATGACCTGGTGGACATATTTTCCTACTATATTATGTTTAGAGAATGTAAACTATCCAGAAAAGTCCAGTGGCATTTAGAAAAGATTGACCCAGGGTCTCTGTGACAACGACTTTGGGCTTTATCCATAATATATTCTATTATATGCAATGTTGTCCAAGAGACTGCAAGATACCTTAGATGGAAAAACAGAACCCTAAATTAAAACCACCAAGGATGAAAGAGTTATGTACTTGGGTGGGCTAGACTGCACGTCTGAGAAGTGAGGTAGAGGAAGATGTCTGTGCCCAATCATGATACCAGTGTCCCTCTCTCTTCCCCACCCAACCCTAACCCCAGCATGCATGTGTGGTCTGGGAGAATAATGGTGATTTTATAAAGAAAAGTACAATGTTACTTGTGGTCCAAACAATTCTACTGAGTAAACTGTGTATGAAACATTTTCTTACAAAATGAAAATTATTTGGGGCCACTGAGAAGCAGCAGAGAGAAGCTCAGAGTCTGAGCCCCTGCAGTGTAATGAGTGCTAACCCATGTGTCAGACAGAAAAAGTGTGTTCTATGGAGCAGAAAGATCTGGAAACTGCAGTTATATGTAAGCAATATTAACAATTATATTTTCTTACATTGGCAATAGCAAACAGTGTCTCTCCTTTCAACATCTTGCTAAGGGACTCTGCTAGAGGAGGTGCTTCCTTTAAACCAATAACCTGATGCCTTCAGTGATATCAGTGCTCCTAGAAGTTTCTCAGACAGATCAAAGAGAATTACTTAAAGACAAACATAACTTTGCAAATGAAGGATTTTGAAATGCTAAAATTTAGTGGCATTATTATAACTGTGGTCCACATTAAATCATAGAAAGGGCTTTGGTCGTATTGATTTGGGGAATTGTAATGTGCTATTTACAAGGTAAACTCGAAACATGTTACCTCAATTAATAATTTTTTCTCTATTTATCAAGCACTATACTAGACACTTAGCTACATTCTATTATTGGAGTGATGTGTATATAGATGAAGGCAAGTATTGAGATTAACCGGTATACCAGGGTAGGAGGGGTAGGTGAGCAGTTAGGGAAATTTCTAGACTGTGAGGAAAAAGGCTCCAGATGTTTCTGAATAGGAGTGAGGTAGGTGATCTAAGGAGAACACTCCAAAGAGAAGGATAAATCCATGTCAGGGTAGAGAGGGTTGAAAGCATAGGACTGTCAGGGAGGAACAAGGAGCTTGGAGTGGCCCAATGCTCTGCAAGGTCTCTAATGCCTAGCAACACTGCTGGAGATAAAGACTAAGGGCAGCAGCCAGAATGCAAACGGTTTTCTGTGCCCTATAAACTTTTCTGACATAATCTTTCAGGTAATAAGATGTCACTGGAGGATTCCAAGTAGGGGAGTTCCGTGATAAGACTGCATTTCTGAGATTTTTCACAGGGGCGTAGTGAGATTTTGCACACAGCAACACAGCTGGCCTGTGTGGCCCGTCCTCCACCCAGAGGAAGAGAAACCACCACAGAGGAACAATTGTGCCAGGGAAGAGCTCAGATGCTGTGGGATCAAGACACTCCTCCAAGGATGTCTAGCAATGTATTGCTATAAATCTGTACTAACAAGCAAATGCATGCACGAACGAGTAAGGCCATAAAAACACTTGGAAAGCAAACAATATGCACAAGAAAAGCATTAAACTGGAGAATAAAAAGAATATCTGAATGAATGATGAAAGATACCTTGTTCCTGGTTAGGAAGACACATATATAAATATTTCAATACTGAGCAGAATGATCTCTGAATCCAGTCACAGCCCCCCAAAAGTCCCTGCATGATTTCTTTATTTTGTTTTTAAAGCAAGAAAATGACTGTATGCATTTTTTATTTTTCATTGACAATGATAACCAAATGTATTTGCAGCATTTTTAGTAGTTTTGATCTATGTTTACTGCATGCCCTTTCAATGTCATACCAAAGAATTCAGGCTTACCAAGAATAATTTAATTCCCTAGGAGAATTTACCTATAATTGACTTCACTATTTACTGTTGAATAAAGCCCAGACACTGAATGTCATCAGTGACCATGCAGATTTTCATCCTGTAGAAATGGGAATTGTTTTTCCTGATAGAGAGGATAGTCTATTAATCTTTAGTTTTAGTACCATGCAGAAGATTAACCAGGTTTGCCCCTAACCTAGCAATTTTACTCCAACCTTCCTCCCCCTCCCTACCTCTCTTTCTTTCTTTCTTTCTTTCTCTTTCTTCTTTTATGCACTATTTTTGAATTCTTTTGTTTCTTTTTTTCAGTTATACATGACAGTAGAATGTATTTTGACATATAATACATACATGGAGTATAACTTCCCATTCTTGTGGGTGTACATGATATGGAGTTACATTAGTCATGTATTCATATATGATCATAGGAAAGCTATGTTTGATTCACTTTACTGTCCTTCCCATTCCCATCTCCCCTTGCTTCTCCCCATTCTCCACTGTCCAACCTGGTGAATCTCCACTCCTCCCTCCCCTCTGCCTATTGTGACTCAGCATCCTCCGTATATCAGAGAGAACATTTAACCTTTGGTTTTTGGGGATTGGCTTCTTTCACTTAGCATCATAGCCTCCAGTTCCATCCATTTATCATCAAACGCCATAATTTCATTTTTCTTCATAGCTGAGTAATATATCATTGTATGTACCACATATTTGTTATTCATTCAGCTATTGAAGGGCACCTAGATTGGTTTCATAGTTTAACAATTTTGAATTCAGCTGCTATGAACATTGATGTGGCTATGTCACTATAGTATGCTGATACCCTTGGGTATATATGCTGAGGAGTGGGACAACTCCTCAGCATATAAATGGTGGCTCCACTCCAAGTTTTCTGAGGAATCTCCATAATGCTTTCCAGAATGGTTGCATCAATTTGCAGTCCCACCAGCAATGTATGAGTGTACCTTTCCCTCCACATCCTCTCCAACATGTATTGTTAACTTCTATTCTTTTTTTTTTTTTTTTTTTTTTTTGAAGTTCATAATTTCTAGACAGAGCATGAACAGGGTGGGGAGACTAAGCTGAGCCCAGGGGTTCTTGGCGCCTGGGGGCCCAGCTACAGAAAACAAAGGGAACACAAGAGGCAGGCAATTATCAGATTTGGTCTTGAACTTGGGTGTGGATAAAGGATGATCTTAGAAAGAGGGAGCAACAGGAAGCAAGCTGGGTCTAAGAAGGCCTGGGTGCCCCAGGGTTGGGGGATAGCTCTACCTGGGGCTCTTGGTTGGGAGAAAAGGGAAACGAGGCCTCTCCCCTGAGTGCTGAGGAAAAGGCACTTGCTCAGTCTCCTCCTGCCCCCCATCCACGGAAGAGCTAGAGTCCATTTCCTGTCCCCATTTAATGACTCAGAGTCTTTTCCTGGTTGAGCCTCTGGAAGAAGCTTTTGCCAAACTCCTAAGTGCTGATCATGATAGCACAGAGGGAGGCAGCCTTGATGATCCTCGGAAGAAAGCCTGCAGAGTCCCTTGGTGCCTGATTGAGCCCGCATTCTCCGAAGCAGCAGCCAGGGGGAGTCCCGCGGGGGCTTCACTCTCACAGCCTCTACAGCTCCCAGCACAACCTGGCGCTGCGTCATTACCACATGGAAGGGTAGAGTCAAGATGTCAGCCACCGTCCCTGAGATGCCGCCAGCTGCGAAGCTAATGCCCACAGATGTCTGGTCCTTTGGTCTGGGTACATTGAGCCATCTCTTCACCAGCTCACAGTTGAACCAGTGCAGAGCTGAGAAGGGTACATCTCGAAGAGCTGTGGGGTCCCAGCCCAAGCACAGTGAGCGCCAGCCACTCTGAGCCACTGCAGCCCGGACACAGGTGCCTAGCTCACGGTATGATACATGCTGAGCCTGCAGCTTTGTCCGCACAAGTTCCAGGGGACTGATCACTGTCACAGTGCCCAAGCGAGCCAGTGCACCAGCAACCATGGGTGCATAGAAGTCAGAAGTCAGGGCTTGCCCACAGAGGAAGGTCTTGAGTTGGTCATAGGCAGTAAAGTAGATGGAGGCAGCTGGCACAGTCATCACCAGGGTGACTGGGAGGCCTCTCCACAGAGTCCTGGTGCCCTCATGCCTCACAATCTTCACAAAAGCATCCAGAGTGCCAGTGAAGCGGGTAGAATCACGAAACCAGGTGGTACAGCGGGGGCATAGGTACAGGGGCTCCAGGACACCATTGCAGTACAGGAGGCACTTCCCTGTGGATTGGAGAGAGGAGGGTGATTTGGTGTAGGAGAGGCTCCCGAGTCTGGAGGGAGGCATCAGTTCACTGGCTACTGCGGGGCGCTGAGACTGCAAGAGGACCTTCACCACGTCCAGGGTGTAGTGAAGAGGGAGGTGACCACAGCCCCAGCCCCCGAGGCCATCATTTGTTGGAGAGAGCTAATACCTCCAAGGTCCTGGTCAGCCAACTTGTTGTTTCAATCCTGGCTGTAAGCCGGTGCTCGATGGGCGCCGCACCAGGGGCCCAGCCCGCCCATAGCGGCTCCGCAGCCGGTACAGGTTGCGCGCTCGCCGCCTCACACCGTTACTTGTCTTCTTCTTGATGATTGTCATTCTGACTGTAGTGAGATGAAATCACAGTGTAGTTTTAATTTGCATTTCTCTAATTGCTAGAGACATTAAACATTTTTCATACATTTGTTGACCATTCATTTTTCTTCTTCTGTGAAATATCTGTTCAGTTCCTTTGCCCATTTATTGATTGGGTTATTTGGTTTTTTTGTTTGTTTGTTTGTTTTTGTTTTGTGATTTTGGTGTTAAGTTTTTTGAGTTTTTTACATACCTTGGAGGTTAATAATCTATCCGAGGTGCAAGTAGCAGAGATTTTCTCCCATTCTGTAGGCTCACTCTTCATATTCTTGTTTCCTTTGCTGTGAAGAAGCTTTTTAATTTGAATTCATTTCATTTATTGATTCTTTTTTTATTATTATTGTATACAAATGGGATACATGTTGTTTCTCTATTTGTACATGGAATCAAGGCATACTATTTGTGTAATCATACGTTTACATAGGGCAATGATGTTTGATTCATTATTTTTTCCCTTCCCCCTCACCCCTCCACCCCTCCCACCCCTCCTTTCTTTCTATACAGTCCTTCTTTCCTTCATTCTTACCACACTCCTTATCCCTAACCCCAAACCTAACCCTAACCCTAATGCTAACCCCTCCCACCCCCCATTATATGTCCTAATCCGCTTATCAGTGAGATCATTCGTCCTTTAGTTTTTTGAGATTGGCTTATCTCACTTAGCATGATATTCTCCAATTTCATCCATTTGCCTGCAAATGCCATAATTTTATCATTCTTCATTGCGGAGTAATATTCCGTTGTATATATATATGCCACAGTTTCTTTATCCATTCATCAACTGAAGGGCATCTAGGTTGGTTCCACAATCTGGCTATGGTGAATTGAGCAGCAATGAACATTGATGTGGCTGTATCTCTGTAATATGCTGATTTTAAGTCCTTTGGGCATAGGCCAAGGAGTGGGATAGCTGGGTAAAATGGTGGATCCATTCCAAGTTTTCTGAGGAATCTCCATACTGCTTTCCAGAGTGGCTGCACTAATTTGCAACCCCACCAGCAATGTATGAGTGTTCCTTTTTCACCACATCCTCGCCAACACCTATTGTTGCTTGTGTTCTTGATAATCACCATTCTAACTGGGGTGAGATGAAATCTTAGGGTAGTTTTGATTTGCATTTCCCTCATTACTAGAGATGTTGAACATTTTTTCATGTATCTGTTGATTGCTTGTACATCTTCTTCTGTGAAGTGTGTATTCATTTCCTTAGCCCATTTGTTGATTGGACTATTTGTATTCTTGGTGTAGAGTTTTCTGAGTACTTTATAGATTCTGGAGATTAGTGCTCTATATGAAGTATGAGTGGCAAAGATATTCTCCCACTCTGTAGGCTCTCTCTTCACATTGCTGATAGTTTCCTTTGCTGAGAGAAAGCTTTTTAGCTTGAATCTATTCCACTTATTAATTCTTGCTTTTATTTCTTGTGTTATGGGAGTCCTGTTGAGGAAGTCTGGTCCTAAGTAGACATGTTGAAACTCTGGACCTACTTTTTCTTCTATAAGATGCAAGGTCTCTGGTCTGATTCCGAGATCCTTAATCCATTTTGAGTTTAGTTTCGTGCATGGTGAGAGATATGGGTTTAGTTTCATTCTGTTGCATCTGGATTTCCAATTCTCCCAGCACCATTTGTTGAAGAGGCTATCTTTTCTCCATTGCATATTTTTGGCCCCTTTGTCTATTATGAGAAAATTGTATTTATTTGGGTTTGTATCCGCGTCCTCTATTCTGCACCATTGATCCACCTTTCTATTTTGATACCAATACCATGCCGTTTTTGTTACTATTGCTTTGTAGTAGAGTTGAAGATCTGGTATTGCGATACCCCCTGCTTCACTCTTTCTGCCAAGGATTGCTTTAGCTATTCTGGGTTTTTTATTCTTCCAGATGAATTTCATAATTGCTTGCTCTATTTCTGTAAGGTACATCATTGGGATTTTAATTGGAATTGTATTGAATCTGTATAGCACTTTAGGTAGTATGGCCATTTTGACAATATTAATTCTGCCTATCTAGGAACATAGGAGATCTTTCCATCTTCTAAGGTTTTCTTTAATTTCTTTCTTTAGTGTTCTGTAGTTCTCATTGTAGAGGTCTTTCACCTCTTTTGTGAGATTGATTCCCAAGTATTTTATTTTTTTCGATGCTATTGTGAATGGGGTAGTTTTCCTAATTTCTCTTTCTGAAGATTCATCACTTATGTATAAAAATGCATTGGATTTATGAGCATTGATCTTGTTACCTGCTACTTTACTGAATTCACTTATGAGATCTAAAAGTTTTCTGGGGGAATTTCCTGGTTCCTCTAAGTATATAATCATGTCATCAGCAAACAGGGATAGTTTGAGTTCTTCTTTTCCTATTCGTATCCCTTTAATTTCTTTGGTTTGTCTGATTGCTCTGGCTAGAGTCTCAAGGACGATGTTGAATAGAAGTGGTGAAAGAGGGCATCCCTGCCTTGTTCCAGTTTTTAGGGGGAACGCTTTCAGTTTTTCACCATTTAGAATGATATTAGCCATGGGCTTAGCGTAGAGTGCCTTTATAATGTTTAGGAATGTTCCCACTATCCCAATTTTTTCCAGTGTTTTGAGCATGAAGGGATGCTGTATTTTATTGAATGTTTTTTCTGCATCTATTGAAATAATCATGTGATTCTTAACTTTAAGTCTGTTGATATGGTGAATGACGTTTATTGATTTCCGAATGTTGAACCAACCTAGCATCCCTGGGATAAAATCCACTTGAATGTGGTACACTATCTTTTTTTTTTTTTATTGTAAACAAATGGATACATGTTGTTTCTCTGTTTGTACATGGCATAAAGGCATACCATTTGTGTAATCATAAATTTACATAGGGTAATGTTTTTTGATTCATTCTGTTATTTTTTTCCCTTCCCCCCCACCCCTCCCACCCCTCTTTTCCCTCTATACAGTCCTTCCTTCCTCCATTCTTGCCCCCCTCCCTAACCCTAACTCTAACCCTAACACTAACCCCTTCCACCCCCCATTATGTGTCATCATCCACTTGTTAGCGATATCATTCATCCTTTGGTTTTTTGGGATTGGCTTATCTCACTTAGCATGATATTTTCCAGTTTCATCCATTTGCCTACAAATGCCACAATTTTATCATTCTTTATGGCTGAGTAATATTCCATTGTATATATATACCACCGTATTTTTATCCATTCATCAATTGAAGGACATCTAGGTTAGTTCCACAATCTGGCTATTGTGAACTGAGCAGCTATGAACATTGATGTGGCTGTATCTCTGTAATATGCTGATTTTAAGTCCTTTGGGTATAGACCAAGGAGTAGGATAGCTGGGTCAAATGGTGGTTCCATTCCAAGTTTTCTAAGGAGTCTCCACACTGCTTTCCAGAGTGATTGCACTAATTTGCAGCCCCACCAGCAATGTATGAGTGTACCTTTCTCCCCACATCCTTGTCAACACCTGTTGTTGCTTGTATTCCTGATAATTGCCATTCTAATTGGGGTGAGATGGAATCTTAGGGGAGTTTTGATTTGCATTTCTCTTATTACTAGAGATGTTGAACATTTTTCCATATGTTTGTTGATTGCTTGTAGATCTTCTTCTGTGAGGTGTCTATTCATTTCCTTAGCCCATTTGTTGATTGGATTTTTTGTATTCTTGGTGTAGAATTTTTTGAGTTCTTTATAGATTCTGGAGTATGATTGGCAAAGATTTTCTCCCACTCTGTAGGCTCTTTCTTCACATTCCTGATAGTTTCCTTTGCTGAGAGAAAGCTTTTTAGCTTGAATCTATTCCACTTATTAATTCTTGCTTTTATTTCTTGTGTTATGGGAGTCCTGTTGAGGAAGTCTGGTCCTAAGTAGACATGTTGAAGCTCTGAACCTACTTTTTCTTCTATAAGATGCAAGGTCTCTGGTCTGATTCCGAGATCCTTAATCCATTTTGAGTTTAGTTTCGTGCATGGTGAGAGATATGGGTTTAGTTTCATTCTGTTGCATCTGTATTTCCAATTCTCCCAGCACCATTTGTTGAAGAGGCTATCTTTTCTCCATTGCATATTTTTGGCCCTTTTGTCTATTATGAGAAAATTGTATTTATTTGGGTTTGTATCCGTGTCCTCTATTCTGTACCATTGATCCACCTTTCTATTTTGGTACCAATACCATGCCGTTTTTGTTACTATTGCTTTGTAGTAGAGTTGAAGATCTGGTATTGTGATACCCCCTGCTTCACTCTTTCTGCCAAGGATTGCTTTAGCTATTCTGGGTTTTTTATTCTTCCAGATGAATTTCATAATTGCTTGCTCTATTTCCGTAATGTACATCATTGGGATTTTAGTTGGAATTGCATTGAATCTGTATAGCACTTTTGGTAGTATGGCCATTTTGACAATATTAATTCTTCCTATCCAAGAACATGGGAGATCTTTCCATCTTCTGAGGTTTTCTTTAATTTCTTTCTTTAGTGTTCTGTAGTTCTCATTGTAGAGGTCTTTCACCTTTTTGTAAGATTGATTCCCAAGTATTTTATTTTTTTCGAAGCTATTGTGAATGGGGTAGTTTTCCTAATTTCTCTTTCTGAAGATTCATCGCTTATGTATAAAAATGCCTTAGATTTATGTGCATTGATCTTATATCCTGCTACTTTACTGAATTCACTAATGAGATCTAAAAGTTTTCTGGGGGAATTTCCTGGTTCTTCTAATTATACAATCATATCATCAGCAAATAGGGATAGTTAGAGTTCTTCTTTTCCTATTCGTATCCCTTTAATTTCTTTGGTCTGTCTAATTGCTCTGGCTAGAGTTTCAAGGACGATATTGAAAAGAAGTGGTGAAAGAGGGCATTCCTGCCTTGTTCCAGTTTTTAGGGGGAATGCTTTCAGTTTTTCACCATTTAGAATGATATTAGCCATGGGCTTAGCTTAGATGGCCTTTACAATGTTAAGGAATGTTCCCACTATCCCTATATTTTTTTTGTGTTTTGAGCATCAAGGGGTGCTGTATTTTATCAAATGCTTTCTCTGCATCTATCGAAATAATCATGTGATTCTTGACTTTAAGTCTATTGATATGGTGAATTACATTTATTGATTTCCTGATGTTGAACCAACCTTGCATCCCTGGGATGAAACCCACTTGATCATGGTGCACTATCTTTTTAATATGTTTTTGTATGCGATTTGCTAAAATTTTGTTGAGAATTTTTGCATCGATGTTCATTAAGGATATTGGTGTGAAAATTCTTTCCTCGATGTGTCTCTCTCTGCTTTAGGTATCAGGGTGATATTGGCTTCATAGAATGAGTTTGAGAGGGTTCCTTTCTCTTCTATTTTATGGAATACTTTGAGAAGTATTGGAATGAGCTCTTCTTTAAAGGTTTTGTAGAATTCGGCTGAGAACCCATCTGGTCCCGGACTTTTCTTTGTTGGTAGGCTTTTGATGACTTCTTCTATTTCATTACTTGAAATTGGTCTATTTAAATTTTATATGTCCTCCTCGTTCAGTTTAGGCAATTCATATGTCTCTAGAAACTTGTTGATGTCTTCGAAATTTTCAATTTTGTTGGAGTATAGATTTTCAAAATAGCTTCTAATTATGTTTTGTATTTCAGTCGTGTCTGTTGTGATATTTCCTTGTTCATTTCAAATTTTAGTGATTTGGGTTTTCTCTCGTCTTCTCTTTGTTAGTGTGGCTAAAGGTTTATCAATTTTGTTTATTTTTTCGAAGAACCAACTATTTATTTTGTCAACTTTTTGTATTGTTTCTTTCATTTCAATTTCGTTGATTTCAGCTCTGAGTTTAACTATTTCCAGTCTTCTACTACTTTTGGTGTTGGTCTGTTCTTCTTTTTCTAGGGCTTTGAGCTGTAGTGTTAGGTCGTTTATTTTTTGAGTTTTACTTCATTAAATGCGCTCCATGAAATAAATCTTCCTCTAAGTACTGCTTTCATAGTGTCCCAGAGATATTGATATGATGTTTCTTTGTTCTCATTTACCTCTAAGAATTTTTTAATTTCCTTCCTAATATCTTTTGTTATCCATTCATCATATAATAGCATATTGTTTAATCTCCAGGTGTTGGAGTAGTTTCTGTTTTTTACTCTTTCATTTATTTCTAACTTCAATCCATTATGATCTGATAGAATACAACTTAGTGTCTCTATCTTCTTGTATTTGCTGACATTAGCTTTGTGGCATAATATATGGTCTATTTTAGAGAAGGATCCATGTGCTGCTGAGAAGAAAGTGTATTTGCTCTTGGTTGGATGGTATATTCTATAAATGTCTGTTAAGTCTAAATTATTGATTGTGTTATTGAGATCTATGGTTTCTTTGTTCAATTTTTGTTTGGAAGATCTGTCCAGTGGTGAGAGAGGTGTGTTAAAATCACCTAGTATTATTGTGTTATGGTCTATTTGGTTTCTAAAATTGAGAAGGATTTGTTTGACATACATGGATGAGCCACTGTTTGGGGCATAGATGTTTATGATTGTTATATCTTGCTGATTTATGCTTCCCTTAAGCAGTATGAAATGTCCTTCTTTATCCCTTCTGACTAACATTGGCTTGAAGTCCACATTATCTGAAATGAGGATGGATACTCCAGCTTTTTTGCTGAGTCCATGTGCATGGTATGTTTTTCCCCATCCTTTCACCTTTAGTCTATGGGTATCTTTTTCTATGAGGTGAGTCTCTTGCAGGCAACATATTGTTGGATGTTTCTTTTTAATCCAATCTGCCAGTCTATGTCTTTTGATTGATGAATTCAGGCCATTAACATTCAGGGTTATTGTTGACATATGATTTGTATTCCCGGTCATTTGGTTCATATTTAAAATTTTTGACACATCTTGGTTCCTCCTTTATTTGACAGTTCCTTTAGGATAATTCCTCCCTTTGCTGAGTTGCTTCTTTGTTTTTTATCTCTTTCTCATGAAATACTTTGCTGAGAATGTTCTGTAATGCTGGCTTTCTTTTTGTAAATTCTTTTAGGTTTTTGTTTATCATGGAATGATTTTATTTCATCGTCAAATTTGAAGGTAAGTTTTGCTGGGTATAAGATTCTTGGTTGGCATCCATTTTCTTTCAGAGCTTGAAAAATGTTGTTCCAGGCCCTTCTAGCTTTTAGGGTCTGGATTGAAAAATCTGCTGATATCCGTATTGGTTTCCCCCTGAATGTAATTTGGTTCTTTTCTCTCACAGCCTTTAAAATTCTGTCTTTATTTTGTATGTTAGGTATTTTCATTATAATGTGCCTTGGTGTGGGTCTGTTGTAATTTTGTGTATTTGGAGTCCTATAAACCTCTTGGACTTGATTTTCCATTTCATTCTTCAGATTTGGGAAATTTTCTGATATTATTTCATTGAATAGATTGTTCATTCCTTTGGTTTGTTTCTCTAAGCCTTCCTGAATCCCAATAATTCTCAAATTTGGCCTTTTCATGATATCCCATAGTTCTTGCAGATTTTGTTCATGATTTCTTACCATCTTCTCTGTTTGTTCAACTTTGCTTTCGAGGTTAAATATTTTGTCTTCAATATCTGAAGTTCTGTCTTCCAGGTGTTCTATCCTATTGGTTATGCTTTCTATGGAGTTCTTAATTTGGTTTATTGTTTCCTTCATTTCAAGGATTTCTGTTTGGTTTTTTTCAATATCTCTAACTCTTTATTGAAATGATCTTTTGCTTCCTGTATTTGCTCTGTTAACTGTCGATTGGTGCGATCATTCAATGCCTGCATTTGCTCTTTCATCTCATCGTTTGCTTCCCTAATCATTTTAATTATGTACATTCTGAACTCCCTTTCTGTCATTTCTTCTGCCATGCTGTCATTGGATTTTATTGATGTAGTATCTAGGTTTGTTTGGGGCATTTTCTTCCCTTGTTTTCTCATATTATTCAGGAATCAGTGGGTCATTAAGATATTGCAGATTTCCTCTACCGACTCATAAAGTCCCTGAAGATTACTAGTATATCCCCTCTTATCCTTCAGTAGCCTGAAGTCTTGGAGGAAGTTGATAATGCGGAGCTCCACGAAGAAGCTGCCTCTCTAGGGGTGGTGACCCTCAGGTGGGGTATATTCCCTGCTAGTGGGCAGAGGTGCCTCCACTTGTTGACCAATGGTCATCCAATGGGGAACTAGGCTGTGGGCTGAGGTAAGTCCTGTTTGTGCCTGTGTCTCTGGTTTTTCTGTCCCTGTGGGGAAACCTCACCTGGCAGGAAAGACTCACCCGGTGGGGAGGTCTCGCTGGTCAGTTCCCCTTCTAGAGGTTCCCCTCAATCTACAACTACCGCTTGGGCTGGGCTGTCTTCCTCTGCAATGTTCCCAGGGGCCCGGACCTATCTCCTGGGCCTGGGAGGCTCACCCTTTGCAGGCGAGTCTCCTTAGGCTACCTGTCCTCAGAGAATCTGCCCACAGTCCTGGAAACTTCGCTCCACCCCTAGGCATGTCTCTGTGCCGCTCTTCCAGCAAGAAGCCTCCTAGCTCCTGGGACCCTGCTCTGCACCTAATCGCCTGGCTATGCGGCCCCTCCTCTGATCTGCCACCTGGAGCCCCGTACAATAGCTCTGAGACCCAGAGACCCGCCACACACCTCCTCCTCCGGACAGCCGTCTGGTTTCCGACACAGTCACTAGGAGTCCAAGCAACCCACTTCGCATCTCCTCCTCCCGCCAACTGCCCTTAGCCCTAGGCAGTTACTCCGAGTCCAAGTGACCGGCCCTGTTCCTCCTCCTCCTCCTCGGGGTAGCCCCCCAGGTGTTCAGGAGTGGTGACTCCGAGACCAAGTGACCCACCACGCTCCTCCTCCAGGCAGGCCACCGGTGTTCAGGAGCGGTTGCTTTTAGTCCAATCAACTCACTACTTGCCTCCTCCTCTGGCGACCGCCTGTGGCTCTGATGCAGTCACTCCTAGACCAAGCGACCCACCACGCTTCTCCTCTTCCTCCGAGCAGCCCCCTGGTGTTCAGAAGCGATCGTTCTGAGTCCAAACAGCTCGCCACGCAGCTCCTCCTCAGGCAGCCGCCCGGAGCCCCAGTGGTTGCTCCGAGTCCAAGCGCTGTGCTGAGCTACCTCCTCTACAATGATCCCAGTTGTCCATGTTTACCGCTCCAGCGGGGGGATGGGTGTCTTGCTGAGCAACTCTACTTCACAAAGTTCCCTGCGTTCTGGGGCTACCACCCCATCCGGGATGCCTCCCCAATGGGAGAGACTCACCCGGCGGCTTTGATTTGGTCCCAAGTCTCTCACTATCTCCTCTTTCGAATCTTGCGTCCTGGAGCAATGTGAAATGCAGCCGCCCTCTAGTCTGCCATCTTGAAAACCCTGCACTATCTTTTTAATATATATTTGTATGCCATTTGCTAAAATTTTGTTGAGAATTTTTGCATCGATGTTCATTAAGGATATTGGTCTGAAATTTTCTTTCCTCGATGTGTCTCTGTCTGGTTTAGGTATCAGGGTGATATTGGCTTCATAGAACGAGTTTGGGAGGGTTCCCTCCTCTTCTATTTTATGGAATACTTTGAGAAGTATTGGAATGAGCTCTTCTTTAAAGGTTTTGTAGAACTCGGCTGAGAACCCATCTGGTCCTGGACTTTTCTTTGTTGGTAGGCTTTTGATGACCTCTTCTATTTCATTGCTTGAAATTGGTTTATTTAAGTTGTGTATGTCCTCCTCGTTCAGTTTAGGTAATTCATATGTCTCTAGAAATTTGTTGATGTCTTCGAGGTTTTCTGTTTTGTTGGAGTATAGATTTTCAAAATAGCTTCTAATTATGTTTTGTATTTCACTCGTGCCTGTTGTGATGTTTCCTTGTTCATTCCGAATTTTAGTGATTTGAGTTTTCTCCCTCTTTCTCTTTGTTAGTGTGGCTAAGGGTTTATCAATTTTGTTTATTTTTTCAAAGAACCAACTATTTATTTTGTTACTTTTTCCAGTTGTTTGTTTTGTTTCAATTTCGTTGATTTCGGCTCTGATTTTAACTATTTCCTGTCTTCTACTACTTTTGGTATTGGTCTGCTCTTCTTTTTCTAGTGCTTTGAGCTGTAGTGTTAACTCGTTTATTTGTTGATTTCTACTTCTTTTTTTGAATGCACCCCATGAAATAAATCTTCCTCTAAGTACTGCTTTCATAGTGTCCCAGAGATATTGATATGATGTGTCTTTGTTCTCGTTTACTTGTAAGAATTTTTTTATTTCCCTCCTGATGTCTTCTGTTATCCATTCATCATATAATAGTGTATTATTTAATCTCCAGGTATTGGAGAAGTTTCTGTTTTTTATTCTGTCATTGATTTCTAATTTCAATCCATTATGATCTGATAGAGTACAAGGTAGTATCTCTATCTTCTTGTATTTGCTAACAGTAGCTTTGTGGCATAAAATATGTTCTATTTTAGAGATGGATCCATGTGCTGCTGAGAAGAAAGTGTATTCACTCTTGGTTGGATGGTATATTCTATATATGTTGGTTAAGTCTAAATTGTTGATTGTGTTATTGAGATCTATGGTTTCTTTATTCAATTTTTGTTTGGAAGATCTATCCAGTGGTGAGAGAGGTGTGTTAAAATCGCCTAGTATTATTGTGTTGTGGTCTATTTGATTTCTGGAATTGGAAGGATTTGTTTGACGTACGTGGATGAGCCAATGTTTGGGGCATAGATATTTATGATTGTTATGTCTTGCTGATTTATGCTTCCGTTAAGCAGCATGTAATGTCCTTCTTTATCCCTTCTGACTAGTTTTGGCTTGAAGTCCACATTATCTGAAATGAGGATGGATACTCCAGCTTTTTTGCTGAGTCCATGTGCATGGCATGTTTTTCCCCATCCTTTCACCTTTAGTCTATGGGTATCTCTTTCTATGAGATGAGTCTCTTGCAGGCAGCATATTGTTCGATTTTTATTTTTAATCCAATCTGCCAGTCTATGTCTTTTGATTGATGAGTTCAGGCCATTAACATTCAGGGTTATTATTGTGATATGATTTGTATTCCCAGTCATTTGACTCATATTTGTTTTTTGACATGATTTGGTTTCTCCTTTATTTGGCTATTCCTTTAGGCTAGCACCTCCTGTTGTTGATTTGCATCGTTGTTTTTCATCTCTTCCTCATGGAATATTTTGCTGAGAATGTTCTGTAATGCTGGCTTTCTTTTTGTAAATTCTTTTAGCTTTTGTTTATCATGGAAGGATCTTATTTCATCGTCAAATTTGAAGGTAAGTTTTGCTGGGTATAAGATTCTTGGTTGGCATCCGTTTTCTTTCAGGACTTGTTAAATGTTGTTCCCGGCCCTTCTAGCTTTTAGGGTCTGGATTGAAAAATCTGCTGATATTCTTATTGGTTTCCCCCTGAATGTAATTTGATTCTTTTCTCTCACAGCCTTTAAAATTCTGTCTTTATTTTGTATGTTAGGTATTTTCATTATAATGTGCCTTGGTGTGGGTCTGTTGTAATTTTGTATATTTGGAGTCCTATAAACCTCTTGTACTAGGTTTTCCATTTCATTCTTCAGATTTGGGAAATTTTCTGATATTATTTCATTGAATAGATTGTTCATTCCTTTGGTTTGTTTCTCTAAGCCTTCCTCAATCCCAATAATTCTTAAATTTGGCCTTTTCATGATATCCCATAATTCTTGTAGATTCTATTCATGATTTCTTACCATCTTCTCTGTTTGGCCAACTTTGTTTTCAAGATTAAATAATTTGTCTTCAATGTCTGAGGTTCTGTCTTCCAGGTGTTCTATCCTATTGGTTATCCTTTTTATGGAGTTTTTAACTTGGTTTATTGTTTCCTTCATTTCAAGGATTTCAGTTTGTTTGTTTTTTTCAGTATCTCTATCTCTTTATTAAAATGATCTCTTGCTTCCCGTATTTGGTCTTTTAACTGTTGATTGGTGCGATCATTTAATGCCTGCATTTGCTCTTTCATCTCCTCCTTCAATGCCTGCATTTACTCTTTCATCTCCTCATTTGCTTCCCTGATTGTTTTAATTATGTACATTTTGAACTCCCTTTCTGACATTTCTTCTGCTGTGCTGTCATTGGGTTTTATTGATGTAGTATCTAGGTTTGTTTGGGACATTTTCTTCCCTTGTTTTCTCATATTGTTCAGCTGTCAGTGGGACCCTGAGATATTGCAGATTTCCTCTATTGGCTTATAGTGTCTCGGTAGATTTCCAGTGTATCCCCTCCCCGCCCTTAGTAGCCTGAAGTCCTGGAGTAACTTGATAATGCAGTGCTTCCGAAGAAAGCTGACCCTAGCCCCCTACTGGTTCCAGGGCTTGGAGCTGGCTCTGTGCGGAAAGGCTCTCACTGGGGGCCTGCACCGTGCAGCTGGCCATGTGGGAGGAGCACACCGCCGGAGTGTGCAAGGCTACCTGGGGAAGTCTCGCTGCCCTGTCCTGGTCCCTGAAGCTGCTTGTGGGCTGGAGCACGCCGCGCTGGCTCCGGGACTTGGAGCTTGTTCTGATCAGAAGGGCTCTCACTAGGGGGCCTGCTCTGAGAACCTGGAGAAGCTGGCTGTGTGGGAGGGGCCCAGCGCCGGAGTCTGATTCTTAATTTTACTTCTTGCACTTTAGGATTCTTGTTGAGGAATTCAGTTCCTAAGCTGACATTATGGAGATTTGGTGCTATTTTTCCTTCTAGTAGGTTCGGGGTCTAATGCCTAGGTCTTTCATCTTTGGAGAGTTGAGTTTTGTGCAGGGTTAGAGATAGAGGCTTAATTTCTTTTTATTATATATGGATTTCTAGTTTTCCCAGCACCATGTGTTGAAGAAACTATCTTTTCTCCAATGTATGTTTATGACACCTTTGTCTAGTATAAGACAACTGTATTTATGTGGGTTCGATTCTGGGTCTTCTATTCTGTACCATTGGTCTACATGTCTGTTTTGGTGCCAATACCATGCCGTTTTTGTTACTATATGTAGCAGAGTTTAAGATCTGATATTGTGATGCCTCCTGCTTCACTTTTCTTGCTGAGGATTGCTTTGGCTATTCTGGGCCTTGTATTTTTCCAAATTAACTTTTCTATTTATCTGAAGAATATCACTTGGATTTTAATAGGAATTACATTAAATCTGTGTAGTGCTTTTAGTTGGCAATTTGGACAATATTAATTCTGCCTATCCAAGAGCATGGGAGATCTTTCCATCTTCTAAGTTCTTCAATTTTTTCTTTGAGTGTACTGTAGTTTTCATTGTAGAGGTCTTTCACCTCTTTTGTTAGATTGATTCCCAAATATTTTATTTTCTTTGAGGTTATTGTGAATGGGATAGTTTTCCTAATTTCTCTTTCAGTTGATTCATCACTGATATATAGGAACACAATTGATTTATAGGTGTTAATTTTATCCAGAAACTTGGCTGAATTCATTTATGAGTTCTAGAAGTTTTCTGGTATAATTTTTTTGGGGTGTTCTAAATATAGAATCATGTCATCAGCAAATAGTAACAGTTTGAGTTTTTCTTTCCTAGTATGCCTTTAATTTCTATCTAATTGCTTTGGCTAGAGTTTCCAAGATTATGTTGAATAGAAGTGATGAAAAAGAATCCCTTGTTCCAGTTTTTAGAGGGAATGCATTCAATTTTTCTCCAGTTAGAATGATGTTGGCCTTGGGTTTAGCATACATAGCTTTCACGATGTTGAGGTATATTCCTACTATCCCTAGTTTTTCTTGTGTTTTGAGCATGAATGGATGCTGTATTTTGTCAAATGTTTTATCTTCATGTATTGAGATAATCATGTGATTTTTGTCTTTAAATCTATTGATGTGATGAATTAGGTTTATTGATTTCTGTACCCTGAACCAACTTTGAATCCCTGGGATGAACCCCACTTGATCATGGTGCCCTAACTTTTAAAAATATTTTTTATGCAATTTGCCAGAATTTTGTTAAGAATTTTTTGCATCTATGTTCATCAGGGATATTAATCTGAAATTTTCTTTCCTTGATGTGTCTTTGTCTGGTTTTGGGGGAAGGGTGATATTAGCTTCATATAATACGTTTGGAAGGGCTCCCTCCTTTTCTCTTTCATGGAATAATTTGAAGCGTATTTGTGTTAGTCACTGAAGACCTGGTAGAACTCAGCTGAGGATCCCTCTAGTTTTGGGCTTTTCTTTGTTTGTTTTCCTAGTTAATTGCTTGAAAATGATTTGTTTACATTGTGTTTGTCCTCCTGCTTCAGTTTGGGTAGATCAAATGTCTCTAGAAATTTGTAGATATCTTCAAGATTTTCTACTTTCTTTGAGTATACATTTTCAAAATAGTTTCTAATTATCTTTTGTATTTCAGTAGTGTTCATTGTGATATTTCCTTTTTATCACAAATTTTAGTAATCTGAGATTTCTCTCTTTCTCTTCATTAGCATGGTTAAGGGTTTATCAATTTTATTTATTTTTTTCAAAGAATCAACTTTTTGTTGTGTTATTTTTTTCAATTGTTTCTTTTATTTGAATTTCATTGATTTCAGCTCTGATTTTAATTATTTCCTGTCTTCTGCTGCTTGTGGTATTGATTTATTCTTCTTTTTCTAGGGTTTTGAGATGTAATGTTAGGTCATTTATTTGTTGACTTTTTATTCTTTTAATGTATGAGTTCAAAGCAATGAACTTTCCTCTTAGCACTGCCTTCAAAGTGTCCCTAAGATTTTGATATGTTGTATTGGTGTTCTCCCCTACCTCTAATATTTTTTTATTTCCTCCGTGATTTCTTCTTTTATCCATCTGTCATTCGATAGCATACTATTTAGTATCCAGGTGTTGGAGTAGCTTCTATTTTTTATTTTATCATTGATTTCTTATTTCATTCTGTTATGATCTGATAGAATGCAGAGTAGTATTTCTATTTTTTTGTATTTGCTGAGAGTTGCTTTGTGGCATAACATATGGTCTGTTTCAGAGAAGGATCCATGTACTGTTGAGAAAAAAGTGTATTCTCTCGTTGATGGATAAAATACTCTACATATGTTCATTAAGTCTAAATCCTTGATTGTATTATTTAATTCTATAGTTTCTTTGTTTAGTTTTTGTTTGGAAGATCTATCCAGTGGTGAGAGAGGTGTGTTAAAGTCACCTAGTATTATTGTGTTGTGGTCTACTTGATTCTTAAAATTGAGAAGGGTCTGTTTTATGTACATAGATGCTCCATTGTTTGCGGCATATACGTTTATGATTGTTATGTCTTGTTGATGTATAATTCCCTTAAGCAGAATGAAATGTCCTTCTTTGTCCCTTCTGACTAACTTTGGTTTGAAGTTCACTTTGTCTGATATGAGGATGGAAACCCCTGCTTATTTATGTAATCCATGTGAGTGATATGTTTTTCTTCAACATTTCACTTTCAGTCTGTGGATGTCTTTTCCTAGGAGGTGAGTCTCTCAAAGACAGCATATTGTTGGTTCTTTTTTTTTTCTTTAATTCAATCTGTCAGTCTATGTCTTCTGATTGATGGCTTTAGGCCATTAACCTTCAGGGTTATTTTTGAAATATGATTGTATTCCTGGTCATTTTGGTTTATTTTTGGTTTTTAACATGACTTGATATATGATTCCCTTAAGCAGAATGAAATGTTCGTGGTTTGTGGGCCTGTCCTCTGGAAGGAGGGCTATGTGACGTAAACCACACAGGATCACTCAGGACTGGGGCCCCATCCTCCTTTCCTGTTTTCTGTGAACAGAATGTTCTTCTGTGGTCTGAAAGACAGTTCTTTGATGTCTGTGAAACTGTCACTATTGGTGTTCACATGATTGTTTTTTGCTTTCTGTTACCAACCTATAATCTGCCAAATAGGCTAGAAACTGCTTACTTCTGCTTTAAGACGTATGGCTAACTTAACTGAGAGCATATAAAAGACAGTGGTATATGCAATAAAGACAGAAGCAACTTTCTCTGTGACAAGTGCTCCATCTCTCCCGAATAAAGTTCTTCTAGGATCTCGGTGCTCCTCGGAACCCACAATCTGAGTTCTTTTTACATCATTTGCCAAAGTTGCACTTGGATAGTGCAACTGGCCTACCTCCAGTATTGACACTAGATTTGGATAGTGCAACAAGGATTTCTTACCATCTTCTCTGTGTGGTCAACTTTATTTTCTAGAGTATATTTTTTATCTTCATTGTTTAAGGTTGTTTTCCAAGTGGTCTAGTCTGTTGGTGATTCTTTTCATCAAATTTTTAATTTGGTTTATTATTTCCTTCATTTCAAGGATTTCTTCTTGATTCCTTTTTAAAATCTCTACCTCTTTATTGAACTGATCCTTCATTTCTTGTATTTTCTATCTAATACCATCCTTTATTTTAAAGAGAAATCTAAGTATGTATTATCTAAGCTCCTCTGACATTTCTTCTACTGTTTTGTCTATGGATTCTATTGTTGGAACATCTTGGTTTGTTTGAAGAACTTTGTTCCCTTGTTTTTTCATGTTTTATGTGTGTCTTCTTATCTAGCAGTATGGAGCTGAGGCAGTATAGATTCTATCCTGTAGTCTTATATGTCCCTGAAGGCTCCCAGTACCTCATCTTCAAGGGGGAGACCCATATTAACAGCACTCAAAGCAAACAATATACCACCTTAACCAAATGGCTCCTATGCAGGCATTTACAGTTTTGTCACAATAAACAGAAATAAAGTGTTCAATTATTGTGTACAATATAAAGAGTAAGTTTGCTAAAAGGGTTTACCATTTCAAATGATGAACAATGACAGAACAGAAGTAGTGTAAGATTTGATGTTTATGAGGGAGAAGGACAGAAGATAGAAGTAAAAAATTATCTTAAGAGTGAAGGAAGAATTAACAGAGGTTGGTTGTTGGCACGAGAGAGGTGAGAAATAGAATTCAAGGGGATAGGTGAGAGAAAAAATTTATACCAATTTTTAAAAAAAGTAAAAATATAAGAATACACAAAAAAACTGTAATATACTACTCAGACATCCCATTCCTCACTAAATTGATGCATGAAAAATATTTGGATTCAAAGATGGTAGAGGCATGTGAGAGAGGGTGGAATGAGGGTGAAAAAAATTTTAAAAAAGGAAAGTCTAAATGGAAAATTGAAGATTGCTTCCATTGGCTTTCAAAAATTTTCTCAGCTTCCCTTCACCAACAGGTGGGGTTGTCTGAAGTTTGAGGTTAGTTCCAGTCCAGGGTGTGCCAGACCGTTTGGGTGGGTGAACTGATAGCAAAATACCCTTACACCCTCTGTAAGTCTTCCCACCTGTTGTAGTTGGTCCCTTCCATCCCAGGACTTACTGAGCTGGAGAGAGTCCAGTTTACTGCAGTTTCTTCAACCTGTGCTTCCCTTGGGGCACTGCCCCTAGTCTCTGGCTTTCCACAGGCTTGCCAGACTCAGACTAGATCATGCAAACCCAGTCACAATCTGATGGACCTGGGCTTCAGCTTCCCCAGACCCTATCTTGCTACAGTCCCAAGATCTCAATGTCTTTTCAACTCGCAGAGAGGCCACCAGGGATGTGCTCACACAAAGGAGTGATCCTGCAAAGAGGCAGACAGATGGCAGTCACTATCACACTGAACAGAAAGACCTCAGGTGCAACCATGCCTGCAGGTACCCTAAGATATCTCTAGGCCCTAGCCTATGTCCCCAGACTGAGGTGGCTGTGCCCCAAGATGGAGGCAGTGGTGGCAAAACTTCAGGCCATGGCCAGTGTCCTAAGATGGCGGTGGCTGTATGTAACCAAACCTGCAGGTACTGTGACAATGGACTTTTATCAAACAGGGGAACATAGACCATCTGGTGATGGTCTGTAGGTGGTCTGCAGGTTAATAGCAGACAATCAGTGGGTGGACATTGGTCAGTTGTCAGTGGGTAGGTGAAAGTCAGGCAACATGTGGGCAAATGGCAAATGGTGGATGATAGTCACCAGTCAGTGAATGATCTGCACTCAATGCACGTTATATGCTGGTAGACAGCAGACAATTGCAGTGGAAGAATGGGGGGTAACCACAGGGGACCAGTAAGCAGTGATGAATGCCTCACAGTGAAACAATATTTCCTCTACTTGAATCCCAAGTCACAGAGTGACCAGGAATAAAGCTTCCCTCTAGTCAATCATCTTGCATTCAATAGTCTGTGTCTTTTGATTGATGAGTTTATGTCATTAATATCCAATGTTATTATTGAGATATGATTTTTATTCCCTGTCATTTTGACTTATTTCTGGTTTTCAATTTGAATTAGTTTCTCCATTTATTCACTGTTCTTTTAGTGTAGGTCCTTGTTTTTCTGGTTTTCATTTTATTTTTCCCTTTTTCTTCATGAAATATCTTACTGAGTATCTTTTGTAGTGCAGGTTTTCTAGTTGTGAATTCTTTTAACTTTTGTTTAGCATGGAAGTTTTTTATTTCATCATGAATTATGAAGCTTAATTTTGCTTCAAATTGGCTGGCATCCATTTTTTTTCAGAGTTTAGTATATATTATTCCTAGAGCTCCTAGCTTTGAGAATCTGGGTTGAGAAATTAGTTGAGATTCACATTGGTTTTCCTCTAAAAGTCACCTCTCGCTTTTCTCTAGCAGCCTTTAAAATTTTTATTCTCTGTGTTGAACATTTTCATAATAATGTGATTTGGTGTGGGTCTTTTGTAAATTCACATATTTGGGGTCCTGTGAGTCTCCTGTGTTTGATTTTCCATTTCATTCTTTAGGTTCAGGAAATTTTCTGATATTATTTCATTGAAAAAATTGTGCATTCCTTTAATTTGTATCTCTGAGAGTTCATTTATTCCAATATATCTTAAATTTGGTCTTTTGATGTTATCCCATATTTCTTGGAATTCCTCTTCATGGTCTCTTAACATCTTTTCTTCATGGTTACTTTGTTTTCAAGATTATATATTTTCTCTTCATTGCCTGAAACTCTGTCTTCCAAGTGAACTAGTCTGTTGGTGATGCTTTCAATTGAATTTTTAATTTGGTGTATTAATTCCTTCATTTTGAGGATTTCTACCCCCCCCCCCAGAATCTCTCTTTATTGAAGTTATCTCACTTCCTGTAATTTCTCTCTGATTTTACTCCTTTTACCATCCTTCAGTTCACAGATTGGTTTACCTATGTACACTCTAAATTCCTTCTCTGACATTTCTTCCATTGTGATTTTGATGGATTCTGTTATTGAAGTGTCTTGGTTTGTTTGGGACTATTTGTTCCCTGGCTTTTTCATGTCATTTTTGTGTCTACCCCTCTATCTGTATGGACCTGAAGCAGTAAAGTTTCTACACTGTGAACTTAGAGTGTCTCTGAAGGTTTCCAGTACCTCACTGGTTAGGGGGAGATAATGACAATGACAATGCAAATAACATACAGCATTAAACCAAATAGTACCTACTATGATGTCTACAGTGCTAATTATCACAATAAACAGATATGATGTGATCAGTTATTGCCTACAATAAAAACCGCACGTTTTCAAAAGGGTTTACAATTTCAAATGGTGGACAGGGAGAGAATAGAAGTGATATAGGATGTGATGATGATGAGGGAGAAACAGAGAAGAGAGTAGTAAAAAATTAAAGGAAGAGTGAAAGAGAGAACAAAATAGAGATTGCCTGTTAGTGGGAAAAAAAAAGAAAGAGGACAGAGGGAAACAGATAAGAGAAAAAAATGTATTTAAAGTAAAAATTAAAAAAAAATAAAAGAATACAAAACTAAAGTAAAAACACTAATCAAACATCCTAGTCCTTAAAAAACGTATCCATGAAAAATAACTGACTTCAAAAATGCTAGCAATGAGAAAAAAAAGAACAAATATGAGTATAATATGTCCATGTACCATTAAGGTCAAAATTAATCAGAGAAAAGAAAAAAAAAAATGAAAAAATGTCCATGAGAAGTTAAAGAATTCTTTCTGTTTTAGTTCAAAAGATTCTATGTTTCTCTTTGTAGCAGTTTTAGGTAGGATTGTCTGTAGAGTGATGCTCCACCCTCCAGATTGTTGGAGTGAGAGAAGTAATCCCACAGGTGGAATTCCGGGAGGCAGGATTTAGGCTTAGGTGCACTCCAGGCTCTTAGCTGAATGCCAATTGGTCTGGACATTTTAAATCAGACTGCCTCCCGGGTCCAGTAATTGCTGGCCCATCATGGAAGACTGTACCCCAGGGATCTCCCTTGGGTTCCACTCATGTGGTGAGGAGTCAATACATAGGGGAGTCCCCTATGACACCTGCAGACCCCACATTTCCTGGTCCTGGTTTTAGTCTTCAAACTCAATCTTTCACATCCCGGCCCTTTCAAATTCTGGTCAGATGTGTCTCTCCCAGCCAGTCCTGCAAACAGCCAATTTGGAGAGGGAGGGGTAGAGTTAGGTGGGTTTCCAAGACCAGTATTCCCCTGTGTAAACCTCTCAATGTTCGATTTTCTCTTGGTAATTTAAGCACATTCTATCTTGTGCAGTGCCTATTTACTGGGTCTGTATCTGGGAACAAACTCTGTTTTGCTGGGAACCAGCTTCCTCAGCTGCTGGCTCACACGCTGCAGTTCCAAAATGGTTCCTTCCTTTGTCCTCAGTGCACTGCCTGGAGAGATGGCAGCTTCTTTCCTGCACAAGGATATTATGGTACACACTTTTCAGTTTAGTTGGACAGTGATTTTTATCTCTAAATGCTGCATACACACACAAGCCTCGGGCCTCCTTAAAATTTGCATTCTTTTCGTTCCCTTATTCCTCCACTTTGCTTGCAGAGGGACCATTCTGGCTGGTGCTTCTGACCTGGCTGCAACAGCGGCTGTGCCACTTCCTTGTTTTATTATGTCCAACCTCCTGAGTCCCCCATCTTCTCTGAATGTTCAATATTAAATTCTGGTAAAGTCCCCCTCTTTTTTTTTTTTTTTTTTTTCCTTTTGTTTTCCACCTTGCTGAGAAGCTGCCTGTCTGTTTTCTTGATTTCAAGCCATGGAAAGAGCCAGGAAAACCTGCCATCTTGAAAATCTCCCCTGCATGATTTCTTAAAGGATCACAATAAGGAAGATTTAATATTTATCTCACAGAAAAAGAAAATTATCTAAGACAATTTAGAAATTTTAGATTTTAAAATTTGCAATGAAGATGTAGTAATAAACTATTATGACATTCATGCCAAATAAAATAATTAATGGAACTGCAAAGAGGTTAGTCATAGGCCCTTGTATAAATGGAACTCAGAATATGATACACTTACTGAGGAATGAATGGATTCTTCATTAAATAGTATCATGATAATTTGGGAAAGATAACATAGTACACTTTCTACTACATATAACTGGGGAATAAATTCAAGCAGAGGTAAAGACCTACCCAAATATACACACATGAATGTGTATACATAGAGACTTAGAAGATATATAGGTTTATGCTTCTTACCTCAAGTTAGAGAATGTTTTCTTTCAATTAAAAGCAGAAACTAAAATGAAAAGATTGGTATAATTATCTATATCAAAATTAAATATCTTAAATTCCACACAACTATCAACAACATAAATAAAGTTAAAAATCTGTCACTGGACAGAGTGGGAGAAAATTGACAAACTAGAAGAAAGGTTTTATATTAAAATACATAAAGTATATATATATTTATATATATACTTTATGTATTTTAATAAATACATATATATCCATATATTCATAACATACTTACAATAAATTAATAGGGAAAAAGAATATTCCAAAAGAAAAATGGGCAAAGGATATAAACTGGCTATTTTCATGAGAGGAGGTATAAATATCCAATTAGCACTCTAAGTCAGCACACCTGTAATCAGAAAAATGCAAATTAGAGTAATTCAATTTCATTGTTAACCTATCAGAGCAAGAAAAAGTACTAAGGATTGAGTGTTGTTGAGGTTCAGAAAAATTATTCTCATTCATTGATCATAGAATGTAAATTGTGCAGTACTTTCAAAGGCAACTTGGTAATAGTGAAGAAATTTTTAAAAACACAAATAATCTATACCTGCATTTTTATTTCTAGATATCTATCAGAGAGAAACAATTGCACACATCCACAGAGAGGTAAGTAAGATAATATTCAGGATAACATTGTTTATAGCATAAATACATTAGGAACAACTTATGTGTCCTTAGATAATATGACCAAATCAGCTTTGATGTATTTATACCATGAAGTATATTCAGAAGCTATAAAACTGAAATGGCAAAGTATTTGTACCACAATGTTGAGCAAATTAATAAAAAGGAAATTTTAGAGTCCTACCTACAGAACACTGTTTATGTACAGACATGAACATGCAAAATATGGTTCAAATATATATTTTTAAAAATGTGCAGAAAAAGGTATGAAGACAAAAACAAAAAATAAAAGTGCTTTTCTCTGAGGCAGAGAATGTGAGCATGTGGGAATCTTTTAAAAAAAATTGCCTATTTTATTGAGTGAATACTGATTTATGATAAGAAAATGGAGGGCATTTACACCTGATATTTTTTTTCTGTGAAACAGCATGAAATGTAATCTATGGACTACAAATAAATAGCATTAGTATAGTGATAGAAGCTAAGAATGTCTTCTATGGAAATCAAGTCTCCATCAGAAGTTAAAGCCTTAGGTTTGTAGGACACCAAATCACAAGGTTTTGTAACTGTACTCATCAACTGTCAGCAGGAAGTGGTGAACAGAGAGAAATGATAGATGGGTTAATACACGATGTGGTGACTCAGAGCACATGGAGGAGAGAGTTTTGAGGATTCAAGTAAGAGAATGGAAAGGAGTTTCATTATGGGGTGAGGATGATGGATTTAAAGAAAAAGAATAAAGTGACTGGAGGCCTTTTGAGGTCATTTTCCCTAAATTGCCTGTTCAAAGAAGTTCCTATTTTATCCTAGTGTTTTGACCTTTTCTTATTGATTGATGAGGTATGAACCCTTTACTATATATCTTGTGAATCTTCTTATACTGTGAATTAAGCAATGAGAAGGTGGAAAGGATGAAAGTTATGGTCTGAGAACCTGAATTTCTGATTGAAATCTCAGCGATGGGAATAGCTTGCAAACACAGTTAAAAGATGGAATTCATTGCTCCAAGAAAAGCAAGAAATTTTGTGACCAGAGATTTGGGTTTATTGCACGCGTGAATTCATAGGTCCTTTTTGGTGCAACTAGGACCTTGCTAGAGGAGATTGTAAGATGAAAGTTAGTCTTAACGCTCATTGGCAGTGAAGATAAGGGAGACAATACCATTTGACAGGTTATTTATATCCAAAGGAAATGCATCTCCATAGAGTAGGAACTGCATCAAGGTGGAAGAATTACATATTAGAAAGGGAAATGAAAGCCTAGGAGAAGGTGCAAACAGCTGGCCTTGTAGCCCATAGTTTGGGCTTCCACTTTTGTAGAGTCTCTGAGCACTGACAATTGTACAGGTGAGATTATGGGCTGAGAAAAGTAGGATGGACGATGGGTCCTTCAAATTGCATTGGTCATAGAAGAAGTTGGGGAAACTCCACCTCAGGTTCTTTATCTCTTATATCTTATCAATAGATTATTTTGCATTATTGAATCAGAGTCATTTGTTCCATATTTGTGCAAATGATGCCTTTTCTTTTTGATTGCAAGTCAGATGAGGTTTCAACCAGGAAAAGGAGAAGAAACAGTACATTGTCAGTGTATTGCATAATGATACATGTTAAATGGAGGAACGGGTTGAAAGGATGCTCTTTGAAAATTCACCTTACAAGATTTGGATCTACCCAGCTAAGTGTTTCATTAAATATGTTCCCTGTTGTGGCTCCATATTGACTCTTGGCTCTTACTCCAGCAGGCGTTCACTTAGGAAAGGCTGCAGGTCACACAGCAAGTGTTAGGAACAGACATTTGGGAGAGTAAGGGAGAGCAGTGTGCCATTCTGCTTTAAAGGACAATTAAGTCGAAGTTGACTGATTTCTTTCGAGAGCTTTATTTATTGTCAATTGACACTGACAAGCTTTCTTGGAAAGTGAAATTAAGTCAAATATTAAAATAAACCATGTTTTTTATAATTATATTTTTACCTATTTAGAATATCAGTGATAATTTCAGAAAATTAAATTTTATTGATGCTAACATGATTTTGGCTTATGTAATAGTAAATGCAAGTTATTCTAATTGAAGTCCAAAAGATTTTGAACAAATAATACCAATATGGTAAAACATAATCAACAGAAAAATGGAATTAAAATAATCTTACATATTTACAGGCACTATTTCAATCTATCTTAAATTCAATTTAAGACATTGACCTAAGGATTCTCTTTAGATAAACCACCTTTGTGTTTCTTTTAGTTATATCACCATCCTCTTACCGTCTAGGCTTAAAGGATTAAGCTGTATTTGATACCAGATGTGGTTTGAATGTATGTGTCCCTTGCAAATGCATAGTTGGAACTTAAACCCTAATGTGATGGGACAAAGAAGTGGAGTCGTTGGGAAGTGATTAGGTCATGAGGGCTCTGCCCTGGTTGGTTGGATTAGTGACCCCATAAAAGCATTTAAAGGGAGTGAGTTCAAAGGGAGTGAGTTCTTCCATTTTTTCCTTCTTCCCTTCCAGCAAGTGAGGACACAGTGTTCATTCTTTCTGCCATATGAAGATGCAGCAAAAGGTACTATCTTAAAGAAGATCAAACCCTCACCAAATACTGAATCTGATGCCCTTGATCTTGCTTGGACTTTCCAGCCTCCAGAACTGTGAAAAATAAATAAATTTATGTTGATTATAAATAACCCTGCCTAAGGCATTTTGTTATAGTAGTAGGATTGAACTAAAACAATACCATCCTGGCCTGTACTCATATTTACACTGCCAAATCCTGTGTAGTCATATTTTGTTTTTCTCACCACTTCCATTTACATAACTTAAAATGAGGTCTTCATTTTCTCAGACTAAAATCATAGCAATAGCTCCTTTAATGATATCATGACTTTTGATTTTTCCTTTTTTATTTTATATATAATTTTTTACAGATTCAAACTCAAGCACTTTAATATTTATTCACACAACAAATATTCATTGAGTTCCAGTATGGAACAGGACCTGTTCCAGGTTGTCTGATTATAGTTAAGAATTTTTATCAAGGTCCTTGCGCTTCTGGAGTTTACATTCTAATCTAGAAAGGGCCCCAAATCTTTAACAAATAGACAAATAAAAGGAAAGTTACTTTTGAAAAGTAATAAGTGTCATGAAGAAAATAAAACAGAATGTCTTGAGGAAGAATATGAAGGTGGGACTAGAGGAAGTTTTTCCCTGGCACTATAAAAGCTAAAAGTCAAAAAGAACCTTCAAAATCAAAGACTCTTTCCCAAGACTTGGTCAAACCTAGAAATGTGTGCACATGATGCTTCTCACTACAGCAAGCCATCCCTTTAGAGTGAGTGAATATTAGGCACTCACTTTATATTAAAAATGAGAGGTCCTGTCACAGAAATGTTTTCTGGAACCCAGATATATATATAAAATGGGAATATAAACTATTTATTTTTTAATTAATTAATTATTCTGATATTGGGGATTGGACCCAGGGAGCTTTACCACTGAAGTACATCCTGTACCCCTTTTATTTTTTTTATTTTGAGACAGAGTCTCAATAAGTTGCCCAGACTTGCCTCCAACTAGCAATCTTCCTGCTCAGCCTCCTGTATAGTTGGGATTACAGTGTGTACCACCAAGCTTGGCTCATCTTTTTATTAATTCCAATATTCAATAATAGGTGTATATATACCTAGTTTTTAAATTTAAAAAGATCAAATTTAATCACATTTATCAAGATACAATTTTTTTGAGAATCTCTATCTCTTTGTTGAAATGATCTTTTGCTTCCTGCACTTGCTCTTTCAGCTTATTGGTATTATCATTCATTGCCTGCATTTGCTCTTATTTCATCCTTTGCTTCTCGAATCATCTTAATCATGTATAATCTGAAGTCCTTTTCTGACATTTCTTCTAACATACTGTCATTAGGTTCTATTAATATAGAATCTAGATTTGTTTGGATCGCTTTCTTCCCTTGTTTTTTCATGTTGTTCATGTATCTTTCCCTCTAGCAGTGCAGACCTGGGGTATTGCAGATTCCCCCCTATAGGCTTATAGTGGCACTATAGGTTTCCAAAACCCTTTCTTAAAGGGGAGATCAATATTAGCAGTGCCCAATTCAGACACTATGCAATCCTAGACCAAATAGCCCCTATGAGAACAATAACAACATTTTCATAATAAACAGAATGAGTTCAAATATTATCTTCAGTAAAACAAACAGATTTGCAATAAGGTCTGCAGTTTCAAATGGAGGACAAAGAGGATGCAGAGGGATGTAGAATGTGGCTGTTAATGGGATAAGAAAAGAATATACAGAAGTTCTAGATAATAGAAAGAGTGTAATCAAAAGAAATTGGATGTTAGCATGCAAAAAAGGGAGAAAAAGGCTCTGAGGGAACAGTTAAACAAAAGGAAAAAAGAACAAGAAAAGTAAAGAAATAAAAACTTAATTTTTTTCAATAAGGAGAAAAAAGAAAATCTACAGTATAACAGTCATCTAGTAATGCAACCTCCCAGAGTTCAGTAGCCTAATGCATGAGAGGTACCTGACAATGAGCTTCAAGTCTCCAGTTGGCGTCTCAGGATGAGTTTTGCCCTACCTAAAGATCGGAGCTATGGCTTCCAGGATTATCCAAGATGGCCGCTCTGGCTTTGAAATGTGTTGGCAAATGGGTAGCTGCAGCTCAGGGTGTGGATGTGGTCAGCTGGAGGTCCTGGAGGCAGATGCGGTTGGTCAGGCAGGGGTCCTGGAGGTCGGGTGTGTTTGGTGTGGTTGTGGGATCCTGGAGGCCGGGTGCAATCAGTCAGTCTGGGGTCCCGGTGATAGGGCATAGTCAGTTGGTCTGGGGGTCCTGGCGGCAGGGAGGAGTCAGTTGATGTGAGGGCCCCAGAGGCAGGGAGTGATTGGTCGGGCTGAGGGATCCTGGAGACGGCGCTCAGGTAGTCCTGCCAGGGGTCCTACAGGGCCTGGCTGTTATCTCAAAATGGTGGCAGCCACGTGTAATCAAACCTGCAGGTACTGTAACGGTGAACTTCCAGGCAACAGCAGGCAGCTGGTGCTCCACTGGCGGTCGGCGATCAGTTTTCTGACTGTTGTCGGACCATCTGGACGTGAACCTTGTGAGTTGGGTGATGGATAGGTGTGTAAAGCAGGCGATGGATGGGAAAGAGGCAGGCAAATGGCAGGTGATAGGCGCCAAGAAACAGATATCCTTTGCTTGAAACTGGAGTTATGGAGCGACAAGGAACGCAGCCTCTCTCCAGTCTGCCATCTTGGATCCTCAAGATACAATTTATAGGTACAATTAGATGAGCTCTGATCTGCTTTCTGAAACTAAATATTTGTCTTCTTTGAAGCATTTCATATAAACAAAATCAGGTAGCATGTACTCTTTAGTTTCTTGTTTCTTTTCCTCAGCATAATATTTTTGAGGTTTGCCCATGTTGTTATGCACATTACTAAATTTTTACTTCATATAACAGGAACATGCCACATATTTGTGTATTTGTTGGATATTTAGGTTATTTCCAGGGTTTGGATATATTAGTTTTCTATTGCTGTGGGGCACATTGTCCCAAACTTAGCTTAAAGCAATACACACTTGCTATTTTACCGGGCACAGTTATGCTGGTGCTCCACAAGGCTGCCATCAAGGTGTCAGCCAGGACTGGGTTCTCATCTGGGGGAACGATTCTCTTCCAAGCTCACTCAGGTTGTTGGCAGAACTCATTTCCTGGAGGCTGTAGGAGGCATAGTGGCTTGCTGCTTAGATGCCAGAAATGGAGAGCAACACTTTCTGCAGAGATTCTCTCAAGATGGAATCTTATATAACACAGTGTAATCACAAGAGTGAAATTGCATCACTTTGCTAAGCTCCACAGGCTAGAAACAAGTTACTGGTCTCACTCCTGTTCAAAGGAGGAAATGATACTAGGGCATAAATACCAGGAGTTGGGGACCATGAGGGCTACCTTACAGCTCATCACCATAAGCCTATTACAAATAAATTTTCTGTGAATACTTGTGTATAGGAATTTAGGTGGACATATGTTTTTGTTTCTCTGGGATAAACACCCAAGAGTAGAAATGCTGGGATATGTGGTAAAAATATATTTAACTTTTTAATAGACTGCCAAGCTGTTTTTGAGAGCAGTTGTACCATTTTAAATTCCTACCAAAATGTAGGATATTCCATTTGTTCCACATTATCACCAGTATTTGTGTCATCAGTTTCTTTATAGTTACTATTCAAGTGGGTGTGTAATGGTATCTTATTATGGTTTTGCTTTGCATTTCTTTAATAACTAATCATGCTGACTATTTTTCTCATGTGTTTATTGGCCATCTATGTATTTCCTTTTGTGAGTGTTTATTCAAATTTTTGGTCCTGCTTTTTTTTATTGGGTTGTTTGCTTTTACATATTCTTGATACAAGCCATATGTCAGATACATATACTGTGAATATTTCTCCAGTCTGTTGCTTTCAAGAGCAGAAGGTTTTAATTTTGGTGAAGTCTATTTTATCATTTTCCTTTTATATTCTGTGATTTTTGCATTCTATCTAAGTAATCTTTGTCTACCCTAAACTCTAAAAATTTTCTTTTTTCTTCTACAGGATTTATAGCTTTGTGTTTTAGGTAATCAAGAATAAATCAATTTATATCTAAAGAATAAAGTAAGAGTTGATTTAATTTTCTTCCATATAAATATCTAGTTTTTTCGACACATTTCAAATAAGGTTATTCTTTTTTCATTTAATTTTCTTGATTTCCAAGGCAAAAATCAATTTCACCATGTCCATGAGTCTCTATTCTGTTCCACTGATCCTTATGACAAGAAGCCATTGTCCTGGTTACTCTAACTCCATAGCAAATCTTCAAAATAAGTATTGTAAGTCATCTGACTTTGTTTTTCTCTTTTGGGATACACTGATCATTCTAGATTCTTTTTATTTAAAAGTAAATTTTAGAATGAACTTGTCAATGTTACAAAAAAAAGTGCTTGAATTTTGATTAAAATTGAGTTGAATCTATAGATCATTTGGGAAGAGTCAATATCTTAGCAGTAATCATGTTCAAATCCATTAACATGGTATATCTTTTTCTTTAAAAATTTTAATTTTTCTCACATGTCTTACACTTTTCACTGTATAGGTTCTTCACATTTTTTTTGTTGCTAAATTTATTCTTAAGTTTTTGTGCTTTAGTATGTAATTTAAATGGTATTTTATTTATGTATTCCATTGCTCGCTGCTTGCATATAGACATATAATTGACTTTGTAAATTGATTTGTATTCTTTGGAAAGATTTTTAATACAAGTTAATGGTCTTTAATAGATATAAATTCTTTGGATTTTGTGGTTTTGATTACATTTTGATCATATGTAAAAATATTTATTTCATCTACCTGATATATTTATTGACATAAATAGTTTTGTTTTTAATTTTATTTTTGCAGACTGCATTTTGATTCTTTGTACACAAATGGGTACAACTCTCATTTCTCTGGTTGTACACAAAGTAGAGTCACACTATTTGTGTAATCATACATGTATATAGGGTAATGATGTCTGTCTCATTCCACTCTTTCCTTCTCCTACCCCCTCTCCCCTCATTTCCCTCTGCTCAATCCAAAGTTCCTCCATTCTTCTTTCCCTCCCACATCTCCTCCCCTATTTACATAAAGTTGTTCTTAATATTCTCTTATTATCCTTTAATGATTCTAAGATCTATGATATCTCTCTTTTTTTTATAAAACATACTCTCATTCAATGTATTTCTTATTAAAAGTTTAAATATTTATACATTTGACCTAAGGAAATGTGATATGCCTGGAACTAAGACATTTCTTTTTTTTTAAATTTATTTTTATTGTAAACAAGTGGGATATATCTTATTTCTCTGTACATGAAGTAGAGGTATACCATTCATGTAATCATACAATTACATAGGGTAATGGTGTTTGCATAATATCTCATTTTTGTCCCTCATATTGATCATCTGATCATCCTTATTTCAAAGAATGAGTTTTATTTTGTTAATATTCGATAATCTGTCAGTTTTAAATTCCCCCCTTATAATTACCTTTATTGTACTTAATTTTCCATGTTCCTAAAAATGAAATATAGATCATTGCTACTGAACCTTTTCTTTGATAATAAAAATATCTTAGATTCATGACTCACCATATGTTTGATTGTAGTAAATGTTCTATATAGATTCTGCACTAGTTTTTGAATAGAGTGTTATATTAAACATCATTGAGTTAATCAATTGTATAGGTTAAATCTTTTAGCAGCATATTGGTTTTCTATTTTCTTTCTCTCAGTTACTGAGAAAGGAATGGTAAAATATGTAACTCTGTTTGTGTCAATTCTGTTAGTTCTGTAACAATGTTGAAGCTCCATAGCTCCATTATTAGGTATATGTTCATTCTGGATTGCTTTGTCTTCTTGATGAATTCTCCATTTATTTTTAGGAATTGTTCACCTTTGTCTCTGGTAGTTTTCTTCATTTTGAAATTCTCCTTTTAAAATATTGTATTAATCAGTTTTCCATCACTGTGACAAAATAACAGAGATAAGCAACTTAAAAAGTAAAAGAGTTTACTTTGGCACGTGGTTTCAGAAGTTTCAGTCCATGGGCTTTTGACTATTTGCTTTGGGCCTCTGGTAACATAGTTCTTCATGGCAGGAATGCCTTGTGGGAAGAGCTGTTCATCTCATAGTTGCCAAGAAGCTGTGTAATAAATCACTAAAGCTCATTCATCCCAAGTAATTGAAACTTTTTACCCTTTGGGCAACATTTCCCCTTTCCCCATCTCCACCAGTCTCTGGAAATCATCATTTTACTCTACTTCTATGAGTTTGACTTTTGGGATCACAAAAAAAAGTGAGATCGTGCTGTATATTTCTCACCATTCCTGGCTTATCTCACTTTACATGATGTTCTTCATGCTTATCCATGTGGTTTCCATGACAGGATCTCTTTTTTCAAGATTGAAGAATATTCCATTGTTCATACATTCCAGAATTTTTTTTTTTTTTTGATTCCAGGGATTGAACCCAGAAGTGCTTTACCACTGAGCCATATCCCTAGCCCTTTTTAATTTTTTTGAGGCAAGATCTCACTAAATCGCTTAGAACATTGCTAAATTGCTTAGGCTGGCTTTGAACTTGTGATCCTTCTGCCTCAGCCTCCTGAACTGCTGGGATTATAGGCTTGCATTACTGTACCCACTCATACCACATTTTTTAATCCACTCATTCATGGACAGTTACTTAAGTTGCTTCCATATGATGTCTACATTGTAATTTTACATTTGTGAATAGTAGGCTTTGTTGACTATCTTTAAAGATCTTTTAGTGTACTTGGATAGGCAGTAGGTGATTTGCAGTTTAATCATTGGGTCTAAAGCTGATGCTACTCAAGTCTAGTTCTGTTTTACTATCATGGTTTGATTTTTCAGGTAGTCTCTACAGAATATCCACTCTACTTTGTATGGTGACAATTTGAATGATTCCTGGGTTTGTGTGAGCTCTGGAAATTGTTTGTCTAACATATTTTTTGATAATATTTTCCCCCCAGTGTTGTTTTATTTTTCCCAGCATGGTAGAATTTTATTCTAAGCATGTACATATTGACAATCAGTCAAAAAGCCAAATGAACACTGTAGAATTCTGGGACTGTTTGAATTCCTCCTTCCTTTGTAGTAATATGCTCCACAAGTTCTAGCAACTTTGATACTTAACTGTGATTCTGTCTTTTCAACCAAATATCCTCTGTTTACTTTCCTACCTGAGCTGCAGTCTCGGTAAAAATTTGGAGCAATCATAAGATTCATCTCATTGGTTTCCTCTCCTTCAGTGACCACAGTTCTGTGCTGCCTGTTGTTCAGTGTCTGAAAAGAGGTGTTTTGTAAGTTTTGTGAAGGTTTTTAATTGTTTATGCTAGAAGGGTGTGTCCCGACCCCATTTCTTTCTCATGGATGAGAAAGTTTTTGATAACTAATGTTTTCAAACTAAAAGTTTTTTATTTTTTAATTTTTATTTGTTCCTCTTAGTTAATGCCAGAACATCTTTAAACCATAAGTTTTTTGTTTGTTTGTTTGTTTTTTAATAAGGATTGAACTCAGAGGTACATTGAGCCATAGCCTCAGCCTTTTTTATTTTATTTTGAGACAAGTTCTCGCTTAGGGCCTCACTAAATTGCTGTGGCTGGGTTTGAACTTAAGATCCTTCTGCTTCAATCTCTCAAGTGACTAGGATTACAGGCATGAACCGCTGCTCCCAGTTAAGCCAGAAGATCTTGACAGAGCTGGGTTTGTTAAATGTGTCATGTCGTTTGGTGTTCTCAAGGACCTTATCGTGGAGTACTAGTCTTGACCCCATTTATATTATGGATTCAAAAAGTTGGAGAAATTAAGTAATTTTCCCAAGGTCCCATAGCTAGTAAATCATAGGTCAAGGCTGCCCAACACTCACCTATACTCTTAAACACTACCATAATTATATATTGGGTTTGTCTTACTGTCTTGGGTATATCTTACAAGTGATAGGAATGACACTTGCAAATGATTTCCAAAAAGAGACAACAGGTTATATTTGAAATCACCCTTCTCTTGTTTTCATCAATTTGTGATATATATATATATATATATATATATATATATATGTAAATATATATACATAATTTTATTTTAAGGGACATCAGAGGAGTAATGTTATATCTAGGAGTCAATGAGAGTTATGTGAAAAATTTCCCTGCACATTGTCCACTGAGGAAAGGTGTCATTTTAACTCTGGAAATTGTTGTGAACAACTACTATGAACTGTAAGTGGTATGAGTGGTATATAGATATCTATATCTATATATCTATATATCTATATCTATATCTGTTTCTATATCTATATAGCTGAAAGAATAAATTTGGACAAGCTCTAATTCAAGGATAAACAAAATCACATAAGTGATTTTTTCCCCTAACAGTAGGGATTGAAATTTGCCTTTCTCTTAAATTTTCTTTTCTTATTCCTTTTTTTATTCATCATACACAAATGGGGTACAACTATCGTTTCTCTAGTCCTACATGAAGTAGAGTCGTATCATTTGTGTAATTATACATGTACATAGGGTAATGATGTTTGTCTCATTCTGTTTTCTTTCCTTCCCCTCTCCCCCAAGTATCAAATTCTCATCGATATTAACTAGTCATTTTTATAGACCTTTCCTTAGAGGTCAGAATAAAACATTTTTGTCTCTGGTTTTTTTTTTTTTAATTTTTATTTATTTATTTATTTTTAAACAAGTAGGGAAGCAACTTTAAACAAAAGTGAGATGTTAACTATGGCAGTTCCCTTTATGTAACTGTTCCTTGTGTATTTAATTTATAAAAGTCGAAATCCTTTGACACCAGTCCTATGACTACAACAAACTTCCTGAGACTCTGCGCAATGTTCTAGAAAGTCATGCCAAGGTATAGTCCTGCAGTCTTCCTACAGGTACGCGCTCTGGAGGGACCGTGAAGACCTTTGGGTCCCAGTGTCTGGCTGTTAAGGGAGTTCAAGTGTTTTCACAGCTGGAAACTGTCTGAGCAGTTTGTGTCACATGGCTCAATGAAAGATTTAACTAAATGGTTCTGTCCTTCCCAAGGTTTATCTGTGGTCATGATATACCACAAGTAAAATATAAATGGTATTAAGGTGCTTTGAAATGTACCCCACCTGGCTCTCATCCTAGGAGCTAAATGAAAAAAAAAAAGAAAGAAAAAATGCCTGAGAGACTAGAAATTCAGCATTTTTGTTATGTTCAATGGATTTTCTTTAAGACACTTGCCCTAATGGTGTTAATGGGCTCTAATGTACCCTTATCTTTACAAAGTCCTTTCACTTTTTTAAAAAAGTGGAACCATTAAGGAAATTGAACGTGAGTCAGGAGGCAGGACTGGGGCAAAGGCTCTGACGTCTTTGCCTGTCTATCGTTTTGTGTCACCCTGTGTGGGTTTTCTTCAGTAGTCTGTCTAAAAAACTAACTCTAAAGGCAAGTACCAAAATCTACTTCAGACAGAACAAATACCTCGATTTCCAATTTCTTATATGAGAACAGGTTTGTACATTTTCTTCTCCATTTTTATTGTTTTGTTCTGCTCTATTTCTATTGAGCATATCCTTATTAACATGCTCATATATTACTATATCTATAGAATTAATTATATGTAAACATTATAGAATAACGTTTCAAATGTATTTGTTACATATAATCATATGTAATTACATATGTCTCTGCCTGCTACTTGTTGCAGTGTGCATTGTATATTTGTACATTTTTCTGTAGTGTGTATACCAGTAAATGGATTATATATAACTAGATATTTTGGGGTCAGAGTGTTCATTTATTACCACAGTTCACTTATTCAATTCCTAATTAGGATTGTCAGTAAACTATATATGACCTATAGACTGCTTTCTAAAGGAGTCTTGGATGCAAAAATACAAATGTATTTAGAATTAAAATACACACACACACACACAGTACAGAGAACACACACACATACTTTCTGCCCTTATTTTCTGTAACTTGTAGTCTTATAAGCCACCATGAACAATTTTGGGGAAAGAGGCAGTTAATGAGTTAATTGACAGAGTAAACTACAGAGATATATTAAATTACAGCCAAAGTTGTAACACCCTCCTCTTCAACAGCCCTCCTCTTTAATAGATCCATTCATATGAAATAGTAGGAGGGAAAGCAGGGAAGGAGAAGTGGTATATACATCCCAACCAGAGCACAAATGAAGGAAAGGGTAAAGTGCAAATAAATTCTGATTTTACTGTTCCTTAACTCTTTTAGTGCCCTGGAGAGGGAAGGTTGAGTTCAACAAAAGGATATTGTTTGAAACCCTCCAGAGCTGACCCTGTAAGGGCTGGGAGGGAGCAGAAACACTCGTAAAGAAGAGAGGGAAGGCTGCGTGGCCATCAGCTGGCCGGGAGGGGTTAAGCAACTTTATCTGATCTTCAGTTATTTTACTGAACAATTAACGACCTGCAGTCTGGAGAAGTTCAAAGCTAGAAGTGAAGCCAGGACTCCTCAAGACTCCAGCTGGCATTAAATGACAAGGAAGAATTCAGAGGCCAGACAAAGCTGTTATTATGAGCCATTGGCGAGGAAGAAAATGAAATTTCTAAAAAGGGAAAAAAAGAAAGAGGGAAAATGGAAAGCAGAATTTAGGAGCAATTTTATGCTTAGTTTTTCAGTAAATTAAAACCAGTTTTAAAATCATTTTGCCTTTATTGTTAAACTTGTTTGATAAAGTTTCAATTACAGAGTACTTTAAATGCTGCCAATGAAAGTGTTGAAAAATAACAGTGTCCATGAAAAGTTAATAGTCCTTGTAAAACGAAAAAATGATGATCAATTATTTTTCATTAACTTCTCACTTCAACCAAAAAGTATACGACATTTATAGATTAAATTCTTTCAAAATCGTACTGGTTGTCATTTCAGACTAAAAAAGAATCTTGATGTATTTCCTTGCTATCTTATTAGAAAAGCATATTAATTTTATAGGCTTAGTTGAATGGATTCTGGGAATTGTCAAAATTGCAAAAGAAAACTAGTGATTTTAGACATTGTTAGATCAAAGTTATTAATAGAAATACAAGGTTTCTAAAAATCTTAGTATCACAATATGTGTACCTGAAATTTATATAACAACATTATATGGACTGGGATTACCTGTTAAACTAAATCTGGAAACTAACATATAAAAATACCAATTGTGGCACTCTGGGGACATCATACAGATAAGTACAGATAATATATAAATGAGTTGATGCAGGTAAAGATAACCCGTGTTGCATTAGGTCTTGGACATATAGGAAACTCCAAAATAGGCAACTGGATAGTTTTGGGGTTACAGTGTTCACCTGTCATCACACTTCACTTATTAAATTCCTAATTGGAATTTTCAGCAAAGTACATATAGTATACAGACACTCTGATTTGAGGGAGTCTTGGATACAAAAGTATATAAGAGAATATTTTCAAAAAAGATAAACTAATACTTAAGTGCATAATAAGGTATTAATATCAACTCTAAATGAAAATATGTACATTTTAAGATTAGAGGAATGCTCTATGGTCACATTTGGAAGGAACTATTATACTAATGCCTTCTAGTTTAAAACCAAATGCCCATTCGATGGAACGTAATAAGATTTGAATGCAAAGCAATCATCTCCAGTAATAAATTTATTTTAACCTTCCATTTTTCATCCTATTGTTAAAATCTAATGCTAACTTTTCAAACCCATTGCTGGGTTATGCTCATCTGTAGGACATCTTCCCAATGGTGATCATTATCAGATTCTTGGATTTTAACTGCTTCAAGGGTAAATCCTGAGAAAAAAACCTATTGACCCAAAAAAGACTGGGGAAATCACTCAGGTTAGCACTTACTGAAAGGGAATCATTGGTTATAGTTTCTTTCATAACTCAATTCTTAATTCTGGGAATGCCTTGTGCAATATCCCCCTGAGAAATATCAAGTCCCCTAACCATCATCAAAATTGATGATTTAAAGAATTTCTCCTGGGGAGGGGTATATTATTAAAAATTTGGGGTTGTTAATTTTTGTTTTTAAGTCACAGTATGTAGAATGTCAACATTTCCTGAAAGGCAAACTCACTTGCATTATTAAATGGTAGGACTCTAGAATGCTTGCAAATTCCTCTGAAAGATCTCTTTCAAGACTCCAATTTATAACTCCTCATTTCCTATAGAAGAAAATCAAAATCACTGAATATGGTATAACTCATATGTTTTTTCGGCTAAGTTCAAGGAAGATTGGATGGCCTCTTTCCATCTCTTTTTGACATACAGACTAAATTACATCAGATTTTGTGTGGGAAAAGAAGGATATTTGGAGGCTGTGAGAAAATTCACATTGAAGGGGAAAAGTTTGTCATGAATAGCTAGATTCATACATAGGATGAATGGTTGTTTTGGGTAGCATGCTATGAATATTACTTGAACCCCACATTATCTTGCTATCTCCATGACAAGGTCATGTTCTGAAGGAAAGAAGTCATCTTGTAAAACTTTACCAATTTAGGTTCTAAATAGTTTTGTTATAATACTTTTCAGAAAAACTTAACGACAAAGAAGGAGCAGTCTCTTTACCCATCTTGAGTTGGAGTTGACTCAAGTAGAGTGACAGCAAGATAGTGGTAGAAGCACCAGTGACAGTGACCTATCTAGAAGAATGTGGCCTGGAGGATGATGGCAGCGATGGCTGGTGGTTGCCTGGAAGCAAATATTATTGATTCCAGGGGGATGATAGGAACATCCCTATCCAATGCCAATGACTATAGCCCGAGGAAGTTATGAAATGGTTTAAAAAAGGAATTTCATCTGCTCTGTTCAACCGTATTTTGCCAACAACCTGAATGGGTTCATACAAATAGGTATTCCAATAATATTTGTTGAATGAAGAAATGAATGACACATAGTCAACTGGCAGTGGAGTCATAAAAGGTACAGCCACCTGGAAACTATTCCAAAACACCTTTGCCCAGGCTCATTTCCATACCCAGGCTACAAATCATCTTTTTGTCCATCCAGGTCCATCATTCACTTTTCTTCATCCTGTTCTCTGCCCATGGAAGCTGAAAGAACAAATGCCCTAGTCTTAGCTTTTGGCTTGATTTCCTCATAGAACAGCTTAAAAAGACCAGGGAGAAAGTGGACTGAGTCAGTTTCTCTCCCTCTGATGTCCCTCTGTGTTGGCTGAGGCCTTTGACTGATGTCCACTAGGCAGCTCCTTTCATAAAGCTATCCAATCTGGATTCTGGTAACAACTCCCCCCATTACTCTTTGGGGTCTTCTTTCCTCTTATATTGACAACCCTAAGATATTAGGGCTCTATATGATTTCTTCCTTGCTGGTTTACCTTGCCCATCCCTTGGTAATGATTATCAATTTCTATTCATTGATTTTTTTCTTTAACTTACCCTGTTTCCTTTTGCTAACTCTTTTCTGTTGAGATCCTGATTGCTTCTCCTACTAAATTGTATGTTCTGGTGCTAGGGCTGGGCATATATACGTTGAAAAAAAAATTTTTTTTTTTTCTTTTTTTTTCTTGCGGTGCTGGGGATCGAACCCAGGGCCTTGTGCTTGCGAAAAAAATTTTTTGATTAAGATACTAAACATTTCTAACTATGAACCACTGAGCTAGGCATTCCAGACTGACGGAAGTCCCCAGATATCCTCAAGAGATATCATGCTTCTGTCTATTTTTGCTCGTGCTACCTACATTGCCACTATCATAATCTCATCTCATGTCTCTCCTGGGGACTGCCTACTCATCCTTCAAAATTCTATTCATCTGGTTTCTCTGAAATTCTTTAGAATATTGTTTCATTCATACATTCCCTACAGTGTCTGACACTTAGTAGGTCATCAATAATAACTAAATTATGCTAAACACATTAGAAGATTACAGAATGAAGAGAATACAATTCCTGCCCTGTCAATAGTAGGGAGATAACTGTACATTGTGAGGGAAAGAATAAGAAATGCCATAAAATTTTATTTCCATGTTCAAAAGGGGAAGGATCTTCTTCTACTTTAATAAATATGGTTTTAAAAGAGAGAGATAAATATGAATGAAGGAAAAGATGGTGAGGTTGTTGTCAGAGAAGAGCATATGCAATTGTCAGAGAAGAATTGTTTTAGTTGACTTTTTTGTTGCTGTGGCCAAAAGACCTGACAGGTATAATTAGAGGAAAAAAAGTTCATTTGGGGGCTCACAGTCTGAAAATGGTGGACTTCATTCTTTGGGACTGGAGGTGAAGCAGAACATCATAGCAGAAGAGTGTAGTGAAGGGAAGCGCCTCAGAACATTATGTTAGACAGAGAGACTAAGCTCAGCTCATAACATATATATCCTAAAGGTATATAATCTACCAAAGGTATATAATCCTTCAAATGATCCACCTCCTCTGGCCATGCCCTGCCTGTCTACAATCAACAATCTGCTAATCCCTATCAGGGGATTAATTCACTGATTAGGTTAAAGCTCTCATAATCCAATACTTCACCTCTAAACCTTCTTGCATTGTCTCACACATGTGCTTTTGGGGACACACCTAGTATCTAAACCAAAAAAAAAAAAAAAAAGAAAAGAATGAAGAAAAGTACAGATGAAGGATGTGTCTTCGTCTGTTTTCTGTTGCTATAACTGAGTGCCACAGTCTGGGTAGTTTATAAAAAGTAGAGGTTTACTTGGCTGATGATTCAGGAGACTGGGAAGTCCAAGAACATGGCACCAGCATTGGCTCAGCAACTGACGAGGGCCTTCTTGCAGCATGATACCATAGTGGAGAGCAACACATGGTCAGACAGAGCTAGTATCAGAGATAGCCTTTGTAACAAAGCCACTTCCTCAATAACCCATTAATCCATGAGTGAATGAATCCCTCCACTTAAGTGGAGCACTCATGACCTGGTCACCTGCAGAGGTCCTACCTCTACTTATTGTTAATATAAGGATTTGGGGGTTAACTTTGCAACACATGAAGTTTAGGGGGCATATTCATATGATACAGAAAACTAGGCAAGATGTCTCCTTAAACAAAGGCATATTATTGCATTTGAGAAGCTACAATAAAAAATGTTATTAACAGGGTCATTTATAAACTATAGAAAGTTTTCCACATGGTCTTGGAAGCCTACCATCAAGTCACCAGCAGATTTGGTATTAGTGAGGGCTGGCTTCATGGTTCATGGATAGACATCTTTTCACTATGACCTCAAATGGTGAAAGGGGTAAAGTAGATCTTTGAGGTCTATTTTATAAGAGCACTAGTCCCATTCATGAACGCAGAGCCTTCCCCCAAAAAGCCCCCCTCCTAATACCATCACCTTGTGATTAGGATTCACATATGAGTTTTTAGACAAAATAAACATTCAGATTATAGCACTAGCTGTGTTACGTGCATAATGAAAACCTGTCACATTTCTTGCTTCAGTTTCTCCATCTTTAAGAAAGAAAACAACTATAGCATCTTTTACAGAGTTGTGAGGATTCAATGACATAACACAAGGAAAAGACTTTGACATCTTTTGCAAATAGTAAGCATTCTATTATTAACTATGATTATTTCTAGTATTTTCCTCCGGAAATGCATTACTTTGCTCTTATCTATATAAAAACTCATTTTTATCCACAGCAAGGACTATGAAAGCCTCTGTAATAAATCATATACCTGAACTGAAAATGGAATTCCAATATCCCCTCGAGGTGTTCATCCTCATTTGGGTTCTCCTGATGCTCCCTTCCTAGTCCTGAGAGACAGGTTTCTACTTGTATTTGAAGAAGAAATCATCTCCTTGCTTTTCATCCTTCTTATGCAGACCAAATACTAGTGAAGATCTTAGGTTGCCAGTGTAGAAGTAGATCCCTTCTTTTTACCTCCCAGATATATTAGGTAAGAAGGCAGTGAAAACTTACCCATTTGCAGAGGTCTTCTGTGCAGTAAGCCAGCATATGATGTAACATTTAATCGTTTTTCTGGTTGTTAAAATCATCCTTCCTGAAAAATCTCAATAAGATGCTATTAAGATATATCAAAAGGAATCTAAATGTATTCCAGTATCTGTAATTCTGGAAATTGTACTATTAGGTAACATAACAGAAGGTTTTGGTGTTTGATAAGTAATATGGAAAGAGCAACTGATTGGCAAAGTATTTGTCAGTGTTGGTTAACCAGCACCACTCAAACATTAAATGGTCTAACTGGTTGGCACAAATACTCAAAAAATGTAGATGCTGAACATACATACTCCACAGGAGAACTGGAAAATTCTTTCATCTTTGTTTTAGTCTAGATAAATGATCCCCCCTAGATAGAATCCAGTCTTTTTTATTTTTTCATGATGACAAACACCTTCACAATTTTTAGTAGTATTATCTGCTCTACTATTAGAAGGTGGTCAAGGGATTACATACAATGCCATAAGTCAATGCATTTGGAATTTCTTTTAGTGTAGCTAGACTTTCTGGAATTCAATCTAAATCTACAAAGCCTAAGACCAGGTATATGAGAGTAGAGACTCACTGAGGTATGGGAAATTGCCAGACCTCAAAATTTCTTAGCTTTAATCCTGCTATGGTGTTAGAGTGTTGTGTTCTTTCAAAATTCATGTATTGAAATCCTAATCCCCCCAGGTGATGAATTTGGAGGTGAGGGCTTTAGGAGATGATTCAGACATGAGGACAGAGTCCTCATAAAATAGTCAGTGCCCTTCTAACAGTCCCCAGAGACAGACTTTGCTTCTTTCCTTGTGTGAAGTTACAGTGAGAAGATGGTGGCATGAGGAAGCAGGCCCTCCTCAGATACCAAATCTTCCAGACTCTTGATATTGAACTTCTCAATCTCCAGAATCATGAGAAGTAAATTTCTGAAGAATGGAGGAATTTTAGATTACACAGAAGGAAATGAGAGGGAGGAGGGGGTGGGGGTATGAAAGATGGTGGAATGAGACAGACATCATTACCCTATATACATATATGATTACATAGATGGTATGAATCCACATTGTGTACAACCACAGAAATGAAAAGTTGTACCCCATTTGTGTACAATGAATCAAAATGCAGTCTGTAAAGATAATAAAAAATAATACAAAATTTTCTGTTGTTTATAAACTGTTCATGATATCTTTGGCATAACAGTCCAAGTGGACTAAGACACTGATTACAGCAGTCTTAAATATTATCTTTTCTTACTCTTCCCACTGTTGGCTGGTGTTTTCACATAGGACCCAGAAAAGGCTATTGCAGGTGGAAGAAAGGGTGCCAGAAATCACCAATTGCTTCGAGTCTTCAAATCACCTACAGTCCCTGTGTTGGGGATCTCATAACCATTGCCTACCAGTTATGTAATTGTAGTTTTATACCAGTACTATGCTGACTCTCCCATTCTTTATTGCTGTGTACTCCAAAGGGACCTGTGCTATTTGGAAATTTTGTGGAGTGTCACATTTGTCCACTATAATGACAATACCATTTAATAGTAATAGATGAGCAAGAATAGCAAGTACATTGGAGCCCTTGGTGAAACACATGACCAGAAGACTGAAACAAACTCTATGAATATTCAGTTGTCACTGCAGTAAAAATTTTAGGGATTTGATGGCCTGGGACTTGCATAGGAATGACTTCAAAGTACAGGAAACATTCTTGTATCTCGTACCTCCCACAAAGAAGACAGTAAACTGCCTTGTAGGACCTTTTTGGGTTCTAAAAGCAATGTATTTTGTATTTGAGAATGTTACAGTTGTCTTCTGTTTTCTGTGATTTCACCTTCTGAAGTTTCAGTTAGTCACGATCAACCACAATCTGAAGGTATTAAATGGAAAATTCCAGAAATAATTTATAAGTTTTAAATTGTGTGCCAATCTGAGTAGCATACTGAAATCTCATGACCTCCTACTTCAAACCTCCTAGAATGTGAATCCTTCCTTTGTCCAGTGTATCCACACTACATATACTATCCTCTTTCAGTCTAGTCACTGAGTAGGCACGTGGATTATCAGTTGTAGGGTATCACAGTTCTTGTGTCCTAGTAACTCTTATTTGACTCAATAATGGATCCAAAACACAAGAACAGTGATGCTGGCAATTCAGATATGCTAAAGAGAAGTCATAAAGTGCTTCCTTGAAGTGAAAAGGTGAAAGTTCTCAATAAGGAAAGAGAAAATATAATATGTCAAGGTTGCAAAGGTGTATGAATCTTCTCTGGATGAAATTATGAAGAAGAAAAAAGAATTTAATGCTAGTTTGCTGTTTGACCTCAAATCACAAAAGTTGCATCTTTAGGGACTACTATATTTACCATGTACTGACTATTGCCACTCCCAGTGGCCTACTTGGGGAAACTGTGCCTTCTTTCCTTTTAACTCTGTGAGTCTGGAAGTCCTTGTTCCAGGGGAATAAACAGAAAACAAAAAACATTTCCCAGGCACATAGCCAAGATTCCTGATGCTATTCTATTGGAATCAGCAATCAATAATGGAGTATTACCTGAAAAAGTGACATTTGAATCACTGTAAAATTCAGGCCCCATACTTTTATAGGTAAAAATGTTAAGTCTTCTAAAGGCATGGGGGTAGGCAGGGAACTCTTGCATTTTCAGCTATTTGTGGAAGGTTGAGAGGAAAGTGTGATCTGATAAGCTTCATAAATGATAGAGGGAGGGAACCCATCAAGAGGAGGAAGAAGGCATTCCAGACATAGCTCAGGTCTTGGGAATGCACGGATGAAAGGGCGGATGTGCTTCCCTATCTGGTGGAGAGCAGTGGGGGAGTGGGGGAGTAAGGGATAGTGAGGGAGAGTCCTGAGAAATCTGAACAGAGTTGTGAACTCCAAGATGAAGCACTTGGTTGTGATGTATATCGGAGAATTAAAAGGTGATTCAGGGTTCTCAAGATGAGTGTAAAATGATCAAAGTGGTGGGAAGAGAAGAACTTAGGGTGCAATACTTATGACTGACCTTAGGAGAAATAAGTACAGTCATGTTTCTACCACGATATATTCTATCTGGTTAAACTAGAGGGATATTCTGAATTAGAAGAGAAAAATCAAGTAATTAAGGAAAACTAAGTGCCAAAACCTTGAGTAATTTCATAAGAAAGATTAAGCATTGAGAAAGTTAAAATTTTCTCCCTGTCAAGACTTATCTAAGCTGTTTTCTTCAAGACAACTTCTCTATTTTTAATGCACTAAGATGTTATTTGGTGCTAAACAGAACACATTGCTAAGAGTGAGATTACCAAGTAATATTTGCAGTAGCATGTTCTAAAGCTCCAGAGCACATTGCAATGGTACTGGCATTTTTCTTTTACAAAGATTATCATAACTTCATTTCAGACTACTTTAAGCTCCCCCTGCTTTTTTTTGAAAACAAGTGGTGTATAAAAACCTTACCTCTTCAAGTGTCAAAGAGGGTGAAAAGATTTTATATACACATAAAATCTCTCTCCGTATATATAATATTGATATATTTTATATATACAATACAAATCAACCAATTTTTAAACCTCTATTTGTAAAAAGAAAATTGATTTTCAGTCCTTATAATTTCCTTTTAGAGTCCATAGAAATTCATAAGTATGTCTAATACTGCCTTTTGAAATTTCCTTAGCATCAATCTCTATGTGTCTACATATACAAATTGCTTACTCCTCCCTGACAGGAACAATAAAGAAAATGCCTCCCATAGCAATCATAAGAGACTCATCACATCAATTCTCTGTTACACCACCTGCAATTCCCCTCAGTGCTTGACGAGGATTCCGCTGAGTAATAAAGGTGTTTGCAAAGTCTCATTGGGTTGGGAATTGGGTGGCAGACTTTCCTTCCTTGCTTGCTTAATATGTGTAGGTTTTTTATTAATACTTTATGTGTTTTCCCTGAAAATAGGGGTCTTAACAGAACCAGGATTAAAACATAAAAATCGGACTTCTTATGGAACAGTGATTTCAGATTTAGTCATTTGCTATGAAACTCTGAGTAACCAAGATTGTTATGAGGAAATAGAAAAACAGATTCTAACTGCCGATCCCCTGTTGACTATTCTCAGATGACCTGAAACACGTAGGCAAATAATTCCAACCCCATCAGGAAGCAATAACAGGAACAGAAGAAATAAAGTGTTCCTCAATGTTAAGTTCACACAGTATAAGATGATATCATATATTTATTAGCTTAAAATGTCTGACATTTATTAACTACAGCAGTAGTCACACGACTGACGTTTATTCAACCCTACTGAACTAGCTTTATCCTTTATGATCAGTTAAATATTAATATGTCTTATTGTTTAGTTATAGTTATCACAAGTAAACAATTACTAGAATAATTAGAATATTTCATTGTCTAGTAATGATCATACAAAATATTTTTGTTTTTCTCCTTGTGACTTTTTCCTGTTCTGAAAAAAACATGTGTAACTGCCTACCTTTTAATGTATAAAAAGCTGGCCGGGAAAAATAAAATTTAGAACTTAACATCCATTCCTTGAGTTTGTGTTGCTTTGTTCTCCACCTCGCTGACATCTACTCCATCACCTGTGACCACTACGACCCCTGCTAGGACTGGACCCCGGCAATTCTCCAAAACCAAGGTAATTTTTGAGAATACATGTAGTGCTCTAGAAACCACCTACTGATGGACGGTTAATTACTAAATCACCTCTAACTCTTGGGATTCCAAAATCAAAGTGGGAGGTAAATGAAAATCTCCTCCAGTGTGTTCTGAAATGCTCTGTAAATGACTAAGTCATTCTGACACTGGTGTGCCTAACTGATACATGCCAAAAGAAAGACATTTTCTCATTTCTGATTCTGCATCTGTGGAGCCAACAATGAACAGCATGTCTCAGATACAATAAATCAGGGGAAAGATGTTTAACTGAAAAGGGGAAAAAAGAAGCATATGAAAGGACAAAACATCTTTGAGAGCAAGTGACTTTAAATAAAAGGATGTAATTTAAGAGAATTGATCATTTTTCCAAACCTCCATGGAGTGTTTGAAGTCTATCAGTCCAGTAGTTTATAGATATGACCCTTCTTTGTCTGAAAAACAGTTTCATGCTTTGATGGATTTACTGTTTTGGGTGCCACATCCCCATCCATGTCAATTAGGAGTGAAGTGAAAGGGTTTTATAGATTAAAAAAAAAAAAAAAAACTAAAAAATATGAATTTTTGGCAGTCAATCAAAAGTAGTTTTAAAATTCCTTAATCTATTTCATAAATACCAAACTATATAATTCTGGGCTTAGTGGTATTTACTGGTAAGTTTTTAAGAGAGAGGAATACCATTTAACAAAAAACCCTGCATTTTCTCTAGATTTATTTAAATGTGAAGTTTCTATGAACTAAAGGGCAATTCAAAAATATTAAAACTTAAGTGCATTTTTATCATAAAAACAAAGCCTAGGAGATATGACCTAATAGTTGAAAAAGTTCTAAGACAATATTTTACTTTTTGTTCTACATTACATTATTATGAACTGTAAATAAACGGTTTAAAAAGAAGGCATAAAAATAAAGGAATAACAATATATAATATTCATTGAACTTTCCTTTTCTGCCAAAGACTCTTCATAAGTGCTTTATATGTGTCATTTGACTAAATTCTAGAAACCACTAAGATATAAATTCCAAGACAGAAATAATTTTACCATTTTAATCACTGAGGTATCCTATACCACTAAGAAGCCTCAGGCATATAGTAGACATTTGCCAAATAGTGTTAAATAAAATAATCTGTAAGACAAGCACTATTATCTTCCTTATTTTCAGATGGAGAAACTGAAGCATGCAGAGAAGTTAATGAGATCATTTAAGGTTTCTAAATAGTGACTGGGAGAACCCAGAGCCCACATTCTTACACTGTGCTATATTGTCTCCCATAATATGCAAAAACAACAGTAAAAGTAATTGACTATTCTCATTGTCATATTCAATTATTAACTTCATTATTCTCAGTCATTGGGAATCTTCTCACCTATGATGTGTATTAATTACAGTCTGTCTTTCATCTTGTATTTTCATACATTCATCTGATGGTGTTTTGAATTGGGTGAATATTTGGGTCAATGTTGATGTGTATAATATCAGTGGAGCTGGTAATATTTGTTTTACTTCCTAAGGGATAGCTTGTTTCCAACTTCTTTATTTGGAGACATTTGGGTGAAGTTGACCATTTCAGTCACTATTACTCTTAAAAACTGAAAGAAAAAGATCATTGGACACAACCAGATTCTCAAAGTTCCATCTTGAACAGCACAGCATCATATGATGATTGGCAGGTAGATAGAATTATGCAAAATATCTTGACTACAACCTGTGAATTAAGTTGGTACCATTTACTTGGCCCTCAGATACTTCCTCAGAATTTCATTACCAGTGTGATACCTAAAACCTTTTGAAGACCTTCTTAAACTATGCTATTCTGAGATTATTAAGGGCACTTCATCAAAGTGTAATTTTCAAAATTGTCTCATTCTCTGCACAGAGGAGCATGTATAAACTGGGAAAGGATGGTTATCAGTCAGGACACCTCTCATTTCCGATACATATTTTTATCACTGATGGCACATGCTGCAGTTCTCACCTTTGATTTTCAACAGTGCATTATAAGATCATATTTTCCCAATGTCACATAGATCAAAATGTTGTTAGATTTTTGTTTCTAGTCAAAAATACAGAACAGTTCTGAGACTTACATAATGGTTTCATCAGTTCCAGGCAAACTATGTCTTCAAGGGTCTTCATGGTGGTTGTGTCTACATCTGTCCTATTCTATTGGTTGACGGAGGTTAATTGTTGTCTGAAACTCCTTCCCATATTTGTGGAGTTTCCTACTTTTTGGAGAAGAACCTGATGTTTTTCATTGAAACTGAAAATGCCAGTACTTGCTTTTCTAACATCTCTTATGACTAGAGATTAGCATATGACAAAGTCCCACCAAGAAGATACACTTTTCTCAATGTTGAGCTGAATGTAATCAACAAGTTTGCATAAAGAGGTAGAGATGGCAAAGAATCAAGTCAAGGAAAGCTGGCTACAACTACATCTAGTTTTCAGAGGTACAGTGGTGGTGGAAGTGATGTGAATGGCCAGTTTCCCTGCTTCTGCACTCTGGGTAGTTATCTCTGCCCATCAGCACTAATGGTGTCTCTATTACACTAGTTCTGAGTTATGATCTGACATTGTTCCTGTGTAGCCCTGAAGTCTGGTTCTCAGTTTAATATAGAGATTTTGTTTGTGTGGGACATGGGGTATCAGATCTCCAAAGCAACTTTCTCTTTGTATGCACAAAGCTAGATGTGTGGAGGTGTCACGTGAAATGCCTTGAAGGGTCTACCATGTGCCTACGGAACCTATAGTTCTAAACCAAATGTCTACAAAATATCAGAATAACAGTGTGTGCTGGCTTTTACCCTGCGCTTTTAAAGTACTTTTACAAGAAAAAAGAATCAAGATCATGAATCAAGGTCTCTGGTTTGCAAGAAAAAATAATAGAAACTAGAAAGTCCAGAAATTCAGGAACTTGAATGTTAAAAAAAAAAAAAAAATATATATATATATATATATATATATATATATATATATATATATATGTTGTTGGTGGATCTGGACCAAGAAGGGAAAAGTAAGACAGATATCAAGAGACAAATTTACATTAAGATCTAGGCCTGGTCTGGGGAGATAGCTCAGCTGGTAAAAGTGCTTGCCTCACAAGCACAAGGCCCTGAGTTCGATCCCCAGTACTGCAAAAAAAAAAAAAAAAAAAAAAAAAGATCTAGGGCTACATGCAACAAAGATCAGTTTAAGGGTATGGCCTTCTTACTCATGTGTAAGTCAGAAACCCTTACAGAGCAAGGCTTTAAGTTAAAATAGAGAAGCATAGTACACAGATGCAATTTAATAAAGAAAGCTTAATAATTACTTCTAGAACAGAATTTTAGTTGTGAAACTTTCTAGAAGCAAAATGATCAGATGTATTTAAAAGGACCATTTTGCCAAAGAAGCAAGCAGCCAAAAGACTGCATATTAACATTTAAGCAGATTTTTAAAATTATGCCTATTTTTGTCAGGTCTTGCTCTTACCCTCATTATCTCATCTGTTGGAAGGCATTTCCTAAAATTAATAGAAAAAAAAATTAGGCCTACCAAACAAATTAAAAAATACCACTGCCTAGTAAAAATTTTGTACTTGGGTACTTTCTTCTAGCTTTCTAAGTTAATTAGTGTTTTTCTTACTGAAGTGAATAGTTACCTAACCAGTGTTTCATTTCAAGGGTTAAGGATTCCACTTTTATTCACTTAACTATTTCTTCTTTCTTCATTCACTTTTTCAATTAATGCTTGAATTCTTACTATATGTCCCACTTAGTGTTAGCCATTCACAAATATATCAAAGTCACTGACATATAAGGGAAAACATGCTTTAAATGATCAACATATGCATTATCTTTTTAAGTGGTTATGATTATAGCTTTTTGTCATTAGATGGACAATAAAACTGTTTTCAAAGTGATCACACCTGAACATAAAGAGATCAGTTTGGAAAAAGAAAAAAAAAAAAGACAACTAATATATCAGTTAAAAACATGAAATTATTCCAGATGAGGCAAAATCTCAGTGGTGGTATTTGTGACTTTTCCTAGTCTATCCTTTTATTTATCCAGTGGGGACCCACATAATATATTCTGTTGGCTAATATATTCTTAGCCAACAGTATAAGACTAAGGATTCTAAGAAGTTCCATTATGGGATATGTATCTTTGAATGGAAAACTATTTCTATACCTTTAGGGAAAAGAAAGCCAAATTTAATAACTCAATTGCTATTATCTGTGTAATTTGCTTATTATCCTTGATTTTGATTTTTATGTATAGGTTATGGTGTTAGTTATGAAGAAAGCCAGGGATAGCAAGTTCTATTCTCATTTGGGACTAAAAACAAAGATAAAATAGTTAAACCATTGTTAAAACAAAACATACTATAATAGAAAGAAGTAGAGATGAATTTTAGAATTTCAGAAGTACACTTATAGCAGGCAATTTTGGGACTATACCTGAATATGCTATAGAATTTTAGCATGTGCAGATTGTCTGAGCGAGGCCCTGTAAGTTGTTGGGTCTGGAGCTTATATAGAGAATTGTGAGCAGGTGCTGTTTGCTTGGAGCATTGGGTAAATGAGCAGAAATAGATGAATTTAGATAAACTGATATCAGATAACAGAAGACCCTGAGGGCAGTCTGAATAATTTGGATTTTATGCTCAAATAATGTGGAATTATTGAATGCTTTGAGATGTGGCATGACATGATTTGTGTCTGTGCTTTGGAAGATCTTTCTGGTAGCAATATAGACAGGACAGAATGTCCAGAAACAAGAAGACCACTTAAGAAGTTATCTGTTAGAGAGAGAGAGAGAGGGAGGGAGGGAGAGAGAGAGACACTATCGTCCTATGTACACACACACTTTTCTAAATAGTTGATGCTCTTTTAGTCATGTTATTTCAAACTAATTAATATATCCATCATCTTTAATAATTTGTACCATTTTCTTTTCTTATTGTGAGAATAAGATTTACCCCCTTAAGAATCTTGGGTATAAAATGTTATTGCTAATTATAGTTACATTGTTATGCATTATATCTTCAGAACTTATTTTTCCCTGCATAACTGAAACTTTCTACCACTTGACCAACATCACCTATTTCCTCCTGTCTGCAGACTCTGGTAACCCCCATTCTACTCTCTGCTCATGATGAATTTATTTTAGATTTCACATATGCAAGATCATGCAGTATTTATCTTTCTCTGTGTGGCTTGTTTCACTTAGCATAATGCCCTTCAGACTCACCCACAATGTCTCAAATGGCAGGACTTCCCTCTTCGTTAAGGCTGAGTAATATTTCACTGCATATAGTCTCTGTATGCATGTATGTGTATGAGTGTGTGTATATATACATGTGTATAGTTTATTTGCTTAAGGATAATATATAATAGAGTATATTGGTCATGCTCTCTGACTTCTTTCTAATCTATCCTTTTGATCTTAAACATATCTTCCTCCTGAAAGCTTTCTCTTTCTCTAAAAATTCATCTTACATATGCCTCATATAAACTTCTCGGTCCTCTTCTACTTCCCTTATCAGAATATTTATCAATCTAAATAGCCATTACCTGATTAGATGTTCATAACCCTGATGAACAGTTACTCTGTGGACACCTTTCATTCATGGTGGTGTTCTCAGTATCGAGAATAGGTTTGGTGCTCAATGAATATTTAATAGTGACTCCTGATGATTATTACATTCTAAGAGTATACCAAGTGGAATGGGTGGAAATGGTTTTTATATGACTGAGTGCTGTGGTGTATGCCTGTAATCCTAGAGGCCTGAGAGACTAAGGCAGGAAGATTGGGTTCAAAACCAGCCTCACAAACTTAGCAAGGTTCTAAGCAACTCAGCAAGACCCTGTCTCAATATAAAAAGGGTTGGGGATGTGGCTAAGTGGTTAATTGTCCCTGAGTTCAATCCCCAGTACCAAAAAAATTTAAAAAAATAAACCTTCTTGTATGAAGAAAACTAGTTGATACTGCAGAGCACGCAATACACATCATCATCTCTAAATAAAGAGGTGATCTCATCTGATAAATTTTCTTTTTCACTGTTGTTCTTTGGATTTCTGCCAGCCTTTTTATGTACATTTTCTGTGACCCATTTTCTTGAAGAATTGTTAAATACCATTTATGTTAAAAAAATAAACAATGGGGAGGTCAAGATAACGAAAGTACAAAATGTTCACATAAATAAAATAACTACATCATATGTAAGTTTAACAGGCAAAACAATTCAGTGAATTATTCATGGTCTTTCTCACTTTCTTGTTTCTTAGTTCCTATGTCTTTCCAGGCTGATTGAAGATGCTGGGTAGAGACAAGCAAGGGAGCCCATTCTCCCCACAAAAGAGAGTAGTCTAAAGAGTAGTATGTGAGACAGATGAAGCAAGAAATTGAATGTTCAGACTAGGTAAAGCCTATCTTTTTCAAACAGAGGAATTTGGTTTAATAAAGAGAATTGGGAATGAGGATTTTTCAACAAATGTTTCTATCTCCTCATCTCTGCTCCTAGTCAAAGGCAGCTTTTTGCATGAGAGATTGATTTTACATTACTCTTCAAAGGTTTTGGAGTCATCTTTGTGTCTGCTTGGGTTGTCTGTACGGTGAACCACTGTGACAGGAAAAGTTGGACATCTTGGAGAGGCACAGTTTTGCCATGGGTTTCTATGCATTACAGTTTGATAAAGTATTTTAGCATAAACCACTAACAATGTCTGCCCCAGCACAGTGCTCAGGATATACTTGCTGCCCTCCCTATTCAAAGCTCCTCACACCCTTTTACTTGGCCATTTAATAACTGTTAGAGCATCATCTTCTCTCCCACTTTCAGATCCATTGTTCCTTCTTTGCTGCATCAGAGCTTAACTGGCTGAAGTTCAGGGCCTTAAGCGTGGCCTTACTATTAAGTATCAACTTCTCTTTGACATGGACCAATGCTATTCAAAATTGAGTGAGTGTCCGCAATTTTGCTGATGGTGAAGTTAGGCAAACAGGCTAAGTTTGACTCAGAAAATTTCCAAGGACTATCCTGTTGAATGTTTGTACTCAGTACAACAGTAACAAACAGTAGGAAAGTTCCAATGTACCCATGGCATACAGTATTTCAAATGATGGTTATAAATAAACTCAGCAGGAAAATTTTAATGTTAACATAGAACAGGAAAAAAAAAAGACACAAAGACTTTACAAGCCACTGGTATATGAATATATATATATATATATATATATATATATATATATTTTTTTTTTTTTTTTAACAGTGAGATGAACCCATTTGAATTGAATAGAAAAACATCTGCAGCCAATTTGTGATGGTGATAATATGGCAGCCCTGAAGTGTTTCACACTTACTCAGGCAACACAAGCTTTTATCTCTCTAAGTAACCAGTGTGTGTCCTGTTGAGCAGTTGCTTTGAAAGTGGTCCCTGTTCTCCTGATAGCTTTGTGTTGTCCTCTATTTCAGTATAATTAATATGCTCAATATAAATAGCTAAATCTTCAAATGATTTGCCTGCCTTGCAACCGCTACATTTCCAATTACACACTAAATTAGGCACATAATTGAACATGAACACTAACATTTTCCAACAGGTGGTGAATAAGCAATTTCCATCCATCAGTTCAACAACAGCTCTCTGGCCAAATTGTCATTTGGTTTTGGAGTTTCTAATACACCAAGTATTTTTAACCAAAAAAAAAAAAAAAAAATTTTTTTTAAATTCTTTTAATGGAAAGGTTAAGGAGAATGAAGTTTCTAATTTTAATTCAAGACTGCAGAGCACAGGAAGGGTTAGTAATGCCCATGATGTGAAGCTGGACTATAAATGAGATTTTTGTGTGTGTACTAAAAAATAGTCTAAGTCTATTGAAGTAAATTTAATGTTAGATTTATTATTTTCTGAGGTAACTAATTTTTAGCAGACTTTGAAAAGACACCATAATGTTTTATTTTTCTTTTAATAATCAGATTCTTGAGTATCACTTTGGAATGTAAGTAAAGGTAAAAATGATCTCTTTTCTAAAAAAATTAATATTCACTGTTGCAGAGTGCATTGCTTTCTCATCCTACTATAAAAAAAACCCAAATGAAGTTACTCAATTCAACAAGATGCCAGGATGAAGCTGATAAGGGCAGATTCTAATAACAAGGACACATTCTGGGAGAATTCTGGAATTAGTTTACCTGCTTTTATAAATGTCTGTTAGACCATATCAGGCCAAGCTGAAAAGTTTAAAGGTAACAGATACAAGTATCTTTCTAATGATTATGCAATAAGTTTGGAGGCATGTCCTAAAACCACAAGGCAATGCCACTGGGTGAAATCATTACATATGTTATTATATCATCTAGTTGGCATAAAGGGATAGTGCAAAGGGAGTAGAGAGCCAAGTCTCTGGCATATCTGGTTACATTTTACAAGACACATCCAAGGAAAAACTTGAGAGTTTGTGACCTCATATTGAAAGACTCAAGTGTATATATTTAAATAGTCTTAGAGTCTAATAAGTAACATCTACCTATACTGTTTGTACTAACTTGACGAAATAGGAGGAAGAGGAGTAAAGTAGTATTATGTATAAATAAATGATGATGCAGAGTCAGTCACATGAAATGAGAAACCCAAACCTATTTAGTGATTTCTCAGCAAGAACTGGTCATCAAGTTTGTCTACCTGATGCCTGCTTTCCCTAGACTGTTGAATAAGGTAGATGCAATAGTCTCACCCCACAGCTTAAATACTCATGTTATAATAAACTCACTCTTTTTTCCCTTCATGTCAAAACTGTAACATGCAGAGAATGTTTTCTGAGATCTGCTTTTATTTTCCCAAGTTTTTGCTTTCAGGTTATCAGATATTCAAGTTAATAGGAATCCATTTATAGGTTAATATAATGAAATAAAATGACTCATAATTATATACACAATCAAGAAGTCATGAGCATATTTTTTGTTGTAATAAAGGTAAGCAAGAAGGGAAGGTGACCCAAAAACTTTGAAGCTCAGATTCATTTATTACTAAATCTACACCTATTCAAGGCTCATTACAAAATGAATCAATTATAGATGTACTCATATAGAAAGCCCAGTGAACAAGAAAAAAATAACTGCAACAACAAGAAAAGGAAAACAAATCTCTAAAAATTAAAAAGAGTAATGGCATTTCACAATATAAGGGGAGAAGCCAGAATGCACAAAAAGTAGCTTGCTATGGCACGCACCTGTTTACCCTAGGGAGCAGGAGACTTCTATTTCCTAGAAGTAAGAGTCTCCTGCTCCAGCCCAGGTTTCAACTTTTATCACGCATGGAACACTGGGAAAACAATTCAGCCTGGGAGGACTTAGGAATGTCATCTGATGAGAAGATTTTGATTATGATGTCTATTCTAAGTTCTGATTTACGGCCATTGCCCTCTCAGAGTGGGGCCTTCTGAGGTAGTAAGGAACATGTGGAATATTCTCTAGTGAACTATGCATCACACAATTTTGATATCCTGCCCTAACTTCCTCCTATAACGTGGATCTTGAGTCCCTCCCAAAGGGCCACGTGTTAAAGGCTTGGTCCCATTGTGTCCCTCTTGGAAGGCAGTGGAACTTCTGAGTGGTGGGTCTAATAGAAGTTTCTTAAATCATTGAATATGTGGACCCTGGGGAAGATTGTGGAAGCCTGTCCCCTTCCTCTTTCTCTGTGCTTCCTGGCTAGGAGGTGAGGAGTTTTACTCCATTGAGAGCTCCCACCAGAAAATCTTTACCACATGTACCTCAGATAGATCACTAATCTCCAGGATATAAAAAGAACTCAAAAAACGGAACACCAAAAAGAAAAAAATAACCCATTCAATAAATGGTCTACGGTATTAAACAGACACTTCACAGAAGAAGAAATACAACTGATTAAAAATATATATCAAGGGAAGAGGAGAAGTGCGGCGGGTCGCTTGGTCTAAGGAGTGACTGCATCAGAGCCACAGGCAGTTGCCAGAGGAAGAGCTGTGTGGCGAGCTGTTTGAACTCAGAACGACTGCTCCAGAACACCGGTGGCCTGCCTGGAAGAGGAGAGCGGCGGGTCGCTTGGTCTGCGAGTGACTGCATCAGAGCTACAGGCAATTGCCAGAGGAGGAGGCGAGTGGTGAGTTGATTGAACTAAAAGTGACCGCTCCTGAACACCAGTGGCCTGCCTGGAGGAGGAGCGCGGTGGGTCACTTGGTCGCGGAGCCACCGCTCCTGAACACCCGGGGGGCTACCCCGAGGAGGAGGAGGAGGAACAGGGCGGGTCACTTGGACTTCGAGTGACTGCCTAGGGCTACGGGCAGTTGGCGGGAGGAGGAGACGCGAAGCGAGTTGCTTGGACTCCTAGTGACTGCGTCGGAACACCGGGCGGCTGTCCGGAGGAGGAGGTGTGTGACGGGTCTCTGGGTCTCAGAGCTATTGTACGGGGCTCCAGGTGGCGGCTCAGAGGAGGGGCCGCATAGCCAGGCAATTAGGTGCAGAGCAGGGTCCCAGGAGCTAGGTGGCTTCTTCCTGGAAGAGCCGCACAGAGACACGCCTAGGGGTGGAGCGAAGTTTCCAGGGCTGTGGGCAGATTCTCTGGGAGAGGAAGCCTAAGGAGACTCGTCTGTGAAGGGTGAGGCTCCCAGGCCCAGGAGGTAGGTCCGGGCCTCTGGGAACATTGCAGAGGAAGACAGCCCAGCCCAGGTGGTAGTTGTAGATTGAGGGGAACCTCTAGGAGGGCAAGTGACCAGTGAGACGTCCCCACCGGGTGAGTCTTCCCTGCTGGAGGAGGTTTTCCCACAGGGACGGTAAAACCAGAGACACAGGCACAAACAGACCTTGCCTCAGCCCGCAGTCTAGTTCCCCATTGGATGACCATTGGTCAACAAGTGGAGGCACCTCTGCCCACTAGCAGGGAATATACCCCACCTGAGGGTCACCACCCCTAGAGAGGCAGCTTCTTCGTGGAGCTCCGCATTATCAACTTCCTCCAAGACTTCAGGCTACTGAAGGATAAGAGGGGATATACTAGTAATCTTCAGGGACTTTATGAGTCGGTAGAGGAAATCTGCAATATCTTAATGACCCACTGATTCCTGAATAATATGAGAAAACAAGGGAAGAAAATGCCCCAAACAAATCTAGATGTTACATCAATAAAATCCAATGACAGCATGGCAGAAGAAATGACAGAAAGGGAGTTCAGAATGTACATAATTAAAATGATTAGGGAAGCAAACGATGAGATGAAAGAGCAAATGCAGGCATTGAATGATCGCACCAATCGACAGTTAACAGAGCAAATACAGGAAGCAAAAGATCATTTCAATAAAGAGTTAGAGATATTGAAAAAAAACAAACAGAAATCCTTGAAATGAAGGAAACAATAAACCAAATTAAGAACTCCATAGAAAGCATAACCAATAGGATAGAACACCTGGAAGACAGAACTTCAGATATTGAAGACAAAATATTTAACCTCGAAAACAAAGTTGAACAAACAGAGAAGATGGTAAGAAATCATGAACAGAATCTGCAAGAACTATGGGATATCATGAAAAGGCCAAATTTGAGAATTATTGGGATTCAGGAAGGCTTAGAGAAACAAACCAAAGGAATGAACAATCTATTCAATGAAATAATATCAGAAAATTTCCCAAATCTGAAGAATGAAATGGAAAATCAAGTCCAAGAGGTTTATAGGACTCCAAATACTCAAAATTACAACAGACCCACACCAAGGCACATTATAATGAAAATACCTAACATACAAAATAAAGACAGAATTTTAAAGGCTGTGAGAGAAAAGAACCAAATTACATTCAGGGGGAAACCAATACGGATATCAGCAGATTTTTCAATCCAGACCCTAAAAGCTAGAAGGGCCTGGAACAACATTTTTCAAGCTCTGAAAGAAAATGGATGCCAACCAAGAATCTTATACCCAACAAAACTTACCTTCAAATTTGATGATGAAATAAGATCCTTCCATGATAAACAAAACCTAAAAGAATTTACAAAAAGAAAGCCAGCATTACAGAACATTCTCAGCAAAGTATTTCATGAGAAAGAGATAAAAAACAAAGAAGCAAATCAGCAAAGGGAGGAATTATCCTAAAGGAACTGTCAAATAAAGGAGGAACCAAGATGTGTCAAAAATTTTAAATATGAACCAAATGACCGGGAATACAAATCATATGTCAATAATAACCCTGAATGTTAATGGCCTGAATTCATCAATCAAAAGACATAGACTGGCAGATTGGATTAAAAAGAAAGATCCAACAATATGTTGCCTGCAAGAGACTCACCTCATAGAAAAAGATACCCATAGACTAAAGGTGAAAGGATGGGGAAAAACATACCATGCACATGGACTCAACAAAAAAGCTGGAGTATCCATCCTCATTTCAGATAATGTGGACTTCAAGCCAATGTTAGTTAGAAGGGATAAAGAAGGACATTTCATACTGCTTAAGGGAAGCATAAATCAGCAAGATATAACAATCATAAACATGGCTCATCCATGTATGTCAAACAAATCCTTCTCAATTTTAGAAACCAAATAGACCATAACACAATAATACTAGGTGATTTTAACATGCCTCTTTCACCACTGGACAGATCTTCCAAACAAAAATTGAACAAAGAAACTATAGATCTCAATAACACAATCAATAATTTAGACTTAACAGACATTTATAGAATATACCATCCAACCAAGGGCAAATACACTTTCTTCTCAGCAGCACATGGATCCTTCTCTAAAATAGACCATATATTATGCCACAAAGCTAATGTCAGCAAATACAAGAAGATAGAGACACTAAGTTGTATTCTATCAGATCATAATGGATTGAAGTTAGAAATAAATGAAAGAGTAAAAAACAGAAACTACTCCAACACCTGGAGATTAAACAATATGCTACTATATGATGAATGGATAACAGAAGATATTAGGAAGGAAATTAAAAAATTCTTAGAGGTAAACGAGAACAAAGAAACATCATATCAAAATCTCTGGGACACTATGAAAGCGGTACTTAGAGGAAGATTTATTTCATGGAGTGCATTTAATAAAAGAAGTAAAACTCAAAAAATAAATGACCTAACACTACAGCTCAAAGCCCTAGAAAAAGAAGAACAGACCAACACCAAAAGTAGTAGAAGACAGGAAATAGTTAAACTCAGAGCTGAAATCAACGAAATTGAAACGAAAGAAACAATACAAAAAGTTGACAAAATAAATAGTTGGTTCTTCGAAAAAATAAACAAAATTGATAAACCTTTAGCCACACTAACAAAGAGAAGACGAGAGAAAACCCAAATCACTAAAATTTGGAATGAACAAGGAAATATCACAACAGACACGACTGAAATACAAAACATAATTAGAAGCTATTTTGAAAATCTATACTCCAACAAAATAGAAAATTTCGAAGACATCAACAAGTTTCTAGAGACATATGAATTGCCTAAACTGAACGAGGAGGACATACACAATTTAAATAGACCAATTTCAAGTAATGAAATAGAAGAAGTCATCAAAAGCCTACCAACAAAGAAAAGTCCAGGACCAGATGGGTTCTCAGTCGAGTTCTACAAAACCTTTAAAGAAGAGCTCATTCCAATACTTCTCAAAGCATTCCAGAAAATAGAAGAGGAGGGAACCCTCTCAAACTCATTCTATGAAGTCAATATTACCCTGATTCCTAAACCAGACAGAGACACATCAAGGAAAGAAAATTTCAGACCAATATCCTTAATGAACATCAACGCAAAAATTCTCAACAAAATTCTAGCAAATCCCATACAAATATATATTAAAAAGATAGTGCACCATGATCAAGTGGGTTTCATCCCAGGGATGCAAGGTTGGTTCAACATCAGGAAATCAATAAATGTAATTCACCATATCAATAGACTTAAAGTCACGAATCACATGATTATTTCGATAGATGCAGAAAAAGCATTTGATAAAATACAGCACCCCTTCATGTTCAAAACACTAGAAAAAATAGGGATAGTGGGAACATTCCTTAACATTTTAAAGGCCATCTATGCTAAGCCCATGGCTAATATCATTCTAAATGGTGAAAAACTGAAAACATTCCCTCTAAAAACTGGAACAAGGCAGGGATGCCCTCTTTCACCACTTCTTTTCAACATCGTCCTTGAAACTCTAGCCAGAGCAATTAGACAGACCAAAGAAATTAAAGGGATACGAATAGGAAAAGAAGAACTCAAACTATCCCTATTTGCTGATGATATGATTGTATACTTAGAGGAACCAGGAAATTCCACCAGAAAACTTTTAGATCTCATAAGTGAATTCAGTAAAGTAGTGGGATATAAGATCAATGCACATAAATCTAAGGCATTTTTATACATAAGCGATGAATCTTCAGAAAGAGAAATTAGGAAAACTACCCCATTCACAATAGCTTCGAAAAAAATAAAATATTTGGGAATCAATCTCACAAAAGAGGTGAAAGACCTCTACAATGAGAACTACAGAACACTAAAGAAAAAAATTAAAGAAAACCTTAGAAGATGGAAAGATCTCCCATGTTCTTGGATAGGAAGAATTAATATTGTCAAAATGGCCATACTACCAAAAGTGCTATACAGATTCAATGCAATTCCAATTAAAATCCCAATGATGTACCTTACAGAAATAGAGCAAGAAATTATGAAATTCATCTGGAAGAATAAAAAACCCAGAATAGCTAAAGCAATCCTTGGGAGAAAGAGTGAAGCCGGGGGTATCGCAATACCAGATCTTCAACTCTACTACAAAGCAATAGTAACAAAAACGGCATGGTATTGGTACCAAAATAGAAAGGTGGATCAATGGTACAGAAAAGAGGACACGGACACAAACCCAAATAAATACAATTTTCTCATACTAGACAAAGGGGCCAAAAATATGCAATGGAGAAAAGATAGCCTCTTCAACAAATGGTGCTGGGAGAATTGGAAATCCATATGCAACAGAATGAAACTAAACCCATATCTCTCACCATGCACGAAACTAAACTCAAAAGGGATTAAGGATCTCGGAATCAGACCAGAGACCTTGCCCCTTATAAAAGAAAAAGTAGGTCCAGAGCTTCAACATGTCGGCTTAGGGCCAGACTTCCTCAAGAGGACTCCCATAGCACAAGAAATAAAAGCAAGAATTAATAACTGGGATAGATTCAAACTAAAAAGTTTTCTCTCAGCAAAGGAAACTATCAGCAATGCGAAGAGAGAGCCTAAAGAGTGGGAGAAAATCTTTGCCAGTCATACTTCAGATAGAGCACTAATCTCCAGAATCTATAAAGAACTCAAAAAACTCTACACCAAGAATGCAAATAATCCAATCGACAAATGGGCTAAGGAAATGAATAGACACTTCACAGAAGAAGATCTACAAGCAATCAACAAACATGGAAAAATGTTCAACATCTCTAGTAATAAAAGAAATGCAAATCAAAACCACCCTAAGATTCCATCTCACCCCAATTAGAATGGCGATTATCAAGAATACAAGGAACAACAGGTGTTGGCGAGGATGTGGGGAGAAAGGTACACTCATACATTGCTGGTGGGGCTGCAAATTAGTGCAACCACTCTGGAAAGTAATATGGAGACTCCTTAGAAAACTTGGAATGGACCCAGCATTTGACCCAGCTATCCCACTCCTTGGCCTATACCCAAAGGACTTAAAATCAGCATATTACAGAGATACAGCCACATCAATGTTCATAGCTGCTCAGTTCACAATAGCCAGATTGTGGAACCAACCTAGATGTCCTTCAATTGATGAATGGATAAAGAAAATGTGGTATATATATACAATGGAATATTACTCAGCCATAAAGAATGATAAAATTATGGTATTTGCAGGCAAATGGATGAAACTGGAGAATATCATGCTAAGTGAGATAAGCCAATCTCAAAAAACTAAAGGAAGAATGATATCGCTAATAAGTGGATGATGACACATAATGGGGGGTGGGAGGGGTTAGTGTTGGGGTTGGAGTTGGGTTTAGGGAGGGGGGCAGGAATGGAGGAAGGAAGGACTGACTGTATAGAGGGAGGGAAGGGGTGGGAGGGGTGGGGGGAAGGGAAAAAATGGCAGAATGAATCAAACAACATTACCCTATGTAAATTTATGCTTACTCAAATGGTATGCCTTGACGCCATGTACAGAGAAACAACATGTATCCCATTTGTTTACAATAATAAAAATATATATATATATATATATATATCAAAAAATATTCACCATTGTCAGCAATTAGAGAAATGCTAATCAAAACTACTCTAAGATTTTATCTCATCCCAGTCAGAATGGCAATTATCAAGAATACAAACAACAATAAATGTTGGCAAGGATGTGGGGAAAAAGATACATTCGTATGTTGTTGGTGGGAATGCATATTGTTGCAACCAATATTGTAAGCAATATGGAGATTCCTTAGAAAACTTGGAATGGACCCACTGTTTGACCCAGCTATCCCACTTCTCAGTTTATACCCAAAGGACTTAAAAACAGCATACTACAGTACACCACATCGATGATTACAGCAGCTCAACTCATAATAGCCAAACTATGGAACCAACCTAGGTGCCCTTCATCTGATGAATGGATTAAAAATGTGTTATATATATGATGGAATATTACTCAGTCTTATAAAAGAATGAAATGATGGCATTTGCTGGTAAATGAATGGAGCTGGAGAATATCATGCTAAGCAAAATAAGCCAATCCCCAGAAACCAAAGACCTAATGTTTTCTCTGATCCAAGGATGCTAATTCACAATAAAGGTCGGGGGAGCTAGGGAAGAATAGAATTATTTTAGATTAGGTAGAGGGGAGTGAAGGGAGGAGAGTGGGTATGGAGGTAGGAAGGACAATAGAATGAATCAGACATTATTTCTCTAAGTACATATATAACTATGTGACCAGTGGGATTCTACATCACGTACAACCAGAAGAATGAGAAATTGTACTCCTTCTATATATGCTGTATCAAAATGCATTCTACTATCATGTATAACTAATTAGAACAAATAAAAATAAGTAAAAGTAAACAAACAAAAACAACAAGGATGTTACTAAGCTCCAAAGTTACAATGACTATTGTAAGTTGTAATTTACCATGAAGGAGCTTTCAGACACTTTATATTTTTACTGTTTCTTTCTCTTAACAAGGATAATGAAATTAGATTATTGTTATTGTCTCTTAAAGTTAGTAATAGTTCTTGTTTCTCCAGAGGTGAAAACAGTTCATTTTCTTTACCTTTCAAGGAAGGTGTAGTGTTTTTTTTTTTTGACAGCACAACTCTATAAATTTATTATAAATTACTGAATTTTAATAGTAATAAATATTATAAATTTCTATAAATATGTACTACATATCCATACAGGTAAAACAAAACTCTTATATATATAAGAGGAACATATACACACATAGTTTTATATTTTTGTATAGTTTTACCATAGATGTAATTTGAATTTTAATTCATTTTATCATGACTTACTTAGGATTTAATTTTTTTCGTAATTTTTAAAAGGTAAAACTTCTATTTTTAGTAAATTGTGTGATACTCTTTTGTCCCCAAATACAAACACAGGCTCCAAAAACAAAAACAAAAAACGGTCCTACCACGGTGTGTGTTACCTCACCATAAACCCAGAGCAAGCAAGTCAATGGGCCATGAAATAGAACCTCTAAAATTTTAAAACAAAGTAACCACTTTCTCTTTACAAGTTAATTACTTCAGTATTTTGTTATACAATAGAAGGCTATAACACCCCCTCACCTAGAGCTACAGGTTCCTGAATATTAAAAACTATAGAACTTCACAGGATAGTGGTTTATGTGAAGCAGGATAAATTTCAGAAAAGAAGAAACTATTGGTATTGGAATATGCTTTTAATCTTTAGAAGTACTTATTCTATCACAGGGAAATAGCATCTATTTTATTAAAGGAATTCAGAGAAAAGGAAATTTCTATGCTTAAGCATATAATGTACATATCTTCTTATACGTATTTTCTACTCAGTTCATTTTCTGAGATGTCATTTTTAGTAACTCCCATTTCATGGGTTGCATTCTCCATTATATTCATACATCCTGATTGTTAAGAATTTTTCTTCAGCTTGTTGATTGATGAATGTGTTTCCTCATTTGTTTTGACTGTTTCTGGATACAGAATCATACTATCAGAAGAATGCAGGGTTTGAAACAAATGAGCAATGTAATAGATCTAAATTATGACTCTACAGCTGTCTTACCTCTATGTTGGTAGGCAGTGCAAACCTGATTAGAGACTGTGACGTTATTTTATGGAAAAAGAGAATGAACACATAAACACACAGACACACACACACACACATACACACACATATACACATTTGTGTATGTGTTTTTATGAAGCAACACATAATGCCAGCGTATGGGGAGGCTGAGGCAGGAGGATCACAAATTCAAAGCCAGTCTCAGCAATTTAGTGAGGCCCTAAGCGACTTAGTGAGAACGTGTCTTAAAGCATAAAAAAGGGGCTAGGATGTGGCTCAGTGATAAAGTGCCTCTGGGTTTAATTCCCTGTACAAAAAAAAAAAAAAATTAGGTGCTATTTTTCTTTCTAATTTCTTCACTTTCTTCTTAGCTCCAGAGAAAAGAGTGAAGTAAGTGAAGTGTGTTGGCACTTCCCATATGCTGACATTCTATAAAGTTCTCACCAATTCTCATTCAGTGTGGGCTTTTTACGTGAGCATGTTCATTGATAAATGCTAAGGGTCTTGCTACTTTTGAGGGGGTTTGCATCTTAATTGGAGTCTCTTAAGGATTTCAATGCCTGCACAACCCTAAGAAATCAAACTATGAGAGAAGTTGAAAGCATATATAAAACTCTCAGGTCCTGGATCAGTCCAGATAGTTTGTGTTTTTAACAATCTTTTTCAATAAAAAGGACTGATAAACATTTTTGCAAATATAATTTGATTTTCACTTCTTGTCCTGTATAAATGAACAAATCCAAAAATCCTGTGTCAGAGTGTGCTTATGTACTGGCTTAGGAAGAAGGTCAAAGTAATTGTAATGGACAACTACTTTTACAGATATTTTTGGAATGAGGGGTTCCTGGCTCTTCTCAAATCACACACATGGGGATGTGGACAGGACAGGTCTGGCCCTGTGGACACTTGGTAGCCTTCAATTATTTTCTGGTTGGCAAAGAGTCCACTTAAAACAGTAGTTACGTTACTTTTAAAAAGCTTTTTGTGTGTTTTTTAAGTGATGAAATACCTAAAGTCAAAGTTTCTGATGGAGGTATTTCAGTGCAGGATCCTCATAATTAAAGACCAAGTGAAGAAAGAATCCCAACTAAATTTAGCAGGAGTCTACCTTCTACATTACTCACTGGAGTCATTATCCAAGTGTGTACTCTGCAGTCACTACAGTCATGCTCGGAGGGTGAGTTGGCTGTGGCGCTGGCTAATTTGTACTGAAGTACTCCAAGCTGTGATTGAGGGTGATTACAGGACACATAATTACCATCAGTGACTGAAAATTCAGTTGCCGGCAATTGTAGATTATGGACAATGGATAATTAAAACATAAATAATGAGCTAATTAAGATGTCAGCAACAGTAATGTTTTGTTAATTCAATGATAGTTAATGCAGCCTTGGTCTTAACACATTTTAATTCTTAATGGAGAAACACTGATCTCTAATGGCCAATATCTCCACTTTATGATGCACATGAAATCATTCTTGTAGGAGGTGGGGCCTCCGCTGTGCGGCATGAGTCAAAGATAAGAGCAGAGGAAGTTTCATGAGTAGACATATAGATCAAGGAGCATTTCTCAGTCAAGTATTTGACATCTTCCCTCTGCATTTTGAAGGTGATTCATTCTTAGTGACTTTATATCCACAAAATGTTACCATGCACTCTCTTGATTCTATATGGTCAATGGTCCTCTGGAATACTGAATGACCTGCTCAGCAATGATACTCCTTTGGTTAGGGTATTTTGCTACTAAGTTTCCACTTTTTAGAGCTCACTAACATCAATTCTCCAGGAACAGAATGGAAAGGAGGACCAAGAAAACTGAAAACCAAGGTGATAATGGAAGTGCAGGTTGTAAAGAAAAGAGGACCCTAGTGTCCATCTCTTATCTGCCCCCACCAAAGAGGAGCGGCAGCTTCGTATTTTCTCCAAATGCACGTTTATTTTCTGATCTGCAACTTCTCATGGAGGTGGCCCCTTGCTCTGAGCAATTAGTAGTATACATTCCTTGAACAACTAGTTGGTCCCACCTGCTGAGTGCTTGACATTATGTCAATACCCAAAATTGATCATCTCTGTAGCTGTAAAAAGAAAGTTCCCCACCAAATTGTAGAAACTAGATTGAAGTAATTCAAGATAAAGTGTCACGTTTGCCTATACACATATGTGGTCAACGAATGAACACCAACATTTTCAAGTAAAAATGATTTAAGGTTTCCTCATGGTAGCTCTAGTATGTATTCACTGTAAAAAGATTGCTAAAGCTTTCATAAATTAAATAATCCTATAATGTTATTAATCATACCATCTATATATGTAAATTATCACACCACCCATTTGTATAAATATGCATATTTGCAACCCACATGCAATTTAATCTTCAGGGAATTTGTGATCTTTTAAGAGATTTTTCAGAAAGTACAAACATTTGGAATTACACTTTCCTCCTCACAGATGCCTGTGACTATGACTAAGGGGTTGCAAAACATTGGCTTAGACTATCAGTCCTTGAGGATCTTCCTGTATATTGCAGCATTAAGTTATAGATTAGAGAATAAGATGGAAAGAAGGAAACCTTATTGACATATTTAAATGATGAAATAATGACATCTGCAGAAAATAAATGGTATAAATAATAAGAGCTGCAAGTGTTACAACATATTATTGTCCTTGTCTATTTTCTACTGCTATACAGTGCTCTAACCGTATCACAGGTTGGGTCATTAACAAAGGAAAGAAATTTGTTTCTCACAGTTCTAGAGGCTGAGAAGCCTCTAGATCTAAGGACCACATCTGATGAGATCACAGCACGGAGAAGGTCACCACACCATGAGAGAGAGAGGAGGGAGAGATGCAGGAACTAGAGGACACACAGGATAATTAACCCTCTCCAATGATAATGGCATTAATCTGTTCATGACTGGTGGGACCTTCATGACCTAATTGCCTCTTAAAGTTCCCACCTCTTCATATCACAATGGCTGTTAAATTTCTGCATGAGTTTTGGAGGGGACCTTCAAACCATAGCAACTGCAAGAATGAGAAGATTTTTAGCGGCGATTGGGAGAGCTTGAAGCTTTGGTAGGCATTGGGTGGGCAGAAAGGGGACACAAGGGTATTGCTGGAAGGAGGCATAAATGCAGAGGTGGTAATGGATTGTACCAGTGGAGATTGCGAGGAGACTGGCATAGCAGAATGAAAGTGTGCTTTAGGAATTGTATTTGAATTATTGGCAGAAAGGATTGAAAAGGTCATTGGAAATCAGAGTATGTTAGAACATGACCAAAAAGACTTTCTTATGTGAAGCAGCTTGGAGGAAAGGGGTGGCATGATACTCAAGGACCCTTCTCTGAAATTTACTTGGGGTGCACGTGACAGTCTAAAGCATGGGTGCTCTTAAGGTCTCCTTGCTCCTGGCCATGGCTATGCCTGAGTATGAAAGCTATAGCAGCTACCCTGGGCAGAGATGCGGGTGCGACACATGAGAAGGAACAACATGGATTCTAAACGCTAGATGTTCTTAGACCTAATTCCAATTTGGGTGCTCACTATTTTTCTATGAAGGCACTAAATTCAACTTTGAAAGAACAAATGATCTTTGGGAGATGTTGAGGCTAAAGAGCTCTGGCAGTGACAACTTGTATCTCCATTAGTACTTGATGGAGGCTGGAATGAGATGCCGGAACATGAACAGGTAGGAGAAGCTGTGGCCTAGGGTGGAAAGCAGGCAGAGCCTGAGAGCTGGGATACTGGGAGCTGGTCCAGATCAAAGAAATTTGACTCTTGTTCAACAGGCAGGGGACCCCTGTGGTCTCTAACAATTGTTCCCGTAAGTGAATGTCATGTTAAGGTTTCTGAGAGTAATGAACACTTTTGAGCAGGCAACTTGTAAGTTGAAAGGGGGACTATAAGATGGCAATTCAGTGGAGCTGTGCAGACATAAGGAAAAGACCAGGAGCAGCAAGAACAGTTGATCAGTTATTGCAAGGGTCTGGATGTATGGAAATGAACATGTATTTATTAGACAATAATAGAAATGAAGGGAAAAAAAGAGGAAGACTCCAGAGACCATTCAACAGAAGATTGGCCAGACTCCAGAGATACAATTGGAAATTCCTAAAGGAAGTATGAGATTCAATATTGGGCCATAAAAGGAAGAGTAGGTGCATTTTTAAGACTTTTCTTCTCACACTGGACAGAGTTTTATTTCAGGAATGAATAGATTATAAGGGAAAAATTGAATAGGAGATGAAATCACTCAAGAGCTTCATTCAAATTACAAAACATAATGTTTTGACACTGTTCTTTCATTTATTTATTCACTCAACAGATGACGAAATTTGATGACAATCCTTTGAAGTTTATTATCCACACTGGAGTCAGGTCAAAAGACTCCTTGAGGAATGACTGCCGGGGAAGAAATCAATAGTATCTCCAGAAAGAACAAAGATAGGCAAAATATGAAAGAGGGGGAAAAAGAGCAAGAAAAATACAGGGCATAAACAATTTAAGGAAAAAGAAGCATGGGAAAAATAAAAGAATAGAGAGTGAGTTGTTTTTTTTTTTTTTTTTTTTTAATGACTCCAACAGGAAGAAAAATGCTACCGTTGCCTTTTACCTTTAAATAAATAGAACATTTTCCCAATAATGCCAAGATGACTCACAACGCACATTTTATGCATCTTGTAATTTTCCTACACACTGCAAAGACAACACAGTCCTGCTAATACTAGCCAAGTCTTACATGTAATTATAGGATGCCTATAGCATTTCTAGCACAATATATTAATGAAAACCAGTTATTTAATTATGGCATAATATAATGAGAAGTTTTTATAGTCACTTGTTAAAACAGACCAAAAAGCATTTTCCCAAGTAGAGCTGAGGAACAGTAGAATCTTATCTCGATGTAAATGGACGTCTTTGCCAAGATGTAGGAACAGCTTTTCCTGTCACTAAAAGGACAAACTGCAATCCATCTGCCATGTATAATTTGACAATCTGCAATGCTTAAACAGTAGGTGGGGAAGGCATGTCTTCCAAAATTTCCCCTGCAGGAGAAGGCTTTCAGCAGTTCCCAATTACAATCCAGGCTGAATGTCTCACTTGAGACATCTGCTCAGCAGTTAGCCATGAAAACCTGGCACACAGGACACCAGAGGTGTGTCTCACAATTGTTGGCCTTGAAGTGGCCAATTGTTGGAATGGGAACTAGTCACTAGGCTTCAGGTGTGCAGTTTGGCAACCCTTGGTGGCATGCTAGTATGTGCCCCGGATCTAACTTTTCTGCACATAAACTTCTAAGATGATAATCTTTCTAAAGTTCAAGGTGGAAAAATCCACTGTGAAGTGAGTCTGTGTTCAGTAATGAGCCAAAGATCTTAACACATTTTTACTGATATAAGAAGAATGGAAATGGTATAATATCATGGATCCATGTTTCCTGCAGATAAGCCCTGCTTTCTCAGGACCTACTTCAGTTCATAATACTTACCAAACCTGCTAAAAACCTTTCCTGGCAGCATTTCAGAATATCCAAAGCTATTCTCTGCAAAAAACTACTTTAGTTACCATGTGGAGGATCTCCTGAATAGGAATGATTTTTAAGGGGAAAAGAAGAAAATCAAAGATTCCCCTTTGCCCATCAGGCTTACCTTCTAAAATCTTGAGAATGCTGGTTAAAAACACATTCTGTGACAAAGACATAAGTTGAAAGTTAAAAATAATAATATTGTTAATGGGAAAAGAACCAACTGAGCCTTTCTCAATATGGAGTAATGAGATTGCTTCAGAACCAGAACTTTCTAGAAGACCTGATCTTGTTAGGGACTAAGGAAAAATGGAAAATGAAAGCAAAGTGAGATCCTAGACCAGATCTTGGAACAGAAAAAAAGACACTAATGGAAAAATTGGTGAAATCTCAATAAATTCTGTAGGTTTTAATATTATACCATGTTGATTTCTTGGTTTTAAGAATTCTACTATGATTGGGCCAGATGACAACATCGGGGGAAGGGGAGGGCACATGGGATCTTTCTGAATAATTTTTGTAGCTCTCTTGTAGGTCCAAAATCATGTCAGAATGAAAACATTTTTGTTTTAAAGAGTTAGTTCAGTAGAAAAATTAGTCACTGTGCTGAACACTTCATTTACCAGCATAAAGTTCAATCAAAGAGCAAATTGTTTTTACTTTGAACTATTATAGAATTATTATGGAATTATAGAATTTGCATTGATAATTATTATGGAAGAGGTATCAATGTTGATTTAATCAAAAATATATTTGTTTTTCATCAATGAGGGAACCAAGACAAGAACTGTGAAGGGACTTTCCCAAGATCCAACATTTAATTAAATACAGAAATGGGAGAATTATACTTTTTTGTGCTTCTTTGACCAATGTCACAGGCAAAATCTCAGTAGGACGTTACTTCTTTGCAATCAACATTCAATCTCTAAATAGGAAGAAAGCATCCCATGTGTTCAAAGTACAACCTAGATTCTTGAAAGACATGTACGCTCTCTCTCTCTCTCTCTGTCCATGCCAATGTTTATTTTGTAGCACCATCTCTTCAAAGTACTCACTATCTAGTTGAGGAGACATATGAACTGATAACTCAAGTTTTAAAAGCCAATAGGAAGTTATAAATGAACAATATTAGCAATAATGATAGAAAATTATATTTTACATAAGAATTACAATACAATTAAACTCTTCAACAAAATTAATCCTGTGGTGTTCCTATAAGTATTGGCTCACAGTGAAAGAGTACAGATCTCTGAGCTAGCAGGGGAGATACTGAATTAGCTATGATCCTCAGGCCCTCCCCTCTCTCCCTGCATGTAACCTAGAGGATGAGGGTCCTAATGGGAAGAGACTTTTCATCCTTCCTTTGGACAAGATCTATATGCCCCTTTGCGTATTTTTTTTCTAGACAATATTATGTTAAGGGAAATTCATGGAGGTTACTCATGTGGAGACAATGTTCTAAAAGCACAATACAAGTGAAAGATACTGCCTCGAAGAGACAGCAAAGGGGGAAAGGAAAGATGAACAGGACACACAAACAGTGAAATGAGAGACTTTTGTGTTGTTTTTATGTCTTATAATGTGGGAAGTATGGAAGGGGTGAACCGAAGCTGCCTCATCAGTGACTTTGGTTTTACCAATTTGTATTCCTAAAAACAAGCCTTCCTGAACCAGTAGGACCTGACAGCAGAATTGCAGACAGAGCACATGTTGCCAAATGCACAAACAAGTTCATTTTCCAACTTGTGTCACCATTAAGTGCTTATAATTTCCTTGTTTTTTTTTTTCCTTTTCATCAAATCAAATGTTATTACAAAGGTTCAGCAGACAAACCCCAGCTAACCACCAGGTCTTTAGTTTCTTCAAGCTCATCTTACATTCATCCCAGGGCAGTAATTCGATATGTATTATGAGTTGTTTGACAATCCTGGATTTTTTTTTTCTCCACGTTAGTTATTTCCTTGAAAATTCTAGGAAATAGCCAGCCTGGTGTCACTAGATTCTGTAGTGATACATGGATTTTATTTTTTTTCGAAAAGCAAATGTCAGTTGTATTATGCTCCATGGAAGATTATACCATAATGCAAGGTCAGTAACAGTCTCCAACAGTTCTGTAATCCACACAACCCTTGACAATGTGTTTTCTTAACAGTAGGTGTTTAATAAATCTTAACTGACTGGCTCACTAAATAACTAAATGAATACATGAGTGATTTGTTGAATGAGTTAAATAAATTATTTCATATAAATCATTGTGAACAATGGTTGGTATTTTTCCCCCAGGAGGTGGATACTATGATTTTAAATCATTCTATTAAATGAAAATGCACATACTTATTCAGAGTACAGGGAAAAATGAAACAAATTTCTGGCCAACTCAAGCCCCAAATTAACCTTAGCAAAATATAATTTCAGCTTGAAAACAAGTTCATTTGCTCAATGTTCCAGACATTTAGTCTACATAAATAAACTCAACCAAACAGCCACCTGGTCTCAGGTCCCATCCCTGATTCTTTTTTCACCTCCTGTTCTTCAGTCCCTCCTTCCTGTGGGCCTTTGTCCATACTGTCACTGCTTCCTGGAGCATCCCTTGTCAATATGGTCAACCACAAACTCCAACCACGTTCCAGCGTTTAGAGCACATCTAACTTCTACTCCCCTAATTGTTCTTGGCTAATGTCTTCTGCCTTCTTTTAGTCTTACAGGATTCTCTCAAAAAAAGGACCAGGGATTCAAAGGTCAACTACATTTGGTAAACTGATGTCCTTTAAGTAGGTCAGTAGTTCCTCCCCTTTCCTCCGCTCTAGCCCCAGGACCTTCTTGCATTCCTGACCCACATGCTTCTGTCTTTGTCTCTTGCTCTATCCTCTGCCCTGGAAACTCTTTCCACACATAACCAGGCAGCTTGCTCTCTCACTTTGCTCAGGCCACCTCTCAGATAGGACCTTATTGGTGAGGGTTTATTCAATGATCCCACCTAAAAGTTTCATCTGAAGGACAGTCAGCCTTGTTTTGCTTACTGCTAAATTACCAGTGCCTGACACATACGGTCAAACAAAAAACTTTTATTTTTGAATAGGTAGATTAACACAATATTACATTTTTTCAGATTCATATGGCATATTAGCATATTAAAAATCAATTAGACAAAGGAGAATGAGGGGAGGGAGGGGAATAGGAATAGGAATGAATCTGACATAACTTTCCTAGTACATATATGAGTACACTATAGCGAATCTCAACATTGTGTACATCCACAAGAAGGAGGTCCTAATTAGAAGACATATTCCATGTTACGTCGATGAGTTTACTAGACTCTTTCTTCAGTGAGAAACACAGCTTGAGTTCAGAGACCACATCACATATTCTTCAGCATCATTATGGTGCCTGAAAAAGTGCAAGGTGTACTGTTAGTATTGATCGATTGCTGAAAGATAGAATTTTATCAGATGTGATAATGCAGGAGTTCCACAGACCAACTGGGAATACACTTTCCTGCTTATGAGTAAATGTTGAGCTTTAAAAATAAAATTAATACTGAATTAGCATTAACAAGAAATTTCTGAAGGGAAATATGTAACTTTGCAACCAAATATGTGCTGCCATATCTGATTTCATATATATAAATTATGTGTGTATATGTGTGTGTGTGTTTTTATATATATATATACATATATATGTATATATATATATACTTGGTATTTAATTTTGTTAGTTTGTGTTGTGCTAGGAAGATACATATATCCTTGAAATAAAAAGGAAGATAGAAATTCAGTAGATGGATTTCACAAATGCTTCTGTGGAAAATGGTCTTATTGTTTTGATTATGAAGATTGGTCAAATATATGGAATTGTAACTTGGAAAACATAGAAACCAAGGGCTTAACAAGTCTTATATTCCAAAATGAATATAAAGTTTCATTTTTTTTTTTTTTTTCAGATGTGAAGATACTGAAATGGCCTAGTTTCTGTCCTGTAGGTGATACAGATGAGACAGATGCAAGAGGTCTCTTTTTCTTAAGAAAAACACACAGGAGAACGGCCTTGCCATAAGCATTTGGTGAGTCAACACTGGACTTTTATGAGAATTCTGGTCTTCTCTTCTTAGGGAAATGACTCAACTAATTGCCCAAGGGACACACAAAATGCAATATTTTTATTACAAGACTTTTTTAAAAAATTCTTTTGCAGTGGTCACTAAAGAGAAAATTGTTTCTTGGAAACAGAGTCATAGAGCTGTGTTTGAAAGACATAAACAGATACTGATTTTTGTTTTTATTCACACTTTAAAGTTTAAATAAACTGAATTCAGTTTTTTCAAGTAAACAAAAAATTTTTCCGCATTTAAAAATCATCAATATACTTTTAAAATTTAGAATTATTGTAAATTTTAAACATAGCCATCTTAAAGACATACTAAAACTAATGTTAAAAATAGACCTTCAAGAAGATTTAACCCCCAGATCCATTATCAACAAAGGAATTGGTGCTAGTTAGGTTGTTAATTAATTGCGTTGAAAGAGTAAAAAACAAAGAAACAAAAAAAGAAAAGTGTACCATGATCCTGCTACTCAGAAATAACCACTGTTGACAATTGGTACTGGAAAAATATATACATAAATAAATAATCTTTCAAATGAGGATTATATCTTTTTAACTCCTTCTTCCCCAAAGAACAACACGTTGTTGTAGTTTTCTCATTTCAATCATTACGGCTCTTTGCCGTCATTTTCACCAATATAAGTATTTTCCATTCTTATGCCATCCCCCTAAACCCTCTATCAAGGTAAGATGACACCAGTCACTAGATTCTTCTGTGATTCACTTTGGTACAGTCTGTTAACAATCTTGTTAACAATCTAGGAGAAGTCTCCTATGAAACTAAGAGAAAAAATACTTTTATATTTAATTACCTTTACTATCTGTGAGCTCACAGAGATTCCTGGTTTGTCATCTAGGAGAAAGGAAAATATTGGAAGATCATGTAAGTTATCAACAGATAAAATACCTCTGGAGAATCTAAACTTTAGGAAGAAATTCAAAATTTTGGCAAATGTTTGATTTATGCATTCCCATCGAAGGCCAACTTTGTCTCCACAGATCTGGGCCGTCTGGTTTGTTCATATCTCAGCTGGCTTTGCCTCTTGATTTGGATAAATCTAAGTGGGGCCTTATCAATCCAGTTCTGTTTCTCAGTGCTGTCATGAACAGTTGGCTCTGGTACACGTAATGACACTTGGAAGGAAAGTCTTATTTTAACAACACGCTGTTGACTTTCCTGCTTCTCTGTTACCACAGTCATCAGAGTCTAATTTACTCTTCAGGGGCCCTAATCATTCTAGAGCCTGAGCTGGACAGAAAGAAAATAATTTGTTCACTTAACAGAAAGAAAGTCTATCCTCCCCAAACATAATGAGGCAGACAGTGATCTTGGAATTAACAGTTCTGCTGACGGGTCCCTTTCCCTACTTTTCATCAGTCTGGTGACAGTGGACGCTGGACAGAGATAAATGAGAGGTCAAGCTACCCTTCATTTTTCCAGAGGATTATTTTGACCACAGATAAGGCACAAAGAAGGAAGTAATAGTCAAGACCAGCCTGTAAGAAAACAAAAAGAGGATAACTAACAAAAGCCCATTCTCTCAGCCCTTGCCCTGGTCCCCGCTGCCGCATAGTGAGCACACCCACCAGCATGCATGGCTTGTTATTTTTTTTAGTGAGGGGAGAAAGAAAACAAAGCTAATATGTGTAAAGATAATTGTGCCACAAATGGAAGAGCTTGTGCTTATCCTAACTCTAGACCTGATGTTTAAAAACCAAAAGAAAATAAACACTTTTCTGTACTGACTGTTTCATAATACTGAAAGTCTAAGACCATACACAAGAATGTATGCTAAACTATATTGTCTGATTGAGTTTAAATGGAGAGAGGTAGTGATCAGCCTGATAGTCTCACTGTGAGATCAGTGTACTCTTCTCCTTTTTTGGAAGAAAAAAAATTTTTGCATATATTATTTTTATTCTTATGGCATGTTGAGGAAGAAAAGAGCAGGGTTATCCTAATAATGAGTAAAGAACAAACACAAAGATAACGCATGAACTTGTTCTAGGACTTTGCTATTGTTGATGAAATTTGATCACATCCGTCTTACCTCCCTTCCAAGTCACTGTCAAATTTTATTCATCTATGGAAGATAATGTTTAGATTTTTAAAATTTATTTTCTCATGGAAAAATTAATCCTTAACATATAAAGCACTTTGAAAAGTTTTTATTTTTTTTTTCTTCAGCTATTTTAAATGTATAGTTGGAAGGAACATAGAACACAGAACGACTTCTTAGAGATTTTGTGCTCCATAAGGTTGTCCAAATAAAACTCAACAATTAGGATTACTACTGATAAAAACTACTTTTACATAGATTTATCAATTTTCTTTAGGGCACACTTGAGAAAACAGAAGGTACAAATGACTTACACATTACAGAATAAAATAGGTACATGGTAATTAAAAGATTTAGAAGTTGTTAATGACTTCTGCTTATGTGTATATTATAAATACCTCATGAAAATAGTTTACTTTCATAACATGCAGATTATGAAAAATGCCATTTATGGCATTTCAGACGAGATCTGGCATGTTCAGTGTAGTATGGCCACAGACCATTTATAGTTTTTTTTTTTTTTAAGTTTCTCAAGTTTTACATTTAGCTCTCAGGGGCTCAAATACCATAAAAAGCTGGTTCACTTTCTAGACTGTAAAACACTACGTGAATGCAGTGAAGCGGCTTTACAGCCAATTCTAACTGTGACTCCAAGGCGAAAGAATGAGCACATGCATCTGTTTGTCCAGGGTGGTTCTGATCCTGAGGCCATGGCCCCTTCCCTGCCAGGTTCCCTCAGTGATTCTTCCGTTTCCTACCCTGGGTTTTTGCTCCATGTCTCACTGCTAAAGGAGGTGCTTCACCCTCATCTAGTGAGGGCTGCTGGGGGTGCTGAGTGGGTATCCAGTGCTCCTTACCAACCACCCACCAGCACACTACTACTCCTCTGCACTGGGAACACCTTCGCTCTTTCATGGTCATGTGCTCAGGCAGAGGATGAGCTTTCCTTCCTTGATGCTGCCATCTCCCTCCCCATCTATAGGTTACTTCCTTCATTTACTGAATGATGAGGCTCTTGGTTCACCATCTTTCCTCTCTGCCCTAGAATTTTCATGTTGTCTCACTTCAACCTTCAGTTCCCTAGCTTCTTATTTTCTTAGCCTCCTCATCATTGGCAACCTTTAAATCACCACCCATGCTATATTTTCAAATATGCCATTTCCTGCAACTGCACACCATGGAAATCTTCAACATCCCACTTTCAGGTCACTCCAGTTATTTCTTTTAATTGCACCCACTCACCTGTTCTTGGACTTCAAGAGCTCCTGCACCGTCTCACTCCATGTCTATCACTTCTGTCTTCATTTTCTACCCTGGTTATATTTAATAGTTTATAATTTCAACCACTGTTTTTTAGCCATTACCCTCCTATCCTAGCTTTCCAACTAACTTCTGGTAGGTTCTCGGTTGTATTTTTGATCTTCTTCATTTTTCTTAAAATTCTGAAACTACCGACTTGACATTCAACTATTAGAAGCCCAATGAAAAGTCTGTTGAATGGATTAATGAAAGCTGAATAAAGGGTTTTCTTTTTCAGATTAAGTCAAAATAACAAATCCGCTCCACAATTGTAAATATGTATGTTGTACCTAAATTTAGGTATAAATTCAATGCATTTCCAATCAAAATCTTGGAGGGTGTGTGTGTGTGTATGTGTGTGTGTGTGTGCATGTGTGTGTGTGTAAATTTACAAGTAGATTCTAAAGTTCACATGGAAATCTTAAGGGCCAGCATAACTAGGAGAGTTCTGAAGAAGAAACAAAAAAAGAGGATTTTCACTGCCAAGTATCAAGATAGAATAATTTGAGAGGTGTGATCAGTGACACTGGGAGAGATGGTAAAGTAAAATAGAGAATCCAGAAACCTGACCTGCCAAGTGTGTACATCCTGTTTTGTACAAAGAACGACCCAATCCCATGGTGGGCAAAGGATGGTATTTTCAGTTTTCTTGCTGAATTGACTGGCTATTCATATGGGGGTGGAAGGAAGAAAGTTCTGGAACTCTACTCTCATCATACCCACACATCAACTGCAAATATATTATTATTACAGGTGTAAATTGGATAATTAAATTGGAGAGATTATGAAACAACAAAAAGAGATTGGATGGTAAACAGCCTTTCCAGAGGAAAATACCTTCACAGCTTTGGGATAGGAAAATATTTCTTAAACATGAGAAACACTAAGATGCTGCTAAAAGGAAGACCTTGGAGCAAGAGAGGTATTCACAAGATGTGTGAAACAAAGGACTGAGATTTGGGATGTCAAAAGAAGAATGTCTCCAAATAAGTGAGAAAAGAGGCAAACCATTAAACATTTGTTACAATTTAAATAGAACATTTCGCAAAAGAAGATAACCGAAGGGTCAATCAATCCACAAGTGAGAAGAAGCTCCATTTTATTGACAACCAGGGAAATGCACTGATCCCACAGTGAGATTGCACATTCTCCAGGGAGGCTAAAGTTAAAAAGATGGAAGATACCTTGTGCAGGCGAGGACACAGAACAACTGGAATTTATGTATTGTGAGTGGGTGTGTACATGGGTAAAAATAACTTAGGAAAGTTGTTTGGAGTGAACACACACACACCCTGTGCCTCACTAATTCCACTGTATATATGCCTGCCCAAAACCATGGGCTAGAATGTTTATAGGTGTGATATTGTAATAGTTTAAAATGGGACATATCTATTAATGTGGCATATTCACACAACAGAATACTATAAACAGGGGTTGATAGAGTTTTTCTGTAAAAAACAAGATGATATGTACTTTAGGACCACATAAGCCTCATTTGAAACTTCTGAATCCTGCCATTGTAGAATGAAAGCCACCGTAAACAATGTGACACAACTGTGTTCTAATAATGCATTATTTACCAACAGGAAGCCATAGGCTGCTGACTACTGCTATATATCAATGCCTGAATAAAATTATGCCATGCTTGCACATTAAGATAAAAATAAGTGACCAGCAGCACTTGTAGCAAAGGGGGGAATCCCACAAGCCACAGAGTTGAAAAAGTCAGAAAAAGACATATATCTTATTTAATTTCATAGCAGTGCAAAGATGGCTAAAACAAACCTATGGTGTTAGAAGTCAGGAGGGCAGTTGCCCTTCAGTGGGGGAGGTATGACCAGGACTTCACAGTGCTGGTAATGCTATTCCTTGATCTGAGTCCTGTGAACACAGGTGTGCTCAGCTTGAGAAACTTCAGCCAACTATATGGTTATGGAACTTACATTATTATGAATAAATATTATACTTCAGCTAAAGAATCTGTTGTACACTGTGGGAATATATTTTTAAGAAGTGGTTTGAATTTGTCTGAAATTCATGTGCAGAGCTCTGGATGGAAGCACAGGATCCTGGAAAGATCTATTCTCATAAGACAGTGAATCAATGGAGACTTCTTTTTTCTCTCTCTCTCAGCAATGTGAGATTCTTCTTAATGTAATATAACCTACACTGAAAATGCAGTGGCCTGAAAGATAATAAAGCAACTGAATGTGCTTCAATGTTTTTTTCTGAGACTACTCTTTAACTAGTACCTTGGGATACTTTAGGCATGAGAACAAACCCGTTCAAAAGAAGCACTTTGTTCTCATAGTTCTTTTCATAGAATTCTAATGAGGAATGGGTCATTTTCTGGCAACAGTTGAGTGATTCTGGCATAATCTGACTAAGGCATTTAGGGAGAAAAGTATCACACAAATGACTATAGTAATAATAATTTATTAGTAATATAGTAAATGTACATTAATGACTAGAAGTGTTTCTTTTGACAAATTCTTGTTCAATCCCATGGTCACTATCTTAGTCTCATTGTTGTATGCCTAGACTACTTCATTGATTTTATTTTTTTACCAGTTACTTTAGTTCTGCTGTTTTTACTTCTCTCAAACCCAACCTCACGAGATTGCCAAAATGAATTTCCCCAGAGACTGAATTTGGTTATGTTACTACTCTAATCAAAAGCCATTCACTTTTCCCATTTTCTATCAAAATGAAGGGCTAACATTACATAGCTGTAAGTGTGAGCCCAAACATTCCATTAATACTTATATTCCAGTACTGATGCACAATATCTGTGCTCTCTAAACAAATGTTCTTTTGCTACCTTTTGGCCTATTCAAGAGTCTGCATGTCGTGAACTTAACAGCCCTGCCTGAAATCTTACACCCCTTCCAGGCCCAGCTCTGAAGTCACCTCTTCCACACAAAGTGGATCATTCCAGAGGGCAGTGCACATTCTCTCCTTTCCATCAGTGCTGCATGGGCTAGTATTGCACGTATTTAGATATGCCTTAAATTTCAAATTAAATCATTAGATACTTATTAACAATGTTCTATTTATCTTTGTAACCTAACCCCCAGCTTTATATGGTAGTTACTCCACAAATACTAATTTAATAGTGAAAAGTTAACAAATTTAAGGAAATCATACTAAGCAATGAACAAAATCATGTTAAGCAATGAAACTACCTTTGTACTGCGGTAGTCTACTAGAGGCTACTAAATCTAAATGATGCTATTACTAGTTTTGGATAAGTTTGTAGAGGAAGTCAACTTCTATATTCTTTAAATTATTATCTTACTTTCATTTTCTCTGATGATGTTGCCTTTAAAGTAGTTGTACTATTGGTCTTTATATCTGTTTTCTCCAATGTGTGTTTATGACAACTTTGTCTAGTATAGCTGTTTGTATGTGGGTTTGTTTCTCTGTCCTCTATTTTGTTTCATTAGTCTTTTGTCTATTTTCATGTCAATACCATGCTGTTTTTGTTAGTATAGTTCTGCAGTATATTTTAAGTTCTGGTATTGTGATGCTTCCTGCTTTATTTTTCTTACTAAGGACTGCTTTGGCTATTCTGTGCCTCTTATTTTTCCAAATAAGTTTCATGACTGCTTTTTCTGTTTCTATGAAGAACCTCATTGGAATTTTAATAGGAATTGCATTAACTTTGTATAGTGCTTTTGGGAGTATGGCCAGTTTGACAATATCAATTCTGCCTATCCAGGAACATGGGAGATCTTTCTATTCTCTAAGGTCTTCTTCAGTTTCATTCTTTAGTGTTCTGTGGTTTCCATTGTACAGGTCTTTCACCTCCTTTGTTAGATTGATTCACAAATATTTTATTTTTTTGAGGCTATTGTGGGTGGGATAGTTTCCCTAATTTCTCTTTCAGTTGACTTATCACTGATGTATAAGAACACAATTGATTTTGGGGTGTTGATTTTATATCCAAAAACTTGACTGAATTCATTTTTGAATTCTTGAAGTTTTCAGGTGGATTATTTGGGTCTTCTAAATACAGAATCATGTCATCAGTAAATAGTGATAGTTTGAGTTCTTCTTTTTCTACCGGTATCCCTTTAATTTCTTTCTTCTGTGCAATAGCTCTGGGTAGAGTTTCAGGAACCACATTGATATAACCTCTTTGGACTCAAGTCATTGCCCAATTGCACAAACTTAGGAAGGCTATCTCAGGGTTGGGGAGGAGTTCAAGCTTCAGAAGAGAGAGAGAGCTTAGGGACCACATTGAATAGAAGTGAAAAAGGGCATCTTTGTCCTGTTCCAGTTTTTAGAGGGAATGCTTTCAATTTTTCTTCATTTAGAATTATGTTAGCCTTGGGTTTAACATATAAAGCTTTTATAATGTTAAGATATGTTCCTACTATCTCTAGTTTTTCTACTGTTTTGAGCATGAATGAATGCTGAATTTTGCTTTTTCTGCATCTATTGAGATAATCCTGTGATTCTTGTCTTTAAGTACAGATGTTATGAGTTACATTTATTGATTTCTGGATGTTGAACCAAACTTGCATCCCTGGGATGAACCCCACTTGATCATGGTGCACTATCTTTTTAATATGCTTTTGTATGTGATTTGCAAGTATTTTATTAAGAATTTTTGCAACTATGTTCATTAGGGATATTCATCTGAAATTTTCTTTCCTTTATGTGTCTTTGTCTGATTTTGGTATCAGAGTGATCCAATGTCATAGAATGAGTTTGGAAGGGTTCCCTCTTTTTCTATTTCATAGAATAATTTGAGGAGGATTAGTTAGTTCTTTGAGGTGTTAGTTCTTTGAGGTCTGGTAGAACCAAGTTGAGAATCTGTTTGGTCCTATAAGTCCCACTCCTTAAAGATTCCATCATCACCTACCTCACCATGTCAGGGACCAAGCTATAAACAAATGAATCCTCAAGGGGGACACACACTCAAAACTTTTCCAAATAATATCATAATGTGAGGTCCCTGAAGGCTCTCCAGAATGGAGTAAAGAAAGAATTTATGAAGCATTATGGAAGAGTGGTAAGGTAATAGGGAAAGACGTCTTCGTGATTGGAACAGCCAAGCCAAAACTGAGTGGCAGTCTCCATAGGTAAGCACAGTCTAGTACTGTAAATACTGGTTCAATTTCTATTTCTGCCCTCTATGACCAGATTTAGAGGTAACCAAATGCTCAACTTCTATAATATGCTACATTCTGTCTTAATGATCATTCTACAATGATGTTAAAAATGTGCCCTGTAACTGTTTAGTAAGCACCAAGTTTGCAGTGTGAAAGGTGGAATGTAAATAAACATGTTGATATCACTTAGAAGTCTGCTTTTAGAAGCCAATAAAAATGATTTCATTTATACATCATTTGGTTTAGGACCAGTTTAGAGGTTTTGATGTAAAAATCAGTTATTTTGCATTACTTCAGGGAATAGAAAAGGATTAAAGATGAATTCTGCTTGCAAATATACTTGTAAACTCAAGCAAATGTGTGGTTATAGAGCAATATCAAGACAGGTACTTACAGGGACCTAGTGGGACCATATGCTTCCTGCAGGAAAAGATATTGCTACATGTGTGAAGATCAAGGAGGGTCTACACTTTAAAATTGTCTTGCATAGTTGTGTTTTGATGTCCTCACTGAATTCTGTCTACCTGGTTTGTGCAAAAGGACTTGAAAGCATTGCTGCTCAGCTTTGGGCAACTTAAAGTACAAGACTGTCATGATAAAAGTGCTTCTCATTGAGTATGTTTGAATCAAAGCAAGTGTCCCAGTATTTGGTTAAAACCAATTTCTTTCAGTAAATGGTCCAGCTGTTTTGTGCTTCATGACACTCTGGATAGTGTAATGTGCACTTTTTGTGTGGACCAAAATTTTAGTTATTTGATGGTGTTATCATAGCTTTCCCTGATGTCTTTGATTCTAAACTCAGACTGTTACTACTGATAGACAGGACTATTAGTGAATAAATAGGTTGTTATTATTAAAAACAAAAGGCTATATGTTATAAAATAATTTTATTTCCTGGTTGCTGATTTTGCTCAATGAATTATAAAGTTATGGGATAAAACTTCTGTTATTGGTTATTATAAAAATGAATTTGGTGATGTTTGGGGAATGAATTAGAGAAAATTAGGAAGTCACTATAGTAAGCAAGACAAGATGACAGTTCCTGGAGCTCATGTGATTGCAGTGGGGATTTAAAGATGATGATGATGCTTTGGTAATAGAATGCACTGGATTTTTTGAAAGAAAAGATGAATGATAATGACTAAAGACATATCACTGATAACTTCTAGATTTCATGCTTAAAGAATCAGGTGGGTGATGGTTTTATCTTCTATTATGGGAAAGACATGGAGACAAATTATAAACTCCATTTGGAAACATTACTTTTAGAAATCCTGTGAGAGAGGCAAGTAACTAGGTAGACGTAACTAGGTAGCTGGATATGCCTGTCAATACCTCATAGAAAAGACATAAATGCTGTAGACATAAATTTGGGAACAATGAGCATTACAATAGCATTTAGATCAATGGGTACAGATGATACTTGAGGGATGAGTAGAAGAGGGCATGAGGTTATAAGGCATTTTGAGTTCTGGTGGAAGAGAGCAAACCTCAAAACTGATTTGGAGTCAGGAAAATGGAAGAGGTTCCATGTACTCATTCCTCTGCATAGACACTTAATTAACACTACTGGGACCAACAATACCTAAGTGGGAAGTCAAGAGATCAGAGTGAATTACCCAAGATCACTCATAAACAAGGGACCTCATTGAAAGAAGCATTTTGCAGACCTGTGACATGCTCCCTTCCTGGTATACTGGTGAAATTGGGAGAAAATTTTCTACACTCTGGCTCCTCCCTTAAGATGAAAGTAAAAGAGTGAATCGACTATTCTTACTTGTGTGGCTGCTGCCCCAGGGATTTATTTCTGTCTTACATGGCTTAGAACACTGATATAAATGGTGGTATAATTATGGAAATCACTAAAAACAGAAATGGGCCTCAGCATGTTAAAGCTACAGAGAATCTTCAGTTCTGCAGGCAGATAGCTGGAGGAGTAAGAGTCTAAATCTTCCTGAGAAGAGCTAGAGAAAGCTGCTTGAGGAATCAAGATAGTTAAAACACATGCATAAGTCCAGAGAAAGACATGTCTCCAGAAACCATAAGAGTGGTTCTAGAATCTCTAGTTGGGCAAAGGGTTGCAGGTTTTCTTTTGTATAAAAACAGTCTGTGGTATGGGAGAGGTAGTGGTTGTACCAAAAATTCAAACCTCAGCAAAAGATCACAGAGCAAACAAAGAAACAGCAAACATGGCACAATCAATGAAGAAAAACAATATCTAGAAACTGGCTCTAAAGAAGTGCAGATATTAAACAACCTGACAAAGAACTTAAAATAACTGTTTTAATGATTTTTGGCAAACAAGAAGATAACAGACAAATAAAATATGTCAGGAAAGTAATATATGAACAAAATGAGAATATTAACAATGAGAAACTATAAGAAAGAACCACATACAAATTAAGAAGTGAAGAAATCACCAGAGAAAGTCAATAATAGACTTACTTGATCAAGCAGAAGAAGGCATCAATGAACTTGAAGGCAGGTATTTGAAATCATCAAAGAGGAAAACAGTGCAGAAAAGTAAAAAAGGACTAAAGAAACTTCTGGCATAACACCAAATCCAAAATATTTATATTACAGGAATTCCAGAAAGGGAATATAGATAGAAATGGGCACAGAGACTACTGAAAAAAAATAATGGCCAAAACCTTCCTAAATCTGAGGGGGGAAAAGGGCATACAAATTCAAGAAGCTGGGACTAGGCGGGTAGCTCAATGTAAAGCACTTGCATGAAGCCCTGGGTTTGATTGACAAAACAGTATATCCAATTCAAGTAGCTTAATATTCTCTAACTATGGAAAATCTATCCAGACCTACACATAGATATATTATCATCAAACTATCAAAAGTCAAAGTCAAAGAGAGACTCTTGAAAACCACAAGAGAAAAGGGACATCACATACAAAGGAACCTCTATAATATTACTAGCAAATTTCTCAGCAGAAACCTGGCAGGCCAGAAGGTAGTGGGGTGACATATTCAAAGTAATGAAGAAAAAATAAATGTCCAACAAGAACACCATCTGCAGGAAAATTGCTCATCAAAAAATGAAGCCAAAATTCAGAATTTCCTAAATAAATAAAAATGGAGAGCTTATAACCACTAGACCTTCCAGACAAGAAAATGCTAAAGGGAATCCACAAGTTGAAACACAGGGATGTTAGAAAGCAGCGTAAAGGCATATGAAAATATAAAGCTCCCTGATAAAGGTAAATACATGGACAGATATAATAACCTGTGTTATTGCAATTTGGGTACATAAATCTTTTAATTCTGGCATATTATTTAAAAGAAAAAAGCATTAAAAACCGTACATCAATGTTAATGAGTATATAATGTATAAAAATAATTTGTGATGTCAGTAATATAAAGTGCATGTGAATAGAATCATAAAGGAATAAAATTTTTATATGCAGTTGAAAATAAATGATCAGTTTACAAGAGATTGTTAAAATTTTAAGATGTTTCAATCATCACAATGGTAACCACAAAGAAAATATCTACGGAATATACACGAAAGGAAATGAGAAAGAAACAAAGCTTGTTATTATAAAAAAATTAATGGAATACAAAGGAAGACAGTAAAAGAAATAAGAAGGCACAAAAAAGAGATGAAACATTAGGAAATAATTAACACAGGCAATAGTAAGCCTTTTCCTATTCATAAATACTTTAAGTAGATTGAATAAACTCCTCAGTCCAAAGACATAGATGAACTAAATGCTTAATAAAATAAGATCCAACTACATACTTTCTACGGAAGACTTACTTTAGTTTTAAGGATGTATATAGGCTGAAAATGAAGAAATGGAAAAATATATTCCAAAAAAGTAGTGATGAAAAGAGGTGGAAATTATTAAAGGCTTTGAGGAACAAAACTAATACAAAGGAAAAATGACATTATATAAAGACAAAGGGTTAATTCTCCGAGAAGATAAAACAATTTTAAATATATGCACACAAAAGATCTGAATTCCAAAATATATAAAAGAAACATTAATTGAATTGAAGGGAGAAGTGGGCAGTAAAACAATAATAAAAGGAGACTCTTAAATACCCAACATTAAGTAACAGAAGTCAGCGAGGAAATAGAGGACTTAACAATACTGTAGGCCATTGGACTTATCAGATATGCACAGAACACTTCACCAAATATCAGCATATAATGCATTCTTCTCAAAGGTACATAGAGTATTCTCCAAGATAGACCACACATTAGGTCACTAAAAGTGTTAGCAAATTAAGAAAGATTGAAATTATACAAAGTGTAATCAACACTTTAACATTACCCATCAAGAAACAAAGGAAAAAAGAAAACTAAAGTTAGCAGAAGAAAGACAATAATAAAGATTAGAACAGACATACATGTGATACAGAAGAGAAAAACAACAGAAAAAAAATCAGTGAAATTGACTTAATTATTTGACAACAACAAAACTGACAAACCCTTAGCTAGATTAAAAAATAAGGAAAAAGATTTAAATAAATATGATCAGAAAGGAAAGAAAACTTTCACAGAAATAAACCTTCTCAACAAAGAAAAGCCCAGGATCAGATCATTTCATTGTAGAATTTCACCAAGCATTTAAAGAAGAATCAATGCCAATTTCTCCTTAAAATATTTTTTTAAATGAAGAGGAGTGATTACTTGAAACTATGAGACTATCATTATCCTGATACCCAATTCAAAGATACTTAAAAAAATCTATAATATCCCTTATTAAAGTTGATGCAAAAATCTTCACCAAAGTATTAACAAAATTTAATAGCTCATGAAAGGAATTATATGCTATAACTGAGTGAGATTTATTCCTGGAATGCTTGACATACAAAAATTGATTAATGTAATATGTTACATTAACGGAATGACAAAACCATATAAACTTCTCAATTTATATGTAAAAAGTTTGACAAGATTCAATATACTTTCATGTTAGAAACACAGACTAGAAGTAGAAGGAAACTATCTCAACATAACAAAGGTCAAATATGAAAAGCTCACAGTCAACATTACACTCAAGGATGAAAGGTTGAAAGATTTTTTTTCTAAGACCAGAGACATGTCAAGGATGCCCAAACTCACCACTTAGAATAGAAGGAGTACTTGAAGTCCTAGTCAGAACAATTAACAACTACAAAATATTGCCAAAAGTAAAAAAGACAAAAGTAAATGGCAAGACAGGCTGTGTTCACGGTTTAGAAGACCAAAGCAGTCAAAGACTTCAACGAAATTCCAACATTTTTTTTTTTCAGAAAGAGAAAACCATACTAAAATTCATATGGATTCTGAGGGGCTCAAAATAGCTTAAACAATATTGAAAAAGAAAAACAAAGCTGAAAGTCTTATACTTCCTGGCTTCAAAATGTATTGCAAAGCTATGGTAATCAAGGGTTGTGGTACTAGTATAAACCAGACATACAGACCAATGGAATAGAATAGAAATCCCAGGAGAGGGTGCCAAACTCATTCCATGGTGAAGTTAAAAAATGCTGCTGAGAAAACTAGATGTCCTCATACATCTAGAACAAAGTTAGATCTTTACATCATATATAAAGTTTAACTCAATTTGAATTACAAGAGGCTGGAGCTTAGCTCAGGGGTAAAGTGCTTGCTTAGTATGTGCAAAGTCCATCCTGGTACAAAAAAATAAAAATAAAAAATTTATAGACTTACAGACCTAAAAGGTAAGGCCCCAGACTATGAAACTTCTACAAAAAACTCAATGGAAAACCTTCATAATGTTGAATTTGGACATGATTTCTCAGACATGACAAAAAGCATAGGCAACAAAAGCCAAAACAGATAAATGATGCTACATAAAACTTCAAAATTTCTGTGCATCAAATTTCTGTGCCTTTTCACAGGTAAAAAGGCAACCTATAAGCATAGGGGAAATATTTGGAAATCATATCTATGATGAAGGGTAAATATTGAGAATATTAAAAAATATTCCTACAACTCAACAACAATAAAAAATATGACAATTAAAATAGGAGAATGGGACTTGGATAGACAATTCTTGAAAGATCATATGTAAATGGCCAACAGGGTTATGACAAGGTACTTTACATTCGTAATCATCAGAATAATGAAAATCAAAACCACAGTGAGATACCACTTCAGGTGCATTAGGATGGCTACCACCAAGTGTTGGGGGAAGATTCAGAGAAATTAGAACCTCTGAGTTCTGTTATCAAGATCGTAAAACGTGCAATTTCTAAGAGAAACTTACGACAGAACCCCCAAAAAATTAAAAACAGAACTATTATTTGATCTAGCAGTTCCATTGTTGGGTATATTTACCCCCAAATTATAACCTATATCTCAAAGATATTCACACTCTCTTGTTATCTGTTGCTTTACTTACAATAGCCAAGAGATCAAAACCACCTAAAAGTTTATTGGCAGACAATTGAATAAAGAAAATTGTATAATATGCATACATCTAACTATTATTAAACTTTAAAGAGAAAAAAAAATCCTGTTACACACTAGAGTATGGAGGCACCTTGAGGTCATTACATTCAGTGAATGAAGGCAGTCATAAAAAGACTAATACTGTATGTCTCCACCTATATAGGGTACCTGAAGTAGACAAATTCATAGAAACAGAAAGCAGAATGTTTGTTAGCAGAGTTGGAAGAAACTGTGAGATGGAGACGTACTGTTTCATGGGTAAGGAGTTTCAGTTAGCAATTTGAAAAATTTCTGCAGACCTGCTGTATGTCTGATTCACACTGATGTGGAACAGTGTGAATATAGCTAACACTACTGATATGCACACTTAAAAATGTATAAGATGGTACATGTTTATGTTATGTGCTTTTAACCACTATTTAAAGACTCTCCTCTCCCAAAACACTTAGAAATAGGTGCGGGGAAGTCAGAACTGTGCCCCTGCCATTCTTAACTCTTCATTTCTTGTCCTCTTAAGTATATTTTTTCTTGATCATCTATGCTTATATCCATCGAAGACCTAATGGATAATGGGTACTGTCCAGAAGGGCAAGTGTAATCCACTTTTTCCCATGGTTTGGATCCCAGATAAGATGAAATATATGCACACATTGAGCACATCACCCCAAAAGGACCAGTGGCTATAAGAATCATAAAAATTGCATTTAATGTGCACCAGATACTAGTCTGTGTGCTTGAAATGTAGTGATTTATTTAATACCTACCAAAACTTGTGAGGTTGACATTGTTATTGTCTCCAATTCGTAGAAGGCTAGGAAACCCTAAAATGCACATTCTTTTTTTTCTTTTCTTTTTTTTTTTATAGTGCTGGGTATTGAACCCAGGTCCTTGTGCTTGCAAGGCAAGCATTCTACCAACTGAGCTATATCCCTAGCCCTGGAAACCCTAAAATTGACCTCTGACAAATGTTAATAAGTATGTGTGTCCTGTGTGTCTGTGTGTGTGTCCCATTAGTCTACTGAATTATTCATTTCGATTAAAAAGATAAAACTTCACAGTAAGTTTGTACATTCAACAAGTATTTGTTGATCACATTCTCTATGGGAGGAGAAAGTAGGTGAAGAGGGGGAACCTCTGGGTTAACATTTAGATGAACTAGTTTAATGAATTGTTCTCCCTTTCGACTGAGAGCTGACAACTGGAGTAAAGAAGACTCCATCGTGGGAAGTGGGAGGGTAAAGATGGGAGCAGGCCTGGGCAGCATCGTGGGAAGGGTTTTATGCAACTCTATCAAGTTGGTATTTCCAGAGGAATTCAATAGTTTCAGGTAGAAATAGTTGAGTCAGACTTTTTGATTCTTGTAATTATTGAAGCCATACAAATATATACTAATTTCCCACTGATTTTAATTAATATACCTGCACAAAAGAGTGTCTAAATAGATCTTCAACACAAAGAGAAAAAGAGGATAAACAACATTGATACAAATGACTTTAATATAAACTTGCTAGACTGCTTCTCCCAGAGAGCTAAAACACTCTCAGAAACAAGGTAGTTATGTTTGGAAAATGAAGTAATTGCTTTAGACCACTAAACAATCATTTGGTGACTGTTTTAGTGTGCTAAATTCTTACTTTATCCCCAGGGAGTAGTTTTTCTCGTGAAGAGACTCCATTCAGTACAAAAGTATACTCATTAGTATATTATGGAATTCCATGGAATTGCAAAGTAAAGTGTTAATTAATTTGGAGAACTATATTATTATACTAAGTAATAGGAATTTACATGGTTAGAGAATATTCCATTAATCTTTTAAGTTTATATAGTCACTGTAGGTGGCACAGTGAAAACTTCATAGACAGAGAATTCATCTGACTAAAATATATATTATTTATAAACTCTTATGAATACCACATTTTGCCTTTTGATGTAAAAAGCCAGATGCTACCCTTATGGAGTAATTGAAAATTATTAAAATGTGCTCATGGTTCATTTCATTAAGTAAATACATTTCTCAATTTAAAAAGAAACTTAAATTGAGACAAGAAAAAGGACAAGACATGGAGTTAAAGCACTTTTTAAAAAGTGCTATGGATCCCAAATGTCTAAAATGTTGAAATATATCAGAAATTCTTTAAGCTGTGTACAGAATGAACATAGAAACAATGCGTAGCCAATAGTGTAGCATCCCCCCAAATGAGAGTTTTATTTAATCCAGATTTCCAGAAGCAAATGAGATTTAACTTTTTTGTGAAAATGATGGTACAATTACCAATGACGATGATTTCTAATGCTTTTCATTTACTGAAAATGAACATCATTTAAAAAGTCTTTCTTTTTCAGAAAAGAAGCTTTCATAAATGAACACTTAGGGCTATATTCTTAATGGGCATTCTGAGTACCATTGGCATAATGGGAATTTTGTATGAGCATCAAGGAAAACATATCCCACTTGAGAGTCTGATTTCTAGTTCAGGTCTGTGGTATCATTGCACCTGGTTTCTTAAATGAAATAAGGAGTTTATGCACATAGAGGTGATGATGAATGATACTTTATAAACTGTCATTCTCATGAGATGAGAACTAATCTCTTTGGACTTTGACTAGGTTAAAATTGTAAGCAAGCAAAGGTACAAGTCAACAAACGGAAAGTTTAGGGCTAGGACTGTGATGTATTTGAATCTCAGATTTTCAGTTTTACATGACAGTTTAATACTGAAAATGATAGCAATGAGAAAAATTGTTTAAAATTTTTATCTTTATGTACAAAGAATATGCTTTTGACAATCACGTGAATAATTTTGTTTTTGGCCAACTAATATGAAGGTTACATAATGAAGGTACTAATCATTTCATGCACTGTTGTGGTGAGCAGATGAACTGAATAGTGTCTGAAGGAAATAGGGAAAAACAGCTGAGTCAGGAATCTGAGTTCAGCAACTTCTAAGTACTCTGTGTGTGTGTGTGCGTGTGTGTGTGTGTGTGTGTGTGTGCATGTGCATGCACAGGATGATATTTGTGACGAACTTATGAGAAAATGGTGACACATGTTTTCTTCTTTTGGCATAGATTATTTCCATGTGTACTACCTTGGATATCAGGGCATTCATTTGATTACCAAGCACATCATCACATAGCCCTCCAATCAGATCTTTGATGCCTAAACATTCTTGTCTGTCTCTTTCATTCTGACATAGCTCGTGTATAATTGTTCATCCTTTTGCTCCTCAAGCAACCGATCTCGTACTGCTAGGTTAATAGGTGGTTTATAGTATTTATCGCAGCAGTTTCCCATGGGGGATATGGTCACAAACTAGTGTGTCATGATCAGCAGTGAGTGATATGGCAGGCAGGCACTTATTTTGCATGACATGATACTAAGGTTTATGTAGGGTGGTGTTTTTTAAAATTAAAGACTATCCTTATAATATTATTTGTTGTCTCAATGGCATTGTGACTTGCCTTCTTGGAGGATTTGGAGTTACACAGGTACTTACATGGAATTCTGCACTCTCAGGTACTTTCATGGAATTCTGCACTCTCAGATAACCACCATCCTCAGAGCCCTTCTTGGAAAAAAGAAGGGCTAATTTTCTGATTTAAAACATGCTCAAGTGGGGAGATGTTGGCTAAAAAGGTCAACAAACTTTCAATTGTAAGACAAGTAATTTCTGAACACCTAATGTACAGCATGGTCACTATGGTAATAGTGTACTATATAGATAAAATACGTGAAGAGAGAAGATCTTAAGTTACTTCAATCATAGTAATTATTTCACAGCATATATGCATACAAAAAATCATTGTACACTTTGAACATATACAATTTTTTATTTGTCAACAATAACCTCAATGTAGCTGGTGGGGGAGGGGAGAAAGAGAAAATGTCAAAGTAACCAGATAAAATAGTTTGAGATTTAGCCAGTTTATCAATTATACTTTGCTTCTTTGTCATCAAAATGATGGTGATGGATTCCTTGAAATGGTAGTTCAGTTTTTTATGAATACAACTATAAGCTTCTAGGGCCTAAAATGATCCATCAGCTCCAAATGACCCAGAAACAAGCTCAGAACCATTACAGATCAAGCAGAAATATACTCGTCTCCACTTTGAAAAATGATGAAAAAATTAAAATTTTCCTTTACTGAATGTGCATCACACTGGAGACTTTATATATGTTCTTTTGAATAATTTCAGTATACCTCAAGTTGGGATTATCTTTTCTATTTTCCAGGTGAAATAACTAAACTTTAACTGTAAATGGCTGAGTGGACACTTCGGTCTGACTCTAATGCCAATGATACTTCTATAAATTGATGCTGCTTCTCAACTGTCATTGAGGACCAAATTTCAAATGACAAACTAGATGTAATTACAGTGATTTGGCTTGAAAACAGGCAGTGCCTGTGGTTTTCCTCCCAGAGTGAGCTGCAGTCACATGGACCTAATAACAGGGTAATGGGTACTTGAAAATCCCACTAAGAGGAGTGTAGGTGTGAGAGGCCCTGGTAGGTGTAAGAGAAGTCACTGATAATCTGCACTCTGAAAAAGATGCACTTCAAGAAAGTAAACTCTTCCACTGACTCCAGTTCTTACTCAACACACATGGAATCTCAGAGCAAAAAGAGGTTTGTGTCTGCAAAATCCCTGCCAGGCAGCTGAGTTGGTTGTCTCCTACCACACCAGGAGATATTAATTAGGGATGCAAATTTCAATTTCAACTGAATGTGGCTATTGTGTCTGGGCCTAAAGGGATAAGTATGCCTGGACTATTTGGCTCTATTAGGCATTAAACTCATGGTTGAAAGTTTTATAAACAAAGTTTCTTTAATTTTGTTCAGTATATTAAGTAGTAAGACTCCAGTGTTTTAGGACTATTTAGTCATGCTTTTCCCACAACAAATGAAACAAATCTCAAGTCTGTACAGATGATGTTTATATACTCTTTCTTAAAAATTCTCTCATTTCTTCTCCTTTCTTCCCTCCTGTGCACTTGCTCTCTTTCTCTCTCTTTACTTCTCTTTCTCTTTTAACACAATTTTGTCTTTTTGCTGATAGAATGATGCAGTTTAGGAGGAATATTTTGATGATTCAGGGGCAGATGGATCTAACTGCAAGAGCAAAGTCCTTGAGTAGGCATGAGGGTGTGGCCCACTGTACAAGGTGAATGAAGGGGACCGAAGTGGAGACCCTGAGACTGGAGTGGGGACACAGAATTCATTGGATCAGGGAAGGCACCAATATGACTTGGGAGGAGTCTGTACAATTACAGAACTTTTATTTTATCATTGAAGCATATCAGCCCATTGTAATAGATGTTGAGAAGTTGAATGGATGATGGGTGTTAGGAGAGTTAGAAGAAGTGTGTTTGTTTCCTAGGACTGCATATGACCAAGTACAACAGAAGCTTGTTGTCTCATATTTCTGGAGGACAGAAGTCTGAAAACAAGATGTCACACTCTCTCTTCAGTCCACTGGGGAACCTTTCCTTGCCTGTTCCTAGCTTCTGGTGGCTTACCAGCAATCCTTGAAATTCTTTAGCTTACAGATTCATTACCCCAATCCTCTGGAATGGGATGTCACATGACATCTTTCCTCTGTGTGTCTTTCTTCTTTCTATAAGGAAACCAATCAGATTTGATTAGGAGTCCACCCTTTTCCAGTATGACCTCATCTTAGCTAATTATATCTGCACTAACATTACTTTCAAGTAAGATCATAGTCTGAGGTACTGGGTGTCAGATTTCAACATATCTCTCAGATGGGACACAACTCAACCCCTCACAGGAAATATGAAATAACTGGCCGGGAGAGAAGGGTGAATGGAGTGAGATGACTGTGTTGAAGTCCTAGGGGCAAATTCATTTGCATTCATAAAATCTAAGAGATTGCTATCAACTTGATCAACTCAGACCATGATAGGAACAGAAACGTGTTTCTGTTTTGTTTATATATTATTTTCATGTGTGTGTCAGCTTAGATTTTATTTTAAGCTAATTTTAATAACTCCATTTTCCTGCCAGTGGATAAAAATATCACTCACCAAAATATAAGTATGATCTAAACATGGTTTATCCAAATAGCAGATACCTCTTTTTACCAAAACTGCTTTGTGTTAATAGTGCAGAAGAATGAAAGAAGAAAAAATTCTTTGTTTTAAGTTTTTATATTCTTATAATCATGGAGATACATTTTTGGTGTGTAAAAAAATATTATACAGTTATAGAGCAAATTGCTTTCAAGCCAGATTGATGTTCTCTTTTTCAGAATTGTATCAGCTTTTAAAAAAATAATCTACAAACTTCACTAAGGTATCTATCCTTCTTGGTAAGCTATTTAAAGGTAACCCCTGTGAAAAAATCCTTTTCTAAACTGTTTTAGAGGGTTCAGGGAGAGACCCAACCTGTTAATTTCTAATGCAGAAGGGCTGAGAATGACCAGAGCTAGAGAATGAATCCTAACAGTCAACTTCACCTTCACAGAAGGAGAGATGGGGGAAATAACTTGCCCTTGGTTACTGAGTTACCAAGTCATAGAGTAGGGTTTGAACTGGATTCTCTAAAGTCCCACCCTCCGTAACAATTCCTGCTTCAATTCATTGCCTACATATGTACCTTCCTGAGTCAGGCTGGTTTCCCTTTCTGGCTTTCTACATTCTAGTCATCTGGGTCCTCCTCTCACCTCTACCTACTGGAATCTGTTTAACACAAGGCCTTTATGGTGTTTAGTTTTGGGGATGCTCATGACACAGTTATCAGGGCGAGACTGAGTCTAACAGGTAACCGAATATGGTTGTTCACCCAGGTGAGTTACACCAGGCCTAAGAACATCATTTATTCACCATTCTTTAATTCACAAATATTCATTGATTCTCACTATCTGCCAGGAAGTGGGCTGAATTCTTCACAATGATGAATATACAAGCGATGGTCTCGACTTTCTCACAACCCAACTGAGAACTCCCTTTCCATAAAAGGAATTAGACAATGTCAACCACTGAAATTCAGGTACATACACACGTGGGAGGGCAGGAATAAAAAAATCAAGGAATATGTATGTGACTTTGAAGAGGAAATTCATGCAGAAAGAGAGAATACAGCCTGGTGAGCTGTCTTGGCAAAGACCATGAGCAGCACCTGAGAGACATGCTCCAGGTACAGTTTGCACTACAGTCACAGTAGCCTGGGTTGACACAGTTGCCTTAGAGGTGTGTGCACAACTGTGTATCTGAGAATTTTTAAGAACAACAGGAAAAGTTACAATGTGCTGGGGCCTTCCAAAACAGACAACCTGGAGAAGAGGAAGTCATTAGTTCTCTCTCTTGCAGTAGAGGATGGACACTTGTGGGGACCAGGTTCAAGTGGGCATCAAGTCTGACCAGTGGCCCAGGTGAGTGGTGGACCGTGACCTTCGGCACTGCCATGGATAATAGGTGAGAACAATCGTGGCAGCAGCTAGGGCTGAACACTCAGAAGACAAATGCAGAGATGCAGGGATCAGGCAGGGCAGCAGCCTAGAAATGACACAGGATCATGTTTCAGGGCAAATCTTAAACAACCCGAGGGCCCAGGGCTTGGTGTTACTGACTTCAAATCACTGCATTTCTAAGATCAGCCCGTGATCTGGCCAAACTTTTTAGAAATGTTAACTCATTTGACTTTCACAATATCCATGCCAGGTGCTGTTTCTTCTTTTACTCACAGATGAGGAGACTAAGGCATCAAGAGGTTAAGCAAGTTGCATGTGGTCCCATAGCTAGTAGGCAGCAAGGCTGGATATTTAGCCAGTGACTTTTGTTCTGGAGTCTGTTTTAGCCACAGTGCTAAGCTGTGGAGAAATATAAATCTGGCCAGTGGGTTTCTGTGATCATTTGATAAAAACTTCTTAAACACTTGTATTAATCATCATTCTTGGTGCTGGGAATAAAGTAATGAAAAGATAGATGGGATCTCAGTTTAAATGAAAATGAGCTCACAAGTTAGAAGAAAAAAATAACAAGTAGAAATATTAGAGCTCTGCAGTTCAATAGGTGGTCAGTGTGATTTGGAAACTGATTTGTAAATTATATTTTATTTTTCTTAATTACTTTTTGCTTAAATTTTGATAATTTGGCCATTGGGAAAATTGTAATGTATTTAGAATACCTCAGGTATGTAAACCTGTTTTTTTCAATTGTAAAATTTTATGAAATCTGAATATAGATCAAGCATTTTGTATGAAAAGTTTAGTGTCTGTATCGAGATTATGCTGTCATTATCAATTATGCCCCAGTTTTCAAAGACTTTGTAGAAAATAAAGAATGTAAAATGTCTCATTTTTAATTTCACATTGGTTATATGTTAAAATGATAATGTTTTGTATATATTGGCTTTAATAAAACAGAATATTAAAATTAATTTTGCTCATTTCTTTTGAAATTTTTTAAGTAACTACTTGTAACTTTAAAATTGCCTATGAAGTTTATACTATATCTCTCTTAGAGTTTTCTGAAGAATTCTAGGTGTGATGAACAAAGTAGAATAGGGAAACAGAATGGAGAATATTAGGGAGCTTATTTTAATTTTTATTTATTTTATTGCAATAAGGACAATTACCATGAGATCTCTTCTTAATAGGTTTTTAAGTGTTCAGACAGTATTGTTATTTAATGGCACAGGTTGGACAGCAGATGTCCAGAATGTATTCATCTTACACAACTGAAACTTTGTACCCATTTGACCCTGGGGAATGGAGCCACTGGCTGAAGCAATGAGAAAGCTGGATCCAGTCACTGGACCACCAGGGAGCATCAGGTGGTTATGTTAGTTTGTGTCATTGGGTGGATACTAAGGAGAATTTATTCAGATGAAGCAATTCCTGGGTGAGCGTTGTAGCAGGCAGAAGAAACCCCTATTGCAGGGAGCCTGAGTATAAGTACCACCTGGAGTGAAAGCAAGGAGCTGGAGCAGCTGGAAGGGGCAGGTGAGGGGACACAAGATGTCACACTTCTTGGACCTTGGAGGTCACAACCAAGAGTTGAGAATCCTTTTTAAACTATGCCAGGTTTCTAAATGGGTTAATGTCATAATCTGATTGATGGAGAAAGGAGACATGGAAGTGAGTAACTGAGGCAGAACAGATTGCAGAACTCTGTGGCTACAGCCAGGTTCTCCTGGAGACTTCCTGGCAGAGCAAAGGGGCTAGAGAACCAGGAATCGGGTTGACATCTTAAAGTCTCTCCAGAGTGCACTGTGTGAACTTCCAGTTATATGCCCTGATTTGTGGCCACAGACTGGGGAGGCCCTAGTATATTTGAGTTTCACTAGGATATGATCTGGCATACATTAATTATTCAATGGGTGGTTATTAAATTAAAAATATTGATGGTAACTTTATTTCTTCCAAGAAGGCCTGTCAAATTCTCACGTCAAAGTTGTCTCACTTCTGATTTATCCCATTTGGGAACATTTTAGTAGTGGCTTCCTAAAGATAAGCAACATCAAACCTTGGTGTGGGAATTCTGCTGGATTAAGAACGAAGCTGGCACAGAGACTGAATTCAGCTGGACCTGGGCTTGCAGGGGACTTTCAGAAGAGCACATCTGTTTATATAGTAAGAGATGACAGCATATCAGGTGCTGTTATTCAGAGTAGCAGTGATGGCAGGCAGATGGGTGCAGATTTGGAGTCAGGCTTTCAGTAGCATAGAAATGAACATTTTTTTTTTGGAAGTAAGCAGTAAGGTTTGGAAGCACAAGAATGCCACCCCAGAGATAAGAGTGTGGTTTTCTCAGACTTGGCCATTCTCTACAGTGTGACCTTAGGAAAAACCACTTGTTTTTCTGGGCCTCTGGTGAAGACTAGGGATAAATTAGTTTTTCCTCTTCTTAGAATCTTTAGAGAGATTCTGCCCATATTGGTGGAATGTGTGAATCAAAGACTAAGTAAATACTCTACTGTCTAATTTATTTCATCAATTTCCCCTTTGGACTATTGGATTACCACACAAACCCTGTGTGTCTGAAGTCTACTAGTTCTGGATAATTTACATTTAATTTGAACAAATCTTTTCAACCCAACAGCAGAAATTAATCACTGAAATTTCAAAATTACTGTAAAGTGGATTTAACTTTATATCCTCACAATAGGTACCAGGCTAAGTGCACTATAAACAGTTTCTGGTGTGCCACCAAAATATTTACTTAGGACCCAGAGGGGTAAATGGATATCCCAGAGTCTAATTACCAGCAAGCAAGAAAGGAGTCACCAATCAAACCACAACTTTAATAAATTATACAGGCCAGTTAGCTGTTACAATGAGAGGTAAAAGACAATGAACTTGTGAGAGGTTTAAGTAAGAATTTATTTTTTCTCATTGGCATCATTTGCATGTCAGAGGGAAGTTTGAGGAATCAGATATTTTCAAAGTCAGTTAGCATTTTAGAACCCATTATAGAGAAATGATTCCAAGGTTGTCATCTCTTTGATTTGGCATTGTACTTTTTCTAGATTCTCATGAAGGACTCTAAAATCCTTATGTATGGAGATGGAATGGCCCATGTGCATTATGTAACCCTTGGTGCCTGATAGTAAGTGCCACAGTCCCCCACATGTTAGAGCCCGAACTCTTCTCAAAAGTCAGATTCTCACCTGGTGCTGCAGCGGCTCTGGAGGCTGAGGTAGGAGGATCTTGAGTTCAAAGTCAGCTTCAGCAAAAGCAAGGTGGTAAGCAACGCAGTGAGACCCTGTCTCTAAATAAAATACAAAATAGAATTGGGGATGTGGCTCAGTGGTCGAGTGCTCCTGAGTTCAATCCCTGGTACCCTGCCCCCACCCCCCAAAAAATGTCAGATTCTGTTTGATTTGTGCTCTTCTGTCATGTTGATTAAGTATTCAGTATTTGCTTTCAGGTCACTAATTGCCACATTTGTTCTTTTTTTCTCAAAAAAGATTTCCTCTAGTTGTTTTCTTGTCTGTTCTTATTACTTCGCTTCAAGTTCATTGCAGCAACACGGTCTGACTTTGAAGAACCTTAAAGCCCCAATGAGAACTGATCATGAGTTTTGTCTTCACTTAAGAAAACATACTGGTGAATCTTCCTGCTATCATCATAAAAGTGACATTTCTCATATTAGGTATGGTCATTATTAAAAAGCATTGGCAACAACAGGTGTTGGCGAGGATGTGGGGAGAAAGGTACACTCTTACATTGCTGGTGGGGCTGCAAATTAGTGCAGCCACTCTGGAAAGCAGTGTGGAGATTCCTTAGAAAACTTGGAATGGAACCACCATTTGACCCAGCTATCCCACTCCTTGGCCTATACCCAAAGGACTTAAAATCAGCATATTACAGAGATACAGCCACATCAATGTTCATAGCTGCTCAGTTCACAATAGCCAGATTGTGGAACCAACCTAGATGCCCTTCAATTGATGAATGGATAAAGAAAATGTGGTATATATATATACAATGGAATATTACTCAGCCATAAAGAATGATAAAATTATGGCATTTGCAGGCAAATGGATGAAATTGGAGAATATCATGCTAAGTGAGATAAGCCAATCTCAAAAAACCAAAGGAAGAATGATATCGCTAATAAGTGGATGATGACACATAATGGGGGGTGGGAGGGGTTAGTGTTGGGGTTGGAGTTGGGTTTAGGGAGGGAGGCAGGAATGGAGGAAGGAAGGATTGTATAGATGGAGGGGAGGGGTGGGAGGGGTGGGGGGAAGGGAAAAAATGGCAGAATGAATCAAACAACATTACCCTATGTAAATTTATGATTACACAAATGGTATGCCTTTACGCCATGTACAGACAGAGAAACAACATGTATCCCATTTGTTTACAATAAAAAAAAAATTTAAAAAAATAATTTTTTTTTAAAAAGAAAAAAAATCAATAAATTGAAAGCATATATAAAAAAAAAGCATTGGGGAAGTATTTAACGTGAACACTTCAAAATGCTAATTGTCACAGAGAGAATTAAACAGGTTCTGCCTTCCAGGATTGTACAACTTAAAACCATCACAGAAATCATTCAGATGACCTTTGGTTCATCTCCATTACATTACTGTACATTTTTAGCTATTACACATTATCAGAAAAAGCAATATTTTGCAATGTGGTGTCCAGAACCACACGTCGTATCTCCATTTCAGCATTCTTCATTGAAAGCTGACATCAGAACCACTCAACACATTTAGTCAAATGATTACATTTAAAGCCCATTTAAAAATATTTTGCCAAGTTTCTCCCTTTTGTGGAGTATCTTTATCCACATTTCTTTGCCAGATGTATCTGCTTACATTTTTCTGTCCTGATCTCACTTTATCATAGACCTACAATCTTATCTTTCTTAATTATATTTTTATAATGTCTCTATCCTTGTTGAAATATAACAAACTTTAGCAAATATAAGAAGGCCCTATGGCTAGATTACTCAAGAATGCATGCATTACATGGTAAAGGTACTTGATGTTTTATTTCGGGGGGGGGGATTTCTCTCACTTTAACCCATTTTGTCCCATCACCCTATGTGTAAGACACATGTGAAAACTTAAATTGAGCAACACATATAACATTTATGGTAACTTCAAAATAAATGGTGTATTTTTAGAATTCCATTCTTTTAGAAAATTAATATGCGAGTGATAAGAGCATTTGAAAATATTTTTAAATTCATTGTGAAAATGGCATAAACTTTACTGGAAATATTACTTTTACTAAAATTCAGTTGAACAAAATATTAGGAACACAACATATGTAATATAAGAAATGCATTCATGAAAGTATTTCAGAAGTGAGTTGTCATTTTGATTTGGGGGAATACTCTGTATTTCGAATTACCAATGGTTGAAAAGAGCTGTCCTATAAATAGGCCCCTGGGACAATATATATTGCATAGCAATGTGTAGCATACTGCACTGCTTCTGATAAACCCTAACATGCTACTACTTGTGGTGAGATAATAAAAGTGTCATTGATGCAACAAACTACAATAGTGTGGAACCACTTGGCAAGATTCAAGAATGAAAAAAAAAAAAAAAGAAAAGGAAAAAGTAGAGCCCATGGGCCTCAACCAAAGGTCGTGGGTACCTACAGCAATTCCAATGGCGGTGTGGACGAACGTGGCTGGCTGACTTCCAAATACTTCACCTCAATGAAAGATAAAAAGTGATACTGGCCTTTGTCCACTTGAATGATTGATATATGTATCATAAATTCATGAATTATCCATACACTTGGGAATAAAGACGAGAAAGATCTCAGAAATTGATTGGATTTTAAAAGTGATAACTGCTTAGCATAACAAAAATAACATAATGAGAACCCAGCAGGATGAAGGAAGTGGAATATCCTGAACCTACTTGTAGTGCTCATGACCAACTACTGTCTACTGTCCCACTTTCTTAAATCAGTATTCTGGCACTCTCGGTCACTGAAGTTCAGAAACTGGTAATAGCCTTTAAAACTCCAGTACATTGTCTCTGGCTATCAAGAATCCCACTCTGATTATGTTACAAAGCTGAAAATGATAAGATTGGAAATAATACTCCAGGATGCATATTGTATTTGCTCTAAGGTGATATAGACAGTGTGCATGTTTGTATGTATACCTACATACACACATATCATCAACCTTCTGATAAGAAAAACAAGAGTCCAGAGACAGAAGAAAACAGAATTAAAAGGAGTAAGTGTTGAAGGTGCAGCAGTGACAACTATTGGAAATGGCAAGTGGAAAATGAAGACAAATCATAGCATTCAGAAAAGAGAACCAGGGAAAAAGAGAGAAGATGAAGTGCCCCATGCATTTGAAGTGAAGATAGATGGTCAAACAACTATCAATTGAGCTTGAAGGTGTTATCACAGGAACAGGCAGGAGGTGCAACAAGGTGGGCGAGCAGACAAAAACAAAACAAAGACAAAGCACAACAAGGTCCACAAAGATTTCAGTAGCACATGAGGGCCCACTCTCAACCACCCTGGGCCCCAGAAGTATAATCAGTTCTTATCCATATGTGTAATTGTTGGAAGAACTGCAGACACTAAAACAGCATTCAACAAACAAACAAATATAACAGAGGAATTGAAAAATGAGTGTGAAGGAAGTCCTGTCATTAGTAGATTTTCAGTTTGTATTATTTTAGCATACGCATGGCAGAGCAAAGCACATAACATTACAGACTCCATAGTCTTATGTCAGCATCTGGACCATTAGCAGAATTGTCTACATGTGGATATCAATGGCCTTGCCATGATTTATCTACTCTGGATTTTGTTTGTTACTTATCTTTCAGTTTACTCACCTTGTTTGACTCTCTTCCTCCATGATGGTTTTGTGCTACTTTGGTACATTTTTATATCCTTAAACTTCAACTTATTTTTTGAACTCTCTTGAGTATGCTTTGTCTTCCATTTGGTAAAAATGGCTTATTTTTGCATAATCTTTACCAATGTCTTTTCTGTCACTTCCACTATCTCCCTCAAATTCTGCCACTGTCCTTTTATTGCATAATTGTCAGCACTGTTATGTTCAGTTTTGCTGCCATAAGCAACTGTCCTGTGTGTTTTTTTAAATAAAGTTTTAGTTGTCAATGGACATTTAATTTATTTATTTGTAGTTGGTGCTGAGAATTAAACCCAGTGCCTCACATGTGCCGGGCAAGCCCTCTACCACTGAACCACAACCCCAGCTCTCCTGTATGTTTTGTCCATACGTCATTTCTGGAAATTGAAAATCAACTTTGCTTACAGTATCACAAATATGGATACATTTGTATTGCTTAGTGAAGCACCATTCTAAACCTTAAAAGGAAAAATAAAAGATTTTGTACAAGGGAAAGAAAAGGAAAATCTAGATTGATCAGTGTGATATTAGGTCAATTACCTTGTATAATACTGAGACTCAGAAGGACAGTCATTAAAATTCTTCTCAGACTCTGTGTCATTCATCCAAAGCTTTTAAAGAGAGTTATATCCATCACTTGCTGGCATTAGATCACCACGATTTTATAGCAATGAGCCTCAGGAAGAAGATGGGTGTTTTTAAATTGCCATCATGCTTATTTTAAAAAGCAGAACATTTTATTACCTAAGTTTATTTTTGAGAGAACAGATTTAGTACCTCTAATTGAGACAGTATAGATGACTTGATGTACGTTATGAAAATTGCAAAGAGTAATACTGAAATATAATAGTGGGACTTTTTCAAACATTGGCTCTCTGAGCATTGTTTTAAGGTCAAAGCAATGACTAGAGTTTAGTTACCTCCTCACCAAGGAATAAGAGGGAAAAGCTGCTAAGTAAAAGCAGGAGAGGAAAAGTGGCTGTTCTTTCATACATTGGACTTCAGGTTCCACTAAGAGAAAGTCTTTGGTAACAATAAATATATTATCCTTCAAGGTCATCACACTTTTGCTCTTTGAATGCATACCAAAAGATATTTTTCTCCCCATTTTTAAATCTTTTTATAATTGTGAATCAATGTACTCTAACACCCTCAGGTTGCCTGCCTCTTCCCCACCATTATTTCTGAGGAAAACTGATCACATGACTCATCAACCTGGCCACAGCTGGTCAGATCAAGGGTAGATACCAACACCCATCCCAGCTGGGATCTTGGGTGCATACCAGAAAAACTATTACTTATCAGAAAACATACTTGGTGGCAGGGAGGTGGGGACTAGATATTGGAAATCTCATAGTACTAATAGGAAGTCTGGAAAGTCAATCCAGACTTCAGAAAAAGGTGTGAAGGAGTAGCAGGGGGCAATGCCAAGAGCTTGGCTCAGGTACCACTGCTCAGGTTCTGGCCTCTGGGCCACATGATCATTGCGAATAATCTGGAACCAGCACTGGGAATTTATGCCACGTCCTCCTGACTGAAGGACCAGGTAGAAGCTCCTGGTTTTTAGAGCCTTAGTCACGTGCCCCGTTTTTAAGCTGAGAAACAAGGAAAAGGCATTTCTGGCTCATGTGGTTGCTACCAAAACACACACACAGAGCAGAGTCTAAACAAACAGGAAGGGGGTTCAGATGCAGGGCAGCCAAAATCGTCAAAACCCTCTACAGTACTTTCCTGAGGGCAGTCCAACTCTATGCTGGCCAGGAGCCCATAAGGTGGTGTGGAAAGAGTGCTCTGCCCACCAGGGAAGGTGATTATAAAGGGAAGCAATCAGACTTTTTCTTAGAAACTTAGAATGTGCTTCATCCAGAGTCTGTAGTTTATTTGGGGTCTATAACTCAAAAGCACACAAAGAATAGGCAATAAGCAAAACCCACCAAATAGGAGAAAGTGTGCTTAAGCAGAAGTTGTGAAATAGCCAGGACTGTAGAGAGGAGTGATTCAGTACCAGCAAGACAAGGAAGGATGCGTTTAGTCACCATGAACTTGTAACTAGAGGAGGAAGTACTGGAAATCTGTACTATGGAAAAGCAAAGATAATTTGATCTCTAGAGTTGATTTTTATCATGAATGATCTTCCCAGTCTTGATCTTCCCTGAAACAAGGATATCCCTATATCCCATATGTTCTGTGTTGTCTTAAAATAATATATTTGTCTTAATTATGGTAAAAGCTAAACTCCTCTAGCAAATTGATTAAACAATAAAGTTTGTCACACAAGATAGACATTATATCTAGCATATGTGCAGTCCAGGGCATATAAGTGGATTTTACTCCATAAAGTGGAGACATCTTTCTAACATTAGTGTGGAACTCCCAGGGTGGTTGTAAAATAATTTCCATTTCAATGAGGAGAGAAAGGAAACAGCAAGCATTTTTTTGTTTTGTTTTGCTCCAAAGGAATTGGAAATTCCACCATCAATTCTGCTCACAACTCAATTGTGAGAACTTAAGTTACATGACTGACTCCTGGGAAATTTTGTGTCTAGCTGGACAGCCATTTGCCCAGGGGAAGAGATCTGAAGTGAAGGGAAGATTCCTGAGAGAAGTTAAGAATGTATCTGTTTCTAAAGAGCCATATCTTTATCAGAAAGCTATATTTGGTGCACAAATACCCTTGAGAAGAAAACAAAAAGAGTTATTTTATAGGTAGAGAAATGCAGATGTCCTCCTGTTGTTTAAAGATCCATATGTGAAATTCTTTTCATTATCTTGCTATTTCCCAAGTCCAGTGCAAATGATTCAGTAAGTAGAACAGAGTTTTAGCTAAAAACCATGTGGTGGTCACTGTCGAAACTGGTGCTGGTTTAAGGTCCCTTGTCCCCATCCTCCAGCTACTAGAAATATCAATTACAGAAGGCTCTCAACTGTGTCTCTCACTGGGTTGCTCTTCTCTGCAAGGAGCTGCCTTGCCCAAGTCCCCATCCTCTCAACCCCACCAGGGCCTGCCTGCAGTCAGTGACACAGGACAGCTCTAACTAACCTTCTTCAGTCCAGAGCTCTTTGTGGAATTGATATCTGAGGCTGCAGTTGCAGCCACACTGTAAATCATTGTTGAGTCCCCAGGCCCACCTTCTTCACTTCCCAACACGTACATTTCCTGAGAGACCTCCCTTGTAAGTCTTTTGCATACAATTCCTCATATTGGAGTTTATTTTCAAATAACCCAGATTGACATATGATGTGATAAGGGAGATTTTTATTGGAATTCGATCAAGAAAGTGAACTTTTAAGTGAACTACAAGAAAAATTCAATATGATTAGAGTAACTTGGCTGTAATTTTAAGACATATTTTCAAATTTTGCTTCGATTAGAATATCATCTAAAGTCAAACACTGAGGAGAAATTGTGGGCTGTTGTCTGATTTTATGATTACAGAATTCAGAAATCTAAATGATTTTATAGGTGTATTTACCTTCAAATATCAAAGCACACATTATTAAAACAACATGGACTTGATTCTTCACCCTATACCATGAAACAAATCATTGCCAATGGGAAATGTAAGTGTAAACCAAAACAGGAGGAAATTCATGTTTTCATATATATATAGGAAAAAAGCCCCCAAAATATTCCGAATGCTACCAGGAAATCAAATGGCAATGGAGGATAAAAAAATGGGGTTACAGAATTAAAAATAACTTGGCAAAACGATGTTTGGCTTTTAATTCCATAATGTATTTATTGTATTTATCAGGATGAATATTGTATTAGACTAATCAGGTGGCCATCTGAAAGCTTTCCTTGGCATTATCTCTAGGAAAAAAAAAAAAAAAACAACACATGAAGATTTTGTGGGAAAACATATATATTCAAGCTATAGGCATCATATTTGAAATCTATATTGAGTTTATTTTTCAAATAAGTGTGAAAAGGCAGATTTAATCTGAACACTATCATATTACAAAATGTTAAGTATTCCTGTGCCATATCTATTATGGTAAATGAAACTGATCTTATGTTGCTGCTTTATCTTTTCTAGAGCTACCACGAAAGAATATTCTTTCAGCACTTAAAAAGAATTATGCATCTGTTAGACAGATGTTCAGTATTATTTACTCTCAACCCAGTAAACAGATGCTTATTATATTTAGCTACCAAATTATGGCAATCCAGGGAGGAAAATATTCCAAATAATGAATATAAAATGTGACTAAATATTTGTTAGCTCATAATTAGTGCTAATTCTAGCAGTCTGAGAATGATGTGAAAATGAAGGAAAAAACAAATCTTTACAATTATCTGATGAGTTTAATTTCCAACTAACATGTCTAGATCCTTTCTTTGATTCATCCAGGTAGACTGTTGTTGTATTGTGTGTTTATAATATGAGAACAAGTCCACCAGTGCAGAAATGTTAAAAATGAAAACCAATTTAAATATTTTCTAAAATATTAGTCATGCACTTACATGATTTCTAATATTTGGATTCTAAAAATCGTACTTTGTTGTGATTAAAATTTAGAGGATTATGTGATTGTTGTTTGTTTTTTTCATATAGAAACCTCTCTAATTTTTTAAATTTATACATATATATTTTATAGTTGTTGATAGACTTTTATTTTATTCATTTATATATATGCAGTGCTGAGAATTGAACCCAGAGCCTCACACATACTAGGCAAGCACTCTACCACTGAGCCACAACACCTGAGACTTCTTTAATTTTAATCTGTGGTTACAAATTCCTTGCCTTCACATATGGGATGTGCCTCATTTTTTTTTTAACTCTTCTACCCACTATATTTAATTCTTTCACTCCTTCCAGGGCTTGAATTTCCTTTCCTAAACTAGAGAATTCCCAAGAAAAGTCACAATGGTGCCTGATGCATTTTTGAATCTGCTTCTAATAAAGTTTTATAAAACATGTGGGTGTAAGAATATAGTTGATATTGTTTTTCATGTGCAAACAGACTGGCCTTGAGAAATGGGAAGATCATTTTGACAGCCAATGTGCCTATTAATGTCAGCAAAATATATGTATAATCGAGGCACCAGATTGTTTATGACTCTGCTCTGGGCCACTCCATGGCCCCAGCATGGGGTTACAAGTTGTCTCAAAAAAACGATTTTATAGTTTTGTCATGACTGCTTTCCTTCATCTCAATCTACACCTTTACCAATACTTGGCTTTGACTTTAAAATTAATCGTCCTGTGTTTTCAGATTTCTCATCCTACTTACCATGTCCTAAAGCTCACATTTTAAAATTTAACTTTGGTTTAATCTTGGGTCATTATTCTGCCCTCAGGACAGCTTTGACTGGTTCACCTGGGGTGTCTGGGCCCCATCACACTTTTGGTATGATCCAATCAGGTCAAGGGTCAATGTTATTGAAAGACTCTGTAATCCCGAGATGGATGATTGGAGAAATTATGATAAGGTTTCTCAAAGATGCTAACATTTCTCCTCTTTGTCAGCTCATCATCTCTTAGGAAAGCATTTGATTAAAGTTGACAATGCCTTGATTTGTCAATTGATTGAAAATTGGCTGAGGGTGAATATATCAGAAGCTACATTCTTTATAGGTATTGAAAACTTGAGATTTCTGGATTCTTCTAAGATCATGTTTTTCAGGGTTCTGCAACCAGATTTAAGTTGCTGTAGATTCAAGGGCCATTAGCAAATTTATTTGCTAAGTGTAAGTCTGAAATTTCCCCTGATTGATACAGATACTTACCATTAATAACTGTCCCCTCATCAAGAGAAGACTTGTATGTTCTAGTTTGTGCTCTTAGTAATTGGATAGGGAAACCTGTGTTCATCGCTCATGTTCTGTTCTTCACTGGATCTAGTACAACAGTAATTTCAATTTTATTATTTTTTTCTCTCCTTATTAAGCTTCATGACATCATGGAACTCTGATGTGAACTTCTAACTTTTCTTATGGTATAACTTAAGATGAATAAGAAAACCCACTAAAACAACTGATGATTCTAAAAATAAACAGGAAGTATTGCTTTTATAAAAAGGATTAGAAATTGGGTATATGAATCTGAGACATATCAGTGAGCTAGTGAAAGGGCTGAGAATAGACTTCATGTTCTAGGACATCTGGTCCAGTTCTTAGACTCTCTGTCTACTGTCTCACTGTGTGTTCTTGGAAAAATCACTTCCCATATATTCATTTTATGGGAAAATTACATTGAATCCATCTTATAAATGTACTAAGGGAAATCTAAAATCCCCTGAGGGCTGGGCTGGTGTCTGTTTTTACTTGCTTACATATGCAGTGCTGTCTCTCATAACTGAGGAGGACATTCCTGTTGACTTACTCTCTGTGTATGTTTCAAAAGAACAGTCCAGGGCAAAGTCTTTTTCTCCTTAACCCACAAAACTTTGATGGACTCTCATGCATGGGTTGGGTGAAGAGATTTTGACAGTTATTTCTCACCTACTTTCTCCTTCAATTCTGAGCATTTATATATGAACGACTCCATGACTAGTTAAGAGTTTTTAACACTTGCCAATCATTAACAAGGCTGATTAGATTTCATTGGTCATTATAAGCAACCCAAGTTAGGAGCCACAGAGGAAGAGCTGGAGAGGACAACCCTGGTAAAAATGAGCAGTCAGGACTTTCTTACATCAGACTGCCAAGTGATTTTATTTCTTGTCTTTGATTTTTTGCCCTGAAACCACAACCTCTGAGAACCAAGTTCAGGTCCAGACCAGGTGTAGAAATGGAAATATTCCCATTTTGATGTGATTTCCGTGAATGTATTAGAGTGAATTTTTTTTGAGCCATGCAACCAGACTCAGGACAATTGTTTGAAAGAAGCAGAGGAGATGGTTCTGAGTGCCCTAATTATTTGTCCAATTAAAAATGCAGGACGAGGATGTGGGGAGAAAGGTACACTCATACATTGCTGGTGGGGCTGCAAATTAGTGCAGCCACTCTGGAAAGCAGTGTGGAGATTCCTTAGAAAACTTGGAATGGAACCACCATTTGACCCAGCTATCCCACTCCTTGGCCTATACCCAAAGGACTTAAAATCAGTATACTACAGAGATACAGCCACATCAATGTTCATAATACTCAATTCACAATAGCCAGATTGTGGAACCAACCTAGATGCCCTTCAATTGATGAATGGATAAAGAAACTGTGATATATATATATATATACACACACAATGGAATATTACTCAGCTATAAAGAATGATAAAATTATGGCATTTGCAGGCAAATGGATGAAATTGGAGAATATCATGCTAAGTGAGATAAGCCAATCTCAAAAACCCAAAGGACGAATGATCTCACTGATAAGTGGATGATGACACATAATGGGGGGTGGGAGGGGTTAGTGTTAGGGTTAGAGATAGGGCTAGGGAGGGGGACAAGAATGGAGGATGGTCTGTATAGAGGGAAAAGAGGGGTGGGAGAGGTGGGGGGAAGGGAAAAATAATAGAATGAATCAAACAACATTACCCTATGTAAATTTATGATTACACAAATGATACGCCTTTACTCCATGTACAAACAGAGAAACAACATGTATCCCATTTGTTTACAATAAAATATAAAATAAAATAAAAAAACGCAACTATCCCACTCCTCCATCTATACCCAAAGGATTTAAAATCAGCATACTGTAGTGATGTAGCCACGTCAATATTTATAGCAGCTCAATTTACAATAGCTAAACTGTGGAACTAACCTAGATGCCCTTCAGTAGATGAATGGATAAAGAAACTGTGGTATATATACACAAGGAGAATGAAATTATGGCACTTGCAGGTAAATGGATGGAGTTGGAGAATATCATGCTAAGCAAAATAAACCAATCCCCCCAAAACAAAGGTCAAGTGTTTTCTCTGACATCTAGAGGCTGATCCATAATGGGGTGGTGGGGGGTGGACAAGGGAAGAATGGAGGAACTTTAGATTGGTTAGAGAGAAGTGAGGAGAGGGAGAGGGTGTGAGGATGGGAAAGATGGTGGAATGAGATGGACATTATTACCCTACGTACATGTATGATCGCATGAATGATGTGACTGCATCCTGTGTGACCAGAGAAAGGAAAAGTTGTGCTTCATTTGTGTATAATGAGTCGAAATGCATTCTGATGTCATGTATAACTAATTGGAAAAAAACAAAGAAAGAACCCAACTAGAGATTCAAATTGACACTCCTTTTATTTGAACCTTCTATTCTCAAATGGACCCACTCACAGAAAGATTATAGTGTTAATAATTGTTTCTATTTTATTGATATTAGAGTTGCTGCAAGGTGGTAAGAATCTGAGAAAGGTTAATTCCAGAGTCTCCACTATCACTCAAACCAAAATAAATAAATAAATGTCCCAATTTTATCAAGATTTACCTCTGCTTTCACCGAGGGAGGAAAAAGCATTGCTCTGGGTTCTTTGGTGGGGTTGTCACTGATAAGAACAACTCTATTTGTAAGCAGAAACTTCAACATACTGAAAATAACTGGGAAGTGTACATATTCTATTTTTATATTTTTCTGTTACAGTAGAGTCATTGGTAAGGAGCAGAGGACATCACAACCAAGACCACCCAGTTCAGTGAAGTGTCATCAAAAACGTGGACCACCTCGAAAATGTGAGTCATGGAGTCCTATATATCTAATCGGTCTGCTAAAGCGGTGGTTGTGATTACAGCACGACTATGGTTTCTTTCAATCTCTTCCAAAAATGATATACTGAGTGAAATATATAAGCTATTAAAAAATGAGGAACAAACAGGCAACCGGGAACTAAAGTGCTAACATGCCACTTTAAACAGGAACACATGGTCAACTGGAAGACAGGAATGGAAAATAAATGCTAACACAAGTGGCTGTGAGTGAGAATGACTAACAAACGGGTGTCTTTAGAGCCCCACGGGGAACTATTCTGTTCCTCGTCCACCCTGTCCCACCACTCCATCATTCCTGGGCAGTTTCCAGGTTGAGTGGGATTCAGCAGGAGCAACGTCACAGGTAAAAATCCACTGACCCAACAGGCCCTGAGTTAAACTTACAGATTGCTACACGGGGTATCTTAAAGCCCAGACTAGTTCGTGTGATATTTCATAGACAGAGCAAAAACCAGACCGATTTATGTTTTTTGGGTTAGAGATGCATTTTGTTTTAAAATGACCCACTAACTGATTTGTTTTCATGAACTCTGCAGCAAAATGAGTAATCTGATTTTTAAGATCTTGGACATGGAACAGGTGTCTAGTTTTTCCTTTTAAATAATAATACTTAAAATATACATGCACTGGGACCGTAAGAAAAGTAGTATTGGGGACATGATGAATAATTACAATGATCTCATGGGTCATTCATGTAGTTAAGAAGTGTTAATGTTTACTCGGAATTCTTTTTTTTTTTTTTTTTTTTTGGTACTGGGCATTGAACCCAGGGACCCTTAACCACTGAGTCACATCCCCAACAACTTTTTAATATTTTTTAGAGACAGAGTCTCACTAAGTTTCTGTGGCTGGTTTTGAACTTGCAATCCTCCTGCCTCAGTCTCCTGAGATGGTGAGATTATAGGTGTGCCCCACCGTGTCTGGCTCCGAATATTTTTCATAAACATGAAAGTGACCTTGTTTCACAGCTTAGGTCCAAGGATGAGAGACACATCCTCTTTCATCATCCCTGTGCATAATTGCCCACTTCCTTTAGTCCCTAAAAGGTCAACCAGTCACAAAGAAGGTAGTCATGTTCAATGTGAAGGATGGAGGCAATTCAAGTGACAACCAGGCAAAACAAAGGAAGTGGAAAGTTAAGGGAAATTTGAGTCATTGGTCATTCTCTGTATGTTTTCTGATTGAGAATGCTGATTGGTTGAAAAGATTTTGCTAACACCTGTCAACTAACTCATACTACTTTGAAAATCCAAGATTAAAAAGGAATTGGGCTAGTATTTTCATTAACTAGTGAATGTTTGGGTATGTTCACTGTGGCAGAGACTGCAAACAGTGATTGATGTATCGGTTGTAGACTGAGTCACCAAGTCTGAGCTTAGATTTATGAAGTTGTGCCAGAGACAGTTTCCTGCTGGAGGTCTTCACTCAACAGTTAAATATAAATTGCTCTTCTTGCTTGAATGGAAGGTGAAAGGACTATAGATATACATTTTGATACTCTGCATTATTAGAGAGGAAGCAGAATTAATAAATAAAGTCAAAAGAAAACATTTTTCTAAGGAGGTAAAGAGGAATTCAAATTTTAGGCACTTCTCATATGATGTGTTTAACCCCATTTATTGTGAACAGGTCTAAAGGCCATTCCTTAAGGGATAGCAGTTAAGGGCATAGGTTTTGGGGTCCAGCAGAGGTAAGATCAGAACTTGCTTTTGCCACATATGATTTGTTGAATATTTGGAAAATTATCAAATTCTTGGGATTATTACCTCCTGGTATGTTAAATTGAATGATAATGGCTATGGGTGAGAATTAAATAAAATAATGCAGGGAAAATGCTTAGCAGAGGATCTAGAACATATTAGAGGAATAATCCATGCTTGGAGAAGTCTGCTGGAGGACAATGCTCCAATCTAACCTCACTCTCCTTCTTTTTCTCCTTGGACTCATCAGGCTTACTCTCATTTTCTCCTCTGATTTTTTTCTTTTACCACCCTTGCCCTGCATAAGTATATACCAACTTTTGTGTTTGTCCTGCTCTTTGAAAACACAATCTTAGTTTTGTATCAAGATATTTTCTTTTGCTTTTCTTGCTTCCTGTGTAGTGCTTTCCCTGTCTTCGTGTGGCTGTTTTCTTCTCTTTGGTCTGGTCTCATCTTTCATGTAACACCCTAAATTAGACTTTCCCTGAAGAGTAGCCTCTCTGGTGCTTCAGGCATGCACATCGCCCTATGTAATTTTCTTTATAGTTCTTTTCATGAACTTACACTGATTTTGTATTTATTCCTGCCCCTCTTCACTGGAATGAAAGCTCCACATGTAGACATTTCTACCTGTCTAATATCTAAAATAGTGTCTGGCATGCATATGCTATTCAAAAACATGTGTTGAATAAATGAATTGGTTGATTGAGCCTCCCTCATGTGCTGGGTACTATAGGGGACCAGGAATATGGTGGTCAGAAAAATAGAAATCTTTGACGCATGCACTGCACTTATAATTTAGAAGAGCAGATATGAACCAAATAAATGTATTAATAATAAACCATTGGTGAGTCTTGTTTATTTAGGAGGTGAAGAAAGTATCCTCAAGAGCATTATATTTGAGCCACTTAAGACCTGATCTATGAAGAATGACCAAGAGTTAAGGAGGTAATGGGAGTAGAGATGGGACAGAGAAGTCGTACATGGTATGTGCTGACCTTGAAGTAGAGCAAGACAATGGAGTTACCGAGAGAGCCATGGCAAGGCTCACGGAGTGCCCAGCATTCTGCAAGATTTTATTTTTTGTGAAGGAATCCAGGAAAGAGGCTCTAGGAACTGATAATTCAGTTAAAAATTGAAGAGTAAGAATTCTGGGGATTTTTTAAAAATTTCTTTTCAGTTTTCTCAGAAGGTGGCTAAGAGGGGGAAAGGGTGAAAAGGAAATCTAACCATGTTTTCACATCTAATCCACATTATTTCTAATAAGGGAGAAAAAACAATCTCCCTGACCAAACTTTTTTGTAAGAGCTGACCAAGAATTGAGTCTGGTACATATTAAAACTAATATACAAAAGCGAAAAGTCCAAATAATGGGGCATAATGTGGATGCAAACTTTAGTGTTTTTTTTTTAAATGACAGCTTAAATGAATGTAAGAATAGACAATTATTAATATTAATCTGGGTTGAGACCTATATTTTAAAAATTAGACTGGCAAGTAGAATAGAAATAAGTGGGAATGAATAAAAATATATGACAGTCTTAGTTCACTTATTACTATGGTTTAGATCTTGTGTGTCCTCCAAAGATCTATGTGTTAAATAAAGACTTGATCCCACTGTGGGACTATTAGAAGGTGGTGGAACCTTTAAGTTGTGGATTTATGGAAAAGCCTTTAATTCACTGGGGGCTTGCCCTGAAAGGGATTGTAGGAACCTGTCCCCCATTTCTTTTCCTTCCTTTGGTTTCTGGCCATGAAGTGAATGGTTTTCTTCTGCTTTATGCTGTGTATTCCTGTCATGAGGTGCTGCCAGGAAGTGGGATGTTGCTGTGATTATACCTCATAAAGTGGAGAAAACTTTGGATTGGTTCATGGGAGGAGTTTGGAAAAGTTTAGAGGAACAGACATGAGAAAGATGGGAGTATTGTAAGCGGAGCTTAATAGGTTCTGGTGGAGACTCAGAAGACCAGAATGCTGACAGAACTGTGGACAGTAAAGTCATGCTGAGGTTTCAAATGGAAATGGGGATTCTATTAGAAATTGTAATAGATGCCAACCTTATTACACCATGGTGAAGAATTTGGCTCCATTTTGTCAATGCCCTGAGACTTTGTGTGAGGCCAAGCTTAAAGGTGATAGACTAATTTACTTGACTAAGGAGATTTCAAGGCAGTAAAGTACTCAAGCTGTGATTGATGTGGTTACTCTTGACTGTTTTAGTCGAATTTTTAGTGAAAATAAGGAACAAAGAGAAGCAGAGCAGAAATATTAGAATATTTTCAGCTTGATCAGAAAAGAAGCATATGAGATCAGTAGAGTAGAGGGAAGGAGTAGAGGTTTAGGGAGGGGAGGAGAAGGAGAGGTACTGGGGACTGAATTAGAACAAGTTATATTCCATGCTTTATAATTATGTCAAAACGATTCTACTGTCATGTATAACTAAAAAGAACCAGTAAAAATATTAGAACCATGTAAATAATGTTAATTTCTTTACATGTGAAAGATTTAATACCCAAGAGGTATTAAAGCCTTTTGATTTTCCCTGGAATGAAAAAAAGAAGAGAAAAGAAGCATATGTAAGATTTCAGCCAAGGAGGGTGCTTCGCACCAGGGATAGTAAGAAAGATTCCTCAAGGGCATCTCAGGAATCTTCAAAATCACCCAACTCATCACAGTCCCAAAGGAATAGAAATGCAAAATTTATTTCAAAGATTTTCATTTGAGGACTGAGGATGTAGCTTAATGATAGAGTGCTTGCCTACCTGGGCAAAGCCCTGGGTTTGATCCTAGTATTGGGGGTGGGAAAAAAGCACCTTTTGTTTGAGAAAAAAAGTCCTACGGTAATGTGCCTACCTCCCACCACCCAGGGATTATTTTCCTGGGGAGATTCGTTTTATTCAGCCAACAAGAACCTCAGTTGCCACTATAGCCATGGTTCAAATGAACAAGGTGCATAAAGGAGCACAGCCTTACTGACACTTTGAGTTGAATCCCACAAGACCTTTGTTGCATTACTACTGATTTGTTATTTCTAATTGAATAGTGTACATACTTATGGGGTACAAGTACACTTTATGCAAGATCAGAGTAACTGGTATATCCATCTCCTCAGAGATTTATCATTTCTTTGTGTTGGGAACATTAAAAATCTTCAGCTGCTATCTACCATGATATAATACAATTAATTGTTGTCAACCACAGCTGTCCCACTGAAATTTTCCCTGCAAGACTCTAATTCAGTCCACACTGGGGTTGTAGTGTGGAAGAGGCAAGAGGCTATCCCTTGCTCAATGGTACTAACCAAGTTTTCACACCCTCCAGGGATCTCTCCAGTTGCTGCTCTAAGCGTACTTCCTCATTCACACCATTTGGAATATGGTTGTATGGTTGTTCATTTTTGTTGTGGTCCCTTTGTGGGAGGAGAGGGACAAGTGTCAGGTAACTCTATTTGACCATCTTGCTGATGTCATAGGTCAGACTTCTTTCCTGTGAAAGGATAAAGATTTGTTACTTTAAGCCATCATTATGATAATCTGTTACCAGCAGCAAAAGAAAAATAATACAGGTATATTTAGGAATTTGTACTTTATTAAAAATAATCAGATAAGGCACACTTTCTTTTGAATACAGGAAAAGATCTCAAGGAAAACTAAGGACTACGTTTTAATGAAATTAAATCCGGAGACAAAATATGCAATGACATTGTATATAACTCTATGATAATCTAATTTGAAAATTTTCAAGAAATAGAATATAGGGAAATAAAAACAATCTAACTCAAGAATGGTTAGAAGCATGAATTACCGACAATCTAGAATAGAGAAAATGTGTACAAAATAATTTCTTGTCTGAATGTTAATGTGCTAATTGTTTAAATATTGATGACAAGATTTCTCTGTTATTTAAATATTAACAAGATTTTGAAGAATAAAGAAATCTCTTCTATTCATTCTGTGAAGTTGATAGAGCCCTGATAATAAAACTGGGAAAAGAGAATCCTGAAAAATAAAGTACATAACTTTTTAAATAAGTATAACAATAAAAATTATTGAAACAGATCTGGCATATTATTCATGAAATTCTCTACATATGAGATATAACAAAGTGGCATCACCAAAAAATATGAGAAAAGTACATAACAGAAGGGGAGTAATTATATACTTTACCTTATGTCAAAATAAATTCCAAGATAGTTAAGGAGTTACAGTATTGCTGATTTAAAAATCTATAGTACATAATAATTTGATGAAGCATGCATTAAAAATTGATAATAAAGAAGGGATCTGAGAGATCTTTAAATGGCACAGAAAAATCTGACTTTGAATTTTTAAAATAATGTTTGGTACTTATACACTGAGTTAAAGATCAGATAAAATTGGGAGGACTATTTAAAAATGGAAAGAGCATTTTGTAACACATTGCTCAGGGACTGGAGTTGTTCTTGTAGAGATTGAATCATCCCACTGAGGTGGATGCTGTGCAAATGACACTGAGAAGTCTCTGATCGTTCGAGCAAAAATATCCCCTTTTTTGTCAATCTTTCTCCACTCTTTCCTTCTTTCATTCATAGCACTTACCACAGCCTATGAGCATCTTGTTAATTTATTGCTTTATTCATTGTCTGACAACCCTCTAGAATGCATGCTGCTTGAAGTTGGAGAAATTTACCACATCTCTGCTGAATCTCCAACTTCTAAATTGGCACCCAATTGTCTCTCAAATAATTTTTTTGGGTGAATTCATTCATTCGTTTTCTTTCAAAGTCATGAAATTCAAGGTGCATTATTTCTGTGTTTTTTAAAGAAATAATGCAATAAATTATGCAACCCATTTATATTTGAAGTGAAAAATAAAATTTTTCCAGAATCAAGTAGGAACAGAATAAATAGGTGAAAAATCACTGCCTCCTATGTTCAAGATGTATAGAACTACTTCAGTATCCAATTGTGTATCTACAAAATTATATCTGAACTCAAATATATGCACAGAGAGAAACTCTTTCACCACCGCAAGGGGCTAACAGAGCTTTGCATCATGCAACATCTTGGTTGTGATGTATTAGTTAACACCAAATCAACTTGATAGAGTTGAGTTATCACTTACAACTTAATCTAAATCCTTGTTTATCCTCTAAGTAAAATTTTCTCTTTATCTCAAGGAGGTGCTTTCATTAGTGCATTATAGTTATATATGATAGTTGGGTTCATTTTGATAATATCCTACATGAATGTAATTTGATTTATTCCACTTCAGTCCCTAGCACCCCCAACTTTCCTTCTCCTCTTCTCTCCCCATATTCTCCTTCCTCTACTAATCTTCCTTTAGCTTGTTTATTTGTTTATTTTGGATTTTATTTATTTTTAATTTATTTTTATCTATTTTGGATTGGTGCTTCATAGATACACATAAAGGTAGAATTCTCTGTGGTATATTTATATATGCACATAGCATAATTTCAGTTGTTTTATAGCATCAGGAAACCAGTGGTAGTTTTGTAAACTGAAGGCTACCTCAAAAGGAACTCAGAGGCCTCTGATGGATGACCAACAGCCATTGTGAAGAGGTTCTTGGTTTTCACTTTCACTTATTTATTTCTATATAAATAAGTGAAATAAGTTTCTATCTACTATTTAATTCTCATTGTTTCAAATTTGTCAACTTTAATATTTGACTTATTTAAAAATTTTATTTTTGTTCTTGTACAGAACTACTGGTATTTTAACTCATGTCTCCTCAGATATGAAGAAACAATAATGTCCATTACTAGATTGTTTCTAAAAGTCTACTTACTGGTGTACACAGGAAGTGTCAGGCTGCTAATGTTCTGAAAGTAGGGCATCTATTTTCATCATGTACTCTGGGCTGGAAATGATTTTTTCCCCTGCTAAAAGTGCCTTCCATCAATAGAGTATGTGGAAAGTACTGATGTTTCAGGGAAACATTGATCCCATAGAGAGAACACAGTTGCCAGGGATAAAAAGGTACAAAGCACTCAACTTAAGAAATTCATAGAACATTACCTGGCACATAATAGGTTCTCAATAGTACATGTCATATAAATGAATAAATGCATTCTGTTAAGAAATCAAATAGGCAGCTCAAAACAAACTAGTGGTGTTGAAAGGAAAGAAAATGTGTTTTATGACTTTCAGCAAATTGATCCATCCAGACTCTTTGTGATTACTAGTAAGGGTTCTGATAAAAAAATGTGGATTTCCAATAGTACCTATGTGGGAGATCAGTCATGACTTGCAAAGTAAAGGAACCCCAGTAGGTGTGAGAGACCAACTCTCAGCAGTAATGGTCAAGTTCTGCCACCTGTTTTTTGGTGATAGAACCTGTTATTTATTCTATGAATTTTTTTCATTCTAAATACATCAATCATATATGCATTTGATCATTTATTCTTTTAGCCATTCATTAACTGTTCATTTAACAAACACTTTTTGGGTACCTCCAAGTACTTGCCACTCTTTTAGGCACCAGAGGTATACCAATTGAAAAATCAAGTAAAGTTCTGGTTTCATATGTGATACAGAGAGGATATAGCTAATAAATGAATAAATAATACATTCGACATTATGTACTATGGATGAAATTATAGGAGGTTAGAAGGAAATGGAATGTTGAGTGTGAGCATGTGATTGTATTCCACAGGTTAATCAGAAGACTCTGTGATAGGTAGTGTTTGGTGGCTTAAGAGGGTAAGGGATCTATACAAATATCTTGTGGAAAAAGGTCCCAAGCAGAAAGACCAGCAAATGAAAATGTGTGAAGACAGGGGCAAACTGCTCATTCTAGAGAAATATTGCTGGAGTAATGAGTAGGGCAGGGGAATTGGTAGAGAAAAAACATCAACTCTATCATGAAGTTCCTTAGAGGGCATAGTAAACTATTAACTTCTGTTCTCTGAGAAGGAAAATCATTGAACATTAGAGTGTTCTGAGCATCAAAAACATATATTGTCTCTGTATTGGAAAAAATAACCCAGTTTGTTGTTAAGTAGATAATTATATTGCTGGAAGGCAATGGTGGACACGTGGATAGTGTGAAGCATTCATAGTGCAACCATGCAGGCGACAGTTAACAGTGGTTTGGGCCAGGACTGGAGTGAAGTAGTGACATAGTTGAAGTCCAGATGTGCTTTGAAGTTAGAGCCAACAGGATTGGATAATGATTAGATAAAAGCTGTGAAGAAACTGGGTGGAGTTAAGATTTTTGCAAATTCTTCACTTAATTAAAATAATGGAGTCCTGCCAGACATCCCAATGAGATATAGAGCAGGTCACTGGAAATATGAACTGGGGATTGAGTTACAAAGTTGAATGCAGAGATATTATTCAGGATCAATAAATAAAGTTTAGTGAATAAATATGGTAAATAACAATGAGTAAATGTAAATTTTATAGATAAGATACCTATAAAATAAAGGGAAAATTTTCCACTTTGATACATAATACTATTTAACATTTAGAATAAGAATAAAAATTAGCAAACAAGATTGAAAAAAGCAAGCAGTGATAAAAACCAAAATAAATAAATAAATAAATAAATAAATAAAAATGACATTATAGAAAGATTTTAAAAAGATGGCAAGGTCAGTTTTTTAAAATGTTGCGGGAGAAGATGCTTAAGATAAAGACTAGGAATTGAGGTATTCTTATGGACCTGAAACTCCTCCCCAACTTGCAAATACCCAGTGTTCTGGCCTGGTGAAACGACTTTTCATCCTATTAGGCAGTGCCGGCACCAGTACCCACACCAATGGGGGCTTTAGTACCAGCAGACCAACCAAGCAGATCAGCAAAGCAAAGAGTCTGAAAATTGAACTGCTCTTGCAACCATAGCCTGTGAAAGAAGGTCAGAACATAATGGTCACATAAACTGGGTGACTTCTTGCCAAAATAAAAGACATCAACAAGATCAAGAGTCTAACATAACAGATAAGATATAGCTAAATCATCTGGCGTACAAGAAAATCAACCTGAATGAAAGGAGACAAACAGTATAAAAATGTAAGGTGGCTAATGGGATGAATCAGATGTTGGGATTATCTGATAAGGATTTTAACATGATCAACATAAAAAATGCTTCAATAACCTATCAAAAATTCTCTTGAAACAAAGGGGAAAAAAATCCAGCAATGAAATGAAAATTAAAATAAAGAACCAAATAGAAATCACTGAACCTGGAAAGAATAATAACGACGACAAAAATACCCTTGCAGAAAGGACTCAACAATAGAGCAGATATGAACACAAAGGATAGAATCAGTAAATTTGAGACTAGATTAATATAATTTACCCCAATTCAAATAACAGCAATAATGTAGGCTGTAAAATAAACAAAATTCCCAGAGACCTATGCAACAAACTCAAAAGATTTAACATTTGTATAGTCTGAGAGCCATTGGAGAAAAGAGAGTGAAGAGTATTTGAAGAAATAACGGCAGAAACAACACCAATATGGTGAAAGACATATAAACACACAGGTGGAAGAAGCCAAGTGATCCCAAACAGGAGCTCAAATCCATGTCAACATACTTTATAATTAAACTTATGAAAACCAAAGACAAAAGGGGGAAAAAAATCTCAGCAGTAAAAGAAAAACAACTCATTTCCTACAGGAAACACCAATTTGAGTATTGGTGGATTTTTTATCTGAAACCACGGAAGCCAAAAGTAATGAATGAAAAGAACTCCCCCCTTGTGAATACTATATCAATAAACATATACTACAAGAATTCAAAAAAAATAAAAACTTTGTTAGAGGTAGGAAAATTAAAAGAATGTGGTGCTAGCACATCAACCCTTAAAGGTTGGCTAAAAGAGATTCAAACAGAGGAAATGATAAAGGAAAGAATCTTGGAATCAGGAAAGAATAAGGAAGAAAGAGATGAGAAGTACATTTATATATGATCATCGATCCTTTTCCTTATGAACTTTAGAAATCATATTTTATGACTGAAACAATCAGTCTAACATAATGTGATACTCAAGACAATAATACTTACAGTGAAAAAGGTGAAGTTACCTAAGTGGAAGTTGTAAAATATTGATACCAGAAGAGTAATAATGTGTGTGTGTGTGTGTGTGTGTGTGTGTTATACTATACTTGTATAGTAATAACCAAGCTATCATTGTGGAAATTACATAATGAATAAACACAAAAACCCAAATAGACTCCTAGATGTATTTGGGTCATGCATCAAAAACAGAGAGCAAGAGAAAGAGAGAGAGAGAGAAATGAGAACAAAGAAAACAGGTAAAGCAATAAACAAAATAATAGATATACCAATCAAGATATAAATACAACATTTAAAAGACAGAGACTAACAGAGAAAATTTTAACAGGTAAAATCTTAAACAACAAAACACAAAACAAAATAAACCTCCACCAAACACCAAAATCCAAAACCACAACCCAATACTAATGCTATTTACAGGACACTTACTTTAAATTTAACATCATAGGTAGGTTGAAAGTACAAGGATGGAACAAGACATACCATGCAAACATAAAAATAAAACAGGAATAGCAATATTAATATTAGAAAAAGTAGCCTACAGAGTAAAGAAGATTATTGGAGACAGACGAACTTTACATTTAACAAAGAAAAAAAAAAAAAAAAAAGATCAGACTTCCAGGAAGACTGTTACTGTTTGGATCTAGAAATATTCCCTGAAAAGCACATGTACTGAAAGCATAATTTCCAATGCATCAAGGTTCAGAGGTGGACCTTTGGGCAATGGTGAGAGCTGTAACTTCATCAATGGATTAACTCACTTAATGGATTAATAATTTGAATGAACTTCTGGGTGATTAACTCTAGGCAAATGGGACACATCTTGAGAAAATAGGTCATCTCTCTCTCTCCCTCTCCCTCTCTCTCTCTCTCTCTCTCTGGTTCCTGGCCGCCATGAGTTAAGCAGCTTTCCACCATAATGTTCTGCCTCACCTCATGCCCAGAGCAATAGAGTTGTCAGACCATGGACGGAACCTCTGAAACTGTGAGCCCAGAATAAACTATTCTCCTCTAAGATGTTCTTGTCAGGCATGTTGGTCATATTGGCAAAAAGTTGGCTAACAAATGATCTTAAAACTAATAATCTTAAAAGTGTATGCATAAAATAAAGTAGCCTCAAAATACTCAAAGCAAAAACTGGTAGAACTGACAGAGAAATAGACAAATTCACAATACAGTTGAGGAACTCAGTGCTCTACCCTCAACAACTGATAGATCTACTAGTTGGAAAAGCATTGAGAATATGGACATACTTAGTTCAACAACAACACAATACACACTTTCCCCAAATTTCCATGGGAGCTTTGCCAGAATAGACTCTATTTTGGACCTTAAAAAAAACTGTTAACAAATTTACAAGAATTAAATCAAGTAGAGTGAAGTCACTGACCATAAATCAGCCCAAAATACATTTTGAAGTATCTTTCTAACTGACATGAAGATTTACTAACTAGTTGAGGTAACTGAGATAGTGAAGTATATAGTTCAATGAAACAGAGAAGACAACTAGTAATAAACTTACAAATAAGCTCTAGTTTTTGTTAAAAGTGCAAAAACAATTTAAACAACCTCACATTTTATGCAAGATTTAACTCAAAATGGATCATGGATCTGCACAAAAAGTATAAAGCTAGAGAACCTTTAAATTAAAAAAATAGTTTAAAATATTTTAAAACTAGAACCAGGTGGAGTTCTGACAGTTGGTTCATAAAAAGAAATAGCAATAATTGGACCTATTATATCAGATGAAAATAAAAACTAAGACTAGAATGAAATATTTGCAAAACACATAAAGGACCAGTATCTAGAATACACAAGAACTCTTAAAGCTCAACAGTGACAAAACAAACAATCCAGTTAGAAAATGGGCCAGAGACATGAACGGAATTTTCATTGAAAAGAATATACTGATGACAAGTAAGCACATGAAAAGATGCTCAACCTCATGAGCCATAGAAAAAATGAAAACGAAAGACTCAAGAAAATATTACTACAGGCCTATCAGAAGAGCTAAAAAAAAAAAAAAAAAAAAATAGTAGCAGCACAAATGCTGACAGTCATGTAAACAAACAAGATCAATCATGTAATACTAGTGGGAATATAAAATGGTAGATCACTCTGGAAAAATGTTCGGAAATTTCTTGTAAAATTAAATATGCTATTATCTATTCTCCAATAATTGTACACTGGGTATTTATTTCAGGGGAAGGAAAACATGTTCACATAAAAACTGCACATGATTATTCAGAGCATCTTTATTTATAACAGCCCCCAAATGGAAACAGCCCAGCTGTTCTTTCACATATAATGGGTTAAAATATCTGTTGTACCCATATCACAAAACACCAGTCAGCAAAGAAAAGGAATGAACTATTGGTATATGCAACAACTTGTGTGAATGTTTAGGGTGAAGAAAGTTTATCTCTAAAGTTTACTTAGGGCATAATTCTATTAATATAACATTTTGAAATGACAACATTGTAAAATAGAAGACAGAGCTGTGGTTGTCAAGGATCAGGGTATAGAGATTGGAGAGTAGCTGGAAGTGACAGAAAAGGGGTGAATTTGGTTATAAAGACGCAACACTAAGGATTCTTGGGGCAATGGAATTCAACATATTAACTATAATGGTAGATTCATGAACCTATGCATGTGACAAAATGATATATAACTACTTACACACATACATATGAGGACTGTAAGCTGGAGAAATGTGAACAAGATCCATGATTATATCATCATCAATATTTTGGTTTGTAATATCATATTAGAGCATTGAACAGTGTTACCATTGGGGAAAATGGTACCAGTGATATCTTGTGTTACTTTTTGGAATTGTCTGTATACCTACATAACACTAAGGTAAACAAATAAATAAAGTAAGAATTTTAATACCAAGAATTTTTGAGTATGTAGGTCAAACATTCTTAATACTTCACTCACAGATAACTTACCAGTCTTAGTCCAGAGTCTTGTCTTATTTGAAAATTCTTCATCTTTAGGAATCTTTATCTTTATACTAAGACTGTAGGAACTTTAACTATTGTCAAAAATTTATTTCTCCCTTTTTCTAATGGTAGCAGAAATAAATAGAGAAGAAGGGAAAAATTAGTTTTCAAAAGTTACTTTGGTGAGAGCTGGAGTCCTCTTTATTCAAAACTAAACTACAAAAACAACACAGGGCAGTCAGAGGCTGCTATTTAATAAGCACCAGTCTGAGAGAGTTGAGCAAACAGCCTCCATTTATTTCAAATAATCACCAAAACCAAGAATGGAATAATGAGAGGATAAGCATACTGTATTAATTGAGTCACTGTCTCCATTTCTTCCTGGGAAAATGCAAAAATACAAAGCACACATGCTCAAAGGGTACATTGAAATCCCCTTAGAGATGTCTTTCATTTCATTGGGAGACAGGAAATGACTTAAATAGACTTTATGGCATTCTTAACAAATAAATTACCTTGAGAGATGAAATGATGTAAATCTTACTGCATTCTGTTGAAAATGTCATGGAGAAGAGTTCTTTGGCTGCAGATCCTTTATCTAAAAATAAGCAAAAGACGGCAATTACTCATTGCCCTGGGTAAAGCACCAAGCAACTGCAGTTGCACAAGTTTTCAAAATTCTTAAGTGTTTGGTGTTTGTTTGCAACACCTTTCCCAACATGAATGAGCCCTTCTACATGAATAAAGCCATTTGTACGGTCTTTAAACCAGATTGCTTGATAGAAAACTCTTAAGAATAGTCAGTCTGAATCACAGTCATGTGTCCATGAAACAGTTTTTCCTTCTTAACTGTCTTTGTCATAAGAGAAATAAAATAATCACATTTCTGTCCATTTCATTTTTACAGAGACCAGGCCTGTCATCTCTGTTTACTTTTCCTATTCTACATTTGATTGGATTTGACCTAATTAATCTTGTACCTTTAAAAGAATATTCTGTACTGGTCTAATTTGTTTTCTGTAAATGCAGATATTCCCAAATTCCTGAAATCTCAACTACTTTTCCAGGAACCTTTTCCCTATGTTGTTCATGAAACATGAATATTATATTCATATAAATATGATGTTACATTGGTTTCTAAAACTACTATAGCAAATTAGCAAAAAAGTGGGTAGTTAAAAACAACAGAAATTTACCCCTTCACACTTCTGGGGATTCAAAGGTCTAAAGTCAAGGTGTCAGTAGTGCCATACTCTCGCTCTGAAGGCTCTTGGGAAGAATCTTTTCTTGTTGTCCTGTCTTCTGGTGGTTACTAGCAATACTTGGTATTCCTTGGTTCCCAGAAGTGTTATTCCAATCTTCATTCCATTGTCATATGGTGTCTTCTTTGAGAGTCTGTGTTCAAATTTCCCCCTTAAATGACACCCGTCATTAGATCTGGGCCCACCCTAATTCAGTCTGACCTAATCTTAAACTGCAAAGAATCTATTTCCATGTAAGTTCTTCTTATCCTGAAGGTTGGGACTTGACCACATCCTTTTAGGATATGCAATTCAATCTACAATTATGAAATTATATTTTGATCCATGCAGGTAGATTGCGATATAGAAAATATTTATTAGCTGATAATGTTCACATGCAACACTATGATTAATGAAACAGTTTCCTAATTACAGTTTTCTTAACATCATTAAACTCTTTGAAAGAAAATATACACATAATTTTCAACTTTTATAACCTATGAGGACATGCCAATATGAATAGAGAACAACTAAATCATGTTCAGAGGTGGCACAATGTACATGTTATTTAGAATAATAAATTATATCTCTGCATGGGTGAATCCTGCATATGATAAAAATTTGAAAAGCACAAAAAGAAATTATCTCCCATCCCTCAGCATCCAAGCTACTCAATATCCTTCCCTCAAAGCAAAGACCAAAATCAGGAATACTCTTTGCATACATAAGCATCTATCTATCTATCTATCTATCTATCTATCTATCTATCTATCTATCTCCCTACCCTGTGATTCATCTATTCAAAATTAAAACTCAAACGATAGCATATTATATACATTTTATATGTTTTTCTTTCACTTTGAACAATGGAAAGACTTTCCTTTTATCTCTCATCCCCCTCTAGGTACTACCTTATTTCTCTGGTCTCCTTTATAGCAAAACACATCATCCAGCCATCGCTCCCTTTGGTCCACTCTGGGTTCCCCCTCTACTCCCCTGGAGTTTCCCATGCCATCTGAAATCCCTGCTCCACTGTCACTACCACTCTGTCCCACCTTCCAACACATCACTTATCTCTATTAGTCATCATATTTTACACTTATCTGTTTTTTGGTTGCTTGTCTCTCAACTTGAGCATAAGTTCCACAGATAGTGATACAGATCGTCTGAGCAGCTGTTTTACTCCTAGCAGCAGCTCAATCATGAAATATAGTATCTCATTGTCATTTTAGTTTGTGCTGCTGTTGAGCTGAGTGAAGTTGACTCTTTTCAGATGTTTATGATTCATTTGTATTTTTGTTTTCAGGTATTATTATCATATCTTCTTCCAATTTTTCAATTAAATTTTAATTTTATTCTAACTGAATATAAGACTTTTTACGTCTTAAGGAAGTTTGGCCTTTTTCTCTGACATGCTCTTCAGCACTATGCAATAATTCCTCAGCCAGTCTAATTTGGATTTAAAGATCTTTTGCTTCTTGTCAAGCTCTCTCATTTTCTATATTATAGAGATAGCCAGTCCTTTCATTTCAGAGTTGTGAATTAGATGCAGGCATCCTGGTCCCCATGCTGAGGTGGATCTGCTATTTGCTCAATTCCTAGTAAGGATACTTGATTTCCATAGAAAAATATTAATCCTATCTTTTATCTTACATATTAAAAATCAAAACATAAATTTGCTGTCAGTTACCATCTCGGAATATCTATAAATCAGGTTCCTTGAGAGAGAATATAACTCCACCTTGGCCATTCCTGTAGTCGCTCATCTCTCCTGTTTTGTTTTTTTTACTAAGAGTTTTGGAATATATTAGCAAATTCCATTTAGCAACTATTGGGAGATCTTTAAGTAAAAATATAACTGCAACTTTATTAATAGTCATAACCTTTTTAACTTCATATACATATACTACTTTAAAATATTTTAGAAAAAAATGGCATATAAGTCTTTGATGTATATGCTTAAAAAGAGAGAGAGAAGAGACTCTGATAAAAGAAAAACAAAACTCTCTATGATGCTTTTCTTGTTAAGAAACTCTTACCTCCATATGGAATATTGTTGAAAAGTAAACTACAACAAAAATTTCCAAAAAAGTAATAGTCATTAATAGTTACCGTATATGCTTCCAGCTTTAACAGGAATGGGTAACAGAAAAAGTTTTTATTTGCAGTTAAATTGTGTTAAACAGTATCTGCAGCTCAGAGTAGATTTAACTACTGATTCACAATTTAAAGTATAACAAATACAGAATTTCTTTTGCTGTATTCTCCATATAACAAGAAATAGATTATTTATTTAATCTGTAGAATTATGAGAAATATGGGGCATATATACACAATATACTCCATGTAAATTAGAAGCATAGAGGAGTGCAGTCTTACAGGAATCCAAAAGGAGACTATAAACTTTAGCTCTCAAAAAAAGAAAAGTTTCTAAACTGTAATCTTTATTCCATATTTCTGATAGACAATTTTTTTTTTTGTACTGGGGATTGAAATCCAGAGGTGCTGTGCCACTGAGCTATAACCCAGTCTTTTTTATTTTTTGAGAGAGGATCTCACTAAGCTGCTAAGGCAGGCCTCAAATTTGCGATCCTCCTGCCTCAGCCTTCCGAGTCATTGGGATTACAGGAATGTGCCACTGTGTCCAGCTTGCAATAAGATGCTTTGAGAGCAAAATCTTACAAAAGACATTGTATAAATTATAAAGCTTTATATTTTAACTGATACTTGAATACATTAGAAAAGGAAAAAAAATATCTTTTGCTTCTAAACTCCTTATATTAAACAACAAATATATAGCTTAATAATTACTCACAACCCTTAGACCACATCTACACTCCCATGTTCTTTGAAGTATTATTCACAATCCCCAAGAAATAGAAATGGCAGAAATATTCTTCAGCAGATGAATGGATGAAGAAAATGTGGTACATAGGCACAAGGGAGAACCATTGAGCCATACGAAGGATGAAATCCTGTTATTCACGGCACCATGGATGGAACTGGAGATCATTAGGTTAAGTGCAATAAATGGGCACAGAAAGGCCACAGGATCTCACTTATATGGGGGATCTGAAAAAGTTAATCTGAGAGAAGTTGGGAGGGAGATGGTGAATACCAGAATCTGGGGAAGAAAGTGGGTAAGAGGGGTGGGGAATGGTTGGCCAATGGGTAGTAAGTCATAGTAGATAAAAGCAGAACGTTCTTTGTGCCACTGTACAGTAGGGTGACTATAAATAATGATAATGTACTGCACAGTTCAGAAAGCTAGAAGGATGTTTCAATGTTTTCACCATAAAGAATGCTAAGTGCTTGAGGAGACAGAAATTTACCCTGATCTAAACATCACACGATCTGTCTATGTATTAAAACATCATATAGTACCCCATAAATATGCATGAGTTTTATATACTAATTTAAAAAATTTAAACAAAGAACTCAGGCTAAGTGAATACATTCTGTTAGAAGTCCTGGTGGTGGCTACCCTAGGGAGGGAGTAGTGACTAAGAGGGTTCAAGTGAGGCCTCTGAGGTTCCAGTAGCATTCTGCCTCTTGACACAGAGGTTGGTTACATGGGAGTGATCATTTGGAAAATTTATCAAGCTGTAGCTTGTCTACCTTTGTATGTACATTATGCTTTGTTATTATATGGCTTTTAAATGTCCCCCAAAAGTTCATGTGCTGAATGCTTGATCCCAATGCAGCAACACTCAGAAGTAGGGGCTGTAGGAGGGTGATTGGATTATGAGAGCTCTGACCTCATGAATGGACTAATCCATCTATGAAATCATAGTTTAGTGGAGTTTGAGGGGGGCTTTGTTATAAAAGTAAGCTTTTTCGTTCTTCCTGGTCACCATGAGGTGAGTAGCTTTGTTCTAAAACACTCCCCACTACAATGTTCTATCTCACCATAGACCCAGAAACAATAGAGTCAAGTGACCATGGATGGAAACTTCTGAAACCATGAGCCAAAATAAATATTTCCTCCTTTAATTTGACTTTCTCAAGTATTTTGTCACAGTGATGGAAAGCTAAGAATTCAATAAAAATTTTTAAAAGTGTAAAGAAAATAAATAAAATGCCTTATTTAGCAAAAAGTTACATAAGGTTGATATAATAAAAGTTGTGGTTGAGTTTTGGTGAAATTTGATAATGTCTGGCAAGATTTCATGAAAAGTAGAAGGGAAGCTGGGTGTGGGTGGCACATACCTGTAATTCCAGTGACTTGGGAGACTGAGGCAGGAGGATCAAGTTCAAGGCCAGCCTGGGTAACTTAGTGAATCTCTGAGAAGAAATGGGGAGCATGGGTATGTAGCTCAGTGGTAGAGTACCCCCTTGGGTTTGATTTCCAGTCCCACACAAAAATTTTGTTTTAAGTAGAAGAGAAACTTCTGAGTTAAAAATGGGGAAAAAATGACTCCATCTTGCCAAATGGCATTCTTAGTTTTAGAAAGAATTCAATTAATTCACTATTGAGTACTTACGATATATACTAAGGTTATTCTGTACACTATAATGAATGAGTGATTTCAATATTTCAATATTCTCAAGTTTATTGGACTAAACTTTTTAGATTTATAGAAAATATTTACTTAGCATTTAAAACACTTGGCCACCCATCCAGAATGTTCTTATAAGTCCATTCTGCTCCATCTAATTCTTTCTCATTTTTCAAGAATCTGGTCAAAATTCTCTCCCTTTTGGCACAAGACCTTGCATACTGTAGATGACCAATAAGTACATGTTATTCAATGTCAACAGTGGCAACAGGACTGAAAATGTACTACAAATATCCTATCAAATATATTCATTTACGTGAAAGACTAAATGTCTGAATCTAGTAATTTATGCTAAATTTAAGTCTGATATAGGGGGGACTTATAGATTTCCCCTAACTAAAAAGTTTCTATAATTCAATAAATATAGATATCTGAACAAACCATTATGGATAAACATATTTCAACTTAAAAGTTTACCTTACTGCAGGAGTCAAGTCCATCTTGGGTATAGTTGGCAGATTCAGCAAATAAAAATAAAAGGCCATTCTGTTAAGTTGAATTTCAAATAAACAATGAATATGTTTTTAGCACAGTATGTTGTTCATCTGAGATTTATATTTCACTGGGTTCTGTGTATTTTGTCTGGCAGACCAAACTTGAGGTGTAGCTCTGTCCTGGTTCAATTGAAGGCCAAAGTTGGATTTACTAATAGAGAAGTTAGTGGGCACACTGCCACTTTGTGGTGGCCAAGAGCAACGACATTACTGCTCTTGAGAGAGAAGAGGTGTGAGCCTGGTGGCTGGACGTTCATTTTCAATGTGCATAGCATATCAGTTAGCAGGAAAACACCAAGTGACCTTAAAGAAAGAAGTATGGAAATCACCATGCTTATCTTAGATAACATTAGTTTGGGTTGGCATGATGGCAAGATTATGTCCTTTCTGAAGATCGTATAGTTCAACATTCCTAGATAAGGTTTTGGAGAAATGAGAGCATGACGTGACCAGTGTATATTGCCAGAAACAATATGAGAACAATTCTCATGTGACTGACAGTAATTATGAAGAACTTTTTTAAGGGCATGATGTTATGAACTGTTCAAATAATTTTGCATTTATTCAGCACTGTCAAACTGATGCTTGCTTTTCATAATACCTTTAGGGTAGTCACTTTTGTCAGTAAAGAGAAAAAAGGATAAACTAATTTCCTGAGGGTTGTACATTTGGTCAATAAGAGAACTGGAGACAGAGTAAAAATCCCCTAGCTTGCAACCCTGAAGACTTCCATTAAGCTAGAATCACTATTATTTTCTGAAATGAGTCTCTGTAAGGAACTTAAAATATTATTTCAGAAATACTAGACACATATGGAAGAGATACTATTGTGATAATTTAAGGCATCATAGTGGAAACTAAATAAACCCCAAGTTAAAAATTCTCAGACATCTTCAGTTTTCAGAGCAAACAAATTCTTCAGAAATTCATGTGCCTGTGTCCTTTTCTCTTTTGATGAAATAGTTTATTTTATAATTATATTTGCACATTTTTGGAAAAAATTAGTATTCTTGAGAGATAGTATTATCTTTAATCCTCACAGGAAAGCATTTGAAAGTTAATTGACAATAGGCGACCCCTTATTTACTAACACTATGAAAAGAATTTTAATTAAGCTTGAATTTATTATGACTACCCCAAACACTCAAACCTTGACAATAATCATAAAAGACAAAGTAGAAGTTCAAATATGCATGAAACCATTGCTTCTATTCATGTTAAAAACTATCCTAGGTATAGTCCATGTTGGAGTATTCGAAGTTGCTTTTATCCTGAGGCTATTAACTTTAAAAAAAATCATGTTAATCTTTAAAAAGATTCATACTCTTATTGTCAAGCAGAGGCACTGGGTGGTTTTCCAGAAACCACAGTTGATTATAATACTTTACTGAGAGTGTTTTAGCTTAATCTTGATGGAAGATTACCCAGTAAATCAAAATTTCAGGAGTTTGTCTACAGACAGTAGACAATTAAAAAATATGTATATGTCACATTACTTAGGTTAGCAATCTGCCAAAAATGCCATGTAATCCTTTGACAGAACATGAGCAATGTTGTTCTGACCTTAACCACCTACTGGCAGAGTTGTTGACCTTACTCAAGAACTGGGTGTGAAAAGAAATAATACAAGGTAGGGTTGGAAATGATTGTGAACACAATCTGCTACATGAATGTGAGTTCTTTGGCATAGTTGTGTGCTTATATATGAAAAGATGATCACAATGAATTCAGAAAAAAATCAATGCTATGCAGAATCCTAAAATCCAGATTTGGATAACAAAGTAAATTGGAAGTGGTATTGGGAAGGACCTGTTTGCATTTCAGGAGTGACTGATGGTAATCTCAGAACTTTTTTCTTCTACCCATGGGAACATTCCAGTGTCTAGGGCTGACGCTTTCCCTAGGCTTTTGTATATGAATTCCAGCGTGTGCGCCTACTTTTCTGCTACTTGTTTTCTCACTGTTCCTTCTCTTGCATCACCCTTCAGCAATGCTCCCCCTGCCTCTTTGGTGAGTCTGAAGAGTATCCAGTTCTAACTGCTTCCTTCCATTCTTAATTCAAATGAGGTCAGGAAAATAATTTGTATAGAAATTTTCTGGGAATTCATAAACCAAATTACTGTAATTATTGTATTTCTGACAGCAAAGAGAACTCAAAGTATATGAACAATGTTAATCAGTAACCACTCAAGTCACCTTCGAATCAGATTTCATTTTGTAAAGTTGCAGTCCTGGGAAATACTACACATACTCAATTGAAAATATTTAAATTCAGTTCTAGATAAGGAAGAATTCAATAAAAGAAGTTCAAGGTAAGAATATTCACCTGATATGTATATTTCTGAGCTTATAACAATCAAACACAAAAGTTCTGAAACTCCTAGCAATTAGAATATTACTTTGATTACTAGTTCTATTTTGATAACATGTGAATGATTATATCTTTGAGAAAAGCTAGCACTTGAAAACAATACCATCATCTGAAAACCTGCCTTTCCTTGATAAACTCATATGAATTACTAGTCACTAATATGAACAGTCTGTAGAAAGTTACCTTCAGAACTGAAATGATTAAAAAACCATGGTAAAGAGATTCATAGTTTCATGCCCTGAAATGCTGGCAATGTTCCTAGATCTATGTAGGGCCTTCAGAATTATTAATAATGTTTAAAAAGTGGTTCTGGAACAAAAAAAAAAATCAACTTCTACCCAGAAATACAAAACAGATCTTTCTTCTGTTCATCTTGCTTTTCATATCGTTTCATTTGTTTCCAATTTTTAAAGTAAAAACCTCTTTGTTAGTGGAATCATCTTTCTCACCTGTTCTGGCACTTGAAGTGAACATTTTCTTAACTCCAGTTATAGGTACTGAGACCATCTTGTAATGTTTTAAGGGTCCCCAGTCTCAAATGCAGATCTGAGAAAGGTGAGAATTAGACAACTCAGGAAAGGCATTGTAGAAAAATTTCCACTCTTCTCTAAGATAAAGCTACAGGAAGTTTTCCTGGACTTCCTATCCTTCCAGAATGCCCACCTTCTCTCCCTCATTGTTCTCTGGGCTCTCCACAATTACTGTCCCACTACTACGCTACGATCTCCTGGAGTATGTTGTTCTGGTCCTTATTTGAAACTGTAGATTATAGAACACTGACATGATATAGAAGAATTGTCATTGTTTATTGAATAAGCTGTGATGTTCATTGAGAAAATGCATGAATGAAAACATCTCAAAAGTACTTCAGATCTCTTCATACACTTAGTAAAGTTGGCAACCTAAGTCAGTCTTCAACTAATTTCCGAGTGGTCTCCAGTTAAATATGCAAATCTGAGTGAATTAGAGAGACTTAAAAATATTATGAGTCTGGTTAAGATTACTTTTCAAGGAACTATGTAGTCATACTTTTTAAATTCTCACACAGAGAAACTCGTTTTGTTGTCTTTCCCATTTCCACAGTTTTTCTGGGACTTTGGGGGAGTGTGAGGTTATCATTCAATATTCTTGGTGGCAAGAGACAGAAACAAACTTAATTGGAGCAAACTTTTTGCTCACAAAATACTGATGAAAGAGTTGGCCTGTGCCTCAACTAAAATCAGAGCGCTCTCTCTCTTTCTCTCTTTCTCTCTCTCTCTCTCTTTCTCTGCATTTTCTACTTGGCTTCATACTCTTTTTCTGCAGGTGCAGTTTCTTCATTTCTTTGCTCATCTTATGGAGATCATGATTATATGGCAGCATTAATCTCATTCCAAGATCTTCATCCCCAGAGATAGGAAATATCCTTATTCAGAAGCCCTAGATACAAAATTCCAGAAAGCTTGGATTCTGTGTCTTCTCCTGAACCTGTCTTTCAGGACACAGGAAAGATTGTTCCCTCCTGGGTTACAACCCCATGCCTCCACCAAATATCAGGAGCAAGATATATTGATAGGGGAAAAATTATTCATATGCTGAAAAGGAAAAGACAATGGTTAATACAAGGAAATTGGTCACACTTTTTTTTCTTTATTTGGTTGTAGAAGACCTATCAATACAAACCACACTGAAAATAATTTTTTCAGTTCTCAGCCAAAATGTCTAGTAGAAGGCAGTAGAAGCCATCCATGGTGGTAGAGATGGTACTCAATGCAGAGTAGCTTAAAAGGAAAGAAAAGAGCATACAGAACAAATGCTCTTGGAAAAGTCAAAACTTGAGTCACAAAGAGATAGGAAACAGGGATTCCTTCTGACCAAGGATTCTCATTTGCAGGCGGTAGTGATGGTAGTCCAAGTACTTCTTACCAAAACTTTAGTTACTAAGGCTATATTATAAAGAACATGGACTGCTCAAAATATTGCTCATCATAAGGTACCAAATAACTGATTGCTGTACCTTGTATTCTGAACTTAACTTAGTTTGTGAAATACTGACATTGACAATATAGAGAGGGTAAAAGTAAGTCACTTAGCAAAAATGCTCTTTTTTTTTTTTTTTTTTTGGAATTTTTTTATTTTTTTTATTTTTTTACGTTTACATAGGGTAATGATGTTTATTTTTTTCCCTTCCCCCCCACCCCTCCCACCCTTTTCCCTTTATACAGTCCTTCTTTCCTTCATTCTTACTGCTCTCCTTAGCCTAACTCTAAACCTAACCCTAAACCTAATGCTAAGCAAAAATGCTCTTAAAGACTTTTCTGAACTGATTTTTGTCACATTGACAATAAACCATAGGACTAAGCTAGATATAAGAAAAAATAGATCAATACAGTTTATATTTAAGTATTTTGAAATGAATTTCACTAAATTTTTACTTTTCCCAAGTTTAATGTTTTTTAAGAATAACACACAGTTTTAAAAAATTTTTTAGACTCTTAGCCAGAATTGTACACTATTTTGCAGAACTGGCAGAATGGAGTGTACTAAGACTTTTCTGCTTATTTTTAGCATTTACTGGAATAGTTTCTTCACATTTAAAAGACCAGCTTTACTGTAACTATCACACTGTGAAATCTTCTACTAAATCTTCCTACTTAACAGATTTCCTTAGTATTCCATTAGTAAGAGTGATAAGATCAGAACATAATTACATTCATTTTGAATTCTTTGCACACAAGTCTTTACTGGTAAATGGATAAGCATTTAAAGCCATTTATTGTCTATGAAAAAAATGGTTGTTTTAAGAAATTAATGTCCTATGTAGTTCTTTTATTACATTTAGGAATCTACTTGAACATACAATCTGTTCATGTTATCAAAATACAGTCATTAGAATGATTGATACCTTTCAATATCTCATTTACTTTTTCTTTTTACAATATTCAAAAGAGTAAGCATACATAAACTAGGTCTTAACCTTAAATATTTATGTTCATGGTTCTTAAGGAGATAGTGCCTTAATTTATATAAAGTTCTGTAATAACAGAAAACCAAGGCACTTTTAAATGACATTTTGTGTAAAAAAAAAAGACATTGGACTTTAGGCAATTAGCTTTCCCTGCAACTCTGATACCTACAGGTTGAACTTTTCTCTATAGACAGGTCTTGTTCATTCATTGCTTCATTCGGCAACTGTTTCTTTTTATTAATAATTTCACAGAATACATTATTCAAATCCCAAGGGCAATTCAATCTACAGTCTATAATTTTGTTCTAAAACCTCAATGCCATTGATTAAGTCGTGATATTGATATATTAACAATGAGTTTTTCATTTGCAAGTGTGAGAAATGACCAGATATCAGGGTTGGACCATGTTTAACCAATTTGGACAATAGGATGGTTTTGATTTAGTTCACTTTCATGTTATGGAAAGAAAACAGAATATGTTTTCTTTGTATACTGATTGACTTGATTCAAAGCAGTTTCATATCCATTAATTCATCATGATCCCACCACAAACATGTGACACATACAGGGGAAATGTTATAGAGCCTCCTTTTGTCAGCGTGCTAAGAGAGGTTGAATGTCACGGAGTGTGTAGATGGGAACGCTGGGCCTGCAAATAGGCTGTCTGCCAAAACCTGTTAGGTCACAACATCAGGGAAAAGACGTTTAGATCCAATATCTCATCATCTTGTTTTCTTGTAGTTCTTAGTCCTTACTTTCTTACTCCTTACCCAAAGGAGTAAGGTAAACTAGGAAAATGGTTCAAAAGACCATTTCCTTATTTACTCCAATTTCAAGGTGATATAGCTAGTCTAAATACAGCACTGTTTAAAGGAAAGATTTTTATGAATTCTAATGAAGCTCTTGAAGACTACAGTCTTTGGGTCATTTGTTCTTCTTGTTTATTTGAATTGAAACATCTATAGACTGTCACAGTAAAATAAGCAGTTTTCTCTTGAAAACTATGTCACTGATTAACTATAAAGATAGAATTACTTCTGAGGTTAAAGCCAACCTTGGGACTTGGTGGTTCACTGCTACTACTTCTTCTAAAATTCTAGTAGTTCATGTTTGTGAAATTTCCTTCACTTGAACAGTCACTTGGTATGGAAAATAAGCTACACTAATCAAATTATTTAAGCATCCCTCGATTTCTCTATTTGGGCAATCTGGAAATCAGGTCAGTTAGTTTATTCGGGACTCCAGCATTGTGAATGGCAGAGGACCTAAGGAATTGAAGCAAAAGACAAAATGAAAAAGCCACATCAAATTAACAACCAAAACAAATAATAACATGGGTCATTCTGAATTTCTCTACACTCAATGCATTTTATTTCCAGGTTTGATTTTATTTTTTTCATACTAATAAGAAATATTGAGTTTGAATGTGCTTTGTGTGTGTGCATGTGTGTATGTATGTGTATTTATTGTAAAGCAACTCCATGTAGTAATTACTAATAAGCAGCAGAATGTTAGGACTGGAGTCACCTGCTCCACATCTAGTGGCAAGTATTTTTGTGCCACGAATCCTTTTGTGGGGAAGATAATATCAGCAAGCCACTTAATAAAATACATGCCAGCCCCAGGCCCAACACAAGTTTGCAGATTGTGAGAAAGTGGAGCAGCATTCTACCTAAAAGAAATGAAAAGACTCCTTAATATACAAAAAGTCGAGTATTTTCCCCTCACATCACAAATGAAATCTAATCTAACTTCAAGTACCTCAGTGTGCTTTAGAAAGAGCTTTCCTTTAACAACTCTCATCCTGTTCTCTTTTGAAATGCATTGAAATCATTTCTAAATATTTATTATATATCAAATATACTCCTTCCTATACCATCTATGCCAAAAGGCTATGGTTTGATCATTTTATTTTTTCTGAACATTCTACAAAGCATATTATATATCTGAACCACCATAAAATGTCATTCTTGCTACTTTGCCAATTTCAAAATGCTCTGTTGAATAGTTTATCATTGGTGTTCTCCATTTCCTTTCTTCATCTTCTTTGAGAACCAGCCAAGCAAACACTAGCTAAATTTATTTGCATTTGTTAATGCATCTTAGCCTGAACATTTCTTACTGAAGGAAAATCACAGGGCCAGAAAGAACAAAACCCAATTTTTGGCTGAGGTTGCTGTAGCATGGGGTAATATTAGATGAAAAATAGAGACTTAGGGAATGTAAACTCTAGTTTATTTTGTTCTTGATTTTCTTCCTATTAAGGTACATTCTGTTAGATAGTTTTCCTCCCACTTACTAAATAGCTAAGCCCTGACATCATAAAGGAAACTGCAATTCACATCCCGAAAGCTAATGTCACCCAAAGATAGCTTGCTATTTTATATAATATGGAAAGTGAATTGGGTTGACAGATAAGTAAAACAATCCGTTTTATTTTTAACTGCTTTTGATGTGTTCCAGACTTTGAATATTCAGACAGACGAATAATGGAAAAGCCATTTTTTCCTCTTAAATCACACCTCCCCAAATTACTATTCCTCTACCCTCATTCCTGACCTTTTCTTCTTTTTCTTTTCTTTTCTTTCTTTTTTTTTTTTTTTTTTAAACAAAATCGATGAATCCAATTCTATTCTTGCCAAGAGAATTGTTCTGAGCTCAGTTTCCTGAGGTCTCAGGTCAGTGACATTCTTTCTAGAAGAGTACTCCCAGATATATGTCTAAGTAATAAGTCTTCTTTTGTTGGGAAAATTGGTTCCATGTGAACTCAGGGCTAGAGTCAAATACTGAAGTGCAATGTCGCTTGTCATTGGTTTTCCATCTGAGAGCAGTTGTGCTGAGGCCCCACAGTAGGACAGCATTTCTGGCACAAGCCTGCAGTGGTAAATCAAGATTAGACTTAGCTCATAATTTGCAGCTTGCTTTATCACACTTTGAATCCATATGACTCCTGAACCAGGATCCTAGCCAGGATTTCCCTATAACACCGTTGTTCAAAGCAAATTGCATAAATGGTATTTTTTTCCTCCAGTGAATCTGTTTACAGGGACAAAAGAAGCAGTGGTCCACAATAGTCATTACTGCCTATCTATTTACATTAGATATTTTAGGGTAGGCATACTAGTAGTGAATTTTCTGTTTCCTCCTACTGAAACTGTCTTGCCTTCTTCCTTATTCCTGAAGGATATTATCTCCTGATTCAGAGTTCTCAGTGGACAGTGCTTTTCTTTGATATTTGCAAGATGTGCTACCTCCTTTTGGTGTCCATGGTTTCAGATAATTAATCTGTTGTGCTTCAAATTATTATGCCAGATTTTTTAAAGACTTTTACCTTCCACGAATTTAATTATGATGCATCTTCGCAAAGATTTCTCTGAGTTTATCCTGTTAGGGATTTGCAAAGCTTCTTGCATGTATAGGTTTATGTCTTTCACCAAATTTAGGGATTTTTCAGTCATCATTTCTTCGAATGCTTTTCAGTTTCATTCTTTCCTTCTTTTTCTTCTGGGACTCTGATGGTATGTGTTAGATCTTTTATTATTGTCTCACATTCTGTTCATTTTTTTTGTCTTTTTTTAATCAGTTGTTCAGAGCAGGCAAATTTTGTATGTCTGTCTTCAAGTTCATTGTTTCTCTCCTCTGTCTTCTCTGTGATTAAGCCCATAAGACCATTTGGTAAATTTTTTTCATATTTATATTTTAAATCTCTATAATTTACATTTGATTCTTTTTGTGTAACTCCTATTTCTCTTCTGATATTAAAAAAAATTTAAATTTTTGAGAGAATTCATAATTGCTTAATAAAATATTTTTAATATGACCATTTTAAAATCCTTGTCACCTAAATCCCAATACTTGATTCATCTTAGTGTTAGTGTCTGTTGATTATCTTTGTTCATTCAAACTTGGATTTCCATGTGATTTGTGCATTATATTTTGGAAAGTTAGAGTATGGTATTTTTTAGGTAGATGCCTGTTGATGTGTTATGTGGATATGTATGTTTGGCTTCACCCCTTTATTGCTAGACTTGGGATAGAAGATCAGCTCATCACTGACCCCAATGACACCAAGTGGGAAGTTAGATGGAGTGCTAGATTGCCCTGCCTCCCACTACCTTGTTCTGCATCACAGGGTGGGAAGAAGTGGAGTGTTGACTAAATAGCCTAATATTGCATCTTCTTCTGTAGTTGTTGCTGCTGAGTGATAATAGGTCTTCCTCCTGGGTCTGCTGACACCAGGATTGTTGATTAGCTTTTAGTTATGATGTTGGGTGGAGATGGAAGCTCAGTTCGCTGCTTAGAAACACTGGCACTGCCCAGTTGGAGAAACAGTGTGATAACAGGAATGTGGAAGATCATTTCCTTCTCAGTCCCATGGGGATCGAGATGGGGGTGTTTCTATTAATGTTTGACTATATCAAGGCAAAATGTGTTGTGTTCACAAGACACTTTTTCTCCATACTTGGTTGGGGGTGGAGGATAAGATGTTTGAAATTTTTTGTTTTTATTTATGTTTTGTTTTCTGTTCCTCTTAGCTATCTAGAATTAAATCTTTCTACTATGGCCAATTGGGATATATAGTAGGTAATAAAGTCAGATAACTCACCAGTGTGCTGTTCCTCAAGTCCTGAGGTCCCTAGTCAGTCTTTTTTCATTTTGCTTCTCAGTATCTTTATACTATTTATTTTGGTATGCCCAGTTTCTTCAAAAATTTTTAAGAGAGACTCTGATAGGAGTGAAGCTACACTCTCTGGACTGACTAGAGTCAGAAGTCGTATTATAGTTTTTTCTTTCCCCCTCTCTCTCTCTTCTACATGTACATCTATAAATATATATATGCATATGTATCCCAATTAAATAAATTTGATGCTATGAAACCTTCATGCATGTACCATAGTTTTAGATAAACTTCCTTATGCATGTTTCTGAAACATATGAATCAAAATTTGCATCCAGACATTGTTTTTCTTCTTTGTAAAATTATGGATTCATGAACTATTCAAACCTGAAAATCTGCTATCTTTTCCAGCCCTGTTTTTATTTCATGAATGTGTTTTTGCTGTAAATGAGATCATAGGGAAAGAAATATTTTTTGGTAAATCCTTACTCTAATTTCCAAATTATTTTGTAATAAGAACAGAGTTTTCAGGCACCCCAGGGACCTGAAGCAAGGGCAATTCATCCTGGTACATCAGAAAGATTGAGGTGAAGAAGACAGAATAAATCCTAGGAAGTTGAATTGGAATTGGAAGTATTGGTGTGAATTCATGATTTTTAATAAATATAGATACAGAAATAAATATCCATGTAAGTAAAGCTGTGAACATGTGTTGTATATTTTTTGTCTTATCCTCTGAGAGATTCTAGAAAGCAATGACACCTCAGCAGCAATGAGCACCCTGAGAACCCAGATCTTGATTTCTAAATATCATTTCCCACTAAAAGGAATCAGGGTTCCTTGGAGAAATGGTAGACTCCTGGAATACAGAAGGGAGAGTATGCAAGAACCTTGAACATCTTTTGGTTTAAGAATAGGAATTACTTAAAGAATGGTGTGTAACTGGCAAGAATTTAGGATAAAGTTGCCTTCCTTAGACAAACCTAAAAGAATTTTAACATCAAAAATATGATATTAGTGTATTATGGCCCCTTGTGAAAAAATAGGAATCTATAAGTGATGTTGAGCTGAATGAATGCATGAACAAATAAAGGAAAAAAGAAAACTCTATTTTAGATTACCTTGTCAATTAATAAGAAATGATGGAATTTAAAATTGACTATTTGGCAGTAAGTCAGACAAAAATCATTATAAAATATTAAAACCAGACAGTGAATGTTTGATGAGGAGTAGGATAATTTAAAAGTTACAAAGCACCTTTTCTTTAAGTACTGATCAAGATATTTAAAATACAAAGTTCTTATTATTAATGATTCTAAATTTGGAGAAGTCTGGCAGACCGTTGGCTAACCAAGTGGTGAAATTGACATTGTGTGCTCTGTGATGTAACTGAGATAGTACGCTGAGAAGAACAGAGCATCCTCTGTGGTCTCTTGCCCAAAATGGAGTCTGAAACTAGGAAACATCAAGCAAACCCAAATGAAAAATGTTCTTCAGAGTCATTGGTCTATATACTTTAAAAGATGTTAAGATCATGAAGTACCAGGAAAAAATAAAATCCCAAAGGATTGTTCCAATTTAGGAAACTAAAGTGACATGAAAACCGAACAATTAAATCTTGAACCACAACAGAAAGAGTTTATAAATAATAATCTTGAGGAAAGTGTCTGAATGGGGAAGGGGTCTATAAATTGGTTGATATTTTTGTATTAGTATCAATTACTCCTGTTTATTATTGTACTGTAACTACATGCTTCATGTATGTGTGTGTTAAATATACACTGAAATACTTAGAAGTCATGGGTAACATTATGTCTGCAACTTTTGAATGGTTCAGATATATGTTTGTGCATACATGATATGTGCACATACATACTTATGGGGAGAAAGAGGAGAAAAGAGAGAGACTATGAGGGTCAGGGTATGTTAGTCAGCTTGCTGTTACTCTAACAAATAACTAAAGTAATTAGCTTAAAGAGAGGAAGGGTTTATTTTGGTTCATGGTTTTAGAGGTTTTGGTGCATGGTTGATTGCTGGAAGTATGCAGTGGAGCAAAGCTGCTCACTTCATGGTGGCCCTGAAGCAAAGACAGAAAAAGTGGAAGGGACTGGGTCATGTTCCCAATAGCCCAACTTCTTCCCACTAGGCCAATATTCCTCCATGTTCTACCACCTCCCAATAGAGTCATAGACTTTAACTTACAGGCCTTTGGAGCACATTCAAGATCCAAACTGTGGAGGGGAGAAAGAAAGAGGAGAGGTGAAGTTGGAAAATGCTCACAACTGGTATGTCCACATAAAGAATATATATGAGAAAGAAGGACTTCAGTTCAGGTTCTCTCTTGGTTTCCAGTATTGCTGTTTCAGTTCTGATCCTTTGGTGGTTGAATTTAAAGATGACTAAAATTGAATAGTAAGGAATACTGATATTTGCTAATATCATACAATTTCACTAATAGTGATTTCACAAAGTTTGGGTAAAGAAGATTTCGGTTTACATTCCTTCGTGAAAATTAATGGTAGAAATCATTTAAAATCATTATTGTGATTGGCTCTGAGCACACAGACCCCCATGAATTTGGCAGAGCCATGCAACTTTCTTTGATTCATGAAATGTGAGCAGAAGTATCATGTTGCTCTTTCAGGTGAAAGTTTTAAGAACAAGCTCATGAGTCATTATTTTCATTTCTCACTGAAGTGATCAAGGAAGCATGTGCCACGTTGAAATGAAACCTCCCCCATCCTGGGACCCTGAGTAAACCTAATTTGGAACTTAGCTGACCAACAACTCACATTTAAGTGAATGACAAATTAACTTTGTTTCCTTAAACCATTTATATTTCGGCAGTTGCTTTTTAAGGCAGCAAAATCAAGCTGGTTACCATCACTAACCTTAACTGATCTTCATGTGCCAGGTAGTGTGCTTAAAGTTTGAACGGATTACCTCATTTAATATAATCATCTGTCAGATCAGTTTTATTGTCCCCATTTTACACATGAAGAAAGTGAATCTCAGAGAGGTTAACTAACCTGCCTCAGGTCAGAGAGCAAAGCAATGACAGAACAAGGAAAGATGTCTACATCCCCAGAATCACATGAGGAACAGTGAAACCAATTATTTTAAGTACTTTAAACACATCCCTTGGAATATATAGAATGATAATAAGAAATATACCTCATCTAGTTATTAAGCTAATCCAAAAGAGCTTGTCTTGGCTCTTGGAATTTTGGTCACATGATGGGGAATGCCAATTGGGAAAGTGGAGTCAGAGGTTTCCAGAGAGAAAAATCTCACCTTTGAGTTTTGTGTTCGCCAACTTTGCACTGCTGCGACCGAAACACCTGACAAGAACAACGTAGAGGAGGAAAAGTTTATTTTGGCTCCTGGGTTTCAGAGGTTTAGTCTGTGGTTGGTTGAGTCTATTGCACTGGACACAAGATGAGGCAGAATATCATGGTGGAAGTGTGTGGAGGAGGAAAGAAGCTCAGAAGTTTTGGGGGACACCTCAGATCCAAACCGTAACAAGTTTCTTCCATGTGACTTTGGAAAAAGTATTAGCTTCTTTTAACCTCTTCTTCCTCAAATACAAATTGCAGCATAAAATACCCACTACAATGCACTCCTCCAAGATGTCAATTAATTACATGTGTGAAGTACTGATAGGTTAGTTCTCTTTCTGGCAATGTGATAACTTGTTTAGAAACATTCCACTATACAAATGGTTCACAAATTCACAAATTTCCCAGTTACTTCAAATGAAGTGAAAGGACCTCAAAATTTGGAAAAGAAAAACGTTTTTCTTAAACAAATTTTCTTGTAAAACTTCATGCTTAAAAAAGATGGCAGAATAAGAAATACAGTGCCTTGTCAAGTATGGAGTAGAAATGCAGGTTTTAAAATTCCAGTCATACAATTTCCTAAGTTGTCTGGTTTGAAAATTTGGGCCATGCAGATTGCCTCTGCCATGCACACATGAGTAGTTCTCCATTCTCGGGGAGGGTGGTCTTTTCCAGGAACTTTTATTTGCAAACTATTACAGGAAAATCTATTCTCTGGCCAGTCCTCTGGTTCCCTATTTCCATTTGAGCATGTTTGTCAGTCAATAAATTCCTGCCTTCTGCGTGTCTCCCAATAGATCTGGTGTTCTCCATTAAACAATGAAATACCCAGGCGTTTTCCACTTTCTCCACTTCAGCTGAAACTCGTTTGGCAAAGCATGAACATACTTCAGCCTGCCCTTTACAGCTTAATGGGGAAAAGCCATTGCATGCCAATGTGAATTTCCTCACTGTTATGTTATGCTGACTGACACCAATGGGTGCTTTCTTCTTAAATAAGATGGAAATTTTCTGATATTGCCAGACAATTACTTGATAGTACTTGGCTTTTTGTTTATACACTTACCAACCATCCCACCGGAGGCTCCCCAAAAGGAGTAGTGTTAGCCAAACTAAAAGAGCCCTTGGAATTCCAATAACATAGCCTGCTTACTTTTTCCCTGTAGTGTTTATTTTCAGTCTATAGTTTGATTAGATTAAATTTCCTTTATTTAGACTTCAGCAAGAACAACTGACACAAAGAAAGGTAGGGTAGTTGAAGCTTAATTTGAAGAGACAGTCAAGTAAATCACTGACATAAAAATAGCAGATCACATACACAGGCTTATTTCCCCCGTGAGCCAAATGACCCTAGTGAGAGCCCTTCCTAATTCCCAAACCAGGACAATATGTGTCCACAGGTCAACCATCACAATGGAATTCAGCGGAAACATGGCGCCCTGGATGTCTGCTTGGCACACCACGGTTTCTTGGTAAAGTTTAGGCTTGGCAGCATGTGTGATGGGAGCAGGCGCTTCCAGTCAGCTTGACACTTGCACAGTACTGTGAAGTACTCTGAGCACATGACTCTGTACCTTTTAAAAAAGAACAAGTGGAAATGCAAAATGATGTGGTATGATAAGAGCTATTTTCAAGATTCACTTGATGCATTATTTAAAACTGCTCAGTGTTTATTCAATAATCTTCCAAAGCAAAGGTTATTTTTATGTTTCAAGAGAAACTCAGTGAAAGAGGGAGGTTTTCACATCATCTAAGGTATGATTAATTCTGTTGCTAGGATAATACCTTACCGCCATCCCTTTTTCTATTCCTACTGCTTTTACTTTCATTTAGTCACTTAGTTGCTCTGTATTTAATCACCACCTGGACTAGTATGGTAACATTTTAATAGTCTCCTTACTCACATTCACTCAAACGCTGCAGTTAGTTTAGTGTTCCTAAGGAGCAGCTTGAATGTCATGTACTCACCTACTCAAACACATTAATGATTTCCCACAACCACCCCAGGAATAGCCATACCCCATGACCCAGCGTTCAACTCCTTCCCCAGCCTTATCCCAACCTTCCTGCAGAAACTGCCATTCTTCTCCTCAGGGACAGACAAGCCAACACACGTCCACCACATGCACTCACCCATCCTGGCCTGTGCCATTGCTTTCTGCATTCCACAGCGACTGTGTCCCTCTATATTTTATGCTTAGATTGTGCACATTTTTTATCATTCACTTCAATTATACCTCCCATGAGAAATATCTCTTTATACTCAGGGTTTCGAAAACAACTTCCCCTCCTATAATATTTATCAAGATTAAAGACTTTTTAATACATGTCTAAATTATGGATGTTGTTTGAACTCTTTTTGTAGAATTTTATTTATAATTTTAACAATCTGTTATAAAATATAGATATGGGTTTTATATAAAATTTCATTATTGAGGTTCATTGCATGGGTTTAAAAAAAATTAGTCTTTTGAATAACCTCCCTCCAGACCAAACGTGGCTAACTCTTCTTTCCAATTATATGATTCTATTTTAAAGTAAGTTTTTTTTTTACCAATAACTTGCATGTATAAATTATTAACTGATGAATTCATAACTACATAAAAAATGTGTATCATTTCCCCAGACATTTAATCTTTCAATTTTACATAAATATCTTCTCCTTTACTAGTGTCTTAACTCCTCGAGGTATGAATATATGTTGATTCATTCATCATTTCCTAAAATTCTGGATACATGTTTCACAAATTATGAGTAAATCAGTCCATCAGTCTTGCGAGTCATTGATATCACCTGTCCTATTACTAGATCCACATTTGAAGTCTGAGTAAAGTTTATGTACTTACATCAAGTAAGATAAAACTTGTGCTAACAAAAAAACTTAGGATGATTAAAAGAAGTATTCACACAACTCCAAAAAAAGAAAAAAAACAACAACAACAACAAAAAAGAAGTATAAATCGGACTGATAAGTAATTTAGAAAATCCAATTTGACTTCCACAATTTTAAGAACAAGTAAGCACGGCACTTCAACTTTCCCTATAAAAGTGGTATCTAGAAAAATAATCCAATTAGGGGGCTCTAGTTTTACAAGCCTCATTTTCAATGAATTCAGTCAGACTTTTAAAAACTATCGTGTTAGTCAGTTTTGCAACACTGTGATCAAAATATCGGATGAAAACTACTTAGAGGAAAGCAAGTTTATTTTGGTTCATGGTTCCAGAGATTTAGTCCATGCTCTGCTGGTTCCATTGATCTGGGCTGAAGGTGATGTACAATATCATGGCTGAAAAGCAGCAACAGAGGAAAGCTGCTGAGTTCATGGTGGGATCAGGAAGCAGAGACAGAAGAGGGGAGGTACTGCAGGGAAGATACTCCTTTCCAGGGCAGGCCCCCCGTGACCACCTCCTCCAACCACTCCACACTTACCACCCAGTCGGTTCAAACTAGAATGGACTGATATTACAGCTCTCACAGTCCAATTATTACATTTCCAAAGATTCCTGCATGGACACAGGAGCTTTGGGGAGAAACCTCATATGCAAACCATAATAGTCACTTACCTGTGTCCTAGACTATAGTGTGACTATGTGGAGAAGATCCCAATATATATATACATACTTGGAGTGGTATTAATATTTTTGATACTTCTGAGAGTAGACAATCTGACTTAGTTAATTTTTCCCCCATCCATATGAGAAGAGTTTTAAACTCTGATGTGACACATTCTACAATTGCTGTTGGGGTTAATGAGAAATATTATGGTCCAAATTTTGATTGTCAGTGGAAGTGAGGGACTGACATGCCTCAATGATTCTTTCCGACAAATTTTAGCCATTTCTTGTCATTCTCTTTTCCCACTCTCTTTGCTTTGTCATTGCCACCAAGCTACTGAGCAAACAGACTTGCCTGCACAGTAAAAGGAGCGAAATGTTACATGGTTTGTTGCACCTGTCTGCAAGATCTGGAACACCTTCTATGGAAGTGCTATGGGATGGTACATAGACCAGATAGAGGAGCTCACTGTATGTGGACAAAACAATCAAATTTATTTTTAATCCCCAAGAAAGAACTGCCAATCATGAACATAAGGCAACATTTGATCTCAAAGACATTTCCCAATAGGACAGATTGAAAAACAGAAGATTATGAGCAAAGCTGTTTGAGAAAAGCTGAGGCAAACAGGCAAGAAGCACAGGCTACTCTCCTGCTGTCTTATAAAAGCTGGTTGTCTTTGCCTTCTGGAGGTAGATTAAGAGGTAAGATTGCCTAAATCTTTGTCTTACTCACTCTTACTCTTCTGCTTTACTGACCAGGTTGAGAAAAAGAAGAAAGAATGAAGAAGGAAGGGATTAGGAAGTTATTGATTTCAATTTGAGAACATGAAATGAATAGGATAAACCAGAAATCACCTCAGATTTCACAGTTTAATGAAGAGGCAAAAGGGAACACAGTCGGGGGCTGTAGCTCAGTGGTGGAGCACTTGCCAGCATGTGCAAGGCCCTGGGTTCCATCTCCAGTACCTCAAAACAACAATGGCAACAAAACTGAACAGAACTGGGAGATTGCTTCAAGAGTTTCCCTTGTAGGGTCAAAATAAAGAAGCTGGCAGGGCCATTTTAAATTTTCTGGGAGAGCTTGTAGTCCCAGCTAGTTGGGGGTGCTGAGATAGGTTAATAACTTGAGCCAGTAGTTTGAGAGCATCTGTGCAATATAGAGGCCCTGACTCAAAAACAAAGAAAAAAAAATCTGAGAATACTTCCTATTAACTTATGTTAAAATCTATCTAGTGCTGCCAGTTTGGGTAAAAAGGAAATTGTCCAGAATTTCTGCAGCTTTATCCATCAATGTTTTGGACCTATTCAGTGTTTCCCCCACTCTGCATGTTATATGGTCCGTACCTCTAATAGCCTAGAATCCTGGGATATCTCTGGAGGCCAAGCATGTTGGGATGTGGCAGGGGCTGCTTTGCCCATTTCCACTGGCAGGGGACTGAACTTTCTTGACCCACCTGGGCTGGATCCCAGAGGCCACTGATAATGGTGGTCCACACTGCCCAGCCACTACTCTCACTTGACTGCTCAGGTGCTTTGCTCCTGTACTCTCTGGTTTTCTCTCTGGCTGAGGGATAAACTCAAAACTCCAAAATATCTATTAATTTCCAGTTTTAAAACTGGTTTCTTAATTTCTGATGGTGGGCCAAAATAAGCACTTTGAGTGAGGTCTGAGATGGAGAAAAAATTGGAGAGAACATGGATAAAAATGTTTATGATAAATCTCTTTCTCACTCACTCTCTTCCTAAATAATTTACCATAAAATATCAGCTATGGGGGCCTCGTTAAGTACACAGCTGGGACAAACCCAAGGACCTTTTATTTTCCTTCCAATGAGATAGTCTAGGTTGCGATGCTGAACAAAGCATATTTTTGGTATTCAAAGGTAATGTATCTCCCTGGTTGAACTGCTTCGCTTGTTGTTAATTTATAGTGTATATCCCATTATGCTGGTATCATTTTACACGTGTCAGTTTGAACTATGGCTACAGATTTATCTCTAAGAGCTTATATTTTTAGAAAGTCTTTTAGCAAGACCTCAAAACTGACAGACACTATTACAAAGAGGAACGTGTCCTCTAAGGGTCAATAAAGTGTTATGTATAGATAGAAGATTATCTACAGTCTGTTAGCAGTCATTTATCTTCTTAGCATAGACCATGTGGAAAACATGGTGTTATCATTATAACCAAATTTAGATAGTTCTCTAATCATCCTCTCCCAGGTAATGCTAGAGAGTTTTAAATTTAAAGCAAGACGTAATACATTGAAAGCAAGATGGAAGTAGAATGGGTCTATTATTTCCCTCAACTCTTTCACTACTCACAGATGTTTTCAAGGAAGGTGTGCAGGCACAAGAAATCCAGGCTCCCTGCCTTCCCTGCCCTTCTCTGGCCACAACACATATGGACTCACTTGCTGGAGGTTAGATTCCACCTCTCTGATACCACAGATAATAAGGTTGGAAAGGAAATATCTTAGGCCACTTATCTTAGTATTGAACTTCAAGTAGTCCAAGTTTAGAGTTTAGAGCTACGTACAAGTACTTACTTGGCCCAGACTGCAAAGATACTTTCCTGATCTAAGCTTTCCCTCCCATTGGCCTTCTCTCCAAAGATCTCCAGGGAGCTTTTTTCCCCAATCCCACTTCAGATACAATGGAAAGTGTGGATTCCATTACTCTGAACTCCACAGGAGTCCAAGCTGATGCTCCAGCTGCTTTGTTTCCCACCTCTGGTTCTTGTACGCTCCTGCTCCTATCTAATTTTGAGGCTTTCCTAACTTTTTCAGTTTCTAAGAAAAGTGATTTCTCTCCCTTGCCCTCTATCTTTCCAAGCCAAAAGATTGGGTTGTTCATTTCTGTTGTTTATCTGAAATCTTTTGTTCAGGCTCACAAGCTAGCATTAATTAGTGCACCCACAAATCCATTCAGAGTAGACATACACAAAAATGATATCCTCTTTCTAACAATTCAAGGGTGAATTTTAGTGGAAGTGATTTTTCCCTATTGTCTATGTGATTCACATATTCCAGTTCTGTCATCAAAATGTTGGCTACAATTAAAAGTTTCCAATTTATTTATAGGTAATATAGGAGTACTCTGAATAAAAATAATGTTAGATTTGGGTTAATAATATTGTTTCTCCTTTATTGGAAATGACTCATCCTTTTCCATTGCCATTTCCTTATTAGCTATAAAGGAAAGAAAAGACTAGAAAGCACTTTATTCATGGCTCCACAGAAACGGAAGGACACTCACACCAATGGGAAGTCTTCACCGGGTACAGGACCATTGCCTGACGCCTATGAAAATGCAGCTACCAAGTGGAATTTTGTGTGTGCACTCCACCAGATATAACAGAAACAGAACTGCAAACTTACTACCCTGCCTTCTTGTTACAAAATAACCATTATGATCAGAAGTTATTAGTTGGGGATGAGTGTCACTCTCTATTCTGCCTCTAGGCAAACCTTGGTCATGAATTTTTACTCTCATACTATTACTTAGCATGCAGTCACCTCAAACTCTGAGAGAAAATTCTTCCTCTGATCAGAGGGACCCAATGCTCCAAACAAAGAAGAAAGAATCTTTATTTTCCCCCGTTTCCTAGCCTTTTGCTTCCCAGGCAGACCCAGTTTGGGAGATAATAGCAGTAAGGGGACATCAAAACTCCACATTTTTAGCAGAGGGCCAGGAAAAGGGTCCCATGGAAGTTTGATGGCATAGGTTGCACAGAGAAGGGGAAGCTGGGTAAAGAAATCCCCTAAATATGTGTATGAAGTCTTGGGTTAATCCTTAAACCGCACATGGGAAATTGACCCAGTACACCATGACAAGGGCTTTGAGGATTTAACTCTTGTATAATTCACTATTTATATTTCAGAAACACATGTGAGAGCAACCTAAATAGCACTGAAGAGATTTTCAAAGTTGAACTGACACAGAAACCACTGTCCACAAAGGTGATTTGATAGTTGGAATGTTACCCTAATCTAATCATATATTGCAAACTATACCAAAGAAATAAATATTCTCAGAGTATTTTTATGGTACCTATAGTCTTATAACAAAATACTCAAATCATTGGTGTATAATCCCAAGTCACGTAATATAAAAACATTTAAAACACTCAATGGAAAGATAATATATAAAAACAACCCTTGAGATTATCCAGAAGGAAGGATTATATAATAGGGACTTAAAAGCAGCCCTTGTTATAACTATATTTTATCAAGTAAGCATAGCTTTTTCAAAATGAACAGAAGGCAGAAGTTATTAGCAAATAGAAACAAGAGAAGAACTAAATGGAAATTTTGAAACTGAAAAAATAAAACAAATGGGAGTAAGTTTAACTGCATAGATCTAATAGTGAAATGGTAATGACAGAAGAGTCATTAACCTGAAGATAAACCAATAGAAAATTTTATGATCTGAACAAACAATAAAGAAAAACACAAAAGGAAATTGAACCTCGGGGACCTGTGGGAAAAGATCAAAGGGTATCAAAAGCACCAATGTGAAGAATAAAGTGTGGTGCAGGAAAAAACTTAGGACTGAAAATTTCATAGATTTGGTGAAACATATATAAATGTGCAGATTCAAGAAAATTAGAAATCCCAAATGTGATGAACTAAAAGAAAACCGTACGTATGCAGACATATCATAATCAAGTGCTAAAAACCAAGCTTTGAAAATGGCTAGAGAAAAACAACATATCATATATAGGAAACAATAGTTTGCATGACTTCAGATATCTTGTCAGAAACCATGGAGACAGAGGTCTCTACATCATTTTTTGAAGTGCTGAAAGAAAAGCCTGGCAACCTAGATTTCAATAATGAGTAAAAATATTCTTTAGGAAGGAAGAGGAATTCTCAGGTGAAGGAAAACTAAATCATTTATTATGAGCAAATCTTCTCTAAAATAAATGCCCAAGAAAAATTTTCAGGTGAAAGGAATTGGAACCAGAAAGAAATGTGGAATTGTGAAAAGGAAGACCAGAGAAATGGCAGTATCTGTGTAAATCTAATAGACCATTTTTTTCCTCTTAAGTTCTTTACGTATCAGTCACAGCTTAAAACAAACATTAACTATTTTTGAATAGGGTTATTGGCATATGTAGATATAAAACATGTATCACTTACAACTTTTAAGCTATACAGTTGTTACTTCTCTACATTATACCCAAGTAGTACAATTCACTACACAGAAGAAAAGTTAGGTGGGTATTGTAATCCCTTGAGCAATCACTGAAAAATATGTATCAATAAAAATGATAAAAAAGTCAATAGTTTTAGTAAAATAGAATACTACAAAATAAGGAAAGTGAGAACACAAGAATGAAAAATAGAAAACAGAAAACAAGCAATACAATATAGCCCCAAATGCCTACTATATGTGTATGTATAATTACATTAAATGGAAATCATCTAAATGCACTAATTAAAAGGCTCACTCTGAATTTTGGGTCTCCAAAGTCTTAATACTTTTCCTGTTCATGCAGCAATGTTGACTCCAACTACAGATTCTTAGTGACTGCAGGGTGTTCCTAGGACAAAATATTGTAGCAGAAGAGAGTGCATGCCTGTGTACTTTGCCATGAACTACTTGTGGGTAAAATAAATAATAATAATTACCACAATTTTTTCTTCTGCTGAGTCATATAGACTACCAGCAAGCAAAAGTTTTCTTACCTTTATCTTGGTGTAGAAAATACAGAGAGATTAAACTTGAGGCAGAGAGATTAGGCCATGATTTGGAAAAGTAAATCTGAGAGATAGGAGGGATAATAAATAAAATATGAATGGTTAGCAGAAAAATAACTTTGTCTTTCTCCCTTCTGAATTGGGGAGAACATTAATAATACTTATAATTATATGTGCTTTGAAGGGAATAACTTCTCTTTATGCTAGAGGAGAGAATTAGAAATATTCCTGGGCCCCTTTCTCCACTGTCCCTGGAATGAAGTATAGGTAATCTCTTTATGGTCCCATTTAGATTTTCCTCCTTAAATCTTTATTTCCTTAAATTCTGTTCTCCCTTGAACAACAGATAATTTTTACTTTTCTCTTCTTAGTGGGAAAAGTAGCCATATTTGCAAATGACTTTCTCGGACTTCTTCTGACTTAGTGAACAGGAAGTATGAGAAGACTATGCGGAAGTTGTCTTTGAAATCCACTTGCCTTTTGTTTCTCACATGGTTCATTTGATTCTTGTTGTCCAATATCTCTTATATTCCAACAATTACCAGCCTCCAACACCTGTCAAATTTATGCCATTTATACTGTTTCTACTGATTGCATTATAATATTATTGCAATAAGTTAATGTGTATGCAGGGGAGGGGTTCTTTAAGAAAAAATACTTGAATTGTTCAAACTATTATTGACCCAGTTCTAGGCAAAAAGGGATCATGGTGCATATAATATTTTCATGGTCTCACTGCTGCAATTAACATAATATAATTTTAACATTGCCAAATCCATTTAAAATTATGATTTTTTAAAAATGGTGGCATTTCACCTTATCTTATGAAATCACCACGTCACTTAACTATTTCTCTTTTGTTAGATGTTAGATTACTAGGAGTGCCCTTTATTATTAACAATGGTATGTAAATATCACATGAAAAAAATTCTTATACATATTCTTATTTTTTTGGAAAAATTATTAGAAATGGAGTGATTGTGTTAAATAAGAACAATCTGAAGAATATAATGTTACTTTTACCCTCCTCCATGCAAGTAAGAAAATTAAAGAAAGAAGATCAAATATAGACCATATTACAATCCAATATAAAAATCAAATTTCACCTATATGCTGATGGTGACAGTACTTGTCCCAAAGAAAAGAAATTGAACTAAGTACTCAAAAATGTTGTGTGACAATATTCTGTGGTCCAAACTCCCTTTTGTAAACAAATGGCATAAAATTCTGGATCAGAAGTTAAAATGTCCCCAAAATAAGCCAGCGTTTATAAAATAAACTACAACCTTGAAGGCCAGTTGGTTTGAAGTTTATTTCTTTGGTCACTAAACCATTATGAAAGCACATGAAAATGGAAACTATTTATGGGGTTAAACCTCCCTTATTTTTAAATTTTTCTGCTTATAGTTTAAAAAGCAGATTAAGAAAAACACCCAATATTTTTGACTCCAATGTCAAAAAAAATAAGAATTAGGCAAATTATGCTCTAGTCAGTAAATTTAAGATTTTTTGAAAAATTGTCTGGCATATCTAAGATCCTACTAATATTAAAAATGATAAGTGGTTATAATTAATTTCTTGAGTTTCTCGCAATTCTTACACAGCAATTAGCTGAAACCAGTGCCTGGCAGGGATATAAAAAAGTCAAATAGAAATTATGTAAATCCAAATATAAAAACTGAAACCATTTCTCAATTTTCTTTAATGTGTGTTGGCAGTTGACAAGGTGATTGTGCTGGGAAAAAGAGAGCTATTTTCAAACTACTTTAAGTTTGAAATAAACATTCAGAAGAGGTGTAAGATTCTGAACTACGTTGATGATGTGTTACTTCATTTTACACTAGAATATATAATCCTTCCTTGATCTGTGTCAGAACGGTTTAGAGTTTCTCACTACACATTCCTGAAGAATGGTGTATTTAAAAATTGATGGGCGATTTGTTAAAGTTGCTATGAATTTATTTTTAAAAAATTATTTGTTTTACACATTGGTTATCTTTTCTTGCTGGTAAAAACTTGGATTTGATTCTATGGAAATACTATGCTGGGGATTTAACTCGGTGGGATTTAACACTTGCCTGGCAGACATGAGGCCCTGGTTCAATCCCCAGCACTGAAAAAAAAAAAGAAAGAAAGAAAGAAAAGGAAAAAATTTAATTCAAATAGATGAAAGGAAGTTCTGCTTCTTATGAAAATGACAAATATTTTATTGCTATTTTGAAGCTTTTTATAGTTGAGATTTATAATTTACCTTTATAAAATACCAATATTAGTTTTATTTATAACATTGGTCAGGGATATTTAAGAATTTTATCTTTTTAGCAGACTATTGTCTGGATTAAAAAAAGAAGCACATTTTATCTACTACTGGCAAGCAGAGAGCACAGAGGTACATACACGCAGGTGTATGTTTGTTATGTGTTAACTTGATCATGTTGACTGTCTCATTGTAAAACTCAGGAAAAAAATGCTCTGGGAATAAAATGGAATGGGCTTCATGGACCAAATAACTGGGATTAAAAAATCTAAATCAAGTAGTTCAACCATAGTTCTTTCATTCAAAATATTCATTGGGCTGGGTGTGGGGGCTCATGCCTATAATCCCAGTAGCTCAGGAGACTGAAGAGATTGAGGCAGGAAGATTGCAAGTTCAAAGTCAGCCTCAGCAACTTAGTGAGGCCCTAAGCAACTCAGCAAGACCCTGTCTCAAAAAAAGAATATGTTTATACACACACACACACACACACACACACACACACACATATGTGGGTATATATATATATACACACACACACATTGATTATATATATGTATATATATATATATACACACATTGATTATATATATACTTATATATTGTTATATTTTCTTGCTGGTAAAAATGGGATTATATATATATATATATACACACACATTTCTGAACTAAAATTTCTTTCAATTCCATAAGTTAAAATTCTATGACATTACTCTCCTTTAAGAAATTGCCTTTTTATGTTTGTTTTAATCTGTCTTCAAATTTTGGTTCCATTCATAAAATATCACCATTTTTCATCTGCTTATAGTAAAATTTCAATTTGCATTATCATTTTAGTTTCTCAGCTGTTGGTATATCTATCTTTAAAAAGACTACAAGAGTTGTACTGGAAGAAAGTTTATATGAAAACCTACTATAATTGTTTGGATATTGAAACATATTTTCCCAAAGATTCCTGATACCTGATCATCTTTACTGACTAGATTATAAGTGCCACAAAAATTACTGGGAAATGATACTTACTTAATGAATACAATGCAATAATGTAACAATAAATTTAAAAATCCTTAATAAAACTGAATAACAGAAGGACAATTAATTTATTTTTAAAAAATTTATCTCAAATGATTGGCATTTGAAGACAAGTATGCTAAATGCAGGAAGGGAGAAAAAAGCTGTTTGTTGAAATTCTGAAAAAAAGTTCTAAAAATACAGAAGTTTTTACATTTGGAGTTTAAATACAAAATAAAAGATAAATTTAATTTTAATAATGGGACTGTGGCCAGTGAAATAAAGAAGTAGGGGGTCAATGGAAGTACCCGTATATAGAATTTCTGGTGGTGTTGGGGGTAAGTGCTACTTCATTTGGGTTTGCCTTAGATAAGTTCGTATAGTCTTCTAGAACACTGTCCACGTGCCTCTGTTAAAGCAAATTGCTTGTATTTCTCCTGTACCAGGTTGCTTATGAACAGGAACTTGCTCATTTAATTAAATGTTTAGCACAGTATCTGGTATAATATAAACACCTAGTAAATGTTTATATAAATTGGATTGAATTAAGTTTTATATTTTAGTTAGACCTGGAAAAATCTAAAATATTTAATTATCTCTGCTATGCAAACATAGTCAACCATATGTTTGTATTTTTCTCCATGCCTTTCAGTGACCTATGTATTTAATTAGGGTTTATGAAGCTCAGTTATTATAACGAATAAATTTTTAAATTCATTTAAACAATAAATATTTATTGATGGCCTACTATATTTTCAGGTTTTGAGAATGTAGCCTGAATTCCTTTCCTGCATGTAATTTATGTTCTAGTGCAAATCCAGGAGATTTTAGTGATATCTTTAAGTTCATTAAAAATGTGCTTTTATTTAAAAATAAATAATTCTTAAGGCTGACTGAATATCTGCTCTATAACTTGGGGTGAAAATGTAGTCCTGCCTCTATCAATTTTTAGTTTAATGCATTGATTCTAATTCTACCTTGATAGTAAAAATTCTAGTCACTCCCTCTCTCTTTCTGGGTTTCTTTTCATCAATTGTAGTGTTACACAGTAGGGATTTGGAAAGTGGGGCGGTCAGTTGACTTCCACACCCCGTTCAGCCTGTAGTTTAATCAGTCTATCACTGCACCTGCCTCTTGCTGTCACATAGTGTCACTTTCAAAAATCAGTCCAACATAGTCTTGACAACATTGGTCTTCTATGGTTTGACACACCCATGGCAAGATCTCATTCTTTCTCTCCTGCTGCAAAATCAAATGTAACTCTCAGACTAAATTCAAACAAAGGTGCCCCATGCTTGGATTCCTTCAATCCCAACCCTTAATATTTACTTCTTTGAGATTGCAAATATGTCTGCCCTTATTTGTCCTGCATTCCACCACCAATGAATGAACACCCAAGGCAGCAGCTGGTCCCAGGAGCAAAGAATAAGCATCTTGTCTCTCACAGAGATTCTCCATCTTATTTCTCATCCCCAAAATGCAAATCCTGTGGCCTCGGAATTTAAATCCTCAAAAATACAGAATCTAACCTACACACATTCCCTCATCAGTGAGACTTGTAACCTCTGGACTCATGAGACCTTATGCCAAACCTTCTGATGAAACATCCTTCTCTTACTCAACAGTGACTTAAATTATAAGAACTCGCCCACATCTGCCATCACTGGATTTCCCATTCATTTATTCCTACCTAAATTTGGAAGAGGGCCTAGGTTCATTATTCATAAGTACTCTCTTCTTTCTTGCTATTTTATTTCTTTGCTTCAGTTCTTCTTTCTGGAGATTGTTATTATGCAGTGCACTCTAACTGATCTCCAAAGTTAATTTTTTTTTCATTTTTCCACATCCACCCTGAAGAGAGATTCCAGGCCACCTCATCCTCTAAAGACCCCAAGTTGACCTGAGAGTCATACAGCAAATGATTATATTGGTCACATCCTTGTCTCCTGCTGATTACACCACATTGAACCTCCTGGCACCAGTAATCAGTCTGGCCTCATGGTCACAGTGACCACAAACCGAACATCACATTTCTCTCCAGTTTGGCTCCTTTGACTGATCACACAGTCTGTGCTGACCCTACATATGGTTTTTAACTATGTTTGGGGGTGGGAAAGGACTATGGGAAACATGAGTTTCCTGGCACAATGCCACTAGAAAATGATCCCTTCATGAAACAAACTGACAATTTCTCTCTTTGATACTTTCCTGTTTCTCCACTTAGAAAGTTTCTCGTTAGCAGAGTTAGTTTAAGAAACAAAAGACCTGCTTCAGAAAGATTTCCCTCAAGTCTCTGCTTTTCCCAAGGAGAAGCCATTCAACTGTTCCCACCCTCCAGTTCTCTTGTGCTTGTGACCAACAGATATCCCTAGTAGCTGACTTTGGTCAACACAACTGAGCAAACCGTTGTCTAATGTGGTAGAGTTAGAAATAGATGATAAAGTTTTTCCCAAAAGGAATTGATGAGGAAGAAAACCACTCAAAAATGTTAATTCAAAACAACACAAAACAGAAAACAGGTATTTTTTTTCATTTTTCCTTTTTTTTTTGGTACCGGGGATTGAGCCTTGGGGTGCTTTCCCTTTCCCACTGAACCACATCCCCAGCCTGTTTTTATATTTTATTTAGATACAGGGTCTCAATAAATTTCTCAGGACCTTGCTAAATTGCAAAGGGTCAGGATGAGGTTGACTCTGAACTTGTGATCCTGCTTCAGCCTCTCTAGGCACTGGGATTATAGGCATGCGCCACCATGCCCAGTAGAAGAGGGCATTCTAACTGCACAAATGAATTCAAGAACGGACTAAGGATGGAGTCAGACATGAGTTAGCTTAAACTCAAATCTGCATCCAGGGCATTGTGAAATCTTGATGGAGAAGACCTGGAACAGCAAAGCAACTGAGGCCCCCGAAGCCAATAAAAGTCCAGCCTGTGATCAACACAACCCCCCTTGGAAGACCTGGCTGTGGATTCACAGCTTTGGATGGGACAATCACACCAAAAAAAGGAGCCGATGTTCACTGATCACTTACTATCTGACAGTCTACCATCTAGCCATTAAGACAATCTTTTGAAGAAGTCTTACTGTTTGTAAGATGAGGAATATTTGGCTGAGGAATGTTAAGTGATTTACTCCAAGCTACACTGCTAGTTAATGGCAGAATTCAGACTTAGATATAGAGTGAACAATTTGTTAGAGGGCAAACTAGCTTATGGTCATACCAAACAAAATGAACATAACAGTATAATATTTATATATTAACATATTCGTATATAATAACACACATAGGTGTGATATTAAAATTAGTATTTATTTGAAATTGCGATTTTTAAAAAATTCTTTTGGGTATGTCAGGTTGCTGTTATTTCAGTAAAACAAGAATAGTCAGATGGTAATTAGCAATTGGAACTTTCAAACAAATATGTTGAGGACAATTTAATACATTTTTTTCATACCCATGATACAGTAGGATATTTCTAGTTGTTTCCTCTGTCAGTAATACTCCTCTGAACTTCTTGCAGAGGAGGATATTTTTCTTTTTCTTTATGCAGTTGTATGAATATAGTCAAAAGAACAAGCAAAAAATAAATAAAATTTTGAATAAGACATGGAAAAAAAAGTGAAATGCACTTTGACTTGCAGCACTGTTTTTATCAAGCCCACATTACACTGCTTCCTGGTGTATTTCCAAAGTGATGACATCAAGCTCAGTAGCTTCTCAACAAAAGCATTTGAGCATGGGGTACTTAAGTGTTGGCTTAATAACACAGCAGCAGGTATTTAGACTTTTATAAAATTAATTTCCCAATCTCAAAAAAAATGTTCACCCACTTTATGTGTACATCCCGTTTTAGGAGGCCAGCTGCTGGTCCATCACGTTTTCTTGCATCCACTACTTCATTACCTAGCCTCTTCTGTTTCTCCTTGACTCCTCATCATTTTAAAACACTAAGAGCCGCGCTAAGTGTCAGACTGTGTCACGCTTCTTTTTTTAAGAAAAATTATTTTAAACAAAATGGATAATTTGAAGTTTAAATCTTAATAAAGAAATGAAGAAAATCATTTATTTGGGTCTTTCTTTGCTGGTGTTAGTTGTTGGCAGTGTTATTTTGAGTTCTAAAGGAATCAATTTTTCTCCCAAACAAAAAATGTTTTGCTGCATGAATTTAACAATCTGCAAGTCATATTGAACAACTCATGTGCTGTCCATCCATTCTATTTTAGGCTCTTTATGCTCTCTTCAGAGATCAACAAAGAAATTTGAAGATACAGCATATAAATTTGTTTTACGATACTCCTGTTCTGCATTTCTATTCTCCAAGAATTTCCCAATTAAAGAAGGGTATTCTTCCTGTGCCCTATTTTAAAAACACAATTTTGCATCAGGTCCACATTTTAACCTCTTTTTCGATTCCAGAAACAATGATAGCTATCCTTTAGGCCCATGTCCAATAAGGCTATTTTCTTCCATTTCCATAAAGTCAAAGTTTTATAAATTGCTTCTACACATTTTAAAGAAAAAAAAGATCAAAAACTTTCATTAGATAATTTTCAACATCACAAGTAAACAAGACACACCCCTTTTGAGCAGAGTTGTATGTAAAATACATAGCACATGGCAAGAAAGATCTTTTCATTTTCTTTAGCAGGAAGTTTACAGACTGCATGGGGAATTCCAAAATTTACATTAGCACTGCCTGATGAATATGTAGATAGATGAGTTAAGTTGTTTGTATTTAAACAAGATGTCAACTTCTTGTTTTATGTTTTCTGCTGTTCCAACAACATTTTCAGAGAAATCAAGGAGATGATTTGAGACTCCATTGTGCAAATAAGTTACCTAAGAAATAAAAGAACTATTGCTGTTGCCACAATCCAACATATCAGATGTTATACTGTACACAGCATGATTAGTGATAAGATTTGACAGAAACTGAGCTGTGCTATAAGGGGACAAAGCATCTGTTATTAAAACACTCTCAATTGCTTGCCCATGAGGGTATTTTTAAATGTAATGTGAATCAGCAAACATACCCTTACTCGGTATCTGAATCAGTTGAAAGCTATGACAATCTGTACTTACTGGGACATTATGCCCAAGCTATTCCTTATTTACTACGGTATTTTCAGAGGAGGCAGTTTTTAAAAATTTACTTAAAAGCATTTGCCTATCTCATTTTAGATTTTAAGATTCAGTCTCCATATGTGCTTTTTACAACTTCTTCTCAATATTCCCAAACCCAAATTGTTTTCTACTTGCAATTTTATCCATTTGATACCATAAACAGTCATGCTTCAGTCCCTACATTTTCAGCTATTATGCAAGTATTATACTGTTCCTCCAAACTTCCACACCCATCACTGAAATCTAGTGAGAGGTTTTCCAGGGGTATGAGTACTTCAATACTAAAACAAGGACAGTCTTGAGTAAACAGAAAGTGGTAACCACCCTAAGCCACCCTAGATCTGACTCTTGTCTCACTGTATGATGTAAGCTTCTCATAGCAAGTAGCTTCCCTGAATGCCCACCACATGGTAACTAGCTGTACTTGACACTTGCATTTCAAGTGGTTTTCCATTCCTCCAGTCTGGTTAGCTTTCTTTCTGACTATCTGAACCAGGACAGAGCAGTGCACCTTAAAATAGAGAAATGATGTATTCCTTTCACATCACAAGTAACTTTGCTAAAGACAGATTTGTCTTATAAGTTGCATTTCTTCAGGATACTACAGGAAGGACAGTAAAATATTTCTATGGGGGAAAAATTACCATGGGTGAAAATGATATACTATCATCTTTTGCATTCGTAATAAATCTGAAGAAGAAAATTGAGCTATTTCTCAATGAATAAGCATTTGAACTTAAGATCTGAACTTCAGTTTGAAGACTGGTAGATTCTGGGTTAACTTCAGTCATAGGATCCCTGCTTTTAAACTGGATATGGTTATTGTAAAGTTCACATTACATCTGCAATGTAGAGAAAAAGGTTTACTAATGATTGTTTCTGCATAAAGTTTCAAATGATAACACTGATGATAGTTTCCTTAAGGAAATAAGAAAGAGCTATCTGCTTAGTTTCTTGGGTTTTATGAGTATATGATTTTTTAAAACCAATTAGCTCTGAATCTCATCTCATATATGACAATATTTTCTTATATATATAAACAGTCAAAATAATTGGTTACGGACATCTTTCCTTGGCTGGACTTCATGTAAACATCTGGCTTCTATTCTCCGCATGCTGTTTGTCCGCGGCACTATTATTATTATGTAATAAAGCAATCCCAGCATAGCATGAATCTGCTGTGTGGGTGAGTATATTCATGTGCACATATGTACTCCCATTACTCACCAACACTTCTAAAACAGAGCTGCCTGCTTTTTCTCCAGTGAAAATCCAATCTGGAATATAACTTTACTTGTGTTCACTTTGACATTTGTGCTATGTAATAACATATCTCATTTTCCTGGAAATGTATGAGAAAATTCTTCTTTTAATTTTTTTAGGGGAGGCATGAGAACCATTTATTATCAAATATTTTTCATCATTCTCTGTACCTATTACCTTGTATGATATTGAATTTTATATATTAATTAACACACTTCTGATTTTCTGAAAGTGTTTTTCACAATTAAGTTTCTTAAAAAGCATTCTCTGGCTTCTGCTCATCTTTACCTGCTAGTCGTACACTGGGATCTATATAAATTTCCCCTGTTCATCCAAATTGGAATACTCACAATTGTGCAGTTAAGCAGCACAAGTCTTAGTTACCTTAATTTATCATAAGCATGATCTTCATCTTGCTGATCTCTGAGAAACGTGCCTCTTCTCTATCAGGTTCTAAGGAAGGACTTAACATGGTTATTGGCCACAAAATGTTCAAATTATTTAAGTTATCAGTTCACACTGCTCCAGTTAATTTGTATTGTACTCTTCCAACCTTGACATCTTTTCTTCCAACATATATTCCATATCATCAGAATCACATTCCCTTAAATGTTCTATCTGGTGTTGATGTCTTTATTGATTTCTTTTACTTGCTCAAATAGCAGCCTTTTAATATTGTCTTGTCACCATGGCAAATTATTCTGGGCATCTCTTACCTTATCAACCTCTCTGTGACTTTCTCCATCATCCTGAAGAGTATTTATCTATTTGACCACATCTTTCTTATTGGTGTGGGGAACTCTTGAAGATGGAGACTAAATCTCATTCATTTTATCAGAGCCCACAGCACCCTGAAATGTACTTTCTCAAGAAGTGCTTGTTGGAATGATGAATTTCAACCCACATCCTTCTTAATTTTTGGTTCTAACAAATAAGAAATTGGCTAAAACAGTATAGAAATTACTCTGCTCTACTCCTTACAGCTATTCTGCAGACTTTATAGGAATGACTACCTGATGGTCTGTTACTGACTTCTCTAATCATTTCTCAGAGTCCTGCTACTTGACTATTTGACATATGATTTCTCTTTGAAGTTGCTCTCTCTTCAGCAATGCCCTCTAGTTTCTTAGTTCAATTCATACTTGAATTCATGCAGTCTTTTTTTTTACTGATCTTATCTGCTTAGTCTCTGCTCATATCTTCTTAGTGGGGGCCTGCTATATCACACTTCAAATTCAGAAGTGGTTTTGCCCTGTTAAGTTATCACTCTCTTAAAACACCAGCATATTATCCCATGGAGCCTGGTGCTTGCAGATCCAGACCCTGTTAGAGTCATCAGTATGTCCTTGCAGAAGAGTTAACAGCACAAAATAGTTAATAAACATTCAAGATAGATAGATGATGCTATGACCAGTTCTTTATAGTCCGATGCATGAATCATTTTCTACCTTAGATACCAAATCTAAGATACCTATCCTTTTTCTATTTTTTTATATATTACTTTCACCCTAGTCAGGTTGAATTATCTTTATCTCCTCAGGTAAACCTCAGTGTTTAAAGTGGACTTCCTTCCTATACAATTTTTGTTCTTACTCAAAGCAATTGAATACTCCAACAATGTACACCTGATAGATTATAGTTAAAACTATGGACTCTCGATTAGACAGACCTCTGTTTGAATCCTAACTTCATCACCCAGGTATATTTTATTGGATGATTTCCTTAGAATTTCTAGTCCCATTTCCTTATCATTGAGGAAAGTAAGACCTACTTCTTAGGAGTCTTCTGGGTAACAAATGCAACCAGTGTATATAAACTTCTCAGACTATTCCTGGAACATATTAGGGCCCAATAAATGATAGCCATTGTTAATCTCAGTTGTTCTAGAGGCCTTTCAAACCCACATGAGGCGGTCTAAGGGTAAACGAGATGTTCTAAGTTTCCCTGAGACAAACATCAAAATATCCCTTTCAGGATTATGAAAATACCCACAAAGACAGAGTGAGACAGAAAATAATACACAAAGGGAGTAGTCTATGTCCTTTCCTATAGTTTCTTGAGCACTTCTGCATGTTTTTATAGGACTTAGAATTATGAGAGCTTGATAGTTAATCAATTCATCAAAGTTCAGAAATGACAAAAACTCTAATCCAGAAATAAATTAGTGCTCACCCTATCCACACATTTATTTTAAATTTTTACTATCATTGTAGAAACTTATGTATGCTACTTAAAGTCAGAGTTGCCTTCCCCTCTTTTTAAATTGAAATGTATTTTTTACCTGATTGATAAAACATAAAACTATACATATTAATGGGTACCTTGTAACATTTTGATATATGTATGCATTTTGTAGTGTTTAAATCTGCATTTATCCTTTCTTTATGGTGAAACAGAAATTTCTTCTTTCTAGCTTTTTGAAATGTACAGTACATTACGTATAATCAACCGATGAATGGGTAAATATACATATACATGGTGGAATACTATTTAGCCATTAAAAATATGAGATTCTGTTATTCACAACAATGTGGATGGAATAGAAGGTATTTATGTTAAGTAACATAAGCCAGGCACAGAAGGACAAGTATTGCATGATCTCAATCAAACATGGAATATAAAAAATGTTTATCTCATGGAAGTTGAGAGTCAACTGTGATTACCAGAGGCTGGAGGAAGAAGAAGGGAGGGAGAGGAGGGGAGAGATGATCAATGGGTACTTAGTTTCAGAGTAGCCATTTGAAGTTATCTTCTAAAGAAGATAAGGATGCACTACCCCTGCTTTTGTTGCATATGTTATGTAAACCAGTAAATTCTTCACTTGAGCATCAAAAGTGAAAAATTAGTAAAAATTAGTGCCTAAAATTAGTAAAATTTGAAATACTTCAGAGCTAATTATTGAACTTTCACAGCCCTTTAAAAATTGACTGATGAAATGGGCCACATAGGTTTAAAAAGATCATTCCTTTTATTTATTGTGTCCTTAGAATTCTTCAGGGGTGGTTTTAGAATGGTGGCTAACTGTAGAACAGATTTTTGTTTTTCACTCTGAAGCTACTGATTACCATCTCTTGGGTTCTCAGTATGAACCTACGATTTCCTCATTGGAGCTGGCTGAACAATTGCTAAAATCAATTGCTAACAACTACATTGATTTAGACGTACAGTGAATTGGTTTTGAATCGAATCTAACCACATTCTTTGGGGCAGCAGGCTTTACCTTGAACTTTTGATACCTTTTGCTTAAAATATTGACAGTAAATAATCTTGTTTGATTCAGTCAAAATTCTTTTTTCCTTGACTTGTTTTTCTCTGCCTCACATTGAGTGTGGGCATTCTTCACAAAGCTGGAGTGACTCATTACTTAGGTTATAGCGAAGGCAATTCACATTCCTCTCTAGGGCCGTCACCATGAGGCCCGTGGAGGAAATAAATAAATAAATAAAAGATTTCCAGTAATTGGGTGGAGAAAGGTGTGGGTCTGAGGCCTTCTTTAACTATTCTAAAAGAAGTCATTTTAGTGGAATTAACTCATGTTGGGAGGGTGGGAAAATTGATGCCCTATTTTTAATTTTAAGGGGATTTACACCACATTCTTCCTTCTTAACAAAACAGTGGCAGCAATAAGGGCATTACCTGCCAACATTAACTGATGTAAAACAGACTTGAAGAACTCCCTCCATTGTCTCCCCTGAAACGCCCGCTCATTATGCACACCCCAGTTGGGATGAAGGATCTGATTTTGCTGTAAATGTCAGCCAGAGCCCCGTTTGTTTTTTTTCCCCAACAGGATTTCAAAGGTTACTCAAAAATGATGTTTTGCAGAAATTATAAAGAGAAAGAGGTTTTCCTAATGAGAATATGATCTCTGAGACTCGCTGTTTTTCCTCTTTTTTTAAAGTGTTCTTATATGCAGCTTTCTATTGAGTCACCCTTCAATAGTTAAGCTCTGAAGTCAGCATTGGATGTCTGGCTTATATGTAAACTAACACCAGTTTGTGGCCTGCAAAATATGATTTCAAAAGCCAGTTGCATTTTAAAAAGAAAAAAACTACTTTTTTTTTAAGCTGGAAAAAAAAACCTACTGCAAACCATAATCGGATAGGCAGCATTTTTCCTGAACTTAAAATATCCATGTGCCATTTTATAGATAATTAATTCTTTAAATAACAAGGACTCAGTAGATGATTGCCATTTGATTTCAATCCTATTTATTTAGGGGAAATGGAAGCTGTAAGGACATATACTTCATTTCATAAACACAATGAAATCACACCTTTTATTCACCTATCCAGCAAATATTTATTATTTTGGTTTTGTTCGGTTTTGTTTGACAGCTCCGTCAGGCTGTCAATGATTTCACACATGACCACGCAACCAAAAAGACAGGGCAAACTGTTAGAAAGTCTTTTTCCTGATAACTTCTACTTAGAGATCCATTAACTTTCACAAGCAGCAGTAGTAATGTCCTTTACATCAGAGACCTGGGGTGGCAGAGCTGAAGAGCAGAATGTAAGGGGAATGTCAGTCCTACCTGCAATGTTTTGGAGGAACCCCCCTCTCAATTTGGATAATTCCAAATGGTATCAATTGTATTGCTTTTGGTATTAGAATGAGATGAAGGAGAGCAAAAGAAAATAAGAAGGAAAAGAGAATGAGGTGATCCTATCTTCTCAATACCCTTCAACAGGTTTTCTTGAATGTAATGCTCAATCCTCCTCTTTCCTTGGTTCTTCATCACTCTACTTGAAATAGAGCTTCTGTTCTACCCAATTAATCCTTACTGTTTTTGTTGAACTAGCTAATGTTCTAGCTTCTATTTATAGCTTAACCTGATTGCTTCATTTTGTACGCTTTTTTTGCCTCTGAAATCTTGCAGTGCTGGTCAATACCAATGATATTAGCATTGAACCTATTCTTTTTGTCTTGTTTTGGCTAGAGGGTAAATTCCTTGCATTCAAAAAGTGAGATTGTTAAGTGTATCTTTTATTCTTATCTTTTCTATCTCCCATCGAACATAAGATGAATGTGCACAAGAAATAAGAGACAAAAATACCTCACGAACATTTTCATTTAGCAGTACTATTTCCCAATAAGGGGTAGTCAAGTGTCCCTAAAAGACATAGAATTTATAAGTCATGAAAGAAGTCCATCTTATAATTGTGAATCACTATTGTGACCAAGTTTTTCCTATTCATAGTCAAAAACTCCTGCTTGCTGTACTGAAAGAGTCATCGTTAACAATTGAAAAATTCTTATTTCTGGGGCAGGAAAACTGAAAGCCGACAACACATCTGTAATCTCTTTTGAATTTAGGTATTCATTCATTTAACCAGAGATAGAGAAGACCTGGATGTGCTCTCTGGGCTTAGTCAAATATGAAATTTGTTGCATTTTTTTCTCCTTATTTTTTTAAGCATACAAGTGCTGTTTTATTGTTGTTGCTTGGTTTTTACTGTTGCAGTCTTGGAGAGCTCTTTTGAGCTAATGGAAGCACATGCAACATGCAGAGAGAGGAGTTTCTGACCCCACACAAAGTAAGAGAACATAACTAACAAAGCCTTTCAATGCTGCAAATTAGAAAAGCATTAAATATGGAATGTAAACCTTGAGAGCAATATTTGGATAAAAATGATGGGCTTTCTGAACATCCTGGGAAAATAAAAACATGAAGGCTATGAATGGAACAATCTTTCTCCCTCTCTTTTTAACCACTGTCATGGTTATGGGCCTTTCATAGATATGACTATTTTTCAAACCATCTATATTTGTTTTTGTAATTTAGTATATTTACACCAGCGTGAAAAGACCAGTGGTTAATATGGCAAATCCTTGATCAAGCTCAAAGAGCTACCAAATCAAATAAGACAGTGGCAAATATTTTATCTGTTCTGTTTGAATAAAGAAATATGGTGAAATATTGAAATCATGAAGGTAAGTTTTCCATGAGGCAAGATTTTTGATAGCTGCTGGTTTATTTTAAATTTTCAGATGTACTTCCTAAATATAAATCCTTAAGTGATATTTTTTATTTATTGAGAGGCCCAAGTTTCTGTAAAGCACAAGAAATAAAGAATCAATAAATGGGAAGGGTTCAAAGCTTCTTCACAGCAAAGGAAACAACCAAGAACATGAAGAGAGAACCTACAGAAGGGGGGAAAATCTTTACCACACACATATCAGGTACAGCATTCATCTCCAGGATATATAAAGAACTCAAAAACCTTAACACCAGAACAACAAATAACCCAATCATTAAATGGGCAAAGAAACTGAACAGACACTTCACAGAAGAAGAAGTATAATTGATCAACAGATATATGAAAAAAAATTCAACATTTCTAGCAATTAGAGAAATGGAAATCAAAACTACACTGAGATTCCATCTCACTCCAGTCAGAAGGACAATCATCAAAAATACAAGCAACAATAAATGTCAACGAGGATGTGGGGGAAAAGGTACCCTGGTGGGAAATTGTTTCAATTGTTTCAATACTATGGAAACCAATATGGAGATTCTTCAGAAAACTTGAAAAGGAACCACCATTTGACCCAGATATTCTACTCCTCAGTTTATATACAAAAGACTTAAAATAGCATAATACAGTGTCAAAGCCACATCAGTGTTTATAGCAGCTCAATTCACAATAGCTAAACTATGGAACCAACCTAGGTGCCCTTCAACAGATGAATGGATAAAGAAACTGTGGTATATATACACAATGGAATATTATTCAGCCATAAAGAAGAACGAAAGGATGTCACTTTTGCAGGTAAATGGATGGAGCTGGAGAATATCATGCTAAGCAAAATAAGCCAATCCCAAAAAGCCAAAGGCCAAATGTTTTTTGATATGCGGATGCTGATCCATAATAGAGCAGGTGTTGGGGGCATCAGGGAATGGAGGAACTTTGGATTGGGCAGAGGGGAGTGAGGGAAGGGGAGGGTGTGTGTGAGTGTGAAGGATGGTGGAATGAATCAACATTATTACAACTGTGTACATGTATGATTGCACAAAGGGTGTGACTCTGCATCGTGTACACCCAGAGAAATGAGAAGTTGTGCTCCATTTGTGTACAATAAGTTGAAATTCATTCTGCTCTCATGTATAACTAATTAGAACAAATTTAAGAATGTTAAAAAAAAAAAAGAAACCCAAGTCTTGCAAATATTCATTTAGGTATCTAACATACATGTTTTAAATACAGGTACTTTGAAAATCTGTAGTACATATTTTCTATTAGGAGAAATTTCCAAATGCAAATTAATAGGGTAAAAGACAAGACACTAAATAACTAAGAGTGCATGGAATTTGCTTTTACTCCCATTTGCTTAAAATATCAGTTCATGATTGTTTCAGTCAGTTTTTTCATTGCTGTAACTTAACAACCAAACAAGAACAATTTTAGAGGAGAAAACGTTTATTTGGGGGCTCATGGTTCAGAGGTCTCAGTTCATAGACAGTTGACTCCATGCCTTGTGGCTCAAGGTGAGATGATAGAACATCATGGGAAAAGTATATGGTGGAGGGAAGTAGCTCACATGATGATCAGCCAGCAGAAAGTGAGAATCCACTCACTAGATACAAAATATATACCCCAAAGGCACACCCCCAAAGCCCACCCCCTCCAGCCACACCCTATCCACCTTTAGTTACCACTCAGTTAATCCCCATCAGGGGATTAATTCACTGATTGGGTTAAGGTTCTCATACCCAATCATTTCTTCTCTAAACCTTCTTGCATTGTCTCACATCAAAGACATAACAATGATTTATTTGTTTAAATATGCTAGTACTTGAAACTCGGTCCCCCTGTTTCCTTCAAGGAAGGCTGCAAATTGACATAAATATAAATGCTAATGGAATTCGTGTTGGAGAACCCAGAACAAATGGTAATGCTCAGGTGGAAACAGTGGTGAGTTAGACATCGTAACAGGTGCTTAGAGACTATGGCATTTTGTTTTTAAAATATGAGTACATGATTAAAAATCTTCTAGCATTTTAATCTTGACTATAGCATTACATTTCTCTAAGAATAAGTGTAATTTTTTATCTTTTAAGTGAGCATTCTAATAAGGAGCAAACGATGAGAAACTAAAATGCTACAGACTCAAATGAGGAGCAATTGAAATGTACTTGATAACTGGTAATTTGTTGAAGTGTGCTGGTACTTGAAACTCAGTCGCACTGCTTCCTTCTAGGAAGGCTGCACATTGAAACCATGAAGAATGTTGGCTGCCTGTGCAACCTGAGTTTGTGGGAGCATCGTTCACATCATTTAATTCTTCCCAGAGGCATTGCAGATAGTAGGAAGTTTAATAAGGGTGTGAATGATGTAGTCACAAGATGAGTATTGGTGGCAGTGATTCCTTGATGGTACTTTCTATTAAATCTAGACTTCTTGTGACTCATTCATCAATTACATAAGATCTCTAATGATAAATAATTTTCACAGGTGTCCAGACATTGAACCAATATTGATGACTCCCAAAATGATCCTCACTGCACGAGGTTATCTTGTGACTAAAAACAAAACCCGAAGCTCTGATCCTCAGAATCTCCACCAACAGTGTATACTGCCATTAATTTTATTTCAGATCTTTGGTAAGTTGAACCTTTTGTTAAAAAAATGGAGCTTATTGCACAAAAAGTAATGAAAAATAACATAAAACCAAACAAATTTCTGAACTATTTAGAATTAAAGGAATAACTAAATATGAGGTGTCTAATGTGGAATGAAACTGAAACTCTCATCAGACTTACATAAAACTCATGATGCAGGAAGATGTCTTCAAAGTGCTAAGGGAAAGCAATATGTATGCATTAAATGGTATTTCATATATATATATATATGCATATATATGTATTACCCCTCCCCCCAATGAAATTACTCAACTGTGGAACACAGTGGAAGAAAAAATGAATAAAAGAAAGAGATGTGCAATTTAAGAAATGGTGGTGAATTTTAAAAAAAATGTTGGTAGAGATCTTAAAACAATTTCTGTCTTTGCAATTCTGTAATTTAATACAATGTAAGAAAGTATTTATTTAAGCATTTTATCAGTGCTGGCTTGGTAGTCATGCCTTCTTTTACTTTCTGCTTATCTTTAAAAGTTTTTTTTTTATTCTTCAATTCAGAAGGATAGCTTTACTGGCTGTAGCAATCTTATTTGACCATTTCTTTCAGGGTTTGGAGCACATCATTGCAAGTACTCCTCAATTTATAGTTTGTGTTGAGAAATCATAATACTTCTGACAGGCTTTTCTCTAAAAGTGACCTGAAGTTTTTCTCTTGAGGCTTTCAAAAATTCTATCTTGTCCTGTATGGTAGGCATTTTAATTATAAAGTTTTGTAGAGAGGTTTTTTTCTGATCTTACCTACTTGGGGTTCTGAATACTTCCTGTATCTGGATGTCCATCTCATTCTCAAGGTTTGAAAAATTAGCTGTTATCATTTCCCTGAAGGATTTATCCATTCCTTTATCCTGTGTCTCACAACCTTCCTCAATTTCATAAATCTTAAATTTGATCTCTTAATATTGTCCAGAATTCTTCTATATTCTGATTATGGTTTCTTTTCTTTCTTTCTTTCTTTTTCTTTATAAGGCTGGCCACTTTGTCTTCCAGCTCTGAGAATCTGTCTTCAGCATACTCTATTCTATTAGAGAGACTTTCAAATGAACATTTTATTTGATTAATTTTTCTTTCATTTCCAAGATTTCTACTTAATTCTTTCTCAAAATCTCTATCTCCTTATTGAATTTCTCATTAATATCCTTTGCTGATAATTCATTCATTAATCTTTCTGTGTTCTCTTGTAATTCACTGATATTTTTATAATCATTCTTTACAATTCTTTATCAGCTATTTCATCTACTTCAGTATCTTTGGGGTCAGTTGCTGGTAAATTGTGAACTTTAGGACATGTGTTATCTTGTTTCTTGTATTTTCATATATTTTTGTATTCCTGTGATGGGTTCAAACTTAAGAGCTTCTTCACAGCAAAGGAAATAATCAAGAATATGAAGAGAGAGCCTACAGAATGGGAGAAAATCTTTACCACACACACATCAGATAGAGCATTAATCTCTAGGACATAAAAAGAACTCAAAAAACTTAACACCAAAATAACAAATAACCCAATCAGTAAGTGGACTAAGGAACAGAACACCCACTTTAAAGAAGAAGAAATATAATTGATCAAAAAATATATGAAAAAATGTTCAACATCTCTAGCAATTAGATAAATGCAAATCAAAACTATACTGAGGTTCCATCTCACTCCAGTAAGAATGGCAATCATCAAAAATACAAGCAACAATAAATGTTGGTGAGAATGTGGGGGAAAAGGTACATTTATGCATTACTGGTGGGACTGCAAATTGTTTCAACTACTGTGGAAAGCAGTATGGACATTCTTCAGAAAACTTGGAATGGAACCACCATTTGACCCAGATACCCCACTCCTTAGTTTATACCCAAAGGACTTAAAATAGCATACCAGAGTGACACAACCACATCAATGTTTATAGCACCTCAATTCATAATAGCTAAACTATGGAACCAACCTAGATGCCAACAAATCAATGGATAAAGAAACTGTGGTATACATACACAATGGAATATATATACTCATCCTTAAAGAAGAATGAAATGGTGGCATTTGCAGATAAATGGATGGAGCTGGAGAATATCATGCTAAGTGAAATAAGTCTATCCCCCAAAATCAAAGGCTGAATGTTTTCTCTGCTATGTGAATGATAATTCACAATAAGAAGGCATGGGCACTAGGGAAAAATAGAGTTAGTTTGGATTAGGTAGAGGGAAGTGAAGAGAGGAGAGAAATAAGAGAGTAGGAAGGATAGTATAATGAATTGGACATTATTACCCTATGTACATATATGATTACACAACCAGTGTGATTCTACATCATATACAATCAGAAGAATGAGAAGTTATACTTCATTTATGTATGATGTATCAAAATGTATTCTGCTGTCATGTATAACTAATTAGAACAAATAAAAAAACAAGATCAAACTAAAAATCATATAGAAAAAGTGTTTATACTTATTTTTAACAATAAGAAATATTTTCACAAATGATAAGAACTATTAACAAGATTTATTACAAGTAATTATAGACTTAGTTCCTAAAACTCAGTAAGTATATCATAAAAAGCATACCTGAATTAAATAATGTTAAATGACAATGGCTCCATGCTTATCCCAATTTCATCTGGGTTTGAAAGGTTGGAGCCTTAAAATTAACAGTGGTGACTCAGCATAAGACAAATATTTTTTTCTTATTAATTAAATATCTTTCTGATACAAAACTTGTGTTTTTCTGTTTTGGAATTGACTAGAGTTCATTGTTGCCTTTTGTTGACTAATTTTCAGAATACATTGAGAAGATGTTTTTCTAATGCATAAGACCAGTAAAAGTTGAGCTTTTACTCTGTACTATTTGATTGATATTTCATGACATCATTTCTAATTCTTATCCCCTCAAAATGAAAAATATATAACAGTATTCCCAATTTACAGTTGGCAATAATAAAAATCACAATGGTAAACTAGTTATTGAAAGACATTTCAATTAATCTGAGAAGATCAGCATTTAAACCTAGCTCTTACTGAAATTTCCATTTAAGTCTATGTAGTATATGAATAGATTCTTTTAATATCACTTCAATGATATATTTGCAAAGAAAAACTATTTAAGGGAATTTATTCTTTTCACATAATTTGAAATAGGTTGCCTTTTTTAATTCAAATTCACATGAGAAGGATTTATAATTTTATGTTAAAAAGTATTTTGAAACATTTTCTAATATTATGGATTAAATAACATGTTTCTATTGTGAGATTTAAAAATAAATACCAATTAAATACCCTGTACCTAAACTGTATGTATGTTAATCTTAAATATTTTAAAATATATTTTTAATTAGGGTTTCCTCTGAGGCTGATTTGGTCTCTCTGATAAAGAGGAAGAGGATAGTGGTAACATTTTTCTCAAATTAATATTCTGTGGGTAGTTTTATTTTCAAATTTATCTTCACAGTTTTAAAAGTACTAACATGTTTCTTTGCTACCAGTTGTAATTGTCATTTCATATTATCTTTCCTTGACTTTTTAGTTTTTACTATAATAAATATTAGAGTTAGGTAACTTTTAAAGGAAGAATAAATGTGTTTTACATTTATAAGCACTTGGGTCACTTTTCCACATGAGCAATAACTACCCTGAATTCAGTATTTTTGGGGAGTTGTAAACTATTTCTCCTTAAACCTCTGTGAACATCATTTCCTTTTCATCCGGCATCAAGATCCAGGATAAGTCTATTTATTATCCCCATAATTACATTTTGCTGGAACACCATAGGCTTTACATTGTTTTACTTTAAACTTTTCTTTAATACGTCTCTATTATTTTAGTTCATTTATTCTCATTAGGAAGAACAAGTGATTTATATTTAACCTTTGACCTCCTGTTATCTCTATTATTATTGTCCAGTTATTCAATTTTCTGCATTTGTGAAGAACTCAATCGTATAAACAAAAATGTTTTTAGGAATAAATTCAGCTTGTACATAATATAGATTTTAATTATGCTTCTTTTTCTTATAAACCACAAAATTTTCCCCTTATGTTGCTGAAATTTCTTCGATTTATCACCTGTACCTACTCATAGTCAGCCTGCTACATTTTCTTCTAAGCTGTCTTTTGATCTCTACTCATTTTTGTTGGACTCCTGCATTTCTTTCATTTTTACACCAAAGTTTTTGGTTTCATGTGAGTACATAATGTGTTCCTCTTTTTTCATTTTCTTGTTTTCTATTTCTCCTGTTTTTCACACAAATAGGTCTCACTCCCCAACAACTCAGTGAATTTCTACATTTTTATTGTGTTACAGGTTTTTAAATTTATTATGGAAATTCATACATATACTCTAATTCATATGAATTGATCATAAAGTGAATAGACTCTTTCTAGATTCTGATCAAGGATAGCTTTGCTTTTGTTTCTAGAATGATAACAAATTTGGATCTTCTTGGTAGGTAAATTCAAGAGTTTTAAATGTGAACTTAACTGATGAAATAAGGAAAAGCGTCCACACTTTATCTTCCTAGAAAGAGAAGTAATCCCAGACCTTGCATTTTATAATTTCTATTTTAGTTATTTATCTGTTCCTTTTCCTTTTGAATGTTTTTTTTTAAATTCTGAGGTGGTATTCAGTTAAATTTCTTTGAAGGAAATTTTACATATTAAGTTTATTAACTCTTTCATCCTATGTGAGAAAATATTTACTGAAATAGTTGATTTGACTATTAATTTTATTTATGGCATTTTGGGAACCATATAGATTTTAAAACTCTCTATAGGAAAACCTCCATAACAGTTATTCTTTATGAATTCTTCCATTGTTTTGAGCCAATATATTTCATGATCAATCTATAATTCATTAAATTTTTGTGAATATTATTTTCCCTTTTGATTTGTTGGTATAACATTTAAATTTAATTTTGTAATCCATGTGAAACTTATTTGGGTGTGTAATGGAGATAATACTATAATTTATTTAATATCCTGAAATAGTTACAAACCATGCCATTATCTTTATTAAATAATCTTTACTTTCTTTAAAGTCTAAAATTAGCTTCATGGTCATGGTTTCCATGATTTGATGCTATTTCTGACACACTTTTTACATTGGAATTTCTAATAAGGTCACTGCATCATTTAACCAGAGGTCATGATCTATTTTTTTCTAGACTTTCTTTGTCAACAAACAGAAGTCCATTTTCACAATTTATTTACCTATAATTCTCACCAATTTTGCTTCTCTATGGGGCAACAGACTGCTTGAGGATGAAATAAGACAGAGTAATGTATTTTTTTCCTTTGAAAATGGTATTGCCCATTATTTTATCAATGAAACACATTTGTGTGATTCCCATGCTAGAGAATACTGAAGAAGAAATGATGGCGTAGGCATATTGAAACAGAAAGGAGTTAAGAAGGATTGTTTATAGTGATTCATCAAGATATGAATTCTGGGACTTCATTCATTTTATTAGTGTATTATCTAAAAATGACATTAAACAAAGTAACTCAAACATTCAATTTTTTCACTAAGGGTAATTTACTTTAAAAAAAAATGACTCTGACATTAAAGTATCTGGTTTTGCCATGTGGAAGTTATATGTCCAAAGGAAAACTAATTTACTCCTTTGAGATTTGTTATCCTTTTCAATAATGGTGGGATAGTACTGTTTACTTCATGGTTTTGGTGCGAAGAGTGAATTTTTTAAATGACAATTTAAATCAATGTATCAGTCACAGAACCTTGAAACATACTGAGTGATTAGTAATTATTGGCCATTCCTTTAATGTCTTTTCTGGAAAATTAAAAATTTCCATCATTTATACATACAGTAATTACTATATGTTTCAGAACATGAATTTAAATTTGTAATTATAACATATCCATGAAGTAGGAATTATTTTAAATCTCATTTTATAGATAAGAAAACTAAAAGGCAAAGAGATGAACTATTTTTGTTAGAAAACTTGTATTTAGGAGAACCATCATACAAATTTTAGCAGATCCTCCCAATGTCAGCTACAGATCTCTTACTCTTCAACTCTATTCTACTTCATTTAGTCAAAAAGATAGATTTAACAAACTGAGTCTGCACTCCCTCTTCTGATTCAGTTTCACATTTCCAAATATGTGTTCAGTATTAATTGTATACACTGCTGTGATTTATTCTGTCTGTGTATGTCTGGTATATCAATGTGCTCAATAGGACATATATTTGACTAAAGAACTGAAGTGTGTTCTTGGAAAGAGGTCAGGAGACCAAACAAGTTCATACTGTTTTAAGAAAAAAGAAGGAGGAGGAAGAGAAAAAGAAAGAAAATAAATAAAGACATAATATAAATAAATGAAGAGAGAAGTCAAGGATGTTCAGATTTAGAAGAGAAGATTGTAGTGGGAAAGACCCTGCACTAGCCTTCTATGAGCTTGTATCTAAAAATGAGGAAAGGGAGGAGATGCTATAATCACAAAAGAAAATAATTGAAGTCTTCATGTGTTATGGATTGAATGTGAAAAGTCTCCCAAAGGCTAATGTGTTTAAGACTTGGTCCCTGATGCAGCAATATACACAGGTGGGGTTTTGGGGAGGTGATTGAATCATTGATGAATTTATAACTAAATGGACTACTAAGAGGTAGGGCCTATCTGGAGGCAGTAGGTCACTGGGGCATGCCTTTGAAGAATTTGTATTGTCCCTGCCCCACTTGCTTCCTGACCACCCATGAAGTGAGCAACTTTTCTCCTCCATACTCTTGCCACTGTGATGTTCTGTCTCACACAAGCCCATAGCAATAGAGCTGGCTGATCATGAACTGAAACCTCAGAAACCATGAACTAAAATAAATCTTACCTCCTTTGAGAATTTTTTTTTTATTTTCCAGATAATTTATCACAATGATGAAAAACTGAGTTACTTGCCATGCTATAGTAAAAAATGAGGAGAAGTAAATTGAAAAGAAGGAAGTAAAATTGTCAGTGTTTGCAAGACAACATGATCTTTGGAAAAACCTAAAGACTACTAAAATGTAACAAAAACAAAAATTTAAACTGATTTTACAAACTGAATAAAATTTCAGGGTAAAAAATTAACACATAAAAATTACGAACACTTTTAGCACAAATAAGTCAAGCATATTAAAGGAGGTGAAATATCCCTAAAACCAAACTATAAAATATTGATTAAAGAATTTGAAGAAGAAAAGGAAAGGCATCCCATATTCATGGATTGGAAGCATTGGTATTGTGACAATGTTCACAGTCCCCAAAGCAATCTGTATTCAATGCAATTATCACCAAAATTTCAATGGCATTCTTCACAGAAATTGAAAACAATCTTAATGTTCATATGGAACCACAAAGACTCTGAATAGCCAAAGCAATCTTAAGCCAAAAGCATAAAGCTATAAGCATTATACTATCTGATTTCAAACATACCACAAAACTATAGTAACTGAAACTCCATGATAGTGGCATAAATTGACACATAGACCGATAGAACAGAGTAGAGAACTCAGAAGTAAATCCACATATTATAGCTAACTGATTTTCAACCAAGACACCAAGACTATTCTTGGAGAAAGGACATTCTCTAAAAATTGTGCTGGGAAAACTGAATATCTAAATAGAGAATTATGAAATTAGAACCCACCTTTAATTATTATAAACAAAAGTCAAGGACATAAATATAAGACCCTAACCTATAAAACTATTAGAAGAAATGATAGGAGCAACACTTCAGGAAATTGGTATAAGCAAAAATTCTTTGCATAAGACCCCTAAAGCAAAGACTTAAAAAAGCAAAAATAAACAAATATGACTATATCAGACTAAAAAGCTTCTGCACAGCAAAAGAAAAATCCAACAGAGTGAAGGGAGAACCTGTACAATAGAAGAAAATATTAATAAACTATTCACCGTGAGAAGGGATTAATACCCAGAATATCTGAGAAGCTCAAACAACTCAACTATAAAAACCAAATAATCCAATTAAAAATGAGTTAGTTATCTGAACAGACATTTCTCAAAAGATAGCATGCAAATAGTGAAAAATTATACAAAAATATTCTCACCATTAGTAATCACCAGGGAAATGCAATCAAAACTATAAGATATAATCTCATCTCAATTAGAATGTCTACCATCAAAAGGACAAAAAAAAAATGCTGGTGAGGATGGGAAATAGGAACTTTAATAAATCATTCATGAGTGCACCTTAGCTCCTAAAAAAACTAGAAGCAAGCCAGGTGCAGTGATGCATGCCTGCAATCCCTGCTGCTCCTGAGGCTGAGACAGGAGGATCATGAGTTCAAAGCCAGCCTCAGCAAAAGCAAGGGGCTAAGTAAATCAGGGAGACTTTGTCTCTAAACAAAATACAAAATAGGGCTGGAATGTGGTTCAGTGGTTGAGTAGGTAAGGTATAGAATCAACCTAGGTTCCTATCAGTGCATGAATGGATAAAGAAAATGTGGTAAAATATTATTCACCCATAAAAAGGAAGGAAATTCTTTCATTTACAGCAATATGGATGAGCCTGAAGGACATTATATTAAATGAAATAAGACACAAAAACACAAATACTGTATGTGCTCACTTACATGTGGAAGCTAAAAATGTTGATCTCATGGAAGTAAAGAAGTAAAATAATGTTTACCTGAGGTTGAGAAGTGTAGAGGAGGGAAGGGGGAAAAGAAAATAGTTTAAAAAGCACAAAAAGAAAAGTCAGGATTTGGTATCAGGGTGATATTAGCTTCATAGAATGAGTTTGGAAGGGATCCCTCCTTATTTATTTCACGGAATACTTTTAGGAGTATTTGAATGAGTTCTTCTTTGAAGGTCTTGTAGAACTTGGCTGAGAATCCATCTGGTCCTGTACTTTTCTTGATTGGTAGACTTTTGATGCCTTCTTCTATTTCATTGCTTGAAATTGATCTGTTTGTGTATGTCCTCCTGATTTACTTTGGGTAGATCATATATCTCTAGAAACTTATTGATGTCTTTGAAATTTTCTATTCTTTTGGAGTATAGATTTTCAAAATAGCTTCTTATTATGTTTTGTTTTTCAACATCCCCAATGAACATAGATGCAAAAATCCTTAACAAAATTTTAGCAAATCACATACAAAAACATTATAAAGAGAGTGCACCACAATCAAGTGGGTGTCATCCCAGAGATGCAAGTTTGGTTCAACATCTGGAAATCAATAAATGTAATTCACCACATCAACAGACTTAAATTTAAGAATCATCTTATTTTGTTATTTATTTATTTTCATTCATTAACTGTAATGATCACTATAAATTGTTGAATACTTTAAAAAGTGAATCATATGATTATTCAATAAATGCAGAAAAAGCATTTGATAAAATACAACACCCCTTCATGCTCAAAGTACCAGAAAAAATAGGGATAATGGGAACATTCTTTAACATTGTAAAGGCTATTTATGCTAACCCCATGGCCAACATCTTTCTAAATGGAGCAAACTGAAAGCATTCCCTCTAAAAACTGGAACAAGGGAGGGATGCCCTCATTCACCATTCTATCCAACATCATCCTTGAAACTCTAGCCAGAGCAATCAGACAGACCAAAGAAATTAAAGGGATACAAATAGGAAAAGAACTCAAACTATCACTATTTGCCACAAACATGATTCTATATTTAGAGAATCCAAAAAATTTCCACCAGGAAACTTCTAGAACTCATAAATGAATTCAGCAAAGTAGCAGGATATAAATCAACACTCAAAAATCTATTGCATTTCTAAGTGATGAATCCTCTGAAAGAGAAATTAGGAAAACTACCCCATTCACAATAACCTCAAAAAAAATAATTGGGAATCAATCTAACAAAAGAGGTGAAAGACTTCTACAATTAAAACTACAGAACACTCAAGAAAGAAGTTAAAGAAAGCCTTAGAAGAAGGAAATAGCTCTCATGTTCTTAGATAGGCAGAATTAATATTGCCACAATGGTCATACTACCAAAAGCACTATACAAATTCAATGCAATTCCAATTAAAATTCCAACATCTTTCCCATGGAAATAGAAAAAAATCATGAAATTCATTTGGAAAAATAAGAGACCCAAAATAATCAAAGCAAATCCTTAACAAGAAGAGTAAAGCAGGCAGTATCAGAATATCAGAACTTAAACTATACTACAGAGCAATAGTAACAAAAACAGCATGGTATTGGCATCAAAATAGACAGGTAGACCAATGGTACACAATAGAAGGCACAGAGACAAACCCAAATAAATATAATTTTCTCATACTAGACAAAGGTGCCAAAAACATGCAATGGAGAAAAGATAGCCTCTTCAACAAATGATGCTGGGAAAACTGGAAATCCATTTCAGTAAAATTAAATTAAATCCCTATCTCTCACCTTGCACAAAACTCAACTCAAAATGGATAAAAGTCCTAGGAATTAGACCAGAGACCCTGCACCTAATAGAAGAAAAAGTAGGTCCAAATCTTCACCATGCTGGCTTAGGACCAGACTTCCTTAACAAAACTCCCAAAGCACAAGAAATAAAAGCAGTAATTAATAAATGGGATAGATTCAAACTAAAAAGCTTTTTCTCAGCAAAGGAAATAATTGACAATGTGAAGAGAATCTACAGAGTAGGAGAAAATCTTTGCACATGCACTTCAGATAGAGTACTAATCTCCAGAATTTATAAAGAGTTCAAAAAATTTTACACCAGGTTGGGGATATAGCTCAATTGGTAGAGTGCGTGCCTTATAAGCACTAAGGCCCTGGGTTCAATCCCCAGCACCTCAAAAGAAAAACAAAAACAAACAAACAAAAAAACTTTACACCAATAATACAAATAACCCAATCAGTAAATGGGCTAAGGAATTGAGTAGACACTTCACAGAAGAAGATCTACAAGCAAACAACAGATATATGAAAAAATGTTCAACATCTGTAGTAATGAGAGAAATGCAAATCAAAACTACCCTAAGATTTCATCTCACCCCAATTAGAATGGCGATTATCAAGAATACAAGCAACAATAGGTGTTGGCAAGGATGTGGAGAAAAGGTACACTCATACATTGCTGGTGGGGTTGCAAAGTAGTGCAGCCACTCAGGAAAGCAGTGTGGAGATTCCTTAGAAAACTTGGAATGGAATCATCATTTGACCCAGTTATTCCACTCCTTGGTCTATACTCAAAGGACTTAAAATCAGCATAATACAGTGATGCAGTCACATCAATGTTTAAACAGCTCAATTCATATTACCTAAACTATGGAACCAACCTAGATGTCCTTCAATAAATGAATGGATAAAGAAACTACGATATATACACAATGAAATATTATTCAGCCATAAAGAAGAATAAAATTGTGACATTCACAAGTAAATGGATGGTGTTGGAGAATATCATACTAAGTGAAATAAGCCAATCCCAAAAAACCAAAGGCCAGATGATTTCTCTGATAAGTGAATGATGATACATAATGGGGCAGAGTAAGGCAAGAATGGAGGAAGGATGGATTGTATAGAAGAAATTGAGGGGTGGGTAGAGGCGTGGGGGAATGAAAGATAATAGAAGGAGACAAACATCATTATCCCCTGTACATGTATGATTACACAAATGGTGTGACTCTACTTTGTGTACAACCAGAGAAATGAAAGTTGTACCCCATTTAGGTATAGTGAATCAAAATAATAAAAATAATAATAAAATAAAAAGTCAGGAGGATTAAATTTTAGTGTTTGATAGCACAGTAGGGTGACTGTAAGTTTTTAACAATGCATTACATATTTTCAAATAGCTGAAAGAGAGGATTTGAATATTTCTAATGCAAAGGAATGTTAAGGGTTTGAGGTGGTAGATATGCTAACTGCCCAGACTTGATCATTGCACATTGTATGTATGGGTTGAATGGAATACCATACTGCACCTCGTGAAGACGTACAATTATTGGGTTTCAGTTTTGAAATAATTTAAAATTGAAGCCAAAAAGAAAATAAGGAAAATGGAGATGAGTATAGCAAAGTTCCCTGTATAGGAAAGTAGCTTCCTGGTAGAAGCAGGAGGTGATGAGAGGAAGTGACACACAGGTTAAACAGTGTGATCAGAGAAAGTCAAGTGTGAGGATGGGAAGAAACAGGCAGGTGCCATGGGATTGCTTAGCACATTATATATCCTAGGACTTGAGGGTCTCCTGATTATGAGGTGATAAAGGGAAAGAAAATGCAAAATGTGTGTTAATTTGGTCAAATTTCTTTACAACAGATAATAGCTGATAACTTTTCAGGACTAGAGTTCAGAATAATTATTTGATTTTACTAAGGTGAAATTAGGTCTGCCAATATTTCCATTTCACCTGAACTACATTTCTAATTGAGTGTGTGATTTAGCGTATCTCAAAACACTTAGAACCATCTAAGTTACTAACAATTCATTTTTCCCACATGAATTTATTCCATAAAATTAATTATATCTCTCTTTCTCTCAACTGGAATTTGCATCAATCAGATACAACTTTGAAAATGATCAGAATGTTTGGTTTCTGCAACTCCCAGTGCTAGACCCGGAAAATTAAGAAATTAATTACCCTGCTGCTTGGAAATTTGACCGTTGTATCTCTCTATTATTTTCTTAAAACTATTAAATCATTTCCCTTTGCTTAAATGTGAATATAGGAAGGAGGTCAGTTCAAAAGAATTATAGGCATTTTCAGAAGAATTAAAGGAAGAGAAGCCGTTGCTCACTTGACATCGAAATACTTGATAACTTAATGTGATCCTTGATGAGCCCACTTTTTAACAGTTTACTATATCTAGGAGAATATGGGAAGACATATTCCTAGCGCAAACATAAAGATTCAAACAATAAATTAAGGGAAAGGCAAGATGTTGAATCATAGTTATAATATATAGAAAGAAACATGAGGAGGTAAGATGTGGGTTTGCATGGACTGGGAAACTAGTTGCCCCAGTTGAAGCAGGAACTTCAGGGCTGGGGATATAGCTCAGTTGGTAGAGTGCCTGCCTTGCATGCATGAGGCCCTGGGTTCTAAACCCCCGCCCCCCAAAAAAAGAAAGATGGAACTTCATCTCTAATCCCTTGTGGGAGTTTTAGACAAACACCTCATATTCTCATCTGCAATACAAGCCTAATCCTAAGAGTGACCTGTGGAAATGTTGTGCCTGACACATATCAAGTGCTCAGTAAATGTTAAGCATTACTATGAAGTTCAAGTGCTTTGTCACCCAGACAGAGTGGCTGACACAGAGGAACGAACAACCTGGCAGGGAGGAACACAATTCCCTCTTTTTGATTCTTAGCTCACCCAAGATGGCAGCTGAATTTTGTCAAGGCCATTACTTTCCACCCAGAAAAATGCATTCTGCTTTTGCTAAAAGGAAAGAATTGTTTAATCTATAAAGTAACACAAGTATGTCTGATTTTGAGGCATCTGGGAATCTAAAACAGATAAACCTTTGAAATTGAGTCATTGAGTTTTGTTTGCACACCTATTTTTCTGCAGAACCCTTTAAAAAAATCAAATGTGAAAACCCAGAGTACATTGGTCATATAAATTATACCCTAGAAAATAAAGCATGACTTAAAAGAACAGAAACCTTTTTGCCTCCTGAAAGGCTCATTTTGCTGTATTATTTTTATTGATAACAATATCAGGTTCTACATAAACAATCCACTCAGATTTTCTGGGCAATACTATTTAATTTAGTTGTAATCTTTTCACCAAAATAAATGCATTATCAAATCTGATTTGGAGTTTGAACTGAGATAAATCTTTTTTTTATAACTAGGAGTGGGAGAAACTGTGTCAAAAAATGTGCTGTTTTTTGTTTTTAATTTGGGAATGTCAAGTCAGAGGTAGCTCTTCACACCCAGCAAATATGTATAGACTATTCTTTCTACATACACCATCATTCTTTGAGAAAACAGAAAATGCTGCATGAATAGACCTTTCCACAGGGCCTCTTTTTTTAATTTTCCAGGGTTTGGAGAAGCAACATCCATCACGTTCCCTCAACTGTTGAGAATAATGCTGTTTTTGTCACACACAGGATGTATTTTGAGCTGAAATATACACACTGACTTTGGACTATAGGCTTGCAGACCTGTCAGCACAATGCCCCATTACAAACTATCCCTTTAGCAAGATGACTTCATTTTAGCAGCCTGTTCTGGTTTCTACATCCTTCCAGGTTTCACAGTTCAATGCAGTCAAATAAGGTGCTGGCGTTTTTAAGGCTCTGGATTTTATTGGTCTATGAATGAAGGTAGGTGGCCAGGTTCATCTGGCAATTTGATGCTAAGTTTGAGTACATTTAGCCTAAGAGGGTTGAGATTTTAATACTGGAAACACAAGTATTCTGTTTATATAAATAGTTTTCATAACAGGAAGTGATAACCTGATTCAGCTGAAATAAGATTATAAGAAGGTTTAAACTTAATCTGCATTATTATTAAAAATCAAGAAGTGGGACATAGCATTTCTTAAAGACAATTTATTAGAATCCATGCAACCCTTAATTGCATTTTGAACTTTCTACTTGTTGGATACTAAGTAAACCCTAATTCTTCAATTACTTCACACATTAGTTTCACGTTTGCTAATTTCTTATGAAGACAAAACATGCCTAAAACAGATATATGTCTTGCCCTATAAACAGCCATAGCTGACTCTTTGTTTTGTCCTTTAGCCAGGAAAAAAATTTGCCCACAAATGAACCATGTTTTCTGTGATACAATATATACATATATAGTTGTTTGTTTTTGGTTTTATTAATGGCTCCTGGTTCAATACTCCTTCCCCAAGGTAAGTCACAGATACTAGAATTTCTCTTCTCCAAAGTGGTACATTGAAACTCTAATCTTCTCACCTTTCTCTGACCTACTCTGTCTCATGGTAGATGTTTAGACCCCTATTTCAGAAGGGGTTCTGCTCCATACCTCTGAGGAAGAAATGCTGAAGAATTCAAATAAAGCCCTTGCTGGGTTTCCACATCCAGTCTATTAGCATGAACACACCCTTTTAGTCCAATCATATTTCCAAATGGTTATCCTTGTTTTAATGACGCCTATGAAATGAAGTCTCTAAAGAAGGCCCCCCCAAACTACAGAGTTTACACAGCTTCCAGATAGCTGAACACATGGAATTTGCTGGAAGGTAACATGCCTTCCGAGAGGGCCTAAAAGCTCCATGCTTCTTCTTCCATACCTCTCGTATGCATTTCTTTATCTGTATCCTTTGTAATACCCTTTAAAAGAAACCAGTAAATATAATGTGTTTCCCTGAGTTTTGTGAGCTGCTCAAGCAAATTAAACAAATCCGAGAGGAGATAGAAGAAACCCTGATTTATAGCCAGTGAGCTGGAACCACAAGTAAAACCATGTGAAGCCTGCATTAGTGTGGGAGCAGGGCAGGGTAGTCTCAGAGATGGAGCCCTCAAAGTGTGGGTCTGACAGAATCTCCACGTAGTGTGAGAACTGAGTTGCATTACAGGACATCCAGCCTGTGTCTGCTGTTTCAGAATTGATTGCTCATTTGGTGTATGGGAAAAACTCCGCTTATCTGGTGCCAGAAGTTATCAGTGTCTTGAGAATATAGTAGGAGAAACTGAGTTTGTTTTTTGCCTACTCATTTATGTGTGAGAAAAGAAAACCACTTAAAAGATTATGTTAGCTAGCAATAGGCTAAAGAAGAATCAAGCAGAGTCACAGATTGAAAAGGAATTCCCAGTGCAAACTATTCAGTGAATGTTTTAGTCAGCTTTATCATCCCTGTGACAGAAAGGCCTGACAAGAACAATTCCAGGAGGAAAAGTACATTTGGCTCAATTTCAGAGGTCTCAGTTCATAGTCACCCTACTCCATTGCTCCAGGCCGGAGGTGAGGCAGAACATCATGGTGGAAGAGTGTGGTGGAAGAGCAGCTTAGGACATAGCAATCAGAAAGCAAAGAGAGAGCTCCACTCATCTGGGTCAAAATATAAACCCCAAAGTCACAGCCCCAGTGACCTGCTTTATTCAGTCACACCCTACCCACCCAGTTCATCCGTATCTGGTTAGGTTAAGGTTCTCATAACCCAATCATTTCACATCTAAACTTTCTTGTATTCTCATACATCAGCTTTTGGGGGACTTCTCATACCTAAACCATAATAATAAACAAAAAAAATTGTTTAGTTTTTCTTATCTTTCCTTTAATTCTCTAGAAAGCAGCAGCATTAGTAACATCTGCTAATAGACTTGTGACTGTTAAAAGAGACAGTGCATGCAAAGAGCTTTAAAACAATGACAAGGACAGATGCAATTTACCTGTCCTTCCACTAAGAAAAAAAATCTGCCAAGTCCTTTTCAAATGTGCTTTGTGTTTTTCAGATTAACATAAAACTAAAATTGATAAAATGTACAATGTGTATGTACATGTAAGTACCTAATCTGAAATGTGTATGGCTAACAAAAAACTACATGACTGAAGATATAAAACTTGCCACTTTTTAATTCTCTGCTTCACCGCAGTGGTCTTAGAATTTTTACATTAACCTTAGTAGTTAAACTCCCTCACCTACCACTTTATATAATTCTCTGTTGTTAATTAAATTCGGTGAAATACATCCTATATGGGAATGCATTTTTAAATGCAGGATTGGCCCTAGGTGTTTATTTGAAGGTCATTAATTCTTATATCCAGCTCTGCTCTATGTGGGTATACAGCTAGTCAACTGTTGCAAATCATTTAGAACAGTTTGGAATTAATAAAATATCAAGAGTTTTAAAATAAGATTATTGTTAATGTAAAAAACAAATGACTTGTGTTTTTAACAACCAGTATACAAAGAAGAATAAGAAAATTACTTTGAGAAGTACATAAGTTTGCTGTGATTGTTCAAAAATGTAGCCAAATTGTAGTCTGAATAAACATTTCTCAGATAGAAAACTTAGGGGTTTAGGGCATTAAATCTTACAGAAAAGGGAACCATTTATAAATGGTATAAATATTTATAAAACTTTTTCATTCATATAAGTTGCATTAATTCTGGAGGCATTAATCTACACCATAAATATTGTTCTCTAAAATTCTGGTCACTCTTATTTGAAGTCTTCTTATAGATTGAGAGAGTCTGGTTTCTTGTTTTTTTTTTTTTTTATAAAATAATTCATAAATTTATAAATCACAATTTCATCTCTATGTCAGTCAATCTTTCTCCTGTACTTTCCATTCAACATCCTATTCTGGAAGGTCTACCCTTTATAATGAAGAAAATTTCTGAATTTTATAGCTACCCTTAGATACCAGAAATCTAAGCACTTCTATATTTTCTAGGTAGGCAAAGAGAAATTTGAGCAGAAATGATTTGCTTTAAAATTTAAATATAATGAAGGCTGGGTTTCTCTTCCTTGTTGCATTAGAAAAGCACAAAATAGAAAATATCCCAATATTTTATTATTTCCTTGCTTTACTGGAACCAAAATAGTCCTAATTTCAAATCACAAATAAATCTGACTGTAATTAAATTATGTTATGACACTCTATTTCCAGAACCATAAGAGTAAAATTAACATGAAGGAAGTCGACAATAAACAGAATCTCTTTTAGAGCCTTATGTTTCTGTGAAATTTCTGTAAGCAAGTAGTGGCTGCCTATTCAGTAAACTTAATACATAATTCACAGCTCACAGGTATTATTTGGATGAATAGAGGAGTGTTTGCCATATACATTTGTTGAATAAATAATTCAGAGAATAAAATGTCTAATGTGAAATGTTTAGAATTGCAAATAGGAATAGACAGCATAAAATAAGAAACAGCAAGAGATATAGAGTTATACTGAAAATTTTAATCTTGTCCCTGGGTTTGAATCCCACAGTATCCTATACTCTTCCCTGTCTACTCTCTGGAAATAATTTATTAAGAAAACATAATTTGAGGTCTCTGAAGCACTAGAAAATACTAGATCAGCAAAAGCGTGGTCGCCTCAGTGATATGACCTCGCTGCTGATCTGCACTGGACTGTGTGATGGACAAGGAAATATACCTTACATTAAACCACTGAGGTGGGGGAGTGGGGACTAAGCACTGTGTTCAGTCTATCTCCACTAATGCAACTACCCCAAAGGGTTTATGTTACAATTACACAAAGATCATATTCATTTGGTTCAGCACGGTGAATTTAAGATTTCCTCCCTAGATGGACTGGCTTTGGTATGAGTTTCTTCTTGCCTTCAACATCTTGCAGTTCAGTCATACCTCAAGATCTAGGCCCCCACTGCCTTCGTGTTTATGCAGGGGGTAAACAACATTAAAAATTTCCCCTTCCTGTCTTTTCTGTGTTTTGGTGATAAAATCCATGAAACTGAAGCAAATCTTGCAATTTTAATTTCTAATATTAAGTACTTTTTTAACACGGTCAAGAATGAATGAATGTCTTTACTTCTCTAACACTATGAAATGATAACTGTCATCTTCTTACTGATGAAGAAACAAAGACGTAAGATTAAAACAATAGACACAAATCTTTAAAATAAGGAATATTATATGCGCAAATAAAAGAAGTGGCTATAGATTACTAGGATAGTAGAGACTCCTTAATTCATTAGAAAAAATAAGTTTTGGAAAGAATTCAACTAACATCAGTCTGTAGACCCAGAACTTATAAAAAATCAGTTTCATATGCAATTATAAGGAAAAAGTAAACAAGAAATCATTTCATTATGACCAAAACTTTGGGGAAAATTTTAAAATCTCTGAACAACAAATGAAAATATAAATGGAGATAAAATAGAAAAACCTCATGTGAAATTTCATATAATAAAGTATTAGAATAAATTTAAGGTCTGTGGAAAGGGCTTTTCTCAGAAATTTTATTTAAAAATCAGCAATATACAGCTCTACAGGCATCATTATAATGTCTTCCAATTGATAATAGTTGTTATATTTGAATCCTTTTTCATAAAATATTACATAGAACAGAGATACTATCATTTAAGAATATATACTGCCTATGAGAAAAGAAACCCACCTTACACAAGCTCATTTACTAAAAAAAAGAACAGTGATAGAAGTTTATTATATTAATTTTTCAAACCAAAATATAAAAAATTAATCTATAATAAAATTCATTTGACAGTATTCTCAAGTGGAAACATAGACAATAATAACAGACTTTCAATGAATTTTCCCTTTTAAAAGAAATATTATGCATTAATTAATTATGTTGATATTATTCTTGGAGGATCAATGAAGAGTCTTTTTTTTCCCCCTTGCTTTCTCTTGTTTAATTTTAAAAAAGAAACAGGAAAGAAGCCCTGGGGAGGAGACACTGTTGCTTAGAATTCTGGATGCTTCTAAAATAGCTCTAATAGAGTTTCAGACAGAATGAGGAAATGAGGATGTCAACCTATACTATGAAGAAAAAAATGATGCTTTCATGGACACTGCACTAATTAATTCTCTTTGCACATTTTTTTCTAAATACTTGTCTTTTACAAGTCATGGATCAATGAATGTATTCTGTCAAACACTTTTAAGAGAGTGAGCTTCCATTTTCATAAATACTAAGTATATCAGCAATAAAGATAGAAGACTTGACAAATACAAAAACACGCATATGTTATAATCATTTATTCCTCTGTCATCCATTCATTCATTTATTTAAAAATTGTTTTTAATACATACTCTGGATACTAAGCATCGTGGAATAACAGACCAAGGAGGTGTTGAGAAAAAGATTATCTGTTAGTATTCAAAGACTGCAAATATAACTGTAGGCTGATTATACAGTTTTACGTCAAATGTATTTTATGTCATTTCCTTTGAAGGAAAGAGGCAACTATCCAGTTTCCTAAATTTCAATTTTTCTGGAGGTGCTATGTGTATTCAAACATTCTTTGCCAGACTGGGAAAATAGTGCCTTGGGAGATATTAAGCATCATGTTTTTAAAACTATGAATGGAACTTTTTACTGTATTGAAAGCCCAATATTTACTTCATTTATAAAGTAAAACAATGACAATAACAACACAATTAGAGTGTCTGAACTAAAACTAGAAAGATGTGTATGTATATTATTAAGTGATTAAGAAGAATCAAAACAGAAGATTCTTTTATTCAAACCTGAACTGAATGATTTCATTTGATTAAAGTTTTAAAATTTTTTTTTGGTGAGAGTAAAAGTTATATTTTAGGGATTAACAAGTGACACAGAAATATTCTTGGCTAAAGGAGAAACAATGAATGTAAAATTTTCAAAATAACAAAAAAGATTTTAAAGAGAAATTATTTACAAGAATGCTTAGACCTTATAAATAATTATTTGTGTCACAGCAGTATCTGAATATATAAAATAATATATACATATACCCCGGTTTCTTTATCCATTTATCTGCTGAAGGGCATCTTGGTTGGTTCCACAATCTAGCTATTGTGAATTGAGCTACTATAAATATTGATGTGACTGCGTTACTGTAGTATGATAATTTTAAGTCCTTTGGGTATAGGCCAAGGAGTGGGATAATTGGGTCAAAAGTTGGGTCCATTTCAAGTTTTCTGAGGATTCTCCACCCTGCTTTCCAGAGTGACTGCACCAATTTGCAACTCCACCAGCAAAGTAAAAGTGTGCCTTTTTCCCCACATCCACACCAACATCTATTATTGTTTGTGTTCTTGATAATAGCCATTCTAAAAGAATAATATTATGGCATTTGCAAATAAATGGATGGAAGTGGAGAATATCGTGCTAAGTGAAATAAGCCAATCCCAAAAAACCAAAGGCCAAATGTTTTCCCTGATAAGTAGTTGATGATATATAATCAGGGTGGGGAATGGGGAGAGGGAGAAGAAGGGAGGAACTTTAGATTATGTAGAAGAAAATGAGAGGGAAGGGCATATGAAAAATGGTGGAATGACACAGACATCATTACCCTATGTGCATGTATGATTACACGAATGGTATGAATATACAGTGTGCACATCCATAGAAACAAAATAATGTACCCCAATTGTGTACAATGAATCAAAATGCAGTCTGTAAAAAAATTTAAAAAATCATTTAAAAAATAAAATAAAATAATGTTGAGGACATCAGTTGACATGTATGAAAGTCAGTTGCTTAAAAATAAGCAAATCAATGATTAGGTTAAGAAATATTTAGGGCAGGAAGCAGGTGTTACTCATTTTTGTATCTGTAGAACCTCACAGAACAGCAGCTTTAATAGAGACTTAGTAATATTTGTTGAGCAAATGAGTGTGTGAATTAATGAGTGAGAGAATAAATTGTAGGGCTATTTCTACACTGAGAGGTTCTAGAAATTTCCTCCAATTGAGGAAAAATCCACATTCCTATTCTTTATTGATATCTTTTAAAACTATGGTCTTTTCAGGTTATTTATTTATGAAGGATCACCTTCCAGATGTGCTGCTCTGTGTCACATGGGAAACATTTATCTTCCCGTGCTTCTAAATCTCTCTTATATGATTCATACTGGATTTCAGTCCAACCACCTTTAAAAAAATAAAAACAAACATTCCCGAAGGTGCCCAAGTTCATGCAGTTCCAATACACCATATAAACTGCAATAAACCATATGCTGCAGGAGTCTAGAATAAATAGCCCTTTTAAAAAACTGAGCTGCCAACAAAATTGAGATTCCATTTTTAAATGATTTTCTGCAAAGTAAACATTTTTCAAGCTTGATCTTTATGTAATTTTTCACTGGCATTTTTCAAGCTAGAAAAAACCTGCACATGTTCTTTCTGTAAGGACGGGTTTAATACTCCACTGTGTCACCAAGTCCCAGTGAGCTAATTTGTTCTAAAGACAACATTACTACATCAATACAACGCAGCTTAACCTTCAACTAACCTTATTCTGTTTGCTTTCCATATCCCAACTAAGGCTTTCAGCCAAAATGTCCCCTCAATTCTGGGTTCATTTCTTGCTAGATGGAAAATATGTGCATATAAACTAGGCTGTTTTTGTATATTAGAGGAAAGATAACATTCACCTTCACACAATCCAAAAATCACACACATATGTGCATGTGCGCGTGCACACACACACACACACACACACACACACACAAACACACAACCCTTGTTCCCTTTCTTACAAAATATGGAATCACTTCAGTGAGGCAGAATGCTTAGAATTTAAGACAGAACTCCACATTCAAGCTAGTTCCCTGAAGAGAAACTGTGAAAAAAAACAGAACAAATCCAAATCCTGCTGCTTAGTATTTTGGCTCAATTCTGTTTATTTCTTCAATTTCTAAGCCCTTGTGCTGCAACATCTTTGTTCACATGAGCCAATGATTATAGTTCTTACTGAAACTTCCATAAAAACGACTCATCTCAGTTTTATCCATTATTTATCCCCTATCTCTGCCTCTCTTCTGAATGCAAAAGAAAAGCAGAAGTACTTTCAGTGTTTATTTGTTTCTTTCAAGTTTAAATGGTTTGCCTGAATTTGAACAGGCTGGAATTTGATACTCCTCTACACCAATAAGGTGATTTTTCCCCTAATTTACCCCCAAAAGTTGTGAAATATTGGTAACCTGAAATACTTTGGAATGACTTTATTCAGAGTTTATGTTAGTGAGATAAGTTAGAAGGGTCTCAATTTGAAAAAAAAAAAAAAAAGTCTAGTTAGAAATTGTAGAGAGAAAAAAGAATGTCCTATATTTTATTTTAAGAAGCTCCATTTAATCAGCTAGGTGATTTGCTGAGCACTGAGATCTTATCTGACTATCTCTGATAACAATATGTGAACTGGAACCTGCTCTTTGGCTGTTAAAAAAAATTAGTACAACCAAGATAATATGAACTCAAATAAGCTTGATTACTGAAGAAATCACAAATAATAAGTTATTCTCCATGTTATAGTTTCTCTACAACACAAAGGACAAAAATCAAGGAAAAATGAAACTCTATATTAGGGAAAAGATTAAGTATTCTATCATCCATCTTGATTTTCAAAGATCTCCAATTCAGTGCATTCTTAAAATTTAGTGTCTTAGCAAGTCCTCACTGATGATTTGTAAATAAACAATTGTAAAAGTTCTTAAACACAGTTTTATCTAAGTAAAGTGGCAAATAAATACACTACAGAATCCAGTATCTGTTCTCCAGTCTTTCATGTTTCAAATAAGAACTATGTTAGGTTCAGGACAATTTGCATTATGTATGTTTTATTGAATTCTAAATCCTTAAACATTGACAATGTGTATAAAACCAGTATATTTTTGTAGGAAAAGGAGACACATAATGTGATAGAATTGAATTATGTCATCCCAAAGTTCACATTGAAGTCCTAACCTACCTCATAATATGAGCTTATTTGGAGATTTGATCTTTTCAGATATAATTATAAAGCAAAATCATTGGAGTGGGCTATAATTCAATATGACTGGTGTCCTTAAAAAAATGGAAAATGTTCACATACACACTCATCCAGGGAGAACATCATGAGAATATAAGGCAGAGATTTGCAAGCTAAAGAATGCTAAAGTTTCCCAGCAAACCAGCAGAAGCTGGGGAAGAGGCACCTAACAAATGTCCCTAATCCTCCTCAAGAGGAACTAGTTATGTTCTCACATTAATATGGGACTTATAACTTCTGAAACTGTGAGACAAGGAGTCTCCATTGTTTAAGTTTATAGTTCTTTGTTAGGGCAGCATTAACAAACTAATGCATCTTTTTCTGATGATTTTCTGACTCTCAACTCCTGAGTACTTTGAAATTTAAATATCCAAGTCAGTTATTTTTGTACACTAAGATTTTCAGGCAAAGTTTGCTCAGGTAAAACCTCAAAACCTACTGTTATGTTTTAGCAATTGCTCATATGTGAGACAATGTAAGAAGGTTTAGAAAAGAAATTATTGGGTTATGAGAGCTTTAATCCAATCAGTGAATTAATCCCCTGATGGTATTAATTGAGTGGTAAGTGAAGGTGGGTAGGATATGGCTGGAGGAGGTGGGTCATTGGGGGCATGCTTTGGAGGGTATATATTTTGTATCTGGCCACTAGAGTGTCTCTTTCTGCTTCCAGATGATTATGTGAGCCACTTCCCTCCACCACACTCTTCTGCCATGATGTCCTGTCTCACCTCGAGCTCCAAGGAATAGAGCTGGCTGTCCATGGACTGAGACCTCTGAAACTCTGAGCCCTGAAATAAACTTTTTCTCCTTTAAAATTGTTCTGGTTGGGTCTTTCAGTCACAGCAGTGAAAAAACTGACTAAAACCCTTACTGAATCAGAATCACTGATATAGGTATTGGAAATACACATTCATAAAAAGTTCTCTAAGTGATACTGATACACACCTTGTGCTGAGAACCACTGGCCTAATGTATGGGTGAGAACTACAGTTCCAGGGGTGATGTTCATTCCTTATTTGGAGGAGCAGACCCTACTTTTGTCATTAAAGGAGCCTCATGGTAGTGACTTTGACCATGGATACACATTAGATTCATCTGGGGAACTTTTAAAAACCACAATTGCAGGCTGTATCCACATCAAATAAAAGAGAACCTCTGGGGTCCTCATCCAGACATTGGTATTTTTTTAAACTTCCATGTGGTTGCAATGTGTGCTCAGGATGAGATCCTAAGTTTAAGTTGAAGAAGTCAACATTATGGCAATGACTAATCAGCTAATTAACGTTGTCAAAGATCAGATAGCTCCACATAACCTAAATAAATCAGCCAACATTCTCTTCAAAACTTCCTGAGTAGATCACTTCTTTGTTCTCCATTTCTTTCTTTTAATTTGTCCACTCTTGGTTTCTTTAATTCCATTCCACCTTTCTTTCACCTTTCATCTTTCTTTGGCGTTCAATTCTTTTTCCCTTTCTTCCTGTAACCATCTAATCTATTCTCTGTCTGATCTTACATAGACAAATATGAAATTGAACTTACACATATGTATCACATTTTGGAGTCAAATTCTATCGTCCCTGAATTCTTTTGGAAATCATTTGGCCTAAAATACTTTATACTTCTTTAACACACACACCTTCTGCTAAATTAAGATGCTTTTTCACATGTTTCTTAAATATACACACCTGTCGCTTCTCACCTTCATTTCCTCTTTCCTTAGAATATTTTATAATACTGTTGGATTAAATATCAGGCCTCGGTATTAAAGAGCCAAGGGTCGTCTAGAAAGGTGTCATGGTATATTTTTCATTGCAAGGTTTATTTTCCTGGTACAACTCTGAAAAACTTGGAAGACTTCTGGGAGCATGATAGCAGCTACCTGAAGAGAGTGCTTTCTCAGAGAAAGCACTGAGAGCAATACCTTGGGTTTCTCACTATGGAAAGAACCTGGAATGATGCCAAGAGTTAGGAATTGCCCATGGAACTTGTGGATGTGAACAATATTTTGGGTTGAGTTTAATTTCTTTGGACTTCCTTCTAGGAAGTTGTGAGTGCCATTTCCTCAGAATGGATGGCATTTTGTTCACCTTTTCTTATACTATCATTTTGCAGAGGAACAGGTTGTTTCATCATTGGATCACGGAAGTAACTTCTTAGTCACTCCAGAGAAAGGATTGCAGATGTTCTATGACAAATCTATTCACTAAAAAGCAAAGTGCACTAACTGTATGTAAAGTCAAGCTGAAAAATTTCATCTGTTCACCACCTGCATTGAGTTTTTAAATTCTGATTGTTTTTGGTTTCCACTTTCTCTTTTTTTTCTTTTATCCTCACAATCAGAGTAAACAATACAATTTGTTAAAAAGTATCCTCTGTTCACTCCATGGACATGTATGCACAAACCAACTAAATTTCATTATAAAGCTTTTCAGGAGTTGGCATCTAGATAAAAGTGCTTTGTAAAACACCAGATTAGATAGTAGGTAATACCCACACAATTAGCTGATCTTGTTATTAAAAAGTTCAACAAGTGAGTGAGTTTTCCTCCAAATGACCAGATAACCCTGGTTTCTTCTGCAAGAAAAATGTTCATTTGCTTGGTCCAAAAGTGTTGGATGCATTTTCTTCCTGTTGTATGATAGGTATTGCTGCTGTCTATTCTTAACTATGTGATTAAAATGGGAACAGAATTTATAATCAGGGAAATAGTAAAAAGAATAACAGAATTAACCAAGACACTACTTTTGATGAAGAGGATTATGCAAAAGCACACCATCTTCTTCCTGACTGGATTCCCCAACATCTGACGAAAAGGCACTGATCTCATTAAGCTCACAATCCTTGGTGTTCTTGTACTCTATCCTTACATGGCATTCTCCCTGTGTGTCTGTCTCTACAGATGGATTCCCTTCTTCTTACTAGAATACTAGCCAGGTGAATAAGAATCAATCCTTATGACCCTATCTTGATTGCATTTGCAAAGACTGTATTTCAAAAGAGTACCAGGTAGAGAGCAGCATATGTTTGGGGTACACGCTTCAATCCATGATGGTGGGTTTTAGGAGCATTCTGCATATGTCCTTATACACAGTTAAATTTCTATGTTAGAAATACATGTTATGTGTTTATAAACCATTCCTGCTTTCAAAAAAATACTCAGTAGTTTCATATTAATTGTAGTTTTCACTTTCTACAAATACTTTATTTTTATAGAAGTGATATTAATTTATTGCTTTTAGATTTTCTTTTAATTCTTAAACTTTTATTTTGGGTATGTCAATATACATAAAATCAGAGAAAATAATAAGATGAAAATGCATGTTATATATCACCCAATCTAAGAAACATCTAATTACATGTCTAATCTTGTTGCTTTGATACCCTCTACCCACTTTCCTCCTTCCTCCACATAATTTTGAAACAAATTCTAGCCATTGTATCTTTCCATCCATAACTGATAATGTATCTCTAAACATTAAATACAACCACTTTTCTTCCACTTACAAATGTAATAATTCATTAATATTATTAAATATCTAGTATTTGAGTTCCCTGATTCTCTTATAAATTTTGATAATAGCAGAATTATTTAAAATGTCATAAAATACACCTCATGCATTATTAGTTGATACTTCCATTAAGTCCTTCGTAATTTGTAGCTTCCTCTTCCTCTATTCTATGTATATATTGTTTTAAAAGAAACCAGGACTTTTGAGCAGCAGTGCTATGCTAGTGAACATGCTGAGCTTAGTAATGGAGGTAAGTCACATTGTGCAAGCTCCTTATCTCCTCGTGGGCTGGTCACAAACAGTTCCCAATCCTTTTTGCTCCAGGAAGCCCACTTAGAGAAGCACTGCTCTAGAGTCTGCCACTGCCTGGGCACTGCTCACTCACACAGAATGCCATTTACCAAGTTCCTTTCCCCAGGTTCCCTGTAGACTGGTAGTCCATCTGAAGCCTGGATCAGAGTAACTGTTTGGGCTAGACAACATCCTAGGTGGTGTGGTAGATGTCTATCAGCAGGCTTGACTGTCTGGTTATCTCAATTTTTTGTGGTGTTAACTGCCATTTAGTCATTACTTCTTTTATTAGTTTATAAATAATGGAAAAATAATAATAATTTAATCCCATCATTCCATCTTCATTTACTAGATGGGATATTCCATATTGAGTAATTTCTTTTTTATTAACTCCTACATTACTTGGATGTATAGTGCACGTAGGAAAATTGAGATAAATGTTTATTTCTCTTTATTGTCAGTTTTTACAGTACTGAGGTTTATCTAGCATCCTCTGGAGGTGACCAATGAAGGCAGTGATGTGCGTGTGTGTGCGCGTGCGTACATGTGTGCACCTGTGAAATTAACTCATGGGTTTAAATGCAACTGTTTTAAGTGTTTCAATACACTGAACGACACCTTACAAATGCACAAATTGTTTCATCTTTGACCAGTGGGAACCTCTTCAACCTGGTTCCAGAGTTCTTTTGATATACCCTCCAGTAATCATAAATTAATTTCTTAATATCTGGCACCCCCCCCCAATGTCCCAGGTTCATCTTGCATAGTATCTCCTGAAGAATTTGGAATGCGCCTTCTCTCTGAGGAGATCTGGTCTTTTTATGGTCTCTGTCTTTTGACTGCTCTGGGATTCAATTGCCTATTGGCCAGTGTTTTCAAACTCTTCTGTATTTTATGAAGGGCAATTTTCTCCCTGAAATAAGGATTATGTAGATGTTGCAGAGCCCTTATTGTCTTTGAGTACTCAGATAAAACCCAGATGGTTGGTCATAATAACCACAATAAAATTTAATTTTAAGATGTAATAAAGGAAACTGAATGATGAAGTTGTTATGTTCCCTAAGGCAGCTGACTAGATCCTCATCTCTTCATAAAGGTATGGCTGAAAACCTATTCGGTTTGATTTTCTTTAGCTATGGCAATAGATCCAATGGAAAATTCTCCTATATATAATCAGCCAACAACCTTTCAACAAACTAGTGCAGACCAATATTTTTGTTTGTTATTTTTAAATCACAATATTGAAGTATTCTTAAGAAAGTCTTGGTTTCACCTGATTCAAGTTCCAGATTCATTCAGTTACTTTTTCTGTCAACATGTTTATTGCACACACCTCAAGGGTATAAGAAACTGGAGATTCTGAGATGAATGAAATAAGGAATTTACTCTCAGATTGCTGATGCTACATGGAGAGATTAAGTTTAAAATGACATCCAAAATACACAACACAATCTAAGCAAGATGAGGGAAAATTAAGAATATTTATTCTTTTGACTATCTAGTATTTCAAATGTGCAATAAGCCATGACTTTCTTTTTTTTTTTTTTCACTTGGTAATGATAGATTATGGAAAAAGAAAAAAACACATTAATAGAAAGGAGTGTATAATTTTAATGGAAACAGTATAACATTGAGTCAAAAAAGGAAAAATTGGGGCTTTATCTGCTAAAACTGTGAGACCTTTAAATGCAAAGTGCCAGACATCTGGTTGCTACAGCCTCAGGGCCATAGCAATAAGCAAGCAAGAAAAAGGACTATGTCATTCTCAGAAATCCTGACCTCAGACTTGACATAAAGCCAAAGTGTTTTAGTACTTGGCAATGTTATTTTATTGACACATGTCAAATAATTCTAATTTATGGCCATATAATCCTACATCTTGAGGCTCAGCTTTGCAGCACACAATGGAATTCAATACAATAGTCATGTTAATATTAGAGCCAAGTAAAATGAGAACTCAACTTTTATGTTGAGCTTCATGAGTTACAAGGAAAATCATAATGTGTTTAAGTGTTTGCTTGTTTTACTAATTCTATGGTCTGTGAATGTACTTATATCTTTACTGGAGTTAGCCTTTTTCCTCTACATTATATAATTAAGGATACAACTTAATTTCATAGATGATGAAAATAAAATGTGTCATATGCAAAAAATTGATGTTCACATGAAATAAAAAATATTCCACAGAGAGAATTCCTAATGAGGGTCCAATCTTTGTTAAATAGAGTGTATGCATTATTTTTGATAAATGAACATCTTATTCTGAAGAAATCTCACAAAAGTATTTTCAATTTCACTCAAGTATGAAATATTATCATTGACCATTTTTCTTATTTGTTTTCATAAATAATACAATTTTTACATTTAAATCAATAACTATTTGTTGCTATTAAAATTATATTAAAACTGCACCAAATAACCTACTTCAGAATAATATTACTTCTGAATACCAATACAAAAATTCAGAATACAAAAGTAGGGAATAGAATCCAATAGCTCACTAAAAAAGCAGTGTTTTAAATTGTACTAATTAATCTTGTATTAATTTCAAGTATGGCCAATATTAGGAAATCCATTGGTTTGATTCACCATTACTATGAATTGGGTGAATGTCTCCCCAAGATCTATGTATTTAACAACTGGTCCAAAGCCAGTACTGTTGGGAGGTGGTGGGACTTTGGGGAGTTGGGGTCTAGGGGTAATTCCTTAGTTTGTTGTGGGCCTATCCTTAAAAGTGGTGGAATCACCATCTGTCTTCTGTTTCCTGGCTCAGGATGTAAGCATGTGTTCTGTCATGTCCAGTCCTCACCAAATGTTCCATGAAAATGGGGATCCCCAATATTGGAATGGAACCTCCAGAACCAGCAGACAAAAGAAGCCTTTTCTCTTTATATGTTAATTGCCTCATGTATTTCACTATAGTAATGCAAAAATGACTAACATACTATTAGTTCTAGAACCAAAAAAGTACATATCAATTCTTGAATAAAAAGCATTCAGTGATATCTCTTCCTTATTATAATATTCACACCTCAGCCCAAAATGGCACTTTACAAAATATGGGCTATTAGATGCATTGAGTGACAGGAATAAAACAAGGAAACCCACATTACCTTGGAGATATTAAAAATTGCAGAAGAAAGAGAATGGTATTTAATAAAGCAACCAAAAAGATACACTTTTATGATTACTATTTTAAATATTATCTTTTCCACTATAATTTAAAACTATGTGTGCATACATGTTTGTTTATATGTGTGTTTAGTTATTTATATGTTATATGCATCATATATGTGAGAGAATACGTAGACAATACACAGATTAAGAAGGACTTCCACTAACATACTAACAGCGATTATTTCTGAGATACATGAGGAGGTATTTTGGAAAATTCTGACTTTCTTCTTCAGATTTTCTTGGCCATTACTTGCATTTTAGTTTACATAAAGCATATAATTCTTAATTTGAAAAAAAACTTGCTTGGAGAAAGCAATCATTCTTTAACTATACTTCAAAGTAGAATAATGTAACTTACATAAATATGAACCTGCAAGTGAAGTTGAATTATTCTTGACCACCAAATATAATATGAAGTGATATGATATGATAAAGATATCTGGCATTGTATAACTCCCTCACTGTCCAAAGTCTTTCAAGTCATTCCCAAGTTTCAAGGCAGTAAAAAAAATTACGTAAGTTTCACTTACTTTAATAGACACTGTCCTGAGCTTTAGACTAAATATGGGAAAAATAACAGACAGTGGTCTCTCCTCTCTCACTTAAAGGCACCCTTCCATTTCTTTGTGAATCTGAAATGATACACTTAAATGTATTTCTTTGGTAAATTATGCATAGAGAAGATCATGGAACCAAATTACTAATCCCTGCAATCCTTTTCTTCTAGTCTAGCAAGAGAAAACTATTAGTTGTAAGTTTGCCTTTTAATTATTTCAGTATCTTTTAAATGTAGGGAAGAACCTATATCTCATATCATTTTTCTGTACATAAATAATTCTGCTTATTAAAGGTCCATTTGTCGATGTTCCACTGTGCCAGGCATCATTCTCTGCTGCAGGGATCGGTGAACCTTGAAGACTGAATCCTAAAGTTACAGCAGCAAGGAAAGAAGACTGACATGTGAACAAATACATGCATGGAGTATTTAGAAACACAAAGAAGGGAGAGGCCTTAAACAGTGGTTAGGGGAAAGGAAAAAGAAAAAAAATCAACAAAGAAATGCTGCTTGAATTTATTTTCTAAGGTTAAGTGTGGTTTTCATAAATAGAATAAGCTTTATTTGCAGATCCTGGAGGTAAAGAGTTGCTAATTGAGTATGATCAGATTATGTGATATAAATAGAGGAGAAGAAATGATAGCTCAAGATAGGCAAGAGACCAAAGTCAGATCATGGTAGGCCTTACCATCATGGGAAGAACTCATCAGTTAGTGATGAAGAACTCATCACCCTATTCTCTAGCTAGAATTCCCTATTCCTAATGTCTTGACTGGTGAACTCCTCTACAGCCTCAAGACCCAAGGGAAAAATCATCTCTTCTTTGATGCCACTACTGAATTAGCACTTACAATGAAGCACTTAAAATGCAAATATTTGTTGACGACTAAAATAAAGGTAAATCAGAAATATCAGCAACAAAAACTAATTTTTTGGAATAAACCCTATCGTTGGCACAAAAAAAATGTAATTGTTGGGTTGGAGCAATTAAATTTTGCTAGTACTCTCTTTGAGTAGGTTATGATTGAATGAGTTTTAGAAAAACATTTGTTTCCCACCTGTTTTTACCCTTCAAAGATCTATTTTTCTTGGCAGAGTCACACCCAGAGCTTTGGCTCTATATGAACCTTGCATTTCCATTAGTTCTGAAAAAAATAGGCAAGGTTTAACACATGCTTAAATGTTAGTTAAGTTTGCCCTTTTTATAAGCCCCAAGCACAGGTGTATTGAGTTTGCACTGGTCATTATGTATGACATTATGTTATTTTAAGCAATGATATTGCTTTTGCTGAAAAATAGATTAAGTATGTATAGAAATGGTTGTATAATATTTTTGGCTGAGATTATGCAAGTGTTATAATGCCAAGTCAACTCTATCCTAATGAAATAATAATTCACAAGAACTATTTATGATATCGTTTATTCTATCCCTGGGAGGATTATAATTTGTGACATTTCTGTTATATAAACGAAGATGAACAAACACATCAGCAGAAACCTGGTAGAACCCACAACCAGTTACAACATGCAGACTGTAGAAGGTAAGTTTATAACTTAATCAGAAGAATTCAAACCTTCAGTTATTCACCAGATGTCATTCAGCTTCTACATTATGCCTGGCTCATAGTAGGCACCTAATACTGTAATGATTGCCTGTGGAACTTCAGTACTAGGTTCTATGGAGATGATGAAAAATCAAAAATCCATTCTAAAGAAATTAGGTATGTATGTAGAGTATCACACACAGGAAGCATCCTCCTGGCCAAAATCTTGATTTCACAGTTGAAGATGCACCAGCCCCAGGGGAAATGACTCACCCAGCAAGAGGGCCAGTCGAACTGGTCTCTGGAGGAAGAAGCACAGGGGCAAGTGAAATCACATGAAAAGAAGTTAAAAGTCAACTGATTTATACTTTTTAAAGTGCATAGAACTGGGCGCAGTGGCGCATTAGTAACTCGGGAGGCTGAGGCAGGAGGATAGCAAGTTCAAAGCCAGCCTCAGCAACTTAGTGAAGTCCTAGGCAACTTATTGAGACCCAGTCTCAAAATAAAAAACTAAAATAAAATAAAAAGGGCTGGGATTGTGGTTCAGTGGTAAAGTGGGTTCAATCCCTTGTCCTTGGCACAAAAAAAAAAAAAATTTACACAGAGATGACTGAGTCAGATGAAAATATGGAGCATGTTTGAGGGTGGACTGCAGAGCCTGGTTGGCCAGACATTGATTATGCCAAAACTACCTGTTGCCTTCCCCTAACTATCCCCTACATCATCCACTGCCTGTTCCAATTTCTGTGGGAAACACAACCCATTCACTAGTGTCAACAATGCCTGCATGGACAGTATGGCCTCAGTACAGAGGCCTGAGGGCTGTAAAGGAGGAGTCCAGGCACAGAATGGATCACCATTGCCATCTTCCTAACTCCATTCCTATCTCTTTTTCCTTCATCTTTCCCTTAAGACAATAACCAGTGTTAGCAGTCTTTATTCCAGAAGGTAAAATTGTAATGATTTTTAAATTTTTCTAAAGAAAAATTAACTGTGGTCTTTGAATTTTTTCCTGTTTGTATTATTTTATAATAAAAATCAAGGCCACCCATGTGGACACTGGACCTCTGATGCCCACATCAGAAACCCATACTGGACCCCACCACTGCGTGGACCCCCCTGTGGCTCCCTAGCTACCAATGTGGGCTCTCCCAGCAGCCTCCATCTTGGAACACTACAACTGCCCCCATAGCCCCTTTGACATGGTAGCCTCCATCTGGGTACACTGGAAAGGTCCTGGAGGCAGCCACCTGCTTCAACACCACACACCACAGCACTGCATCTCCAAACAGACCACCCATCACTACCCCATGACCTGCCCTCACTGCCCCATCTCTGAAAGCGACCACCTCCATCTTGGGATACCTCTGCCACCATCTTGGGTTTCCTCTGCTACCACCTTCTCCATCTTTAATTGGGGTACCCTCCATCCTGGGACACCAACCAGGACCTAGAAGCCCCAAATCAAGGTAGCTAGTCTCCCTCCGACACACACACCCAGCCATCAACCCAGCCCAGTGTTTGTAGTTAGGTGGCCAGCCTGCAGTTCCCAACACTTGGTTCTGATCTGCCTGATACAGAACAACTCTCCACAACAGGTACACAGGTCCCAGCACTCAGCCCTCAGGACCTGTGGAGAGAGAGGTTCCTGATTGGGAAGTCGAAAGGCTGGGATTAGGAGAGATACAGTGTGGAGACTAAATTAGAAACCAGGAATTATGGGGTCCAAAGCTGATATAAGGTGCTAAGACCAGACTACTGCATCAAATGAGCAGACTCCAAAGGAGATTCCTGGGGTGCAGTCTTCCATGGGGAACAACAGTTGCTATACCCTGCCTCCAGGAGTTCGGCCTCCAAAACTAACCCCTCCCACCCTAGTAACCTTCACCTTCCTGAGGGTGGAGATACCACCAAACTCCTGACAACCCCACCTATCAGATGAGAACAGAAGCAGGGAAGATATTGAAACTCCAACAGAAACAATTATTCAATTTTCCTTTGAGAATTATTTTTTCTTACTTTTCCTACCCTTACATCTCCAACATTTGTGAAACCAAGTACTCTTCATGCATCAGGTTACTGAAGACTGGGAGGTCTGAATAGCATATTAGTTTTATTGCATATTCTTTTTTCTTTAATTTTTACATGTATTTGTTTTTCTTTTTTCTTTTTCCCTTTCTCTCTATATATTTTCCTCCCACTTATCTGTCTCCCTGGACTCTTTTTCTCTTTTCTTCTGCTAACAGTCAGATTCTTTTGATTCCTCTTTCATGCTTCCCATGATATAATACCTCTATATTCTCCTTCCTACCTCATTAACATCTCATCCTATATGTCCCCGGTTCTCTCTTTGTCTACCAGTAGAAACTGTAGACCCTTTCACAAACCTACTGTTTATATTGTAGGTAATAATCCAATGCACCATTTCTGTTTATTGTGACAAAATTGTAAATAGAAGCTATTTGGTTTAAGGCTACATATTGTTTGCATGGGGTGCTGTTAATATTGATCTCCCCCTTAAAGGTGAGGTATTGGAAGCCTGCAGGTACACTGTAAGTTCACAGAGTAGAAACTCTAATACCTAGGATCCACACTGCTAGAGGGGAAGGCATACAAACAACATGAAAAAACAAGGAAAGAAAGCACCCCAAACAAACTAGATGCTATAATAATAGAATCCCTTGACAGCATAGTAGAAGAAATGTCAGAGAAGGATTTCAGAATGTTCATAATTAAAATGATGGGTGAAGTTCAAACACAGGCAACAAAAGATCACGTCAATGAGGAGATACAAGAACAAATGCAAGAAACAAAAGATTACTTCAATAAAGACACAGAGACTCAGAAGAAAAAAACCAAATAGAAATCCTTGAAATGAAGAAAACAATAAACCAAATTAAAATTTCAATAGAAAGAATCACCAACAGATTAGATCACTTAGAAGACAGAACCTCACACAATGAAGACAAAATATATAGTCCTGAAAATAAAGTTGACCACACAGTGAAAATGGTAAGAAACCATGAATAGAACTTCCAAGAATTATAAGATAACATGAAAAGACCAAATTAAAGATTTATTGGGATAGAGGGAGGCATAGAGATACAAACCAATAGAATAAACAATCTATTCAATGAAATTAAATCAGAAAATTTCATAGAGTACAGTGAAGTGTTCCAGTGGCAAAAAACATTAAAATTAAAATTGTAAACCATCATACTGAAAAGCTGAAATTAATGTGATTCTATTGATTTGAAGGTTCAGAATTGAATGATGTTTAGTTTTAACAAATCATATAATGAATTCTAACTGACTTCTCTTTGGTTAAAAAAAGTTAATATAAAAATAAATTTTAAAAAAAGTTAATATTAAATGATGAAACCATTTATTGGTAATAGTTCTCCAAATTTACCAACTAATTTGTTTGTTTTATCTTATTTTTGTTCTTGTTTTTATGATTGTCTCTGGTAGATATTTTGACAAAGATAATATTGAGAGGATAAATTATGAATCATTAAATATTATAATTTGGCACATATACTTTAAACTTTATTTTCACCCAGCTTTCAGTAATTCATTTTTACCAAATGATGTTTGATATTAAGATGGGCACTATTTCCATTTCATCTTTTGGTAAACTTAGGTAAATAGCAAGGGCTGACTGACTTTATCTAACGATGAAGTGACCAGACCTGGAACATTTGGTGTAGTGATGAGCTCACGCTCCTGTCCTTCACAGCAGAGTCTGCCTCCAGCACCCTCTTCTGTCTATGCCGGCGACACAGCTGACGGCCCACTCCAGAAACATGCCTCAAGGTGGCACCTAAGCAGTTTGTCACTCCTTCTATCAGTCCCATGAAATCAGTTTGTACTGTAGATTCTCCTGTCACGTACAACTAATTGGAACAAATAAAATTAAAAATTAAAAAAAAAACACAATGAAGCTTTTTCTATTTATGTTCATTTAACTTGAAGGGACAAACATACAGGTCTTTACATCTATACATCTGCATTAGTCAGCTCAGGCTACTATAACACAATACCACAGACTTGATGACGTAAGTTAATTTTCTTACTGTTCTTAAGGTTGGGACAGTTAGAAAATAAATTCAGGATCAAGGTATGGGTACGTTTGGTTTCTCATAAGGCACTGCTCCTTGGTTTGCAGAGGGCCGTCTTCTCTTTGGGTCTTCTCAGGGCCTATTCTCTGTGCGAATGTGCACCCTCAGTGTCTTTCGCTCTTCTTGTAAGACACTGGTAATATTGGGGGAGATTTCATTTTACCTGAGTTACCTCTGTAAATGCCCAATTACTAAATATAGTCCCAGTAGGGGTTAAAGCTTCAACATATATTTTGAAGGACACAGTTTAGTCCATACCACTATCTTATTTGTTCTTATCCTAACCCCCACACTGAAGCTTTTAACGTAAATGCCCGCACTGCAGGTACCCTCTGCCACAAAGTAGAAAAATATTTGATTCGGGGTTAATAGAGAAAGAAATTAAACAAAACCCAAGTGGAATTCAACCCAATGAACCTGAATGACTAAATGAAAATGTAACAATTGAAGGTTAAATAAATTTTAAGAGAACTAAGCACCAAGGTTACTGTGGATTAGAAGGAACTCACTGTTCTTCCTCTCAATAAAATATCTGCAAATGGGTTCACTGAATTTAAACATAAAAGTTGCAGTTTTTAAATTTAGCTACTTCCAGATTGACTACATTTTAAAATAAAAGGTTCCTTTGCATGCTAAAAACAGAATTTAAGCATATTTAGCACCTGATTATCTTACTCATCTCCCAGGAAAAATAACAAGATTTGCTTCTTGTTTCTTTTCTGGGGGGGGTGGTGGTATGAAAGATGGTGAAAAGAGACAGACATCATTACCCTATGTACATGTATGATTACAAGAATGGCATGAATCTACATCGTGCACAACCATAGAAATGAAAAGTTGTGCCCCATTTGTGTACAATGAGTCAAAATGCAGTTTGTAAACATAAAAAAAAAATAATTAAAAGATGAGAAAACCTTCTTATCACTCTGATGCAGTACTAGGATACAGCTGTGACAGTTAACCAACACATTTGTAAATTACAAAAGGCATTCCTAAACAGATCCTTGAATCTATAGGAATTGAAGGACAATAAAGTGTTAATAAAGAAAAGAGAAATAATAAATTACTCAACAAATGGAGGGGGAAAATTGGCTAAATAATTAAAGACCATACACATAAGTCCAGCTAGATTTAAAAATTGAACATAAATGAAATCATAAAATATAGAAAAATGACTGATTTAGGCATATGGAAAGATTTCTAAGCATGAAAGCATCCTTAAGGAAAAGATTAATAAATTCCATCTTATAGAAGTAAAATTCCTATACCAAACTTCAACATTAAGAATAAGAGATGGAATTACATTTGCCTCCATTTCTTTTCGATATTAAGCAAGATGATACAGATGATACAGATTACTTTAGGAAAAGAAACAGAAAACCCACAAGGACAAACAGAAGGGAAATAAAGATGACAGCAACAAAATTCGGATGCTATCAAGCAAAGTAATTATCGATAACCGATTTGGTAACCAAGAAAAGAGAATTCTGTCATCAGTACAGAAAGCAGAGGCAACTTGATTTGGACCCTAAAGCTCAGGAAATGGGAGTACCAGGTACCCCTAGAAGTGAGAATGAGGTTGGAGCTAAAGAGAGTGGGATGGACAGGACATGTGGAACATGCTTGTAATTCCAGCAGTTCCAGAGTCTGGGGCAGGAGGATTGCAAGTTCAAAGTCAGCCTCAGCAAATTGGAGAGGCTCTGGGCAACTTAGGGAAACCCTGTCTCAAAATAAAGAATATTAAAAGGGGTGGGGAGTGCTGGGGATGTGACTCAGTGGTTAAGCACCCCTGGGTTCAATCCCTGGTACCTAAATAATTATTTAAAACAAAGAGAGAGGAAGCAGTTATTTATGTCCCCAATCAGGACCACTAGGAAAAGCAGCTGAGAAGCTCCTTTGCTACCTGGCAGTAAGCTGGAGACATGGTCTCTGAAGAGAGTAAATCAGGTGTTTTCTAGAGTGGAGGATGCCCTCCTTCCTGGTAGGCAGGACTGTTATGAGATGGAGGAAAGTGCACATAGCAAATGCTAAGAATTCACTTCTTTACCCTTGGCTTGGAATCAGCTCATAGAATCTCAGTAGGCAGGAAAATAAAAAATCTTTTCTGTGGAACCCCAAAGAACTAAAGAGGAAACTTAGAAGCATTTACTTCATGGACTGTCCAACAACATGGGTAACAACAAACTGCTCGGTTCATTACGCTATCATGAAGCCTGAAGTTGACAGGTCTACAAGCAAGGGATTTCCATTCCTGCTTCAGTGTCTTCCTCTCACGTTTTCACAATCATTCGAGGAAAAGTGAACATCTAGAGAAGCTGCAACATGAAATAATAAAAGAAAAGAGCTCCTCAAAAACAACAGAGAGGACACAAGGACATAGGCTCTTAAAAAATAAATGACCATAACATTGTCAGAAAAACAAAAGAAATGTAGTCTTCCAGGACATCGATGGGATTGTGCTTTAAAATTCTGTTCAAAAGAGAGGACTCCTCCAAAAACAAAAAAGAAAAAGATATATATAACAGTAAAAATGAAAAAAAAAAATAGAAGAAAGATAAAGATGAGAAAATCTTCTGTAAAGTGGAGAAAAAAGATAAAAAGATGGAACATAAGAGGGAAAATATAAGAAAAACAAAAAGTAGTCCAGGAGTTTTGTTATCTGTAAAAATTATATCAAAGGGAGAAATAGAAGAGAGTAAAAAGGAGAGGGGGAAATGAACGAAAATTATTTAAATTGATGTTTTTCCCTAACCGAAGGACAGGAGTTTTACATTAAAAGAGTCTACTGAGTGCTCAGTATAAATGGTAAATGTAGAGTCACATCAAGAAACAAAATCATTAAATTCCAGGAACATTGTTGATTTCTAAAAAGGAAAATTAAATGTATTCTATTCAAAGAATAAAAGAACTAGAATGAAGAATGGCTCTCACTAGTAATAATTATAGCTAGAAGAAAATGGAAAGATGCCTTTAAAATTCTGAAGAAAATTCCATTTAAAATTTGTTAACTGCATTGTAAATTTCTGGGCAGTTTTTTTCATTGAATTAAGAAGTCCAGGGTGCCAGTGTCTTTAGTTTATTCTTGAGCTCGTCAAAATTCCACAGGAAAGAATTTTCTGATCTCCTGATTAAAGAGAATAAGCTGGTAAGCCAGAATCCTGTGAGCTGAGTCCAGGAAATGAGTACAATTAACTGTCTCACCATTCGGTATTGAAATTTTGTCCTATAACTAGAATGTCAAGTAAGTGTGAGGGAAGAATAAGAACCATCTCAGATATGCACCATTTTAAGGCAGCATTCAATCAAGCAAAGGTTAAATAATGAAAGGATAAAGCACAGAATTCAGAAAACTGTGGTTCAACTATACCACCGAGGTGGGGAACTCTCACAGAGGATGGTGAAAGGAACTCCTGTGGAACTATATCCTGACAGCAGACCCCAGGGCAGATGTAGAGACAGCAGGTGCTCATAAGTCTGGGGAGATTAAATTGATAGAATTCTCTGACTTTTTTTTAACATCTAAAGAGGTAATTTATATAATTCAGAGAAAGCTAGAGATAGTAATAAAGAAAAATTAGTAAACACAAGATGAGACATTACTAAATCCAAAAGAAACAAAATGTTGTAGTGAAGGTGAAATCGTAGAATGTGTACATGACTCAGCTGTGAATCAATGCACAGTCCTGAATATTGACACAAGCAACATAACTATTGTGTTACTATGAGTCTGGGCAAATGGGTGGCACTTTGGTGGACAGTGCAGGGACGGACGATGAGATAGCTTCATCTTCATCTTACTGCAGAGAGTCCAAAGGTAATGACTGACGTTAAGAACTCAAGAAGAATTAGCATGTGCCTACTTCCTAGAGATCTGAATATGAGGGTTAAAGCAAAGATTTAGAAATGTTGAATCTCTTTTAGAAAGGAGTTATTCATGGTAGGAGACTGAGATAGACAGATAGATACACAGATGGATAGACACACAGTTAAATAGGTGAAAGATAGAGATAAATAAAAAGTTTAAGCTTTATTGAACCCCTTAAACCTAAATTATTTGTAGATGTAAATTTGAAAATAATAAAACTGAATTTCAAAGGCTCAGAAATTGAATATCAATAGTAGTGAAAAGTTACTTGCAACAAGTAACTTAGGGTAAATATTGTTAATATGTAAACATTTTCAATTTCAATTTTTATTTAAACTTTTATTCATTTTAAATTTAAATTGAAAAGTTATTAACATTTCAGTAAAAAATAACCAGAGGAGAGATAATCATGGAGTAAAAGATAACAAAAAGTACATTTTTTATTAATAAAAATTATAACATTGAGATTTTTAAAACCCACTTAATTGAAAAATATTAGCAAGACAATAGTATCCTCCCATAGATGGTAATGGCCCTTCCATGGGCTGTTTTATTGAAATACATAAAATGGTTCATTCTTTCCAAAAGTCACTTACTGATATGTCTAAAGAACTTTAAAAATTCTTATGTTATTTAACTCATAACTCAATTTCTAGGACTCTTTCCAAAGGAAATAAAATCGGAATTGTAAATAAAGTTTTATATGTTGAGAAATTGGAAACAACCTGAAATTCAAAATTACGCCTTTATTTGTGTTTCTTAGTCTGGTTGCTGGTTATATCAATGTTTTTACCTTGTGAACATTTATCAAACTGTAGAATAATGGTTTGTTCACTATTCTATGTGTATATTGTATGCTACAAAATGTTAGAATAAAAAGACAATGGCTAAACTCTTAAAAACCATGTTTTTATAAAAAAATCAATAAAGCAAAAATGTTTATAAGTGAAAAAGCAGAGCCATATAGGATATCACTCTTTTTTTTAACCTAATGGTATAAAAACTAAGAACATTCACGTTGTTATAAAATCTTATAGAAATATATTACATTATATCATAGCATCTAACATAATGATATTGAAAAAATGATATTTATGTAGAAAGTTTGGGCAGAAAAGTTTTGGAATCTGTGATGCATTTTCTTTTTTTCTTGTCAAAGGCATTTCTTATCCGGGTCAGTGTAACCACCTTAATACATTCTCTCTTCTTTGGTGTTTATTTTTTGACATTGTTCCTAACAGCCCTGCTGAACACATTAATTGTTATAAAAACACTAACAGAGTTTAGCAATGCTATCAGATCATCAAAGGAAAAGAAACAATAAAAAATTGCATTTATCTACAACAGACATAAGCAGTAGAAAGCACTGTAGAAACAAGAGGTAAGTTGCAAGAGCAGGAAGCTAAAACTTAAAACAGCAACAAAAAATGTCTAGGGATAAACCCTAATCACTCACAAAATTTACAAACCTCTGAAAAAGTGTATAACAATGACAATTTCCTTCAAATTATTGCTTATATGCAATCCAATTCGATCCCTAGTAAAGGTGTGGGGATTTCTGTTTTTTAAATTTGCAAATGGATTCTCAAATGTAAGTAAATGAATAAAGTTCCAAGGAAATTTGTTTTTGGAAAAATAAAGGGAGCTTTCCTTATTAGATATTGACCTAATATACAGCCATTAGCAATTGACACTCTGTGATCCTAGCACAGAAACTCAGGCCTGTTGAGTAGAGTAGATGACTGAGAGTCAGGACATTTTACACATATGATAACTTAATAGAGATGACATTACACAAGTCTTGGAATTGAGAAATGATTGAGTAAAAGATGTGGAATAATCAGCTAATAATATGGAAGAAGATGTACAGTTAGGTTTGTGCCTCTTGCCAAATATAACTCCAAATAACTGTGCATCTGTGGAAGGCACATACATAAAGCTAAGAGCACAAGGAAATAAAATTCACAATAACTCTGTGATCATATATAAACACAATGTAAACACTCAGGAATTTAATAATATCTCAAAGACAAAGTTAACAGACAGGCAACAGCATAGACATTTACCATCTCTAACACTGGAGATAACTCAAAAGTTAGATAGATAACAACATTTTACACAACAGAAAAAGAACAAAATGCCAAAAAGGATATGGGGCAAGGGATATGAAGAACCGTTCACTAGTGATCAGATAAATGTACTTCAACTAACAAGGTCCCTTTTTAAGATCACTAGAATAGCAGAAGTTAAGGTGCTTTTTACCTACCACAGGGAGATATATAGGAAAACAAAAATTTTCAAGTACTCGTGATGGGAGGTCAAAACAAGTGCAGGATTTCTGAAGGAATATCTGATAGCATATCTGATAGAAATTCGGTATGTCCATTCCTGGGTATGTAGCCCTGAGACACTCACTCATAAGGGAAGAAAGGATGTGATCAGAGGAACTTGGAGGCAAACCAGATTCCCATCACTCAGAAGTTGAGCAGAAGAATGTGATTCTGCATAGGACACTTTGCTGCAGTCACTAAGTGAAAGTAATGAGTGGAATAAAAGGAAACCAAATGAGATTCACAGCATGTGTCATATTTGAAAAAAAAGAAAACTAGTAAAATACAGACATAAAGCAACGTGATATAATTTTCAAGATATGTCACATTTGAAAAAAAAGAAAACTAGTAAAATACAGACATAAAGCAACGTGATGTAATTTTCAAGATATGCATATATGTAAGGAACACGTAGGAGATTAGCAGGACCATATTAAGTATACTGGAGTGACTGATTATGGGGCTTTGGAATAGCAAAGAAAATGGGAATGAAGAAGAAACAACAGTATAATATGAAAGAAGATCCTTGTGAATGGCACAGGACAATTGCAGTCACTGACTGAGGATTATAATCAGCTCAATTCTGAGAATCCAAGTTCTTTATATAAATATATACATTTAAATGCTTAATCTGTATTTTTTAACAAACACAACAGGTATTCTTCTTTAGTTTTTTTTTCTTCCACATTTTTATTGGTGCATTATAGTTGTACATAATAGCGGAATTTGCACAGTAGGTAACTCTTAAGCTGAAGGACTGTAAACCACTCTTTGACAAACACTGACAAAGTCTGACATGATAAGTTCCTGAAGTTCCTTGACCCTTTGTGATTTCTGCTACAAATATGTCCTACTAATTTTCTCACTTTGGGGATAGCAGAATCTAACACTCCCCATTGTCACCTGATTCCTGGCCCCTGATGTGCATACACACCTATTGTAGGTGTTTAATCAAACATTAATCTGGTTCCTGCTATGAAGGGATTTTGTGCATGTAATTAAGTTCCCAAATCAGTTGGTTAAACAGGACAATTATCCAGTGGGTCTGACTAAAACTCTGTGAAAGCAGAGAATTTCCTCCAGCAGGTCACACACAAGGAAGTGAGAGACTTACTTGGCTGGCCTGCATGAAAGCAACCATCTGTGCTGTGAACTTCCACGTGGCAAGAAACTGGGGTCGCCTCTACTTGCTGAGAACCTTCTCCAGCAGCTAAAAGGAAACTGGGACCTCACAATTCATATAAGGACATGAATCGTGCCAGTGACCTGTGAACTTGGAAGAAGACTCCAAGCCTCAGATAGAACTGTAACCCTGGACAGTGCCTTGATTTCAGTTCTTGAGCAGAGAATCCAGCCAGGCTGCATCCAGACATCTGACTGACAGCTACTGTGACATAATTAATGTGTGTTGTTTAAGGCCACTAGGTTTATTGTAGATTTTTTTTTCTGTAGCAGTAAAAAATGGATATAATCTCCATTGGTATTCCTGTCAATTCCCTGCCCACCTAGTCAAATTTCCTTAATCTCTTTCTATTTCTGTTTCCTGTCTTTCAAGTAGGAATAATAATAGAATTTACCTCATAAGCTGTTATTAGAATTAAATAATTACACATGAAACACTTCAAAAGAACCTGGCACACAATAGAAGTTGTAGATTATATTTTCCAAAGATGGTCATACAAGTGCCTCAGTCTCACTTCCTCTCCTGAAAAGTAACTTTACTGTTTTCTTATCAAGAAATAGAGTTTGTTTCTCCACCCCTTGAATCTTAGTTTGGGTACAGCCTGGCTGCTTCAACAGATAAAATATGCTTTGCCAGTTCTGAGCATAACGCTTAATGGCCAAGCAGCTGCTTTCTGCCTCTTGGCTCTCTTGCTTTTGGGATGCATCTTCTGGGAACTTCAGCCATGCTGCAAGAAGCCAAGTCTAATGAGAGGCCATGTGCAAGTCTCTGGTGATTCACCAGCTCAGCTCCCAGCAAAGAGCCAGCATCAACTGCCAACCATGTGAATGTGCCACCTTGGACATTCTCACCCATCCTGCACCCAGAAGACTGCAGCCCAAGGCAACAGTGCACGAAGCTGAACAACCAGTCGACTCATACAGTTGTGAGAAGTAATAAAAAAGTTGTTCTTTCTCACCAAATTATGTGGTGGTTTGTTATGTAGCAATAGACAACTAATAAGTATTTTATGCATATTGTCATTTAAATGAAATTTCAGGGCAAGACCAGGATCCTACCTATGATTTAAAGCACTATTTCTCTGGGGAAATATTTTCTAGATTCTGAGTAACTGGCATACAAATCAGTTTTGAATAACTTATTTGGAGGTTTGGCACCATCTACATCAAAATTTGTCCAGGACTTACTTACTGGAATACTCGACTTTGGCAGGTAGAGCTCACCATGAGAATAGCAAAGAATATGAATTAGACATGGTTTGTTACTGGAATCCAGTATCGTCCTGTGTTGTATTTTATGTTAATTCTCTTCTTTTCCTTGATCTCTTGATGTCTTCCTGGTACATAGCCTCAAGGCTTATCTTTTTTTTTTTTTTTTTTTTTTTTACTTGTCGATGGACACAATATCTTTGTTTTATTTATTTATTATTTTCATATGGTGCTTAGTATTTAACCCAGGGCCTCACATGTGCTACGCAAGTGCTCTACCACTGAGCTACAGTTCCAACCCCAAGGCTTATCTTAGATTGGCCCAGATTCCATAACTGTTTCCCCTTCAGACACACCACAACCTATTTTCAGTGAATCTGATACACTCTCATAAAGGATAAATAATGAAATGTTATTGACCGAGATTAACTTCGCCTGCATGTAACCCACTTCAGACAGGTTTGCTTTTCAGTGGAGACCACAAACTCAATTTCCTAATGGTAAAGAACATTGAAATATTTTCCACTGAAGGACTGATCATCATCTCTTCAGGCCTTTTTATTTGTGGAGACGTAACCAGGGATTGAACCCAGGAGTACTTAACCAATGAACTACATCCCCAGCCTCTTTTATTTTTTATTTTTTTAATTTTGAGACAGGATCTAACTAAGTTGCTTAGGACCTCATTAAGTTGCTAAGGCTGGCTTTGAATTTGCAATCCTCCTGCCTCAGCCTCCTGAGCCACTGGGATTACTGGTGTGTGCCATCGTGCCCAGCTCTTCAGGCCATTTAAAAGGACACTTGGAAAGTCTGGGAGACAATCCCAATGGTAGATACAAAACACACGAGCACACACACACACACACACACACACACACACACATACTTAAAGCAAAGCATTTTGAAAAAATAATTACTATGATAAGTCCAGTGTCAACTGCAGATAAACTTTCCTTTGAATTATAGACCTTAATTCAATTAGACATATCCATAAATTCACTTGAATTTCTGAAAGGATATGCATCTTTCTTGGCAGGGACCCAGATTTACACACTGAATTAGGAGAGGATCTGAAACCAATCACTAACTTTCATCTATGAAAAGCCTGTAAATGACGTCCTGATGAATGTGTTTGTGGTTCTTCGTTGCCCTTGGTTGGCAGCTCTGTTATTCAGTGACTTTATAAATGTGGACATTCATGTCCTCAGCAGCACAGAGCTCAGCACTGTCACATCCACTGATCGGGTCCTATTTGTAGATCTGTTTTGAAAATTATCCTCTTATAACCTGAAATTTATCACACTGCCTACTTCACAAGTGTTTCTCTGAAAATATAAACCAAGGCAAGGTCCTGCTAGAGAATGAAAATTTTGGACACATTTGTGATGTTTTAGGATATTGTCTCTTTCACAGTGACTATCACAAGCTAAGGAGCCTGCATCTTAAGCTTAGGATGTGATTTATATCTCCCAAATGGTAAGTGATATTTCAGCTAAGGAATTGATTGGAGGCAACTACTCTCAGGGACATGAACTCATGTTTAGAGTTTAAGTATCTGAATGCTATGTGATAGGCTAATATGGAGTATCACAGATACACCTCTAGATAAATACACCATATAATAAATGTTGATATCAAAAGAAATATTATTTCAGGTGAAGTTCTTATAATTTTTGTGAATATTATTATTTGACAATTCCAAGAATCTTTTGTAGGTTCTCTCTGAAAATTTTCTAATTTATTCTCAATATTTTCAATTGTTTTAAAAAATTTTTTAAATCCAATTATGCTAATTACTATTTATCATTTCCCTCTGGGTGAGCATTTCTTGAAGATTAACCCAAATCACCTTGTATGTCTGTTTATTTAAGACACTTAAAATGATGAGTAAATCATTACTCAAATATGTAATCCTAAAGTCTTATTTTTAAAGCAAATATTTGTCTAAAATTTGTGATTTCTTTAGTTTTCATAACATAAATATGAATGTATCGCCCACAGTGTAAGCTGCCAGTAAACCAATCTTAAAGCATGCTAAGAGCTAGGATTAAAAACTATGAAAGCCTATAAAGGGCATTTTCTATATTCATATTTACAATTCGAAATTGTTACATGGTTCCATGAGTCAAAGGTCATCTGGGATTAGGACAGTAGCTTCCCAAGAGAATGTGGACATCTGACCTCACGAAATGACCTCATCCCTAGGGACTCTTCCTTCTCATAGACGTTTCAAGCTGAAGTTCCACTGACTGTTGACTAAACAACTTTTAACTCAGTACAAATAATTCATGGTTTATTATTGTCCTTAAATTAGAAGTATGACATGATCTTTTTTTATGTGTTTTACCATCTGATTTATAGGTTTAAATGATCACTGCTGCTTATTATAAGTCATGTTCTCTGCCTCTTTGTTCTTCTGTGCTTATTCACTTTTCCATTCACTATTGTACATCCTCAAGTATGTTTCTGTGTCAACTGTGTACTTTGGGTACTTACACATCTTAAAATACAGTATTTTTAATTGCTCACCATCTTTACTACTATCAGAATTATAAACCTTTTAAAAATAATATTTGTTGATTCCCTTCTCACTACAGATATGCCTAATGAAATTCCTGCACACATTGGTATAAAAGTACTCCCAAATTTCTGTGCCCTGCAAAAACCATATTGTCCCTATAAGAAAAAGAAGAGACCATAGTCTCCTAAGCACACTTTTGAAAAAATTTTTAATTAATTACCTTTACTGAGATATAATTGATGGTAGTAAAATATACCAATATTAACTGTACAATTTTATGATTTTAACACATACATATATAGCATATAACTAGCACAATGATCCAAATACAGGATTTCTATCAACTCAAAATGTTCCATTATGCTACGTTGTAATAATTTCCTTCCTTTTATCATGGGCTGCTGCATTCATTCCATTAGTATAAAGTTGTGACAATTCTTTTTTAGAATTTCACATCAATAAAATCATACAATATATTGCCTTTTGGGGAGAGTGAACACAGAAGTGCTTAACCACTGAGCCACATCCCCAGCACATTTTATTTATTTATTTATTTATTTATTTATTCATTCATTCATTTATTCATTTATTTATATTTATATCTTTTTGTTGGTTCTTTTTAGTTATACAGTACAGTAGATGTTATATAGGGCAGTAGAATCCATTTTGATATAATATACAAGCATGGAATATATCTTATTCTAGTTAGCACCACAATATTATGGATGTATATGATGGTGGGATTCACTATAATGTATTTATTTAAGTACATAGGAAAATTATTTCAGAATTTATTCTACTTTCTTTCCTTTTTCTCCACCTCCCTTCCTTTCATTCCCTTTTGTCTAATCTACTGAATATCTATTCTTCTCCTCTCCCTTCTTGTTATGGGCTGGCTTCCACGTATCAGCAAAAACATTCAACCTTTGGTTTTTGGGGGACTGGCTTATTTCACTTAGCATGATAATCTCCAGGTCCATCCATGTACTTGCAAATGTCACAAAGTCATTTTTCTGTATTGCTAAGTAATACTCCATTGTGCATATATGCCACAATTTCTGTATTCATTGACGGGCATCTAGGTTGGTTCAATAGCTAAGGTCTTGTGTGAGATGATATAAACATTGATATGGCTGTGTCACTGTAGTATCCTGATTTTAAATCTTTTGGATATAAATCAAGGAGTGGGATAACTGGGGCAAATGGTGGTTCCATTCCAAGTTTTTTGAGGAATCTCCATACCACTAAGCAGACTTAAAAAAAAAAACCCAAACAATTGCCTTGTTTAATTTCATTTAAGTCAGAATTTTCATATTTAATTCAAAGAGGGTTTTCTATATTAAATAAAGCTTAAAAATCAAGTTAGATTTTTTAAATCTCTAATTTGCTCCTGATCTACATAATGTACCAGGCAAAGTTTCATAATTAGCTATAAAATAAAAATTACAAGCAATTATTTGTACATTTATTCCAAAACACAGATACAGCTTTAATTCTGAGTTAATAGCAGATAGTTTGATCATGAAAACTAACAAGTAATTTTCACTCTAATTTTATTAATTATTAAGAATTTAATTTTTCCCAACCTGATAGATAAAAACAAGTGTCATTTCTGGCAGTTTAGTAAGCCATGCTTTAGTTATAAATAAGTTAGATTATTTTTCTAAATTAATTGCACTTCTGTACTTCTTTCTCAGTGGATTTTCTGTCTCCCTTTGTCCTCTTTTTGTTGTGGAGTTCATATTTTCTGTATTGATTATAAGTACATATTCAAAAACATGGCAACTTTTATACACTTACATTTATATGTAAAAGTCCTAACTACTAATGAGACTGGATTTAAAGGTGTAGCCCGGAGAGAGATATTTGGGGTAGGTGAGGCCATAAGAATGGAGCCCTAATCCTGGAGGATTGGGACCTTTGTAAGAAACAGAGGAGACAATGGGGATATATACATACAGAGAAAAGATCACTTGAAGATAGTAAGTGGGTAGGCCTTTTCAATACAGAGACCTGATAGGAATCCAGTCATTCTGGCCCTTTGATCTTGAACTTCCAGCCTCCAAAACTGTGAGAAAATTAATTTCTGTTATTTAGTCCATCTAGGTTGTGGATTTTGTTATGGTATCCTTAACATACTAAAGAGCAACTAATATATTGTCTATTACCATGGGGCAAATCTTTTTCTCCCTAGTTATTTTTCCCCCTAGTAAGTCAATTCTATTATAATATCTTAAATATTTTTAAAGTAATCCATTCTATTAATGTTTTTCTTGAAGGTATTTACCTTTGATTTGTGCTTAGAGAGATTTCCCAAGTTCCAAGCTGATAATGATAATCATTTATTGTATTCTAATACTTCTTGGTTTGATCTTGAACACTTAAAGTGCAGGCATATTTAAATCTTCATGCAATTATAGTTTATTTTGCTGTATGATGTGAGAGAAAAAATTTTATTTCTTTCCTAAAATTTAGTCAATTATTCCAACACTATTAATTAAATTAGTTCATCTGCTTATAACTGATCTGAAGTGCTAATTTCTTATATGCAAAATTATTTTTTATTCTTTGGTGACTTCATTTTCATTGGCCTGTATCCACATTGGCATCACAATAACATTCTTGTGACCCTTGAAAGGTCTCGGAAGGTTATGATGCCAAAAAAAGAAAAAGAATCTCTCCCAGATGCCACTGATTCTCACACATACTATTTTTCTCATATTATTCTGGATATTCTTACAACTTATTTCTTTCAGATGTAAACTTAATCATATTGTCACAGTCTTACATTAACCACATTAAGATTTTGCTTGGGGTTGACCTAAACATTCACAGTAGTCCTTGCTTATCTTTTTTTTTTTTCACTTTCTGTGTCTTTGCCTTATGCATAGTCCACAATAGCCTGAAAATACTAAATGGAAAATTCCAGAGAAAGAGACCACTTCACTTAAGACATGTTAGTACAATATATTGTTGCTATTGTTCTATTTTATTTTTAGTTATTGCTATTAATCTGTCACTGTGTCTAATTTATAAATTAAATTTCATCATAGGTATATATAAAAGTATATATAAAAGTCAGTACTGTCCATAGTTCCAGGCATCCACTGGGAGTCTTGGGACAATATCCTCCATGGATAAGGAGGGACTACTAAATATCATTTGAAGAGTAATGTTGCTTTTACCATTTTAAATTTTCCCACTTAGAAACATGGTACATCTATAATTTTCTTACCTTGTTCATATTCCTTAGTAAAATTTTGATCAAATAAGTACTGTACAATTCTCATTGCATTTATTCCTAGGTATTTTTACATCATATAATATATATTATATATTACATATTTTATATATCACAAAATGTATATATTCAAATATAATATATAATTACTATTCTTATTGTTTTCTTTCTAATATATTTCCTATCAGGTTTTGGTGGTACATTATAAAACTGATAGTTGTGTATTTATCTTAAGTAGGAATTTCCCTATTTTATACAAAGTTATAAGATTGATTTTTGTTTGAAAAAAATTACAAAATAATGAGATGTTTGTTTCATGTTTTTAATAATTAATATTCTTATGCATTGCTTATACACTGCTAGAAAAAACACACATAATAGTCTTGAGGAAATTTTGTTTAGTTTTTGAAATTAGAAGACTTGACTTTAGGGTTATACCACTAAATAATGATTTTTAACTATAGGTTTTAGAAACATGTTTATATATTATATGTTTATTCCTAGTTACTTAAAGGGTTTTACTATATTTTAACAGAAAATTTTATTGTTTAATAAGTATTATTTTGTTATTTATTCAGATAATATTTCTTCTAGAGCAGCACATTCATGGTTTAAACATAACATTAGATTTTAAAATATCGACTCTATCAAGATGGCAGACTAGAGGGTGAATGCATTTCATGTCACTCCAGGATTCAGGATTCAAGAAGAGGAGGTATTGGGAGACTCGGGACCAGCTCAGAGTCACCGGGTGAGTCTCTCCCACTGGAGAGGCTACCCAGATGGGGCGGTAGTACTGGAAAGCAGGGAACTTTGTGGAGTAGAGTTGCCCAGTGAGACTCCCCCACTGGAGCTGTGAACCCAAACTACCGGGAGCATTGTAGAGGAGGGGCTGCTTGGCGAGAGGCTTCAGAGCAGAATGAGGGTCCCAGAAACCACAGCAGGACAGGACCACAGACAGCTTCTCGGAGGAAGGGCTGCCAGCGAAAGGCTTTGGCACAGGGTGAGGATCCCTGGCCTAGGCGGTAGTTCTGGACCACAAGGCACATCACAGAGGAGGGCTGACCAGCCCAGGGAGTACTTCTGGACTGAAGGGAACTTCTCAGAGGAGAGCTGCTCTGTGAGTTTTCCCCACAGGGCAGGGTGTTCCCATCAGGGCAGTAGAACCAGAGACAAAGGACCAGACAGCCATGCTCCAGCCTGCAGTCTAGTTCCCCTTTTGACTGACCATCGGTCAATAAGTGGAAGCGCATCTGTCCACTAGAAGGGAATATACTCCACCTGAAGGCCACTACCCCTAGAGGGACATCTTCCTTGTCTATCACTGTATTATCAAGTTCCTCCAAGACATCAGGCTACTGAAGGCTAGGAGGTGAGTTATTGGAAACCTACAGGGACACTATAAGTCAATGGAGGAAATCTGCAATATCTCAGAGTTTCACTACTAGAGGGGTAGATAACTGACCAGTATAAGAAAACAAGAAAATGTCCCAAAGAAACCTAGATTCTACATCAATAAAATCCAATGACAGCATGGCAGAAGAAATGTCAGAAAGGGAGTTCAGAATGCACATAATTAAAATGATCAGAGAAGCAAACGATGAGATGAAAGAGCAAATGCAGGCATTGAATGATCGCACCAATCAACACTTAAAAGAGCAAATGCAGGAAGCAAGAGATCATTTCAATAAGCAGAGATACTGAAAAAAAAAAAAAAAAAAAAAAAAACCCAAGCAGAAATCCTTGAAATAAAGGAAACAATAAACCAAATTAAAAATTCCATAGAAAGCATAACCAATAGGATAGAACACCTGGAAGACAGAACCTCAGACATTAAAGACAAAATATTTAATCTTGAAAACAAAGTTGAACAAACAGAGAAGATGGTAAGAAATCATGAACAGAAACTGCAAGAACTATGGGATATCATGAAAAGGCCAAATTTAAGAATTATTGGGGTTGAGGAAGGCTTAGAGAAACAAACCAAAGGAATGAACAATTATTAAATGAAATAATATCAGAAAATTTCCCAAATCTGAAGAAAGAAATGGAAAATCAAGTTCAAGAGGCTTATAGGACTCCAAATATACAAAATTACAACAGACTCACACAAAGGCACATTATAATGAAAATACCTAACATACAAAATAAAGACAGAATTTTAAAGGCTATGAGAGAAAAGAATAAAATTACATTCAGGGGGAAACCAATAAGAATATCAGCAGATTTTTCAATCCAGACCCTAAAACCTAGAAGGGCCTGGAACAACATTTTTCAAGCTCTGAAAGGAAAAGGATGCCAACCAAAATCTTATACCCAGCAAAACTTACCTTCAGATTTGATGAAGAAATAAAATCCTTCCATGATAAACAAAAGCTAAAAGAATATACAAAAAGAAAGCCGACATTACAGAACATTCTCAGCAAAATATTCCATGAGGAAGAGATGAAAAACAACGATGCAAATCAGCAAAGAGAGGAACTATCCTAAGGGAATAGCCAAATAAAGGAGAAACCAAGTCGTGTCAAAAAACAAAAATGAGTCAAATGACCAGGAATACAAATCATATCTCAATAATAACCCTGAATGTTAGTAACCTGAATTCATCAATCTAAAGACATAGACTGGCAGATTGGATTAAAAAGAAAGATCCAACAATATCCTGCCTGAAAGAGACTCATCTCATAGAAAGTGATACCCACAGACTAAAGGTGAAAGGATGGGAAAAAAACATACCATGCACATGGACCCAGCAAAAAAGCCAGAGTATCCATCCTCATGTCAGATACTGTGAACTTCAAGCCAAAGTTAGTCAGAAGGGATAAAGAAGGACATTTCATACTGCTTAAGGAAGCATTAATCAGCAAGACATAACAATCATAAATATCTATGTCCCAAACAGTGGCTCATCCATGTATGTCAAACAAATCCTTCTCAATTCCAGTAATCAAATAGACCACAACACAATAACACTAGGTGACTTTAACACACCTCTCTCACCACTGGACAGATCTTCCAAACAAAAATTGAACAAAGAAACCATAGATCTCAATAACATAATCATTTAGACTTAATGGACATTTATAGAATATACCATCAGAAAAAGAGCGAATACACTTTCTTCTCAGCAGCACAAGGATCCTACTCTAAAAAGACCATATATTATGCCACAAAGCTACTGTTAGCAAATACAAGAAGATAGAGGTACTACCTTGTGTTCTATCAGATCATAATGGATTGAAATTAGAAATAAATGACAGAATAAAAAACAGAAACTACTCCAACACCTGGAGATTAAATAACATGCTATTGAATGATGAATGGATAACAGAAGACATCAGGGGGAAATAAAAAATTCTTAGAGGTAAACGAAAATAAAGATACATCATCTCAAAATCTCTGGGACACTATGAAAGCAGTGCTTAGAGGAAAATTTATTTCATGGAGTGCATTCAATAAAAGAAGAAAAAAATCAAAAAATAAATGACTTAACACTACAGCTCAAAGCCCTAGAAAAAGAAGAACAGACCAACACGAAAAGTAGGAGAAGACAAGAAATAGTTAAAATCAGAGCTGAAATCAGTGAAATTGAAACAGAAGAAACAATCAAGAAAATTGACAAAATAAATATTTGGTTTGTTGAAAAAATAAACAAAATTGATAAACCCGTAGTCACACTAACAAAGAGAAGGAGAGAGAAAACTCAAATTACTAAAATTCGGAATGAACAAGGAAATATCACAACAGCCATGAGTGAAATACAAAACATAATTAGAAGTGATTTTGAAAATCTATATTCCAACAAAATAGAAAATCTCAAAGACATCAACAGGTTTCTAGAGACATATGAATTACCTAAACTGAATGAGGAGGACAATTTAAATAGATCAATTTCATGTAATGAAATAGAAAAAGTCATCAAAAGCCTACCAACAAAGAAAAGTTTGGGACCAGATGGGTTTAGCCAAGTTCTACAAAACCTGTAAAGAAGAGCTCATTCCAATACTTCTCAAATACTTCTATTTCCATGAAATAGAAGAGAAGGGAACCCTCCCAAACTCATTTTATGAAGCCAATATCACCCTGATACCTAAACAACACAGAGACTCGTTGAGGAAAGAAAATTTCAGACCAATATCCTTAATGAACATCGACGCAAAAATTCTCAACAAAATTTTAGCAAATTGCATACAAAAATATGTTAAAAGATAGTGCACCACAATCAAGTGGGTTTTATCCCAGGGATGCAAGGTTGGTTCAACATCCGGAAATCAATAAATGTAATAATTCACCATATCAACAGACTTAAAGTCAAGAATCACACGATTATTTCAATGGATGCAGAAAAAGCATTTGATAAAATGAAGCATCCCTTCGTGCTCGAAACACTAGAAAAATAGGGATGGGGGAACATTCCTAAACATTGTAAAGGCCATCTATGCTAAGTCCATGGTCAATATCATTTTAAATGGTGAACAACTGAAAGCATTCCCCCTAAAAACTGGAACAAGGCAGGGATGCCCTCTTTTACCACTTCTATTCAACATTGTCCTTGAAACTCTAGCCAGAGCAATTAGACAGACCAAGGAAATTAAAGGGATGGGAATAGGAAAAGAAGAACTGAACTATCTGTATTTGCTGATGACATGATTATATACTTAGAGGAACTGGGAAATTCCACCAGATAACTTTTAGAATCCATAAGTGAATTCAGTAAAGTAGCAGGATATAAGATCAATGCTCATAAATCCAACGCATTTTTATACATAAGTGATGAATCCTCAGAAAGAGAAGTTAGGAAAACTATCCCATTCATAATAGCATCGAAAAAAATAAAATACTTGGGAATCAATCTCCCAAAAGAGGTGAAAGACCTCTACAATGAGAACTACAGAACACTCAAGGAAGAAATTAAAGAAAACCTTAGAAGATGGAAAGATCTCCCATGTTCTTGGATAGGAAGAATTAATACTGTCAAAATGGCCATACTACCAAAAGTTCTATACAGATTCAATGCAATTCCAATTACAATCCCAATGACGTACCTTACAGAAATAGAGCAAGCAATCAGGAAATTCATCTGGTATAGTAAGAAACCCAGAATAGCTAAAACAATCCTTAGCAGGAAAAATGAAGCAGCGGGTATCGAAATACCAGAACTTCAACTATACTACAAAGCAATAGTATCAAAAACGGCATGGTATTGGCACCAAAATAGACAGGTAGATCAATGGTACAGAATAGAGGACATGGACACAAACCCAAATAAATACAATGTTCTCATAGTAGACAAAGGTGCCAAAAATATGCAATGGAGAAAAGATAACCTCTTCAACAAATGGTGCTGGGAAAACTGGAAATCCATATGCAGAAGAATGGAACTAAACCCCTGTCACCCTGCACAAAACTCAACTTGAAATGGATCAAGGACCTTGGAATCAGACCAGAGACCCTGCATCTTATAGAAGAAAAAGTAGGTCCAAATCTTCACCATGTTGGCTTAGGATCACACTTCCTTTATGGGACTTCCATAGCACAGGAAATAAAAGCAAGAGTCAATAACTGAGATAGATTCAAACTAAAAAGCTTTCTCTCAGTAAAGGAAACTATCAGCAATGTGAAGAGAGAGCCTACAGAGTGGGAGAATATCTTTGCCACTCATACTTCAGATAGAGCACTAATTTCCAGAATATATAAAGAACTCAAAAAACTCTACACCAAGAATACAAATAACCCAATAAATAAATAGCTAAGGAAATGAACAGACACTTCATGGAAGATCTACAAGCAATAAACAGATATATGAAAAAACATTCAACATCTCTAGTAATAAGAGAAATGCAAATCAAAACTACCCTCAGATTCCATCTCACTCCAATTAGAATGGCAATTATTAAGAATATGAGCAACAATAGGTGTTGGTGAGGATGTGGGGAAAAAGGTACACTCATACATTGCTGGTGGGGTTGCAAATTAGTGCAGTGACTCTGTAAAGCAGTATGGAGATTCCTCAGAAAGCTTGGAATGGAACCACCATTTGATCCACTTATCCCACTCCTTGGCCTATACCCAAAGAACTTAAAATCAGCATACTACAGAGATACAGCCACATCAATGTTCATAGCTGCTCAATTTACAATAGCCAGATTGTGGAACCAACCTAGATGCCCCACAATTGATGAATGGATAAAGAAACTGTAATATATATATATATATATATATATATATAACACACACACAATGGAATATTACTCAGTCATAAAAAATAATAAAATTATGGCATTTGAAGGCAAATGGATGAAATTGGAGAATATCATGCTAAGTGAGATAAGCCAATCTCAGAAAACCAAAGGAGGAATGATCTTGCTGATAAGCGGATGATGACACAGTGGGAGGTGGGAGGGGGGCAAGAATGGAGGAAGGAGGGACTGTATAGAGGGAAAAGAGGGATGGGAGGAGTGGGGGGTAAGGAAAAAATAACAGAATGAATCAAACACCATTACCCTATGTAAATATATGATTTCTCAAATGGTATGCCTGTACTTCATGTACAAACAGAGAAACAAGTTGTACCCCATTTGCTTACAGTAAAATAAATTTAAAAATAAAATAGTTTAAAATATCAAACAAGTCTTACAACTCTGAATAATAACGTATTTGGGTAGATTGTACCTCTATTTTAAATAGTGTGGAACTTACTCTTTTATTTAAGGTTACATTTCATAAAAAAAAAATTTAGAGTAGTTTACTCAGACCTATTATCCTGTTACAAACCAGTAGAACATCATTTTCACTTATTAAAATCACAGAAGGCTGGATCAAATTATAAGAATTATCACCCCAAAATCTAAATAAAAGCTTGAATCCATAGAACTAATCTGAGCATCTCAATTGCTATTGCTTGAGGGCATTGCTGACTAGGAAAAGCAAAGCAAGCAGAACTCTGGTCTTCCTGTACTCCTCGATTCAATGGGAGGGACTGAAGAGCAACGGGCTTCTGTCCTGTTCACAAAACCCTGAACCCAAAGTACTACAGTTTTCCTATAGAGGATCTCAGAGACCAGTCCACCTTGACTCCCTTTTCTAGAGGCGTGCAAGACTGATTATCTTAGCACAGAGCAGGAAGAGAGTAGAGAAGAGGACATCCTAAGTTACATCAAGACAGTTCTTGAATTTGCATTTTAAAGTCACCCTACAAAATGATCCTGACTGTTGTTTAAAGCAGACCTAGATTGGTAATGCTCCCAAGACACTTGGCAGAGACAAATGCAAATTCTCTCTAAATGATGGCATCCTCATCTCAGGCCTCAGTAAGTCCCCTCTCCCCTCTAAAATAGTTGGCCCACAGTGAATGATTACTAATGACAAAAGGAACAATGCAATTTGAGAAATTGTAGAACAAAACTCACAGAAATTTCAAATACTGTAATTATCTATCATAGAATATAAAACAATGATACTTGCTATGTTTATGAGAGAAAAGAAACATTGGAAAATATGGTACTGAATATTATACCAAAAGAAAAAAATGGAAGAGAGATACAGAAGGAGAGAGGGAGATAGAGATAGAATGATTTAATACATTTGAATCAGAGTGTGAAGGAATTTTAAAAAATAGACCATTAATAGCTAAAATTATATCATTTCATAAGACAAGACTTTTTATGCAAAAGTAAGAACTTTTTTTCCTTCTGACTCTCATAACTGTTTCAAAAGATACCAAGAAAATTTGACAGAACTACTTAAGGGAATAGACAAACCCATTGTAAAGGTGGGAAATTATAACTTACCTCTTTCAATAACAACAACAAAACAACCAAAAGCTAAACACCACCCAGAAAGACTTGAAAAACATGATGAAAAATATAGTCTTAAGAGCATAAACCCCTGCACCACTTCACTTTCTTTTCTAGCAAATCCAAACATTGTTTAAAAATCGATTATATACTTGGTCATAAAAATAAGTTACAACAAGATCTTCAATGATGACCAGCCCAGGCCCAACCCACCCATGTGGATCTCGAGCACCAACCCACCAGCCTGCAGATCTCTAGAGCCTGGCACAGACTCAGCAACTAGCTGCGGCTCTCCATCTGCCGCCATCATGGATTATCCCCAGAGGATACCACTGCCACCTTTAGTTGGTGCACCTCCCATCCTGCAACACCTGCTGGAGACTAGAAGCTCATTATCAAGTACCTTTCATGCATCAAGCTACTGAAGGCTGGGAAGTTTGAATAATATATTACAGTTTTTTTGTAGATTTTTTAAATTTTTATTTTTTTTCTTGCTCTATTTCCTCTTATTTATCTGCTTCCTTAGAGTCTCTTTCTCTCTTTTCTCATGCTAGCAACCAACTTATTTTGATTCCACTTTCACTCTTCCTATGATCTAGTACCTCAATATACTCACTTCTTATCTCATTAACATTACATCCTAAACCCCTCTCCATCCTCTTTGTCTACCATTAGAAACTGAAGGATTATGTAGAAGGAATGGGGGGGGATGAAAAATGGTGGAATTAGACAGACATCATTACCCTATGTACATGTATGATTACACAAATGGTATGAGTCTACACGTTGTACAACCATGGAAACAAAATGATGTACCCCATTCGTGTACAATGAATATAAATGTAGTCAGTAAAAAATTTAAAAATAAATAAAAAATCCAAAAATAAACAAACAAAAAAATAGAATAAATAAATGGCAATAACATAGACAAAAAAGAGGATGTTTGGAATAAAAAAAAAAAAGAAACTGTAGACCTTATTACAAACCTATTGTTTATGCTGTAGATAATAAATGAACTCATCATCTCTGTTTATTACAATACTGTTAATATTCTAATAGGAGCTATTCGGTTGAAGGCTGCATTTTGTTTATATTGGGTGCTGTTAATATTGATCTCCCCCTTAAAAGGTGAGGTATTGGAAACCTGCAGGGACACTATAAACCTATAGGAGAGAAACTGTAATACAGGTGAGGTATTGGAAACCTGCAGGGACACTATAAACCTATAGGAGAGAAACTGTAATACCTCAGATCCACACTGCTAGAGAGGAAGATACACAAATGACATGAAAAAACAAGGGAAGAAAGTGCCCCAAACAAACCAAGATTCTGCATTAATAGAATCTACTGAAGAAATGTCAGAAAAGGAGTTCAGAATGTACATAATTAAATGAGTCATGAAGTGAAGGATGATATAAAAGAGCAAATGCAGGCAATGAATGATTACTGCAATAAATAATTAAAAGAGCAAATGCAGGAAGCAAAAGATCATTTCAATAAAGAGACAGGGATTCTGAAAAAATAAACAAATTCTTGAAATGAAAGCATCAATAAACCACATTAAAAACTCAATAGAAAACATCACCAACAGAATAGATCACTTAGAAAACAGAACCTCAGACAAGGAAGAAGAAATATTTAATCTTGAAAATAAAGTTGACCACACAGAGAAGATGATAACAAACCATGAAAAGAACCTCCAAGAATTATGGAATAACATGAAAAGACCAAATTTAAGAATTATTGAGATTCAGGAAGGCACAGGGATTAAAAAACCAAAGGGATAAACAACCTATTTAACTAAATAATATCAGAAAATTCCCCAAACCTAAAGAATGAAATGGAAAATCAAGAACAAGAAGTTTACAGGAGACCAAATGTACAAAATTACAACAGATCCACATGAAGGCACATTATAATATAAGAGAAAATTCATTGCATGGAGCACATTTAATAAAAGAATAAAAAGTCAACCAATAAATGACCTAACATTACATTTTAAAGTCCTAGACAAAGAAGAACAGATCAACACCAAAAGTAGTAGAAGACAGGAAATAATTAAAATCAGAGCTGAAATCAATGAAATTGAAGCAAAAGAAATAATTGAAAAAATTGACAAAACAAAATGTTAGTTCTTTGAAAAAAAAAATTGATAAACCCTTAACCACACCAACAAAGAAGAGAGAGAAAAGTCAAATAACTAAAATTCATGATGAAAAAGGAAATATCACCACAGACAATATTGAAATCCAAAACATAATTAGAAGCTATTTTTAAAATCTATACCCCAACAAAATAGAAATTTCAAAGACATCTACAAATTTCTAGAGACATGATCCACCCAAACTGATCAGGAGGACATAAGCAATTTAAACAGATCAATTTCAAGCAATGAAACAGGAGAAGCCATCAAAAGCCTACCAACCAAGAAAAGCCCAGGACCAGACAGATTCTCAGCAGAGTTCTACAAGACCCTCAAGGAAGAACTAATACTGATACTACTCAAAGTATTCCATGAAATAGAAAAGGAGGAAACCCTTCCAAACTCATTCTATGAAGCTAGTATCACCCTGATACTAAAACCAGACAAAGACACATCAGGAAAGAAAACTTTAGACCAATATCCCTAATGAACATGGATGCAAAATTTCTCAAAAAATTTCTGGCAAATCATATACAAAAACATATTTAAAAATTAGTGCACCACAATCAAGTGGGGTTCATCCCAAGGATGCAAGTTTAGTTCAAAATCTGGAAATCAATAAATGTAATTCATCACATCAATAGACTTAATGACAAGAATCATATGATTATTTCAATAGATGCAAAAAAAGAATTTGATAAAATACAGCACCCTTTCATGCTCAAAACACTAGAAAAAAGAGGGATAGTAGGAACATTCCTCAACATCATAAAAGTCATAAATGGCTAAACCCAAGGGCAACATCATTCTAAATGGAGAAAAATTGAAAGCACTCCCTCTAAAAACTGGAAAAAGACAGGGATGCCCTCTTTCACCACTTCTATTCAACATCATCCTTGAAACTTTGGCCAGAGCAATTAGACAGACCAAAGAAATTAAAGGGATATGAATAGGAAAAGAAGAACTCACACTATCACTATGTGCTGTTGACAGGATTCATTATTCGGAGGATTCAAAAAATGCCACCAGAAAACTTCTAGAAATAATAACTAAATACAGCAAAGTAGCAAAATATAAAATCAACACCCATAAATCAAATGCATTTCTATTTGCAAGTGATGAATTCTCTGAAAGAGAAATTAGGAAAACTACCCCGTTCAAAATAACCTCAAAAAAAAATGGGATTTAATCTAACAAAAGAGGTCAAAGATCTCTACAATGAAAACTACAGAACACTCAAGAAAGAAATTAAAGAAAACCTTAGAATATGGAAAGATCTCTCATGTTCTTGGATAGGCAAAATTAATATTGTCAAAATGACCATACTACCAAAAGTGTTGTACAGATTCAATGCAATTCCAATTGAAATCCCAATGACAGATCTCATAGAAATAGAGAAAGTAATCATGAAATTCATTTGGAAAAATAAGAAACCTAGAATAGCCAAAGCAATCCTGAGCAGGAAGAGTGATGCAGGAGGTATCACAATACCAGACCTTCAACTATACTACAGAGCAATAGTAACAAAAACAGTATGGTATTGGCACCAAAATAGACAGGTAGAATATTTCCTCTGATTAATGGATGCTCATACATAATGAGGGTCAGGGGAGGATGGGGTAAGAGAAGAATGGAGGAACTTTGGATTGTGTATAGGGAAATGAGGGGAGGGGAAGGGTTGGGGGGAAGAAAAGGTAGTGGAATGAGATAAATATCATTACCCTACATACATGTATGTTTACACAAATGGTGTGACTACATTGTGTACAACCAGAGAAATGAAAAGTTGTACTCCATTTGTGTACAATGAATCAAAATGCATTCTGCTGTCATATATAACTAAATAAAAAATTAATAGATAAATAAACTTCCTGAGGGAAGCAAAACATTCAATGAAGGAAAAAAGAAGTTATGAAAAATTTTAAAACATTGAAAATGAAGCAAATACAATATATCTTCTGATTAGTTTGATTAAACCAGTAATTACTAGCTATATACTTAGAGAAAATATTTTAAAAATTAGGAAATATTTCAAAGGAATCCATCCTAAAGTAAGAAATCATAAAATCACAAACTGTTTTTAACAAAATGAGTGTTGAAAACTATGAATTAGAAATGTATGATGCAGTAGGGAAAAAATGGTCAGCCTTACAAGTACATATCACAAAATAAAAAAGATTCAGGTTTATTAAGGTATAACATTCACCTAAAAAAGCCTAAAAGAGAATAGGAAAATAAACCTGAAAATATAGAAGGAAGGAAGAAAATAATAAATTATAAAATATACACTAATGAACTAGAGGACAAAGAGAATGAACAAACCAGGAATTATTTCCTTCAAAAGACAAACTAAAGGGACAATCTTATGGTGAGAATTTCAAGAAAAAAAGAGAAAGCACAAATAACAAATATTGGAGAGGGAGGAATATCTAATTTAAAATGCTACATACCTTTAAAGAAAAATAGTAAATATTACGAATAATTCTATGGCAATAATTTTGAAATTTTAAATACAATATGCTTCTAGAAAAATAGACAATTTGCCAATCTGATTCAAGAAATGAAAAGATTGACCCACTTACTTGGACTTAGCATGATTAAATACAGTACTAGTTATGGAATCATTTCAGGTGGGTTTAAATCTAAGCTCCACCATTTATTATCTCTTGGGAAAATTATTTAGCTTCTTTAAATCTCAAAACTATTATTTGAAAAATGAGATTAAATTACTTCTCCTCCCAAGGATTAAATAAGATAATTCATGGAAATAACACAGTTATGCAATTTATGTCAGATATTATTAAGAACATCATTATTGTCATCCATCTTTTGAGGACTAAGAGTGACATTTCAAAGTGTCCCCTACATTTATATTTCTGGCAATCTCCGGCATGATTGCAATAATTTGCATGTTTGCATGTTTCTATTAATTCATTTGACAAAAAATACTCATGTTCATTACATTTTCCCAAAGAGCTGTATATTCTTAAAAAGTAAATGATAAATAGAAGATAGACAAATAGAGGTGCCTGGTTCTTGCTTCCTCTTCCACAAAGAAGCAAAACAACATGCAGATAGCTGCATTCTGAGTGAATGACTTTGGGAGAATGCTGGATAGGGAGACTGGAACCTTAGAGGACTTGGCGACCTGAGGTTGCACCATAGAAAGAGGAATGAATGAAGTACCCCAGAAAATACAACTTTGACCTCCAAGTTGGGTGAAGGAATCCCCTATTCTTGGAAAGGGATGAGTGAGAGAGTCCCAGTAAAACCCATCATCATAGACACTGGCAGTCCCATCTATTGGAAAATTGTACAGTTGTTGTCACAGGCTTGTAGCCCAATTAGGGACACAGCTTGGCATTCACACTGTAGCTTTGCTTTGGAGGAGAAATTCATATTATGACTCATCAACCCCTAGAACCTCAATGTTAGTCAGCTTTTATCACTGTGACCAAACTACATGATAAGAACAATTTAGATGAGGAAAGATTTATTTTGGCTCAAAGTTTCTGAGGCTTGGTTCCAGAATTGGCTGACTCCATAACTTTGGGCTTTGGGTCTGGGGTGACAGAACGTCATGGCAGAAGGGAGTGGGAGAGGAAAGATGTTTAGCCTATGGCATCTGGGAAGTAGAGAGAGGGGGAGAAAGAGAGAGAGAGAGAGAGAGAGAGAGAGAGAGAGAGAGAGAGAGAGAGAGAGAGAGAGAGAGAAAGAAGGAAGAAGGAGGAGGAGGAGGAAGAGGAAGAGCCTGAGCCTAGGAAATAGCCTTCCAGGGCACACTCCCAGTGTCCAGTTTCCTCCAATCATGTCCCACAATTACAGTTTCCAACTCCCCGTAGTCCATTCAAATTATTAATCCATCAAATGGATTAATCCACTGATTAGGTTAGAGCTCTATGATCTGATCATTTCTTAAAACTCTCACCCCTAACTGGGGACCAAGTCTTTAATGAATGAGTCTGGATGACACTTCATACCCAAATCATAGCACTATATTTTCATAACTAGATGTTAACTTAAGAAGAGAGCTATTGTTCAAATTCATACTGCCTTAGGGGTCAGAAACCTCTTCATTTCCCATAGCTGGAACCCAGAGATTTTCCAAACAAATGGCACAGGGGGGTACACACTCAAATACAACTTGACCTAACAGAACACCTGGGACCCCAGTATCCAAGTCCATGCTAGGCCCTGCATTATAGGACACAGGTGCTTCAGTACACAGAGGCAGAAAGGGGCTTCTCTCAAGAACTGAGAGGTAAGAGTGCCTTCTCCCATGGGCCACTGCTTGTGAGCTCACACCACTGCTGGGAATAGGAGCAGGTGGCCTGGTTTCCTGCCCATGTCTTCTTCCATGGGTTAGTCATGGATGGACCTGTGGTATTACTAGGACTGAAGGCACATTCTTTCCACCCTTCACTACTACTAGGGCTACCAGTGCCAGAAACCCTTGCCAATAGAAGAGTTCGCTCCCACAGTGCCCAAGGAAATGTTCGCTACTCTATTTACCCGACACTGATTCTAGGGTTCACAACACCTACCTGTGCCACTGAAGTGTCCTCACCCCCACATGGACCCCAGAGACAGTGGACCTGTTTGGCCCCACCATCAAAAGTCTGTGCCCAATGCCATTAATTACAGCTCAAGAAGCTATGAGACCACAGTATTGTGTCCAGCTGGGACAAAAGCCAACATTGTACACCAAAACAACACCATAAGTCACATCTTTAGGTAAAAGCTGTGTAGTATTAACATCACCTTATGAACATGGTAGAGATAATTAATCCATCAAGTGTGCACATCTCAATGTAAGATCAAAGAAATATTGAAAAAACAAGGTAATGTGGTGCTTCCAAAAGAATACAATAACTCTCTAGCCACCAATTACAAAGAAAATGGTACTGATTAAATTTCTGATAAAGAATTTAAAATAATAATTATAAAGGAACACATGAGATTAAAGATAATACAGACAGTTTGGATGAAATTTAAGAAACAATATAAGACACAAATAAGGAATTCAGCAAAGAGATAGAGATCTTGAAAAAGAACCAAAGAAATCTTATAAATTAAGAGCTCAATAAGTCAAATAAAAAATATAGTTGATAGCCTCAATAGTAGACTAGATCAAGCAGAAGAAAGAATATCTGAACTTAAAGACAGGTCTTTGAAATATCCCAACCAGGAAATATACAAATAGGAAGAATGGAAGGAAGGAAGAAAGGAAAGAGGGAGAAAAGGAAAAAAAAGAAAAAGGTGAAAGAATGAAGATGTCCTATGAGACTTTTAGGACTGCTAAACAAATATTTGAACTTTGGCAAGAAAAGGAGAAAGACATAAAAACCTATTCTGTTGCCGCCTGCAGCAACAATCTCATGGTAATTTATCAGAGGTGAACTGGAAACGAGCTAGTTCTACTATCTTTCTCTTTAGTGTGCTGCTTTCTTGCTTGTTCACTTGTTCCCTAGCTTATAGAGGAAGAAAAGCTTTGCTTACTTTTAGTTTTAAAGGAAGAGAGGCTTTGAGAGGAAGAAAGACTTTGCTTAAAGGAAAAGAGACTTTGCTTATCAGGAAAAGAGACTTTGCTTAGAGGAAGAAAGACTCCACCCAATTTTAGAGGTGCTACTCCTTCAGAGGTCTACACTTATCAAAGGTCTACTGCTTCTTAAAGGTGGATCGCTTCTTGGAGGTGTGGCGGGCGGCATGCGGCCTATGTCCTACAACCTGCGACATATGCCCACGCAGAGAGAAGGTCCTATATACCTAAGGCAGCCAATCAGCTTAGGATCAGCACAATTGAGGCATACCCCTTGGTACCAATCAAGAAAGAATGAGGAATATCTGTTGATCACCAGCGCAGAGGAGACATTAACTAATCAGGCAAAAGTAGATCACGCCATGTTAACATTAACTATGCACCACCTCTTGGCTCAATGCCAGCCACCATCTTAGGGTTACCCAAACATGTCTTCTGCACTATTCCTTGAAATTAGTAACTCAAAACTTACTTTATTTTTGAAAAGATATGGACATCTGGGACAGGAGGATTATAGGACACCAAAGAGGCATGACCAGAAGAGATCCTCATCACAGCATATTCTCATTAAACTTTGAGAAGTATAATACACAAAGAAAACTCTAAAAATTATAAGATAAAAGTGTCCAGTCAAATTGAAGGGTACATCCACATGCTAACAGCAGACTTCTCAGCAGAAATCTGACAGCCAGAAGGAATAAAACCACATATTCCAAGTTCTAACAGAAAATAACCCTAAAGAATACTACACCCAGTAAAGTTATCCTTCAGAAATGAAGGAAAATAAGTAATTTTCAAGACAAGCAAACACTGAGGGAATTTCATTACAATTAAAGGCTTTACAAAAGGTATTTAAGGGAGTCCACCACCCAGAAAAAAAGAAACTATCATCATGAAAACATGTGACAGTATAAAGTCCAATTTAAAGAGCAGATGTGCACACACACACACACATGCACACACACACACACAGAACTAAGCCTTATAATCTAACAAACTATGCAATCCAACCACAAAGATGAACAAGAGAGGAAGAATAAAACAAGAGATATTCAAAACAAACAGAAGAAATTTAACAAAATGACAGGACTAAGTCCTTACCTATAAATATATAATAACCTTGAATGTGAATGGACTAAATTTCCTGGTTAGAAGAAACAGATTGGCTGAATATAAGTTGATACAAAAAAAAAAAAAAAAAAAAAAACCCAGGATCCAGTATTATGCTGCCTACAAGAAGCACACCTCACCTGTAAAGTTACATGGAGTCTAAAAGTGAAAGGATGGAAATTACATTCCACACAAATAAAAACCAAAAGAAAGCAGTGGTAGTCATTCTTATATAGGACAAAATAGACTTAAAGACAAAAACTGTAAAAAGGGACAAAGCAGGTCACTATACAATGATCAAGGGAATAATTCAACAGGAAGATATGATAATTGTCAATATATAGGCATCTAATTGTGGAACACTCAATTTTATAAAACAAATATTTTTATCTAAAAGGAGAAATAGGATCAGTTACAATAATGAGAAAATTCAACTGGCCACTTCCATCAATGGATTCAGATTTAAAAACAATTCACAAAGAAACATTGGAGTTAATCTACATTGTTGATCAAATGGACTTAACATACACTTACAGAACATTTTACTGAACAACTGCTGAATACACATTCTTTTCATCAACACATGGAACGTTCTCTAGAATAAATTATATATTAGACAACAAATTTGAAGAATCAAAATTATATCATTTGGTTTTTGCTGACCATCATGGAATAAAATTAGAAATAACAAAAGAAACTTCAGAAATGATACAAGTTCATGGAGACTTAGTGACATGATACTGAATAATGGGTCATTGAATAAATTAAAACAGAAAATTTCTTGAAACATTAAAAAATGAGGACACAATATGGTAAAAATTATGAAATAAAGTAAAAACAGCAATAAGACAGTAGTTATTTCAATATAAATGCATTAAAAGATTTCAAATAAACAACCTACTTATGCATCTAAAGTACCTAGAAAAACAATAGCAAATCAAACTGTAAATTAGTAGAAGGAAAGAAATAACAAGGATCAGAGAAGAAAAAATGAAATAAAATAAATTAGAGACTACAAAAATAATACAAAACCACAATGAACTGTTGATATTTTGAAAAGATAAACAAAATCAACAAATCTCTATCTAGACTAATAAAAACCAAGAAAACCTAAATAGATAAAATTAGAGATGAAAAAGGAGACATTACAACTAATGCCACAGAAATATAGAGTACCACTAGAGACTAATATAAAGTACCACTAGAGTATAAATAACTATATGCCAACAAATGGAAAACTTAAATGAATAAATTTCTGGACATAAAAAAAAAAAACCTTTTGGAATTGAACCACGAAGACATAGACCAGTAATGAGTAATAAGAATCAGTAATAAAAGTTTTCTAAAAAATAAAAGTCCAGGGCTAGATGATTTCATTATTGAATTCTCTCAAACTTTTAATGAAAAATTTGTACCAATTCATCTAAAATTATTACAAATAGTTGAAAGAAATGGAATTTTTCCAAATTAATTCTATGAGGCAAGAATTACCCTGAGAGTTAAACCAAACAATAATACAATAAAAGAAAACCATAAGTCAATATCTCTAAAGAACACAGCTACAATAACTCTCAATGAAATATTAGGAAACCAATTCAACATCATGGCTAAAAGAACATTCATCATGATCCAGTGGTATTTATTTCAAGGATGCAAGGATGGTTAAGAATAAAAAATTAATAAATATAATACATCACATCAATAAAACAAAGGACACAACACACTTTTTCTTTATAAATGCAAGCAAAAAGAAGAAAAAATAAAACAAAGGACAAAAGTTTTTTGTGATTATCTCAATAGATGAAATCATCCATTCAAATTCAACATCACTTCAGTATAAAAACTCTGAACAGATTAAGGATAAAAGAAACATACCTCAACATAATAAAGACAATGTAGACAAACCCACAGCCAATATCATATTGAAAGGGGGAAAGGTGAATATTTTTCCACTAAGATCCGGAACAAGACAAGGATGTTCACTCTTATCTATTCAACCTAGAAGTTAAAAAAGCTAAGTGCATACAAGTAGGAAGGGAGGAAATCCAGTCATCCATGTTTGTAGGTGATCTGATTCTATACATAAAAAACCTAAAGACTCCATTAACAGTCTATTAGAATTCAGTTAAGTTTCAAATACAAAACAAACCCCCAATCAGTAGCATTTTATATACAAATACTGAGATTGCTGAGAAATAAAACATGAAAGGAATCTCATTCATAATAGAAACAAAAAAAAGAGATAACCTAGGCATAAATTTTACCAAGTGGAAGATATCTAATATCTCTACACAACTCTGATGAAAGTAATTGAATACACATACAAAAAAGGAAAGATTGCCCATGTTCATGGATTGAAAGAGTTAATATTGTTAAATTGTCCATACTACCTAAAGTAATTTACAGATTTAATGCAGTCCTCTCAAAATACCAATGACATTCTTTACAAAACTAGGAAAAAAATTCTAAAATTCATATGGAAGCACAAATACCCTGAATATTGAAAGCATTCTTGAGCAAAAACAACAAAGCTGAAGGTATCACTGACAAATATTCTTCAGAGGTTGTAATAATCAAACCAGTTGGTATTGATATAAAATAGGTACAATGGACTAAGGGAACAGAACAGACTGCTCAGAGATAACCCTATGTATTTTCAGCCAATTGATTGTTGATGAAGGTATCAAGAGCATAAGTTGGAGAAAGGACAACCTCTTCAATAAATGGTGTTTTGAAAACTGAATATTTACATGCTGAAGATTGAAACTTGATCCATAATTCTCAACCCTTGCAAAAATAATCTCAATATGAATCAAAGAGCTTTGATTCTCTACTACTAGAATAAAACATCAGGTAAACACTTCAAGACATTGATATAGGAGATTTTTTTTTTTTAAAAAAAGACTCCAAAATCACAGGAAATCTGTAAAAATAGATAAACTAGATTATATCAAACTAAGAAGCTTCAGTACAACAAAGAAAACACTTGAGGGGATAATCTATAGAATAGGAAAAAAATCTTCAAACTATTCATCTGACAAAAGATTCATATACCAAATATATAAAGAACTTTAAAATTTTTAATAACAACAACAAACTACCCAACTTAAAAAATCAGGAAAGACATTTCTCAATAAGGAATTCAAATAGCCAGTAAATTTATGAAAAAACATGTAAGTTCACTAGCCACTGGGTAAATACAAGTCAAAATCACAGTGAGTTATATCTCGCTCCAGTTTAAATGTCTATTATCAAAAGCTAAAAAAAAAAAAAAAAAAAGATTAGTAAGAATGTGGGGAAATGGGGGATTATCATATATTTTTGGTGGGAATATAAATTAAAAGAATCACTATGTAGAATAGTATGGTCATTCCTTAAAATTAAAAATAGATCTATCCATGATCCTGTTAACCTACTTCTGGGTATATATTCAATGGAAACAAAATCAGCATATCAAAGAGAAACCTTCGTGCCCTATATTTATACTCCACTATTCACAATAGCTGGTTTATAGAATCAATTTACATGCCCATCAACAGATGCATGGATAAAGAAAATGTGATATACATACACAGTGGAATATGCTAAAAAGAATAATATTCAATCATTTGTAGCAAAATGGATGGAACTGAAGAACATTATAAGTAAGTCAGAAACAAAAAGACAAATTTTGCAAGTTCTCTTTCATGTGTGTATATTTTAAAAAGTCAATCAAAAGGTATAATCCTAGAGACTGGGAAAGATGGGGAGGTGTGGAGGAGGATAATGTGAAGTTCAGTAACCCAAATACAAATAGAAAGGAAAGGTCTACTGTTCTATAGAAGAGTAAGGGGCCTAAAGTTAACAATAAACTTTTATGTAATTTGTGAATAACTAGAAGAGAGGAGCTTGAAGCCCCCTAAAGCAAAGTAATGATAAGGGGATAGAACTGTTAATTACCCTAATTTGATCAGCACACGTTGAATACATGCATAAAAATATCACTGTACCCCATAAACATACAGAATTGTTATGTATTAATAAATTATTTAATTAAATGATACTCGTTATCTCAATTAACAACTTTTGTTTGGAAAAGTGTTTCCACTTGTCAGATATTGTAGGCACGGTATTTAAATATTGATGAAATACAGAAGAAAATGGGATAGTTCTGCCTACTAGAAGCTCATATCCTGTTAGGGATATAGAATAATACATACAGAATTGCAGAGCAAATTGGTAAGGGTTTACATGGAAGTAACCTCAAAATTTTATGAAAAAAAAAAGGAATTCTTAATTGAAACTTGAATGATGGAAATGGGGCAAGAGAAAATAGTATAAGTTTTTGCTTCACCTATATTTCTAAAGTTCAGTGGTGAATAAAAAAGCAAAGCAGTACAATAGTAGAGGGGAAAGAATTACAAATGATGCGAAGTATATAGAATATGGCAGAGGAAAAGAATCATAAATTACTAACTTATAAGAGAATACAGCATCTAGGGGATATCACAAGTTTGATTTGATAATTTTTTAGTAAGAATACTTTAGGAGTTATATTTTTCAGGTTTGGGTATATAAATAGCAGTTTTATAGGACTCAGAATCATTTCAGTTGTTCATATATGCCACTAATTCCTTTTGAACAGAAGAAACATCCATTGGATCTTAGCTCCCTCCTTTGGAGGAAGAATGTTCTCAATGCCACATTGAGATGGCCAGTTAACATCCCTGGGTAATACTCTCACAAGGCTAGTGGATCCAGGAAACTAGAATATTTAAAAAGATGTACTAGACTGTCAAATTTCAAAATGGTACCAAGTGGTTTCAACTTTGCGCTAAAACATTTTAAATTTGTGTCTGTTATTATAGAAGGAAATGGAGAGGGGAAATGCATTTATTATTTCTTAATCCAGCTACTGATGGGGAAAAGGTTATCTGTATCTATAGGACCAGCACCCACATTAAGAGATCCTTTTAATTAATCTCATGTGTAGCCTAAGAAAAAACTGGGAAAATGGACTATTTATCACATTAGTAAAGTACAATTAGATTCAATATCAAGACACATGAAGAAATGCTTTTATTAACTGAAATATTCCTGAAATTTCTACAACTTTGTCTGCTCTTCTAGTTATATGGTCAAAGACAGTGGTGGTAAATATACATTGATTTGAAAGTCCATAAATTCTTGTTAGGTGAAAGGGCACAGAACATTTAGAAATAATCATTTTTATTCTTTGGCTATCAAAAAAACATAGATATTCATATCCACAGTAGATAAAAATTTATAGTGAATTGACAGAAGTTGTTCACCAGTGCCCAGAAAAGATCAATTTAAATGTTTAAGTATATTGTCATATTTTCATTGTTGAACAAATCATGTGGAATTGAACATTCTTGGAAATAAAGCAAGCTAAATCAGTGTGTGCCAGTATCAGATCTCTTTCACTCTACTTTATCCCTGGGAACTCTAACCCACAGAGATCTCCCTTGGGGAAGGTTCAATTGATTATCTGCCCAGTGAAATTCATGGTTTGTCTCATTGATCACCAGGAAGATCCTCTGGTTGTCTTATTTCAGTTCTCTAATATTTCAAAAACTTCTCCTAGCAATTCATTCCCTTAAATTTTTTAAAAAATTGTTTCTTGTTCTGATATAAAGTAACCCATTAAAAATTATCATGAAGGATAATACAAAAATTAAACCCAAGTGAGAGGAACCAGATCACTATTTCACAAATGGCACAGACTACATGAAGTAATGTAGTGTGTATTACTTACTGGTCATTATTCAATTGTGTGTTAATTTTACTTCTTTACCTAACACATATACTTCTGAGGCCTGGGTCTTTGACTTATTTTTCTTGTGAAACTCACAGCCTCTGTTTGTTAGGGGAAGGAGAGAAAAAGTCCTCAGCACCAGGCTTCCACCTAAACTTCAGTGTAAGCTGTAGAATTATTTCACGTTTTCCACAGTGGAATACACTCATCCCTAGGTATCTGTTAGGAACTGGTTCTAGGACCCCTCTCAGATACCAAAATTTTCCAAGTCCCTTATATAACCTGGAGTAGTGTTTGCATATAACCTGAGTACCATTCACTGTTACTTTAAATCATCTACTTATAATACCTCTTGTAGACTCTATGCAGATAGTTGTTACACTGTTGTTTATGGAATAATAACAACAGAAAAGGTCCATACATGTTCAGTACAGATGCAAATATTTTTTCAATAATTTTTTATCTGAAGTTGATTGAGTCCATGGCTGTGGACCCCACAGAAACAGGAGGCTGAGTAAACTTAAAAAAGAAATAGAGAGAGTTCATTGCTAACAAAAATTTTAAAAGAGAAAGGTATGAAATAAGGGAAAGAGGAATGGAGGAAGGGAGAAAGAATCCAGCTGACCTCCATCCAAAGCAAAGAACATCACAGGATAATGGATTGATAAACCATAACAGTTTATTACCCAGGCATCTTCCTTTATTGTTTCTCTTAAAAAGAAAAAAGTTTTATTTGTAGAGTTAAGTGCTGATTGATTATCAGTTAAAATTGGATAACTTTAAAAATGCTGTCGATTTTGTGGACTCTTACTGGTCTACACAATTTCATTTTATAATAGAACCCTTATGGTCTTCTGGAATCAGATCTAAAATTTCGTAGACTCCAGTACATTGAATTGCTAATGCTGAAAGGGTGAGTGACATTTGACCGTAGGACTCCCGAGGCAGAAGCACAGTCGTGCTCATAGTAGGAAACACTCCACACTTCACGCAGAAAAGGCTGCAGTCCTCCCTTAGTTGACTAAGAAAGTTTCAGAAAAAAAAAAAAAAAAATCTTTTAGATATATATGTTCTATTTCTCATAAAGCCAAGAGTCTAGAAAACATCTTTCACTGTTTCTTCCAAAGTTTGTACAGATTTCTGTTATTTAAAAAGGAGTATTTGGTATTAATTTTTTGTATTTGACATCCTCTCTTTTTTCCCCATGTTTTTGTCTTAAAAGGCTATTTATGTAAGAGTCTATCCTTTAAAAGTGAGCTTTGTAATTTGGAGAACTCTCTTCTTCTCTCTTTAATTCCAATGAAATAAGAAAAGCTCCTTCACTCTGATGGCAATGATATTCCAAATTCATCTAATTACTAAAACAAAATATAAGAAAAAATTAAAAATAACTTTGTCTTCAATTTATACTTTCAACTTATTTTATTCATCCATTTAAAGAAAATACTGTCCTCTATGTTGATTTCTTCCTTTCATCATCAGTTTATAAAGTACCAAACACCCATGTTATTATATCTCAAAAATGTTCTTTCTTTTAGTTTTGCTTTTAAATATCCCACTCTAGACCACTGCAAAGAATACAGATGTAGTAAACAATTTTTTTCAGGATAACATAGTTCCTATAAAAAACATTTTAGAATATGGACCCTCCCAAACCCAATTTTAATCACTATTTACTTATATATTAATAAGAAGTTAAATACCCTGGAGGAAAAAAATCCCCTGGACTTGAAAGAAATGAAGAAAGAAATTCTCAAGAAAATTTCCTTTTCGATATGTCAGATCTAACCTTCAGAAATGAAGAATAACTATGTTAATTCCAGTTCTTGTCAAACTCATTATTTGACCAACATTAAAAAAGAAACATTCAGTAATAGTCTTTTTTCCCTTATTTGACTTCACAGAAAATAGAAAATTATATCCTGAGAACACAAGAATGTACCCTACAAGGACACGCAGGATTTTCCTCTCCTGGGCATACTACAATACTGTGGTGTAGATATTTTTATGTGACAGAATGGGTGGAACAGAATTTGCCTTCCAAAAATCACTGAGAACTTTTTGTGCTTTATTTTGTAATTCTTTAAAATGACTACCTTGTTTTTTTACCACAAAAACCTTCTCTTTGACTTCTTCATTGGGAGCATATTAAGATTTCTCCAGGATGCTTAGAGAGGGGAAACATTTCAAAGTGTGATTCAGTCTACTGTTTGGAAACTTGGAAAATGAAGACAACACATTTTTATACCCATATAAACGCAATGTGGCTGACCAAGACTGCTATTCTGAGTGTCAGAGACCAGCCATAGGATTAGAGCATCTCTGAGCTATTTCCATGCCCTACAAAAAGGTATATTCCCATTTCTTTCCACCACTTGGGCTATTGAAAACTCTACCACTCCTTTTTAAATAAGCAGTCAACCATTAGTATCTATAGCACATCTGCAGAATGAAATTGTACTGGTGTAAAGATAAAGATATATTTGATTCCTATTTAGCCTAAGAATTCCTTTTTCATAATTCTTAATTTTTACTATTTCTATATTTTGATTGTCTTTCCATATCTCACAAAGTGATTTGATGGTTTCCTGGGTCAACTTCCAACAGAGTAGGCATCGACTCAGTGTGGCAAATGGTTTGATAATGCATTGCATACAATCACGGCTTAGAAGGGGATTAACCCCTCTTGCACAGCAGTGGCAGTCATGAAGCAATTAGAAAAATCTACAAACCTCTTCCAAGGCTTTCATACCCTTTTGTTAATGCTAAGTTCAAATATGATGATGGATCTAAGAATTAACTCTTTGGAGGGCCATCCCTGAAACTTACATGTCTATCTTAGTTCTTGGTGTGGGTTGTTGCATTTTGGTGACTTTTGTTGTTGTTTTCTACAGAAACATCAAAACAGAGTCTGTGTCTGGGCCACACAAGTCCACATTCTAGACTTCACGTTGCTCACCAAGGCAGCACAGGTAATGACAAATGGACTTGTCAATATTACATGCCTTTCATATTAAACTCTTTAAAATTCCAGCATTCCTGTAGAACGAAATATAATTTATACTTACGAATGTAGCAAATAGGGAAAAATGGATTTCCCTAGCATATTGTTATGACAAAAGAAGAAAAACAGACTCCTGCCATGAATGCCCTATATGGGTCTATGTTTAGATTTGTGCCAAAGTATAGCAAAGGTCAGGGTTCTAGTACACCTATTCCCAGAGTTAGACCTCAAAAATTCTTGAACATTTGTTAAATAGATCTAAACAGTTATTAAAATTATATATTGGTAGAAATGATCAATTAAAATCACTTAAGTAGTGATTTTGTATTGTACAAAATTATAAAACTTTAAAATAATTTTCCAAGTAATTGCTTTATCTGTGGCTGTAATATTATCAACTAAGTCTTTGGATCCTTGTAAGTCTTTGGACCCACTAGAAATAAATTCACAGTGAAAAGAAGTCATTTGCCTTATAATGTCTTTGATTAGATTTTCTTCTTTTTTCTTTTTTTCTCAGTATGTCTTGGGGTCTTAGGACCATTTCATATAGGATTATTCATCTAGTCCTAACCTAATGCCTCTCAGGTTATAGGCAACATCACCAAATATATATTGGTTTTCGATTTTCTTTTGAACGTCTGTAAAGATAAGATGATGCAGCATGTTATGAGTCCTACGACAATTAAGAGTTTGTTCATTTTCCTAGAGTTCATAATTTAATAAGGAAGGCAAGACATTTATAGAACAAATGCAGGGCGAAAAATGACCACTGGTAATGGAGATTTAATGTGTGGGGGAAACAGTGGAGAGAGGAGCATTTTCTGGTGGGGTCACGGAGAAGTGGGGCTTTCTGGATTGGTATTTGAGATCAGCCTGCTGAGAGAGGCAGCAATTGGAGGTGGCATGTCAGGTAGACAGAGCAGGACAAATGTGTGGAGGCAGGGAACAGTCAGAGCCCAGGAAGGGACTGAGCAGAGGCTGAGTTGATGCAAACAGATTTCATGATTAATGGGAGAAAAAGCTCATTTGAAAATGTGGAAGGTCCCATATTCCATGCTAAGAACCTTAGGGTCAGTTCTGTGGGCAAAGGGAAGCATCCGAGGGAATCTCTAAAGAGAGACCACCTACCTGTACCTCAGAAAGACTAGGCTGATATTAGAGCACAGGGTGAGTGAAATCAAATCAGGGAAGTGTGGGAGGGAAAGAGAATAGAATATTCTAATTGTTTAGGAAAGAAGTCATGGCAACATGACACGTGCAACTCCCTATTTTAAACACACACACACACACACACACACACACACACACACACACTTTCTCTCTTCTCTACCAAGTCAGCCTCCAATACTTCCCTATATAGTTTTCTTCTTTCCATTCACAGCAAACTCCTTGATCATTTTCATCTCTTTCCGTTTCTATTCCCCTCTAATTTACCTCCTTAACTCTCTAAGATTTAACTTCCCTACCACTGTGTCAATGAAACAACTTACCAAGTATACATGTGATTTCTTTATTGCTGCATCCAATACACAGCTCTTAAATTGTGCTTTCACGATACCCAGCCTCCTGGATTTCCTCTCACCTCTCTGCCGTCTCCTCAGTGTCCACCTCCCTTACCTGTTGGTGCTCCTCGGGCATCTGTCACAGCCTGAGTTCGGCCCAGTCGTGGGGTCCAAGGCTCTGAGATCTCAGCTATTCTCTGTATGCTGGTGATCTCTGAACATGTATCACTGCCTGGATCTCCCTCGTGTTTCAGAATCCCGTCTAAGGTGTACACACCTGTCAGTTTGGGTCCTCCAAGTAGCAGATGTCATCTCTTGGAGTCATGGTCAAGCCAGGTGTGGGTTGCAGAGCAAAGGTGGTTTTTTGGAAGCATCCCACACAAAGGAGCAAGGCCTGGTTCGAGTCTTCCGTCATGATAAATTGTGGGATGTCAGTGGACATCCCATCTGAGACTATGGCCCCTGCATAATGACAGAGCTGGACGTCCTCAGTTCCCTGCCCACCTCCAGCAGGGTCTCCTAAAGGGAGGGACCAGCACCCTCAGGGTTCCTTCACCAGCCAGTTACTGAATACTCAATTTAGAAGTTCTACTGACACCACAAAGTCTTCTATGACCCATTATTTCTGTGAATCCCACACTCAAATTTTCCTCTTCCTGATTTCCATATTACTATTATTCCTAGGCCTGGTACTCATACCTCCCAAATACTGTCTAAATCTCACACACACACACACACACACACACACACACACACACCTGCAAATGAAGTTTTTATCTACTCATCTGTTTATTTATCTTTCAAGTCTGAGGTGAAACACCTGAGTGCTTACTTGGTTCTTATACCATCTTCTGTTTTCCCTGTCATTGGACTTATCACACTAATATTATAATGACCAATTTATTTTAATTTTGAAATATTCCTAATATAAAAAAACACAAAAAATCATGTCCATTTACTCTTTTCACTTCTGATTAATTTCTCTTCTTTTAAAAATATACAATGAATAAGGTTGGTATTTTGTATTTCATAAGCAAATCTCAAAAACAATTGTGTAGAATTCTCTCCCTTCTTGTCTGCCTCCTTGACTCAAGAGAAAGCTCTCTGAAGGTCCGGGCAGTGTTTGTCCTGTTGCTTTTCATACTATATGTTCAAAAGTAGTTTGAAAAAAAATTCTTCAGTAAAAAAATAAATAAATAAATAAAACATGGAAGGAAGAGATTGATCTGAATGTTTTCAACATGGTACTTACCTTCTTCTTCAGTGTGATCTTCTGATGTAAATCTACCATGACTCTTGATGTTTTAGGTGTTGTTTATTGAGCAGGGATCTGGGGTCCACAGACACTCAAAGAAAAAGAAAAAAATTAGAAGTAAAGTTTCATGGAAGGTTAAGTAATAATAAGTTAACACACACACACACACACACACACACACATCTGTAAGATACTTCTGAAAAGTATCTTCAGTTTTTCAGAAACTTAAAGACCTTTAAAAAGATCTCACCTTTTAAGAAAACAGATTGGAGTAGATAATTCAGCTCCTTGTCCAGCTGGGATGGTCAAAAATGCAAGGGTCTCAACCAGACAGAAGGGACCCCTGACTCCCTCAGACTCAGAATCAGTAACCCCACCATTCAGTACTCTTGAAAGTTAAAACAATCACAGCACTTGTGCTAAATGAACAAACCTCTGAGGGATCCACCATGTGTGGAATTAATCACCCTTAAGTATGTGTGTGTGTGTGTATATATATATATATATATATATAAACATACTTTCAGAAGTGACAGAAATGGAACTGTCAGCTACTTGTGCTTTTGGGTTGCCAGATAATTTAAGCTACTTTCTGAATGAGTGATGTATTTCACTTTGCCAGCAGATGTTTAAACCACACACTCACTTTTATTTAAGAAAATTTCAATCTTTCTGGAATCATATATGAGTCTGAGTAGGACTTAGGGGAAAAGGATAAGGATATCCCACTCCACATAGGTCACACAGTAAAGTTGGGAGGGAAAGGAGCCCACAGGAAGCCTCGTTCCCCATCCAGCATCACGGAGTTCCCACCACAGAATCAGGAAGTCTGTGTGCAATAGATTCCTCCCACAGGATCCAGTCTTTGCAAAGGCAGCCACCTTTGATTTTCCTCATTCTTATGTTTGATTCCTTTTATTCTCTCATTCTGGTAACATTGCATATACAGTGGATGAGAGATATAATGGCCCATGTTCTAAACCTATAACTGACAGACTGAGGGAGACGATCTAGAAAGTGAAGGAAAAGACAGGCCATGTTTTATTTCCAGCAAGCCTGTCTTAAACCCACTCTTGATATGCAGTGTTCAGAAAGGCAGGTGTTCATTATTATGACTGTATAAATAATTCCTTGGCAGACACAAGGCATTTTTATCAAGTCAGACTTGACAAGTGAGGATCAATCCTCTCAAAACCACGATTATTTTCCTTTTCTCACCAAGATTATGCTTTTCTTAGCATCCCAAAGGCATTTTAAAAACTATTGTCTTTCCAAGAGGCTACAGCAGGAGATTTTGTGAATCAGAGTTGGACTTAAATGAATAATCCGAGTCTATATAGGGAATTGGTCTCTCTCCCTGTCAATGTCTCTCTTATTCTCTCTGGACATGTAGTAGAAACTTTCCTACCTGATACATACAGTAACAATGGTCTTTCTATTAATTGTAAAAGTTTTAAAAACTGATACATAATCATACTACGATACTTCTAGTTAATTTAAAAAGTGTAATTATGCATCTGTTCACCAACATTCCAATGAAGAAACAAGATTTTCTCTTGATGACCTGTTCTTTAACTAGAATCTAAAGTATTTCCTGTGGAAACCAAACTTGTGTTTTATCACGTGAAAATTCCAATGTCAACATTAAAGAAGAATTATGACATAAAGATACTTTCAAAATTATTCCAAACTTCTACAGTTGATTTGGTCAGACCTAATTTTATTTTTCATTGTAAACAAATGGGGTACAACTTGTTTCTCTGTTTGTACATGAAGTATGGGCATACCATTTGTGTAATCATACATTTACATAGGGTAATGGTGTTTGATTCATTCTATTAGTTTTTCCTTCCCCCCACCTCTCCCACCCCTCTTTTCCCTCCATATAGTCTCTCTTTCCTCCTCTTGCCTCCCTTTCACCCACATTATGTATCATAATCTGCTTATCAATGAGATCATTCCTCCTTTGGTTTTTTGAGATTGGCTTATCTCACTTAGCATGATATTTTCCAATTTCATCCATTTGCCTGCAAATGCCATAATTTTATTATTCTTTATGGCTGAGTAATATTCCATTATATATACCACAGTTTTGCTATCCATTCATCAATTGAAGGGCATCTAGGTTGGTTCCACAATCTGGCTATTGTGAATTGAGCAGCTATGAACACTGATGTGGCTGCATCACTATAATATGCTGATTTTAAGTCCTTTGGGTATAAGCCAACGAGTGGGATAGTTGGGTCAAATGGTGGTTCCATTCCAAGTTTTCTAAGGAATCTCCACACTGCTTTCCAGAGTGGCTGCACTAATTTGCAACCCCACCAGCAATGTATGAGTGGACCTTTTCCCCCACATCCTCACCAACACCTATTATTGCTTGTATTCTTGATAATCGCCATTCTAATTGGGGTGAGATGGAATCTTAGGGTAGTTTTGCTTTGCATTTCTCTTATTACTAGAGATGTTGAACATTTTTTCATATATCTGTTTATTGCTTGTATATCTTCGGTGAAGTGTCTGTTCATTTCTTTAGCCCATTTATTGATTGGGTTATTTGTATTCTTGCGTAGAGTTTTTTGAGTTCTTTATATATTCTGGAAATTAGTGCTCTATCTGAAGTATGAGTGGCAAAGATTTTCTCCCACTCTGTAGGCTCTGGCTCTCTCTTCACATTGCTGATAGTTTCCTTTGCTGAGAGAAAACTTTTTAGTTTGAATCTATCCCAGTTATTGATTCTTGCCTTTATTTCTTGTGCTATGGGAGTCCTGTTAAGGAAGTCTGATCCTAAGCCAACATGGTGAAGATTTGGACCTACTTTTTCTTCTATAAGATGAAGAGTCTTTGATCTGATTCAAAGGTCCTTGATTCATTTTGAGTTGAGTTTTGTGCAGGGTGAGAAGGGTTTAGTTTCATTCTTCTGCATATGGATTTCCAGTTTTCCCAGCACCATTTGTTGAAGAGGCTGTCATTTCTCCATTGCATGTTTTTGGCACCTTTGTCTAGTATGAGAAAACTGTATTTATTTGGGTTTGTCTCCATGTCCTCTATTCTGTACCATTGATCTACCTGTCTATTTTGGTACCAATACCACGCTGTTTTTGTTACTATTGCTTTGTAGTATAGTTGAAGTTCTGGTATTGCAATACCCCCGGCTTCACTCCTACTGCTAAGGATTGCTTTAGCTATTCTGGGTTTCTTATTCTTCCAGATGAATTTCATGATTGCTTGCTCTATTTCTGTGAACTACATCATTGGGATTTTAATTGAAATTGCATTGAATCTGTATAGCACTTTTGGTAGTATGGCCATTTTTACAATATTAATTCTTCCTATCCAAGAACATGGGAGATCTTTCCATCTTCTAAGTTTTTCTTTAGTTTCTTTAGTGTTCTGTAGTGGTCAGACCTAATTTGAAAGCAAAATTTTAAAAATGATCTTTCTTTTGTCAGTTAAAAATTTTAAAACTTATTTTTATATAATCAATCATTTTTTTGCTTTTTTATTAATATTTTATTTGTTCTACTTAGTCATACATGACAGTGGAATGCACTTATACATTTTGATAAATCATAAATAAATGGAGTATAATTTCTCATTCTTCTGGTTGTACATTATGTAGAATTCCACAGTCATATAGTTATATATGTACATAGAGTAATAATGTCTGCTTCACTATATTATCCTTCCTACCCCCATACCTCTTCCCCTCCCTGCACTCCCTTCTGCCAAACCTAAAGTAACTTTATTCTTCCCTAGCACCCCTCTGGCCTTATTGTGAACTCTCACAATAGCTAAACTATGAAACCAACCTAGGTATCCTTCAACAGATGAATGGTTAAAGAAAAGAAAATGTGATATATATATATATATATATATATATATATATATATATACACACACACACAATGGAATGTGTATATATATATATATATATATACACACAATGGAATATTACTCAGTTTTAAAGAAGAATGAAATTATGGCATTTGCTGGTAAATGGATGGAGTTGGAGAATATCATTCTAAGCAAAAAAAGCCAAACTCCAAAAACCAAAGGCCAAATGTTTTCTCTGATATGTAGATGCTAATTAATAGTTTAAAAAAATTTTTTTGCTATTTCATTTTTCCTTTTGCACCCATTTCACTAGCTAATGTAATAATTATACTATGTAATTACAAGTTCAACTTGCATGAATAGATTTGGATGCAAACATAACCAATTCCTGACAAGTTCATAATTTATGATTCAAATAGAAGTCATGGTTTTGGAGAGGGACTTACTAGTCATGACACTCTATGACTCCATGTATTTTCCAGTTTCAGTCAGTTTTGTAAAGCAGGTTCACTGTGCACTGAGTATCACTTCTCCAAGTCTGATGAGACAGAATATACATGCATACAAGTAACATGAAATGGGTATATACTTTCATATAGTCAGTGCAGGACAACAGAAGCCTAGGATTCATTGTGAGTGGAACCCCAGGCTCAGCAAAGGTGACTAAGTAGAGAGAGTTTCTACTGCCCATTTCCCACTTGCACTTTACCTGAAGGATCCTGGGAAACATCTTGTCCTGGATCTTATCCTGCAAGGAATCACTGGGTCAAAGCACTAAAGGACATACTATTTGGGAGGGAGGGAGCTGTAACAGAGCCTATTTTTTCCCAATATCCCTACCCCATGCTTCATCCCAGGATGTTGCAATACTATCATATTCTACAGTTACTCTTGAGATCTGCAGTTGGGGATGGGGACTGGTTTGTCCATGGGCATCTAGAGAACTGTACTGCAAGTATTCCTTGCAGAGGGTAAGGAAAAGAATAGTCATCATTCAGAGGTACAGAATCAGAGGTAGATTCATCAGTAGATGGGGTGGAAAGCTTTGGTCCAGGTTAGTTACTTAGTTTTGTATTGATTAAGAGCACTTCTACTGAGAAGCAGCATGATCTGACAGTGATTTGATCTTGATCCTGCCATTTACCTGTTTCACAACTTTGGTTGATGTACTTAATCACTCTTTACCTTAATTTTCCTTTTGTAAAATGTAATGTAAGAAGTGTTTTTTGTAATAATGAGTTATTTCCTGATTTTCACTTAAATAACTGAAAGAAATTGTCAATATCACATCTTTCACCAAACTGGAGACAATTAAAATTCAGAGACTACTCCTGTTTGGAGATAGTGCTTTAGACATATACACAAACCAACAGATACCAAATACACACACTCACTCATCCATTATCAATTTCACTTTTTCCTAACCCTAAGCCAAGATGCCACCAGAAACAAGCCATGGATAGCCGGGCACGGTGCCACACACCTGTAATTCCAGAGGCTGGGGAGGCAGAGGCAGGAGGATTGTGAGTTCAAAACCAGCCTCAGTAATTTAGCAAGGCTCTAAGTAACTTAGCAAGACTCTGTCTCTAAATAAAATATAAAAAAGGACTGAGGATTTGGCTCAGTATTTAAGTGCCCCCAGGTTCTCCTCTATACCAAACGAACAAACAAAAAACAAAAAGAAAAAAAAGTCTAAGGAGAAAGAAGGCCACTTATGCCAAAGGAATTTTGATTTTTATAATCTAGCTTATCCCCACCTAAGATTAAGGTTTTATTTTAGTACCTACATTTGTAGTTAATTCTCCTCTGTCAACTATTGCCTTCTGCCCATCTAACTCTTGCAGGGTTCCTTTTGGAAAGTGACTATTCACATGTCACTGGATATGCTGATCAAATACCTTTTAGCAACACTTCTTCCCACCAGAAGTTGTTATTGATCTTGCAGTTAGGTTATGCACTTGAGATAGCAGTCCATATGGCTCAGTGAATCAAAACATTATCCGTAATCACTTGCTTTCATATCATAGAGTCAAAACCAAACTGATCATTCCTCCCTCAAAGCCAGCTCCTGTCTTATGTCAGTCAGACTCCCTTAGTTTTTCAATTCTTCAAGCCCCAAAGCTTAGAGTCATACTTGACTTCTACTTTCCTGTCTCCTCATTTCAATCCTTACTTCGACCACTACAGGGTCCCTTGTGTCCTTCTCTTCCCACCTTCCCCTGCTGTTCCAGGTACTTTCATAGCATCGCATTCAATCAGAGTACTTCACAATGTTCACAGAGAGATCAGCAGTAGTCCCCCACACAGCCGCCCAGGTCTCTCTCCTCTCTTCATCCATCTCATGTAGATGAAACCTCCTAAACCAAGACTTTGGCCAAACTACATTTTTCCTTAAACAGGGCGCACTTTGTAGAATCTTGTACTATTTTTGGTGTGAGTGTATTCCAAATGTTGTTTCTGGTCTTTGTTTGTTGTTTGGTTAATTTGTATATAACATATTTTCTTATTCTTATTTATTCCCATATTTATGATTATATATAACAAAGCATCTGCTTGGTCTATAACCTTGCTAAGCACAAATGGCTTGATAAATCTCACTACATTTAGAAAGTAACTTGAAAAGTGACTTAAAAATATAAGCCATATGATTATAAATGTGAAATTCACTTGGAGGACCACAGGGGACATTTTAGAAAAGTCAACAAATTCTCTCTCTAGTAACTGGAGGTCATGACTTGTGCAATAAAGCAAATCTGGTTTGAATGCTCCAAGGTAAGCAGAAGCAAAACTTTGTATGTTTACTAATGATTACTGATTCTCCTGAGCTCTGATGTCCAGTATAGCTAATTTGAGTAACTTATATAACCTCAGTAAACCTCAGTTTGCTCTTCTTTGAAGCAGAAGCAAACTAAACTATTGCCGTTACATGAGTATATCAGGATGTCTCATTTATTGGCCGATACTGAATTGTCTAATTGCTTTTTTCTGCCTGTGAATACCTAATCATATTTAAAGTCCTATCTCTAGGAAGCTTATCTCTAGCTTTCTCTTACCACTAATGTATTTTCATCTGCAAACTCCCACATCATGGGGACCTAAACATACCTTCTTTCCATCCCTTCTTCTCTCATAACTTTGTAGCAAGTCATTGCTTTCACTTGCTAATATCTTTGTCTCCCTCTGTTGGAATGCTAGCTCCTCCTTGGCAGAATCCATGTCTAGCTAAACTAGTCTAGAGTGAACAATCAGTATACGTTGGGATTAAGAAAATGCTTTACATGTTAACATTTCTTTTTCTATTATTGATCCTGCTTAGAAACAATCATAAAGAAAAAATAAACCTAAAATCATAAATATTTTATTTTATCAAATACTTTAATAAGAATTTTCAACTGGATACTGAAGAAAAAATTGCACTAGAATGTGAAAGTATAATAAAATAGATACATGATAAAGTGATTAAACAAAGGTGAGGTTAAGTTTAACTGAAGTTGGCCAGATGAGACATAAATATTTATGAAATTATATAAGTTTATCTATATAATTATAATGTTTATTATATATACATATATAACCCCATTTATACAAATTACTTTTTCACATGCATAGCAAAATCCATACAGTGCTTTTCTTTTTGTATTTAAGTAATCATTATTTTGACTTTAAAAGTGATGAAAATAAGTGATCACTTTCAGCTCACTTTGGAATAAGTAAAAACTAACATGGAGAACTTTAGATTTAATCTGTTTGTTCAGTTTCTAAAAAAAACCCCATACTTATCACTGTCCTTCATTACACATTGAATTAATTTTAAATTCTGTGGCTTAAGTATCCATAGTCCCCCTCCAATATGGCTTTATTCTTCCTTGCACATATTGTAGAAGTTAGTTATGCTAAAGTTATTTCCATTCTGAAATGTACAATGTGTATTCATGAAACTTTGTTTCTGTTCTTTAAGTTCCTTTGACATTGATGTCCTACCCAGTAGTAAAGACTCAACTCAAATACCACGTATGCTTTCTAGATTCACGTGGAGATAACCTCTACATTCTTTGAGGTTCTTTTGTAGGAGTTTTATAGGGGTTAAGACTTGGAAAACACTCTTAATGCTTATGTTAACCATTTGTGTAATTCTTTTCACTTATTGGAGTCGTCAATGTCTTATTTATTTTGTTTTAATCTTTAAATATGTCATATGCAATATTTTCAAACCATTAGCTAATAAAAATAAATTATCTTCTTGAACACAAAATTATCGTATATGGGGTATTCATTTTGTATATACCTAAAATTGCACAACAAAAATAGACCTTAACAATGAGGACAGGTATTCTGGACACTCAGACATAGCATGCCATTCGAGAAATGCATAATGATTCTAATGAACATGAGGATCAGAAGATCTCGGTTTGGATTCTAAATCTGTGGTTTATCAGTTTATCATTCAAACTCTGGTTTTAAGACTTCTTGTCTCTAAAAGGAGGATGAAAACATTTATATTTTCTGCTCTATCAAATGAAACACTTTATGAAATTTCTCTATGATCCCATACATGTTAGTTATGTATGTTATGTATTAGTTATGTTATGTATGTTATGTATGTAGTTAGTTATGTTAGTTATGTATACATGTTAGTTATTTATTTGCAAATAAATAAATGTCTTCGGGGATTTTATGAGCACTAAGAGTTGAATGTTGAAAATTGAAAAGTAGAAGGGATCTCCTTGATTATAATATTTTGTGCATTTCCATTTTCTTTATAAATGTCTTCAAATGTGAGTTTTCTCTAAGGGTGGCGATGTTTACTACTTGGTGACTGAAAAGATGCTTAAGTCTTCTGTTCACTCACTTCATGAAATATTGGTCCAACACTTTTAAACCAATTTTTTTTTTAACATTTTCAGAATAACTTCCAGTATTTCATTTCAGTAATTTTCTTCATGAAGTTCAAAACCCATGCCTTTCCTTCTGTGACCTTTCCTCCTATCCGTACAAGCCAAATATTTGGACACAGGCATAATATTATGGATTGTGTTGGCTGAACTGGCTACTATCTTAAAGTATGTTAAAAACTGCTGTAAAAGTGAAAATAGCAAGAAGATGGTTGAACATTCTCTGCATAGATTAATGCAAGTTCAAGGCCAGAAACACATAAACAACCACCAGAAATTCACATTAAGTCGAGCAGACTTTAAATAATACAAATGAATATGTTTAATCTCCAAAGAATTAATGCTTGGGAGCAGAACTGTAAAACCACATAATCTAGTTGAGGAAATCTGGCTCTAGGAATAAAAAGATATCTAAGCCTGTTAGGAAGGGCTGTGGAGAGAATCATGGGTGTAGGTAACATGTGATAGGTGAATGTGCACAGAGATGACTCAGAATGGCTGATTTTCATTCAGGCTTCTGTTTGAATGCTGGTGGCTTAGATTGAGAGGCTGGAATAAAGAAGTTAGATAAATCACTGCACTTCTTTTGTGGTATAGCTTGCTGGAGGCTCAGGATTAGGAAAACTTGTGCTACAGAAAAAATTGGAACTCCAAGAGAATTACCTAAGAGAACTCAATTTCTCCAGGGGCTTTAGGGCTGACTCAGAGCTCTTAAGTATCAGGGGTTGTCTAGAACTTATCCTGCACCTGGTGATAATGACTAAATTTGCCTTCAGATATGCAGAGGGTGCTGATGCTGACAAGGGTTTTTATCACAGAAAATGCCATCAGATCTTGTGATGTACCAGGAAGGCTAATTTATTTCTTAAATAAATTAAGGTGAAATTGACACAATATAAAATCAGGATTTTTATTTATTTATTATCATTATTATTTTTATTTTTATTTTTTATTTATTTATTTATTATTATTATTTTTTTTTTTTTGGCGGTGTTGGGGATTGAACCCAGGGCCTTATGCTTGATAGGCAAGCACTCTACCAACTAAGCTATATATATATCCCCAGCCCAAAAATCAGCATTTTAAAGTGTCCAGCATAGTTGCCTTTAGTTCAATCACTACCTCTAACTCCAAAACATGCTTTGCACCCTCAAAGAAAATCCTGCACCCATTAAACAGTTACTCTTGATTCCTTCTCTCCTTTCTCTGGCCACCACCAATTTGTTTCCTGTCTCTATGATTCACTTATTATGGATATTTGATATGAATGAAACCACACAATATAATTAGTTTGTGTCTGACCTTCTTTCATTTAGCAAAATGCTTTCAGGATTCATTCATGTGCCAGGTGCGATGGTGCATTCCTGTAATCCCAGCAGCTAGGGAAGCTGATGCAAGAGGATCTCAAGTTCAAATCCGACTTCAGCAATTTAGTGAGACCCTAAGCAACTCAGTGAGACCCTGTTATAAATAAAATACAAAAACTGACTGGGGATGTGGCTCATTAGTTAAATGCCCCTGAATTCAATCACCAGTACCAAAATTAAAAAAAAAAAAAGATTCATTCATGTTATAACATTCATCAGTATTCTATGCCTTTTTATGGCTGAATAATATTTCATTACATGTATAAATTACAATTTGCTTACCCGTTCATTCATTGATGAATATTTGAGTGGTTTCCACATTCTGAGTGGTGCTGTTGTGACAGCACCACTTGTGTACAAGTTTTTCTTTGAACACTTGTTTTTGATATGTTGGGTATAGACCTAGGAGTAGAAGTGCTGGATAAAATGGTAATTCTATTTATGTTTTTCAGGAACCACCAAATTGGTTTCCTCAATGACTACATCATATTTACATTTACAGTGTCTATATATGTGGAGTACAATTTCTCCATTTCCTCACCAATGCTTATTTTCCTTTTTGTTGTTGTTGTTGTTGTTGTTGTTATTGTTTACATGAGTGTAAAATGGTATCTCATTGTGGTTTTGATTTGCATTTTCTTAATGGCAAATGGTGCTCAGCATGTTTTCTTGTTCTTATTAAATATATCTTCTTCAGAGAAATTTCTGTTCAAGTCCTTTGCCCATTTCTTAACTGGGTTGCTCATCTTTTTTGTCATTTCTCTTATGAGCTCTTTATATATACTAGATAATAGATCCTTATTAGATGTACGATTAACAAATATTTTTTAATTCATTCTCTTTTTACTTTCTTGATAATATTCTTTGCTGCACAAATGTTTTAAATTTTGATTGTCACACACACACACATTATGCCTTTAGGGTTTTATATGTAAGAATCCATTACCAAATCCAAGGTCATGGAGAATTATCTACATGTTTTCTTCTAAGAGTTTTGTAGCTTAAGCATTTACAGATAGATTTTTGTTCTGATTTAAGGTAATATTTGTGTATTGTCTGAATTAGCAATCCAGCTTCCAACTTGTACATGTGAATATCCAATTGTTCCAGCACAATTTGTTGAAGAGGTGATTCACTGTCTATTCCTAGGCATTGGCACCCCTTTCTAAAATCAATTGGTCATGGGAAGACAAGTTTATTTCTTAGATTTTGATTCTATTTGATTTTTCTGTGTTTTTATTCTTATTTTAGTATCATGATGATTTGACTACTGTGGCTTGGTAGTAAGTTTTGAAATTGGGGTGTGAGTCCTCCAACTTTATATCTACATATCTGTTTATCTAGGCTGTTCGTAGTCCCTTGATATTCAGTATGAATTTAAGAATCAGCTTTTCCACTTCTGCAAAGAAAACTCTTGGAATTTTGCAGGGGTGGCCTTGAATCTCTAGAGCACTTTGCTATACTGACAATGTTAAATATTCCAATTTATGAACATGGCATATCTTTCCATTTAATCAGGTCTTCTTTAATTTCTGTCAGCAGTCTTTTGTAGTTTATATTGGAAAAGGCTTTCACTGTCTCAATTAAATTTGTCCCTAGGTATTTTATTCTTTTGAATGACATTTGTAAATGGCATTGTTTTCTTGATTTCCTTTTCAGGTTGTAAATTGCTGGTATATAGAATCATAACTGAATTTTGTATCAATCTTGGGTCCTGCATCTCTGATGAATTGGTTAAGCTTTCAAAAATATTCTTTGGGATTTTCTATATATAGAATCATGTCATCTTCAAGTAGAGCTTGTTTTCCTTTTTCATTTCCAGTTTGGATTCTTTTTATTTCTTTTTCTTGCCTAATTATTTAACACAATGTTGAATAGCAGTACTAACAGTAACCATACTTGTTTGATTCCTTACCTCACAGTGACAGCTTGCTTTCTTTCTTTATGGAGTATTATATTGGTGTGCTAGAGCTGTCATGGTAAAATACCACAGATTGAATGGCTTAAACAACAGATTTTTTTTTCCCCTGCAGTCTGGAGGCTAAAAAAATCCAAGATCAAGGGGTCAGCAGGTTTGATTTCTCCTGAGATCTCTCTCCTTGACTTACAGATGGTCACTTTTCATGGTTTTCACAGTTTTGGTGTCTCTGACGTGTCTTACTCTTCTTATAAAGAGAGAAGTCCCATTAGATTTGGATCCTACCCTTATGACCTAACTTATCCTTAATTACCTCATTAAAGGCCTTATCTCCAAATACATTTCTAAGGTATAAGGTTTCAATTTATCAATATTGGAGGCACAAAATGCAACCCATAATAAGTATGATTTTACCTGTGAGTGGTCCAGAAAAGACCTTTATCATGTTAACAAAGTTCCCTTCTATCCTCAGTGTTTTTATCATGAAAAGAAAATTAATTTTATCACAGGATTTTTTGTATTAATGGAGCTAGTCATGTAGGATTTCTCTCCCCTTTTCTGTTGTTTCTGGAGAGTATTACATTGATTGCCATTTGTATTCCGAAACACCCTTGCATTTCTGGGTTAAATCTCACTTGGACAGTTGTATATAATTCTTTCGATATGCTGTTGGATTCTATTCACTGTTATTTTCTTAAGGATTGTTGCATCTGTATTTGTAGGAGGGATATTGGCCTATGGTTTTTTTTCCAGATGTTGTCTAATTTTAGTATCACCATAATGCTGGCTCCATACAATGTGATAAGAATTGTTCTCTTCTCTTTGGAACAATTTTAAGAAGGGTTGCTTGTTAGTTCTTTTTTAAATAGTTAGTAGAATTCACCAGTGAAACCATCTGGGTCTGAATTTTTTTGTTGTTGTTTTTAAGTAGTTTTTGATTATTGATTTGATCTTGTTATTTATTACATTTAGATTATCTATTTCTTTTGAGGTCAGTTTTGGTAACCTGTGGTTCTAGAAATCCATCCTCTTCATCTAGGTTTATAAAAATTTTCATAGACTCTCTTATCATGCTTTTTATTTCTATAAGCAGGATTAATTATTGAGACATACTGTAATCTGTTCTCTGCAATGTTTGCATATAGAATTGTGTGTTCAGTTGACATGTTAAAAATACGATCTTAAAATGGGAGTGCCTGATCATCAAGACCTTACAAATTCTTGTTTAGCACCTGGTTTCTTGGAGCGTTCAAGTGTTGCCATGGGGAGAGACAACATTTCTCTCAATCTCACCATGAACACATGAAAGACTGAATCCAAAGATATCATTAAGAATGAAGGGAAATAATGGAGTGGAAATATGATGAGCTCTCATACTGATGGGGCTCTGAGTTTATTCTAGGCAGTGCACTAAACACTTAAACTTATTTAATCCTCGTCACAACTCTCTGAAGTGGTGCCACTTTTATGCTGTTTTCAAATGCAGACAAGGAAATTGAAACTAATTAAAGTATATAAAAACAGAAATAAGAAAAAAAGAAAAAAAAAAAGCTTTTCTAAGGTTAGAATAAGGGGGAGAGGTGATCCTGGAACCCACGTCTTTCTGTGACCCATGTCTAGGCTTCCAACTGACTACACAGAAGCCAAAGAAATTAGTTTCCTAGTTCCTGCAGAATTTGGCATTAATTTTTCATAAAATGAATAAGTTTCTCAATTTTCCCAATGACAAGTTTTGGAATTGAAAATAAATTTGAGTTATGATAATTTCCTGCTTACAAAAAGAGCGAAGTCACAGGATTTTAAGTTCATTGACATACTTGAATCATTTTAGAAAGAAGTAAAACTATTTTATAGCCTAATAGTTTAGCTATTACAAGGTAAGAAAGTTTATGAAGTTCTAAAATTTTCAGTGTAGCACAAAGCACATGAGGTAAAACTGTAAAAACAAAATCATCACGGTGCACTCTTTAATGACCCAATAAGGGTTTTATTATTCCAAAGCGGATTTGCTTAGCCTAATAAATCCAATAATCTATCTAAAAGGCTCTTTCCTTTTCCTCCTACAGCTAAGCAATGGAATATACTCTATCTAAAGGTAAATGTATTAAAACAAGATAATAGAATTTTTAAGAAGAAACTGAAAAAGATTTACTATGTTCAACAACATTAGCTTCACTATAAAAATTGTTACAAAAATGATTTCTGATATTTAGACATGGCAGTTTTTTGAGTCTTGGAACTAAAAATGTCTACTAGATAGCACACCTTGATTTCATAATTGAGAGGCAAAAGATGGTTCAAAATTTTAAAAAAGAAATCCAGGACCATTATAATTTGAAACATTTAGTGCCTAATTTCAAGTCATTTCCATCTTATTAAAGTGTTACACATATATTTCCTATCTAAAATGAAAATGAAATAACTAAAAAAGTATAAAATCTGGCAGTAAATCAAAATGTAACAACAGGGTTTTTTTCAAGATGGCGGACTAGAGGGCGGCTGCATTTCACTTTGCTCCAGGACGCAAGATTCAAAAGAGGAGATAGTGAGAGACTTGGGACCAACTCAAAGCCGCCGGGGGAGTCTCTCCCATTGGGGAGGCGTCCCGGATGGGGCGGTAGCCCTGGAATGCAGGGAACTTTGTGAAGTAGAGTTGCTTGGCAAGACGCCCCTCCCCCCGCTGGAGCGGTAAACACAGACAACTGGGATCATCGTAGAGGAGGCGGCTCAGCACAGCGCTTGGACTCGGAGCAACCACTGGGGCTCCAGGCGGCTGCCTGAGGAGGAGCTGCGTGGTGACCTGTTTAGACTCAGAGCGATCGCTTCTGAACACCGGGGGGCTGCCCAGAGGAAGAGGAGGAATGTGGTGGGTCACTTGGTCTAGGAGTGACTGCATCAGAGCCAGAGGTGGTTGCCGGGGGAGGAGCTGCGTGGCGAACTGTTTGAACTCAGAGCGAGCGCACCTGAGCACCGGGGGGTTGCCCGGAGGAAGAGGAGGAGCGCGGTGGGTGGCTTGGTCTGGGAGTGACTGCATTGGAGCTACAGGCGGTTGCCAGAGGAGGAGCTGCGTGGTGAGCTGTTTGAACTCAGAACGACCGCTTCTGGGCACCGGAGGGTTGCCCGGAGGAAGAGGAGAAGTGCGGCGGGTCGCTTGGTCTGGGAGTGACTGCATCAGAGACACAGGCAGTTGCCAGAGGAGGAGGCGAGTGGTGAATGACCGCTCCTGAACACCGGTGGCCTGCCTGGAGGAAGAGCGCGGTGGGTCCCTTAGTCTCGGAGCCACCGCTCCTGAACACCCCGGGGGGCTACCCCGAGGAGGAGGAGGAGGAACAGGGCGGGTCACTTGGACTTGGAGTGACTGCCTAGGGCTACGGGCGGTTGGTGGGAGGAGGAGACTCGAAGTGAGTTGCTTGGACTCCTAGAGACTGCGTGGGAAACTGGGCAGCTGTCCGGAGGAGGAGGTGTGTGGTGTGTCTCTGGGTCTCGGAGCTATTGTATGGGGCTCCAGGTGGCGACTGAGAGGAGGGGCCGCATAGCCAGGCGATTAGGTGCAGAGCAGGGTCCCAGGACCGGCTTCTTGGTAGAAGAGCCGCACAGAGACACGCCTAGGGGCGGAGCGAAGTTTCCAGGACTGCAGGCAGATTCTCTGGGAGAGGTAGCCTAAGGAGACTCGTCTGCGAAGGGTGAGGCTCCCAGGCCCAGGAGGTAGGTCCGGGTCCCTGAGAACGTTGCAGAGGAAGACAGCCAAGCCCAGACGGTAGTTGTGGACTGAGGGGAACCTCTAGGAGGGGAACTGACCAGCGAGACGTCCCCACTGAGTGAGTCTTCCCTGCCAGGTGAGATTTTCCCACAGGGACGGTAAAACCAGAGACACAGGCACAAACAGGTCTTGCCTCAGCCCACAGCCTAGTTCCCCATTGGATGACCATTGGTCAACAAGTGGAGGCACCTCTGCCCACTAGCAGGGAATATACCCCACCTGAGGGTCACCACCCCAAGAGAGGCAACTTCTTCGTGGAGCTCCGCATTATCAACTTCCTCCAAGACTTCAGGCTACTGAAGGATAAGAGGGGATATACTAGCAATCTTCAGGGACTTTATAAGTCGGTAGAGGAAATCTGCAATATCTTAATGACCCACTGATTACTGAACAATATGAGAAAACAAGGGAAGAAAATGCCCCAAACAAATCTAGATGTTACATCAATAAAATCCAACGACAGCATGGCAGAAGAAATGTCAGAAAGGGAGTTCAGAATGTACATAATTAAAATGATTAGGGAAGCAAACGATGAGATGAAAGAGCAAATGCAGGCATTGAATGATCGCACCAATCGACAGTTAACAGAGCAAATACAGGAAGCAAAAGATCACTTCAATAAAGAGTTAGAGATATTGAAAAAAAACCAAACAGAAATCCTTGAAATGAAGGAAACAATAAACCAAATTAAGAACTTCATAGAAAGCATAACCAACAGGATAGAACACCTGGAAGACAGAACTTCAGATATTGAAGACAAAATATTTAACCTCGAAAACAAAGTTGAACAAACAGAGAAGATGGTAAGAAATCATGAACAGAATCTGCAAGAACTATGGGATATCATGAAAAGGCCAAATTTGAGAATTATTGGGATTGAGGAAGGCTTAGAGAAACAAACCAAAGGAATGAACACTCTATTCAATGAAATAATATCAGAAAATTTCCCAAATCTGAAGAATGAAATGGAAAATCAAGTCCAAGAGGCTTATAGGACTCCAAATACACAAAATTACAACAGACCCACACCAAGGCACATTATAATGAAAATACCTAGCATACAAAATAAAGACAGAATTTTAAAGGCTGTGAGAGAAAAGGACCAAATTATATTCAGGGGGAAGCCAATACGATATCAGCAGATTTTTCAATCCAGACCCTAAAAGCTAGAAGGGCCTGGAACAACATTTTTCAAGCTCTGAAAGAAAATGGATGCCAACCAAGAATCTTATACCCAGCAAAACTTACCTTCAAATTTGACGATGAAATAAAATCATTCCGTGATAAACAAAAGCTAAAAGAATTTACAAAAAGAAAGCCAGCATTACAGAACATTCTCAGCAAAATATTTCATGAGGAAGAGATAAAAAACAAAGAAGCAAATCAGCAAAGGGAGGAATTATCCTAAAGGAAATGTCAAATAAAGGAGGAACCAAATGTGTCAAAAAATAAATAAATAAATAAATAAAATTTTAAATATGAACCAAATGACTGGGAATACAAATCATATCTCAATAATAACCCTGAATGTTAATGGCCTGAATTCATCAATCAAAAGACATAGACTGGCAGATTGGATTAAAAAGAAGGATCCAACAATACGTTGCCTGCAAGAGACGCACCTCATAGAAAGAGATACCCATAGACTAAAGGTGAAAGGATGGGGAAAAACATACCATGCACATGGACCCAGCAAAAAAGCTGGAGTATCCATCCTCATTTCAGATAATGTGGACTTCAAGCCAATGTTAGTCAGAAGGGATAAAGAAGGACATTTCATACTGCTTAAGGGAAGCATAAATCAGCAAGATATAACAATCATAAACATCTATGCCCCAAACAGTGGCTCATCCATGTATGTCAAACAAATCCTTCTCAATTTTAGAAACCAAATAGACCATAACACAATAATACTAGGTGATTTTAACACGCCTCTCTCACCACTGGACAGATCTTCCAAACAAAAATTGAACAAAGAAACCATAGATCTCAATAACACAATCAATAATTTAGACTTAGCAGACATTTATAGAATATACCATCCAACCAAGAGCGAATACACTTTCTTCTCAGCAGCACATGGATCCTTCTCTAAAATAGACCATATATTATGCCACAAAGCTAATGTCAGCAAATACAAGAAGATAGAGACACTACCTTGTATTCTATCAGATCATAATGGATTGAAGTTAGAAATAAATGAAAGAGTAAAAAACAAAAACTACTCCAACACCTGGAGATTAAATAATATGCTATTATATGATGAATGGATAACAGAAGATATTAGGAAGGAAATTAAAAAATTCTTAGAGGTAAATGAGAACAAGGACACATCATATCAAAATCTCTGGGACGCTATGAAATCAGTACTTAGAGGAAAATTTATTTCATGGAGCGCATTTAATAAAAGAAGTAAAACTCAACAAATAAATGACCTAACACTACAGCTCAAAGCCCTAGAAAAAGAAGAACAGACCAACACCAAAAGTAGTAGAAGACAGGAAATGGTTAAACTCAGAGCTGAAATCAATGAAACTGAAACAAAAGAAACAATACAAAAAATTGACAAAATAAATAGTTGGTTCTTCGAAAAAATAAACAAAATTGATAAACCTTTAGCCACACTAACAAAGAGAAGACGAGAGAAAAACCCAAATCACTAAAATTCAGAATGAACAAGGAAATATCACAACAGACACGACTGAAATATAAAACATAATTAGAAGCTATTTTGAAAATCTATACTCCAACAAAATAGAAAATTTCGAAGACATCAACAGGTTTCTAGAGACATATGAATTGCCTAAACTGAACGAGGAGGACATACACAATTTAAATAGACCAATTTCAAGTAATGAAATAGAAGAAGTCATCAAAAGCCTACCAACAAAGAAAAGTCCAGGACCTGATGGGTTCTCAGCCGAGTTCTACAAAACCTTTAAAGAAGAGTTCATTCCAATACTTCTCAAAGTATTCCATAAAATAGAAGAGGAGGGAACCCTCCCAAACTCATTCTATGAAGCCAATATCATCCTGATACCTAAACCAGACAGAGACACATCGAGGAAAGAAAATTTCAGACCAATATCCTTAATGAACATCGATGCAAAAATTCTCAACAAAATTTTAGCAAATTGCATACAAAAACATATTAAAAAGATAGTGCACCATGATCAAGTGGGTTTCATCCCAGGGATGCAAGGTTGGTTCAACATCAGGAAATCAATAAATGTAATTCACCATATCAATAGAGTTAAAGTCAAGAATCACATGATTATTTCAATAGATGCAGAGAAAGCATTTGATAAAATACAGCACCCCTTCATGCTCAAAACACTAGAAAAAATAGGGATAGTGGGAACATTCCTTAACATTGTAAATGCCATTTATGCTAAGCCCATGGCTAATATCATTCTAAATGGTGAAAAACTGAAAGCATTCCCCCTAAAAACTGGAACAAGGCAGGGATGCCCTCTTTCACCACTTCTTTTCAATATCATCCTTGAAACTCTAGCCAGAGCAATTAGACAGACCAAAGAAATTAAAGGGATACGAATAGGAAAAGAAGAACTCAGATTATCCCTATTTGCTGATGATATGATTGTATACTTAGAGGAACCAGGAAATTCCACCAGAAAACTTTTAGATCTCATTAGTGAATTCAGTAAAGTAGCGGGGTATAAGATCAATGCACACAAATCTAAGGCATTTTTATACATAAGCGATGAATCTTCAGAAAGAGAAATTAGGAAAACTACCCCATTCACAATAGCTTCGAAAAAAATAAAATACTTGGGAATCAATCTCACAAAAGAGGTGAAAGACCTCTACAATGAGAACTACAGAACACTAAAGAAAGAAATTAAAGAAAACCTTAGAACATGGAATGATCTCCCATGTTCTTGGATAGAAAGAATTAATATTGTCAAAATGGCCATACTACCAAAAGTGCTATACAGATTCAATGCGATTCCAATTAAAATCCCAATGATGTACCTTACAGAAATAGAGCAAGAAATTATGAAATTCATCTGGAAGAATAAAAAACCCAGAATAGCTAAAGCAATCCTTGGCAGAAAGAGTGAAGCAGGGGGTATTGCAATACCAGAACTTCAAATCTAATACAAAGCAATAGTAACAAAAACGGCATGGTATTGGTACCATAATAGAAAGGTGGATCAATGGTGCAGAATAGAGGACGCGGATACAAACCCAAATAAATACAATTTTCTCATACTAGACAAAGGGGCCAAAAATATGCAATGGAGAAAAGATAGCCTCTTCAACAAATGGTGCTGGGAGAATTGGAAATCCATATGCAACAGAATGAAACTAAACCCATATCTCTCACCATGCACGGAACTAAACTCAAAATGGATTAAGGATCTCGGATTCAGACCAGAGACCTTGCATCTTATAGAAGAAAAAGTAGGTCCAGAGCTTCAACATGTCGGCTTAGGACCAGACTTCCTCAACAGGACCCCCATAGCACAAGAAATAAAAGCAAGAATTAATAACTGGGATAGATTCAAACTAAAAAGCTTTCTCTCAGCAAAGGAAACTATCAGCAATGCAAAGAAAGAGCCTACAGAGTGGGAGAAAATCTTTGCCAATCATACTTCAGATAGAGCACTAATCTCCAGAATCTATAAAGAACTCAAAAAACTCTACACCAAGAATACAAATAATCCAATCGACAAATGGGCTAAGGAAATGAACAGACACTTCACAGAAGAAGATGTACAAGCAATCAACAAACATATGGAAAAATGTTCAACATCTCTAGTAATAAGAGAAATGCAAATCAAAACCACCCTAAGATTCCATCTCACCCCAATTAGAATGGCGATTATCAAGAATACAAGCAACAACAGGTGTTGGCAAGGATGTGGGGAGAAAGGTACACTCATACATTGCTGGTGGGGCTGCAAATTAGTGCAGCCACTCTGGAAAGCAGTGTGGAGACTCCTTAGAAAACTTGGAATAGAACCACCATTTGACCCAGCTATCCCACTCCTTGGCCTATACCCAAAGGACTTAAAATCAGCATATTACAGAGATACAGCCACATCAATGTTCATAGCTGCTCAGTTCACAATAGCCAGATTGTGGAACCAACCTAGATGTCCTTCAATTGATGAATGTATAAAGAAAATGTGGTATATATATACAATGGAATATTACTCAGCCATAAAGAATGATAAAATTATGGCATTTGCAGGCAAATGGATGAAACTGGAGAATATCATGCTAAGTGAGATAAGCCAATCTCAAAAAACCAAAGGACGAAAGATATCGCTAATAAGTGGATGATGACACATAATGGGGGGTGGGAGGAGTTAGTGTTAGGGTTAGAGTTAGGGTTAGGGAGGGGGGCAGGAATGGAGGAAGGAAGTACTGTATAGAGGGAAAAGAGGGGTGGGAGGGGTGGGAGGGGTGGGGGGGAAGGGAAAAAAATAACAGAATGAATCAAACAACATTACCCTATGTAAATTTATGATTACACAAATGGTATGCCTTTACACCATGTACAGAGAAACAACATGTATCCCATTTGTTTACAATAAAAAAAAAAAGGTAACAACAATAACATGAAAACATGTACATGAGAAAACACAAAGGAAAAAATACCTCTGTGTAATTTTAGCCTTCATAACTCAGCACTTACTGCAATTTCTCTCCTGGAGCAGATGGAAGACAATTACATATTTCTGAAATATGTAAAATGCCTATTATTTTCTTTCAGCTATTTCTGAACCTAATTAGGAAAGGAGACAAATTGTTCTAAGCAGATGTTGATGAAGATGCAACTTGGTTCTGTTCACAGAATGTGGGGAAACAATACACTAACTTCTCAAACATTATTATTAGAATTTCTTTTAGGTAAATTATTCCCCATACAATTGTTTTTTCAAAGAACATAAGATGATGGTAACTAAGTAAAAGGAAGATTTTTTTCCTAGAAATTCTCTATGCTTTTTCTGCGTACTCTAAGAATCATGCGTGCTCTAAGAATCATGATAGTTAAAACCATGATTCTGAACTCAGACTGTCTAGTTTGACGTCTTTACTAGTATGTGTGATCTTGTGAACATCCTTTAATGTCTTTCTCAGTTTTCTGTTATCTATAAAAGCAACAATAATAGTTTCTACTACCTAGAGTTGTTTTCAGGATTGAATGAACTAAATTCAGTTCTTGAAACATCACCCAGCAGGTTGTAAGCATCCAAAAATATTTGCTGTCATTATTATTCTTGTCTAAAACACCTGATCATCTACCAAGTCTTTCTGAGTCTAATCTTCCATCTGTTGCCTGTGATTGACTATGATGATCTTTTTATATTGTTGAGTGACTACTCTTTGATGTATATTTAGATCCCCCTGGTTTCTATTAACTCCTCCAAATATTACAGTAACAAGCGTGCTGTATATATCTTCCTGAGCATCTACTGGGAGTTTTATCCAGGATATTTATATATATAAAACTATAGGTGAATTGTTCGTTCCTAAGATGTATATCTTCCCACCACTTTCTATTGTCTTCTTGATTTTTAAAATGTTTTTTATTTTTCCATTGACACATAATAATTCTACATATTTATGGGGTACCCTGTGATGTTTCAATTTATATATATATATATATATATATATATATATATATATATATATATGAGAGAGAGAGAAATATTCAAATCAGATAAGAAAATCTGTCTCTTTGAACACTTATAATTTCTTTGTAGTGAGAACACTCAAAATTCTATTCTATTCTATTCTAGCTGTTTTGATATTTTTAATACATCATTATCATCTCTAGCCACCGTATTGTGCAATAGAACACCAGAACTCACCTCTCCTCTCTAATTGTAACTTGGAGCCCATTAATCAACCTGTCTCCACCCCTCTCTCCTCAAACTCCCCCAGTGTCTGGTAACTACTTTTCTAATCTCTATTTCCATGAGATCAATTTTATCCTACTACTTATCTTCATCTATCATTTTTTTGCACATACGTATGTCTTTTATAGATGATTTTGCATACATTTTACTTATTTTCTTTACTTATTATTCTCAGTGAATGTATATTCCAAGGGTTAAAGTTTTAATGTTTTCTTCAAAACAAAGCAAGGTGGACAACGGCAAATGTTACAGTATCATGGATATAAAATACAGGCTTCATTGAAAAAATACAAACTTCAAGAATTAGCAAGTGGTCATCATGTCACAGACAAGCACTCGGGATCCTGCTGTACGTACCCTGGGTTTGTCCCGGAGAGGACTGCTTTGGTCCCTTGATGCATTACCTCCCCTTTTTTTCTCACAGAGCTCGTGCCACTTTTCTTTCCACTCCATGTTGTGTGATGTCTGCAGTTGTTTCACGGCCTCACCAACACTTGTGAAGGTGAGGCCTTTGAATTTTAGATACTCTAATAGGTATCTAGTAGTGGCATCTCATTATTAATCTGCATTTTCCTGATTACTAATGATGTTGAACACCTTTTCATCTGTTGATCCTCTACAGTGACGTGTCAGTTCAAGTTCAAGTGCAAGAGTAGATAGAAGACGATTGTGTTTTTATGAAATGTGTAAAATTCCTACTATTTTCTTTCAACTGTTTCTGAACCTAATTAAGAAAGGAGACAAAGAGTCATGGGACCAAGAAGCCTGAGAATAGTTGAGTTGTCTGAAAGCACCAGGTGATCTCAGAAGAGACTTTGAGGCTGAAGGGCAAGTAGGCCTCTTTCTGTTTCCCAAGGAAAGTGGATCTGTGGTGGGGTCGAGGGCAGCCTCCCATTCTCCACCCACCCGAGATGGCAAAGCCCCAAGTCCTGCTAGGTTCCTTCTCAGGCAATCTGAGAGTCCTGGGTAATCCACAAGGCAATTCTACTTGACTTTCCTCAGCTAACGCTTTAGTAGGAGCAAATAGCCAAGAGCAAGATTTAAGTTATAGTAATAAAAGTGACTATTCCCAGCAATAGTACATTAGTAACCAGTTGTGACTAAATCCTGAGCTAATTTTCAAGTGTCTTATTTATTTAATCATTACTGTAACTATAAGAGATAGGTATTATTAACCCTCTGTTACATGAAAGAAAATTGAGACTGAAAGAGGATTAAAAACTTTAACATACTCTAGTAGCTTTCAGGTAAATTTTTCAATTTATATTTGATCACAGGTTTGTCTAACTTCAGAGAACAATACCACAGTGTTCTACTTTAATGCATCACAGAATAAACAGTTTGGGGGAAAGTTATTTGGCCATAACCAGGGTTACAGACATAGTAAATGAAAGGAGAAATAAGTAGGTAGAAATATGTCTGAATTAGTTCAACTAAGTGACCTGCCAATGAAAAATTTATTCCCGTGACATCATGAAATAACATTAATAAGTAAAATATCTACCATTAAAATATTATTACACATGTGTCCTTTCTTCATTTGCTATGTCCCTTACTATGGCAAATCATTTGATAGGGTCACTAACTTTTTTTGAATTTATTTTGTCTTTTTTGTTGTTTTTGCTCTAATTAGTTATACATGACAGTAGAATGCATTTATGCATTTTGATAAATCATACATAAATGCAGTATAATTTCTCATTGTACATATTGTAGTATCACATGGGTCATACAGTCATATATGTGCGTGAGGTAATAATGTCTGTTTCATCTACTATCCTTCCTACCCCAATACCCCTTCCCCTCCCTTCACACCCCTCTACCTAATCTAAAGTGACTCTATTCTTCTCTAGTGCCTCCCCCTTATTGCGAATTAGCATCTGCATATCAGAGAAAACATTTGGCCTTTGGATTTCTGGATTTGGCTTATTTTGCTTAGCATGATATGCTCAGGGCCACTGCAATGCTTGATGCTTAAATAAGATAAACTTACAGAAACTTAGTAGCTCCTTGAGGCTTTAAATAAGAAAATGAAGTATAGTATTTTCATGTTCATTTTTGTCCATCTTCACTTGCACTCTTGACTTCTCTTGATTTCCAAAATGACTGTTCATACACACGTGTGCACGCACACCCACCCCCATCACCACTGCCCCATAAGTTAGAATTATAGAATACGTTCAAGTTTTTTATAAAGCTCTTCAACTTCCAAAATCCTCAAGTTTCTCATAGGTCCTTCATAGGTTAGGTCTCACTGGGTATTTGACTGACTATTCCCTTTTCTTCCTTTCTGTTCTCGTCTCTGATGCTTCTCTTGGAAGCAGAAATAAACTCCTTCTTTTTTTTTTTTAATGCAGAGTAAATCAACAATCACTACTGGTTTCCTGGGCCATGACTAATGTACATGACTTCAGGGTTCCATCTTCTACTCCAAGTGGATTTTTAGAGTATTTTTTTGAAATAAGACAATCCTACCTGTGTTAGTTATCTATTAATCCCCAAATAGCAGCTTAAAACAATAAGCACTTATTATCTCAGAGTTATCTCTGCAACTTGCCTAGTAATTCTGACTTGGATCACTCACTAAGTCAGCCTCAGGCATCATCAAAGTCTATGGTCATCCAAAGGCTTAACTGGAACCAGACAATGAACTTCCAAGATGGCTCCCTCCCAGAGCTGCAGACAGAAGGCCTCATGTCTCTGTTGGCTATTGGAGTATGCTTCACTCCTCCTAACATGGACATCTACACAGAGTTTTATGATTATCCTCAAAGCATGCCAACTGATTCCTCCAGAGTTGCATAATCCAGAAAGACCTAAGAGGAAGCCACAGTGTCCTTTAATGTCATGTTTCTGGACATTTCACATCATGACTTTTGCCATATTCTATCTGTTAGAAGCAATTTACTATGAACAGCTCAATTCTGAAGGAAGGGGAGTTGGCTTCCAATTCCTGAAAGCAGAAGTATCAAAGAATTTGTGAGTACATTCTAATACAACCACACTTTTTAAAAGAAACTCTCATGCCAGAATGCATTTGTAATCTCATTATATAAAAATCCTTTTGTTATAGCTGAGTATAAACACTTAGAGCATGTCTCTCAACATACACACAGACTGAGTGCAAGATATTCTCAGGTCTAACGTCGGGTTCTTTTTGACACAGATAACATTCAAGAAATATTGTACATAATCTTTGCAAGGACTTTGCCTTGAGTATTCTTTAAAGAGTCTAGTCAGGGCAGCAAATATTCCTTATTAAACACCAGCTGTGCTGAATAGTAAGCAAATGACTTGTATAATAACCATGTGTAGTGTTGTATGTGGTAATAGAGATTTTCTAAATTTTCTGATTTGTTCAGCAATGTATTTTCTTGGATGTTGTCAACATCCAAGCAACAGAACAGTTGAGGACCACTGATTAATGGTTTGATGGTTTTATATATCAAATACTTGTTTTACTTAAAAAATATAGGACACATGTTCAACTTAGCTTAAATATTGAAGACAGTTATTTAAGTCTAGTTGATATGCTAGTCATACTCCCCTTATTTTCCAAAAGACTGTATGTTCCTAAATAGAAAAGTGAACAAAATAGCCTAATAATTAGTTTTTTTGTTATTATTAAGTACAAAAAATTAATTTGTCCAGTCTTTCAGGTGAACCGACTCTGTTTTGACATCAAACATGCAACACTCTGGTAGCCCTCTTGGGTAAAATTGCTTCTAAGAGAACTGAGATTTTTAAAATCTCATGTCTTTCATTAGAAATAAATCAAACTTGTCAGAAAGTCAGGAAAAATACCCACATGGCTACCACCACTGTTCTATGTTGTCACTGTGTGACATGATCCATGAGCAGCTCTGTAAGCTAATCTTGTTGAGAAATCTAAGGGCCTTAAGTGATAATTAACTTCTTTATGGCTAGATGATGAGCACAGTCAGAATTAAACTTCACATTTTCTGACTCATTCTCACTGATTATATTTTTTGCCTAATGTCTTTGTTCAGGTTGGAAAAGTATCTCTTATGTAGCCAATAAAAGACCTAAGGAATGCAGGGCTCTTCTGAGGACACCTTCTATCATGGGTTTCTGCCAACATTTTTGGTCTGTGAGATTCCAAAAGAGACAAAGGACAGCTGCATAATCCTCTTTAGCACCCTATGAGAGACCCCCTAATAATACTAAGCCATGTTTTTTAAATCTTCATGAATACCATTGGGCTTTAGAATACAATTGCATTGTTTAAGCAGTGTAATTTCAGGGAGTCACAGAAAGTATAATTACTGAGTTCTAACCTTCCAAACATATCTCTGCAGGTTGGGCTGTCAATGTGAGCATAATTTCCTTTTCATACTCTGGGAATGTGTGTGTGGCAGAGGGGACTACATTGGTATGTAGATTTCAATAATCAAACATTTTCAGGTTTATTGGTATCTTTTTCTGACATCATTCTCTTATGACAGAGAAAACTATTGCAATGGGAATTTTTAAGGAAAATAAGAACTCCAAATAAATAAAGCAAAGAAACAAAGGATTCTGAACAACTCAGGTGAAGGTGCTTCTGATCTGCTTGAGCTATGTGTATGTAGTGACTGGTTAAAAGAGTATGAACCCAGGGCTACCCTGCTGGTTTGATCCTTGACTCCACCATCTTACAGCTGTATTACTTTGGAAAATCAGTTGATTTTTCTGTTCTTCATATGTCAATAGTGAGACAACAGAATAGATTCCATGTAAACTCCTACACTTGAGTCTGGTTTACAGTAAATACTAAGTAGGTGCAATTTATTTTTAGCATGCGGAAAAATGGGAGACAGATATTTAAAAGCTATTTTAACTGTTGAACTTGCAAATATTTGAAACTTTAAAAGAGTTCCTCTTTGGTTAGGTCACTAAGGGATTTTGACTTGTTTCCTGTAATGCAACATGATTTCAAAGGTTCATATAAGGGTTTCATAATGCTGGCTTATGCTTATAGTATCAACTTTGGAAGATAAACCATTAGTGGTTGCCAAAGTTTTACTTGTGAAAATTTATTTTTAAAAACATAAAGAAGATAAAAGTCCAATTTTTTGTTGTTGTTGTTTAGTTCTAAAGGTTTTATTAAAGTTTGGTACTATCTTTTGAAGCAGTTGCATATTTTATATAAAAGCCTATTCTTATCTACCCACTTATGTATTTGGGTTGCTGTTTTGAAAACAGTTATAGGCAAAAGCAGAGAGACCTTCGGAGATAGTTGCAGATTGGGCTAGGGTAGTAATAGTGAACCATGAGAAAAGACCAAATTCTGAATGTGTGGTATTTGAATTGCTAATGCAGCAAATCATTTTAAAGATATTTTACATACCTCTTAAACTTCTTTGTAAATACATCTCAATTTGTATCATGCCATGTCTTGAGGCTAGACTCAAGAGAATATAATGATGGATCATCAGTGGATATGAGTAAAAGACAAGAGTTATGTTGATTGAACTGGTTTTGATCCAAAAAAATTAGAAAAATTACCTTGAACTGGGAAATGGACGACTAAAAAATGAACTGGGGTGGGAGGGAATTTCAGGAACTTCATTAATATATTTTATATTTGAGATATCATTCCCACCTCAAAATGGAGATATGAGGTGGTAGGCTTATCAGACAAAATAAGGAAGTCCAGTTAAATCAGAAATTTGAATTTAAAAAATTAATATAAATATAGCATAAATATGTAATGGTACATATTTATACTAAAAATTGTTCATTGGTTGTCTGAAATTCCCTTCTATTGGGTATCCTTTATTTTTATTTGTTAACTCTAGCAACTCTATAAAGTGGGCTGTTGGATAACAAGGAAAGAGGTTTCAGGCCAGAATCCTCAACATAAGGATGATCTTTAAGGTCATAAGACTGGATGAGAACATCAGTGGGAGGAGTGTGGACAGCAGTATAAAGTGATCCAAGGACCAAGTCCTGGGGTTCGATGTAGAGGTCAGATCATGAAGAGAAACAAGTCAGGATACTAAGAAGCAGAAGACAGAAAGTTTCAGGGGAAGCCAGGTGTTAGGGGTGTACTGAAAGTCATGTGAAGACAGGATTTCAAGAAGGAGTGTGTCAATCCTGCCAATAAACACAGGATGGTGAAGATTGAAACTGAGAAGAGACATGTTGAAGAAGATGACCTTTCTGGTTTTGGCCAAATAATTTTTGGTGAGTTAAGAGGGAACCCTGCCAAGAAGACGTTCAGAATTCTTTCGGAGATGAAAAAGAGTAATAATTTAATTTCATTTTTGTTTTTTGTTTTTGTTTTTGTTTTTGCATTGCTGTGGATGGAACTCAGGGCCACAATCATGTTGGGAAAGCACTCTTACCATTGAACTACATTCCAAATCTTCAAGGAGTTCTAAAATGTAAAGAAAATAAATATGGCGTCACATGGAATGGAAAATTAGGTCAAAGGAGTTTTGTTGTTGTTGTTTTAATAGAAGAAATAACAGGGTGTATTCTGACAAATACAATCCAAACAGAGAGAAAACTTGATGATACTGGACATAAAGGAGATAATTTTGGAGAAATGTCTCTGAAAGGAAAGAAGGAATGAAATCTAGAGAGAAAATGAAGGACATTGGCTTGGAATGTGGAGAAGTCACCCATAGGAACCAGTAACTAGGTGGAGTTCTTGGTACCAGCCCAAGGAGATGAGGAAAGTGGTCTTGGTATTTCCTGGAAGTTCTTTTTCTGTTTGCTTCCATTTCCCCAGTGAAGAAGGCAGCAAGGAGGTCCTTGGTGAGAGTGGACATTAGAGAACAAATGTAAGAGGCTTATGTCCTTTCGTTTCTTATTCAGCTTTTAACGTTTTTGTAGTTTTGTCTTTTATGAATTTTTTAATTCCTCTGCTACGAAACATTTTGTTTCTGTCCTGTTTGTGATATCTGTGTCCTATCTCTCCTGATACTTTGTAAATTCTCTGAAGCAGAATTCATACCAGTCAGGTAGAAATTCCTATGCCTTGGATATAATAAATGATCAATGAATGCTTATTAAGAAAGTCATTTTATAAAAAAAGAAATGGACTTACATTAAGTAGAAATATTCAACACAAAAATAAATACCACATGTTTTCACTTATGTGTGGAAATGAGAAGAATAGAGTGGAATAGTGGTCACTAGAGACTGGGAAGGGCATGAAGGAGGATGGAGATGCAAAGAAATTAGATAAGGAGCAACAAACTTCAGAAAGGAAGAGCTTGTTCTGGTGCTCTGCAGCCTAGGAGGGTAACTATTGATTATAACAAGCTATGCTATATTTCAAAATAACTCAAAAAGTGTACAAGAGTTCCCAGCACATAAAAGCGATTAATGTTTGAGAAGGTGGAAATGCTTATTATTCTGATTTGATCATTTTATATTGTATACCTGAATTGGATTATCATGTTGTACACCACAACGATGTACAATTATTACGTGTCAATAATTTTTTTAAGGGAAAAGTTATGTAACACCCAGAAAGTATTTTATTTAGGGTGAAAAACATTCCTCGTTTTTTGAAAAGCCACTATATATTGTAGCAGATTCAAATCAGCAAATCAGTTCTTTGATCTAGCAGTTATGAAAGTGTGAATCATAGAAAATACCATATGAAATGTATTAGCAACGGATGCTGAACCAGCAAACCATTTCTGGGTGCAGGTAATAGTTAGATAGCATAAGCATATCAATTATGCTTCAAAGTAGAAAGACAGATTCTTGAAATACAACCTCATAGATTCCAAACTGTAAGCAGCATATTTTACATAGAACTTTAAATATAGTTTAATAATAAGGATTTAACAAATGTTACCAATTATGTTCTTCAAAATATTAACTAAGTGAAATTATGTAGATATTTTCAAAAGGGTAGGAAAATAGAAATAATTATTCTCAAGAATTCACTATATATTAGGGGCTAAAATGTGTTGATATACTAACATATTTACAAATAAAATGATTTGGTGAAAATATTAGGTATTAATTTTGAAAGTATATATAATTATGACTCTGGTTTATTTTAGAGTATAGGTTTAACCATGCACTATGCAAATTAAAAAGATATTATATTCAGTGTTTATGTAATTGTGTAGTATTTCCTCTAAAATTATAGTAAAATACCTATAATTAAATAAATGCTCTCTTCAATTACTGTAAAGTCACATAATCTTTTTTGCCTCTGTAAACAAAGACCTATTGTGACATCCTTATGATAGCCACTCACGACAAAGTCTCACATTTTACACTTTTAGAAAAATGAAATAATTAACTTTGAAAAGATGAGTTAGCACATAAATACATCATTCATCAATAATTAGTGATAATACCAATTTATTTATCCAAAATTACAAATAGGTTTGTTGTCTTTTTAATTCACATACCCTGCCTTTAATGTTAAAGCTGTTTCAGACATTTCCAAACATAAAATAAATGTTTAGTTATATTTATAATCAAACAATCTGTCTTCCCTTTACTCTTACATTCCCAATAATGTGACAGAAGCCACATCTGGATCTATTTTCACACTATTTGATGTGACTATTTTCAAAAGAAAAACCAGTTCAATAAAATAATTAATCAATTTAAAGTCCATGCTTATTATAAACAGCTGACTTGAAAACTTGAGAATTATCATTTCTGTTCATTTCATTCCTTTTAGTTTCATCTTATTGCAAATGCATTCTTTTTCATTCTGGAAAAGAGTTTTTCCTAATTATTATTATTTTTTAAACTTCAGGACAAATTAACTTCACTCATTTTTACCATATTACCCCGAGCATCACATTTCAATACATTTGACATGTATCATCTCTAAATTTCCAACATCTGTAATGTACCCACCAATTATGCTTCCTTTGGGGTCCTGTCATTGTTTTGTGGCCGCTTCCTTGCCTCCTGGACTGTAGAGGTGAGCACTACTCTGCTTTCTTTGTGTCCATTTAACTGGAACTGTCTGTTCTTATTTTCCATGACTAAGAGAATGAGAGATTCCAGAGGTAGAATGGACTTCAGAATCCATCCTGTCACTTATCTTACTTTATGGCTGAAGGATCCCCTTAACTAGCCATCTACAGCTTAGTAGAGAGACCCAGGATGAGATCTCTAATCATATTACCCTTGAACTTCCACTCACATTTTTATGTACTTTGGATTAAAATGTACTTTCCATTTCGCTTCTCCATGAACTGCTCCAGGTCATTCTCCTTTAGCTCTCCACAGAGTATTTTGCTCCTGAGTACCATTTTTTCTCCCTTCTTTGGATCATATTCATGTCTACTCATCTTGCCTGAATGCAGTGTTGGCATTGAATGCAGACACCTGTTAGTGACCATGTTTTGCTTTTGGTTTTCTCCCCCAGGCAAATACTCAGTAGTGGAGTCACCCACTTTTGTTTTGCGTTTACCTAGTGCCACACATTACCTATTTAAGCACTTCTCACTCTTTTTTTGAGTGTTCATTTGGCTACCTGTCACTCCTAGAGACAAAGAAAAAAACATTTAACTATCCTTTTAGTTCCCAGGAAGCGCCATCGACCTGTTTCCTGACATTGTGCAAGGACTGGCACATAACCATGGATCTGGGAAATTTTCTGGATCTAGAGAACTTTTCTTCTTTCTCCTCTCTTTCCTTCACCTCAGAGTCTCAAACTTAGTGCCCTGAGGAAAATCAGGCAGTTGTTTCCCGTTTGCACAAGCTGTTGGGGGAGGTGGCCAGAGGATTGTCATTTGTTTTCTTAAGATCCTCTTTCTGCATAGTTTCAGAGATTGCAACCCCAGGCAAGGTTCAAGCCAGGAAGGAGCATGGATTAGGCTGATAGTGGGCTCCTGTATTCTGGAAGTACCATCTTAACCAGTGTTGTATTTTAGGTAGAGAGAGATACAAGAAGAGGCCTGGAGGTGGAGAAAAGTGGAAATTATCATTTCTAATGAGCATGCATTTTCCAGAATCTCAGAAAATCAGGTAGAGGATGTCAGAAAGATTCTTCCTCAGCTCATCAAAACCTGCACTGTGCTGTTAATCAGCAGGAGGCATTCCTATCAACCTCCCATCTAGCTGAAGAAGGTCATATAGCATGTTAATGCTTGATGTCATTTTAAAAGCCCAGAGGAAGTTCATTTCTCAAGGAGGGATAGAATGGGAAACTTTCAGATCAAGGATGCTGAATGGTTTGCTGGTGACAACTTAGAACAGTGATTGAGTGCTAAGCATCCTATTTTACTGAAATCACAGAGCCTGAGTTTCAATATCAGATTTACCACTTTTTGGCCACATGGTTTTTAGAAAGTTGGCACCATGCTTGATGTTCCAAAATAATAACATTCCTACTTAAGGTTAAAATAAGGAACAACAAAGTAATCTTTATTGAAGCTCTCTGTGCCAGATCGCTAGGTCTGGAACATTATAGATCATTATTTGATTTCTAAAAGTACTCTGTGAATCAGTTCTAATACTTGCTCCATTTTATATGTGAGTAGATTGATGTTTAGGAAAGTTGCCTAACTTGTCCATGATCATATAGCAACGTAGAGCTGGGATCTGAGGGGCTGTGGCTCCAAGCCCCTAAGCACTGTATTATGCAAGTCACAATAAGATAGTATAAGTGGGGCAAACAGGTGCAACCTCAGTACAATCCTAACACTCAATTGTAGGCATTCTTGTAGGGGAAATGCTATTTGGCATTATTTTGAGACATGTCCTTATTGTGATTCTCTGAAATCATGACTAAGGAGGTAACTGAGTGGGATATGACTCAATTGTCATCTGGTTATTAATTTACTCTTTAATTGTCCACATAGGAACTTGATGGCAAAGTTCTTATCCTAATTGTATCTCTATCTTCATCTTAAAAGGAAGTAATATAGATTTCCAATTCTCCCAGCACCATTTGTTGAAGAGGCTATCTTTTCTCCATTGCATATTTTTGGCTCCTTTGTCTAGTATGAGAAAATTGTATTTATTTGGGTTTGTGTCTGTGTCCTCTATTCTGTACCATTGATCCACCTTTCTATTTTGGTACCAATACCATGCTGTTTTTGTTACTATTGCTTTGTAGTAGAGTTGAACAAACATTTGGAAAAATGTTCAACATCTCTAGTAATAAGAGAAATGCAAATCAAAACCACCCTAAGATTCCATCTCACCCCAATTAGAATGGTGATTATCAAGAATACAAGCAACAACAGGTGTTGGCGAGGATGTGGGGAAAAAGGTACACTCATACATTGCTGGTGGGGCTGCAAATTAGTGCAGCCACTCTGGAAAGCAGTGTGGAGACTCCTTAGAAAACTTGGAATAGAACCACCATTTGACCCAGCTATCCCACTCCTTGGCCTATACCCAAAGGACTTAAAATCAGCATATTACAGAGATATAGCCACATCAATGTTCATAGCTGCTCAGTTCACAATAGCCAGATTGTGTAACCAACCTAGATGTCCTTCAATTGATGAATGGATAAAGAAAATGTGGTATATATATACAATGGAATATTATTCAGCCATAAAGAATGATAAAATCATGGCATTTGCAGGCAAATGGATGAAACTGGAGAATATCATGCTAAGTGAGATAAGTCAATCTCAAAAAAGCAATGGACAAATGATATCGCTAATAAGTGGATGATGACACATAATGGGGGGTGGGAGGGGTTAGTGTTAGGATTAGAGTTAGGTTTAGGGAGGGGGGCAAGAACGGAGGAAGGAAGGACTGTATAGAGGGAAAAGAGGGGTGGGAGGGGTGGGGGGAAGGGAAAAAAATAACAGAATGAATCAAACAACATTACCCTATGTAAATTTATGATTACACAAATGGTATGCCTTTACGCCATGTACAAACAGAGAAACATCATGTATCCCATTTGTTTACAATAAAAAAAAATTTTGAAGCCATTATTTTATAGGATATGTTTAATACACATTTTAAAAACGAGAGTTGAGATCGCTTGAGTTCTCTTCCTTAACAGTAAGGTGGGAGTTCCTTTGCCCCATTCCCCATTTGGCAGTTCAGGGAAAACCATAGTACTCTTCCCAGAATGACGCCCATATGACACTTAGCACAGTGCCAAGGACATTATTTAATAACTGTTAGCATTTTGCTAATTTAATAAAGTATGTAATTTAAAAAAAAAAAAAAGGAAGTAATATAGAGTAATAGCAATTGTTTCCTCATAATAAATATGGTTTTAAGATTTAGGGATCCTCTCCCTGGTTCTATTACTGACCCTAGGCCTCATTTCAAAATAGAATGGCATTATGCTTCATTATTTTTACAAAATAACCCAAATTAAAGTGGTGTTAAAAGGGCTTGTAATTGGTTACATAAAATATTATGAATGTAAGTTATTAGAAATAATAAACACTGTTTTTGAAATGAATAATGAAGTGTTTTAATATGTGTTGTTCAATAGTTATATACTGTTATTTCCCCTGTATCCAATCTAAAGAATCGTGTTGGGAGCTAAGACAGAAAAGATATTTCTTAAGTATATATTATTGGGAATAATATAAAGAGAGTGCTAACTGAAATAAGTTTTCTATTATAGAAATTTATTTTATAATGACTAGTATTATAGTAAGATTTTATGGATCAGAACAAAACAGATACATGTTGGATAGTAGGGCAGACTATATAATTTTATTCATTCTTAATTTAAGCTTTGGAAAATCCTTCTTGAAGAGCCAAATTCTCAAGGAACTTCCTTTACTTTTTATTAACTTTAGTATGAATCGCACTCACCAAATACAAAACATAGCCCTTAGATTCATTAACCCAGAATTTTTACTTTCATCTAAATGAATATAGAAGGGGGATAGTGTTATAATCTTTACATATTAATTGGAAAGAAACCATTGTTTCTTCAACAGACAACCTCTCCCCAACATTGTAATACTTGAAAACTTCCTCTAGAAAACCAAATAAAGGTCAACCAAACAGCATAGTATACTAAAGAAAGCACTGTCTTATTCTAAGCTATTTGTTACAAAAACCAAAAAAGGATTAATTTTGTAAAATGTCTTATATGAATCACCTGTCTTAAAAACTAATGTTTGAGTCTAGACACACATGAGCTATAATTTGATGGTATTAAAGCTCATTCATACAGGCTGAGGGCCTCTTATTTAAATGCTTTAAATAAGCATTTTGGATTTGGAAATTTTTGGATTCTGGAATTTTCACCCAGATATAATGAGATATCTTAAGGATAGTACTCAATTCTAAACATGAAATTCATTTCTATTTCACATATACTTTATACACATAGCCTGAAAATAATTTTACACAACATTTTTAGTCTGTTTTTTCAATTTGTAAATTACTTTTCAGTGTTCTGCAAACTGTCACATGAAGTAGGGTGTGGAATTTTTCACTTGAAGTTTCAAGTAGGCCCTGAAAATGTTTTGGGTTTGGAGCACTTCAGTGTTCAGATTTTCAGATTTGGGATGCTCCATCTGTACTCACCAAATATAAAAGAAAGTCCTTAAATTTCTTTACCAATTGAACATTCACACCAATTTGTGCTACTTATCTTTCTTTCATCTTCGTGACTTAATTCTCACAAACTATCTCTTGCAAGATAAGAAACAAACCTGACCCGAAACAAAAAAATAAATTAATATCTCTGTGGTTCTGAACTTAAGTACATTGAATAGACCAATTTGAAAACTCAGGATATTAGCATGTTTTTAAAAATAACTTCACTGCATCTAGATCTATTTTGCCAGCACAAAAAACTAAAAATCACCAAAAACAAAGTAGTTGTCAAAATAATGTTTCTTAAATGGTGGTTTATAGGAAGGACACATCTGAGATGTTAAGACAGGATATTTCTGATCAAATCTGCGGAAGCCTCATGAAAATACAAGCAAAACCCACATAGAGACATTGAAATGGCAATATGGTATAGGAACAGACACAGCGTTAAGAAGGAGGAAAAATGTATTCTTACCTGAATTCTTCTACAAACTAAATATATCATCAGGGCAAGCAACTCAAATTGCACCAAACAACAGTGGACTCCTTTGAAAGGAAACACTTCCTATTCTTGAATTCTCCTATGAAAACACATTCTATAGTTATTAGTTTATTATATTTTATATATTAGATAATTTAAATTTTTTCAATATTCATGTCCTCTTGAACACAAAATAATGATTTTATATGCCTCCCAGACCACCTTTCAGGAGACTTTGAGGTTAAAACATTTAACCTGATTTGAGTACCAGGTGATGGTCTAATTAAAACTCTCAACAACACTATAAGGCAGCTTGACATAATCCCTTTTATTAATAAAAAGACAAACTCATACAAATAGATCTCAGAAGCAAAATGCTCACGGTATTCCGCTTCACCCAAACCTTGTGATACATGGAAGATCCCAATGTCTTTTTGATGGGGGATGGGAATGCTAACATGGAAACCAGAAGTCACTTTCAGGAACTGGATTTTCTGGCTTTATGGGCTTTCTCTGAGTGGTCCTGATGAAGAATTGAAGAGAAACAGAATCCTATTCATTCACCATAATTAAGGGAATATGCCATTGTACATTCTTTTTGGAAGGAAAAATTGCCTGAGGTTAATATTTAAACTATACTATAAAGGTACGAGTTTTTTTTTTTTTCTACCTCTACTACTTTTTTTTAAATTTATTTTTATTGTAAACAAATGGGATACATCTTGTTTCTCTGTTTGTACACGAAGTAGAGGCATACCATTTGTGTAATCATACATTTACCTAGGGTAATAGTTTTTGACTCATTCTGTTAATTTTTTCCTTCCCCCCACCCCTCCCACTCCTCTTTTCCCTCTATACAATCCCTCCCTCCTCCATTCTTGCCCCCCTCCCACCCCCCATTATATGTCATCATCTGCTTATCAGCGAGATCATTCATCCTTTGGTTTTTTGAGATTGACTTATCACTTAGCATGATATCCTCCAATTTCATCCATTTTCCTTCAAATGCCATAATTTTATTATTCTTTATGGCTAATATTCCATTGTGTATATATACCATAGTTTCTTTATCCATTCATCAATTGAAGGACGTCTAGGTTGGTTCCATAGTCTGGCTATGGTAAATTGAGCAGCTATGAACATTGATGTGGTTATATCTCTGTAATATGCTGATTTTAAGTCCTTTGGGTATAGGCCAAGGAGTGGGATAGCTGGGTCAAATGGTGGTTCCATTCCAAGTTTTCTAAGGAATCTCCATACTGCTTTCCAGAGTGGCTGCACTAATTTGCAACCCCACCAGCAATGTATGAGTGTACCTTTTCCCCCACATCCTCACCAACACCTATTATTGCTTATATTCTTGATAATTGCCATTCTATTTGGGGTGAGATGGAATCTTAGGGTGGTTTTGATTTGCATTTCTCTTATTACTAGAGATGTTGAGCATTTTTTCATATATTTGTTGATTGCTTGTAGATCTTCTTCAGTGAAGAGTCTGTTCATTTCCTTAGCCCATTTGTTGATTGGGTTATTTGTATTCTTGGTGTAGAGTTTTTTGAGTTCTTTATATATTCTGGAAATTAGTGCCCTATCTGAAGTATGAGTGGCAAAGATTTTCTCCCACTCTGTAGGCTCTCTCTTCACATTGCTGATAGTTTCCTTTGCTGACCTCTACTACTTCTACCCTGTTTCAATAATGATTACATGCTCTTATAGTTTATTATCAATACAGGAGTCAAAATTATTTATTTTATTTAATTTATTTATTTATTTATTTATTTATTTATTTATTGTGACTACTTGCTTAATATATTTTGTTAAGATACAGAGATAATGATATGAAAGTATTTGGGGGAAATAAATTTAAGAGATACAGGGTCAGAACAACAATTCTAAAGATTGAGATCATAACTCTTCTTTGAATTGAACTGAATGATTTGCTATATTGATTTATAGATACACATAATCCATGAGTGTGAGAGTTGGTATCATTTTTTAAGATCTACTTAGAGTACTTATTTTACTGCACAATGAAAACAAATCAAATGATATATCAAACTTAAGAAATAATTAGGAACAGAGAGATAAATAATTATATGAACAATGAAAAAAGTAGCAATTCAATTAGCATAATTTAGCAGAACATGGATCCCAAAGATACTATGAATATTACAAAGAATATTTAATGATGTTGAAAAATAACTAGAGATGCACTTAATGGTAGTTGGGATCCCAGAAGGACATTTTTTTTTAATTAGACATTAATGGCAATATATTCATCACTGTGAATAAAATAGAGAAGAGACAAGTTCTTCCATTCTGGGGACATGACACGGATTTCCATACCATCATGAAGCACAGAAGGGAAAACTATATGTGTTTTGATAACATTTTTGGAGCGGGGGAAAAAACAGGGAGCACTTTTACTAGAATTCTGTTTCAAAGTATTGGCAAGTGGGCACAATGAGATCAAAGCTGTGCCAGATCATGATATTGACATTTTTATCAAGGCCAACCTGGAGCATGTGACTCCACCCCCAACTCAGCTTTCTCACACATCCTTGTCCTTTCCAGCTACAGGGTTCCCTGGTCCTACATCCTTGACACCTGAGAGTTACTTTGTTGTAAAAGTGAAATATTAAGCCATGTGCTAGAATCATATATCTCCTTCTCAAAATATTTGATCAACAAAATGGGATTAAAATTGCGTTGGCAAATGTGGGTTATAATGATTTTACCTGTTGGAAGCTATTCATCTGGATGTTGTCTTTATCATTTCAGATGTTGTTTGTGGAAAGAAAATGTGATTATGGGCCAAAATCTACATTATGTCATCTAACCTGTTCTATAAACAGATTACATAGAACATATAGACATAAATTGTGAGCTGTGGTTAGCTAATTACGTTCAATACAAATACACATACATGTACCATTAATTTTAGAGGGATTAATTATACGTGCCGTATTTTAGTTACAGGGACAGTAACATCGTGACAGTCACCAGAGTCACTTAATGGTTTTATTTTTCTAGAGATGAACACAAACCATTTGAAATATTGTATACAAAACTGATTTTTTGAGAAAATTTCCACAAACTACATCATATACTATGAGATAACTTGGCAAAAGTGAGAGTATACATTACAAATAGGTGTGGTTCAAATGCATCAGTTGCCAAAACAAACATTTTTATTTCAAATCTGTCTTTATAAACAGTTTCCGAATACACTCGTTTGCCTAATACAGCTAAGCAATGAAGCATTAGCCCTGGAAGCATTAATTTAGTTTAAAATTTAAGTATGAAAACCTTTACTTTTCTTAGGGAAATTAAGAAACTTCTCCTTCTCCTTCTTTTCTCTCCTACATGGTTAAAATTCAAATACTTTGCAGCACAATATGACCTTTGGGAATTTTTCATCTTATAGTCCTTTGGCTTTTGCTCTTTTTATAGCCTTATGGAATTTTACCCTAATCTTGCCCAAATTAGTATTAAGCCAGTGACTCAAGGGAACTTCTTAAAAATCTTTGGGATTCTTTCTTTGCATAGGTCAATCTTCCGAGAAAGCTCTACTGCAAATTCCATCAGCCTTTGCCTCCCCAAATTTCATTTTTTTGTCTTATCAATTTATATTATTCTGCTCTACTTTGAGTTCTCTCCTTGAATCACAATCCAAAAATTGCCTGCAGGAGGAAAACTTGGCAATTTTATGACCTGACTCCACAGCCACCATCCTCTGAGGCATCATAATTTTGAACTCTTATCCTCACTCCTGAAAACAATTTCATAATATATATTATTTATGTTCTTTTTCTGTTTTGTAGTCAGAAGGTAAGTATTATTCTAGCTACTCCTTCATATTTGGAAGAAGTTGCTTCTGTCTTATAGTTTTATAGTCATAATCATTTACTTTCACCCAATAAATGAAGGTAAGATACTTGTAAACCCTTCTGCTTTTTCAATAGGCTGCTTTATTTTGCAACTCTATTTGATTAGGCAGATGTAAGGAGAGGAAAATTTTCTCTTCACCCTCCAAAGATTTGGTAATCAAGTCTGTAAAATAAACGGACATAGGTTAACAGAAGAAAAGGACTTTACCTATATGCATATGCCTGGAAATTCCATAAGACGTAAAACGAGAAGAAGGGCCAAAGATTAGAGTTTTCATAACATCCTGAGCTACAGAAAGAAACAAGGCTGATGGGATAAGTGACAGCAAGTTAGTGAAGAAAGGAGATGTGTGGTGAATCAGGGTTGCCTCTGAGAAACCCTCAAGAGAGTAGGTGCCAGCCTGTGGCAATGTCTGGTGACAAGAGGACGGGAAGTCAAAGAGACCCCGGTTCTTCTTTAGTTCAAAGTACTCAGTCTGCCAAAATGCTGTATTTCAGGGTACAATTTCTGAGCCTCAACACATATCCAACAAAGATGATTTTATGCTCCTTCCTTCTCATCTAGACCTCGTGAAAACCATCAGCTTCCTGCAACTCTCTCCACTGTCCCAGAAGTATGAACTGACTTAGTTTAATAGCATAATTCCTCTGCTTGGCGGAAATGCTTCCTTAGAGGGTAACAAAGTCCTGCAAAATAGAGGGCAAAATATCAAAACAACTTCAACTTCCTAAACAAAAAAAGAAATGTACTTATAAAAATTCACACCAGATGCAAATGAAATAGAAGATTGAATGCTACAGTGTGGATTTGTGATTGGGATATCTATTCTGCTATTGGGAATCAACAAAAAGCGATTTTACGTTTTTTTCTCAAGGGTTAGAGTCATCTCAGTCCAAAGGGGTATGTGGAATGACCATGTCTCTGCTCCTTCTGATTTGCCATTCCCACCCTCAACCCATTCTCTGTCCACCTGGTTATCCCGACTTAACCTCAGAACCACACCTAAGTTCTTGCTGCTGTTGAACATTTCCAAGCCATGATATCCCTCCTGTGTGTTCGCTAATGACTCTGAAACTTCCACTATTATTACACCTGTCAAATTGTGTAGCAAACAGCAGTTTATTCATCCAACTCCACAACAGGGCTGCAAAGACTTAAAAAGAGAATCGCAGTGAACACATTACTGAATCCATAAAGTAACACAGCATTTGTTATGAGAATAGATTAAAATTTAATTCTCATCCTAGCTAAAAGCATTAGCATCTTTCTCATTTATAATGTGCCTTTTCATGTTCCCAGGTAATAGGTAGAAGAAAAAGTAAGCCATTTATTTCTCCTCTCTTTGACTTATATTATGAGTTACTTACTGTAGTGGATTGTGAGTAGAGTCAATTTGTTAGTTAATTCTATCTTTCACAGATTCTGTAGTGTTGGCTACTATAATGTTCAATAGACATTTGTTGAATGAGTGGGATAATAAAACAAAAATATCAACTGGTATTGTATCTCCATATACCTAAGTAAAATTATGTAGAGAAAGAGAGAGGAGAGGAATAAAAAAAAAAACCCTGAGATTAAAAACTCTTAAATATTTAAAATAATTATTTTAGCTTTCAGATATAAATAAATGTATGTTGGGATTTTTTCATAAGAAAGGAAAGCTGGAGGTAGTAAGTTCTCTAAGTAGCTGACAGGTACTAATAAAGTAAGATTTTCAGAGCATCTTCAGATCATAACAGATTTAATACATCACAAATATCAAGACCTATATTTCACTAGTTACTGTGAATAATAGATGGAAGCTTGAAATTCTTTCTACCTTTTAGGGGTGTATACAGAAAATCATTTTTTTTTACAAAACCTAATATATGTATTTTGAGGACTTTAATATTTAAAATGATTATATAAGAAAGCACAGAGTATGAAATAGAGATCACTTATAACTTTTCACTACACTTGAAAGAGAAAGCAGGTCAATTAAAAGAACACATTCAGAAATATTTTAGATGATATTTATTTAGAAGAATGTCTGGTCTGACTCCTTTCATTTGAATAACACTACAGATCCCCAAACAAGATAATATGTTTAAAAATTTCAAAGAAAAAATACAAAGGAAAGATGAAGTTGTTTCAAATGTCTTTGACAATTAGAGTTCTTTACTTTTGTATTCAAATTTTATGTTGAGAAAAATAAAGAGATGACCTAATACAAAAATACATAAAAAAAAAAACACTACTTGAGGGAAAATGGTGTAATCATGTAATTAAATCATGAACTTTCCTTCCATAATAAAATTATACTTATATTAATATCTTATGGTAGATCCTTAGAATACAGAATATGTACAAGTATTGAAAAATATAGTATCTTTTCTATTATAATCACTGAGACAGTCTCTCCATTACTAGTTATCATCAAACACAAAATATCTTATTTTTTTAAGTGTGTAACTACTTAAAAATTAAAAGTGTATAAATACTAAGTGTTCCTTTTATGATTAATGACAAGGTTCCCAAACTAGTTTCACTCACTAAATCAAGAGAAAAAAGAGATACAGAATCCCAGTGTCCATGGATCTAGTCCCCCATTCTAGAGATGGCAGAATTGAAGTCCAGAGAATATTCTCTTCAAGTCTCAAAAATTGTTTCTATATTCTTTCTCTTCTCCAGGTAATGGGATATTACACACCAGGGATCTTACACTGCCTACAATACATCTTTAAAGGCACCAGAGGTTTTTTCCAAGAGTTCAGTATCAATAGCTTAATAAACAGTGTTCAAATTAACATTTTCCCTTAGATGTCACATTCCTCACATTGTGATATTCCTCAAACATGTTTTATAATTTCATAAATATAGCATGCAATTTGGAAGGTTGGAATGACTCCTTTAGTTGTATCTAAAAACATTGATTACTGTTAAGTCAATTAAAGAGTCTGTAACTATATGTTGAAAAATAACTCAGAGAAGTTCATTGGGTCTGAAAGAAGACATGGTCATTACTGCCAGATGTGATGGATTTGGAATAAGACTTAGGGTAAAATTATCAAGAAGTTACTGCAAACATATTTCTACACATGTGAGAAAAGACAGGGACCTCTTCATCATCACCTCTTCAGTTTCTACAGCTCTTGAGCTGACCACAGGCTGGGCTGTGGTATCATTATCAACCCTGCTTTAACATCAGTCTACATTTTAAAAAAATCTATTAGGACTATGGAATGAAGGCATAAAAATAAAGGAATCCATACTTCAAGCTGGCCCTTCTGGAAAAGTTCGCAAAATTGTTTACAGCTTCACAAAACCTCACTTTGTGTTGACTGAGAAGGATACTTGCCTCATGAAGATATGTTCCTGCATGCTTTTAGGAGAGACAGTGATATAAAACATCAGTTAAGAAAACTCAGTGGAGAATCTCTGTAGGAGGAGTGGAAGCTTCCATAGGCATTTCCCGGATGACTTCATTTTTACTTCTACCTCCACCAGGCACATTTTTACTTATGTTTCACAAATAAACATTGTAATTCCAGTCTTAATACTGACTCTCTAGTTGATAGTTTGGTCTCTTGGTCTATTCTTTCCAGAATAAAAAGCAAGGCTGAATGTATGGTAGCATCTTCCAAGTGGTTTCATTTTGAGGTAGGCAAGAAGAGGAATGAGACAGGTCATTGTTTTTTTTAAATTAATTTATTTTGATTCATTGTACACAAATGGGGTACAACTATTGTTTCTCTGGTAGTACACGAAGTAGAGTCGCACCATTTGTGTAATCATATGTGTACATAGGGTGATGATGTTTATCTCATTCTGTTATTTTTCCTTCCCCCAACACCCTCCCCACATATCCCCTCTTTTTCCTCTATACAATCCATCCTTCCTCCATTCTTGCCTCCCTCCCACCCCCCGTTATGTATCATCATTCACTTATCAGAGAAATCATCTGGCCTTTGGTTTTTTGGGATTGACTTATCTCAGTTAGCATGATATTCTCCAACTGCATCCATTTACCTGCAGATACCATAATTTTATTCTTCTCTGTGGCTGAGTAATATTCCATTGTGTATATATAGCACAGTTTCTTTATCCATTCATCAATTGAAGGGCATCTAGGTTGGTTGTGAATTGAGCAGCTATGAACATTGATGTGGTTGCATCTCTGTAGTATGTTGATTTTAAGTAATCTCCAGAATCTATAAAGAACTCAGAAAACTTTACACCAAGAATACAAATAACCCAATCAAGAAATGGGCTAAGGAAATGAACAGACACTTCACAGAAGAAGATCTACAAGCAATCAACAGATATATGAAAAAATGTTCAACATCTCTGTAATAAGAGAAATGCAAATCAAAAACTACCCTAAGATTCCATCTCACCCCAATTAGAATGGGGATTATCAGGAATACAAGCAACACTAGGTGCTGGCGAGAACGTGGGGATAAAGGTACACTCGTACATTACTGGTGGGGTTGCAAATTAGTGCAGCCACTCTGGAAAGCAGTGTGGAGATTCCTTAGAAAACTTGGAATGGAACCACCATTTGACCCAGCTATTGCACTCCTTGGCCTATACCCAAAGGACTTAAAATTAGCATACTACAGAGATAGGTAGTTTTGATCTATTTCATGTCTCTGTGGCACCAGAAGGAACTCTTAAGTATTTTCTTAGAAAGCATACATTTTCATGATGTTAACTTTAGTTTCTCTGAACCAAATATATTTATCATTTTAATTAATCATACAACTACTATATTTTAATGGCCAACATTAATGAAGAAACAAATGCAATTTTTACAGCAATTCTACCAGTCATTAAAAAAGAATATAAGCCCTTATATGAATGTAACTTAGTTTCAACTATTGTAATTAGAAAAATTATTTATACATATTCTGTGTTCTTTTGTCATCTAACTGCATGTCTTTTAGATGTAAAATAGCTTAGGTAATTACTATACTGGAAGTTAACCACATTGCTATGGCTATGGCTCACAGATGCATCTCAGACATGCCTTAGGTTTAGAAATTCATGAATAATAACATTTGGGAATGGAAAACTCAGGGAAAAAACTAATGAGTTATATCTAAATATTCTGTATACTCACACAATTTCATCTATGCCAGCAGTATACCATATGCAGTGTGCCTAATTGTTATTCCTTTAACAGTTCCTGAGTACAGTTTTACTGTAAATGAACAACTCCCAGGATAATTGCATCAGACAATTCAGACATTTGCCTTAAAAGACCAAGTAAAGAGGGTGCCAGAATTTAATATCCTGGTCCTAATTCAGCAAAAGATGAACTAGATATCTTTCTTTTAAGATTATCAAACTACTTTGCTATGAACAGCATTGCTAAGTCTAGGTCATCTGCCGAGATAAACTGAACAAATTCAAACTGTTATCAGTTTCTTTAGGTGACTAAAAGGAAAGCAGAACACTCTGTCACCATCAATTCTATTGCCATCAAACCAATGTGAAATGAGAGTTGATGTCATTGGCAAGGCAGCCTTCTGCTTTGTGTTTTGCAAAGAACCTGTAGTGATTTAAAGGTAACAATTACTTTCTATTTCTAGGCTGATTTACCCCAGTTGGCAATCACTTAACCTCTCTGGCTGTTAATTCTTTCAGCTATAAATTAAGGATATTTCACTTGTAAATTCTTAAGGTCTCTTCTTATTTTATTTTTGCCATGTGACATAGAGTTTCTTCAGAATGTGCTAGCACTGGAGTATTGCACACTGAATTCTATGAACAAAAATGTAAAGGCGACATTCAATTTAGAAATTGATCACATTTTTTAAGTGGTATATCATGGCCAACCAGCACTTGATGGAGGCATTCAACATCATTAGTCATTGGGAAAGACAAATTGAAACCACAGTGAGATATTACTTTACGTCCATTAGAACAGTTACAATAAAAAGACAGTAACAAGTGTAAGTCATGATGTGGAGAAATTGAAACCCTCATACATTGCTGGTGAATTTTCAAATGATGCAATCATTTTGGAAAACTGACAGTTCCTGTTTGAAAACTAGGGTTATTAGACCATCCTATCAGTCCATTCTTAGGGACACACCCAAGAGAAATTTAAACATTTGTCTATACAAAAACCTGTTCATACTATTATTATTATTAATAAAAGCCAAAAAGTAGAAACAATCCAAACATCCTTCAGCTGCTAAACACAAAGTGGAATAACTGCTAAAAAGAATATTATTCAGCAAAGAAAAGGAATGGAGTACTTCAGCATCAATGAACTTTAAACATACTATGCTAAGTGAAAGAATACAACTACAAAAGACGACATGTTTCCTGATACCATTTTTATGAAATATTCAACTTGAACAAATCTTTAAGAACAGAAAGTAGATTAGCTTAACAAAGTGGCCCTAAAGGAGAATATTTTGCAGATATTTTAAAAATTGTTGTTTTGGGGAAAATTTAAAGATGTATGAAAATGCCCATAATATATTTAGGGGGAAATGGCTACAGAATTTTATAGAGGGAAAAATCAATATTAGAAAAAAGAAATATATTTTAAAAGATAATAGATTTATCTCAAATTCTATTTCTATGATTTCTAGAACATCCTATCTGTTCATTCTTAGGGACACACCCAAGAGAAATTCTTGATTTTTGAAAATTTTATTAGTCTAGAACTAAATGCTATGTGTAGACATATATATACTTTTTTCTTTTCTTTTCTTTTCTTTTTTTTTCCCCCTGGTATCGTGAGCTAAACCCAGGGGTTTTACAACTGGCTTTTAACCCCAGTCCTTTTATTACTTGCTGGGAGACAGGGTCTTACTAAGTTGCTGAGGGTCTCACTGAATTGCTGAGACTGGCCTCAAATTTGTGATCCCTCCTGCCTCAGCCTCTAGATTCCCTGGGTTTACAAGTGTGAGTCACCATGTCCAGCTGAATTAAATGCAACTTAAATGTTTTAATATTGTTCTAAGGAAACAACCTTAATATGAAACATTTCAGAATTAAACATATCTCTCTAAATAAAACCATTCAGTCTTTTTAATAACATGCAACTGAAAAATTGGGACTTTTGAATAGTCTGCAATGGTATCAGTGAATATCATTTTTTCCCTTTGAATTAAAAATGCTGTATATACACCATTACTTCTAGCTGAAATTCCAGAAATATGATTATGCCATATGAAGTCAAAACTGCATTTCAACACATTTATTTTTGTTTATTACTTACCTATGAATTGCCAGATGTTGTAGAAATGGCAAATGTATAGGAGAGTATCACTACCCTCAGGGATTAATGGGGAATAAACACATATAAATAAATAACTGCCAATGTGTATGAATGATGAAATGATGTGAACCTGTACAGATCCAGAAGTTGAGAGAGAGAGAGAGAGAGAAAAAGAGAGAAAGAGAGAAAGAAAGAAACACAAAATGATCTTTTATAGGCACACAGGTGGTTGTCAGTGATAGTTTCTTTCTTTTTCTTTTTCTTTTTATTCAGTGATTATTTCTTAAGGGAAATGATGTTAAAGTAGGATTAATTAATTTAATTTAAGAAATAAATTCTAAAATTCAAATGAAAACAACCAGGGCTGTGAGGTGTGTGATGTTAGGCAAAGGAAATACCATGAATAAAAGAAGCTCTGTCACTTCCCCAAGATGTGAGGGTTACCTGTAATTCAGCATTGCCACAGGGAAAAGTTCAATGGGGAAAAGATGGAAAATGAAATTCAAAAATTAAACAGAGCTTTGAAAATAATGGATGCCATATATGTTAGGATTTAGTTTGGCTAAATGTGTCAGAAATCCAAAATAATATTGTTTTATACAATACAGAAGTTTATTTATCTCATACATATGTTAGTCACTGGTGAAGCCAGTCTAAAGCAAGTTTAGAAGCTCTATAATCGTTATAAATTCAGATTCTTTTTAGGCACTCTACCACCTTCTGCATTTCATCTCACAAGTTCAAAGAATGGATCTACCCTCCCATTTATAATTCAGTTATTAGGAAATAAAAAGGGAAGAAGGATGTGCTACCACCCTGTCAGTCTGTTTGAGTTGCTATAACAAAACACCATAGACTGGGTGACTTATAAACTACAGGAATTTATTTCTCACAGTTCTAGAGGCTGGGAAGTCCAAGATCAAAGTGCTGGTAGATTTGATGTCTGTTGAGGGCCTGCTGGTTCTCCTATTTGTATCTTCACATGAGGGACAGAGTGAAGGAGTTCTCCAGGTCTCTTTTACAAGGGCATTACCCCATTAGTGGGGGTTCTGCCTACCAAATCACCTACCAAAGTTCCCAGCCCACAATTGCCTTCCATTGGAGGTTAGAATTTCAACATATGAATTTTGGAGGGGCACAAACAATATTAGTGTTCTTTAAGGTCACTAAGGAGAAGTAGTATATGACACTCCTGCTTATATCCCCTTGACCAAACTGATACCTAAGTGCACAATGAACTACAAGGAACACCAAAAGTTGATCTGCATTGTAGGTAGCTATGTGTCTTCTCAAAATGGCAAGAGGGAGTGACTCTTATTAAACAAAAAGGGAGCAACAGTCTCAAGCAGGTCAACCTAGGAAATTCATAATCAGTTCCATGAAACACAAAGAGTAACTGCAAGTTTTAAGAAGGAGTAACACAATCAGGTTTGTATTTTCAAATATTGAGGGACAAAAGAGTAGATTAGGGAGTGGAAGTGGAAACAGCAAAACAACAACTCCTGGTAATAATTCAGATAAGAAATGACACAATGTGGTGGGTATAGAGGAGAAAGAATGGGTTTCCAAGACAGTGAACAGAATTAAAAGGACTTTTGATGACGGGCTGTGAGATGGTGAAGGAAAAAAAGGAAGAGGTGATGGTTCCTAGAAAATATGGAAACATAGACAAAAGAATTGAGTGGACTTCCATGAATGGGTCAAAGCCATCTTGACTGTGCAGTCATAACCTCTACATTTAAAGATCAAAGATGTTGTGCTCCTGTGTTGGTATGTATTTAGGTAAACCGGAAGAGTTTACTCCTCTTTCTTTCTTTCCTTCCTTCCCTCCCTCCATTTCCTTTCTCCCTTTCTTCCTTTCTCAAATAATCATTGTAGCACCTGCTTGGAAAGATTTATTGATTATGAGTACATGGTAAAGAACTGAAGAGGGAACTTCAAAGTATATGAGATCCATAAATTTGCTCAATTTAAACTATTTTAATCTCAGTGAAGCCAATATGTGATTTTTCTTTTATGTCAGTGTGATGACATATCTTAATTGGGTATGATACTAGTTTCTACATTTCTTCTACTATATTTTTTGTTGTTTAGAGTGTACTCCCTTTACACACACACACACATACACACACATACACATATATATATATATGACATACATGCAAGTATATGTATGTGTGTATATATGTATATATGTACATATGTATGTGTGTGTATAAAGTTAACTGTAAAACAACCTCAGGCAGATCCTTCAGGAGAGATTACAGAAGTGGGCATTGTTATCATAGGAGATGACAGTTCCACACATGTTACTGTCCCTGAAGACCTTCCAGTGCGACAAGATTTGGTGGAAGACAGTGATGCTGATGATCCCGATCCTACACAGGCCTAGACTAATATGTGTGTTCTCATTTTAGTTTCTAACAAAAAAGTTTTAAAAATTAAAAAATAAAATATTTAAAGTAGAAAATATTACAGAATAGGATTTCAAGAAAAAATTTCTCTTGTATAGCTTTCCCATTCATTTTGTTTTATATTAAGCGTGATCGTAAAAGAGTCAAAAAGCAATCAATAAACAACTTACAGTATGAAAAGGTGAGCTTTAACTGCAAATGAAAAAATGTTTAAAATTTAGTGCAGCCCAAGTGTGTGGTGTTTATAACGTCTATGGCAGTGTACAATAATGTCCTTTACCTTTGTGTTCACGTATCACTCACTCACCCCAAGAAGCTTCCAGTCCTAAGGACTGCACTTGTGGTAGTACCATGGAGAGGCATAGCATTTTTTTAATGTTTTGTAGCACATTTTTTTACTCTATCTTTTCCATATTTAGATACACAAATATTTACCATGTGTCACCTATGGTATTCAGTACAGTAATATGCTCCACAGGTTTGTAGTGTAGGAGCAACAGATTATATCACACAACCTATTTCTGAAACTAGATTTTTAAAAATTTTATTTCTTCTAACTTGCAATATGCATTCTTGAATCTGGACATATCTATCTATGTCTATAAATTAATTATAAATCAACTATTATTCAGTACTTAACTGTCTCAGGCATGATGCTGATCAATTTAAAAATATACTTATTCATCCTCTTAATAACTCATAACAGGTAAGTAATAATTTTGCCTTACTATAGCTGAATAAATTAAGCCTAAGAGTTGAAGAAACATACTTGAGATTACATAGCTATGATTCATATGGCCCAGAGCCTACGGTTTAAACACCATACCTTACTGTTACCCTGGGGTCTAATTATGTGAATCCCTGGGTTATGTTCTCTTGACCCTATGGACTGGTATTTGGGATTATGGACAGTATTTATGTTAGCAACTTCTTCTTTAAAATATAAAATGTTTATAAATTCAATCTCATTCCTTGTAGTAACTGCTTGGTCTTTAATGAAGAATCTATTTTTCAACCAAGAGGTAGAAATAGTAATCATAAACTCCTCATATAAAAGATCTTGCAAACTGATAATAAGAAATACTGAAATTATGCCAGGAGACAGAGTAACCTTGTAACAAAGTAACCCTCAGAATGTGCCCTCATCAAGAGAATTTAAATATTCAGATAACTATATGATGGCAAGTTTGGCACCATGGTTGATCAGAATGTGGCAGGAGAAAGAAAGATCCATTCAACAATAGCAGAGGTAAACCATATTTCCATATAGGGTCTCTAATGATTTTTAGTCTTGAGGTGAAAAAGGTATTTCATTATAAATATCTCAGTGGAAATAGGATGTAAAGTCATTATCAATTCTTCATTATAGGCATACAATAGTGAATTTACATCTTGATATTTTATCATTTTTAAAGGAGACTACACCTTTAGTTCCAGAAATGTACTCATAAATGTTAAAAAGTAAAGAATGAGTGACTTTTCAATACAATATGGTAATTTGTTGGTGTTGCAAATTTGCCCTAGATGCACGAGATCTCTCTGGCAACCATAGGAAGACCAAAAATATGAAAATATGACATCAAGCTATAGCTGAACTGTGAAAAAAAGGTGTTTCTTTTTTTTTAAACAAAAATAGTGAAAGTGTTTGAGAATGATTTCAAACTTGGTGATAGTGCCTTTGTTTATCCTAGCTGATGAGATTCTTCATAAATCAGGACACGTAGACTTTTGTAGATCCATCATAGAAACATGTTACAGAAGAACTGAGCACTAACTAATCTACACTGTGGACATATGGGGAAATTGAACATGCCCAATGCTGATAGGATTTTGAAGGGAGAGTTGTTTATTCTATATAAAGGAGTAAAATTTATCAAGAGCTCTTCCATGAACTCAGGAACCATGATACATTTCTATATTATCTATAGAGTTCTGTGTTCCTTCACAGAATTTTTAAATGCATGATATTAAATCATTGAGATTCACAAAATTTCATCATACATATATAGGACTTAAAGGAAAACTAATGTGCATTTTAGGACAGAAGTGTACAATGCAGAAACCAAGACAATACAGCATGAAAAAACCTCTGCAGAGGTTTTACCTATACCATTTTAAAATGTACCTATACCATTTTAAGGTCTCTGGCAGAGCATGAGAATTAAATTGATTTAAGACAGATTAATAGGAGAAAAGCATATAGATTTTCACAAGTACCTTGGAGCCCCCACGGGAACATGAAATTACAAAGAAATGGCAAAATTGAGTGCGGATGTACCAGATTGAACAAACAGAAATAATTATGAAAAGAAGTGCCTAAAATATATGAGGAGCTTAAAGGAAGAGTTATTTTAACAAGGTCTATTTGTAAAGATTTCTCTGGGCCTCTACTTGTCCTCCTTGGTGACCGGGCTATTTATTCCTGGTACAGAGAACACATCTTTTACCTAGGAGTCTATTTCCTGTTGTTTTCTTACACTTGCTGTTTTTCACATGTCTTTAGCTCAAAATAATCCTTATGCCAAAGTGGTATTGTAGGGTGGAACATTGTACACCTTCATCTCTCATTGGGAAACTTTTGGGAACAACAAACTACATAAACACTCATTGTTTTGAATACTCATCTTTCATCAGAGGTTACTGATCACAAACTGTGGTGGAAAGAGCACAGAATTGAAAATCAAGGGTCCTCATTTTTAATCCATGTTTTGAAATATGATTTACTTCTGGGTGCCTTGGAGGTTTTTTCACCTATAAAATAAAAATGATATATTTCATAATCTCTAGGATTATTCCCAGCTTTGTGATTCTGTACTGTACCAAGATATCTACACTGTCTTGGTTCTTTTCACTAGGGCATAACCAATTGCTGCATTATAACCCTTAGATGCTGCTCTGTATTTATCAATAATTTATCTCCAAATCTAGAAAGCTAACCAGATTACTTAATAAATTTTATTTTACATAAAATAAAACATGACAAATTTCATAGTAAATTTGCCTTTGATAGCAAAGACATACAATTCCAATGCTAAACATGCATGAAAAAAAATTACCAGTGTCACATATTACTAGTTTCATATATATAAAAATACAGGGAGGTTTATTAACTGTCTCCTACCATTCTGATTGATGCTCCTTAGCACTATGGACTCAGTTCCTTGACTCCTTTACATTTCAAATTTATTGTTCAGTAAATATACTCTTCAGCTGTTTCACAGGTCTCAGCGGTATGCAGGGACTGTGTAAATTTGATGCCATAGAACAGATATCTACGTATATAACTGAGAGGCAATAAATGTTGACTGACCTTCAATAAATTTGAGCTGACTTAAGTTTACCTCTTTGAAAATATACATAAGGTACAAGCATTAAAAGATACCATCCTATTTACTACTGGAATTTAGCCTTGCAAAGTCCTATCAGTTTCTAAGATTGTATTGAAAAACTGCAAGAATAATTATTATAAAAATTTCTTAAGACAAAAGCTTTAAAGAATGAAAAACTGGTTAAATATAAAAAGTAAACCTTGTATGGAAGCTCAAATATAAAAACAGATATCAGAAGCATGAACAAACCTGCCAACTGGAGTACTATAGGGTGGCACGTTTTCCCACTTCATCTTTTATTGGCAAATTTTGGGGAAGAACAAAATACATAAACGCTCATGGAGAAATAAACAATTAACTAGAAATTTCTTTTTGAAGGCAATTTAAATTGGTAAAGAAACTTTTTCTAAAGTATGTGCAAAGATATACAACACACACACAGAGGATAGTTTATTAAAATTTTAATTTTTTTTCCTTATGGTGAGTGGAAGAGATTAAAACATTTAAACATATGCATTTATTGTGTATTTTCTAAATTCTCCACTATTAGTGTTTTAAAATGTACTTGACAACATTTTAAATAAAATTAATAATATGCTGGAAGTTTAAATCTACTTTTCTCATGATTTGATTCATTAGGACCCCTTAATGACATTTTTAAGTCTGAAGAATTGTGTTACATCACTATGCTACTAGATTTATACTAACCCGTAAAGTCATTATTACTGGTCTCATAATTTTCTTCATTCTCATTTGTCTCATATACAGTTATTCTTACTTTCCAATTATGAATCTATTTTATGAGTACTTAACCTTTATATTGAATTGGAGTATTTAACTCATATAATCACAAGAAATATTTTATAGTGCCAGTGTAATTAATAAAATAACACCAAGATGTACAATTCTTAATTATGAACAAGAATTGTAACGTATATCCTTTATTCTTAAAAGGCAATGCCATGCCAAAAGTTTATGTTTTGTTTTGTTTTGTTTTGCTTTTTAGCATTCTTATAGTACTTATAATTACTTTTAATTTATTCTTTTAGGGTAGAAAAGAAAATAAAAATAATTCCACATTTCTTACTTTAAATATCAAAGTAGAATAAAACTATTAACTTAGAAAGGACACATAAAAGGTCTTTGTTCTATCTTAATGTAGTTTAAAATATAGAGAAATAGATGAGTATGAATGATTGCAGATAATCTGGTCATGAATATTTGAGTATAAATAAATCAACCCCTGCCAAAGTAAAAAATAAAATAGGTGAACTCGAATCAATAGCAGTATGCTAACTTAAAAACTTAAAAAAGCATTTTTAATTTTATGTATTTATCTATTTATTGGTATAATCTCTATTGAGAGGCAATTGAGGGCATTAAGAGGACACCAGAACCTACAAACAAACCAAGTTGAGAAATCTGCTAGCGAGCCCAGAAACAAGATTCTATAGAAGGATCTTAGGATGTAATGTGAGAGGGTGTGATTGATTTCAAGGCCTAGTTCTACCACTTCCCAACACATACATACACTGGCATATTTCTCTCCAATAGTTCTTATGTGTCCAACTCACTCTCACTCCCTCTAAAACACTTTCTGCACGTGGTTTCTGGGACACCACATGCTTTTCCCACACTGGCCAGTCCTCAGCTCTCATTGTCCAACACAAAGACTGACTTTGGACTGTCCAAGCCTTTTTCTTGGCCCTCCCTCTATATTTTTTCTACAAGATAGCATGTGGTTCCAATATTTTGACTATCATCCATCAGCCAATGACTTGTAATTGTTCTAATTCTAAATTCCCTTTTAATTTCAGAATCTCATAATTGATTTCTATCTTTGAATATGTAATTGTCAACTCTAATGCCACTGTCAAAATAAAAGTTTTAACTTTCCACTCCAAGTCTCCACCCCTTCAACACAGGAATACATCATGTCCTAATCCACTTAGGTCTATAAAGCAGAAAACTATAGCTCATTCCTTTATTTTATTCATTTCCACAAAATTCACTCTGTCAGAAAATCTCATCAGTTCTATGTCTAAACTCTATCTTAAATCAATTTACTTCTCTTCGCTTTTTCTGTCATTGCCATTGTTGAAATCTCCAGTTTCCCTTGTGGAGCTACACTGGACTCCCAACCCCTGAAATTGACCCTGTGTAGGTGATTCACTGCTCAGTAGTTACTCCTTTTCTAAAACCATTTTAATGACTTCCCATTGCATTTGTTCTAAAAAGCAAGTGTATTTGTATGGCCTATCAGTCCTGCATTAATCACCCTCCCTGCCTCCCTCAATCTCATTCTGCATCTCATTCTAGTCACACTGACCTGTTTTCCTAAGTTTGCAACATCACTGGGGCTCGTTCCTACTCTTCCCATGGCTGATTCATTCTGGTCTTTGCATGTCTGCTCCAACATCACCACTTCAGAGACCTCTCTTGAATGCTGTATCCAAAGTATGTATTTGGGTGACTTATTTTCTCAATCATACCCACTTTCTTTTTTCTTTTATATAGCATTTTATCACAATCTATAAGGTTCTTAGAAATTCAAGTTTGCATTTGTTGATAATATTCTCTCCTCTCCAGAGTGCAAGTTCTTTGAGGGAAGTTTCTAACGACCAGTTCTTCCACCTTACAGAGAATTTCCTGGAATAGAAGCATGGAATAAATATTTATTCAGCCATTATAATTTTAATTTATTCACCAGCTAAGAAGAAATGTCTACCTCCTGGTGTTCTTGAGAAGGTTAAATGACATAATGTATGTATTGTCACAGGATCTAGAACACAGTGAATACTCCAGAAATATGAGAAACCCAACTGCAAGCAACTGTTATCAACACCAAACAAACATGTTGTCCATGAGTCCTGGAATTATATTATAATGGTGCAGGTCACTGCTTAGCAAACTATGTATAAGAAAGACTTTTCATTATAAATGATTAGGAATAAAAAACAAAAAAATTCACAACATAAAAATATATAAATTCAAATTTCTGTGTTAATTTTTGTGGAACATACACATTTATGTAGACATGTTTTATTTGCCTATTGACTATGGATACTTTTTTACTTACAACAGAGGTATTGAATGGTTGTGACAGAAACCTATGACCCAGACTAGGTTGTCATGTAAGATTGGATTATATGAACTCAGACCTATTTAACTGTATTCTATATTGTTTTATCCTCCCTTGGTTAATATAGAAACTCAATTTAGCAAATGAAATACAAGCTCTACTCTGATTACAGTGCCCAATCTAACTGTGTCATTTAATTTTCACTATAACCATATGAGATAACATTAGTAAGAGTTCTCACAGCTCATAAAAGACATAACCAGAATCCAACTTTTGGTCTTTCTGACGTGTCTTATTTTATTGTTATTATTGCCTCTTTTATGATTGCTTATTAAGTGTGTACTTATCCAGTTTCCCTTCCCTTTCAGAGACATGGATATAGGTTTCTTACCAGCTGGTTATTAACAAAATTTCTAACATCATTGACAATTGAACTTGAAATATTAAGAAAATCACTAAAGACCTTAAAGTGGTATGGAGAAGCCAATAGTGACAGGTTATGCATCTGACAAGTACAAGAAATGTCCTAAAAGTATCCTTGAAACACAACTCAATGGACCCATGTCTCAGAACAACTTGTGCTGAAGACTTATCATCTAAAATACTATCATCTTAAAAGATAAAAATTACCATCTGCATTCTACTATTGAGCAGTATAACTTCCAAAAACATATGAATAAACAGTTGGAAGTGGTTTTTAAGATATCAGCATACATTCTGGAAGCTAATAACAGGAATAACTACATTTTCTTCAACTCTCCATCCAGTTTAAATCATGTCCATGAGGTTTCTCTGGGCTTTTTCTTCCCATTTGCCCCAGGAAATCATAGACTCTATATCTTATATGCTTCTATGGCCCCATGTAGTATATCATATAGATGCAAGGCTTTTCACTTCCATTTTGCCTGATCAGCTCCTCAGAAGCTACTCCATCTTTTGTAAATCTCTGTAATTTGTACTTAGAGGGCTTTACTTACTATTTAGTGCTTTATAAAATTATTTTTGTTCCTTCAGTGTAAACCACCCCAGGAGTGACCTCAAACAATGTTTTTTTTTCAGCATTAGAATATGTCTTATCACAACTTAATCTTATCAGGTTTCTGATTAAATGCTCAGAAAAAAAGGAACAGATTGACTATAAACAGCTATGAGCTAGCAATGCTATAATTGCAGACTGAAAGAAACTTTTAAATACTGCTAGTTAAATGTGTGGGATTTGAATTGTCTCCACTCAAGAAAAATACACAAGTACTCTGTGACTTCTGAGGGACTTGTCTTAACCTGATAAACCCATCATAAGTTGCAAACATCATAGGTTAAGGATGCATTTAGTTCATCTAGCCTAATGAACATCATACCTTAACCTATCCTACTTTTAATGTACTTAGAACACTTACAATAGCCTACAGTTGGGGAAAATTTTCTAATGCAAAGCCTGTATTATAATAAAGTGCTGAATGTCTCATGTAATTTATTGAATGCTGTACAGAAAGTTGAAATGGGATGCCATATGGGTACACTTCTGCACCATTGTAAAATTGAATCATTAAGTTGGGGACTGTCCATGATGAAGCCCTAAACCCCAATATCTCAGAATGTGAGCTTACTTAGAAATAGGGTCCTTACAGATATAACTAATCAGATGAGGTCTCACTGGAGTAGTGTGTACCCCTAATCCATTATGACTGGTGCTCTTATAAGAAAACAGTCACATGAAGACAGAGACACATAGGGGGACATTATGGGACAACAAAGGTAGAGATGAGAGTAACATAGCTGAAAGCTAAGGAATGTCAAAATTTGCCTGCAGACCACCAGAAGCCAGGAAGAACCAAGGAGAGAGATTCTAATGGTTTCAGAGGAAGCACAGCTCTTTTAGAGACAGTCCCCAGAACTTTGAGACAAAAAACTTCTGTTATTTTACATCACTGCTTGAGGTCCTTTGTTATGGCAGCCCTGGGAAAAGTAATACAGTGGGGATGGATAATTAGGAAAATGAAAGAAAGAGGGAAAGGAAAACAGTCCGTAATACAGTTTATGTTTGACAATAATGTTGATGCTAACTAACTGCCATCATGAGAGGACTCCTGTGATTAGTCACTGCTTTACATTACTATATCTTTCAATTTGCTCAACAGTTCAAATGGATTGGTATCACTAATACTGGGCAGATAAACTTTAACAACTGTGGGGGACAGAGAGGGAAGAAACCTGATTTGAGTTTTTGCTAATTTCTGATGCAACTGTTCCCAAAATGTCTCCTTGAGAGAGATCTTAGAGATATCAACTGACTCATGAAATTCCTGAAAATTGTACACTCACTCTCATGAGTCAATGAGAACTGGCTCCATCACACCACTAGAGGTTATTGATCCCACTTGGCATTATTAAATAATTTGTCCAAGAGCATCAGGCTTCAAAATGGTAAAGTAGAATAACTGCCAGTGGAGATAGGCTCTGCTCAATCACAGATTCAACCACAGACTGTGATAAGTTTGTGGAGGGGTCTGCAGGGTCTTACTGTCAACAGCAGCATTTCCATCACAAGCACAGTTGTGTGGTCATGGATACATCGAGTTAAGTATACTTAGCTTTTTTATGTAATAAACACAGAAAAGTTGGAATAACCCATCTCAAAAGGGAAATAAAAACCTGTTGTTGGAATGTAGAAATACGCTGGACTTGGAGGGTCCTGAAGTCAAGGAGGAGCAGTTTCAGTGCTTCTGGCAAGACTTCAGCTCTGTACCAGTTTCCTTATTCTGTCCTCATGGGCTTCCTAGAGTTGGCAGCCTCTTTCTCACATAGTCCTGGTGCTATTCCACACTGAAGCAGATACCACCTGAGATTACCAGCATCAGAGTGGGTGACAACATTCTTCGCAAGCTCCTCTTTATGGCTTCTGCCATATATGGACTCTTTGTGTAAGCAGGTGAGCTAGGCAGGACGGTGAATTCAGTCATCATAACCTCCCCTAATGAACATGCACTTAAATAGAAATGTGTTTGTGGATACATTTTCAAGCTGAGACTCAAGATCCTCTACTATCCAATTGCAATATTTAAGCAACCCCTTTAAACAATCATAGCATTTCTGGAACAACCATTGATCCTTGACTTGACATTGAGCCTGCATCTGAGGCATAAAAAAGCTCTGCTACATGATAGAATAGAATCGTCTACTTAATAGTGATACTGGCTAGTTTAAAACTTATTACTACAACATCAAATCAACTTGTTCTAATTCAATGGCAAAGATTTGACAAAAAACAACAGAAAAGAAAACTCTTTAGAAGGACCCACCCTATTCTATTTTGAGCTGCTACAACCAAATACCTGAAACAGAATAATTTATAAAGAATAGAAATTTACCTCGCAAGCACAAGGCCCTGGGTTCAATCCCCAGCCCCGCAAAAAAAAAAAAAAAAAAGAATAGAAATTTAAGTTCTAGAGGTAGGAAATTTCATGATCAAGATGAGTCTTCAGAAGGCAGATGGCAAGTTAGCCCAATGCCGTGTGAAGTCTCTTAAAAGGACCTCAATTCCATTAATGAGGGAACAGATCTCTTAGACTGATGATCTCTTTTAAGAGCTTTTAAGCTTCACCTCATAAAACCCTCACACTGGAAATTCCTGAATTTTGGAGGGAATCCATTTATACCATAACAGCACCATTTCTTTCTTTTTCTTTTCTTTTTCTTTTCTTCCTTCCTTCCTTCCTTCCTTTCTTTTTCTTTTTCTTTTTTCCAGTAAAAAGCCTGGTGCAGGGATTTAACATGCATTTGCTACATTTATCAAAACTGGTGAGCCATCTATTCCTGCATTTTGTTTCTAAGTTTAATGATGAAAATAATATAAAACCTACAGAATTGGTATTTATGTTATACTCATGGCTGATTTTTTTTTTCCAGTTCAGGTGGGATTCATTGGGAAGTCTAAAAGAAACCCTCTGCAAATCATCATGAAAGTCAATGGAATCAAAATCTTTAGATTTTAACAGACAGCAGGAACAAATCCTTGACTTCAAAAATACAAATTTCCAGTTTCTTCTGATAGAGATTAAGATCTCTGAGCTGTCAATGGCAATTAGAGGGAGAAAAAGAACCTTAACCATATGACTGTCAAAAAGAGAAGGTCAAGCAGGGTTCACAGGTTTACTGTAGTTTTTACAGAAAGATCAAATGACAAAGCCCTAACCATTCTAAGTAATAAGAAAAATGAAATAACATGATTTTTCCTTTGTTCTACAAGCTAACAAATGCAATCACTCTCTATGTGGCAAGCCACGTAAGGGACCAATGACAATAAACAGTGCCAGTTGAACCTTCATAAGATGCCCTGCACTCTTTAACAGAACCACTAGAACACTTACCTGCCAAATCCTGTCTTTCCAGAACTTTGTTCTTCATAATTAAATACATACTTTTATTAGTTTTCCCTCCTTACAGTGTGTCTGTTTCATACATCTTTGCAAAACTAACACTCTCTATAGGGTCATGAATCTTGAAATGTATTCATTTCAATGAATGAAGAATCTAGATAAAAATGAAGAAACTAGATAAAAATGTCACCCTTACCCTTTCAGTAGCATTTGTCTTATTTCTTCTAAAATGCTAATAGTTACTACTTATGGGGCTAGAAATTGTACTTTACCTTAATTTGTCCTCAACACTAACATATGTGACACATGTATATATATTTTTTATTTTATTAATGAACTAAAATTTGTAATCATTGAACAGTCTGCATTAGTTATTCTATAGTTAATAAAAGATTAGGGCATCATGTTTGTTTATTGGTTTATTTATTTTTCAGTGCTGGAGATCAATCCCCAGACCTTACACATGCTAAGCAAGCTCTCTAGCACAAAGCTATACTCCAACCCTTTGAATATCCTGTGTAAAAACTTCAACTCTGGACTCAGGTAGTGGCTCTGTATGAGCAAGTTAACTGTCTATACTTAATCTTTTTTGAATATACAATCTGGATAATGTCTACTTCATGGGCACTTTAAGAGAAATAATGCATAAAAAAACAAATTCTATGCCTAACACTGTCATAAAGTCAATGCCGAAATATGGAGTTATTCTATATAATATCTACATTCCAAACTAAAAACAATTTCCTGTTTTTTCCTTATGTTAATTATATTTTTCTTTTCCGATTATTTAGCAAGGAGGTAATTTCTTGTTCATGGATGTCTTGTGTGTTACTGGAAGATCTGAACAATGCATTTGTGAAAAGTCACAAAAAATTACGCTCAAAAATATAGCAGACTGAAAGGAAAGACAGGAAGACAGAGCCACCTTGAGCCCTTTACAGAGGAATTCACCCAATTCTTCCTCATTCTTATAATTGGGGTGGAGCATCTGAGAACATTCAACTCTTCTTATTTTCATAAATAAGCAGTTCCTTTGTATTCAGTTAGAGGAATAAAGAAGATAGTTGTCAAGTGATATCACCATATCAAGTAGCAAGATGCACAATGACCACAAAAGAGGAACAATTAGCCTTTGTCTGAAATGTACAGGTTGCCACTGCCGATTAAGCTGGCTCCAAAGGCTCATGGATTCAGAGGGATTTGTTCATTGGTTAGGTCTCTGGTTGTCATAAGAGTACCTGGTAATGTATAACATTTCTTAAAGTCTTATGAAATCCTTGATGGCTGGTTTCTTTGTGTATCAGTGAGCAGTCTGGCCCACCCAGGAAAGCTGAGGAAAGGCCTCCCAGGGTCAAGCTTGGCATGGACTTTGATTGAAACCAATCCATCTCTGAACAGAGTCCAAGTTTTATTCTTTCACAAAAGGAATGTCTATGGGCAAAAGAAAGGTGGTTGTGAGAAGACAGAAGAGGAAAGAAAACTTGGGAAAGAGATGACATATTGCTGAGCTACTTTAAATATGACAAATGTCCTGGTGTTCTAAGGCTTACATTCCTTTGACAATACCTGCTCAGATATCCCCTCATCTATACTCATTCTTTTTATGTTAATGTCATGTTAACCAGAAGGCAGATCTTAATTTGTTCTATAAAATGTATTTAGCTTGAGTCGTCCCTTATAAGACCCCTGGTTTCCATTTTACTTTTACTCAGTTGTCACTGCTTGCATTTTATTTTCTAGGATTATCCCAATATGATGAATTCTGAATTCTCACTTGTCTTGACCCAAGAGAATACATTTGAACAGTTCAGTTGTGCTATCAGCATAGTTATGATCAATATACTTTTGAGTCTGCCAGCAATTTGTATAATTTTTAAATCATGATTAGGACCTAGGACCTTATGGGGAAAGCTACATATGTACACAGGAATATTCTATAATTTGTCTTTGTCTGAAGATCTTTAAATGCTGGCGGCAAACCCACATTTGAGAATTGAACAACATTGATGCTGTATTTAACTAGTACTTATTCTCACATTTTAAATATCTTGTAGAGGACACTCAACTAAATGAAACAAGTTTTACTCTCACTTGGAATTTCCAGAAAGGTCATTATAGCTTGTGAGTTTCCCTTAGTATTTCTAGTCAATAAGTCTTAATCACTTTCATTAGTTAGGAATATTATTAGTAAGGACACCTGATTTAAATGCATCACAGCTCCTTTGATGTTCATTTGTATTAGGAAAAAGATATGGATATTACTTTTTGGTCAGAAATGCAGTGCCTATGACTTAGTTAAACTGATGACTTCTCTTCTGCCTCATTTGCTTCATAGAAGCCCAAACTAATACAGTTTCCTCTCTGTGATTGACAGTAGATCTGTGCTGTTTTCATAGCACTCAGCAAACTGAATATGTCAGTTTTGGAGTGCACTCACTGAAGCCAGGTCTCACACCTTTCAAATTTTTTATTTAGTTTAGAGGGTAGAGAAGTGAAGTCAGGGAAGGAGTTAAAAGTTGCCAGTAATGAGACTTCTCTAAAAGTGACTCCTTATTTGTTTGAGAAAGCTACCCAAACCAGCGGTCTAAATATTCAAATACAGACTTTAAAACTGCACCTTTTAATGGAGGGAAGTACCATTAACCTACATGCAGATAGTTTAGAATAAGAAGTTTTGAGATTTCTTTGGTACTAAAAATGATTGCATATAGTTGAGAGAAAACCATATTGGAAGTGAGATTTTGCTTTGTTGAATGCTGGATATAAGGTAGAGAACGGGCATAAGAAAAGTCTCCTGGGTTTAAATCCATAGGTCTCAAGAATGACTATGAATAATAAAACCCCTTAGGAGCTTATAAAAGTGCAGGCTATAAGAGAACCCTTGGGTCTGATAGGTGTGAAAGTCTAGAAGTCTGGATGTTAAAGGACCATGGCAATGGTCAGCCTGAGAAAGCACCAATGGGCTAAACAAACTATAGTCGTAGATTACAACTGAATCATCAATTGGACTATTTGACAAACTGTTCAGAGCTGGAAGGGAATAATGGGTAGGATTAATGCACTCATCAAAACCCAAATATGACCAGAGAATGTTTTTGCTGACTGACTTTTCTTTAACTCTGGCTTTTTCCTGTAAAGGACAGAACCCCTATTTCTGAAGTCATTCAACAGACCGTGGTGTAAATACAAAATAGAGCTGGGTTGAAGTGTCGACCAAACAGAACAGATGTACTAACCTCCTAGCACAGCACCAAGGAATGTGTATCTCCTATGGGTGTTATCCTCACTGTGTAGGAAAACTTATATGGGCATTATTGTCACATATTGAGATACATAGAAATCTAAGAAATGCTCAGAGACTCAGAGGCTGTATTGGAATCTAGCATGATCTTATAACATTTCAAATCTTGATTACTTTTTTACATTAAATGAAGAAACTTATGTGACTGTCCATTATGTAAATAAATATATTGAAAGATATACATATTTAACATATTACTATACATTATTTTCATGCCCTACAATTTTCTATGAGTATGAGTCAATCTTATTTTGGAAATCCTATTTTGCATTGCCATTTTTTTCCTCTATTTTATATAGTTAAACACTATTAACAATGGAAATGTTTAATGAATGATCTAAAAGAACACTTGAGGAGAATAAATGAGTTCTCAAAATAAAATCAAATAGATGCCCAAGATCTTTTTGTTTTAGGTTTTATATATTATCCTAGATATCTTTGATGATTTCCAATTGGTGATTAAATTTTGTTCCTTCTTTTTCATGTTTGTGAAAATGTGGAAATGAGAGATATCATCAAGAACATAAAGTTTTAAATGCAACAGAGGAACTGCATAGAACATCTTTTGGGTATAACTTAGCTTTCAACTGCACCACCCAGATTAGTAAAGCACCTCTGTTATTCTGAAATTTTTGCACTTGGAAACTTGAAGAAAAAAGCTTTTTATTTGTGGAGTTGAGCATGTTAACAGGAAACAGGAGTTCAGTCACTAGAAAAGCACTTTTTTCCCCTGACACAAATTTTGCCTTTGTGCCTTGATTGACAGCCATCCCACTGTCTATAAACAATCCACCCGTTGCCCCAAATCACCATTCAGTTCCTGCATCCAACATTTAAACATTGAGTGGTTTTGCGCTCAATAAAATTCCTTTTCATTTCGCCCTAGGTTGCCATGTCTCTTCAAACAGAGACAGAAAAGCCATGGTCTGTGTCAGACAGATTTTAATTTTCAGTCCTCATCCATTTGGGGGGACTAGACACAGGCAAACAGACTCTACTCCAAAGCCTAGCAACCTGTAGTTTAAACAGCCAATGCATGAGAGACCCGGGATGGGGGCCTGGACCTGTTCACACATGAATAAAGAAGATTAAGATTTCCTTTCAAAGACGTGAAGCCTTTTTGACAGCCAGTGTCAACAGCGCTGTCTGCCTTCAATGTGAACCAGTCTTCTAGCACAGATTCCCACAGGGAGGTCCTGCTGATTAGCATGCGCCACACTACCATTCCATGTCGGTATTTAATTGAAGAATAAGGGTGTAAAGTTTTGCAAACTCTTACTTACCCACAAAGAAAGGATAACTTACAGGAATTGTTGAAAGAAAATGCCAGTGAACATGAACACCTACAGGGAGCGTTTAAAAAGTGAGGAACAGAGAAATGAGGAACAGCAGTGATCTCTATTATCTAATTGCAGCGAAGTTAACAAAAGCTTTATAGTCAAAATACATGTTTTGAAATCCCAAAAAAATCAGCTCTATTTGAAAGGGAAAAAAAAAATGCTATAACTTCTCTTTCCAAATAAGGTAATGCAATTATATTAGAGAATAAGAATTTATTCTGAAAACATTTGACAAATACTATTTTTGCCTTTATAATTCAGGGAGGGAAATCTTTATGGAAGATTTAAGACTTCCTTAATAGGTATATAACTTTTTTCCTACAGAGGCATTGATAATTTTAAATGAAATGACTAGGGCTTTATGTAGTCTTTCATATTACATTGCATGTTCTTAATAAGAGCTAAAAAGGTTGTGGGAGGTGGGGTCTAATGTCTAAAAATGCCAGTCTTACCAATTTAATTATCCCACTTCAATGACAAGTTCAAGCAGTTAAGCATGTTAAAATATAAACCATTTCAGCTTTGAAATGGTATACTCCTATTAATTTACATGTACTGAATTATTTGGGGATGAGTTAGAATAGCTGGGTTATACCTATTTACAAAAACATAGCTGTTTTTGATTATGTGACAAGTGTTTATGCAATTTGATGTCAACTGTTTATTCTTCAAGGCTGGATAAGAATGTAAATCAAAATGAACAGCTCACAAAGAGAAATCCCATGTTTCCCCACCAATGACACATACGCTCTGAGTTGCTCCAGGGGTGGTGAAAGGTTCACTGACCTATTCATTCTCATCTATTTATTGAATATTTATTTATTGAGCACATACTCTATGCCAGGGATTGGAATGGGGTCTATAGAGTTCCACAGCTCACTCCTACACACGGCAAAAGCTACTGTGCACACTTCTTCCCAACTCAATTTGTGCCCCATGCTACATTTTGGTATCTTGAAATCAGCTATGGTTGACATATTTATACCACAGAAATTAGCAACAATACAAACCAGGGTTTTGCTTTATATTTTTCCCTCAGTCAATTGTTAAACATTTACTGGTTTCTCACTGGATAAAGGGGTAAGTAAAATAGAAAAAGTACCTGCCTTCCTGGGTCTTACAGTCAGGTGTTGACTAGTTAACTTTACAAAGAGTGAATCCAGAGACAACAATGCATTCGTGGTAATAGTACAGGAAGAAGTTGGGCTTGCTTGCACACACCTGTAATTTCAGTGACTAAGGAAGCTGAGGCAAGAGGATTGCAAATTTGAGGCCAACCTCAGCAATTTAGCAAAATCCTGCCTCAAACAAAACAGAACACGAAACAAAAAAACAACCAAATGGGGATTTAGCTCAATAGTAAAATGTCTCCAGGTTTAATCCCCAGTACAAAAATAAAAAAATAAAAACAGTAAAAAAAAGAAAAAAGAAAATTCAATAAAATAGGACAAAGGGATTCAATCAATAAAGTTTTGCTCCCTTGAATTTGAGCTAAGCTGGTACAAGGCAAAAATATCCACAAGTCAGGATCAGAGCTAGATGAGATGGCAGAAACTGCAATCAAATCCAGGCATGGACTCAAGACTGGGGTGAAGTCTAAGCTAAAGTAAACCATCAACATAGGAGACCATGGTAGAGAGAGAGCATCTGATTTGAGCCATCCAAAAACAAAAACAAAAACAGTGGCTTTGTAAAGCTAAGGTCTAAACCTGCATTAGGGCAATACTTTCTGGTCATTTTCATAGCTAACACATGCACTGACTGCCATTTAACTAATCAGCTATTCCTTTTCTGGTGCAAAGAAGAGCTCTCCTGCAGCTGCTCTCAAACTTGAACATGATTAGAATCACCTGGAGGTCTTGCTAAAACACACATGACATCATCTCAGCCTCACAGAGTTGGATTTAGTAGGTCTGGGATGGGGCCCAGGGAATTCACATTTCTAACATGCTATTGGGTGATGGTGATGTCTCTGGCCAGGGAATGACACATGGAGAACACTGCTCTAGGAGAAAATCAAACATCCCAGCTTTTCTCGTTTCTGAAGAACAATGAACCTTACATGAACTACCTCTTAGTCATGCAGAAGAGTCATCAGTTGTTGAAAACCCTTCCCAACTACATGGGAGCTTCAGAAATAGATAATTGTAGCACATTATTATCTTCCTTCTTCATCACTATTTGGTCTTTGTGGAGAGGTGCTATTTTAGGGAACATCTGCAGCGTCCTTTGAACTTGACATCCTTAGATAATTACCTAGAACAAATAAACATAAAACATAGTAGTTGATACACCCATGTGTGCACGCACACAAACATTGCAAGAGCAGTGACCGCAATCTACATTCTCATGTGTGTGCATCACTGATTATTGTCTGGAGGAAGGGGACAACATGAACCACCAGATCTTAGTAATACTCCCCCTCCAGTCAGCTTCCTAGAGCTAAATTTTAATTCCCTCTATAAGAGAATAACAATCAATGATAGTGATCACTATTACAACACAGATCATTTTAAAATATAGCAACAACTTGAAAAACTACTAGAAAATACTCATTTTGCAACCGGGAAAGTATAATTTAACATGATTATTCAAAAGAACAAACAGACCAGTCTCTGTAAATGTATTCTTTATATGTTTCTCATAGGAATCCTCAACATTTATTCAATTCAACTCAGTGGTCACAGAATTTAGTCTGAGACAAGTGTGACCTCCTTTGTAGGAGGCAGAATGATTATTAGTGCTGTTTAAATGGCTATCAGGAGGTCCCCACTGCCTCTCATTCCACCATTAGTTGATTCTTTTGAACTTTCAAGGTGTACTCATCTTTAAGAGTAGTCTCCACCTTCAGATGTAAGTGCCCCCTGAGAGGTCACAGCTTAAAGTGAGATTTTAACTTAAAAGTAGCATAAACTGCCTCACAGAGTTAGTATTTTCCACACCAAAACAGTCTTTGTACCTTTACTGATTTATGTTAATAAATCACCCATTATTAACCAAAAGTTCTATCCTAAAGTAAATACTTCTACTTAACTCAATTGAAAAATAAAAGTCACATGTAACATCTGAAAAAGTATCTCACTTTTTAGCTGATATTAACAAAGAAATCTGAATATATTTCAGATGCTATGAAAAACTCAGCAAGAAAACTAAAGGAAAAAGAGGAGAGGAAACTGTTAATTAGAAATAAACAAAACAGAGAAGGATAGCTGGGATTACAAGAATCAACAATGAGAGCATCAAAGAACTTCCTCTTCAGTTTGATTGTGTACAATGTTGGTGCACAACCTTTATAATGTCTGTGTCACAGATGTTGCTTGAGAAAAATCTGGAGCCAGAACCTGGTGTGCCATGCTACTTCTATTGTACCACATCCACTATCAACATAAAGTACATGAGAAAATAGTTCACAGCCTCAGTTTAACTGGGATTCATTTTAATTTAGGCTAACTTGAGAAAATTAAAGCAAGCAGCTATTTATGTTATGAACATGTTGTATAGAATTTCATGAATGAAATTTTAATGGAGAACACATTTTTCAAGCAATTCAAATCATTTCACATGTTTCACAAATGGAAGTCTACTTATATTCTAAATTACTGAAGTAAATATGTCTAGACACTGAAAGATTATAGGGAAACACATAAAGATAAGTAGAATAGATACACAAACACTCTGAAATGGTTTCTATTCTCTCAGATTTCGCCTATTTATAGGAGTCCATTTTCAGAGTGGAATCTGGGAGCCGTCAGGGACGTGTCATTTTAAAACATAATTTCTACCACAAATAAAAGCATTCTTTATTCATTTCAGTAATTTGTGCGAGTAAATTCAAACCAACTTAAAGAACCATATATTTTGTTTCCACAATTTATGCAACTTTACTGATGTCAGTCCTTCAATATGGTTCATGAATAACCTCTGACTTTAGTTCTAGGAGGAGTCAAACAATTAGAAACAAGGAAAGTGTTTTGTTCTCCCTTAAAATTGAGGCTTACATAGCTAAGCACTCCACTTCTTACTTTGGAGAGTTTCTCTTTCTCTAGGCAGCATCTTGATTCTTTCCACACAATTTGGGAGTTCTTTCTATCAAACTCTGCCTCCTCCCTTATCTGCACTGGGGGAAGGAAATGGATGTTCTCCAGAGAGCTAATTGCTCAGCTCTCAGGAATTTTGCAAGCTGGTTCTTAAATACAGTCATTAGAAAACTTAAATTATAAAAACTTACACATAGATAAGCAATAAACTAAAAACAGGTTATAAACACACAAAACTCATAGCTTTCTGATTGTTTTTCTACATCTTCTTATCACCTCTGCATTTAGTTTTAAGGCAATGCACCAGTTTTGGGAGCTGAAATGAGACTTTTTTCACCAAGTTCAATGATCTCCAATGATTTATTTCTAACACAGCATTTATTCCTTTTCATTCTGATTTTTTATGAGTGTCATCACTTATCTTCCTTCAAGCAATAAGTCTTTAACAATTTTTTTCTTAGCTTTAAACAGAGAAGGAGTGGAAAGAAAACCCAAGATTCCATCTACAAGAATAAAAATGGCTCTTATTCTTCTTTTCCAAATCCCAGTAGTAAAGTTTGCATTTTAACTCTGCAGAAGATAGAGAAGTGGGTCAAGTAAGAGGACTGGACACTCAGCCCAGCTGTCTCACATGCTCAAAGGGTTAATCTCATTATGACAGGGAAGTGGAAAATTCTGTGCTTCAACTTGCAGAAATTCTCAGGACATCAATGTCTCAGACATTTGTTGCTGCCATCCAACTGTTGAAGACTATCCTCATCCTCTCAGAGCACAAAGGAACACAACAATGCAAGCTGTGTTTATCTCCATTTACAATAAAATGAACACATCTTCTAACTTGAAATTCTACCAAGGGATGGTATTAGTCTTTCTCAAAACTGAAATTAATTGCAATATTTCAATTCAGGTAAGAAAAATAAATAATGTAGACAACTTTAGAAGCCATTCAACAATCATATCTTATGGGTACAAGTTTAGAGTCCAACTTTTATCTTGCATTTCTTCCTAATTAACCATCTCAAGTTCATAAAATTAAGCAGACTGCTTTGTGCATTTGCTATCATCACCATGTCAACTGTCAAATATACTTCCTGAACCCTCAAAAGATCCCTCAGAGAAGCACTATGCCTTTTTCAATATCCTGGAGTTCTGAAATCCCCAAGAGCTACCATTGTTTGACCTGAAACTTCCTCTCTTCTCAGATTCCTGCTCCTAAACACAAAACAAACAAACCTTTACTTAAATTAGCCCATGTGTGAATTTTTAGGGTCATTTGTTTCAGATCCACAGTCTTTAAGTCTCTTGGCTAAATTTTAATTTCCCCTAGGCCAGTGGCCAGAAATCTTAACTTCAGCAGTCCCTGGTCTCAGTGGATTTGACCTGTAAGATTTTTGTATTTGGATACTTGCAGTCGATCCATTTTTCCTTTCAGAACCTAACAGAGGTACAAGGGTAACACTTTAGTTGACTGTTGGTACTAAAATAGCTGTAAATGTGTGCCACTCATAAGAATCTAGCCATTTAGCCAATATTTGAAAAATGAATCTTGTCTTTTAGTCAATGTTTGAGGACTGATTGGCTAGGCCATTAGGCAAGTTGATGCTGCTAGTTCACTTTGCCTGTTAATGCTCCTCAGAGTTTAGATTAATTTTTTTATCAGATAAACTTTGTTATCACTTATTAAATAATAAATAGTAAAAGTAGTTAAAATTATTGTCTTCGGGCATTTTGAATTGATGAAAGAAAATATGGCATTTAAGATTTGGTGGATCCTCAATATCTTAGTGTTTATTGCCTTTGAAAAGAATCAACATTTAAGTGAAAAACAGAATATTTAAAAGCCAATCTCATTTTTTATGATTGCAAGAGGCAGACATTCTTGTAACTGACTCAGGAACATATCAGAAATGATGAAGTCCTATATATATTTCTTAAAATTCCAACTGCATATATACAGCATTAAATTAATTGCATTTAAAAATAAAGGTCTGTACTCTTAGCAATCTTTAAGTATATTTTAAGTGTTATCACCACAAAAAATGGTAAGTAAAGTGCCAAATATTTTAGTTAGCTTGATTCAATCAATTCATAATGTATACACATATCAAAGCAACATGTTGTACACTACAAATCAACATTTATTTTTCAGTTATACTTTTAAAGTTGAGAAAATTAAATTAAAATCTAAAGGAAAGCTCAAAGTTTTGTCTCCTATCACATTTGAATTACTTATGCATGGCCTTATTCAAATAAGTGACTAGCATTTCACTTATTAAATAAATATAACCATAGGCCAACAAGTGACAGATATTATAAAATATATTAAATAGGGTCAGAATCTACAAAGGAAATTTGCATTTATCACACTTATTTAAATGTTTCAAATAGAGTTGTCTAATTTTGTGTCATTAGAAAACTATATTAATAACATTCTTAAACTGTGTGTGAGAAATTGATGTACAAATAAACTTAAACCTTGACAATGTGGATAAATAATTTTTGTCATGTTTCTTAAGAAAATGACAATTGAGATTTCAAACTCATCTAGAATTAGAATTCTGAATGGAAGGCAGAAACAATTAAGAGAATGGAAAGCAGCAACTTTAGGTCTCTGAGCAATCTAGAGAAAAATTACACTCAGGGTTTTTGCAGGAACTCGGGGAACCACAGTTCCTTCTTAATCTCTGGATCCTTTAGCCCACCCATCTAACTTTTATGCAGAGACTGTTCAAAGTAATCACTGGGCCAGTCTTAGAATCTTCTATGAATTTTCATGGTCATTCTTTTCTTACACTAATTCAAGAGATAAATCCAGTACATCCAGAGTAGATATCTTAGAATATCATTTAAATTTTGTGTCACCAGATGCTAAAAATAAGTAATTTTAAATGTGGTATTTATCAAACCCATATTTTATAAATACCAGATGTTGCTATAGTAATTCCATATGAATTATGACTATGGTACAGGACAGACCTGATGTGATAACACGGAATAAACTAAAACTTCATTGTGGAAGAATTTCTGATCCAAAAAAAGACAAACATTTCAACACATATACCCATAAGTAACAAAAATGGAAAATAATCCTTTATAGACAAGAGTGCAAACAAGGAGAGAAAACAGGAGTACTGCAGCAATCTAAAAATCAGTGTCAATGACATATTTCTGAAGTTGCTCGTTATTTTTCAATTTTAAATTGGTTATTTTGTTGGGGTGTTTAATGGAAAAAGTTTTCAGAAATACTAAAATTATAAGCATTGTGTTCCAAATTTATTGATAGTACTGTTATTAATACTTTATTAGTAACAGAGATCCTTGAAACTTCTGTAGTTTGGAAAAATAATTTTGCTAATAGATCTACTCAGACATTCAGTGTTTCATGCTTTAAGGCATAGATATTCTATGCTTCTGGCAAAATAAAATACTCAAAGTTACTCTCAGTTGATGTATATCTGTGACTGTTTCACACCTCATTTGACAGAAACATTATGCGGTCTGGGTTGGTATTTGTGGACAACTCTGTGTATTTTTCTCATGGCAAAGAGCCAACAACAATTTTACTTGTCTACCACTTTTTATGCTGTGTCTTTGAAAAATACATGCCCAAATTATCTCAATGGAAGTCTAATCTTCAATGGCTAAATATGAAGTAGAACAACATAAAACACTAAGAAAATTTAATATAAGAACAAGTATAAGGGAGAAAGTCAAGATCAGGGATCTTTTTCATGAATAAAGAACAGAATTATACACAAATGACAAGTTTCAAATTGGGGACAGAAAAGAACCAGGAGAACAGACTTGGTTGAATTTTGACAAAATTCAAGCCAAATGTCAGGAAATGGTTTGTTCATAAAATTTGAAAATACAGGGCAAAACTGATAGGAAAACAAAGGAATTGACATCAGTAAGAAAGGATTTTACAACTAAGACATTTCAGGCCTTCACCAGGGAAGTTGCGTGGGATTTCAAAAACACAAAATCCAATGTCAATCTCAGCTGTATTGAATTCTTGCTGGGTCTTCAAGAAAGGATCTTGCCTATAGCTCCTGAAATAGGCCCCAGTGAGATATTCTTCATGAAAGTCCTCTGATTTTTCAAGATGCCAAGCTGGACTAACTTACCAAAGCATTTCTGTTTCCTTCATACTATGTCTATTTTCATCAACTTACTCTTTCAATCATGGGAGAGTTCACCTTCTTAACATCAATAAACACTAAGTATCAAACTAAGAGAATGGCATTTCTGAGTTTTACCATTTAAGAAGTTTATAGTAAGTGCTAATATAGATAGGATTTTATAAACACATTGAAAGAGAAAAATTCAGGGTTTTCAACAGATATATTTTCTTCACTGTCCATTTGACTCAGAGGAAGTCAATTTTTCTGAAGTAAGGATTTGGTTATTTGAATTCTGAGTCTTCTAAATGGGTTTCCCTTATAGCTAATTCAATATTACAAGATCATATAATCTCTCAAGATCTAAGATCTAGTAATTGCTTTTTCACTTCCAATCCAGGTTAAATCAGGTTATGGAAATTTTCCCAGGAAAGTTTTCTTTGGAATCAAGATCAACTAATTAGATATCCTCTGCTTTGTATAACATATTGATTCCCTACAGGTATTCATTCCCAAATGTCATGAAATATATCATGTTGGAGGATCTGAGATTTGTTTTATCCTACTTGCAAGATGACAAGATATAACAATGTATAAATATATAAACATGGATAGATATACAAAGATTGGTCTTCTCAAACAACAGAGAAGCATTTATTCCCAAATGAAATGATATATAATATATGCTATAATTATTAGTTTCACAAGAAGGCAATAGCAGTTTTTGATTGCTCTGTAGAACAATATAACTAAGGTATTTGATTATTTAACATGGTTTCTTCTTTATTCAAAATTTCTTTTGTCCTTTAAAATATGTTATATATAGTTTTCTACATATTTATTTATGTATATATCTTTATTTCTAAATGTAATGAAATTTAAATTGTTATCTATTTCCAAACAACATAAAATATAGTATATAATATATATAACATGAAATATAGTATATATAGAATCTGAATTTTTTTTTACTCTTCTTTTAAGCTAACAAGATCCCCTGCCACTTTTTCTTCAATGCTAGGGAACAATAAAACAAAACATAATCAGTTTCTACTCACCAGAGTGCTCTTAAGAAGCCTACAAAATGACAGACTAGTGGAGAATCATTTCCTAACAATAGAAAATAACTTCTCTTGTTGTTTATGTTATTTTTAAATGTTATTATTTAAGATAGGTTGAAAAAGGTGCTGACATACCGGAAAGAGCTTCAGAAGAGTATTTCTTACAGTTCATACTAAGTCGTCCTCTTTCAAGTCAGAACTGAGTCTGCACTATTCGAAGTGAAGAATCTCATTTTAAGCAACACAAAATATTTCAGAAGAGTTTTCTGAAGGCCTATTCACACTCTTCCTAAGTGACCAAACCTAAAACAAAACAAAACAAAAAACTACCAATAACACGTCTGCAATGCTAAATAGTCACTATAAGTACATTGGATAGTAATCAGGAGACTTTGATTCAATAGCATATTAGTTGCAGTCACATTAATAAATATTTTGAATTCTAAACTACCACAATTATATGATTTAATTATGGACTTGCAATAGAATCTAAATCCATGTTTCAAAGGGTTGATTCCACTAGAATTGCATAACAATCCTGCATCTTAAATTTTTATTACCACGTCCTCATGGTTCTCTTGGTGCTCATTTACACAGTATGGTCCCAGGAGACTCGTAGAGTTATCATCCCCATGAAATTGAAATTGGTCACTAGATTATTACTGAATTGCTGAATAAATTGAAAACAGTCTTTTAAAATGGAATATGTTGGCATTTATATTTTACCATACAAAGATCACTTACAGTTTAAAAAGGATTTTAGACTATCAGAGTTTCTGTTATAAAAGAGACATTTCTTTTTATAAATTCATATGCTAAAACATCCTTTGAGAGTTAGAAATAGGGTATGTGTAGTTAATAATGTCAAAGCAAGGCTCACTTTTCTAGCATATGAGGTCAAAGTAATGTCTGAGGAGCTAGAAGTTACAAAGCTACTCGGGTTAGAAAATGTTGAACAGGGAGAAAACAGGGAAGGATAAGGTTGGGTGGCATGAGCCAACAGGTTCAATGAGTCCCATTCTCTCCAAGGTCTCTCATTGAAGTAGTACAGCAAACACTCATATATAAGATTGTAGTTTGTAGACCAAATCTAGTTCATTGCCTGTTTTTAAAATAATGCTATCAAAGTATAACACTGCTCATTTGCCTATTGCAATGAAGTTTCTTTTTCATGGCAGCTGTGGAGTTGAGTAATTGCAACCAATATAATTTGCAAAAGCAAACATAGTTGCTATCTGGCCCTTAACAGAAGAGGTTTACTGACCCCTGTAGTAAAGAAAGAAAACTCCAAATGTTTCCTAAAGGCTGAAGCCAGTTCATCAAGTTTCTAACCAATTCCAACAGAAAAGAAACGGGCTAATGACTTCCGAGTAGCTTATAGACCCGTGAGGAGGGTTGGGGAGCTGATTTGGTCTCCCCACTCCAGGAAGGACATCAAAAATCATGCTGTGGGACTGACCAAGCAAGGGTACCACTGCACTGCCACTGCTAAGCGTTACATACTGCAGCTTGCACCACCCATGACATTAGCATTAGTTACTGGCGCCCACCCATACCATCGCTACTTCTGCCCAGGACTCAGTTCACGTGTGACTTCTGCATTGCCAAAGCGAGGCAGGTGGGTTTAGTGGAGGAAACTTAGTTCCTGGGCTTGTATTTCACCTGGGGCAATTAGTGTTTGGCATTTTCTACTTCTTCCTTCTCTGATCATGAGACATGCCGTAAAGAGGGATTCAGACATGGAATGGCCTAACCTAATGACTTTAATTATAATGTTCACTTGAAACTGACAGGAAATACTATAGAATTGAGTCAATTAGTAAACATTTTTCCTTGACTGTCATCATATAAAACAAAACAGGGTTATGAGATGAATAATGACTCAAAAGAATTACTAGAGCCAGATGTGTAAATAAATCAATGAGCTGGACTATGTTAGAAATAGAAATTAGAAGTGCTGATGACAGTGACAAGCAGGAGAGCATAAGACCAGTTTAAAGACAGCCAATGGCAATTATTGTGCACAAGGTAGCTTTGTAATTTTCACTGAGGGAATTAACTCTTTGAGACATGGACAGAATTTCAAGTATAAGCCTGCAATGTGTAATAACAAAATCACACAGCTTGTAGAAGCTTAGAACTTTAGGTTTTCATTAATATGTCTCACTAATACAATTAAATTTAAGTTGTATTAGGCAACAGTACTTATTGTGACTCTTTGCATTGATCCATATATACCCACGAGTTAGGAGGCCCTACATGGAACTGATGTCTCCGGGTTTAGATTCCCTTAGGAAGAAATATAAATATGATCGGAATATAGAATTATTGCAAATCTTGAAATGAGCTATGCATTTGCTAAATGGTATCCTCAAACCATGAAACTACAACTGAAATTTTGAAAAATGAAGGATTAATGTAATGCATATATTTTTATAATCTAAAATTAAATATTCTCAAGTACAACTTTGTAAGTTTTCTTGTCTATTAAGCCAAAGGATAAGAAACTAATAAATTCTTGATATGCTTCATGATTTCTACCTGACGATTATCATATGAGGAATTCAACAATGAACTTGAAAGCAGATAGATAAAAATTCCCAATTTCTTAATGCAAAGTTACTAAGTATTTTGAGAAATTGCACAATGAACCACCCAAAATTTGAGTTTTACTTTGTTTTTGTTTGATTTTACAAATTACTGGAGAAAAAACTTGATGTAAAATATGGAGAATTACCATAGCATACAATAGAATCTAAGATAAACCATGGTCAGGTAGTAGTACAGTACATATCATATGGATTTATATTTTATACACTAAAATTTCAAGTTGATTTTTCCTCAAGTAACATTGAAGATACATACATTTAACACCAAACAGAAATCTTGTATGGGGAACTCACAGCCATAAATGTCCCCTGTAGAGTTCAGTCCACCTAATTAACAACTCAGTGTTAAGTGTTTCTCCAAGTCGTAAGATTCTTGAAAGTGCACACTGAGATCGGAGAATGAATGAGTGTACAGACTGAGGTCTTAGAAGGCCTATGGCATGGTGCTAGGAAGCATCACCCTGTGCATTTATAACATAATTTGTAGAATTGTTTTAGTCAGTTGTTTTCTCTGCTGTGACTAAAGGACCTGGTCAGAACAACTGTAGAAGAGGAAAGGTTTATTTAGGGGCTCAGAGTTTCAAAGGTCTTAATCCATAGAAGGCCAGCTCCATTCCTCAGAGGCAGGACATCATGGAAGGAGAGTGTGGCAGAGGGAAGCAGTTCACATCATGGTGATAAGAAAGCAGAGAGAGAGACTCTACTCTTGAGATACAGAATATATACCCCACAGCTCTGCCCCCAATGCCCCACCTCCTCCATCCACACCCTACCACTTCAGTTACTACTCAGTTAATCCCTATCAGGGGATTAATTCACCGATTGGGTTAAGACTCTTAGGACCCAATCATTTCTCCTCTGAACCTTCTTGCATTGTCTCACACATAAGTTTTTTGGGGACACCTTACATCCAAACTATAACAAGAATGTTCTCAAAACTCTATAGAAAAGCAATATGTACTGAGGTCTCTAGTATGTTGTCGATCAATGAGATTTATTCTCACTGAATATCTCTCCCCTCCCTCTGCTTTGTTCCTATTGATCTCAGAATTCCCATAATTAATGCATTGTCTTATAATTAAGACATTTTGATTCTTATGACAAAAATAGTTTCAGAGTATTCATAATGTTTAAAATGATATGCACTTCAGCTTTATTTATAATAATACAAAATTAGAAACAACAAAAATGTCCATCAATAGGAAGACTATGTAAATCAGGTAACATTAGCACAATGGCATACTTAGTTATCTCAGTGTGAAAATTGAGATCTCTGGACCTAAAGGGTGTACATGAGAGCCATTATGGAAATCAGTAAGGAGGTTCTTCAAAAAATTAAAAGTAGAACTACCATATAATTCAGCCATACCACCCCTTGGTATTTATCACAAAGGACAAAATTAGCATATTATAGTGATACATGCATATCCATGTTTTTCATAACACTATACACAATAGAAAATTATGGAATCAGCCTACAGATGTCAACAGATGAATGGATAAATATGGTATATATACACAGTGGAGTTTTATTCAGAAGAAGTTACAGCAGCAAATTGCTGTGCTCTTCTAGGACATGGAAGAGTGGAGTCTCTCTCTCTCTGCTTCCTGATCACCATGTAAGCTGGTGAAATGGGCCTGACTCAGAGAGATAAATATTGCATGTTTTCTTTCATATGTGGGAGCTACTGGGATAGAAAGGATGCCATGAAAGTAAAAAAGAGACAATTAGGGTAAAGGAAAGGGATCAAGGAGAGGGAGAAGTGGAAGGTAAGGGGAGTTATTAGGGAGTGAAATAAATTAAATGCTGTCATGTGCATGTACCAGTGGACCACAATGAAATCCACCATTCTGTACAATCTGCACCAGTAAAAAAAAGTGTGCATGATATGCTACCTTAAGATATAGACTTCTGTGTGTATACATTTGCATAAGCACAGAGGAAAAAAACATTAGGACTGAAGAGGACAAAGGGACTTTCACTTTGGAACCTACATAAATTTTAAAGGGCTTTGTGTGATTTATAACTTCCATTACGTTTATTTTTCTCTATTTTTCAAGCAAATCATTCCACTGTTATTTAATGGGCATATGCAAATAACTGCCAACCAATGTAAAACTCAAAATGTACTGGGGAGTTTTAAATCTCAATCTCAGAAAACCTTTGACCCCCAAATCAAACATAAATGTATTTTCTGTTCAGTTTCCATTTTTTGACTTTAAAAAAAATCTACCATGAAAACATTGAATTAGCCTGCCACTCACATCAATAAATGAGGTTCTATTCATTCTTGACCAGTTCTAAGATTTTTTTAAAAACTGACTCAAGTATATTTTCTTTCTCTTCAATTTCTATAGTTTTAATTACTTGCCACACAAAAGTAACAGTAGCAAATTACTGTGTTCTTCTACCTTGATGAGAGGACCCTACAATGAGAAGGTATGAAAATTTTGATCTCAGATTTCTTTCCAATGCTGACCTATTTGCAAGAGAATGTGTTCTTCACATATGACTATGTTAATAATGTTGATAGGGTAATGTTATAATATGTATTGGTCTGTACTTTCAGAGAGAATCACATACTTTCGAATACTGTATTTGCTCCAGTAAAGAAAATGCTTCAAAAACTCAATTGTTCTTCCATTTATTCTCAAATTCCTATTGAGAACTTATTGTGTCCTTAGCATCCAAACTATACATTATAGACTACCTCTTATGCACAGAAGTTGCACAAAATCATCCCATATATTATATATTTTAACAATTGCAGTGAATATTATGAAAAGTTTAGTTAATGTTGAAATATTCAGTGTGTTCACCACCTTGATATTTGTTCTCATGCTTTTGGGCTCAGGGAGCATGTGTAGTTGTGAAGTTATACTTCCTATATGTAGTGTTCAGTGGCTCATAATGGAGATAACAGTATGATGTGATATATAGTAAAAAAAATCCAACCAACAGAATATAGTTGCTATGTGAATTGTGATATAGTTAAGTTTTAAGGATTAAGACCTGGTCACAAGTCACTACTCCTTACATAATGAGGATCATTTATATTCCATGAGAATTATCTGTGCAAAGCAAAATGTTAAATGGCCTTCTCATGCTTACCGACATGTGAGCTTTGGACAAAGGCCATAGAATTTTAAAATAATACTAGTTAGGGCAAGAACAACCTCTTTGAGAATCACTTTCTTTTCTTCAAATTGAAATCATAGGTGCTGGAGAGGATGTGGGGAAAAAGGTACACTCATAGATTGCTGGTGGGGTTGCAAATTAGTGCAGCCACTCTGGAAAGCAGTGTGGAGATTCCTTAGAAAACTTGGAATGGAACCACCATTTGAACCAGCTATCCCTCTCCTTGGCCTATACCCAAAGGATTTTAAATCAGCATACTACAGTGATGCAGCCACATCAATGTTCATAGCTGCTCAATAGCTAGATTGTGGAACCATCCTAGATGCCCTTCAATTAATGAATGGATAAAGAAACTGTGGTATACATACACAATGGAATATTAGCCATAAAGGATTTATTCTTCTTTATGGCATTTGCAGGTAAATCCCTTGGATGCAGTTGGACAATATCATGCTAGAGATAAGCAAATCCCCAAAAACCAAAGGTCACATGATCTCTCTGATAAGTGGTTAATGATACATAACGGGGGGGTGAGAGTGAGGCAAGAATGCAGAAAGGATGGATTATATAGAGGAAAAAGAGGGGTGGGGATGGGGTGGGGGAAGGAAAAATAACAGAATGAGACAAACATCATTACCCTGTGTACATGTTGATTACACAAATGATGTGACTCTACTTTGTATACAACCAGAGAAACAATAGTTGTACCCCATTTGTGTACAATGAATCAAAATAAAAAAATTAAAAATAAAACTGCTGATGGTATACCGACCAAAAGAAACTAGTATATACCTCAGAGAATGTTGCCATCAAAAACTGTTTATTTTTCCAATAAACAGATTAGTTGAAGAAACTAAAGTAAGTTGTTAGGAGTAAAACTGTGATCAATTAGCTCTCCAAAAAATCATTCCTTGATTATGATTTATAACACCATTTAAGTCATAATGGTTCTATCTTTTAGACACCCATTTCTGGCTCTTTGTGGCCACAATGAAGGATAGTGAATCCTCACATCCTTTAGTTAGACATGATCAACTCAATTGCTTTGGCTAATGAAATTCATGCAAAAGTTTTAAAAGGTGGGTTGAGATTTGCCCTATCACTCTTCTCACTGTTGGAGTGGGGTTATAGCAAGATGAAACCTTTGTCACTAAGTAACCCCACGGAGTGGAATCCTGGCTTACCTACAGTGGAGGCGTAATATGGGTGAGAAACAAACTTCCAGAGTGTTGATTCACAACATTTTTTTCCCCTTTCTTACTATGGCTTAATCGAATTAATTGTGACTGATACAACACCAATAAAAAACAGTCTCCTTTTAATTCCAACACCTATGGTTTTCTCTTCATTCTCCTTCTAATTCTTTTTAATTTATCACATTAGCCTAGGTCACATCTGGGAAGACATAGGATCCTTCTTGAATTCATGAATTTAAAGCATCATCAAGAATTTATCTTCTAAGAGGATGATGATGATAGACCACGAGACATTCTCTTTAAAACTGCTCACCAGAGGAAGTTGTACACCCTGAAGAAAACAGACACTCTGTGCCTTTATTTTATTTTTTGCTAAATTGCTTTACGAACATGCTCCTATCATCCCAACTCCTTCAATTTATGTGTATGAATATGTTCCTGGCAAAATTACAAAATTCAACTCCCATAATTCTTAAAAATGTCTACCTCTGGGCAAAATATATAATAAACCAGAAAGAATAAAATCCAGATTTTAAAAATGCCATTTCTATCTTTAGCATTTTCAAAGCAATTACCAACTTTCCTTAGATTTAAGACCATTAGAGTCTAATGTTGAATAAACTTGCCAAAATATTTTGCTGTCAGCTTAGGGAAAGTAATAAAACACTGAAGGAGCATACCCAGCACAGCCTCAGTCTGCTCCGTTAGTTAATGTTTTAGAGACCAAAAAAAAGTTGAAATGGAGCCAGAAAACGTGTATGATATCTTATATTACCTTGCCGTTTTTCTTTCACCAAGTGGCTTCCCAGATTCTGTGGAATAAAATTAAGTTTTGCACTTTTCCTAACACTTTTTGCTTTTCATGGAAGAAAATGTTTATTATTCATAAGGCAATTTTAAGAATATAATGATGCAAATTATAATATATTCTTTGGTCCTAATGGTTATATCTTCACCTAAGTCACCAAATTCTCTATAATATGCAATAGGTGTTTTTGAAAATAAACAGTAATTTCCTAGAAATAAATTTTTTCAAGAAACTCTTCATGTTTCCTCAAGTGTTCCTTTCATTCCTTCGGACGTTATAAACCCTGATGACTGACAGACTCTGATTTCTAAGACTTGAGGGCATGTTTCAATCCAACAATGAGTAAGTTTGGGAGTAGTTTTGGCAGAAATTAAAAAATTTTAACCGTATTTACATATAACTCTGGATAGTATGGACCATGCTACTTGTAATTTTGGATTTTTAAAAGTAGGAGTAAATAAGTAATATGTTCTTGCTGGCTGACTTACAACCTAAGTAGAATAATGCAACAGAAAAAGGATTTAAAACATTGATTAATTTAGATTATGAAAGTCATGCCATGTTTCTCTCAACTTGTGCACTTTAAATAATTCATAATAAGCTGAAAGTAAAAGCCAATTAATTTGATTTCATAAAAAAATGGAAAGGGAGGCATAGATAAGTCAAGGAACACTTGGAAAATATTAGGATCCTTCTATTGGCTTTTTTGCTATTTGAGGAATTAAGGATATGGAGCACTCATCTTAGGTATCTATCCAGGCTCATAAGAAAACAGAATCATCATGAAAAAAGTTAGTAGATCAGTTGCTCAGTAGGTTCTAAAAGAGTAGAACCTACCCTTTTTTTTTTTTTTTTTTTTCAGTACTGGGGATTGAACCCAGAGCCTTGTGCTTACAAGGCAAGCACTCTACCAACTGAGCTATATCCCCAACCTGAGAAGTATATTTCTAAGTACATGATAAAACACAATTGTTACAGTGACTTCAAAGAGTTTATGTTTCAAGTAAGTTTTCATTGAAAATGATTATCAAAAGCAAATAACTTCCATAAGGGCAGCCATCATTTAACCTCAATGTTTTTTTCTCCAGCAAGTACAAAGTCACTTTCCACTGAATCTTGCAGTTTTAAACATGATTATGGAAATACTAAAGCTGGTAACATTAGAACCCCACAGGATTGCTTTTCTTTGCTTCCGTGCCTAACTTACAGACGTTCTGCTGAAACAATACCTGGTTTTATCCAAAAGACTGAGTCTATGGCAGAGTCCATGTTTTCCAGTCACTGATGGACACTGCTACTTTAGGACACAACTTTCAGATATGAACATTCCCTACTGAGAACCTTTAGCCATGGACTTTGGAACTCAAGATCCCTGAGCTTAATCCTCCCATCCCTGCCATTTCCAGCTGGTTGTATCTCAAAATTGCAGCATGAGAAAACTATGCCATTCTCTTTCATGGGTTCTGTGCAGACAAAAGCTTTCTTGGCACCAGCATACATTTTCTTAAGCAGAACGTGATATACATTAAACGTAGGGTAACATATGGTGCTTTCTCCCCTCAGACGCTGTCTTTTAATCTCCATGAACACTGAGTTGAAGTGAATTTCAATAAACCTTGGCTAGTTGAAACCAAATGAAAGAGAGTGAAAGGGTCATTTGATGAAGGGTATGACAAAACAAGGCCCCGATATTTGAAAATGGATCTAGTTTGTTTTACTGAATTCAGGCAGCTAAATGAAGCAACATGTCAAGAGACCAGTAATGAAAGACCTTAAAAGAAAAAATAAGTTGCATTCCTTATTGTTGAACATTATCCAAAACAGTTCCTTCTCTCTCTCCTTCCTTTCCTCATACATGCTTTGATGGCTCCTCTGCTAGAATAAGACAAAAAGAGAACGTGGCATCTGAGGAGGAACACAAAATGCTTTTCCTCTCCAAGTGTAACCTTTGAGTTTATTTTATTTCTAAAAATGGGATATATGCTGTTTGGTCCTTCCCAGTCATCATTCAAGATTCTTCAGCAATTTATGGACAGGTAATTTACACTTAATCCTTCAGAACCAGTTTCTGACTGACGAAAATAATCCCTAATACAGGACACAGGACAGGAAAAACTCATTAATCATATAAATTGTTTGACTTACTGCATTCATTTCCAGAGACACCAGGAGAAAGACAACATTCCTTGCATTAGTTTACATCGAAATTGTCCATCGAGATGTACTTGCTATCAGTTAGGAAATAATGACACTCTTAGGCTTGGAATTAATTTTTACAGTCTGAAATAAATGAATCACCCTTTTCTATAAACGTTACATCCTAATAGACATCAATGTTTGCTCACTCTTAAGAGTCCAAAAACTTTATATTATTAATAAAGAATTGCTTTCCACAAGGTATTTTAAAAATTTAATATTTTTATTAATATATAATTTAGTCACCCCAAAATTGTAAATATAGCAGTTTGAGTTTTATGAAACCTATGTAACTGTGTAACCACTACCACGATTTCACTTTAGAACACTTCTGTCACTCCAAGGGTTCTCAGACCTATTGCAGTCAATTCCCCCTGCACCAAACTTATGTAACTGCTGATCTGCCTTCAGTCGCTGAAACTTAGTTTTTCTAGAAATTTCATATGAGCAAATGCAGACAATATGTTTTTAGATTTGACTGTCACTCAACATGTTCTTGAGACTTATCTATGTTTTTTCATTTATTAGTTCATTCCTCTTTATTGCTAAATAATATTGCATCATATGAATTTAGCATATTTTGTTTATTTCTTTGCCAGTAGATTGGTGTCAGGATTGGTTCAAGGTGTGGGCTTTCATAAGTAATGTTGCTGGGACCATCTGTGCCTATGCCATAGTATGGACCTATGTTCTTATTTCCCTTGGATAGGCACTACAGGGTTGTATGGTAAGTATTTCCCATGGTTAGCAGCATTTTGCATCCCCACGAAAGGGAATATGTAAGTTCCCCATATTCTAAACAGTATTTAGAGTTTTTAATATTGGGGGTAGGTTTTGTAGTGGGTGTGGAATCTTAGTGTGGTTTTAATGTACATTTCCCTGATAACCAATAATTCTTTTATTTATTTATTTTTTAATTTTAAACAAATGGGATACATCTTGTTTCTCTGTGCATGAAGTAGAGGCATACCATTTGTGTAATCATACACTTACATAGGGTAATGGGGATTGATTCATTATGTTATTTTTTCTCCCCTCCCCACTCCTCCCACCCCTGTTTTCCTTCTATACAGTCCCTCCTTCATTCCATTCTTGCCTCCCGCCCACTCCCCGTTATGTATCATCATCTGCTTATCAGCGAGATCATTCGTCCTTTGGTTTTTTGAGATTGGCTTATCTCACTTGTTGGGGGCTGTGCCATGTGGGCTGCGCGGGGATGGCGCCTGGCGGACAACCGGAGGTTGTTTTGATCACATTGGCAGTGAGGAGGTTGATTAATATAAGCACACTCAGGTACCTTATCATTGGCCGTATTCAATTAAGTCCATGCATACAACGCGTGCACAGGTGTTCCCAAGTGCTCCTGCTCAGACCTGCTCGTTTTAACCTTTACCTTGATAGGGCAGCTGGCTCCTCACCTGATCTCAACTGGTGTGGCCCTGCCCTCCGCCTCCTGGAGGGAATATAAGCGAGCAGTAGGCAGAAGGCAAAAAGAAGCAGCTAGCAGAGAGAGGAAGCAGCTAGCAGAGAGAAGCAGCAGCTAGCAGAGAAAAGCAGCAGCAAGCAGTAAGAAGAAGGCAGCGGCAGAAGGCAGATCGTAGAGTGGAGAACTGAGAACACACCTCTAGGTTGTAGAACACAGATCGCAGTACACGGGACGCGCCACTAAGAAGCACCTCAGATAGATAGCACCTAGTTCACAGGATGCGGGGCCTACCTCTAAGAAGAAGCAGCAGAACTCTAAGAAGAAATAGATCTCTGATAAGCGTAGAAGCCTGTCTTTCTCTAAAAATTCTTCTATAAAGAAGGCCTATCTTCCTCTCAAAGCTTCTCTTCCTCTAAAATCAAGCAAGCCTCTTTTTCCTCAATAAGCTAGGGAATAAGCAAGTAAGCAAGGAAGCAGCTCAGGAATAGAAGTAGTTTATTTCTAGTCCACCTCCAATAAATACCCACGAAATTGTTGCTGCAGGCGGTATCAAATATCCACGGGATTGTTGCTGTGGGCAGCGACACTCACGTAGCATGATATTCTCCAATTTCATTCATTTGCCTGCAAAAGCCGTGATTTTATTATTCTTTATGGCTAAGTAATATTTCATTATATATATCACAGTTTCTTTATCCATTCATCAATTGTGGGGCATCTGGCTATTGTGAATTGAGCAGCAATGAACATTGATGTGGCTACATCACTGTAGTATACTGATTTTAAGTCCTTTGTGTATAGGCCGAGGAGTGGGATAGCTGGGTCAAATGGTGGTTCCATTCCAAGCTTTCTGAGGAATCTCCACACTGCTTTCCAGAGTGGCTGCACTAATTTGCAACCACACCAGCAACGTATGAGTGTACCTTTTCCCCCACATCCTCACCAACACCTATTGTTGCTTCTATTCTTGATAATCACCATTCTAATTGGGGTGAGATGGAATCTTAGAGTAGTTTTGATTTGCATTTCTCTTATTACTAGAGATGTTGAACATTTTGTCATATATCTGTTGATTGCTTTCAGATCTTCTTCTGTGAAGTGTCTGTTCATTTCCTTAGCCCATTTGTTGATTGGGTTATTTGTATTCTTGGTGTAGAGTTTTTTGAGTTCTTTATATATTCTGGGAATGAGAGCTCTATCTGAAGTATGTGTGGCAAAGATTTTCTCCCACTCTGTAGGCTCTCTCTTCACCTTGCTGATAGTATCCTTTGCTGAGAGAAAACTTTTTAGTTTGAATCTATCCCAGTAATTGATTCTTGCTTTTATTTCTTGTGCTATGGGAGTCCTGTTAAGGAAGTCTGATCCTAAGCCGACATGTTGAAGATTTGGACCTACTTTTTCTTCTATAAGATGAAGGGTCTCTGGTCTGATTCCGAGGTCTTTGATCCATTTTGAGTTAAGGTTGGGGCAGGATGAGATATAGGGGTTTAGTTTCATTCTGCTACATATGGATTTCCAGTTTTCCCAGCACCATTTGTTGAAGAGGCTGTCATTTCTCCATTGCATGTTTTTGGCACCTTTGTCTAGTATGAGAAAATTCTATTCATTTAGGTTTGTGTCCATGTCCTCTATTCTGTACCATTGATCTACCCGTCTATTTTGGTACCAACCATGCCATTTTTGTTACTATTGTTTTGTAGTATAGTTGAAGGTTTGGTATTGTGATACCCAATGCTACACTCTTCCTGCTAAGGATTGCTTTAGCTATTCTGGGTTTCTTATTCTTCCAGATGAATTTCATGATTGCTTGCTCTATTTCTGTAAGGTACATCATTGGGATTGTAATTGGAATTGCATTGAATCTGTATAGCACTTTTGATAGTTTGGCCATTTTGACAATATTAATTCTGCCTATCCAAGAACATGGGAGATCTTTCCATCTTCTAAGGTTTTCTTTAATTTCTTTCTTTAGTGTTCTGTAGTTCTCATTGTAGAGGTCTTTCATCTCTTTTGTGAGATTGATTCCCAAGTATTTTATTTTTTTCAATGCTATTGTGAATGGGGTAGTTTTCCTAACTTCTCTTTCCAAAGATTCATCACTTATGTATAAAAATGCATTGGATTTATGAGCATTGATCTTATATCCTGCTATTTTACTGAATTCACTTATGAGTTCTAAAAGTATTCTGGTGGAATTTCCCGGTTCCTCTAAATATATAATCATGTCATCAGTGAACAGGGATAGTTTGACTCTTCTTTTCCTATTCATATACCTTTAATTTCCTTGACCTGTCAAATTGCTCTGGCTAGAGTTTTTGATGACAATGTTGAGTAGAAGTGGTGAAAGAGGGCATTCCTGCCTTGTTCCAGTTTTTAGGGGGAATGCTTTCAGATTTTCACCATTTAGAATGATATTGGCCATGGGCTTAACATAGATGGCCTTTACAATGTTAAGGAATGTTCCCACTATCCCTATTTTTTCTAGTGTTTTGAGAATGAAGGGGTGCTGTATTTTATCAAATGCTTTTTCTGCATCTATCGCAATAATCATGTGATTCTTGATTTTAAGTCTGTTGATATGGTGAATTACATTTATTGATCCGGATATTGAACCAAATTTGCATCCCTGGGATAAAATCCACTTGATCGTGGTGCACTATCTTTTTAATATATTTTCGTATGTGATTTGCTAAAATTTTGTTAATAATTTTTACGTCAATGTACATTAAGGATATTGGTCTGAAATTTTCTTTCCTCAATGAGTCTCTTTCTGGTTTAGGTATCAGGGAGATATTGGCATCATGGAATGAGTTTGTGAGGGTTCCCTCCTCTTCTATTTCATGGAATACTTTGAGAAATATTAGAATGAGCTCTTGTTTAAAAGTTTTATGGAACTCAACTGAGAAACCATCTGATCCCAAAATTTCTTTGTCGGTATGCTTTTGATGACTTCTTCTATTTCATTACTTAAAATTGATCTATTTAAATTGTGTATGTCTTCCTGGTTCAGTTTAGGTAATTCATATATCTCTAGAAACTTGTTGATGTTCTTTGAGATTTTCTATTTTGTTGGAGTATAGATTTTCAAAATAGCTTCTAATTATGTTTTGTATTTCACTCGTGTCTGTCATGATATTTCCTTGTTAATTCCAAATTTTAGTAATTTGAGTTTTCTCTCTCCTTTGTTAGTGTAGCTAAGGTTTTATCAATTTTGTTTATTTTTTCAAACAACCAACTATCCATTTTGTCAATTTTATTGATTGTTCTTTTGTTTCAATTTCATATATTTCAGCTCTGATTTTAACTATTTCCTGTCTTCTACTACTTTTGGTGTTGGTCTGCTCTTCTTTTTCTAGGGCTTTGAGTTGTAATATTAGATCATTTATTTCTTGATATTTTCTTCTTTTATTGAATGCACTCCATGAAATAAATTTTCCACTAAGTACTGTTTTCATAGTTTCTCAGAGATTTTGATATTATATATCTTTGTTCTCATTTACCTCTAAGAATTTTTTTTATTTCCCCCCGATGTCTTCTGTTATCCATTCATCATTCAAAAGGATATTATTTAATCTCGAGGTGTTTGAGTAGTTTACTTTTTATTCTGTCATTTATTTCTACTTTCACTTCATTATGATCTGATAGAATACAAGATAATATTTTTATCTTCTGTATTTGTTGATGGTAGCTTTGTGGCATAATATATGGTCTATTTTAGAGAAGGATCCATGTGTTGCCTAGAAGAAAGTGTTTCGAGGCAGGAAGGAAAGAGATAATGGGGAAAGAATGGGAGAATGAAACTTGTAAAAAGGACAAGATTTGCTCATCCCATGGATTCTGCCTTTGGGTCCCCTTCTTCCATCTGGGAGAAGTCTGCTTTTACTTTTCTTTAATAAAGCTTAATTTCCACTCTATATTTGCCTCAGTGTGCTTCTCTGGCATTATACTTCAACACCTGAGGAAGTAGAACTCGTCACCGGTAAAGAGCAGTATCAGATTTGGAGGTCCCACCAAGATCTACTCCAAGAGAAGGACTACGGTGGATCCAAGATGTCTGACTAGAGGGTGACTGCATCTCCCGCCACTCCAGAACCCAGGATTCAAGAAGGGGAGGCATTGAGAGACTCAGACTAACATAGAGCCGCGGGGTGACTCTCACCCACCAGGTGAAGCTCGGCCCAGGCAGCAGGCCCAGACAAGGGCAGCTACTCGGAGCAGGGAAGGGCAGCTAGAGTCTTCCCCAAGCAGCCCTGCTCCCTCCAGCGGCAGGCTCCTTCCACAGCCAGCTTCTTGGAGCACGCCGCCCAGTGAGAGCCTTTCTGCACAGAGCCAGCTCCAAGCCCTGAACAGAGCAGTGGCCCCAGCCCAAGGCGGGTTCTGGGACCAGGGAAGGGCAGCCAGAGATTTCCCCAAGAAGCCCTGCTCCCTCCGGCGGTAGGCACGACCTACAGCCAGCTCCTCAGAGCAGACCCGCCCAGTAAGAGCTTTTCCACACAGAGCCAGCCCCCAGCCCTGGAGCCAGTAGTGGGCTAGGGGCAGTATTCTTCAGAAGCACTGCATTATTGAGTTCCTCCAAGACATCAGGCTACTAAATTCTGGGAGGTGATATACTGGAAATCTACAGGGACACTATAAGCCAAAGAGGAAATGTGCAATATCTCAGAGTCTCACTGATATCTGACCAATGTGAGAAAACAAGGGAAGAAAATGTCCCAAACAAACCTAGATACTATATCAATAAAACCCAATGACAGCACAGCAGATGAAATGTCAGAAAGGGAGTTCAGAATGTACATAATTAAAACAATCAGGGAAGCAAATGAGGAGATGAAAGAGCAAATGCAGGAATTATATGATCGCACCAATCAACAGTTAAATGAGCAAAAACGGGAGATCATTTCAATAAAGAGTTAAAGATACTGGAAAAAAATAAAACAAACAAACAGAAATCCTTGAAATGAAAGAAACAATAAACCAAGTTAAAAACTCCATAGAAAGCATAATCAATAGGATAGAACACCTGGAAAACAGAACCTCAGACATTGAAGAAAAAATATTTAACCTTGAAAACAAAGTTGACCAAACAGAGAATATGGTAAGAAATCATGACCAGAATCTACAAGAATTATGGGATATCATGAAAAGGCCAAATTTAAGAATTATTGGGATTGAGGAAGACTTGGATAAACAAATCAAAGGAATGAACAATCTATTCAATGAAATAATATCAGAAAATTTCCCAAATCTGAAGAATGAGATGGAAAACCAGGTACAATAGGCTTATAGGACTCCGAATAGACACAATTACAACAGACCCACATGAAGGCACATTATAATGAAAATACCTAGCATACAAAATAAAGACAGAATTTTAAAGACCGTGAGAGAAAAGAATCAAATTACATTCAGGGGGAAACCAATACAGATATCAACAGATTTTTCAATCTAGACCCTAAAAGATAGAAGGGCCTGGAACAACATTTACGAAGCCCTGAAAGAAAATGGATGCCGACCAAGAATCTTATACCCAGCAAAACTTACTTTCAGATTTGACGATGACATAAAATTCTTCCATGATAAACAAAAGCTAAAAGAATTTACAAAAGAAAGCCAACATTACGGAACATTCTCAGCAAAGTATTCCATGAGGAAGAGATGAAAAACAATGTTGCAAATCAGCAATGGGAGAAACTAGCCTAAAGGAATAGTCAAATAAAGGAGAAACCAAATCATGTCAAATACAAAAATGAGTCAAATGACTGGGAATACAAATCATATCACAATAATAACCCTGAATGTTAATGGCCTGAACTCATCAATCAAAAGACATAGACTGGCAGATTAGATTAAAAAGAAAAATCCAACAATATGCTACCTGAAAGAGACTCATCTCATAGAAAGAGATACCCACAGACTAAAGGTGAAAGTATGGGGAAAAACATACCATGCATATGGACACAGCAAAAAATCTGGAGTACCCATCCTCATTTCAGATAATGTGGACTTCAAGCCAAAACTAGTCAGAAGAGATAAAGAAGGACATTACCTACTGCTTAAGGGAAGCATAAATCAGCAAGACATAACAATCATAAATATCTATGCCCCAAACATTGGCTCATCCATGTACATCAAACAAATCCTTCTCAATTCCAGAAATCAAATAGATCACAACATAATAATACTAGGTGATTTTAGCACACCTCTCTCACCACTGTATAGATCTTCCAAACAAAAATTGAATAAAGAAACCATAGATCTCAATAACACAATCAACAATTTAGACTTAATGGACATATATAGAATATACCATCCAACAAAGAATGAATACACTTTCTTAGCAGCACATGGATCCTTCTCTAAAATAGACCATATTCTATGCCAAAAAGTTACTGTTAGCAAATACAAGAAGATAGAGATACTACCTTGTACTCTATCAGATCATAATGGATTGAAATTAGAAATAAATGACAGAATAAAAAACAGAAACTTCTCCAATACCTGGAGATTAAACAATACATTATTATATGATGAATGGGTAACAGAAGACATCAGGAGGGAAATAAAAAAAAATTCTTAGAAGTAAACGAGAACAAAGTCACATCATATCAAAATCTCTGGGACACTATGAAAGCAGTACTTAGAGGAAGATTTATTTCATGGGGCGCATTCAACAAAAGAAGTAGAAATCAACAAATAAATGACTTAACACTACAGATCAAAGTCCTAGAAAAAGAAGAGCAGACCAACACCAAAAGTAGTAGAAAACAGGAAATAGTTAAAATCAGAGCCGAAATCAACAAAATTGAAACAAACAATCAGAAAATTAACAAAATAAATAGTTGGTTCTTTGAAAAAATAAGCAAAATTGATAAACCCTTAGCCACACTAAAAAAGAGAAAGGGAGAAAACTCAAATTACTAAAGTTCGGAATGAACAAAGAAATATCACAATAGACACGAGTGAAATACAAAACATAATTAGAAACTATTTTGAAAATCTCTATTCCAACAAAATAGAAAAACTTGAAGACATCAACAAGTTTCTAGAGACATATGAATAACCAAAACTGAACGAGGAGGACATAAACAACTTAAATAAATCAATTTCAAGCAATGAAATAGAAGAGGTCATCAAAAGCTTACCAACAAAGAAGAGTCCGGGACCAGTTGGGTTCTCAGCCGAGTTCTACAAAACCTTTAAAGAAGAGCTCATTCCAATACTCCTCAAAGTATTCCATGAAATAGAAGAGGAGGGAACCCTCACAAACTCATTCCATGAATCCAACATCACCCTGATACCTAAACCAGACAGAGACACATCGAGGAAAGAAAATTTCAGACCAATATCCTTAATGAACATCAATGCAAAAATTCTCAACAAAATTTTAGCAAATCGCATACAAAAATATATTAAAAAGATAGTGCACCACGATCAAGTGGGTTTTATCCCAGGGATGCAAGGTTCGTTCAGCATCCAGAAATCAATAAATGTCATTCACCATATCAACAGACTTAAAGTTAAGAATCACATGATTATTTTGATAGATGCAGAAAAAGAATTCAGTAAAATACAGCACCCCTTCATTCTCAAAACACTAGAAAAATAGGGATAGTGGGAACATTCCTTAACATTGTAAAGGCCATCTATGTTAAGCCCATGGCCAATATCATTCTAAATGGTGAAAAACTGAAAGCATTCCCCCTAAAAACTGGAACAAGGCAGGGATGCCCTCTTTCACCACTTCTATTCAACATCGTCCTTGAAACTCTAGCCAGAGCAATTAGACAAACCAAAGAAAATAAAGGGATATGAATAGGAAAAGAAGAACTCAAACTATCCCTGCTTGCTGATGACATGATTATATATTTAGAGGAACCTGGAAACTCCACCAGAAAACTTTTAGAACTCATAAGTGAATTCAGTAAACTAGCAGGTTACAAGACCAATGCTCATAAATCCAATGCATTTTTATACATAAGTGATGAATCCTCAGAAAGAGAAGTTAGGAAAACTACCCCATTCACAATAGCCTCGAAAAAAATAAAATACTTGGGAATCAATCAATCCAAGAAAAGAGGTGAAAGACCTCTACAATGAGAACTACAGAACACTCAAGAAAGAAATTAAAGAAAACCTTAGAAAATGGAAAGATCTCCCATGTTCTTGGATAGGCAGAATAAATATTGTCAAAATGGCCATACTACCAAAAGTGCTATACAGATTCAATGCAATTCCAATTAAAATCCCAATGACGTACCTTACAGAAATAGAGCAAGCAATCATGAAATTCATCTGGAAGAATAAGAAACCCAGAATAGCTAAAGCAATCCTTAGCAGAAAGAGCGAAGTAGGTGTTATCACAATACCAGAACTTCAACTCTACTACAAAGCAATAGTAACAAAAACGGCATGGTATTGGTACAAAATAGACAGGTAAATCAATGGTACAGAATAGAGGACATGGACACAAACCCAAATGAATAGAATTTTCTCATACTAGACAAAGGTGCCAAAAATATGCAATGGAGAAAAGATAACCTCTTCAACAAATGGTGCTGGGAAAACTGGAAATCCATATGCAACAGAATGAAATTAAGCCCCTATCTCTCACCCTGCACAAAACTCAACTCAAAATGGATCAAGGACCTTGGAATCAGACCAGAGACCCTGCATCTTATAGAAGAAAAAGTAGGTCCAAATCTTCACCATGTTGGCTTACGATCAGACTTCCTTAACAGGACTCCCATAGCACAAGAGGTAAAAGCAAGAATCAACAACCGGGATAGATTCAAACTAAAAAGCTTTCTCTCAGCAAAGGAAACTATCAGCAATGTGAAGAGAGAGCCTACAGAGTGGGAGAAAATCTTTGCCAATCATACTTCAGATAGAGCACTAATTTCCAGAATCTATAAAGAACTCAAAAAACTCAACACCAAGACTACCAATAACCCAATTGACAAATGGGCTAAGGAAATGAATAGACACTTCACAGAAGAAGATCTACAAGCAATCAATATATATATGACAAAATGTTCAGCATCCCTAGTAATAAGAGAAATGCAAATCAAAACTACCCTAAGATTCCATTTCATCCCATTTAGAATGGCAATTATCAAGAACACAAGCAACAATAGGTGTTGGCGAGGATGTGGGGGAAAAGTACACTCATACATTGCTGGTGGGGCTGCAAATTAGTGTAGTCACTCTGAAAAGCAGTATGTAGATTCCTCAGAAAGCTTGGAATGGAACCACCATTTGACCCAGCTATCCCACTCCTTGGCCTATACCCAAAGGACTTAAAATCAGCATACTACAGAGATACAGTCACATCAATGTTCATTGCTGCTCAATTCACCATAGCCAGATTGTGGAACTAACCTGGATTTCCTTCAATTGATGAATGGATAAAGAAACTGTGGTATATATATACAATGGAAGATTACTCCACCATAAAGAATGATAAAATTATGGCATCTGCAGGCAAATGGATGAAATTGGAGAATATCATGCTAAGTGAGATAAGCCAATCTCAGAAAACCAAAGGACAATGATCACGCTGATAAGTGGATGATGACATATAATGGGGGGGTGGGAGGGATTAGCATTAGGGTTAGGGTAGGTTTAGTGTTAGGGTAAGGAGGGTGGCAAGAATGGAGGAAGGAAGGACTGTATAGAGGAAAAAGAGGGGTGACAGGGGTGGGGGGGAAGAAAATAATAACAGAATGAATCAAACAACATTACCCTATGTAAATTTATGATTACACAAATGGTATGCTTTTACTCCATGTACAGAGAAACATGTATCCCATTTGTTTACAATAAAAAAAAAGTGTATTCACTCTTTTTTGGATGATATATTCTATATATGTCCATTAAGTCTAAATTATTGATTGTGTTATTGAGATCTATGGTTTCTTTGTTCAATTTTTGTTTGGAAGGTCTGTCCAATGGTGAAAGAGGTGTGTTAAAATTACCCAGTATTATTGTGTTGTGGTCTATTTGATTCCCTGAATTGAGAAGGATTTGTTTGACTTACATGGATAGGCCACTGTTTGGGGCATAGATATTTATGATTGCTATGTCTTGCTGATTTATGCTTCCCTTAAGCAGTATGAAATGTGCTTCTTTATCCCTTCTGACTAATTTGACTTGAAGTCCACATTATCTGATATGAGGATTGACACTCTGGCTTTTTTGCTGTGTCCATGTGCATGGTATGTTTTTTCTTCTCATCCTTTCACGTTTAGTCTGTGGGTATCTCTTTCTATGAGATGAGTCTCTTTCAGGTAGCATGTTGGTGGATCTTTCTTTTTAATCCAATCTGCCAGTCTATGTCTTTTAATTGATGAGTTCACACCATTATCAGTCAGGGTTATTATTGTGATATGATTTGTATTCATGGTCATTTGGGTTAATTTTGTTTCTTGACATGACTTGGTTTCTCCCTTATTTGGCTATTCCCTTAGGATAGTTCCTCCCTTTGCTGATTTGCATTGTTGTTTTTCATCTCTTCCTCATGGAATATTTTGCTGAGAATGTTCTGTAGTGTCGGCTTTATTTTTGTATATTCTTTTAGCTTTTGTTTATCATAGAAGGATTTTATTTCATCATCAAATCTGAAGGTAAGTGTTGCTGGGTATAAGATTTTGGTTGGCATCCGTTTCCTTTCAGAGCTTGAAAAATGTTGTTCCAGGCCCTTCTGGATTGAAAAATCTGCTGATATTCTTATTGGTTTCCCTCTGATTGTAATTTGATTCTTTTCTCTTACAGCCTTCAAAATTCTGTCTTTATTTTGTATGTTAGGTATTTTCATTATAATGTGCCTTCATGTGAGTCTGTTGTAATTTTGTATATTTGGAGTCCTATAAGCCTCTTGTACTTGATTTTCCATTTCTTTTTTCAGATTTGGAAAATTTTCTGATATTATTTCATTGAATAGATTGTTCATTCCTTTGGTTTGTTTCTCTAAGTCTTCCTCAATCCCTATTATTCTTAATTTTGGCCTTTTCATGATATCCCATAATTCTTGTAGGTTTTGTTCATGATTTCTTACCATCTTCTCTGTTTGGTCAACTTTGTTTTCAAGATTAAATATTTTGTATTTAATGTCTGAGGTTCTGTCTTCCAGGTGTTCTACCCTATTGGTTATGCTTTCTATGGAGTTTTTAATTTAGTTTATTGTTTCCTTCATTTCAAGGATTTCTGTTTGTTTGTTTGTTTGTTTCTTTCAGTATCTCTGTTTATTGAAATGGCCTCATCCTTCCCGCATTTGCTCTTTTAACTGTCAATTGGTTGGATCATTGAAAGCCTGCATTTGCTCTTTCATCTCTTTGTTTGCTTCTCTGATCATTTTAATTATGTACATTCTGAACTCCCTTTCTGACATTTCTTCTGCCATTCTGTCACTGGATTTTATTGATGTAGCATCTAGGTTTTTTGGGGACATTTTCTTTTCTTGTTTTCTCATATTGCTCAGGTATCTAACCCTCTAGTATGAAACTCTGAGATATTGCAGATTTCCTCTATTGACTTGTAGTGTCCCTGTAGATTTCCAATAACTCACCTCTTAGTCTTCGGTAGCCTGAAGTCTTGGAGGAACTTGATAAAACAGTGCTCCACAAGGAAGCTTCCCCTCTTTGGGTGGTGGCCTTCAGGTGCGGTATATTCCTGTCAGTGGGTAGAGGTGCCTCTACTTGTTGGCCAATCGTCAGTCAAAACAGGGACTAGACTGCCGGCTGGGGCATGGCTGGTCTGGGCCTGTGTCTCTGGTTCTATCATCCTGGTGGGAAAGCCTCACCCAACAGGGAATACTCACCCCATGGGGAAGTTTCTCTGGGCAGCTCTCCTCTGATAAGTTCCCTTCGGTTCAGAACTACCACCTAGGCTGAGCAGCCCGCCTTGCGACATTCCCAGGGTCCGATCTACCTCCTGGGCCAGGGAGCCACACACTGTGAGGGACTGTCTTGCTGAGCTGCCCTCCTCTGTGATGTTCCCTGGGGACCAGACCTACTGCCTGGACCAGGGAGCCTCACCCTGTGCCAAGTCTCTTGCTGGGCAGCCCTCCTCTGAGAAGCTGCCTGGTGTCCGGTCCTGCTACCTGGGTCTGGGACCCTCTGCGCTGAAGCCTCTTGCTGGGAAGTCCTCCTCTGCAATGCTCCTGGTTTTCTGGGTTCATGGCTACTGCAGGGGAGTCTCACTGGGCAATTCTACTCCACAAAATTCCCTATTTTCGGGGACTACTGACCCGTCCAGAGAGCCTCGCCCAGTGGGAGAGACTTACCCAGCGGTACTGAGTTGGTCCTGAGTCTCTCAATACCTCCTCTTCTTGACTTCTGGGTCCTGTCAAAGGTCCTCCAGTCTCCTGTAGGTATCTCAGGAAGGGAGCCACCCTTCCAATGATGATGGCTACGCCCTCAGGAATAATTCAAAATACCTGCACAAGCCTATAAATAAGCTGGGGAGCCCCAGCGAGAGTGCGCTGAGTCAACACAGAGGCAATTGCAGTGTTCCTCAGCAGTGGGGGGGGCAGGCAGGTAGCCTCAGCGATGGCGTCCCATCTCGATGTGGAGGTCGGGCTCTCTCTGCATGATGGTGTCCGACCTCCTAACCAATAATTCTAAGCATATCCTCAAGAGTTTATTATCCTTTATTTTATTTAATGAAATATCTATAAAAATATTTGACCACTTTCAATTGTTTCTTATTATTGGGTTTGAGGAGTTCTTTTACGCTTTGAATACAAATCCTTTATCACATACTGATTTAAAAATATGCTATCCAAGTATATGTCTTGTCTTTTAATTTCCTTAATTAAGTCTTTGAAAGGACAAAATATTAAAATGTAATTTATAAATTTTTTCTTTATGGAATTTGCTTTGGGTGCCATAACTAAGATATCTTTGCCAAACATACAGTTAAAATAATTTCTCTTAAAACTTCTTCGAGGAAGTTTTATAGTTTTATTTCCAACATTTAGGATTTGGATTAATACTTTTGTATAGTGCAAGGCTAGGTTATATGTGAATGGGGGAGTCGTTATTGTTTTCTGTTAAAGGAATTCAGTTGTCCCAGAACCATTTGTTAGAAAGACTGTCCTGTGTTATTGGATGGTCTTTGTGCCCTTGTTAAAAAAAAAAATCAATAATATTAGTGTTTATTTCTAAGTTTGCTATTCTCACATACTTTTAATTAGAAAAATTTCAAAGCATTTGGAATAGAAGAAACAGAAACATAATTGATCATTGGTGACTAGAGAAATAGTTTTCAAGTTACCAATTACCCTTGCTCATACCAGTTTTTTCTCCTAAGATCATGTTTTTCTTTCTCAGTTACCTATTTTGTTTAGCCTCCATTCTCCTTCACTGAGAAACATGATGATAGGTTAATAGTTATTTGGAAATCCAATTTGAGAGAAGGGAAAGGTATGACTACATAAAGGCAAGAGCCTTTAGAAGAGAAGAGAAAAGAGAAAAGGAAGAAATCTTAACAAATTCCTTATGGTCTTCTTTATTTTTAGTCCACGAATCAGATGGAACAATTGAATCAGAGGTCATAATTTTCCAGAAAATGAAGACACATGAAGCTCAATTTCAGGATATTCTGAAGTTAACAGACCAGAGCCAAAAAAATAAGTGCAAAGGAGAGACTGCCCAGAGCTGGGGTGTCTAAAATTGGCTGTATGAACCCTTACTTGAAAACACACTTAAAAAGCCATGTCCTGCAGCTGGTGCCAGAGGTAAGATGACAGAACATTTCTATAGCGTTTTACAGAGGTCGTAGTTTGACACCGTAGCTTTCAGAGCATTTTGTAATGCAGTGCTAAAATCCCTGTACCTGGAAGTTCTGCTAATGTTTCTTTTTTCTTTAAGTTCACAACCCAAAACTATGCCTGGTATATGTAAGAACAACAGGTGGCGAAGAATCCACAGGCGTACTGCAAGCAAGCGGTCTCTGATTTTAGACAGGACTCTTCAGAGTCTTTTGGGAATAATCATTAAGGGTCAAGTACTATAAGCAACATGAGAGACATGATCACATTTGTTTTATCCACTACTGTGCGCCCTTTGCCAGGATAGAGACTAGAGACAAGAAATGATTTGCATATTAGTCTGAGTTGAATGACTGGATTCCTTTACTATTCAAAATAATCTTCCCCTTTTAGACAACACATGGTTTTCCTAGTGCACAGAAATTGAAAAGCTCGTGGTAAGTTTTAGAGGTATTATGTTAATCAGCTTTCCATTACTATAACAAATACCTGAGATAATCAGTTTATAAAGAGAAAAGGATTTTTTGGCTCACAGTGTTGTAGGTTTCTGTACATGATTGAGTGGCACCATTGTTTTAGGGCCTATGATAGTGGATGAAGGCCACAACTCATGTCAAAACCATTCACATATGGCTGGAAAGTGAAAAAGAAGAGAAAGGAGCTGGGCTGACAATATTTCCTTCAAGTCCTCAATAACTTGAAGACTTCTCATGAGGCTCCATCTCTTCAAAGTTCCACCACTTCCCAATAATGCCACAGGATGGGAAGCAAGGTTTCAACACATGGTTCTTTGGGAGGACTTCTCCAACCATAGCAGACACGAAAATCAAGATGGAATTCCTACTATCATAAGATTACCTATCAAAGCAAGCTAAGAGACAAGTTACCATTAAAATTATATTTCAATTCTCAAAATGAATTTAAGCTCTCCTCAAAGCAATCCTACAAGTTGGCAGGGTACCTTCAAGGCAGAAGCCATTCTCAAATGAAATCATTTGGCCATACAAGATGGTTGCATCTCCCTTCTTATTTGGAACAGTCTGACTGAAATTTAAGGATTGTTCAAGCAGAAAAATGTTTTGATACAGATGCAGTCTGATGGACTTCCTGAGATTTAACCTAGATAGCTGGGAACCAGGCACACATTCTCATTTTTCCTATGATTACTAGACATTTTTTTCCCCTTTGGCAAATGTTGGAGTAATGTCACAATTGAGTAAAAACAGCCCAGTGAGAATGCTGGTTTATGTTTCCAACACTTCAGTCCTAATACTCACAAAGAACAAAGTCTGTGTTCCACAAGCAGAGTGAGCGTTCTATTATGCTATGTTGATCCACGATACAGACTAAGCAGAAACAGAGCTATTTAACAGGATTTTTATATTCCAAACTTATTTGGGATTGTAGCTAATCCTCTTCAAGTTAGCTGTCAAATTAATTTTTTTATATTTTTATAAGGAAGGCCATTAACAGAGAACTGAGATCTTATTTAGATACCATACCTGATAATATTATACTTTAACCTTATTTCTAGAGATACTGAAAAATATTTAGAAATGCCAAACCTATAAAATGACTACAAATTCAATTACATTATTGCAATATGTGATAGCATAATGAAAATATTAATAACTGCTAATAAAATTCTATGTTAAATACCACACCTTTTATTCCTAATATATTAGTTCCAGTATTTTGTTTAGTTAGATTAAATAATCATAATAAAATGAAATAAAAATATGTGGACCTTTATTACAACTCAGTGAAGACAGTGGGTTTTTATTTCACTGCTGAGTTTGACAACTCTCGAATGTGGTGAACTGTGACGTGTCCAGAGCACACCGACGATTCAGGGGCCTCCAGGTCACCCACTGTGGTTTCCAGTGGAGCAATAGATGCAGAATATTATAAGCATGAATTCTGTGATGCCTATTTAAATTTACCAGAGTTGAGATGATCTGGACATTTTGGAACCTCAAATAAAATTAAGATATTTAAATATTAAATAAAGAGATACAGTAGAGCACATTTCTTAATCAGAGCAGATCTCAAAGAATAACCGTTAGGCAAGACATCTTTGGCTATCAGGACAACACTTAGGCCAAAAGCACTTATAGAAAAAAGGTTTCATGAGGACAGGTGCCAGGTATGGTGTGGATGTCACCACCAGAGTGTCTGGCCCTATCCGGGGAGGAGGGTGTGTTTTGCACTCTCATCAGGGGCTGGTGTTTGTGGAGAACCCGGCGTTTACAAAAATGCCTCTGTTCTCCCTAACTTACAGATCCACTCGTTGGCTTGAGAGCAGCAAAGACTTTGTTTTTTTTCCCTCCGAAAAACTGAAGCATCTTTGAAGTTTCCTCTTTAGAAAGTTTTCAACATTGCCTCTCCCTGGAAACAGCAGCTCTTTCATACAGCAGTTACAGGGTATATGATCTACTATTAGTTTCTTTTCATAACAAAATCAGAAAGCACTGAGGAGGCTCATCATTCAGGTAATCATCTTACAGATTCAAGTCAAGTGCATTAGCATGTAGGAAAAACTTATTAATACCAGGTAAATGTTCAATATAAGCCAAGTGGTCAAGTGTGAAAGTGTTGTGCCATTATTTTCCAGCCACTACACCACTGAGAGAGAGGCATTGTGGGAAGTACATGAGTTTTAGGATCAGATAGAATTAGATTGGAACTCTGGATGTGACCTTGAATAAGTTAGCTTGTTGTTCTAAGTTTCAGGTTTTATTCCTATCTTAAACAATTTCAAATAAAAAAATTCAAAACTGTACTACCACAGATATGTTTGTGAGGATTCTATATATAACTGGCATTGCATTAATTGCACTAATTAAAGTACAACTACTTGTTTACATCTGCTCTCATTTTTGTTAAAATTATTATTTTTCCCTTTCTAGATCTCTGCATCATATATTTGAAGTATGCCAAATTTCAAATAGCAATATTCTATATTCTGTATAAATATAGGATTATCAGAGTGTATAATTAAATACCTACACATATACACTCACATATCTGTATACATATGTAACTGAATATATATTCTATACAAGTGTATATATATGTATGTATTTGAGCATATATATATGTATATATGCAAGCATAAATACTCATTTATTATAGCAATCTATGCTATTTTGAAATGACAATATGGAGACAAGTGAAACAGTCAAGTGACACCATGTAAATATTTTATAGCACATTGTATCCAACATGTCCAGTCAATCAAATTTTCCACATCCTCTGAAATTACAATAGCTTTTGTAAAATAAGTTTTTGGTGGTAAATGGTAAGGTTATTTAAAAATTATATTCAAAAGTAGATACTACATGTAAGAAGGATGTGTGCTCCTCTGCACAATATCCTTAGGAATGGATTTATGGAATGATATTTTTTAATTATTTTGAAAAAAAGTGAGGAACATAATTGTATTTCTGGATGTATGTTTCATATGTATTAAGCTGTTTTGCTTATAATTTCTTCAAACAATTGAAGAGTCCTTGTTTCTATTTTAAAAGAATTGATTAAATTCATTCATTTTTTTATTTGTTCTTTTTAAATATACATGACAGCAGAGCATAATTTGATATATTATATATATATGGAATAAAATTCATTCTAATAAGGGTTCCATTCTTGTGGTGGTACTTGATGTGGAGTTTCTCTGGTGGTGTATTTATATAGGCACATAGGAAAGTTATATCCAGTTCATTCTACTGTCCTTTCTATTCCCATCCCCTTTCCCTTCCCTCATTCCCCTTTGTCTAATCCACTGACATTCTTCCCTCCCCACACCCTTGTTGTGTGTGAGCATCCATATACTTGAGGGAACATTCAATCTTTGTTTTTTTGGAATTGTCTTATTTCACTTAGCATGATTGTCCCCGGATCCATTCATTTACTGGCAAAACTCATAAAGTCATTCTTTTTTTTTAATAGCTGAGTGATACATTGTGTATATATACCAATTTTTTTCATCCATTCATCTGTCGAAGGGCATCTAGGTTGGTTTCATAGCTTGGCTATTGTGAATTGAACTGCTATAAACTTTGATGTGGCTGTGTCACTGTAATATGTTGATTTTATCTGAGGAGTGGGATAACTGGGTCAAATGGTGATTCCATTCCAAGTTTTCTGAGGAATCTCCACACTGCTTTCCAGAGTGGTTGCACCAATTTGCAGTCCCATCAGCAATGTATGAGTGTACCTTTTTTCCCACATCCTCACCAACATTTAATGTTCCTTGTATTCTTTATAACTTCCATTCTGACTGGAGTGAGTTAGAATATCAGTGCAGTTTTAAATTAATTTGAAAAAAAAATCGTAGGCCCATAATAGCCAAAGCAATCCTTAGCAAGAAAAGTGAAACAGGAAGCATCACAATACTAGACCTTAAATTATACTACAGAGCTATAGTAACAAAACAGCATGATATTGGCATCAAAACAGACATGTAGACTGATTATACAGAATAGAAGACACAGAGACAAACCCATATAAATACAGTTATATTAGACAAAGTTGCCAAACACATACATTGGAGAAAAGATACCCTCTTTAACAAATGGTGCTGGGAAAACTGGAAATCCATATGTAGCAGAATGAAATTTAATTTTTATCTTCCATGCTGCACAAAACTCAATTCAAAGAGGACCAAGGACCCAGGCCTTAGATCAGAGACCCTGTGCCAACTAGAAGAAAATGTGAAAATGTAGGTCCAGCTTTCCATCATGTCAGCTTAGGAACCTACTTTCCCAAAAAGATTCCTAAAGTGCAAGAAGTAAAATCAGATGACATCATTACCCTGTGTACATGTATGATTACATGAATGGTATGAATCTACATTGTGCACAACCATGGAAACGAAATGATGTACCCCATTTGTGTACAATGAATCAAAATGCAGATCTGTAAAAATTTTTTAAAAATTAGAAAAAAAAGAATCAATAAATGAGATGGTATCAAACTAAAAACCTTCTTCACAGCAAAGGAAACAATCAAGAACATGAAAAGAGAGTCTACAGAATGGGAGAAAATCTTTGCCTCCTGTACCTAAGATAGAGATTAATCTCCAAGATACATAAAGAACAAAATACACTTAACACAAACACACACACACACACACACACACACACAAATACTCCAATCAATATACGGACAAAGGGACTGAACAGGCATTTCACAGAAGAAGAAATATGGTCAACAAAATATATGAAAAAAATGTTTTCTTTTTATCTTGCGGGAGGTTTGCAATCATGTGTTGTATGTGATTATAATAGTTTACTTAACATTTTTTGTTAATGGAAAGAAAGATTAATTAAGCATTGTCCTTTTATGTTACATAGTGGAGTTTATTATCCTTTGATTTTAGTATAAACTGCTTCAAAAAATTTTTGAATGGCAAAAATGTCTAAATCAATTCACATATGCAGGTGGTACCAGTCTATGTAAGTGGAGTAGAAACTAATCATTGATCTACCATTGCTATGGTTGGGATCTGAAATGTTCCCCAAAGGATCATGTGTTGAAATCTTCATCCCCAATACAGCAAAGTTCAGAGGTAAGGCTTTGCGGAAATGATTGGATCTTGAGAGATATGACCTCATCAGTGGATTCATCCATTGGTAGCTGAATAGTTTACAGGGGAGTGGTGGAAACTGTAGACAAGTTGGGCATGATTGGAAGAAGTAGGTCACTGAAGATGTGCCCTTGGGGACTGTATCTTGTCCCTGGCCCCTTTCCCCTCCCCCTCTCCCTCTTTCTGTTTCCTGGCACCATGCGCTAAACAGCTCTCCTCCACCACATCCTTCCACCATGATGTTTCCGCCATGGAGCCAATCCATCTTGGACTGAAACCTCTGAAACTGTGGTCCAAAATACAGCCTTTCTCTCTTAAGTTGTTATTGCCAGCTATTTTGGTAACAGCAACAAAAAACTTGACTAACACATTGATCTCACCAATTCTATAGAATAAGTTTCCATGAGGTTTTTTTTTTTTTTTGGTGGGATGGCTTGAACTCAGGCACACTCAACAGTGAGCCACATCCCCAGTCCTATTTTGTATTTTATGTAGAGTCAGGGTCTCATTGAGTTGCTTAGCACCACACTTTTGCTGAGGTTGGTTTTGAACTCGTGATCCTCCTGCCTCAGCCTCCTGAGCCACTGGGATTATAAGCATGTGCCACCATGCCCACCTCCATTAGTTTTGAATGGACAATTGTTTTATTCACCTTTTTCACTGCTGTGACCAAAAGACTTGACAAGAACAATTAGAGGAGGAAAAGTTTACTTGGGGGCTTATGGTTTCAGAGGTCTCAGTCTATAGATGGCCAACCCCATTGTTTTGGGCCCAAGATGAGGCAGAACATCATGGCAGAAAGGTGTGGCACAGGAAAGTGGCTCAGGACAGGAAGCAGGAGAGACTAAGTTCACCTCACAAAATATGTACCTCAAAGGCATACTCCAATGCCCTACCTCCTCCAGTCACACCCTACCTGCTTACCACCCAGTAATCCCTATGGAGGGTTTAATGCACTGGTTAGGTTAAAACTCTTATAACCCAACCATTTCACCTCTAAACTGTCTTGCAATGTCTGACACATGAGCTTTGGGGAGCTACCTAATACCTAAACCATAACAGCAATAAAGTGAATAGTTGTATTTCATGCTAGGAATTAAAGGTTTTAGATTCTGCATTTTCTCACAAGAAAACAGAAGAGGAAAGTATAGCATAGTTCACAGTTACTAAGTTCTTATAAATACCTCCACCTGGATTTTGAACAGCTAGAAGAGTTTCAGCATTTCCTTTTCAATTCCATAGCAGTCGAAACTACAAACTTCCAAGGTCTTAAAAATTTATATCAAAGAAGATTCATGAGTAAAGTAATTCAGTAGGTCATCTTATCCTTAGGTGATTTACATTTATTTCATCCCTAGAAACATGCATATCTATTACATAAATCAGTAGAAAGTGCTATTATCTTCCAAGAATAATTTCAGTACAAATTATTCCATTGTGTCCCTGATGCCCAGAACACTATTAATTCAAAATACAATGGAGAAAAGAAAATGAGAAGTATTGGATGTCTTTATGAAATAAACTAAGAGACATAGTACAAAAGAAAACTAAGGCAATTTATTATCAAGAACTCCAAATGAGGGTATACTTCTATTAAACAAATAATAAAAATCCAACATTTTTGTCTGTAACTAGGATTCATGAACAGCTGCCATTAGCTAACACTACCTTTGAGAAGACATGCATGTAATAGAAACTCAAGTCCAAGTATTCATATTTGGTAAGATATTGGAAGACAAAATAACAATGAGCAAACTGTGGAATGTGCCAAGTTTCCACAGATATGAAGTATAATCCATATAAACTTCCTTATTGAAAAAGAAGCAACTCATCAAATTATGGCAGTAGAAATTTAACACATACACAGCAACCTTCAACACCACATAGTAGTTTTGTTTCATTTATGTTTTTCTATTCTGAAAAACCCTATTCAGACACTTTTGTATGCACCATGTTTTCAAGGAAAAATAAATACTGTAAGTAAAATGGACAGATAAACAGTCAAGATTTACAGTATTTATGAACCGACTACAACCGAAATTACATGGTGTGTCCCTTCTTTGTTATTCTAAAACACATTTTAAACATCATTAATAATCGCAATATCTGAAAACACACTGCACAAAGATTTTCATGTGTACCTCTACTCTTTACATAACTATTCCTTTGTAACACTTCATACACTTACAAAGAGAAACAAACCATTCACAATCACAGGTCTGTTTTTATGCTCAAAACTATATTGCAGAACTTGAGAAAATATCCCACCTGGAGACAAGAACTGAGGAGTCATGTAGGATAAAGCTTCAAAATCACCCAGAATGATAAACAACCAATGCTACTAACCCTGCAGCAGAAACCACAGAAGACATCCATGTGTGGTATATAGGTCACATTGCTTTCCAACTAAAAGGATTCTGAAACAAATGGGTTAACTTTACTTAAAGTCGATTGGTAAAACAAGCAGTTTAATTTTCTAAGTAGTGAATTTACATCAGCCTGCAAGGTTCAGCAGTCCCTTCATTTGCAGAAGGATATTGCTGCTAAGGCTTGAAACCCTTATTAAATTATAGAGCATTACAGGTTGAGCATCTCTCATCCAAAAAGTTTGGAACCAAAAGTGTTGCAGATTTTGAATATTTTCAGATGTTGGAATATTTACATACACAAAGTGAGAAATCTTGGGGATGAGACGCAAGTCTTAAATACGAAATTCATTTATATTGCATATGCAACTGATATCTGAAGGTAATTTTATACAATGATTTTAATAACTTTGTGCATGGAACTGAGTTTCCAATCAACATTGGAGTCATGTGGGCACTCAAAATATTTCATATATTTCATATTTTTTATTTAGAATTTTCAGATTATGGTTGTTCAACCTGTATTTTGATCCAATATGAAAACATCCCTCTATGTTAGTTTGCATCAATGAGATGGAAATACCTGACAAAAACAATTTAGAAAAGAAAAAAGTATATTTTGGCTCACAGAATCAGAGGTTTAGTCCATGGTGAGCTGACTCCATCTCACCGAGCCTGATGTGAGGCAGAGCATCATGGCAGAAGGACATCATGAAGGAAAGGGACTCAGCTCATGACAGCCAGGAAGCAGAGGAGAGGCAGAGGGGTGGGAGGAGGAGCCAGGAGGGCAACATAACTGCTAAGGGACACTTCCAGTGACCCACCTCTTCCAGCCTCACCCCACCTGCCTAGAGTTAACACCCAGTCAGTCCATTCAAACTAGGATGGACTCATTAGGTTACGTCTCTCGCAAGCCATTTATTTCCACTCGACATTCCTGCCTTAAGAGGGGGGCTTTGGGGAGACCCCTCATATCCAAACCTTAACATCCACATTTACAAATTTGTCAATTTTTCTTACCTGCTTTGGAACTCGTCATTTAACTGTTGTCTCTAGCCAATATCGATCACGTTTTATAAATTCAAACTACTACTTTATCTTTTATCTATGCTCACCTGCTGGCATTGTCAATAATGTGTAGACTAGGAAAGGTGAAGTGTGTCTGATCTTGATTATCCAGGAAAAAAGGCAAGAGGAATAGTTTAATCATGGGTGTTTTTCTATTAGATTTGGTAAGACAAAGTTCTTCAATGAAATGAGTAGATGCAGTTATGATATGGTTGGACTGATAACTTTCTTTTTGCTTGGCTAGCTACAGGACTTCCCAGGAATGAACTGGAACTTCAAGAATGGTGTTTGGTGTCCTGTTACCAAAAGGGAAGTACGTCAGCCTATTTAAGTCTCAGCAAAGCATTTTCTGTAATGTAAAAATTAGATGTGTTTATGTTCTCTGTCTTTGAAGCAATTACAAATGGCTTTTGCATTGCATGGTGTCTTCTTTCAGCAATAAAATATCAGAAGCATGTTTGTATAGTAGGATTTTTTGGAATCAAGAAATTGTATGCGACCTTTGGGTTTCATTGAAAATATCCAGACTTTGAAATATTCCTTATGTTCCCCTTGAGATAGGAGCAAATATAGAAATAGCTCTACCTGTTTGCCAATCTGCTGAATAATTTCTTAACATATGTTTACTGCAAAAAAATCTTTTCATGGGCTGAAAGATTAACTAAAAGGTTCTCTGGATTATTTCCAGTTATTTGGATTATCATGATCAGTTTTTCACAATATAGCTTTGAAATAGTCTTCTTATGAAAAACTTCTACATGCCAGCAAATAAACTTGTTAGTTTGTTTCTTGGGTTTTGAAAACATAACTATAACTAGAGAACTACCTTAAAATTTCCTGTGACTTTAACAGTAAGGATTTTCACAGTTTGGTGACTATCTATACTTTTATTTACATACACTACTTTCAAGCTCTTGAAGAGTGAGATGACTAGGTTGAATAAAATGATCAGATTTATTCCTTTTCTCATAAGCCTATTTGGTACAAATTTTCTTCTTCAGTTATTCTAATAATAACTTTTATTTTTAGTTTTTTCATTGAGATAAAATATTTGTACATCTTTATGGGGTGTAATATAATTTGATACATGATTATAATATGTAATAATCAAATCAGGGTACTAAGCACTTCATCTCTTTAAACATTAAATATTTTTGTGTTGGTAATTTTGTACTCTCATTCTGAAGTATATCATAGTATATTGTTTTAACCAATACTAAACTTACTATAGAAACTAACACTATACTAACACTTACTATTTAAAAGCAGGATTAATTCCTCCTAGTGCTTATTTACTTATTTTTTAATTTTATTTTTTATTTTTAACTTTTCATTTTCAAATAATTATAGATTTGCACAGAGTTGCACAAATAATATAGGAAAATCTCGTATACTGTTCGTTCAACTTCCCCCAAAAGATACATTGTAGTAAAACTATAATTACTTAAAACCAGGAAATCTTTTTTTTTAATTTTCCTTATACATGTATATAAGATAATAATGTCTGTCTCATTCTACCATCCTTCGCATCCCCACTGCCCCAACCGATTCCTCACTCCCCTCTGCATAATCCAAAGTTCCTTCATTCTTCCTTACCCACCCCCAACTATGGATCAGCATCCACTTATCAGAGAAAACATTCGGTCTTTAGTTTTGTGGGATTGGTTTATTTCACTTAGCATGATATTCTCTACTTCTACCCATTTACCTGCAGTTGCCATAATTGCTTTCTTCTTTAAGGTTGAGTAATAGTCCATTGTATATATTTAACACCTTTTCTTTATCTATTCATCTGTTGAGGGGCATCTAGGTTGGTTCCATAGTTTAGCTATTGTGAATTGAGTTGCTATAAACATTGATGTGGATCTCTGTAGTATGCTGATTTTAAGTCCTGAGGGTATAAACCTAGGAGTGGAATAGCTGGGTCAAATGGTGATTCCATTCCAAGTTTTCTGAGGAATCTCCATACTGTTTTCCAAAGTGGTTCCTTATATACTCTTTTCAATTTCCTCTCCCCCTATCCTTCCTACTCTCCAATGACCACTATTCTACTCTGTTCTTTTATGAAATCAACTTTTTAGTTTTCACAAATGGATGAGAACATTTGGTATTTGCTTCTGCATCCGGTTTATTTCACTTAACATAATGTCCATCTGTGTTGCTGAGAACGACAGAATATTATTCTTTATCATGACTGAATAATATTCTATTACACACATATGCCATATTTTATAGACTCATTATCCATTGATAGGCATCTAGATTGATTCCATGTTTAAGCTATTGTGAATAGTGCTGCAATAAACATTAAAGTGCAAGTACTTCTTGGTATGATGATTTTATCTCCTTTGGATATATAACTAGCAGTGACAGATGGCCATATTATGTTTGTTCTATTTTTAGTTTATTGAGAAATTTTCATACTGTTTTCCATAATGACTATACCAATTTACATTTCCACCAACAGTATATACAAATTCTCATTTTTTGGCACCCTTGCCAGTAGTTACTGTCTTTTTAAATACAGTCATTGTAACTGGAGTGAGATAGATGACAGATCATGTGGTTCTGATTTGATTTATGTGAGTGATTTGATTTATGATTAGTGTGATTTGATAGTGTAATTTTTCTGATTTGATTTATGATTAGTGTGAGTGAGCAGCTTTCATGTTCTTGTTGGCCATTTGTATGTTTTCTTTTGATACTTGTCTATTTAGATATTTAATTCATATTTGAATTGGGTTATTTGATTTTGTTTCTTTTTTTTTGGTATTTAGCTTTTTGAGTTCTGGATATTCATCCTTTTTAAGATGAATAGTTTTACAAATATTTTCTCCCATTCCCTAGTTCTCTTAACTCTTGATTTTTTTCTTTTGTTATGAAAAACTTTGTAGTTTGATAAAATTACATGTGTCTATTTCATTTATTTATATAGCCTGTTCTTTCAGGCCTATCTAAAAATTCATTGCCTACACTAATGTCTTAAAGTGATTCCCCTAGGTTTTCTTGTAACAATCTCATAGTTTCAGGTTTTACATTTAGGTATTTGATCCATTTTTAATTGATTTTTGTGTACAGTGGAAAAGGGATGTAGTTTCATTCCTTTTTATTTAATTATTTTTATTTTTTTATTTTTTACAGACTGCATTTTGATTCATTGTACACAAATGGGATACATCATTTCATTTCTATGGTTGTACATGATGTAGATTCATACAATTCATGTAATCATACATGTACATAGGGTAATGATATCTGTCTCATTCCACCATTTTTCATACAGTTTCATTCTTCTATGTATATACATTCAACTTTTCCAGCACTGTTTATTGAAAAAGTTGTCCTTTCTCCACTTTACATTTTTGGTGCTTTTTGGTGCTTCTGTCAAAAAAATCTGTTTCTATAAGTGGATGGGTCTATTTATAAGGCTTCTATTCTGTTCTGTTGGTCTATGTGCCTATTTTTATGCCAGTATGGTGCTGTTGGGTTACTAAAGCTTTGTAGTCTGTTTTGATTTTCTATTTCTTCTTGATTCAATTTTGGTAGGTTGTGTGTCTTCAGGAATTTATCTGTTTCTTCTAGGGTTTTGGGGGTTTTTGCATAAAATTGTTCATCATCTTTCCTTATCCTCATTTGTATTTCTGTGCTATCATTTGTAATGTCTCCTTTTTTATCTCTGATTTTATTTGTATGGGTTTTCTCTCATTTTCTTTCTTGGTTATCTAGTTAAAGTTTTGCCAGTTTTGTTCATCCTTTCAAAAAACCAACTTTCAGGCTCATAGATGTTTGTGCACTTTTTATTCCATTATTTGATGGGTTGATTTCAATTTATTTCTGTTTGAATCTTCACAATATCTTTCATGCTAATAACTTGAGGATTGGTTCATTCTTACTTTTTTAAGTCCTTAAGGTGCATTTCTAGGTTGTTTGAGATCTTTCTATTTTTTATGCATGCAAATGCTATAAATTCCCCTCTCAGCACTGGTTTTACTGTATCCCACAACTTTTGATATATTTTGCTGTCATTTTCACTGATTTCAAGAATTTTGGGTTGTTGTTTTTTGTTTTTTTTTTTTTTTTTTTAACTTCCCTTTCAGTTTCTTCAGTTGCCCACTGGTCACTACGGAGAATGTATTCAATTTCCATGTATTTGTTTATTTTCAATTCTTCTTGTTCTTGGCTTGTAGTTTTATTCTACTGTATTCTAAGTTATATATATATGATTTTTAAAAATTCATTGAGACTTGATGTGTGTCCTAACGTACAATCCATTATGTAGATTGTTCCATGTGCTGACAAGAAGAATGTATATTCTGCTATTGTTGAATGAAATGTTCTGTAAATGTCTTTCGGTCAATTTTCTTTATAGTACTCCTCAGCTAAGATGTTCCTTTATTGACTTTTTGTATGGATGATCTGTCCACGGGGGAAAGTCACCTGTTGAAGACGCTACCTATTTTTATATTGGAATCTATCTCCCCCTTTAAATCTAATATTTACTCTAGATATTTGGATTGTCCTATGTTGAATGCATATTTATATTTACAATGGCCTTATCTTCTTGATGAATTGATACTTTATCCATATATGGTCTTATTTGTCCTATGTTACAGTTGCTTTTTATTTTAAAGTCTGCTTTGTCTGATATGAATTTGGCTACTCCTGCTAACTTTCAATTTCCATTTCTGTGGAGTATCATCACTACAACTCTTACCTTTATCAATGAAGTGAGTTTCTTACAGGCAGTGTATAGTTGGATCTTGCTTTTTTTAAATCTATTAAGCCAGTCTTTATCTTTTGATTAATAAATTTAATTCATTTATACTCAAGGTTTTTATTGATAAGTATGAAATGACTTCTGTCATTTTGTTAATTGTTTTTGGCTTCTTTTAATGTATTCTTTGTTCCTTTCCACTTTTATTATTAATTTTTGTGATTTGGTAGTTTCATGTCATGCTAAGTTTTGATTCTTTTCTCCTTCTCTTTTGTGTGTTTATTCTTCTAGTGAGCTTTTTCCACTTATGTGTTTGTATTGTGATGATTATGATCCTTTTGTTTGTAGTGTAGAACTACTTTGAGCATTTTCCATAGTACTGGTCTGCTTTTGATGGATTATCTTCATTTTAGCTTATTTGGGAAAGATTTTAGTTCTTCTTAGTTTATGAAGGATAACTTTTCTGGGTAGAAAATTCTCGATTGGCAGTTTTTTCAAGATTTTTGAATGTCATCCCATTCTCTTTTGACCTGTAAGTTTTCCACTGAGACATCTGTTGTAAGTATAGTGGAATGTCTTTATATGTGACTTGACACTTTTGCTGCTTTTAGGATTCTTTCTCTGTTTTACAATTTTGACTTTAATGTGCCTTAGTAGCTTTTTTTTTCAGTTGGATTTAGTTGGGATTCTTTTAGTTTCTTGAATTTAGATGTTCATATTTCTGAAGATATGGGAAGTTCTCAGTTATTATTTCATAGGTGGGTTTTTAATACCTTTTCTCTTTTCTTCCTCTTCTATAATTCCCATAATGCAAATATTTAACGGTGTCCCATAAGTCTCATAGAATTATTTCATCCTTTTAGAATCCATTTTATTTTTTTATGAGTTAATTCAAAAGATTATCTTCAAGTTTAGAAATTATTTCTACTTGTTCTAGTCTGTTATGGAAGCTCTCTGTTGTACTTTTTATATTTAATTTCATTGGTTGATAGTTTTAGCTCCAAATTTTAAGATTGATTCTTTTTTTATAATTTCTACTACTTACATGTTATCTTGCATTGCTTTTCTCATTTCTTTGCATTTTCTGTCTGTATTTTCTTGCATCTCACTGATCTTCCTTTAAAAAAAAATCAAAACCATTATGTTTAGGTATTTCATAGATTTCCTTAAAATTTGGATTTATTTCTAGAGAATTATTGTTATTTTGTTGGAGGTATCTTATGTTCTTTTGTTGATGCTTGCATGTCTGGTTCAACAATTACCTCGTCCAAAATTATGGAAAAGTTTTTATAGAAAAGGATATTTTTATTTAGTTGAGGTATGCAGTGTCAGTTGGGAAAGTGCTTTGGCTTAGGTTATATTGGAATTTGAAAGTGTAGCCTCTGTGTTATTTATCTGGTTTCCCTAGCCAAGTGGCTTTAGCAGCCACAGTTGTGGGGCCACAGAATGAGATGAGACCTTCCCCAGAGCCCATGAACTAAACAGAGTTAATGCTGGAGTTTGTGGCACTAGTAACCATGAACTGAAGTTGTGGGACAAGAAGGGAACTTACCCTAGCTCCTGTGGGACGATTGTGGGTAGAGCTTAGGCTAGCACTTTCTTGGCACTGTGAAACTCAGATGGTACCTTGTCCAGGTCCCAGTAGCAAGTACAAGAGATGCCAGATCATTTGGCACCAGCAGCTGTAGTCCCAAGTCCATGGGCTCTGGAAGACCCTTACATGTTCAGGTAACATTTGAGTTTGTGGCACTGATATCCATGGTCCTAGAGGTGTAAGACATTGAAGAGAACTTTACTAGTTCCTGCATTTCAAGCATAGATGATGCTGGGGCTCATGGTTTGGATATCAGTGGTTCTAGAACTGCATTACCTGAATGGGAATGTCCCCAGGTCATGTGGGCAAGTACCAGTGGGACTAAAGTTTGTGGCATAGGTAGCCACGATTCTGGAACTGCAGGATATCAGTGGGAAATTCCCTTGGTCCTGAGGGACAAGCTTTGATAATACTGGAACTTATCTCACCAGCAATTGCAATTCCAAGTCAGTGGGTTGTAGAGGAGTCTTCCCTAGTTCATATATGATGAGTGTACGTGGTGTTGGGTTTGGGGCAATTGTAACATGTCCCTGGACCTGCAGAATATGATAAGAATTTTTCCCAGGATCTTCAGAAAAATTGTGGGTGAATCTTGGTTTTCTGCATTAGCAACCGCGGCCCCAAGTTTGTGAGCTGGGGAGAAAACTTTCCCTAGTTCCTGTGGAGCAATCCAATTTAATAATTTAATAATTATTTTGGTTTTAATTTCTGAGCACCTTACAGAGCATGTCAGAAATATCTGTCTCCTTCTACCCCTCACTTATCATGTTTGTAGAAAAAAAAATGTGGATTCAGATCTTAACATTGATGCAGTGAACACAGGTGCCTTGTGACTATTAATTATCTGGTTTTCCCACCTTGGCCTTCTTCTACCTTAATCTCTGCACTTTGGTCCTCATGGTCTGTCACAGACTTAAACTGTACAACCTAATCCTAATTAGAGCAGTAACTTACCCAGAAGTGTTTGTAACTCGGGGACCCAGAAAATCTATGAAGAGGATTAACCAATTTTATGCATTGAAATATAAGCAACAAATTACAATACTATTAGCAAGATTTGTTATTGTTAGAGTTATTAGTATTGCTATTATGAAGTGTTGCAGATCTATTAGAAAATAGAAGTCATTAGACCTGTCACTGGCTCCTGTTATTTGATTTTCTTTTGTAGTCTTGGGTATTTTACTTTGGGCACTTAGCAACTTACTCTGAGAACAGGCTTTTAGTTTTCTCCACACCCCCAAAACTTGGCACAAAACTTCCTATGTTAGAGGGTCACCTAAAAGAAAAAAATTGGAGGCAGACTTACGTGGATTTCTGTTTGCTAGTGATGGTCCATTTGATTCAATAAATGTCTAATGAGCAAAGTGTTATGCTTGGCATTATGGAATAATAAAGATTCTCAAGGAACACTATTCCTGCTTTCCAGGATAGGTTATTCAGAGGACTTGAACAACTGATTCATTGTGTTGATCACATTAGGACACATGCAGAGTGTGTTTCAAGATCCAAGGTCATTCATCAATTTAGAGAAACTTGTACACAGCCAGAGATCTTAATAGAATGCAGATGTACCCACAATCCTATCACACTGAGAGCAAATTGGTCCTTCTGCATAAGCACCTAAGTAGTTCCAGCCCTTCAGATGGCTCTTTTGCCTCCGCACTTTTCTTTCTCCATTCTCCTAAAACCAACAGCATCAACACATCAAAATCTTCCTTGTATACACAAAATATCATAGGAGCATTTAGCCACTAAAACTCCATTTTTAAAGGCAGATGAGCCATAGGTATTCAGGAACATCTTTTGCTTCATCAATTAAGTGCCCTATTGGCAATGAACAGAAGCAAAGATCTAATAGTTACACTGCAGTGTATTTTGGATCTAGTGAGTACAGTCATTCCCTAGAATCCCTGGTAGAGTGGTTCCAGGATACCCTACAGCTACCCAAACCCAGAAATGCTCAGGTCCTTTGTACAACATGTGTAATATTTAAATAAAACCTCTACACATTCTCCTCTATAATTGATCTGCAGACTACTTATAGTATCTAACACAATGTAAATGCTATGTTAACAATTATTATATTAATTGGTTTAGGTAATTATGGGAAGAAAAGAACCTGGGCATGTTCAATGCAGATGCAGCCATCAGAGGCTTAGCTACATTTTCAGTTCATTGTTTATCAAATCAATAGATACAGAATCTAGGGATATGAAGGTTACACTTATATAAATACAATACATGCTTATAAATATATTTTCTCTAAACAAAGAGATGAAAATTGTATGCTTATATTACATTTGGAGACTCTGCAAAATTTGTGGTTGATAATAAAATTGAATGCTTACCACATCAGCTGCTGTACCTAGAATGGAATGTCTCATTCAGTCCATTCAACACCCCTATGAGAACCGAGGGTATCATTTTCCCCATCATATGGGAACAGGATCATGATCCAGGACGACAGTAGTTGCCTCAGGTTTTAGCAAGTGTGCCTTGACTGGATTTGAGCATGGTGTGGCTGAGCTCTCTGCTCAGGGTCTTGCAGGCTGTCCTCAGGGTGTTGAGTGGTCTGCATCCTCTCTCCAGACTCTGGGGAAGGATCTTCATCCAAGCGCACTGATTAATAGCAGAATTCATTTCATTGTGATTACAGGGTTAGGTCTCTATGGTATTGCTAGTTGTCAGCCAGGTTCTACTCTCAGGTTCTAAAAGTCATTCTCAGGTCCTTGCCAGGTGGCCCCTCCATTTTAACAGCAGGAAAAAAATCTTCACATTCCATTCCTCTTCTGCTTCAAATTTCTCTCACTTCTCTTTCTCAGACTGGCAGGAAAAAACTCTGTTTTTAAAGGGCTGGTGCCAAGCTTACCTGTATAATCTCTGTATCTTCAGGTCAACTGATTTATGGCTTTCATGACATCTGAAAAATCATTTTGTGGCAGTACCTAGATTAGTGTTTGATTGAATAACCAGGGGTCAGGAATCTGGAGGACCTCGTTAGAGTTCCACCAACCACAAGATGTAATGCACAAAACTACCTGCCTCTCGTGTGCTATAAGAGAAGCAAATGTAGTTTGACAGTTTTTATAGTGGTGATATGCCTTCCCTCTCTCACTGTTGGGCAGCGTATGGAAGCACAGAAACCACACAAAGGGGAGACTGAGCAGGATTCATGCTTAGTTTGATTTTGATATTTGTTGGTGTCCTGACACTTTTGCCTATGGCTGCCCATGAGGTATACAATCCAAATTTTATCATGGTTTATCAAGTCTTGTATAAGGTGTTCCCTGCTGTCTTGTCTGTCAAGTCTTTTCTGGAACCACTTTCTCTCTTTGTTTTCTGGCTCCCTTTTCATTTCTCAAATATTCCCTGTCACCTTCTGCCACAGAGCCTGTGAGTATGTAGGTCCTTCTGGCTCAAATTCTCCTCCCCATGTCCAGTCATGCATTAAGTTAGCTGTTTCAGAGAGGGGAAATAGACTTTAAGAGTTCATAGGACGCCTCCTCAGACTCTTTATACTTCAATAATTCAGATGCCTATTCTTTTTAGGCTTTGAGCAAGCAGATAATTAAGACGAGGGTAAGCAATGAAACTCAGTGTTTATCATCCATTGCCACCCCCCATGCTTGTGGGGTAGAAAGAACTGAAGATGAGATGTGGCCCCTGCTCAGTGGTGACAATGACGAGGAAGACATTGCTGAGCCAGGCTGGCTGGATGGCCAGGAAACAGAGCAGAGTCCTAGACTTTGGAATTGCCCTTGTGACTCCCCTTTCATGGGCCCTTCCTGGATACAAATATCCACTTCTTGTCTACTTTTTAAAGTTTGAACCTTGGAATGCTATTTGTGCTGACACTTGAGCTGAACTAATGGAGATCCTAACAACCAGCAGTCAGCCCAGTTTCCAGGAATTTGCCTAAAAGGCAAAACCCTATCAACTGGTGTCCTAGAGACAAGGGGATAATCTTAGGTTCTGGGGTAGAGAATACCAGTGTTTGCCTGTACAGAAAACTCTCACCCACTGGAATGGCTTATTAGATATTTTATTTTATTGCATTTACTCAAATATCAACATACTTTTTTTTTCTCAATGCATTCATAATTTTATGCATATTCTAAGATATAAATAATATTTCCCCAATTCTATGAAACTGAAAGTTGAAGAGTTACATTATTTCATCAGAAACACATGACTAATGGTGATTTTCCTCCATAATTCTTCCAATCCACAGGCCTCTCACCCTTTAGTCTGAAGCTCAAATGTCATGTCCTCATAGAATCCTTCTGATAAGATTGTCCCTCTGTTTTACAGTCTCCTGGCAAAATGCACTTTGTCTTCATGTTACACACATTTATTTGCAGTTATATTCAGCAAATATCATCTTCACTAGCGGAGTGCAAGCTTCATACAGGCAGGTCCAGTGTCTGTTTTTATTCACCAATGAATCCCTACAACTAAGCAAAGTAGGGACAAGCTCAATCTAAATAAGTATTTATTGAGCAGGTAAGTGAGTAGAATGTGCATTTGCATTTTTAATTCAAGTTACTCTTTTTTGTCATGTTCTACACAACTTAACAACTTTAAGGCTACCAAGATAGTATTTTGAAACATTATATTGCCTATCTTTTGCATCCATAAGTGGGATATTGTTCGCAAATTTAAATTACATCCTTATCCTCCGGTAATTTCTCTACTGCAGGGCAGACTGAAATTACTAAGTTTTCCTCACTTTCAATTAGGCTCCAGTAATGAAAAGTCAGGAGGTTAAGGAAATTAGAGTATTGAAAAGAGTTTGTTAAAGAATGGGCCAAAGGTTCTAAGCTGGAAAAGAAAGAAGTGGACAGAAGAGACAGTTAATGGAAGGAAGGAAGACAGAAGGATTTTTCAAATGGAGATCCCAATACCCTCAAAGAAAGTTACCTGGGGACAGAGAAATGAAGAAAACTTAAGAAGGTTTTGCTGTGGAGTAGTTGTCCCTATGGAGATTGAAGTCACATACTGCGACCAAAGTACTTGGGTGGAGAGGGAGATGTTTGTCGATGAGGGAGAAGAGTGGAAATGGGGAGGACAGTCGAATGACATGGCCTCAAAGGAGGGTTTATAAAAGGGGACAATGTGATGAAAGCTTTATTGTCTAAGGAAATATGGGAATTCATTGCACATTGGGAATGAGGCTAAAAGGGGTATGGAGAAGCATTGTGGCTGGTTTTGGAGGGCCCTGGAAATGCCAGCTCTGGAGATTTTCCTTTAATAAACATGGTCACCTGGACTCTGGAAGGGAGGGGAAGGGGAAGAAGAGTATGATGTCCGCACAGGATGTTCCTCCCACTGGAGAGACTCCACCAAGGAGCTACAAATCACACTGGGTTTCTGCAGAGAAAATACTTCTCATCTTTTCAAACTCTAGATTTTTCTATGTGACAACGAAAGGATAACTTAAGAGAAGGTTAGCATAAAAACACTAAGAATTCCAAATCCATGACTCATAATTCTAACACTCTATGAGCTCTTTGATAAGTATTGTTTTTCCTGAGAGATCCGCTTCATATTACATCTGTGAATGCACAGTATTCTATAGGTTAGTTGCTTTACTTGGAGAAGTGATCAGTCTGTGTGGCACTTTTAACAACTAACCAAGGATTCCTTAGACCTGGAGATACATGGACTATCAGTCTGGGGAGACCTTTCTTACTTAAAAAGAGGAAGGTAAAATGAACCCTCCTCATGATCCCCCACCCAGCCTCTCATAGAGTCAGATCACTATATTCTCAGCCTAGGAAGATGTAAAGGATTATAAACTTCACTCGGTTCCCAGAGCAGTGGAACACACTTTAGACCCCTGCCAAGGGCCTTGTGTTTACATTTATGATTTAATATGCTTCAATGTTTTGTGCATTATTCCAATCGCAAAAGATAAATAGCAATAAGCCTATCTTATCACTCTTTTGTAATCTGCATCCTCATCTAACTCAGTGTTAGAAACATACTCAGAACTCATTTAACCACTAACTGATTAAAAGTTACAAAGTCCCAAGTTAGAAAAGCAATGTTCACACTTGCTTTGTATGCCCGGGACTCCCAGGCTTGCTTAGCTGACATTGGAGCTCCTGTTTTCTTGTAAGGGCTACCCATCAAAGCTATCCAAATGCACACAGGCACCCCATTATTCCCAGCAAGATTTTCCATTGCCTAATTAATTCAACCCAACTCTTTCAAGATTGCCCAGTGAGTAGCACTATTGAGTCCAAATGTCTTAAGAGGCTGGCTCTCACGGCAAGTAGTTTTATGAACTGAGTGTGAACTAGAAGCGGTGAAAAAATATTACCTGTCCCTATTGCTTGATTCGTACTAAAACTGTTATTTTGGAAATTGGCTATTCCTATCTAAATACTGAACTAGGTTTTAAATCAGGCAGATTTTCCAAGAAGCCAACAACCTGTTAGAAGGAAGAAGGGCAGTGAAGTAGTGAAGCAGAAACTGAGAAACTGGTATTAAAATATCCACAATGCACACACCAACACACACATGTACACACACACATGCACACACACACATGCACAGAGGCTGTCTGTTCAATATGTTGGTGAGTCTAATTCTGTTCTTGAGAGACAAACCAATGCTCTCATGTATCAGGCATTGAAACAACACTTTTCTTCTAATACATAGACTAATCTGAATCATTCCTTGGTCCCCAGAACCCAGTATTCTGCTTGGTCCATCATGGGTGCTCTCCAGTTTTCCGTCCCCTGCCCTGGATAAGTGTCAAGAGACTTCCTCTCTGAGATGACAGTAATTTCTGGATTCTCTTATTTACCCTCCTTATCACATGTTGGCTACTTATCTTCCTTTTCACAAATATCCCAATTATAAGTAGTTGGAAAAACACTTGTCCTTCTTGGTGACCTTTTTTTTATTATGAATGTCTGTTTCTCTTTTTCTTTTTTTTTTTTTAATTTAGCTTTTAATTTTTAACAGACTGCATTTTGATGCATTGTACACAAATGGGGTACATCATTTTGTTTCTATGGTTGTACACAATGTAGATTCATATCATTCATGTAATCATACATGTACATAGGGTAATGATGTCTGTCTCATTCCACCATTTTTCATACCCCCCTCCCTCTCATTTCCTTATACATATTCTAAATTTCTCCCATTATTCTTTCATTCTCCACCCACCCACCCCCATTATATATCATTCTCCACTTATCAGGGAATACATTCGGCCTTTGGTTGTTTGGGCTTGGCTTATTTCACTTAGCATGATATTCTCCAATTCCATCCATTTATTTGCAAATTCCATAATAGTATTCTTCTTTATGGTTGAATAGTATTCCATTGTGTAGATATACCACAGTTTCTTTATCCATTCATCTGTTGAAGGGCATCTGGTTTGGTGCCACAATCTAGCTATTGTGAACTGAGCTGCTATAAACATCGATGTGGCTGAGTTACTGTAGTTTGCTGATTTTAGGTCCTTTAGGTATAAACCAAGGAGTGGGATAACTGGGTCAAAAGGTGGGTCCATTCCAAGTTTTCTTAGGATTCTCCACACTGCTTTCCAGAGTGGCTGCACCAATTTGAAACTCCACCAGCAATGTAAAAGTGTGCCTTTTTCCCCACATCCACGCCAACATATATTATTGTTTGTGTTCTTGATAAAAGCCATTCTAATTGAAGTAAGATGAAATCTTAGAGTTGTTTTAATTTGCATTTCTCTAATTACTAGAGATGTTGAACACTTTTTCATATATTTATCAATTGCCTGTGTGTCTTCTTCTGTGAAGTGTCTGTCCAGTTTCTTGGCCCATTTATTGATTTGGTTCTTTGTATTTTTGTTGTAAAGTTTTGTAAGTTCTTTATAAATTTTGGAGATAAGTACTCTATCTGAAGTGTGTGTGGAAAAGATTTTCTCCCACTCTGGAGGCTCTTTCTTCACATTCTTGATTGTATCCTTTGCTGAGAAAAAGCTTTTTAGTTTGAGTCCATCCATTTATTGATTCTTGCTTTGATTTCTTGTGTTTTGGGAGTCTTATTGAGGAAGTCTGATCCTAAGTCAACATGATGAAGATTTGGGCCTGCTTTGTCTTCTGTTAAGCGCAGGGTCTTTGGTCTAATTCCTATGTCTTTGATCCATTTTGAATTGATTTTTGTTCAGGGTGAGAGATAGAGGTTTAATTTCATTTTACTGCATATGGATTTCCAGTTTTGCCAGCACCATTTGTTGAACAGGCTATCTTTTCTCCATTGTATGTTTTTGACTCCTTTGCTTAGTATGAGGTGACTGTATTTATGTGGTTTTTGTCTCTGTGTCTTCTATTCTGTATCTTGGTTACTTTCTTATGGGGCTCGCTGCTAACATTGGGAAGAGTGAGCCAAAGACTGAAGCAATTACAGATCCAGATCAGCCTGGAAGTGCATCAGGAGGAGGCTCATTCATAGAAAGTAAACCATTGAACAAAGGCAGGATAAATAAGGTCAATTTGTTTTGATTAGATGTAAAAACAGAGACTCTGGAATATAGCCACACATGAAAACATTTGAGAGCTGAAGAAGAACGTCAGTCTTAAATCTGGAAGTTGCACAGAATTTCTCCAATTTCCAGATCAAATCCACTTCAGTTTCACTGCTTGTTCTACAATCTCTTCCACATTCCAATCACACTCGAGTGCTATCTTTCTGATTTTGTAATGAAAAAATTGTAGGGTGTCTACCATCTTATCCTATCTCTAGGTTATTTTTTTTTAAATCAGTTTTACTGAAGTATAAGTCACTTGCAATAAACAACATCCATTTAAAGTGTATAATTCACTTAGCTTTGACAGATGTGTACACCATGATCAGAACACAAGACATCCATCACCCTAAAAAATTTTCTCGTGCTCCTTTCTTACCGATCCATTTTGCCACTTTTGGTCCTCTGCAAATCATAATTTGCTTTTTGTCATTATAGATTAGTTTGCATTTTCAGTGTCTTATATTAATGGAATAATGAAGTATGTACGTATGTACATATTTGTTCCTGACTGCTCTCATCCACCTTAAAGATTTCAAATTCATCTGGTTTTGCCTATCTACCTACTATGCTTTTGTATGACTGAGTAATATTCTACTGTATGGAGATACCACATTTTATTTATCCAGTCACCTGTCAATGTACAATGGAGTCAACTTTAACTTTTGATGATAATAAATAAAGGTTTATTTAGTGGTTGTATTGTATGTGTTGTTTTGTTTTGCTTTGATTTGTTTTTGATTAAATTCCTGGGTCATAGGAATCACATGTTTTACTCTTTAAAAATCTGTCAAGGGGTTTTCAAAGTGGCTTTATAATTTGACATTCCCATCAGCAAAATATGATTTAAGTTGCTCCTAATCCTCCTTCTCACTTGATTTGTTTTCAGTCTTCTAAATTTGAGATACTCTAATGGATGTGAAATGATATTTTATGTGGTTTGGGTTTGTATTTCCCCAATGGATGCCTAATGTTGAACATATCTTCATGTTTCTATTTGACATTCATATGTCTTCTTTTCTTTTTCTTTGTTCTAATTAGTTATACATGACAGTAGAATGATTTTTGACACATCATACATAAATGGAGTATAATTTATGATTCTCCTTTGAAAGTGATGTAGAATCACATGGGTCATAATGCACACAGGGTAATAATGACAGATTCACTCTACTATCATTCCTATCCCTATACCCCTCCCCTTTCTTCACTCCCCTCTGTCTAATCCAAAGTACCTCTATTCTTCCCTCTCCCCTTCCTTATCATGAGTTATCATCCTTATATTAGAGTAAACATTCAGCCTTTGGTTTTGGGGGATTGACTTATTTTGCTTAGTATGATATTCTCCAACTCCATTCATTTGCCAGCACATGACATCATTTCATTCTTCATTAAGGCTGAGTAATATTCCATTGTGTATATATACCACATTTTCTTTATCCATTCATCTGTTGAAGGACACATAAGTTGGTTCCATAGTCTGACTATTGTGAGTTGAACTGCTATAAACATTGATGTGGCTGTGTCTCCGTAGTATGCTGATTTTAAGTCCTTTGGGTATATAGCAAGGAGTTGGATAGCTAGGTCAAATGGTGGGTCCATTCCAAGTTTTCTAAGGAATCTCCACACTGCTTTTCATAGTAGTTGCACCAATTTGCAGTCCCACCAACAATGTATGAGTGTACCTTTTCCCCACATTCTTGCCAACATTTATTGTTGCTTGTATTCTTGATAATTGCCAATCTGACCAGAATGAGATGAAATCTTAGTTTTGATTTGTATTTCTCTAATTGCTAGAGATGTTGAACATTTTTTCATATATTTGTTGATCAATTGTATTTCTTCTGTGAAGTGACCAATCAATAAATATATCTTCTTTTGAGTAATGTTTGCCCAACTCTTTCATTCAGGATTTCATTGGTTGTTAGTCTTATGTGTGAGTTATAAGAGTTCTCCAAATATTGTGAATATAAGTTTTTGCCAGAAATATGTAATGAGAATATCATTTCCCATTCTATAGTTTACTTTTTCATTTCTCAGTTGTGTTTCTCCAAGTTGAAATTTGACTATTTTAATAGTTCAAATTATGATTTTTTAACCTTATGATTCATGCTTTTTATATTTTGTCTAAGCATCCTTTTGTCTCCAAGGTAACAAGGATTTTTCTCATTGCATAAGTGTGTTTTTCTTTAGGTCTTATTCAATGTGACCCTCTCTCAGTATGATTTAGTTTTGATCATCTAATATCTATTTTATTCAAGTTATGGATTTTGATATCTTTATATGATAGTGTCACAGAACCTCAGAATTCCCAATGGTAATAAATTGTCCATAGGGGAATGCTGAACAGAAAAGCTTAATCATTGAAATAAAACAATTTTTTTCTTTCCTTTCTCTTCTTTCTTTCTTTCTTTCTTTCTTTCTTTCTTTCTTTCTTTCTTGGTCATTCTAAAAGTAGATAAGATTTATCCATAGCAATAGCATATGAGCTCAGAAGAGGCTTTAGGAGTCTTCTAGTCTGATTGCTATCATCTTGTTAGGCAGGAAAAATGAAGTTTCTAAAGGTTAATTGATTTTTCCATGAACACACATTCAGTTCTTTTGTTCTTTCTACAAATTTATGTTCCTTTCCTGAATGATAATCTGAACTTCCACATGCAGTTCTGACAGTACTCTCAGCAAGACTGAAAACATGCCTTGGTTTATATTGCAATCTCAATTATGCTTCAGAAAAGCTATCTGAGTTTCTAATTTGACCTGAGAATTTGACCACTCTCTCCCCCAGAAGGTACCTTTCAATAATTGATAGGCTATCAGAAAAACTTCCTTTCTCTAGATATTCCTTACTCATCTCCCAGATTAGTCATCTATTGCTGCAAAACAAATTACCTCCTAAAATTTAGTGACCACACCTACTTATGACCTCACAATTTCGTGGACAAAGAATCCTGGCCTGGTTTAGATGATTCCTCTGCATAAGTATTCCTCACAAGTCTTCAGACAACTCCTTCACACAGTGTGTGGTTGACCTCAAGGCTTATGGGGTCCAGCTCAACCTCCAAGCTCACTAGATATTTGGCCGTATTTATTTCTTTGTAGGCTGCTAGACTGAGGATTTCAGTTCTTCAGGGTCTAGTGGACAGAGGAGGCTGTAAACTCCTTGTTGGTGGCCTTAACCATCAGGGTAAGCCCACAAATCAAGCCAGAGAGAAAATTTCAGTCATGTAGGACCTAATCTCAGAGGTGACATCCCGTCATTGTTATTGTATCCTAGTTTATTAGAAGAAAATCTCTAGGCCCAGTCCACATTCAAGGGAAAGGGCACAACTCCCTGGAATTGAGGATCACGGAGAACCCTTTCCCAGGCTGCCTGCTACACGCACCTGCAACAGGGATGTATTTCCAGCAGCAAAGACTCGATTTCTTAGGTTAAGCCCTTGCTACTAAGAATTGGTGCTTCAGGGCTGGGGCTGTAACTCAGTGGTAGAGCACTTGCCCCTCATGTGTGAAGCACTGGGTTTGATCCTCAACACCACATAAAAATAAATAAATCAATAAAGATATTGAGTCCATCTACAACTAAAAAATATTAAAAAAAAAAAAGAATTGGTGCTTCAAAGTCAACCTATTCAAATGATTCTACTAAGGCAACAATGACATATTGCTTGATTATTTTCCATCAATTTTTAACATGAATTTATTTGTTAGATCATTAGTAAGTTAGGATACTGTATTTCTGGTACATATAGATTCTAGCAATATACATCTTGGCTTGCCAGAAAGGGAATCAAAAGTCCAGATTAAAATCTCTACCCCCTAAGAAAATTCAAGTGGCCAGGTGGCCTTTTGGAGGCTTATAAGACTGGGAAGGAAAAGAAAAAGGTAGAATGGGCAAAATTGCCATTGTTGGGGAAACTTTGTTTAGAAATGACCCTGACCACAAAAGATATTAGAAAAAATCTCTGTACTCAAAAAAAAAAAAAAAAAAAAGAATCCACTGATTTTTCTGTGTTGAACCCAGAGTCCAGAATGATGATGATATTGACTAAAAATGTCAAATTTTATGTATCAGTTTCTCTACACTCACCCTCAAGTTCTTCTGTATAGAATTCTAACAGGGTTTATGCTAGTCATATGATGAGGAAAAAGAATGTACCCTTTTGGGGTAAAAGTTTCTTGGTTCATGGCTGTGAAAACAAGTGGTATATTTTTAAAAGAGATAGTCACCTTTTTCTCTGGCAGATACAGTCCTATGGTAGATAGGTTAGAAAGGAAACAGTGGAGCCTCTTGTGCAGTATGCAACTGGATTAAGAAGGCTGAATTTCTAGGAGTGATTTCAGCATTCTTCTTTGCCTTTGCAGTTAAAAGTTGAGTTTGGACTTGAAGTTAGAAGACCAGAGTTTGTCTTTCAGTATTGAAACTCAGTGAGATAGTGATCTAAGACAAATACCTCCTAAAACTTCAGTTTCGTCTTCTTACATGACAGATGACACTCTACATGACATAATCTTTGTGGTAACTAAGAGGAATAACATTTGGGAATTCTATAAGGTGTAACTCTTATGTGTAGACAATCTTTTGGACGGATCTACACTATGGATATTTTTAATTACTCCAAAAGGGTGGTGGGCTGGGTGCAGTGGTGCACATCTGTAATCCCAGTAATTTGGGAGACTGAGGCAGGAGAATTGCATGTTTGAGGCCAGTCTGGACAAATTAGTGAGGTCCTGAGCAATTTAAGGATACCGTGCCTCGAAATAGAATTTATTAAAAAAATTAAAAGGACTTGTCACTGGTAGAGTACCTCTGGGTCCAATCCCCAGTACGAGAGAGAGAGAGAGAGAGAGAGAGAGAGAGAGAGAGAGAGAGAGAGAGAGAAAGACAGAGAGAAAGAGTTCATACCCACAGACTGAAATCATGGGTGAGGAGATCAAGGTGTGTCCATCATTCTTGGCTGCCGTCCACACAGATGCCTACTGATGAGTTTAAGTCTCCCAGAGGTCACAAAGCGGCCCATTTCTTTCATATATTAGAAAATCTCACTTTTTAAAAAATAACTAGTGGACAAAAGAAACAAAAGGTTTGGAAGTGGAAGTTTGACGCACAGACATTTTTCACCTCTGTAAAATCGTAGACATCTCATCCCTGCCTAAAAAATACCCTATAAATCCTTAGAAACAACCAGGATGAAGACAAAAATGTGTTTTGATTTCTTAACTCCTCCAGAGAGAAGAGGCTTTGCAGGAAGTATGGAATGGCAGAACTCTGTCCAGTCTGTTTTCCCACATAAGTCTACACACTCAGTTGTCTTAGTTATTTCCTTTTAGAGGTCTCCCCAATCTTATCAATATCTTTATGGTTAAAAAAAAAAATGTGGAGGAGGATTTGGGAGAGGACGAGCTATTCCAATTATGGACTAGCATGACAGACAATCAATCAGACATGAAGAAATGCTGCAAAAGGAAGATTCAGTTCAGATACAAGACACGATTAAATATTCAAATATTGACAAACAGTCCTGTCTATGGACCTCAGGAAATGTAGGTGCTGGATCTTAGGGGTGAAGGAGAACAGGCAAGTATTAACGTTGTTTCCAGGCAGGAACATGCCCCAGGGGAAGCAGCTCCGCCCGGGAGAGCCTCTGTCTGCTCCTGCCTAGGGCCCGCTTGAAGTCGGACCTCTCCCCTCGCTCAGAACTTTCGCAAGGGCTCCTGTCATGCTGCCCTGAGAAGTGCTGAGGAAATCCATTTCAACCCACTGCAGCAACAAGACTGAGATTAAATAATAATGATAATAACGATAGAGATCAATCAAAAAACCCATAAAAGCTCATCACACTAGTCCCATTCCAAAAGGGAAACAAGTATATCTCAACACATTTTAAGGGAAAATGTAATTCTTCCCCATCCCTGATGGTAGCTTAGGACATTTTTTTTTTCTTACATCAGGGTTTCTCAAGACACTGTAACAGATAAGTGATGCAAGAAAAGGCATAGCCCATGAAAATGGCTTTCCATCCTAAGTTATTATTGTAGTGGCTATTTATAATTTGCACGCTATTGGAGTCTCAGAATTTGAAGACTCCCAGACTTGAGAATAAACAATTTTTTTTTAAGTACTGAGTACTAGAGCTGAATCTCGGCTAAGTACTTATTGGACATGAAATATTTATCAAGTTATTAAACATTCTGAACTCTGTGAGATTAATATGGACCCTGGCACACAGTAGGTGCTCAATACATTTTCCCTGTCTGTGTTCACCAATGATGAAGAGTACAGGCTTTATAGTCTTCTACCTTGTACCAAAATCTAGCTAAGAGTTTATTAGTTGCTTTCATTTGTAAGATATTTATTCCTTGGTTTGATTTATTTTTGCCCTGGATTTTATGATGAAATATTAGGCTTTTGAAAAATATACCCAAACTTCTATCTTAGAAAAGAATGGGTGTTTTCACCTCCATATCTCAGCCCTTTATCTAATTTACTTGTAGGCACTGTGGAATGTAGTGATCACATAGTTGACCCCCCCACACACCCTCCACTCCAGGTCAAATTCCTAGAAATGTTGAATAAAATATAAGAAAGTAATTTATGTAATCAAGTTCAAAAGAAGGGGGAAAATCTCTTTAATATAGCTATGAAGAGTGGATGCAAACCTCAAGCTATAGCTGCAGAGGAGTTGGGTCTGGACAAAGGTCTGAGAGGATTAGAGTTTTGGGATCCAAACTGGGACAGAACAGGTCTCAGGCGTGTGTAGAATAGAATACCATAAATCATAGAGTGTCCTGAATAAAGCTGGCATAACTGTGGGAACATACCTTCCATGATTCTGGAGTGAGAAAATTCAGCTTCCTGTCTCAGGAATTTGATATTTCCAGGGACTGCAGAGAGCAGAAAAACGCACAGAGGAAAATTAAGAACCCAAGTCAGTAGCACACGCAGGAATGAGGTGTGAGTTTATACTACAGCCATGGCTTGGGAACCTAAAATAGGAAAGTAATATGGTTGGTTCAGATCTTAGGGCCCAAGGAGAAAATGCAAGAAGTATGTAGGAATGCTTCAACATTGCAGGGTTCATGGGAATTCCATGACAAGTAAAATCCACCGACAATGGACTCACATTATTTTTTATAAATTACTGGTAAGGAAAGATCTACCATCAAGGAAAGGCAACCTACCCAATCAATAGGAAAATTAGAACCTCAAAGTGGAAAATAAAAGGTTGCAAAGGTCAGGATTTTTTTGACAAAAATCAGTACATCAAAGGACTAATACCCAAAGTGCATGAGTGTGCCTGTGCACACATTTGTGTGATCCCAATGCAGTCTGGAGCAACATTCAGAGGGCTAGAGTTGGTCTGGGGTACAGTTTTATTCAGACTGGCAGACCAATCTTGGAAAAAGAAACCTATGCAGAGAATCCTGCATAGAGATGGGGCCCCCCATGATTTCCTTGATTTTATTTAACAGGAACTATTAAAAATAATCCATCCCTCCACCCAGGAAATCTTGCTACCTACCTGATACCACAAATGATGAAAGAAAAAGACAATGACGAGAACTTGAAACCTGGCTAGCTCTATGTGACATTGAGCGGTTTCAACACATTCACCTGCGCGGTGCTAGAACCCCGAGGCCACACACCAACACAAAACTTGAGAACCTGCAGTCCCGGTAGAATCTAAAGCAAAACTGTCTCATGGGAACACATCCTTAGTCAGGTCACACAAGTGACCCCTTAGAAGGTTAGTTCACAGCTAAATTCCCAACTGCACAAGCAAGCAAGGTCAAACTGGAATGCGTGACAAAGGAAAATTAACATCCCAAGAACTGGAATATGAGTTATTTAAAAAGAATTACTCTACTCTTTTTTATGGTATCCAGGTATCAAAGAATAATCAGAGAATGCTATCTCTACCATAATCTGGAATTTACTGAGGTCTCCTCTGTGACCTATCTGGTCATGTGTATGAATGTTCCTTAAAAACCTGAAAATATAGTACATACTCGTTCTTTTTTTAAATTTATCTTTAGTTGTTGATGGACCTTTATTTTTGTTAATTTATATGTGATACTGAGAATCGAACCCAATGCTTCCCACATGCTAAGTGAGTGCTCTACCACTGAGCCGCAACCCCAGTCCCCATAATCCATTCTCATATACTGCACACACACACATGCACACACATAGAATTTTTAGATATAACACATTACTTAGGTCTCCTCTATCATGATTTGTTTACTTAAGTTGCCAAAATCAAGAAGTCAAATTCTCCTGTTCTTCATTTGCTCTATGTGTTCTCGGTGTGTAATTGGTCTTTAGATATTAATAATAGATAGATAACTTCATAAATTGCACCCATTATTGTCACAGAAAGTGCTTCTACCTGCTCCATGTGTTCACTCTGTGTTCCACCTATCTGATATCTTGGCCACTGTTTTTCTTTTCTCTTCATTTCCTAAAATTCTTTTTCCATCTTTTTCATTTTCCATCCTTCTTAGTCACTTTGTTTTAATATGTCATTTATCTATGCTTTGTGTATTTTTATGTTGACCTCATTTTAATTTCAGAGGTCTTCTTTGTGTTCTTAGAAAAAATAGCTGTTACTTTTGCACTGCAATTTAATTTCTATACATATGGACTATCCACTGACTCTCCTCTGTGAGGACATAAGAAATTAATATATCCCACAGTCTTTCAGTTCTTCCTTTCCTTTCTTCTCACCACTGCCAATAATATAGCTCATTACAATGTTTTTTTGGTTCTTGTAGCATTTAGCTTTATAACACCAAAAGATAAACTTTATCTGACTTATCAACCTTTAAGTTAATGAACTGACTTGGCTATAAGTAAAGAACCAATCTTACTTACACTTACAACTACTCTAAGTTATGCCTGTGTTGTGTGTATGTGTTATTTCTCATTCTCTTGGTTTTTAAGGGTACTCTTTACGAGATATACCAAAGAGTTCTCCAGTCCAAGTTTCAGATCTGTCTACATGTCACATCCTTAAAACTGGAAATTCAATAATAGTTTTATGTCTCTCTAAAAATAATATATTTTAAGCAGGCGAGACCGTTTTCCCATACTGAGGAGAAGAGTTTACTACGGACATTAGGAAAGAATTTAGTTAGAACAAAGTCCCGTACCACATAGAAAAGAATAAATCCATTGGCATGAAAGTCATATAACTTAACAGTTATTACAGAATATTTCCTGTACCTAAATTTAAATTGTTATTGTAGTAGCATTGTGTTCGTAATCGTGTTTCAAGGAAATATTGCAAGACAAAGATAATATTTGTGAAGTGAAATAAGAATGCCTTGTCTTAGCTTCACCTGCAGAGTGCCTTATATAAACACATTTCTGTTTGCTCACTAGAAAGAATTAGTTGAATACACATTCTCAGGACAGCTTGACATGTCTTCAAGAGGTGCAGACTGCACTACTTGTCTAACTATGCAAACTTTTCATTTAAGGTAAGTAGAAGAGGCAGATTCCTATGGGCTTGTCGTTTGCCTGATACCCTCTTCACATCTCATGTAACCCCAGGAGAAAATACCCCTGCGGTTACTTGGATTGGAATTAGGACCACTGCAATTCGATCTGACTTCTATTTGCTGTGTCAGGGAAAGCCACGGTGGGCTGGGTGGCTGTTGCTATCTGGGAAGGAATTCAGTCTCGGTTACTTAGGAAGTCACATATGGCCAGTCCTGGGATGGCTTTTAAATGCATTTCATCAGTTACACTGACCTCATATTGCCCCCTAGAGTAGCTACAGTTCATTGGCAAAGGTTATCTTCTACTATTTTTGAGCGTGCCAATCACAACAGCATCTTTAATTCATTGCTCTGTTATTCCTTCATACACTTATTACCATAAATAAGGTTGCCAAATGACTTTATGGTGAAGTAGGCATGCCATATCCTACTGGTTTTTAAACATTGCTCAAAAAGAATATAATAGTCTCAGAATGTTAGATAACCCCAGCATGCCTATAACCACAGAGACAGACATAACTGCAATAACACAAGTTATTAGCAATAGATTTGGGTTGCCCAGCAATTCACAAGCCTCAGTCACCTTGCTTGAAAAGCTATCAATACTAATAACATATACCAAATCACCCCCCTAAGACGGTCAACCTCCTTCCTGCATGTTGGAATTGAACTCATTGCTTTCAACGCAGAGATGGTTTTCAATCAATATAGCCATTGTGTTAGAGTAAATGTAAGTTGGCTCTCAGCCAAGGCTATGCCCAAGACATTAGTCCTGTGTTCCCTGAGTGAATTCAGCCTTTCTTATAGGACTCAGGTATTTAATCACTTCATGTCCACAGAACATCACTGTGAACCCTGGGAAGCATTACCACATTGCTGTTTTTATTTTGTCACTCACTCCCCTGACTGGGTTGTTTTTAGAGGTTTAGCTGAGCCTGTAGCCTAAAGGCTGTTTCCTTTACATGTGTTGTACAGAAGTATGTAGGAATTTCGCCAACAGGCAATATAATGAGTGCTGGAAGTGGGAGGTTTTAGGGTCAGCGAGGCCTGCATTTGAGATCTGGCTCTCGCTCACTTATTGAGCAACCTGGGAAAGTTTACTTGGTTTCTCAAAATCTTTTTTGTTTTTTTCATCTGTAAGTGTGTATACTATACTTCAAATAGCAGAATTATTATAAAAATTAGGGGAGAAAAGCCAAATATCTGGTCAATTTTGAAAAATAAGTAACTGGTTTATGAGTATGTATATGTTTAATAGAAAGTTTTCACAGAAGAATGTGACTTTGTATGATCTATTCTTTGAAAAACAGAAAAAGGAAAAACAGTTATTACCATAAGAAAATAAGACATTCCTGGATTTTTGGGGGGATTTCTAATATTTAAGTCAATATATCTCATTAGAAAAATCTTACACAGTTTTGAACTGCAGATGACTCAATCCAACAATCACCACCTATTTTGAGGACCATGCAGTGTGCAGGGAGAAACTCAGGGTGCTTTGGAAGGCCTGTCCCTTGGTGGTCATATGAGCCAATGCTGGGGGCCAGGCAGCATGAAGACAGTATAACTGCAGAACATTTGAACAGAAGCACCAAGAAAACTACCAGAAAAGAACTGAGGATGCTTTGCAACTTAAAAGAAAGCATTCAAATCTGGCGAGGACAAAAATTACCAAACACTTTGGAGAAGGAAACTCTTTGACTTAGAGCTAGTAAACCTCCAAGCAGAGATGGAGAAAGGTGTTCCAGGAGGATAAAATCAACCCTACACTGATCTTTCAGTCATTGACAAGCCCCATGTGCAATGGTGGTCTCATAAGATTAAGACAGAGTTGAAAAATTTCTACTAACTGGTAATGCTGTAGCCATGGCGACCTCCTAGTGCAACACCTTACCTACCTGTTTGTATGACACTGTTGGTCATACAAAGTAAAGCCAGAGGATGAGGTATAGTGCATAATACTTAGTAAGGAGAATAAATAACTCTGCTTCTGATTTATGTCTTTACTTTTTATCATTATTTGTAAGCATAGTATAGCATACTCTACTCTTAATCAGTATTTTAGAGTATACTCCTTGAACCTCTTGTGTTTACCACATCTCTCAGTGGCAGAGACAATCAAGTGATTGACCTATGCCATGTAGGTTTGTGTGTGTGCCTTCTGTGGTATTCATACAACAATAAAGCTGCCTAATGATGCATTCTTAGAACATATCTTGTTGTTAAGCAATGCATGACTGTATAAAATGCATGTTACGGTCAGTGATTGGCTTATTAGAATTTGCCATACACCCTGATAAATACTACATGTCATTTAATCCTTAAAATGTTCTTGTAGGCATTATATCCGTTTAATAAAAATCAAGAACTAAGACTCAGAGAGGTTGGTTACATTACATGGGTAAGATGAAACAGCTAATAAGCGAATTCAGTCTTTTTTTTAATTGAATCAAGATCTGTGTAATTCTAAGTCAGTCTATACTGTACTATATTATACTATGTTTCCTATAGGAAAGTATAATTTGTTTACAGAAATTAGGTTGTACATCATTTTCAAATTACCATTGGATAAGTGTAGTAGGAACAGATAGAAGAAAGGTTTTCCTGAAAAAAATAGAATTTGTTTTTTAAAAGCAGAGAGTTTTTGGAAAAGTAATAAAATAATTGAAAATTTTCCTTGAATAGTAATTAAAATGCAGTGATTAGGATAAGAATAATGGTAAAATTAAAAAGAAACAATCTATTTGGAAGCTATTGCAGGAGTCTAAGCTTGCATGGTATGTTCCAAACTAGCTTCCAAATAAGAAATCTTATCCAAGAATTACTGGATTAGCTAAGAAACCGTTAGATATGGGAATTGAGTATTATTTGACACAATAAGTATTAAGTTAGTTTTCTATTGTATGAATTGAATCAATGATTTGATTAATATTTGCTGGTTCTTAGAAGGAAGACTCAAAACTCTTGGGATTTCCCAAGTAATAGGAAAGTCTTTGTTATTAATGAGTCTCTGAGATTACACCTCAGTTCATGTTAAGAGATGAGATGACTAAGGATGATGGTTGGTCAACAGAAATAGCAACCATACCATCAGAGAACTGAGAATGGAGATTGAGTTCAGTTAAATGGCAATGGTTCAATTGTGCTTATATAATGGAACTTCAGTTAAGAACTCTGGAAACTGTGTGGTGGGGTTTTCTGGATGATGCACACATTTATGTGCCAGGAGGCTGATAAGCCCTAACCACCAGAAGATGGCACAGCAATTCTGCCTTTGGGGACCTCCGACCTTGCCCTATGTGTCTCTTCATTTGGCTAGTCTGATTTGTGTCCTTTATAATAAAGCTATAATTATAATGTCCATATTTTTCTGAGTTCTCCCAGTCACTTTAACAAATTATCAAACCTGAATGGATCATGCAAACCTCTGAATTTGCAATCATTTGGGAAGAAGTGTGGATGACCTGGAGACCCCTTAGTTATCTGATATTTGAGGAAGGGCAGTTGCATTGAGATCCATGCCCTTTGACCTCATCTCTATATATCTATGGGGAATTCATTTCAGGACTCCCTGTGGACACCAAAACCCATGGATGTTCAAGTTGATTATACAAAATCATGTCATATTTGGGTATAACCTACTCACATCTTCCTGTATACTTTAAACCATCTCTAGATTACCTAACACAACATAAATAACTATGTAAGTAGTTGTTATACTGTGTTGTTTAAGTAATAATGACAAGAAAAATGTTTGACCATATTCAGTACAGGTGCAAATTTTTTTTTTCTTTTCTTTTGACTATTTTCGATCTTCAGGGAGTTGAATCTGAGGATATAGAACCTGAAGAAGCTGTCTAAAGCTTCCCTTGGTGACAGTAGGTAAAACCTAAGAAGCGAGGTTGTGTGCTGAAGGAAGTATGCTTATCCAAGTCTTAAATATGGGAGTATGGGAGCCTAAGCAGACCAACACACACACACGCACGCACACGCACGCACACACACGCACACACTGCATTTCCAGAACTAGAGATGGTGACCCAGCAAGGACACCATACCATTCCTTTGGGACTCCAGGCGACTGGCCTTGTTTACAGGGCATCTGAGGAGAATTATCATTTCTTTAACACCATCTGGTCCTGAACTTTCCCACAAGTCTGGTCATGAAGAGATTTCCCAAGGAGTTCTGCTCTTGAGTATTTATATCCATCTGATTTCTAGGAAAAAGCCAAGAAATAGAGAAACAAAGAATACCCTGAAGACTCTTAGAGAAGCACTGAATTGCAGTGTTGCACATATCTTATGACAACATGATATATCAGAGCAGAGTGGGCTTACTTGGATAAGAGTCAGAAAGTTGGGGAAATAATGACTCTGTGAGCCTAGGCAGCCTTCACCCTACCAAGGAGGCTTGTTTGTCTTAGCACACAGTGGATTTAAAGTTATAGCCCTAGTGGATATTCCCAGCTCGGTTATTTCTCATGAGCCACATATATTCACATACCCCAGACAAGATCATTTCCAGTTTTCAGCACTTGTGGTTCTGGGAAGGCAGAACTAAATTATGTGAGAGCACTCCCAGTGGGGGAACACATAGAGATAGTTGTTCTAGAAGCAATAAAACTAGGGCAATAAAGGGAATTGAAGGTTAGGCAAGTTTGAGGCCTCAGACATTGTGTTCAATTAATTATAACAGAAGGGTCTTAGCATCAATTCCAACTGAAATCTTAAGTATATAGCAGTTGGATTAGGATCATTAGAGGAAATAATTTTGTCTGGAACTGCATATGAAGATGAACTCCTTAAGGCGCTCCTTTTTTTTTTCTTTTAAAGAAAAAAGAAAAAAGCTTTTTCTTCAGGTTTTTTCAAACTGCCACTTGCCTTTAATAAGAAACTTTTACTTTGATAATTTTCTTATAACTTTTGTGAGGTACATTATAGCATTTAATTTAGTGTAAAAGCAGACACTTTTTATTTTCTTCAATAATTGCACTTTAAACCCTATACAGGAAGGAACCATTTCTAATTTTCCCTTGTCAATCTCTTCATCTGAAAAGTGGACTTAACCATACATTCACCTAATAAAGTTTGGATAAGTATTTTAAAAGTGAATATAATCATTCTTCTATATCCAAGGGGGATTGGCTCCACAACCCCTTTGGAAACCAAAATTCACAAGAACTCAGGTCCCTTAAATAAAATGGCATACTATGAGCATGTAACCCACATACATCCTTCTGTATACTTTAAATAATCTCTAGATTACATATAATACCTATTGCCATGTAAATGCTGTGAGAATAATTGTTGTGCTGTATTGTTGAGGGAATATTGACAATGAAAAAAGTCTGCACATGTTTCTAATAAAGTTTTCTTTCAAATAGTTTTAATTGGCTATTGGATGAATGCATAGATGTGGAGCCTACAGATACAGAGCGCTGACTATATACAAAGCAGAAGAAAGTTTACCCATAGTAACCTCAATAAATGTTAGTGGTTATTGTTGCTGTTCTTGCTTTTATGGTTCCATAAGGTGGATGTCCCCCAGCCCATTACCACACCTTTTATTCCCATCCAGACTATGAAGTGTTATTTAATGTCTACTTAATAAGAAATGACCACTGCCTTTTCTCTGTTTCTTCATCTTTCCTCACCAGGAGTAGTGGAAGGCAGAGACCTAGGTAGGTGAGCCTGCTCTATGTACTGGAATTTTTGTTTCAGAGGGCAATTCCAGGGTCCATAAGGGAGGGCAGGTTGTGAACGAGCATGTTTTTATTTTCAAGGTGGGCTAAATAAAATTGATGTTAGTGCTTCATGTGCTGCTGCAGTTGTCATCTCTCATAATCATACAGAAGCTGGGGTCAGGAAGCAGCCATGGGAAGAAGGGTGATTTTTATTCAGCCCCTTCAATTTCTGATATTGTTAATAATATTTATAGCACTATTAATAGTGTAGGTGAGCAAGAAATAAATGCTTTCCTATTTGTCAGTGCTCATTATTTGTGAGTCGGACCAGCTTTGGGTCTCTTAAGAAAATTCTTCTAGCTATTCTATATCCTTTCTTCCAGCAGGATCTCTCCTGGTTTACAGTCAAATGGACCTCACTTGCTATAGTTTGGATATTGAATGTCCTCCAAAGGTTCATGTGTTGAAGTCTTGGTCACCAGTCTGTGGTGCTACTAGGATGTGATGGAAACATTGGAAAGTTCCTAGTGGCAAAAAGTCAGGTCACTGGGGATATACTCTTAAGGAGGGCATATTGGGACACTGGCCCTTCCTCTTTCTCTCTTCCTTTGCTTCCTAGTTTCTATGAGGTGAACAGGTCTTTTTTGCCATGTGGTCCTATCATGATACATTTGGCTACCCCAAGCCTAAAACAACATGGCCAAGTGGCCATAGACTAAAACTTAAACAGTAAGCCATGGTGAACCTATCCTCTTTTTAGGTTGACTGAGGTATTTTGTTATAGTGATGGAAAGCTGATGAATAAATCAAGGTCCTGCAAATGCCATGACAAGTCGTGAGGCGGGAGGGGCATGGAATAGGAGGAGACATGGAAAGTTTACCAAAAGAAAGGATTCAAATTTTTGCTAACATGAGAATCATCTAGAAGCCTTGTTAAAACACAGACTGCTAGGTTCTAAATATCAGACTTTCTGACTTCATAAGTGTGGGATTGAGCTTGAGATATGAATGTCTAAGAAGTTCACAGTGGTACTGTTTCTGTTATTTTGAGGTAAAATTTTAAGAACCCATAGCAATATGTGTGAGTATGAAATGAGAATAAGTATAACTTCCTCTCTATAGTTTCAAGGTCAGTGAAATAGGATTTTTTAAATTGGAAAATAAAATAACCAAAATTAAGAGCTGAGTGGTTTGGGTCAGAAGCAGAAGGAAGCTGTCAAAAGCAAAATGAAAACAAGAAAATCTGAGAAACTGTCCCAGCCCAGAGAGGCCTAAAGAAACATAATGGCTAAATATAATGTGGCATCTTAGATACAATTCCAGAAGAAAAAAGTGCATTAGTTAAAAAGTAAACAGATATAAACCACAAATTTTTTATAATAATGCATGTACATTGGTTGATTAATTATAATAAATGTATCCTATTAATGTAAGATGTTAACAACAGGAAACTAGTCATGTATGTAGTTCAGTGGTAGAGTAGTACTTAGCATTTGTGAGTCCCTGAGTTCAGTCCCAAGCACACATAACAGTAATGATGTTATAAAATAAGCCAGCCCTGGATTATGTAGGAACTCTCTGAACTCCTAATTTTTCTGTAAATGTAGAACTGTGCTTTAAAATGCCTATTTTTAAATAGGAAATAAAATCAACAGTTGGTCAAGGACAAAGAACACACAGTTGTAAAGTCCTTGTACTGTGTGTAAGTGATATAAGATCATTAGAATATATGATGTGGTAAATGCTACCAAAAGACTCACTAAAATAACATAAAGACTTACAACTAATAAACCGTGACAGGAGATAAAATGGAATCATTAAAAATAGTTAATCCATAAGAAGGCACCATGAAAGTTATATAGAACAAATGACACATGGACAATAGGCCAAAATAGCAAAAAAGAAGATTCAAAAATCACACTAAATGTGTCTCAACAAGTGACTTAATAGAGTTAGATTGCAGAGTAGACAAAAAGTAAGGTCCAAACTATGGCCACTGTAAGGGAGCAGTTAAAACAGAAAGATAGTAGTTTAAAAATAAAGGCTGGGAAAACATAGGTCATGCTGACACTAATTTCAAAAAATTCTGGAGTGATTATATTAATACCAGACAAAGGAGCTTCCAGAATAAAGAAAATCACCAGTGGTAAAGAGGGACATTTTATGATGACAAAGAGGCAGTTCATCAAGAGAGTGTAACAATGTTCACTGCTTATGGGCTTAAGAAGAGACCTTCAAAGTGTATTAAGCAAAACAAATGGGAAGTTTCAGTAAGAATACTTTCTACTTCTTCAGTCTTTTCTGTTTTCTCATTGTCTACCTTCTTCTATCCAATAAATTTTAGTTGTTATAATCCCATTTGTCCTGGAGGCTCTGTTCAATAATTCCTCTGTCTTGATCTTTATTTACATTAATTTCTATTCTATCTTTTAGTCTGATAAAGTTTTCCTCTGTTTCTTCCATTCTGCTTTTGATAGCTTTTCATTCTGCTTTTGACCAAAACCACTCAGTGTTAATTTAAGTTATTATATTTTCCAATTCTAATATTTCTATTTTATTGACCCTAAAAGTATATAAAGAAAGCTATACCTATTCTCATTTCATATGCACACACATTGCTATGAATAATTCCACAATGGTGATTCTCTAAATTTAATCCCAGAATGACCAAAACAGCATCACCGGCGTTATGGTTTAAGACATGAAGTGTCCCCCAAAAGTGCATGTGTGAGACAATGCAAGGAAGTTTAGAGGTGAAATGATTGGGTTATGAGAGCCTTGATCTAATCAGTGTATTAATCCTCTGATAGGGATTAACCGAGTGGTAACTGTAGGCAGGTAGGCTGTGGCTAGAGAAGGTATATCACTGGGGGCCTGCCTTTGGGGCATGCATTTTATTTTGTTCATGGTGAGTGGAGCTCTCTCTGCTTCCTGACTGCCATGTACTGAACTTTATTCCTCCTGCACACCTTTCTGCCATGAGGGTCTGTCTCATCTCAGGCCCAAAACAATGGAATCAGCTATCTCTGAACTGAGACCTCTGAAACTATAAACACCAAATAAATTTTCCTTCTTTTCAGGTCTTTAGGTCCCTGCAGGAAGAAAAAAATTCTGACTAAAACACTGGGAATTTAGACATTCACATCTCAAGCACCATCCCAGACCTACGGAGGCAGGAAATTTGACTTTTTAACCCAGGAGTCCATGCTTCACCAAGTCCTCTTGCTGATTCTCCTATATGATAAAATTTGAATCCATTCTTCTGATAAATTTATATCTAATATTCTCTTCAATATATCTTCATATTCACATACACACACACACACACACACACACACACACACACACAGTTGTTATTCTTTATCTGGAATCATTTTACTTCTGCCTGTAGAACTTGCTTTTAATATTTGTTTTACAGGTCTGGTGACCTTGAGTGAGTTCAGTCTTTTTATGTCTGAAAATTGATATTTTTTGGTTATAGATCTATCAGTTGACAAGTTGGTTTGGAGGGATTTTTGGTTATATCTTATGTTCAGTAAATAAAGTTGCTCCATCTTCCTCTGACTTGCATTATTTCTGACAATAAGTCTGTTGTCTTCCTTATCTTTGTTCCTCTACGTATGTGTCTTATTCCTTTTCTTCCTTGGTTATGATATGGTTTGGCGTAGCTTTCTTCAAGATGTTTATATTGGGGGTTCATTTAATTTCTTAGGTCTCTGGGTGTATAGTTTTCATTCAACTTAGAAAATTTCAACCAACATTATTTAATTATTTTTCCTTCTACTGCCTCCTCTCTCTCAGAGACTACACACACACACACACACACACACACACACACTCTCACATATATATACAAAAAGATCAGTATTCAGTTAATGATATGAGGCAAACCTTCTGAAAATTTTGGAAGTTCTTTTATTCCATTTCTCTTTTCCCTAATCCTTTTCCTGTAAACTCCCGACCTTCTCACATTTCCATCTGTGTCTCCCTAGTCCAAGAAATGAGCAGACTCTGTCAGGGCTCTCCTTCCTTGTACCACCATCTGAAAACTGGAAACTTTCTTTAGGCAATGAGTTAGGACAATTGTAGTGTTCCCCTGGCTTGTTTCCTGATTCTCACTAATCTTTATCCTTCACTGCCCAATGTCTAACAGCTTAAAACAATTATATCATATTTTTGTCCATTATTTTATATTTTAGGTAAGAGGGTAACTCTCATCCATGTTGCTCCTCATTGGCCACAAGTGGATATCCTCTTACTCATTTTTGAATAGCTACAGTTCTAGCTCTACTCTTTCCTCAAGCATAACTTACAGAGTAGCATAAAATAACCTGGGGCTGTCAGCAATTTTAAATGAGATGTTATCACAAACACTGATCATCCTGTATTTCGCCATTGTTCTGTGCCTTTGGGGAACATTTATCCTGGTAATCCAGACAGATTAGCATATCTTGAAATTAAGCATCCTGTTTCTCTTCTACTAGTTTATTGAATTTATTTGATTTATGCTCCCTTGATTTTCCTCAGGAGCTAGTATTTTCTGTTACTTCTTAATTTTATATCCAGATGAATTTTCCCACTTAGGAGCCCAGATTTAAAAAGAAACCTACATCCCACAGGGATTTTTATTACTTTAGCCCACCCACACTCCCTTAGGACTCTCATGTATTTTGAGAGAATTCTACACCTCACTCAACATGTGAAGATATTTATTTTGGCTTTCACCAACCTTCCTCAATTCATCTAAATTTCAAAGTGTTTGGCAGATATTCTTCATAGACTGTGGTTTAGGGGAGTAGCTGTTTTCCATTTTCACTACAAATAGAAATTTTCTTTTATATATTTTTCTTTTTTTTTTCCTTCCTTTCTTTTTTGTCTTTGTTGTTCTTTTGGATTGGTTTCAGTGAGGGTCATAAATTTCATCACTGAATTACTATCACTCACTAAAACCTACTAATAAAGCTCTGCCTTATTTATCAAAATCTGAAACCTCAGTCACTCAGTCACCTCTCTAAGCATAGATGTCACAAAAGGAGAATAAGCTAGAGGGCTGGGGAGATAGCTCAGCTGGTAAAGTGCTTGCCTCGCAAGCACAAGGCTCTGAGTTCAATCCCCAGTACTGCAAAAAAAAAAAAAAAAAGAGAGTAAGCTAGTCATTTAACTGTTGATTTGTTGATTATCTTTAACAATTTCTCTTATATTAATCTAATCTCATGACCACTTTAACATTGTCTGGGCTTTTATCATTGCATGCTTGCTGATAGAAATCTTCTTTGTATATATTAATTAAAACCTTCATCTTTAAAAAGAATATTCATATTGACTTACAATATGAGATGCAGGTACAAATCTTAGTTTAGATGTCACATTTTCATGGTTTAATTATTTCAAGGTTTAATTTTACATATGTAAAATTACAGTCTACTATCCTCTGGCACTACCTAACTCTTCTTATCTTGCTCTAATTTCTATTTTTTAATAGAATTTATGGTAAGACTCCCTAGTTTTTATCAGAATGATATGATAGTTACAGTGTATGTAACACATATGTACTCTATTATATGATAGATAGCTCTACTACATGCTTCTAATATGTGATACAGTTTCCTTTTATTATGTTTATTTTCTGTCTCTTTTTACAATTGTTTGGATGTAGGCTCATGGAAATAGGAAATCTTTTTTTTATTTTTGTACTACTATTTTGTTCACGTAGAACAATCTTTACATTTATGAGATTTTGATATATATTTTTTCAATCAATAGGCTAAAAAAGATAAGCCTTGTGTGACATGTAATGGAGCAAGAAAAACAAGTAAATTTTAAAAATGGAACTAATTATTGCATTTACTGAGTTACTTGGTACAAAGACAAAAATGTGATAAGTTACAAAACTCACTTTTGATATAGATTAAAAATGATCTTTAACCTAGCATTAAACTAAAGAATAAGAGTAATAACCTTCTAAAGTATCTCCTGCTCTTTAAATTCATCTTTCTTTGACAGAAATATTCTCACTAAAGTGCTGCTTTACTACTGAACATATTACCTGATCAAAACGTGAAGTGTATTCATATTTGCATCAGGATAAAATGTTGACTTTTTGGTGGCATTCAAAATCATTTTCAATCTAATCCTGATTTATTCTTGTCTCTCTACAGTTTTCTAATCATTTAACTCCAAAGTTATATACTTATTAGGTAAAATGTTTATCAAAGTTTGTGTCAAAGTGTTGGACACTCCTTCCTCTTGTTTTTCATTTACTTAATTCCCCTGTCTTCGTCAGCCAGGGCTTCCATAACAAAATACCACGGACTAGATGAGTTAAACAATGGACGATTATTTTCCCACAGTTCAGAGGCTGAAAATTCAAGATCAAGTTTCTAGCAGGTTTGGTTCCTGGTGAGGGCTTTCTTCCTGACTTACAGAGAGCTATCTTCACATTGTGTCTTTACATGAGTGAGAGGTCTGATGTCTCTAAGTCTTTTTAGGACACTAACGCTGATGAGTCAGGACCCTGTCCTTATAACCTCACAAAACCTTAATACCTTCTCTCCAATTCAGTCACATGGTACCTGTGGGTGGGGCTTCAAAAAATGAGTTTTGTTGAAATTATAAAGCTTCTCCTCAGCAAAATAAATTGTTAAGAGCACAAAGAGAAGACCTACAGAATGGGAGAAAATCCTTGCCAGTTACTCCCTGATAGGAGATTAATATCCTGAATATGCAAAGAAATCAAAAATTTAGCACCAAATAATCCAATAAATAATTGGGGGAAAAGGCTAAACAGAAACTTCTCAAAAGAAGAAATACAAAAGGCCAATAAATACGTGAAAAAATACTCAACATCTCTAGCAATCAGGGAAAAGCAAATTAAAGCTACACTAAGATTTCATCTCACATCAGTCAGAATGGCACTGATCAAGAATATAAAAAACAATAAACACTGGTGAGACTGTGGGGAGAAAGGCACTCTTGTACATTGTTAGTGGGACTACAGACTAATACAACCACTCTGGAAAGTACTATGGAGATTCCTCAAAAAACTAGAGATGGAACCACACGACCCAGCTGTCCCACTCCTGTGTATTTTCCAAAAAGATCTAAAGTTAGCGAGGATGTGGGGAAAAAGGTACACTCATACATTGCTGGTGGGGCTGCAAATTAGTAAAGCCACTCTGGAAAGCAGTGTGGAGATTCCTTAGAAAACTTGGAATGGAACCACCATTTGACCCAGTTATCCCATTCCTTGGCCTATACCCAAAAGACTTAAAATCAGCATACTACAGAGATACAGCCACAACAATGTTCTTAGCTGAATTCACAATAGCCAGATTGTGGAACCAACCTAGATGCCCTTCAATTGATGAATGGATAAAGAAACTGTGATATAGATAGATAGATAGATAGATGATAGATAGATAGATAGATAGATAGATAGATAGATAGATATAATGGAATATTACTCAGCCATAAAAATAATAAAATTATGGCATTTGCAGGTAAATAGATGAAATTGGAGAATATCATCATACTAAGTGAGATAAGCCAATCTCAAAAAACCAAAGGACGAATGATCTTGCTGATAAGTGGATGATGACACATGATGGGGGGTGGGAGGGGGGCAAGAATGGAGAAAGGAGGGACTGTATAGAGGGAAAAGAGGGGTGTGAGGGGTGGGGGGAAGAAAAAAAATAACAGAATGAATCAAAAACTATTACCCTAGGTAAATGTATGATTACACAAATGGTATGCCTATGCTTCATGTACAAACAGAGAAACAAGATGTATCCCATTTGTTCACAATAAAAATGAATTTTTTAAAAAAAGATCTAAAGTTAGCATACCAAAGTGATACAGCCACCTCAATATTTATAGCAGTATTATTATTTAGTATTATCCATAGCAATATTTATTTAGATATTCACAATATTTGCCGGGAGCCAGCCCCAGCAACTTCTGGGTTCCCCGAAGGATGGGTGGAGTCAGTGCAGAGGAAGGACTCAAAACCCTGGAGCAACTTGAAGCAAGTGCTGCTCAGATTTATTTTAGCTCTTCTTTTATAGTATTAAGTAAAGTAGGATTAAACAAGTTACAAGTTATAGAGAAACTACCACAAGATTTGTCATTAACCACACTTTCTAGCAGGTGTCTAACACATAGCGGGTACATTAAGATCAACTTTCTATATTTATTTAAAATTACTCACGTAAGCATGTTACAATGAAAGATATTTTCCTCTTTTCATCTTACTGGCCTTTGTTTACCTTTGGTGTCAGACCTCTTGTCAGCATAATGACTCTATTTTGTGTTAAGCTAATTTTACCAAACTGCTAAGCAAAACATGCACTTAATCTTTAGCTCATATTATTATGGTTTCGATTTAACCTTAAAGGTCTGCTCTATTACCTAAACAAGCTCAGTTAAGACTACGTTAGGTTATTTACTGCCAAACAATCAGTGTGAGTGCTTAATTTTATCCTATTATTCTTTTTGTCATTGATTCATCCTCTACCTATTGTAATATATATGTGAGACCTAAGCTAGCATAAACTACTCATAACCAGTTAACATGCAATGAGGGCATTTGATCTTAAGATATTTTTCTAGTTATTCGCGTATGCTGTTTCTTCGTTCTTTAGTCCTACATTTCTAGGGCGGCCCTTGATGTCCGGGTCTTTGAAGGAAGGACAAATATTGGACATTTGTCCATTTACCATAAGTATTAATTATTTAATTACCATTTTTATTGTACACTCCTATATAGGAAAGAGGTGGATCTGTGGGAGGTGGGTCCTTATACTTATTTGCTTGTTTCCCTCTAGGTGGATACCACAATTGTCCCCCAATCTTATAAGCTAAGTAGGGTGGTCCTAGTACTATGGGGACAACAAGTCTCCTGTTCTATTTGTTAGGCTATTTTGCTGGTAAAGCATTAACTGGGGCAGGTGTGGTCAGCACAGGAGCAAGCAATTCCTATAACTGTAGTTTTCTGAAGAACTCCTCAAACTCTGTACTTTCAAACTTATGTATGATATTGGTATATTTTTTAAAGCATTCCTCATCCTCCCCTAAGCTCCGCAGACTCATTGAAGTTAAATTCTTATCAGTCCAGGGAATATGATTTGCAGTTGCATAGTTATAAGTATGATAATTACAAGAAAACACCCAGTTCCTAGGAGAGATGATAGTGGCAGTTTCCTGAAATGGTGTCCTTGCCAAGCTCTTCCCATGCTCAGACCTTGTCAAGCAGCATGGCGGAAATGGTCCCCACCAAATATCTAAATTAGGAATCAATTCAGGTGCCCATCAATAGACGAACCAATTAAGAAATTGTGATACACACACACACACACACACACACACACACACCCTGTAGTTCTACTCAGTCATAAAGAAGAATAAAATTATGGCATTTGCTGGTGAAATGATGAAAATGGAAAACACCATGCTAAGTGAAATAAGTCAGATTGGGAATATCAAGAGTCAAATGTTTTCTCTCATATGTGGAAGCTAAAGTAAAATAAAGAAAAGGAGGAGGGAAGAACAGGATGTCATAAAGATACAGGGAAGATCAATAGTATAGAAGAAGGAGACCTAGAGGCCGAGTGGAGGGATGAGAGACAATGCAGAATGAAGTTTTTAAAAGTCATGTTATGTGCCTATGTAAATATACCACAGGGAATTTCACCTTTAGGTATAACCAATCAATTATCAATAAATAGATGAGTGAAAGGAAGTCTAGCAGAGTAGAGGAAGGATAATGGAAAAGGAGAGGAAGAAAAACTGAAATGAAATTCAGCTGGGATGAACCCAAGTATTATGTATAGCCACAAAGCTCTAACAGAAAAAGAAAAATGAGTCATCTGTCCAAAACACTTGTCTAACCTTATTGCCTTTGATTTAATAATGCCTTTCTGTCTACAACCTCTTTCAAAAAAATTCACAAATCACTCACTCATTTTATTGTATTCTTCTGAATCCCTATGAGAATCATCAGAGGCGTTCATTTGGTAACTTCACTACTGCCTGACATTTCTAGTATTTGTATATTATTTATCACTTGTGGTGTTTAAACTTTAAAGTGTTTGTACCCTTTCACTGTCACAAAATTTTAAGGTACTTCATTTCAGAGACTATGTCATTTATCTTGAAGTACCTAGCATAGGTTCAGTAAATTCATGTCAATTGTTTTTTTGTTTTATAGATATCAATAATCTGAAAACATCTGCATAAATAGTAATGCATTAATAACTCATTAGATTACTTTAATAGGAAATGTTAATCCTATTGCAATGATGCAATGAAAACTATGTAACTTTTCCAAAATAATGTATTAGCAATGGCACTAAGTCTAAGCTCTAAGGTTGGTTCCTTATTCAGATCTTTTTTCTCTAAAATTTACAAAACTACTTAACAGAACAAACTTTTGTTAACTGTTCCTCAATGCTTCCAAAAAAATAAACTCTTTCTCCTACCCCAGGTAGACTGACCTTTAATAAAAGCTAATTGAGAAAACCATGTGGCAGAAGTTACTATCACTTGTCTTTATATAATGTCACTGGGTCGTCGCTCAGTGTGATATTAGTACTTGGGGTGCTCATAAAGACCCACAACCACTCCAAGAGCCGTGCACCTACCACAGGGTTCATGACACATAGTCTCCTCCCCTCAGGTAAGCAGCTGACTTTGAGGCCTGCATGTCTGTGGTTTTTAGGAACAAATCCTGCCTCTGTGTTGATTGTGCAACATCCTTCTCATATCATCAACCATGACAATGGGCCTCAGGTCAGGGGGAATATCAATAGTAGGTGCCACTTTCCAGGACCCCTAGTAGTGAGAGGATCTGTGTAAGCCTAGACCCCCATAAAGATAGTCTCCACGGACTAAACTCCTTTGTGCTCCTGTTCTCTGGACTCGATCATTTTAGAAAAGCCTGCCAGATCCACGGCAAGTTCCAGTATCTATTTCTAGCCCAGAATTTAGCCTAAAGGAACACTCTATACAAATAAATATACTATGCTTTGACTTTTATGATCACAAAGGCTTTTACTTCAAAGAGCTGGCTATGAACCTCAGACCCATTCTAAGCATTAGTGTGAACTTTGGCAAATTAATTTCTCTGGGATTAGTTTCATTTATAAAATGAAGGTAATTTTACAGAAAATAGTTGAACCAGGATTAGAGATAATGTACTTTAAGATCCTGAAATATTACCTGAAATAGGAGGCAGGCAATACAGAGCTATTACCCAGAAAGTTTGTGAAATTCTTCTACTCTGAGTAACCTCAAGTGGTAAAAGATATTTTGCAGGTTTGTGGTTAATAGGACTAAAATATTAGGTCAGAACTTAATAAGTTTGTCTTATATACTCAATGCAAATGTCACTAAGACATGGTTTGGTCTAAATTTGGGCTGCATAACCTACTTGTGGTCACAAGAATTACCTTATCATCTAACAGCAGCTATTCTCCCTGCCCCTGGGTCCAGAGGTTAACTTCTGTCAGTCATTTAACTTTTAATAGTCAGCTTTCACTGCCCTCAACTGGAAACCTTTAACTAGATCTTGAATAGTCATCCAAAAAGAAAAATAGAGGCATTTATGTTGATTGCCTTTTAATATTCCAAAAGCCTTACATATTAAACCAAAAGCCATAGTATTTATATGTGATCCCACAGACAAAGTACAAGTTGCATAGAGATATGATGCCTCCCTCCATTCCTAGTTCTTCTCCCTATTTGTCTGGAGAGAGGAACAAGAACCCAGTTTCTCAGTGCACCAGCTACACAAGGCCAGGGTTATTATGCATGTCTCTTCTCAGCTGTGTGGTCCGTGATGAGATGTTGGCAACTTAGAATCAGTCATAAAGAGGACTTAAACTATGGGATGGGCATACACTACAAATCAGGGCAATTTATTAGGAGACACAGGATTGTAAAATATGTACCAGTACTCCCCCAGGTATGACAACATATCCTTACTCCCTACTTATACCATCCTGAGGGTGTTTAACAAATACAGAATCTCAAATGCAGACTGTGATTGACCTTTAATATCTATGTGAGGAGAAGGAATTAAGTATAATATTTCATTCTCTGTAATGCTATATCTTTTGGATACTGAAAGTGTATTTACTTATGGTTCTGTCAAAAAGAGAACCCAGGAAAATAAAAGGTTAACCAAAAAAAAAAAAAATCAATATCACTGACAGACAAATGAAATAATAAACACAAACTTTGTAAAGGTTCATACTGAGGAGGCCCACACGTTACTCCAAACCTCTTTGGTCTGGCTATCAGGCTGGAAATCTCACAGAGTTGGACTGGCAGTGGAGATTTTCAATGTGTCTTGGGTTTGGCTCTGTCAGGAACACCACAAGCTGGGTTCACTTCTGTGGTATTGCTTTACTTCCGAGTCCACAAGAACCATGCAGTAAAAAAGGATCAGGCAAACAAAACAAAGAACATGAAAAGGAAAACAGGAAGGGAATTTGACCAATGACTTCAACCCTGAGTGAGGATCTGGTTTGATTTTCATGGCAAGTGCTCTCGTGGAGTTTAGACTAACTCAAGCTTACCCCTTTCCTTTTCATCTCTTCACATTCCACTCAGCAAGATTTTAACAGAGATGCAGAGCTGATGCCTGAATTTATTATTTTGGCTTGTGTCATATCCTCTGAGGAACGCTGGCAAGAGACCATGAACCTGCATTTGGCACCAATCAACTTGGCAAACGAAGTCCTTCAACTTGTAGTGAAAGCAGAGTTGGTGTTTCCCATGCCTCTGGGTTCAGAACATACACAGTACTTTATTTTCTCCCTGAAGATCATCTGTTCTCTTGAAGTGCAATTTTAAGGGGCAACCCTGTGAGCTCATTCTGTCTTTGCCAAAGATGCTCACCCCTGAAGAGGAGGCATCTACAATGAGGCAGACAGGCAGGAGTTGATGTCGGCTCAGGAAGTCGTTCCCGCTCCTTCCCAGTCAAAGGGTCTTTCTAATGCAGCATGGAATCCAAAAGTCACAATTAATTCACCACAATATTGGAGGAAAAAAAATGAGGTATAACTGGATGGAGGCAGGCAGCAAAGACAGTGAATGAGGCACCAAGTTGGGAGACGTGCAGGATTAGCCACCAACTGTTTCTTCAGACCCGTCAAAGTTCAAAACTGCCTGTCTGTGGCATCACACAGCTTTGCCCCTACTTTCACTGCGCAACAAGGAGTTTGGCCTGCTGGCCTCCAGGGAAGTTCCTTTTGTGGTTTTTATCCACAGATGGCCTTTGAATACCTGTGCAACATTAGCCTGCCTGGAACTGTACATCTATTCATTGTTGTTGAAAGTGTGGGTTAAAGAAATGGAGAGAACCAGGAAGTCTCTCTCTCAAAATCAGAGAACAACTGTAAGTATTTACTTTGAATCCAAAACTACCTCAACCTCTGCTGTACAATTGGTCACTGACCTTTTCTAGCAGAGTCAATTTACTTATAAATACTAATGAAAAGCATGTAGGCTCCAGTGGTCATATCTGTGGATTCACAATTGGGATTCGATCCCTGCCTCCACCACTTTTTGACTTGGCCAGTTACTGAGAGGTTAAGCCTCCATTCCCTTATTCATCAAATGAGGAGAATGACCACAGATGATTTGCTGAGAGAATATAAACAAATTAGTGCACATAAAACATTCAAGGCGAAGCTTATCCCACACGAAGCACTTTTACATACTTTTATTATTACCTAACATAGTAAATTAAACAAAATGTACAATATTTACAATCAGCAAGGTCTTGGTTTCAGGATGCCTGGCTGGACTCATGAGCTGATGGTCACTGGAGCAGCCTTCTTAACATCACAACCTGTTTCTTTCATTGCTGCCTCACCCCAGAGCATCCCTCAGTATCATTTCAGTTCCCACCCTTTGGTTTAATACTACTTGTTTTTAAATAATACTCAGAATATTAATATTGCCATGAATAGCCTTTAGTTTGTTCTGCCTGTCCTTAGTTCTTTCAACACTAGAGGTCAGGGTATTACCTGGAGCCCAGTTGTTTTGCCTTTAGGGTGGGAAATGAGGTAACTTCTATTCTGGAGGAAAGAAAGCTTTTCTTAATTGCTTCCCCAGGAAAGAGTCAGGCCTAAGAAAATCCACCATGACAACTGGTTCTGTTTACTGTTTTTTTTTTTTTTAATTTTGTTTTGAAAGCTACTATCTGCAAACACAGGCCTACTCCTAAGGGTACAAAAATGGGTTAGACGCCATCACTAGAGAGGATTCTTACAACCAGATGGAGCAGCCTATCAGCTCATCACTGTATGTCACTCAAAGCAAGGGGCAACTAGCTGGAGCAATGACCAGTGTCAATGACAGCACAATAAGATTTCTGGAGTTATTGCTCTGGATCATCAGGTCATGGATATTTCTGTGACTAAATGATGTGAAGTTGTACTAAAGTCAGTTTGGTCTGGAAGGCTCACATACTTGTCGTGTTAGACCAGAGCACAATGAGGCCTGCCCTCTCAGGGCGCTAGGTTCATATAGAAATGCCCTGCAACCTACTCTACCATCAGGGATAAGTTTACTCACATTTCTCTTTGATTCAATTGTTTTATCTACAAAATCAAGATAACCAAAGTGCTACCTCTTACAACCACTGTAAAAATTAGATAAGAAAATACACATAGAGTGCTTAGGGAAGCAGTTGATATGGGAGAAGTTCTTGATACCTATTACTAATGAAAATAATAACTTCACAAAAGGTTGTTTAAAAACATGACTATAAATCTATTCACCAATGAAAATTGTAGATACACTCAACTTTTGCTCATAAAGCAAATAGTCTTCAAATCTCTTAAATATACTGCTCCACTGTTAATAGTATTTCAAGTTGTTTTTCTCAGTCTTAGAATTAAGAATTCTAATTCTAATTTACATAAGAATCTCCTGTGAAGATTCATAAGCACCCATGCCTGGGTTTTACCAGATATTCTCATTAATTTCTCTGGGATTGGATCCCAGCCCTGAATATATCTAAAAATCCTTCCAAGAGATGAGATGCTACAGTTAGTTTTAAGAATGACTTAAGTTAAAAGAAGAAAGCACAAGTCCATCCCTACTAAATTTGGATCTGTATGCTCCAATGTTATGTTATTTTCACAATTTGCTTGCTATGAACATCCTGGGGAGTCACAGTCAAATAGATCACTATGAAAAATGTGGCACTGAAACTGAATTCCAATTTTCTGGTATAGGCAAGTTAAGATCGTCATGTCTAATTGCTCTACTCTCAGAAAAGGCTAAAGATCTAGCTTTTTCAGACTGACATCTGCATTTCTATAATCGTTTCTTAAGTAAATGAGTAATTATAGTACTACTATTACTATCAGAATGGTAGTCACTACCATTTCCTTAGCACTTACTGTATCTATTTTGTACTGAATGTTTGCCACCTCCAAAATGTATATGTTGAAGTTCTAATTCTCAGTGTATGGTGTCTGAAAATAAGGCTTTGGATTAGATGAAGTCATGAAGCAAAGCCCTCATGATGGGGATTCATGTCCTTGCAAATCAGGACATGTCCTTGCAGTCACAGGACAAGGTGAAAAGGCAGCCATTTGCAAGTCAAGAAGAGGGACTTCACCAGAACCTGACCATATGGTATCCTGATCTCAGATCTATAACCTCCAGAACTGTGAGAAATTGATTTCTGTTATTAATCCACCCAAGATACAGTATTTCAACATGCAGGCCAGTATAGTATCTCTCACTAAATTAGGATATTAAATATATCCCCTCACTTAACTATTTATAACAACCTTACTTAAGTTTGGATATTTATAGCTAAAGAAATTCTCTGGTAAGGTGACTAAGAGCCCTAGGCTAAGACATACTAGGTCTGAGACTCTGTCCACACTGATGGCAAGAACAGGGTGTGGTAATGAACTCCTCTAAGCTTTTTCTCACTGTGATGAGGATTAAAGGTCAAAATGCACACAAGGCACAGTAGACAGCCCTGCTGAGTTTGCTAACCATAACAACAACAGTATTATTTTACTGAGACACAGAAGGGTTAATTATATTACTTAAATTTACTCGGCTTCTAAGGAATACAGCACGTGTACAACAAACTTTCTGCCTTTCCTTTTCAGCAAATCTCTGTTGTCAGACTATAGAATTCCTTCTAATAAGACAATATACTTAAATCTGGCTATCATTAGCAAAGGTCACTTATGTAGAATTCATTTTTTCATTATTTTTATAGCTTTGTTTCCAAAAGAGTTTCCCAAGGCATGCAATTCTATTTTCAGAACACAATAAACCAAAGACAGAAAATGCTAAAAACATATCAGTTGTACCTATGAAATTATATAATCAGTTCCATAAAATCTGCATTCTCTAGTTTGGGTTTACTCCTTTACTTCATATGTTAAATCTCATTGCCATGGGAAGCCAACTCCCTTACTTTCTATCTGAATGTAGATACTATCTTAAGACTTTAAAGCTGTGTAAATTCAAACTCACAGAAAGATTAATGAGATATAATTCTACATTACATAATGTGACCATCTCACACAGATGTAAAATACATAAGTGTTAAATTCTTTGATATTATAAATAAGAAATCTAGACTAAGTCAAGGTGAGACTTATTTGGATATTTTAAAATACCTTATGAATGCATCAAGTTGCAACCTACTTTTCCCAATATACATTTGATAGTTGCTTTAAAATCATCATGATGAGTTTACTTTTTCTAAACTGTGGTCTTTTAACATGACCTAGAACTACAGTTTAGGGAGCCATATAATTCTTAGCAAGGAGAGAATTTGGCTTGTATTTTCCAAAATAAACCATACCATGCTACAGTAACAAACTCCTAACCTTAGTGGCTAAATTTCTCTCTCACTCACATTACCTGTCCAACACAAGTCAGCAGTGATATATTTCACACAGTCATGAACCTAAACATCTTTAGCTATTGTCATCTCAATATGTAATACCCAAGATTACAGCAGCAAAAGAAAAAAAAAGAGTGTGGAGACCTCAGATTTCTGAGTATCTTGGACTGGAAATGACACATACCACTTCTACTGGACCATAACTAGTCATGTAAACCTACCTAACTGCAGGGTCCTGGGAAATCTTCCTGTGCCCAGAAAGAAGAGGAGAATGAGATAGAGTGAGCAACAGTTGTTTGCCATGGATCTAAATATATATATAAATTTCACAGTGAATTCCAGCAATGGCTCAATAAAAGATGCTAAAATCTTGGCTTATACCTTACTCACATTGTATACCTATTTGTTTTCCACTCTGACATACAAATTTCCATAGCCCAATTTAAACCATTGATAATGTGATACTGATTACGCTCCAAGAAAGTTTTTCTATCTGTGCTCAATATCTTTGCCTAAAAAAATTGCAACATCCAATAATAAAATTCCCATGACCACCATTGTTCTCTTTTGCTGAGAATCCATTGCTCAGCTAAACTTTGGGCAAGTCATTCAATCAAATGTCTGCTCTTTATAAAGGAACATTAGACATAACTGCTGTACATTATGCTGGCAGCTCACTACTTATTTGCAAGCTTTTCAGAGCCTCCATTTTTAAACCACAGGTTGGCCACTTCCCAGGAGACGTGCTGCCATAACCTCAAAGCCATGCACTCCTCTAGCCATGTGAGGCAATTTCTAGAGAAAATCACTGTGTGGCTGATGCACTGTTCAGACAGTGGTCATATTGCTACTGTAGGGCTGCAGGTCGCACCCAGGGTTCTTCAGGCATATTGTAAATGACAGAATAGTGAAGACAACTGCCAGTGCAATGTGTCTACTGATACTCCAATCCACCTTGGCTTCGAGATTTGACATTAAATCTCATGTTGGCTTTCTAGAGACAGTTTCTGTAAGTCCCAAAGTCACAAAATGGACAGGAAACCACCGTAGAAATTTTACAAAAAGAAGCAGAAAAGTGATCAGAGCAAACACAAGTTGAAAAACCAACAAACATGTCTAGTATGGGCCAGCTGTGGTCTGCAGCAGAGGAAAAGGAGCAACTCCAGACCTAGGACAGAGGACAGCGGCTACTCTGTCTTCCCCCTCAAAGGATTGTCTTATAGGACTCTGAAGTCAGCAGCTCACAGTGGTTATTTTTCTTAGAACCAATCAAAAGTACATACATGTTCAATTAGTTTTAGCAAACAAAGGAATATTAAATAAAAAATGTTTTAAATTAAAAACTACTCTGAGATAAACCAACAGAACTAATCCTTTTTTTTCTTATTTTTTTTTTATTTCTTATAGACTGCATTTGATTCATTGTACACAAATGGGGTACATCATTTCGTTTCTATGGTTGTGCACGATGTAGATTCATACCATTTGTGTAATCATACATGTACATAGGCAATGATGTCTGTCTCATTCCACCATTTTTCATACCCCACCTCCCTCTCATTTCCCTCTATGTAATCTAAAGTTCCTCCATTGTTCTTTCAACCCCCCAGCTCCCCAACCCCATTATATATCATCATTCAATTATCAGGGAAAACATTTGATCTTTGATTTTGGGGGATTGGCTTATTTCACTTAGCATGATTTTCTCTTATTCCATCCATTTATCTGCAAATGCCGTAATATTATCATTCTTTATGGCTGAATAATATTCCATTGTGTATATATACCACAGTTTCTTTATCCATTCATCTGTTGAATGGCATCTAGGTTAGTTCCATAATCTAGTTATTGTGAATTGAGTTGCTATAAACATTGATGTGGCTGTGTTACTATAGTATGCTAATTTTCTCAGCAAAGAATATAATCAATAATGTGAAAAACAGCCTACAGAGTGGGAGAAAATTTTTTCTACACGCACTTCAGATAGAACACTTATCTCCAAAATTTATAAAGCACTTACAAAACTTTACAAAAATACAAAGAACCTAATGAATAAATGGGCCAAGGAATTGGACAGACACTTTACAGAAGACATACTGGTGATTAATAAATATATGAAAAAGTGTTCAACATCTCTAGTAATTAGCAAAATGCAAATTAAAACAACTCTAAGATTTTTATCTCACTCCAATTAGAAGGGCTATTATCAAGAACACAAAAAATAAGAGATGTTTGTGTGGATGTGGGGAAAAAGGCACACTTTTACACTGCTGGTGGAGTTTCAAATTGGTGCAGCCACTCTGGAAAGCAGTGTGGAGAATTCTCAGAAACCTTGGAAGGGATCCACCTTTTGACCCAGTTATCCCACTCCTCGGTTTATACCAAAGAGCTTAAAATTAGCATACTACAGAACTAATTCTTAGACCTTATAGAAATGCTAGTTGTCCCTTTGTCACTATTAAACAAAGAAATATTACATGTTATCACACACTAACTGAAAGGAACTCCAATTTGCAAGGCTTTATTTACCTCCTACATAAAGGAAATTCTAAGAGCCTTAGGTCCCCCTTGTATTTCCATACAGTTGTTTTTATTCCATCCACCCACAGGAAATTTCTACAGCCTCATTAACTCAAACGACTAAAGATTGTTCAACAAATGAGCCCATGCTTGTCTTGCTCCTGAAATCCAGCTGTGCTTACAGGAACCAGGGACCTTGAAGTGCAAGGATTTTGACCTTCTGCTTCCTAGAAGCCCTGTGTGGGCCACCCACTCTGTTAAGTGTACATAAAATCTTTACTCTTGAAATCACATTTGCAGCCTCTTAAGTGCCCATGTGTCCCAGAGACTTCTGTCCTCTTTCCATAGCACAGACTCTCAATGGATGACGTCATTTATTGCCTTGTTTCTATTATGCTCTGTTTGGCCCTCTGTATGTTCACAATGCTCAAGATCTTGGAAATGTCCCCAACTGAACTGAACATCTGCCCATAGTTGTAAACATGTTTCACCACCAGGTGTCCTGGCCAGAAATCTGACCATTATCCGTGACTCCTCCCCACACCTTTAATCAATTAACTCTCCAAATTCCTCCCCTACGTATACGGTTCTGAGCCTCCAGTGTTATTACTGCAAGTGTCTAATCATTCTTCCTGCCTCCAGTCTTATCCCTTTATGACCATTTTCCACACCGATGCTAAAAATTGTCTTCTCAAAATGCAAATCTCAATATTCACTTGCTCAGAACTCTTCCAAGTGTTCCTCTTGCCCTCTGAATGTAATATATCTTACAACAGCCTTTATGGTTTGGCTGCTGCTAACTTCTCATCTGCTTCACTTGGCAAAACTACATCCCCTGGGTTCCAGTCACACTAAAACATCCACTTCAGTTAATATACCTTGCTTGTCCTGATCATGAGCTCTTGTCCTAAGCTATTCTCTCAAAATATCTTTTAGTTCTTTTTTAAATACTATCTGTAGTTTTCATCAAACTTCTCCAGTTCCACCTGAATAACCCTCTTAAAATTTTAGATTGTAGACAAAACAAAGCCCACTATTCCTTGTGCATAAGGTAGATTATATGTTCCTTACAGAGGTTTTGGTTCTATCTGCTCCAAGGCTTCTGGAATTCTCCAACTCCAATTAGATCTTTACCATTTTTGCCTTAATATATCTAAGTAGACCCTAGAATTCTGTAATTTGTTCTTAAGCTATATTATAACTGATGATCAGTGTATTTCCTGTGATAATCACCCAACTCTATGAATGCAAAACTATGTGTGTCCTGCTACTACTGGATCCTCAGAGTCTATAATAGTAGACCCAATGGGTCTACCAGCAGGGTCTGCTACTGACAGGTCCAACATAAATACTTGTTGAGCAAGCATTGAATGAAACAGGGGCAAGGACTTGATATTCTCAGAGTCCTGTGGAAGAGATATCCACTTTTTTATTTTTTTATATTTATTGTAAACAAATGGGATACATTGTTTTTCTCAGTTTGTACATGAAGTACAGGCATACCATTTGTGTAACCATACATTTACCTAGGGTAATAGATCTTGATTCATTCTGTTATTTTTTTCCTTCACCCCACCCCTCCCACCCCTCTTCTCCCTCTATACAGTTCCTCCTTCCTCCACACTTACCCATCTCCCACCCCCCGTTATATGTCATCATCTGTTTATCAGAGAGATCATTCATCCTTTGGTTTTTTGAGATTGGCTTATCTCACTTAGCATGATATTCTCCAATTTCATCCATTTGCCTGCAAATGCCATCATTTTATTATTCTTTATGGCATAATACTCCATTGTGTATATATATATATATATATATATATATATATATATATATATATATATATACCACAGTTTCTTTATCCATTCATCAATTGAAGGGCATCTAGGTTGGTTCCACAATCTGGCTATTGTTAATTGAGCAGCTATGAACACTGATGTGGATGCATCTCTGTAGTATGCTGATTTTAAGTCCTTTGGGTATAAGCCAAGGAGTGGGATAGCTGGATCAAATGGTGGGTCCATTCCAAGTTTTCTAAGGAATCTCCACACTGCTTTCCAGAGTGACTGCACTAATTTGCAACCCCACCAGCAATGTATGAGTGTACCTCCACGTCCTCTCCAAAACCTATTGTTCCTTGTGTTCTTGATAACTGCCATTCTAATTGTGGTAAGATGGAATCTTAGGGCAGTTTTGCTTTGCATTTCTCTTATTACTAGAGATGTTGAACATTTTTTCATATATCTGTTGATTCCTTGTAGATCTTCTTCTGTGAAGTGTCTGTTCATTTCTTTAGCCCATTCGTTGATTTGGTTATTTGTATTCTTGGTGTAGAGTTTTTTGAGTTCTTTATGGATTCTGGAAATTAGTGCTTTATCTGGAGTATGAGTGGCAAATATTTTCTCCCACTCTGTAGGCTCTCTCTTCACATTGCTGATAGCATCCTTTGCTGAGAGAAAACTTTTTTGTTTGAATCTATCCCAGTTATTGATTCTTGCTTTTATTTCTTGTGCTATGGGAGTCCTGTTAAGGAAGTCTGATCCAAAGCCAACATGTTGAAGATTTGGACCTACTTTTTCTTCTATAAGATGAAGGGTCTTTGGTCAGATTTCAAGGTCCTTGATCCATTTCGAGTTGAGTTTTGTGCAGGGCGAAAGCTAGGGGTTTAATTTCATTCTGTTGCATATGGATTTCCAGTTTTCCCAGCACCATTTGTTGAAGAGGCTATCTTTTCTCCATTGCATATTTTTGGCCCCTTTGTCTAATATGAGAAAATTGTATTTATTTGGGTTTGTGTCCGTGTCCTCTATTCTGTACCATTGATCTACCTGTCTGTTTTGGTACCAATACCATGCCATTTTTGTTACTAGTGCTTTGTAGTAGAGTTGAAGATCTGGTATTGCGATACCCCCTGCTTCACACTTTCTGCTAAGGATTGCTTTAGCTATTCTGGGTTTCTTATTCTTCCAGATGAATTTCATAATTGCTTGCTCTATTTCTGTAAGGTACATCATTGGGATTTTAATTGGAATTGCATTGAATCTGTATAGCACTTTTGGTAGTATGGCCATTTTGACAATATTAATTCTGCCTATCCAAGAACATGGAGATCTTTCCATCCTCTAAGGTTTTCTTTAATTTCTTTCTTTAGTGTTCTGTAGTTCTCATTGTAGAGGTCTTTCACCTCTTTCTTAGATTGATTGATTCCCAAGTTTTTTTTTCTTAAGCTATTGTGAATGGGGTAGTTTTCCTAACTTCTCTTTGTGAAGATTCATCACTTATGTATAAAAATGCATTAGATTTATGAGCATTGATCTTATATCCTGCTATTTTACTGAATTCACTTATGAGTTAAAAAAGTATTCTGGTGGAATTTCCCGGTTCCTCTAATATAATATATAAGCAAATAGGGATAGTTTGAGTTCTTCTTTTCCTATTTGTATCCCTTTAATTTCTTTGGTTTGTCTAAGTATTCTGGCTAGAATTTCAAGGACAATGTTGAATACAAGTGGTGAAAGGGGGCATTCCTGCCTTGTTCCAGTTTTTAGGAGGAATGCTTTCAGTTTTTCACCATTTAGAATGATATCGGCCATGGGCTTAGCATAGATGACTTTTACAATGTTAAGGAATGTTCCCACTATCCCTATTTTTTCTAGTGTTTTGAGCATGAAGGGGTGCTGTATTTTATCAAATGCTTTTTCTGCATCTATCGCAATAATCATGTGATGCTTGACTTTAAGTCTGTTGATATGGTGAATGACATTTATTGATTTCTGAATGTTGAACCAAACTTGCATCCCTGGGATAAAACCCACTTGATCGTGGTGCACTATCTTTTTTAATATATTTTTGTATGTGATTTGCTAAAATTTTGTTGAGAATTTTTGCATTGATGTTCATTAAGGATATTGGTCTGAAATTTTCTTTCCTCGATGTGTCTCTGTCTTGTTTAGGTATCAGGGTGATATTGGCTTCATAGAATGAGTTTGGAAGGGTTCCCTTCTCTTCTATTTCATGGAATACTTTGTGGAATATTGGAATGAGCTCTTCTTTAAAGGTTTTGTAGAACTGGGCTGAGAATCCATCTGGTCCCGGACTTTTCTTTGTTGGTAGACTTTTGATGACTTCTTCTATTTTATTACTTGAAATTGATCTATTTAAATCATGTATGCCCTCCTGGTTCAGTTTAGGTAATTTATATGTCTCTAGAAACCTGTTGATGTCTTTGAGATTTTCTATTTTGTTGGAGTATAGATTTTCAAAATAACTTCTCAATATGTTCTGTATTTCACTCATGTCTATTGTGATATATCCTTGTTCATTCCAAATTTTAGTAATTTGAGTTTTCTCTCTCCTTCTCTTTGTTAGTGTGGCTAAGGTTTATCAATTTTGTTTATTTTTTTCAAGTTACCAACTATTTACTTTGTCAATTTCTTTGATCATCTCTTTTGTTTCAATTTCATTGATTTCAGCTCTGATTTTAGCTATTTCCCGTCTTCTACTACTTTTGGTGTTGCTCTATTCTTCTTTTTCTAGGGCTTTGAGCTGTAGTGTTAGGTCATTTATTTGTTGATTTTCTTTTCTTTTATTGAATATGCTCCATGAAATAAATATTCCTTTAAGTACTGCTTCCATAGTGTCCCAGAGATTTTGATATGATGGGTCTTTGTTCTTGTTTACCTCTAAGAATTTTTTTTATTTCCCTCCTGATGTCTTCTGTTATCCAGTCATCATACAATAGCATATTATTTAATCCACAGGTGTTGGAGTATTTTCTGTTTTTTATTCTGTCATTTATTTCTAATTTCAATCCATTATGATCTGATAGAATACAAGGTAGTGTCTCTATCTTCTTGTATTTGCTAACATTAATTTTGTGGCATAGAATAGGTCTATTTTAGAGAAGGATCCATGTGCTACTGAGAAGAAAGTGTATTCATTCTTTGTTGGATGGTATATTCTATATATGTCCATTAAGTCTAAATTATTGATTGTGTTATTGAGATCTATGGTTTCTTTGTTCAATTTTTGTTTGGAAGATCTGTCCAGTGGTGAGAGAGGTGTGTTAAAATCACCTAGTATTATTGTGTTGTGGTCTATTTGATTTCTGGAATTGAGAAGGATTTGTTTGACATACATGAATGAGCCACTGTTTGGGGCATGATATTTATGATTGTTATGTCTTGCTGATTTATGCTTCCCTTAAGCAGTATGAAATGTCCTTCTTTATCCCTTCTGACTAATTTGACTTGAAGTCCACATTATCTGATATGAGGATGGATACTCCGGCTTTTTTGCTCAGTCCATGTGCATGGTATGTTTTTCCCCATCCTTTCACCTTTAGTCTGTGGGTATCTCTTTCTATGAAATGAGTCACTTGCAGGCAGCATATTGTTGGATCTTTCTTTTTAATCCAATCTGCCAATCTATGTCTCAATTGATGAGTTCAGGACATTAACATTCAGGGTTATTATTGAGATATGATTTCTATTCCTGGTCATTTGGCTCATTTTTGTTTTTTGACATGACTTGGTTTCTCCCTCATTGGCTATTCCTTTAGGGTAGTTCCTCCCTTTGCTGATTTACATCGTTGTATTTCATCTCTTCCTCATGGAATATTTTGCTGAGAATGTTCTGTAGTGTCGGCTTTCTTTTTGTAAATTCTTTTAGCTTTTGTTTATCATGGAAGAATTTTATTTTGTCATCAAATCTGAAGGTAAGTTTTGCATCCATTGGTTGGCATCCATTTTCTTTCAGAACTTGAGAAATATTGTTCCAGGCCCTTCTTGCTTTTAGGGTCTGGGTTGAAGAATCTTCTGATATCCGTATTGGTTTCCCCTGAATGTAATTTGATTCTTTTCTCTCACAGCCTTTAAAATTCTGTCTTTATTTTGTATGTAAGGTATTTTCATTATATGTGCCTTGGTGTGGGTGTGTTGTAATTTTGTATATTTGGAGTCCTATAAGCCTCTTGTACTTGATTTTCCATTTCTTTCTTCAGATTTGGGAAATTTTCTGATATTATTTCATTTAATAATTGTTCATTCCTTTGGTTTGTTTCTCTAAGCCTTCTTCAATCCCAGTAATTCTTAAATTTGGCCTTTTCATGATATCCCATAATTCTTGTAAATTCTATTCATTTCTTACCATCTTCTCTGTTTGGTGAACTTTGTTTTAAAGATTAAACATTTTGTCTTCAATGTCTGAGGTTCTGTCTTCCAGGTGTTCTATTGTTTAAGCTTTCTATGTAGTTTTTAATTTGGTTTATTGTTTCCTTCATTTCAAGGATTTCTGCTTGTTTTTTTTTTTCCCCAGTATCTCTAACTCTTTATTGAAATGATCTTTTGCTTCCCACATTTGCTCTTTTAACTGCTGATTGGTGCCATCATTCAAAGCCTGCATTTGCTCTTTCATCTCGTTTGCTTCTCTGATCATTTTAATTATGTACATTCTGAACTCCCTTTCTGACATTTCTTCTGCTGTGCTGTCATTGGATTTTATTGATGTAACATCTAGGTTTGTTTGGGACATTTTCTTCCCTTGTTTTCTCATATTGGTCAGGTATCTACCCCTCTAGTAATGAAACTCTGAGATATTGCAGATTTCCTCTATTGACTTATAGTGTCCCTGTAGATTTCCAATAACTTGCCTCCTAGCCTTCAGTAGCCTGAAGTCTTGGAGGAACTTGACAATACAGTGCTCCACAAGGGGTCGTGGCCTTCAGGTGGAGTATATTTCCTGCTGGTGGGCAGAGGCGCCTCCATTTATTGACCAATGGTCAGTCAAAAGGGGGGACTAGACTGCGGACTGGGGCATGGTTGGTCTGGGCCTGTGTCTCTGGTTCTACTGCCCTGGTAGGAAAGCCTGCCCCACAGGGAAGACTCACCCGGTGGGGTAGTCTCACTGGGCAACTCTACTCCATGAAGTTCCCTGCATTCCAGGACTACTGACTCTTCCAGGAAGCCTCACCCAGTGGGAGAGACTTACCTGGTGTCTCTGAATTGGTTCTGAGTCTCTCAATACCTCCTCTTCTTGAATCCTGAGTCCTGTCAAAGGGCCCCCAGTCTCCTGTATGCTCCCATGGATCTGGAATTTTCCAACCACAATTAGATCTTTACCATTTTTTTGCCTTAATAGACCTAAGTAGACCCTTAGAATCTTTGTCTTACATTCTGCAATAGTTTTCTAATTGGTTTCTTCATGTTTAGGTGCGCCTATTTCCTGTGTTCTACCATTTTTCTCACAGCCGCCAGAGTGACCCAAACCTAACTCTTCACCTGACAGCTTCACTCTGCTCTCCCCTGCTAAAAATCTACAGTGGGTCTCTTCAGCAAAGGCTGACCTTTTCAATCAATACTGAGGATTGGCATCCAGCTCATTCCAACTGAATCATGATCTCAGAGAGAGGGTCTGAGTGTCAGCAACTCTGATGAACATTCAGAATTGAAGCCCACAGGAGAACTTGTGATTTTTCTTAACTAGTTCCTGTCTACTACTACATTCCACCAACTACCACATCATATCACCCTCCATATGCTCCAGTGATGAACACCACCGACTCATTCCATGCACACTCTGCCCACTCAGATTTCCAGTGTTCCTCTGTTGCTCCCACTTAGGCCATCCTACCTGGCTTTTGACTTGACCTAAACTGTACAGAATCAGCTGAGGCATCATCTCTTCCAAGGAACCTCTTTGACTTCTCACCCACCCCACAACTCACCCACTTCCATGTCCAGATACCAGATGTGTTCACATCTGCTCTTTGGTTCTCCCATAGAAACTCAGCCTCTATCACTGCACACTAAATCATTTTAACAGCATTATATATTCATATGTGTGCTTCCCCAACTAGACCATGATGTTCTTGAGGATAAGAGTCTGGCCATAATGTCCAGAAAGTCAAAGGCTATCATGGTTCCAGTCAGGCACATGCAAAGGCCATGGTATGACATAGAGCCCAGGGTCATCTGTCCACAGTAGTGATTTGGGGAGGAAAATCTGAAGAGTATCTCAAGAAACCCTTTTGTGGGGGAGATTTCAAGCCCTTCCATTGTTATAACTCTGAAGCTGTGTTTAAAAAGGTCAAATGAGTAATGGAAGTCAAGTTACATGTCAAGGAACTTAGGTTTAATGTGTGATATTTGGAACTAGAGATTAGAAAGAAACCTGAGACATTCCCTGATTTAGGATTTAACTGTTCACTGGTCTTGGATTCTGAAAGTGGTTAAGGGCATGGATGAAGAATAGAGGACAGAAATTGTAGTGTTTGTGTGTGTGTGTGTGTGTGTGTGAGAGAGAGAGAGAGAGAGAGAGAGAGAGAGAGAGAGAGAGAGAGAGAAAGTGAGAGAGACAGACAGACATTCCTAGTTGATATAGATGATGAAGAGTCTCCCCTTGACCAAATTGTAGCATGACTCCTCAGAGCCCTCTTCTCCACTAGGCCTTATGTATCTGGATATAAAAACTGCATACTGTCCACACAAGTGAATTCATCCACCCCTTCCCTGCAAATCTTGAACAAATAAATACGAACCTAGGTTATAACAGCACAAGGTTGCACCCCCCGGGATGACAGAGTTCGATTCTATTAAGTTTCTGCCTAAGAAAGCTCAAGGATGCCAAAAAAAATGTGCTGGTTGTTCCAGCCAGCATTTGAAATAGAAGCCATGTCTCCCAGTCTCTGAAGGAGAATAGAAACCTACCTTCAATAAGCAGCAATGAGCAAACCCCAGTAAGTTTCACATGGACTAAACCCCCTTCCTTTTCTCACTTTTTATAAATACCCACATCCCTGATTCTGTTCAAAGCCCCCATGTTCCCCCTACCAGCTCCCTCATTCTTGCCTTAAAAGGGCCTATTACCTCTGTACAAATTGAAGTTGAGTTCAGCTCACACTGGACCATCTTCCCTATTACAAAAGTAGGTTTCCGATTAAAATCTGTCCTTATTGCTTCAATTAGTGTCTGGTTTTGTTTCTCTTTGACAGCATCCTGGGCAATATATATTCTGATATCCTCGTGGATCTGATTCCTGAAGTGCATGTGGCATTTAATGGGATGACAATCTTCAGGAAAATGTCCACAGGCAAGAGGACCAAAACTGACCACGTGATTGTCGGAGAAAAATACCTCAAAGTTATTAAGGGTGACATGTTTTAAAAGAAGAGTGTTTCTTGATGGAGGGAGGAGTGCATATGATCAAAGTATATGATTTGCATGTCTGAATATGCCACAATGAAGCCCATTATTCTCTATAATTAAAATCCACTAATAAAAATAATCTTTCTAATAAACATGAATCCTCAGTTGAACATTTTTGATAAAATATTCTTTATGATACAAATTTTTAAATAAGGAGTGTTCTGATCCTTTAAACACCATTTTGCTTTCCCATCTTTCTGCTCAAAAATTTACTGTATTCTAAGTTTTGCATCTATTTCTACTTTAAAAAAAAACTTTCAGAAAAATTAGTCTCTTGAGTTTCTATACACAAGAAAATGTTAATATAAGAAAATTTATTGTATTATGTGTAATATATGTTACTTATATTTAGGAATATATCTTAATTCATACAATTAGAATTCCTTTTTATTCTTTAGCCATGTTCTGGCCTTTAACATTTGTTTCTTTGATAGTTATACAAGCAGTTTTTTAACAATGCAACCTTATTGCCTTAATGGTCCAGAAAGCAAATTTTGTGACAAGTAAGAGAAAACAGACAGTAGATATTCTTAATAGATTTACTTAGATCCATTCATTTAGCATCAATGCATAGCACATTCCAAAAGCAAGTATACATCAAACTTAAAATGAATACTCTTAATCAGATTCAATAATTGCATAAATTGTCAAACAATTTTCATTGCATGTGCTCTGGGGGCATGCATTTCATTCCTTATTGATTTGCTTTACTGAGTTAACATCAATTATTTGTTCTAATGGGAAATTGATTATGGAAAAAGCAGTAGTGGGTAATGCATCTCTTACTGCTGTACACAACACATACAGCAGGTGATGACACCAAACAGCTAACTCCCGCAGTGATCTAAATAACACATCTTGGCACATTTGGGCAAGTACAATGTTTATTAATCTAAAAAATGAGAATATATTATAAAAATAGAAGAAGTAGAAAACCCTAGACAAGTTAAAATACAGAAAACTTTTAAGCAAAGTTATTTGAATCAGGCAATATTTAATATATCAAATATTAATATTAATAACCATATATAAAGTAATCTAAACCCAGGACTCTAACCATATCAACAGGTAACAGGTATCTTGACCACCCCAGATTCCTTTGCCGGAATTAGTGTTCTCTGATTACACACATAGGCACCCCCTGGTTACAATAGTACTGTTTATTATTGATATTATAAAAATAACCACTCTATAAATGATTACACATAGTAAATAAAATTGGGACTATACATAAGGATTTGAATAATTGCAATTTCTTTAAGGACCACTTGTAACTTCTTCTGCCTGTTTCATAGACCTGTAGAGGGGAAATGAAATAAAAGAAAATGTATTTAAGAGTAAGTCAGTAGTGTGGCATATTAAAAAGAAAGCTTGGGATCTTGATGTTTTCTTCTACTCAGCATGAACTTTTACAAAGACATTGACATTAGAGTATTACCTCTATTAGCCATAATTTTCTTTCAGTATATTAACTTCAGGTACCTGTATAAAATTCTAATCACATGAGGATGGCAAGGGAAAATATCCATGTCTCTAGAATGTTTTATGTTCTTTTTCTGCTTTGTGCCATAGTTATGTTTCATATTTCTTATTCACCAGTTAGACCTTAAACATTTTTTAAGAAGACTATCAATCTTCAAATTATTCACAAGGCTTGAAAAGAATACCTTGCACATGGCAGTTTGTTCAAAAATATTATCTAACAAAGGAGAGGGAGCAAAGAAAGGAAAAAAGGGGAAAAAATATCCAACTGTTTTTGTACTTTTCCCTATCTGAAATGCATTATTACACCAACCAATCTCAGCTATATCCTTTATCTGACTCCTTTATCATTACTACTGAAGGTAGAATTCTCTGCTGCATGAATCTATCTCACCCTAATGATTATTAGCATAATCATCAGCATTTTGTGTAAACAATTGTTTATTATATGTCTTCTTCACAGTTTAATAAACTTCCATGATCAGAACCACAGAGGATGCTATGTTACCCATGGTAGGGATGTGCTGTTCTCTGGCGTAGTTCTGGATGCATTGCAGGATTTTATTAAATGTAATCACAAAAATGATTGACATAGAGCTCTTGAATTGAAGAATGGTGTGCCCATTTATCATACAAAGAACATTTGAAAGACTGAAAAGGGGACCATGTAACAGCATACCTATAGCAATGCAAGTATTGTCTATAACCCAAAAAGATAGAAGCATGAAGAAGATAGCCATAAGAATTCAGATTTTGGAACAAAATAAGTAATTTATTTTAGAACAATTTGAACATATTTTACAACTTAAGCATGAAAGTTTAATATGAAAATAATATGAACGATCAAAAAATATTATCACACCACACAGGGGCAACCACTGATGGCATTTTTGTTTGTAACCATTCAGACAGTAATCTGAATCATAAATTTATGACATATGTCTACATACCATTATAAGAAAAAGTGAGTTATATTTAATATTCTGTCATATATTTGACACTTATATATATGTATATATATGTGTGTTATATATATATGTATAACTTCTGATGTGGATGATTCTCCCCAATATTTTTATAAAAAAGACAAATTGATATACATATATATATATAAAACAGTTAATATCAGATTAACTGATAAATGTATATCAGTTAATATCAGATTAAATATATGTAAGTGTGTATATATCCAACTAATGTATTTCTCATCCTTCTTATTGGAATCAGAGTTTTCAATCATATAGATTGCTATATGTTTTTGAATCAATTATCTCTTTTTTTTCAGTTAGCAGTTTCCCTTTTTATATGGTTTTTATGTTTTACTGTAAAATTTTTCCATGTTTTACAGTAAAATCTTTTTCATGTTTTATTTAAAAATATATGCAATGAATTACTATTATTCTGAAAACTATATACTGATGCATTGCAGAAATTATTTCTGTAGGTGATTTCCTAATATAGAATTAATCAGTTGTTGAGCATCTAGAGAAGAAGAGAGTTAAATGAGCAGCAAGAGAAGGAGAAGTTGAAGCCCCCATTACTCAGAGGTTCATGTGGAGTCTGGATGACCGTTTGGTAGGGGTACTGAAAGAAGAGACCAGTGTGGGATTAGGAGAGAAGAAGATGATTCAAAAGTTCTTTCCAGCTTTTTACGTTCTGTGGCTCTTTGAGGACTAAGAACAAATTCAAAATCTTTGCTTCTCTTTGTGACATATGGAGAGGAGATAACTGCTGATTTTATGTCCAGTTCATAGGTCGCCTCGTGTCCATGGATGTGAAACCGCTCTGGCATGCTGTAAGTCTAGGAGATACTTAATGGTGTCACAGAGTTCACAATCTGCACAGTCCAAGGGCAATGTTTTCAGCTCAAGTCTAGCTAGAATGTATTTTCCTGTTAAGGAGAATGGTTTTAAAATCCCCAACTCATCATCACAGCATAGGAGAATATGGACTAAATGAGGACATGAAACCTACAAAGTATCATTTAAAAAAAGAAGAAGAAAAGAAAAGAAAGGAAGGAAGATTATGCAGGGTCCTTGGCACAAAATCTTTTCTCATTAAGTCACTAGGAGAATGATTTTTTTTTAAATATGAACTTTGAGCAGCTGTAGATAGCACCCACAATTACCTGACATGATATTAAATGCCCTGAACAAACATACCAGAGTAGACCAGGGCAGGACAAGAAGAGCATGGAACACAAAGAAGATCGGCAGAACCTGCACAATGAAAGAAAAAAAGGTAATATGCCAGACCAGGACAAAATATCTATTAAACACAATTCCCTGGTGGTTTAACGATTTTCTAGTAAAAACTCATTGAAATTAATATCAAAACTGCCCTTACAGTACGTAAGGAACTGCAATTACAATTAACTCTTTAATAGCATGTGTGTTCCCATTCAACAATTCAGTCATATTCAGTTTAATTTTTGTTGATTTTGTAATAAATCTAGAAAGTGTTTTTGTTATAGATGTGTACTGTGGGAAGACTGCCCTCTAAGTTGCATCCATGGTTCTGATGCCCAGTTTGGGTTTGGCAGGAAAGTCCGGCACCCACCACTGCTTATTTATTCAGCACTGGATATCTACATGTCCCATATTGTCATGTCATAAAATTTATAAATTATACCATTATCATAATGTTATGTGATTTACATGAGGTAGTGTATATACACACACATACACCATAATTCTAATGCTGGATGGACAACATTACATGCTAAATTTAATTCCTGTAAATGCAGTTCTGGTGGCAGAACATTCAGAATAGGAGGCTACTTTGAAGGAAAGGAAAAGTAGTGCTTAGGGGATAATGTGGCAAGAATATTCTAGTTCAAAAGAAGTGGCAAATTAAGGAAGATGGTAAAATCAGACAAAATAAGAAGATCTAAAGAGATAAGCAGTTTAATGTGTCTTGAAGAGAAAAATAGGTATGTTCAAGTATTCAAAAATTAGTTCTAGAAACACTAGAACACAGGTATTAATATAGATGATCTAGTATGTTGATTTTAAGTCCTTTGGGTATAGACCGAGGAGTGGGATAGCTGGGTCAAATGGAGCTTCCATTCCAAGTTTTCTGAGGAATCTCCACACTGCTTTCCACAATGGTTGCACCAATAGGCAGTCCCACCAACTATGTGTGAGAGTACCTTTCTCCCCACATCCTCACCAACATTTATTGTTTATTGTATTCTTTATAACTGCCATTCTGACTGGAGTGAGATGGAATCTCAGTGTAGTTTTAATTTTCATTTCTCTAATTGCTAGAGATGTTGAATCTTTTTAGGATGGAACTGGAGAATATCATACTACGTGAAATAAGCCAATCCCAAAAAAACCAAAGGCCAAATGTTCTCTCTGACTTGTGGATGCTAACCCAAAACAAGGGAAATTGGGGAGGGGAATAATAGAAATCCATGTCCTATTTTGTAGTGTATATCAGACAAAGGAAAACTAAGGGAAGGGCGGTGACAGGAAAGATAGTAGAATTAACTGGTCATAACTGTCCTAGCCTTGTATTTGTATACATAACCAAGGTAACTCCACATCATGTACAGCCACAAAAGTAGGTACTTAAAAAGAATAAGTTATACTTTATCTATGTTTAGTCTGCCAAAAATGCATTCTACTGTCATGTATAACTAAAAATAAAAACTAAAAACAAAAAATTTAGATGATCTACAAACAAATGGTTAATTGGTCAAAGAAGTTTGGACAACATCTTACTGCATCTGCTTTTTTGGAGAATCAAAGTATACAAGAAGAGTTCTACAGTTAAAAAAAAAAAAAAAAAAGACTAACCTGATTGTCACCAAAATTATTTGGTAACAGATTTTCATATAAGACTCATTTTCAGAAATTCTATAAAGCATCTATTGGTAAGTCCTACTTCACCTAGAGTGAAGAGTCCTTGATTTAATCTGTTGTTTCACATATATCATAATATCACTCTTCCTTGGAAATTGACTTGTGGGAGGGGGGTCCAGCCTGATACTGCATCCCCATTTTGAAGTAGGACTCCCTGCACTGGTGATAGCCCATTCATTCTCACGCGAATCAGGATGTAACAAATGAAGCAACTTTGGAGGGAGATAAACAACAAAAGAATAGTGATCAGGTTTGGAAATAAAGATAGAACATTCATTTGTTTTTTCTTGAGGATAATGTTTTAGGATAGGTTTCAGTTGTTTTCCAGTGGAAAACAGAAATCACCTAAGACAATTCATCACGAATGCATGGGTAGGGATTGAGGTAAATTCCATATCAATGCACCATGGTCATTGCCACCCTGATGGAACTGCCACCACTGTAGAGCAACAGCATGTTAAACATACGCATATCACTGAACATGATCTGTTTCGTAGTATATATCAGTAAACCACTTATCATGTGGAGGTGTCTATATTTGTAGGTACCACGGCCTCCCTGAGCAATCAGGAGACAAAGATGAAGACTCAGGCTTAACAAATCTGAACTGAATTTATTCACTAATTTATTCACTTGTTAAATATTTATTAAGTAAATAGCCAATGCATAAATATCTATTAAGTAAATAGACGGTAAACACAGTGTCAAATAGGAATACTAAGACTGAATTTTTCCTAATAGGTTGATTCTTAAATAGTTAGAAGTAATGTATAAACTAAAAGCCTTATATAAATGGTAGAAACTTTAAAATTCATTATAAATGTTAACAAATGGGTAATCCTCCATGTCCTAATATGAAGGAGAAAGTCACATATAATTTATGTTTCAAAATACAAAGAAAAGCTATGTTTTTGGTCTGAAGAATGTTTAATTATACTAACGATGATATACAGTTCTGAGATATTTAGTCAACATTTCAAAACAAGTCATTTTGAAGAAACTTGGCAGCATGCTTTGAACAGTTGTTCTACTTTTAATAGCTTACTATGGGATTGAAAACATGCTTAATGTAATTACTAAATGCTATTTATTTTATTATGTCAAAATTTTAATTTTTATGTTTATCATATATGCCTCCCTTAATTTTCTGGATGACTTTGCTTGTAGATAATAATTTGGAACACAGTGTAAATATAACTAAATCAAGTTGAAGTTTCTATTAAAAGCAGATTTCCTGCCCAAATGTACCACTGCTTCACTTTCTATGTTGCTCTTCCTTTTTCTCTTGTTTTAGAGTATTTTCTTTATGATAAAGACTCTTTCAGTAAAATAATTCCTGTCTCAATGCTACCAATAAACACATTCCTTCCATACCTATATTTTTAGTTTTTAGAGATATAGTAAAATTTCAGGATAGAACATATGAACTTAGATTAGGTAGAATGTAAATTGTATTTACTGTGTATTCTTGGGAAAGAATATTTAATAAATCATAGTTTATAAAATCAGAGTAATAGTACCCACACTGGTGCATAACATCAAAAGTTTAATAAATATCAATCTTCTTCCATTTTCTCATCCTTTAAAGATTCATATACTTTTATAAAAATTTTTATTTATGAACCATTGACATTTTAATACCTAATATACCCTCTAAGTAGATTTTGTGGGTCTATTTTAGACTTGGTGACAATTTTCCAAATTTATTACTAAACTAGGCTTCTTTCAGAATATATGCTAACTATTTTTTTGATGAGGAAGATTTCTCATGCCATACTTTTGCAGTCCCATACTTAGATCTTTCATTCTACCTTCTTAAGATTTGGGCCTAATTTTTCTTCTAATAGGTGCAGGGTCTCTGGTCTATTGCCTAAGTCCTTGATTCACTTAGAGTGGAGTTTTGTGCAGGCTGAGAGATAGGAGTTTAATTTCATTTTGCTACATATGGATTTCCAGTTTTCCCAGCATCTTTGTTGAAGAGGCTATCTTTTCTCAAAGGAATGCTTTTGGTGCCTTTGTCTAATATGAGAGAACTGTGTTTATGTGGGCTTGTTTTGGTGTCTTCTACTCTGTGCCATTGGTCTACAAACCTGTTTTGGTGCCAATATCATGCTGTTTTTGTTACTATAGATCTGTAGTATAATTTAAGATCTGGAACCCACACTGATGTACCACCTTGCCACAAGACCAAAAGCAGTGGGGCAAATTCATCATGAATTGGAACCTCCAAAACTGTGAGCCAAAATAAACCTTTCTCTTTATAAGTTGATTATATCAGGTATTTTATAATAGTGATGGAAAACATACACTAACTATAACAATAATTGTGGCATTTAAATTCATAAATGAGCTAAATTTTAAAATATGTTAGAATTGATTTTTAAAATAACCTAACTAGATGTTGTTTTGAAGAAACTTGCCTGATATATGTGAATATAGCAATGTTGAAAAGTTAGAGAATGGAAAAACATGTATTACACAAACATGAATCAAAAGAAAACTGTAATAATAATGTCATATAATATGTAATTTAATGCAGAATTAATTGCAAGGGGTAAGGAAGAGTATTTCATAATGATAAAAGTTTCAATTCATCAGAAAGACATACTTTTAAATTTGTATAAAAATAATGACATAACTTCAAAGGTTAAAAAGCAAGGATTAACATAAATAAGAAGAAAAATAGTCCAATGCATAATCACAGTAGAGGTTTTAAAACTCATCTCTTGGTAATGAATAAAACAACACTCCCAAAAATATTCAATAAGCATATAGAATACTTAACGCAATCGGCCAAAATATATAACAAACATGTAAAGAAAACTACACCCAACAACAGAATATAATTTGCTTATTATTTTTTGTTTGTTTCAAGAATTTGGTACTTCTAAACAGTTGTCTGAAACTGGTCACACAGTTGGTCATCAGGAAGTCTTAACACTCTTCAGACAATTTAAACCATGCAGACAGAGTTTGTTCTCCAAACAAAATGAATGTAGGATGAAGGGTGCCGGGGAATGAACTGTAGAAAACATTTAAACTTTCAGCCCAAATACCAGAAATGAAGAAAGGCAGAGAATCAGATAGGCAAGCATCTGTCTTGTGCCAGGAGCTTCTATTTTCCTGCCAGATATACTCTTTTCAAAGTCCAGCTCTCTGCCACATTAGGTTCAGGTTCATGATTTATATCAATGAAGATCCCAACCTGCTTACAGACAGGTTTTGCCAATAAGGAGCTTTAGTTAAGATTAAAGAAATGGAAGAGGGCAAATTACAGATATTTATTCTGTTGGCTTCCTTCCCTCATCTTAATAAGCTTTGTCTCAATTATATTGTTATGTGCATATCATTATATTATGTGCATGTATGAATAAGCAACAAAAAAATCCCACCATTATGTACAACTATAATGCACCAATAAAAAATATGGCAAATATCTGATTTTGACTCTCAGTTGAAGCTTATTGTTAAAGTTCGTTAGACGAATTGCCTCGAATGTGACCCCATTTTTTTCTTACATCTCTTTGCAGTGAATGAAGGGAAAATTTTACCTTTATCATATTGACTGGTAAAAATAGTATTGCACTTCTTCAAGAATATTTCTAAAATTTCTATATTTGATTTGATTCATTAAACCATATTCTGTAGTACTAGGCAATAAGTTTTTACCCAAGATGCTATGAGAAGTACAAAATTGGCAAGAACTGGTATAGGTCCTCAAGAATATATTATTTAAAGTGCTGGTAAAGATGAATATATATGAACCAATTGCAAAAGTTTGAAGACAAAAAATTTCATTCTTAATTATGAAGTTTCAATACATATGGTTCTAAGTGAGAAAAATTACTTCATAAAGCTGAGTAAAATTGATTTGCAATGGAGTCAAGGAGAATGTTTCTACTTGATTGCAACTATTTCAGAAATTAGATTCAGTGCCACTGCAGATCTACTGAAGATGTTATCAATGATTTTGAAGAAAACAATTGTCAGTTGACAGACGAACTTTTCATGAACTACAAAAAATTCTCTGCATATAAATGTTCTTAATCCATGTTCATAAGCAACACAGACATTATTATAAACAATTAGAAAATCAAGAACATTGCAACACTATTTTCTTAAATTGTAAATAGGATATACATGTAGAACAGTACAAAAAAGTGCAATTCAGTTAAAAAAAAAAAAGAAAAGTAAAGTAAATACCCATTAACAACCATTCAGGTTGAAAAATAAAACACTGCCAGACCTTGAAGATCCTTCTCCCACTTACCATTACCTGCAAAACCATAACCACTATCTTATAGGTAAGTATCTCCTTGCTTTTCTGTATTTTGTAACAAGATTTTAATACTTTTTTAAGCAATTTAACTTACATTTTCCCAGTGAAAGTGGAAATTTTGGTCTCATTCTTGATCTAAATGTGGAAAATTTTTAATATTGCACCAAGAATAATACTTCCTGTAATATTTTTCATAAACACATTTTATTAAGATTAAAAAATGTATATGTTCCAAACCCATTGAGTTTTTAAAATCATGAATAGATGTCAACTTTTATCAAATAATTTTATGCATTTTTGATATTATTTTTCTCATTTATTGTGTTACTGCAGTTAATTCCACTGATAACTTTCAAAAATTAATCAAATAATACATTTCTGCAATAAAACCAACATTTTGGGATTATCTTTTATATATGGTAGTATTTGGTTGTATACCAATTTGTTTAGGGTTTTTATATCTATGTTCAAAAATCAATTGACTTATTTTTCATAAAGTTTTCTTTTTTGTAATGCCTTTGTTATGTATTGTATTAAAAATTAACTGTCCTCATAAAGTAGTCTGGGAAATGTTTTCTCTTTGATTCTCTTCTCTGGAAGTTTTTGTGTAACATGAAAATTATTTTCATATGCTAGAAAACTTCAGTGGTAGAACCATATGGTCCTGAAATTGTTTTCATGTAAAAATTTTTAATCATGGATTTAATTTTCTAAACAGTTCTATGACTATTCAGATTTTCTATTTCCTCTTGTGTCAGTTTTGGCAAACTATATTTTTCTAGAGAGTTGTTCATTTCATTTGAATTTTCAAGTTTAATCTAACAAGTTTAAAATATGTATCATAAATATTTATAAAGAATTAATACAGATATTCCTTCCAGTTTCATTTAAAATAATTTTAAATATCACTATGAACCACAAAAGAGTTAACTCAACAAATCATGGTATATACAGATAATAAAATGCTATGCACTTATTTTTTTAAAATCATAAAGTAATATTTGACAACGTGGAAAATATTTAAAATACAATGTTAAAGTCTTATTACTACAAAACTCAATATAGTGTATATATCATCATGCATTATTGTATAGTTGATTCCAGGTGTGTTTGTATGTATGTATGTGTGTGTGTGTGTCTGTGTGTGTGTTTAGGTGTGCACATGCCCATGAGAGAGAAAGAGGGTATATGAGAATTCTTTTAAAAAATTACTGGGGGGAGATTCAAGATGGCAGACTAGAGGGAGGCTGCATTCCTTGTCGCTCTGTAACTCTGGTTTCAAGCGGAGGATATCTGTTTCTTGGTAAGGCAGTTTTGCTGCTTATCAAACCCCTGCTGTTTACCCCATTTGTCTGCTGTGATCACCTGAAGTCTGCCAGCATATCGACGTATTTTTTGAGTGAAAATTGCTTACTGTCAGGCACCTATCATCCGCCATTTGCCTGCCTCTCACCTGTCCATTGCCTACCTTACACCTATCCATTACCCAATGCATGAGGTTCACCTCCCGATCGTCCAACAACAGTCAGCAAACTGATTGCTGACCGCCAGTGGAGCACCAGCTGCCTGCTGTTGCCTGGAAGTTCACTGTTACAGTCCCTGCAGGTTTGATTACACATGGCTGCTGCCATTTTGAGACAACAGCCAGGCCCCGTAGGACCCATGGCCGGACTGACTGAGCCCTATCTCCAGGATCCCTCAGCCCAACCAATCACTCCCTGCCTCTGGGGCCCTCACATCGACTGACTGCTCCCTGCCGCCAGGACCCCCAGACCAACTGACTGCGCCCTATCACCAGGACCCCAGACCGACTGATTGCAACCGGCCTCCAGGATCCCACAACCACACCAAACACACCAGACCTCCAGGACCCCTGCCTGACCAACTGCATCCCACCTCCAGGACCTCCTGCTGACCACAACCACACCCTGAGCTGCAGCTCCCCTTTTGCCAACACATAAGCCAGAGTGGCCATCTTGGATAATCCTGGAAGTCGGAGCTCCAATCTTTAGGTAGGGCAAAACCCATCCTGAGATGCCAGCTGGAGGCTTGAAGCTCATTGTCAGGTACCTCTCATGCATCAGGCTACTGAACTCTGGGAGGTTTCATTACTATATGACTGTTATACTGTAGATTTTCTTCTTTCTCCTTATTGAAAAAAATTAAGATTTTATTTCTTTACTTTTCTTGCTCTCTTTTCCTTTTGTTTACCTGTTCCCTCAGAGTCTCTTTCTCCCTTTTTTGCATGCTAACATGCAATTTCTTTTGATTACACTCTCAGCCTTTTTATTATCTAGAACTTCTGTATATTCTTTTCTTATCCCATTAACAGCCACATTCTACATCCCTCTGCATCCTCTTTGTCCTCCATTTGAAACTGCAGACCTTATTGCAAATTTTTTTGTTTTACTGAAGATAATATTTGAACTCATTCTGTTTATTATGACAATGTTGTTATTGTCCTCATAGGGGCTATTTGGTCTAGAATTGCATAGTGTCTGAATTGGGCACTGCTAATATTGATCTCCTTAAAGAAAGGGTTTTGGAATCCTACAGGGCCACTATAAACCTATAGGGGGAAATCTGTAATACCCCAGATCTGCACTGCTAGAAGGGAAGATACATGAACAACATGAAAAAACAAGGGAAGAAAATGATCCAAACAAATCTAGATTCTATATTAATAGAACTCAATGACAGTATGTTAGAAGAAATGTCAGAAAAGGACTTCAGATCATACATGATTAAGGTGATTTGTGAAGCAAAGGATGAGATAAGAAAGCAAATGCAGGCAATGAATGATAATACCAATAAGCTGAAAGAGCAAGTGCAGGAAGCAAAAGATCATTTCAAAAAAGAGATAGAGTTTCTCAAAAACAAACAAACAAACAAATAGAAATCCTTGAAATGAAGGAAACAATAAACCAAATTAAAAAACTCAATAGAAAGCATCACCAAAAGACTAGACCACTTGGAAGACAGAACCTCAGACAATGAAGACAAAATATTTAATCTTGAAAATAAAGTTGACCAAACAGAGAAGATGGTAAGAAATCATGAACAAAATCTCCAAGAAGTATGGGACATCATGAAAAAAACAAATTTAAGAATTATTGGGATTGAGGAAGGCACAGAGATACAAACCAAAGGAATGAACAACCTATTCAATGAAATAATAGCAGAAAATTTCCCAAACCTGAAGAATGAAATGGAAAATCAAATACAAGAGGCTTACAGAACACCAAATGCACAAAATTACAACAGATCCACAGCAAGGCACATTATAAAAGTGCCTAACATTCAAAATAAAGATAGGATTTTGAAGGCCATGAGAGAAAAGCATCAGATTACATACAGGGGGAGACCAATACGGATAGCAGCCGACTTCTCAACCCAGACTCTAAAAGCTAGAAGGGCCTGGAACAACGTATTTGAAGCTCTGAAAGAACATGGTTGCCAACCAGGAATCCTATACCCAGCAAAACTAACCTTCAGATTTGAAGATGAAATAAAATTCTTCCATGATAAACAAAAGTTAAAAGAATTTACAAATAGAAAGCCTGCACTACAGAATGTTCTTAACAAACTATTCCATGAGGAGGAAATGAAAAACAACAATGGAGGTCAGCAAAGGGAGGAACTACCTTAGAGAAAACCACTCAAAGGAAAAACCAAGCCAACTTAAAAACCAAAAATAAGCCAAATGACTGGGAATACAAATCGTATCTCAATAATAACCCTGAATGTTAATGGCCTAAAGTCATCAATCAAAAGACATAGACTGGCAGAATGGATTGAAAAGAAAGACCCAACAATATGCTGCCTGCAAGAGACTCATCTCATACAAAAAGACATCCACGGACTAAAGGTGAAAGGATGGGAAAAAACCTACCATGCACAGGGACTCAGTAAAAAAGCGGGGGTTTCCTTCCTTATATCAGATAAAGTGGACTTCAATCCAAAGTTAGTCAGAAGGGATAAAGAAGGACATTTCATACTGCTTAAGGGAACCATAAATCAGGAAGACATAATGATAGTAAATATTTATGCCCCAAACAATGGTGCATCCCTGTACATAAAACAAATCCTTCTCAATTTCAGGAATCACATAGACCACAACACAATAATTCTGGGTGTCTTTAATGCACCGCTGTCACCACCTAGATAGATCTTCCAAACAAAAACCAAACAAAGAAACCATAGAATTCAATAACTCAATCAATAACCTAAACTTAATAGACATATATAGAATATTCCATCCATCAATGAGCAGATTCCCTTTCTTCTCAGCACACATGGAACCTTCTCAAAAATTGACCATATGTTATGCCACAAAGCAGCCCTTAGGAAATGCAAAAAAATAGAGATACTACCTTGTGTTGTATCAGATCATAATGGTCTGAGAATAGAAATCACGGACAAAATAAAAAACAGAAATTACTCCAACACCTGAAGTCTAAATAATATGCTATTGAATGAAACACAGATAACAGAAAACATCAGGGAGGAGATAAAAAAAAAAAAAATCTTAGAGGTCAATGAGAACGACGATACAACACATCAAAATCTCTGGGACACTGTGAAAGTGGTACTAAGAGGAAAATTCATTGCATGGGGCGCATTCCAGAAAAGAATGAAAAGTCAGCAACTGAATGACCTAACATTACAGCTCAAAGCCCTAGAAAAAGAAGAACAGAATATGAGCAAAACTAGTAGAAGACAGGAAATAATTAAAATCAGAGCTGAAATCAATGAAATTGAAACAAAAGAAACAATTCAAAAAATTGACCAAACAAAAAGTTGGTTCTTTGAGAAAGTAAACAAAGTAGACAAACCCTTAGCCACACTAACAAAGAGAAGGAGAGAGAAGACTCAAATTACTAAAATTCGTGATAAAAAAGGAAATATCATGACAGACACCACTGAGATACAGAACATAATGAGAAGCTACTTTGAAAATCTGTATTCCAACAAAATAGAAACTACCGAAGACATTGACAAATTTCTAGAGACATATGCTCCTCCCAAACTGAACCAGGAGGACATACACAATTTAAACAGATGAATATCAAGCAATGAAATAGAAGAAGCCATTAAAAATCTACCATCCCAGAAAAGCCCAGGACCAGACGGATTCTCAGCTGAGTTCTACAAGACCTTCAAAGAAGAACTCATTCCAATACTTCTCAAAGTATTCCAGGAAATAGAAAAGGAGGTTACCCTACCGAACTCATCCTAGGAAGCTAATATCACCCTCATACCCAAACCAGGAAAAGACACATGAAGGAAAGAAAATTTTAGACCAATATGCTTGATGAATATAGATGCAAAGATCCTTTAACAAAATATTGGCAAACCGTGTCCAAAAACATATTAAGAAAATTGTGCGCCATGATTAAGTGGGGTTCATCCGTGGAATGCAAGGATAGTTTAACATCTGTAAATCAATAAACGTAATCCATCATGTCAATAGACTTAAGGATAAGAATCACATGGCTATTTCCATTGATGCAGAAAAAGCATTCGACAAAATACAACACATCTTCATGCTCAAAACACTAGAAAAAATAGGGATAGTAAGAACATACCTGAACATTGTAAAGGCTATTTATGCTAAGCCCATGGCCAACATCATTCTTAATGGAGAAAAACTGAAACCATTTCCTTTAAAAATGGGAACAAGACAGGGATGTACTCTTTCACCACTTCTATTCAACATTGTCCTCGAAACTCTAGCCAGAGCAATTAGGCAGACCAGAGAAATTTAAGGGATATGAATAGGAAAAGAGGAACTTAATTAAGCTGTTACTATTTGCTGATGACATGATTCTATATTTTGAGGATCCAAAAACCTCCTCCAGAAAACTTCTAGACCTCATCAATGAATTCAGCAAAATAGCAGGCTATAAAATCAACACGCATAAATCTAAAGCATTTTTATATGCAAGCAATGAAACAGCTGAAAGGGAAATGAGGAAAACAACTCCATTTGCAATAGCCTCAAAAAAATAAAATAAAATACTTGGGATCAATCTAACCAAAGAGGTAAAAGATCTCTACAATGAAAACTACAAAACATTGAAGAAAGAAATTGAGGAAGACCTTAGAAGATGGAAAGATCTCCCATGTTCTTGGATAGGCAGAATTAATATTGTCAAAATGGCCATACTACCAAAAGTGCTATACAGATTCAATGCAATTCCAATTAAAATCCCAATGATGTACCTTACAGAAATAGAGCAAGCAATCATGAAATTCATCTGGAAGAATAAGAAACCCAGAATAGCTAAAGCAATCCTTAGCAGGAAGAATGAAACAGGGGGTATCGCAATACCAGAACTTCAACTCTACTACAAAGCAATAGTAAAAAAAACGGCATGGTATTGGCACCAAAATAGGTAGATCAATGGTACAGATTAGAGGACATGGACACAAACCCAAATAAATACAATTTTCTCATACTAGACAAAGGTGCCAAACATATGCAATGGAGAAAAGATAGCCTCTTCCAACAAATGGTGCTGGGAAAACTGGAAATCCATATGCAACAGAATGAAACTAAACCCCTATCTCTCTCCCTGCACAAAAATCAACTCACAATGAATCAAGGACCTTGAAATCAGACCAGAGACCCTGCATCTTATAGATGAAAAAGTAGGTCCAAATCTTCAACTTGTTGGTTTAGGATCAGACTTCCTTAACAGGACTCCCATAGTACAAGAAATAAAAGCAAGAATCAATAACTGGGATAGAGTCAAACTAAATAGCTTTCTCTCAGCAAAGGAAACTATCAGCAATGTGAAGAGAGAACCTACAGAGTGGGAGAATATCTTTGCCACTCATACTTCAGATAGAGCACTAATTTCCAGAATATATAAAGAACTCAAAAAACTCTACACCAAGAATACAAATAACCTAATCAACAAATGGGCTAAGGATATGGACAGACATTTCACAGAAGAAGATCTACAAGCAATCAACAAACATATGGAAAAATGTTCACCATCTTTAGTAATAAGAGAAATGCAAATTAAAACTACACTAAGATTCCATCTCACCCCAATTAGAATGGTGATTATCAAGAATACAAGCAACAATAGGTGTTGGCGAGGATGTGGGGAAAAAGGTACACTCATACATTGCTGGTGGGGCTACAAATTAGTGCAGCCACTCTGGAAAGCAGTGTGGAGATTCCTTAGAAAACTTGGAATGGAACCACCATTTGACCCAGCTATCCCACTCCTCAGTCTATATCCAAAGGACTTAAAATCAGCATACTACAGAGATGCAGCCACATCAAAGTTCATAGCTGCTCAATTCACAATAGCCAGACTGTGGAACCAACCTAGATGTCCTTCAATTGATGAATGGATAAAGAAACTGTGGTATATATATACAATGGAATATTACTCAGCTATAAAGAATAATAAAATTATGGCATTTGCAGGCAAATGGATGAAATTGGAGAATATCATGTTAAGTGAGATAAGCCAATCTCAAATATCCAAAAGACGAATGATCTCACTGATAAGCTGATGATGACACATAATGGGGGGTGGGAGGGGGGCAAGAATGGAGGAAGGAGGGACTATATAGAGGGAAAAGAGGGGTGGGAAGGGTGGGGGGAGGAATAAATAACAGAATGAATCAAACATCATTACCCTATGTAAATGTATGATTATGCAAATGATATGCTGTTACTCCATGTACAAACAGAAACAACATGTATCCCATTTGTTTACAATAAAAATAAATTAAAAAAAAATTACTGGGGGATAAAGAGCAAAATAACCACATTTTTGAGTGATTATGAATTATATGTTTTCTATTTATTATTTTTCTGATTTTTAATAACATGTCCTCCAAATCAAAAAAAAAACTCTCCTCTTTCCATTATATAAATTTTAATTGACTCTTCAATAAATGCTATCATGCAAAATAATTAATCTTAAATTCTAATGTGAATTTTTATGAATTTAACCCTACCCGTACTTTAGAATGTGTTTGCTAAAGGATACTGGTTAGCAGAAAGAATTCAGGAACTGGTATCATAGCAGGTTAGGCAATATGACAATGTGAATTGAAAACACTTGGGCAGCTACAAGGAGGTAATTTTGGCTAACGGGGAAGACCCATGACTTGAATCAGACATAGGAGCAGTAACTCTCCATTCTGTGCAGTGCAGAAATGGAGGAGTGAGTGTAAATGAGAAGCAAACTGAGTGGAGAACATTCAGAAGTGGTACAAACCAAGGCAACCCAAAGGCTGGTTTACCACCAAACGTTGTTGCTCAGCTCACACTGAGTGTTGTTATGAGGAAATGCAAACCTGGTATTGCCCTATCTTCTGTGTCTCAAAGAGAATATTATCTGGATTTTTTAAACTTGGGATTTCTTAATTTGTAAATGTTAAATTTATTTTCATGCTTAAAATATTGATCTAAGCAAACAAATCATATCTGCAGATACATTGAGCATCTTGCCTTTAAACATTGCTCAACAGAAATGAACAATCCCTTAGTGTCCTTTCAAACTACAGCCTTAGTTATTAAGTTAAGCCCAGAGGCAGGCTTTTAACAAAAGCAGGAAGCTATTTCAAAACAGCACTTTTTTTTTAGAATTATATCTAAATCAAGAAATAAACCTATACTAGGATAGAGAATGTATAAACACCGCCTCATTGCCAATAAATTTCTTGTATATTCTTCCTCTGAATACATATTTACTTTTCAGTTAAAGAAGTCCAATCTGAATTCTTTATTTTGGGTCTGTGATATGAACACAGAATCCAAAGCAAAGTCAACAAAAGCAGAGAGCAGAGTGTGCTACTTCTGCAGAATTTCCTGTATTTCTGAACTCTGATCAAATAATTTGTTAAAGAGCTATGAAAAGTTGTGTCATTCTTTGGGTTTTAGTCTCCTCACTTTTAAAATTAAAAGGTCAGTAGATGTTTCCCACATTTGAAAAGCTGTGAGTCTATGAGACTCCATATATGGCGAGAAAAGTTATAATTCCTTCACAGGAAGTCACATATACCTTGGGACCTCAGATAAGGGCCAAATTTAAAATTGCTTATATTTTTCTTGGTTTCTGCAATTCCTGGGATTGAACCTAGGTCTTTGCACTTGTTATGTAAGCACTCTACCTCTGAGTTACAGACCCAGTCCTTTTTATTTTTTATTTGAGATAAGGTATCATGTAGTTGCTCAGTGCTAGAACTTCTCTGTTCTTCTCATGCATGACCTAACCTTCCAGACTTACTTCTCTCTAATATTCTATATCTGATATCTGTCCCAAACAATATCAATTGCTATGTTCCCTAGGCCATGGAGCATAATGTGCTCTTCCTATATGCATAGGCTTGCCCATGCTGTTATTCTTGCTACTTATAGGCTTTCCCTACTCTTTGAAATCCCACCCACCCCTCAATTGAAACACCACTTTCTTCATGAAAGTCCCTCCAACCTGGTATCTCTAAAAAAAAAAAAAAAAAAAAAAAAAAAATAGTAAGACTAAGAAAATACTATGACTAACCAGGTGCAGTGGTGCACACCTGTAATTCCAGCTGCACAGGAGGCTGAGGTAGGAGGATCACAAGTTCAAGATCATTACTGGGCATCTCATCAAGGCCCTGTCTCAAAATAAAATTTTAAAAAGGGCTGGGGATGTAGCTCAGAGGTACAGTACTTGCCTAGCATATGCAAGGCCCTGGGTTCAATCTCCTGTACCACACATATGTACACACACAAAAATAGTATGACAAATGCTTCAGGCGTTAATGTACTTCTTTGTGATTTGATAACAAAAAGGGGTGATAGATTACTTATCCTCATATCTTCCATGCAACAGAGAGCAGGGCATGGTAGCCAATACTTGTGTTGTAGGGATAACCAAGATGACCTTTCAATAGTGTGTGTGTGTATATTCACAAACAGTTTTTTTTTTTTTTAATTCACAAATACAATTGTGTTAAGGAAATAATTTGGCCTATGGGGGGGGAGTTATGTAGGAGAGTCTTAATTAAATTCTGATTTGTAACAAAATTTCCAAGTTCATTTCATTTGTGAAGGTGAAGTAGGCAAATACTGCAAAAAGAGCCAAAGGAAATCATGAAACAGTTCAGCTGATACGAACATACTCAAGGTTTTTCAATGACTGAAAATAAACACAAAACTATCCATAGAGATTAAACAAATCAGGTTTACTTGTAACTAGCAAATACATTCTTCTCATTTGTGAAAAATACACTCCATCTGACATAAAGTTGCCTCAAAACTATATTTCATCAAGGCCAAAGAATGAACTAGACTTTCTTTCATTTTTATTGTTTTATCTTGTAATTTCAGGCCACACCTAGAACAAACATAAGATTATTCCAAGACAAAGTGTTAAGTGAAAGGATTAAAAACATATGCTATTCATTTATATCTTTGATTTCTTTAAAAACAAAAACCAAAAAATTGGACCATGCATCTCCTATTTTCAATGTTAAAGTATTCAACTCTGTATAATACTGTAATCCAAAAAAATTTGCATTGCAAAATAAAATTTCAGCTGTCTTATTTAAGTACAGCCTTTTCCAATGCTTGCTATGAAATTTTCTGACAACAGTTACATATGAAAATGAAGTTTAAGAAACAAAGCAGGCAGTCTGAAGCATGTAATATGTAGATATTGCTGAGTAACATGACACATTTTTCCATTACGTTTAAGTAATAGTTCATTTGGTGAGATTAAATTGTACACACTGTTAAATGTTACCCTTTAAATTATTATCTAGGGCCTTAAGAATCAACTGAACCTCTTATAATATCAAGGTTTTTCCACATGGGAAATATTTCAATGCAAGAATACCCATGAATAATTCACAGGCATCTGCCCTCTAGAAATTGTGAAAATTTATTTATAACCAAAATAATTCTCAACAATCAGTATTATGATAGAAAATTGCAATTTGTCATTGAATTATCTTGTTTTAACAGATAATTAAGAGTAATTATTTTGACTTTTATATATATTGGTTAAAGCTCAGTCTTAAAGTACGTATGATAATTACAGATATCAAACTGCATGTGTCTGAATATCTAATTTAGAGGATTCATTGTGTAATATATGTTAGAAGTTCTAAACTGTTTACAAAAAGTTTTAGAATTTTCTAAAGTTCATAGAAAACTGACAGTGAAAAAGTGGGCTTAAAGTAGTATCAAGATTCCTTTTGAGCTTCAAAAAGAACTCACTATAGTTTGCTAAAAGGTTTTTATCCTTTTTACTTTGAGAGTGCATCTTTAGAGTTATCTTGGTGTTATTTTATCATATTGCTATTATTACATTCTTTGTTGCTTCCAGTGCATATGTCTCTTCTCTACAAATGTGTGTATTGTAGGGTAACCAAGTTGACCTTTAAATAACAGCAAAGTACCAAAGTCCTCTCTTACTTCCTGAGTTATGTACAGCCAAGTTCTTATTTCTGATACCATAATCCTAATACTATTAAAATCCAGAAAGGTTCAAGTCTCATGAGGCTCTGAGTCCTGTCTGAGCTAATTATCCATGAACTCATTTTCGCCTTTAGTCTATAAAGTCCACTGCTCCCCTCTATATTTTTTAACAACACATCTGTGCCTCATTTTGGAGCTGGTGACATAACCAGCAGTAATGCCTTAATTCCACTATCGCATGTATTCCTTAAATACAAATCCTGGAAGACTACCTGGGAAGAAATCACCTGCGGTTGGGTTAGGAGAAGAAAGCTTGTTCTTCAAGGTGAAAAACTGAGCCACACTCTGCATGGACAGTGGCATCCTGTGGCTCCAATTATGCCCCACACCCTTCTGCTCTCAAGAGACATCATAAACAACTGGGTCACTCCTTCTTAATATGAGTGAGGGTGACCATGACTGGGGATGGTGCAGACCTAATAATCATATTAGGTCTAATTAGAAGACCCTGGTTCTAGTCCTGCCTCTGCTGCTAACTAGAAGGCATGAATAAGCCTGCAGTCGCTTGGAGCCTCAATTGCCCTGTAGTTAAATTAATTGAGAGAAATAAGATTGAGAAAATTGGACTAGTTTAGCACAACTTAAAAGTCAAGAGCACTTGTTCTTCCAGAAGTTGAGATTCTATAAATCATATTTATTCTGAAAGTAGAAGCTAATACACATTTTGCAAAGAGTTCAAATAAATATGCAAAAACTTTGGGTTAAGCACAGTCAAGCAGATCTTGCTAGTATGCATAGGACTACTAGGTGATTTTATTGCATAAATATTTTAGAAGAGTCTCAGTAGCATTTTCTCAAATCCAACAATAGCTAAGATGCTGATTACACTTGACCTGTTCATTTAAAATTATAGAGTTGCTGTGTTCCTCTTAAAAAGCTGTCATTTTATCAACATCAATGTCTTATAGTTGAGAGTTGCTCAAATATAAGAATATGTAGAATTTCCCTAAACTTACTTTACCACAATTATTTTTAATAGAATCTCATGAAACTAGAACTCAGAGATTCTGTCTGATTCTATACCCTATTGTGAAAATTTCACACTCCTTCGCCTCAGACAAAAAGAAAACCAGGCTGATGAAGTAAAGAAAATAGAAAAGGAGCAGCATCTCTGGAATGATGGTGTAGGGACCTTTGAAAACCTCCTAATAAAAGCAATAACAAGCCAACCCAGAGACTAGGGAGGCTGAGGCAGGAGGATCACAAACTTGAGTCTAGCTTCAGCAACTTCTGTCACCAAAAAAAAAAAAAAAAAAATTAAAATTGGACTGAGTGATAAAGTGAATTTGTGAATTTGATCTCCAATACAAAAATAAAATAAAATACTGGCAAGAATCATCAAAACAGCTGAATCTCAATGCCAACATTGAATTGTATGGAAGTTTAACTTGACCTATATCAATACACTTCTCTCCAGCTCTGAAAAATGTGCCCTCACAGTAACAATAACTATGATCAAAGCAGCCTACATTCACAGCAGAGAGCAGAATGCATTTGGAGTTCCCAAATGCTATATCCTCAAAGAATTGTCACTGTGTCTTCTATGGAAAATACCTAGATAATCCCCACTTATTGAGCTTTTCTTTATTTCATCTGAATTAAAGTTCACTCTGTGAGAAAATCTGCCTCTAGGATTTTTTAAAACATCCCTGAGCAGTAGTTTTGCATAGCAGCTGGCTGAGACAGTAATACCAGTTGAGGTAAACAAAAGGCTTAAGGGGAAAAAAAAGAAAAATAGAAGTAAACCCGCTGAATTATGTGCCCATAGCAAGCTACAAAGGTGTGCAGTGCTATGCATCTGCTAGGAAATACCCCATAGGGATCTGTCTCTCACCTCTACTCAACTTAAAGGCTCTGCGTAAGCAGAGTTGAAAATTGATAGAATGTTGGTGGCATGTCTTAGCACCTTGTCTGATCACAAGCTGACCACTAAGCTACTGAGCAGAGGCTTCAGTGGCTGAATATAGCAAATAACATAGTAACAAAAATGATAAGCGACATACTGAGAAAACAAGAACACATGGCTCACAAGCAGGAATAAAGCAGACACTAGAAACTATTTTAAGGAAGCCCAGATGATGGACTTATTAGACAGGATTTTAATCAACTCTACAAATATATTCAAATCAGTAAAGGAAATTTTGTCAAAAAAATATGAGAAGTACATCTCATCAAGTAGAAATCATCAATAAAGAAATATAAATTATAGAGGGAAAAAATAAAAATCTTGGAATTGAAATTTTTAAAAATCACTCCAGTGAAACCTCAAGAGCAGATTTGAGCTGGCATAAGAATTAATCAAACCAAGGGGAGGGAGAAGGAGAGGGAAAGAGGAAATACTGGAGAATGATATTGGCCAGACATACTCTTACATTGTGTGCACCCACAAATATGTAACAACAAATTCCACCAATATGTACAACAATAATGCACCAATTAAAAAAATGGAATAGGAGAATGAATCAAAGAAATTGAATATAGATCAATTGAGATTATCAGTCTGAGGAAGAAAAAGAAAAGAAATATTACCAGCCAGTAACTTAGAGAACCTGTGGGAACACCATTAACTGTGTATGTATTTTGGAATCCCAAAAGGATAGGTAAGAGAGAAGGGGCAGAAGAACATTTGAAGAAATAGAGGTTGTAAACCACACATTTAATAAAAACATGACTCTACACATCCAAGAAACTCCAGAAACTCCAAGTAGATGTGTATGCCTACCTTGCATAGTTGTTGAAAGACAAAGACCAAGAAAGTGGCAAGTGAAAAACTACAAATTCTATACAGACTAGAAAGGTTGACCTGTTTCCAGATGGAGTGTGGAAAGGGAGGATAGAAATGCCCCACACTGGAGAAATGAGCAAACACTACGCTACTCAACATTACCAGTGATGGCAGACTGATAGCAGGCATCCTTCCATATTAAGTGACGAGGGTCTTCACCACCCTGGCCTTTCTCCCCAAACCCAAAAACAAATCTAACCATGAGAAAATTATCAGACCAATTTCAATCAAGTAATATTCTAAAATTGCCAGCATATGCTTCTCAAAGTGTCAAAGTTAGGAAAAATCAGGGAAGAAGGACTAATGGAGATGAAGGTGAGATAAGTAATAAAGTCTCAGTTTTAATTAAGGTTAACATTGGGTTCTTAGTGTTATTGATGAACTGCAGTAATGAGGGATACCAACGAGGGAAACCAGGTGAAGCAGACATAAGAACTTTCTGTACTACCTTTAATGCTTTTGCAAGAGACAAGGAAATATGCATCTCGAAACTTTCAAAATAGCATTAACAATATAATGCAAAGAGGAAAGGATATTGCTACTTATACTAGCATCATTATTGGAACAAAGTTGCCAGTGTTAGCTTTTAACATTAACTTCTGTTAATTTAAAATATATATGTTTTAAGTGTTATCTTTCATTAGGTTCCAGGAATTTTCATTATAATTTAAATTTAGTTATTAACTTTTTAAAAAAGATTTGTAGGATTTTAGTTTCATCTATATTATTGTATTTAAAAGATACAATAAAATCTTAATAGATCAGAATTTTTCATTTAATACAATTATCTGCAATTATCTAATAAATATGCATGTAATTAGAATTCATTTTTCTTTTAATTTTTTGCTAAAAAAATTAGTGAAATGTATTTTATAATTATTCCCATTTTATATTTATAATGGACTCATAATAACAGTTCTCTACCTTGGTCAAAGACTCTGATAGCTATAAATATAGGATCATATTAACAATAAACCACAATAGGTGGAGCACTTTTACCTCACTGTTTACTCCATATGTCAACTTTTTCTAATTAATAAAGTATTTGGATTTACATAATTTTCTTTGATTCCCTCCTTTTCTGTTTTCTATTGAAATTTAATGCTTTTTATTTTAGTAATTCTTAAAGTTTGTCGGTTTGTTTACCATTTTTTTGCTCATCTTCATTTCTTTCATTCTTGAACTTGCTCTGGAATCAATTATCTTTCTTATTGAAACCTATTCTGGAGTAGTTCCTTCAGAGAAGGTCTGTGAGAGTCAGTCATTGGTCCACCAGTTTCTCAGTGCACAGGACTGCAGGGCAGCCTTTGGAGGCATGCAGTCTCCATTGAGAATTGTCCCTAAGCCCAACTATACCATTTCATATACGTCCTACATGCTGTTTCTGGTTATTTCAAAGATTTTTCTCTCCTGATTTTATCCTATCTTTTTATATTGTGAACATTAAAATAGTGTTAGTCATGTATCTGCATTTAAAAATTAAATCCCTTCATTAATTCTGCAAACATTTCAATCACTATAGCTTTCATCATTGCATGTCATTCTAGTTTCTTTTGGAGTTTGGCTTATATATGTATACTTTCAATATAATATATTTATTATATGTATAAATTATGTATATGTTTATGTATACTTATATATAAATATTATAAGTTATATATATATATTTATATGCATATATATGTAACATACATATATCATATACTGCTTAACCTGTTATTCAAATTTTCTCTTTTTATTTTTTTCTTTCTGTGTTTGTTGTTGTTTTGTAGTACTAGAGATAAAAACCAGGGCCGTGCTTGCATATGCTAGGCAAGTTATCAACCATTGAATTATACCCCCAGACCTTCTTTATTATTTTTATTTTGAGACAGGGTCTTGCTAAGTGGCCCACACCAGCCTTGAACATGCAATCATCCTGCCTTGGCCTCCCAAGTAACTGGGATTACAGGTGTGCACCACTATGCCCAACTTCTTTAGCTTTATTGCTCTCTCAGATACATTTTTCATTTGTCTAATTCTCTCTTCACAATTTTAATGAAATATTTAACACATTGATTTAATTTTTAACGTGTTACTATTTTTTTTTCAGCCAGAATGTTTTATAATCTTAAATATCTGCCTTTTTTCTCACTTCGCATTCTTTCAGTATGGATTTTTTGTCTTCTTTTAGATACTTCAGTATTTTGAACATACTTTTAATATAATCTCTTTCAGATTGACCTATTTCTTTCCATTCTGATCATGCTAATTCTACTGCTCCTAGCATCCACGGACTCTCCCTGGTGTTAGTACAATTTTTCATACGGTTTGTGAATCTTGACTGAGAGCTTACCTTCAGCAAAAGTTGATTTTTAAAACTTTAAGAGATGTAAGTGCCCCAGTTTTGCATTTATACACAAAAGGGATCCTATGAATTTGAATGATGATGGCCAATTGTTACTATAAGTTAGGTTCCTAACAACATAGGGAGTCTAAGTTTAAACCGAACAACTGAAGTACAGACATAAGAGTTTATTTTCTTTAAGATAACTGTTTTTTGTTTTTTTTTTTTTTTTTTAGCCAAAGCCCAGTGCAGATAGCATTCTTCCTCACTTTTTCCACAGCTGGGGAGTACAAATATTTTCCTTCCCTTTCCATACCTGAGGCAGCCCATCAGGCTTCTCACAGTATTGTATCCATTTAAGCACATCCAACACCAATCACCTGTTGTAATAAACATTACTACCTCAGGTCTCAGGCTCTAGGGCCTGAACCGAAGTTTGAAGTCTCAATGTATCTTAATATCATTAGCTTCTACATAACATTCCAACTCTTGTTTCTTTATTTTGGGCAACTGTATTGATTTGCTGGTTTGGTTAGCTTTGCATTTTTTTGTTCATCCCCACTCATTTATAGCTGAGTCATCCATACTTTTAAAAATGAAAATGTAGTTAGAGGATGTTGGCTGGCTGGACTCTACATGTCTTCTGATTTTCAACTCAGTAAGCATTGATGGAGGATCTATTCTTCATTTTTCCTCCACATTTATTCCTCCAAATTTCAGTCTTCTTTCTTCTCCCACTCCATATTTTATGTACTAACTTAATTAGTGGGTGAAGAAAAAGGGCTACAGAAAGAAGATCCAACGTCCAACAGCACTGTGGAACTATTTCTTAAAAACAACTTTCTGATTCATTGAACCTTCCCTTTCAGTGGTTCTCAATCTTAGAATAAGCAAAGATCATCTGAGGAGTTATTTAAAATGCAGAAACCAGAGTCCCATACACCGAAGTTCTGATTAAGTATGTCTGAATTACAATCTAAGAATATGACATACTCCAGTAGATCCAAACATTTGTATTTTGATTAATTTAGTGACTTCAGACTATAATCTGGGAGATTAAAAATAAATACACCCTAGACATCAGTTTAATTTAATTAATCAGTTTAATTTATACAATTATAATTTATACTTTTCAACTAAAAGCAAAGAAAAAATCTACTTAAGTGTTCTGCTTAACTTGTTTATAATAAACGTTTATGAAGTTTCCCACTTAATCACTTATGATATCTTTTCTTAAAAGGTGTTCATTTATAACATTTATTTGAGTTATATCTTGTTTTTAAAATGGTGCAATAAGAAATAATGCACCACTGCAAAGAGTCTAACATTATTTGGAAACTTTCTGCCATGATAATTTTGTCTCAGGAGAAGTTGGAGAAATCCATAAAATTACCTAGGAATTATTTACAGAAAGTTAGTCAAGAAACAGGTGTTACTGTTGGAATGATAAACTTGTCCACTCCTTCATTCAGAAATTTCTAGTATATCCTGTAAATTCTATATCAGATGCTCGGGTTCACATTAACTTATGTCATTTATTTCCTTTCACTGAGAAAATAGAGGTAGATGATCTACATGGATCTTTCTAGCTATTTCACAAACCATAGGCTTTGAGTGCAAGTGGAGAGAGATATCAGTGTTTCAGTGACTCCAACTTGCACATGTCCCAACACCTGGCTGTTGGAAGTCATTCTTGAAAAATATTTGCATCTGTGCAAAGAGCCTGGATACAATGCTAGCTAGCATTCCATTTCCAGATGGCTCTGATTACCACCTAATTATTTTAAACCCTGATTTTATTTCAAACAATTTACTATTGTCAAGGGTCAATGCCCAGTACAATATTGCTGAGATCAAATATTTTTGGTTCTTCATCCCTGGTTACAAGAGTTCAGGAATGGCCTTCCTTAGAGTGATTGATAGACTATTCAACAAAATCCATGGATAAAACTATGAATTCAATATTAAAATGCAATAAAGCCATAAATAATTTTATAAAAATTATTCAAAGTCACAGTTGTTTGTTTTGTCTTAAATTTCCAACTGTCCTGATAAGTTGGAAAGCACCAAAGAAATCTATACATTCATTAACTCACTCATTTATTCATTTCTACTGATATTTCTTGAGGGCTTATTATGTACTGTTTTAAAATCAAGAAAACAAACGGACTCTTTCTCTTAAATAATCTGCACCCTAGTGGAAGAGGAGAAAATGACAATATTCTTTAAAATTTTTAAATAATCATAACTTGTCACTGATACAATTCTACAGTATTTATAGAAGATTCACATTTCAACAGGGCATTCTATGCTGGTCTTCAAGAAGAAAAATTCCCTTTTTTTTTTTTTGAAAGTTAGTTATGGACCTCTATATCACAAGTAGGACATCACTGAATCAAATTTATAGACCTGAAGTATAGCTTATTTTTAAATGTTCCCTCTAATCAAGTCTGACATATTATTTTTTGCAGAAGTTGTTTAATGCTATGAAAATTAAATACCTTTATTGTGGGTTTCTTTTTGGTAAATGCAATTGGTCAACAAACAGCAGTGTCTACTCACGTTTATCTTGTTCTGCCTCAATGCCTTCACTTTCTGTGTCACTTGGCAAGAGCCATGGTTGATGAAGTACCTGTAGTTGCTTTAAAGATTCATCCTGCCAGAGAACAAATTATTTTAGGTTAGACTCTAGATTGATATCAGGAGTACCAGTAGGGGTGAACAACTCAGTTTTTATAAACCATATGTTCAAAAACCTTAAGAAGCACCTCCCCATGTCAGAGAAGAACTGTAAGTTTAAATTCATTTTCATGTCATACACGCGAGTCACAAAACTACCTTTGTTTACATTTTGCCTTTTAACAAAATTTAGAATATTAACAAGAGGAAATGTCTAAACTATTTTCCTGTTAAATTATTATTTCTGTTTATTTTTTCTTGGAAATACACATAAATTGTATGTAATACCTCACCTCAGTGTCTCGTTCCTCTTCTCACTTAGTTTTTTTCTGGTTTAGTCTCTTACTCCTAGGCTGAAGTAATCCTCCTGCCTCAGCTTCACAAGCTGCTGGGATTAGAAGTGCACACAACCACACCCAGATTCTACTCACGATTTTTTGTAAAAATATTTCTTCTATACTCCCTTCTTGTGTTTCCCTTCTGTCACTAGCCAAAGGTCACCATCTCCCATCTTGTTTTTTGTTGTTGTTGGTACTCTTTGTCATTTGTGGCCCTGGGGATTGAACCAGGCCTCAGGCATGCTAGACAAATGCTCTACCATTGAGCTATGCCCCATTCCAACCATCTCCCATTTGACTGTAGTAATAACAATCTATGAAAATTTTTATGGCCAATTTTAGTAGTCTAATTTTTCTGCTTCTCTCACAGTGTTTTGAAGAAGCCTATATGTTATCATTATCTTGTTGTAATCTTTCAAAGACTCTCTCATTATTCTCGAAATAAAATCTAACTCAAGACCTATCATGATCCATACCTATTAACCTGATCTCCAACCCACATCCACCGCTCTAACCATGCTACCATAGTTACTGGTAGCATTAATTTCATCATATTCTACAATCTAACAGGGTTTTTTACACTGCAGTTCCTTATCTCTCTCAAACATTAACACTCTTCCTCCAAGGATCCAGTGTCACTTCTGCTGGAAGCCTTCCCCAATCCTCCAAGGCCAAGTTTCTCCTCCCTTCCTTCAAGTGTTTATGGTACCCATATAACAATGACTGTATAGTAACTCTCCTTTCATATCCTCCTGCCTCCACAGTAGCTTTGAAGGTCCTTGAAGGCATGGGTAAATATTTCCCCTATGCATTCCCTCCATCTATTATAGAATCTGCCATAAAAGAGAGACTGAGTAACAGAATTTTATATCTATGTTCTTTCAAAAAACATTATCCCAGTCTGATTACCAGGGAAAATATTCAACAAATATCAACTGAGGGACAAAAACAAATTATATGACCAGTACTCCTCAAAACTGTTAGGGTCATGAAACACAAGAAAAGCCAGAGAAAGGGTCACAATCAAGAAGGAGCTAAAGAGATAAAACTAGTGAATCCAATGTGGTATTCTGAATGAAGTCCTGGAACAGAAAAAAGGATATTAGGAAAAACTTGCAGAGTGCCGAACAAAGTGTGAAGTTCATTACTAAGGATGTATTGATAATGGCTTGTTTATTAGGACATATGTCTTACACTAATAGATGGTATTAACAATAGTTGAAACTGGTAGGAGGCACTCTTTTATTATCTCTGCAGTAATTCTGCAAATCTAAAACTGCTCTAAAATAAAAAGGCTTATTTTATTTTTTGTTTTTCACTTTTATTCTTTTTTAAATAATTATTCATTTTTTTATTTTTACAGACTGTATTTTGATTCATTGTACACAAATGGGGTACATCATTTTTTTTCTATGGTTGTACATGATGTAGATTCAAACAATTTGTGTAAACATACATAGGGTATGTACATAGGGTAATGATGTCTGTCTCATTCCACCATTTTTCATACCCCACTCCATCTCATTTCCTTCTACATAATCTAAATTTCCTCTCAGGGCAAGGACTTTTCACTGTGGAGCCCAAGGTTAATTTGATAGCAATTTAAGTTTCAATCCAAATAACAAACTATTTTCAGGAGTTGCTGATGCTAAAATGTTGTGGTGTTTTCATTTTAAAGTGAAGAACATTTTCAAAATTTTAGTTTGCTTTGTCTTTTATTTTTAAAATAAGTCTTTTTATGGCTGAATAATATTCCATACAATGGAATATTATCAGGAAGTGCAATTTTTCATCTTGTTTAGTTTGGGGCAGTTACTTCCCCTCTTGGAACAACATGAAGAGGGTGATCATACTAGATTAGACAATGTCTAGTTCTTCACAACTGGTCCACATCCCAGTCTCCACTCTTTTTTTTTTTTTTTGCAGTACTAGGGATTGGGGATTTGAACCCAGGGCCTTGTGCTTACAAGGCAAGCACTCAAATTGAGCTATATCCTCAGCCCTCCCCTCTTTTTTTAAATAGTTGAATGTCAGAAGTACTAGATAAGCTACTGAACGGAAAGTTTGCAAAAAATCAAAGATATTCAATGTATTACTAAATATAAATGGATGTTATTTTTAGGATTTAGTTTAATCTTTTAAAATTTATCAGTTATTAGATTTGACCTTATAGTGTTATACAAAGAAGTAGTATAAAATTGAAAAATCTTACATTTAAATTTCCACAACTGTAGAGATGATAGCGGAAGTAAAATTTCAAAAATTCACATGTAACGGGGAAACTCACATTCTTGAATGTTTTTTAAAAATAGAACATGCAACCTCTGATGTTTAAAAAAATACAAAAAACGATGGTTTTGGTGTTGTAAGGTAAAACCAAAGGGCTCAGGCTCCTCATGTAAAACAGGAAAGTTTAAAGGGATCAAAAGAAAATCTATTTTTAATGAAAAGATATTTTGAGACTGACAGTGTAGCTCAGTAGCCTAGCATATGCAAGATCCTGGGTTTAATCAGTTGTTCTGCAAAAATAAATAAATAAATAAATAATAATAATGATAATGATAATTTTTTTTTTTATACAGCTAGGGGTCAAACCCTAGTTCCACATACACTAGGTAAGCACTCTACCTAATACTATAAGTTACTTAGCTTTTTGTACTAAATACTAAATTCCATTCTCATAAGAAAAGATTCGACCCATATGTCAATTTTTTCCCCACAATATTTCAGAATATTATGTCATCATACCGATTGGTTTCTGGTTTTAATGACCTTACTCCTGAGTAGATAAGCAGCATCCAACTATTCTTTGTTTATTGTAAATTACAAAAAGTACAAATGGAACATTAGTTAGAAAAATATGTAGTTTGGGGAAAACTTTCAAATGCTGAGTTATTAGAATCATAAAGATAGAATAAATATTACTATTAATAGATGATACAACTGTTTTACTTTGGTTTTCCCTGGAATAGAGCTAGTAATATAATGCACCTGTTTGCTTTGTCAGTGCCAACAGGGTATGTCCAAAGCTCAGCCCCACAGTCTACATATAATTCTTTTTGATGGGGTCAAGGAGGTAAAATCTTGAACATTTTTAAACATAAGAGCTGATGTGTTCTTCTTTGTTAAGCTTACTCAAAAATTGTCTACAGGCACATTAAACTATGTCTCAGTACAGTACAGGCCCTTTCATATTCCCAAGAGTACGTTCTCTGGGCTGCTTTTAGAAGAAACACTATTCATTCTTTTTCTAAAACACTTTCACCGTTAGGATAGCAAATGTCCAGTAACTAGGAGGGGTGGGAAACAGTGACATGGATCATATGGAAAACAGTTGCCAACCCTGAAGCAACATATCATTCTATCTGCTAACAGAATAAGTGCTTTATAAACTTCAGCTGTATTGTTGTTCCACATGGATAGTTTATTTTTGGATTCTCTAAATGCAATCAGTGATTTATGTCACATGTGGCTATGGAAGTTCAGTGTATTTAGAAGGAAAAATGTTTCTTTGTTCAAATTTTCACTATTAGACACCTAAATTCTGGATTTAACTAAGTATTTCTTTCCCTTTGGTATAAGTATGGAAATAATGCACCAAATACTAGTTTCCACTTCTCAAAAAGGTTTAAAACATTTTCATTTTACTTTATAGCCACAGAATCTCTAAAAAAATTGAATCCTTGAAGCAAGATATATATAAAGCAAAAAAAATTACATTCAATTCTAGATACATTGAATAGACTGCTTCTATAGATGAAGAATTGAGTCTGTACTTCTATGAAAAGGAAATTTCCTACATATAATTGATATAGTTAAATTAGCAAAGTTTGTGAATAACTTTTTATTTGTATTTGTTAATGAAATAACCCATATAACCCAGGTTGGCAAAGTATGATTCTAACGCCCTCTTCTTTTAGGAATTGCAAAAGGACAATTAAAATGTAAGAAAAAAGAATTAGCCAAGTTTGGGGAACTACAAGCTTGAACTAGCTAATTGTATCTGATGAAAGGAGAGAGGAGTAACAACAAAGTTAGAAAAATATGGTAGATTGTAAGAAATATTGCAAAATTAATTACTTAAATTTACATGACATATTTGCTATATTGACTATGCATTATGATTGCATTCTATCCTATATTCTAATTCATTGCATTTGGTGATTTTTCTTTCCAAGCAAGTTGCAGAGAAAAGTTGCAAAAGACTTTTAAAAGGAAGAAAGACTATCGGGGATAGTCAATGAAAAGCCATGTTCTAGCTTGACCTTCCAGTTACCTGATTCTATGGTGGCTCTTGATCTTTCATTGACTTGAGCTATTTTGTTATTATATATTTTATAGAAAATGATAACAGTGCCAATGATGCTTGTCTACTACAAGCCAATTTCATCCTTTTGGAATGCAATTGATTATTATCCTATTGATATAATTTAATTTTGACAGTTTTTGCATCTGTTTATAACTTCACTTCAGCATCTCTTATTTGACTACATATGTGAGAGTTTGAAATCTTCTTTGAACTTATAACATGTTACTTGTTCCATCACTGATTTATTAGTTATATAAATCTTTGACATGTTTTCAGTTTGCATCTCTATACAGCTATTATTATAACCTTTTAAAAAACTGTTATTTAACAACATGTATCTATTCTTAATGTTAATGACAAAATAGGATTTTCTTTGGGGAAAATATTTATTTCCTAGTTAACCAAGTAGAAAAAAATGTGATAATAAATAATATTGACTTCAGTTTTTAAAAACAAAAAACCTAAGAATAAAAGGTAAAGCAACTTACTTATTATAGGTGATAATGTCATATGTTCTCTACCAGAAATAGAGTTGGAACTTCAGTGTGCTGAAGATGACAGAATACAACACAGGAGAAACAATACAGACTGATCGAAATGATTCTAAGATCTTTTGCTCATGGAATTGATCACCTTTCTAGTTCAGATGGAACAGCTGACAAAATCAAGCTAGCAGATTCAAAAAAGGCTTGCCTGCTTTCAATGCTTCTTTCCCCGTCTGACACCTTAGAGACTGTGAAGCTGCCACTTGCTGCCTTGAGGGTGTTCTGGCCTACACTACTAGCTTCCTAAAGTTGTGAGGGACTGCTGTAAATTGCTCTCTAAAAAGTTTTAAAAATCATTAACTTCTTGAGTTCCTTAAAAATTCTTAACCACTTAGGGTGACAATCCTTATCTGATGCATATATATTTAAATCACACTATTTCACTACTACTTAGGCAAATCAACTAGTGTTACCATATTACTTCCCAGTGATTCATCTAGGAAATATGATATTTTAAGGAGATGGGTTAACTTCTCCACAAAAGGCGTGACAACCAAGATTTATGCTTGAATTTGGTAAGTTGTTCTCAACTATACAGTTTTTGATTGAGCAATAATCTGGCCTGTTGAGAAGCAATATTGAAACCAGACATTGAGTACTGCTAAAATACTATCACCAGACTGCATTCCAGTCCCCTTCACCTGCAGCAGGTTCAGTCGGCTAATTAAGAGACCACTGTGGTTTGTCTTCATATGGAGCCTTAGGAACTCTATCCACTGTTTTTTTCTGAGCGTTTCCAAACACCTAACAGCTGGTCCAAAGTTCTGTGACACAGAATATCCTTCAATCCAAAGGGTTTTTCAAGAGAATTCTATCATATTTTAATGGTTGGAACAGCACTTTGCATAACACCCTGTCAAAATGCTTTTGGATGAGCATTTGCCACATGAATGAATGTTAACCTAGCATTGAATTGTTCTTTCCATAAAAGCACTGATTGGGTCTTTCTTTTCTTTTTGCTCATGATCAATATACACATCAGGGTATCAACAAATATCTGTGAATGGAAGTACATGATAGTACTACATGAAACACTACTAAAGAGAAACAAAGGCTATTTTGATGACATTTATTATCATATTGTTGTTTTGGACATGACCAGTGAACAGGTATAGACTGGGAACCCTGCAGATGGGTGGAGAAAGCTCAAGTGAGTGTTGAGAACACACAATGGACTGTATTCAGACCATGTTTTGAAGACCACTTTGAAACTCACTTCTTCCGCGTAGTTTTTCAATGGGTGTCCACCACTGGAAGCTTCTCCCTAGAGACAAAGAGGAAGAAAGGTTGAGAAACTCAGGAGGAGGGACAGAAAGAATGAAAGTCATGGAGGGTAGTGAGATCTGAGAGCAGCACTGAGGCTCACTCCTCCCACTGTCTCTGTTGATACTTAGGAGAGTCTCAGTTGGGCAGTGCCTGCTCTTTAAAGGAGATGTAACTTTTTCAAGATGACAATATATCTTTCAAGTCAATTTTGGTTAGTATAAATAAATAATCAGCTAGAGTATCTAAATAGATCTTAGAGCATAATGCTAAACAAATTTATGAAATTTGCCATCATTAATTTAATAAATAAGTTCCTTAAATTAAGCCAAGAAGAGAACTTGCTAATTCTGTAAATTTGTGTTAAGATCTAATACCTGGACTTAAAAATATTTTCTGAAAAGAGAATGCATCATTAACCTCTATATCCAGTGTTTACATTCAGTTTTTTTTTTCACCTTACCAGCATATAAGTAGTAAACTTTCCATTATTTGTGTCTTTTACTAGCACTCTTATTTTTTATCTTGAACACTAGTACCCACTGAGATTGAAATCATTGAAATTTAAGACATCCAAGTTAAACATATATTTCAAATTGTCAAACAGCTTGTTAGTTTAAATAAGTAATATTTTTACACTCCATGACCAGAGACATTTGGAAACAAATTCTGAGATATCATGAAATAATAAATTTTAGGCCACCATATGTGTTTAAAAGATAAGTAAATAAATGTGAATAAAGCTTACATTGGTTTCTATGGAATCTTTTTTTAACTTTTCAAGGACCCTCCCATATATTATCTGATTGAATTGGTTTTTTGTTTGTTTGTTTGTTTTCATTTCAGGAAAACATGAGGGTAAGCCATCTTTAGGCCAATTTGATATGGAGAGAAACTGAAGTCAGAATGGGATGAGTTAAATGATTAATGTCAAGGAGTATTGCTGGGACTGGGCGTCATTCTGACACTCTTTTACTTTGCTTAAATTTTTAAAAAATAATAATGTAAAAAATTAAATTTACTTTGGTTAAAAAAAATTTTTTTTTCTGATGTGCGCTCCCAAACACTTGGGGGTGGAGAGAAAGTAGCATCAAACATTAAAAATTAAGCTAGGAGTAAACTGCCAATATTCCTAAAAACATAGACATCACAGGTCACCTGAACCACAGAGGTGAGTACTATTTCTTCCCAAATAATGGTTTCCACTAGCGAAAAATCAATATGTTGCAGTTTAAATGTTTCCAAATGCTTCCAAGCTTGTAGGATTTTCAATGGATAAATAGTGAAAGAGATAAGATAGTTCTATTATTTTAAACTAAAGCATAAACTATTTGGAAAAATTGAATCCATATAAGTCCTCTAAACTGTGAGGGATTTAACTCCATGTACACAGAGCAGGCTGGAAACTCACTTCCGATAAATGTCTTAGAGTTGAACTTGCTACACTAGCTGCCCTCATTTGAACAACTGGAGGAGGAATGCTGTGGGCTTGTCCAATGTGGCTCTTTTGTGTGGCAGAACTAGTACTTTGCATAATAATCCCTTCTCTTCGCTTGCTCAGAGAGGAAGGTGGCAAACTGCTTAGAGTTATGGATGCACTTTCTGGGCAGGGAGCACTTGAAGCCTGCCTGGTAGCGTCTGAACTCAGGAGGGCTCACAGAGGGACAGCAGGAAGCAGCTCACTGAGGAGGGAGATTTGTCTCCTGGGAACTGGAGTGCAGTAGTTTTCCCAATTTGTACATTTGCAGTCTTCTGCTAGACCTGGTGATGACCGAAGGCTTTCTTGATGATCAAATATAAATAAAGCAGACTCCTTGACAGCTCTGCTTCTTCCCACAGTGCCAGGTCTGTGGATATCTACACCAGAGAAAATGACTGTGAAAGCTGATATGAGGACGAACTCCTTCTTGTCAGACTCAGACAAAATTAGAGGGAAGTTATGAGGGGGAGCACCCATGCCTGCCTGTCTGAGATAAGGACTTTCTCAAGGAGTTTTCAAAGACCCGGAAGACACCTCATTTTATACACACTCTATGCTTTGCACACCTTACATGTATGCACAGATCTGCGTAACAAAGGTGATCTTTAACATTCTTGAACACTGCAACAATTCAGACGAGGGGTTCACCAGAGAACACTGGCCCAGCAGTGCAATCTCCACCAATGAACTGATGCCAACCCACCCTGTTCCCCCGCCACATGCATCTCTAAGATCAATGAACTTTGTATCTAAGTAGCTTAACATAAATGTCTCCCTTTTGCTTTTAAAACTTCCCCTTGTCGTGACCTTCCTGAATACACTCATACTTTACAATGGCACATGTATTGCCATACAATGCTCTGTCATTTCCAAATAAAATCATTATTCTTTGGGCAATCTGTCTGTGAGTGTTATTTAGCTTGGAAGAAGAAATCTACATGTTACCACTTGTTTCGTAGACTGGAATTTGGCTGCAATTGTCCTTCATAAATCATTGACAAGGTTGGCACCGATGAGTAAGGAGAACAAAGTAAAAGACTCTAGGAGGAAAATACAGAGGAAACAACTACTTTGCAGAGAGAATTACAAATGGGGCACAAGGCCAAGTAGACAAAGAACAAGATGTCAGCATCCCTGATTCTTAGGGTCAGGAGACTTGGTTCCAGCCAAGAGCCCTGGTCCAATATGTCTATCTCAGGTTCCTCATTTCCATCTTGGGACCACTGAAATGCTGGATTCCCTCCTCCCGCTACCGGGGGCACCAGTGAAATATAATCCTTTTCAAAACCCAAAGCTATCAATTTCAGTCCACCCTTTCTTAATTATAAAGAATTGACATTTTAAGTATCAAGTCATTCTAACAACATAAAATTTGGGTAATCACCTGGAAGTGGATCAAAACTACCCCAGCGCAATTTCCCTTGAAAAACAAAAAGGGTAAAGGGATACAAAAGAGAAAGAAAGGGGCGTGTGAAGGAGGGAAAGGGCAGAATACATGGAAACTATGCATTAACAAAAAGAGAAAGGGAGAGAAAAAAGCAAGAAAAGGCATTTCCTGAAATATGGTTTTGCTTATCATGAATTCCTTATACAATCATAGTTGAGATAAAAATGTTTTAAATGTGAATTAGAAAATATATTGTACTGTTCAGAGAAAGTCAGAGGGGGAACTGAAGCGATTACAGTTTAACATCTGACAGGTATGTTGGCTATTGGAGAAGAAGGTTCTTGTTGCTCCCTTGGTTATTTTACTGTTAAAGAAACATTCTCAATGAGAAACAGAAAGAAGACAAGGTCCACACTCCCCTCAACCCATTGCCATTTTTCACTATCACAGCTTCTATTATTCCAACCATTAAGTATTTTCTATTCACCTTTTACTGATCCTAAGACAAGATGTAAAGAGACCGGCACTTGCATGTAAGGTACATTTATTCTCAAACATTACATGTCTAAGATCTCTGGTATTAATTTCCTTTAAAAAATTCCATGCAATCCCTATTTCATCAGAATGATCTTTCTTTCCACCTTCCAAATGAAATCAAACAGTAATGCTAACCCAGAGAACGCTCTTAAAAAGGACCTGAGGTATCTGCGACCCATAGAAAGATAAGAGCTCGATATGATCAGCCAAGGCATTTCTGACTCCAAAAGACCTGGAAAAGCTAACCCATCATTTATTCCACAAGTACTGGATGCCATGTAGGTCTTAGGATAAAGAATTGAATAAAAATCAATCTTCATTATAAAAAAATCTTATTTTCAGAAAATAGATATACAAGCAATTCAAATCTAGAGGAAAATTGACACTGGTAAAACCAGCATAACTTGGGGAAAAGGTAAGAGGAAAGAGCACCTAACTTTTCTTTTATTTAACACACATGTGTTGAAAACTCTCATGTGCTAAGAGTTGTTGAGTCACACTGCATAAAATCCATGAAAATAAAGTATAGAGGGTAACGCTTGAGGAAATTATTTTTAAGCTTAGTCCTAAAGGTTTGGCCAATTACCCTGATGAAGGAGCAAATAAAAAGAGAAGGATTCATACTAAAAAGAAGAAAAATTTTGTGCAAGGGCCCAGGTGCAACTGAGCAATTATATGAAACCACAGAACTACAGGGACAAACACTAATTATACTATACCCTGAAATGTGCAGTGTACTTTCAGATATAAGGATACGAACATCACCTGTCATTTTCTAGTTTCATACTAGAAGTTTCTCAAATACAGCTGCTAACAGGGTGGCTGGATGTCATGGTTTCTAAATTATTACACAGCATTCCTGAATTTATGACAGATGATGAGATTGATCGATTGAGCTTTCAGAACTTGGCAAACTCCGTAAGCATCAACTACAATTGATGTTCCAGAGAACGTGCAGCGATATCTATTTCCAACTGGTCCATAACTTCATGGACAATTTGTGCAGACCACTTTTCTCTGAAAATGACATATTTAGCCTGTACTTGATGGCTTTAGCATTGCTAGGACCAAAAGACAGTGGCTCTGTTAAGACAAGATGCTATGATTCACTTCGTTTCCAAGGTCCATTGGTGCAGCAGGTTGTATCTGTAGCAGGAAATAAAAATTTCAGACCTGATAAAATTTGTCCCTTTCAAGGAGTGGGAGTGTAGCTCAGTGGTAGATTGCCTGCCTAGCATGTGCAAGGTCCTGGGTTCAATACCTGTACTCCCCCCACAAAAGAGAAGGAGCAAAAAACACTCAATTGCTATGTGCAAAACCAATTTTTAAATTAAAATTAAAATAATTTACATATTTTCTTCCAAGTTTCTCAGCTAAATATTTCCTTTAGTGGTAATGCCCTTACCTAGAGAATTATTTGCCTTAAAATAATGTAAACAAGGGCAGTGACAATTATGAGATTAATGACTATTACTAAGAATGTTAAATTTCAAAGGATTTATTTCAGTGTTCCTTCCAGAAAAGCAACTATTCAAGTTGAAAATTTAAAAAAAAAAAAATTATTCTTCAATTTCCTTAAATCTCATGTTTTAAAAAAATGAGAGGGAAAAGTCAGTAATAAGAGGTTTTGTATTTGCGAGTGGTGACTTTTTATCTCTGAATATTGGACAAGAGAAAGGACAACAAGAGCGGATGTGACTGTAAGAATGGATAATTGGTGTTAATGATTTTACATTGCACTGAGTTATAGGCTAAAGTATCTGTTATTGGTCAATTGGCTTTAGAAAGATCCATCTAACATTGAACTAGTAGTTGTTCCAGGCCTATATAGTCTCTGCTATGTTGATTAACTTATCAGTGTTAATATTATTTCACCATTATCATAAAAAACTAGTATTCATGCATACTTTCTGAAATGGTTTAGTGTGCCAACATAGCAAACTGTTACCATGAGCTCTTGAAGATACCTTTTCTTCTAAAGCTTGTTTCCCTGTCTATGAATTTCGGACACTAGAACAGAGTTGTGTTTCATATGACATAACTATTATGAAAGAGTACTAACAACTTTGAAGATTTCAGCAAAGTACATTCTTAATTGTAAATGTAATTGTAATCTTCATGATCCACCTCCCTCCTGCCTTTAAATTCTCTGCCACTGAGCTTTTCAAAAGAAATTGATTTTCAAAAAAATCAATACATGTCATTTTGGAAAATGCAGAGTATCTGGATAAGTTCTTCAAGGTAAGTGAAATACAAATGTGGATCTCAAAATTTATTCAAACATATACTGTGTTCTTTTAAATTAAATTAACTTGTGTCTTTGCAGAATGACTAAAGTAGCTAAAGTGACCAATACCCTATACCATGACTCAGATGGGAACATGTGGGAAAACTGACAGCCAAGGCGCCTGAAATACCCAGAGTTTATGCCTCTTCGGTTCTCAGCCCATGTTTCCTTAATTTTAAAAGTGATTGATTTTTCAGATAAGTAATATTACTAAACATTTCTCTACTTTTAGGGAGACACAGTTTTCTCTTAACAGATGCATGGAAACAAATAGTTTTGTGTTTGTTTCTTTTAACATATGCCTTTGATTTTTTTTTCATTTGATAACAAAAGACCAGTTTCACATTTCAGACATGTCTATATCATTTAATAAACATTAAGAAGTTATAGAATATTGAAAACTGTGTAAGAAAAATTATTTTTCACTAACTTTTAAACAAATGTGGGCTATGTAATACAAGAGCACATTTGAAGTCGAAAGCATATTTTTAATCCTTAACACATTGATTTAAAGGAAGCTGACTGTTTTCAAGTTATTTTTATTCTGTAAGGGTCCAAAGAGAATGATATCTGTAGAATTAATACTCAAATAAAATATGCAAAATTCATGAATGAACCTTATCTAACCTGCTACAAACTTGGCAGCTTATGTCACAGGCAGTATCACTAGAAGAATCATGGTTTGCTGGGGGAAATGGGTAGAAGCATCATCAGTTGTCCAAGAAAAAGAAGTGACCACCAAAGAAATAAAAGTAGTGACTTGGAGTAGGAAGACAGAGGACTCTTTGATTTCTTCAAGTTATTAAAATAACAAACTCTGAAATTTTACCTATAGTTTTTAGGATACTTTGAAAAGGCCATCCCCATTAGTGACCTGTCTCTACATACATTATTTCTTCTGTTTATGTGGGTTTGTTATGGGATAGATATTAGACTAAGACTGGTCCTGGGCTCTATGTTCTGTCAGAAGGTGACAAAAGTGGGGACATCTAGAGAGGTAAGAAAACAAGGAATACAGCTTCCCTGGGTCTCAGTTTCTTTAGCTGTAAATGGTGATAATGCCACTTGCCCCAGGGGTTATTGGAGGATTAAATAAAATAATGTCTACAAAAGATATAAGAACAAAACTCTACTACCATTATTAATCACTATAGTAAATAACAGTATTAATATTTAGGAAGTTTGCAGTGAATGAAAGAGGAAGAAAATAAAGCCAACCTAGTACCAAGAAAGGTGTGAGTATCTCATGCCCCCGTCTTTGTATCACCTAATAAGATTTTATTCTTGGAAAATCTCAGCTGTGATGCCACTTGTAGCAAGACTCCCCTGACCCACATGTTTGTGTTGCCCCACTCCACCATGAATTCCATGACTGCCCTGCCCCATCCCACATGCCCATGAGTCCTCAATGCCCCACCATTTGATTTTCTCCAAGCCTTCCTCCTATTAGAAAAATTGCCAGCTGACCATAATGGCCTGAAGTAGTCTATTCTACATTGCTGGTTCCACATACTCAGTTTTACCATTTGTGGGACCTGGGGAAAGAAGTCAAACAGAGATCCAAATTGTCAAGAAATTAGTATATGCATGTATTCTGACCGTCAATTGAACTCCAAAGGACAGCCTCAGATTTAGAATGATTGTAGTACTTCAAATTCTGACCACAACTTGGCAGAAAAGAGAGAACAACAAGGGAGCGTGGACCCTTGACCCAATGTCCCTGACACCTTCCCAAAATTCCACATCTCACCATAAGGGCTCTGGGAACATTTGTGTGGATATTCTTACATGCCTGTCCAAAAATTCCTCCACACACCCCTGAAACAGCTGCCCCTCTTCCATACTCCTTAGGCCTAGAGTTGAATTGTATGAAATAATATACTAGGGAAAGAGGCCCATGTAGATCCCAGGAGTAGGGTTAGAATCATTTGTGCAAGGGATCCAGGATCCTGTTACCTAGCACATGTGGTCAAGTTTCAGATGGATTTACCTCCATGACCCCATGGATTCCTCATGCAACGGGAAGAAGCACAGCCTTGGGCTAGTCTAAGGGTGTCACTGAAACACCCTGAGGATGGACACATTATCTCTAAATCATTGAAAGCACTTAGCATAGAGTTTGGCACCTCCAAAGTCACTCCACAGTTGTTATTGAATGAGTAAGGATTCTTACAAGGAGCAAAAATTTTTAATTTAATGGACAAAATATGTAGGAGATATGATTAGAAGATAGAAAAAACAAAGACTAATAGTTCTGAATCAGGGGGATTCTAGCAGTAAGAAATGGGTTAAACTCATATTTTAGATCTATTTAAGGTCAACAGGAAATTAAATCCAAATACAAAGTAGAGACATTTTAAAAATTAACTGGATAATGGTTCAAAATAATAGGTGAGCAAAAATAGACTGAAGGTAGACTGTAAAAATTAAAATGAGCAAAAGCCAATTAAAATTTTGCCTACCATAAAGAGACATTCAGACCCAGCAGCTAAAATTGCCTATGCAGAGATCAAAATAAAAAATTCTCTCTAGGACAGGCAGGGTGTTTTGCAGTATCATTAGCAGGGAAACTGGATTAAGTTCAGAAAGGAAACAAAATAGAAAAGGATGTGGAGGGAGCTGCTTACAGAAAGTATCTTTGCAATCATATCCACTAACTGATCTAGACCCCATCAACCTAGACTTTTATTTTTGTTTACAAATTCATTTATTGTGACGTTAGTCCAAGAAAACTGTAGATGAATTGAAGAATCAAAACCCTCTAATTCCAGGGGAATTTTTCCAGTAGGAATTTGCTTCATTGTTACATAGGACAGATCCACAGTAGAGTAAACATGTGAAGGACAAAACCACAGAGTGATACCAGACCCGACAACCTAATGAACCACAATTTGAATGCTTCATTAAATCTAAGACAAGGCACAGAGTGTGGGCCTAGTGATGATGTTCCAAGTCTCTTTGATGCAGCACAATTTTTCTTTCATGGTCTAAAACTCTTGCCCCTTCAAGAGCCAGAGTCCCAAGATGTTCTATAGGAAGAATTATTTTTTCTTAATTCTTATTCCAAAAAAGTAAATTTAATGCACTGACAGAACAAAGCTTACTTTGGGACCCTGAAAATGGCCAAACCACATCATAGAGAGTAAGAAGATATCTTCCATTCTCATGAAGGTATGCCCATCTTTAGAACCAGGTTCAAAGCAAATATCTTTTGAGGTCTTACTAAACATGACTGAACACTGAGGTTTATTACCATGTTTTTGCATGTGTTCGCATTTTGCGAAAACAGCTAGGATCAGAAGCAGAGGAGCCAAAAAAGATTTCCTGCCAGTTCTGGGAGTCTAAAAGTCAGAACTTTCAAGAGAAAAGGATAATTCTTATATCATGTGTAGCCTAACTTTATGCACTCTTAATATTACTTGAGGTAAACACTTGGAATTTGGGGTACTTTTTGACAATGAACTTGAGAGTCAAACTAGCCCTGTCCAAAACTCATACCTATACAGCAGATTACTCATGTTAGGGTCACTGCCTGTTAGTCAAATATATTAATGTAATAAAGCCAGTCACAAAAAGCAGCCTCAATATTTTTATGGATCACAAGTCTCCCAGGAGAGTTCTCTTTACTCTTGGAAGATGTTCTTTAAAGCCCAGAGACAACACAAATCAAACCGAACAGGGCACCTGCCACACAGGGTTTGGCCTTAAATTATTGGGAGAATCTTTAATTTCTAATTTGGCCAACCACCAGGTGTGAGGCACTGGGTTCAATCCTCAGCACCACACAAAAATAAATAAAATAAAAGTGTTATATCCATCTACAACTAAATATATATATCATATATATATATTATATATCATATACATATATTTCACATATATATTATATATGTATACATATGAAAGAACAAATCTTTAAAAACAACATGAGAGATGAATGTTCTAGAACAGAAATAACACATGGGTAGGAAGAGAAAATTTCAGGAAAGAGCTAGTGCCTAACATCTTGAGGGCAAAATCAGACTGTAGGCTATGGGCTCCTCTAAGGAAAAAGTTGCTCTGTATTTTAACGTTAAACTTGTTATAATTCCTCTCCTAGGCAACTTGATCTCCTCCTAATCTTGCAAAGTTGGGCCTCTAAACTGAGGCAAAATGGTACTGAGAAAACAAAATTGGACTCAATTTTTAATTTCTATTATAAACCTGCCACATATAATTTAGGAGAATAAAGTGAGATCTTCAGTGATTCGGCCTTGCTTTTGACTGTGTTGTCCGAATAAAGGAAAGAAAGATGGCCTTTCTCTAGGACCTGCTACAGACCAGGCACATGTATTGCTGTACTCAATCCTCATGATAATCCTGTGAAGCAATTATCTATTTTATAGATGAAGAAACTGAAACTAAGAAGGTTCCAAGGTAGGACTAAAGCTTCACTACACAACCTGCCATCTTCTAGAAGACAGAGAATGAAATTAACCACTATGTGAGTTAAAATAAACATTTTAACTGGGACAGAGGTTAATGTAAGTCCATGCCTGGACTCCTAATCCAGTTTTCTTTTCATTTTTTTGTATGTTTATTTTTCTTATGTTGCTATTTTCCACTTATAAGTTCTGCTAGTCCAGGGCCAACCCAACAAATTATTTACATTAAACCTGAAGGCAATTTATTATCATTATTATTGTAGACAAGTGAATCACTTGCAGACAAGTGAATCATAGTATGTGTAAAGTTGCTTCGAGGAGAAAAAAAAAACTATTATGAGTCACCAAATCTATTGTTAGGGCCTTAGAATTTAAGAAATAATAATGTGAAAACTTCATGCCCAGATAAATTTGTTGATTTCTTCCAGGAGAAGGAAGTTAAGAACAAGCTTTAGAATCATTCAGTGTGTCCTCCAAGCTTGCAGGACATAAACATATCATTCAACACTCCTGGGAAGTCAAACCCCCAAATCAATGGAAAAAGTATGAACTTTGGAAACAAGAAAAAATCTGGATCACTTTTTCTGTCTCCCATTAGGTGTGTGGCCTTTGAGGCAAGTCGCACAAACTCTCCAAGTTTCTTATTTTTCAGTTGTAAAAAGAGAACAAAAATAAGAATATTTCAATTGAAAGATTTAGGGGCAATGTCTACAACTCACAGTGCCCAGCAGTAGGTAAAATAGACCATTTTGACTATTACCTGTCATTCCAATGTGATGGCCTGCCACTCTCCTCTGTCACTGCATGTGGGCTCCCAACCTCTATTGCAATGACCTTTTCTACTCACTCACATACCCATTAACCCAGAGGCTATCTTCTCTGTGCAGTTGTCTTGGTCACTCTCTGCCCTGCTGTTTACAGTGGGTGCCTTCCCATGAGCATGCTGTGCATACAGCTGTGACAGCACTCTTGTTCTCTCACAAACATCTGTTTGCAAAACCACCCTTCCCATGATACTGTAAGCTCTTTAATATCAAGGAGTACACCGCTCATTTCCAGATCCTAATACCTCACAGACTACTTTACGATAAAAGCTGTTCAATAGACGGTTGTTGAATGAACACACTAAGCCCAGAAGATCAGTGCTACATGTTCTTTCAGGGTCATAATAAATCATTTTTTAATAATAGTTTTATGTGTCAATCCACTGAGAATATTTAAGAGTTCAACAGATTTCAAACAAATGTGCATCCCCCACCAGAAGAAACTGAAGCAAATGGGGTGATCAGGCATTTGTGGAAGAACAAGAGAATTTCAAATTCCATCTTTCTAGTGTTTGTTCCTTCAGCATAAAAGAAAACTAGATCATCATTGTTTTCAACTGAATGGGGGTGAAAGAAACATACCGCAAAGATAGTAGATGTTAAATTTAAATTTCTGGATAATATAATATCTTGTACTCCCTCAAGTGTGATGGATGTTTGTAATCAGTAAAAAAATGCAATTTGGTTTTACATGTAAAATATTTGGTTAGAACAGCTAAGAAGAATACAACTTGTGTGTATCTATTATGTACATGTTTGTATATGTACATGTGTTATACATATTTTTTTAAAAAATGCTTCCTTTGGGCACTCTTTTTTGAAAATTCAAATAGTTGAAGTTAAAATGGCTAACTTTTAAATTCATCATTACTGTCAAGAATGACATTAAGGTCACAGCTGTGCCAGTGATGCTAGGAACAGACAGAGGAACCAAAAGCATAAGTCACTGTGCTTTTACTGCTATATTTGGAAGAACTTCCATCCACTGAAGGAAGTCAGGCAGATCTGGTAAGGAAGTCTACCTATTAAACATAGCATACTAGATAAATGATGAGTCTACAAGGACAACAAAAGAAAACAAAGTTTAAGACAGTATTTGGCATGGTCTTCATTGTCTCTACTTGGGGTGAAAAGAAGTACAGTTACAAAAGGCCCCCAGGTTCCCACGCAGACTGCAAGCCGCCACCATCCCTTATAACTCTTCCTGCCAGAGTTTGGAATAAAGCTAGCAGACTTGAAAAGCTTAATTAAAGATAGATAGTCCTTAATAATGGAGCTTTACTCCCTGATTTCTCAGAACTAATGTAAATACATTAATATATCACTCATTTCTGGTCTGATATTCCCAGCCAAGTCAGTTGCTGACTAAGTCATGTGGCTGGGATTCAGCTTCGCACAAGAACCTTCCTAAGTCTCTGTCCTGACTTTAACTTAGCTTGGAAATTTGCAGTTATCAAACCATGGAATGGACTACAAAATCCATTGACCCACAGGAAAAATTAAACAAGTCCACATGGAAGGAAGGGTTCCATGTTATTCTGGAACTAAATATACATCTATAAATATTTATATACAGGCAGCCTTGCCTTCTTTACATCTGCCATCCCAGTGGGGTCCTAGATGGGTCAAACTGTGTATTCATTACATTATCACCCCCAAACAGGCCGGAAACCCCTTTAAGGATGCAGTCTGAGCCTGGTGTACTTGGTTGGACAATTTCCATCCAATAATTCAGGACAATCTTGACTTGTGAATAAAGTTAAATAACTACACTTCTTTGCATTGTATATATAAATTTTCTCAGTTTATCCTTTTTCCCACCATGTAGATTTTGCATTATAATGTTTCATGAATGAAAATAATGGGTTCAAGAAGACTATGTTGCTAAGTGTAGTGGTGAACACCTGTAATCCCAGTGGCCTTGGAGGCTGAAGCAGGAAGACCACAAGTTCAAAGTCAGTCTCATAACTTAGTGAAGCCCTGAGTAATTTAGTGAGACCTTGTCTCTAAGGATAGATACAGATATAGATATAGATATAGATATAAAAGGGCTGAGGATATGGCTCAATGGTTAAGTGCCCTGGGTCCAATCCATGATACAAAAAAAAAAAAAAAAAAAAAAGACTATGCTATTTGCCCAGTATCCTAGAGCTAAAAACCCCTAAAGCCAGATTGGACCTGGGTGTCTAGAATTCCAGAATTCATGTTCTAGCCCTTGTACATGGTGTTTACTTTTCAGAACAGAACAGAGATGGCTTGGTCTACATTTAAATTTTGGACAACTCTGTCCATGTTCAGCAGAATATTCTATAGCAGTGGCATTTTGTAACCTTTCATACTTGTTAAAGTGAACTGGTTAATGCGCATCCCTGACCTACCACCTCCAGAGCCTTTTACAGGATAATGGATAATGGAGAGCTATAGAGCTTTCCTGGTGAAAGTAATGGTGAAGTCTTCATTTTAAAAATTAGCTTAGAAGATAGTGGTGGTAAGAAAGAAAGCAAAAATAATAACAAGTGGGAAAGTTTTGTCTTTTCTCACTTGCACAAGCAAGACTTTGAAACAGAATCAAATTTATTTGCATGCTAACAATCACGTTTGACTCTGAAATGCAAGTGTGCTGATAAGATGTCTTCTTTTATGTTATGGAGGAGGAATTGTTTCAATTCATGAATAGTATGCTTGGCATGCATCTGATCACCCTATGTGTAAATCATCTATTAAGCCTTCTGTCAACTATGTTTAACCAAGTAAGAGTTCTCTTTCATCTTAAGAAGAAATATCCATATGTGAACTCTCCAGATTTTCACAGAGAAATGAGCTAGTCCTGTTTAAAATCATATCCATCAACACCATCTAAGTTATTTGAGAGTCTGACCAGGATATTTATTTACTGATATGATTTTTGGAATGTTTTGGTGTGCAGATTGTCTCCCATACCAGTTCTATTTTGATGAACATTCTTTAACATTCTTCCAAGTGATGTATCAGTGAGTATAAAATCTAAACAAATGAAAATGTACTTAAGATATTATTTGTTTTATTTTTTCCAATTCCTTTTCTTTTTTTAATTTTCTTATTTGTTCTAATTAGTTATACGTGACAGTAGAATGCATTTACACATTTTGATAAGTCATACATAAATGGAGTGTAATCTCTCATTTTTCTGATTATATATATTTTAGGATCACATAGGTTGGGGGAAGGAATGATAATAGAGTGAAACAGACATTATTACCCCATTTCTTCTCTTTAAGCATAGTTTCTTGTCATACCTATGGACTCAATTTAGAATTTAAGTTGTTCTCTCACCCGTAATTGTCACCTCAGAAAAACGCCCAGCACAGTTGCTTAGCAAATATTGACTGTATGAATAATGAATAATTAAGTTACTGATACTGTAGTTTTTGGCAAAAAAGCTAACTGTGCATTTAGTACACTTCTAAGTGAATAGCAGACCAAGAGTTCAGTGGAGCTATACTTTTCAAAATAGAATAAATTAGTTTCTGATTGGTAAGTCATCTAGAGCATTGGAGTACTTACATCTCTTTCAAGCTACAAATGAAGGAAAAATAAAATCCCACAGGCTTGTTCCCAAGCACAATCTTGGTATAAGGGTAGGGGACAAGGTGCAAGGGACATCTTATGGTATAATGGAAGGAGTAGGATTGTTGGCAGCTCTCATATGCATCATCTATACCCTGGAGACAATCATTTAAGGTTTTAAGTCACAAATGTACTCGTGTGTTGAGTTACTTCTCAGAATTTGAAGGATATATTTTCCCTTGATTACCCAAGAAGCTTGGGTAATTGTGGGTGCCTGGACATCTCTACCAGTGGCAGATATTGCTAGAGTTAACAGTGCAGGCTGTGGACTGGGGAAGTAGCTCAGTCGGTAGAGTGTTTGCCTTGCAAGCACAAGGTCTTGGGTTCGATTCCCAACACTGGGCAGACTTCTATCAAAGCTACTCTGCTGTTCTCTATGTTATTGTCTGGAAATATTACTTATCCTCCAACAACAGTTTCTACAGTTGTAAAATTAGAATAGCAATTTCTGATGCAAAGGACTGATGTGAAGGTTTCATGAGATACCTGTGAACACACATGACAGAATCATGAGCAAATATTAAATGTTCAATAGGTAAAAGAACTCTTTTATGATGCTGGTGCGTTACTCTATTACTAGCAATGCTGCCTTCCCAGTTTCTTCTGTTAGAGTGCACAGGGGTTACAGCAGGGTTACAGCAGATTCAATATGTTCAGTGTCAAGAAATAGAAGAAAACTATCAACAGGATAATCTGGAATACAACTCATCCTTCACAGTGAAATCTTGACAGTTATTTTAGAGTTGAATTTGGACTCTATTTTATATGCAGTGACCCTTGAATGATCCTGCTGTTTTCTAGAATAGCTCTTAACTGGGCTAGATCTAAAATAGGTACTGCAAGTTTTAAGGAAAAAAATGGAAACAATGTAAATATTTATAATGGCATAGGACACATCATTTCATCAGAATAAGAAAACAAAACAAAGCAGTGTCCCAGTCATGTTATATAACATCCAGTTTTATAGGGTTTGAGAATTTTCTATGAGGTTAAATATATCTAAGAAGTTGATACAGAAAATATATCAATATACCACATTTATTAATTAAAGTGTATGTGACCATTTTAAAAAATGTTCCAACCTGTCTATTCTATGACTAGCTGGATTATATAGTTAAATGTAGAATAGTTACCCTGGGAAATCTGTTCTATCGTGACTTTTCCTACAAAGGTAGTCATTTATGTAAATATTTCTAAGTGTACTCTTCCTACAATTGGTGGACTATGATGCCCACATCCCCTTAAAAGTTTAAGAAAGTAGAATTTCAAAGATAGAGTCTTGTACTCTTTGCATTCTATCTTCTTAAATGCAGTCTGTAGAAAATTAAAAGATAAATTTTTAAAAACCAGAAATTCTACAAAATACTACAAATACTACAGCTCCAGTTAACCCAGACATTAATTCACTGTGGCCTGGAGAGCCTTCAGATTCCTTGCCAAGCTCTAGATTTATTCAGGTCCCGGGGTAATTTGGGTGGGTTAAGTTTACTTAAAGTCTTCTTTGGCCTCAAGCTTCCAACCTTCACCTGCTGTTTAACATTCCTTTCCAGATTCTTAAAAGCTCTGTTTACATCAAAAAGGAATTTTATGCCTTAATACAAAGTAATCATGAAAAGACACACTTGTCAACCTCACTCCCCAGTAGCAGGTTTTGACTTCTTTTTTTCCCCCCCCTGCTTTGAACTAAGCTAGCAAGTTAACATAACTTTAGAAAAAATATAAAAAGTAATACACTTTTAGGACACACTTTTTCATTTCTCAGGTCAACAGTATATCTTATTAGTTTACAGCATGATTTATTAGTTTGGTTTTTCTCATGCCACAATGTGATCCATGTAGTTCTGTATTTTTTAATCAGTTTGTTTAACCAAATTGCTCCTGGCATTTTTTTTTTTAAAGAGTGATTTTTTTTTCAGTTAATGTATGCATAAAATTGTTGAAAGAACATGGTACCCAAATGTTAGACATCAATCACAGAAAGGGGAACTTGCACAGAATGTGGGAGGCTGGTTCTCAGAGCTTCCTGCTCCTGACTGGGGCATGACTTAACCTCCAGCAGCCACAGGAAGATTTGGCACCACTGACCCCGATTCTATTCCTGGCCAGGAACAGAACACACACCAAGAAATGTCACCTAGGGGCCATAAAAAATAATGACAGTTATTTATCAATTTAAACGATATGGAGTATGTTATTCACACATCAAAATTCTCTTTATCTTGTTGGAAACTCCATTCCTTTAAAAATTATTTTGAAAACATCATTTCTATGACTGGATCTATCTGATTAGATGTAAAACTACATCCTCAAATTTCAAAAGGAGGGTCACATAAAATGTACCTGAGATCCCTAGTTTTGTATCTTCCTCATGCTTTTACTTTGTAAAACCAGAGAGAAATGTCGTCCTAACTAGTAAACAGATGATCAAAAATGGCATCTGTGACACAAAGCTCAATCTCTACCCTGGAAATCTTATTCAACACTCCAACCTGTAAAAAGCTCTCCTACCTCTAAACTGACTTTAGAAATAGTTTTAGTATCATGCAATTTACTTAATGATTCTCATGTTGGTGCATTTAATTAATCTTTCTAAGAAAACTGGAATATATTTAAGGCTAAAATCATTCCAGTTTCCATTTTTCTTCTACAGGGTTTTAGGCAATGAATATGGTGGGAGGAGTCATGTTTATTATATTTATTATCTCAGTTAACAAAGCTGTTTATGTGCTGAAGTTGTGCCTTGGTGATCATCAGTACTTAAAAGCACATGCATGATCCAAGGGTGTTCATTTTTTACAGGACAATGATCATTCACTTCATCTAAGAGAACATGTTTTCAATGTTGCAGTACTATGTCCATAAAATATGTTGTCATTCTATTTTAAGCATTCCTTCAAGAACAAGATCATGTGCAGCAGTGCAGAGCTTCACAAAGTACTATCATTTTTTAAAAAATCAACATTCTCTGGTGGATTGGGAGGAAATTAGAGCCATACTGCTTACAAAAAGAATTACAAATTTATGGCTGATTTCCGGATCCTCAAAAAACACAATCCGAAAAAGAAATGTTGACCTAAACATACTACATAAAGTTAAAGAAACATTTTTCTAACTCCACCAGTCTGATGCTGATCCACAGAATATAGATCCCACTGATATTTCATGTACAAATGGGAGAAAATTTTCCCACTTTAACTGAATTTGGAATATTGTAATCACATATCATGCACACAACAAAGTAGAAACTTTCTAAGGGTGTGAATTCCTCGGAAAGAGACTCAGGTTGCCCAGCTCTGCATCCACAACAATTCACCAGTGATATCCCCCAAAAAAAGTCTCCTATCAGTAACAACATCATTCTGTTTCTACTTGGATTCTTAGTAATAGTGTTGGTGAAAGTTCAAAAACCTGTTCTCCAGAGGAGAATTGAGGCTCTTTGAAGCTTTTTCCGATTTCCACCTGTCGTGTAACTACTCCCACAGACCTGATTTCAAGGTAACAATATGAGAACATTGAACAGAGAGTTGGGGGGAAGGATGATAGCACCAATATGCAGAAGCCATCTCAAAGCAAGGTCCAGGACAATACCCCAAAGTTTTCTTCCAACAACCAGGTCAAAGGTGTGGAAGGTCTTAAGTGATAAGGAATCAGCTCTCAGGTGTTAAGTCTTGCCAGGGAATTAGGTAAAAAGATTTCAAGTAATTACTGGTGGACAGCATTCAAAGGAAAGGAAAATTTAAAGCTGCATCAATTTTCAAAAATCTGTGGAAGGTCAAAGGAACTAATTTTGATCACTCTAAAAAAGGAAGAACTCTCTAACAAGTTTAATAGACATATGTTCTTCCTCCTCAGGTTTCAGTTTCCTTAACCTGAAGACATTTAGGAAAGACTGGAAGACCACTTGACACTAGATGGCAAATGTAGTAATTGATTTTAGGGTTCTCTGTGTACTTAGAGTCTGTGAGGTTCAAACTGCTTAAACTAAAACATAAAGAACCTATCCCTTGGTCAACACTGCTGCCACTGATCCACCACTGCCTCTGCCCAGAGGTCCATTGCCAGGGTGCCTGCAGGTTTGATTGCATGCAGCTGGTCACCTCTGTCTGGGGACACCTGCCTGGGTCTGGAGGTCCAGTGTTGGGGTGCCTATGGGTGTGGCTGCACCTGAGGTCTTCCTGCAGGGTGTGCAAAAGGTTGCCATTGTGCTACTTCTTCCCAGTGTCCTTTGTGTGACCACATCCCCAGTGGTCTCTCTGCAAGTTGGAATAGCATTGAAATCTTGGGAATGCATTGTGGCCAAACCTGAGGTATCTGAGGCCCAGATCCATTAGATAGTGACAGGGTCTGTGTGGGCCTGTCTGGGCCGGCCAATCCCATGAAAAGTCAGAGACTGGGGGCATTTTTCCCAGCAGGGAGCACAGGTTGGAGAGACTGGAGAGAGCCAGATTATCCCCAGCTGTGCAAGTCCTGAAGTGCACAGAGATGAATGGGACTGTCTACATCAGGTCCAAAGGTTGGAAGAGGGTGAGAGGGCATCTTGATATCAGTTCACCCAGCCAGATGGACCAGCACCCACTGGAACTGGAGCTACCATCAAACTCCAGACAACCACATCTATCAACAGAGAAGGGAAGCTGAGAAACTTTTGAATGCCAACAGAAATAATTGTTCAGTTTTCCATCAAGATATTTTTTTTCCTCTCTAACATCTGTACCGTATTTGAAACCAAGTATTTTTCATGCATCAGTTTATTGAGGTCTGTGATATATGAATAGCATTTTTAGTTTTGTTGTGTATTCTTATATTTTTACTTTTTTTTTCTTTGCATATATCTGTCCTCTCAATTATCTGTTCCCCTGGATTCTCTTTCTCTCTTTTCTTCTGCTAACAGCCAATCTCTTTCAATTCCTCTTCTACTCTTCCTCCTATAATCTCTTACTTCTATTGTCTCTCCTCTGCCCACATAAGTATCACATCCTACATGACTGTTTTCCTTTTGTCAACCATTTGAAATTGTAAAACATTCTAGCAAATTTACTGTTTATATTGTATACAATAATTGAACACATCATTTATGTTTATTGTGACAAAACTATAGACTTCTTAATAGGAGCTATTAGATTTAAGACTGTATATTGTTTACATTGGCTCCTGTTAATATTGGTCTCCCCCTTAAAGGTGAGGTACTGGAAACCTTCAGGGACACAATAAGTCTACAGAATAGAATCTGAACTGCCTCAGATTCATACTGCTAGATGGGAAAACATACAAACAACGTTAAAAAAAAAAAAAAGGGAACAAAACACCCAAACAAACCAAGATGCTACAGTAATAGAATCTATTGGCAACACAATAGAAGAAATGTCAGAGGAGTTTAGAATGTTACATAAACTGATCTGCAAAGTGAAGGAAGGTATAAGGAGTGAAATCAGAAAATACAGGAAGTGAAAGATCACTTCAATAAAGAGGCAGATATTCTCAGAAAAAGAAAAAAAAAAGCAGAAATCCTTGAAAAGTAGGAATCGATAAACCAAATTAAATTGGATGGAAGGCATCGCCAACAGGCTAGACTGCTTGGAAGACAGAATCTCAGGCAATGAAGACAAAATATATGATCTTGAAAATAAAGTTGGCCAGGAGAGATGGTAAAAAACCATGAACAGAACTTCCAATAATTATGCGATAACATGAAAAGACCAAATTTAAGATTTATCAGGATAGACGAAGGCACAATCTTTTCAATGACATAATATCAGAAAATTTCCCAAACCTAAAAAATGAAATAGAAAACCAAATACAAGGGGCTGGGGATATAGCTCAGTTGGTAGAGTGCTTGCCTCCTATGCACAAGTTCCTGGGTTCAATCCTCAGCACCAAAAAAAATACAAAAAAAAAACAAAAAAACAAAAAACAAATACAAGAGGTTTACAGGACCCCAAATGTACAAAATTATAGCAGACCCAGACAAAGGCACATTATAATGTGAATGACTTACAAAATAAGGATAAAATCTTGAAGGTCATGAGAGAAAAAATCAAATTACATATAGGAGGCAACCAATTCAGATCTCAACTGATTTCTCAACCCAGACCCACAAAGCTAGGAGGTCCTGGAATAATATATTTCAAGCAATGAAAGAAGATGGATGCCAAATAAGAATTTTATATCCATAAAAATTAGGCTTCAATTTAAAGATGAAATAAAAACCTTCCATGATAAACAAAAGTTAAAAGAATTCACAACTAGAAAGCCTGCACAGCAGAACATTCTCAACAAAATATTCCATAATATTTCATGAAGTGAAAAAAAAAAATAGTAGAAACCAGCAAAGGGAAGAACTATACTAAAGGAATAGTCAATCAAAGGAGAAATTAAGTCAAATTAAAAATCATAAATACACCAAAATGACTTGGAATGCAAATCACATCTTAATAATAACCTTGAATGTTAATGGCCTAGTTCATCAATCAAAAGACATTATTACCTCATGTATGTACATGTCTGCATGACCTATGTGATCCTACAATATGTACAATCAGAAAAATGAGAAACTATACTCCATTTATGTCTGATTTATCAAACTGTATAAATGCATTCTACTGCCATGTACAACTAATTAGAATGAATTTTAAAATTATTTTTAAAAAGACATAGACTGGCAGATTGAATTAAAAAACAAGACCCAGGGGCTGGAGTCGAAGCTCAGTGGTACAGCACTTGCCTAGCATATGCAAGGCACTAGATTTGATCCTCAGCACCACATAAAAATAAATAAAGTAAAGGCATTGTGTTCATGTACAACTAAAAAAATTAAAAATTAAAAAAAAGACCCAGTAATATGCTATTTCCAAGAGACTCATCTCATAGACAAAGGCATCCCCAGACTGAAGTTGAAAAAATGAGAAAAAAAAACATATCACTCACATTAATCATGTAAACAAGCAGGGGTTTCCATCCTCATATTAGACAAAGTGGGCTTCAAGCCAAAGTTCATCAGAAGGGACAAAGAAGGACACTTTATACTGTTTAAGGGAACTATACGTCAGCAAGACATAAAAATTGTAATACATATTCCCCAAACAATGGAGCATCTATGTACATCAAACAAACCCTTCTCAATTGCAAGAATCAAATAGACCACAACACAGTAATACTGGGTGACTTTAACACACCTCTCTCACCACTGGAAATATCTTCCAAACAAAAACTAAATAAAGAAACTATAGAACTCAATAATATAATCAATAATTTAGACTTAACAGACATATATATCATATCCCATCCATCAATGAGCAAATACACTTTCTTCTCAGTAATACATGGATCCTTCTCTAAAATAGACTATATCTTATGACATAAAGTAATTCAGTAAATACAAAAATAATAGAAACACTATCCTGCATTCTATTAGATCATAATAGAATGAAACTAGAAATCAATGATAAAATAAAAATTGAAGCTACTCTAAAACCCAGAGATCAAATAATACACTATTGAATGATGAATGGATAACAAAAGAAATGAAGGATGAAATAAAAAAAAAGTACTTAGAGGTAAATGAGAACACCAATACAGCACATCAAAATCTCTGGACACCTTGAAGGCAGTACGAAGAGGAAAGTTCATTGAATTAAGCTCATTCATTAAAATAATAAAAAATCAACAAATAAATGACCTAACATTTTATCTCAAAGCCCTAGAAAAAAGAACAAATCAACACCAAAAGCAGAAGGCAGGAAATAATTACAATCAGATCTGAAATCAGTGAAATTGAAATAAAAGAAACAATTTAAAAAATTGACAAAACAAAAATCGGTGCTTTGAAAAAATAAATAAAATTGATAAACCCCTAGAAATGCTAATGAAGAGAAAGAGAGAGAAAACTCAATTTACTAAAATATGTGATGAAAAAGGAAAAGGAAATACATGACAGACACTACTGAAATACAGAAAATAAGTAGAAACTATTTTGAAAAATATACTCCAATAAAGGAGAAAATCTTAAAGATATTGACAAATTTCTAGAGACATATGACCTACCCAAACAATAAAGATGACATACATGATTTAAACAGATCAATTTCAAGCAATGAAATAGAAGACACCATAAAAAGTCTGCAAATCAAGAAAAGCCATAGACTGATTCTCAGCCGAGTTCTACAAGACCTTCAAAGAAGAATTAACACTAATATTCTTCAAAGTATTCCATGAAATAGAAAAGGAGGGAGCCCTTCCAAGCTCATTCTATGAGGCTAATATCACCCTGATACCTAAACCAAACAAAGACACATCAAGGAAAGAAAACTTCAGACCAATATCCCTGATGAACATAGATGCAAAAATTCTCAATAGAATTCTGGCAAATCACATACAAAAACATATTAAACAGCTGGTAGAGTGCTTGCCTCGCAAGCACAAATCCCTGAGTTCGATCTCCAGTACCGCAAAAAAAAAAAAAAAAAAACATATTAAAAAGATTAGTGCACCACGATCAAGTGGGGTTCATCCAGGGATGCAAGGTTGAGTCAATGTACAGAAATCAATAAATGTAATTCATCACATCAATAGACTTAATGACAAGAATCATATGATTATATCAATAGATGCAGAAAAAGCATTTGACAAAATACAGCACCTCTGCATGTTCAAAACACTAGAAAAACTAGGAATAATAGAAATATAGCTCAACATTGTAGAAACTATGCTGAACCAAGGTCAACATCATTCTAAATGGAGAAAAATTGAAAGCATTCCCTTCTAAAAACTGGAACGAGACAAGGATGCCCTCTTTCACCACTTCTATTCAACATAGTCCTTGAAACTCTAGCCAGAGCAATTAGACAAGAGAAAGAAATTAAAGGGATATGAATAGGAAAAGAAGAACTCAAACTATCAGTATTTGCAGATGGCATGATTATATATTTAGAAGATCAAAAAAATTCCATCAGAAAACTTCTAGAACTAATAAATGAATTCAGCAAAGTAACATGATATAAAATCAATACCCATAAATCAAAGGCACTTTTATACATCAGTGATGAATCCATTGCAAGAGAAATTAGGAAAACTACCCCATTCACAATAGCCTTCAAAAAAAAAAAAAAAACTTCAGAATCAATCTAACAAAAGTGGTAAAAGACCACTACAATGAAAGTTACAGAACATTAAAGAAAGAAATTAAAGAAGACCTCAGAAGATGGAAAGACACCCCCCCATGCTCCTGGATAGGCAGAATTAATATTGTCAAAATGGCCATACTACTAAAAGTATTATACAGATTTAATGCAATTCCTATTAAAATCCCAATAACATTCTTCAGAGGTCTAGAAAAAGCAATCATGAAATTCATTTGGAAAAATAAGAGACCTAGAATGGCTAAAACAATCCTTAGCAAGAAGAATGAAGTAGGAGGCATCACAATATCAGACCTTAAGCTATACTACAGAGCCATAGTAATAAAAACAGCATGGTATTTGCACCAAAACAGACATGTAGACCAATGGTATGGAATAGAGACGGAGAGACGAACCCACATAAATATTGTTGTCTCATACTAGACAAAGGTGCCAAAAACATAAACAGCATATTCACCAAATGGTGCTGGGAAAATTGAAAATCCACATGTACCAAAATGAAATTAAATCCCTATCTCTCACTCTGCATGAAACGCAACTCAAAGTGAATCAAAGACTTAGACACTAGAACAGAGACCTTGTGCCTAACAAAAGAAAAAGTAGGACTAAATCTTCACCATGTTGGCCTAGGATCTGACTTCCTTAACAAGACTCCTAAAGTGCAAGAAGTAAAATCAAGAATTAGTAACTGAGATGGATTCAAACTAAAATGCTTCTTCTCAGCAAACAAAACAATCAAGAATGTGAAGAGAGAGCCTACAGAATGGGAGAAAATCTTGACCACATGCACCTCAGAGCATTAATCTCCAGGATATATAAAGAACTCAAAAAACTCAACACCAAAAAACAAATAACCCAATTGATAAATAGGCTAAGGAACTGGACAGACACTTCACAGAAGAAATACATTGATCAACAAATATATGAAAAAATGTTCAACATCTCTAGTAATTAGAGAAATTCAAGTCAAAACTACTCTAAAATTTATCTCACTCTAGTCAGAATGGTAATTATCAAGAATATAAGCAACAGTAAATATTGGCAAGGATATGGGGAAAAAGGTATACTCATACATTGCTGGTGGGACTGCAAATTGGTGTAACCACTATGGAAAACAGTATGGAGATTTCCCAGAAAATTTGAAATGGAACAACAATTTAACCCAGTTATCCCACCCTCAGTTTACACCCAAAGGACTTAAAATCAGTATATTACAGTGATGCAGTCACATAAATATTTATAGCAGCTCAACTCACAATAGCTGAAACATGGAACCAACCTAGATGCCCTTCAACACATGAATGGATATAGAAAATGTACTATGTATATATATGATGAAATATTACTCAGCTTTAAAGAAGAATGAAATTATGGCATTTTCTGGTAAATGAATGGAGTTGGAGAATATCATGCTAAGCAAAATAAGCCAAGCCCAAAAACCTAAAGGACAAATGTTTTCTCTGATATGTGGATGCTAATTCACAATAAGGTGGGAGGGACTAGGGAAGGATAGAGTTACTTTATACAGGTAGAGGGAAGTGAAGGGAGGGGATGGGGTATGGGGGTAGGAATGATAGTAGAGTGAAACAGACATTATTACCTCATGTACACATGTGACTGCATGACTGATGTGATCCTACAACATGTATAAACAGAAAAATGAGAAATTACACTCCATTTATGTATGATGTGTCAAAGTGCATCCTACTGTCATGTATAACTAATTAAAACAAATAAAATTTTTAAATGTTAAAAAAAGAAACTATCCCTTTCATCTTTCAATATGAATGAAGTTGATGGTATTGTAGGCTTATGTCTGAATGTATACAAGAGACTTTAAGTAGTTTATTTGTAATATAATAAATTTTTAATTAAAAGATAAGTATTTTAAATTTTATAAATTTCAATCCAATATGTTTTATTAATAACTTCAGTAATACTGTCATCATGAAATAATTCATATATCTCTTCTCACCCCTATATCCTATCTATTCAAAGTTGGAAATGAGGTGTTTCATTTGTTTAATGTTTTATTTGTTTCTTTTAGCATGGCCAAATAGTTCTCAAAGTAATGTCATGCTTTTCTAACCAATTTTGGTAAACCTGTACTTTAAATAAACCCCCAGTTTAGGAGGGTGATTGTAATTCAATCCTGTAAGTCCTCAATACAATGTGGTGTGCAAGAGCTTTAACTGCTTATTGACACCCTGTATATAACCACCTCTCACAGCCTGCATTTCTCCATGAAGAACCATCAAGTATTAAGTTTTTCGGCCCTTACAGTATCTTCAAGCACAGGGTGAGTTTGTCCACTTGGTCCTTAAAGCAATCTAAAAGCAATAATCCTCCTAAAACTTCATTGCTGCCCTGGAAGTCAGCTCTAATCCCTCCCTCCAATACTAAGACATAGTTCTATTTGAAACACCATGTAATTGTAATTACAAGCTCTGTGTTCTTCCTGGTAGTAAGCCAAAATATTTGAAATCAGCTTATAGTAAGCATATATTGAGCTAGGAACTGTCATATTGCAATATGGGATAAATTATGGTCATTGTTCCAGTTCAGCCAGGGTTCCACTAGCATTATACACAATGTGAGGTTCTCAAAACACCGAGGTCTCCAAAAAGAGTCCCTTTCCACTTTCTTCCATCTTCTCCAATAACAAGGCTTTGTTTCGCTCTTCTTTTGTGCCCGTTGTCTCCCAGCTAGGAGATGCTCAAACAATTTTGAAAAACAAACTATCATATAAAATCCACAGGGTTTACAGTAATGGAGAATGTCTCTTGACTCTCAGTTCCAGGTCTTACCAGCTCTGTGATTACAAATGTTAACCTCTTAGAGCTTATATTTCCGAATCATAAAAAAAAAAAAAAATTGGGAATAACACTACCTGACTAGTTGGAGTACTATAAAAATTAGAGATAATTTTGTAAAACTGCTAGAACAATGCATGAACTGAGTAGACACTGCAGTCACACATCGTAAGGATGATGAGGTTGACTCACTGATTCATAGAAAGCATAATTTCCCCAGCCATCCTGCCTTGCCAAGAGCAGTGTTCAAAAACAAATCAATCTACTCTCTTCATGTGGAGTCTAGAATTTTCTGTTTGTGATCACATAAAACTTTATTTTTTCCCCATAATAAAATACATATAACCCTATTTTTAACCATCTTAAAGTGTACAATTGAATGATGACTAAATGCATTTATGATTATGCAACCATCACCACTATCGTATTATAGAACTTTTTCATCATCCCAAAAGAAAACCCCAAACACACTAAGCAGTCACTCTCCTTTTTTCCCTTTTCCTCCAGCTTCCGGCAACCTCTAATCTGCTTTGTATCTCTATGTATTTACTTTTTCTGGATATTTCACATAAGTGGAACTTAATATGTGACCTTTGTGTCTGGTTTTCTTTCACTCAGCATAATGGTTACTATGTCATTTCATGTATTCCAACATCATTTACTATTCCTGAGTAATTTTCAGCTGTGTTGCCTTTTATTTATTCATTTATGAGTTCGATGGACATCGAGTTGTTTCCAAATTTTGGCTACTGGGTTGATATAAACAGTCATACTAAAGTTTATTTTTGTACCCTCTGTTTTCAATTCTTCTGAGCATATACCTATGAGTGAAATTGGTGAACCATGTGGTAATTTTGTTTCATAACTTTAATCTTGTACTCTTGAAAATTGTGAAGGTTAAGTTTTAAAAGTTAAGCATACATTTGTCATACAAACCAGCGATTCTAGTCTTGGGAATCTCCCATGAGAAATGAAAACATATGTCCCCAGTAAGAGTTACATATGAATCTCCATAGCAGCATTGTTCATAATAGCCCAACATTAGGAAAAGAAAACCTAAATGTCCATCATCTCATGAATACAAGGTGGTATTTGCAAAATTGAAAGAATATTCTTCACCAATAAAATATAATAAACTACTGATCACACTACAACATGGATAGACCTCAAAAGAACTAAGTTAAATGAAAAGAGGCCAGACCAAAAAGACCACATATTGTATCATTCCACCTTTACAAAATGTCCAGAATAAGAAAATCTATACAGGGAAGAGGTGATAACTGGTTGCCTGGGACTGGGAGTAGAAATGAATCAAAACCGTAAATGGACATAAGAAATATTACTGGGATGGTGACAATGTCCTAAAACTGGACGATGATGATGGTTTCACAACTCAGAAAATGTACCAAAACATTGAATTATATATTTGAAATAGGTGAGCTTTATAAATTATACCTCTATGAAGTTATAACAACAATGGCATAAGGAGAAAGGAAAAGTAAGAAACAACTATTTTTCCATGTTATCCATGACTACACTGGGTCCCTAAGTTCATCATCATACTCAAGGATAAAAAAGCCTCCTAACTGGTGTCCTCAGCGTCTCTAAAATTGTTTTAGATTCAAATTTATCTCTACCATGCCACCAAAGTATCTCTACCAAATCACCAAATCAAGTTATTCCTTCTAAAATTCCAAACGAATAGAACATGCTCAGAGGTCTCCAGAGAATACTTGCTGCCTTCAATGTAACAGTCAAGATCCACAACCTACCATTATTTCTACTATTCCATAACAAACTATATGGCTTCAGCTTGATGCAACTGTAACCACTTGAGTCAGAATCACTATGATTGCCCCTGAGCCATTACCCTGATTTCTCCTACATAGTTTCCCAGCAACTTATAAATAGATGTTATGGTCTGGATATGAGGTGTTCCCCCAAAGCACCTGCATTAATGTAGGAATATTCAGAGGCAAAATGTTTAATGGATGAGAACTATAACCTAATCAGTCCCTCCTAGTTTGGGTTAGCTGTGTGGTAACTGTAGGCATGTATGTGGGGTTTATAACCAGAACCTGACATGGATTCCCCTGACTTTTTAATATTATCTCAACATAAAAGGGATATATTCAAGTCAGGATAACATCAGTTTTGTCCTAATCCATAAATATGCCCCTATTTCTGACCTAAATTGTGGGGCTCCAACTAGTTTTGTTGCAACCTAGGACCATACTCTTATCAGTAAGTCCCTCAATAAATTGCACTTGGTGCAACTCTAGATTTGTCTGTCTCTCTGTTTTGGTCTCATGGCACCTTGAGGCTGGACCTCATACACTAGGCCTGAGTTGTTCTGAAACACAAACTATCTGCTACCACCATGCAGGTTTCTATGACTGCAATAAAGTCATTTTTTTTCTAAATTCCAAGGATCCCCCATGTCTCTTTCTCACCTGCTGTTTCACCTCTTCTCTTAGTACATTAAAATTTTTTTCAACATATAAGATATTCCTCAATTCCATTTTCTTAAGAGTTCTTTATTATCTTTTAAGTCTACATTAGTGTTTTGTAGTAACATTTGTCTTAATCCTTCATTTTTACCTTTAAATCTCGATGGTATTGGACTCTAGAGAGCTGGTAAGCAGATTGCATGGGTTCAAATTTTCATGAAAACACTTATAAGTCATGCCCTTAAGAAACTCTAATTAACATTTAATTATTAATTATTATTAATTTATTCATTAATGAACATGATATCATGGTTTGGCATGAAAATTATAAATTATACAAGTTATATGAGAACATTTAGCATCACAACTGGCACACTGAAAGAAAATCAGTAAACGTCAGTCATTTTACAACTCGTATTATTTGTCTACATTGTATGATTTTTTAATAGTTTATTTATTTTGATTCATTCCAAACTACATTGTATGTTAATTTAACTGATTTCTAGTGAATCAACCTATGATTAGGATACAAGATTTGATAATAGAAATTATACCCACCATGTTTTTATATTCTCCACAGCACTTGATACAATGACTAGACAAATATTTATTGATTAAATTCTTGATTTATTGACTAATTCAAAGAAGCAAAAGGCAGATTTTAGGCCTCTATCTTGGATATCAGGGAACTGTTGGATTTTTTTTTTTTTCCATTTCTGCCTGAATGTATATCCTCTGAACTTGTCTATACTTGAACATGATAGCCACAGACTTCATGATATGAAGCAACACGAAGACTTACTTACACTCAGGTAACATCATCAACAATGACATAATAGACTCTTATTTCCAGAGACCGATGTACCATTCATTCATTTGTAAGCATAACTAGGCTGTGGAGTGAAAATAAATAAGACCATTTCCTAATCTCAAGGAGTCAGAATCCAATAGACTGAAATAGATTAGTAACAAAGTTCCTTCAGAAATCACAGCACATGAGATTGAAGTAAGCAAAGTAATGCAACAGCAATTGGAGCATAGAAGAAATATATATGCAAAGAAATTCAGGAAAGGATTTAGGAAGCTTAACACTAATAGAAGATGGAGATTTTCAGGGGACTAAGAATATTTCCTGTGAAGTGGGAATATAGAATACCTAAGTATGGAAGCTTGAAATTAACCACTGTGATTCCAAGGATAGCAAACCATTCATAATGACTGGAGGGACAAGTACAACATGGTCAGATTTTTAATCTAGAATTATCTGCTTAGTTTTTAATAGAACAAGTCAAAGGAGAAAAAGTCTGAAGATATAGAGATAAGTTTGAAAATGGTTTGGATAAGATATGGTGAGAACTTTTAATTAGACCATGGAACCCTTGTAAAAACTTACAGATAGTATGTAATATATAATATAGCTTTATAGATTTATAAATATATAAATTATAAATTATAAATTATATTTACAAGCTTTATAAATTATAATATAGATTTATAATAGTAATAATAAGAATATAATTGCCATAATAATTATAAAATTAACTAATATTAATTTACATATAATGCACCTGTGTTAAATTTGTTAAAATATTAATGGAACTGGAAACTTGGGACTTAATGTGTTAAAGCTAAAACATTAAGTTAAAAGAATTTCAGCTTTGACATTTCAATATCCAAAAGGTCATAGGACAGTAGTGAAAAGGTTCTGTGTTGTTTTTGTTGTTGTTCTTCTTCTTCTTCTCCTCCTCCTTCTCCTCCTCCTCCTCCTCCTCCTTTTCCTTCTTCTTCTTCATTGCTGGTGGTTTTTTGGTTTGGTTTGGTTTGGTGTATATAATCCTGAACCTCAAGGAGATATCCAGAAAAGAGAGTTGGACTAAATGAATAGAAGTTGTGGGTATGAATGATATCACTCAGACAAGAGTGACAAGATGAGAAGAGAAGTAAAAAGCAGCATTGGTAATACAAACATTCAAGGGGTCAGCAGCAGAGAGGGATAAGAACTGATGGTCTGGAAGTTGGATAATAAGAAGAGAAAGGAGTCAGATAACAAACAAAAACAGAACTTTAGGAGGAAAGAGGTGGTAGTCAAGCACATCCATTTCCCAAAAGAATTACATACAGTGAAGGCTGAAAGAAGTTCATTGGATTTGGATGTTAAAGAATACATTTTCACTTTTTCAATGGATTAAAAATTAATATATATACAGTGCAGCTGCGCATGCCTGTAATCCCAGCAACTGGAAAAGATGAGGCAGAAGGATCACAAGTTCAATAACTTAGTGAGACCCTAAGCAACTTAGCAAGACCCTGCCTCAAAATAAAAAATAAAAATGGCTTGGGATGGGACTCAGTGGTTAAGGACCTCCTGTTCAATCTGTGGTACCAAAAAAAAAAAAGAATGAGTTCAAAGGAAACTCTATTACTCTGCTATAAGAAAATATCTGAGATTCGATCATTTATAAAGAACAGAAATATATTTACTCACCCTTCTGGAGGCTAGGAAGTCCTAGACCAAGGCACCAATAGGTTCAGTGTCTGTTGAGGCACTTGTTCTTTGCTTCTAAGATGGCGCCTAGTTGCTATATCCTCTAAAGAGGATGAATTCTGGGTCCTCGTGAGGCAGAAGAGATGGAAAGAGCAAACCCACTCCCTCAATCCCTTTTATAAGTTTCCTGGTCCCATTCATGGGGACTCCACCCTCATTAATTGATCCTCTCCTGGAGGCCCCAGCTCTTCATCCTATCACATTGGTGATTAAGCTTCAACATGTGATTTTGGGGAACACAGGCCATAGCAGAAGCAGAGTCTCTTCTTTCTAAAATCATGATGTAAAGGTCAGGGGTGGAAACAATAGCAGCTAACAGTGGAACATGAAATCATTTACATATTTGTTTCCTAATGAAAGATGCTTGAAAATGTTTAGAGTCTTCAGGAAAGTATGAAGGGAGGTATGGAAATATAGTAAAAGGAAAAAGTATGTTTTTTAAAATAGTAAAGAATTATTAACAGCAATCCTGGAAAAGGATCATTCAAACCTCTCTTCTGCAACTGGATGACAATAAAGGAAAGAGGCTGTTCATACAGATGAGCATAGGCTTATGGGATGTTGAAGGACTTCAAGCCTGATAGACCCAAGTTTGTTTGGTTGGTTTTATTTGCTTACTAGATCTTTGTTTGTTTGGTTTTCATATTGTTTATTATCTTAAGAAGCAGGAGTCTAGGGTCTGGTTTGGATTAGTTGGAATGGAGAAAGAGATAGAAAATTAAGGAAAAATTAAAACTGAGCATTAGTATCAAAGGAAGACTAGGGCAAGGGATTGATAAGATACACTACTAAAGTCTTCATTAGATAAGGTATATAAGGAGGAAGTGACTCAGGCCCTGGAACTCTTAAGTCAAAGAAGAGAATAGTGGAGCTAAGGGAATGAGAAAATGGAAGGAGAGTGTTATTGTTAGAGAATGGCCACTGGAGGTAGAACAGAACTAGGTTATGCTAAGGTTCAAGCTGTGACCTTAGATGTCAGATGCTTGGTGGAGGTTACTGAAGAGTCAAATCTAAAGAAATTTTGAAAATTAATTAGTTGCATCATGAAAAAAGTTCTCAATGAATGAGGAGTGTGAATGGTGCTGTGTTTTGAATACATCTCCCAAAAAGCAAGTAAGCAAGAGTTAGAAACTTAGCCCCCACAGCAACACTGTTGGGAAATAAGACCTAATGAGAGGAATGAGGTCATGAAGGTTCTGCATTACCATGGGACTGGGTTATCATAGGAGTTGGTTCCTTATAAAAAACTAAGTCAGCCCCCCACACCTCTCTCTCTCTCTCTCTCTCTCTCTCTCTCTCTCTCTCTCTCTCTCTCTCTCTCTCTCTCTCTCTCTCTCTCTCCTTCTCTCTCTCTCTCCCTCACTCTCCCTATTGCATTTCTGCCTTTGACCATGGGGCAATCCGGCACAAAGGCCTTTATTATACACTAGCCCCTCAGTCTCTAGATGTGAGTCATGAGTCAAATAAACTTCTGTTCATTGTAAATTACCCAGCAGCACAAAATAGACTAAGATAAGTGATAAACTGACATTATGTTAGATAATATAAATGTTAGAAGAATTTTTATTTAGAGTTGAAAATGAATGATCAGAAAGTTGCAATGGAGAAAAAGGATAAACATGATACTATGTCTTTTAACTGTGTCATGAGAAAATAATGAGTATTTATATACAAAGATGAGTAACATGTCTGGGAGAATAATAGTTTTCTAATAATGACAGAATATGGAGGAAGCAGTAGATGAAGAGTTTGAAGATATGAAGCACTTTCTTTTTCCTCAAATCAGAGTTCATAAGATCGCTTTAAGTATATTTTGCCTGAGGGGAGCTCTCAAGCTTGTTTTGGGAAGCCTGTTTTCTAAATCTATTCTAGAAGCATGTTTTATGTGTCTTACATATATGGGAACTTCTACTTTTTATTGTAAACTTCAGTAAACCTAAACCCCATTGCTTATAGTTACACTGATTCAATAGTCACAGAACAATAGTAATATCATGTCATAGTCAGACATTGGATTTGGTGTTTCTCTTATTTAATTAGATGAAAAACAAAATTTCTAAAAAGATTAAGAACACAAAATGGAAATTATTCAGACCCATATCATCCCATAATCCCCAGCTTAATAAACAGACTCCAGCAGACTTAGAAGTTATCTAAGACATTGGAGTTGCAGGTTGCAGTTAAAAGAATCATAATATTATTTTTGAAGTACAGAATTTATATTCCATTTAAGACAATAGCCATTTTGGAAACATGTTAGTAAATAAAAGAACACCTAAGTGTTCTAGAGTGATTTTTTTCCCCTTCCAGTTCAATGCACCAAACCTTTCTTGAGCACCTCATTTTCTTGACACTGTGCAAGGTGCTGAATAACTTGAGATGAATATGACTCATTGTTGTACAAATTCTATTCTTTAATATATTATTGGTAAAAATATCTTTGTGTCAATAATCAAGAATCTACATCATGGAAATCTCTGGACTTACATCAAACAGGGGTAAAAAATTAGATTGATGATTTTGCAAGCTACACTGCCATCTATTTGCTAAAATTTTAAAGAACATTCAGAATAAGCCTGAAGGAATTATAGTTCTATTAATTTGAAGTGATAAGTTCTTTATGCGTGTCTTTTTATATCTTTAGAGTGGAGAAAACAACAATACTTAGTTCCAGGTTCATTTAAATAATATAAAAGTATTTAATAAGCTGAAATGCATATATAGACATTACTAATTTTTAACAAACAGCCTCAGAGACACAGAAAGACAAAGTGTGCCTTGTTACAGTCTATTTTACTGACTGTGTGAAAACACATCAAAAATCTATTTACTTGGCATTTGCACATCATGGTTGAGCAAATTCTTGAAACCACAGATAAAATGAATACATCATGCTTGAATTTCCAATATACAAAAGATGATTTGTTAAGTTTCTTTGCTTTCCTTTTATGTCAACAGTTGTCTGAAAAAGTCACTAGTCAAAGAAATGGAGGACTCTAGCCTCAGTAGGAAACAGTCAACAGTGGAATAGGAGATTTTCCTAAATGCTACCGAGGTATTGCGGAACCTGAGTTCATCAACTAATTCCATGCTGTAGAACAAGCATCCAGGATGGAGTTTAAATAACTAGCAGTTCCACAAAAGAAAGGAACAAAGAAATTGGTGTTTCAAAAATTTAGATTGGGGATAGGGATGTGGCTCAGTGGTTAAATGCTTGCCTAGCATGTGCAAGACCCTTGGTTCAATCCCCAGTAGCACCATATAGATAGATGATAGATAGATAGGTAGATAGATAGATAGAGTAATATAGTTAAAGTTAAAATTTTATGTCCTTTAAAAGTGAAAGTAACAGAACTTCCTAAGGTCCACTTTGAGTATAAAACACTTTCTCATGAATTTCTAACAACTATTCTTTCATGATAACTTGTTTCTTTGTGTTTTTTCCCCTTTTTCCTTTCTTTCAAGTTGAAGTCATTCAAAGATGCAATCAAATACCCAGTTAAATCTGTAAAGTCTGAATTTGTCAAACATACTTGCAAATAATTTAAATAAGAAACTGTAACCATAGCATCCTATGTCAAATTTTATCAGTCCTGAAAAAGTTTAACAAACTTTTAATATAATTGGATATGATTGTTACTCCACAAAAAGAAACATGATTTTCCAGGATTTTAAAGGCTTTCAAAAATCTCCAAAATAAATTTCCTTGAAAAAAAATATTTTTGCTGTTCTCTAAGTCATTACGACCTAAGGGTGCATGATTAATTAAAAAAAAATATTTGCATGATGCAGAAGGAGCAGAAAACTGTATGTAGTCTTAGGGCTTGATCAAAAAATACTCAATGTTCAGAATAATCTGAATAATAAGTTTGAAGTTCATATATAGAAGGATAATTCTCATTTTCAAAACGAATTATATACACGAAACTTGTGTATAAAACAGATACTGTTGGAACTGCTCTGGTGAAAGGGGAGGAGAGACCTGGATATGTTTCCAATAACACAAGCACATACTCATTGGCCTCCCCAAACAGTGGAAAGTGATCATCTGAATCCCAGTAGGGCCCTCAGAGTGAATCTCTGAGGCTTTGGATTGTGACACACCAATCACATTTCTACCATTAGCTGGTGTGAGTTTCTGTAAATTTAATTTCTCCATCTAAAAGAGGAGGTAAACACACTTATCTCACAAAGTGATTGTGCAACTTTAAATAAGTTAATGTAAGTAAAGCTAATAAATTTCACATAGTTACAACCAGAGTTCCTGTTCTTAAGGTATTTATAGTCTGGCAAAGCCATGAGCCATTCCCAATTAATTTCCCCTTCTATCTATCTATCACTATCTATAGCAGTGAATCACAAGAAGAAAATATGACCCCCAGTAGGGGCATGGACTTCATTATACACTAAATGGGAATTCCTGGGATGGATAGTTGTGTGGACAAATTCCAATGGAGTGTGTGGAGGCATTAAAATGATGAGCGTTACTGCCAGGACCCTGGGTTGAAGCAGAAGGAAGGATCCAGGAGGATCCCCATCTTCGTAGATTACTTGACTGAAAGAAATAATGGTGGTATCCTGTGGTATTCTCTGGTAAGAAGTTTACTATAGAAGTGGGGATGGAGTTCATCCACCAGAAAAAAAAAGCATTACAAGGAGAAAGGAATTTGAATCATGGAGACAGGCTATGTTGGGCATGGAAAATATTTCATGCAAAATTAATGTCCAGGTGTCTTCATTCATCCTGTCGTCTACTAGAAATGACAGCTAGGGAGGCAAATTCACCAAAGCAGTATTGATCTCCCCCATGGTGATCACTAACTTGGCCTCGAGTGGTAGAACCACAGGACACCAAGTGTGAAGAAATGGCCTCCTGTCAGGACTTGTACTTCCAGGTTCCACATACTGTTTGCTTTCATTTTTTCTATCTTTCAGTGGCAGTCCCTTCGATTTTTGATATTTTTGTCTCTTCCTCCTCAAAAGATAGACAACATGACGATTTCTCCACTTTTGTGGTCTCCAAGTACAGGTATCTGCTAATTCTTTATCCTACTTTCTTGACATCAATCTCCTCAGGTACAAAGTTCTTTATATTTTTTTCATTGATAAAGTGACTTTCAGAAATTTCCTGTCTAGGAATGCTTCTGTTCTTACTAATGGACTGCAAATACTTTTTTTTTAAATCTATTTTCTTTCAGATGTTGATGAACCTTTATTTTATTCATTTATTTACATGGAGTGCTGAGACTCAAACCAAGTGTCTCACACATGCGAGGCAGGCACTCTATCACAACCCCAACCCCTGTAACTACTTTCTTTTTTTTAAAGAAAATTATTTTATTATGAGAATATTATCTCAACATATTAAAAATATATTTCAAAAAGAATCAAGGATGAAGTACTTATATGCTTAATTATTTTATTTGTTTTTGAGACATAAAGGCAAAACAAATATCATAGAGTTAAATCTATAAATTTGGGAATGTTATATTTATATTTGGAATGTCCTACCTTCCGAAATGAAACTACTTTCTTAATAAACATTTTTTAAAAGATCAGTGAAACTTAAAGAGAAAATGAGGAAGTTCCAGAAATTCAAATTTAAGGAAAATAAATAAAGACATCTGAATCATAATTCTTATGAGACACAATTTTTTTCTAGGTTTTACATCACAGAGAGATATTTGTTTATATATCACTTCTTTTTACCCAAGAAGCTTGTTTCAATCATACTGAACAACATAATTGGAAGTTAAGATTTAAATTCCATCTCTATATTATGAGATTCTTATGAATATTATTTAAGCTTTATTTCAGAAACTGCAAAAATCACTACATGAAATACTTTTTACTTAAACGACCCAAATTAACTTCTATAACTAATGAGTATTTTCCTATATTCTAGCAAAAAACTCACAAAGCTTCTCTTGAACTAATCCTATATTTTTTTTTTAAATCACAAAAAGTCATGTTTTAGGGATAAGATAATGAATAAGATGGTTCAATTCTTTGACTCTGCTAGGGAAGGTTTTATCTATTTTATATTAAACACATAAAGCTACAATAAAACAAATAGCACACACGTTAACAGAGGTCAACTCTCCACAGTCCAGATGATAGATTAAGTTCATAGAAGCTAGATTTGGACCACCTTGGGAATAAGGGATGTGATCTGGCTCCTTGGTGTGCAAACTGAGGGACTGTGAACGAGTTATCATATCACTCTCAATTTTAGTTTTCCTATATATGTCGAGTAGCAATTAAGATCTGTTGGAAATAGGATAATGTTTGTAAAGTATTTGACCAAAAATAAGGTTCAATAAGTGTTAGTTATGACATTGTTCTATATAATAAAAAAACTTCAAATTCAAACATTGTTCTATGTGACAAATGAAAATTTTTTGTTTTAAGTCCAAACTAATAAGGAAGAGATGTTGTTATCATTTGGATTTTGAATGTCTCCTAAACATCCATGTGTTGAAGGCTCAGTCCCCAGTCCATGGAGCAATTGGGAGGTGGTAGTACCTTTAGGTGGGGCTTGGTGGAAGGAATTAGGTCACTGGGGATGTGCCCTTGAAGGGGATATTGAGATCCTGGCCCCTTCCTGTCTCATTGTTTGCTTCTTGGCCACAATTAGGTGAATGAACTTATTCCACCACAAGCTTCCATTGTGATGTACTGGTGGGACCCAAGGAACCAAAGGCCCAAAGAAATGGGACCATGCAAATATGGAGCAAAACCTCTAAAACTGTGAGCCAATAAAATTTTCTCCCTTCTTAAGGTGATTTATCTCAGGTTTTTGTTACGGTGACAAAAAACTAACACTGATGCATTTTCAAAAAGAAATGCCAGAAAAAAATTTTATTTGAAAATCTATTGCTAGATTTTTGCCTCAAAAAGACTAATGAAATAAACTCAAAATTGATTGACAAGCTCAAAGAAAAAATTTAAAGAAATTTAGGCAGATTTTTATCTAAATTTGGAGAGGGTAAACGATGTAAAAAAGAAATGAAAGAAATCATAAAAAATAAAATTACAGTTTTATATAAATAAAAACTATCATAAACATTAAAAGGCAAAAGAAAAATTACTGAAAATACTTGCAACACTATTTGTAGCATAATGAATATGAACAAAGTCAACCCAGAAAAACAATTCATAAAAAATGAAATACATAGATTTAAAGAATATATGTAAAAACAATTCATAATTAATTGAGAAAATTTACTAATAAACCAAGAAATCTAACATAAAGGCCAAAAATATTCCATTTTATATTTATCAATATGACAAATGAATTCTGTGAGGGGTTTATTATTGTTTTCATTTATAAATTTTTAAAGAATTATCACTTCTGGTAAATGTTTTGGATTACTGATAAACAAGCCAAATGAACTTTTTCTGGGATGTGTCAAGAATTTTAAAATACTCTGACCCTTTAAGAAATTTTGAGGGCTCTCCCTGTCCACAAAAATCACACCATGTGCAACAGAATTACTTCCAAGCCTCAAATCACAAACAACCTAAACCAGTGTTTTACAGCATTTTTCACATTCAAACAGACAGAGGAATTTAATATTCATACACCACACAGAGGCACCTATAGCAGGCTGTTTGTTTGGAACTGAGACCACGACCAGTTACCAGGGGCTGTAATACTGAGGTTCCTACATATCTGTCAACAATTCCTGATCACCAGTATCCTAGAATAAACTGGCTGGGAATATCTATCCTAACATTAATTCAAATACAACAATATTATAAAGTCTTAAACTTTTAAAAGATGAGAATAAGACATTTATTTCAACAGACACCAAAAGAGACAAGGCTCCAATAATGCAGAAGCACTAATAATTGGGTTTATGAAAATGTTTATGTGAGAATCTGCTCATTTTGTAAAATAAAGAAAAGCAGAATGGAAAGCTGTTCACATTCAATTCTAAAAAGAGTTCATTATCTTAAAAAGAGATGGTCACTCACTACTCCTCCACAGGGAACGTCCTTTCAACAAAGTTCTGAAGATAATTTTTCCCAAATTTTCTTTTAATATACATAATGTTAGGTCAGCCTAATAGCAGGAATATATAATATTTTCTCTGAATCAGCGCATTCCTGAGACTCAACTATATATAAGGCCACTTTTTACAACAAGCAAAAAAATAAATGATCTGGGTTAGATTAATGTGGTTGATAGGTAGACAGCAGCCCACAGATGTGTACACCTCTGTAGGAAAGCACTCTGTCCCCAGCCATTTTGTATCCTCTAAGAAGTTTTCTTAGCTGAGAAGAGGATGAACACATGAGGGAAACTCTGTTGTGGGGAACTTAATGCTTTTCCATCTCCGTGAAGGGGTTGAATATTAAACCTAATGCATTCCCCAGTGCACACTGCACAACCTAAAATCAGAGCTATAGGATTTTGTTACTCAACCATATCCAGATTACTTTTCTTCCTCTTCAGTCCGTTTATAAACCAATCAAGTAAAATTCGCAGCAGCTAGTCTCACTTTCATAGAAAAATGAGCACAAACTGCAAAATCCTTTTCAGTGTTTTCATGTCAAGAAATGTTCTCCCTTTAGCTCATCATATTCATAAGAAGCAATGGAATCGTTCCTGGGTTCATGGGACAATACCAGCATGTTGTCATACATCTTCTTGGGTATTTTTTTTCCTAAAAATCAATGGTACTTGCTGTGCATCAGACCATATTAAGTCAAGCTCCCTTCACATTATCATAAAAAATAAAGGCAGAATTTAGCTGATCTCAAGAAATAATATCTTCCTTTTCTAATGCAGAAGCAGTGAAATTATGCAAAGGGACTTAATTAATTGCCAAAGCTACAATCAATGTTTAAACACTTATGTCTTACTTTACCATCTTAGGCCATTTTTTCCTATGCAAATGTGACATTTAGAAGTTACATTTTTAAAACTCATAGATGTTTAAAAAATAATATTTGCATAGGTTTGGGGAAATATTTCCATCCTCAATGTGTCAGAAATCAACAGACCCAAAATGTCAAAAGGAAGAAAATTCCACCAGATTCCAAACTTTGGTTAGATAACTTGCCTACTGTAGCACCTAGTTCTAAGTAATATTATTGGCATCTCAGGCCCATGAGTCATAAAAGTCAAGTGAAATTCCACGGGCTAAAAGGAAAAAGAAATTGTAAAAAACCTTTAAGGTTGAGCAAATGGGTACTAATCACTTTTCTTTAGCACAAAATTCATTGCTTCAGTTAACTGCCAACAATTTGTCAACATGAGCTTTCAAGACACAAAATTCACCATAATTTGTGACTTCTATTTGGTGAGATGATAGTGAACATCCATCTCTTTTGTTTTTCACTTTGCAAGAGTACAAATTGAGATATGTTTAGTCTTAATTCCATAAATGTTACCCATTTGTGTGTCTTTTTCCACGTTAGATATATAAAGCAAGAAAAATTGCAACTTGTTCACTATCCTATTCAGCCAACAATAATTCCATTGCCAAACTATTTAAATTAGTTTACTTGGTTATAAATCTTCTAAAACATGTGCAACAATTTACTTACCATAAAGTTATACTTGAATATGGAAAAGTATTAGAAGACATTTGATTAGAAACATAAAATATTGAGTTGTGAAAATGATGAAAGAGACAAAAATTTAATGGAGCATGTGTGTATAAAGTAACAACAATAGTGAAAAAAACATGAAATAGGGATATCAAAATTCATAGGGTCTCACATCTATATGATGTGAGAATTACAAAAGGAATCTCACATCTATAATTTCAGCCACTTGGGAGGCTGAGGCAAGAACATTACATATTTGAAGTCAGGCCCAGCAACTTAGGGAGACCTCCTCTCAAAATAAAAAAAAATGAAAAAGGCTGGGGATGTGTGCTCAGTGGTACAGCACCTCTGGGTTCAATCTCCAATACCACAAAAGAAGAAAAAAATTTATAGTTAAATAAATAGTCTAATGGTCCACAATTCCTCATACCGTTCCTCAAATGGAAAGGTATGGTACAATTTTTTTTTATGTTGCTATCAAGTCTAAGTAATCATTTTGCTATTTTATTTCTTTCAAATGTGTAGATATATGAACATCTTTCAAAAGAAGGAATAAAGATCTAGAAAAGCAGAAATGGAATAGAAGAATTGAATCAAGGGGGCACATACTATTTGGTCTGAAAGGAGAATGCAGGCTTCTGGAGAGGAAATTTTTTTTTTTTAAATTGTGCAATCTGAATATTTTTAAAAGTCATATGATTTCAGCAGATTGCAAAACTTTCTTTGTCTTAGTAATAATGTTCATTGTGTCTAGTGGAATATCTCTTTTAATATAACTTCCCAAAGTGCCCAGGATTTAACATAAGAGGCTTCCATTCTGCTGCTAATTAACATTCAGTCAGGAAAAAGAAGTACAGAAGAAACCCTCTGCTGACCTATGCACTGCATTGACTGAATAGATTTTTTAAAAATTAGCAAAAATCAATTCATCTAATTATTTCAGAATGAAGAAATTCATTTAGGAATAATGTCCTTGCTATAAAACCCCCCTGAAATTGTAAGTCAGTTCTATGTGTTGCAGGAGAGATGAACATAAACGTTGATCTTCAAATCTTCCAATTATAGCTATTATCCAAAGAGTACTACATTTAGTTCTTATCCGAATTCATTCATTTTTAAGTCCATATGCATGGGACCCTGAGAACATGTGGCATGTGTGGGAAATTCCAACTTTTGATAATCAGGTCCAAACCTCACTATTTGTGAGTGGAAGTAAAAAGAATCAGAAAAGAGTAAACGGGAAAGTCATCCACTTGGCCCTACAGCATCAACCAACAGACTGTTTTATGAACTAATCCACAAAGCACAATATTGGGCAAACTTGAAAGTAATGAAATTTTACCTCCAATCTAGCTAAGTAGACACTTTATCAAGATAATTCCAGAATCACTGAAGTCGAACACATGGATCAGTTTTGCCCCAGGAAACATGTATTGGTCATGAGTTTTTTTGTGTTTGCTTTTCTTCTCAGTAATTCCCCAGTTTCAGATTCTGCCAGGCTTCTCAGACCTCTCCAATTGTGAACAACCGAAGCAAGACTAATCCTTAATGCTCTGTATTTACTTCTACCATCCTCTCATAAAAATCTATCTTCTTATCCTAGAACCTCAAACTCTTGCTTTTCCACTATCTTCTTAAACCTAGTGAATATTTCTACCCTTGATATTGGCTACTGATTGTAGCCCATTCTCATCCTTATTACTACATGAGTTACCAAACAGAGAATTAGTACCTAAACAAGTAATAAATATATGGATCCTGATAAGTTCCATCAAAGAATATTTGGGCCCTGGGAAATATGAGTTCTATCCCACCTTGTCTATGTGAACCAGGACAAAACATAAGATCCTTTGCAACATTAGTATGCTCATCTAAAACTAAGTACTAATTACTTCACAAAAGGGTTGTCAAGAACAACATGATGAATCACAAAATTGCAAAAATCAGAGATGACTGATAGTTTAGTGCTTAATAATTTAAAAGTGTTACACAAATATGTGATATAGTTATTACTACTATCACTCTAGTTAAGTTTACATATCTCCCCAAATAGATAAAAACCTTCAAAGGAAAAGATACTAAAAATGTAATCGCTGGGCATTTTAGAAAACCTTTCCCTACAGGAGACTTTCCTTTAATTTTTCTTCTACTTTAAGTAAGAAATGATGACCAATGACAGAGATTTATGGGACTCAGCTTTTGACAACCTAGTCAGTACTGAACAGGGAATATAATAAATAATTCACAAAGGAAAAAGGTCAACAAAATATTGAATGTCAAATGTCTGTTTATTTTTTATATTTTCTTTATATCCATGTTTATTTACTACCTTTAAAACGAAAGAGAATTTTTAAGATTAAGAAAACCATAAGAACTGTGAAATTTTTAAAAATTCATTTGTATTAGATCTTTCTCAATCATGGGTCTAAAGCAATTGTCTATTGTATTTTCAATAAAAAAATGATTGTGACTAATATCTGCTACTCAGCATTTTCTTTTTTAGATTTTCTTTTTGTTGGTTCATTTTTAATAAATTTATTTGCCTGATAAATCTGGCTTTAATCTTCATGGATTAGATGTATGCTAACAGGCATTCCAGAGACAGAGGAGAGGGAGAGAGAAATTCTAGAAGAATGACTTTCTTGTTTGGGGGAGGATTAAAATTTAAATCAAAACATTGCCTTTATCTCACTAAAATATTCATAAAATATTCAAGAAATATTTCAAAGCACAGATTAAGCCACTTGAGAAAATAGTTTCCAAGAGTTTGTTGCTTATTTCATAATATACAATACCCAACAGGAAAAGTTACCAAATAGAGACAGCATGTGTTGAAACTACTCTCAGTGGTTTTCAGTATTTGTAGTATGTTTATATTTTTGCAGGATATGACTCAACATTTGCTTTGAAGTATTTTCTATTTTTTATAGTAATAAAGAAAAAAAAGTTTGGTTTTGTTCCAATTCTTCATTAATATTTAGTTAAAGTCACAATTTTCTTCTTGAATGACTAAAAACCCAAAATACCCAAAATATGACAGATGAATTTTTAGGGAATTTTCATCTAAAATAACATTATTCTAAAAAAAACAAATATTTCTATCTATATTTTCCTCATAATAAAAGCAGCTACTCTCCAGAAATTGCCTTGTTCAGGGGTCTCATCTTTATTTTTCCATGAATGATTTTTAACCACTTAGTGCCAAAAAGTATTTAAATATGTAATTTGATTATAAATAAAAAGGTTGTTCAACATCTCGAGCAATTAGAAAAAATGCAAATCAAAACTGCTCTTAGTTATCATCTCACTCCAGTCAGAATGGCAATCATTAAGAATACAAGCAACAATAAAGGTTGACAAGAATGTGGGAGAAAAAGTACACTCATACATTGCTGGTGGGAATGCAAACTGGTGCAACCATTATGGAAAGCAGTATGGAGATTCCTCAGAAAACTTGAAACGATACCACCATTTTACCCAGTTATCCTACTCCTCAGTTTATACCGAAAGGACTTAAAGGCAGCATACTGCAGCAAAGCAGCCACATCAATGTTTGTTTATAGCAGCTCAACTCACAATAGCCAAACTGTGGAACCAACCTAGATGCCCTTCAACAGATGAATGGATAAAGAAAATGTGGTATATGTTCACAATGGAATGTGTCAACTTCAAAGAAGAATGAAATGATGGTATTTACAGGTAAATGGATAGAGATGGAGAACAGAATGCTAAGCAAAATAAGCCAATCCCCCAAAACCAAAGGTCAAATGTTTTCTTTGATATGCAGATGCTAATTCACAATGTGGGGGTGCTAAGGAAGAATAGAGATACTGTGCATTAGGCAGAGGGGAGTGAAGGGAGAGAGGAGTGTAGGAAGGATAGCAGAATGAATCTGACGTTATCACCCTATGTGAATATGTGAGTACAGGACCAGTGTGATCCTACTCCTTGTACAACCAGAAGAATGAGAAAGTATACTCCATTTATGTGTGATGTGTCAAAATGCATTTTAATGTCATGTAAAATTAATTAGAACAAATAAAAAATAATTCTCAAAAATAAATAAAAACAGGTAATTTAACATTAAAGGAATTGAAGAATTTCTAAGAAAAAAAAACTTTAAGAATGATAAATGAAAACAAATAAAATTGACCTAACACAAATTTTTGTACTGTGAAAACACCTATGTAAGCACCATGGAAAGAAGTAAAAATCTCTAGGAGACAATTTGATCAATTAAAGCTGATCCCCCAACCAGCTTTGGATTACTAGGTATTATTAAGCAAGACAAATGCTATGGACAGGACATAACTTGATTTGAGGGAGTGATTAGGAAAAGATTCTTATAGTACCTTTTCAGATATGAGGGAGGAATCAGGACTTTGGTGATATTCACAGATGATAAAACAGTCAAACAAACCTTTGCAAACCACAATGAATGACAAATTATCACGAGGGGCATTTATCATCATGAGCAGGTGGGGAAAAAATGGACAAAAACTCTTGCCCTTATAGACCTTATGTTACAGTGGAAGGAGATAGATAATAAACAAAAATAAATAAATAAATAACAAAGCATAGCAGACATGACAAGCACTACATAGAAAAATTTAGAGAAATGCAAATTTCAAAAAGTTTAGGGAAACTGTAATTAGAAAGCAATTTAATTTCCTCAGTCATTTTTAGAATTAATTTATTATGACATCCATAGGAAAATGTGATGCCCTAGGCCAAACCCTATAATCCAAAACATGTTTTAAATAATGTATTTTCATCACAGAGTGTTAGGGGCCTAATTGTGTGCCCCTAAAATTTGTTTGTTGAAGTCCTAGTTCAGTATCTCAAAATTTTTGAAGACATGGTCTTTAAAGAAGTAATTAAGGTAAATGTGGTTAATAGGGTGGGCTCAAAACAAATATTACTAGTGAGAAGAAGAGATTAGGACAGATACATGCACAAAGGGAAGAAGATGTGGAGACCTATCTTCTTGTCTGCCATCCACAAGACAAAGGAAGAGGCCTCCGAAGAAATGTACCTGCCCAAACTTTATCTCAGACTTCTGCTCCCAGAGTAGTGAGAAATAAATTTCCGTTGTTTAAGCTCCCAGTTCATATACTTTGTTATGGTAGCCCAAACAAAATAACGCAGAGAATGTGGAAGCATTACCTGCACACAGTCTAAATATTATGTTTAAGATCACATGAGATTGTGTTAACCTGGGTTTTATCACAACTCAGAATCTTTACTTGACTTTATAATTTATAGAGTTATTTGTTTTCTCTATTCTTTTAGCCTTTACTTTTATTGAAAATCATAAACCTAATGGTTTTCTTCCAATATACTCCTATGAAGAGACTAACAAAAATATCACAAGGACTTCACAACTAAAATAGTGTGCTGGAAGTAATAGGTAAATTTGCAGGATTAACAAAACCTTTTCTCGAATACGATACATGTAGTTATTTAATGAGTTTTAAGATGGCAGCACATAGTCCCTTAGAATATCCCTATGCATAAGTAAGCAGCCAATCACACCAGAACTGGTTTTTTTTTTTTTTTTTTTTTTTTTTTGGTACTGGGGATAGAACTCAGGGCCTTGTGCTTGCAAGGCAAACACTCTACCAGCTGAGCTATCTCCCCAGCCCCACACCAGAACTTAGTCTTCCTCATCTCTGTCAAGTTTTCTGCAATTGCTAAAACAGTTGAATGCAGCCTTGCTATATGTTAAAAAAAAAAAAAAAAAAAAAAGAGTGGACCATCCACTGATGCAAGTTTTCTTTTGACTATATAGACACTGCTACATGCACATTTAAAAAATATTCTTCAATTTCAAGAATGTTGCTGTCCTTTTAGATTTTCCCATGATAGACATTAGTTTGGAGGATTAAAATAAGTAAATGAATATACTTACAGATCCTGCTAATTTAGATGATGCTTTCTCAAATTCTTCACCCTCATCCATCAGTGCTTCTTCAGTCCCAGGTAAAGAATCTATTTTAATTTATTAAAATGAATAAATTATAGTCACAAATTGCTTATTAATTCTCTGATACATAAGCCTGTTAGTGAAAGGGATATTAAAATGAATGCTCTGGTTGTTCAAAAATCAGTGTTTGTGAGTTAAAATAGAATCAGAATGATATTTATTTAGCTTAAAGATAATTTGTGAAAGTAAGTATTTCTAATTTAGAAAGCACACTGCAAGAACTGCAGCTATCTTAGTTATGCAAATAAAGCAACACTTTATGGCATATTATTCAGCTCCTTGTTGGAACACATTTATATTTAATGTTCTTTTTTCTGTTTTGTAATTTTATATTTCCTTGTTTGTTTTATCCATTAACTGTCTTCTCGCAGGGTTACACAATTTAAGCATCAATTTGTGTTTTCTCTTAAATAGGATGAAAATTTGTGATGAGTCCACAGAAGGGTACATGTTATTAAATGGCGGTAGATTTTCTATTTTTATGTATTGAGCAAGAGGTTGTGATTATTTAGCTAAATAGAGGGGTGGGAGAATAGTTATTTTCAAATATGTGAATAAAGTCTTGGCAAGCTTTTCCATGTCTGCTGAGTTAAATTATAACAGCATGAGTTTCTGTGGGTTATAAAGAATTTTGTAGTAAGGATGGATATATGGATTATTTATATCTATAAATAATCTTTGCCAGATACTGTCAACTTCCCTTTGTTAAAAGTTAAGTCCTTCTATGAAAGAACCAACAATAAAATGCCTTTAGAGGCAGGTGTTTTAAACCAATGAGTTTTAAAAATTGATTTCTCATATTTAGTAATATTGAGAGAGAGCCATCTGAATCATAAGATTTTCTTTTAGATTAATGTGCAAATGAAGACATTTTTTGATTGAATAAAATTTGTACTCTGGGAAGAAATTCAAAGCTTGAAATCCTCCTAACCCTTAATGGCCACCAGGAACAGGGAGACAAAGGGAAACTTGGCACAAATCCATAATTACAGCTTTTAAATCCTGTAGCTCTCTTTATCTCTGATAATTCAGAATTTTATATTCAGGAAGAAAGGTTGCTGATTTCATAGCATAGAGTTGGTCTAGATATAAAATGAGAGTTTGTTTTAGAACACAGAAAGCCCTCCATATAAAACTGACTTTGGGAGAAGCATACACATTCTCAATTTGTAGATAAGTTTAAAAATTTTATCTATCACCCTTCTAAACAGAACATCGGCATTAAAAAGAAGCTAATTTTAGATGATAAAATCAAGACAGATAATGAGACTTACACTAAGTTCAAAAATCATAATCCGCTTACAAAGAACACTTGAACTCCTATCTACTAAAACCAAGTTGTAAGAATGACAATAGACTCTTTAAATCAGGATGTAAATTAGGAATAATTTAAATTCTCTAAGGCTAAATTACATTCTACAGAACTGTGAACAAATGCTAGTGTAACTTTAGAATTCACTCATTAGTTTTTGTTTCATGTGTTGAAATTCTTGACTGGAATATTGATTTTAAAAATAATATTAAAATGTTCTATTCTATGTTACAAAACTATTTTTTAATATAGGGTAAGAAAAAACATCCTTTTGGGGGTTTTGCTGACTTTTTTAAACTTAGAAATACTCTCAATGTGTTCTCATGTTCCTCTCAGTAAGTAGGGAAGGGTTTTAGAGCTTCATTATGTATATGTGTATTAATCCGTTCATGCAATTATTTACGGTATTCTGTGTAGTCATTTATTGAGGAAATACTATATGTCAGGCACTTCAGTAAGCACTTTCAAAACATGTTGAATAAGATAAGTTTCTATGATTCTCATGGAATACATTTGAACACATTTACAGTATTGATTTTTTAACAAAGAATATTTGCAAGGAGAAGGTATTGGTAAGTTCATGGTTTTACACTTTGCTCTATTCTTGTTTGGGTTGAATTCTTCCTGTTTATCCATGCTGTATCTGGTGTGATCTGGGTAAAGCACACTGAAATTAGGGCAAAGGGACAACTGTGAAGCGCTGCCAGAATATTTGAGAATTTACATATCTGAACCTATCAGAAGCTATTAAGTGAAATGAGTCCTGCCACAGAGACCAATCTTATGATAGAGTACAGATCTAACAAGCAAGTTAGGGCAAATAGACATCATGATAATAAAGTGTTTTGTTTTATTTATTCATTGATTGGTACTGGGGATTGAACCCAGAGGTCCTTGACCACTGAGCTCCACTCCCAGACCTTTATTTCTTATTTTGAGACAGGATCTCATTAAGTCACTGAGGATCTCACTAAATTGCTTAGGCTGGCCTCAGACTCCTGATCTTCCTACCTCAGCCTCCCAAGTTGCTGTTATTACTACCATGTGCCAACACACCCGCCATAAAATCTTTTATTTATAATGCTCAAGGGGTCAACATTTTTCCTTAAGAATTCTTAAGTACTTGTTTATTAACAATAATTAGTGCATGCAAATATGTAAATAACTTTGTTATTCCAGAGAAATTTATCTTTTAAGTATTCATGATTTTCAAAGACAAGGGAATGATTATTGGAGTTTTTTTAAGTCACATAGGAGTTGATGGGAAGTTAGTCACTAAATTTGTCAAATATTGTGGAGTTGATTTTCTCCCCTCACCTCATTCAGGAGAACAAAATAACACACGAGGGAAAAAAGAAACTGAAGCATGGAAAAATTTTCTTAAAAAATAAGACTCTCTGTTAGCATTTGGACTAGAAATTTTGTCTCAGTTGACTGAGCATATGATAGGAATCTAGAAGTCTATAAAGTTTATCACAATGTTTAGCTTCATTCAACTTCTTCCTGTCATTATTTTTACTATTGCCGCTTGTGTCGCATGGTGTTTTATGCACAAAATTACATTTTTTCTTAGAAATACTTACACAGGTTGAGCTAAATTCAAGATGGATACACAGTTGATACAAAAGTCATATGACAGCTTTTGGATAATTCAATAATATTCAACTACACTATTTAGTATTTGACCAATGAAAATTTTAAAAAAAGAATGTACTAAACCAGGAACTCCTATTTTGGAATTCGTTCATCAGGTATACTAAGTATTTGAGTGCAGAGAATACAAAACTTTAGTATTTCAAGAAAAGAACTTAAATTTCATGATTTTTATTTGTTGCCACTGCATGCAAGATTTAAATGAAAACATATTACTGGCCAGGCACAATGGCCCACACCTGTAATCCCAGCTACTAGAGAGGTAGAATCAGGAAGATCACAAATTTGGGGTCAGCCTCAGCAACTTAGTGAGACCTTGTCTCAAAATTTAAAAAGGGCTGGGGGTATAGCTCAACTTTCCTAGAATGAGAACTTCCTAGCATGTGTAAGGCCCTGGATTCAAGCCCCAGTTCTGAAAAAAAAAAATTACAAAAATCAAAATTTATTATTAGATGTATTACTTAATAGTCCAAGATATTTAAATCCCTACAGTTCTAAGTAATTATGTAAATGCAGTTGCTAAAGAATATATATCTATATAGATTGATCACTTAAAATGATTTTCATAGAATTTAAACAATTAGTGGGCAAATTGTTAACCAGGATCTGTCTCATATTATTTTTATATTGGGCATGCTAGGCTACTCAAAAAAATCTCAATAAGCATGTGAGAAGAACAAATACATATGAAGCAATTAAAAGATGATTAGGCCTGAGAAAAAGAACATTGTTGTGGGCAGGACATCAGGGGCACTTAGGGTGACCTTAGAGCAAAGGAACATAATAGTCAGAGGGGGAACATAACAATGAGACTTGTTCATACATCAGGACTCGATTCTCTAAGACATTTTTCTAGAAATAGAGCTTCTGGGTTTCAGTTTTTATGAAAGCTCAAGATTTTTAGATAGTGGAAAACATTTCCAAAATTGTTTACACCCCCTCTGGGATGTATAATTTTCCTCTCAGCTATGTCTTCACCAGCACTTGGTTTTACCAGCTTTCTTAACCAATGCCAAAAAATGGTTATAAAATTACACGTCAACATGGTCTTAATTTGCTTTTCCCTGGTTAGTAGTAGGGTAGTGACATATATTTCATACACTCATTGACCCTTTGTATTTCCTCTTCTGTGAAATGTCTTTTTATGTCTGTTGCCTATTTTTCTATGTTAATCTTTATTATTAAATTGTAGGTGTTCTTCATATTCTGGATATTAATCTTTGGTCAGTGACAAACACATTGCAAATACATCTTCCCATTTTGTGACTTTTCTGCTGGTATCTTTTGATGAACAGCAGTTCTTAATTTTCTATGGTTGAATTTTTGATTATTGTTTTTCTTTTTAAAAATTTAGCTAATTCTTATTTAAATTAAATATAATTGTAACTGATAAATAAAAGCAGCAAAATTGTACATATTAATGTAATACCATGGGATATTTCAATACATGCATACATTGTTGAATCAGGTTAAATATAACTGTCTCCTCATTCATCATTTATTTCTTAGTGGTAAAATCATCCAAGATCCTTTCTTCTAGTGTTTTAAAATGTATTGTTTTGTTATATATTTTTAAGTTTTTAAATTCTTGTCTTATGTAAGATGCCCCTCTCTATTTAGGTATAAGGAAATATCCTATAGTTTCTCTTCTAAATGTCTTTTCCTGATATACTGTCTTGTTAGAACCCTGGCTAAGGAAGAGATGATGTGTCTTAGACGGCACTGGAGCAGAAATCCATGTACTTACTAACTTATTCAGCAAAATTTTGAAGTGCTCTGACATTAACTTCATATGCTGTTATGGATTTTGAATTTTGTCCTATATAAAATAGGTGCAGATTAAGCAGCTTTATTTTTAGCAAGTAAATGAACTAAGGAGGGGAAAGGTTTTACACTAGATGAAGAAACAGAAGAAAAACATACACCGGTCACTATCAGGACAAGTGGAGAGGAGCCTGGCTCAGAGAGGAAATTCCAAAGTGACATTGACATGATTGAACACCAATTTAACACAGGGCTGAGAGAGAAAGCGTATGGTATTTTCAAGTCTGGTATTGACATTCCCCCCAAGAAGATTGAATGGATCTATGATGTAAGAATGGGAGTAGGAGATAAGTCAAGTTTCAAGGGGCAGATAATGAGTTCTGTTTTCTATAGAGCCAGCAGGGAAAGTAGGGTTCTAACACAAGTTGGAATTGGTGACAATTTGGGGAATAACCAAGAACTCCTTGCTGTTTCTCAGAACGGACATTTTCTGCTTCTTTTTGTCCTCTGCCTTACCTCCTGATAAAAGGAGTGCTCAAAGGAGTGTGCTAGTGATGGACAGGTGACCCACAGCTGCTGGGATTTGGTGCAGGGGAAGATGTTTTCTTTCTTTCTTTCTTTCTTCCTTCTAATCACTAAGTGCCACTAACACTGTAATAAATATTGTTGAATTTAAAACTTACCCAATGAATCTGGGATTATTTCATCTGGAGAATGAAGTAACTGTAACGTCTCTTCCGTCCTTTCAGCCAGATTGTCTCCTTGAAGCCTAAATAATTAAAAATGGTGATTAAAACATCTAATAATCTTAAATTATAAAGTATAAAACACACACTATGGGGATTAAGACTGAATTTCTAGACCCAAAATCTAGACATGAATCTTTTCAATGTAGAAATAAAATTTACTCAAGCCATCTTAATGTAGTTTTCTTTGCTTTTGTAGGCTTTAAGGATAAGTGTTCTACCTTTCCTCTTACATACTTGGCAAGTTGGATCTAGGTTCAATCCACTTCACTTCTGAGGCTGACCAGAGAAACATTTATAAGCAAATGTTTCCCCTGAAACTACAAAGGGAGGTTGAGTGGAAGAAAAACAAGAGGCTGATATAATGTGCTCACCTAACTACTAGGTCCAGTAGGGTTTTCATGATTACACAAAGGTGTGTCAACACTGCTCTCCAAATCAACCAACCTGAGCTAAAAGTCCTGCAGGTCAAGACCAGTCTCAGCAGTGGGAGTGAAGATTTCTGAGGTGTGACTACCTCGGGTTCTCAGAGACACTGGGTTTCCCTCAGGAAAGGAAGACTGTGCAGGTACTTTTGTGACAGTGTATTCTGAACTACTCTGTATTCTCATCTCTAAAGTGAGAAAAGTGGACTGGCAATATCCAGTTCACCTCTGGATTAGTATCACGTTCCAAAGCCCATTATCAAAGGAAGGTGGAGCTCAGCAACATGTTTTGCACTCTCTCTTAAATAAACACAGCTCTGCTGATGTTGGAAAAAGTGTAACAAACAACTCAGACTGGAAATTTCTACCAGTGTCCTTACTTTTTCTTGTACTTTGCTAATGACAAATGCCCTCATAGGAAAGTATAATAAGTGAATGAAATATAACATTACAGTTCGTTAGAAATAGAAATATAATTTACAACTATACTGGAATCCAATGCTATAATTTTCAGTCACTTTATATCTTTGCCTTTTTATACCATAGAAAAATAATGATTTGCTTTGGACTTTTGCAAAGTTGAATCAAATGTGCATATCTTTCCCTACTTACCTTTTTTATAATTATAAATATTATAAATTATACTTGCATTTTTATGTTTATATTATTAAACTCTGTGCATAGCAGTATAAATTATACACATACTACATTTTATTTTATATATACATAAAACCATATTTACTGTCCTGCATAAGGTAATTAAAAAATTCTCAAGGGCAATTTCCTAATAATCGTACTACTTTTTGGTTAGTTATACGTTTATATTATATCTTAATTAATTTTTCAAAATTAATTTTTCAAATTTAAAATACCACTTTTAAGTACATGAATTAGCTATTATGTCTCAAACCTTCCTTATATTATTTCTTCTTCCTTTACTTGCAGTAATTAGAAAAACTACTTCAATAATCAACAATATCAAATATTCTTTTCTTAAATCTCTTTGTCCAGGATCATCCTATCAAAACTATCAAATTAAGTATATCAGTATATATTCAATGAAAGTAATAATTATTATTAAATATTCACAAGAACTCAACATATATGGGTATTTAACATTGGGTTAAAAATCTAAGAGGAAAATAAATTCCCAAGAAAGACAGAGAGAAGGAAGACATTAAAAACTATGCCATAATTTTTTGACTCACTGTACACTCATTAGTAGACCAAAATATTTTTTTAGCACTTATTGACATGCTCAGTGATGAACCCAACATTATAGAAATGCAAAGAAATTATAACCATCCCTGATTTCAAAGAGTTCTCAATCAGCTGAGTTGAAAAGACAAATGGCCATGAACTAAAAATGGGTCACAAATTGGGTGACCTTAAAGCCAGCTCATCTTTGTCCAAACACTGCCCTCCAGATACCCTAAGAGCTATCTTTATCATGACTTGGCAGCAACGTGATTACAAAACACTCTCCTTGCTCTGCCAATGTTCCCCAAACTGTACTGCACACAACGTTACTTCTGTAAGAGGTTAATAGGTGCTATGCAAACAAGGCTGGCGTGAACAAGTCCGGGAAATTGAGCCTTTAAAAAGTTAAATTGTTCTTGTTTTTTTTTATTTTTTTTTTTTAACCACAAGACTTTTACTCATATTCTCAAACCTTTTCTCTTTGCTTTCTGAAACCACTCTTCCATATTAAGCAAACACTGTTATATTTTCAACCCCTGCAGAGGATGCCTCCTGGTCATCCTGAAACTCTTTTCTCCTCCAAGAATATCACAGTACTGGGGCTGGGTTGGAGCTCAGTGGTAGAACTCAGGCTTAGTATGTAAGGGGCCATAGGTTCAATACCCAGTACTCCAAAGAAAAAAGAAATACAGTATCCCCTCTCAAAGAAGGATGCCTAACTCATCAATCTCAGATAAGGCCTGTAAAGACTTTTCCCAGAGGAATTTTTTTTTTAAATATTTTAATTAAAAAAGAGTTTGCTTAGGCTCAAAGTTTACTTCTTCAAACAGCGCTACCATCCTGAGTGTTCCTGTATGTAGATTCACTTGCTAACCCCACAGGCCCCTCACTCCTTCAGCTGGAGATCCACCCTTCCACTTCACCTTTCCTAACCCAAGGACAGACAACTGAAACTGCTCCATGTCAAAAACCCATAAATCCAATACTTTCTGAAAACAAACTTAATTCCTTTGGGTTCTTTCACATTCTCACTCCTCTTAACACTTTCTCTTCAATAGCTGTAGATCCTACTTCCCTTCATTTTCTCCTGGGTATCCAGCTTCTCCTGATTCCCTTCCTTCCCCACTAACTGGATCTCACTTTCTTCTCAACTCCCTTGCACTCTGTCCTTCTGCCATTTCTGCCCAACCAGACCTCAGCCTTGTGGTAATCTACCATTCCCTACTTAGGTGTAACTGAGCAACATGAAGGAAGTCAGGACTCTCTAGGATTGGTGAGTAGAAACCAGGAGACTCCGGCTTTAAACTTGGGTTTCTTGATTGTCTTTCCTTCAGTCCTTTCACAGTCTTTTCAAAAATGTCATCACTCTTCTGTGTCACTCAGAAAAGTTACATATTCAGGAGAAAAAAAAGAAAAAAAAAAAAAACTCAACTCTCCCTCACATGCCAATCTCATAATTATCTTCACCCTGACCTATATTCACCAATTTTCCAATTCACAGAGGATGAGAGGCCCTCTCCTTGTGTAAGGTGTAGGCCATCCATTAGGCTCATGGCTTAGATTCCATTGTGTCACGTCCCTCTTAGTCTTCAGTCTGTTTAACCCACCTCCATGGCACCATCATTATCCTGTTCACCTGCACTCCCCTTTCCCACAGTATATAAACAAGCTCACTTACACACACACACAAACAAATAAATTGCTTCTATAATTATCTAGCTGCTGTGGCCTTTTCTTATACATTCTTCTTACAGATAAACTTCTAAAGTATTCTTCAACCAATACCTTTACTTCTAGTTTTCATTCCCTCCCCCCCCCCCCGTTTTAATTTGGTTTGTGCCTCAACCACTCTGGGAAAACAGCTTACACCTGACATCTTAATGGACACATGCAGTGGAAACTTTCCAGACCTCATCTTTATTTAACCTTGTGTGAACACCTACTCATTCTCTGCTGATATCCTGGGTGCCCCTCACACTCCTACCTAACTGACTGATTCCATGAATATCTCTTTTCAGTCTCCTTTAAAGGCTCTTTTTTCTTTGTAGACTTTTTATCTTGAATCCTCAGCTCAAGATGGATATACCAAATTCTTGCAGGACATTTTCTTTGGATGCTTTAAGCTCCTCAAAGGCAATACATCCAAAAGCAAACTCATCTCCATTATCACCTGCACATTCCTAATCCATTCCAGTCTTGCTAACAGTACTTCCTCAAGTTGTCAGTTACATTCATCCCTTCTTTCATATGAATGCTATGATATGATTGCTTATCTTGATTTGACTGGATTATCACGTAGTTTTGTCACAGATATTCATACTTAGAAATTTGCCTTCCAAAAATCCATTTCCATATTGTTACCAAAATGTTCACAACATGTATCCAACCATATTACTATAATGCTTTAAACCTTTTAGTGTAAAAGGTCTTAACATAAGTAGTCCTACTGGGTCCAGGAATAGGTTTTAAGGGAGTTAAAATAATTCATAATGAATGGAATGAAGACTTTTGGGTGTCTGTGATATTTTTCTGGAGAGAGAAAAGCAATTTTAACCAGCTTCTCAAAATAATCCTTGACTCAAAAGGGTTTAAGAACTACCATTTTCATTGGCTTCACATTCCCTGCAGAATGAGTTATGGTTTCCTTAGCAAGGCATCTGAGCCTCTTGATTGCACAATCCCTACCTGTGTCTACAGATTCATCTTCTTGGATATCCCATCGGGATTTTATACTCCATAAACCCCAAACTACTTTCACTTTTGGAAGGTATTTTGTTATTAAGCCTCTGTGTCATTATACTATTATCTCTGGCAGCATTTACCTCCTCCATTTACTATGTGGTTTATTTCCATCTTTTTCATTCTAAATTATCCTCTTTACAGAAGCTTTTCTTCTGGAAGTCTTACCATGGTTACAAATCTTTTCCATAACTCTTACTTTACTGAATTTTTAGTTGCATATTAGATGTCTGTGTTTGTCAACATGCTGTGAGTATCTTAAAGGAAAGAATTCTGGTTTTTATGTATTTCATGCACTTAACATGTAGCTTAGGCCCATCTTGGTAACTTGTAAACTCTGACAGAGATTTCTAAGGTATTTTTAAGTGATTATTTCACTTTGAAGATTAAGAAAAGATATAACCCATCCTACATACAGGGAATTTTTCTACAGAATACTATAGTATAATTATAATTATATTCCCTTGAGAAGTGTTGAGTATTATCCTGCTTGTATTTAGGGTAAGGCTGTTTTTAGCCAGGTTCAGCATCATGCAGCAAATGAGTCAGACGCTCACACGTTAAGTGACTGTACAATCCAGCATAGGAATGAGGGATGTAGAAGTGACAAATGAAAAAAGGAAAGCCAGCACAATGATGGATTGAGTCAAACCCTGCACAGGTGACTGCTCCTATTCTCACAAAAATTTCTGAGGAAATCTTAGGCTCAAGATCAAGGATGGTGCTTCAGCATTAATATTCCTGAACTTATGAGTTCCACGTGCATTAGTACCGAATAGTGCCCATTGGCTATCCTGGGGCAGGAAATAAGATCTAAGGTCTAGGATAAGGTGAGATGCTGAATGTTGCACATGCACAAAGCCTGTTACCGCAACTTGAGACATGTGCAAAAGAGTGGTCAACAAGAGGTGAGGCAGAGAATTTGGAATGGGGTACAAAGGAAGCTGATAAAGATAGCAAATGTATTTGAGTTTAAAATTAATGAATCATTTAATTTTATACTGTCCAGTGATAATTAAAGGAAATGCTGTTATAAATATTAGAAAATTCTCTCTCAACTTTTGTAAGTCATTAGTTATCTCCTACTGATTCAGTCTTAATAGTACATAAGTCAATGAAAATTGTATTCATGGGATTATTATGCTTATCATAGTACCTGGCATATGTGCATGACGAATGGAATCTTACTAAATAAATATTGTTGGAATATTTATTTACCCCTGAGTCATACAAAATAGACTTAAAGAAGATGGATCAATCAAGAGAAAAGAAGTCAGAGCTTGCTCAGGGTATGGGTAGTCACAGAAGTGGTTAGAATTTTGATGCTTTAAGATTCAATTGATCCCATTTTTCCACTCTGTAAAGAAAAGTAAGAACACTGAACATATAGCCAATGAATGCCAAGTATTGGTCCAAAATATCAATAAAAACACACTATCAGTAGTCACATCAGTTTTAAGGAGGGAGTTTTGAATAGTGTAAGTAGTGGGAGAACAGACAAGGTAATCTGTGCCATTTTGTTTTTCTACTTAAAAAACATCCAAAACACCAATAAAAAGATACATTTTCTTTTTTTAAACATCCATGGTATTTAGTGTCAATCCATGTAATGAGCAATAGAAAATGCAAATATGCAAATACATATCTTTCACATTGGTCTAGAAAACATCAAGAATCCAGATTCAAAAGCGATCATCTTTCTGTATGTTATCGCGCTAAATATTATCTATGTTTTATCTTGCCTGAATACTTTCTGGAAGAAAGAAGCATGTAACTAAAGAGTAGATATTCATCAAATGTTTCTTTGGCATTTTATAATTTACTGGTTAACTAAATGCCAAACTAACATTTGTAACTTGTATAGAAACTCAGAGAGGCTGATAAACCAAAGATGCGTTAATTAGAGAAACCTTAATGGAGTAGCTAGTACTTGAACAGGGCTTCAAAATCATCCTAAAATTAGGTGGAGAAAAAGAGAAAGGTTTTCCAGGAAAAAGAGCAGAAAAATAATAGACTAGATTCAGGTGGGAAAAGAAGTCTCCCCAGATGGAAAAGTCAAAAAGAAGAAAAGAGAGGAAGAGAGAGAACACCAAGTATAACATAAATTGACTAATAACTTCAGGGAAAGAAGTGTGTTGAGAGCAAGGAATAATGACTCTAGATCGATGAGATAAGTCCAGATGGGGTCTTACAAAACAAAGAAGAAGAATTAGACTGAATATAGCTTTGAAGGTTTTTGATTATATGCCTAAAATGATAAAAAGTCGTGCAAAGAAGAAGAAATAGTCATCATTAGATTGATGAAATCTAATAGACCATTTGAAAAGTTTTGACAAAAATCCAGAAGAGAAGAGCAAAAGCCTGGAGAGCAAGGTTGACCAGGTTCCCATGTTCCCAGAGCTTATCCTGTATAACCAAGCTGATGAACAAACCAGTAAATGGCGTAGAATCGGGTGTTGACATGAAATCTGCTTAATGTTAAAGGAAGGAGAAGTAAGTTCAGGAAGGCATCTCGGAAGGGTCTGCAGGGAGGATATACAAGTTCACAGAGAGCAGCAGGGAAGGCCTCCCTTAAAGGTAGCATTTGATCAAAACTTGAAGTGAAGGAGTAAGTGATCTAGACGTCTGGAAAAGATCATTACAGGAAGAGGAAGAGCAAATAAAACTATTTTGAGGCCAATGGCTAGAGTGGAGTGAACGAGGGAATGAATAGAAGGCGATGTTGTCAGACAGATTAACTGAGGCCAGATCACACAGGGCAGGCAGCAACATCATCTAGATATTTGATGATGAAATACTAGTCTTCTTTCCTGAAAATAAAAAAAAAAAAAAAAGGGAAGACATTGGAGAGTCTTGAAACAGAAGTGATGTGATCAGACTTTTGCTTTAACGTGGATCATTCTACCTCTTGTGTTAAGGAGAGACTGTGGGGCAGGGGACACACAGAAGCTAAGGAATGCCTTAGGAAGTTATCACACCAATCTTGGTAAGATAATTGTGGCTTGTGCAGAGTAGCTGTGAGAGAGGTGGGAAGAAGTGAGCTGATTCTGGATAAATTCCAGAGCTTTACCCAACAGTATATAAGATAATTTAGATTGGGAGTGTGAGAGAAAGAAGGAGAAAAAAAACTGACCAAAGTTTTTGACCTGAGGATCTGAACTGATCATGTTGCTGAGATAAGGGAAATAAGGGCAATTTGCTGAGATAAGGGAAAACAAAAGAAATTTGGTGGGATATAATTTGGGATATGGCAAGTTCAGGATGCATTTTAGACATGTAGGTAGAGGTGTGGAAAGGCTATTAGATACCAATATGGAGAGAATAAATAAGAGATTAGAGTTGTAGGGTGAGGTTTGCCCCTTCTGGGTTCCAAAATCTCTACAAAGAACATCAGAATATGATATACTGCTACTTAATTCTGCTGTTTTGAATATTATAATTTTGTTTCATTGCAAAATCAATGTATATCTTGATAAATATCAATTAAATCAGAGGTATCAAATTAAACAGTTTGGGTTGTAAGAAATGTTGAGCGATTTTCTTCAAAGCTTATGAAATTAACTCATCTTTCCCTTTTAAAGTATGCCTTACATTCACAAAGCCTCTTTCAAGATTGAAGTCATCAAGTTGCTTCTCTCTTTCTAAATGTTAATTTTCCATTTTAGAATTCCAGTATATTTCATTTAAGGCAAATTCTAAGAACCTATCATTCATTCACTTTTGAAGTCTTAAAAAAATCAGAATTGTCATCAAAAATTTGTTCAGACTCTTTGAAAGCCAAGTTTAATCTCCAGTCCTGAGCCTATAATCTGGCCTGAAAGCTATGTGCATTTGCATGATCATCCAAGTGACTTTGCAAGTTTACAGAAGTCAGAGACCAATCTTGATATTCTCTACCCATCAGGATCTTGCATATCAACTTACAATTGTGGGTCTCAGAACAACTAATTCTATCTGAATGCATGTCTACCTGAATTCGTTTGGCATTTAATTTAAGTTCCTTTCCTGCCCTAGAAAAAGTCACTGCTGCCCTTTGGAACTTTACCTCCCTGCTTCCCAAGACTCAGTTCTTCAGTGAATTACCTGGATGTTCTTCCTCCCACTCTCTTTTCCAAACCCAACTACTCCTTCTCACTCTTCTCTTCCATCCTTGACCATTCAGGTTCCCTTTCAAATATAGCATTCTTACTTTGACTCTGGCCTTTTGGCACTGTCTCTCAGGTCCCTTTGGGGAATATCCTGTACCCCAAACACAGCTCTACCTCCAGGATCTCATCTACCAAGAGAAAATGGCCAGCCGTACCTAGATTCCCCTTATTTTGTTTTATTCCTTCCAGCATCCATTTATAGGCATTCTTGCTTGATTCTGGATATTGTTGTTGCAGAAGAAAAAGTAACAATGCATCAAGATGAAACATCTTTTTCTGAGAGCAGAATGGACCAAAATAATATCGCCACTCACCTTGGAGCCTTCTTAAACTGCTTATTAAATTCACTCCCTCACCACAAGAACCTCTGAACATTAACCTCTAAAACATAATGATTGATAATGACATAGAGATAAAAACCATGCTCTTTCCTGCTAAATTTTTCTTTTCACTCCCTATCCCCTAAAAGTGAGATATGGGCCTGCAAACTGTATGTAACTCTCTAACCAAATTTATAGTTCTTTCATATATACAGGATGGCAGACATATAGTTGCCATAGTGACCTCTTATCTGAGCTGCTAATTATTTTCCTGGCAGAGGCTTAAGAATTTTAAAATCAAATCTAAGGAAAATACACATGGAGAATAGATATGTTCTGTTGTTGGGCTCTTCTGCTTTACCTCAACTCAAAAGTAAAAATATCAACATAAATAAGGTACAGATAATGAGGCATGGAACAGGGTTGATTCTTAGCATACCTGGGAACTACTGAACTAGATATTCCAGGCAGATCTGGCCTGAATCTGGGCCTCTGGCTCACATACCTTGGTACATGCACAAGGGACACCCTTGGGGATATTCCAACCTTCCTTAAGATTTGAAGCAGCCATGAGAAAGGATTATGTTCGAATTGCCAAACTTCTCTGAAACTGAGGACAAACCAGAAAAAAACAGCCAAGCACAGAAGGTGCGAGAGACAGAGACAGCCCCACACATTGAAATCTGCATGTGTCCTTCAGGAAAATCATTCACACTCATTTCACATTCATGAAAGGATCTATCTAACTGTGGGTGAACTTTTATCCTCCCATTATTCCTAGAGTGCAAGTAGGTAGCTAAGTTCCTTTTCTGATGCTGCAGATCAGTGGGTCTCAAAACTGGTGTGCCTTGGAATTTCCAAGAAGACTTCTAAAAACACAGATTGCTGGATTCCACCCACAGAATTTCTGATTCAGAAGGTCTTGGTAGAGACTGAGTGTTTTTGTTTATAAGAAGTTTTCAGATGATGCTGATACTCTGACGGAGACCATCCTCTGTGGTACCACCTATTCATGGCATAAACAGAGAAAGATCTTTCCATCCATTCTTGCGGGGGTAGTAGCATCACGCCATGAGTGAATTCAAAAGCAGAGAAGAATCTACCAAGCCATGGTAGTGTTTTTCTTTCTCTAACCTTGCTAGGTATTGACTTTTACATGAAGACTAAACTTTGTTCCCTAATATGTTGTGATTCAATCTTCAAGTCTGATTCTATATGAGCTCAGGATGCTGCGTACTTAGCCCAAATGAGAGAAGTGCTTTGTCAGCAGACATCAAGTTCAACAGCAGCTGTGAGGAGTCTGTAAAGTGCTGATTTCTAGCAGGTTGAAAAATGGAATCATATGTGGAGCCAAAACACTCTTGAAAACTTGCCAAAACTTACTGTCTTCCCTTACCCACTCCTTCATTTAATCAGAGAGCTCTCTGAAATTAAGGGCTACCTCACATATGTAATGATGGAAGGACACCCCTCTTTTGAAAGTCTCTGTTAGATAGCTGGCTTCCTATTTGTACTTATTAATCTCTCTCTCTCTCTCTCTCTCTCTCTCTCTCTCTCTCTCTCTCTCTTTCTATTTCTCATAATTAAAATCAAACTCAACACTTTCACTTTCTCCACAGTACCATTGGAAGTGATAATAGGTCACTGTTGCCTTGGGTGGTCTAGGGTTGTTTTAGTCATCTTTTTCACCACTGTGACCAAAAGACCTGATGAGAACAATTGTAAAGGAGGAAAAGCTTATCTGGGGCTCATGTTTCAGAGGTCTCAGTCTGTTAAACCACTGAATCCATTCCTTGAGGACTGAGATGAGGTAGAATATCATGGCAGAAGTGTGTGGCAGAGGAAAGTAGCTGGGGACATGGCTCCAAGAAGCAGGGTGAGAGAAATCTGCTTGACAAGGACAAAATATAAAACCCAAAGGCACACCCTCAGGGACCCACCTCCTTCAGCCATACCCTACCTGCCTACAGTTACCACCCAGTTAGTACTTATCAGGGAATTCATGTGCTGATTAGGTTAAAACTTTTATAATCAAATTATTTCATCTTTAAACTTTCTTGCATTGTCTCACACATGAACTTCTGGGGGACACCTAATATCTACACTACAACAAGAGTAGAACCTTAGTTTCCTTTTTTTACTTTTTTCATTTCCTAGGATTTAGAAAATCTGAAATTAAATAATGAGAATCTGAAATTAAATTGTGATAAATTAAGAGGTATAGATGGAGGTGAAATGTCAGTAGGGATCTATTTGCCAACCGATGGAAATTAATAGAATGTCAATAGTAGTAATATGCAGTCTCATAAATATTGAGATATTGCTACTAAAATGTAACCATCACAAAGAAGTGAATCAGGATCAGCTTCACAACAATCCTTCAGAAAGTTGGAGCTCAGTGGGAAAGTGCTTGCATGTGTGAGGCCTGGTTCAATCCCCAGTACCACAGAAAGAGAGACAGAAAGAAAGAGAAACAAAAGAGAAAGAAAGTTGTACATTGTTGTGGAGAATAAAAAAAGGAAATCTCAGAAAAACCTCACCTAGTTCCACCTAAGAAGGAAGGACAAGGATAGAAGACAAGAAAAATCCGAGATTTCCTCAGAAGCATGGAACCAGCAGGTTGTGAGGTGGCAGTCCAAGGAAGTCAAGATGGTGACCTGCCAACTCACATGCAAAGGCTCCTGGGAGGAAATGTTCACCCCGACTTAAACATCACACAACATATGCACCTATCAAAGCATCACATGGTACCCATTAGGATTTGAATCTTAAATGTCATCCAAAGGCCTATATGATAAAGGCTTAGTGCCCAACCATGGCACTATAGGGAGGTGGTGGAACTTTTAGGAATTAGGGACCAGAGGAAATGTGAGTTCATTGTGGGTATGCCCTTGACCAGGATATTGGAACAATAGCCCCTTCCTCCCTCTCTCTCTCTCTCTCTACTCCCTGGCTGCCATATGGTGAACAGAGACTCCTACTGGTCACACTCCCACAATGACATGGTATTCCACCTCAGGCCCAAAGTGATGGGCTGAAACCTCTGAAACCATGAGCCTTATAAGGCTCCTTATAACTTATAACTTAACCTCCTTATAAGTTGATTACCTCAAGTATTTTGTCCCAGTGATGATGGAAAGCTAACACAGAAGCCAATAAATATGTGCAATTTTTATATTTTTATGTATCTGTTAAAAATAATTCTTAAAAGGAAAAAAGGTATGTTATATAACTTACAAAATGCAAGAGAATAAATAGAGCAAATGAAAGGAAATAAAATATCAAGGAATGCTAAAGCACAAGAAACAAATAACAAAATATAAAATATACTTGGTATACATACAATAAATGAGATGAGTTGTATATTTAACACCCAGTATGGGGGACTGGGTGTGTGGCTTAGTAGTGGGGCATATAATAAGTATAGGCAAAGTCAACAAAGCAAACAAACAAAAAACAACAAGATACACAGTACGAGACAGAAATCTAAAGTATACTGACTAAAAGAGACATATCTGACATAAAGTTAAAAACAAAAGTTAAGTCAAAGTGTAGGGATGAATATGCCATTAAAATGCAATGAAAAAAATTAGCCTGAGTTTAACCCTAATATTAGAAGAAGGAGAATGAAAGAAAAAATTACATTTGGTAGGGGAAGGGATGAATTTACTGATGGAAAGCACAGTGAAATGTGAGTTTGAGAATCCATCCATCTGCACCTGTGAGCTCCACACATGTCTTGTAAACCCATTCGTCATTTCTTCTGTAGACTAGGTCAGCATGTTATCCTATCACTACCACCAGGAGATGATCTAAAAGAAGGCAGCCATGTGTATGTCTGGTCCACGATTGCCTCCCACAGTCCTATAGTTTCAATTCATTATTCAATTGATTAATCATAATGGATTTCTATAGGCTGAATTGTATGTCACTAAAATAGAGAAAATAAACCCATTATAACTAAGGAAAATTTGAGAAAAATTAAATGATATAGAACTTTTTCACTTATCAGCCTGGTAAAGATTTTTTAAATATGATTTGGGGCAAATGAATACTTGTGAAATCAAGATGGAAGACAATATTACCCCAGTCCTAAAGGGTAATTTGTCTATAATAAGAGACAGAAATTTACATTTAAATAGACATGGATTCGTTAGATTTTTATATCTTGTTTGAATCATCAGTTCCTCCAAAGACAATTCAGCAAAGTCAGAAAGATGTTCATTACTGTGTTAATTAACCAAAATAAACAATAGAAACTGGTTTAAAAGCAATGGAGACATACACATGCACAAGTGTCCTAAACAGTGAGAAAAGACAATGCAGATATATATTCACTGATATGCCAGATGAACTATATCAAATTGAAGGAAGAAGCGCATACATACACGATAATCTCACATTGTAAAATATAGGAATATATGACAATAAATGATTGTTGGGACTAATGAGACGTTAACTAACTCAGGCTGACTCCTTACTCCCTGGCAAGTGAGCAAGATCAAGGCTCAAAGGCAGTTTCAAAGGTTCATGACGATAAACCGGACCACCGTCAGGGATTGGTTAACAACAGTTCCGAGAACGGATCAGCTCGTGCTTGCCATATAGTCCAATGGGACTCTCGCCTGCGTGAACCCCCCTGCCTTGCTGACCTTTAAGCTGATTGGTTCCCGCCTAGCCCCCACCCTACATAAAAGCTGTGTCACTTCCTCAATAAACAAGTTCCTGCTGTGACGGGTCTCCCTGATGCGTCTGATTGTCCTCCGCCTGGAGGGCTGGGAGCAGGCGGTCAGTCGGCCTTACCTATCCTGATCTGACCTTGTTGGGGAGTGTCCCCTTCCCTTGCCGCTGGTCGAGAAGGGCAAGGGGGCTTAAGACCCCGACAAATGATGATAGAGAAAAAATACAAAAGAACTTACACTGGAGTCATGGCAAGGCTTTCTCCCAAGCTAATAAAAAATACGACAGTTCTGATATCAGAATAAATAGCAACAATACTATCACAAGCACTGTAGAGATTTAATGCAATTCCTATTAAAAGTCCAATGACATTCTTCATAGAAATAGAAAAAGAAGTCATAAAATTCATATGGAAAAATAAGAGACCCAGAATAGCCAAAGCAATCCTTAACAAGAAAAGTGAAGCAGGAGGCATCACAATACCAGACCTTCAATTATACTACAGAGCCATAGTAGAAAAAATGGTATAGCATTGACACCAAAGCAGACATGGAGACCAACAGAACACAGTAGAATAAACACAGTTACCCCATTGTAGAAAAGGGACATGCATTGGAGAAATAATAGCCTCTTCAACAAACGGTGCTGGAAAAACTGGAAATCCAAATGTAGCAGAATGAAATTGAACCCCTATCTTCACCCTTCACAAAACACAACTCAAAGTGGATCAAGGACCTAGACATTAGACCAGAGACCCTGTACCTACTAGAAGAAAATGTAGGCCCAACTTTCCATCATCTCAGCTTAGGAACCAACTTCCTCAACAAGGCTCATAAAGTGCAAGAAGTAAAATCAAGGATCACTAAATGGGATTGTATCAAACTAAAAAGCTTTTCTCAGCAAAAGAAACAATCAAGAACATGAAGAGAGAGCCTACAGAATGGGATAAAACCTTTGCCACCTGCACCTCAGATAGAGCATTAATCTCCAGAACTTGAAAACCTTAACATCAAAAAATAAATAAATAAATAACCCAATCAACAAATAGACAAAAGAACTTAACAGGCACTTTAAAGACTAAGAAATATGATCAGTCAACAAATATTTGAAAAAAATGTTCAACTTCTCTAGCAATTAGAGAAATGCAAATTAAAACTACACTGAGATTCCATCTCACTCCAGTCGGAATGGCAATAAGCAAGTAATGATAAATGTTGTAGAGAATGTGGGGGAAAAGGTACACTCATACATTGCTAGTGGCCCTGAAAATTGGTGCAATCATTATGGAAAACAGTAGGGCGATTTCTCAGAAAACTTGGAATGGTACCACCATTTGACCCAGTTATCCCACTCCTCGGTTTATACCCAAAGGGCTTAAAATCAGCATGCTACAGTAACAGAGCCACATCAATGTTTATAGCAGTTCAATTCACAATAGCCAAGCTATATACCCAACCGAGTGCCCTTCAGCAGATGAATAGACAAAGAAAAGGTGGTACATATGGAATATTACTCAGTCATAAAAAAGAATGACTTTATGACTTTTGCCAGTAAATGGATGGATCTGGAGACTATCATTCTAAGGGAAATAAGTCAATCCCAAAATACCGAAGATGAAATATTTTCTCTGATATGCAGATACTACCTCACAATAAGGGCAGGGGGAGGGAAGAATAGAAGTTCATTGGGTTAGACCAAAGGGAATGGAGGGAAGGGAGAGGAGGTAGGAATAGGAAAGACAGTAGAACGATTTGGACCTAACTTTCCTATGTTCATGGTGTATATGAATACACCACCAATGAGACTCCATATCATGTATAACCACAAGCATTGGATCCTAATTAGAATAAATTATACTCCATATGTGTATACTATGTCAAAATACACTCTTACTGTCATGTATATCTAAAAAGAACTAACAGAAAAAAAATACAAAAAAAAAGAATATTTGCTAGCAAGATTAACAGAAAATCTGTACCTATTTTTCCAAATGCACAATTCTATGGAGCTCTCTTCACAGGTTAATAGACCAAAGTAGAATATCAGTTTAGGAATACAAACATAACATCAGTTTCCTTCTACTGTACCTCAAGGCAACACCAATGTGCTCATTGCAGGCAACAGACAGACACATGCTTAGGAAGTCTTACTTTAGCATTAGCCATGGCTTTGAAACATTTTCTAGACTTTAAGTTTGTTGTGAGGCAAGAAGCTTGGCTTATTTAAGTTTGTATTTGTAACCCTGCATAATGACACAAACTTGGATAAGAAATAGTTTTTTAATGACTACATATCAGTTTGCCTTGTTGAATAGTATTTGGACAGAATACTGAAATTTGCTGATAAGCAAATACATGATCTAGAAAATTGGTTGAGTTTTGGAAATGTTAAGTATGTGAAGTCCTTAAGGAGGTTTTAATGGAATAAATAAAGCCCTTCTTTTATTCTATTAACAATGCTTTTAAAATTTTTAAGGTCGACACTGAATATAAATGTCTACGAAATTGGAAAAGCTAAAACCAATCAGGCATAAAGATATTAAGATGATTCATCTTTTGGCATAACAGTCAACATCCAATGAACATAAATACTGCTTTGTTAAATTTTAACTACCTTAGTCTAGACTTTATTTTTTCTGTTATGCAACATGAATTGGTCTCTTGAAATGATAATATAATGTGTTTATAGTGAACTATTTCTCTCTGCCTTGTGCAACAGGAAAACTAAAAGTGGTTTGCAGTGATAATCAGACACAGGCAAAAAAACAAGAGTTTTCCAAGGAGTCTTAAATATTTATTAACTTTGTTACAGTTCAAATATGAGGTGTCCCCCAAAGCTCAGGAGACAATATAGGAATGTTCAGAGATGATATGATTAGATTATGAAAGCTGTAACCTATTCAGTGGATTAATCCATTTGATGAATTAATAGTGCGCCTTTGGGGTTGATATTTTGTTCAAGTGCCTGGATTTCTCTCTGCTTTCTGACTGCCATTACCAAACAGCTTTCCTCCACAAAGCCCCTCCACCATGATGTTCTGCCTCCCTTCAGACCCAGAGCAATGGACTTGGCCAACCATCGACTAAACCTCTGAAACCATTAGCCTCAAATAATCCTTTCCTCCTCTAAGTTGTTCTGATCAGGTGTTTTGGACACAGCAATGAAAAGCTGACTAACACAACTTTATTCTTGTATATTATGTTTCAAATCATAAATTAATCTTTCCCAGATTACATCTATTATTCTGATTTGTGTGTGACATGATTTACATATTATAGAATTTCTGATTTTAAGTAAGAAAGTACATGACTATATTTAAAATTCTGAAGACAATCTGAAAGATGTTCCCCTGAAAATAGATTTACTAAAACATAATGCTTAATAAAAAAATGGCATTGATATTAAAGTCATTTTCATTTCCCTTTGAATATTTCATCCTATATCTTAAACACTAAATTTTACCATTAAAAATAACTACATATTTTGAGAATTCTTATTCTGAAATGCTATAAGAAAATTCAAATTTTAATAACACTTAGTATTCTTTAATAGTAACAATATTTCTAGTCTGGTTTGATTCGAAGATGTTTCTTTATACTTGTGATAAGTTTGCTGATTATGGAAATAGTTAAAAGAAGACAGGCATACAGATAAAATAAATAAAATCCTCTGTTTGAAAGGCCTTATGCAAATCATTAAGGAACTGTCAACCAAGTATAACTACCATAATAAGTAATTGAAAGTAATTTAAACTTCAGTTTTACTACAAAGTGTACCAGGGAGGGTCAGAATGTCAAGCACATGAACAATAAACAAGTCTCCAGATATGGGTAAAATACAGATTTTCACTCTTTATTTCTGTTTCTCACATAATATATCTCATCTTATGTCTATCAGGAGAGTCATTTGACATCTTATGACAACAAAATACAACCCAGTAATGCTATTGCTGTTACTTGCTAAGAGTATTTAAACAAGGATATTAGAACACTTTCAAACATTATTATTTTGGTGTCATGATTGATATTCTTGACAAAACTGAGGCACTCACACTTTTTTTTTTTTGGTGCTGGGGATCGAACCCAGGGCCTTGTGCTTGCAAGGCAAGCACTCTACCAACTGAGCTATCTCCCCAGTCCCCGAACTCACACTTTTGTCATGACAATTTCTATGATTATTTTATTCATAGAAATAGCATATGAAGCAAAACTCCTTTCTCAACCAATTTGTCATCCCTCAAATCACTTACATGTTTTCTACTACTTGTCTCTCTGACAAGAACCTTATCTTAAAATCCCCAAATGTTAAAAAAAAAAAAAAGTACTTAATGCCTACTGTTCTAATTTCCCTAAGAGTTTCATAGGCATCCTGTTTTCCAGGACAACTAATTCACTTATAGACCAATTGCTCTCCTATTTCTAAAAGTGCAACCCTTGGGAAAATAGTCCATAAAAATTAACTAGAGGTTCTTAGAGTAAAGGGTTTATAAAAACTGGAATTTCAGGAGTACCTAAGTAGAAGGTAAGCGAACATTCAATGGTAGTCCTTTTACAGAAGGAGATTATTCATTTGAAAAGCAAACAGCAGCTTGTTCATTTCAACATTCCTCCACCCTTCTTGTGGTGTCCCTTCCCCATTTGCACTTTGTTCCAATTTATTATTAAAAACCATCCACATCAACATGAGAGCTGCAACATGTCCATGCTGGGTGGTTGAACAACCTGCCCAAGGACCCTCAGCTAGTGAGTGGCAGAACTGAGACAATTAGACTTGAAGTTCAAAATCTTAAGCACCTTGAGGTACCTGTTTTTACAGGCTCAACTGGTGAAAGGAAAACATTCGTTTTGGATCAATTATCCATCACAGCAATTCAATCAGAAAGTAAACTGCAGTTATCCAACTAGTGCCTGTGCATTTACTTTCAGTCCTCAGCATAATTAAATGCTCTGTGCCAGGAGACCTTGTCGGCCCTTTTCCTACTCCAAGAAAGTCTCTTGCTCTTAGTCGTCCTGATGCTCTTCTCTCCTATAAGATGAACTTTCGCATCTATAGGAGTCACTTAATATTTGCAAGAACTATTTCTAGAGTTTAAGAAAACTGAGATTAAGGAAGATCAGGGAATTTTTTAATGTTACATAGATAGTAAGGAGTAAATTTAGAATGCAACTATGTGTCTTTGATTTTAAATCTACTAAATCCTTCTTCTGCAACACCTCTACTGGGATGTACCAAGAGGAGTCTCCTAGGTAACCTCTTTTAGTCACTTCCCATTTTGACCACCCTTAGGACAGCAGTACCCAGGGTGCTGAGGCCCATAGCCTTTCCTTATAGAATGATGCTTCAAAAGAGCAGATACTCAATCATTAAATTAGGGAGCAAGACTCCTCAGTCAGCAATTTAGGAAGGAGTCATCATAAATTTTTGAAAAATCTGAAATTACCAAAAAATGGTAATAAAAAATTCCATATTGATTGGGTTCTTTTTATTTTTGTTGTAAAGTTTTGTAAGTTCTTTATAAATTTTGGAGATAAGTGCTCTATCTGAAGTGCGTGTGGAAAAGATTTTCTCCCACTCTGTAGGCTCTCTCTTCATGTTCTTGATTGTATCCTTTGCTGAGAAAAAGCTTTTTAGTTTGAGTCCATCCCATTTATTGATTCTTGCTTTGATTTCTTGTGCTTTGGGAGTCTTGTTAAGGAAGTCCGATCCTAAGCCAACATGATGAAGATTTGGGACTACTTTGTCTTCTATTGGGTGCAGGGTCTCTGGTCTAATTCCTATGTCTTTGATCCATTTTGAGTTGAGTTTCGTGCAGGGTGAGAGATAGAGGTTTAATTTCATTTTACTGCCTATGGATTTCCAGTTTTGCCAGTTTTCCATTTGTTGAACAGGCTATCTTTTCTCCATTGTATGTTTTTGGCTCCTTTGTTTAGTATGAGGTGACTGTATTTATGTGGTTTTGTCTCTGTGTCTTCTATTCTGTACCATTGGTCTGCCTGTCTATTTTGGTGCCAATACCATGCTGTTTTTGTTATGATTGCTCTGTAGTATAGATACTTTACGGAAGAAGACACACAGGCAATTAATATAGGAAAAAGTGTTCAACATCTTTAGTAATTAGAGAAATGCAAATTAAAACAACTCTAAGATTTCATCTTACTTCAATTAGAATGGCTTTTATCAAGAACACAAACAATAATAGATGTTGGCGTGGATGTGGGGAAAAAGGCACACTTTTACATTGTTGGTGGAATTGCAAATTGGTGCAGCCACTCTGGAAAGCAGTATGGAGAATCCTAAGAAAACTTGGAATGGACCCACCTTTTAACCCAGTTATCCCACTCCTTGGTTTATTCCTAAAGGACCTAAAATCAACAAACTACAGTAACACAGCCACATCAATTTTTATAGCAGCTCAGTTCACAATAGCTAGATTGTGGAACCAACCTAGATGCCCTTCAACAGATGAATGGAAAAAGAAACTGTGGTATATATACACAATGGAATACTATTCAGCCATAAAGAAGAATAATATTATGGCATTTGCAAATAAATGGATGCAATTGGAGAATATCATGCTAAGTGAAATAAGCCAACCCCAAAAAACCAAAGGCCGAATGTTTTCCCTGATAAATGGAGGATGATATATAATGGGGGTGGGGGTGGGGAATGAGAGAATAATGGGGGAACTTTAGAATATGTAGAAGAAAATAAGAGGGAGGAGGGTATGAAAAATGGTGGAATGAGAAAGACATCATTGCCCTATGTACGTGTATAATTAAACAAATGGTATGAATCTGCATTGTGTACAATCATAGAAACAAAATGATGTACCCCATTTGTGTACAATGAATCAAAATGCAGTCTGTAAAAAATTAAAAGTTAAATAAAAAAATTCCATATTATTATTTACTATAATTATGATAATGATAATGATGATAATGTTGATGATATTTGGGTAATTCCTTTAGGTAATGCTATAAGGTTTAGGTAAAGTGTTTCCTAGGTTTTCTCCCTATCTCTTTCTAGGTATCTGGGTCAATTAGTTAGGTCTTTGTCTTAAATCATTTACTGAAAATTTTGTGATCTAAATAAAAATTTCTCCCTCAACCCAGTATGGGAGACCAGAATACACCAGCTCAAAATATGAAGGTTTAAAGAGCCAAAGACAATTAAGCAGCAGATGCAATATAGCTTTTTACACTCACTCTACTTGCCTAAAAACAGGACATAGATGATTGAAAGATAAAAGATACACCCCTACTTACCTCTCCCTTCCACCAGGGAGAACAAAGGTTAGCCACTGCTATGGTTTGGGTACAAAGTTTCCTCTAATAGCTCCTTCCTTAATGCTGGAAGATTCAGGGGTGAAATGATTAGATTATGAAAGCTGTAATCTAATGGGTCCATTCTACTTGGAATGGACTGATTAGTTAATAACTAACTGCAGGCAGGTGGGACACTGGGGATGCCTTCAAAGGGTTCACCTTCTTTGCATCCCCTTCTTCTTTCTCTCTGCTTCCAAGTTTGCTATAAGCTGAGCAGTGCTCCTTTGGTACATCCTTCTACCATGGTGTTCTGCCTCATTTCAGACCCAGAGCAAAGGAGTTGGGCCAACTCTGGACTGAACCTCTGCAATTCAAAAGTCACCTCTTCAAGAAAAATTGATACCCTTGATGTATCCTATATTTGAAATATACATGTTAATAAAAATCCTTTTGCTTTTCTCTTGTTACTCTGTTTTTGTTACAAGGATCCATTCCGAGACTCTATTGTTGAAGAAAAAAATAGTAATTTTCCCCTCCTCTGCTTCATTAGTCAGCTTTCCATCTCTATGACAAAATACCTGAGATAATCAAACTTATAATGAGGAAACCTTTATTTTAACTGATATTTTAGAGGTTTCAGTCCAGAGTTGATTGGCCTTGTTATTTTGGACCTGTCACCATACAGTATATATGGAGGGAGCATATCGTAGAGGAAGCTGCTCACCTCATGACAGAAAGGGAGCAAAAAGAGAGAAGAAAGGGGTGATCCCAATATCTCCTTTAAGTGAGCACTCCAAATGACCTAATTTGTTTCCACTAGGCCCCACTTTTTAAAGTTTCCATCACCTCCCAATAGCACCATGGGCTGGAGACTGAGCCTTCAGGATATGACCCTTAGGAAACACTTCCCAAGCCATAGCAACCACAGTCTAGTTGTTTTCTCACTTCTGGTTTCTGTACTTCATGATCATCTTGAACTTATTTCCTATTCAGTTGCACAAGCCAGTACAAATGCACTGAAAAATTTTCTTTGCCCTCAATATCTTCTATGCTACTCTTCATGCATTCAGTCTTTCCAAGTGGCTCTTCCACTCATTGTCTGTCAATACTCTGCCCTCTGCTATAGTCACTATGTCCCTGAATCATCCCTGGTATCTCTTGCATCCTAGGCATGAATCCTTCTTATCTTTTTTTTTGGCTAGCTAATCTTCCTTTAAAATTTTCAATATTGTATCACACTAATATTTTCTCTAAGTCTCTACTCTCTGAATCTCTAAGTCTTTAAGTCTCTTTTACAATTTATCTCAAGATTTGCTCTGTGTTGTCTTGTATAATTCTTAACACAAATTTACAGCATAACCTAAACTATTATTACCATTATTTCTTCTGAAACCAAGTGGGCTTGGACAATCCATATTTACCTAAGACTGGCATTAGATGAGAAAAGATAAGAAAAAGGCAAACATACACCAATAAAAATTAATAGATTCAATCTTTCACCAAATACTCTTTTGACAATGAGAACAATGCCTATGAGAGCACACCTAACCAGAAAGGTAAATTTATATGAACCCAATAAGAATTAGAGGGAGTTCTGCCCTTCAGTTAACCACAGTAATAGCTAGAAATGAGATCTTTTCCAAAGTTCATGGTACTTATAGTGTCTTCTTTTCATAAAAGCAACTAAGTAATTTTATATTACAACACAGATAGAAAAATAATTTATTTCAAATAATTTATGTCTCAGTTTGAAGTTGCTCATTATAACTACATTGTGGAGGGTGGTAGAATATGCCACTTTGGCCTGAGGATTATTTTAAGGCAAAGGCACCAAACAGCAAATGTAAGAAGGACACTCTGTCTTCCCCACCACCTTTTTCTTTTTGAAAAATCCCCATATGGAAGGTGTTCTCCCTAAACCAGAAGGAAAGTAACATTCTTATCATCAAGGATAGGAATTTAAAACCAGGAGAATTCTTCATAAACAGACCTTGTGAAAATAATTCTTATCTTCCTCTCACCTCCCTACATGGTATAGTAACTTTCCCACAATTGCCTCTCTGTTCAGTCTAATAAGAAAGCATTTAGATTTTGCCACTTGTTTGGGTCTCATTTCCTCATGAGTGCTCCTGTATCATGTCAAACTCATGCTAAATCAATTTTTATGCTCTTTTGCTGTTAATTTGTCTTATGTCACTTTAATTCTCAGGTTCAGCCAAATATTCTTAAGAAAGAGAGATAAAATTTTGCTTACCCTACATTAGGTTCCAAATTCCCAGGATATTGTCTAAAGTACAGAACATATAAAAACACAATAAAACTATAAAACCAGGATAATTATTTCATCAAGGTAATACAGGCAAAAAAACATCTGTTTGATTCATTTGAATTTTTATAGTCAAATATGTCTTTAATTTCTTATAAAGAACAAGTCTGACTCCACTATATCAGCCCTTTATTCCCAAAATGAATTAGACACTACAACAGATTATTTAGAAAATATGTCAAATTCCAAGATAGGTCTAGCAATTTGACTGCCATAAAAGTAGTACTGCCATAAAAGTACCCACATCATAATAAGAATGGGGATTGTAGAGTCTGTTATGGTTTGGATGTGAAGGGTTCCCCCTAAAGCTCATATAGTGGAACATGATAGACAATGCAGGAATGTTCAGAGGTGAAATGATTAGATTATGAGATTTAGAACCAAATCAGTGGATTAATCCACTTGAGAGATGAATAATTTGAAAAGACTACTGTACTGGGTGGTAACTGTTGGCAGGTTGGGTTTGGCTGGAAGACACTGGGGATGAGCCTTTGGTGTTGATGTTTGGTCCCTGGCTTCTTACTCATTCTCTCTCTCTCTGCTTTCTGGCTTCCATGAGTTGAACATTTACTTCAACAGTCCTTCTGTGGTGTCTTTCTACATTACCTCAGGCCCAGAGCAATGGAGTCAACAGGCGATGAACTGAATCCTATGAAATGAGCCCAAAATAAGATTTTCCTCCTCTAAGTTGTTTGGGTCAGATATTTTGGTCACAGCAACAAAAAGTTGACTAACATAGAGTTGGACTAAACAGAGTTCAAATTCTGCCTGTTAAACTTACTATTTTTTTGACCTTAAGAAGCTTACCTAGCCTCTCTATACCTCATTTTCCATCCTCAAAAATATAAATCTTGGAAGAATTCTTTCTTTGTGAAGATTAGAGATAATGGATCTAAGTCCCTACCATGGTGTTTGGCACATGTCTTGTACTTTCTAACTATAAATTAAAAATGCTTTGGAGCAAGGAATACTTTCACGGAGCTCTTTAAGGCAAGTTTTAATTTCATGTTTTGATGTGGAAATTGTCTCAATATTACATATAAAGCCATTGAATTGGTCAATTTGGCAGAATTCATTCATTGAAAATTTTAACTGAATTGATTACTGTTTTTAGAGCTTTGTGATTCTACGATGATTATTTTTTAATGTGTTTTCGTTGTTGCGGTACTGGGAACTGAACCAGGGGCACTCTACAACTAAGCTCTGCCCCCAGTCCTTTTTATTTTTTATTTTGAAACAGGTCTCACGAAGTGCTGAGACTGACTTCAAACTTGCAATGCACCTGCCTCAGCCTCCCCAGTTGCTTGGTTAGTCATTCTAACTTTAATTTGGGGGCCTTTGTTGCTCCATAAATATTAATTTAGGCCCAGAATTTCTATGTATTTTTTTTTTACCCTCTTCACTTCTTTTCTTAAATCATTTCGCCTTAAGAATTTAAAAGTCTATTGAATTTAACTTATTTTTTATGCCCCCAAATGCTATGGTGAATGCTGATCAAAAAGAGAATGAAGAGTAGCTCTGGTTGTCAAAAAGAATAAATGATAGAGAAAGAGGAACGTTTGATGACAATGTGTTCAAGCTTTAGCAGTATATTGTGTTCATCCACGGGTACTCTTCCCACTTCCATTATCATAGGTCATTTTCTACTTCCATAAAAGTATTTACTACATTGCTCATCCCCTGCCTTCATTTCAAAGTGTTATAAAGATAAAATGACTGCTACAAATTTCTGATCTTGAAGTCTACACAAATAAGATATTTGAAATTTATGTAATTATTCACATGAATAACATATCCTCATGTTACCTGTAGAATATTAATAAAATATAATTAATATAATAAAATAGAAATTATTCTATATTCTAAACCTTATTTCACTAAAATTGCCTAACCCTGCTTTGCCTTTACTATATAAAAATTTTAATGTTTTTTAACCGAGCTGTCTATAACGTTTTTTAAGGTGACCTTTTTAAATAAATAAACTTGATTTACATCTTGATTAACATGGCTATTAGTATTATTTACAATAGAATTTTAAAGGCTAAATGTTATGCTAAATTTTAAGTAATTCTCAGAAATCACATATAATCTCAGAGATTAAAGTTAGGCAATTAATCAGTCAGATCAGTTACTCATTTCCAAGCCATTCTTAGACAAGATTCAAAAGAGGTAATGACAATTTGTGACTTTGTAGAAAAAATAATGGCTATCTATCTAAATGGCTTGTCTCTTACACAGAGCAAAATGTTCCCTGAAGAATTTATGAACATGCTTTACAACTGGAATTTGTTGTGACCCCAAAGTCCTTCCAAACTGGCTCTCAAACACTAATTCTTTATGCTATTAAAGACTCTCTGTGATGTGGAGCCATGTTAGATAGAGTTTTTAGGTTCTCCAATTTCCATTCTTTTCTGGATTGGGTATCTTATGTTTTATTTTTACCTGGACGCAGACACATTCCAGACCAGTAGTGGCATACATAAGATGTCAGAAGAAAGCCTCCATCACACTCTAAATCTATGAGTTCACTGAACATTTAAAAACAAACAGGATCCAGTAGGTCACAAGGGGCTCCATTCGAGTGGTGAAAGAAAAGAGAAGTAGGACAAATGCAATGAAGGAAATGAAAGAAATAGAAAAATAAGCAAATATAAGCTCCTTTGTTTGTTATATATAATCCTTTCTATTTTTATAGCTTTTCCATTTTAAAAGTTGATTTAAACATTATCCAGTCTTCAAAACAGTTTTGAAAGTAAACTGGATGCAGTTACTGTTTGCCATGACCATCTGGGAGCTACACACACACATACAACTACATGCTGACTTGTACAAGCGGGTTCTTCTAAGTCTCATGATTATTTTCATAATATGAATATGAAAAATATCCCCAAAGCCAGGTATTGGTAAATAATAAATGTAAAAATTTTTATTGTTTTCTAAGTGCCACTTCGTTTTTTTTTTTAATTGTTGCAAAGACTATACTGGTTTTTCAATAAATATTTAAAAACTATTGGGATACACATTTTCTTTCTGATTCTTAGGGTTTTTTTTTTCCAGAATTTACACATTTGTCACTTTAATTTATATCCATGTATTAAATACTCCCATATTTAAATGTAAATATATCACAATTATTTTCTTGTTTCTTTCTCTGGTATTGAGACACAAAGCAAAATTGAATTATTCTACCTGCAAATTCCTTTGTGTTTCTCTTTCTCCGTGCCCTTGAAAAACAGGTAGTTAATAGAGAAACAGATCAATACTGACTGCTAGGTCAAGATGCAGCCCTTGTTCCTCTTCAGACGAGTCCATCTTCGGCTTCCTACCTTCTAGTGCAACCTGACAAAGACTCATTCCACTTCTAAAACAGTGAGCAAGACTGATACTCTCAATTTGATTCTAAGTCATAATTTTGTCTATCATAAATATTCTTTTAAACAAAATCTGAGTTTCTAAAACAATATTCTGTATGACTTAGGTAAAATCATTTGACAAGTCACAATGGAAGTGTCTACTACAGGTGTCTAGGTGTCCAGGGTTCTTGCTATTCTCAAATTCAACTATAATTATCTCATTCCTTTCTATTCTAGATAAGTGCAATAAGAAGCTTACATGGGTCTAAAATAACTGTAAATTCTCAACGACAAAGTTTGGCATGCCATCTGCCTTGCTGGCATTTGGCCACACCAATGTACAAGAGCATCAAAGTGCAGCTGCAAGAAACATTTTTCTTCCTACTGAGAACTCAATGAAAATGTAAGGGTTCATGCCCTAATTTAGAAAAAATAAATAAAATTTGAAAAATAATTTCATGAATCTATTATAAAATTAGTTTAGGCAGAAAATAACGTGAATATTTCCATTCTATAAAACTGATCTGTAAATTTCCAAATTCATGTATTAGTGTCAATGTTTTGTCAGTTCCAAAAATTACTATACTGAGAAATTTGTAAAGAAAAACATTATTTCTCACAGTTCTAGAAGTTGGAAATATCAAGGTGTCAATATTTGGTGAAGGTCTTGCCATGTCACAACACAGAGGAGGGTATCACGTGGTGAGAAGAGAGTCAGGTCCCCCCTCTTCATTTAGAACTACTAGCCCTGTCATTGGAAGTGCTGACTTCAGGTCCTCATCTGACCTTAATTACCTCCCAAAGTCCCTAACTCTAAACAGTATCAACATATGAATTTAGAGATTAAGTCTCCAACACATGGACTTCAAGAGACACATTCAAAACATCGCATTTATATAATTCAATAATTGTTGATGATATGAGACCAGCATGTGTCCCCTTGAAACATGAGTGTAGAAGATCAAAATGATACACTCCCAAATATGCCTCTTTGGGATAAGAAATATTTTGAGTTGATAATGTGGGGAAATGGTAGACAAAATATTGAAAACAATAAAAATCACCCTTTTTTAAAGGAAATTTACACCTTATAGATTTGGCCACAACCAATGTATAAGAATGCCAAAGTGCAGCTTCAGGAAACATTTTTATTCCTGCTGAAAATTTACACCTGTAAAGGAAATCTCCATTTGTAAGTGTGTCTCCTTCTCTATACCAGGTAAAGAAGGGTGACCCTAAGTCACTATAGTCTCATCAAAGGAGAAATGACCTACCTAAATCTGCATAACAAATCTTACTGAGCCTTTCCTGGTTACCACCTCAACACTGGCCTTCTCCATACCTTTCTTTCTTAGTTTCAACTGAAGATGCTATTTAAGCCTAAATTCAAAGCTACCTCTTAGAAAGCCATTCATTTATCTGGATGTCTCCCTGTATACATGAGATACACATATTAATAAATCTGTTTGCTTTTCTCCTGTTAATCTGTCCTTTGTTATAAAAAGGTTCCAGCTAAGAACTCAGAAAGGGTAGAGAGAAAATTATTTTTTCCTCCCAATGATTGATACTATCTCTAGCCCTGTGCTTTTGTGTATTGAATGCACTGGTCTAACTTGGTTGAATCTCAAACCTCAGTGAATGCTTTTGAAAGGAAAATAATTCTCTAAAAGCCCAATAATGACTTAAATTAGTTTTATTATTAAGTAAGGAAGAAGTCATACTTCAGTATATAAGTTCTTTAGGCAACTATAAAATTATAGAAATTCAAAATTAAATAAAATCAAAATTATAAAATTAGGAAATTTAAATTTCCAACAGTAATTTAACATGACCATCAATATGGATGAAGCTAAACGGTGAGTGTAAGTGTGGTGCTGGTAATCACAGTGTGGGCTCCTATGAACTCCATTGCTGGGCCATCTTGTATATTCTCAAATGTCCCTCTACTTGTCTTCATTTGAACTATTGAGAAAACTTATTTCTTATTGTGAATCAATATTTTTCTTGGCCTTCACTTAGCTCTAGCATTAGGCAAAGTTGCTTCTTTTCTCAACAAAGCAGGGGCTGGGGAGATAGCTCAGTTGGTAGAGTGCTTGCCTTGTAAGCACAAAGCCCTGGGTTCAATCCTCAGCACCGGGAGAAAAAAAAAAAAAAAAAAAAAAAATCAACAAAGCAGTGTCTGTAATGTACAAAGCTGCTTCCTCCACTTTCCGATGCAGCCATTTCCCCACCTCCCAACTACTGTCAGTCTGTGAACATCCTAGCTTGCTATTGGTTCATCAGTCAGTTTGCAAGTATCCTTCTCCGTTATTGGTCCCCTGTTAGCCCCGCAGAATTCCCGCCCCCCATCTTTCCTCATGCTTCTCTCTCTCCTACTTTCTCTATCCTCCTTGCTTTTCCACTCTCTCCAGCACACACCTTTTCTCATTCCCTTTCTTTTCCTCTCATTTTCTCTCTTGCCGTGCAGGGAGACACTCTGTTTGCTTAATGAACTCCCTTATGTGATTTCCCGTGTCCGGTGTGGTTTTTGTGGGATTCCTTACAGTGTCTCTTCCCTTTTAAGGGCACTGGCACCATCTTACACTCCTGAGGGTACTGAGAATCATGTGACAGTTGTCAGGGATCAGTTGGTCATCCACATGATGTAGAATACGCTGATCTTTTTTAGTTCCTCTTTAAAGTGAAAATATAAAATTGTTTAATATTTAGGAATAGCATGTGTCTCTAAAATGTACAATTTAGTTTGAAATAAGCTGGGTTAGTCCATGAAATCTCAATGGCCTTCATATTTTTCCTTTAACTCATTACCAGCAATGATGTTAGAAGTTGAACCAGCTGTGACCTTAGACACAGCAATTCAAATTTGGAAGAAGTTAGTACAATTATCCAGTTTCCTAGTCAAAACATTATTGAATATCTAATATGTTTACTACAGTTGTGCTTAATATGGAGAATAAGAGAAATATAGAGATTCAGCCTAATTTTTCTATGGATTCCATTCTCTACAAAGAGAAAAAAAAACTAGTTTGCTAAACCACACAATAGATTTATCATAATAGTTATTGATGTTATCAGAAAAAAAATCTAATATAATGAGAGAAATCTAACCTAGAGAAGAAATTGTGAAGAGAAAGCTTAAGAGACAGCAACTGCTAACCAGGGGACACTGCAAAATACTGTTCATTCAGAAGTTCCAGATCTTGTATGGGACCAAAGCAGCAAGCTTCAACCACGTGTCAGGGGAAGCATGGTTCCCAACTGAACAGAGGTAGGCAGGTTGTTAAGTTCACATTACTGTCCCCAACAATGAAAAGCATCTGTCTCAATTCTTTTGGAAACCAGAAGACTATTCCCGAGTTGGACAAAGATGGTCTGAAGTGTTAGTTCCTTGAGTTGATAACTAGCCTTAAGCGATGCTCCATCACTCATCTCTGAAAGACCCACTGAAACACGAAGGAGTCCATAGAGTGAAATTGGAAGAATTGATGCAGCAAGTGATTAATAGGTATATTCATCTATTACTTCAGAGCTTTATTTATATCACAGAAAGATGGATAAAATGAATACTGAAATAACTTAGTTGAGAAAGCAGCAACCATTAAGCCAAAATTATTGCTTCCTTAGTCATTTCCTGTTCATTGACCTCATGGAATTTTTATACAAGAAAATAACATTTTTGTGAGCTATTTCATTTAATTTTGGAATAGAGTAGGGAGTAAAGAAGTAAATGGGTATACACTAAAATACATGAATACGTAGTTACTAATGTCAAGTGAAACCTCATTCCTGCTTCATTTGTGTTTTTGGAAATGGACAAAATTTTTTTTTCAAAACAACTATTGTTTTAATTTTTAATTTTTTAAAATTTATTTTGCAGTACTGAGAATCAGATCCTAGGACGCTCTACCACTGAGCCACATCCTCAATCCTTTTTAATTGTTTTTATTTTGAAAGCTTCATACTAAATTGCTCAGACTGGCCTTGAACTTGCTATCCTTCTTCAGCCTCCTGAGTCACTAGGATCACAGGTATACACCATCACACCCAGAAAAAAACTGGTTTTTATTTAGGTTTACAGCAAAACTGAGAGGAGATAGATTTCCCATATGCCCTTTGTCCCCTTCCCCACACCCACACACATTCACAGCCTCCCCCATTATCAACATCCCTGTTATTGTCTGGATGTGAGGTGTCCTCCAAAAGCTCACCTGTGAGACAATACAAGAAGGTTCAGAGAAGAAATGATTGGGTTATGAAAGCCTTATCTCAATCAGTAAATCAGTCACTTGATGTGATTAATTTAGTGGTGGCTGAAAGCAGGTGGGGTGTGGCTGGAAGTAGGGAATTGGGGGGCATTGGCTTTGGGGTATATATTTTGTATCTGGTGAGTGGAAATCTTTCTCTCTCTCTCTCTCTCTCTCTCTCTCTCTCTCTCTCTCTCTCTCTCTCTCTCTCTCCTTCCTGATCAGCAAGTGAATTGCTTCTCTCTGCCACACTCTTTCACCATGATGATCGGCCTCACTTTGAGCCCCAAGGAATGGAGCCTGCTGTCTATGAATTGAGACCTCTAAAACCATGAGCCCCCAAATAAATTTTTCCTCCTCTACAATTGTGCTGGTTGGGTTTATTGGTAACAGCAATTGCCTATCAGAGTGTTATATTTATTAAACCAATGAATCTATATTGATACATCATTATCCAAAACAGGATAGAATTTTTTTAATTTTAGAGTTGAAATGAGTATTTGAAGTTAGATTTTTTTTAATTGGTTTCTATTGCTACCCACAAATTACTTCAAATGTAATGACTTGAAAAACTTATTTGCTGGGGCTAGGGACTCTACTCAGGGTCTCATAAGACCAAAATCAAGGTATTAGCTGGGTGGGACTTTCATTTGGCAGCTCTGAAGAATAATCCACTTTCAAGCTAATTGAAGTTATTGGTCAAATTCAGTCTCTCCTGGTTTTAGGTCTAAGGGCCTTCTGGTTACAGATCTGAAGGACCATTTCCTGGCTGGCTGTCAGTGGAGAATTTATCACTGCTCACAGAGGATACCAAAGTCCTTCTCTCTATTTTCAAAGCCAACAACGGCACTTTGAGCCCTTCTCTATCTTCTTCCTCAGCCCTGAGCAGGCCTCTGCTTTTAAAGGCTTACGACTTGGATCTGGCCCTTTGGGATATACTTTCTATCTTAATGTTTGGGGATAATAGCTTTAGAAATTCTGCCTACAGTCAGACATGATGGCACATGTCAGTAATATCAGTGACTCAGGAGGCTCAGGCCAGAGGACTCAAATGCAAGACCAGCTTCAACAATTTAACAAGTTCCTCCGCAATTGAGTGAGATCCTGCCTCAAAGTAAAAAGGACTGGGGATACAATTCAGTGGTAAAGTGCCCTTGGGTTCATTCCTTCCTAAGAAAGAAAAAAAGAAAGAGAGAAAGAAATAATGAAAGAAGTTAATTCTGCCTGCAGCTCATCTTGGTCAGTCTCTTATTCAACATATACTCTCCCCCAGATAGTTACTTAGCAAATGCTTGGGCACATCAAGTAACAGACACGTCAAGCTTCCACTCTCGCTGGAAGTCAACCTTTCCATTCCTCCCACATGTCACTTGTCCCTATGTCCTTTCTTAAGCTGAGTAATGCCTGTGTATCCTCTACTTATGCCAGTACTGCTTTTCAGAGCAACAAAAATAAGTATATTTTTTCTTCCACAGGATTGCCCTTCAAATATGCATAGTCCTATTTATTCTTTTCCAATATAAACTCCCTAAATCCTTCTATTTTGATGAACCATGGAGCTAAGGAAAATTTTATATTTCTCCTGTGTTACACAACTTGAGACTCACAGGAAACTTTTATGAAGGCTTGAAATTATGTATGTATACATACATAAACACATACATACATATTTAAGGCTAAATATATATACATAGTAGCTATATATTCACACTTGTAGGAAAAAAAACAGATGTAGCTTTTATGCCAATGCATACTTTAACCTTAAGCAGGTTTCTATGGTTGTTTAACATCTGTATTATTTTCTAGAACTTCTCGGCTCCTAATTATTTCTAAATTACTAAGTACTTGCCACCTAAAATTTTCTGCTTCACATTGCTGAATGTTTCACAGAAGGATTTAATTTTCTCCTCTAGGATTACTTTGGTGAATGAAGCTGTCAGAAAATGATTCAATTTCATATTTTCACAAAATGTCTTTCAACGAATTCTGATTAATGGTGTTGGAGAACTCAGGTTCCTTCATCCTAAGCAGAAACATTAACACAGGACAATTGTGTTTAGTCACCTCATTAACCCTCGAATGACTAAAAGAATCGGCTTAAATGCAAGCACTTGTTAGGATAGTTGTCTAAAATATCAGTGCAAAATGCTTTGCAGTAGTAATTACAGTGTGTTAAAGGGACCAGGAAAATGGAATATGAGATCAGATGTTGAGGAAGCATCATTGAGTTTATATCACACCCAACCTGTGGGACTCAGTCTACATGAGGCCTTGCTTTGTATTTTGTCCTGAGTTAATGCCACAGCTCCTGAAGCCTTGGTCAAATTTAATCAAGTGCTATAACCACAGCAGCTGCTACTGGACATAACTCAGCAGGAAAAGTTGGTACAGAAAATAAAAAGAAAATCATAACCACTGAGATAATAACTGAACTGTTGACATTAATCCTCTGTGCAATAAGGCATCTGAAACAACAATAGCCCTAAAATTAAGGGTTTGAAAATCAGGGAAAAGGGTGTCAAATTTGGGCTACTTTGATTCCTGTTTTGTTTGATTCACTTTTAAAAGAGAAGATAAAAAAAAAAAAAAATTTCCATGAACTTGTTTTCACTTTTCAGGCATAAAGGCATTTGGAGCATTAAGTGATATACATATTTTTATTTTGTTTGATTTTATTGACTTTGACTTTCTTGTTTTACTCTGTACTTATTTAAATAGACTACCAAGACTTTCAACAAGTGGGGAGTGCCCCCTAAATTACTTATTTGCAAAAAGTCATATCTTTGCTCCAAAATCATTATGTTTTCTCCTCTGTGATAACTATCAGTTAATTATTCTTACAAAAGAATAATCCTAATGGTAAACCTTTAAACAAATAAGGGATAAGTTTTAAAAATTACAGTGACCCATCCCACAAGTAATAAATGTATTTTGTTTTGTTTTGTTTTTACAAGATAAGAAAACATTAATAAGAAGGAAAAAATTGGTACTTCCTTGAACCAAATTTAAGTCATAATATTTTATGAACTTTAAAAAGACACTAATTGTATTAAGACCAGAAAAGAAGTATTCCATTTATTTTTTTTCTAAATTTGTTTGTATTTGTATATAGCCCAAAATATATTTTGAAATTTTAAAAAGTTAGTCATAATTTTGCTCTGAAAATTGTTATATTTTCTCTCCTGTGATTACTATCAGTATGAATTGTGCTCAGTTCTCTCCCTTTGACAAGAGAATTATTCTTTTTACATGTAAAAGCTGTTTTAAATAGCAATGTTCATTTTAATTGTACCCTTCAAGATGGTTAGGACCAGAGTAGGCAAAGCAACATCAGTAAATTTATTCTCATTGGTGTTTTATTACAACAATGAGAAAGTCATGGGGTACCTTATTATGGGAAATTTTGCTAATTATGGTAGCCATGTGCCAACAAACATCATTTCTTCCCCTTCCTAGCTTTCTCCCATTCCTGCCTCCCCGCTTCATCACTGTTAATTGTAGAGAAGTAAAGACTGCCTACTATGGAATAAGACTTCCTGATTAAATTTCCTCCTTAGCTACTTACAGACTATGAGACATGGATGCCCTTCTTCCATGGTGCTGTCAAAACTAGGTGAGTTAATTACAAATAAAATCAGACTTAGGAAAAGCCTGACATGGAACACACTCAATAAAAATTAACGTTTATTCTTAATTTTAGTAAGTGATATGCTACCTACTCTTGCCATTAATTTAAACAATTATTCAGTAATCATGTGTATCCCAGGTACTGTTCTCAGTGGTAGGATTATAGCAATGAACAAAACAGATGAGATCCCTGACCTCATGGAGCTGATATTCTAGCAAGGAAAAACACAGAAGCACACAGTGAAATAAATAATAAGTGGTAGTACTTTGAGAAAATTTGAATGAAAAGAGAGTGTGGTAGAGTTGGGATCAGGAAAGCAGCGGATAGGGTGACATTTGAATTGAAGGAGCGACCTTGTAAAGGTCAGGGGCCACCAATAGTAAGTGCTCAAGAAAAGCAAGATGGGAATGGACTTGATATATTAGAGGAAAAGCAAGAAGGCCTCTGTGATTGCTGGGCAGGATCAAAGGGAGGACACAATGACAGAACGATCTGAGAGAAGCAGGTGGAAGGCCCAGCACTCTATGGTCAGTTAAGTGGGATTTGGTGCTGCGGTAAAAGTGGGAAAGGAAACTTGACTGTAACTCATCTGATCCAGCGGTCTTCATCAAGGACAGAGAAGAGCCACAGCTGGAGGCAGGTGTAGGGAAGGAACGCTGGACCCAGAGGAGACTGGTAATCTCCACTGAATTCCACTGAGGAAAGTAATAATGGGGGGACTGGACTAAAGGAAAATCATTCCTGTCCCCACAATAGCTACTTTTCTGAAATGTCCAAATAATTGGGCACACTCACTGCTGCACATTAACTGTATACACAATTTAAAATTGCTTTCCTTATGTCCATCTGTATCATAAATCAAAATTGATCTACTAAGACATACCATAAATATCTGTATTAACTCACTCGAAAGAGTAGACTATTCATTATAAAAATGTGAATTTCATCTTGGCAAAGATTTTTCCCCCCCAACCTTCCGACATCACTAAATTGAATCCAGATTCTTCTGGCTGAGTCGATAGCAGTAAGAATTAACTTTTACAACCTAGCCTGCTTCTTGAGTATCCTCTTATTGGATGATATGTTTATAAATCTCTCTAAGTTCTAGATATTTTCTCCATTATAAAAACGTACAGCCTATTCTAAGGTCTGTATTAGAAAGTCTCCGATTCTAACTTTGTCTAAGAGATCTACAATGTGAATTGAAACCCATCGTATAATACCTTTATGACAAATGGGCATCAAGAATCACTGCAAAAACAAATTAATTAATTAATTTAAAAAATCACTGCAGAATGTGAATTTCCCAGGGCTACCCCATGTTGTCAACAACTCATCCCTTCGTAGATGTAGTAGGACTTGCCATGCTGAGGATTCCCTGGGGCTTTTCCTGAAGACAGATTAGGGGCACACTAATGTACTGAAGCTGAACAAAGTAGGGTCATCAGATTAAATTTCTTAGAAATTAACAGTCAGTAATGCAGTACTTCCATTTCTTTTACAAGAAGCATCTAAAAACTCTAAGATACCAGATGTAAAACTCCAAGTATCTGCTAACATAAGGTTCTCATGAGACTCCTGACAACTAAATACCCTTTTTTTGGTGCAATGTAGTACTGACTCCCCTGGTTCCAGAAGATTATACCAGGGATGGATGCCCAACTTAAGGTAACCACTGATGTCAAAGTGGTATAAAGTAAGAACTCTTCTCACATTTAGACACAGTATTGAATTGTAACAGAGGCTCTCTGAATTTCCTCTCTTGGAATTTGTAGATAAGATTTAGAAAACATATTCTCCCTTTACCCATTGAGTCCTTAGCTAGGACTTCTTGGAGCAAAGAACTAACCTATTAACAGAAAAACCAACAGAAGTTTAATAGCACGTATACCTCCTGCATGCATCAGATAAAACCTGAAGAAGTGAACAGATCACAAGAGTAGATCTCAAAGAGATCAGACTTAAATAGCATTTTTCTCTCAAAGAAAGAAGGATGTGGAGAAAGACCTAGATGGCCAGGAAAAGCAGAAAAGCACTACAAGATAAAGAGTGAACTGGTTACACAGATTTAGATTGACTCTACCTCTGCTAGGAATCTAGTCTCTTCCTGGGAAAGAGAGACAGGAAGAGGGAGACCCTCACAAAGGGGGACTTCCATTATAAATGTAAACTTCCCTTACTGAAAAGTAACTTCTACTCTCTTCAGAATTCCTCCTGTGTCTTCAAGTTCTCAAAATAACCCTATGTCCAAAAGGCATATTTGGTTGATGTTTTCTGGTCCTGTTTTGTAGCCCCTCACATGATCACAAAGGCAGAAACAAACTAAAAATAAGTTGAAAGTGGCTATTTGTTGATAGAAGATCTTGAAATAGAAACAAATTTGTTGGTGCCAAGAGAGAAATGTGGTGACTTTTCAGGTCTCAGTGCTTTTGTTGGGCAATTAGAAATACTGTTGTATCCCAAATAGTTAACAGCAATATTACAGGTTTCAGGGTACAGAACTACTCTGTCATTTCTTCCCAAACATCCTACCATGTACATCATCAGCTAAAGTAAATTTCATTCAAATTTTTGCTTCTTATGACATCATGACCAATGTCTGTCACAGCTAAATAATATTCTTCTAAAATATATAAAAGAAAACTAACTATATTGGGGCTGGGAGATAGCTCAGTCGGTAGAGTGCTTGCCTTGTAAGCACAAGGCCCTGGGTTTGATCCCCAGCACCAAAAAAAAAAAAAAAAAAAAAAAAAACAACTAACTATATATGCAGTCATGCTAAAGATATTCTGGATTGTTTCTCTCCTACCTATCACTGTTAGTGTTTGTTCCTAGAAAAATCTTAATTTTGATTTTTAGCATATTGATTTATTGACTCCATTCATCCATTTTTATGAATATCTGTGTATATGGATATTGAAGAATTTAACCAATGAGTTAACATCAAGATGATAGAGTAAATTCTTATAGAAATCAGCTCAGGACACACACACACACACACACACACACACACACACACAGAATGCTGACATAAAATACATATTAAAATGTATTATAAAGACATAACCACACTCAATACAGGATAAAATACTATAACGGACTAAATGGAATGAAATCAAAATAGAGTAACAAATAGGAGACTAACCCTATCATGGGCTACTGGACTTACAATACCAAAGGCAGGCAGAAGAGGTAGAAAAGGGGATAGAAAAACAAAAAACAAAAACAAAAAAATCCCTATCCTTGAACTCAGGGTCACTCAGTACGATGAGGCCAAATGAGCTGCTCCACCAAGCAGGATGAGAGAACAACTTCTGCAGGTCTGTGAAGCTGGGAATGGTTCAAGGACTCAGAAATAGCACAATCAGAAACCCAATCAAGTCTTCTGTGGTTGAGAGTCTGAGTTCCCAGTGTGAGATCTAATATTATTCTGGACACCCTAGAGACAGGTGGGTGAAGCAAACTGAAGAGACAACAAAGAGGCAAAGAAAGGAGGAAAGAGGGAGAGAAAGAGGATGACCATTCCAGGTAAGTTTATAAAGATCGAAAAAAATATGAAATGAATGCTGTGAAAGATAGCCAATCAACTGGAAATAAAATGGTAATACTATATCTCTAAGAAAGTGGTAATAGATGATCCAGCTCTAAAACAAACAAACAAACAAAACCTTTGAAGATGTGTGTTTAATAATCTCAATGACAGGCACAGTGGCACATGCCTATAATCCTAGTGACTTAAGAGTCTGAGTCAGGAGGACACTAAGTTCAAGGCCAACCTGGATAATTTAGTGGTACCCTATTTCTAATTAAATTAAATTGAAAGGGCTGGAGATGTAGTTTGGTGCTAAGGCACCTCTGCTGGTTTCAATTTCCAGAACCACAAAAAAATAAAATCTCCAAACTAGAAAAAAATAAATTGTTTTGAACACCGAGTTATTGTGAAAAAAAGGAGAATTAAAAACATAGTGATATTTAATCAAAATTGAACAAAAAGAGATCATTTGTTGCTTGAATGCAAGATTAAGAAATTAAAACAGTGTATCCTTTTCCCCACATCCTCATCAACATTTATTGTTACTTGTATTCTTGATTGTTGCCATTCTGACTGGAGTAAGATGGAATCTCAGTATAGTTTTAATTTGCATTTCTCAAGTAGAGATGTTGAACATTTTTTCATATATTTTTTGAACAGTCATATTTCTTCTTCTGTGAAGTGACTGTTCAGTTATTTTGCCCATTTATTGGTTGGTTATGTGTGGGGGGTTTTCAGGGGAGTATTAAGTTTTTTGAGTTCTTATATACCCTATTAATGCTCTGAGGAGAAAACGGCAAAGATTTTTCTCCCATTCTCTAGGCTCTCTATTCACACTCTTGAATATTTCCTTTGCAGAAAAGAAGCTTTTTAGTTTGATACCATCCCATTTATTGATTCCTGATTTTACTTCTTGCTTTTTAGGAGTCTTGTTAAGGAAGTCAGTCCCTAAGCCAACATGATAAAGTGTTGGTCCTATGATTTCTTCTAGTAGGTGCAGGTTCTCTGGTCTAATGCCTAGGTCTTTGATCCACTTTGAGTTTTGTTCAGGGTGAGAGGGGTTCAATTTCATTCTGCTACATATGAATTTCTAGTTTTCCCAGCACCATCTGTTGAAGAGGCTATCTTTTCTCCAACGTATGTTTAGGGCACTTTTGTCTAGTATGAGAAAACTGTATTTATGTAGGTTCATCTTTGTGTCTTCTATTTCATTGGTCTTGATGTCCATTTTGGTACCAATACTACTTTGATATCAGTGGTTCACTGGAAAAGTAGTGTGGAGATTCCTCATAAAATTTGGAATGGGACCACCATTTCACCCTGTTATTCCACTCTTTGGTTTATACCCAGAGGACTTAAAATCAGCACACTATAATGCCTCATCAATATTTGTAGTACCTCAGTTCACAATAGCTAAGCTATGCAACTAACCTCAGTGCCCTTCAGCAGATGAATGTATAAAGAAAACTTGGTATATACACATGGCATATACATATGCACAGTGTGTGTGTGTGTGTGTGTGTGTGTGTGTGTGTGTGTATAAAAGAATGACTTTATGACTTTTGCTGGTAGATGGATGGATCTGAAGACTGTTATGCTAAGCAAAATAAACCAATTCCAAAAAAATCATTGTTTTCTCTGATATGTGGATGGTAACATAAAACAAGGGTGGGGATGGAGGAGAAGAATAGAAGTTCAGTAGGTTAGACAAAAGTGAATGAAGGGAAGGGAAAGGTATAAATTAGCATAGGAAAGATAGTGGAATGTATCTGATTTACTACTTTTCCTATGTCCATATATGAATACACCATGGTGATCTCCACATCATGTACAACCAGCCACAAGACTGGGACCTTTATTAGAATGAGATGTACTCCATGTTTGTATAAATATGTCAAAATACACTGTATTGTCACTTATAACTAAAAAGAGTAAATTTAAAAATTAAAATAGAACCAAACTATGATATTTATCCAAGAGATATGGTTGGTTAAAAAAGGAAGAACTAGAGAATACATTTTCAAAGAAGAGCTGACTCAAGTGGACAATATTTATTTGCCAGTGCTTACATGAAGTGGGAATCTAAGAGCTAAATATCAAGCAAGAAGAAGGAAGCTAAAGAGGTTTCAGAGAGAAAAGAAAGATTACCTACAAAGGAATAACCATGACATAGAAATCAAGGATCTTATCAGTAACAATAATTTAATTTGAAGTTGAAAAGAAAAAGTAACAGGCCAAGAAATTGAAAAGCATATTGTACCTAAAGCCTAGGATTCTAAGGCTAGACTTTTTGCATAAATGCCAATGCTTAGATTATGGAAAGATGGAAATAGGATAAATACTTTTCTCCCTACAATTTAGTAAACACTGAGTTAAATTTTATTTTTGTTGTAGGATTTCTCCCTCATTCATATATTCAAAATCAAAGATTTCAGGTTAAAAGTCTCTAACAATAGGAAAACAATTATTTTATGACACTGGAATGATCCATTGGCTTTCTTTAAGAAAATGATTGGTTTTTTACTTTGTATTGATTGCTATAGTTATTACTGAATCTAATACTGGGAATCTGGGCCATGTCATTTGATACCATGCAAGAAAGTAGATTTCTGCATTAAAATTAAATGCAAATTTAAAGTTTCTGGAAATATGTAGTAAAGTAAAAGTTTTGAATGAAATTGTATTGAAACTGAAAAGTGTAATAAATGTAAACATTGGTATATTTTATAAATGGTTTTAGAAAATCCTGTTAATCTAGAAATTAAAATATATAGAAACTTTTCCAAGGAGCTTTTAGGGAATAGTCTGAAGGCATCATAGCACATATATTTTCCAAAATATAACTGGATTCAAGTTTATATATTCTCATTATATGTTATATTATATTCTTAACTGACATTAAGATACTTGAATTGATTTTTAGTTTATGAAGTGAATTTTCACAGAAAAGTCAAAAGAATTTCTAAGTCAAAGCTTCAAAAGTTTTAATACATTTTATTTTATTCTTTGCTACTTTATAAAAGTCTAAATATCATGTAGAAATCAAGTAATTTCTTCATTATTTTTCAGTGGAAAAAATAGAAGGCTTTAATATGTACTGGGGAAGAAAACTAAAAATAAAACTGGATTTATTTATTAGATATACACATTAGTATATTTCATTATACTATAAGATGTGTTTGTGAATCAAAAAAGAAGTATACATTTAAACCAAGATTTAATAAGGTTAAAATCTGTATTGAATGAATAAAAGTATAGTAATTCCCAATTACTAGAAATTAGATAATAAAATGAAAAATAATGTAAAGCAGAATTATTTTATTCAGTCAAAAATCATATATATGTACCTTGTAGTATAAATATGTATTAAAAGATTGTAGATGGTCCAGATGGTAGTGAAATAAACCAGGATATATAATTTTAGAGTGTTTTTCATCCTTTATTTAAATTTAATCTCTCCTCTTTATATTTGGCAATTTGAACCAAGACATGATGCATAGCTGAGGACTGAATGTTTGTGTTCCCTTCAAATTCATATAGTAAAATCTAACCTCCAGTGTGACAATATTGAACGTGAGGGTTTGGGAGTAATTAACTCATGGTGACCACCCTTCATGAATAGGATTAGTCCCTGCTATGATTGAATATGGTTTTCCCTTCCAAAACTCATGTTGGAATTTGGTTGCCACTGTGGTGGTATTGGGAAGTAGAACATTTAAAAGATAGTAGGTCATTAACTCAGTTTCTTCTTTTGGGAATAGGGTAGCTATCTTGGGAGTTGACCTCTTTTCTTCTCTTCTGCATGCATTCTCTCCCCAATTTGCTTCTCTGACATGCTCTGAAGCAGCATGAGGTTCTCACTAGAAGCCAAGAAGATACTGTCAGACGGCTCCTGGCCTGCCCAGCTTTCAGAACTATGAACCAAAATGAACATCTTTCTTTTATAATACAATATTATACCAGTCTCAGGTATTCTATCACATTAACAGAAAACAAACTAAGGCAGTAGCCTTATAGTAACAGACCAGAAAGCTAGCTACTCTTTTCCCACCATGTGAGGATACAATAAAAAGAAGTCTACTCTCTGAAAGATGGCCTCCACAAGAATCAGACCATGCTGGCTCATTAATCTCATATTTCCAGTTTCCAGAACTGTGGGAAATAAACCCAGTCTATGGTACTTTGGTATAATAACAGAACAGACTATACTGACAGCTAAAACTGAAAATTTTAAGGTTATTAGATCATTCAACCATGATCTCAAATTGAAGGTGAACTGAAAAAATGAAACCAATTATTCATCAGATTAATCTGGAAATTACATTGCCACACAAAATAAGGTATTACAAATGACTCTTTAAACTCGAAAATAGGTAACATGACCATAAATCAAGTAATCAATGTAACCTAAAAACAAACAGCATCACCTAGAAATTTTAAATCAATTCAATAGTTTTTATTTTTTGCATGATTTTACAGGGTATTTGAAAAGACTTACTGGAATTTGAAATTTTAATAACCTTAAACTATATGAAGTTTTTGGGACAACTTATTCTTTATCTGTGACATATTCTCTAAAGTTGTCAGTAAAATCACTAAATAATTGGATATTTTGCCAAAATAAAAATCTTCAGTATAAAAGAATTTTATATTATAGGACCATATATTTAAGTAGAAAGACTACTTTGTTATAATGGAATGAAAAATATCAAATCAATCTATCCCCAACAAATGTACTCAGTAAAGTACATTTTTTTCTGATCTTTTTCACTAAAATGTCCAAAAAGCAAAGGCACTGTGTCAGTGCACCATAGTGGAATAGATTCTATTGTCTACCATAAGTTTTCTGCCAAAAGGAATCAGGAGTTCTTGGAGAAATGACTGATTTCAAGGATCATGCTAGAAGATACAACAAAAATCTCTTGCATTTTCAAAAGCAAGGAAACTTTCAAGATTAATGTGATTCCAAAAAGGGGTACCAAGAAATTAAACATAGAAGAAATATTCTTTTCATAAATGATGCTGGAACAACTGGATATCCATGTGAAAAAAATGAAACTGGATCCCTACCTTGCACCAGATACAAAAATTATTCAAAATAGATCATAGGTCTGAATATAAGTGCTAAAACCAAAAATCTCTTATAATATAACATAGGCATAAATCTTCAGGAACTTGAATTTGGTTATGAGTTCCAAGATATGATACCAAACAACTAAATGACAACAGAAAAGATAGTAAGTTGTACTTGATCAAAATTAAAAATGTGTATGCTTCATAGGACACCATTTACAAAATTGAAAAAACTTAATCATTAGTTCTGAGTAGAAGATCTGAGCCAGTGCCATTTACACAGAGTGGTTTAATAGAGAGCTATAGAATTGGCTTCAAATAAGCTTGTGATGTATTAATAATTATTGACTGGCCGTCATTAAGTGCCCATGTTGTTAAATGGGAAGAGAGAATGGCATCAAGGAAATCAGTAAATTAAAAATATACATGTCAGTCATATCTAAAGGAGTTAAAATTAGATCTTTTAGAGATATATATAGGAAACAAGAAGAAAGTGAAAAGAACTATAAAATGATTTCTATTTTTTTAACAAGAAAAGGGAGGTAAACAAGAGCAAAAAGGAATCTGATCAAGATAGATTGATCTTACTTGTAATAAGTGAACTATTCAAACTCTACTCCTTCCTGGTTACTGTTTAACTTCATGGATTATTAGAAAAATGAAAATAAAGTAAATATTAATTAAAAAAAAAGAAAATACAACCTTCGGAACGGGAGAAAATATTTGCAAGCTGTATACCTGATAAGGACCATATGTGAAGAACTCTTAGAACCTAAGAATAAAAGATAACCCGATTCCTTAAAAATAAGTAAGGTATTAGAGGCTGGGAATGTAGCTCATTGGTAGCATGCATGCCTAGTATGCACAAGGCCCTGTGTTCAATCCCAAGTACAGCAAAAAATAAAAATCAAAAATATGTAAGGTAGGAAATAGGTATTTCTTCAAATAAGCAAATTCATAATAATCCAAAAGTAGAAAGAACTCAAATGTCCATCATTTCACGATGGAATAGGAATGAAGTATTGGCCCTCCCCTTCCAAGTTCAGGCATCTCAGGGACCTGTTGGGTAGAAGTCACATAATGGAACAACCACCACCACCTTATTTGTTTTTGAATGTAACAATCCTCTTACATCTCATCGTGTGTGCTACCCTATTATGTTTAGTGTGATGCATGGAAGCTAGCCATTTTTTTTGCACTTTATGGAAGGATAAAATTCTTTATACAACCCAAAATCGATAGCACTGATTTTCTGCAATGTTCTATAAGCAATCCCTGTATTAGTCAGTGTTCTCTAGAGGAACAGAATCAACAGGAAGTATGATTATAAAAAGGGGATTTATTAGATTGGCTTACATGACCAGAAGCTGGATAGTCCACAATGGCCATTTGTAGCTGGAGAGCTGGAAGAACCAAGTAGCTGTGCAGTCCAAGACACAGAAACCCCAGAACAAGAAAGATCAACAGTGCTACCCTAGTCTGAGACCAAGGCTTCTGGAAACTATCTGGAGAATCACTGGCAGAGTCTGCTTTGGAAGAGTGAATAAGTGAGAATCCAATCTCCTCACACAATCTAAGCAGTTATCAAAAATCGTTTAAGAAGAGTTGAGCTTGCATCTGCACCTGCTTCCTTGTTCTTTCAACTTTTACTCCATCAAAGCCACCATCCTATTGGGTGGTGCTATCCATGCTTAGGGAGGATCTCCCCTTCAATTCACTATTCCACATTCCAATCATTCCTAGATATGCCCTTATTGACACACCCAGAATCCTCTTAATCATCAGCATCTCTTAATCCAATCAAGTTGAGAACTCAAATTAACCATTGCAATCCCTAATTGTAGAACACTTAATCTCTGGGTGGCCTTAAGTGTTCCACAAATGTCCCTCACACAATTACAGATACTTCCTGTGGCCCAGAAAGATTAGAAAAGAAAATGAAGTTATCCTGAATGAAAACCAGAGCAAAATCTTAAGGAACTAAATGGGGATGAAGAAAAAATAATAATAACTCCAGGTCTTCTGGTATGAACTGAAAAAACCAGGAATACTGACTGTAGGATTCACAAACAGTCATGTCTTGCTATTGTTTGGTAAAGATAATTTTTCCCTACCTCTCACATTATTTCCTTTGAGTGTCTCCTACATCACAGAGTGTATATGAGATAGATAGAAGATAGATAGATTTGTATATCTACAGAAAGGGATGATAAGGAAACCAGTCTGTCCATAATTAAAATCTCTTTATTCATTTAGCTGAAAATCAGTCTGAATGACTCTTAGTATTCTAATTCCTAAGCAACCTTCATGACCTTTTCATAGAACTTTAATTTAATATTCCTTTTGGTTCTTTTTAGAATATAGGGTGACTTGCCTGGATTATAAATGTGTATTTTATTACTTTTGAAATGTTAAGGATCATTTTTCCTGTGAAATAGGCTTTCTTTTTTTCAAAGTAAGCCTTATGCTAGAAACTGAGATAGGCGCTGTATTTCAGCAGACATTGTTATATGCGTGTTTAAATAAGCAATTGAGGTTTACAGAGGTTAAGTGATTTCTGAAAACTGTGCAGTGGTCAAACTGAGATTTAAATCCTGGTATTGTTTGGCCTAAAGTCTCAGTTCTTTTTCATATGACAAGAAAATAGTTCTTTTAGATTGTATGTCTGTGTGCGTTCGCATGTGTGTACAATGCCCTTCTCCTCTCTGAATCATAACTAATTACTGGAGCTAAGGAAAATCTTGCATTGACTTATAAATAAAAGGAACCATGAAATGGATTAAAAATTGAGGCGAGGTGTTTCTCAAATTCTGGCTGGTGTTGCTCTCATTTCTTCCTTCAAGCAGATCTTGAATGAACAATGAAAGTCATATAACAATCTTATTGAGGCAGTGGGTTTCTTTCCCACAGCAATGGCCTCCATAAATTCACAGTCAATCACATCTGGCCTAACCTAGCCATCTCAACATAAGCTTCATTTTTTTCATAGCACTAAAACTACCCACTACAGTATGGATCTGCAATGTTTCCCAAAGTTCCTTGTGTTCAACGTTTGGTCCTCAGGATGGTGCTATTGGGAAATCAATGGAACCTTTAAGAGGTGTGGCCAGTGGGAGGTCCTTAGGACATTGAGGATGTGCCACTGAGGTGGATAGTGGGGACCCCATCCTTTACTGATTTTTTCTTTTGCTTTTGACCATGACTTCAACATTTTTGCTCTACCATGAACTCCCACCATGATATTCTGCTTTGCCACCAGTACAAAACAATGGGATCAGTTGATCATGAACTGAAACCTCCAAAACTATAGCCAAAAGTCACCTTATCTCTGTAAGTGCATTATACCAGGTTTTTTTTTTTTTTTTTTATGATGGACAGCTGACTAGCACACCATCTGTTGGGCCAGGTTTACATGTCTGTTTCCAACTAAAACGTAAGTTCTTAATGATCAGAGGAACTCATCAAAGTACTGGACACAGAATAAGTGCTATGTAAATGAATTCTTATTCAAATTAATAGTTTCCATCACTTGGAATATGGCTGTGTGAAGTCAACTTTCTCTCACTGTGACCAAAATACCTGACATAAATAACTTAAAGGAGAAAAGGAGTACTGGGGCTCATGGTTTCAGAGATTTCCATTCATAGTAGGCTAACCCATTGCTCTTAGCCTGAAGAAGGCATGGCAGAGGAAATCCATTCATCTCATAGCAGCCAGGAAGCAGAGAGAAAGAGGGAAGGGGCCGGCACACCCCCAGTGACCTACTTCCTCCAACTAGGTCTCACCTCTCAGTAGCCTGTTCAGATATCGATGGAATAATCCACTGATGAGGTCGGAGTTGTCATGACCCAATACTTCCCAAAGGCCTCACCTCTGGACATTGCTTCACTGGGGAACAAGTCTTAGCACATGAGCTTTTTGGAGACATTCCAGATCTAAACCATAACAGTGGCAGTAGGTAGTGCATGCCTCAAATTGAATCCTTACAACTCTAGGTCTAGCAGGTCAATTTTTAAAAAATACTAAAATTTAAACCAGTGATAGTAATCCCTATTGGTTCTCATTCATTTTCCATTATGTCTGTTTGACCCCACATTCCTCCCAGTGGGAACTTGCTGAATTTAAACTTTATGAATATAGATGGGGGAAAAAAAGGAAAAAAAAGACATAAAAGTGAATGGAATATAATGTGTGACTGCTTATGAAGTACTCTTAGTTGGCTAGCAAATCCTAATGAAGTTTGAATTCCTTCATACAAGGTTTGATGTTCTTCTTTTCTTCAGCATGCTGTCACTAAGGATGATCCATTTCTGCTTTATCAAGTCAACTTAAAAGTAAGCTTGGTAGTTTAATATTACACATTGTAGAGAAATAATGAAGAATTTTAGGCCAAATGGCATGAGACAAATCAGTTAAAAAATCAGCAGGCTATTTGGAAATAAGTTTCTCCTCGGATTCTCATGCTGTAGTGTCTGAGCCAGTATCACTGCATGTTCTCTATAATCCAATTTCTTTGAAAATGGCTTTCAGCCTCCCGCCTCCCTTTTTTGTGCACTATTGATGTTAAGCATGAAGGAATGCAAACACTTGCACCATCAAAAACAAATAGCATCTTACCACCCGGAATGCCCTGGCATGAGTTCACAAAAACAAGATTTAACTCCTAAGAATGGCAGTGGGTAGGCAGAATTAATGGGTGGTCTTTCCAGAAAAATGGCTTATAAGAATCACTGAAGTAGTATTTTGGTGCCTTAGTATCAGTCTTTCTCTGTTTATTATTGGTCTCTTAACTAGAATATTAAAAAAAAAAATACAAGACATTTCATGGAGAAATTTAAAGTGAAATTCAAAATTTTGCAAGGCATTTTTTTTTCAAACCACAAATGTTTTGCTGATAGTTTCTGATAATTTGTATCACTGACATATCAACTCTTTATTTTTTTGTTGATATTACTTGGTGTGACTCCTAGGCAACTGAGGAAACTTATTTTGATGATATTATTCAAAGATTTGTAACAGAATGGACTCTTTAAAATACTCAATGTCTTAAAAATCTACCTTATAGCAAGTCACATCACCAACCCTAAGGACACTGCTATAACCTATATGGGCAATGCTGTATTTACTGCAAACTGTTTCACAGTGACTTCTCACCTTATGATCTGAGGTGGGGAAATGAGATAGAGGTTCTGGATTAAAATCTTGTTTTCTTTTTAGGTACAGAGGATTGAACTCAGGGGCACTTTACCACTGAGATACATCTCCAGACTTTTTCTTATTTTATTTTAAAATAGGGTCTCACTAAGTTGCTATACCTGGCCTCTAAGGAGCCTTCTGCCTCAGACTCCTGAGTCGCTGGGATTACAGGTGTATGCTGCCCCACCTGGCCATGGTGTGGCATCTTCACCTATCTTAGTGGCCACTTATCTGTTGGCCATGCATTCTTCCACTTGTCAAAGATATGAGATATGCAAATACCACAGCTCTAGGATAATTTCTAGCCTGAAAACACATACTATCTTTCACTGGCACTTTTCTAACCATGTGGAAAATAGTTATAGAAAAATATTTCTTATAACTATGCTAATCAACAAACTTTTGTACACTGGATCTTTTAATCCCTTTATTGTACATAATACTTATAGAGCAATTAAATGTCAGCTGAATGCTTCTCTTCCTAATGTCTTAAGAAGTAAAGTTACCTCCAGTAGTTGTGTAGGACTCCAACCCCTGATCAATGGCAGTATAATCTATCAGTTTCATTACTGATCATCATCCAACCAGGTTGAATGAGAATGGCTTCATGCAGATATCTCTTCAGCATAATGATATCAGTTCCCTTGAATATATACTCAGAATTGCTGGAAGGTAAGGTATTTCTCTTTTTAATTATCTGAGAAACCTCCATGCTCTTTCCATAATGGCTGTATTAATCTCTTCTCCACTTTTCTCCATTCTTCCCAGCACTTATCATCTGTCAACTTTTTGATCTTAGCCATCCTAACAGGTATGAAGTGACATCTCACTGTAGTTTGAGTTTTTATTTCCCTGATAATTAATGATGATGAGCATTTTTTCTATATATGTTGGCAATTTGCCTCTTTTCTTTGGAGAAATGTCTATTTAGGTCCTTGCCAATTTTTTAATTGGGCTCATTGTTTTCTTAATATTAAGTTGTTTGAGTTCCTTTTTATCTATTTATTTTTTTAATTTTTACAGACTGCATTTTGAGTCATTATACACAAATGGGGTACAACTTTTCATTTCTATGGTTGTGAACGATGGAGATTCATACCACTCATGTAATCATACATGTACAGAGGGTAATGATGTCTGTCTCATTCCACCATTTTTCATACCCTCAATCCCTCCTCCCACTCATTTCCCTCTATGTAATCTACAGTTCCTTCATTCTTCTCTCACCCGCCACTCCCCCACCCGCATTACATATCATCATCCACTTATCAGGGAAAACATTCAGCCTTTGGTTTTTTGGGGTTGGCTTATTTCACTTGGCAAGATATTCTCCAATTGCATCCATTTATTTGCAGATGCCATAATATTATTCTTCTTCATGGCTGAATAATATTCCATTGTGTATATATACCACAGTTTCTTTATCCATTCATCTGTTGAAGGGCATCTAGGTTGGTTCCACAATCTAGCTATTGTGAATTGAGCTGCTATAAACATTGATGTGGCTGCGTTATTGTAGTGTGCTAATTTTAAGTCCTTTGGGTAAAACCAAGGAATGGGATAACTAGATCAAAAGGTGGGTCCATTCCAAGTTTTGAGTTCCTTATATGTTTTGGATATGAATCCCTTATCAGGTGAATGGTTCAAAATACATTTTTCCAGTTCATAGATTATGTCATCACTCTATAGTTTTCTTTGCTGTGCAGAAGCTTCAAAATTGAAATTAGTATACAAAAGAGGATCTGCATTCCATGTTCCTTACAGCATTAATAACAATAGCCAAGATGTGGATGCAACCTAGGTTTTCATCACTGGATGAAAGGATGAAAAAAATGCATATACATAGAAGAATACTATTCTGCCTTGAAAAATGAAAGAAATCCTGTCATTGTCACCAACATGGATGAACCTAAAGGATGTCATGTTAAGAATATGCTAGACCCAGAAAGACTAATATTACAGGACTCACTTATATGGAATTTTTTAAAAGTCAGTCACAGAGGTAGAGAATAACATGATAGTTAACTGAGGCTAGGGTGGGGGGGGCATGGAGAAAAGGGAGGATATTGATCAAAGAGCACAAAATTTCACTTAGAAGGACTACGTTTTAATGATGTTACATAAAAAGGTGACTATAATACACTGCATACTTTGAAATCACTGAAAGTGTACATTTAAATGTTCTAATCACAAAAGAAGGTAAATATGTTTGGTGATGGGCTTGCTAATTAGCTTGATTTAATTATTTTACAATGTAAGCATTTGTCAAAATATCACATTGTACCCCATAATTATATACTATAGCCAATGATTATTTGTCATTTAAAAATAAAATTGAGCCAGGCTCAGTGGCGTATGTCTGCAATCCCAGCAACTTGGATGAGCACTGAGGCGGGAGGTGCACATCAAGGTCAGCCTCAGCGACTTAGCAAGACTTCGTCTCAAAATAAAAAGACAAAAAGAGCTGGGATGTAGCTCAGTGGTAGAGTGCCTCTGGGTTCAATCCCTAGTACCAATAAATAAATTACTCAATACAAATATATTTTTTTTAATTAAAATGTTTTAAAAAGAAGTTCTAAGACCCGCAGCTGTATGCCCTCAGCTTGATAAGTACAATAATGTTCTGGACATACATCATGCAAGCCTGAGTCCAGACACTGAGACCCTGATGGGCAGAAAGAGCTGGTAATTTTCCTCAACTGTTAAAGGACTCACATCCAAAACTACTACAATCAAAGTCAGGTTAACAAAAGAAAGCATCATAAATGTATTTAATCATCATTTTACGTGACATGGGAGACTTCAAAAATGAAGATCCAAAGATTCAGGAATAGGAACTTTGGTTTTTAGGATTCCCTTCAAGAAATAAAAGAGGTGGGAGATAGGAGATGGAAGAAACTCAGAAAGATCTTGTTCCTGAGGTCTATCCATCTCCTGTAGTGCAAAGTGCTCAGCATGCCAAAGTACCTACCGTACTTTGGCGTATCATGATTTGAGCCACAACAACCCCATAAGTAGTTCACAAGTAACAGAGTACTGAAAAAAGATTGAGAAAAATGAAAATGTAATGAAATGTATTATGCTAACTCGATTATTAATGGGCTCTTGTAGAACATCGCTTGAGTCTCATAGACTCTTTATCAAGGTTATTGATAGAAACTTGGGGTTACAGTCAAGATCACAACATATCCATTAAGCAGGAGATGAACATCAAGGTTCGCCTCAGTGACTTAGCAAGACTTCGTCTCAAAATAAAAAGACAAAGAGAGGTGGGATGTAACTCAGTTGTAGAGTGCCTCTGGGTTCAATCCCTAGTACCAATATTTACCTTTCTAGTTCTATGGGAGAAAAAAATGATTCTATGACCTTAAAACTCTAAAAAACAATGAATGAACTAACAAGAATGTTGCTACCTCATACTGTTTTATTGAACAAAGAAATTTTGGAAGATGGACCCTAGTTTTCTGCCCCGGAAAACTCAAAAACCTGAGACATGGAGAAAATCCCCCAATGTCAGGAAAATAGCACTTTTTTTTTTTCAATCTCTTAACACTTTAATGTGAGTCTCTCAAAAAGATGGGCAAGGATGGAGGTGTATTGGGCAAACCAGGGGATCCAGTCCCTGGAGACCCCAGCCTTGAGTAATTTATTAGCTGCCTCTGCACAGAGTTTCCTGCCCAGTCTTTTCAGTCACCCTTGGAGATCATCTCCAAATATATATTAACTCCATTTCATAGATAAGGAACCAGCTTTTCTCAATATTTGCATAATTTTTCCCATGACTGTCATGCTATGTAATTTAGAGTGTGGACATTAGGCCCCCTTTCACAGGTTGTCTTTTCAGTCTACTTTTGCTATAAAATTTGGAAAGGTATTGGTAAATAAAGTGATATAATTTAGTATTAGTTATCCTAAACTTACTTTTCCTCAGTACCACCCTGTCTCCAAAACAGTGAGATTTAGAATTAAACTTCAATCCCATGTGTCCCTTCCCTGCTGGGAACAGGTGCCCACACTGTGAACAATGGGAATAGGTTCTGGTCTCCAAATGAAAGTCATTTTTATCCATGTTGATCTGGCCCATAGCACAGGACTTTCTTGCTGTACCTGAATTCTGAAAGATGACCTGGTCTTTGAAGATGTAGCCTGTTTACCTTGCCAAACATGATACCCTGAGACACTGGGATCTTGCCTTCCTCCTCTTGGAACTGGATCCTTCTTACAATGGCCTGCCCAGGTTCTTTCCAGCTACAGTCTTCCACTCCTGATTCTTCATTGTATATCTTTGCCATTCCAGCTGAAGGAAACCAGATCATTGCCACTCCAAAATATGCTATTTGAGTATATTGATTACTTTGAGATAAAGGCACTTAAAAATAGCAAATGCAATGAGAGGCTTTCTCTGAACTCCCTGTAACTGCCTAAAGACAGATACAAAAGAAACTCAATTGCACTCATATCAGCTAGGGAAGATTAACTGTAATCATCAGAAATTACACCACAAGCCCTTCAGAAGTTCATTACAAGAAACCACATGCAGACAAAACTTGTCACAAACTATCATTTTCCTTTCCTAAAAATCATTTCCTCTTCCCTAAATTGTTTACATCCCTCCTCTCCTCTTCCCTATGAATAAAGTACATAGGTTCCTAAATCTCACTGGGTTTAGGGTCTTTTCTTGCCTGTGATGCAGAGTTATTTTGTATACCTTTTCTCTCATTTATTCCATAGACCGAATTATTGAACCTTCAGATGACAGAGGGAAGGTCTTTCCTCTTCCACACAGCCTTTCTACAAATCAGAGATTACAAAGGAAGCCATCCAGAATTCATAGAGGTAGTATAAATGAATGAAATTGGACAGACAAACTCAGATGCATTGGAGCATGACTGTTGGCCTCAGGGTCTAGAAGGGCAAACTGCTTCTGTAAAATAATTTCAGAAAATGGACCCAGTATTATCAACTCCACTGATAATTAAGAGAAAGTAGAAATCCCAATTTTGTATGTGAAATTAGTAACGAATTGGTATGTTCTAAATGTCTGCATGCTTCTAAGTTCAAGGGTTAAAATCTGACCCTGAAGTGAAGGTATTAGGAGGCTGGGCCTCTGGAAGGTCATGAGGGTACAGCGCCCATGAATGGGATTAGTGCTTTTATAAAAGAGACCTTGGGGGTCAGAGGAAGTGCAGTTCAGTGGTAGAGCACATCATGCTTTGCCTGTGTGAGACTCTGGGTTCCAACCCCAGCACCATGTGACAATGCAGTACGAAGACACTGATAGTGCCTATCTTAAGACTTCCCAGCCTTCGCACTGTGAGACATACATGTCTGTCATTTATAATCCACCCAGTTATTACTTTTTTGTGATAACTTTTTTGTGACTAAGACACAAATCTAGTGATACTTTAAAATATTATGTGAATACCTAAAACTATTGGACATTACCACAGTTCTCTAGATTATGATTTCTGCCTCTGATATTCCTTATCTCTGGCTTAGAATGTATATGGCAGTCCTAAGTTCCTTGCTTACAACTTAGATAGCTGAGGTGAGGCAATTTATGGACATGAACTGATGATGAATTAAAGATGGAAAACGTTGATAATGACATCAATGCACTACAAAAGTGATTGACCCTAAATAGTATTGGAAGATAATTCTTCATGAGTCTTTCATGTTTAGAGATATTGAAAGTCTTTAATTTGTTCAAGGATGTTTGTATAGTTAACAACCTTTGAAGATAGATGTGGCGGTTCCATTGGAGCAACAGCAGACCTACTGTGCCTGTTACAAAATATTCAGGTTTCCTAAACTCAGGGTTCTTCTCACTGAATGCAACCTACAACACTATTTGTGTCACTCAATGAGAATTTTGGAACAGGGAACCAATGAAGATGCTAATTATTATTATTATTTTATGAATAAAACAGCCCATAGTCTCTCTCCCAGGAATTTCATGTCTTCTGCTAACATGCATAACACAGCAGCAGAGTAACAGCTTGTGAATACATTCAAATCTCAGATTCTTCATAGCTCTTCACTATCAATATTAGTTTTTTCTTTTACTCTAAGTTCTATCAATAGTAGCCACTCTAAAGTGAACAGCATAGAGTCTTTTTCCATACTGTTTTCCATTTTGCTCTGCATCAATATACTTTTCTTCTCCTTTTGAAAGGACTTTGCCTTATTTTCCAAGGAAACAATTTTGAACACTCATCATTTCCAACACTCAAATCTTTATCTTCTTGTTTTATGGACCTCTTTCTGTCTTTACCTTCAGACAATAGTTGATACTTAACAACAAAACAAAAGGACTAACAGGCAACCTATCAACCTCCACACCATGGGTTTGAAACTGTTTTACTACTTACTGGTTGTATTACTTTGAACAAGCTATTTTACCTACTAATGCTTCAGTTTTCTTATCTATAAAAGGGGGATAATAATCATTAATTCTCAGAGTTATCTGGGAATTAAAAGACTTTACACAGTTAACAAAATTAGACTAGTTTGTAATACATCGTGAGATTACAATATATATAACTAAATATTATTTAGATGAATATTTCTTAAATAAATTGAGTTAAACACTCACCTTTAATGCAGGTTGGATGTGATTTACAATCTTAATTCGATTATTGGGAAACTGAATGATAATTTAGGGCTAAGAATGTGTTTGGTCTTTTCCTGTTTCGAATCCTCAATGGATTCATTTAAAAAACTTATCTCCATAAGCATTCCCTTCTGAAAAAGCAAACACCTCATACCCCAATCTTCTGTTAGTGATATAAAGGGCCAAGCATCATTCCCCCCTCCAATCAAATTATAAATGAATAAATACACTACAAAGTTTAAAACAAAATGCCAAATAACTCTTCCATAGATGACCTTGTACACTCAGGATGCTCTAAATATTATCACATAAGCAGTACACATTTTCTTAACAACCCAAATACAAAAAAGTCATTTCACTAAATATTCCTAGTCTATGGCAAAGTTCCCCTTGGTGTTTTCACTGTTCTATACTTTTCTTAATGGCCTCAAACAACATTCCCTAGTTTTCTAAGAGCTCTCCTTTCTACTTTTCTAAGCTAGTGACAATTAAAGTAAAAATTCCAAAGGGGAAAAGCAAAAGAGGAAAAGCTACAAAAATCAGAGGAGATGATTTTCCTGCACTTTCCCCCTCCCAATTTCCAAGCAGCTAATCCCCTCTCAAAAAAGTACAATAGAACAGCTAGACATAAAGAAAAGGAGATAAAATTGGCCAGCCAGCACATTGTTCTTGCTAATCTGAACCATTTACATAAGGGTTAGAAGGCTTGTTTTATCATTTAAACAGACTTAAAAGCCTCTTTGCAAATGAGATTTAGTTCCTACAAAAGAATGAATTCAAGCTATTTGGTGAGTTTCTGCTAGACCAGCACTGGGAGCTGACTTGGCAGTAACCAGAAGCTACTTCTTTGGCCACATACAGTATATGCAAAGATTGCTTCCAGCTGCCAAAACTGAAAAGCATCAAGCTGATTAAATGCTTTCCAGGAGGTGAACAGGATGAGGGGCAGGTTAAAAGGCCAATAATATCAGATCTTAAATTGTACCTGGGCAAACTCTTTCTTTATGCAGGTGCTTTAAAAGTGGCTTTGAATGTACAGAACCCCTTGAATCTTCCTTTGAAAAGGAACAGAAAGGCAGACAGCAAATGAAATTCAGAGACAGAGAGACTTAAAATAGTCTCAAGCTGTGAAGTGAAGACAATTTAAACTCTTTGATTCATTGTTGGTCTGAGTGGCATTGGGCACAAGGATAAACTGCATAACTAACTTCCTTGCCAATGTTAGCACAAAAGATAATCAGAAGAAAAGTTTTTCTTAACACACAGGAATACACTCTTTGCACCAAACTCTTGGGTTGTAAAAATCAAGTTTATGTACTGTACACCTATTATGTGTTTTACCTGGCACACCTTGAACAGATATTCAGTGTGACCTTGGCCTGGGGCTCAGCAGGATGAGTAGGTCGGCCTTGGTTAAATTTGCTCCCAGAAGGTACCAGGGTTGTTACTCCCTCCATTCTTAAATCATCAAGATCCTCTGCAACAACACAATCACAGAGAAAAAAAAATTAAATCTGGTAGAATTTAAAAGTTCGTGTCTTTCAGTAGATACATGTAGGCAAGATGCCAGTAGTTTGTTATGCAAGACATTATTTTATATAGTCCCTTTGCAAAAATCTAACCTCATGAATCAATTATTTTTCAGATCATTTCTAGTTGTAATTGGAGACAAATTATTATAAGACTCAAAAAGGTGAGAGACTGAAAATACAAAGAGACAATGGGTAAAACATACACCACATAGAAAGCAGATCCACAATCTCCCCTGTAACTTTATCCAGGAAAGCCAAACCAGAACCTGTGTGGCGATCAGCCTCCAATGATCAGGACTTGGTCAATGACTGCCAGCTGCCTTGTTTTTTTGTCATTTTTTCCAACTCAACCAGAGATAAAGTCAAATATCCTCTAAAACCAATTACATAAATCTTCCATTTCCAATTAGTCTGCTTCAGCTTCTCCATCCAAAAACCACCAATCAGAATTTACCTGAAATTGTTTAATTTTTTTGCTGTCAATTTTTCCTCTATTCCTGGGGAGGACAATCAGATAACTGGACAGTCATGCTCCAGAGGGTCCCTGAAACTCCTTCTGTTTTTCCCAGGTCCTCAATCAAGACTTAAAAGATTTAAATTTCTTTTGTGATTCAATTCCCATATAAGATGTACATAATCTTCTTCTTTGTTCCAAGAATATACAAGCTTGCAAAAAGGATTTCATTTACTTGCTTTTAGCCTTAGCAAAGACATAAATTTTCAAAGGATCAATTATATTTTGCCAAAATGTAATCATTATTAATGGCATTATCTACATGAGGAGGCAACTTATTGTCTTGTGATAAACTAAAGGGTATAAAAAAGTCCTAGATCCTTCATAAAACAGTAGAGGGGATTTCTAGATTTAACTGGATATTGCAAAATTTTGAGTGTGAAATTTTCCTGAGAGGGTGACAACTCAGTCTAAAATAAGTACAGTCCTTCTGAAGCAGGATGGTCAACAGTATCCTTCAACAGGCAATCCCAAGTAAAAGTCCTTTGTCTCCTTATGCTTAAGCAAACTGGAGAAGCCTTTAGAATTTTAACTCAGTTTCATGGGAGTCAATCAAAAACTCATCACCTTGACCTGGTTGCAAAGACTTAGTCCCTTGTTTAACATCCTAGCTGCCATTTAAAACCTGGTGCTTTTGCTGGAGTAGTTATAGGCTGTCTTATTGAGTTACTGGTTTCTGGGCCAATACAGACACAACTACTGCCTGAGAACACAGAACACTTTTCAGTCAGCAATGAACCTCTCATGAGATACTGTCTCTTCTTACTTACTAATCACCACTGCAACACCATAATTTCTGCCATTTTCCTGTCCCTACCAGAAAAATGGAATTTCATGATTTCTTTTACTCAGTTAAGGAAATTTCTGTACTACTAACCTTTTTTTTTTTTTTTTTTTTTTTAAAGGATTCATAAGGAAAATCTTGACCGGAGATTATTTGTTGTGAGATCATACTTCAACATTTGAAATTAAACACAGTATGCTACTATTAGGGTTCAGAAAATAATACCCTAAAGTATGGTATCTTGAAATGCTAAGCTAAAGAAAAACCATCTCAGATCTAAGATCTCTCTAGTCTCCTCTACCCCCTGTATCTTGATCATCTTCGATCCATGTTCTCTAAGGAAGCTCAGGGGAAAGTTTCATTGAAGTTTCCTTATCTGACAATGGAAGTCTTCTTCCTACAGAATGTAATTGTTGTAAAAATCTCATTAACCAGGAAAGATTAACCTCAGGAAAGAAACTGAAAATCAAACACCACACCTGGAGTCCGGAGGAATTTTGTCTCAGCCCTTATATATTTTTTAAGCCCATTTAACTCTCCTAAAAACTCACTTATTACCCCTCAAATTTAACTACAAATTATCATTTCTCTCCCCCTATTAAGAAGGTTCATACACAAATTTCTGAATCTCCGTGGGTTATTGGGTAGTCATCATCTCATGATGTTTCTATGCACATTAATAAGTCTGTATGCTTTTTCTCTTGCTATTCTGTCTATTTTCAGTTCATTTCAGTGAGCCTTCAGAGGGATGAGGGAAATTCCCCACACTACCACTAATTTAAGTTCTCTTATAGAATGGAGTCCTACACTTGAAGTAAATTCTGTACAGATAGCAGAACTACTGCACTTACTTAAGTTTGTTGACTGGTGAAAGACCCCAAAGTAAATATCTGCAAGGCATACTTTGTTTTTCCTTTAAATTATAACTTTGGGATGCTTTGGAAGCAGAGGGTTTTTTGACTCTGCTGGAATCTCCATCAAGAACTAGACAAGGTATATAAAACAATTTTTTTTATATTTCTACTTATAAAGTTGTCACTATTCTAAAGAGTGAGGCTCATGAGAAAAGAAATAATATGGTGTTAAAGAAAATGTTCTAGCAGATCATTCTGCCAAATAAGCAGCCTTTACCAAAGTTATGATCCTATATAAATTCTTAAGATTAATTCCTGGATGAATTAAAAATCAGCATTATAAAATATCAACATTTAACTCATTATTCTGAAAAGAACAATGAAAAACCTATGCTTCTATATCACGTTAAGTGAAATAAGCCAGACTCAGAAAATCAAGGATGAATATTTTCTTTCATATATGGAAGCTGGAGCAAAATAAAAGAAAGAAGATAGAGGGTGAGAGGGCAGGGATCAGAAATCATAAACATATAGGGAAGATCAGTGGAGTAGAAGGAGGAGAACAAGAGAGAGGGAGAGGAAATGGGAAAAAGAAAGAACTATGAAACGATTTAAGAAAATCATGTTATATGCATATATGGATGTATCAAAGGAAATTTCAACTTTCTATATATGTAGAAAGAACCAATCAAAAATAAATAAATAAAGGAGCAAAGGAAGACTATTAGAGCACTGAAGGAGAACAGGGGGAGGCAGGAGGAAGGAGGGGAGCAATAGGTGGTGGGGGAAATGGGAACTGAAATCAAATTCATCACATGTATGATTTTTTCAAAATGAACCCAACTACTATGTATAACTATGATGTTCTAATAATAGGAAGGAAAAAGAAAGAAAGAAAAGAAAAGACAGACACACTATGGTTCTAGCCTCACCCAGATAATCTCTGGTGGTGTTGGTGGCACCAGATAGTTTGAAATGCATGCTAGTTAAATTTCTCCAGGAAATTCTTATCATGGTACAAATACATTGTTTACAGCCTTATATCAACATGACTAGAGAAACTTTAAAAGAAAGATGAGGTCATTTTTGAATCATGTGTCACTCATCGACAACACAGTTTCTGAAAAACTGTAAAGGTAGAATATAGCCAAGAACCAGTTTCAAAGACCTTTTGAACACCATCCAATGAATTTATACAGCTCTAATTTTTTGTGGAATGGTATTTGACATGTTTTAATTTTTATATGTCTATTATCAGGATGGTTGAAACATCTCCTTGCCCAAAAGCTATAGTCTTTACAGTTTCTCAATAATTGACTGATTTTATATTTCCAGGCTTGGGAATACAAACTTTATACCAAGGCACATACTTCACAAGAAATACCAAAGAACATTATCTCACTCAGAAACCACTGCCCTTACCACCTACATTCTTCTGGAAGGGTAGAAAGAATCAATGATATTCTTGAACTAAAAATTAGTAAGTTTTCCCATTCCCTTTCAGCCTTAGAGTCTGTGATAAATCCAAGTGATAGGGGCTAATCCCATCCTACAAGATGCCGGATAAATAGATTAAATATTTGCTGCTTGCTCACATGTGGGTGGTCTTCATTTATTTCTACAATGGCAACCTTCAAGTATCTATCTAAAAGTTTGTCACATAAGAGAGATATCAGAGTTCCCTCTGTGGTTCCAGAGAAGGAATGGGTCTTAGGAGAAGGAAGTGTTATTTCTGGACTAATGTAACACCTTTCTAATACTTAGAGGTATTCAAAAGCATACACTTATATGGTGCCATGTCATGGAGGAGATAATCACCTCATTCCCAGAATGTTTAAAGAAGTAACTGAATGACTATTTATGGCAGACAATTTAGGAAGTTCCAGAAACATTGTACTACATAGTTTAATCCAAGTCGATGCTTCTTCATACATTCTCATTATAATTCTGTGATGAGGGGATATCTGATACTGTTAAAAAGAAGAAATTGAATGTGTAAAAGAAAAATGTTTAAATAAGGCAACAATCTATGGGGGGGCATATTACTACAAATCAGAACTGAAAGTTCTTTCTCAATTTTAATTTTGGAACCACAAAGCATACCACACTGACTTACTAATGAGATGAGTCCTATTTTTCTTCATTCTGGTAAGAAGAAATTATGTGTTTCATTCAGGTCTAGGACTTGCAGACAAATGAATACTCATTACATTTGAGGACATGTTCAAACACCCAAACCTGTCAACTATCTACTTGCCTTTGTAGTGCTTCTCTACTAATAAAAGCAAAATAGTGGAATGGCATTCATAATAATTGTGAAAGTGTTTTCAACCTGCTTAACATGTAGAGAAGGTAATAAGATAGAAATTCAATTGACTACGTTTAGATGATCAGAAAACACTCCCTGACAAAACTCTTCTTTCACATGTGAATTTAAGGAGAGTATTTAAAGAGGCTTCTTGAAGATTCCCTGGCCTCTCCCTATCCCTATCTTGGTATCACCTTTTGTTCCAGTTGAGAATAACTACCCACAGTGTGGGAGAAAAAGAATCTTAGAGTAGGAAACTTCTGGAATTCATTTGCTAGCTCCTCAGAGACTTCAGAATGCTGCAACTGAAACTGTTTCAGCAACTGCTCTGGCTTGGGAGGCATTAAATGCAACTGCAGCGTTGACATTGAAATTGGCTCTTGTCTTCTTGGAAGAGGTCTCACTGAAAAATCTCCACTCTCTCTTTCTTTACCAATATTCATCCTTTGAAAGAAGTTCAATAAACTCCTAGTAACTATGAGTACTTACCAAGATCTAAGGGGTGATATAGCTAGAAAGAATCCAGTTTAGTCATGGGAGGACGCTAAACATCCATGTTTAGTTTACAAAAAACAGAAAACATCAAACACAAATGGAGGTCTCACTAGCTCTGTTTCCCTAACAACATTATTAAAGGAAGCAGGTGTCTAGGATTAAATAACCCAGAGAAAGAAACAGACATCTATATTTAAGAATTTTTGCATAAATTGAAAGAGAAGGAGAAAAACAAATTAAAGAATTTGAGTAAGTTTCTGTCCAAAGATTTTTCAATATCAGATAAATCAAGGGAGGAAATACCAGGAACATTTTTTTAAAAGTTCAAAAGTTTTTTGAACATTCATGGTATTGAAAGAGTTACAAATATGCTGTTCTGGAATACTGACTTAAAGGCACTTGAAAAACATCAGGTTCAAGATCACCCTGACCTTCATTCTGTTTTTTACAAACAAGAGATGAAATTCTCATGTGAAGAATTCCTTCCCTCTACTAGAAGAAAAGCCAAATTATTATTATCAAGGACAGGCAGTTTAGACTAGAGAACTCTGTACAGACTTTGCCAAAATAACATCCTTTTTGTCTCCCCATGTAATTTTATTGATTCTTCAAAACTTACTGTTCTTTGTCCAATTTGGCATATAAGTGATTGACGGTTCTTGGTTCTTCATTTCCTCTTAACGGCTCCCATGCCATATAAAACTTACTTAGATAAATTTGTATGTTTTTCTCTTGTTAATTTTTGTTATGTTGATTTAATCCCCAGGCCCATCCAAAAATAAGCAAAAAAGATAAAGCATCTGAAAGGAAAGGAGGTAAATTTTTACCTCCCCTATAATATCAGAGCCTTTCTTCTTTCCATCCTTTCTTTTCTTCTGCCTTTCCTTCCTTTCCTAGCTGTGGAATTCCTTCCTGTTCCCCCTCCCTCTCTCTCTTCCTTCTTTCCTTACTGAGACCCTGTTTTCTAAGTGAAGTTTTCTCCAGTATATTCCCCAAATGTTTTCCCTGTGCTGTACACTGAACAGATAGACTGTCTTTGATCACAAGTAGATACCAATTCAAACATTAAGGAGAGATTTTGGCCAACTGGAAATTTCTTAGAAGTAACCAGGAATACTTTCTCAACTAAAAATCTCATAATTCTTAAGATAACAAGGGTAGAAAAGGACCACCAAAAACCACCTTATGATAATTTTTTAAAAGATGGATAACTATAATATAATCTGACCAGCCCTAACCCAGAAAACGAAGAAAATAAAATGTTTTAAATTCTATAGGAAACAAATGAGAAAGTAACTAACAGAAATTAAAGAAAAATAAAAGCCAGGTATTGGCACTAGGCACTTGGCACTGTTCTTACTCTGTTCTGGGCCTCTCTCCCTGAGAGGCTAACAGACTAAGAAGTACCCTGCTTATACCCTTTTACTAACCAGTTCTCCACGTACAGTTTAGATTTAACCAAAGATCTGGAGGGTGGAAAAAGGTAGAGCCCTTCATAGCTTCAGTCCCAATAGGGTGGGCTTCAGCAGATGTGAGGTTATTCATTGATTGTTTATTTATTTAAATCTCTGCATTCCTCTGGAGTAATCATTGTATTTCTACCACAGAGGATTTATGACATGCAAAGCTGCTTCCTGCAGTTTCCTAACTTCTGAGTGGCAATAGCTAACACCTGACTCAGAACCACAGCTGCAGTAAACATCTGAAAGTTGTGGGTGTCTCCGCTGGCTTTCAACTTTCCAACCCAAACATCTAATTCCCTGAATTAAATCCCTTTCTATTTTAATTATCTCGAATAGTTTCAATTTTCTGAATGAAACCTGACTGATAAAGGAATTATCAGGAGTGACAGGTAAGTTAGGGGACAGGTAAATTAGGTGATAGAAGAGTTAGAAGTGTAACCAGAGCAAGTGGCAAAGAACTTTTCAGGGGTATGAAAGAGTGTGAAAAAGCACAAAGACGAGAAGGTATGTAGCGCTTTGGGGAACATTATAAAACTCATGGGAGGGAACCTGAGATGTATGGGCATGGCAAAATGTGATTTTTAGAAAGGAGTTTGGTCTCAGAACATGAATGGGATTTTTTGTACCAGGAGTTGAACCCAGGGGTGCTCAGCCATAAGCCACATCCTCAGACCTTTTTATTTCTTATTTTGAGACAGGGTTTGACTAAGCTGCTTAGGGTCTTGCTAAATTGCTGAGGCTGGCTTTGAACTTGCAATCCTCCTGCCTCAGACCCCAAACTGCTGGGATTACAGGGGTGTGCCACTGTGCCCAGATTATGTGATCAAGTCTGTTTCAGAAAAATTACTGCAGGTTTTTTTTTTTTTCAATTTAAAATCAATATGCCAAATAAATAATTTTATAAATTCATTAAAAATGAATACTCTTTTTGAACAAAGTCAACATTATGAATAATATAACCTCTATAAAATATTCATCACAGAACTAAATGTATTCGGTGGATGTATCCAAAGATTGAGTGTTTAAATATAATACTTATAACTAAAAATGACTTTTCATTAATGTTTTCTTCCTTAATGTACAATGATATAGTCATCTAAACATCACAAATGTATTTAATGCAGTCAACATGCTCAGTGTACTGTAGAACTATACCACCCCATTCTTTGGCCACTAGCCATATGTTGTTATTGAGTGCTTGAAACACAGTCCAAATGGAGATATGCTGGAAAGGTAAAATACACATGGACTTCAAAGATTTGTAACAAGAAAAGAAATGTAAAACATCATATTTACAAATTTTATATTGACTACACATTGAAATAATATTATGGATCTACTGTGTTACATAAAATGTATCATTAAAATGAATTTAACCTGTTTCTCCTTCCTTTTTAAATAGGGTTACTACAACATTTAAAATTACTATGTTTCTACAATTTATGGGTCTATTATATTTCTAGAGTGTTCTTTTAGAACATATATTTCACAAACATATCAATAAAAGTTATATTTTAAAATAAACAATCCTGTTCTATAGAGTTTGTCCAAATAAACAAGGAACCTATTCACTGAATATATTCAACAATAATTTTTATGAGATAAATATAAACATATTAATGACTCTATTAAAAAGAATACTTAATTACTTTCTATTCTCTTACCTGGCTTTATTTTTTCCAAAAACCCTTACCACTATCTGAATTTATGTGTGCACACAAAAATATACTTAAACACAAACCATACTTATATATTACAGACACACACTCAGTTATTCGTTTATTTAAAAAATCTATTTCTTTCCTGACACCTCAGAATGGGAACTTCATCTTTCTTACTGACTACTGTAATCTCAGCGTCTTACCAGCATGTTTACCCCAAAGTAAACTTTTCCTTATATTTTCTGATATTAAGACTTCACATAATTCAGTAATTAATTAATCGTTTGGTAAGTTGATCTTTACAAGGAATTGACTTCTTGGAAAAAAAAATTTGAAGAAATACTTTCATTGCACTTACTGTAGGCATTGGAAAAATTAAAAACTGGAAACGGAGTTATGGGGGGAAGTATCGGTAGTTCACATATCCTCTTTGAGGGCCTGGAATACTGGAGCAGCAGTAAGAGGAAGAATACACTGGAAGGCGATTTCGGCAGAAGGTTCAGTAGGATATAGTGAAAGACTGAATGTGAAATCTAAGCAGGTTTCTCCACATTATCACTTTTAGGAAATACAGGAAAGTATAATACCTTTGGTTTCACACATGCTGTGTTCAAGACACCCATATGGATGTCTGGTAGACAGAGGGACGAGTCTGGGACTAGTGAAGTTTGCAAGGCAGCTAGAGACCATCTGGCTGAGAAAACCTGATACAATCATCATTCCAGAAGCCAAGTTCCAGCAGCGACACTTCTTACGTCTAACTCTCAAGTGAAGCAAGTGCATTATATGAATATTACATTTAAAACTTTTAAGGAAGAGAGTGCTACATTTTGTTCTTTTCACAACAGAAAGGCCAAAGTAGTCACTTAAGGGTTACTTATAAAATCATGATATATCCTCTGCATCACAGTAATAGTACTGGGAAATATTGACTAATTTATGAATAAAGATGTGAGCATTTTATCTTTTCACAATGGCAAATAACCAAGAAGTAATCAAGCAAAGAAGGATTTTGATTTAATTTAAGAAAATCACAGCTGCCTAGATGAAATAATCCTAGGACTTTCATTTCATTCAAGTGTAATCCATGAAATAATTTACAGCTGTTTGAACTAGACAGTGTAGAAGATGAGTGAATTTTCACATCTGTTTCAAGGAACTTTATAACAAAAATTAAAAGCTTTCCAAACTTAAGTCCTTTCACAGTGATTCATGGATGCATTACACAAGAATTATACAGCAGTTTTTCCTTGCATTGCAATTGGTTTGTTGATTTACATCAATAAAGCTGATTAAGTTAAACGTTTTAAGCAGATGTTACAAATTTTGAGTGAATTATTAAAAATAAAATGTTAAGAAAACATATCAGAAATTAGACAAAATTTTTTAAATGTGTATCAAGCCTTTCTGTTATGTGAGGCCAACTATATTTCTTAAAAATGGGAGAAAGAAAGAAAAGAGAATAAAATGTACTTTGTGTGCTGAGACATGTTCTGGTTGAAAGATGGTAGAAAGATATTAAGTCTGTGCTTCTGTTGTTTCTCTATTTTTATAATCACACCTCAAATACAAGTTCAGCATTTTTTTAGTACATCAGAAGACTACCACTTCAAGTTCACAAATAATGAAGTTTATAAATAATAACCAAGTTCATAAATAATAAGAACAAAGTGGCAGATGCCTGAAATTATAGGTTTTAAATTTTTAGATTAATGTTAGGTTAAAAAAAAAAAGTTAGAATTTCATTTGGAAAAAAAAGTCTTACAGAATTTATGTTGAACTTTTAAATTTTAATAACATAAGAGAGAGAATATTTACTTTCCTTAATCACATGAGACCAATAAACAAAGAAAATGATTAGATCAATAAGTTAGGGGAAACATTCACATAACTTTAAACTTACATATATTCTGTCTCCACTGTTAACTGCAAAGAACAAGAGACTTCTAAGATCTTCTTTGCTGGCTACCAGTCCTTGTATAATGTCTTTGACTGTAACCATCAATAAACAAACATATGATGACCAAACCTTTGTCAAAATTTGTAGGCTAGAATTTGTTTGCTTAGATTACAAGCGAATCTCAAGACTTATGCTAATTGAATCCATCATTATATAAATCATGAAGGCTCTTTTGTTAGCCAGAAAAATTAAGACATCTGGGAGTGCTTTTCTTCTTCCAGACTGGAAGAAAATACTGGTTCTTCTAGCACATTCAAATCCAAACACTACTCACAGCCTGGTTTCTACATCAGAGTGTAACTTTATTTTTCTTAACTTTCACTCACCACAAATTCAAGAGATTATATTGTATCCACCAGAAAATTTCAGTATTTCCTGAAATTCTTTGTCACTTTCTGAAGTTTTAACATGTAAACATTACAGATTGTGAACAATACCCTTTCATAAAAATAAATGAGATTCTGGGTTATGGGACCTTGTCGGGGTTATGCAAGCAAGCGGCCCTGCAGTAGCTAAGGCCCAGTTCTGGCCCTAATCAAAGTGACAACATGTTGTGATTAATACAGAAATCTAGAGACAACGTGAGAGGAGTATGTCAGGGACCAGATTTGGGGATGATTTCTGAAGCCACAGGACACAGAAGCAGAGGTTTTCAGGGACTAGAAAACACAGTGAGGAACGTCAGGCACAATTCAGAGTCCAATATGAGAAAGGCAAGGCTGGTGCCTCAGTAGTCCTGAGGAGAGTTTGGTGAAATTAAAAGATGATGATTAGATAGATAGCAATTTTTATATGGCAAAAGGTAAAAATGTGTAATTTTTTAAAAATGTGAAATCATTGCTAAATCTTACAAAAAACTCATCATTTTAATTACCATTTTAAGCATGTGTCCCAATTTTAGTTCCCCTAGGCTATGTCTCTGGCAAAAGGAATCATATGATGACTATTTCTCAATTGTTAAGTCACTCTTTTTAAGAAAGTACTTCTCATCCCAATGGTGTGGTTATGGAATGATTACCAGCCCTGTTAGCATTATTTTAGCTACTATAGGTAACATATCAAAATTATATTCATTCTTTTTATTTATAAACTAATTGTTGAACCATATATTTTTATTAATTTCCACAGATTCTATGTTAAATACATAAAGTTTTTACATCGAAAGTTCCTATTAATTTGTTGATTGCTGATGAACACTGACCATGAACTTAATAACAGAAACTGTCACCACATCTGATGACATTTTGATCCTGACCACATATATTAATTAAACTTATCTTGATGAGTTTTTATGCTATAAAATTAGTCTTTTGGAGAGAGTACAATAAACTCAATGCATTAATTGCTACTGTCCCCAAACTAGTTAAATTTTCTGTGACCATGTCCTAAACGTATCTTTAATAGAGCTGACTCTATCTGAAGTCAGTTGATTTCAAATATATAACACAAATAACAAAACTAAACTGACATGATGTTAAATTCAGGATTTAGTGTATTTTTTCTTGGATTTTAAGAGGAGTAAGGCTTGAATGGCTGACATCTTTCACCTACCCACCTCCTTTCCTCTTTGCTGTCTGATTTTGATCTTTATATTTATTTAAGCTCTGCTTTAACATGTTACTCTTTCTTCATGAAATCCTAATCCTATAGACTTCTTTTGCTTCACTATCCTCTGTTTTATTCCCTTTATACTTTGTTACCATCAACATGAATGTTTAATTTTCTTTTGAAAATTATTAGTTGAACGAATATTTTGAAAAGATGTATCTGAACTTTGTGCTATTGATATTGAGATTTTCAATCCCTCATGCAGTATTCTCAATGAAGCAATTTTTCACCAGCAAAGTATACATAAAAAGTGTAAGAGAAGGCCAAGTACAGTGGCACACGTGTATAATCCCAGCAACTCAGGAGGCTGAGGCAGGAGAATCTCGAGCTCAAAGCCAGTGTCAGCAAAAGTGAGACACTAAGCAACTCAGTGAGACCCTATCTCTAAAGAAAATACAAAATAGGGCTGGGGATGTGGCACAGTGGCCAAGTGTCCCTGAGTTCAATCCCCAGTATCCAACCCCCGAAAATAAAAGTGAAAAAGAAAAGTGTATCATCATGTGAGTCACCTTTGTTGGGATTGTAAATTTAATACCGTTAACCTAAAAATGGCATTAAGTACCACAGCTATCTCATTCCTTTCCCTTCCAAACTTCCTGTATTTGTTTCTGTCTTATATTCAATTCTTTCAGGACAAATAAAAAAGAATTAAATTTGGAGAAAATTTTAAAAAGAAGATGACAACTCGCCATACACTAAAATTGCTGCTGCTGTATTTCAGCAGTGGTTGCCAGCTCATTCTCCCTTGTGGTGTGCCACAGGCAAGAAGCAGGCACATGACATACCTTTCCCATCACTAAGATGCAAGCCACATGCCGCAAGACGTTGCCACCCTGTCTGACACATTGTAAATCCATTTTCCATTCTGTGCTGCTTTCTTGGAATTCACATGCTGTTCTCATCCCTTAAACTTCAAGCTATGAAACATTACCACCCCAAATGAAACTTTACAATACCATTTCCAACTTTATTCCATTTTCTTGGACAGTTGCTACTACGGAACCTTCCTTAATGACATGTCACGTGGCATGATATCACCTCAGGACCTCACCCCACTTCCTATGTTAAATGCATTTTTGTTTTTTAGTTTCTTAAAAATGGGTATATGGTGATAAAAAAAAAGCATAACTTTTTATATTTATATTTAAACATAAATATATACCAATTAGTTGTCTTTATATAGTAGCCCTAGCCTTTTCCTGTACCAAACCAAGAATTTCATGTTCTCAGGTCTCTGCACTTACTCTGTCCTCAACCTGAAAAGTTTTCCTACAGAAATTCCATTCTGTGCTCTTTTCCTTTTTTCATGTCTCTCCTCAAGTAATGACTTTTAAGAAGAGATTTTCTTGACTATTCCAAGAGAGCATCCTTTACCCACTCCTACTTCTTTTGTCCTTCTTTATAACATGTATTATCTCATAGATTACACTATATATTTATTGTTCATCAATCGGATGCTTCACTAATAAATTCCTAGGTAGGAAGGAATTGTCTCACTTTCACTGTCACATTCTTATTTTCTAGAACTATCCTTGGAACATAGATGGTAACTAGTTGCATGTTAAATGACCAAGTGAATAAGTCATCCCAACACCTTGATATACATGTCACTATTGTTTCCACTTTGTAGATAAGGTATGTTGTAGATAAGGTCCCTTAGAAAGCCCACAGGATTTCTCTAAAGCATACAAGTACTAACTGAAGGAGAGAAGCTTGATTTGTCTGACTTTGAACATGAGCATCTACTTTTAGATATATACACGAACATCTTCAACAAAGATATTTTCAAACCAGAGGTTACATAAGTTAGCATACTATTATATGCCTTTTGTGTTCGAATAAACTTCCTTTAATTAACTCCATGTGTAAGATACCACTCTTCAATGCCAAAATATTAGAGGAAAGCTATTGTTTGCTGAGTGTCAATGATGTTTTAATCAAGTGATGAAACAGCCAGATAGGAACTCGGGCGCCTGGTCCAATAGCCCTTGAGGGGTGAATTCTGCCAACAGCTCCTTCCCCATTGAAGCTTCAGAAGAGACTGTTCAAGTCTTGGCTGACACTGTGAAGCAGAGGATCCAGCTAAGCTGGGCCTAGATTCTTGACCCACAGAAACTGAGATAATAAATGTGTGTTGCTTTAAGCTGCTAAGTGTGTGGTAATTTGTCACACAGCTTTAGATAACAAATGCAATTTTGAAGCAATTTTTCTTTTCTCCAAATTACCTAGAATAAAATTCTTTGTGAATTCTTGAAGAATTATTTTAATGAATAGTTTTATATTGAATAACCCAAGTTGAAGATAAGTTGAGACTTATCAATATACAAAAAAGAAAAATAATAAAAATTACAGATGATCTTATTTTCAAACATCTGACTATTCAAATTAGTCCTTATTTTCCCTATTTTGAAACTATCAAGCAAAAGTATAAATTAAAGATTAATCATAAAAAGTTCACTATTTGGTTAAATTTATGATATAGCAAATCTGTCCATGAAGTATTTTATAGAGTTCATAACTTTGTTTCATATAAATTATTTGCAAAAGTTCATGAAAGTTAAATTTTTCCTTTTGTGTTGTAGTGTTGATTATAGCTGTGGTTTATTTGATGCTGTCCTTAAAGTCAAACCACAATTATAATGTCATTTGGGTAGGAAAGATATGATTTACTTTACGAGTCTCAGATCCAATATGTGGTTTTTACAAACACATTTGAACAAAAAGTGGAGTCATCTTGTAGCAGCTTTTCATGGAAGACACACACACCCCCCCACACACACACACATACACACACACACAACCAAAGCACCACATGGCCTACTTTGTCCCACTACCCACAATCCTAGCTCAGCATCTCCAGAAGAACTATATCCATGGCTTGGATAAAGTCACATCACTCCTTCCAGAGGTCATCTTCAGGAACTCCTGCAATTATAAAGTATACTTTTACAAATAAATCATATTGAATCTATCTCCATATCCAGTATCAATACCTTGGTGTTTCCCAGATTCAGACAAATATTTATATATTTCTAATGCTATAGATCACTATTTCTTAACACAAACTCCTCCCAAGGAGGCTTGATTATTCAGTCTCTAAAACACTTGCAGAGTACCCCAAAACTACTACCATTAGGATGATCTCACTTTCTTCTCCAGTCTCCATCCTATTTAGTATGGTAAAAAACATTAAGAAACTAAATGAAAAATAACGACCAAAATAATAATGAATACTTGTATTTGTCATTTTCAGGTATCCTATTATCCCCTGACTGGAGCTTTTTCTTCCCATAAACTTGGTCTCTTTTTGACTGAGATACAGTTCAATTTGGTTTCAAAATCCCTCACAGGACTGCTTTTCTTCTTTCAAGTTTCATTTTCCTTGCTTTGCATCTCAAGGGGACATCTGGATATAAGAGGGAGCTGCATGTCCTCAGGATATGCAGGTCAGGGCAGCTGCTTCCTGTGCCTGTTTGACACTGATGTCTTTTGAGTCCCTGACTGGATTCAGGAAAAAGTCCTTCTCCACCTGAACATGGATGCTCTTAGCATGGTCGGGAGTCCAGTGACCCATCTCTAACACTGATTCACTTCACTTTCTCTCTTTGATCCTGCGTCCCAGCCACAACCTCCTCCTACACTAGACCTGGGCTTGGATAACAGGTCCTCTGCTGTAAGGTCACTTTGCCCCTCACTATGGCCGTCCCACTACTCTTAATTCTGCGCTGTGTTTCATGTCCCTCACGGGCATGTAGGAGCTGCTGGGCTCCAGGTCACATGCAAGTTGAGGGAATATTAGAAGTGCTCTCGTAGGCCTGTCTTCTCATCCCCTGGTTGCCACTCCTATCCGTTCCAACCTTCTGTACTATGTGAACACAGCATGGAAAGCCATGGTCCAAGAGGTCCTGTATTTTACATAAACCAATCTGAGGTTTTTGAGTAAAGATTGTGTCACCTTCTTCTTTATTCCTGGAATATCCAACTGGATATTTCTGTATCCCACAGAATTTCTACCCTCAGGGGTAAACAAGGACATTTGTCTCTGACCCAGCCTTGCTTTTTTTCCTCTTTTACCATTACCCAGGACTGCAAGAAGGGCTTTTCTCACACAATGTTACCTGAGCAATTACATATATCCCTGCTTTTTCCTGTGGCTATGATCCATGATTAAACCTCTAAGCAGCTGTGTTTTAGAAATGCAGAGAGAGAGAGAGAGCTTTTGGAATTTAGAAAATATCTTTCTCTGTCCATAGGTCTTGCTTTAAGATGACTATGTCCCTTTGTCCTGAAAGAAGTTAGCTTTGGGGCATAAAGCTGATCAGTATGTAACCTCTTTGTTTTAGGTGGGATCTCCCCTTCTCAGAGATGATAGCTTCACTGTGCTCAAAGGCAACAGGAAAACATAACATAAAATTAAAACATAATTTAGATTACAAATACATTGGTTCAGACAGGGTGTGGTAGTGCACACATGTAATCCCAGTGGCTCTGGAGGCTGAGGCAGGAGGATGGCAAGTTTGAGGCCAGAATCAGCAACTAAGTGAGGCTCTCAGCAACTTAGCAATATCGTGTGTCAAAATAAAAAATAAAAAAAGGTGGGGAGGTTGCTCAGTGGTTAAGCACCTTTGGGTTCAATTTCCAGTACCAAATAATAATAATAATAATAATAAACAAAAACACATTGGTTGAGAGTGAAATAGTATCCATATTGCTCATGACAAACTAACTGCCTTCATGTTGTATTTTCTGTAACCTGCCTGCCCTTGCTCAGGTTTTCTTCTCCCCTACAAAAACCTCTCATGATTTCTCCACTAATAAAAATCCAAACTCTCCTTCCAAGTTCAACTCAAACATCATTGCTTCATGAAGACGTTCTCATTCCTAGCTCTGAGTAATTATTTCCCTCCATTGAACTTCAATGAAATGCTACCAATCCTATTTACAACTTAAGACTACATTACTTTGCATCAATATCTAATTTTAGAATTTTCCCTGTATTTTCGAGATGCCACTTAGGGGTGAATCACCTTTTGTCCCTTCCTCACATGTCCCTTCAACTCCCACAAGATTCATAAAAGCTTTCAAGCTGTGGGCTGATTTTATAGTCCACACCTTGAACTTTTAAATAAATTTTTAGATGCTCATACTTCAGTACAGGTAGGTAAATAACTGTATCTTTTTATCTTTCTTTTTCTTTTTCTTTTTCTTTTTCTTGTTTGGTTCTGAGAATTAAACCCAAGGACACTTTATACCACTTAGCCATATCCCCAGCCCTTTTTATATTTTATCTGGACACAGGGTCTTGCCAAATTGTCTGGGCTGGCCTCAAACTTGCAACTCTTCTCCTGTGGCCTCCTGTATCTCTGGGATTATAGGTGTGCACTGTCATGCCAGAGTGATTAATGACCATATCTTGATAAAGAAATGGAAAAAAGGAAAAAGAAAGGGGGAAAATTTACTGAACAAATAGACTTCATCTCCACATCAGAATTTAGGGTTTTAGGTACTTATACCAGTGGTACAATTTTAATCATAACTCCCACCATTTTATTTAGAGAGAGAGAGCACACACATGAGTTTAAGCATCTCTCACAATTATTTCAAGTAAATCAATATTTACTTGAGACATTCAAGATGATAAGATTACAGTAACCTGTAACAACTGATTTTTAGATTGTTATAAAAGAAGTGTGGTCTAAATGTGACAATAACATAGAAAAATAAATAAAAATAAAAGCAATCATGAAAGTGTCCTTCAGAAGAAAAATTCAAGCTATAGTTGAGTTCCTGCAACTATCTCCTCTTATACCTTTGGGTTTAATTCTAACACTGTATATCACTCCTATTTTCCTTCAACCTTACTGAAACCTACACATTTCAAAAACAGTTAGAAATGATTTGAAGCATATGTATAATGACTAGGCTACACAATTTCAAGTACACTGTACCTTTCTGGAAGATAAAATAAATATTTTCAATTATCCCATTTAAGAAAATATTGCAAATCCACCAATACTCAATATTGGTGAAGTATCAAATGGTACTAGAAATTGAGTCAGGCAATTGCAGGCTGGTCAATGCTATGATACCTATGATGCCAATTCCTATATAGTTAGGAATTTCGATTTTTCTAAACATGGGTGTTTGATCCTGGATATTGATTTATTAATTCAAGTAAATCTGTAATACTGACAGCAGGAAACATGCTAGAAAAAGGTTCAGAGACAGCCAGGCATGTAACCACAGCCACTCTGGAGGATGAGGCAGGAGGATCTCAAGTTCAAGGGCAGCCTCAGCAACTTGGTAAGATCCTAAGTAACTTAGTGAGAACCTGTCTCAAAATAAAAAATAAAAGGACTAGGGATGTGGCTCAGTGATAGAGCACTCCTGGTTCAATCTCCCATAACAACAACAACAGAAAAAATGTCTAGAGACCCAGAGAGACACAAAGAAATTAGCAGAAGTAATAACGCAAGGCAGGAATCACATAAGTATTGATTTATGCATCAGTGTTCCTCATTAATTCTTAAGCCCCTGAAAATCAGTATCCATCTCAGTTTTTACTTTATATGTCCAGAACTACATACAGTTTTTGGCATATAGTCAACATTAAACAAGTGTTAACTGAATATATAAATAAATAAAAGGTCCTGGTGGGAAATGGAGTTCACTGAGCAAAATGATATTTATCCATAAAAGGTCTTCATGGCAATAGGGCTCCAAGTGGTCAGACAAACCAAAGGGATCTGTGGAGCCAGGGCATGATACCTCAGTGTTCAGAACACAGGAGAGCTGAGACAGTTGGTGGCAAGGTGTTACTTCTGGAACCAGACTACAGAGATCCAAATTCTGGTTTTACATCTGACTAGCCATGTGATTTGGGGCAAGTTGATTTAACATCTCAGAGCCTCAGATTCCTGTAGCTGACTCCGGACTGTCATTAATTAATCAGTGCATCAACACAGAGGCAGTGCCAAATAGCGTGTGGCACTAGACAGCTGTCAGTAGATGTTGATAATGCTGCTAGTTTGGGAAGTGATAAAAATGCTGTGGAGGCTGCAGATAACACCCCATGATTGTCCTATTTCCCTAAAGCTATGGGAAGAACACCATAATCCTAGTATTCATTTCATAGGTACCACTGCCCAACCTATTTCACTTCTCCAGTGACCCTTCATAAGTTCAATTTTCTGAACTTTCCAGGAAAAAGCAACAAACATTAAGCCTGATCATATGGCATTTGACAACAAAGCCACATTCATCTGAAGTTTATGTGAAAAACAAAAACTTTTCTGACTCACTTAAGTACAACATTTCATTTTTGTTGTTTTCACTCTTTGGCCTCTGCTTACTGTTTCTTATTTGTAAGTACACGAGCAATTGAAATTGAAGACTAAACTAACATGCATTTCTACTTTGCCCTCTAATTAAAATTGTGAGGAGATTCAAAATCTGTAAACAGTGGGTACCACGTAATATATGACCTTCTCTCCCAGAAGTAGAGGTTTTGATAAATTAGTTGATACTGACTTAAGTTCATGTCACTACAAAATGAAAGCTTTTAAAACTTTAGGAAAAAAGAACAAGACCATTCCAGTTTCATTTCAAAGATTAACAAAAAACAACTCTAAATGGTAGGTTTGCTTCAATTCTGACTTGATGGTGTGTATTTACTTCCATCACATGAGTACTTTAGTTTACAACTTTAATTGTCTCAACAGGCTTGAAGATATTTGCTTATAAAATGCATCCATTTCTTGCAGTGTCAGCTAACAGTTCCAGAGATCTCCTGAGGTCTCCAGGTTCTTTGCCCTCGATATAGTTCTTTATTTCCTTTTCACCAAGAGAAATGCTGGCGGACTGAGTTGACAAGAACAACTATAGCATTCAGTTCTTGCTTATAAAAAAGTCCTCAGTTTCCATACCTTTACCTAAAAGTTTCTTGTTTTCATTTCTGTATCTTAACTAATGTAATTTCTTTAACATCTGAGTTATCACTCCCTTGAAAACCTTTCAAGATTCACTCTAAGCAGAAAATATTGATTAATTCAAAGCTTTTTAAACTTATTCCTTATTTCTCATCCTTAGAATGCAAAAGTAAAACATATATCACTGTAACATGCTCTCATTGGTTATATTCACTTGGTCCTTATAGATTTTCTTACAGTTTTGAGATATCTCCAACAAAGTTCAAGACTGAAGAAGAGATAACATCTTCTACCTTCTCCTCTAGCTATGGCTTAGTAGCTATTTGCCTCTTAAAGCTTATTAGATCCCTAACACTTGCTGGATATGTGAATGAAGATAAGAAGACATGAAAGTTTGCCTAGTTATTTTTAATTATATAAGTTCAAATATGATTCCATTTGACTTTATTTCATACATATTTCTGAGGTCCTAATATAGGTTTACTATACTAACATGCATTTGATTATCCCTGAGAAATGAACCAGAGAACTTCTAGGCAGTACTTCATTAGAGAATCACTACATAAATAATATAGCCACTGTTTATATAGAAGTGTCAACACCAACTCTTGGTACATGCAGTGCCATGAACAGTACATTCTTCAATGCATTGCCTCACATAATTAGTTTCATGGATAGTCTCTGCCTGCTCACATCCCTTTCTGATGTTTTCACTTTCTCATAACTCCTAGGAATAACTAAATTATACATCAAAAAATCATGCAAACATTTATATTAAGAAAATGATTTGCTAAATTAATAATTCTGTTCTGGGTATACATTAAATAGTAACTACTCTACATGTAGACACTGGAAATTCATGCATGATGTTAACATTCAGTTCTATATTCATTATTTTTTTTCTGAGTGAATGTGAAAGATCACAATGCACTTGATTCACGCTGTCTCTCTGCTCTTCTCTATCCCTTCTCCTCTATCCACCTTTTTAAAACATTATTCTTTGTCTCCCTCTGGCTCCACTTCTCTGATTTCATTGTGTTTGATCTCATCACCTCCCACCTTCCAGAAAACTAGTGATTGGATCATAATTAGTGCTACCCATCTTGCATCTCCCTCCAAATCTATAGGCCCTCAACAATGGGCAAGAATATTAATGGAGCAAGAAGAAATTAACTATCTTCCCTAGAAGAGCAATCCAGCTTACCCAAGGGAGTTTCCTCCACTTTCTTATCCACTATTAATTTTTTTTACCTACTGCAAGTTCATTGCCACCATCACCGCATCACTGTTCTCAACAGGGTAAGTTCCCAAATTTTAAGTCTAAAGAGACTACCCTGTCCCCATCTTAGCTTGACACCAATGATCACCAATTCTTCTTAAATTTCTTCAGACCCTTGACTTCTGTGACCATGCCAGTTTCTAATCTTTCTTATAACTCTTCAGTTATTCTTTTGTGACCTTCCTTCTGAGATTCCTCAAGGTTACATACTTAGTTTTTTCTCCTTTCTTACCCTCTGTTCTTTCCTAGAAGATCACTTATATTCCTTTAGTTTGAACAACTAGATGACAACTGATAACTCCTAGGTATACTTCCACTGAACCTAGTCTTCTAACGCCACTGGACACTTGAATTGATAACACAGAAATTGAAAATCCATCCTAATTCCTATTTCACATCCAACTCCCCTCTCCCTCATTTCCAACCTATCTTCAAAATCTGCTTATTTTACCTCCCACACATGTCTTGTAGTCACTTCTTTTACTTCATCCTTATTGTTTATGCTGAAAGATTCATCCTACCTCTATTGGATTGCTGCAAAAACCTTCAACTCTTCTCCCAACCTCTTCAGATCCATCTTTTACAGGGAATACGTGCCTCTGATCACACTGTATGCAGATCATTCTTGCCTACAAACACATCTCAACTTCTTTTGATGTCATAGGAGGCACTGCACAAAGAAACCCCTGTCAGATTCTCAATTTCTTTTCCTACATCTATTATGCTTGCAGTTTCCATTCATATATCATGCTTTCCCTTAGTACTCTACCTTGGCTCTTATAGGTCTCCCTACTTTAGAATCCTGGCTCCAGCCACTCATCCTCTGCATCCTCTTCAACACAGAAGTTCTCTCCATCAGTTCAGACTCTTCAGTCCTTTCCTCAAACTCTGGAACACTTTGGCACACTGTTGTCTATATTCCCATTATACCACTCTTAACCACATGGTACTTGGTACTTCATTTGGTATTTCTTTCCCCAGTAGACTATGGAAAACTTGAGAATAGTAGCCAGATTTTCTTGTTCATCCTGCACTCGTTGTCTACTTCCTGGCCCAGCACATATTACAGGCATGCTGATAATGAATAAATGAATAGTTACTGTATTGTTCCCCACCCTCTGTTCATTTTCTTGACCAGATAGTTCTGTTCACTTTCCTTTAGGAACTTCACTCACCTCACTGGACTACATAGTCTTTAGATATAGACTTCTAAAGTTGTTCCATAACTCATCTGCATTAGAATCGTGTGGAATATCTCAACTCTACCCTTGGCAACATATTTTAGCCATGACCTTTGTAAAAGCATGATCAAGCCTAGACACATGTGCTGCCCTCTATATGACATTATTCATTGCTCCTTTTGATACCAAAAACTTTGGGAAGTAATAGAACAGAGATTCTCAAGATTCTGATATTTATAAGACTGGGAGGTTCATTTTTACTGCACCAGGAATAAATTCTAACTTTTCAGTAAAATCTGAATTTTCAGGACTTACAGTGAATGTTAAGTAGATGATATGGGCTAAACTGCTGTCTCACAAAATTCATATTTTGAAGTCCTAATTCCTAATGCCTCAAAATGTGACTGTTTTTGAAGACAAGGTCTCTGAAGAAGGAATTAAGTTAAAATGAGGTTATTAGGGTGGACCCTAACACACTATAACTGATGACCTTATGAAAAGAAAAGCAAAGAATGCAGATACATGCAAAAGGAATTCAATATGAAGGCACAAGGAAAAGACAGCTATCTATGAACAAAGGAGAGGTCTCAAGAGAAAATTACCCTGCCAACACCTTGAACTTGGACAACTAACCTCCAGAACTGCTACTGAAACCATCCAGGCTAGGGTACTTTGTTAGAGCAGCCCTAGTGAACTAATAAATTATAATGCTGGCCTTGAATATTTTATAATAATAAAGAAGATTCTTTGGAGGTAAACATAAATCTTATTGCTAATGAAGCAAGGATTAAAAAAAAATCTCCTTTGTTCTTTGCCTTTTTTCTAATGAACAAAGCTTTAGGAATAGCCTGAGAATACCTTCAGCTGTTGATGATACACTCTGGTTGAGGGTAAGAAACACAGATGGTAGTTTTAATTTTTTAAAACACTCACAAATGGTAAACATCTGGAGATATATAGTGTGTGGGTGAGTGTTTCCTGAAAGATGCCACTGTGCACAACTTTATTCTTCTGGCCAAAAGTGCTTTGAGGGTAGACACATGGAGATCTTAAATTAGTTACACTAGTTTATTTCCATTTCATAATATCCAAGGAACAAGTAAAATCCAACCAAGGATTCGATCCTATCTTAATACCAGGGATTAAACATTATAGTACCATACAAGTTTTAGTTTAATCAACTTTATTTATCATCTTTCCACTCTTTCACCCACTTTTCACACCCTCCAACCTAAAAAAATCCAGAGACCTTTGACTTTCCATTACACTTTTCCAACAAATAGTAAAGATTAGAAAGCTTGATGTCATGTTAGTTGTGCTAACTTAGCCAGATTTATTGGATGACATTAATCTCACTAGATCCAAACTAAATATGAAAAAATACAATTTAGCAAAAAAGTCATTACCTCAGTTTGTAAACTGAGGTAATATGTGACATGAAAAGTTCTTAAAATTCACCAGTTTTGAATTATTAGGAAGCTAAATAGTGAATTTTAAAATATATTATTTTCTTATTCCTCTCTATAATTTATGGCCTACTTTTTATCCATAAATATTTTATTTATGATTTTCTCACTAACCAGTTAGGATATATTAAAGATTATCTTCCCCAACAAATATTTGTTGGATACATTATTCATGAAATAAAGATAAAATTCCTTACCAAAGTACTCAATATTTATTAAATAACTTTGCTAATTAGCATATTAGCATCCTTAGTCTAGGAATGAATGGGATTGGATTTAATCTGGATACTCAGGGAAAGAGGTTCAATAAACACTAGCTTATTGAATGCAAAAGAGTAAGGTTGACAGATTAAAGAGTTCAGCACTGTCCATTATATTGTCATCTTCCTTGTTGTTAAGAATTTTTCAGATAAATGTTTGTCAGTTCTCTTCTTGAGGTCAGAGAAGAGGATAAATTATAGTTTCTTTTAAAAAAATAATACTACTGGGGAAGGGAAAAAATAACAGAATGAATCAAACAACATTACCCTATGTAAATTTATGATTACACAAATGGTATGCCTTTACACCATGTACAAACAGAGAAACAACATGTATTCCCATTTGTTTACAATAAAAAAAAATGCATGAAAAAAAATAATACTACTACAAGTCACATTACCAAATACTTAATAGTTAAAATGATTTTTTCTGGAATTTTTCCTTAATAGATAACAGAATTAATTCCAAATAATCACAATTTGGTTCTCATCAATCCATTGGTTATGTTTCCTATTGCATTAGATAAAAGTTATAGAAAAATAATAGTTTTGCTTATTCTTGGTTTTATGAGGAATTCTGTATGTTTGTATATTAAATTTATATTTTTGGAGAAGTTATAGATTCACAGTTAAATAGAGCAAAAGGTACAGCAATTTCCCATATTCCTTCTGCCCCATATATGGATGGCCTCTACATTATTAACATCCCCACCACAGTGGTTCATGGTTTATGATTAGTGAACCTACAATGATACATCATGATTGCCCGAAGTCCACACTTTACCTTAGGTTTCACTCTTGGTATTTTGCACCTTATGGATTATGAAATGGATAATGGTATGTATCCACCATTATGGTATGAAACAGAAAATTTTCTTGTAAAAAAAAATCCTATGAACTTCAGCCATTCATCTCTTCCTTCACCTAACCCCAACAATACGGAAGTTTTCATTGTCTTTGTTTAAGTCAACTTTTTCACTTCTGTAACTAAAGTACCTAACAAACAATTAGAGGAGGAATAGTTTATTTGGGGGCTCACAGTTTTGGTGGCTTAGTCCATAGACAGTCGGCTCCATACCTACGGGCTCAAGGTGAGACAGAACATCATAGTGGAAGAATGTAGTGGAGGGAAGAAGCTCACATGATGATCAGAAAGCGGACCCATACTCCACTCACCAGATACAAAATGTATACCCCAAAGGGACACCCCCAATGGCCCTCCTCCAGCCACACCCTACCTATCTTCAGTTACCACTCAATTAATCCCTAATGGGATTAATTCACTGATTGGGTTAAGGCTCTCATAATCCAATCATTTCTCCTCTAAAGCTTCTGGCACTGTCTCACACATGAGCTTTTGGGGGGATATCTTACATCTAAACAGTCTTTGTAGTTTATCCTTTCCTAGAATGTTCTATAGATGGAATCAAACATTAGGTAGACTTGTCATATTGGCTTCTTTCACTTAGTAATATGTAATTAAGTTTCTTCTCATGGCTTGACAACCGAGTTCTTTTTAGTGCTGAATAATAAGTCTTTGCTTGGATGTACTGTAGTTTATTTATCCATTCACCTATAGAAGGACATCTTATTTGCAAAGCCACTACTTAACCACTACACTAAACATACATGTGCAGATTTTTGTGAACATAAGCTTTCAGTTCATTTGAGTAAATACCAAAGAGTGAAATTTCTGGATCATAGGATAAAATTTTAGTTTTCTAAGAAACTCTCAAACTGTCTTCCAAAGTGGTTGTATCATTTTGCATTCCCATCAGCAGTGAATGAGGATTCCTGTTGCTCCATGTCCTCACCCATGTTTGGTACTGTCAGTATTCTGGATTTTGCCCTTTCTAATGTACCTAAACTGATATTTCATTGTCATTTTAACTTGCAGTTCCCTGATGATGTAAGACATGGAACAAATTTTCAAATGGTTATTTTCTATCTGTATTTTTTCCTTGGTTCATTTTTTTACTTGGATTCTTTGTTTTCTTATTGTTGAATTTTAAGAGTTTTTGGTCCATTTTGGATAATAGTCCTTTATTGCATGTGTCTTTTGCCAATATTTTCACCCAGTTGGTGTCTGGTCTTTTCATTCTTGCAACAGTGTCTTTTGGAGAGTAGGAACTAATTTTTACAAAGTCTAACTTAACAATTTTTCCTTTTATGAATTGTGCCTTTGGCATTGTATCGGAAAGTTATTACTAAGCCAGGATCATGTAGCTTTATTCCCATGTTATGGTCTAGGACTTTTATAGTTTTGCGTTTTACATTTAGGTTAGGCCTGTGATCTATTTTGAGTTTATTTTTGTTAAGGGTGTAAGATCTGTGTCCAGTTCTCCCCCGCCCATTCTTCCCCTTCTCCATTCTTCTTCTCCTCCTTTCCCTTCCTCTTCTGCATGGGAGTGTCCAGTTGTTCCAGTGTCTTTTGTTGAAGGACTCTCATTATTCTATTGTATTACTTTTGCTTCTTTGTCAGTGATCGAATGGTTGTCGGGTGAATCCCATGAAAATTGTTATTAAAGATTTACATTTATTATCATGAATGATTAATTTAGAACTTATTTGTACTTTATTTTAGCTTATATCTTCTAATGGAATAATTTGCTGTTTATCATTTGATAGTAAAGTATGCATTCTTTTTTAGTTATTGAAACTTTTATTTCTGAAATTTTAAAAATGTTAACTAGCTTTGTTGCCTTTTTAAAAAACTCAGTGTTGCATGGTACACAAGAAACACACCAGGTCTGAAGATTAATCCAGCACTCTTGGACTTTTGATCTTGTCTTTTGTTTGTCTCTGACTCTTCTCCATGTTACATATTTAGTATCTTTAATTCCTATGTGATATTATATCTTTCATCATATTCAGTTCCTTTTTCATTTCTTTGGAAAGCATTTTTTGGAAAGCTTCTAAAGAATGCCTTCCATATAATAATTTGGATTTCCATGGTGTTTTTTTTTTTTTTCTTTCAATTTATCTATGTCCACTGCAAATTTTATTTTTTAGGGGTTTTTTTTTTTCTTTTAGCTTTTTAAATTCTTTCAAAGTCTTACTTCATTTTCTGTCTTATAATTCACTTATTAGTCATGAGGATGCAGAAGTCTTTTCTTTCTATAATATGTACAACATGTTTATTATTATTTTATCACTTCTTTTGTTAAGGTAAAATGTACATGCAATGAAATGCACAGATCACCAGTACAATGTGAAAAGTTTGGAAATATTTTCTATAGTCAACAAGTCAGTGAAAGCTAGAACTTTTCATTCACTCAAGAAAACTCCTCCTTGCCCCTCCAGCCAGCATCAGTTCCCCACCCTGACTCTTACATGTTTTCTCCATCAGTTAATTTTGCCTCTTCATGTAAATGGAATCACATGTATATTGTTTTCTTTTGCTTGTTCATGTTTTTAAGGGTGACTTTTGATGATCAAAATCTTTTATTTTGAGGATATGCAATTCTTCAGTTCTTCACTTTCTTATGATGGGATACTCCATGTCCTCTCTAAGAAAACTTTGTCTCCCTTAAGGCCATGGATAATATATTTTCCCATATTATTATCTAGAAGTTATCTAATTTTAGTTTTTGTATTTATGTGTATACTTCATCTTGAATTCATTTTATGTGCTGTGTGCGGGAGGAGTTCACTTTCATTTTTATCAGGCAGCATTCATTTAAAAGGCTCTCCTTTCAAGGAGAGCAAAGGTCTATCTCTAAATTTCTTTTGCTCATTGACCTACTTTTCTGTTCTTATTCCAATACAATACTGTTTTGATTACTGTAATCTATAAATTTTGTTCTTATTGCAATACAACACTCTTTTGATTACTATAACCTATAAATTTTGAATTTGTGTAGTGTCACTCCTCTACTTTGTTCTTCTTTTATAAGATTGCTTTTGTACCTTCTGTGTTTTTTTATAAATTTTAGGAATAGCTTGTAAATTAAAAAAAAAAAAAGCCTTTGGGAATTTCACTGGGATTGCATTATAACTATATTAACATTTTAACAAAATTTATTCATCAAGTTCATGGGCATAATGTATGTTTCCATTTATTTGCATCATCTTTAATATCGTTCAAAACTTATGTTTAGCACTTAATGGAGACTCTTACAATACTGTTAAACTTATTTCTAAGTATGTTATGTCTTCAGTGCTATTGTTATTTTGGGTGACATTTTGGATATTTTTATTTATTTACTCTTTTGATTGCTGCTCTATCAAAAAACATTGATTTTTATATATTGACCTAGTCTTATTTAACTTCCATTTTAGATTTCCTTTTTTCTCCTTCATCTTCATTTAAATCTTGCCATATTGTACTTTTATATTATTTTTTTTTTTCTGGTTTCATGTACTTCATATTTTCTCAATGTAGGGAATCCAAAAGCAAATGTCTGAAATTTACCACTTTGTTTTGTTTTGTTTTTGGTACTGGGGATTAAGTGATTAACCACTGAGCAACATCCCCAGCACTTTTTACTTTTTATTTTGAGACAGGATCTCACTAAGCTGCTCAGTGCCTTACTAAGTTGCTGAGGCTGGCTTTGATCTTGGGATCTTCAGCCTCTTGAGCTGCTGGGATCACAGGTGTGTGCCATTATGACTGGCTACCTATCTCTTACATAATAAAATCTTGGTTAATCAACAGAAAATCCTCTTCCTCAACCTCTGTATCTTCTGCTTATTTTATGATCTACAACTTCAATTTTCATTAAGTTAATGTTATGGAGATTTTCTATTTTAATCTTATTTTCCCTGAAAGAAAACTGAAAGATTTACATTGCATTTTTTAATTGCGCACTTACTTACCATTTAGAATTCTTTTTTACTTTCAAATCTGAAAAGAAATATGTTAGAGATGAAAATTTCTAAAATCCATTCAATGAAATAGCATAATTAGAATTAAGGGGGAAATGGGAGTCACAGGTCATAGGAGGGGAATTTCTTCTTCTGGTTTCTGTTTTTTGTTTGTTTGTTTGTTTGTTTGTTTGTTGATACCCTAAAGCTATTTTCCAGATTTCTTTAACTATGTCAGAGAAGTTAGCTGTGTTGTGATCCCTTCCAGCAGGTGTTCTTTGCTATATCTGGGGAATTAGCTCGACCACATCAGGTATAACATATAAACTTTCAGCCCTCAAGAACACTTGGTACCCATTGCTTTTGATTTCTGGTAGCAAAAGTATCCTAAATCCTATCCTGCTAGAGTATGATACACTTCACAGCCTTTCCGATTTGGGGAATATTGATAGAGTGCTATATTACCAACTAAGTAAGAGAGATAAAGCTTATCTATGGAGTTTTTGCATTGATTTCTGCTGCACTGTTTCTAGAAGAAACATCACAAGGAGGGCTGGGCTTGTGTCTCGGTGGTAGAGCACTTGCCTAGCATGAGTGAGGCACTGGGTTCCATTCTCAGCACCACATATAAATAAATGAATAAAATAAAGGTTCATCAACAACTAAAAAAAAAAAAAAATCTCAAGGAGTATGGAAACTTCTGACTCCCTTCCTTGGTGTCAGGGGTAATGCACTGTTTATTTTGATTGGTATGGCAGGAGTGTGGAAAGAAGAAGTTATCCAAATAAATCCAGGTAGTTATCTTAGTTTAACATTAGGCTTGAACTTTTTAATTAAAATTTAAAAATTGAAAATTTCATTTTGAATTTGTAAATGACCACAGTTTTATCAAAATGTTAATTTTATTGAACATAATAAGGAAAACATAAAATCATAATTCTAATGTACTTAAATCTAACTGGCTGTAGGAAGAAAAAAACTTTCTGGATTTGAAATGCAGTAATCACCACCTTAATTTTTTTTTCTCAGTACAAAATAAGTAAGAACTAAGACATATGTGCTACTGGCTGTCAGACCATGACAAGAAACAGGAAACAAAAAAACTACTTTTTCCTAGTAGTTATAGTACTTTAAGGCTTAAAGTGGGTTTAAAAGTATTATCTGAAACATGAGAAAAATTGCTCTTACAGTATCAATTTTCTAGCAAAGAGAATCCCTTTGGGGCTCTTCCTTGGATGCCAAAATAATGAAGGATAGAATCCATTTAAATTTTTATTTTTCATTTCTCTCTCTCTCTCTCTCTCTCTTTCTTTCTCTCATTTGGTATTTATATTATCTGAACTGTGGGATAGATCTATTTAAGTTCTCCTAATTTCCTAGGATTTGTACTTAGAAAAATAGACAAATGAGTTTTCAATATAAAGTTCATGCCCTTATACTTCCAAAGCAACATGGAAGAAGAAGATGAAGATATTCCCTAGGAAATCATTTTAAAAGTAAGTACCCTCTCATTCCATGCATACAATAAAATTCAAGCCACAAAAAAAATAAAAATAGGGCCAGAAAGGCAGTCTGTAGGCCATATGAGGTAGATATGTGACCCAACCTCACATCTGTGACACCAGAACCCTGCCACTGGATGGACACGATGCCTTTCTTTGTGTCATCCTCACTGCTTGCTCCTTGGGGTTATTCTGACCTCTGGAACATCCTCATGAGAGAAGGTTTATCTAAAATGCTGCTCAGGGATAACTTCTAGCATCTTCGATGTTCTGCAATTAGCATTCTAATGTTCAGAGTTTTCCTCTGAGTTTCAATTGAGTTTTTGCATTTTTTGAAAAGCAAACTTAGTTTTGAAATGATTAAGATTTTATTTTGTTCATGTTTGGCTTTTCAAATACCTAACTTTTTTTCAGTGTTACTCAATAGGCATATGGTATGATCTAGTTAAGAAGACTTGGCAAAACCAGAATTTCCCCACTGCTGTGGGAAGTGTGCCTTTGAAAGTCTGTAAGTTTCCAAGGAGTAATTTGACTATAATTACATTATTTTAATTAAAAAAAAAGAAATCTAATTTCAAGTCTCAGCTAAATAGTAGAAAATTTTAGAGTTTAAATGATTCAGAGCAACTACATGTACACTGAGATTCATAACTATGCATACCTTGGGAAATTCTTTAAGTTGATTATTAAAATAGTTGATTCACCCATACTAGGATCTCTTGTGTTCCTTCTTGCCTTGATAGCCCATTTTGTTGTACTATATTTTTAGTAGAGTAGTAAACATAGAAATGTTGGAACATAGAAATTACCTCAATATAGTTGAGAAGGTAGGATCATTTGGAGGTAATGTCTCCCTCAGGAGATAAAGTCTCCCTCCAGGACAAAAGTTGGACTGGTTTGCTTGTAGCAACTTATAGAAGACTTCCAGAGTTTGTGAATAATTTCCTGTACACAATATACATGTGTGCAGACATCAATGGGTCTCATTATGTTATCCATGGGAATTGATGTATGAGGGAATAGCATTGAAAATGCTAATACTCTGCCTACTGCTAATGCTGTGATAAATTGACCTTCATCCAATACAGGAACCTCATATGTTCTTCCAGTGTTTCAATCAGCTCGGCATCATGGTGACCAAAATACCTGACAAGAACAACTTAGAGGAGGGAAAGTTTATCTTGGGCTCACAATTTCAGAGATCTCAGTCTATAGATGGCTTAGTCCATTGCTCTGGGTTTGAGATGAGGCAGAATATGGCTGAAGGGGCTCAGTGGAAGAAAGCTGCTCACCTTGTTGCAGGCAAGAAGCAGGTAGGTGTGGGGAGAAAGGGGTTCCAGGGAAGATGAATTCATCCAGAGCATGCACCCAGTGACCCATCTCTTCCAGCCACACTCCATCTGCCTACAGTTACCTCCCAGTCAGTCCATGCAAACAAGGATGAACTTGTTAGGTTACATCTTGCATTATCCAATCACTTTACCTCAGAACCTTCCTGTATTAACACAGGAGTTTTTGAGGGACAACTCATATCCAAACCATAACAGCCAGCATACAGGAAGTTATAGCAGACCATCTTACTGGCTTGCAAGTAGACTAAAAATCTTAGACCCCTCACAGTTCTTGATACTTATCAGAATATTAAATATTATTACATTGATTTAGAACACTGTACTAAGATGATAATAAGTACCCCATCAAATAAGGTTTAATTTCAAAACTCCAACAGCATAAAGTTCTATCAGTATAACAGATCACATTAATAATCTAACTGGAGAAAATCATATGATCATCAAAACAGAGCAGAGGTATTTCTAAGATTTAACAAATATTCCAGATTAATAAATCTCAGGAAATGATAACTATACAAAGAAAAATTTTAACTTGATAAAGGTTAAACTAAAATTTTCAGAAAACATCATATTTAACAGAGATAAAACTTGAGATGCATTCTCCTTATGACTCAGAACATGACACTGCAGCCCACTGTGATCACTAGATACAAAACAGCAAGGAAAAGAAGAAAAGATGTAAGGATGGAAAAAGAAGAGATAAAATTGCAATATGCATTTGATAAACTACAGAGAAAACCTAAAATAATTAACACACAATCACAAAAAAATAAGAGGAGTCAGCAAGTTTGTAATACAAAAGATTAAGTTGTGATGCTCAAAACCATCTCTCTCTGCCAGCAATAACCAACTAGGTTTTAGAAAATTAGATACAATCACAATAAAAATCCAATCAAGGACTGGGGATATAGTTCAGTTGGTAGAGTGCTTGCCTTGCAAGCACAAGGCCCTGGGTTCAATCCCCAGCACCGCAAAAAAAAAAAAAACCCAATCAATAAATTACTCAGGAAATAACTCTGGAAGCCCAAGATCTCTATGGAGAGGCATTTAAAAACATATTAAAAGTAATAAAAAAGAGTTGAATCAATAGATATACTAAATTGATCTATAGATTAATTGTAATTCCAATCAAAACACCAAAAGGAAATTTTGGGGAACGTGAAAAATTAACTATAATTTAAAAAATCTTAAATGTATTGCTGTGGATATTATATGAAATGTATGAAGAAAATACAAAAAGGATGAAAGGGGGAAACAAAACTCTAAAACTAATGGAGAAGGCTATCGCAGGGATAAATGTGACAGAGTGTCCTGAAGTGTAGCAGATGATTGCTGCCCCAGGGTATATACTGGTAAGTGGGTAAATCAGTAAGTACCTTTCTTTACTCTTTAAAACATTATCTTCTTTTGGAGGTTCTTTCTAACAGTATTCTCATGCAAGCCTTTTTAACATGTATTTCAATTTAAAAATAACAAAATATCTTACTCATAAAAGACAGCAACCATCATGAAATTATACAGCTCCTGGGCCAGTCTTCATTAACAGTCTGACCACGGGCAGACTATTCTCTAAGTCATACCCTACTCATCTGAGAAATGCAAATAATACCATGTGCTTTATAAATTTGCAAGAATTGCACAAGCACATGCACCAAAGGGAGTTTGTGTTGTGCCTGTCACATCATGTGTGCTTGGAAAATGGTCAGTACGTTCTCTATGCACTGTGCTCGGAAATACTCTGCTTCCTTTTTATCCTCTATACCATGGATGTTTGCATTTATCTCTCTCTTCCTATAATTCTTTCCATCTTTAAAGATAATACTACATTCTTTGTGAGGGATGATGACTGTATCTTCTGGGTCTAGCGCTCCCTTTATTTAAATGATTTCCCCTTTCTACATGATATGATATGACACAGAGTGAGATAGCTTTGGTCTAGTCTGGTTTACCTGTTGGAATACACTGCAACATGCATGAGAAGCCATGTCACATTAGCGTATGGTTTAACTTGTTCCCCACCAAACTCCAGAGGACCTACTAATTATGAAATAATATTAGGCAAGTTTAAGCATTCTTTTTTCCCTGTCCACCTTGTCTTTTAAATCTAACGCCATTTTTACCATCAGTGAGGTGGAGCTCAGTTCCCTTTAAAACAGTATTGTGAGATTTGTCCAGACTCTTAATCTTATTGGGTGGTTTAAGTTACTTGATATTATTCAAATGTGCAAAGAAAATGTACCTTTTGATTTTCTCTTACATCTAATCTTCCTCTAATTATCTTTATCCCAGTGGGTAATGGAAAAAGCAAAGAAACCAAAATAACAGTATTTTGTCAAATAAAAGAGTTAGACACTTTAGTTCAATAGGATGTTTGGTTTTTGTTTGTTAGCTATAATGACTTAGACTCTTTCACAACAAACCTTAGTTTATCAGATTTTCCTCCCTTCCCCTTGATCTTTCCAAGATGGTAATTGGTTAATAACCTTTGCACAGTGGCTTATACCTCACAACCTTGTACCAGCAAAGAGATAGGGGCCTTAAATCTCCATGGTACTGTTTCCCAGGTTTCTCCTGCAGTATGATGGGTCTGATCCTGGTCTTGTGTCCCTGGTATATTTGGGGGTGGGACAAGTTTTAACTGGGTTTCTTTGGAAAGTCATGCATGTGCCCACTGCCTTCAGAGTTCCCACACATTAAAGCCTCTTATTCTATCTCCAGGCCTTTGCCAGTCCATCACCCATCTTAACTGATTACTAAGGCTCATCTCTAGGAGTATAAAAATGTCATTGGCTAGGAGAACCCTGAAAGCTGTCTCAGGTCTCTTACCAGACACCTACCTGTGCCCCTGAAGCCCTAGAGTTCCCATGGTATGTTGACAAAGCTCTGAGCTAGAGACCTGGAGCTTTACCCTGATTATATATATATATGACTCAATCTTGAGGGTTTTCTTAGATAGTTGGAGGTTTAATGATTTCAATCCCTTAATAGTGGCTCTCAGAGGGAATAAAAATTAGGATTCTTTTATCTCCTTGCTCTTTTCCTTTCCATCATTCTCTTTTGCTAAGTATGCTGAGGTTTTCCTTCTATTCCTGTACAATAGGAACATCCATTAATCAATAACCTGAGATCTCTCTACTTTGACTTTATAGCAAACCCCTATGATCTACTTCAAAGACCAGATTTATTAAACCAATGAAAATTAAGGGGAATAAGGAATTCCTATTTCTCAATAAAATTGTTTCTGAGAAATTGAAGACATACCCTGGATTTTTAAAGTCCTTCCTTCTTTTTCTTTCCTTCCTTCCTTCTTTTCATCCTTTCCTGTGAGTAGCCAAAGTCTGTGTCTTTAACCACCAAATGTCATTATTTTCAAATTTACTTGAGTCTTACTTTACTTATTTAAAGCACCTAGAACTGGGGCTGACAAACTTTTTCTGTAAAGGGCCATACAGTAAATATGTGACCTAGCAGGCCATAGAGAATCTCTGCAATTATAGCATAAAAGTAGCACTAGGAAATATGTAAACAAGGTCTGTGACTGAGTTATAAAACTTACTTTATGAATAGAGGCAAGGAATTGGATCATAATTTGCAGATCATCCGTCAGAATTCTATGTGCCAGCTGGGTCCAGTGGCACATGCCTATAATCTCAGTAGCTCAGGAGGTTGAGGCAGGAGGATCTTGAGTTCAAGGCCAGCCTCAGCAACTAAGTGAGGCCCTAATCAACTCAGTGAGACCCTGTCTCTAAATAAAATACAAAATAGGGCTGGGGATGTGACTTAGTGGTCAATCCCCAGTACCTACCCTCAAAATTCTATGTGTCTATTCCTTTGTTCATCAAAGCAAAATAAGTTTTGAGAAATTCTTCAGTCATAAAATAGATTCGAGAAGGTACAGGGAAAATATTAAACATACTATGTTTTTCAAAAAGGAAAGAAAACACTCTTCATTTTAGTTGCACTTTAACATTGTTGTGTTCTCACTTTATAATTTAGTGACCCATTTCAGGAGAAGAATGTGAGGAACCTTAGGGATGAGTAGGATTCCTCTGGGCAGAGCAGTCAGCAGTGTGGCTTTGTCCATCTGTTCTCAGTGATTTGTACCATATTACCAATATCTGAATTGATTACATGAATTAATAGATTTTTTAAAATATATTTTTAGTTGTCAATGGATTCTTATTTTATTTATTTATATGTGGCACTGAGTATCAAACCCAGGGCCTCACACAGGCCAGGCAAGTGCTCTACCACTGAGCCACAACTCCAGCCCCGAATTAACAGATTTTTGTTATCAGTTTTAACTAGCTCTCACAAAATAGAAAGGTGGCTTGAAAGATTTTTGAATACAAGTAACATATTAAAGATAATGCTAGCAATGAAAACATAAGTAAGTAAGAAAATAGCAGAACTGTCTTCTCTTCATATTATACAAGATCTCTGACAATCAGAGTAGCAAAAATGAAATAATAACAGTATCACAAATAACAGTGAGTACAGATTTTTTTATGTAAGTGCATATTTCTCTTTAAAATGATAGAGTATAGATTATTTGGAAAGATGGATCAAATAAAAATCCGGCTACAGATGCTCTCCCTTTCCCTAATGTAGACAGGGACATAATCAAAACCAGTTGTAGACCACAAACTTCCTCTAAAAAAGTCTCCCCTTCTCCCTCTCTGTCTTGTGTGTGTTTCTGTGTGTGCATGTGTATGTGTACTTAGAATCAAAACATCCATCTTCTGGTCTCACTATTGTTTTTTGCATTGGTATTTATGGTAGCCAGTTTCTAAGATGGTCCCCAAAGATCCCACCTCCTGGTATTCACGTTTTCACGTAACCTCCTATGCTGTTTCAGGGTTGAACTGAGTGATTCATAGAATATAACAGAGGTGAGGATAATGTTGCCTCTCAGGTTAGTTATAGACATTGTAGCTTCTGCTTTTCTTCTTCTCTCCTCCTAGGTTCCTTGTTCTGGAGAGAGTTAGCTGCCATGTCATAAGGACACTCTAGCAGTTTATGGTGATACATCAGTGAGTCTTCTTGGGATGGACCCTGCAGCCCCATCAAGCCTGGTGACTGCAGCCTCACAGACAACCCCAGCCGAAATCAACCAGCCATGCTGTTCCCAAATTCCCGACCCCCCCAGATTCTGAAGTAATAAATGATTAAGTCACTAAATTTTAGAATACTTTTAATGCAATGTACATAATTAATATAATATTGTAACTCACGGCAAAACAATACAAACTACTGTCTGTCCCCTCAATATTTTAGTGAATATACTCCTTTTATTCAACATGAGAATCCAGTTTCTTATTTAATCATAGAGCAAAAATGTCTTTTGTTTCATTCTAAAACCCACTAAATTCACAAATCAGCCCATAAAATTCCTTCCTGTCTTTCAAAGCTTTTTTGTTGTTCCATTACTTCTAAGAGCCACACTGTGGGTTTCTGTCTCTCTCCTCTTGGGATCTCCTGGCCGCCACCCTGTTGCTTTGTTCCCATTTTGCTTAGTATATTGAAATGCAAGCAGCCTAAGGGCAACCTCACTTGCCTGCTTTCAAGTTTCTGTATACTGTCTCCTGCTGATGTTGGGGCTCAGAAAATGACACCCTGATGTGGAGGCTTCAATGCAGCCTCAGAAGCAGAATTTCTGACCTGCTCCTGCCCTCCTGTCTTTTACCATTCTTCATTCTCCCCCAAGACAATCCAGAGAAACTACTATTTTTCTTCCCCCTAGGCAGTTCATCGATCCAGAATCCTTTTCCCCAAAGTCAGCCATAAAAACTAAAATGTCTACTCTCACTTTCCCCCCTGTTTCTGTGTAGGAAAGAGACATAAATAATAATCTGACCTACCTTGTTTCATTACAAGTCATAAGAACCCCATTCCGGAAGGGATCCTGTTGCATATCTGAAAAGGAAGAAATCCTACAACCAACAAGCCAAGATAGGATTTGCTGGGTTCACCCACCTCCACACTCTTCCCCGCAGCACAAAGTCTATTCTATTAGAGTAGACCCTTTTGTCCAATAATACAACTGCACAGCTGTATGTGCTTCATCACACATAAAAGCATAAAAAATGAATGGTTCAGCCTAGGTCTTTGGGTCTTCAATTTGAAGTCTCCTGTGTTGTGTAAAACAATAAGTGAACAAATTTATTCTGCTGTTCTCTTGCTCACCTGTCTTGTGTTATTGTGGTGTTGGCCATAACTTTTATGATGAACAAGAAAGGGATTACCCTCTTTTCTGCCCCGACAGTGAGCATCTAGGTCAATGAATGATAACAGTTAGAACAACAAGTGTCTTTCTTCATAAATCTTAGTATTTGAGGTCTAGAGAGAATAAGCAAATTTCCCACAGAGATGGACTTGCAATGGTTTTCAGGACTTCTGTTTCTCCATCTAGTCCCATTTCCATATCTCCACTTTAAAGCAACAACAAGAAAATGATGTTGGTACGACAGTTAATAGGCTACACAACCAGAGGACAAAAGGGTTATATCCATGTTCACTATGGAACCCTCCAAGTCCCATTACAAGTTAATTCCTGTTTATTAATTTATCACGCCAAATGTCCCATTTTTCAGCAAGAAGAATCGGGTTCAAAAAAGAAAAAGAAAAGAACACCAAGACCAGAGGAAGTTATAGTCATGATTTATTTTAAGACCCACGTTTTAAACGATATTTCTCTTTCCAGATTTCTGGACAATTTTGTCAGAGGGAACACTCCACCTGCTGGGTGTTTCTCCCCCTTGATCCTGGCTATGATTATGAGTAATGACTCCCAGCTGTTCTCCTTGTGGCGTATTTGCTTTTTTTGTGCATTTGGTACTGAAGAGATAGAACAATGAAGGTAGGGATGTGTACATGTGTAGATATTCCAAATATACATATGGAAATGTATGTTTATATGCATGTAATTAGGATTTCCATAGAAAGATATCCATGTCAGTTGGTGGGAGAAAACAGTTCACCTACTGAGGAGTGTGGATATACTATATGAGTAGATTTGCTCATCTCTCATTCTTTGATCAGGTTCCATCCAATTTATTCTCTCCAAATTCAATCAGGACAGATGCTTTGTTGCAAATATTTCAATTGCGCTTAGGGAACAAAATGGAGTCCATCAGTCTGAAGGTAGCATTTAAGGATTAGGGACAGAGTTTCTAATTCTATCTATGCCATATGTTACAAACATTAGGCATATAATAATAAATATGTGTTAAATAACAAAAAGAATTGATGCACCAAATGATAATCTGTGAACTCAGAGACAGAAATAAGTTTTCCTCAATATTCTATCTCAGCGATTTTATCACCATCACATGACAGATAACATATACTGGTACATCCAGTATAAGATGTACCAGTTTTTGAAAAATTTTGAGGTTAGGTAATATACTTTATGACGCACCATGATTAGTAAAAGTCACTTACAATGAGTATGGAATTGGTTAAGTAGATGACAGAGTGTTAGGCCACATTCCCAGGCACATCCATTTCCTCTCTTCCTTTCAAGAATGTCAATTGAAATGAAAATCAGATAAAGTAATGATAATGTTTTAGGAAAACTTTGCGTTTGTTTTAACTTGAAAATAGGCATCACTGATAATCTTCAATATTGGTAGTTATGAATTACAAGTCTTTATAGCTATACATGACATACAAATGTAATATATGTATATCTTTGGTGAGAACCATTTAACTACACAGGACCTGTTGACTTTGAAAGAAATGGAATTCAGATAATATACTGAAAAATATCACTATGGGGATTTGGAAATAGATATTAATTTAAATAGGTATCTGGGTCATTACTTACCTGAGGAAATCATTGAGTTCAGCACGGTATAGTAAATAAGGAGTATGCCTTAGGTTCAGAGAGAACAGGGTTCAAATATTACCAGTTATGTGCAGTTGGACAAATTACCTACATCCTCTAAGCTTCAGTACAAATAGGGATAATAATTTAAAAGTTGCTAGAAATTCTAAATTAAGTTATTCATGTAAAACTCTGGAGTTTCTCTCCCATTAGACATTCAGTCAAAATCTCTCCACATCTGAATACATGGATTCAACCAACTGCTGATTGAAAATATTTGGGGAGAAAACTGCATCTATGCTGAACACATACACATTTTCCTCTTGGCATTATTCCTAAACAATACAGTATAACAATTCTTCACCTAAGATTTACATTGTTTTAGATATTATAAGTGGCTGGAGGTGATTTAAAGCATTCAAGAGGATGTGCACAGGTTATTTGCACATACAATACCATTTTGTATTAAGGGACTCCAGCCTCTGTGGATTTTGATGTCCAGGGTTCCTAGAACCAATTCTTTGTGGATACTGAGGGACCAATGAATATACCATTTCTCTTCCTGCAAATCATTCATTTTTTTTCCCTTATGTTTTGACTATTGTCTATTTCTGCTATAAATGATAATTATGCCACTCCAAAATATGATAGTAGGAAACAAAAATATCCTACCTTCAATATGGCTCTTTGGCATAGGAATGACTTGGAGCTGATTATTTTGAGAAATAGCAGACACACACAAAAAAGCTCTGAAAACAGCATAAGTTACTCTTTTGTAAGGGAAACTTACATCTATAAAGGAAATTTCCATTTGTGTGTGTATTTCTTCCTCGATACTAGGAAAAGAAGGCTGACTAAATTACCAGGGACACTGAAGGAGAAAGTACTCATTTAAACCTGAATAACAAACCTTCCTCTTGTTTACCCTGCTTTTCCTGGTCACCTCCCTATAACTTGCCTCTTCACAGTTTGGTTTCATCATTTAACAGAAGGTGCTGCTTAGGCCAGGTTTCTAAGCCACTTCCTTGAGATATACTCATTTCCCTGGGTGTCTCTCCTATGTACATGAGATATACATGTTAATAAGCTTCTGTGTTTGTTTATTTCCTTTCATTACAGAGGCCCCATCAGAGAACTTAGAAGGGTAGAGAGAAAATGTTTTTTTCCTTCTCTACACAGCTTGGCACCCACTCCTATCCTTTCTTATGCTTTTCCAAGTTTCATAGGAATTGGAAGACAGGGAAATACTTTACTGAGACTCTTGCAGCTAGGATTCTGGATGGAATTTAGTTCTGCCAATGAGATGAGCTGGCAAGGAATTTGGAAGGTAGGAAAATGGTAAAGGCCTTTTGCCCTCTGGCAATGAAAACAGGCTTCAGAAATGTGAACTTTCACTGTGGCTGTCCTCCACCCATGCACCCACTGCCAGCCACAAGCTTTGGGTCTGTGGGACAGTTCTGAGTAGCAGTGTTTCATGAAGCTTCCTGATTTCTGAGGGATTAGCAGGACCTTCAGGAACTCTCTGCATCATAGCAATGTAAGTTAAAATACGAAAAATTGAACCCCCAACTTTGTTTCTCCATCTTTTCCAGTATTTTGTTAGTATCAGATGGACTTTAGGACATCCTGTCCCAAAATGCAGCACCTTGGCATTTCAGGAAACAGCAGAAGCCGGAAGGACACTCTGACCTCTCACTTGTTTTTTTCCATGAAGCTGATCGTAAAACCTAGAAATATTTTCTGACTTTACCCCGAAGCAGGTCATCAGGCACTCTTTCTAGAGGTACCCTCCCCCTACCCAGAGGAAAGGAACATCCTTATATCTGAGCACATACACCTTGCTAAGTCCCCCTCAGTTTTATCCTCCTTATTTTTTTCATACTTTTTAACCCAATCATACTTCTTCCCAATTACTAGCTTGCATCAAACCTTGCATAGGAAATACATGGGTTTATTATTTTCTTTGGGTCTTTATGTCACATAGAACTTAAGTAAATTTGTTCATGTCTTTGTCAGCTTTCCTTTCAAAGCCAGTAAGTTTCTAAGAAGGCTGAGGAAAATCTCCCCCTCACACTTACTTCCCTGTATTAAATCACTCTGCACTTGAAATAGGGGGTTTTCTGCACTTAACTTTAAGTAATATGCCTGCCATGTTAGGTTCCAAACCTGTTCTAGACAATGGGTATTTAAAGTAGGAAAAAGTTTTCTTTTTGAAAAGCCTAGGGAGTAGGCAACTCCATCTTTAGAAAAAAAATCAATCTCTTCATTTATTTGCTAGAAAAGCTATCTCTGGAGAAAAATAAATTTTATAATTAATAATTTTGATACATATTATTCAATTTCTCATCTTCTCAGAAGTAATTAAGTCTACCTTCTTATAACATGTTGATATTAGGTGCTGATTGCCCTGGCACACATAAGGTAACAACTAGAATTCTCTACCACTTAACATTCTCATGATCTCTCTCCTTTTCACAAATTGTAAAAGCAGAACACACCTGGAACTTGAATCAGCCTGATTAGAACCCTGAGTACGAGGTTATACTAGTACTATAAAATTTCCTGTTTCTTCATTACTTTCAATTAAATAAGTTTTAAAAACCTGAAGTCCAATGATTTAACATTAATGTAAATAATAGCAATGACCAACTATTAACAAGTCAAATAAGTACCTTTGATCTTTCCTCTCCTCCCTCCCTCTTCTCCCCTTTCTTTTTATAATTATAATTATAATGTTAAAGGTGACAGTTGAATAGTTTCTTTTATCCCTGAAATCTCTGACATTCTGCTTCTCTATTTAAGAAAAAAATAAAATCCATTTCTGTAGGAATTTTGTCCAAAATCTTCTTTCTAGTTCTGGGAATGAATAATCCTCTTTCACTTACTATCTATATGTAGCTCTTCAGTACATCTATATGTAGTCCTTGTAGCTCATTATATATATTTGTTCTAGTTTCTAAATTTACCACGAATTTACATTTCAATTCCCCTGTAAGCAGTCATTTATAAAATAACTTGTCTTTGATTTCTTGAAGACCAAACAAAATTGGTAGCCTGGGACTGTATGACTTAGATAAAGTATAATGAACAGATTTAATCTAATATATATTGGGCAATACTAAGAATCCTGGGTTGAGAATTTGACTCGGGCAAAATCTGGGTTCAGGGTAAAAAAAAAAATGCCACATTCATTTACCTTAGTTGCAACAGAGGAAAGTAGGATCACATCTGCCATGTACTTTCCATCCTGATTCTAAAATTTATCTATTCAGTCATCCCCGCCCTTCGAAGCAGCTCTCAGCCTGGTTTAGCCTTTAGACCATAAATGGTGGTGGGATGCAGGTGTGCATTTCCAGCAAACTCCTGGGTGCTGCTGCTGCTGCTGATCTACAGAGCACACTTGGAATATCAAGGTTGAAAAGGAAGAAGATGAAGAAGAAGAATGGGCGGGGGGGAGGAGGAGAAAGTGGACTTTGCAACTTTACAAGATCTTAAACAAGATCAGAGTAGGTTTTGAAAGCAATAAAGGCCAAGATAGTAGCCAAAGTGCTACTACAGTCCTAGACCAGAAGGAGGCCTGACTCTGGGGAGTCCCAACAGACCAGCTCCAGTCAATTGCCCCCAAAATCTAATGGAAAAAAATGATGGTGGAAAGCAGGAAAGGGCTTTATTTAGCATAGTCATACTGGGAAGGCAAGCCTGCAAATGTCCTCAGCCCTTTCTTCCCAGATACTAACCAGAGTTTTAGGTTTGAATAGGGGGAAAAAACTAAAGTGGAGGGCAAGAAGCATGCATAGTGAACCAGTCTTTCAAAATGTGATCTGGTTGATAGTTAGGCCAGGTGTAGTTCTGTGAAATCCCACCGGCCCCAGGGAATGCGTTAACACTAGAAGGGGTAAATCAGTTCTCATTCTGAGATGATGGCTTCTGTTCTGGGAGGCAGCCTCTGTTCCCATCAAGGGATAATTGCTCCTGCTGGGGTGGGGACATTCTCATCATCATAGGGTGGTCTTGCTGAAAGGCCTACTGTTCCTGGACTCTTGAAAATATGTTACTCTTATCTTGATGTCTTTAGCCTTGAAAGGGGAGGATTACCAGTTTTACATGGACACTTCTTAAATGTTTAGCATGTCTGTGTGTACAGCTGCACTGGAATCTGACCCAAAGTTTGAGGCAGAAATGAGACAGATACAAAATGAAGGCAAAGATACTGAGATTTGATTCTGCTTTGAGTTACCCACTGGACATCTGCAAGCTTTGGTGAAGTTAGTGCTTTTTAGCTTAAGCTGCTTCTTAGTTTCTATTATAAAAGTTCAGCTGGCCTGAAGAACGGTATTGTCTGGAACAAAGCCAAGAGGAATAAGTTTAAAGAAGTATTAGTTCCTTTGGAATTACTGTGTCTTTCTATTATGATAAGGAAGATTAAGTTAGGTCTAAGTAGAAACTGTTCATTGCTTCTCTTAGGTTGTTTTTTTTTGTTGTTGTTGTTTATTGTTTTGTTTTTGTGGTACTGGGGATTTAAGCCAGGGGCAATTTACCACTGAACCACATCCCTATCTCTTTTTATTTATTTATTTATTTATTTATTTTTGAGAAGGGGTCTCACTAAATTGCTGAAGAGGCTGACCTTGAACTTGTGATCCTCCTGTTTAAACCTCCCAAACTTTTGGGATTACAGGTGAGCGTCACTATGCCTGGCTTCTATTAGCAATTTAAAGAATGGAAATGTTTTAGAAAGGCAATTTTTAAAATTTTCTTTCCATCAAATAATTTTTATTTTCTGCTCCCAGGGAGTTTGATAAATGTTGCTTAGGAATATCAGCTTCTCTCACTTACATCAGGATGAATCAAAGAAAAGCATTTTCTGTGCCTGCAACCATGGAGAAATGTATACAGTTATAGCCAAAAATAATATAGTGTTAGAACCTTACAGGGACAAGAACTCAGTGGGGTTGAGTCTGGAACAGCAATCATTTAAATAGGTGCCACTCCTTAGCCTCATTTGTACACTAAGAAAAGGGATTTTCAATGCAATTTTGGAAGATTTGTGCTAATCTGTTTTTGTTTTTTGTTTTGTTTGTTTGTTTTGGTACAGAGATTGAACTAGGGGCACTTAACCACGGTCCACATCTTCAGCCCTTTTTATTTTTTATTTTGAGACAGGGTGTTGCTAAATTGCTTAGAGCTTCACTAAGTTGCTGAGGCTGGCTTTGAAGTCCAGATTCTCCTTTCTCAGTCTCTGGAGCTGCTGGGATTACAGGTGTGCACCACCCATAAGCATATGCTTTGTCCTTGATTATCTTACATGTTAAATAACTGAAAACCAATACTAGCAAATACTACAAATAGAAAAGTAAAAGTAATATGGTAGGAATTTGCCATTTAAAATACTTAACTCAATATATTTTATACATACTTTTTACACACATAATTCCCAGTGCAATTGATCAAAATTTGATTAGAAATGCAGCTGTCTGAAATTCAAGCATGCATAATAGTCAAATTCAAGTACATATAATATACTAGTGGCAAAATGATGGGAAACCAAGGCGAAACCTGCTAATTAATTCTTCTTCAGACTGTAGCTCAGTTTTGGAGTATATGTATGTGTATATTCACATTTTATATGTTATCTATAATAAACCGCAGGTATTACTATTTTTGCTGTAACTGGTTTTTTTGGCTTTTTTGTTGTTGTTGTTGTTGTTGTTATTGTTGTTTTTCTCTCCTGGACCTAAGTTACTTATAAACATATTAACAAAGCCTCTTAAGAAACCCACCACCCTTATGAACCACCAAGTTCATTCTAGATACATTAGGGCAACCATATGGATGGTGGCCTCCTGATATAAAAGAATCATATATCCTGACAAAGGTAACACACTTGTAGTAGTCCAGGGTAAATTTCAACCATTAAATTCCACTGTTTTAAGCAGGAATCTGCAATGAAGTTGTGTTACTTTACTTGTAGCCTCATTATATACCACTGAAGACTGGAAAAAGTCTAGGGTGTATCTTCACATTGTAAATATTACTTAACCCTATTCACCAAACCTCAAAAGCTTTGTTTCTTGTGTCTTAAATATGTTCAAAAATTTGTTAAGTCTCAAGTAAAATTTGAATTTAGCACCAAAATATCTTGGAAAATGAGTGTGACCCTTCCTCCCTTCCTTCCTTTTTTTTCCTTTCCTTCCTTTTTCAAGTGATTTTTAAACTGGTTATAAATGAAATCCCCCTTGTGACCACAGTGGAAAATGAAACGGAAAGTACATGTAAGTATATAGAAGAGGATAAAAACCTTACAATGCTATCCTCATGAGAGAACCACTATTCATAATTCAGCATATTTTCTTCAATATTTATATGCTAAATATTTTCTTTAAACTTTGTAGAAAGTTGACAAAAAGTAGGAACAGTAAAAGTTTTTAAATAATTATTTTTTACATAAAAGAATATTGTATAACACATTTAATTTATAATCCAGCTTTCCACTTTAATAGCATACATCATTTTTTTTTCTTCCTGTGTGGGGTTTACTTACATGTTACACATACTCATTCTTTTCCTTTTGAAAATTTTATCTAAATTTAGTTTTGTGCAATTGCAATTCAAAAGCATTAGCACCCCCTAGTGGCATAACACATTTTAAGCACAAAGAATATCCATGAACTTGTCTCAATTTTCCTCATTCATTCCCTAATAACGCATATAATAATTTAAAATATCATATTTGTAATATTTAATTTAAATTTTTTGTTATTTCCAAGTACAAATTGATAATAAAGCAAAAATGTCTGAAGTAATATACTGATTTAGAGAATTTTAATGCTTTGCTATATATATTTATGATATTATATATTTTTCTCTCCTACCTCATAATAATAAGAGAATATATTTAAATCACTTAAATTTATTTTAAAAATAGGTTTTATATTTATATACATAAATCTGCTGGGGTTTTGAAAAAAAAGCAAATTATGATTTTAGAAGTTCGGATGGGGCTTGAAATTCTGATTTCTAACAAACACCCAAAATTTACTGATGTGGAGTTCCAAGCAACATACTTTTAAATACTAAATAGATTAAAATCCATGTAAATTTTTGTAGAAAGCATTTAAAATTATTTACAAATATTCCATATAACTAACTAGGGGATAAATTTAAAGGTATAATCTTTTAGGAAATAGCTGTATTTTAAAAAGAGAAATGTTCTAATAAATTAACAGATTCATGTAGTTTTGTTTGTTTTTTGTTTGTTTTTGGTACCAGGGATTGAACTCAGGGGCACTTAACCACTGAGCCACAACCCCAGCCCTATTTTGCATTTTATTACTAGACAGGGTCTCGCTGAGTTGCTTAACACCTCATTTTTGCTGAAGCTGGCTTTGAACTCGAGACCCACCTGCCTCAGCCTCCAGAGTCGCTGGGATTACAGGCATGCACCAACGTGCCCAGCTCAAGTGTATTTTAATATATAATTTTGTATTAATAAGTTTATAGAAAATTTCTCAGTTGTATGCCTCTTTTATGCCTTTTCCACTTATAAATGTGAAAGCAGAAAGCTATTTGGACACATAATTTACCTTTAAATGTTTATCAACTATTAGATTTTCATGGAAATTTTTGCCTGAGTTAAAAATTAATTTGAAGAATGAATTTCAACTGTAGAGTTTTTATCTGCACCAAATGTCAAAGGAACATGTGCATTTAGCACAATGTTTGGCACACATAACTTTTAGATATTATTTTATCAGTCCATCAAATGCCATATTTAAATGCAGCCTCTAACTATTATAGACTTATAATGATTTTTTAGGCAATGATACTGAAAGAATCGTGGCTAAGAAAGAGTAACTAAGAAGTCGTGCTTCTTTCGGCTAAGGGGCACTCTGCCTATCACCTGTTACTTTAAATAGCCATTTCAAAGACACTTGGTATCAATAACTTTCCATCCCTAAGTTTGTATAATACTTAGAAGAAAAGAAATCACTTGAAAGTTAGACAGATGCATTTTACTGTTTAAATTTTATCTTTTTTCACAGATTAAAATATAAAGCCTTAAATCCTAAGGAAAAGGTTATTATTATTTATATTTTACTTTTTAAAAATATATTTTATTGGTGCATTATAATTATACATAATAGAATTCACTGTTACACATTTGTACATGCACACAATATAATAAAATTTGGTCAATTTTATTCCCTAGTACTTCTCCTTTCCCTCCTCTTCTCCCTTCACCTATTTTTGAATACTTTCATAAAACTATAATGTTATTTTAATAACCATTATTTCTAGGAAAGCAGATACAAAACAATGAAATTGTGTGTATGTGTGTATTAAAAGAACATTTAATTGGTGATAAGTAACAGTATATTGAATCTTGGAATAGGAATCAAAGCAAGATTATTATACGGGTGCTAGGAAACTTGGAAAATGATAACCATTTTTGATGTATAAATAACACAATTTTATTTTAAAAAATGGAAAAGAAAAGAACACTCTACTAGGATTAGGTCAGTCCACCATATAAAAAAAACCAAGCATGTATTATCATCTCAGTTGTTCAAATCAGAAAATCAAAGTTTAAGGGCATTAGTAACTTACCTTATCACCAGAAGTCAGTGATAACATTTGACTAAGGCCGGACAAAAACAATAAGCTCTGGAGATCAGGAACTACAGCTCTTTAATGCATGTAGACCCTTTAAGGCACACAGCATAAAGAAAAATCATTGCATTGTCTCTGTTTACATCACAAAGTCCATTAAAAGACGCCAACATTGGTTGGGTCAGAGCCCCCAGGAAGGGATGGACATTTTGACCTTGAGAAAGACTGGGAACGAGTCGTCATTGTGTATGAAGTATAGAACTTATTTGTCCATACAGACAAAATATCTTTTTGTTTTCTACATCTAGTTTGTAAGATGAAAAACTAGCATCCACCTCTAATGACAGTTTCAAGCTCTTGTCCCATATACCACAGCCCAGTCTGTGACATATATAGCACTGAAAACACAAGTAGGCAGACTCTGAACACAAGTACTTTGGGAAGTGACAGCATGACAGATTAAAAAAATTCCCTGTTTATAGTGCCAAAAGTAGCAATATAAACTAAAGAGGAACAGCCCAACAAAAAGAGCCATTAGGAAGTAGCTGCTATAAATTACTTTTAGCTTTAGATATTTGTTTTGCACTGAGTTGTATAACCATTTTATTGGCATTTAAATATAACTGGCCAAGAATATGAGTACATATTAGCTGTCTAAATGCAAGACATAAGAAAAAGTTATAAATTAGCAACACTCTTGTGCCTTTCTCCTAATGACATTTTCAATTTTTAATCTTCCTTCAATGTTTCACTGAGGAATCCCTAGCAATTACAGATGATCTTCCAGTGTGAACTAATTTGGACTATTTTTCTACTCAGAAGAAATTATCTCTACTGCTAAATTTTTTACAAATAAAACTGTAGAATACAGGGCTATGGGCATAGCTCTGCAGTAGAGTGCTCACCTAGCATGCATGAGGCTGTGGGTATGATCATCAGCACTGCAAAAAGAGACGGAAGGAAGGAAGGAAGGAAGGAAGGAAGGGAGGGAGGGAGGGAGGGAGGGAGGGAGGAAACATACATACACATACAAACACCCCCAGTATAAAATCATGCAAATAAGACCTTCCAGCAGGTAGGATGGTAGCCTCTTGTGCATGTGTTTTGAATTTCTATGAAATGGAAGAGAAATGCACACACTAAGTTATTACATGTAAGACAAAAACAGTAACTAGTGTTCTGTTAGTCTTATTTCCTCTGTGGGAAGTATACTACCTAACTAATTCTATATGATCTCTGTATTAGTCAGATTTCCACTGCTGTGAGAAATAACTGAGATAAACTCACTTTAAAGGAGGAAAGGTCTATTTTGGCACACAGTTTCAGAGGTTTGGGTTCAAGGTCAGCTGCCTTTATTCTTTGTGGCCAGTGGCAAGGCAGAAAATCATGGAGGGAAGTGTGGTAAACCAAAGCTGCTTATCTCATGGTAGCTGGGAAGAACAAAGAGAGGAGGAGGGGCCAAAGACCTAACTTCCTTCCTCCAGGCCTCACCTCCTAAAATTTCCACTACCTCCCAATAGCCCCATCAGCAGGGACCGAGCCTTTAATATATGGGCTTTTGGGAGAAAAATCAATCCAAACTATAACAATCTATAAGAAGTATCATTTACTCTGCAGTCCAAAAATTTTAAAACACAATAAAGTACAACAGAAATTACCCTTGGTATATACTAGATTTCTTTGTAAAGAGGGAAATATCCTGCTTTTAAAACACTGTTATGTTTAAAACAAAACATAATTTTGTAAGCTCAAAGAAATAGTATCAAGTAGGTGAGTACTTTCTGAATTTTTGATTGAACAATAATTTTCAAAGACTATCACATAATCAGGAGCAGATAACAGCTGAAGATTTTCAGTTGCTTATCCTAACACTACCTTTTTACCATTTTTCTCAGTATCTTGAATGTAGACACATATATATACTTATATATTTATCCAAATGAGGAACTAACAGGTAATATTATTGAAAAGTTGAATCAAAATTTTTAAAAATTTGATAGATTTAGGTCAACAGTTTATAAACTACATTAAGCAGAACACTGGTTTTATGGAATACCATTAGTATTACCTGAAAAGTAATAAATAAATCTGGGAAATATTAGGTGAATGAAGCTTAATTTGATTCATAAACTGGAGAACCTCTCAAAACTTTTGAGTATCTAATGTTTATTGGAAAAATGCAAGATAAGAATATAGTATAAATACTTTACGAAATTTATTTGACCAGATTTTTGAAAGGACATCACATAGGATGATTCTATGAGATGAACTTTTGATGGTTTAATTCAAATGACAAAATCATCAAACTGAAACTTAATGAGGATCAATATAAAACTACAGATTTAGATGGTATTTAAAAATATTAACCAAATGAGCAAATGATGAGGTGATCTGCCATGGTGATTCTATAGGAACCAAGAATGTTTGTAATTTGAACAAAGCAACAATCCAATGAAGGGCTGCGGGTGTAGTTCAGTGGTAGAGCACTTGCCTAGCATGGTTTCAATCCCGTCCACTAAAAACAAAACAAAACAATTGTGGTACTAATGCAATACTAAACAATATATGAGATGAGTTCCAGGGAACTTCATTAACATCACTGTAGTCTATGTGGAAGCATAACCTGGAACATTACACAAACAGGATTTTGCAATTATGGAATACTTAGTCCTAAGTGCCCCAAAGAAAGGCACTTATCCATCACATTTTGTCCTGGACACCACCTTAACTAGAACAGACCTGCATCACTCAATTAATGCTGTCAAATAACTATGAAATCTCATTTGCATATGACAATAAACATGTATTTCTCAAGGTCATTTGGGAAAGCTGTTGATCCCATGAGTGGAAATCTGGCTCTGAGCTGTGGACTGGATCTGGGTGGGCTCCATGTATTACTCATTCCTCCTTGGACAAGCCATCTAACTAGTACATTCTGCTTATGATAATAACAAAAACATTAGATAAATTGGAAACATGGTAGCTTCTGATGGCCTAGTCTCAAAAATAGCATCCCATCATTTCCTTCTACATCTCATTAACTAAAACAAGTGACAAGAAATAGCCTCATGTGAGCAATATACCTTGTGTTTGTAGGAGGAACTGAATAATCACACAACTAAGACTATGGATATAGAGGGGGAAAGAACTGAAACCAACATTCCGGTTTTTGGTTTTTTTTTTTTTTTTTTTTTTTTTTTAGTGCTAGGGATTGAACCCAGGTGTTTAACTAGAGTAGATCATGAAGAAAGGCGTGGGATAGAGCAAGTCCTAAAGACCAGGGCATTGTGGAGCAGTTGCAGAAAATCAAACTACTTAGCAGAAGAAAAAAAAAAAAAAAAGACGTGGGGGAGCCAAAACTGTACTCAAGTCCTTGAAAGGCTGGACATTAAAGAGAGCCAGAATTATTGGGGGTTGCCCCAGGAGAATGAAATATTAGAAAGGCAAATTCCAGCCATATATGAAAAACAGGCCATGTGTTATCATTATCCCATGCAGTTTGGAAACATATAAAATCTGTTAGATTCAAAGCAATGATCATCACAGGGCAATCCTGCTAAGCTTAGCACTTTTAGAGAATAAGCAGCAGGCATAAAGCCCAAGCATGTTGTTTATGGTGCACTAAAGTGCAGTTATCAAATCTGGACAAATAGGAGTAAAACACTTTTAAGAGTACACCTAAGTCTAGCTTTCAGCAGTACAATATTTCTGTGAATTGATAAGAAACAAAGTGCCACATGAAGTGATCAAAATGTAGGTTAATGAAATGGAATTTTTTCCTGGATCATCAGTGTTAGTATTGCACATTTTATTCCTGGTAACTATATTATAAATTATTGTAAAAGATCCATTTTTTTTTTCTAGGAACAGCTTCAAAATTCCAACCACCTTTATGTGTTTATGGGATGAAATGTCAGATGAGTTGCATAGTACGCATAGCTAGCCTACACTTACAATGATATATTGAAATAAAAAACATTAAAGTGACAAATAATCTCACTTCAGAAGATCAATTATATTGAAGAGCATTAACAATCAGTTTGAAAAAATATATGTAAATTCACATTTATCATTATTGTCAGTATTCAAAAGTCCACGCATTTGCTTTTACAGCAAATAGACGGCCTCATCAATATATTTATATACTGAAATTATGGGAGCAATATAAGTGAACATCTAGCTATCCTTGGCATTAAAATATTAAAAAGGCTAGTTGCAATTTCTATATGCTTCTTCTTGCTGCTTTGTAAATGCTACTTATTTATCAACCATGATATGTAAACTTGCACATACAAAGCATTTTTCTTTATCTCCTTTCCATACTTATTCACAGGCACATAGGCATCTACTTACGCTAAGCTCACCCACCAACAACATAATAAGCACATCAGGCTTAAGATCAACTCAGGAAGTATGTTACACACCTTGGGTACTCGATACTGATTATCAGATGAAGGGAATGATAGCTTCTGATGGCACCCCATTGTTTCCATCTACATTTCATTAACTAAATCAAGAAAGAAGACACAGCCTAAATTCATGGGAGCAGTGTACTCTGTACAATTATACATCTGTACTCTACAGCTGTCTTCATCTTCAGGGCAAGAAGACTGAAATGGAATCTTGCTTGACTACAATGGTCCTAAGAGTAATCCCTTTTAAAAAAAAAAATTCTCATTATACTTGCAGGAGACATGCCCACAAGTCAATCTAGCCCTAGGACTAAGTTTAGTTCAGAGGTTTCCTTTACACACAGGACTGGAGACTTGCTGGCACATCTTGTATGAGATTGTTGAAGTTGACTGATACGTGTTCTCAATGCTTGACTCCCAGGAATAGACAAGCCCTTTTTTTTGTAAGATAGTGCCCTTGAACAGTCACAGCTTCTTCCACCAGCCTTCATAAGCAGTCAGACAGTCACAAAAGTGTGCCTTGCACTCTTTTTAGTAGAGGGAAGTCTTTTTGCCCCAAGTTTCTGTGCCAGATACTTAGCATAGAATATCTCATTTAATACTTTTGGTCATTTGTAGAAGTATTATATTGTGATTTACAATTTAATGAGAATATTATGAATTATGTTGGTACTTCTCATACCTTAATGTGCACACATATGACAAAGAGTTCTTACTAAAATTTAGACATATTCTGGGGTTGGGTCTGAGATTCTACTTTGCTTGCCAGATCCCAGATGATGCCTACACTGTTGGTTCAGAAACAACCTTTGTGTAGCAAGAGGCTAATGACTTATTTCATGGGGTTTATTCTTAGCAGGGGAAAAGTTTGAAATAATGTACTGGTTTGGAAATCTGTGCCAAGGTTTATTTCAAGCTGTGTAGAAGCTATGGAAGAGAACTGCAGCTAGTATTAGATACAACACAAATGTTCACAATGAGTTTGGTTTGCATTGCTTTGTTAACATGAGGATCACCCTCCTAATCACAAGAGAGCAATAAGACTGTTGCTGAATACTGACAATCACTGTGTGACTATCTAGGAGGTGCATGAGTCTCCTATTATCCCATGCTTGAGTGTGTTTAGATTCATGAAGACATGGTTAGGAAGCACACGTTTGCTGGAAAGTTTCCTAGGAATGAGCAGGAGACAATAAATACAAAAAAAAAAAAAAAAAAAGTACAATGAAACTAAGGCAAACCATGAAGATCCTTCCAAACGTTTCCTAAGCTACATTAGTTTCAGAACTACATCCACTGGTCTTACCTAGTGACTGTGTTCAAGTAATATAGGTATTTACTTTCTGGTGATGGTTCTGAAACTTTGAAGACAGAAACTTTTCTTCAAATTAAAGATATACAAGCTTTCAGACAATCATTTTGAGGCTATTAGGAAATATAAGAGAATGAACAATGAGAAGAGGAAGAACCTGAGGAAGATAATCAACAATTTGAGTGGAATATCGTGTGGGGCTATCTCACTGATCATCACCACTTTTTTTCACTTGAAGTTCCTTCAATTATTCAGATGGGTAAGTGGGGAGGGAATGTAGGTGCTCTTTGGGGCTGGGGAGATAGCTCAGTCAGTAGAGTGCTTGCCTTGCAAGCACAAGGCCCTGGGTTCCATCCCAAAAAAAAAAAAAAAAAAATAGAATTTCTAAAACACTGAAGTCATCAGTATTTGTCCTCCGGCTATTCAGAAACTGTAGTAAGGGAGCATGATTGAATTTTAATGACACTGACTGACATTGTCTCTGAATTCCTTGGCAATTCAGCTACGAGTTTGTGGTACTGTCAATATAGCTAAGTGAAAACTTTTCCCTGAATTCCTTTCCTGCACAGCTCAGGGTTATAAATGGTGTCAGGCAAGCTCTGCAGAGGAAGTGAAGCAGTAGCCATGTTTAGGCTGGGGAGAACAGGAAGCCTCTCTGTCCCGGGCCTGTAGGCTCTCCAGTTCCTGCCAGATGTCTTCCTTAAGTGACCCAGGCATGGGAAAGGGGTTGGCTTTTGGGAGTCTCCTGCTTCAATGAAGGTGGAGACCTAGAGGTGGGTTTTCAGTAGCTTTTCTTATATTCTGGCTTGTCTTTGCTTTCTCCTACTTCTTGCCCATGTTTCCTCCTTTACTTCATGATGAGCAGACTTCAGCCTAACACTGGAGTAATAGCCTCACACAGACTATTTAGCCAGCTCCCATTATGGGTGTGGTCAAATTCTGTAAATAATCACTTATTTTATACCATTATTAGTACTTTTGTTTCTGGAAAAAAACTCTTACGTGATGCAGTATTAGTTCCAAATTTTCTTTTCTCTGTAAGGACAAATGCATGAAGATTACATGTCTTGGTGTTTTAGTCAGCTTTTTTGCTGCTGTGACTAAAAGGATCTGACCAGAACAATTTTAGAATGAAAAGTTTATTCCAGGGCTCACGGTTTAGTCTATAGTCTTATCTTAGTCTATAGAAAGCCAGCGCCATTTCTTGGGACTGGAAGTGAGGCTGAACATCATGGTGGAAGAGTATTATGGCAGAGGGAAGCAGCTCATATCATGGTGACCAGAAAGCAGAGAGAGAGTCTGCACTCTTGAGATACAGAATATATTCCCCATAGCCACACCCTAATTCCTACCTCCTCCAGCCACACCCTACCAGTTCAGTTACCACTCAGCTAATCCTATCAGGGGATTAAATCACTGGGTTAAGACTCTTAACAACCCAATCACTTCTCCTCTGAACCTTCTTGTACTGTCTCACATGTGAGCTTTTGACAAATACCTCACATCCAAACCGTAACACTTGGCATAGAAAACTATACCTCATCTCAAAGAACCAATAAACCACGTAGGCATTTATTTGAAAAGATACATGGGTGAAGGGAAGAGAAAGCAGACTATCTACAACAGGACTTGATGAAGGAAAGTCTACACTGTCTTTTAAATAAAGTTTTAGTGGGACACAGCCATGCCCTTTGTTTACCTATTATCTATGACTGATTTCATACTATAATGGCAGAGTTGTGTAATGCAAGACAAACTGGATGACCCACAAAGTCTAAAATATTTATTATCTGGCTCTTTACAGATAACTTTTTCCTATCCCAGTTCTAGACCTTATAGAGAGAATGCTTTTTTAACCAGGTTTTATATTAAAATATTATTAGTTTCTATTTTAAGAAATCTTATATTATTAGAATTTCTTATATAAAGGTGTTTCAAAAAGGTTATGAAAAATTTGAACCTGTATGAAATATATTGATTTAGTTATAATATTAGTCATCTCCTTTGTGCTAAACATGGTAAAACATAAATAATTTCAACTGCTCTATACTATAATATATTTTATAGATTAATAATCAAAAACATAAAAAAATCTATTAAACTTCCTAGTATAACACAAATAAAATGACAGAATCAATATGAAAATCCAAACTCTATTCTAAACTTTAACCTGACAGTCATCCCTACCAAAACCTCCCTAATAACTAAAATTCACCATGCTAATACTTCACACAAAAAAATAAATAATTAGCATTTGATATGCTATGCCAAAATTAAAACATATCTTTTCATAGATATGAAATTACAAACATCTTTGAAATGGTTTTACAGAGAAAATACAAATACAATCAAAAGCTAGCTTTTGCAAAATGCAAGTTTAATAAGAGAGTCATGAGTAAAACTCTTATTTAGCTGACTTCAACCTTTCCTGTTCATGTATAATTTGAACAAGCTATAATTCTTTCAAGTTACTCATATTTCTTACATGATTGTCCATCTTGCAAACATTTGACACTTCATTTTTTAAAAAGTTCTTGCAGTTATATATCTATAATTTTAAAACCTCATAACAAACCCTTTAAATCCCTTTTCAAACAGTCTACTTAAAGGTAAAATAAAAGAGTGAATCTGATTCTATGCTACCAGATGACATAATAGCTTTAAAATGCCATGATAAATTTTGTATAATTCATTTCTGCCCTTCCCTGAGGTTAGAAAACTCTCAGTGTTGTGATGCAAAAGATTGACCTATTCTGCTCTAATCATTATATTAGTTTCTAAAATGTGCCTTGTAAAATAAAATATATTTCTATTTTGTCCTTTAAATGCTTCCCTCTCCCTTTTCCTCTTCTCTTCTCTCTCTCTCCTTTCTTCTTTATGTTGGAAACAGAGTGGAAGTGAGCCCTGTTTTGCAAGATATGTTGAGAAGATAATTGTGGAATAAGGACACTCATTCATTTTGGCTTTACCCTGACCTCTAACCACTGGGAAAGCAGCTTTATCTTTGGAGACATCAATCTGCTTCTCAAATGCAGTGAAAATAAGTTAATGAAGTTGGATTCAACTCTAAAAAACTGTCACTACAACACTAGAGATAACCCAGAAGGTCAAGAGCAATAGGCCAATATAGGCAGGCAAGAACAAAGTAGACAGGGGTAAGACATAAGGCAGAGAAAAAAATAACTGAAAACTCAAATGCAATAAACTAAGGACTAGAAAATAAAGGGAAAATTCATCGTGCTTGTTTCTACCTGTTCCCCCAGGAAGAAATGGAAGAAAGAAGGCATTTAAGATGTTTTAATGGGAGAGTTGTAGTGACTGAAAGATGCCAGGTGCCCTACCCTTAACCCAATCCAAGCATATAGCAGAGTTAAGTCAGCTTCCTCCCAGAGAGTGAGCAGAGAGATGGTACAGTCATCTGTTCTTTTGCATATTTGTTCAACATAACTACTACAATTTCTGTCTCAATCTCTTTCTCTTCACAATAATCTAACTCTGCAGATTCCATTAAATCCAAACACATGGCTTATATTTTATAACTTAAGTGGATTGACTTCCGCTAATAAACCTATTTCCTTCTGCTTCTCCTTCCCCTAACTTTGGTCCTCTTTCATCCTCTGCCTTTGCCCTGGTGACTATAGACCACAGACTGGCAGGAGAGGCCAACGAATCAGGTCTCAGGAGGAAGGGCTGGTAGGGTGGCTGGAAGCTGCTGTCACCCTGTACCTGATGCTTTAGTCAGGGTTCTCTAAAGGAACAGAATTAATAAGAAGTCTGATTAAAAAAGGGGATTTATTAGATTGGCTTACTTGACCAGAAGCTGGAAAGTCCACCATGGTCATCTGTAGGCTGGAGAGCTGGAGGAACCAGTAGCTGCACAGTCCAAGAAGCTGAAGCCTCAGAACAAGAGAGATCAACAGTGCTTCCCTAGTCAGAGACAGAAGGCTTCTGGAAACTCCCTGGAGAACCACTGGCAGAGTCCCCTTTGGAAGAGTGAGGAAGTGAGAGTCTGAGATCCTCAGGGGATCACAGCAGCAATCACGAACCCATTTAAGAAGTATGGAGCTTGCATCTCCATCTGCTTCCTTGTTCTTCCAACTTTTATTCCATCCAAGTCACCATCCTATTGGGCAGTGCTGCCCACACTTAGGGAGGGTCTCCATTTCAATTCGCTGTCCCACACACCCTCATTGACACACCTGCAAACCTCTTAATCAATGGCATCTCTTAATCCAATCAAGTTGACATTTCAAATTAATCATTACACCTGCTTTGTTAGGAATCTTCCTGGGCCAGGGTGGAACATCTAGTGTCAACAGGCACACAAGGACAAGGTCAGAGAAATCTGTTTCAAGCAGGATGCACTATCCAACTATTCATTTATAAATCTGCATATGTTGGGGTTGAAGAGAGAAATATATACATGTGACACAGAAAAACTTGTCGATAAAGATACCATGTGTACAAATAGACCTCCACTAGAAAATTCCTCACAGTTTTACTCTCCTGTCACTTTAACTATGTCAGTCAGATTTGATGGAAATTGATGGGAAAAAATGCAAATTTAAAACTTTAACAAATACAAAGGATAGTGTGAAGTGGACCTAGAGGAAGTGGACCGAGAACACTAGGAAGTCCCTGATGGAGGAATGAGGATCAGGTTAACACCTAGACACAGAAGGACAAACAGGAGGGATGAGATCAGAGGGGCATTCAGTGAGTATGTGAATATCAAGAAATTAAAAAAGACCTGAAAAAATTATCAGAGCCCTCCAATAATTATGCAAAATCAACCATTTCTATGAAAGTACTGAAAATTACATGGGAGATAAAGGCTGTGACATTATGTTCTCCTGCAGCCATAATACCCTAAAAAGCAACACAAGTCATTTTTTAGTCCAAAAACATGAAAACTCTTTATTCTAAGAATGCATACATAGTGAAACAGCAACCTAAATTTTATAAGTAAAATATACAAATATAATTTTTAAACTTATTGTTAAATTTTTAAGGAAAAATTCCAGCCAAACCATTCTCCAATATTAACTATAAAACTGCAACCCTTTTTAAATCAATTCGTTTTAAGTGATCTATCCCTGATACCAATTTTTCCCAGATAATAAGATCCTCCTCTGCTAGGAAAGAATGTCAGGGATCCCTGGACCCATTTCTTCAATTTTGAGACAAGGAAACCAGAGCTCAGAGAGTAAGATCACTTGCCTGAGGTCAAGGGGACCCAAATCAAGGGCAAAGCTATCCACTCACCTACTGGCCCCACTGCGTATTGCTGCCCCAACTTCCTGTCTAGACCCATTTCCACACTTGGAACTAATATTAAAAAACATGAACCAGAAGGTTGTTACTTTACAAACATGTGGCACTTTCTAGGGTGAATCCTGAGTCAGTAGATTCTACCATGTCTTTTGGAACAGTTTCTAATTTCAAGTGTATCATTCCAGAGTGAGATTAAAAAAAAAAAAAAAAATAGGTAAGCAAATTGTCATTTTTAAGTAAGCTGAAGTTTCAATGATCAATTACACTTTATTTCATTCTATTCCTTCAAAATAATAGTCACTTTTTTTAGAGAAAAATATTGCCAATAAATGCCATTTTGCAAAGGTTATGAAAATTAGAAATTTTGTTCATTTGTAAAAAGAATAAAGCTTCAAGAAAAAAAAAAAAACAGAGTTGGGGATGAAGCTCAGAGTTACAGTGCTTGCTTTGCATGTATGAGGTCCTGGGTTCAAACTCCAGTACTGAAAAAAAAGTACATGTCATTTTTATTACACTAACAAGATGTTACCTTACTAAGAAAATACTGACCTACTGACAGAAAAATAATGTAGTTAAGGATATGCAAATCATGTAGATAATATAAACATTTTTTTTAATTTTGAAATTTAAACAAAATGCAGATATTTCTTCTTTGGATATCCTTTTGTCTTATGTAGTCAATATTAATATTATGAAAAAGTGCCTAGCAGATATTCTGGAGGAAAATTATGTTCAGCGATTCCCTTTTCTTCTGCTTGTTTGATTTTGTTTCAGTGTTGCTGGCTTCTTCCTCTATTTGTTCTGTAAATTTGTACAGATTTCTGTTTTATCAGTCATCAGTAATATAATTGCTCAATTACATGTCCATTTCCTCACTAACATGAGAAAGTTTTAAGGATGGAAATTTGTCTTATTTAAGTAGCAGAGCAAAATAATATTATCACATCAGGGGCAAACTAAGTGTTGATGGAGTTGTCCTTTGTTTTGTTTTCTTCTTTTCTTTTTTAATTTACTTCTCTCAAGCAGATAATCCCAAAGTTGAAACACAAAACCTCCCAAATCTCCTACTTGGTTTTCATTTGATTTCTCCTCCCTTTGGGATCTGTGGGTCACCCCATTTGAGGAAAAAAGAAAACACTTACTAAAACCCTTGAAAAGCTGTGTTTTTATTTTAAACTTTCACAGGTTTTCATTAAGGTCACTGATTATTTCTTGTGGTGGTTCCAAAAAACATAGTTCTTTAATGCTTTTCCTTTCCTAACTCAATCTCCTCTCTAGAACTGGATATAGAGATATAGCAGCCATTAAATCTAAAAGGATAGCTTTTCAAAATATACGGAGCTATGACACCAGGATTTACTTCATACTTCCTGTGTGAAACTGTAATCTTAGTTTCTTGTTTCATAAGCATTCTCCTGGCTATCCACCCAGGTTAGACGACTTCTCTGAAATCTTAATGAAAGTTTCATGGATGGAGTTGTTAGAAGTAGTAGAGGTTAATTGTGTTAAAATGGGTAAGAGTCCCCATGGATTGAGATAATTCACATTGTGTGTAGTCTAATGGTTCCCTAAAACAACAGTTTTATACATCTTTGAAAAGTTATCACTTTGCTAATAGCAGTAACCTGAACCCAAAATGAATTGTGCCATTCAAGAAATGTATCTTTTAAAAAGGGACCGTGATAAAACACAAAATATAGCTTTGGATACAGATCTATCAAGGTTAAGATATGAATGAGAAATTCCAATTCTTTATGGAAAGATTAATGTTTCACCATTTGACAGGTAGTAAGCATGCCCACATGCTTCTGTCGCCATGCTAAGTCATTGAGTGCAAAAGAAGCAAAAACTGAGCTTAACTCTCCAGGAGCTTCCGATCTGCTGAGAGACACACACACATGAACAAGTGAGTTGCAACGACACGGTTACCCATTTTGTGTTTTCATCCTAGAGGCTTCCCCTTCCCCTATTTCACCTTCACACAACAAAGCTTTTTGAAAGAAAAAAAAAAAAAAAAAAGCAGCAGCACATACTGTACATCTCGTAATTTAGAACACATAATGCTGTATTTTTTCAGTGTTCCCTCTTGTCCCACCTGTGTTCCAAATAAATGTTTGCTGAAATTATAAACATCTTCCAAATAATCAGAGCTCAGAGGATGACAAATGGTGCCTAGCACAATATCCGCCTTAGAGTAAAATGGCGGAAATGATTTACTGAATGTTGAATGAAAATAAATCTCTTAGTTGGCTTTAAAAGAGCAGCTGAAACAGGATGAAAAGTCACAATAAAGAATGGGTGCCCAAGTGTCAGGTTCATTTTCGTATCATGCTCTCACCCTACCAAATAGTTAAATGAAGATAAAACTGTTGGACTGTTTTAGATCCTGGTTGCATAGCACACTAGGAAACAGCACAAGACAGTGGAAGGAAAATACCTAACAGCTCAGAATATGTAACTATAAAATTTAAAGCTATTTTGAATGGTACAAAACTACATGAATACAAAAAAAATTGGTCAGAAAATGTTTATTTTCCCCTATCACATATGTGTGAAATATTTCATGTATATGTGTATGTTTTTCCCTACCTTTGGGGATAATACCTTCCAATATAGTATCCAGAAGGTCTTAGGGTAATGTCTCACACGCAAAAAAAAAAAAAAAAAAAAAAATCATTCTACCCCCTTACTTATGCCCTGCCATAATTCCCTACGGACTACAGAAGAAAATCCTACTTAATGAGAAAGGCAAAAGGCAAAGTCCTTCTTTATTTGACTCAGTCCTTTTGTCAGATAGGCTTCACCATTTTCAGCGTTCTGCCTCCTGCCTAGTAGATACTTTCATGATCTCTGCTGTCCTACCCTAAAGTACAATTTTTCTCTATGAACCCACATGATGTCATCAGGGGATGTTTGATAACCAGCTCTAGGAGTCCTTCCATTCACACCAGCCCTCCTCCATTCATGCCAAGTCCATCTAGATTGTTCCCAGGACATCACATTCTTGATATAGCTTCAAATGTATCATTCTTTAGGCTTTAAATGTGCACCTAACCCACTCCTTTCTGAAATCTTTCAAGTTCCTGGCCATGTGCTTAATTTCATACTTAAATCATACTTTTTAAATTTTTGATTTGAGGTGTTTATAGACATTTATGAATATAAATAAATCCAGATACATTTTTGTGTAGGTCAATTTTGTGCATTGAAATTCCCCAAGTTATTCTTTTTTTTTTTTTTTTTTTTTTTTTTTTTTTTTTTTTTTTTTTTTCCAAGTTATTCTTATAACAACCAATGAAAGATAATTATTTGCCATATGACTAACATGCTATTTCTCAAGTTTCCACTAGTATCCCTTTATTCTTAATTTACAGCTCTCTAAGCAGTTTTAATTTGAAAACCTAATTTTCCTGTCTTCTTTAATCATCCCACTCCAACTCAGACTTATCCACATGACTTGTAATTTACAGGACACATCCAAAAACACTTTAAAAATGTGAAATTATTTCTCATTGTGAGAATGAAAATTAATTTTTCCTGTATTCCTTTTCTGTGTTGGTGATACTAACATTTGCCTAGCTAGACACTTGAAAGTCATTTTAGTTTCCTCCATCTCCCTCACCTTGGTGGTTACCTTCCCTGTGGATTCCTGTACTCTGCTGCTTCTAGTCTCCAAATGGAAAGATGACCCCCTTCAGTCACCCCCTGATAAGCAGAATAACTCTTCAAACATGCAAATCTGGTTTTATTCTCTTTTATATTAGTATTCACTTTCAGATGCCTTTCCCCACTCAGTTTTACAAGAAAACCCTTCTTTCATCCTTCCAAATGGCTAACCTGTCACTTCTGTGATAGCTTCCCCAATTCTCCAAGGGACAAAATTAATCACTCATTCTCTCAGCTGAATGTCTTAGCTTGTACATATTTTTAATACTGTCTATAGCATATGGGTTTGTTTCTATTTATTTTTGTTTTTGTCTTTTTCTCTATGATTATATTTTAGGAACATTTCATTTATATATTCATTTTATTCATATTTTATGTTTTACATGTATATATGTACATGTGGATATATATTTCAATAGAACCTCATTTGGCTCTGTATTTTCAGTACCAAGCACAAAACAAGGCATAATCAATGACCTTAATAAAACAAAACTTTAAAACACCCCTGGCACCATTATCCAATTGCAATAAAAATCAATTAGTTCACTTTATGTATAACCTCTTTTTAAATACTTTTTTTCTAGAAGTCCCAAAATTTCTTCATGTGTTCATGATCTTCTTCCTTCCTCCTCCCTTCTATCTCCACTTTTGTCTCTATCTCTATTAAAAATTTTTAAAATTTGTTCTAATTAGTTGTACTTGGCAGTAGAAAGGATTTATACATTTTGATAAATCACACATAAAGTATAATTTCTCATTTTTCTGATTGTACATATTGTAGGATCACAATCAGTCATGCAGTCATACAAGTACATGAGGTAATAATGTCTGTTTCAGTCTGCTATCCTTCCCACCCCCACACCCCTTCCTGTCTCCATCTCTTTATCCCTTCTTTACAACCCATTTTTCTAACAATTAGGAAAAAGTTTTTTGTTTTTGTTTTTTTTTTGGTACCAGGGATTGAACCCAGGGGCGCTTGCCACTGAGTCACATCCCCAGCTCTTTTTTATATTTTATTTTGAGACAGGTTGCTTAGGGCCTCACTAAGTTGTTGAGGCTGACTTTGAACTTGGAATCCTTGTGCCTTAGCCTTCCAAGTCACTAGGATTACAGGCATGCACCCCCATGCCCAGCTGGAAAAATTTTTAGTTAATTAAATTCTCTACTTTGGTATATTCTGAGGGGAAAAAAATATAGATAATTCTTTTCTGTTCGTTTGGTAGAAACAGTTTATTATAAAATAGATGCATTTTACTATTTTTTAAATTAATACAACATTTGCTTTCTAATTTTTTATGAAATTCCTTGATTTTTAAGATTCATCATTGAAGTCATATTGAAAGCCCAAAATAAAGTGGAGAATAATCTAACTCCACTCTTAAATCAGTATGCATATACAAAATATGTTTGATGAATAAAGGACAACTTTATTTTGGTTTGTGCTGACTCAGAATAAAAATGTGCAAGGTCAATGTATAATTTTCATCTCTTCTCCTGTAACTTTTGTCTCTAAAAAGTTCATAATTCACAAAGGAAGACAAACAGATGAGAATCAGATTCATAAAAAAGCAACTTCTGATCCAGAGGATATGTAGCATCTGTTCATATTTTAAGTAGGAGATTTTCACTTTTTCTTTTTCCTGTTATAAAGGCATTTTATGCAAGTTCCAAAATTCAAGGCTGAGAATATTCTACAATATTTCGTTACCAACTCACTCCTGTTCATAATTCTTAGCTTCTTATCCCCATCTGCCAACAGCCATCCCTACTCATTATTGTGATGTTTATGCTGTGAGGACAGGCTCCACCTCTCATATGACTTAGAATAAAAGAGCACATCACAAAATGCAGTAATACCCATTGAATATTAAGTAGAAAGCATAATGAAAGTAGCCACTCAACTACTCTTTGGGAAGTACATGTATTCTCTATTGGTGTAAAAAGCTGATTTGACAAAGTCACACTTTCTGTCCCATGGTTGTTTGATGGCACTCAATTTGTAAGGAAAGCAGAGCACATTCTGGCAGCCCATGTGCAAACCGAGGTTTTTTTCTACTTACCTGTGGGATCTGGGTGGGCACCCAGCAAGTAAGTACCAATACAATGCAATAACAGTTTGTCTTGAGTCCATTACATCCCGGGAAAGCAGCCTCATTACTGGTCTAAAAAATAGTAATTTGAATCTGGTTCTTTATGAAGCAGTCTCAAAGTACTTTATTTTAAAAGTGGAAACATTTTGATTAAGCTTTTGGGAGTTAAGCTCAGAATCAGTTTTCCAAAGGATCAGCTAATTAGGCAATTTAATGTACAAGAAAATGATTCCCCCACAGAGAAGGTTAATGGATTTTTCAGTGTAAAATTATTTGCCTAGAACTAAGTGCTGACTAAAATGCCAAATATAAATGGGTAACAAGTTAATTACAAAACACAAACGCTAACAAACTTTATTTTACCCTGCAGAGAAATAATGTAGTCTGAAGTAATATTCAATCAGTATATAGAGAACACAAGAATTTTCTTCCATGGATCTATTAATATATAGAAATTCAGTAGAATAATAAAATATGTTGTTAATGTGAATAACTTATGTTTCATGAATGCAGAAATGATCTACAAGGAGAGTACAAAATAAGTTTTAAATAACCTGGGTTTAAGAAAATTTATTGTAAGTATTCTTATTTTTTATTTTATGGAGAATCAAAAAATGGCTGTGAAAGTCTAATAAGAATGAAAAGTTCAAAAAAGGAGCGTATGGCTACCAGAATTGGAGTTGGTATTAGCTGTGTAAGGGAAATTCAGCTGACCTTTACCTGTCGTTTGTGAATGGGATCTATGGTACCTACAACTGACATTACTATAAATGTTCAAAAATTCACAGAACTTCGTGGTCCTTGAAAACAACCTTAAAATACCATAAGGTGGATGCAACGCGGAGGACACGAGCTGACCTCCACCATCCCCCGTGGACCGTTGCAGGCATGATCAGCTTCGTGTGGCCCTCTGGAGCTAGCCTTGGAGGCGCGGTCTGCTCTTCTCCCTCCGCCACCTGCTCTGGAGCCGGGATTCTGGGTCTGCTCGGATCTTGGGTCTGCTCCGAGTTCGGCCACGCTCTGCCTCCCGACCCACCTGCTACGCTGCAGACTACAAAAGGAGCTCACGACCTGCCTTTCAAGTTCCAGAGTTTTCACTATTAGCAACTATCAAGACACTAATCAAGGAAATTACAGAACCCGTTTTAAAATTATTAGTGACTTTAGTATCTTGTTTAAAACGGCTGTATACAAAAATCAAACAATAAGTAAGTACATACAATTGAAAAGTTCCTCCCTCTTTGTTTCTATTCCCCAAAGTGTATGGATAAGAAATTTGGATAATAGTCTAGTAAAAACAACCTGGGAATTCTTCTTCCTTTTTTTTTTTTTTTTTTTTTTTAGTGATTTTAGTTGTAGATGGACACAATACCTTTATTCTGTTTATTTCTTTTTATGTGGTGCTGAGGATTGAACCCAGTGCCTCACACGTGCTAGGCAAGCGCTCTACCCCTGAGCCAAAACTCCGACCCCAGACCTGGGAATTCTAAAGAGTTGGAATTACATTAAATTGTGACTAGAACCTGAGGCCAGAAAAATTCCCCCTACTGCACCAGGAAATGGCAAAGAAGCTCGTCCTCGCTGGCAACCCTCCCTGGAAGAGAAATCAGTAGAGGTGGGACACAGACTGATGTCATGTGGAGGTGTGAGGTCTGAGTTTTCCTTGCTCAAATAGGAAGAAAATCCCGACTGGGAAATTAACATGAAAACATAATCGGTGCCTCTGGAGTCCTGAAAGAGGTAAATTAAGTGCACTTTGAGTGCCTCTGCAACTCACAGCAAATGGGTTCCACTCTCCTCCAAATTAGATCAAAATTTATAACATACACACACACACACACACACACACACACACACACACACAACTACCATAAGGGACTATAAACAAATAAAAAGAAAAGGAGAATTAATACCTAAGAACTAAAACTGAATCACTTCAAAGACTAAATGTAAGTTAATTTAAAATACTTAAAGAGGTAAAAGGAACATTCATAAATAATAAAGGAAGAATGGGAGAAAACAATAATAAATTTAAATTAAAAATGGAGAAAATTACTAGATATGAGAAATACAGTAATTGAAAGTAAAAATATCAATGGTCAAGATAATTACAAATCAAAGACTTATAGGGAGAATCAGAAAATGGGAAAAATATCTAAACAAATCATCCATAACACCACAGAGATAAATATGGAAATGGAAAATATGATAATTCAACCTCAAAGACAAAACATTTTAATATAATGAGTTGTTTTATAATCAAATTGATGAAGATCTTTTGAAATCCAATATTATCATGGATAGTGAATGTTGTAGAAAAAGAGAAACACTTATCCACTACTGGTATGAGTGTAACTTGGTGTGATCTCTTTAGATCTCAAAGGTGCTTTGAGCAAAGTTTGAAGATGTTCAACCGAATGGGTCAGCAATTTCACTTCTAGGTATATTCCCTATAGAAATTAGTGTTAACAAGGGCTTCAATGGCATTTATGTGGAAAAGTTATTCAGTAAACGGAACAATCATGCACAATACAAGATATTTAAAATTCGTGGCTCCTATGCAGTAAATACCAGTAATGTCTCTAGATCTTATGCCAAGTGAAAGAATGCCTTCACATCTTTTCAAACCCCGTAGGCTGGACTGTATATCCTCTAGTTGAGAAGTGTTATGCAGATTCTTGAGAAAATTATACATGTATACAAAGAAGTCAACTAGAGAAATTTAGCAACATCCATAAAGTCGCATGTACGCCACACATCCAGTATGTACAAGTGCCACTCTCAGGTGTGCGCACAAAAGAAATTTCAGCACAGGTGCCAGGATAAGCAGGAATATTAATAGAAATTCTGATGGTAATAGTGTAAACTGGGAACTGATGAAGAGGGAAATGGTTAAATACATTTTGGAATATCCATACAACAAACACTAAGTATAAGTAGCAGCTAAACTGAATACATGGATACATTTATAAAGTATAAAATAATTGAAAAAGAAACTTTCCTAATTGTATGTACAGTATGATACCATAGATGTCAGTTTTAAAAAGCATGCATTATTATAGGTCTATCCTTGACTATGTAAACTGGGGAATGAAAGAATAACTTCAGCACAATAGTTGCCTCCAGAAAAGGGAGGGAACTGGAATAACAGGGACAGGGTACCTAACTCTGCAATATTTTTCTTAAAAAGAATTTAGCACAAATAGGAAAAACTGTTGACATCTGCAAATAATAATGAATACTATATTAGACTGTTTTGATGATTTTCTATAATATTCTTTATGTTTGAAATATATCATTACGACTCCTTTAAAAAATATTTGGCAGAGATTAAGACAGATGGAATCTTAATCATGGACAAAAGGATCATACCAAGAGAATAATCTCAAGAGTCACTAAAAGGAAAAAAAGATGTAGTATCCATAGAGATAACACAAATGGATTTCTTCAAAGTAATGTCTTCAAAATCCTGATGAGGAATGGCTATCATCCTACAAGTGTACACCTAACTGAAGCATGGATAAGTAAGGATCCTAATCCAAAAAACCATTCAAGCAACTTTATCAAAAGGAGGTGACTGAACCCAGAAGGAAGAATGGAATTGTAAAAAGGGAAAGAAGTAAATAGAAAATAAGTTGGTAAATCTAAAGAAAACCTGACTGTAAAAGCCAACATGGGAAACTTTGGGGGATTTAAATACAAGATAGAAATAAGATCCCAGAAAACAAACAAACAAAATGGAATGGAGAGTGGAGAGATTTATAGCACAAGGGTTTTCCAAAATCTAGATTTAAACTTAAGACTCTGCTGGACAAAAATGCATGTTAAAAATTTTATAGACTATAAACAGAATCCTTGAATCCCATCCCAATAAAGAGTAAGAAAAAAAAAAAGATAGAAAATAGCAAACATTCACAAAATGCTTCCTATTGCTATGCATCAAGCCCTATTCTACATACTATTATTTTAATCTTTACAGCTCTCTGAATGGTATTCCTGTTTTGCAGATGAGGAAAGTGTGAAAAGAAGAAGCTGCAATAAGTGGACAAAGGCTGTACAATGACTACACAATGAAGCTGGGAGTCTTAAACCACAGTGTCCACCTCCAAAAACCATTCTCTTCACTATAACAGGTGACCTTATTTGGACTGTTAATAGAACTTGCAACTCAAAAGAAATCAGGAAGGCAGAGGTAATTGAGTATTAAACAAACACTACAAAAAAAAGAAGAGAAAAAATGTAGCAAAATTAAACATAAAACAAGGTGGCAAAACAATAAATATAATAGCAAATCCACCAATTAGTGGTTAGGTGTCTGAGGTTGAGTTTTCCAAAACACAACAGCCAGCTATATGAACAAGAGACATAACTAAAATTCAATGACACACAAATACTGAATATAAAGTGACAAAACATTGTGCCTGTGTGTGTTCATGCTATGTTGTGTTACCTAGCATTTAAATCTTAGATCTACCAGTGACCAGATGTTTGACCTTCTCCAAGTCATTAGATTTCTTGGAGCCTTAGTTGCCTTGGCTATAAAATGGGTTTATATGACTTACCCTATAGGACTTTTATGAAAATTAAATGTGTTGATTCATGTAAAACACCTAGTATGGTGACTAACCTGCAGCAATGTTCAACATGTTATCAAGAAAGTTAAAACTGTGAACTTGTTTTTTATGAGCATCACTATGATTATGTTAAGGACCATAAAAAAACAATTGAGAAGGGAAAAAAAAAGAGTCAATTTTCATCATATATAAAATGAGTCATTTTACCAAATTCAACAAGTTATTTTATTTTGGGTAAATTTAATTAAATTTGATTCTCTGCTTAGATATCAATTAATTATATAATACTTAAAAGTATTAAGGAAACTGTCAGAAGTAAACTAAGCCCAGGGTTATGCAATAAATTTAAATTTAATTCAAAGCTTCATAAAAAACTGCCTGCTAATTAAATGCATCCTTCACATTAATAAATGTGTGATGTTATTTTCTTTTGTTAACAGATGTGGCAATTTTAATGTAGAAATTATTGAAATATATAAACAAAAATTTAGGTATGTAAAAATCTCAATATTTGATATATTAATGTAAACTTTATTCACAAAATCATAAAAGTTTGAATACATTAAATTTTAGATTATAAGTCTATAGATATTTCTATTGCATTTTTTCAATTTGTCTTGAGACATAAATAGGAAAGAGAATATTTAAGAGTTTCTTGAAATATAATGTATTACTAAGTATATAATCTCTCTTTGATTTGATTTAAATTTCTTCCATTATTCAACTTATTTCCAAGGTTAAACCCAGAAGAATTTCCTGAAACTTCAAATTCTCGTTTATTTCATAAAACTTTTGTTGTAGCATGGTATTGACGAATTCATTGTTTCATAATCAATAATATGACCAGACAAAAATCAACGAACCCAAAAGTTTGTTTTGTGAAAACATAAACATTAACAAAGTTCTATCTAGTCAGATCAAGAAAAAAGTGAAGACTTAAATAGTTTAAAAAAAAAAAGGAATAAAAAAGGGACCATCATTCCAGCCTTACAGAAATAAAAATTTTTAAAAGAAATGCTCTGAATAACCATATTACAAGAAATTAGATAAATTAGAGTAAATGGGCACATTCATAGGAAAACACAAATTACCAAATCTGACTCAAGAAGAAACAAAATCTGAACGAACCTATAAACAAGTAGAGACTGAATTGGTACTTTAAAAATCTAAGTACTGACAGCTTCACTGGAGTATTCTGCCAAACATTTATAGAATTACTATCAGTACTCCAACAGACTCCACCGAAAAACATGAGTTAAGAAAATGCCTCATAACTCAAGCTATAAAACCAGTATGGCAGGACTCCAAAACGAGATGAAGACCAAAAAAAAAAAAAAAAAGACATCCTCAACAAAATACTAGCAAACTAAATTCAGGAACATGTAAAAAAAGCTCTATACATGACAAAAAGGGATTTACATCCGTTATATAAGGTTGATGTAACATGCAAATAAAATATTAATGCAATATTCCACATTAACAGAATGAAGAATAGAAACCACATGATCATCTCAACAGATGCAGAAAAAACTTGAGAAAAATCCAGCATGTTCATGATGAAATATAATGACTTTACAATAATAACTAATAACAAAACAGAACTTTCTCAGTTTCACAAAGGGAATTTACAAAACATCTACAGTGAACACATCATACAGAAAGGTGAAAGACTGAATGTTTTCTTCCCAAGATAAAAAAAACAACTGAATGTTTTCTTCCTAAGATAAGGATGTCCACTGTAGTCACTTCTATTTGACACCCTACTGGAGATTCTAACCAGGGCAACTAGCAACAAAAATATATAAAAGGCATCTAGATTGGAAAGGAAGAAGAAAAATTTTATTTTCAGATGCCATGGTCTCACATATAGAAATTCCTGAAGAATCAATAAAAAACCTACTACAACTAACAGAACAGTTGAACAAAATTGGAGAATAAAAAATCAGTGTAAAAACTTCATGGGACTCTACTGATTATCAATAATGAAGTAAAAAAGGAAATTAAATAATAGTATATCAAATAGGATAAGAAAGAATAAAATATTGGGGAACAAATTTAACAAAAGAAATGAAAATTTTATATTCTAACAAATTAAAAACTATTGCCAAAAACAAATTAAAGATCTACGTATTAGAGAGATATCCCATGTTTATGGTTCAGAATACTTAATGTAGGCAATACTCCTAAATTGATTTATAGATTCAATAAAGTTCCTATCAAAATCTGAGTTGATTTTTTTGCAGAACTTAAGTGGATATTAAAATTGATATAGATATGAAAGGAAAACAAATTTGAAAAAGAACAGAGTTGAAGGACTCACATCTCCCAATTTTAAAACTTACCACAAAAAGTTTAACACCACAAAAACAAATAACCCAATAAATCAATGTGCAAAGGAACTAAGCAGACATGTCTCAAAAGAAGAAATACCAACAGTCAACAAAAAATGTTCAACATCTCTAGCAATTGGAGAAATGCAAATTAAAACTACACTGGATTCCATCTCACTCCAATCAGAATGACAATTACCAAGGAATACACGTAACAATAAATGTTGGTGAGGATGTGGGGAAAAGGGTACACTGGTAGGACTGCAAATTAGTGTAACCACTATGGAAAGCAGTATGGAGATTCCTCAAAAAACCTAGAAATGGAACCACTCTTTGACCCAGTTATCCCACTCCTTGGTAAATACCCAAAGGACTTAAAATCAGCATACTACAGTGACACAGTCACATCCATATTTATAGCAACACAATTCACAATAGCTAGATTGTGGAACCAACCTAGATGCCTATCAACAGATTTATGGATTGTGGTATAAAATTGTGGTATAGGGCTGGGGAGATAGCTCAGTTGGTAAAGTGCTTGCCTTACAAGCACAGGCCCTGGGTTCGATACCCAGCACCGCAAAAAAAAAAAAAAAAAAAATTGTGGTATAAAAACACAATGGAACATTACTCAACCATAAATAAGGATTACTTTATGACATTTGCCAGTAAATTGATGGATCTGGAGACTATCATGCTAAGTGAAATAAGTCAATCCCCCCAAAAACAAAGGTTGAATGTTCTCTCTGATATGTGGATGCTAACACACAACAATTGGGGGAGGGTAAGAATAGAAATTCCATGGATTAGACAAAGCAGAATGAAGGAAGGGAGGAAAGATAGAAATAGGAAAAACAGCAAAAAATCTGACATAACTTTCCTACGTACGTATATGAATATACCACAGTGAATCTCAACATTGTGTACATTCACAAGAAGGAATCCTAATTAGAATAAGATATATTCTGTGTTGTATAAATATATCCAAATAGATTCTACTGCCATGTATAACTAAGAAGAACAAATAAAAAATAAAAACTTACTGCAAAGTTAGAGTAAACAAGATAGTGTAACATTGCCATAAAGACTGACATACAGATCAGGGAATAAAATTAGGAGTCCAGAAATAAACCAATACATTTATAGTCAACTGATTTTCAACAGAAGTGCCAAGCAAATTGAATGGGAAAAAAGTTTGTATTTTTGAAAATTTATGCTGGTACTACTGAATTTTCACAAAACAATGAAATTAAACACATTCTTCTTACCATACACAAAAATGAACTCAATATGGATCACAGACCTAAATGTAAGAGTCAAAATTATAAATCTTTAGAATAAAAAAAGTTCATGTTTAGCCATGTGGTCCCATCTGAGGAATGCGTGGGTGGGGAGCATTTGTGGAGTTCAAGATCCACAGGCTCACTGAAAGACAGCACTCCAATCACGGGACAGTAGAACACTTCCCTGTCTCCAATATTTTACCACTGTATTGCTAAAGGCTTATTTACAGAAGTTCCCCTCCTTTTACCCAGTGGGTAAGGAAAAAGAATTACAAGATATGCTAAAAGAAAAAGCAACAACCACCAAAACCCCCAAACCAAGGAATTCACTTTGATGAGAAAGAGAGAGAGAGAAAGAAAGAGAGAGAGAGAGAGCACATGCAAGAATCAGAACCAGATTCTGATATGGCAAGGATGTTGGAATTACCAGACTGGGAATTCTAAAGATGTACAAGGGCTTTCATGCATAAAATAGATGACAGGCAAGAACAGATGGTCCACGTAAGCCTAGAGATGGACATTCCAGGAATCAAAAATAAATGCTAGATATCAAAAGCACTGTCAGAGAAATGAAGGGTGTCTTTCATGGGCTCATGGATAGACAGGGCATGACTGAGGAAAGAATCTCCATGTTCAAAGTTATGTCATAAAAATTTATAAAACAGAAAAACCAAGGAGGAAAAAGGAATGGGGAAGAAGCAGAATAAAATATCCAAGAACTGTGAAACGACTCCAAAAGGGACATAACATATGCATAAAGGAAAAACCAGAAAGAGAAGAAAGAGTAAAGGAGAAGTAATACTTGAATGAATGATGACTGAGAGTATTCCCCAAGTTAATGTCAGCCGTAAGCCAAAAACTCATGAAATGCAGGGAATACCAGGCAGAGTAAATATCAATAAAACCACACCTAGGTATATTATATTCAAACAGCAGACAGGTAAACAAACAGAATGAATCTTGAAAGAAACCAGATAAATGAAAACAGAGAGGGAGCAAAATAAGAACTATATATAACTTCTCAGAAATCTGGTAACAAGAAGAAAGTGAAGTGAAATATTTAAAGCATTGAGAAAGGAAAAATTCTGCTCACTGAGAATCCTGTAACATATGAAACTGTCTTTTAAAAACAAAGAAAAAATACTTTCTCAGACAAAAAAATTGAGGAAATTGGATCCATCTTTCAACATATTAAAAGAAGTTTATCAGAGATAAATGACATAGGTCAGAAATACAGAGAAGGAAAAGCACTGGAAAGTAAGTAAACATAAAATAACATTTTCTTAGTCTTAAATGATCTAACAGATAAGTTGGTTCAAAATAAAACAGCAATGATGTATCAAATTATGTATGCTTAGGTATGTTCATGTATACCATATATGCTTATATGTATGTAAATTGAATGACAGCAATGATACAAGGGGTGAGACAGGAATTAAGATTATTTTTATGGGGCTATGGATATAGTTTAGTTGGTAGAGTGCTTGCCTTGCCTTGCATGCATAGGTCCTGGGTTCAATCCCCAGCACCCCCCCAAAAAAAAGATTATTAAGTACTGGCACTTCCCATGATGTAGTACGGTATAATTTAAAAGTGACTTGAACAGCCATAAATGGACATTTCAAACTAACAGCAACCACCAAACACAGTAAACAGAGGCATAACTCATATGATAAGACAGGAGAGAAATGGAAAAATAAAATACCCAATTAAAAACAAGTGATAGAAACTCTGTTATACATATTCATGAATATGTCAAAATGAACCCACTATTATGTATAACAATAATACACTAACACAAACATTAAAAATAAAAGAAGAAAATGATAGTCCAATATCCTTAATGAACACATGGAAAAAATCCTCAATAAAATACTTACAAATCAAATTCAACAGCACATGGAAAAGATCATGCACCATGATCATGTGGTTTTATTCCAGGCATGCAAGGATGGTTCAACAACAACAAACCCTCCCTGCCAATAATAAGGCAGAAAAAAAGGGTAGAAGACAACAAGAGGAACAAAGAACACAGACAACAGAAAACAAAAATAAATATGGTAGATATTAATTCAAATACCTCAATAGGCACTATAAATATCAGGGGTTTAAATACATCTATTAAAGGATGGAGACTGCCACAGTGGTCAAAGACTCAACTATATATTTTCTATAAGAATCCTTCTTTAAATATAAAGATGCATAAAAATTTAAAAAATAAATGGATAGAGAAAAATATACCACATTAACACCAATCAAAGACAGATGCAGTAGCTACATTAACTTCAGAGAAACAGAAGTTATCATGGATAAAGAATGGCATTTCATAATGATAAACAGGTTGATTCTTCATGAAGACATAGCAATTCTTATGTTTATGTCTCTAACAAAACAGGAACAAAATATGTGAGGCAAAAACTTAACTGCAAGAAGTAGATAAATCCACAATTACAGTTCAAGATTTCAAATCATCATCATTTCATTTCAGAAACAACACCAAATGTCAAGTTTCATTCTGACTCCTAATATATTCTCAAGACATAACACTACACAGCCATGATTATTATGCATGAAAATTAATATTTTGTTTTATATAAAATGTGCAGTGAAATGCACAGGAATTAAGCATATAATTCTATGAGCTTGGATAAATGTATGCATCAAGATAGAAAATATTTCTATCACCCCAGAAAGTTTTCTTGCATCAATATCAAGTCAATCCCTTATCTCCTATTATGATTCCTACCACCATAGATTTTTTTTTTGGCCTGTTTTAAATTATTGTGATTAAATTAACATTGTATGTCATCATTTGTATACTTCTTTTGTTCAACATAATGTTTATGAATGGTTTACATCAGGGTTCCATAACAAAATACCATAGACTGTCTTAAACAACAGAAATGTATTTCCTCACAGTTCTGAGGGCTGGAAGTCCAAGATCAACGTATCAGCAGAATCAATGTCTGGTAAGGATTCTCCCCTTGGGTTACAGATGGCCATGTTTTCACCATGTGTGCATGAGGAAAGAGAGATTTCTTTTTTCTTCTTGTTACAGAAAACACCCATCTTACCTGATTAGGACACTACCCTTATGAATTCATTTAAATTTAACTATGTCCTAAAAATCCTCTCCCCTATTACAATTACACTGGGGTTAGGGTATCAACAAACAGATTTCTGGGGGACACAATTCAATGACTAGCTATGAGATTTATCCATTTTGTTATTTGCATTAATACTTAATTCATTTTTTATTGTTCATTAGTATTCTATTGATGAATACACCTCAACTTGTTTCTATGTTCTCCTGGTGATCAACATTTGGATTGTTTTCCATTCAGTTTATTTTTAACAAAGCTGCTTACTTATACAAATATTTTTGTGGAACATGTTTTATTTCTCTTGGGAAATCATGTAGGAATTACAAGGTCATAAGGTGAGTACATATTAAACTTTATAAGAAACTTTCAGACACTTATCCAAACTCTCACTAGCAACACAGAACACTTCCACTGTTCCATATCCATGGCAACATTTGGTGTTGAGTCTTCAATTTTAGCCATTCTAGCTGACATGGAGTAGTATCTCAGTGTTATCTTAATTTACTATCCTTGGTGCCTGATGATGTTGGAAACTCTGCATGTGCTCCTCGTGCATTTGCTTATCATCTTTTCTTAAGTGTTTATTAAAGTCTTTTACCTATTTGTTCAGGTTATTTGTTCTTTTTAAAAAAATTGATTCGTAGGAGTTCTGCATGCACCCTAGATCCAGGATTTGTCCAATATAATGCATGTATTCTCTCCCAATCACTGAGTGGCATATCTTTACATTTTATTTTTTTTCTTGTTTTACATTTTGAAGAGACAATCACAATTTCAACGTATTCCAGTTTATCAAAATTTTCTTTATCTTATAATCTATAGAAATCCTTGCCTGCTAAAACATTATACATTTGAAATTTTCTTCCAGAAGTGTTGTAGTCTTTGCTTTTGTTTGGGTCTATGATTCATCTGAAAGTAGTTTTTGTTAATGGCTTGAGACAGCTGGTCAGAGTTCATACTTTTTTGTTACCTTTACCCAATTGTTCCAGCACCAGTGGTGAAAGAATTTTCTTTTCCCTATCAAATTGCCTGGGTGTCTTTGTTGAAAATTAATTGACCACATGCATGTGGACCTCTTTCTGAACCTTAATCCATTCCACTGTTCTGTTTGTATTTTTTATGTCAACTCTATGTTGTCATGACTATGGCAGTCTTAGGGTAAATCTTGTATTCAGACACTGTAATTCCACCAATACTCTTCCTCTCCTCCTCCTCCTCCCTTCTTCTATCTCCTTCTCTTTTCCTTTTTTCCTTTTTGATGATTTTGGCCATTTGAGGTCATTATGTTCATATAACATTTAGAATTAATCATTATCTTTTGAGAATTTTTTGAGATTATATTGAATTACAGGGATTTAATAATATTTTGCTGAGCATATAGCTCTCTGTTTATGCGATATTATTCTGTAATTTTCTTTTCATATCTTTGGCTAGTTATGTTATCAGCTGATCTCAACACAATCTGACAATAATTCCCTATTCTCTATTTTCTGAGTGTTTGTTACATTTGGCATTATTTCTTTCCTAGTTTTAGAATTCATCAGTAAAATTGTGTGAGCCTAAAACCTTCATTTGGGGAACAATTTAGCTTGCAAAATCCAATTTCTATAACATACATAGGAAAGGTTAGATGCCCTATTTTCTTCTTGTTTTGTATTTGATATGGTGTGCTTTGCTAGAATTTTTTCCATTATATGTAAGTTGCTAAATATGTTGGCATAACATTGTAATCATATTTTGCTGTCTTTTCTGTGTGTATGATCGTAATAAAGTCTGGTTCTGTCCTTTATTTCTGATATTGGAAATGTGTTTCTTTATCATTTTCCTTAATAATATTACTCAGAATTATTCAGCATTGGCATTACTAATAGTCTGTTATGATTTTTTTTCTGCTTATCTATATTTATATTATTTCTTTCTACTTATTTGGATTAAATCTGAATTTCATTCCATTTTTAAAGACAGAAACATATCAATGACTTTAAAAAATTTCTTCTTTATAATTGAGTTTTTCTTTAAGCACTGTTTTAGCTATAACATCCCATTCCCAATTTCCAGTGTTATAGTTTCATTATTATTTAGTTTGAACTATGTTCTAAGTTCCCTTTTGAGTTTTCTTTGACTCATTTGTTAAGAAGCATTTGATTTCCAAATATTTTGGAATTTTTCTAAATGTCATATTGTTGCTGATTTCTTGTCTTTCTCAAAATTTAGTAATAATAGAGAATAGAAAGTTGATGAAGCATGTTCCATGTTAATCAGCATATCACCTGCACTTAAAAAGAATGTGTTTGGCAGCTATTGGGTGTAATGTGCTATCAATTGTAATTGACAATGGGGCTGATAGTGTTGTTCAAGTTTCCTACAAACCTACTGATTTTTGTCTATTTTTCCTATCAATTATTGAGAGAAATGCAATTAAAATATCCAACTATGATTACTCAGTTGTATTTTTGTTTTAGTTCTGTCAGTTCATGTATTTTGAAATCTGTTTTAAATGCACACCCACTTAGAACTGTCATTTTTTTCTGCTGAATACACTCTTTTTTTTTTTGTTGTTATGCTACACTAACTTTCTTGTGTTACTTTTTGCACATAAATCTTTTCCTACTCTTCCACTTTTAATCTATCTGGTCTTTAAATTGTGAATCATATAGTTGGCATAGGAGTCTTACTTGTGTATCCAGACAGGCAATCTCTGCCAATTTTTATGTGCAGTCTAGTTATAATTAATATAATTATTAATATGTTTGGCTAATCATTCTGCTCTTTTCTACCTTCACAACTGCTTTGGGTTCCTTTGCTATTCTTGGTCAAATACATTGTAGTATATCATTTTATGTCCTCTATTAGCTTTAGGTAAATCTCTTTGTGTTGATTCTTAAAAGAAAATCTTTTGTTCAGTATGAATCTATTGTTCCACAATCAACTCTAACTTGAAATTGCAAAAACATTTAATAATGTCCAACACATCTTCTCACTCGTATTCCAAGGCAACTAGATTTGACAAAGAAATACTCTTCATCTTTTTTTTTTTTTAAATGCAAAGCAGAAAAATCCCTTTAAAAGCATCAAATCGCATAATGGAAAGAGATTGCAACAGAAACAAAACTGCTGGTTTTAGTATATTAGGCATTTCTGTGCATGTATACAACTCTACAAGATGTAATATAAAATAACTGCATTTACTTTTATTACTCTTTGATAGTAACTTTTTACAAGAATGTTTAACTATCTTGGGTGACAGTCATCAAAGGATGGTGTTCTCCTTCTAAAATGGCTAATTTTCTCCTAATAGGATAAACGAGGTAATGGTTTTAGGGAAAACACTTCATCATTTCTTTTCTTAAAGCTTTATAGTTATACATAGTAGCTGAGTTCATTCCAACAAACTCAAACATATATGGAAATCGATTTCAGTTCATGATCCCCCCTTTTCACTCCGCTTTCTTTCCCCCCTCCTTCCTCTACTCTAGTAGACTTCCTTTCATTTGTCTATTAACATGAATTTGATTAGTTCTTTATGTAATCTTAGCCCTCCCTCCCCCTTCTTTGTATTTATTTTCTATTATTTTCTCGGATTGCTCATGAGATTAAAGAAATGCATTCCTAACTTTATCGTCTGTTTGTAATTAATATTGTACCACTTATAAAAATGTAGAAACTAACACTGTATATAGTTCCAGTTATTCTCATCCTCTGTGCTATTTATCATGTTTTATAAACCCTACACTACATTGCATGTAATTTTGCTTAAAGCAATTAGTTTTTTCTTTTTCATAATTAACAAGGATACTCATAAATATTTACTCATGTATTTGCCATTTACCATAGTCTTGATTCTTTCCTATAGATCCAATTTTCATCTAGTATCATTTCCCTTTAGCCTGAGGGACTCCAACAATTCTTATAGTGCAGTCTGACAGATATAGTGCCGATGACAGATTCTTTCAGTTTTTGTTTACTGAACTACTGAACAGTCTTTTTTTTTTTTTTTTTTTTTTTTTTTTTCTTTTTTGTGTGGTGCTGGCAATCAAAACCAGGGCTTCAGTTCACATCCCCAGGTCTTAAAGCACATTTTTACTGGATGTAGAAATCTGGAAGACATTTATTTTCTTTCAGCACCCTAAAGCTATCATTCCATTGCCTTTTGACCTTAGTTATTCTTAATATGCTGTTCCAAGATAGATATTGCCTTTTTTCTATGAAGGCTTTTGCATATTTTAAATTTTATTATTTGCTTTAGGCAGTTGGGCAATAACATGGCTAGGAGTAGTTTTACTAAGCCTGGCATTTTCTGAACTTCCTATATTATAGGTTCATGTTATTTACCAAATTTAGACAAAAAAAGTGAATAATATCTCGTAAAAATATGTTTTTCTCTCATTCTTTATCCCCTCTTTCCGGAATTTTGATAAAATATTTTTTTATTGTTCCACTGGCCACTGAAGCTCTTTTCAGTTTGTTTTCCTTTTTCTTTAAATCTTTGACTCTTCAGTTTGGATATATTCTGTTCACCTATCTTCAAGTTCCTTGATCCTTCCTTTTATATTATTCAATGTTACTAATCCTACATTGTGATATTTAAACTCTCAAATATTGTACTTTACAGTTCTAGACATTTCTTTGGTCCTTTTTCTACTTTTAATTTCTCTGCTGAGATTTCCCATCTGTTTACTCCTTATGAATGAACAAAATATGTACAATATTTTCCTCTAAATACATAAAATATGTATAAAAGTTGCTTAAAAAAGTCTTTTGTTAACCAAATATCGCATCTCTGTATATTAAGGTCTGCTTTTATTGGTAGCTCTTTTGTCTTGATTTTGGGTCACCATGTCCTTCTTTTCCTAACAAGTAATTCTATATTATATGGTAAACATTGTGGCTGAGTCTTTGTATGAAGGCTAGTTTATATTGTCTTTTCTAAGGGATGCTGAGTTTTTTTTCTGTCAGGAATTAAATTAATGGCAGATCCACCTCACCTTTGTAGGTATAGTTTATGTCTTATTTAACTGGGTCTATTCAAATTTTTACCTCACTCTTAGGAATGGCCATCAGTGTTTGGCTTTTCCTAGGTCCCCTCTGATTGTCCAAGGAATTCCTGGAGATTCACTCATTCTCTCAGGAGTGGAATTCTGATGAGTCTAGCTCAGTCTGGCCTCAGTTTCTCTATTCACTTATCAAACACCCTCTCTCAGTTCTTTGATAAGAGTTTACAAAAGCTGGGGCAAAAGCAGACCAGTTTTCAGTCAGAGATACAAGGGGAACATTCCTGTAACTTCAATCAGAGATGCAAGGGGAACATTCCTGTAATTTCTGTCAACAGCATCTTCTCAGACCTCTCCTGGCTTAGTGCTCTACAAATCCCAACCACCTCAGAGGCCTCAAACTCCAGGCCCTTCCCCCTCAGCTCTGTGAGAGCCCCACTCTTCACTGGGCACTTCAGTTCCACCTCCATACAAGTTGGACCTGGAAGTAACGCCATAAAGAAAGCCAACGTGAAACAAAGGGGCTGTGCCATTTATATCCTTCCTCTCAAGGACCCAAGTCTTCTGCTGAGTGCTTCGTCAAGTGCCTGAAAAGCTGATTTCACGTATTTTGTCTAATTTCAAAATTGTTTAATGTGAAGGGATAAGTCAACCATTCTGTTGACTAGAGGCCAACACTAAAGTTCTAAAACTTTGTTTATCAGAAGTTTATCATAAAAACTTCGTTTATCATATATGTGTATTTTAATGTGCACTGTTGCATAGTTAGTATTTAGTTGTTCAGGTTTAGCAAACTGATTCTTTTTTTTTTTCATACAGATGCAATTTTTTTTCCCCAAATCTTTTCCATTCATAGTTGGTTAAATCTGCAGATGTGGAATGCACAGATACAGAGGGCCAACTGTATACCTTAATCTTAAAAAAAAAAAAAAAAAAAAAAAAAACAGCAGTTTCATTGAGATATAATTTACAAGCAATACAATCCACTCAAATGAAGAAAAAGCCAGTGTTTTTTAGTGTATTCACAGAGTCGCACAATCCTCTCCCCGGTCAGTTTTAGAACACATTCATCACCCGAGATACGCTCTGTAACATGAATATATTTTGTTCATTGAGGATATTTTTCCTTTTCTGTGGCATAAAAAAAAAGATTGACTGCTCCCTGGCATTTTTGTGATTGCTAAGTAGTGGACAGAAAGCACCTAGCATAATGTATAGTATATTAGAAATGTTATTTATTAAAAATCTAGAGACATCACTAAAACATGAAGAATAATTATCCTGTGGTAATACTTATTTGTTCACTTTGATCTCTGTATTTTCATGCTCTATACAGTGAATACCTATCTTCTAATAATCAAAACTGAGTAGTATTTTAAAGGAAATTTGGCTCCCAGAAATTTTGATATTAAAAGGCCTTCAACTAGCCTATGTTGACTTACTTGTTCTAACAGTTTTGCAAAAAAGCATCATTTCTTTGTTCAAATTTTTAAAAGTTTTTGCTTCTCCAGAAGGTAATAAGCAATGAAATCAGCCAAGTAGAATGGTTTGGCCTTTTGTCCCAGCTACTGAGGTGGCTGAGGTAGAAAAATTGCTTGAGCCCAGGAAGTAGAGACCAGCCTGGGCAATGTAGCTAGATACAGGCTCAAAATAAAATAAAACAAAACAAAATAAAAGAGAGAGAGACAGACAGACAGAGAGAGACAGAGAGAGAGAGAAAGCAAACAACAAAACCAAGCTGATCGCATGCACATTTGAACACCGGAATGCAAAGGGAACTAAGAATGTTAAGATCTTAATGCTATTAAAGGTTTAATCATAAGCACATATGACTTTTCTTACTTTGTTTTGTTTCTTTCATTTTTTTAAACTGAGACATTATTCAAATCTCTGGTTACTAGAGAAAGTAATAATGCATGTTAGAAAATCAATAAAAAATTCATAAATGTGTATATTATAATGGCATTATTCTTTGTGTTAAGAAAGAGTGTTTTAAGAAAGATAGCATTTCTAAAAAGCAATCATGTTTGCTTCTTGACTGAAAAAGAAATAGCTCCGTTAGCGAATAATCTGAACATCACTGGAAAAGGTATATTGCTTTGGGGATTTTTTAATTTTATTTTCTCTTTTACTTTTTAAATGTATGCTCTTAGGGTTTTCTTTCTCTCCCTTAAAAGCTTTTATGTTGGAGAATAACTCCTCTCACATTCTCAATTTTCCTTATCAAAACTGTGTTGCTTACAGCTTATTTGTCCCTTTTGTATTAGACAAACAGAGATATGTTTCCTATCTTAAATTACTTTCTATAAAATATGTCCTTAACTCAGTCACCAAAATACTAACAATGCTATTTGAGAAAGTTTCAGATCATAAATGTCAAATGTCCACAAAGAGAAGATAAGAACATCAGATTGTAACTTGGAAAAAGAAAAGTTCTCCCTCTTTCATCTCTTAATACTTTTGCTTACATTATAGGATAGGGCTTCTCTGCATTTCGAGAGGATGAAAGAATGCATTATAAAATCAAAGAGAGTACACTGCCTGTAGAGCTTTGGAAAACGTTAACTTCTCTGAACTAATCTTGCAATACTGCAGCTCCTATTCCCATTATAAGTTGGGATTCATGAAGCCTATAAAGTCTCTGTGATTCTAACGACCAGAGACCAATCTTCTCCATGCCACAGAACCTCAGTGTCCATGACTATTAATCAGGGAAGCAGCTAATCTGGTAACAAAAACAAATGCATATAAAAGAAAAGCAGATATACCTTTTTAGGTTTTAATACTTTTTAAAAAGTTTGACTATTTCACATCGCTGAATATAATTTATTCAAATTATTAGAAAAATTTGAATAAGATAATGATCATTTATAATAAGGCTACTGTCTCTAAATGGGAAAACAGGACAAGAATTGTTCTAACTCTTTGAGGAAAATGTGGGTTCCTATGATATAGCCTTTTCAGAAAGCTGTCTGTGATCATTAAAAGAGAAGAAGAACTTAGAAGACAAATATTGAGAAGAAAAAGTATTTGTTGAAATAATTTCTAAATATGAGGAGCATATCTAGGTGAGACATCTATGATGAAAGAATAAACATTTAAACCCCTGAATTCCTATGGCTTTACATGTACTAGCCAGATAGAGGGAGGAACTGGAATAAAAATTATAAAAATTATAGCAACATCTTTTCTCTGACTCTAATTCGCTATCTAGTAACTGAGAAACTGTCTATGGATTATTTTACTTAATCTTCACAAAACCCAGTAAGTATTTTTATTACTCCCATTTTTCTGATGTTAAACCTGATATCTGCAGGAAGAAAGTTACTATCCTCAAACCATAGATTAGAGGCACTAGTGAAATATGAAAGAAGAGTTATCTATCCACATAGAAAGTTCATGCTGTTATTAATTTTAACACTATGCTAAACACTGTTCCTACAAAATTAATTTCATAAGATAATTTAAATTTTGTTTTACTATATTAATATTTTTCTACATTAACTTTTTGAAACACAGAATCCTTTCTAAATGTCACTAATTAAAAAGTAAATATGACAACACTTAGATGAAAAACCATTGGCCCAGTAACTCCTGGCAATTTCTGAAAAGATAAATTTTAAAGAAATTTTATGTTAAATTTTCATAAGTTTTCATTCTAATACAAGCAGATTCACCCTAGTTTAACACAAGGAATTCCATTTTCTTTTGCCCAAAGAAACCAAAAATCTGAAAAACACATTAAACTTGTGAGAATATTCATCTCCACTAGAACAGTGTCATATCCTTCCCTTAGTATTCCTTAGTACTCTTCTATTTAAAAGTTTTAAAGCAATAAAAACATATATTCATTATTGTTAAGGACATTTCTCTCTGAAATTAGAGAATGTAAGACATTTGAAAAACAAAATCACATATTCTTTCTAAAAGAAATTCACACATAGGACCAGTTTAGACATTTGGAATTTGGAAAATGTTTTTATAAAATATTTGTTAAAAGCTTTTGAATTAGTTTTATCACAAAAGCTACTGTTTCTCAGATGATGAAAGGATTTGGCAAGTTTTGTGACCACTCTGTGTATTCAGTATGCAACTTCAATGATTTTAAGATTTCTATTCAGAGATGAGAAAGTTGTTAGTAAAATGGTGATATATAAAAATCTAAACAAATTCCTATAACGTATATAATAATTTTAAACAATTCAGTAAGATCCATTACATCTCTTTAATATCTCTTGACTTTGATGTTAATTTGCAAACAATGGCTGAGTTAATTATACTTCTTTGGCACATTTTCAACCAAGAAAAAAAATATAACAAGACTATGACTTTGTACCATTTTCAAATGTCTCTTACATTAAGCAGAAAATTCACATTTATTCAAATTATATGAAAATCATTAACATAGCTAAACAAATCATCTTGAAATACGACATCACCTTTTTTTTAAGTATGTGAAAAGGTCAAGTTTATTTCAAAAGAAACAAAACCCTAACAACATTTAACACTGGTTTTGAATTTAGTTGAGATTTGCTTATACAGTGTATTAATGTAGAATCATCAAAATTATGCTACTTCAAATATGTTCATTTTATCAATATAATTAGTGTTTTTAAAGCTCAAAGATTTTCAACATGTTTATGACTTTATTTACACAGAAGCATATAAACATAGAGTACAAATTTCTAGTTTTTCTGTATCTCTTCTTCCTACTCTTTTCTCAATTTCTACTTTTATTCATATAGATACAAGGATAGGCATAAAACATTTTTTTCTCCTAGAAATTATACATTTATAAGCAAGAAATCAAAGACAGTGGAGTAATTTGCTCTACACCAAAACCAAACCACATAAATATCTACTTTTTAAATATCCATGTTAAAAAATAACAGATGTAGTGCTTTGTATTGACTCATTACATATTTTGGATTGCAAATATATTTGTAGTTTTACCTCCTTTCTCTCCAACTTTTTTACTCTATTGTAAGAAACACCAAATTTTTACTGTCAGGAGGCAATTTCACAAAATTAAAGAAACTCTTTTGTTTCCTTTGCTTGTAACTACATGAAATATATGTTCATTAGGGAATATAAATTTATGTGAAAGAAATGTTTTCAACATAAAATCTTGCATCTTTTTTTCAATATTCCTATTAGTCATGACCAAAAAGAAAAAAAAAATAATAGCACTTTCAGGGAATATTCCACTTTTATCTGCAAAACATTTTTTGGAGTAGGAAAGTCATAAGTTGTTACTAGTGTTTTACAAGTAATTACTTGTAGCTCAGACGTTAAACCTAGCAGAAAAACGAAGAGAGCTGGACTTGGGTCTTAAAATTTTAGCTCAGTGCTTTGGCCATAGGCTACACAGACCACATCACAAGGTGGCTCTCCAGTTTTGCTAAAGAAGAGCTTATCATAAACATGCTAAAACACATTAACCTCTCTATCACTGGTATGAGTCAATATGTAACTTATTCAAAGTGATAAATATATATATTAAGCAACTCTATCTACAATATATTAGAAACAGTTGTCTCTCAAATAAAGAAATTTTCACCTGGTGTACAGTTGAGAAGAAGGGACATTGTCAAGAATTTGTTTATGGGTTTAGATTTTATTTTATTGAGTTGACACTGAACATTAACATATTTTTACCATTGGGGAAAAAATTACAGGGAAAAAAGCACATTCCTTATTAAACTATAAAAGGAAATCATGTAATATGGTGGACTATTTTATTTATCTAAAGGGCATTCTACATTCAAACTTTGGTTATATTTGTAAATGCTCTGATACTCTGATGACAAGAAACAAAATTGAAGAATTAAGAGAATGGAAGATGAAAACAATGCCAAGCAGAAGTTCATCTAGAAGGCAGTGAAGGGCGTTGAGTCACAGGTAAGAAATACAGAGTAGGGCTGGGGATATCGCTCAGTTGGTAGAGTGCTTATTTTGCAATCACAAGGTCTTGGGTTCAATTCCCAGCACTCCCCCACAACCCAAAAAAAAAGGAGAGTATAAACATCCTAATCAAAGTTTTAATATGATATGAAGATAAAATCGGACCAGAAAAAAATAATTTTCTCAGGTTTATGCTAGAATCATTTTTTTAACTTTTAGAACTCTTCTACTACAAGCAAGTGATCTCATAAAAATATACCAGGAAGAGGTATAAAAAAGTGTTATCAAATGCATTAGTGAAAGTGTGTTAGCAAGACTTCATTGTTTCCAGGAAAGGCTTTGAAAGAGCTTGGTTAACTCAGAAACCTCTATTTCATGATCTTTTGTTTTAAAACACAGACTTACTAATATCCCTCTTAATGCCAGATACATTATACCTAACAAAATTTTTCACTGAATATAACTTTAGGTTAGAGTTCTTGAATGCTCTACATATCCCCTACAACAGATAATATAAAAGGGGAGAAGGGCATTCCTGTAGGAAAAAAACTTGGATGGGCTGTATCCAAATCTAATGAACCAAAAAATGGGGGCAGGGAGCACTGGACAATGCACTTAAATAAGCTTCCCAGATGATTTATAAGGAAATCACATCTTGAAAATCACCTGCCTATATTTCTGTATTTGTTCAAATTTGAACCCCTAGGAACATGAAGATAGTTAACTCTGGAAGTGAGAGTTACACATTTAAGAAATTAATAAGTCTATGAATGAATGAATGGATGGAAAAATTGAGAACTGAAGCAAAACTAAATTTGTTTGGGTCTTAATAGGAAGAACATCTCTCTATCACCTTTGTCTCAATGTTCAAAGAGGTCATGGCTGTTAGAAAATGTAAGATGCAGTATTGCTGGCATCATATGTTAGTATGACCTAGTACAATTCACCAAGCAGATGTGTGATGCTTGTTGAATGAAATAATGTATTTGAACAGATTTTCTCAAATGGGGTCATTGCATTCTAGAAAGGAAAGCACAGGGCTACTGTTCAGATCCTCGAAGGGCACACTTTGACCTGCTTGGCATTTGTGCAGGCAGTGATGGCACTAAAAACAAATGAAGTTAGGATTCAAACACAAGGGAAGACTCCATAGCAAGGAACATTCCATAGGACTAATACAGTAAAACAGGCTTACCAGGAGAAACTATTATTTAGTATGTGAAAGACATTTTCAGACCTGTTCATAAGGTCTTATTTTTTTCAATTATACCAATTGATTTAGTGAGCAGTAAAAAATACATGTGCAGATTTTCAATAACATTTAGTCAATCGTGGTCATTAATTACTGTAGCCATAATAATTACTGGAATTTTTAATAATATTATATATTTCAAGATGAGACCTACTCAGATCGAGGTAATTCAGAAATTATTTTATTCAGCATCTTTGAGATTTAGAGCACTAACTTCAGGGGTGCTTAAAAGTGTTATATCTTAAAACACCACATATTTGGGTATTTTATTCTCTAATATGTACTAATTTCTATATTAAATTGTTTTCGTATTATATTGAGTAACTTTATATGAAGTATTTTAAGAAATCTTATGGACACTATTGGAGGATACACAGTTTTAATTTCTAAATCTTCAGACTTTTGTCAAGAAACTTTTTATAAAGAATTTCCATTTTAAAGTGGCAACTTTTTGGTTGTCCTGATACTTCCATTGCTCGATATGCAAAGGGAAAAACATTGAAAAAAAAAAAAGTGTATATGTATGGTACTTTGTGTTTTAAATTGTTTTATATACTTTAAATAATTAAAATATATTTATATAGATAAGTAGGTAATTAAGGAAACATTTTGGGTCCCCTCTTTGTATTTTGAAATCATTGAGTGAAAGCATTCATTTTTCATTAGGTGAAAAGTGTGTTCTTATTTTGCAAAGATGAGGAGCTTTCTGTCTTAAGAGATCTTCAGTTTAAAAAACAAGAGTGAATGGTCATTTTCTAAAAAGTTGATCAGAATGTAAAAGAATCTGTCAAAAGAATGCTTTAATGTAATGAGTCCCTCTAGCAAATTAAGTTTTTATTTTACAAAATTTGGCAGGATAGTTAGGTTCCAGAAACTCAATAACTACATTCAGCAAAGAGTATCAGTATAACTATAAATTGTTCATGATTATTCATTTTAAAACAAATGATATATGTTTATAATAACTTCATTTGTTGTGGCAATATAATTTTAATTTTTAATTTTGTATAATTATAGCTAAGGATGGAAAGCATACAGCATGACTAATGTCTTTATTTTTAAGTATCTCTGGAATGTGACTTTTAGATATGCATTTCAGCATCAATTTTAAGAAAGCCTAAACATTTTTTACAAGTAATATTTCATATTAAAATCTGTAAGAAATCCAGTTAAGTCAGTCAAATATAATTCTGATGATTTTAAAAATGAACATGATTTATACTGATAAATCACATGGAGAAAAATCAAACACATTATAGCTATTTGAGTTTCAACTAGAATAAGATGATAAATGCATGCAATGTAATGACAATGGGCTCATATTTACAAACAAATATCTTTTAAACTAATAAAGTCCCTCAAATTTTCTATGAGAAGAGTGGAATAAAATAGAGTTTTTATAAAAATCACCTTTTTTCTATCATCATAACTTGTTACCATGTTTTTGAAAAAACTGATTTCAATTTTTTTTTTTTAATTTGGTACAAGACATTGCAGGGGTGCTAAACCACTGAGTCATATCCCTGGCCCTTTCTACTTCTTAACTTTTGAGACACGGTATCACTAAGTTGCTTAGGTTCTCTCTAAGTTGCTGAGGCAGGCTTTGAACTTGTGATTGTCCTACCTCAGCTTCCTGAATCACATGGGTATGCACCACCATGCCTGACTAGATTTCAATAATTTTTAAGAACAATTCCTAATAAAATATTCTACTCATTGTGGCCATTAATTGCCAACATAACTACTGAAATATTTAAGAACGTTTTGCATTTCTAGTTGAGAATTACATAGTTTGAGGTTACATAGCAGATATGTTATTCAATGTCTCATAATTATAGCACCAATTTCTAAGGTGCTTAAAACCGTTGTGTACTAAAATTCCACAACTTTGGATATTTTATTATCTGATAGGCAGCATTAATTTTACATTAAGCTACTTTTGTGCTATGAATCTATAGTATTTAAAACAATCTTACAGAAAATACTTAATCTAGTTTAAAAATTACAGATGCCATATATTTTCATATGCCTAAAACATTTAGAAAAGAAATCCACATATATACAATTAAACAACTGAGTAATTAACTATTAATCAATAATATATTAACAATGCTAGAGTTTTTAATAGCTGAAACAGGATCAACAGTTTTGCTAATGTCTACTAGTACAACTAAAAGATTTTTTCCCTTTTTATCAACCAATTTTATTGAGGAATAATCCTTGTTTATATTAATGTTAGGTAATAATTATACCTTTGACTTATGCATTACTTCACAAGGTTTACAAAGCACTTTCCAGGCATGATAAATTTTCAGTCAGTTATAGCTTGGTATAAATAACAATAACAAGTTAAATCCTTAAAAACGTGTAAGTTTTAGCAAACTCATTCAGGAACATCTTGTAAATTCAAAAAGATATTTTAAATACCAAATGTTTCTATAGCATCTTACAACAGTCCTATGTACTAAAATTTGATATCATATAAAATTTCAAGAACTTAACATTTGTATTTTTGTCAAATAGACACAATCATATGTTTCCAATCAGTTTCAAAATTAAGAAAATGTGCATGGTACTGTTTTAGGGACTAGCCCAGTGAACTTAGAACATTGCATGTCATCACAGGGAAATTTTGTAACTTAGAAATAAGTATTATTTTACCACCAGTCACCTGTGCTAAGTGGGATTAGAAAGAAAAGTACAAACTTTCTATTACTTCTCAATATTAAACATGCTCAGTACACAGGCTAAAATGTCTAAATGAAAAGGGAAAAAAAGAATTAATGAAGGTCAGTTATTAATTGCTCATCATTAGGTATTCTCCAAAACCCAATCCTCTAGTTGGGAAACTAGAAACTTCATAACAGAGCAGCTGCTATCTAGAGGATACCAGCACTGAGCAGACACCTGGGTCTCCTTAAAGAATGTCTTGGTCTCATCCCCTTCAGTGTTACTGCCCAAAGCAGAGGACCAGTCACAGAAAAGTTCGTACCTCCATGAGTAAACCTGCAGCAGTAATGCCCACACTCCACCCACTAAGCTTATCCCTACTTGTCCTTCAGGACAATCAGAAGAATCAGCATGTCTAAGAAATATCCTCTGATCTGTCCCTCACTTCTGCATTAGGTGTTACCTTTAAATACAACTGGGTGCTTAATCCAATTATTGCAGGTAGAGAACACCACCAGAGTGATATATTTACATTTTTATTTTGAATGCTAGAGTGCAAAGTTCCTGCAAACAGAAGACTATTATTATTTTATTTGTATGTCCCTGGGACCAATTCCAGAACCCAGCACATAAATCAGTAAATGTTTATTGAATGTTGAATGCAGGTGCTATGACTACATCTGGCACATCTGCCAAACTAATGATTTGGAGATGAAGAGAAAGACTTAATTGCTTAGAAAGAAAGAAAGAAAGAAAGAAAGAAAGAAAGAAAGAACCAATAGCATGTAGTAAAAAATGCCATGATATAGTCTCCTCAATGGTGGTACAAATGCAGTTATTATACCATCAGAAACCATTCTGAACCTGCTATCATTGACTAAGTAACACCTCTGTAAGTCTATATATGGAGACATACATTATTTATTATAAAAGTACTCTACTGAGATCAACACTTGAAATCAAGAAAAGTGATTTATAAAATTATTTTTAGAAAATTCCTTTCCCCCCGGGGATTCCATATTTTATATGTAAAACTTAAGTGAAGCTTTCAAAGCATTACCTTATTTATTTTCTTTCCTGTTAAATATAGTAGTTATCTCATCACAAAAAAATTCAAAAATTGTTTTAAATATTTATAATGAAAAAACTGATTATCACTGAATGAAAAACACATTGTCTTAAAGGTGGATCACTCTCTCTGAAATAAGATTTCATTTTCTTCTTTTGAAAAAATTATTTTCCAAAGTGAAGCTCAATTTTAAAAATACATATGCTGAGGGGAGTTAGTGGTGTATTTCAGCGGTATAGCATTTGCCTAGCATACACAAGGCCCTGGGTTCAATTCCCTGTGCCACAATAAATGAATAAATCAAAGAAATTTCTATTGGTGCAAAACATAACTATACTACACTAAAACATATAAAAAGGATATCCTATATATATAAGATTAATAGTTTTCATGAAAGTAATGACCCTGAAAAGACTTTGAAATCTTTGCAAATGTTTCTGTCATTTATGGAAACATAAAACATTACTTTACTAGCTACCTCTTTCAACTTTATTCTATTTTTCTAAAGCATCCTTAAAATAACTGAGGGACCTCTTGAGATGAGGGCTGAAATATGTACTTTGGATATATATTATAGACAATAGTTGTGATCAAGGCAATTATAATCAGAGAATAAAGCAAACAGACTTGAATTTTTATCACATTTGCACACAATAAAACTCGATTAAGTATCAGAAGGGAAAGTGCTGCATACACAAAGCACAAAATACAGTCTAATAAATATTTCACATGCTTAGCTGGTTTCAATTTAGTTCTTACATGTAACTTAACGAGAGTCTAATGTGAAGAAAGTATGTTTAAATGTTCTCTTTTCCCTAAGACAAAATGATTCAAAACTTTTAAAATCTCTTAACCACTGCATACTTTACAATACAAGAGAAAAAAGAAAGAGAGAAATTATTAATTTTTAAAGTTACCCAGCAATTCCATTGCATCATCTTCATTGTCAATGTCTTCTTCTGTTACAGATGGGGTCGGGCTGTGGACGGACTCAAATGAATCCTGAGAAAGCATTGCTGCCAGAAGTTTCTTATGCTGCTGTTGCTGCTGTTTTAATCCTTTAGTCTTGGGCTCCATCTTCAAGCTGAAGAAATATTTAACATTAATTAGTGGTGGTGAGTAAAGAGAACTTAGAAATTTTTCATTCACTTATTTTATTATGCAGAATTATGGACATATCACTAATATTTTCCCCAAGACATAGAATCTCTCTGAGACAACCTTTGGTAATTCAATAACAAATTCCCAAGTAAGTGCAAGGACCCTGAAAACTCCTACTCTCACTTAAAAGAGGAAGCACTATGCTCTGCTGTTATCAACTATTGCCATGTGATAATTAATAGATTTTCTGATATTTAAAAAGAAATAGAAAGTTCAGATAATGACTCACTGATTTATAAAACACTTTAATGTCAAGCAAAATATCAGCCATGGATAAGTATTTGAACATGCTACACTAAGATTCAAAAATTAAAAAAAAACAGCTCTAATTTTTTTTTGAGTGTGTGTATACTGTTGTCCTAGCACCATTTGTTGAAAAGACTACCATCTCCCCCAGTTATCTTGCAATAATTACACTACTTTTAAATCTACCTCTTTGCATTGTCTCCTGGGTGACAGTTCTTTGTGTTAAAATATACATGTGTGACATCAAAGAGAGGAGACTATTGTACATTCATCAATATTCATCACTTTGAGTGAAATGTGGACACCTTATTTCTGTTTCAGTTTCTTTACCTTCCTTACTATTAAATATCATTGCTTTGAGTGTCCAGTAGCATTGTAAATTTTGTTTCAAAAACCACTATATAAAGTCCATTATATATACTCAAATTTCTGGTATTTATTCTTCCTTCCTGATGTTCCAAGATTCTCTTGTTCATCATTTCCTGTTTGAAGAACTTCCTTCTTTCCTTCATGTTCTGAGTTTCCTTTTTCCACCACCTAGTTCCACCATGATGTTCTGCCTTACCTAGGGCTAAGAACTTTGGAGTCAGCTGACCATGAACTGAACCTCTTAAACAATTAGAAACAATAAGTTTTTCCTCCTCTAAGTTGTTCATGTCAGGATTTTTGGTCATAGCGATGCAAAGCTTACTATAATATTTGTTGTACTTAGGATTGAACTCAGGGCCTTGTGAGTGCTAGGCATGTGCCCTACCACTGAGCTCTAACTCTGATTTCTTAATTAAAAGGGGGATATGATACCTTAACACTGGACAAATCTGGTGGACATCACTTTAATCAATCAAACTGAGTGTCACCAATTATGGGACAAGATGACATTATGTACCTCCTGATATGACACAATGAGGAAATACATAATATAACCTATGATGAATTGTTTCCAAAAATGTTTAACTCAAATTTAATCAGGAAATAATCAGAGAAATACAGATGTGAAAACATTTTTCAAAATAACTAACATGTAGGTAGTCTTCAAAATCCCAGTGTCAGGAAAGAAAACAAAAGACAGAGGACTGTTCTAGATTTCAGAAGACTAAAGAGACCTTACAATTAAATTCTACACATAATCCTTTATTGGATGTTAGCTAAAAAAGTAATAAATAAATATACTAACAAACAAAAGCCCACAAAAGATCTTACTAGGAAAAGAGTGGATATTTGAATGTGATATAAAATTATAATATAAAATTTTTAATATAAAAACTTTGTTAAATGTTTTGATATAATAATTATATTACAGTTATATAAGAATATATCCTCATTCTTAGGAAATGCATGTATGTTATAAAATCTACAACTTATTTTTAGATGGCTCAGAAAAAAAAAACAGAATAGACAGATGATAGATACAAAGATAAGTTAGATAACAGGTCATAAAACAAAGATTGCAAAATGTTAATGAATATGAGTGAAATGTGTGTGAATATTAATAATTGCTACTCTTAAATTTTCTATGGTTGGAAACTTTTCAATGTAAAAAACTGAGAAGAAAAAAATATGAAAGCACACACATCAATATTTATTTCAGGGGCTGGGGAGATAGCTCAATTGGTAGAGGGCTTGCCTTGTAAGCACAAGGCCCTGGGTTCAAGCCCCAGCACCACAAAAAAAAAAAAAAAAAAAAATGTATTTCATTTTTCAACTTAAGTCCCCCCAACATATACAGGATTATTGCTGAGATATAAAAATACATCCCTTTTAAAAATAATTTTAAAATAATTTAGTAACTACCCATGTAACTTTAAATAAATAAAATTATTTTTACATAATAGTAGTATAGCTAAAACATAACTATTCATTTGCCAATTGATGAAATAAGTTTATTTAGTCCCAGCTTCTTGCCATGGCATTTATCTTCTTCATCATTTCTGTTTGTCCTTTAACTGAGAGATGATGTTAACAATTTGAAAGTCTACCTTCACCAGTACCTTGACCAGTTTTATTCATTGAGAAGTAATACAAAACAAATTGCAACAAAATTTTAGTTCAGATTTCACAGCTGATACGTCTAACATGCAAAACTGTAATTTACATCTAGAGTATTTTAAGTTAAATTATTTTACAATAACAGTATTCATGTGTCATGGTAGCTCCATTAGCTTTTGATTAGGATGATGGATATATACATTATTTTGATAAATGAACCAAGTCTATTTTCAAGATACATAACTTTGGGCAAGTTACTTATCCTTTCTTTTCTTGCTTTCTTTGTCTGTAATGTAGATTATAGAATTACCTACTATATATAGTGGTTTGACAATTTAAAAGGGCCAATAGCAGTAGGGAAAGTAGCTACATTAATATACCTATTGAACAAATCAGTTTAAGTTTTCATTTATGACTTTGCATTTTATACTATAAACTTAAATGACAATGAAATATTTTATTGTATAATATCATACACTTAATGAAATATACTTTGTTTTATGCAAAAAAATCAGTTATAGTTCTAAAGCAATCTTCCCCTTTAGGAGTAAATAATAATTCTCAAAGTATTACTGTTTGAAGCAGGTGTTTTATGAATGTTCTGACTATGTTTACTTATTACTATATACCTAAATTATATACAATGGTTAGAAGTTACATGTTTCATGCAAAATTAAGATATATACTATCTTAATGATGTTATTTTATATAAATAAGCATAACTCCAATGTTTATTTTTATTCTCACAAAAAATAAGATTATTTTGTAAGGTTGATATATGATCAAAACATGCCTAGTTAGAAACAAATATATCTACACAAAAGTAATCTTAGATTTCTATTCCAGGTCTATAGCTATTTTTCTAGATTCCTTGAGGCTGGATGTACTCTGCTGCATAAGCCCTATATTATGTAATACCCTCCAGGAGGATCTGAGGCTTGACCTTGTTATCCATTACAGCAGTTCTCCATGTTATATATCAGCATAGCCACTGAGTAGGTTAAATAAGGAATCTACAGTGTTCGGATCAGGTTTTGCTTTCATGAGTTAGGAAAACAATTTCAGTGTTCTGAGCAGCTTGAAATTCATAATTACAGATAAGGACTGTGGAAAATATCAGAACACACATTGAGAGGTTCCCAAAAGCTTCTGCTAGGTGAGTACGATGGGGGCTGAGACTTGATGATGGAATTGCAGAAGGCAGAAGTCATGTCATTGGAATGTCAAAAAGTTATCTGGTGACATCAACAAAGATGGTTTCAAAAGATGATGAGAATAAAATTCTATTTGGAAAAGACTGCTAGTGGAGGCGACAATGAACAAGATGACTCCAGTGAGGAATCTGGTGGTAAAAAGAATGAAAAGTAGAAAGCATTAGCAGCTGGGGCCAGGGAGGAGGCTTCCTTTGGTAGAGAAGCATCCCGTCAGGCTTTTATGCTGATGGGAATAATCTAGTAGAGGGGATAGAGGGGAACACAGTGAATGAGCAGCTTGCATAGGGACAGACTGAGCATCTAGAGCCCAGTGAGGGGCTTGCTTTGGGTGGGAGTGTGGGCTGCACCCACTTGGGCACAGGTGAGCCAGGTAGCCACCAGTGATTCTGGGAGGGTGTTTGTGAAGGAAGGGTCTCTTCCTCTCTGAACCTATTTCCTCCATGAAACAGGAAGCAGGGTCATCAGCAGAGAATAAGATGGGAAGAAGGGTTGGGGGTTTGAGGAGATTAGTAAAGGCATGAAATCATTCCTGAGGACAGTGGATGTGTGAATGGATCAGGCACTGGCAGCAACTTCACCGGGCAGTTCCAGTGTGTACCTCATTGGAAGGTCATGAGTTCAGTGACCCTAGCCAATGGGGCCACATGCTCTCCAGCCTTTGCTGGTTTCACCACAGAATAAATAATTGGATTTTAAAAGGAAACTAAGCCAAAAGAAAAAAGGGACATGGGAATTGAAGGTATATATTTAAGAGATTGATCACAACAGTGAGCCGTGGACAAAAGTTGAATAAGGAGAAACACAAGGAACAAGGTGGATCGGGAGCAATGGAAATTTAGCACAATCAAAATTAGAATGGAAATTTGGCACACCCAAAAATTGGGTGCCAGAAGGAATGAACTAGAACAATGACTGACAGAAGGGGAGGAACCTGAAATTGACATTACCAATTGCAGATAATGATATGAGAGGGTCTAGGTTATGACAGAGGGAATGAGTGGGTCAGGAAGGTGGAATTCAAGACCAATAGTTAAGAGCAGGCAAAGGAAAGGAGAGGCCAGATTTGGAGAAGAATCACTGATGTTCACATTGATTTTACCAGGAAGGTAAGGATTTAGAGAAAGCGTATGTTTTGGGAAAGGGGAATGACAAGGGGATGGTAAAGTATTGCTTCAAGAACATGTAGATGATGATCAGGGTGAAAACATGGGATTCTGCAAGTCACCATTCTAGGGAGGATTTTTTGATTTTTTTGTAGAGGGTGAAAGGAGAGAGCAAAGTCTGTAAGCAGCAGAGAAGCAAAAGCCAGCCCTGCCTCTTCTCCAGTCCCACAGGCTCAGGATCAAAGTGAAAATAGCATCATTAAAAGAAAATAGCACTGCTGTGGGCTGCCAGAATGCAAAGAGCAGTGGTGAGTGACAAGAGGGGGTTGGAGTCTTTCTAAGAGAACCTAGGGTTCTCAGGACCTTTGTCTGGCCCCGTTTTCCAGATCTAAACCTAGATCTTAATAACAAGATTCCTGGAACTCTTTACAGAGAGAAGCTGTAAAGCATTTAAGGACAAAGGATTGGGAGCAAGATAGCCTGGCTCAGCCACTTAGCTATCCAACCCTGGAACAGAGAAGCAAACACCCTGGGACTTGGTTTCCTCATTCCTGCAGTAGGGATAAAAAGCTTTCATGAAGATGAAGCGGGTTAAGATAGACAGAACACATAGTGGGGATTTCATAGGTCATGTGTTCAAGTAACACAAGGGTGGCATCCTGGAGATGTGCATGACTTTTCTTGAGCTGTAATGTCCAACATAACAAGAAAGGGAACATGGTGGGAGGCCTTATGAAAAACAGGAGCAGTTACTATTTCAGTTTGGTGTTAATGTACTCAATGAATCCATTTTGCTTTGGTTTAGAAGGGTAACTTCTAATCTAGGGTCAGATGAAAAAATACAGTTTGAATTTAGTAGGCCCCTTCCCCATCCCAGCCCCCACGGCAGGCCTGTCCTGGTGGAGCCCCTCTCAGTCCACACCTGGCCTCCTGTCCCCAGTCTCCCCTGTGTCCCCAACCTTGCTCCCATCTGTTTCACACTCTGTTCCTGAGCACAAATTGGTAAATATTAGTTTGCTCTGACCCCATGTGCTCTGTGTGGTAGAAACCAGTTGACTTCTCTTATGAACTAGATCCTGAGCTTGTAAATTGCACCCTCATAGCATATTAGAAAGAATCTGTGCTCTTTTCTTGACTCCAATTAGACTTAAAATCAGCATACTACAGTGACACAGTTACATCAATGTTTATAGTAGCTCAATTCACAATAACTAGATTGTGGAACCTAGATGCCCTTCAATAGATGAATGGATAAGGAAACTGTGGTATATATAAACAATGGAATATTATTCAGCCATAAAGAAGAATAAAATTATGGCATTTGCAGGTAAATGGATAGAGTTGGAGAATATCATGCTAAGTGAAATAAGCCAATCCCCCAAAACCAAAGGTTGAATGATTTCTCTGATAAGTGGATGATAATACATAATGGGATGGGGGTGGGGGGAGGAGGTAAGTGAAGAAAGGAGGAAGGATGGATTATGTAGAGGGAAATGAGGGGAGGGGAGGAGGTAGGGGGAAGGAAAGATAATAGAATGAGACAAACATCATTACCCAATATGTATGATTATGCAAATGGTATGACTCTACTTCGTGTACAGCCAGAGAAAGGATAGTTGTACCTCATTTGTGTATAATGAATCAAAATTAAAAAGAAGAAAAAACAAATTAAATGGTTCCCTTCATATTAAAGCCCTGGGAGTTGGAGGGATCATAAAGTTTCACACTTAGTTGTTGTACTTAGGTTTTAATGTAGAAGAGCTCTTTTTATAAAAACATGTCTAAATAATATGTTTTATAATCAATTTAGTGAATGCTAACTTATTAAATGCTTATTATGTACATAGCTTTGTGTGCACTAGATTGCAGAAATAAGACTCTTTTCTTTTTCTTTTCCTTTTCCTTCCTTTTATTCATTCTTTCTTTCTCATTTTCTGAATGTTAAAGAAGAAAGTATTTTTTTTTTCTTTCATATTACTCTTACCTGGTATCTAGCACATTATCTGGCATTAATGGTCAATGATTATTTAGCAAATTGACTTTTTCTTTTTGAATTACTTTTTTCTCTTACAAATACATTAAATAAATTCAAAATTAAGGAGATGCATATGTCTTCAACTTGAGAGATAAGAAAATCCAGGTAATTAGGAAGACTGGTAGTGAAAAGAAGAAACCATGTAGATATTAATGTTGAAGACAAAGAATAACTGTTAAATTATATATGCATAACTTCTGTGCATCAGTCTGCAATGATCAAGATGATTTTATGAGAGTTGAAACAAATATTTTCTTTGGTTTCATTAAAACACATGATTTGAACATTAATATAGCACAGGGTTGGAAAATCTAGATATGGATTAAGCCCTAAATTTTGCTTAACACACATGAAGTCTACGAATAACTAGTACCATGTTTTGCAAAATGATTATTTGAACTGGAATATGTTTTTTTCTACATAAATAAATGAATGAATTTCTAAATAACAAATTTTAAGCCCTATCAAAATGACTTCATCCATGTTCTGAAATAAGTATATGTTTTGTATTTGTAGTTTAAAAAAATTTGTTAGTATATTTTAGATATTAAGATTTCTCTTTTGGATTTCATTGACAGATTTACTATTGATTAATCAATACTTTATATCCCTAAAATTTTCATGTTAGAATATGTCTAAATTACTAAGTTTGACTTTATCTCGGTCATGTTTTACATTTTTTTGTATGATGTCCATAATAGGCAAGATATGACAATATTAGGGCTATTTCTGTGCTCTGGGTCTTTGCATGTAGAGGAGTAGCCTTTCTTTGATCCACTTTCTTCCCTCTTATCCTGATTCATTTCCAGTCATATGACTGAACATCACTTGAACTTATGTCACACACTTGTACGTTGCCACGTTTGTCTCTCTAGAAGGGGAAGCATTTCCAATTTTCTTTCACTAGCACATCAGAAGTCATTTTGAGCTTTAATGAAAAGGAAAACTTCTTAGCAGGAAGTAAATTTAGCTTCTAAGTGGTCATTTAATATGCATTTTTAAACAATAAGATTTTTATTAATTATATGGCATATTTAAAATCAAACAGCAGTGCTAAGTTACAAAACCAGTTCACCAGATCTATAATATTTATGGATATTATTCTTGTTTTAATAAGGTGGTTCAGCTTTAAAGGAACCTCATTAGGTTTTCAAGGTCTGATGAGCCTATTTACAAATTCACATTAAGATTTAACAAGTAATTTAAGGAAATTCATTACACAGCTATTGCAAAGTCTAATTAAGATGCTTTAAAATAAGATTATATAGGATTATGAAGCTCAATTTTTGTTTACATTAATTTTGTAAACATGCAATTATTTTTTAGAACTCTTAATGTTCCATGAGTATACATATTTTCCCACTAACGTGTGGAACGAGTTACAGCAAAGATGCCAATAGGTAGTATCTGACAAACAGGGGAAGTCTGGAAGCATTCCCCAACACATTCCCCTCTCTTTTGTAAACACCCTTCCTTTTCTTGTTCAGGCGTTTTAAATTCTTTTTTTTTTTCAAGCTCTCTCAACTCTGAATTTATTTGAAAGTCGAAGAATATCTTTCCCATATCTGGTGGGAAAATGTCCATCAACACACAAAACAACATTTCATGTGGAATTTAAGAGATTTGCAGAGCTCTTAAGTCCTAGCCAGAGACTGTCTAGAGGTCACAGACTTCCTAGTAGTGTCTCTTGTCCTGTTCTGTTAAGTTTCCCCTTATTGCCCATGCAACTGCCTTTACTTCAACCAGCATTGAACCCTAGAGGTATCAGTTACACATTCCAAAATTGCTGAACCTTTTCAGACAATGCCATATTTGGGAGGTCTAAGAAAAGAAGTCTAATTGACATACATTATTAAAACAAACAAACAAACATGCAAACAACAACAATAAAAACTCCAGAAAATTATTTCAGGTAAGTTTCAACCCATAAGACTCTCAAGGTTTAGTATACCATCTGTTTAATTCTCTGTAATCTAATAGTGAAAATCCAACCTGTCATGTGTCTGTCATTCTGCATGAAAGGGAAGTTGGCTATGTGCCAAAGATAGAGTATTGTAATAACAGTGGTTCAGAGAAACCATGAACAACAGACAGTAGGAAAAAAACGAGTAAGGATTGGGGTAAAAACTGAAGATAGACAAGAAGCAGTCTTTCTGGTGAATATTCTTTACTTTGCAGATGTCTAGTGACAGTCCTCACCAACTTCGCTCCTGTGACAGATGTCTATTGACAACAACCATATGCAAGCCCCAGTGGGAGAAAAAAAAATGGATGAAGTCAGGCTTGAAAATCAAATATTCTCTGAGGAGTCTAGAATATCATTCAGCTTAATGCTTAAGACTGCTAAATTACTGTACATGTTCATTACTACTTAAGGAGAAAGGCTAATATTATAGTTACAGACCCTAGAGCCATTAAAAAATTTCTCTACAACACTTTCTTATTCATCCAAGTCAAACCTAATTTTGTGTGAACTATTAGCATAAATACAGGAATGTTGTTTTGTATTTGAAAAAGGAAGAAATAGAGTTTCTACCATAGTTTATCACTGTTCTCCACATTTAATTCAGATATGTACATATTTTTTCCTGCTCTAATGGAACATCAAGATAGAACTTCACCACTTTCTTTATTTTATAGATATATCTGAACCCATAACTTATAGACAAGGAAAAATAAAAGTGAAAGCAACTTTTCAAGACAAATATTTGAGAGCTTTTCATAGACTGTACACCTGTAATCTCAATGACTCGGAAGGCTAAGGCAGGAGAATCACAATATCAAAGCCAGCCTCAGCAACTTAGTGAGGTCCTGAGCTACTTCAGGAAACCCTGTCTCAAAATTTAAAAAATAAATAAATAAAAGAAGTACTGGGGATGAGGCCCAGTGCTTAAGTGTCCCTGGTTCAATTACCAATAAAAAATATATGTGTGTGTGTGTGTGTGTGTGTGTGTGTGTGTATAGAGAAAGAGACTGAATTTTCTTAGAAAGGGATTCAACTAAGATTGCAGAAAGGATCCCCCTTTACTCAGCATTCCCAAGAGAACAAGAGCTCACTGAAGTTAAGAAGAGCACAGAAGCAGTAACATTTGCAATAAATAGCTCTGATTATTATTATGATTAAAGGAAATCAAAATGAAAGCTGACATCTCTCTATTTTACATTTAAGAACTAAATATCTACCAGTGAATAAAGATAAAGGTCTAATGGGTGTCATAAGTCTGATATTAAAAATAAAATTACCCTCATTGACAGGTGAAATTGATTTGGCATTTCACAGAAAAAGATAAATGGATTTTTAAAGATGGTTTTCTTCTTTTTATATAGGATACTTGAACTATTTATATAATTTAAAAGTTATTTCTCATGGAAATAGAATTGATTTTCTATATGCCTGAAGCACATTAATGAGTATTTTGAGCTTCTTTCCCTCCAGCCAAGTGATAAGTCAAAGCAAAGAACCTCTGAAAGCTATTACATTGTTGAAAATAGTTTTCTCTTTAAGAAAAAATAGTTATGGGCTGCTGCTAAATTTATCAGACGCAGTGTCAAGTTACTGTGGCTAATCTATGAATAGGAAGAAGGCTTCTGTGGTGGTCAGCTAATGACAAAGAAAGTTCCTATTACATCTTAATTATGAATACTCAAATCTGTTTTCTCAATCTGGTGTAAGCCAGGCCTCCCATAATGCTTTCCACCTCAACTTCCTTGAAGTTTTAATTTTGCTTTGAGTTGCATTCTCTATAGTGGGTATTACCAAAAAAAAAAAAAAAAAAAAGACACCAAGGTAATACTGAATATGCATATGCTTTATCTAATAAATATGATCTGGAGATTTCAACATTACTCCACTTGTACCAGAATATGGATGCTCAAGGTAAATTTGCCACCATTTGAGCATCAGGGCTCTGAGTAAGAGTTATATGTAGTTTCAGGTTTATAAATCCTAATAGTTTAAAAAATTAAATAAATAAATTATGAATAATTATATTCAATCATAGTTTTCAATTATAAACCAAAATAGTTCTAAACCAAGATTGCTATTTCTTATACTTCACATTCACTCCACTTCTTATAGCATATTATGCATTTAAGTTTTCTTCTTCTTGATGACAAACTATATCGTTTTAGTACATCAGGAATTTCCTCTCCAATTCTTAACAGCTAGTCACTTACTCCCCAGTTACAGTAGGTCCTGACTAACAGCTTATAACCTTTAAATTATTTTCCCCTTTGGTTGTAGTAGCAAAGAGATGGTGGCCACCTAGATGTGAAGAAAAACACCAAAACCAAGAGCAAGACTGATAACACTCTTAAGTTGACACGTAAAACTATGTATTTATTATGTGCAGTGGGGTGTTTTGAAGTATACACACACACACATAGTAGGAAAGTTTAATCTAGCTAAATGTTTTATTCCCACATGAAGTCTACCAATTTTCTATATAAAATTACTATAAGGTGTTTCATCAAAATCCTGCACTTGGGTTTATTTTCCATTCACCTTTTAGTGACTAATCATAGAATCTGAGAAGACAGCTCTTCTTACCTTCCTGCAGGGCTAGAGCCACTGTCTTCACTTTCCCATTGGTCATTTTTACTTCTTGGAACTGGGGGCTGCAGCATTTCAGCAGCCAGTGGATCAGCATCGTTTTCTTCTCTACCAATCCATTCTCCAATCACTCGGGGCCTCAGAAGAGAAGAATTAAATGCCACTGTTTCCTGGAGAGAAGAAAAGAATGTACTGCTTTAGATTGCTTTTTCTTCTTAATGGACAACAGGAAAATAATCCTGTCTAGAGGGATGGCTGCTCACTCAAACCAAAATGTTCCTTTCTTCCTTCTGAATTGACATAAAACTTCAGTGCTCATCTCCACTTAATTTCTTATTCTGTGTAGTTTATGCTGATTCCTGAAGATCACTGTGATAAAGGATTTAGTAAAGAAATCTTAGATTTTAATTTGGAAGGTTATATTTGTATTCTCAGAAAGGAGACAAGGGACCGGCATTCCTGGTGGAAAGGAGGAGGGTGTTGTAGGGTCCAAAATTGAGAGCACGGTGTAACTCCTGGGAAATGGTACATAATTTCTCTGGAGGAAATTGGGTTGGGGTCATTGGAAAAGGCAAGAGGAGATAGGGCCAATGTGTGCATTGTCTCCAGTTGTAGAGCATCCTGGACTTTTCTGGATCCTGTAGAGGTTGGAAGGAGGGCAATATCAGTGACAGGTACATCATGCTAATTCAAAAAATGTTAATCTCTTTTCATAGATTTGAAAATGAGGCAACTCATTCGATTGAATGACTTGGACATGATGTAGCTATAAAAATTGTACTGCATGAAGATACTGAATATATGTAATTGCTAGGGATATTTTAAGTGAAGAAAAGGACAAATTAAAAAGCAATACCTATACATTGATCTAATTTTTATTTAAAATTCTTAAGGGTTGACATCCATCATTCATTCCTTTATTCATTCTGTAATGTTCCTTGAGGCTTCGTATGTGCAAAAAATGCTGTCTACTAGGGAAAACAATGGTGAATACAAGCAAAATTTAATAAAGGTTTTATCTAAAGGGAGGAACTGAGAGTGATTCTAAACATTTGACATGGTATTTCCATGTCTTTTAAATATTCTACAATAAATATAATCTGGTGATTTTGAAAATATTTTTATCTAAGAAAGATATGTTTTGCTTAAATTATGTCTAGTGATAAGATTTAGTATTAGAAGAATTTTGAATAATTCCTGAAAATTCAGATCTTGTGTTCTGAGTCTTCACAATTCATAAATATACAAATCCAATACATGGCATAACACAAAAATAATATTACCATATATACAATACAATGTACAGTTAACATACAAATACAATAACAAAAGCAACATATAAAGATGACATAGATAATATTTGATAAGGCTTTCTCCAATTGACAGCAAGTAATAGAAAGTAGTTGGATACCTTAATATCATTTCAGCCTATAAAACATAGTAGATATATTTTAATGAGAGTATGTAACTTAACAACTAATTTGAACTCTGTCTACCCTTGTGTTCCCTGAGTTAGGAAAACAAAGAACTCCAATGACTCTCTGCTATGAAATCATGCAATTAAATTAATGTTTTGAAATAACTGGAAAGTCATATTCATTTGCCAAAACTGAATGTCATTTGAAGTAAAGGAATTAAAATTGAATATATTGGTAAAAGTTAAATCTATATTTGCTTTTAAAAGCAGATTAGGGAAAAGACATGTTTCAGAATTTTAAAAAATGAACATATTTACAGCTGCAGAATCTAGTTTGGTCTATTTGAAATGTTATTCTCTGAACTTTATTTTCTCCAACTATAAAGTGGGGGTAATGGGAATTATTAAAGCTACTGTATCAAATCAATTCATAAGTAACAATGAAATCATAAAATTCTGTGTATATGCTAGATATAATTACTTAAGGACATGCACTCTATTCAAACCAGAATAGCTGGAAGTGTTGAGTTGGGCAAGAAGAGATGCTTGGTATCAGTATGGGCAGAGGAACAAAACAGGAAACTGATGGTATGGTTTTCAACCCATGAAGTTTTATTTTATAGATAATGTATCAAAAAGGTGATACAATTAATTCAATGTTATTCATTTCATTTACATAATGGGGAAGGATTCGGTTTGGAGATTTGTCTTGCTATTGGCTCACAGTAGCCTAAGGACTGGTACAAAGAAGGTAACAGTTACAACAACAGAAATGAATAAATTTAGGTGCTATAAAAAAAAAAGGAAGAAAGAAAGGAAGAAACAAAAGCGAGAAGGAAGAAAGAGGATTTCAAGTTGGGTATGATCAAAAACTTGTGAACTGCAGAGAATCAGAAATAACTCTTGAGTTGCTTGCTGGGAAATTAAATAAAATGACAGACTCTACAGCTGGTGGAAAGTAGTGAGCAGAGAGAAGGATAAATGGTTTAGTATCCAGGATATTTAACTCCTCTGGCAACAGAAATTTAGTGAGAAATAGCTGACAAGCAAGGCAATAAAACGTCACAGAATGTTGGAGTAAATTTTTAACCTACAGTTAACTGAGATATGGTGTTGCTAAATAAAAGACTAAATTAATGCCATTGGCTTTGCAATATAGTGGTTGGTGGAAGCAGTGAAATGGTAAGGAAATGATATGGGGAGGCTTGAAAAATGAAGACCAGTGTTATGTGGTGTTAAAATATTTGATAAAACTATCATCTGTGGATGATAACTTGGAAGTAAGATAGTAAGCATTCTTAATAGTCTTTCAAAATTGAGAATGGAGCTATCCAGGAAAAATATTATAAATATCATGTAATTTGCTTTCAGCTACATATATGTTTCTTCAAGAAATAAATGAGCTCAGAAAATAACTGGCCAATTTAGAGAAAGTGTTAATAGTCTGGCCAAGTTTCTCATCTCTCGCCTTTCCAGACATCTAAAGATCTTTAAATTAAAATAAATCCTATGCAAATGTTAAAAACCCATGGCTCTGCCAGAAAAATTAGGCCTCAGGGTAAAGAAGAAATCAAGACCACAGCTACAAGACCCTTTATTAAGACCTCTGGAAAAATCAAGATGGTGATTATTAAAGTCGTTCGCAATACCTAAAATGCCAGTAACTAAATCAGGAAACAGAGGCACATCTTGAAAAGAATTATGAATATGGGTTTGATACAAGAAAGGAAGAGAAATCAAAATGTACAGGAAACCAGAAAATTATTTGAGATAGTTGGAATCATGAAAAACATCAGCTAAAGTAGAAGAAAGGAGACTACATTTTATATTCATGATATAAAAAGTCCTCTGAGACTCCCACAGTCAGAAAGCAAGGTGAGGAAGTTGCTCAAAGGCATCTTCCAGTGCTCTTTCAGGTTAATAAAAATAAATAAATAAAAGAAAGAAAGGAAGAAACTTCTAGAGGGGAAGCCAAGAGCTGGGGACTCAGAGGGAATCCAGATCCCACTCCTTGGGTACAATTAAGGAACAATCCACCCTGCCTACTTCTTTTGACAGGAAGAACTGGTAACATTTGCCCAGCAGAATTTCAGAATTGCTATGAATCAGGGATTCTACAAACTTCCCATTTTTCTCCTTTTCTAATGGGAGTATGTAATATGGTTATCTCATATCAGTTCCATCACATAATGGAAAAGAAGAAACAAAACTCATCATTCACATCTATTCATTATTTATGAAAAAAATCAAGAGATTTTGGAGACAAGTTATAAATTAATGTGAGGTAAGCAAGCTTACTAAATCTAAGATAAAATTTAATAAATAATTTTCATTCCTATGTGCTATATAAAATAGATACCATTTATACTAACAGCCAGAAAAGGTTGCCTAGGAGCCAGGTTAATAAAATTTGCATAATATCTTTTCAAATGCACCCATATGGATTTATTATAAAACACTGCAAAATTTAAGTAAAATCCATGAATTGTATGTTCATATATAGAGTGACTGATTTAAAAATTAAAGATGTCAATTTTCCCATATCAATCTACTCCATATTGTGATGTTGTAAAACTGCTAACTAAATCCATGAGAAGCCATTTTTCATTATAATTTTGGATGGCAGACAGTGTTGGCAAGAATGAAGAGAAAATATTAATATAAATTGTTGGTAGTATAAATATATACAAACTTTTTAGAGAAAAAAATTGCATTACCTAATAAAAATAAAAATGCATATGATGCACATGTCATATTACCAAGAAAGCACATCTAAGGGAAATTATTGCTTACACAGGCAAGAAATGTGTACAACAGGGTCCATAGCATCATTTTTTGGTAAGAGAATTGCAAAAAAAGGCTTGAAGTAATGCACCCACCATTTATATAAAATTAAAAATTTTGATACAAAACTAGGAAATAAACTCATAGGAAAGTGTGTGTGTGTGTGTGTGTGTGTGTGTGTGTGTGTGTGAGATAAAATGACAAAGAGAATAAAATTAAAATTCAGGATAGAATGAAGTTGGCTATCATTGGTTGGTTATATTACACAGGCTTTCAGCTATATCAGTAATGAATTATTCTTTAACCACATGGTAGCTACCTAGATATTCATTGTATTATGATTTACATATTTCAATGCATGAGATATCCATAATAATTTTTAAAAGTAAAAAAAGAGAACATAGGTTACTGAAATTTCTTTAACCTAGGTGTGGATTTTCTTTCCTTTTTGGTTGAGGTAAATTTTCATCCCTCCGTCCTTCAAGGCCTCTCTTTTTCCAATTGATATTGCTTATCATTTCAGTAAGAAAATGAAAGCAATCAGAAGCGACTTTGCTTGTCTTCTCACTACCAAGCCACCAGCACCAGCTACTAGGCTTCATGTCTACAGTTACATATGAACAATCATTTCTTCTTTTCTGAATTCTGGCATACAGAAGGAATTCACTCAAAAAAGATTTGTTGAGTAAATGGAAGAATGATGCAAAGTTGAGGTGATAAAAAATTCAATGACACATTATGAACATCATTAGTCACCAAGGAAACATAAATCAAAATCACAATAAAATACCACTTTACACTCATGAGGATGGCTGTGTAATTTCAAAAACAGATAGTAATAAGGGATAGCAAAAACGTGGAGGAGATGGAACCCTTATACTTTCTGGAGGAATATAAAATAGAGTCACCACTAGAGAAAAGAGTTTAGTAATTCATTAAAAGTTAAATATGGAGATACTGTTTGGTTCAGCATTTCCATTCCTAGGTATATATCCAAGAGGAATGAAAATATGTCCATACGAAACACATACATGAATGTTCATAAAAACATTATTTTCAACAGCTGAAAAATACAAACAGCTCAAATGTTTATCAATGAATGAATGAATAAACAAAAGTATGTTAATACAATTATATTCAGAAAGAAAATGAATGAAATACTGATGTTTCTCTGAAACATGGATGAATCTTGAAAACAAGCTAAGTGAAAGAAGACAATCACGAAAGCTACATATTGTACGAATGCATTTATATGAAATTTCCAGAATAGGCAAATCTATAGAGACAGAAAGTTTTCTAAGACTGAAGAGATAGACTTGGGAGTAACTACTAATGGGTTCAGGGTTTCTTTGGGGGAATGATGATTTGTTCTCAATATAGCCACGTGCAGTGGTGCAGGACTGTAATCCCAGCAACTTGGAAGACTGAGGACTTGTGGATCACAAGTTCAAGACCAGACTCAGCAATTTAGGGAAGTCCAAAGTAACTTAGTGAGACCCTGTCTCCAAAAAAAAAAAAAAAAAAAATTAAAAATGGCTGGTGATGTGGTTCAGTGGTAAAGTGCCCCCTAGTTCAATCCCCAGTACCAAAAAGAAAAAAAAAATGTTCTAAACTTAAGTTGCAGTGATGATTTCACAATTCCGTGAATATACTAAAAACCACTAAACTATACACTTTAAAGAGGTGAATTTTATGATGTGTTAATTATATCTCAATAAACTTGTTAAAATAATACATTAAATCTGTTTTCAGATTTTTTCCTTTTATGGTACAGTAGAATAAGGGATGGATTTCAAGTTAGAATCAGAAACCAGGAGATGAGGATTTATTCCCAGCCTATCAAGGACCAGAGGTGAGATCACTTAATCATTTTAACCTCTATTTCCTTATTTGTAAAACAGAAAAAGCATAACCACCTCATTGAACTGTTGTGAGAACCAAATTCAAAAGCCTATCAAAATGTACAGAACATATCTGCCAGCACTCAGAGGCACCCAATATCATCCCTCCTTCCTTTCTGCACCCTCCTATCCATGACCTAAAACTTTTTACTCTTTGTTATGAATATTTTCATACTGATGCAAGACTAGAAAGAATAATAAAATGAACTCCTTTGTACTTGCACATGTTTTCATCAATTATCAACTCATGGGTGAACACACTTCACTTTTTATCTTCTCCCTCATCTTTTCCACATTCCCCTTCCTTGTCCTGATTATGTCAAAGTAAATCCCATTCATCATATCATTTGTAAATGTTCCAGAATGTATTTCAAAAAAGACCACAGTGTCTTAGGGTAAGTAAATGCAAGACCATTATCTTACCAAGCCATAAACCAACAATAATTATTTAATATCAACAGATATTGTTTTCAAATTTCCCTGATTAACTCCTTTATTTGCACAAGTCAGTATCTATACAATATTCTACATGTTCCAACTGACTAAAAGTCTTTTATATTTCTTTTAATCTATGGATTCTCTTTTTTTGCTTCCTTTTTCTCATGTAATTTTTTGTTGTTCAAAGAGCTTGAGTTTGGGAGATTTTTGTCCTGTAAGCTTCGCACACTACATTTATCCTTTTGCATCCCTGTGATGTGGTTTGAAATGTTCCTCTGCCCCCTGTAATTTCTGCAAATTAGTAGTTAGATCTGGATGAAAGTCTGTTGTTTTTGTCTTTGCCAACACTACTTCAGAGGGAACAGCTCTAGTTTCATCCAGAGGAGGTTCATAACATCCCACGGACTCTCCTTCAGTGCTGTTGGCAGCACTGATCATTTCACTTAGATTCATTAATTCACCAACAATTGCCAAAGGGTCATTATCTAATTTTATAATTCCATACTCATTTATTTACTGGAATACTTTTGTGAAGAGGAACTTCCTCTCATTCGATATTTGGTTACCCTGAAATAAATTTGTGTAGAAAAGGCAGATTCGACATTTTGCTCTTTCCTTTTACCAATTTTTTTGAAATAATACTTTTGGACCCCTAACATCCTCCAAAGATGAAGGGTTTGGGGGATAAACATGTGGATTTAAACATACATGATACAACTCACCACACTGCAATTATTCTTTTTTTTTAGTTATTTATTTTTTAATTTTTTTATTTATTCTAATTAGTTATACATGAGAGTAGAATGCATTTATACATTTGATAGACCATACATAAATGGAGTGTAACCTCTCATTTTTCTTATTGAACATATTGTAGGGTCACAGGGTCATGCAGTCACATATGTACATGAGGTAATAATGTCTGTTTCACTCTACTATCCTTCCTAGCACCATACCCCTTCCCCTCCCTTCACTCCCCTCTACCAAAGTAACTCTATTCTTCCCTAGTGCCCCACCCTCAGTTATTCTTACTCATTTTCAAATGTTCTCAACTTTTATCAGTGGGAGACTAGTTTAGTTGGCTCCCAAACTCTTTTGATACAATCTTTTGATCTCTTGATCTTTTGATCTTTGACAGAGTTCTTGCTTTCTGGTTTGACAAGATACAACTATTTGTTTTTGTATATTCCCTACACCAGACCTGGAATTAGCCATTATTCCAAGGACCCCTTGATTCCTCTCAATATGAAAAAATATCTACAGATTAGAATCTTAGCATTAGGAGTACTAATTATTATTGCATTGATAATAGTATAAAGCTAAGAAGTATGTATTTTTTAAAAATATCATTAAATAATTCAGACTTACAGAAAGCTGCAAAAAGAAAGAAAAACAACAAAGAAGTCCTGTACATCTTTTGCCTGGACTGCCCAAATGTTTATTATTAATTCAATAGTATCAGTAATGTTGATTGATATTTTTGATTATTATTTTGTCTAACACTTTAATATTTACACATACGTGAATAGTTCTATTTACAGTTTTCAAATGTTTCCTCATGATTATATTCAAGGTATGCATTTTTGGAGAGAATAACACAAAAGTGAGGTTCTCTTTTCATATCAAAGGCACAGGACGTTGATTTTTCCCATAACTAATTGTATGAACCCTGATCACTTCGTTCAGTGTATCTTCCAGTTGTTTCCCATATAAGTTGCTACTTTTCTCTTGTTAATTAATAAACACTTTCTGGGTAGAAGAGACGTAACTTTGAGAATAGGCAGATATCCTGAAATTCATCAAAATTTCATCCACTAATTTTAATACCCTGTGTTGACCCTTACCTGCATTAATTACTATAATGTTTGCCAATTTGTGGTTTTCTAATCACATCCAGTATTGAATTCTTAAGAATCTCTACCATTTGAAAGCAGGATTACAGAGTTTTTATTTAAATTTGTTGAAACTTACATATTTATTTCCCTTCCCCATGCCAAACATTTTAGTTCTTAAGGATACCAACAGAATTTCATTGATTCATCACACAAAACATAGACAACGATCTCCTTATAAGACATCAACACTATCAACTAACAACAGGTACTGAAATGCATTTGAGAGTGCACTGGAAGTCCCCAGAGTATATCACCCTGGAGACAAGCAAACCCCTGCTTATAATGACTTGGAGTAATTCATCTCAGCGTGTTTACACCATCAGCCTGAAAGACAATTGTGCTCATTTTTTAAACTTTGCCTTTGATAATTAGAAATTACTGTTTCAAGATGTAACTTTGTTTTAAATTATAAAAAAAACATTTTAAAAGTTCCAGATGGTTTCAACGATCACATGTAAGCAGACATTCAAAATTTTAAGAAGTCAGTCTTCTTACCCTTATCCTTTCTTCTCTACACCTTTCCTCATTCCTACTCTTTATTCTGTATCTTCCCTTCTGCCATAGGTAACTTGTAAAGAACAATTTAAATTTGTGTATGAAGGTGTGTGTGTGTGTGTGTTTTATAATTTGACAAGTTTTGCTATTGTTTTTGGTTTTAATATAAGTGAATATGCACATATATTTTCACTATACTCAATTAGATAAATGGGAGCACACTATAAACACATTTCCTCTCCTTGTCTTTGTCATTTAAAAATATACCCTGGGGATCATTCCATAATATAGAGATTTTTTTTCATTATGATAGCTATCAAATTCTCTATTGTGTGGCTATAATAAAATTTATCCAGTATTCTTCTTTTAATGGACTTTTGATGGTTTCCACTCTTTTGCTATTAAAACTCTATGACAATATATGGTCACATGTATGTCTTTTCATATTTTGCTGGTGTATCCAAAGAAATAGGATTATTTAATCAATGATTAATTGCACATATGATGTTTAAGATACACCACATGCTCCTTTGTGGTGTTTGTGCCATTCTGCATTCCTGCCAGCAATGTGTGAACGAGTGTTTCCCCAGAGCCTCCTCGAAAGAGTATTTTGACAAACGTGGAGATTTCTGTAAATCTGATAGATAAGCAGGGGTGGTTCATTTGCATTTTTCTTATTTTAAACAAGACAGGCATATTTTCATATAGTGAAGAAGGATTTTCTTCCTCTGAGAACCATCTCTCATTCAGTCAGTTTTAGAGGAATTTAGGTGTTTTTATTCTCTAATTTTAAAAGCACCCTACAATTATAGATACAAAGCTTTGTCTGTGATATAAATTGCAATGTTTTTATTTGATTGTCCCTTTTTGATTTTATTTTTGAAAAATAGATTTCGAACAACAAATATGGACGAGAACCACACAGACAGAACACGTAGTAAAACACACACCTATTTACCTTAATAGGAGTGGTACTTGTTAAAAATCAAACATAAAAACAAAATAGCATACAAAATAGTTCTATGGATTTTTCTCTACTTCCAAAAATATCATGTGTTGCATACTAAGGTCACACATGAGTGCACAAGAGATTCTGGAACACAGAAGAAAAGCAAGACAAAAGGATCAGTATTGTTAGTGATTTAGCTCAATTAGATATCAGAATCCCCAAACCATTCAATTCTCCAAGTAATAACAAAACAAAACAAAACAAAAACCAAAATCCAGATTTGTTTGCCTGGGGAAAAAGTAACAGAAGGTGAATGGCAGTACGAAAGTATCTGATGAAAAGACATCCTTACTTCAAAAAAGTTAACATTTCACCCCTTCTACCAGTACATTAATAAAACAACCAACGAGGGACTAGATGACTCGTGGCACATTGTGTCTGCACTGAATTCCAATGTCAGCCATATGGCCAGTCTGAAATAATTTAGAACAGGCTTGCTTTGACCCTCTTAACTTTTTAGAGAGGCAAAATAATAAACTAGTTAAGAGAATGGCTTTGGGGTTTCAGTGTGTTCAAATCTAAGTTTGCAGTATATTATCTATGTCTGTATATTTGCTCAAGCTGCCAAGCTCTCCGGATATCAATTTTTTTTTTTTTTTTTTTTTTATGTGTAAGATGAAGATATCAGGAGCTTTCTCACAGAGCTGTTGGAGTGTGGGTGAGAATGTGTGCTTTAAGCACTTAGCCCAAGTGCCCATCACACTATGTGCTTGTTAAACTATCTTCCCTCATCTACTTACTTAGTGTCCCCCTGGTCACATACAGATGGAACTTCCATGCTAAAACACTGTAAGCAAGACCATGACACTGTCTTAACCGTTTTTCTAGATTACCACCACTTGAAATCAGGTCAGAGCTCTTAATAAAATGTCTTGATAGTGGTAGGGGAAAAAATGGGGAAAGGTCACAAAAAAAAAAATAAAACAACTTAAAGAGAGGAATGACTTTTTAGTAAGCTCTGGATAGTCATTTACTCGGCAGTGATTTACCAGAAGCTTAGTATAAGCCATATAATAGAAAGCATTATGGCCAAAGAGGGTTAATAATAAAAAGAGCAGTTATTAATCAAGTGACTATCGTGTACCAGATGCCATAATAGGAAATGATGAACATAACCCACCACAGAGGCTGAGAGTATAGACTCTGGAACAGTAAATTTCTGGGTTTGGGTTTTAGTTTTTCTGCTTACTGTGGAAAGGAAGGGAGCTTATAAGACTCTACGAGCTCCTGTTATTCCACCTATTAAACTGGGGGGTAATAGTGTTCATCCCATAGATACAACTGTTAAGAGCTTGGGTTCTAGAGCTAACTTGCCTTGGTTTGTGTTCCACTTCTTTTGTTTTCTACCTATATAATATTTGGTAAATTTCTTACCCTCTTTCTGTCCAAATTTCTCACTCATCAAGTGGCAATAATACCCCCTATTTCACAGGGTATTAGTAAATACTGAATGAGATAAATGAGATAAATAATTTAGAATATTGACTGACACATAGAAAGATCTCAATAGTGTCAGCTATTATTATTGAGATAAATGGATAAACTATATGAAATACTTCCTCAGGGGCTAAAATACAGTACACACTACACAGAACATTATTATTTATTATGCATATTATCATTATACATCTGTTTAGAGTTTCAAGGACTAGAATCTCAAACTCACTATCATTCAACATGCAATGAGTGCTAGACAGCAGCACTTCTGATGAGTTTTCTAAAAGATTTGTGGACTTCCCATAGCTCTAAATACTCCAACTTATGTTTTTTTCTTAAGCTAGAAAGAACATCAGAGAGGCCTATCCTCTCCTTCACTATTGAGATCTCTACTGAAATTGTGCTAACAGAAATTTGCTTTTGCATTGTTATGACACCCGTCTAGGTCAATGGATATTATTCTAAGAATTCCTGTTGAAGGAATGATCTTACTTACTGAAAGTATATATACATTGCTCCCCAAAGCCAATGTACTAAAGCACCAAATGCATGTATTTATGGGTAGTAAAATATGCATAATATAAAATTAACATCACAACCAATTTTAAGGTATCATTCAGGTGTGTTAAATATATTCACATTATTGTTCAGTCTCTGGGCATACCAATGTTGAGCAGACATCTTTCATCTTTCAAAACAAATTCTATACTCATTAAACAACTACTCCCCATTATCCCTATACCCAGCCCTTTACAACTACCATTCTGTTTCTGCTTCTATAAATGTGACTATTTAAATACCTCATATAAGTGGAATCATATATTTGTCTATGACTGGTTTGTTTATGACTGGTTTATTCATGTAACAGGTCCTCAAGGTTCACACAAGTTGTACATGTGACAATATTTCCTTCTTTTGAAGACTGGATAATATTCCATTGTATGTGTTCACCATATTTTTCTAATTACTTCATCTTTCAATGAACTTTGGAGTTACTTTCGCCTCTTACCTACTGTGGTCAATGCTGCTATGAACATGAATATTCAAGTACCTGTTAGAAACCCTACTGTCAATGAAATCTTAGTCCATGCCTCCTAGTACAGTACAACAGCTTAGACTGCGTAATATACTAATAGAAATTAAATTCTCACAGTTCTGGAGTCTGGGAAGTCCAAGATCAAGGTGCCAGAAGATTCAGGGTCTGGAAAATACACCTTCTCTGCTTCTACAATGGAGCTTTCTTGCTGCTCACATGGAGAAGATGAACACTCGTGTCCTCATATGGCACAGGGGGAGTGGAAGAACCAAACAGGCTCCCCAAAGCTCTTTTATAAAGAAACTAATCCTGTTCCGGAGGGAAGTGCCTCATGACCTACTGTATTTATGTAGATTCAGTTCTTAATATTATTACATTGGAGATTAAGTTCTAACATGAATTGTGGAGGGAAATAAACATTAAAACCACGGCATATGGTAACTCTAGTTTTAGTTGTTTGAAGAACTGCCATACTGTTTTCCACAGTGGCTGTGCCATTTTTTATTTCCAACAACAATGCACAAAGTTCCCAATTTCTCCACATCCTTACCAACACTTACTAGTTTCTAGTGTTGATTTTTTTTTTCCTATAGTAGCCATCCTAATGAATATGAGACAGAATCTCATTATGGTTTTGATTTAGATTTTTCTAATGGTCAGTGATACTGAGCATCTTTTCATTTATTTGTTGGCCATTTGTATATCATCTTTGTAGTCCTTTTTGCTCATTTTTTCAAGTCCTTTTTGCTCATTTAATCAGGTTATTTGTTTTGTGTTGTTGAGTTACAGAGGTGTGTTAAAGATTCTAGATAGTAGCCTTTTATCAGATATATGACTTGTGAATGTTTGTCCTGTTCCATGAGTTGCCTTTTTATTCTGTGGATAGTATCCTTTGATGCACTGAAGTATAAGAATATTTTCAAGAACATTGTTGATTACAGCATCTGCTCCAAAAGGATAAATGGAAGACAATTTTCTCACAATTCAGTAGAAGGAATGATTAGTTTCCCCATGAACAACTGGTTTGCTGTGATCCTATGGATGGTAATGACACTGACAAAAAGTTCAACTGTGTGCTTGGAATGTACATTCCAAGGTAGACTGCTTGTCTAGCATGCATGAGGCCTGGGTTTGAGTTCCAGTACAGTAAAAATAAAAAATAAAAAGAACAACAACAAAATTTAATCATGGCAGAACTGCAACAACGCTACAGAACCTCAAACCTGCATTTTGTGCAGGAGATTTATTTTTCCCTATGTTTTTTTCCTTTTGAAATGATTTCCCCATATACTACTTTGAAATGTTTCATATTTGGGATAGTCTAGCTATCTACCTCAATTATTTTATAGTGGGAAATTACTGTCATTTAAATAGTTATGAAAACACCTAAATATTACACAGAGTACAGTACGGTATTAGGTTCAGTGCAGAGTCTAAATAGAGAAGAAAAGGGAAATAAAATCTAAAATATAGATGTGAGCACAGATGAAGACTTAATTCTAGTGTATCAAATCTGTACTTCATTTGGCAGGTAGCAAGGAGTCTGGGAAAAATTTTCATAGGATTCTGCTTTAGGAAGGTTCCTTTGGTACTTCATCTTAGGGTTTCCTAGAATCAGAGACTGAGAAAGTGATTTATTGAGGGGTTCTCTCAAGTGAAACCTTTGATAAAGTGAAGTGTTATGGTTTGGATGTGAGGTGTCCCCCAAAAACTCACGAGTGAGACAATGCAGAAAGGTTCAGAGGAGAAATGATTGGGTTTTGAGAGTCTTAACTAATCATTGAGCCAATCCCTGATGGGATTAATTGAAATGTTAGGGTGTGGCTAGAAGAGGTGGGAATTGGGGCGTGGCTATGGGGTATATATTTGTATCTGGCAAGTGGAGTCTCTCTCTCTGCTTCCTGATGACAGCAGCTTCTTCCCTCTGCCACACTCCGCCTTCAAGATGTTCAGCCTCACCTCAAGCTCCAAGGAAAGGAGACGGTCTTCTATGAACTAATAATACCTCTGAAACTGTGAGCCCTCATATAAACTTTTCCTCTTTTAAAATGGTCCTGGTCAGATCTTTTAGTCACAGCAGCAGAACACCTGACTAAAACATGAAGGAAGCAGAAGACAAAAAAGCTAGACAATGATGTGCTTTGGCTTAAGGCTCCTTTCAAACAGATCCCATAGGGAACTTTGGAACCTAGACAACAGCTCAGTGACCAGTCAGTCATGGGCTGAGGACCAACTTAGGTATCTCTGGTCAGGATGAATCCCACTGGATTGAGACAACTCTCAGGAGAAGAGCAAGTTCATAAGCACCCAACATTCACAGCAGTTGAGGGATGGATCACAATGCCTTAGTAACAGGGAACTCGGCTGGCAAATTACAGGAGTCTGAATATTATACATATAAATATATATAAGTAAAATCAATATAATAATATATTGATAACTATATTGATTGTATATTGTAAATTATATATATTAATACATATTCATACTCATATATATGAAGAGTACTACCATGTGAACTTGGATAGTGGCTGAATAGGCAGAATAATGACTTCTCAAAAATGTCCACATGCTAATCCTTAAAACCTGTGGGTCACATAGCTAGTAAATGACAGGATAATAAATAATGGCAGTGATAATAAATATATTACGTAACAGCTAAAATAACTTTACATGATTAAAGTTGAAGACCTTGAGATCGGAAGATTATCTGGATTAGCCATGTGGTCCCAACCTAACATGATTCCAGAAAAGCAAAGAGCCTTTCCTATGTGAAGTGAGAGATGAGACACTGCTGGCTCTTAGGGTGTAGCAAGGGGACCAGGCACTAAAGAAGAGAACAACCTCCAGAATTGGAAAAAGCAGGGAAACGGAACCTTCAGGAAGGACTGCAGCCCCAAGGAACATCTTGATATTACCTCAGAGAAACTCATATTGAACTTCTAAACCACAGAACTGCAAGATAATAAATTTTTGTAGTTTTAATTTATTACAAAACCATGGAAAACTGAAACACTGGCTAACAAAGGAAATGAAAAGACTAAAGAGAAAAGATAGTGTTCCCACAATTTTAAAAAGGCCTTTACTGTAACATTACTGTTTATTTTTTTCATTTAAGGAGAATTAAAAATTCTTATTACTTTTATCAGAATTTGTAAACTAACTTTAAAGGTCACAGAAAAAAAATGATTTCAACAAAATGACAGTTGAATTGTAATGTGAGAATAAATGAGCAATCTTTTATAAAGGTTAAGAAGAATGCATCTTTAATGAACCCTCAAAAACATTACAGGAAGATTAAAAGAAAGGATCTGGAATTACTTTTATTATTACATTGAAAACACAGGTGCCAGGCCAACACAAACTGCACACCATTCTGACTGGCTGTTCCTTGGCAGCCCTCTGAGCTTCGCTTCTGCCTATTCAGGAAAATTCGGGACTGTGAGCTCCTTGGTCACCAGGGGGTGCTATAGGACAGGTTCTCCCACTCAGCCCAGGGTCCTCTCCAGGCAAGCAAAGGATGGTGGCCATGGCCCTGGCACCCTTGAAAATCAAATGTGAGAGTAGGATCTTTTTTTTTTTTTTTTTTTGCACTGACCTAAATGTTTTTCAATAAAAATGTTATTTATGACAACTTTTAGCTTCCTCAATAAAAATGAAAATAAATGTGCAATATATTTTAGGAATTTCCATAAAGTTTTCAAAAATAGAAATATTATGTGAGTAAATGAAAACTGGCACTGTTTTTCAATTTCATTAAAGGGACACCTCCCTGACCTAAGGCTGAGAAGAGAGTGTGAGGGGAAGGATATGTCCTGAGGAGGGGGCTTAACCAAGCGTCAGGGTATTCAAACTTACCAGGTGAAAGCTACATCCATGTCAGCTAAAGAATAAACAATAAAGGTTCTTTTTCTCACCAAAATGGTATAGACACCAGTGCCACTGCAAGTCAGAACACAGGGAAAAAAGGAGAAGAGAACCAAGAAGAGGAACAACACCACACAAGATATTTTATGAATCAGTCAGTCAGGGTTTTGCAGACTACATTGGGAAGAGTAGATGAATTTAGAAGTGATGATGATTATATCTAAAACTTAAAATGAACATAGTCCACAAATGCAAGACATGGAAATCTTAAGTCTCCAAAAACTGTAAAGAAGGTCATGGCTAAAGGACACTAACAGGGCAAACCAATGAGGGACACACAGAACAGGGCAGGAATTGCTGGAGAAAGCCAAAAGACCACATCTGCTATTCTATATAATCAAGATCTAGTTTCGCATGGCATTAGAAGTGAATTATTAGTATTATTAACATATATCCATATATTTTATTCATTTTTTAGTGAGTCAGAAATGCATTTTCTTGGTACACAATTCAATAGGTATATTCCTATTTCAGATAGAATACTAACTTTGTTTCTGTTAAAACAATAGAATTTTTATATTGTAGCTTATTTTAAAGTGTCATAATTTATAGGATTCCAATTTTGTACAATAATTTCTATCATGGTCTTTCAATCTATGTACCTAGGCACCAAGCCAGATTTCAATATATTTTTTTTGTTTAGAGAGATATCTGAACTGATAGTCAATAAATATTAATGATGAGTATTTCTAAGTGCTTCTCCCTTTTCTAACTGTATTGCTAAAGCAAGATTTTTTTCATCCAAAAATTATAACAGATTTAATACACAAACAGATAAGGAAATTCAACATTTTTCAATAGAGTCAGACATTAAAGACGTTTTCAAAAATGTGAACAATTTTACTTTCTCACTAATTATTTTGCTTTGGGAAATAAAGCATTTTCATAAATGTATGTTATTTGTGTTAGTGTAATGGTTTTAATCACTACTGTTTTTAAAATTATATAAATGTAAAATTTTTATGAGTTTTAATTTCTAACATGGCAAATATTGATGGATATAACTGGCATAATTCAAAGTTGTTTGGTTTCCTCTGTAATTTATAAAAGGGGTCCTGAGACTAAAATAAAAATTCAAAAACTTCGAACCCAGTGAATCAAATCTCTCTCATAAAGCATTGACTCACGCAAACATACTTAATAGACAACTCAAAATAAATGATCCTAAAGAGAACTCTTGATGTTATTCTCAACTTGACAAATTTGATCTTTCCCTAGATTTTTCCAGTTTTGGCAAGCAGCACTACAGTTCACCTCATTGCTCATCTTCTCAGATCAAGGAATCATCTTTGACCGATTTCTTCTACAGCTCATTGGTGGCGCTACTGACACTGCTGTTATAACATTCCTAACCATACCTCTTCCCACCAACTTCACAACTACCACAGTTCAGATCTTCATATTCTCCTGGCATATTGGAAAACCAAAACAAGGGACCAAACTTAACAACTAAGTTTTCCAAATGGTACCAGTAGAAAATTACAAGTGTCTGCATCACCATCATCATAATTTAGATACAGCCAAACCCCAAACAATCTACATAATAGAATGTTGCTAGTTTTCATTTATAATGCAGCTACCTAGTGGTTCTGTTCTCTATAACCAAATTTCAAAGGCCTTGACTCCAAAGAATGGGTAAAACATATTTAATGCATAAGATAATCTACACAACTTTGAAAGTTTTAAACTGTTAACACTTAAATTATGTTTTGACATTTTTAGGTTTTAACCTTAATTTGGACAGTGAATTAAAACATAAATTACACATTCTCTTTGCATTAGGGATGGAGTTCAACTTACCTTATCGAGTTCATCTGAAATTGCAATACCTGGGATTCAAAAGAGAGTTACAGAAAAAAATTTTAGAAGCAATCTTCAATAACCCAACATTAAAAGCAAAAACAAAAGTTCATCTGTAAAACTAGTACATTTCCCATTCTCATGTTTTCTTTTCATTTGTTCTTCAAAATGATGCAGCATTTCCTTTCCACTAATGGAAACAAATTAGGGATTGAAGTGAACTATGACAGTCATGAATGCAGAGACAGGGCAAGCTACGAAAGGACAGCAAACAAATACCCATCTCTTACAGGTTGGCAGAGGCAGAGTAAACAACTGCAGAGACACCTTTACATTAGGATGACAATCAAGTACAACTTGGTGTGTTATAATTTTGTTCCTTTAGAATTGATTTAGACTTTTAAGATGATGCAGTACGTATCAAGGTAGAATGGTAGTTGGAGATTATAAATTTTAATTTCCTTATTTTTCTTACGAGGAAACACTATAGAAAATTTAAGGTCCTTAGATTGACAACTTCTTGAGCCAATGAATAAATGATTTGTCCTCACGAGTTCTCTTTCTCATCCTGCGCATACACCTCCCGCTTGTTAGTCTGATTTCTATCTTTATCATTCCTCCAAAATTATTCAGTCAGTAAAGACTGTTAGTCCTTATTTATCTGGGTTAACAGACTCTATTAACCCCATTTTCTTTCTTGAAATGCTGCCCTCTTTTCTGTCATTGTCTCTTACATTATAAGGGTTCTCTTTTTTGAGCAGGGGGGATTCTTTCCTAAAATACCAAGTACTCTGCACCAAGATGTCTTTTTGTCCTTTAATGCACTTCATCCTAGTAATCTAACCAACACTCAACATGCTTACTTCTCTACATGGTGAGGTCCCTCAAATCTTCATTGCCAGCACAGGCTTCTTCCTGAGATAGTTGCTGAATTCCTGCAGGCATTTCAGTCTCAACATGTCAGACTAAAGACATCCTCCTTCCAACTCACTTTCTTTTTGTTGTTTTGCTTTTTTTGTTTTGAACAATTGTTTGCCCAGGGCTGAATAGTGTGTCTGGGCACTGGAGCAGACGTGACCAGTCCTCAGGTTTAGGATAGCAAGCAGCGAGAGCTGGTCAAACTCCAGTGGGGCATGGGTCAGGAGACAAGGAAAGGTCTCAGGTTTGCAATCCAAGAGAACAAAAAGAAAATGACAGAATTTGAAGCTGAAATTAATTTGACCATGAAAAGTAAGAAAGAATGAGCTGAGTTGGAAAAGAAAGCCTGAAAATCACCTTGAGAAAACAAACATGAGTAAAGAGCCATTTTAGAGTTCAGACCTCTACCCTGCTTAGACACCTGTGGAATCTCTGCAGAGGATGCAGAGGACGCTTTGCCTGTTCCTAGAACACTAGTAAGGTAGTGATTCACACAGAGCAGAAAAAAAAATCTTCTACTTCATCTTAAAAAATGGCACCATTCTTCCCCTTATAGATATATCTAGATATTTGAGAGCATTTTTCATAGCAATAATCTGTGAAATTCTTTTTTGGTACAAGTTACTGGGAATTAAGATTTTTTTTAATGTGTCACTACACTAAAAGAGAGTCTAGTTCCCAATTCAGGGACTGCATTGACCTAAGCTTAACATTTTTCAAGGAATCATGAAGGCAGCTTCTTCAAGAAATTCAAGGAGAAAAGACTTCATGGAAGGCTAGCACCCAACCTGGGTCCTATCGCGGGTGTATGGGCAGTGGGAGAGAACTCAGATATGAAGATACCACATTCAGGGAGGAGGAGCCATAAAATACAAAAGACCCCAGAGCTTTCTGGGCAAAAATAAACATTTCTAAAGTCATAACATAAGTTGCATATCTATAAATGTTTGGGTCTAAAAAATGCAGAGAATTATAAATGGTCATTGTTAATAACTCAGATTTCAAGAAAATGTAAGAACTTAGACATTCCAAATGGTTTATGTCACAGACTACAGATGATTTAAAATACATTATTCCAGTTTATAAAAGAAGAATATATATTTCATATGCTTATATTAACATCTAGTATAATTCTATGAAAATATTCCTTTCCAACAGGAATCAAGAATAAGACTGAATGTCTTATTTAAATATAAATATTTGAAGGAAATCTATTTTAGAGAGAAAGTAGATGATATTAAATAAAATTCTCCTTCTCAAAGTCATAAAGCTTAGCTATCTGGAATTAAATAAACCATTGTTCAATTGTCTGGGATTTTTGAAATGCTCTTGATTTTCTTTTTTAAACTTGCTGCACTAATGCCCTTGAACCTGACAAAAATGAGTGTTCTCATCCAATTTTTAGAAAGCTATCAGCTGATCTTTAAATTTCTTTTTCACCTCAGATTTATGAATCCATTATTCACAAAGATAGCAGCAATATATCACTTAGAATACAGCCAAGAACTGGCAAGTAATTAAAAAAAAAAAAAGTGAGTAGTCAAACTGTGTCACATAGTACTAGCTCTCTCAATTTTACCAAGCATCATGAGCTGTTTTTCAGTGCTGAAATTTTTCAGCAGTGGGGAATGGAGATGGAGGGAAATGCTGTTCTGAAGATATATTTCAGTATAAGAAATGATGTGCCTCACAATAAAACCCAAACTAGCTAACTGGAAAATTTGGTTTGGAGAAAGAATTATGCCTCTAATTATTCCAAGTGTTTGGTCTGACCACATTTTGTTCAGATATCTATTATCGTATTTTCTTAATATTTACATATTTTGATGACTTTGCCTCAGATAGTATTCAAATAAATCTTCATTCTACTATATATAATTCTTTCAGCTGCATATTATTGATGTCAAACTGCCTTGGATATTTTTCACTTTTTCATTTCATTTTTAATCAAAGCATACACTCATTAAAAGTAGTTGGAAGAGTTTTAATACAACATTTCACAGAAGCATGAAGCTCTAATGGGAACCATTTACATAGAGTGGCCGGGATATTCATTCTAGGATTTAGCAGAATATCCACAGTCATTTCCTAAGAAAAACTTACTAATTTTTAGTTATTTCATTAACTCTTGAAGTGATCATATCTTACACTGAGGTTTTTTTTTTTTGGTACCAGGCATTGAACCCAGGGGTGCTTAACCACTGAGCCACACAACCAACCCATTTTTTTTTTTTTTTTTTTTTTTTAGGGTCTCACTCAGCTGCAGGGGTTGGCTTTGAACCTGCAATCCTCCTGCCTCAGCCTCCTGAGCCATTGGGATTAGAGGCATGTGCCACTGAGCCTGGATACATTGAGATTATTTTTTTAAATATTTTTAGTTGTAGATGGTCACATACCTTTATTTATTTATTTATCTATTTATTTATTTATTTATGTGGTGCTGAGGATCGAACCCAGTGCCTCACACATGCTAGGCAAGTGCTCTACTACTGAGCCACAATCCCAGTCCCAAGATTTTTAAGGTTTCTAGAGATTGGTTGTACGTAGTGAAGAGAAAATATGCAAGAGAAAATACAGTGGCTTGCTATGAAATATAAGAAAATAAGTCCAGGATTTAAGTGTGGGACACTTGATAAAGAGGGAACATGTGGTCTAAAAGTCAAGCTGAGAGCTCAAAGGAAATGTCCCATCAGAGCAGTGAAGGAGGCGTGGCTTAGAGTAGTGACGGCACCCAACTACAGGAATGAGCTGCCTGGAAGAAATGGGGGAAATGAGTTCTCTCAGGAAGTCAGCTTCTCTTCTAAATGAAAAGGCACCACACCCACAGGCACTGCAAAGGCACATTTCCTGACTCCTCTGTTTGGAAACCTATCACGATATCTTCCATTTGTGTGCTTTCCTTTCTGGGACTTCCTATTTATTCTAATCTCCTGAGTGGTTCAGAGGTATCAGGAATTTATTCCAAAACACCTTCCATGCATCCCCAGAGTTGAACTATGTTCAACTACCAAGAAAGCAAGAGCTGTATGTTTTTATCAAGACTTCCATCTTTCCAGGCATCAGCTTACCCCTTGAATTAGAAACAGGCTGCAGCTACAGGAAATGGACTTTAGTCAGTGTAATTCATTTCATGAAAGTAGGACATAAAATTCATGTAATATGAAACTCTACTAACTACTGCTCTAAAATCTATTTCCCAACTGGGAGAAACTCAATGATAGTATAATGTAGACACTTAGACTCCCCCAATTCTTCCTCTTTAAAAAAGGCTTTTTCCCATTGTGAAAGAACACACACATAGAGAAACAGAGTGTGTAACTGTGTAACATGGAAATACTGGTTTTATGCTGGAGTTGGCCCACACTGGTTTGAGAAGCAATGCCACACCTCCCTTTCAATGTGTCATTCAGTGATGTCATATTGATAGCTTAAATTAGTTATAATGGGAATATTTACACCACGGAAATTGCCAAATACTACAATCAAGGCCTATTTTTCGGAGTTAGATTATACCACTGAGTACAATGAATAATGTTAAAGCAAAAACCTGTGGAAGTAACAATCATATCAACAAATGGATGAGCGATCTACCCTTGGCCAGGTCATCTGTCCATTAAACACTCTTTAGACAGGCTGCTAATTGGTCTTAGAGAAAAGGGAATTCCTACTAGGAATTGAGGGATTCTATCCTCAGTTGGTTACTCTTATACAAAAGTAAGCAAAATTTTCTACAGACAACTAAATAATAAGTATTTAAGGTTTTATGAGCTACCTATGGTCTGTCATATTCATGTGACATATTCTTATTTTCCTTTTGTCACTATTTAAGAACCATGCTTAGAACATGGGTCAGAAAACTGGCCACGAGCTACGTTTGGTTCATGGGCCAGAGTTTGCTAACCCCCACTCTAGAATCATATGCCAATTTTAATCCTTGATGAACTGGCTCATGCATGTGCATTTCTTCAAGGACAGTACCAAACCTTGTTAGTTTTCACCAGGCTCTTCTTCCTACCTCCCCCTCTTGCTTACTGTAAAGGATCTCAACTTACCCTGAAAATTTTGAAAGATCATATTTGAACTCCCTGGACTTCCTTACTCATCCTTCCCCTCAAAGAACCACTGATGTTGTTGCCTCCCACCTCAAAGAACAAAATCTTATTTCTCTTAGGAAGTCTAGTTTTCTTGGTTCTATCTCCATCTATCTTCTCTAGTATTTGCTCCATCTATTATCTTTCTTTCTCTCCTGCATCTGTGAGTTCTTTCTTTTGGTTTCCTCTTATCACCTGAAAAACCATTACACAGACACACAAACCCACATACGTTCTCTCTCCTTCACATACACACACATGCTACACACTAAAGGAAACTAAACCCAAATGGCCAAAATCTCCCAGCGAGCACCCCTTGTCTTTTCCCACTAATAACTGCGCCCTTTCACACCGGCCTTTTCATGAAGACTTTCCAGGAGAACCTGTGCTCCTCCCCCGTCTTCCCCACTTCCTTTCCAGTGCACTACATGCTGGCTTCTGCTGTCACCCTCTCTGAAAACTATGCTTAAACAAGTAACCCTGCAGCTCAAGACTGTCAATCCAAACCACGCCTTTTATGTTTCCAATTATCAAATTCATATTTATTACAGAAAAAAAGTGAACATATAAGAAGGAAAAAGAAAAATGAATCTTCACTCACAGACAACTAGTGAAAACAACCTGTAAATAATATCATATGCACATATAGGCATACAGACAAATCTCACGTGCTGTGTATGCATACATATAAAGTGAAATTGAAAAAAACACCTAACATTTTGTTATGTGCTTTTGATACATATAATATATATATATATACATATATACACACATATAAAAGCAATTCTTACTATGTTTTTTAATAATAAATATTTTCTACATCATTTTTAATGACTATATAGTGTATCACTGTGGGCATGGACAATGATTTATCCACTTCTCTAGGGAAAGTGGCTTACTTTCCAACTTTTCAAAAATTAGAATCCCTCTGCAGTAAACAACAGAGGCACAGCTTGGAGACAGCTGCATACACAATGCATGTTTCCATCTTTTTCTTAAAGAATTTATCTGCCACTTTGAATACTATGATTTTCTATCTTGGTTTTCATCCCACTTTTATGAAAATTTCTTTTCAGTTTCCTCAGTCAGATCCCTTTTTACACATACTCTCCAAAGTTGATTTTGTGTGTGCCTTACCTATGCACTGAAGACTCCCACATCTATAACCCTAACCAAACCTCTGCCCCACATGGCTGTCTCCTACATGCAGTGATTGCTGGGAACAGAAGACAGTGGTCACTCCATTCAGATGCACCAGAGTATTAAAACTGGACTTTGAAGCATAACACTCCTCCAACCCTCAAACCCCCTTGATTTCTTTCGTGAGGTGGAGGAGGTACCCAGTCATCTTGATTATAAGCAAAAACAGACTCAAAAAGCTGAACACATTCTAATCTCTATTTTCACCCTTTTTTCATATCAGTCAATTAAGTCTTAGTCACAGAATCGTCTGTTTTTGTTAACCCACTCTTCCTTTCCATCCTATGGCTACCACTTTGTTTCAGGCTTTCTTCCGGTCTGTCCTAGCCTTGAGGCACAGACCATAGCAACTCTCCCCGTAGTTGCCCCCAGAGTGATGGATTGTTGTAAAACACAAAGCTGACTGTTCCAAGACTCTCACTGAAAGGATTCTCCCTGTCCTCTGACTCCCCTCTTCCCAGACATCCAGCTTCACCACTATTAACTGGCTTGATCCCTTATGAACCAGAAGTACAAAAATTTCCTCTTTCTTTGAAATACCTTCTTACACATATGTTTCTCTCTCTGCCAAGAGTATCCTTCCCCACAACACACTTCTCTCCTTTTACATTTCCTTACGTTTGATCCTTCTAGACATGGTTCTGAAGTGTTCTCTATCTGGTTGTCCCGAAGTTCCCTTGTTGAAGGGTCTCCTGCTCTCTCACAAATGTCTTCAAGTACTTGTAACATGACTTTGACATTATGCTTTTCACACCTATCTCCCCTTGAGGTCTGGGTCCAGACACATCAAGTCAATGTGGGGATGAATTAACAAACAATAGCACATAATCTGTCTCTGCCTTCGTTGTTTTTTTGTTTTGTTTTGTTTTGTTTTTTCTTGGTAGGTTGTTATTCTCTAGCTCCTCACACCATGAAGTCAGAGAAAACTCTGTGGTATGCTCAGGACTGACTGACTACAGAAGTCCTTTGATATTTTTGTCTTGGCTGAGTTCAGAGAGCAATTACCAGTAATGCAGCATAAATACCTGTCCCCTGTTCCCTCAACAGCTGGGCATGTTTCCCTGTAAAAGCTGTGGTCAGTGTTTTCACAGGAAAGCAACGTGTAGATCAACATCTAGAAGATATTCATCCTACCACTGCCTCACTTCGGAGAAAGCTTCTGGAGGCAGCAAAAGGACAAGGCGTAGAAAACACGAAGCTGCCACCCTGGGAGCAGCATCCCACTAAGCAAATAAGTTTTGAGGACAGATTTTACAAAATAGGAAACTGATGCTCTTTTGCTTTTAGTTTGTTTACCTATTTCCTTAGCTATCTACTTATTTATAAGCATAATACCTCCAGTATATAAACCATAAAGTCAAAGATCTTAGCAAATAAAATCTACAAACACCCAAACTCATATAATCTTATACCAAAAGCTCATACTTAGAGAAAAAGAAGGCAGGTCAGAAGCAAAGAAGGGTAAAGGGAGGAAGGGTTCCCAGAGAATGGATCAGGAAGAAATGAAAACAGAGGTAGCACTCACCAGCAAACCATGACTGACTTCAGGGCTAATTTCCTACTTCTGGTCCTCCAAGTCCTGGGGAATTTAAGAGCAGAGTGACCCTGCCCTCAGGAACCTCGAAGTCCCAAGAGGAGACAGAGACGTGTGTTCACAGAAATGTACAGAAGGTCAAAAAGAGGGACAGCAAACCCAGCCCAGAGAAGAACAGCTACAGGGAGATCATCTTGGAGGACATATTTGATCTGAGACTAAAGAGAAGAGTAGATTCAGCTTTTCAGGAAGGGAAGAAGTGGAAGGAAGTCAGGTGAGATTTCAGGGTGTGGGAAAGGCAGAAACCAACACATGAAACAACAACATGACAAGGAGGAACATCAAGTGAGCATGCTGCATAAGACACACAGGAGACAACATAAGAGATCTGATAAAGGTCTAGATCACGGAGCACTTCCTCTGAGGTTTTAAAAAGAGCCATTGAATACCTGAAAAAAAGTGTCAGGTTTTCACTTTAGATCAAGTACACCTGCAGTCCGAGTTTACGAGAGAAATAGCAAAACCAATTTGAGAGTGGGCAAGACTGGTTATTCATTTCTAAACCATTTCCGTGCCTCTCCTGGGCACACAAGCTAGGCTACCGATTCTGCAGATGGCTATAGAATTTTGGCAGGCATTATGCACACCACTTCCATGCCTAGGCATTAGAAACCTCTTCTAACATGCTCCACCATCATCTACAGCAACCTTGAAAGGCATGTGTTGAAGATGGCATAACAACAGGATGAACACAGTCTGCATCCCTGGAACACCACATCAAGCTCTTGCCTGAGTGAGAAAATATTTACATTGTAATAGGTCACAGAGGTTTTTGGCCATGAAATTCCCCTAGCAAAAGTTTATGACAATTCAATCAGTCATGAACTAAATCAGAAAATATACCTGTTTTTTTTCTTGAAATGGAATGGAACATATTAAATGATGATGGAACAATGATCTGGTCAGAAATGTTCAGTTAGAGGATACCCATGAAGTACAGAAAAGAATCAGATCCAAGACAGATTTCAGAGACCTTGACTAGTTTCCAACCAAGGTTTGGTAACTAATTATTGTGAACAATAAAAGAGAGAGGGAGGCCAGGCACGGTGGTGCACGCCTATAATCCCAGTAACTCAGGAGGCTGAGGCAGGAGGATCACAAATTCAAAGCCAGCCTCAGCAACAGTAAGGCACTAAGCACCTCAGTGAGACCCTGTCTCTAAATAAAATACAAAAAATGGCTGGCTCAGTGGTTGAGTGCCCCTGAGTTCAATCCCTGGTACCACCACCCACCAAAAAAGGACAGAGAGGGATATCTAAAAGGTTTTCAGTTCGGATGAATTGGTAAGCTCTGGTACTATCACCTAAGACATAGGATGAGGAAGAAAGGTCATGTTGAATAGGAAGGTGTAAGCCTCTTAAATATCTTGAGTTTAATGTGGCAGTGGAATATCCAAATGGAGATATGCATCAAGAATTTAAGTATAAAGTCTAAAAGGTCTGGATAGATGATATACACATTTGATTTAGTTGTGTAGGAATGATAATTAAATGATGAAGGTGGATTAGTTGAAAAAAGAGAGCACATAGAAAAACAGAGGCCAAGGATGAACTATAGGAACAGTATTAAAAACAGCAGGAAAGAAAGAACTCTTGGGTAAGCCCTAAGAACTGGTGTCATCGAGTCCAGGGATCAAGTGAGTGCCAGGTCCCAGGAAGCAAGAAGTCAGAGAGTCTGAAGAAAGAGTAATCTGCAGTGCAAAAACTACCAGAGCAATTTTGTATAATGAGGACTAGAAAAACGTTCACTCCATTTGGCAACCTGGAATCAATTGGTGACCATGGTGAGAAAAGATTCAGTAGAAGGATTGGTATAATATAATTGCTCAGAGAACTAAAAGGAAGACGAGTGAGTACAGCCAGGAAGCACTAACTATTCTTTTTGAAAGTTTGTATAAAAAAAGGGAGAAGGAAACATGATGCTGTCCAAAGTTAACTCCAACTCAGGAAGAGTTTCTGTTTTGTTTGTTTCCAACATGGATTAGAGATATGTCATCCAATATGGTACCCACTCATCATGTGGCTACTGAACACTTGAAATGTGACTAGACCATACTGAGAGGTGCTCTGAATTAAAATTCAGTCTGAAGACACTATTAAAAAATATGCATACGTATATATGTAAAATAATCATTGAGATAATACAAGAGAAAATAATTTGGATACTTTGAGTTTAAATTATTTCATATTTCCTTTTGCTTTTCTTTCATGTTTGCTTGCTTGAAAATATAAAATCACACATGTGGCTCATGTTACATCTCTTTTGGGCAGTGCTTAGCTGGACCATGTCACAGAAATAAATAGCAGGAAGAGTAATAATGACTGGAGGAGACATAATTCTAAAATGACCTCCAAGATCCACATTTGTGGAATTCTTTCCCATTGACTCTTAAGTGGGACTCTTGAGTAGGAAGTAACATCACTCTGTTGAATAGAAAACTACCCAGTAGATTTTGAGTAAATCAGAAGGGGATTAACCTACATGGTCCTGACCCAATCAGGTACACCCTTTAAAAGAAGGTGAAGTTTCAGAGTGATGCTCCATTGTGGCCTGAGGGAAATAAACTACAGTGGTGAGAATAGAAAGCTACAGGCAAGGACCTCAGAATGGGCTTTCACTTCTGAGAGCAGCCCCTTTCAGCAGTCAGTGAGAAAAGAGATCTCAGTCCTTCAACAACAAGAACTGAATTTAGCCAATAAACTAAAGAAGACTGAAAGAGAATCCCACGCCTCAAGTGAGAGCTCAGCCCCAGTCCCCACCTTAATTTCTACCTGTTTAAAACCTAAGCAGCTCGTACCCATAATCCCCCCATAGAAACTGTAAGATAATACATCTGTAGGGTTTTGTTGTTGATTATGGTGCTGGCACTGAACCTAGGCCCTCACACATGCCAGCAAGCACTCTGCCACTGAGCTACACTACAGCCTCTGAATTTTTAAAGCCACTAAATTTGTGATAATCTATAAGGCATGGAGAGAACTATAAGAAAAAATCTAACATTTAATTAGCAATTATTACACACCACCCATACTAAGCATTTTAAATATACTGTCTCATTTGATTTGCATAAAAACCCTAAGCTGTAGATGCCACCATCACATATTGCAATTCTACTGTAATGGTAAGTGACACAAAGGTTAGGAAATCTTTCCAAGGTCACAAAATTAATCACTGGTTTAGCTGGGATTTAAAAGGTTTACAAATTCAAAAAAGACAAAAATAATTGATGTAATCAGAAGCTCTCAGAGGAGTAGCAGGAAATGGAATCAAACCATGGGTGCAGAGCTGGACTTAAACAAGAGAAATGCCTTCTCCTCTTAGAATGGAGGGAGGACAGGACAAGTAGGGTGCCCTTAGGGGTATAGGTAGGGAGAGGGGAAGGTGGAATGAGATCACATTTTATAATCAAAGTTCTGTGGAATTAGAGCCAGATTTTTGCGTAGACAGGCAGGGAGTGAGTTGGGGTTTGCAGATTCTTGGATGTTGCTTTCAGAGTTGCAGAGAGAGCAGAGAGAGGAGGAGACCGATGGAAAATGAGTGATGGTGTTGAAAACTATGAAAAATCGACATAATGTTCAGCTTCCATGTGTCAATTTTCCAGGGATTCTCAGCCTTACCTGCGAAGAAGAGATGAGAGCTACAGCATTTATTCAAAGATGGGAATTTCATAAGAAGACAATGTGACAGAATGATGAAAAAAGAATAAAATGAGCGTATTGGTAAAACTGATCCCCTGTCTAGACTGGGCAGAAGAGAAGGGAAGACCAGAAGTAGGAGAGTGCTAATAAGGTTTGAGTATGGTTTGTCCCCTCTGAAACTCACATTAAAATTTCATCCCCATTATGAGATATTAAGAGGTGTGATCAGGTGGGACACTAGAGAGGCATTTAGGGCTCTGTCCTCAAGAATGGATTAATTCATTCGTGTGATTCATATGTAAAAGGGTTAGTGGGTTTTCTCAAGAGTGGGTCTGCTCTAAAAGCCTGTTTGGTTAGGTCTCTGCCACACTCTCTGACTCTGACCATGTGAGGCCCCGTGCTGCCCAGGATTCTGACAATGCAAAGGCCATCACTAGATACAGCCCTTCAACCTTGAATCAGATCCACCAGGCTATAGCATTATGTTATTCACAACCTAAAAAAAGACCACAGAGAAATGGAGAAGAATGAGGGACCAATACACAGGTGATATCCAGGAGGTCCAAATACAGGAGGAGCAGAGTAAGAAGAGTGAGGTAGAAAGAATGCAAGCATGTGGCACTGCAAGCCAAAAGCACAGTGTAACCTGGGACTACTAATTATCCAACATCAACACAAAGCCTTGTGAGAGTAAAAGGGATTCTTTATGCTAATCTAGTGTAAGTGTTTTCATTTTACAGGGCCAGAAAGTGAGGAATAGTCTCAATGGTATACTCAGAACTGGAAGCCCAGGAGTGGCAGAGCAGAGTCCAGGTTATCTTTTAGTCCACTCCTCTGGTACCTCTTTGGGTGATGTACCTTGGGTTGTTGGAAAAGGAGGTAACATAGAGTGCATATGATATTAAAAAATCCACACTTTAAAAAATGTGGACCTAACATTGAATTTATGCTTTGCAGGTTCAAACATGTGTTGGGGGAGGCTGCAGTACAGTTAAGTGAGATAGATGTTCTTTAACAGAGATGAATTCAGAATGACAAAACAAATGTCTATCAAAAATATATCATTTGCTTTCATCCTCTGAAAAAGTTTCCTACAATTATTGATTAGTTACTTACATATACATGTATCTAGTTCCACAAAGGATTGTACAGAGCAAAATTATTTATTTTTATGGGATTAGACCATTTCAATGTATTAATTTTTTTTTTTTTTTTTTTTTTTGGGTACTGGGGATCGAACTCAGGGCCTTGTGCTTACAAGGCAAGCACTCTACCGACTGAGCTATCTCCCCAGCCCCTGTATTAATTATTAATAATGCTGCCTCATAGTTTTATTGAAGCACAAAGCTCTGAAGATACTTTGTTAGATTTCAGAATATGTCTGTGAAATAGGTTGAAAACAGGATTAGGAAAACTGTAGATAGAAAAGGCAATATTAAGGCATTTTAACAAATTTTTCCCTTTTAGATATTATTTCTTTTCTTTTCTTTTCTTTTTTTTTCTTTTTTAAATTTTGTGTGTATGTGTGTATGGTACCAGGGAGAGGGGACTTGAACCCAGGAGTGCTCTACCATTGAGTTACATCCAAACCCTTTTTATTTTTTTGAGACAGGATCTCGTTCAATTGCCTTGAACTTGCAATCCTCCTGCCTCAGTCTTTAGAGTCACTGGGATTACAGGCATGTGCTACTGCACCCAGCTATATTATTCATTAAGGAAACTACTGAATAAATGTAATCTGGCAAATGCAGCATTTTCAAAACCAAGAAAAATCAGTGATAATTGGCTTTGAGGATAGTCTCCTTGTACAGTACTCATTGATAGACAATTATGTATATTGACATTTATACTCAAATTGACATACATATTCCTATCCATATCTAAATATTGAAAGACATCTGGCTAGCCACAGGCAAAGGTGAATAGGCCCTGTAACAGGAATGCTTAGAAATCTTTATGTCTTTCTTTTTATTAAAAAAATGAGAGAAACACCAAATTACCTTTAGAAAGCCATAGTAGTAACTGTTACAGGAAAGATGCTAAACTTAGCACATCCTCAAAAAGACAACTGAACTCATCCAAATATTGAGCAAACATTGAGGGTTTTGTTTTTTGGGTTTTTTTTGGTTTTTTTTTTTTTTTTTTCCTGTTTTTGTTTGTGTTTGTGGGTTTTTTTTGGTTGGTTTGGTTGGTTTGGTTTGGTTTGGTTTGGTTTGTTACTGGAGATTGAAATCAGCCTGGTACATGCAGGTTAAAAGGATGAAAAGAAACTGGATGTTTTATAGACTCCAAGTATTTTTCCAAGATATTTATTATCAGTGAAGGGAAAGAGTCTAACTTTGCAGTGGAGAAATCTGATAGACACCACCTTAACCAACTGACTAAGGTTAGTACAGGCAGTAAAGACATGATGGACCCTGATTAGCAACCACCTGGAAGGATGCTGCCCTGAGGCCTTTCAATCACACTTACTGCAAGAGGCATTATTTGGAGGTCTTGCATGAAGACCTCCAAAGGCATGAAGGTCTTGCATCTTCACAACTTTCCTATTCAAAAACAATGTTTCTTACTGGTTGAAAGCCAGATGGAGGCAAACCCTGAAAGAAATGCGTAGGAGTCTGAGGCTCATGGGAGAAGAGAATCAGTGTCTGAAGAAAGTTCAGAATGCCACAAAGGGATAAACCCACCCTATCTACCACGTCATGACGATGTGGCATGACAAGCCAGGATAAGTCATTCTAACACATCTATCTTCACAGTGGAGCAATATCACAAAGATTGTCACAGTTCAAGACTGACTTGAAGATAACACATTGCACTGAAAAGCTTGCAGTTAGTCAGAGAGAGAGCTTGGTATGGTTATTAATGAAATCAAAATCATGTTCGCCAACTGGATCACTGGAGCCCTGCCTTAAATGTGTGTGAGTGTGGTATGTAAGTCTCTATAGTCTGACGGCTGCCAGGCTGAAACAAGTCTGCAATTTGGGGGGATATAAAAGATTATTTGCTAATAAAGGAACTAAAAGATAATACTTCCAAAATATGTAGGATTTTTATAGAATGTATAACCAAGAAAAATCTGAGCAAGCTCTCCTTAAAGACTATTAAAATTATGAGATCGGTCAAAAGCTTTCAATCTTTCCAATCAATAGCTTTGATACTGAAGAGAAAGGTGAACAATATCAAGGCACTGAAATTTTTTTTTTATGATACCTGGAAGAAAATTCCATCCCCTGTGTCTTCCTAATAAATCAACACAATGGGCAATGTTATGCTGTGGATCATAAATGTCCCCTAAAATCTCATGTGTTGAAGGCAGGGTACCCCACACAGCAGTGGTCAGAGGTAGGACTTTGGGGATGTGATTGGATCATAACGGTTCTGGTCTCAGAAATGGATTAATCCATTTATGGATTCACAGTTTAATGGATTTTGGTGGAGGGACTTTTTTATAAAACCTCTCCGTCCCCCCACCTCGCTTCTCTTTCCCGGAAACCATGGGGTGGGCAGCTTTGTTCTATCACCTGCTCCTTACCATGGTATTCTGCCACAAGACCAAAAAGCAATGGAGCCAGCAGACCATGAACTGAAAAATCTGAAAAAGTGAGCCAAAGTAAATCTCTTCTCCATTAAGTTGATTTTCTCACAGTATGGAGAGTTGAGTAACACAGGCAGGAAAGTTACTATTCAAAGATAGAGCTTCCAAACTGATTCAAAGAAGAGTGAATATATGTCCTGCTTCTGAATGATGCTAGACCTAAGTTTGTGATTAAATTGCTGAATTTGGATAATCAGACTATAAAATAAATCTTAATAAATAATAAATATGCATTTATATTAATTTATACAGACCATGGCAGTTCTATTGATAAAGTTATGAACATGTTGGACCTAAGACAAGGATTCAATGTTAAAACTCCATACTGAAAATTAAGTCATTCAAAGAAAGTATCAATTTGTTCAGAAGATACTCAAATAAATTTAGGGGAGATAAGTGATATTTCTCCCCATGAGACCAACCCTATAGTCTGATGGCTGCCAGGCTGAAACAAGTCTGCCATTTGGGGGGATATAAAAGATTATTTGCTATCAAAGCAACTAAACGATAATACTTCCAAAATATGTAGGATTTTTATAGAATGTATAACCAAGAAAAATCAGAGCAAGCTCTCATTAAAGACTATTAAAATCAGGAGATCGGTCAAAAGCTTGCTACTCTCTTGCTACTCTCATGTAAGTCCCACCACCATACTCTCACAAAATAGAGTCCCTTAAAACCACCAACCAAATCCAGACACAGCACCCATCAAAACACAGGAGCTGACTTACACTTCCTTCAGGTCCAGCCACTGACTCTCCTGCTAGCTTGCTTGACCCTGACTTTGTTCCAAGAGCAATGTCCCAGATCTGCCTCTCATCTACTCTGCTGGACATGGACTGCCCCAAGCATTTATCATTTCTCCAGATTGTCCTGAAGTATTAAACAAGCCCATCATGGGCTTCTGATCACAGGACTCAGCTGTAAGACATCACCTGTCTAAATGTTTGTGTCCCCTCCAAATTCATATGTTAAAACCTAATCCCCAGTGTGACAGGGTCAGGAGGTAGGATCTGGGAGGCGATTAGGTATTTAGGGTTTCTCCCTTGGGAATGGGATTCATGCCCATATAAGAGAGGTCCCACAGACCTGCCCTAGCAGACAGAAACCACCAACTATAAAGAAAGAAATGGACCCTCACCAAACTCCAAATCTGTTAGTACCTTGATCCTGGACTTCCCAGCCTTCATTTGTGTTCAAAAGCCACTGATTTTGTGCATTTTGCTATAGCAGCCTGAATAGACCAAAACAGCCTGCAAGGTCACATCCAGACAACATTTGAACTCTGACACTTCTGTTGCAAATCTGGGTAGGTATGCAATTAAAATAGTTATCCACAGTAATAAAAGTTTTGGGGACAGACCAAGTAGCACTACAAATTAACAACAGTACAGCAAGTGTTTGTAAGATCATTATCATATTTCAAAGGACAAAAGTTGACTGACAGTATATTTGAAGTTCTGTGTAATAATCAGGCACATTCCTCAATCACTCTTCTTAAAGGAGAGGCTGTGAAGAGCCACAGGCTGTGCTCCAAAGGGTAAGCTTTAGAAATATTAATAGGGGCCTTTGCCATATTAATAGGATCAAGTTCTTTCCATGAACATAATATAGTAATAAACTGAAAACTCACTTTATTGTTATTTTCTCCAAAAATAAAATCTAGCCAAAAGCCAGGCTTTCTTAAATCCTATCCAGAGGGTTTCTACTAATGGGAAAGTTTTAAGATCCTATTATAATCTATTATAATACAGCTTAGCTTCTGAAAAGGTTTCATTTCACAAAAGTCTTAAAAAGGCTTGACTGAGTTCTAAATAAAGAGGTATGAAAATTATACTTGTATAAGTGCATATATATATATATATGTATAATGCATAGTATATGTATAAATGTATATAAAATAAAATGCAATATTATATACCATACAAAATCACAACATAATAAAACTTCTCCCAAAACCTACCAAGTGACAATATTTACCTCTGTTACAATTCATGAAATCATTTTAACTATACTATCTAAAAGCAAAAAAAGTGACAATCATTTCATAATCTTTTAAAATTTTTCAGTGCTCAGGATTGAACTCAGAAAAAAACGTTTCTGTTCACACATGCTAGGCAAGCAATCTACCTCTGAGCTACAACCTCAGTCACAGAATCCTGAATATTCCAATATTCCAAAGGAAAATTTTAGTGAGACTCTGACATCAATGTGCTTCTAAAGGTATCCATTTTAGAAACTTGATAAGCACTTAAAGCATTAGAGAAAGAGAGGCACATTGTGAACTAACCACTGAAATCAGGAAGCACGTATGCAGATCTACATACAGAGAGAGCATTCATCAAATCAAAATACTTGTTCAGCTGCTCTCATGAAAACAGCATTTATTTAAAATTTTCATGGGATGTATATATTTTAAGCCTCTGCACCTAACAGAAGGAGACACAGTCATAGCTTTCTTCTCTGGAGATAAGAGAACCAAGGTTCAAGGAGGTCCAGTGATTAGTTGAGGCCACTGTGCCATTAAAGGCACAGTAAAACCTCTAGCCAGGCCTTCTGATTATAGAGTTAATGCTTTTGTTAAAAAAAATAAATAAATTACAAGGCACTGTGCTAGGTTCTGAAAGGATTCTGAGAATCTGGCCCAGTTACCACCCATGAAATTTCAGAGACATCCAAGAATAATGGACACAGTGAGCAAGTTTACTCGTGAGAAAGATGTAAAATGATGTTTTTCAAAAAAGAAGAATGAAGAAGAAGCTATCAGATATACATTTGAACTGGGTAGCAAAAACCAAGTAGAGGGATACCATCACACAGTTACATGGAGTTCTACAATTCCTCCTATACTCTGTAATTAGTCTACCCACAAATCTGTGTAATATGCAAAATCAATCTTTCCCAATCTTCCAATCTTCTAATACCTTAGCCTTTCAGAGAACTGTAATGAAGATGTTGGAAACGGGGTATTGCCAATAGAAATGAATGTTTCTGCTTTAATACTGGTTAAGAATTTCAATTGTAATCAAGTAAATGAACTTACTTCGGGAGAGATTCTCAAGGGCTTTCCCGAGCTTCTTGCTCTCTTGAAGGATGTGGTTCAATTCATCAAAATCCCGGCTTTCTGGTTTAGTCCGCCAGTTCCACTTAGGATGCTCTACTGCCCTTGGCACTATGTTTAAAAAAAATGGTTATTTCATAAGCATGCTATATAACCATATAAACTCACTGTTCATTATTATGTGAAAGACTGAACCAAGATCAATGTACAGAATTTTAAAAATGCTTAACTTGGAGATAGTCTTCTTATGAGTCAGCAAAAGGGAAGATATAATGTTGGGCTTGAAGAAAATGTTTTAACTGAACAAGTAAAGGAAGTGTGGCTGTTTGTATTAAAATAAGGAAATTCAGGTATTAATGTAGAACAAATCATTTCTGTAACTCGAGGGAAACACACAGTGTATTCTATATTATGTTGTCAGATTAAAAATAATTACTTCTTCATCAGCAACAGGCAAATATTTTTAAGACATTCTTCCTATGTCTTCTAAAAAAATCGTGTAAGACTAAGTGCATGTATTTATCTTTGCTTCTTCCCAAGAAACCACTAAAATTATGCTATAATCAAGAAATTTTTTTCTCTCTCTCTCTCTCAAAGAATTAATTGAAGAAAGAGTAAGGACAGTATTAGGCAAGATTTTTGGTTTTTTTCTGGAAAATGCAAAATGGTCTGATGAGTGGTAACTGGATTTAGCAAGGCAGAGACAATTGAAACCTAAGTCCCTGAAGAGAGGGATGCCAAGAAAGTAAACATTGCACACTATTTGAACATTAAAGCATCAATTGTGGAGAACAATGTCAAAGTAATAAAGGTATAAGAACTTCATTGTTTTCCAGACTTAAGGGGTTCATTTAAGATACAGCATAATTTAAGGCGTATTGTCAAAAGAAAATTTAAATAGTGACACTAAAGAAAATATTGTAAACACTTTCAGGGACAAAAATAGCAAATCAATTTGATATCAGACTTCTCAACAGCAATACTTGCCTTAGAAGACAGGGGGGAAATTCCTTTAAAACTCCAACTGAAGATTATTTATAACTCAGAATTTAATACCAGCTAAAGAACCAATCAAGATACTCAAAGGACTTAAGAATTGATCTGACAGGCACTGTCTCTCAGAAAGCTACAACTGTAGATGCTCCTTTAAAATGAGTCAGTAATCCAAAAAACAGACTTGGAATTCAGGAAACAAGTGACTTCCCAAAAGGAAAAGTAAGGAGATTTCTGGAGATGATTGTGAAGAATGATCTAAAAAGACAGATTAGAAAGTGTCTAGAAACCAAGAGGTCAAGAATGGAGCAAGAGGACAGAGGGCTACAGGAGAGAGGTTTCTAAAACCATCTTAAAAAAAAATACAAAATGACATAAAATGAAACAGAAGTCGCCCCTCCCTCGCTCTACTGCAAAGCCTGCCTGAGCCCTCCCATTCTGTGCAGACCGAACGGTCGTTGCTGCCGCCAGACGAGCCCTCGGCGGCCGCTAGTCCTGGGCCCGCTCCTAACCCGCTCCGCCCGGTTGCCCCGCGGCTGCGGTGGCGGCGGTGGTGGCGGCGAGTATTCGGCGGCCCTGACGCTCGCGCTCGGCCTGCCTTCCCTTGCCGGTCCCGACTCTCCCGCCTCATCGCTCACAGGGTCCTGGAGCCCGGCTTGGCCCGCGCCTCCGGGGGCCGGGAGCGCGGCCGAGAAATCCCTGATTTGGACATTCAGAGCACCATTCCTGTTTTTTCTGAGTCTTGAATCGGAAGCTACCAGGACACTCTTTAAGACCTGAAAGCAATATAAAAGGGTGTACTGGACCTGTTGAGAATCAAACCTGGTCATATGAAGCACTTCTTTTATTTCCTGCTACAGAGAGCACATTAAGAAAGGAAGTCTTCTTATGACCTCTGCCTACCATCCATAAAATACTCATTCCTGTTTTAGTGTCTCATTAAGTTGCTTAAGGCCTCTCTAAATGCTGAGGCTGGCCTCCAACTTTCCATCCTCCTTCCTCAACCCCCTGAGTTGCTGGGATTACAGTTTTGGATCCAAGATGGCGGCCTAGAGGGAGACTGCACCCCCGGTCGCTCCAGAACCCAGGAGTTAAGAAGGGGAGGCATTGAGAGACTCGGACTGAAGTGGAGCCACGGGTGAGTCTGCCCACTGGGTAAAGCTCGGCCCGGGTGGCAGGCCCAGATAGAGGTGGCTTATCGGAGCCGGGCAGGGCAGCTAGAGTCATCCACAGGCAGTCCTGCGCACTCCGGCGGTGGGCCCCGCCCACACAGCCAGCTTCTCCAGGTTCTCGGAACGGAACTGGCCCGCTAGTGAGAGCCTGTCTGAACAGAGCACGCTCCGAGTCCCGGAGCCCCTGCAGTGCAGTGTACTCCTGCAAAGAACCAGCGGAGAGTCTCGATCTGCAGTCAGCCTCAGGGATAAGGGCAGGGCAGCCGGAGACCTCTTCAGGCGGCACTGCCCACGGCTGCGGGCTCTCTTCACGGGGCGGTCCAAGATGGCGGCCTAGAGGGAGACTGCACCTCCGGTCGCTCCAGAACCCAGGAGTTAAGAAGGGGAGGCATTGAGAGACTCGGACTGAAGTGGAGCCACGGGTGAGTCTGCCCACTGGGTAAAGCTCGGCCCGGGTGGCAGGCCCAGATAGAGGTGGCTTATCGGAGCCGGGCAGGGCAGCTAGAGTCATCCACAGGCAGTCCTGCGCACTCCGGCGGTGGGCCCCGCCCACACAGCCAGCTTCTCCAGGTTCTCGGAACGGAACTGGCCCGCTAGTGAGAGCCTGTCTGAACAGAGCACGCTCCGAGTCCCAGAGCCCCTGCAGTGCAGTGTACTCCTGCAAAGAACCAGCGGAGAGCCTCGATCTGCAGTCAGCCTCAGGGATAAGGGCAGGGCAGCCGGAGACCTCTTCAGGCGGCACTGCCCACTCCGGCTGCGGGCTCTCTTCACGGGGTGATCCAAGATGGCGGCCTAGAGGGAGACTGCACCCCCGGTCGCTCCAGAACCCAGGAGTTAAGAAGGGGAGGCATTGAGAGACTCGGACTGAAGTGGAGCCACGGGTGAGTCTGCCCACTGGGTAAAGCTCAGCCCGGGTGGCAGGCCCAGATAGAGGTGGCTTAGCAGAGCCGGGCAGGGCAGCTTGAGTCTTCCCAAGGTAGTCTTCCACACTCCGGCAGTGGGCTCTTTCCACACGGCCAGCTGCACGGTGCAGGCCCACAGTGAGAGCATTTCCGCACAGAGCCAGTTCCAAAACGTGGAACCAGTAGGGGGCTAGGGGCAGTATTCTTCGAATGAGCTGCTTTATCAGATTCCTCCAAGACATCAGGCTACTGAAGGCTGGGAGGTGATACACTGGAAATCTACTGGGACACTATAAGCCAATAGTGGAAAACTGCAATATCTCAGGGTCCCACTGACAACTGACCATTATGAGAAAACAAGGGAAGAAAATGTCCCAAACAAACCTAGATACTACATCAATAAAACCCAATGACAGCAGAGCAGAAGAAATGTCAGAAAGGGAGTTCAGAATGTACGTAATTAAAACGATCAGGGAAGCTAATGAGGAGATGAAAGAGCAAATGCAGGCATTGAAGGAGGAGATGAAAGAGCAAATGCAGGCATTAAATGATCGCACCAATCAACAGTTAAAAGACCAAATACGGGAAGCAAGAGATCATTTCAATAAAGAGTTAGAGATACTGAAAAAAAACCAAACTGAAATCCTTGAAATGAAGGAAACAATAAACCAAGTTAAAAACTCCATAGAAAGCATAACCAATAGGATAGAACACCTGGAAGACAGAACCTCAGACATTGAAGACAAAATATTTAACCTTGAAAACAAAGTGGAACAAACAGAGAAGATGGTAAGAAATCATGAACAGAATCTCCAAGAACTATGGGATATCATGAAAAGGCCAAATTTGAGAATTATTGGGATTGAGGAAGGCTTAGAGAAACAAACCAAAGGAATGAACAATCTATTCAATGAAATAATAACAGAAAATTTCCCAAATCTGAAGAACGAAATGGAAAACCAAGTACAAGAGGCTTATAGAACTCCAAACATACAAAATTACAACAGACCCACACCAAGGCACATTATTATGAAAATACCTAACATACAAAATAAAGACAGAATTTTAAAGGCCGCGAGAGAAAAGAATCAAATTACATTCAGAGGGAAACCAATAAGAATATCAGCAGATTTTTCAATCCAGACCCTAAAAGCTAGAAGGGCCTGGAACAACATATACCAAGCCCTGAAAGAAAATGGATGCCAACCAAGAATCTTATACCCAGCAAAACTTACCTTCAAATTTGACGATGAAATAAGATCCTTCCATGATAAACAAAAGCTAAAGGAATTTACAAAAAGAAAGCCAGCATTACAGAACATTCTCAGCAAAATATTCCATGAGGAAGAGATGAAAAACAACGATGCAAATCAGCAACAGGAGGCGCTAGCCTAAAGGAATAGCCAAATAAAGGAGAAACCGAATCATGTCAAAAACAAATATGAGTCAATTGACTGGGAATACAAATCATATCACAATAATAACCCTGAATGTTAATGGCCTGAATTCATCAATCAAAAGACACAGACTGGCAGATTGGATTAAAAAGAAAAATCCAACAATATGCTGCCTGCAAGAGACACATCTCATAGAAAGAGACACCCATAGACTAAAGGTGAAAGGATGGGGAAAAACATACCATGCACACGGACACAGCAAAAAAGCTGGAGTATCCATCCTCATCTCAGATAATGTGGACTTCAAACCAAAACTAGTCAGAAGGGATAAAGAAGGACACTACATGCTGCTTAAGGGAAGCATAAATCAGCAAGACATAACAATCATAAATATCTATGCCCCGAACATTGGCTCATCCACGTACGTCAAACAAATCCTTCTCAATTCCAGAAATCAAATAGACCACAACACAATAATACTAGGCGATTTTAACACACCTCTCTCACCACTGGATAGATCGTCCAAACAAAAATTGAATAAAGAAACTATAGATCTCAACAACACAATCAGCAATTTAGACTTAACGGACATATAGAATATACCATCCAACAAAGAATGAATACACTTTCTTCTCAGCAGCACATGGATCCTTCTCTAAAATAGACCATATTTTATGCCACAAAGCTACTGTTAGTAAATACAAGAAGATAGAGATACTACCTTGCACTCTATCAGATCATAATGGATTGAAATTAGAAATAAATGACAGAATAAAAAACAGAAACTTCTCCAATACCTGGAGACTAAATAATACACTATTATATGATGAATGGATAACAGAAGACATCAGGAGGGAAATAAAAAAATTCTTAGAAGTAAACGAGAACAAAGACACATCATATCAAAATCTCTGGGACACTATGAAAGCAGTACTTAGAGGAAGATTTATTTCATGGGGTGCATTCAAAAAAAGAAGTAGAAATCAACAAATAAACGAGTTAACACTACAGCTCAAAGCACTAGAAAAAGAAGAGCAGACCAATACCAAAAGTAGTAGAAGACAGGAAATAGTTAAAATCAGAGCCGAAATCAACGAAATCGAAACAAAAGAAACAATCGGAAAAATTAATAAAATAAATAGTTGGTTCTTTGAAAAAATAAATAAAATTGATAAACCCTTAGCCACACTAACAAAGAGAAAGAGGGAGAAAACTCAAATTACTAAAATTCGGAATGAACAAGGAAACATCACAACAGACACGAGTGAAATACAAAACATAATTAGAAGCTATTTCGAAAATCTATACTCCAACAAAACAGAAAACCTTGAAGACATCAACAAATTTCTAGAGACATATGAACTACCTAAACTGAACGAGGAGGACATACACAACTTAAATAAACCAATTTCAAGCAATGAAATAGAAGAGGTCATCAAAAGCCTACCAACAAAGAAAAGTCCAGGACCAGATGGATTCTCAGCCGAGTTCTATAAAACCTTTAAAGAAGAGCTCATTCCAATACTCCTCAAATTATTCCATGAAATAGAAGAGGAGGGAACCCTACCAAACTCGTTCTATGAAGCCAATATCACCCTGATACCTAAACCAGACAGAGACACATCAAGGAAAGAAAATTTCAGACCAATATCCTTAATGAACATCGATGCAAAAATTCTCAACAAAATTTTAGCAAATCGCATACAAATATATATTAAAAAGATAGTGCACCACGATCAAGTGGGTTTTATCCCAGGGATGCAAGGTTGGTTCAACATTCGGAAATCAATAAATGTCATTCACCATATCAACAGACTTAAAGTTAAGAATCACATGATTATTTCAATAGATGCAGAAAAAGCATTTGATAAAATACAGCATCCCTTCATGCTCAAAACACTAGAAAAAATTGGGGTAGTGGGAACATTCCTAAACATTATAAAGGCCATCTACGCTAAGCCCATGGCTAATATCATTCTAAATGGTGAAAAACTGAAAGCGTTCCCCCTAAAAACTGGAACAAGGCAGGGATGCCCTCTTTCACCGCTTCTATTCAACATCGTCCTTGAGACTCTAGCCAGAGCAATCAGACAAACCAAAGAAATTAAAGGGATACGAATAGGAAAAGAAGAACTCAAACTATCCCTGTTCGCTGATGACATGATTATATATTTAGAGGAACCTGGAAATTCCACCAGAAAACTTTTAGAACTCATAAGTGAATTCAGTAAAGTAGCAGGTTACAAGATCAATGCTCATAAATCCAATGCATTTTTATACATAAGTGATGAATCTTCAGAAAGAGAAATTAGGAAAACTACTCCATTCACAATAGCATCGAAAAAAATAAAATACTTGGGAATCAATCTCACAAAAGAGGTGAAAGACCTCTACAATGAGAACTACAGAACACTAAAGAAAGAAATTCAAGAAAACCTTAGAAGATGGAAAGATCTCCCATGTTCCTGGATAGGCAGAATTAATATCGTCAAAATGGCTATACTACCTAAAGTTCTATACAGATTCAATGCAATTCCAATTAAAATCCCAATGATGTACCTCGCAGAAATAGAGCAAGCAATTATGAAATTCATCTGGAAGAATAAAAAACCTAGAATAGCTAAAGCAATCCTCAGTAGCAAGAGCGAAGCAGGGGGTATTGCAATACCAGATCTTCAACTCTACTACAAAGCAATAGTAACAAAAACGGCATGGTATTGGTACCAAAATAGACAGGTAGATCAATGGTACAGAATAGAGGACATGGACACAAACCCAAATAAATACAATTTTCTCATACTAGACAAAGGTTCCAACAATATGCAATGGAGAAAAGATAGCCTCTTCAACAAATGGTGCTGGGAAAACTGGAAAACTATATGCAATAGAATGAAACTAAACCCCTATCTCTCACCCTACACAAAACTCAACTCAAAATGGATCAAGGACCTCGGAATCAGACCAGAGACCCTGCATCTTATAGAAGAAAAAGTAGGTCCAAATCTTCAACTTGTTGGCTCAGGATCAGATTTCCTTAACAGGACTCCCATAGCACAAGAAATAAAAGCAAGAATAAACAACTGGGATAGATTCAAACTAAAAAGCTTTCTCTCAGCAAAGGAAACTATCAGAAATGTGAAGAGAGAGCCTACAGAGTGGGAGAATATCTTTGCCAACCATACCTCAGATAGAGCGCTAATTTCCAGAATCTATAAAGAACTCAAAAAACTCTACACGAAGAATACAAATAATCCAATCAACAAATGGGCTAAGGAAATGAACAGACACTTCACAGAAGAAGATGTACAAGTAATCACCAGATATATGAAAAAATGTTCAACATCCCTAGTAATAAGGGAAATGCAAATCAAAACTACCCTAAGATTTCATCTCACCCCAATTAGAATGGCGATTATCAAGAATACAAGCAACAATAGGTGTTGGCGAGGATGTGGTGAAAAAGGAACACTCATACATTGCTGGTGGGGTTGCAAATTAGTGCAACCACTCTGGAAAGCAGTGTGGAGATTCCTCAGAAAGCTTGGAATGGAAACACCATTTGACCCAGCTATCCCACTCCTTGGCCTATACCCAAAGGACTTAAAATCAGCATACTACAGAGATACAGCCACATCAATGTTCATTGCTGCTCAATTCACCATAGCCAGATTGTGGAACCAACCTAGATGTCCTTCAGTTGATGAATGGATAAAGAAACTGTGGCATATTTATACAATGGAATATTACTCCGCAATGAAGAATGATAAAATTATGGCATTTGTAGGCAAATGGTCGAAATTGGAGAATATCATGCTAAGTGAGATAAGCCAATCTCAAAAAACTAAAGGACGAATGATCTCGCTGATAAGCGGATGAGGACATATAATGGGGGGTGGGAGGGGCTAGCATTAGGTTTAGGGTTAGGTTTAGAGTTAGGCTAAGGAGAGCAGTAAGAATGAAGGAAAGAAGGACTGTGTAGAGGGAAAAGAGGGGTGGGAGGGGTGGGAGGGGTGGGAGGGGTGGGGGGGAGGGGAAAAATATAATAAACATCATTACCCTATGTAAACGTAAAAAAAAATAAATAAATAAATAAATAAAAAAAAAAAAAAAAACAGAAGTCGCAATTACTTCATGTATCTGATCATATTGAGAAGGTCTAATTCTTTGGGCAGGATTTGATGAAGCATTCGTGATGGATATATAGAAAACAAAATAATCAGAAAAGAGAAAATTGCTAATCCTAGAAAAAAATACTACTTCAATCCTCCTGCCTCAGTCTCATGGGTCACTGGGATTATTACAGGGGTGTGCCCCTGTACCCAGCAACATTTTACTTTGTTGAAAATAAAATAAACTTAAAAAGTATTTCGGTGGTAAGGATATAGTAAATAGTCTCCAACTATTGAAATATATCATTCTGCTGCCTTTAAAAAAAGGAATTTGACGATATCTATTACACTGAGAAATGAACTGATCCTGTCTGTGGCCCAACAATCTAATGGCTGGTAAGTCAACAAAAAAGAAATATCACATCTGTACCAGGCACAGTGGTACACCTGCAATCTCAGCAACTCTTGAGGCTGAGGCAGAAGGATTGCAAGTTTGAGGCCAGTCTCAACAACTTAGCAAGACCCTAAGCAACTTAGTAAGACCCTGTCTCAAAATTAAAAAACAAAAAAGGGTGGGGATGTAGCCCAGTTGTAAAGTGCACCTCTGAGTTCAATCCCTAGCACCGAAAAAGAGAAAACAAATAAAAACAAAAAGAAAAAAGGAAAGAAAAGAAAAAGAAAGAAACAACAAACCTGTACTTGTGTATATGTTCAAAATCGTTCATTTACATAGAAAGTGAAAGATTTTTTTTTTATTTTAACAAATAGTTTCCAAATACCCTGGACAAAATGTAAATGTCCTTCAACAGAGAAACATCTGAATAAATTATGGTACATTCACACCATGCTACAGCATGAAATTATTAAAAAGCGTAAGTTCTATCTAAGTTTATTACCATGGAGATATTTCCCTGATGCATTTTAAAATAATAAAAATGAAGTGCTTAAGAAGTTTTATGGTTTAAGGCCTGATTTTCCTGATTTTTTTTTTTAATATAGCAAATCATCCGCACACATATATGCTCTGCGCACAAAGAAAAGGTGCAAAAAGCTAAATCTATAACTGGGAGAATTAAATTTGATGGATGAGAACTGCGGGGAGACTATTCCTCTTGCCACACGTCTACATTTTTTTAAGTTGTCAAAATAAGCAAATATTACTTTTATCATTTAAATAAACCTAACAATTAAAAACTAAAACAGGCGTTTCGGGATGGCAGACTGGAGGATGGCTGCATTTCGTGTTGCTCCGGGACTCGGGATTCAAGAGGAGGGGATGTTGAGGGACTTGAAACCAACTCAGGGCCGCCAGTGGGTCTCTCCCGTTGGGGAGGCGTCCCGGATGGGGGTGTGGTCCTGGAGCGCAGGGAACTTTGCGAAGTGGAGTTGTCCGACGGGACCCCCCTCCGCCCGCTGGAGCAGTGGACTTGGACAGCTGGGAGCGTTTGGGACGGGGCCGCTAGGCACGATGCTTGGACTTGGGGCGGCCCACCGGGGCTCCCGGCGGCTGCGGGGGGGGGGGTGGGTGCACAGCGAGCTGTTTGGAGTCAGAGCGACTGTTCCTGAACACCGGGAGGCTGCCCAGAGGAGGAGGTGCACGGCAAGCTGCTTGGACTCAGAGCGACCGCTCCTTGATGCCAGGGGGGCTGCCCTGAGGAGGAGGGGGGCACAGCGGGCTGCTTGGACTCGGAGTGGCCGCGTCAGGGCTGCGGGCAGCTGCCCAGAGGAGGAGCTGTGCGGCAAACTGTTTGGACTCGGAGAGACCGCTTCTGAACACCCTGGGGGCTGCCCGGAGGAGGACGAACAGCGTGGTGGGTTGCTTGGACTCAGAATGAGTGCACCGGGGCTGCTGGCAGTTGTCGGGAGGAGGAGGTGCACAGTGAGTTGCTTGGACTCCTACCGACCACACGGAAAACAGGGTGGCTGCCTGGAGGAAGAGGAAGGCGGCAGGTCGATGGGACTCGGAGCTATTGTACGGGGCTCCTGGTGGCTGCTCAGAGGAGGGGCCGCATAGCCAGGAGATTAGGTGCAGAGCAGGGTCCCAGGACCTAGGAGGCTTCTTGGTGGAAGAGCAGCACAGAGACACGCTTAGGGGTGGAGCAAAGGTGCCAGGACTGTGGGCAGATTCTCTGAGGAGAGGCAGCCTAAGGAGAATGGTCTGCAAAGGGTGAGGCTCCCAGGCCCAGGAGGTAGGTCCGGGCCCCTGGAAACGTTGCAGAGGAAGGCAGCCCAACCCAGGCGGTAGTTGTAGATTGAGGGGAACCTCTAGGAGGGGAACTGACTAGCGAGACCTCCCCACCAGGTGAGTCTTCCCCGCTGGGTGAGGTTTTCCCACAAGGACGGTAAAACCAGAGATACAGGCCCAAACAGGCCGTGCCTCAGCCCACAGCCTAGTTCACCTTTGGATGACCATTGGTCAACAAGTGGAGGCACCTTTGCCCACTAGCAGGGAATATACCCCACCTGAGGGTCACCACCCCTAGAGAGGCAGCTTCCTTGTGGAGCACCGCATTATCAACTTCCTCCAAGACTTCAGGCTACTGAAGGATAAGAAGGGATATACTAGCAATCTTCAGGGACATTATAAGTCAATAGAGGAAATCTCAATATCTTAATGATCCACTGATTCCTGAACAATATGAGAAAACAAGGGAAGAAAATGCCCCAAACAAATCTAGATGTTACATCAATAAAATCCAACGACAGCATGGCAGAAGAAATGACAGAAAGGGAGTTCAGAATGTACATAATTAAAATGATCAAGGAAGCAAACGATGAGATGAAAGAGCAAATGCAGGCATTGAATGATGAGATGAAAGAGCAAATGCAGGTATTGAATGATGGCACCAATCGACAGTTTAAAGAGCAAATACAGGAAGCAAAAGATCATTTCAATAAAGAGTTAGAGATATTGAAAAAAAACCAAACAGAAATCCTTGAAATGAAGGAAACAATAAACCAAATTAAGAACTCCATAGAAAGCATAACCAACAGGATAGAACACCTGGAAGACAGAACCTCAGATATTGAAGACAAAATATTTAACCTCGAAAACAAAGTTGAACAAACAGAGAAGATGGTAAGAAATCATGAACAGAATCTACAAGAATTATGGGATATCATGAAAAAGCCAAATTTAAGAATTATTGGGATTGAGGAAGGCTTAGAGAAACAAACCAAAGGAATGAACAATCTATTCAATGAAATAATATCAAAAAATTTCCCAAATCTGAAGAATGAGATGGAAAATCAAGTTCAAGAGGCTTATAGGACTCCAAATATACAAAATTACAACAGACCCACATCAAGGCACATTATAATGAAAATACCTAACATACAAAATAAAGACAGAATTTTAAAGGCTGTGAGAGAAAAGAACCAAATTACATTCAGGGGGAAACCAATACGATATCAGCAGATTTTTCAATCCAGACCCTAAAAGCTAGAAGGGCCTGGAACAACATTTTTCAAGCTCTGAAAGAAAATGGATGCCAACCAAGAATCTTATACCCAGCAAAACTTACCTTCAAATTTGAAACAAAATCCTTCCATTAAAAACAAAAGCTAAAAGAATTTACAAAAAGAAAGCCAGCATTACAGAACATTCTCAGCAAAATCTTCCATGAGGAAGAGATGAAAAACAAAGAAGCAAATCAGCAAAGGGAGGAATTATCCTAAAGGAATAGTTAAATAAAGGAGGAACGAAGTCGTGTCAAAAAATAAATAAATAAATAGAATTTTAAAAAATGAACCAAAGGACCGGGAATACAAATCATATCTCAATAATTACCCTGAATATTAATGGCCTGAACTCATCAATCAAAAGACATAGACTGGTAGATTGGATTAAAAAGAAAGATCCAACAATATGTTGCCTGCAAGAGACTCACCTCATAGAAAGAGATACCCATAGATTAAAGGTGAAAGGATGGGGAAAAACATACCGTGCACATGGACTCAGCAAAAAAGCTGGGGTATCCATCCTCATTTCAGATAATGTAGACTTCAAGCCAAAGTTACTCAGAAGGGAAAAAGAAGGACATTTCATACTGCTTAAGGGAACCATAAATCAGCAAGACAAAACAATCATAAACATCTGTGCCCCAAACAGTGGCTCATCCATGTATGTCAAACAAATCCTTCTCAATCTCAGAAACCAAATAGACCATAACACAATAATACTAGGTGATTTTAACATGCCTCTCTCACCACTGGACAGATCTTCCAAACAAAAATTGAACAAAGAAACCATGGATCTCAATAACACAATCAATAATTTAGACTTAACAGACATTTATAGAATATACCATCCAACTAAGAGCAAATACACTTTCTTCTCAGCAACACATGGATCCTTCTCTAAAATAGACCATATATTATGCCACAAAGCTAATGTTAGCAAACACAAGAAGATAGAGACACTACCTTGTATTCTATCAGATCATAATGGATTGAAGTTAGAAATAAATGAAAGAGTAAAAAACAGAAACTACTCCAACACCTGGAGATTAAACAATATGCTATTATATGATGAATGGATAACAGAAGATATTAGGAAGGAAATTTAAAAATTCTTAGAGGTAAATGAGAACAAAGAAACATCATATCAAAATCTCTGGGACACTATGAAAGCAGTACCTAGAGGAAAATTTATTTCATGGAGCGCATTTAATAAAAGAAGTAAAACTCAACAAATAAACGACCTAACACTACAGCTCAAAGCCCTAGAAAAAGAAGAACAGACCAACACCAAAAGTAGTAGAAGACAGGAAATAGTTAAACTCAGAGCTGAAATCAATGAAATTGAAACAAAAGAAACAATTGGAAAAATTAACAAAATAAATAGTTGGTTCTTAAAAAAAATAAACAAAATTGATAAACCTTTAGCCACACTAACAAAGAGAAGATGAGAGAAAACCCAAATCACTAAAATTCGGAATGAACGAGGAAATATCACAATGATTTAAATACAAAACATAATTAGAAGCTATTTTTGAAAATCTATACTCCAACAAAATAGAAAATTTCAAAGATATCAACAGGTTTCTAGAGACATATGAATTACCTAACCTGAACGAGGAGGACATACACAATTTAAATAGACCAATTTCAAGTAATGAAATAGAAGAAGTCATCAAAAGCCTAGCAACAAAGAAAAGTCCAGGACCAGATGGGTTCTCAGCCGAGTTCTACAAAACTTTTAAAGAAGAGCTCATTCCAATACTTCTCAAAGTATTCCATGAAATAGAAGAGGAAGGAACCCTCCCAAACTCATTCTATGAAGCCAATATCACCCTGATACCTAAACCAGACAGAGACACATTGAGAAAGAAAATTTCAGACCAATATCCTTAATGAACATCGATGCAAAAATTCTCAACAAAATTTTAGCAAATTGCATACAAAAACATATTAAAAAGATAGTGCACTATGATCAAGTGGGTTTCATCCCAGGGATGCAAGGTTGGTTCAACATCAGGAAATCAATAAATATAATTCACCCTATCAATAGACTTAAAGTCAAGAATCACATGATTATTTCGATAGATGCAGAAAAAGCATTTGATAAAATACAGCACCCCTTCATGCTCAAAACACTAGAAAAAATAGGGATAGTGGGAACATTCCTTAACATTGTAAATGCCATCTATGCTAAACCCATAGCTAATATCATTCTAAATGGTGAAAAACTGAAAGCATACCCCTAAAAACTGGAACAAGGCAGGGATGCCCTCTTTCACCACTTCTATTCAATATCGTCCTTGAAACTCTAGCCAGAGCAATTAGACAGACCAAAGAAATTAAAGGGATATGAATAGGAAAAGAAGAACTCAAACTATCCCTATTTGCTGATGATATGATTATATACTTAGAGGAATCAGGAAATTCCACCAGAAAACTTTTAGATCTCATAAGTGAATTCAGTAAAGTAGCGGGATATAAGATCAATGCACATAAATCTAATACATTTTTATACATAAGTGATGAATCTTTGGAAAGAATAATTAGGAAAACTACCTCATTCACAATAGCATTGAAAAAAATAAAATACTTGGGAATCAATCTCACAAAAGAGGTGAAAGACCTCTACAATGAGAACTACAGAACACTAAAGAAAGAAATTAAAGAAAACCTTAGAAGATGAAAAGATCTCCCATGTTCTTGGATAGGAAGAATTAATATTGTCAAAATGGCCATACTACCAAAAGTGCTATACAGATTTAATGCAATTCCAATTAAAATCCCAATGACATACCTTACAGAAATAGAGCAAGCAATTATGAAATTCATCTGGAAGAATAAAAAACTCAGATAGCTAAAGCAATCCTTAGCAGGAAGAGTGAAGCAGGGGGTATTGCAATACCAGAACTTCAACTATTCTACAAAGCAATAGTAACAAAAACTGCATGGTATTGGCACCAAAATAGGTAGATCAATGGTACAGAATAGAGGACACGGACACAAACCCAAATAGATACAATTTTTTCATCCTAGACAAAGGGACCAAAAATATGCAATGGGAGAAAAGATAGCCTCTTCAACAAATGGTGCTGGGAAAACTGGAAATCCATATGCAGCAGAATGAAACTAAACCCCTATCACTCACCCTGCACAAAACTCAACTCAAAATGGATCAAGGACCTCGGAATCCAACCAGAGACCCTGCATCTTATAGAAGAAAAAGTAGGTCTAAATCTTCAACATGTTGGCTTAGGATCAGACTTCCTTAACAGGACTCCCATAGCACAAGATATAAAAGCAAGAATCAATAACTGGGATAGATTCAAATTAAAAAGCTTTTTCTCAGCAAAGGAAATTATCAGAAATGTGAAGAGAGTGTCTACAGAGTGGGAGAATATCTTTGCCACTCATACTTCAGATAGAACACTAATTTCCAGAATATGTAAAGAACTCAAAAAACTCTACACCAAGAATACAAATAACCCAATCAACAAATGGGCTAAGGAAATGAACAGACACTTCACAGAAGAAGATCTACAAGCAATCAACAGATATATGAAAAAATGTTCAACATTTCTAGTAGTAAGAGAAATGCAAATCGAAACAACCCTAAGATTCCATCTCACCCCAATTAGAATGGCGATTATCAAGAATACAAGCACTTGCTAGTTTAAATTTCTAGTTCGATATTTTAAAAGCCCATAAGACACCATTCTATTTCTCCTGTGTATGCTTCTTTCTAAAATAAATGAAATCTGTCTATGCATCTCACACTGAATTGTCATCCCGGTCAAAATCCCCTCTAGAAAATTCTGTTTATACCATTTTTCATGATTTCGCTCTTCTATGAAAGTTTCCGCATTCTCTTATCATTCAGATAAAGTCCCACTCCTCTTGTCCTGAATATCCAAATTAAACAGTTTGTTCTTAATACATACAAAATTATATTATTATTACTTTCCATGAGCTTGTTTTGGATATCAACTTGGTTTTAAGGTCCTTGAAGCAGATAAAGATTTATTTTAGTTCCCCATGATATCCTTGAATAATTGACTTTTTAAAAATATTATTTCACTTTAATTAATGTATTATTTTCCAGAATAAATCCCCTACTTTTAAATATAATAGGAGAAATAGCTCTAATGCTATTTATATATTCATTCAAAATCTATAAAGTGAAGGTTCAATTAGTATTGTCTTAAGATTTGTTCCATTAATAAATAATATAATAATATTAGTGCAAGAACTTTCTTGTTTGTATGGTACAAATATTATTCTGCTCACATGTTTCTTTACTAAAAATTTTCAGGAAATAGAAGAGAACACAATTCATGAGCTAAAAACTGAAAGAAATAACCAGAATTTTAAGAAACTGTCATGATTTCCTAATTGACCTGCATCCATTCACCTGGCCAACAGACCTTGATGCCTGAGTTAATGACTGTTGGGGGTGGGTATGTGTGCATAAGGCTGGTAGGTACTCTTGCAAAAAGCATGACATTGCCTGGGTGTGAGAATGTGTATGAACTAAGCAAATTTATTTCCGTTGCTAGAGAACTATTTTAAAGCACTGACGTCAGAAAGTTGAAGTTGGCTGATATCACTTGAGAATATGACAGAAAAAAGACATTTTTGTTATTTAGATTTTTTTAATTTAATGCATTTCTGGAAAATATTACCTCTCCTTAGAAGCACAATGTATACAATATTATAGAGAAGATCTTAACTTACATTTAGTATCTTTCTTGAAATAAAATTTAACAGTGACTATGTAAAAAGTTTACCTCAAATGAAAAGATCAATGCAAAATAATTATGTGCCATGTTATTTCTGGTGCTCAATTTATATCAGTTTATTTAATATTTACAATAATCCTAAAGAAGACATTACTATTATTAACTCTATAAAAAGGAATTGAATTTGTGTTACACATTCCTAATACAACCATTCAATAAAATATTTCAGATACTAAAAAAAAAAAAAAAAAGAATACAAGCAACAACAGGTGTTGGCGAGGATGTGGGGAGAAAGGTACACTCATACATTGCTGGTGGGGCTGCAAATTAGTGCAGTCACTCTGGAAAGCAGTGTGGAGATTCCTTAGAAAACTTGAAATGGAAACACCATTTGACCCGGCTATCCCACTCCTTGGCCTATACCCAAAGGACTTAAAATCAGCATACTACAGAGATACAGCCACATCAATGTTCATAGCTGCTCAATTCACAATAGCCAGATTGTGGAACCAACCTAGATGCCCTTCAATTGATGAATGGATATAGAAATTGTGGTATATATATACAATGGAATATTACTCAGTCATAAAGATTGATAAAATTATGGCATTTGCAGGCAAATGGATGAAATTGGAGAATATCATGCTAAGTAAGATAAGCCAATCTCAAAAAACCAAAGGATGAATGATCTCGCTGATAAGTGCATGATGACACATAATGGGGGTGGGAGGGGTTAGTGTTAGGGTTAGAGTTAGGGTTAGGAAAGGGAGCAAGAATGGAGGAAGGAAGGACTGTATAGAGGGAAAAGAGGGGTGGAAGGGGTGGGGGGAAGGGAAAAAATAACAGAAGGAATCAAACAACATTACCCTATGTAAATTTATGATTACACCAATGGTACGCCTTTACGCCATGTACAAACAGAGAAACAACATGTATCCCATTTGTTTACAATTAGAAAAAAAAAAAACTAAAACAAAAATGCAGTTGCCTCATCCTTTCTTTAATGGACCCTGGAATATCCATTAACACATGGGTGTTCAAGCAGTAGAGAGTGGACATGGCGATCGTGATCAATCTAGAGCACACTTTTAGGCACACTGTTGTCACATGAATGCCATTCCCCAAGGGATCCCTATGGATGAGCCCAAGCCTGAGTGAGAAGCTGAGATGAGGAAGCAGATAAAATGATATTTGTACCAGATTCTTCAAAACATTGTTTCTCACTTTAACTCTCATTGAATGATTTCTCTGATTTGCATTCTCCATCACTGCATTACCTAGTTTCCTAGAAACTACCCTGTGCTACCAAGGTCGCTCTCTCTCTTCTCTTCTTCTTTACGTTATTAATTTACAAAACAAAAGTATATATTTAACAGTCCCACGCAACATCCTCAGATAACCACCGGACAAGGCCCCACTGCCCAACATCAACTGAGCTCTGCGCTTGCAGACCCACCACCTGAATGCACCAACAATGACAAGCCCAATGATCCATCAACACAAAATCATGAGCAACTATAAACTGTGGCTTTACATCATTGAGTTTGTGGGGCAGGGCGGTATAAGCAGCACAACAGAGAAATGATACCACACCCAAGAACTTCTCCTAAGCAACTATGGAGAGACACTAAGATCAAGTTCTTTTTATGTCTTTGTAGCTTGTGATAGTTTGATAAATACATGGTGACTTATCATGGGAATCAAATCTAGGACAACCAAGGCGACAGTTTGATCAAGGTCAAGTCAATCGTGCAGGGTGATTTCAAAAGAGGGTTTGATATGTACTGGAGGAAGATTTTGGAGAGGTCATCATTCAGTACCTAGCCTTCAAATGAGAATAACTCTAAAAGTGTTCTAATGGATTAAAAACACCACTTAGTTCATACTTCATTTCAAAACTTCGTGCTACAGTTTAAATGCATTTTACAAAATTATCCCCAGCAGAAATGGACAAGTGGAACAGTGTCACCAAAACAACTTATAGAAAAGGATGACAGTCTCTGAGATCAAACAGGATCTTTGAAGCTACTGAGGCAAAGTTCACTCCAGTGGAGAAGGCCATCCATCATATCTTGAGGAAAGAACAAGCAGTCTTCCACAATGAGGTTTCTACTTCATGGAACTACCTATTTTATACTATGGTGAATTTTTGAATAATTATTATATCAGTCAAATTCTGACTCAATGTGAATTCCACCAACAGTTTCTTCTATGGGTTAAAATACAAATTTACTATATCCTCCACGTGACTTTTGAGATATTGTTTATCCATTTCTTTTAAGTTGAAATCAGAACTCTCTTTTACTAATGAGGATATAAAACTACCACCTCTGCAATAGGGAATCCAGCAACATCAATAAGAGGTATAACAGCAAACTCACTTCTTTCTCTTTTGTTCTTATTTAATACATGAAAACATTAAAATTATATGTATTTATGGAGTACACATTTCAAATATTTATCATTTTTTATGGTAAGCATTCAAAATCCTGTCTTCTAGGCTTTTTTAAATACCCAGTGTATTACTATTAGGCATGGTCACCCTACAGTGCAATAGCACACTAGAATTTCTTACCACTAACTGTAACATAGTACCCACTGTTAAACCTCTAAGTTTTTTGAACCAATTTCAAATTATTTATAACTTTCAAGTGTTTCCTAAAATTCAATAAATGTTAAATATTCTCATCTGAAAGTTCACATAAGTGCTCTACTTCCATTTTAAATATTCCAGGAATATCCCCAGTAGTATATGTATGATCTATTAAAAATTGATTATAATGAGATCACCAGTTTGTGTCCCTGCCGTCTGTATTTCAAATATTGTTCTTTCATCTTCATCCTCTAACATTTATGTAATTTGTATTTTCCACACAGATGCACTATCTCTTCCTTTTCGTTCTAAAACCTGTAAATATCCAGCTATTCCTTTTTGTATATTCCATGCTAACACAAGAGTACAAAACAACAGAAAACTGAGAAATATTCCCTCAACTGCAAAAGCATTCATAAAACTACTGAGGGTTGGTTTCAATTTGGGGTATTAATTTAAACCAGCATACTTACCTCAGTTTTCTGATCTGGATCATAAATATGAAATGGCTATAAAGAATCAATGTTATGCTATCAAGCACAGAAAATTTTAGAAAATGATCTTCTTATAATTTCTGTTAGTATCTTATTCACTGTCTGTAGCTATTACACTCACTACATAACTAGCAGAAATACCAAAAACCACACGGGAAACCTTCACCGAACCTTACCTACCTTACCTACGACAAATAACCATTGGAAACCCTAACATAATATTGTCTTACGGATCTTTGCCTTCTATCAGTTGCATTGTATAAGTGCTATTTTTTGTTATCCAAAATTATATAACTTCTAAACTCATATCTTGTGAACACTAAAATATATTTTAGCATTAACCCATCCTTAAATTATCCTCATTCACTCCTTCATTAATGTAATAATCTATCTACTTATTCATATGGCAGAAACTATGTATCGGGTACTCTTCTAAATGATCTGAATAAGTTGGTGGGTATTAAAGTAACAAAACACCCTTTATTCATGAAGATTACATTCTACCAAGCTCACAATCTATTGGAGAGACTAAGAGATTGTTTTGTTCGTCACAAAACTGTTCTGATCAACACAAGTATCTATTTTAAGTGAGTTTTAGAAATAAAGATTTTTTTAAAAAATGAAATTGATTAAAGTATTTTCTCTCTATCTGAAAGTTGATGACTGCTCATATATTTGAGCACTTTTTTTTTCTTTTAAAAAGTATGAACAATCATTTGGAAAACTTTTTAGTTTTATTCCACAAATATGGGTATCAGGTAATGTGTTAGTTACAGATATTTCTTTCTACATATAGGAAGAGCAACTAGGTAAAGACTTCAGCTACTGCAACAAGCCAAAGAATGAGCTGATGCTAGGAGACAGGCCTGGCATAAATTCTTTCCCAGTATCTTCAGGGAGAGTGTGGCCCCACCAACACCTGATCTCTGACTCCTAGCTTAACAGAACTCAGATGAACCTTTCTTGCTTGCAAAAATGACTGTCATACAAACTCTGGTTATCAGACTTAAGCATCCGGCAGAAATTTTCTTGAAAGAAAAGAAGTTGAGGAGATTCAAGATGGTGGATTAAAGGAAGTCTGTGTTTCCAATTGCTCCAAGGCTCGGAATTCAAGCAGTGGGAGTACTACTTCTCAGCCAGGTGGGTGAAAGAGGGGATTCACTGAAATTCAATGTAGGACAGTTGGAGTTTCTTGGAGATTCAGAAGTTCAGATGCATTGAACAAAGAGCAAGAGAGAGGGCATTGGAACCACGCTGGTTGCAGCAGCAGCTCTGGTTCACTGCAGAGGGGAGGGATACTGCAAGCAGAGAGAAAAACACAACAGGCAAATTTGGCACAGAAAAACCTGTAGATCAAATAAGCAGACTGAACTTAGCTGATCCAGAGGCTGCACAGCAAATTGGTGTCTGAAAAGTGCTCTGTTTCTCAACTGGCAAGTGGCCAGCTGAGGCCAAGAGCCATCTTGAGGAGGCTACGCTGCAGTTTGATGCCGCAGGAACCCAGGAGGTCATAGCCAACACTGTCATACTGCCCGCAAGCACCTACCTTGCAACCTAGGGTATATCTAGCGAAATATGAGTAAACAGGCGTAAAGAAGATTGTGCCCTCGGGAATGCAGAGAAGAGGGAAATTTGTTTTCCTTTTGAGCCTGGTGGCTCATGTGATCAGCTGAAAAACAGTCAGAAAACTGAATAGGCAAATATGATTATACTCAGGGACTAAGCCCGGGAAGGTGGTCTTTGGGGTAGGAGGAGTGTGTGAGACCTGAGGAGGGTTGGCTTTCCTTCCTCATGAATATAATTCTTGGGGAGCTCCTAAGAACCAGACTCCGGCCATGATCAGCATCTGCCTAGCTCTCAGGGTGTATTGACTTAATCTCTCCAGAGCAGATACCACCCAACAAAGTCCCTAAGGTTGACCAGAGCTAAACCCCAGTCCCTCATGGAACTCTGCAGCATCCCCACTCTGGTAGTGCAAACTGGTCTGTACCGACAATACTCCAATGGACAGCACTTCCCATCCCATCCTACCTCACACTGATGAAAAGGGACACTGAGAGCTATTCCAGCCAGCCTCAGTTTTATGCCATCCCAGCTGGCAGTTCAGTGTAACACAAAAATAGAAAGGGGTTAAGGAACCCCCAGCCCTTGCACATGCATGTGCACGCTGGCTCCTAGTACACATCCCAAGAAGAAATTGAGAGAAGGGCAATCCAGCAGAGAAAGTAACCATCACTCCTTGTCAACAGTTTTGAATATCTTAGTGGATACAATTCTTTCATTTTTCATCAAGAATCTTTTTTTCCTTTTTATTTATTTATTTTGGTGTTCTTGCTGTGCTGATTGATTCGTGGACATATGTTTTTCTCTTTTTTCTTATTTTTAGTATTATTTACAATATTTATGTTTCCTTGTCTTTTGAAGGTTAGGGTATTTTGTTGTTTATTTTGGTTTTGCTTTGTTTTTTGTTCATTTGTTTCTCTTATTTCACTTTCCTTTTTACTCCCACAAACAGTCAAATTCTCCTCTTCTCTCTCTCCTATTACTTTATTTTTCTCCTCCTTTATAGCCATCTCTTGGCTCCATCTCTTCTGCATTCTCTCTATTCACACTTCAAATACTCTAAACTTTGTTTTACCTTCATATCACATTTTCTCTTAATGAACTGTACTTTTACCATCTTTTAAAACTATTGGGTTTACCTAACTCCTGCCCCCACCATTCATGTTGTTTCAGTTATTGGTACTATAGATGGCACAGTTGACACCTGCTGTGTAATGCCAGACCTAGTTCACTGTTATTTATTGTTTTTATTGTAGACAATTGATGATCTCACCCCTTCCTGTTTTTGTAGTAATTACTGTTCTAGATGTCATAGTAGGAACCAGGTATTTATTTTAATGCTGTATATTGAATTTGTTTCAGTTGTTGCTAATGTGTGTTTCCCCAGATTTTGTGAGGGACTAGGAATCTACAGGGATACTACAAGTTCACAGGTAAAAATTCTGCTCCTGAGCTAAACCTAATCAAGAGACAGAGAAACTTACTCCACACACAAATTAATGACACTCAAACGTCAGTGATACTTAAATAAAAGAAATAGAAGAGGCAAAAAACCCCAAATAATGATCAGACCTCAAGGAGGAATGGTTAGGGTGGGCCCTCAGATGCCACTCATAGACATTCACTGCTACAAAAACAGAAAGAATTAACACAAAGGCTGTGGGTGCCATACCTACAAACGGTCTCAATCTAGATCACACTAAGATATTTTGGCAAAAGAAGACTGTGACTGAAAGGGGTCCACACATAAGTAGAAGAGAAATCTATCCCAACAAATGCAGAAAACTCAACACATGAATACAAGAAATATGAAAAATAAGAACATAACATGTCCTAAAGTTCATAATTTACCAGCAACTGAGATCAAGATATTGAAGTGGATGAAATATCCAAGAGAGTGTTCAAAAGAATGATTATAAAAATGTCAATTAATTCCAAGAGAACACAGAAAAAAGGCTAGGCTAAATGAATTAAGGAAGTCAGTACAGGATATGAATGAAAAATTCAATAGGGAGAGATATTAAAAAGGAACCAAACAACTATAAGAAATGAAAGATATAATAAATCAAATAAAATGTTCAACTGAAAGTAGACCATGCTGAAGACAGACTTTCAGAGCTGGAAGACAAAGTGGTCAGCCTGGAACATTCAGACATTAAATAAATGAAAATAAGTAACTCTGGACAACATTAGGAGATCAAATTTAGGAATCATGGAATTAAGGAAGGTTGTGAGATTCAGGTTAATGAAATGGATAACTTCTTCAGGGAAATAATAACAGTTAATTTTCCAAAACTTGAGTTGGACATCCAGATACAGGATACATTCAGAACCCTAAGAAGACAAGATCAGAAATGAAGCTCTCAAAGAAACAATTAAAATGCCCAATGTACAGGACAAGGAGAGAATTTTTAAAGCCTCAAGAGAAAAACTTCAGGTCAAATGTAGAGACAAGCCAGTCAGAGTTACTTCTGATTTCCCAACACAAACTCTAAAATTCAGGAGAACTTGGAATAATGGGTTTCAATTCCTGAAGGAAAATAAGTGTCAACTGAGATTGCTATATTCTCTAAAGCCATCCTTCAGAATTGAAGGATAAATAAAAACTTCCCAAGGTAGGAGAAACTGCAAGAATTCATGACTACTAAGTTGACACTACAGAAAACACTTAAAGAAATACTTCACACAGAAGAAATAAAAAAATAAACCACAGAGCTCACAAAAGGACCAATCTCATTTGATAAATAGCTAAGCAAATGAGGAATGGGAATAAATTAAACATTAGAAATAAATCAAAATGACAGGAATAAATATCTCTCAATAATACCAATGAATGTAAACGGTCTCAACTTTCCAATTAAAGGACATAGGATAGAATAATGGAATAAAAAACAATAATAAATTATATGTTATTTGCTAGAGACTCCCCTTATAGCAAAGACAGTCACAGGCTGAAAGGGAAAAGATGGAAATTCATATATCATAAAAATGGAACCCCAAAGCAAGTAGAAGTAGCTACTCTCACGTCAGACAAAACCGACTTCAAACCAAAATTAATCAGAGAAAACAAATAAGGTCACTTCATAATAGTAAAGAGAACAATCCAACAAGAAGCTATAATGATAGCAAATATTTATGACCCCAAATGTTGGTGTAACCTAATTACATTTTTTTTAAAAAAGCACCTCTCCCTGATGTATTATAATTAAAACACCTAACCTACAAAACAAGGAAAGAACTTTAAAAGTCTCAAAGACTCTAGTACGATAATACTGGGGGAATTCAACACACCTCTCTCACAGTTGATAGGTCATCCAGAAATAAAATCAGTACAGGCTCTTCTGACTTACCATATATCATAAATCAAATGAACTTAATTAACATTTATCTAGAGACTACATTGGACATTAATAGCTGAATACACATTTTTATCAGATGCTCATGGAATCTTCTCCAAAATAGACAATATTTTAGTCCACAAAGCAACTCTTCACCAAAAAAAAAGGTTTTAAATCATTTCTTGTATCTCACTTGATCGCAATGGGAAGAAAATTTGAAATCAACTACAAAAAAACTATAGAAACTATATGAACACAGGCATATTGAACAACAAACTGAATGATGAATGTGTGATAGAAGAAATCAGGGGAGAAATTTTATTCTTTAAATCAAATGAGAATAGTGATACAACTTACCAGAACCTCTGGGATACTATGAAGGCAGTTCTACAAGAAAAAATTATAGCTTTGAGGGTCTACATAAGAAAATCAGAAAGATCCTAAATAAACAACCTGAAGATACATCTCAAGGTCCTTGAAAAACAAGAACAAATCATTTCCAAAATCTAAAAGAGAGGTAATAATTAAGATCAGAGCCAAAATTAATGAAATGAAACTGAAACAGACCAATAAGTAGTAATGAGAGAGAAGCAGTAATAAAAAGCCTTCCAACAAAGAAAAATCCAGGACCAGATGAATTCTCAGCTGCATTCTACCAGACCATTGAAGAACTAATGCTAATGTTCCTCAAATTATTCCATGAAATGAAAAGGGATGGAACACTTCCAAATTCATTTTATGAAGACAGTATATCACTCATACCAAAACCAGATAAGAATACATCAAAGGAAAGAAAACTACAGACCAAAATACCTCATGAACTAAGAAGCAAAAATCATTAAGAAAACATTAATAAATCATATTCACCAGTATATTAAGAATATTGTATAACACAACAAAGTTGGTTTTATTCCAAGGCTGTAAAGATAGTTTAACATATGCAAATTGATAGATGTCTTTCACCACATAAATAGAAATAAGGACAAAAACCACATTCATCTCAATAGATGCAGAGAAAGTCTTCAACAAAATTCAACACTCATTCATGATAGAGACACTGAAGTGGGAGAGGAAAAATGAAGAAAAATGGCAGGGGATCTCAGAAAAATCAAAGGAAGATACTAGAGTAAAGGGAAGGAACCAAGGTGGGGGACAAAAGGGAAGAAAAGGGGAACTACTGGGGATAATATTTGCCAAATTATATTGTTATATTTTGTGCATGTATGAATATGTAACACTGAATTCCACTATTGAAATGGACAACTAAAATGTACCAATAAAAATACAGAAAAAAGAAGACATCTTTCTCTTCCTAAAATAGTGTGTTTCATTATGTGTTAAAATATGAAACAGAGGCAAATATATATCAAATACCATTCAGGTGTTGACTGAAATGTTACCAGTTTTCTTACTTTATCAATATGTCTGGTGTATCAACATATAATGGTAGTCTCAAAAGGGGAGAAGAGGGAGAAAGGAGTAGAAAGAATATTTGAAGAAATAATGATCAAACTAGAATCCATGCAAATATTATTCACAAAGAGAGCCGTCATGATGGTTCTAATATCAAAATTAATTTTAAGACAAAAATCATTACAAATGACAAAGAAGGACATTATAATAGTATATGTTGTAATTATAAAAATATACAAACCTAGCCTAAGAGCTGCAAACTATAGGAAGCAAAAGCTGACATAATAAAAAGGAGAAATACAATTCTAAATAAAAGTTGGAGACTTTAATATACCTACTTTCAACAACACAGAATACTAGACAGAAAATCAGTAAGGAACTGGGCATGGGTGCACACTCCTGTAATCCCAATAGCTTGAGAGGCTGAGACAGGGGAAGCACAGGTTTGAAGGCAGCCTCAGCAACTTAGTGAGGCCCTAAGCAACTTAGAGCCAAAATCAAACGTATTGAAAACGGCTGGGGATGTGGCTTAGTGGTTAAGTGCCTTTCAGTTCAATCCCCAATACAAAAAAAAAAAAAAAAGAAAAGAGAAGAAGGATATGAAGGACTTGAATACTATAAACCAATTAGACCTAACAGACATACAAAGAATATTGCACTTAATAATAGCAGAATACACATGGTACATTCTCTAGTAGAGATCGTATGAGGCAACAAAATAAATCTCAATAAATTTAAAAGAACTGGAAACCTGCAAAGTATCCTCTCTGATGCTACTAGAATGAACTAGAATTCAAAAGCCAAAAAAAACTGGAAAACTCACAAATATGAGGAAATCAAATAACACTCTCATTTACAACCAATAAGAAGATGAAATCACAAAAGAAATTAGAATATATTGAGACAAAATGAACACAGAACATACCAATTCTTATGGGATACAGCAAAAGCAGTGTTCAGATGGAAATTTTTAGCTGTAAAATGTGCATATATTATAATGTGTAGCTCACATTTAAAAAGATTTCAAGTCAACTAACCAACTTCATAACTGAAGGAAGTAAGAAGAGAAAATTAAACCCAACCTAGCACAAGGGAGAAAATAATAATTATTAGAATGTAGACACATAAATAGAAGATTAAAAAGGTACAGAATGGACATGATTTTCCTACGCACATGTATGAAAACATCACAGTGAATCTCATCGTCACAAGAACTGGGTTCTAACTAGAATAAGATATATTCCATACTTACATAATTACATCAAAATGGATTCTACTATCATAACTAAAAAGAACCAATAAATAAAAAATAGAAACAAAAAGATTGAGTAAATTAACAAAACCAAATATTGGTCCTTTAGAAGCATTTAAAAATTTAATGAATCTTCTGCTAGATGGACAAGAAAAAAGGAAGAAGGCTCAGCTCATATTATTAAAATCAAAAAAATAAAAAAGATATTACTACTGACCTTAAAAAATAAAGATTATAACAATTTTATGGCAATAAATTATTAGTTAACCTCGCTTAAAAGAAATAATACCTAGAAATAAACTACCAAAGCTGAATGAAAAAACAGAAAAACTGAATAGTTTTATAACAAGACATTTACTCATTAATTAAAAATTTCCCAACAAAGAGAAGCTCAAGATAAGACAGTACATTCTATAAAACATTTATAGAAGTTTTAACATCAAATTTTCTCAAAATTTTACAGAAAATTGAAAAGGAAGTAACCCTTTCTAATCCATTCTATCAGTCTAGCAATGACCTGATACTAGAGTCTGACAAAAAACGAAAATAACAGATAATATCCCTTATGAACATAGATGCAAAAATTCTCTTCAAAATAGTAACAAGTCAAACACAGCACCATATTAAAAGGATTATATATCATTACCAAGAATTCAAGGATTATTTAATAAAACAAAATTAATTAATGGAATACATTATATTAATAAAGAAAAAACTGGTTATTGCAATTGATAGAGAAAAAGTATTTTTAAAAATTCAACACAATTTCGATATAAAAATATGCAGCAAACAAAGAATTGAAGGGCACTTCTTCTACATAGTGTTTAGAAAAAATTCACAGTTAAAAACATATTCCAGGTGCAAGACTCAAAGCTTTCTCCCTAAGATGAATAACAAGAAAAAAGTATCCCCACTTGCTTTCATCACTTTTGTCCAACCTTGCACTGGAATTTCTAGCTAGAGAAGTTAGGCAAAAAAGAGAAAGAAAAGCATTCAGATTGGAAGGGTAGAAGCAAGCTATCTTCATTTGAAGATGGCATGTTCTTGTATTGAGGAAGTCCTTAAAGAATTCACACCCCAAAATGCTGGCACTAATGAACTCATTGAGCAAAGTCTGAGGATATAAGATTCACAGATAAAGCTGAGTTTTTTTCTCTACAACTAGTAATGACAAGTTGAGTAGAAAAATAAAAGTAATTTAAGTTGCAATAGAATCTGAAAGAGTAATATATTCAGGAAAACTTAGGAATAAGTCTAACCACAGAGGTTTTGGTCTTGTATACTCACACCTTCCAAACACTGCTGAAAGAAATGGAAAAGGATCTAAATAAATAAAAGAAATATCATATGCATAGAGTGGAAACTTTCTTACTATGATCACAATACTTCCAAAGGTGATCTACTGATTTAATGCTTTTCTTTTCTATGCATTTTCCTACAGAAAAGCCAATGGTTTTCTTCAGAAATGGAAACCTGACCTAAAATTCATATAAAATTTCAAGAGGAACCTAAATAATCCTAAGAGGAAAGAGAAAAGGAAAAGTTTAAGGACTCACACTTTATAATTTCAAAACTTATTACAAAGTTACAGTAATCAAGACAATGTGGTACTCAGATAAGGATAAATATGCAGATAAATGAAGCAGAATTGAGAGTCCAGAAATAAACCTTCACTTTATGGGTTGACTGATTTTCAACAAGGAGCTAAGATAATTTGATGGGGAAAGAACACAACAAATGATGCTGAGACAACTGGATATCCATATGCAAAAGAATGAAGATGGACCTCTACCTTCTGCATTATACAAAAATTAACTCCAAATTTAACAACCATCTACATATATGAGATAGCACAATAAAAGTCTTAGAAGAAAATGTAGAGGGTTAAACCTTTGTAATCTTAGATTTGGCAAGAATTTCTTAGACATGACACTAAAAGTTCAAATTTTAAAAAGTAGATAAATTGGGTGTCATCAAAATTATAAACTTTGTGCATCAAAGAACACTATCAAGAAAGTAGAGGACTGGGGAGATAGCTCAGCTGGTAGAGTGCTTGCCTCCCAAGCACAAGGCCCTGAGTTCAATCCCCAGCACAGCAAAAAAAAAAAAAAAAAAAAAAAAAAAAAAAGAAAGTAGGAAGATAACATACAAAATGGGAGAAAATATTTCTAAATCCCTTGTAAGAGACTAGTGTCCAGAATGTACAAAGAACCCTTACAACTCAAGAATAAAAAGAGTAATGACCCACCTAAAAAAATGAACAAAAGACTTGAATGGACATTTTCCCAAAGATAATCAAATGGCCAAGAAGCATTTGAAAAGATGCTCAACACCATTAGTCGATAGAGAAATGAAAATCAAAATTAAAATGAAATACTACTTCACATCTTCTTGAATGTCCATACATTTTGAAAAAGAGAAAATAACAAGTATTGGTGAATATGTGGAGAAATTGGCGGTGGGGATTTAAAATGGTGTAGCCTCTATAGAAAAGATTCAGTAGCTCCCCCAAAATTATAGATACAACAACCATAAGCTCCACTAAGTGCATTACAAGGCATATACCCAAATAATGGGAACAGATATTTGAATAAATACTCATATGTGAATGCTCAGAACAGCACAATCCATAGTAGTCGAAGGTGGAAACAACCAAATTTCCATTGAGAGAAGAATGGATAAACAAAATGTGGTATATCCACATAATGAAATATTATTCATATATAAAAGGAAGGAAACTGTTCATGCTGAAACGAATGAATCAAAAAGCCTGCTAAGTGAAATAAGTCGCATAGAAAAGGTCACACTTCTATGATTCCATCCACATGATACACCCAACAGAAACAAATCCATTGAGACAAAAAGCAGATTGCCAGGGGCTGGTGGGACATGGAAATATTGGGTGACTGCTACTTGGGTACAGGGTCTCCTTTTGGGTTTATGAAAAGACTGTCAAACTAGATAAGTGTAGAAAATAGTAGCACAATACTGTAATGTACCAAATGCCACTGAATTGTACATTTTAATCTTTAATTGATTTTAAGTTCGGAGCAATTGGTTGCGCAGACTTAGTAACTAGAACATCCCTAAAAATCATTTACTTCTCTTCAGGGTTGACTAAGTTATATTTGTTTTGTTTGTTTGTTTTTCAAGTGGATGTCCAATGCTGAAGGGACTTTTCTTTTCCCATCTCACTGTTCATATGTCCATGTAGAAGCTCATGTCACTGTATTAGGGAGGTCTAATTTTGGACTCTATAATATTGAACTGACAACTGCAGTTTTATAAGTCAGATGAATTCTCCTATCTAGTTCATGTTTATCAGGATTGTTTTAAATAATCATAGTCTTTTTCCTTGGCTAATACATTTTCAAATACTTATATCTATTTCTAGGAGGTAAAGCCTGCTGGGAATTTATATAGGAAATTGGATTCGACTTGTTGGCCAATTTGTAGCAACTACCTCTAAACGATATTGAAAATGAACAGGGGATATCTATCCAAAGTTTTAGTTAATTTCTCTCAGCAATGTCTCATCATTTTCTGTATATACAGTTTACACATTTTCCCATAAAATTTATCACTATTAGGTATTCTTGATGCTACTGCAAATGATATTTTAAAGACATTTTCAAATTACATTGTCAATATATAAAATACAATTGATGTCTGTTTAACTTTGCACCCTGTGATGATTTTGCCAATTCTACTTACTAATTTTAGTATTTTTCTTAAAACTCTTTTTGAACTTTTCATGTTTATAAAATTGTGACATCTGGAATTAAAGATTTTTCTATGTTCACTTGAAATTATGGATTTTTCTCTTGTCAAGCTTCATTGGCTATGACCACGTGATTTTGAACAGAAATTGTAAGCATTTGTTTGATTTATAGAGGAAAGATATTCAATATTTCAATGTAGAATACGTTAGCTGTGAGACTTTTGACTCTGCCTTTTATTAGGCTAAGGATATTTTCCTTTATTCTTAAGTTGATGGAGGTTTTATCATAGCTTGTATTTTGTCAAAGACTTTTCATCTCTATATTGAAATGAATTTGTAATTTTTCTCTCAATTTGAAACAGTGAATTGCACTAATGAATTTTTGTCTATTAGATGAACATTACATTTCTTAGATAAAACAAATTGGATCATTGAGTAATACCCTTTTCATACATTTCTGTATTAATATTGCTAATAGTTGATAAAAATATTTATATCTATGGTCTTGAGAGATAATAATTTCTAGTGTTCTTTTTCTTATAAAGTCCTTATCTTGTTTTAATATCAGGGTTATGGAGGCCTCCTAAATAGAACTGAAATGTGTACCATTCTACTCTATTTTATGAAAAGAGGCATATGGCATTAATTTCTTTTACTTTCAAATGTTTTGATCCCATAATGCAGTCATCTAGGACTCAAGTTATTTTTATGAGAAATTATTTAATGATTATTTCAATTAAGAAAATTCAAACATTTCTATTTCTTCTTGAATAACTTTGGTAACTTGTGTCTCTCAAACAATTTATATCTTTTATACAAGTTGTCAATCTTATTGGCATAGAATTGTTAAAATGATCTTCTAAGTATGCTGTTAATGCCTTCACAATTTGTAATAATTTTTATTCTTTCATTCCTGACACTCTTGCATATGATAAATCTTGCAAGATGGCTTTATTGTTTAATTTTTTCAAATAACCAACTTCTAGAATTTATTGATTTTTCTTTATTTTCTATTTCAATTCTATTATTTTTCTCATTTCTTTTTCTCAACATACTCTTGGTTTAGTTCATTATTTATCTATATTTTAAAGTGAAAGCTGAAATTATTGATTTTATACTATTTTCTTTTCTAAAACATCAATCTTTAAAAGGCCTATATTAGAGCTATAAATTTTCTCCTAAGCACTGATTTAATTCACCCTACAAATGCACATGTTTTGTTTTTCATAATGTTGTCAAATTTAATTTTGCAATTTTGTACTTAACTCATTGTTTAGAAATGTGCTGTTTAATTTCAAAATGTGGAGGCAAGAAGAGTTTCTAGATTTCTTGTAATTTATTTCTAACTTATTAAAATTTTGTCACAAAACAATATTTCATATAATTCCATAATTGTTTTATGGCACACCATATACTATTATCTTTCTGAATAGTCTATCTGAAATTGAGAATTACATATGTGTGTGTGTATATGCACATGTGTTCTAACTTTATTGCACATGTGTTCTATAATCATCAATTAACTCAAGGTGGTTGGTTGTTCAAATATTCCATGTCTCTACTTACTTTTCTGGTTTACTTACTCTGTCTGCATCTCCTTTCAGTTCTGTAAATTTCACACCAGGTACTTGGAAGCTTTGTTCTTATGTGCACTGCCCCATAGCATTGTCATGTTTTCTTAATTCAATAACTTTTTTGGTTATGAGATGATCTCTTTATCTTTGGTAATATAACTCATCTTGACTTCTTCTTGGTTTGATATAGCCATATAGGCTTCTTTATGCTTAGTATTTAAAATTGCTTTTGTCTGTATATTTAAAGTGTTTCTTTAAAGAAAAAAAATCTATACACTTTATCCAGCCTGACATACTTGCTTTTATTGGAATGCTTAATCCATTTTAATGTGGCATAATTCCTGTCATGTTTATAGTAAAACATCTTGGTATTTGGTTGCTTTTTTACAATCTATTCCTTCTTTTTCTGTTCCTATTTTTGGTATTTGGTTGCTTTTTTACAATCTATTCCTTCTTTTTCTGTTCCTATTTTTCTGCCTTTGGGAGAATAAATAACTTTTCATATTCCACTTCAATGTATCTACTAACTTTTCATTTATGCATTTTGTGCAGCTTTTAGTGATGCTTTACAGATTATGACATGCACCTTTAAGCTACCACAATCTATGTTCAAGAGACAGTCTATTACTTCAAAACATTTTAATATTTGACAGTATATTTCCAATGTTAACCCTTCACCCATTGTATTCTTATTGTTATACATATTATCTCTGTAAATATTATAAGAATGTTATTTTGTTATTGTTTTTGTTGTTAAAATACTGCTAATGGTCTGATGGAACCAGAGGTTGAGAGTGGATATAATCAGATGCCAACCACCAGCAACACTCTGCAGCTAAATAGCATCATATAAGGAGCAAAGAGCCTACAGAATGAGTGGGCTTATGGCATTTGCCCCTCAGTGATAAGTGATGGAATCTAGAACTGGTGATATAAATTCATAAACCTTTAAAGTTATGAATTTATCACTGGAAGACAGAGACAGAGGTAGAAAGAGAGAGAAAAGAGAGAGAGAAAGAGAGAGGGAAAGGTGGGGAGAAACTGATGACTCCTAATGGAGATGGAAACTGAGACCTGATTGATTTAATTTTCATTTCTTTATTCATTTTCCCATTTGCATTCATAATTGGATCAGGAATGGTGTTGGATACTACTAAGTATACTAGTCTCAAGAAGACATGCTAATTTTAGACTTGTGTATTTCAAAATGTTGGCATCAAATTTTATCTAATTAACTGGTAAAGGAGGACAATTTGACAAATCACAATCATTATTTGCTAAGACCATTTAACGTTCATAATATTCAATATAATCCTCACAATAACTTGGTGGGGTTTATCCAATATTTTTATGAATACCACTATATAAATGCAGATAGAGTTGATTTCAGTCTCTTTCACATATAACCAAGATTCCTGTTAGCACACAGTGGTTTTTCAAAGATTTTCAAACAAAAATAAATATTTTCAACATACTCTTTTCTCTGTTGAAATTAAGAGCAAACATCTCACTCTGTAACAAGCATAAGACATGAATGTAAAAGAAAAGTAGTTTACAAGCTCTTTTGTGTTCCAATAGCTCTTAACAGCTTCCACATGTGCAGAGGCAGCAGAGCACTGGAGCAACTCAGTGGCTACTGAGGTAGTGGGGATGGAGTGGGGAAATTAGAAGAAGGGGACTTTAGGTGAAGGAAGAGAGGATAATTGTAGAGACTTCAGACACTAATAATAATGACCAGAACTTCAGGGAGATCTTGGCCGAGGATTTAAAATCTTGTTGTTGTTCTTGTTGTTGTTGTTGTTGTTGTTAAATGTTTGGAATAGAAATATTCTTCACTCTTCTCTAAAAGATTTAATTTGATTTCATGAAATTCAGTAAGTACAGATATGGCTCTGCTTTGAATGTAGTAGAATACTACAACTGGCCATGAGAGGCAAGGGACCTGTTCCTTACAATTTTTATTCTTCAAAGAACAGAATACTATGTCTAAATCATTACACATGTTTGAGAATATAAGTAGGTGAGTAGATATACATACAATAATTCAATATTAATACTGAAACAAAAGTGGAATTCATTAGGATGAATGGTCAAAAATATCACATTAAAAGTTTGGCTTCCATTAATACTTTTGCTTTATTTTCTGAACAACAGACTTATAAATGAAATAATAATTGAAGAGCAAACTTACATGATTTGGAGTCTGGTGACGGGGGAGAAATATTAGACACAGCAAGGTCACTTTTTGATTTTTTAGGCTTCTTTGCATTTAATTGCCAGGGTTTATCATAGCTTCTGAAATCCCTTCTTGTTCCCTTAGATTCTGTTAAAAACAAAATATGTATAAAAATCAATAACAAGAATGCAAGAATTCTTGCCATAAAATATAGCAATATACAAAGAACCACTGAGCCAAAGAGGAACAAGACACTGGATGTCATGGATTTCTTTATTCTCTATTTCAGGCCAGAAAAATAATTCACATTAAATCAAATAATCTAGTAAGGATATCCCTACTATCTGGTTGGTGGAAAAGAGATAAGAGACAGAAAGTCACCCATCAGTTTAACAGAAATCCATGAGATATGACCATTACTAGAAATTTCAATATCAGCCATGATTTCAACTCTCCAAATTTTTTAAAAGAATTCAAATAGTTTCAATGGTAAGGGGACAAGAAGAGTTCACCTACACTATTGGTTGACAAACCTAAAACTAAGCAGAATTTTCCACATTTATATTTTAATAAACAGATAAAATATAATTCTAAGAAAAATATAATATAAAAAAAAGAATTTAGCATCTGTGATGCAGAGCTCATACTTTTAAAAGCATTAAATGTTAGAACATAATTGATTTGTCTTTTGAATAAAAATAAAAGAAAATGAACTGTATGAAACATAAAGAAATTAGAGCAGAGATCAGTCAACAAACCTATGATTGAAAATAGAAATGTGCACAGAAAAAATACTTTTTAAAAGATGAGTTAAAAAAGTACTGACAGGAAACTAAAATGCAATAAGCAGCACATTTAAATTTATGCTCAAAGTAAGAAAAAAGAGAGAACTGATACTGTCAAAAATTTAATCAGTGACACGGAGAACATACTTCATTCAATAAACACCCTAAGAAGAGAGTCAATAAATAAGAAAAGCAAACACAAAGCCAAATGAAATGAGAGAAATGAAGAGCAGTGGAGGAGACTCAATGTAATCATAATTGATTTTCCTGGAAAATCATAGTTGACAGCATAAAACTTTTGAAAAACAAAAGTTTAAAAAAATCCATAACTATTCAAGAAAAGTAATTCCTTGTTATTCCAAAAAAGGATTCTTTCTGTACCTCTCATATTTTCACTACATCAACCTCCTGAAGGTTTTTAGCTTTGTATGTCTAAATCTCCTCCTGCCCTTGCTCACTGCCTCGTATCTGACCTTATGCTTAATCACCTGAATAGCTTGCTCACAAATATCAACTCCTCCACGAAACTTGTCTTCCAACCTCCACACTCCCTGCATGATCACAACCACAATTCTCAATCCGCCCCCCAAAATGTTTTCTCTCTCTCCACTCAGCTCTTATGAACACTGATGGAGAAAAAAAAATCATCTTCTTGCTGGTGACTTCCATGATAAATTAATTAAAAATTAGTTTATGTCTTCAACTTTAGTAAGGTCCCAGAACTGCTAAACAAACTCTCTTACCTTTAGCAAACAACTGCCCCTCATAATAAACAACAAAATTTAGGGCGTCTGGAATTATAGTACACTTTTCTTCTTCCATACTCTAACTTCAACCACATCTTCCTCCATTCTTTCACCCTCATGTTTTTCATGATTATTTGTATGCTACTGAATGAGTTCCACACCTGGGACTTCTACACCAATTGCCCACTGGAATTATCTACAAAGATGCTCCACAGGAAACTCAACAGGAATTGAGCTTATATTTCCCTTTATAAATTTAGTCCTATGTTCTTATCTTGCCTTATTAAATAACCATTTATGCCATCGCTCATCAGTAAACTGGGAGTTATAATAATCTCCTCCCTCCATTCACCCTCTGCAAGAAAAGAGTTATTAATTTGGCTTGTACAAGTCAGACTTAAAAGAAAACTGGTAAAATAACAAGGTAATTTTTAACCAATGTCTCTGTACCCAGGGGTTATGCCCTATTATTATATTCCCTTCCCTTGAATGAAGACAGGACCTTTGACCTGCTTCTATCCAATAAAATATGGCAAAGGTTATGTCAATGTCATGATTACATTATATTACATAAGACTCCATCTTGACAGAACAGAATGAGAGAATTCCCTTACTGACTTTAAAAAAGTAAACTGCCATGAGGACAGACAGCAATGTGGCAATGAACCCTGGGTTGTATCTAGGAGCTGAGAGCAAACCCTGGATGAAAGCCAGAAAGGAAAGAGGGCTCTCAGTCACAAAGCTGCAGGGGATTAATTTTGCCTCTCTCTGGGTGAATTCTTCATTAACTCAAATGAGCTTGAAAGCTTATTCTTTTCTAGGCAACCTTCAGATGAGAATGAAATCCAGTCAACACCTTGATTTGCAGCCTTGTGAGGTATAACACTTAGCCAAGCCAGGCACAGATTCCAACACAAGGACACTGAGATGCTAAATGTGTGCTGCTTAAAAAAATATGAACCCAAATGAACTTTGGTAAGCTCACAGATGCTCATCTGCTCTGCCTTCATATGGTAGGTGCCATCTTAGCACCTATAAGCCAAAGATTAAAAGTCACCTAATTTATAATCTAAACTCAAGAAAGTGAGTCCAAGAAAACACAAGAGTTCCCTCTGTTGAATGCCTAAGCTCATATTGTAGTTTCCTGTATGATGCAGACAGCTTTTGCATGGATCATCAATAGCAGAGATGTCTACATTCTTCAGAAAATACCCTATTCCTCTATTTAGTGTCTCAAGAAAGCACTAGTGTGAGAATGCATTTAGAGAAGACAAAATCCTTTCATGAGATCTCATAGAGCATGAAGAGGAGAAGAGAAGTCATGGTGTCATCAGAGGAAAAAGCATTTTGAGTCCAAACAAGCAGATTCCCAGGAGAATCAGGCACGGAGTTAGCCACCCAAGGAGATCTGGGCTTGGAAGTAAATGTGAAGACAACAGACCAGTGTGTACAAAAGATGAAATTAAGTCCACCCAAGGATCTCACCAGTGTTTATTGGGGAAATAAAATTATCACAGAACTGGAGGCCTAGTTTCCCCTACTTCCAGAGGGAATGATTCCTCCTAAATCTGAACTTATACACAGGATAACATGACGGTTATTTAAAATGGAGACTGATCATCAGTTTTGGAAATAAGAAAACTAACTTTGTAGGCATCTAGTCTTTTCTATACAGATGAACTACAAGCATTTAATTCAAATTATTCATAAAAGAAACAAAAATTTAGAATAATTAGTTTAAACATATGGAACAAAATCCTTTTATGCAAATCTGAACCACCTCTATTAAAATGAAACGTATTATATTTTGAAACGTAATATCTTCAAATTAAAAAAATGATGAGGGCTGGGGAGATGGCTCAGTTGGTAGAGTGCTTGCCTTGCAAGCACAAGGCCCTGGGTTCGATCCCCAGCACCGCAAAAAAAAAAAAAAAAAAATGATGAATTTTAACTACTGGGTAAAGTCACAGTTGAATATGTGAAAACCTCAGGTGTCTATCCATCTAGATTAATCTTATCAAAATCAAAAAGACTTGAAATTTTTAATTAGATGTATCCCATATTAACTGCAAGATATTTTTTTTTCATTACCTGATGTTTCACTTTCAGCCCAGAGAGCTGCAGATCCAGACAAAGTTCTCTGCAGTTGTCCACGATTTCCTTGTTTAGACTGAAGATGGTCAATGAGAAATGGGATTGGCTGGTCAGGTGTCTCAGTTATTAGCTTGGTCATTAATTCCTGAAGACAGAATGGAACACACACTTACATCTAATTACAATAGCAAAAATAACAACAAACATTTACTGTAGCATTTACTATTGTCAGTCTTCTCTTTTTTTATGCAGCAACTCATTTAATCCTAAGAATCATTTTTAGGCAGGGACAAGTTACTGCTCTCATTTTGAGAGAAGGGAAGTATAAAGAAGTGAATTGTCTACTTTGCATGGCTAAAATATAGCAAACCAAGACATATTCACTTATGTTAATCTTTATTATCACAAAGCCTAAACATACTAGAAATTTTATCTAAATCATTATTTCTAAAAAGCATAATCTCAGAATTTTAAGTTTTTGATTACTATTTTGAGTGATGCTGTTGCAAACTAAACTTTAACTAAAATTCACCACATGCCTTATATATTGTTAATGTTCAGATATCAGATATCCCCCAAAAGTACTGTGTTAATGCAGGAATATTCAAAAGTAAAATGATTATAGATTGTGAGAGCTATAACTTTATCAATTCATCCTAGTTTGAATGGACTGACTGGATGGTAACTATAGGCAGGTGGGACATGACTCGAGAAGGTGGGTCACATTGGTATGCCATTAAAGGGTTCACCTTCCCTGCAGCTCCTTCTTCTCTCCTTCTCTGTTTCCTGAACCTGCCGTATGGTGAGCAGTTTTCCCCCTCTTGGGCCCTCTGGCCATGCTGTGCTGCCTCACTTGGGCCTACAGCAATGGATTCAGCCTACCATGAATTGAACCTCCTAAGCCTTGACACCCAAATGAATTTTTCCGCCTTTAAGTTGTTCTGGTCAGGTATTTCGGTCATGGTGACACAAAGCTGATTAAAGCATACACTAACTCATTTTTCCTTCTTAACCACATGTAAATATCCCAACATGAAGAAAATTTTGTTGGGATAAAATAAACAGGTAACATGCCACAGATTCACAGAAACGAAAAAGTATCTTAAACTGTCTCCAAACAATACAGAATCTTCTTTTTACAAAAATACTTGATGAGTAAATCTCTTGGTATCTTCCGCTCCCTCCCTCCCTCTCCCTCCCCCCTTCCCACCTCTCTCTCCCTCTCTCTCTCAAGAGTTAAGCAACAGCAAGATCTTTACCTGCAAAACAGGCTGTTCCATTTTTAGTTAGCTCTAATGATACCTTAAATTGGGCCAAATTTTGCCCAAGGGTAATATCTACACATTGTTTTTTTCCAGTCAGAAAGAGCAAAAACCAATCTCCAATTTGTGGTCAATTAGAATCCCCAGATTGTTGCAACATGAACAGCTGTCAAGCCTTGTGGACAGCATTTGGTACTGCATAATTGGATTTGGGAACTCACAAGCACCAGTTTTCAGTCTTATCAGCCATATTTCATCTTGTTGGTTTTAGCCCAGAATCTGGCCTGTCAACTGTCTATTAAGTTCGGATTCTATGAGAGGCAATCTAGGGAGCAGGCCTGAAAAATCAATCAGGAGAGGGTCCTGAAAATCGCCATGCGATTATCTTTTTGTTTGATGGTGACCTCTTTCCTCTCCTTGAATGTTCTTCTAAGATGGTTGAATGGTGGTCCTGTCATCATTCAGTGTCCAAGGATACCTTCTCCAAGAGGCTTAATCCTACCAATCTTCTTAAGACTTTATCACTTTATTTTCTTCATGGTCTTAAGTACTCGCCAGAGTCATTTTCCTAACTATTTGCTCACCTATTATCTCAGGGATGTTTGTTTACATGTATAACAGTCTACAAAGACACAGATTTATCTGAGAGAGCCTAAATGGATTGTGTAGATGACAAGATCCCAAGTTGATCTTAGAGACATGCATCAAATAATTCAGAGTATCTCAAAATAATGTGCTGACTGAACCTAGATTTGGAGCCTAAAAGAGCAAAGGTTTTCTGCCAGAAATACTCTGTGATGCAAAATATTTACCAGACAAATGTAATACTTTTTTTATTCTGAAAAACAGGTAAGCAAACACCAGTTGGCACAGTCTTATTTATTTCTGCTACTGAAAAATCTCAATTGTTAACACTACAACTAGAGAGGCCATTTCTCTACTGTTGTAATCATGAAGCACTGCAGGTTCAATTAAACTTCAATTATACATCAATGGATGGAATTTAAAACATTTCAAAATTTGCACTTATAGGAGAATGTATTACATTCTATCTGAACATATTATACATTAAAAATGCCATTAGAAAATGGAAAGAAAAATAAATAGAAGTGAAGAAGGAAAAAAAAAAGAAGTGAAGTAGTACAGAAGAAAAAGAAATACATAGGAGACATTAAAGGAAATTTAAAGGAACTTTAATTTTAAAGTTCTGCATACTTTTCCAGACCTGTCACTCCCCAACTGAGTTCTTCCCAGGCCTATCGCTCCCAAATTCCTAAGAAATCTGTAAATCGTAGTTACCATAAAACCACTCACTCATGAGAATTACCTTCTGCACTGTTAATCAGTCCAGCAATAAATACATTAAGCAAACAAAGACAATATATTTTAAGAAACCTATAATTCAGGGGACTTTCTAGTGTTATCTATCGATTATATAATGGAGACGACCCCAGTCTAAAGATCCTGAGAATGATCACACCACCATAAACAATCGTGATCACCAGATTAATACCATCCCCACACAGCTTCCCACACCCACCCTTCACCAAGTTCTCTTTAAAAGAAGAACCAGTAACCCCAAAAGCACAACTCACTCTTTTTTGTCCCCATCATTTGTTTGTATTACTTATTTTTCTTCAAATGACAGTATCGTTACACAGAATGCTTCTGGAGAGATGCAAAGTAATATGAAATCTTGCAACATTAAGTTTAATTTCATGGTTCTTTATTGGTTCTTTTAAATTATTCGTGATAGTAGAATCCATTTTGACATGATTATAAAGGCATAGAATATATTTAGTTTAAATTCAGTCTCCAGTATCTCCCCTTCCCCTTCCCTCTGGCAACTCCCTACTCCCTTTCTTCTATTATCTTTCTGCCATTTACCCATAGTTGTTTTTTCAAACTAATTTCTTATGGAAGTACATAATGGTGAGATTCCCTGTGATATATTCATATATGAACATAGGAAAGTTAGGTCAGATTCATTTCACTGTCTTTCCTTTTCCCATCCCCCCTCCCTTCCCTTCATTCCCTTTTGTCTACTCCACTGAACTTCTATTCCCCTGGCCCATATTTGGGGTTAGCTTCCACATATCAGAGAAAACATCTGACCTTTGGTTTGAGGTAGCCCACATTCTCCCTTGAATATGTCTCTACTTTCCCAAATAAATCTCTGTCTGTGCCTCCCACGGGCGTGTGCTGCAATTCTTTTCATGACATAATCCCAGGACCCCACTTGTCAAGTACCCACCCTCAGGAACTCCTCAGACTGTCTTCTGGTGACATCCCTTCTTCATCAGCAGAAGGACCAACTAGACTATTCTAGTCTCAGAAAGACTGAGCACTAAGATAAAGCAAAATCAGGTCGGGCTCCAGAACCATAGTGATTTCTCTCCTGAGACAGTGGAAGATCCCATATGCTTTTTATAAAAAATTTCACCTTTAGAATTGGACAGGAAGTTTCTCTATTTTTGTTCTTGTAAAATAAACTGAAGTGTCCCAATGTTTTCTTTGAAAGATGGATTACACAGTCAAAATATGCCAAGTATTACATTTTAAAAATATTATTGGTCTAATAACTAGTTTTGACCACACTTTTATTACATTAATAAATATAAGAGACTGAAGACACAGAACAATTGCAGACATAGCAACATGAAAACAGTTAATGTTTGCAATAAGGTATGTTGAGCATCTGGGTTGGGCAACAGTCTAGCTTTAGATAATTCTATTTACAAGAGAAACGATCCTGTCTCTCACTTAATCCACATATCCATGGGCATTAGGACTCAAATAATTTTGAGAACTTGAACATGCAGAGATTCCTTTTCTGGGCAAGAAAATGTGAATCCTTAGATTTGCAAAGATACTTCTGGCAATAAAAAGATTGATTTCTTTCCACCACTGGGATTTAGAGACACAAAAATAGAACTGAGGGGCTGAAAGATTTGAGGAGGTGAGAATAGAGTTGTGCAGTTAAATGTCAAGTCAGACCTCAAAACTGATTGCAGGAAGTTTCACAAGGATCACTGACCAGAAGGAAAAAGTAATCCAGAGCATGAAGCCAGTCTCAGACAGAGAAGCCCAACACCTGTAGGGAACAGTACATCCAAGGAGAGAGAAGAAGCTCATCTGCAACTCTTGCCATTGGTTTAAGAGTCATGACGTGAAATTCCTTAGGAGATTTGGGCTATGGGTGTCTAAACTGAAAGAGCAACACAAGTGGTGACAGCACTCCTGCCTGGCGACACAACACCTGTGGACATTTTAGGCTGAAGATTTGGGTATCGATAAAACGCAAGTATTACTTTTGAGTGTTTGATAAATCTGGGTCATTCAAGTTGCAATTAAAATATACTAGCAGTTGGTACTGAAAAAGGTTTAAATTTTAATCAGATGATATCAATAAAATGACTAACATATGTAATATGCAACAGGCAATACGGAAAATGGAGGAAATGGTAGAGATTAGACATACAGACTTTGAAAAAAGATACACATTCCTGAATCACTCATCTCCTCCTTACTAGTTGTGTGACTTTAGGCAAGGCACTTAATCACTTTAATATTCAATACTCCATCCACCAACCACACACAGTGGCACATACCTATAATCCCAGTGACTCTAGAAGCTGAGGCAGGAGGATTGCAAGTTCAAAGCCAGTCTCAGCAACTTAGTGAGGCCATAAGCAACTTAGTGAGACCCTGTCTCAAAAAGCCCTGGGGATGTGGATCAGTGGTTAAGAGCACCCCTGGGTTCAATCTGCATACAAAATAAATAAATAAATACTACATCTACTAGTGTGAATGATAACAGTACCTCCATCATAGGGTCACCATGGAGTAAGAAGATAATAACTGCAAAACATTCACAAAGTCCCTGGGTTATGTGTGGACTACTATGATGAATGATCTAACACTTCCTTCTAAGATAAAACACCTCCCAGAGAACAATTTCCAGAATCTCCTTGACAGGACCTGGGTTAGAGTTTCTCAAGGAGAAGAATTTGCAGAGGTCTTGGAAAGCACAGAGAAGCAGAAGAAATCATTCTGTAAAGTGAGCCAGGCATTAGGTAGCTCATGTCTGTGATCCCAGCTACTCTGAAGTTGACTGCAGGCAGATGTGACAGAGGATGAGCTTCACAGCAGCTCCCCAGCATGTTTGTGGAAAACTCCACTGCAGACTGGAACAGCTCGGAGCTCTGCAAAAGGATGGAGGAGTGCAGCAGCTTCCAGGCAAGCACTGGAGACCACCTGCTTCTGTGCTTCAGGCTGAGCTCCTCAGGGTCTGTTCCTCTGATCCTTGCTGACAGTGCCTTTGACCTTCTGCAGTACTTCCCTGGTCTCCGCATTCAACTGTCCACCTCTCCATCATGTAAACTCAGATTTACAAAACCCTGTTATGACTTGGATACATACAGGCGGTTATCTTTTTCTGACTTAACCACTAATCACATATCCACAAAGGCCTTAGCTAATGTTTTAATGTTTACTCTGATTTTTCAATATTTATATCTTTATATAATTTATTTAAGTATATATGCTTATTACTATTATAATAACCATGCATTTGCAATGCTATCTGTGCAAAACATATTTTATTCATTTTTTATTTTAAAACTTATAAATATTTTCATAATATAGTTTATTATCAACTATAATCTTTAACTTCATGAATATATTATACATTAAAACAGCCCCCGATACCGATGTTTCCTGTTATTTTCATGAACTTTTCACTACTTGTAACATTTATAAATATTTCTTTAAATTATGATTACATAAGAAGATAAACATCATTTTTAAAAATTTGGGAAAACAATCTAAAGAACATGAATCACTAAATAATAAGCAAATACAAATTTGTATTCCACAACACTTAAGAACTCCTGGAATTTAGGGCTATTATAACCAATAATGGTCAGACCACCTGTACTATACAGAAAATGGGCATGATTAATAAGTTAAAAAATGAATAATAACTGGTAATGATGATTGTCTCAAAATGCATTTTAATTTTAATGTTCACTAAACAAAAGCAAAACCATGAGTGAGCTGGTAGCTCATCACAGTCATTTGTTACTAAAACTGAAATGAGTAATCAGGCAACAGTAAAAATTATTTTAGTAAAAGATGTACTTCATTTGTTGAAAGCTATGAAATCCCTTGCTTAAAAACAAACAAAATGCTCATGATTACACAGACACCAAATGATACATAATATTCCTGGGTGTTTACCCATCCATGAACAGAGGCTCTAAGCTCCAAGTGTTAAGATCCCTTCCTCTGGGTACATAGCAAGGCATTCTTCCTAAAGATTTGTGACTTGGGATTAAGTTATTTTTTTCTTCATTTGCCTCAGAAGTAAGTAACACTTAATATCCCTTTTAACCTCAGAAGAAAGTTATCAGGAAATAAAATTGAATCTATTTCCAAAATCTCAGAAATTTCTTGCTATATGGCCTTTTCAAAAAATTTAATACACATGCAAGACATTGTACTCTATTATTAATAAAAGTGGTATTAATCATATATATTTTTACTCAGCACCTATAATTATTTTAAATACTAATAGAATATGGTACATTATCATATGTAAAATGTTATTTTAGTTCACAACTGGCATTAGGATCTGTTGACTGAATTAGTTTATTTTATATCCACATTTCAATTTTCTATTTTTAATTAGATCTCTTACTAATTTGCATTTGGGATCATAACCTTTGAAACATATACCCCCATCCACGCCACCCAACTGTATTTCATAAATAAGTAGGTAATGGACATTGAACTGTCAATAAATGTGAGAATGTGTGCTTGATATTCAGTTGCCTGTGAAACATCTTTGCTTGTGAAACAGCCCTATGTTAAATGGATATCACTATTCCTGATGGATAGAACCAACTTGCTTTCTACCTGTACATAACCCATGCTGATCTTTTCTCTCATTTCTTCTTTTTAAATGGCAGTAAAATGGAGGGTTTTTTCCCCCTGCCTCATTATATCTCTAAGATTTATTAAGAGCTTTTCATGTCAGCAAGCAAGAAATGATTCCAATGCAGTATACAGGTTTCCATGCACAGTGAGAACAAGAAAGACATCTCTGATATTTTCCTGTCAGACTCTTCTATACCCTTCAGAGAATTCAGACTGCTCTGAGTTGGGACCATGCCCAAGCCTGCCCTAAGCTCACTTCTCTCATTCCCAATTAAAAATGAAATTTCCTTAAAAGGCTGAACTCATCAGGAAATAAAACAATATGAACATTAATGATTTGATATACCAAACATTTGGTATATCAAGCCTTCCAGATACAATTGTCAAGTATTTCACATAGAATTAATCACTCACTATGCATTAAAGAATTACATACAAGATGCAAAAAAAAGCCAACACTTTTACAAAGGTGTTTGTTAACTCCCTGCTTATTTCAATTCACTTGTTCTTCACCAACAACCCACCAATATAAGAGTCACAGCTTCCTGCACACCCACCACTGTCCTGACCCAGGGAATAAGAAAAATTCCTGACCTGGAAGTCTTTTGGCTCTTCTTACATATGATTTAATATAAAATTAGCTTTACGCTGCTCACTTGTAATAAACAAAAAAGCATCTAATTAGCCTCATTGTATACTATAAAATATAATCCAGAGGTGAAAGTAGAAAAAGTAAAAAATAAAATAAATTGCTTTATAATAAAGATTAAAAATGAAAATACCACAACTAGAAATTAATCATTCTTAATTCTAAAGCTGAATCATAGACATGGAATCCTGTCTGCTTTTAATAATATAAGAAAATAATACATCTAGACTGCAGAACTATTCAATGACAAATGATGCAATATTTTGTCTAATGCCTAGTAATTTTTTCTCTAATCCAGAGATGTCTTCTCAGATAAAATTTTTGAAGATTCAGTATACACTTTGATTCCCCTCATAAAAAATACAAGCTTGTCGATGAATTTATAGGCAAAGATAGAGTTCCCCAGTGAGAAATACTGGCATAACACATGGAAATACTTTTAGTTAGAGAATTATATTGCCCTACATAATAGTCCATCAAAGCAACTTATCTGGTGTTAGGTGGAATTTTCCACAATTTTACTTGGAAATAACTCTGTAGGAGTACAACATAGGTGATACTAAATGGAAATAATGAAGCAGTGCAAAACTCAAGTAAATTAATTATGTAAAACCATGATGGAGGTAACAGATATATGTAGAAATTGCCATAAAAAGGAAGCTTTCTCTCAGTTGAGTAAAAATTATTTTTGCCTTTTATCATTCCTATAAAATGTGCAACTAAAATAGGGTATTCAGCTTGGCAGAATCATGAGAAAATTTCATAGTGTTCATCCAGGACCTCTTTTAGGGACTGATGATCTAAGGAAAGGATGTACATTTCTGCATTGCAAATTGCTGATGAATGCAGTGGACCCTCATAGGCAAATACTAGTACACAGAAAGTCCTTACTCTGATTCCAAGGCATCTAGGAGAGAATTTGGAAAAATACTGTGGTTAACAGGAAAATACAGAGTGGGGTAATTAACTGACCTTGATTTATTTTCTGTCTCCATAATGGTTGTATCAATTTAGTTAGTTCTCAAGGCCTTAATTGTCTCATCCCTAAAATGGGTAGGACAGTGTCTACTTATCAGTTTGTTGTCCAGATGACAGTAAATGTATGTGGCATGCCCCTCGGAATATATGACCATATTTCATAGCAGTGGGAGTTCCCATTCAGTTTCCTGTAACAAAAGAAGATGTAGGGCAGAGAGCTGCCTTGCTTGGTCTCTCTAGATGTTCTATTTTTCAAGGTAAGTAAACATTTTTGTCAAGTTGGCTTATAAGTCATTCCTCAAGACAATTCAGCCACAGGCAACTGCAAGAGCAAGTTTTAGAACCGTTAAGCTGAAAATAGCATGGCCGCCCTTTTCAAAATGATTGTTTCAGTCCCCTAAAATTAACCACTCTCCACACTTTTATGACAGTCACTTTTGGGCTTTCATTATACATTTGCCATCTGATTGAAAAGTTTTCTGAGGTGTTTTACACCACCACCAACAAACTCTGATGCTACAGATACCACCCAGGTGTCCAACAATTCAATTCAATTCTGACACTCCCTACCTGACATTAGCATCAGATCCCACAAATTAAAGAAAGCAGGCCCGCAAACCTGCTCCCACTTCAAATGGCAACAGCAAGTGCCAGGTCACTTGCCTTTCTAATGAATTGGTTATAAATAAAGGGAACTTGGAAATACCCAAATCCTTTAACAGTAGAGTGAAAAAACAATTCGTGTTATATTCACATAGTGAAAAACTAAACCACAATGGAAATGAGAAGTACTATAGTTGCACCTAATAACAGGGTAAATCCCAAAAGCATAGAGATAAACAAAAGAAGCAAGACTTAAATAACACATACTACCTGTGTCTGTTTATTTTAATAATGTCCAAAATAGAAAAAAAAAAAAAAAGAAAAATGATCTGTATTGCCTGAGGCAAGGTATTACAGAAAGATATTAGATCTTTGTCTCCAGTTCCCAGCACAGAGCTCCTAAGATCCTTGGAAATTCCTAAGTAATCAGAGTGACAGATGCTTCTTTTGCTCTAATAAAACATACTGTGAAGTTCTGCAAGGATTTTAGAGTTCTTGATATTACTATCACCTCTGGCTTGTATTTTTATTCTTGTATATTATAATTCTCTCTATATATTTTATTTTATACCATTAGCATTGATTTAGATATATTCCACATATTTACCAATTTTATTGTTCTTATTTCTTTCTTGATTTCCAACTATCCTCCCGAGATCATTCTCAATAACATAAGTGAAACCTCTTATTCTCATGGTGACATGCCTCTGTTTTTTGCACAGAAATATTTCACTTGCTTTTTAAACTGGAAAATGCTTTAAGTGTATCTAATTATAAATTGGGATTCCTTTTCTCTTTGCTAGTTTGTTGTTGTTGTTGTTGTTTTGAGCTAGGGGTGGTGGTGCATACCTGTAGTTCCAAATGCACAGGAAGCCAATGAGTTTGAGGCAACCAGGACAACAAATTTTTTTTTTCTCCTTTTAAAAAGTCAATCAAATTTCTTTCAGGAACATCTGACTTTATTTAGAGATTTCTAAAGTTTTTTTCATTATTTTTTTGTTTGTGGTTTTCTTTATTTTAAAACCATAAATTTATATAGGAAGTTGCAAAGAAATGTACAAGGAGGTTTCACATACCCTTCACTCAGCTTGCCCCAATGTTAATATCTTGAAAACTATAGTGCAATATCAAAACTAGGAAACTGACACTGGTGGGCACGATGTGTAGAGCTTGTTCAGATTTCAACGAGTTACATGCATCCATGTATGTGTGTGCACGGGCATGTATGCAATTCCATGGTAGTGTTGCTAGGAATAATCACTTCCACAGGAAAGATAATAAGTTGTACCATCATCATATAATTCCTCGTGATATGTTATAGTCATGTCCCCTCTTCGTTTCTGAGACCCAGCAACCAATAATCTGTTCTCTATCTCTACAATCATGTTATGTATTAAAATCTCACAATGTTATGTATTAAAAAAGTATAGTTCACTTTGACAATTCTGTATTATACTCAGCATAATTCTTTGAGGTTCACCTAAGTCATTGTGCATATCAATGTTTTATTTCTTTTTATGCTGAGTATTATTAATATTGTAGATGTTCCATTGTATGTTTAACCATTCATTAATACCACTACAGGACATTTGGTTAGTTTATGGGTTTTGAATATTATGCATAATTTTGCTATGAACATTCATTTACAGGCTTTTGTGTAAGCATGCACTGTCACTTCTCTAGGTTAAATGCCTAAGAGTACAATTGCTGAGTTATATGTTAAAGCTTTTTTAGTTTAAAAAAAAACTGACAAACTATTTTCAAAGTGACCATACAATTTTGCCTTTATATTTGCCATATAAGGGTAATTTTAGCCATTCTTATATGTTTATGGTAACATCTCACTGTAAATTTTAATTGTATTTTTCTAATGACTAAAAGCATTGAACATCTCTTGATGTGCTCATTTACCATCTGTGTATCTTTTCAGTAAAATGTCTATGCATGTTTTATGATCATTTTTCTAATGGAATTGTTTGTAAGTTTTAAAAGTTCATTATGCCTTACAGGTACTACTGCTTTGTTCAATATGTAATTTCAGAATCCTTTGTTCTATCCCATAATTTCACTTTTTACCCTTCTTATAGAATTTTTCTTGGAGTAAAAGTTTTTAATTTTAATGAGGTCCCACTTATCAATTTTTCCTTTTATGTGTTATATTTTTGCTATCATATATAAGAGCTCTTCACCAAGTTTATGTCTGGGATATTTTTCTCTGAATTCCCTTATACAGTTTCATAATTTTCTGGTTTACATTAAACTCAATGGCTTATTCATTCTGAGTTAATTTTTGCATCCGGGTATCAAAGTTCAAAGTTTGAGGTCAAAGTTCAATTTTTTGCCAATGAATGTTCTTTATCCAGTACCATTTATTGAAAATACTTCCTTCACTGAATCACTTTTTGTTCCTTTGTCAACAATCAGCTATTTGTTGTATACCTATTTCTGCGTTCTCTATTTTATTCTATTGATCTGTATGTCTGTCTTTCCACCAGCACTACAATGTATTTGATTTCTGTGTTCCCATCTTACACTTTAAAATCAAGCATAGCAATCAGGCATGGTGGCACACACCTGTAATCCCAGCAACTGGGGAGGCTGAGGCAGGAGGATTGCAAGTTAAAGGCCAGGTTGGGCAACTTGGTAGATCTTGTCTCAAATCAAAAAATAAAAGGGTCTGGTGATGTAACTCCATAGTAAAGTGCCCCTGGGTTCAATCCCCAGTATCAGGAAAAACAAAAAACAAACAACACATGATATTTAGCTAGCTCATTCTTCTGCCTTCTGCCATGTGAAGATGCAGCAAGAAGGTCTCATCAGACCAAAGAATGGCCTTGATCATGGCCTTTCCATTCTCTAGAACTATGAGACATAAATTTCTGTTCTTTATATATTACTGCATTTTAGGCATTTGGTTGCAGAAGCTCAAAACACAGTAAGGCAGGTCCTTCTGAAAAACGTATTCTCTGTTTTTTGTCAAACCTTCACCACTGAGTTAGATCAGCTGGTTTGATTCTGTAGTAATAAGTTTTAAACTAGCAAGCATCACTACTGAGAAGAGTCAATATTATCAAATAGCAGGGAGTTTGACTCCCTAATATAATGGTGTATTGTCCAATCAAGGATTGATAGGTGTTCTGGAAGTCCTATGATGGTTAGAGGCTGTGATTAGATGGCTGGGGATCTGGAAACTCGGCTTGAAGCAGTGTTCACAATCACATTTTTATTCAAGTACACGTTCACTGGGGCAGACCAAATGGTGGAGGTTATGATGACTGAATTTACTGCCCTGCCTAACTCACCCATTACACCATAAATCTCAAGGGTCCTTGTGTGGCAGAAGCCATAAAGAGGAGTTTGCAGAGGATGCTGTCACCCACTCTGATGCTCGCATTCTCGGGTGGTATCTGCTTTAGTGTGGAGTAGCACCAGGACTATGTGAGAAACAGGCTGCCAACTCAAGGAAGCCCGTGAGGACAGGATAAGGAAATCAGGCAGAGCTGGAGTCTTACCAGAACCACCGTAGCTGCTCCTCCTAGGCTTTCCTACTTGTTCTAAGAGTAACATATTACTAATATCCAGAGGTAGACCATTTTTCTTTTCCTTCTTTTTTTCTTGAGATAGCTTATTTTGAGTTTTCTGTATTCATGACACAGAAAAGCAAAGTGTACTTAAGTCAATTAATTCAATATATCCATGATCATACAATGGTGTTTGTGATGGAAATGTTGCTGCTGACAGCGAAGGCCCTGCAGACCCTCCACAAACTTGTCACAGTCTGTGACTTAATCTGTGATTGAGCAGAGCCTATCTCCACTGGCAGTTTTTCCAGTTTCCCACTGGGCTGTCATCTTGGGAACCTGATGCTCTTGTCCAAATTATTTAATTATGCAAAGCTTAGTTTACTCATCAATGAATTGGGATCAATAACTTCCAGGGACCGGTTCACACTGACTCGTCCAATTATCAGAAATTATCATGTTCAATTATCGGGAACTTTACAAGTTGGTTGAAATCTCTAAAACCATTCTCAATAGGCCATGTTGGGAACAGTTCCAGCTCAGAAAGTGGCAAATATTCAAATCAGGGTTCAGCCCTCTCTATCTTCCACAGAGTCAGTTGTTAAAATTTATCTGCCCAGTACTATAATATCCATCCATCCATGGACTGTTGAGAGGATTTAAAGATATAATTATTTAAAGCAGTACCTGACCATAGATGTCCTCCCACAGTGACTGTTATCTTATGGACCTTAATATTATTTTTAAACATAAGACACATTATAGTTTTTGTTTTCCTTCTTTCTTTTTCTTAGTTATCCATATCCATCCTCAGTGTATTGCTTTCCTAGGGCTGTCATAACAAAACACCACAAAGTGAACTGAGTGGTTTAAAATATGTTCAATGAGATAAAAGGCAATATTCAAATTCAATAGCAAACTACTATCACTTTTTTTCTTTTTTTCTTTTTTTTTTTTGGTACTAGGAATTAAACCCCGGGGAACTCTACCACTGAGCTACATCCCTAGTGCCCAGAACGACCCTCCCTTTTGTAATTTTGGGACAGGACCGTACTAAGTTGGTGAGGCTAGCCTCAAACTTGCAATCCTTCTGCCTCAGCCTCCCAAGTCACCAGAATTACCGGCAAGCACCACCACACCTAGCTTCAGTAGAAAACTACTTTATGAATACATAAAACTAAAATGTATGTTGAGATATTAAGAATTCAAAACACAAGTTTAATAGCAAGATTAAACAACACTGAAGACAAAATTTGGAAACTAAATGAAAGGCCCAAAGAAAATATTACTAGTAAAATACACAGAAAAAAAACATGAAAAAAAAAAAAACATGCAAAGAATAAACACAGAAGCAGAGCTGATGCACTGAGAAAGTTTGATGAACACTTAATTGAGGTCCCAGAGATAGAAGACAGAAAAAATGGACAGATATTTTAAAACATCATAGCAGAGGATTTTCCAAAATTGTGAAAGACATAAATTCATAGATTTAAAAGATGAAGAAGTCACAAGTAAAAGAAGTTAAAAAAGAAAATCCACATATAAACACATCATAGTAAAATTTCAAGTTGAAACAACAACAGCAATAATAAAACTGTGCTTCAAGTTCTGAAACCAGAGTCATTTTCCCTACTTCTTCCTTCTAAATATAACTAAAGTCCTTCCATCTAAAATGATGCAAGAACTCTAAAATCCAGATAGAAGAAGGTAGGAAGAAAAACAATGTGATGAGTTCCCCGTGTTGTCTTTTGTATACCACCTACACTGAAATGGTCACCAAAGATATCTGCAACCTGGAACACCAACAGGCATAGACAAAACAAAACGAGAACAACAAAAGAACCAGGAAACTCCAACAGATTCCTAGTGAGTCCCATAACTCCCGCTGGACAGCCAGGCACACGTGGGCAGTGTGATCTGCCCAAAAGCAGCATGACTAAATCCCTAGATTGTGCAGTCCCTGCTACATGATCAGGGAACTGGCTGGGGGGCTGATGTTCCCACTGTGGCCACACTAAAGCCCCAGACTGAACAAACACTGGCTCCACAGATCAGGCTCCAGCAGGCAATCATTCACCTACAGTGGCAGCAAAAGCAAAGCTCTGTGTCTACTTTCATTCCCCAAATGGCATAAGAAGCCCAAAGAACAGGGTCTCTTCCTGCCCCTACCCTATTGCCCACTGATACCAACTGATGCAGAAAGGAACTTTGGTTCAGCATTACTAGAAGAGAGAAGCAGACCAAACTAGCACTGAAAGGCCTCTAGAAGCCAAACTGTCATTGGAACTAAAGCCTACAAAAGTAGGCCATCACATACATGGTACAAGTGCCTGCTAATGTAAATGACAGGGTATCATTAAGTAGGATTAAGAGTCTCCCAACATATTAACCAGAATGCCCAGTATATATTTTTTAAATCATTTCTCATACTGAGAACTAGGAAAACCACAATCTGAATGGAAAAAGAATCCATCAAATGAAGCCAATATCTAGAAGTTATTAAAAGATGTTAAAATGATCAGACAAGCATTTTAAAGCGGCTGTCATAAACATGGTTAAACAATCAATTATAAATCATCTTAAAACAAATGAAAAAGTAGAAAATCTCATCTAAGATATAGAAGTTATTTTAAAAAGCAATATCTGTCTCTATGAATTCTAGTATCTTTAGGTTCTCCTTGTTTAATTTTATTGTATTAATTTCTGCCTCTTCTCAATGTTGTGCCTGGTTATCTTCTTACTGTAAGTCAGATAATGCACTTGGTGATTTTTTAGGAATAATTTGAGACCTGGGATGCTATCAGCTTCCTCCAGAGAGTAGAAAAGTGCCTAGTATCTGTGGTCACTAACAATCCATGATCACTTTGAATTAATTTCAAGACTTTAGATTTTGTGGAAATTCAGATTCATGATGCAGTCTTTGTGAGAATCAGTTTCCCGTTTCTTTATTACTCGTGGAATAAGAGAAGTTCTTCTGGGTCCCAGTCCGAAGTGCAGGGGCTTGCTAAGTCCTGACTCTGGCAGGCCCTGGGTCCAACTGCTGACCCTCCTTAGGAGGCTTTCAAAGCATTAGAAGGGGCCAGTCATTACAGTGGGAAAGTGGCCCCCAGTGCAATGTTTATCACCCTGGATTCCATCTACTCCATAATGAATTCTGACTTTCTGGGTCTCAAATATTTAAATTCCAGGGAAGAGACATAGTTCACATATTGATCAGCTGTCCAACTACAGTCATCAACTGTGGCAAAAGCATTAAGACCATGCAGAATATCATGGTTTCTTTAATGGCCATGTGAAAATTGGAAGTGGAAGTTTATTGGAAGATAAGAAATGACAAACAAATGATACCACAGACACTGACTGCATGCAGCTTAAAAGAAGTTATCCTGACAATGGGAATTCCAGGGAACTAAAAAATAGCTCTAATCATTGCCACTATGTCTCATACAGTCAGTCAGGCATAATAGGCATTAGAATAAAATCACAAATAAAATTCTACATGAAATTCATCCCACTGTATTAAAACAAAAGACTTTTGTCAGTGCAGCTCTCTGTAGAGTTCTTGAGGTCAGAAAACATGTCTTAGACATCTTTATTTCCCAAAATCAAAAAACAGTTCCTGGCAAATTAGCTGAAGGAAAGAAAGAAAAAATGAATAAATTATGTCAGTAAACCTACTAAAAATCTCATGTAGATGCATATTACCCAGAAAAAAAAACAACACATTCTTCTTATCATGGCATTGAAGACCACATACAAATTGTTGCAACCTGAAGTTTCATCTCTTATGATAATAAGCTCTAGAACCTACAGATTCTCTTGATGCATCTTTCACTTTCATATCACATGTTTACAGTAGTCTCTCCTATCAGAATAAACCAGATTGACATTGTCCAGAGTTAGAGCCTCATGCTCTTGAGAGGAGGCAGGCATTAAACAAATAATCAAATTAACAAATAAGATAAATTATGCATTCAGGAAGATTCTATGAGAAGAAAGGCAGAGTAAAGTATTATAGAAAAATAGAGGTAGGATATATTACATAGGGTGAACAAGAAAGCCTCTGTGAGGAGGTAATATCTAATCTAAGAGCTAGGATAAAACTAGAACCAGACATTCAAAAAGCTAGCACTTCGGACAGACAGAATAATAAATGCAAAGACTCCAGGGCACTGAGGAGCTTGGTACAGTCTAAGGAGCTGTCAAAATGAACAAAAGGATGCAAAAGCACATGAGTTGAAGAGGTAGGAGAGGTTCGACCTTGCAGTCTCTCCACTAAGACACCAAATCTGATTATTACTTTGAACACATTGCAAAGTCAATGAACAGTGTTAACAAAGGGAGTGACATTGACTTACCCTTTTAAAAGCCGTGCCTGGAACAATACATGAAGGTCAAGAGAGGATGCATAAGAACTGTTCAGAGACTATTTATCTGTAGTGGTGGTATAAAGGAGGGTAAAAAACAGGGGCTTGACTTTGTACAAATTTCAGGAGACCTGACCCAGGAAGAGAGAGACCTAAAGAATAAGACTATCAAGGAGTCAGGGTTGAATCACTGGGCTGATGTTGGTTCCACTCACCATGACATGAGACAATGAGAGGGGACATTTATGGTAGAAGAATTAAGAGTTCCAACTTGGGCATGATAAATGGAGTTGTCAAGGGGCCAGTTAGGTGAGATACATAGTAATTTTTAAATTAAAGTTTTAATGTTTTCTTTGAAATGGCTGATTCGATGTCTTTGTTTAATACATGTTTATTGAACATCCACCACAAATCAGGCACTGTGTGTTATAGATAATAAGTAAAACAGAAAGATATCCCTGTTATGCAGCTGATGGTGTTGGTCTTAGAATTTCCTCTCCAGATTCCTTCAATTATCCAAATATGTAAGGCAACAGAGCTCAAAAAGGTTGAATGACAAGGTACGTAGCCCTAATACATTTAATTAAAAATCACAGCATTAGGCATATACAAAATTAGCACATAAATTAATGTAGCTGTATGCTAACATTGAGGACCTTGCTCACAAAATAAGGTCCTCCTTATTTTGGCACTTTAACTTCCCATGTACATATAACACAGGAATACCCAGTTGCTACCCTCTCTAGCTAACTCACCTCGCCTTTCTAGTTATGCAGAAGGATGAGGGAGAAACTCAAACTTCCATTTGTGAGAGCAATTTGACTGCAACATCCATCACTCCATTGATTATCGATTGCCAAGAATGATTGAGCTGATCTAGCAGGCTAGGCAGGTGTCCTATTTCTCCCTCACCATTCCATAAGCATCCCACCCAAAGCTGCTCATTCATTGGGTCAAAGAGGACCACCGTCTCAGAGAGAGGAGGACCATTCTTTGGTCAAGGAAACGAGAAGCTGCAGTTGACTGCAGTAACTTCCAAATAAGCTGTCAAACAAACAACCTTACCTTTCAACAAGCAACAAGCTATCATAAGCAACCTTATCTTTCATTCCTGTTTATGAATAGGCAACCAGAAATCACAGAAAAAAAAAAAACCATACAAGTGTACAAGAGAATGCCTGAGTCAGGGAGAAATAGAGCTATATTAGAAAACTTTAGAAAGTGGGATCCTCAGTAGGACTGGAAAGAATGTTGCTGCATCCTACACAGCCCACTCCAAACTCACTGTACCCATGAGGGGCCATGGGGGATTAGAAAAGAAAGACTCATACATGCAGATATGAAGATGAATAGCTGGGATCAGGTGGTGTACTGCTCTCTGATGGAGAAGCAGATCTAAAGAGTTATGCCAGCAATCTTTATTTATATACGTCTCATTATCAGGTTAAAGACTATGCAAGCATTATTCTTCTTTTAACTATTTATTTATTTTTTATTTTTTACAGACTACATTTTGATTCATTGTACACATATGGGATACATCACTTCATTTCTATGGTTGTATATGATGTAGATTCATACCACTTGTGTAATCATACATGTACATAGGGTAATGATGTCTGTCTCATTCCACCATTTTTCATAGCCCCCTCACTCTTATTTCCTCCTACATAATCTAAAGTTCCTCCATTCTTCTCTCACTTCCCACCTCCCCCCCCCATTATATATCATCATCCACTTATCAAGGAAACATTCGGCCTTTGGTTTTTTGGGATTGGCCTATTTCATTTAGCATTATTGTACTCAGGAAAGTTACAGAACTAGAAATATCTATGCAGCTTTTCCACAGTTGCAATGAGCAATGTTAGGAACTTTGTGTAGCACTAAAGGAGGCCCATTGATTAAAGTTAGTTTAGTGGGCAGGCTCCGGAATAGCAGGTCTGGTGAAACACTGTGGTTGTCTAGCATGAGAATTACTCTATTCCTAGGAGCTATTGAGATCAAGGTCAAAGCTGATAAGACTCTTGCACTGAGCCTCCTTAGCAGGGCATTATCATAGCAGCTAGGCATCCTTGTGCCCTCACACAGAAACATTCCCAGGCAGCAGGTGCGCTACAGCCATGAGGTCATCTGAGACCCACAATCTCAGTCCCTGCTCTCCAATCCTCTGTTACTACTTTTCATAGAATGTTGCACTTATAAAATAAGAATATGCTGTCAAGAAAAATGAGACAACTGAGGAAAATATACAGTCCATGGGGATTAAAATATTTTGCTAAAGTTAAACTATAAATGGAAGGACTGAATGACAAAATCAAAGTCACATTAATGAACTAAAAATAAAAGCCAAATAAATCTAATGATAAGTGAAACAAAGCACAAATTGGGAAAACAAAAATTAAGAGAAATAGAAGATATGGATGCTTTAGAAGACCTAGCATCCTTTTAAGAAGAATCTGAGAGAATATGTGCCAATGCAGATGAGAAAGTAAAGAGAAACAACACAAATCCCTAAGAGATACTCAAAGCATCAAAGAATTCAGAATTAATGGAAAGGCCCATAACTAAACATGTTGTGACTTCGAAGACAAAAATAAAATAATGAAAGATTCTGGAGGAGAAAAAGTAAATTAAAAAGAATCTGACTGATACTAAATTTCTTTCCAGTAAAACTTGATGCTTAAAAGAAGAGCAGTCCCTTTAAGATCCTTTACTACGATCTTAGAGTTCTATGAATGTGTCTTTATACATCAAATGTGTCGGGGGAAAATCAGAATATTTTCAGACAGGAAATTCAAAGAGTTTATCTATTTCACATCCTACTTGAAAAAAATTTTCTAGAAGAGATATGCAATAAAGATAAAATAAGGAATCTAAGAAAAAGTACAATAAGAATACAAAAATCAGAGGCAGCCAAATACATGGAAATGTGGTGAGATGCTCAAGAAAACTTTTTAAAAATATACAACCTGAACTTTCATAAGTTCTTCAAGAGAGATTTGAAGATTACTTTTCAGTTTCTATGCGGATCACCCTATGTGCATGTAGAGCCACAGAGTAGAGGCAGTTCCCACCTGGGTTCCTACTGCTCCAACCTATACAGCCTCCAACTTCTGGGGCAGCTCCTGACCTCCTGTTCCTGCTCAACCTTCCTCTCCCTGAGCCACCTGCATCAAATCCCACCTCAAAGAAGATGATCTCACAGCATCACCTGCACTCCAGTTCACCCAGTAATGTGTACTTGGAGATGGTGTCACCATGGGAACGGTATTACCCAAGAAGCTCCTAGTCCACACTGAGATCTCCCTTCACCTAAAAGAAACTCGGGTGGATCCCATCATGCCTCCCACCTTTCCCAACTGAGTCATCAACAGACACAAAGGCTCCCAGTCTATCACCCTGACTGTTGCGCCCATTATCATCCAAGTAAGGGAAACTTCGTCAGAGGAGCTCAAAGGAGCTCTTCAGTGACTGCAGAGGGAAGACAACCACTGGGATGCATGGGGCTTACTCCCACTGTCCCTGCAGGATGAAGACTTAATTTGTGATCACCATTCATTTTGTCTACTGGTTTCAAATAAAACAGACATTCCAATTGTTTCAACTGGAAATGTCCCATTTGTAATTAGGGTTGATTAATATTGACTCAGGAATACCTTCTAATAAACGACAGTTTCATCCTGAAAACTATAATAAAGATAGGGCTGGCAGCATAATTTGTGGTATGCTTTGTTCAAAAATGATTAGGAATCTCAAGACAGAAATAACAGAACAATCATTTTTGAACAAAGCATTCCACAAATTATGCTACCAAGCACTGAGATCAATTCTCAGCACCACATATAAATAACTGAATAAAATAAAGGTCCATCAACATCTAAAAAGAAATTAAAAAAAAAAAAAGAGTAGGGACCCTGAGTGTGGGGACCTGAATGACAGCACAGGTTGCAAGCTTGTGAAGTCAGCCCTGACTGAAAGAATGTTAAGAGTTGCTGAGTCAGAGAGTGCTGTGCTATATAAACCACTTTTTCAGTAAATTTCCTCAATGTTAAAACTGCATATATAGCAAAACAATTGAAATACAGGATGTCTATCTCAAGACTATTTGAAACTTTCTCTGATGAGTATAAAATTGTTTCTTGGACCGGGATGCTGGGTTACATAAGTAGAGTTCTCTGTGCCAGAATAATAACTTTATCTCATATTGCATAATTTAAGGTATACAACATGATGTTTTGATAAACTTATACCTGGTGAAATGGTAGTCAAGCAAATTAATCCATCCATCATCTCAAATAGTTCCCTCTTTTGTGTGTGCATGATCTTGCCACCAAAAATGACACTTTATAACACTATTGAGTTTTGAAAATATTATTTCAGTAGATAATATTATGTTCATGATAATTGGCTGACTATATATTCACTCCAGGTGTATGCTAATCAATCTGTAAATGTATATTTAATATAAATGGGTTCATCCTAACCAATATTAATCACAGGTTTGACTATGAGAGAACTTGAATTAGCTTTATTTGAGTATATCTATTAGGCTTTTAAGTTAATTAAGAGGGACTACAGACTCCAATAAGTTAAAGTGACTACAGAAAAATCATAGGATATATTTTGATAGTTTCGTGTTTCCATAATCTTTGCTTCAGGATTGTGAATTTGCTTTACTTGTGATAGATATATTTTGCTTTTCTTTGAGTAAAAGTAAAAAAAGAAGAAGAAACCAGCAAAAAAATATGTAGGGAAGGTCACAGGACAAAAGCAATGGTTCTTAAACAAAACAGCCCAACTAGGCGATACATTTCAAAAATAAAAATGTGCACCCAGGCCTAGCAACTCTAAAATGATAAATGTAAAAGGATAATTATTGGACATTATTTATTATGTAGATTGTAAACAACCTAAAGTTCACTGATAACATTTTTGCTAAAGAAATCATTGTACCGCATACTTTGTAATATTTTACCATTCGAAAGCAAATAAAACACTTAACATATACTCGTGTGACTCTCTCTGCAAGTTATAAAATTTAAAAATAAACACTTCAAGTTAATTAATAATTTTTAAGATGATCATCCAGTAAAGTGAAAGCTGGGTGCCTAGTTAGGGTAGCACTGGGGATTGCAATGAGAATGGAGAAATATTGGGGTGCTAGAAGAAGGGAGACTGTTTCACTGTAAAAGCAATGAAGGTTATGGGTGAGGAGAACAAGAGAGAGACTCTAAGATGTACAGCTCCAGGGACCCTGGAAATGGCTGGGAGTTGCTTCACAGAAGACCCCCCCAGGATAAACTAACTTGTCCAAGTTTACAAAGTCACTAAGAATTGTGGTACCTCTGGTGACAAGACAGAATTCATCATTCATTTATTATGATGGTCAATTATGGAGGACAAATTCATCATAATTTTTTAGGAAATATAAATGAAAAACATGCTGGTATATTGAGATTTTTGTTGTTGTTGTTTTTTCCTGACAAGACAAATTCTGCAGCAGGCCTGGGAGATGCTAGGATGAATAAGATAGTTTCCTATCATTTGGAGACAAGGGTGAGGGGTACAGAGATTGAGAAAAATAGGCCTCAAAGTGCTTTAAATAAAGTGCCTTTTGTTTAATAATAGTAAAATTTTCAAAAGCATGGGTACAGTAATATGCCACTAAATACAGAAGTTACTAACCTCTACATCTCTGCCTCCTTAAGGACAGATTGGAAAGCATGTTTTTATCACACATCAAGAGCCATTCCACAGAACCAGCCCACTTCCTATCCTGGCTTCGGGTTCTAGTTTCCTTCTCTTGAAGGTTTTGGATAGAATACGGATGTGATCCGTCAACCCCACGACATCAAACTCCAGCACAGACACTTGAAGTTAACTTAGGACCTGGTGTCCCTCTTGGGCCTCCCTGGCCTGCCATCATCCAGTTATTCTAACAACAGATGTAGCTCTGAGGTCATCCCTGTCTCCCTGCCACTCTCTTAGTAGGTTAGAAACTTCTAAGCCACAAGGATCTGCTTCACAGGTACTTCTACATTTCTTATAGCACAGATCCTCCATGATTGGTAGTGATTAGATAAGACTTCTAATTTTTTTTCTTTGAGATGTGTGGCAAACATAAGAGATATAAAATAGAACACGTCCTACTATTGGTCAGAATGTGTGTGTGTGTATGTGTGTGTGTGTGTGTGTGTGTGTAGGCTAGATTCAGAGAGGAGTGGAAACAAACAGTATATTTTGCTAACTTCACCCACTAAATTCTATATCGAGAGAAAAGTCACTTGTGTCCCCCAGAATGTGACAAGATTAGTTGGTGGACCCATGCCAACATAGGTCAGTAGGTGTTATACATGGATAGCTATAAAAATACTTTTCTACCTTTTCTGTGTATTTGCCATTAAGGGATATGATATGGACAAATTCAGGGCATTGCTGAATTTCTTGCTAAATGCTCCCAAAGCTGCTAAAATAAGTTGTTTCAAGTCCTCCTCTAGGAAAACTGTAGAATTTGAACTACAAAAACTGAATAGTATCTTTATATCATTAACACTCTACTAAGTATGACACATTCCATTATAGGTATCCTTGAATTAATTACTGCATTTTCAAAAACTGGTTTTCTAATAGTTAACTTTTCCACAGCATAGCCTTCTCCTTCAGAAGGATATCATTCAAGAGATGAAATCTTGAGCACAAAATTAAAGGAAAGGCACCATAACTAATAGTGGCCACTAGATGGCAATAGCAGAAACGTCAGTATTTTTCGGTACTAAATTGAGATGACTACCTTTACTTAAAATGAGAAATTAAACTATAAAGCAAATGAGTTCAAAAGGCGGAATTTGACACTAATTTGTAAGGATATTATAAATCTAGACACAAAATTACTTTGCACAACACCTGGTTCTTAAAAATCAGGCAATAATTTTTCAGGGACCTTTCTTTTCTCGGAAACAGCATGCCTACTCACTTGATTCTGCTGCCTGTACCATTATTCTGTTTATTTTGTGTTTTTTTTAATTCACACATAATATGTGTTCACATTCACAGCATACAGTACAATGATGTGATACATGTATGCAATGTGTATTGATCAATAACATTTCCATCTCTTCAAACATTTATCATTTCTGTGAGTTGGAAAACTGAATTCTTTTTTATTTCACTTATTTTGACACAATAAATTGCTGTAGATATAGTTACCCTGCTGCGCTACCAAAGGATAGAATTAATTCCTCCTAATTGTATTTTAGTATCCACTATTCAACCTCCTCTCCTTCCTCCCCTTCCAACCCTCTAATGATCACAAGTCTATTCTATACTTCTATGAGATCAACATTTTTAGCTTCCATGAATAAGTGAGAACATGTGGTATTTGGTGTTTGTCTTTCTGTGCCTGGCTTATTTCACTTATCATGTCTTCCAGCTCCAACCACATCACCACAAACGACAGGATCTCACTCCTTTGCATGGCCAAATAATATTCCAGTGAGTACAGACACCAAAGTTTTCATTCATCTGTGGATGGATACCTGGGTTGTTTCTATATTTCTGCTATTGTGCAGGGTGCTACAACAAACATGGAAATTCGGGTATCTTTTTGATATAACAACTTCATTTCTTCTGGATATAATACCAGACATGGTAGAGTAGGATCATATGGTAGTTCTATTTCTTTCTTTCTCTCTCTTTCTTTTTTTTTTTTTGAAGAGCCTCTGTACTGTTTTCCATAATGGCTGTACTAATTCACATTCTCTCAAACAGTATATGAGAGTTCCCTTTTCTCTGCATCCTTGCCAGCCTTTGTTTTTTATGGTCTTTTTGATAATAGACTTTCTAACTGGAGTGGAATGAGGCAATCTGCTTTGCCTTAATGAGTAGTGACATGGAGATTTTTCACACATTCATTGGCCTGTGGCATTATCCTTGCACCCTCCTCTACCTTCCGCTCCCCCACACACAGGTAGTTGAATCCTAAGCCTAACTGATGACACTTCATATGTCAGTCTTGAATACGGTCAGTCCCCTGCAATTCCCTAATCCTCATGCCACCGTCTATCCCCTAGATTGCTGTAATGCCCCTGTTTTTTGGCAGGGGTACCAGGGATTGAATTCACGGTGCTCGACCACTGAGTCACATTCCCAGCCCTATTTTGTATTTTATTTAGAGACAGGGTCTCACTGAGTTACTGAGCACCTCGATTTTGCTGAGGCTGACTTTGAACTTGCAATCCTCCTGCCTCAGCCTCCCGAGCCACTGGGATTACAGGCGTGCACCACTGTGCCCGGCCTATAATACCCTCTTAACAAATGTTCCCTCTGGATCCATTTTGCAAACAGACAAGAGCATATTTTATACTTTATCTAATTATTTCACTCACCCGTTGGAAGCCCTTCAATGGCTTTCTGTCACCTTCAGAATAAAGTCCAAACTCCTAAAGATGATTAGATGGACCTGCATTAACTGCTCTTGCTGATCTCTCTAATTTCATCTCTTGCCACTTGTCTACTCTCAAATTCTACACTGAAATATTTTACTTCGTTTGGTAAATATTCCAAAGGCTGTCCTTTCTCTGTTTGTGCCACAATGATCCTTTACTTCCCCCTTGCCATCCTAAGAAAGCCAAGTGAAAGAAAAAGTCATGCCAAAGCTTGGTTTTGGGATGTAGCTTCCCATTAAACCCTGGAGCTTGGTACTCTCACACTGCAGGGGGAGCGAGGGTTCACTGTAAAATTCATTATTTTCCACTGACCTGGTCACATTCTCATGTTTTGTTCCACCAAAAATATGGGATATTGGTGTGTTCTATTTTGCTTCATGGTATCCTATGTTTCCTGCAACACTGAACACCAAGAATACGCTAAGCCTACACATTGTCTATACGTGATCAAATCACAACAACATAGCCAACATTTTTTGTAACACATAGAAAGATTACTTCAGTTTCAGATAATCTAGGCTTTACCAAACACCTCTAATACCTGAATTCAACTCATGATGTTTAGGAAAATGCTGTTCAGTTATACAAAATTCACTAAGAGTGGAAGTAAGACATCCATTTCAGTCTTTAGCTTTTCCTTCCTTCACCAGCTCCAAATAATTTGCCTAAAGCATGTGTAAGAACAACAGCAGTGTTTTACAAATAAAATTTTGACTAATAGATTAAACAAAATAAGAAAGTAATGTGTTTTTCTAATACATGTCCTTAGGAAACATTTCCAAGGTCAACATTCAATTCTTGGACTTTTTCCAAAATGCAGTCTTTATTACCTGAAGCAAGAACACGATGTTATCACTTTTCAAAATCCTAAGAACCTATGAAATAAGAAAATAGGACTGCAGTCCTTACAACAGGCATATTCTTAGCACCATGAGTAGACAGAGGATGAACTGGGGTCAGTCTCCCTTCAAGTGGACTCTCAGAGGCTACCCATTTTTTATATACTTAACTAGAATACTTTTGTATTAAGTATTTTTTTAAAGTAAAGCATAACTAGGAAAAGTATTTGGTAAGTAATATTATTTTGTAGTGAAATTTTTCTTTAGCAGTTATAAAATTTAAAAAAAAATTAGCTTTGGCAAAACATTAATATTTTGAGAAAATATATACAAAGAATAATGCAGTGAATATTACTACACTCACAACTCAGTGGTAGGCTACATTATTTTTTCTAGGGTTTTTTAAACTACAACATAAATAAAAAATTGTAAAAAAAAAAGTTAAAATTCTCTATATTCCCAAGTAAATATGGGAATGTGATATATGTTAGAAATGGCCTTATGTATACTGGACTATTTTATAAAGGGCACTGAGATCATTTTTTCTTTATGTAAAATAAAATTGGATTCCTGATTTGACCTCCAAAGAAAAATAAACTCCAGATTTATTAAAGTCCTTAGTGTGGGGGTGGAGTAGAAACCTATTAGAAAAAAAGAAAGAAAATCTTTATGATCTCAGAGAAGAAAACAAAAATCATGGCAAATAATGGAAAAATTGCTAATTCTGAAACCCAAATTTATAATCTCATAACATCAATTACCCTTTACCAACAAAACCCTCCCTAAATCTGCACATGAGTAACAATTTGTAGGAACTATTCAGTATTCATTAGTGATGTTCATCATTTTCCTGGTTCTTCTTACTTGGAGCACGTGGTAGGAATGCACTTTCCCAGTTTCTTAAACTTGTGGTTTGGCCAAGGAAATGCAAGCAGAAGTGATTTACGACATTCTGAAGAGAAGTATTTAAAAGCCAGTACAAGATCTGCCGTGTTCCTGTCCCTCTGCTGTGGGGGTTGGCTGTACTTCAGAAAGCAGAGAGTTCTGAGTGAAGATGAAACAGAGACCAGAACTTGCCACTGTCCCAGATATATATGGAGTGCTATGGTTTGGATGTGAGGTGTCCCCCAAAAGCTCAAGCGTGAGACAGTGCAAAAAGGTTCAGAGGAGAAATGATTGGGTGGTGAGATTCTTAACCCAATCAATGAATTGATCACCTGACAGGGATCACCTGAGTGATAACTGAAGTGGTGGGATGTGCTGGAGGAGGTGGGGCTTGGGGGTGTGGCTTTGGGGTATATATTTGTATCTGGCAAGTGGAGACTTCTCTCTGCTTTCTGATCAACCTGTGAGATACTTTCCTCTACCAAGTTCTTCTGCCATGATGTTCAGCCTTATCTGGAGCCCCGAGGAACGGAGCCAGTCTTCTACAGAGTAGAACTCTGAAACTGTGACTCCTGAACTACTTTTTCTCCCCTAAAGTTGTTCTGGTCAGGTATTTTAGTCATAGCAGCCAAAAAGCTGACTAAAATGTGGAGTATGAGGAAAATAAATAAATAAATAAATAAAACCTCTGTGATTTAAAATACGGAGAGTTTATAGTTGGCTGTTACCTGTCACTGTGAGAGAAAGATGGCAGTGTTATGCTGAATCCTGATAGCACATGACAGAAGCCCAATTCAAAGTTGCTTAAGGAAAGAAGAGAAAAAAAAAATCAGTGAACAAGGCCAAATTGAACAGGGGGAAAGTCCCTTGAACCATTCAGGGTTAGCTACCTTCCTCTGAATTTCATCATCATGGCTGCGTCTCTGACCACGTTGGCTTCATGCTCTTAAGTGGGGTGCAGGACCTGGTCACCAGTATAACAATACAGTCTTGGACTTTGAGACACAAAACCATTCTCTTTCCAGGTTTGAATGTGAACACTCTTGTGACAGGACTCTGCCCAGACACAGACGGGCTCCCATGCTCGTGTGAGCTACAGTGGCAAGTTTTATCCTTTCTCAGATTATAAAAACATCTCCTTCTGCAGTTTCTATCATGGTTAATGAAACAATTCACATAAGTTCCAGGTTCATTTAATAAATAAATACTAGCTGTTTGTAGTAAGATGCCTGTGTAGTAGTTTCACATGTCACTTGGCTATGCCACAGTGTCCGGTTATTTGACAAAACACGAACCTAGCTTTTGCTGTAAAAGCGTTTTTTGGCTGTGGTTAACAACTAAAATCATTGACTTTACATACATTACCCTTGATAAAAAAGGTAGGCTTCGTTCAATTAGTTGAAGGTCTTGAGACCAAAAACTGAGGTTTTTTAAAGAACAGATTCTATCTCTAGACTGCAGCACTAATGTCTGTCTGAGTTTCCAGCCTGCCCTGCAGACTTCAGACTTGCCAGGATCCACAATCACATGAGCCAATTCCTTAAAATAAATCTCTATTGGTTCTGTTTCTCTGGAGAACTCTGATACAGACTGCAACACTCTCAAAGGTAACTTTTGTCTCCATTTTAGAGAAATAAAACCAAGTTGATAAATGGTGGAACTTGAATTCCAACTCAGATCTCCAGGTTCCAAAACCTGTAGCCTGAAGAAGATACTCAACCTGCACAATCAAAACTTGATACAATTCCCATAGCCGATGAAAAGAGGAAATGGCAGCACAGAAAGAGTCTGTCCTGGTTGTAAAGAGTTCTATGTGACATTGTCTAATTTATGATCCCCTCTGATTCGGGTCAGCTTGCACCACCAGAGGGTTTACCATTATACATATGACCTTTGTGCTATCTCTTCTTGACTCATTTATGCTACATGTAGAAGGCAAGTAGATACCTCCTCTGAATTAAAAAAAAAAATCACATAAAGAGTTAGATGTATAACCTTTCAAGCTTTGCTTTTTCAAGAAGAGACTCAGTTCACAATCCTCAACTCCCATACATACCACTTCAAGGTATGTGTTATGGCTTAGATATGAGATGTTCTCCAAAATTCCATGTGAGAGACAATACAAGAAATTTTAGAGGTGAAATGATTGAGTTATGAGAGCCAGAAACTAATCAGTGCATTAATCCACTTGAGTGGATTAACGAGGTGGTAACTGTGGGCAGGCAGGTGTGGCTGGAGGAGGTCGGACACTGCAGGTGTGCCTTGGGGTTTATATTTTGTCTCTAGTAAGTGGATCGATTTCTCTCTCTCTCTCTCTCTCTCTCTCTCTCTCTCTCTCTCTCTCTCTCTCTCTCTCTCTCTCCTTTCCCCTTTCTGCGTCCTTATTACCATGTCCTGAGCAGCTTTCCTCTTCCACAGCTTTCCACCATGATATTCTACTTCATCTCATATCCAAAGTAACAGAGTTGGCCATCTATGGACTGAAACCTCAGAAACCACAAGCCCACATAAACTTTTCCTCTTCTAAAATTGTTCCTATCAGGTCTTTTGGTCACAGTGGCAAAAATGCTAACTAAAAAAAGTAGGGAACTGGTCCAGGGGACAGACTGCCAGACTCAGAGGCAGCACCCACATCACACACCCCAATCAAGTGCACGGTCATTGAATCCTGCTTTCTTCTCATTCTATCCACAGCAAAAGATCCCTTCCAAAAGGAAAAGCACAATAGCAGTGAGGGGTAAAGGCAAAACACATTCAAATCTGAAACAGGACACACACATCTGGGATAACAGTGGAGCCACCTTCTACTGCTAATGGTGGGGGAATGATTCCTTGAGGAGGAACTACAGCTCACCAGGATGTTTACTCACATGCCTTAGTACATAAGCAGCTTAGCAAAGGTTCTAAAAGAAACATGGTCAGCACTGGGATTATGTAAGTCTGAAAACAATTTCTATCCAAAGAAACTGTCCTTGAATCAGATTTTGCTTCTGATGTGAAAAATAAATATATTTCTCTTCACATAAATTCACTAAGCCTTTTGGAAAGCAAATAGAAAATAAATTGCCAAATCATCATATATATATATATACATATATATGTGTATGTATATGTGTATATATATATATATACATACATATCAAAAACTCACTTTATTTCTTTTATTCAGTCACACCTTCAGGTTTTTCATATATAACCTCTTGGATAAATAAGTCTCCAAGTGCCAGATAAATCCATAGTTCCTAAGTAACATGAAAACGATAGTCACCCATGCCCTTCACAATATAATCACTACAGAATCAATTCACACCTCTTAAAGAGGGATGTTTGAGCAGCATGTACAATAAACTGAATATCAAGTGCACTTGGACATTGGGTGTGTCTGAAATGTGCCTATAAGTCATCATTACAATGCCGTATATAACCACTTTTTTTTTTTTTTTTTTTTTTTTTTTTTTATCTCTTGCAGTCTCATTGTGCACCAGGAGCATTCTTATTTTTTTCAGTTTGGACCACACATCTGTGGAGCACTCAATAGCATACGTGGCACTTAAACAGATGATAGCTCACTTAGTTCATGGCAGCTACACAAGTCCTATTCTCATCATTACATGTCAGATGTGGAAAGTGAGGAGCACGTCCAAGATCAGAGATCCTGGGACACAACAGAGAGGAGAACCGTGTCTTTGGACTTCTATAACTGTCTACTTACTATTCATTTTCCTCAATACATTACAGGCTCCACGAGGATACTGTTTTGCTCACTATTCTATCTCTATTTTCTAGCAAAGATGGGAGACTTAGTAAATCTCTATAATAAATGCATACAAAAATATGGACGCCAGATCTTATTAGCACTGATAAAGTTTCAATTCACTGACTACCTGCTGAGCAGCACACCTGGTAACTGGTTTTTTTACATGCATTCTTTATCAACCAGCAATACAAAAGAGTTGTGGTACGCTTACTTGACAGAAATGGCTAATGAGAAATTTACAACACTCATGGAAAGCTAAATTTAGAGAGTGGTTCTCAAATGTGGTCCACGGACTAGTATTATCAGCATGCTTGGGAGCTAAGATGCAAATTCTTAGCTACCACTTTAAATCTACCAAATCAAAAACTCTGAAAATGGGTCCTAGCAAACGGTGCCTTAATCAGCCCTGGGGATGATTTTGATACACATTATGTTTGAAGAATCACTGGTTTACTGAGACAAAATTCATGGAAGGTGGTTTGAAGTCTGAGGTCCTTTCACTCCTCTAAATAGTCTAAAACACAAGTCATGTTATTTTAGTCATCTTTAGCATTGCTTTGCCCGCATGATTTGGTATCAATCAACTGACCTGTATCAAGAAAGATTAAATTAAAAACAACTTTATATGAGCACCCACTGCTCATTTCTTAGGGGATTCGTTATCATAACACCATAGCACTTCAGCCTGCTAAACAATTTGGCCAGGGGGCATAGCATGGAGGGCCCTATTCACAAGGAGTTTAAACTTGGATAATAAAGAAAAAAAATCTACATCAAAATGCACACCATTACAGTAAAGGTAGAAAGCGATTATAGTGCTTTATACCTCAGAGGAGGGGCGTTTCTCCACTAGCGGGGACAGTCAAGACATTTTATTAGCTCTAGAGAGGAGAAAAGAAGGGTTAGACTCCACTGGGCTCTGAAATGAGATACAAAGAGACCAGGAAGCTCAGTGGTTGAAGTTGCTAAATACAAAATATAAGTAACTGCACACCGTCTCCAAACCCTTTAAACAGGCTTTGTGAAAAACTTTTTCCATGGAATAGTGAGTTAAGAGGAGGGGATTTAAATTAAAAGTCTATTTTATTTGAAAGAAAAAGAGAGAAAGAAACAGGAAGGAAGGAAGGAAGGAAGGAAGGAAGAAAGGAAGGAAGGAAGGAAGGAAGGAAGGAAGGAAGGAAGGAAGGAAGGAAGGGAGGGAGGGAAAGAGAAGGAAGAAAGGAGGGAGGGAGAGAAAGAAGAGTTCAAAATGGTTTTTAGGAACAAAACATGGAAGTAATCTTCATAGAATTCATGACTAGAAATGATCAGTGGAAAATAATCATCAATAATAGAGGGCAATCAAGTATTGCTGTGATACAACCACCAGGAAATGCACAGCCAGGGCTAATCAGAGAGCAGTTCAAACGGCAAAGAAGCCCTGCAACAACAGTGAGAAGTTTAAGTTTGGGTGCAAGTGAGGGTCTTTTACTAATTTGAGCTAAATGACTAAACACTGGATGAGAGGAAATAACATTATGTTCTTTTTCAAAATAATATATATACATTAAAGCTAAAAAGAAACACTACCTAGAGATGTCCTATTCCTGCCCCATTGCTTATTGGGTTTTAGATTTCAGAAAACAATAAGGTATAGATCACAAGGAATGATCTATTTGGATAATTTTTGGTTCTCCACAAATATTAAGAGTAGTCTCTTCCTTCGGAGCACAGTACTGTGAAGCAAACTACTTGCTCATGGCAAATCTCCATTCATTACTGAGTCTTCTTGCTTAGGAACTCTGTCTGTTCAGGACTTTTGTCATTATCCTCTCCACCACTATGACTATCCTCCTTTCTCTATTTTTAATGGAACTAATATTACCATTTTTATCCACATTTGAAACTTCAGAACCATTCTTGTCCAACTCTCATTGACCCCACAAATGTTCAATCAAGCCTCCTAACAGCCCTATCCGCCGCCTCCTTACTTACCTATCACCTTAGGTCAGGCCATTATCGTTTCTTCCCTAGCAATAAATAGTAATTAGTGCCTTCTATACCCCAGTCACCCCACAAACAATTGTAAAAGCTATATCTTCCTAAAACAGCAATTTGATGAGCATTAACTTGCACAAATATCATTGAGAACAATGATATGCCTACCAACATAAGCACCCACTTCCAGCCTGACCTTGAAGTTGCTTCTTATATAGAACCAGTCAGCTGTCCATCTTCCATTTTGCTCCTACAGGCACCCCAAGCCAAGTACACCAAGCTGCTTCAAGAAAGCATTTCATTTAAGTGTCTCAAGCCCATCTTTGTATGGTCCATCCTTCAGCTTGAAATGCCTTGTGCACCTCCCAAATCTCTTACTGTACGTCTAAACCTAATAATTCAAGATTTAGTCAAATGCAAATTCATTCACTTATCCCTTCATTTGTTTATTCAACAACTATTTTCTGGAGCATGATAAAGACACAGTGTGAGATGCTAAGGCAGAGCAGGGAACAAAGGGCACTGTAACAATTTCTTTTCTTAATAAACTTGTAATTAGGGGGCTAAGTGATAATTTACAAAGAAAAAATTTCAAAGTCTTAGACAAAGTACAAAGTAAGAGTTCTCAGGCTAGAAAGGGAGCTCATGCTGTTAGTTTCAAAAGCCAAGATCGAATTTTCTTCATTTTGTATTCTTTTATATGTAGCTACATATGTCATATATGCTAAGTGAGAAAAATAAGTGTTTTGTTCCCTGGCTTGACAGGAACACCTACTGGAAATCCCACCTGGACTTAGGCTCCACTAAAACTGTACCTAGCTGCTCTCTGTGCATAGTTGCTATGGGCGGAACATTTGTGTCCTCCCTACCTCCATTATATGTTGAAACTTAATACCCAAAGTCAGTGCTTAAAGGGGGCGGGGGTTGAGAGGTGATTAAGTCATGAAAGTGCCCTTAGGAATGAGATTAGTACCCCTAAAAGGGAAACCCCAGAGAGTTTCCTTGCCCCTTCTACCATGTAAGCACTCAGTAAGAAGATGGTCCTCTAAAGAGGAAGTAGTTCCTCAGCAGAACCAAAATCTGTCAGCAACTTGGTCTTGGACCTTCCAGCCTCTAGAACCATAAGAAATAAATTTCTGTTCTGAAGACCTCTCAGTTTATAGTAAATCTGTTATAGCAGCCCAAACGGCTAAAACAGCTAGGTTTTAGTGATTCTTGTCATACTATCTCCCTGACTTCACCTGTCCTAAATTCGATTCCTTCTGGCCATAGCTAAGCGCTTAATGATAAACTAGGCCAACCTGAAAAATCAGGGGTCAGTAATTGTTTTAGACATCTCCTAACATTTGCATTTTAACAAGAATCTAAATGCCTTTCCCTAAAGCAAGTGTTATCAATCTGGGGATTTTACTTCTCAGGGCATGTTTGCCTGGGGACATTTTTGATTGTCACTGCTAGGGGAGGGCCATTCCTGCCTCTAATGGTTAAAAGTTGAAAATTCTGCTAAATACCCTACAATGCATAGGACAGCCTCAAAACAGTCACCTGGTCCAAAATATCAATAGTGCTGAGGTGGTGCAAACCCTGGCCTAATGCCCTAAAGAGTCTATAGGAGATCAAATAGTAAAAGGCATTTAGAAAGGAGGCAAAGGGAATCCATTATTTCTCAACTCACAGATCTAAGCAGAATTGATCATCAGCTAAGGCCACTCAATGTCATAGACATTTAAGAGCTTATAGAAAAAAAGATGACCCGTTTGATTTTAAAGTTAATATTGTTAGGAAGGCTTAATGTGTTGTTTTGTCCACTGATTCTACCTTTGTTCCCTAAACATATATAGAATAATTACATGTCCTATACAACAACCTTCCACATGGTTGAAGACGGGTGATGCTCCAAGTCTTCTATTGAATATTGCCAAATATTTCTCATTACCCTAGCCATTTGGTAATGCAACTGCCCTTAGAACATTTAAAATCAAATGCTGAGCTTCATGTTGATGCCTACGAAGTTTCATATTATTCATTTTAAGTTTCAGGCTCTTGTTTTTTTAATGTATTTTTTTAAAATAAGGCTCACCTTTCATATTTAAGTTTCTGGTTGAAACTTAATATTGAACGAAAAATATTCTGGCAACAGGAACTGTCCTCCGGGCTCACAACAATCACCAATCCATCCTCATGGGCAGAGTGATTCAATAAGCTCCAAATATCTGCATAATCACTTGCTACACATTTCTCCATCTTATGCACATCTGACTTCAGCATATGAAAGGCTTTCCAATTGTCTGGGGAAAAAAATCTCAGATAAGCTTTTTCTCCTACATGGGTCTTATCAATGAGCCCAGTTATCCTATCAGAAAGAAATATTAAGCTAGTGTGGAAAGATTTGCTTTCAATTAATGCACACTGGCTTTAGTGGAGCATATGTCCCACTTACTAGCGTTTTTAAATTATTTAATATTTAATCACAAATTCTAAAATTTTATTACAGATTAACTAACCTTATCTTAAGTTGATTCCAGAACATGCTTAATCTACTATCTTGAAAATTAAACATTCTTCCTGCCTCTAGTGCTCTGGCACTCCTGTGTATCAGTTTAGCAGGTACAGAATGGGGACTGAGCATTTGGATACCGATATTACGTTACCTGGGTTTCAATTCTACTTTCTTCCTCCATTTGTTTCATTTGTGACCTTAGACAATTTACTTAAATTGTCTGTGCCTTAATGTCTTTATTCCTACAATGGGCGTGACAAATTACATAGGACTATCATGAGATTTAAAGTATTTTTTTCCCAGTGACTGGAGAGTGACTGGCACAAAGTAATTATAGTGAGGTGTTGGCCTATTAATTAAAGAGGATATATATATATGGTTTTGTACACTCAATTCGAGTTGCTTAAATTCACAAGGGTACAACTGCTCTGAGCCAAGAAACTTCAAACTCATTGAAAGCATATTGCATTTTTTTTTCCTCTTTCTTGGTTTTAAGCTTCTTCTTAGTCAGGAACATCCTATTTTGTAGTGTTTAAAGATAATTCTCTTTCCTTAATGGAAAACATATCACCAAAATAAAGGTTGGATTTTTCCAATCTTTCATGTCATCTGTTAAAATTTCGCCATCTGCTTCTACTGTGAGCTTTGTTCCATCATGTTATTGTTGGACCCCACATTTCCAATCTTTCAAAATAGATGGGAAGAGAGAGAGAACAATACCTTTGGCTGAGTGGAAATAACAGCTATGTCCACACAGAACAACTGAACCACTTTCCTTGTCAAAGTGTTTTTATGTAATTAAACAACCAAGTTTAGCCTATTAAAGTTGACAGTGATCAGTAACAGCAGAGGGCAAACTGCACCCTTGTTCAGGAAGCTTATTCTGGCTTCTACTGGGCATCTTTCGTTTTCCTAAACACATAATGTTTGCTGTTATGCAATATTTAATAATTCATCCTAGAGTTTTACGATTAACCAATTAATCTTGTCTTCTTCTGTTTAGCAAGTAAAGCAATCTGCTGGCAATGAAAGCATAGACCCAGGGCAGAGGCCAGCTCTATATATTACACAGACAGCCCTTCATTCCAAACATGCTGCTGGGCCAAATTGCAAATCCACAATTGATGCAAACAGCCAAATATTTCTATTCTGAACACTAAACTGACAAAAGTCATTGAATATGTGTTCTTCTGATCCATTTTTTTGCTATGAATGTCTTTTCCCTTTCTGGTTAAGGAACTGATTGAAATTTCAAGGAGAGGTTTGGGAACTCAAAGTTGATATCAATGCTAGAAGCCAAGAAAATTTTTAAATAATATTTCCAGAAAACAGAATTGGAACAAGCCAAATTACTGTCTAAAGCACTTAGCGGTAAAATGTCCCTTCCTGTTATAATTTTGTCTGCTAAAAAAGGGTAGTGTGGCTAAGTGTCTACTTCTAAATAGGACACACATCTGAAGTACCTGAAAAACACCCATATTCCAAAGTCTTGTTTGATGCTTTTAGTGGAAAAGAAATCTCCTCTTATCCTACCAAGGAAGCTACACAATCTGATTTGAACTGCTTAATGGTATAATCATGGATAATTCCATTCAGCAACTGTTTTTCAGCACCTAGTCAGTGCCTGGTTCTCCTCTTGGGAATGCTAGGACAAAATATTCAAGGACATACCAGGGACCATAGAAAGGATATGACCAACTTTCAGCAGAAATTAAAAACAAGATGAGCAGCCGTGTGGGGTGGGGGAGTTTTTTCATAATTTTTCCCAGAAGGGTCCACTATTATTTCACATTACAGTTTAAAGCATGAATTTTTAACTTATAAGCTTATTTGTGCTCACATTGTGCATGTAAATGTATATTTGTTATGGTTTGGATGTGAGGTGTTCCCCAAAGGCTCACGTGTAAGGCAGTGCAAGAAGGTTCAGAGGAGAAATGATTGGGTGTAAGAGTCATAACCCAATCAGTGAATGGATCCCTTGATAGGGACTAACTGAGTGGTAACTGAAGTAATAGGGTGTGGCTGGGGAGGTGGGAATTGGAGTGTGGCTTTGGGTATACATTTGTATCTGGTGAGTGGAATTTCTCTGTGCTTTCTGGTGATGTGAGCTGTTTCCCTCTGCCACTCTCTCCCACCATGATGTTCAGCCATGCCTCAAGCCCCAAGAAATGGAGCCGGCCTTCTACGGGTTAAGACCTCTGACACTGTGAGCCCCTCAACTAAACTTTTCCTCCCCTAAAATTATTCTGGTTGGGTCCGTTAGTCACAGCAGTGAAAAAGCTGCCTACAACACCTATGGTGGACTGAAACTTAAGAGGCACATTTCAGATTCAAATATATTTCCTCCTAGCAAGCAACTTGATGGGAATACACATTTTAATTATATATAATTAGAAACTTTAATATGAACACTGGAAGGAAAAATCTATGATAGGGAAAGTGTCTGAGCCATTACCAGTAAGACAAAGACCAAGCAAGAAGACACCACCATATGGGTCTGAAGCAGGGTATGAGGGGAGGAGGGATGGAGGACACAATTTCATGGCTAACAAGTTTACTCAAATTTAGACAAAGGGTTTTCTCCTTAATATGCTCTTTATAGTGTAGTTAAAATGATTTCATAATTTTAATAGAATTTTACTCAAATCTAGGAAGTAAGAATATGAAAAGGGTCAGGATGATGGTCCTGGAGTTCACACTCACCTGTGTACTAGACCTTAACTGATGGTCACACCTTGCTTCTCCCATATCCTAATTCTTTGTCTGATACTATCTTTCACCCATACCCCAATGAAAGACTCCTGGATGTCCAATCCCAGTAATCTAAGCCAAAAGAAGCTACGACTCTTCTTCTGATCACTATAGTCATTCTTCATTTTCTAGCTCTTGCCTGAGGAGCCCCTAATTCCCCAGGAAATGACAACAGGCAACAAATCCAAATGACAAGGATGCAAAATAGGCATATCAGAAGATATGATCGAGTTACAAGTATAAAATTAGAACTGTCATCAAACAGAAAGTATCTGACTCTGTAGTAGTGGATACATTTTCCAAGAACAAAGTATAATAAAATGAAAATCAAAGAGGATCTAGGACTGAGCTCTGAGAATATTCAGCATGTAAAGATCAGGGAGAGGTGGAGGAGTTCCCAAAGGAGACTGAGAAGAAATGGCCTGAGGAGGCTGGAGAAAAACTAGGAGAAAATGGTTTATACAGGCCAAGGGAAGACAGCATCTGCTCTAGTTTCAATACAGTTTGTCTCCACATAGACTTATGATAAGGCTTAATTCCTCAATGCAGCAGTACTGGGAAGTAGGGCCTGGTGAGAGGCGTTTGTGTGACAGCACAGAGCCCTCATGGATGCATTAATACTGTCTTATGTGAGGGAGTAAGACTGTGAGGGCAGGATATTACAAAGTAAAGTTAACCCTTTTGTTTTGCCTCCTAAACAAGCACCCACAAGCCCTTTCACTTTTTCCAAGTTATGATGTACGTGACCCTCACCAGATGGAGCAGCTTGATCTTGGACTTCCCAGCCTCCAGAACCTCTTTTCTTTATAAATTCTTCAGCAACAGGTATTTTGTTATAGCAACAGGAAATTAAATAAGACAGCATCTCATTGTTTAGAAATTTGGGAAGGCCAGGGAACATAGGAAATAGAAATGCCTCTGAGTCTGCTAGCCAATGAAATATTCTGCAATGATCACAGTATTCCAGGTATGGTTTGCTCAATACAGTAGTCACACATTACTACTGAACTCTTGAAGTGTAGCTAGTGGGACTGAGGACAGAAAATTTAATTTGATTTAATTTAATTTGCCACTTGTGGCTAGTGGTCGTTATATTGGACAGTGTAGATGTTAAGGAGACAGTAGTTAAATAGCATAGTCTAAGCATTAGACTTAGTTATATAGCAGGTTCACATCCACTTCTCCACTTATTCTCTGTGGGAAGTTAAATAACTCTAAAAAGCTAAGATTTTTCACCTATAAAACAGGCATGCTAAAAACAACAGCAGTGTTTAAAAGCACTAACGAAGTTAACTTAGAGATGTGACACCTCTTAACAATTTATAAATGAAAAAATAATGGACCTCCAAGCAAAAATCCAGAATAACTACACATAATAGATAAAAACATAGATATCAAAACTCATGCAAAAGAAGCTTCCTGGCTGGGCACGGTGGTGCATGCCTGTAATCCCAGCGGCTCAGGAGACTGAGGCAGAAGGATCACAATTTCAAAGCCAGCCTCAGCAACTTAGCGAGGTCCTAAGTAACTCAGTGAGACCATGTCTCTAAATAAAACACCAAAAAGGGCTGGGGATGTGGCTCGGTGGTTAAGTACCTCTTGGGGTTCAATCACTGGTACCAAAAAAAAAAAAAAAAAGGCTTCCTGATTTATCTGACTGCACTTAACAAATCTACAAAAGCAAAGCAATTTTTTTCAACCAGAACAGAGACTGTCAACTACAGAAGCATAACAGGCAAATACTGGCAGTGTTCATTCAAGCCTCACCCAGAGGAAAGACCTTACTGACCAGTTTTAATAGTTATCTAGGGACAAAAGTTAAACCTTTCCTTTGTGATGTCAATGTGTTGGGCCACCTTTTTGTGACAACAGAGCAAGATCAGCATATTTACCTCCTATTGCTCCAAACAATATCCCTAAGGAATCTTCAGAGTCCTAAGTAACTCTATTCTTATGGAGAGAAAATCCCACAAAATACAAAGATTGCCTATATTCAGTAACAGCAATGAAGACTTTTTACAGAAAAAAATAAAATACTTTCAAAGATTTTTTTTTCCTTTTATTAGACTTGGCACCAAGACAAGAGCCTTCTGGTCATGAGCACCAGCTGGTCCATAAGACAGCTGTAAATCTTTTTTTAAACCTGGCATTCTGCTGCCCTCACCTGTCTGATGTGCATTTTGGTAGAGGCGAGCTAGTTTTTCAGAGATTGGTCAGAGATACACAGGCAGGATATCAAGAACTAATCTCTATAAACTTTCTAAACCAAAACTCAGATCTCAAGAGATCCATGTCTTTTCTAGGATGACATTTCTTTGATAACTGTTACATACCTCTAGCAGTTGCCCTAACTGCAGGGGCTTCCTTCCAGAGACTGATTAGATAACTTTTTAAATAAGGAAAGTTCTATAATATTTCATAAATTATGTGAAATTAGGAGATCATGTGGAATTACAGAAGATAATCTTCCTTAGAAGGGTAGATGGGGGCACCCCTTGCAATCATGCATGGGGTCTATCACAGAGAAGGGCAAATCACACAAAAACAAAGAGAACACCTTTTCCCAGAAGAAAAGTTGTACAGTCTACAAATCAAGCGATCTGTACATAGAGTATATAAAGAAAGGAATCAGCTGATTGGTTGAGTGGGTCACAATACTATCTCTTCAGACTCTTATTAGTACTAAATGGGAAATGATTGCTGGTGCCTGGCACGTAAGAACTTAGGAAGGGAGAAAGATAGATGGGATGGGGAGGGAGTCATGCACAGCGAGAGACAGAGGTGGAACCAATCAACAACCATGGAAGAACCTGGGGAAGCCCAGTAACATGATAGAGAACTTCAGGTTCCTGGAGAAAACCCCATCAGGATCTTGGAACTTCAAGTTTCTAATTCTTTCATATAAAATATTTTCATATATCACTGCAGTTTATTATCCCAACAAGCCTACAAAGTAAGAAAGAATATTGTTATTATAATTATTCCTATTTCACAGACGAGAAAACAGAGGGAAAAATACAGAGAAATGATGACCTAAGACACTGCCGAGATTATATAATGGAAAAATATCTTTGAAGAGCAATTAGGCAGTATATGTGAAATACCGAAAACTGTTCACATTTTTTCATATAGCAAATCTATCAATAAGAATTTGCCCTAGGAGGTAATCAGATCAATTGGTGCATCTACCACAGCAATGGTTATAATTGTGAGGATACAAAAGAGCAAACACCCAACAAAATAGGAAACAAATGTTATTGTGTATTTACACAGTGGAATGCCACTACACTTAATTTATCAATAGAGTTTTTATGGGAGATATAGTTCTAAATGAAAGCTGAATGCAGTTTATAAAAGTGTAATTCATTCTTGTTAAATAATAAGTAACAGCATAAGAAGACTCAGAAGTATATATTCAATTTTCTAAAAAAATTATTTCTGATGAACAGGTTAGAGAAGACTTATGTTTATCTGATTATTTTACTTTCTATTTTTAATCAATGGTTACTCAAATAATTTTAAAAGAGAAACAGAACTCACACATACTATGTTCAATTTGTAACCCATTTATTGTGACTATTTTAAATGATCTGAGGTTTCAAGCATAGGAAATAAATGGTTGAACTCTGCAAATAAAAATTACACTAGAATATTAATCTCACTCCAGTCAGAATGGCAGCTATCAAGAATACAAATAATAGTGTTGGCGAGGTTGAGATGGGGAAAGGTACACGCATACATTGTTGGTGGAACTGCAAATTAGTATAGCCACTCTCAAAAGCAGTATGAAGATTCCTCAAAAAACTAAGAATGGAACCACCATGTGAGCCAACTATACCACTCCTTGATATCTATTTGAATGAACTAAAATCAGCATACAGTCACATCAATGTTTATAGCATCAGAAATCACAATCACCAAATTATGGAACCAGCCCAGATACCCACTGATAGATGAATGGGTTAAGAAAATGTGGTATATATACACAATGGAATTTACCCAAGCATTTAGAAGAATGAAATTATGGCATTTGCAAGTAAATAGATGGAAATGAAGAACATCATGCTAAGTGAAATAAGCCAGACTCAGAAAATCAAGGTTAAATGTTTTTTCTTATATGTGAAAGTTTGAGCAAAATGCAGGGGAAAAGGTGGGGTTTGAAATCAAATATCATAGATATACAGGGAGATCAGTTGAGCTGAAGATTGAGAGGGAAGACTGAGAGGAAGGAGGAATGGGAAAGGGGAGTAAATACATAATGAATTTAGCAAAAATTTATATATAAATGCACCACAGGAATTCCACCTTTATGTATATGTAGAAAGCATCAATCAAAAAATGAAATAAATAAATAAGTGAAAATAAGGCCAGTAGATTAGTGAAAGGAGAAAAGGGGGAGGGAGAAGGGGATGAAAAGGGAATGGGGTCTAAAATGGAGTAAATCAAATGTCTCGCATGTGTGATTTTATCAAAATGAAGTCAATAATTATGTATAACTACAATGCTCTAAAAAGAAATAAATAAATAATGGAAGTCTTCCAATGAAGCCAGATTATTTGAAAAGCAACTCTGGCAAGCCTGAAAATGTAATTTGACTATATATGAGATAAAGCTATTTAGTGCTTAATTAAAAGCTATTATGGTTACCTTAGGATCTTTGGAATATTTAGAGTAGAGCTACTGAATACAGATTGAGTTTACTGTTTTGTTCTTTCATTAGAATACTGTAATATAGTCTTTTTCTTTCAGATAACATAATTAAATCAACCACTATAATCCAGTTTCTTGTTGCACTTCTTAAAATATTCAGAAAATCATAATAAATAATTTATCATTAACTTTTTCTGGTTCTAAATAAATGAAATCATTCATGCTTTATGATAATTTTCTCCTCTATTCTCAACTGCAATCCTATTGGTGCATTACAATTATTCATAATAGTGGAATTCATTGTTACATATTTGTACATGCACACAATATATCAAAATGTGGTCCATTTTGTTCCCTAGTATCTTCCCTTTTCCTGCCTTCCTCCCTCCTCTGGGTTCCCTTCCCCTGTTTTACTGAATCTCAGCTGTAATTCTGTCACCTCTAAGCCTTCTTTTCCCTACTACAATTTATCTCAGTAGCTTTCTTACTTTTTATTATCTAATATATTAATATGAACTATCAGCAGATAGCCTCAGGGCACAACTGGCTATAGAGAAAGAAATTAATGTTTTCCCTAAGAACTTTTTGAGGCAAATGCATATGTCGTTAAGTGTTGATTGCCTTGAATTGAATATAATATATGTGTATATAAACGCTGCCAAGCCTGAGATTCAATCCTGAGTTTCTCTGCAAATTGTCTGTACACATAAAAGATCTGCTGAACTCATCACAATCTTATGAATATCTGTTTAGCAAGTTGCACAATCAAATCCAGTTAGTGTGGCATCCAGTTGTTTTTTTATGTCAATGAAATATCGATGCTTTCAACAAACCCCAGCTAGAACCAAGACATCTTGGGCCTGCATTCATCCAATCTAAAAACCTGTCAACAGTTCTGCTGGCGTTGACAACCACAAAGCCAAATAATGATAAAAACGCACTATGCCAGAAGCAGGAAATTATCCTAATCAAAATGTCACTTCTGAAAATACCTTATTTTAAAATGACAATACTGTAAACAGTCATTTTCACAGTGACAATTAAGCTTAATTAAATGCTAGATTTCTCCTCAAGGTTCTTTCATTCTCGACCACTTATTTTTCTGGGTTGAACTCAATTTCTCTCTCAAGTACATCTTGTTCCTGTCAGGGCAGAGTGGATCTACTTTTTCTAATTTATCAAGTGAATTTAAGGGCATAATCAGCCATATTATAAGTCTCAATTACTCTAAAGATATTTTCTCTAATCATGAACAGAGTCAGAGGTTCATATATAACAAAGAAAAACAGAGATGTATATGCATGTACCCAAGAAAAACAGAAGGGCTTCCTGGTACAGCAGAGAAATAAAGAAGGGAAGTCATGGGCATAATGAAAGGAAAGTGTTGTGGGCAATGTTTTCTTCAAAGTTCATGTGTTGATAATATTTGGAGGTCAGGTTCCTTTGGGGAATCGTCGGGATTGGATGAGGTCATGAGGGTGGGGCCCCTATAATGACATCGGTGGATGTATAAGAAGAGGAAGAACCAAGCTAACACACATGCTCTCTCTCAACATGTGATGCCCTCTGCCATGTTGTCATGCAGCAAAAAGGCCCTCACCAAATGCCAGCACCAAGTTCTTGCCATTCCCAGCTTCTAGAACCACAAGGTAAATAAATGTGTATTCTTTATAAAGTGTCTGGTCTTTGGTATTTTATTATAGCAACTGAAAATAGACTAAGACAAGGACAGATGAAGTTGCAGCGCGAGCAAGAATGAGACCAAAGTCAGAAAGACATACAAGAGTAGTAACAATGGTCAAAATAATATACCAATAACTGTTACCTAGCTCCACACTGTGGGGAGTTGCCAGGAGAGGAAGAAACAGATAAACATCATGCTCGGTTCACGTGGCTGTAGGAATGTAAAAACGCTATTAGACATTCTTCCTCGGGAAGAGCAACAGTTCCTTCCTCCAGTTTTGTTCAAAAGAATCTGATTCGTGCCACCAGGAATGGAGTGGGCCTGGATTGACAACTGCAGTAACACTGGAATTTCATAGTGATGCAAAGTCTTTAACTTTATATCAAACAGTTAAAGTGTTCCATTATCTGTTTTTCTCTTCAAATAATGAAGGTATGTGCTAATATTTATTAATCAGTACAATGTTCAATTTTAAGTAACTGATTTATATAAATACATGTGCTTCACTAATGTAAAAGGATGCATGTGTGGTCATATAGCAACTCTTTCTTTTGAAATTCTAAGAAACTAAATTGGAAAAGCACTTAATAATATATAGTAAATTTATATAAATGTTTGATGTTTCATTTTCCCTTTTCATCTCAAAGATAATCCTTCACTTTTTGAAAGTTATGTTAGATTTGTATTTTTAGCTGGACATGCTCAATGTCAGCCTTCATATATTGATCCAGACTTCAAACTTTAAAGTTCTTCACAACAAAAGCATCCCAACCTTTCTCTAATTTATCCCCCAACTTACCAATCACATATGGCTATTAAGACACCTGGGGGTGGAAAGAAACAGAAAACTCCAATTTTAACTAACTTAAATAATAATGAAAATTTATTGGTTTATTGAACTAGAAAGTCCCCAGCTTGGACAGACTTCAAGTTTGTTGACTGAATGGCTCAATAACATCACCAAGGATCTGGTTGGTTCTGCTTTGCAATCCATACTGTGGATTTAATCCTAAAGCAGGCACCCTACATGTTGGAGGAAAAACTTAAACCTAACCTTACCAACAAATCAAGGCATGGACAAAGGATTTATCCTGAAGACACTTATCATTTAAACACAGAACATGAAAAAATCAGGTTTTCAATAAATATTTGTTGAACAAATTAACCAAGAAGTAGTTTAGTGTGATCCAAATCAATTTATCAGATCTCTGCCTTACTACAATCAAACATATGACTGGGGGTGGGGTGGGGTTGGGTTGGGGGTGAGGGATTGGAGACAGGCAGGCATTGAAAAGAAACTTTAAAAGTTACTTTCTTAAAAAAAAAAAAGGTGTTTGTGTAAATTGCTTCCTAAGGATTCTCATTTAATAAAGTATAGGACACTAATGAGGCTTATATAATTGAAAATGGCAGAATCCTATGAAATTCTTACTGCGATCTTAACTAAAATCTCCTCTACCATCTGCCTGCACTCCCAATGGTAAATTCACCAAATCTCCCTTGATTCTGCCTGTCTCATATTTGGACCCTAATGATGGCTCCTTCACTCAGCATTTCATGCTGACATTTTTTTCTTTTTTGGGTGGGGGGTACGAGGGATTGTACCCAGGGGCTCTTAACCACAGAGTCACATCCCTAGCCCTTTTTATATTTCATTTAGAGTCAGGGTCTCGCTGAGTTGCTTAGGGCTTCACTAAATTGCTGAAGCTGGCTTCGAACTCACAATACCTCTGACTCAGCCTCCTGAGCTGCTGGGGATTACAGGCATGTGCCACCACACCCAGTCCATGCTGACATTTTAAACAAGAAAAAGAAGTATGTCCCTTGTATCCCCTGCTGAATTGGGCAACTGGGTCTCAGATCCAAATCCACAGGTTATAGGGTACTTTTCCACTGGGCCTCTGGTCCCAAAGGGCATGGGGCTTCTGTTGATATCTACTACAGAAAATTGGAAATAGATTCTTCCTTGTGTAAAACTGTCATGAGCCACGTTGACTATATTAGAAATCAAATGTAGTTCCAATCGAGAACACTCAATTTCAGTGGTACATAAGAAATAACAAGGAACCCGGGATGGTTTTCCTTTAAAAGATGTACAACCTAGTGGACAAGGTTGTTTTGCTTCTTGTTTTGATCTGTTGAAACACAGCTGAATATACAGGCATGGAGAGACAGAGTGAAATGCCTGAGAGAAAAGGAGGAAAATGCAGAGCACATAAAATGAAAGACAAGAGGGACTAAAAGGAGGGATTACAGTAACCTCATGGGTTTTGATGACCTGGCCCTGACTCCTGTTCAGTCATATCCTGCATCTTTTGTTCCTCCCTTCGTTCTTTACTTCCCAGGCACACTAGCCTTGTTCCAATTTCAATCAGACCAAGTACCTCCTTACATCAGCGCTTTCTTCCACACTGTTAGGTTATTCCTCTGCTCAAATTCTGTTCCTATCCTTTCATCAACCTCAACTATTTGCACCCCTATTCTGCCTTCACTTTACTACCCAAGAAAGCCTTCACAACCCAAAGTGTTCATGAGGCACCCCCAATTTATAAGCTGTCCTAAGAACTATTCTTTCTCTTCTCAATACAATCGATATTAATCATTTATCTAATTTTGTTTCGTTCAATGTTTGCCATTTCTAAGAGACTATATGATCGCCTCTACCCTCCTTCACTCACACAAAAAATATTTGCATTGTTTTAGGTCTTGGAGATACAAATGTGAACAGAACAGGAAAAGGACTGGTATCTAGACCTTGCCACATACAGCACCTCAGTACTGAGCACAGTTAATAGGATTTTGTAGGAACCTTATAGAGCTTCTACAACATATGCATGGCTGGATTGATGGATGGAAATCAGAGGAATAAATTTCTGGACTTGATTCAATCTTAGATTTGTCTGACTCTGAAGCTCATTCTCTTAGCCATTTTGCAATGCTGCTAAATGCACTTATGAATTATTTGTAATATATAATGCCTTCAAGTCCATGGTACTATTGGTACCATGTAACACCTAGCCCTGTGCTCAACTTCACATCTTTAAATCATATGTATAACCTATTACATCTGGGATGACAACAAAAGAAAGAAAATGAGTTTAAGATTTCTAAATGTAGAAGGGGCAAAAAAATATTGAAACAAAATAGCAGTAATTCAAAAAAAATATATAGATTATATATCCTGAGCAGAACCCAGTTCATCCAGAATGCAAAGTTGTTTTAACATCTTAAAACTCCAGTAATGCAATTCTACCCATTATCAGAATAAAAGAGAAAAGTCATATGATAATCTCAGTACATAAAGGCTTTTAAATATTCCTGGACTCAACTTTTAATTTAAAAGTTCTAGCAAACCATTAAAAGAAGGAAAACTTTTCTAGTTTTATAAAAGGTACTATCAAATAAGCTGCTAATGGTGTTTTCTCTTAAAATCAGGACACACACACACAAATACAAAGGCCTGCCTACTACTTCTATTGAACGTGTGTTAAAGGTCTTAGTCAGCAGAGTACTGCGGGAGGACAGAAAATCTATAGAGACTGAAAAAAAAAGTATCATTTTTCATATATTTTATCCATAATGGCCATCATTTTTTTTTTCTTTTTAGTGTTGTGAAAAGAACAAGGTTTATTACAAAAGGGACTAAAGCTATCATACTCTATAGGAAACAGGACTGCTCCATGAAGTTTTTACCTGAAAGCACACCAAATAATAAAAGAGACATTTCATTTATCATGCTTTTAGAAAATGACAATCAACAGTTTATTCCAAAAACAGTTTCAAATCAGAGAATATCAAATGGAACCCAAATATTTTGTTTTCTGTGCATATGACAGGGAAAAGGCATTAATGTTTGCACACTGTTTAAAATACCTCAGTGTTTGTTATTTTCCACATTTGAAGGCCTTTATATCCAGTCTTTATTTGCATCTGAATTACAATGTGTTATACATTAATATGTGTAACATGAGTGTGTTATCCATGTGTCACCAGAGTGTAATATGAGTGTGTTATCCACGAGTCACCAGACAGTTGAAGACTTTTGCACAGTGGTGATCAAAAGGGATATACTTTTGAAATAACAGTGACAAGGGACACAAGCCTGTATATTGGTGCTCATGTGCCATGTGTAGTTAGGTACATGATGATTATTTCTGAGCTGAACAGACATTTTTTCTCATCATTATTCCCTAAACAAGAGAGTATATGGCCTTTACATTAAGTGTTGTAAGAAATACAGAGATAATATAAAAGGCTGCACAGGGGAGGGTTGAAAAACTATGCCATTTTATAAAACTGACTTGAGCATCTGCAGACGAGAGTATCCACAAGGGGTCCTGGACCAAATCCCCCACAGAGAGAGAGGGACAACTGTAATTTAATTTCAGCAATAAAAAATTTCTCTTCTAGGATTACTTACCAGGATCTCTCAATCTAACATATTCCATTTAAAGGGTTTATCTGAAATCATAAATTTGTCACTGATTCTTATTTCCTATCTTATTACAGAAAATAATAAAACCAACCACTTTTAATATAATATATATTTGGTATCAAAGCATGGCAGCTTAGTTTATAATAATGCACCAAGCATGCCAAATAAATCAATTTATGTTCTTATATGATATTTATATGAAACCATGCAACAAAGTTTGCACATTTTCTCTTGAGTTGGTTTATAACAGTTTGACAAAAATGTATTGCCTTTGTATTAACAGATGTAGGAACAAAATCTCATACATGAGGCATTAATAGAACCTAAATATTCTAGGAAGAAATTTCATAGACTGGGTTTCAAGAGATCAATGATCTATTAAACTTTATGTATCATTTTGAAAGTATAAAAAGAGCAGCTACTTATAGTTTCATGATATAGGATCATATCAGAACAGGTAGCCAAAAGAGTACATTTATATTGGAGTCATGAATGAATTTAAAACAAGTTAATTAAACATATAACTATTAAAAACCACAAATCAATGTTAGCCACTTTCTCCTTTTACTATGTAATTTATATACCAACATCTGATCACCTAGTTTATTTTGAATATTCCTGGATTATGCTACAAAGCAGTTTTTTTTTATTTTTTTGTTTTTTAACAGCTGTTTGTGGCTAAATCCATATCACAGGGTGGTAAAATGGAAGTTGGGATGCATTTGGGTGATTACTGAGAGTGTGACCCTTGCTGCTTCTTTTTTATTTTTTATTTATTTATTTTGGGGAGCTTCTTTTGAGTTATACATGACAATAGAATCTATTCTGATATATTTGTACAACTATGGAATATATCTTATTCTAATTAGGATCCCAGTTTTGTAGATATACAAGATGGTGAAATTCACTATGGTGTATTCATATATGTATAAAGGAAAGTTATGTCAGATTCACTCCACTATTTTTCCTATTCCTATCCCCGCACTTTCCCTCATTTCCTTTTGTCTAAATCACTGAATTTCTATTCTTCCTCTCCCTGCCCAATAATGGCTATCATAATGAGACAAAAAACGGGAAATGAAAGGTATAACAACTGAAAAAAAGAGACAACACCATCATTTTCATGAACAGTGGGGCTCTCTACATAGAAAATTCAGGAAAATTCCAATCTAAGGAAGAAAAATAAGAGAATGTAGCATGTTTCTACATTTAAAAATCAATGTGAAAAACTTCCTTTCATCATAATTAAACCTACTTTGTGGTCCCATTTCAGTGAATAGTATGTGGGAATCCCTTCCCACAAGCTACTTTCTCAAAGCAGGCTGACACCTAAAACTCTAATGCACAGTCCTGACTTCCTTGAGCTGTATGATCCAGAAACATTACACTTTCAAATACATTAAAATACCAAACAACATAAACTAAATACAGATTTTATAGCACTTTCACAAGTCCAGAGTAGAGTAAAAATTATCAATTTATCCTTCATGAGCTGTCTGGTTGTTTGCTTTTCATTGACAGCGGACTCTGTTAAATATTGAATAAAAATATATTTTATATATATATATATGTAATATATTTTATATATATAATATGTAATATATGTTAACCCCTAAGTCCCAAGTTTTCAATTCTGCCAATATTTCAAGGATGCAGTGCATTAAAAATAGGTTGTAAGTCATAATCACAATTTTAAGTGTTTATAGGTGTTCCACATCTGGGACAATGGGACAAAATGGAATTAACAAAGGAAACATCAAGTTCAGAATTACTCTACACAAACTCTGATTTTAACAAATAATTTTTCTTATTCAACATGAACCAGAATGAAAAAAAAACAAACTCTGTATTTAGAAAACCCCAAGTTTATAATCTAAATTAAAGAGAAGGCAATTAATTAAATAAATAAAAATACCATTTAATTCAACTGCTTTTTTCTTATTCTTTCATAGGTTGATTGGAGCCACATAAATTATTTTGTGTGGTTTTTTTCCCATACAAGTCAAAATATGTGTAACTCCATGGGTAAGTGAGGTCTCTTATCTTACAAACGACAGAAAATTCGAGTAAGTACAGGTTATACATGACTAAGAGATTCCATCAATTCATGCAACCAACTACAGAGGTTTTAATTTCTTTTACTTTTTAAGATCATCTTTTAGCCTTCCTTGAGGTCACTGTGTACTTTTTATCTGTGAAGGCAGAAACAATAGAAAGGTTTGGCTTGCTTTATATATAAAACAAAGTATATTTTATGCTTCTGTAGACCATGCTGTTGTTATGCATTGTCCACTCAACAAGTATCCAATTAAATTCCTATAATATACATACTATAAATTAGATACTGAGGAAGAGCATCAGGAAAAAAAGCCAATAACATAGATAAGATGGTAATCCATAACCCAGAAAACAGTTAACTGGCAATTTGGTTAGCCACAAAAATGTATGGAATAGCCCATAAAGTAGAACAGAAATTCACAGAAATGGAAAAAGCTAAGGAAGCCAGAGCAATCATAAAGACTTAATTCAAGAAGCAAAGCACGAATTTTCCCCCTAATAAGTGGTTGATAGTTGGGTAGGGAAATTTAGATAATACCATGATATGTGCCCAGATCCTTCCTCCCAACCCAAGAGCTTATTCCACCTGCTTTCAGGGGTGTAAGCAGTTGAGGGTTCTCAGCTCAGGTCCCTCCAGAATTGCCCTTCCTCGGAAGACAGCTGCCTCACTCTAAAGACCTCACACTGTCTCTGGAGGAAGCCTCTTTTTATAGATGGGTCCTTGTGAAGTACAATGGCCCACCCAAGCCTTCTATGGGACAACCCTCAGTGCCTTCCAGGTCCAGGGACCCCTAGGCGAGCTCCCTATGTGAGGGGCTGGACTCTGCTGTAACTGGCTCACAGCTCAACTTCTCCCCCTACTCAATCCTGCTGCCCTCACTCCTTGCAAGCTGCTGCTTCCAAGAGCACTCCCTAAATACCCATCTGTATACGAATCCCCAAGAGTACATTTTCCAAGGAACCAAGTCTAGACATTCTGGAAAAAAAGAGACATTCCATGTAGAAAGAATATCCAACAAAAATTTGATATCATATGTATTGAGGAAATTGGACAACCTACCCTGGGGTTAACCCAGAAGGCAGCATGAGAGGACAATGAAATATATGCCTAAGGAGATTTTGGAGGACCTTGAATGTCACCCTAGTTTGGAATTCATCATCATTTCAAAATGTTTGCATCTTCAGTGACCAAGGACTGTACATTCATCTTCCTGGATATACGGAGGCAGAGCTAAAAGTGATAAATTGCAAGTGTAATAATTCCTTAAATCTTAATTATCTTTAAAATTTACATGAATTTTCATTTTCTGCAGTTATTGGCATGTGTCAAAGCTCATATACACATGCTGTTTGAAAAGCATGGTCACAGGGAGTGAAAAAAAGGATGTTTTCATTACAGCAGAAGCAACATCTTGTTTTGTCATTCTGAGTTTAAGGCATATGCAACATGAGCCAACTCTTTAAAAGATGAAAACGCTTTCAAATATTATTCCCTCAAAAATATTTGTGACATCAGCATGCCGCATAGACAGCTGCTGACTTGTTGATAACAAGAGCAGATTCCAACTTGGCCTTGGACTTGTCAGAGAGAGACTCCTATAAAGGAAATGTGTTATAAGAAGACTCTCGGTCACCTTCTTGAGGCTGCCTCAGCTTTCATGTCCCTTCCTACTTACCGCAGTTCATTCTAGAGTTTTCCTACCAAGAGTTGGGCACAGGATGAAATAACACAAAGCTTTGTGAAGCCAGGTAGCATGTGCCATCAAAATTCTCAATTTTTTTTCAGCTCTCTAAAAAGAAAAGAGTTTAAAGGGGGAGAGGGAAGAGGGGAAGCATATCAGGATAGGAGGGCTGTATTTGAAAATTCAGACTCATTCATTCCACCTCCCAATCTGGCACTATTTGGCTTCACCTGATAGTCATTTCCATTCTACCTACTCTTGTCCTCTCATTACCATCACTTCTATTTGGCCTGTTCAATTATAGTTTTCCTTTCAGTCCCTGCCAAAAATTCCCATTAAGGTTTTAACTGACAAGAAATTCAGAATTAATATGCAAATACAGTATCCAAGAGGCAATTACTAGGGACCTCTAGAAGAATAAATCATCTGAAACAGTGACTTCACAATACTAAAAGCCATAGTGCAGTAATACAGAGGGCTTGGAAAACTGGATGGGTTGGGTGGGAGAAAAACAGTCCAATAACCCAGCACATCATACTTTTTTAAAAAGCCTATTAACCTAGAACATCAACTTTTAAAAACAACCCATTAACCTAGAATATCACGTAAAAGCTATAAACCATTCTTATTCTCCATTGTTTTCTCACATCTTAAACCATGGTGATAGCATTGCACATACAATCTCCAATTTATCTTCTTCTAAATTTTATTGTTTCCCTAGCATTCCGTCTAGGAAAAAGTTTATTTAATCCCTTTTTAATATAAAAGGAATCTGAATGAGAAGCTATACAACTGTTATTTGTTAATTTTAAAACAATAATAAATATTTCCCCCAAATAGTGTGAATAGCTACTTGTAGGAACAAGCTGATCATGAAGATATATCAGAGAACAAGGCTGCCAAAGTGTCTGTCCTCATGGAGATTCTCTTTAAGAGGAGTCAGGCACTAAATTATGTATAAATAGGGAAATGTCAGTGATTGATAAAAGCTGTGGTGAAAATAAAACAGAGTGGCCTGATGGAGGCTGGCTGGGGAGCCGCTGAGATGAGGGGACTCTGAGGGTCGATCTGATGAGATTTTCAATGGGAAGTTTGAATGGCAATATATAGTCACCCACACAATGGAGGAAACAGATCCTTCAAAGGCCCTAGGGTACCATCTTGCCTTTTAAGCAGCTTCATTCTGCTGCCCATAAGATGAACCCTGAAAGGCTTTGTCTACACATAAATTCTCACTGAACAATTCAGAATGAGACAGATGAATAATTTTAGAAGAAAACAAGCTCCAGGAAATAGATTGTATCCTATAATATACTAAAAATATTTGGACTAAGAGTATGTTGTCTTATGATTGATTTAACATATTTATATGCATCCCTATTTCAGAAAGGATTTAAGGCATTTTTCAAAGAAGTCTAAATTATAATCAAACAGCATAAATAAAAAAGGGAGTTAAGAATGAGTTAACATAAAGCAAGGTGAAAGCAATGTGGGAAAAAGAAAAGGTATAAATGCTCGTGATAATTGCCCATATTCTGGCAATGGCTGGGTTATGAGTCTTCTGAAGTCTTTGCAAATGGTGAAGAGAGGGCAGAGTTGCACATTTTGAAACATTCATATAACTATTTCAACTTATTTTTATTGGTTCTTTTTAATTATGTATAACATTATGATTCATAATTATAACAGCATGGAATATAATTTGTTCTAATTCAGTCCTCAGTACTTTCCCTTTCCTTCTCCTTTCCCTTCCCTCTACTCTACTGATCACTCTGCTATTTACTTATAGATTTTTTTTAATTAATGTCTTGAGGATATACCTGATGGTGAGATTCACAGCAATAAATTCATTTAAGTACATAGGAAAGTTAGGTCAGATTAATTCCACTGTTCTTTCCTTATCCCATCCCTCTTCCCTCCCCTTCATTCCCCTTCATCTATACCACTAATCTTGCTTCTATTTTTTTATTGCCCTCCCTTATTTGGATTAAGTTCTCCATATCAGAGAAAACATTCAACCTTAGACTTTTGGGGACTGGCTTGTTTCACTTAGCATGATAGTCTCCAGTTACATCCATTTACTGGCAAATGCCATAATGTCGTTCTTCTTTATGGTTGAGTAATTTCTGACATACAAATAATTCAGTAGCCATCATAAGAGCTTGCTACCTAATGTAATAAACATGTCCCTCCTTAACATCCTTCAACGAACAAAACAGCTTCTTCAATCATGCCACTCGACTCAATGAAAGTAATTCAGTCAATGGGCTAAGCTTACGCAAAATGTGTATCCAGGTCATTGTTCAAGTAACTTTATCCAAAAATACCTTTTTTGCTAACTTAAAGGTTAACACATGAATCTAATAAATTCTTCTCTGAGTATTATTTCTTTAAACCTGAACTACTGGTAAGCCTCATGATGCTGACCTCTGTCTTGTCATCCCTATCAGTCTGTAGGAATGGAACACTGCCAGTATACACAGACGTCAATGTCATAGCTGACTGTTACATGAGGATTAGAGTTAGAATGTTTCTGTGAAAGCTGGAACTTTCCATGAAACTGTGGAAAGGCTTAGAATGTTCACAAAGCACAGTATCTTAAATCTGTATAAACTTAGGAGTATTATTTATCATATCATTGCCATAAAGCTAAGAGGATAGATGACTGAGAATGCCTCAATAAATTGTTTTAATTTTTAGTTGTAAAAGGACACAATGCCTTTATTTTTTTATTTATTATTTTTTTATGTGATACTGAGGATGGAACCCAGTGCCTCACATGTGCCAGGCAAGTGCTCTACCACTGAGCCACAACTCCAGCCCCTCAATAAATATTTTTGATCAGAACAGAATTATATTCTGTGCCTAGTAAACTTGACTGATTTTAATTGCCATTTGTTATAATACTAAGATGATTATTACAGTTTTCATTAAAAATTAACAAGAAAAAAAATATGACCATAACAATACCAGGTTTTCTAGAGAGAATTTATGTAAGTAAAAGCATAAAATTAGAGACAATGTCTCAAAATCTCACAGTTACAATAAATCTTATAAAATGAAGTTCACTTTATACACATAAGTATATTATTTTAATGTACAGACAAATCAAATGTCTGTACATTGTACCTGTCAATGCAATATGGCTTGTCACTGTGAATTTCAGGTCAATGTGTTCTAACAGTGAAATAATAGTAGGAGTATACACTCCTTCATGCTGCAGGCTATTCTTCAAAAGAAACTCATCTTTTTTTATATCAGGAACAACTTTTATTTTATTTTATTTTATTTATTGGTACCAAGGATTGAACCCAGGGGCACTTAACCACTGAGCCACATTGCCAGGCAATTTTTATATTTTATTTAGAGACAGGGTCTTCCTGAGTTTATTAGAGCCTCATTAAGGTGCTGAGGCTGGCTTTGAACTCACAATCCTCCTGCCTCAGCCTCCCAAGCCTCTGGGATCACAGACATGTGCCATCACATCCAGCTAGAAACAACTTTTAACCTAAAACTATCAACATGTTTCCTGTAGAATACTACCTATGCCTAGATATTTTTAATAACCCATTTTAGATGTTTTATTGTTGATAATAATTTCTAAAAACAAAGTGACCATAATGGAAAGTGCTTTATTTAATACATCTTCCTTTTAACTTATTCAATTTTACATACTTGATTCCATGGCAAATTTCTTAACCAATCTCTAAATCTGAATTTCAACTATTAATTTTTTACTTCTAGTATTATAATGACTGAATGTATTGATAAGTGTGAAAATTTGATCAGGAAAACTATGATAGACTTTTGTAACATTGCCTTCATAATTTGAGAGTCTGAAGTATACCAGTGTTCTCTAAATACACGTGTGTTTTTGAGGACAGCAAGTGACTTGTTCATGTTTATTTTTCTTAGTACATAATGTGTCAAACAAAAAAAATGTATGAAATGATGTATACAAAGTTCTAAATATCATACACTAAAAATTTTAATAGCTGTTGAAAAGTCAAACATGAACTTTTTAAAATAGTTGTTGAAAAGTTAACCATGAACTAAATGAATTTACAAGAAAGTAAAATCTGCCATAAACTCCTCATGGCAAATGATTAGTGTACCACAAACCGTGTACTTCAGGTTTGATAGTTTGGTCCTAAGGTTTTCATTCATAAATGTATCTGACAACTTTTTAGTAGAATACCTACTATGTACCAGACACTTCTATGCATGAAGACACAAGAAGTCAAAAAATCTAGAAAACTCTCCCTCTTTAAGAAGTTTATATTCAGTAAGAACAAAAAAAATAAACTGAAATAAAAATAAAAAACCCAGTGGGATAATCTGAGATGATGATAAGGGGTATGAAGAAAAGTCAAGGCAGTCACACTACAGAAGTGACGGGACAGTTAGGGTTGTGTGTGTTATTTTAATGAAGGGTGATCCAGGCTACCTCTCTAACACCATAAGAGATATTTCAGATTGTTTTCTAATTTCGTGGCATGCTTTTCAATCAGGGGATATTGTCACTTGGTGATGCAGCAGTAGACGAAACTTCCCCTGCCCCCACCATGAACATGCATAAGCGTGCACACACAGGCTGCAATGCTGCCGCTCCTCTGGACATCACTGCCGTGATATTTTTATAGGAGTATCAATTCCAGAGATAAAAGAGCAGAGGTACACTCTGAGTTCTAATTGCAGGACACCAGAAGGCCAACCTACCAAAAGCCTCTCTCCACCTGGCCTGTCACTGAGCCATTAATGTTGCTGGAACAAAAGAAGTAACAGCCAAAATGTACTGGGTGTCCACCAAGTGCCAGGCACTGAACTACATTCTTTAGGCTTTTTTTCATCTCCTATATTACTCCTGATATCCCCTTTACATATTATTTTATAGGTTCAGACACCAATACTCACAGGATTAAATAACTTGCTCCAGGTCAAGCAGAGAGCAATCAATTAATTGCTAAGCCTCAGTTATCTCCAAAGATCACCTGTCTCTGCATGCCTCTCATTCTCTCTCTCTCTCTCTCTCTCTCTCTCTCTCTCACACACACACACTCATGTCATGCAACTTCCTCCCTATTAGATGCAAATGTACTAGAGGAGGGTTATGGATTACACCTTGCACTTTGGTGTGAATTAATTTATTGTCTTCTTTCTTAATAGCAAATATTAAAATAGAAAAAAGATGGCTGTGAGCTAATTAGGTAGCTATGAATGTAATTAAAAGTTATTCACTGTACATAAAGGTAAATTAATGGGATGTAGGATAGTTTCTTATAGGTCTTAAAATAAGAAATATTAAGATGTTATTTGCTCACTGGTTTCATTGTTAATGATTTTTTCTTCCATAGAAGGAAAAACTACACACCAACATTTCAATAGATTTCTGCTGAATCCCTGCTTTACAGCTCATGCTCCATAGAAACCAGAGTAGATGCATAATAAAACACAAAACACTTGTTTCCCACCCTCAAGAACCTAAGATCCACTGTGAGATAGGACATGAACAAACATCTTTGTCGGTAGATTCTTGGTAATCACAAACCTCTGCCTGCAGAACAGTCCTAATATATCTGGATGGATCAGAGAAAAGCACAGAAAGCAGGTGCACACAGTGGACCTGTATAATCCACTCGACTCTGGCAGACAATCAGGCAATGATACTGTGCCACACTCTTCACACCCAAAGACCTTTACCATTATTCTATTCCAAAATAAAAATACTTCAAAATAATAAACTGACTAGAAGGGTACTATGATTATTGAACCTATTATCCTTTCAAATGAAACTGGGTATAAAATTTCCCAAATAAAGTGTCTTCTATTGAATTGGACTGTACTTTACTGGATGAAGTATTTGCATGTCTAACTAATCTCTACTTTTGTTTTTATTGAGAAATATAAATGTACTATATGAATATTTTTAAATATTCAAATAAGTTAGGGTACAAAGTGAAAGTCACCCTTTGACTAATCCTTCCTTTCTCTTCCAACCACTTGATGTTAATTCCCCAAACTACACACACAGAGAAACACACAATACATACACTATTGCATTCTAATACATACATGAATTTTTATTTGAAAAGTTCAGATAGCTGAGACACAAAATAAATAAATTATATATATATATATATATATATATATGTATTTTTTCCCATCATAAAACCACTGGAATGTATCAGCAAAGCAGTTAGACTCCCATCCCCACCACATTTCTCAAAGACATTATTATGACTTTCCTAATTTTGTATTATGATTATCATGTATTTATACTTTATTATATATGTGCCTATCCCTGTTTGTGGAGATAGGGAAATCTCAGTTATTAATATTTCATCCTTTAGGTTCAAGGCCAAGTCCTCTTTCCCTTACATAGCCATTTAAACCCATGCTCACACTTCAGGAGGAGAAGTACACCCACACACAGGGCAGATGGGGATTCAGCATCAAATTACCAGAACAATTACTGGGTCCCTACTCATTTAGAGTTCAGGGTCTTCATGTTTTAATGCAGAATCTTTTCAGATCTCTACTTCAATACGTTTCAAGACACACAAATGTTCCACGACTCATTCACTTAAAAATATATTACAGATACCATTCCATGTCAGTATGTGTAGTTTGTATATGGATATCTGATTTTAACAGTTGTAGTTGTTCAAAAATGTGATTTAACAATAATTCTACTGTTTTATTATCTACAGGCATTTACATTGCTCAACACTTTTGACCATTTCATATAATGTATGATTAATGATCTTGTGAATTTTTTGCATATGTGAAGATATTTCTATAGAACACAAACCTACAAATGAAACTGCTGGCTCAGAGTTCTTTTCTCATTTTGATAAATTTCAACAAATTTCCAACCCAGAAGTTTCAATCAGTGATACTGAGGCAGCTGCACATATGTATCAAAGTAAGTAATACATCCTACTTCATAGAAGTAATTCCAAAATGATTTATTTAGTAATCTGAATTACTAGTATGGTAGTGTAAAAATATTTTAAAGGAGGGATGGGGTGGGGGACAGCAAGATGTGTTATGCAGGGAGGTCTAACCTAGACTGTGACTGTTAAATATTATCAGGTATTGTGGTCAGAGAATGTGGCCAGTTTTCTAAATTAGTGATAGAGGTGGCTCAAATTATGGGGAATTTTTCTATATGCTACTAGTGTATTTTTTAAATTTATTTGATGGTGACTATCTTTCTGTATCTTGACAGAGCACACACACACACATACACACACACACACACATATATACACAGATATATATTATATGCTCACAAAAGTATACATACATAGACCAAATTATATGTACATATATAAGCAAACATTTATATATGTATGTGCATATACATGTATATATGTATAATCAAGACTTCTAATGCGTTATTTAAACCCTTTCTATATTATTTATTCTATCTATGTGCAATTCTAAAAAGAACATTTTAAATTTGACTACTATGGCAAATATTCTTTATGTATTTCCAATTTCATGTAATTATTATCAAGATCATTAGTTGGTTATTCAATTCCTCCAGTACTTACACTACCAATTTAATACATGTACTCCCAATCAAAATATTTTAAATATGCCTGCTATGAATGTCAATTCTTCCTTATATTTCTTGGTTTTTCTTCCTACGTTTCACACATGTACCTTATGTGCGTAAAAGTTTATGAAATCTATCATCATGAAATGCAAATACTTTGACCTCTCTCTATCCAGTGTGATGGACCTCACTTTGAATCCTATTGTATCTGACACTAGAAATACGGTATCAACTTCCTGATTAGTTAGTTATTTTATTGGTACATATTTTCCCCATTTTCCTTTGTGTTGCCATTCTGTATCCTTTCATTTCTGCTGTTTTCCTTTCCCAGATTATAGTTAATATTTTTTATCTAATCTAAAAATTTGGTTTGATAAGAATAATTCTACTATGTCTGGACTTGTTTGTGATATCTCCTTTTATGTTTTATATTTTTCATGCTCTCACATGGTACCACCAACATAATGTTGTTAACTTTCACTACTGTTAAATATTACTGACTACTTATATTTCTAGTTATACTGTTACAACACAGATTTAATTATCTTTCCATCAATATCATAGGTCAGTACCCATGTTGTTCCCCTGAAAATAATTACAAAAAGTTTGATATCTCATTTTTTTCTTCTCAGATTTTTCATCACTTTATCTCATCTATTCATATGTGGAAATTACTTTACCTTCCAAATATCTAATTCTCTAATTTGCTTTGCTCTTTCTATTAGACAATCTGCCTAATTATAGAGATTCCTCAGAAAACTTGGAATGGAACCACCATTTGACCTGTTATCCCACTCCCCTGTATATACCCAAAGAACTTATAATCAGCATACTATAGTGATGCTACCACATCAATGTTCATAGCAGCTCAATTCACTATAGCTAAGCTATGGAATCAACCTAGGTGCCCTTCAACAGATAAATGGATAAAGAATATGTGCTATATATACACAATGGAATATTACTCAGCCATAAAGAAGAATTAAATCGTGGCATTTGCCAGTAAATGGATGGAACTGAAGACTCTCATGGTAAGCGAAATAAGCCATTCCCAAAAAGCCAAAGGCCAAATGTTCTCTCGGATATGCAGATGCTAACACACAATAAGGGGGGAGGAAGAGAAGTTCACTGGATTAGACAAAGACGAATGAAGGGAAGGGAGGGGGATGGGAATAGAAAAGACAGTAGAAAGAATCAATATAACTTTCCTCTGTTCATATGTATATACATAACTAATGTAACTCCACATCAAGTACAGCCACAAGAATGGGAAATTATACTCCATGTATGTATAATGTGTCAAAATACACTCTACTGTCCTGAATATCTAAAAAAAAAAAACAAATAAAAAAATTTAAAAACATTTAAGAAATTACATTTTGGGGGCCAGGGTTATGGCTCAGTGGTGGAGTGCTTGCCTAGCATGTGTGAGGCACTGGGTTCAATTCTCAGCACCACATACAAAGAAATTAAATAAAGGTCCATTGACAACTTAAAAAAAAATTTTTTTTAAAGAAATTACATTTCAGGACTAAGAATATTTTTTATTAAAATTTTTATTTTGAAATAATTGTAGACTCATCTATATTTAGAAAAAGAATACAAAGAAAACCCCCAGGGCTGGGGTTGTGGCTCAGTGACAGAGCGCTTGCCTAGCATGTGCGAGGCACTGAGTTCGATTCTCAGCACCACATATAAATAAACAAATAAAATAAAGCTCCATTGCCAACTAAAAATATTAAAAAAAAAAAAAAAAAAAAACCAGAGAGAAATCCCCCAGTGGTAACACCATTCAGCTACTGCAGAATCACCACTGAACACTGATTTGACACCACCAAGTCAAGGACATGGCCATCACCATTGAATCCCTCATGTTTAAAGAAAATCTACTCCTTTCCTTTTCCCTCTACCTCACCCTTGACATTTGGAAATCACAAATCTGTTTTCTGTTTTTATTATAATCTTGTTACTATTGCAAAAATGGAATCACAGAACACATAAACTTTTGAATTGGCTTTTTCTGCTCAGTGTAATTATTGAGAAATTCATCCATATTTTGTGTGTATCGCTAAATCATGTTTTACTGAATAGTATTATGCTATATATGTACACAATTTGTTTAGCCATTCATAGGAATTCACCTGTTTACTATTTCGGGCTATTAGAAATGAAGCCGCCCAACTGTTTCCCAAAGTGCTTCTACAATTTTGTATTCCTGCCATCATGATAACGGAAGTTCCAATTGCTCCACATCTTACCAGCCCTTGACCTGGTCAGTCTTTTTAAATTCAGACATTCTCGTGAGTGGGGAGTAGATTTAGCCTGCATCTTGTTACTGATGTTGAGCAGCTACTCATGCACTTGCTTTGTCACCTGCAGACATCATCTTATGGAAAGTGTTCAATAGTTTTGCCCACTTTTCAATCGGGACTTTTATGTTATCTTAGAAATGTATTATAAACATAAGTCCTTTTTCAGATGTACATTCTTTCAGAGGATTTTCCCAACAGTGTCTTTTGAAAAGCAAATGTTTAATTTTGAATGTCTACTTTCATGATTTTTTTATTTATAATTAATATATTTGTATCATATTTAAGAGATATGTGCCAAACCCAACGTCACCAGAATTATCTCCTATATTCTCTTTTAGAAGTACATATTTTTACATTTAGTTGTATAATCCATTTCAAGTTAACTTTTGTATGTTTAAGATAGAGATTTGAAGTTCTTTTACTGACATGTTTACCTAATTGTTCCACACCATTTGTTGCAATGATTATCACTTCCCCGTTCAAGTGACCACTGGCTCCATTTCTAGACTGCTCCTTATATCACTCTTTCTTTGCACCAGTATTGCACTCCCTTCTTACAGTCATTTTAATAACAGTTGAAGCCAGACAGCGCATGTGATTCACTATGTTAAAAATATTAAGTCTTGAGCTGGGGCAGTGGCTCAGTGGCAGAGTGTGTGCCTACATGTGTGAGGCACTGGGTTCGATCCTCAGCACCACATAAAGGTATTGTGTTCATCTACAACTAAAACAATACATTAAATATGTATAATGTCTCCCTATTCATAAATAAAAATATTCCTCTTGATTTATTTAGGCCTTTTTAAATCTCTAAGGAATGTTTTGTAGTTTTCAGTATAGATATCATATATATCATTTAAGAAATAAATTCCTACGTATTAAACATTTTAATACCATTATAAATGGTACTTTTCTATGTTAATTTCATTGTTATTTGAAAATAAATATATAACTGATTTTTGTAACTTGAACTTGTATTTAAAATCTTAATCAATTGATTTTTTAGTTAACTTACAGTTCCTGTAAAAGATTCAGTTCCTGTGTTGTTTTTTATAGATTTTTCTGGGATCTTCTACATGGCACTCAAAACTGTTAAGATGTCCATTCTGCCTAAATGCATCTATTGACTCAACACAATCCCAGTCAAAATCCCAGCAGATATTTTTGTGTGCATACTGAAAAACTGATTTTAAAATTTACATAATAATGCATAGGGCTTAAAATTTGTTTAAAAAAATCTTAAAACTAAAAAACAAGACTACACAACAACTCAATAAATATAGGGAAATATTTGCACAAAGAAAATCTTTCTTCAAAGATTTACTGAAGGCAAATAATCATATGAAAAGATAACCAATGGTATTTAGCATGAGAGAAATATAAATTATTAAATATCATTTATGATATTTAAATATATAATTTATATACATATATTAAATGATATTTTAATAATTTATATTTTAATAAATTTCCAAATTATTAAAATATCATCATTAAAATAATAATGAGATACTGCATATGACTATTATTAAAATTAACTAACATGCCAAGTTTTGGTGAGAATGGGAAAACTGAAACTCTTCCACACACTTCATAAAAACGTAAAGTTGTACATAAAATTTTCCGACCCAGTACACAAGTTTCTTAAAGATTTTAACATACAACTGTCATCTGATCCATTCAACGTACTCCATTTATTTGTCCAGGAAAAATGAAAGCATATACCCATATAGTACATGACTCAGCAATAAACATAATGAACTATTGATACATGCAGCAACATGGATGAATACCAAAGCAAGTGAAAGATGTTAAGTGAAAATGTACCACCTCTTTAAAAAAAGAGTACAAGGTGTATGATTCCATTTGTGTAAATGGAATCATTTACACAAAACTCTAGAAATGAAAAGGAATCCATAGTGACATAAAGGACATAGTTACTTGGGGATGTGAAGAGAGTAAGGAGTGGTTGGAGGAATGACAAAGGGGCATTATAGACAATGAGAGAATGGAGGGCAAATTGGGAGTGGTCCAAGTGCTTTGACGCATTTAAAATACCGTCCAGGAGATCCCCAGCAGTATTTCCACTACGTGTTATCTGAATGTGTCCCCTTCAAGTCAGGAGTTGCTAATGTGATTATCGTGCAGCCTCTAAGAGGATGATTGGGCCACAAGGATTGCTCTCTCATTAATGGGATTGGGTTATTTTAGAAGAGGCTTCAGGCAGCATATGCATAGCTTGCCATTCTGCCTTCTGCCATGTAAGGACACATGAGAGAAAAAGTCTCTCACCAAACCAAATACCAGCACCTTGATCTTGGACCTTCTGGACTCTAGAACTGGAGAAATGAATCTATGTTCCTTATGATTTATCGTATCAATAATTTCCATGTACAAACACTGAAACAATTCCAAACTGAATTTCACATAATTTACTGTTTAAAAAAACCCAATGGACGAACTGTTCTGTAAACACTCATTTCCTGGATATTCTTTTTTATTTTCCTCAATATTTTTATTTTGAAACAAGTTGAAATTTATAGAAAAGTTGTATGAATACAAAGAAATCCATGTAATCATAAGAGGCTGCACCTCTTATGATAATCACATTAGTATTAGAATTTCATGGGCCCTTTACCTACAGATTCCATTTAATTTTATTAACTTTCCCAGAAATGCCCTTCAGAGTGGCAGTAAACAAATTCAAAACCATATTTGCACTTGTCATGTATCCTCAGTCTGAGGCCTCTTTTAACCTTCACCACCTTAACATTTTTGAAGATGTTAGAAAAGTACTTTGTAGAATTTCCCCATTAGATTTATTAAATATTTTCTAATTATTCAATTGTCATCATATGTGATTAGCAGGAATAATACAAAGCTATGTTTTTTTTTAACTACATCCAGGGAAACTATTGATTTGTCTCATCACCTGAGAGAAGCGGCATCTGCCAGGTTTCTTTGCTATAAGGTTCTTATTTTTTCCTTTGTAATCAACAAGTATTTTGTGAGAAGATAATTAGAGAGTATGTAACATCTCATTATACTTCCTACTTTCACCCATTGGTTTTAGCATCAATATTTCTTGCCTAAACTATCACCCAGATGGTTCCAAGTAATGATCCTCTAATTCTGTTATCCCCCTACTTTTATTAGCTGCCATTTTACTATAAAGGTAAAACTTTCTCTTCTCCCCAGGAATTGAACACATTCTGTATTCCATTATAACAAAGTGCAGAAAAAATTCTTATTCAGAAGGCAGCCCATTACTACCATTTTTTATTTTGAACCACAACTTGTTTCAGGGTTAGGAGCCTCTTCAATTTGGCTTCTGAGTCCTTTTGACAACATCCCTATCATTCTTTGAATATTTCTTTACTTCCTGATATAAGATGTTCCAGATTCATTCATCTTGCATTTTCTCAGTCCCAAACCAGGAATCAAACATTGCTCCAGTTGGTTTTACTAGTGGAGCATGGCACTTAGGAGCCAAAATCTGGGTACTGGATGTGCTCATTACTATTAAAGTGTTACTATTCCCTTGTAACAATAGATGGAGTGGAGAAATAAACACAGATGCAAGCACTTCAGTGTATGTGAATATCTACAAATATATTTCTATTATATATACACCTACTTACATTATTGAAAGGCATGAGATTACACCAATAACTGCCATTTCAGTGCAGTACAAGATTCACTCTATCTTTTCCCTTTTTAATCTTTGTGACTTCTATCATCAATACTTACATGATTTTCAACATATTTACTTATTTTCTCTAACAAATCTCCTGACCCTGCCAGGTCACTGCCTCACTCAGCCCTCTTCTTTAATCTTGCCCTGACACTCTTAGGCCAACTGCCCGACTCAGTTGTTCCCTTTGCATGACTCTGCCTAATGACTCATTCATTTAATTCAGGAAAGGAAGAAGTGAGGAAGCCTCACATTTCCACAGATTACATTCTCTTAGAAAAGACCCACAAACAAATTTTTTTTTCACATACATTGATGTCACATTTGGTAAGCTTCTCTTTTATTATTTGAAAAGTTACAGAGTGATTTATTTATTGTATTAAATTTTTAGTTGTTTTATTTCTTTATAAACTGTTCAAAAATAAAATATGACAGAAATGAAAGATAATTTATTTTTAAGATTATTTTGAAGTAAATGAATGACAATGTTTAACCTTAAACAAAATGTTATTAGCAACAGCTTTGTCTACTGCTCCTCTACATGCTTTGGGATTATAAAACTGAGTACAAATTTAGATAGAGGAAAATACAACTTCAAGCACTGGAAAAGATACCCTGACAGAGAGTTCACTAAAAACATTTACAAATCATAATGTTGAACACATAAGTTCCAAGTTTATACTTTATCATTTCTCCCATAAAAATATTTTCCTAATTTTTTATGAAAATGATATTTTTTTGTATTTTTAAAGACGAAGCATTTATTAACTATTAAAATATCTTCTTTTCCAGGGGACAGTGGGATGAAGTTTCACCTTCAGCCCTGAGCCAAGTAACTAGTATCCTCCTCATCCTCATCATCATCACCACTGTCCTCCATACTACAGCCATAAATCTGACCAAAATCAATGCAGTACTTGTTTTCAGGCATGGAACAATAGCCAGCCCAGGACTGTGATCCCTAGAAGAACTGAAGTAATCTCCACCAATGCCACAAGCTCTCTGATGAGGGAGGGGACATTTTTCAAACTATTATTCAGGGATGTGAACAGAGGAAAGTGATGGGTGTGGAAAAGGGGGAAGCAGAATGGAATTTGGGGTTGCCAACATGGAAGGTACCACACAAAAGTGAGCTGTGCAGCAGCCAAGCACATAAGGATGCAGACTGAGGGAGGCCCAGGAGTCCACCTTCTGATATGCATGCCAGTCTGTGCCAAGTTAGCCCATGAGAACTCTGAACTAACAAGGATGATGACAAAACCATGCCATTTGCAGACCACTCTTGGAGAAATGTGGAGCGTTTGGTCTGCCACATCTTCAATATGAAGAGACTTTAGAATTCCATGAAAGTTTAATGAAGACTCCAATTCTTCTGCTTTTTAATAGTTTAAGATTTCATACTCTTGTGAGTGTGCTCAATCCTGAATCAAGACATAGGACTTCCCTGCATACATGTCAAACCATAACCTTGAAGAAATTATTGTATTTATCTAAGGGGAATGGGAGAAACTAAAATTGTATACCAATTAATGTCAAAGTAAGGAATTGTGATGTTCCAAATCATATCACCTCTCAGGAACTAAGTCAAACTGCTTACAATACAGGTAAAACAAACTGTTTTAATCAACTAAGTAGCAATCCGCCAGATAACTATTCAACTTCAGAACTTCTGACTGACAACTTCTTTGACTATTAACTGGCCAGCCTCAGGTTTTGAGACAAGTTCTGTACTTGCACTATGCATCTTGCTCATGTATGTTACAAAAATACTCTATTTTGGTGAGACCCAAACCATTTTACACCTGCCTGTTATCTAAGGAAACAAAGTAAGTCGGACTATAGTTCTATCTTATTTCAGCAACCTCAAGTATTCCTAAGGTGTTCCCTGTTTGCCTGCTCCAACTAAGCTGGAAAAAAAACAGTGAAATTATTATAGTTTGTGGAATGCAAGTCATTTTCACCTTATGTCTTTTTATTTAATTAAAGCATCATTTATGAGCACTTTCAATGATTTTTAGGCATGGTTTGTAAAGTCTCAAAACATCTTTGATGGGGGGGAGTCATGAACTAAAATCAAATTCCATACATGTATGAGTTTGCCAGGATGAACTCAACTACTGTGTATAACTATAAAGCTCTAATAAAAAATATTATACTAAAAAATCTTCGATCACGTCTAAAGGTAGTATAAATTTATGCTCCTAAATCACTTGGAAACAAAATTAATTTCAATTCAAGTCATTTTTGGAACACCATATTGCATTCAACACTATTACAAGCAGCTCAAATGATAATATATTAGAAATAAAGTAAGAAACTAAGTAACCAAACTAAATCGATAAGCCTTGTAAGTTAAAAAATAATTAAAGGTGTTTTAAATACAGTATGTAGGTTATCTTTGTTATTGTTTTAAATAGTCTTCATATGATCTCCTTAAAGTGTCTCACTCCAAAAATTTAAAAATTTTTCTCCTAACTTACAAAATCCACAAGGGGACATATTGTCAGATATTGCATATTTTCAAAACTATGAAGGAAGTCTATGTCACCAACTCCAGCGCCTTAGTATCACAAATCACAACAAAGCACAGGTGATAAAAAAAGGAAGTGTCTAAATTTCAATTTGTGATCAGTCAGAGGAGATTTTAGCTTCTGTCATTGTTTCTTAAAATGTGACTCAGGAATTAAAAATGTGAAAATCATTTGTGCTGCTTCTTTTTTTTTAACTAAACTTTTTTTATACCTTTATTTATTTTTTATTTTTATGTGGTGCTAAGGATTGAACAGTGCCTCACATGCGCTAGGTGAGTACTCTACCACTGAGTCATAACCCCAACACTGTGTTGCTTCTTAATAAACTCAGTTTCCAGGGAACCTCCTCCAATCTCCTGAATCAGTAATGGGAACCAATGAGTGAGCTCCTGGGAATTCTGATGATAGTGTTAGATCAACAGTGTTCCTTTCATGGGTGGTATCTCTTCACCATTTTTTACCATATGAAGGAAAACGGGCTACAAGTTAGTGAGATGTCCAAATTTGGCAAAGTACGTATAATTCTACTCTCAAAACCAAGCTCTGTCATGATCAAAACTCTTGCATGAGGATCTGTGCCCCAACCTGCATTTAGTAGAATAGAACTTGTGCATTTTCCCCTGCAATTATATAAAGTGGACATCAACCCTTAAAAATTAACTGCTCATCACTGCAATTCATGCTCATGGGTTCTAAGCTTATGTAATATGTATTCAACAAAATACAAAGCAATACTTTTTTTGGTGGGGAGATCTAAAGTTTTTATGAGAAAATTTTGATAGCATTTAAAACTATTCAGTGCAGAATTAGCTGGTGAGCGTTAAAAAGAGGGACTGTTGGACACATATCAAGTTGGGCTTATTTCTTAATTATGTAGAAAGTGTACATATATTCCAAACTCTATTTTTATTACTTGGAAAGAATCTTGGGAATTTTATGATAAGTTAAATGAGAACAGTATCTATTAAAAACAATTCACTTATTTTTCCTTAGCTTACTGTGCTTTATATTCTAGGAAAGCATCCAGCAAATATACACTTGAAATGTATTTATGATTCTTTTGATTCATATACTACTGCAAAGGGTTATTATGATTCTGCTTCTACCTCTTTTTGTTGTTGCTATACTAATGTCAATAATCATTACACTAAGGACAAAAAAAAATTTATTTGCTTCAGCAAGTCTATTTTGCTACCAGAAAGAATTTTTTTGCTAATGCTTTTGTCAGAAACAAAAATTAATGCAATCGTAGACCTTCCTGACCCCTTTCAGAGAGCTTCAATTGAAACAATGATCCTATCTTTGGAGACACTACAACATTAACTTAAAGTTTGAGAGGAAAACTTCAGAGAGCTTGCGAACTCTGCAAACCTTGGTTATTTAAAATCAATCCTCAAAATACATAAATAAAATAAAATCGATCCTCCTGGGGAAAAGACCTATTTGACCACACTTGTGCCCTCCTCTCTCTTTCTGTGCGCTGGCATTAATTCGCCCTTATTTTTTTAAATTTTTTTGTCTCTCTCTGCAGATCTTTCCTTTCTCTTCACTCTCAGAGAAACTGCTAGATTCTCTGGTACCTCCAATGCACACTCTTCCCCACCTGCGATTCTGCCTCGATCAATCACTGAAGATACACAACACCCCTCCACCCCAGAACAGCTACAGCAGTTTCTGGCGGTGGGGGTTACCAGGGACACCCTGTCCCTCCTATGTATCTCTCCACCCTGAATGCCCAGATGGACAGTTGAACCAAGAGGGTAAGGAACGCTGGCCCCTCTCCCATGGGCCTCAGTACCTGCACATCTGCCCCACACGCCCCAGCCCTGCCCAGCGCCCTGGCAACCAGCGGGACGCTGTGCTGATGCCAGGTTTGTCTCCCGTTCTCATTTTTTTCTCGTCCTCCCGCTCTTTTTTTTTTCCTCCCAGTGTGTTTTTGTCATCGGTTTTGATGGCGAAAGAAAATAGCTCAGAGCTATAGTTCTTTCCCATAAATACGCGAGTGCTTTTCTGAAACCTTTCTCCGTGTCTTTCTCCCCCTAACACAGGTAGACTCTGCAATGCAAAGGACTCTTCTTTCAGCCAGTGATCAATATCAGTCGCCCAGTTTGCCAGATTTACTCAACATACCCTCACCTACTGAAACCTATTCCTTGCCAGTTAAGCCTTCTTCCCAGTTAACCACATTCCTTCCCACTGTTAAGCACCTCCTCCACCTTTTCGGGTTCTACTACCGCCCACATTTTTAAAAAGAAAAAGAAAAAATGAAAATCTGCCAGGCAAGATAGTGTGAATTCCAGGAAGAAAGTGTGCATGTGTAAGACAGTCTGAGTGTGTGCATCTGTGCACATCGCTTGTCTCAATTTGTCCGGGTCCCACACACGTGGCCATCAGGCGCAGGACAGTCAGTGAGATGGTTCAAAATTGCCTTGCCAGGCGGAGGCTGGGCGCTATGGAGTCTACCTGTCCGCGTCCAGGTAACTGGCGAAATGCCCGCGGGGCTGTGCTCCAGAACACCTGAGCTGGGCAGAACTAGGCAGTGAACTGGGCTTACAGGGAGCCCTTTCCCGCGCGCGTTTATTCTCCAACCCTCCTTCCTTTGGGGGTGTTCTGGTTGTTTCTACACCCCTTCCCCCAAAGACAGCGGGACTGTCCTCCTCCACATTGCCTTACCTCAAACAGAGGACCGATCTTGTTCTTCTCTAGGTAAGCCTGGATTCGGGTTTGCTGATGAGACGCCATGGAGACGCTGATGGGGCCGCGGAGAGAAGAGCGCGCGACTGTGCGTCTCCGCGGGGGACAACCCTCCTTTGCCCCGAAATGGGGCCGGGACAGGAGCTCCGGAGCCTGGGCAACCCTGGTGCGGTTGGTGCCACTCTCGGCGCGGGCGTGGGCAGCAGCCTGGGGAAAGGCTAGGTCGTGGGGGGCTGAGTGCCGGAAACCCGGGCGCTGTGCAGCCAACTCAGACAACTCCGAAGCGATGGGAGAACTCATTCATCGGGTTCTCTTCCTCACGCCCACCCGCGCGGATCTCCGCAGCGCCGGCGCCGAGGGGAAATTCGAGGCAGAGGCTTGTCTCTCCTCTGGGCGGCAGCAGCAGGAATCAGGGGGCGGGAGACGAGCCGCGGCGGTGCTGCTCCTCCCCGAGCCGCGCCGGGGGGCGCACGCGGGCGCACTGGGCTGGCAAGCGGGAGTGTGCGTACGAGTGCGCGCGACGGTGTGCGACCCTCTCCCAGGTTGCAGGAACAAACAGCCCGGGCTTCTCTCAGAGCTGGGCTCGCCCTACCAGCCGCTCCCTAGCGACAGCGCCTCTCAAAAAGCCAATGGTGAAGGTGCTTCTTTCAAAGTGCACATAAATCTGGTCCTTGTTGGCTACTCCTTGGCAGCTACAATTACAGTTCGAAAGGGGATTGTCCCCACCGTCCCTTCGGGGCCTCTCCTGGGCACCTGTGCGCTGCCTACACTAACTCAGCGTCTGAGAAGGGCATGGTTGTGAGCAGGTGCGTGGGTCGAAGGACTTGCTGCGAAAACGAAGTTGCTTTCCTTAAAATACAAATAGGAAAACAAAAACCTGGCTTGCCTGGAGCAAGTCAAGGGGCGAATGCAAGCTGAAAACCGGTTGAAAACTCCCAAAGTGCGGACACCGAAAGGCTGGAAACAAAGCTGCTTCAGCATCTGACAGGGAAAAAAGATAAAAGCTAGCCAGCCCTGCCTTCCAAATCTGTGTCTCTTAAGAGCTGCATCCAGACGCTACACCTCCACTTAACGATGCTTCCTCTAGATACCTTGTGTTTTATTAAATTTAGCCAATACCTTTCTTATTACGCAGGGATTTCGGAGTTGAAGATCTGCAGACAACACAGGTTTCTTCACAGAGTTCTCTTTCTTGTGAAATGAAACACCGACGCCCCAGTCACTGACGCCCCAGTGATGATTTTCCTGGTTCTTAACCATGATTATGTGCTGCCAAAATCAAAATACTTATATTAATAAATATGAATATTTAGAATAAGGGGAATCATTTTCCTTAAAGCAAACTACACTGGTATAGATTTTTTTCTATCTCCACTATTCTGGATTTCTGTTACTCATAATTTTTTCATTGGTGATCAACCTTTTCTTCTATATTTTAAGTGATAGGTGGCAATATGCAATAGTTAAGATTAGAATGGAATATTCCAGAAAGTATTTCTAATTCCATTTAATAATTTAGATAGAAGAAATTTTTCAGATGAACTAGGAGCTTAACCCATCACTGATAACCTGAAATGGACATGATTTGAGATGAAAAGAAAATGTCCCAGATGTTACTTTTACAAGTCAATTTAGGTGATCTACCCAGAGAGTTAAACAAACAGCAGTGAGGTTGCCAGGGTTGAAATGTGCTTTCCACTGTGATTCAAAGGTATACTTTGATATTTTTTTAATATTCTCAGGAGAAATTGAATACAGAATGACTACCAACACTTGTTTGTTATAGGAATAATATGATTATTAATAACCATGAAGAATAACCATAAGGATAACTCATCTATGACCCAACTTTAAAGTCGAGTAATTTTGATATAATTGGAAAATCAGCATGGCACCCCTTTAAAAGCAGAGTCTTCCTCCTCTATGAGGCATGAAGAGGAGCATTCTTTACAAATAATTAATATAATTACCAAGTCTTCACCACGTTCAAAGCACAGCTGGTAAGATGCCTATGTATTAAGGAAAGAATCATAAAGATACACATACCCATTTATGTATATTAAAACATGAACATCCCAAAATTACATATCTAAAATTTCTGAAATATTTTCAAAGCCTTTCAAAGCCCACATTAAATGTCACCTCCTCCACAAAGCATTTTCCTGGTTCTTTACACTTTTCCTCCAATATGAGATCATTGCTAGGGTAAGTATTTCTTGCACCTCTTCACTATGGCAGACAACATGTTAGAACTGAGAATTCAAAGGCAAAAGGCCTTGTCTTTCTCCTCAGGTATCCACTATTCTTGGGACAATTGGCATATGCACAGATATGGAGACATTTTGCTAATACAGTTATATAAAATATGCTGACCATACTGATAAAGTAAGAGTTGTGCCTCCTATCTTAAGGATTAACCAACAACCTAAGGACTCAGATGGGCAGTGAGATTCACTTGGACAGAGTGAGAACACAGGCTAGAACAAAATCAGCCCTTCTCCTCTAGACCACCCAACTCAGAGAGCAGAGAGCAGAAGAAAGAAGAGATGATGATTAACAAGGAATCAGAAAAACAAAGAGTAAGCAGAAGTTTAAATTTCATCCAGAGAAGATAACTGAGCTCAAAAAACTTTTAAATCCTTTTTCACAGGGAATTTGAGTTTTCCTAGACATGCCACGTTTATAGATTAATCCTTGGGAAGCGGTTGGTAAGCAAGAGTGTGGGGCCAGGTATGGCAGGGTCCTTCAGCTGAGGGACTTATAAATCACAGCTCAGAAGCAGATATTTTCTGCAAGCCTACTTTTAGGTCTTACTATCTAAATAAATTAATCAGTCTGGAGAAATTATTCTTCTTACAGAACTGCTGGAAAGAAAGTACAGAGCAGGATCAAGATCATACACTTGGTCTCCTAACCAATAATTATTTGGTTGTACAATTTGTACTTTTCATAAACAGCTTGTTTTTTGTTTGCTTGTTTGTTTGGTACCAGGCATTGAACCCAGAGGCACTTAACTACTGGGCTACATCTCCAGACCTTTTGATATTTTATTTTGAGATGAGATCTCCCTAAGTTGCTGATGCTGATTTTCCACTTGCAATCCTCCTGCCTCAGCCTCCTGAGCAGCTGGGTAATTTACAGGCATGCACCACTGCACCCGGCAGGACTTGTTCAAGTAAAGTTCTGAAAGAAAAGCAAAATTTTTAAGTTTTCCTTTTTTTTCTTTTTAATGGATTAGGGATAAAGTATCAGGCTTTGGTATTAAAAATATTATGTACGAAGGTACAGAGGTACACAACAGTTTGATGGTTGAAGGGGCAACAGGTATATATGGTGAAGGAATTTCATGAGAGGTTAAAAAACACAAACAGAATTCAGTTCATTGAAGGTTTTAAACACCTTTTTAAGAATGACTTCTGTGGGTGATGAGAAGAGACTAGCTGGGTTACAGAATCCGTAACAAATGATGTTACCAATGTTAAGAATGGGAGTGTGGGGGTGGAGAAAATGTATTCAACACTTATTTAAGGACTAATCTGTTGATCAATGTATAGAATGAGGTTGTAAGAGACAAATCAAAGATGACACCAATTTCTGAAGTGAAGCTAAGAGATGAAAATTATTTGCTTAAGTCACCTAATGTATAATTGGTTGGAGAAGGTTATAATTCAGGTTTTTCTGACTCTATAATTGAAGCTATTTCCACTCTCTACACTGAAACTTGAAGATCAGTCAAGAAATGAGTCTATAGATACTAGCATTCCTTTGTGGAAAGGGCCATGCCTCATGACCTGGCACATAATGGTACTCTATAAATAGCAGTTAAATGAATTGATCTAGTCTTTAGGACTAATGCAATCCAGCTATGTTCTTTCAGGCTAAACTTTATCTATGACTCATGGCATTTAAAGTCTGTTTTGTTTCATTTAGTTAATTGCATGCATATTTTGGTCCCTTTTTTAAACAGCCAACTCTCTAAAAAATCATGAATTGTATCTCAATAATTTTCTTACACTTACATATTACATTTTCATATAGTCAGTTCTTCACAAACATATTTTTAAATTAATATTCCATTGCCTTATGTTTGAATAATTTGTATTACTTAGTCCCTCTAAGATTCACTGAAAAGTAACCATGGTCTAGGATTGAATTTAGCAACTTTTTTTCTGCACTATAACTTGGTACCTTTATGCTCCTTTCCACTTTTTTTTGGCTTGGGTACAGCATGAAAGGGCCATTTTTTAGTGAGACTGTTCTGACCTCATTGTGTTATAAGAGTGCCTGTCAGCATAATTTACAAGTATACGGAATCCAATTTATAGAATGTATTAAAGCCCTTGTCTAACTTCATTTATAAGACACCTTGCACCAATCCTTAAACAAATGATTTTCAATAAAAGATGAGAGAACAATGGAAGTCCAGTTGACCCAATTAAGGAGTATGAGCAATGTAATCCCTTGAAATTAATTTAATTTTGAAGTGGAGCAGGAAAGTTCTACACAAAGTTTTTGAATTTAGACTACCAAGCCTGGAAGATATTCCATCTTTTAACCTTGCCACTTTGTAACACACAGGGACAAATTTCTCCCCAAAGGACCCGGCACTTTTGAATAAAAGGGAGTGGGCATAGTAAGTGAGTTTTCTTCACTTCTGCTGAATGTTTCTTACAACTTAAGTAAACAAGCACAGGAAAGCTTTCATCATGTACTAAGCATCATCACAAGCACTTGATACCCTGCACTAACTCATGTCATCCTCAAAACCTCATGAAGAGGAACTGTCATCCTCCCCATTTGTCTAGATGGGAGAACTGAGGCACTCAGCAGATAAGACTTGCTCAAGGCCAGAGTTAGTAAGTCACATACTATGTATTTGAACACTGGTAGCATAATAAACTCCAAAAACCCTGGCCAACAATATCCCAGGAGTAACAGTTCCCTTTCTCTGAATCTGTTCAAACCCAGAATGATTTTGATGAATAATTTGACTTCCCAATGTGTGGATATGGGAAAGGATGTAACCTGGGTGGCAGAGACCAGAGTAATTTTCTGGCCCTATATTGAATAAATAGATTGTCTCCTGTGAGTCTGAATGATGGCTAATCATTCACAATAGGATAAGTGCTCCTAACTATCCTGTTCACACCAACTTACTGGATCTACTCAATTCAGAACTCAAAAGATGCTACCGGCTTGTGAAATCCTGCCATTCAGTCTTATCAAGTGGTAGTTCCATCTCTTTCCTTTCCACATATAATATGACTTCTAATGTTTAATTTTTAGTTTGTGGAATATTTATAAGCAGTATCCATCCAAAATCCTTTAACTTATGTCAATAGTTTTTTTAAATATTTGCATTGTCATGAATCATTTAAAGGAAATCTACGGATTTAAATTTTGTAGTTTACCCTTATTATTGTCAGTAAATTCTGTTAATACAAATATGGTTTTTGCTTATGACTTCTAAAATAAAATTGTCTTGAATTTTCATCCTAATAATGAGAGTCTTTATTAGGAAGGGAAAAAAAAGTAAACTACAGAAAATATCACAAGATACTGTCACATAATACTGAATCTATTGAAAGGAAGGAGAAAATAAGAGCAAGTAAGCAAACAAAAGATGATGTGGTAAGTCAAAACAATTCTACTTGGTGTGCACCCTGGGGAACCAGGCACTCTGCCTAGGACAGGATGTGCTTTTGTTCCAGACTAACTATCAAGGAATAAGCAACATGAGACCTATTTCTCAAACACGCATCTCTCCAAATGCCAGCTAATTCTCAGTCATAATTAAGAACATCACAACAACCCTAGGACAAAAGGTTAAAGGTACTTTTTAAAAGAATTAGTAGAACCACTATTGCCTAGAGGTAATTTAAACTTAAAAAATAAAAAGGAATGACTTGACTCTCTGCAAAAACATTCTGAATACTACAGTAGCCAACACAGTCAGCAAATTCTCTCCTTCCAGAGCAGATGTTGGCACATACCCTATAGATAATACCCACCCTCCCTCTCTCAGATGGCTTTGATCTTAAGAGACAAAGAATTCTGTGACGTCCAAGGATAAACTGAGTTTCCACAAACCTCAGAAATCACACCAACTTATGTATCTGCTACAAAAATGTATGATGGGGTTATAGGGATCAGCAATTAAACTTACTCACTTTGCCTGGGAGAACTAGGAAACTAAAAATTGGATGAATGAATGAGTGGAAAGATGAGAGAATAGATGAATAAAGAAAAAATAAATGAATAAAATGCTGGTTATTTATTCAGTGGTTCGGAAGCCCATCCAATAATCAGGTTCTCTGTCATTTATGTTCAAATCATGATTAATAAACATGCATAATAAAGTCTAAACTGTTTTTATTTAATAATTTCTAAGTATAAAGTATTTACAGTAAGTGCTGTGACTGGAATATAATTTGTCTTTTCTGAAACACATGTTGAAATGTGCCACTTCCATAGTGTTGGTGGGTAGGGCTAGTCTCGTTATAAGGTGGAGCCCTCATGAATGGATTGATGCCTTTCTTCCATGAGTTCTTGCTCCAGCAGGCCTGGTGAGTGGTTATAAATCAAGGGTTCCCCTCCTGCTTTGCCTCCTGCTTTTGCCACTCACTTGCCCTTTGACTTGTTGGAGCAGCGCAAGGCCTTCACCAGTAACCAGAGGGTTGTGCAGTGCTCTCAGATTTCCCTGCCTCCAGAAGCATGAGCCAAAATAAACCTCTTTTCTTATAAACTACTCAGTCTCCAGTATTCTACAGAAACAGAAAAAAGACTAAGACAGTAAGTGTTTCAATAAGATAACAGCATTGATTTACCTCCATGAGTTTCTCTGAGTCTCTCCTTGTCAATTTGTGTGTTCTCTCTCCCTCTCTCCCAGCCCCCTCTTTCTTAATGGAGGTCCCATTCATCATGCAGCCTGGGCCCAAAACATCTCTACACAATTGTCACTGAAAGCCAATTGACTGGAATTAATGACAAATACTTTCTGCTACATCCGCTTTCTAAAACATGCAAAGATCCTTTGTCTATAAATGTTTGCTCTTGGTAGTTCATGTTCCTAAGCATATTTTTTTATCATATCTTTTTTACTGAATCCAAGATTTCATATATCTTAGAATACTTATTACTTACTTTCAACACATACTGACTCATATGTTTTGCCAAAAAATGCTATCAAAACATTTTTTCCCTTTCCATCTCATTATCTTTAATAAAATGACATTATATCAAAAACTTATCTCAAATAAAGCAATTATAGCAAGACTATTTTAGGAATCAAACAGAAAATACGAAAATATGGTCAATCTACTTTTCACTGATATTTCTTTTCCAAATATCAATTAGGCAAAAATAAATTAGGCAGGAATAGAATAAAGTGATATGTGCAAAACTGGATTTTTCTGAAGTGTGTTTTCCCTGTTCCCCAGAATAAATAGCTTTTCTTTATATTTGTTAAGCATGCATGCTTGCTTAGTCACACATTTAAATGCCCTTTGAGATCTTTATCTCTCTCAAGATGTAATTTTCTCAAAGGCAGTTAAACTGGCTTTGGTGACAAACTAAGACAGAAGTATAAGGTCAGCTACTTGCTCACAACTGTGTGAATCACAATCACACATGACTATCACTCTTTATTTACAGATAAAGGAACTGAGGTCGATCGCTGTTCAATAACACACCAAAATAACTGGCGGAACATCCAAAATTCAAATACAAGTTTGTCTGATTCCAAAAGCATATGTTCTTTCATTTGCTATGCAAGATCATTTTATATTGTTATTGTTTTGAATAGTGCTAAAGAAATATTGTTCATGATGCTTGTTAAATCATGGCAGACTGAATTCTTAAAAAATCATATTATGTGTGTGTGTACATACATATATTATGTGTGATATATATATATATATCTCACAGGAAACTTTATGTTTATGGGTACGTAGAAAGAGCCAATCAAACATAAGTAGATGAGCAAAAGGAAGTCTAGTAGAGGAAGAAGAATAGGAGAGAGGTAAGAGAATGGGGGAGAAAGGGGGAAGGAAAAGGGAACATCATGATCTGAAATAGATTTCCATTCCAGGCATGTATGAGTTTGTCAGAATGAACCCAACTATTATGTATAACTATAAAGCTCTCCAAAAAAAAAAAAATGGCAGAATGTGTTCAGGTCTATTTGGATCAGTGTAGGAATTACTCCGATGGGGTTTTGCGGTAAGGGGCGAAGATTGGACTCAACCTCAGAAACAAGGAAAAGTGGGAATTCCAAGCCAAGAATCAGTGGATGAAAGGTTACTAAGAAGGAGGGATTGTGGCTAAGTCAACTCAACAAGATTCTTAACAAGATTCTTGCTAAAACTGGAAAAGTAGATGCAGAAGTTCAATAGTTGGGCCCAGCTATGGATATGATTCAGAGGAGTTTAATTACAGTATGCTCAAGGAGACAGACATTTATTGTCAATACTCATCAACACTTCAAGCCCATCTATTATTTTTCTAATGTTTTTACTTTCAAAGCTCTTTCAATCTAGAATAAAATTCAATAATGTCACTTAATGTTCTTATAATACAACTGAGCAATCTTGTATTTCAACAATATGAAGAGGTGTGTGTCTGCATATTATAATTTTTGGTAAATTTTCACTGTTTTTAGAACACAAGAACCTAAATATATGGACTCTGTAATATGCTTTGACATCTTAAAATCCCTTTTGGCTGAGAAAAGATTATCCTTTCCAATAATAATCATTTCTTAGAGATAGTCAAGGGTTCAGAAGCATGTCTCTGATGTGCAGAATAAACAATCCAGAGACACACCTTCTCTATCTGGCCTGAACCCCCCAGAAGACAATATTCTTTTGCTATAATCATCCCAGGGTCAGGCACCAGGCAACTAGAGACCACATACAAACATTACAGTTGACTGAAATTTTTCAAACTGGGCAATTCTAACTTGTTTACTCCACCCAGCCTTGCCTTGCCTCAGAAGTTCTAATAGATGTTATGAGCTAGGGTCTTCCTTCCCTCCTGAGTTTTGCCTCCTGACTACCCTAAGCCTTCCCCAGGTTGCCCTGCATGTGGTGGAGATGCACCTCAATTGCAGATGGGTTACATCCCTGATAAACCCATTGCAAATTGAGAATATCCTACCTCAAAAGTGCACTTAATAACTGTCACCTACTGAATATTCTAGCTTAGCAACATAGTGCACCATAGAGTATCAGATGTTTCCACTTATGATTCCCTGGCTGATGGAGCTGTGATCACTGCTGCTGCCCAGATTCAGGAGGGAGAATCATGCCACATCTCCCTAACCCAGGGAAAGATCTAAATTCTACTGAACGTATGCCCACCATCATAAAGTTGGAAAATTATGAGTTGAAAACCATCGTAAGTCCACATAATTTGTTTCTTTGAATCTCTCCTGGGTCATCTCTCAAATATCTGCCTGACAATCACAGAGTGGACTTCCATGCATTTGAATCCTGGTCTGGTACATACCAAGTTTGTGAATTTTGGCAAGTTTCTCTCTAAGCCTCATCTCTCTCAGGTAGAATGCTAAACAGTACCAAAACCAAGAGGCCTATATTGCTGGGCCACTGTGAGGTTTATATGAGAATATGTCAAGCTCTTAGTTCAATGCTGGCCAGAGTAAGTATTCATTAAATATTAACTGTGCTACACTGACGATACTCAGAAGTTTCCCACATTTCCAAATTTTATGTTACCCATTTTAAAGGTAAGAAAAGCCTAATTAAAAAAAAAATACACATTAGACTGACTTTTTTATTTGTCTTAGTTCTTGGTTTAAAATAATTCCCCTTTCACCATTTCATCACTTAGAGAAAAGATGGAGATTTAAATGAACAGTTGCTTGAAAGGGTAGTACTTAATAATTTAATGAAATTCAAAGCCAATATTAAAAACAAAAAGAGGAAGAATACAGAAAAAATCATCTTGAAGAAAATTGCTGACAGTCTAGTACATTTAAGATTTTATTTGAAGATACTTATTATTTTAAAACTCAGAAAAAAAGAAATATACTAACATATCACAAGTCTCCTAGACCTAATTCAAAAAAACATATTCTTTTTTAAAATTGAGAAGATAAATTAATACCTGAAACTGATGAATTTGATTTTTGATGTTCACAAATTATACAAAAACAACTAACAGATGTTTGGGGTTTTTTAAATGAAGTCTTTTCTCCAGTCAAAACTTGAGATCTTTAGGAGACCCAGGCAGGAGGATCACAAGAAGCCAACCTCAGCAAAAGCAAGGTGCTAAGCAACTCAGTGAGACCCTGTCTCTAAATAAAATACAAAATAGGGCTGGGGATGTGGCTCAGTGATTGAGTGCCCTTGAGTTCAATCCTTGACTACCACCCCCTCCACCAAAAAAAAAAAAAAAAAAAAAAAAAAAAAACTTGAGATCTAAAATACCTTATATATGACAATTCTATATAAGTTGGTGCATATTCTAAAAAGAATCAGCTTTTTATTTACTTTTTTTTAGTTATACATGACAGTGGAATATATTTTGAATATACATACATGGAGTATAACTTCCCATTCTTGTGGTTATACATGATGTGGAGTTATACTGGTTGTGTATTCATATATGGACAAAGGAAAGTTATGTCTGATTCCTTCTACTGTCTTTCCCATTCCCATCCTCCCTCCCTTCCCCCTCTCCCCGCTGTCCATTCCAGTGAACCTCCACCACTCCCCACCCTCCTTATTGAGTGTAAGCATCTGCTTATAAGAGAGAACATTAGGCCTTTGTTTTTTTGTTTTTTGTTTTTTTTTTTCACTTAGTATGATGGCCTCCAGTTCAAGAATCAGCTTTATTTTTTAACAAGGACCCATCATAAGCTTTCACATTGTTAATCCTCAAGACATGTTTCAAGCCCAAACCAGTCTTTGCCCTCCTCATGTTCCCTGAAAGAGGAGTCAGAGCCCCTGCTGGCCTTCCATTTTTCTGTAAATGGTCATCATTTACTCTTTTGCCCATTTAGCTCTTCATAGAGAGAGGCCATTGGGGAGTGTGCGATTTGCCACAACTTGCTCCTTCTTTACTGCTCCTAAGGAAAAAAGATGCAAGCTCATTCATTTCACTACTTTCCCATTTTCAGACTTTATCACTAAACATAAGAAAGGAAAAAAAAAAAAATCCAGGAGCAACTCAGGCTTAAAAGAGCATCTTATCCCTTCTGTTCTAAATAGTCAAGCAAAGGAAATAAAAATCAATGTAATTAGAAAGGAAAAAGAAAAAATGTCTCCATTTGCAAATGACATGATCTTGTATATATAAATCCTAAGGAATTCACTAAAAAAGAAAAATTTTGAAACTAATAAATGAGTTTAGAAAAGTTGCAGGATATAAGATCAATATACAAAATGCAACTTATCTCTATAAATTTTCAGTGAACAATCGAAAAATGAAATTAACAAAATAATTCTATTTACAATAACATCAAAAACAAGTCAAACACTTAGAAATGCATTTAACAAAAGAAATGCAAGGCTTATTCTCTGAAACCTACAAAATATTGATGAAAAATTCCAAAAACTAAATAAAATGAAAGCTATCCTGTATTCAACAATCAGAAGACTTATTATTGTTAATATGGTGCTGTAGTTTGGATATGGCTTGAGTTTGTTCTCCAAGAGTTTTTTTGTTGTGAGCTTGATTGTCATTGTGGTGATGTTAAGAGGTGGAGGGACCTTTAAGAGGTTAGGATGTGTTTAGGTCATTGCCTAGGAAGGGATTAAAGTAGTTTCATGGAACTCTGAGTTAATTTGTGAGAGAGCAAGTTGTTACCAAAAAGCCTCTCCCCTTGTTCTTTGACTTCCTATCTTGTGATGTAAACTTTCATTACCATACACATTCCTCCCATTTTGATGAATGAGGTCCTCACCAGAGAAGAGTCAGTGCCTTGAACATGCAATACCTTGAACTGCCACAGTACCATGCCCCTGAACTTCTATGACTATGAGCTGAGTAGTTTTTCTTTTTAAAGTTTCCCAGTCTCGGGTATGTCATTATAGTAACAGAAAATGGACTAATACAGATGGTATTGCTTCTGAAATTGATCTATGGATTTAACACAATTGTCATCAGAATTCCAACAGAAATTCTTTGCATAAATTGGCAAGCCGATCCCAAAATTCATACAGAAATGCAATTTTAGAATAGAAGAACACTTCTAATTTTAAATCTTACTACAAAGATCTACCATAATCAAAACTGTGGTAGTAACACAAAGAAATATATCAATGGACTAGAATTGAGAGTCCAGAAATAAAAATACATTTATGGTCAAATAATTCTAGATAAAGATGCCAAGGCAATTCAGTAGAAAAAGAATAGCACTTCCATTAAATGGTGCTAGGCCAACTAGATATCCACATGCAGAGGAATAAAGTTGGATCTGTACCTCCCAATATAAAAATTAACTGTTTTAAAGACTTAAATCTAAGAGCAAAAACTATGAAACTTATATAAGAAAACACAAATGCACATCTTGATGACACTGAATTAAGTAGTGGTTTCTTAGATATAGGCCTAAAAGCACAAACAAAAAAGTAGATAAAATGGATTAAATCAAAATAAATACCTTTTTGGTATAAAGGACACTATCAAGAAAATGAAAAGACAATCCACAGGATAGGATAAAATATTTTCAAATCATATACATGTTAAGGAACTTGTAATTTTATGAAAAGCTCTTACAACTCAAGAGTAAAAATGACAAACAACTCAATTTTAAAAATGAGCAAAGTTGCTGATTAGTCGTTTCTCCAAAGATGATATACAAATGGCCAAAACCTACATGAAGAGAGGTCTAACATCATTTCTATTACAGAAATGCAAATCAAAACTACAATGTTATACCACTTGTGTTAATCAGCTTTTCAATGCTATGAAAAAAATAACTGACATAAACACTGAAAAGAAAAAAGTCTTTATTTTTGCTCGTAGTTTCGAAGGCTTCAGTCCAAGGTCAGGTGTCTCTACGGCAAAAACATCATGGCAGAAGGGCATGGCAAAGGAAAGCTTCTCAGCTCATAGCATCCAGGAAGCAGAGACAGATAGAGGGAGATACAGTCCCCAAGGCAGGTCTTCAGTGACTTACTTTTTCCAACCATGCCCCTCTTAACATTGATGCTTTGGGGACCAGGCCTGCAACACAAGAGTCTTTGATCACATGAGTGATCACTTCATATCCAAACAATAACTCTACTTCACACCACTAGAATGGCTAAATATAATTTTAAAACCATATAACATGTGTTGTCAAGGATGTCCAAAAACTGGAACCCTCATAAACTGCTTGTGAAACTAAAATGGTATAGCCACTTTTGCAGAACAGTTTGACAGTCCCTCAAAAGGTCATGTATAGTATTTTCATATGACCCAGCAATTCCACTCCTGGGTTTAAGTGAAAGCAAATTGTCACACAAGAATTTATGCTTGAATGTTTGTAGCAATAATACTCATAATAGTGAAAAGGTAAAATAATTCAAAGACCCAAATATCCATCACCTGATGATCAACTAAATAAAATCTGATCTTTCCACACAAAGTAATATTATTTGGTGATAAAAATGAATATAGTACTGATACACACTTCAACATGGATGAACCCTAAAAAGCAGCATGGCAAATAAAAGAAACTAATCACAAAGTATCACCTATTGTATGCATCCATTCATATGAAATTGTTAAATTTTGTTGGTTCCAAGATGTTCTTGAAAGTTTTTTTTTAAAAATTGTTTATTGCAGAGAAAAAGCATTTTTATAAGACATACACACACACATAGAAGAACAAATAGATCCTGAAGAGTAGGCTATTTGGTGAGCAACATAATAGGGTCAAGGTGCATGTTTAAAAGAAAAGGCAAGTTAAGCGACTTCACATTACTTTGAAGCTATATGCATCTATATGGTTTTAGGAAATGAGATTCTGGGTAAGACCAGAAAAAGCCAAATATGTGGTATAGAAAGAAAGAGTTACAGGTATATGGAGTTGATTTGAATTGTGAAATTTGGTCTAAGTTTACTTTAGGTTACTTTTGCCTCTACTTGAGAAAAATTTGCTAAAACCTTCATTCCATCTTTCTTACTGTCCTGTGAGCTCTGCTTTCAAGGGTCATCGGCGGCTGGGGGACTAGGCTAAAGGGAAGCTAACATCTGCAAGGCTAATTGTCTTCATTTTTGAGAGAGATAATTAGAAGTCTGCCTTTGTGTGTGTGTCTCCCTCTTTGAAGGATTACAAACTTTAAAAATTCTTTCTGATCCTCTGCATTTCAGCTTTTAGGCTCGATGCAGCAAATATTCTGCAACTTGTCTTTCTTTTTCACAAAAGTGAAGCTTTAGAGAATTATCCCTGGTGATACATGTGTATGGTACATTGATTTCCCTGCTCTGCATATTCCATTGTATGATTATAGCACAATTCATTTATCCACTCTCCTGTTCCAAGTATTTACTAATGCAAACAATACTGCAATAAAATTCTTATCCATGTCTGACTTTCCTATGGCCTACAGCATCTCCAGTATAAACCTGGCAAAGGAATTACTTGGTCATAAGGATGCACATATTTAAATTCATAAGGCATTGTCACATTGCTCTCTGAAGTGGTTGTATAAATTTATAATCCTTCCCACAACTTTTCAGAGTTTCACTCACACTGAAGAGTCGGTGCCATAAAAGTTGTGGGTCTCAGGCCCAGTTCCTACACCGGTATTAAATTCCTGCCTCTATATTATTTAAAGTGATAAATACCCCAGGGCAAACACAGTGTCAGCTCTGCAGTTCATTGTCCTGATTTTCAGTTCCTTCTTCATTTCTGGCCCAAGGCAATTTCCCTGACTTTCTTAGCAGTTCAGTCATGCATTTATAAGGATGTTAGTTATAATTTATTGAGCAATTCTTGGTGTTTGTAGCTGGAGGGTTTTCAAGTTATCTGTTCTGCCAGGCTCTTAAATCCCTGACAATGTTTTCAGCGCCTGACCAATCTTTAAACACCCCCAGATGTTGGACACCATAAAGAAAGTAAATGAAATCAAATTAGCAGCTACAATGAGCTATTAAACTCTTTTCCCATGCTTTCATTAGTCAACATTAAAGCAACATAGCATAACAACTAGTGGCAGGGACTCTACAGACAAACTGCCTGAGTTTGAGTCCCAATTCAGTATGACCTTGGGGAATGCATTTTATCTCTCTGGGCCTCAATTTCTTCATATGTAAGGTGAGTATGACCATAATGGTACCTCTTCTGTAGAGCTGGTACATGGATTCAGTGAGTTACTAGTCATAGAAATACTTAGAACTGCATCTGACACCTAGCATGTACTATGCAATCATTTGACAAATGAACAAAGTGGAATAATGAATATTAAACATACATTTCCATCTTACCTATGAATATTTTAATAATGATCTTTCCTTCCTTCCTTAACATGGACAATCTAAGGATGGAAACATCACAGCATGACTTCTCAGGCTTCATGATTCTAATGATAAATGGATTTTACCTGAAAGTGTCTCTGTTTCCCAGAATACAAGTGAAACAATAGTTGTCCATTGTGGTCTAGACACAAAGAAAGAATTAACCTGCTCAACCAATCAGTTACACAGGACTGGGGCAAGCCTGTTAACAGACAAGGGAGAGAAGGGGATAAACTTGAGAAAGAAGGACAAGAGAAATGTGATCCAGTCTTCCTCCCAACCTGGGAGGTGGCCAGAGTGCCAGGCTCCCTGAATGGCCTCTTCCTTCCCTTCTTCCTTTCTTTGCTCTGTGCTTCAGCCACACAACTTACTGCTCTCCACGCACACTTTTTAGGTTCAAAGAGGCAAAATGGGAAAAAAAAAAAAAGTACTGGAAAATGATTTCTTTTAGTCTAAAATAGCCAATTTCCACATCTGAGGATGACCAAGCCGGGAAAATTCACGTTGCAATCATCCGACCGTTTGCAAGAATGGAGCATTAGAAAAAAATCTGTGTGACATTACTTACTCTGCTATGAAGTCATTATTCTCTTACCTCCTGTTTTTAGAAATTAACAAATTTACTCCAATGATCCAATTGCCTTTATTGTCATTTCATGAACTGGCAGCATCCCATCTACTTAATAGAAAGGTGCTCCTGTGAGCTGAGTGGAGAGGTCGGCTTTATAGGCAGAAAATGGCTGAAGGAAGCAGATACTGGGAACAAATGGACTAGTCGTTTCAAAGCTACTCTCTTTACAGTGTTAAGACAGAGCGGTTGTCTTATCATGCCAGATCAAATAGATTGGGTCCCCCTTCCAACTTTTTGCTGTGAATCTCCGTTCTTTGGGAAACGGGTCCATTGTGGCACCTAGGAAGAGTGACTCCATTTGGATTTGTTCTGGTCTGCTGGGTTCTAGTGTAGGAGGTCAGCCCAAAATGATGACTTTCCCTAATTTTTTAAAAATGGACTCTTTCATGCCATATACACATCATAATATTTTGTGCTTGTTAGGCATACAATACACTTTATTTAATTTGGGATAACTTAATTAAGGCTTACCACACAGCTCATACAAGTCTGATAATAATGTCAAATAATAACAAATAATGTCAATAATAACAAAAATATCAATTTGAATATAACACAATAAGCTACGTCATCTACACCATGCCCATTCTCAAAGAAAGATGGCCAAAGGAACTTCTCTCTGGGGGTATGAAGGGACAAAGTGATTAGCCAATAATTGTATTTTACTTTCTCATGCATAGGAAGATGTATATTGTGCTAATAATATGCAATTAACTTCACACACATCTAATAAGAGTTATTTCTTCTTTGTATTTTCATACCTTCCATAACTGGAAGACTGATTTTAAAATTTTGTTTGCAATATGGTTCACCACTGCACAACTTACTACTAAGCTTTTGGACCTCACTTATAGTTTTGCTGGAGGGTGGGGAGTGTTATTCTATATCAAATGTGAAGAGAAAAAGAAAACCCATACCAAAACAGGTTTGATTTACAGATAGGCCTATCAACCATATTTCTATAGTTTTCCTACCACACAACAGTCTTCATTTAGAAATACCTGAATTCACTCTTATTCTAGGCACAAAAGAATACTGTACTTCCTGGTTCTTTTAAGTCAGGCATGGCCATATGACTAGCTCTGGCCACCCGGTTGTGGGAAGATGTTCTAAGAGGTGTCAGTGCCAGACTGGATCATTTAATTGTCATCACAAGAACTTTGAATTCTGCTCTTCATCTGTGGTGGAGGTTGTGGATCCCTGAAATGATAGAATGAGATCTGCAGCCCAGAAAGGCTAAAATGGGAGAAATGCTTACCTGCCCCATGTGTGCTTAGATGACACAGAAGGAAAAGTTTATTACCACAGCATAACCTAACTGATACTAACTGATAAATCAGGCTAACCAATACAACAGGAAATATTTTCTCTGTGATACTAACCTGTTGGATTGGAACAAATGCCCTGAAAGTGATCTGGCAACCTAGATTATATTCCTAGATGTGCATCCCTTTGAGCAAGTCAGTAATTCACCAGAAACAGGTTGACAACCTACTGTGACCCAGGTGTGTAATAGTTACTATTCCTTTCCAGGTCTTGATTTTTAATTAAATAATTATTAATTAATTAATTATAATTGACATAAAACATCCATTTTTTAATTTAATAGCATTGTAAAGAAGACAAAAGAATTCCTAGCAAAATAAATAGTAAAAAAAAAATATCATGGAGAAGAGAAATGAAGAACTGCTGGAAGCTCGGTTTGACTCTGCTGAAGAATATAGTCAAGGAGCAGAAATACTAAGGAAATATGTTTTACAGGGAGAGCCCAGAGAGCATTAAATGTCAAGGTAAGAAGTTTAGGCTTCATTTTGTAGGCAATGGGATAGAAGTGAGGTTTTTGAACTTGGTGGGTGACTTACTCAGCCCTGTGTTTTATGGGCATCAGTCTTGTAACAGTTTATGTCCCTGACATATTTCTTGGATCTATACACAACACAATAAAGTAAGTTTTGCAAGTCATTTCTTTTAAATAAATTCAATATTCCATAAAGATGTCTCCTATATTTATTGGCAAACTTTTTATATTTCTACTGCTCTAGAATAAGTTCTTTGAGAAGAGACCTCTAGAAAATATCCCAGATCTTTCTTAGATGAAAAAAATATCGCACCACCAGAAAAATAATCAGTGTGCTAGAAAGTGTACATTGCTTCACTTGTTATGTCAACAAGTGTCTAATAAGTTTAACAATTCCCTAATAATTTATATGGAGAAAATCATTAGAATTATTCTATTTTATAATATGAATTTGAGTTAGAGGAATGAATTTTCTCAACAAATAGTCATCTGAGTGCTGCTTGTCTTTGATATCAGTGCATATTTTTATTATTTACTTACCACTTTAAAATCTAAGAAGCTTTATAAGGCTTATGATGAAGGGGAAAAATAAAAAGACTCAGCCATCCCCTGATGTCTTCTAATCTCAGATCTATGCTGCCTCAAGGAAGTGACATTCAAGCATTTTCTTCTCATATATTCCATCAAAGTTCTGAATTATCACAAAAACTATTATTTATGATTTTTTTCAATATTAATATTTATTGACTTCATGCTATGGAAGACGTGGGTTTAATTCTTTTATGTACTTGTTCCTGTATTTTAATAATGTAGTTATCCATTATTTTTTATTAAGGATAGGTTAATGGAATTAATATTAACATAATAACCCACAGCTGAACTGTGCACTCATTAATGGAGGAAAAATACCCTTGCAAAACGTTTTGAGTCCTTGACTTTAATCAAGGCCTCCTGTTAGTTTAATTCCTTTCTTATATGCCTTGCCCTGATTCATGCCCCACTTTCTCCTACCAGTGTGAATAAAACTCCTCACAACAGCTCATAAACAGCAGGTTAAGGTGATTATTTCACTCCTTAGAACAACCTCACGGAATCCCTGGACACCCTCGCTCTAATTGGGAAGGCTAGCTCCCTGGGCTCACTTCCCAAGTACTCTAGGCTTTTCCCAGGAGTCTACTCCACCTTGCCCTTAAGCTGGGTTTCCTGTTTCCCAGGGCCCATATTACCTTTCTAGGATTACAGGTTGACTTTGGTTGATCATCATCCAGTAAATTCCTGACAAAGTGCACATGGAAGATCAATTTTCTAAAACTGATGTATCTTTTAAAGTGTTTTATTTTAACTTCACCATTTGGCCATAAAATAAATGCTAGATTAGAAATAATTCTGAATTTGGATGACCCATTCCCATGATCTTCTGATAAATTATGTGGTTGAGATATCACATGCCTTTCTGATCCCCAGTCTTTGATTGACATTTGCTTCTGCTCCCTTCTCTTCCCATTCTTCCCACCTGACCTCACACTCCCACCCCTCAACACATGTTCCATATGCTTTTGGGAATTGAACCCAGGGGCATTTTACCACTGAGCTACAGTCCTTTGTATTTTTTTTATTTTGAGAAAGAATCTCATTAAGTCTCAAACTTGCAATCCTCCTGCCTCAGCCTCCCCAGTTGCTGGGATTACAGGTGTGTGCCACTGTGCCTGGCTGCTTTCAGCCCTCTTAATTTACTAATTCTTGATAAGATTTCAACATATGCTTTGTCTCAGTGAACATATCATGTGTACTTAAAAAGATCGCATATCCTGCAGTTATTAAGTGCATTTTCTATAAATACAATTTAGGTCAAGGTAATTGGTAGTTCATTCAGCTCCAGCTTGGTTTTATTGATTTTCTTTATCTAGTTCTATCAATTGCTGAGAGAATGGTGTTAAAAACTTCAACTGTGGTTGTACAATGACTTCTCCCTTGGATTCTGAAATTGTTGTTTCATGGATTTTGCAGCTGTCAAGAGAGAAGATAATGATTTGTGAATATTGTCTTCCCAATGAACTGACCCTTGTAGTATTATGAAATGTTTATCTTTATTTCCAGTGTTCTCAATTCCTTCTGGAAGATCTGAATTTTGATGTGGTATCATTTCCCTACAACCTAAAGACTTCCCATTAGCATTTCTCAAAGGACCTGTCTGCTGGTCACAAATTCTCTTTTCCTTGTCTAAAATTGCCTTTATTTTGTCCTCATTTTTGCTAAATATAAAATTTTGAATTGACAGGCTTTTCTCTGTTCTTTCAGAACTCTAAAAATACATGGTTCCACTCTCTTGTTCACCTGTATATAAAATGTGATTTTTCTCAGGGTGCTTTCAATGTTTTCTCCTTCTTTCAGATATTCAGTGCTGTTATTGAGCCAAATTTTGGTTATGTTTATTTTTCAACTTGAAGTTCATTAATCTTTAAAAATAATCTATTGAATTGTAATTGACATACAACTAAACAGCACACATTTAAGTGTACATTTGGACAGATTTTTTCCATAGATAGATAGATAGATAGATAGATAGATAGATAGATTCAGGAATCCATCATTATAATAGAAAACATTGAATGTATCTATTACTTCATAGAGTCTCCTTTTGCCTCTTAGTAATTCCTCTCATTTTCCACCCAATTCCTAGACCTCCTCTGATCTCCTTTCTGACACTATAGAATTTTCACTTCCTAGAATTTTAAGTAAATGAACTCATACACTTTTTATCTAACTACTTTCAAACAGCATAATTATTTCGAGTTCAGAAACTATTGTGTATATCAGTAGTTCACTCCTTTTCATTGCTGAATAGTATTCTATTGTACAGTTACACCACAATATCATCCATTCACCTGTTGGACATTTGTTTCTACTTTGGGTGCATTACAAATTGAGAGAGTACATGGCTAATAAAGTGCATGGGTAACTTAAAAGTTCTATACGTTTATTACCCGTGTACTTTCACTTACTAAAATGATTTCAGTAATTAAAAAAAATCTGATTACAAACATAATATGTACTAGAAATTTTCAGAACTATGCACAAGAATAAAATAAAAAATTACTTGCATCCCTTAGTCATCATGCCTGTTAATATTATAGTCTTTCAAAAATTAGATATTGAAGTTTTAAAAAACTAATTATAGTTCACATATCTTTTTTTAATCTTATTTTTTTCTTAAAACTGAATCTTGAAGTCATGAAATCTTCCAGTGACTCCCTGAGTTTTCTATCATACAACAATGACACACTTCATAATATCAGGTCCCTATTGTAAGATATTTGGGCTATTTTTAGGATTTCACTTTTTAAATATTGTGATAAAACACACAACTCCCCAAAACTTACCAAATTATCTATTTTAAATGTAAAGTCCAGTGTTAAGTGTGTTCAAATTGTTATATATCCAATATCCAGTACTTTTTTTAATCTTGCAAACCTAAAATTCTGTATACATTAAACAACTTCCCATTTCCCCCTTTTCCCAATCTCTGCAAATGGACATTCAACTTCCTGATTGCTTTTGTAGCTCATGCCTCTGGGGTTGTCTCTAAGAAATATTTGCCTAGCTGAAGCTCACAAAGATATTCTCATAGGCTTTTTCCTTGAATTTTTATAGATTAAGCTTTACATTTTTGCCTATGGTCTATTTGAGTAAATTTTTCTTTGTGGATAAAAGTTCATTTGTTATTCATTAAATAAGTGTTTTATTCTTGACACAATCTTTGTATATATTTATGAAGTACAGCACAAAAATTTTGTGCGTGTAGAGTGCATTGTGTATCACCAACTGTTGTAGACTATAGTCACCCCACTATGCTACATAGAACAATAGAAAAAAAGATCATTTTTATGTATGAATGTCCACTTGTTCCATTAACCATGTTCAAAGATTATCTTCTCTCCATTGAATGACTTTTTTATCTTTGGAAAAAATAAGTTGTCCCTAAATCCACGTGTCCATAAGTTAGACAGATTTCTGATCTCTCTTGTTCTTTCCTTTGATCTCATTATTTCTATGCCATATCACACAGTTTTGATTACCATATTTTTACGCTAAAAATTAAGGTTAAGAAATATTGGTCTGACTTTGTTCTTCTTTTACGATTTTTTTTCTTTGCTCTTTTAGGTACATACAACTCTTAGAATCAGTTTGTCAATTTATATAAAACAGTCTGCTGGGGTTTTGGTTAGGATTGCATTGAATCTAGAAATGAATGGAGAAGAACTGACATCTTAACAACATGGAGTCTTCTGACGGTGAGCACAGTGTATCTCAGCAGTATCTTTTTAGTTTCGGGAGAACACACCAGAATGGTGAGATCAGACACTATTCCCAGTCGTGTGTGAATACCAGGCATGGCTCCCTCTAAATCCTTTCAGGTCATTTTTTTTCTCTGACCTTACATAGTTTCCTCAGCACTTAAATGCACAGATCAGTACTCTGCTCAGCCCTCGAGGGAATCCTCTGTAGGTCTCTGGGATGCTCTGTCTGCGTAGCTCCTTTTCTCTCTGATATTCTGCCCTTGGTGTCTGGTGACTGTGCTCTTTCCAGACTTTCAGTTCTGTCTCATCCTACTTCTGGAAATGATGGGACTTTCCCTTCACTGTAGCCTGGAAATGCCCTTAGGTCCATAAGCTGAGGGTGACTTGGTACTAACCTCATTTATTTGCTGTCTTTAAGGAAATCATTGCTTGATTTCCATTGTTTTAAGTGATGTTTCATGTATTTCACATAATTTTTTGTTTCTTCAGTTGGGATGGTAAATCTGGCCCCAGTTACTCCATCTTGGTTGGAAATGAAAGTCGCAGCCATTGATTCCACCCATTTTCCCCGCTGCTACCTTCATGTTATCCTGAGGCTTGATGTATCTAAGACCCTTCCCTGCTCTCCGACAGGATCCTAAGACTAACTCTCTTTCTCCCTGTCTTTCCTCTTGCTTCTTCAAATCAGAAAAATTCTTAGTATTTTATCATCAAGGTTTCTTGCTTTGTCTTCTACCATCTCCATTCTGCTGCAAATCTCACCCAGTGGATTTTAATTTCAAATACAGTGTTTTCAGTTCTAGACTTTACATTTGGTTGTATTTTTCAAACAACTTTTATCTTTTCGTTTATCAGGAACAGATTCCCCTTTACCTCTTTTGGCACGGTTCTATATCCATTTTAAAATCCTACCTACTATTTCTTCCTCACTTTTGAGTTCCAGCTCCCTTTACTGACTTTTCTTTTGACAATGATTCATACTTTCCTGCTTTTTGTTGGTGAATAATTCTGCATTGTACCCTGACTATCATGAACTCTGTGATTTAAAGACTCAGGCTCTTCCTGTGGCAAATAACTTGGTTTGGCTCAATCTGAATGTTTGCTACTTGGAGTCTCCTTTACATATGCATGGATAAGGGTGAACCACAGATTATTTTCAAAGCTTCTATATTACCCTCTCTTTTTCTTACCTTTCCAGGGTTTTACACTTTACTCTCCAGTGTCTCTGATATCTTTGAATACTGTCCTCGGTTTCTTTAAGGACAGAAAGAGGGATATTTTTAACAGTTAGCCACACAGTGTGATGTAAACTTCAGACTGCTTTTAGGTTAAAAACTAATTTAAATGGAGTTGGCAGGGATAGAGAGTTTTCTCTTCCAAAAGTCATCTACTCTCCAGAATCTGCCAACAATTGTTCTATCTCCTGCTTTGGGTAAGAGTTTTCATGTTTTGTCCATGGTTTATAGGTTGTATCTGTAGGATATTCCATCTAGTAGTAAAAGACTTGGGACCCACACTGGAAGTTGTACCACTTCCAGTAATTTATGTTTGAAGTTTTGTCCTGCTCTCTGTATTCTCTGTTCCTTCTGATGATGTTCTCATATTTAATTATGTGAGACTGTCTTTCCACTTAAAAGATTTTCTGCAATTTCTGGTGATCTTTGGTGGCCCTTTCATTTTTAAAAGGAGTACACTAAAATGTAGATTACAGGGTCCACACTGATGGCTATAGCTTATGAAATAGTAGAATCCTCTTAAGTTCAACTGTGCTGAGATTTTCTGATTATTTTCATAGGACACCCTCATATGTGCATACCTGCAGATCTTTCTTAGGGTCCTGGTTTGATATCATGTTCATATGCTAAAAATGCATCAAGTGGTTTTCAATCACAAAGATATAAATATTTAATGAAGTTCCCTTCTCAAATACACTGCATATACTTTATTTATATTTTCCTGTGTTTTTCTTAGTGAATAGTGGCCTATTGACTGAATTAGTTATTTAATTTAAATATGAAAATCAAAAAACAAAAATTAATAAAAAACTTTAATGCCATTTTAAGCATCAGGTGATAGCATGGTATTCCAATAACCTTTACTTTCATTGGAACTTTATTTCATCATTAGTAAGCAAGGCTTCTTTCTCACATGTATCCTATGCAATGAACATACCAATCTACAACTGTTTTGTCAAATAGATCCTAGTCTTTCACACCTTCCATGACTGTGCAGAAATTTTTTCTTCCTAAAATGCCCCCTTTCTAACTACTACTTTCCCTCAATATCCAGCAGAGCGATCTCTCCTATAAGGACCTCTGACTCTTTCACACAGACTTATTTTGACTCATCTTTCTAGGTTTCCCTAAAATAGTGCATTTACCTCTAAAATACTTACTGTTTTTCCTTTCAATATCTCATTTATATGTCTCCATTATTGGCTTGAGAATTTGATAAAGGCAGGAGCCCACATATCTTATGGAACTATCTTACTGAATGAGAACATCTTCACTTTTGACTAAAGAGATCCATACCAATCACATTTCTACTCAGTCTATGTATAGTAAGAGTCAGATTGACCCAGCTGAGAGCTCATGTTTTATTAAAAAAATAACATTTCTTTGAAAAACATACATAAGTGTGTGTGTATCTCCTTACGTCTTGGAAAAGTAGGACCTAAATCTATTTTATATTCAAGTATTTCAAATTCTGATATGATAATATAGAGCATCATCCTGTAAACTTAAATTCATTCATTGTAGGTAGCACAAAGTCTGTTGTCTGTTGTGTAAATATGGTTTCTGTTGTGAAATCTGAGAGATGATTGTTTCTGTAATGAATTTGCAAATATGCATCTTTCTTTTGGAAAGTGATACATTCATGTGTGCAGCTGTCCGTGGATAAATACATATAAAAACTTTTTAAATATTATAGATTTTACTTAATGATGGAGATAGGATGACTTTTTATAATATATGGAAACTTATTTTAATTATGAGTGACAAACTCTGAGCCTGTTGCATAGAGTAAGCCCAAATCTTTTTCAAGATCTTCATGTTACTAAACTATTTGAAGGAGAGTCCAGCAGCTGTTGTGTGAATCTGCTGAAGCATTAGGAAAAAAAAGTATTCTCCAAGTAAATTTAGTTCAACATTCTGTAGAATTCTTCAGGGATTGCAAATAGATGCAATAAGTCATAAACCATAAGAAATTTGACATGATGAAAATTACAATTACAAATATCTTAGGACTGCACTTTGCTACAGCTTTAGAAATGTGGGAAACATGAAAGTGAAATTATAAAGGAGTCTGTCTTCATTTTAACGTGTCTAGTGTAAGTTTCATAACACTCAAATAAAATATATCTCTGAAAATAAGCCTGCCACCAATTTCCTGAGAATTCTTATAAATTTCCTCACTCTAAATGTGAAGTAAATGAAAATTTAACCATGAGAATGCTTTCTCAAACCAAATAGAATCCAGAGAATCAAAGAAACAAAAAGGATAAAGCATAATCAAAGCAACATTATTTCAGGCATGGGGGGGCACACCTATAATCACAGAGACTCAGGAGGCTGAGGCAGGAGGATTAAAAGTTTAAGGCCAGCCTCAGCAACTTAGTGAGACCCTCAGCAACTTAGAAAGACTCTGCATCAAAATAAAAAATGAAAAAGGCTGAGTATGTGGATCTGTGATGAAGCTCCCCTGGATACAATCCCTAGTACCAAAAAAAGCACAATATTATCATTCTAATGATTTACAATGGTGAACCTAATAAATTTTACAATTTGATACAAATGGAAGGCAGAAAGATTAAGATTCTTACTGTAATAATATCTATGTATTTTCAGATCAGGAAATGTTTTCCAAAACTTTTCTGATGGCAAGAATAAGCCCATGCACTTAACCATAATAGTTCCCAGCTCCTTTCCTTGGAAAACTTTACTGAGTCAGTTTGGGGTGGTTTCAGGAAATTAGACTTTAACAAGTAATCCAGATCATCCTTATCATTGAGAAGCTAAGAAACATTGCAACATAGGCCATAGTTAGAAATGAAATTCAGTTGGTGTCAATCATCTGCTTTTCCTAAGGCCAGTTTAAGCATACCACTCATGATTGTCACAATGATTACATTTGGGGATTTTAAAAGTTGAAAATGATAAGTTATTTTCAGACATATGGGTTCCGAGATCTCAGTATTCCAAGATGCTTTCAGACTGTGTTCCCATCCTCCAACCACAATCCATAAAACTCATTAAAATATCTGTACAACTAGATATAGAGTCAGGGATGGGTGGAGGTATGGATAGATAGATAACAGAAAGATCATTGAAAAGAACTAAGGACTATATTGAAGTTTCAGGACTAAATTGTAATAAATACTGCTAGAAAGCTGTAGGAACCATGCTAGAACTTGAAGACAATGAAACAAACTCAATCAAGCAATGAGAAACTGTGGTGTATATATATATATATATATATACAATGGAATATTACTCAGCCATAAAGAATGATAAAATTATGGCATTTGCAGGCAAATGGATGAAATTGGAGAACATCATGCTAAGTGAGATAAGCCAATCTCAAAAAACCAAAGGACGAATGATCTCACTGATAAGTGGATGATGACACATAATGGGGGGTGGGAGGGGTTAGTGTTAGGGTTAGAGTTAGGGTTAGGGAGGGGGGCAAGAATGGAGGAAGGAAGGACTATATAGAGAGAAAAGAGGGGTGGGAGGGGTGGGGGGAAGGGAAAAAATAACAGAATGAATCAAACAACATTACCCTATGTAAATTTATGATTACACAAATGGTACGCCTTTACTCCATGTACAGACAGAGAAACAACATGTATCCCATTTGTTTACAATAAAAAATAAATAAATAAATAAATAAATAAATTTTTTTGAAAAATCAAGCAATGAAGCCTTTACTCATACTCCAATAGTGAGCATGTTAGTCGACTTTTCATCACTATGACAAATATTTGAGAAAATCTACTTATAAGAGGACAGACTTATTATTTTCACCCATGATTTCAGAGGTCTCACTCCATGGCGGACTGACTCCAAAACAGAAATATCATGGTAGAAGAACATGGTGAAGGAAAACTGCTCAGCTCATGTCAGCCAGGAAGGAGAGGAAGTTGGGGGGAAGAGACCAAGCACAAGAAATACCTTTCCAGGGCATATTCCAAATGATCTAATTCTCTAGCCATGCCCCACCTCTGAATTTCCACCACCTCACAGTAGTCCATTCAGCCACTTATGAAATCCACTAATGAGGTCAGAGTGCTCATGATTCAATGACTTCCAAAAAGTCCCACTTCTGAACATTGCTGCATTGGGAATCAACACTTCAATGGTAAGGAAGAGGCCAAGAAGAAAAATAGATGGTGACTTCCCCAAAGTTTTTCACTTTTTTTCTCACAAGGAACAGAATGAAAAGAAGGTCAGATGGATTATCCCAGATCTCATTGCCCTGGAAGCCCTGAACTAAAGTTTCTCACAGTTTTATGGATCCTAGGAGAGGGAAGTGCTAGAAATACCTACTCAGTCTGAGTGAAGAAGAACAGCTTCAAGTCTTACCCGTAAGTAGGTCTCAGCAGAGGTCCCTAGACACTATAATAGCTGAGTCCCCTTCTCCTTCCCAATACATTCTCAGAATGGAGTTGCCTAAGCTGGGAATGCAGATGCGATAAGTTGTGGAAGGCAGGGCATGGGTATTGAGTCCCTGACTGCAACTCCCTCCAGAGATTACAATGCTCTGGTTGTATAGCTTTTCCCCAGGAGGCAACAGGTAAAGCCTTTGTAATTTCCTACAGTTGAATCCAAAACAACTTAAAGGATTTGGGCCTGGAAACTTACTTCCTAAATGCCAATGTAAATGAACTGTATTTTCTTTAAATTGAAATGTTCTCATCTATGGAATAGATCTGTCTGGCAGCATCTATGAAAAAAAAATATTCAAGATATAGATAAATGATTTAATGAGTTGTACCAAAGAGTTTATAGTCTTAGAGTTAATATTGAGTTAAGTGGATCATTGCCATATCTGTAAGAAGTACTGTTTTAAGTAGTAATTCACATTCACTTAACTAAATAGTAAAATAATAATGACAAATATAGTCAACTGATTTTTACTTTCTTCAATATTAGTGATTAGACCCAGGCAATTCATTGCACATACTAGACAAGCACTGAGTCACATCCCACCCCTTACATTTTTTATTTTGAGAAAGGGTCTTGATAAGTTGTCCGGTTGGCCTCGAACTTGCAATCCTCCTGCCTCTGCCTCCAGGGTAGCTGAGATTATAGGTGTACACCATTGTGTACACTGTTTTTTTTTTTTGTTTTTTTGTTTTTTTGACAAAAGTGCAAAAGCAATCCAATGGAGAAAGATAGTCTTTTCAATAACGTGTATTGGTACAACTCCATATCCATATGCAAATAAGCAAAAATAAAGAACCCTGAACACAGGCCTTCTACTAAACCACAAAAATTTACTCAAAATGGATCACAGACCAAAATAAAAAGTGCAAAAACTATGAATCGTCTTGAAGAAAGCAAGGAGAAAACTTTTGAAATCTTGTATATTAGTTTCCTAGAACTGGTGTAACAAACTACCACAGACTGGGCAGCCTAAATAACAGAATTTATTTTTGCATGATTCTAAAGGTTGAAAGACCACAATCAAGGTGTTGGCAGGTTTGGAATCTCTTGAGGCCATGTTCCTTTTCTTGCAGATGACGGGCTTGTCCTCGTGAGTTTACATGGTCTTTTCTCAGCGTGTATACATCCCTGAAGTCTCTCCATCTTCTCATGAGAACATCAGTCACATTGGAGTAGCACCCACCCTAAAAATCCCAAAACTGGCCGTACCAATTGCTGGAGAAGATGGGAGTGATGGGAGTTTTCATGCATCGTCCCTAGAAATACAAAGTGGTGCCACCACTTTGAAGATCTTTTGGCAGTTTCCTATAAAGTTAAACATAGTCTTACCATATGATCCAGCAGTTGTACCCCTAGGTATTTATCCAACTGATATGAAGACATGTTCACACAAAAAACATACCCGCACATGTTTACAGTAGCTTTATTCAGAATTGCCAAAATTATTCAGAAGCAATCAAGATGTTCTTCAGTGAATGAAATGGTAAACAAACTGGGGTACATTTAAATAATGGAAGATGATTTAATGATAAAAAAAAATGCACTAACAAGTCACAAAAAGACTTAAATGGTCTTAGGTGAACCTGAAGAACAAAATGTACAGTGAACTAAGTCAGGCAAAAACCAAAAACAACCATGATTTAATTTTTATGTGAAATCTTTAAAAGCTTATTTTTACAGAGGTAGAGAATAGAATAGTGGTTACAGAAGTTTGGGGGGTAGGAGAGAATAGAACTGGGGAGATAACAGGTACAAAGTCATAGCTAGATGGGAGGAATAAGTTTGGGCACACTATTGCACAGAAGGGTGATTACAGTTAACAATATTATATTGTATATTTTAAAACAGCTTTAGGTGAGAACTTCAAATGTTTTCACCACAAATGATAAATATTTGAGGTCATGAATAAGTTATGTATCCTGATTTGATCTATTTACACTATACACATGTATTATATTCTATACACATTATATTCTATACACATTATATTCTATAAATAGGTATAATTATTATCCCTTAGCTAAAAAATTAAAAGAATTTCAAGATCTGTATGAGTTTTAACTACACATTACTAAAAGACTTCAGAGGTTACTTTATGATTTCAATTATATGATATTCTGGAAAAGATTAAACTAAAGAGACAGTAAACAGATCAGTAGTTGGGTTGGATTAGGTGTAGCGTGGGTTGAATAGGTAAAACACTGTAGATTTATAGGCAATAAAACTACTCTTTATGATACTAAAACAGTAGACACCAGATACTATGCTTTTGATGAAACCTACAGAACATTACAACTCAAAGAATAAACCTTAATGTACCCAAATTTTTAGAAAATATCGTTGGAAGTTGAAGGATCTCAAGATGAAATGCAGAGTATGACAAAATAATCTGACTGTATCACACACACATGAAACAACTTCCCAAGGAGGTGGTGGAGAAGGGCTGAGCTCAGTAACTTTAGAAATGACCACAGTGTGCCAGACCAAGGGCAAAATAACCTCTAGAGCAGCACTGTTCTCTAACTTACACCATTGCCACCCATAGCCACACAGGTCATCAATTCTGCAACAGGTATAGATACTTGAACAGATATATCACCAACCAAAAAGGCCATGTTAAAGACATAGGTAACAACATCACTACCTGTGTGGGAAATACTCCATACCACAACACATGATAATGACTAAAAGAAGTTAACTCAACTCTTCCAAAGACTGGTGGAAATACAGAGCAGATGGAAACACAAAAGAGTACAACCACTCTGGAAGACTGGCAATTTTTCATGAAGTTAGCAAAGACTTACTGTATGACTCAGCATTCCCTTCTTTAACATTTACCCTAGAGGAATCAAGCATTATATTCACACAAAAACCTACGTGCAAATATTTACAGCAGCTCTATTAGAACTGCCAAAAACTGGAAACAGCTTAAATGTCTTTAGGTGGATGAATGAATAAACAGTCAGGCCAATCCATACAGTGAGATACTGCTCAGCCACAAAAAGAATCAGAATATTTTATTTGACTTAATGAGTATAAATTTAAATTTACAACCTTATATTTGATTCAGTTTTTAGAAAACCTTAAGGTGTTCAGAACAACTTAGGTATTCGAATCTTCCTTTTCAACTATAAATCTGATAAAATCTAAATACATACCAGGTATACTAATAAAATTTAACTTTCAACACAAGATGTGCTATGTGTGTATAATTATTCACTGAATTTTGAAGACTTGGCAAAAATATATATCTTTTTTATCATTTGCATGTGCATTACATTTTGAAATAAAAATACTCTATTTGGTTGTATAAAATATTTACATTAAAAATAATAATGCAAAGAGGAATGTAAATTATCATGTAGCAGATATAAGAATGTAAGGAAGAATGAAATGGCAGAGGAAATCAGAGACTGCTAGAGAGCCTTGGAGAAATACAAGAGACATAGGATTTAAATGTGAAGATTCCTATTAGTCTAATACCTCAGTGAAGTTGGTGCTGAACTGATTAATTGAGACTGGAAGATTTCATTCACCAACTATTAAAGTGACTTTTCTTTTTAACATATTGGCCTATAGAGGTCATTGAGATCAGCATCTTTTCAAAACTAATGAAGGGAAAGAATCTAAGCCCTGTTGTGTGCTCCTTCACTATCTGCTGCCTTTAGGAGAAGTTGAATTAGTTGAGTGACCATCAATTAACATTTAAAGGCATAAAACCAATTCTTAAGGCAAATGTTGTATGTTACCTCTGATGGGTCAATTTTGCCAATTTAAAAGGAAAAAGGAATAAAAAGGAATAAAAGTTTGCTATAATAAAAGACTTAAAATCATATTTGCATTTCCAGCAGATGGGGACATCTTTTTATTTTCCCAAATAGAATCATTTGTGCTATTTGGTGGGAGAATACACAGTAAAGCAATCCTGAGATTGCTCTTTCATACGTATTCATTGGCACACCCAGCCTCCATTGAAATACCATGTAAAAAATCTAATAACGAAATAAGTATTTTAACTATTTCTATAACAGAAAGAACAATGGTTTTTCAGATTTTTTTAAATTAAAATCTTTTTTTTATTTTTTATTTATTTATTTTTTTTGGGTGCTAGGGATCGAACCCAGGGCCTTGTGCTTACAAGGCAAGCACTCTACCGACTGAGCTATCTCCCCCCCTTTTTTTTTTTTTTTTTTTGGGTGCTGGGGATCGAACCCAGGGCCTTGTGTTTACAAGGCAAGCACTCTACCGACTGAGCTATCTCCCCAGCCCCCAAAATCTTTTTTTTAAATTTTTACAGACTGCATTTTGATTCATTGTACACAAATGTGGTACAACTTTTTTTTTTCTTTAACAGTCAACTAAAATGTTCTTTTATTATATCTTCTTACATCTTAAACCGATTTGGAAAAATACTTTCTTTTTCTTGATGTTTGTCCTTTAAAAGTTCACTTACAAAAGAATATTCAATGGTACATTTTAGGTATCTACAAATCTCTTCATTGTGCATATATTTTGAAGGGTGTAATTGTTAATTTATATTCCTGGGTAGACAATTACACGTGAAAAGTTTTTTTCTTCTCCTCAGCAAAAAAAAGACTACCTTTTATCTCCCAATTTTTTCATTATTGTTATTGCCAATATGCTATCATTGTAACCATAATTTTTCTAACTACTTTTTCCTCTGAATTTTTAAAAAAATTTTTTTCTCAAATCTTTAGTTTCAGAAGACTAAGGCAACAGAAAATTATGATTGTTACTCATTTTATTCCTTTGATGTGATGTTTTTCCTGGATCTTTAGATTCATACTTTTAATATTTTATTTTTTTGTCAGTTGGGGAAACCCTGTAACCAATATCTCTTTTTGTTTTCCTCCCTCTTCTCTATGTTCTCACATTTTATTCCCTCAGATGTATGGTCACACCCACACATGCACACAAAAACACAGATTCTATTTCATTTTTTGATATTATCTTGTTATATTACCTTATGAATGAATTTGTCATATATTTCTTTCACATCATCTATTACATCTTCAGCATATTCAGTCATCTATATTGACTTGCTAGCAATTGTATTTTTTTATAAATTGGATTTATTTGCATTTTCTATTGAAGTCATCATTTCTGACAGGTTCGTAGTGTATAGTCATCTTTATACTTCCATTCATTATGTCCTTAAAGATCATATGCACTATAATTTTGTTTTCAAAACGTAGCAGATACAGCATATCTTAGTCCATTTCTACTGCTGTTACAAAAATTCCATGAACTTGTACTTTCATAGACATCAAGAATCTATTTCTTATAGGTATAATGGCTGAGAATTAGAAGATCTGGAAACAGGGAGATATATGAGGAATGTTCTTGTCATTACAGTGGTAAAGTACAAAGAGCAAATAGAAATACATGAGGCTTCATAAAAGTTAGGATTATAATTAATACTGTCATTCCACCTATATGGATCCTCACATGTAACTTTTTTTAACTGGCGGTTAACTCTGTTTTCCAACTTTGGACAGAAGACAATTTGTGTCCCAGTCAATAGTGATAGGAAAATAGGGAAGAAGAGAGACCATTTAGAATGTATTTAGAATTTATTAGCTTTTTCTTTTCTATTACTAAGTAATGCTTTTTCCTTTCTTTTCTCGTCAACGTCTTCTAGATCAGAACAGGGTTGGAGAGAGCGTAAGACATATTAAGGAGTCTTGATATGACTTATTTATGAACATGTAACATGAGCCTCCATCTCTTAACTACTTATGCTTATGAAAAATTTACTAGTTGCTCTTATTTTCTCCTATGGAAAAGAGATCATCAAAGAGACAGCCTCCAAGGATAACATGCTCAAGAAGTACCTTTTTCTCTCATTCATTTAAAAAATATTGGTAATAGGTTTCATTAAATTTTATAAGAACATTTAAGTATTGCCACAATAAACGAAGTAATTATACACCTTGATTTCCTATTACATGTTAAATATTATTTATTAAAGTTTGATGATTCATTTGGTATTTAAACTTAAACTTCCAAAAATTATGCTAAATTAATAAGCTTAATAATAGTAAAAAGGGCCGGGTGCTGTGGCGCATGCCTATAATCCCAGCGGCTTTGGAGAATGAGGCAAGAGAATGAGTTCAAAGCCAGCCTCAGCAACTTAGTGAGTCTCTGAGCAACTCAGTGAGACCCTGTCTCTAAATAAAATATAAAAAAAAAAGTCTGGGGATGTGGTTCAGTGGTCAAGTACCCCTGGGTTCAATCCCCAGTACCAAAAATAAATAAATAAATAAATAAATAAATAAATAATAATAGGAATGACAGAAAATATATTTGGACATTTTTGTTTTGCTGTTATTAGTTGTTTTTTTAAAGCACAAAAAAGCAACCATAGTTGAGAGTACAAAATGAAGAGTACAAACAAATACAAAAATAGTTCAAATATTAGGCCCTATGATAGTTGGACTCCAAGCAAATTGCAAAATCTCTTTTCCTAGTTCTCCAATTAAATAAAATTGTTCTGCTTACTATTCTCTAGAATTCTCCCTTTTGTTTTTCTAGTCAGGTTATTTCCCCAAGCTAAATACTCTCCTGCTCCCTTACTCCCACCTGAAATCCATAAAGCTTTCAAGCCTTGCTCAAATGGCACCCTCTAGCCACCCACCAAACTCTCCCTCCCAGAGCTGCATTCAAGCACCACACTCCATGGTGCCCACTGGTACAGCACCGCAGCCAGCCTCCATTCAGATTGATTCGCTACACTTTCCTGTTGACTGGATCTCGTGCCATGGCAAATGCAGCTTTTTAAATTTTACTTTTGCTACTTGTTCTTAATTCAATAAATATGCATTAAGCCTCTGCTCTGGACATCAGAGATACCATGGCATGTGTGAATCGATCCACTCTTTCCCCTAATAGAGCTTATACTTTAGCAGGATTTTGTTCAGATTTTTTATCATAATTTTATTCTGATAATATCCTTTGGTTAGTCATACTTATATATGATATATATGTAAGTATGTATATCATATGTTTAAGTACGTATATATGTGTATATATATATACATACACAACACATATAAAATACATATATATAGGTATCTTATGTCTGTGGCTGTATTTCAAGCATTTAGTTGCACCCAACGTAATACCCAGAGTAGGACTTAAAAATCACAGTATTAAAGAAAACTGAAAGAGCCATAAGAGAACGATATTTTTTTAAAAAGTTGAATTGCCAAATAGGAAATTGACAGGGAGAAGACTGAAGACTGAAGACAGAAGTCTAAAGTCACATGGTGAGATATTCTGAATAAGTATTTATTAATTTGACGGACTTGAAAAAATCTCAGGAGAATCTTTGCCAAATATCTCCCTCATTTGCTAGTTAACATTTTTCATGTCCTCCATGGTTTATTTAGTAACAGATTTCAGAGACAGATTTTCAATGAATCTCCCTATTTTTACAGATGAGAAAATGAACCAGAAGACAATTTGATTTGCTCAAGCACCGTCAGCTGAATATAGACAAGTAGCAGCCACAGCAACAGCAAAAATATATTTAAATTGTAACTTGCATTTTTTTGTAGAGCAGAGGTATAACTCAGAGTGATGAAGATCAGAGGCAGCCTTGATTAATCAAAACATGGAGTCTTGAAACAAAATAGAGTTCAAAAATATATGCACACACATAAAGTCATCTGATTTTGAAGCACAACACTCTGCCAGTTATAAAAATCATGCTTTTAGTTAGCCTAGGACTTCTAGCTCAAGATGGAATAGACTTGTTTCTGTCTGCTTCTCCCAAATAAGTACAATAATAATGCAACAGGCAGCCAAAAAGAATTTCTAAAAGGCAGGAAGAAGGAGAACCAATTTGTGACCCCAGGCCTAGAGGAATAATACAACTGCAGGACATTTTATGTTCCCTTTCTCCCAACCCTGAAAAAAGAAATCAAGCCAAGCTCAGTGTTTTCTGATACATAACCTAACAATAGCAGAGACAGCTCAAGTAGTGTCATTCCTGCGCTGAATCATATGTGAGTCCCCCCAACAAAAACAGGCAAAACTAGGCAAGCCCAACAGCAATGGGAAATCCACTGGGAGCCATGCTAAGGTAAGTGGCTGAGGAAAGGGCTCTCCCTCCCTAACAGGTCTGATACCCTCTCTCTCTGAGAGATACAGGGTCAGTAGGATGTCACCTCTAGGAAGAACCCTTCCATGAGAAATGACCTGACCTGGAAAGCCTCTTGTTTCCATAGACCAAAGACTCCTCTTCCCTGTCCAATGTCAATAGAGGGCACTGTGAGGTGTATCCACAGTAACAAGCACCTGGCCCAATAGAGAACTTCATTTGCAAGGGCCTAACACTCACTTCTCCTGCAGAAAGATACCAGGTATCATGGCCTGGCACATCCCATCCTACCTATCAGGCAATACCAGTAGAGCACTAATAGTACCAGAAAATCAAGTAGAACAAAATACCACCATACAGACTCTGAATATTGAACTGCCGCGGAAACCACAGCCCACAAAATTAGACTACAACCTGCATGTTCAACGAAAACAGGTTGACCGCCTGCTAAAATAAAATATTTAAATGGCACCCAGATTCTCCTAATATAACCAAAATGCCAAAGATACACTTAAAAATGACTTGTCATACTAAGAACCAGGAAAGTCACAACTTGAATAAGTAAAATTTTCTGTAAATATCAACATCAAGATGAATCAGATGTTGAAATTATCTGACAAAGGATTTTGAAGCAATCATCATAAAACTCATTGATGAATAAGAAGAGGAAGAAAAAGAACCAAAATAATGGAAGTTAAAGAACTAAAAAATTATTACATTTAAAAAGAACTGACTCAATGGGCTTGATAGCAGTGTGGAGATACGTATAAGATCTAGTAAAGTTGAGGAAGGATTAACTGAGCTTATTCAACTAAGGACAATCACAAGAAAATACACTAAGCAAAGAAGTCAGAATCTCAGGATTAGTCGGATGATAATAAAATGTTCCAACATTTGTGCCACCAAAATTCTCTTAAATGAGAAGAGAAAGAGTAGGACAAAGCTCAAAAATAAAATGACTGCTAAAAGATGCAAACCTACAGATTCAAGAAGCTGAGTGAACCTCAGTGAGGATAAATCCAAAGATTTCACACAAAGATACATCAAAATGAAAGACTTTTTCCTGAAAGCAGCCAGACAAAAGTAACATACTACCTATTAGAAACATTAATTCCAGTAACAGTGAATTTTTTTTCTATATCATGGAAACCTGAAGGGAGTGGCACATTTTCCGAGTTCAAGAAGGAAAGAACTATCAACCACAAAAATCTATGTCCAGCAAGATTATCCTTCAGTAAGATAGGACAAACAAAGACATTATTAGAAGAAGGAAAATTAAAGAGCTTGTTGCTAGGAGACATATTCTTATAGACCAGCTCTAAGAAAAGTTCTTCAAAAAGAAAGATAAGGATAAAAAGGGGGGGGGGGAGCTAACAATGGAACAAGTAGATATATAGGCATATACTATCCTCAAGAGTTTCAGAAATCATATTTAATAATTGAAACAAAAATTGTAACACCATCTGATACTTTGGACAATATGTTTAAAAGTAAAGACAGTAGAGGGGCATAAAAGAAGTATAGTTTCCATGCACTTAAGGTGGTAAAATGTCCACACCAGTTGACTGTAATAAGTGGCACATATATATCATCATCCCCAAAGCAACTACTAGAAAAACTATTGAAGGCATGCATTAAAAAACTCCATAAATAAAATTAGGTAAAATCCACCCAAATGATCAAAGAACCCATAAAAGAGCAAGAAACAAGAAACAAAAGAATTAGAACTAGAGTGAATAAAGAGAAAACAAATAATGAAATAGAAGACTTCAGTTCTAACATACTAGTGATTACCTTAAATACATATGATATAAATAAAGTAATCAAAAGACAGATATTAGCAGAATGGAATATACACATGATCCAATATGTTGTTTACAAAAATTTCCCTTTAAATCAACAACATAGACAGGTTAAAACTAAAGGGAAGGAAGAGGATATACCATGTAAACATTACTTTTCTTAGAAAATCAAGCAAACAGAGAAGGGGCCAGTATAGTAGAGGAAGGGGACCAGAAGGAGGGAAGAGGGCGGGAAAAGGAGATGTATTAGGGAGTGATACAGACCACATATGTGCATGTACAAATATTTCACAAGGAACCTCACTATTATGTATGATTATAGTGTACCAATTAAAAAGGAGAAATATCAGGAGTGGCTATATTAATATCACATAAAGTCAACATGAGAATGAAGAAAATTACCAAAGACAAAGAAGGCCATTATTTTTATAATCATAAAAACATAAATCCACAAGAAAGACATAAGGATTCTAACTGTGTATATATCAAACAATGGAGCCTTGAAATACATGAAACAAAACTGACAACAGTGGAAGGAGAAATAGATAAATATACAATTGCAATGGGTGACTTCTAATCTCCATTTTAGTGACTGAGTGAACTATTAGACAATATCAGCAAGAACATAGATGTGCCGAACAACACAATCTTCCAACAGTATTGAGTTCATGTTTGTAGAAGAACACTTCATCCAAGGAAAAAAAAAAAAAAAAAAAAAAACCAGAAAATAAAATTTTTGCAAGTGTTCATAGAACAAGATAGACCATTTCTTGGGCCACATAACAAATATTGAACAAATTTTTAAAATTCTGTCAGTATGTTCTTTGACCATAATAGAACCAAACTTGAAAAAAAAATAAGGAAAAAGAGCAATAAAATCTTTAGGCACATTGAAATTAAGCAACATACTTCTAAGTACTCCATTGACTATACAGAGAAAGTCTCAAAGCAAATATAAAATATACAACTGATTTAAAAATACAGCATATCAAAATATTTAGGGTGCAGCTAAAGCAGTCCTAAGTTGGAAATTTAACAGCAAAAATTTTTACATTAGGAATGAGAAAAGCTTCAAATGTATGTATATATGTTTATTCATCAAGAAAGATTACAAGCAAATTAAACCCAAAACACGTAGAAGGAAGGGAGTAACAGAGATAAGAGCAGAAATTAATGATATTGGAAATAGACTGACAGAATAAAAAATCAGTTTTATAAAATTATCTCAAAAAATCACTAAGATTTGTAAACCTAAAGCAAGACATAAAAAAAAGAGAAAATACAGAAATCACTATGTCTGGAATGAAATAAGAATTATCACTACAGATCCTAGTTATTATAGAACTAATCATAAAAAATCACAAATAGTTTACATTTCTAAATTTGATAATTTAGAAGAAACAAACTAGTCTTCAAAAACTATGGACTACCTGTAGTGAAAGGCCTAAAATTTAAGTCGGATATTATGTGTTGCTTTGCTACCTCATGAAATTCCGAGTGCCTTGAATGGCCTAATGGCAAATTCTCCTCCACACTCTGATCCTATGGTTAAGGCCCACTAACCAAACAATCCTCCTTATCCAGAGGACCAGGCATAGCTCCTATTAATCTTTGAGTTGCAGGTTTCAGTTTCCTGCCAGTCCACAGGATTATTCAAACAAGTCAGTCATATCCTTTGATTTGATACTTCTTAAAACACAGTGTGGAAGACTTTACTCAGGGCTATTGAAATAGGCAAAGCAACCATTGCAATAGGGTCTTGCAATGGGGGAGAGAGATTGGGTTCAACCTTGAATATAGAATATGCATGTGAGAATTTATAGCCAAGGATCAGGTTGGGGGTCAGTAGATAGAATGTACTAAAAGAAAATATCAGGGGCAAGAGAGAGTCTGCTAACCCAACATAACAGGATTCTTGCTGAAGGCAGGTCAAAGAGATCAGACATCACCTGAGGGATAGTGGAGAATGAAGAACCTGATGAGATATGAATTGTAATGAGATGTCAAGGAGGAAGGATGTTCCTGTTAAATTATTGAAAAGAGTTCTTTGCTTAAACTGGATTTTACAAGGAAGTAAACAGATAAGTCTAGAAGACTCAGAAACCTTACTAATGTTGGACCAACCAAATAATTGTCACTACCCAAAGACAAAAGAGCTTTCCATTCTCTTAATAGTACAAAGCCTGCCTTCCACAGTCTCTGGTTCTTCAGTCTGTTCCTGACTACACCTGGGTCTATCTCCCTGTGGCATGGGGTGTCATTCTCCACTAGGCTGTGAGTATAAGTGAATGCTATCAATCTCTTCTATCCAATATTAGGTACCATGTGATCGGCCAGCTCCATAACCCAAAGGTAGGATTACCTCCCTCACCAACAGGTAAACTGGATGTGATTAAAACACTACCAAATTGAAACCAAGATGAAATAGACAATCTGTATGGTTGGAGGGATGGATACATAGGTCAATAGAACAGAAAGGAGAACCAAGAAACAAACCCACACAAATATGCCCAACCAAATTTTGACAAAAATACATAAGCAGTTCAAGGAGCAAGGATAACTCTCTTAACAAATGGTGCATGTACATCCATAAGCAAAAAAGAAACCTAAATCTCTCATTTTATGCAAAAAGCAATTCAAAATAGGTTTAAATTCAAGTGTAAAATGTAAAAATATTAAATGCTTAGAAAATGGGAGAATTTTTTTCAGGATTTAGAGTAATATAGAGTCCAAAGACAAAAGAAAACAACAAATTGGACTATCAAAATTTAAAACTTTTCATCAGCATGTCCTGTTATAAGGATGAAAGAACTTCTACAGACTGGAAGAGACTCTGAAAACCATGTATGCAAAAAGAACTAGTATGCAGAATATAGAAAGGATTCTCAACAGTAAAAAACCAAACAATCTGAATAAGAAATAGGTAGAAGTCATGAAGAGGCAATTCCTCCAAAGGGACACAGATGGTAAATATGCACATTAAAAGATGTTCAGCATCATTAGCAATCAAGGAAATGCAAATTAATGCCACAATAAGATATCACTCTATACCTACCATGATGGGCAAAGTAAAAAATAGTGATAACACATCAAGTTCTTATGATGATCAGAGGAACTGGATCGCTCATGCATTGCCTATCAGGATGTAAATGAAACAACCACACTGGAAAATGGTTTGGCAATTACAATACAACCCAGAAATTGCACTTCTGGGTATCTATCCCAGAAGAATGAAAGCTTACAGTCTTAAAAAACCAGTATGTAAATTATTATAAAAGTTTTATTCATAATACCTGAAAACTGGAATCAACACAGACATCCTTCAATAGGTAATTGGTTAGGCAAATTATATCACATCCATATCATGGAATGCTACTCAGAAACTAAAAGGAACAAATGTCTGATGTAAGCAATAGTTGGAGAGAATCTCTGGGGAAGAAGATGTCTTTTTTAAAAAGACAATCCTAAAATGTTGCAAGCTATATAATTCCACTTATATAAGATCTTTGAAAAGACAAGAGCCAGAAGTGGAGAATGGCTTAATAACAGGCTAATGAGGGAATGGTGAAGGGAGATGGATTTGGTAACACAAGGGCCCAGCAGAGACCGGTTATGGTTTGGATGTAAGGCATCCCCTGAAAAGTTCATGGGTTATTCAATGTCTCTGTGCTGAGGGGTGAATGATTAGATTAAAAGATTAACCTCCTCTAATCAAATGGATTAATCCATTTGATAGATAAATAATTTATCAGTCCATTTGATGGATTAATAATTTGAAGGGATAACTTTACTGTAGGCAGATGGGACATAGCTGGAGAAAGTAGGTCATTGGAGGCATGCCCTGGTGGATTGTATTTAGTCCCTGACTCCACACTGTCTCCCTCCTTGCTTGTCAGCTGCCATGAATTGTGTGGCTATCCTCCTCCACTCCCTTCCACCATTATGTTCTTCCTCATCCCAGACCCAGGGCAATTCAGCCAGCCAGACATGGGTGAGACTGAGACCTTTGAGACTGTGAGCCCCAATAAACTTTCTCCTCTGAGGTGTCCTTTAAAAAATTTTTTTGTTTTAGTTGTAGGTGGACACAATAACTTTATTTTTATGTAGTGCTAAGGATTGAACCCAGGGCCTCACGCATGCTAGGCAAACACTCTACCACTGAGCCACAACCCCAGTCCTTCTGAGGTGTTCTTATCAGGTATTTTAATCACAGCAACAAAAAGCTGACTAACAGGAGACCCTTGAGATAGTGGAATAGTTCTTTATCTTGACTACAGTGATCAATGCGTGAACCTGCACAGTTGATAAAGAGCTATACAACTCAATGAGCACACGTCCATGCATACACCACCTCCCACATGCAAGTGAGTTAGAGTAAAATCAATAATAAGGTCAATGTTGATATCCTATTTGAGGTAATGTATCACATTTTTATACATATTTTCACAAGATGTTAATACAGAAGACTCCGTTTGGGATGGGGGCTATGGTGAGGAAGAACATCGTGGTGGGGATTATGCAGTAGAGCAAAGCTGCTCACCTTATGACAGCTGAGACACAAAAAATAAAGAAAAGAAAAAAGAAGGAACCAGGGTCCCATTACACCTTACAAGGGCACACACCCAATAACATAACTTCCTCCAACAAGCCCCATCTCCTAATGTTTCCACCACCTCCCTAATCTGCATAATCTGGGGACCAAGCCTCAACACATGAGCTTCTGGGGCAAACAATATCCAAACAGTAACAGATTGGTTTCTATTTTTGGATTACTAATCTCAAAATACTGGAATATGAGAAATTTACTCTTAAAACTATAAACAAAACATGTATGTGTAAATATCTCTTTGTATAATTTATAAAGCATAGTTTCATCCATTATATCTTCAGATTCTTATGGGTCCTTTGAGATAATGCTATTACTAATTCAACTCTACAGGTGAGTAAACTGAGGCACAAATAATGAAAGTTTTTGGCCATCATAAAACACTATGTGTGGCCAAGTCAGTACTCTATAAGAACTTTTCTGATTCCACATTATACACTCAATGTCTCCATAAATTCTTATTATTCTAATAAATTATTTATTATTCTAATTAATTCTGGGTGATTCAGAAAAACTTTCATGCCTCATACTATATGAGGCCATCAATAATCATATTAGACATCTTAAATAATATTATAGATGAAAAGACTTGGTTTGGATTTGTGTTGACATAGTTTAAATGTCAATGTTCTCTTTCTCAAAAAAGCAACAAAATTGCAAAATAAAAACAAAAATAATAACTTCTTTGAATTTGATGCCAGTTTGAATAGTATTTTATTAACTATAAGCCTCTAAATAAATGTGAACAAATTTTCCAAATAAAGCATATTAATATGAAAGAAAAAACATTTTTAATGAATAGGAAATAAATGTTATCAAATAAGTTATCAACATTCAGGCCAACTGATGTGTCATGGATTTTCTGGTTTGATGAAGAAGTGTTGTTACTCATTCTTTGATGAAAATGCATAATATTCAATAAATCCTGTTTGGGTGTTACACATTCTGATAAATGATAATGAACTTTTTGCTATATTACTAGCTGTATTCATATAATAATATGATATTATTCTGTTTAACTTTCAGTCAAAATATTTATCAAGAAATGTCATCTAAATTTAACCCTAAGTCAGATGACTTGATTTGATTTTACCTCTGATTGCTGTAGCTGGCTGAGATCTTACAGTTGTGGAGAAACAAAACTTGAATCATACACTGAGAAGAAAATTATATTATCAGCAGCAATTCAAGTTATTTCAGATATGAATGGAGTCACTTATTTTGACCCCCAGTAGGATAAAAAGCAAAAACTTCTAAAACCTTTGAAATACTTTAGTAAATTTTATATATTAGCTAAAAGATAAAATTAGCATTATCTGCCTTAGAAAATTTTTGAGGAATCACAACTGAGAAGAGGTGTCATGAACCAGAAATTGCAGTTCGAAGTTTCAGAACTGAACTTCATTCTCTAATATCCAGCTCAACTCGAGGTAACTATACTTTGATTTACCACAACCAATTTATATAGTTTTCAAAAATAAATAAAAATTATTTTTATATTCAAAAACATTTGAAGCTTACAGTGCTAAATAACACCTTCACCTTACAAGAGGTCTCAATTTACCAACTGCTTGAACTCAATGAATTTGAGAAAGTAATAAACTTAGAAATAATATAGCAGCTATGCATGAGCTCAATAAATTAAAGCAAATTTACTTGGTAAGAATGCCTGTACTTATGAATCAAAACAATTTTGAATGTTTTACAAACTTTAGTAATGACATTGTCACTATATGAAAGCACAGATATGGAATCTCAGGTATTCATTTTTTCTATAAAATGTCAAAGAAAATTTGCTCATGTCAGTGTCACTTCCTTCAGGTGATTGTGGTTTTGCAGGTCTATGGAACTCTATGCCCCTGTCCAGGGTGCTAAGAAGAGTTGACTAGACCAGGAGAACAGTTCCCTGAAGACAAGAGAAGAGAAAGTTTCAGAGCCTGCCCACCACCCCCACCGCAGACGGATGAAAGGCATCAAGCCTGCCTCTCCCCGCTCCCTCCGCTGACTCAGTGCATCCTCACTAGGGCTCCCCAGCTTCTTTGGAGGCTGATACAGGCATTTTGAATTATTCCTGAGGGTGTGGTCACCATCATTGAAAAGGCAGCTCCCTTCTGAGACACTTACAGGAGACTGGAGGCCATTTGACAGGTACTTCTATTTACTAACTTACATCCTACACCCGTCTCCATCCTCTTCCTTCACCACTAGAAATACTGTAAATAATAATCAAACTCATCCTGTTTATTACAATAATGCTAAAGTCTTTATAGGGGCTATCTGGTTCAGGGCTGCATTTTCTCTGTACTGGGTGATAGTAGTATTGATCTCCCCTTCAAAGGAGAGGTACTGGAAAACTGTAGGGTCACAATAAACCTTCAGGGGGGAAACTCAGTACCTCAAATCTTCACTGCTAGAGGGGAACATACAGAAACAAGATGAAAAAATGGAAAGAAAGTGTCCCTAACAAACCAAGATGCTATTTCGATAGAATCCAATAACAGCATGGCAATAGATCTTCAGTCTAATGCTCTCCCAACTGAGCTATTTTGGCCCCTTTTTAGCATGGCAGTAGAAATGATAGAAAATGAGTCTAGAATCTCCATAATTAAAATGATCCATGAAGCAAAAAATAAGACAAAAGAACCAATGCAGGCAAAGCATGATCATTCCAATAAACAGTTAAAAGAGCAAATGCAGAAAGCAAAAGATCATTTCAATAAAGAGATAGAGATTCTGAAAAAAAAAAAAACAGAAATACTTGAAATGAAAGAAACAATAAACCAAATTAAAAACTCAATAGAAAGCATCAATAACAGAATAGATCTTGTGGAAGACAGACTCTCAGACAATGAAAACAATATATTTAATCTTGAAAATAAAGTTGAACAAACTGAGAAGATGGTAAGAAATCATGACAGAATCTCAAAGAATTATGGGATATCATGAAAAGACCAAATTTAAGAATTATTGGGATTGAGGAAAGCACAGAAATACAAACCAAATGAATGAACAACCTGTTCAATGAAATAATATCACAAAATATCCCAAAGATAAAAAATGAAATGGAAAATCAAATAAAGAGGCTTACAGAACACCAGGTGAACAAAATTAAAACAGATCCACACCACGGCACATTATAATGAAAATACCTCACATATAAGAATAAAATAGGATTTTAAAGGTTGCAAGAGAAAAGCGTCAGATTACTTATAAGGGGAAACCAACATGGATATCAGCAGATTTCTCAGCCCAGACCCTAAAAGCAGGAAGGGCCTAGAATAATATATTTCAAGTTCTGAAAGAACATGAATGCCAACCAAGAATCCTATACCCAGCAAAACTAACCTTCAGATTTGATGATGAAATAAAATCTTTCCATGATAAACAAAAGTTAAAAGAATTTACAAATAGAAAGTCAGCACTACAGAACATTCTCAGCAAATTATTTCATGAGGAGGAAGTGAAAAACAACAATACAAGTCAGCAAAGGGAGGAATTACCCTAAAAGAAAAGCCAATTAAAGGAGAAACCAAGTCAAGTTAAAAACCAAAAATAAACCAAAATGACCAGGAATACAAATCATATCACAATAATAACCCTGAATGTTAATGACCTAAACTCAATAATCAAGACATAGACTGGCAGTTGGATTAAAAAGAAAGATCCAATCATATACTGCCTTTAAGAGACTCATCTCATAAAAAAAAGACATTCACAGACTAAAGGTGAAAGGATGGAGAAAAACATACCATGCACATGGACCCAGTGAAAAAACAGAGTCTCCATTCTCATATTAGATAAGATGGACTTCAAACCTAAGTTAATCAGAAGGGATAAAGAAGAACATTTCATACTACTTAAGGGAAGCATAAATCAGCAAGACATACTGATTTTAAATATTTATGCCCCAAACAATGGAGCATCTATGTACATCAAACAAACCTTTCTAAATTTTAAGAATCAAATAAACCAAAATACAATAATAGTGGGAGACTTTAACACACCACTGTCACCACTGGATAGATCATTCAATCAAAAACTGAACAAAGAAGCCAGGCGCTGTGGCACACACCTGTAATCCCAGTGACTTGGGAGGCTGAGACAGGAGGATTGCAGTTCAAAGCTAGCCTCAGCAATGATGAGGTGCTAAGCAACTCAGTGAGACTCTGTATAAAAATACAAACTAGGGCTATGGATATGTCTCAGTGGTAAAGTGCCCCTGAGTTCAATCCCCAGTACCAAAAACAAAACAAAACAAAACAAAACAAAACAAAACAAAACAAAACAAAACAAAAAAAAAAAACGAATGAAGAAACTATAGAACTAATTATATAGACTTAATGAACATTTACAGAGTACTTCATCCATCACTGAGCAAATATACTTTCTTTTCAATAGCTCATGGATCCTTCTCCAAAAAGACCATATGCTATGCCACAAAGAAGCCATTAGTAAATACAAAAAAATAGAGATATTACCTTGTATCCTATTAGACCATAATGGAATGCAATTAGAAATCAATGATAAAATAACAAACAAAAACTACTCCTACACCTAGAGACTAAATAATATGCTATTGAATGATGCAATGATAACAGAAGATATCAGGGAAGAAATTAAAAAAAATTAATAGAGGTAAGTGAGAACAATACAACATATCAAAATCTCTCAAAATTTTAATTATTAATTACTACACTCTGAAAGCAGTACTAAGAGGAAAGTTCATTGCATTGAGCTCATACATTAAAAAAATAAAAAGTCAACAACTAAACAACCTAACACTACATCTCAAAGCCCTAGAAAAAGAAGAACAGATCGACACCAAAAGTAGTAGTAGAAGACAGGAAATAATTAAAATCAGAGCTGAAATCAATGAAATTGAAACAAGAGAAACAATTCAAAAAATTGACAAAACAAAAAGTTGGATCTTTGAAAAAGTAAACAAAATTCATAAACCCTTAACCACACTAACAAAGAGGAGAGAGAAAACTCAAATTACTAGAATTCATGATGAAAAAGGAAAGATCACAACTGACACCATTGAAATACAAAACATAATTAGAAGCTACTTTGAAAATCTATACTCCAACAAAACAGAAAATATTGAAGACATAGACAAATTTTTAGAGATATATGATCCTCCCAAACTGAATCAGGAAGACATAAACATTTTAAACAGATCAATTCCAAGCAATGGAATATAAGAAGCCATCAAAAGACTACCAACCAAGCAAAGCCCAGGACCAAAAGGACTCTCAGCTGAATTCTACAGGACTTTTAAAGAAGAACTAATATGAATACTCCTTAAAGTATTCCAGGAAATTGAAAAGTAGGGAACCCTTCCAAACTCATTCTATGAGGCTAGTATCACTCTGATACCTAAACCAGACAAAGACTCACTGAGGAAAGAAAACTTTAGACCAATATCCCTGATAAACATAGATGCAAAAATCCTTAACAAAATACAGGCAAATCACATACAAAAATATATTTAAAATATAGTGCACCACGATCAAGTGGGGTTTATCCCAGGGATGCAAGGTTGGTTCAACATCTGGAAATCAATAAGTGTAATTCATCACATCAATAAACTTAAAGTTAAGAATCACATGATTATTTCAATAGATGCAGAAAAAGTGTTTGATAAAATACAGCACCCCTTCATGCTCAAAACACTACAAAATATAGGGATAGTAGGAACTTACCTCAACATTGTAAAGGCTATCTATGCTAACCCCACAGCCAACACCATTCTTAATGGAGAAAAAACTGAAAACATTCCCTCTAAAAACTGGAACAAGACAGGGATGCCCTCTTTCACTACTTCTATTCAATATCATCCTTGAAACATTAGGCAGAGCAATTTGACAGACAAAAGAAATTAAAGGGATACAAATAGGAAAAGAAGAACTCAAGTTGTCACTATTTGCCGATGACATGATTCTATATTTAGAAGATCCAAAAAAAATTCCACTAGAAAACTTCTAGAACTAAGAAATGAATTCAGCAATGTAGCAGGATATAAAATAAACACCCATAAATCTAATGCATATCTATTCATAAGTGATGGATCTTCTGAAAGTGAAAATAGGAAAACAGGAAAAACTCCATTCACAATAGCCTCAAAAAAAAAAAAAAAACCTTGAGAATCCATCTAACGAAAGAGGTGAAAGAAATCTACAATGAAAACTACAGAGCACTAAAGAAAGAAATTGAAGAAAACCTTAGAAGATGGAAAGATCTCCCATGTTCTTGGATAGGCAGAATTCATATTGTCAAAATGGTCATTCTGCCAAAGGCACTATACAGATTCAATGCAATTCCAATTTAAATTCCAATGACATTCCTCATAGAAATAGAGAAAGCAATCATGAATTTCATTTGGAAGAATAAGAGACCTCAAATAGCAAAACCAATTCTGAGCAGGAAGAGTGAAGCAGGAAGTATCACAATACCAGACCTTAAACTATACTACAGAGCAATAGTAACAAAAATGGCATGGTATTGGCTCTAAAATAGACAGGCAGACCAATGATACAGAATTGAAGACCCAGAGACGAACCCACATAAATACAGTCACCGAGACAAAGGAATCAAAAACATACAATGGTGAAAAGATAGACTGTTCAACAAATGGTGCTGGCAAAACTGGAAATCCATATGCAGTAAAATGAAATTAAACCTCTATCTATCACCCTGCACAAAACTCAACTCAAAATGGATCAAGGAATTAGGAATTAGACCAGAGACCCTGCGCTTAACAGAAGACAAAGCAGGCCAAAATCTTCATCATGTTGGCTTAGGATCAGACTTCCTCAACAAGACTCCCAAAGCACAAGAAATCAAAGCAAGAATCAATAAATGGGATGGACTCAAACTAAAAAGCTTTTTCTCAGCAAAGGATACAATCAATAATGTGAAAAGAGAGCCAACAGAGTGAGAGAAAATCTTTTCCACATGCACTTCAGATAGAGCACTTATCTCCAAAATTTATAAAGAACTTACAAAAGTTTACACCAAAAATATAAAAAACCCAATCAATAAATGGGCCAAGGAACTGAAGGACACTTTATAGAAGAAGACATACAGGTGATAAATAAATATATGAAAAAGTGTTCAACATCTCTAGTAATTAGAGAAATGCAAATTAAAATAACTCTAAGATTTCATCTTACTCCAATTAGAATGGCTATTATGAAGAACACAAACAATAATAGATGTTGGTGTGGATGTGGGGAAAAAGGCACACTTACATTGCTGGTGGAGTTGCAAATTGGTGCAGCCACTCTGGAAAGCAGTGTGGAGAATCCTCAGAAAACTTGGAATGGACCCACCTTTTGACCCAGTTATCCCACTCCTCGGTTTATACCCAAAGGACTTAAAATTAGCATATTAAAGTAACGCAGCCACATCAATGTTTATAGCAGCTCAATTCACAATAGCTAGATTATGGAACCAACCTAGATGTCCTTCACAGATGAATGGATAAAGAAACTGTGGTATATATACACAATGGAATATTATTCAGCCATAAAGAAGAATAATTTATGGCATTTGCAAATAAATGAATGGAATTGGAGAATATCATGCTAAGTGAAATAAGCCAATCTCAAAAACCCTGATAAGTGGAGGATGATACATAATGGGGGTGGGGCGGGTGGGGAGTGAGAGAAGAATGGAGGAACTTTAGATTATATAGAAGGAAATGAGAGGGAGGGGGTATATGAAATATCATGGAATGAGACAGACATCATTACCCTATGTACATGTATGATTACACAAATGGTATGAATCTACATTGTGCACAACCATAGAAACAAAATGATGTACCCCATTTGTGTACAATGAATCAAAATGCAGTCTGTAAAACATAAATAAATAAATAATAAAAAAAGAAAGTTTCAATAGTGCAGAAGAAATTGAAATACTCTACCAGCATTTCCTAGTCCTTTATTTTAGGTTGTATATTGCCTTTGAAAGCCATTAATAACTACGATGCTTTCCCTGGTGTAGAGGTGTAAGGAGGGAATGCACAAATATATCCATCCACACAAGTTCTTAATAATTTCATGGTATATATGGAATCCTTCCATCTTCTTCATGCAGCCACTACTTCATCCTATAGTCATCTTCTGTGTTCTATGCGTGTTCTATGGCTCTTGGCCCTCCCTTCTTTTCTATTTTAGTGCTGCTGGGGATGGAACCCAGGGCCTCAAGTATGCTATGCAAGCACTCCACCACTGATCTACATCCCCAGCAGAAGCCCTGTCTTCTTTTGTCTGTGGCACCCTTGATACTCATCCCACCCTCTGTCATGTTGAACTGTCCTAAACTTTGTCTTCAACCTTTTCTTTAGTTCTAATAGCTCAACATTAGGCCAACTTTGATAAAAACAATCTGCATTTTTGGCCAAGTTTACTAAGTGTATTAAATTATGTAATTCTTAAGAGTCACAAAGAATGCACTATAATTTTCAGTTTTCCTGATTAGGTAACAAAGCCTGCAGAGATAAAATAACTTTCACAAAACCACAAAGAGAGCTTAATTTCTGGATTAGAACCTAGATCTGTTTGATTCTCAATCTTCATTCATAATTTCTGTTTTCTGAGCGCCTGGATGTATACTTTGGTGTCCAGCAGGTACTCTAACATCTCTGGGAGTAACTTAGAACTTTCCAAAAACTAGAATCCTGATATCTACTGCCAGATACCCCTAACAATGACTACCCCTTCCAAAACCAACTCCTCCATGGAAACCTAGAAGGTATGGCCCTCCATGAAAAGCCAGTACCTCATGGCTCTTTGTATACTAATCAGCACTAAGCTTTAGGGGTTTGCATAAAGATTACATGTTCCCATTTTCCTTGATGTATAGGTTCAATTCTAATTTTTAAAAGAATTATAGTTAGAAAATATTTTCATATACCATTGATTTTTTAGCAAATACCTTAACACTGGTGTTTGTTTCACTTGATTCCTTTTTTAAGAGCTTATCACATATGATTGCTGCTAAAGCATTAAGATCTTTTGTCCTCCACATGTAGAAAATTGGGTTCTTGATGACTTCTTGTTCCACTCTGTTCCCTCATATTATTCGGTTTGTCTGTCCTTTAAAATCTTCTCCTTTACTCTGGTCATTCTTATTCTTTTACCAGTAAAATGTGATATGTTATTTATTAATATCCCAAGTCTGGTTTTCAAAATTTATAAAATTGATTTGTAAAAACATATAATTCATGTGGTTTTGTTCATATCCATAAACAAGTAGTTACAAACTAGCAACTAAAATGAAATTCTCTTATAGTCCTTGTACCATCTAGTTTAGGACTGAATAGTAAGGTTTGGGATTTGAGTTAAAATCCAAATGTATGCTTCATATAATATGCTTAATTATTTGGGGAATTTTTAAGATAGATATTACTATTTTAAATGATATTGCATTTTCCAAATGACAAGTCGCACATGTAATTTCACATGGGAGTGTTTTTAAGACAACTGCATGCAATGGAATTATGTATGTCAAAAAAACAGTTGTTCTAAATCTCTGACATTTCCACTTATGCTATTACCTCTCATTAAAAATATAAAAACACACACTTAGTTGCTAAAAATAAAACAAAAAGGTTACTGAAAAGGAAAACAAATAGTACTAGATAATTGACCTCACAAATGCTTGAGCAATAATAAAATCAACCAAAAAGCATCAACCATTTGGTAAAGTTTTTTCAAACCCAATGTGACTATAATTCATCTCACTGTATATCAGAAATAATTTGTTTTATTATAGATTATCTATCGCACTCCCTGCCCGCAGAGAGATAAGACACAGGCCTGGTTCTTTTGAGCTCTTTATTTTGCGCGCTTCTTCCTCATAGTTCTTTCTTTGTTCTCCTTCTTTTGTTCCCCCTTTGAGGAACTTACACTCCAATATATACAGTACTTGTAACCAATCAGCATTTTCGCACGAGGGGAGAGCATTAACAGATACAGGCAGCGAAGGCAGGCATATAGTGGACCTATACTGTCCATCAGGGAGCTTAGCCAATCCCTCGAACTTCCTCAATATAATGTCAGTTGTTTGTGCAAAAGTTAACTGCTCTGGCTCACTGCCAGGCGCCATCTTAGCCTTGCCACACCTAGGGCCAGGGGTCCGGCCGAAACCCCGACAGTTCCCCCTTTTCTCTTTTAAAAAGAAAAGGAAAGCTCGGGACCGTGCCTGTCTTAGGCGGAGTGGTCAACCACCGTCCTTACCCGTCATCGGATAACTGCAGAGCATGCTACAGCTCCTGTCTTAGGTCGGTACGGTGGTCACCTCCTTCCTTACCCGTCTGGCTAGCGATCCAGCCTCGTGAGCCATACTTGTGGGGAACTGCCGGCCTCTAGGGCAGCCATGGCCTGATGGAAAATGATACGATCTCTAGCTTGATCTCGGCGCATGCGCATGATAAAGCGTGTGAGGAAGACAACAGCAACAACCATGAACATACAAAAGGCTCCCATACCTGCCCATTTTTTTACAAAACTGAAAGAAGAGGATAGCCAACTTAGCACTTCGGACATAGGGGCTACATTAACTCTAGTAGCATTGAGACTAACAATTTGAGATCTAAGAATAGCAGTAAGATTATCAAATTCGTAAGACCAGTTTGTTTGTAGCTGAGCAGACAAGATTCTAGACAAGTTTGCTGCATAGCTAAGGTTATGGTAAGCTACAGGTGTAACGCACAGTCCCGCCAGATGATAAATACATCCCACGTTTAACAGTTCCTGTAAAATGTCCATTTGTTCTTGAAGTAAGTCCACTCGCTGGTTCATAAGGAGTATGCCTGCTGTTAGATGTTGGTTTAGGGTCTCTTTAGTCTGTAAGGCTGCAGCTATATTTTCGGCCAAGTGATTGACTGCTGTTGCTGTAGGTATGGCAGTTGCTAGTGCTGCTGTTGCAGAAACCACTATTGCAGTGACCATAGCCGCTGTGATGTCAAATTCTCTCCTGTTTCTTGATAGCAACACTGGCAATTTTGCATCTGTAACAGAGACTGGGACTGGTAGGAAGGTAGGAACACACATTAAGTCTGCCAGCAGGAACCTAGAAGCATTTTAACATTGAGGGATAGCACAAATCTGAAGTACAATTGAGAGAAGCAGTTGTTTTGTTACATAGTTGAACTGTTCCTCCTAAGAGACTAAAAAGAGGTAGTAAGTTAGTTTATTCCGTGGAAACACACGAACTGAGCCGCAGCTCCAGTAAAGCACCGGGTTACCCTTATTACCCAGAGTTAAAAAAAAAAAAACCCCAAACAAAGAGACAAAGAGAAAGTTTATCTTTAGGGGACCTGAAGGTCTCCTCTATTCCCCCTTTTTGTTTATAAAGAACATTTTTGAGGGTGAGATGTGTATGTTCAACAATACCTTGTTTTTGTGGGTTATAAGGTACATCTGTGGTTAGAGTTATTTTAATTTTAGTGAGGAATTGGTTCTTACCAATTTTAGTTTTTAAAGAAAAATTTAGACTTTATAATGTAGTACAAATTTTTAACAGTTGCTTAACCATAATTGTATAAACCCCTATTTTTAATAAAACTTAAGAGACACAAAGTTAAGAAAGAATTGGTGTTTCTAAGAAATCCTTGTCATTTTACCATGTCATTTTACCATATAGATTAAACTTTGGCTTATATCAGAACATTAGTATTTCACCTTAGGAAAAACCTTAAATAGCTTTAGCTGTTTCACATACACACAACCAACTTAGTTACACACAGACTTGTTGAAACTTGCCCTTTGTTACACACAGACTTTTTTATCCAGAAACATTTTCTTTTCCTTTTTATTAAATACATTTTTAAACCCAGAACCTTTTATTTTCTCTTCCCTATTTGTTGACCCCTTTTTGTTCACATTCTGAAACAACTCTTATGAAATTTCTGAATTTAGATAAATCACCCTATTTTAATAAGATTAAATATTTTGTTGTTTATAGTACTCTTAATTGAAACACAGTTGAAACTTTTGGGGCCCTTTATATATAGAATTCCACTTGTTAGGATATAACTCTTAGTAACCTTGTTTTTAGTTTAGTGATGACACAAAGCAAGTTTAAACCCTTTTATTTACCAACCTATGAAAACACCAATAATGTTTAAGTATGATACCCCATGGAATTTGAGGAGTTAAGAGTACTTGATGTTATTTAACAATTAGCATTTTAACTTTGTAAATTAACCAGACGTCTCTACAAACACATTTGAGTAATCCCATACATGTTAACTCCAATTTATTTATTTTATAAAAACCAAGATATCAGACAAGTGTCCTGAACAGGATCCGTTGCCTCTTTCCTGCTGAAGAAAAGTCCTAGAAGCAATTGATATTAGACATTGTTTAACATTAACATTTCATTAGTTTGACCACCTGGAGACTTGTAAGTTATTTTTAAAAATATTTTACTTTTATTAGTTTACCCAATTTAAATTGAACCCTTTTAAATCACGTGAATAAAAGTATTTGGATCCATTTTTAAATTTTAATTTTAAGAGCGCTCAGTTTTGATGCAGATAAGACATAACACCAGACAGTACGACATACAAATAACACAAAATTAAAGGCCTTGTAATTTATAGGTGAATGTTCATTGCAATGAAACAGCTGTTTAAAAAACTTCAGTTGAATAAAAAATAGAACTGATCAAAAATAAAATCATTAACCTAGGTATGTAGGATTAAAATTATGAGCTCAAAAATACAGCATTAAAGAAAAAAAAACAAAACAAAACAAGAATCCTGAAGAATAAGTCAGTTTTATGCAGCGGCCCAGGAATTTAAAACGGACACTTTTTTTCTTCTTTTCTTCTTATCTTTAGGTTACCCCCCTTTTCTCCTTGAGACGCTGTAGTTACATTCCAATGTGGCAGGGGGAGGGAGGATCACCCAGGACTTTTTAACCCTTTTTTTCCTGGTTGAGAAATCAGGTTAGGTTTGAATGCAGAAAATCACAAAACATTATTTTTTACTACTTTTAAGGAATGGAGCTGCTGAGCTCTCTGCCTAGGGGGACCCTCCCCTAAACTGATTTCCCTCTTTCTAACAAGTTGTTCCTTACACCCACTTTCATTTTTATTTTTGTTTGTCCCTGATCTTATTGACGCCCTTTTTGATGTTTTAGACCTTTTCTCTTATATTTTCTCCAAAACCTGACTGCCCTCAGTCAGAGGCTCCACAAAAGAGTGTTTTTTTTTTTAACTATTGCCCACAGGTCTCGAGTCTTCACCGGTGTCAATGTCATCATTAATAGGGCGCTTAGACTGCATTGTTAGCTTCCCAAATGTCCTTTCTAGCTCCTCCCCTGAAAGTTCCTCTTTTGAATCTTCCCCTTCTGAGTTATTATTTCTTTCTGAGTTCTGAGAACAGAACCGTTTCTCTTTAATCTCTTCTAAAACCTGACTTCCCTCTTCCAGGGGTCCCTTTAGATTTTGTTTATCTTTATGTTGTAAGCAAGATTTAATCAGGGACCAAATGGCTAAAGTTCCAACAGGTAACAGCTTTTGTTTTTTTGTTATGCGTAGATCCTCTCCCAGGTGCTTCCACTGAGGAATATATTTAACAACCCTTTATCTAAAAACCACGGAGAGACCTTTTTTATGGTATCAAGGAATGCTCAAGCTGTTCTGCCTTCAGCAGCGTTCCGTGATTCCCCAACAACTCCCTAAGAGGCTGCTTCATTCCAGTCCCAGACAGTTCTGTTCCTATGATTAAATCTTACAGCACTAAGAGCTCCAAGCACACAAACAAGCCACACAACAAACACAAAAATAACACACCACACACACAGTTTGGTACCACTGCATCTATCTATGTAGACTCAATTTTTTCTGGGTTCTTTACCCTTCACTGCCGGCTACCAATGACGGACTCAAGGTCATAAATGAACTACAAATGACGGACTCAAGGTCTTAAAATGAAATACCAATGACGGACTCAAGGTCTTAATATGAAATACCAATGACGGACTCAAGGTCTTAATATGAAATACCAATGACGGACTCAAGGTCATAAATGAAAATAAATAATTACCTCTTACTTTATCTGTAGATTCCCGGGTTTCGGCGCCAGCTATCGCACTCCCTGCCCGCAGAGAGATAAGACACAGGCCTGGTTCTTTTGAGCTCTTTATTTTGCGCGCTTCTTCCTCATAGTTCTTTCTTTGTTCTCCTTCTTTTGTTCCCCCTTTGAGGAACTTACACTCCAATATATACAGTACTTGTAACCAATCAGCATTTTCGCACGAGGGGAGAGCATTAACAGATACAGGCAGCGAAGGCAGGCATATAGTGGACCTATACTGTCCATCAGGGAGCTTAGCCAATCCCTCGAACTTCCTCAATATAATGTCAGTTGTTTGTGCAAAAGTTAACTGCTCTGGCTCACTGCCAGGCGCCATCTTAGCCTTGCCACACCTAGGGCCAGGGGTCCGGCCGAAACCCCGACAATTATCAAAATAAATATATACTACTTTACCCTATATTTTTAGGCATTTTTCCCTTGGGTTTTACTTGGGAATATCTCAACATTAAGTCATCATATTTACATGCTAACAAATTGAAGTGATCGAAGATTACTTACTATTCAATGAAACTTTTTACCACCACCATTTCAAGGTATGCCTATGAAGGAACTGTCCAACCCTTTCAGAAAATTATTGGGTTGACTACTGTGCTGGTGTTCACTGTTGTTTTTCCAACATCATTATTTTAAGAAATTGATGACTTTATCAACACCTGTGAAGTGCTGGCATTAACTCAACTCTTTGTTGAATCTACCTTGAACTTCAATGCCTAGCACAGAGGGGAAACTGGAACTGGTATTGAGAACAACAGCCAGAATTGTCCTCAAAATTTATCAAGTTTACAGGAGCTCTTCCAGCAAATATATGAAACTAAAAGTCACAAAATTTTGTATTTTGAATTTCTGTTGATTTTAGAATATTTGTCCCTATCTTTAACATTATTTGGTAATAACATATGATCTTATTTTACCTAAGTAATCCTAGAATTGGAAATTTATCCTTTGTGTGTGTTCCATAGTTTGTTTTTATGACTTTAGAATCAAACAAAAAAAAATATAAATAAAGGAAAAAAGACTGGAACTGGAGGATATTGCTTGTACATAAATGATAGCTAAGTGATTTACCTTTGCAAAAAAAGTTTAATTTTTCTTCTCTATCTGAATGCATTAAATTTCCTCTAACAGTCTTCCTTGCTGATTTTCCATTCATTTAGGTTCACATCAAATCATAAAATAATATTATTCCTCATTATCTAAATGCCTAATCTTCAGTCAAAACTTAGATAATGTGCACAAAATTTCTTCATCTAAAACATTTTAAGAATGTTTATGTCATTTTTTCACAAAGATAGGAATTTAGAACACTGGGTAAGGGCAATTGTTTTGGAGTTATTCTTGAATATTTGAGATACTCAATTTGAGATTCAAATGTCACAATCTTAGTTTCTGCATCACACAGAAACCAAAGTTGAGGGAAGCAAATAGCATGAATGAGATGAAAATCAGTTGATCACTTCTAACGAGAGGGAGGATATAAGATTGAAAATTATATTAAAAACAAATAGTCGTAATGAAAATTAAAATTTTCCAAGGGCTTATGGAACCATGCTCTTCATTAAACACTTCACATATTTTTTAATACATACACTAGGTATTGAGGAGAGACAGAAACATAGGAAGAAGATTAAAAAACAAATTAATAAAATACTGTAATAGCAGAATCAAATGACTTAATAGTCCAGAAGTATTGTGGAAGTTTAGAGGGAAAATTTAAGACTGAAGAGTTTCTCAAGGATGTTCAACCAGAGTCCTCACTGATCAAGGTCATAACTGATCTTGAAGATGAACAAAGCCTAGGGTCAGCAACTTGATGTTGGTACTGTTTTAGAATGAACAGATTTGGGATGATGATTTGTACAAACTATACTCTCAAGAATATAATTTTTATTTTATTTGGAAATTTTAATTGTCAAGAAAAAAAGATATTCTCACTCTTGATTATCATATTTTTTCCATGTTAAAACATGGTATTTGAGGTCAAATTAATGTAACATTGTAAATTTGATCGTGGGACCTGGTACAGGGAGTCATGACAGTTTTGAGACTCTGCTTGTGTCAGGCCCCATCTGGTGCTTCCCAAACACAATAGGAAGAGAAAGTCAAACTATACAAAGGCTTATCAAGACATCTCTTCATTCATCACTGCCGAGACACACAAATAAAATGTGTGTCTTGCTCTTTGTCTCAGCTCAAAGCTAACCAACATCCTCTGACTGACATAGTCTTTCTAAAACTATGCTAATATTTTCCATCCAGTACTATCAAGTTCTAGCCCAGTAGTCTTCAATCTGGTTAGATTGACTGCCATTTTTAACCAATATTTTATAATAACTGTTCATGATCATGAAATGCATAGGAAAAAGTCAAACTTTATGTTTTAAAACAAATATTTGTTCTAAAATATAGTATGTTGATGAAACTGTTCAGGTGTGGTAGGGTCAACAAGTTAGGAGACCACTGCCACTGGTAAGATGATCTGTTACAATTCCTAAGAGTAGGAGCACAATAAGCCATGCAGTGGGGAGGGCTTCCAGGGTGGATCAGCAGAAGGAAAAGGAACTCTTCCAAGAGCCTTTATCGTGGTTTCTGTGCAAGGCTGAGTAGGCAGGCTTGGGGATGGTGCTGTGCAGAAGACCCATTCCTATTTGTCTGTGTCTGGTCCTGGGGTGACTAAGGCAAATGGATGGTGACTTGGAGTGTAAGAGTCTGACATAGCAGGCTTTGGTGTTGGCTCTGGGTTGGTTGGTTTGCATTTGAAAGGAGTGCTCACAAGTGAGTTGTTCACTCTCTCAAGCAAGTGGGTAATCCTGGGAGGGCAATCCCTCTAGTTCCATTGGCAACATCCCACAGCATTGGTATACAGAAAATAAAAGACATGACTAATACAATATTATGCCCTAAATCTATTAAAGGCATTTATTTGACATATATTTCAATGTGTAAAATATCACTTATGATTACACAAGCTATATTAAGTAGTCAGATCTTTGCATAAAAAGATGGAATAATTGTGAATGTGATGCAAGAACAGACTGTTCCTGCTGGAAGGGTTTTTATTTGTTTTTTGGTTGTTCTTCCGGCACTCCCCTGCCTTTTTGTGACTCAGATATCCTAATTGGCATTGCCAGCAGGAAACTGCCTTTCCTAAGTGGTGAGCAATTTTTTTGGGGAAAAAAAAAGTCTTCCCTCAATTTACATAGTAATGACATTTGTTGAAAAATTCAGCAAATATGTAAATTCAAAACTTTTTGAACATTTTAAATTTACATGTAAAATTAAGTAGGAATTTAGGCTTCATAATAATAAATAGATTTTCTTCTACATTCATGCCCCGTTGGGGACATATAAGATCCAAACTATTGTAATACCTATTTGATCAAAAATGAAAATCTGATCCAGCCAATGTATGTTTTTTTTCTTTAATTAACCTCTGTATCATTGCTGAACATTCTGTCCACCTTTCCTGTCTTCATTTAGAGCTTGACTCAACAGTTAAAAACTTTAAAATTTGTACTGATATCTGAAACCACTAAACCTAACATTAGTAGCACAAAAAGGAGCATTTAACACGATTTGATTATTTCCATATGGTCCTTGTAACTACATGGTGCTTTTCTTTTCTTCTTTTTATGTATTTATTTATTTATATTTTGCAAGCACCACTTGGTGTTTTTGCACCAGGATGCTTACACAGATTTGGGATGTTCCACTGGTTTTGTGTTTATATATATATATATATATATATATATATATATATACATATACATACATATATATATGTATGTATATATGTATAATATATTTTTTATATATTATATACATATATATAAAATTTCACTAATGCTAAAGAATCATAAAACAACCTCACAGAGTAGCACACATTGTGACCTAGGTAACTGGGAGAGGCTTGAAGTGTGCCCAATGCACATTTTGTTTATTCCAAACACTTGGGTACATCTGAGTGCAGTATTCTGCATTCACTTTAGTGATCCCCATGGATAGAATGTTATAAAAAGCACACTCAAAATTTGCTAATGTTCACATTATTCCCTAATCTATTAATTGCCTTGGAACAAATTCACAGTTTTAAACCCAACATTATAGCAGAAGTGACTGTACTTCAATCACTGTTAAAACAAAAACACCCTACAAATTTTTTAAATGCTCTTGGGATAACAGCTACAACTACTTGGATGCTGTAGTTCTTCTTGATTCTGGTTCAGGAAACATTATCTCTAGGGTGTCTTTGGCATGTTGAGCTCATTTGTTTGTTTAAGTCTCAAAATACTCATTTCCTTTGCTTTCAGACTTGCCTACACACCAGTTATATGGGAGCATAAAAGAGGGAACAATTATCTTAATTGTGAAAGACCAGAGAAACCTTGGTAATGCTGATGAGATGGATCTGAAGAGTAAGTGAGTTATCTCCAGGCAGTCTGAATAAAAGCCCCTATGCCTGATTTGATTGAATAGGCTGTAGAAGTATTTAAGTTTGTTAGAATGTAGGCTATGTTGGTGGACTGGCAGGGAAGGACTTGGAAAGTTCTTTGTCATGTGTGTTTTGCCATGTGATGATTCCTGTGAATCTATGTAAATTGGCATTTTAGTTCTGATTAATATGATTATTCTTTAACAGCAAACTCCATTTTGATCCTTCTCTTATAACACAAGCTGTAACTGAGCCAAGGGGCTGGCTAATAGCAACCTTGACAACTATGCACCTGTATGCAAATAGGAGAGTTGGTGTCCTGGATGTTTCCCTTCAAATCTGACATCTGGAAGGATAATACCTGTCTGGAACCATAAATATCAGTGCCTCCAGACTTGATGTGCTCCAGGCTTGAGACACACCTCACCATGACATCAGGCTTTGTGAGTATTCATTCTGCATTGACCTTGGCCATCACAGGCTCTGCCAGAGGGAGCAGTCCTTTGCTTCACCAAGGACAACTTGACAGCATTCTAGATCTGTTTGAGAGTGACCTTGGAGAGACTGATCTCCCAGACCATTTGGACAATTTCTGCCATGAATGCATGTGTTTGGTTCATTACTAGCACTCTGTACTTGGTAATTTAATTTTACTTATTTTGGCCTATAATTTCATATATTCTTTTTGTTTATTTTGCTTTGACTATGTTGCAATAAACCAATTAATTCAGGAACTATCTTTGTTTCATCTGCCTTGAAAATAAAGTTTGCCCCTCTTGGAGGAATTATTATCCTTGAGGTTAAATTATCACAGAACCAGCCCACCCTTATTGGTCCAGTGTGAAACCATGTAAATATGTTTGAACTTTATTCTTGAGTGACAGCCAACTTGCAGCAGGAGTATGACACACTCCATATGTGTCTAGAAAGATTAGTATAGTATAGACAGAAGGTCATTCCAACAAACTGTTGGGATAGTACCTCTTAATTTGAATATTAGGAAGTTCTCAAAAATGCAAAGGATAAACACGAGTTAAGGCAAGCATCTGTCTGTGAAAAATGTTATAGAAAAAATAATCACTATCCTTTGTTAAATAGCTAACATATGCTAGGCAGGGTTTCATGCCCTACAGCATTTTGTTTTTAAATTCTCAGAACATCCATATGAGTTTGATCTCATTTGCTCATATGTTCTCCCTGGTTTACAGGTAAGACTGGAGCTGCAGTTTAATTAATTTGCCAAAAATTTATGCAGTTACAGCATGTGCCCAGTTTATTAACAATGTACATTTTCATTCTCCAGCTTGTCCCAATTTTGTGGGAAGAAAGCAAACAAGAAAGGCTCTTGTAAGCTTTTCGTGCCTTTTAGAAATTAATACACTGCAAAATGTGAAGGGTACATGTTGAAATGTGTACTGAGATAACCATTAAAAACATAAAAATGTAAAACTAAGAAGTTAATAAGGGAGAAAAATGCAATGATAAAAACTACTTATTAATCCAAACAAAGTCAGAAGAGGGGAAATAAAGAATATTAATGAGACTAGCTGAAAACAAATAGCAAGATAATGGAATTAAACCAACATAAGCAGGAATTAATTTAAATGTGAAGAGATTAAATCCTCAAAAGACAAAAATTACTACTCTGGAAGAAAAAAAGCAAATAAAATCAAACTATTCACCTCAAATGTACATGCTAAATATAAAGACATAGATGGGTTAAAATAAACACCAGATGCAAGAATACCAAAAAGCAAACACAAAAGAAACAAGAATGGGTAAAAAGAGGAACTTGAAAAGATGGTAATATTTTGAAAACAAAACAAAAAACAGCTCCGAGGAATGAGAGAGTTTGCAAGAGGTAAATAGAAGATTTCTATGTAACTTGACAGCCAGTTTTAAGTTGGAGCTCACAAAGTTTTAGAATTCAAGTCTCTAATAAGCCTAATACAAAATACCACTGTATAAATACAATTACAGATGTGGTTAGGTTAAGCCACAATGAAATGGTTTTTGCTAAAAATCTGAAAGTGGAAACATAGACTTCTAATATAGACGCAACTCTCCCAAATATTGTGCCGTTCAACATTTTACAACTTAAATGCCAAAACATTTCTGATCGTATCTTCACAACGTGGAAGTTAACTGTTCTTGATGAAATCATTTTCACAAGAAAATATAAAACAATGAGCAGTTTATTCAATTTAGTTTTATAATACCCACATCATTCGAAACATAAAAGGATTTTGCAGTTGTTTAATAATAAGGAATTTGTACTTTCATAGAGACAAAATCATTATCTGGTTGACATTTAGTTTCCCATGATTTGTTTTATAAACAATAAAAGATAATTGAATTATATTTCAGAAAGTATTTTAGGGCCAATTGCATTTTAAAGCCATTCAATTTAAAGACATTAAAATTTTCATAGCCTTTACATATAAGTTACTAGAATTTACCCACATACCATATATAAATTATATGATCACAGACATAGGACTTTTGTGTTGGTAGGACAAGAATAATATCATACCATTTTCTTTTCTTTCTTTTCATTTTTGTGAGAAAGATACTGCTTAAAATTGTTTAATTGAAGTGTAACGTATACAAATGCACATAAGTGTATAGCTTAATGAATTTTCACAAATTGAACCTATCTGTGCAACCAACGCCAAGATTAATAAATGAAACATTAGTGACTTTTTTTTTTCCTTCTCATACTGGGGATTGAACCCAGGGTCACTTTACCAATGAACTACATCCCCACCCTTTTTTTTTTTTTTTTTTTTTTTTGAGAAAGAGTCTCACAAAGTTTCCCAGACTGTCCTCAAATGTGCTTGCCTCCTGCTTCATCCTCCCAAGTAGCTGGGATTACAGGGATGAGCACGGCCTCCAGTATGATGGAAAGCCAGCACCCGGATGGAGTAGGTTCCTACTCAGAAGGTGTGAAGCGCCTGTGAAAACAAAAGTCTGAAATAATCAGTCAAAGATTAAAGACAAAGCCAAAGTTTAGATTTAAAAAACGGAGCACCAGATTGGTCTTTCAGTCCTGATAGGAACTGGAACTGAACCACTCAAAAGGTCCCAGTTCTTTATTTAAGGGGGAGCACATCAAAGGCAGGGATAAGGTTTCAGTGGGAGGAGTTTTGTATGGGTGCTTGTTTCCCCGAGGTGGCAGGGGTCTTGCAGTAAACCGGCTGATTGGCCTTGGCATTTCTGGGAGGTTGTGCTTAAATTTGGGTGATCAGGTCAGGGTGCCAGCATGAAGTGGGCTGTCTTGAGTCAGTGAATTTCTACCTGGGACTTCCCCGGACGGCAACTTCCCTGCCTATCACTCGAACATTGCTCAATTCACACACAAGCTTCATAGATGGCTCCCAGCACCCCAGCATATTGTTAAATTTCCTGAAAGTCCTAGATTGCTCAACTGAAGTGAGAAAACAGAGAATTAAATCTCTTTCTTCTGCAGCTTCAGATATGTTCCACATGAAGCAGTAATAAAGAAAACATATTGCAAAATATCTTCATGTCAGATATTCAGCACCTGTGCAATGTGTCCCACCATCAGTTAAACTTGGGCTTAATACCAAAAGTTGATCTTGACCTAAGTTTTCTGCTATTAAAAGAAAAAAAGTAAGACACTCCTTCCCTTCAAAGCATTTTGAGAATATTGCTTCTTTTCACATTTGAAAATCTGTTTTGATAGCAAAGTGGAAGGAACACCTGTAACGACTCTTGTACATAGAGACTATCTTTTGATTTGTGGTTATTTGTAGTTAAAGACTATCTTTTCCTTATGTGGCTGTCTATAGACATATTACTATTTGTACTTCCTCCACTTCACAGTGCTGAACAAAGCATGCTCATTTCTCACTACCTGTGGTTTAGGATGATCTCTCTGAAGCTACCAGAACTTCATCACTATACCTCTTTAATTGCCTGATCTCCCTGAGATTGTCTCATCATCTCTAAAATGGAAAAGAAGTGCTGATTTCACAGAAAATGTAAGGATGAAATATATTACTCTATCTGAAATGCCTAGTGAAGATCTGAACATAGAAGAGAATTAATACGAAAACAAATGATTTCTTTGTCAAAGATCATGTTAGGAATGTCTGCATGGCTCCTGGCTCCCCAAATAATCCAACCTGTTCTTTCAACTCTTTCCATCCAAGTGAGATTGAAGCGCATTCACAGGAAAGCTAATGCTCATGATTGCCTTGGATGAGGCTCAATTTTCTCACTGTTCAGGTTTAAATTTAGAGGACAGGACAGGTGTCATCCTTTCCTCCCTTCTCCTAAGAGTCACAGCCAACACTTCTCTAACAAAAGTTAGAGAGCGAAAAAACATAACAGAAGAACTTAATCAAAGTTTTATGTGACACAGGAGCCTTCAGACTCATCTAATGTAATGGACTGGAAATTTAGCAAAGCCGATCTATTCAGGCTCTTCTGGACCTCACTGTGCAGGGTTCCTCCTCCAGGGTACGCAGCAGGACCCCTTCCAGAACCAGGGTCTTATTGTCTACTACCAGACAAGGCAGGCAGATCTTTTCTTTATGACCCATTTTTAAACACAAGGGCAGGGAAAGGTTAGAATAATCTTTTAGGCTTTATGGCTTGCTTGGGGAAAAGGAGCTCTAGTTTCTACGACCCTCTTAGAGGAGAAGAATTCTGATTTCTATGATTTCATTTGGAGAAGAATGAGGGCTTAGAGACGAGAGGGCAGGAGGGCAGAGAGACCTTGGTTCTGAGGTTATTTCTTGGTTCTACCAATATCCTTTAGTTCAGAATACTCAGCACTCCAAACTGTCATACTTTGGGGTATCATTTTCTGAACCCCAATGAGTTCTTATCCTAGCTCACCCGTAGGAGTTACTCTGTGGTCTTATTTAGTAATGTATTTCCTGAGACCTTTATTCCTGCTGTCAGAATTTAGGGCAGCAGGAGTAGGGGCTTGGGTTGATTTGGACCTTGGCTGCTCATGAGTCCCCACAAAGCTGCAGTTTATGATTCCAGGATGCCTAGAACTCCATCCTCTCTCCCTGGTCTTCCTTCTGGATACAATTCCATCCTGAAGTGAACATTTAGAATCCTTTCCCTATGATTAAAAATCAAGACACTGTTAATAAAATAAAATCTCAAAAGTAAATATTCAGCAGCAATAATGGGGAGGCTCTATATCATGGTTGGTTATTCAAAGCAGCAGTTCCAAAATGCAATGGCAAAAACTGCATATGTGGAATTCATCCAGAGCATATAATAGTGTTAGGTACTACTGGATCTGCTGATTCTTGCAGGCTTGCAATGTAGTTGTGTTAATGGGATGCTTGTGCCAGTATATCTAAGAGAAGACTCATGGTGCCATGAGTCTCAAGCACAAAGCCATAGGGCTTCAGAAGAAACTCAAAGCGATTGAGTGTCATTGGACATGGGTAGAATTATATTAATAGAGAGGTTAGGAAGCACAAAATGCCTAAGGGAGCAAGAATGGGAAAGCACAGAACATATCCATCAAACAGCAGTGACTTTGATTTGAGCATAGGGTATTGGTAGGGAAGCAGGTGTTACACCAAAGTAAAACAGTTGAGGGTTGCAGAATGAAGGCCTTGAGTGTCGTACAAAGCTTTGATGATCTCAAAAGGCAATGGAGAGTCAATAATTTTTTTTTTTTTTTTTAACTTTTGGACTTCCAAATAGCCCTGTGTTTTAGGGAGATCATTTTGATAGCTATAAAAAGGCTATTAAATGGGAAAAGGAAAATGATTCCAAAATGGAAACTTTAATCACTGTACAAAAAACAGGAAGGCATTACAGATGGAACTTAGGTAGGAGGTAGGAAACACATGGCCGAGTTAGAAACTATGTAGCATCTAGATTAGATGTTGCTATAAAATATTAAGCCTTGGGAGAAAGGTGATGTTCCCTATAGAAACTGTGCAATGAAGAAAGTAATGGTTATCTACTGTGGAAGATGTAGAACTGTGTAGCATAGTTTCCCCTTGTCTATGGGTTATACCTTCCAAGACCCCCAGGGGATGCCTAAAATCACAGAGAGGATCAAACCCTGCATTTCCTGTTTTTCCCTATGCATTCATACCAATTGTAAAGTTTACAAATTAGGCACAGAAAGAGATGAAGATCACTAATAATCAAATAGAAGACTTATAATAATATGCTGTAAAAATTATGTGAATATGATCTTTCTCACACAATGGCTTATTATAAAGTACTACCCTTTTTGTGATGATGTGAGACAATAAATACCCATGGGAGAGGTTGATGTTGTAGACACTGTGAGGGTTACATGAACGAAGCACTGCAATACTATGACAAACTTAACCACAAAGGATGTTACATGACTAATGGGTAGGTAGTGCAAACAGTGTGAACACACTAGAGGAAGATGATTTACACCCTGGGTGGTAGAGTAGGACTGCATGAGATTTCATAATGTTACTCAGAATAGCACACAGTTCAAAAAGTATGATTTATTTCTGGAAATTTACATGTAATATTTATAGACCGTGCAAGAGTGTAGGTAACTCAAGCCCCTAAAACCAAAACTGGAGATAAGAGGGAACTACTGTATCTATTTATGTACCAGTGGAATTTGACTCGATAATGAGGAAAGTAAAAGAAACAATTGGACTGAACACTAAGGAAGAATCAATCCTGGAAACTGATTTTGAAGCTTTCTCTCAGGTAAAAGTTGGAGCCATGTAATTGGTCATATTAGTGATGAAGTGATTAAGAAAAAAAGTCACTCCACAGTGTCCTATTCCATATATTCCATTCAGATCAAGAACAATGAAGACAGAGAAAGGCTGGTAAAGGATCAGGACAGTAGGGTAAACCTCAGAAAGGGAGAGCAAGATTGTCATGGTAGGAAGCTTTCTTAGGACCTTTTGTTGGGCACCATTTTGTTTCAGTGGTGGTACCACACACTGTCAAGTCCTTTCCTGAAGTCTTCTTTGTAATTTGGTTCTCATCTCAGAGCAACACTGAACATAATACTAACTGAATATCAGCAATCACTGGTGGTTCTTGATTCTATTGCTGAAGATATAAGGCATATGAAATACAGCATACCACCACAAATCAACAAGCTGGAGAAGAATCAACAAACAAATAAAGTAAAATGAAACATAATTTCAAGATAATTATGGAAAAAGTTCAACATGGGCTAAGTCTTTATTATGAAAGACTTAGAGGAGGAAAAGTTTATGTTGGGAAGATGGCAGAATAGAGGAGGTCGTCTTCCCGGCTGCTCTGTGTCATGAAACCAAGAAAGCAGACAGGCAGCTTCTCTGCAAGGTGGGTGAACAAAAAAAAGTTGGGGGGGTACTTTAGTGGAACTTAAAACTGGTTATCAAAGCATACTGGGGACACAGGAGGTCAGATATAATAGTGGAAAGATATCTAGTGGCACAGCCACAGCCATAGCAGAGCCAGAAACACAAGCCGGTCCTTCTGTGACCATAGTGGAGAGATAAAGGAATTAAAGGAAACCACATTTTTGGGAAAGCTGAGGTGTGTCTGGGTATGGAGTGTTGAGGGACCAAGGACATTGCCCAACAAACCTGAAAGATGCACTGCATGATATCTGTGTGTGGGGAAAGAAACCGCCATAGGAAGGAACCATTTGGCAGCTGCAGTGCGGGGGCCAATAGCTGAGGAAGCTGATTCCTGGCAAACCCAAATCTGGCCCAAAATACAGGCTGAGTAAACATACATACAGTGTGCTTAAGTGACCAGAACAAAATCGAACATGGAGAGAGGTTTACACAGGAGACAACTGGTCATGGAAACCCACCTGACTCTACCCCTCCCCCTCCAATCTGACTACTTGCAGGACCTGCTGGGAGACACATCTGGCGAAGAATTCAGAAGGGTGGGGACAGGAGAGATTATTTGGAGACTGAATCCAAGAATAGGATACATGGAGTCCACAAATGATATAGGGGACTAAGAATCGGCTCCCCCACCACACAAGTGGAACCCAAGGGAGATTCTTGGGGTAAAGTCTTCCAACGTGGACCCTGAAACAAGGGAACAAGTCAACTCAAGCAAAGCAAGACTGTCCAATAATAGAATCCATTGACACCACAGTGAAAGAAATGTCAAAGAAGGAATTTTGAATGTACGTGGTTAAACTGATCTGCAAAGTAAAGGACAGTATAAGGAATGAAATAGAAAATACAGGAAGTGAAAGATCATTTCAATAAAGAGGCAGAGATTCTTAAAAAAAAAAAAAAAAAGCAGAAATCCTTGAAATGAAGGAAACAATAAGCCAAATTAAAAATTTAATAGAAAGCATCTGCAATAGATTAGACCACTTGGAAGACAGAAACTCAAGCAATGAAAACAAAATATATAATCTTGAAAATGCAGTTTACCACAGATGTTAAGAAACCATGAACAGAAATTCCAAGAATTAAGGGATAACATTAAAAGGCCACATTTAAAATTTATCATGTGGAGATTTAAACCAAAGGAACACACAATCTTTTCAATGAAGTAATATCAGAAAATTTCACAAAATTAAGGATGAAGTGGAAAATCAAATACAAGAGGATTACAGGACCCCAAATGAACAAAATTACAACAGACCCACATCATATTATAAGAAGCACATAATAATGAAAATGTCTATCATACAGAATAAGGATAGAATTTTAAAGACTGCAAGAGAAAAATATCAGATTACATATAGGGGTAAACCAAATCGGATCTCAATTGATTGCTCAACCAGACCCTCAAAGCTAGGAGGTCCTGGGATAGCATATGCCAAGCTCTGAAGGAAAATGAATGCCAACCAAGAATCCTATATCCACCAAAATTAAGCTTGAAATTTGAAGATGAAATAAAAAACTTCCATGATAAACAAAAATTAAAAGAATTCACAACTAGAAAGCCTGCACTACAGAATATGCCAACAAAATATTCCATGAAAATAAAATGAAAAAAGAAAAGAAAACGAGCAAAGGGAGGAACAACACTAAAGGAAGAGTCAATCAAAGGAGAAACTAACTCAAGTTAAAAACTAGAAATAAACCAAAATGACCGGGAATACAAATCATATCTCAATAATAACCTTGAACATAAATGACCTAAACTCATCAATCAAAAGACAAAGACTGGCAGAATGTATTAGGAAACAGGACTCAACACTATGCTGTCTCAAACACACTAACTTCATAGGCAAAGACATTCACAGACTAAAGGTGAAAGGATGGGAAAAAACATAACTCATATGGATCATGTAAACAAACAGGGGTTTCTATCCTCATATCAGATAAAGTGAACGTAAGCCAAAGTTAATCAGAAGGTACCAAGAAGGACATTTCATACTGCATAAGGGAATTATACATCAACAAGACATAACAATCATAAATATTTATACCCCAAACAATGGAGCATCTACATAAGTCAAACAAACCCTTCTCAGTTCAAGAATCAAATAGACCACAACACAATAATACTGGTGACTTTAACACACCTCTCTCACCACTTGATAGATCTTCCAAAGAAAAAATAAACAAAGAAACTATAGAAATCAATAATACAATTGATAATTTAGACTTAACAGACATATATAGAATGTTTCGTCCATCAACAAGCAAATACACTTTCTTCTCAGCAGCTCATGGACTCTTCTATAAAATAGACCATATGTTATGCCACAAAGCAATTCTTAGGAAATTAAAAAACAATAGAGATAATACCCTGCATTCTACCAAATCATAATGGGATGAAATTAGAAATCAACAATGAAATAAAAAGTAGAGGCTACTCTAACACCTAGAGATTAAATAATACGCTATTGAATGACAACTGGATAGCAGAAGAAATCAGGGATGAAGTTAAAAAAAAATACTTAGAGGTAAATGAGAATAGTGATATAACATATTAAACACTCCAGGATACTATGAAGGCAGTGCTGAGAGCAAAGTTCATTACACTGAGTTCATTCATTAAAAGAATAGCAATGATTAAATGACCTAACATTATATCTCAAAGCTCTAGAAAAAGAACAAATCAACACCAAAAGCAGTAGAAGACAGGAAATGATTAAAATTGAGCTGAAATCAATTAAATCAAAACAAAGGAATTCAAAAACTTAACAAAACAAAAAATTGGTTATTTGAAATAAATAAATAAAATTGATAAATACTTAGCCACACTAAAGAAGAGAAAGAGAGAAAACTCAAATTACTAAAATTCATGATGAAAAAGGAAACATCATGATAGACACTACTGAAATGTAGAAGATAATCAGAAACTATTTTGAAAATTTATACTCCAATAAAATATAAAATCTTGAAGACATCAACAAATTTCTAGAGACATAACCTACCCAAACTGAATCAGGAGGACATACACAATTTAAACAGATAAATCTCAAGTAATGAAATAGAAGACACCATCAAAAGTCTACCAACTAAGAAAAGCCCAAAACCAGATGGATTCTCAGTCAAGTTCTATAAGACCATCAAAGAAGAATTAACACCGATGTTCCTCAAATTACTGCATGAAATAGAAAAGGAGGGAATCCTTCCAAACTCATTTTATGAAGCTAGTATCAGCATGATACTAAAACCATACCAAGACACATCAAGGAAAGACTTCAGACCTGATGAATATGACTGCAAAAATGTCAATAAAATTCTGGCAAATTGCATACAAAAACATATTTTAAAATAATGCACCATGATCAGGTGGGATTTACCCCAGGGATACAAGTTTGGTTCAACATACAGAAATCAATAACCAAATTCATCACATCAATAGACTTAAAGAAAAGACACATGATCATTTCAATAGATGCAGAAAAAGTATTTGATAAAATATAGCACCCCTTCATGCTCAAAACACTAGAAAATATAAGGCTAGTAGGAACATACCTCAACATTGTAAAGGCCATAGTTCACTGTCAACATTATTCTAAATGAAGAAAAACTGAAAGCATTCCCTCTAAAAACTGGAACAAGACAGAGATGCCTTCTTTCACCACTTTGATTCAACATTGTCCTTGAAACACTAGTCAGAGCAATTAGACAGACCAAAAAAATTAAAGGGAAACAAATAAGAAAAGAAGAACTCAAACTATCACTATTTTTGATGACGTGATTCTATATTTAGAATCCACCAGCAAACTTCTAGAACTAATAAATGAATTCAGTACAGTAGCAGGATATAAAATTAACACCCATAAATCAAATGTGTTCCTACATATCAGTAATGAATCCACTGAAAGAGAAATTAGGAAAACTGCCCCATTCACAATAGTCTAAAACAAAATAAAATATTTTGGAATCAATCTAACAAAAGAGATGAAAGATCTCTACAATGAAAACTAAAGAAAGAAATTGAAGAAGCCCTTAGAAGATGGAAATATCTCCCATGCTCTTGGATAGGCAGAATTAACATGTCAAAATGGCCATACTATCAAAAGCATCATACAGATTTAATGCAATTCCTATTAAAATCCCAATGAAATTCTTCATAGAAATAGAAAAAGCAATCATAAAATTTATTTGGAAAAATAATAGACCCAGAATAGCCAAAGTAATCCTTAGCAAGAAAAGTGAAGCACAAAGCATCACAATACCAGACCTTAAGTTATACTGGAAATTCATATGTAGCAAAATGAAATTAAACCTCTATTTCTCACCCTGCACAAAATTAAACTCAAAATGGATCAAGGACGTAGACACTAGAATAGAGACCTTGTGTCTAATAAAATATAAAACAGGTCCAAATCTCCACTATGTTGGCTCAGGAACTGACTTCCTTAACAAGACTCCCAAAGTGCAAGAAGTAAAATCAAGAATCAATAAATGAGATTGTATCAAACTAAAAGTCTTCTTCTCAGAAAAGGAAACATCAATAATGTGAAGAGAGAGCCTACAGAATGGGAGAAAATCTTTATCATATGCGCCTCAGATAAAACATTAATCTCCAGGATATATAAAGTACTCAAAAAACTTAACACCAAAAAAAAAAAAGTCACAACCCAATCAATACTCAATACATGAACTAAGGAACTGAAGAGACACTTCACAGAAGACATACAATTGATCAAAAAATATATGAAAAAATGTTCAACATCTCTAGCAATTACAGAAATGCAAATCAAAACTATTCTAAGATTCCATCTCACTCCAGTCAGAATGGCAATTATCAAGAATACAAGCAACAATAAATGTTGGCAAGAATGTGGGGAAAATGGTATACTCATACATTGTTGGTAGAACTGCAAATTGGTGCAACCACTATAAAAAGCAATATGGAGGTTCCTTAGAGAATTTGAAATGGAACCACTATTTGACCTAGTCATCCTACTCCTAAGTTTATACCCAAAGGGCTTAAAATAAGTATATTACAGTGATTCAGCCACATCAATATTTATAGCAGCTCATTTCACAATAGCTACACTAATAAATCTAGGTGCCCTTCAACAGATGAATGGATAAAGAAAATGTGGTATACATACACAATGGAATATTACTCAGCTTTAAAGAAGAATGGAATTATGACATTTTCCAGTAAATGGATGAAACTGTAGAATACTATGCTAAGTAAAGTAAGCCAATCCCAAAAATCCAAATATTTTTTTCTGAAATGCAGGTGCTAATTCACAGTGTGATGGGAGGGAGAATAGAGGTACTTTGGATAGTCAGAGGGGAGTAAAGGGGAGGGGTTACAAAGGTAGGAATTTTAGGATGAATTGGACATTATTGCCCTATGTGCATGTATGATTACATGACCTGTGTAACTCTACATCATGAACAACCAGAAGAATGAGAAGTTATACTCCATTTATATATGATGTGTCAAAGTGCATTCTACTGTCGTGTATAACTAATTAGAACAAATTTTTAAAAATTTAAAAATAGATATGAAAGCATTAAGAAAAGTTTATGTTAGGTTCACAGTTACAAAGGATTCGGTTCATGCTCAGCCAATTCCATTGCTCTGGGCCTTAGGCAAGTTAGAAGTTCAAGGAGGAAGGGTGTGGTGGAGGAAATCTCCTCTGTTCATGGCTGCAGGGGAGCAGAGAGAGAGTGGGGAGCCAAGGACAAGATAGAGTCCCCAAAGTGCCACCCCCATGACCTACTTTCTCCAGTTATATCCACCTACCTACAATTAGCACTCAGTTGTTCATTCAAATTATTAATCCATGAAAGGGATTAATCCACTGATGAGGTTACAGTTCTTATCATTGCTTATGAGTTGCATCTCTGAACCTTGCTGCATTGGGGATCATGCTTCAAAACATGAGCTTTTCAGGGAACATTCTACATCTAAACCATAATTCAGATAAAAAACATAATATGTAAGTTTACTAATTGCATTTAAAATAAATTCAAATTAACTTGTGCATATATACAAGGATCAAATCCACTTTCCAGCCAAGATAGACTAAGGAAAGTTTCTTAGTTTTGATACCTCTTCATTTTAAGTTGGTAAATGTATTTTCAAAGATTTCAAACATTAACTCAGTATTTTAATTATATGCCTACTAAAAACTACAGTTTTCTTTAAAAGAAAGTCATTTGTGAACCAATTAAATCAGATTCATATTTTTAATAGAGAAAATTGCTTTTAAAATACCCAACAAAAATTATTCCTTCCAGTTTTGTAGATGTCTTACTGGATGTGAAAATGAGTAGAGAATTACAGTGAGACTACATATGTCATCAAATCATAGCATTACCAAATGTTTTTAATAAAGCTGACATTTGCTTCCTGAATATTTCTGAATCATTGATCTATTTTTCTGAGTGAAGATAAATGATTTCTTGGAAATGTAATATCTTGAAAATCAACTTTTGTTTGCATATCCCAGAAGACCTAAGAACTAGATACTTTTTGCAGAGCATGATCATAAAAACCCATGCTTCATTAATTACTGAAACAATAAATATCAACATAATACATTCATATGAACTTTTATTTGATTCTTTTATTAATCCTATGTGCCAATTCCTGTTGCTAATTTCTTAGACAAGAAGACTAAGAATCAAAAACTCATCCATGTTTACAAATTTGCACAGTTTAAGAGTTGGAATTTGTATTCAAGTCTATTAACTGTATCACTCTTTGGGTAAAATAAGTGATGATAGAGTATTTTTGATAAATCTTGATTATGTATGATGGGACGAATACCAATTCACATTCTGTTCTTCACTTTAAAATGGGCAGACATACACTTAAAACCATAAATACCTTGATAGTGAAAAATAAAGTTTATTTCTACAGTCAAATTTGAATGCATAGGACCCATGGTCTTGAACCATGAATGAACATATTTTTGGTATCATTATTCTGATACTATAGTTAGAATGGAGAATTCTTACATTGGTAAATTCCTTGTTACCTGAGTCAGTAGTTAGGCATTTCTGTATGAACAGATAACTAGGCCATGATGTGGAGGATGCTGTAAGTGAACCAGGTATAAAGAATAAAAGATGTCAACCTAAGTAGCAATTAAAGAGACATTCTTTAAATAACAAATAAGTTTACTTGAGAATAGAATAGCATTGTGCTGGGGATATGCACACCATGCTAATCTATAAGCATCTTCAAGGAGGTTAAGGCATGGAAAAGATTTTAAAGGCAAAAATGAGAAGAATTACGTTAGACATTTTTTATGTTTTTGGCCACAAGAATTCATAACAAGGATAGCACCCTAAAAAACAGAGTTGCTGGGTAGATGCCATTACAGAAATATTCTTTGGTGTAAGAGTGCAATGGACTTTGTGCAAGGTTGTGGTTCTGATAGAGTCTTTGGGAGTAGCTCTTGTTATTAGGTATACATACATGAGATTCTTTCCTTCATAACTTCCTGGCTTTATATTTTTGTTGCAGTTAGGACTGACTCAAGTAGCTCCATTTTTTTTTTTTCTTGGTACCACGGATTGAATCCAGAAGTATTTAACCACTGAGCCACATACCCCACTCTTTTTTTCTAATTTCGATACAGGGTTTTACTAAGTTGTTTAGAGCCTTGCTAGGTTGCTAAGGCTGGCCTTGAACTTGTGATCCTCCTGCCTCAGCCTCCCAAAACACTGGGATTACAGGTGTGTACCACTGCATTTTGATTCTGACAATTTTCACCAAAAATATAGGTGCAGAAACAAAACATTCGACATGGAAATATAAAGGAAGAAGAAAATTCAGGAGAACCTCTGGAATAGCTTGGTCCATACTCCCCAAAATAAACAAAAAGAAACATCCCTGCTATAAACAGTGGAGCTGAATCTGAAGCTGCCTCTCTTCCTCCACTCTGCTCTGAAGCATCTGGAGGTAAAATTAAACAATGCCTAGTAGCTCTGCCAACATTTTTCCGTTTCTGAGAAACAGAAGATCTTGTGTAAAATAGTGTTCATAAAACATTTTAAATGGAAGGAAACTGGGCTTTGTCATGTAGGAAACTAATCTCTCGCGAAAGCAAGTTCATAAAAATCCCAGACCACTACCCTTAGGAAGGGATACAAACACATTATTTTTAAATTCATAGCTTTAGGCTGCCCCTGCTAGGTTCCATCAGAGCAGAATTCAATCACTTCTTTGAGACAGGTGGCTACTTGCTCATGACCATGAGAAATCATAGTTCAATCCAAAGTGCTTTCTTCTAAGAAGACTTTGTGTATTTATTTTGATCTTATTTTTCCATTCAACCAGGAAACAAAATATTCTACAGTTCAAAAAGTCAAATAAAGATAGGCAGAACTGGGTGATGGCTTTTGTGAATGGCTGAATATAAAAAGTGGCCTCTTGTGAACCCTGTGATTATACATCCTAAGAGTGCAGATCTAAATGGCCCAAATTTCACTCTCCAACTAGTTTCAGTGGATTTGCAGCATTGTTTCCAGACACAGAAAATATTGTCTTGTCACTTCAAAAATGAGTAGAATAAAAATGAAAACTCACCCATGGTTTAGTGCCCTTGACATTTACACCACCACAGTGAATACACATCCATCAAGGCACCATCTATCAATGACCGTCCATCCAGTAGAAGTGCCAAGACAACTGCATGGAGCTACCTTGGGTCTTCTGTTCAGATCTCTGTGCTGGGGGACAGCCAACTCCCTAAATTACTACTGCTAAGTAACCTGGAATTTAAATTCCACTTCCCTAGGAAGCACAAATCATTTTGCATTGATTTAAATGAGCATTCCAAGTCCTAAACCAAATGATGTTTGATAATTTTTTGTAAATAGGGGCAAAATGGTTACATCTGAGTGTAGTGCAAGACTACACTAGGAAGAATTGGGAATAGAGCTGACAGGGCAGGAAACTCTTTGGAATTTTAAATGGGGGCAAAAATCTACAAAAATGGTAATGGAAGTGAGTCTATACCTTAGTAAGTCATGGGGGAAGATAGCAATGGTGAGAAAATGTAATTAAGATACCTTTTGCTCACAGCATCAGAAATCAGCAAAGGCTTCATGTGGTATGTTAAGTTGAAACAGCTACTGCTGAGATCAGTTAGAAACTGCATAGCCCTGAGGACCAGAGCCCATATACAATAGGAAGGTAACAAGATTGTTGGACAAGCTGAATGGAAAGCTGGGTCCTGTTTTCAGGCATTCCAATGGATCTTACAAAGAATCACAACCCAAAAATGTAGTGTCAGGGGAAAGGATAAAGGAAACACTATATACATACTTGGCTGAGAGAATAGTGGACTTTTTTGATTATTCTTCTCTATAAATTTCTACCTTTTTAGTATTTGACTGATACTTATAGATGAGGCATATACTCAACCACCTGGCAAGTTCAATGTTGTCAAATTGGCTTTTGGCTCCAAACAGGAAGAACAGAAATAAGGTAAAAGATGTTCTACAGTATATTTCATAATTACTGAATTTATCTTTAAGAATTACCAAATAATTAATTAATTATTAATCAAAAATCCCTTATTGCTGTCAGTTGCCAATTTGTGCCAACTCTGTTTCCAAAATAAATTTGTTTTTCCATTCCTATGCTTATTTACTCAAGTCCGACTTTCACTCCTTCCCTCTTGAATTACTGCTTCTAACTGATCAAGGTTGGCCTGAAGTTGAGCCTATGCCTTATTTCCAGATGAAGAGTTCTGAAATGTTCATGTGTTTCTCCTGCTTAAACCTTCCTTTCTGTGTGCATGCCAATAGTGACAGAATAAAACTCAGATTCCTTGGTGTCTAATTTTAAAAATAGGCCAACATGCCCACATACCATGCAGTTCAATAAGAGTTTGCATTAAAGAAAATGAAAAACCAAGGTGCCTTCCAGTCTGCTGGTAGCCCATGAACTTGGTGGATTCAGATCGACTTTGCTCATTGTCACATTCCTGGTGCTCAGTTGCTAATACTTTATAGACTTTGCATCTCCTTTAGCTTACATCCCACCCTTTGAGTTTGGTTGCAGATTCTGCTTTTCTCAGTTTGACCCTCAATATTCCCTAGTAGAACTCCACAAAAATTGATATGGGATTGTAAAAAACTTTGAAGGACCAACTGTGTTCTTCCTTTATAGCTTTTACAGTTTTCTTTTCATCTCTTGAACTCAGATGGTTGTAGGAAGCCTGCATTATCATAGGAAAAAAATGCTGTCATGAGTTAAAATTCTACAAAACTTCCTTAATGCACTGGACATCCATGTATTGCAATTTGTGTAGACTTGGTCAAAGATGATTCTGTATCTCAATACTCTATGTCTAAGAAATTTAAATGTTACAATATGTGTATTGTGAGTTGAAAGTTTTAACTGATGTCATTTGACTCAAGAGAAACCACTTGGAAATAAATTCAGTGCTAATACATGGCTACTTTAAATGAAATAATGTCCACAATTATAAATACATAATAAAATATATACCTGCATTAATGTAATTAGGCATGTGTCATTTAACTATGGATATATGTTCCAAGAAATGTAAGTATATCCCAAAATGGGAAAATTTAACAATCTTGGAGGTATATGGTTACATTTCACCTTCCTTTTGCTTAACATATTAGTTGACAAATACTGTTACCTGAATAGATCATCAGGTTAAGAAAAATCCACCATTGAGAAACAAAATTATGAGCTCATCTCACATCATCAAAAGCCAAGAGAAAGAAAAAAAAAAAAACCTGACCTATGTTCCCAGCCTGTTAGTATATTATTAATGTCATGATGCCATTGTCCTCTAGAGGGTAACATTTGGTTGCTATTTGCCTTGTTATTATTGAGTCTTTATATAGCACATTCATCTTTTATTGGGTTTAAAAGGTCACTTGTGATCTAAGCATTTTCCAGGTTCCCTTTCTTTTCTTTTCTTGAATTTGGGGATGGTGTTTGGTTTGCTGTACTCTGAAAAGTTTCCATGCTCTGAGAGATACTCTGAACACTGAGGATACATCCAGGATACATGTCTTTAGGGCCTGCTACTGTATATGTTGACAACATTAAGCATGCACGTGTCTTCATCTGGTTCAGGACAGCATTCATCATCAGTCTCTTCAGATTTCTGTCCAGATAAGAGAAAGAGGTAAATTGTGTCTGCCTCAGACTTCTCTCTTCATTGGAGGGGATGAGCTTGCTCATCTTCAGTAGGTAAAATAGTCTGTCTCTAAAATTCATACCCTGTTTTGCAACTATTTTTCAAGGACTTGCACCTAAATGACCTAGATTGTCAACATGTTCATAGCCAAAGTTATGTAGATTCACGCCACTCCTTGTACCGCTGCCTTGATTGCATCTGGTCATGAAATCAAAGGGAGTGACATTTGGAAAAATTTTGTGAATTCTTGTGAAAAGTAATAGGGCTCTGATTCCAATATTGTGACTTTTCATTGTTATCCAGAAATTAAGTGGCCTGTGTATAGGACAAACTTCAAGTCAATTTATTTCTTTCTACATTTTCCCAACACCCCATTCACCACTGCTCACCAATTTGGAATTCACCCCAGATCCATGCTAAGAATGGGGTTAACCCTGAATCCTAGTAGGCTGATTGTTACATCAGATTCTTGCATACACCCTGTTGCTGAGATTTACTTCCCATTTGGTCCCCAGTTGGGGTAATGTGAATATTCACATGTGACTTAATGCTTTGACACCACCCCTAAACCCCACCATCTTCCACCCATAGCAGAGTTCAAACAACATCTTAGCTTCAAAGTTACTTGCTTTTCTCCATTTCTTTCAGCCACTCATTCCTATGGACACACCCTAAAACTGGCCATCCCCGGAACTGTCCCCTTTCTGATGCTTGATATTTTAGTATCCCACTCCCTGCCCACTTTCTCTGTTGATGTCTGTCACTCATTCTCTTCTCTCCAGTTCCTGGGCATCTCCTTATTTGCTCAATCTATCAGTAATTCTCTGACCTAGCATCTTTTTCTATTTAGCCTAGACCTCTTCTGACAATTTCCATCAATCCTACTTTTCCTGTAAATCCATTAGGTTTATTTTGTCATATACTTTAATTGGAAAATCTTGCTAAAGAAACCCACAGCTTAAAATATATAGTATCCTACCTCTGGGCTCTCAGCAGACAATGAACATATAACCAGAAGCTCTCTTACTGTCCAAGTGCCATATATTATGTTAAAAAATGAACTATCAAAATTTGGTTAAACTAGAGTGAACAATTTGTTGTTGAGTTTCCCAAAGGCTCTTTGTGAGATATTTAAAATAATTATCTTTTTTGCATTTAAAAATGAAGAAATCATGCTGTATTTGGCATACTATCTTCTAGACTAGGAATGACAAATATACTTTTTCATGCCAATTTCAATTGCTTAGAGTACCAGTAACTCATATGTATTGGCTACTGGACACAGAATGCATAATTTGGTTAATAGGATTTGGACATTAGAGGATTAGAGAAAGTAGAAAGTTTTTCAAACAGTTCTTGGCTGACATATATTCAACCATTGGGTTTCAGCTTAAACAGAATTTCCTCAAAAACCATTCATCTCGAAACTTCATTAGATGTTCTTACCATGTGCTCCTTATCATAACTCTCAACTAGTATCTCTGTCCCAATAGACTATCTGCTTCCCAAGAGAACTTCTATCATGCTACCATTGTATCCTATGTTTAAGGTAAGTGTCTGGCACATAGCAAGTGCTTAAATAAATATTTGCTGAATAAGCTGCATGGTTCCAACCTGCAAGCCTGTTTTTCAAATATTTTTCCTGTTCTAGTCAAAGGAGGCCACTGGTTGGTGCCCTAAGGGCACAACATAGCCCAACTTTCATTCCTATACACTTATAGTGGATTGAATTGCTTCCCTAAACCCCAAACCCAGCATGTTGGTCATGAATATGTGTCCTCTAAGGTCTATTTCCAATTCTGCCTTCTCTGAGAAGTATTTCCTGATCTTCCTTTTCCATTTGGAACCCTTAAACATTTCGTTGCTCCCTTTTACATGTTTTTAGAATTGGAAGGGACCTTAAATTTGATTTGACCTAACTTTCTAATTCAGCATATGTGACAGCAGAGCCTCAAAGCATCCTGGGTTTCCCATAAGACTACTCGACTCAGTGGAGGGCCTGGGTTTGCAGATCAGGTCTCCTGTGTTCTTTCTGTTGCACAGTGCTACCTTCCTAAGGGAGATGGCCAACCTCGCCGTTGTCAACTCAGAGTGCTAACACATCTGATGGATGTGTGGGTATTCTTGTCAACCTAAGTAACCACAGCAAAGATGCTTACAATTAAAAAGTGCTGTCCTACTTTCTGGAAATACTTATTCTCACTCAATATGAGTTTTTCTTTTTAATTAGGATATTCCTAAATCAGAAACGTTCACAGTGAAATACATTTCTATTCGTGAGTCTAATACTTAAGAGTTCTCAGTTTCATAAATATGAACTGAATATATTCGCCTAAGTTCTAGACTTATTATTTTTAATAAAGCACTTTAAAGCCAAATACATCACAATGATATTAATTTCCAAAGAGAAGCTTTTATGAGCTCTTCAACTATAATCTAGAACTGAAATCATTTTCTGAACTAAACTACAGCTTTCAGCTTTTATGATGAAGCAGTTAGCAAAGGTCGAAGATGAACTGGTGAGGCAGTATATTATTTCCATGACCCCCACAGTGCTTTGTTAATTTCCATTATGATCTGGCTGCCTGCTCTTCTTTTGGTTTAACCTGTTAACATGTTTTATTGTCAATGTGTCCATTATTAGCAAAGATTGGTTCAGAGACCCTTGCAAAAGATAACATAATAATAGTCAACTCAGCATTGCTCTAGCAGGGCCTTTATATTTTCTGAACATCTTAGCATAAATCCTGTCTGCTCTTCCTTATTAACTGCATCTAGCAGAACCATTCTTATCTTTCAAAGACAAGCCAAGTTCTTGACAGGCTCAGAAGAGTTCTTATTCACACCTGTCAGCAGGGATCTCTCCATCTGCTGGATCTTAAGAGATGAATGGACCTTTAGACCAGAAACAGCATGAATATGCAGACATATTCTGAGGCTGGTGGAACCTGCTTTTACTGCTACTTATTATACAGACACGTTCAGTGGAAAAACAAGTAGAAGAAAGTGTGCTAATGAATGCTATGCAACCAGTATTCTAAGATGAGAATAGTTGATAATCTGGAAATTTCTAAAAATTGTGACATTAGAAACTGAAAATCAAATTTTCTAAAAACACTCCTGATATATAAACAGGCAAGGATAAGGACTATTTCTCTAGAAGCTGACAAAGAAATGAAGTTGTCATTGGAAAAGGAAAAGGAAATGTTGACCAGAGAATATTAACATATATTAAATGCTACTATGTGCCAGGTATTATTTTGAGCACTTTATGTTATTTTATTTAATTCATATGACCACACTGTGAAAAAGGATGACTTGGCCAAAGTTAATAATCAGTTATTAATATTTATACGGACTGCTTGCCAACAATTTTTGTTGTATATATTTGTTCCTTCCACTAGTCCACACCACCTCATGAAGATGCAAAATAAATTGAGAACCAAAAAATTGTCTATGTGAGAATTATTGTAGTAATGAGTAGATATTTTGCTATATGGTTGGTCCTGACCAAGAAGAACTGCCACAATACCAGCTTGTTACCTAGCTAGAAAAGAAAGTTGGAAGAATTTTTAAAAATTTATCTTAGTATGGTAGTAATAGTAACTTACGTTTGGTATTACTTTATAATTTTAATATTATTATTAAGCACATGTTCTCACTTATATGTGAAATCTAAATCCATCAAACTAGTTGAAGAAGAGAGTAGAATGGGGGCTAGAGAGGCTGGGGGTGGAGGAGGTGGGGGCACTACAGAGGCTGTTGGGGGAAGAGATGTGGAAGTGATGGTCAAAGCATATAAAGTCTCAGGAGGATAGGTTTTCTCCATGAGATCTCTTGAACAGTATATTGAACAGAGTTAATAATAGTGTATTAAAAATTTAAATCGATGAGAGTAAATTTCATGTTGCCACCACAAAAAGTATTTGAGACGATGAACAGCAATTAGCTTGATTTAATTATTGCACATTGAATTTGTAAATCACAACATCACTTTGTACTCCATAAATATATGCAGTTATAAATTGTCAATTTATAACAAACACTTTTAATTAAAAACTAGTAAGTTTTCTTTTTAACTTTTAAAATCAGACTTATTGAAGTATAAGCCACATATGGTTTAAAACAAAAGTCCTTTGAAGCATACAGTTTTCCATTTTTTTAAGATCTCAATTGGATTATTATTATTATTATTATTATTTGCACTGGGGATTGAACTCAGGAGCACTTGGCCACTGAGCCACATCCCCAGCCCTCTTTCATATTTTATTTAGAGACAGGTTCTCACTGAGTTGCTTAGTGCCTCGTTTTTTGTCAAGGCTGGCTTTGAACTCACAATCCTCCTGCCTCAGCCTCCAGAGCCTCTGGAATTACAGGCATGAGCCACTGCACCCAGCATGTTTTTTTTTTTTGTTTTTTGTTTTTTGTTTTGTTTTTTGTTGTTGTTGTTGTTGTTATTGTTTGTTTTTTGGTGGGTGGTTCTGTATGACATTTTCACACATGCATATAATGTACTTTGATTGCATCCATCCTCCCTCCCTTTGGTTCTCTTTTACCCCAATAGGTTTTCTCATATCAGTAAAAAAGACTTGGGAATTTTTTTACCATTTGGACAAGAATTTACTTTTGGGAGATTTTTGTTTTCAATGGCTGCAATATTATATTATTTGCTGTGCATCTTCAGTACTTTATAATCCTCTGCGTTTGGTGGTTGAAGAATTCAAAATCATGAAGATTATAGAACCAGAAGCACAGACAGCTCATTAAGCCCGCTGTACTCCACTGTGTTGGTCCTGCTGGTTCTACCCAACTCCCTCCCAGTCAGCTCCATGAAGTGAAGATGTTACCCTCTGTCACCCTGTCCAGTGCCATAGCCCAGTGGGTTGCAGATGAGAAATAGGGAATGCAAAACAACTATTGCACCAAGATGTGTCTTTGCTGTTGATAATTTGGGTCTTGGCTCTAACAAGAACATTAAACTCCAGCCTTTTCTCCTCATTTATTCTGGTTCACTAAGTCTAGAATTGTATTAGTTTTCTAGGGTGACTGTTAACAACTACTGCAAACTTGGTGACTTAAAACAACAGAAATCTACTCTCTCAAAGTTCTGGAGGACAAAAGTGCCAGTATGGATGTGATCCCCCAAAGGATCTAGGGGAGAATCCTACCTTACCTCTTCCAACTTCTGGAAGCCTCAGGTGTTCTCTGAGTGGTTGCATCCCTCCAAGCTGTTTCTTTGTCTTTCGTTTCCAGCCTTAAAGAGGTGTAATTGACAAATAATGTTTACATATTTAAGGCGCACAGCATGATGTTTTGATATGTGTTGTGAAGTCATTACCACAATCAAGTTCATAACATATCCATCATCTCAAAAAGTTATTTTTTTATGGTGAAAACACTGATCTACTTACTTAGCAAATTTCAAATATACAGTACAGTATTATTAATATAGTTGCCATGTTGTACATTAGGTCTCCAGAGCTTATTCATCTCATAACTGAAAATATGTACCCTCACACCCAGATTCTATTTCCCCAGTCTCCTCCCTTCAGCTCTAGACAACCACCTTTCTACTCAGTTTCTGTGACTCCATACAGAAGTGAGGTCATGCAGTATTTGTCTGTCTGACTTTTACTATAATAATGTTCTACAGGTTCGTCCGTATTGTCTGTCTTCACATAGACTTCTTTTTTGTCTCAAATCTCCCTCTGTCTTTTTCTTCTAAGGACATCTGTCATTGGGTTAGAGTTCCCTCTGATAATCCAGGATGATCTCATCTCAAAATTTTTGTACATATGTGTTTTTTTTTAATTTGTTTTTTTAATTATCTTTTTATTATTTGGTTATACAGGACAGCAGAATGCATTTCAATTCATTGTACATGAATGGAGCACAACTTTTCATTTCTCTGGTTGTACATGATGTACAGTCATACCATTTGTGGGATCATACAAGTACCTAGGGTAATGATGTCAATCTCATTCCACCATCTTTCCTACTCCCCTGCTCCTACCACTCCCCTCAATTCCCTCTGCCCAAAGTTCCTCCATTCTCCCCACTGCCCCATAATGGATCAGCATTCATGTATCAGACAAAACATTTGGCCTTTGGCTTTGGGGCATTGGCTTATTTCACTTAGCCTGATGTTCTCCAACTCTATCCATTTACCTGCAAATGCCATAATTTTATTCTCCTTTAAAGCTGTAATATTCTATTCTATTCTGTATATATGCCACAGTTTCTTGATCCATTTATCTATTGAAGGGCATCTAGGTTGATTTCACAATCTAGCTTTTGTGAATTGAGCTGCTATAAACATTGATGTGGCTGCGTCACAGTAGTATGCTGATTTTAAGTCTTTTGGGTATAGATTAAGGAGTAGGATAGCTGGATCAAATGGTGGTTCCATTCCTAGGTTTCTAAGAAATCGCCATACTGCTTCCCATCAAAGTCTTTAACTTATTTACATTTTCAAAGATCCTTTTTCCAAAGTTACAGATTTCAGGGGTTAATAGAGGGCATACATTTTGGGAGCTACCATTCAACCCACTATCAAGATATTGTTTGAGTTATAATTTCTTATGCCTGGATCTTGTCTCTTCAACCTTCAGCACCTGGTTGATACTTTCAGAATTTCATCACTGATACCATTCATGCCAACCACAAGTTTTCTTCCATCTAGAAACTCCATTCTCATGTTTCATCCGACTTGTAAGACGAGGGAGCTTCTATGCAGAGGCTTTGGAAATGGAAGGCCTGAGTTCAAATATAGATTCCACCACTCCATTCGTTTGTTCATTCACCCATTAATTAATAAATATTACAGCTAGGGGCTGGGGTTGTGGCTCCACGGTGAAGTACTCACCTAGCATGTGTAAGGCGCTGGGTTCAATCCTCAGCCCCACATAAAAATAAATAAATAAAATAAAGATATTAAAAAAAGTACTTACACCTACTCATTGCAAGGTACTGTCCTAGGCATTGAAAATAGAACATTACACAAACAGGTCAAATTTGTCTTCTTGAGGGTAGGAGGTGACAGGAAATAAACAAATAAATTCAGTACATAATATGATTCTAATGTCAACAAGTGCTCTGACGAATAAAATAGCAAGGTAGGTGCAATAGAGTCATGTGTGTGGAGATGCACTTTTATTTATTTATTTATTTTTTAATTAATTAATTTTTTTGTACTAGGAATTGAATCCAAGGGCGCTTAACCACTGAGCAATCTCTCCAGTCTGTTTAATTTGAGACAGGATCTCACTAAATTGCTTAGGGCCTTGTTATGTTGCTGAGGCTGCCTTTGAACTTGTGATCCTCCTGCCTCAGCCTCCTCAGCTGCTAGGATTACAGGTATGACCAGAGAGATGCACTTTTAGATGGGGTTGACAGGGACAGCCTCTCCTCGCAGATAACTGTTCAGCAAAGACTTGAGCTATGTGTCCCACTGAACCAGGAGAATTTAGGAAGCGCTTTCCTGGAAGAAGGATAACAAGAATGCCCTGAGATAAGGACTGGTGAGATCAGTGTGTTTAACAATAGGCAAGAAGATCAGCTATTAACGCTCACCCATAATAACATTATTCACATAACCCAAAGGTGCAAGCAACCCAAGTGTTCACCAGTAGAGAATTCATACACAAAATATGGTATATACTTATAATGGAGTGTGATTTGACTAAAACGTAAGGAAGTTATGATACATAGTAAAACATGGATGGACCCAATTTGTTCTAAGTAAAATAAGCCTGTCACAAAAGACAAGGACTGTATGATTCCATTAATATGAGATACTTAAGAGTAGTCAGATTCACAGAGATAGGGGCTGGGAGGAGGCAGGAGTGGGGAGTTGTTGTTTAATGGGTATAGAATTAGCTTTGCAAGATGAAAAGTTATGAAGATTAGTTAGTTGTACAACAATGTGAATGTACTTAATATCACTGAACTATACACTTAAAATGGTTAAGATGGTAAATTTTATGTGTATCTACTGTAATTAAAAATGAATTTTAGGGCTAGGATTGTAGCTTAGTGGTGGAGTGCTTACCTACTACATGTGAGTCACTGGATTCAATTCTCAGGACCACATTAAAAAATAAATAAAATAAAGGTATGTGTCCATCTATAACTAAAACACAATATTTTTTAAAAATGAAGCTTAAAAAAGTTATTAAAACTTTGTCTTAATTGCTTCATCTGTAAAATGAAGATAATCACAGATGTCTCATGCATTTGATGTAGAAATGAACAAAATCATGCATGTAAAATGCTTCAACGTGCCCTGGTTTTGTAAATACTCTTCCTTACACGTTGACTGTCCTTATCATAGTTGCTGTTCTTTCTGCCATTGTACCTATCAGCAATTGTCTAGGATGCTGCCTCCTTAGTCTGCTCTGTATTTTGAAAGCACTAACCCTCTGTGGAATTATTTTGTCTTTTGTAGTGTTTGCTATTTCATTTGCTGTCTCCTTCGTGAGAGTAAGAATTTTTGTTCTAATTTATCATAGTGGACCCTTAGCCTAGAACAGAGCTAGCAACGAATAGTTGACAAAACATAACCACATGAATAAATTAGTTCTATTACTGTTATTGTCATTATTAAATGACATGCAGATATTTTTCTGTAGGCTGGTAGGTTCCAAACTTGCCTGATGATAAAATTATCTGGAATGATTCCCAGGTCCAACCCACCCTGCTGAATCAGAATCTCCAGGCAAATTCCCAGTAATCTTTATTTTTAAACAAGGCACTCAGGTGAATTTTGTTCACGGTTACTCTTCAAAATGTGGTTATGGCATTAGATAACTTGCTAAAAAAGCAGACTCTAAGGCCTTACTCAGAACAACTGAGGTTTAACAGGTATCCTAGGGATTGCTAAGTACACTGAAATTTAAGAAAGGGCTGGAGACGTAGGGTGCTTACCCAGCATGTGTGAGACCCTGGGACCAATCCCTAGCACTGGAACAAAACAAGAGACAGAACTGGCCTAAGTTATATTCTCTTGGAATTTTCAAAGCTGTCACTAAAATTATTTATTAGGCCCTGGGTTCAATCCCCAGCACAACAAAATCAATCAATCAATCAATCAATCAGACTAAGGGGCATAAAAATCAATGTTTCTGGCTAGGGCTTATAGTCAAATTGTGTCACCAAATTATTTAATAAACGAATAGGAATCGGATTTAAAAAAATTAGAGTGAGGCCTGAGAACAGTGTATTATTTTCCTTCTGATTATCTGAGTGGCTCTGATAGTGAGCCAGATTCAGGAGCCACAACTTGACTCCTATTCTCCAGATACAGACTAGCTTACCACAGACTTTAAAGAGAAAATGAGTCCTTGCCTCCTCAGAAAAAGGTCATCCGGTCCTATACTCAGTTATGAGTATATGATAAACAATCTAACCAATTAATTCAGTAAAAGTAACTACCTAATCTGCACAACCGGTTAAGAATTTAAAGTACAGGTGATGATATTAATGAGCCTTGGTGACCCCTAAGGAGGTGCCTTCAAGCAGTTAAAAATAAAAGCATCTGTCTAGGACATTCCCAAATGGCTTCAGGAACAATCAGAACACCAATGGAGTTTTATTGTCATATTTTCTGAGACTCTAAGATGAAATTTACAGCTATCCCTTCACCCCATCCCTATTTAAAAATAGATTTTATTATCATTCAGGTATGGTGAGGACAAAAGATCAAGAAACAATTGCCCTCGAAAATGCAGTTTGTTATACTCTCAGATCCCAAGTGGAAGGGTCAGCCCGCACCAGGAAGGAAGCACTGGACTCAGGAGGCAGAAGGGAAGGGAGGAAGTGAGGACAAGAGTCTTCCTGTGGTTTCTCTGGGAAGGAATGGGCAGGGCAGAATAAGCAGATTCAAGAAGAGCTGGTTTGAATAGTTTCAGTGGCTCTAAGGGCCGTCCTTGGTTGTCTAGTACCTGGCTCTGGGGTGATGAGGGCAGGAGAATAGTGGTCTAGGGCATGAAAATCCATGATAGAGTTGGCCAGGTGTGTGGGCTCTGGACTGGTTGCTTTGAATATGAAAAAGCACACTGTGTGTGAGTTGTGTTCTACCTCTATGCACTGACTAGCTCTGGGGATGGCAATCCCTCAGGGTCAGCAATGCAAATTGACAAAGCATCAGAAATACAGAAAACAAAAGATATAATTAATACAGTGCCCCTGCCCCACCACCCTTAGTCTGTCAGAATCAAAAACATTTATTTATTTACTTCCTGTCTTAGAATTTGTCCTGTCTTATATGTAGAAAATGCATCTCCCTGTTAACATCCTCCCCTTCCTCTCTGGCATATCATGTTCCACTGTCTCTATATTTAACATAATGACAAATATGATTCTGAAAGCTGAGATGTGATTCAATTGCGACATTTCAGATGCTGCTACTCCCGTGAAGATTGGCAGGGGTTACCATCAGAATTCTGCTCTCAAAGTTTTCTCAATCAATTTTTTTTTCTCAATCTATTCCCATTAACCAATGTCAATATAAATGTTAATTTAAACAGATATTTCAGACCACTTTCTACTGTGCCTGTTCTCTGAAGGCAAATTTGGTGTTACGATCCAGGCTCATCTGCTGACCTAAGCACAGGCGTGAACTGTTGAGCTTCTGTCAGCAACTCTGAAGAATTAGCCCTGGGTAAAATGAAACTTAATCATAGTCCTTTCCTTTTCCCCCTCTGGTTGAGGAGTAAAGTGACAGTGAGTTAAAGTCATTCCAAAAGATGCTGGAAATGCATCCTAGATGCTTGGGAGAAGCCAGCCACAGGCAGTGCCTCTTGTACACACCTCATGATTTGGGGCATCGGATGTGACAACCTTGCATAGTAGACTTCAATCATCTCCTTTTACTCATCATGGCACAAAACATTGGTTTTGGATCTCAGTTTTAAAATCTAAGTTCAAAGCCATTGATATTTCTTCTTTCACATATGCAGCAATTACTACTGTGGTAATAATCCTCAAATCTTCCACCTCACAGCTTTTATTTTATCCCAGAAGGAATGATTAGGAAGTTAAGTTCAAAATTACACATTCCACCATTGTCTACAGCTGAATTCAAAGGTGTGCCAAAGAACTTTATTTTTAAATAATATTTTCATGATATGGACAATAATGTTTACCACTTAAACATGGAAACCACCACCATTTAGGTCATTTGCTTTTCAATTCTTGGTGATGTCTGATGTGAAATATGAAGCTCACGTTTGTATCATCAATTTGCCAAATATGCCTTGGGACTCTTTAACCCGTTTTCACACAAAACAGAATTCCTTCCAAGGTTAACTTCACATTGGAAACTCATAGTTGAATAATGCATCTGCAAGGGATAAAGCCAAATAAAACAGGGCAGGGGAAAAAAGTCCAAGACATGAATATTTACAGACTCTTATAGTGAGAAGTATTTTCCCTAATACATGGAAAATAAGCCTCTTTATTGACAAGAGAGAAATCCTAAGTGATCCCTGCCTATAAGGAAATAGAAAAAAATGTTTTTTTTACTGTCTCCTACTCAAACTAGAGCTCCCTAGCTCTCTCCTTTCTTTTTCTAGCAACTAAATAAGAAAGTGATCCACAATTGCTTTGCCTTCCTCTTCTGTTCAGTATTTTACCCCTTGGCTTCTGGACAAAGCATCCATTTAAAGATAACTACTCTCTTGTTCATGTTTTAAAAGATAGCAAATTCACAGAATTTACAGTCCATTTCCCATGACTGGCACGTCAATGCAAGATAAAGTACATAATTAAGATTGGCACATGAACACTCTAGCACTACTCTCCCAGCCATCTGTTGTTTATGCCTGCCCAGAATCCATTCCTGCTTCCTTGGTAATACCACTCTGATTTTCTTCTGGAAAATCTCTGTCAGCTCCATTTCTTAATCAAGAGATGGACAGTGTCATCTGGTCTGGTCAACGAAGTACCATTTGAGTCTAGTGATTGGTTCAGGGGAAAGCATGTGACTCTGTCTAGACCAATCAGAAGCAAGGCAGCAATTTTTGGGGTGTTTGGAATGTTCTCTTCTATTGAAGTTGGTGGGTGAAATATAAATTTAGCAATCCTGGTGGCCAACTTGCCACTCCTTTATTTTCCCCCACATTTTAAAAATTGGTGCGTTATGCCTCACAGAAATAGAGTGAGCAATCATGAAATTCATCTGGAAAAATAAGAAACCCAGAATAGCTAAAGCAATCCTTAGCAGGAAGAGTGAAGCAGGGGGTATTGCAATACCAGGTCTTCAACTCTATTACAAAGCAATAGTAACAAAAACGGCATGGTATTGGCACCAAAATAGGTAGATCAATGGTACAGAATAGAGGACACGGACACAAATCCAAATAAATACAATTTTCTCATACTAGACAAAGGGGCCAAAAATATGCAATGGGAGAAAAGATAGCCTCTTCAACAAATGGTGCTGGGAAAACTGGAAATCCATATGCAGCAGAATGAAACTAAACCCCTATCACTCACCCTGCACAAAACTCAACTCAAAATGGATCAAGGACCTCGGAATCCAACCAGAGACTCTGCATCTTATAGAAGAAAAAGTAGGTCTAAATCTTCAACATGTCGGCTTAGGATCAGACTTCCTTAACAGGACTCCCATAGCACAAGATATAAAAGCAAGAATCAATAACTGGGATAGATTCAAATTAAAAAGCTTTCTCTCAGCAAAGGAAATTATCAGTAATGTGAAGAGAGAGTCTACAGAGTGGGAGAATATCTTTGCCACTCATACTTCAGATAGAACACTAATTTCCAGAATATGTAAAGAACTCAAAAAACTCTGCACCAAGAATACAAATAACCCAATCAACAAATGGGCTAAGGAAATGAACAGACACTTCACAGAAGAAGATCTACAAGCAATCAACAGATATATGAAAAAATGTTCAACATTTCTAGTAGTAAGATAAATGCAAATCGAAACAACCCTAAGATTCCATCTCGCCCCAATTAGAATGGCAATTATCAAGAACATAAGCAACAATAGGTGTTGGTGAGGATGTGGGGAAAAAGGTACACTCATACATTGCTGGTGGGGTTGCAAATTAGTGCAGTCACTCTGGAAAGTGGTGTGGAGATTCCTTAGAAAACTTGGAATGGAATCACCATTCGACCCAGCTATCCCACTCCTTGGCCTATACCCAAAGGACTTAAAATCAGCATACTACAGAGATACAGCCACATCAATGTTCATAGCTGCTCAATTCACCATAGCCAGATTGTGGAACCAACCTATATGCCCTTAAATTGATGAATGGATAAAGAAACTGTGATATATATATATATACACACACAATGGAATATTACTCAGCCATAAAGAATAATAAAATTATGGCATTTGCAGGCAAATGGATGAAATTGGAGACTATCATGCTAAGGAGATAAGCCAATCTCAGAAAACCAAAGGACGAATGATCTTGATTGATAAGTGGATGACGATACATAATGGGGGCTGGGAGGTGGGCAAGAATGGAGGAAGGAAGGAATGTATAGAGGGAAAAGAGGGGTGGGAGAGGTGAGGGGGGAAGGAAAAAATAACAGAATGAATCAAATACCATTACTCTATGTAAATGTATAATTACACAAATGGTATGCCTCTACTTCATGTACAAACAGAGAAACAAAATCTACCCCATTTGTTTACAATAAAAAAAATGGTGCATTATGATTATACATGATGATGGGATTTGTTGTTACATATATGTATACTATAATAATAAAATTTGGCCAACATCACTCCCTAGCACTTCCCCACCTCTCCCTTTCTCCTATCCCCTAGTCTCTTTCCTCTTTCTACTGATCTCCCTTTGATTTTCATGGGACACCCCAACCTCACCACACCATTTTTGTTGTTGTCATTGTCCTTAGTCATACACAACAGTAGAGTCTATTTTGATAAATTTGTACAAACATGGAGTATACCTTATTCTAATTAGGATCCCAGTCTTGTGGCTGTACATGATGCTGATATTCACTGTGGTATGTTCATATATGTACATAGGAAAGTTATGTCAGATTCTTTCCACTGTCTTTCCTATTCCTACATCTCCCTCCCTTCCCTTCATTCCCCTTTGTCTAATCCACTGAACTTCTATTCTTCTCCTCCCCCTACCCTTGTGAGTTAGCACACATAGCACAGAGACTATTTGACCTTTGTTTTTGGGGGATTGGCATGTTACTCTCCAGATCCATCCATTTACTGGTAAAAGTTATAAAATCATTCCTTTTTTTATGGTCACGTAATTAACTTCCACATATGAAAGAAAACTTACACTTGGCCTTCTGCATTTGCTTTATTTACTTAATATAATGATCTCAAGTTCCATTCATTTTTATGCAAATGACATTTCATTTTTTTTATGATTGAATAAAACTCCATTGTGTATGTGTATATTTTCTTTATCCATTCCTCCACTGATGGACATCTAGGCTGTTTCCATAGTTTGGTTGTAAACATGTTTATGCATGTATCACTACAGTAAGATGACTTTAATTCTTCAGGATAAATACTGAGAAGTGGTATAGCTGGGTCATATGGTGGTGACATACCTAGTCTTTTGAGGAGCTTCTGTACAGATTTACATAATGGTTGTACTAATTTAAAACCCCACCAACAGTGTAAAAGTGTTTTCTCCACATCCTCTCCAGCATTTAATATATCCTTGATGGCTGCCATTCTGACTGGTGTGAGATAAAATCTCAATGTAGTTTTGCTTTGCATTTCCCTAATTGCTAGTGATGCAGAATCTTTTTTTTTTTTTCATGTACTTGAGAAGTGTCTGTTTCATTTGCCCTTATATTAATTGGGTTATTTGGGTTTGTGGGGGGAGGGTTGTGAAGTTTACTTAGTTCTTCATATAATTCTCTGTCAGAAGAGTAGCTAGCAAAGATTTTCTCCTACTCTGTAGACTGTATTCACATTCTTGTTTCCTTTGCTGTGCAGAAGCTTTTTAATTTGATGCATCCCATTTATTAACTTCTGCCATTATTTGCTGAGCTTCAGAGGTCCTATTGAGAAAGTTGTTGCCTGTGCCTGTATGCTGGAGGGTTGACCCCATATTTTATTCTTGGATTTGCATAGTTTTCCGATCTAGTTCCTAAGCCTTTGATCTATTTTGAGTTGATTTTTGTGCAGGTTGAAAGGTAAGGGTCTAGGTTCATTCTTCTTCATATAGATAACTTGTTTTCCTAGCACCATTTGTTAAAAAGCTTGTCTTTTCATCGATGTATATTTTTAGTACCTTTGTCAAGAATCAGATGATTATAGATATGTGGGTTTGTCTCTGAGTCTTCTATTCTGTGCCATCGGTCTATGTGTAGTTTGTTTTTATGCTATTACCATGCAGTTTTTGTTACTACAGCTCTATAGTATAATTTGAAGTCAGGTATTGTGGCACTTCTAGCATTCCTTTTTTGACTTAGAATTGCCTTGGATATTTTGGGTCTTTCATTCTTCCCAATAAACTTTAGTACTGTTTTTCTACCATGAAGGATGTCATTGGTATTTTGATGGGGATTGCATTGAATCTGTGTATCGCTTTTTATGGTATGTTCGTTTTAACCATATTGATTCTGCCTATCCATGAACATGGGAGGTATTTCCACCTTCTGAGATCTCCTTCCATTTCTTTCTTCTACATTCTACAGTTTTCACTAGGGAGGTCTTTTACCTCCTTGCTTAGATTTATTCCTAGGTAATTTATTTTATTTGAGGCTATTGTTATTGGAATTGCTTTCCTGATTTCTTACTCAGCAGATTCATAGTTAGCATATAGGAAAACTATTAATTTTTGCATGTTGATTTTGTAACCTACTTTGCCAAATTTGTTTATTAGCTAGAGCAGTCTTTTGATGGAGGATTGTATCTTCTAAGTATAGGATCATATTATCTATAAATAGTGATGATTTGACTTCTTCCTTTCTTAGTTTATCCCTTTTATTTCTTTCTCTTTAACTGGTTGATCCTAAGGGTCAGCTAGTATAAGAAGGGTAAAAGGAGATAAAGAGGAATTCCCAATGGCAGCACTTTAACTATGAAGTGTGGTCTTGCCCAGAAGAGTTGCCTGCAACATATTACAGTTTTGTTACATTCTTTTCAATGTTATGTTTTAGTTGTCAAAGCCTGTCATACTTTGGTGTCTGTTACTTAATACTGAAAGTATTGAACTCATATAAATATCATTCAGTGTTGATAAAGGTGCTGGGCAATAGGAATTCTGGTGGGATTGTTTATTGCTGTAAAATTTTTGAAAAATAAAATGTTCTTGATCTTTAAAACAAGTACATAAAAACTTTTTGTAACTAAAATTAAAGAAAGCATGCACACATAAAAATAAAAGTAGTTCAAGGACTAAATGTCCTCTTTACTTCTCAACCAAATGACTGAGTAAATAATTTGATAATTCCCTTTTTGAACTCCATTTTCCGGACTGCCATGGCCACGCATTTAACTGGATCTCCTCCCAACCACTTCAAATATTTGTTTTGGATTTCATTCACAGTGTCTTTTCTTTTCCTTAAATTTCAGTGCCTCAGAATAACATCCTCAGATCTCCAGTCTTCTCACCTCGTGTGCTCCTGTTGATACCTTAATTATTCACATACACTTGCTGGTTTTGCAGTTCTCATCTTTCACTCGAAATCCAGATGAGTTTTTCCACAGGACTATTCGCTACCTCCATCTGGAAATCCTCAAATTCCACATGTGCCAAATGGCATGTATTTTCATTTCTTCCTAGTCTGCTACTCATCCTGCTTTCTCTTACTATGAAGACCAACTGTCCAAACTAAACACTTTGCCAATATATCATCTCGTTTCTACAGTTTACTTTTACACACCCTATGGATTGGCAACGCTTGTTAATTTACCTTCTAAGTCTTTCTCAAAACAGCTCTTTTACCTTTATTTTCTCAGATGCTCTTTTTTAAGAATTCCACTACTTTTAGCCAGGTGCAGTGGTGCACACTTATAATCCCACTGATTTGGGAGGCTGAGGCAGAAGGATCACAAGTTTGAGGCTAACCTCAGCAATTTAGAAAGACCCTCTGCAATTTAGTGAGATCCTACCTCAAGACTTAAAAAAAAAAAAAAAAGGGTTTGGAGATGTAGCTCAATAGTAAAGCTATGCTGGGTTCAATTCCCAGTACTAACCAACCAACAAAAAAAGAATTCTACCACTTTTAGATTAGCAATTCACAAATACAAGTGTACAAAAAAAAAAAAAAAAAACCACTTGGGTCCAGTGCAGTGTTGCTTGCCTGTGATCCCAGTGGCTCAGGAGACTGAAGCAGGAGGACTGCAAGTTCAAAGCCAGTTTAGTGAGCCCTAAGCAACTTGGCGAGGCCCCATTTTAAAGTAGGAAAGGAATGTGGGAAATGGCCAAGTGGCTAAGCATGCAAGGGTTCAATCCCTGGTACCCATAACAAAAAAAACCCAGAACCTGGAAAGCTTAGTAAGAATGATATCCTCAAGTATAATTCCTTAAAGTATTCTGATGGGCTTAACCTGAAAATCCCATTCTGAGAAACACTATTTGAATTATCACAACAGTCTTCTAAGTGCATTGCTGTGAATGTAACTCTTCTGATGAGTTCATTCATTCCCCTGCTTGAAACTTTCAAAGGTTCACCCCTGCCTACAAGATATACTACAACTCCCTTACATGGGAAACCATGTTTTCAAACTGTAGCTAACTCTTCCAATTCTATTTCTCAATTCCTCAAATAACCCATCTGTCTTAAGAAAATGTCTCTGGAGAGTAGATCTTTCCTTCTACTGCTAACTTAGATCAATCCCATTATACTTAACACTCCATCAGCTAGTCAACATTATAAGGTGCTTCAAGCTGTCAGGCTCAGTGTTAAATTCTGATCTATATTATCTTATTTAATTCATATTATAGCCATGTGAAGTAAATGGCATTATGACTATAATTTTACAGTTCAAAGAATCTGATGTTAAAAGAAATAACTTGCTTATGATCAGAGAGCTATTAAGTCCTGGTGTTGGGCTCTTAATCAGGCTACAAACTTGCTGCCACCTCTGAAATACAAACTCCTCAGGACCTGACAGGGTACCAAATACTAATACCAAGTCTGTCATATAGCAAATGCTCAATTTGTGCAACCAACTTTCTAATATGAACCAATGCTAGAAGGTAGAAAGGGTAAAAAAAGCAATCATGGTGTTTATTAGCTTTGACTCTCAAAACATGATTCATTTTCAGGTATTTTGCTCTTAAGACTAAGTAAAGAGCATATATATTTTTTATTTAAAAGGTGACAACTACAAAACAGAAAACCTCGAAGACATCAACAAGTTTCTAGAGACATATGAATTACCTAAACTGAACGAGGAGGACATACACAACTTAAATGAGTCAATCTCAAGCAATGAAATAGAAGAGGTCATTAAAAGCCTAGCAACAAAGAAAAGTCTGGGACTAGATGGGTTCTCAGCCGAGTTCTACAAGACCTTTAAAGCTCATTCCAATACTCCTCAAAGTATTCCATGAAATAGAAGAGGAGGGAACCCTCCCAAACTCATTCTATGAAGCCAATATCACCCTGATACCTAAACCAGACAGAGACACATCGAGGAAAGAAAATTTCAGACCAATATCCTTAATGAACATCGACGCAAAAATTCTCAACAAAATTTTAACAAATCGCATACAAAAACATATTAAAAAGATAGTGCACCATGATCAAGTGGGTTTTATCCCAGGGACACAAGGTTGGTTCAACATCCGGAAATCAATAAATGTCATTCACCATATCAACAGACTTAAAGTTAAGAATCACATGATTATTTCAATAGATGCAGAAAAAGCATTCGATAAAATACAGCATCCCTTCATGCTCAAAACACTAGAAAAAATAGGGATAGTGCGAACATTCCTTAACATTGTAAAGGCCATCTACGCTAAGCCCATGGCCAATATCATTCTAAATGGTGAAAAACTGAAAACATTCCCCCTAAAAACTGGAACAAGGCAAGGATGCCCTCTTTCACCACTTCTATTCAACATTGTCCTTGAAACTCTAGCCACAGGCAATTAGACAAACCAAAAAAATTAAAGGGATATGAATAGGAAAAGAAGAACTCAAACTATCCCTGTTCGCTGATGACATGATTATATATTTAGAGGAACCTGGAAATTCCACGAGAAAACTTTTAGATCTCATAAGTGAATTCAGTAAAGTAGCAGGTTACAAGATCAATGCTCATAAATCAATGCATTTTTATACATAAGTGATGAATCTTCAGAAAGAGAAATTAGGAAAACTACCCGATTCAAAATAGCATCGAAAAAAATAAAATACTTGGGAATCAATCTCACAAAAGAGGTGAAAGACCTCTACAATGAGAACTACACAACACTAAAGAAAGAAATTAAAGAAAACCTTAGAAGATGGAAAGATCTCCCATGTTCTTGGATAGGCAGAATTAATATTGTCAAAATGGCCATACTACCAAAAGTGCTGTACAGATTCAATGCAATTCCAATTAAAATCCCAATGATGTACCTTGCAGAAATAGAGCAAGCAATTATGAAATTCATCTGGAAGAATAAAAAATCCAGAATAGCTAAAGCAATCCTCAGTAGAAAGAGCAAAGCAGGGGGTATCGCAATACCAGGTCTTCAACTCTATTACAAAGCAATAGTAACAAAAACGGCATGGTATTGGTACCAAAATAGACAGGTAGATCAATGGTACAGAATAGAGGACATGGACACAAACCCAAATAAATACAATTTTCTCATACTAGACAAAGGGGTCAAAAATATGCAATGGAGAAAAGATAGCCTCTTCAACAAATGGTGCTGGGAAAACTGGAAATCCATACGCAACAGAATGAAATTAAACCCCTATCTCTCACCATGCACAAAACTCAACTCAAAATGGATCAAGGACCTTGGAATCAGACCAGGGACCCTGCATCTTATAGAAGAAAAAGTAGGTCTAAATCTTCAACATGTCGGCTTAGGATCAGACTTCCTTAACAGGACTCCCATAGCACAAGATATAAAAGCAAGAATCAATAACTGGGATAGATTCAAATTAAAAAGCTTTCTCTCAGCAAAGGAAATTATCAGTAATGTGAAGAGAGAGTCTACAGAGTGGGAGAATATCTTTGCCACTCATACTTCAGATAGAACACTAATTTCCAGAATATGTAAAGAACTCAAAAAACTCTACACCAAGAATACAAATAACCCAATCAACAAATGGGCTAAGGAAATGAACAGACACTTCACAGAAGAAGATCTACAAGCAATCAACAGATATATGAAAAAATGTTCAACATCTCTAGTAATAAGAGAAATGCAAATCAAAACTACCCTAGGATTCCATCTCACCCCAATTAGAATGGCAATTATCAAGAACACAAGCAACAATAGGTGTTGGAGAGGATGTGGGGAAAAAGGTACACTCATACATTGCTGGTGGGGCTGCAAATTAGTGCAGTCACTCTGGAAAGCGGTGTGGAGATTCCTCAGAAAGCTTGGAATGGAACCACCATTTGACCCAGCTATCCCACTCCTTGGCCTATACCCAAAGGACTTAAAATCAGCAGAAGAGATACAGCCACATCAATGTTCATAGCTGCTCAATTCACCATAGCCAGATTGTGGAACCAACCCAGATGTCCTTCAATTGATGAATGGATAAAGAAACTGTGGCATGTATATACAATGGAATATTACTCCACCATAAAGAATGATAAAATTATGGCATTTGTAGGCAAATGGATGAAACTGGAGAATATCATGCTAAGTGAGATAAGCCAATCTCAAAAAACCAAAGGACGAATGATCTCGCTGACAAGCGGATGATGACATATAATGGGGGATGGGAGGGGTTAGCGTTAGGGTTAGGGTTAGGTTTAGGGTTAGGGTTAAGGAGGGTAGCAAGAATGGAGGAAGGAAGGACTGTATAGAGGGAAAAGAGGGGTGGGAGGGGTGGGGGGGAAGGAAAAAAATAACAGAATGAATCAAACAACATTACCCTATGTAAATTTATGATTACACAAATGGTATGCCTTTACTCCATGTACAAATAGAGAAACAACATGTATCCCATTTGTTTACAATAAAAAAAAAATAAAAAAGGTGACAACTTGCAAAAGCATAGTTGTTTCAAACCAGAATATTAACATTAATACTGTCAAGTTAAAGAATATTCCCATTACCATAAGAAACATTCCTGTCACTCTCATACAGCCACGCCGACTTCCCTCCTGTCTACACTCTGATTTATTCTCCATTTCTAGCATTTTTCCATTTGAGAATATTATGTGATTAAGAGTGATGGGGCATGAAACCTTTTGCAACTTTTTTAAAGAATACTTTAATTAAGACACGTGATTTATGGAATGGCTTTCCACTCTTCTCTCCCAGTCTGTAACTCATCTTTTCATTGTCTTCACATAGGCTTCAAAATAGAAAATGCTTTAAATTTTGATAAGGTCCAATTTATCAATTTTTTTTCCTTTTATGGATTATGACTTTTGTGTTGTCTAAAAATTCTGTCTTGCTCTAGATAGTTAAGAATTTATTTTATATTTTTTTCTTAAAAGTTTTGTAATTTTATGTTTTAAATCTAAGTCCACGATCCATTTTGAATTCATTTTTTGTGTAAGGTGTAATGTTTAGTTTGAGGATCTTTTTCATGCCTACATTTCAGCCCCATTTGTTGAAAAGGCTATCCAACCTTCATTGTACTGCCTCTCCATCTTGGTCAAAAATGTGAATCTACAATTGTCTCAATATGTTTAATTTTAAAAACCCGTATTTCAGGGTGATGAGAACTGTTTGGAAGTAGATGAAGGTGACATTGTGAATACACTAAATGCCATGGAATTGTGGATCTGAAATAGTTAATTTTATGTTGTGAATCTCATCTCAATAAAAGAATGAAGGAAAAGCTTATCCTAGCTAAGCATTCTTTTAATGATCTATACAAAATAAGTTTTTCAAAGTTTGAGTGTAGAGGCCTCTCGGCACCTTTGGTCTATTCATCATTCAGTATGTGCTTCCAGCTTCCAACTCCCTCACTGCTAAAGTTAGGTAATGTCCTAATGTCTAACCTCCGGGTAAACATTTTTAATAGTGAGGCGACATGTGGGCAGTCAGAACAGCAGCAGTTCTTAGTAGACCTAATATTTCCTGGCAATCAATCCCCACATGTCCTTAGTCATTCTTTGACCATTATTTATATCCTCACTTGTCTTCATCCCTCTGAAGTAAAGTGCCCTCAACAGAACACTCTGTTATATCATGTGGTAATCATTGCCTTTCCCTCTGAGCACACAGCTCTGGAATAATATATTTTATCACTTTTCTGGCAAGGAGTTCACAGGCTTCTCCTAAATGAGAGCAACACAGTGAGTCAAGGGCAGAGAGTCTAAGATGTCTATGACTTGCTGAATTTCCAAGCAGTCCCAGACTGAAACTTCCTCCCACGTATTCACAATGACAGGGTCCACCTTTAAATCTGTAAAAATTTCAGATTAAAAGAAACTTTGGAGAGGGCAGAGGTGGGACCTATACCTTTCTAAATCTAGGGCTTTATATTGTCGCAGTTTGACCTGGTTTCGAAAAATCAATCAGAATTTATATCACTGCATTTAGATGATCTTCAAGTGGTCAACCAAGGCCGAGCTGGAGAACCCCATACAGCCTATGTCTTCAGAATATTTTTTGTGAAGAGAAAATTAGTCTTTAAGTCATCTAACTTATGACATGGCCATCAAGCATTCTAAATTTAGTCCAGAATCAGGACAAACTGGAAACAAGTTTTCATATGGAAGTGCCCTCTGACCCGACATTGAATCACATGTCTAGGCATTAGAAAGAGAGGGATACCTTTACATTTCTGTGGAATAAGTTTTTCCTGACCACCAAGCCCTGAACACAGGTGAAGGGCAAAAGAATGACACCATCACAACCTGCTTTTAACCCTAACTTGCTGTTACTGTTCATTTATGTAAATACTTGTCATTTCTTCCTTTAAGCCTCAGTGACACCCCATCAGGTACACGCTGCCATCCCCTTTAATGTGTTAACTTTTTTTCTTTCTTTCATGTTATTTCCCAGAAGTTTCCCCATATTGAACTTTGATGAATAATTGTATTCCAGGGAAATATTAATAAGTCTTCCCTGAAACACATCCCATCTTCTAGTGAGTATGAGGAACATTCCCATACTGCCTCTCTCCTCCAAAGTCACGTTTGTTATTAAGACATTAGAAGGATGGGGGAGTGTCCTATAAAACTCAACTTTGTGCTTCTTAAACCTAATTTTACCACACACACACAAAGAAATCTTGCATGGTGTGTGTGTGTGTGTGTTGTCTAATAACATCTCTGGAACACAGGGGCTAGAAGTCTATTTTAAAACAAACAGCCTACACTTGCTGATTCTATTTTCTCACTCCTATTGCTGTATTAAATTTGCCATCTCAGAGTATACTAGCAATCTGCAAAAAGTAAAATCCAGTTATTGATTTTTGTTTCTTCCATTAATATTGGTTTTGACATTTCTGAGCTAGCCTACACAATCAACAGCATACATATTCTTCAAGCTTCCCACTTTGAATGTGTAATTCCTTATCACTGCCATCAGTTATTTATCTCAATTTCCTTATACTCACTATGTCCAGACCTCTTAGCCTGGCCTTCAGAAATGCACACCACCCAAAACCAAACTTACTTTCCATCTGTGTCTTTTTCTAATCACATTCATACATCTTTATCCTCTGTCCTGACAAGTCCACTCAACACCCTACCAAAATACCAATGCATTTCCATTTTAGAGTATGTGTTCATTCAGTTCTTGCAAACAAGGTTAAAAAGTTTTTCCCCTTTCCTGATGCTTAATCTTACATGTCCTGAAAGCAACTACCCTTGCTGACATAGCCTTCTCCCATCAGTTTTTTTTGGTAATTTTTAATATCAATATTTCCCCCTCTAAACTATAAACTCCATAAGGACTATGGCCATGTGTTCTAGTTACAAATTCTCCAGCCTCGCTCAGTATCTGATAAGTAATCTGTAGATGTTCCAGAAGTTCAAGTTTAATTGAATCTAAATTCAATTTCTATAGCCTGTGCTTCTCATTGCCTTCCATTGGTAGTTAACATTTTGGTCTGTGCACTCCATGAATCACTTTAAATATACCAATTTCCTTAACCTTATGTTTAGGGAATTGTGTGCATTTGTAACACCCTCAGCAACCAGGAGAATGGCTCATACATAATTTAAGTACTGGAGACACCTTGAGAATTCAGCTAGTTAATTCAGAGAACAGCGTAGGTCTCATCTCCCATGAAGCTTTCCTATGCCATGCCTCATATCAAGCTTTTTATTCTGGTTCCTTCTTAGCAGTTCCCATCTCTCCAGCTCGTATTTGTAGATTTGCTTCATGCGTACATTGACTTTCTTCTACTGAGTTTGCAATTTTTTTTTTTTTTTTTTTGTACCAGGGATTGGACCCAGGGGTGCTTAACCACTGAACACATCCCCAGGCCTTTTTATTTTTATTTTGAGACATTTTCTTGCTAATTTCTTAGGGCCTTGCTAAATTGTTGAGGTTGGCTTTGAATTTGCGACACTCCTGCCTAAGACTCCCAAGTCCTTGGGATTCTAGGTATGCATCACTGAGCCAGTTGAGTTTGTGAATTCTTGAACAGTGAAAATCTATGTTTCATAGTTTATCTTTTAATCAGGAAAGAATGTAAGAGGAATTAGTTAAATGTAATGAAAAGGAGCTAAACTGATTACACTACAATTCCCTTTATTATTATTGATATATATGATACAATGTTACTACCTCAATCTTTTATGCAGACACAAATGACATAAAATATATAATGTACTCTGGTAATTTTAATCATACACAAAATATGAAGTGATCAAAACTATGTTACATAGATATTTTACAAGAAAAAGGGCTAATAACACATTCAGATGAAATACATCATTAAATTTGGGATGTTATATGATGTTAAATATAGATATATTCAAAACAATTACTATTTATAGAACCAATTTGATATTTTACCATTTAAAATAACAAATGCTGTGTAAATAAGTATTTATAAAAATATTTTTTTAATCAAAAAGCTATGTTCTAATTTACTTGGCAATTACAAAAATATATATTCATCTGGAACTCTAATAAATTTGCTTGAAAGTATTAGATATTCAAATTTGAAAGTGTTTTCTAAAGTATTTCATCAACTTAGTATTCTTGACTACATACAATATTTATAAGTACATGGTATTAGGTTTGTTACGAATATTACCATTTTAAAAGACACAAGTGATCAATAAACACAAAGATATTAAAGATTTTCAAACCAAACACAACCAACACATATACTAGACCCACCAGCTACACCATGTACAACATAAAATCTTGAAAACATTTGTTAAATTACTACATGACATTTATTGTTATTTGCACCTAAAATTAACTATCAAAAGTTTCCCATTTCTAGAAGAAATATAATTTTAAAATTTAACAATTTTTTTCTTAACCAGCTACTTCTTGATGGCAAAGCCAGATTAAATAATTTCAAATTGAATAGTGGTATGGTTGGTATTTGAATGTCCCTCAAAAGTTCATGTAGTAGAGTGGCACTACTGGTGGAACCACAGAGTGGGGCTTATGAGGGAAAGTTATATCGTGCGGGGTGTACCTTTGAAAAGGACTGTAGGACCCTAGTCCCTTCTTGCTCAAAACCATGGGGCCAACTGGTTATTTAGAACCTCTCAAACTGTAAGCTGAAACAAACCTTGTATGTTTATAATTTTATTATTTCAGGCATTTTATAATGGTTACAGAAAGCTGACTAACACATACCAAACTAGCATCAGTGATCAAAAGATGTTCAACCAAATACACTTACTACTTGGACAGCTCTGATGTCTACATTACATACACTGAACAATTCCATTTTTCATATTTTACTATAAAACAAGACTTAAGAATCTCAGTAATTTTATAATGTGCTATCATATAAACAAAAGTAGTAAATATATATAATATATATAGACATACATACACATATATCTCATTTAGTACACCTAGTAGACTTCAGAAATCTCTTCTCAGTGAGAGACACACACTATCCTGAGTGAAGTAGGCCCCCTGTCTAGTGAACAAATGCTAAAAGACACAGGGGCCATACTTTAACAGTCTTCCATGCCTGCCTGTAGATGTTTGGCAATATGAATGATGACAGTGCATTAAAGGCATTTTACATGCTTTTAATGGCAAATTGTTGAAGTAGTTAAGATTCTTCTGAAATTGCAGCACCTAGAGAGATGGTGTCAGTATGTGTAAAGGGAATCTCCTGGGGCCATTCTTGGCACAGAGCCATCTTACATTTTCCTCCCACCTGTTCTGAAAGTTAAAGCTTTGCTGGGGATCATCTCTAAAAATCCAAATACTTGAGAGAGTACAAAATATTTTTTTCATAACTGAAATTCAGATCATCCTAAACCATTTCAAAATCTTCTTTCCTAAATACCTAAACAGGACAACTGACAACTCATTCAGCAAACAGGTGAAAATATATACCTGCTCATGAGGTTACTACTGGCTATGAGAGTTGTTAAACTATAATTTAGTAAGATGTTACACGCAAAGTTAGTCCTTGAAAATTAAATAGTTTCCAAAAATTCAGAAGCAATTCAGTCAAACATAAAGTTAGCTCCAATATCACTTGTGAAGGAAGTCTGAAAATGACATTTAAAATAAAATATGAAGTACAAGCAACTTGAAGGATGACTGTTGATTTTAATTTCCTTATTATGAGTTTAGAAAATCATAAGTGAATAAAAATGTGCCCACTAATCAGCATTAAATGCTATACAGAATAAGATCTACTTGATCTAAAGAAAGGCTACTTTAGCATTTTAGGTAAAAATGTATTAGTTTTAAATACAAGGAGTAATTTATTCTGAATCCAATACTTCCAAATCAATAAATAGTAATCTTGCCTATAAAATGTATTGCCAGAGGACTAAAAAGATTTTTTTTTTTTTTTTTTTTTTTTTTTTTTGGTGCTGGGAATTGAACCCAGGGCCTTGTGCTTGCGAGGCAGGCAATCTACCAACTGAGCTATCTCCCCAGCCCAAGATTGCTTTCTTAAACTTGATGTATTGCTTTCTTAAATCAGTTTGCCCCTTACAATTTGTTTGCCTGTTCATTTTCTTGGATAAAACGGTCATCATCAAGGTCAACTCCATTTTGTTTTTTTCATTTAATGATCACAAAATTCAAATGAATAGAGTCACAACCAATGTCATATGTTTTATAATATCCTAAGAAATTGACCTCACTTTGAATAGAATATTGTTGCTGCAAGAAGAGTGGCCAAAATGCACAGGACTCTAAGCCACTAGAAGAATGTACTTTAAAGGGACAGATGACAGTATGAGACCTCAGACTGGGATATTGGTTTATAAAATAAAGCTTACAATCTAAGTCCAACATTACATACCCAACATATGTAAAAGCCAGTACAGAAATTCTTCCTCTTCCTCTTTAAATTTTAATGGGAATAGATGCAAATTCCTAGTCTTTTCAAATTCCTCATACTCTTAGCAGCATGTTAAATTTTATAATATTAGAAAATAAGTCAGTTATGATGGGACGTTTATGATGCACTGGCTCTGAATTACTAATTAATTATTTTAAAGTCAGGTCCTTTGTTGCGATCCCAAATTTCAATGATGACCCTCCTTCCTTTTAGGTAGATGTCCAAATCCAGAGTTTGGATGAACAGTTAGCAGGTTTTAGCCATGTTCAAAGGAACAACGGTTACAAAGGAGCATGAAGCACTTAGGTAAACACATTCTAAAACTCAAGGCAAGTTAAATGTGCAATATCATAAGGAAATATATTATGGTATTGGAAAAATTGATTCATTAGCTATTTTTTTTACTGTTACCACTGTTTTGGAATTATCGGCGAATTTTATATTATTATATTCCAGACTTGCAATACATATATATCTAAAACTGCTATCTTAAATTATTAGAAATATGATATAAAATGTTTTGTTCAGGTTGCAACAGCACTGGCTTTCCTCAAAATGTGTATACAAATGGTAAATTTTCCAGGAAATCCTATGATTTTCATGCATTAAAGGCATTTTACATATTTCTATTCGCTTTTTCTTTTCAGCATAATATGCATATTTTAATGGCAACACATGCCATATAACTTGAACTTTAGTAACAAGTAATTGGTAATATTACAATAGTTCTTATATCAACAAGGAAAAGCAGCATAACATATTAAGAAGGCAGATTTCCTGTTCAAATTTTGGTTCTACCAAGTGCTAGTCATGTGAACTTGTACAAGTCAGTTCCTCAAATGTAAAATGGGAGTAATAAAAAGAATACCACCTAACATCAATGTTATGAGGATTGTGTGACGTAGTAACAAAATACAGGCAAAGAAATCAGAGGTATCAGTACAAAGTGATCATTTAGTAAATGTTAGCTACAGATTTTATTACAGTAAAAAACAACAGCAACCCATGTTGATATAAAACATTACTGGCTTTCATGAATTTAGTAAGTGACATATACACTGATAGATGGTACACTTACATTTAATCCTGAAAATATTAAGCATATTCTATTATACGGAGATTAGATCCTTTAAAATATGTTAATGTGTAAATACCTAAAGAGCAGATAGTGGACCCAGGAGATGTAGCAAAGTACTGAAATGTTCAGGTGACCCTTTCATGCCTCTAATGAGAATCACTGCCAGAGTGGTGACTCGAAGACAATAATGACAACATGAAAAGCACTGGCTAATTAACCAGTTTTGTTCACTCATTAGCCCTGCACTGGAAGTTATCAAATTTTCAGAACAGGAAAAATCTCAAATTAGATGAGCCTTTGGGATCACTTGCTGAAAACATCAAGAATGTGAGACCTCTGAGAGTTAAAGAGTTACTTAATATAGAGACTTAGATGGAGGTCATTGTCTTCATTAAACTCAAAACGTTCGACCTTTCCTTCTGGAAACTTTGGTTTCCTTGTTTGTCACTATACCTATGGGCTCAACAGAAAAGTCTCAAGTGCTTCTGTGTCAAATAACAATTATTATCCTGACCCAGTAGTACATAAATATAGCATAAACACAGTATTTCTGTTATTCAAAACACAACTGCTAGTGATGAAGGTTTTTAAGGATAATTTGAAAGCCATTCTTAGATTTCACAAGTTAAAATGTAATAATGATTTCCCTAAACTTTAGTTATTTCACAACTTAGTCTAAATCTACATGCATTTCATGTGCTCCGTAATGACATTTTGGTCACTAATGGAAAGCAAATACGACAGGGGTCCCACAAATTTAACATCTGACTAATGATGTTGTAGCCTTCTTGAAGCTTGTGTAAGCACACGCTATGATATTTGCACAATGAGGAAATTGCCTAGTGACACTTTTCTCAGAGCTTCCCCCTGTTGTTAAGCAAAGTGTGACTCGAATTATTACAACCACATTAAGAATCTTTCCATTATTTTGAAAATTATGAATTTAAAATAAATGTTAATCACAATGATAAAACAATATATCATATCAGAGAAATGACAAAAATTACATATACTTTAGAATGAAGATGGAAAATACTTTGTGTCCATAATCAAGGTTTCTGATGGCTCTTTTAAAATATAACCAGTTTTATTTTCATGTCTTGTATAATACCTTGATTGAGAAAGTACTCCTCTGATGGTATACTCTTTAGAGAGTCTGACATCTTGCGGAAAAGGCTTCATAAAATTGAGAGTTTTAGGTATCTTTCTTTCTTTTTTTTACATTCTTTTTAGTTGTACATGGACACAATACCTTTATTTTATTTATTTATTTTTACGTGGTGCTGAGGATCTAACCCAGTGCCTCACACATGCTAGGCAAGTGCTCTATCACTGAGCTACAGTCCCAGCCTGAGTTTTAGGTATCTTTCTAAGGTAGAGATGTGAGTTTTTAAATAGGTTCATTTTTTTCTTCTTCCCTTCCTATTCCCTTTTCCCTCACCTTCCTGATCCCCACCCTGCCCTACCCAGGGTCACTGATGCTACAGCATGTAGGACATGTGTCCGTAGGAAGCCAGGCCCACAGTAGAGACCAAGGACAGCACCAGCTCATTGGACTTGTCCATGAGCATAAAGTACACTTGGAAGCAATGGAAGGAAGTCTTGCTGAAGGCCTGGTAGCTCTCTTCCCCTCTACTAAGCAGCCCTCAGGACAAAGAGGGAAGCATGCATTTCCAGCTTCCACACGTATACCCTCCTCTGACAAAAATGGGGGATGGAACACCTATGATTCCCAGTCCATATCATTCTTAACATTTTCAACATGATGATGTGCCAAGTGTGGCCAGATGTCTTCAAGTAAAACTATCCATTATTATATGTATCCATTTGGAGAAACTGAAAACACACAATCAAATTCATGAATCAGAGAGGAGACACAATAATCTGACAATTTTTTTCCTATAAATTCCAGAGACGAATTTTGCCCTAAAAATGAAGACTTAAGGTCAATCTATAGAAAGATCAGTTTGTGAGGTTGAATAGTCTGAATGAACTCCTACTCATTTCCAGCATAAATATCCAAGTAGAAACTGAGCATTAGTTATTTACACTATGGGGAAGATTTAGAGGAAAAAAAGCAAAAAACAAAAAACACTTCTCTTTATTTTTTTCTTTAGCATGCTGGAGAATGCTGACCCAGCATGTACTTAGTCAGGGCCAGTGTTCGGAAGCTTCCGCCTGTTTGGTTCCTTGATTTTCTTCATTCTTCTCCAACCGGGGGAGGGGGCTCGCACAGCTTGTACAGCCTAGAAAAGGCACAGGTTAAGTTTGACAGCTGCCCAGTGTATTTCCCTTACCTGAGATATTTTCATTGGTAGAACAAATACATTGAATATAATTTTTTGGTTCTATGATTCAAGGTCCCATTGTTTATTTCACTAAACATTGCAAATGAATTAGCAAACTGTAAAATTTTGGTTCTATGATTTACAAAAGCAGATTTCTTTACTTCTCTCAATGGCTACTAATTATGCAACACTGCATTTTTAAAACCTGCTATTCTGCTCCAGTACTGCCAACCCAGGCTGCTTATTTTGCTGGTAGTAAAAAATCTATTCTCTGAATTCCAGGAGGTGATATTGTGATTAATTGCTATCACCTCTATCATCATGAATATCTTGTTTACAGGAACACAGTACTTATCTCACAGGGATCTGCTGGTTTTCTGACCCGTTTTGAAGTTTAATGCATTTTGGACTCTGCCCGTGGTGTGGATGTGCATGGCCTGTGGTGGAGGCCTGAATCTCAAAGGCACTGTAACTGGGGGTTCCTAAGGACTGGTCATCTGGTTCTGCCATCTATCACCCACCTGTCAGTGGAGTCTAAAAGTAGGTTAAAGAATCCCCTATAACTGTGGAGATGCCTGAATATGTTCCCCTTTGTAGCCCAGGTCTAGTTGTTTGAGCACTAACACAAAACTCAGAGGAATTAGCAGGGTTACATAAGTTCCAGTCTCCAAATTCTTCTGAATGGTTAAATCCTAACTCTAGAATCAAAGTAAAAATAAAACATCATGGCTGCCAGATAACCCTAAACCTAGTGACCTCAAGGCCATATGCATTACTTGCAGTGTATCGTGAAAGAAGATGGGCTGACCTTGAGTGGGTATTAGACTACACCTGTTACCCTTAATAGTGACCAAGGCCACACCGGTTCCACTGCAGAGCTTAAGCTAATGACTTCGAATGCAGAATTCAATGCTGCACTTTTATCTGTTTATTTTTGGTGCTAAGGATTGGACCCAAGGCTGCATGCATGCTAAGCACACACTCTACCACTGAGCTACACTGAGTCCCAACTTTTCACCTTTTTATAAAACAGTCCAAACCCAAGGCTAGCTGTAGTGAATCACTCCCATTTACAGATTAAGTTGAACACAGCTTAAATGAGTTGTTAACCTATTTAGTAAATTATAAATTTGACATTTAATTCTATACTAATTCTAAATCAATGGGAAAGAATGAGAAAGATTTAATTTAGAATTGTAAATTTGATTAAAAACATGAACTTTCTTAGGAAACAGACTGTATTATCTTTGGAGGTCTTCAAAATGTACTTCAAGTCTGGAAGGTGGCTTTATGCTCTATGTTATCTCCATGGAAGAGATGAATACTGAACTAAGGACATGTCACATCAGAAAAGCTTATTTCTTCCTTCCTGGAGAAAATAATGCATTAAATTGAGCCGATGTACTTGAAATGTTCTTTTGCAGCTGAAAGATAGGGTGTTGCTTCAAATTGCATTCTCAGGGCTGAAAAATTAGGATGTCAGAAGTTTCTTTTCCTCCTTAATTTCTGTCCTCTTATTTCCCTGACAGTGCTGCCTAACAAGGGAAAAGCACAATGGCCTTACTCAGGTAGAACGGGTGGTGGATGTCCTGCCCCATGAGATCTGGGTTGGGCCACCACATTCCATTACCTTGCTCTCCTCCTTTGCACAGAATGTAACCAATGCCACTGGTAGATGAGTCTTTGAAATGTCTGCCTTGCAAATTGGAGAAAAGGCTACTCCCTGTGATCACCTAATGAAATAATAGCTCTGGGTTCTGTGGAGCTGGACAGATTCAGCTTCTGAGGCTTCTTGGAAGCGACTCAGGGTTATTTGAGTTCAGACACATTTGTAATGGAAATTGTGGAGCTGTGGGAATTCAGAGCAGGCAGATGAAGTTTGGAAGTAAAATGTAATAGGTAAAGAGTTGGACTCCAACTCTGCTCTGAGGCATTTGTGCTTTGGCAGCTAAATTGTTGGGCAATGGGAGGTCTTTGTTTGCCCAACATCTGGGGTCCTTCCTGTATTCTCATTACACTCATGCACACCAGTGCCCTGCAGGAATGAGGTCTGTTCTTGGCTCTACTTTCTCCTATTCCTGTTTGGGCTCAGGCAGCCATTTTGGAGCTAGTGTTTCAGTCCAAATTCAAATTAGCAGAGAGAAGAACTTTCAAACTTGATTCTATAGATCAGGCTCTTCATCTTTCTACATAGCAAAAATAAAAGATGTATTAAAGGAGACCACAAAGCAAATGCCTCTTCAGAGGTTAAACTACTAATGGTACTCTATCTCAAGACAATTCTCTTTATCCTGTAAGTTGGAAAACAGAATCTCAGAAAAAGAAAACCTCACTAAGATCACATAGCAGGGTCTGGGACTCAAAATCACCTTTTTTTTTTTTTCTTCCATTTTTAACCACTATAGTATGATGTTGCCTCCCAATTACACAAATAAAATCAAGTTTTTACAGCAAAATAGTTCCAGATTTTGTGACATAACAGAAAATAAGGCCAATATGCCACAACTAGTGATCTGACATCTGGAGTGTAATATTTGGTTGTTGACGAAAATTTGCTAATTGCTTTGAAAATCCAATGCAAACATGGAAGCCAAAGAGAGAAAGTCTACCCCCAACCCCTACCTCACTGCCATTCAATCACAACACATTTATCTGATGGCCCAAATTTATTTTTTCTTTCCATTCTATTAAGACAGCAAGTTCCCAGAGCACATGGAGTGCTTCTCATCCATCTTGATATCCTAAAACCAAAAGCAGTTTCTGGCACATTTCAGACACTGATTCCTAGAGGGAGTATGCAAAATGTGATGGGCCAAGGATGTCCAGGAAACCCACTCCCAGGAGCAGAATTTTACGTTGTCACTACTCAGACCCAACCTACCTCGGCATTATTAAATCCTAATACTCCTCTCCTCAGCATTCTGATTTCTGAAATTAATATATTCACTCTTTCTATGGTGTGATCATGGCCACTTCCTCCTTTCTGAATTCCAGAAAAACCAGCTCCTATTTTCCTTTAACTTTTCCAGTTGCTCATCTTCGACTGTCACTCCTATTCCTTTGCTTTCTCTTCAATACTGACATTTCTCTGGTGGGTTCTGGATCTTCTCTCATCTTTTATCCACTCATCATGGCAATGAAATTCACTTCTAGATCCTCACTGGCCTTCTAAATATTGATGACTCACAGGACCACAGCTTCACCTATTTGCCTCTTGTTGGCTTCAGACCAGTAAGAACTGCCCAAAAAAACAACCCACATGGAAGTTCCCTTCACCCACTCTCTCAGCAGCAGTAATCACTAATCCCTTCAATTAATGTCCAAAGACTATGAAGTCTACCTTCTAAGTACAGCTTTAATTCACCCTCCCATCTGGGTTCTCAACATTACCACAGTCTTCTTTCAGACTATGTTTTCAGTCTTAGAAATGGACCCTTCTGTCACCTGAGATAAATTCTAAAATTAAGATCTTCCAAATAGGAAGATTATTGATGCCTCCCTATTGTCTTCAAGTTAAAATGAAAAATCTTCAGTATTTGTGATAAGTCTCTTCCTGATCTGGCCCCTGCCTGCTTCTCCAGTCTTGCTGTACATTATTCTTTATATATATATGTGTATATATATGTATATATTTTAGTTGTAGATGGATATAATAGTTTTATTTGTTTATTTTTATGAGGTGTTGAAAATCAAACCTAGTGTTTCACACATGCTAGGCAAGCACTCTACCACTGAGCCACAACCATAAACCTGTTCTTAAATCACTTTCAACTGTCAGTCACACAGACTGAAGTATGGTTCTCAGAATGTGATGTTTTCTCTGGGCCCCAGAGTCTGCACCAGGAGTACTGTGTGACCTTCCTTCTCCCTCCTTTGGCTGTGCATGATTCTTCTCTGTGTTCTCATGACAATTTATGCCTGGTTTGTCACAGTTATTATCACATGTGGTATACTGTGATGGAGATGGGTTGGGGGATTCGAACCAAGGACCATCTCAGGCAGAGAGAGCACACCAGACCTCTGTGAAGGTACCTTCCAGAAACATTACAGCCTTTGCCTGTGGATGGTCTCAGCTTGTGAGGCAAAAGTTTTTTTAACTGTTGCCTTTGGGGCTGGAGTGATATTCTAGTTGGAGGGATCCCAGCCCCTCTGTGTTCCTCAGCATTCTCTCTGCATCCTCCAAAGATGGCTTCTCACACTCTACCTTTGCTTACAATGTTTTCCTCATGGAGTCTACTTAACTGAAAGCTCCTTGAAGGCAGAGCTACTTCTATTTCAGGTTTACATTTTCCATGAGGCATAGCAGAGTGGGTTGCATTTCAATAGATGCTTGTACAATGAACAAAAGAGTAAATGAAGTACATTTTAAAAATTACTCTTAATTTCTCTCTCAGGGTTATTATTTCAACTTTATAGCTGGCTAATTTTATTGTGCTTCATTTCAAGTATTACATAAACCAATAAAGAAAACAAGTGAGTCCATCAGTTGCTTTTCTTGTGTTCAGCTTGCATCCTGGTTTATTGATCAGGATGCTAAAGTCTCATCCCAGCCCCGCTGTTTATTAGTACTTATAAACTCTAGCTAAAAACACCTTGTGAGCCATTATCTTGTTTCCTTACTGGGGTTTTAACACTTCAGTGGGTCTGTTATACAATATACTATGTCTGCTCAAGGCCTTGAGGAGACAATGCTTATGTGAAATGATTCTTCAGCAGCAGAAACTGAGAGATTCTAATCTAATCAACTATGGAAGATAATGTTAACAAGATGAGGATTAAACAGAGTTAGGAGTCAGCACTAAAAATAAATGCAACTATAACATGAGTGCTTCATCCATTTTCAGGGGGGATATGTTTTTCCTTTAGAAAGAATTTTCACTGTCCATGCAGTTTTTCAGAATAAAATATAACTTCATAAATGCTGTAGTCTTCCTTCTTGCTCTGGTAATGGTGTTGCAAATAAAAACAAATAAAAAGTATCTTGTCTGTGACAGTGTTTGGAGGAGCCTACTTCCTGTTCAAAGGCAAATGTATAAAAACAATCGAATGTACAAGAAATTAGTTAGCTTTGTTCCACTTCAACATAGATGACTGCCTACCCTAATCACCAGGGAAGTTGAGCTGAAAACATTTCTCTGTGGCTGCTAACTAAGTTCATTTATCTTAAAGGTAGAGTCCTTTCTTATGATGATGCGTGAACTGTGAATATTTAGCATCTCAAACAACAGCCCTATTAGTGTACTTATTCATATGTTCTTGAAATCAGTTTAGATATTTGATGTCCACAGTGAGCAATTAATAAAATCTAAAATACATACTGACTCCCGAGAACTCACATCCAGGTTGGGCACAGAAACATGTTAACCAACATGATAGAAGGTCTATCATAAAGCAATATACAAGATACCATGGGAAACCAGAAAAAAGGAACTCAAGCAAGACTCCAAGCAGGAGATGACATCTAAGGTAGGTTTTGTGGGTTAAGTAGTTTTCCATGTAGACACAGATGGGAAAGACAATCATGACAGAGGGAAAGAATATGGATGATCATAGAAGGATAAATGAAAATGGCATTATGATTGTTGGCACAGCTGGATTAAAATTTTCAGATGTACCTGTGTGGACTTTTGTTTATAAATTCATGATGGAATGTGCAAAATAGGATGATGTCCAATTAATTATGAGATCATTTATCCCTAATCACATTTAGTTGCTAAGTGTTTGTTTATGAGGGAAAAGCCCAGGAATACTATCAGTACCACAGTGGGCATATCCTAAAGTAGGTGCACTAGCCATGTAGAAGAAAAGCTAGTGAACCTTCCAGAAAGAGCAGACAGGGATGTACTTACCTTGGAGCTGACTGAGGGGTCCGGTCTCTCACTCCCAAATTCTTTGCTGTGTTCTGAACTCTTGCTCCCTGGAAGTTAGGAAAATCACTTTTAGCTGTATACTATATTTCTACCTACTTAAATGTCATTAATATCTGAGTGTAGAATACTTATTCCAACAATGTATTTAACATCAAGAGAGACTGGATAAGGACTAAGAGAAATCATCATGTGAGCATCTTTGAAATTAATGTTTTTAAGAAATCAAAATATGGCCAGGCATGGTGGTGCATACCTGTAATCCCAATGACTCAGGAGGCTGAGCTAGGAGGATCATGAGTTTGAGGTCAGCCTCAGCAACTTGGCAAGGCCCTAAGCCAGTTAGGGAGATCTTGTTTCAAAATAAAAAATTAAAAAGGACTGGGGGTATGGCTCAGTGGCAGAGTCCTGGATTCAATTTCCAGTAGCAAAGGGGGAGAAAAAAGAAAATATGCTATGCTGTTTAAAATTATTAATAATTACTTCTAAAGACATCTAAACCATTTAAATAAATTTAACAGCTTCCTGTTCAACATCCCATCTGTCTTCATTCCTAGACACAATTAATAACTTAAAATGCTGAAAACAGGTCTGGGGTTGTGGCTCAGTAGTAGAGCCCTTGCCTAGTATGTGTGAGGCACTGGGTTTAATTCAGCACCACATATAAATAAATGAATAAAATAAAGGTCCATCAATAACTAAATTAAAAAAAAAAAAGCTGAAAACAGGAAACAAGCAAGGTATAAATACCTGCTGTGCTACCATCTTCATGGAACAGAAATCATGGTTCTGTTACATTCAGGCACCTGTTTTTCCTTAGCTGAATAGTTGGCTATTTTAAACTTAATATTTAGCATTTAGCAAGAAAATGCTTTCTAAAATGGTTCTAAAGTATTTCTGGATAAGTCATATCCACATGGATCTCTGAAATTTAAAAATTTTATATAAGATTTATATTTTAAAGGTGATCATCATCTCCTCCTTCTCTTCCTCCCCCTCCCCCTTCCCCCACTTCCCCTTCATCATCTTCTGCACCAGGGACTGATCCCAGGGTCACTCAACCACTGAGGCACATCCCCAGCCCTTTTACATGTTTTATGTAGAGAGAGAGTCTCACTGAGTTGCTTAGGGCCTCACTAGTTGCTGAGGTTGGCTTTGAACTGCCTTAGCCTTCTGGGTAGCTGGGATCACAGGCGTGTGCCACCGCACCCAGCAAAGATAATCTTCCTTAGCAATGAAAAAAGCTTCTAAAATTGGTCAAGTTCATGAATAAAGTTATAATTACTGTTCAGTTCCTAATGGAAATTAGTTATTATAGAGAATCAAACAGCAGAGTTTGTGGCTGGGGATAGGTGAAGGAAGGTTGCTTAAGAAACTGTGAAACTGGGGCTGGAGCTGTAGCTCGGTGGTAGCACACTTGCCTAGCCTGTGTGAGCCACTGGGTTTGATCCTCAGCACCACATAAAAATAAATAAATAAAATAAAGGTATTGTGTCCATCAACAACTAAAATATATATTAAAAAAAAGAAAAAATAAACTGAAATGCTCCAGCTACTAAATACTGAACTATGAATATTTAGCATCTCCAACAGCAGCCCTATTAGTGTATTTACTCATTCATATGTTCTTGAAATCAGTCAAGGGAAGAGAAAGAAGGAGAAAATGAAAGAAAACCTAAAACAATATATTTTCTTAGGATGGACCTAATAAAAAATAGGGAAACAGCAGGGGTGGAAGTGCTGGTGACAAAAGACAGGTTGGATGGGATTAAGGAATTGCAATTAAGTAGCTAAAACTTTCTATTTTGAAGTAATTTTAGATTTAGAGAAAATGTATGAAAATAGAACAGAAATTTTTTGCATGCTTCATCCATTTCTCCTAATGTTTACCCTTTACTTGACCACAGTATAATGATCCCCAAACCAGGAACCGTATTGGCATAATACTGTTAACTACATGGCACATCTTACTCCAATTCCATATTTTCCCCACTAATATTCATTTTCTACTCTATAACCCAATCCTGTATCCCTTATTGCATTTCATTTCAGATCTCTTCATCCCCCCAGGCAGCTCCTTGGTCTCTCCTTATCTTCTATCACCTTAACACTTTTGATGAGGGCTAGTCATTACCTTGCAGAATGTCTCCATGTATCTTTGTCTGCTATCTTCACATGATTAGGTAGAAGAAAAGCATTTTTTTTTTCTTTTTTTACAATAAAATCACAGAAGTGATGTTGTACCCTTCTCTATGCATTGTTTTGGGGACACATGATGCCAATAGGTCTTATGACCCGTAATATTAACTTGACTTAAGTGGCATCTGTTGCATTTTTCCACTATAACATTACCACCTTTCCTTGGCAGACTTAACAAAGACTTTGGGGAACATAGTATGAGACTTTGCAAACATCCTGCTTCTCTTTAAATGTTCACTCACTATGTTAGCCTCCACAGGTATGTTTTATCTGCAACAAAAATAGTGTAGTGTTTATGACTGGATTCTTCTGTAAAGATGAGCTATCTCTTTTCCTCAAATTATTTAGCTATTCAATTATATATTTAACTCATGGACTTAGATATATTAGTTTCATTGTATGAGAAATCCAATATTTTTATTAATTTTTGCACTTAAATTGTTCTAGTTTGGCTACAGGGAGCTCCTTCTCATTACTTCTTGTGCCCTTTTGATATATACTCATGTTTTAATTTTAGTACTTTATTTTCTGGAACCTCAAGATGCTCGAGGTTCATTTTCTCTCTCAGTTGGTAATTTATCACTTCTCCAAGGGCCTTGGCTCTTTTCATTAGAATACAGTTATTTAGAAGCCAGAATTTGCATAAGGGTGTACTCATTACTGTTGGTAACACAACTACTTCCAGGCCTTTCCAGCAGACAGGGCTTGTTTACTAACACACACTTGCACATCATATTATTCCTGTATCAGTTTGTATCTATGTGTGTGTTGTGTGTGTGCATCCATCAGTCATACCAATACTGCTAATTCCAACCTAGTACCACAGGGTTCATTTTAGATTTTAGTCTTCACCCTTTCCTTATGTGTGACTTCTTTTTCAGTCACTGACAGTTTGGCTTCTCATTCCTTAAAACATCTTTACTTATTTGTTCAATCCTAGTGTACACATAAATTGGTTTTAGAATTTTTAAGTAAAATCCATGTGAAAAACAGTTTCAATAACAAGAGTCCAGTATTCATGTTTAATTCTTTGTCAACAATGCCATAATATTCCATTAAGTAGTGGACAGAAATATTTTTTGCTTTCTTTAAATCTGTGTTCACATGTTGAACACATCTCTTGGTATAGTTTACCTTGAATCTGTCTATATAATTCTTCATATATTCAACATGCCAGTTACTTGAATTCTTTATTTTTTTTGGGGGGGGGGGGTGCTGGGGATCGAACCCAGGGCCTTGTGCTTGCAAAGCAAGCACTCTGCTGACTGAGCTATCTCCCCAGCCCTACTTGAATTCTTACATCCTCATTCACATTGCTCCCTTTGCCTAATTCCCCTTCTCTCGATCTGCATTGCATTTATTCTCTGAAGCCCAAATAAAATATCATTTTGTTTGCTAATAACTGGTCATTCAGTAAATCAGGTTCTGCTTTGAGTGCATTAAGTCTATTGATTTATAGAATTCTCATAAAAACACTAGGAGGCAAGTGTTCTTATTGTCTCTGTTATAATTGTGAGGAAATTAAAGAAGAGAGTCTAAACTCTTGTCACAGGGATAAAGAACAATGGAGCTGAGACTCCAACTGAGGTGGCTAGACTCAAGAATCTGTGCTCTTAGCCATGATCAAATATTCACCTTGTGCAGGATGTCTTTTCCCAATCTTCCTAGTTAGAACCACTACTGAACAAATATCATTTAGCATTAACTTTGTACTCGGTACTATTCTGGGAAACTGATACCACAGTGAATAAGTCTCACTTTCCCAGCCATTGAGGGGCCATGGTCTACTCATTTGCTCCCATTCTGTATCCTGATAGACTGAGGTTTTAAACCATTTAAAGCACTTGCCCGTGGATGCCTGTATCATGGCAATTTGCCTACACATGTCCACCATGAGACTAGGCAGGACTTCATCATCCCCAGGACTGTGTTCTTGGTGACTAGTAGGATCCTTGATAACAAACTTTTGTACAGGTTTCCTCCAAAGGACATTTGGTATGCATAATTTATAGTATAGAAAACTTTAATAAGTTTATAATAAAAATGAAAGTGTAGACCTCAATATTTTTATTAATCAGATCACTTGGTTATATAAAAGAGCTGCTTTTGGTTATTATAATCATTATAAAAAAGGCAAGGCATTTGTTAGTTTTCCCTTCTTTTATCTTTTCTACAAACTCGAGCAACAAATTAAAGTATCATGTGTATAAAAAATACATACACAAAATCTCTACATGAAAATAATATTGAAATTACAGATAAGAACAATAAATCATGTCAAAAAGCTGTTTCTAGAAAGAAACTGAAGATCTTAGCTTATTCGTTATATTATTTATTATGTATTGCAAAACTTCAATATATAGCTAATAAATTATTATGCCTTAATATATAAAAATTCAAATTGATATGAAATAATTCAAATACTTTAATATATTGTAAAGATGGTAAATTTTCTAACCTATCTCTGAAGAGTTGAGTCTAAATGGTTAAATAATTTTCTCTGAGGTTGAAAGGCAAAAGGGACAGAAAATCCAAGTTAGAGTTTTGATTCAGATTTGTATTCTAACGGCTCAGATCATAAGTGGGTAAGAATTGGCTTGGGGACTGGATCCTGGCCACTAAGCCCACCACGTACTTCTGCTGAATACTGAAAAGATGATCAGCCACAGAAGGAATACTGCAGAAATACCTGCTGTACAGCAGCAGCCTGCTTGCTTTCCCTGAAAGAGGGTCCCGGGCCCTAAGATCTTCCACAAAGAAGTTTTAAATCAGTTCTTTGGGATGCATAACTTGGTGCCAAGGAATCAGCAACAAAGAAAGTTACCTATTCTAAATGTATGTATTAAAAAAAAATAAAAGCATGAAAGAGTGATAAATACTGGAAAAATAGTGCAGCTTTAGAAATCAATGAAGATTTTACAAGAAACTGCACAATTTTTCAGTATTTTAAATTATATTTCAAATATCATGTATGAATACTATATAAATACACCATGCTTGATAAGGAGCTTTGCATCACGAAATGAGTTATTAGGGCCTATATAACATCGTCTTTGCTTTATCTCTATTTTTTCTATTTCCATTTTTGGTTTTAGGAAGTTAAAGATATTAGAATTATGGTTATTCATTTCCACAGCTCAGGAATATATACGTAGTGACTTAACCTCCTTAGTGGAATATTCTAAAGAAAGGTTGATTCCAGTCTCTTTTTCTTGCCCTAAGTCACAATTTTGAGATGGCTCCTCCACATCCTCCTAGAAACTTACTCTAAGAGCAACACAATGAAACAAAAAGGCACTTAATCTCTTTATGTCACAGCAATGCAAATACCAACTCTGGTGTGGCGAATCATAAGTTTTGATTTACTTTTTAAAGCATAATTTTTATAGCTATGCTCCAAAAATTCTTCTGAGCCCTCTGGCAATTTGCATCTGTGTTTGTCCTTTGCCAGCTGGACAACAGTATATCACATACTTCTGGGAGCTCTAACCTTTACTTAGTAAATATCTCTTTGACCTTCTAAGATCTAGGTTGTCAATCTTCAGTTCCTGGGTTCTTACTCAGAAGTGTCATGTGTATGCCCTCACTGTGCCTGATCTCCACACTGCAGATGCCAGCTCAGTGGTAGTCTCTTTGTTGATTTTTTTTTCCATTGGCTTGATTGTCATTCTGTACTGTAATCTTGGGAGCAAGTCCAAAGGGATTTATGTGTTTGCTTAAGAGTTATACACTAAATCTTTGATAAATACAAGCAGTCATAATTATATAAGCATATATTAAAAATAATCACTCATTATCACAGGACAACTTAAACCAAATCAGTAAAGAGATTTGCTGTTGTGGTAGCTCAAAGTTGATAGAATAAAATAAGACACTGAAGTCTTTTGATTTTTTTGTCATTCTGTAGGTTAACTGTCTTTTCTTCTAGATTAAGCCCATTTCCTAATCAGTAAATTATAAGTTAGTGCATTTTTAATTTTTTTTAAAGAATTCTAAAAACTAAATGACTACTCTCTTTAAAAAAAATTTTTTTTAGTGGTTGATGGAGTTTTATTTATATTCAGAGTTGAGAATCAAACCCAGTGCCTCACACATGCTAGGCAAGTGTTCTACCACTGAGCCACAGTCCCAGTCCTAAGCTACTACTCTTAAAAAGTTATTGGGTGGTGGTACACAAAGTTCATTCTATTAACAAGAGAATTCATTCTCAACTATCACAGTGACCTAAACACAGTCCAAAGGCTGTTATTCATTCTCTAAAGGAAAATTTGAAGTCAGTCCTTTATCCTTGAAACAATACATATACTTCTTAGCATAGAATGGAAGTCTCTGAGAGATCACCAGAAGTAAGCAGGGCTCAATCTTTTCTTCTTTTTCCTTGCCTCTGTCCCTCTCCCAATCCATTCTCCCAGATTTACCAAATCACCTACAATTCCCAGAAATTTCCATATGTCCTTTATCTTGTTCCTTATACAAGCCCCCAATCCATTCCTGTCCTAATTTGCCAATTCCCTTTACTCCTAGAAATTACTGCCCAGGCGTTCTTTTTTCCAGGGTTGTCCAAAATTCTTGGAGAACCCTTTTCTAAGAGTCAGCACTAAATTCTCATCCCATAGGACTGTTTCTCACCCATGACTTACCTGCAAGTCATGTGCCTGGAAAAGTGCCCTACACATCAAGGCACCAGTCAGACACCTGACCTGATAAATGAACAAAGGAAACCTCAAATCCAGGTTCTAGAAATCAACTCCCTAAAGATGCATTAGACTCACCTGCTTCCGCATCACATCTGTAGCCTGCATAATGTAGCGAGGAGGCAGACCATGGCTTCTGGCTAGAATGATGGCCTGCTCCAGTGTCACGCTCAGGGTGCACCTGTGTGCCAAGGCAAGAGGAAGTCAGACCTCACTGGTTTCCAAAACACTCTTCCAGAAAGCATGAACTACTGATTACAAAATCAGAATTCAACCAAAATCAAAGTAGCTAGAAAATGAACCACTGATTTTTCTACCCAGAATATCTGTATAAAAATAGATTACAGAGGCACATTACTGGAGTCATAGATTAAAAATTTAAAATTGAAACAAACTTATAATGAGTTGTTTGTAAAAGAGCTCCTCCAAAGAAAATTAAAACTTTTTTTTTTTTTTTTTTTTTTTTTGGTGCTGGGGATCGAACCCAGGGCCTTGTGCTTGCAAGGCAAGCACTGTACCGACTGAGCTATCTCCCCAACCCCAAAACTTTTATAATTAACTATTCCTTATTGATTTTTTATGCAACTTAGAAGAAATATCTTTGTAATGTTTATCATTCATTTCTACATATTGATAGTTACTAGATTAAACTTATGCACAAATATCTTAGAAAAATAAACAGTGAAATTCACTGTTTCACAAAGGTCAGGTTTAATTTAAAAGAATTTGTTTATTGAACCCAATCTAAAATACTATTTGTAAAAGTTTTTAAAGGAACTTAAATTAGTTATATGGAAATATAATACTAAGAATAATCCTAAGATACATGTCCTAACCAGAAGAGAGGGACTAATAGGCTTTGTTCTTTTCCTTCCATTTAAGCCCTTTCTTTTAGACTTGTCCATGTTTTTTTCCATAGCACCCCTTAAAGACCACGTTTAGTCGTTAGTATTTTCAGGTGTTGGCCTGTGAACTGTTTAGGGGTACTCTGCACATATTTCAAAAAAATGCTTATTAATTTGCGATGTTTTACTTAAAATTGATATTAGTGGATTTTACTTCCTTTTTAAACTTGTTGATAGTTTGATTAGTCTTTTCTCCACTCTTGCCCTGACCCCTGTATGGTTTGGTTTTCTAGTCATGTATTTTTCCAGATCTGTCCAGTATTTTCCCCTACAAATAATAATAATAAGCAGAAATAACAATGGATTTGCTTCTGTGTGAGGAATATATGACTCATGATGCTTCATTATGAGGCTGTAACATAAAAAGTCCAATACATTTGGTAGATTTTTGAGCCTGAGGAATTGAGAAAAGGAGGGATTTAAGACATTACTGTTTAAATATTACAAAATATGACCACATATTATACATATCTGCATTCTAAGGAGAAAAAAGTTAAGTTCATTGACTGTTCAATGACATGAAAAGCATAGTAGAGCAGGGCAAGTCATGCTTCATTTTCATTACCATTATGGAGAATTCTTTGGAAAACCTTAAATAACAAGCTTCTTGTTGTATACAATGTTCACAAATATTTAGTGTATGAGTCTTATAGGGGTACATATTGTTTTCTGTGCACATTCTGCAGTAGAATCCATGCCGATGAAGGCCAAGTGGTATAACTGACAGTTCAAGTTTAAGAAATCAATTTTCTACAAAGCATTTAATTGCCTGCCTACTCAACAGACCGTAACCTTTTTCTCCTCTGTAAGGTCTCCTCCACTCCAACTTTAAATCTTTATTGATCTTAACATTTTAATCAATAATGCTCATTACACCAGCTGAATGACACTAAGAGAAAAAATCTTTACCTTTTTCTAATCATGCTGAAACATGTCTGTACTTTCCTGATAAAGCATGACTCACCCTTCTTTACTTATAACAAACACTTACACACTATGAGCATATTTTAACAGCCTATAATTTTTATCCATTCTCTTAATCCTTTTAAACTGACCTATTCCTCCCTTCTTCAAGTTGCAGTAAACAGCAGTATAGCAGCAAATTATCTGCCAGAGACTAAACCAATTTAACTATGATCAGAAAATCAATATGCCAGTGACATTGTCTCTGATAGGGCACCTCAAAGTGTCACCTCTTTGGAACCAATCACATATCACCTCCCAGAAAAATCCACTGTCAAATGGATACATATATTTTCTTTCCCAACAGATCCAAAATCAATAACTGTACCTATATTTGTCTTTTCATATTAAATACTGTGTGTATTCAATTAGGTTCCAAGATTGACTTAAAGTTTTTAAAAAGTAACAAAATGTGAAAGTGACAACCATGTAAATGTTGGAAATATTTCCTGTATTTGATTCAGGATTGCTGGATCCAATGGAGGCCTAGTTATTTCCACTCAGAGCATCACAAAAATTCCATCATCTTAAATTAAGTACATTAACAAAAGCCTAGCAGTAATACACAACTTTGCTGTCAATAGATCATTATTTGCCTCATAGCTTTTATCTTCTTTCAACTATATCAATCTGAATGCCAACCAGAAAAAAAATTCAGCATTTTCAAGACACATTTTGATTGTGGCATTCTCTAAAAGCCTCTAGGTCCACAAAATGGCACATGGCTTTTCAATGGTACATAAATGTATACTCAGAGTCTGGTTTTATAAGGCATCATTTGATTTTATAGGTTCTTTTGATCACCGGAGAAATGATCTGGTAACCTTGGGCAAGAGCGTGAAAGGAACATTCTGAAGGCCAGGAGCTCTAAGCAAATTCCATTCAATATGAGGTTTCTTGCCTGAACAACCAATCTCCTTTCTATTATCATCCCTAGTTTCACATTAGACAGTTGAATTAAAATTCAAGTAAAGTTATATTTTTATACCATCTGGAAAATGTGGGCCTTCAAAATTTTCAGCTCCCTCTAGCTGCTATGTCATTAAATTTTTTTGGACAACTCCTTCCCTAGATGTTGCAAAAATAAGAATAAATGTCACAGACTAGCATTTATTCTTCCTAAAAAGACAAATACATTCACTAAAAAAAGTTTTACCATTATGTCCGTAATAAGACATTCTAAGTACTGGTTCTGCCCTGTACTTGTGAGGAAGTGCACTTGATGAAGTGGTAAAATTATACAGAAGTTGTTAATTTCCCCATAGAACCAACAGGGAAAGAGTTAATATACCTGTGTTTCTCATTAATATATCTTCCTGACATATTTTGTATTGAGATCCCAAATCACTCAGATAGTTAGCATAGTTTAATATGATAGATGTACCTATATAGCTAATGGGTCCAATTAAATTTAAGACACTTCGATTCAGCAATTCTGTGGAAGAAACACGAAGTACTTTGTTATATTATGTATTTATTAAATGAATAGGAAAGTACTTCTTTGTGTTTCTTCCACAGAATTGCTGTTAACAAATACATTTGTGTGTGTATTTTCTTCCCCCTTGGAGTCTAGTTTGTACCTACAAGTACCATTAGGTGCTAGTAGAAGTGAATGTACAGCAAAATTAAAAATGCTTGGTTTCCAGGGCCCCTTACATGTACACATCTTTTTTCAAGGTTCTTGCAGGGACCTTGAAATACACTCAAGAGTCACATGCTTTTATAAAACTTGCAAAACCAAAATGATTTAACTGCAAGGTTGTAATTGCTGTCTTCTTCACATTCTATCTTCCTTCTGTCCTGATGTGTAGTGTTTAAATGGCTGGTGGTTATTTCTGGAACTGACCTAAGAGAAGTTGAGTTATAGATGCACTGAGGATAGGTTTATTAGGGCTTATTTATGTGATTCACAGTGACTTCTGTTTATAGTTAGGTTATTGTGTCCTGGTGTAGGAATGGCTTCCAGAACATTCCTACTGCTCACTGCACAAAGTCATCCCGTTTGGAAGAGAAGTTTAAGGTCAGAGGTTGTGATGAAATATGACTATGTCCTGGGGTCCCCAGGACTGGGAAGTACGGGTGTGGTAGAGAAGAAACAGGTTGGAAATGCATAAAGCCAGAAGTTACTCTGTTGAATAATCTTTCTTTCAAACGTTATGGCTCATATGCTAAAGAACTTTATACAGGTTTTTCCTTTTTCTGTATTTCACAATAATTTTTAAAAATTTACAAGACATTTGCAATAATGCATTTTGACATTGAAAGGCTTTCTAAACTCTCAGTATTTAAATTCCATCAGCCATGCTAGTAAAAATATAGAAAAATTTTCAATTCTCTTAACAGAATATCATATGACTAAACTGTTATGATTTGAAGAGTCAATCAAAGACAATGTTACTAAAAAGATTGTGGGAGGAAAAAGAATAGCAGCGGGTGAGGCAATAAAGTAATAAAATTATTTTTCTGGATTTTGCTTATTTTTATAATGCTTATCTTTAAACTTTACAATTTGTTTTTTTCTGGCATTCTGAGTAAATAATAATTTTCATTTCCATTTTGTTTGGTGACTTTCTATTCTTCTTCTTAAAGAGGGCAGTTAGTTTCAGATCTCAAGTCTCCATCATTCCAGTGAGTCTGGGGTATAACAATAAGCAAAGTCAAGTACCATTCCTTTCGGTAATCAAACTTTAGGAAGAAAAAAAAAAAAAAAACCAAACCAAAACAAACAAACAAACAAACAAAAAAAAAAAACAAAGAAGCAAACAGATAGTATCAGATGGGGATAAGTTGTCTAGAAAAAAAATTTATAGCAGACTATAAAGTAAAATGGCACTAAGAGAAGGTGGGAAAGGTGGGATGGCAGAAGGAGGTGCTGTTTTGGGGAAAATTATTTCAGGAGGAATAAATGGAAAGGCCCTGAAGTTAATACCTGTTTGGTCTGCTCACAAGCAAGCAAGATGCTCTCTCTGTACATAAGTGCACACACAAAGATGAAGGCAATGAGGTTAAGGAAACAGCCTGGGCCCAAACATGCAGGCCTTGGGGGTCAGAATTTAGGAGTAAGTTGGGCTTCTTATTTATTTCTTTGGTTGACATGGAAAGAATTTCAACATTTACATTATATGATATTAAAATACAATTTGTTAAGCAAATTTGCTAACTAATTTACTAAAGTACCCAGTCTTAACATCATATCAATACCTAATTCTAGACATTTTCAGTTTCTTTCTAATGGCAATATTTGCAAAATCAAAGCTCTACATCCTGATGCTTAAAGTCTCCTACCCTAACTCCTTGCTATACCAGGTGTACTCCACCCAACCTACAACTTCTTTCTGTCTTGTGGTCAATGTCTTGGTACCATTACAGAAAACTCACTCCAATCTGGAATGTTTGTCCAATTTTATTTGTCTATCACGACTTTCAAAATATCTTGGAACATCTTCCCAAATATAGAATGGTAGTTGGCAGAAAGGGTCTCACATTCAGAGACATGGGGATGTTGGGACAATCTTGTGGGATCCTGGTCTGTTAATTCTACTCTTTCAGTCTCCATTCCTCATCTGTGAGACGAGGAAAGCAGGTGCACTGTCTTTATAAAGTCTGTAAGGAAGATCTGAAGTGCTCTGTGTAGTCACTCAGCACTGCCCATGATAAGTCCATTTCTGTCTTTCTTTGCTGATAAATTCATACTGTATGTTTTCGCATGAGTCTCCTCATTATCAGCAACATATTATTTTGAAAATCTGAGAAACAGGAGCTTTTTGTAAATTCCAGTTTCACAAACCTCATCATATTTTAACTATTTAACCTCTTTATAGAGGTGTTCATTAAGGAAACCTTGGAGTGAATTATGATAGGGTTATGACGATTTCATAAAGTTACTGACAAACTTCCACTAACATCTTTTCCATAAATTGAGGTTCAGTTAGAGTTCACCTGACCATAATCTGGTATTTGCTGATAAAACTGATAGAATTCTTTATGATTTTTTGTTCAAGAGTTTGTCTCAACAGATGCCAGACATCAGGTCTCAACTTTATATGCCCAACTGCAGAGCTAAAGGTTAGGAAAAACATGTGAAATAGTCTCCTGTTCACCAGATGTTGGGGTACAAAACGATCGAGGCACACTCTGCCACTCTCGTCTCTCCTCAACTAAGCCTCACGAGAGACAAATCATAGTTTCTAAAATTGGTTTACAAACAAAATATTGTGCTTTATCCATTTATTAAACATAGCATATCAACTATACCATATTTAGTTCACCTTGTAAGACTTCATATCACTTGAAGGAACTTTTTATACATGTTAATCCTCCCCTTTAAGAAGATTCATGACATTTTTATATTAAAAATTCTCAAAAAGAACCTTCTCCATATTTGTAATTTACCATAATCACATACAAAAATATCATTATAATTCTGACTATATTCTGAGACTTCCAGAGGTCTACTAACTCGTGTAATGTCAATCCTAATTGTACTGAACAAGGACACCAATCTTCCATAGGGTGAAATGTAGTACCTCTTTTGGGCCACAAGGGTGATGCAGAATTCACAAAAAACTCACAGGAGGGGCTGGGGTTATGGCTCGGTGGTAGAGCCCTTGCCTAGCATGTGTGAGGCACTGGGGTCAATTCTCTGCATGGCATATAAATAAATGAGTAAAATAAAGGTCCATTAACAACAACAACAACAAAAACCTGACAGGAACCAGAACAATGTGATGGTAGTGGCTTTGTGTTTTGTTTCCCTCCAGTGGATTTATTTGCAGGACCTGTGATGCTTTGCTTGGTAGTTAATCATCAAACTGCTATCTCTTGGGGGCAATCTCAAAGAGTTTTATTATTAGTGGAGGAGGGTTATTCAGATTATTGTTATCATCTGATACATTAAATAAAACACATTAAACACATGAAAAACTGGAGTGATAATCTCTAAATTTGTAGCTCAATTTGTCATAAACTGATACTATGCAGATGTTGAGGTGAAAAAAAAAAAAAAAACTTTCTAAAGTAACCAAAAGCAGAAAATGCAAACTTTAATAAAAAAGTACTTTATGATTTCCCCACATTTAGAAAACTACAGTGGGACTGAACATTATTTTGAAAATGTTTGTTGTTCCTTTCAAAAAATGTTACATACTCAGTTGCCACTAAAAACTATCCCCTAAAAAAGTCCCCTGCAATCGCTGAACTTGCACATTCATATTGATAATTCAAAAATTGCCTGAACAGCAATTTTTAACTATTTTGAGCATTAATGATGTAACTGAATTCCTTGCACCAATGTGATCTTTTTGGCATGCTATTTATTATTAGCAGACTAATATATAGTTAGAAAATAGGGCATTTGGGGGCCCCAGGTTCAATCCCCAGTACCAAAATTAATTAACAATAAAAGAAAAATATGGTATTTGATAGACATATACTCAAATTCTAAAAGGTATATGTCAGGGTTTTCTAAGTTTAAGGGACCATGTGCTGAACAGTAGTTGTGACTATGGAAACACACTAGACACAAGTGGCCCCTAACAATCGAAGACAAACTGGTTAATCAAGAAACTCATATTAGCTCCCCTGTACCAATTCACAGGTTAATTTGATTGTGTACTTGGTAATATAAGTAAACATTTGTTGACATGTTGGAAATCAGCGAGGTTTGCCTTGATGTAGGATTCCACCCATTACTCACAATCGGATTTTGATTTTTAGCTCTGAACTTTTACATGTGTGGCACCATTTCCACCGCCCTTTAAAACTAAGGTGCCACCTTTTAGTGCCAGAAACAAGAGGGAGAAAATTCCCTTAGGGCACACCCTGCGGGAGGCTAGATAGAAGGACAGCCTGAGAAACCCATCATTTTGATAACATCCTTCCCATGAATTGTGCCTTTATATAGCTAGAGTTTTATATTTAGAATCTTACAGATTCAGACTTTGGAACATGAAATTATGTCCCCTACTCTGAGATTCTTCTGTATTTCTCCTTTCATTAAAAGCCAGGTCATTATCTTTGTTCAAGCGACTATTGTGAACAAGTTTATTAGGAATCTAATCAACTGTGGTTCTCTATGATACTTTACTAAGCTGATGCTACCTGAGCAGCATTCGAATTTGGGAGAGGCATGATGTCTACCTATTTCAAAACCAGGAGGATGACGAAGGTGCAAGGAGCTGCATGCAGCAGCTCCTGCTGCTATTCACACCACTCTTTGAAACACAGATGCTTCTCCTGACAGATGCAAGGGAATGCCAACTGATTTTACGCATTCCAGGGCGTCATCTGAACTTCTGTCCTGGGAAGTCTAAGGCAGATTAATTTCAATGATTTTTTTAAGCCAAAAGTACATTTCTACCTGTTGGGAAAATGTCAATGATTCTGCTCAGTTTCAAAATATATTTAGTTTTTCCTGGGGTCCCATTTTATTTCATATTCAGCTCTAAAGAAAGCATCTGTAGGTTAAAGATTCACTGACCCTAAGGAAAAAAAGAGAAATGAGATACAGAAATTATTTAATTTATTAAAGGTGCATTGTACAGGGATTTTAAAGGACCTTAGCCTTTCTATTTTTACAAAACATTCCCAATGGGTGTGGTCAGGATTAAAATGATTGCTTTCCAAAAAATCTTTGTCAAGCATTTTTGATAACCTGTTATCTTTCCCCTCTTGGGTCAGGAATTTTATAAATCCCCAAATTACTGAATTAAACTCATCCATTACAAGAGATTAATGTATTTGCGCAGTCCTGTGTGTAAACGGATCTACTGCAGCACACTTGAGACTTACTAATCTCCTATTCTTACAATCCCTCAAATCTCTTTAGTTGCACTGTTAATACCATCTCTTGCTTCGGCTGGAACAATCCCCTATCTGTTCTCTTCCCACTGGTCTTCCTCTAGAGCCAAGGTGATCTTTTAAAGTGCACATGAAAATACAAACATTTGAACTATAAGGTTCAAATGAATATAAGGTCTTTACAATATGGTAGCTGGTTTTCCTGGTTTCTACTCCATGCATGCTTCAACTATAATGTTTATAGTTCTTTGCCATTTCAAATTCTCAAGTGGTGCTCCCTCATTTACATGACCTCATTCACATGCCTTAGTTTAAGTCACATACCATATCTCCAATCATACTACATACTTGTCTGAATGGTGTAGGGATTAAGAACATGGACACTGAGGAAACTTCCTGAGTAGGATTTCAGGTTTGCTAAGAGCTACATGACCTTGAGCAAGTTACTGAAGTTCTTAAATGATGTTTTCTCTTCCACACGTTGAGTTTAATAATAGTATATACCTCAGAGTGTTATTTTTAGGATCACATGGAATAACTCATGTTTAATACTTAGCACAGGATATATAGCATGCAGTATATTCTCAACAAATGTGATTTTCATTAATACCACAAACAACAACAGGTTAGACTAATCTCTATATTACTCATAGCCCTTCGATACCCTAGTATACTTCTTGAGACCCACTGAACATTCAACATATCCTTACTGAAAAGGTCACATGAATTCCTACCTAATATGTGCCAATGATATTACATGTACACTCCTGAAAAATAAGAATAAACAAATGCTAAAACACCTGACTCTTTTCAAGTCCTAAATATTTGTCTTTAACCCATGCTCTTGGTTTTTCACTCTAGGAAAGTAAATGTCTTAACCTTGAATTCAGTGGGAGCTGTTCTGCTATTCTTTGATGACTGTCTATGAGTTATCAAAGGAGGATTCTAAATGCAACTGTAATAGGGCCTGGGGTTCTGTGGATTCTATTTCCTATGAATCAGAAAGTAAACTCTTTGTATTTTTCACATTCCTCCTTTTCATCCTATGGTGACCCCATAGAGTGATTTTGTAATGGTTCTTACTGGGTTTCCTCTGTTTTAGTAGATATGATGTAGTCATTTTAAGAAGATGTTTTTGTGGGCTGGGGAATGCAGCTCAGTGAGAGAGTGCTTGTCTGGAATGTGCCAGGCTTCAAGTTTGATCCCAAGGATCTCAAAAATAAAAAATAAAGTTAGATGTGTTTCATATTTTCAACTCTTCAATGACAAGATGGATTGACTGCTGAAAGCACAGATTTAGACTGAACAACCAGAGTACTCACCAATGCTAGATCCTGTGAGATGCATCCACATATAATGCACTCTGCTCACTGAATGCTCACGCCATCTTTGTGCAAAAGAAACCATTATTCCCATTTCACCTATATGTCTCTGAGAGACCAGGTGAGACACTCACTTCCTTGTTTAAACATGGAGTAAATGACAAGATTCATAAACCCTTCTTTGATTACAAATCCAGGGCTCTTTGCAGGATGCCAAATTCGCATCACGTAGACAAACACATTTAGAGAATCCCAGCTCCCTGTATCCATAATTCAACAATCACAACCTTGATCCCGGCATTTGTATTTTAAATGCATTGTTTTGGCAGAGTCAAATTCAGCAGCTCAAATTACTGCACTAGGGATGTGGGCCTCGTCGTTCTAAAATGTGTTCATGATTAAAAAGGAACTAGATTTGCAGCATGCTAAGTAAGTATTTTGAAGCATGCTAAGTAAATATATCGATTGTAAAGCGATCAAGTAATAAAAATAAATGGAATGGAGTATGTGTTCTTTTTCCACTACAGATTTGCATTTTTCTATACAAAATGCACTGTTCTGTGCAAACGTGTTCATTCCTGCAATGATCCCATTTATTCTAGTTTCTAATTATTTTTAACTACAGAGCACAGAGTACTGTTGTGAAAAGTCTATTGACAACTAGGATGAAGCACCCAACTGAAGAAACCAATACTTCCATGCATGGTTGTATTTTTCCCTGCTCCCTTTTATTACCTTGCACTGAACAGAAATGTACACCTGAGGTCTAATGCAGTATGTTAAGCACTCATCAATCCCCAAAAGGCTACTGTCTTTCTCTACAGGCAGAACCCCACAAAATTAATATGGAAAGGCCAGCTGCTGACCTATTGATCTCTCCCATCTTATTCACCCTTAGCAATGCCTTGGTGACATATGAAAAGCTTGAGAAAATTGCCACAAGTCAACAGGGATTTCAAAAACCCAGCACTTATGTTCTTGTTCCCCGGTAACTGAGAAGCCCTATCCTGAAGCACATATACACTTTGTGTGTGTGTGTGAAAAAAGAGAGCAGACTATTTGTTTCATCAATGAATTATCCTATCGTATCTTACACATGCACACAATAGAACATTAAATATTTACTCTCTCCCTTTAAGACAATTTGAATGACAGTACAACAATAGCCGTAATCCAAAACCCAGTAATCACTCAGGCAAATTTTCAGTATAATTTATAGAAACAATCCCTGGATATCTGGATAACTGTTGCTATCCAGATATATGAATTCTTTGGCTCTTGTCAAACAGACAGTAGTGATGAAATCTTCCCACGGCTGTACTGCATTCCCGTGTTTTATAGTCTTGAGAGTAGAAAGGCAAGGGGTTAATGGGTATTTAAAAAGGGAAAAAAAAAAAAAAAAATCCAGAGAGAGAGATGGAAGGCAGAGAAAGGCCCAGTGGAAAACAACAGAACAGAATGCAGAAGTGATGGGTAACAGCTGGAGCCAGATCCTGGTGACAGAAGCAGAGCTAAATTGAATACTCCACTCACTCCATCTATCTTAAGGCAAAAAAGCAATTGAGTTTAAGGGGCACATTTTCAGCACTGCACAGGGAATTAGCCATGAAATTTTCATTAAAGATAATGGGACTTTCTATTACAACTTTCAATACATTCACTGCAAGTTCTCCACGTATATCTTCAAACCTAGGCTTAAAAACCAACTGCCAGGCATAAACAATTATATAGTCCCTGTGCCTTTCTATTGAAGCACACTAAGGTGTGTTTTCTTTGACTTCACTTCCGTGTAAAGATTAGCAGAGAGGTGACCACTGACCTTTTGGGTAATGGAGAAGCTTTTAGACCCTAGAGGAGGTATTTGCTATGCTGAGGATGTGTATGCATATCAGAGAGTTAAGGTTTGAATCTGCTTCCCTACATTTTAGATTCTTCAGCCTCGTTTCTTTCAACAACTTATTTCATTTTGCCTTTATTACTCTTATTTCTATTTTACTTTTTGGGATTTAACTGAACAGCTTGGGTAGGTACCCTTCCCAGCTAATTAAAGTTGCTTGATACCACCTTTATGGGTCTGTGTTCTCCCATCTGCCATCTGACTTCTATGCTCACTTCTCACAGGTTCTTTGATGACATCAATATTTAAAAGAGGTGTCCGGTACACGATGTTCATCTGTCCCCCTAGTTCTTCAACACTGTGTAATTGTTTTCTCTCTGAGCTATTTATCCAAGACATGGAACAGAGGTTTATGTTTCCATACATTTCTAGCTGATCCTTCCCATGTTTTATTCTGAGGCATCTCCCCATCAGGGCACAGAGGACAGGAAGGAGGCTCTCCAGTGAATATCAATATTGTCTATGTACATTTGTACTTGTGAGATACCTATACTCTGTCCTCCAACAGACAGAAGATGAAGAACTTTTATGTCATTCATCAGAGTGGTTACAGATGCACTAACCTTGAATCCCTTCAGAATATAACCCAGAAAAGTGACTGGAATTTTATTTTGCTTTTAATATAATTTTGCACATTTAGGAAAAACAATAACTTCAGTTTATTTAAAATAAATATTGAAGAACCATGCCCTTGTTAATAGTTTTAAAACTAGATTCTGTATTTATCACTGTTACATAGCTAAATACAAATTTAGTAATATAAATACTTAAATTTCATTAATAAGCTCAAGAAGTAAAATTTGGTTTGGTAAATTCAGGTGAAATATAACCAATAACATTAGTTATAGAAATATGCTTAATTATATTACTTAGTTATACTATGTGCTCAACAAATCATGATTACCTAGACTTTTCCTATTTTAATGTTGGAAAGTAATCACATATAAACTCTTGTTTTATATGTACTGAAAGTGAGGCCTGTTTGGCCAGCATCACAAGATTCACAAATGTCAGAATTAGAGACCTGCAATAATATGTCACTCTCAGAAATATTGCTTAATTAACTTTTGTTCATAGTACCCTTAAGAACACAATAAAAATTTCAAAATAATTTACTGTATTAATCTATCAAGATTTGTATCAATCAAGCAAAGATACTAGATGACAATCAGACAATGATATCCCTGAAAAATGTGACCAGTTTTTTAGGGTAAAAAACTTTTATAAAAGATAATAGAACAGTAAAAGAAAGAAAAGTCATTATGTTTGAAATGTTTGATTTCTCCCTATTATTCCAACCAAAAAAATACCTCTTATTTATTTAGTTGTCTTAATAAGCATAAATTTAGTATTTATTTGACAACTTTAAAATTCAATAAAACACAGAATTCTGGATTTACTTCTAATGAAGGGAAGTCATGAGACTAAGATGGACACTTATGGAAGACATTGCTACTTATCTATCATAAGTTGGATCTCTCTGTCTTTCAGAGCCCCATTATTGCAGTATATTTTTTTTCCTTCTAAAAATTGGAACATAATTTTAGAACTACTTCTTACTGAGAATGTACAATATTCTTGAATCATGTGCTGGCGGAAGTGTTTCTTCAGTTCTAGTTAGTCATCTTTCTAGTGATTTAAAATTCCACTGTCTCCTCTAATCTTGTTACTAGATCCCTTCAAACATTTTTGCACCAAAAAATAAATGGATACATTTGAAACCTTCATTTGCTTGTGGAAGTAATTTATTATTTTCTGTCCCACATACAGAATCTAACCCACTCCTCTTAACCTATCTGCACACAGTGGAAAAGATGCAGCTTCCCTGTTTGCCCTGTTGGGACTCTGATTACCTAAGTCAGGTTACCTTGAATGCTCTACTTTTACAAGACTTCATTACCTAATCTGGGCCTATTTGTCAATTTGTCCTTTGATGTCATGGTAATGACAGAATAAAATATTACTAAGAAAGAGTCCTTTAGAAGTTCAAAGTGATTTTTAAAACTATTCATTGGAATTGCCTGAATAAGATTCTTATAAATGCTTATATGAACAAAAAGTTCATATTGATCTTCATTTGAAATAAAAACTACTCCATGAACCACACCGGTAGTACAAATTCCTTTTTAGTTGTTTTTATATTTTATCTCCTGACTTTCAACTCTTTAACAAATGCTCACAATAATACTTTGGGTCCTGCACTATGGTTAAATGATGAGTAACACAAGCTTCTGCTAGTGGGCAAAGGGCAGGGAGGATGACCCAGGGAACTCAACTACCCTTTATGGTGCTTAATTTCCAAATTACCAACCGATAAGTGCATTTTGGAAATGTATCCTTTTAATTCGATTCTTAAAATTTTATATATGTTAAAGCTAACTTCTGCAGTGTATTAAAGAAAGCAACTGGATTGTGCAAGCAGTAGCTAACCGGACGATGACCACTGTTGCACGCCACGTCTCCTCATGCCTGTGTGGCACTGTACCCACAGGAGAGTTTCATGTAATGGGAGCTGGGTGTTGATAAGTCACAAAGACAATGAGGTCCTCCTGATGGTGTCACTAACCACCTCCCTTCAGATGATGGAACTCAAGGTATATTTAGTTAAAATGTAGAGCTTTGCTTCCTGGGAGAGATTCAACCTCCCAAGAAACATGAAGAAAAAGGTAATTCAGGTATACGGATCTCCAATGTTTGGATTCAAAGACCACAGGATAGTTGGCATCATGAGACCTGCACTCAAATCACCCACCTGCCATAGGGCCATACCAAGTCTCACACACACTGACAATCCATCATTAAAAATAGAAGAGTATGAGAACAAAAATTCTCTGGAATGAGTCCTTAGAAAGAAAAACTAAGATTCGAGATTTCTTGCCCTCACTAGAAATTTCTTTGACATATCCTTTATTCTTTGAGGTTTTTCTTTGGAACTTTCTATTCACTTGATCCCTCTGGCTAAGGAAGCAGAAAGCAATGTGTACAATAAAAATTATGTCTTTGTTTCTCTACTCGGTAAGACACAGGCTTTGAGTTGGGTAACATTTGCAGTATACTGATATATACTGGTTAAAGAAAAAAACAGTTGGCTATTTAAGCAGGGTGGGAATAAAGAACCAAAACAAATTAAAATACTGCATTGAACGGAAGGATGCTGCAGTAAGAAAGAAAAGGGAAATTTAGAAATCCCCTGTAGCAAGCTTTTTGATTGCCTGCAACAAATAACTGGCATGGGTACAGAAAAGAACTTGAAAAGTCACAGTGCTGATTTGATTCAATACCTTAACAAGGTTCAATTTGGCAAAAAAAATAACTTTGTCAATAAAGCAGGAATATACACAATATAAACAGCATAAGTCTTTGTAGGAAGGAAAAGTCAAAAAGTATCAAGTGCTTTCATTTATGGATAAAGAAATAAGAATTAAAACACTATGGAAATATAATTTCACTTCTAGCAATGAAACAATACACAAATGGATTCTAATACCCTCTGAAGACCAGGTAAGGTGTGAGAGTACTCCACAGCTAGCTACCCTACTAATTATATTGTATAAAAGGACAATCTTCTTGAGAGCCTAAACAACAATATATTAACCAAAGAGCTTTAAATTCTTTAATTTTAAATTCTGACTGGAGGATATTTTTGTTTCTTGTACTAAGAAAATAAAATGGCACTTAAATATCAACATTTAGAAAGTTGTCTTGTTGCAGGTATTGTGTGCAATGGGGAAAGATGAATCATAGAACACGGTGTTTAGTAAATTTTGGTATATCCACTGGTTGAAATATCATGTTATCAGTTAGATAACAAGAAAGGCTTGGTTCCTTTTGTGCCACTGTAAAGAATACTTAAGACTGGGTCATTTATACAGAACAGATTTCATTCTTAGAGTTGAAGCTGAGAAGTCTGAGGTTGAGAGGCCGGCATTTCTAAGTCTAGAGTGAGGGCCTTCTTGCTGCATCATCACATGATGAGTGGCAGATGGGCAAGAGAGGTCCTAATTCACTATTTTAGCAACACACAGTTGAGATAACCCATCCACTCCCAGGATAATGACATGAATTATCAGAGAGGTAATGATTAATCACGTCTTATTAAGTCCCACTTCTGCACACCATTGCATTAGGGATTAAGTCCAAGGCCTGCCTCAAATTAGTTACTCCCTAAGCAACTAAGCAAGACCCTGTCTCAAAATAAAAAAATAAAAAAAGGCCTGGGGAAGTAGCTCAGTGGTAAAGTAAAGCACCCTTGGGTTTAATCCCTGGTATAAAATGACAAAAACTGAAAGAACAAAACAAAAGAAATGCAAGTTGCCTCCCTCCCCTTTTCCTTCTATTCCTCTTGCCATGTAAAGATACAACATTCAAAGTTCCATCTTGTTCCTCAGGAAACGTGGAATGGACCCATCTTCTGACACAGTTATCCCGATTCTCATTTTATACACAAAGGACTTAAAATCAGCATACTACAGTAACACAGCCACATCCATGTTTATAGCAGCTCAATTTACAATTGCTAGATTGTGGAACCAACCTAGATGCCCTTCAACAGACACACAGATAAAGAAAATGTGGGATATATACACAATGAAATATTATTCAGTCATGAAGAAGAACAAAATTATGGCATTTGCAGGTAAATGGATGGAACTAGAGAATATCATGCTAAGTGAAATAAGCCAATCCCAAGAAACTGAAAGCTGAATGTTTTCCCTGAAAAGCGGATGATGATACATATTGGGGGTGGGATGTGGGGGTAGGAGAAGAATGGAGGAACTTTAGATAATGTAGAGGGAAATGAGAGGGGGCAGGGGGTAGGGGTATGAAGGTTGGTGGAATGAGACAGACATCATTGCTTTGTGTACATGTATGACTGCACGAGTGGGGTGAATCTACATTGTGTATGACCATAGAAATGAAAAGTTGTACCCCATTTGTGTACAAAGAGTCTATAAATCAATCAATCAATCAATTAATTAATTAAAAACAAAAATAACAACAACAACAACAACAAAGTGGCATCTTGGAAGCAGAGACAGGTGCCCTCAACAGATACTGAACCTGTGGGAGGCCTTGATCCTGAAATGCAAGCCTCCAGAACTGTAAGAAATAAACTCTATTCTTTTTAACACTACCCAGTCTGGGGTATTTTGTAATAGCAGCTCCAACAGTCTAAGATGCTATACATACTACTAAAACAATGTCCAAATGGGTATTACTTGACAGAGTTGTGAGGAAAGCAACTGAGAGGAGAAAACATTTATTTTGGCTCAGATTTCAGTCCATGATCAGCTGGCTCCATTGTTTTGGGCCTGAGATGATGCAGAACATCAGGGTAGAAGGGTGTGGCAGAGAAAAGCTGCTCAGCTCATAGCAGTTAGGAAGCAGAGAGAGGAGACAGAGGAAAAAGAGTAGGAGGGGCAGAGGAGAAGAAATACCGTTCCTGGACATGCCCCACCCCTACATTTTCCACCACCTCTCAATAGTCCATTCAGCTATCGGTGGATTAATCCACTGATGCGGTCAGAGCCCTTATGCGCCAATCACTCCCCAAAGGCCCCACTTGTGAACACTGTTGCACTGGGGACCAAGCTCAACACATGAGCCTTTGGGGCACATTTCAGATCCAAACCATAACATAAAGAAAAACAAAGCCAAGCTTAGTGCTATGAAGACATTTTAATAATTCATCCTGAATTTGATTCCTACTAATCTTATATTCATTATTGTATGCAGCTCTGGCATCTGATTCAAGCTGGCATCAAAATATCTACACGTTAATGCTAATTTAGTCTGCCTTTTCATTCTGAAATCCACATTCTTTCTTTTAATATCAAACATATGCAATATAATTCAATACTTAGCAAAATATTTTTGGTCCTGTGTTTGCCCAATAAAGCCAGAAAAGGCAGAAAGTTGATAGCCTAATGTAAATACCATACTTTGTACTATTTCTCATCTTAATTTTAAAAAGTAAATGATAAAGACAACCTGTGCGATGTTTGTTCTGATTAACCCTGTGAATTTCTCCCCTGTGTTGGAACCTGACCCCATGCCTCATTCAGGTGGGGAGCTGCCTGGTTCTTTCCTTGCTGTCTGTATTAGAATTACTAAAGGGTTATTTTAGAACAGTCTTCTGTGGGATTTTGGATTCCAGTATAAATTAGCACAGATTTTATCTTCTGAAAAAAAATCTTAGCCAAGCCTTCACTGAAATATTAAAGATTATGTTAAAGTTTCACTTATCCTACAAAATAGAAAAATAAAGGATTTTCAAATAGGTTTAACTTTAAGTTCAGCACCTTTTATGGTGCATTGGGGCTTAAGTCTTAATATCTTCCGAAAGGAACTAACTAAAGCTCGGTTTATTTTGAATTATAGGAATGGAGAAAGTCAAATTATTTTAAAAATTAATGTTACTTAAAATTCTAGCATGCCAATCAATGAACATAGCAATATAAAATATTGGGGAAACATTGACATGTTTCTTTTATACAACACCTATTGAATTCTAAAACTGTCATGGAACATCTGTAAGAGTAATTTGCACATGGTCATGTTCTCTGGCATCAAATGGGAGATTTAATTATATTAACTTTTCATAAGTTAACGCAGAGGTAAGAGTATATCTACAGAGGTTAAAGTGGAAAGTGTCTTCTTAATTGACCAGGTGCATCTAACTATTACAGTAAAGTAGGGTAAGGTAGGAACACAGCCCAGGTGATGCCACTGTGGACTGCTTGCCATTCTCTGAATACAGAAGGCAGGCTCCCCCCTGGTGTTGGGAATGCTGCTCCCCATGGCAGGAAAACTCTTTCTCCGAGACATGAGCAGGACTCACTTTTTTATTTCACATAATGAAATCCTCCCACTCCTATCAGAAGGTATACCTCTCCTTCCCATCGTGTAACCTTTTTGTTCCTCTGACTTCTGTGCTTGTGTATTTATTCCACCTGCCATAACCACGTTTCTCATCTATTTTATCCCAATGCAATGCACACTATCTGAAAGTAAGGACTTCACTTTTTCAGTGCAAGTGCTGCCAGCAACTAGATCAGCATTGGCACCTATTTCATGCTCTGTGGCCACTGATTATTTGAATGCATAATGAATGAATGAACAGAAACAGACTGAATGAACATGAGTTTATCAGAGGTGAGATCAAGTCTCTGCTACTAAAAGGATATAAAATAATATTGGATCCATTCAGTTGGAGATAAGATTTTCAATTAAGCTCTTAGTAAGCTTACAATAGTGCACAAGGTACACAGCAATCAAAACAAAGGGAAAATTCCATGTATTTTGTCAACTACAAGAATGTAATGTTCCTTTTAGAGAAATAGTCCTGGTACGTTTCTTAAGCCAGAGAGTGCTGTGTGGGGCTTCAAAGTTAGTGCCAGGTCACACCACGTCAAAATGGAATTTCACAGAGAGAGGCTCCTGCCTTGAATGGCCCCTCAGCCCTTTCTACCTCTACAACCCAATCCATCAAACCCCCATTCAAACATCACCGTCTTCATGGAAAGTTTCCAGATCTCACCATCTCAGAGATATATTGCCCCTGTAAATTCATTCTTCAGCTGTAACTTTTCTAGGCCACTTATATTTTTCTTATAGTCTGTTTTTTTGTGTGTGTGTCATTTTCTTCATTGTGTTGTTTTTAATCTTATTATTAATGTTTTTGTTAGCTTTTTGATGCTGTTCTTCACACCTTATGTCTCCAAGATGGATGCCCCACTTTATGATGTTACACAGCAGGCTGTGAAGCTCCATCTGCAAACTTTTGCATGGATTAAGTACCAAGTAGATTTGAATAAATAAGTAAACACCATCTTCAAAATCTAAGTGGCCCACTACTATGAACTAAGTCTTGTGAGAGAAGACTTGCTCCCTACACAGATTAAGATAAGGACTAAAATTCTGCCTCTGCTTTCCATCTATAAGGGTTCATATCATCATGAGTATGAAAGAGGATTATGAAGAGGAACTTGACTTGGGGGTGCCCACTCACATCACAAGTCTGAGTCTGATGAAGCCACATGAATTCACATACCTGCCTTGGCTGCCCCAGACAAACAACCACCTGAATAGAACCTGTCAAAGATTTCAAACTTGTATTCTCAAGAAGAGCATAATGGGTGAGCTCCTAGACCATTAATGATTTTATTCAATGGAGGAAGGTAGCAGCAACCCCAGGGTAGCATGGAGCTCATAGCACCTGTGCTACAAGGATGGGAAGCACTGAACAGTGGAATGCCTATCAAGCTACTGAGAAAAGAGTATCACTGAGCTCGTTGAGTTTAGCTCCTTCTAAGCAAATCCCTACAGTGAATAAGGAAGCACATTTTTGTACCTAAAATACAAATATGGTTCATATAAATGCAAGAAGGATAAGATTCTGGGTCACCATGGTATAAATGTAGGCTTGCATTCATTTGTAGGACTAAATTTGTATTCACTAAAAATATAAGTACTAAAATCAGAAAACATCCAGAATTTTATTCCAAATGCATCTGCATCCTTTTGATGTCTCCAGTTTTGATTTCATGCAGCCCATCTGTAGACAAGAAGCAGCACTTAAGATGTGAACTAACAAATGCAAGAAAGGCAGGGAAGCTCACGTACCGATGCACTCCGCTGCTGCACATGATGATGTGGCAAGCTCCCAGCCTGTCGCACAGCTCAGAGGAAACCGACAGAAGTCCAACTCCAGAGGCGCTGCAGGCTGTGTTTGCACAAGCAGCTGTGCGTTTTGATCTGATAAATGAGGCTACCAGTCGATAAAGTTCATCCAAAGCATTGAGAGGCCTCATTAGCTGCAGAAAAAAGTGATGAACATAAAATTCAACATGTTTTGTAGAAACCCTTTTAGATGGGATGCAACTCACAGTTGTTACAGCTTTTAAAGTATAGACTAAACTAAAATTAGTTTGTTACAGAGGTAACAGAGCTGGAGTCTACAAATGTTGCAATTACTCATTGCTCAAGAACAGGAAAAAAGCTAAGTAAGGAAGGTTTAAGAATAACAAAGCATTGAAAAATATCATTATATACTCTTACCTTATCTACATAGGCAGCTTTGGATGTGGAGTTTGGTGGTGAATTTGACTTGTCCAGATAGAATGCCCTGTCAGAATCCAAAAATAGAAATTATCGTTGACTGGTAGAAAAAACTTAAAATGCACGAAGATGTTCAACTTTCATTGACTTCTTTTTTTTAAAAGAATAAAGCATTGAACCATTGATGAATGGGGTTGCACAAAAGTTCACATTTATCTCTTGAGGTGGGGGCAATCAAAGCTACCATCAGCTCTATTACATAGTGTGTGGCCTCAGATAATTGTCTGCTCATTTTCCTCATTGGTAGTTTGGGAATAGCATTAGCCTCTACTTCGTAACTGCCAAGAAGAGTAAAGGAGTTAATGTGGAAAAAATGCTTAAAACGGTGTCTAACACAGAGTGAGTACTTTTTAATATTTACAATAAAATTATTATGAAGATTGAAAGCATACGTTGTGACTATTGGAGAATACTTACTGTGAAAATGTCACATTATGAAACTAATACAAAAATAATTTTAAACAGAATATTAAGCTGATATTTTGATCAGCAAGTTATCTTTAGATTGGAAGTTAAGCACTTTTTAAAATTATTTTTTTTTAAATTTTTACAGACTGCATTTTGATTCATTGTACACAAATGGGGTACAACTTTTTGTTCTATGGTTGTGCATGATGTAGATTCACACCATTCGTGTAATCATACATGTACATAGGGTAATGATGTCTCATTCTACCATCTTTCATACTCCCGCCCCCTCCTCCCTCTCATTTCCCTCTACATAATCTAAAGTTCCTCCATTCTTCTCTTACCCCCCACTCTCCCACCCCCATTATGTATCATCATCCACTTATCAGGGAAAACACTCGGTCTTTGGATTTTGGGGATTGGCTTATTTCACTTAGCATGATATTCTCCAATTCCATCCATTTATCTGCAAATGCCATAATATTCTTCTTCTTTATGGCTGAATAATATTCATTGTGTATATATGCCAGTTTCTTTATCCATTCATCTGTTGAAGGGCATCTAGGTTGGTTCCACAATCTAGCTATTTTGAATCAAGCTGCTATAAACATTGATGTAGCTGTTACAGCAGTATGCTGATTTTAAGTTGTTTGGTTATGAACTGAGGAGTGGGATAACGTAGGTCCATTCCAAGTTTTCTAAGGAATCTCCACACTCCTTTCCAGAGTGGCTGCACCAATTTTCAACTCCACCAGCAATGTAAAAGTGTGCCTTTCCCCCTGCATTCATGCCAACATCTATTATTGTTTATGCTCTTGATAACAAAGTAGGCCTGAATCTTCATCATGTTGGCTTAGGATCAGACTTCCTCAACAAGACTCCCAAAGCACAAGAAATCAAAGCAAGAATCAATAAATGGGATAGATTCAAACTAAAAAGCTTTTTCTCAGCAAAAAATACAATCAATAATGTGAAAAGAAAGCCTACAGAGTGGGAGAAAATCTTTTCCACATGCACATCAGATAGAGCATTAATCTCCAAAATTTATAAAGAACTTACAAAACTTTACACAAAAATACAAAGAACCCAATCAATAAATGGGTGAAGGAACTGGACAGACATTTTACAGAAGATATACAGATGATTAATAAATATATGAAAAAGTGTTCAACATCTCTAGTAATTAGGGAAATGCAAATTAAACCAACTCTAAGATTTCATCTTACTCCAATTAGAATTGCTAGTATCAAGATAATTAATTGGCTTTTTTGTTTTAGGACTTTCTGCCTTTCTTTATGTATAACGTTACTTTGTTTATATTTTAAGCATCCCTTTATATACTCTGCCCAGCTGTTTCCATTTATCAAATTCTTTTAGGAAATATTTATTTTCCATAGTCAGTTTTTTGGCTGTCTTTCTTAGTGTCAGTTTTCCCTGAGAGCTTAGGAATCACAGTCTGTAAGTTCTCTTGAAATAAGAATTTTTTTCATTTATTTTTATTTAGTTTTTTTAAAACACAGTTTTTTTTTTTATTTAGTTTTTTTTTTTTTTTTTTAATACAGTCTCTATTAACATCCTTCTCCTGAAAATGGTTTCTGTGGCCATTTTGTGCCCAGAATCACATACCTGGAACATCTTTGCCTCAGTAGTTTGAGTATTACATTGTGTTGACATCCAGAGTATTAATAGCCACATCACTAACCAGTGAGGGTCTGGTTTAGTTGTTAGTTAGTTCCCAGTTGGTTTCCTTCTGCCACCTTAAGCCCTGATCATCAGAGTAATGGTAGTCCCAAAACAGTAGGAGGCAGATGACCTCATCCATCTCTCAGATGTGGACAAATATTTTAAGTCCTGGTTTCAAATGTTGAGGCTAGCTATGGATTTCCACTTAGTATAAGAGAACACTGATCTCCCATCATCTCGCAGAAGCTGTCCTGGCTTGTTCTGCCCGTCTCCAGAGCTCAGAAGGCTAGTAGCCTGAGCACAGCCTATAACTCATCCTCTTGCATTTCAATTCCATTCACAGACCACAGAGATAATAAATTGTATTTGAGTTCAGTTGTGATTTTAACTTCTGTATTCATATATATTTTTTTAATCTAGGATAACCAAACACTTGGAACAGAGGTGGGCCTCAAATTTGGAACCCTCACAAGTACCCTGACTAGATAGACACTCTTCATGCCTTTCCTCAAGTGTCACTGGTAGAAAGAACAACATAACAACAAATAACAGGGAAGTTATTTGGGTTCGTGGGGTCTGATTTTCCTCATTTTAAAAATGGAGTTTGAAACTGTCTAACATACACATATTATAGTATTAAAGATTAAATTAGTACACTCAGATCTGTGACTAACTAATAGGACTCATTCAATAGGTTATAATCACCATCATTCAAGTGCACACAGTGGGAAATCAGTCTAGGAGGATTTTTAGATATAGTCAGGAATATAAAACAAAACCTCCTGCTTTCTCCTGAGGTCACCTCGAATGTTTTACAAAAGATGTTAAAAAATGAAAATAAAGTTAGATATTTGAAATCTAGATAATTCCATGATAAGTGCATAAATAGAAGTTTAGGTCTAAAAGAGAAAAAAAAAACATTTTTAGGTTAAAGGAAAAAAGGCTGTCATTTAAAGAGTTTATTGCATTAATTGTAGAAACTGCAGGTCTTCTAAATTCTGAATCATCTGGGGAGAAAAACAAAAAAGCAGCCCATGGATAATTAGTGCCACCTAAGGAGAGTATTGCTACAGAAATCTGCCACCACTGCTGGACACTCTCTTTCTTCTTTCTGAAAAAAGATATTTCTTTAAAAACAAAACAAAACAAAAAGTTGTCACTGATTCAGACAGTTAAGAGCAGTTTAAAGCATGTTGATCCGATTCTGCTATACTCACAAGAGACTTGACAAATATCTTCAAACACTCAATGGGGCAAAATCTTTAAAGAAAAAGCCCATATTTGATGAAGAGAAAATAAGTTAGATAAATAATTTTATAGGTTGGAAATGTAGCCTACATCACATAAAAATTTATTTAGAAACAATTACATCTTAACTGCTACATAGCATAACTGAAATAGAAAACCAGCAAATGATATAACTGTACCACTAAAAATATTCTTAAAGATAAAGGCTTACTACAGATTCAAAGTTGAATATGTTGACATCCACATTTATGCCCATGGTTAATATTTGTTAATCCATGATATTGGAAAACAAATTCAAAATTATTAACAATTGTTAATCCATGAGTACGGAAATCACATAACAACTATTAATTAACAATGTGCTGATAAAGTTCAGAAGATAATTAGGAGTGATAGCCACTTCAACATTCCCATGCAACATACAAAGCCAACTGATGTTTAAATTCTATTATTTGTTAAAGTAAGAATTTGGACTAAGGATGAAATTAATTTGGGGTATTCTCATCAGAACAAAGGTTATGCGGCCAAGTATTTTACTAGCAAGGAGGTTTACAGGTATTCACAGAATTTCAATGATCATTTAGACTATGACAAACCATGGACAAGAAATAAATTCATAATGCACTATCCTTAATTATGAAAGTCTTGTAATGCCCTTAATCAAATTTTATGGGAAAAGTTAATGGAAAAATTGGATTAAAGCCAGAACTGATGGTAGTTTATTATGCTTCTGAGGTTAGTAAGAATGAAGTCATTGTCCCTTCGTCTGAATATAGAAATCTTATTAAGGCCATTTTGAAAGTGTGCTGCTATTTCACCCAGGCTGAACTGTGGGTTTCCTTTCAGGCTGATGTACATCAGACTTCACTGTCACAAGTCTGTAAATTAATTCTGCCATGTAAAATAAATATATTGATACTATTTTTCATTAAGTTCCCATAAAATAAGATACCAATGAATGAGGTGATAATATCATATGTTTCAGTAAGTAGTGTTAATAAATATATCCATATGAAGTAAGGACAAACTAATCTTGGCACATTTTGCCCACCATCTAATAGCAGAGACAACTAGACATGCATTTATAATGGAAGACAGACAATGGCAGGTGAATTACAAGGTACAAACAGTTTCTGGGTATACAGAAGGAAGGTCACAAGAATGCAGTGTAAGAGTTGGACTTGAATGGCTGAATTAGGATTCTGACAGGTCAAATGGGAAAGAGACATTTTAAGTAAAGGCAACACCATGAACAACTGAGCAGACAGAACAGAGGAGCCAACTGGACTGAAGACTGGGTTCAGGGAAGAGAAGGAGAGAAAACACTGGAGAAGATGACTGGATACATGTTCTGGGGAGATAAAACAGCAAACTAAAGAACTATAGTTCATTTTTTAAGCAGTAAAGAAGGGCTACAAAATGCATGCTTAGCTATGAGCAATGATAAGAACTGGATAGGAAGAAATGCATACTCATAAAATAGGAAAATTGAGGGGAATTTGAGTTGCATGAGATCCTAGAAGTGAAAAAAAAAAAAAAAAAATCATTTACTACCAAGACTGTGATAATATAAAAGGGGACTGATGCTTGCCATGAGAGAAAAACAAAACAGTTTGTGGCACACTGAGATTAATTTACACAGTCACGCAAGTTAATGTACTAACTTAATAGGAAACTGCCTCCTTAAACAGGTAAATTGACCCTAGCTGAACAGGGTCAGCCTCATGCTCCATGAATGAGATGACCAGTTTTAATCAGTTTTTCACATAAAGACAATGAAGCAGATTCATTTGAAATATTTAAACTAATTAATTTTGTCATCAAAGAGACACAAAAGTTAAATCAATGACAAAAGAGGCATCCTTGGTATTGGCAAACTTTACCCCCTACTTTTCTGGGCAGATTAGAGGATATCCAATTTCTAAGAAGAGATGATTAAGGTAAAAGAGCCTCTGGTATTTTGTAAATAAAAAGGAAGTAAAGTTTTCAGCCCAAATAGTTGCTAAATTCTCGCTGCTTTTCCAGATCATTGCTTATGAGGTCATTTCTGTATTTATGACCATTTACAGAACATTTTCACTTGGTCAGACACACATATAACTCTTAATATCTGTATCCTGTAAAAAATATACTAAACTGTTACCAGGTTATTATTATTTTATTTTACTTTGGATTTTAGTGGTTATTCTGCATTTCAAAATGAACTGTAATGGCATATTGTTCATAGGATTAGGGAAGTCATTACAATGGTCTAGAAGTTGAGCACAGGTGTGACTGGGTGTCTCATGGGAATTACTGTAGAACTACCATGACATTTATGTTAGGAAAAAAACCAAAACTATAGAACATCTCATTAAAAGCCTCTGCTCTCTTATGTAAATGAAAATCACTGGACATGTTTAACTTGTGGCCACATATGGTAAAAGAATACATGCTGAGTGAGAAAGTTGGAGAATGTTCGTTTGTTCCCCCATTCCATCCATTTTCCTTGACCATAAGCACTAGTCTTGACATTTTGCTTCAAGTTACATGAACAGAAATTCTAAACTTAAGACAATCTTTGATTTGACTGCATGTCTGTCTGCCTGTCATAAATGGAAAAACCTAAGCTTATAGTTGTCATAGAACTTCCAATATCAATTTTCAGCTTCATATCCAAATGTTCCAAAGGTTCACAAGAAAGACCATAGGGGTGTGTGACCACGGAGAGAAAAACTTTCATATGGATATTGGATAGACAGCATTTCTCCAACTTCTTTTGTGTTCTGAAAATGTAATTATGGTGTCAGACATGCTGTGATCAATAATCTCTTTTTACTCCTCTCCTTCTTGAGACCCTACAGTAAGTGACCTAACTGGATTAAAATTCCATTATCTGCTTTACAAACATCCTTTTATTCCACTTTGATCTTTGCTCTTCCTTTCATGAGTCTGCTTTTCCTGCACCTGCTATAGAATAGATGGTATCCGTCTATTGCTAAAAAATACTCATATATACTTATTTTCCAATGACAATACAATGTCCTGCCATGATGGGACACAATTTCTGTAGAAATGGAGAGAAAAAGAAGCAAACCCTTTAAAGTTAGAAAGCATTTCTAAATAATAATGTTTAGCTATACCGTATAAAACACATCTCATCATACCCAAGAAAAATATTAAAGTCAAGTGACATTTTTATTTTTTAAATAATTCTACTTAATTTAATAATTACATTTCAAGACAGCTTGGCATTTTCATATCAAAGAATAACTTTTTAGGTTTAAAATCATAAAAGTCTTATAGACATTATTAATATTATAATATTGCCATACATTATTTTATAATAGAATAATTATAATAATAATAATATATTTTATTACTAGTGATGGGTCTTTTTCACCACTTCTCTGTATACCCCCTGTAAATAACAATGGTTTGTCTTTAGGATTACCTACATAAAGCATAGATATAATCATCTTATTGCTTTGCTTTAAAATCATTTAGGCCAGGCATGGTGAAGCATGCCTATCATACCAGGAACTCAGGAGGATGAGGCTTGAGGATTGCAAATTTGAGGCCAGCCTCAGCAACTTAGCAAGACCCTGTCTCAAAATTAAAAATAAATAAATAAATAAAAAGGGCTGCAGATGTGGTTCAGTAGTTAAGCAACCCTAGGTTCAATACCCAAAATCTGCAACAAATTCAAGTCTTAGAGGGTTTCCTAATGACCTACCAACAAGATTTTCCATCCCATCTCAGAACTGTGCTCTGCTCATACCCCATCACCCCAACACAAGATCCATAAATTATAAGCTTCCCTACCTTTTTGCACATTGTTCTCTCCTGCCTGGAATTACCTCTTACCTTCCTCTGTTTGGCAAAAGTCTACTGATCCTAAAAAATCTAGCTCAAATATGACATCTTGAGAACTCTATTGAAATAAATTATCTCATTCTATTATACTGGGTTGATCTCATTTTGTTGCTTAGGCTAAATTATGTTTTTTTCTTGTTTTGTTTTTTTTTTTGCGCCAGGGATTAAACCCAGGGGTGCTTTTAACCACTGAGACACATCCCTATCCTTTTAAAATTTTTTAAAAAATTATTTTCAGACAGACTCTTGTGAAGTAACCAAGTCTGGCTTTGAACTTGTGATCCTCCTGCTTCAGCCTCCCAATCCCTGAGATTACAGGCCTGTGCCACCTTTCCTGGCAGCAAAATTACGTACTCTTGGTGAGCACAAAACCTTTCTAACACATGCCATATATCTAATATTTGAAGTAGTAATGAACTGAACTGAACTTTATTCTATGGGAGCTAAGTATAAAAAGTTGGAGTTACTGTACTATAAAGCCACTAAATACATATGACTTGAAAGAGGAAAAGAAATACATTAAAAATTTTAATTACAGAGAGTTAAATCATCATTATGAATATTTTGAAAAGGATTTTTTTCTCTATGCAGGGGAAATTCTTAGTCTTATAAGTATTAGACTGCATTTCAATTAATATTGAAACCTAATACTTAAACAATCTTTAGAACTTAACATTAGTGAGCAAGGATGTTTGACAACCCCTACTTCAGAGAGTGACAACTATTATCAAGAGAAAAAATTTCTCAGAATCCCTAGCAACCTCCGTCAGCCCTCTTTTACCTATAAAGGACTCTAGAAAATGACACAGCAAAATTCTTTTTCAGTTCTAAAGAAGAAGAGATGAAAATCAATATGGTTATCTTCTATAACACTGAGAATTTTATGTATCTTAATTCTTAGTTTGTATACTCTGTACTAAAATCTACAGAAAGCTGAGTTTTCATTTATTGGGCAAATTCAAGACTCTTAAATATAGAACCTTACACATAGTAAGTCACTCAGTGCTAGTTATTACTATTATTCATTATCCAAGATCCATCCTCAGCAAAATTTCCTCTCTCAAACTTTCTCAGTTAATCTTTAGAGTCGCTGGCTTTTCCATATACCCCAGCATCCTGTACCTCTCCTAACATCAGTATCTACAGTTTTCTATCTGTGGGACTTGTTCATGTTTCTCTCCCCATTATACTATCAGCACCTTGAAGATACAATGGACAGTTTATCTTTGTTACCCATCACCTTATAGAGTACTAGGCACACACTGAGCATTAACATTTTTTGTTTGAATAAATAAATGAACAATTTCCAAAATGCATTCATGAATGTCAGCTTTCGACCAATTCTAAAGAGACTGCATCTTCTTTCAAGTAAGATTCTATTTCAGAAAGTACTGAAAATTGTCCATCATAAATGGTAGCTAGCTGTTTGGTCAAGAAAAAAACTCATTAAGTTATCATCAATTTTCTCCAACACAAAACATACAGACACGTTCACTATTTCTCTTATAAAATGAATTTACAGTAGGAAAATAAGATAAAATTGGCTGGAAAAGATAATCCAGGTCTTTGTCCTATCTTAAACTTTTACAGAGCTCAATTAAAATTAGCAGAAGCAGCATGGAATTATCACCATCTTCTAAGATATTAAGGTCAATACTTCTAGAATGAGTCTCATCTTAAAAATAACTAAAAAAATAAAATAACTGTAGAAGAACAGTTATTTATCCATTATTATCCTCTGAGGGAAGAACGGGAGAAATATCATCAAACTAGAATTATAGATATGGAGACATGAGAATTTATAGGCTTAGTAAATATGGCAAAAGAATTATATTAATTAAATAAAGCCCCCTCCTTGAGACTCTTTAGGTAATTTCACTCCTCAGATAAGCAAAGACATCAAAGGTACATCTTCAAGAAATATTTGGAATTGAAGATAATCTGCATGAGGGTGGGACTCTGTCACATTTAACACCACATGATCAACACCTAGAAAACTGTCCAACAGAGAAGTTCTTCAATAAGAAGTTCTGAACTTAAACAAAAGTAAAGAATTTAAGAACAAAATGAAACTCAACCATGATTAACAAAGGACAACCTCCTGCCATATTGAGTCCTTCCTGCAAAGAACTGTGGTTTCACTAAATTCATTGACTCCAGGCTCTACCTAGATCTTGTCCAATAACTTCCCTCCTCCTCCAACCAAAATTCCTCCCAAGGAAGCCACACTGACTGATCCCACTTTGAACCCTTCAACCCACGCTCTGTTGACAGCAGCCAGGATGCTCCTGCCACACTGCTAGAGTCTTCCTCTCAAATGACGTCCAGGACTGTGCATTAACCAAATCCAATGGAGATTTTTCAGGCATTACTTTCTGAATCTCTTCTTATAAATGAAGCCCATTCTATCTTCAAACTCTCTATTCTCTTAAATTTGTCTTTGAAAACTGGTTGCCTTGCTGATTTTCAAATATTTTTCTTGCTTTACCTTTTCTGCCTCTTCCCTATACTACTCTTCATTGCATACCACCCTTAAAGCATCTGTTTTCTTAGGTTCTGCCACCCTGTTTTTGCTCTGAACATTCTCCCAGGTCAGTTTTATTTATTTATTTGTTTGTTTATTTATTTATCATAGGTACTCAAATATCTCTAAATTCCAGATTTCTGTATTCAGATATTTGTTCATAAACAAATAATTCACAGGTCAAGTACACTGCCAATGTTCAGATAATAAAGTGAAAATAAGACAAAATTTATCTGCAAAGGACCCACCAGTATTGACTGAGAAAAAAATAAAAGGGTAATTGCAATCCAGTGTGACTACTACGAAGGTTTAGCAGCACAGTAGAAAAGCACATTACTAAGTACATTAGGACAAGGAGGTATTAATAAGTTAAGGGAAAGAAGGGTCTTTAAGGCATGGGGAGGGTCTTACAGGTAAGAAAAAGAAAGAATGTGCATCTATATCATGAACTTTAAGTCTGTGTTCAGCTACTGAATTCCATGGAGAGGGGAAGCATTGAAAAAAATTGGGGGATTAACTGAGTAGCTATGAACAGTAGTTGAAAGAAAAAGAAAAAAAGATGAAATCAGAAAATGGAGGAAGAAGATAAGACAAAAAGGCTGGAGGAGGAAGGAGAGTGAGAGTCTTATCCCTTATTTATCATAGATTCTGCTATGTTGTATTAGGAAATAGGTAAATGATGTGATGCTTAATTTTTTTTTTCCTTGCCTTTACTGTTGAAAAACTACTGAAAAAATCTGTTCTACTTCCCTGAAATCCTCATGGCGTTCAACAGGAGCCTGAGAATAATAAAATACAGTATTCCTACAACTATAACTTTTATACGTAAGGGCATGTTCTTAATATTTTCATTGAATTACTTCAGTAAGTGTTTTTATGCATCAAGTAGGCACAAAACAATATTCTATATTTAGAATACAGTAATGAGCAAGAGGAAAAGTTCCTTCCCTCAGGGATCTTGCATTCTGGTATGCACCAGATGGGCATATTCTCTGGAGGGAGAACAAAATTGTTTATGGTAGATTTGGGCAAACCTACTTCCTGTCTTTGAGCTAAATCCGGGACTGGAAGCACAGCTGGAGCTGTATATTCTGACAGTTTCCCATATCGCCTATCCTTGTGCAGCTCTCAGGCGTGATTTCAAATGCAGTTATCTGCATTATTCTCAGAAGCATCTTCCTGTTCCATTTGGCATTGCATTTATGCAAGTTTCTTCTACATTCTTCCCACTGAACAGTGAAGCTAGTTGCCCCAACCTCAAGCATCTTGGGGAAAGAAACTCTTGACGCTAATTTTGCTCTTCAATTAATTTGCTCTGCAGGAAACCTCCGAAACCCATCTTCAGATACAAACCTCTGTGATCATAAATATTAGGTAAATATTGAGGACTGAACATACTTCTCAGCTAATACTCTTAACAGTCTACAAAGCACAATTAGTTCCAAGAGACAATGGAGGGAACAGGATTGGAAATATTAAGAACTTGCTCCAGTCATAGAGCTAGGCAACAGAGAAATGGGGACTGGAATACAAGTTTGATGGACATCCTCTAGTAGAATAAAGCAGTGGCCAATTTCATGTCATTATCCTGTTTCTTCTTATTTATATCTTTGCAGATTCTCATGTTTCTGCTATCCCTGCCACCATAACGTAAATGTCCTTTGATCTACTATTTCTGGGGTTCCCCCCCATATCTCTCACTTGGCTCATAAGAATGCCTATTAAATCTACTGAAAACAATAATCCTTGAGACTAGCAAGGGATTTGCTCATCCATTGTCTTCTTCACCCTTTATTTGTCCTCAATGGTGCCATGACCCCTCAGAACCCCACTTCTTAGAACTCACAAGCAAACTGCTTCCCTTATAGGTTTAAGCCTAAGCTCCTCCACTGGCATCTGAGGTCTTCAGGGTCTGCACACCCTTCCTGCTTCACCCTCTGCTCCTCCTCACCCCTTGCAGCTCTTGGTGCCTAAGCATACTGTTCCCACCCACTGAAACAGTGCTTATCTCCTCCTCCAACAGGCCTACTACCTTCATCTTTTGGAATTACGCACAGCTCCTAAACTTCCCAGGCTTTTTCTAGGGCTCCTTTTGCCAGGCTCCCTACCCATTCTGCTACCTCTGCCATGGTGTTCACTGGAGTATTTCAAGGTAGTCCATTCATTTCACTCTTTCTTCTTTTCTCTTAGATTCTGAATCATCTCTGTAGTCCCAATGCTATGCACATGCCTGTACTTGCAGTAAAGAGCACAATACTGATGAGTTACAAGGAAGAGTTCCCACAGCAGGATGGGAGCGGCTAGGAAGACCCATTTGACACTGATTAGAGTCCAGACTATTCTCCAGGTAGTCTGCTGAAGTTATCATGATGCTAGTCAGGGACCTGCCACAGTTTGTTATCTTGTATCCTGGACTGGTTGTCCTAACTTCTGGGCATTTGCATTTATGTGAATACTTACTAATTGTCTATTAGTAGACACTTTGCTAGCAATGGAGGAAAAATAAAAAAGAAAGAAAAAGACAGGGCAAGATGAAAAGGAGAAACACATAAAATAAATATAAAACACAATGTGATAAATGGTGTCATAGAGACACATAAGGAAATGTAAAGAAAAAGACTAATCTGGAGAGATTGGAAAGACCTCATGGAAGTGAATTCTGAGGTGTCAGGAGAGATGATTAAGAGTTGGCCAAGGCAACTGAAATGAGTCATTACTGCTGAATTTAACAAAAGCCAAGCAAAAGTTTGTTTGATTTTCTTCCTAAATGACAGAATTTCATAAACTTGTAAGAATAGAACCTTGCCTTCAGGCAAAGTTGGGCAGTCTATCTAAAGAGGCGACTGATTTAACAAATCAAGTGCTATTTTCTTCTCACAAATCATGAGTTTCAATATATGCATATTAATTTCTTCCAAGTTAGAATCAGATCTTTTGTAAGAGAAGGGCTGGGCCCAAGCTAAATTTCCTCACTGAAGTACGGATAACTCTTTGAAAAGATTATTTATAACCATTCATTCACCTTTCATGGCATATCCACAAAATAAATGTCCACAAAAAGGAACTGAACAAAAAGCAATAGGAAAAAAAAAAAAAAAAAACTCACTCAGAAAGCTTGACTAAGTTGCCTTGAATATATTTTTAAGGCTGATTGTCCTTGTGATCAGATAGAGAAGTCAGCAGAGTTAAAAATAAAAATCAATCTTGCTTCTATAAGCACTGAAAACTTTTCATCACAGAGTATATTTCCCTAACTGATGCTTTGGGGTATGCTTAGTTTTTCTTTGACGCTTCCAGTTCTCATTTATTCCAAAGGAAATTCTGAGCACGAAGTACTGTGATCTTTCCTTTGCTTTGGTGAACACAATAACATTTCCTAGCTTGGGGATAGAAAAACAATAGCTTTTCGTAGCATTCAGATAGAGATGATTCCTTTCAAAGGATTCTTTAAAAAAGAAGACCATTTTATCTGCTTCTACTTGTCAGGCAGTCTATCTGTTCATCCTTGTGAATATTACCACAATGCAGGACTCTTCACAAAAATGAAAACTCATAGTTAAGGAATCCTAATCCAAAGTGCTGCCCTTATCTAAAAACTGCACTAAAATTCTTTTAAGGTAAAATAGTTATAATCAAAATCCCTCAAGGGCAAATGAATTAGTCTGAATTCAAATAAGTACACTTGAGGTGAATTAAATATGATTACATGCATAAATGTATATACAGCTGTACTCCACTCTTGGTAAGGTAATGGTGGAAAGGTTTAATAGCATTATAGTACTTTTCAAATAAAAAAGAGATATGTTCCTCTCAAAGTGCCACTACAACTTCATTTGATCTTGTCTCATGTGAAATTTATGAACCTTGGCTACACTGATAAATTTTCTGGAGCGGTCTCCAACAGAGTCAGCATCTGTACCCTTCAAACAGCCTGAAATTTTCTGAATAGACTGGATAATGGAATAAATTCAATAACATGATAATATCAAAAAAGTCACCAAGTATTACAATTAACAGGATTCCCAATTCAACTAATTTTATGATTTTATGTACTGAGCACAGTGGGATCTAGGACCAGGTTAGCCTCATGAGGGAGGCAGGTAAATAATCCACAATATAAAACAAATGGAATAGAAGAGTCTGTTCAGTTCTAAAGAAGAAGGTCATCAATTCCAGCTGAAGCTATAATTGAAAGTATCCTGCAGGAAGATAAATTTGAGATGGGTCCTAAATAATTATACTCGTTCAGCAAATAGCAAAGGAGCTGAAGTGTGTCTTGACTGAAGGCTGAGTTAAAAAACAAGGAGGGAAAACTGAAAAGGAGCATATAGATTCTGTTCACAGATTAGTTTCATGGCCTTCTTTCTCTTGAACTCAAGTCTCCACAGCACCTTACAATTTCTCCTTCCCCTTTTAGGATTTTCACACATGCTAGAAAATAACCTTCCCCCATCACAAGTTTACCTCCTATCCCCTTCTTCCTAAACACTGTGACCTCAAGTCCTCTTTCAGATCTCAGTTTAAAGGTCATTGCTCAACTAAATGAATTCCTGAAATCTTCACCCCATTCCCTTCCTGAACACCTGCCTAGCACCTTACAGCTTCCCCACAGAATTTGTCTCACATATTTTTACAATGTATTAGTGAAAAGTGTATTTAATATTTATTATAACTCACAGACAAAAATGTTCTTAGTAGGCAGTGACCTTATCTATTGTTCTGACACCAATATTTAGCGCTGTCCTTGGTACTTTGTAGGCAAACAGTATTTATTGAATAAATTTAAGTATCTACCCGTTCCTTTAGTTTTACTTTGTGAGAATTTGGCACTCCAGTATAACTTATGCTTTATAAATAGTAGATCCTTTCTATACTTCATATACAGAAAAAAAGTCTCTGAACTTTTAAGCACTATAAGCTAATTCAAATTCTAGTTTCTAGACTTAGTTTTTTCTCCTTTCATGGGATAATTACTTCTCATATAAAACAAAACTCACAAAACTGAAAATTCTGTGTTCACATTCATAAAACAAATGAATTGAATGTAGACATCTGATATATGGATAGTTGTAAAGAAACCGAAATATGGATTATCTTAAGCTAAAAATAAGGCAAAACAACAAAACAAAAATAACAATTACTTGGTGAAAGACAGTGGAAAAAATACTGAACTGCTAATAGAGGAGACAAATATGAAACTAGAAAGTTTCTGGTTAATTAAAAGAGAAATTCTATCACGTAACTCTATAAGCTTCAGCTCTATATAGAAATAATTTTAATAACATAGGCATTATTTATACCCTAATTAATATTCTCACACACTCATTCACTTGTTCTCTAATTTTAGCCTATACTCTCATTGATTAAATGTGGAGAGTGGTGATAGAGGATGGGAGAGCAGTGACTGACATTGGGGGTCTCTGATGACCTCATGGCTGTGACATGCCTGGTGCCTGGTGCCTGTGCAAGGGCACAGGATGCTTAGCTGCTATGGCAATGCACTGCATGAGGAGGCTCTGGGCAAGAGTCCTATCAGTTCTGACCTTGATCTCAGGCACACAGCTCCTGAGAAGGAAGAAATTCTTATGCTAGACAACCACAGTGTTTCACCAGCTCTGCTTCTCCAGTTCCTACCGGCTTTGCAGTAACTTAACAATGGACATTCTTGAGAGCTACACAAAGCTCCAAACACTGCACTTTACAAATGTGGACTGCAAATATGGAAAAGCTACATAGATGTCCTAGTTTCTGTAACTTTCCTGAATACAAAGATTAATGGTTGCATAGTCTTTAACTTGATAATGAGACATATATAAAGATTACTGGCATAACTCTTCAGATCTGCATGTCCATTGGAAAGCAGAGCTCCACCTGATCCCAGCTTAATCTTCAAAATCATGTTTGTGAGTCTTTATTTTTCTAATCCCCCTTCGCCCCTCCCTGGAACTGCAAGTTTGGCTGTGCTGGTCGTGGCAATTTAATATAGTTTTTCTATAGATACTTATCAGTAGAACATGACATTTTCTATTTCAAACCTGGACATACTGTTTGCTATCCAATCAAGGAATGGGAAACAGTGTTTTATGTGTTGAGGATCTCGAGGGAGAGAAGAATGTGAGTTTGGGATCCAGGAGAGGATATAAAAGTTGCAATCCCATTGTCCCTTCCTGCTGTTAGATAGCTATAGGTAAAGATGTGAAATGGCAGTGAGGCACTGACATCTTTCAAATCCATCCTGTGTCAGGGGTGCATACTCGCTAACATTTTTTTTTTTTTCCTGCAGAGGTAGAGAGAAGTGACAGGTCTCATGGAGAAGCTATCATGGGAAGAGTTAAATCACACACTTTGGGGAGACATTTCTCAGTTGTAAAAATTGTCCAAAACTTATAGCTCTGAGGTTGGTGTCTATGTGTAGTATTTCCTGTTAACATATCTCTACCTTTTTTCTATTTACGATAGAAAATGCATTTAGCTTTCCTAAAACCCTTTTTTACAGGAAATGTGTCATTCTTTATCCACAAAGGCAAACCTCAAGACCACTTTTGTTTTGAATAATTTTCTTGTTTTCTTACTACAGAGATGATGAATTTCATTTTGATACCCCAAATTGTGGGATCTAAAAAAAAAAATCAGTATGAAGCTGTCATTTCACAAAAATAAAAGATCACAGCAGCCAATATGTAATTTGTTTCCTTCTGAATTTCATTATTTCCCATTTATTTTACACTGAAAATATTGTATTTAAAAAATAATAATCTAGGCCTCTGAAACTGAAAGGATTATTTTGATACAGGGAACACTGTTCACATTTATAGTTTATCTCATTAGTCACCACGAAGTGGTGCTTTTTGCCAATAAAAAGGATGCATTAAAATGAAAGGATTTAGTAATAATAAATTACCTTTAAGTAGGGCAGAGGAAAATGAGGCTGATAGAGACTATGGCTTATGGCCAGAGGGAATAAAAAGGAAAGTCCTAGGTAGAAAAGAGAATAAAGATGGGTGAGGACAGTGAAGGGAGAAGATAATCATAAATTTGTCAGAATATCAGAGCTAAACACTGTGTATGCTGCTCCTCTTAAATAGGTAGAAAGAAATCAATCAAGAATGTTACCCACTTGGGAGGCTGAGACAGGAGGGCTGCAAAAATATAAGGCCAGCCTGGACAACAGTGATACCCTGTCACAAAGTAAAATAAAAATAACTGGAGGTATAGCTCAGTGGTAGAGCACTTGCCTTTTTCATGTGTGAGGCCCTGGGTTCAATCCCCAGTACATAATAATAATAATAATAATAAAATTTTTAAAAATTACCTGACTTGGCCCAGGAGGGAGGTTATGTTTTAGAACATCTGTCAAACATTTCTGCAGCTCAGTCTTGCTCATAGGGGAAACAGCCACAGGAAGGTGCCTTTAGGCACCCAGAACCAGAGCCATCATGCATGTGACAAAGACACTCAAGTGCATGTCTCAGTGGATTTCCACAGGAGACAAGAGGTTAGACCAGTCAGCTGGCTATGACTTGCTTTAATACTACCTTGTGAAAACTTCAACCATTTTTAATATTATCTGTAGTTGATGCATGAAATAGAAGTGCACAGCATTAACTCAATAAAATTTTTCTAACAGCTTCTCTATTGTTCTTACAATCATACCCAAACATCCTATAATGGCCTACCCCCTTACAGATTTGGGTTCTGCCTGTATCTCTCAGTATGTGCTAGAATCACAGTGACTTTCTTTGTCTCCTCCAACAGGACAAGCTTGTTCATATGACATCCATCCACTGTTTCTGTCCAGATCTTCCCCCATATTTTGGCAAGTTGGCCTTCTTGTAAGTCAGGCTAATGTTTAAGTCATCCTTCACTACCCCCTCTGAATTATCACACTCCCAATGCATCAACTTGCTTTGTATTTTCTTCTGTATACTTTCACTGTATTGAAAAACTTTGTTTATAGATTTGTTTGCTTGTTCATTTTCTGTCTTCCCCATTCCCACAAGAATGGAAACCTCAAGTACTCTGGATGAATGAATGACCAATGGCAAAGAACCAGGAGAAATGTGGGCTGTGGGTAATATCTGAAACCAATATTTAGTATCAGAGAATTTGTTTTCAGTGTAAAACATTCACTCCATTCATTGAGATAGACTTATTAAATATTAAAAAAATATATAGACATTAAAGAGAAAAAAGTCTGACTTAAATCCTGGTTTCACCACATATTTATCTGGGTAACCTAAGTTCCCTCTACAATGGAAATGATAGTATGGAACTCATTAGGTTTTAAAAAACAATCCACATTACTTGTCTAGCATTTTTACTGACTCTTACACATTCTGAAAATTTTGGTATTTTGTATTATGGTTATCATTTTCTTTTAAGTAGAAAATTATTTCCATCTACTCTTGACCATTCTGGAGCAATCTCTATAACTAGAGTGGAGTCTGTTGTTTTTACTCAACCTGCATCCTTCTCCCTTCTCACTCTTGGTGAAAGTCTGCTGCTCCTGTGGTACTGAACCCAGTCAGAAATGGGCCTGTGATCTGGTCTGACCTAATGCATGTCTGTCCCAGTCCTTGGCTAGAGCTGGTGGGCTTGGGGCATTTTCTTTTCTTCTGCGAATGTAACACTGGTCTATAGTAACCAACTTTATCGAAATGAGAGAGTAAAAGGAAGCCCAAAGATAAAGTGCACACAGAAGAAAGGAATACCAGCAGATGGAAAGCTAAACAGTCTCCTGAGGAACTCATAACTTCAGATCACACTGTGCCTGTAGCAGCCACAGTCCTAGACAGCCCTATTATGTTAGCCCAAAATAGGGTTTTCTTATACCTATTTGAGTTTGGTTTCTGAAATCCATAATCGAAAAAATGCCTCCTAATTAAACAGTAGTTTGATGTAAGGTTAAGGAGAAAGAGGCTGTTTCTGGCATCCAATTTGCAAATAAATCAATGTCCAAAATGAAATGATTTCCAGTGTAAATGTGAAAAGGGTGCTAGGGTTATGAGGAAACAGGCACCTCAGGACTACCTTTAAGAGGGGACAATAAGAGCCCCTTGAAATGGTTAATGTTGACTTGAAGCTCTGAAAACCAAGAACAAATTGTCCATGAGCAATTTAGGACTGTTTGTACTTATAGAGAAGCAGGAAAAATTAAGAAAGAAATTAGCACCTTATTCCAGAAACAAGGAGGAAGGAAAAATACTATTGGAAGGAGGAAGATAATTGCCTTTCTCTGCAAAGTAAATCTAACATGCAGTAAGCAGGAAGCATAGCATAGCAGGCAGTTACTGACAAGGGCACCTAATTGGTACTGAGGGGTTGAGACTTCTCAAAATGTTTTCTCAAGGAAAGATATGCTAAAATGTTTCCTAGAAGAATATGATAGCACGTAACTAATGCATGTGTTATTTTCTTAATAAACATCAGGAATCTGGCTTATGTGAGTATATATAAAATTTGTGTTTTTTTTTCTTTAAAGACCCCACAGGGTTGAGAATGGTAAGTCACAGTCCCACTTCTTTCTGTTTGTTATTTTAAGTGCCAAAGAACGGAAGCAGACCTCAACAGACTCAGAGAAGCCTTTAATCCTTCACGGACTCGGGTGCTGCTGGGGCCTGTTCTCCGGATGGGAAAATGGTCTCCAGGTACAGAGGGGATTTTGGTTTTATAGGGTACAATGATGTAATCATTGGAAGTCTTGTAGGAGCAGTTTTGACCATCAGAGGCTAGCCGTACAGGTTTAAATCAAACCCCTAGAGTTAAGTACTCAAATCTTGCCCACTGTTATTTAGGACTAATTTGCCATGGGGGAAGGTCAAGGTTTAGGGCCCAGAATTCTGCAGCCGCCCCTTTCCTTTAGGGCCCATTGTTATCAGGAAAGAAAGCACTGGGAGAGGTTTAATGTTTGGCCAATTTCCCCTTCCTCCTCCCCAGCCACATCAACCCTCCATTTTTCTTGGGGAGCCGTCTTACAGGAATATTACTTTCCATAACTCTTTAGTTTCACTTACATACTTTAGAGAAACGAAGCACATTTGTGAAGAGCTTCTTATGTAAAACCCTTTGATAAATACAATGGGGGATACCAAGATAAGTTCACCCTTCATCTCATAAAGGTTATACTAGATAGAGATGAGAATTCTATACACATAATTGTATTAATGAGGAGGAGAAGTTCAGGATTCTATAGTAATCATGAAGCAAAATGAAAGGGTGGAAAAATGATCTGATATTCATTTTGGCCTGGGAAAGTGGTCTGAAATTGGGAGTGTACAAAAGAATCACCAGGAAGGCTAGTTACAACCCAGGCTACTGGACCCATCCCAGGATTTCCAGCGAGTCTGCAGGCGACACTGATGATGCTGGTCTGGGAATCATCCACTGAGAACTTTAGATCTAGGAACTGTTTTCCAATTCTGGCTGCACAGAGTTTCTAAAACATTCTAGGGCCCCAACTGCACTCTAACTCCAAAATAAAAGAAAGATACTTTATAAAGGAGAGTAGACTTTCTACCAGAGTAGGACATTTAAACATCAGATTAATTTCTTGTTGTGAAAAGAGTTAGTACATCGAACGTCTTTAAGAAATAGTGGCCTAGACAAGGTGATAACGTAGGAGCAGTCTAGGAGACATTTCAGATTCCTCAGAATTTTAAACCACATTTTAAGAGAAGGTAAAAAGGTTGTAGGAATTTGAGACTGAGAGCTTCAGAAGATGATAAATGGTGGAAGATATAGAGACCCTAGGAAAAGGGCCAGGCTTGTGAGACCAGGGAAGGGGGCAAAGCATTCCTAGAGGAAAAAGCCAACCCATTTATCTTAACCACCTGAACCAATACCACCTCCTGCTGGACATTTTAGGAATTATCTTTGTGTGGCCAAATTGTAGACAAAAATCAACAAACACCACAACAGTATTTCTGAGTAGAGCATTTTATCTATAAAAAGCCTTGGGCTAGGAATGTAGCTCAGTGGTAGAGTACTTGCTTAGTCGGCATAAGGTCCTGGGTTTGATCCCTAGAGGCGCAAACATAAATGAACAATAAAAAGCTTACATTTTTCAAGCAAATTCAAAAAGATACATATGCCAAAATTGTTGAAGATTAAAGCTACTGAATTACAATAAACTTCTCTGCCACTGATGGTGGTTAATTTCTCCTGCCATTTATCAATGGACCATAACACTGTTTTAAGGGGAAAAAAATAACACACAAGCATTAATATATCTAGCTGTAAGAAGATATTTTGGTATTGGAAAAATATGACCTGTCAATATGACCTGTCAGATGTGACCTGTCATATCTTCCACGTGGAAGATATTCTCCCAGTTGAGGAGTCGCCAGCTGCTCCATGTACTTGAAGGAACCTATGTTACTCTTAATCCACAGAATCTCCTTGGGGACACCACGATAACATGTCAATGTCCCCCCTCCCCTGGAAATGGCCTACGGTATACTTATTCTCTTCTCTTTATCCTTTCAAAAATTAAAACATTAAAAAAAATTTAAAAATACTTTAATCATTTTTATTAGGAATAAGATTAGCCATTAGAATATATGAAACATTAAACATTATATAAGAGGACTTCATATCAAAAGAAAAATAATAAATAATATAATGGAAATGTCACAAATCCTATTGATGTGTTCAAAATAGAGACTTAAAAAACAACATTCAGCCAATCTGGGCAGTACATACCTGAGTTTCTGGTTATATTGCTTGACCTTTTCCAAGGAGGCTGCATTTATCTGGGCTTGAAACTCTTCCACAGAAACATTGTCTCTATAATAATATCCTTCCATGCTTTCCAGTGCTGTGTAGACAAGTTAGTATACTTTATATGAAACTTGATAACTCAATTTCTCCACCTTCAAATTTTACTATTAGTAAATGCAGGAAATAGCACCAAATATGAGCATACTTACTGTATTTAAATAGCTCAAAAGAGAATGAAAACTGTTTTTCTGCTCTCAAAATAAATACCAAACATTTGGTGATTTTTCTGTTAAGTAGGCAAAGGAAATTTCTAGTTTAAACTGTCATCTATTTTTAAAACATTTTGTATGCATTGTAGAAGACTAGAATATGCACCCCGAAATATGCCTCTTTGGCATAAGGATTATTTTGAGCTGGTTATTTTGAGAAACTGCAAACACAGGAGAAACTCTGAAAACAAAAGACGTTATCTTTTATAAAGGAAATTTGCATCTGTAAAGAAAATCTGCATTTGTAAGGGTCTCCCCTACTTATCACCTGCTCTTTCCAGTTACCTCACCATGACTGAATCCTTCCCAACCCTTCTTTCTTTGTTTCAATGGATGATGGTACAATGGGCCTCCTCATCTATAGGGTGTACCTTCCAAGACACCAGCCACCTTGGGGACAGCCAAAACCATAGTCGGGATTCTGTGTATCTTGTGTTTTTTCCTCTACGTCACCACACAAATGCAGTGCCTTTTTCATCTTAACTAAGTGTTCATCACTTATTGTGACTCTAACTTCTACAATTTGAGGTTTTACAGTAAAATTAGGATAATTTTCTTTTCCTTCTTTAATATTTTGTGGATAGAAGATGTAGTCTCACGTAGATATTAAGTTAAGAGTTTTCAGCTTTTCCCTTAAAGGAAGCACTTTATGGTTTCTTCTTGGCATATCCTAATTGCTAGCATCAATGTTCTTGAGCTGTGGGGCTGGTACTAAGTAAAATCAGAGTCACTTGGACATAAGCACTGTGGTACTGCAATGGTCAATGATGTGGTAACTGGAACCACTGACTAATGGGAAGATGGTGTAAAAAAGCCTGGACAGTGGACAAGAAGATGGCTCATGACCTGGGCGGGATATGACACACCACACTACCTAGGATGGCAGGCATTCTAAAACACAAATTGCTTATTTCCTGAATTTTCCTATTTAATATTTTCAGACTATACTGTAGGTAGCTAAAGCCATGAAATGTGAGAACACAGCTAAGGGGGACTACGGTATGCAAACCTGCCTAAGTTCAAAACCACCCCCTAGAAATTCACTCATGTTTCTGTGGGTGTCTCCCACGTAGGCATGAGGCGCACAGGTTATTAGATTTCTGTTTTTCTCTTGTGAATGTTTTTTGTTATAGGGGGTCATCTCAACTAAGAACTATGAAGGGTAGAGAGGAAATTATTTTCCATCCCTATAACAATCTTTGTGAAACTAAACTCAAGATTCAAATATACAATTGAAGTATATATAAGCCCATATGCACAGATTATGCATTATGCATACACATTGAGAACGTATGCATTAGAGGCAGAACTATATATGAACATACACCAGAATTTTAAGAAAGGATATTGTCACTTTCCATGTATGTTTACATTCTTATAGTCTCAATTAAATTAATCAACATAGTGAAATAAAAAGTATAGATAAAGTAGAATCTTAGGAAACGAATTCTACTCAAATACTTAATTTAGTTAACACACATGTAACACTCCATTGATTTTTTTCTCCCATTTTTAATTTTTTTTTTTTTTTTTTTTTTTTTTTTTTTTTTTTTTTTGGATACCAGGACTGAACTCTGGGACACTTGGCCACAAAGTCACATCCCCAGTCCTATTTTGTATTTATTTAGAGACAGGGTCTCACTGAGTTACTTAGCACCTCCCTTTTGCTGAGGCAGACTTCAAACTTACAATCCTCCTGTCTCAGCCTCCTGAGGAGCTGGGATTATAGGTGTGCACCACTGTGCCTGGCTTTCCCATGGTTTTTTATTGGTGCATATATAATTGTATATGAAGGTGGAATTCACTGTTACATATTTTCATTTGCACAAAACATAACAATATAATTTGGCCAGTATCATTCCCCAGTATTTCCCCTTTCTCTCCTTTTCTCCCTCCCCTTGGTCCCTTTCCTGTACTGATCTCCCTTCAATTCTTCACTAAACACTACACTATTTTAAATGTCTTTTAATTTCCTTTTCTTAACTAACATTTTTTATTAAGTATTTCTTTTCCCTTTAACCTCTATTTAAAGATATTTTTAAATTTTGGAGAGGAAAAGCATCACATGATAGGACTCAGAAATGCAAAATTTCCTATGCAAAGTTTGCCAGCATCAGAAACAATAATGGATCTAATTTGGCAATGAAAACTGTTTTTCCTTGAAGTACACTGCTATTTTTTGAGCCTCAATTTCCAACGAACTATTTCGAAATTGATTAAAAAATTAAACTTTCAAAACTGCTAAATTTAATAGTTTCTTAAATACTGAGGTTTCTACAAATCAACGGAAGTTATCACCACTTTTTTCCACAAAAACAGGAAAGATACTGCTAATTTTAGCTGTGCTATATTTTCTAAACTAGTTCTAGAGCACTGGACAAACAAGGAAGCTATTTAAGAATATTACTAAATTTGGAATTTTAAGATGGTATAATTGGTTTATAACTGATTAAAGCATCTGTGGAAGGGTAAAGAGGAAGCATACTACATTTATTTCAGTATAGGATATCAAATGTATAGGGTTGTCTTGATGGACCTTATGTTTGCTTATTCCCTAGACTTTGGCATTAATTAGAACAGTTGCAACTAGCTCAGCCAACTCCCAGGTCCTGAATACTGACAGGAAGTAAAAGGAAGCGTCCTGGAAAAACCAGTCTCAAATACATGCCAAGTTCACTTCCACTAACTTCTGCTAATTGTTTTTCTGGTAACGAGCTGTGATCCTAGGAGGATTCAGTCTATCACTAATCAAACGTCAATGGAGTTACTCTTACTAGTTGGGAAAGCTAATGATGAGACCTCCAGGTTTAAAGTAAAAGCCCAATCTCTGTTTCTCAGTAGTTTTGCAATTTTGGCAAGTTAATTAATATCTGAGATCTTCGGGTTTCTCAATTTTCACGTGGAAACTAAAGAGTAGCTACTAATTATGGTTAATTGGAAAGAACATGATTAAATAATATTATTAAGAAAACCCACAACTATTCTTATTTATTGGATGAGTTTTATGTACTAGGCAACATGCCAAATACTCCTCAGGCATTATTTAATTCAATTTCCATGAGATATAGATTATGCATCAGTGTGCTTAGCTAAACAGAATGTTTTGAGAACCAAGGGTGCATGCAAGGACACTTCAATTTGTGACTTAGGACCAGAGAAACAAAGAACACTGGGAAAGAGAAGTAGTTGAACTGTGTGTCCACTGGAGTTAATTTTTTTAAAGGTCTTGATGGTTCAACTTTGGCCAGAATGGCCAGTGCTGCTCTAAAAGCTTATAACAGTGTAAGAGCAATTATATGAACATAATTTTAATAAATGCTTCTGCATTCCCATAAATTTGTTTTCATCACATCTTTTGACAATATTTTCAAATTAGCAAGGCAATTAAAATTGGCAATCACACAAAATTTATAAAAAATAGAAATAGTGTCATCTAATAATTTTTCCAAGAGGTTTAGCAAGAATTTTATGGTACATAATAGGGTTGTGGGAAAGGAACAAGAAAAGATGAGTTCTGTATTTAAAAATTAAAATTTATATGGCCAAGAACAAGAAGGAAAACAAATTTTTTTAGTTTGGGTGAATTGGATGTTTATTTATTATTATGTAGTTTGAAGAAAGACAACAGAATGGCATTCTGCCAAATTAATTTCTATTCTCAATAAATTTAGGTTAAATATGAAAAAATGTCATGGTAACTTCAAACCTTGGTTTTTCCTTATCATCATTTCCTAGTTTCCATTCATATAACATATTTCACAAAAGTAATGTGGACATGTTTGTTAGACTAAATATTTAATTTATTTAGCAGTATGTAGTTAAAAGTAGTATTTAAAATATAACTTGCGTGTTTTATTTATGTTTATCTTTTGAATTAGAGGAGGGAACACATTCTATTAAACTTAGGCATTAGCACAGAAGGAAAATATAGTAAATGTTAAGAGAAAACTAAAGGTGAAATTATTCTGGAACTGAAAGTAAGGCTCATTTCTACTCACTCAAAAAACACTTCAAGGTTGTCCCCCGTACCCCCCAAAAACTAGATTAATCAAGAAAAACAGTTTCTAAAGAAATACAAATGATCAACAAACATATGAAAAACTGTTCAACATCTCTAGCAATTAGAGAAATGTAAATTAAAACTATACTGAGATTTTATCTCACTTGTCAGAACAGCAATTACCAAGAATACAAGTAACAATAATTGTTGGTGAGGATGTAAGGAAAAAGGTACACTTATACTTCACTGGTGGGACTGCAAATTGGCACAAACACTGTAAAAAGCAGTATGGAAAGTCCTCAGAAAACCTGGAATGGAACCATTTGACCCAGTTATCCCACTCCTCAGTTTATATCCAAAGGATTTAAAATCAGCATACTACAGTGACAAAGTCACATCAGTGTTTACAGCAGCTTAATTCACAATAGCTAAGCTATGGAACCAACCTAGGTGCCCTTCAACAGATGAATAGATAAAGAAATTGTGGTACATATAAAAAATGGAGACTCAGCCATAATGAAGAGTGACTTTATGACTTTGACTATTATGACAAGTGAAATAAGCCAGTCCCCAAAAATCAAAGATTGAATTATTTTGCTGATATGTGGAAGCTAACCCACAACAAGGGGGGACAGGGGAAGAAGAGATGTTCAGTAGATAAGACAAAGGGGAATGAAGGGAAAGGAAGGAGAATAGGAAAAGGAAAGACGGTGGAATACAAATGATCAACAAACATATGAAAAACTGTTCACCATCTCTAGCAATTAGAGAAATGCAAATTAAAACTATACTGAGATTTTATCTCACTTGTCAGAACAGCAATTACCAAGAATACAAGTAACAATAGAGGTGGCAAGGCGAGTTGACTCTGATCATCACAGGGAGACAGAGCTATTGTTTACAACGGAGAAGGAAGAATCCAGATAATCTACTGAGGGCCTTCTCCTGCAGTTCTCTTGCCTGAATATCAGGGTAAATGGACAACTATCCTGGCCTGAGAAGGGCACAGCAACCAGAAGATCAAGTCCCTTAGGGACAAAGGTCTTAGTCATGCCACAGGTTAGCTAACAAGACCAGTAGAGGTTCAGGCTGAGAACGAAGCTAATCTATTAGAGCAGGCTCCAATCCAATGACTGGTGTCTCCATCAGAAAAATTCAATGACTGTGGCCCTGTGAGAAGAGGGAGGAATCTATTGAGGTCCCAAAATCAGATGTAGCAACAAAGGCTATAGCTTGTCCTAGTAACCTTTGTCTCCTAAATTATCCCTACCCCAGGAAGGGAGGCCCATTTGAATCCTAGAGGAGTCTCTCCCAGACCTTACACTAAGACAACAGTCTGATAGGTACAAGGCATGGCCAAGTCAGACCCCTTTCATAAATACAGGCTTAGTGCCCAGCTGCTGTGGTTGCAGCAGAAGACATCCCTCAGCTGCCCAATCCCCAGAGCATCTTAGCCTTTGTTTACGAAAACTGTACCACCCAAGGTCACAACTCCTTCGAGGGCCAGTCTACATCCTGATGACCTAAAAATATAAAAATCTTTTACAATGCCCCAAGCCTCCTTGCCTCAGCGCACCAGAATCTAGACAAGTTGAACATTTATGAAATGAATTAGTCTAATTAAACAAAGATTAACTGCATGATTACACAGTTTTTCATAATCCACACAGACCCTTGGTTTCTCATCCTGGTGAACTCTAAAATCACTTGAAAAGATGCTAAAATATCCTGGTATTTGGGTCCCACCTCCTAGCAGTTCTATCTTCATTCATTTGGGGTGGGGCTGTGTATGGGTATTTTCTAAAACCTTTCCAAGATGATTAAGGTACAGCTAGTCAAGAATTACTGTCAGACAATGAAAATAAGTCAGTGGGGAGTGGGTGGAAGGGGACCCAAATATGTACGGTCCTTGGGCTCCTATTTTCATTCAGTTGAATGATTTGCTTTATCTCACTAAGGGTTCACAGGTGCCGACAGCGTTAATTCCCTAACCTGTAGGAAGCCTGTATAGATATTAGGTGGAAGACTGCTTTAATATGATCATATTCTAGCATTCTGGGTGTGCACTGTGCTCACTCTCCTGTCTGGCTGTTTATGCGTGCCTTTCCTTGGCAATCTGTATCACTTTTGTCTGTCTGGATCCCTGTCTTCCTCAGCAATATACATTCATCTTCAACCTGCTCACTTCCAACTCTGAAATTCCTGATCTCACAGTTGTTCTCTCTCTCAGGATCCATCAACTACTAGTCCACCTCTTATCTAATCCTCTATGGAGCCAAGCAAAATGGGAGAGGATGATGTATTTGCTGCTTCGGCACTAAGTATATGGTACCACAGACAACTTTAGGCAGGCTCGATAAATTTCCCAGGAAATTTTCACCTTCATTTAATTTTTTGTTCCCTACAGAAGAACCATACAAAACACACAAACAAAACTAAACCCCTTCAAATAACCCTTTCATTCCAGGAGTAGGCTGCATTTGGAATCCCTTCCACTTATCACTACTTCCAGTTACCAGATTGACCTACTCACATTAGGTCTAGATCCTATCCTTCTCCTTAATCCAAATACTGAGACCAATGAAAGATTCCTCATGTGAGTTTTATGATAGAAGAAGAACTTGTTGCATCCCTTTAAAAGAAACAACTTTATCACTGGCAGAGTTTTCTTTACCTTTGAGGTGCTGAGGATGAAACCCAGAGTCTTGTGCATACTAAAGAACTGCTCTACCACTGAGCTACATCTCCAGGCTTTTTATTTTATTATGAGATAGGGTCTCAGCTGCCCAGGATGGCCTCAAACTTGTGCTCTTCCTGCTTCAGTCTTATTAACAGCTGGGATTACTGGCATGTGACACCATGAGCGCCTTATCACTAGCAGATTTTTAATGAGACAAACTGTTTTCCAGTGATCTTTACCTATCTGTGGCTTCAAGTACACGTTATTTCCTGTATTGCTTATTCAAACCATTTTTCACATTTTACTGCTTTAATAATATGAAAACCTAATGTTTATTATAATTTTTGCTTAAATTACATTTTAAAAGCAATATTAGATTCACTGGAACACTATATATTTAGGGAATATTTTTAAATCTGTTTTTGCAAAAATTGGAAAATAGGGTTGCTTGCAAAATAATCATTTTCTTCTGCATATTTGCTGTTGGGTATGATTATTCAGTTATTTAAGGTGGATGTGTCACAAATGCAAGATTTTTTTTAAAAAATATGCTTACTGCCATCTGTCATGCCAGTAATTATTTCAAAGAAAAAAATTTTTAAACAAAGAGAAATAAAGTATAACACATGAATCTTTAACAACTCTAAGCACTAATTAAACTCCAACAGTTAACATTTCAGAATGCTGTCTTCTTAAACTATCTATCCCTGCATGGGTTTTTAACATATTTAAGGTTAAATTAGTCTAATATATCTCCAAGTGTCTTTTTGCTCATTTTTTCTCCTTCTTTTGTATTCCTTTTTTATTCCAGAATCTTTATTATCTACACGGAGTCTACCAATAAATCATTGTCCTCTAAAATGAAATGAAAATACCTCCTAACAACTCCCAAATGAAAACATCTACTAACAACTTCACTGAAAATTTCCTCTGCATAAATGTATTCTTGCCAAGAATCTGTCTTAAGTCAGACACAGTTTCAAACTATGGCAATTGAAGGGAGGATAATCTATCATTTAGTATTTGGAGTTCTAAAATAATATGTATTTAGCACAAAACAAAATTTTCACTTGGTACTGAATTTAGATTTCACAAACCTGTCCATTCTTTAGTCATCATATAGATGGATTCTATTTTCTCCTCTTCTCAATTTTTATAAGAACATTAAGATTCCACAGCAAAAACAATACAGCATTAAAAATTTTAAAGAATAAATGAAATTTCCTATGATATCAATCAGAGAGGTTGATATAATCTTGTAATAACAATGTGCACATTTTAGGGGCTGGGGTTGATCCTAAACTAAAAGAAACTATATAATAATTCAGATTTCTGATCGTTTTCAGGTGCCATAAAAGATGCAACATAAAAGATTCAGGATCTTCCCCTGGAAACATAGTCCATGGCAAGACTCTTACTCATGCTATTCTTAACATCTTTATATTTGGGGGGGAGGGAAGGTCAGGAATACGTATTTCTTGACAAAAGAATACACATAATGACTTTTTTAAAAGTATCAATTTAATCACCCCAAGATATGAAAACATTTAACATACATGTGAGTTTACACATAAATGACAGAATTGAGATTAAAATATATAAAATAATTTGCATGCATTATATTATCAAACTTTTTCTCTACTAAAATATTCTATACATGCAATTTTAATGACTTTACCATAATTCCACTTATTTAAGCAAGTTTATTTAACCTTATTTGATTTATTCTTATTTTTTAAACAGCATCTTATTTCTCCCTTATAAATAATGCTATAATCCTATTAGATAAATATTTAGTCACAGATGATTCCTTCCACGGTAATTATTCCCCAGAGTAAATATATTACCTAAATACTATGAAATTTTCAAAGTAATGAAAAAAAAGCTTGATTGTTAAAATTAAATTTTAAAAATTGATAAAGATCAAATAATTTAGTATGTGAAGAATACAAAGGAAAAGTTTACCTTGTGCAAAAAGAACAGGATGAATTTTAAATCCTCCTCCGTTTTTCAATCTTTGGGGCAGTTGTTCAAAATGATAACTATCAATGTAGAAATAAACCTTCAGAGCTTGCCGACTTCCTTCCACTTGGTATGTAAGAGGAACATCTAAAATGACATTCAATGTTATATTACTTCCTGAAATCAGAATATGCTATTCAGGATATTTGGATTATTTAAGGCAGGTATTTTTAATCTTTACAAAGAATCCTGATAATTACTAGAAACTAATACATTAAAAGTGTCCACGTGTATCAAGTTCAGGTTAGACATAAAGTGTTGTTCAGTCAAAGAGTATTAAATCTCATTCTTATTAGCTAAAACAACAGATTTATTACTATACCACATTTTAAAATTTTTAATATGAAACTTCGTTATACTTTGACATACCAGATGTCTCACTTAACTAAATGAGGAGTTTAGCTACACATGGTTTGGATTCAAAATCTCCTAGGGCAGCTGCCTCATTCATATTTTAGTCAAAATGAGTCCTTGGGGTATACTTCTTAAGTAGTGTGCAAGGAATTGAGTACAAAGCAACCATTAACAAAATTAGCATGGGTTTTGTCAGCTCCATTCCCTGAGCACCAGATCAAAAATGAATCATCCTCTACTGATGCCCTACAGTCATTAGAAATTGTCTGTCCAAATTGTAGCTACTTCCAAAGATCCTAAATTTAATTACTTAAAAAATCAACTGTTTGAAAAGCTGAAATGGTATGTATTTAACAATGCTATCATAAATCCTCTTCATTTTATGATACTTATCCATGACAAATATTTCTACCTCATTAAAAAAGAATGTAAAATCTTCCTACAAAGCTAGAATGGTCACAATAACTAGTTAGAAACCAAAGCCAATGTGTAGTAGGCATTTAATATATGTTGTTAATTCAGTATTTACTACTTCTAACCTGCTTCTTGAAATATGAATGATATGAAAGTAGAGTTCAAGGTCAAATGCCATTTATGACCGTAGATTCCAAACTCCTTATTAAATTTATCTATTTGATTCTTATCAATAAAGGAGACATTACATTAACCTTTACAAGTATTTTTTTTTGTAATGATAATGACCACATAATAATGAATATTGTACTTTGTTACTTTTTAAAAAAAAAAGAAAGGGGTAAGTTTAGGAAAGAGAAAATAAGTTTCTTGGTGAAGGGGTTGCAAATGAATAACATTTTAATGATGGAAAATCTTTTCTTTTATTCTGGTTTCTAAAATAAAAAAATATATGTTTTATGGACACTAAAGGAAACACAGATTTATATACATACTAAATATTTGCTTCTTCTAGCTTTTCTTTCATACACCATCATATATAGTTTAAATCATGTTAAAGTTCAGACATATACTTGCTTGTATCAATATTACCAATCTCTGGGTTAGCAAATGAATAATGTCCTTGAATGGGAAATATTAGGGTTTTGTTAGCTCCATTCCCTAAGCAAGACTAGCACAGAATAAATGAAGACACATCAGGAATTGAGCAGGAAAAACTTAATAAAAATTAGCAAGTGTATTATTTCCAAGTACAGTTAAAACTAAGTGAACTACATGAAAGAATGGAAAATGTTTCCTTCAAAATATGTGGTATACCAGTAAAAGAGATTAATTCTCATGAACTGCGATAGAAAAATCCTCTAAAAATTAGCAAATCAAATCTCACAATGTATAAAGAAACTGTATACCATAATCAAGTGGAACTTATCTCAAGTATGGAAGGTTGGTTCAACATTTGAAATATCAATTAATCTATTATGTCAATAGGCTAAAGAAAAACATCATGCTCATATCCATAGATATCAAAAAAGTTGGATCTGACAAACCCCAAGTCTCAAACATAATAAAAACTCTCATTAAACTAGACAGACAGGAGAACTTCCTCAGCTTGATAAAGAATATCTACAAAAATTATAGCTAATATAATATTTGATGGTGAGAAGGCAGAAGATTCCCCACTAATGAAAGAAGCAGGCAAGAATGACCCCTCATTATTTCTTTTCTTCGCTGTACTCCAAGTTCCAGCTAATACAAAAGAAATGAAAGTGAATGAAAAGTGTAAAGACTAAAAAAGAAGAAATAAAACCATCTGCATTCACAGATAAGATGATCAACCAAACAGAACCTTAAAAAAAAATGTCAATGGAAAAACTCTTAGAACTAGTAAGTGCTTTTAGTAAGGCTGCAGAATACAAAGTCAACATACAAAATTCAATTACTTTACTAAATGAAATTGCAATCTGAAGTTAAAAACAGTATCACTTATATCAGTACCCCTTATAAATGGAATATTTACATATAACACAAATAATGTACAAGATGAAGAAAACTAAAAAATTCTGATAAATCAAAATAAGAACTAAATAAAGAACTACCCCATGTCCATGGTTAGAAGACTTAATAATGTCAAGATGTCATTACTCCTTTTCTCCACTGTATTACAAGTTCCAGCTACTGCAAGTTCCCAACTTGACTACTGTTCTAATGCAATACATAATCAAGATTCTAAGTCATTTCATGGAAACCAACAAAAAGATTTTAAAGTTTAAATGGAGAGGCAAAAGACCCAGAGTAGCCCACACAATATTGAAGAAGAATAGAATTGGAGGACAGACACAACCTGACATCAGGATTACTATAAAGCTACAAAAATCAAGATAGTGTGATGTTGACAAAGAATAGAAAAACAGATCAACAAAACCCAGAAATAGAGAGCCCTGAAACAGACCCATGTACATAGAGTCAATTTATCTTTGAAAGAAAGACCAAAGATAATATGATGGCACCAAATAGTCTTTTTAAAAATGATCCTGGACAACTGAACATCTCCTTGCAGAATCTAGACACTGTGTTTACTGTCTTCACAAAATTAATTCAAAATGAATCACAGATCTAAAAGTAAAATGCAGAACTACATAAATCCTAGAAGACGGTAGAGGAGAACTCCTGGAAGATCTTGGGTATGGTAATTCCATTTTAGACAAACCAACAGAATAATCAATAAAAGAAAGAATTGAAGAGGGAGTTTTATTAAAATTTAAAACTTCTGCTTTGTAAAAATAATGTCAAAACAATGAGAAGAGAAGCAACAGACTGGGAGAAAATATTTGCAAAGACACATTTGATAAAGCACTGTCATCCAAAATATACAAAGAATTCTCAAAACTCAACAAAATAAAAAAAAAATTTAAAATTTTTCAAAAGCACTTTTGAAAATTATTGCCTTTTTCTTGTGAAAATTTATCTGTGTGAAAAACAAACTCTGTGATTAGGATATGATGATTGAAAGATTCAAAACCATTTTTCCATGAGGAAAAGTTCTGTGGTAGGATCCTATGGAGGGAATCAACCTAAGATGAGTTTCAACAGTGCAATCCCATCTCCATAAACATGGCACCCAACCACTAAGTGGGCCAGTAAGTTTGAAAATAAGTCTATGACTTTGAAGTTTTAGCTCCCTCTCAGTGGATTGCCCTTTCCTAACCCTTTGTATGGTTAATCTTTTTCATCCTACAGATCTCAGTTTAACAACTACTTTTAATTTCAATCCATTATGATTTGAAAGAACACAAGGTAGTATATCTAATTTTTTTTTGCATTTACTAAGGGCTGCTTTGTGGCAAAACATATGGTCTATTTTCAAGAATGTTCCATGTGTTGGTGAGAAGAAAGTTTATTTGCTCATTGATGGATGGAATATTCTATTTATGTCTGGTAAGTCTATGTTATTGATTGTTATTGAGTTCTATGGTTTCTTTGTTTAGTTTTTGTTTGGAAGATCTATCCAGTGGTGACAGTGGTGTGTTAAAGTCACCCAGAATTATTGTGTTGTGGTCTATTTGATTCCTGGAATTGAGAAGGATTTGTTTGATGTACAGGGATGCACCATTGTTTGGGGCATAAATATTTACGATCATTATGTCTTCCTAATTTATGGTTCCCTTAAGCAGTATGAAATGTCCTTCTTTATCCCTTATGATTAACTTTGGCTTGAAGTCCACTTTATCTGAAAGAAGGATGGAAACCTTCACTTTTTTACTGAGTACATGAGCATGGTAGGTTTTTTCCCATCCTTTCACCTTTAGTCTGTGGATGTCCTTATCTATGAGATGAGTCTCTTGAAGGCAGAATATTGTTGGGTCTTTCTTTCTAATCCAATCTGCCAGTCTGTGTCTTTTGATTGGCGAGTTTAGGCCATTAACGTTCAGGGTTATTATTGAGATATGATTAGTATTCCCAGTCATTTAGGCTTATTTTTGGTTTTTAACTTGACTTGGTTTCTCCTTTGATTTGTTTTTCCTTTAAGGTAGTTCCTCCCTTTGCTTGTTGTTTTTCATTTCCTCCTCATGGAATATTTTGCTAAGAATGTTCTGTAGTGCCAACTTTCTATTTGTAAATTCTTTTAGCTTTTGTTTATCATGGAAGGATTTTATTTTGTCTTCAAATCTGAAGGTTAGTTTTGCTGGGTATAAGATTCTTGGTTGGCAACCAGAGCTTGAAATATGTTGTTCTAGGCCCTTGTAGCTTTTAGAGTCTGGCCTGAGAAATCTGCTGATACCCATATTGGTTTCCCCCTATATGTAATCTGATGCTTTTCTCTCACAGCCTTCAAAATCCTATCTTTATTTTGTATGTCAGGCATTTTCATCATAATGTGCCTTGGTGTGGATCTGTTGTAATTTTGTGTACCTGGTGTTCTGTAAGCCTCTTGCATTTCATATTCCATTTCATTTTTCATTGAAAAGAAGACTTGCTATCAGTATTTCTTTTTAAAAATGCATATTTTCCACAAAATGAATTTAATTCTATACAGTAAATTTAATTCTATACAATATAATCATTCAGCTAGTGTATTACCCCTTCACTAAAGTACTTCACAGGCAGTACCTTGTACTTTCCTTATCACTGAAGTGGCAAAGTGTGCCCATTTATTCCTTTGTATCTTTCACCAGTCTCTAAGTTCCATCCTGATAAGGTATTTGTTTTATTCACTTATCATTATATTCCTAGAACTTGGTGCAGCACTTGGTGGCGGTGGTGGTGGTGGTGGTGTGTGTATAAAAATTATTTCCTCAACTAAAAATAAGATATCTTCAATCTAGACTTCTAAGTTCCATGTGCTTGGCATGCATATTCTTCCAAATTTCATTATTCTCTAGTACAAAAATAAGACTATGGGTGAAGCTATAAAAATAGCTTTTGAAAAAAATGTCAGGGAAATAAAGTAAGGAGAGACTTAAATACTTAGTACTACAATGAGCCACATATGATGCTAGAACATTTGAAATACTATTTTATTGAAGTCCCTCAACACTGTAAGTTAGGGGAAGCTAATGTTCTCACGTTTTCAGGTGAGAATGGGGCCAGGATCTGAACTCAGATCTCTCGAGGTCAAAGACATTTGTCTCTTTATACCTTTATGCTTCCTCCTTTCTGCACTCAGTCCTCTCTTCATAGACAAGCAGTCAACTAGAATCCATTCCCATGATGCAGAATTTATTAGTCAATCTGACTCCTCTGCATCTACATGTATAGAAACATGAAACTATGTGCAATGAATGATAAAACTCTAGTTTTCTTATACCATTTAAATAAGACTTGATGACCCTTGGTTATTGAATAATTCTTTCCTGAGCCAACATAAAATGAGAACTATATTCTTATCATCACTTTTTAATATTTGCTTGGGATATTTACTCATGTAGCACTGAAACTAGCCCTTCATTAGAGACCTATTTTTGGAAGTCAAGATCATGTTTTGAGGAAAAAATACAAAAATATATTGCTGAATATATATTGCTGAATATGTATCACAAAGATTGTTACAAGTACAGCTACATTCATACACTACCATTATTTACAAGGTCTCAGTTACTTTTAATATTTAGCATGTGTTCCAATGTGCCAGTGTTAAAAAGCTCTTACAATGGCTTTGTAACAAGTGTTTTACCAAGCATATGATCCTCATTCTTCCACTGTTCCACAGACCACTTGCCAAAAACGTCACATTGGAATCACAGAAAACAGTACCCCTGTGAGTTTATAGTTCCTCAGGCGAAACATTTAAAAAAAATTAGACCAAAAACATAGTCTTCTCTGCCTTCAGCAGAATTGTGCCTATGCTACTGAAGTAAACAAAAATTCATCCTATTCTACACATATTCATAGAAGATCACATAACTGGTTCAAATATTATCCTCATCAAATAATGCCCCCTGCCATATTCTCTCTTGAAGATAATCTGTATTTCCAACTTTGTACTTCATGTTCTGGTTGTTTGGTCCACTACTAGAAACAAAACTTTTATAAAACTCTGTTCTATCTACTTTCCTAAATTAATATAAACAGCACTGACATTTTTTGCCACCTCCACAGCTACCCTTGAGGCCAAGTTGCCATGATGTCTCACCCGAGTCATTCAGTGGTTAGCTAACTCATCCCTGGGCTTCTATCCTAGTCCAGGGAACTGTCTACTCAACACAGCAGACGGAGGCAGCCTTCTACTATGTAAGCCAAATCCTGTTGTTCTCAATGGGTTGAATAGGAAGGCAAAGCTCTTTCAATGGCTGCTGAGTGCTGCCTGGTCTGGTCTCCTTCTCTCTTCCTCTCACTTGCTATCCTGCACCCACGGAGGCCTGCCTGCTCTTCTGAAACCATACTTCAGAGTCCAATGAGTGGGAACCCCTCTCCTAAGACTGCATGACTTCTACCCTCCACTCTGTCAGGGCTCTGTTCTCCCTAACACAACTTCCCTCACTTCCCTATTATTTGTGACTTCTCATCTACCCCTTCATCTTTATCTCTCACTCTCTTTTATTATTATCTTCTAATTCATTATAAAATTAACTTGTTCATTTGACTTATTATTTTCTTTCTCCACTTGAATATAAACCCAAGGAGACATCATCTGTTTAGTTCTCTCTCGACTCTAACACCTAGAAGATCCTTGGCAAGAAGTAGTAGTCAAGAAACTTGTGATGAACAAATGAAAGAATAATTATCACTCCCTAAATCAGATCACAAATTCAGTGAGCCTTTACTGAGTCCCTATTTACTGTACAAAACATTAAAAAGGTGAAAAATAACCTCTTACAGCCTGAAGAAGCTTACATCTCTTATCATAACACAGGGGATCCTTGTATTTATGAAAAAACAAGAGGCACACACACACAAAAGCAAAATGCTGAAGATTCCTTGGACTGATAAATCCATTTTAAACCAATTCATAACAATGTTGAAACAGTATATGAATTATCACAACTTGCAGAAACTAGAAGATGTGGAACATTAAACTGTAGGTATTGCTACTTTTCTGAATGTATAACTTTTAAATTATTGCTTTTGTCAGATTTAATGGTAGAAAATTGCTAAAACAACAGGGTACTTTTCAATCTTTCAATTCATAAAGTAACTATAAAAGATTTTAATATCAAAGTCTGGTGCTGAAGAAACTCTACAAACATGTAATTACTTACTTGCAACCAGTGGTTCCTCTTCTGATGGTTTAAAGTAAAATGAAACTTTTTCCAAATCAAATAGTGCAACCAGTGTATCTTCTAGCATGGCTTGTTCATCTGTCTACAGAGAAAGAAAAACAATATATAACAAAATATAATGCAATGTAATGTAAGATAGCATGACATAATGTGAATTTGGATGAAACAGATTCATTTGTGCTTTATTTACATGCAAAATATTATCAATCCATCCCTAAGAATTTCCTGACCAAAATGAAATTAACAAGTTCCACCAGGTTACATATTCTTTTATGATTTTCTATATTTCCTTTGCTCTGTTGTTCAAATAGTTATACGTTTTATCAACCTATTTTGTAGCTAGACTCTAATCATGTTGATTTCATTTACAAATAAATGCACAGAGCATGCCATTTGACACTTAATTTCTAAAGTCTCATAAAAATAACAGCTGAAAAGTAAAAATACTGTTTTATTTAAAAGCCATATTACATAATGGCTACCCTAATTTATAATGGGATAATTTCTTCACTGTTCAATTTGCTGTTTATTAGAACTGTGATAAAAGCAATTTCTATGTATGTATATATTCGTCTTGCAAAGAGCTTAGGGCCAGGAATAATTTTCACCTAACTTGTCTTTATGGGGATTTAATCTAGAATCTGGTGAATACCTGATCCAATTTGTTTTAACCATTTGTCTCATTCTTACAACATACAATTTTCCAGCTGTGGTAGCTAAGGTCAGATATAGAAATCATATCAGTGCAATATGACCTTTCTGGTACTAGATTCTGACCTTGCTATCAGCAGTGTAATGCATTCTCTATAGGGTCTTTTAATGGTCTCACAATGAAAATATAATTAACCTTACCACATACAACTTTTAAAAGTAACTTCTGTTCCCTTAATAATGTGTATGATCCTTTTAAACAACCAGTGCAACGTGTTTCAAACAACAGTTTAATATCTTGGTATAAGCTTTTACCATATTTGGGGGGCAGTGTGAGTTTGGGGTAAAGGAGGTGGTAAAGAATTTTCATTATGTGAAAAAGAATCAGTAAGGCAACCCCCGATGTCAAAGAAGTACAACATGGACACAAATAGATTGAGAAAAATGACATCTTTGCACCTTGGTGTACTACATGATAAAGTGCACAGTATGGTAAATGCTGGAAAAAATGTTTGCTGAATTCTAATTTTTAAAAAATTTGAAGCACCAGAAAAGTGTCTTGAAGCTAGAAGGGAAGGACAAGACTGAAGAATCAGTTTTGCTTAGTGAGAAGAACACACCCAGGAAGAAAAATTCCAAATAGTCTGGCTTCTGAGTGCAATAGTACAAAGCATGACTTCCCAGCAGAAGTGGTCAGACAACTGGCTGTTCTTAGAACGCAGGAACAGACAGACCCCAGTGTCTGCAGCTCACAGACAGCCGTTCATAATCCTAGGTGGATTCTTATGTTTGTGATAGGAGGAAGAAAGACTATAGGTTTGATTCTCATCCCCCCCACAGCAATCTTTGGGGATATTTTTACATCGATTATTTAAATAAACTTAAGGGTTTGACAAAATCCATTTTTAAAAAAGAACAGCTTCATTGAGAAAATTCACATACTAGGAAATTAGAATGTACAGCTCAGGTGTTTTTAGTATATTCATAGAGCTGGGCAACTATTACAACCATCTAACTTTATAATATTTTTATCATCCCCCAAATACTTTTATCATCCAGCACCCATTAGCATCTCCATTTTCCTTCCCCCAATGCCTAGCCCTAGGTAGCCACTTGTCTAATTTCAGTCTCTAAAATTTACCCATTTAACATGTTTCATGATAATGGAATCAAATAATACGTGATTTTTTGATGACAGGCTAATTTTACTCAGCATCATGCTTTCAGGGTTCATCTGTGCTGCAGCATGTATCAGTTCTTCATTCCTCCTTCTGTTTAATATTCTTTTGTACAGGTATGCTATATTTTGTTTAGCCATTCATTTGGATTGCTTCAACTCTTAAACTGTTCTGAATAATCTTGCTAGGAATATTTGTGTACACATTTCTGTGTTACTGTAAGTTTTCTTTTCTCTTGGCATTACCTATGGGTAGAATTTCTGGATAATATAGAAACTCTAACATTTTGAGGAACTGCCAAACTGTTTTCCCAATAGCTGTCCTATTTCATATTCCCATGACCAATTTATGAGGACCACAATCTCTCCATATCCTCACCAACACTTGTTATTATCTGTCTTTTGGATTACAGCCACAACCATAGCATATGTAATGTGGTCCTTCTTCACAGTTTGAGTAGCATTTCCCTAATTGTGGCTGATGGTGACCATCTTTTCATGTTCTCATTGCCATTTTTGTAACTTCTTTGGAGAAATATTGACTCAAATCTTTTGCCCACTTTTAAACTGGGTCATTTGTCTTTTTACTGTTGAGTTGTAAGGGTTCTTCATATATTCTGGAATAAGTCATTGATTAGTTATATGATTTATAAATATTTTCTCCTAATCATTGAGAAAGCAAATAAAATTAAATTTTGCTTTAAAATTAACAGCATCTATTTAGACAATAATAGTTTTAAAGTAAGGAGAATGAGAAGTCTCATTCATTTACTCGCTCATATAACAAATACTAAATGTGTACTATGTGATAGGAAGAGACTTCCTGTCATAAATTAATTTACATTTGATAAGTAAAGATTAATTTTTATCTTGTTTTAAAATGCTTTTCCAAAAGTGCCTTATTTCAAATTAACCAAATAAAAAATTGATCACCTGTAATCTACCTATTTGGGAGGCTGAGGCAGAAAGATTGCAAGTTTGAGGCCATGCTGAGAACCATAAAGAAACTATCTCAAAAGAAAATTAAAAGGGCTGGAATGTAGCTCAGTGGAGAGCAGTTGCCTAGCAAGCACAAGGTCCTGGGTTCAATTCCCCAGTACCACATATAAGTAAAAATAAATCACCCACATGGATGCACAGAGTCTTTTCAAAAGAATCTATTTAGTTTCTCTGAAGTACACTGAGATGGACTTCCTTACCCATCATTCCAGAATCTCCTATGGCTGTGCTGTGCAGTTTATCAATCACCTCCCTATCCTCAGCATCACCCAAAGCCTTATTTTATGTATAACTTCATACATGTTTACTTTAAAACTCAACCTTGTTACTTAGGAGTCACATTTTTTATATATACTTTAACAAATGAAATAGGCTCTCATGTTTAAAATCATAATTCCTTTTAATATGCACCTGAGATTTATATGTAAAAGTGAACTTCTGAGCCTTTAAACATCATGATAACTATCACAATCACAGAAAGTATATGTGGAAAAAAAAAAAAAAACCCTCTGAATTCACCATGGTTTTATTTTTCAAATATTTCAAGATGCCTTATACATATCTAGTGAAGATGCACAAAAATGGCAATTCTATTGCAATTAACACAGGGTTCACAGATTCAACAGAGCAAATGTACTACAGAAGGAACTAATTCCTTTAACACATGCAAATTCTAAACAGATCCTCAGACAGTACATATGCATGTGAGTTGTGTGACCTCCTCTATCAAGCACTCTCCTGATTATCAACCTCAATGGGAGCTGGGGTTTCAAAGTGGGCTGTTTCTTTTGGACTGGATAAGGGAATTGCGGTAGAAAGAACCTCTTTTTCCTGATGACCTTTTTCAGTCAGTGCTTAGGAACACAAGTAGCAGTAGCACATGGAGGTTTTCTCTGCTTTTACCAATAACAGAAAAGAGATAAAAATCAGGAAAGAAGGAATATATTTTACATACTTATTAAAACTTGAATGACCATGGAAAAATGTAACCTTATAAAGTACCTAATGGCACTTGATGTAGTAATTAAGGAAAGAATGAGGGGGAAATGATTAACCACTTCATGTTTGGGTATGTGTGATAATACAGGTTACAGTTGATATAGACAGCCAGAGTCATATGATTCCTTACCAAGTTTGGGGACAGAAGTGACTGAAAGTGAAAGAGAACACCCGCATTCGCTATCTGGTCCAGCCACCTTCTGCTGGCTTCCCAAGTCTCCATCTCATTTTCCTTGCTGTTGTCAAACATCTGGTTTAAGGCTGCCATGAGCTGCTCAGAGAAGGCACAGACGGTAGCCACTAGACTTTGGCAGAAAACCATGTCTCTCCGGAGCTGTGTCTCACTGTCTGTGAAATAAGAGAACACAACGACAGCTTTGAAAAAATATCACAGATGGAGAAAATGAATTCATTAAGCATTTACATTACATTGACTAGTATTTCATCTTTTTGTCCCAGTAGTGGGGGGATTGAGCTCAGAGGCACTCCACCACGGAGCTACATCCCCAATCTTTTGTATTTTTTAAAATTTTGAGACAAGGTCTCCTTAAGTTGTTCAGGTTGGCCTTGAACTTGCCAACCTCCTGCCTCAGCCTCTTGAGTAGCTGGGATTAACAGGTGAGTACCACCAAACCTGTCTATTGGTATTACACCTTTTCATCAAACTCATACCATGTGAAAACTGATTTTGGATTCTATTAATGAGCACACATTTTATCAAATACATTGTTTGGCAAATCTTAAGCCCAAAAAGTGTTAGAAATATTAAAGTAGCTCTTCTTATTTATATTGTGACTCTATTCTGCAATCATTAAATTGTTTTATAAAATGTGAGGAAAAGATAGGGTTCATTTATCTATATTTTCTTTACTTATAGGACATAATTTGCATTTGCCATGAAGATTCAATGTCTAATTTCTCAGTTTATGCTGACAAATGAAATATGATATTATTAATATTGTTTAAAAAGTTATTACCTACTAAACCTGTCTTAATATTAATGCAAAATGCATATGGGGAAAGATTATTTGCTGTCCAATTATTCATATTAATAAGCAAATCTGTATCTCCTGAATTGATTCAGTCATTTCATCAGCTATAAATATGTTAAAATACATAGGAGACAAATTCCTACATTTCTTTGACATAAGTAATGGATTTATAGTTTTACCACAAATTGATTTTTATGTATCGAAGGTATATACGCATATATATCTTTGATATAGAAGCTATAGTTCCTGCATTTGACTGGATTTTTTGTTTGACCTATTTAAAGGTATGTCTGCCCTGTGAATTGCTATTCTTGAGCTAGTTTTCTTTCAAATGAAAAGAAACTAACATCCAGAATTTCTGTCTGTGGGTAAATGCATATATACAACCAATATAAACTCCAAGTAACACATTCTGCATGCTGAAAAATTATACACACTAGAAGAAAAACACAGCAAAAAATAATCTCCTCCCAAAAATGTTCTAAACATTTCAAGGGCTTATAGAACCTCTGGTATAAAAAAGCATTATCAATATTAGTGTATAACTGAGATAAATGCTGCCTTTATTCAGGGTCAAGTTCTTGCATTATTGACAAAGAGGCATAATTTTAAGATGTTTACCAAGAACACTGAACATCTGTTTTTAATAACCATGAAAAGCACATGTGCACATAAGTATCTGCTGTGCATTTTACTCAGTTTAATCATTAGTAATATGTAGAAATTCTAAAGTAGTACTCTAGAAATTTTTTTTAGAAATACATTAACTATTAAAATATTTAATTTTACATTGAAAATATTCCTTTAGTACGTTGAGCTATATGAACTTGCCACTTTGTGGGGTCAAAATTGTTGAATATGGCAGGTCCATATGATTCACTTTACTAATATAACCCACATATGTTAGATATTTCCCTTAAGTAGGTCTATACCACGTGCCTCATGCTACCAGATGGGAAAAAGTGTTCTATAAATACAAAATGTCTAAACTGGGAATTAGTATTTTCCAATTCTCAGTTAACAAAAAACCAAACGCCTATTTTGTTGTGCATGATTTCTAACAAAGAGTAGGTATTCAGTAAATGTTTGCAAAATGAATGTATGAAAATAACAAACCAAAGAAGCCAATAAATGAATGAAATGAAACAGAAATGCATTAAATAATCCTCTGGCTTCCTGGCATCTCTGGACCAAGTTGAACTTAAGAGGGAAATTCATATAGCTTGTTTTTTCAAATGTGCAGCTAGAGTACTGAGGTCTAAGAAACCAAAGAAGTAATTTCCCTACCTCTTCTTTTTACATTCTTACTTTTCAGTTGTCCTATACTATAGCAGAAAACCTGAGTGAAGTTTTAAAACTTTTAAAGCTACTTCAGAAGCTTTGCAGAAATGTTATCACCTATAACTTGAGAATAACTTCATAAAAATATAATTTGAAAGAAATTTTCTGATATCAAAAGTCTAGAGAAGGAGGGCTCTGGTTCCATTGTGAACTTTAGAAGAGATTCCAAGGTTTAATAACTTGGCCATGAGTAGACATACTTATATACAAACTGTGTTTGAGATGAAATTCTCAAACTTCTCTTTTTAATCTTAAAAAGAATATATAGATATTTATTCTACTCCCTGCTACTATATTCTATATGTATTGAAGCCAAATTGAAATTTTCATTCAACCTCATTATTGACTTGCAATTGATCACAATTAATGTTCATAAGCCTTGCCAATATGCAAAAACTTGTTGATAACTCTAACTGCCCTGTGAAAGTTGTATTCATTCATTAATTCAAATGTTTAACCCTGAATACCTCACAGGAATTAAACATTGCACCAATATATTTGAGGTATAGAGAAGTTGAAGTTGGGATATTGGCCACGTCTCTACTCACAAGAGCCATAGATATACAAGATGTGTTGGACCACATTATCATTTAAAATTTAAACCATATTTACAAATGACAGGTACTCAATAAATGCTTATTACTTCATGAGGTGATATTCTGTTGCCACCTGCCTATTTTCAACAGACAGCAAATGACTTGTTTGCATAGACTTCAAAATGCACATCGTATATCAAGAGCTTTTCAAGTACTTTAACAAGTTAGTTCACAGTGAATAAAGAAGTTAGAAAACTCAGTAGTATAAAGGGATATTGGCAACATAGCCCTAATTTATATTTACAGCTTCTCAATGCAACTTTTCCCTCCATGTATTCCACAATCCAGCAACAGTCTTCTCAGAGTTGTCAGAATATAATAAAACAATGGATCTGAAAGCTGCCAGAACAGAGGGTGCACTACCTGCCCTCTGAGTCACACAGTACTGCCCGACATTCCTCAAACATCAAATGCACTTAAGTGTACCTTACAGCCCATATTTGCTCTCCTGTTTTCCTCTGGCAAAGGACCCTGTCCTCTCCTCTCCAACTAGCAAACTTTAAGTCATTCTTCAAATGCAATTCCCTGAACTCACTGAAATACTAAAACATTCTGTCTTCCCTTGTAAAACTTCCCCTCTCCCCATGAAGCACTTTGAACTTCTTTTTGTCACCACACACCTGGGGTGTCCCTGCCAGAGGGCTGACCACATAGCATTCTGTAAGTCCATTTACATATGTATGTCCTCCAAGGGATCATCACTACACCAAGGCCAGAGGAAGTGGTGTAACATGTGGGTTATGCTCATGGGTTTTAGAGGCACATAAGCTCTATATAACTACCACTTTAAACCACAGCATCTAGGTCATGGATCCCTATATGTAAAATGTGGTTCATTTTTACTTCTTAGGTCTGTGATAAAGATAAATAAGATTAAAAACAATGAAAGCACATTGGGTAGCACAATGAAAGTGAAATTGGGTAGACTTATTATTGTGATTCCTCTTTTCTCCAGAATAGTGCAGTGCCTGACACTAAGTAGGTGCTCAGTTTTATTGTTGAATGGAGAAGAAACAATATGAAAAACAAACAAACAAAACACCCAAATCTGCTAACTCCCAGCAAAACATCCACTCTGTTGTCCTTAATCATTTATTCAAAATTCACAAAAGTGGAACTTTTACCAAAGCTCTTTGCACTTCTACCAAGAAAAAAGAAGTTCAACAAGAATTACAACAGCTGCTTCTAGCTTCCAGCAAAAAAGAAGAAATGCAAGGGATTCTAGGTTTTTTGGACAGATTGCTTTATTATTTTTGTGGAGTAAGACTTTTCTAATAGTGGGAATACATTCCAAATAAATGGCTTTGTTTCAATAGTTAAGCACCTACTAAATTCACCTCCTACAAATTATTTTTTAAATATTAACACTTCACAATCTCAACTATTTAAAAGTTCAAGTTCTATAACTAGTTAGCTGGTCAAAAAAGAATGAGGTGTTTTCTAGATCCAAAAGTTCAAGTTCTATAACTAGTTAGCTGGTCAAAAAAGAATGAGGTGTTTTCTAGATCCATGCGACTATCTCAGACATCACACTGACTGACAGATTGTAGGGGAAAGATAGCTGAAAGAAAATAGAGCAACAGGAAAGAACATGAGAAAAAGAAAGATAGGAACAAAAGGTTAAGAAAATATTTAGTGGACCTGTGCACAATTTTTCAAGTGAATAATACAGCCAGAAACATGGAGTATTTTGGTTACTGTTTTGATGCCATCCTATGTATAGGTGGGAAAAGAGAGTAAGCAATGAAGTAGGAAAACAAATTGTGGGAGGAATGAAAAAAAAAAAAAAGAAGATAAGCATCTACCAGAATGTTAATGAATGTTAATGATAAAACAATGCTTTCCATGATCACTTCTGGAATTGGTAAAACATGAATTCAAAACTTTTATTCATTTACTCCTTAAGGCCCACTTTGCCTAATCCTCATGATGCTCAAAATTATGTCCAATGAAAACCAACTATTTCTTATTTATTAGTTAGTATTAATCTGTCTCAATGTTGATTTCTTTACCTTTAAAACTGGAAACAATAACATTCTCACACAGTGGTTGTGAGGACCCAGCAAAATCTGTGAAAATTTGGCCCATGATGTGTGTGGTATTATTAGGAAAATTTTAAAACTGCAAGATTTTTGTTGTTGCTATTATTACTGTTCCTCAGAAAAGCAAGATGAAAACTTGTTTAATTTAAGCAAAAATCAACCAACCAGCAGAAAAGCCCTCTTAGTTAACTAGACTCATTCATTCATTTATAACTGAAAATTTCCACCACAGGTGGTAGAGTGTAAAAGTTATCACAAATTTTCCCCTTTATGTATCCAGGCTCTTGCAATACAATTTTGAGATTGTTCCCATCAATATCATAGTCCCAAGATAAGCACATGCACACATGCAGTCCCAGTTATTCAGGAAGCTGAAGTAAGAAAATCACTTGAGCCTAGGAGTTAAAGGCCAGCTTGGACCCACACTAAGACCTGCCTCAAAAAAAAAAAAAAAAAAAAAAAAAAAGGCAGAGTCTCTGTCTCCAACCTTGCATCTTGCATCTGAAGCTCTGAGGCTGCCAGTTATATGTTGTGGTCAACAGAAGACAGTGAGTTCTTGCACGCTTCTGCTCTCTTCTTGGAACCCTGCAAATTCTCCACATGGAAATGACCAGGCTCATTTCATAGATGATGAAAGGACTAATTTACTCAATAAGGTCTAATTTACCTAATCTTCATGATGCTCAAAATTATGTGTCAGATGAATACCATTTACTAGCTATTATTAATCTGCCTGAATGTCAACTTTATTCACCTTTAGCACTGTGACAATAACATTCCCACATAGTAGTTTTGAAGACCCTCATAACCATCAGTCCTGTTACCCAGTTATCAGTCAATCTATTGTCACATAGGCAAGCAAGGTCACCCAAGATCATCTGTGCCCAGCCAACTTCCTCCCAGCTGCAGACACATGGGCAAACCTAACCACCATCAACCAAACCTGGTGGAGATCAGCAGAACAGCTCAGGTGACACTAGACAAAGGACCAATGATTAAGTTATTGTTTAAAGTCACAAAGATCATAGTATTTTCTTTAAAAAAAAAAAAAAAAAAAGCAAAAACTAATTGATGTAATGAATAATTATTCAGCTTGCATTTTTAGGTGTGAATTTCTATCCAAATCTAAAGTTACTGTAATAGTACTTGTTTATTTATATGCACACACTTGATAAGGAAGAGATTAAAATAGCAGAAATAAGTCAATCAAAATACCCATATGCTTTTATATTTACAGAAAAATGACATCTGAGTTTTCCCAATCTTCTGATCCATATCCTTCTAAATGCATCTTGAATAAAAACCTAGCTGAAATATTTTCATAAAATTTCCCTTTTTAATGCAAATCATATTCTTGCAGACATATTTGTTGAACACTACATGCCAGTTATTGTTTTAAGCATTTGTTGATGATCGAAATAGATACAGTGCCTGCCTGCATAAGGCTAGCAGCTTATCGCCTGTATTTTAGAGTTTGATCAAATACTTAGTGGTCCTTAGTGTCATTTCTCAGTGTTAATATTTTTTGAATTCCTACTATTGCATGGTAGAAGTGCCTTAACATGAATAAGATGTGTAAAATGGTTACAGGCATCCTTGTTCATAAACAAAAGTTAGACACAGTTTCACAATCGATCCTACTTGAACAATTAACTTTACCAAAATCTGCTCCCTCTTTTTCAATAATACTGTTTAGATATTTATGAACACTTAATGTTACTACCTGTAATCAAAAATAAGCATATGCTTTGTGTTTTTATTAAAACTACATAAGTATGTATTTTTTGAATCATTTCAAAGTTTTAAAGAAGACAGGGATAACATTTTCATCTATCTTTAAACTAGTTGAAGGTATTGCCATCACATTAATAAGACTTGTAAGATCCTGGAGCACAATTGCTTCAAAAAATAATGTAAAATGTTACCTGAATATTCAAGAAGAGCCAGGAGTATCCTACACTTTACCTCTGCAGAGAAAGGGGTTAAAAAAAAAAAAAAAAAAAAAAAAAACACTTCAGTTAATTGTTTACTCTTTTTCACTCACAAACATCACATTTTAACTATGTAGTAAAAATTAGCACGAATGTACTACATTGGGTAAATAAAAATCTCACTTACCTGACATGTTATGTTTGCCTATATAAATACTACCCACCACTTAAACTCCAACATGTCGTCCAGTTCTGAATTATATTACTCAATGAAACATCACACCCTGACAGCTTTTAGGTGACCCTTAGCTGTTGTAGCTGCATGGGGTTCTCTAATCTCCTATAGCTATTATAGTCTGTATCAACAAAGAGTCAAACAAATTTTTGCTACTGTTACTTAAACTTTAAAAGAAACACACACACATTCTTTTTTCTACCCCATCCTACATAAGGCAAAACACAGATATTTGATAAATGTGTACTAGCTCCACACCCATTGCTGTGTATCCAATGAGGTATGTGTTACCATTTGCTTCCAAGTGGAAAACACATCACTTGTAATTGATGAATTAAAAAACTTACAAAGTCCCTTTGAAGTACCCAAGATTATGAGAAGTAAAAAAGGTTAATTTGCATCCCAATCGAGACAGGTTCACAGTGGAATCAGAATCAGAATTAACTTCAGCAATGCAGGAAATACTTCAAAGGGCATGCAATTTTATGAGACTGCAAGAATAAAAAGATTTCAGAGGCAGGGAAGTACACTGAGCTAAAAGTAAAAAAATTGAGTTTTTATACGCTAGCTTTGAGGTTTTAGAAAATTGCTAAATTACTGTAAGTCTCAACCAGCTCATTCATAAATGATAATAACACGTACTTTATCAATTTTACAGTACAGTGTAGGAAAAAATGAATGGGAATATATATTAAAAGTCTTTGAAAGTTGTTTAACATTCTGTATGCGTGATAAGATTATTATTGTCTTAATCTAGACCTAGCTGAAGCTTGGCTAGAATTCTAAGTAAAACTAGAAAAGCTTTTATAAAAAACTGAAAATTCAGACTGTCAGGGAAGTTATATAAGCTAAGAGTGGGAAACAGTGCTCACAAAGGAATCTGAAACAGAATGAGTAACAAATATTCCACAATCTAGAACAGAGAGGTTTTATTATCTATTAAATGACTGAGATAGGAATAAAAATTAGAAAGTCCCACTGAAAAATAACTTATAAAATCAGATTGAGAAATTTGGATTTATATAACAGATAATCACTACAAGGCTCTGGGGCAGAGCACTGAAAAGACAAATAAGATATTTTAAGAAGATGAACTTGGTAATGGTGTATATGAATCAGCAAAGATGGAGACGGGAAGATTAGCCAGAAAATCATCACCATTACTGAGATGTGATAAAAAAGGAAAAAGTAAGAGCTGTACTTTACGACACTGGGATAAATAGAGAAAAATAAAAAAAATTTAAAAAATGAAAGAGTAGGTTGCTTAAAAAAAAGAGGGGGGGACAGATTTTGAAAAGAGTACAATTTTCATAAGGGGTAGAACTGAAAACGTTTTGACTAATATTTGAGGTGATGCTGTGTTACTTGAAAAAATATATCTTCATTCATCTGATATTATAAGATTATAATTTAACTGAGAGATTAAGCAGGAAACAGGTACCATCTTGACAACAACTTGCAATTAACCAGTCTCCTATGAAGTCCCTAACTTCCCCCACCCTCTTCTTCCCTCAATTTAGGAAGCTACAAATGGATCAGAGCATAGAGATACAACAATGTCTGTGTGTGTGTGTGTGTGTGTGTGTGTGTGTGTGTGTGTGTTTAGGGGGTGGTACTGGATATTGAATTCAGGGGCACTTGACCACTAAGCTGCAACCCCAGCCCTTTTTTATTCTTAATTTTGAAACAGCGTTTCACTAAGTTGTCCAGGCTGGGCTCAAACCTGCCCAGAACGTCCTTGGACTTATGATCCTCCTGCTTCAGCCTCCCAAGAAGCTGGAATTACAGGTGTGAGCCACCTCTCCTGCCACAATATAACTTTTGAATAGCACTGTAACAATCCTCCCTAAGTAAAGATCATAGAATGGTGATATTTTGATATTATATTTGGCACACCTTTGATGAGGTATTTTGAAATCAGAGACAAGGAAACATCAGAAATGGGGTCATCCCATCTACATACATAAACCATGAAATTCTGGCCACACGGCATTATGTTAAATTTTGCAGAGAGCCCTCCTCATACCACTTACTAAGAGTTCTCAGTACACCCAGCCATGCTCAATCAGCTACTGGGCTCCCATGACCAAGAGAGGTACCAGTATACCAACTAGTCAGTCAATCAAAGCATACATTTCTATGGCTGCCAACTGTGACTTGAGGTACAAAGATTATAAAAGCAGGACTTGAGATGAAAATGGCAGGATTCTTAAATGAAACCCTTTTTAAAAATTACGATTTTTATCCCACATTAGAAGTCATTTCTTCAAAAACAACAGAAGTTTTAAGAATTTTTCCATTTCTAATAGATAAAAGCATTTACTCTAAAAATAAATATAATTAAATTAATTTCTTTGCTCATCAAGAAAAACTCAAGGATAATGAACTGCAGACTTAACAATTTCTAGAGTGTTATGATAGTGGCATCTATTTAGTTCAGTATATGCTTAAATTCCCTATTTAAAGACTTAATTGTCTTTTAAAAAATGCATTCATCAACCCACAACAAGAGAAGGTAGGGAGGGGAAGATTACAAATTCACTGGATTAGACAAAGGGAAATAAGGGAAGGGAGCAGTTTGGGAATAGGAAAGACGGTAGAATGAATCAGACATATATATATGAATACATGACCAGTGAAACTCCACATCATGTACAACTACAAGAATGGGATCCTAATTAGAATAAGTCATACTCCATTTATGTATAATATGTCAGACATTGTATTATGTATATCTAAAAAGAACAAATTAAAAAATGTGTCAATAGTGTAGCCAGTTTGGAAGACAGTATGACATTTCCTCAAGTAATTAAAAACAGAACTGTAAGATCCAGCAATTCCACTTCTGGGGATACACACAAAAGAATTGAAAGCAGAGATTGAAATAGGTATTTGTATACTAAAATTCATAGCACCATTACTCACAATTGTCAAAAAGTAAAAACAACCCAATTATCCATCAATGAATGAATGGATAAGCAAAATGTGGTATACGTATAAAATGAAATAAGAACTTCAAAAAGAAATGAAATTCTGACACATGCAATAAAATGGATAAACCTTGAGGATATTATGCCAAGTGAAATAACCTAGATGTTGAAAAACAAATGTCTGGATTCTTTTTACATGAGATATCAAAAGAAGTCAAATTCAAAGATACAGAAAATGGAATGGTGGTTGCTGGGGTTTGGAGAAGGAGGGAATAGGAAGTTATTGCTTAGTAAGTATAGAATTTCGGTTTGAGAAATTAAAAAAGTTCTAGGGATGGATGATTGTAATGCTTGCACTACAATGAGAATGTACTTAAAGCAAATGAACTGTATATACACACAGAAGCACGCACACACAGGTTCAAATGGTAAATGTAATGTGCCAATTTTACCACAATAAAAATGAATGTGTTATAAAAAATAAATGTATTCATCAATTTTGCTATTCCTTAGTTTGGGGGAGGATTTAAATTCAGACTTTTCCCTTAAATATGACATGAAAAAGTGTCACAGGTACCATGACATGAAGCCATAAAATAAAAAATATGACCAAGAAATTCAGCTGTCAAGATCAAAATATTTCATTACACTATAGAACTGCTGTGATTTATTTGGGAAAGTGTTCCATAGCTATCCAAAATTTTCCAGTCTTAAACATTATCTGAGCTGCTACACTGGAGAATATTTCTACACAGAAGACTTAATAATCACAGAACACTTAGACCATCTCTGACATTTAATAAATGAGAAAGCTGAGGCATGAAGGAGTTGAGTGACAGGCTCAGACTCCATCAGATATTAGGAGCTGTCTTCTGTCGGCGAAGTATGTAACTCTTTCTAATTTACCCCCAAAATTATAGAGACTGGAGCTATGCTGGAATCCTGCTGAATATTATTTATCATACACAACTGGCAAACAAAGGACTGAGGAATAAAAGGTAAAGAAGCATGATATTTATTGTACATGTTTCTCAGACTCAGCTCTGTCAACATTTTGGGTCAAATAATTCTTGCTTGTGACTTTGTGGCACTGCAGAAAGTTGAGTAGTACCCGTGGCCCCACCACTAGGTGCCAATAGCACACTCATGACTGTGACAAGCAAAAGTTATCTCCAGACATGGCTAGCCACTAGCTGAGTCACTGAGAAGGGAACCACAGAATTATAAAGTTTTTTAAATTATGCAAAACTTCTCATTTTATGTTTTCCACCATAATCATACTGGAAATTCTCAGAATTTTCTTTTCTTTTCTTTTTTTTTTTTTTGTGCGGTACTAAGGACCGAACTCAGGGCCTTGTGCTTGTGAGGCAAGTACTCTACCAGCTGAGCTATCTCCCCAGCCCAGAATTTTCTACTTAATTACTCTGGCCTCAAACAACATGCAATCAGACTCAGTGTAGTTGTCTCCATGTTTTATATCTCCAATTTATAGGTTGTACAAATTAAAGGATGTCAGGTAAGTAATGTCATAGTAGTCAATGACAATCGACCGAGACAAGCACTTCTGTGATTAAGAAACTTCAAAACTGTTGATGAAAACTGTGTCAAACTATTTGATTCTCACACAGATATACAACTGAATTTTTGGACTTTCCATAAAATTTAGCTTCATGCCTTTTGTGATCTTTTAGAAAAATAATCTATGTTGCTTTTGTCTTTCTAAATGCGAGCCTTGTTTTATTCATTGAGACTATTTTCCATGATCCACTATACAAATTTTCAGATCCCTGGGATACAAGATTCTGCAATCTTATTCCCTCCTCGCTCCTCCCTCACCCATTTCATTCCTTTTATTTTCCTCACAATATGAAAAACTGAAAAGTAATGAGGCATTACTGGACTTTTGGTTTTAATGGGTTTTTAAATTATTACTGCTGATATCATGTAATGTTCTCCACTTTTCATGCTGACCTTCAACAAATTTTCTGATGTTCTGAGCAAGGGCCCGGACACTGCTGGGAAGATTCCAAGGATCTTGCTTGATGTGAAGCCTTAACCTTTTCGGACAACTCAGCTTTGATTCCATTTCCTGTTGAAATTCTAAATAAATACAGAAAAATCTCTTTTATTTCTCAGCAAGTCGCAAATGGTTCAGCCCATAAACTTCAGAGTTTTTTGTTTTTAAAATCACTGTCGTCCTAGAATAACATCAAGATGGTAATTTCTTTAGCTTAATTATAGCAAAATTGGTAAATCTAAAAAGTCAAACCTTAATGTTATTTTCTTATAGATGTTTCAACAAAGCAAATTTAGACAAAAATTCTACTTTAAACATCCTAAACTAGAAGTCAGAGAGTGGCAGCTCTACCTCTTGTTCTGTTTGGCTGCTCTGTTTGCAAATTCACATTCCCATGCCAGTTTCTCATCCCCAGAAAATGACCAAGTAGGCATCACTCTTGAATTCGGCAAAAGTAACTTAATACTTATGTATCTTCAACTGATTGATACATTTTTGTTTACCCTGGCCACTATCAATATTAAAATTAAACTTTCAAGGAAACCAAAAAAGGCTCATAGTGATCTATTAAAAAAAAAGATCTATATGAACAGTTTATATATTTGAAAATTATCAAAAACAGAGGTAAGTATCCAGTGAAACATGAGCAATAACATTTTTCTTCTTATAAAATGTATTTCCTCCATGACTATATTGTCTATTACCCGATTTCTTATATTATTTATTTTTTAAAACTTACCTTGTAATACCCGACCTGGTGTGAGATACTTGGTTTGTTCAAAGGCCCTCACAACGGCTTGTCCTTTTAAGAGATTGGTAATTGAATCCACCTGCCAATAGCAGAGTCCCAGGAGTTACATACTTCTCATAATACATAAAAATATTCCTAAGAGGTAAATCCTGTAAAATGTACATATTCTTAATGGTACCAGGGACTGAACCCAGAGACACTTTACCACTGAGTCATATCACCAGCCTTTTTTAATGTTTTATTTAGAGACAGGGTCTCACTAATCTGCTTAAGGCCTCACTAAATTGCTGAGGCTGGCTTTAAACTTGTGATCCTCCTGCCTCAGTTTCCAGAGCTGCTGGGATTATAGGAGTACACCACCACACCTGTCTAAATATTTTTTTCCCTTAAAGAAACAATTGCTTTGGAAATCCCACCATGTTTGCAAAATCTTTGAATAAAATAATGTAATAAACTCACTTGTTCATGTGATAACAGTTCCAAAGACATCTTATTATCTTAACACACATTAATATATTAACTTCACAACTGCAGTTATTAAGAAACTAAAAGTTATTAGAATCCTTTTCAAAGTAGTAAAAGTTTCAAACACTACAAACTTTAGTTATGGTTATAATTTTTTTAAAATGCAAAACAGCAACATGAAAACCAGGGTAATCTTGTACCTCTTGAAATTAAGAATGATGTTGAGTGAACAGCAAGAAATGTCAAAGTATTTGGAAAACCCCCAGACACACACATACAAAAATCGCACAAATAATCTAAAAACTATCTTTTATGTGCTTAGCACTTTTAATTTTTCAAAGACTGTAAAACATTTGATAACCACGACAATCTTTTAGCTGAAGGAATCTTTATTCCCCTTTTAAATTGAGGGCAGGGGAGGAACAGAAGCCTCTCCATTCTACCTCCAGACTTTTTTTACTACACCTGGGAAGTTTCTTTTGTATGTGTGGAAAAAAAGACTGAAAACCATTCTGTCATACCTGGCTGAAAAGATGCTCAAGGCAACTATGTATCTTGTCCTGTTTGTCATGAGAAATGCGAACACTTAGGGGAAGTTCATCACCTAGATGTCAAAAAAAAAAAAAAAAATCCATTTCATGAAATATTTTCACATTAAAAGAAGTAAAAAAAAAAATGAACACAAGCTCTTATTCCACATTAGTTGTCATGTGCAAAAATATAATTCCAAAAGTTCTCAGAACACGTAGGATGTCAGATCACAGCTCCCTCTTAGGGGAAAGGAAAATGACATACAGAAAGGACCCTGGTTGCCCCACGCTAATAATTCTTTCAAAGGGTCTGGTTTTCTAATGGCGGGAGGCTTGAAACAAACTGCACAGTGAAGAATTAAGATTTTTTTCCATTGAATTAAAATTCTTTGTTCTTCACACACAAAAAAGAGGACTTTATAAGCTACTTAGATCACTCTGTATTTTTCTCACCATCCCTCTCCCCATCTCCCACATATAAGGCCTGCTCAGGAACACCTGCTCTCTTGAAAAAAATCCTTAGTTTGAAAATCCTTCTCACACTTCCACCCCAATCAACGATACCTAATGCTTTCAGTAAAATTTATTTCCTGTATACTTATAATCTTTTACAGTGCCATAAAAAGACCATAAAACACATAAGATAAAAATGAGTCTGCTTCTTTCATTTAAAAAAAATTTTTTTTAGTCGTAGATGGACACAATATCTTTATTTTATTTATTTATTTTGATGTGGTGCTGAGAATCGAACCCAGTGCCTCACACATGCTAGGCAAGCACTCTACCACAGAGCCACAACCCAAGCCCCTCATTTCCTTTTAATTCACTCACTTTATAATTGAGATTGGGAAATTGACTTTATCAAGCACATAAAACCGGAATGCAGTATGTGCGGCCACTGAGAATGACTGATAAACAGTAAATATGCCTATGGATCAAAGACAGGAATCCCTTAAAGTTATCTCCAGTGAGACCAACATCAGAAAACAAAAATGCCTTCACCCAACGCACCCGAGTCCATGTCGTCACTGTGAAAATAGGAACTGCACTGGCTGCTGCAGATGCTGGTGAAGGAGGCAATGGAGTTCCTGTTGCTGTTGCAGTCGCTGAAAAGAACCGGTTTCACATCACTTTAAGAACACACCTGCCCAAGTCCTCTGCTAGCACTTCTTACATGAATTTATGCCTCTGTCATGTTTATTAATACACTTTCTACTAAGTTACGAGACAGAAAAGCTCGTTCAACTTTATATATCTCACATTAAAAATGCATATTTGATTTGACCAAATGTCAAATGTTCCTATGCCATGTAATCTAATCCTAAGTGAATTTTTTAAAAAATGTATAATTATAACACTAGGAGTTCAAACACATAAAAGTCTTCATAATCTATTTGGTGACACAGATCTGCAGCTAATTTGCTTAGAGGGACAAAGTTCTGTTTCATGATTTCTGTCTTTCAATCCTTTCCAGGACCTTAAAATTTAAGTTACTGGGTTACATTCAAAAGTCCTTTAGGAAATTAAATATCTTGTCTATCCCCACAGGTAAGTGCTCAATAATGATGAATATTCAAGAAAAGAAGCTTAAACTATTTGTGTGTGAATATGGACATAAATATGGATTTCATAAATGGTGCAGGAGACAAATATTTTTCCTCTTACAGTTAGTAAAAAGGACTTATTTAACTTTAAATTTGCATTTGAAGTTTCTTTCTTAGCCTAGAGGAAGGTTGTGAGGGTAATTTTAATTATCTGATAACTAGAACGTGAGGTAGAAAGAAGTTTAAAACATGTAATTTCCCACTGGAGAAAAACCACAGATTCCTATTAACGAGCATGCTGCTCTCTTTAGATGCTAAAAGTAAATGAAATGGTAAAGGTGGTTAATCTGTGTGATATATTATTAAATCTCTAGGAATAATTAGCTCTTACGTATTCATTAAAATTCATCCCAGAAACACTGGAATTGGGATAATAGAGAAATGGGAAAGCCAGACAACCTGGTCATGCAGGTAAATCATGCAACTCAAATGGGGCTCAGCTTCCTTACATGTAAAATGGAGTGTCTGCCAGAACCTGCCACAAGGGGCTGTGGTGGGGAAATGGTTGAAATCCTCAAGTTCCCCCATGAGTCTGATAGAATACATTTCAGAGGTAGAGTACAGAGGTACTGTGCATGAAGCCCTGGGTTCTATCCCCAGTGCCAACAAAAAAGGTAAATTCTTAAAAATGTTATGTTAGTTAGTAGTTTGTAATAAACATTCCTTGTGAGAATACTTTGATATAATCAATATTCACACAGTATCTTTTCACTGGAAAATGATGCATAAGAAATGAGTGAATGAGGTAGTTTTTGCCTTTAATTTAAATGGAGCAGGAGATGCCACATCTGTGGCTGATTGATTGCAACAGTCCTCAATGAGGCTTCAGGTGATATAAGGATTCAAGGGAGAAAAAGCACTTTCAAAGAAGGAAGTTCACTGGAGGAATTCTCACCTGAGAGTCTAAAGGAACATGACAACAGACTTTGTGGAGAGGAGAGCTGAACTGCACCCTCCCCAAATTCAAATGATGATGTCTAACACTTAGTACTTCAAAGTATAGCCTTATTTGGAGATATGGGCTACACAGAGGTAAGAGAGATAAAATGAGGTCATTAGGATTGGTTATTAGTATATGACCAGTGTCCTTATAAGGAAGGGAAATCTGGACACAAAGACACATACAGAAAGAAGACAATGTAAGGAGACATAGGAAGAAGATGACCATTTACATGTCGAGCAGACCTAGAAGATCCTTCCCTCCACCCTCAGAAGAAACCAACATGGCTAATGCCTTGGTTTCAGACATCTGGCTTCCAGAACTCTCATTTGATAAATTTCTGTTGTTTATACCACCCAGTGTATGTGTTTTGTTATAGCAGCCCTAGCAAACTAATACAAAAAGCATCCAAGAGAAGAAACAAACAGAAAGTTGGGCTATGCAGTCGGACAGGTGGAATTTGTCCAATTAGCTTGGAACACAGAATTTAAGAAGAAAGGGGGAGACAGGGCAAAAAGAACTCCCATTTACTACCCAACAAACCAATGATCTGAAACAGATATCCAAAAACACAAGCAAACAACAACAACAAAAAACAGTTAATGTAGGTACAATTTTCTTACCTGCTCTGCATGTTACACAATCCATTTTTAGAACAAGTCTCCCAAATTAGGTCCATACAGCTAGAGAAAAAATGTTCTTTCCAAGTTACTCAGATTATAAAATGGAAGTATTTGAAAGATTAAGTTGTCCCACTATGCTTTGTCTGAGACTGATAATCACAGGTGAAATGAGGGGGACAAATGAATGAATTACCTGTAAGAGTCTCTGTTGCTGATGGTGTCATGACCTGAATCTTCTTGCTCATCTCCTGCTACATTAAAACAAACTCGTTTGCTATTTCTTTCTCCCTTCTCATTGTCACTGTCTGTTGGTATTATGCCCTCTGATGTCTTACGCTCCAATTTAGGAGAATAAGTGATTGAAGACAGAAGGCTGAAAAGTGATATTAAAAAAAAAATAATAAGTAAATGCACATTTTCAAACTGGCTGCTACAGATAATTACTTTGTTTAATGTGACAGGCTTACAAATATTTCTTGAGTATGTCCATGTTTCACATCAAATACATATCCTCTTACATAAAAAACACGTAGTAGAGAGCTCACATTTTCTGCTTAGAATACATACAGAAACAACAGATAATTTAGGACAGAAAACTCTGTTTGGATCCTGGTTGTGCCACTGATCAGCTTTGCTATCAGAACAAAGCTACGGACACTCATACAAGGGGGAAGATAAGAATAACTAGCCCACACGGTGCTGTGGACTGAAATGAGAGCCACGTATTTCTGGGGCATAATAGCTGTCTCCCCTTTCCTCTCACAATTACTGCTATCGCCACCATATGGAAACACCTGGTAAGCTTTAAGTGCTTCCTAAATATTAAACCCAGACACTAAATGTGCTTTATTATCCTCACTGGCTCACCTTCAAATAGTAAAAACCCACCAATGCATCAAGGCCCACCTGGGCTTTCTCCCAGGCCTGTTCTATTTGACAGGGACAGAATCGTGTCGCCAATGGCTTCTCAGTGCTCAGACAAGCAGGAGCCTGGCTTTAGTGATTATAAGGCTCAAGGCTAGAAAACCGTACGGCAAATGAACTGGTGTGAGGCCCGAGGAAGATTGCAAGCTGCTGGATCAACCACTCTAAGGCTTGAACATTTGGCTGTGGAACGCTTCCATTAGAACCAACTCAAAATTAGGCAAAAGAGGAATTGGGCTTTATTACCCAACAGGATGCTATAAACTCACATGAACTAAACCATATCTAAACTGAGATCCCATGTATGGCTACAGCAAACAGGCTCATTCCACATACTCATGACATCTGAGTTCCAACCAATAGCACATCTTGACTTTTTTTTTTCATAGCAATGCAAGGTTAGTTTTATTATTTGTGACTTTCTACCTCTTACACATATCCCCTAACATCAAACCCAAAGCTGTGTTAAGAGGTCTCACTAATTAGGCACATTCATTGTACCAGGTGTTATTTTTGGTGCTGTGGATACAGCAGTTTACAAAACACAAAGGTCCTGCCTTCTTGGAGTATAAAATTCACTGGAAGAGAACCAGAGTGAAGAAGTAAACGTTATAGAGCATAACAGAAAAATAAAGAAAACATGGAGCTACAATTTCAAATAGTATAGTTGGGGAAGGAGTCGCTGCGAAGTGATATTTGAATATTATTTTGACATTTCACAGGTTTTAGACATCAGTGGAGGTTGAAGGAGCCCTGTTACATTGCTCAAGGCTCTGAGAACATTTTCAATAACTGAAAGCTATGAATTATTTTAAACACAGTTTCTCTATTTGAAAATATACTTTAATGTCTTGTAAGACAGACTGTATATTTATTCACTCCTTCTACCCAAAAGATTAAAACATTAGAGTAACTCCAATTACCCAGGCACCACACTACACAGACAGATGAACTCTGAATATCAAAGAGGAAAGATATGCAGGAGTTCTCATTTTGCCAAGAGCCCTCTGTGCTTATGTATATTTTAAATTAGAAGTCATGGGGCTAAGCATAAAACATTTTCTCAAAGTGAAGAGAATTATTTTCACATATTTACTTTTCATTTCAAACAGCTGCGATCATGCTTGCATTGACCCTGTGGGAACAAGTGTTTAAGCTCACAAATAAATGATAGGAAGACCTGTTTTCAATACCATGTTCTTGCATAAAATTTCCAGATTCTGAAAAGCAACAATAAAGCATCAGACTATAGTACTTATTTATATGTGCAAAAATATTTTCCTTTGCTTTTGCTCATATATAGTATTAAGCTATTTACTAAATGTCCATTAATTAAAATTCTGGGCAACATTTCATTCCAGATTAGTCATCTCCTAATGTCACTGATTAAAAAAAAAAAATTGTATGCACAGTGAATTTCAACTACTTCTGTTTTCTAAATATCATCATACTCATCATCCTCACCACAGGTAACATTTGTTATGCTATTTATGTCCATCATTATGCTAAATACTTGACAGGTATTAATTCATTTAATCCCAAAACCACCTTATGAAGCAAGGTAACTTTGTCATTTCATTTTAGAGGTGAGGTGAGAAAGACACACTGTTCCATATGCTTTGCAAATGAAGCAGAACCTTCTTTCCCTGCATATGCCTTACATGCTCTGGAGGGAGTAACCGGGTCATTAGTTTGAGCACATGATTAGGAGGTGCTCCCTTAACCCTCTGAGGATGGGCATGGCTATGAGACTTGCTTTAGCCAAAGTAATGTGAGTGCCTGTGAATGGGTCACTTGCAGCTAGGCAAGAGCCTCTACACACACCAGTACACAGTTTGCCTCATTCCCTTCTCCCTGCCATGACAGAAACATGCCATCAGATGGGATGGCTGCCACTGACTCTGAGAGAGCACAATGTGGAACAGAGAATTCGTGGGCCAAGGTGGCCTCAGAGTGAGCGAGAAAGAAACCTTCGTTGTCTGTGAGACTTTCTGGCGAACAATGAAGGGGGTGAAAAGCAGGTATATCAGAGAGATGTCCAGAGAAGAGAGGACTGAGTAACAGAGGCAGAGGAGTATCTACTTTAACTGGGGAGTAGGCAGGGCCTCTATGTGAGTCTGACTCTTGAGCACTCAGGAGGCCAGGCATTCATACCTTGGAAGCAGTGGCCACCTTGAGGTGGAACAGAGTTCTGGTAACAGAAAGTGTCTACTGAAGTTGGAGCTCAGTGATATGAGTTAGGAGAGGTGGACAGGGGCAGATTATATAGGAGCTTGCAGGCCCCAATAACACATTTGTATCAACAGATTCTGCATTCATAGAATTAACCAACCACACATCAAAAATATTTAGAAAAGAAAATCTATCTATACTGAACATGTGCAATTTTTTCTTGCCATTATTCCCTAAGCAATATAATGTATCAACTATTTATATAGTATTTATAATGTACAGGCAGCATACATAATCTAGAGATGATTTGAAGTATACAGGAGGATGGGCACCAGTTATCAATAATAAACAATTTTACATAAGGGACTTGAACATCCTGGGATTTTGGTATCTACAAGGGATCCTCAAACCTATCTCCTGTGAATACCAAAGGATGGCCCTAGCTTAACTGTAGCATAATGTTTAGTGGTTCTAAGCATGGGACTAGCATAGTTTACCTTTACAGGTCCCTCTGAAATCTGCTGAATGTTGAATGTATCAGAGAGGCAGAGTGTGGAAACTCCTCGGGGGTGCCAATGAGAGAGGATGGTAACTCAGTCTAAAGTGACAGATACGGATGCCTTCTGAGGAATAACTGGCAGAACCTGGTAAGGAATCAGAGATGGAGGGGAAGGAAAAAGAACCAAAGAGGACTCTTGGATTCTGCCTTGAGGAACTGAAGAGATAGGGAATCATCTACTGAGAATGGGAAGCCTGGGTGGAGAATGGTAAAAATAGGTTTGAGGATAAGGAAATTATAATTCAGTTTTGGAAACAAAGTTAAGCTTGAGGTGTCTGGACATATCCCAGGGTTTCATAATACAAATCAGAGAGGAATTGTGAGAATGAAAGAGTAATCCTGCCTGGCAAGGAAGCACCTATCATAGATATTGCTTTTTATCAATCTATGCTTCTATTTGTACATTTTTCAGCACAAGGTTTGAGGACATGTCAAAAATAATCTCACCACCCTTCACCACTCTTCCCATCTGTACGTTTCCCCCCGCCCCCAGGTCACTAACTGTCCTATAATGCAGTCAACTCATCTCTTAATCTTGGGGCATCTGCAAAATGAAATCTGTTCTCAAATTTCCTAACCTTCTTACTCCCCAATACTCTGTTTCCTTCCTGGAATAACACACAGATCCTCTATTCTAAAAAAGATTTTGGTCTACTCATAAATTATTTTTTGTTTTACATATTTCAAATCTAAGTGTCATTAACCAGAAGTAGCCCATTCAAGGGCAAAAGTACTTAGTGTCACAAAGTGAAAGAGAAATCATAAAATCTTGGCTAAATTCATAATATCACCTTATCTCATGTTACTAGATAGTAAATTCATCTCTAATTCTATCTTAGGATCTGAAGTTAAGTAGGAGGATTTAGCAAAATGCCTATGTATTAAAGGAAATTTTACTTCTAGGAGAAGTGTTTCAAGTGACAGGATGTCTAGATTTCATGATAAGACAAGTTCAACACCAACCTTGCATAGGAATAAGCAACTTCTTAAGAGGCAATTTCTCTTAAAACTTGGCAAAGCATCTAAGATCTGCTTTTCCACTCTGACCAAGAATAATTACTACATGGCGAGAAAATTGTTTGGTAACTAGCTTTTTAAATAAATTGTTAAGCTCCAATGCACTACAGCATCTCTGAATACCAAGGGCAACAGGGAATTCAGGCACTTGGACAACTGTACTGTTTTAAAGTGATTATACTGCAGATTGAATTATGTGGAACATGTTTATATTTAGAATTAAATTATATGGTGTGCACAGAGAAGACCAAGTGAGTTGCAGCAATCACTTGCTTATGTCATGCCACTTTTCTGATAAACACACAGAGCTGAGAAAAGGCATTTAGAATAACAGAATGGGGGGAACAAATGAAAAAATAATTAATCATTTTAAGTAGTTCTAGCTAATAAAGACACCTAATGCCTTTCTGCAGCTAATGCTTTCAATATAAACATTTCAGATCAAGTAAAGGAACCTCTGTGGCTCAAACATTTTTCTTAAAAATGTATCTATGCTACCTCCTCCAAAAAACAAAAAAAGATCAATTAATAAAGACAAGTCTGATGATCACCAGGCAGTGCTGGTCAGTCAGAGGATAAGAGGTTTAGTTTCTGAAGCAGTTTCAGCTAAGGCACACCAATAATCCTGTCACAGACAAAGGAGTCATTTGGAAGTATGAGAATGTTCCAGATATTCTTGTGAAATCCCTTTGAGAATTGGCATCAATGATTTACCAATGCCATTATTTATGGCCTCACTGATAAAGATGCTTCTTCTATATATTTTCCAAATATCTCAAGGGGAAAAGAACTGGTTTATAAAGCAGAACACATCACCTAATAAAGTCACATGTATTAGATTAAGCAAAATATGATGTCCTAAATTATAAACTTCTCTGTTACAGGGTTTCAAGAGAATTCAAAAATATAATGCAATTGCTTAAAAATAGTTTTCTTAGCAACTTCAGTCAGTTTAATTCATCTGTAAATAGGGAAGTTATGATTTAATATGTAAAATGTTATAATTTTTAAAAGCTAGTTCAGTATGGGATGATATTGAGTGTGTGAAGTAAACAATACACTTCTGCCAGAAAATTAAATCAACAATTTCGTAAAGAGTAAAATACTAACAAGAAAATGGTGTTTATAACTGTTCTCAGAATATGCCGATTTGCAATGTATTCAAAGATTTCCATCCATTGACTGAATGAGCAAGCATGATATTTTCAGTACTATGCTGACTGCTTTCTGTATTACTTTCTAGAATTTTCACCAAAAACTTGAAATTCATTATTATCTCCTTCAATATATAAGAAACTGAGCTACCCGCAAAGCCATGCTGTTCTGACCATACTGGACTGCCTTGACTAAATGTGAAGCATAATCTCAGAAAAGAATATGACAAGTCATCCTACAGAGTACAGGCAATTTTCCAACCCTCAGATCTTATATATACATATATATATATATATATATATATATATTTTTTTTTTTTTTTTTTTTTTTGTGGTGGTACCAGGGATTGAACCCAGGTTGGGGGGGGGGGGCAGAGAAGACCACTAAGCTATATCTCCAGTTCTTTTAATTTTTTTTATTTTGAGACAGGGTCTTGCAAAGTTGCTTAGGACCTTGCTTGATGTTGAGGCTGGCCTCCAACTTGCAATCCTCCTGCCTTAGCCTCCCAAAACGCTGATCACAGGCATGAGCCATGGTGCCCATCTACCAACTGTCAAATTCTTAAGTAAGAATTAATATTGATCTGGTTAGAAAACTTCTCATTAAATGCTTCCATCTTATCTTGGTTAAAACTTCCAAATTACTGGCCCACCAATTTGGACTATTGCTTTTTGGGCCATAAGTGAAACAGAAAATAAAAAAAGCATTGGTCCTGGAGATACATTTTCTGAATTTACTCATTTAACAACTATGTTAAACACTTATTATATTTCACATCTTTCATAAATATCTCCAGTGTACATATATCAAATATCAGGAATTTGAACTGCAAAAGATAACAAGGAAACCCTCATACACAGTTGTTACACTTTAAAACGTGTTTTTCTGGGTTGGGGTTGTGGCTCAGTGGTAAAGCGCTTGCCTAGCATATGTGAGGAACTGATTTAAATTCTCAGCACCACATAAAAACAAATAAAAATAAAGTTTCATTCACAACCAAAAAAATTTATTAAAAAACAAAACAAAACATGTTTTTCACAACATAGTTTCAATTGAGATGTTCCTCTCTAAGATAGAATTTTGTCATTCTCTTTCCTGGTATCAAATGTCTACTAAAATAACTATCTAAGGAATCTCCACAGTGCTTTCCAGATCAGTAGCACCAATTTGCAGTCCCACCAGCAATGTATGAGTATACCTTTCCCCCACAACTTCGCCAATGTTTATCATTGCTTGTATTCTTGATAATTGCCATTCTGACTGGAGTGAGATAAAATTTTAGAGAAGTTTGAATTTGCATTTTTCTAATTACTAGAGATGTTGAACATTGTTTCATATATTTGTTGATCAACTGTATATCTTCTTCTGTGAAGTGTCTGCTCAGTTCCTTATCTCATTTATTGATTGGTTTTCTTTTTTTCTTTTTTTTTTTTTTTGGTGTTAAGTTTTTTGAGTTCTTATATATCCTGGAGATTAGTGCTCCATCTGAGGTGCATGTGGTAAGATTTTCTCCTACTCTATAGGCTTTCTTCATGTCATCAATTGCTTACTTTGCTGAGAAGAAGCTTTTTAGTTTGAATTCATCCCATTATTGATTCTTGATTTTATTTCTTGTACTTTAGGAGTCTTAATAAAAAAAGTTAGGTCCTGAACTGACATGATAAAGATTTGGGCCTGTGAATGGGACCACCATTTGATCCAACTATCCCACTCCTTGGCCTATAGCCAAAGGACTTAAAATCAGCATACTACAGTGATGTAGTCACATCAATGTTTATAGCAGCTCAATTGACAATAGCTAAACTGTGGAACCAACCTAGATGTCCTTCAATAGATGAATGGATAAAGAAACTGTGGTATATAATATATACACAACGGAAAATTACTCAGTCTTAAAGGAGAATAAAATTATGTCATTCACAGGTAAATGGATGGAGTTGGGGAATACCATGCTAAATGAAATAAGCCAATCCCCAAAGAACAAAGGCCAAATGTTTTCTCTGATGTATGTATGCTAATCCATAATGGGATAGGGCAGGGGAAGAATGGAGGAATTTTGGATTGGGCAGAGGGGAGTGAGAGGAGGGGAGTGGGCATGGGGGTGGGAAAGATGGTGGAATGAGACAGACATTATTATCCTAGGTACATGTGTGATTGCACAAATGGTGCGACTACATTGTGTACAACCAGAGAAATGAAAACTTGTGCTCCATTTGTGTACAATGAATCGAAATGCATTCTGTTGTCATGTATAACTAATCAGAACAAATAAAAATTAAAAATTAAAAAAATCTATCCATCGAATATTGGAATGAAGATGATCTGTATGATAAGCAAAAATTTCCTACATTCTAGAGAATGAATAAATTTTTCAGAAGTTCCACTTTCTACAGCTAGTTTATTAGGCAAACTTAAAAGTATAGTATAAAACACTTACTCGTCTATTTGACAAACACACATCTCCACTTCTTTCAGTGCAGTCTGGAGTTTTCCCAGTAGTTTCTGATAGATATCTTGGGTTTCCAAGTCTTCTTCTTTCAACAAATACCGGAGACCATGGCCATCCTGCTGTCCCAGAGACAGACCTGAAGGGGCCGCCATGGTTGTAATGGTGTGCTGAATGTACACCATAGGGCTCAGTTTCCCTAAGGAATCAAAATCATTCCACAGTAATATTTATTACCTTTAATGTATGACTATCCAGTCTAATATATTTTAGAGGTTCAGGCTTATATGAAACAAAATGCCAATCCAATGTTGAATTTAACTGAGGAATTAAAGTTTTAGGGGGTGGTAATTAAAAACTACAAATAGTCCAATATCTTGTCCCACTGCAATGGTGCAGACTGACATTATGCATTTCTAACCAGCTCCTCTGGGATTTTTCCCAAAGTTACAAAGTCATTTCAGATTAGCAGCTTTCACAATCAAGATGAGCTAGGTTTATCATACAAGAGAGGAAGAAAAGAGCAATTGACTTTCTTGAAAGAAAGATAATAATGAATGACTTAACTCTGATTTCACTCTGTATATACTTATGCATAACTATCCAAGTAAGAACTCTGTTTTTTTTTTAAGTGCAGGATTGCTTGTATACCAAGAATCTATCCTATTATAAAATGCAGGAATAGTTATAATTTCTTAAATTTTCATGTGATAAAATTCCAAAAGCTTACATACCTTGCTCCGAAGATTTATTTTCTTTATCATGAGAATTATGCTTCCTACTATCCAGCTGAACACCAAATGCACTCCCTAGGGAGGTTGATGTTTTAGGATAAGACACTTCCATCACATTGACATGGCAGTTAGTAGGGCAGAAATCACTGCTGTGCAGTGGGGAGATCTTAGATTTGGCTTGTTTAAAGGTGGGCCATGCTCTATTCTTCAGCACACGAGAGAACTGCAAATTACAGAAGGAAGAAAAAGCAGCTGAACACACAGTAGTAATAACTCAAACATTTCACTTGTGTCATCCATAACAAAATCAAAAGAAAATTAAATCATGCCAACTGGAACAAGTGAAATAAATTACAAGTTGTTAAAAATTAAATTGCTATTTCAAAAGCCAAACATTTTTTAATAAAGCAAAGCAATATAGACAGTTAATGCATGGTTCCTTTGAAACTCTTGACTGCAAGCTATGTGCTAAAAGAAATGAATCTCAGTGACCAACGCCAACATATTAGGACTCTGTTCCACTGCCTCCCAGCACGTGAGAGAGTATAACAGAGAAGCTGGCATCCTAGGGCACCAGGATACAAGGCAAGATTTTAAAAATAGGGCAACTATCAGGTCAAGGGTGAAAGAAGATAGGATTATTTCAAGTATCATCAGAAAGCCAAATTAAAGCCTAAGTCCAAGCCAGACAGCAAAGTGCTGCAGTGTTGACCAGAATGGCTGAACAACTGTAGTACCCATGTCTCCTGCTAATCACTGCTTTGTTTTGGGATCACAATGAACCTGAGACCAGTGTTCACTCCACTTTTATGCCATTGACAATAAACTGATACTCAAATGATTATGACTTCCAAGGGTGGCCAGTCCACTGCTTCAGCCCTGCTTCAAACCTTACAGTAGTCTTCCATTCAAGCCCATCCACTCCTTGCCAGGGTCTATAAAGCTGCCTGAAATCCAGCTCTTATCCAGCTTATTATCTACCCAAAGCTCTCCTCCCTTGTCCTCTGAGCTCCTTCAGCCTTTCACGTGGTTCTTCTCATACACTATCTACTCATGCTGTCTTTTATTTTTTTTTTTTACACATTATTCATTGTGCCTATAATTTTCTTCTTCTCTCATGACCAAACTTTTTCCTATGCATCTTCAGATTCTAGCAAATCATCAAGAGGCCTTCCCTGAGTCCCAGGCTATGTTCCCTTTTCCTGGCTATATGCTAGGATATAGCACATTGTCACTCTCTTTACAACTGTAAATAACTGCTCATTTCTAGTTCAGGCAGCAGATGGTAAACTCCAAGAGGGTGATTTCTACATCCACCTTGTGTACCATCAATAGTTATTTCATAGAGCTCAACACAACTGCAGTCTCAAAAGCAGAGGACTACAAGTCACTAGCTTCCTGTATGCTCCTTGCAGCTGTCACAGTAGCTAATAAGAAGTCAAACAAGTCAAGGTTTTTCATCATTCTTGGTAAAATAAGGGATATGAATTATATGATCTCTATGTTCTCTTCTGGCTTCAAAACTATAACCATGATCCTACCTACTTATGATACTAATAGAGTAATAATTTTGTCATTAAAAAGAAGAAAAATGAAGATTACAAGGTTCACTCTCTACCTTTCCTAGGTCAAATTCAAGAATAAGTATAAAAATTCACAGCCCATAAATACAGGCTCACATTAGACCCATTATGGAATAGCATAGCCTGAATTTACTACCACTTTTATTTATTTGTCAAACAATTACATTTGTTCCTCAGTATCTTCAGGGGATCGGTTCTAGGATTCCCCAAGGATATCAAAAAATCACGGAAGCTCAAATCCCTTATATAAAATGTCATAGTACTTCATATAACCAACACACCTTCTTCTATATACTTTAAATCATTTCTAGATTACTTATAATACCTAATCACAAGTGAACATCACATAAATAGTCTTTACACACCATTGTTTGTTGTTTGTATTATATTTTTGAATATTTTTAATCTGTGGCTAATACCATCTGTGGATATGGAACCCATGAATATGGAGGGACCACTTGGAATCACGGGGGTATCTGTGTACCAGGCACTGTCCTAGGCATGTGGGGGAACATCAGTAAATGAAACAAAGATTCTGACTTCTGAGAAGTTGCATTTGACGACAGGAAAGACACATAGTCAACATAATAATGTGGTTCTTACCATGACTGAAATGCAGAGCCACTGAGAACTGGCTGAGCACAGGTGGGAGCAGAAGGACCACCTACTGGGGAGAGATGGCAGTGGCTCACCTAGGCCATCAGTGACAGAGACAATAAGGAAGGTCTGCAGATTCTGAAGGTGGAGTCAAAACAGAGGTGAAGGAAAGGGATGAAGAAGATAATCAACGGAAGGATGGGTGTGGAGAGGGCTGGGATTAGGAGTCGATGTCAAACATGCAAAGTCTGTGAGACTCACGGAAGTCAGATGGAGAAGTCAAGGGAGTCAGGAGACTGAGATCACCAAGGGAGATGGAGATGAGGAGAGAAAAGGAGAAGACCAAAGCCTGAGGTCTGAGGTGTGGTCAAGGAAGAGGTCAGGAAGGAAAGGAGGAATCAGCAGAGAACATTTTGAATGAGCCACCAACAAAAAAGGACAGAAGTCAGGCATCCACAGTGTCACAGAGAAGGCTAAAGAGAGGCTCTAAGTCAGCTGCATCAGGTCCTACTAAGACAAGGAATTCCACAGGACACCTACAGGCTCTGGCAAAATAGAGCCAATTCAGTCAGGTGGCAGGTACCAGATCCAACTGGAGTGTGAAGGGGAATGAGAGGTGAGAAAGCAGGGACAGACAGGGGTATAGAAAGTTCTTTTCAGGAAGGTCAAAGAATCGGAATGGGAGGTAGAGAGGAGTGTAACAGGCAAGGGAAGCATTTATTTCTAAAAAAGGTGATATCATAGCACATTTGTATATTGATGGGAAGAAATAATTTTTACAGTTGGAACTTCAAGTTTTTAATACATTGGTAGCTAACTCATAAATTACTGACCATGGCAACATATTTAAATTCAATTTTAGTCATTTGGCTAAAAGTCATAAATAATACAAAGTAAGCTATTATTGTGCAGAAGATAGTCTCCCATTTCAACTAATAAAACTCCTTGGGCAAGGATATACAAAAGTTTTGTATTAGATTGTCCTCTAAGGGGACATGGGGAAGAATTTTACATGCAAGTTTCCAAATCCAACTAGAAGTCTGAGGAATTTAATTGACATTAGGTAAGTAAAAGTGTTTGGAATATTCAAAGTAAGACTTCTAATTCCTACTAACACTACTTTTGTACAAACAGAAACTATCTTTTGAATGCATATCTAGGAAGTATCCCTAATACTGGGAAAAGTCCATTTATGGAATTATTACAAGGTAAAGAATGACTCCAAAATTAAGAAGAGTTTCCCAGACAATTTAGAAGGCAAATATTCCTCAAAACAGGGCATAATTTTACATCTGAACTGTCCACACATCCTGCTCCACAGAGAATAAATGCCTGCTTAAGATTCAGTACAGCCTTCAATACAAGCCAACTTTATCATAAAATATCTGCACACAGTCAGGAAATCTATTATTATAGCCTGGCTATAGAAACTAGAGAAATCAGCTGGTTACTATTTTTAAAACTTAAACTTTTACAGTCAAAATAAAATAAAGCCCGACTCTTTCAGATTTTAGTTTCTATGGATACATTTTCTTACACAAAAAGAGGAGTGCTGAAATTTTCATCTGGAAGAGAAATACGTTGCTAATAATAGTTTTAAAATAAATATGCGAACATTTTTAAAAATCTATATTCACAAATATTTTGGGTGACATGCATTTGACATATAAAGGAAGCTAACCTTACATAACCTATTAGATTATCATCCTAGGCGTCTACATTTTATTGAAATTGAAAGGACCCTTGTAACACTTTCTTGCTTACCTTGCTTCTCTAATGAGAGGATGGCCAATTATTTTAGGAATATTTATGGCCAAGTGAGATGATGAAAAGTTTAACTTTTAAAGAACTTAGGCCCTGATATTTCTGACCAGACTTTTCTTTTTATGTCTAAATGATACATAAAAATAAGTGAGACGGCTTTCTATAGGACTAATACTCAGTCTGCTACTTGCAAGTTATGTGACCGGAGGCAAATGTTACCTTCTAGAGGAAGAAGCAGACGACACCTCAGTACACACAGATGTTCTGAGACTCAGAGAACAATAATGTGCGATAATGTGCTTTCTATAATTCAATGATATAATTTTTGTTATCTAAAATTGCTGCCTGTGGCTGTGGGGGTTTAGCTCAGTGGTAGAGTGTTCCTTGGTATGCAAGAGGCTCTGGGTTTGATCCCCAGCACCACCAAAAATAAAATAAAATCATTGCCAATAAATAAAATCATTAGCCTGTCCATTTCTAACTTAAAACTTCCAGGATGTTAGTTACTTATGACTAAGCAGAACACGTTTTTTACTCCCCAAGATGATGAATTTGAGAATCTCCAACATTCAGGGGGAAATACTATGGCATATGCTTCTCATCTCCTGTACACGCATAACTCAGTTTATTGCAAGCCATGTTTTTGTTACAAACCAAGAAATGACAGTGTCTTCATCTGCCATAACCACGTCCTCTTATCTCTACATATTTGTTTCCCTCCTACTGTAGCTTGGAATGACCTCTCCATTTGCAATACTGCTACACCGTCCATGTCACCATCAACTCGCACGTCTACACGTAGAAAAGACCACTTGCCAAGCCCCCTGCTTTGGCTCTTCTCTCACAGATACCTTACACAATTGCCAAAGTAATTTTCTTACAAACACATCTGATGATTATGCTATTCCAAAATATCACTGGAAAAGTCTGATAATGTCACTTTTTTTTTTTTTTTAATTACATCCAAATTCAGATCTTCCTTTCTAGTACGGTAGGGGAAGTATGCTAATTCTTTATCAATAAGATCAGACTCATTCCTCTTTTTTTTTTTTTTAATTTTTCAAAACTTGTTTTAGTTAGTTATACATGACAACAGAATGCACTTTGATACACCATATATAATGGAGTATAATTTCTCACTCTTCTGGTTATACATGACGTAGCATACCACCGGTCATATAGTTACATACGTACATGGGGTAATAATGACTGTTTCATTCTACTATCCTTCCTACCACCATACCCCTCCCCTCCTCTCACTCCCCTATACCTAATTTAAAGGAACTATTCTTTCCTAGTGCCCCGCCCATTGTGAATAAGCATCTTCATTTCAGAGAAAACATTTGGCTTTTGCTTTGGGGGACTGTATCAGTCTCATTTCTATATCTCTGCCTGAACTTAGATCTCTTTTTATGTCATCCTTCCCTTCACTCTGACAAATCATCCCAACTTATAGGAGTCACCATTTGGCAACTATTCAATCCACAGTGATTTTTTCTTTACTGAAATCCTATTGCTCTTACAGTCAGAACCACACTAAGCTGTGTAACACAACATCAAATGCAGGTAAACGAACAACAGTGTCAGTATAAAAGGGAGCAAGGTTCAAATCCCATTGTTGTTGCCAACTGTGGGCCATTGGGCAAGTTCCTTAACCACTCTGAACTTTGGGCACTTCATTCCACAAAATGAGTAATGTGTACCTCATTTCACTGTTTTGGTAAATTCTACAATGTAAGCAAACTGGAAAAAGACTCATGCAATGCCCAATACCTGGTTGTAGCCTGACAAAAATACCAGTTATTTGGGAGGTTCAGGCAGGAGGACTGCAAATTCAATGCCAGTCTTGGCAACTTAGCAAAACCCTGTCTCAAAAGCAGTACAGCATTGGCTTAGCATGCTCAAGGTCCTGGGTTCTATTCCAGTACTATGAAAGAGAGGAGGGGAAGAGAAAGAACAGGACACATGCACACCTACATGTATGTGCACACACTGTTGTGAGCTACACAGCTCTAGAAATCACCATGTAAACCAGGTTATATGGGGCCAGCAAACTCAGTCATTCAGGGGTACTCCTAGCAGGTTAAGTGGATACTTGTAGTGCTCATGTCCCTTCAGCCTTTCCTTTTGATTAGACGCTAAGTTTGGGAGGGCAGGCATCCTTGAGCAATTATGCATATGCCCCTACTCTTTCCATGAAAAATGCATATTAGTTAATAGTTCCCTATTCCTCCTGCCCTATCCTACAACAGATCTGCTTTGATGAGACTGAGTTTTTTGTCTTTGGCTTTCATTAAAGAGAGTACTGAAAATATCTGCAATGTAAAACAGATGCTTTTTTGTTTTATCCCTTCCTTCTTTCTCGATGGTACACTTATGGGCACCACCGATGTTTCTTGATGTTGCCCTACAATATCTATGTGAGAGATTTCTTTTAACTTAGTCCAAGAAAAACTATTCTTCTCTTATGAAAAATGTCTATTTCACAGGGATGCTGACAAAACAACAGGCAGTTTGCCTTTACATTCTGATTATCAGGAAGTAGAAGGTCAAGTACAGTATTCAATTTTAGCACCTAAATAGAATCTTGGGATCTTAGGACCCTTTCCCTTGGTGGCCAGTACCATCTACTCTAATACAGCTTTACCACGGTGTAGACATTAATAATTTTCTTCCAACATCCATTCTCCTCTTGTTCCTTCTACAATAAGACTTCCCAGATTTTAGCTGAGCTCACAAATGCCAGTCTGAGAAAATATGTCTCAATCTCTCTTTTACTAAATAACTATGGGGTAAACAGGAATGGTGTGGAGAATTTCTGGGTTGGGCAGCAAAAGCACACTCTTCATACTCTGTACTTCCTCTTTGCTCTTCTGAGGGGTCACAGCCTAGATGTGGTGGTAAACCAGATTTGACCTTGCAGAAGATAGCAATATTCTAGAAGAAAGAGCAAAACCATACATGGCAGAACATTCCTAAGATTTCCAAATCCCACTCCACAGTACTTCTGTCAGGATGAACTTTTATGTGGGGGGAAAAAAAAAAAAAATCAATCCATCTTATCTAACCCTGTGTTATCTTGGTCCTTTGTGAAGCAGTTGAAGCAATTCACACCCAATTTATCCTAGTTCCTAATGTTTTGGAAGTGTAATAGCTTACCCCTTCCTTGTCTGTTCCTTTAAGCTACTCGCAGCGTTTTTCTTGTATGAAAGAAGGGAAGAAAATCAAAAAAAGAAGGAAAAACCACACAGACACAAGGGATCAATCTGACACCCAGAATCTGCCTGAGCCCCCACCATGTCTTTTACAGATCCATCTCTGAAGTAGAATGATTCTCTTTTTCAAAATGTGATCAAAAGGAGAATAAAATGAGTTTGCGTTTGTTGAGAGCTTTTGAGTTTGACTTCAAAGTATTGTCACATTCTACATAGAGAAGGAGAAGTAAAAGGAGAATCTTCTGCCCTTCAGCTTCCAACAAGGTCCCTCTGTGGACTCCTTCCAAACTCACAGGTAAACTGAGTTCAGCAATCATGGAAAGAGAGCTAATAGGTGTGACAGGCAAGTATCGATCTTGAAATCAGTTTCTCATATGACTGAACTTTTAGAAAATTGTGATAGTAATGCATACTCAACAAACCAAACATTACAGGAAGTTCTTAAAGAAAAAAGCAACAGCCCTCTCCCTCTTGTCTCACTCTACCCAATGCAGTCAGTAATGACAGTCCTTTGGGTGCTCATTCATATACATTCCCATTCTCATCTGTTTATAGACATGTAGGCCTTATTTTCACTTACCCTGTCAGCAACATAAAACACACATATGGTTAAATAATATCCATATATACCAAAATAAGTAATAATCTTTAGTGTAGACATACCAAATTTTAAGCAATCACAGCATTTTGAGGAAAAATTTTAATTAGTCTTCTATTGATATAAATAGAAAAAAATTAAAAACTGTTATAGGATATGCATTGGAGGTCAATTCCCATTAATTCTACTTCCAGGATATAGTTCCAAGTCCATCTAATTTTCTGACTCCTCCATCTTCACTGCTAGCACCACTGCTCAACTGGACTACTATAATTGCTTCCAAATGTTCTCCATTTCTCCATTCCTACCCTTGCAATTCATGCTTACGAAAGCATGATTCCTTAAAACCCTAAAGCAGACAAAATCACAGGGGCCCCCTGCTTAAAGTCTTCCAATTGGTCTTCATCAATATAAGAATGAAACCCAAACTCCTTCCAAAGTTCCAAAAAAAATGCACATTTCTACAACTCTTTCTAACTTAACTGGCCCCTGCAGAAGGCTCTGACCTTACAGCTAGCCACTCTCCCCTGGGACACCTGGACTTCTTTCTGCTTTGGGGCCTCTGTACCACCTGTTTCTTCTACCAGATGTTCCCTCCTTCAAATAAAAGGGAGAGTTTTACTTGTCATTCACACCCAGGGTTTCACAAGAAGGGTTTCCCTAGTCACCAAGTCTAGAGGTACCATCTTTGAACTACCCACCACCCTGACACTACCCACCACACCTCCCTAGTTTGATTTCCTCATGTCTTTTCAGTGTTTGAGAATCACCTTTGTAGGAGTTTAATTCTTTGTTATTTTCCCCACTCAAATGTGAGCACCACAAGAGATCTTGTATGTCCCATTCCAGGTTACATTCCACATAATGAGAGCAATGCTCAGCACACAGAAGGTACCCAAGAATGTACAACAAGTACATAAGCCAATCAATCAACTTAAAGCAGTCTGTGTGCCACATACTTTGATCGAGGCCTTCTGTTCCCTTTGTTGGGAGAAAAAGGAAAGAAGAGCTCTAGCGTAATTTAAAAATTTGACATCGGAATTAAAGGATCTGCATGTAAACCCAGCTCTGTCTTTTACAAGTAAATTATTTACTTCTTTAGGCCTCAACTACTATTTTCTTTTGGAAAATGCGGGATACTAACATAGCTTACAGGCTTGCAATGATCAAATGAGGTAATGAATACAAAGAGATTTTAAAAATACTCTAACATACTATTTCTATGGTTTGAATGTGAGCCCACAAAATTCATGTGTTGAAAACTTCATCCCCAAATTCATGTGTGGATTGCATTGGGAATTGGGCTTTTGGGAAGAATTAAGATTAGATGAGGTGCAGTTCCCATGATGGCATTAGTGGAAGAAAGAGGAAAAAGACCCAAGGTAGCAAGCTCGCTGTCTCCCCATGTGTCCCTTTCTGACACGTTATGATGCAGTGAGAAGGCCTTGCCAGATTGCCAGCACCTTGATACTGGACTTCCCAATCTCCAGAACCATGAACTAAATAAATTTATGTTCTTTATAAACTACCTATTTTGCTATCCTCAGGTATTTTGCTATAGCAACAGAAAACAACAGACTAGGACAGTTGTATAAATGTTATCATTACTTCAATAAATACAGTATGTAATATATGTATGTGCGTGTGTGTGTATATATATATATATTATATATAGGGAATATCAAAATTTGATTTAAATTTGACACATTAATAATAATTTCAGTACTAATTACATGTAAGACTTAGAGAATCTTTACCTTTTTATAACTGGAAATTCTCTGACAAATGCGCTCAATTCTTTCACTGCATATGGCACTGAATTTACTCTGAAGGTCAGGAGGAATCACTTCACTTAGAGAATTTAGGCTAGCACAGTTTTGTACAAAATGATCATCACTTTTAGCCAGGGCTTCAAGAATCTGTAGTGATAAACACACAATACAAAATCAAATAAGGAAAAAACAAACTTCAAAAGTAGCCACATAAAATTTTCATAAGTTAACACTCCAGGGTGACTTTCTGGTATTGCTCTTCTCTTAGTGGCTCCCCAGGATTTCCATGTTCTTTGAGGCACTGTCAGGGAGGTGATTTGATTTGACTGTTTGGTATCTCAGGTTACACTTCTGCTGAGTATAAAAGGCTGCTTGGGGAGGCAAGTGGACTTCAAAGACTCCCTGCTGGACAAATCAGTACTTCTGATGTGGGAACATATTTTCTATATTTTAGTCAGAGTAACCCAGAACATTTTTTTCCCCTTCAATTTGGTGGGAGAACAAAAAAAGCCAGGAAAAGCAATAGCATCCTGATAACTGAGAGCCCAGCACAGAGTGCATTTAGCAAATGCTTGCAGAAGGGATGAATAAATGAAAAGTAACCTGGGTAAAATATAAATTAAGTTTATGCTGTGTCTGAGCTTTAGCTGATAAAAGCATCAAATAAAGCATCCATATAATGTTTTCAATTAACAATTTTTTTTGAATATTTGAATCAATTGTAAGGCTGTGTGTGTGTGTATGTGTGTGTGTGTGTGTGTTTACCTTAGGTTGCTGAGAACTTCCAAAGGATTGAGAATTATGTGGTGTGTTTATAGATGGCATTTATGACTGTTAGAGATCACGGGGATTGATCTTACCCTTAACCAATATTTTTATAATACTCTGTAAGACATAAAATGTGTTGCCATTTATTTATTTCAGCCTCTTACAACCTCTACTTCCCTGTTACACTAAGTATGCGGTGTGAGTTTTTTATTTAATCATTAGTCTAGAAATCAGAGTTGGCCTTATCATTAGCAGTATGTGCCTAGCTAAATGACTTAATTCCTTTGACTTTCTTCATGTGTAAAATGGAAATGATATTTGCAGTACTAACATAATTATCATATGTAGAATAATCCATGCAATTCTACAAATTTGAAATAGATTAACAATGAGATAAAATAACTATAGTAATGTGGTTCTAAACTCTTACATAGTTCCCACTGATTATATAATGTAGTTGGAAAGGGGCTGCATTTTGGAAATATATATCCATAGATGGTACAATATCATCATAATTATATTTTCTTTAAAGTTGGCTTCTGGAATATAAAATAAAAAAGTAAAATATTTATTTTTAAAATAGCTCACTTAGATATCCATATTATTTTCTTCCACTAAATTTTAAAAATGCATATTATAACTGGTAACTGTCTCAACTACATATATTTAAAACAAGAAATAAAATGAAAAAATAAAGGTACAAGAGATGTATCTCATTTTTCTTTGGAATATCTGAGTTCTCACAGGATGAGAGATAAGCAGAAGGAAACACTAGAGTCCAGGCTGTGGAGGGCACAGTAAGAGTCTGAGGGACTCAACTTTTAGAAGTGCCATGAAAAGAAAGCTCAGAGTCACATGTTTTGTCCATTTGGATATAAATTCGCTTCCTCCCTCATCTTGCTTTCATCTAAGGACCATATGGTGATGTCCTTTCCAAATACGACTTGTATAAATGTCTGTGGATCTATTCATAACCTGATCTCTAAGTTTCTTGATACTTGCAGAATTTTAAATTTTTTATAAGGTATTTTATAAGGTAAATTTTTATAAGGTATTTTATAAGGTAAATTTTTATAAGGTATTTTTATAAGGTATTTCAGAATGTCAATGACTAGGGTCAGGAGATAATGTGCATTTAAAAAAAAAAAACCTGTCATGAAAACTATCTGAAACATATTCACAATACTGAGTGAATGGAGGCAGCAAACCTACTAAACATAGGAAAGTCTTTGCCCAATTACCTAATGCTTGCCTGGGCAAGAATTCTATCTGAGTCAACACTGTGATCCAAAAGGATCAATAAAAGGAAGACTGCACACATACTTAATAACGAAAGAAAAAGAAAAAAAAAAAAAAGTTGAATGAGCTAGCAGCTGCAACACATACAGCCATGCCACTTTATCAGGTTGCTTTATTTCTAAGGGTGACCCTGCGGGTGGTGGGGTCACTCCCACCTTGGCCGTCAGGCTGAAGAACCCCTTGGGCTCGATCATCTTCTCCACCACGTTGCACTTTATCCCAGCCGTGCTGTCATACTCGTATATGACCCCGTACTCCAGGTGGACGTTGTCCACGGTCAGGCTCACATGTTCCTTCTTCCCGTCGATGATGGCCATGGTGTTGAACTTGTCAATTGCCTCTGGAATGCAGACAATCTTACTTCGCCAAAGTCATGAATGGTTTGTTCATTTCCTCAACTAATTTTGATCCTCAAATAATTTTTAAAGAGTTCTTTAAAGGATGGCTAAATCTGATGTGCTAATAAATGAAGCATCCATTCTTAACAATTTGAAAAATAAAAGCGTTTTATAGAAAGCAAATAACTGAGTGACCCAAATCTCACCACTTTAATATGATCAGTCTCATCTGCATACCACTTAGATCTGTGGACCATATGTATATTTATTTTTACCAATATAAACACTACAGATGTGATTTTGTTTGTTTTTTCAAGAGAAGCATACACAATTTAAAGTTAGGGTTTCTAAAAATGCTTCAAACATTGAATGAGTATTTTCTCAAAGCAGCAAAAAAACATAAAGAAGGGCATATTGTAGAAGAGAAAGGAGATGTAAGAATTGTTTTTTCAACAGAGAGGATAGGATGCCTGAAGTTTCCCAAACAGCATCTTTAGGGAGAGATCACTGAGAAAATTCATCATTATTCACTACACTAAAACTTTCTATATAGAACGTCCGCCTATAGATTTTTAACCTGTGATCAGTCAGCTGGTGGAAAAACACTTAAAATGCCATGTAAGAAACTAGGAGACTCAACAATAAATATTAAATAAGCAAAAGTAAAATTAATCATTTAGAACAACAAAGTCTTAGAACAGGATAGTAAACTGTATGTATTAAATAACTGAAGGGGAATATTGGTTTACCTTAAGTAATTAAGTCCCAGAACAGCCAGAAATCAATTTTCAACTATCAATAAACCAACCTACCTTACATTGTGACACCAAAGTGGATTTATGTCAAATGTGGAACATAAGCCTCAGGATGAGGTCCTGAGGCTCGTCCTATTTTGAGTAACTATTATCATGTCTTATCATAATAATATTACTGCTCCAATGAAGTTGAGATATTTCTGATCTTGTCCATGGGCTGGATAGGATCCAACTAAGCAGTCCTCTAAAGAGTGTTTCCTAGGAACCCCTTCCATGGTGGTATATACAGATGTCATATGACAAGAAACATATTTGGTCTTTAGTCCCTATTCCTGATGAGGTACTTCTAAAATACTTATAACTTACTGAGCTATTGAGACAACAGGAGTGTTTTTTGATATTCATGACGAGCTCCTTTCAGACATACACTAGTTTGTGTTCATGAGGTCAATCTTAGTGAGCCCCTCGATCACTTCAAGATGGCGGCTGACTGTCAAAGGAATCGACTATGCATTTAGGGGTCTGGAACTTTCAACTCCACCCACAGACGTCTGGGGGTGGTGGGTGGGCTGAGATTAAGTTCAGTTACCAATAGCCAATGATTTAGTTAAACACATTACATAATGGAACCCCCTAAAAACCGATGCAGACTGGAGAGCCCCCTGGCCCAAGGAGGTGAACACAAGCATACACCCAGAGAGAGACACAGCCCAACTCCATGGGGACTGAGCTCCTGTGCCTGGGACCTTTCCAGCACTCACCCTGTGTACATGTTCATGTTGTATCCTTTGCCATATATCAGTGATAGTAAGTAAAGTGTCTTACTGAGTTCCATGAATCATTCCAGCAAATTATTGGAGCCAAGAAGAGGGTGTGCGAACCCCTGAATTTAGATCCAGTTTGTCAGAAATACAGGTGAAAACCTGGGACATTGAACAGCATCTAAGGAAAGGGCAGTCTTGAGGGACTGAGCCCTTTACTTGTGAGATCCATGCTAACTCCCAGCAGTAGGTGTTGGAACTGAATTACAGCACACCCCACTGGTATCTGGAGAGTAGGAGAACTGCTTGATGTGGGGGGAAAAAAACCCCACACATATGGTGTTAGAAGTGTTGCCAGTAAAAACTGCCCAGAATAGGGAATTCTCCAGCTGTACTGGTTTGAAAGAATTTAATGGTATAAATAAAAATGTCCAGAGTCATCCACCAATAAGATGAGTGGAAAGACAACAAGAAAAGAATGATAAAAGAGGATTCTTTTTCTATGAAAAAGTTCTAGAATAAAAATTCTATGACATAAAAATTTATGTCTGTCAAAGGTAGACATAAATGTAATGGCCTCAGTTGCTCTTGGCAAAGAAGCCTCTGGATAAAGCCATTTGCTGGATTGCTCAATTGAGAAAACAGAAATAGCAGGAGAATTTATCCAAAGACCTCTCTCTCTTCTTTTCCCATTATTAGTTTGCCTCTTTCCTTACTGTCAATGTAAGAATAAAGTAAAAGCTACTCAAATCAAGAAAAGATTTTTAAAGAAACTAAGGACCTCCCAGACAGGGCTTCTACATTTTAATGAACATGCAAATCTTGTCAAAATGAGGATGGCCTGAGGTTCTGCATTTTTTTTATTGGTAACACAGATTGAACCCAGGGGTCTTAACCACTGAGTCACATTTGCAGTCCCTTTTTTTGTTTGTTTGTTTATTTAGAGACAGGGTCTTGCTGGGTGGCTTAGGGTATCCCTAAGTTGCTGAGGCTGGCTTTGAACTGCCTCAGCCTTCTGAGCCACTGGGCTCACAGGTATGCACCACCATGCCCAGCTGAGGTTCTGCATTTTTGTCTGGTTTGCGATCACTGGAATAGCAAAGTCTAAACAACATTCAATCTGCTACATACGGATTTTCAGTTTTCCCAGCATCATTTGTTGAAAAGGCTATCTTTTCTCCAATGTATGTTTATGGCACCTTTGTCTAGTATGAAGTAACTGTACTGAGTCTTCTATTCTTTTCCACTAGTCTTCATGTCTGTTCGGTTCTAATACCATGCTGATTTTGTTACTATAGCTCTATAATATAATTTAATGACTGGTATTGTGATGCTTCTAGTTTCACTTTTCTCACTAAGGATTGCTTTGGTTCTTCTCGGCCTCTGATTTTTTAAATGAATTTCATGATTGCCTTTTCTATTTCTCTGAAGAATGTCATTGGAGTTTTAATAGAAATCACATTAAATCTTTACAGTGCTTTTGGTAGTATGACCATTTTGATAATATTAATTCTGTCTATCCAAGAACATGGGAGATCTTTCTATCTTCTAAGGTCTTCTTCAATTTCTTTCTTTAGGGTTCTATAGTGTAGATTGTAGAGGTCTTTCACCTCTCTTGTTAGATTGATTTCCAGGTTTTGCTTTGTTTTTTGTTTTGAGGCTTTTGTAAGTGGGATAGTTTTCCTAATTTCTCTTTAGGCTGGTTCATCATTGGTGTATAGGAACCCCAATTAACACCCATTAATGGGTGTTAAATTTTATATCCTGCTACTTTGCTCAGTTTGCTTATAAGTTCTAGAAGTTTTCTGGTGGAGTTTTTTGGGTCTTCTAAGTATAAAATGATGTCTGTGGCAAACAGGAAAGGCAGTGGAATGATTCCGATATAACTTTCCTATGTACATATATAAATGCACCACAGTGAATCTCTACATCATGTACAACCACAAGACGGGAATCCTAATTAGAATGAGATGTATTCCATGTTTGTATAAATATGTCAAATTATACTCTACTTTCATATATAACTGAAAAAGAACAAAAATAAATAAATAAACAACATTCAATTCCAACTAAGGAAATGTGACATAATTCAGAATTGAACTCTCATTCTACCACTTAACCAGCATAAGCAAAGCCCTTAACCTGCAAAGACCTCAATTTCTGGATGTTTATAATCTTACCTACTTGATGAGATGCTCTGTTTTAATGACGAAGTGAGATCATTCATGTAAAACATTTAAATAGTGCCTACCAATCAGGGTATGGCTATTACTGCTTATTTGACATGACATCTATGTGGTGATAATGACTTAAGATTCAAAGTCATAAATGGAACACAAAAGACCTTCAACATTAGTGAGTAGATACAGAGTGGAAAAGAAAACTATTAAATGTATAGGGTGAAAAAGAAGAAACCTACCTTCAACTTTGCAGTCAAAAGCATCCCCTGCTTCATCTCCAGGAGGTTTGGAGTTAGCTTTTTGGAGGTCCTCCTGAGCGCTCTCAATGCTATTATAAACCCACTGTATGGAATCTTGCTGGAAATGAGGGGAGAAAGAAACTTCAGAGGTAATAAATAGTACTTCTTAAAATGCATATCCATTTCATAAACTTGCTTTAGAAGAAGAGTTGGCCATCTTATTTACTACTCTAGTTTGTTGAAAAACAGCAAAATTTGAAAGAGAAAGACAATATCAGATTGGAGAGTCAATGACAATTTAACAAACTGACTTTTTTCAAGCTTAAATTATCATCCAAAGATATGTTTTATGTAAATTTATCTTCCAAAGATATGTTCCAAAGATATTTTTTTAAATAGGATGTATTTCTCAAATGTCTTACTTAAATGCCTCAAGCACATCTTAAAATGAGTTATAAATTATATTTTAAAATAAGAAAATGTTAGATGGACAGTTTGGAGCCGAATCAATTTTCTATAATTGTATAAACCACTTAAATGCCCCCCAACAGTCACATTATTTTAATACATTTAATGCTGCTTTGAATCAAACCAACATGAAAATTGGAAGAACATCTTTTATCTCATTGAGTTTCTAACTCATGTAACTATCTTTTAATCCTTCCGTGCCATAAATCATCTTGTATTTTAATTGAAACAGAAGTTCCAATCTTATTTAGAGAAATGAGAAAGATGAAATGGCTACCAAATAAATGTTTCAAGGGTTATATTATTTCAAGGTTTATACTTTTCTTAGAAAAAGTTATAAATCAAATTGAACTGAATTACTGAAGTGTGATATAATCTATTTTTCTCTTGTACCAGATTCACAATTGTATTTATTATACTATCATAAATCATTAAAGTGATAGTTAAGAGCCGGGGATGTCGTGTAGTTTAGTAGTAGAGTATGTATTTAGCAAGCAAAAGGCCCTGGGTTCAATCCCCAGAACCCAAAGCCAACAAAAGCATGCTAGTTAATTTGGTCACCTGTTGTGGCCACCAATGAACCACACGCCCTGTATCCACTCCTTCTGTAGTCCCTTCCCACACGAACCTGGGCTTAATCCTGTGACTCCATATATCCAAGGCAAGTACCTGTTCAAATAGGGGATAATATTCCCTCTGGAAATCCTCACACCATGCAGAAGAGGAAATCCTGCAGGAGACTGGAAAGGGAAGCCATACACAGAAGCTCTGGAGAACAACCTGCCACATGAGGCAGGAGGCCACGGGGAGGGCAACTGAGGCACCTAGTGAGATCCCAGCTGAACACAGCCACATAGGAACCACCCCCAGTCAAGTCAGGAGAAATCATCAATCACTGTTGCTTTAAGACACTAAACTTTGGGGTAGTCTGTTTTGTAGCAATGGATACCTGAGAGAACATGTTACTTAGTGAATTTTTCTGTCCATTTATTGCTTTTTAAAAATTATTTCACTGATCAACATTCCTCTAAGAAGACAGGCTGGGAAAGAGAAAAGGAACGAAACTCAAATATTTCAGTTTGGGGCTTGATAAAAATTCTGAAAGAAGGGGGAAGGTTTAATAATTTCTTAAAAATCTTTTGAAAAATGCATTCAATCACATAGCTTAACAAATATTTATTGAACTATACTATCAATCAGAATAAGCTATGAGTTTATGTGTAAATTCCAATTTCCATGTTAGCTTTGACCTTATCAGTAAGCAAAATTGATCAGTTCTTTCCATGCAAGTTCAAAATTTTGCAGAACATTGGCCCTGGTCTATGAGAAAATCACCATTTATGTTCTTGGTATAAACACATTCATATTCTCAAATCTAGAAAACAGTACTTCACCATGCATGACTATTAAAAATTCAAGACCTCTCTAAAGTTCCTTCTGCATCTAGTTGATTAAGTTGAGCAAAATTTTCTCCTACAGTCCAACCTTCACTTTTTCGCCATGAGATAATGAACTTTGCTTATGAATTAGGATTCTAATTTTATCTCTCTGTGTCACTTATGGATCAAAAAATAGTGATTAAAATTTTAAGGAAAGCCAAGCACATTTTGGCACTTTCTCTTAAAAGCTAACCCAGTTTCCTAAATAAAAATATCTAAAAATCAACCCACAATTGCAACTTTTTCACAGAAGTCTTAGGATAAACAGTATATTTATAATTTACATGTACATACACAGATACAGTGATCATTATTATATTCTAAAGTGATTCTAAGAAAATAGCTCAAACCTTTGAATTTCAATTAGATAAACTCCTACCAAAATGAAAATGAAAATACCCAACAGCACTTTTTAAGCAAGTAATAATATCGTAACAATAAGATGCAACCAATTAAACACAGTCCACTTTGATTAATTATGCAGATAAAATAGTCATTATGGGATTTACAATGCTGCGTTTAAATTCACTTAGAAGTGGAAACGACAAACGGCTCTGGCACTATTCTAGGCTATCCCCTTGGTCTCCTTTGCAAGTCTGAATCACATCCAGATAAACTGAGGAGCACTCTACCTTCATTGGTCGCCTGTATTTCCTACAGGCTGTAACATGCGCAATGACACTGGCGTGGGTCTCTTTGCTGACATTGATTCCGTTCACTTTGATAATACACTGTCCAGGGTGAAGGCCAGCTGCTGCGGCCACAGTTCCTTTAAATATAAATGGGAAAATTGCCAAAAATGAAGTTGAAGAATAAGATTCATCTTTATCATACATAGAACCATGAAAGCAATTTTAAAATATAATAAAGGTCTAGCTCCTGATAAATTTGGTTCTGATAGCAATGCTCTCTCAACATTTTTCTGCTTTTTAACTCACCATTCAAACTGTGATTAAAAGAACACTTTCCCACCTCCCTAAGAATTAGTTTGAGGGAATATTTCACAGTGACCTTTAAAATGCTAATAAGTTATTTTCCTCTTTAAATGTCTAGTCTACCTAATTTCCTAATATACATATATATATAATAAAAAATACAAGTCAGAAACATATGTCTTATCTTTCTTTACAGAAGACTTAACATTAAAAGAGAACTTACTTTTTCCAAAAATGCCAACAATTTAATATAAATATAAAAAAGAAAAAAATATTTTTTTTTTGGTGGCATGGGGAATTGAACTCAGGGCCTTGCCTATGCTAGGCAAGTACCCAACCACTGAGTCACATTCTCAGTCCCTAAAAATAAATTCTTAAAAGCAAAAAACTCAAGTCAATTAGCCACTATGAGCAGCCTGGATGGTCTAAGAAAAATAAGTGTTCAGGAACCAGAGAATCTGTGGAGAACAGAGCAGATAATACTAATTTTTCAGTCACTTTGTCTGCATAGGTACTGATTTAAATAAGAAGTGGCATATTCTAACCAGTGAGTTAAGATTTTTCTGAACCTTCCAGTGACTGATATTGTATAACCTGAGCAAATCAACACTGACAAAATACCATTAATAAATATAATACACGTAATTTTCACAAATGGTTGTAAAATATCATAAATATGCTAGAAAAGATGTTCATTGTAAGCATTTTCTCCCATGAAGGAAGTATTAAACACTTTTAAGAAAATTAATATTTATGAATGAACCTTTTCCTTTCCTCTCAGTCCCCAACAAAATTCACTCCCCAAAATATCTAGTGGTTTTTCTGCATTGAATTGAGTCTTGGGAGAAGGAAGGACATTCCCAGCAGAGACCAGCAGGAAGAAAGGAATGGAGTCAAGAAATCACCTGGACATGTGGGGGCACAGAAGCAGCTCTCCTGGTGTGAGCTCAATACTGGGCAGGAGGGTGTAAAGGAGAGAGACCTGGGTGGCTGAGCAGAGCCCCAGCGACCTTGTATGGCTGGTGTGAAGCCCTCAGCCTCTGAACCTTATAGGCATAGAAGACTCTGAAGGCCTTGTGTCTAAGAGCCAGAGTTATTGAGGTAAGAAAACAGAAGTCAATCTTAGGAGATAATTTTAAGCAACTTTTGACCCAGTTATTCCACTCCTTGGTTTATACCCAAAGGACTTAAAATCAGCATACTACAGTAACACAGTCACGTCAATGTTTATAGCGGCTCAGTTCATAATAGGTAGATTGTGGAACCAACCTAGATGCCCTTCAACAGATGAATGGATAAAGAAACTGTGGTATATATACACAATGGAATATTATTCAGCCATAAAGAAGAATAATATGATGGCATTTGCAAATAAATAGATGGAATTAGAGAATATCATGCTAACTGAAATAAGCCAATCCCAAAAAACCAAAGGCCAAATCTTTTCCCTAAGTGGAGAATGATATATAATGGGGGTGGGGGTGTGGGGAGTGAGAGAAGAATGGAGGAACTTTAGATTATGTAGAAGGAAATGAGGGGGAGGAAGGTATGAAAAATGGTGGAAGGAGACAGACATCGTTACCCTGTGTACATGTATGATTACACGAATGGTATGAATCTACATCGTGTACAACCATAGAAACAAAATGATGTACCCCATTTGTGTACAATGAATCAAAAGGCAGTCTGTAAAAAAATTTAAAATAATTAAATAATTAATTTTTTTTAAAAAAAGAAGGATACATTTAAAAACTGCTGAATAATAACAGTGGTCCAGTAAAGACAAGACAGTCTATCGGGAGTCACTGATTCCACATTCATGAAGCTGCTCAGGAGAAGGGACAAAAATCTTCATCCAAGTCTGAAAGCCAGTGGCCTGAATACAGGCAAGAGGACTTCTGACCATGCTGGAGTGAGTTGACTACAGGGACTCACTGTGAGAACAAGGCTGCTTTGACCACATACCATCAGTGTGAAAAGAAACCAGAGAAAAACATCTTTTCATGTAATGCACACCTGAGAGCGGAAAAGTACAAGAACCAGACTTAGACCAACCTCATCACTAAACTCCAAAGACAGAACCTTGTTCCTTAGAGGACACTAATAAGTAGACCCAGTTCACTCAGGATTTCAGTAACTTTCTAGTATTGGTGATGTGAACTCCTTTTTTGGGTTTTTTGAAAATGAAAAAGAAATTTAATATCTAATATCCCATTTCCATTTTAAAAAATTTAATGAGTTACTGAAACAGTTTTAAAAATCTATCCATCTCTACTTTTAAAACTTTGAGTGAAAAGACAAGTTTTGGTATGATGGATTTTTATCATAAACATGTACAATAAATTTTATAATGTAATAAATGTCTAACTATATGTTCTTGATAAATTTTATTCTGATAGCAAGGCCCTTTTAATATTTTCCTCTCTAAGGTCTGACTGATATTAAGATGCTTCATGTTTCTCAGCACTAAAAGGTATTTATGTCCCCCTTGTTAAATAAATACATGGCTTCTCATGCTTATAGAAACACTTCTTGCTATAGTAGTCAGTTATTTATTATGTTTAGCAATGTGGGAACTGTTATTCCCTTCCACTGTTAGAGTCATTAAAACAAAAAATACATATAACAACATGTCAATAGCTGACTTGTTTTTCAAAAAATAGAATGAAATATGAACAACTTTTTAGTTACCAAAATTATTTAATTTAAAATATACTTCATGGTGAAATATATCCAAGATTCAGAGGAACACCTGAAGGAATTAAGTAGCAACAGGAAATAGAGTTCACAAAACACTCTAAAGTCTTAAAACTGCATTACTGACCAAAAACAAAACAATCAACAATTACTTGCAGTCAAGTAAAATACAAATATACAACCTTAATATCATCAATATCCTTTGGTTAAGATGAAGCATATAGAAAAGTGAGATTGAGGTATCAGTCATTGTATTACCAAATATTTATCCAGGATAAATATATCTCAGAATTTTAAAGAGATTTCCTTGGAAATTTTTGTTTCTTGAATGTACTACTATTCAGTTAATATAGTGAAAATGATTAGTGAGAAAATTCATAGCAACATGATTGTGAATATTTTAAATATATTCCTATTCAGAAAGGAATATCCAAACCATGCTGCAAAACTCTATACCAAGCAAGATGAATTTCTTACCTCTTCCTACTGCATGCACAACAGAAGGGCCAAATCCTCGGATCTGGAATCCAAGCCCATCAGCTGAATCTGGGATTTTCACTGTCCTAATATCAATCAGAAAAATAAGGTAAGATAATTTTTGTATGCCACAATTGGTTAAAATGACAGTCATCTACACCTTTACTCACTCTTTCAATAAATACATATGGAGGGTCTGCCACATAAAAGACATTGGCTAGAAGCCCTGGGATACAAATATGGTCCCCACCAACACAAAAGCACAGAACTGGTATACAATACTTAATTTCTAAATTGAACACAATCATTACATAGCATATCCTGAAAAACAAATGGAGTCTGGGGATAGACAAACCTCATTCAGTCACTTGATAATTATATAGACTCCTTAACTTCTTTGACATAAAGCTTCAAAGAAACTGTTCACAGAAAGTTAACTGCTGTTAAAACTTACTTTTCAGGGTGTCAGTGAGTATTAAAAGAGACACAGTTGATAAACTGCCCTGGGCTGTGCCATGAGCTAGGTAGGTACTTAATACAATGGAAGTTTCTCTCATTAATATACTGGTACAAAGAAAGAAAGGAATACCTTGTGAAACTTCTTGATGAATATTAATATAACAGAAACACAATGTTAATAGGTTTCTACCTGTTGAGAACTTCATCAAAGAACACCAACAAAGAACCAGTTATAAAGAACAGAGCTGTCAAACACTACATCAAAATAATTAAAGAATATGATTAACTTTAGTATTTGTGCAGTGAAATTCTAAAAGAATAATACATCAAAAGGTAAACCTGAATTAAAAAAAAAAAAGAGGAATATTTCTTTTAAATCCACACAGAAAAAAAATATGAAGGCAGGGAAAACCTGAGTCAGCTGTCATGCCAAACCAGTGAAGGATGTTCAACTTGTCACTAATAAATGAGGCACTCCACAGAAGGAAGCCAGAAATCAGATAGCAACAATGAAAAGCAGAGAACACCAGATAAGATGTAACATCATAACAATAAAGATGAGTACAAAATAGACTGCAGAAAAGGGCAAAACCAAAAGAATACAATGCAATAAATTTGGATGGATAATGCTTGATGCTCAAGAAACATTTTCCAAAAAATGAATTAATTATGAAATCAAGGTTCACAGCTCTTCAAGGGCAGGTTGGACAAAGTCTGAAGTTAGACAGAGCTGGTGGAAGTAATTTGAGCAATACTCTGTGCCTAGAAAACTTGAGAAAGTCATACACTGCATTAGGCAATGATGGCAAAGGCTATACCTGCAACCTTGCATATGAGGCATTTGGTGATAAAAATACAAACTGTGTGTTCTAGGGAAACTTTGAAGTCTTATTATAAATCAATTTATACAGTACGAAGTGACCTACATATATGTGGGATGGACGTGAGAGAATTAATATGCCCTTTATCCCTAATTAAATACCCTTTGGTGTACAAGGCTATAGCCATTTCCTTTGAATAGCACAGAGTTAATAGTGTCTGTCAAGGATACACAGTGAATTTGCATTACACTTAAAATGAAAGATACTAAGAAAAATAAGATTATAAATAGATATTCTGGTGAGCATGAAACAAAAATGGCCTGCATATTATGAATAAAAGTTCACTTGTACTGAAATAACTTAGGAGTTTTGGGGCATGATGAATTACTGTTGCTTTCAAATTAAGTGTAATTTACAGTTGCCTTTCAACCCTTTCTGAGTAGGTTTTTCTATCCTTCTGATATTGCTGTGTAAGGTTGACTCTAATATTCAAGATTATTTTGTTTTTGTTAACAAAAATTGTACAAAACACCAGAAGATTCATTTTTAGGGGAAATGGTGCAACTCCAATAATAAAATGATCTTGTGAGAAAATATTTCCCCTGTTAGGAATACTATATTTCTTATTAAAAGAAGAATTAAATTTATACAAGGGGAATGTTCTATTTCCTGTAGAAAATAAGTTTGCTAAGTTCTGCTATATAGGTTTTTGAAAAATTCCTTGATATAATCAAGTGTAAACTACGGTTAGAATCAAAAGAAAGCTCTATTGTATTTGCCTCTGATATTTTTGCCTTTTCTCCTCCAAACAGGATACTACTTAAATTTTTAAAAAGATATTTTAAGAAAATATAAGGGCGCTAGACAAAAACTTCCATGCAGCTTTTCCTGAGGTCTTATGCCCTCTAGACCCAAAGTGAAGATAACCTCCAGGGTAGCCTTGGAATTCAAGGCAGGAGAAGGTAACTATGATGTAAGACAAAAGGAACTGATTGGAAAGAGCAGAGATCTTCCCGCCTCTATCCAAAATCCCTTCATTTGTACTTCATTCACCCGTGTGAGAAATAAATACCTGCTCTGCTGAGCCACTGTGTGTGTTCTGTTTGGACCACAAGTAGTCCATAGTAGCTAATTCAGCTCATGGACTTTCTAAGAAAAATTACCTGTTCTATTTTATCAGAAAATTCTCACAAGAGAGAAACGTGCATCATCACCTTTCACTCTCTTATCAATTTAAGAGGAAAGAAAATCAAAGAACTCATGGGGAGAAACTGTAAACAACAGGAATGCCTTATCAAGCAAGGATATCACAATGAACGCCAAGAATGAAGTAAATATTTATAATTATCTTTAATATGTCAAAGCTTTCCAAAAACACTTGTAATGATGGGGAAGCTATCGATTTACATAATTTGAATGTTAATTTTCAAACAGAAATGTTAAATTTGGTATTGATAATTTTTTCAAAATATTTGATTCCATAATAATAGAGTAATAGCCGCACAGCCTGTCAGGGCACGCTGTACTACTGTGGAGGGTGTCTTGATTGTCACAACTGGAATTTGGGAACTTCTACTGGCATTTAGTGGGTAGAGGATGGGGATGCAGGTAAACACCTACAGTGCACACAGCATGTCCTCAAGGATGTCGTTAGCAGATGAGTATTTTACTTCACCAGAAATTATTCTGGATGGGAACCAGCACAACTGTAAAAAGAATATGTACACATCGTGCAATAAAAATTGCGACTTGTATTAAGATTTTCCACACGAAATGTCACTCTATTTATACTGGTTAAGTATATTATCTAAAATACTATACTACAATTTTTTTCCTATTCTCTTAGTAAATTGCATGACCATTATTTCAAACTGTTAAAGACTTGTGTGTGTGTGTGTGTAAATGAGTAATTTACAGTACTCAGTGGAATAAGGAGTCAAACAAAAGAAAAGGGGAAAAATGAATATACCATCTTCAAAAAAGTTTTTAAATACAAAATAGGTCCTTTTTTATTATTAAATATAAAATACATTTTTTGATAATGAAATTCTAGTATTTTCAGGCCTTGTCTTTTAGGAATGGTCTTCTCACCTCAAATTTTCTATACATTAAACATGACATGAAACAAAAGATGTTCTTGATATTATCATCAATGGAACAAAATGAAATGAGAAAATGGGTAAAAGTACCATGTATAATATCACAGGAGTACTCACTATGTGCTAAACACCTCATTAACGTGCCTAGACTTACTGAGTGTCTTGGCAGCTCTGTGCACAAGCCTGCCCATCTTATGAATGAGTATGCGGAAGTGAACACTGAAGTGAATGTTGAAGTGAAGTGCCACACTTAGCGGGCAAGCAGAGGAAGAAAGGGTTGGACCTCTGGTTTCAAATACCATGCAACAAACACTGAGGGAAAGGTCAGGTTCCACAGGTCCCAGCTCTGCTCTTCTAGCACTAATTCTAGGAGGGGGATTTGCTTTTGTCTGCTTAGTTTGAAGACACTGGACTCACACTCTTCTAACTGTTGATATACATCTGTCAGCGGACCAGTCAGTAGCTGTGGGATTAAACCAGAGAAAAATGGGCAAAGCCTTTATGCTTACTTAAGATTGTTTTGGAATACTACTCCCTTATTTCTTTCCAGTCAGTCCTCTCCCTGTTAAAGTTCCTCAAAGTATCAAGAGATAGGCAAGTGGAATAGCCTCATCCCAGGCAGAGCTGGATTAAGGGAGAGGAACAGATCATAATTAGGTTTAGAGGGAAGACACTGTTGTGGTTCTTTGCTGCCCCCTAGGCCAGTCTTCCTAAATTACTAACTTTAATTAATGAGTCACTCTGTTAGACCACTTGGTAAGTTACTGGTGGAGCTAAAGCATTCATCCACCTTAATGATTTCACATTGCCAGGAATAGACTTACTAGGGAGAATCTAGCCATTAGACTGCACTTTGACTCCGGTAAACTACACACAGGGCATCCAGATGTTTGTGATTATATATAACTATGCAATATTTTTTACATATAATAATACATTTTAAGACAAGGAAGGATACTATATGGACTTAATTTTTTTTTTTTTTTTTTTTTTTTTTTTTTTTTTTTTTTTTTGCGGTTCTGGGGATCGAACCCAGGGCCTTGTGCTTACAAGGTGTACTTAAATTTTTGTAAGTAAATAATCTTGGTTTTGAAGTGATAATAACATTTATCTTGAAATTAATGAAGTTGCTTATTGATAAATGATGTAAGTAAAGTCTAAACAGTAATTCTGATATAATCATGGTACACAAAGACAATGCATTAAGTACTTTATGTGTATTATCTCAATTGATTAAATAATTCAGGGCAAATCTGATAATATTAGTGCACTGATAAAAATAATTTTCAGAAGAAAAGTCACTCAGTTGCAAATACACCTACAACATGGTAAAAAGCCAGAACACATAGCAGCATATAAAGCATGGCCCCACATTGTATGCATACGGTTACACATATATGCATCGACATTGAGAAAATGCATCAAACACAAAATTTCAGAAAAATGGCTATGGATAAGACTATTAGAAAAAATGTTCCCTTTAGAAAAATCTGTACTAACTTTTCTACAATAAACATGGATATTTTTCTAAGTATAGGCAGCAAAATGATAGGTATTTCTACAGATTTTTTTTAAACAGTGAGTGTATTACCAGGCATACACAATCCTGAAGCATCTCTCAGGCTTGATACCCTTTCTTATGAGCACTAAATTAAAAATGGTATCTAATCACCTCAGAGTATCAGAAAGTCTGATAGCCTTCTAACACTGGTCTACTTTATGCATTGAATGTAGCCCTTGCTGCTCTGCCACTGCAACTTATTTTTAAAATAGACATGTTTCTTTCTCTTTCTCTCTCTCTGCTCCTCCCTCATATCAGGAGAAACAGGATTACCTTTCTTCCCCTTTTAGGACAATTTATATGTCCTTAAGTACAAACCCACCAAAGGAATGAAGTAATCCAGACTTTGGGGATGGTACCAGAAGATCTCAAAAATGACTATCTCCCAAATGAACAAGTAAATTACAACTCCAACCATGAACACATGGAATATAGCCTTTGAATTACCTAAAAGTACCCTGTTCCTGCTGAAGAGAAGAATCACGGTTTCCAGGACAGAAGTCCCCTGTGTTTCTTCTTTGCTAGCAAAGCAATAAAATTTTCTTTCTCCTTTTTCTCAAAATTGTGTCCTCATTATTGGATTGGTATCAGGGACAAGGACCGAGCTTTCAGCAACAACTTCACATGCAATTCTTAATTCTCACTCATAATTTTCTCACTCATGGTCAACCTCAACTTAACTCAGAACAGGAAAAATCTGGCAGCAAAAGGAAAGCATTCTCTCTACTGAACTACATGATTCAAGTAGCAAGCACTTTTCACAACAAGCGATACAGTTTTCCATGGCCTACAGACCAGTATTTGTGAGCTGGTTAGGTTTAAATGTTCTAAAATATGAGATGCTTAATTCTAAAATTTACTTAGTTAACTTTCTATTTCACTCATCTATGTATAATTTTTTTAATCCCACAAAAAAAAATCACACAACTTACTCCCTTGGCTTTGTGCTCACGAGAACTCTTAGAGGTTTTCTGCTGTTTAAGCATGATTTCAGGAAGCAATCCACTTCATTGAAAGGTCTCATAAAAACCAGGTCACCATTAATGGCAAAAATCTTTTTCCCAACTTCCATGCCAGCCATCTAAAAGAGAAATCACAAAAAATAATTCAAATGGTAATTTAACAAAGAATCTAGGTTTTCCCAGAACTAGAATCTGAAAAAGTTCAGAGCTTAGACTCTGGCATTGCAAACACATCTGTAATGTTTTATGCAAATTCAGAGATCTATGGATGAAATAACATAGCTATCATCGTTTTCACGGGTCTAGTTTTGAATCTGATTACAAAGCTGAAATCAACCTTTTAAGTAACCTTTCCTCCTTGAGTTGACACTGTATTCCTCTTACTCCTTTTTCTGTCATAGAGAGGTCCTTGTAAAATTTCACCCATTAAAACTATAGTCACACCCCAGGTAATTTTTTTTTTTTTTAATATTAAGAGAGTTTCAATCATTGCTTGTGTGTGTAAGTCTATATACTATCTACTATGCATCTCTAGCCTGACATTAGTGAGACTGGTGCAAAAGGACAGTCAGTGTAGATAACGAATGATTGGGTCTGGAAGATGGGGGTGGTTCAAAAGGAAATCAAATGCTAATACCTCCAGAACATTTCCCCTCCTTTGCCACCTGTTGCCAAGGTCACCTGCTTCCAGGGAATTGTTCTTCCCAGCAAAGAGTTGTTAATGAGTACCTCCCGGTGGCTCTCTTCCTGACTTTCAGGGCAGAAATGGAAAATAGGGAGAGGAACCCCCTGGGAAGTTCCTCTCCTGGCTTTGGGTCAGGTAGGAAAGATAAGAGGAGGAGGGGACATGAGAAGAAAGGAAACCTAAAATCTATTGAAGGGCAAAGCTCCCCCACTCCCTCAGGCACCGGTTCTGGACACCCTGCTTTCTGAAGACGTCTCTCTGTCTCTCAGTTTTAGCCTTTAAATAAAACGTTTTGCTCTTGCCTCAGCATTTCTCTGGTGTTTAATCTTCAACACCAGGGGTAAGAGACCTGATCCTGATTTTCAAGACCAGTTTCATTAGCATCAGTCTCCAGGGCAGAGGAGAGGAATGGGCCAGAAAGCTCCAATAATCATGGAGGCATCAACAGTGCAAGATGCTGAAAGAGGACAAGGAAGACATCACCCCTTTAAGTCAACCAGAAGCTTTTCTTACCCAACCTACTACCCACAAACTCCCTGCTGTTCTGGCGGCCAGCTAAATAATGAACACCTTGGGAGAGGGCATTTCATCAGTGTCAGAGCAGATGCAGCTGGACTGTAAAAGCCTCTGCTGAAAACAACATGGGAGAAACATCTTAAGGTCATTTGCTAACCAGGCCCATGAATAAAGTATACGTTGACCAGCGTTACCTTGCTTGAAAATAGCGTGCTGTATATAAAGCTTTATCTCACACGCATCTGTGTTTTGGTAAAAGCAGAGACCTTAAACATTAGTAGACAAGAGGATGGCTGATAAGTTACCATCAATTTTAAATACATTCAAAGTTAAAAGTTTTATTTCATTAATTCTCACATTCTTTATTGAGATATGGGTACTGACATGCTTGCTGGAAGATGAAGTATCTTATGAGAAAGGCAGCAAGGTGAGGATACTTTCAACCTAAGACTCAGCACTGGAAAGTAGTGCTTAGAGTCTGGGGATTTTGTCTGTATCGTTCATTGCTGTATTAGCAGAAACTAGAACACTATCAAGCATATAACAGCTATTAAATAAATATTTCTGAATGAAGGAATAAATGATTAGGGGATTCCTCTGTTTAAAAACCTGGCAAAATAAGAGAATGTCAATCAGCATTAATCTAATGAGAAAATAAATCAAAGCATGTGCCTTATTGATGGAAGTTACATTCACAGAAAAGACAAAGGGGATAGGTAAATAGAAGATACAGCCCTTAATTGAAGAAGAGTCATCTCAAATAAATGGTACAGACAGTCACACCCTATGCTACCCCCATAAGTCTCCTATTAGAATCTGTGATGAGCGAGGCCCCAGGTATATAGGAAGAGCCAAGCTGTTTGGTCTCCCAAGAGATCAACAAGTTCAGAGCTGTAGATCTTGGGAATGTCACCACCTCCCCATCCCCAATATCTCTGACTGCATAGATAGGAGTTCATCTGCCACAAACCTCAAGGGTATTTGGTAGAACCTGAGAATTAGATCATCCAAAGACACTGTCTTCGAAAAGGTTACTTAAAAGGTTAATTTCAGTTTGTTTAGAACTTTTTTTGTTTGTATACCATGACAACAATTTTAAATAAAAATGTTAATTTACATTACCTCAGCATTAGACCCTTTTTCTACCAATTTTATTATTGGAACTTTATTTCTGTCTTCTAGCCCAAAGCCATAGCTGCCTTCATTAGATTTAATCTGAAATGCAAAATAATAACATTATTGCTAGCACAACTATGAACAAAGTTAAAAACAAAACAGAATGAAGTCATGAAGTCAAATGCATCACCACCAAATATGTTTATTCAGTCTTCTGCTACTGTCTAATCAAGATGTTTTCGTCAGCTTTATTGCTGATGTGACTAAAAGATCTGACCAGAACAATTGTAAAGGAGAAACAGTTTATTTGAAAGCTCAAGGTTTCAGAGGTCTTAGTCATAGAAGGCTAGCTCTGTTCCTCAGGGTTCGAGGTGAGGTAGAACCTCACGGCAGAAGAATGTGGCAGAGGGAAGCAGCTCACATGACGATCAGAATGCAAAGAGACTTCACCCTCCAGATACAAAATAGCCACACCCCCAATGAACCACTTCCTCCAGCTACACCCCACCTTCCTCTAATTTCCACTCAGGTAATCCCATCAGGAATTAATTCACTGATTAGGTTAAGGCTATAACCCTATCATTTCTCCTCCAAACCTTCTTGCATTGTCTCACACCATACAGAAGAAGACTTACATATTAACAAACTTACCAACAGTGACTTAGCTATAACATTTTCCACAACTTTTAAATCATGTTTCATAAGTCGATGTTTCATATTTGATCCTTCCATTTCCTCATCCGCAAAAAAACGGAAAAGTAGAGGCTCATCTTTGAATTCACTTTTTTCAAGGACTATACAAACAGAAAAAGATTTAAATTATTTCACTTAATTCAAAAATCCAATTAGTGTTCCATAGCCGTAGACATTCAGTAAGTAAATATCTGCCCATAACCTCAACTTTATATTTTTAGGACAAATGATGCAAATATCCCTCAGATATTTTTTTCTATTTCTTTCTATAATTTCAAATCAATGTTTCCTCTAAATTACTGTTATATAAAGGTTTTTAGATTTTTAAAATAATTATTTTTCCAATGTGAGTTTGTTTTGTACTTATTCAAGTCTGTCATTCAGCAGATCAAAATCCAAATTTAAGTAGAAGATTTTGAAAAATCCTAAAATGCATGTAAAGCAAACTTAGAAACCTGCAGTGTTCTCAACTCACAGTAAACATTTTATGCATGTTTTTAATATCCAGCACAATTATGGAAAATTCAAATGGGTGAAGGGTCCTGCTTGTGTGAGAAAATCACACTGTGTCACTTTTCTTCTAGGACTTCAACCAGAAAGGTGCCTTCTGGGTGAAACGCGATGTTAGTTTCCACAAATTTATAGTTCTCTTTTGTTTAAAAGCAATGTTCTCCGATAACCTCATTTCTGTCAAGAGTCAGTTTTCTCCCTTCCATCTGACCATTAACGTTTTTTCCCCAAAGCCCCTAAGATCCTTACCATGGACTGATGACATAAGGTTTATGTTTTGTTAGCCTTGTTTAAACAAAGTGTAATTACTAAAGAATTTGTACAGAATGAGATCCTGACAGCTGTCAAAATGCTTTACAGGAGAAATCTTCTTTATTTCTCATTATCTATCCTTACTACCTTGAAGTGTACTTGATGAGACAAGCTGATTCACAGAGCCAGGAGCTAAAGCGATGGCAGTGGTCCCAGGGCACAGTAGAAAGAATTAGGTTTTGTGACAGACCAGCTCAGGTCTGGAACTGATTCTAGATGTGACAATGAGAATATAATCTAAACACTCCAAACTTCCGTTTTCTCAATCTGTAAAGTGAGGGTAATAAAACCTTCACCATGTTGCATTAAACTAAAAGGAGGTAATCCACGTAAATCACTTGGCAACTTGGTTAAGCAATCCCAAAAGACCCCTGTTTTATATCATTATTTTTACAGAGTTCAAATAAATAATTGTTCATTGGATAGAGAGACTGTATTGATCTTTGAATGGAAGACTCGCTGGCAATGTATCAACCATGATATAAAAGCAATACAAGCCATGGTAAAAAACAGAAATGATAACATAGTTCAGGTTAAATCTTCCTAAAGGATCTAAGCAGAATTCCAAAGTTCACATGAGGCTTCTGCTACAGCTGTTTTCATTCACCAAACAACCCATCCCCAGGAGCAGGGGAAGGCATCAGTATAGCGAGGCACCAGGCAAACTGGTTTCCCTTGCCAGTTTCTCTACTCTTGTTGTCACTTCATATTTTACAATAAATGTTTAGATAAATTTACTACTTGCCGAAGCTTTATGTTAAAATGAAGAATGAATCAAAACTTTTGAGGGTTTTTAGCTTGATGGTCTAGTTTTAATTCCCTAAAATGTTATAATTTCTTCCATTAAATTGTTCTTCAGGGACTGGTGTTTCTCTTTGACAACCCACACAGTGATCTGCCTACACAGAGGGAGAAGGGACAGAAATCCCCAACAAACACATGATAACCAAGGATACGCTCAGAACTGCTGTGATTTTGGGTGTACTTCCTTCATAAAGGTGTAACAATCCTCTATAAATAACTGACAAATAAATATAAGGGCTGGGAAATACATTTAGAGGCATAATACATTAATAATTGAAAGAAAAATGGTTGGGTCCATGGATTCTAAAACCTAGTGTGAAGACAAAGGAAAAACCCAATCTTGTTTTGATAAATCCATGAACTTTATTTAAAAACTCTTATTTGATGATTTGCTAAAAGTCATCAAACAAGAATCTATCTCAAATGACCAAAAAGAAACATCTCCCCCAGAGATCTATAATTTAAATCCCTAAGGTGATTTTGAAAATATTTTCCCAAAAAGAACAGTAAATATTCAGCCACATGTCATTAAATTATTCTACACTCTAGTGTAATTAAAAAAAAAAAAAAAAAAAAGTCTAATTTGAAATCAATTCAAAGAGGTACATGAGCAAACCAAAACTTCTAGCTCAAGCCATTGCTCTTCTGGAATCAGCATCGGCTTGAAAAATAAAAGAAGTCATGGCAACGGGTAGATAACAGCAATTTGACACAGGAATGGCACCAGCAATGAAATGGATTGCAGATGTGGTGACTCAGCATGGACCCAAGGCAACACCCAGACAGCCTTGCTGGTTCATCTCGACCTCAATAGAGTATTGAGATACTCCCAATGTCCTAAGAAGAACCAAAACAATGAAATACATCTGTAAGTTTCCAAGACAAAAATTCCTACCATGGTGCATAAATCCATTGTCACAGAGTCCAACACCAAATATCATTGCCTCTTCTCTGGTGCGGCAATCCCCCTGTTAACCAAAAAAAGTACAGTGTAAGTCAGAGTCAACTCAAGGCTGCATCTTTACCACACTCGACGCCCCGAGCACTGGATTCAGGCGAAGTCATTCATGTATTACTGCATCCATCATTTCATAAGACAAAAGGAATCCAACAGTTACAACATACATCCATCATTTCAGAAGACAGAATGCATACAACATTCACTCAATATGAAACACTTTCCTTTGACAATAAATAAAAAATATTTAATATTTTCTGAGTAAAAATTTTATTTGACTATGAAAATATGTAAGTATATAAAATTTGTTGCTTCTATACATAATCCCTGTTTTTTCATAGATACCATATCCCAGTTAAGTAACAGAAAAATAAGCTACAAAATGATAATACTCTAAATAAAGGTAAGTAAAAATCATTTTGCATGATCGTGGCCATTCACTCTTCCCTTCCACCAAATGCCCTTGCTCTTGAAGGGGCCCTAAAACAGCCTTTTAATCTCTGGTGACTTGTAAAACCTTAAAGTGTTTGGCCAAGCCAGTAAATGCAAGCTTTTCTTTCACTATCTGGAAAAAAAAAAAAAAAAAATCAGATCAAGCAACTAAACCCAACAAAACAGCCCAAAACAATCTTTTAATTTGTTTTTGATTTGGAAAACATGGTTCTACTAATAAGGATCCATATACTTCTATGAACATGTATCTTTGTGGATATATAATCTCATATTTGTATGCTTTATAGTTTAAGAATCTTTTTCTCAAATACTGTCTCCTTTTTTTTCCCTAGACTATTCTTTAGCATTTAGGTCCTCTACCAAATCTATTTTCTCTTCTTTCTGGCTTCTATTTAATTTCTATTGTCAGTACCCTAATCTGATATTTGTTTATCCCTTGTACAAAGTATCAACTATTTTCTGGATTTTTAACATATGCAATTATAGAACTCAACTTTCATACACAGGAATTTCATGTTCCAAAACTTTACAGGAACTTTCTTTTTTTTTTTTAAAGAATCACAGTATATCAAAAATTTTATTGAGTTTTTAAGACCTTCCATGTCCTGGTTTTACTGTCCCTCTCCAAATTCATTTTACAAAGCTTAAGAGCTACAGCTCTCACACTAGTCAGTTCAGTCTCCCTGTGTTGTCTGAATTCTGTCATTTTCATCCTTGTGTTCACTCTTATAATTGTTCATGCTTACACTGCCCTTTCCTTTACCCTCCATTCATTTAAATTCTATCCATCTGTCTATAAAGAACCCAGATTAAGTTTCACCTCATACTGTGACACCTGCAACCCCATTACTTCCCAAAGCATTTATAATCTGTAATTTCGAACCTCAGACCTTCTTCAAAATTCTAGCTTTTTGGTAATTACAATACATTCAATTCGAAATACTTTTTCTGCATATCATGCCAAGTGCTACAGATCAAATTTTAAAACGTTCAATATAAAATATTTCCTTGCCTTCTAGTCTTTCAAATCTACTTAAGAACTTGGTCACTTAGAATGTGCCACATAGTAAGTACTATTATTCAGTTATAGTCAATGTCCCTGATCAGGCAGATATACCCAGTGAACCAGGACACAGAAGAAACCCCTGAGCCCAGGTCAGGGAATCTAGCAAGGCTTCCTGAGGCAGACAATGCTGGAACAATCAGCCCAGTTACCAACAGCGACTGAAGGCAGAAATTATACCTGCTTCCGGTTTTGTTGGTTTGTTTTATTTTAATCATGAAAGGGCTTGTTTAAATGTTCAGTTTACAATAAGAGCTTGTTTAATACTCACTGACATTTGTTTATTTTGATTAATTATTCAAATGCTTCATAGGTCAGACAAATATTACATGGAACATTAACAGTGTAAATATATGATCTGAAATGTTTTGGCCTCCCTATGCCTTTTAAAAATCCTACTGGTGCCACATTAATGTGTGAGCATTAAAGAAAGGCACAAGACAAACTGCTTGGGGTTGATGAAACAAGGCATTATTTAATTATAAATCAGGAGTGATGCATGCACACATCACAACTTGCAAAAAAAAAGGAAATAATATGTTAGAAGTACATGATGCCCTTGTCCAGAAAGGACCTGACATCATGGAATAAGTTACTTTATTATAAACCATTATACAAGAAGCAGCACAACAGCAAGCAAGAAGGGTATTAAAAAGAAAACAATAGTCATTCCATCATCCAAAATGACATCACCCAATATACTGAAGAAAACTACAAGAGCTAGACTACATTCCAAAACAACACAGACACAGTCTTAGTGAAATCAGTTCTTTATTTTGTCCTACAAAACTACCCAAATCAATCCAGTCAATACTGGTCAATATTGTAAATTAAGTCTTACCATTTGAGAATCATTTTAGAAAGAGACTTTTATTTTATTAAAATCTCTTCTTCATACTAGCTTTAAAACTTTAACTTCGTCTCTTATCGTTCCATTAGTATGTCTTTCTCTTCCAAGACAGGCCCATACTATTCTAGTTTGGAGTTAAGCAATGAATTGAGTATGTCTGATCCTTGAACTTGGATAAACTCTACAATATCAGAATCATAAAGCTTCGATGATAGTTAAAAGATGACAGGTACAGCTATCCCAGTATGTAGTAATCAGTTGTAAAAACTATAATCAAGAGAGATGGAATGACTTGCCCAAATTTGCACAACTAGTTTGAGAGTCAAATCCAGTGCAATTTCTACCACACACAACTACAGGTGCCATCAAAGCAGGCCACTATGAAAAACTGAAGGAAAAAAATGAATTTGACTTGATCCAGTTTTAAATCAACTTATTGTATTCTTCTAAATGCTTACCACTGGAAAGTAAAAGTGAAAAAATAAAAAAAAGTTGATAGCTGATTTCCTGAGTTAGAACTTTATTTACACTGTACTAGTTTTTGCTTTAAATAAATTTTCTTCAATTTTCTCATATAAGCAACATACTGCATGCATTCATGTGACTTTTATATCAGTATAATCTATGTGAAATTCCAACTCTGATACTGAATACAGAATTGATTCCAGTGACATGCGATCACAATGTTATAAGAGGCAAAAACTGCTGGATACACAAATTAGGGTTTTATCTGAAAACAACTGTTTGGTTTCATCTAAAATATTAATAACTTCTAAATGTAAAAATTTAGGTGTCATAAAAAATAAGTGGTCTTGAACAATCTAAAAATAACATTGAACAATAAAAATCTCAAATTACATGTGCAAAGATGAACCAAATAGGTTTTAAATTTTAATAAATGAAACAAAAATAAACAGTTCACGATGAAATACCAAATGTTATTATCTACTTGTAACAAAGAGACTTTCTTTAAAAACAAGAGTTAATCTGCTCATAAAATTGACTCGAACTGCAAGTGTAATAACAAGATTTCAGCCAAGCACTATCTTCCCTCCAGATAATAAGTTCAGTTAAAAGGGCATCAGTTCTTTTAGCCTTTTCTTTAATCAGTGGAATATTTTCAGTCACTTATTAGTTGACCTAGTATGAGAAAACATCTAAATAAGTATTATATTTGAATCTTTTATGATGGGCTAGATGCCTTATTTTGTTTTACACTTATAAGCAAACTATTTTCTCAACACAAGCTGTCAGCATCCAATTCCTAAGAAGCAGAACCACAATAACAATAATAAAACCTATACTTTGCTATTTAAAATATACATAGACATATTAAAGCTCACATTACCAAAGCACAATTGTTATCTAATAGAGAAAAAGGCGGAAATTAGAATAATTTGCTAGGACTTATAAAAAATAAACTTTAAAACAAACTAGTGAAAATATATGGAAAAAAAAACAGTGTCTGAACATAGCAGGTCTTCAATGATACTCAAATTATGCTTAGTGTTCTTTGACGGATCTCAGCTGATGCTTTTAAGATAGGGACATCTTACACTTTTGAAAGACAAGATAGCATAAAAGTTAAGTTTAAGAACTCTGAAGTCAAGAGTATCTAGGTTCAAATTCTAACTTTGCTTCCTATTAGTGATATGAGTGGAAAAGATATTTCATTGTACCTCATCTGTAGGCATCTATGAATTTTTAAAAAAGTACCTAAGTCACATGGCTCAAAGTTTAGAACAGTAGTTAATGAAACTCAGCAACTTGTGTATTTACCTGTGCAATTAACCAGTCTATCAATTTGTTGGCCATGACCACAGATTTGTAAGTCCTTAAATGGTAATCTTTATCTCTATAAAGAAAAAAGAAACCAAAAACATTGAGTAAATAATAAGTGAGCATAAGTAAATATTTTTCCTTAAGTGTCAGTGTACAATACAAAAGTTTACCAATGTAATCAGAATCAATTGCCCACATTCTGTGGAAATGAAAGAGGTTTGCAAAGCATGTATGTACAATGACTAAAAAAAATTCTTCATCATCTCATACAAGGGGAAGAGAGACCCACTATGACACTGAAGCAGAACATTTTCTTATATACAAATAGACTACTAATGCTATAGTGTCTAGTAATAATTTAGCTAGAAGTAAAATACCTCATAAATAAAATAATAAAATAGAATTTCTTCCTTTAGGTCACAGTAGGTTCTACTAAAAATCTCCTCAAAATGTGGAGAAGAAAGCAATACCCATTACTACTGCTTTTATATTCTCCAAGAAGGAAGGATTTGCATTGCAGGACTGTCCCCATGGCTCTGTTGTTCTGGAAAACCTACAGGCCTGCCCTGAAGTAGACACACTGAGAACTTGTCACCCCTTCTGTCTGATCAGAGCACAGACACAGTGAAACCACAACTCCAGGGAACAAGCGGCCCAACAGGCTCTCTATCAGTTCAGTAGATTTCCCAGAACTGAGAAACCACTCAAAGTTCAGTTAGATACCAACAAAGTCTCATGATCAGGCCCAAGGGCAGAAATCTATAATTCATTCATTTTGCAGGCCTGGATCAAAAGGGAATGAGAAAATGATGGTCCTTTCAAAATGTCAAAAAAAAAAAAAAAAATGCAAACTACAAAAAGCTTTAAGTATCTACAAATTACTAGCTATATTCACTGTTGTTTAGCCCCTGTCAGTAATTTACAATTAATATTTCCATCCTTTTACCCACTTGCATAAAAATCTCCCAGAAATACAGTTTAAATTATGAGATTTCAATATAAGTAAATTAGGTCAATCAGTAAGCAACAGCAGCGTTTTATTTTATAATCTTTTTAATCCATTTCCAAGTTTCTGATACCTCAACACCTATTTCATCTTGGTTTCCATAACTCAATAAGAAAGAAAAGGGGTAGTCTATTATAAAACACATGTAGATCTGTGGTTCTACATACCCATTTTTCTCTGTGTAAGTTGAAGTCAAACATGTTAAAAACATGACTAACATACATTTCATCTATATTAGGGTTTTGGTCCCATAAAATTTCCCTTGACAACTCAAACAACTGCCATTTCTAGCCAGAGAACAATTCTTTCTTATCAGTTCTTATAGAAAGTAACCTTTTTGATAAGAAATCCCATATGGCTAAAATATATTTTCAGAACACATTTTCACACATATAAGATCAACATGCACAGAGGTGACATGTAGAATTAAACCATTACTATTTTCTATTCATTGAGCAGAAAAAAAAAAAAATTAAGTACCCAGTCGCTAATAAGTACTCAGTGTTAAGTTATCCAAAATATTTGAAGGGTATCTATTATAGGATTATGGCATAAAGTGAATAAATATTCATTCTTTTCATTTCTCTCTACTTTGTAAAGCCTATTTGTCAAAGTACACGTAACACTTTCAGGAATAGTGGATACGATCCTGAGTTCTCCTGCAGAACCTGTATGTAGTGTGATTATGCAGAGTGAGAGGACACTGCACACACTCAAGACAGCGACTTCTGCAATTTCTCTCTCCCTCTCTCTCTTTTAGTCTCTGCATTTCTTGGAATTGAATATCAGAATGAAAAATAGAAACACTGCACACATAAAACATTTGGATGCTGCAGCCAAGAATGAAAAACATCTTTATTCATTTCAGAAATGGAATATGCATTTCTGTTCTGAAAATATGATTTGGAGAAGAAACTCCAAATAATATATGATCACTTGAAATGAATTTAACATTCTATCAGTTAATGTATATTACCAAGGTTCAACAATATTCCTCTCTAATCTATCAGTAATCATTAATATAGAACTCAAGATTGTCCACTTTCTAAGACAAAAACAAAATTAATCCTAATTCCTCCAAAAAAAAGAGCCATATCTTTTCAGTAACAAAAACATAAGAAAATAAAATTTAAAAATTGTACTTAGTAACTTCAAATAAATTTTAAATTTTCAAATATAAAACTTTTCTTTAAAAAAAAGACTATTAGAAGGAAATCCCATAAGGTAAAATATATTATCTAATAACTAATTACACAATGTAATTAAAGGGGTCAATATACAAGTAATCATAATGGTAAATATTCAGTTAATGGTATTTTCAAATTATCCCCATTCAACTATTACTTATTAATATTAACTGAGTGTGGATTATTCCATTTTCAAGTCTATAATTTACTATGAAATAGTTTAAAATAGCAAAATTACTTTGGAAGTTGTAATAAAAAAGAGTAAGACACTGTATAGAATCAGAAAAACTGAGGTATACGTTAAGATAAATGATTCCTTAAAATACTAAATAGTAAAATTTTCATTTTCAGAAGAAGACAAACTAAGTTCTAATATGCAATATAAATATTTCTATTTAAGATTCCTGAAACACAGAAACCAGACTTACCTTATCACTGGAGTAAACAAACTATGAAGACGACAATATAATCTTACGCCCTATGAAAAATAAAGACATGTTAAAAGCAAGTGAGATCCTTCAAGGGACATGTCAACACGGTATTGAAAGAACAAGCAAATTCACTGTCAATATCCTTCAATCACTACACCAATTTCAACAAATGTAAAAATTATTCCAATGTTATGCTAAATCCAAAAATAATGTTTCAAGTCATTAAATAATAGGACTCAATTGTGCTCTGAATTTATCATATACATTATACACTCTACAAAGGTTTTTCTAAATTCTTTTTCTTAAAAAAGTATAAAATTTTCAAGACAAAATCAGGAAGTAAATCTCTACAGTAAATAAAACTGGAAAATGTGTTCACTGAAGGTCAGTACACATTGTGTCACATATATAATTAAAAATGGTATTTTATTTATTTTGATACCTATATTTCTTGAATTTATTCAGGTACCATGACCACATGTTGCTACGTGTAAAACAGTTTTCAACAGATATGAATACTATTCATGCTTCTGAATGAAGTAATAGCACTACTTCCATTTTAAACTACATAAGAAAACAAAGTCATGATCTAACATTAGAATTTTTAAATTACTAAAAGAAATAAAGAGGCTTGTTTGTGTGTGGAATTTTAAATTTTCTATGATAGAAGAAATTATTTTTAAGTCTCTCAATGGCTTTTTATCTTTCCCTAGCATGACAACATGAATTCTGCTACTGAAGAGATTGTGGCAGAGAGCATTACCTTTGAAATCACATCCTGCATCTCATTTCTTGGAAAAAACGTACCATCATCATAGCGAAATCTATATAACATCTGCTCTGGCTTGAATTGATGTTTATCAGTAACTAAGAACATAGGAACAATACATTAAAATGGTGACAATTTAAAAGACCAAAAAACATTCTTGAAACACATATTACCAAATACTGAAACTTCGACAAAAACTAATACACATACATATGTGTGTATAAATATATAGAGTATATATCTAAATTTATGTGACTGCACAAGACTATGTCTTACATTTCTTTACAATAATACAAAACTGAACACAAAGTGACTTTCAAAGAGCAGATACTCATATTTGGAATTACGATCTGATTCTCAGTCTTGGAATTGAATTTTAGCAGTTATCAGTCTTATCACACTGATCAGGCCAAGACCACACATATACCGATCTTAACCAGACCTCCAGAGTAGATTAAATAATTTCAATAGGCCGCTGATTCCAAAATTTTAAGTTCTTACACTAAGAAATGCTTTTCTTACCAGTTACACTAAGAAATGCTTTTCTTACCAATCACTTAAAATGTTTTGTCTCAGTGGAAAATGAGAGTGGTCATCCTTCACTACCATCCTGAGGATAAGACCGTCATATTCCTAAAACCTATTCACAGTGAAGGATAAGGAAAATGACAATCCCCAGGACAAGGAAATGACAACCCCCAAAACTGTCTGATCCAGAGGAAGATGGAGGAGGAAAGCAATCATTAATCTTCTCCCAGGAAATCCTCTCCCAATAACAATGAGCCCCAAGAGGAAAAAAGCAAACTTTCATCTCTTCCTGGGTTCGATCTCCAGCATCTCCACCAAAAGCAAACATCCATCCCTTCCCAACAAAAATGGGTCCTGAAGGGAGGAGGTGGAAACTGAAATGCTGGACCCTGGATTTTTACCCTTTCCCACTGCTGATGAGTCCTGGAAGGAGAAAAGCAAATAGTGAAGTTCTGGGAAACAATGAATCCCAGAGAAAGAGGATAAGCACCAAATACGGAGTTCTAGGCTTTTCCCAATGACAATGAATTTTGGGCTTTTTACAACTTTTTTCTTAACTGTCCAAACTAACACATCCTGCTTCAGTCTCCAATAATTAAACCACCCTCGTAGTAAACTATAAAACTCAGAACCCCTTTGTAGCCAGTGGCCAGTTTCTTACCCAGAAAATGAGCCCCCAGTGCCTCACTGATTGACCCCACTGCAAAAGAAAGTGAAGCTGGCTGATCTATCTGAGGTCTGCTTCTGTCCCAGTTATGTGTGTTTTCATAATGGTGCCAAGACTGCATTGGTTATTTTTGCTTACAGCCAGAACCTGATGATTTCACTGGCAAATTCTAACAAACTTCTAAAGAATTGATGCAAATTCTTCTCGAACTCTTCTAAAACACAGAAGAAAAAGGATTATGTCCAAACTCATTTTACAAGAACAGACAAGGACACTACAAGAAAATAAAATTATGGACCAACATCTTCTATGAACATAAATGCAAAATCCCTCAATAAAACACTATTAAATCAAATCCAACAGGATAGCAAGAATCATATGCTAACAATGAACTATCCAAAAAGAACTTAAGGAAACAATCATATTTATACTAGTACTCAAAAAATCAAACACAACACTTAAGAATAAGTCTGATGAAGAAGATGAAAAGACCTGTATACTGAAAACTAGAAAACACTAATGAAAGAAATCGAAGACACCAATAAGTTCAAAGACATACTGTGTTCATAAACAGGAAAAATTATTATTATGTCCATATTACCCAAAGAAACCTACAGATTGACTACAACCCCTATTAAAATTCCAAGGGCATATTTCATGGACATAAAAAAAACTTAAAACTTCAATGGAATCATAAAAGACCCTTAACAGCAAAAAGAACAAAGCTGAATGTAACACACTACCTGACTTCAAAACGAACCACAAAGCTACAGTAATCAAAACATCAAAGCACTCACATAAAAAGAGATAAGAAATCAATGGAACATAGCAGAGATCTCAGAAATATCCCAAACATCTATAGTCAATTTATCTCCAAAACAGTTACCAGGAATGCACAATAGAAAAAGGGAGAGTAATGACATGAATGTGAGGTATGAGCCCAAAGTTCGGTGTTGATGCAGGACAAGTCTGGAGGTAAAATGACCTGACCATGAGAGTGGTAACCTGATCAGTCCATTCTAGTTTGAATGGACTCTAGGCATGTGGGGCATGGTTGAAGGAGGTGGGTCACTGGGGGCATGCCCTGGTGGGGTTCTTCTTCCCCCCGACCCCTTCCCTCTTTCTCTGCTTTCTGACCAGGTCATGAAGAAAGCAGTTTCCCTCCATCACATCCTTCTGCCATGCATGATGTCTGTCTCACCTTGGGCCCAGAGCAACAGAGACTCTGAACCATGAACCCCAGTGAACTTTTCCTCCTCTAAGTTGCTCTCTTCAGACATTTTTGGTCACAGCAATGAAAAGCTGACTAAAACAGACAGTCTCTTTAAAAAGTGGTACTGGTAAAACTATATATCCACATGCAGAAGAGTGAAAGTGGACCCTTATCTCACTCTATACCCAAAATCATCTGGAAATGGAGTAAAGATTTAAAGATATGACACTGTTAAAAAAAACAAAAAACAGTAAAAAGATTAATAAAAGAGCTTCTTGACATTGGGCTGGTCAATGACTGATTGCATATGACACCGAAAGTGCATGCAGTAAAAGCAAAAATCAATTAATGGGACCATATCAAACTAAAAAGCTTCTGCACAGCAAGTAAAATAATTCACAAAATGAAAAGGAAATATATGGAATGGGAAAAAGTATTTGCAAACTAAATATCCAATTAGAGGGCTAAATTCTAAGACATATTAAGGAACTCATTTACCTCAATGCCACATTACAAATACTCTCCCTTTTTCTATTGTGCATTCCTGGTAACTGTTTTGGAGATAAATTGACTATAGATGTTTGGGATATTTCTGAGATCTCTGCTATGTTCCATTGATTTCTTATCTCTTTTTATGTGAGTGCTTTGATGTTTTGATTACTGTAGCTTTGTGGTTCGTTTTGAAGTCACTGAAATATGGACAAAGGATCTAAATAGGTACTTCTCAAAAGAAGAAAATCAGATGGCCAACAGACACATGAAAAGGTGCTCTAGTCATCAGGGAAATGCAAATCGAAGCCACAACAATAACACCTCACATCTCTTAGGATGGCAATTATCAAAATGACATACTAGAAGTGTTGAGGAGCATATGCAAAAAAGGGAATTATTGTACATTGCTGGTGGGGATTAAGTTAGTACAACTTAAGGAAAACAGCATGGAGAATCCTTAAGAAATTAAAAATAGAATCATTAAGAGCCTGCAGTATCACTTGTGGAAATAGAATCAAAAGAACTGAAATCAGTATGCAAACAGATATCTGCACACCCATGTTCACTGCAGCATTACTCAGAACAGCCAAGATATGTAATCAACCTAAGTGTCCACCAGTGGATAAACAGAAAATGTCACAATGGATTGTACACTTGAAAATTGTTTAGGGAATAGATGTTAAATGCTTCCACCACAAAAAACAAACAAACAAACAAACAAAAAAAAAAAACAACTATGTGAGGGAATGGATATGTTCACTAACTAGATTGGTGATCATTTCATACTTTATTGAAAGATCATGTTGTATATCTTAATTACATATAATCCTTATTTGTCAATTATAACTCAGTAAAGCCATGGAATAAAGGACTCACATTAAACCTCCTCTCAGGTTTTCTCTTTTCCAGGCTAAGTTATTTTATAGACTGTAAAATTTTTTAAGTGACTGTTTTAGAAAATAAAAGCTTAAAATCAGTTCAAAGGTTTACATTTAAGGGGCTGGGGAGTAGTTCACATTTAAGGCTCAGCTGGTAGAGAGCTTGCCTTGCAAGCACAAGGCCCTGAGTTCGATCCCCAGTACCACAAAAAAAAAGGTTTACATTTAAATATTTTCATTATGGGGAACGCCACATTTGAAAAAGAAATCATTTGCTGCCATGACCTATACTTTCAGGAGACTTCGACCCCTATTTTTTGCTAGAAATACTGAAAGGAGAGAAAAAAATTGTCAAAATTAATTCTCATTAACTACATTTGATGAAACCAGTAGAATATTAAAAGTTTATTAGTAAACACACGCGCAGTGCACGTGTATGCATATGCACAAACACACACACCCAAACACACACACACATTTTTACACAGCCCACCTAACTTTGTGGCATATGGCCATAAAATTGAACCAAGAGTGTTGCCATCCCAAAAACAGATAATACAGTCTTTTGGAATCTTTTTTCCCAGGATAAGCCATAAAGTAAAACATACACATTAAAAAATTAAAATTAAGAGAAATATTTTGAAATTTTATAGAATGTTTCAAGATCAATAATTTATTTCTCCTATGTAGTCTAATCTTATTTTTACCCCTTAATATTCACTGAAATAAATGATTGTCTTGATATTCCAAATTTCAAGGAAATGCTGAGCCCAAATGTCTCTCACCACAATAAAACAAGTGATAGTTGAACTCATTGATAAGGGAGGGTTCAGCTGTAAGGCAAATGCTTGTGACTCTGATAGTCTAGCCCTGAGTTACTCTGCAAATCTTAGACACTGCCTTGGAAAAACACTGAAGACTTGGAAAAACACATTCAAATCCACTATCCCAAATTCTTAAGCATGAAAAATCATTAACTAACAGGGAAGAGTTTAGGCCATCTTGCTTAATGCAATCTTTTCAACAACTCTGAGAGAACCAGGTAGGTACAAAGAGGTAGAGGAAAGTGGGGAAGAAGGACCTCTGATTTGTAGTATATGCTAATTTCTGTGATATAAACACTCTCACTCTAGGCAACATCAAGCTACCAACTTAACAGTTACTGAACACAGGATTAATTACAAGTGTCCCACCATTACAGCATATTTCCACCACACAGAAATAATAATCTCAATAATAAATACCCTCAGAAGCACAGGTAACAGTAAAATGAAGTGAAATAATTAGGAAGTGTTTAAAACTTTCATGAATGTATCACCTTTTCTTATAACTCATGTAAAGGTTTATATCATTTCAATGTTATTAATAGTTTTCTTTTTGTATTTTTACAGACTGCATTTTGATTCATTGTACACAAATGGGATTTTTTTGTTTCTATGATTGTGCACGATGTAGATTCATACCATTCATGTAATCATACAGGATCTCACTCCTCGGTTTATATCCAAAAGACTTAAAATTAGCATACTACAGTAACACAGGCACATCAATGTTTATAGCAACTCAATTCACAATAGCTAGATTGTGGAACCAACCTAGATGCCCTTCAACAGATGAATGAATAAAGAAACTGGTATATATATACACAATGGAATATTATTCAGTCATAAAGAAGAATAATATTATGGCATTTGCAGATAAATGGATGGAATTGGAGAATATTGTGCTAAGTGAAATAAGCCAATTCCCCAAAACCAAAGGCCGAATAATTGTTCTTCACAACCAACCAACTTGCAAAATAATTTTAATTCAATTATCAGCTCTCAGAAGCTTCTATGAGCCTACTTCAGCACACTATAGGATTTAACAAATGAAGTCTCTGAATTCTCACATAAGCATTTATGCTGTCAATACTAAAGTCAAACAAGATACATATTAACAGCATACTATGGAAAAAGCACATACTACCTGAACCGAAGAATTACTGCTATAGTAGGGTATTGCCCCTGATCAAATTCTCAATGATATTTGCCCAGTGAATAACAATAACAGTCAACTTTTTTATTTTTTTGCTTGCTCTCTTATAACAGATGGTTCATTCAACTTTATTTTCGGGATTCTATTTTCACTAAAATGCAGCTGGAACTACATACTAATGAAACTAGCACATTTGCCTCATAACTTCCGTCTAATAGAATTACTCTATTAATGTGAAATTGCTTAATATGTTCTTTTACCCCCAGTTTGGAGTAATCAGAGACTTTAAAAAAAAGTTTCTCATCACAAAAATTCAGTGTATTACAACTGATCAAATCCTGATAATAGTAAAAGCCCAGACCACTAAAATCAAATTTAACAAGTGGAACTATATTAATAGAAAGAAATCAGTGCTGGGGCTGGGAGTGTAGCTCAAGATACAACATTTGCCTGTCATACATGAGGCCCTGGGTTCAATCCCTAACAAACATACATACATACCCACATACATATATAAATAAATAAATGGTACTATATCTCTCAAAGACTTAATCAGATTATGGATATCATTGTACAAAAACTTCAGTTCTCATAATTTAGATATTTGAAGGATTCTTGCATGTGGACTTACAAAATTAATTTAATTCAAAATGTATTTAGTACTTTCATTTCAAAACTGTATTATTTGAAGAAAGTGGTACCTAAGATTGGGTGGGTAATTTGATCAAGACTAACATTTTGTTCTATTTTGTATTAACTTGTAATCAATTTACAACTTAAACAAATGGTAACAAATGCAACATACTTCCGTTAGAACAAGCCATCTCTTACTCCATAATCCCACAGCTCCTATCTGTATTACGACTTTGCCTATGTGGTAGGTGTTCATTTAAGGTTACCAACTGTATTACCATAAACCCACACTTCATAAACCCACCTCACCATCAATCCACACTCACTATTCTACTCACATTAGGAGCTGAAAATGCTGAGGAAAACATAAGTTTCCTAAAATGTGGAAAATTATAAACTGATCCATGGGATGAAGAGATAGGCAATTTGTAAATAAACAGATTAAGATTAAGTAAGTATTTGAATTTTAAGTAATTAAATTCATAAAATAATCACCATGGTGGATGATTCCATTTTCTAATAATGCTTGTCCCAAGTGAACTCCTTCTTCAGGCCTGTGAATCTCTCCAATTTCCAACAACCATGACACAAATTCACTGTAACAGAAAGCAAGAAAAAAAGTAGAACAGTTCATTTCCCTCCCAGGAATTCTATCTGTACCATGCAGTCATGAAACAACTATGAAAGGAGTCTCAAAGTATAAAGGGATACTGGCAATACCATGTCAGCGGATGTTTTTTCACATATGTAAGACTTGCAGTCATAGAAAGTGGACTTTATTCTAGAAAACCCAGGTCCACACACTGAGACTCTCCTAAACTATACTTAATAAACTATTCAAATTCTTGAGGTCCCTCATAAATCCAAAGTAAAATCTTAGAGTAGCCTTAATTATAAGGCTACTGTCCAAATAAAGGCAAATGATCATGTGCTATCATTAAAAGAATACTAAATACACAGGCATTTTACAAATAAAAGTATTTTCATGGTCATTTTCTTTTAAAACTAACATTGAAACTTTGACATACTAATGAATTTGTTTCAAGACGTCTACCTTTTTTTACACAGAGGTCAGAGAGTCAAACCTTTAGAAAGCATCAGGAAATTATTTTCCATTTATTTCTAAACCAAAAGCAACACAAATGCTTCAAATAATCCAGAGACAGGAAATTCTAAAAATAAACTGTCTAGTCTAAGAAATACACTTTAAGGCAGAAAAAGTTGTTAAAGTGCTTTCAATTCTCTTGTTAAATAAGAACCATCCAAAAGAAAGGCCACAAATAAGAAAAAGAAGGAATAAGAGAAATAAAAGAAGAAAAATAAAACGAAGATATGAGAAGGTAAACTATAATGGTTGAGATCATGTATTTTGCAACAGGACAAACTGAATTCAAATCCTGTTTCTCCTTCTATCAGCTATGTGATCTTGGGTTAGTCGATTAGCTCTCAATCTGTTTTACCATCATAACACAAGATATCAATGTGATAGTGCCATCAGATGATTCAATGAGATGGTGTACGTCAGCATGGTGTCTACCACACCATGAGTTCTTATCAGTGACTAACAGGTGAGTTGAAATGGCTGTCATGTAGCTAACCTGTAATTCTCCATTCTGAAATCACCAGGATCCTGAAAATGTCAAATTTAAAGGAGAGAAAGAGCCCATTAAAATACTGCTATACATTGGGAATGTTATTTTTGGAAATGGAAAGGAGGTCAGAAAGGAAGTTAAGGAGTGGCTTTGTCAAGGGACCTACTCAGAACCAAGAAGATTCCAACAACACTATACTAAAGGATCATGGCCCACTCAGGAAAGATCTGAAAATTGGCCGAAATGGATTGCTTTTAGGGAAAAGCCAGAGCTAAACATTTACTAAGTCTATCCCATGCATCAGGTGCTCTGAAGAATGCTTCATATATCATCAGAACTATTAATGAGCAATATATGAGATAGTGTGAGTTAAGGGTCAGCAAAACCCTCTCTCCTGTAGTAAAAACAAATTTGACCTGCACTAACTTTCTAGCTTTGTCCTCCTAGACACCTGCTCACCTGGTGAAGGTATAGTGTCAGCAGTGCTATGATAAAAATGATTCCTAATGGTTCAATTGCATGTCTATTAAAATCTGGTAGGAAGTCATAGCACAAAGTGACTGTTTTGCAAGTGGACATATGCTTGTGGGGACTTTGGGAGTTAATACCCATGGAGTGGTTACAAGGGACACTATCCTTTTGCTGCACAGGACTTCTAGATCTGCTCTGCTCTTTCAACAAGAGTTGTCACCTGAGGGACTGACAAGAGAGCATGGCAGCCAGGAGCTATGCCATTGAGGACAGTTGTATGGCCTTCTCTGAGGACCATTCTCCCTGGAGAAAGTCCAGGGTACTCTGCAGGAAGAGACTATATTTTCCTGATTTGGGGTAGGGGACAGATATGGCTATGGTTGTGTTGTATGTCCCCACACTAGTTTAAAAGACAGGCTGATGGGCATTGCAGGTAAGCACTACGATCACCTCCATGTATCCAGAGGAAACAGAAACTTAACTTTCCCGAATCACATGACTAGTCAGTGAATGCACCAGGATTTGAACTGAAAAAGCATGACTGAAATCTGTGCTTTGAACTACTATTTCAGTCTACATTAATGAACTCAACACTGAAAAACCATAGGAACTTACTAAGCTTCCTGATCCTGCATCTTTAAAAAAGTATAAAGACATTTACCTCCCAGGTATGTATTAGGCTATTAGAAATTATGTACAGAGAAAGAGGCCAGCACAGAGTCTAGCCTACGGAGAGCTACCTGAAGATGGTCTCCTTCTCACTGCTTTTGCACTGATTAAACTGGAGAATCCCACTAAACGCTGTCTGCAGAAAACAAATGACATTGTTGATGGTGCCTGGCCCCTCACATGACTCACTAGTTTAGACTCTTCATCTATTCCCCTTCACCCTGAACCCAGCTGTCTAAATTCCAAATTGATTGGGATTTTGGACTGTTTGCCTTCAGCTCTTCTGTATTCCCTAATCTGGATGCACTGTCAACTCTGACTTTCAGGCCCTGTGTACCTTTCCATGTCAGACACACCATCCTGTCCCCTACAAGTACATCAGCTCTCAGGCTACTCCCTGCCTGGCTCCAATCTCTACTTGACTCTCAGAACATGAGAACATATCAGAAACTACTGAAGTCATAGATGAATAGATGGACGCTTTTAAGTTATCTAGTCAGGTTCCTGGCTCTCTTTTCCATCCCCTTATCTGGCCATGGTCCAGGAAAAAGTGAATCATAAAGAAATATTCAAAAATGCTTAGGTAATATTTTTTAAAAAGAAAGAAAAAGTAAAGGAAAGTTAATATGTGAGGTAGTAAACACGAAAGGAATGTGAGCAGCGAGGTTACCAACCCTACCTTCCAAGGAAGCATTTAGGGAATGTTGTCAATTTTCTTTTTCTGTCTTTGATCAGATTTCCTTGTTTGCACATCATTTTATAGAGTTTCTCACCCTGTTCAGAGATCATAACCCAGGTGTCTTGCTCCATTCCTAATTTTAAACCTATATATTAAAAAAAAAAAAAGACAAAGGACATTTAATTGAAAAAGTCTCTTCATTCATTAGCTTCACAAGCATTTATTATGTGTCTACCATGTGCTGGAGAGTATGGATACTATTATGGTTTGGATCTGAGGTGTCCCCAAAAGCTCATATGTGAGACAATGCAATGCAAGAAGGTTCAGAGGAGAAATGATTGGGTTTTGAAAGTCTTAACCTAATCAGTGAATTAATCCCTGATGGGATTAACTGAGTGGTAAATAGAGGCAGGTAGGGTATAGGTGGAGGAGGCAGGAATTGGGGCTTGACTTTGGAGTATATATATTTGTATCTGGTGAGTGAAGTCTCTCTCTCTCTCTCTCTCTCTCTCTCTCTCTCTCTCTTTCTGCTTCCTGATCATCATGATGTAAGCTGCTTCCCCCACTTCCTTCTCCCACCATGATGCTCAGCCTCACCTCTAGCCCTGAGGAATGGACCCAGCCTTCATGGACTAAGAACTCTGAAACCATGAGCCCTCAATAAACTTTTCCTCCTCTACAGATGTGCTGGTTGGGTCATTTAGTCATAGCGTGAAATAGCCACAAAATACAGAGCTCTGTAAGATAGGGCAGTTTTCAAGAAGCTCATGGTATGCTAGGGAGAGGTAAGATTCTCAGAGCATAGAGCACCTTTGTACAATCACGCCTCAAATGAATATAGGGAAGTGAGAGCTACAGATAAGAGCAGCAATACCAAGCAGGGAGGCCCTAGGCATCCTCTTGAGGGGGAAAGTGTGATACAATAGAGGAATATTGAGGAATATACCACATCTCTACGTGGGAAATGTTAAGAAATCTTTTACAGAAGGGCCACGTTTAAATGCACCATTACAAACAGGTATTTGTACACAAAGAGAAAGTATTTGCAAGAGCTAACTGATGTCAAGCAACACAGAGGCCCTGGAGTTCTGGGTTTTAGGCAAGAAGGCAAGGAGATGTGCTGGTGGGTTAAGCACAGTGCTTACAGTTTCAACTTAAAAGAGGGGGAAACATCTAAGTATTTTAAATATCAGGAAAGGAAAGGCAGGGGAGTGTAGGAAAGAAATTTTGTTGCTTTGGAAACAAAGTTCAAAGGACAACATGGAGTCGATTTACAAAGTGGAAGAATGTTATGACTTGAATCTGGAATGTACCCGCACAAAGGTCATGTGTTGAAAGCATATTTCCCAATGTGGCAAGGTTCAAGGATGGGGATTTTAGGAAAAATCTGGATTATGAGAGCTGTAACCTCATACGTAGATTAATAAATTTGATGGATTAATAACTGGAATGAACTACTGGGTGGTAACTATAGGCAGGTGGGGCCATGGCTGGTAGAAGTAGGTCACTGAGGTTGTTGCTCTCAAAGGCTATAACTTAGCCTTAGCTCTTCAGTTCTGTCTCTGTCTGATTAATTTTGTCTCCCCCACCCTCTGCTTTCCAAATCTACTGGGAATAGATAACCCAAGAAAGGAATCTATTTAGCAGCTAGTGCCAAAGCTGAAATGCTGGGACCAGCAACTTTCCCCTGCCACACCTTTTAACTATGATATTCTGTCTCACCTTAGGCTGAATGAAAGCAATGGAGATAGCTGACTCTGGACTGAATCTCTGAAACCTTGAGCCCAAAATAAACTTTTCCTCCTCTTCAAGTTGTTCTTGTAGGTATTTTGGTTACGGCAACCAAAAGCTGACTAATACAGAGCCTATTCAGAGGAAACTGAAAGTTTAAGCAAGTTTAAGACCCTGTAAACAATAAGGGACTCTAGGGCAAAAAAGATGAAATTGAGAAACAGGTGGCAATGATAGGTCACAGCAACTGATTAAATGTAGGTGTAAAGGAGGGAGAAGAAATCAGGATGTTCCAAGGTTTGATGAGAGGAAGAAGATGGAAATGGGATGCTTGCTGGACAAAGGCATTCAAGCAATAAGGAGTCCGTCAGTGCTCAGAGTGTTGAGTGGAATCCAGGGGTCAGTAAAATGCACAAGTATGGAGCCCGGGACAGAGGACAAGGCTGGACATGAAGATTGGGAAACTGGCAGTATAAAGTGGAAGTTAATCTACTGGGAATAGATAACCCAAGAAAGGAATCTATTTAGCAGCTAGTGCCAAAGCTGAAATGCTGGGACCAGCAACACTTAATCAGCAGATAGGCCGGAGAAAGGACTGTTACATAAGAAACATTTCAATTATTTTTAGTCTTCCAAGCTACAAAAATACCTACTAGAATTTAATTTCTTACAATACAGGAGCCTTTAACATTTACCAAAAATAGTGAATAATACCACAGGAACAGAGCCTAATTTTGTATAATAATTTTATAAAATGTGGTTTTTAATTTTTTTTTTTCACCCTTTTGCTTTCAAGATTTGGTCTTGGGTGTATCATAGTTATTCTAGAAGAATTTTTTTTAAAGTTTCAACTTGATGAAAAATTCAGTTCTCCTTTGAATTTATTTGCTTTTCTACTTGAACTGATTGCTACATTCAGCAAATCTTAGAGTCAGTTATGCATCTGTATCTTTTACAATTTTCTGTTGGGTTCTTCATCCATGATCAATCAAAGGAATAAGGATTTGAAAATGCTTCAGAAATTTTTAGATATATACTACGAATACTTCGTATGTTCAAGGGGAAATATCTGAAACCAGAGAAGTCTTCTGTGTGTTCGTGGGTGTGTGTGTGTGTGGGTGTGTGTTCTTTTTAGATGCTGGAAATCAAATCCATGATCTCACACATGCTAGGCTGGTGTTCTACAACTCAGGTATATCCCCAGTCTTCACTGATATATATTATTGAAGTCTGGTTAAAGGAAAACTTTGTGATCTGCTTTAGAGGCAGCAAGAATAACATGCCAAGTAACCGAACAACTTTTAAAATAAGTGAAACTAAAAGACATTGTCATCTATACCATAATTACATTGCTAACTTTATAAAGTTTCTCTTTTATGTTATTAACAATATTGTTAATGATCCAAAAATATTTTAGGGTGGACCTTACATCACATAGCAAATTAAAGTGAACATTATTTGCCAGTCCACATTCTCATAGCTTTTTCCTGTTATCTGCTCTGGTGCCAAGTTAGACTCTTTACACGCACAAAAATCACAGTACCCAATTCATTTACCCACCTTTTCGTCGTTCTCTTTCTTTCAAAATAGCTTCAAACCACTCGTGCTTTTCTTCAGGTGTTTTTGCCATGCACACAAACCACTTATTTTTTGCTGTGTTATGTATCTTCCAACCATTAACAACAATGTGTCCACTGCTATGGAAGTCAGCTGGAAATTAATGTGCAAAAAGCCCATGAGCAACACATAATATACAATATCACATCAACATGATCATTCGATTCATGAAAGTTTCAAAACCACAGAATTCTTAAAGATATTTTTGTTTTTGTATGAATATTTAAAAAAAATAAAGAAATAGTTATATGTTGGATGCAGTGCTCAACTATGCAACTTTTCTAATTCATAACATATTAAATGAAATTAAGCACTACAAACTAATTAATATTCATTTGCTCTAGGTCCAAAAATATTGTTAAAGTTTCTAAAGCAATAAAAGATTTCAGGGACAGTCTATAGCTAGAGAACAATCCTCTATTATTTAAGAAACAGCACAGGAAAAATAAGAATTGTCAATGGAACACAAGAGTATTTACCAGAGCTGAATACAATGGAAACACACAAATACCAAACCACTATCATGGCATGTAGTTAAAACGTATTCTTTAAAAATCACATTATCTCATATCATTCTCATGAACAAAGACTCACAAAAAGATAAAATTTCCTTGAAGACCACACTGAATTGTTTTATTTTCTATCTTACCATAACTTCAGCTAAACTGCTAAGGTGGATTTGCAAATGTCCCCAACAAGCTCTCTATGGCAGCTCTCTGACTACAGATAGAGAACAGTGACAAAACTTGTAAGAAAACTTCAGTGGCAAAGTGGAGGCCACTGTGAAACAAAGATTCCAAGATAGAATAATGGGGTACAGAGGACTGTGTCAGCATCTGCAGCAATTAAAGTGACCCTTTTCATTTGTCTCTCCTGAAATTCACTGAGCAGCAATGTCCAGTAGACAAGAGAGGAGTCAGAAAAAGGTTAAAGGTGGCTTAGAGAAGGACTCTGTAGCACTGGTGGCTTGGTGGTTTTTCTCTCAAAGGTTGATTTTGCTTCGTTAAGTTCTGAGTAGAAGCAGATGTTCTTGGCACTCGGTTTCTGATAATCTGATTCCCAGAGTCTTTCATTAAAGACCAAATCACCACACACGACCTGCTCTTAGACTATTAATTCCCAAAACACAAATGATGTTGCAGAGTGGTGGGTCTTTCAAACTCTCAATATACATTTGGGTTAGAATAGAATTATATTAGATGTTATAATTTTTGTACTTTTCTTCTTCCTTTTACATATTTGATTTGTGTTCACATTCCTTGCAAAGTAGCAGAACCTCATCATACATGTCAAGTTAAGTTTTAATGGGCAGAGGGAAAATAAAAATTATTACTTCATAGTTATACTCCAAGCCCTCCTTAATAGCTACAAAAATGAACCACTAAGAAATCATAATAAACGGGTAGAAAAAAATTGTTCAAAAATTTTCAGATTGAACATGTTAACAACTGACTCCCCCAATAACTTGTCTCCTTAGAAGACCAGTATCCACGTTTAGCTAAATGAACCTTGCACTGCACTTTAAAAAATCCCACAATCCTGCCAGGGTTTTTACCCTTTTAACCATAACTCTAGATAAAGAAAATCAAAGTAGCCTTATGTAATAAACATTGAACTTTTATTATTTGTGTGTATATGTGTGTGATACTGGGGAGTCAATCCAGTGGTGTTGACATGCTGAGCTACATCCATAGCCCTTTTTATTATTATTATTATTTTGAGACAGGGTCTCACTAAATTGCTGAGGCTGGCCTTAAACTTACGATCCTCCAGCCTCAGCCTCCTCAGAAGCTGGAATTACTTGCATATGCCACTGCACCTTGCTGGGCTTACTTTAAAATCAGTGCAACATATTTCTCCCATAGAGCACAAGAGAAAACTAGTTCATACACCAAAGTCATCAAGCCAATGCTCCTAACATGCACAGGTGTTATGCCCTAGAACAACTACCTCTGGAACCCAGTCTTCCTTCCTTCCCCTCCTAGGTTACTCAAGTCATGTCACTGCCCTCTTTTTACCCTGCTGGCTCTTTACTATTTTTTTCATCACGTCACATTTAGCTCAAAAGTCTTTGGAGTCTTGCCACTGAATCAAGTCAAAATGTGTAGACCTTGCTTTAGAGATTCTTCTATGCCTGAAGCTGAGCACTGATGAAAACATTCTTGAAATTAGCAGAACTGAAAACCAACTCAGAACTAGATTATTAGGACTAGGTATGCATCGTCTTGTACACGCACTGTGAAAAAGTGCCCATCAGTCTGGGAATACCCACTAACTGCCAAAATAAACCACTCCTGAATTAGTTTCCCAGAAAGAGGGACTGTGGGTAAGAAACTTCTATCTTGGTAACCAACTAGCTTTTCAAATAAAGTCTCCTTCCTTGCCTTCATCTCTTATCTCTCCACTTAACTGAACCGTATGAGCCGTGAGCAGCCAAACTAGGGTCCTGTAACATCCCCATTCAATCTAGCTGACATTTTCCACAATGTGCTAATATGTTCCCACCACTCTGGTCTCATCTCCTGCTTTCCTGGTTGTCCTGTGAGTGTGGATACTTTCTCCAGGATAAGGTTCTCATAAAGCCACCCTCCTCTCCTCTTTTGCAGATTATTTCCTTTTTCGGGGGGACATCTCATCTCTAAACCATAACAAGGCCCTGTATGCTACTATTGTTAATTGGTGACAAAGCTTCGCAGGCGTTTTAGACAAATCACACACTTTCACACCATAGCAATATGTCCTTTTAAGAAGAGGAGGGACATATAGATACACACAGGCAGATATTGGAGTCATGAAGCTACATGCCAAGAAAAGTAAGGGGTTGTCAGTGGCCACTGGAGGCAAGAAGGGATCCTTCCCTAGAGTCAAAAGATAATTTTAAATGAAAAAATAATGTTCCTTTTTAAAGTATACATGCTGATTTTCACTATGCCAATTTTTAAAATTATATGTAAATTTAAATATATACATGTAAATATATTTATACCCAGACACATATATAAACCACACACACATATACATATAACAGGCCTCAAAATGTAGTATACCTATTTCTTAATGCTATCAATAATTACAAATTATTTTACAAAATAAGTTACTGCTTCCTGTTTACTTCAAAAGATAAAGTGATGTAAGCTTCATGATTTAAATTATAGCATATTGTTCAACAAAGTCAAAAATGGAACTAAACTTATCCATAAAGAATACTCAAAGATTATGGAAAAGCACAACAGTGCTTTGCTCTTAGGAATTTTTTTTAATTCTTAATTAAATAATAAATATTTTCTCAAATGAAAAACAGAAATTCATAAGCCTCAATAGATCTAAAATACTAATTTTATAGAAAGTGTCCAAAAACTGAATTAAAATTGCTTGATTAAATGTGGAGAATCCAAGTCTGATAGTCTGATTTCTTTTAAAATCAGAAAAGTCCATGGGATGGAACTGAACATATCATTAATTGCTTGCAGTTATACAGTTTGCAAATTATCACTCTTACTGCAGCCAGTTTCATTTAATGAGATGGGGTTCATCCAAAACTGATATTCTAGAAATCTCAGTGGACATGCTGGGATCCTTTCAATACTTTTGCATTTTAATAAAATGAATACTAACCAAGTATTGTATTCATTGACAAAGAATCAAAAGAAAATGCCAAAATTTTTCTTAAAACAAGGGTCTACATAATGTAGTCAGTCCTCATTCTAATGATAACTATAAATATACAAATTTCTAAATGAAATTTTTTGAATTACAATTTATTCATGAACAGAATATTTAATGTTGTGTAACATATTTTTATAATAATTCTTTGATTTTTATCAAATAATAGCAGACATTTTTTCTGGCATCCACAATAGCATAGAACATTATTTATGGCAACAGTGAACACAAAGATTCTAAATGACTTTTCCTCATAATGCTAAAATGTAGCTCATTCCTCAAACTTTTTGAATTCTTAATCTCCTAGATTAGTAACATTCAAATTTTAAGTGTATCAGAAAATAACTATCATGCTCTTAGTTCTCTTTTCAACATTGTAAAGTTATTATGACATATTTGATGTAGCATATGGGATAATGTTATAATTGCTAAGGTAATTTTGGTTTACTCAATTAACCATTAGGCAACAATTTAAAACTACATTTCTTTGGCCATAAGACATGAAGATAAACTTTTAACTATCAGTAAGATAACAACTTTAAATGAAAAAGGACAAAAAAATTATGCAGTTCACATTCTTATGCAGTTTAAAATCTACACATAAAAAGAAAAATTGAATATTTTTTGAAATATCACTTAGAAACAAGATTTAATTTTATACACAATATTTCATATTTTAAGATGGTTTCAGATGTTTATGCTAAAAATGAAGGCAGAATTATTTCTTTAAAATAATCTTACTTTTAAAGAATAAGAAAGATGGAGGAGAGTGAGAAGATGCTGGAATAGTGGGTCGCTTCCTGGGTGGCTCCTAGGTGTGAACCAAGAAAAGCAGACGAGCAGTTTTTCAGTAAGGTGGGTAAATGATCAGGAATTAGGGGGTACTTTACCGGAATTTAAAACTGGACACTCGAAAAAGATGGGGGTGGTAATCAAGCAGGACACAGGGGAGTAAGTAGCAATGGTGGGTTCACCGGCAGCACGCCTGTGCCCACCGGTTACCCTCACTCCAAGCTGGGCAGTGTAAGCTCGGGTGGGCTCGGCTGCGGGACCAAAGGTAAGTTAGGCAGGCTTGGCGGGCACAGTTAGCGGCCAAATAAAATCGAACAGAAAGTGGCCAGAGCAAGCTTTATTGAAATTTGGCTCTCAGGCGAAATTCCCAGACCCCAGGGATATAGGCACCCAGAGAAAATAGCACGTGGCCCTGGCTGCCCAGGGTTTTTATAGACTGGGATGGGAGGGGATCCTGTTGAGTGACAGGTGGGTGTGAAGGGTCACTGGAACTTTCCATCCACCTTGCTGCGAACTTTCTGGTCACCTTTTGGTGGGCTGGTCTTTGTTCCAGCTGCTCAGCTTTGCCCCCTACAGTTGCCTAATTTCTGACCTAACAGGGAGGCCAGTGGCGTGGAACAGGACTATGACACACAAGTCCCCTAGCCCAAGCCCTTCCCCTCTCCAGCTCTGAAAGCGGGCTGACTGGAGGTTTGGGGGTTCCTGGCAAGGGCCCTCTGCCCCCAAACCCCTCTGATCAGCCTGGACAGGACAGCTGGCCACGTGGCACGGCCACGTGGCACCACCACACGGCACTGCCACGCGGCCATGTGGCACCGCCACGAGGCACTGCCATGCGGCACCGCCACGCGGCCATGTGGCACCGCCACGCGGCACTGCCACGCGGCCATGTGGCACCGCCACGCGGCACTGCCACGCGGCACGGCCACACGGCACCAATTTGCCGTGTCTAGGAGCCGGGAAAGCCCTCCAAATACCCTGTGTAATGTAACCCAAAAAAAAAAAAAAAAAAAAAAAAAAAAAAAAAAACCAACAACAGATTGGGGACTGAGAGGATCAGATATAATAAAACATGGGGAAAAATCCCTAAAAATCCCTAACCCCGTAGCCACCGCATCGGCCAGAGGCAGCCAGAGAAGTCCCTCCATAAACACACTGAAGTAAGGAAGGAATTAAAGGAACCCCCTTTCTGAGAAAGACAGAAGTGTGTCAGGGTACAGAGTTTAGAGATCAGAGTCACTGCCCGACAAAAACAGTCAGCTGTGCTGCACAGTACCCGTGAGCAGGAAAGAAGCCACCAAAGAAGCCACCATCTCTCCTGTGGACACAGAGGACAGCGAAGGGAACCATTTTGCAGCCACAACATGGAGCCCGGCAGACAGGTAGGAAAGCCGATTACTGGCAGACCCAAGTCTGGCTCAAGAAACAAGCCTGGCAAACCCAGTCCGCCTGACCGAGTGTGCCTAGGTGACCAGGGGAAAATCAAGCACAGAAAGAGGTTTAAACAGGGGAATACTGGTTGCGGAAACCCACCTGGCTTCTTCCTTCCCTTCCAATCCGGCTGCTTCCAGGACTGGCTTGGAGAGAAGCACCTGACCAGGAATTCGGAAGATTCAAAAGGGCAGGAGCAGGAGAGATTGAGTTCAGAGACTGAATCAGAGACCAGGAATTGTGGGGTTCACAAGCGACGTAGCAGGCTAAGAACAGCCTCCTACACCACACAGGCGGAACCCAAAGAAGATTCCTGGGGTGCGGTCTTCCAGCCTGGATCGGCAATGGGACTGACGTAAAATCTCCAGCCAATTGGCATCCAGCAAAGAGATCAGACCATACTTAAGCCTAGATCCCACCTCCAGTAGTTCCGCCTCCAGGATGAACCTTCTCACCCTAGTAACCTGACCCACCTGGATAGGAGCTAGCATTCTATACCAGACAACCCCATCTGCCTACTGAGAAGGTAATCTGAGAAACTTTTTAACTCCAATGGAAACAATCGTTCAATTTTTCGTGGAGATAAATTTTTCTTTTATTTATATTTTATTTTTCTCACATTTCTACCATTTTTGAAACCAAGTACTTTTCATGCATCAATTTACTGAGGACTGGGATATCTGAATAGTATATTGCCATTTTTTTTTTATTTTTGCTTTTCTCTTTCTATTTTAAATTGTTTTTATATTTTTATATTATGTATGTGGTTTTTTTTCCTCTCACTTACATTTCCCTAGATTCTCTTTCTCTCTTTTCTCCTGCTAATGGTCAAACTCTATTAATCCCTCTTTCACTCTTCCTACAATTTTATACTTCTTTTCTCCTCCTCCCCCATAAACATCACATCCTATACCACATCCGAACTCTCTTTGTCCACCTTTTGAAAATGTAAACCCTTTTGCAAACTTACTGTTTATATTGTAGACAATAATTGAAAACATCATTTCTTTTTATTGTGACAAAACTAGACATCTTAGTAGGAGCTATTTGGTTTAAGGCTGTATATTGTTTGCATTAGGAGCTATTATTTGTCATCCCCTTAAAAGTGAGGTACTTGAAACTTTCAAGGACACTGTAAGTCTACGGGGTAGAAACCATACTGCCTCAGATCCATACAACTAGATGAGCAGACTCTCAAACAGTATGAAGAAACAAGGGAACAAGTTGCTCCAAACAAACCAAGATGCTCCCATAATAGAATCCAATGACAAAACAGGAGAAGAAATGACAAAGAAGGAGTTTAAAATGTACGTAGTCAGGCTCCCCACTCTGTGCCACCGTCACCAGCAGCACCACCACCACCCTGGGCGTAACTCTGTCCTGGGTGTACCTCCTGTGCTCCGTGGGATCCCCATCCACTCCCCCAGCCACTTCCATTTTGGGAAATGGCAGCTGCCACCACAGCGCCCTCAACATGGTAGCCTCCACACTGGACAAGGTCTGGAGGCAGCCGCCCACTGCAGCACCACCCACAACAGCGCTGCATTTCCAAACAGGCCACCGAACACCATCACATGGCCCACTTTCGTTGCCCCATCTCGGAAAGCGGTCACCTTCATCTTGGCACACCTCTGCCTCCATCTTGGGTTACCTCTGCTGCTGCCATCACCATCTTTAGTTGGCACAGCTTCCATCATGGGACAACATGGGAAGTGGTGGTTGCCACCACCACTGCAACCAACTGGGGACGCAGCCACTTCTATCTAGGGGCAACAGCCAGGGACTGAAAGACCATCACCAAAGTTCCTGCAGGTTTGGTTACACCTGAGGTCTCTCTGATAGGTATGAAAATAGCCACCATCTTGCTGAAGAGGCAGGCGAGAACTATGCACAGGATTGGTAGACTGGAAGAGGATGTGAGGGTATCTTGATCCCAGCTTAACCAGGCAACCAGCCTGGAATCCAGCATCCACCAATCAATTGATTCCACCAGTTTGGAAGTCAACAGGGCTCTCTGGCTCCCAAAACCCCAGTCTCCCAACCCCCTCCAGCCAGGGTGGTCCAGCATTGTGTCCACCCTGCATCTCTCAACGCGTGATCCTGATGTGCCAGATACAGAACAGCTCTCCATGACAGGTGCACAGGTCGCAGCACTCAGCCCTCAAGACCTCTGGAGAGAGAGGTTCCTGATTGGGAAGTTGAAAGGCTGGGGGAAGGAGAGATACAGTGTGGAGACAAAATCAGAGACCAGGAATTGTGGGGTCCGCAGGCAATATAAGGGGCTAAGACCAGGCTCCTGCATCACACGAGTAGACCCCAAAGGAGATTCCTGGGGTGCAGTCTTAAAAAAGGGACTGGCAATTACTATACCCTGCCTCTAGGAGTTGTGCCTCCAAAACTAACTCCTCCCACCCTCGTAACCTTCATCTTCCTGAGGATGGAGATCCAGCAAACTCCTGACAACCCCACCTATTGGAAGAAAAGGGAAGCAGAGAAGACACTGAACTCCAGCAGAGGCAATTATTCAATTTGCCTTTGAGTTTTTTTTTTTTCTTTCTTTCTTTTCCCACCTCACATCTCCGACATTTTGAAACCAAGTATTTTTCATGCATCAGGCTACTGCGGACTGGGATATCTGAATAGTATATTACAGTTTTGTTCTAGATTCTTTTATTTTTAGTTTTTCTTTTCCTTTTTTTTCTTTTTCTTTTTAACTCGCTCTATATATCGTCCTCTCACTGATCTGTATCCCCAGAGTCGCTTTCTCTCTTTTCTCCTGCTAACAGCCAACTTCTTTGGATTCCACATTCACTCTTCCTATGATCTAATATCTCTACATACTCACCTCCTGCCTCATAAACAACACATCCTACACAACCCCAGTTCTCTCATTGTCCATCATTAGAAACTGTAGACCCTTTTGCAAACCTACTGCTTGTATTGTAGATAATAATCGAACACATCATTTCTATTTATTGTGACAAAACTGTAAACGTCTTCATAGAGGCTATTTGGCTTAAGGCTGCATATTGTTTGCATTGGGTGCTGCTCATATTGATCTTACTGGCATTAGATCTGCTATTTTGTTGCCATCATTATTCTCTCTCCCCCACACCACTTTACAACCCAGATTGCCAGCCCACAAACCGCCTAGCCAGTAATTGGTCCAGATTGTTAGTCCGCAAACCTCCTCGACATCCATTGGTCCGTTGTTAGTAGCCCACGAAATACCACAGCTTAAAAATGACTCCACCGCCATTGTTTCCCTCTCTCCCTTGTTCTCGCTCCTGGTGCGTTCTAGTTCTCTCTCTCTCTCTCTCATTCACCCTGCAGGCAAACACTCTGCCTCTCCGCTCAATAAAATCTCTTGCGTGAGTTCCCGCATCTGGAGTGGTTTCTGGGTGCTTTTATTGGTGCCGTGACTCGGAGAAAAGATAACCTCTTCAACAAATGGTGCTGGAAGAACTGGAAATCCATATGCAACAGAATGAAATTAAACCCCTATTTCTCACTCTGCACAAAACTCAACTCAAAGTGGATCAAAGACTTAGGCATTAGACCAAAGACCCTGTGCATAATACAAGAAAAAGTAGGCCCAACTCTCCATCATGACTGCTCAGGAACCCATCTCCTCAAGAAGACTCCTACAGCACAAGAAGTAAAATCAAGAATCAGTAAATGGGATTGTGTCAAACTAAAAGCACTTTACAGCAAAATAAACAATCAAGAACATGAAGAGAAAGAGCCTACAGAATGGCAGAAAATCTTTACTACCTTCACCTCAAATAGAGCACTAATCGCCAGGAACGCAAAAAACTTAACACCCCCCCCCCAAAAAAAAAAAAAAACACTGAACCCAATCAATAAATGGGTTAAGGAACTGAATAGACACTTCACAGAAGAAAATAATATAATCAATCAACAAATATATGAAAAAAGTTCATCTGTAGGAATTAGAGAAATGCAAATTAAAACAACTCTAAGGAGAGTCCTTGGGCGAGACTTCCCCACTGGGGAGGTAAGGCCCACAGAGCCAGGACCAGACCAGTCGGGCCCCAGCCCACAGTCTAGGGCCCTTGCAGTTGACCATCTGTCAACACGTGGAGGTGCCTCTGCCAACTAACAGAGAATATACCCCACGTGGAGTCCACCATCCCTAGAGGCGCAGCATACTTTTGGGTCAGCGTATCATCAAGTTTCTCCAAGACTTCAGGCTACTGAAGACTAGGAAAGGGGAAGATACATGACCAAAATGAGAAAACAAGGGGAGAAAGTGTCCCAAACAAACCTACATGCTACATCAATAAAATCCAATGACACGGTAATAGTCATTCTAATTGAAATGAGATGAACTATTAGGGTGTTTTTGATTTGTGTTACGCCACCTGAAATTCCCCTCAGTGCTTGACAAGGATTCTGCTGAGTAATAAAGATGTTTGCAAAGTCTCATCTCATTGGGAATTTGGGTTGCCGGCTTTCCTTCTTTGCTTGCTTAGTATGTGTAGGTTTACTATTAATATTTTATGTGTTTTCCCTGAAAATAGGGGTCTTAACAGAACCAGGGTTAGAACATGAAAACCAGATTTCTTATGGAACAGTGATTTCAGATTTAGTCATTTGCTATGAAACTCTGAGTAACCAAGATTGCTATGAGAAAATACAAAAACAGATTCTAGCTGCCGATCCCCTGTTGACTACTCTCAGATGACCTGAAACACGTAGACAAATAATTCCAACCCCATCAGGAAGGAATAACAGGTACAGAAGAAATAAAGTGTTCCTCTGTTGGGGGCTATGCCATGCGGACTACACCAAGATGGTACCTGGCAACCAGCCAGAGGTTGTTTTGATCACATTGGTGGTGAAGAGGTTGATTAACATAAGCACACCCAGGTGATTTATCATTGGCCGTATTCAATTAAGTCCACTCACACAACGTGTGTACAGGTGTTCCTGAGTGCTCCTGACCGTGCCTGCTCCTTTTGACCTTTGCCATGATTGGACAGCTAGTTCTTCGCCTAATCTTTGCATAATTGGCGTCAGCCCTACCCTTCACCTCCTGGAGATATAAGCCGGCTCTCCTCGAGCGCCGGGGTTCCGGGTTTCCTGAATCAACAATAAACCGTTCCAAATTCAAGAGCCTCACTACTCGTTTGTCGCCCGCACCAAATTGACTCCGCTGGACGGCATCATTCCTCAATGTTAAGTTCACACAGTATAAGATGATATCATATATTTGTTAGCTTAAAATGTCAAGCATTTATTAACTACAGCAGCAGTAGTCACACGACTGACTTTAATTCAACCCTACTTAACTTGCTTTAACCTTTATGATCAGTTAAATATTAATATGTCTTATTGTTTAGTTATAGGTTATAACAAGTAAACAATTACTAGAATAATTAGAATACTTCATTGTCTAGTCTAGTAACGATCATACAAAATATTTTTGTTTTTCTCCGTGTGACCTTTTCCTGTTCTGGAAAAACATGTGTAACTGCCTACATTTTACTGTATAAAAAGCTGGCTGGGAAAATAAAATTTAGAACATAGCATCCAAAAAAAAAGTAAAATCCAATAACAGCATGGCAGAAGAAATGTCTGAAAGAGAGTTCAGAATGTACATAGTTAAAATGATCAAGACGCAAACAATGAGATAAGAGAGATCATTCAATGCAGGCATTGAATGATCACACCAATCAACAGTTAAAAGAGCAAATGCGGGAGGCAAAGGATCATTTCGATAAAGAGATAGAGATTCTGAAAAAAATACCAAACAGAAATTCTTGAAATGAAGGAAACAATAAACCAAATTAAAAACTCCATAGAAAGCATAACCAATAGGATAGAACACCTGGAAGACAGAACCTCAGACATTGAAGACAAAATATTTAATCTTGAAAAAAAGCTGACCAAACAGAGAAGATGGCAAGAAATCATGAACAAAATCTACGAGAATTATGGAATATCATGAACAGAACAAATTTAAGAATTATTGGGATTAAAGAAGACACAGAGAAATAAACCAAAGGAATGAACAATCTATTCAATGAAATAATGTCACAAAATTTCCCAAATCTGAAGAACAAAATGGAAAATCAAATGCAAGATGCTAATAGGATTCCAAATACACAAAATTACAACAAACCCACACAAAGGCACATTATAATTAAAATACCTAACATACAAAATAAAGACCGAATTTTAAAGGCTGTGAAAGAAGAAAATCAAATTACATTCAGGGGGAAAACAATAAGGATATCAGCAGATTTCTCAACCCAGACCCTAAAAGCTAGAACAGCCTGGAACAGCATTTTTCAAGCTCTGAAAGAACATCGATACCAACCAAGAATCTTATACCCAACAAAACTTACCTTCAGATTTGACGACGAAATAAAATCCTTCCATGATAAACAAAAGCTAAAAGAATTTACAAATAGAAAGCCCGCACTCCAGAATATTCTCAACAAAATATACCATGAGGAAGAAATGAAAAACAACAATGTAAGTCAGGAAAGGGAGGAACTACCCTAAAGGAAAAGTCAGTCGAAGGAGAAACCAAGTCAAGTTGAAAACCAAAAATAAGCCAAAATGACCGGGAATACAAATCACATTTCAATAATAACCCTGAATATTAAAGGCCTGAACTTATCAATCAAAAGACACAGTCTGGCAGATTGGTTTAAAAAGAAAGACCCAACAATACGCTGCTTTCAAGAGACTCATCTCATAGAAAAGAATACCCACAGACTAAAGGTGAAAGGATGGGAAAAAACATACCATGTACATGGACCCAGCAAGAAAAGCAGGGGTATTCATCCTCATATGAGATAAAGTGGACTTAAAGACAAAGTTAGAATGGATAAAGAAGGACATTAAGGGAAGCATAAATCAGCAAGACATAACAATCATAAATATTTATGCCCCAAACAATGGCTCATCTGTGTACGTCAAACAACTCCTTCTCAATCCCAGGAACCAAATAGACCACAACACAGTTATACTGGGTGACTTTAACACCTCTCACACTACTAGACAGATCTTCCAAATAAAAACTGAACAAAGAAACCACAGATCTCAATAACACAATTGATAATTTAAACTTAACAGACATATATAGAATATTCCATCAATGAGCGAACATACTTTCTTCTCAGCAGCACATGGATCCTTCTCTAAAATAGATCATATGTTATGCCACAAAGCTACTCTTAGAAAATACAAACAGATAGAGATACTACCTTGTATTCTATCAGATCATAATGGAATTAAATTAGAAATCAATGACAAAATAAAAAACAGAAACTACTCCAACACCTAGAGATTAAATGATATACTACTGAATGACGCATGGATAACAGAAGACATCAGGAGGGAAATAAAAAAATTCTTAGAGGTAAATGAGAACAAAGATACAACATATCAAAATCTCTGGGACACTATGAAAGCAGTACTAAGAGGAAAATTCATTTCATGGAGCACATTCAATAAAAGAAAAAAAAGTCAACAAATAAATGATCTAACGCTACAGCTCAAAGCCCTAGAAAAAGAAGAATAGAGCAACACCAAAAGTAGTAGAAGACAAGAAATAGTTAAAATCAGAGCTGAAATCAATGAAATTGAAACAAAAGAAACAATCAAAAAACTTGACACTAAAAAGTTGGTTCACTGAAAAACAAGAAAACACAATTGATAAACCCTTAACCACACTAACAAAGAGAGAGAAAACTCAAATTACTAAAATCCTGAATGAACAAGAAAATATCATGATAGACACGAGTGAAATACAAAACATAATTAGAAAGCTATTTTGAAAATCTATACTCCAACAAAATAGAAAATCTCAAACATCAACAGGTTTCTAGAGACATATGATCCACCCAAACTGAATCAGGAGGACATACACAATTTAAATAGATCAATTTCAAGAAATGAAATAGAAGAAGTCATCAAAAGCCTACCAACGAAGAAAAGTCCAGGACCAGATGGATTCTCCGTCAAGTTCTACAAGACCTTCAAAGAAGAGCTCATTCCAATACTCCTCAAAATATTCCATGAAATAGAAGAGGAGGGAACCCTCCCAAACTCATTGTATGACGCTAATATCACCCTGATACCTAAACCAGACAGAGACACATGGAGGAAAGAATATTTCAGACCAATATCCCTAATGAAAATAGATGCAAAAATTTTTAACAAAATTTTAGCAAATCGCATACAAAAACATATTAAAAAGATAGTACATCATGATCAAGTGGGTTTTATCCCAGGGATGCAAGGTTGGTTCAACATCAGGAAATCAATAAATGTAATTCACCACATCAACAGACATAAAGTTAAGATCACATGATTATTTCAAAAGATGCATAAAAAGTATTTGATAAATACAGCACCCCTTCATGCTCAAAACACTAGAAAAAATAGGGATAATAGGAACATTCCTCAACATTGCAAAGCCTATCTATGCTAAGCCCATGGCCAATATCATTCTAAATGGTGAAAAACTGAAAGCATTCCCCCTAAAAACTGGAACAAGGCAGGGATACCCTCTTTCACCACTTCTATTCAACATTGTCCTTGAAACTCTAGCCAGAGCAATTAGACAAACCAAAGAAATTAAAGGGATATGAATAGGGCAAGAAGAACTCAAACGATCCCTATTTGCTGATGACATGATTCTATATTTAGAGGAGACGAAAAATTCCACCAGAAAACTTCTAGAACTCATAAGTGAATTCAGTAAAGTAGCAGGATATAAAATCAATGCTCATAAATCTAATGCATTTTTTTATTTAGCTTTTAATTTTTTACAGACTGCATTTTGATTCATTGTACACAAATGGGATACATCATTCGTTTCTATGGTTGTATACAATGTAGATTCGTACAATTTATGTAATCATACATGTACATAGAGTAATGACGTCTGTCTCATTCCACCATTTTTCATACCCCCCTCCCTATCATTTCCTTCTACATATTCTAAAGTTTGCCCATTATTCTATCATTCCCCACCCCCACCCCCATTATATATCATTCTCCACAAATCAGGGAAAACATTTGGCCTTTGGTTTTTTGGAATTGACTTATTTCACTTAGCATGATATTCTCCAATTCCATCCATTTATTTGCAAACGCCATAATATTATTCTTCTTTATGGTTGAATAGTATTCCATTGTGTATATATACCAGAGTTTCTTTATCCATTCATCTGTTGAAGAGCACCTAGGTTGGTTCCACAATACAGCTATTGTGAACTGAGCTGCTATAAACATTGATGTGGCTGTGTTACTGCAGTTTGCTGATTTTAGGTCCTTTGGGTATAAACCGAGGAGTGGGATAACTGGGTCAAAAGGTGGGTCTGTTCCACGTTTTCTTAGGATTCTCCACACTGCTTTCCAGAGTGGCTGCACCAATTTGCAACTCCACTAGCAATGTATGAGTGTACCTTTCTCACCACATCCATGGCAACATCTATTATTGTTTGTGTTCTTGATAATAGCCATTCTAATTCATAAGCGATGAATCATCTGAAAGAGAATTTAGGAAAACTACCCCATTCACAATAGCCTCAAAGAAAATAAAATACTTGGGAATCAATCTAACAAAAGAGGTAAAAGACTTCTACAATGAGAACTAGAGAACACTAAAGAAAGAAATAAAAGAAAACCTTAGAAGATGGAAAGATCTCCCATGTTCTTGAATAGGAAGAATTAACATTGTCAAAATGGCCATACCACCAAAAGTGCTATACAGATTCAATGCAATTCCAATTAAAATTCCAATGACATACCTCATAGAAATAGACCAAGCAATCATGAAATTTATCTGAAAAAATAAAAGACCCAGAATAGCTAAAGCAATCCTTAGCAGGAAGAATGAAACAGGGGTTATCACAATACCAGAACTTCAACTATACCTCAAAGCAATAGTAACAAAAACAGCATGGTATTGGCACCAAAATAGACAGGTAGATCAATGGTACAGAATAGAGGACACGGACACAAACCCAAATATATACAATTTTCTCATAGTAGACAAAGGAGCCAAAAATATGCAATGGAGAAAAGATAGCTTCTTCAACAAATGGTGCTGGGAAAACTGGAAATCCATATGCATTGAATCCATATGCAGAATGAAACTAAACCCCTATCTCTCACCCTGCACAAAACTCAACTCAAAATGGATCAAGGACCTCAGAATCAGACCAGAGACCCTGCATCGTATAGAAGAAAAAGTAGATCCAAACCTTCAACATGTTGGCTTAGGATCAGACTTCCTTAACAGGACTCCCATAGCACAAGAAATAAAAACAGGAATCAATAATTGGGATAGATTCAAACTAAAAAGCTTTTTCTCAGCAAAGGATACTATCACCAATGTGAAGATAGAACCTACAGAGTGGGAGAAAATCTTTGCCGCTCATACTTCAGATAGAACACTAATTTCCAGAATGTATAAAGAACTCAAAAAACTTTACACCAAGAATACAAATAACCCAATAAAAATGGGCTAAGGATATGAACAGACGCTTCACAGAAGAAGATGTACAAGCAATCAACAGACATATGAAAAAATGTTCAACATCTCTAGTAATAAGAGAAATGCAAATCAAAACTACCCTAAGATTCCATCTCACCCCAATTAGAATGGCGATTATCAAGAACACAAGCAACAAAAGGTGTTGGCGAGGATGTGGGGAAAAAAGTACACTCATACATTGCTGGTGGGGTTGCAAATTAGTGCGGCCACTCTGGAAAGCAGTATGGAGATTCCTCAGAAAGCTTGGAATGAACCCACCATTTGACCCAGCTATCCCACTCCTTGGCTTATACCCAAAGGACTTAAAATCAGCATACTACAGAGATACAGCCACATCAATGTTCATTGCTGCTCAGTTCACCATAGCCAGATTGTGGAACCAACCTAGATGTCCTTCAATTGATGAATGGATAAAGAAACTGTGGCATATATATACAATGGAATATTACTCCGCCATAAAGAATGATAAAATTATGGCATTTGCAGGCAAATGGATGAAATTGGAGAATATCATGCTAAGTGAGATAAGCCAATCTCAAATAACCAAAGGACAAATGATCTCGCTGATAAGCGGATGATGACACATAATGGGGGGGTGGGAGGGGTTAGCGTTAGGGTTAGGGTTAGGTTTAGGGTTATGGTTAAGGAGGGTGGCAAGAATGGAGGAAGGAAGGACTGTATAGAGGAAAAAGAGGGATAGGAGGGCTGGGGGACAAGGAAAAAAAAAACAATGAATCAAACAACATTACCCTATGTAAATTTATGATTACACAAATAGTATGCCTCTACTCCATATACAAACAGAGAAACAACATGTATCCCATTTGTTTACAATAAAAAAAAAAATAGAATGCTTGCCTAGCATGCACAAGGCCCTGGGTTTAATTCCAGCACCACAATAAATAAATGAAATTTAAAAAGTAAAAATAAAATATTTACTCTCCAAAAAAAAAAAAAAAAAAGAAGAAACTACCCTAAGATTCCATCTCACCCCAATTAGAATGGCAATTATCAAGAATACAAGCAACAATAGGTGTTGGTGAGGATGTGGGGGGAAAAGGTACACTCATACATTGCTGGTGGGGCTGCAAATTAGTGCAGTCACTCTGGAAAGCAGTGTGGAGATTCCTTAGAAAACTTGGAATGGAATCACCATTTGACCCAGCTATCACACTCCTTGGCCTATACTCAAAGGACTTAAAATCAGCATAGTTCAGTGATGCAGCCACATCAATGTTTATAGCAGCTCAATTCACAATACTAAACCTATCCAGCTGGATAAAGAAAATATGGTATATATATATATATATATATATATATATATATATATATATATATACACACAATAGAATTTTATTCAGTCTTAAAGAAGAATGAAATTATGGCATTTGCAGGTAAATGGATGGAAGTGGAGACTCTTATGCTAAGCGAAATAAGCCAATCCCCAAAAAACAAAGGCTAAATATTTTCTCTGATGTGTGGATGCTAATTCTCAATGGGCTGCAGGGACATTTGGAAGAATAGAAATACTTTGAATTAGACAGACGGAAGTGAAGGGAAGAGAGGGGGTATGGAGTAGGAAGGACACTAAAATGAATCAGACATTATTACCTGATGTGCACATATGATTACTCGACTGGTATAATTCTACATCATGTACAACCAGAAGAGTGAGAAGTTATACTCCATTTATGTATGATGTGTCAAAATGCATTCTACTGTCTTGTAAGACTAATTAGAACAAATTTTTAAAAGAATAAAAAATGACTGCTATATTGAAATTTGCAATATAATTCAAATTTGACTGCTATATGGAAATCTATGATCTGCCAAAACTGAATTATAGGACACATTTTCTACAGGTGAACATTTTTCCCTCTGTCCACACACACAAATAAACTAGGTCTTAAGAGAGAATACAAATATCTAGTGCTATTATTTGTATGGTTTTTCAAGTATGCACTATGAAAATCAACATGAAAATTATTCCTACTTTAACTTTTAAGTCAAACCAAGATCACCAGAAAGAATCCTCAAAGAGGAATTAAGTTTGATTCAACAAAGTCAGAATTGTGATCTAGAGAATCTGATTCAGGTCACAAACTATATGGTTAATATCTTCCTTGAACACAGGAAATAATAATATGAACAGATTTAGGTAAATAGACAAATTTTTGTACTTCTGCATTTCATACCATCATTTAATTACATTTTTCTTTACTAACATTAACTATGATCTAATACAAGTCATTAAGTATTATAAATGAAATTATAACCATTTATTTCTCAAATGTTTTGAGATATTTACATGTCAGCTGAGAGCTTAGTCTCATTCCAAAAGCAATTATTTCTTCTGCAAGTTTTGTGCTAAATCAATGCAATTAGTTTTCTGACAGAGCTTCTTTCTTAGAAAAAAAAAAAAAAAACACATTTTACTTATATATACAGTATACAAAAATATTCAACATTTCTATAATTCTATTGGAAGGAAAACTTTTTTATTCAGTTTTCCATCAAAAGTTCCAAGCATGCTTAAATATATATTCAATTCATCCATTTTCATTATTTATAACTAGATATGGTGTAGATGTTGGTTTTAGGGTTTGGCAATGACAGATAAGCCTGAAAGTATTTGCCCATCCCTCACTCAACTTATCCAGGGTCCAGGTGAGGAGAGTATTTGGCAGGTGGGCATCATTCAGTACTGCCTAGACCTATCAGCATCACAGCTCCAATCACAAGGTATCAAATAAGCAGACTTAAAACTTGAGCTCATCACAAAGAAATGTAGTTCTACTGATCTTTCCTCTATTTTGATGAATTTCCCATTTTTTTTCCTTTCTCTCTTTTTTTCTCTCCACCCCCAGTCTTATTTTGGATTAGTTTCTACAAATCACAGAAAACATTCAACCTTTGACTTTTGGGGACTGGCTTATTTGACTTGGCATTACACTTTCCAGTTCCATCCATTTACTAAAAAATACCATAATGTCATTCTTCTTCATAACTGAGTAATACTCCATTGTCATAAAGGGGACGGAGAAGGAGGAAGGAGGGACCAGAGAGGGAAAGAACAGTGGTATAAATATGACTGAACTTTCATATGTACTTATGTGAATATGCCACAGTGAATCTTAACTTCAAATATATCCACCCCACAAGACACTAATTAATTATATATATATGCATATATATATATGTAAATTTCAGAAAGATCAGTAGAAAGAGGGGAGCAGGGGGAGGCAGGAGAGGGGAAGAAGTGTTGGGGACTAAATTAGAGCAAATTATATTCCTTCCATGCTTTTGTGAATATGTCAAAATGTTGCGAACGTGAAGAGTTAGGTTTGGCTGACACTCCGTCATTAGTACAAGAATGCTGAAGGGAAGAGCTTAATAGTGTTCTCTCTGAGAATATCCATTTTGCCTTAATCCCACAGGACGTGCACAATTCTTAGTATATAGAGTCTATGCATGGAAAATATCTAATGAATGAATAACTTAATTCTCTTAAAGTTCTAGTTTGTTTTTGAAGTCTGTGTATGACATTTTGTTCCTGTAACAAATTCACCATCATATATAACAGACTGTAGAATCATTTGTGCTACACAACTGTTACTAGTAGACTGGCTGTCAGTTTGCTAATAGAGGAAAGTTGTGGGTTGAGGTGATTTGTGTGATTTTAAATGCTTATTTTAAATATCTTATTACTCAAAGGGAGTACTTTTTTGTTTTGTACATTTGAAGATATGAACCTTTGCAGACAAGCTCATGAAATTATTAGTCACAAGTATTAAATAAAATGAAGTTAAATAAATTTTATTTTCTATTTTTAAAAAGTTGTCTGTAAATTGAGTGATTAGTAAACTGAATCACATTTTCGCCAGTGATTTATTTTTTAATTTAATTTTTTTTTATTTTTACAGACTGCATTTTGATTCATTGAACACAAATGGGGTACATCTTTTTGTTTCTATAGTTGTGCATGATGTAGATTCACACCATTCGTGTAATCATGCATGTACATAGGGTAATGATGTCTGTCTCAGTCCACTATCTTCCATACCCTGCTCCATTTCCCTCTATGTAATCTAAAGTTCCTTCTCCAGCGATTTCTATTATGATTTCAAAAGTAAACTAGGGAAAGTGATAGGATGAAATAAAATATATTAATTGTTGCTAAGTGATTTTTGTTTTCATGTAGAGAAATGTCTTTATAATGTACATTACAAGCATTGGATTGGGGCACAGTTCAGCTGTCTACCTCCCATGTACCTGTATTGTCATTCTGGGGTCCCAGAGAGGAGAAGAGTGTTTATCACCTGAAAAGGGTAGAGATTTTCAAGTGCTCACTTGTGAGCTATCTCTCGACCCCATTGTGGGCATCATGACATATAGTCAGGTACTGAAAAGAGTGAGCTGATAGTGGCATTTACCGGAAAAAGGCAGACATTGGGCAAAACTTGGAGGCGCCTGGGAGGAGGAATCACACGCCTGCGCATCCGCTCACCACGTGGAGCGGCTCCTCATTGACTGACTGTGAGGCAGAGTGTGGACCTGACGGACACCTGGCACAGGGGGCTGTCCCACTTCAAATCCCTTTCTGTGCTGCAGGCTAAACCAGTTGCAGATGCTAACGTGTGAACCCACCAGGCTGACTTGCCATGGCTGGATGTACATATTATTTTTCATAAGGAGGCAGTAAGTCATTTTATGTTAGGGCATTTAAAACTATTGTCTGTCTAGAATGTTAAGATCTGTCTTGCTCCAGGAACCTGAATGTGGAAGAGGCTGTACAAAGCCCACTTTACACAAGAGTCAGCAGTCAGAACTCAAAACCTCCACTCTGTTTTTTTAAAATTCTTCCTCTCTCTCCCCGATGGACCGCTCTTCCCCATTGGCTCTGTCGCCTCCTTTATTTTGTTCCTTTTTATGCTTTTCCATAGGCTGAGAGTTCCTGGCCTCACTTCCTGAGGATGGAACCTCCACCCCTTGCATTCTGCCTCCTTCTCTGTCCCCCTAATGATGTGATTGCCACCATTGGTACCATCTGCACTGGTGGTCAGACTGAATTTTGATGATGATTATGGGATACCAGGGCACTGGATGAAGAAGTAGAAGGGCACAGGGCATACAATGCAGCTAGGTGGTCAGGGAGTGAGATCCGGTGAGGAGTGACTTGGACAGATTTTACACCAATGGTCCTTGGATTCAATCCCATGAAAAGTTTTACTGGGGCTGTGCAGATTCCAGCCTCAGGGCCTCAGTTCCTGGGGATAGGAACCTTTTAGAAGACAGCTCTTCCTTCAGCATTCTTGTACTAATGACGGAGTGTCAGCCAACCCTAACTCTCCACGTTCACAACAGTCCTGCACTCATTCACCCACCCTTCCTCCTCCCTTAGCCCAGTGGCTCTGTCGGACAAAATAATTCTAAACGCTAATGTGTGCAGATGGATTCCATCTCCCGGGGGACTTTACCGTTGGCATTGGGTCTTCAATCCGCCCCCCACTCACCCGTGCCATCATCCACGTTCTCCACCTCCATCACCTCGGTATTGATCCGGCCCCGGAAGAGGTACCGATGTCCATCCGTGGATGCCTTGCTGTTCTTCAACCGTCTTTAAATGAATGAAACCACAAAGTCTTTGTTACTAGACTTCATGCAAAACGATGTCAAAACATCATACTTTAAGAGATTCTTCAGGGGAAAAAAAACAGGCATCAATTCAGTCAACGGTACAAGAGTTTTTGGCACTTGGTGATTTGACTTATGTTCTAGTTGCTTTAAAAGCTGCGACAGATAAACTAATTTCTTTAAATAAATTTACGTTCTGAGCTAAAGATCATACACAGGTGGGAGAGTTGACCAAATACTTTTGCTCAATATCGGACATCTGCCTTACCCAGTCAAACTCTGACACACTCTACAGGTTCATTATTTTCATTCTGCATTTGAGTTAGTTTCACCTTCATTTCTCATTGCTCAGTAGCTAGTAATTCCCATTTTTAAGAATCCCTGGTAAATAAATACATTAAGTTCTCTCCTCTTCAAAGAAACTAACCATGTTAGAAGTTCTTAAGCTGAGAGACATTCAGGTGTAAAAATATTTCTTCTATACTCATTTTATGATATGATTACTGCATGCTTGTTGAACAAGTCACTTAATGCATTTATAATCCTTTCCAAAGTTATTTTAAAAATAACTCAAAACATGTTTAAAAAAATTTGTGTAGACTATGTGTAGTGCCAACCTTTAATCACAAAAAGTATATAACACAGTAAAGCACCAAGGTTTACAGATGAACATTAACAATGAACTAGGAAGTTGTGGATTAGAATTCTAAACAATTTAAATGTTTTAAAACAACAAAACATGTTTTAAATTAAACAGAAATGAGCCTGAGAAATTATTCATAGACGCTAAAAAATACCTAGTCATTCAAGAGATTTCAGTGACCCAGACTCTTCAATTTGACTCACTGACAAAAGTCTGGCCACCAACTGAATAGACAGAAGCAAAGATTAATTTACTGTGCTATCTAGGCACACCTAGTACAAGATGTGCCTGTCCACCACCTGCAGCATCCCTCCTCCCTTGCAGTTAGACACCCGCCCTGAAGTGGGTGGTTGAACACAGGAGGTGTCTCAAGATACTGCCACCCCAGCCCCAGGGCTCCCTCCTTGAAAAAGATTGTATATTCCTGGTCTATTTATCCTAAACCCTCATCAAACTTAGCAGTCCTTCATCACTACTAAGAACAACAGATGATAATTAATCTCACTGGAGAGTCGGTGAGCCCCAAACCTGCACCACCCTGCATTCTCAACTTCATGTTGACAGCAACCTCTACATGTCCTCAGTTAATAAGCCTAAATAAATCCTTAAATCAGGAATTCAGGACAAGTAACTATGAATTGGCATCACTGAAGGTCAGATTATACATTCCTTAAGGATGCTTACTAAACAGTAGGAATTTAACTTGGTAAAACATTTTCAGTTAACTTATTTAACAATTATAGCCATAACATAACATCAATTTGTATACTGATGCTAATTTTGCCAAAGCTCTGGACTTGCTGACAGACAGACTGATAGACAGATCGGTAAGATCAACTGTATTGAAAAAAGATCTCATTCTCAAACAGATGCCTTTGAATATTCCACCAAAACACCTTCATTCACATTAAATATTCTCTGTGTGTGTGGTACTGGTGATCAAACTCAGGGGTGCTTTAACACTAAGCTTCATCCCAGCCCTTTTTATTTTTTGAGACAGAGCCTCATTAAGTTGCTGGCCTAGAACTCAATTCTCCTGCTTCTACCTCCCAACTCCCTAGGATTACAGGCATGGGTAAAACTAATTACCTCATCTTCCTAAAGCTTACTTCTATTCACCCCTACGCTATCAAACACAAGAATTTAAAAGAGAACAATAAAAGAAATAAATAGGTTCATTTCCACAAAGTAAAAAGATGTTTTGAGCTGGACATGGTGGCATATGCCTGTGGTCCCAGTTATTCAGGAAACTAAGGTCGGAGGACAGCTGGAGCCCAGGAGTTCAAGACCAGTCTGGGATACACAGCAAGATTCCATCTCAAAAAAAAGGCGATGGGTGGGAGGGCAGAATTTTTTAAACTCCATTAAGGTAGAGATGACAACAATTTGATTCTCTTAGACCTGTTCCCTTTCCTGAAGGTTCATGTTGCAGTTCTGTGTTTTCTTGCTTCATGTCATCACCATTTTAAAAACTACTATCTCTTGCTAGAGAATTTAATACTGTAATCCACATCTCTGAAATACCATACATCATCAACTTAGCTGCCAAATTTTCACTCATTTTCTCTGGGCATCTTGCTTAACAGACTTAGGAAAAGTCATCATTTCAAGAGATAAAGATGGAAACTCCCTTAATTCTGCCTAGTAAATCAGTTTTGTATCTCTCATTCTCACTCTACCAAAAAATGGCTGGTGAGTTTCCTGATTTCTGAACTTAGCATATACAATCACTCAATATCCTGCACTTCCAACCTTTCACTGTGCCTATTAATTGAATGAAGCTTACTGGTACCATCTCACTGAACTAGTGTCCCAGTTACAGTCAGCGTTTTGAGAAGTTTTACTCAACCTGTTAAAAGGTGCTAAGAAAACAAGGAAAACCTGAAAAAGTGGAAAAGCAACCACTGGATTAGAAACACAGTGGATCCTTGCACATGAGCAGGTTAGTGGATTAGAGTGGACTAGAGTCTCACTGAATGTTGTGAAGGGGAGAATAAGAAATGAGGAATTAGAAATATGACAACCTAAAACTCTTCCCAGAAAGTCAGCTATGAAAGAGAGCAGAGAGATAGGAGACAGTGTGACACAAGAGATATGTCTTTTTTAAAGATAAGAGATATCAAGCAATATTTGGAGTCAAAGTGATAGGTTCAAGGGTCAGAGAGTAACTTAGGTGGGAACATCAGAGGAGGAGAAGTAGCAGGACAGGGGATGGTGGTCAGAGTGGGATGCTTACAATGGAAGATTTTCTACTTCACAACTGCTGGTATTGACAAGGTAAAGGGACATCAAAGGATAGGCAGCTCAAGTGTAATGGAGGAAAAGGATCATCGCAGATGAAGACACTGGATGTACAGGCCCCAAAGTCTGGATAGATCTCTATGTAAATTTTGAACTTTCCAAAAATGGTGACAGGAATAGGGTGGAAAGAAAGTGACCCAAGAGCTAAAGCAATCACTGGATTTGTGTGCAGCAGGGAGATAATAAGTGTTCCGTAGAAGAGAGTCACCAGGAACATCAGTGGGTCAGGAAGACTAGTGGCATGAACTTCACATTTGCTGAGATTCTTGAGGGAAGAGGGGGAAATGGTTAAGAAGCAGGTTTGGGAAACAGGGAAGGCACATGGGTCTCTCCTACAGGCCCTGGGGTATACAGATTAGGAACAAACACCCCTCCTTGGTAGGGCTCCGGGGAGACAGCGTCCCGAGATGGGAGTGACACTTCTGTGAGGTCTACCAAGAAGGTGAAGAGACCAAGCAGATAGGCTGAGGACATGAAGCAATTTACTGGTGAGAGGATGAGCTCTGGGAAACACAAAGGAAAACAAGAAACTGTGAGATGGATGGACCATTTCTGAAGCGAAACTTGTTTATGATCTTACCTGTGTTTCCTTTTGCAGTATACCAAAAGATTATCAAAAAGAAAAAACACCCGTTCTTGAATATTTCCAGAGGAAATTTTCAGTAAGACTCCACACATCAACATTTCAGTACAGGTGTCCGTGATGTTGGACCCCTAAGTCAAAAAAAAAAAAATTAAATTAATAACCTCTGATTACTTGGTTGAGACCTCTGTATGCAAAGATTCTTCTCCTTAAAAGTATACTTCTTTTTATTAAGAAGCAATATAGAAACAGGATAAAGTGCAAACACTATTAAGTAGTTATACTGAATGTAGGTCTCCTTCCCCTCCCAGGTTCCAGGTCAGTCTCAGCAGAGATGTTCTGGGTGTGTGTTCAGACAGCTAATGTACATATGCACAAGACACAAACATTATAATCATGTCGTCTATGTTATTTTGAAAGGAGATAATTTCAAACTAATTCATAACATTAATGTTCATATTGTCCCTTTCTTATTTGTTTCTCCAGTATGGAGAAAAGGATCCATGGACATGTAAAAAAAAAAAAAAAAGTGTATGAAATTGTTTGAATTATTAGCAGTTATCAATTTATATATCCATCCTTGGTATGGAAAAGCATAAGAGAAAAAAAAATGACATAAAGGGAACAACCTTCCAAAGAGCCTCAGATTTATTAAAAGAAGGCACGGGAAAACTTACTGATTAAACAAGGCTTTACTGAGTGCCCACAAAGATTACATGATTAGTGACAAAACTGATTTTTTTTCTCTTTTTTCAGTGTTGGAGATGGGACTCAGGTCTCGTGCATGCTAGGCAAGAATTCTACTACTGACTACACTTCTCAGATCAACAATACTGATTCTTAACACAAAGCTAACCATTAAACAATAAGAAGAGCCACAAGATGAAGGAGCCTGGGCCCTGAAACTTCAACAGAGGAAAGCTGCCCTTCTAAGCAGAATACACAAGGGTTTCTCGTGTGAGCTACACATAATTTTCTATGGAAATGTAGAAATGTAGAATGTTCCTATACCTAACCTGTCATAACTAATACACTAAGATGAATAAAAAACATTTTGGAAGTTTTCAGTAGAGATCTAGCAAGAGAATTTCAAGTTATGTCTGGTTTCTTTTAATCTGAGGTGAATTTCTGATTCTTGATTAAATCAATGTTTTTAATTTTATTTTTAAAATTTCACATTTCCACAAAATCACTAATATAGTTTTTCTAGTCGACCATAAAAATTTAAATTAACAACTCTTTATGTCTACAATAAGAAACTTCCAAAAGGGAACATAACTTAGGAGAAAATGCTACTAGGTTAACTTGGTTATTTATATTACAAATACATTTTAAATTTTAGACATTTTCCTATTTTATTTTTTTCACTCTAACAGTAAATATATAAATGGAGATGTAAAAATTTTATGCACTTTCATGTACTCTGTCATGAGTTCATTAAGCAAGGGCTGTCATGAAATATGAATATAAACTTCAAATCCAGTGGCCAGTATCAATGATGTCCTATTATTTACTTGTTGATGTCCTACTATTTACTTGTAAAGAATATACCCTTATCTATTCTTAGTACCCTTAGAAAAAAAAGGCTAGAATAGAATTGGAAAATAGAAATGGAAACATAAAATTGATTCTTAAATAAAGACCTTGCATAACATTATGGAAAGTATTAGTAGCAATTTTACTAACAGCTCAGAATATCACCTCCTTAGACTATTCTTATGGTGGCCAACCAAGGATGGTAAATTGTATTACAAAATGGTTAGAATTTTGCAACATTATCCGGACTTGAACATTAAACAATTATTATGAGGAAGTACCCTCAAATTAACATAGGCAGATAATAGTAGTTACATTCCTATATGACAGAAATCCTGACATGTTGTGGATTATAAACAAATATGGGGAATATTTTGCATAAATTTGAACTAACTATAATGGCAGCCTTATCTTACCACTGATTCAAAGAGTTCAGTAGTTGCCAAAACCCCCAGCTATTTTCCATCCTATCTTTGAGTAATTTGGCTTTTTGAACCTCTTTTCTTAAATCTACTATATATATTTCATCATCATTGAATATTCCTTTACGCCTACATACTGTTATTTATCTTGTTAGTAGTTTTCCTTCACTTTGAAAATCAGTGTTAATTTTTCATTCTGCATATCTATTCTTAAGCAAATACGTTTAATCATTAAACAACCATGCATAATACACATCTTATCTAGATGAATTCTAAAATCGGGCTGTTCATATATCTATTCATGTCATGCAATGTGCTAAACACTTTATCCTGATATAAATCTCTACCAAGTTGACCCCATTTTAATATGGAACCATTGATTAGTTAACTGTGTTTAAAATCAGACTCCATAATCAGATCATCTCGTGAACTAAATGTTGCATGACAATCAGAAAAACAAACTGACCACAGAGAGAAACCACAGTCTTGGAAAAGATGAGAAATGACAGAAAGGCTTGTTCCTTCCACACTCATATACAACGCACAACCAAACAAGATCTAACGGAGACAGGCCATTAACAGTGAGAAAACTGACAAGAACAACAACTTGATAGGAGTTCAACATCAAAGTTGTCTCTTTTTTTTCCCCCACATTTTAAATTGGTGCATCATAGTTGTACATATTGATGGGTTTTGTTGTTACATATTCATACATGCACACAATATGCAATAAAATTTGGCCAAAGTCAATCCCTAGTACTTCCCCCCTCCCTCCCCCCCTCCCTCCCACCCTTTGGTTCCCTTCCTCTACTGATCTCCCTTTGATTTTCAGGAGATCTATTCCCACCAAAGTTCTCTCTTGAGAAAACTAATGAAGTATGTGAATATTCTTACAAAAGACCAATTTTTTAAAATGCCGTGTAATTAAACATGAAGACTAGCATAATTTTATCATACAACTTCATCATAAAATGTACAACCCCCCAAAAAAAACAGCACTCAACTTTTATTCATTTTTTGAGATTCAAACTAAAATTGTAAACTGAATTCTGTCATATATAAATCATAACAATAATATAAATATTCATTTTGCCAAGATAAAACTTTCTCCCATTGCCACTTAAAAAAGTTTGTTCCTCTGTTTAAGTACATTCAGTCTCAGTGATCTTTTGCCAAAACCACTTATCCTCAAATAACGAGGACCATCTATAAATCATTTCCACCTCAAGGTAGTAGATGAATTTGTACCTACCAAATCACATAGTACAGAATACAAAAGAAAACAGCATCATCACCAATCTCAGGAAGACTCAGACTCAAGAAATAACAAAAGAACATGACCTGCAGTCAGTACACTGTACAGCACACTCAATCAAACATAGGCAGTAAATAGATTCCAAGATGTCTACGACATGGTCTTGTAGCACTGTATTTCTCCACGTAAAAAAGTAATCAAAAAATGCCAGACTTCTACTTCTCTTTAATTTCTGAATCACAATACTCATCTTGAATCTCATTTTCCCCAACACCTTCAATATTAACAATCCTTCTCTTCTCTTTTGTTGAGATTTTTTTTTCCAGATTTGAGAGACTAATTCCAAATAGGCACATCAAGGATTTAAAGTTCAATTACTAAACATTGCAGTGTTTATTGATATTCCCTTGTCAAAATACTTCTGTACAACTCCAAAAGTTATACTTGTTATGATACAGTCAACCAAAAAAGAAGAAGGATGAAACAGAATGGTCCTGTTCTACAAAATGAAATGGCAACTGGTTAAACAGCTGATAAACTTCCCATCCAAAACACATTATTTCCATATAATTATCTTCAGTCGAATATCTTGTGGAATGCTCTGAATGTTAGATAAGATATATAACAGATATAACAGATTATGCTAATAAAAGGCATTACTTCAAAAATGAACAATTACGGGGCCAGGGTTGTGGCTCAGTGGTAGAACACTTGCCTAGCACACGTGAAGCACTGGGTTCAATCCTCAGCACCACATAAAAATATGAATAAAGTAAGGGTATTGTGTTCATCTATAACTAAAAAATATTTTTAAAATGAACAATTAAAACAGTAACTACAGATCTTCTATACCAGTTACTACATAAATGCTGACAAAAACCTAATTTCTATAATCAACTTACTGTTAAAGGCAAGCAGGAAAACAAGAAAAAAAAAAAAAACAATCCAAAGAACTGGCTAAATTTTTCTCTAAGCGTGGTTATAATATAATAAAGTAAGACATATATTAAACTTTAGAATCTGGCTACTGTTTTTCAAACTGAACTTTGCCACCTGTGAGTTGTAGGAATGTAAGTTAAATAGGCCTCACTTTTTTTTAAGTCTATGTAATGGGGATGATACTACCTCAGCAAACTGCTGAACACCACTAAAGGGGTTTGCATATCATCTATCCCCCAAAGGTTAATGTGCTAGTAGTGTTGTGGTGGAACCTTTAAGAAGTAGAAATTTGTGGAAGGTAATTAGGTCATGAAGGCACTACCATTAGGAGGCATTAATGTAGGTCTTATGGGATGGAATTAGTTCCCACAAGAGTGGGTCATCTTAAGGTAGCCTTGCACCTCCCCTGAATTCCTCTCCACACACATCACATCATTGGCCTCTTCCTCCTGCACTCCCACATTATGATGCCTTCCACCATAAGCCCCTCAATAAAGCTGAGCAGTTGCCTGTGACCTGATCCTGAACGTCCAGAACCATGAGCTAAACAAACCCCTTTCCTTTTTAAAGTACCTAGAATCAGGTATTGTGTTAGATTGCGTGCATACAATGGAAGATGAGTATTTTCCTGAAAGGAAAGTAGATGACTGGCAATCTAGGACCTCAGCCCTTCCCTAAGAAAATTTATCCCCCAAATTAGTGGAATCTTAAGATTTCAATTCTTAATGCTGAATGGAGTAAAATAAGGATGGAAAAAATATGAGAGTTGATTCTTGTGGGCTCGGGTGCTGATGAGACTACCAGACAGCCACAGTTGCCCTAATGCACCTTTTAAATCTGACAATGGCTTTTCTACTGATTCTGTGAGTGATCCAATATCTTTTAAATTAATTTTTCTTTTAGTTTCCATTGCATGGAACTATATAACCTAAGATAATCAACACCTTCCCTGTATGGATATACTGGACAAATGAGGGAAATTTCTCAAGGGTAAAGTCCCACTTTTGTACCAAAGATTTAAATACTATCATATTTGCGGAGCATTTTACAGTTTTCTAAGTACTCTCACTTACTTCATTTGACCCCTGCAATAACTCACACTGTATATAAAAGATGTCTGACATATTACCCTAGAACAAAGGAGTAATTAGATTAAAGACAAGGTCTGCTCAAAAGTCATGCTTTTCACTATGTCATATTATTTGGGAATGATAAATTTCAATTGCCATTTTACCTAAATTCATATAAATGATAATTTAGTAGCATTTATTCACGTAAAGGACAATTCTAGATCCAAGAATTTATTGCAAAAACAATAAAACCTTCAGTTGATTAATGGGAAAATGACATCCTGGGTAATTAAGTAATTTACATGAGAGAATATCCACCTAAAATGGAAACAGTGCAAATTCATAGTGTATCAGACTTGGATGCCATTCAAGAGAATTTTAGTTACTGAAGCAAGGGTGCCATTTTGGAGTCGGGAACTATTCACAGTGTTTGTTCAAGGCTACCTTGAAAACTCTTCAAGCATGTCTGGCTTCTGGAATTGTCTTGCCACCTACGTTTGAACCTGGCCCTGTCCTAACCCTGCAAGAGCCACACCACATATACACAAAGCTGTCTTCAGGCTGAGCAGTAATTCTTGTTAGGCATTCAAAAATAGCTCTTGGCAATCCACTCCTTACTTCTCAGGGCCTGAATGCATTCTGTCTAACTCTACATTCCTACAGAGTCCTACGAGACTAGTCATTTCTCCTAAAGTCCTCAGAAATAGCTTCATCCCATCTCTCCAGAGGGTGAACTACAATGATAATCAGGTTCTGGCCACAAGTTGCCAACCAGCTGGCTAAGCCCTACTGTAAGCTACATCCCCCAAAGTACCAAAACTCCAAACACTCTGTCCAGCTGTGCAGCACACATCTCAAAATGTACTCCACTGGAACTCACACTGCCGGCCTTCTAGGAAGGACACATTCATGTTACCTGCCTTGTGCCTTCTTGATTTTCCTGAAAACTTGAATTCCCTAAATACCACTAACTTTCTTTGGCTTCAATACTCCACTTTTCTCTTGTATTCAGTATTGTAAAATCAGCCAGGTGGTGCACTAGCTAGGTTTTCATCGCTGTAAAAAATACCTGAGATAAATCAACTTAAAAAAAGGAAGAGTTTATTTTGGCCCATGGTTTTAGAGGTTTCAGTCCATGATTCACTTAGCCCTGTTGCTTTTGGCCTATGGCAGCACAACAGATCCTGATGGGAGCATGGGACAGTGGAGGCTGCTCACCCCATGGTGATCAGAGAGCAAAAGAGAGAGACAGGAAGGAGCTGGGGTCCTAATATGCCCTTCAAGGGTATGCCCCCAATGACCTAACTTTTTAACCACCTCCCAATAGTTCTACAGGTTAGGGAACCAAGTCTTGAACACATGTGCCTTTGGGGGACATTCTAGATCCAAACTCTCGAGCAGTTGGTGAAGCTGAGGCGTCCTCTGCTACGGGCCACATAAAACAGTAACAACCACATATATCTCCCTTTCAGTAGCTGGTGCATACTGTGCAAACAGTACTGTTAGTGTTTGAGGAATCTCTCATTCTGCAGTAGATTCAATCTTCAGAATACACACCAGAAGGAAACAAAATCAGTCACGACTGATTTCGTTTCCCTAGCGTACTGGAAGAAGTCTCTGAAATTCTTGTTTAGGAATAGGCCTGGCAGATTTCACTGACAAATCCTGCAATTTAAAGCAAGTTCAGTTTTTCTTCCAATGTTTGAGTGACAACAGAACTGCAAAGCAAACTTTACTTCATTTTTCTCATCCCAGCAGGACAACCGGCTCCCCAGGAGAGAAATTATCATCATGAATCAACTGTAAAACACACAACCATTCTAACTGATTGAAAGAGGTGGCATTCATGCCCAAATGGGAGGTCACCCTGGACACTTGAAATGGAAGAGTATAGCCAAAGAGGAAGTTAAGTCAGATCCCAGTTAGCATTTTAAAAGATTCATAGCAGAGAAATTGTAGACAAATACAAGAATTCCTGAAGGAGACTATTTGAAGTTTCTTTGCACATCTTAGTGAATATAATTTTAGATCTAAATGAAAACCAACATATTGAAGATAAGAAACAAAATAGCCAATTATAAATTCCTAAAGATAAAAGCAATCTACTTGAATTTATGTGATATAGCATTTGGTTGGGAACATTTTTAATTTTGCTTACACTTGTTAAAAATTATCTTAATTGCTTACTTTATAACTCAAAAAATTATAGTAGCTCAAAGCTCATAGACATTTAAGTTAAAACAGTTTAAATACAGAATTTTGGTTTATATTTTGTATAGCGGAAAAAGTATGTAGGACTCCAACCCCCATGAAACAACTGGGACTCAAAGTTAATGATAACAGAAAAGCATCTAATAGATTCTGGCCCTTAGACTTCATTTGCATTTTTGTCCTTTTTAAAAACCTTTCCTTAATGACTCATGAAACCATGTTTCTCATTTTGAACAGACCTTAAAAAACAAATCACAGAATGTTCTTGTGTTTTAGAAATGAAGAAATCAAAACTTAGACTGGGTGGACTTAAAATGAAATTCAACATCAAACACCTAGAGTCTGAAAATAATATCACAACACACGTATTGAACTTTATTCCCATTCTTTGCTCATTCATGAATCAGGCTATGCATTTGTTGATCAAGTTAGGACAGGGAAAAGGAGAGTCCATAAAGCACAAATTCTGAAATACCAAGGTTTAGAGCCACAGTGTCTATTGGCTCCATCACAAATTTCTCAGAATGAGATTGTCAATTAACTGCCACCTTAAAAATATTGTAAGCACTTCTCAGAATTGATTATAGTCCTTTAGCAATACCTAGGAAAACAACCACTTATGGTTCCACCAATGCCAATAATTCCACTCACAGCATATGACCTAAGAGATCTATCTGAATCTCCATAGTTGGGCAAAATGAATGTACCTCCCAGCCTTCAATGTGAGACTGCCACTCCTCTAAAACTTCTAACTTCTCCATCTGTCTCTTGGCCTCGTTTATGTTGGAACAGACTGCTTTCATGGCTTGGAGGGCTTCCATCACTGCTGCATAGTCACTGTGTTTCCGTGGAGTCCGCTTCAGCAACTCCTGTTTATACACACCAAAAAAGGAATCACCCTTTGATCTTCGGTTTTCTGGTACAGCAGGTTCAGACTGACCAGGAAATGAAAATTACAAAGATCATGAGAGCTACTTTAAGTGACATCACAAACTCCAGTAAGATTAAGATCAAAAACAAAGATGGCATCAATAAGCAAGCAAGCATTATCCCAATGCATATTTTCTAGTCACTCCAGTTTTCTCCTCAAACTTATTTTATTTTTAAAAACAAAGTTTGATTTCTTCTTTCAAAACATCAAATAACTCACCTGGCGCATGTAACTTTCTAAAATTTCTGACTTTTGTTCGAACAGAAGCACATCTTTATATGTTAATTACATTTTCCCAGAGTCTTTAATAGAACAGATCTTCAAGTAAGTATGTCCCATAATTCAAAAGTAATTTAAATGTCTATTTTCTAATATATTTTGAGAAACTAAGCAAAGCAAAAGTTATATATGTCTTACACTCAGGTAAAATAGTTTACACATTTCACAATACTCTTCATTAAGGAGCAATTTGTGGGCTGGGGTTGTAGCTCAGTGGTAGAGCGCTTGCCTAGCATGTGTGAGGCACTGAGTTCAATCCTCAGCACAGAATAAAAAATAAATAAAATAAAGGTATTGTGTCCATCTACAACTAAAAGAATTTTTTAAAAAGGAGGAATTTATGCTGTTTCCACCAGTTATGTAGATTCTTCCTCTGATGAATGAACACATACCCAATATCTTCCTTTTTTGTTTTTAGTGTCTAGGGGATTGTGGGAGCAGGGAGATTTTAAATTTATATTTTTTCCATTCAGGATATCAAAATTAGAGTAATCTTTAATCTTTTAAATATATTAAAAGGTCTTGTTAGCTATTGTTTAGAAGCACAGATTAAACATCTTCACCCACTGTCTAGACAGTTGTGACCACATTACTTTTAATTAGTCATTTGTTTCCTTACTACAGTTGCCATCATGTAGCTAACACAATTACAGAAACCCTGAGGCAGCCCTTCAAAAGAATATTCTTAATTCTCAACATGCAGTGGAAAGTGGGCAGTTCTTACACTCTCCTGAGTTGCCCAACTTTGACCCTGCATTTGGTCTGTTCACATTCTGTTCTGCAGAGCTAACACCCGGAAAAAACTCATTGTGCCACTTCCCAGGACAAGTTTTAAAAAGTTATACTGGAGCACAGATCCATAGAGGAGAGACACAGCCTTCTTCAGAAATTCTGTGGAGTCCAAGTACTGGTAAGTTATGTGAAGTAGTCAAGTCAACTAGTAGGCCATGAGGTGGGTACCTAATGGGTATGTGTGGAGTTAGATGTTATAAAATAACAAGAGACACCATCAGTAAAAATCTGACAGTTACTTGCCACAAACCTTGAGATGACTGGTTGACTCAATAATTTCAAGTTCCACAAGACCAATGGTATATTTTTGAACACTGTATCCCAATACCTTTAACATTTTTTTCTGAGTTAAAAAAAAAAAAAAATCACCCCAAATCAAAGAGAATCCCAGATCAATCCTTCAGCTGATGGAACAACAAATATCAACACCAACACATCTGCTACATGAGTAAACAGTTTTTCCATGTTTGTGAAAATAATCTTTACCAAAAGGGAAAGCAGTCTTCTTGATATTCCCATCCCTTCTTAGAATAAACAAATTTCTGTCAGGCATGGTGGTATATACTTGTAATCTCAGCTACTCAGGAGGATTACAAATTCTAAGGAGCCCAGTCAACTTAGTGAGACTGTGTCTCAAAAAATAAAGAAATAAAAAGGGGTGGGGATGTAGCTCAGTGGTAGAGTGCTTTTTCTGGATTTAATCCCCAGTAGGAAGGAGGGAAGGAGAAAGGGAAAAAGAAAGGGGGCAGGAGAAGGAAGGAAGGCTGGAGATCACATGACCCCTCAGATTCCATAAAATTTAGGACCAAGAAAAACTGTAGTTATGAATACACATACAAACTGAGTCCCACAGTTGGAGGACAGAAGGGAAGGGATCTCAGAAGGAAAGAAAGGAATTACATTTGCACCAATACTCTCTACCTTCCAAAGACTGTGCCAAAGCATTGCACAATGGAGACACCTGTGTTAGCTTCCCTGTATGAATTTTTTTATGGCTTTTAAGTGTCAAGCAACTTTTGACTTTTTCCTAAGAGGCATTCTTTTCAAACATATTTTACACAGATAAAGTTTATGCAACTGACAAAAGTTGTAGTTAAATGTATATCTTAAAAAATAAATCAACAAAAACACCACTTAATGTCCATACCATTTGAGTATTTAAAAAATGTAGATGTCAACTAGGTATAGATGTATTAAAATAAAGCAGAATCAAATAGAATAATGACTAAAATGTATAGACTACCTACTATGCTAAATGGTTTATATAAAATAGTTAATCATTATGTTAAACCTTATGTATGTCAATGCATAGTCACACACAAACATAGACATATACACGTTCTCATAATTACATGCTGTAATTTCTTTTTCTTCTTTTATAATAATCATCATCACCATCTCTATTTCATAAATGAAAAACCAAGGTTTGAGGGTTTAGATTACATACTCTAGTCAGAGAGCTAGTAAGCACCATACTTGGGATCTAAACTCAGCTCATTTACTCAACCTCTACCTGCAACTGCCTATCCTGATGTTATAGTTCCAAAAAACAATTTTAAAAATTGATACTCTGACCTAGTCATAAAACCTTGCAGTAAGTGCAGTAGTTAGTACAGTACAATATATTTGTCGTTATAAAAATATTGCTTACTATAATGAGGCAACAGATCTATAACCATTAGTGGGGCACTTCCTATCTTTAAGAGCTGTGGTGTTTTCTTAGCAATCTCATTTCATGTTCTACCATTTACTGGCCCATCTGATCCACCCTATGTCCCTACAATAATGATTTTAAACCAGGCTCTAAAATTATGCAATTTTGACCTTAACTTCATTAGCATCATGAAGTTACTGAAGTTTGGGGAAATCAAAAACTATACCAATTGTGGTTTCACTTAAAATAAAGAGCCCTATAGCTAAAGTGCTATATGAACTAGTCATAATGCAGTTAATGGGATCTCTCTTCAAACTAATGCATTTACTCTAAATGAAACTCAAAACAAGTATGTATCTACAAAGAGCACTAAAAGCCTTTTACAGTGGCTTTTCCGATGGAAATTTACTTTCTACCTCATACATAAATTTGTGAAAAAATAGTTCATTTTTTCCAGTAATTATGGCCTGCCTTTTTAAAAAGAATGTCAGACTCTTTAAAAGACAAGTCTTTAAAAGATCATCAGCAACATATGTCCACACAAAGAAAATGATACAATGATGCAGCACATAAAATACCTTCAAGAGCAGAGGGTACTTGCATATCCTTTGAATTGGAGTTACCAAATATCCTTCCAGGGGAACATCTGTGTTCTTTCGTCCTCCAAGCAACATGCAGTTCTGAGGTGGAAATAAACATAATTAAGTACATTTTATAAACCTGGGACTGTGAAACTTTTCTTCTATGGTAAAATGTTAGGCTGAAAAGTTGTGAAAGCCTGTGTCCTTACAGGCCTTCTTTCTCTGAGAAGAGCACACTGTTCTTGTCACAAATAACACAGAGCCAAAGAGAAATACCTTGGCCTTTCAAATTGGACACAGAACCCAAAATGTGTTTTGAATGTATAGCTAGCTTAAAATTAGTTTATATATTCTCCTGAGAAAGAAAACTGAGAAAAAAGGTAGAGAGGAAGAGGGAGAGGATAGTAGACAAACAGATGACAGAGATTTAATTTATAAGGAGAGATAGATTGTGCTGTGGAAGAGCAAGTGTACAGATAATTGGTTTCTAACTTCTAAGCTCTGCTATTAGCTGACACAGCACAGACTAACCTCAGAATTCCAGTTTTCCTCTCTGTAGAATTGGTAGGTTTAACCAAATGATCTCTAAGTTACTATTTGCTGACACACTCTGCTAGATACCAGACAGCCAACTCAAAGAAGTCAGTCAGACAGGCTTTCCACAGATTCAATGTGAATGGAGAAATCTCTAAATCAGTAATCACAGTGACCTGAAATTGAAGGTGTGTCCAATGACCTTAAAGTGGTGGTCAGCAGAAAAGTGATTCTGATAAAGTCAACATTCTCCTAAACATCAATGCAAAGAAATAGACTCAAAACTTGCCAAAATCTTTTTTTGCAGTGCCTATCAGAATGACCACCTAGAATAAATATATAATAAATATTAAGTATCTAATGAAGGGAGAAGCGAGCCTCTCATTATGTCTAACTGGTAAGTTAGTACTTTCCAGGCACAGATTTAAAACGCTGTTCCTTCCATATTCATTGAGAAGACAGGCCAAGTGCTGAGCAAGATCGGATGCAAAAAGAAGACAAGTGGTGGAAAAAAATGGCAGAAGCCGATCACCACTTTAGACTGGCTTTATATATACCTTAGACTCTTTCTGCACACATAAAGAAGACAATGTGTGAACAAGCCTCCAGAAATTTCATTGGCCAGAAACTTAGAGGTAGCAGTCAAGGGGTCAAACCCAGGAACTCTTGGGTATTTGTTAAAGGGTATAGTCACTATTCCCATCTTATGAAGAAGGAAAATGACACCAGGGATGTAATCAGTGTCCTAAGGTCTTCCGGATAATTCAGGGCAAGAAGTAGAGAAGCAGGTTATGTCTACCAGAGTATGCCACAGGATCACCTAAACACCGGTTCTTGGAGCCTCACACAATTTACTAAGCAAACTAGTTTAAAAGTGGAACAGAATATACTAGACAAGAATTTTCACACCTCAGAAAGAGCCCAAAATGCTCAGCAAGGTAAGGGTTTTTCTAGCCATGGCAGAAGAGATGATCAGTAAATCCTCTTTCCAATTGACAACTACATGCTGGACAAAAAAAAAAAAAAAAAAAAAAAAAAAAGGGCCAATTTCATACTCTAGAAATCAGTGATCAAATAACAAATTTAGAAATGTGTATTCATGAGAAACTTTTAATCTGAGGTGAGAATGGTGAGAGTCCACGGCATTCTTCCTTAGATTCACCTAATGCCCTGACCCCGTCCCCACCCACAGCTCATCCTCCAGGGATGATTTCTCTGGGTGGCTTCATCACAGCAGTGAAGTCAGAAGAGATAAGACTGGGAGGACAGGGACATGGGCCCCTGGGTAACTTCCTGGACAAACAGCACCTGCAGATATTTGCTAAGAAACTTACAAAGAGGCTATTTTTAAATCAGGACCTACGTGACTAGGGTCCATGCCTCTCCAAAGAAGGAAAAATGCCTGATTGATATTTTGATTGGACTAAAGATTGCATGAATACCTCATGGACACTGACTGCCCTACCCAGGATTGGGCAGGGAGCTGACTTCCTTAAACCTACAGATCTGTATAAACTCCTAGATAATAGTCACTCTTGGGTATTCCTCTCTTGGGACCTCTCCCTCTTTGAGAGCTCTGCTTTCTTTCTATTACTCTAATAACTCCTGTTACTTTGCTCTCACCCTTGTGTCCGTGGATTTCATTCTTCAAATTCATGAGACAAAGAATCCACCTTCACACTCTGTGCAACAGTAGCATTGGCCGGGAAAACCTTCTGCCAAATGGGGATGCAGGGGGGGTGGGGCCTGTAGAGGGCAAAATTTCCACACCCAGGAGTGCTGTCAATTAGATTAGAACACTCCATAAGGAAAACAGGGAATACCCCTGGTTCAGCCTGAGAGTGTAGTCCTGTCTGGGGCAAGGGTAAGATGGGCAGATTAGTCAAACCTTTACAGGGAAAACCTGGAGAGCTATAGATGGATTAGAGAAACTGCATTTATCTCTGGCTGACTGGAAGGCTGTGTGCGCATACAGAAAAGAAAGACCTGAGAAACCCCTAGAAAGAGAGACCTGAATCAACTTGCAGACCATCTGACCTTTGAATGTGTCCATAACCACACTCACACACGGACCCATGGACAAGAGAGAGAATAATGCTCCAAATCACTGGCTGACCATTAAACTAAGCAGTCAAAGGAGAGATCCCTAAAAGCAAGACTGAATTATGAAAATAAAGTGAGCAGAGATATCACTTACTGCAGATATATGAGAAGAGAGATTTCTCAATTAAGTCCAGGAAAGTTATCAAACACAGAGCAAAGAGACAAAAATTACAATAATCAATCTCAGGGAGAAAATACAGAATCCAGAATTGCTATCACAAGTTATTTTAAATGTCCAGTTTTTAATTTAAAATTATGATATGCAAAGGAACAGGAAAATTTGACTCATACATAGTTAATAACTCTGAGTATACCCAGATGCTGGATTTAGCAAACAATGACTTTACAACAACTATTATAAATATGCTCAAAGAATTTTTTGAACTGAAGGACAATATGTTAACAGTGAATAAACAAATAGGAAATCTCAATAGAGAAACAGAAATTATAAAGTCAAAGCATATAGACATGGGATAGGCTAAATGGCAGATTTGAGATGGTAAAAAAAGTCAAGGGAAATCAAGGAACATGGGGGATTTTTTAGGGGATGGACATATTATAAAACTGGATTTGGGGGGTGGTCATACCACTTCACAATTTGCCAAATATTGCTGATGTACACTTACAATGTGGTCCTCTTTGGCGATTAGATTGTACGAGTAAAGCCAAAATATGCATTTATTTGTGCTGCCTTGAAAAATGAAATATATATTTTTGCCATTTTTGTGAAAACTAAGATGTGTAGTGTGATCTTTAAATTTGTTTTCTTCCATATCCATGATTTGCCTCCTGCCTGCCACTGCCCTACTTAAAGCTCTTAGGAGAAGGGAATAAAGCCCTAGGGAGCTGAGAATACAAAGCAACAACGAACTCTAGCAGGAGGTCTTCGCTCCTTCAGAACCTGTGGGGTCTCACAGGCAATTTATGATCATCCAGGAGAGGGCATTAGCAGTACCTCCCTATAAAGAACTGTGCTCCAGCTTTCACTGCTTACCTTTATCAAAGGACTCCAGTTTCCCAGCCTGGGTATGCTGGAAGTCATCTCACAATCAGCTTTTCACCATGATACTTCCTTGATTCTTCCTGGGCCTATCAATAAACATCAGCCTATGATAACTCATAAATATACACTTACCAAGAGAAATGTCCGGATTGTTCTTATTTTGTTCAGTTCAAGAAGTAATTTTTGTGCCTTCTCATGGTTGCTACAATATTCATCATAGATACGAAACCTGTCTTTCTGTGAATTCAAAATAAGATAAATTAGAGTCAGCTTATTCACCATTTTGAAATTTCAATCTATGTGATATACATAGATAAACATTACTGTTTACTGTGTCTCAAGAGACACCCTGTGTGTGTGTGTATTTGTGTGTGTGTTTGCTTATTATTTATTTTCCCTGATCCATAAAATATAGTCAAGAAAAGGAGACAGATATGTATATTTTTTATACTCCAATATGATGAAAGCAGTAATATAAAAATGAATCAAGTGGTAACAAAGCACAGAGAAGAGAGTACTCAGCTTTGCCATGAGAACTGAGCTTAAAAAAAAAGCTGCTACTTCTAAGCAAGGTTCAATGGGATAAATCCATGATTCCCAGGCAGGTAGGGGAAAACCATTTTTGATCAAGGGAAAAGCATGTGCCATACAAACCTGCAGTTAATAGACAGCAATCTGAAAGGTTGTATTTAACAGGGACATTGACAAACAGAGCAATATCCAGTAACAAGTGACTGAGATAATGATAGACCCTGAAGACATGGTATCTGTGAGATCATTTCCGAAAGAGATATTTGTTGGTTTAGAAAAGTCAGAGAATGATAGCTACTTTCAAATAGCTGTCATGTTGTAAAAGAGTGACAATTCTACATAGCTATAACAAAGAACACAAGGATCATTAGGTGGGAATTGCAAGGGCAGTGATGGACAGATGTGGGAACAAAGTAGACATCTAATAATTAGAGCTGTCACTAAAAGTGGTGAAGTAGGAACAAAATGAAGGGTCTTCATAAATGGATAGAGGGGGTTTTCCTTAAAAGAAAAAAAGTAATTTTACCCATAATCCCTAAGTCCCCTTCCATCTGTAAGATTTTTTTCTCAAAGTAGCTAGGAGGTATCAAGGCAGTAACAACAAAAGAGGAAGGCACAAAAAATAATTGATCAAATATTAGAACAGAAGTATGTCCTTTGAAATTTCAAAGGCATGCATTTAGAAACATTAAGCCCTATTTTATATAGCCAGCACAGAATGTACTGAACTACTTATCTCTAGAGATGGTATGAGCCAGGAAAAAAGGAAAAAAAAAAAAAAAAAAAAACTTCAGAAATAACTTAGCTAAATTCAGGGATGACAGATTCATAATGTGCTACTAAGGAAGTGACTGTCAGGATACAAGATTCCCATGTGCACCCCTGGCCTGAGATAGCAACTAGTCCAATTGGCAGAAGATTCTGATCCCTTCATGAAGGAAATAGGTTAGAGTAAGTGGACACAAACACCCATGTCCTCCCGTTGTGCCCCAGAAAAGCCTGGCATGATCTTCCTGCTCCCAAGGAGCCTCTGCCTTCAAGGTAATTATCTTCATGAAATATTTTGACTATAAGAAGAACATATACAGACCCTGCTCATCACATATAGATGTAGAAGCCAAATACAGAGACCTTTATAAAAGACTAAATGGAAAATCAAAAATATACAAAGTTGGATTTCTATAATACTCTCACCTATTTTTTCAAGTAAAACATGAATTCTGTAGCATTTTGATAGATACATGGGCTCAAACTGGTATTCTCAAAATGAGCAACCATGAAATGGTATAAATAGCAGCATGCTTTTTTTTAAGTATGAATGTCCTTTAGCCTGGAAACAATTTTCACTGTACAGGTGGCTTCTAATTTTACACACTGATTGTATAAATGATTTCAGCTATCAAATATAAAGACATGGAAATGATCACACAGGCACAGGGCATGTAACCTGAGAAAACTGAACATCGACTGCTTCTTCCTTCCACGTTGCTCACTCAGAACAGCCTTCTGAGAAGCCACCCTTGAGGAGAATTCAGTTGCAGGCATACTGGATTAGTTCACCTCCAGGTTTGTCACAAGCCAATTAACAAGGGAACATTCTGACTAATAAAAGGCTCGTAGTGCATTATAAGAGTGAGGATTTTCCACCTCAAAAGAAAAATGCTCTATGTTTGAGAGAAACATAAAAATCTATTCATTATGAACAGCCTGAATATTCATTAGAATTCAAAGCTACAGAGAATGCGAAGAACTAACTTGTCAGGAAAAAGAAAAGGCTGTTTATTCTTTGCTGAGTAAAATGGATGATGTGGGGCACTCTCCCCTTTTTGGCTTGAAGTACAAGATTTCATTGGCCTTAAAAGACCTAAACTTTTGGCGTCAGATTTTATTTCTAATGCTGAATTCACACATACTACTATGCCAAGAGCTAAACCTTAAGATCAAGGGAGACAGAGATTGTAAAATAAATAAGAATTTGTCCTACAAAGTGAAGAAAGCAGGTTCCCACTTCCTGTTGAGCACTGGGTTCTGGGTGTAGACATTCTTCCACAACTTTTAAGAATTCTTTATGTACTGCAAGGATATCTTCAATGTTTGAGAACAACATCTGTTTAAAAGAAAAAAAAACAATGGGTAAGTGCAACAGCAAAGCAAGTTGAAAAGAAAAAAAAAACATCGCCTTTGCGTTCTCTCTCCCTCTTACAACATGGTAGCCTCAGCAAAAAAATAAGAAGGGAAAGACTACCACCCCAATGGGCTATGAGGGTACAATATTCTCTCTCCAAGTGAAACCTTCAGTGGAGAGCTACCCACAACCAATCCTTTCTCTCACCTTGCTGGCTTAACCCTGACTTTGTCTGAACGTACCCTGTACTCCCATGCACTCTGGGAACCAGGACCCTACTCTTGGCTCTCAGGACAAAGCCTGAGTCTCCAAATCCAAGCATGATAGTTCCACCTGCTTCCTGGGTTGGGCTTCAGATAAAAGTGTAGGCAGGTTTGTGGGCAGGCTTTTGGGGGAAGCATGTCTTTGCTCCTAAGAAGAGTATCCTGGAATGGACAGTCTCTTCTCCTCTAGAAGGTGCTGTGGGTGGAAGTGACAATTGGGACAGCTACAAGATCACTTACAACCATGGGAGGAGCCAGCTCAGGGACAACACTGATAACCTGGATGAAGAGTGACTTGCCAGAGAAGATCTAGCAACTTCTTGGCCTCCCTGAATCCCTGGGTGGAACCTTTACTTCCCAGTGTGTGAGTGAAAGTGTCTTCTAGTTCATTTGAATTATAGGTTGCTTTTTCTTGCAACCAAAAACTCACTAACTAAAATATTCCGGTGGCAGAAAATTCTGAAATGAGATTTACCAAATTATGTTATGTGGCTGTACAGATATGTAACGACACTATTATGTATAATCATAATGCACCAATAAAAAAAATAGAAGGTTCAAAAAGAAAGTTACATACTTAAATTATGAGGAAATAGGGACAGAAGAACCTAAAAAAATCCTTTAAAATTGTTTTCAGTCAAATGAAATAGTAAGTTAACATCAACATCAACGATTTATATAATTTAAACGAATAATCTCTATAGCATAATGAGTGCATTTGCCATGCTTTTCTTCCCAATTTTTTCTTTACTACTGTGGTGTGTGTGGTGTGTGTGTGTGTGTGTTTCACACTAGGGATGGAACTCAGGGCCCCGTGCACAATAAGCACGCTCTATCTTTGAGCTCTATCCCCAGTGCCCTTTTCCTGCATTCTAAAAGAAAATATTTATACTTTTGTGTCTGACTTAAACATGTCATGTGCACCACAGTGAACCATTCAAATCTTGTTCTTCAGCTATCACAGACAGGAAGTCGCATTCGCCCTTGTCTGTCTTCTTGAATAACCTCTAGCAATCAGTTGACACCTTACTCGACTTCCTCCCTCTTGAAGACACTGAAGTCCTTTCTTACTCTTACTTCCTAGAATTTTTTTCCTTCCTCTACAAATGTTTCCAAGATCTTGGTTTAAAAAAAAAAAATCTCTATGCCTTATGTCATTTCTTAACCTCCCTTTATCCAAATCCTAATTACCCTTTTCACATGATTACCAATACAAATAACTGACACAGGAACTTCAAGTGGAATCGAGGACACACTGAAGGGTCCTGAAGGAGCATCCCACAAGGAATAGTTTATCTATGGGGAACACGTGTTTGGGTGCAGAAACCACCTCCTTACCTTCACTGTTTCCTCCGTTACATTCTTGTCAACTTTTGCTGCAGCACATTGGTTCATTCTGTGTAAGAATGCCTGCATGAAACAAGAAAAGAAATTATGAAGAGAATATTAGGTTCATAAAATGAGTGTGTGTTGATCAAAATTCACTTCTTTTTTTTTTTTTTAATAAGAAACCAAAGCTCGAAATCCAATAGTTGATTAAAACACTGGTCATTGAACTTTGACTGATGCTGAAAACAGTTTTGTTTTAACATATGAACCCCTTGTGCATTGCTCTCTACCTGGGAATTAAATCCACTTTATGATGTTGAGCAGAGCCAAAATGATCAAGTCTACATGAACTAAATTTATCCAACAAGCTTTCAAAGTTCTGGAATAAATATTTTGAATCAGGTGTTTCCTAAATTTATGAGCATTGCAAAGTATAAAAAGACCAAAATCTATAAAGAAAACCGGCATTTCGGATAAAAAACAAAAGACCCAGGAATTCTAAGGTGACTCCCTTAGAACTGAGAGAATCAGAAATAGATACATAGATACATACATACACACACATCCTATTTTCAGATTCTAAAGGGAATGAAAGGATTTCCTTTCCTCACTTCCACCCCATACAAACACACTTTCAGGAAGTGAAAATTTAAGTTTCTGGGTTCAAGTCAGAGCTCTTTATTTCCCTGTGGTAGATAAATGAGCACATTAGTATTTCAAAGATCAAAGTTTTTTTGTTTGTTTGTTGTTTTTTATTTTTATTTGTTAATTTTTTCTTTTTCTCTTTTAGGTACTGGACATTGAACCCAGGGCTTTGTGCATGCTGAGCAAGCGCTTTACTGCTGAGGCACATCTCTAGACCTAATCCCAAATTTGTAAATGGGTACTTTTTTTTTAAATCTAGAAATCCTACTTCTAGAAATTTATCCTAAAAAATTTTTCAGACAAAGTGTTTCAAAACATTGATTATGAAAGTAGAAATATTGGAAACTAAAGGCCCACCAATAGGGGAATCATTAAATATATTACACTATATATACAAATGATGGGATATTGTGGTTATGACAAAAGTACAACCATAAATGGAATGTGAAGAAAACTACAGGTACACACATATGCACGAGGGTATACAGCATAGATACTCATGAAATATTGTGTGGTAAAAACTATGTATTAAGTAGCTACACATATATGTCCATATATACAAAAATACATACATCTACACACATGTATAATGTGTCTATTCAGACTGGAAAAAAAAAATAGGTAGCATATACCAAAATGAAAACAATAGTTACCCACATGTGGTAGGAAGGAGACCTTTGTACACTTTATTTCCAGAATATTCAGCATAACTTTTGTTTAAAAAAAAAAAAAAAACTATTGAAAAGAAATCAAATGAGCCCGAAGAACTCACATATAGCATGAACTTCAACACCGTCTTTGTTCCTGATTCCACCAGTTCATGTTTCAGATTCTTTAACTATAGAGACATATCAAAACTAGTAGCCCCAGCCAGTATTCCCAACAACTTGGAAGGTTGAGGCGTGAGGATTGAAAGTTCAAGTCCAGTCTCAGCAACTTAACCAGACCCTATCTCAAAATAAAAAAATTTTAAAAAGGGCTGGGGAGGCAGGTCAGTGGGAAAGTACCCCAGGTTCGGTTCAATCTTCAGTACCTACCAAAAACAAAATACAAAAGAACACTAATACCACAACTCTTTAACATCAGCTGAATTAAATAAAATGAATAAGTATTGGATGCAATCTTCATTTCTATTGAAAATATGTGATACATCTTTTAACTATTATCTGAACTTACACATAAATGGCCATTGAAAATGATTTTGAGTTCTATTTTATTAGTATTATTCTTTTTCATTTTTTAGTTTTGCTTTTTTTGAATATTTTCCAAATGCTGATACCAAATATTCTCCAGTCCTTTTTATTTAGTCTTAAAATAACATGAATGGTTTACTTGCCTAGTTTACATTTTACATTGACCACACAGTAAACAGGTAACCTCTCATGCAAGTAAAACTGAAACTTCACCTCTGCAATTATAAACCTTTTTTTCATAAACAACTCAGTCACATTTTGAAACCAAAAATTTTAAAGCTACAAAGTAATAAAATTGAGTTAAAATATAAGTTAAAAGGGAACATACAAACCAATATGGTACACCACATCTTTATCTGACAATTTTTTTATCTTCTTATCCTCCATGACAGTATGGAATATTTTGTTAAACTATATATAAAAGGAAACCTGGAACATGCTAGCATCTCTGACCAAGCATTTATTTTTCCTAAGGACTTCATTTTATACAACATTGAAGGCAGATTTAGATGGTTTACTGGGAATGCACAATCATGACAACTGTTGACATTTTTTAGAAAATGTTTAAGTCTTTCTTCCTGAAAACAAAAATAAATACATGTTTTCAGAACCATTCTTTAACAACCAGTATCCACAGAGTTCCTTCAGACTCTCGCAATTGGGCATTTAATTTTTATGTCAATCAAGGAAGCACTAGTAACCTAGGCAAAAAAAAAAAAAAAAAAAAAAAAAACCACGAAGGATTTTATACACTGTTTTCTTCTTTTCTTCTTTCATTTATTACTGCCAGTCCACAATTTCATTAAAATTAGACAATCTTCATCTTGATACAAGTACATTTGAAAAGAAGCCCTGGAAAATAGCTGTTAATGCCAGTGATTCTTAAACTTTACAATTTATGTAAGACTTGGAGAGTGTCTCCTAAATGCAGATTCCTAACCCTAGTCCTGGAAGGCCTAATTCAGCAGATTAGTTTATGACTCAACAATCTGCACTACAAGCAGGGTTCCTCAGTAACTTGCATACTGGTCAAGGGACCATCTTCTGATGGACAGTCAGTCCCTTATGTTTATTCTTCCAGACTGAAAAACAAGACCGACTTAGAGGAGCACATAAGTGACTTTTAGTGGGAAAAACAGGTTCACTAATTTCACCTTGACTCTGAATTCAAATAATGGTTATCTCTGTACATCACCTTCATATCCAACCTCATGGAGGTTTTGGTGCCCTGACCAAGGATTGCCTTCCCAACCCCAACCCACAAAAATTATAGCCTGAGTTAAATATACTGGTCATGATCGTCTCTGAAGACTTGAAAAATAGAGACAGGTGGGCTAAATAAGATAGGATGTCACACTTGGAGGAAGTGAGGCTAGCAGGTGCCCCCAAAGGACCTTTCAACTCACATGCTCAGTTCTCTAGCATTCCCCTAACAGTGGCACCATACAATGTATTCCTAGGAACCATTCCGGTCATGGGTCACCTTTCCCTACTCTGAGCAGAACTCTTCATTTGCTTTTTACCTTGCCTGTATTGTTTTCCTTTTATCATGTATTTGGTAAAAGTACATGTTAAAATGAATATGCTAATTCAAGATTCAGAACCCTAGAAATGTCACCAATTTGCTACCAAGAGGTCAAAAAAGGAGGAAGAAACTCATTAAGAAAGAAGAGGGAAATGACAGCAATCTCTTTTCTCCTCCTTCGTACATCTGTGCTGCTGCTAGTTCAATAGTAAGGCAATGCCGACCAAGAATTTCATTCTCAGAATACACTTCTCTTATCATTTCAATGTTCTAAACAGTCTCCCTCATTTTTGTCCTTCCCATTCTTTTCATCAGTCAGGCAATGTTAGTCAGCTTTTCATTGCTATGACCAAAATACCTGGCATTGAAAATAAAAAGAAGCAAAAGTTTATTTCAGCTCATGGTTTCAGAGATTTCTGTCTATTGTTCTGGGCCTGAGGTGAGGCGGAACATCATGCGGGAAGATCATGGTGGAGGAAAGGTGCTCAGTTCAGACAGCCAACAGAGAGAAAGCAGAGAGAAAGGGAAGAAGAGAGAATGGGGGAGAAGGGGCCAGGGACAAGATATAGTACCCAAGGGGACACCCCCAGTGACCTACTTCCCCCAACCACTACAGTTTCCACTACCTCCCAGTAGTCCATTCAGTTATCAATGAATTAATCCATAGATGAGGTCAGTGCCCTCATCATCCAATCATTTCCCAAAGCACCACCTCTTAACATTGCTGCATTCAACACAGGAGTCTTTGGGAAACACTTCACATCCAAACCATAAGAGGCACACGTCACAGATCACTCTCAAAATTCTCACAGATTTCAATAGTTTACCTTTTTGATTCTAGATATACAAGGCCAATATGAATTTCATAATATCATATCGGCACTAATCCTTATTTTTCCTATAAATATTCTACATTCAGAATCATCTTACCAATACTTTGTCATCTAAGAAATATTTAATATGAATAGAGATGAGAACATTTTATATGCAATGGCAAAAAGGGAAAATTTCAAGAGGGGCTGCACTGTTGTAGGAAAAAAAAGTATATTCATTTTATGAAAGTAAACTTAAAGTATATTTTCCTTTTATCTTTTGAATTTAAGATATTATCACATCACAAGTATTTGAAAGATCAGCTTTTGTTTTGTTTTCCTGAAAGAAAAACAAAGTCTTAATAAATGAAAAAGCTTGCCAGTGAATTTGCCTTAATCATATGGTGCCATTTTACTGGAATGGTGAAGACGGAAACAGGAGAAGGGATGAGATAATCAGAGTTGGCAGTGGCTATGTCGAGTCTGAGATGCCTGCTGGACAGCAAGTATGGAGATCCCGAGTAGGGGGTTAGCTGTACCAATCTGAGCAGTTCTGTGGGGAGATCATGGCTGAAGGTGAAGAGCATGAACACAAAACCCAGGGAAAAGAGGAAGAAGAAGGGACAAGCAACCCCTGTCCACTGGAGAAAGTGTGTAGATGAAAAACAAAAAGGATCCCAGGACAGAATCTTTGGGCAGAAGAATTCAAGGCAGAAGAAATGAAGCCAAAGAAGGGTAAGAACAGGCTTCCAGTAAGGTAGATGCAAAACCAGGACAGCATGATGTCACAAAAGCTAGGAAAAGAGAGGGCTTTGCCAGGAAAAGAGAGGGCTTTAAGAACAAGGCAGTGGTCAACCGCTCAACAGTGTGAGAAATCCAGTGAAACAAAGCAGATACAGGAATTGACAACTTGAAGACGGTTTAATATATTAGAAATCGAATGTGAGGAATTTTTAAATTATTAATAAATGCATTTATTTATAAATTTAAGGTTGATAATAAAAATTCCAATGAAAAGTATATTGAGATATTTGCAAATTTCTTAGTGCCTAGTTGAATAGAAAACAGCTGAATTCTCATGTATGCTATAATTTGATTTGTTGTGATATGTGGTTTTGATAGAACTATATGAAGAAACTGCAACCTAACGCAGAAAATAGTAGAAAAAGTAAACAGTATGTTCCTTGCTATAACTTATTCAGGTTAATTGTGGGTATTATTCCTTTATGCAATACCAAAACTCAGTACATGGTAGTTTCTTAAAAGTTAGTAGTAGTATAGGGTTGGAAATCATATCAGTTAACTTTTCATATAGTTACATTAAAATCTATTGGTCTATCTTGCATTTTGAAGGGATATTTCACTCATGTGTGATTTTTTTTTTTCAGTATTGGTTCACAGAGAATTACAGCTATCTTCCAAATATTGTCATATTTTGTTAAATACTAAAAGAAACACATCGCATTTATTAATATCACTAGTTGGTTTATCAGAAAAGTCATTAAGTATTAGGAAACTGTCAAGTTCACAGAGACAGACACAAATTTTCTAAAATTCAAAATTCACTTAAGAGCTTGAATTCTGTTATCATCAACTAAAAGTATCAGTTGTTTTCCTTGAAGTGACAGAATGACTTCATTTTTTTGAGCAAATGTCTGCCAGATTACCCAAATACTCTGAAACAGTAACCATAGTTTGTCCTGCAAACTATGATTTCAAGTAAATATGATGTTCCATAGCAACTCAAGCCATCATGCAGTTCTTTTCCTGGAGACTATCATAATACTTGGGTATGCAGCAGAAGTGCTTAAGGGATACACAGGATATTAAAAATGAAGTGCTGGCTAATTTGCTGCAGTAACTGAGGATTTTCTGGACCTATCTGTTGTAGCAATGCAGGAAGCAGGGAAGGATTCTGTTTAATAATTTGTCTCTCTGCTGAAACTGAGGCTGATTCCGTAGAACTTCAAGGGGATGCCCTTGAACTTACTGTTGTAGCCAACACCATTTTATTCAGATGTTAAGTGAACCAGCTTAAGAAGCTGGGGGTCAAGGAGGAGGAGGTAGAAGTGGCAGGGGAGGAACTGCAGAAGCTTGAAGTGGGCATATGAACTACATTCAAGTAACACCTCAGGAAAAAGAAGTTATAGAAAGGTTAAAGGTATTAGGATTTCCTGAAGGACTTGTGACACAAGCATATTTTGCTTGTGAGAAGAATGAGAATTTGATTGCCAATTTTCTTCTACAGCAGAACATTGATGACGATTGAAGGGAACTTTTTGCATCTCATACTTCACACCAGTGCATTACACTAACTGTTCGCTGGAATGTCTGGGATGACTTGGGCTCATATCCAAAGTACTTGGTATATGGTAGTAGATTGCTGAGGTGGGGAGGGAGGGTTCTTGATTATTGTGCAGGGATAAATACAGTGCCTGTCTGCTTCCATTAGCAGATGATGCAAATCCAAACACTGTGTAAAATATTATACAACCAAAAATCAGCTTTTGCAGGTCTTTATTTCTTCTCTAAAACAGTAGGTACCTTTGCCTGGATTTCACTCTATTTACTGTACTAGACCCAGAAATTTAGTGTAATGCCCTGCTTTATATTTCTTTGACCTAATATTGGTTTCTGAAAGAATCTTTGCTACCTAGAATTTAGTTTCTGTTTCATGACAACACAGGATAATGCTTTTTAAAATTGAAAAAAAATTTAGAACAACTGTAAACAGAAATGCCAAATTATTCATGGTTATTGCTGCTTCACATAAAGTATAAAATTAATGTGTAAGGAAGCCCATTCTTTCATCTTAAATACTTGGTTTGGGCGAGGGAAGAGAGGAAACTTTTTCTTAAATTGAAAATAATTACTGCTATTTTAAAAGTTTTTAATCATTGAATGAGAGAGCCTTCAAACATAATTTGAGAAGTTATACAAGTATAGGCAGAGTTATTTTCCTGTTTACATTTTGTTTGTTTGTTTGTTTGTCTGGGGGAAAAATTAGGAGGTGTCTAATGACTGTTTACTTGTTATATTGCAGTAAAAAATTTAAAACCACCCCCCCCCCAAAAAAAAAAAATACCAAAAACGAAGTCCTCTACAGTCAAGGTTTAATAAAATTCATCTTTACAATTCTATCAAGAATATTAAGCTCCCCCTACCCGCTGTGAGTGAGTGACAGTGAAGTCCACAGTGGCTACTTTGAGTACAGTTCCGTGCCACTGTTTTGACTCATACTGAAGCATGAGCATTTTATACACCATTGCCTTTGCACCATCAGTGTAAATGTCAGCATAATAAAAAAAGCAAGTCTCCAGTACTGCTATGAAAATAGTTTTGACCTTGTATGTCTCCCGAAAGGTTGTCACGAAACTCCAAAATGTTCGCAGACCACTCCTTGGGAAACACTGGCCTAGACGTATGGGACATACCAATAAACAAAATAGTCAAAAGTCCCTGCTTATATCCTGGGGGGGAAAGTCAGACAATACATAATAAATAAAACAAATAGTAAATTTTCTGGTATTTTAGAAGGTAATAAGGTTAGGCCTGGCACAGTGGCACGTGCCTGTGATCCTAGCTACTCAGGAGGCTGAAGGAGGAAGATTTCAAGTTCAAGGTCAGCCTGGGCAACCTAGAGAGACCTTATCTAAAGAAACTTAAACAATATGGATGTAGCTCAGTGGTAAAGCACCTGCCTAGTGTATGTGAGGAAAAAAAAAGTTAAGTGCTAAAACTGAGCAATAACTTTACCGTAATAACTTTAAAAACAAAATATTTGAAAAATCTTAGAGTAATTCCATTTCCTATGCTCAAGATTCTTCATGATAAATCTGTACCACTCAATGCTACTATTTAACAACTTTTCTCCCTGGTACATCCCAGGCATCACTTCTCACACAGGTCAACTTCATTTCCTCTCCTTCCTTCCCTTCTAGGTCTCTCCTAGTCTGGCACCTTCTGTATACCTAAGACTCCGTGTGAGGGGAAGCCCTAGGCCCCCATCTCCATTTCATGATTACTGCCCCCCAAAAAGGATACTAGTATTCCTCAATCTTACTTTTGGCAGTAGAGTAACAAAAATTGTAAACTCAGGAAAACGACCAACTCAAGATAGTTTTATTATTATCTTACCATCATGGCCCTGGTCTAGGGTTTTAGACCTCCTATTATTAACTTCTAGCCTCTATTCTTGTCTCCCTAAAACCTGATTTTCTCTATGCAACTGCCAATGATCATTTTTAAAAATGAAAATCTGCCTTACACTCCAACACAAAATCTTCAAAGGGTCCCTTCCCACAAAAAAATAATGCAGATATCTTGCCCAGGCCCACAAGGCCTTAGTCTTAGTCCATTCAAGCTGCTATAACAATATGCCTTAACCTGGGTAATTTATAAACAATAGAAGTTTGTTACCCACTGTTCTAGAGGTTGGGCATGCCAAAAATTAATTTACCTGGTATATTGTCTTCCCGAATACTCACGAGCAACTTGGAATACAGGATATAACATCATATTATTTTCCATCACCATGGGGCAGCATTTCTGGATCCTGACACCACTGATTTTTGGAGCTGAGTAATTTTTTTTGTTGTGTGGACTGCCCTGTGCACTCTAGGACGGTGAGTAGTGTCTTTCCTATTCAGACACACAGAACAGTAGTCATAAAATTATGTTGGTTTGCACATCTGCTCCCCACCAGACCACAGGTCCCTACAGGACATAAGAAGCACTCTTTTCCTCTCTGGAAGTCATTGGTTCATCCTTCAACTGTCATGACCATGCTCCATCCCTACAAAACTGCAAAAATGTATGGAATAATAACTCACTTTTTAGTAGTTCCGGAGCATAAAACTTACCCTCAAGGGCATTCACCACTTTACAAGCCATGGAAAGACCACACTTGGGTTACTCAAATAAATGCCCACAAAGGACAGCAGGCCAAACTCCCAGGGAAAGACTCTGTCAACACTTCTTTATTGTGATTCACAGCTAAAGGGACTTGTGTCGCTGTTACTTTTAACATATGCTCGATTTCCCACTAAAAGATGTTTTACTCCTTTTCAGATCAATGAATGTTTTACTCATTCATCTCAGCAGCTAGGTAAAGATAATTTTTTTATCTTATCATTTAAAAATTTTTAAAACTTCTGTCGGCCAGGATTTGAAGATGATTAAAGATAATTAAAACATTTTTAGTATACTCACTTTGACCTCAATAAGCCAAAGAACAAATATAATAAAATTATGTTCTTCAGAGGTTTTCAGGGAAAAAAAGTTCATCATCTGTCCACATATGATGGGTTTATTCCGTATCAGATACAAGGTTTTAAAGATGTTTAATAAATGACTGAGAAAGTCAATAGTGAAGCTGGAAAAAATGAAAAGGAAATCAGAAACATTACAGACTTAGAGCTATGCATAAGATTATCAAAAGTCAAAGGGAAAATGGGGAAACATTTTGAGATGCCTAAGTAAAATATTACAAAAATGCAAACTTTTCTTAGGTCAGATTTTTGTTATTGTTCCTGGTTTTGTTTAACTTTTGCTTTTTTTAATTTGTTTTTATTTTCTGCATATTCAGTTCCTACAAATTCATCTCACAACTGAACCTGTAAAAATATTATTTTAATATGATGTTTAACTTCCCATTGCCCTAAAACAACAAACTTGTCTACTGTAGAGGTCAAAAACAATGGAGGTATTTTTTAGCATAGCACAATGCAGTTAAAACATTGATTCAACTGCTACCAATAAAATGTGGCGGGGGAAGCATTCACACAGAGTCAATAACAACAGCCTCTCTTCAAACACCTGGAGAAATCCAGCACCGGGCTTATCTATCTTCCTCAACGGTAGCAGGCTAGAGCTAAGGCGGCTGCATGTTCACTTCAGTTTGCCACAGCCACCACTATTCCCTATTAAACTCTACGCCAAAGTTGAATGTTAATACCATGCAATTCCACATTAATATTATTTTTCTTTTTCTCTTCATGCAAAGCCTGCTTTGCTCATTTTTGTGACTTAGAAATCTCTGTAGTCACAATCTTGAGGTTTTTGCTAAGGTTCTTTGACTCTTACAAATTTTTAGTACTGATCATTCCAAAGTTCTAAGTTTTAAAATGGCACTTAACCTTAAAGTGTTTAAAAGTTCTCCCATGATGAGAAGGAAGAAATTAAAAACTCAAAAATAACCTACAAAAATGGTGCCTATTTTACTTAACTCTAAGTTTTCCAAAGAATCTAATATTAGGTGAGATGTTAACCCTCAGAAGATGCTTGCTAAAGCCAGCTCTGACAGTCATGTGTTCAGCTAGTTTTCACAAGGATTCAAACAACTTCTTGTTCTTTGTTTTAAACTATGTTTTTAATGAGGCAACTTGTTGGCAACAAACTTTGCTTAGCATAGTCATTCCAAGTGTCATTTAATTCATGAAGATCCTGTGTTCCCTTGTATTGTTTGGGGTGATTAATGTCTTTCCAGAATGGTCATGGATACACCAAAATCTAGGGAGAATTCAATTAAAGAAAGTACAGAAGACTGGAAAGTGAATGGTGTTTATAGTGAGCTCTTTGGAAGCTCTTTAAAATTAACTCTCCACCTTCTCCCCCAACACACCTGAAAATATTCAGCCAACACATACACAAACACAGATGTCTCCTGGGGGTGGCATTCAGTTCTGTGGTGAGCATTTATGAGATGCCAAAGGCTCAGGTCTCAGATTCTTTACCCAATGTCAGGTTAGTAATGATAGATGCCTCACAGAAAGATGGAGACAATTACATGGAGGTCTTTTTAGTTGGCACTTTGCCCAGTAAAATACTACAAACACACAATCAGGACCCAAAAAAATGTTAGCTGATATTTCTGCTACTGCCACTATCATCACTATCTACATCTACAGCCATATTTCTTTTCCTTTTGTCGGTTGACAAACCCAAAAGGGAAAGTCGCTCCCTTCTCCTCTCTGCTCCTCTGTTGATACTAATTCAATCTGAGGGACTCCAACTTCTGGATAATCCCTTGATCTGAAAACAAATGCAGTTGAGAACTTTGGTGGAAAACTCTATGTTTGCTGATGATCCTCAATTTATGGTAGGAGTTACATGTCGACAAATCCACAGCAGAACTATCCTAACAAATCCACAGAAACTATCCTAAGTCAAAAATGCCTTTCATCCCCTAACCTACAGAACATCCCTGCTAACAACATGGTCCTTCATAGAGTTACCAGTTGTTGCCCTTCATGATCATGTGGGGTCGCATGACTGACTGGGAGCTGGGTTGAAGGCCACTCTGCATAGCACTACCAAGGAAATGATCCACGTTCAAAGTATGGATTCTACTGAATGTATGAGGCTTGCACCCAATTGTTAAATCAAAAAACTTCTAAATCAAACCATTCTAAATCAAGGGCTGTCTGTAGTCTTAAAATAGTGGATCTTTCATACTCTATTGGATTCCAGCCTGTTCCCCCAAAACTGTGTATACCTGTCAATATTTCTACTCAGACATTTACTTTTTCAACCTTCTGGAAATTTGGAAATTCACCAAGGGTGGAAGAAAGGGAAAAAAATTCATTCAGGATCAAACTAAAAGATATCACAGAGATGGATGTCTGCCTCCTCAATCTTTGACAGGCCTTATGGTACAAAGTGCTAATGAAATTGGGGAATATGTGGGAAGCATGACCAGAGTGCAGTTTTTATTTCATTGAGATGCTACAAGGTCTGTGTGTGGATAAGAATCACACAGGCTGATGAAGGAAAATGGCAGACCAAGCTGAGACAGCCTCTTTAGAAATGTCACGTGACCACTACTCTTGGGGTTGTCTTAGTTCTTCTCTATACTACCAACCCTTTGTAGCACCAAAAGAACAATTAAACAATGACAATTGCTCAGACTGGTTTACAAAAATTAAAACAAAATGTATTCTTTTATGTCTGACAAATCATTACTTTTGTAAAGACACTTAACATTGGAAGAAAACAATAAATTTTGAATGAGACTAACAAAGAAATAATGAGAAAAAAAAAAAAAAGAAATAAAGAGATTTCAAATACCCCACAATTTCTCTGGTGGCATTTCACATAAAAGTGTGTTTCACAGTGTCAGACGGTGATCACCATGGAAGAAAATGGATTTCTAAAAGTAGTTCACAAGCTTACATGAACATATTTGTGAATTGTTTTTTCCTTAGTAAGACACTGGCTACATAACCTTATTTTTATTTTTACACAAATATTTATACTGAGATGTCAGTGGACTATTGTGTCTCTGATATAATACTTCATATTGTGTTGGTCAGGAATTTACATTGATAGCAGATAAATAACACAGCACAATGAAAGAAAAGGCAAAGCGGGAAGTACAAAGCACAGTCTATAGATAATATTCTCAGGCACAGACTTCTCTCCAGCACAGGAAACTGGTCATTTCCCAAATTTAAAGTGCAGAACACTATTCCTGTTCAAGTCGTTATTCAAGAATTCAGTTCCCATGAAAAGGAAATGTTAGCAGAGGGGGAAGGAAAAGTATTTGATGCTGGAAAACAACCCAAAGAAATGAATCAGTATAGCGATGTGAAGATTTGTGAAGGCCTGGCCTCCACAGCCCTCTGCCCTCTCCCTAGGATCCAACTCACTATGTAATTCCATGAGGGACAGAGGGAGGATTTGCAAACGGTTTCATGATCGTTGTTGGATTTCATTAATAAAAAGACCTTTTTTATTCTTTAATTATTCACCTTCTCTAAGTTTTATACCTGAGAAACTTCGGTACCTGTTACCTGTTCTTTAAAACTGACTTCTAAAATTGTTCACCCTTTTCCTGAAAACACACAACTACAATGCAGACCAACTCCCTCTTGCCACTTCTAACCTCATATACCCCTTCCTCACCTTTTCTCATGACCAAATATTGCCTTTACCTTCATTCAATATGCTGCCTATTTCTTAGTCAATAATTTTGTTTCCTTTCCTTCTTAATTCTATTCATTCTCTGTTCCTTAAAGGAATTAATGTGTGGTAACGGAAATGGTTACCACTGGGTTACTTTATAGACAAACAGATCAATGGCACCGAGATGCTCTGGAAACATCCCAAGTGTGCAGGGAGTCCGTATTTGAAACAGAGGGCATTTCAAATCAGTGGAGAAAGAATGCCAGGTGTTGGGACAATAGGCAGTTCAATAAAACAAAAGATAACAACATGAAGTGGTTTTTAAAAGCTTAAACTCTGGCTGGTTGGGTGGCACATGCTTGTAATTCCAGCAACTCGAGAGGCTGACACAAGAGGATCCCAAGTTTGAGATCAGCCTTAGCAACTTACTGAGGTCTTAAGCAACTTAGAAGACCCTGTCTCAAAACAAAAAAAATTTAAAAGAGTTGGGGATGTGACTCAGTGGTAAAGTGCCCCTGGGTTCAATTCCCCGTACTAAACTAACAAAACAAACAAAAACTACTTTAACTCCCTGGGTTCAATTCCCACTCTGCCAAATACTAGATAGTTAAGTTTACTCCTCTGAGACAGTTTCCATATTTTTATAATAAAATTAATATGGCGTCTATTCCTATCAACTTGCTGTAAGGATTAAATAAATTAATATAAGTAATGGGCACATCCAGGATCAATATATAAGTGTTTTCTGTTACTAATTTTTTTTTATCATCAAAAACACTTGTTGGATGCTGTTTTCATTATTTTCTTTTTTTAAACACTTAATATTTTATTAGGCATGCAAAGCCCATGAAATATTTCTTTAAAAATTAATTTACTGTGTGGCCCAGGAGCACATGCATGGCAATCCTAGTAGCTTGGGAGGCTAAGGCAGGAGGATCACAAGTTCAAAGCCAGCCTCAGCAACTTAGTGAGGCACTAAGCAAATCAGTGAGATCCTGTCTAAAACAAAATACAAAAAGGAGCTGAGGATGTGGTTCAATGAGTAAGTGCACTTCAGTTCAATCCCTGGTAAACCCCCGCCAAAAAAATTAATTTACTGGCATATACAAGGGTACCGTTTCATCTACCACCTTATAAAACCAACTACTTAGCTTGGCATAGATTAGTAATATTTTATTTTATTTACTTTTATTAGTGCATTATAATTATATATAATAGTGGGATTCACTGTGCCATATTCATATATGCACATAACACAATTTAACATTATTTTTATTAACAATACATTCTTGAAGGAATACTGTCAAGGAGAATCATTATTTTGTACAACATCCACACAGCAAGTCAACATGGAGAGAATTCACCAACTAAGAGGAATGGGTATTGGGCATGCATAAATATATAAAACATTTTAAATCTGTTTTAGAGACATTTGAGATTTATTATTCATAATTTGCTTTGTAAAAATTATATCAACAACCTATAGGAGGCCATTAGCTTATGCATTTGGGAAAGATGAGAAAAAAAATAAATGACTGAAAATTTAGGATTACAACTATCAATATTATTGTGCTTCAAAAATCAAGAAAATAAAATATGAAATATCACAAACACTTCCACATACTTCATGAATCAAACAGGAACCAGCAAAACATGACTAATGAGTTCATTTTCATGGATATTGGCCTGCAGCTCTGTCAACAGCTGAATATTCATGAGGCAAGTTGGGTGTAGGTAAACAAGAAAACTTTCCTTCCAGAAGAAAACACCATAATTGAAAAATGTTGTATGCATATTTTTCCAATTTGGGTTATGGACAGTAAGAAAAACATACCTAATGTCAGTTTGTTGAGTTTTATTATATAACCACAAAGATAGAACATATTTACTTAACTACTGCAAAAAGGCAAATATCTACTAGCAACAATAGTTTCTTGCCTAAAGTAGATCTGCAAAATTTTAGGCTGGGTATGATAATTAATCTGGTTTAGGGCAATTATTTGCAGAGTCTGAAGCCTGTAAGTACACATAATATGTAAAAGGATATGGTAAACTGAAACCTAATCTGAACAAGAGTCAATCTTTGGGAGTGTGAACTGGAGGCCCTAAGCACCTCTGAAAATAGACTCCAGGCAATAGTGAGAGTACTCAGGGAGAAAGGAGCAGATGGCACCTGGTCACTGGCTGATGTTGACACCAACTAGATACTTGCTTGAAGTGGAATGAAAATAAGAGAGATGTAAACCAGGAGGTAATAGCTAATAGGATATGATGATGGTTATTATGGCCTTTTTCAAATGCAGATTGATTTAGGTTTGAGGCCCAGATCTGCTCTCAAGAGTTAGAGTAAAACTCTGGATGAGGATGAAATCTAATTTTATAGAATGGATATACACTATGGAGACAGACTGGTGGTCTGTAGCTCAGTAGTGAAACTAGGGCTTCATCTCAGTCCAGGATACCTGATGTTCCAGGACAGCAAGACTAATTTCAGACCCTTGCTTGCTGGTGTGGATGAAGTTCCTCCTACCCTCCAGAATGAGAGAAGGCTGCTCACACAAGAGTTTACAGGACCAGCATACTACTAATGAGGTGCTCCCTCCATGTCAGCTGCAAAATTATACATTCTGATCAAAGGATTATGGTAGAAGTTGTATTATAAAATGCATATACAATAATATACCCCAGATATATTAGGAGTAGGTGTCCTTCTGCAAAACTAATGCATATGTCCTGAAGTATCTGAATAATTTTACCCCTTGTCATTAGACCAAAAGGAGTAATACTCTCATTGAATGAGACAGTCATTCATTCTATGCCAGGCCCTGTCTGGGCACTAGGTCAGTGATGATGGAAAGGCCAGTTCCCTGCCCTCAAGGAGCATGCAAAAGATGAATAAATGGTGGGGCCAGCAGCACACACCTGTCATCCCAGCAGGAGCGAGGCTGATGCAGGAGGATCACAAGTTCAAAGCCAGCCTCAGCAACATAGTGAGACCCTGTTTCAAAATAAAATATTAAAAGGGCTGGAGATGTGGCTCAGTGGTTAAGCATCATTGGGTTCAATCATCGGTACCAAAAAAAAAAGGAGAAGAATAAATCACTAAATGGAGGATGTAAGATTAGGTGGTGGTAAACATTTGGAAAAATAAAGCAAACAAGCTAGTGGGGAGAGATGAGGACCTGACAACTAGAGAAGGCTTCTCTGAGTAGTTATCATTTGAGAAGAGATCTTGAGGGGATGCACAGGAATAGTGGGCAAAGGTATCAGCCACTGGAGTGAAGGACGGAAGGGCAAGTGCAGATAACAAGGAAGGGAAGAGTGGACGGCATGACTCAAGGAGTAGCTAACAAGAAGCTAACAAGGCAGCTCACAGGGGGCCTGAGGGCTCACGGTGAGGACTTGGCATTTTAGTCTCAGTGTAATGAGAAGCCACCGAAGGACTGTAAGCAGAGGAGCTGGTTGAAAGCTCATTCCAACTACTGCATGGAAACTGACTGTGAAGGAGACCAACAGGGTTTCTATTGAAACAAAAGAGATGACACTGTGTGTAGCTAAAATGGCAAGTGCTCTGAATATGTTTGGAAGGTAGTGATGGAAGGATTTGCTGATAAACTGATGTGAACTTGTAAGGGAAAGACACAAATCAAGATTGTCTCATAAATTTTTGGTTTGAGCAACTGAGTAAATACTGGGGCCATTTACTGGGATAGGGAAGGACAGGGGATGGCAGAGTTGGAGGAAAAACATCAGTTAATTCTTATCTGGTCAAAGCAGTACCTGAATCAACAGAGAAAACTCAATCCACACAAAAATAACATCAATTAATAAGCACTTATCTGAGGAATTCTCTTTTCTAAAAATTATTTAAAACACCAATTAATAAATAGACGCACGGCTATTTCATCTGTTTTGTTTCTTATCTTCATTAAATACCTTCTGTTCTACAAACCAAATTAAGGGAAGTCATCAAAAACATTACTAGTAAATAGCATCAACAATTCATTTCTTATTTTCTATGTCTAAATTAAGAATGAGATATTATCATGCTTGTTTTAGAATTCTTATTTCAAAATGACATCAATAAATGAAAACCTACTGATATCAAAAGCCCATGCTTGAGGGTATATGGATTCAGAAATGAAAAGCACTGTGTATACTATTATAGAGATTAATAATATTAAAGAGAAATATTAAAAATTATTGTCATCAAGAAATTATTTCACCAATATGAAGTTGCAAATCTAAACTAAAGAGAATGTTTCATGTACATTGACATGGTCCTTTTATTAGTTGCAAAAACCAAGATTTGTGAATTTTTCAAGAGTCTCAGTCAGTAAGGAAGGGCATAGCAGATTCACACACATTCTCTAAACAGGCAAATGAAAACACATAAATGAATGGCCAAGAAATAACTACCCATACTGAATATCACATGATATCCCATTAATTATACAATTTTATGTTTTTATCCATCAATTTTTTAAAAATACGCTGAGGATTTATCTCAATGGTACGGTGCTTGCCTAGAAGGCACAAGGTCCTGGGTTCTCTCCCCACCATCAAATAAATAAATACATACATACATACATAAACCTTATTAGATGATCAGAAAAAGCAAGAAAAGCAGCTACAGAACAATTAAAGTGACAACTCCAACACACTCTATAATAATGCGTCATACCAAAGATTATAAAGTGTTCATTTCTTTGCCAGCTACACAAATTATCTCAATTAATGCTTCAATCATCCTGTGAAGTTAGGTGTCATTTTAGCTGCTTTTCAGCAATGGAGAAACTGAGTCTCAGAGAGACAGATTAATTTCCCAAAGGTGGAATAACCAGGAAATGAATGAAAGAGATTGGATTCAGTACCTGCTTGCCTGAACAGAGAAATTTTAAAACTCTCTTCTTCAAAACCAACTTGAATGGTTCTTCTGACTTTCTTTTTAACTTAAAAGAAAAAAAAAAAAATCACAGAATTGGAGTAACCTTATGTTTCTGAAACAAAATATTGCTTATAAAAGAAAATTCTCCAGAAATCCTTTCCTCTCATCTTAATTATAGCATGTAAGTTAAGAAGACCACATTAAAGAACACAATGCCAAGGAGCACCTACTTTTAGTTAACAAGTTCCAGCTGTTACCAGGGACAGGCTAAAGATATATACGAGTTTTAAAAGACTTTAGAATATAGGTCGGGTAAATCCCAAACCCCAAAAGTCTTCAAAAGTCTTAAGAATAATATATGAATTAATTAAAAATAATATAAAAATCTCCTTTGAAACAGACCAATGAAGTCAATGATAAAAATTAATCATACTTAGCCAAGCATAGTGGTGGTATACACCTGTAATCCCAGTGGCTCAGGAGGCTGAGGCAGAAGGATGGCAAGTTCAAAGCCAGCCTCAGCAACTTAGTGAGACCCTAAGCAACTTAGGAAGACCCTGTCTCAAAATAAACATACAAAGGGCTGAAAATGTGGCTCAGTGGTTGAGTGTGCCTGGGTTCAATTCCTGGCACACACACAAAAAAATCATAATTATTATACTAAGCATCTATCTTCTGGAGAGCTATTTGTTCCCTCTGCAATGTTAAAATGTGTGTCCCTTAAACAACACACACTATCTACTAGCACTTCCCTGAATTTTGTAATTCAAACATTTAACTACATTTACTCAGTCATCAAACTATATAATGTCTGCCACTTTTCATAAGCCAAGCATTCAACAAGTTCCACTGTGAATTGTTTTTAAATTCATTGATGGTAATTTCCAAATTTCTTAATTTGGCAAATTCTACATACACTTTGCAGCACAGTTTTAGGAAATACTGCTCAAAAACAAAATTTTTTATTAAAGAAAATGGATTTGGATGGGTGTAAAAATCTATCTAAGACTGGATACAGTGGCGCACGCCTGTAATCCCAGCAACTTGGGAGGCTGAGGCGGGAGGATTGCAAGTTCAAAGCCAGCCTCAGTAACTTAGTGAGGCCCTAAGCAACTTAGTGAAACCCTGTTTCAAAATAAAAAATAAAAAGGGCTGGGATGTTGCTCAGTGGTTAAGCATCCCTGGGTCCACTCCCTGGTACGGGGAAAAAAAGAAAAGAGAGAGAAAAAAAAAAAAAAAGAGATCCATTTAAGAATGCTGTCTGAATTTTCTGAGTTTACATATTACAAATATATTACCAATAAGTTCACATATTACAAGTAATACACCAAATACTTTTACCAAAACAGGGACAAACGTTTTAAAAAAATTAGTTTCTTCTCCATGCATCTTAAGTGAATATGTTTTAAACCTTTACATTAAACTTCCATATTTCAGCTGTGATGCAGGAAGTTGCAAGATACCACTGCTCTCACCTAAACAGGCAGAACAAGTTACATAAGCAAAAACTTCACAGATTTTCAGAAAGCTAATGATGCAAAGACACTTGAATTAAATAAAATTCTAGAAAGTGATGAGCCCTCTCTAAGTACCTGGAGAAACAACAGGAGGAATATGAACCTGCTGTAGATCAGAGTACGGCAATCAGCTACATGATTAAGGAACTTTTATAGGCTGCATCCAAAACTAGAAGCTCAGGGAGACCCAGCCACAGGTCGAGTTCCCCTGCACCAGCCAACAAGTCTTCACCCAGTGCTGAAGTGTGTCGAAGGCAGGGCAGCAAAGCTGAGAAAGACCTGCTCCGGGGTCTCACCAGTGCAAGGCAGGCACCCACTGAAAGTGGGAAAGGGAGCAGAAGAGCTGTGAGAGGAACCTTCGGAAGTCCTTAGGTTCTTTACAGAGTGCACTGCAGTAGCTCTCAGAAGGCTGGGCTCAGGAGTAGTGGACAGAAAGAGAACTACAGAGGTGCAGAAAACCCGCTGTGGGGACTAACACACTACATAATAAGCTGACAGCAGGACTGCAAAGCAGGGTGAACTCTCCCAGTCTGGCAACTGGGCTGCAAAATACAAAGAGATCTCCTGACCCTCAGCAGCACGCCAAGCCCAAGCCGAGCAGAAGAGGAAATCCTGACCCATATTCAAAGCATTCAAAGATAGAAGTGAACAAATGAGAAGGTGCAGTTTCTTTTAAATACCATTAATAAAAGACTAAAATTATGTTATAGTTTAAAATAACATCAAAATCTTTTCTTTTGACTATTGCAAATAATCAAAAGAAAGAAGTAAAAAATCTCTTCATTGAAAATTATAAAATACAGCTGAGAGATATAGAGAAGATCCAACTGAATGGAGAACAGACCATGTTCACAGATTAGAAAGCTATTTTTAAAATTAAGATATCATTTTCCAAAATTGACTACACAGTCACCACAAACTCGATCAAATTTTTTGTAGTTTTTTTTTTTTTTTTTTTTTTTTTTAAGAAATTGAAAAGTTGTTTCTAAATTTTATTGGAAAAACAGAAGCTCTAGAATGATCAAAACAATCTTTACAAAATTAGGAAGTTAGAAAACTTACATATTATGATTTCAAGAATTATTGCAAAGATACTATAATCAAAACAAGGTAGCAAGGGCATAGAATAGACAAATCTATAGAACAGAATATCTGTCAAATGCAAGCAAGATGATTCCCGGGATTGAGTAACACAGGCTTCCCTCTCTTGCATGTTACCAAATAATAGCATATTGTTTGATATACTGTTCATGTGAGACTATCCCAACCCATGGAGAAACAGTCTCAAGCATAAAGAATAACTGATGTTCTACTACAATGCCAACTGAATTTAATAGAGAAAGAAATGCCATTTTAATACATGTTGCCAGAGCTGTGTACATTCATACAAAGAAAATCAAATACTCATCAATTCCTGCTTCATTCCTGATTAATTCCAAAAATTAATCATGGTTTTATCCCAGACCTAAATGAATAAGCTGGAAATAGATAAAAAGAAAAAGTAGAAAAATATAACATGATCTTGGGATAGGCAAATCTTTTTAGGACAAACATGTACAACAGATTTTATCATAATTGAACACTTTTGTCCTCATGAGAAACACCACTATGGACCACAGACTGGGAAACAGTATCTCATACACACACACACACACACACACACACACTTCCTTATGTACAATATATTTAAAATACTAAAAGTCAATACTAGAAAAAGAAAGCTACTCAATTTTTTTTTTTTTTTCCGAGTGCTGGGGATCCAACCCAGGGCCTATGTGCTTATAAGGTAAGCACTCTACCCACTGAGCTATCTCCCCAGCCCTGCTACTCAATTTTTAAATGTAAGAACAATATAGAAATGCCAAGTATATTAAAGGGTACTTCAGATGATCAGTTATCAGAAAAGTGCAAATGAAAATTAGAATAAGACACCATTAATTAAATACCATGAACTAAAATCGTAAACACTGACAGTACCAAGCACTGGCAAGGATCTGGAACAACTAGGACTCAAATGCATTGCTACCGAAAGGGTAAAATAGCACGGCAACTTTAAGAAGAAACTGCTTCTTAAAAAGTTCAAAATATAGTTACCATATGACCCATCAATCTCACTCTTTGGAATTCACCCAAGAAAACTGAACTACATATCAAGGCAAGGATTCATGTTGAAACATTCATAGTAGCTTTAATTCATAATAGATAAGAACTGGAAACAAACGTCTATCAAATAGTGAATGAATAAGCAAATTATGCTTTCATTATGTGCTATAAACATAAGTGAACATATCATTTTATCATAAACCCTATCCATTAAGACATATTTTAAGTTATTACTGATGAAGTAAATATTTACCTATCTAATGAAACAACTCAACAGTATTTCACTCATGTTGACTTTGAAAGTTTTCACTATGAATAAAATTTTCTCTAAATAGATTCAACATGGATAATAAAATGCAGAAAAAGAACAAACTAATTCTATCTGTTGTGCAAAGATAATGATTTTCAAATTGCAGTATTACATAATCAAGTGCATATGGCTTTTTTTGGAATACAAATGATATTTTAAAAATAAGCGAAAGTGACAATCACCAATTATCTTCAAATCTGGGCCTTATGTTCTGCTTGTGATTCATATTAATGAATATAAAATATTAAAACCAATAATAAAAGTTCTCATAAAAAGAAAATATTAGACATTGTACTCATCATAAAGAATGTAATAATGAAATGCCATGTAAATTGCATTTGGCTTTACATAAGTCTAAATGTATACTTTCATTATTCATAAAATATTTCTTAGGTACTACTATGTACGGAGAGCAGTGGACATAAAGGCTTCAAGTAATTAGTCTTACAAAGGAAAATAAGAGGAGACTGTAGAAGAGAGAAAAGGGGAGGAAAAAAGAAAGAGAAAAACATACAAGGAAATAAAACCCCTCACCTTATAAAGCTTAAAATGTAGTTTTAAGTAGAGTTATACACATATGGAATTATCTAAAAACTACAGAACTCTTAGTGTAAAATGTCCTCTGGGATCTAACCCCTAGTTCATCTATAGACAAACTTCCCGTTTCTGTTTTGTTTTGTTTCTTATTTTTTTGTTTTCATTTTTGTTGTTTGTTTTTCTTTAAATCCCCCTAAATTTGACACCACCTGGAACATAGCACTTACCTGTGCAAACTCATAGATTTGACCTCATGTCCTAAAAATGTAGTCAGGAATGCTGGTTATTGATAAAATTCTTGAAGATCAGAATGAAGTCTATTTCTCTGATTTGCCCATCGAACCCAGCCCAAAACTAGGTCATAATATCAAAAGCTTAATGAAAGCATGATATATTTATATATGCACATATTCCCTTTCTCCAAGGTTTCTTTCTGAATTGATTTTTCCAGCAATTGTTTAATGCACTATTAAAGTAAAAAATAACTCATAACCAGTCTTATCTTCTTCAAGTACAGGAAGATATCTCATTCCAGATATAAGAAAACCACCTAGTTTTAAAGTCTGCAATCAATGAAGCTCCCCTGTTCTCTACCCCCAAACTTATAACTCTACCCTCCCCGACTTAAAATAATACATCCAGTAACAATTTAAGGTCATTAAAACAGTTGAAATTTTGTTTTTCTGTCTACACCAGGGTGTAATATCTGTCAAATGCAAACAAGATGGGCTGGACTAACCCAGGCTTTCTTCTCTTACCTAACAGTGGTGATCACGCCACTCCACCTGCTGATACCCAGTGAGACATGTTTCTGAGACAGTTAAGTGCTATCTACAGCCTTGGACCAGAACCAACATGGTCTGCCTTCCATCGGAAATATACTTTACCAATGGAATCACCCAGGGCCAGTTCACAATTGCTGAGTAACACTTATTTTAGAGATAAATACAGTTGCTCTGCTTCATTCCTACAGAACTTAATTTACCTTTTCAAATATTATCCATTACCTAATTTAATATTATCTTCTTAGTCACTCTAATCACTTCTTCCTTCAATCATCATCAGTGTTACCACTGATTATGAAATGTCTGTGGGCTGGGGAGATAGGTCAGTTGGTAGAGTGCCTGTCTTGCAAGCACAAGGCCCTGGGTTCGATCCCCAGCACCACAAAAAAAAAAAAAAAAAAAAAAGTCTATATACATTCAACCCATCCTTGAATCCCTAAATTAAAGATCACTTTCTCCAAGAAGATTTCTTTAACCCATATATTTTTCTCTTAATTTCTCTTAATTAGATCACTGATAGAACATACTAGACAAAATGCTTACTTGTCGTTTAATATTTGAGTCTTCCCATGGTGATTTAGCACTGTAAATATTCAATAAACAGCTACTGAACTGAAGTAATAGTCTAAAATGTCAAAAAAAGAGTTGCAAGAGGTAGTATTGTAAGAAAGTGCATATTGAAACATTTACATTACTAATTAACATTTCATTCTCAGTCATCCTATGGTTCTAAATGGATGCTGGAAAAGGTACATGGTCTGAGAAAACAGCTTGTGAATATTATAAAATACAGCCAAAGCAAGGTTTAAATTAGAGAAACTATTTGTATTTGAAGACAGACACAGAATTAATAGTTAGACATTCACCTATACTTAAACATCTAGAGCCACTTTAAATCATTGTTTCTTCATTACTAAAAAAATCAGAACATTCTGAAATTTTCTTCTAAACATAAGCCAATATTTTCAAATGGTTCAAGTTCTAAAAGAAGCCATTTGTATCCTTCAAATATCTGTTTTCTTCAAGTAAATGCTGCAATTTTTAATGACCTTAGAGTTTTCAACTGAAGTGTATTTATCTGAAGTTCTTCCTTAAGAATAACTAATTACATTGCATCTGTTTTTGTAGGGTACCAGTTATGACCCCCTATAGTCCCTGAAAGAATAAAGTTTGGTTCCTCTAACAAGAAGACAGCTACTATTATGTTCAGATGAATAACCCAAACCAAAGGAATCTGGACCGTTGCTATAGTGGCTATGGAAATAAGCTTTTGTCTGCTTCAATATCAAAGTGCCAACATTCAGATCCTGTAGTTATGTAGCCATTTACAATGTATTTTTTGCAACATATTGCACTGTTTTAAAAAAAATACCTAATGCATCATAATGAAGAAGAAATCCATGTCTTAAAACTTGCTTTTAACGCTCCTTATTCTGAAATGCTTTTTTTAAAAGGTTTAACATCTACTTAGGGAGACACTGTCTCAAAATAATAGGGCTGGGAATTTAGCTCAGTGGTAGAACACTTGCCTTGCATATAGGAGCCCCTAGGTTCAATTCCCAGTACCCAGGGGGTGGGGGAAAAGCTCCATATCCAATCAAGTGAGATTTTAAGCAATGCCCCGTGAAATTACAAATACTGTATCTCTCCAAGTTTTAAAATTCTTCTCAGCCTACATGCTTACCAAATGAATAACTGCTAAAGAAACATTAATCATGCTTCTCAGCCAAGCCTAATCAATATACACAAATTAGAAAATGATACAAGAAAATAGAGCAAAACCAGGATGTTAAGTTGATTAGGGGGTTGTATCTTTTTCTTTTTTTTTTTTCTTTCTTCCTTTCTTTTTCTTGTGTGTGTGTGTGGGGGGGGCACTTGGGTTCAAACCCGGGGCATCACATGTGCGAGGCAAGTGCTCTACCACCAAAGTATATCCCCAGACCTATTTTATTTTATTTGAGACAGTATATCACTAAGTAACCCAGCTGGCCTGGAACTTGTGATCCTCCTGTCTCAGTCTCCCAAGGAGCTGTTACAGTCCTGCATCACTAGGTTTGCATCTTAACACCTACATGTGACATTATAATTCTCTCATCCTTGCTGACCATAGACATGACAAGGAAACTGGGCATTTGACCTTGACATGACCTTCAGAACAATATGGTTTTCCAGCTTCCATACCTTATCTTTGACTTCCCAGAACACTAGTCTACACCAGTTCCAGAGAAAGAAAGACAAAGAGCAAGTGTAGGTCACTACAGACCCTGTCTATGAGAAAGATAAATCCCTCACCAAGAGTCCACATGCTTCCTTTCAGAGTTTAATGCGTTAATTGTGCTATCTTTTCAGCACCTCGGTCTTGGCTAGGGCTTGCTTTAGCAAGAATGAAAAACAATGAAGAGAATGTAGCCTGTAATAAAGATAGAATGACTTGCTTTAAAAAGTTGTAAAAGATTCATGCTTAAAATTTCAGACTTTCTAGATTGTTTCCTAGAAAATGACATATCCCAACTATATTGGGGATCACATTCTGGTCTGGTAACAATTAGTCAGAGCTGAGTGGCAGTGGGTCTCTGTGTTCCCCAGTCCCCACTACTCCCTAAAGTATACCCCTTATTTCTGCTCCCTGTCTTACATCAGAAATGTTCTTATTTGGGCCCATTGGTATGAAGATGAAGCATGTGAATGCTGGAATCAGCATTGCTTGGGTTTAAATTCTGGCACCTACTAGTTGTGTGAGCTTGGACATATTACTTTCCTTCTTCCTTCTGCTCTTTTGTTTTCTCCTTATAAAATTATAATAATTCTAACTACTTTATAGAGTAGTTGGGAGAATTAAACATGATTCTGACAGCAAGCACATAGCCCAGGACCTTCACAAATTACCTGTTATTAAAGAAAACACACAAACATACAAATGAGGTTAGATGGGATTCCCTCTACTGCCATCTCCTGGAGACTTAACCTTAGGTCAAGGCAGATGAACCAGAGCCTGGGAGCATCACATATGTCCGCTGCTGGGGGCTTTGGGGGAGGAGAGCTGAGTGCTGAAATTCAAGAGACATCACTCAGTTTGTCTGACATTCTCCTTGAAGGCTAATGATGGATTTTACTGGTGGCTGAACATTAAAACCACCTTGGGAGCAGTTTAAAAACTAACAATGCTCAGGCCTTACCCCAGAACCCATAAATCAGGATGTACTGGAGTGGACCTAGATTTTTTTTTAAGGTCCCACTGATTCTAATGCACAGAGAGGCTCCAGAACCACTGATCTATGGCACACAGAGCAGCCAGCCCATCCAGCAAGACTCATGAAGAGGTCTACATTTTACCATGAGCAGCTTAGGAAGCTTTACAACTCAGAAATTACTTGTCCGTATAGCAGAAAATACTGTTGTAAACATGCCTGCACTGTGGTTACCACTGTTGCACATTTAGAAAAATATGTAGAAAAATGTTTATGGAATGTGCTTTGTGTTTTTTTCATTTTTGCAATACTAGGGATTGAAACTGCAGGTGCTCTACCACTGAGTTACTGCCCCAGGCCCTTTTCAAATTTTTTTTATTTTAGAACAAGGTCTCATAAAGTTGCTGAGGCTGGTCTCAAATTCACAACCCTCCTGCCTCAGCATCCACAGTGACTGGGATTACATGTGTGTACCACCACACTCCATGGAATATGGTATTTCTTAAAAGTGTGTCCCCACAGAGACTATTTTAAATGCCTATTTAGGTACACTTACACAGATTTAGGAATAATTTTTAAACTTCAAAACATCACTGAATTTAGCAATACCATACAGAGTAATCAATTAATGACAGATAAGACTGTTTGTATTTAATACTAAGACAACTTTAAATTGCTGTGGTCAAGTTCTAAGCTCTCTACTTAAAAATGGCATGAAATGTAAAGCAACAATATTAAAACAACATTCATATATAAAAGTTAATCTCCATACTAATTTGACTAACATTTATCAAAACTATAGTAACATATCTAGAATGGCAAAAAAAAATAAACAAAATCACTAGTCATTCAAGCAATTTCGTCAATAAAATGTCATTGTAATTCTTTAGTAATCTGATATTCAAGTTAGCTCAGAATATTTAAGATTTAGAAGTTTAAAAACATTTTAAAAACATTGTTAAGCACAATTTAGGTAAAGTGATAACTAATTTTGGAAAAGGGATTATTTTAAGGAAATGTATTCTTTCAAGTCACTAAATTAGAATTCCATTTGTATTTTAATGTAAATTTAGAAGTGCTCCACTTATTTTAGCATGACTTTTTTTAATCAAACATTAGTTTTCTTATCTTACCTCTTTTTTCATATCTGTATCTCATTTAATAATTTTGCACATTTGGATGTCCATGGGGTGGGCAGACCACCCAAGCTAAGTGGCAGCAGAGCAAGGTCCTGAGACAGAGATCAAAAACTGATGGCCAATGAACCTGCTTCAGACACATGCTTCATTTGTTTGCTCCATGTTTTTAAAAACTGAAAAACTCACAGCCAAATCCAGATTCCATTTTTTTCTGGAAAAGCAGGAGCTCTAGGAACATGGGGGTCACATTTTCCTAGCAGCTGTTGGCTGGAGCTAAGTCTCACTGTCCCCTTGAATAAGGCACAGGCTCTTTCCAGTGTCTTAAGTCACCACAACCTGTGAGTCATGAATATGTGACCTGCCAAGCTACTGGGGACTTTCGAGTTGCCAACTCTTTCACAAAAAGGATAAGCTAATCAAGGAAGAGATTCCCTAACCTAAGCCCAAGACTACATAGCTGGGATGGGACCTGGAAGATGGAAGGTGAATGGTAGGCAGCAACCCTGGGAAACAGGGAAGATGGGAAAAGCTTCCTTTATATATTTTGGGCAGTCGAGAGACAGTTATAATGGTAAGAGAAGAATCAGGCAGACCTGTGCTTCAGTCATGGGCTCAGGTGTAGGACTATCAGTTGTAAGACCTCAGTGTTGGTGATTTGCCTCTCTGTAAACAATGAAGATGTCAATGCTAATCTGCAACTTCATTCAGGATACACTTGGTGTATTAGTCTGTTTCCTGTTGCTATAACAAAATATCTAAGGCTGGGAACTTTACAAAGAAAAGAGGTGTATTTAGCTTACAGTTTGGGAAGCTGAAAAGTTCAAAGTCAGAAGTTCCATATGATTCAGCCTCTGGTGAAAGTCCCCTGGCTACGTCAAATCATGGCAGCTGGCATCGTTGCAGGAATACAAGCAAAAGGAAGAGATTATGTGATGAGATAGGAAGACAGAGACTGGGGAGAAGTCTTACGCTTTCCTAACAACCCTCCTGCAAGAACTAACCAGGGTCTCCTCTGAGGGCAGTGTCTTCGAGTCTCTCTTTTGGAGGGCAGCAACCTCAGTGACCTACCACTAGCTCCACCTCTTTAAGGTTCCGCAATCCCTCACATCACCACACTCAGGAGTAAGCTTCCAACACAAGAACCCTTGGTGAACAAACCACAGCTAAACTAAGCACTAAGTAACTGAAGCTTTGCACTCAATGCACATAACTCTCCCCAAGGGGAGACAAATCTAGAACCCCTGCAGAAGTCCAGCAGTTTAGAGAGAAAAAAAAGTTCTAGAAACACCCAGAAAATACAAAGGGAAAGAATCAAGCTTTAAGATGACAAAAGTGGCTCTCAATTAATTTATTTGGCAAAGATAACCAAACACCTTCCTAGCTTAGCTTTTTCAGAGGACAGGGAGGTTGACTGGCCGGTACATCATTCCAGGAAAATGAAAATACTGATGATAAAGAAGGAGAGCAAATAAACACATCAGAAATGAGTGATTTTCTTTTTTTAAAATCATTTTTAACTTTGGTTTCAGTGAATTCTAAACTCTGATCTAATACATTTTCTCTGTTCATCCTGGTAAGAGCTGACAAGAGTCAGAGACCACTTGAAGCCCTCTGCTTTCTGTTCCTCTCTGTCCCAGGTGGCTGGCACTGTGATCTGCAAATGGGTAAAGGTCCTGAATGGCAGGCACCAAGTGGGGTGCCAGGACACAGAATAGAACCCTTCCCTCCAGGAGTTCACCGGAAGTCACACAAATATAGATTGATGACTTACACCCAAAGGGACACTGTTTCACAGAAACGCTACAGAGCTCAGGAACATACTCGGCCATACTATCTAGACCCTCCCTGCACACCCAGGAAATGCAGTGTGCTGGCTACAACCAGAGATCTGTCACAAGACTTCAGTTCAAATCTTAGCTCTGCCACTTACCTGCTGGGTGTTTCTGGACAACTCCTCAATCTCTCCAGATCTCAATTCCCGATCTGTAAGAAGTGGGGAGTACCTACCTTGTGGGATTATAGTGGGGATTAAAGAAACAAAGCATCTCAAATTGTGCCTTGGACACGTAATCATGTTCATCAATATAAACCAATTAACCTATGTAGAAAAGCACATTCATCTTTTCCCCATTTCTCCTGTCTCCAGCCAAAAGAAACATTATGAAAATGAACTTTTCTCTCAAAACTTTTCTGCCAACCAAGTGAAACTAACCTTGAACTCCATCTCCCAAGGGACAGCTGTCTGAGATCTTTCCACCACTACATGGCTTTCTATTCACAGAGTTTCCTTACAGCCTCCAAGGGAACTGTGTTCCCTGCTAGAAGTCTCATGGTCCTGATAATAAAATTAAAGGGTCATCACACTGGAAAGTTCTGGTGGGGTACCACTGGCTGCTTGAATGGATGAAGCAGCCACTGCCCAGAGGAAAAGAGCTACCCCCAGGACCACTCACACCCAAAAGTCCTACCTGGCACCAACCCCCAAACCATTCCCTGCAAATCTGTCTCATCATTCAGGGAAGAGAGTCCTTGTCCTAATTTCCTTCCCAGCTCCCAAACTCAACAACCTCCTAGGGATTTCAGCCTCTGATTTTACGATTCGCTGCTTAGGAGCGAGAGCCCTGATGTTCCCGAGCATTGTTTCCCTATCTCTGACAATAAGGTCAATGAAGCTCCATTGGGGCACAAGTAAATCATCACACAGATAAGATGCTCTGGTATTGACATGTAGCTCCGAAGCAAAGTGGCTTTTCAAAAATTCATCCTATTTTTAAAAGGAAAACTTGGGTAAAATCCATTGCTACTACATTAGCATCGATGATAAGTATTACCTAAACACTATACAAGTTAAGATTAACATAGCCAGTGGAATTCATATTTATGCCATCATAGCAAAAAATTAGATACAATCCTTAAGTAAGGAAAAGTCAAATTTCCCACAAAGCTTCTTGACAGAAAGCATCCCTTTCATTCTTGTCCCTCTAAATCGAAATCTGTTAATTAGCTTGGCAGCGAAGCCTACCCAGTGCTGGTGAGTGTTCATGAAGCTATTGTGTTTGGCTCTGAAAACAAGTCATGATTAGGAAATCAACATGGGAAGCGTACCTCAAACATCCAACTGCATTTGCTCTGCCTAGCAACTGGCAGGAACTTGGTGTGTTTTGTCTGCCTCTAATGTCACGTTGCTCTGGTCACTAGAACAACATGGTTGCTACAAAAGGGTGGGGGGACTTCTGCATTTCAGCACAATCTGAAAGCCTGAGTGAAGACCTCTGTGACTGGCTGAGTGCCTGTCCCATTATTGGCCAAGGAATGAGGAGGCAGTGAGGGCCCTTCCCCCCTCTCCATCCTTGGATTCCTCCTCACCCCACATGGCAGCTAGGGACCTTCAGCATTTCCTCTTCAGGGAAGGCTGGGAATTGGCTGTTTCTATGAAATGAACATGACCCAGAAAAGCATTCAGCATGATCAGCCCATGCACTTGAAAGAGTCCTCAGCTGTACCTCCCATCATAAAGTGTCTGAGCTCCTGTTTATTAAAGAACAGCTTGAACCAGCCGACATGCAGTCTTCCAGGCTAACTGTCACAGATCCTTGGCACTCCATCACCACAACTCCTGGCTTGCAGTTCTACAGAGGAAGACTCAGAAACTCGTTTCTATAAACTACCAGAAGTCGATGAATAAATGAACAACTCCCAGAAATTATTTTATTTAATCGGGCACATACTAATCAAAGGACACACATATAGCTATTTATGTGTGCATCAGCATGCCACAGTGATAAAGTGCTCTGGATTTGAGTCCTAGAATTTGAAATGCAATACCTCCATCTCCTAGAGTCATATAGAACTTTACTGTTCAATTTGAAAAACACAGTTCGACAATTATTTATCGAATTCTATGTGCCAGATACTGAGCTAACCTCCAGGAAACCAAAGCTGAATAAATCAGAGCCTTTGCTCTCATGAATTTGCAGCCCAGCAGGAGACACTGATAGGTATACAAACACTCAAATAAAAGTGTGTCACATATACTTTTGTTTGCAAGATTCAGAAGCAGGACAGAAGATGGAGTGATCTGTTCTTTCTGAGGGTGGAAGGGGTGATATGGGAAGTTTTTACTAAGAAGCCAATACTTTAGAGGAATTCTAAAAGATGGTAAGAAACTCTTCAAGTTGACAGAGGAGAACATAACACAGGAAGAAGGGCAGGAACAATGGCATGATTTTAACAATTCCCAGAGCACAGAGAGAAAGGATACATACCTCGCTTGTGCCAGGCACTGTCCTATGCTCTTTCCAGGCATCACCTCAATCCTGGCAACAATTCTATTCTAGTTTCATCTCACAGATGTGAAAACCGAAGGAGACCAATTAAGAACCTCTTCTACGATCACACAGCTTTGATACAGGTCATGAGAATCTAGAATATTCCCAAATTCCTAAGGTCCCCAGATCCCCAACCACAACTAAGTGCTCAAAAATATTTAATGAATAATCTATAGGGAACAAGTGCAAACAATTAAATTTGTAATTTTGAAGCAAAAAGTTCAAGGTCTCTGGCAAAAGGGAGAGGGCAGGAAAAGGATGCTGCTGAAAATGCAGTAGCGGAGGGCTTAGAAGGCCCTGGGGCTCAACTTCAATGCCAGGAACCTATCCTGCAACCCTTCTGGGTAGAAGGACAGGATCACTGTATAAAAAGTTCCCCATCACAGCAAAGTGAGGAACACTGCCAAGTCAAGAAGGAAGGCAAGGGGCCAGGCACGATAGCACACACCTATAATCCCAGAGGGTCAGGAGGCTGAGGCAGGAGGATTGCAAGTTCAAAGCCAGCCTCAGCAACTTAGCAAGGCCCTAAGCAACTCAGCGAGACTCTGTCTCTAAATAAAACATACAAACAGCTGTGGATGTGGCTCAGAGGTTAAGGGCCCTTCGGTCCAAGCTGTGGTGCCAAAGGCGGGGTAAATAAAAAGAATGAAACCACATAGCTCAGTGTAAGGTGCTTGCCTAGATGTGCAGGGCTCCGGGTTCAATCTCCATAAGAGAGAAAGAGAGGGAAGGCAAGCAGGAATCTCAATTACAGGACTACTATAATAACTCAGGTAAGAAACTCAGAGCACAAAATGAGTGGTAGAGGATGGAGAGATGACAGATACTACAAAGCACCTGCATATCCAAATACCACTGAGCTAGCACCCAGTTGGGCAATTCAGGGGAGAATCACATCTCCGGGTCAGCAGAACTGGGTCAACTAGGGGGGAGCGTTTTCTTATCTGATCTTTCTTTCCTGAAAGCTCTTTGGGGCAGGTCAGAGTGAAACCAAGAGTGTTTCTTCCACCACTGATTCACAATCATCAGTATGCAGATACTAAACAAAGATTCTGAATCTGATCTCATTAAGAGTAATGTTTGTTTTTGAGGAAATACACAAACTTAAAATTTTAGGAATTAGCTTATCTGTTTAAAAGAAATACCACCACAATGGCTTCTACACAGCAAATGTTCTGCAGATGTCCCTCGCTGTTTGTTTGAAAGGATTGGGAAAAGGGATAAAAATTACAGATTAACATAGCTTTATTTGATTGACTCCACTCAATCAAATAAAGATTTGAGTCCCTATATGCCAAAACTAAAGTATTCCAAGAAATACCACCAACAGAGCACTGAAGGTCATGCCAAAATAGAGCTTTGGCTCTATTGGAGAGGATAAGAAAATAACACAAGTAAATATATCGTAAGGTCAGAAACAACATCATAGGCAAGTAAGAACATTCTGGAAGGATTTAAAGGAAAACACAGGCCCAAATCATTTTGAGGGTCAGAAAAAAGCTGTATGAAGTAAGTAGCATGTTAGACTGGCTTTAAGAGATTTTGTGCTTGATGAAGGAATACAAAAGCAAAATATTGTAAACTGTTCTTGGAAAATATAAGTCTATCCATATGTCTATGAACTCCTAGGGGCCTCTCTACCAAATTCTCAAACACAATGCATATGTTTTTAAATATTTCCCTGTAAAGAATGAAGATTCTAATGTTTGTCAATATTTTCTTTTGCTAATGGTCACATTGCCTGCCATCCATTGCTACATGAGGGATAATCAAGGTGTTGCAGTGAATGTAGTCTCGGTTTTGAATCCACAATAAAAACTAAAATATGATGGCAAACTTCAACACTCACATTTTAATCTCACAGCATACCTATGTGGCAAACATAATTATTCACACTTCTAAATGGGGGAACAGAGACATAGAAACATTATATAACTTTCTCAAAGTCACAAAGCTAGTAAATACCACAACTGGACTTAAGTTATTTAACCTCTATTTACTCACTGGTAAAAAGAGGATTGGATTTTTTTTGTAAAGTCCCATCATCTATGTTTGTTATAACAATTAAACCAAATGACATGTAGAGAGTGCCCAACTGAGGTGACACTGACAGGCACTCAATCCAATCCCTAGTAGCTGCGATTATTATAGACACATCGGAGTTTAGCAACCAAGTCATTTCTCACCCGTAAAACCACCAATAAAAAAGCTCCCGGCACATGGCCCTCCTCATGCCCAGGGCTTGCAGCCTCAGGGCTCCTAAGTGCATCCAGCTGAGGCCATCTGTAACATACACATCTTAGGGAAATCCAGAGGCTAGTTTACCTTCTCAGACATCTTCTAGTGACATGGACAGTCATTTAGGTGAAACTGTCACAGCACACAGCATCCCTGACAAGTTGGTTTCATCCACAGCTGGAACCCTTCCAGTCACAGGGAACTCATTATCTTCAGGGTATTTATTCCAGTGCTGTTTAGTTTTCTGTTCACAATGAAAAGCATTAGAAAAATCATCTCATCACAGAATTAAGCTCCCACCCTGGACTTGTATTTAGTGGTTGTTGTCTTCCTTCCAGACAATTCTTGGTCTCAGCAACTGTCTGGTCACTTTAACTCAATTACAGGGTAAAAAGCCTCAGTTTCATTATCTATTTTGTCTGCAATATTGTTCCCAGAGTTTTCACGACCCTGGTTTCCATGCCCTGGCCATTCTCTTCTTTGTAATGTTGGTTTTTAAAGATGGCATCCAGAACTAAATGAAGTGCCTTGGTGGAAGGTGGAGAGGCTGGAGGCCCGAGGGGTGAGGCCCTCTTCCCTTATCCAGGTCTTTCTTTCCTTGTAAGATGACACTTGGTTCTCCGACAGTCTCAAAATACTGTTCCCTCACATTAGGCATTTGCATGAAAACCCAACGTCTTTTTCCTTGTAACTGAACTGTGAAACTTTGAATTTATGTTTTTAAATTTTACATTCTCACTTCATATCTTCTCATGAAAAATTCTTGTTGCTTAATCACATTAACAGCTATTCCATCCGACTGCCCTCTACAATTTCACACAGGTCACTGAAAGACAGAGACAAAGGGATGCAGACAGCCAGGCACAACACTCTTAAAAATCTAAGGGAGGCTTCCCTCCAAATCCTGCTCCCAGTTCATCTGAGTACCTCTCTTTTAGGAATAGCCAACTGATTTGCTTACTGTTCTGAGAACATGCTGGGCTTTTCTCCCAATTTTTCATATTCATTTTTTTTTTTTTTTCTTTTCTAGAACACCCAGTCCTATACTTTTTCCTATGAAAAAAATCTACCTTTCCAGGGCTGGGGGTGTAGCTCAGCAGTGGAGCGCTTGCTAGCACGTGTGAGGCACTGGGCTCAATCCTCAGTACCACATAAAAATAAAGAAATAAAGGTATTGTGTGCATCTACAACCAAAAAATATATAATTTTAAATCTACCTTTCCTTCAACTCCTGCCATTTCCACAGAGTTACCAGTTCCCAGATTACTGCAGCATTCCAAGTTAAAAAGGTAGGGAGAGAACCTGTTGGTTTCTGGCGGTGAGGACAGGAAGTTATCTCATCCCTACGCTTCCCCTCTCTCCTTTACCCCAATGTACCTTACGTTTCACATCTCAATTCGAATTTTACCTACTCTGTAAAATTTCCAGGACTCCCCTACTTAGTCTGATCCTACTTTGTTCCTATATCTAAGAGATGCCATATTGTGAATATCTATCTACAAATATGATACCCCAGGAGAGTGTGATCTCTTCCAGGGAAGAGCCATGTCAAGGAACTGGAATATTCCAGAGTGGTATTCACCGCATGGAAAACAATAAATGCTTACAGAATAAATAGATGAATGGTAAATGTAAGAGAAATCATAAAATAAGGATAAACCAAGATAGAAAGTGCATGGCATTTGTTTGTAAACATATATATTTTAAGCTTGTAGTTGAAAGACTCTTTAATCTTTTTATATATCCTGATGCTTCAGAGTCAATAACCACAAACATGAACCACAAGCTACAAAACCATCTGCCATTAATTTCAATCTCCATGTCATTCATTGTTTGTTTTGTTTTTTTTTTTTTTTTTGGTCCCAGAGCTACACACTAACCCACACCCCCTCAAAAAAATTTAAAAAGTCTGGCATCTTGGAGTCAAACTTTTCCATATGGTATTGGCATGTAAATAAGTGTGCTAGGATTGAAAATAATCAGACCTGGCTTACTTGGAATAGTTTGATCGCTGCAATTTTTTAAGTAAATGGTCCTAATGTTACACCAAAGAAACAAGGAACAAGAAAATTCCTCCAGTTGATTGGATGTGAAGAAAAAATTATAATTTTAGTGTCCATTAATTTTCCTTGAAGTAAACAATATGATGCAATTGAAAACATAACTTATCAAAATAAAGAATATGTGCACTCAGACTCTTTTCTGTTACATACACCAATATAATTTATTAGTTCTATTCTAACAAATGATTCACTAAAAAACCCTTAAAACCCTTAAGTATGATAATGGCACACAGAAACTTTCGGTAGTTTATTAGCATCCTTTCTTTTATCATTATAAGAAACAAAGTGATTTTCTTTCTCACGCTATTTGCAAAACAAAATAACAATAGCTCTGAGCAGATGAAATACTTTCAAATAAGCTGTTATTAATTTTAAAAGAATGTCTAATTGAAAGGACATTTCCTATTTTTTTGTACTCAAATACTGGAGTGTAAACTCTCATGATTAATTCAGAACTTTTTATAAGGAGCCAAGAATATGTGCTTTGAAACTTCTGAAGGATCAATCAGCATATATTTATTAAATAAGCACTCTAAGCTAAGAAATCTGCTTGCTAGGTATATTATTGAGAAAGAAGAAAATATATATATATAATCTAGTCATTACTCTCCAAACTGGCTTATAGGCTAATTTTAGAAATAGAAGTTAATGAGTATGAAAACTGTCATAAAATAATGCAAAAAAAACCCAAAAGAAAGGTGTGCATATGTTTACCAAAACATATTTTTAAGAATGTTAATAGCAGGATATTAAAAATTGTTGACTGGAAATACTCAAATATCCATCAACAGTAGACAAATTTTATAAAATTCATAAAATGTGGTACTCTACAGCAATGACAATGTTTTAACTACAGTTATACTCAATAATAGGAATAAATCTTACAAACATAATAAATGAAAACATATATAATGGGCTGGATATGTAGCTCAGTGGTAGAGGTCCTGGGTTCAATCTCCAGCACTGAAAGAAAAAGTATATAATAAATGTCTATTTACATAAAATTCACTCTGGAAGTCAGAGTGGTCATGACCCTTGGACAAGGCCACTACTGAAAGAGGACATGAATGATTTCTGAGACTCTGGCAATATTCTGATCCTTGAGCTGGGTGCTAGTTACTAGGAATATTCAATTTTTGAAATTTATGAATGACTTACACATATCTCTACATGTTATGTTTTAGTTATCTACTGCTGCATGTCTTTTTCCAGCTCCTATAACAAAATTACCATATGTTGGGTGACCTATAAACAATAGAAATTTTTTTTTCTCACAGTTCTGGAAGCTAGAAGTCCAAGATCAGGATGGTAGCAAGGTCTGGCTCTGGCAAGGGCCCTCTTCCAAGTTGCAGACTGCTGACTTCTGGTCATAGTCTCTCAATGAAGGAAAAAGGGTGAGGGAGTTCTCTGGGACCTCTTTTGTAAGGGCACCAATATTATTCATGACCCAATTGCCTCTCAAGTCCCCATCTCTAATACCATGACACTACGGGCTACTATTTCAACATCTGAATTTTGGCAGGGAGGGACACAGATTCAACCCATTGCCATGTTAGCTTCTTAAGGAAATGACAAAATAACCTGAGATAATTTACAGAAGAAAATATTCATTTTTATTCATAGTTTTAAAGTTTTCAGTCCAGTTACTTGACCCTATAGTGAGGCAGAACATCATGGCAAGGTAAGCATGGTGGAGCAAATCTACTCATCTCACGGCAGAGAAGAAACAAAGAAAGGGAGGAAGGGCCAAGGGCAAGCTATGCTCCCCAAGGACACCCCACAACCACCAAAGATCCACTCCCTTCAACCAGGTCCTGCTCCTCCAGTTTCTACCACCTCCCAAGAATGTCATCAAATCATGAATCCATTAATGCATTAATCCTCTGATGAGGTCAGAGTCCTCAAGGATCCAGTCATTTCCTAAAAACCCCACCTCTGAACACTGCTGCATGGGGACCAAGCCTTCAACACATTAGCCTTTGGACAACATTCCAGATTCAAACCAAAACAACTGCAATGCATGACGAACTAGGCCAAAATTTAGCGACTTAAAATAACCATTTGTTTTCTCACTATTTTGTGGGTTAGTAACTCAGGCAGAGTTTGGCTTCATCTCTGCTACAGGCGGCATCAGTCAGGGTGGCTGGAGGATCCACATCTAAGGTGGCTTTTTCTCTCCATCCCTCACAGGTATGGCACACCAGTGTATCTGGGTCTCTGCCCTGCTACTCCATGGTGTTCCATGCTTCAGGTCTCCCCACGTTACTCAGTTTCTCATATGATGGTCTCAGAAGAATAATACCGTTTACATGGCAGCTGAAGTAAAGAGAGAGCAATCCAGAAGCAAATCTTCCATAAGACCCAGGCACAGCGGCGAAGACCCATCAACTGCAAGTTACCGGGCCAGCCCAAAATCAAAGAAAGTGTGCTTACACAGCAGTGTCTATGGGAGGCTCGGTTTACTGGGAAGACAACTTTAGAGACCAGTTGCAATGGTGTATTATAATTTAATCAAAAACTTAATTACAAATATGTGTGTGTGTGTATATATATATATATATATATATATATACACACATATATATATATAAAAGAATTCATGCACTTATTTAATCAAAATTTCATCTTACTCTAATTAGAATGGCTATTATTAAGAACACAAGCAATAATAGATGTTGGTATGAACATGCGGAAAAAGGCACACTTGTACATTGCTTGTGGAGTTGCAAATTGGTGCAGTTACTCTGCAAAGCAATATGGAGATTCCTCAGAAAACTGGAATGGACCCAAATTTTGACCCAGTTATTCCACTCCTCAGTTTATACCCAAACGACTTAAAATTAGCATTCTACAGTAACACAGTCACATCAATGTTTACAGTAGTTCAGGGCTCAAGCTACAGGGCTTGAGAAGGGAGAACAGCTAGGTTGTGGAACCAACCTAGATGCCCTTTCAACAGATGAATGGATAAAGAAACTGTGGTATATATATACAATGGAATATTATTCAGCCATAAAGAAGAATAATATTATGGCATTTGCAGGTAAATGGATGGAACTGGATAATATCATGCTAAGTGAAATAAGCCAATCCCAAAAAACCAAAGGCCGAATGTTTTCCCAGATAAGTGGATGATGATACATAATGGGAGTGGGGAAGTGGGGGTAAAAGAATGAAGAAACTTTAGATTACGTAAAGGGAAATGAGAGGGAGGAGGGGGTGGGGTATGAAAGATGACGGAATATACATGTATGATTACATGAATGGTGTGAATCTACATAGTGTACAACCATAGAAACAAAAAGTTGTACCTCATTTGTATACAGTGAATCAAAATGCGGTCTGTAAAAATAAAAAAGAAAAAGAAAAAGGAAAATACTAATAAAAAAAATAAAAGTCAATTACTGAGTTCCTGATAAAAGATAGGGCTGGGGATGTAGCTCAGTGGCTGAGCACTTGCCAAGCATTCAAGAAGCCTTGGGTTTGATCCCCAGCAAACAGGAAGGAAGGAAGGGAGGGAAGGAGGGAGGGAGGGAGGGAGAGAGAGGAAGGGAGGGAGAGAGAGAGAAGAAGGGAGGAAGAGAAGGAGGCAGGGAGAGAGAGGAAGGGAGGGAGGGAAGGAGAGGAAGGGAAGGAGGGAGAAAGAAAGAAAAACTAGATTAATAAGATGTGGTTGGGAAGATATAATTTATAGGCTAAAAATATAATACCTACACACTGCTTCCCTGCCACAATATCTATTCATAACAATCTCCATCTAACTGTTCAATTCTGTTGTTCTCATTCTCTATATTTAATTTATAAAGAAATTACTATGAGCGTGGAAATGTAGGAGGTAAAAAGGTAACATTTACTTGTTTCACTTTAAAAACCTGAGTCATTCATTCACTTTCAGTTCACCAGGGGACTGACACAGCATTCAGAATATATTAAAAAGAATAAAAATGTGAAAAAAGCCCGGTTCCTGCCTGCTGATCTTTGTATAAAAACACAATGAGCAAAACAGAGACCACACTAGATAGACCATGTGCAGGGAAATCGACCAGACCCCCTGGCACTCCTGTACCTTTGTTCAGAATATCTCAAATGACTTTGGGGTCTGAGTGAGGGAAGGCCTGGAGTTCACACTAGTTTCTCGTAGGTCATGATGAGCCATGTCTTGGTTTGAGAAAGGGAGGGATTAAGTAGAAGTCATGAGGAAGACCCATTTCTTAGCAGTGCAGGAGGGCTAGAGAAGACAGAATAGTCAGGAGCCAGTTCAGAGGTCTCCAGCTTGAGGTGCAAGGAGAAATACATGGCAAGAATGGAGCACAGTGGAGCAAGCCTGTGATCCCAGAGAGGCTTCGGGAGGCTGAGACAGAAAGATCACGAGTTCAAAGTCAGCCTCAGCAAGGGCAAAGCACTAAGCAACTCAGTGAGACCCTGTCTCTAAATAAATACAAAATAGGTCTGGAGATGTGGCTCAGTGGTTGAGTGCCCCTGAGTTCAATTCCCAGTACCTAAAAAAAAAAAAAAAAAAATGGAGCAAGCACCTGATTCCGATTTACAACAGTTGGACTGCAGCAGAGGCTGGATGTGAAGACAAGACCTGCCCGTTTTTCCACCTATTTTTGCAACTAGTTAAACATCCAATTGTTTATATCCTTAAGAGAAAAAAAAAAAAAAAAAAAGCACTAAAACCAAAAGAGACCAAAGCAATCAATGGATTTGAAACACAATTATTTTTAAAACTCCATCACCATATTATCTTTAGACTAACAGAACCACTTCTTGTGACAATTCCCTGCCGTAAAAGTTAAGTAACTTCTTTTCTGTATTGTTTTAAGAGGGTCTCACTGTGTTGCCCAGGTGGCTGGTGAAAATCAGTGTGCTCAGGTGATCCTCCCACCGTAGCTGGGAGTAGCTGGGAGTAGCTGGGAGAAGCTAGGAGGAGCTGGGAGTACAGGCGCTCCCCTTCAGGCCAGCTAAGTAACTTCATGGCATTAGCTTTTGTACAATCAGTTCCAAACAAATTCTCAGAATTCGCGTGATAAGTAGTAGGAAAATTTTCTCACACTCATGCTTGGCCAAACCACATTATTTTAATCTACCAAAAACAATAAAAATCTCAACTCCCTTTCATTCATTCTTTTGTTATCCTTTATTTGGGAAATTAGCTCCAAAACTTAATAAACTATGATATTCATAGGTAGAATTTTAGCTAATCCATCTCAGACCATGTTATAAAGTATGATACCTATTAAAATATATTTTCATATTATGAAAAATATTCATAAATTTTCATTTGAAAAATCAACTTTAGGAGAATGCCTTTAAAAACTCAGCTGTGCATGGTGGCATAGGCCTGTAATCGCAGCTACTTGGGAGGCTGAGGCAATAGGATTCCTAGCTCAAGGCTAGCCTGGGCAATTTATTGAGAACCTGTCTCAAAATAAAAGAAATTAAATGGCCAGGGATGTAGTTCAGTGATGTAAATTGCCCATGGGTTCAATCCTTAGCACTGCAAAAATTAAAATTTAAAAAAAAAAAAAAAAAAAAAAACACTTTTCTTTTTTTGCTTTCTTTTTATCTTTTCAACATAGCAATCATCTGTTTCTTCTTAATCAAGACACTGGTAAAATTATTATATTTTACCAGCTTAAGTCCAGAATAGTGTCACCAAAGCACCACTGAAAGGAACCGTCAAACATGAGTTTCCTGTAATTCAAATTATCCTAAGAAAACTGTGTTTCCAAGCACATCTAACCAATTTGGGGCAATCATTCACCTTTACTCCAATTTTCAATCAATTTTAAGTGCACAAAGATAAACTTAAATACACTTTCATAATTGAGAAAAATATTGCCTGCTTACTTTTGGCACATATTGCTATAAATATTCCAATCAAGACAACATTTCATTCACATTTCTTTGTAAAAGACATATACTAGTTTCCATGAAAAATATCAAGAAAACTAAATTTTACAATAAATGAAAGCACCTTTAAAGTTGGAATAATTAAAATAGCATTGCCCTGGACATTAATTCTTAGGTTCTCTTTTCATGTAACTCTCAGTACCTATGTGTTCTGAGGCTCTTACAAATATTCTTCCCGACGGTTGAATGTCTGACTCTTTAATTTATGAGACACAAATAAAATAATGCTTTATAAACTATGATGTGCCACAGAAATAATGATCACAAAAACCAAAAACACCAAAGTCTAACAATATGTGTTATCAACAATAAAACATAAAAAATTGACAGAAAGTAAGAGTGGTACAGGACTTAGCACTTAGCAAGGGGTGACATTAATTATGGAGAGATTGGTATTTGAACTGGATCCTGAAAAGCAACAGAACTATGGAGACAGCAAAGAGCCTAATCAAAAAAAAAATATATATATAGCATAGGCAAGGCACAAAGGTAGCAGCAGCAAGATTTTTAATTGGATTACTTCAGAATCTACTAACAGGAAGAATTCATTAAAAGGAGACATAATGAGCACATTTGGACAGATAGGACAGATATAGTTAGGCCTTTTTGTTTTTTGGGTTTTTTTTGTTTTTTTGTTTTTTTTTTTTAGATTGGGGGGATTGAACCCAGGGGCACTTAACCACTGGGCCACATCCCCAGCCTCCCTCCCCACCTTTTTTTTTTTTTATTTTGAGACAGGTTCTCACTAAGTTACCTGGGACCTCACTGAGTTCTGAGGCTGGCTTTGAACTTGTGATCCTCCTGCCTCAGCCTCCTGAGCCATTGGGATTACAGGCGTGCGCCACCATACCTGGCTGCTAAGATCTTTTTATAAAAGTTCTAGAATGCCAAATTGAAAAATCAGGATGTTTGAGTATCAAGGAAGTGAGGTCTATGAGCAAACCTCATATACAATGGGTCCTCTCTATCAAGAGATTCTGCATTTGTAGATTTAACCAATTGAAAATTGAAAATATTCAAAAATGAAATTGTATTTGTATTGAACATGTATAGACTTGTTTCTTCTCATTATTCCCTGAACAAATAATATAGTATAACAACTATTTACACAGCATTATATTGTACTAGATATTAGAAGTAATATAGAGTCTATGGGAGGATTGATAGATTATATGCAAACTGTGCATTTTTATATAAAGAACTTAAGTGTCTGTGGATTCTGGTATTCATGGAGAGCCTGACAACCAATCCCCCAAGGATACTGAGGGTCTCTTCTATACTGTTTCCTTTTCCTACAGGCCCTGTAGTATTGCTACCCAGTTCCTCAGAGTTAATCTGTCCTTGCAAGTTTTGTGCCCTGGTGCTTCCTTTGCATCACTATGCCTGTGCATTGGGGCCATTAAGGTTACTGAAAAGCAAGCACTTGCAATACCATGACAGTCCAAAATGACTAATGGGCAGGTAGCATATACAACATGGATACAGTGGCCAAAGGGATGATATATGCTGCTGGACAGGATGAAGCGGAATAGAATGGAGCTGTTTATTTCTAGAATTTTCCAGTTAGGATTTTCTGACAACAGTTGATGGCAGGAAACCAAAAGCTTGGAAAATGAAGCCAGGAATAAGGGGGGGACTATAGAAAGACTAAGCTGGGCATATTCATGGGACAGATAGCACTCTGCCCATTCCTTCACTGTCGGATCTCCTCTGAAGAAGGGAGACTGATTCACAGAACATGAAGTGGAGGTCTAGGGGAAAGGGTAAATCTAGAGACATTCAGAAAGGGAAATCAAAAGGGCATCGAGACTAGCTGCAGAGGGGATGAAGGATAAGGAGACAAAATGAGAGTGAACCCTCCAATCCAGAGAGACCTGAGAATGTGAATTACTGAAGTGGGGTAGAGGGGTCAAAGAGGTTGAGTGTCTTATTAGGGAAAGTGATGGGTTCATGTTGAGTCAGAGGCAAAAGTAAGACGTACAGTGTCCTTTAAAGGATATGGGATTCATTTCGTCAGTGAACCCAAGGGAAACACACAGGGAGGGAATTTCAGCAGAGTAACACTGAAAAATGAAGTCAAATGCAGGGATGCAAAAGGAGATCGAAATTGGTAGAGTTAAAAAAATGTGGTTAAAAGATGGTCACAGGAAAACCCCAGGGGTCTCTCTTCCAAAGGCCCTGTTCAGGAAGTCAGACCGGGAAATGGCTGCCAGAGGGCAAGGAATCTTGGGAGAGAATTTACACAGCAATGACAAGAGGCAATGAGATTCCAGAGAGGTTTCACACATCCCTTTCAACCCAAAACACCTGACTATAGCTGGTGGCATAGTCAGAAAGAAATTAAAGATACAATTTTGTTCCTTATTCACATACAAGGGTAATGAGTTCTGTGGATCCCACCAACAGACTGAATTCCTTTATTACAGAAATTACAGCAATCACAGATCAAGGTCTATTACTGCCAAAAATAAAGACATCTGAGCCTCTCACTGCAGTAAACTTTAATTATACCTTTAGACGCAAGGGATGAGATGAAAATAAAGCAAAACTATTACGGACACTGAAGCAAACAAGTGGCATCACATAAATCAATTTCTTGCCATTCAAATCTTCCCTGATATGCATGTGCTTACATTCACAAGTTGGCACTTAGAAAATAACCCTCCAAAGGTCATCACAACAAAGACCTTGGAAAATACATCAGTGCCCTGTGGGAATCCTCGAAAGACTTTAAAATATTAATTCCTACAACATCCTTATTTCCCAAAGTAGCTTACTTCCTTTCCCACATCAAAAGTACTTCCCACTAATAGCTTTTGCTTCGCTCAGATACATGGAAAATAAATTGACTTTTTTTCTAAGTTGTATCAAAACTTTAGCAATATCTTTTCCACTACCAGAATTTTTTCTTGCTATCAAAAAGTATTACTAGGTCACCACTGGATTTAATATCTCTTATGAATGCAGCCTCCTGGCTAATTCTATTTCTTTTTGGCTTCCTTTTCAACATTTTGTTACTTCTTAGTTTTTTTCTAAGTTAAATTTGTCTCTGCAGCTCTTACTACTTATTCTACTATTGATATTATCTATCTTATTAAACATGTAACATTTATGGATCTGACTCAAGTTTAAAACCATTTATTAGACCTCTAATTCCTTTCCAATATATGATGATTGTTTCCAGGATTTTTCTCAACAAAAGGTTTTTAAAAAATATTTCCTTACTTTAATATGCTGAGCACTAGTCACACTAAGTCATTCAAAGGACATTAATTGAACATATACTAGGTGCTCAGCATTTGTCTAGGGGCTGAGCAAAGAGTCCCTTCCTAATGAGTGCACTTTTGAGTGGAGAAAGCAGACATAAACAAAATATTAAGATAATGGGTATGTCAGCAAGTGCTGCAGAGAATTAAAGCAGGAAGGGCGGTGGGGAGTACTGGATTGAAGGTGGAATGATTGCAACCTCGAATACAGTGATCAGGGAAGGCCTTACTCCAAAGACCTAAAGGAAGCAAAGGAACTGGACTCTAGGAAGAGGGCAATCCAAAATATGGATCAACAGTGCAAAGGCCCTGGGGCAGGAGCATGCCAGCATGTAGGGCATCAGCAAAGAGGATGTAGTGATTGGAAGGTGAGGCGAAGAATTGCAGGAAATGAGATCAGAAAGGAAATGAGCAAAGGTGCAGATCAGACAGTCTCACAGGCCACCAGAAGGACACTGGTTTTTGCGATGATGGAAATGAGAAGTATAACCAGCCCGGAATATCAGATGGTTCTGCATCTACAGATTCAACTAACCACAGATTTAAAACATTTTTTAAAAGCCTCACATCTGGACTGAACATGTGCAGACTTTTTTTTTCCTGTCATCATTCCACAAACAGTACAGCATAATAACTATTCACATGGCGTTTCCATTGTGTTAGGTGTTACAAGTGATCTAGAGGTAACCTGAAGGACACAGGAGGGTGTTCCTAGGTTATACACAAATACTGTGCCATTTTACACAAGACTTCAGTGTCTGTGGATTTAGGGGTCTGCAGGAAGTCCTGGAACCAACTCCCTGTGAACACCAAGGGACCACTGTATTTAGAGAGTTCAGAGCAAATTAAATGGCCTAACATGTTCTAAAAGAAACACTCAAGCTACTAGATAAACCTGTGGCTACAAGGATGCAAGACAGGAGACAAGAGACAGCAAGTTCCAGGAAGCCACAAGACCAGGGTACAGTAATAGACAAAGGTGGTGAAAAATGGTTGAAGTTCAGATATTTTTTAAAGATAGAAATAGAAGGATCTGCTATTTGATGCAGGATGCGAGTAAGCTGTTTACTTGCCTGGATACGATCTCAAGAAGACGTGGTTTGGCAGGGAGAGAGCACAGCAGGGGTCTGGGGGTGATCAGGAGTTCGGTGGTGGCCATGATAAGTCTGAGCTGCCTACTGGACATCCAGAGGGAGAGAGGCAGATAGACCAGATGGAATCTTGCGGTGATCACCAAGGGAGTCACTGTCAGTCAGGAAGAGAAGGAGCCCAGGGTATGATTTCTGGGGCACCCCAGAGCTACATATCATGGAGAAGGACAGCATCCTGCAAAGAAAATCAAGAAGAGTACAGCATCCTGGAAGGGCATGTCCTAGGGAGGTGGGGGTTGAATATTCCTTTATGTCAAGTAAACCAGGACTAAGAAACCAACCACTGGATTCAGCAATAAAAATATGCTTGGTGACTTTGGCAAAAGCATTTTTGAAGGAATGATGGAATGAAAGCCAGTAGGGCTGCATTCAAAAGGCAAGGTGAAGGGGCTGGGGTTGTCGCTCAGTGGTGGAGCACTGGTCTAGCATGTGTGAGGCACTGGGTTCCATTCTCAGCACTGCATACAAATAAAAAAATAAATAAAAGTTCATCAACAACTAATACAAAAAATAGTTGCTCAATTCGCTATAGCCAGATTGTGGAACCAACCTAGATGTCCTTCAATTGATGAATGGATAAAGAAATGTGATACACACACACACACACACACACACACACACACACACACACAATGGAATATTACTCAGCCATAAAATTATGGCATTTGCAGGCAAATGGATGAAGCTGGAGAATATCATGCTAAGTAAGGTAAGCCAATCCCAAAAAAACCAAAAGACGAATGGTCTCGCTGATAAGCGGATGATGATACATAATAGGGGGTGGGAGGGAGGCAAGAATGGAGGAAGGATGGACTATATAGAGGAAAAAGAGGGGTGGGAGGGGTGAGGGGAATGAAAAATAACAGAATGAATCAAACATCATTAGTCTGTGTAAATGTATGATTACACAAATGGTATGCCTCTACTTCATGTACAACCAAAGAAACAAGTTGTACCCCATTTGTTTACAATAAAAATAATAATAAATAAAAGGAGACCTAATTCAGGCTGGTTTTATTTTAAACCAGAAAAGAAAAAAAAAAAAAAAAGAAAGAAACAATGTGAAGAGAGTAATGTGAATTCATGGGTCAATTTATGAGTCTTCAGCCCAACTCTTCTTTCTATTGTTGGGGTTTGGTAAGGGAACTCTGCTCTCTTATGCAATCTCCTTTATCTTCATGGTACCTGAGGATGCCATCCATCTGAGTTAGTTCATCTGGTTATCACCACAACAACTAATCATGACAATAATGATCTCTGTGCTCCCCTTAGTAAGAAAGCATTTCAAGTTTCTCTCACCTATGCTAAGAAAGACTTCAGAGTGAGAGTAAGTAAATGTTTTCTCTTAAGTCAGCAGACTTTCTGGATTCCCCTTTTTCTTTTTCTATCACATTGGAGGTTTAGTTCTCACACCACAAGACTGGTGTGCAGGTTACTGATGACATTTATAAATTCCTGTCTATGGGAGTTGCATACTGGTTACCTTCTCCCTTTTCCTAATACGCAGTGGAAGAACAAAACAACAGATTTCACTATACCAAGTAGCCAACCTGACTCTCCCCTGCACAGCACATCTTAGAGAGAAGATGTAGAAGGTATTCCTCTTTTCAAAGATTCATGAATCTGGAGAATTAGAGTAAGAGAGAAATCAAAAAATCCCTACGCACATTCAACTGCAGAAAAAGCCTGTTCTGCCCTTGAGTGAGGTCACTCTGCTTCATGTCTGGTCATTGTGGCCCATCAGCAATGTCTCTCTCTGTCTACTGGTGGTTTTTAAACTGCTCCATAAACACATTTCAGCCTCTACTCATTTTATTTTCCTCTGTCATCTCAGAGTTTTCAAAAGTAATCACCCAATTTAAACTACAGGAATCAACTTTCTAGGGACACATTAGAAAATATTATTCATCTCAATCCTTGATGCACATGAATGTCCTGTTATCCACTTTCCTGTAGTTCTCAACTCTACCTACAAATTGGAATCACCTGGGGAGCTTTCAATTTACTACTGATTCTTGTCGTTCATGGGCACAAGGTAAAAAGGTCTCATAGAAGTAGAGAGTAGGGCAGTGTTACCAAAAGCTGGGATGGGGAGAAGGAAGAAGGACAGGGAGAGGTATGTTAAAGGGTACAAAATTATGGTTAGATAGGAGCAATAAGTTTGGGTGTCTTACAGCATAGTAGGGTGTCTATAATCAAAAATCATTTATTGCATGTTTCAAAACAGTTAGATGATTTCAAATGACCTTATCACAAAGAAAGGATATATATTTGAGGTGATAGGTATTACAATTACCTTGATTCAGTCATTCCATATTGTATCAAAATATCACCCTGTGCCTCAAAATGTATGCAATTAATTGTATCGATTAACTTTTACTTTAAACACCTATTGCCCCTCCCCCTCCATTGTGAGATTCTAATGAAGGTGGTCTCAGGTGACCCAGGCATTTGTCCTATCACTCACTGTGTTAGTCCCTCCCACATTTGTTGGACTTAATGGGTTGATCTCTCTCCGTCTCCATTGTGCCCAGCAGAGTCAGTCCACTCCCTTGCTAACCCTCCCTACCAAATGACTCCTTTGAATCAAGGCTCAGTTCTGTGATTCCCTTACTAAACACCTTACCTAGGTCCCCACTGACTACTAAATTAGTTCTAAATTCCTACCTTTGGCTTTCAAGGCCATCCGCCCTCTGGCCCAGAATGCCTTGATCACCCCATCCCACGCTGCACTCCTCCCCGACACCAGTCTGCAGTCAGACCATTAAATCACAGTTCTTACAAAAGTAAAACCACGAGATGAGACACCCTTTCCATCAAAAGTATAATCTACTCAAAAAACACAGGCTTTCCTTCTGTGTTACCAGAGTGATAGATAGGAGAAAATCTGGCTGGCCCTGTAATCCCCATGGCTCAGGAGGCTGAGGCAGGAAGATCTGGCCTTCAAAGCCAGCCTCAGCAACTTAGTGAGGCCCTAAGCAACTTAGCGAGGCCCTAAGCAATTTAGTGAGACCTGTCTCTAAATGAAATATAAAAAGGTTTGGGGATGTACCTCAGTGGGTTAAGCACCCCTGGGTTCAACCCCCAGTACACACACAATCACATACACAAAGAGAATCTGACTACTTTAGGTAAACAAGTATAGGAATAATAAATACACCCTGGCTCAACGTAGTACAGACCTCACTGGGTCAGCAGGAGGGTGAAGTGAGCTGAGCATTCCCAGCCTGTCCCAACCCTGGACTCCTGACATGAGCTCTGGGAAAACTACTGGATGTCATTGATTGTATCACAAACACACAAAAGGAGAGTGATTTTCTACTGATATTTTTTTTACATTACTTACTCTGAAGTCAAAAAAAGAATTACCTTTGGATCAAGAAAACATGAGTTTATAGCTACTAGTGTGAGACTCTTAACTCTATTTTCCCAAACTGGTAGCCCAACCCAATCTTTGTAGGAGGTTGGTGGGGCTGAGAACTGCAAAGTGAAATATCAGGCTTTATTTGTAAATTGGTTCCATGGGAGACACAGAACCATGAAAATAGATTAGGGGTATTGTTATTTTTTTCTGGGATAATGAATTCCATGTTGTTGAAAGACTGATGATCATTAAAGTATTTCTTCCTATAAACAGGAATAGCTCTCAATTGAGATTTTGAGGCTTGGGGTTTTCTATTCACTTTTGGGTTTTGTTCTGGGGCAGAAGTTCGATGACTAAACTGTATCTGGACTTTACACTGCCTTACTTAAAATTTAGGGACTATGGTTCCAAGGAACAGATCTTAAACTCACTAGAAACAACTGTTACTCAAAGGCACACATCAAGTTAATAAAACAAAACCACTTTGCACTTTGGTTTTTCCAAAATGGGAATGACTAATGTCCCTCTTACTATTTTCCCATACTTTCAGAACTGCTAAACAAATCATAACAATAGTACCAACAATCAAGGGGAAGAAACATTTAAGGTTCTAGGAATTAGAACAAATCAAGTCACAGAAATTTTAATCATAGGTAAGAATGGAATCAGGCTCAGATGATGGGCAAAAGATTCTCTAACTCTATTCCTTGCCTTTAGAGTAATCCATTTCCCCTGTGTGCACCTGGAAATGCACATGAGCTGAAGGAAAGAAGGCCCTTTCAAATGTGTGCACAGTGGGAACAAAATAAACCTGCTGACCAAAATAAATAGCAACCTTCCAACAAGCTGTCAGGAAGGTTTCTAAGCTTTTCCTAATGGCTCCATCTCCAGATGAAACTGGATTTGATTTATTAAAGGAAGGTCCCAGTGGTGATAAGTAATCTTCTAAATTATACAATAATCGTAAAATATTAATAAAACTTCCTGGGTAGAAAATGGACCAGGGAGAGTAACTACAAACCAAATGGCTCAAATGATTGCTCTAATCATCCAAGTAAATAAGTTTAATAAAAGTAGTCAGTCAAAATCTACTTCTATTTTGGTTACAATTTTTAGTCCTGAACTTCAACATTACAGGATCATCCCTCCTTCAGAAGTTATCAGCCCAAAGTCCATTCTCCAAGCTACCCAGTCAGTTCAGCAAAATTGCATCTGCCAAAGGATCCTGCAGGTGAAAGGGTACAGAGGTTGGCTACACCCGAGTGCACGGGAAGGGGCTGGACTATACGAACCACATTGTTCAAGTCTAGACGGTGGCAGAGCTCCTTGGAAGCAGCTTCATTTGGCTCTGGTCGTCATAGACCACAGACCTCAACTAGGTTAACCACTGACCCCAGTTCCTTTCATGTCCCTCTGCCATATTCAGATCTTATCTTAGACTAAACTCTTAAACCCAGCCTGGCTTCCCAGGGATAGCCCCAACCAAAACCTCTGTGCTATTGATTAGTGAGCACCATTCATCCTCAGTGGCTCTTCTTCAGACTGGCCAGGGTGATCGCAGCCACTCCACAGTCCGTAGACCCGCATGAGCACTAAGGCACTGAGTACAGTGAAGCAGAAAATCTAAGCTTCCAGCCAGGTGCAGTGTTGCACACCTGTAATCCCAGCAGCTCGCGAGGCTGAGACAGGAGGATCACAAGTTCAAAACCAGCCTCAGCAACGTAGCAAGGCCCTAAGCAACTCAGTGAGACCCTGTTAGTAAATAAAAATACAAAAAAAGGGCTGGGGATGTGGCTCAGTGGTTAAGTACCCCTGAGTTCAATCCCCAGTACAAAAAAGAAAAAAAAAATCTAAGCTTCCAAGCAGAGGTACTGACGGGATTGAAATTTTTGTTGGAGTTAAAGGGACATCATATATGTGATTTCCCTTAGAGGCACCATATCTTACATGATTTCATTATGAAAATCTTGACTTTAAAGCTTACCTGCAAGTACCCAGTCCACATCTCATGGTTAGTTTGGTACAATGGCTGTTGGCATTACAGTTGATTTTTGTCTCCATTTTGTCAGATTCACACCACAGTCAAAAATCAGTTCCCCTGATAAGGAACCCAAGTTTTTCCTTACATGGAAACAATCAGGCAGACAAGTCACAAACGGCACAAAGGAGACTGGAATGGCAAAGACTGCAACTTTCTGCGGTAATTGTGTTTGCACTTCCTTTTAACTTTTATGATGAATTAGCCATAGAAAGGTCTCCTTAAAGAGTAACGGAAGAGGAAAGCATATAACCTTATCAAAAAATACAGACAGCTAAATCCCTTCCCTTCGGTTATACTCTTTTAAAGCCTAATATAATTATTCACCAATTTCTATTCTGAAGTTGGTAATGACGCTAGTGATGAATCTGTTTCCCTTCCTCTGTGCTACGAATTCAATAAACTGAAGAATGAAGTTCTGCAAAAGCTGTTTTTAAAATATCATTTATAGAACTAACCCTGAAGAAAATTTCAGCACCAGAACCCAAGCTTCCAGATTCTATTAACAACTAGGCAAGACACAAGGCCACAGGATGCTGAGGAAAGAGGGAATATTTTCCACAGTCCTTAAGTGAACTTCCCCTCCCCCCACAGCCTCTGGCAGCAGCTCCCAGTGACAATTTATAGGCCCCAAAGGGGCTGCATCCAGCTGTCCACAGTCTCAGGGGAGTCACTACCATCAGGCCATCAGCAGGCAACACCACAGGAAGAGAGCAGGGACAGTTTGCAAGGTACTCTTTATCTTTCCTCCCAGGGAAAGGCCTTAAAGAAGAAAAATGTTTGAAAGCACTTCAAACCTTAGCTTTCACTCCTGTCTGGGATGATCTGACAACAGCCAGAGAAGAGCCTTCAGATTCTGCTGCACATTCAGGACGGCCAGCCCACACCCCATCCCACATGTTCAAGGCGGCAGTCCCCTTGCTCACAGCTAAAGGACACCTCCCTTCAGAAGCTTGTCAAGCCAATCATGCGCTGACAGCACGCAGAGTTTCCACTCGTGGTGAATTTGGATCCCACTAAGCGCAGAGCTGCTGGGACTGAAACCCTATTAGCAAAACACTCTACAAAATATGCTCCTTCATGGTATAAGCCTGTAACAGAGAGAGGTGGCATATTTTTCATCTATACTTCCAAAAACTACACACCTACCATGTGAAAATCAATGTACTAAAAAGAAATAAGAGCTAAAGAATGAAGTGGGTAAAACCCAAAGTCTTAGAATCATCAAGCAACATCAACTTCTCTGTTTTAATTGAAAGCTATGTCCATCTATTCATGACATGATCCCCTTTGGGACCCTAAGATTATATGGTTGTGCAACTTTGTCCTGACTAGAAACTGAGGAAAATATTCCCATCTATATAATATGGCCAAATTATCAAACTGTTCTGAGAGTATGAGAACACCTCTTTCTCTCATCTATCTTATGACCAAAAAGAAGATGTAGGACTGGAGACATGGCTCAGTGGTAGAGCGCTGGTCTGGCCTGCATAAGGCCCCAAGTTCCATCCCAGTACCACACACACACAAAAAAAAAAAAAAAAAAAAAAAAAAAGGAGGAAGAAGTCTGAGAAATAATGATCATTTTAACAATGAAGAATTTGTTTCATTTATGTTTATGTTTATTTATGTTTAAATCACATTGCTTTCTAGCAAAGGAATCTATGTAATAGCTGTTGTGTGCAGAATAGCACACACATTTTGGAGAATATACGTATATACAGACTAATTTTATGCATGTGTAAAATTGCTGTGTGTGTACATATATATGTAAATATATATATGCTTCAAATATCTTATGATCTACTCATATATAGGATAAACACAGGAGCTATACTTAAATATAAAACCATGGATTCAAACCTGTTATGTGTACTAAGTACACAGTGATACAAAATTATCCAAAGAATTAAATGAAACTGAAATTAGTAACCATAATAATGTTTATTAACAGATACATCAACGGGAAAAGGAAGGTGGCACGATTTTTAAAGGCTCCTAGTGTTTTCCTATTTCCACAAGGGAAACAGATCCCGGCTTCTGTGTAACCTTGGCTCCTGAGGGCCTGCCGACTCTGACCTGTTTTGGACTGACCCTGAGCTTCTGCTGCTCTCTTGCTCTTGATGGTTTGCCTGAAATGAACTACTGTTCCTTCCTGACTTCTAGCTTCTGTGCACTTCCGGAGTCAACAAGTTCTGTGCCCAATTCCAACACTGGCCTTGATTTTCCTAGTCCAGATTAATCACACTATTCCCACAATCCAGAATTGCCCAGGTCAGTCAATCAGCAGCAGAATGTCCTAGAATAACCACCCAAAGTATCCCCACTATCCCTGGAGTGTCCTCAGGTGTGTTACAATGATATAAAGGAGCTGAGTTATAGTATATGAATATGCAGCACCGACACATAACAAACACATAATATGCAATGATTACTACATTGTCAGAAAATTTTAAAATCAAAGAAAATCTCCAAATCCCCCACAGTCTTCCTATGGTATAAACCAATGCAAAAAAGAGGAACTCTTAAAACACATTAAGAGAAGAGATAAATATCAGGTGGATTTCTATGTGGGCAAGAATATAGGAGGAAAATAATCTTTAAAATTTTGGATATCATCAGTTCTTACAGTAAAGCAAAGAATTAAATATATAAACTTTCGAGAACATGAGACTAAAGAATTACTGGGTTCAAACAGTGGCAGAGACTACCCTTTGCCCCTCTTTATTTATTTGCCCATCTTTATTTAGTGCAGAAATCCTCCAGGTTCCAGCTGGCCACATGTCTCTCCAACTAGTCAGCATATTTCCCAGTCTCCCTTAGAGCTGGTCTGGCCACATTACAAAGAGCTGGCCACAGGGATGACAGTCGCAGTGATGTGTGTAATTTCTGGGTCACACCCTTCAAGGGAGTCTTGCCCTCCACTTTGTCTCCCACCTTCCATCCCCCAGGGCTGGAATGGGAAAGGGGTCCTGGCAAGTCAGCTTCAACCACACAGACAAGAATCACACCTACTGTCCTGGTTCCCACCTTTTCCGCACATTGGAACACCAGGAGAAACAGACTCTGATTTAACTGGGGGTCTGAAGCAATTGGATGGAAGGAACCCAAGGTGTCTGAATGACCTGATGTGGCTGAGCTCCTTACTCCCCTGAAACACCACTGGGCACAGTGGTAACAATAACAATAACAATAACAAAAAAAAAAAAAAAAAAAAAAAAAAACAAAACCTAAATAACCGGAGTTCCAAATAAGGATACAAACAAAGGCCACGTTGAGTATATATGGCTTTCCTATTCACAAACAATTCTCCTCTATTGTTTAAACTACTCTTAATTTGGCCTCAGTTAAAGCAGCTGAACAATTATCCCTATAAATTTAGATAATAAACACGAAAATTCTGGTCTTCAGGAGAAAGAATATGTCAGTACAGGCTAAAAAAATTTTTTTCTAAAGAAAAAACTAAAACATACCTGTAGGAACACACACACACACACACACACACACACACACACACACACTTATAGTTTAAGCATAATCCAGGGAAATCATGACTAAGGCAGAAAAGATGCATTAAAGAAAAACTAAAAATACAAAGAATATTCAATTTGACAAAACAAAGATAGAAAATATATAAAATTTGGCCAATTTGTTAATGATTTGCAAAAGCCAATGAGATCTTGAATCAAAATGTGATGCTTTAGGATACAGTTAAATAAGTACTGATTTATCTTATAGGCCCATTTTTTTTAGACCTATTTTTGATAGAACACAAATGAGACTGCTTTATTAAGAAATGGTTTATTTTCTTACTATTTGCGCTCTCAACATATAAATTCCATTTCATGGTCCAAAGTGGCTGCCCCATCACCTCCCATTACATCCTGATACCAGACAAGGAGAAGGGAGAAAGGGGAGGTGGAGGAGAGAGTACACACTCCTTCAGTAAAAGGGCACACTTTAGAAACTACCTGATGCCAAGTAGGGGGTGGTAGAACATCTGCCTTGCATGTGTGAGACTTGAGGCTCTGGATTCAATAGCCAGCACCATGGGGGGGTAGGCGGGTCTTAAATTGTACAATCATATATAGAGCTAAATTGTTTTACCACTATAGTAGAAGAGAACAATGGGTATTGAAGTCTTGGCCAAATACCTCTTTATTAAGAGGTACAAGAAAATCTGAGATAAGTTATGTCCAGATATTCAAAATAAACTGTGTAAAAATATATATAAATACATTCCTACATAAAATATAAATATATATTAAAGTTATACACAGTCAAGAATGACATGGAATATGTGGGTGGGAGACTAACATTTAGGTGAATTAATAGCATATAATAATGCCTTTCCATAGACCTCACCCTCATGCTACTGATAAAATCAAAGCTTTGACTGGAAGGCGTCAGTTCTGGAATCCTAAGATCTCTTTCTTTGGGGCCACAGTCATGAATAAGAACAGGCTGGGATTCAAAGGAGCATGAAACAAGGCCAAGCCAAGGCATTAAAGAAAACATCAACATTTCTTGCATAATCGCAAAAATGTGTCACCATCTACAAAGTCTCTCCTTCTGGCAAGAAGACAACTTAAATAGATAATTGAAACAGCGAAAGTGGCAAAGCAAAGTCAAACATTTATCAACCCTATTCGACTCTCATTGAAGGTTTTAAAATGAATAAAAATGTTTACCCAGATTGCTATATTTTTGCTATACACCCAATGAAGACTTTTATATCAGTATTCTAAATTTAACCAGCTGGAGTCATTTCTTAAATATTATACGATTTAACCTTTTCAAATGAAGGGCTTGCCTTTTAATGGAAAATATGTATTTCGCATTAATGAGAGAACGCAATGTCCTTGGCTTAGACATTCTCCAGCAAAATAGGTCCTTTTTTATACTCTAAGCTCAGCTATAGGGTAAGGATAGAAGACAGAAAATTTACTCAAGGACTCAATGTCTAAAATCACTTATACTACCTAAAATTGTTTTAAATTCATAACCTCAATTTAAATTTTCAGTTTTCCTTTCATTATAATCATTGAATTCCTGGATCAAAAGCAATAGTTCATGAAAATGAGAAAAAACTTAGAAAAAATATTTTTATTAGATGTGTCAGGATTCAAATGATTATGCTCAATGCCATGGGAAAAGTGACCCAACCACACTTTTAAGCAATAAAAACATATCCTCAGGGATGTTATTCCTGGAACTTGAATTGTTCAAAGCAACTGTAATGCATAAATCAAAGAAGGTCTTGATTTTAATAGTTAATAATACAATCCTAATAAGCTAAAATTTAAATAAATTTAATAAATATTTTAATAAAAATTCAACTATTTTGAAAATTAAATTACAAGTAAGATTTGTTAAGAATTCAAGCAAACAAAAACAATTTCAATTCAAACTAATATACTCAAAACAATTTTATTTGGTATTAACATCAGGTACATAGAAAAAGACGACTCAAAAAACACTTTTAAAAGAGAAGTACTGAGAAAAAAATGTAATCACATCAAAATGTCAGATAAATCCATGCTTCCTTAAGTGTGTACAGTGATTGATGTGTGCATAAAATGCAAAACAGCTGCTCTATAAAATATGCACTAAGGTTCAAAAAACGATTGTCGTTATTTCCAAGATTTGAACCTAGTCATAATACATTTAATACACCAGGAGTCTCAGTTCTCTATTTTGGCTTCTAAATATACATGCTGCAGATAAATCACACTGAAAAAAATATTTGACTTCTTTAAATATACATGCTGCAGATAAATCACATTGAAAACTGTACAAGGAGTGTCATATATCCAATCTCAGATACCCAAGTTCAGTTCCCTTTTCTATTCCTGAATGTGCAATGCCCCAAATCTTTACCATTCTCTTCAGGGCACCTCACTCTCAGCAAGAACACACCACAAAACAAAAACAAGAAAAAACGCGAGTTTGACTTCATAGGGAAATACAGATCATCAGGTAGAAACCTGTAACTTCCCTCTCCTTTTACCTCTCTCTTCCCCAAAGTGGTCGTTGGCAGGATGTTTCCCTGACACCAAGACAAAGTCCTCCCCTGCACTCCAAAAAGCCCCTCTGACCATCCCAGAGCCTTTCCCAATTAAACTCTCCCTTGGGCATCCAGACTGAAAAGAAAGAGGCCAGGTGCAGACTAGGCAACTATTAAGCAGATCTCAACAAGTACCAGACCCATTCTGAGGCTATAGAGACAAAGCAGAGGAGATAAACTTAGGGTTTGGAGGGAGTGGGGGAGGAGGAAGTGCTTACTACCTATCAAGACTTTACCTTACAGAAGCTGGTTTGAATTTCAGGCCAGCCCTGTGAGATACTACCACGTCCATGTTTTTCAAACATGTAACTGAGGCATAAAAAGACTATGTAAGTTTGCCCAAAGAGACTCAGTTCATAAGTTTCAGTGCCAGGATTTGGACCTAGGACTCCCTTGCCCATGATCTGGACCATGTGCTTCACCTCTCTGTACAAAGTGGAGGCTGAGCCCTTGGTGAGTGTTCACAAGGTGTAGACTGCAGAAGCAGCACAATTTTTAAAACACACAAGAGACAGCTTGCTCATTCTGAAGTTTTCTGTGAGTATGCTCCATGGAAGGATGGCTTGGTGAACTTTGCCAAATGCCTACCCACCTTCCAATGCCAGGGAGGCCCTTGCCATGACTTATCTGAAGATGCCTTTTGCCTTCTGCCATGTTCCATTGTAGCTGCTTTAGCTCCCTTTTACTGTCTCCTTCCACTTGACTAACCCCAACTTCCTGAACTATCCTGGACAAAATCATCCCCTTATGATCCTAACCATTTCTCTTTTTGTATTTACCATCAAACTCCTTGAATGATTTCTCCATCATTCTCTTCAGCTTCCATCATGTATCAATTCATTCTTGCATTCCAGCTTCTGCTCACAGGACTGAAGTTAAAGCCCCAAGGGAACCTAATTGCCTAATCCAGCCATCTCTTCAGTCTTCACCCCACCTGCTTCTCCAAAGTTTTGGAAGTTCTTCTGGAGACTAAACCCTTCCTTGGTTTGCCTGACACCATTCTCCCCTGGTTCTTTATTTCAACCTTTGACACCTTGAAGCCACTGGTGACCTCTACACGTCCTCTCATCTTGACATATGGACTCTCCAGCATCCTATCTTGTTAGGTTGGTTTTCTTCAGCTAATGGCTCCCCATGTACCGGATGGCTTCAACATACGTGATTAATTTCCAGATCTTTAACTTCTGCCCCAAATTCTTTCATAAGTTTCACATTCCTATCTTCAAAAATCATAGAAGAATTGGCAGCTCAGATTACCATGTCCAAGACCAAGTATGTTTTCCTCTTCCCAGGCTATTCCCTCTGTCCCCTGCATTCCCCTCTTCTCCGTTAACGGCACTCACCACCTACCATTCGAAGGCAGAGTCTGGTACCATCCTCTGTTCACCATTCTACTTAAACCTCCACTTCTTGGTGGACACCAAATACTCAAGGTCCTACCCCAGAAAAGCCTCACAGCCTTTGGGTTTTGGTTTCCATGGTTTGATTTGGTGGTGGTGTTGATTTTTTTTTGTTTGTTTTTCATCTTCTTGATTTCTTCTACCTTAGATCAGACATTCCACATTTCTTACCTGAACCAAGACAGTGGCAGTCTAGTGACTCCTAATGAGTAACTAGATTCCAGTCTTTGTTCCTCAACCCGGTGGATGGAATTTTCTTTTTAGGAAACAAATCGAATCTCAATAGAGACTGTTCTTATATTAATGTCATCACATTGTGCTAAAGCATAATTATGCAGATGAAATCAAGACTAAACCCATATCCCTCTGAGCAGGGAGTGGGCTCTTGCCCTATGATTAATGCTCCAAAAATCAGAATTAAGAAAGAACCCCATTTAGTTCATGGTTCATTTGCTACAAAAGAAAAGTCAATTCATTCTGCAGGCAGCTTCCTGATGCCATCCTTCTTGTACACATATTCAGGCTAATGACTAGGAAACAAAGAACCCAGGCAAGTCAGCCAGTAATGCTGAGGCAGGGGGATCCAACCAGAGCAATCCTGGAGCTTAAGGGAAAACAGGGCAGGTCTGCAGACCCTGAGAGCAGGACCATCTTGGTCCTGCACAAGCTAGACTGTGTTTACGTATCGTGCAGTTTCTATGATTCCTGACTTGTGCTCGCCCTTAGTAAATAAGGAACAGCATTTTGAAGGTTATAGCCTGTCCCAAGTTAGGAAGGGCAAGGAGAAGGCTTCTCTGTATGCTGTGCAAACCGCTAGAGAAGTCTATGTGAGGAGGCCAGTGAGGTGGGAGAAGCAGTAAGCCAAGAGAAGAATCCAAGGGGAAACTCAGACACACCGATTCAGGAAACCTTGGCCTGGCAAATTCTTCCCAAGGGAGATCCCTTTCAGTGCCAACTGCAGAGGTCTCAGGCTTGCTTATTATTGAAAGAGCCAGTGTCCCCTCGCAGTAGATTTCCCATTACCTAGAGTAAAAGTCAGAATTCTCAAGAATGGAACTTTTCTCAAGCTGGACTGAACTTATTTGGTCCACTACCAATAGCCCAAACACAGGACTTTTTACGCCCAGGCACGAAGACTGTTTCAGTAGCCCAGGGTGCCAAGCTCTGCCATACCAAGGTCACACTGCACATTCTGCTCCTGGGGGACAGGCAGGACTCCTTCCAACTTAGCATATTCCTTCTCGCCCTTACTGGTTCTGCTCTTCTTCACCTCTCTCTTACTCCTTATCTTGGGGACTCTCTTACTGTCCTCATGTCACTTTGCTTATGACTCAAACGTTACAGCTGCCACACAGGATCATGGTTATCTGTGTACTTTTCTTTTTTTCCTCCAGAAAATCATGAACTTATTATGGATAAAACCAAGTCTAACTTCTCTTTGCATTACCAGTGCCTAACAATAAGTTGTAATTGTCTACTCAGGTTGCCATAACAAAATACCACACACTGATGACCTAAACAGATATTGATTTCCTCACATGTTCAGGTTCAAGGTGTCAACAGGTTTGGTGTCTGCTGAGGCCTCCTTCCTTGTCTTGCAAATGGCCACCTCCTGTGTGTCTTCCCATGGCCTTGCCTCTGTGTGCATCTGGTGTTTCTCTGTGTGTCCAAATCTCTCCTTTTAAGAATCCAGTCACACAGGATTAGGGTCTCCTGGAACAGCCTCATTTTAACTTAATCACCCCTTTAAAAGCTCTACCTGCAAATTCAGTTCCATTCTTAAGTACTGGCAGTTAAGACTACAACATATGAATCTTGCAGAGGGAAAGACACAATTCAGGCTGGAGCAGAAACCTTAGGCACAATGTGTTGAATCACTTCATATTTGCCTGGAAGTGTCAGGTCATGACTGAAAGAGGTTGTTTTCAGATTCATTCAAACTGTGCTTTGTTTGCTTTTGCTGTATTTGCCTGTTTATTTGTTTTCAGGAGCACCTGCTATTTACAAAGCACCGTGTTCAAGCCAAGAAAAGCCCACATAGGAAGTAAACTTACGCACAATCCCTGTTCAATGGAAACCGTTCGCTGGGAATTTATCATGGAGGTAAGTGGTTTTACCAACTTGCTTTTGCAAAAGCACAAATCTAAAAAAGGTGGGCTGTGCCTGGGAGAAGCCAGAGTAGGGAACCAACAGTCATAAAATTCAGCTCCCCCCTGACCCCTTAGAAGAGTCCCTGGAGCTCCAAGGAGCACCATGTGAAAGACTTGTAATCCCAGTGACTCCGGAGGCTGAGACAGGAGGATTACAAGTTTGAGGCCAGCCTCGATAACTTAGTGAGGCCCTAAAAAACTTAGTGAGACCCTGTCTCAAAATAAAAAACAAAGGGTTTGGGGATGTAGCTTAGTAGTAAAGCACCAAAAATAATAATAATAATAATAAAACAAAAGAGCTAAGAGACACTATATGCTAAGCCAAATCAGATAGGAAATATGCAAATTTTTAGTGTAAATTACAAGACACCATACTACCTACGGTGAATATTACAAATCAAAAATTTTTTCACTGTCTTAAAGTCAACTGAGCATTTAAAATGTAGTCCCATAAAAAGGACTACATTGACAGAAGGGAAATACAAGAAGAGACTTGGAAACATAGAAAAAGCATAGAGGAAAATATACAGAGAAAATTATATCAAATGACTATTAAAACCTGGCTCTTTATAACTGTAGTATCAGAGGAAATAACAGGAACTGCTTACGGGCCTTCTTAAGAGTCAGACCCTGGGTTAGGGCACAGCATGTGCATTTCATCCTCACTGCAATCTGGAGAAAAGCTATTTCCCCTTTTTACAGATGAAGAAAGAGAGGCCTGAGAAGTTTAGGAATGTCTTAAGTTACACAATAAATTGGAGACAGGACTCAGATTCGAGAGGATCTGAGGTCAGAGCCTAGATAGACCATATGTCAAAATCTTATATTTACAACAAGACTCATAGCTCAAACACTTTATCTTAATATGCCTATAATGTGAAATAGCCACGCCTTCCGGTATGCCAGGAACAATCCCTGTTTGCATCTGTTTCCAGTATAATTAGTGACAGCCTCCCTTTCTCTCTCAGAAATGTAGAGGAGAGGGTTGTAGCTGGTGTTGTAGCTCAGTGGTAGAGTGCTTGTGTGAGGCACTGGGTTTGATCCTCAGCATCACATATAAATAAATAAAATAAGTGTATTGTGTCCATCTACAATTAAAACTACTTTAAAAAAAAATAGAGAGGAGACAAAATAGTAAATGGTCATCCTGCTTCAATGCCACTGGCCCATGATGAAACTTGTCCACACCATTTTCCACTGAAAAAATAAAAATGTGAGGCCCCCCTTGTTCAAACAGCAGGGGGAAAATACTAGCAAAGGTATGGAAAGACAAAGCTTTTTTTCTTTCATGTGTTTGCTCTGCTGGTGCCCCACTGTCCTACCTGATCGCACTTGCAAAATAAAAGATGAAAGATAAAATCAGTAAGAATTTCAAGATGGTGGTAGCTGAGCACTAAAACAAGCAAGGAGCCTTTCTGAGCTCAAAGCCCTATACCACTGCACAGGATGCACACCCATGAAGAGCCCTGAGTCTGCCCTTTCTCCATCCACTCAAATGGGTCTGTGATCTTGGCATGCTGTGTCGCTGGACTACAAACAGGAAGCAGGCCACAACCTACTATTGTCCACACTTCAGACAATAAATACTGGATATTAGGTCTATAAAATCATCTCTTTAGAAGAACCGTTTTACAGTATTTCTAATGAAATACAAAATTTCACTTCCCGAGCAAAGGAAGAATATAAAAGTAAATTAAGTCATTCTCTAGCATTTTATCTACGATCTCAAAACAACTCATCTAGATAATGTAACCTACCCATGATTCTCAAGTGAAAATTAAAAATACCTGAGATAAAATAATAGTGCATTACAAAGTCTTTACTATCTCAATGCCTGATTTAAGACATGTTTCTAGTTTAAGGACAGGTAAATGTCTCATGTGAAACTTTTTGTTGTACCAATTCATATGTGTGTGAGCAAAGCTTAAGAAACTTAAGACCAAATGGGAGGAAAAGGGGAAATCTGAATGTTAAGGATGATTGAGGAAATGTCCTTTAAAAATAGGGTTGGGGGATAGATAGAGGATGGGTCCATTCATTGATTCATTCAACCACTCCATAAGCATTTATTGATCAGCTACAGTGTTACAAGCACTGCACATAATTCTGGGGAAGCACAGACAAGCAAAATATATCCGGGTCCTTAAGAAGCTTGTCATAGAATGAGACAAAGGGAAACAAATAAATGCATCAATTACTTTGGCTACCAGAGGAAGTAAATATGGGAAGAGTGGGTATAAAGTAGGGAGCCATGATATGGGGTAGGGAAGTAGGTACAAAGCAGGGAACAATGCCAGGAGAGAAGAAAACTGAACCTTGAAACTCCAGTAGGAATCTACCAGGTACAGAAAGAAGAACAAAGGCAGAGGCCTGAGAAAACATGGCACACTATGGGAAGGGCAGGCCATTCTGAATGATGACAGCCACCTTAAAGCACAGAGCTGTCCTCAAACAATAAGTGTGTGTCTGGGTGACAACTAGAAAAAAGATGCATAGGGAATGATTCTATGGTGCAGAGGAAAAAGACTGCAGAGCACCAGCCCTCTGGGGGATGGGGTAGGAAAAAGTACTTCATTTCCTTAAAAGTCCAAAAGGTAGAATTGAGGAGGCAGGACTCAAAAGTATTTAATATCAGAGTAACATATTTTCCCCTCTGGTTCTATGATCTTTTAATCAAAGGAAATAACACAATTTTGTTTGCTCATTTTTGGACCTGTAAGTAAAAAATTTGTTGTTGGTAGAACTAAAAATGTTTTCCATCTCTTCTTCCTCTTCCTAAAACAACCACCTTCCTCCACATCTGTATGGCTTAAAGTAATGACAGAAATCTAAAACGATTTAAATCCAAGTATTTAGATTTGACTTAGGAATGCACTATCAATTTCATTGCCACATATTTACCACTCAACTTGTTTAATACTATGGTTGATTGTCTTAAAAAATAATTTTAATTGTCTGTTTCTGATCATTCCCTTAGAATAGGCTCCTAGAAGAGAAATTATCAAGCAAAAGAGTGTAAATATTTTAAAGCTCTTGGGACATATCAGTATAGTCTAATATGAAAACTAGACTGAGTACATCAACTACAGGTAACAAAGTCAAGTCATAATTTTATAATTAACTCCCCAGAGAGAAAACTAAATATAATAATTGAAAATGGTTTTTGGCTTTGAATGGTTATGACCAAAAAGAAGACAGAGTAAACCTTTGTTTAAGATGATATTCAGGTCAATAAGTGCATTTGTGTAAACATACACAAGCACAAATACTGGATGAAGTGGAAGAGTTCATAATTTCTAAATAAGACAAAAACAGTAAAATCGTAAAATAATCTTCTACATGTAAAAAAAGGAATATACAATTTATTTTACACCTCCCATACTTTCTTACCTCACTCTCTATATGGGAACAATAAGTTTTCAATTGTAATAATCAGATGTTCAGATTAGAGGAAAAGCTGACATTTTAAAATAAAGATCAACAAATTATTTTTTAAGGTATGTTAGTTGTCTATTTCTCCAGCTTAGCATTCTGCATGGTACTTTTTCCAGCTATTTTCAAAGAGCAGTAACTCTTTAGGAAATGACTCAATTCTTCAAAAGTCAAAGGACTTTGTCACCCACAAAGTATCATGAAGCCAAACCCGAAGTTATTAAAAGTTAAATGTCCTTAAAAACACGCTCTTTTCACACAGTCACTGTGGCACTGAAGTGTAAAATAGTCCTGTGTATCACCAATTGCCAGGATATTCTCAAATACCTGAACCTTTCCAAAATTGTGGCCCCTTGGGGACTGAAGTATACTGACTTTGAAAAGTCAAGTAGTAGCCAACCTGTGCATTTGAGATATCCTTCTTTCCTTCTTGACTCAGTCAAGAAGTGAATTTCCTCTATGGGGACTGTAAGCAGAAACTTTACAGATTTCACACAACTAAGCAGGAAGTTTGGCACTTGAAATATTTCCCTTCAGACAAGAGGGGTATGGAACACAGTGAAAGAAGGAGAAGGTCAGAGGATTTGAGTTGAGATTTTAAAGCTTCTTTAAATGATGCTGTCCTAGGCATCTGGGTGGACAGGAGCCAATCTTCAAATTCTTTGTCTTGCCAACAGTGAACAGGAAAAAAAGTACTGTTTAAGTGATGGCTCAGAAGTTACTTTCACTAAATTCTGCCCCTCCTGCCCTAAAATGAAATATTTTCAAAGCAGACTTCGAGTCAAATTGAAACCTGCAAGCCAAGTTCGTGCCCCGTTCTACGAAATCCTGAAGTTGTTAGACGCGAGTTTTATTACACCACTCTCTTGGGCTCATGTGCATAGCAACAGAGCAGAGGACAGATTTAAACCAGGAGGAAGGGGATTGTAGGACCAGGGACCGGGGGAGCGCACATGTGGCTTTAATATCCAACAGCTGCGATAGAATGGTAACCCCGCTGCTCCTTCCGTACCCGCCCCGCCAAGATGTTTCAAAGATTATAACTAAAGAGACTTCATTGCCAGGTTATCTGAGTAACTCCAGCTCCAGTAGATTCAAAGATTTTTTTTTTTTTTAACTACATGTACCTGAATGCAGCAGATTAGATTTTAATCACCAAGGCTTTACAACAAAATCTCCAGGGTTGGGAGACCCGGGGAGGGGGAGGTGGTCACACAGCGCGACTGATCAAACCGCGGAGGGGGAAATGAAAAGTGAAGGAAGATGGGGCAGCCAGGATTTCCCGGACAGGGCGCCTTCCTTTTGAGCTTAACTTATCAGATTCCCAGCTCTCCAAGGCCCCGGCCACACTCAGTGGGACTCTTCACCATTGACAAATCCCTGCGGCGGATCTCCACGCCCGCGAAGTCCGCGTCCCAGCGCGGGATGGGATGGGGGTGATGCCCCCACGGGTCCCCCAGTGCCCACCCAGACAATGCAGCAGATGCTGCTCGCGGCCGCTTCAGGACCCACTCCCCCTCGCCACCCCGCGGTCCCCCTGCGTCGCAGCGCAGGGCGACTCACCGACACTAGGAACTCCAGGGTGCCCACGTAGTCCCGCTCGGTCTTCTGGAGCTCGCTGAGCACGCACACGCGCAGGCGAAGCTGTTTCTCCAGGTCCTTGGCGCTCTCGGCGCGGCTGTCCCCGCGGCTCTCCTCGCTCATGGTGGGCAGCGGGACGCGGGGCTGACTGGTCTTGCTGCGCGCTGCCCCGCGCGCCTGCTGCTGCTCGGCCCCCGGCGGTAAGAGAGGAAAGTTGCCGCCTCCGCAAAGTCCGAGGAGGGACAGGCGACTTTACATGCTGTGGTGAGAATGGGGAGGAGGGAGAGGAGGGCACTCGGACTGCAACTCCCGCGCGGCAGGCGCGGGGCTCTGCGCAGGAAACTCCCGGGAGAGCAAGCTCCTGCTCCCGCTCTGCGCGCCCAGTCCTGCTGCTCCGGCCTCACGCGGCCTGAGCCCTAGTGCAGGCGGCTCCTGCAGCCACAGCGGTGTCTTGGACATTCATCAAATGCTTTCTATCCATGTGACTCCGACCCTTTACCCTTGGCCAAATCTCAGGAAAAAGGAAACACAACCCTGGGGAAGTGTGTCGTGCCAGCTAACTAAACACACACACACAAACACACACACACACACACACACACACACACATACACACACACAATCAGCACTTGAGATGGAACTAATTGGAGGTTCCCAAACCCAAGAGGACACACTCCAAGACAGCTCGAGGGTTGCTCCTGAGACTCCCGCCTATTGTTAAGCTTTAATGTGTTTTGCACAAATCCTGAAAGCAAAGAAACAAGTCCCCGGCGGTTACATAACTTGATGGGAACAAAAACAACCACGGTATTGACCCTCCCATCTTTGAAAAGAAACACATTGATTTCTGGTTTTATTCAGGCACAAAACAGGTTTGCATTTAAAAACCCCCAACTGAGAATATTTCACAGGACAGACACCCTCCTGTCTGCACTTGGAAAGTCAATTAGCATAATAAATGAGGATGCTATAGGAAAGTGACAGCCCCTACCCATTCAATAAACTCCAGATACAATAAGCATCACCACTGCACTGCAGTGTTTAGACATCTTTGCATGTCTATAACTTTTCTTCAGCATGCACATAGTATGTAAATTCAAGGAGAGGCAGAATCTTTGTGCTAGTTTTGTTTCTAAGAGCTACTGTGATTTAAAAAGATAAAACTGTCATTGAATGCTCATGGAAAAGAGACAAAGAAAAAAGCAAGAAAGAGAGATTATCTTAGGTTTGAAAATAGAGCATTCCTGATTTTAAGGTTTAAATTCATTGCTTTTTCTCACTTGAAAATAAGAGTCAAGACCTGACATTGGAAACTGATTATTTCCATTGAATTTAACAAACAAAATAACCCATATATGTATATTTTCATCTAGTTAGTAATCACATATTTTTCAGAATCATTTTTTCTATTTAAAACAACTTTAAACAGTCCACAACTAATGACATCTAAATGTTTATTTAGATGAGTGAATGGTTTTGATGCAAGAAAGTGTGGCACATTATTTTGTTTCTGTAGTTGAGAACACTTGAGAAACTCTAAAAAATAAAGATGCTTTCCCCAGTATTTACATTAAAATCATCATTAGCTTGATGATGATGTCTTTCCAGAGCATGATGGTGACTATAATATGTAATGAGACAGAGAGGGATCGTACTTCTTAAATGAAAAATGCAGTTTTTGAATGATGTGTGTGGAACTGATGAAAAAGAAGCAGATTTTCCTCTTTCTTTTGCACATGGCTATTTAGAGTAGCCAAGAGCAAAGAGTATATAAGTAGATAGCTTCACACCCTGTGGCAGAAGAACAAAGGGCAAGGCATATTAAAGAGCAGACCTCACAGCACCTGGTAAACAATAAACAAAAGAAAAGGAAGAGCTGGGAATCACACATCCAGTAGTGAATGGAAACTCAAACCCGACCTAACTGCCTCTCCAGGCATTACAGACAGCAAAGAATGAATGCGTCTTTTCCTCCTCAGGTCTCCACCCTTCCTCAATGAAAATAATTAAGTTATCTAGATCTTTTCATTAGAAACTCTAGATAATCCAGAGTAAATTTATCTAGAGTTTTTCATCAGGAACATTAGGCAAAAGAGAACCCTCTTAAAATTATCCCCAAATAGAAAACTGCTTATGCGATTTCCTTTTATCAAAAACTTTAGTCCCTATGCAAACCTCTCAAACTGTGGTCTCACTTTTGCAAACTATATACTTGATTCTGAATCACCACTGAAGTTTAATGCATTCAAAACATTTGCCTAGGCTTCACCAACATGCACCCAGGACCCTGTGAACACTGCATAGTGTTAAGACACCAGGACTACAGATGCACAGATATCTGGGCAAAATTTGTTACATTACAACACCTGAGCTCTTGTTAAAGTGAACATTCCTGGGTTCTGCCCCCAAAATGTATTGAATGAGTATTTCAGACATTATATCTTAATTCCTTTTAGGAAAGCCAATAGAGTCAGGGAGAGGGTCAGAAGTGTAAGGAACTATATTACAGGCAAGCTGCATTGAATGCTTCACACATACACACACAAAAAAATACAATGGAAGCTAGAAGATATTCATTTATTTGTGCAGATTCAATTTTTTCTCAGAAGTACCTGTGTATAAAATATCATAGTTATAGTTTCTGATCTTTCTTCTGCTCCTCAGTCTGCTCCTCAATATCATTTATAATTAATGAACAACTCCAGGACACCATGTAATGCCTTCTGCCAGGCACCTTTCAGTGTCTTCTGTAACCCTGGCTGGAGTTCTTAATTCCTCATCAAAGACATAAGAGCATAAGAAAACAGGGCTGGAGTATCTGGAAACTTTCACTTTGATGGTAAATAAGGTCTTTCATAAACTCTGAATGTGTTGTATCCCTTCCCACTTCCCCTATTGAAATTTTAGGCTCTGCCTGCCAGGAAAAGGAAAGCAACAACCAAAATGATGGACAAGATCCAGTTTTTTTCCTGAAATACTAATGAGGTTGAAGTCTCCAATAAAAAAGAGATGAGAGAAAAGAACATCAAGAGAAGTAGCTGAGTACTAAACTAGCTCAGCCATTAAATTTATTTTGTATGCATGAACTTGGTGTGGTTAGAACCCATTATCATAAAGTTCAAAGAGCCAAAGCTCAGGAACACAGTAGGCTTCCTTTGGTCAGATCCAGCGAAGGACAACTCCTGAACTAAAATATTGAAAAATTCCAAGGCTGGCTCTTTGCAAGAAGAGAACTCCCCAAACCTACTTTAGAAAGAGGTCATTTTAGCCTCTTTATCATTTTAACATTACTATTTATCTGGGTAAAGGACTAAATCAAATTAGATATTGAAGACAAGTAAAAGATACAGTTCAAAAAAAGAAAGAAAGAAAGAAAGATTGTTTTAATGCATAACCATCTTGTTAAACAGAATCAAAATATTCTTTATCCATGGGTAAAATCGATTCAGTCATTTCCTTTACTGCTCTGATCTATGATAGATGTCCCTATATTATATTAGTGTAGAAAAATATTATGGACACCTTGCATCTATGTTAATGTATATTTTATGAGTCTTCAAAAAGAAGTAATTCTAATAATATTTATTAATTTAGTTAATAATTTCTACCTAATCCCTCAGTTACTTGCACTTAATTTTGTTGACAATTTAGCATAACAAGTACAGCATGTTCTGGGGCATGTAATTCTATCATGCTGATATAAATACATTAGAATGTGTCTTGTTTTCAAAAAAAAATACAGTTTTCATAAACCATATTTTAATTTCCAGTACAATATTTTATGGCAAAGCAGACTAAATAAATGTTTGGATGATATTACTTCAGCAAGACTCTAAAGTTCTTAAAGATGTGATCATTTCCAGATAATTTGATTAAGATTAAATCATCCTCATAGCCATTATCTAACATGTAATGGGTAATCACTTTTGAGGACTTAACTTATGATCATCCCAGCAAAATCAACAGGCAGTTTGGATCTATTATTTGTCTCAGAAGAATATCACCTTTGTAGTGTTCATCTGCCTGCCAATCTCCCTCACTACCACTTCCTTAGAAATTCCTCTGATCCATATACCTTTAAACTGCTCCCTGGTAAAATTATTCTAAAGAGTTCTACTCATTTCCTGAGATGTGCAGAATAGCGCTCACACATATACAAACTGTCCTTCATCCTAATCCCAAGAACAACAAACATGTTGCTCTAAATAGCCAAAGGTCATAACATACAGATGTGATTAAATTTAGGATCTTGAGATGGAGGGATTCTCCTGGACAACCAGGGAGACTGGAAGAAACTAATCATGCAAATCCTTAAAAGCAGAAAACCTTTCCAGGTATGATTATAGAAGGAGATGTGATTAGGAAGGATGGTCGGAGATGCAGTACTGCTATCTTTGAAGACAGAGGGAGCAGGGCCCAAGCTAAGGATCTCCTGCAGACTCCAGGAGTTGAAAATAGTAAGAAAATTGTTCCCTAGAGACCCCAGAAAGAACACACTTGTTAATACCTTGATTTTAACCCAGTACCACCAACCTTGGACTTCTCACCCTCAGAACTATATGATAATAAATGTGTGTTGTTTTAAGCCACTGAATTTGTTATTCGGAAATAAAATCTAAATACATTGTTTTTACAACTCTACCTCCCAATTTTTTCTCGAATTCCTATAGTATGACTACTCTTCGATTGCTGGCAAGACACCAGTCTTCTAAGGGTCACCAGTGTCTTTATGCTGCATCCAGTGGATACTTTTCCTTTCTTGTCCTATTTAACCTTCCCGCAGCATTTGACAATGTTGGCTGTCTCCTGACCAGGTAAAGCTCTTTCACTCTGCTGTCTATGATACTGTTTTTCTGGTTTTCCTTTAATCCATTTTGCCTTTCCTTGCAGAGTCCGCTTTCATGGCCCATTTCAGAAAGTTGATGTTCTTGGGTGTTTGGTCCTAGGTGACCTTCTTTTTACTTCCTCTTGGCCATTTTTTCATCATCTCCTACTCTCAACTGGTCAAGGATTGTCCAACTGGCGTTAATTAGCCCTTGTACTTTCTTGTTACACAGGTGTTAAGTGCCTAGAGGACTTTACAGGTAAGACTGTTCTTATATGAGGTTGGTCTGAGCTTTCGTAGAGGTGGTTCTGTGATCATCAGGAATAAGAGAATACAAGAGGGATTTGATCTTCAGATCCTGCAAGAAAAAGGCAAATGTCCTTTATGACCTAACCTCTCCAGCTTCATTCTGTGCCAGTTCCCCAATATGTAATATTTACCCTCGTCAGACCAGAGTGCTTTTCAGAATTGTTAAAATGTCAGGCTCTGTGGTATATAAGGGTCCTTTCTCCTATTACAGCACTGATCATGCTTTGTCACAACTGCAGAGCAAGTGACAAAGCTCTCTCCTGTCTTAAGGAAAGGACCCAGAGCCTCTCTAGAACCTGGCAACCTGAATTGTAATTCAACAAACATTTGCTTATAAATATATGAATGAATGGATGAAAGAATAGAATACACTGGGATTCTGTTGGTTTCTCAGAGTTTAATCATTCTATTTCTAAATAAAAATAAGTCTGATTTGGCATTTTGCTGTGTCTTCATTCATTCCTTACTAGTAGAAGCCAACATAAATACCCTGCTAGTCTCCTCAGGGAAAAATATTCTTTTTTTTTTTTTTTTGTGGTGCTGGGGATTTGAACCCAGGGCCTTGTGCTTGCGAGGCAAGCACTCTACCAACTGAGATATATCCCCAGCCCACAAAAAATATTCTTTCTATAACAGATCTTTACTGCTCATTGTGAGCTTGTTCAGGGTGAAGAAGAAATAAAAAATATCACGTTTATTTTACTGTATTCTCGAAGATATATCATTTACCTCATCTGAAATGTGCTAATCACTTGATCAAATCCATGGATTCTACTCCCAAACCAACCATGAAAAATAGTGAATAAATATATGATATGTTTAGAAAAGAAATCATAATTACCAAAGCACAAAGGTAAGTTTACTGCAAATAGATATTTTATTTATTAGGCTTCCTTTAGAAGTGGAAAATTTCTTTTTTATGGAATACCTCAGGAATCACTTAATTATAAAATAGAACCATATGAAATAAAAATTATTTTTAAAATAATTAATTTTAAAAAATTATTCAAAATCATTTTTGAGCATTTTTAAGTTTACAGAACAACTGAGTGGAAAATAAAGAGACTTTCCATACATCCCCCCATATAACTCCTCCAAGATCCTGCTAGTTTTAAATTTTGCATTAGTGTGGTATGTTTGTTACAATTAATGAGTCACTTAGTTGGTTTTGTGTTACTCTAAAAAATACCCAAGGCAAGCTACTCTATAAAGAAAAAAGTTCTGTTGTGGTTCATAATTTTAAGACTGGGAAGTCCAAAGAGCATGGTGCAGACTCTGGTGAAGGCCCAGTCCTTGGTTTCATCACGTCATGGCAGGAGCACAAGAACATCTCTGTGTGTGTGATCTTTCTCCCTCTCCTTATAAAGCCACCAGGACTTAATCATAGAGGCTCTATCCTAATGACCTCATCTAATCTAACTACTTTCCAAAGGCTCTATCTGTAAACACAATCACTGAATTAAGCTTCTACCTTCTCAATACATTAAATTAAGACTTTGGGTGTTAAACTCCTGAATGAGTTTGGTGGAAAGGACAAATCATGTTCAAACTATAACAATGAACCAATATTGATGCAATGTTATTATTAACTCAAGTCTGCAATTTATATTAGGATTCACTCTTGGTGTAGTGCATTCTATGGGTTTTGATAACTGTGTAATGACATCTACCTGCCATAATTGTATCTTACAGAATGGTTACACTGCCCTAAATATCCTTTGTGCATCATCTATTCCTTGTTCCCTGCCTCTCTCCCTCCAAGCCCCTTGCAACCACTGAACTTTTTATCATCTTTCTGGTTTTGCTTTTTCCAGAAATTCATATAGTTGGAGTCATACAATTGGCAGCCTTTTCAGATGTAAAAAGTACCATGTCTGGATTATTTTTGTTGTTGGTGGTTGTGAACGGTGAGTTTTTTTGTTTGGTTGGTTTATTTTTGCATGTAGATAACCAGTTGTTCCAGCACCATTTATCAGTTGACTATATTTGTTTAGTAACTAATTTCTGGTTCTCTATTTTGTTCCATTGGTCTGTTTGCCTATTCTTTGGTAAATAATATACTGTCTTGACTACTGAACATTTCTACAGCAGGCCTCATAGTTAGCCTTGAAGTCAGGGAGAGTTAGTGCTCTGACTTTGCTCTCCTTCAATATTGTGCTGGCTATACTAAGTCTTTTGTCTCTCCATATAAACTTTAGAATCAGTTTGTTGACATCCACAAAATAATGTGCTAGGATTCTGGTTGGGATTGCACTGAGGTTTGTTGTTGTTGTTGTTTGGGAATTTATACATGGACAATCAAGTCGTTTATGAACAAAATCAGTTTTATTTCTCTTCTTTCTTCCCATCTGTATGCTTTTGTTTCCTTTTCTTGTCTTATTGTATTAGCTAGAACTTCTAGTAGATGTTGAACAGGAATGGTGACAGCAGACATGGTTTCCTTGTTCCTAATCTTAATGTGACAACATCTAGTTTCTCGCTATTAAGTAAATGCTAGATGTAGGCTTCATAAATGTTCTTTAGCAAGCCAAAGAATTGTTGTATTCATTTTTTATAGTTATAATTTTAATTCTTACACTGATATACAATACATAACACACTTAAACAAGTACTTATTATTTAGGAAATAAATAGACAATGTCACAGGACTACTCACGATTTTAGATGAGATCAGCAATTCCACCCTTCTCTCTACCTCTCTTCAACTTCTGCTTTCTACCTTCTGAACTATGTCTTATTGGCTTTATATTTTCAGGTTTGATAATATCTACCTTTTGTTCTGTGATCACATGTAAATCACCATGTTTCTTTCTAAAAGCTTGAAGTTAATAAACAGGGGTATACATAATTATTTTAACAATGCTCACTACATAAACAAGTAATATGGTGCAAGTAATATGGCTCTCATTCTTTCTGGGATGGGATTGCATTGAGGTTTGTTGTTTGGGAATTTATACGTGGAAAATCAAGTATTTAAGAACAAAACCAGTTGTATTCATAAAGTCACAGTCCTCATGACACTCAAGGAATTACTTCTAAGTTAAATGGTGTCTGTTTCATAACATACACCAATTGCTGAAAGGCATGCATGATATCTCTTGGTTTCTTCACTATTTGAACCATGACTTTATTATACGGCCTGTTTGTTTTTGCTGTCTATTTTTGGTAGTGATCCTAAGTGGAAAGATGAAATATATCCTTTCTTCACAAAGTCACTAACATTATCTAGCCCCTTAGGCTAGATTTTATTTGTTTTTTTTTTTTTTTTTTTTTTTTTTTTAATGTTCTTTCTTCTTGAAGCTCTCTGATTCCATTCCCAATTTGGACTGACTACTTGAGGATCTCATAGATAACTCTCATCCTGGTATTGTTTTCTCAAGGCCTTTGGGTGAATTCCATCATTTCTTGTATCAGAAATCATTTCTCTTGATGTAATTGCCTAGGGCTTCCATAACTAATCATCAATGCCTCACAGTTCTGGAGAGAGTAAAAGTTCAAGATCAAGGGATCTGTTGAGTTCTTTCCTTCTGAAGATAGTAAGAACGATTCTGAAAATGTCCCCCCTGGCTTCTAATAGCCTCAAGCATTCCTTAGTTTCTGGATGGTGTTATCCCTGTGTCTTCACATCATCTTTAATAAGTGTCTCTTTCTTATATTCAGATTTCCTCTTTTGGTAAGGACATCATCAGACTGAATTTATGACCTCATCTTAATAACCCAAAAAGACTTAATTTGCAAATAAATTTGCATTTACATATAGTGGGGTTTAGAACATCAACATCTTGTCGAAAACTTGTGGACACATTTGAAGTAGGAACATTTGCTATGGATACTCACTTTTGTAGATTTTCTATTACGTATTATATCTCAAATAATTTCCTTACAAAGAGTGCAAGATATATAAGATTTTTGAGTTCTAGTGTATCTAAAATGTAATTATTTTGCTGTCGTGCTCTGTGGATAGCTTAACTGTGAGAATTTTAGGTTTGGAATTATTGTTGCCCATTGGAATTCTTAATGCTTTTCTCATTTTTCTTGTATCATTCAATGTTGGTGATGAGAGTACATGCCAGCTTGACTTCTTATCCTTTATCTACATGAAAGTGTTTAGGAGTCTTCTCTTTATTCTTGGGTTCTGACAGAAAAGGATTTCAAAACCATGTTTACATGTTGGTTTTCTTTCAATGATTTGCGAGAAGCTTGACAGATATTTTTTCCCCCAAAAGAAAAGTTGTTTTTCTGGTCTCTGGGTTTAGATTTTTTTTCATATTATTCTTTTTTTTTTGAAGTTCAGGAATAATGATTTTATTAATCACATGAAAGACTGGCATTCTGTTCATTTGTCCTTTTTCTGCAGCTGGACAACATCTAGCCATAGGTTTTTTTATTTGTTGTTTTTAGATATACATGACAGCAGGGTGTATTTTGATATATTATACATACATGGGTGCAACCCATTACAATTTTGATCCCATTCTTGTGGTTGAACATGATGTGAAGTTACACTGGTCATGCATTCATATGTGAGCATAGAAATGTATTATTTCTTTAAAATATTTCCCCTCTGTCATCAAGTGCCCATTTTTCTGGATTTCCTATTACTTGAGTTGGACTTCCTAGAATTATTCTCTTATCTGTCTCCAGTGCCCAATCACTTTGTTTTGTTTTGCTTAGTTGTTGTTTTATTTTGTTCAATCTCTTTACTTTTTTCTTCCTCTCTGTTGTGAGAGACTTTATATATTTTAACCTTTTTTCTGAAATTTTCATTTGGTTTATGATTACACATGTAACAAATGTTCTGATATGATCCCTGCTAGAGTTTGGATCTAGAATATTCTGCCCAGGCCCATGTGCTAAATGCTTGTTCCCCAGCTTGTGGTGCTTTGGGGACACAGCAGAACCCTTAGAAGATGGAACTTAGTAGGAGGTCTTCAGGTCTTTGAACAGGACCCTGAAAGAGAACTGTGAGACCATGGGTCCCTTCCTTTCTCTGACTTCCCAGACACGAGGTAAGCAGTTTTGCTCTACCATGCACTCCCCCACATGCCCTCACAACAGACCTAAAAGCAACAGAGTCAATGATCTTGGACTGGACTTCCAAAACTGTGAGCCAAAATAAACGTTTTCTCTTTACAAATTGATTTATCTGAGGTATCTGTTTTAGTGATGAAAAGCTGACTGATACAACATCCAATTGTTCCTTTCATATAGCATTCTGGCTTCATACTTTGGAAGCATTACCCTCTCAAATCTTTCTCTGACTTGTCTTTGTTTCTTCTGCAAACAGTTTTTCTGTTTTTTAATTATCCTTTCTTTCATGATGTTGATAGTCTTTGGACATTTGTTCTATTTAAGACAGAGGAACTGAATAATTTCTCTGTGTAGCAAGGCTTTGTTTTCCCTATTGTATGCAGATCCATTTTCCTGTTTGATCTCTCTCATTAGCAGGAAGCCTGAAAGGGGACTTTATACATGTGCAGCCTGCTTGTCTAAATGAAGTGAAGCTTTCAGTAAGTACAGTCAGGGAAGCTGAGGGTAGTGGCACACACCTGCAGTGCCAGTGACCCGGAGGACTGAGGCACCAGGATCACAAGTTTAAGATCAGCCTCAGCTTAATAAGATCTTGCCTCAAAATAAAGAATAGAAAGGGCTCAGGATGTCGGTCAGTGGAATAGCACTCTAGTGTCTGTCTGTCTGTCTGTCTGTCTCTCTCTCTCTCTCTCACACACACACACACACACACACACACACACAAATCCCACCCTCCAGGGAGCCAGTCTTTAGCCTTGGAGATCCCAGTGCCATAAGGTAATGTCAGGGCTTCACTTTGGGGTGCTGGCACTCAAAGTTGTAATTGTTCCTATTCTGCCTAGGTAGATTCTTATATTTTATTAGAAAAGAATCCTCAGGTAATTTTAGAGATTGACACTTTGCTCCTATGCTAAATATCAAGGACACAGAAAGGAAGCAAATAAATGGGTGTGTCAGGAAGAAAGCATTCATTTACTCTGCAGACAAACTTCTCAAAGAATCCCATGGACCCCATCTCTCCCCTGTTGTAGCTCCTTCCTGTCTCTGGGTCCTACCACTACTTTGTTCTTTTTTGTTGTTGTTGTAAAAAGCTTCCATTCTCTTTTTATCTTGCAAAATTTTGTCAAAGTCTGTCTTCTGCTCCTGCTTCTCTTTAATTCTCTTCCTAACAATGGGTTTCTCTCTTTCCCTACTAGATAGTAGTTGTTTCACTACTATCTGTAGTGTAGTTATGGCTAGTGGTGGTGGGGAGCTGGTTTAAAAAATTAAGGAGAAAGATAGATCCTCTGCCAACTATCTTGAACCATCTTTAACTAGAAGTTTCAATTGCAATATAATACAGCTGCTAGAGGAACGTTTAAATAAAGGAATTTATGACAGAAGAAAAGAATAGAATCAGTGGTGTCTTCGTAGCTTGATTAATGACATGTGCACGTACACTAGAACACATGTTCATATGCACAGATGTGTAGAACACAAAGCCAGTTCTGAAGGGAAAGTAATGAACTGCAGTGCGCTATAGATTGTGATCCACACAATAATTTTTAAAGATAATACAGGACCATGGGTTATGCAACGTCTGTTCTTTTGTTACATAATTTGCCTCACTCAACCACTGTAGAGAGATAATGTCCCTTAATAAATTATGGCACCTTGTGTTCTCACCCCTTTATTACTTAACAATTCTGTTACTCCTATGAAGAGATGAAGGTCTAATCTTTCTACCCTTATCTCTTAGTTGGCCTTGGTAATTATCTTTACCAATAGAATATGATAGAAATGATAATGTACAAGTACCAGAGGTAAAGAGGCTTTAAAGAACCTTCTAACCTCTTGTTTTAGTCAGCCTTTTGGCCACTGTGACTAAAGGACCCAATCAGCACAATGATAGAGGAGGAAAAGCTTATTTGAGGGCTCACAGTTTCAGAGGTCTTAATCCTTAGAAGGCCCTCTCTCTTCATGGGGTTTGATTTGAGGCTGAACATCAAGGCAAAGTGTGTGGCAGAGGGAGGCAGCTCACATGAGATCAGGAAGCAGAGAAACTCCATTTGCCAGATACAAATGGACTCCAAAGTCACACTCCCAATTCCTACCTCCTCCAGTCACACTCTACCACTTCAGTTACCATTCAGTCTCTATCAAGGGGATTAAATCACTGATTGGGTTAAAACTCTCACAACCGAATCATTTCTCCTCCAAACCTTCTTGCATTATCTCACGTGAACTTTTGGGGGACACCTCACATCCAAACCATAACACCTCTACTCCTCTCTTGGAAATCTGAGACCACCATGTCAGGTAAAATCCCAGTGTAGCCTACTATAGGATGAGAAGTCACACAGAGGAGAGCCAAGAGACCCCAACAACAGTTTGCATCGAGTGCCAGATATGGAAGTGACGCCATCTGGGACTCTTCAGTCCCAACTGAGCTGCCAGATGACTGAAACTGCATGAATGACATCTGGCTACACCAGAAGAAGAACCAACAATTCACAACCCCAATTCACAAATGGGAGAGAAATAATAAGTATTTGATGTTTTAAGACAATGCACTTCAGAGTAGTTTGTTCTTGAGCAATGTTTACTGAAACAACGTTTAACAGAAGTTCTGATTTTTTTTTTTTTTTTTTTTTTTTGCCTCTAATTGGACCATTTTCATGATATGGGCCCATCCCTTCAGCAATCCCTTATAGCTAAAGAAATTCCATGCACTGATGGGGTGGGGCTGTTTTTACTTATCCTCAAACTATCTGTTGTAGCAAGAAGTTACCATGATTGACTTGGATCAAATCTGCTCGAATTCTTAGAGCTGAGGATGAACTGAATTCCATGCAAGCAAGTGGGGAGAGAGTGAAACAAACACAGAAGAGGCTGTGCTTATGACAGATGTAGGAAAGTAGCAGTTGACCACAGGAAACATCTGATCCCTGCTTCTCCTGAAGCCACTTTATCACCACAGAAGACACCTTTCCCTACCCTGCCACATCAGAATTGACAGGAACCTGACATAGTCACTGCCAATACTCCACACCACTGCTGCCAACATCATGAAGTTCCTCCACATCCAGAGACCTGGACTTTAAAAGTGGATTGCAACTACCACCAAGGCGCTGGACTGCTTTCCTGTCTAAATACCTAAATACAGGGTGTGGGTAAGGGTATAACCCAAAATGGTAAAGCTGAAAAGACAGAAGACATGAGTCAGAAATAAAAAATGATAAATGGAGAAGAAGAGGGAAATATCCAATCTGAGCTTGACCGCTAAGGTAAAGGACTTGTGAATGGTCTAGAAAAGGCTGCATGTTCCTTCAGTTAGAACTGCAGTGCTGTGCAAGAGGCAGAATGAGGGGAACTGAAAATGGAAAACTATGGATACCATGGACAGGTTTCTCCCAGTTCTCACATTCTCTTCTCACACATTTTTATGTATTCAAATCATATTTTCAATTTAAAAATATGGTACTGACTTGATGAAGTCTACTCAATATTTTATTTATTTTTAGGGGTTTGCATCCATATTCATAAGAATAGTAAATGAGTAGTTTTCTGTACTCTTTTTAACAAGTGGTGATGGTTTCTGGCTGTCACTAGGCCATCAGAGTGCTCAACACCCTTCGTGAGTTGCCTTCATCCTGTTTACACCACTGCAAACAATCCCTTCCCCAAAAAGTTCTCCTTAAATCTCCCTGCTGATACCGAACACGGTGGTGTACTGCTGTTATCCCAGCAACTTGAGAGGCTGAGGTAAAGAGGATTACAAGTTCAAAGCCAGCCTAACTAATTTATCAAGGTCCTTAGAAATTTAGTGAGACCCGGTCTCAAAATAAAAAATAAGAAAGGCTGTGGGTAGAAATGGTACTTCCACCTCACACCATGGTGGAATATTATGGACTTGATTTTGCCTCTCAAACATTTCAAAAAGCAAACTTGATAGATGAAACAACAGTTCTCAAACCCTGGACCATGACAGCAGTGATTCCTGAGAAAGGGCAAGTGAGCAATAGATCTATGAGCTGAGGACACATGGAGCCCAGGAGTAATAATACTTCAGGAAAACAGGTTCAGATGGCTCCTGCCACCAGACAGTCTGAACCTCTTGACTTCCATGTTAAATGGTCTGAGGGAGCTAAGTCTAGAGTGCTCCGAGTACAACTCTGGGACATCTCACCCTGACTTGGAGCACATCAGAGAAAGCTTCATGGAAGAAATTTCTAAACGGTGTTTGAGTGATAAAAAGCTTTAACTTCGGAAAGAGAAGGGAGTGAAAGGAAAGAATGGCCCAATGGGGCAACACCATGGTAAAAGGGTAAGGGGAACGGGGTGGATAAAGGGAGGTCAGATAACGAATATCAAAGCACAATTCAGTAGAAGGAGTATGTTCTCATGTTCCAGAGCACAATGGGATGACTGTAGCTCACAATAACTAATTGTCTTAGGTTTTTGTTGCTATTACCAAACACCTGACAACAACAACTTAGAGGAAGAAAGGTTTATTTTGTCTCACGGGTTTGGGAGGTTTCAGTCCATGGTCAGCCAGCTCCACTGCTCTGAGTCGGAGAGTGAGGCTGAACAACATGGCGGCAGGGCATAGTGGAGAAAAGCTGCTCACCTTGTCACAGGAGAGTGGGAAGTTAAAGCTCCAGACCTCAGTTCTTGTGTTCTGATGAAAGAAAATTTAAAGTCAGACATGAAAAGCCAAACAAGAGAACTTTATTATAAGTGAAAATAACATGAATATAAAGTAAGACTCAAGCAAAAACACTCTCGAGAGAGTGGGTCATTTCTGACAGAGACCTATTAAGGAATCAGAGCTGTTTCCAAATTTATTGCTGTTTTATGGTTGCCTTCAGAGCTGGGGTCCACCTTTTGCACTCTATGCCAATCAGGTGCTCAACTCCTCTTTCTGGTCAGGTGAGTTTTTGACCCTAGTTACCCTAGTTGGTCTTCTCTGGAACTGTCTTGGTGGCCTTCCTGTGTGTGGGGGCTTCATTTACAAGTCAATACTATGTTAATGTAGATATTGGGGTGAGTGGTCAGAATTTACTTTAGCGTTCCCACACTACTAAGGAAATTTATCTTCTGCTAGACATTGAAAAATCTATGGCCATAAATCCTAACTTTACAATGACTCCAATAGACCCTGTCAGGAGTTAGTTCCATTGATCTTTCTTTCCTGATGTATTTCCTAATTGATTCCCTTTGTTTCCACCTGTTTAATCTCAGGGTTTGTGCACCTGTTCTTATTTTTCTATGTTGTTCAATTATTCATTTGCCTTAATGCCTTAATGAATTTAAAGAATTGCCTTAACTAATTTAAAGAAAACTTTAGCTGGGTGCAGTGGCACACACTTGTAATTCCAGCAACTCAGAAGACCGAGGCAGGAGGATCGCAAATTCAAAGCCAGCATCAGCAACTTAGCTAGTCCATAAGCAACTTAGGGAGACCCTGTCTGAAAATAAAAAATACAACAGCTGGAGATGTGCTTCAGGGTTAAGTGCCCCTGGGTTCAAGCCCTGGTACAAAAAAGAAAAGCAAAATACTTTAAAATCTGTGACCCTGTTATGTTACCATGTTATTGGTTTTCATTCCACTGACCATTACTAGACAGAGTAAGTGTGTATGTGTGTGTGTGTGTGTGTGTGTGTGTGTGTGTGTGTGTGTGTGTGCAAAATCCAGGGAAAAGATAAACGCATCAGGGCATGCCCCCTATGACCTACTTCCTCCTTCCTCCAACTAGGCCCCAGCTCCTAATCATCCATTCAGATTATTAATCCATCAAATGGATTAATTCATGGAAGAGGTTAGAGTCCTTGTGATCCAATCATTTCCTAAAAACACCACCTCCAGATGTTGCTGCGATGGATGCCATGCTTTCAACACATGAGCTTTTGGGGGTCATCCAAACCATAATACTTACTATGCATTTTATGAACAGATCTATGAAGAGCTTGACAGCTTTAAACATAAAGAAATGGTAAAGAGAGAGAAATGGTAATTACCCTGATTTGATCAGTGCATGCCATATGCACATGTTGAAATGTCACACTGGACCCCATTCATTTCTACAAGTAATGAATATTAATAAAAATACTAAAAATAAGTATATATATACAGTGGGGATGGACCTTTATTTAGAGCAACTGGAGTGTAGAAACTGAGTATTTTCCTTCTCTTCTCAGCAATCAATGATATACACTTATGGATTAAAAGTGAAATGAAAAGAGAGGAAATTACATATTTAGGTTAAAAAGCAAAGTTTGTCATATGTGGATAATGGAGTTAAAGGAAGGAAAATTAAAGAGTTTGAAGAGAAAGGAGAGCAAGAGAAAACCCAACAGAAGCTTTCGTGGGAAAGGATGAGACCTGGAATCCAAAGCACAGATGGAGGGCTTCTCAGACCACGATGGATCAGCTGTCATAACAGAAGAAAGTAAGAGGCACGAACGTGGCACAGGTGGGTTTGGACATGGTTGGGTGAGCTCCTCCCGGTGGTCTGTAAAGTCAGAGGATGATGAAGGAGAGAACTGAAGGTTCCGATGAAGTTGAAAATCATAGCTTCATAGAGGTTTCAGTCTGACTTGTATGTGACTTCCTCCAGCAAGACGGCTGCTACTCAAAAGTGAACCCCAGAGATCACACCAGAACACAGTGGAAACCCTATCGTCCACTGTCTTTCCCATGCCACCTTCTCCCTCTCTTCAAGCATCAAGCAGCTTCCAAGTGTTCTGAGCACTGAAAAAAAGGAAGCAGAGAGACAGATTGGTAATTCCCAAAGTTTTCATAAGAAAAAGAACTACAGATCTATTTACTGCAGTAGGCAGTCCTGACTCAGAATGCGTCTGCTCTCTCAAATCCCTTTCGTTCGACTATCCCTCTTTCATGGAAAGAGATCATGTACATTCAATCAGGTGGATTATTTTTTAAATCATGTTCATTTATTACTATTGAATACATTACATAGTACCCTTTTCTCTTCAGTTTATCTTCTTTTCAGTGTAATTTTTTTTTTTTTTTTTTTTGTGGTACTGGGGATCAAACTCAGGCTTTGTGATTGCGAGGCAAGCACTCTACCAGCTGAGCTATCTCCCAGCCCTTCAGTGTATTTTTTAAGTATTTTTTTAGTTGTAGATGAACACGATACCTTTATTTATTTATTTTTATGTGGTGCTGAGGATCCAACCCAGTGCCTCACACATGAGGGCAAGCACTCTATCACTGAGCTACAACCCCGACCCTCTTCAGTGTATTTTTCAAGCCATTTTATATCTATTTTTATAAACTAGTATGCTCTCTTTTTAATTTTTTAATTTTTTTTTAGTTGTCAAATGGACCTTTATTTAATTAATTTATTTACATGTAGTGCTGAGGATCCAAACCAGGGCCTCATACATGCTAGGCAAGGACTCTACCACTGAGTCACAACTCTAGCCCCTAACTTCTAGTATACTCTTAAGTGTAAAAGTTGATAACGTGTCTGTATTTTCTAGAACCAACTTCTCGTAGAATGACTCATAAAAAGATTCTTGTGACTTATTGAGTAGAATTGAATGCAACAATTCTGTTGACTTCATCAATACTTCTATTTCACAAGAGCATTATGCAGCAAGCAGGTTGCTAGGGAAACTTTAAAAGAAAGAAAGACCCCAACCAGAGTGTGGGCTCCTTCCGAGTATCTCACAGAATAAATGGAACCAACGAAAAATAGATCATCCAAAAGAGGTAGATGTTTATTTCATACCTTGTTATTCACATTTTATTTCCAAACTGAAGAGAAGCAGAGAGGGATTAGAAAACTGAAATATCAGTCAAAGGGAAAGTTGGGAAAGAAATTTCCCCTTCTTCCCTTAACATAAACATTTTTGTTATTTTACACAAAGCTTTGCATAATTGAATTCAAATCAGCTTTTTGAGTGCTTATCTCTTATTTTAAATTTTCTCAGAAGCAGAATCAGAAGACATTCAGGTGAGTGAATAAAGAGCTCTGTTTTATTATACTAAAATCAGAACTGATGAGATGAATATGGGGAAGTCAAACAAGAAGAATATTTGAAATCTGGACAATTCTGAAAAAGTTGGATAGTTTGAACTCTGAATCAGGTAGGAATGAAGGTGGTCACACTCCACTGACACCAGTTGAGAATCTGCGGAAATTCTATGGAACTTTCAAGAAGTCAATTTTCATGTATTATGAACCATCAGCAAAAGTAAGAATCCTCTTTAGATCTAACTTATGATATTCTTAATTTATTTTTATTTTTACCTAAAGAACTATTACTTAATTCTGTGCTCCAAGTTTGCTTTTCTGCCCCACAGGGTGGTGCATGCCTGTGATCCCAGCTACTTGGGAGTCTGAGCAGGAGGATCAGAAGTTGGAGGTCAGCCTGGGCGATTTAGTGAGACTCTGTCTCAAAATAAAAAATGAAAAGGGCTGGGGATGTAGCTCAGAGCTTATCCAGCAAGTGTGAGGCCCTTGATTCCATTGCCAATATCATCAAAGCAAAAACACAAAACAAGACAAAACAAAAACAAGTTGACTTTCTAGTTAAACAGGATCCTCAACATAAGGCCCTGCGTTCGATCCCCGGCACCGCAAAAAAAAAAAAAAAAAAAAAAAGGATCCTCAAGAGAAAGGAAATATATCCTATTTGCATATTGAAGTATAGAAATGTAATCAGTTATTTGCAAATCTGTAATTTAAAAGTTATTGGCTAGTAGGCACTATCATTCCTTAAAAAGAATGCATCTTACCCATGAACAATATTCTTCCAAGATGATTTTTTATAGGCAGCACATCGTTTATTCAAAGTTTAGAGGAGTTGATATTCCTAGTATGCTTAGACATATGACATACTGGTATATATTTTAGTTCTATATAATGGTTGTAAAATAAAAGGAATTAAAAATAAATCCTTGGGCTGGGATCATAGCTCCGTGATGAGCTCTTGCCTGGCATGGGTGAGGTCCTAGGTTTGATCCTCAGTACCACATAAACACAAATAAAGATTAAATCTTAAAAAAATAAAGAAATATTTATTCTATCAGAGTTAAATACCCTTTGAGTTTATTGCTATGCATCCTCCACCACAGACTCTAAAGATCAAAAATGGTTCTGTGAAATAAAACATTCTAACTGTGCTTGAAAAGAATCATAATATGCCTTAGCTCTTTAGCACAAGAAAGGTGCTTACTGATGCTGACCTTAATTCCTAACTTTTATGAATAGAAGGGAGTATTTTTCACTTTAAACTTCTTTTCTGGAACTCAAAATAATCTGCTAAAAATGTGAGGACTGTTTTTATAAAACTGACATGGTCTTTGAAAATTTAGTTATGGAATTAGAGAATCTGTCTGAGAGTTTCTTTTGAGATATCTTTGAGGAATGGCTAATAATGCAAGGTTTCCAGTCTTTTAAAATTTTGGGGGAAAATATAAGTCAAATCAGGTGCCATGGAAAATTTGTCTTTGATTTGGATCAGAAATTTTTAGTATATCAATCTTCATAGGAGTTATTACTTAGGTCACATATGGACTTTTCAAATGCTCCTTTTTAAAGGAATACTATTTTTATGAGACTCTAAGAAATAACTTTGGATGGGTCAGGCGTGGGATTGTCTAAAGTGTACTTGTTTGTTTTTAACCAAAATGAAGATGACTTAGGAAGCTGCTCTAGGCCTTTTTCCTGGGCTTCTCATTAAGCAGAGATGAAAGCATATTTGGGAAATCCAGATGATTCTTATTTTTCAAAAATTGAGTAGCTTGGCATGCAAGACTCCAGCTAAGAAAAAAAAAAAAAAAAAGAATGTCTTTGACACTAAAATGTGCCATTTTATTTCTGTCTTACCCTCATTCTGTATCATCTGTACTATAATCATAATCTCTAGTATCCTACAGAGATCCTACCCAAACCCATTCTTTCTCACTTGCAGTCGACTTTTCTTTCATATTATGTAATGTGTTGTGCAGTCAGGTTCAAGGTGGGTTCCCACATTTTTCTGGCCCTGATTCACCCTCTGTAAACTTTTCACAATGCAAGTCTTTCCCAAGAGACTTTACCTGACTTGCAGTACCTGCTTGTAGACTTCCTTGCCTCACATCTTTCCTTGTGACAAAGAAAGTATTATTATCTACCAAGAGATTTCACCCACACACACTTATGTAGAAAAGAAGATGAGAATAGAAGCTCTTCTCTTAGGTCAAAATCAAAGGTATTGGCAATAATACTGACATCACTGAGAACAAAATCTGGACAAAACAGGCAAACTAGAAACTGAATTTGCTACTCAAATCTTAAAAGACTCTGGGCCAAAGATTTATTTATATACATACATATGTATAATTTATTGACATACTTAATTTAATATGGAAGACATTCAGTCTGATGATGTGAACACAGTCATTTGCAGACAGTGATTGAGTTCTAAAGTAAGAGATTTCAGTTCAGAATTACAGTTAATTTAGATTAGTGTTGTTTCCTAATGAATGTGAGTTTTTGGGCTTCCACAGTGTGTGTGTATATAAAATTACATTTATGTGTTATACATAAAACCATCCAAAGATGTAAAACGTTTCTAAGTTAAGACACATAAACTACTTAAGAATGTGAACCCACACGAATAACCTTACCTTCAAAGTGAGGAAAACAATAAAATATTTATGGCAGTTTTTTAACATAAACTTTGAACAATATCATTCTCCTATCTTAAACAATGCCAAATCTTTCACTCCTCTATATCAGCTTTTGCATGATGATCAAGTCTTCATTTTAAGATGAATCTAGTTTACTTAAATGAATGGAATTATTTAGGAAAGCTGAATTTAGAAATAAAGTCTTCTTTCCTCCAGACTGATGAGTTTATATCCAGAATTAACATTAATGGGAATTCTCAGATTTTCAAGTGGAGAACAGCCTCCCACGGGGATGGCAAGAGGATAAACCCAAAATGTCTTGGTCATGGCAACTTCATATTGTTTTCTGCAATCAAATGTTACAATTGCATCTCTAAAACATTGAGTGTTAGAAATAAAAACATTCTGTAGAGTAGCTGAAGGCAAGTAGCCTAATTGCAAGATGTAATAAATAGAAGGAAGAATAAAATTGTATCTTTATGGATACATACCACACAAGGGAAATAAATATATTAATATTTTAAAATTTCATAGAAATGAGTTTCTCTGAAATGTCAAGTGTATTGTTCAAAGAAAAATATTTTGAGAGCATGTTTCCCGACATGATTAAGATTCTTTACAATTAAAAACCTCTGTTTTAAAATATTTTTCCACTTCAAAGACATTGCTAGTCAGGAAATCCCCCTGGACTCCTTGATGACACTTCTCATTTTTTTCAGTCATAGGAAATTACAATACCAGAATGCAACAGGGCCCACGCATGTGTTAGCCACTTTGTTGCAAGTCTTCAATTGATGCAAGATGTGCCTGTTGAAATGTGGGGGAGGGGACACAAAGCAAAGGAATATAACGGGCAGATTGAAGCACCAACTTGAGACAAAACCATAGGAGAAAGGAAGAAAAGTGAAACAGGCATTTTTTACTCAATGTAAAGTGTATACATGTATGTGAGTGTGTCTGTGTTCTGTCTGGTATTCAATAAATACTAGGTGAACAGTTTTTGTTTTGCAAAATAGGGATCCCTCTTGAGAAACAGAACTGAAATAGTCCTTCTCATTCAATGGGTACTAACATAACAGGATCCTACTAACATAACCAGGAACAAAATATAAAATCTATTTACTTAATTTGCTTGATACCTGTTAAGGTGTAAGTTAATGTATTGAGATCAATGTAACATTTCAATGATACCTGTATCACCAGACATCCCAAATAGAACCAACAGCTTTAATTTATTAGATACACACTCTCTTCCGCACGCTGTAGCAAACGCTTTCTGGAATTCTAGCAACAACTCCATAGGAATTATCACTCCGTTTTACGGATTAAAAAATCAAGGTGGAGTGCCAGAGTGGTGGCACATGCTTATAATCCCAGCAGCTCAGAAGGCCAAGGCAGAAGGATCTCAAGCTCAAGGTCAGCCTCAGCGACTTAATGAGTCCCCAAGCAACTTAGTGAGACCCTGTCACAAAACAAAAATAAAAAGGGCTGGGGATGTAGCTCAGTGGTAACGTGCGCCTGGGTTCAATCCCTAGTACAAAAAAAAAAAAAAAGTAAGATGGAGTCAGGCACAGTAGCATACTCCTCCAGTCACGGCCTCTTGAGAGACCAACATAGGAAGATTCCTTGAGCTCAGGAGTTCGAGACCAGTTTGAGCAATACAGCAAGATTTCAAAAATGAAATGAGATGAAATTTTAAAAATTAAATAGTGAAGAAATTGACTTTTTACACAGGTGTCAAAATTGAATTGGAATACCCAGAATCTTTCCTTTGAACTGTATATTTTTTTAAATTTTTGTTTTAGTTGTAGATGGACACAATCCCTTTATTTTGCTTATTTATTCATATGCGGTGCTGAGGCTTAAACCCAGTGCCTCACACTAGGCAAGTGCTCTGTCACTGAGCTACAACTGCAGCTCTCCTTTTAACTATATTATGAAACAAAAAAGAAAGCTAAAGGATAATTTTAATAAACATAATTCTGCTGGGTGCTGTGTGTCACATCTGTAATCCCAGTGGCTTGGGAGGCTGAGGCAGGAGGATGGCAAGTTCAAAGCCAGCCTCAGCAATGGTGAGGTGCTAAGCAACTCAGTGAGACCCTATCTCTAAATAAAATACAAAATAGGACTGGGGATGTGGCTCAGTGGTTTCCCCAGTGCCCTCCACAATATAAAATAAAACAAACATAATTCTGAAGTTGGAATTATATTTGTTGACCATTGTTAATCAATTTAACTCTTGATTGACTTAATTATTAACATATAGATATTAGCTTATGTGTATACTTTGTTAATCTTCCATAGATGTTAATTTTCCATAGACAGATTATAATCAGCCACCTTCTCTATGTATGGATAACCATTCTAAAATTTCTTAAACCAGGTGTGGTGGTGCACATCAGTAATCTCAGCTACTTAGGAGACTGAGGAGTATCACAAGTTCAAGGCTAACCTGGACAACTTAGCAAAGACCCTGTCTCAAAATAAAAAATTAAAAGGACTGGAGACATAGTGGTAGAATACCCTTGTGTTCAATCCCCAGTCCTGAAAAACATAACAATACAAAACAAAAACCCCTAAAGTTTCTTAAATATATTCATCTATTTACTTTTAAGAAGATTATATTGTACAAAGAATACCTGTCTCTAGATTGATAAAGAGTGAAGAGCAATACACAACCACTATGAGAAAAGTAGTTCAATTTTAAGAAATCATGGAAATCATCTATATCAATACCACCAGTTTATAAATAAGAAAATTTATGTTCAATGAGATAAAATGGACTTACTACAAATAGCATAACCTTTACTTTATATGCAATTGATATTTGTTGGAGCTGGTCTGCAAGGGTGTGTTGCCACCTGTTTACTCTCTCCCTAAATGCACATGCCACTCCTCAAATCAAGAGGTAGAATTTGTTTCCTCTCCCTCTGTCTGAGAAATTTATTTCTACTCTACTTTGTGTGTGTGGGTGAGTTGTTGAGGATCAAATCCAGGGCCTTTCATGAGCTAGGCAAGTGCTCTTCCACTGAGCTACATTCCCGCCCCTCTCCTTTACTTTTTGAAAGACAGTTCTGTTGGATATAGAATTTTCCTTCAGCTCTTAAAATGTGTCATTTCATTGTCTTTTCTCTTGCATGGTTTCTGATAAGAAATCTACTATAAAACTTATTATGTTCCTCTGTTAATGAGTTTTCTCTGCTCTCAATATTTTTCTTTGTTTTTGGCTTTTAGCAGTTTGAATATGATGGTATAGGCTCATATTTTTTTCTTTTTGGAGAATTTAAAAAAAATTATTCTTGATCTATGGTTTAACGTTTGTCATATATTCCAGTTATTATTTTTCTTCATATATTTCTTCTGTCTCATTTTCTCTCTCTTCCCCTCCAGGATTCCAGTTATGCATAAGTTATAACATTTGATACTGTCCCACAGTTGTTTGTTTCTTCACCTTTTGTCCCCTTTATGTTCGAATTTGAGTAATTTCTATGAACTTATCTTCATGTTTAACTGATTCTCTTCTAGGCTAGGTCAAATCTACTGACAAGCCCTTCTGTGAACTTTTCATCTCTTTTACTTCTTTTTTTACTTCTGCAATTTCCATTTGATTCTTTTGCACAGTTTCCATCTTTCTGTTGTATTTGTTTATCTGATCTGGCATATTTGTTTTTCACTAGCGCCTTTAACATATTAATCATAGTTATTCTAAAATATCCAGTAGTTCCAACTCGGTGTCATATCTGAATCCAAGAGGACTTAATTTGTTTTCCAGATTTTTCTTCCTTGCCATTTTGCATGTTCCATAATTTTTTTTTTCTTTAAAAATATCTGGGCATGTTGTATAGGATACCAGGTACTGGTAAAGAGTCTTTAAAGTTTGCAGATAAGTTTGTCTTCCCTTCTGTTAGGCTTTTAAGGTAGGGATTGTGTTAGTCTAGTCTGAAATTGGGCTGTGTTTGAAGTTTTTGTTATTGTGGTGAACTAAAACTTCAAATTCATCTAGTGATATTTTGTGTTTATGGTATGGGTTCATTTGCCAGTGGATTTTCTTAACACCTGTTCCCTGTTTAGCGTGGGTTCTTCTGTTGGTAGGTGTTTGCCACTGTATGTTCTGTTGTTATTTGTGCTCAACACTTGTCCCAGGGGTGGGAGACGAGAGGTTATTTTCTGCTGTTCCGATTAAACCTCAGTCTTGGGCAGGCACTATGAACCTGGGTCTTATGAGTGTGCCATTGCCAGGGTTCCGGAGCCTTCTTCGAATTTAATACTACATTCAGCCCTCCCCACATTCTCTACATCCTTGCCCTTCCCGTGGCTAGAGCTTTTTCTTTCTTTTTTCCTTGATTTGTTCTCCCAGCTTCGTTACAGTTTTGTTGTCCTTTCCCATGAAGATTAAGACTTTTGTTCTATAATGGAAATAGGGGAGAGGTTTCCTGGCAGAGGTGTGACAGTAGGTGAGATTCCCCACCCCAGAAAGCAAGTTTTCTCAGGATTTTTCCTGGTCTTCCCTGTGAGCACTTGGAATTCTTAGAGGGAGAATCTGCACATGGATGCAGTGTCCCCCACTCCCCACCACCACCTGTAATTTCCAGGGGACTTGTGTTTTCATTCTAACCCATATGTGGCCTTTCATATTTCATTAAAAATTGCTAGCAGAGGTGGGGTTGCAAATTAGTGCAGCCACTCTGGAAAGCAATGTGGAGATTCCTTAGAAAACTTGGAATGGAACCACCATTTGACCCAGCTATCCCACTCCTTGGCCTATACCTAAAGGACTTAAAATCTACTTAAAATACTACAGAGATGCAGCCACATCAATGTTCATAGCTGCTCAATTCACAATAGCCAGATTGTGGAACCAAACTAGATGCCCTTCAATTGATGAATGGATAAAGAAACTGTGATATATATATATATATATATATATATATATATATATATATATAATGGAATGTTACTCAGCCATAAAGAAGAATAAAATTATGGCATTTGCAGGCAAATGGATAAAATTGGAGAATATCATGCTAAGTGAGATAAGCCAATCTCAGAAAACCAAAGGACAAATGATCTCCCTGATCAGTGGATGATGACACATAGTGGGGGGTGGGAAGGAGGTAAGAATAGAGGAGAGAGGAACTGTATAGAGGGAAAAGAGGGGTGGGGGTGGGGGGAAGGAAAAAATAACAATGAATCAAGCAGTATTATCCTACGTAAAAGTATGACTACACAAATGGTACGCCTTTACTTTATGTACAAACAGAGAAACAGTATGTATCCCATTTGTGTACAATAAAAATAAATTTTAAAAAAATTGCTAGCAGAATCTTCTTACCAGTTTATATTTTGTTTGGTGATGTATGTCCCAAGAAAATAAATGCACAGGTTTTATTTCACCCTGCAGGTAGCTGTCTCTCCAGATTTCACATATTTATTTGCCAAGTGCCCTTAGTTCTCTCAAGGGTTCACAAAATGTCATTGTTTTGTAATTTGTCCCACTTTTGTCTTGTAAGGAGAGAGATTTATCCAGCTCTCAAATCCTGAGTTCAAACTGTAAGAAATTCCACGAAAACCACGCCGGACACAGGAAATCACATAAAGGAGTTTATTAAGCAAACAGAGTGTCTCCCTGCAGGGTAAGAGAGAAAATGAGAGGAAAAAGAGAGGAAAAGAGAAAGGGCATGCCCAAGAAAGAGTGTGAAAAGTGAGAGGAGAAAAAAAGTGAGTAGGAGAGAGAAAGCATGAGAAAAAGATGGCAGGGTAGCTACCCTTAAGCAGTTGAATTCCGCTGGGCTAACAGGGGACCAATAATAACAAGCTGACTGATGAACCAACAGCTAGCTAGGATGTTCACAGACTGACAAGTAGTTGGGAGGTGGGGAAAATGGCTGCAGCAGAAAGGGCAGGGAGAGCAGCTTTCAAACTGACAAGTTAGGTTGTGATGCAACAGAAAGGATGAGGGAGCAGCTTTGTATTACACAAACCTTCCTGTCCTTCCTTTAAAATTCTTTGAAAATGGCCTTATCTGCTAATTGGTTTTGACCAATAGAAGACAGTGATGTTCTGGGTCTTTGAACCAGATTTTTAAAAGAGCAGATGCCTCTTAGGGCACTGAGCTTCCATGCAAGAAATCTAGCCATGGACAGAGAGGCTGTATCTAGGAGTCCACAGGTGCCCAATATGAATGGAAAAGTCATCTAGATGCTCCAGCCCCATCTGCTACTTGACTGCAACCTGATGTGAGACCTCAATCAATGCCAGCAAAGCAAACACACAGCTGAGCTGCATCCTATCCCCAGAATCCTGAAAAACCAGTAAGATGGTTGCTTTCTTGAGCTACTATTTTGGGGTGGCTTCATATTCAGCAATAGATAACTAAAGTAGTGCTCAGGAAATACTTGAGGAATGAATAAATGTAAATGTTAGACATTTGCTACAACCATAATTCTCAAAATAGTATATCTTTCATCTTCTGAGAGAGTTTAGGCAACCAAGCATGTAAGGCAATGGTCCACTGAAAGAAAAATATCAATCCCAGAGGATCTTGAAAATGACGACCATTTTTTTATCCCTCCTATCCCCACCTCCTGTCCCGGATCTGTGTGGAGCTCGAGTCAGTTTAGAGATAAGAGAATCAATATGTTATCTTGATCAAAGTATTCACTCAACAGAATGTTGTCACATTAAGCTCAAAATTTGTTTATATGGCACTGAGAAGCATTATATTTGAATACAATATGATAAAACAGAAACCATGTTACAATATAAGCATTTTAGAATTCAACTTTCATGGATAATGATTAAATCATGATCTATATACAATATTATTATTTCAAGGAAATCATTCCAAAAGTATGTATACTATTCTAAAGACATTTATATATATGATCCAATTGTGAAATTGCCCTATTTACTTTAAAAAAGTAGCATTTTAACCATGCTGAAGAGTCAGATAATGACTAAAAATGACCAAAATAGAGACATTTTTACCCACTTAGAGACATTTTTACCAACTCAGAAAACAAATTTCACCACACTACAATAAGTGCTATTCTCTAACCATGGCAGCTCCTAAAACTTAATTAAAATTTAACAAAGAAAGTCTAATGAGATAAATGAGTCGGTGGCTGGCCAGCACAAAACAAAAATAAATTCCAGGAATTTAGATAAATAGGGCAAGTTCACAAGTGGAATAAATTTAGAAATCTCTCTGAAGTATTATATAGTTCCCTTATCAAGATTTTCTTAAAACAATTCCTTTTACAAATCTACTCCTAATGATAAGAAGAAAAATTAAAGGCATAACGTGATTAATTTTATAAGATGATGCTCCTATCTGTCCCAGGCCTGCATGGATTAAAGTTAATGAAGCATGCTGTCCAGCAAGGACTGATTGCTGGGTCTAAAGATGAAGGAACTGCACCCTTTATGGCAATTGGGAGTAAAAAAATTCCACTTTAAATTTAACTTCCTATATTTAATCTTTGGCCTCCCAGTTTCCCCAGCTTTGTTCAACCTGACTGTATAGTGCAAGGACTGTGAGCATCAAGATTAGTGTGGAGCGATAGTACTTTGCTTTAAGAACATAAAAATACCATAAAATATATGCCTCTGTTTGAGCCATAGTCAAAACAATGGTCAAAGCAGGAACAAGTGAATAGAGGCAACTGTGAGAATTCATGCTTGGAATTTCCTGGGGAAGTTGTAAACTTTTTTTCCTCCTTTCTAGTGGTCGTCAATGGTTAAGACTTTGTTTATGTGCTGTAATACTTCCTGCACAGGTGTAGCTTGAAATTTAGGGAGGAACTTGAAGAGAATGAGACTCTACCATTTGTTTACTGTTATAGATGGTTGAACTGTAGTTGAGATTTTGAATTCTGACTCAGAGAATAATGTAAATGTAAATTGGATCATACAAGTCATTTCAGAGCCAGAGGTGATTTTAAAAGAGAAAAAATTACATAATATTAATTGAAATTTTACTATCTGCCAGACACTATACATAGGTTAGCTCTTCTAATTCTTACATACATACCTTAAGAATAATATCACTCCTGTTTAAAGATAAGACAACTGAGGCTCAGAAATGTTGAATTTATGGAAGTTACTACAACAAAATGGTAGCCAAATTATAATTAGACATCAGTTTCTCCAAGCTTGGAGCAGTACACAGAGTGATAATTAGGAAGCTTATGTAATTCTTTCATTTATAAAAGAAATATTTATTGCATGTCCTATATATTCCAGGCATTTCATAAAGTTCTGAGTGGACAGTAGAGAATTGCTGAGATTTAGTTTTTTCTACCAGGAGCTCACACTCTATACTTTCTGTTGCTTTGTCTTGAAGTATCATTTCCCCTTGATTAGGCAGTCAGTACTCATTCATTCATCCAATATAATTCTACTGGAGACCTATTCCAGACGAGGTCCTGTTTCAAAGACTTTATACATAGAGAATAAAACACATTTTTGAAAACCCCCAAAACCTATCCCCCTATAACACACAAAGTTGTGGAAGAGACAATGAACAAATAGTAAAGCATATAGAACATCGTTTGATAATAAATGAGGTGTGGGGAAGGGAGTTTGCAATAACAAAAAGTGGGGCAGGAGAAGTCCACAGAGAGGGTATGACAGTCTCAGTAAATGCCTTAAGGAAGTTAGGAAAGGGAGCATGAAGACATCTGGGTGAAGGAGAACCGTCTGGGCAGAGGGTGGAGCCAGTGTCAAGGCCCTGGAGGCAGCCATAACAGGAGGAGGATAATGACTGATGAGGTCGGGGAGGAAGACAGGACTAGTTTTGCAGGACCCAGAGTGAGGTATTGAGCAAGATGGATTGCCACTGGGAGGTTTGAAGAAGTGGGATGCCATCATCTGACTTTAGTTTTACGGTTGATTCAACAGTATATACTTATCCTGAAGCCTAATACAAAGGAAATACATTCCTTTTCATTTAAAATCCAACCAATACAGCATAATATAAAGACCTTTAAGAATAATTTAGATTTAGCACAGATTGTAAGGAGTCCCACGAAAACCACACTGGACACGGGAAATCACATAAGGGAGTTTATTAAGTAAACAGAGTGTCTCCCTGTAGGGTAAGAGAGAAAATGAGAGGAAAAGAAAGGGAAAGAGAAAGGGCGCATGCTAGAGAGAGTGGAAAAGTGACAAGGATAGAGAAAGTGAGTAGAAGAGAGAGAAGCGTGAGAAAAGATGGCGGGGTAGCTCCTGTGAAGCAGTTGAATTCTGCCAGGCTAACAGGGGACCAATAATGGAGAAGGATACTTGCAAGCTGACTGATGAACCAATTGCTAGCTAGGATGTTCATAGATTGACAAGTGGTTGGGAGGTGGGAAAATGGCTGCACCAGAAAGGTTGGGGGAGCAGCTTTGTACATAACATTCCCCCTTTTCTGTTTTTATAAGAAAATCTTTTGTTCTCCAGTTCTTTCTGAAGTGGTCTCTCTCCTTCCTGCCTAAGTGACTGGGGCTGGTTTTGCAGGTAAGATGTAAAAAGTCCATTCTCTTTCCACACTTCCAAAGGCAGATGGTTTTCATGGACTTCATTTCCTCGATTTGACTGATCCCCTATTTCTATATTAACTGCCTGTCCCCAATTCTGGCTTCATTCACCCCTCTAATTTTAGGAACCCCTTCACTGCTGTAGGGAAAGGGGGTGTACCTATGTCTATAGGCCTTAAATTGACTAAAACTTCTGACTCTGGCAGTTTAAGTATTATTTCTTTTAAATGCCCAAGAATGGCTATATTTTGGTTTTAACTGTTTTGCTAGGTGTTTAAGACCAAGCTGGTCAAAGTGACCTGTTCCTGCCTGTTAAAGAGTCAGCTGAGTTCCCACAGAGGTCACTCATAGAGAACTTAAGAGCAGCTTCTTAGCTCCATTAGTGCCATTGGTTAGGCAGGGACTCCTCGATAAGGTGGCTTCCCTTGAAAGCACCAGGGATGCCTCCCTTTTTCCTTGACTCTCCTCTGCAGCAGATGCACTGCATGGCTTTTCATTCTCTAGTGGCCTCATCAATTTCCTTGATCAGGAGGTTGTGTGACCCAGAGTTGCAAACCCCCTTAGAGAAGTCCTCTCGTTCCCTGGGTTCAGGCTGACGTTGAGGGCAAGACCCAAATATGGACTTTTCTTGACCTTCGTATTTAATCTCAATCTCTAAGTTTGATCTAACCATCAGTCAGTCTCACCAGTCATAAAGCAAGAGTACTAGGCTTTAACTTCAATGTCTATGACTTTACAGTTATTTACCCCCTTTTATCTAATTGGGGTTTACATTATCTGTCCTATAGGTGATGGCTTACTATTCCAAGTTAATTTACGGTGTTCGCTCTTGAAGCAGTACTTCTGCAAAATATTGATTAGGCAACAATTAGAGTTTACAAGGAAAATACAAAATGGAATCACCAACAGTAAAACATTCAGTTTGTGCAATAGCTATCTTGAATTTTGGCTGAGTTATTTCATTATATCCCGTTTGAGATCACAGTAATCTTTACAACAAACGTCAAACTTTTGAACACAACTTTAAATGACTTAAAGTCTGGCTTACTTTGGAGTCATTCTAATGTGCAGCAGAGTTGTAAGGCAGAGCCTTATCTCAGGTAAGGCGAGGCTTTTAGCTCTGTTCTCTGATGGAAATGAAGATCTAAAGAATTATTTCAGCAATCTTTATATATGTGCAATGTTAGGTTCCAAAGTTACTGTAAGGTGGGCAGGAACCAGAGAAGAGAGCTGATGAAACACTGGTTATCTAGCAAAAGAATTCCTTCCTGCCCAAGAGCTGTGTGCCTGAGATCAATGTACTGCCACAGCAGTTAGGCATCTTGTGCCCCTGCACAGGAGCACTCCCAGGCACCAGGCATGCCACAGTCATGAGGTCAGAGACCCCAATCTCAGTCACTGTTGTCCCATTTTTGCTACTGCACATTACACGCTTTCTTAAATGTCCTTTTAAGAAGTTTACATATATTGACTCCTGAGTCTTATGAACATTAGTTAACACAATTTAACATTATACCTAAAACATGAATTAAAGAAAGGCTGAGAGAGCTTTTAAGTTTCCTTTTGTGTGGCAAAGTGGTAAAATGCTTTTATGCTTAACCTTTAAACAAATCAGGCTCTCCATAACTTTTAGAAATACATTTAACAAATTTTACATATACCCTATTGATGACAGGTCCTATATAGAACATTAAATGATAGTTTACCATTACAGACAAGTTTAATTTGAAGAATAGCAGCTTGATAAATTTTCTGCTTTAAAGGCCTGTATACCTGGAAAATATGAACACAATTAATATACAAAGAATAATGTTTAAGTATGTTACCCCATGGAATAACTTTGTAAATTAATCAGATGTCTCTAACAAACACATTTGAGTAATCCCATATGTGTCAACTCTAATTCACTCATCTTATTGTTAAAAAACCAAGATATCAGACAAGTGTAAAAAAAAATAAAAGAATGTCAGACAAATGTAAACAGTATTTGCCATCTCTTTCCTGTTGAAGAAAAGTCCTAGAAAAATTGATGTTAGACATTTTATAAACATCAACATTTTATTAGTTTGACCACCTAGAGACTTGTGAGTTAAATTTAAAGACATTTTACTTCTATTAGTTTACTCAATTTAAATTGAACCTTTTTAAATCATGTGAATTAAAATTACTTGGATCCATTTTTAAAATTTTAATTTTTATGCACGCTTATATTTAACACAAAAGCAAAGGCCTTGTAATGCTTATTCCCATCGCAACGTAACAGATGTTCAAAAATAACTCTAGACTTGGGTAAAAAGAACTGATCAAAAATCATTAACCTAGGTATCTAGGATCAAAATTGTGAGCTCAAAAATATAGCATTTAAGAAAAACAAAAGTCCTAGAAGAAAAATGATAATGGTCATTAATTATAGCATGAGAAAATGAGAAAGAGAGAAGAGGTGAAAGGGAGAGAAAAAGTATTCTGAGTTGCAGCTCAGGAGAAATTTAAAATGGACACTTTTTTTCCTTGTGTTTGAGACTGGTTTCCCACTGAGCATTCTGGTTTCCTCCATTTACATTTCAATGTAAGCCTTGACTGAGATGTGGATCTGAAAGGGGCTAAAATGTTCTAGCAGAAACTTGATGCCTAGGGCATTTTAACCCTTTTTCCTGGTTAGTAATCAATTCAGGTTTGGACGCAGAAAATTGTGAAACAATTATCTCCCACTACTTGTGGGGAATGGGGCTGCTATATTATACTCCTTACTGTTGGCCACTGATGGTTGGGCTGGGCGGGGGAATGGAAGCAGAAATAGAACCGGGTAAAGGAGATGGAGAAGCAGGGGAAGACTGGAGAAACAGGGGCTGGAGGCACCTGAGCCTGCAGGAAGAGCCAAAAAGCAAGAAAGAAGAGACTTGAAGATAAGGAATCCCTTTCCAACTGCCCGCTTGCTCACGGAAGCTGTGTGCCATTACACAAAGGAATTTTGATGGCTTTAAGCTGGGGGTTGGGCAAAGAGTTCCCAGGGTTGAATCTGCCAGATTGGAGGACCCAGATCCCATGGTGGGGACTGATACATTCAAGTCTGTGGCCAGGGCGTCCAGAGGCCAGAGTACTGGGCTGGAGATGAGGAGCAGCACATTGATTGTGTCATCACACAAGCACCAATGTGTGCTGGGCAAAAGCCGAGAAGGGTTTGAGGACCTGATATCAGGGTTTTCGAGTGCGAGTACGAGATGAGCCTCAACCCTGAGAGAGAATCTCCACCACAAAATCAGAAATCCACCTGGCAGATAGGACCGACTGTAGGGGCCAGCTGTAACTATAAAAGTTGTGGTTGGAGGTACCCCCACCCCTCAGCTGCCTCAGAGCCCTGGACACTCGACGGTTGCTTCTCAGGTCAGCAGAGGTGTGTTTAAGTGGTCTAGAGTGGGGACCCGTCTAAGGGAACTCACCAATCTGAAGTCCAGTGTTGCATGCAAAAAGCTGAGAGTCTGGGTGAATGGAAGGTGGGGCCATGTCCCGGGGCACTGGGGCATCAGATGGGGTTCCACTTGCTTAAGAAGACAGTGGAAGAACCCATCCAAGTCACGGCACCAGTGTAAGGAATCCCACGAAAATCACTCCAGACACAGGAAATCACATAAGGGAGTTTATTAAGCAAACAGAGTGTCTACTGCAGGTTAAGAGAGAAAATGAGAGGAAAAGAAAGGGAAAGAGAAAGGGCGCGTGCTAGAGAGAGTGGAAAAGCGACGAGGATAGAGAAAGTGAGTAGGAGAGAGAGAAGCGTGAGAAAAGATGGCGGGGTAGCTACCGTGAAGCAGTTGAATTCTGCCAGGCTAACAGGGGACCAATAATGGAGAAGGATACTTGCAAGCTGACTGATGAACCAATAGCTAGCTAGGATGTTCATAGATTGACAAGTGGTTGGGAGGTGGGGAAATGGCTGCACCAGAAAGGTCGGGGGAGCAGCTTTGTACATTACACAGATGGGGCAGCATGAAGAAAAGATAAATGAACTTCTCTTGAATAAGGTATTTCCTGTATTGTTTTCAATCTGCCCATAGCAAGTCAGAGGCTCTGGGCCAAGGGATACAATACCAACCACCAGTTTTGGCAACTGCTTTAGGGGTGTTCACAGAGTTATGGAACTAAGTGTTTTTCAAACTTTGTGTAAATGAATCCTTTCAGCACTTCCCTCTCTCCCCCTAGGCAACCTATTTTTAAATTGTGAATCAGTCAAAAAAAAATAATAACCATGGAATATTTTTCTCAACAGGAATAGACCAGCTTGAAAATGGTTGATATTCTCACCCAAAGGCACTTTCCATCTGTTGAGAACTTCACCACTGTGGTTACTAAAGAGACTTTAGACTCCAGGTTTGACTGAGGATAGTAACAGGGGTTTAAGTGACTTTCCTGAAGTTGTACATTTAAGAATTGGCAGAGGTTGGCATACCTAATTAATAACACCTTTCATGAATGAGCATCTATGCCATGCTAGGCACTGTGCCAATCAGCTCCAGTGTGCAAAAGGAGAGGAAAAGGGGAGGTCTGACTTGAGAAGGGAGAACAAATCCACCCATCTTCTGCCTTTTTATTCTATTTGGGCTCTCAGTGGATGGGATGATGCTGGCACACATTAAAGAAGGTGAATCTTCTTTACTCAGTCTGCTGATTCAGATTCTCTACAGAACACCTCGAAATGTTTCACCAGCAATCTGGGCATACCTTGGCCCAATCAAGTTGACACATAAAATTAACCATCATACCATCTCTGAATTAGAGTTTAAGCAGCTATTCCATAAGATGGGGCTCTCACTCAATGCATCCACTGACTTACTAGGCCTAAACCTGGAAATTGTTAAGATAATTTAAGGCTTCTCTAGTCAGGCAAGGTGGTGCACCTATTATCCCAGCTACTCTGGAGGCTGAGGCAGGAGGATCACAAGTTCGAGGCCAGCCCAGACAACAAGACCCTATCTCAAAAAAAGGGAGGAGAGACTGGAGATATATCTCAGAGGCAGAATGCTTCTGGGTTCAATCTTCAGTACCTCAAAAACTAAACAAATGAAAGTCTTCACTTTCAATTACCCATGTGTATGCTATTTGGGGTAGAAAACCCTATTTTCTATTTTGGTAGAAATCATTCATTGATTTGAGAGCATTCACTAGATCTTGATTATGTGTCCTGGTATTTTTCTGGAATAAATGTTTTCAATTAAATAAAAAAGACTAAAGGCTTAGCAATGGGCGAGCATACTATCAACTTCCAGATAAATAAATAAATAGTCCAGTTTCCCAGGCTGATTCCAAAAAGACTTTGTACACTATTCATCAACACATATGAATCTACATTAAGAAAAATACATACTAAAGGTTCACTTAAAAATAACCTGCTCATAGGCACTATCCTGCCCACACCCTCGTCTTCGTCCTGATGATAATTAGTGATGCCACAGTATGCCATTTCAGGTAATGCTTTGAAAATAAAATTGATGTACAGAAGATTTTGCTTTCACAATACTGGGAGAAGCGGGCAGAGGTGGTATCAAAGAATAACCCCTGCCCTTGAGGATTTTTTTTCAATCTTAAATTCAAACCAGAGAAACATCATGTACATGCTGTTAGGTTGGATTCAGGTGGATGGATGACAGGGGAGCGGGGCAGCAGGAAACCCGCGCGTGCGCGGCTGAACGTCAGGCAGCCCGCGTGCCAAAGAACAACCGATCATGCTGGCAGATGAACCCTAATGGTACCTCTCACCCACTTGTCACTCAGTGCAACCCCCTGCCCCAATTCCAGACTATAAAGGCCCCGACCAGTCGGAGCCTTGCGAGGATTCCCCGGCCTTCCATCCTGGCCTTTCACCCCAGGACTGCTGAATCTTGCCCGAGGGCCAAACCCCAGTAAAGCCTTGTTCAGCTGCTTTTGGGCTGACTCCTTTCTGGTCACCCGCATCTGACCTTACACATGTATGAAATTATATCAGTCATTCTAATAACAATTAGAAGCTGATGTAAAGCAAATAGGAAACGCTCATTCAGTAAACATTTGTTTCACACTTATCGACTGATTTTGCTTCAGGCATTTCTTGAGAAAAGATAAAAAGAATTTGGCCAAACATGAAATATTGCCCTACTCTTGACGCACCTGAAGTCGGGGGAAGAGAGAGAATGACAAAGTACAGCCTTTTAGGTGGTAGCCCATGGTTTGAATGGAGACAGTAAGACAGGATGACTGACCCAGTTTGGGGGATTTACAGAACACCCAGAGGAGGTTCTATCTTGCCCTGAAGGAAAAACAGGAAGTGACAGGTGAGGAGGATGCAGAAGGAAGAGTGGGAGCTGCTCCTGGAGCTGGGAAGAGAAGCGTGCTGTAGAACGCAGGCGTCTGGGGTGACAGCAGTGGTTCTCCAGCCTGAGCCTACACTACAGTCCCGTGGAGGACTTGTTAGAGCACAGATTGTGGGGCACCATCCCAGGGTTCCTGATTCAGACCTCGGGTGGGGCCCTGAGTAATCTGAATTTCTAACAGGTTTCCAGGTGCCACTGACATTGCTGGCCTTAGGACTCCACCCTGGGTTAGAACATCGTGTATGAGGTGAGCCACGATATGAAAGAGCCCGGAGCTATAAAATGATCTCTGTCCCTTCCAAAGGTGCTGAGGGCAAAGATGGAGGGCGAGGATGATGGATTGAAACTTGGGTTTTAAGAAAGATTATTCTGGAAATAATGGATCGAAGAGGCAAGACTAAAGATTTATTTTGGCCTTTATGGTAATTCAGGAAATAGATGCAGGCAGTAGACTTAGACAACAGGAAATCTCCCATTGGACATTTTGGGGAAAATCAGAGCCAGAACAATATGCAAAGCTGAGTCCAGTAGGCCACAGAGAACTCTAAATGCACCACCTAGTTCAGGGTCCAAGAATAAAAGTCCAGAGCTAGGCATGGTGGTGCACACCTGTAATCCCAGTCACTGGGGAGGCTGAGGCAAGAGGATCACAAGTTCAAGGCCAGTCTTGGCAGTTTAGAAGGACTCTCAACAACATAGCCAAAATAAAATAAAAATAAAAAGAACTGGGATTGTAGCTTGATGGTAAAGCACCCCTGGGCTCAATCCCCAGTATAAATGGAAGAACAAACAAACAAATAAATAAAAGACAAGACAGACAAGCCAAGGGACAGGGCCCAATAGTGATTCTGGAAATCACCCAAGCAGCCATTTCTGTCCATGGCTTCTTCCCTCCTCAGCAGGGGCAGCCCTGTTAAAAAGACCCAGCATGCAGAAATAAAATTGGAGAGATGTTTTCCTTAAAGAAATCAGTAGTATTTGGGCACTCTGAGATTCTGTTAATTATTGATTTGTATGTAGGCTCCTTGAGTTCCTGGTAAGTCAATGAAATTTAAGCAAGATGTCAAATTGGTTAGACTCCTGTTTTATTTTTTTCTCTACTCTTCATGGGGATACCAACATGATCAAAACTACGATTTCTAAATTCTGTCATAGTCATTGCAAGAGCCATTTGTATTACATAGTACATGTAATTAGAGCATTTAACCATAAATTGGGAGCAAAATGAGGTCTTAGACTAACAGGATACAGTTATTAAGAATGTCAAGGTACTGCTGCTCTCATTAATCATACTAAAATAATTGGAACCTCTAAAAATAAAACAATGGCCAAAGGTCCTTTCCATTTAAAGAATTACTATTAGCTAGAGGAAATAAGCCTTGTTATTCTGAGTTGATTTCCAAACAAGGGCAATTACACTTTATACTAAAATAATCCCACAAGTTTACAACAGATGTAGGGAAACATACCAAACCCTTGTGTGCACAAACACACATATACACTATATATGCTAAAAAAAGTTCTTTGCAAATGTGTTTTTTTGTTTTGTTTTGTTTTGTTTTACTTTTTGGTACCAGGGATTGAACCCAGCAGCGCTTAACCACTGAGCCACATCCCAGCCTTTTTTATTTTGAGACTGGGTCTCCCTAAGTTGCTCATGGCCTCTCTAAGTTACTCAGGCTGACTTTGAACTTGCAATCCTCCCAAGCTGCTGGGGTTACAGGTGTGTGCCTCACACCTGGCTGTTTTTTCTTAATTGAGGGTGGATTAAGTATTCCCTAAAAAAATTAAATTCTTAATACATTTTTGTCATTCATTCACTCTCATTTATGTACTAAGTAATTTGCACAAAGACAAAATCTGTACTACTTGGAAGCTATGGAGAGAGGAATAGGTATTAAAAGTACATTTTAAATCTACCTAATGTTTAAAGCGGGAGAAGTTTTGGAAGAGATAGAAGGAAAATATGCATTTTCCAGAAGGAAAGAGGTTGGCAAATTGGAAGAAGAACAATGTGGAATTGTCATTAATGCCAGTGAGAACTACATTCTCATCAAGAGAAAAAGATAAACTCGATCAGATGTTGTTAAGCTAAAGTAGCCAAACATGCTGATCATAGTAAGAAATAAAGTGAAAAATTCCTCAAAAATGAAAATGGCAACATTCCTTAAGTAATGTAGGGTCCCCCTGCCACCTCACAACAATAGCAAATCTCCATTTCCTTTTTCTTTACTTTTCACATTAGCTTGCTTTCCTCCTGACCTTTAGTTGCAAACAAGGCCTGCTAAGGAGGCTTTTGCCACCAGCTGCAAGCATTCCCTGGTGTTGGGTTGCTTGTGCTCATTGCATTAATCATTGAAGTTTCTTGTAATCAGAGGATTGGTGTTTTGCTGAGCTTCAGTACAAGATTCTAGATCCAGTTTGTGAACGGCAATAAGCAATGTGGAAATTAGAACAAATTCTTCATAAGTTCACTTCCCTGCAAAAGCTGGAACAGTGCTCAATTCAGACAAACTTGTCATTCAGTTTGCAAAGAGAGATGCTGATCCAGTAGAATCACACTGGGTTGGGGTGCAAAGAAATTATTTAATAATTCTTAGAATCATAATGTTAAATGATAAACTTAGGCACATTAAAATTTTAATGAGTTTATTTTAGCAGATAGCAATTTATGCGTTAGGTACCACCATCAGACCACAAGTAGTTCAAGGCTCTGCAAAGGGAAGGAGCAAGCAAAACTTTTACCATGTTCTCATCAAAGCAAAACAAAGAAAATATATTTGATTGGTTGAAGTGGAAAGTCCCTACTTAGAAGTTTAGTTCGGTAGGTTTTGATTGGGTAAACTTGTTTAGTTTTTCTATTTACATTGAGTTGTGCTTTGGTTTGCCTGCGTAGGAACCCAAGGCACTGAAGCCCTGTCAGCCTACTGGCTTCCCAGTTAATTTTAACAGATTGGTAAGCAAACTTAGAGATCTTTTTCTCAAAGTCACTTACTTTATATACTCCATGGCCTTATCAAATTGTATGAACTTATTTGCTTTCTTCAAGCAAGTTTACCTATTTCTCTAAGAAGAACTAAACAAATATTTCTGTCTCAATATAAACTGTACTAAAACCAAACAGTGAATGATTACAAGCTGACCACAAAATTTCATTTGGTCCCACCATCACCTTCCAAGAGGGAAAAATGGGTGCTTCAATGGAAAACTGTGTACTGGTTAGAACTTTATCATGCAACTCTGGGAATTATATGACTTTTATTCCATGGGGGCCCTGTGACCTTCATTGCCCTTGAGCTATCTTACAATTGTAATATGTATAACAAAGGTAGCAATGCAATAATTCTTTTTTATAGTAATACAAATAAATTCTGTCCAGTGGAGGGAACCCCCCTCATCTGTACTCTCAGAAGGAAGGATTGAGAAGCGGAGGGGAGTAGGAGGCTGTGTCATATTCACGTGCACAAAATTTCCAGTATTTGTCATCTATACGTGGCCTTGCTTATTGACATTTTTGGTCAGGTTGCAAAATCTCTGTGCTTTCTCATTGACGAAAGAAATAAAATCTTTGACACATGTTCATTTTATATTTGTATAGGAATCATGCCTTTATCTTTCTTAAAAAATTATTCTCGGGTGGGGGGGAAGGAAACAATAACAGAATGAATCAAACACCATTACCCTATGTAAATATATGATTACACAAATGGTATGCCTCTACTTCATATACAGAGAAACAAGATATATCCCATATGTTTAAAATAAAAATAAATTTAAAAAATATTCTCTAAAAGCACTATGATTCTTAAATAATTCGAGAGCCTGATAATTGAAACTAACCATATCCATTTTTTTTCAGCTTTCATGTTATTTTCTTCTTACTGCAATAGTCTGGTTGAAAACAATAAATGACTAATTGGCCAAAAAGTTTTAATTTTAGTTAAGTTTTCATACTAAGTGATGAAAAAGCTTAAAATATCATTAAGTAGGTTTAGAAACTAAGCTGTATGTGTGTGTGCGTGTGTGTGTGTGTGTGGTGTGTATGTCGGGGTAAAAGGAAAAAGAAATTGATTACACACTAGGCACTAGATACTAAAAGTACTAACGTAAGTGTAGGATGTGGACTGGGAATGTTACAAAATTCTAAAATATTCCATTTAGAGTATCAGAAAAACAAAGTTAGATGAAAGCATGTATCATGAGAGAGAACATAAAACTATTATCTTAAAAGAAGTTATTTCCAACTCTATAATAGATGATTTAGCACTATAAACATATTCCAGCTTTCCTTCAATTTGTATTACAAGTTGATTTAATATTTAATTACTTTGACTAGTACAAATAAAAAGTAAAAGAAGCACTGGACTTCTGCCACACTTAGTAATATCCTCAGACAGGTGCACTTACTTGACAAACAGAAACTGTATTATGGGTAAGACATCATGCTGAATATTATGATTGTTGATCTAAGGTTCATTTCCATCTCCACAGTGCTAGCTCACTGATACCCAGCAGGACAGAGACCCTGCTCTGATGCTTAAAGGCTGGCTGAACTGAAGGAAGTTACCCAGCAACTCCCACACCACAGCTTCCTCGTCCACAATGAGGATAAGTCCTGCCAATCAGATGGTGATTTAGAGGATAAAAATACGTACCATATACAAAAAATTGTGAAATTTGGTTCATGTTTTATTTTTTTAGCAATGCTGTGTGTTGAACCCAGGGCCTTGCACATGCTAGTCATGCGCTGCACCACTGGACTACATCCCCAGTTCACATTTTAATTATTATTCTACCAAACTATAAGCACATTCATTTTAGAAATGTGGATATCTATAGGAACTTTTGAACCTACCCTGGGATTGAATTATTATTATTATTATTATTAATAACCAAATATTTTTCATATATTATTGAATTTAATGATCATACTAATCTTATGATTTAAGTAAACTAAAACCAATTTATATAGGTGATCAAATGAGGATCAGGAAAGTTCAATCACCTCCTAATTCATACCAATTAACAAGTGGCTGGGTCAGCATTTGAACTGGGGCTTGACTAGTTCCAAATGCCTTCCCACTGTTTTGTATTGTCGCTCGTTATAGTAGGTGATTTTAAAATGGTTAACTGAAGAAGTCAACATTCCTCAAATAATTATCTCCCAACAAGGACCAACTGTATGTCATATCCTTGATGGAGAATCAGACATTCAGTTAATCCTTATATAAACTAGCTAACTAGGACTTTCAACCTGGTTGATTTGGCAGCAAACAGTCCCTATAAACCAGAATTCCTTCATGCTGTGGACATTTTTTTCAGTATTTAAACACATGCAGGGTCCTAAGAAATGTTTATCCTTAGGCAAATGTTTTCTGAGGTAATCGAAGTAGCCATGTTGCCTGATATAACCATCTGCTAGTCCATTCAACTACAAAATACTGAACTGCACTAAAAGGTTTTGGGAATTTTCTAGAGTAAATATTTTAAATATTTCTTCCAACAGTGAGCTAATCTTGAATAAATAATGCCTGAGATATAATGCCTGTAAGAAATAACCTTTTGAAGCTAAAAGAAGAACTCTAAAAAAATAAACCATAGATACTTCAAGTGCTATCACAGAGTCCCAAGGAAGGACAAAATTATGACTCTATCCATGTTCTTCATTTCATGAGCTCCTGTTCTATTGAAGAACTCCTCATTTTTGCTGGACACTGTGGTACAGGCCACTCAGGAGACTTAGGCAGGTGGATCACAACTTCAAGTTTAGCTTGGGCAACTTAGCAAGACCTTGTCTCAAAATAGAAAATAAAAAGAACTGAGGATGTAGCTCAGTAGTAGAGCACCCCTGGTTTCCATCCTGAGTATTACACACACACACACACACACACACACACACACACACAAGTGCTCCTTTTGGTTATCTGTCCATGTGGTGATGCCAAGACATCAGCTCCTTTCTGTGAATCTGTCCCTGAAAAGAGAAAGACTCTCCAGAAATAGGATTCATCAGTACTTGCCTTATATCCACTGAGATTTAAATTAGTCTTTGAGGAAAACAAGTCAGTAAATCATCTGCAAATCTCCATGTATAAAGAAAAGAGTGTAAAATAAGGACATAAAGAGGGACCAATCCCTGAGCAACTGGTACCTGTAGTTTAGGTTGAGAAGTAGGAGAAATATTCAGGAAAGAGTCTGGGAAGGAGCAGAGAAGTCAGCGTAAACCCACAGGAGTGGGTGATGATGGAAGCCATAAGAATCATTTTTATTTTTTTCCCAGAAGGAAAGTATAGTGCATGGGTAGAATAGTAAACCACATGCAACCAGGTGAAAAGAAAGCACAAGAGCATGCATGTCTCTCAACAAAGGTCACAGTGACCTTAAGAGAGTCATTTTGTTGGAAACATGGGGATGGAAGCCAGATGGAGGGTGTGGAGGGACAAACGGGATGTGAGGAAACAAAAGCAGTGAACACAAAGAACTTTCTGGTTAGTTAAACTGTGAAAGTTAGGACAAACATAGGAAGGTTGACAAACATGGAAGGGGGTGTGGGGCGGAGGGTTTGTCTTTAAATGGGAAAGATTAGAGCAATTTAAATGCTGATGGGATGAATCAAAACTGAAAATAATGCAGGAGGAAACAATGAGTAGGGTATATATATATATATATTTTTTTTTTACGGTGAGAAAAGGTAGGATCCTGATTATGTGCAGAGACACTGGGCCCAGATGAGAAAAGGGAACAAGGAGAGGCTGGGGTCAGAGGTCAGTACATCTGATGCTGGTAGAAGGAAAGGAAGAATTTGTTCTTGTGGCTTCAGATTTTTGAAATCAGGAAAAACAGATGTTAAGTTTATCTGTTGATAATGTAAGAAGTAGGAGAGAAGTGACAGTATTCTTTTTCTTTTATGCTTTATTATTGATTATCCTGAGAATGTGCAGATTTCAAAAATTAACTATACTGTTTAATAGCATTAGCTGGTGATGATGGTTTGATGGGATTTTTGAATTCTTTTTTGCAAATGGACTAAATCCTGAACTAGGGAGACTGGAAACCATATTTGAAATAGCTCATTTCTATTTCAGAATAGATTTGCTAGCAGTGTTTAACTTCCAAGTCTAGAAGTCAGACAGGGATTTTCACAGTAAAGGTGAGAGAGTTCAGGAAAAGAAGATGTCTGTTATATCTCAGGCATGTTCTCACAAATGCAGTGAGATAAGTCATATCATTAAAAGAAGATTCCCTGACAGTGAAGACAAAGAAAAGTAAAATTATACCTTGTATGTTTTAAAAAAATCAGCCAACATAGATGAGTTCTGTTGCAGAGATCAATATGATCAGAAGCATAGGGAAATGTTAACTATGGAAAAATCTTTAACTGACACAGAGGAATCTTTTTTAATTGCTCTATGACATTAATTTAAATGACTCTAGTTAAAAGAAATGACAGTGGGATTTCAAAAGGGAAGAAATCTCTTTAGGTATAATTTTCCTTCTGTTACAAGAACTAGATGCCAAGAGATGAAATTTCAAGTTATGAAGAAAACAACATAGATAATGGACAGGCAACAAAAAAGTATATAAATATGTAGGTGTATACACACATATATATAATATATAAATATATAAATTATACATATATAGAGAGAGAGTTGAATGAATAGAAGAACAAACTAGCACATATGTACCACATAATAGCATGTCTTTAAGTGATATTGAGTATCATAATTAAGGAAACAATACACATTGTGCATAGCAGAATTAGATTTTTCAAAGGACTTATTTAATAAGGAACTGGTCTTATTTTTGAAGCATGGGAAACTCACACACACACAAAAAAAACACATACCACTCGTTAGATGTAATTAATTTCACACAGGATTTTCTGAAAATAACTAAATGAAAACCAAGTTGTGGCTTATACTGAACAAGCTTTAAGTTAAAATAATGAGAGGCAATCAGCCATGAAAGACAAAAATGTCACACTCAAAACTGTCATGTCAGTGATGTGTTGTTAGAAGTATGGGCTCTCCCACCTTGTTGAATTCTCAAGAGGTCCAGACTAGAATCATCATTTTGCATATTGGGGAAATCCAAAGTTTCCCATACTTGGAGAACAACCTTCTTAAGGTCTAATCTGTTTATGGGTTTAAAACTCTGGACATCATTACCCTATGTACATGTATGATTACATGAATGGTATGAATCTACATTGTGTACAACCATAGAAACGAAAAGATGTACCCCATTTGTGTACAATGAATCAAAATGCAGTCTGTAAAAATTTAAAAAAATTTAAAAAAAAGAACATGAAATGCATTTTTTTTTTCAGATTCTGCATTATATATTTTGAGAAGATTCTATTTCTTATTAAGTTACGTTAAACAAAACAAAACAAAACCTCTGGACCTGATGTCTCTGTTTAACATCCAGCTGACCAGGGTGTGAGGATCACATCTTTTATCCAGCCAGTCTGTGCCTGCTTTGGTGAATGTGGTTCATGTAGGGACTTGGTGAGGGATGAGCCAGCAGATGAATGCCTCTCATTGTAGGCTGTAGACAGTTTCCACTAGTCTTCAACAGTCCTCTCAGAAAGTCCTTCAGTCACTCTATACCCCCTGGCTCCTGCTTTAACTCCTATCATCCAGCATATCATACCTTCTTTTTCATAAACTCTGCCTCCTCTCTCTCTTCTTGGCTTCCCTCTCTTCTATACGCCTCTTTCTCAGAAATATAAGAAATCCCTTTACCAAAAAGAACATTTGAACCATTCTCTTTTGTGGCTTTGGCTTTCCTGGACAATACATCTCACTGAGGTTAATCAAGGCATTTCCTCAAACCAAGGTAGTTTTCTTCCACAAAGAAATTCTAGCACAAATTGCTATGAAAATAAATTCAATACCTCCATTACACGAGTACTTCAAAAGGGTGACTTTATCACAAATTGCTAGAAAAGCCCATGCCATGTTTGTAATAGTAATAGACAATGATACTTGCAATTACTGAGTCTTTTATAGACTAGGTAATACCTATAAAAGAATTTTTCTAGTCTAAGAAATTCTCAACAAGACTGGCAGTTACAAGAGAGCTTTCAAGAAATAAATAAGGAACACTTGAGAAAATTCTGTGCATTGTAGGTGGACATACCCTCCAAACAGTCTCTGGGCATTCTCTCCCATCAGACCTCCTCGGTCTCCTCAGTGGAGCATCAGGAGCGAATAGCTGCCAGTTGACCTCCCCCATATCACAGGCTGAGTGCAGACCATGGCTGAGTGCCCACCTTCCGGTTGGTTGTGAGTCCTTCATGCCACCGGATCCTGTTTACCTCAGGTTTCCCAGCAGAGAAAGCACCTAATTCATTCCACATCCTTAGTTTGCTACACAGCTGTCAGACAGGGATTTCCCTCCATTATTGGGAATTCTCTTTAGCTCTCCATTGTATTGGATTTTTGCTTCCCTACATCCCAAGGCTTCCTAATGCCACTCATAGTTCTTTTGGAATGCCACTTGGAATCTACATTTTTTAAAATAATTTTTTAAAAATTATTTTATTTTATTTGTTCTAATTAGTTGAATTTTTTATTAATTATAATTAGTTATACATGACGGTAGAATGCACTTTGATACATCATATATAATGGAGTATAATTTCTCATTCTTCTGGTTCCACATGATGTAGTATCTCACCAGTCATATAGTTATATATGTATATAGGGAAATAATGTCTGATTCATTCTACTCTCCTTCCTACCCCATACTCCCTCCTCTCCCTTCACTCACCTCTATAATCTAAAATACCTCTATTCTTTCCTAGTCCCCAACCCCCAATGTGAATTAGCAGCTGCATATCAGAGAAACATGTGACTTTTGTTTTTTTGGGATTGTCTTATTTCACTTAGCATGATATTCTCCAGCTCCATTCATTTACTGGAAAATGCCATTATTATTCTATTGTGTATATATATTCCATATTTCCATTGTGTATATATACCACATTTTCTTTATCCATTCATCTGTTGAAGGGCACCTAGGTTGGCTCCATAGTTTAGCTTTTGTGAATTGAATTGCTATGAACATTAATTTGACTGCATCACTGTAATATACTGATTTTAAGTCCTTTGAGTATAAACTGAGAAGTGTGATAACTGGGTCAAATGGGGGTTCCATTCCAAGTTTTCTGAGGAATCTCCATACTGCTTTCCACAATGGTTGCACCAATTTGCATTCCCACAGGCAGTGTAAGAGTGTACCTTTTTCCCCACATCCTTGTCAATTATTGTTGTTTGTATTCTCGATAATTGCCATTTTGACTGGGGTGAGATGAAATCTTAGTTTTAATTTGCATTCCTCTAATTGCTAAATATGTTGAACATTTTTTCATATATTTGTTGATTAATTGTATTTCATCTTCTGTGAAGTGTCTGTTCAGTTCCTTATCCCATTTATTGACTAGGTTATTTGTTTTTTTAGTGTTAAGTTTTTTTGAGTTATTTATGTATCCTGGAGATTAATGCTCTATCTCAGGTGCATGTGGTAAAGATTTTTTCTCATTCTGTAGGCTCTCTCTTCATGGTATTGATTGTTTCCTTTGCTGAGAAGAAGTTTCTTAGTTTGAATCCATCCCATTTGTTGATTCTTGAATTTACTTCTTGCACTTTAGGAGTCTTGTTAAGGAAGTCAGTACCTGAGCTGACATGGTGAAGATTTGGGCCTACCTTTTCTTCTGAGAGACATAGGGTCTCTGGTCTAGTGCCTAAGTCTTTGATCCATTTTGAGTTGAGTTTCCTGCAGGGTGAGAGATAGGGGTTTAATTTCATTTTGTAACATGTAGATTTCCAATTTCCCCAGCACCATTTATTGAATAGGTTATCTTTTCTTCAGTGAATGTTTTTAATACCCTTATCTAGTGTGAAATAGCTGTATTTATAAAGGTTTGTCTCTGCATCTTCCATTTTGTACCTTTGGTCTACATGTCTGTTTTGGTGCCAATACAATGATGTTTTTGTTACTATGTCTCTGTCATATGGTTCAAGGTCTGGTATTGTGATGCCTCCTGCTTCATTTTTCTGCTAAGGATTACTTTGGCTATTCTGGGTTTTTTATTTTTCCAGATGAATTTCATGATTGCTTTTTCTAGTTCTGTGAAGAATATTGTTGAGATTTTAATAGGAATTGCATTAAATCTGTATAATGCTTTTGGTAGTATGACCATTTTTGACAATATTAATTCTGCCTATCTAGGAGCATGGTAGATCTTTCCATCTTCTAAGATCTTCTTCAATTTCTTTCTTTAGTGTTCTGTAGTTTTCACTGTAGAGGTCTTTCACCTCTTTTATTAGATTGATTCCCAAGTATTTTATTTATATATTTTTTGAAGCTATTATGAGTAGAGTGTCTTTGTCCAGTTTTGGTATCAGGGTAATACTAGCTTCATAGAATGAGTTTGGAAGGGTTCTCTCCTTTTCTCTTTCGTGGAATACTTTGCAGAGTATCGTTATTAATTCTTCTTTGAGGGTCTTGTAGAACTTGGCTGAGAATCTGTCTGGTCCTGGGTTTTTCTTGATTGGTAGGCTTTTGATGGCATTTTCTATTTCATTACTTGTAATTGATCTGTTTAAATCATGTATGTCCTCCTGATTCAGTTTGGGTAGGTCATATGTCTCTAGAAATTTGTTGATGTCTTCAAGTTTTTCTATTTTATTGGAGTATAAATTTTCAAAATAGTTTCTAATTATCTTATGCATTTCAATCATATCTATTGTGATATTTCCTTCTTCATCATGTATTTTAGTAATTTGAGTTTTCTCTTTGTTAGCATAGCTAGGAGTTTATCAATTTTATTTATTTTTTCAAAGAACAACTTTTTTGTCAATTTTTTCAATTGTTTCATTTGTTTCAATTTCATTGATTTCAGTTCTGATTTTAACTATTTCCTGTCTTCTACTGATTTTGGTACAACTACTTGAAATTGATTTGTTCTTTTTCTAGGACTTTGAGTTGTAATGTTGGGTCATTTGTTGTCTTTTTATTCTTTTACTGAATTAGCTCAATACAATGAACTTTGCTCTTAGCACTGCCTTCATGGTGTCCTAGAGATTTTGGTACATTGTGTCACTATTCTTATTCATCTCTGAGTTCTTCTGTTATCATTTAATAGCATATTATTTAGTCTCCAGGTGTTATAGTAGCTTCTATTTTTTATTTTATCATTGATTTCAAATTTTATTCCATTATGATTTGAAAGGATGCAGGGTATTATTCCTATTTTTTTTGTATTTTCTTAAGAAATGCTTTATGGCATAAGATATGGTCTATTTTAGAGAAGGATCCATGTTCTGCTGAGAATAAAGTGTATTCACCCATTGATGAATGAAACAGTCTATATATGTCTTTAAGTCTAAATTATTGATTGTATTATTTATATCTAGAGTTTTTTGTTTAGTTTCTATTTGGAAGATCTATCCATTAGTGAGAGATGTATATTAAAATCACCCAATATTATTGTGTTGTTTGCTTTTTGAAGTATTTAACTTAGTTTTCACAGCCATGTTTTTCTTTTAAGTCTTGTCATCTATCTGGCCAGGCAATGTGTAGTTGTCATATTATTACAATGACAAAATTTGGGATCAAGCATGATGGAGTCCAGGGAAGCATATGACTCAACTGACTGGAGTACAGTGCGTGTGCAGAACAGAGAGTGCCTCAGTGAAGCCCGGTTTGCTATGGGCAGGAACTAGTGTCATTCAGGGAGAGAAGGGAGAGAGCCAATTAGTCAGGAGGATCAGCTCAGTGGAGGCTGGCTTAGGAAGTTGTTCCCAATGTGAATGTGCTAGAGAATACTAAACATTAATATCTGTTTGTATCAATTTATTCAGGAGTCCCCAAAGGACTGAGAGAGACTATCAGGAAAATCAAAATAAACAAGAAGAGGAAGAGGAGCCACTTCCAGAATTTTATAGATTCCTTTTGGCTATGTTTATCACTTCCTCTTTTCATGATTGCCATTAAATGTGCAATTAAAATTTTTAATTCTCATTCATCTCCCTAAGACATGCCTTATCACAAGAATAAAATCACATGCTGTTTTATTAAAGTGTCCATTTTTATTCTAACGGACTTTTAAAGAAAAGTAAAGTGCTGCTGTATTACATTTAGATGATAGTGTAATCTGTGTCACACAATGAAAACAACTCATAAAAGGACCACTTAGTTAATAACATCACACCAAGGCAAGTCACAATTTTCACTTTTCTGTAAAGATAAAATGCAATTTAATATTTCCATGAAATGAGATGACACCATAAAGTTTTTTTTTTACTTTTGTTAATTACCTCCATGACATACATATTTCTAAATGTGACAAAAGACTAAAAAGTTAAGCTTCAGATAAAAAAAAAAAAAAAGACTAGTTACTTCATTTGTGAACAGCTAAAAAGATAATAATGCTCTGGTACTCAAGCTATCAGAGACTTCATTAAATATCTAGTGGCCAAGCAGTAACAATAGCAAAGGGTCATTTGTCACATTTTCCTTTTGAAGTTATAGTACATTGGAGGCCAAAAAGTGTACTGTTTGTGCGTGGACTCTAGGGTCGGCTACCTGGGTCTGAGCTTCAGCTCTACCTCCTCCCACCTCAATGGATGTGGGCCATTATTTTTTGTAAGTGAGAGACTTGTCCAATAGTAGATCCTTGAAAATGTTGCCAAAATAATCCATTTATAAGGTAAATCTGAGTGCATTACTTGCTGCAGTAAGAAAAAACACTTTGAAAATGAATTAGTAGAATTTTGGAGGGGAGAGTGAAAAGTTGTGATACTGTGTGGCTTGAGGTTTAGATTAAGTCAAGTCTTTGGAAGTCAGGGCCACGACTTAATGAGAACTGGATAAAGATCACTAAAGAGCATAATAGGATTGGAGGGGGCAGCAAAATGAGGGCTTTGAGGTGAGAATATGGAAAACTTTTTGAGAGCAAAGTGATGTTTGATACCATCTATTGAAAAGTCAGTCTTGAGTTTATTAAAAAGGAATTTTCCCCTGAATCCCTGAAAGGAACATTAAGGTTATTTTTAAGTTTTATCTCCTTGGACAAAAATTTCCTGGAACAGTAAAGTCATAGTGTTGAAGACAGTGTTAGAATAAAACCATGATAACAAGGACAATAAGTTGTGTTTGTGGGAAGGAGAAGAGTGGATAGTTTCCATTCTCAGTTTCCTATTTGCGAAATGGGAACCAGAGTAGTAAATTTAGGGGTGATGGTACTAAGTATTAACAAAACTCTCAGAAGGAAAGTATACGCACAGAAAGCAGCAAGGATTTGAATTTAGAATTTAAATCTCAATCTAAATCTGAACTCCAATTTTTAATAGGTATGATCCTATTTTGAGACTTTTAGTGATGATAAATCTCTTCCAAGAGTGTGATGAAAATTAAAAATACATATGTATGAGGAAATAATGTATGTGTTTCAAGCAGGAAACCTACAACTTATGGGAAAATCAAGGAGGGTTTAATGAAGGACTAATTGCACAGGTTAAGGAACAGCAGAGGATGTTGAAGGAATAGCAGGAAGACCTGTTATCACTCCTAGTCCTGAAAGAGCAAGGGAGGAAGGTGGTCAGGAGCCTGATTAGAGCTGTAATGCTGACCACTTTGACAAGAGCTGAGGCCACAGTGAAGCTACACTCACGTTGTCAGACCAGGCAGGGAACAGCAGGAAGAAAGGTGCTGCACTCTTCCTCTTCCACTGCCCGATCTCCTGCAATGCTTTCATCAAACCCAACCAGAAGGAGGAAGGCAGATATGCCTGGGTAATGTAGTTCTTCTAGGTCAGCCTCCTGGAGAAGGGAAGGGCGTAGGAGGGAGAAAAGCAGAGAATGTGTCAGGAGATACATGCACACAGAGAAGGACCTACTCTAGTGTGTGCTCACAAAGTCTTAGTTTTCCTACTTGATATGGTTTGGATGTGAGGTGTCCTCCAAAAGGTCACATGTGAGACAATGCAGGAATCCCTGATGGGATTAATTGAAGTGGTAGGGTGTGACTGGAGGAGGTGGGAACTGGCACATGGTTATGGGGCATGTATTTTGTATCTGGAGAGTGGAGTCTCTCTGTGTTTCCTGATCACCATGATGTGAGCTGTTTCCCTCTGCCACCCTCTCCTGCCATAATGTTCAGCCTCACCTTGAGCCACGGGGAATGAGGCTGGCCTTCTATGGACTAAGACCTCTGAAATCTTGAGCCCTCAAATACACTTTTCCTCCTCTACAATTGTTCTGGTCAGATCTTTTAGTCACAGCAGCAAAAAAGCTGACTAAAACACTACTGCATGTAATTTAGGAATAATGATGCAGTTGAAATAGAGGCATAAGCCAAAACAATGCTAAAGAATTCTCTATATGTCTATTGTGGGTGGGGTCAGGGAGGGAGACTTTAAAAAACTACAATTTTTGGCCTAATAAATGTTGGCTTATTTAAGAATGTATAATTTTCAGAAAGCTACCAGAAAGGATTTTAAATGTTTTCACCACAAATAATAAATGTCTGAAAAGATTGATATATTTAACCAATTCAAATATCACATAATGTGTACATGTACTGGAATATCACATGATACATTATAAATGTGTATAATTTTTATGCTTTTATGTATCAATTAAGAATAAATTAAATTTAGACTTAAAAAATTATATGAGAAAAACGTTTACTTAATGAGCCTATTCACTCTCTAAGGGCATCAATATTATGTCTACTTGTTGACAAATCAGGATATAAGAAAATACAGCATTCGTTAAGTTCAGAAACACAATATCCGTTCACAATGTTCATTCAGTTCTAGAAACTTTTCTAAAAATATATAGGGGGCTAGGGATATAGCTCAGTTCATAGAATGCTTGCCTGTCAAGCACAAGGCCCTGCGTTCAATCCCCAGCACTGCAAAAAAAAAAAAAAAAAGAAAGAAAGAAAAGAAAAGAAAAATCTTGAGGTCGGGGGTGGGGTTCTGGCTCAGTGCTAGAGCATTTGCCCAGCAAGTGAGAGGCACTGGGTTCAATTCTCAGCACCACATAAAAATAAATGAATAAAATAAAGGTCTATCAACATCTAAAAAATAAATTAAAAAATATATATAGGTTTTGCTTTAACTTGGAACAGAAAAGAATTGGTTGAATAGAAGTGAACTAACATTGTGAAACAAAGTACTCCTGCACTTGCACACACACACGCATACATACATATAATGCAAGTAATGTAAATGAGTATTTCTCAAGGCAGTGATGCTAGCTACCCATTCTTTTTTTTTTCTGGCAGGGGTGGGCAGTAACCAGGGTTTGAACTAATGGGCACTTGCCCACTGAGCAAGATCCCCAGTCCTATTTTGTATTTTATTTAGAAACAGGGTCTCACTGAGTTGCTTAGCACCTCTCTTTTTGCTGAGGCTGGCTTTGAACTTGAGATCCTTCTGCCTCAACCTTCCAAGCCACTGGGATTACAGGTGTGTACCACCACCTGGCTACCGATCCACTTTTTATAGGGCTTACTGAAGTGCCTAGCCAGAAGGCACAGCAGAATGTCTTTCAGGAACCTCTTCTTTTTGTCCTACTTTTGTATTATCCTCAGTCGCTCATATTTAAAATCTCAACCTGGTCCACTCAGGGTGGCTATTTACTTATAGCAGTGCTTGCTATTGATTGCAGATCCTGCTCAAACAGTTGATCAGCCTGTTTCTCTTGCCTTCTAAACTCCTTTTGAATGTCCTAGAATGTCCTGGATAGCCTCCACAGATGCTTGTTTCTGCTGGACAGGAAGGTACTCACATCTCCCTCCTCATACTCCCTACCCCCAATAGTTTTAAGTAGGGAAAGGAATATCCTCTGGAATGAGTCCTATCTGATGGCCTTTCCCCTATTATTCAAAGTCACTTCCTTTTGTGTTTGGTTCTTGTTGCAAAAATGTCCACATTCTGTGGGATCCAAGCTTGACCTAACCTCCTGAACTGGGACTTTAGTAATCAAATGCTCTCCTTGTATCAGCTATTCTTAACCTTGTTACTGTCTTGTGTAGAAAATGTTGAATAGAGGATTTTCTCCATTAAGCAGATAATGGAAAGGCTTCCTTACGGATCGTCACCCTTTTGAGAAACCAATTATCTAGGTTCAAGGAATTTTACATTCCAGTGCTCCTTGGTGACACTGTTGCTGTTACATTATCATCACGATTCATTTTTTAATCAAATAAGCTTTTGAGACATGACAGTGTACACTTTCCAGGAGACCTTTTTAAAAAAGACAATGCCAAGGTCAGAATGTAATCTAAGATATGCTTATTTTTTTTAAAAGTCCCATTTCTTTATAGTACATAGGAACTTATTACATACTACCTGCACTTATGTGTAAATCTATTCAACTTCTCTTAAAAGTATCAAATTCCTTCAAAGTTGACACTACAACTTACTCATCTCTTTCAATTTTACCAATGTAAAGAAAATGTATCCCTTTACTGAATGACTATAATGCATTTAAGACACTGCCATCAAGAGCCATTATATGAAAAAAAAAAAAAATTCCCATCAAATTTAATGGGAAAGAGAGATTCAAGATGGTGGGCTAGAGGAAGGCTGCGGCGTTCCTTGTCGCTTCCTGATGCAGGATTCAAGCAGTGGGAATACCGTCTCTCTGTGAGGTGGGTAAAAGAGGGATTTCAATAAAACTCAATATTGGACAGTCAGAGTGTCTTAGAAGCTCAGAAATTTGAGTACATTAAACAAAGAAAAAGGACTACATTGGAGCCAAGCTGTTTGCAGCAGCAGCGGTAGTAGCCCTGGTTCAGCCCAGAAGGAAGGAGAACGCAGAGAATTGCAATGGACAGATTCAGACTGGAAAATTCTGAGATAGAAAAGCAGATTGCCCTTAGCTGACCCAGAGGCTGCGTAAAAAGCACCCTGCGTTTCCCATCTGACCACAGAGGGCTGAGGCAGGAGCCAACTCCAGGCAGCCCCACTGCAGCTACTGCTGCAGGAGCTGAGAGATGTGAGCAAAGATGACTATGTGTTCCTGGCAAGCACATTCTGTGTGACCCAGCCTGTACCTGACAGGATGAGAGTGCAACAGGCACAGAGGCTATTTCACCCCGGGAGATTCAAGTCAGAAAAGTGAAAGGGAGCCCAGCTGAAGCAGATCAGGCATTTGTGAGTGTGAAAACATTCAAGGACTAAACCCAGGAATCCTGGAGAGGCTGTGTTTGTGGGCAGCAGAGGGGGTGAAGGATTGACTTCTCTACCCCATGAGTAGACTCCTAGGGGAACTTATGAGACCCAGACTAACAGCAGAGATCACAACTGCCAGGCTCCAAAGGTGTGTTGATCTAAACTCTTCAAGCATCAACACTCAACAAAGCTCCTGAGGCCTTATTAGCCCCAAGCCCCACTTGTGGGAACTCTACTCAAAGAACTCTGCAGTGGCCCTACCCTGGGAGAGCCTGGTCTATGAAGACAAAACTCCAGCTGACAGGACATCCCATCCCATCCTACCTCACACTGGTGAGAAGGGAAGCTGAGAATATTTTAAACTCCAACTGGTGACTTGGTGAGCAACCCCCCAAAAAGAGGAAGAGCCCTTACTCTCATACTCAGTACACAGAAGTGGAAAGACAATTGGGCATAGACAGTGACCATATATCTCATTGACTATTTTGATGACCTCAGTGGGAACAATTTTTAAATTTTTCATTAAATTCTTATTTATTTGTATGTCTGTGTGGTTTATTCTTGTTTTGTGCTGATTTGTTCATAGACATATATATACACATACTTTTTTTTTCTTTTCTCATTTGTAGCATTTCTTTAAATGAAGTTATTTTTCCTTGCATTGTCTTTTGAGGGTTATATTTTGGTTTTGTTTTGTATTGTTTTTCATTTGTCTGTTTCTCTCTTTTCATCTGCTAACAAATTTTATTATTTTATCTTTCACTCTTTTTTATTTCTACTTTTTTTCTCCTCCTTCTTTATAACTATCACATCCTACATCTCTTCTGCATTCTCTCTGTTCACTTTTTGAAATCATAAACTCTTTTCTACCTTCCTATTACATTTTCTTTTCTCTTAATTGTTTTCTTACCATCTTTTAGCACTCATTGGTTTATATAATGCCTGCCCTCACCATTAATACTGTTGCAATTATTATTGTAGTGGATACCATAGTTGACACCTTTTGTTTGATTTGATACCAGATATAATACATGTTACTTATCATTTTTGTTGTTAGCAACTGCTGACCCTTACCATTTCTGTTTGTGTGTGTGTGTGTGTGTGTGTGTGTGTGTGTGTGGTAATTAACATTGTAGATATCATATTAGGGATCAAGTATTTAGTTTAATGCTGTATATTGTTTTCATTGTTTGTTACTATTGATTGTTTACCCCCTAATCTATAATTTCTGGGAACCTATAGGGACATTACAAGTTCATAGAATAGAAGCACTTCTGCTAAAATAAACTCAACCAAAAGATAGCACACCTAACTCCACACACAAATTAATGACATTCAATCTACAGCTATTCTTTAATACAAAGAATAGAAAAGACAAAAAACCAAACTAATGATCAGGCCCCCAAGTAGAAACAGCTTGAGATGGGTCCCCAGGTCCTGCCTTCAGACATTCATTCCTTTAGCAGAAACAAAGAGAAATAACACAAAGACTGTAGACACCACACCTACAAGGGGATCTCAGAGCAGATCACTCTAGGACACTTAAGTAACCGAAGACTGTGCCCTAAAAAAAGAGGTAGTGGAGTCCACTTCAAAAGATGCACAAGACTAAGACTTCTGAAAACATGAAAAAAATAGGCAAACAAAAGTCCCCCCAAGGGCCAGGGTTGTAGTTCAGGGGTAGAGTGCTTGCCTAGCACATATGAGGCACTGGGTTTGATCCTCAGCACCACATAGAAATAAATAAAATGAAAGTATTTGTGTCCATCTACAACTAAGAAAAAGTTTTTAAAAATGCTCCCCCCAAAATCCACAATCCCCCAACAAAGGAACCCACTGATAGTGAGATAGATGAAAACCCAGAGAAAGATTATAAAGGAAACTTTCAAAATGTTTAGTAAACTAAAAGAATATTTAAGGAAGGAATTAAGAGAGCATCAGGAGATGAAAGATCATTTTAATAAAGAAATAGAGTGAAAATAAAACAAGCAGAACTCCTAGAAATGAAAGACAAACAAATTACAAACTCATTTGAAGGTATCAGAACAGACAGAAGAGTGCAAAAAAAAGAACCTCAGCCCTTGAGGAGAACGTCAGGCATTGAAGACAGGCTATCTGATCTTGTATACACAGCAGGAAGTAAAGGGAAAAATTACAGAACATGACTAGAATATACAAGAACTCTGGGGCAACGTTAAAAGATTAAACCTGAGAATCATTGGTGTAGAAGAGCAAGTGGAGACACAAACTTAAGGCAAAAAGAACATTCTCAATGAGGTAGTTACAGAAAACTTCTCCCATATCAGAAACAAGATGGACATCCATATACAGGAGACTTTCAGGACCCCAAATAACCCCAGTCAAATTAGAAGCTTGCTAAGACATATCATAATCAAAATGCCTAACACAGAAAACAAGGAAAGAATATTAAAAGCCACAAGAGAGAAACAACAGGTCACATTTGGAGTAAAAGAAGATATTTCCAACCTACACTACACTATAACTCAAATGGACCTAATAAACATCTACAGAATAGTCTATCCCAAAACACCTGAATTAACCTTCTTAGCTGCACATGAAATGTTTCCCAAAATAGAACATATTCTAGGTCACAAAATAAGTCTTAGGAAATGTAAAAAATTGGACATAATCCCATATATCCAATCATATCATGATGGAATGAAGCTAGAAATCAACAGCAAGAAAAATAATAGAAACCACATAAACTTATGGAGGTTGAACAATATTCCCTTTTTTTCCCCATATCAACTTTTATATGGATCATAGATTTGTTGTAGCATGCCTACCCAAGAGGGAAAAAAAAAGTCCCCCAAAAAAAGCAATCCTATTTTTATTCTTTCAGAAAGTTTAAAGATGTTGCCCGCCATCTCAGTCTGCCTGTTTTTTCTTACATTTTTTTATTTGTTCTAATTGGTTACACATGACAGTAGAATGCATTTTGACAGATTGCTTACAAATGGAGCGCAACTTCTCCTCTAGCTGTATATGTTGCTGAGTCACACCCGTAGTATAATCATACATGTATATAGGGTAATAGTGTCTGTCTCATTCCACCATCCTTCCCATCCCTACTGCCCCACCCTTCCACTCAACCCCCTCTGCATAATCCAAAGTTCCTTCATTCTTCCCTACCTAACCCCCATCATGGATCAGCATCTGCTTATCAGAGAAAATATTTGGCCTTTGGTTTTTTGGGGTTGGTTTATTTTACTTAGCATGATATTCTCTAGTTCTATCCATTTACCTGCAAATGCCATAATTTTATTCTTCTTTAAGGCTGAGTAATATTCTATTGTGTATATGTACCACATTTTCTTTATCATTCATCTGTGGAAGGGCATCTAGGTTGGATCCATAGTTTAGCTATTGTGAATTGAGCTACTATAAACATTGATGTGGTTGTATCACTGTAATATGCTGATTTTACATTCTTTGAGAATCAACCACGGAGTAGGATAGGTGGGTCAAATGGTGATTCCAATTCCAAGTTTTCTTAGAAATTTCCATACTGCTTTCCACAGTGGTTGCAACAATTGAACAATACTCTCCTAAATGAAGAAAGGATGAAAAAGGAAATGAGAACAGAAATCAAGAAATTTTGGGAAATGAATGAAAACAAAGACAACATAGCAAAATCTCTGGAATAGTATGAAAGTAGTTCTAAGAGATAAATTTATAGCATTGAGTGCCTACATTAAAAAATTGGGTTCCAAATAAATAAGCTATGCTCCACTTCAAGACCACAGACAAACAAGAACAAACTAATACCCAAATCAGTAGAAGACAGGAAATAATCAAGATCAGAGCTAAAATCAATAAAATTGAAAATAAGAAAACAATACACAGGATCAATGTAACAAAGAGTTTATTTTTTTAAAAGATAAATAATATTGACAAACCCTTAGCCAAATAACCAAAAGAAAGAGTGAGAAGAAGCAAATCAACAAGAGCAGTCATGAAAAATGAGATATAACCACAGATCCTTCTGAAGTTCAAAGGATTATCACATGGTATTTTTAAAGGATATAGACCAATAGACTGAAAAATATGGAAGATTTCTAGACACATGTGACCTGCCCAAATTGAACCAGGAAGATATAGAAGTCCTACACAGAACAATATCAAGTAATGAAATTGAAACAGCAGTTAAATGCCTTCCAAAATAGAAAAACCCCAAACCTGATAGATTCTCATCTGAGTTCTACCAGACCTTTACAGAAGAACTAACATCAGTCTTTCTCAAATTATTCAATTAAATTGAAGTAGAGGGAATACTCCCAAATACTTTTTATGAAGCTAGTATAACCCTGATGCCAAAACCAGACAAAGACACATCAAGGATAAAAAGTACAGACCAATATCCCTGTGAACATAGAAGCAAAAATCCCAAATAAAATATTAGCACCCTGCATTCCAAAGGATACCAATCAAGAAGACAACAAACCATAATTAAGTGGGGTTCATTCCAGAGAGGCAAGGTTGGTTCAACATATGCAAATCATAAATGTGATTCATCATTTAAGCAAAATTAAGAACAAATATCACATGATTGTCTCAGTATACTCAGAAAAGTCCTTTGATAAAATTCAACATGTTAAAAATGCCAGAGAAGCTAGGGATTGAAGGAACTTACCTCCACATCATAAGGGCCATCTATGACAAACCCGAAGGCAAAATCACACTGAGTGGAGAAAAACTAAAAGCATTTCCACTAAATTCAGGAACAAGACAAGGTTGTCACTCTCACCGCTCCTATTCAATATAGTCCTCAAAACATCAGCCAGAGCAATCAGGCAAGAAGAGGAATTCAAAGGGGCATAAGTAGGAAAAGAAGAAGTCAAACTATCTTTGTTTGCCGATGATTTGATCCTACATCTAGAAGATCCAAAAAAATCCACCAGAAGACTTCTAGAGTTTATAAATGAATTTATCAGAGTAGCAGGCGAAAGATCAACACCCATAAAGCAATAGTTTTCCTATACTCTAACAGTGATTCAGTTGAGGAAGAAATAAGGGAACTATCCCAATCACGATAACCTCAACAAATAATAAAGTATTTGGGAATTCATCTAACCAAGGAGGAATAAGAGCCCTACAATGAAAATTATAGAACACCGAAGAAAGAAATTGAAGAAGCCCTTAGATGGAAAGACATCCCATGTTCTTGGTTAGGCAGAATTAATATTGTCAAAATGATCATACTACCAAAAGCAATATACGGATTCATTGCAATCCCCATCAAAATACAAATGACATTCTTCACAGAACTAGAAAAATGATCCTTAAAATCATTTGGAAGAATAAAAGACCCAGAATGACCAAAGCGATGCTAAGCAAGCAAAGCAAAGCAGGAGGCATCATAGTACCTGATCTGAAATTATACTACAGAACTATAGTAACAAAAGCAGCATTGTATTGGCACAAAAATAGGCATGAAGACCAATGGAATAGAATAGAAGACACAGAGACCAACCTCCAAACCTATAACCCTCTGATATTTGACAAGGGTACCAAAAATATATCTTGGAGAAAAGATAGCATTTTTAACAAATGGTGCTGGGAAAATGGATAGCTAATATGTTGAAATATGAAATTGTATCTCTACCTTTCTCCTGCACAAAACTCAGATTGAAATGGATGAAAGACTTAGGAAATTAGACCAGAAACCCTAAAAATTGCTAGAAGAAAACAAGGTCATCACTCCATGATATAGGTACTGACACAGGCTTCCTTAACAAGGGCCTCAAAGCATAAGAAATAAAACCAATATCAATAAGTAAGGTGCCATTAAACTAAAAAGCTTGTATGCAGTTAAGGAAATGATTAAGAGCATGAAGAGAGAGCCTACCAAATGGGAGAAAATTGTGGCTGGCTGCTCCTTTGATAGGGGGTTAATATCCAGAATATACCAAGAACTCAAAAAACTTAACACACACACACACACACACACACACACACACACACACAAAAAAAAAACCTAATCAATAAATGGGCAAAAGACCAAACAGAAATTTCTAACTAGAAGAAACACAAAAGGCCAATAAATACATGAAAAAAGTTCAACATCAACTACTATTTTCAAGAAAATGAAAATCAAAACTACACTAAAATTTCCTTTTACTCTAGTCAGAATGGCAATGATCAAGAATACAAACAATAATAATCCTGGTGAGGTTGTGGGGAAAAAGGAACACTTGTACATTGTTGGTGGGACTACAGACTAGTACAGTCACACTGGAAAGCAGTTTGGAGATCCTCAAAAAGCTAGGGATGGAACCGAAATAAGATTTAGCTATCCCACTATGTGTATTTTCCCAAAAAATCTAAAATCAGCATATAGAAACACAGCCACATCAATGTTGATAGGAGCTCAATTCACAACAGCTAAATTATGGAATCAACCCAGATGCCGGCCATTAGATGAATGGATAAAGAAAATGTGGTATACATATGTATTTGATAGATTTCTACACGGCCATTAAAAAGAATGAAATCATGGCATTTGCTAGGAAATGAATGGAAATGCAGACTATCATGCCTAGAGAAATTAGCCAAACTCAAAAACTCAAAGGTGGAATGTTCTCTCTCATAAGTAGAAGGTACAGTAAAATAAACCAAAGGGGGAAGGAAGGCTAAGATTACATAAAGAACCAATCAAATCAAATTAATAGGTGAGCGAAAGGAAAGCTAGTAGAGTATAAGAAGGAGAAGGGGTGAGGGGAAGATGGGAGGGAAAAGGGGAGGGAATTGGGAGATCGTGAATTGAAATCTATTGCCATGCATGTATGAGTTTGTTGGGATGAACCCAACTACTATGTATAACCATAAAGCTCTAAAATAAAAAATTACTGTGAATATTCTGATGCTTTCCCTCAAACCCAAGATATTCAAGTGATTTTCTCATACAAATCTATTTAAAAAAAACATATGAATCAAATAATAAAAACAACTTGTAGTAAGTAAAATTCCTAAAGTAAGTGAACACAGTTTGTACTTGTAATGATGAATTATTTATTTGCCAAAGAATAAAAGACTCAAGATGTGGGTGGTCGGGAGTGTGAGAAGGATACAGGGTGGAGGGTATATTCTTTTTGCATCATTTTCACAACCTTTTATGAGGTTCACAGTTGTCGCACGCTCAATACTACCTTTAGAGAAAATAATAGCACAAAAGCATACCTTTAGAGAAAAATGAAGGCTGAATGAATAACCATGAGAACACTTCAGAGCACTTCAAAATAGCCCATGTGAATAGCAGACTGAGGAGACAGTCCTTCCATCCCTTCTGCTGTTGTTAAGCGCACCAAGAACAACATTGTGTGGCCGCGGAGTGCAGTTTGAATTCATTCCGTATGCTATTCTCTGACTACAATCTTGTTTGGAGTGAATTATGTGTGTCTTTGCCTGAAATTATAGTGTTGACATCCCACTTCTTATTGTGTATTTATTCAGTATGTTTTGGGGTGAAATCTTATTTTGGGAAAAAAAAAAAAAAGAAGAAGAATCATTGCCTGGAAAGTAGAATAACTTTTCAAAATAAATGATGTTGAAAAGTCATTAACTAAGCACTCATTAAGTGAGGAAAGGCATACATATTACACGGCGTGTTCTCACATCAATGAATGGATGAATCAATAATCAGATGCCATTCTTTTACCAGCTGTATTGGAAGATCATTGAAAGCAATGATTAAACTGGTGAGTTGCTTCGGATGAAGAAGTCGTTTTGGTTGCAGTTGTTAAAATGTCTTCCAAAATGTTTACCTTGCTTTCAAGTCTATTTATTCCCAGGCATCTATTTAGACTTCTAATAATGTGGTGGGGTCTTCACATTGGTTTTTCAACAATTTTGCAGCTGAAACTAGGACAACATAAACATGAATGCCTATAAATTCTGGAGGAAAGTCAGAGTGAAGAAATAATCTTGAAGAGCCAAAGACCCCCATCATCCAGATCATCCAGCATATCACAAGGGATGTTTTCTTCCTAGCATTAATCAAAGTCACCCTCTCCCGCCTCTGTTTATCTTCTCTCTCTCTCTCTCTCTCTCTCTCTCCAGTGTTGTGGATCTAACACCAAGGCCTCACACATATCAGGCAAACTCTAGCACTGAGCTACATCCCCAGCCCCTCATTGCTCAATCTTTAAAATGGTCAGTACTTGATCCTACCTAGCTTGTTCCCTCCTCCTTCCTTTCTTTCCTGCAGGTCCTTGCCATGCCCCTTTCAAAGACTATACCAGAAGGACAAACCTGCAAGACCCTGGCTCTGTGATATACCTGTTTGTTTCTCTGTGTATGATATTTTTCTCTAGTGCATTACTTTACATTTGCGAGGGCTTCACGTGATCACGCAGACCTGAAATTATAAATAGTGTCTTATTTCCAGCAAGGATGTTATTGCAAATCACAAGTGCAGGTTTGTTAGTATCAAGAAGTACAGTCCTGGAAACTTTTGAATGTATTGATCAATCACCTTGTCAGCTGGTAAAAATTTAGTTATTGGCTGTTTCTTACTATTTTTCCCACTTCCATCATCTTCCTTATCCTCTTAGACATTCAGATTACAAGACAAATTGAAACAGAAATAAGCTGAAGCTTTCTTATTTCCCCAAAGAAAGGTATTATACAGTAATAAAATGTTAGTCCTAATCTGAGTAGTCACCTAAACACAAGTATTTATCTGAAAATATCAGTAGATCCTATCACCAACTTCAAGCAGAAAGCAAAAAAGTGGGCCAGAGACTTTTGTCTCTTTAAGAGTGATTGCTTTCAAACAAATAGTGACTTTATAAAGGTCAATAAAATTTAGAACTTAATTTGAGCGTGTATTAAGATTTTAAAAATTCACTTTAAAAGGTTCCTGAAGAAGAACTTACATGAAGTCAATGGAAACTCCCACCATCTCCAGTTCCCTCTAGAGGGAACTTGTTATCAAAACCAAGGCCTCTGAGCTTGTTTCAGAGAATTCCTTCTAGGAATTCTACTGAATAAAGGATGAAATACTTCCTTAATCTCCTGGTTCTTCTAAAGCATGAGCTGCTTCCATTTCACCTATCAGTATCACTCCCAAGTCATCTTCCAGGGAATAAAGATCCATTTCCACCAGACTTGTTAAGATTCTAACCTACCTTTCAAATCCTGCTTGTCTATTTATAAGTGAATGAAACTATCAATTTATCATTTACTGCCATTTTAATAATTTTTAAGTGTACAATTCAGTGGCATTAATTACATTCACAATGTGCAACCATCACCTATTTCCAAAATTTCCATCACCTCAAACACAGATTCCACGGTCATTGAGCAGTTTTCCTTTCCCCCAGCCCAGAACAACCTCTCATCTATCTCAATGAACTTGCCCATTGTAGATATTTCATGTCAGTGGAATCATACACTATTTATCTGTTTTGTTGTTGTCATTGTTTGAGACAGGTTCTTGCTGTGTTGCTCAGGCTGGTCATACACTCAATTCCCCTACCTGAGACACCCAAGTTGATAGGATTATGGGTGTGAATCACACACCTGGATATTTTTTTAAATCTGTGCTAATTCACTGGACATATTTTTAATGCTCTATTTTAATGTCTATTCAGTTTCATCCATGCTGTAGCATGTATCAGAACCACATTCCTTCAATGACTGAATAATATTTCATTTCATGTGCATAAGATTTGTTTATCCATTCATCAGTTAATAGCATTTGAGTTGTTTTTCCCCTTTTGGCTATTGTGAATAGACATGAATGTGAGCATACAAATATCAGAGTTCTTGCTTTTAATTACATACCTATGGGTAGAATGTGTGGGTGTCTTTATGTAATTCTATAGTTAGATTTTTTCCTGAAGTGAAAAAATCATGTGAGAACTGAGTGTAGTTTGAGCCATTAACTGGGAGTATATGGCCTCAGGAACTCACAGTTCCTAATGACTGTGGGAGAATGCCTGAGTTTTGTGGTTATCCTGCCTTAACTCACTGCTCAAGTTCAAATACAAGCATTAGATGTGGGATTGACCCACTAGAGCCAAATGGCTTCTTACCTTCACCCCCATCCTGTTTCTGGTGGAAGAAGCTCCTACCAGTTCCTTTTGATCTGTACCACTATAAATAAAGCAAGCACAGGCTCCTTCTTTTGTTAGAGCCAGACCCTTCTGGATGACTAAATCAGTTATGCCCCTGCTCTTAAGATAATTTTGTCTTCTGTCTTTATTTCTGATAAACAATTTTCGTAGCTTTTATTTCACAGTCAGCCCATCCCTCCAATAGGAGTCTGTTTCCTTGCTCATGCAGGACATGTGGTGAGAGGTATGAATTTGTATTTTAGTATGGTTTTGATTTGTGTTTTCCTCATGATTAGTGATGTTGAGTATCTTATGTTCTTATTTCTCATCTGTATATATTTTTTGGAGAAATGTTTATTCAGGATATTTGCTCATATTTTAATTGATTGTTGTTGAGTTTTGAAAGTTCTTTATATATTGAGGATGTTAAGCCCATATCAGATAAATAATGTGCAAATATTTTCTTCCATTCTGTAGGTTGTTTCCTCATTTTTTAGTAATGTCCCTTGAGACATAGGAGCTTTAAATTTTGATGCATTTTAATTTCCCTATTTTAGGTTCTGTTGCTTATTTTTTTGATGTCAGATCTAAGAATCCATTGACAAAATATAAGGCCATGATAATTTAGTTCTGTTTTTTCCCTGGGAGTTATGTTTTTTCATAAGAGCTATCTTACATACCCATCATTAGTCCCTTCTGAGTTAATTATTATATGGTACAAATTATATTTTTACTTTTAAAGATTATCTCTTAAGATGGAAGGCAAAATGGCATATGGAATATTGAGAACCCCAAAAGGCACACAGATTCATATTCGTCCAGCGGGACATCAAACCACTCTAAACTGGAGAGAACAGTAAAGGAAGTAGAGAATGAAATTAACAATGAGTATGGCTTTTTTAGTGTAGACTCCTGAGTTCAGATGGAAAAGAAGAAAATCATTGGAAGTTTTAATTAGGTGAAATGTATATTCTATATGATCTTCAACAAACTGATTCCCCATACTTCATAAAATGCTTCATGCTGGAAAAAGAAAGGGAATTAGAGGGAAGTTTAGGTCAGGGAGACTCTACAGAAAGGATATCTATGCTCAGCTCCCAGATGGATTCATGGCAAGAGGAAGAGGCACAATTCCATATTTAGGGGAATCTGAAAGCAGAGAAACAAGTGTTATATTTCCTACCTGGCTACTCACGGTTACTGCAAAACCCACTGAAAGCTTCACTGATGTCATGATAGAAAGTACTAAAGGAGATGGCTACACTGGGTGGCACATGTACAGAGAGATGGTCCAAAGATGAGCCTTAAATTATTGACTGAGCCTCCCCACCCACAGGGATAGGATTTGCCAAACTTCTTATATGAAACATTGCAAATTGCCCTAAGGATATAGAGTTTCTGTTACAATGATTTCAAAATCAAGTTTGAAACATATTTAATTAGATCTAATAAAATTTTATACATGCAAAATAGAGTTATTACATTTGTATAGATAGAGAAGACATAGGTGAGACCTTTATTCAGTCTTGCTTCGCCTTCTGACCTAAAGTTCCACACCAAAATTCACAACTCCATTATCATTTAGAAGATTCATCAATTTAAGTAATTCTACAGCAGCTGCCAACTAAATACAATTAAATCTATTTATGTGAAATTGTATCACCATGTTTTAGGAAAATATCAATGTTTTCATATGATGCTTTTACAAAGCCTTGAAAGGATCATTTGAGATACTGTTGCATTCAAGTACATTTTCTGATCTGTGTCTGTGTCTCCAGTGCCATTGGACATAAGAGCAGGCAAGCACTGGGAGGCTAATAAAATTTGGCAGGAGTCATGTCTCTCTCTTCACATCATAGCTTTATAGATGTTGGGACTTATAAAACAATACCTCAAAGTATGGTATTTTGGGCTATAGGAAATTGGAAAGTCTAAGAAATTGCCTTAGAACCAAAATCTTTCTGACTTTCCTTTATTACCCCCTCTAAAGTGCAAGGAGAGGCTTTTCTCTGAAGTTCCTCTATCTACCTAAAGACAGGATATGCCAAAATGGAATACAATTGCCTTTAGTCCTCTGGTCGAAGTTTATTACTCAAGGAAGATTAAACTCACATCACATTGGCAGAGACTGAAGATCAAACAACACACCTATGATCCTGGGAATTCTTTCTCAGGCCCTTGTCTATTCTTCAAGCCCATTAATCACCCTTGACAATCATCTACCACCCCCGCTCCCACCGCCCTGTAAATTGCCTACCCACCTATGCTGTTCCCTATGAAAAAGAACATGTAAGTTTCTGAATCTCATCGGGCTATCATGTACTTACTTTCCTGCAACAACCCCATTCCCACAAATCAATCTGTATGCTTTGTCTCCTGTTAGTCTACTGATTGCTGCTTTATTTCATTAGATGTAAAGACTTGAATTTTAAGAGGGAAAGGGGGAAATTCCCTTCACCCTTAAACAGATTTCAGCATGAAGGACAAAGTCCCCTTAGTCTACTCTCACTGCAATGGAGATCAGGCATTAAATCTCATGCTTTCAGTGGAAGGTTGATGAAGATGGGAAACTGATGCAAATCCCAGGAAGAGAAAAGGCCTAACATGCCAACACAAATCACCCTTATGGATGTTATCAAGTCCAGTGTGAGGGAAAACATGTTGAGACAATGTAGAAAATGCTTTGACATATCGAGGATGAGAATGAGATGTGAAGTTGAGTGTTCCTGCTGGAAGGAACTCAAGGGAGAACTCATGGGTGCTACCTGCCTCTGTGCTTGTAGCAGGTAGTTTTATTCTCAGGTGCAAAGACTTAATGGACTTGTCTTACATCATTATGGTGTGAATTTTTAAAAGTTTTGGTACAGAAAATTATGTTGTATTAAAATTAATAGTATTTCACAGTAGTCAATAGGAAAAAGAAAAAAAAGAAAGAAAGAAAGAAAGAAAAACAACCCCTACAGGTGAGCTCTAAATTTCCAAACTTCCAAGTACTTCCCTATTAAATTGCCAGCCATAAAGAAAGTATTTCATGTTCAATCAGCACACACTGAATATACAGAGTAATTTTATGCACTGATTTTTTTTATTTGAAAGGAGAGGGATTGTTATGGTTTGGGTAGGAGGTGTCCCCTAAAAGCTCCTTTTGTGAATGCAGGAAAGATCAAAGGTGAGATGATTAGATTGTGAGAGCTGTGACCTTATCAGATCATCCTACTTTGAAGAAACTGGGGAGTAACTGTAGGCAGATGAGACATGGCTGAAGGAGGTGGGTCATTTGGGGTGTGCCCCAGAAGGTTTCGTTTTCCCTGAGGCCACCTCCCCTTCTCTCTGCTTCCTGGCAGCCATGAATGGAGCAGCACTCCTCTGCCATGCCCTTCCACGATGTCATGCTGCCTCACCTCACGCCCAGAGCAATATATTCAGCCATCTGTGGACTGAGTCCTCTGAAATCATGAGCCCCAAATGAACTTTTCTTCCTTGAAGTTGTTCTCATCAGGCATTTTGGTCACAGTGATGCAAAACTGACTAAAACAGGGGCCTACATATTCATAAAACATAAATCGTTAAGATTTCATAATACAAATATCTTATGGTAATTTACAAAATAAGATAGAAAGTTGACTGTCACCAGTGATATAATAAATAAAAATTTCTTTTTTAAGTCCAGAGAAAGAAGTACTCTCCTTGGGGAGAAGATGCAAATGCTTCTCAGACAAGGTAGTGTTGATACCAGTCTTGAAGAATGAATAGATAATCAGGGATAAAGATGGTAGAAAGAGAAAGGAAGAGCATTATAGGTAAACAACCTCTATAAACAAAGGAAGAGTCTGAGAAAATCAAGAAGACCATTCTGATAAATATAACTGGAGTTAGGATAAAAGAGTCGTAATTTCAGTATACTCCGTAATTTCACCGTAATTTCAATATACTCCTGTCATATTTCTCTAAGAGTTTCTATACTTTCAACAAATGATATTGCTAGTTTCTGTCAGTTGTAGAAGTCAAGGTCTTACGAAAAGCAGGATTAAACGTGGTGAAATATTATTAGAGTTAGTGCCTGTTAGAGGAAATGGGCAGGGAGCTGGGGAAGGCCAACCCAGATCTTAGACCATAATGCACATCTGCCCCCAAGTGAAGGAGAAGAAGGAGAGAGGAGGTTAGTGGGAGCATCCTGGACTGCTATCAGTGCACTTGTAAGGAAAGTCCCCCATCAAAATCATCCATCATGGGCTGGGGATATGGCTCAGTTGGTATTGTGCTTGCCTTGCATGCACAAGGTCTTGGGTTCAATCCCCAGCACCACAAAACAAACAAACAAAAAATCATCCATCATAAGAGTTCCACATGAGCCAGGAATGGGTCTGCAAGAATACTCCCCCCACAGTCTGTCACTGAGAATAGCATAAGGGAAGGATGGCCCTGGTACAAACGTGGTGATGTTGGAGTTCAGAGCCAAGTAGGGAGGATTCTGGGTTAATTATGCTCCCTGTTCTAAAAGGCATGATCCCATGGCGGCCACAGCAATGAGTCTGATCCTTGAACTGCCCATAAGCATTGAACCAGTATAAGCCATTTAGCTGTATGTAATTTATCATTATCAGTGTGTCTGTCTAAATAAGAAGGAAATTAGTTTATGTATTTACTTGGTATATAAATAAATGTTTTCTCCCTCAAAAAGATAAGTTAATTTATTACTCAGAGAAGTTTTGTACCTTCTTGGTTCCTTTAAAATCCTCTAGATGGGGCTGGGATCGTGACTCAGTGGTGGAGCACTTGCCTGGCATTTATTTTAAAATAAAGTTTTTAAAAAACCAATAGATGATTTTCAGTTTTTTAAAAAAATGTCTGCTTATTTGTCAGTAATTGGTAAAGATGGAGGAAAAAATTTGCTATCGCTTTGGTACAGTATAAAGAAGTAGCTGCTCTGTTCATTTTTCTCCCCTAAAGTGAAATTTTTCTTCTTCATGTTTGCTCAACCTAAAGATACATATCATTAAAATGTGGACAAAGGGTAGTGTAACCATGTCTATAGTATCCTCAGCATCTCTTTAGTAGGGAATAATTCATTACATCTGTCTTCTGCAGAAAAGTCTCTCCTCAACACAATCTTTATTTCACAAGTTGGGATGAATAGGAAGTGAGCTAGATTGGCATTCTGTTATGGATTTTCAAGTTACTACAATGATTTCCTTGTTGTCTTGATGTCAACATTTCACCCCATTGTGGTATAAGTTGATCTCATCATCATGACCTGTGAGTGATTTCTGAATATTTATTTTACATTTACCAATAAGAATGCAAAAAGGACTTAAGACTCTTGATCTCAATGGGCTTATAATTTATTAGGGAAAACAGACATGCATATAAAATCATGCCAGATAGTATAGTTTGTCAGGTTTGGATTTGATTTTATCACTTACAAACCGTAGGATTAACCTATAACAATGTCCTATATGCTTAGCAGAGAACATGAAATCCTGGGTCAGGAATAATGAATTTTATTATTCTCAGCACAACAAACAGCAGTGGAGCTGAGAGAATCTACCGCTTTTCCAGCAAGTAGCAAACTGATCTGCACCTGGTCTGAGGGAGATACATTACCTCATGTCATAGGTTACCATTTGCATAAAATAGTGTGAGACATGAGCAGGACCTTGCAGTATTGGCACATTCAGCAAGATGTGGAGGAACTCCAGAAGCTCAAAGAAGACTGCCTTTCCCGAGGTAAAAGAAACAGGATACGCAGATCTCAGGTGGAGGTTAATGATTATAATGGCTACAAAAAACAACAAAAGATTGCTGTCTATAGTAACATGTTTATTACCAGCTTACCTCAGTAGGCAGCAGTGATTTGCTTAACAAGAAATCAACAGCAGTGACAAATGCAGGAGTAGGAAAGGAGGAATGGGTCTTTAGGAACTTTAATTTTTCTTAACAGTAATTTGATTGTAGATTGATTAATGTGATTATGGATTATATTGTATTCAGAAATACCATCATTATGAACATTCATTGTCAGTGATTTAAAGGAAGAGATTGTAAATACAAGACTCTGATTATAACCAAGTGAGTGAAAATTTATCTCCATCCATACAGTTCTACATATTATTTATTAAATATTCCTCCTAAACCACAATAGAAGCACAATGCCAATGTTTTAAGCTTCAATTATTTATACGGTGGTTGATGGGAGTTTGGGGATTTAAAACCATGTATGCTTCCATCAGATAAAAATCTGTGAGCTGTAAGTCATCATTATTCATCAGCATGGGACCAAATCCTGCTCCACACCCATGTCTGCTTGGCCCAATTCCCTTCATGAGCTCCAGAGTCACACAAGAGACTGTAGCCCATAGTGACCTTTTGTACCAGAAACTCCACTGATTTTAGAGGAAATTGGGTTTCCTCCACTTGATTCCAGAGGACACTGTACATGACCTTGAAGTATTTTGTGATCCTGTTGTGAGGCCAACAGCAATGAAGCAGCAACATTTCCCAGAACAAAAGTAGATGAACTCAGGCAGACACAAGACTGACAGTTCTGAAGCAGGCTGAGACCTATGCTTTGCAGAAGAGAAATGGATCCATATTTATGGTCACTGCTTTTCTAAACTTATCATTGTATGGAAAAAGAACATTAAAACGTGGAAATTATTGTCTCCCTCTGAAGTATTATTCAATATGGAAAAGAGGGTCAAATACAAATGTAAAAATAAATTTTTTCTCCAAATATAATGTTGATTACTTTCTTATTCATGGGCAAAAACAGACTCTGATCATGGGCAAGATTTTTTAAATATGCAAAGCTTTATGTGCTTGCACATGCACATGTGTGGGGGACCTCAGGAATTGTGGAATATATTTATATATTATATGTGTGATACATATATTTTGTTGTCATTGTTATTGTTGTTGTTGTTATTTAATACTGGGACTGGAACCCAAGGATGCTTAACCACTGAGCCACATCCCCAGCCATTTTTCTTTTTTATTTTCAGGCAGGGTCTTACTATGTTGCTCAATGCCTTGCTAAGTTGCCGAGGCTGGTTTTGAACCTGTGATCCTCCTGTCTCAGCTATCAAGCCTCTGGGATTACAGGTATACACCACCGCACCCAGCACATTTATGCATTTTTAAATTGGAATTTCCATTTTAGGAGGAAAAATTGTTTGTGAGATGTCTTTGTCACTTCAATTTAAGTTGCTCTTTCCCACTCCCTGAAATTGCCTTTTTCTTCTCAAACATCTCTCTAATTATCCTGCTTCTTGCTTCATACCTTTCCCTATCTTACATGGACATCTAAACATTGTTTTCTTCATCAATTTTCAAGTATATAATGTAGGTATGAAGCAAAAACTGTTTCATTTTCTGAAGGATTGGGGGAATGAACACACAATAAACAGACTAAATGGAAGAAAAAAATACATAAACACTTATTAACATGCATGGAAGAAATGTCCATAGCATGGGAGTCTGAGCATCTCCAAAGGGTCAGATGGTTGAAGCTTAAATAAGTGTACATGCTACAGAGGAGAATAGGGATTTGGACAGGGAGAGGCTTGGGGAATCCTGGAAGGTGTGAGGGGAGTCCAGCACATGAACAAGTGTTTTTTTGTATAGATAAAGTCTCTTATGGAAGGAATGTCTTAGAGCTGTCCTCAGAAAAACAGATGAAAACTCTGTACAAGAGGGATATTCTGGACATGGAGACCTTTAGTGTTTTCACTCTCTGGTGGTTTTTTCTGGATTAATGTTATATCATAACAATTGCATTTCTTTCAGAACTAGGGAAGCCCCTCTTGGTGTTTTGAAGGAAAAAAGCAATTCAGAGACAGTGCAGTGGGAAGGGCAGGTCAGAGAGAAGTGTTGAGGTTGCTCCTTTGGTTCAAAGTCACCCTACTTCAAAGTCTGGGTATTGTTTTCCCAAACCCCAACAATACTGTGAACGCCCTCAGCTACATTTGCATTTTAAAGGATAATTTTTTATTTAAGAAATCAAAGCGGCCTGTAATCAACCATGGGTTTTTTAAAATTTTTTTTTTTAGATGTTGATAGACCTTTATTTTATTCATTTATTTGTATGTGGTGCTGAGAATCGAACCCAGTGCCTCACACATGCTAGGCAAGTGTTATACCACTGATCCACAACCCCAACCCTCAACCATGGATTTTTAAGGGATAACTTCTGGAGCAAGGGAATCTTCCCCCACTTCTAGAGCTACCAAATATTTGACAAAACATTCAGACTGCTTCTGCTGAAGTCTATTTCTGGTCCACTTCACCCGATTCAGCTTTCTATGCCTAAACTCAGACTGAATCTTTAACTTTAGGCCTGTTTGTGGACAATACTAAATATCCAATGAAAAGCTTCCAATTCCAGCAATCAACTAAACATTTTGTCTGATAGCAAGCATCCAGACTTTATTTGAGAACACATAGATGTTTGATTGAATTTTTCATTTGTCATCTAAATTTCTGGCACTAAATACACACAGTCTTTAGAAATCATAGGAGAGATTCATTCTCTCGGCATTTCATGCATCTGCCCTACAATGTTGTCTTTCTGTTCTAAAAGAAAGTTCCACTGTGCGTTGAAAGTGGCAGCAGTGTGGAAATCTGTCATAAGAGAGAAACTGGATATTTAGGAGACTATTCTATTCTTCTGGGAAGCCAGTGCCCATCATGAGCTCAAATTGCTTTCTGTGTCCTTTGGGGTAAGCTAGATTATGCTGTGGTAGGCCAAAATGTCCCAAATCTCTGTGGCTCAAACAGCAAAGGTTTATTTTTTCACTGTGTAACACGTTCAGCATGAGTCTGGGTGGCAGTAGTTGGAGGTATTGAGGGTCTTGCTCAGTAGTTACTCAGGAATCCAAACTGCACATATTTATTTCTGCATTTGCTCTATAGGGGAAGAGCAGGGATTGTGGGTTTCCTAGTACCATTTTGTAAAATCTCAAGTTGGAAGGAATCCTTATTTGATAGCTAGCCCTAGTCACAGGGACACATCTAAATTTACAGCATAGTCCCCTGAGTATGGTCCAGAAGCAGGATGAGGGCCAGATAACTGTGAACAGTATTAATGCTTGTCACACATCCATTCAGGTCTCAGGAAAAATTCAGCAAAAGGACTCTTTAAATCTGTGTTTCTTCCTAATGCAAAATCCTTCTGATTCCCTCAGACTAAATACAGGGTAATAATTTATTAATGCATGATTATATAGATAAGATCACTGGAAATATGCGTTATTATTTTTAAAAATATTCTTAGTTGTAGATGGACATAATATCTTTATATTTTTTTTTTAATGTGACTTGAACCCAGTGCCCTGCCCATGCTAGGCAAGTGCTCTACCACTGAGCCACTACCCCAGCCCTGGAAGTATGCTTTATTTGGAATATAAAAGTTTATTTTCTCTTTCTCTTTAGAGAAAGCAAATATGTAAAATTAAGGTGTGCCTGAATCTTTCATAAAATAGAAAGATGTATAGAAACATACACATAGATGCTATAAGCTCCATTAGAAAAAAGACAATATTTTATTCAACTCAGTTTCACTGCTGCCTAATAGGATCCCCCCATGCCCTACCCCTAGGGTTCAGCACAATTTCCGTAACCTATTTGCAATATAAAATTGCAATATAAAACAAAGCAATACATATCAAATCAAATTACATGTAGAGCTATAATGAACAAGACAATGATTTAGATTCCAGAACACTAGATAGAGGATAAATTCAACACATAAACTATATGTTTTGAGGGGTAACAATTTCATGTTTCTAAAACCTTTGCCTACAAATATTTAACAATAAAAAATTCTTTTGTTAAATCTAAACTTTCACCCTTAAACTGTTCCCATAAATTTGATATCAAAGGTGGAGGGATATGATTGGCATTCTGCATTTGAGTTGAGTTTAAAATACCTCTTACTAGTTCACAAAATTACTTAAGAACATTTGCTACTTGCATGTCATAATACACACCTTAGTATATGTGGTATTTATTTTTGCCATGCACTATATATACATTTTTTTTTTTCTCTCCCCCTCTGACCTTTCTCTCTTCCCCTCTTTACTGTGATACTGGGGATTGAACCCAGGGCCTTGCACATGCTGGGCAAGCACTCTACCACTGAACTATGTCTCCAGCCCCTTATTATCTCCATTTTAAAAATGAGAAACCCAAGACAAGAGAATATAACTAGCTTGTCTGATGTCACACAGCTCACAGTAGGACTGTGATACAGCCATGAACCCACAATGTCTAGGTACCACATGGAGATAATATGAAAGAGACTGTCCTTTGTGTAGAATCAATTCACATCAGAGCCACAATGTGCAAGAACAGGACAAGGAGGACTGTTTTCTGCACATCCTACCAATGTAATTTTGGAAATTCTAGAGAGTGCAATTAAGCACCACACTGTCCCTACACTGTCTTCCATAGTGACCCCACTCCTTGTACCCCAACCCACCTCCCTGGGGAGAACTGTCCCTGGTTATCTCCAATTCTCCCCTACAGTGTAACTCCATGCTGTCCCTTCCATTCCTGCACTGCCCCACCCTTCACCCTATATTGCCACCTACACAGTCCCCTAGAGTGTGTAACCCATTTTCAGGACTCTTTTTCTCTTGTACATCTGAAACTCTCTTTGGTTCTTATTTTGGTAATTTCTATTTCTCTTTTCATTTATTCATTTATGTGAAAATATCTTCCTTCACTCCCATAAGTACATTTTTAATAGGTGCTTTCAAGAATTTGTCAGTTAATTACAGCATCCTGGACATTTTGAGATTAGTTTCTATTGCCTGCTTTTTGACTTGCATAGGGATTATATTTCCTGTTTCTTCCCAGAACTGGGGATTGAACCTGGGGCCTCAGGCATAGTAGGCAAACCTTCGACCACTCCTTCGACCACTGAGTTACACCTCCAATTCTCTTCATTTTCTTTTTCAGATAAAATCTCATTTAAATTGCCCAGGCTGACCCCAAACTTTTGATCCTCATGCCTCAGCCTCCCAAGTAGCTGGGATTACAAGCCTGTGTCACCATGTCTGACTTTATCTCATCAATTTTTTTAAAAAAATTTGGTACTGGGGCTTGAACACAGGGGTGCTGAGTATCCCCAGTCCTTTTTATTTTCTTAACTTTGAGATAGGGTCTCACTAAATTGCTTAGGGCCTCACTAAATTACAGAGGCTAGCCTCTAATTTGAGATACTCCTGCCTCAGCCTCCTGAGCTGCTGGGATTACAGGCACACACCAACACCCTAGCACTACAAATGACAGCTATGGAGACTGCAGATTCTGTTGCATTTTTTAAAAGAAAGTTGATTTTGCTAGTAGTGAATCAACCTGATTGGACTTGAACTTCAATCTCTATTTCCTTATGGTGAGCACAACTGAATTTCTCATTCAGTTCATCAACTTTCAACTACTGTTCTTACACGGGTCCCCAGGATTCTGCCCTGTTTATGTCCTATTCAGGTATCTGCCAATAATTTGTGTATACACGTTTGAATGCTTATTTTGGAATTTGATCCTTTGCAGTTTCTTCCCTTCCAAAATTTCTTCCCTGACATTCCAGGTATTCTATAAGCCCAAAAATATATTCTCTGCAACCAAAGTTAAGACTCTAGTTTTCTCCCTGCTTGGGTCATATACAGATTGTGAGATACTTTATGATAAAATGTTTAAGCTTGCAATTATTTCTGTTATAATTTCATCATTCGGTGTTTGACTCCTTCCCAATTCTGGTTACCTATTTCTTTCCCTCCTGACACACACACACACACACACACACACACACACACACACACCCCAAAAAACAAAACCAAAAAAAAAACCATAAAGATCCAAATGATGATCATCAAGAATTGAATGGATAAATACATTTTATTATGTTCATATCATAGGATATTATGAAGCAATTAAAACTAACAAATAGTACCTATATCAATGACATTAAATCTTTTACCTTAAATTACTTTGCAGTCTTTACATGAACCAAACAGGGAGAAAACTAGAATTTTACTGTGGTTGCAGAGAATATATTTTGGGACCTATAGAATACATTTCACACAGTATTGTGCATATATTAGAGCTGATGAACAAATGTGAATACATTTATTTTTAACTAAATTTTATTGTTTCTCATGATTCACTCCTTGTGTTGTATATTATATGGATTTTAAAAAATAGATAATAACATGTATCCACGACTAAAGGATCATGTGGGATAGTTTGACCATCTGCTGATAACAAACGTTTGACAGGGAATCAAGAGAAGTCTAGTGTCATCAGTGCAAGTGTGCCCCTCAGTGTTGGCACCAAACCTTGCTTTCCTTTCAAGTTAGGGTCATATCAGCAGCAGTCATCAACCAACCAATGGGATCTGCTTGGTGGTGGCTGGGTTGACTGTTGAAACAGTAAGAGTTGCTGACCTGACTGCATGACAGCATGGCCACTTGGGTTCCTGTAGAGATGTCCTCAGTTTCCACCTTTTTTGCCAAGGGGATGCTTCTTGCCTGATTGAGAGGGATTCTCAATACCACTATTTGGAGGTCATTGAGCTCTTGTCCTGCCAGGCTGTATAGGCAATTTTGAAGTGGGGTTGAGGGCCAGGGGTGTCCCTGTTATTGGGAACACATGCCTCTTCAAATATATATATATATATATATATATATATATATATATATATATATATGTTGTAGATGGACCTTTATTTTATTTATTTTTATGTGATGCTGAGAATTGAACCCAGTGCCCCACACATGCTAGACAAGTGCTCTACCACTGAGCTACGACCCCAACCCTACACTTGCCTCTTATAGATACAGACTTAATGTTTTCAGAAATCCTAATGAAAGCAGATCCTGCACAAAGTGGATATCAGAGTTAATACTATGAGGACACAAAATAATGAGAATAGTGTTACCAAAGATAACAAAATATTGCATGGTGTCTGCATATTCCCATTGATTTGAGTGTGTCTTCAGAACACTGAATGTAACAAAAACCCAAGATGTTTTTGGAAATTGTATGCTCTTTAGCAACTTTGTGTGAATTTTTATACAAACACTGTTTCATGAATCATATAAAATGTTTTTAAAATAGAAAAAATAAATAAACATCTTCCATGTTCAACTACACTTTACCTTCCTTCCTCTGAACCACTTGCAGCCACCGATCTTTTTCCTGACTTGATGTTATGTATTTCACATAAATGTTATACAGTTAGAATCATACTCTATGTAGCCTACCAGATTTGGGTAAATATCAAGAATCATATAATGAGAATACATTTAGCTTTATAAGAAACTGCCAAATTGTTTTCAAGCGGCCTGCACCATTCTTGCATTCCCACCAGCAGTAAATGAGGACTCTTTCTCCTCCTCACCTTTGCCAACATTGAGTGTCAGTGTTTGGGATTTTAGACCATTTAATAGATATGTCATAGTATCTCATTTTAATTTGCAGATCTCTAATGACAGATGATGCTGAGCATTTTCATGTCCTTACATGAAAAGTTCTGTATGTAAGGTATAAAGCCGCCCCTCTCTCCCTTTACAGGAATTTCCCGCCTCCCAACCACTTGTCAATCTGCGCTCCGCCTGCCTCTTCCGTTACAGGAATTTCCGGCAACCCCATCACCTGTCAGTTTGCGCTCTGCCCGCCTCTTACATTACAGGAATTTCTGACTTACGCTGCCCCATCTTCCTGCCTCCCACGTTACAGTCCTAACATGCTATTGGTTCATCAGTCAGCCTGCAAGAATTCTCTGCCATTGGTTCCTCCCAGCCCCCGAGATTCCAATATCTGGGGGAAGCCATACGCCATCTTTTCTTCTTTCTTCCCTTCTTTTCCCCCAAGCGGACGTGAATCGTCGCATAAATAAAGTCTCTTGCGTGAGATCTCGTGTCTGCGGAGCGTTTTTCTGGGAGCTATCTGCGAGCCACAACTGCCCCTAACATCTGGTGCTGCATTTTGCATTTTTTATTTTTCCTAACACTGTATACCTCAGAACTTTTGCCCATTTTATAACTGGGATGTTCATTTTCTTATTATTGGGTTTTAAGAATTCTTTGTATATTTTGGATGCCAGTATATCATGGTCAGTTTGGGCTGCTATATAAAATACACCATAGACTGGGTGCCTTAACAACAATCATTTATTTTTTTCACATTTGTGGAGGTGGGATGCCTAAGATCAAGTTGTCGCCAGATCTGGTGCCTGATGAAGGCCTGTTTCTTGGTTTGTAGATGACTGTCTTCTCACATGGTAGAGACGGAGAGAGACAGGGTGGAGAGAGAGCGAGTGTGACAGAGAGAGAGAGAGACAGAGACAGAGACAGAATTTTCATGTCTTATTAAAAGGACACTAATCTCCATTCATGAGAGTCCCACCCTCAGGACCTAATTATTTCCCAATAACTCCATCCCCTAATTGTTGGGCAGCCCTCTGGGCAGAAGACAATCAGATGCGTCAGGGAGACCAGTCACAGTAGGAACTCGTTTATTGAGGAAGTCACACAGCTTTTATGTAGGGTGGAGGCTAGGCGGGAACCAATCAGCTTAAAGGTCAGCAAGGGGGGTGGTTCACGCAGGTGAGAGTCCCATAGGAGTATACGGCAAGCATGAGCTGATCACGTTCGCGGAACTGTTGTTAACCAATCCCTGACGGTGGTCCGATTTATCTATTGTCATTAACTTTTTTTTTTTTTTTTTTAATTTTTTTTATTTTTTTACGTTTACATAGGGTAATGATGTTTATTTTATTTTCCCCTCCCCCCCACCCCTCCCACCCCTCCCACCCCTCTTTTCCCTCTACACAGTCCTTCTTTCCTTCATTCTTACCGCTCTCCTTAGCCTAACTCTAAACCTAACCCTAAACCTAATGCTAGCCCGTCCCACGCCCCATTATATGTCCTCATCTGCTTATCAGCGAGATCATTCGTCCTTTAGTTTTTTGAGATTGGCTTATCTCACTTAGCATGATATTCTCCAATTTCGACCATTTGCCTACAAATGCCATAATTTTATCATTCTTCATTGTGGAGTAATATTCCATTGTATAAATATGCCACAGTTTCTTTATCCATTCATCAACTGAAGGGCATCTAGGTTGGTTCCACAATCTTGCTATGGTGAATTGAGCAGCAATGAACATTGATGTGGCTGTATCTCTGTAGTATGCTGATTTTAAGTCCTTTGGGTATAGGCCAAGGAGTGGGATAGCTGGGTCAAATGGTGTTTCCATTCCAAGCTTTCTGAGGAATCTCCACACTGCTTTCCAGAGTGGCTGCACTAATTTGCAACCCCACCAGCAATGTATGAGTGTTCCTTTTTCACCACATCCTCGCCAACACCTATTGCTGCTTGTGTTCTTGATAATCGCCATTCTAATTGGGGTGAGATGAAATCTTAGGGTAGTTTTGATTTGCATTTCCCTTATTACTAGGGATGTTGAACATTTTTTCATATATCTGGTGATTACTTGTACATCTTCTTCTGTGAAGTGTCTGTTCATTTCCTTAGCCCATTTGTTGATTGGATTATTTGTATTCTTCGTGTAGAGTTTTTTGAGTTCTTTATAGATTCTGGAAATTAGCGCTCTATCTGAGGTATGGTTGGCAAAGATATTCTCCCACTCTGTAGGCTCTCTCTTCACATTTCTGATAGTTTCCTTTGCTGAGAGAAAGCTTTTTAGTTTGAATCTATCCCAGTTGTTGATTCTTGCTTTTATTTCTTGTGCTATGGGAGTCCTGTTAAGGAAATCTGATCCTAAGCCAACAAGTTGAAGATTTGGACCTACTTTTTCTTCTATAAGATGCAGGGTCTCTGGTCTGATTCCGAGGTCCTTGATCCATTTTGAGTTGAGTTTTGTGTAGGGTGAGAGATAGGGGTTTAATTTCATTCTATTGCATATAGTTTTCCAGTTTTCCCAGCACCATTTGTTGAAGAGGCTATCTTTTCTCCATTGCATATTGTTGGAACCTTTGTCTAGTATGAGAAAATTGTATTTATTTGGGTTTGTGTCCATGTCCTCTATTCTGTACCATTGATCTACCTGTCTATTTTGGTACCAATACCATGCCGTTTTTGTTACTATTGCTTTGTAGTAGAGTTGAAGATCTGGTATTGCAATATCCCCTGCTTCGCTCTTGCTACTGAGGATTGCTTTAGCTATTCTAGGTTTTTTATTCTTCCAGATGAATTTCATAATTGCTTGCTCTATTTCTGCAAGGTACATCATTGGGATTTTAATTGGAATTACATTGAATCTGTATAGCACTTTAGGTAGTATAGCCATTTTGACGATATTAATTCTGCCTATCCAGGAACATGGGAGATCTTTCCATCTTCTAAGGTTTTCTTGAATTTCTTTCTTTAGTGTTCTGTAGTTCTCATTGTAGAGGTCTTTCACCTCTTTTGTGAGATTGATTCCCAAGTATTTTATTTTTTTTGAAGCTATTGTGAATGGGGTAGTTTTCCTAATTTCTCTTTCTGAAGATTCATCACTTATGTATAAAAATGCATTGGATTTATGAGCATTGATCTTGTAACCTGCTACTTTACTGAATTCACTTATGAGTTCTAAAAGTTTTCTGGTGGAATTTCCAGGTTCCTCTAAATATATAATCATGTCATCAGCGAACAGGGATAGTTTGAGTTCTTCTTTTCCTATTCGTATCCCTTTAATTTCTTTGGTTTGTCTGATTGCTCTGGCTAGAGTCTCAAGGACGATGTTGAATAGAAGCGGTGAAAGAGGGCATCCCTGCCTTGTTCCAGTTTTTAGGGGGAACGCTTTCAGTTTTTCACCATTTAGAATGATATTAGCCATGGGCTTAGCGTAGATGGCCTTTATAATGTTTAGGAATGTTCCCACTACCCCAATTTTTTCTAGTGTTTTGAGCATGAAGGGATGCTGTATTTTATCAAATGCTTTTTCTGCATCTATTGAAATAATCATGTGATTCTTAACTTTAAGTCTGTTGATATGGTGAATGACATTTATTGATTTCCGAATGTTGAACCAACCTTGCATCCCTGGGATAAAACCCACTTGATCATGGTGCACTATCTTTTTAATATATATTTGTATGCGATTTGCTAAAATTTTGTTGAGAATTTTTGCATCGATGTTCATTAAGGATATTGGTCTGAAATTTTCTTTCCTCGATGTGTCTCTGTCTGGTTTAGGTATCAGGGTGATATTGGCTTCATAGAACGAGTTTGGTAGGGTTCCCTCCTCTTCTATTTCATGGAATAGTTTGAGGAGTATTGGAATGAGTTCTTCTTTAAAGGTTTTGTAGAACTCGGCTGAGAACCCATCTGGTCCTGGACTTTTCTTTGTTGGTAGGCTTTTGATGACCTCTTCTATTTCATTGCTTGAAATTGGTTTATTTAAGTTGTGTATGTCCTCCTCGTTCAGTTTAGGTAGTTCATATGTCTCTAGAAATTTGTTGATGTCTTCGAGGTTTTCTGTTTTGTTGGAGTATAGATTTTCGAAATAGCTTCTAATTATGTTTTGTATTTCACTCGTGTCTGTTGTGATGTTTCCTTGTTCATTCCGAATTTTAGTAATTTGAGTTTTCTCCCTCTTTCTCTTTGTTAGTGTGGCTAAGGGTTTATCTATTTTATTTATTTTTTCAAAGAACCAACTATTTATTTTGTTAATTTTTCCAATTGTTTCTTTTGTTTCGATTTCGTTGATTTCGGCTCTGATTTTAACTATTTCCTGTCTTCTACTACTTTTGGTATTGGTCTGCTCTTCTTTTTCTAGTGCTTTGAGCTGTAGTGTTAAGTCGTTTATTTGTTGATTTCTACTTCTTTTTTTGAATGCACCCCATGAAATAAATCTTCCTCTAAGTACTGCTTTCATAGTGTCCCAGAGATTTTGATATGATGTGTCTTTGTTCTCGTTTACTTCTAAGAATTTTTTTATTTCCCTCCTGATGTCTTCTGTTATCCATTCATCATATAATAGTGTATTATTTAGTCTCCAGGTATTGGAGAAGTTTCTGTTTTTTATTCTGTCATTTATTTCTAATTTCAATCCATTATGATCTGATAGAGTACAAGGTAGTATCTCTATCTTCTTGTATTTACTAACAGTAGCTTTGTGGCATAAAATATGGTCTATTTTAGAGAAGGATCCATGTGCTGCTGAGAAGAAAGTATATTCATTCTGTGTTGGATGGTATATTCTATATATGTCCGTTAAGTCTAAATTGCTGATTGTGTTGTTGAGATCTATAGTTTCTTTATTCAATTTTTGTTTGGACGATCTATCCAGTGGTGAGAGAGGTGTGTTAAAATCGCCTAGTATTATTGTGTTGTGGTCTATTTGATTTCTGGAATTGAGAAGGATTTGTTTGACGTACGTGGATGAGCCAATGTTCGGGGCATAGATATTTATGATTGCTATGTCTTGCTGATTTATGCTTCCCTTAAGCAGCATGTAATGTCCTTCTTTATCCCTTCTGACTAGTTTTGGTTTGAAGTCCACATTATCTGAGATGAGGATGGATACTCCAGCTTTTTTGCTGTGTCCGTGTGCATGGTATGTTTTTCCCCATCCTTTCACCTTTAGTCTATGGGTGTCTCTTTCTATGAGATGAGTCTCTTGCAGGCAGCATATTGTTGGATTTTTCTTTTTAATCCAATCTGCCAGTCTGTGTCTTTTGATTGATGAATTCAGGCCATTAACATTCAGGGTTATTATTGTGATATGATTTGTATTCCCAGTCAATTGACTCATATTTGTTTTTGACATGATTTGGTTTCTCCTTTATTTGGCTATTCCTTTAGGCTAGCGCCTCCTGTTGCTGATTTGCATCGTTGTTTTTCATCTCTTCCTCATGGAATATTTTGCTGAGAATGTTCTGTAATGCTGGCTTTCTTTTTGTAAATTCCTTTAGCTTTTGTTTATCATGGAAGGATCTTATTTCATCGTCAAATTTGAAGGTAAGTTTTGCTGGGTATAAGATTCTTGGTTGGCATCCATTTTCTTTCAGGGCTTGGTATATGTTGTTCCATGCCCTTCTAGCTTTTAGGGTCTGGATTGAAAAATCTGCTGATATTCTTATTGGTTTCCCTCTGAATGTAATTTGATTCTTTTCTCTCGCGGCCTTTAAAATTCTGTCTTTATTTTGTATGTTAGGTATTTTCATAATAATGTGCCTTGGTGTGGGTCTGTTGTAATTTTGTATGTTTGGAGTTCTATAAGCCTCTTGTATTTGGTTTTCCATTTCATTCTTCAGATTTGGGAAATTTTCTGTTATTATTTCATTGAATAGATTGTTCATTCCTTTGGTTTGTTTCTCTAAGCCTTCCTCAATCCCAATAATTCTCAAATTTGGCCTTTTCATGATATCCCATAGTTCTTGGAGATTCTGTTCATGATTTCTTACCATCTTCTCTGTTTGTTCAACTTTGTTTTCAAGGTTAAATATTTTGTCTTCAATGTCTGAGGTTCTGTCTTCCAGGTGTTCTATCCTATTGGTTATGCTTTCTATGGAGTTTTTAACTTGGTTTATTGTTTCCTTCATTTCAAGGATTTCAGTTTGGTTTTTTTTCAGTATCTCTAACTCTTTATTGAAATGATCTCTTGCTTCCCGTATTTGGTCTTTTAACTGTTGATTGGTGTGATCATTTAATGCCTGCATTTGCTCTTTCATCTCCTCCTTCAATGCCTGCATTTGCTCTTTCATCTCCTCATTAGCTTCCCTGATCGTTTTAATTACGTACATTCTGAACTCCCTTTCTGACATTTCTTCTGCTGTGCTGTCATTGGGTTTTATTGATGTAGTATCTAGGTTTGTTTGGGACATTTTCTTCCCTTGTTTTCTCATAATGGTCAGTTGTCAGTGGGACCCTGAGATATTGCAGTTTTCCACTATTGGCTTATAGTGTCCCAGTAGATTTCCAGTGTATCACCTCCCAGCCTTCAGTAGCCTGATGTCTTGGAGGAATCTGATAAAGCAGCTCATTCGAAGAATACTGCCCCTAGCCCCCTACTGGTTCCACGTTTTGGAACTGGCTCTGTGCGGAAATGCTCTCACTGTGGGCCTGCACCGTGCAGCTGGCCGTGTGGGAAAAGCCCACTGCCGGAGTGTGGAAGACTACCTTGGGAAGACTCTAGCTGCCCTGCCCGGCTCCGCTAAGCCACCTCTATCTGGGCCTGCCACCCGGGCTGAGCTTTACCCAGTGGGCAGACTCACCCGTGGCTCTATTTCAGTCTGAGTCTCTCTATGCCTCCCCCTCTTAGCTCCTGGGTTCTGGAGCGACCGGGGGTGCAGTCTCCCTCTAGGCCGCCATCTTGGATCTCCCCGTGAAGAGAGTCCGCAGCCGGAGTGGGCAGAGCCGCCTGAAGAGGTCTCCGGCTGCCCTGCCCTGATCTCTGAGGCTGCTTGCAGATCGAGGCTCTCCGCTGGTTCTTTGCAGGAGTACACTGCGCTGCAGCGGCTCCGGGACTCGGAGCCTGCTCTGTTCAGAAAGGCTCTCACTAGCGGGCCAGTTCCGTTCCGAGAACCTGGAGAAGCTGGCTGTGTGGGCGGGGCCCACCGCCGGAGTGCGCAGGACTGCCTGTGGATGACTCTAGCTGCCCTGCCTGGCTCCGATAAGCCACCTCTATCTGGGCCTGCCACCCGGGCCGAGCTTTACCCAGTGGGCAGACTCACCCGTGGCTCCACTTCAGTCCGAGTCTCTCAATGCCTCCCCTTCTTAACTCCTGGGTTCTGGAGCGACTGGGGGTGCAGTCTCCCTCTAGGCCGCCCTCTTGGATTGCCCCGTGAAGAGAGCCCACAGCCGGAGTGGGCAGAGCCGCCTGAAGAGGTCTCCAGCTGCCCTGCCCTGATCCCTGAGGCTGCTTGCAGATCGAGGCTCTCCGCTGGTTCTTTGCAGGAGTACACTGCGCTGCGGCAGCTCCGGGACTCGGAGCCTGCTCTGTTCAGAAAGGCTCTCACTAGCGGGCCAGTTCCGTTCCGAGAACCTGGAGAAGCTGGCTGTGTGGGCGGGGCCCACCGCCGGAGTGCGCAGGACTGCCTGTGGATGACTCTAGCTGCCCTGCCCGGCTCCGATAAGCCACCTCTATCTGGGCCTGCCACCCGGGCCGAGCTTTACCCAGTGGGCAGACTCACCCGTGGCTCCACTTCAGTCCGAGTCTCTCAATGCCTCCCCTTCTTAACTCCTGGGTTCTGGAGCGACTGGGGGTGCAGTCTCCCTCTAGGCCGCCCTCTTGGATTGCCCCGTGAAGAGAGCCCGCAGCCGGAGTGGGCAGAGCCGCCTGAAGAGGTCTCCGGCTGCCCTGCCCTGATCCCTGAGGCTGCTTGCAGATCGAGGCTCTCCACTGGTTCTTTGCAGGAGTACACTGCGCTGCAGCGGCTCTGTCATTAACTTTTGAAACCGCCTTTGAGGCCTTGATCTAGCTCACTCACCAGGGAGTAAGGAGTCAGCCTGAGTTAGTTAACGTGTCATTAGTCCCAACACCTAATACCATCACAGTGGAGATTAGGATTTCGATTTGTGAATTTAGGGGAATTCAATCCATAACATTTTACATCTAGTTTGCAAAATCATGTACTCTCAGGCAAAATGCATTCATTCTCCTTTCCACATACAAAATACGTTAGTCTTCACTCTAGTATCAATAGTGAAGTCCAAAGTCTCATGTAAATATAACCTAAATCAGCTATAGATGACACTCAAGATACATTCATTCTGAGGCAAAATTCCCCTCCATCTGTGAATCTCTGAAATGAAACAAGTGATTTGCTTCCAGGTACAAACCTGTGACAGGCATAGGGCAGACATTCTCTTTTTTAAAGGAGCATGAGAAAGAAGGAAGGGGTGATGGACCCCAAGCAAGTCCAAAATCTATCAAGGAAAAACTCACATGGCTCATAAATAGTCTCTTTTGGCTTTCTGCCCTGTCCTGTAGGCCACTCCAACCGTCATCCTGATCCCAGGACCCACTGGCACAGTGGCCACCTGCCCCCAAGCTCTGCCAGAAGCCCTTCTGACTTGGCTGGTTTGTTTTGTCCCAACCTTTATAACCAAGATTAATGCAGTCCTGTCCCCTGTAGTAGAGTGGCAGCCCTGTGGTCTGAGTCATCTTGAGGTGCTTCTTCCCTGTTCTCTAACACATTTGCATTTTTCCTTCATCCTGTCCCACTTTCTCCTTTCCTTTAGTTCCAGTTGTCAGGGTCTCAGCTGGTAGAATTCCATCTCTATGTCTGGCTTCCATGGAGGTGGCTGGGTCTGTGGTCCACACTCTCCTTTATCAAATGGTCAACTTGGTATTTCTCTCTCTCTCTCTCTCTCTCTCTCTCTCTCTCTCTCTCAACATGGAAAAGATAAGAATTTATTTTCCAAATCTTTTAAGTTCTGGTTCCTTTTTGCTTAAGAATTCTGCATTTAATTCATTTTTCTTTTCTCATATCTTACTATAAACAGTCAGGGGAACCAAACCACTCTGTCAACACTTCACTCATGAATCTCCTCTGCTAAATATCCAGTAGGATCACTCAAGATGTCTACCTTGTGGCACAGGATGTAGTACCAGTTACTAACCAGGTGGAGACAAAGGATAGTAGTTTGAGGCCAATCTCACAACTTAGTAAGACTCTGTCTTAAATAAAAGAAGAAAAAAAGTAAAAAGGACTGGGGATATATTACAGTGGGTTCAGTCTCTAGTAACAGAAAAGGAAAAAGTTCTACCTTCCTTAAAACACAAATCAACCAAATCTTTGTCACTTTATAACAAGGATTACGTTTTTTTCCTTGATCAAAAATATGTTCCTCATTTCCATCTGAGATCTCATCAGATTCACCTTTCACATCCATATTTCTACCCCACATTCTATACACAAATTTTGTGTTCTCTAAGTACCTACTCTCTCATCATTAAGTATGATTTAGCTGTGCATTTTTTTGCAAATATTTTTAATTAATTTATTTCTAGTTTTGCAGATTTTTATTATGAATGGTGCTTCATTTTGTCAAGTGTTTTTTCCTGCATCTATTGCTATGATTGTAATTTTTCTGCTTTAATTTGTTGATGTGATAGATTATATTGATTGATTTCTGAATGCTAAACCTTACAGTCCTGGGATAAACCCTACTTGGTTGTGGTATATGATTCTTTTTATGCCGTTGCTAATATTTTGCTGAGAATTTTTGTACATATCATGAGAGACATTGGTCAGTAGTTTTCTTTTATTGTAATGACTTTGCCTGGTTTGAATATTAGGGCAATGCTAATTTCTTAGAATGAGTCAGGAAGGATTCACTTTGCTTGTATTTTCTGGAAGATATTGTAGAGAATCGACATAATTTCCTCTTGAAATTTCTAGTAGAATTCTCTAGTGAACCCATCTTGGCCTATTCTTTCTATTTTGATGGTGTTCATTGTTTTAATTTCTTTGATAGATATGGTCCATTCATATTATCTATTTGTTCTAGTGTAAGTTTTGGTACATTATGTTTTTTAAGGAATTGATCTATTTCATACAGATTGTCAAATTTAGGAACACAGAGTTGTTCACAATATTCCTTTATTATCTTTTAAATCCTTGGGATCAGTAGTGATGGTGTTGTTTTCATTTCTTATATTAGTGTTTGTGTCTTTTTTCTTTTATTCCAAGTTATTCTGTTTGGAGGTTTAGCAACTTTGTTACTATTGTCAAAGAATTAGCCTTTATTTTCCTTAATTCTCTTTATTGATTTAACTTCAGTGACTTTGTTCTAAATTTTATTTGTTTTTCTTCTTATTTCGATTTCAACTTATTCTTTTTCTAATTTTCAGGTGTACAGGTATACATTATTTTATGTTTTCCTTCTTTTCAAACATGCATATTTCACTGCATAATCGTTGCAGATTCTATGCCACATTTATTTGCAAAAAAGTAGGGTGTGATCACTATGTGAAACTTTTTTTTAAAAAGTTATTCTGGTAATTCTTGAAAATCATTTATTACTAAGCTGTCTTTGATGCAAGATTAGGATGCATGAAATAATCTTGATTATATGTTAAAAATTATTAGTCCAAATTGATGCACATCACTGTTCTTTGACAGTTTAGTGAATATTTTTCCAATCTTTTTTTCCCCCCAAAAATGTACCACAATAGTTGTTATGGATTTGTGCATTACAGTTAAATATATATTTTTTAATTGTAAACAAATGGTATACATGTTGTTTCTCTGTTTGTACATGGAGTAAAGGCATACCATTTGTGTAATCATAAATTTACATGTTGTTTGATTCATTCTGTTATTTTTTCCCTTCCCCCCCCTCCCACCCCTATTTTCCCTCTATACAGTCCTTCCTTCCTCCATTCTTGCCCCCTCCCTAACCCTAACTCTAACCCTAACACTAACCCCTCCCACCCCCCATTATGTGTCATCATCCACTTATTAGCGATATCATTTGTCCTTTGGTTTTTTTGAGATTGGCTTATCTCACTTAGCATGATATTCTCCAATTTCATCCATTTGCCTGCAAATGCCATAATTTTATCATTCTTTATGGCTGAGTAATATTCCATTGTATATATATACCACAGTTTGTTTATCCATTCATCAATTGAAGGACATCTAGGTTGGTTCCACAATCTGGCTATTGTGAACTGAGCAGCTATGAACATTGATGTGGCTGTATCTCTGTAGTATGCTGATTTTAAGTCTTTTGGGTATAGGCCAAGGAGTGGGATAGCTGGGTCAAATGGTGGTTCCATTCCAAGTTTTCTAAGGAATCTCCACACTGCTTTCCAGAGTGGCTGCACTAATTTGCAACCCCACCAGCAATGTATGAGTGTACCTTTCTCCCCACATCCTCGCCAACACCTGTTGTTGCTTGTATTTTTGAAAATCGCCATTCTAATTGGGGTGAGATGGAATCTTAGGGTGGTTTTGATTTGCATTTCTCTTATTACTAGAGATGTTGAACATTTTTCCATATGTTTGTTGATTGCTTGTAGATCTTCTTCTGTGAAGTGTCTATTCATTTCCTTAGCCCATTTGTTGATTGGGGTATTTGCATTCTTGGTGTAGAGTTTTTTGAGTTCTTTATAGATTCTGGAGATTAGTGCTCTATCTGAAGTATGATTGGCAAAGATTTTCTTCCACTCTGTGGGCTCTTTCTTCGCATCGCTGATAGTTTCCTTTGCTGAGAGAAAGCTTTTTAATTTGAATCTATCCCAGTTATTGATTCTTGCTTTTATTCCTTGTGCTATGGGAGTCCTGTTAAGGAAGTCTGGTCCTAAGCCGAGATGTTGAAGATCTGGACCTACTTTTTCTTCTATAATCTGCGGGGTCTCTGGTCTGATTCCGAGGTCCTTAATCCATTTTGAGTTTAGTTTCGTGCTTGGTGAGAGATATGGGTTGAGTTTCATTCTGTTGCATATGGATTTCCAATTCTCCCAGCACCATTTGTTGAAGAGGCTATCTTTTCTCCATTGCATATTTTTGGCTCCTTTGTCTAGTATGAGAAAATTGTATTTATTTGGGTTTGTGTCCGTGTCCTCTATTCTGTACTATTGATCTACCTTTCTATTTTGGTACCAATACCATGACGTTTTGTTACTAGTGCTTTGTAGTAGAGATGAAGATCTGGTATTGCGTTACCCCCTGCTTCACTCTTTCTGCTAAGGATTGCTTTAGCTATTCTGGGTTTCTTATTCTTCCAGGTGAATTTCATAATTTCTTGCTCTATTTCTGTAAGGTACGTCATTGGGATTTTAATGGGAATTGCATTGAATCTGTATAGCACTTTTGGTAGTATGGCCATTTTGACAATATTAATTCTTCCTATCCAAGAACATGGGAGATCTTTCCATCTTCTAAGGTTTTCTTTAATTTTTTTCTTTAGTGTTCTGTAGTTCTCATTGTAGAGGTCTTTCACCTCTTTCGTGAGATTAATTCCCAAGTATTTTATTTTTTCGATGCTATTGTGAATGGGGTAGTTTTCCTAATTATGCTTTCCAAAGATTCATCACTTATGTATAAAAATGCATTAGATTTATGTGCATTGATCTTATATACCACTACTTTACTGAATTCACTTATGAGTTCTAAAAGTTTTCTGGTGGAATTGACTGGTTCCTCTAAGTATATAATCATGTCATCAGCAAATAGGGATAGTTTGAGTTCTTCTTTTCCTATTCGTATCCCTTTAATTTCTTTGGTTTGTCTAATTGCTCTGGCTAGAGTTTCAAGGACGATATTGAATAGAAGCGGTGAAAGAGGGCATCCCTGCCTTGTTCCAGTTTTTAGAGGGAATGCTTTCAGTTTTTCACCATTTAGAATGATATTAGCCATGGGCTTAGCGTAGATGGCCTTTACAATGTTAAGGAATGTTCCCACTATCCCTATTTTTTCTAGTGTTTTGAGCATGAAGGGGTGCTGTATTTTATCCAATGCTTTTTCTGCATCTATTGAAATAATCATGTGATTCTTGACTTTAAGTCTATTGATAGGGTGAATTATATTAATGATTACCAGATGTTGAACCAACCTTGCATCCCTGGGATGAAACCCACTTGATCATGGTGCACTATCTTTTTAATATGTTTTTGTATGCAATTTGATAAAATTTTGTTGAGAATTTTTGCGTCGATGTTCATTAAGGATATTGGTCTGAAATTTTCTTTCCTCGATGTGTCTCTGTCTGGTTTAGGTATCAGGGTAATATTGGCTTCATAGAATGAGTTTGGGAGGGTTCCCTCCTCTTCTATTTTATGGAATACTTTGAGAAGTATTGGAATAAGCTCTTCTTTAAAGGTTTTGTAGAACTCGGCTGAGAACCCATCTGGTCCTGGACTTTTCTTTGTTGGTAGGCTTTTGATGAATTCTTCTATTTCATTACTTGAAATCAGTCTATTAAAATTGTGTATGTCCTCCTCGTTCAGTTTAGGTAATTCATATGTCTCTAGAAACTTGTTGATGTCTTCGAGGTTTTCTATTTTGTTGGAGTATAGATTTTCAAAATAGATTCTAATTATGTTTTGTATTTCACTCGTGTCTGTTGTGATATTTCCTTGTTCATTCCGAATTTTAGTGATTTGGGTTTTCTCTCGTCTTCTCTTTGTTAGTGTGGCTAAAGGTTTATCAATTTTGTTTATTTTTTCAAAGAACCAACTACTTATTTTGTCAATATCTTGTATTGTTTCTTTTGTTTCGATTTCGTTGATTTCGGCTCTGATTTTAACTATTTCCTGTCTTCTACAACTTTTGGTGTTGGTCTGTTCTTCTTTTTCTAGGGCTTTGAACTGTAGTGTTAGGTCGTTTATTTGTTGAGTTTTACTTCTTTTATTAAATGCGCTCCATGAAATAAATTTTCCTCTAAGTACTGCTTTCATAGTGTCCCAGAGATTTTGATATGATGTTTCTTTGTTCTCTTTTACCTCTAAGAATTTTTTAATTTCCTTCCTAATATCTTCTGTTATCCATTCATCATATAATAGCATATTGTTTAATCTCCAGGTGTTGGAGTAGTTTCTGTTTTTTACTCTTTCATTTATTTCTAACTTCAATCCATTATGATCTGATAGAATACAAGGTAGTGTCTCTATCCTCTTGTATTTGCTAACATTAGCTTTGTGGCATAATATATGGTCTATTTTAGAGAAGGATCCATGTGCTGCTGAGAAGAAGGTGTATTCGCTCTTGGTTGGATGGTATATTCTATAAATGTCTGCTAAGTCTAAATGATTGTGTTATTGAGATCTATGGTTTCTTTTTTCAATTTTTGTTTGTAAGATCTGTTCAGTGGTGAGAGAGGCATGTTAAAATCACCTAGTATCATTGTGTTATGGTCTATTTGGTTTCTGAAATTGAGAAGGATTTGTTTGACATACATGGATGAGCCACTGTTTGAGGCATAGATGTTTATGATTGTTATATCTTGCTGATTTATGCTTCCCTTAAGCAGTATGAAATGTCCTTCTTTATCCCTTCTGACTAACTTTAGCTTGAAGTCCACATTATCTGAAATGAGGATGGATACTCCAGCTTTTTTGCTGAGTCCATGTGCATGGTATGTTTTTCCCCATCCTTTCACCTTTAGTCTATGGGTATCTTTTTCTATGAGGTGAGTCTCTTGCAGGCAACATATTGTTGGATCTTTCTTTTTAATCCAATCTGCCAGTCTATGTCTTTTGATTGATGAATTCAGGTCATTAACATTCAGGGTTATTATTGAGATATGATTTGTATTCCCAGTCATTTGGTTCATTTTTAAAATTTTATTTATTTATTTATTTTTTTGACACGACTTGGTTCCTCCTTTATTTGACAATTCCTTTAGGATAATTCCTCCCTTTGCTGATTTGCTTCTTTGTTTTTTATCTCTTCCTCATGGAATATTTTGCTGAGAATATTCTGTATTGCTGGCTTTCTTTTTGTAAATTCTTTTAGCTTTTGTTTATCATGGAAGAATTTTATTTCATTGTCAAATTTGAAGGTAAGTTTTGCTGGATATAAGATTCTTGGTTGGCATCCATTTTCTCTCAGGATTTGAAAAATGTTGTTCCAGGCCCTTCTAGCTTTTAGGGTCTGGATTGAAAATCCACTGATATCGTATTGGTTTCCCCCTGAATGTAATTTGGTTCTTTTCTCTCACAGCCTTTAAAATTCTATCTTTATTTTGTATGTTAGGTATTTTCATTATAATGTGCCTTGGTGTGGGTCTGTTGTAATTTTGTATGTTTGGAGTCCTATAAGTCTCTTGAACTTGATTTTCCATTTCATTCTTCAGATTTGGGAAATTTTCTGTTATTATTTCATTGAATAGATTGTTCATTCCTTTGGTTTGTTTCTCTAAGCCTTCCTCAATCCCAATAATTCTCAAATTTGGCCTTTTCATGATATCCCATAGTTCTTGGAGATTCTGTTCATGATTTCTTACCATCTTCTCTGTTTGTTCAACTTTGTTTTCAAGGTTAAATATTTTGTCTTCAATATCTGAGGTTCTGTCTTCCAGGTTCTCTATCTTATTGGTTATGCTTTCTATGGAGTTCTTAATTTGGTTTATTGTTTCCTTCATTTCAAGGATTTCTGTTTGGTTTTTTTTCAATATCTGTAACTCTTTATTGAAATGGTTTTTTGCTTCCTGTATTTGCTCTTTTAACTGTTGATTTGTGTGATCATTCAATGCCTGCATTTGCTCTTTCATCTCATCATTCACTGCCTGCATTTGCTCTTTCATCTCATCGTTTGCTTCCCTGATTATTTTAATTATGTACATTCTGATCTCCCTTTCTGTCATTTCTTCTGCCATGCTGTTGTTGGATTTTATTGATGTAATATCTAGATTTGTTTGGGGCATTTTCTTCCCTTGTTTTCTCATGTCGTTCAGGTATCAGTGGACTGCTGAGATGTTGCAGATTTCCTCTATTGACTTATAATGTCCCTGAAGATTGCTAGTATATCCCCTCTTATCCTTCAGTAGCCTGAAGTCTTGGAGGAAGTTGATAATGCAGTGCTCCACAAGGAAGCTGCCTCTCTAGGGGTGGTGACCTTCAGGTGGGGTATATTCCCTGCTAGTGGGCAGAGGTTCCTCTACTTGTTGACCAATGGTCATCCAAAGGGGAACTAGGCTGCGGGCTGAGGCAAGGCCTGTGTCTCTGGTTTTACCATCCTTGTGGGAAAACCTCACCCAGCAGGGAAGACTCACCCGGTGGGGAGGTCTCACTGATCAGTTCCCCTCCTAGAGGTTCCCCTCAATCTACAACTACCACCTGGGCTGGGCTACCTTCCTCTGCAACGTTCCCAGGAGCCCAGACCTACCGCCTGGGCCTCGGAGCCTCACCCTTCGCAGACGAGTCTCCTTAGGCTGCCTCTCCTCAGAGAATCTGCCCGCAGTCCTGGAAACTTCGCTCCGCCCCTAAGCGTGTCTCTCTGCGGCCCTTCCACCAAGAAGCTGCCTAGGTCCTGGGACCCTGCTCTGCACCTAATTGCCTGGCTATGCGTCCCCTCCTCTGAGCCGCCACCTGGAGCCCCGTACAGTCGCTCCGATTCCCAGCGACCCGCCACACACCTCTTCCTCCGGACAGCCGCCCTGTGTTCCGGCGCGGTCACTAGGAGTCCAAGCAATTCACTGCGTGCCTCCTCCTCCTGCCAACTGCTCGTAGCCCTGGGCAGTCACTCCGAATCCAAGTGACCTGCCCCATTCCTCTTCCTCCTCCAGGTAGCCCCCCGGGTGTTCAGGAGAGGTTGCTCTGAGTCCAAGTGACCCGCCGCATGCATCCTCTGGGCAGCTGCCCGGAGCTCTGGTGCAGACACTCCGAGACCAAGCGACCCACCACGCTCCTCCTCTGAGCAGCCCCCCGGTGTTCAGGAGCAGTCGCTTTGAGTCCAAACCACTCACCACTCACCTCCTCCTCTGAGCAGCCACCCAGAGCTCTGATGTGTCACTCCGAGTCCAAGCAACCCACTGCACTCCTCTTCCTCCTCCGGGCAGCCCCTCGGTGTTCAGAAGTGGTCGCTCTGAGTCCAAACAGCTCACCGCGCAGCTCCTCCCTGGCAACTGCCCGTACCTCTGGTACAGTCACTCTGAGTCCAAGCGACCCACCGCACTCCTCCTCCTCCTCCTCTGGGCAGGCCCCAGTGTTCAGGAGTGGTTGCTCTGAGTCCAAACAGCTCGCCACACAGCTCCTCTTCTGGGCCAGCCGCCCGGAGCCCCAGTGGTTCCTCTGAGTCCAAGCGCTGTGCTGAGCAGCCTCCTCTACAATGCTCCTAGGTGTCTGTGTTCACTTCTCCAGCAGGGGGAGGGTGTCTTCTTGGGCAGCTCTACTTCACAAAGTTCCCTGCGTTCCAGGACTACCGCCCCATCCGGGATGCCTCCCCAACCGGAGAGACTCACCCAGCGGCTTTGAGTTGGTCCCAAGTCTCTCACTATCTCCTCTTTTGAATCCTGAGTCCTGGAGCAACATGAAATGCAGCCACCCTCTAGTCCACCATCTTGAAACCAGCTCACAGTTAAATATTATACTTCAGGAAAACTACTTCAGTGTTACAAAGTATGAACTTAGAAAATTTATTCTTCTGTGTCTGGAGATCTTGCGCTCTCATTGATTTTGTTAGCTGATGCATTGTCCTCAGCGCCATACATGGAAGTTGTGTTTACCACTAGTACAGCAATACTCTAAACAAACCATGCAAGTTATCTGTCCAGTATGTCTTGACAAGGCACGTGTGCTGAGAGTTCTAGGTTCCCAGCTCTCAGTGCATAAGAAGACATCCACATGCCCCTGGTGAATACATTGCTGCTCTGTTTGCCTGTTAAGTAGTGTGACAAATGAAATTATACCATGCAACAATTATGCAATGAAAGGTTATAAGCCAATTTTTGGACTGAAAAAATGGTGCAACAATTATACAGTGGTGATGATTATGCAGTGAAATATGGCACTCTTTCAATGCTGTGTACTCACATTTTCATGTAATCCAAAATATTTTCAAGTTCTCTTGAGACTTCTTTGCTCCATGTGTTATTTAATAGAGTGAGGTGTAATATACACAGCTTTTAGAACTTCACAGCTCTCTTTCTTTTCCTTTTTTAAAAATTTTCTACTTTAATTCCGCAGAGGTCTGAGCACACACTCTGTATGATTGCTACTTTTAACTTTGTTAAAGTTTGTTTTATGGTTCAGAATATGGGCTGGGGTTGTGGCTCAGTGGTAGAGTGCTTTCTTAGCATGTGTGAGGCACTGGGGTCGATTCTCAGCTCTGCATATGAATAAATGAATGAAATAAAGATCCATCAACATCTAAAGATATATTTTTTTAAAAAGTATATGGTATATCTTAATTAATGTTCCATGCAATCTTGAGACTATTGTACTCTGCCTTTTTGGAATGAAGTCCTCTATAATGTCAATTAGATTCATTTGATTAATGGTACTGTTGTATTCAACTGTGTCCTCACTGATATTCTACCTGCTGAATTGTCAAAAACTGATAGAGGGGTGTTCAAGTTTCTGTCTATAATGGTGGATTCATCCATTTCTCCTTGCAGTTCTTGCCTGGCATATATTGAGGACTTTTTGTTAAGAGCATTTACATTAAAGATTGTTATGTCTTCTTGGAGAACTGACTCCTTTATCACCATGCGATGGCACCTGTGACCCAGCTGGAGAAAGACAGCCTCTTATTTGGAAGCATAATGCTGAGCTAAATGGTACTGCCAGTGCAGAAACTGCTGACAATACATCTTAGACCCTCATGGGACTTGAAAACTAATTCAGGATATAAAACTGAAGAAGAAATCGATAGGGCAAACAGTACCTAATCAAGGAGGTCCCAGAGGTGTTCAGAGAAAGGGGAACCACAGAGGGAAGAAAGTGAGATATTAATGAATGGATAAAGTTTAGAAGAGAAGAGGATATTATGGCCCTCTGACTTTGGGTAGGGCATGGAGCAGAGTCAGTCAGAGGTACCAATGAGCTCATTCTAGACATCACTCAGATTCATAATTTTGAAAATCACTATGATGTTGGGGGAAATTGAGCTAACAGAGGACACGTGACTTATTTTATAAATCACTATGATACAGAAACTATGAAGTATTACATCAGGTGGTTTACATTCAAATACAAAATAATTACCTCCTACTAACTTGTTTATAAGTTGATTGGAGCCACACTTTTTATATAGAAACAATATTTATCAGAGTGTTTGGGAATTCAGGTTAGTCCAAATAAGCAGATCAGGCTCGAGTGTAATTGAGACGTAGTACTCCATTACCAAGACTCTACCCACTTCATAGAACAAATGAGACCAGCTTGGAGGTGTATGTTCTGACTCTGAAACCTGATAGCTGCAATAGAAGTTTTCCCTCACTTTACTTCTTAGCTAGTAAACTTCCTCTGTCCCAAGAGTCATGAATTTCACTATGGATGCCCTCCACAGCTAAAGTGTGTTGGTGAAGGTTTATTAGATGGTGTCTAGGGGGAATAGTGGGAATAGAACTCTTTACCACAGAACTGGGTTGGTCAGCAATAAGTAAACATCCCCATTAATGGCAAAGAGGTTCACAACACAAAGTTCTAGCACCTGGGGCTACTGGTTAAAAAGTGTTCACCTTTTCAGAGGTCCTTTTACTACAAAGAAATTCCTAATTCAGTATGTACCATAATATCTTAAAAGTCAAAAGGGTAAAATAAGAGGAACAAAGATACTGTAAATACACTGCCATCAGTCATGATTCAAAAAATAAAAGTACTAATATAAATACAAACACTAATTTAAAAAAAGATGTAAACAGTATATGTGAGAGTTGTGATGGATTACAGGGATCAGCTTAAGGAATGGACATAAAGCTTGCCCATTGTCACCTGGGAACTCCTGGGAACAGAGACAGAGCTCAGCTAGGACCCTGGTCTCTTGCATCTCAGGCTGTCTTTCATGACATGGCATTACTAGTGAAGAAGCTAATCAAGGCTCCCGATGTATTAAAAAAGAAAAGGGGCCCGAGGATGTAGCTCAGTTGGTAGAGTGTTTGCCTCACATGCACAAGGCCCTGGGTTCAATCCTCAGCACTGGGGTTGGCGGGGGAAGGGGGAGGTTCATTTCTTTACATCATTCATGCTCAAAGCTCACGGGACAGCAGTACTGCTCTGAGGGAACATACCATTATTCCCTAAGCTGTCATTCTCAAGTAACTGTGCCCACACTAAATTGAGTTGAGAGGGAGAGAAACTGAAATGTCTCTCCTGTCATAGGCTGAATGTTTGTGTCCCTCCAAAAGTCACAGTTGAAGCCCTGACTGCCCCCATGTTGATGTACTGCAAGATAGAAGTAAAGATAAATGAGGTCATATAGGACTTGTATTAGGTAGGGATAATAGGAAATGGGGTTATCCCTGTGAAATACAGAAACTAACCCAGAACACTGCAGGTTTTGATTAATGACAAAGGAGTTTAACCAGATGCCCACGAGTATTAACTTAGTAATCAAATGCCTAACATCATCCCTGGAAATATTCCTGGAACTTTCCCTTTGGACACAAGTTTTTAATCTCCAAAAATGGCAGACAAATATTAAAGCAAAATAAAACATATAGGAGAGAAAGAGATAAATCACATTTCAGCAGGCACTTACAGGGAATTAGCACCAGTATCTCACATCTCTTAGAGCCCCACTCGAAGGATTTTCACCAAGATCACACTTGTCCCACTCATGAGAAGAGACCTCAGGGACTCTAACCTTATCCCTCATCCCATCAAGACCAAAATGAAATGACCTACAGAGACAGAAGAAATAAATAGATGCTAAAACTTTGTTTCCTCTTTTAAAGCATGGAAAGGATCTAATTCTAAATGCAACGAGTGGAAAAACAAATCTACTTGCCTCCTGGCAAAAAGTTTTTCTCCTGAAAGTATGCTTGATGCTTTGTAATCTCATCACCAGCAATAACTACATTTAATGTGGTATATAATTAACTTTTCTATGCATAGGTAAACATGCAATTGCTTTTATAAAATTGGAATTATGCTCTGTACTTTTATGTCCCGCTTTTCAAATACTCAGTGTTATAACCACATAACAACTCTTTGGAATAATTCTAGTGGTTACAGAATATCAAGTCTAAAGAACACATAATTCATTTCACCTTTTTCCTTTTGAACATTTAGGTTGTTTCCATGTAATTTTATATTTATATAATGATTTGAGGACTGTTTGTTTTTCTCAATAGACTATAGAATTCTTGTGTTTGATTTTGGTCACTGTTGTATCCTCATCCAACAGTAGTACCTGAAATGCAGCGTGGAGTCTACTGCACCTGTTGAATGAATTCTTGGCTCAAATCTACTTCATCCACAGAATATTTCTGATCCTAACCTTATCCTAACCTTACTACTGTTTGCATAGTAGTCTTTCTATCTTCTAAAATTTTACTGTAGTTCTCTTTTTGAAAAAACAGCTTTCATTCTGGGAAAAGAGAAAAAGATACTATTTATTGAGTACTATTTTGTGCCAAGCACTGTGCTAAACATACTTAAGGATAAAGTTCATGCCCAAAAGGCTGTACCTCAACAGTAAAGAATGTGTGAAAAAAATGCAATGAATATATTAATCAAGGACCTTTCCAGACTTCCTCAGTAACCTCACCAAGCAGTCTGACCCTGGAACAAGCACCAGTCCCAACCCAGGTGAAATCTGTATCCCCATTTCTGGGGACTGTCCGAAAGGACAAATATCCAAAGCCCACTGAAGCTCAAAGCACTTCCAGGGTCAGATCCCTGGGCAGAGGTATGACCCAGCAGCTCAGGAGTGGGTGCACCAAAGCAAATTCAGAATCATCAAAGAGCTTTGTAACATCATCTGGGAAGAGAGACAGAAAATGTAAAGGAGAAATCCTGAGTGCTAAGTCATAACTCATTCTGGAGAAAGGGAGAGGAATTAGTACTCTGAGAATTTCTTGTCTTTTAAATATATTTGGCTTATTCTCAGAAGGGCATGCTCAAAGTAGAAACATCAATCCCTACACTCCTGAAATTGCAAGGCAGAAATGAAAGTGTGAGTTTTAGTGAAAATACATAATTCATTCAAGTGAACAGAGATCTATATTTTCTTCTCTTTTGAGTGATATTTACAAAGCTAATGTCTCAAGACCAGGTGTGGTGGCACATGCCTGTAATCCCAGCCGTTTCTGAGGCTGGGAGGATTGCAAATTCAAGAGTAGCCTCAGCAATTCAGTGAGGTCCTATCCAACTTAATGAGATCCTGTCTTAAAAAAATAAATAAATAAAAAGGGCTAGGGATGTACCTCAGTGGTAAAGTACCTCGGGGTTCAATCCCCAGTACCAAAATACACAAAAACAAAACAACAAAATAAAACAAACAGAATACAACTAATTAGAATAAATAAATAAATGAAAAAAAAAAAACCTAGGTCCTCATTTTTTACCTTACATGTGGGACCTATCAAAATATCATGTGAACTCACCATGCTTCCACACCAAGAGATCATTGAAATGAATTAAAGACATTGAATTCCCTTTACATTATAAATTTTGAATAATTCTGTTTGTGTGTGTATATGGGTGTGTATCATACACATGTATTTAAGTAGCTGAACCGATATCTAATCTATCTTTACTAGTGATAACAGGAAAATACTACTTCACTTTGTAGGATAAGTCTGTATATGTGAGGGATTTAGCGGGTGAAGGAGGAAAGGAGGGTAGCTGAAGCCTCCAACATTCAAACAGATTTTCTTTTAGAGACAATGTAAGTTTTCAACAGTTAATCAATTTGTATGATCAAAAGTGATGCTACGATATAAGCTAAACATGGCAGACACTCAGCCATGTGCGGATGAAGTAGATATGACAAAGCTTATTAGAAAAATTTACTCTTTATTTATTTTGCCATCTGGACATTGTTATGCCATCATCCTGCACTGTCTTAACCTCATCTCCCACAGGGCACAAAAGTCATGGTCAATTCTGATAAGAAAGAAAGATAAACTATAAGAACTACTCTCTTTATTATATCCAAGGCCATCTCTTTGATCACACCGTTTTCTCTGCTCTGCTCATGTCCAACTCCACCCATCCTTATAGATGCACCTTAACGACTATTCTACAGCCAATGCAAGAACACAATGATATTGCATGCTTTATTCTACCTGATTCGTAAAGAACTTTCCACATGTAGAGTTTCAAAAGTCTGTAAGTATTGTTAAAAATAAAATAGCTTGTTGAAATTGACACTTGAGAGATACTGATATCAGGAGAATAACTGGGATAATGATCACTTTGTATAGGTTTTACAAAATCAGGAGAAATTATTATTTTCCTTTGATTTTCAAGATTAGTTGGATCCTCTCTGAATGACCAGCCCTCGTTGATAAGCCTGATATTTCCAATACAGATAAAAGGTGACGCTTAGGTAGCTTTCACTTTTTAAAAAAATCAGCTACCTTCTTTTTACTCTGAAAATCAGGATCCTCAGACGGCGTAATTGTCTCAAATGTCAAGGGACCAGAGTAAATCAAGTTATTTCCTAGTCAACCTCTCCTATCCCTATCAAGAATTCCTATTTTTGTCCCAACCAATATTCCAGCTACAAAAATAGCTGTAACTTTAATATTCATGCAAATCTCTGTATTCCCTGAAGATGATAGAAGAATGCAAAAGAGAGAGAGAGATAAGAAAGGAACAAATGCTTTTCAACTATAGCATAAAGCTGGCACTTTGGAGAAATGAAGGGATTGCAATGCCCTGCACAGAACAGATAAACACTGGCTTAAGCTAAAGGCCAACAGATGACTTCTTACACTCCTCATTTTTGTGTCTTACCATCATTAACACACCTGCAACCACCTCCCTCCAACTGCCTGAGGCTTGTGTTGTCTGTGAGACTCAGCACATCTTCAGAGAGAATAGCACGTTTTAGACTAGACAGGCAGCGTCCATACTACTTAGGCACTGGCTCTGCACTTCCAAACACTAGTCTCTCAGGATTCTTAGGTGGAAAGCTTCCCAAACCTAATGAAAGAGTGTGGACATACTTTAATGCCCTCTTAAGACTCATGATGAATATTTGTATTTTCTGAATCAGTTTGACCTTGAGACCTGTCTTTTACTGAGTGGCATTTATTAATATTCCAAGCATTTAGTGTTCTACAGAAAGTGTTCCAGAAAACATCAAGTTTATGCACCTGAAACCATCTTACAGTCTAAGTTCCAGAAAACCTAGCAGAGTGGTTGAAGTGTGCTTTTGGACTGTGTCAGCCCCCAATGGCCTAGAACATATTTCTTCTGCAGTATTTTCTGAATGAACAGAGTGCTATTTTTGCCATATGCTTCTCTCTGTGTTTACTGCTGTAAAGTACTTCTGAAATGCACATTCTGCTGTCTTGTTCAGTGCCAGGCCTCTAAAGACCTGTCCCACCCTCTTCCTTCATTAACCAGGTAACTTCCCTTCCACCCAGTCTTTAAGACCATTCAACCATCACATCCTTTAGGAAATCTCACCTTCCCTCCCTTCCCACCAACTCAAGCTCCCTTCTCCCTGGCTGGATCAAGTGTCCTTCTCCTATACTTGCTCACCATTCAACCAATAAAAGTAAGGAGATAACTCTTTGTCATTTTCTTGAGGCTAAACACTAAATACTTATGACTAAGTCTCCAATAACTATATTTGCCCCTGGAGGAAAAGTATTACATTGTACTCATCTTTCTAGCAGTAGCCCATACAAGCAGGTGGTAGCAGCCCAATAAATACATTTGTTTGAATATATACAGTATATTATATCTCCTAACAGCTCCCAGAAATCAAAATTTTAACTATTTGGGTAAATGAATTCTTCAATTAATAGAAAAGGATTTGGATAGAAAAAGGGACCCTTCTGGTTTAATAAGTGAATTAGAAATATAAAAGAGTTAAGGACATTACTCCAAATTGCTTCTTTGCTCATATGAATGTTTTGACATGATGTAAGAGAGGAGACAAGAGACCACTTTGCTGACCACCATCTTCTGTTTTAGGTTTACATTAGGTCCCTACTGAAGCTGAAGTACCCATGGGGCCAACTTGGGCCTCAAAGCTCCACCCCTCAGGCTGCACGACATTGGGTTCCATTCACCCTAAGCATTTCCAGAACTCTAGGCTTGAGTCTTCTTTAATATTTTTGAGGCAGAATTTATGCTTTACAACTGAGACTTGCTTATACAAAGAAGGACTTAGGGAATGACAATTTACAAGGACCACCAAGAAGTGCTACAGAAATCAGTTGGTTGTGTCATCTCTCATACCTCTTTGAATTTTCTATTCAAGGGACATAGTATCAGCAAATTCAAAAGAGTGCCCCAAAACGAGTACTTCAGAGGCCCAGAGACCCGAACCATGGGAGGCTGGATAGAACTGGGATTAAAAGCCCAGGTGCACAATGTAAGCTCTGCCACTCGCCAATTCTGTGGTTTTTCAACAGGCTACTTCTCTCAGCACTCATTTCCCAATCTACTGTCCCATTAAGTCCCAAGTGTTCAATTCTACGTAGGATGATGGGACATAATAGGTTAAGTGGCATTTGTGACTAAAATTAAACAGAATGGTATAGAAAACCTTTTGCCATTGTTATTTGTTAGTGTTAATGTCATTGTTGTAAATCCAGCTCAGGAGAATGACAAGCTTATGTTCTCTAAGACAGACAGCTAAGAACCATGCAAATCAATAAAAAACAACTGGGAAAAGAAGATATTCAGTGCTTCCTCTTTAAATTTTTTGTTGTATTTATTTCTATGGAAACACCTCTCTCCCCAAACAAACGTGGAATAAGATAGAGAAGAGAAGGGGAGGGAAGAACGTGCCTCAGGAGGAAGTCTAGACTCTCAAGTTTCGGATTTCCAAGAATTCCCGCCCAGGTCCACCTTTTAACTTTTGACTGACAGCAGGATGGCATAAAACTTCCAAGTCCCACTGTGCATGGTAAAGGTTCAGGACAACTCTGGGTCAATTTGATCCATGCCAATTAGTTCTAATTGGAACTCGTTATTATAGATTTTGTGGTTAGAGGGAATTATCCTTATCTCCCTGAGTTCTGGAACCTAGTCTGTGTAGGGGTCATAAAAGTCCCCTTGCTTCAGGGTAACTTGTATACTTATCAGCATTTGGGGCCTAAATTTCTCATGCAGATAGCAGGTTGTTTGCTGAGGAAGGTAATATATCCTATTGACTTAAGCCAGGCAGTGATGCAGGTAAATTGCTTTTTTAAAGAAAACATGTGGGGGTCAGCACAGTGGGCCCAGTTTATAAAATTATCCCCTTCACCTTGTGTTCCTACTGGTCACATCTTCTTATCACCAGGATATGTTTACTTTTAGATCTATTGTACAATGCCAAACACAATATTCTCTCTTCAGTAGGGAGAGTTCTCTTTTTTCCACATCCTCAACAACACTTGGTGGTGTCAGTATTTTTAATCTTAGCTATTCTGTTGGATATGTGGTGGTAACTCATTGTGATTTTAATTTGTATGACATGATTATTAATAAAGTTGAAGAACATTTGGATATCTTGTTTTGTAAATCATCTGTTCACATTTTCTGCCCATTTTCCATAGAAATTCTGTTATGCAGAATTCCTTTACATGATCTGGATGCATGTCCTTTATTTTTATAAGTTGTGAATATTCTATGTCCAAAATTACAATCAGAAAAGTCAGAGAATGATATGTAAATTTCCTAATGTATTCATATCCAAAGTCGCAGATTCACTAGACACCTGTAAACCTCAAATCATCCGGTTGACTTGAAATAACCACTGGCTGAAGGCTTTCAGTTGGCCAGTGGTTTACTTTTGTGTATCAGTATGCTGTAGAATCGACGTATCTAAATTTAATAACATTTTTTATTTTTATAAATGAGGATAGATTACCACAATAAAGTGAATATGCCTTAAGGAAAATCTATTCCCAAGTTAATAGTATGATAAATATTTTCATATAATTTCATAATAAATGTATTATCCTGAGACTACTTCCAACCACCATTCTACCAAGCAAGCCTGAAACTGCCCAGACACTTCACAATGCCTGTGGGTCAATCCATGCTCAGGGTCAAACTTATCAAATCACTGAAGATAGGATGACTTCTAGGTGAATCTGATGGCTGGCTCATCTTCCAGGGGGATAAGGGGTCAGAAGATTCTCTCTCCGAGTGAACTGCCCAGTATCAGAGGGTGCTCACATTCCCTGCTTGATTATAATATCATCTAAATTAAGACAGATAAAATGGGATTGGGGAATAATATAGAAAAATTGTTCTGGAGCCCAGGATGGGGAGACACTTGGGTTGAAGCAGCCAAGTATACAAATTGTGTCAGAATTTGAAAACAGAATTGGGTGATGAACACTCTTGAATTCATGTCCCATTTTTAAATAGTGATATTAAATATGAGTAGCAACTATTCAGGCACAGGCCTTGGAAGTTGATGGTAGTAGTTATGCAATTATATTTGCCCTGCTTTCAGAAAACTGGGGAGACACCACTGCCCTCCTTGGAGTGGAGAGTACAACAGGAAGGAGTGCTCCATTTGCCAGTCTGTACTCTGGTGGTTTTAATAGGTTGGAACTGCTTCTGGGTAGTAATACATCTGCTGCAAGAGAAAGTAAATCAGAGCTGGCCTTGGACTGAATAACTCCATGGACACCTGCTTGGACACTAATGAGTCTTTGTGGTGGAAACCTGCAACTACTCAGATACAGGGCCTCAGGTTTTAGCTCATGTGGAGTTTGTGGAAGCTTAAAACAAATCCAGTAAGATATTGACAGCTAGTTATTTGTTGAGAGGTGATTGGCTACGTTTTGTTTCATTTAGTCAAAGAAAATGATGGTGGAGGTATGGAGAGGAAGAAAGTCTAATGGTCCACAAGTCTATTAACTTTTAAAAAGCATTATTCTGACTCACAGTTTGTTTACAGCTGCAGTTAAATTGTCACTTTTGATGTTCAAATTGCTGATTTGGTTACTTATGATCTTTTATTTATATTCCAATCAGAGAACTTTGATGCTGGATTTTAGAACATAGTTCTGACCCTTATTCTACCCATTGCCTGCTCTTTAATATTCCAAAAACATGAAAAACCGAGTTGATTAAATTTGTACTGAGTTTCGTGACAGCAGAGACTATGTTGGCCTTGTTCACTGCTTTTTTTCCAGGGCTTAGTGCAATGTCTGGCACACAATTCTTCATATCAGTTGAATACATTTCTATTTTCCATATTGCCTTGCTTCAAACTTCTAAAGCAAAACAGTACTAATGGCTTCTAAATAACAACAGTTTCTTTTCCCAAGGGAAACTGGAGGCTTAAAGGGAAACTTCCCTTAAAGGGAAACTTCTTTAAAAATTCTTTAAGGAAAACTCATGAAAATAATGTGCTCGTGAGCCCACTTATTCAATGTGCCAGGGATATCAGACATCCTTATTTTTTTACTCATAAGTAATTCTGATGAAAGTTATAGTGGCAATAAGTTCAGACACCCCCATAAAACAGGCATATCTGTTAATCCAGCCTTTATAGGTCTAATCTGAACATTTGTAGGGACCAGAAGGAATAAAGCCAAAGAGACAAGGTTTCTCACTGCTGGTGAGATAATGTGCTTCCTGGATCGGGGAGTGAGCTTGGAAAGAAAAAGCTCATTGTAATGATGCCTCTAACCTTTCAGGGTTCAGTTTTCACCTTTATTGAAACAGGAAGGAGCTTCCAGAGGTGCCACTTGAGCACATTCCATGCATCATTAGGTCCAAGGAGCAGGTGCTGGCCTGCAGAGGCCTAAGTTCTGTAAGTTACGGGGAAGGGAGGTCACTATCTTTTGAAGTGGACAGGTGCAAAATCTTTGCCTGGTAGGGTAGAAGATAACTGTCTGCAGCATTCACAGCTATCTTTGTGGAGATTTGAATTTGAAACAGTCTGGCAAAGCCTACAGCAGACAGAATAGTGGTAGAAGTAATATGAATCAGGATGAGCCATGAACAAGCAGAGGCTGGAACAACTGGGTCTCCTTGACAGTGGCTGTGGCTCCAGGAGTAGTGAATATACCCACTCACAAGGAGAGAGCCAGGAGGTGTTCAGTCACATAGTTGATGTCAGGAAGCTGAACCCTGGGCTGCCCTCTGTCCTCAAAAGACCTTCCTTTCAGGGCCCAGAGGGCCTGGTGAGGATTGTTTATGTTCTTTCCCTTCCTATCTCTTTGGCTAACCCAGAATTGCCTAATTAACACATGTGTAGGTTAAGATCTCCTCTGGCTTTAATATTCTAGGTTTATACTAAGCACAGTAAAAACTCATTAATTCAGATTGCACACTCCATATTCCTAATTAGTTTATTTGCACTAAGCTGAAGTGTATTTTTGCTCAGCAGAATTTTATTATAGATATTTCAAATTACAAAAAAAAGGAGTAGAGAAATTATTTTAAAAATTTAAGGGATAAGGCCTGGTGGTACACACCTGTAGACCCAGCTACTCAGGAAGTGGAGGCAAGAGGATCACAAGTTTGAGGCTAGTTTGGGCAACTTAGCAAGACCCTGTATATTGAAAAAAAAAAAAAAAAGTGAACGTTTTTAATTCTACTGAACCACTTGAAAGTGGTTAAAATGGTAAATTTTATGTTTTCTTTCTTTCTTTCTTTCTTTCTTTTTTTTTTTTTTTTTGTGGTACTGGGGATTGAACCCAGGGCTTTGTGCTTGCAAAGCAAGCACTCTACCAACTGAGTTATATTCACAGCCCCAAATTTTATGTTTTAGACAGTCGTCCATATACATGCTAGCAGCTCTCGAAGAATATTAGTGATGAGTATTTATGTACACATGTGCCCTATTGTTAACATTATGTGTAATGGTTAATTTTAGGTGTCAACTTGCCTGGATACCTAGTGATATTTAGGTAGCTGGGCTTTATCTTGGGGAGGAAACTGACATGTAAGTCAGGAGACTGAATTTACCCTCAAAGTGGGTGAGTAGCATCCTACTGGCTAGGAACCTGGAACTGGAGCAAAAGGTGGAGGGAGAGTGAATTGTAGCTCTCTCTTTCAGAGCCCAGAAGCCATTTATCTTTCTGTCCTGGACATCAGGACTCTATGTTCTCTGGTCTTCGGATGCCAAAACTTATACTTGTGGCCCCAGGTTCTCAGGCCTTTGAACTTGGACTGGGTGTTATACTACTGGCTTCCCTAATTCAGAGGCTTTTGGACTGGGACTGATTACAGACTACCTTGAATGTCTGCCTTAAGGACAGCCATCATGGGACTTCTCCGTCTCCATAATCATGTGAGCCAATTCCCACAACAAATCCCTTCTCATCTGTCTATTTATATCTATATCCATCTCTCTCTCTCTCTTTCTGGAGAACCCTAACTAACACACCATGTAATGATATTTGCTACATGAAAAAAAAATGAGATCCAAAATGATACTTTAGAAACTTCTGTTTCCTTGTTTGGAGGAATGAATATTTTCATTGGCATTTTCCCTCAAACATTACGAACCTTTAAGATATTTAACCTTCATATAATACTCAATTCTCATAAAAAGATTGAAAATAAGATAGGTAAATATATGAAAGAGATATATATTTATTTCCCTTCCTATCATCAACCACAAAAATATTTGAAGGGCATATTTTATTTTTAAATACATTTGCAACTCTATAAAGTATTTAGCCACCCCATTTTTGGATGTCTGAACAGTCCCTCCCCAAATATATCAGAAAAGGAAAAATCAGTACCAGTTTTACTTCCTCCTTTTGGATTCATAAGTGAAATCCATTTTCTTTTTTTCTCTAATATGGTAGAAAATTCTCACTAGCACAGAAAACTACAGTCAAAATTCATTGAAATGAAAATCCTCTCTTAAGACATCAGAATTAGAAGCCAATTTAAAATTCAACTCAATATCAAAATATCCTGAATTCATACCAAAATCTCATTCCAAACCAAAACCTTATCTAGAAGGATGTTTTTAAAAAAATCAGACAATGTTCTGTGGTCTTTTTTTTTTTTTTTAATGTTCTTTGGCTATTGCTATTTTTATCCTGTGATAGAAATTTTTCTATACTCCCACACAGACCAATTTTCAGTGACATTTCTAATCAAACCAAGCTCAAGACAGGAAATCTTATAATAAGGTCTTCATTCTTGGGCTTTCACACTGCAAACTAAAACAGAGAACACAATAAATAACACAAAGTTAGCTCTAACTCAGGCAAGCCAACTGGGCACTGAAACATTGAGACTTCCTTGAAAATTTGCATTGAGTGTGAATTTGATACTGAAATAATTAGGGGAAAAAGCAGCAATTCACAGTCAATCATTCCTACCTCACGTAGAAAAATTTGAGTCAGGGGGGGTGTCACACAAATTTCTCAGTATCTCAACAACACAATGATACATGCCACCATCTCTATAAAATGTTATCCTTAGATCATCAAAACAAGTCGTTTCTCAGGCTTTTGTTTTTTCTTCAGTTCTTTTGTGAGTTCATCAAATATACAAAAAATTTAGATTGTCATTTAAGAAAATTTGGGGGGAAGTGTAGGTGTTTCCTTATATCATAAAAATGTGTAAGTATGGGAAGCAGAAATTATGTTCAGCAACAAGAACAACAGAAATCATAACTTTTTTTTAAATAGTAAACATCTTAAAGTTGAAAAAATATATAAGAACAGAAATATAATAAATATCTTTTGTGAGCTTTCCCAGAAGAGGAAAGAGGGCAGTGAGAGTATAACTTGTTACAAACTTTCTAGAGTGAATTTCTACAGTAAGCATATTAAAATGTTTAAAATGTTCTCTCTCTCTCTCTTTTTTTTTTTTTTTTTTTTTTTTTTTTTTGGGTACCTGGATTGAACTCAGGGCCACTCAAACACTGAGCCACATCCCCAGCTCTATTTGTATTTTTATTTAGAGACAGGGTCTCACTGAGTTGTCTAAGTACCTCACTAAGTTGCTGAAGCTGGCTTTGACCCTCCTGCCTCAGCTTCCTGAGCTACTGGGGTTACAGGCATGTGCCACTGCCCCCAGCTCAAATGTGCTTACTCAGAATTTCTACTTTATGCCAAGAAAACATTTTGGGTATGTGGAAAGACTTGTTTGGCAAATATTTATTAAGTGCTAACTAGCACCTGTGATGAACATAGACATGGGTCAGCCAAGATCACCCTTCAGGAAGGACTCATTGCCTTCTGCTGTCAGTTCCTGCATGGATGGCCTCAGTGTAGACCACCTCTCCCAGATTGGGTCACTTCAATGACTGATGAGATGAGGTATAAAGGCAGAGCTATTCCAGTCCCGTGTGGGATGACTGACAGGCCATTTTCCTCAGGAGGGAAGGCACTGGGCCAGCATTGCAGATCAGTTCCTATATCTAACCTAGTTCTATTTCTGCTTCTTCCCTTCCCTGGGTGTTTGTTCTAAGGGTAATAGAGTTCTCCAGAGAAAGAGAAAACCAGTAGGATATATAGATAAATGAGAGGAGGTTAATCGGGAGGAATTGGCTCAGGTGATTATGAAGACTGAGAAGCCCCATGACAGTTTTCCTGAAAGCTGGAGATGCTGGGATTCTGATGGTATGGATAAGCCCACATCCAAAGGCCTCAGAAGAAGAAGCACTGATGGTTTAACTGTCAGCCTGAGGCAGAAGGCTTGAGAAATTGAGGGACTGCTGGTATAAATCCCCAAGTCTAAAGGTCAAAGAAACTGGAGTTCTTGTCAAAGGATAGTAGAAGAGTGCTATCTACTATCCAGGAAAGAGAGGAAATCACCTTTTTATTCATCTGGGCACCCAGCTGATTTGAGGGTGCTGCCCAGATGGAGGATAAATTTCTCCTCAGTCTACTGACTCACATGCCAGTCTCCTATGTAAACGCTCATTTACCAGTTCTCTAGGTAATCTTTAATCTGGTCAAGTTGACATCTAAAATTAACCATAACAAACACACTTAACCAAGCAATTGGCCCAAATGCCCTGCCTCAGGGTCTATGCTTGGTCTCCAGGGGCCCTGCCCATGGCAGCTGGATGTTGGGGATGCTGAGGTGAGCAAGACAAATTTACCGGTTCTGAGGACTTACACCAGGCTTAGAAGGAACACAAAATAAATAAGTGAGCAAAGAAATGAACAAGATCATTGCAGAGAGCACTAAGTGCTGTGAAGAAAACAGGATGATTAGAGAGAAAAAGCGGTCCAGCCACAGAATTACTTTTTGATTCAGAGGAAAATATTTGTCATATACATATTCATTATATTCACTATTTACATATTCATCTATATATTCACCTATATATTCATATACATTTATTTATTTATTCATCTATATATTCATCTATTTATTCATATATTAATATATTTATTCATCTATATATGCATACATTTATTTATATTGTTCATATATCAATTCATATTTATATTTATTCCTATATAGTCATACATTTATTCATATAGATATTCATATATTTATTTATATATATTCATATATTTATATATTTATCCATATATATTCATATATTCATTCTGTTGTTATATTCATATCTATATTCATTTTGTTGTTATATTTGTATCTATATCCGTATATATTCATTTTATTCTGATGTTTATATATATATATCCATTTTGTTGTTATATTCATGTATATATTTGTACATATTTTTTCATTCTGTTTTCATATATATACATATATATATATATATATATATATATATATATATTCATTGTGTTCTTATAACAAAATACCTGACACTGAGTAATGTATAAAGAAAAGAGTTTCATTCAACTCTGAGCTAGGGAGGCTGCAAGACCACCACTGGGTGTCCCCATCTCTTATCCTCTGGTGAATGTCCCCTTTGCTACAATACGACATGGCTAAAGGCATCATAGTAGGGGTATGTAGGTGGGAGAAATATCACAGTGGTGACACAGGAAGCCAAGAGAAGTTCCACCGTGTAATGTCACAGAGACTAACCAGGCCTCCATGAGAAATATATTAATGTCTTCCTGGGCACTCCTCTAATGACCTAATTTCCTTACACTGGTTTCCAGCTCTTAAAGGTTCCACTGCTTCTTAATAATGCCTTACTGCTTCTAGCACGTTTTCTCAGGGGCTCACACTCAAATCTTGTCCAAGCCATAACACACTACAGAAAAAATGGATCAGTAAGAGGGCTTTACATTTGTAGCTCTGTTGTCTCATTTCTATGAACAATGATTTAAAGCAAGGTAGTTGAGTGTTGACAGTTAAGATCCAACAAAAGCGAGTGGGAAATTGGTGTTTAACTGATCTCTGAAGATTCTTAGTAGCTAAAATACTTCATAATTAAAAAAAAAAATCCCATGGACCTGGGGTTTAAGGAGCAAGGAGGAAGAGATTGTAAAATAGCAACTGGGTAGAATTTTGATTGCAACAGGAAGCAAGTGGAAAGTTTTGAACATGTTATCATGTAATGATTTTAGATAACAACTCTGACTATTATATGGAGAATGGATTCTAGATGAGCTATAGCAGAAAGGGGGTACCCTGATGAGGTTATTGTAGCTTTCCAGATGAAGGAGCATGGTGGCTTGACCAAAGACAGTGGCAAAGAAGTGGACAAACTGGATTGGAAAAAAATTTAACTGTTTATTTTAAAATAATTGCTGACTTACAGAAAAGATTCAAAAATAGTATGTGAGGTTCCCACATACTCTTTTTACCCATCTTCCTCTAATGTTAGCACATTACATGACCACAATGAAATGGTCAGAAGCAGGAAACTAATGTTGGTCCAAATGTATTAATTATAGATATGAATTTTCTTCCATTTACCCCCTCCACACACACTTTTTTCTGTTGCAAGATCCAATTCAGAACTCCACGTGGCCTTTTGTTCTGATATCTCTTGCTCTCCTCCAATGTGTGATAGTTTATCATTCTGTTCCAACTTTGGAACTCTTGAGGAATAGTGGTCAATTATTTTGTAGAATATCTTTATCATAGTCCATTTTCTGAAGCCGTAATACCTGAGAGTGGGTAACTTATAAAGAATAGAGATTTATTTCTTAGATTTCTGGAGACTGGGAAGTCCAAGTATATGATGCCAGGATCTGGCGAGGACCCTTTTGCTTTAACATAGCATGGCAGAGAGCATTGCACAGTGAAGAAGCATACCCACAAGTCTGAGAGAAAAATGGAGTTGAAAACATCCTTTTAGGGTTGGGGTTGTGACTCACTGGTGGAGCACTTGCCTAGCATGTGTGAGGCATCGGATTCAATTCTCAGCACCACATATAAACAAATAAATTAAATAAAGGTCCATCAACAACTAAAAAAAATTAAAAAAAGAAAACAATAACTAATCTATTCCCAAAATAACAACTCTAATCTTAAAGATCCCACCTCTTAATATTATTACATAGGCAAGTAAATTCCAGTATAAGTTTTGGAGGTGTTACTCAAACAATAACAGAACACCAATTTGGGTTTGTTTGAAGTTTTCTCATGATCACATCAAACTTACAGCTTTTATCAAGAATACCACAAGTTGATGCTCTTTACTCCTTGGTGTATCACATCAAGGAGTATATTATGTCAGTTATGGGCGATGTTAACTTTGATCACTTGATTAAGGTGGTGTCTGCCAGTTTTCTCTACTGTGGTACATTAACACAGTAGAATATCACATAGCAATTAAATGTATCTATGAAGTTACTCTTTTCTCCTTTAAAATTAATATATATTTTTGAGAAGATACTTTGACATTATGCAAATACCATTTTCCCTCAAACTCTTGCCTAGTAATTTTAATATCCATCACTGGATCTTCCTCACAGTAATTTTTATTGTGGTATTAGTTTAACAGTGATTTTCTTTCTTTTATTCCATCACAAGTATTCATTAATTCACTAGAATTCTTCTGTAAAATTCTTCTGTAAAAAAGATCTTCCCTGAATAAATGATAAAGATTATTTGTTCATCTATAATTTGAAAATCTTTTAAGCTGTTCATGTCTTTTAAACAATTAAAGATCTAAATTTAAGAATCACTTCCATATACATAGAATTTAAAACCATGGGACTAGATAAGCCCCTAGGAAATATCTAGCTCTAAGAATGTTCACTGCAATGTTATAATAATTGTAAACAACCTAAATAACCAACATAGAAGACTTCTTTAAAAACTATTAGTATATTTGGATAGGCTCAGAGGCCAGTTAGGGGAAAATGTAGGTTCAGCTTAAATCCCACTTCATCTGATCCCCGCCTGTGTTCTCTGGGGAATAACAGAACCACAGAGGCAAGAAGATCAATCTTTCGTACTTTCATATTAGTCAGTTATTGGCTTTAGGACATCTCACAGTGCTGGAGTCAGGAAAGGCTGTAATCTTCCAAGCATTTCAGATTGAGGGTTTCTGTTAACTTAAGGGCAACTCTCCGGAAAAAAGTGCAGCTGTGAATGATGTTGGGTGCGTTAACCACATTAAGTGGATCAGGGTGGGGCCAATAGCACCTATTGAAATCCATACAGGGGAATAACACTCATTTAACCACATTTTAAAGTGTGTATATATATGTGAATTAGTATATATGAAATATATATTAATTATATATGTAATTCCCTGTGAAATGTTTTCATCATATTTTGGTAAACAAAAAATGGTGATCCTACTTTCACTAATGATAAATATCTAGTATATAAATATATGAGGGGGAAAAAAGAACAGAAAGAATATTTACCTAGGTTATTAACATTTTCTGTGGCAGTTCCTTATAAAGTTAAACAGATCTATTGGCTCAGTCCCCAGGTATATACCCCAGAGATCAAATAACCACAAAAAGACTTACTTGAAAATACCTGTAGCAACTAATCCTAATTGTGTAAAGCTGGAAACAGCCCAGATGTTCCTCTATAGAGCAAATACCATTTTCCCTCAAACTATAGAAGAATGAATAAATGTTCTGCACTATAATCCTATAGTGAAGTGTCACATAGCAATACAGTTGGGTAGGAGGAATAACATCTAAGGTTCTGTAGCACAGTAGGGTGACTATGGTTGACAATGATTAATTGTATATTTCAAAACTGATAGCAGAGAGAATTTCAAATCCTCCCAATACAGGATATGATAAATGTTTAAGGAGAAGGATATACCAACTACTCTAACTAATCATTGTATGTTGTATACATGTATTGAAATATCACACTAGATGTTGTAAACATACTACAAAATAAATTTAAAAATTAAAATTAAAGTTAATAAATTAATTTTAAAAGATCAAGCTATAAATACATGTAAGTTTTAAAAATATGGTGACTTGCAAAAACGTGCTGAGGAAAGGAATCCAGATACAAAATAATTCAGTATGTTTGATTCCATTAATGTCCTGTCCTTTAAGAACAGAAAAAACAAATCCATGGTGAAAAGAAATCAGAGTAATGCTTGCCTATGGATGGGAGGTGAATTAGTGAGAGTATCCACAAGAAAGAGGCATAGGCAAATTATCTGGGTAACAGATATGCTTGATGTTTTCAGCTGAATACTAGTCACATAGTATATACATTATGATTTATGAATTACACTGTAAATTATATCTCAATAAAATACTTGAACCCTGGGCGTTAAGGAATGTGATCTTGGGAATCAGATCTGGTTTCTTCTTAAGCACTGTGGTTCGTTAACTGGCTTCTTTAAATTTCACAACCTTTGTCTTTTTAATGCTACTTATCCCATGGATAGATATGAGGATTAAATAAACTAATCTATGCTAGGCTCAGAATGGTACTTGGCATAGTAAGAGCTCAAAAATTGTCAGTCGATACTAGAAATTCTAGATCCTGAATTTAAACTATCAAAGAGATATGGAGAATCAAAGTCTCTTTCACCCATCCCCCCAAATTTTGCCATATTTGGTAAGCATCAAAACAACTATCTGCAAGGCCGAAAGCATCAATGGCATTAATGTTATTAAATGTTATCTCTCGGGATTTGCAATGGGCAGAAGATGAGTAAGAATTCTGCCTGACCCACAGAGCCTCGTGAAGTCTGGGTTCACTCACACATTCCAATCATCATCAAGTCAAAATATTCCCACACACTGAACCTCAGGGATGAAGCACTTCATGTTTTGTAGCAGACCAAGCTGGCCTATGAAATGGAACGGCAATGTTCTCTGATCCCCATAGCTTGTATCTCCATGCAGAGTGACAAACAAAAGGAAAAGAGGCATTAATCTCAATCTTGAGATTAATCTTGAGCTACCATGTGGCTATCTACTTCTTCACCCTTATTTTTCCTCTGGATAGCAAATCACAATGCCAAAGAGAATCAAAGTTTTTGTCATTACTAGAAAGTACCAGACCAGTAATTGTTCAGTTAGAAAACCCATGACAATTCATATTCAATACTACCAGGTTTTTTGCCTGCTCACAGTTCAGAATGAGATTAACTCACTAGCTACCTGCAAATCATGGCCACTTTATCATTTGTCATTATCAGAAGATTCTCTATAGTTGCCCTAGAAGTAAAGTTGTTCTTCATAAGAATATATGTTTTTGCCAAGATGTCCTTTAATAGATGAAGGAATTAAAAAAAACTTGGTAGAGATATACAATGCAATATTATTCATTAATAAAAGAAATGAGGGCTGGGGACCTGGTTCAGGTGTATAGCACTTGCCTGGCATGTGAGAGGCCCTGGGTTCTATTCCCAGCATCGCAAAAAAAAGATAAGAAAGAAATAAGCCATAGCTAAGCTATGGAAGCAACCTAGATACCTTCAATAGATGAATGGATCAAGAAACTGTGGCATATATACACAATGGAATATTACTCAATCTTAAAGGAGAATAAAATTATAGCATTTGCAGGTAAATGGATGGAGTTGGAGAATATCATGTTAAGCGAAATAAGCCAATCCCAAAAAACCAAAGGCCTCATGTTTTATCTAATATGTGGATGCTGATCCATAATGGCAGGGGGAAGGAATGAATGGAGGAACTTTGGAGTGGGCAGAGAGGAGTGAGGGGAGAAAAGCGGGCAGAGTAGTGGGAAAGATGGTGGGATGAGATTGCATCATTGACCTAGGTACTTGTATGTTCCCACAAATGGCATGGACTCTACATCATGAACAACCAGAGAAACGAATAGTCATGTTCCATTTGTGTACAATGAATCGAAATGCATTCTGCTGTCATGTATAACTGATTAGAACAAATAAATATTATTAAAAAAAAAGAAAGAAATGAGCCATCAGGTCATGAAAAGAGATAGAGGAAACCTAACTGCATATTGCTAAGTGAAAGAAATAAGTGTGAAAAGGTTGCCTACTATATGATTCCAACTATATGACGTTCGGGAAAGGTCAAAACTATGGAGAGAGTATAAAGACCAGAGGTTGCTTGGGGTGGGGGAAGAAAGGGAGGGGTGAATAGGAGAGACATGGGGGATTTTTAGGGCAGCGAATGCATGATGTAATTACAGGATAATGTAATTGTAGATACGTGGCATTGTGCGATTGCCCAAACCTCTCAGACTATGCAACACAAAGACTGAACCCTAATGTAAACTATGGAATTTAGTTAATAATAATGTATCGATGTTGGCTTTTCCTTCATAACAAGTGAACCATATTAAGGTAAGATGTTAGTAATAGGGAAATCTGTGTGCTATGGGGAAGGAACATATGGTAACTGTCTGTATCTTCTACTTAATTTTTCCATAAACCTAAAACTTAACCTATTATTTTTTAATTTGTTTGGTACTGGTGATTGAACCCAGGAATGCTTAACCATTGAGGTCTTGCTAAGTTTCTTAGGGCTTCGCTAAGTGCTGAGACTGGTCTTGAATTTGTGATCCTTCTGCCTCAGCCTCCTGAGTCACTACTGTGCTTGGCTTAAAGTCTATTATTTTTAAAAGTCATATTTTTATAGCATAGATGAAGATATAAAAGCAAAATTAAAAATCTCTCACTGCAGTGATCTGATTTCTCTCAAATTCTCGTAGTAGAGATTGAATTTTTATCTTATTTTTTCTGTAGGTACATGTGAGTGGAATTTGATAGTGATGTGTGAGTCACCTCTGTGGCGTCAGGTATGAGAGTCACTGGTATGCGGTTACTCAGCTGAAATAGAACAACTGTTCTTGAATGCAAGCATTCACAGGTATTGTGATGTTACTGGGTGGAGGCAGGAAGCAGACTGTAGTGGAGGTCAATCCCATCCCAGTGAACTATACCTGTTTGTGTCCATCCCTTGTGCCACACAAAAGAGTTAAAAAAACATAAAGTTGACCCAGGCCAGCAACCATCCTACTGTATCTTCATGAGGTATGCTCAGTAAAAACTACCTGCCTGAGTCCAGTCAATCCCAGATCCATGAAAGATTCTAATAATAAGTAGTCACTATTGCATGCCAACAAATTGCAGGTTGTTTTACATGTTTAGAGTATTTTAAAATGATTCATAGGCTTCTCTTTTTACTTTATAACATACAATGACATTGTTCTGTGGGAAGAAAGTGTCTTTCGATCTAACAATTAGGACATGATTAAAAACAGATGTAGTAGAGCTAAGTTAAAATTTTGAAGTCAAGCTCAGGAAAATATGATTGAGTTTTTAAAAATTAAAATCCAGATTCATGAATTTCACATCTGAGAGATCTACCAATCTATCAAATACTTTGTATATAGTATCATTCATAATTAATTTTTACATGTTTTTCTTAGTTTATTCAAGGATAAATATAATGTAAACGTAAGTAATGCTCCACACAATGCCAAAATCAAAGATAAACTAGGCATGATGAATTATCTTTATTTAATTATACATTACCAATACATTAAAATTCTTCTCAGCCAAAACAACATTTATATAATAATATCATAAAGATCAGAGATCATGGTGACTGATACAAGTATAGCAGGAACATATTTTGGTTATAAAAGTTAGACTCACATTATAATGAGTATGTTGCAAATGTGAATGCATCTGGCTAAGATTTATTAGGAATAAAACATCTAGCAAAACAGAAAGTTTCTACCTCTGCTATCAGTCGTGCATATTTTATCTCTTTAATGCCACATCTGCCACATTGCCTTGATTACTCAGAGGACATCATTACTTTTCCCATGGTCCCCCTTTTAATTGAATTTGTGATCTTATAACCAAGGGCATGTAGTACTTTCAGCACGCTAGAATGAGTCGTGCAAGACATACACATGAGAGACAACGTCTGTGATCAAAGAATAAAAAATCTGTCATCTTCCAGATATTGCAGAGAAGGTCAGTCCTCAACTGCTGCTTCTTGGGAACAGAAGTATGTTTATTATTCGTGTTACTAAATATTTATGTGATACTTAAGATACTTAAGACTAAAACTTTTGAAACAACTTTGACATGCAATGGTTTGCCTTGATAGAACGGCATTACTATACACATTTTACACATGAGGGACCAAGGTCACAGCAATGGATATGTCAAAATGACCAGAGAGCCCTGATCCTAGGATAAGGAATCATGATACTTGCCTGGAAATAAAAAAAACACTGTGGAATTTGAAAGGAAAAGGAGTTTTTAGCAGAAACAGATTTATTTTAGAGAGAGAATTTTGGCAGAGTGGCAAGATGAATTGTTGTGGAAAAAGAGAAAAGAAGGCAAACAGGTGGAGTATAATAGAATAGTTTGCTTGAAGCGATGAGGGTCAGAACAAGGATTTAGCATTATGTAAACACAGATGTAAAGCAAATTGGTGAGAAGACAATCTGAAGACATCAATACAGAGGCAGATTTTGCCCTTTTCTCCCAGTAAGTCAGGCCGAGAGTCACTTTGAAGTGGGACAAACCAAGAGTATTCACATAGGAAAACCAAGTTTCAGTTATAGGGAAAGGGAAAGTATAGAGAGCAGGGACATGTTCTTTCAGTTCATGAGATGGAACAGGAAGGTCAAGTTCTGAAGCTAGAAATACCCTTTTGATGACCATTCTGACTTTCTAAAACAAAGACATCAGGATGGTCTAATGAAGTAAGACTATGTCATCAACATTGAACAGATCCAGAAGGTGAATGTGGGAGCCAGCAACCTGTAAAGACCCAGGTAGCAGGTAGCATTAGGCAGGTCTGATAATTTCCCCACTCTGAAGTGGGAGTTGACTGGGCTGATATGTGAACTATTCCAGGTGACCAGCACACTAGACAGGTATTTGGTACAAGGTCTCCAGCAAGGAGAACAGGACCCAAGGCTACTAGAACTGAAGAGTCAATAGAAATGAATTTATTTTAATGCTCAACTACTAGAATTGAGACCAAAGTCAGAATAAGGTTGACTTATGCTAACACTTTAGTTTTAAAGAATAAGGGACAGTATTGGTTGCAGATTCCAGAGCCAGTGGTCAGTTGGTCCTTTCCATGCAGAGAGGAGTGAAGAGACACTGAGGTGCTTTTTGAAGTATTCAAAGGAGTAGTTGAGATCACAGGGTAGTTTGTTTAAGCCAGATCGAGGCTCCTATGGCACAATGAAAAGAATTTGATGTGACAACCATCTAGAGACTTATTTGAGAAGCAAATATCTTTCCCAATGGATAACTAAAAAGGTATTTTCCTTCTCCATAATATTGTGATGAGCAAAAATATGGAATAAAGGAAGAAAAATGGAAGGAAAGGAGGGAGGAAAGGAGAGAAAGAAGGCAAATCAAAGTGATCCTCCAAGAAAGAGACTCAAAGAGACTCAATATAATCAAGACATTATTATATTGTTATTATTATTTTGACATGGTATCCTATGACTTCTCCTTATCACCAGGATAACCTAGTATTTTAATTATACAAATTTTGTCATATGTAATCAATAGTATTCTTGAAAACATTTGTTAAATCTTCCCCAGTCTAATTTGGACCAACAAATTGCAGGTTTGCCATACACCCTCAAATTTGGATCCCTTGCCTTTATTTTTTCTTATATGTATTTAAAATCTTTTTTTCTGGTAAATATCTTCTGGTACTTTTATCAGAGTGGGTATGTCAGTAGTGAATTTCTAAATTATTACAAACCTAAAGCTGTTTTAATTTTGCTTTCACCTTTACTTGATGATTTGGTGAGGAATAAAATATAGTATTAAAACAATTTCCCCTTGGAACTGGTATGGCACCATTGCATGTTTGTATAGCATTCTTGTGTTGCTGGTTTTCTCTAGCAGGTCTCACTTTGAAGACATTGTTCTGTATTCTTTAGAATTTAGTGATACCAATAATAAGTTTGATATTGATTTGATTCTTGTTCATATAAAAATCACCTGTCTTTCATTCCAAAATCCTTTAACATGCTCACTTTATACTTCATGTGCTAGAATTTCATGAGGGTGGAGCTAAGGGTATCTCTTTTAAAATATTAATAGTAATTATTATTCATTCATTCTTCTTGATGCTCAGTGAGTCCTTTCAAACTTGAATATGAGTTGTTCTTCATCTCTGAGAAGGCATTCTCCTGTATTTCTGTGAATATTCCTTCCATTTTTTTCTAAAAGTCTCTAATTAGATGGGTTATTTAGACTTAATCTCTTTTCCCATCTTCTCTCTCTTGTTTCTATTTCTTGGTTATTTTGCTCTCAAATCTGAGTTTTTCTAGAACTTTTCTTAAAAGATTTCCTGCTAATATTTTAGGTTGTTGTAATTTGTTTTTCTTAACTTTTAATTTAGAAATAGTTCAAAGTTACAGAAAAGTTTGCAAGAGTAGTTAAAAAACACCTACATATTCTTCACCCAGATTTACTAATTGTTCACATTTTGCCCCATTTGCTTTGTCTTTGGCATGTGTGAGCACATGGTCTGTATGTGTATGTACCTACATTTGTCTGTATAAATCAAGAAGAGAAGCTTGGGAACAGGTCCTTTCCTGACAGTCCTCAGAAGGAACCATACTTGCCAATGCCTCTATTGTAGACGTCCAACCTCAGAACTGTGAAACAATACATTCCACTGATTAAGTCTCCAGTTTGTGGGGCTCTGTAATACTGCCCTAGCAAATGAATAAAGCAGTCAATGTCCATTTGGTCCATTTGGTCCTTTTGATTACCCCATGAAGTCATCCTCTGATTTCCTCACTGTACAGTTAAGGTTTCTCTTTGGTGGCTAATAAGCAATCTATGAGTGGACTGCAGTTGTTCTTGCCATAGGGAAGGGGAAATGGGTAAGATGATGAATATGTTAATTTGCTCCATATATCTATGATGATATACATATATAATAATGATGATACACATATATAATATATAATACATATATATGCATATAAATTCAATGTGTGTACCTTAAGAATACACAATAACATTTTAAAAGACTGTAAATATTCTTCTCTTCATCAATATATCCCCCTCAGATTTTGCATACTTTGATGGCTCCCATCTAATTCAATCTACCATTTTGGTTGCAAAATAGTAATTTTCTACTTAAATATGTCCTCCACATTTACAAATTGGTAATCAGCACACTGCTATATGCAGGAGTCCTCCTCCCTTCTCTTGACTATTTTTATTCTTTTTATTATTGAAATAGACACTTGGAACACCATTTTTTTAAAATATTTTTAGATGTTGATGGACTTTATTTTATTCATCTATTTATATTTGGTGCTGAGAATCGACCCCAGTGCCACACATACGCTAGGCAAGCACTCTGCCACTGAGCCACAACCCCAGCCCCAAGTATCCCCATTTTCAAATTAGTAATTTACTGCTGTGTATAATTATTTAATTACAAATTGTTCATTTTCTGTCAGTTGAAGCATCTTTACATATATTACCTTTTGTGTCTCTTTAACTTGGCTTCTATCATCAAAAACAACAACAGCAATACCTACCTTAATTTCTTCACTCCTTTCAATGGAATGTGTGGAGGGAGGAGAGGTTGATATGAGTATTCAGTTAGACAAACTTGTATAATTTCTTTTATTAGTGTACAAATGGCATCACAGACTTTGCATGGATGGCGTGAGGTGAGATTGAGATGCATATGGCAGGGGTTAATGTACATGATGGTTTGCATGTTGGATAGGGAATTGTAGTTTACAGAAACCATGCTGTGGGTTCTGCTTCAGGCTGGTGGCACCTGTCATTGAAGGAGGAATAGCTAATGGAGCAAGAGAAGTGATGTGCCAGCCATCCTGGTCAATGCAGAGATTCCCAGTGGAATGTTTACCATCTAGTACATTCATCCTTGTGTGTATCACAACCATTCAATTCCAGCATCCTAGCACATAAAGAGACTTTATACAGTGATAGAACCAAAAGTCAATACTGTCAATCATCCCACTTTCTGATGTTCTTGCACACAGAGCACATCTGGAAACTCTACTTCCCTCGCTATGCTTAGGACATCATCCTCCACGCTTACTCCAGATACAGAGTCTCCTGGACTGAATCAGCCTTGGCGTTCACATCCCAGGAAGCACTAGGCTGCTTTTCCCATGTACATATTACTTCATAACAGTGTTGAAAACATCCCATGTTTAAACATTTTTATTAGGTTAAGGAGAATATTGAATACTCCTCAAAGATCACTGATGGCAATGAGACCATACTTTTCTGAGGTGAGTTTTAATGATTTCATGTAGAATCACTTCAATGTTTCTGCATTAGCTGGGAAAATGGAATGATCCTAGGAGATGACAACTATGTCTCTTAATAGGCATAAGAAGGGAAGGAATTTTAACACTGACTGCTGGCCAGAACTCTTTAATTGCTGAATTGTCCCGAATTCATAGTACAAAAAGAACTAGAGAAACTCGATCCCTCCTCTCAAGTTCTCCTGCAAGGTTTTTAAACTCTGCATGCTGCCCTGGGTCTGCTGTAGTCAGTAGCCACCACTGATGTCAATTCTCTATTTCATAATTCCCTTTAAAACTTTCCTGTATGAATTTTCTAACTAATTATTTCCTTATTTTTTCCTCCTTCTTGAAGCTAGACTTCCATTGTTTTGCAGATTTCTTTTTAATAGTCACACATAAAAATTTGCTGCATGAAGTCTCAAGCTCAGATTCAAAATTATTTTCTTTCTGGGGAATCTGGCTCACAGTCTCCTTATTCAGTGTCTTCTTTTTGATCTGCAGTGTGTCATCTATTAACTTGGATTCACATTCATAGAAGTGAGACTTGTCACTGTCAGAATCATACTTTCAAAAATATGCTAAGGAGAGGGTCTCGAGCAGAGGTTTCTCATGCTTCTAAAATTCTGTTTGATTTGTCATCTCTCTTTTCTTGTATCCCCATTCACTGTGTCACTTAAAGCTTTAAAGGTGAGTGTTTCGGAAAGACCCAAAGAACAAATCTGGGGATAAAGTTGTTGAGAGCTTAGCAAACTTCAGCGGTCTTTGCTAAAGGTAGAGATTTTAAAATAATAAGAAAGCATATTCAGAATTTTCAGCTGCAAAGTCTTATCAACATATCCCTAGAAGTAAAATCAAAGATTATAAATGTACTAGCCTTCTGGCTTAAGACTATAAAGATTTTATGAAGTCTACTCCATTGAGTCTAGAGCCACTTATGCATTGTTTGTACTCAATTTTATACATATATATAAGTATATAAATGCATATAATATGCATATATATTATATATATAAAGACATATATATATGTGTGTGTGTGTGTGTGCATATATATATATGTGCACATATATATATATATGTGTATATATATATGCACACATATATATAAGTGTGTATATATATATGCACACATATATTAAGAGTATGGGTATTTGTATCATCCACAAAGCAAAGGGACAGTCAAACACCATGTCCCTGAGTGCCCTCTTTCTGTTTCCAAAAGTCAGGCCAAGTTAAGGGAACAATGAGAGCAGGTCTGGGATGGAAAATCCAGATACACATTGTCTTAAAGGTCCATGATTTTCTCTTATGCACACTGGGGACCTAGGGCAAGTCTGTGTTATCTGAAGAAAGCTACTTTGTTGCATGTACACCAGGACAGTTGCTCCTGGGGATGCTGTCACATAAGCAAACTAAGCAAGCTGATGCTGATGATGTCACTGTTTCTGAAGCCTAGCATACCAAATTCCTCTTTGAATGGGGACAGATGGCCCATCTGAGGGCACTGTGGAAAGGATATGTGTCGTTTGTTCAGCCAGCCACCACTGAATAAAACACCATGAGGAAGAGAAGGCACTGCTTGGCAAATCACCATGAAAGATGGAGGTGTTATCTGTCAGCTTGTCACCATGGAACTCTCCTCTGACCTCTTGTAAGCTTTCCCCAAATAAAGCCCATGCTATCTCCCGGCATTTTCTTTGACCTGTCTGCAACCTATCCCACTGCCCTGGCACAACTGACTGAGGATGATACTGTCTTCTATTCAGAGGGTTTCAATATACCTCATATAACACATTGTTTATGTGATTTGATGTTATATAATATTACTGAGCTTAATTTTCTAAGGTATAAAATGAGGGCACTAGGATTTGGACAAATGTCCTATAAAGGCCCCTGGGTAAAAGCCTTGGCCACCAGACTGCAGCACCATTGGAATGTGGTGGAACCTTTAGGAGGTAGCACTTGCTGGGAGGAAGTTAGGTCACTGGCAGCATGCCCTCGAGGGGGTACTGGCACCCCAGCCCACTCCTCTCTTTTTGCTTCCGCTTGCTGTGAAGTTGGCATCCTCAGCTGTGTGTTTTCCGCTGTGATAAGCCACCTCATCCCAGGCCCAAAGGCAATGTGGCCAGGCAACCATGAATGGAAACCTCCAAAACTATGAGTCAAAATAAATTCTTCCTATTTTTGGATTGATTATTTTAGGTCTTTTGTTACAGTGATGGAAAGTGAACTAAAACAGGGGGTGGTAATAATAATAATATAGTAATAGTAATAATAAGTATTTCATGGAGTCATTACAATGACTGAATTATATAATGTTTGCAAAATGCTCGCAGAAAGCCTGACACGTAGAAAGTAAAGGAAAATATTAACAAATGCAAAGGAATTCTGCTTGAATAAGATTTCTATGCTACAACTGAAGATAAATATGAAATTGCTACCGTAGTTTCCCTGCTATTTCAATGACTTTTATAAATGGATGGTGTACCCTCCTACAGTATAACTTATAAAACTGCTTAATAAATCACATATTTAAAAGACTTTTAAAAGATTGAATAAACCTGCAGGAAAGTGTTAAAAAGAAAATCAGGAAGAGGAGCAAAGCATGAGGTAGAAGAGGTGAGTGAGTGAGTCCCAGATGTGCTAGAAACTTAAAGAGTTTCCACTACCCTAAAGTCAGGATCATTGGTGCACAAAGAGGTGCAGGGACAAAGTCTTAAATCTTTGTAGGAGGAGCTGGAGAACATGACCTAAGGAACAAAACAAACCAGGGTGGGGTGGGGAATGTCCTTTTTCTAAAAGCAGGTGACAAAAATGTTTTCTGCTTTGGTGTTGATTTTAGGAAGAGGTTTAAAAGAACTTTTTTTTTTTTAAGGATTTTTCTGAGGACTCCTGATAACCAGCTAGATCTCATGTGAGTTTAGGTTTTGATGTATATTATTTTCATGGCCCTAAAATGTAAACCAAAAGTCATAGTGTGTGCAGGCTTGTGCCCCCAGGTACTGGTAGGAGCAAAATCAAATGCTCTGAAAACATTCCTACATGTTCATGCCCTGATTTGAATGATTTTAAGAATACCTCATCGTAAAAATGATAATAGAATACACACACAAAAATAAATCAGAGTTAAGAAATAACCAACAACAGTAATAGACCTTCAAAAACATGATACACTAGAACTTCTAAGGGTAGAATACAAATACAAATAATTATGAAAGATATGTTGTTTTTTTTTTTTTTTTTTTTTTTGTGGTGCTGGGATTGAACTCAGGGCCTCGTGCCTGCAAGGCAAACACTCTACCAACTGATCTATATCCTCAGCCCCTGAAAGATATGTTTTAAAAATATGTTTTTTAAATATGGAGCAAAAATAGGAGCAAGAGACTATATAAAATGAAAACTTTTTTTAAGAAACAAAGAGAAGTTCTAGAGACAAATGATGTGATCATTTAAACATTAGAATGGTCCAGAATGGTTAAACAGCACACCTCAAATGAGCACTAGTTTACTTGAAGAGAATGAACCAAATTAAACAGAATGCAGAGAACACCAACAGCAGAGAGATGGGAAAAATGGATGGTAGATTAATAGGAATTGGAACCTACAAAGAAGACACAGTACTTGAATCATTTGACTTCTGTTCCTATTTTCCCTCCAACCCTAGTACTGGAAGCAACTTCTGGCTAATGCTCAACTCTGACTTGTTAACCTCCATAAAGCTTCTTAGCATTCCCATTATCTCTGTAACCAATCCCCTGTATTAAATTCCCCTCTAATGAAAGACTTGAAGTGCATTCTCTTCCTGGCTGACCCAGAATGATAAAAATGATTTTTAAAATGTTGACTAAATATAAATTTTCTATAATAAGTGTGCTTATAAGTTTTACAGTAATCACAAGGAAAAATGTAGGAAGGTAATAGCACTCAATCAATTGAAGGAAAAAGATGGGAGGAGGAGGAGGAGGAGGAAGAAGAAGAAGAAGAAGAAGAGAAGAAGAAGAAGAAGAGGAGGAGGAGGAGGGGGAGGAGGAAGAGGAGGAGGAGGAGAGGAAGAAAAAGAGAAATAGAAAAATAAAAAGAACAAACTGAAAGGGTAGGGATATATATTAAACACTACAGTCCATTGAAGGGGGTTAAAGGAAACAATTGAAATCTTCAGTTAAACGGCAGTTAGTTTCATATGAAGGTCAAAATTCAGTTATATGCAAAAAAGGGAAAGGCACATAGAGGCTAGGAAAAAAGTCAAAAATAAAAGGCTGAAAGTAATTATATATGACAAATAACAACCGAAAGAAAATTTGGGTATACTATGTAAACATCAGACAATATAGAGATTAAGGCAAAAATACTTTGACTATATTATGAAGAAAGTTTCAGCTCACTGGAAGGATGACATAATTTTACATTTACTTGCACATAATGTCAAAGTTCAAGAATATCAGAAAAAATGAGAGAAGTGGATATATTCACCATCACAGTGAAAAATTTTTGATGCATCTGTCATGGTGAATAGAGCAAGTCAATTTTAAAAAAGAAGGTAAAGATAATCATGATTTGAAAGTGAAATCTAATAAATACATATAGAACCTAAATCAATCATTGTAGATTATGCACTTTCTTCCAAACCAAGTAGAGCATTTCCAAAAACTCCTATCAACTGATATTGAAATTCTACTTCAGTTACTAGGCTGCAAAAGCAACACAGTGCTGGCCAGGGTTACATGACTTCTATCAGCTTGACAAACTGCTCTGTTAGTTTGCAAATTGAAGTGCCAGTGCCACCCTGGGGCAGTCTATCTCACTGAGCATCTTTAGATATTAGGAATATCTCACTCTGATATTCCTAATATCTAAACCCCCTGTGTCTAATGTTCTGTTGTTCTCACAGGTGCTAATCTAAGTCTGCTTCTGCCCTTGTTTCCTCTTTGGAGAAAGCTAAAATTGCCCATTCTAAAATATTTCCAGGAAGTCCTGGAGAGCTATTCTCCCTCAATCCCAGATGTTTCTAGAATATGCCCTCCTTGTCCTTAAAATCACTTAAACTCCTCACCTCAAAAGTTCAATAGAAACTAAGTTATAAACTGGTTTTCTGCTTCCTATTTTACCTTCCACATAGTCTCTAAAAATTTTTATTAGCAGCAAATGTGTTTTTCTTTAAAAAAAAAATCTTCAGATACATAAAGTCATGCAGTGCATAAAAATATTTTTGAAGGTTAGAAAAATTTCCACAAAGTACGTGATATTCCAAGACATGGAAAGAACCTCCCAAGGATAATAGCATCTGCTTGTGTGTATTGGGGTTCTAAGCAGGTAATAAAATGAAGAACGTAGTATAAAGTGACAAGATAAATGTCACCTGATTCCTCTGCTCATGGAAAGCAGTTAACAATTGAGAAATCCTTTATCCTTTTGTGACTATTTTATGTTGAGAAAAGGCAAACAGAGTAAGCACCTACCAGCTAACTAGCGAACCACCATGTCCTCCTACTACAAGATCCACTCTGACCCTTGCTCAATAACTGCCTTGTTCTACGAAATTCCAAATTTCTCACTCTTCTTTGAGACATCCATCATTAATGAATGTTCTCCCTGTTGCACAAGTAGGAATACAATCCCTTGTTTAATTTCCTACTGCATGCTGTCCTCCACAGTGGGGTGCTATGATTCCTCACCTTAGGATCTGGATTACCCCCCCAGGTATCAAGACCTCTTAGAGCCTCTTATGCTTCATTCCTGAGTGATGATCCAGGGACCCAGTCTGAGTTCAGCTCCTATGAACTCCTGTCCATCTCTAGCATGATAAGGATTTGATTCCTTTTCAGGACTTGCCTTATATCTTGCACGAGTTGGTGGTTTCATGATATAATCATTTGGTGATTTCAGTAAATGTATTGACTATTTATAGTGATCTTGTTTCTCATGGTTGAAAGATAACAGAAATCTGGTAAGTTAGGGTTTTTTTCTGTTTATGTTTTTGTCTATTTTGAGCTCAAATCAATTAAGATTTGTACCAATAGGGAAACAGTACTTCAATATGAATAAATGAGATTTGTATTTCTATGTTGATGCTTGACTAACGACTGAAAGGTTTTAAGTGAAGGTATCATGCTCTATCTGTGTCTGTCTGTATGTATATATATATCTGTATTTCAAAAAGGCTTTCGCATTTCATTGTATAAGTATGAAAGTATGTTCAAGAGAAAAAAGCACACACACACATATATATATATTAATGTTCCTAAATTTCCATAAATTAAGGAAAATCAGTCTCAATTATTTTCAACTTTTTAAAAAGAACATCTTTATAAAAAATAAACTTGGAAATATTTTAAGAATTCAGATTCAAATAATTTACATATATCTTTGCAAAGAAGACTAGTTTAATAATTTTGATTTAATGAAAACATCTATGTGTTTCTGTAATAGGTCAGTGTTAAGTATCATATACGTACCTATACTACCTATAGCATTTTTTTGTTACTGTTTGTTTGTTTGTTTGTTTTTGGTACTGGGGATTGAACCCAGGGGCTCTTTACACTCAGCTGCATTTTCAATCCTTTTTGAAATAGAGTCTCAGTAAGTTTGCTGAGAATCAAACTGTGATCCTCCTACCTCAGCCTCCCAATTGAATGGGAATTATAAAGCATGTGCCACTGGGTCCAGTTACCTATATCCTTTTTTCTACTTGGATATGCTGTTCCTAAATGTATATAGAATTTACTGGTTGAATAAGCTAGCATTACTTTTACATGATCATGAAATATTTAAATGTATTAACTAAACAATCACTATTCGACAAACTATTTCAACAATGTGTGGACTCCTCTGCGAAGAGAACAAATACCCACTCAAATGTGGTTAAAAATGGAGACTGATGATGTCACACAAATACCAAGAAGGTTTATTATTCACTTAAGGAGGCTTTCTGGAGGAAGCAGATAAGTTCTTCCACATGGGTTATAAAATGGCTGAGAAGAGGGCAAGGGAAGGACTGGTTGGGTTTTTATGGTAGTTACAGGGTGGGCTGGATAAAGCCTCCCATCTGTAGGCAGGAGTTTGTCTGGTTTGAACTTCCCACCAGTACCAAAGGAGGACGTGCCTGAGCTTCCTCATCAGTTTGCTCTGGTGTGGGGCAGAAAAGGAAGAGGTGAAGCATAAAACTTGTCAGTGGTCAAACATCAATACAGGCAGTATCTTTTTTACAAATAGTATTTATGTTTTATAGTATGGGCAACTTGAAAATAATTTCCAAGATTTTTAGGTAACTTAAAACTTTGCACTGATATTGACTTACTCAATATTCATTGGATATCTAGATCTTTCAAAGTAAGATGAAATATTGGAACATTGATCACTAGTCATATTTTTAAGTTTATATATTTTGGCCTCTTATTTTTATGATCCAGAAAGACTCTGTATCTGGGTCTCTTAAAGAACATGTTTGTATATGCCACTTTAAGAAATTTTACTACAGGGATGTGTTTATTGTTAATGACATGAGAATAGTTTTGTCCTGAAGTACAATGACTGTTTGTTTCCAGAACAAAGAGAAAAATGTAGGACAAATCCTGAATGAATATACAAAGCTTTGGACAGTGGCAGAGGGATTGTTTTTGTCATAGTTAAAGTTGATTGAAATTTGATGACTATATTGGTTTCCAATTGTCACCACAATGGATTACTACAAATTTAATAGCTTAAAACCACTCACATTTATCATCTTATAGTTCTAGAGGTCAGAAGTCCAAAAGGAGTCTTCTGGGCATTCTTTTCTGGAGATTGTAGAAGAGAAACCATTTCCTTACCTTTCAGGATTGTGGTAGAGATTGCCTGGCTTCCTGGGTTTATGGTCCCTTTCCATCTTCAGAGCCAGCGATAACCCAGCAAGTCTTTCTCACAACTGCGTCATTTTTGATAATGGAGATAAGATGTTACCTGAGATAAGATCTTACTGGAGACTGTGTTCTCAGGTGCTCTTGCGTGAGAGGATTTCAAGCAAGACATGAGACTTAGTAAAAAGCACAGCAAAGTTTATTAGGGAGAAAGTAAAAAAGGGGGAAAAGGACACTCTCAAGGGAGAGGAATCCTCTCAAAAAGGAGAGTAAGAACTGACTTCTTTGTAAGCTCAGTTTTATTGGGATGGGAGGGGAGGTTTCTGGAAAATCTCACCCAAGCCCTCCCTCTTTGCTTTTGATTGACAGTAGGATTGTCAAAAGGCAACTCTGAGTCATTCTGGTACAAAGGTCACAAAGGCCCTCTTTCATCATGGTCTGGTCTGGATCAGGTAACTGTGTTCTTTTTATTCAGTAGAGGAGTTTTTGGACATGTATCTTCAACCTTGAGAGAGAAGAACAACCCAGGAAATAAGAAGCTCTAGTCAAAGACTGCAGTATACTGTTGTCTTTTTACATTAGAGCTGGGTCAGAATGGCCTTGTGTGAGCTGCTTCAAAGAAAAGACTTGTAGGCTCAGTCTATAGAATTAACCGTTTAACTCCATGTTCCCACTGCTCATGTCTACCTGCTACCTAACACGCTGATGTCAACTCTTCTGTCCCTCTCTTCCACATTTAAATAACCATTGTGATGACATTGATTCTACTAGATACTCTTGTTATTTTTAAGGTCACATGATTAGCAAACCTTAATTTCATTAACAAACCTTTCATTCTCCCATGCAACTCATTCACAGTTTTCAGGGATTATAATGTGGACATCATTGAGGGGGGTTATTCTACCTACCCCAATGAATTTCTTTATAAGACTTCCAAAAGGGAATTTCTTTTCAAACATTATATTGGTACAAAAGTAGAATTTGGTCTTGCTTCTACTAAAATGGCAAAATCTTCTTTGATTGTTAGCCCACTCTGAGATGAGGTGGTAAAGGGTTATTCTTATCTTCTCTGTGATCTGCTCAGATAACTGCCCAAATCACTATGGGGCAGGGAGACTCAAGTTGTTTAGCTACTGGCCCTTTGCCCCAGTAGCTGAAGAAGCTGAAGCCTGAGGACTTGACATAAACCTCAAAAGGTTCGCCTCCTCAGTCAACCATGCAAGGTCTGAATTTCTCTCTGGACACTGAAGGAGAGTCATATCTCAGCAATTATAGAAGCCTAGTGAAATACTTGGGTGATGCACTCACTCACAAGAGAGGCAACCATGACCTTGGACAGCATCACCAAGGGCATTGATGTTCTAGTACCAGAGCTTCAAGGAAAGAGACCAGCAGTCTTGCATTCCTCAAATATTTCCCTTCACTGATCTTTTGGAATCTACTTGCCTCATTATCTTGGAGTTTAAGTCCTGGTTCTTTGTTTTAATCAACGATTTATGTTAATATTACTCTTTTTCATTTCCAATCATGGCTTCTTTAAGATCCAGATCTCCAGCATTCTAAAATCACTGGCTTGGCCAGTGTGTCTCAACACACTGTTCAACTGATTTTGGAGAAACAATGCCAACAAGAATTATTTTCTAGACCCTCCTTGTCTGGCTTGGGAGGTCCATGATTATGACTCAGCTGCTCAATAAGGAATCATACTCATCATCTTCCACAAAAAATAAAATTGACAGTGTTGAACTATCTGAATCCTGTGATTATGGTAAGTAGTTAATCAATTGAGAAATTCTTCCACATTTTGGTTCCCTTTTTATCCCAAGAAATGGCCAATTAACAACAGCAAACTATCACCCTGCACTTGCAAATTCAGAGATAAAGCCTTCCTCCACTTTTCCTCAATAATTCCCTTGTTTTATAAAATTCCAAGTTCTCTGTCTCATCTTTGAGATGTTCATTATTAAGCATTCTACCTGTTGTAATATCCTGAATAAAACATTTTATTGCCTAGTACATTCTATCTTTCACAAAAGCACAAGATCATTCAAAAATTTTCAGTTTTCTGAGTTGACTTTTGCTTCACTTGGAATCCCAGCACCTGAGGAGTAGTGTGTCCTGGTGAGTAGTTCAGAGGAAGGGATTTAGAGTAAGTCTCAAATTCTGACTCTATCACTCATACTATGTAACCTTAGGCAAGGGACTTAACTTTTCTGTGACTGTGCATTCTTATTCATAAATGGAGATGATGATGATGGCAATGATGGTGACAATGCCAATAGAGCCTACATCACGGGACTGTTATGTAAAGAGCTCATGACAAATGTCTGGTTCAGAGAGTTATACAAGTGTTTGCTGTTATTGTTTGAAAAACACCTTAGGCTCACCAAGATCTGATATTCTGAGGAGAGTTTATGTCCCATTCCATACTTCTGAACTGAAATTTCATGTTCACTTTTGGACTCTAGAACTTGCACAGTGCAGAATGTTGAACAATAAATGTTGACCAAATTAGTGGATAGATGGATGAATGGAGAGATGAAGGAAGGAAGGCACTATGGGGTGAGAAAGTAAGTTTTATTCTAAGCAAAAGATGACTGCTTTTAATAAAATGCAGTATTTCTTTCCACAGCTAAATGAACAAGTTGAATTCCAAGCTCTATCTCACAGATGTGCCATTAAATGCCCAGAAATCAAATCAAATACATTCACTGGGGGCAGGGAGGTGACACAGGCAGCTGATATGATCCAGAACACTGCACTCAATGTTCTGGGGTCAAAGCGTGTGAGGCAGCTCGCCCTAGCTTTAATTAATGACAGCTGTCTCTGGAAACCTGGTTTCTTTCCTTAGGGAAACAGAGTATAAATTAAAGTCTAGCCAGATTGAAATGCATCACTGTTTAACTGAGCACAGAAACTTGAATTCACACTTTTTGATTTACCGGTAAGACAGAAATACTTTCAACATATAATCAGTTCCATCATTCTTCACACCAAATGGGAACACGCAGACTCATCCAGGCACTAAATGAGGGAAATCTTTTTAAATTTTAAAACAGACAGAACTGTATGTCATTTTTTAAAAAATTAAGTTGTAATGTGATATTCGATTTATGTCCTGAAACAAATCAATATACCAGGCAACCAGCCATAATTCTTACTATATACTGCCCTCCAGTGGATTGCTGTCACATATAACCCCTGAAAATTTTGTAAATAATCTATACATAAGCTTTCTTGTTTACAGACATGAAGTCAATCTTGGGCATATACTTTAAAAATGTTCTTGCAAATACTAAGTGATAATCATTAAACTTTTCCCCCCATTAATAGCCTTGTATTTAAATTAATGATGGTCAAGATAAAGTGCCTTGTGCGTTCCCCAGGAGATTGACTCTCCTCTGGTCACCTCCCATGGCTGGTTGGATGGTTGATTTCCATCTGGGCCATCTCATCAGTATAGCTGGATGCCACTAGTCCATTTAAAAAAATTCACCCTGAGTAAGAGAGGAATTCCTTCATACTTGCACTGTTTTGCTTATTAGAAGTGCAAATAGTTTCCTTCGACACCATCTTGACACATCTGGGTAAGCAAATGACAACTATTTCTTCTCGTCTGACAACAAAAGTCACAGATCACTGGTCAAATTCAGTAGAATTTAGATCTTGCCATTTCTGGTGACCCGTGGTTGTGTGAGGTTCTGCAAGACAGCTTCTGAACTCCATCATTCTGACTTGTTCCACTCTGATTTTGGTTTGGTGAATTTTTTCTTGTCTTTCAGTGTCTGCCTGATTTTTTGCTATACCTATATATTTGGGCATTAATGTTTTTGTTGTTTTAAATAATACCTTAAATTAGAATCTGTTCCTCCTCAGCTAATTATCTTCTCCATTTTTCTTTGATAGACATTGTATAGCAAACATCCCATTAGGAATTGGGAATGCACAAGATTTTCTCAGGTCAGATATTTATGATGAATACTAAGCAACACGAGGTCTCTCAAAGGTAACTAATTAGAAAAGGAAAATGACCAGAGGGACAATTCTGGAAGAAAATTACTGGCTTTTATTTCCTTTAAAATAATTATGACTAAGTTATATTCAATTTAGTTCTTTCAAATCTATGCAAAAATATTATCATTCAATAGGAACAAAGGTCTTCTCAGGTGGTAAAAGGCATTTTTAGAAGTGGAGTTTTAAATATTGCCCTGGTAATAAGTCATCACCAGATTATTAGAACTGAAAATGTGCTTGCTGTCTAATGAAATTTGAAATAACATAGCACATTGACCTATTTGGGTTTATTTTGAATGCATTTTTACATTCCCTCAATGCTTACAAAAATTAATATAGCAAATCATCTTTCTAACTTAGAAAAATAACTTAGAATAATTTACAATCCCACCTTGATTACATTTTAAATATTCCACAAACCTTGATTGTTCTCTTTATAGAATGCTTTACGAAAGACTAACAGGGTGATTGATTGGCATTTGACTTTATTATATTATATATTTAACTTTATTATAATTTTATGTATTCAGTTATTCATTCTATTCCTCTAAATATATGCATTGAGCATTTACTTTATACCAGAACCTTCATGAGAAGGTCCTGCCAAGTAGGAGTACAATATTAGAGAGAATATGATGAGTAAATAGATAGTTAAAATACAAATCACCAAGTGTTGTAATCAAGGTATGTAGGGGTCATATTAAAGAGACCCTAGAGGGAACATATAGCTGTAAGTGGGGAAGGTTCATTGAAGCCTTATTGGTGTTCTAAAAAATAAATGAGATTATTGCATACACAAACTGCATGGGATTTTTTTTTTTTCAAATGCAGATACAACCAGGCACCAAAAGCTGGCTTGTGGGGAAGCAGTAAAAGGCTCTATTTGGCCTGACCATGGGCAGAGTATAGGGGAAAAAGGGGTTTGCTCCAATAGCAGGCACAGAACATGATTTTGATGTTTCCACAGGTGGCTTGGGAAAATAATGAAAAGAGTTAAGAATTTGAAGTAGGGTAATGGCGTGGTGAGATTTAAATTTTAGAAAGTGTATTCTGGTTGCAACATGGAGAAAACTGCCAAGACATTTTGTTAACATCAAGAGAGCCAGGTAAGATGCTATTGGGACCTGACAGAAACTATATAAACACATGAAGATTGAACAGTACACTTTTGAATGACAAATGGGTGATAGAAGAAATTAAAGGAGAATGTGAAAAATTCTTAAATTCAAGTGAGAATAGAGATACAACAACCAGATACACTATAAAGGAAGTTCTAAGAGGAAAGTTTACAGCTATGAGTGTCTACATAAGAAAATCAGAAGATCCCAAATATGCAACCTAATGATGCAGTTCAAGACCCTTGAGAAAGAACAAGCTAATTACAAAACCAGTAGAATGAAGAAATAATTAAATTAGAGTAGAAAATCAAGTAACTTGAGAATAAAAAAAACATAAGGAGTTGGTTCTTTGAAAAGATGAACAGGATTGATAAGCCCTTAGGCCAAACTAACCAAAAGAAAAAGGGGAAAAAAACAAAGTTAATAAAATTAGAGATGAAAAAGGAGAAATCACCACAGACACCACAGAAATCCAGCAGATCATTAGGGACCACTTTGAAAACTTATATTCCAATAAATTGGAAACCTGGAAGAATTAACATATTTCTAGACTCATATGACCTGCCAAAATCAAATCAAGAGGACACAGAAAACCTTAACAGACCAATAACTTGTAATGAGATAGAAGCAGTAATAAAAAGTCTTTCAAAAAGAAAAGCCTAGGATCAGATGGATTCTTAGTTGAATTCTACCAAACCTTTATAGAAGAACTAATGCCAATACTCCTTAATTATTCCATGAAATAGAAAGGCATGGAACACTTCCAAATTTATTCTATGAAACCAGTATCATATTCATTCCAAATCTAGATAAGGGACACATCAAGGAAAGAAAAATATAGACAGAATCCCTAATGAAATGAGATAGAAAAATATTGAAATATTAGCAAATCATGTTCAGCAACATATTAAGAAGATCATACACCATGACCAAGTTGGTTTTATTTCAGAGAGGCAAGGATGGTTTAATACATGAAAAACAATAAATGTAATTCATCACATAAATAAAATTAAGGACAAAAATCACTTAGTCATCTCAATAGATGCAGAGAATATCTTTGACAAAATTCAGCATGAATAATAATAAAAACACAGAAGAAACTAGGAATAGAAAAAACCTACCTCAACATCATAAAGGCTATATATGAAAAACCCAAAGCCAACCTCATAGTAAATGGGGAAAAACTGAAAGCATCTCTTTTAAAATCTGGGACAAGACAAAGATGTCCACTCTACTACTACTACTTAATAAAGTGCTAGATATTCTACCCAGAGCAATTAGGAAAGAGAAGAAAATAAAAGGAATAAGAATAGGAAAGGAAGAAGTCAAATTATCACTGTTTGCAGGTGATTTGATTCTATGTGTAGAAGATCCAAGAAAAACTCTACAAAAGTCTGCTATTGAACTTGGCAAAGTAGCAGTTTACAAGAATCAACATAAAAAATCAGTAGTTTCCAAAGTACTAACAACAAATCGTTGAGAAAGAAATCAGGAAACAATTTCATTCACAACAGCCTCAAATAAAATAGAGTAGCTAGAAATAAAACTAACCAAGGAGGTGAAAGACCTCCAACAATGAAAACTATAGAACATCGAAGAAAGAAATTGAAGTCCTTGGAAGATGGAAAGACCTCCAGGTTCTTGGATAGGCAGAATTAATATTGTTAAAATGGACATACTACCAAAAACAATATACAGATTCAATCACCATCAAAACACCAATGACATTCTTTACAGAACTAGGAAAAAAAAAAAAAAAACTTTTAAATTCATTTGGAAAAACGGAAGACACAGAATAGCCAAAGCAATTCTAAGTCAAAAAACAAACAAAACAAAACAAACAAAACAAACAACAACAACACCAAAACCCAATGCTAGAAGGATCACTATTCCCGACTTCAAGTTATACTACAGAGATATGGTGACAAAAACTGCGTGGTGGCGGGCGGTGTGGGTGGAGCCTCAGGCGTGCCCTGCCAGCAGCGTGCTGGTGCTTTGGAACTGGATGGCGTCATCGCGGTCTAGCGGTTGGAGGCAGCTGTCCCGCGAGTTGGTCATCGCCCTGAGCTGGAGCCAGGAGATCGTGGCAGATTCTTCCATTGACTGTACAGGTGCTTAGTTCAGAAAGCTGGTGGCGTCATCCTCGAACATCAAACATCGAAAGCGGGAAGGTCCTTGAAAGGTGTCAGTTTGATATTGAGTGTGACAAGACTGTAAAAGACAGCAGTGCTCCCAGAGAAAAGTCTCAGAGAGCTGAGAGAGAAATCTGCTCAGTGATCTGGTGGATCATGACAACAGGTGATGTTTCTACCACCGTTGGAAGTTTCTTGTTCATGATCTACTGATTTATACAAAGATTTGGTTGTACCTGAAAAATGGGAAGAGTAGGGAATCACAGTTCATCACCAATTCCAAGGAAACCCATCTTTCGCTCATTGACTACCACAATCCACAAAGTAAACAGCGTGCTAGCCTACAAACTTCCTGTCAATGACCAAGGATGAGATGAGGAAGGTACTGTATTATAATACTCAAATGTGGTTTTCCTGAAACCAAGTCAACTGAAGTTGATGTGTTATATATCATTGGTTAGTTTTAGCTGGGGAGCCAGTACCCCTCCTGGATGAACTGTGCATAACTCTTCCATGTTTGTACCTGTGTGACCTGCTGCAGGGTTAATGTAGTGAGTACCCTGCACATTGTTCCAGAACAGTCTGCAGATTTTGTCAGCGTTGCAACATGAATTCCTTTCAACATGATAGTGTAGATGAGAAATCTTTTGCTACAATGCTAATTGCTTTTCTAAATTGTTTTGATCATGTAATTTGACTCAAAATATGGAGAGATATCTGAATATAAATAATATGGCAAAAGAGTGCTGAACATTCAGAATCTTTGTTTAGATCCTAAAAGTAATGAAAAACTGCTCTACTGGGTCCTTTGAACTTTATTATATTGTATAGTTTCCACATGAAAAAAATGCTCATTATTTAGTTTTAATGTATGAAATTTGAATCATGAAGCAATGGCTAATTGTCCCATTTAATTCTTGTATACAGAACTCTAAAACACTTAAATGGTTTATAAATCAAGCTTGAAATGATAATGGGATAAAGTGAAACATGTATGCTTAAGAAAAACTGCATGGTATTGGCATAAAAACAGACACATTGACCAGTGGTACAGAATAGAAGACAGAGACAAACCCACACATCTACAATCATCTGATCCTTGACAAGGTACTGAAAAACATCCACGGGGGAAAAGATGGTTTTAACAACAGATATCCATATGAAGAGAAACGAAACTAGACCCTTATCTCTCAAACTGCACAAAAAATCAGTTCAATAGATTGAAGACTTATGAATTAGACCAGAAAACTATGCAACTCACAGAAGAAAATGTAGGATCAACACTCCAGCATATAAGCACAGGTAATTACTTTCACATAGAACCCCTAAAGCTCAGGAAATAATGCAAGGAATTAATAAATAGAATAGCATCAAATCAAAAAGCTTCTGCATAGAAAAGGAAACAAGAAGATGAAGAGAGAACCTACAGAATGGGAGAAAATCTTTGCTAATACTCTTCTGACAGTATTAATATCTAGAATATATAAAGAACTCAACTTTACACCAAAAATATCAAATAACTCAAATATTAATGGGCAAATGAATTCAACGGACACTTCTCAAGGAAGAATGGGAACAATCAAGAATACAAGTAACGATAACTATTGGCGAGGATGTGGGGAAAGGGTAGACTCATGCATTGTTGGTGGGACTGCAAATTGGTGCAACCACTCTGGAAAGCAGTATGGAGATTTCTCAGAAAACTTGGAATGGAACCACCATTTGACCCAGTTTTCCCACTCCTTGGTATATACCCAAAGGGGCTCAAATCTGTAGCATACCTATAGTGACAGCCACATAAATGGTTATAGCAGCTCAATTTGCAATAGCTAAGCTGTGGAACCAACCTAGGTCCCTTTAACAGATGAACGAATAAAGAAAATGTGGTACATATACACAGTGGAATATTACTCAGTCATACAACAACTTTATGACAACAAATTTTAAAAAAGAAGAAATAGAAATGGCCAACAAATACATGAAACAATGTTTAACATCATTAGTAATTAGGGAATAAAAATCAAAACTATACTGAAATTTCATCTCATACCAGTCAGAATTGTAGTCATTAAGAATATAAATACTAATAAACGCTGGAGAAGATGTGGAGAAAGGGGAACACTTTTAGACTCTTGGTGGGATTGTAAATTAGTACAACCACTATGGAAATCATTATGGAGGTTCCTCAAAAGACTGGACATGGAACCGCCATATGATCCAGCTATACCAGTCCTCAGTATTTATCCTAAAGAATTAAAGTCACCATATTACAGTGATACATGCACACCCATGTTTATAGCAGCACAATTCACAATAACCAAACTATGGAACCAGCCTAGGTGTCCATCAACAGATGAATGGATAAAGAAAATGTGGTATATATATATATACAATGGAGTTTATTCAGCCATAAAGAAAAATGAAATTATGTCATTTGCAGGAGAATGGATGGAACTAGAGAACCATTAGGTTAAGTAAATAAGTCAGACTCAAAGATCAGAGTCATGTGTTTTCTCTCCTATGCAGAAGCTAGAGAGGAAAAAGGAAAGAATGTGGGGGCAGATCTCATGAAAATCAAAGGGAGATCAGTAGAGGCAAGGGACCAAGGGTTAGGAGGTTTGTTTGCAGGGAGAAGTGAAGTGCTGGGGAGTGATATCAGCCAAATTATATTAGTGATGTCATGTGCATGTAAGAATATATAAGAACAAATCTCATCACAGTGAAACACGTGGAAGAAAAAGTTGCTATGGGGGGGTGATAAAAACATAATGAGAAATACAAATATAGATGACAATAAATCCAAGAGATATCTTAAAGATCATACATTAAATATTTTCCATATTTATACATTTCTGAAATGTCTGTATAAATCATATCAATGTTCTTTAGATGAACAATTTTGCAAAAAGAAAATTCTAATCAGAAACAGGACCGCATGTCATAAATATAAATAATGTTACTAATATTTGCTTATTTTTTTATCTTAGGTTATCATCCTGTACAACTATTTGTTTCTGCTCATGTCTCTGATTTGTCAAACCTATAGTCAAATCTCAATCTTGCCTTCTCAAATACATCCCACGACTTCCCAGATTATTTTAGTTATTTAAAAGCATCATTCATGGGCCAAAGAAATTTCTGGCACAAAATTAGTGCAGGAAAAGAGTTGATTAAAAAATGTGACAAGAGAAAACGTCAGACACTTGGGATAATGCACTGGCACTTCCACAGTGACTGAAGACATCCAGAACACAAAACACTTGCGCTTAATTAGACCTAATCTGAGAATCATGTATAAAAGCACCCCCAAAATAAACATGAGCCAATTTCAATGCTTAAATAAAATTGTATTGAAAAAAATAAAGCCAAGTGCTTTATGCTCTGTACCACAGCTGAACTCAATTTGGGTGCAGTAAAATTAAATAAGAACACTTAGCAGCACAAGACAAAACCTGCTTGGTTTGTCATGACCTAGTTGTATGTGTGGTCTGTTTTACAGACTGGGTGAGGAAGACCTCTGGTTCAGAACCCCTAGTTGCTGCTCAACCACTTGCTGCTATGGGTCCTTGGGCACATTAACCTGTCTAGGTCTAGTTTCTTCTTCTGTTGTTATTGCAGTTTCTCAACCTCCGACACATTCCCATTTTGGGCTGGATAATTTTTATTGTGGATAACAATTTGAATATAATCCCAGGGTGAGTTTAGCTGAGGATGTTTAGCCTATTTTCACCAGCGTGGAAGCTTCTGACTGCATTCAAATTCACCTATACATGGGTGACTGTGTACACACACACATCCACAAAACAAGTCACATGTTGTAGGCACTCTGCACTCAGGCTAAATCCTTGCAGAGCAGAGCAATATTTCCCAAAGAATCAAAGTCTACAAGAATGACACTTGGGCTAAAACAAAAAAGGATTCATATTACAAAAAAAGTTTTAGTTTTTTCCTCTAAAACATCTTCATCCAAGTCACTTTAAAATAGAGTAGGTCAGTTGCATTTCTGAAATCAAAATGTCTGTTTATTCTTGTCAACAAAAACAAAAGTACAGTTTAAATTCAAGTTCTTTTCTTTTGCTAGATAGAAACTTCTTGCCTATAGGTGTAGTCCTGTCCATAAACTTTCTCTGTGTTCATTTGGTTCATTCTTGGATTTAGGAACTGAGTTCTACTCTGGGTAATCTTACTATAATGTGAATTTTATTCTTTTTCTTTAGCTTTAATTTTAAAAATTAATTAATTTTACGTGACATAAAATTGTACATATTTGTCATGTGCATCATAATATTTGATATATGTATGCATTGTGGAAAGACTGAATCAAGCTAATTAACATGTACTACTTTGCATTATTCTAGTTTTTGTGGTGAGAACACCTAAAATCTACTCTCTTAAGTGATTTTCAAGGATGCAATGCATTTTTTAAAAAATTGTTTTAGTTGTAGATGGACACAATTCCTTTATTTTATTTTATTCATTTTATGTGGTACTGAGAATCAAATCCAGTGCCTCACACGTGGGAGGCAAGTGCTCTACCACTGAGTCACAATTCCAGTCCTGCAATGCATTGTTATTAACTACAGCCACCATGTTGGACAGTAGAGCTCTTGAGTTTATTCCTCCTATATAAATGAAATTTCATTTATTTGATCAATACTTCCTCAAACCCTCAACCTTATCCCTAACCCTAGGTAACCACCATTCTATTCTCTGCTTCTATGAGTTCAACTCATAGAAGATTCCATTGAAAAATTAGGTCATTTGGTATTTGTTTTTCTGCACCTGGATTAGTTCCCATAATATAATGTCCTTTGGGTTCATTCACATTGTCACAAATGACAAGATTTTATTATTTTTTAAGACTTAATAGTATTCCACCATGTATATAGTACATTGCCTTTATCCATTCATCAGTTGATGAACTCTTAGATTGATTCCATATCTTGGCTACTGTGAATTATACTAAGTGAACACAAGAATGTAGATATCTCTTTAAAATATTGATTCCATCTTTAGGAAATATACCCAGCAGAGGGATTGCTGGGTAAAATGGTATTTCTATTTTAAATTTTTCCATATTGTTTATGTTCATTTAATTGCTGCCAGCAGTATGTAATGATTCACTTTTCTCCACATCCTTGACAACATTTAATCTTTTGCCTTTTTGATAATAGCCATTCTAACAGGAGTGAGGTGACATTCCATTGTGGTTTTGATTTGCACTTCCTTGCAAATTAGTGATTAGTGATGTTGAGCTTTTTTTTTCTTAATATACCTGTTGCTCATCCATATGTTTTCTTTTGAGAATGTCTATTCAGGTCCTTTGCCCATTTAAAAAAATTGGATTACTTGTTTTCTTATTATTGACTTGTTTGAATTCCTTATATATTTTTGGTATTGATCTCATGTCAGAGTCAAGGTTTGCAAATATTTTCCCCCTCTCAGTAGGTTGTCTCTGTACTCCGTTAATCATTTCTTTTACTGTAGAGGAGCTTCTTAGTTTGATGTGATTCTATTCATATGTTTTTGTGTTCATTGTCTGTGTTTTGGGAGTCCTATCAAAAAACTCCTTTGCCCATTCCAGTGTCTTGAAGCATTTCCCCTGTTTTCTTCTAGCACTTTCATAGTTTAAGTCTCACATTAAAGTATTTAATCCACTTGGGGTTGATTTTTGTATATTGTGAAAGATAGGAGTCTAGATTCATTCTGCTGCATGGACATATTCAATTTTCCCAGCAATATTTATTGAAGAGACTGTGCTGTCTCCAACATATGTTGTTAACACTTTTGTCAGAGATCATTTGGCGGTATATGTATGGGTTTACTTCTAGGCCTTCTATTCTGTTTCATGGGTCTATGTGTCTGTTTTTATAACATTATTATGCTGTTTTGATCACTATAACTTTGTAGTATGTTTTGAAGTCAGGTAGTATAATGTCTCCTGCTTTGTGCTTTTTGTTTATGATTGCTTTTGTTATTTAGGGTTTTATGTTGCTCCATACAAATTTAAAGTTTTTTTCCTAGTTTTGTAAAACTATCATTAGTATTTTGATAGAGGTTGCATTGAATCTGTAGATGACTTTGTATATTATGGACATTTTAACCATAGTAATCCTTCTAATCCTAACTTCCTTTTCGTGTGTGTCCTTTTCAACTTAGTTCATCAATGTTGTAATTTTCATTATAGAGACCCTTCACCTTTTTTGTTAAATTGTTCCTAGGTTGTTTTGCTTATTTGTTTTTCACTGTTTATTTAATTCTTATTTTGTGAGCTATCACAAGTAGGATTATGTTCTTAATTTCTTAACTAGTTGGTTTGGCATATAGAATTACCGCTGATGTTCGTATGTTGACTTTGTATCATGCAAAATCAAATGAATTCATTTATTCATTCAAATATTTTCTTTCTTGCTAGAGTCTCTGGTTTTTTTATATGTCAGATAATGCCACCCGCAAACAGTGACAATTTGACTTCCTCCTTTCCAATCTGGATGCCCTTATCTCTTTCTCTTGCCTATTGCCTTGCTCTGGTTAGGACAATATTGAATTAAACTGGTGAAAGCATTCCTGTCTTATCCTTGATCTTAGAAAGCTTTCAGCCTTTTTCTATTCTATGATGTCAGAATGGTGAGCTTATTATATATGGGTTTTATTAGGTTGAAGTATGTTCCTTTTATCCCAAATTTGTCCAGAGTTTTTATCATGAAGGGATATTGGATTTTGCTGAATGCTTTTTATGCATCTCTTGAGATGATCATATTGCTCTGTCCTTGTTCTGTTGATGTGGCATGTAACAATATTCAATTTGTGCACGTTGCACTCTCCTTTCATTCCTGGCATGAATCCAACTTGACCTCGGTTGAGTAATCCTTTAAATGTGCTGTTGAATTTGATTTGCTAATATTTTGTTGAGATTTTTGCATCTGTGTTCATCAGGGACATTAGCTTATAATTTTCTTTTTTGTTGTGTCCTTGTCTGGTTTCAGTATGAAGATCATGCTGGCCTCGTTGAATGAGTTTAGAAGAATTCCCTCCTTTTGAGTTTTATTTATTTATTTATTTTTGGAATAATTTGAGAAGAATCAGTATTCATTTTTCTTTAAATGTTTGATAGAATTCAGTCATGAAGCCATCCAGTCCTGAACTTTTCTTTGATGGGAGACTTTTTATTACTAATCCAATCTCATTATCCACTATTGGTCTGTTCAGGTTTTCTACTTCTCCATGGTCCAATCTTGGTCAGGTGTATGTGTCCAGGAATTTTTCTGTTTCTTCTAGGTTATCCAATTGGTTGTTGTACATTTGTTCATTATAATTTTCAATAATTTTTTGTATTTCTGTGCTGTCAGTTATAATGTTTCTTTTTTTCATCTCTCATTTCTGTTTGAGTCTTTTCTTTTTCTTAGTTAGTGTAACTAGGGTTATCATTTTGTTCATCTTTTTGAAAAACCACATCTTCATTTTGTGTGTTTGTGCATGTGTGAGTGTGTGTGTGTGTGTGTGTGTGTGTGTGTGTGTCTTTATTCTATGTTGTTGATAGGCTCAGATCTTTATTATTTCTTTCTTTCTATTAATTTTGGTGTTTTTCTTCCTTGACATATAGTGATAAGTTGTTAAGTTGAAATATTTCTGCTTTTTTAAATGTAGGCTATGATTGCTTCATAGTAGATTCTCCTGTATTCAAGATTTTTTGGGATGCCGTGTTTCCATTTTCATTTGTCCCAATAAAAATTTTAATTTCTTTTTAATTTCTTCCCTGATTCCTTGATTGTTCAGAAGTATGTTGTTTAATTTCCATGTATTTTTATGGTTGCCAAAGTTTATCTTGCTACTGATTTCTAGATTTATTGTATTGTGGTCAGAAAATATACTTAATATTATTTCAGTTTTCAAAAATTTTCAGGATTGTATTTGTGACCTACCATAAGATCTATCCTGGAAAATATTTCATACACTATTGAGAATATGTGTTCTGCAGATGTTGGGTGGAATAATTTTTAGAGTCTGTTAGGTCCATTTGGTCTAGGTTGCAATGTAACTGTTATTTGTTTGTTGATTTTCTGTATGGATGATCTACTCATTGCTTACTTCAGACACAGGTTTGCCATGTAAAGTCTACTGTAGGAAACAAACCACTCTGGAAATTTAAGTTAGAATGTAATTAATTCAGAAATTATCATTCATACAAATATTTGAAAGTTTTGGAATTGCTCCCTTTGGATTTTTTTGTTTTAAGGTCATACCACTTTAGATGCAGTAGAAAATAGTTACTCCTACTACTGGCCCTGCAACTACCAAAGTTTCATATTCATGAAGTTAATGAATGGAAGACAGGATACATCTGGACCTCAGTTGCAAAAGAATCTAAGAAATTTTATTTTTCCTTTCCAGCTCCTCCATGCAGGGGAACATATAAAGGAAACAAGGATGAACATACATAGGTAACTGGAAGAGGTGATGTTACTACAAATCCTGGTCCCATTTCTTACTTTCTGTGTGTCCTTGAGGAAGTTACTTAACCTATCTGTGCTTCAATGTTCTCATCTAAAAATAAGGAAAATAATGGGATTAAGTGAGCATAAAATATGTAAAATATTTAGGTAGAGATCAGCACATAGGGGTTATATATTATCTATAACAGAGGTTGAGCATCCATAATCCAAAAATCCACAGTCTGAAATGTTCCAAAATCCATAACTTTTTAAGCACTAATATGATGCCACCAGTACAAAATTCCACACCTGACCTTGTGTGATGGATCATAGTCAAAATGCAGGTAAAAAAACATTGTATAAAAATTATTTTCTCAATACCAGTATGAAGTGTATATGAAACATAAATATATTTCATGTTTATACTTGAGTCCCATCCTGAAGATATCTCCTTACACATATGCATATCCAAAATTTAAAAAAATCCAAAATGTAAAACACTTCTAGTCTAGAGCATTTTGGTAAGGGATACTTGATCTGCATATCTATTTATATCTATTATCCATTTTAATTATCATAATCACTATTAATTCCTTTCTCATCCCAAAATCCTCTAGTATTTGTTTTCCAGAAGGTCCAAAGGGTGAAATACAGAGATGACTTACTTCAAACAATTCGAGTTCAAAACATCTACACTATTAGAGACACATTTACCTTCCATGTAAGATCAATCATCAAAATCAATCATCCAGCATCTCTTGATGTTAGCTACACAGGGAAGCTTTGTTGGATTTACATCTGTGATTTCTCATTACTTATTACATTTTAAATACTGATAATGTCCTCTTAGATAAATTCTCTTGTACTTCTGGTCTATTTTTAAATGATGTTTAAAAACTGATAACTTTCTAGCAATATACATATGTATATGTATATTTCCCCTCCTCACTCTTCCTAGTCATAGATGCCCCTGATTTGTTGACTGGATACAGAACTGTCTGAAATAAGCACTGCATTTCCACCTCCCCAGAGTAAGATGAGTTCTGGTTGAGGGAGTGAAGAGAAGTACTTACAAGATGGAAATATGCAAGCTCCTTGAGTTGGGGCATTTCACAACTTTTTCTAGTTGAAGTCTTTTTCATTTTAGAGGGCCAGTTTACCAGAGTGCCATTGTAGGGGACTTCCTTCAATCAAGATTTTTTTTTTTTTTTTTTTTTTTTTTTTTTTTTTTTTGCGGTACTGGGGATTGAACCCAGGGCCTTGTGCTTGTGAGGCAAGCACTCTACCAACTGAGCTATATCCCCAGTCCTCAATCAAGATTTTTGAACAAGCAACATGGATCCAGGTAGTGAGGGAAAATCCTAAAGACTGAAAAATAAAGAGGAGTCTGACTTCTACGCAGAGCACAGCCACCAGGCCAGCTTGGACTTTCCATGGATGAGATGGAAATTTCCACCTAGCTCAGTGGATCGCAGCAGGGAACAATTTTGCTCCCCGCCACCCCAACAACCAGGGGTCATTTCTTGATGTCATATCTGGAGGGTGTATTTGCTCTTGGTACCTGTGGCTAGAGACCAGGGATGCTGCTAAACCTACAGATACTGATACAGATGTACAACTGAAATCAAACATTCATTTATATAAACATAAATGCATAATACTCTCCTATATAACTACATACACATTTGTACAGATATAGTAAACTGTTGCCACCCGCAGCAACAATCCCGTGGGAATTTATCGGAGGTGGACTGGGAATGAACTATTTCTTTTTTTTGTTTGTTTGTTTGACTTATTTCACGTAGCATGATCTTTTTTTTTAAATTTTTATTTTTTTTTATTGTAAACAAATGGGATACATGTTGTTTCTCTGTTTGTACATGGCGTAAAGGCATACCATTTGTGTAATCATAAATTACATAGGGTAATGTTGTTTGATTCATTCTGTTATTTTTTCCCTTCCCTCCCACCCCCCACCCCTCTTTTCCCTCTATACAGTCCTTCCTTCCTCCATTCTTGCCCCCTCCCTAACCCTAACTCTAACCCTAACACTAACACCTCCCACCCCCCATTATGTGTCATCATCCACTTATTAGCGATATCATTCGTCCTTTGTTTTTTTGAGATTGGCTGTCTCACTTAGCATGATATCTCCAATTTCATCCATTTGCCTGCAAATGCCATAATTTTATCATTCTTTATGGCTGAGTAATATTCCATTGTATATATATATATATATATATATATATATACCACGTTTCTTTATCCATTCATCAATTGAAGGACATCTAGGTTGGTTCCACAATCTGGCTATTGTGAACTGAGCAGCTATGAACATTGATGTGGCTGTATCTCTGTAATATGCTGATTTTAAGTCCTTTGGGTATAGGCCAAGGAGTGGGATAGCTGGGTCAAATGGTGGTTCCATTCCAAGTTTTCTAAAGAGTCTCCACACTGCTTTCCAGAGTGGCTGAGGGAATGAACTATTTCTATTATCTTTATCTGGATTACTTCCTCGCTTACTTGCTTGTTCGCTAGTTTAGAGAGGAAGAGAGACTTTGCTTAGAGGAAGAGAGACTTTGCTCAATTTTAGAGGTGCTACTCTTTCAGAGAGGCTACGCTTATCAAAGGTCTACTGCTTCTTAAAGGTGGGTCACTTCTTGGAGGTGTGGGGTGCGGCATGTGGCCTGCATCCTGCAACCTGCGTCCTGCGACTTGCAACCTAGAGGTGTGTTCTTAGTTCTCCGTCCTGAGATCTTCATTCTGCAATCTTCGATCTGCGACCTAGAATTGTCTGCTTAGTCCTGCGTTCTGCGATCCCTGCCCAGGTGAAGAGAATATCTTATATACACTAAGGCAGCCAATCAGCTTAGGATTAAATAGCATGGTTGGAGCATGCGCCAGGGTATCAATCAAGAAAGAATGAGAAACATCTGTTGACCACTAGTGCAGAGGAGATATTAACTAATCAGGCAAATGTAGATCACGCAGTGTTAACACTAATTATGCGCCACCTCTTGGCCCAATGCCAGCCGCCATCTTAGGGCTACTTAACCATGTCTCTGCAGTAAACCATATTTAAAATAAAATTAGAAACCATTTATATAATGGTGTTTCTTAGCATTTTTCTACCATTAAAGCATGTATTCCTCTGAAGCTCTCTTCTGGAGAGGGGAAGGGGTGATTTACCAAGTGATTAAGGAATCCAAAAGATTTAATGCTGTTTCAGAAAATGAGTAGCTCTCTCCTACCCAGGACCTAATATTGGGAGCAAGAGGTGAGGGTGTTAATGTTTCATTTCCAAGAGAGTGAAGGACCGGAATTGCTCCTGTAATTTCCTCCTGAGAATGTTACTGAACTTGGCCAACAGTGTTCCTCTGGTCACAAAGAAATAAAAATCAATTCTGTAGAAATCTCTGTTGGGGAAATAAAAATGTTGACAAAGATGACAATGCAGAAATTAGAGTTATCAATGGAAAATGCTGTTGAACTGTGAGATAAGAATGAGTATGAGGAAAAAATAAAGCAACAAGTTCTTTCCAGTCTTTTTGTAAGGGGAAAATTGAAAGAGTTCTGATTTCTCAAAGGTAAATAAATGTTTTTAGCATTAAGTATTAACAAAAGTCTCAATCACTTATATAACATATAACATCAATAGTATATTTATAATATAATTCTACAGATATGTAGGCAGATGTATCTGTACATATGAATTACACTAATGAATTTCAAAAACTAAAAGTAATTCCAATAAAACTCAATTTAACATCATTTTAAATTACATTTTATCTAATCAAGGGATCGCACTATTGTGGATATCAATAATTTTTCCTATCACTTCCAGATTGACCCTATGATTTCTATTCTTAAGTCTGTCAGATTTTTTTTTCTTCTTTCTCCCTAAAATTTATCCAGGCTATATGAATTCATATGCCCCTGATATCTTGAGAAAAATTACTTTTCAACTTTTATCTTTCACTCATTCTGACATTTTATAGATCATTTATTGTGTTCTACCAGATGTGCAAAATTATCAAGTGCACTTCTCTCCCTAAATGCCTAATATTTACCATCATAACCAGAAAATCCCCTTACTAACCTCTCAAGTCAAGTAATATACTAACTTAGCAAGTTTTAAAGCTATTGTTAACCTAATCACTACAAAACATATGTTTGATCAATATCTCTATATACTAATGCTCTGAAGGAAACAAAAATGAATCAAATAAGCTGTTAGAAAGGGAATTTGGACATTTTTTAAAAGTCATATTATTTGCGTTTTATTTCAGTAGGAAGTTGTTATGACCTAATAAATCAGCATACTAATAAAGAAAGACCTTGTGATTCTGTTATCCATATCATATATGCAAATATTCTCTTTTATATATGTATTTATTTGATGAGGGATTCTTTCCTCATCTTTGTAAGTGGCTTTACCTACAGAGACAAACTCAACAGCTCCCCTCACTACCAAGAAGTATCCAAATATGGCCACTGCTCTTTAATCCTGAGCCCAGTGGGTTCAATCATAATGCCTTGACCACTTAGGTTCTTGTATAAAAATGTAACCAGAGAGACTGGTGATGGGAGTGAAGTCCCTGTGGGCAGAGCCCAGAGCTTCAAAACAGAACACTGCTCCAACACACTAATGTACCCTCCCAAATGTACCAACTCCTCAGCAGACATTTTCTAGTCCCTCACTTTATCTACATCACCAATACCTCCTTCTAAAATACCCAAATCCTTCCAACAGAACCCTGCCAGGGTTTTTGCAGGCTGCCTTACCCAGTCCTCACTCACAAATAAATGGCTCTCCTCCTGGGTCTATCCACTGGGGGACAGGTAGCCAGGTTTATAAATTTAAAAAGGTCTTAGAAAGCTACATAAGGTGAACATTATAATTTGACATGACATATTTTGACAGCATAATTGTTATGCAGGGTGCAGTTAAGACATCTGAGATCAATATAATTTATATTTTATAAATATCCAAAAAATTCTACTGGATGAAAGCATCTTTTGTTAAATATCAATAAACTCACAAGCTACATCAATTCCATCAGCTTTCATTCACTGAGTAGTGCTAATTTCACCTAGAAACCATGGCCTTAGCAATTGGAAGTTCATTATTCCATTCCAATCTTATTACTAATATCTATAACAGACAAATCATACATCACACCCAAGATTGGTGTTAGTTTACAGAGAGGGTAAGAAAGAGTTAAGGTGGTCATAGGATTTAAAGAGTCAGTATGAAAAGTAAAAGATAGAGGAAGAAGGCAGAAGCAAGCTAGGAGCAGTCCCAATCTTCTCACATCATAGAAAGGAGGCAGTGAAGGAAAAGCAGAATTGAGAGAACCTTATCATATTATATACCTGAATTTGAAGAACAGCAGAGATGGACTTAAGTAAGGTTTCATTCTTATAAGTTTGAATAGAATGAGGCCTGGCTCAGAAGTGACTACAGTAAATAGGGCTCCAAGGCATTGCTTAAAGTGGGGCTGATATTGAGATCAGCAGAGATAACACATTAAATTAAAATACCATTATCTGGGTACTCGCCCAACGCAGTGCTCTTAAGAAAAAGAAGGTCACAAAGTATTCCTTCACTTAAGAAGTCAGAACCATACTGATAGATGGGTAGGCACACAAATGATATAAAAAAGCAAGGGAACAAACCATCCCAAACAACCCAAAATGCCTCAATAGCAGAATCCACTGACACCACAATGGAGTAAATGTCAGAGAAGGAATTTAGGAAGTTCATAGTTAAATTGCTCTATGAGCTAAGAAACCATGTAAAAAGTGAAATTAGAGATAAAATACAGGAAGTGAAAGATCACTTCAATAAAAAGACAGAGATTCCGGAAAGGAAATGCTCAAATGAAGGAATCAATAAACCCAATTAAAAATTCAATGAAAAGCATCACCAATAAACTAGACCACTTTGAAGATAGATTGTCAGGCCTCAAAGACAAAGTATAGTTTCTTCTCTGGGAAAACACCAAATGGTGGATGACGCTGGTGCAGCTGGAGGGCCCCCTGGAATGGGTGATGCGATGGCTTCCATGGAGGCTTCGGCAGTGGTCTCGGAGGTGAGGCCGGGGCTGGGGCTGGCACCGTGGTCCTTGCAGATGCAAGGCCAAAGACAAGGAGTGGATCCCGGTTACCAAGTTGGGCCACCTGGTCAAGAACATAAAGATCAAGTCCTTGGAGGAGATCTACCTCTTCTCTTTGCCTATCAAGGAGCCTGAGATCTTTGACTTTTTCTTGGGGGTGTCACTCAAGGATGAGGTTTTGAAAATCATGCCTGTACAGAAGCAGACTTGTGCTGGTCAGCAGACCAGGTTTAAGGCATTTGTAGCTATCAGGGACTACAATGGTCATGTTGGACTGGGAGTAAAGTGCTCCAAGTAGGTAGCCACTGCTATCCGAGGGGCCATCATCCTGGCCAAGCTCTCCATTGTTCCTGTGCAGAGAGGCTACTGTGGGAACAAGACTGGCAAGTCCCACACTGTCCCTTGCAAGGTGACTGGACTTGTGGTTCTGTGCTGGTGTGGCTCATCCCTGCCCCCAGAGGTACTGGCATTGTCTCAGCCCCTGTGCCTAAGAAGCTGCTGATGATGGCTGGTATTGATGACTGCTATACTTCTGCCGGGGGCTGCAATTACACTAAGGCAACCTTTGATGCCATCTCCAAGACATACAGCTATTTGACTCCCATTCTCTGGAAAGAAACTGTGTTCACCAAGTCTCCCTATAAGGAATTCACTGACCATCTTGTGAAAACCCACATCAGAGTCTCTGTACAGAGGACCCAGGCTCCAGCTGTGGCTACAACATAGGGTTTTTATACAAAATAAATAAATAAAATGAATGAAATTTGTTTAAAAAAAGACAAAGTATATAATCTTGAAGATAAATTTGACCATAGAGAAAAGAGACCATGAACAGAATATTTGAAGAATATAAGATAACATTAAAAGGTCAAATTTAAGATTCATTGGGACAGATTTATTGCTCTGAAATGCAAACTAAAGAAATGCACAATATTTTCAATTAAATAATATCAGAAAATTTTCTGAATTTAACAATAAAATGAAAATTCAAACGCAAGAGGCATACAGGATTCCAAACACACATAATCACAACAGGCACAATCCAAGATACATTATTATGAAAATGCCTCACATATAGAATAAAGATAGAATTTTAAAAGCTGCTAGAGAAAGACAACTGGACACATTTAGAGGAAGACCAATCCAGATCTCAGCTGATTTCTCAACCCAGACCCTAAAAAGCTAGGAGATCTTGGAATAATATATACCAAGCTCTGAAAGAAAATGGATGCCAACTGAGTATACTATCCCCAGCAAAATTAAGCTTCAGAATAGAAGATGAAATAAAAAACCTTCCATTATAAGCAAAAGCTAAAAGAATTAATATCCAGAAAACCTGCACTATAAAGCAAAATAAAATATTTCATGAAGAAAAAATGAAAATGAAAACCAGTAGAGGGTGGAATTATACTAGACTAGTCAAGAAAAGGAGAACTGAATTAAATTTGAATCCTAGAAATAAATCAAAATGACAAGGAATAAAAAAATCATCTCTCGATAACATTGAATGTAAATAGTCTAAATTTTTCAATTAAAAGACATAGGTTGGAAGATCGAATTAAAAAAATAGACCCAACCATATGCTGTCAACAAGAGACTCACCTCAATGGCAAAGACATACAAAGACTGAAGGTAAAAGAAAGGGAAAAAACATATCATTCACATGGATCTTGTAAAGAAACAAGGGTTTTTATTCTCACACCAAATAAAGTAGACTTCAAGCCAAGATTAATCATAAGAGACAAAGAAAGTCATTTCTATTGCTTAAGGGAATTACACAATTATAGCAATTGTAAATATTTATGCCCCAAGCAATGGAGCATGAACATATGTCAAGCAAAATCTTCCTCAATTTCGAGAATCAAATAGACTAAAACACAATAATGCTGGATGACTTTAACATGCCTCTCCCATCAATGGATAGATCTCCCAAACAAAAACGAGATAAAGAAGCTATAGAACTAAAAAAAAAAAATACAATTAATAATGTGTACTTAACAGACACTCACAGAATATTTCATCCATCATTGACTGAATTCACTTTCTTCTCACCAGCACATGGAACATTTTCTGAAGTAGACCATATTTTAGGCCACAAAGAAAATCTTGGCAAATTAAAAAAAAAAAAAAATACAGATAATACCTTGAATTCTATCAGCTCATAATGGAATGAAATTAGAAATCAATGAAAAGATAAAAATAGAAACTACTCTAACACTTAGATTAATAATACACTTTTGAAGAAGAAATCAGGGAATAAATTTTTTAAAATACAGATAAATAAGAATAGTGATATAACATATCAACATTTCTGGGACACTATGAAGGTGATTTGAAGAGTAAAGTTCATAACATTGAACTCATACAGTAAAAGAATAGAAAAATACCAAATAAATAATCTAACATTACAAATCAAGGCCCTAGGAGAAAAGCAAACCAAAACCAAAATTAGTAGAAGACAGGAAACAATTAAAATCAGAGCCAAAATCAATGAAATTAAGATTTTTTAAAAAATAATTCAAAAGATCAAAAAAACGAAAATTCAGTTACAGAAAGAATAAACAAAATTGATAAACCCTTAGCCAAGCTAACCAAAAGAAAGAGGGATAAAGCTCAGTTTATTAAAATTTGAGATGAAAAGAAAATATCACCATAGACACTACTGAAATCCAGAGGATTATCAGAAACTATTTTGAAAATTTATAATCCAATAAGCTAGAAAATATTGAAGATATCAACAAATTCAGAGACATATGACATACCCAAATTGAACCAGGAGAATATAGAAAACTTAAACTGATCAATTTCAAGTAATGAAATTGAAGAAGACATCAAAAGTCTAACAACAAAGAAAAGTCCAAGACTGATGGCTTTTCAGTCAACTTTTACCAGATCTTTAAGGAAGAACTGATACAAGTCCTTCTCAAATTATTCTGTGAAATAGAAAAGGAGGGAACTCTTCCAGAGAAAGACACATCAAGGAAAGAAAATTTTAGACCAATATATTCTTCATGAATGTAGATTTAAAAATTCTTAATAAAATACTGGCAAACTGCATATGAAAACACATTAAAAAGATAGTACACCATGATCAAGTGGTTTTCATTACATGAATCCAAGCTTGGTTCAATGTATGGAAGTTAATAAATGTGATTCATCACATAAATAAACTTTTAAAAACAAGAATTACATGATTATCCTCATAAAGAAATAGCATTTGAGAAAGTACAGCATTTATTCATGTTTGAAACACTAGAAAAACTAGGAATAGAAGGAACATACCTCAAAATTGTAAAGGCTATATATGACAAACCCAAGGCCAACGTTATTTTGAATGGAGAAAAACTGAAAGCATTGCCTCTAAAAAACAGGAATAAGACAGGGGATGCCCATTTTCACATTTTCTTCAATCCTATTCAACATAGACCTTGAAACAGTAGCTAGAGCAATTAGGCAAGAGAAGAAAATTAAACAGATACACTAAGGAAAAGAAGAGCTCAAATATCTCTATTTGCCAATGACATAATCCTATATTGAGAGGACCCCCCCCCCAAAAAAAAAAAAAACTCCACCAGAAGACTTCTAGAATCCATAAATGAATTCAGCAAAGTAGCAAGATATAAAATTAATACCCATAAGTCAATCATGTTCCTATACTCCAATGCTGAATCTGCTGAAAAGAAATTAGGAAAACTAACTCATTCACAATAGCTTAAAAAAATAATCTAACAAATAAGGTGAAAGACCTCTACAATGAAAACTACAGAACACTAAAGAAAGAATTTGAAGAGGACCTTAGGAGACGGAAAGATCTCTTGTGTTCTTGGCTAGGCAGAATTATTATTGTCAAAATGACCATACTACCAAAAATGTTATATAGATTCAATGCAATTCCCATCAAAATTCCAATGACATTCTTCACAGAAATAGAAAAATCAGTCATGAATTTCATTTGGAAAACTAAGAGTCCAAGAATAGCCAAAGCAATCCTTAGTGAGAAATGCAAAGCAGGAGGCATCATAATACTGGGCCTCAAATTACACTACAGAACTATAATAACAAAAACAGCATGATACTGGTACTAAATCAGGCATGAAGACCAATGGAATAGAACAGAAGACACAGAGACAAAACCACATACTACAGTTATCTCATACTTGACAAAGGTGCCAAAAACATACATTAAATAAAATATAGCCTATTCAAAAAATGGTGCTGGGAAAACTGGAAATCCATAATCATGAGACTTAACCCCTATCTCTTGCCCTACACAGAACTCAACTCAAAGTGGATCAAAGACCTAGAAATTAGAGTAGAAATCCAGCACCTGCTGGAAGAAAATGTATGCCCAACCTTCCAACATGTTGGCTCAGGAACTGACTTCCTTAAAAAGACTCCTAAAGTGCAAGAAATAAATATGAGAATCAATAAATGGAATGGCATCAAATTATAAAGCTTCTTCACAGCAAAGGAAATAATCTAGAGGATGAAGAGAGAGCCTACAGAATGAGAGAAAATCTTTGCCACCTGTTCCTCATATAGGGCATTGCTATCCAGGATATACAAAGAACTCAAAAAACACCACCACAAACAACTACAACAGCAAACCCCAAATGACCCAATCAATAAATGGCCAAAGGAACCAGACACTTCTCAAAAGAATGAATATTAAGAGTCAACAAGTATATGAAAAAATGTTCAATATCTCTATCTATTAGAGAAATGCAAATTAAAATGACACAGATTTAATCTCACTTCAGCCAGAATGGTAATCATCAAGAATACAAGTAACACTAAATGTTGGTGAGGATGTGAGAATAATACACTCATATATTGCTGTTAAATGCAACCACTCTGGAAAGCAGTATGGAGATTCCTCAGAATACTTGAAATGGAGCCACCATTTGACCCAGTTATCCCACACCTTAGTATATATGCAGATGACTTAAAATCAGTATACTACAGAGACACAGTCACATCAATATTTATAGCAACACAATTCACAATAGCTAAGCTATTAAACCAACCTTCATGTCCTTCAACAGATGAATGGATAAAGAAAATGTGATATACACACGATGAAGTTTTACTCAGTCATAAAAAAAATGACTTTATGACATTTGTCAGTAAATGGATCAATCTGGAGACTATCATGCTAAGTGAAATAAGCCAATTTCAAAAAAAAACAATGATGAAATGCTTTCTCTGATATGTGGAAGCTAATACACATAAGGATGGGGGATTAAAAAAAGAACATAAGTTCAGTGGAGTAAACAAAGGGGAATAAAGGGAAGGGAAGCAGGATGAGAAAAGGGAAGACAGTGGAATGAATTCGACATAACTTTCCTATGTATATATATGAATACACCTCAGTGAATCTCAACATCCTGTACATCCACAAGAAACTGATGAAAAAAATAAATATGGCTAAATGGCAGAAAAGTCAGTAGAGTAGAAAGAGGGAGCAGGAGGTGGGGGAAGGGTAGGTACTGGGGACTGAATTAGAACAAGATGTATTCCATGCTTTGATAATTATTTCAAATGGATTCATTTATAACTAAAAAGAACCAATTTTTTAAAAAGAGGGAAGGCAAAGAGTTTGTACAGATGAAAAGAATCACTGCAGGCAATGAACTAAGGGGTCGACCAACCCGCAGACACATGCTGAGCTGAAGTCCATCAGAGTTTGTCCCTGTGGCGTCTCCTGGGCAGAGGAGATGTGTGGTCTGTGACAAGGTGAAGGGTTGGTGTTGCCGTGCCATAGTCTCAGGTGTGCCCCCTTTCATGGGTCCTAGATAAGGTCCTAGATGATGGTTGCATCATCTGTTGGTCTGGTATGTTTGATAAGCTCAAAACCTGGGGTTTGTTTTTTTTTTTTTTTTTTTTTGTATGATCTTGATAAATCCTTGTGTCTGTGTGCCTCTGAGCTGATTTAATTCAATAAGTTCACAGGAGGTTTTTTTTTTTTAATTAGTGTGAAGGAGTTATTTATTAGTTTGTGCCTTATAATTGTGCTGAGCCTCTGGTAATTGTTCATTTCAATAAGTCATATCTTTCTTCTAACATCTGGTGGTTTTCTACTTGCACAGACAAGGTGCCAAGGCACTCTACCATAGCACAGGTACTCAGAATGGAGTGACCAGGGCAGGACACAGACTGGAGGCTACTGCTCTTATACAGAATGGGGTAACTCAGCATAAATAGCACAAGAAGAGATTAATGACTGTCATAGAACACTTACAACAGTATACTCTAATAAACATTATTTAAAACCTATAATTTCTGGAATTTTCCATTTAATAATTTTCAAACTGCTATTGACAACAGATAACTAAAAGAGCCTAAAGTAGAATCACGAATATGGGAGAACTACTATCCTTTTCTGAAATGGAAATAATCACTGCCCCACAGGCACCAAATATTTTTTCTAACTACTTTTATGGTCCCATTTTATCCTTTCAGCATTTTACATATAAAATAGTTCTGTTCTATTACCAAAAAACTATTGGTTTCTGCCTGTCTTTTTCCTTTATGTAAAATCCTAATTGAGATTTTAAAAAAGGAAGAGTGTCAGTATTGAAAATTGAACTCTAAATATGGCCTCCGGGAAGGTCTGGGAGGTTGTGAAGAGCCAATCAAGGAGAATCCTGAACAGAATGGCTCAGTCAAGAGGCAGTGAATATCCCATGTTCTGCTTCAGTTCTAAATGCTCTATACTAAGATGTGATTTTTGTCACACAGGTGTTGTATGTACTATAACTTTAGTGACTATATGGTCGGTCTTACGAATATAAAAATGTAATGATCAGAATAGCTTTTCATCAGTGAATTACTCAAATATTTTCATGCCCTGGATTATAACCATGGCAACCGTCTGTGGGTTATCAAAAATGTCCAAGTATTGATTTGTGCAATATGCCTTTCTAATTCCCCTTTCCCCATATAAATCCATTAATATCAGCCTTACTGTGGGAACTGATTTCAAAAGAGTGAGATTTATGTAACTTCCAGCAGGTAAGAACCTGGTATCAAAAGCTATAATGAATGCAAAACTATCATATTGCCAAAAGCTTTGAAATTTACTGCTTTGAACTATATGTTCCAGGTATTATTAAAGTGGTTATAAAAGACAATAAAGAACACAATTTTTGCAGGATTACATAATAACTTAATGCATGTATAATTTCAATATTAGCATTATTCAGATGAAATTTTTAAAATCTTTACACAATATTCTTCACTGAAATTATTTAATAATTTGATAAAATTCATGTATCTATTATTTAGTATATATTCATTTGATATAGAACCAAGAAAAAGTATAAATCAAAATAACGTTACTCCCTCAATAGAATCAAACTTATATTCCTTACATTTTAGATTGGTATTCTTATTAAAGAATTTTAGATTTTTTTGTTTATTTTTTTCTAAACTTTTATTTATTTTTAAATGATTAAATAAATACCTCTATATGTTTATGGTATACAACATTATATTTTGACATATGTATACATTATAGTATGATTCAATCACATTAATTAATATGTCCATCACCTCATACACTTGTTTTGTTCTTTTTTTTTAAAGTTTAAGAAAAAAAATTCCCATGTTGGAACGTCATCATGCTCTAATTACTTAATACGTAGTTTGTGTATGCACAAATTAAGGTTTTAGTAACTCTTAAGTGAAAGTTTCTCTTCTTCTCCTGACTTGTACTTGAAAATATTTTGTGTGTAATCCAAAGAATAAAATGTTTCAAAGAGATTTTTCACAAACATGATGTTTTTCTTCTTGAATTTGTTCAAATGAATTTAAAACAAAATATCAAAAGGGGTTTTAGAACTTATTTCTTGAAGATACTATATGTTTGAAACTACATGTAACTCAGAATTAGTTTTTTTCTATTGTAGAAAAAAGATAAAATAGCCTTTACAAGAAGTTTTGAGTTATCAAGTTATGTAGAATTTTTTCCTTTAAGTACTACATAATTTCTACTGATATTTTACTTCAACCTAACTTGCATTTTTGTAAAGAACTAGCAATTTTTACTTACTGAATTTTTTAATTTTCAAAGACTGACATATAATAAAGAATAATGGGTGAAAACAAACACAGAATAAAGGTAGTATTCACATTAATGTTGTCTGCATATTCCTAGGTGTTAATAATAGGTACTTCATGATCATTGACTTACTAAAAAGCTTATTTCTCTCAGCCACATCTCCAATCCTTGCCAAGGTTCTAATTGGTTTCCTTAAATATCCTGACAAGTATTTCTTTGACATTGTTTCCAGAAGCCTCTGAAATGGTTGAAAACACTATTTCAATTAGGTTTACTCCAAGGACACACCAAATAAAAGCCAATGTTTCCCAAACCTGAATGTACATCAGAATCATCAAGGGGATTTGTGAAACAGGATTTCATGCTCATGGTTTCTGACTCAGAAAATTCAGGGAGGGATCCAATATCTGTTCACTCCCAAACAAGCAATGAGAAATAGGAGTCTGGAGGTGCGGCAGTCACTAACGTAGACTCAGATGGTACCCTGAGCGGGAAATCTCGGTGGGGATCAGCAAACCAGCAGGGAGTTCAAAGCACTCACATTTAAATAGTCCACCGAGAAAGGTTGCCAGCAGCGAAGGGTCACCTGAATGACGTGCCACCGCACACACACACCTTCTTTATCTGCTTCTGCATCACTGTAATTCCATTTCACAATTTGTATAAACAATCCATTCATATTGCTCCAGTTGCTCCCCTCCGATTCCCGTCGACCTATTCCATCAGGTCTTTACCCCCACATTTCCACTGAGCATTAACGTTTCTCTTATCAGGCGGTTTTCATTGCTCATTATGTAACCTACTTAGCATCTAACACAGTTCTGATCACGCTCATCCGTGAAACACTTTATTCACTTGGTTTCTCTTCCTCTCCCTTCTGCCCCGTCGGTGGCTTCTTGTAAGTCTCCTTTCCTGACTCCTCTCTTCTCCTTTACACTTCAGTGCTGCAATGACCCAGGGCTCAGTCTTTATCCCTTTCTTCTCTATCTGTGTTTGTTCCTTTGGCGATTTCATCCAGCACAGGTCTTTAAATACCATCCAACTGCTGACAGTATTTTTGACCAGATTCTACTTTCTAACCCCAGACTTCCATATAAAACTGTCTAAAGGACATCTGCATTCTGATACTCAATGGACATCTCAAACTCAGTATAACTCATTTCAAACTTCTGACCTTTGTTTCCTTTTTTTTTTTTTTTTTTGATTCTTTTTAGTTATACATGATAATAGGACTCATTTTGACATAATTATAAAAGCATGGAATATAATTTGCTCTAATTCAGTCCCCAGTACTTCCCCTTCTTCTTCCTTCCTCCCTCCCACTGTTCCCTTCCCTCTACTCTACTGACTTTTCTGCCATTTACTTATAGTTATTTTTATACCTGGATGTATACGATGGTAAGAATCAATATGGTATATTCATTCATATGTGTACATAGAACATTCACATCAGATTCATTCCACTGTCTTGATAGTCTCCAATTCTATCCATTTACCGTCAAATGCCATAAATTCATTCTTCTTTATGACTAATACTCCATTGTGTGTGTGTGTGTGTGTGTGTGTGTGTATCACATTATATATATATATATATATATATATATATATATATATATATATCACATTTTTTTAATTCATTCATATGTTGAAGGGCAACTATGTTGACTCCATGGCTTGACTCTTGTGAATTGTGCTGCTATGAACATTGATTGGTGTGGCTGGTTCAATTCCTCTTAAATCTGGTACAGCATTCCCTGGCTCACTGAATAGGAACTCAATTCTTCCAGTTGATTGGAACAATATTCTTGAACTGTCCTCAACTCTTCCCTTCTTTCACACTAATTTGAATCCACTAAGATATCATATTGGCTCTGTCTTAAAAAATAATCCTGAATCTACCACTTCTCACTTTCTTCTCTATTCTTGCTTTGAAGAGAAACAGCATAATCTTTTGCTGGATTATTTTAGTAGCCCCCTAACTGGGTCTCCCTATCTTAATTCTGCTACTCCAGAGTGTATCCTCAACATACCATTCAGAATGCATCTGCTCAAATCTCTGAGAGATGTCCCCATTTCAAAAATTCATCAAAATGCCCTATAAAACCCCAAAGATGTACTACCCTATATGCAACGCCTCTCTTATCTCTTCCTGCCTCCCTCCCTCATACCCTCTCCTCACCCGCCTCTTTGTTCTATCTTGAACACACCAGGCACACACCTCCTTATGACCTTAGCATCGGCCATTCCCTCTGCCTGGAATGCTTTTTCTCAGTTATCTTCTACACACCTTATTCAAGATGTTGCTGAAATCTTATACAATTGTGGGAGTTTGGGGATACCTCTCCCCCTTCTTATGTCTCCCCAGTCTTGACTCAATAACCTAATATAGTAAGGCATCTCCAGATCCCGTGGGACTGTCCCAACCTATAATTAGGGCATCATTTTGTGCTTGGGGGATTTTCACATCAGCGTCCCTACTCAAGAATGGCAAGTGGCAGGTAGCCTACAGACAAAGGCATCATCCTCACCACTGAGGCCTGCCTGACATGAGCAAGAAGTCATAAAGTTCAGAGGTACCAAGTTCACCTGGAGACTTCAATGGATTTGTTCTAATGCCTCAATAAAGGAAGAATGTTCCCCGTGCAGATCCTCCTTCAAGGACCCAGAAGGGAGAGCAGCAACCACTCTGGTCTCCTTATTCTGATCACTGCCCAAAGGTGCCCTCTCTACCTTTCTCTCTTATTAATCTGCTAGTACATTGAGTAACCAGCATAGAAACAGGGAAATGAGCATGTTGACTGTTTCACTCTTTTCACCTGAGTTCACTTTGGGCTTGTACCTGACACATGACTGCACAGCTTTCAAGAGTTAAACTGGAATGAAGATAGGAATAGAAAATTATTAGCTTCAGAGGAATATGAGATTATCTTCAGATTTCAGTGACATGTGCTTTTTCTGTTCTTTCTGTTTTGCATTGAGCTTCACTGTGTTTGGTTACTACAAGTGCAAAACTGTGCCTGTTTGATTGGTAAGAGGATAACAGAATATTAACCATTAAAATAGTCAGTTTGATGCCTAGGCAACAGTGATATGCAATTCCAGTTTGAAACAGCAAGTCTATCTCTACTCCTACATGGTATTGACCATTCTGTTGTGAATGCTGGTTAGCACACCAACATATTCTGGAGCGGATTTTGGTAATGTTTGTGCTCCTCTCCAAGGCCCTTTCACCTATTGCTTCTTTATGTACCTTACTGGTTTCCAGCAATCTGTGACCTGGAAGTCACACATTTCCACTTTGTAACACCTCCCAGCCAATAATAATCCAAGCCCTCTGCTCTGTGATAAAGATCTAAACTGTTAACATTCCCTTTATCAGGCCTGCACTCAATTCAAAGGTTTCATGCAATATCAATCAATGCATTAAAAATGTATAACCAGGGCTTAAGGAATAAGGAACCCTCCTGGTATAAAAGAGAATATATCCCCTTGGTATTAGAAACACTAAGGAACCCCCATACAATCAAGTTTGAGAAAGTATTTTTCAATGTGTGCTTAGTATAGAGACATTCTAAATGTGTCTCATGGTATAATACTTAACAGCTGCAGGTCCCCTTCAGTGTGCTCCATACAGAGCTCTCGCTGTAATTGGCTCCTCTGGAAAGGCTCCTTCGGACTTCTTCTTTAATTAGGATTAAAATGCACTGAGGACCCACAGAAGAGGCTTTTTATTTCAGTCATTATCATTTCTCTCAGGCAAGATCACCTTTCAGAAATAGCTATGTAGACTCTCTCATCTTCACCAAAAGAGGTCCAGCCTGTTAACAAATTTCTCTGGCTTCTTAAAATCTGAAAATGATTTTAAGGCAGCAGGTTTCATCAGAAAGACAACTGTTCACTGTTCTGCAAAGATACTGCTGGGATCAATAGTAGCTTGGGGCATTTTGACAAAATAAAAAGCATTCTTCATCGGGAAGGGCACACACAGGGATCCAAGAAGGACAAGGGAGAGTTTGTTTTAGTGAAATGATGTCCTCTCAAACCTTACCTGGGACAAGTCAATTAGGTAAAATTAACATACCTTGCAGAGTTGAAAGATACCAACGAGCTACCAGAAAAGGGAAAGAGAGTATTTGACTACTAAAAACACAAAACACCACAAGCTAATTTATAAGGCAAACAACAAACTTGGGCAGGGAAGGTTGCAATGTATCTGTCAAATTTAAGTTCAATGCTCTCAATGTTGAAAAAATGCTTACAACCCATAATGAAAAAAATATATATAAAACACCCCAAAAGAAAATTTAGCAAATGCAGTATACACACACAATGGAATATTATTTGGTCATAAAAGGATGAAATTTTGCCATTCGCATCAATATAGATGGAACTGGAGGACATCAGGTTAAGTGCAGTAAGCCAGGTGCAGAATGACAAATATCCCATGTTGCACTCCTTTGTGGAAACAAAAGAAAAAAAGAAAAAGAAACAAAAATTCAGTCTCATAGGTAGTGGAAGAGTGGTTATTACAAACTGGAAAAGGGAGCAGGAAGAAGAGAAAGAGGTTACATAAAGATTATTGAAACACAGGAAGAATTAGTTCTGGTATCCTATAGCCTAGTAAGGTAATTATTCATCAACAATCAATGATATATTTCAAAATAGTCAGAAAAAAGAGCCAGAAGATTCCTAACATGTAGAAATGATTAATATGTGTAAGGAGATGAAAATGCTAATTACCTTGATTTGATTATTACATTGTATGTACATGTAACAAATTTTCATACTCTACCCCATAAATATGTAAAAGTGTTGTCAATTAAAAATATTTTTAACAAAAGAAAATTGAGCAAAAAACTGCTGGCAAAAGAACTAACACTGGTAAATTAAAAAGGTTAAACTTCATAATTAACCAAGGAAATTCAAATAAAAACAAGGTCAGTTGCCACTACTAAATGCACACAGAATTTAACACATTAATTAGTTAATTAATTAATTAATTAATGTTTTATACCAGGGATTGAACCCAGGGTGCTCAACCCCTGAGCCACATCCCTAGCCAGTTTTACTTTTTATTTTGAGATAGGGTCTCTCTAAGTTGCTTAGAGACTGGCTAAATTGCTAAGGCTGGCTTTGAACTTGTGATTCTCCTGCCTCAGCCTCCCAAACTGCTGGGTTTATAGGAATGTGCCACCACACCTGGCTAAACCCATTTTTAGAAAGAGGTACTTCTGAGGATTTTTTAAAAAGAACTACTTTGAGAAATTAAAAAAAAAAAAAAGAGTTACATCTAATTTAGTAAGAATATCAGGATGAAAGAGGAAAGGGAAGATAAATTGGTAGAAATGTCAAAGGAAAATTTGGCAACAAACAAAAATATTAAAATTGTATATATCTTCTGGAACTAGCAATTTAACATCTAGGAAAAATGCAATTGTTTACCTTTAATTTGAAGTTTGATGTTTAAATTTAAAATCTAATGAATTATTAGCATTTTAATAAATAACATTTCACGTTAATTTAAGTGAATTTAAAATATCTAAATTAGTGATTTCTTAATATAATACCTAACCACTTATCTTGAAATAAAAGACAAGTTTTTAAAATAGTTCACTCCTCTCCACGTTCTCATTTTCATGTGCCTTCTGTTTCTTTCTGGTTTGGGACTTGGCTTTACTGTCGCTGCTTTATTGTCCTCTGAGGGAGCATAGGCAGCAAGACAGTGGTACTAACTTTAGGGGACTTGAGTTGCAACCTACTCCTGCTTCCTACTGCTTATCACCTGGAATAGTCTCTTAGCCTCTGCTAACTTCAGTTACTCATTTTGCCATTTGGCAATAACCATCCAAACTAAGCCCTAAAATAGTCACAAATGTTGGATGAGATACTATGTATGATTACTTAGCACAGGACCTGCCTCATACTAAACTTAATGAAGAGTTATTCTTAGATCAAATACTTATTAATAAACATCATTCATGTCTTTATATATTACTGACTAATGAAGCCTTAAATGTGGTAGTCTAAAATTCCATTGCTGCTGACATACTATTGAAATTTGATCCATCTCATATAAAAATAGCACCATCCTGCCTCTATGATGAATGGTACTCTGGGAAAATTGGCCCCTAAATTTTGAAAGAAAAAAAAAAAAGCTGAGTTCCTACAAAATGGAACTCATTAGATAAATTGGATTATCTATAAAAGATGGAGCACGATGCAGCTATTAAATTGTTATAGATGCATTAAACTTTACTTACTAGGTGTTTATGTGAACTTCTGTTCTCCCATCTGTGAAACTAGAGACAGATTAGAGATCGATCTTAGTCACTTTCAGCTATTTTCATTCACTTTTCCTGTATATTTTCAGTAATTTAGTTTTTTAGTTTGTTATTGTATTAAATTTGGGAGCTCACAGTAGACTTGAAGGTATTTCACTTACACTGCAAGAAAAATAAGAGCGAATAGGAAAATATGTTGTGTTTACTAGCTTTATTTTCAGGAAATAATGGAATGTGACTGATGCCCCAGGAATTGTGTGATATGGCAGTACTGCAGCTGATGGCACCTGTTTCAAGTGAGAGACTCTCTTCCACAGTACATGCTGATAAAGATAAGACCAAGGAGTTCAACCAGGAAGAGATCAACCATCTAAAGTCTGCTCCAGAAACCATCAGCAAAAATTCAAGAGGCAAAAGAGAAAAATACTTTGTTTCAGAAATTAGTATTTAATCTTGCCATTACTGTCTAAAATACCTGGAAAATCATGCAAAAAATACAGAAAAAGCACCCTTTCAGCAAGAACTACATATTAGGTTTAAAAATTCTCCACAGAAATACAATGCTTTACAATAATCGATTGTGTTTTTGAATCGGTGGTTGAATAATCCAACTCAATTTCATCTATGAAATCTTATGACAAGCCCTCTCAGAATCCAAAGAATGACATCAGATAGATCAAATAAATACCAAATAGTTGATATTGCTTCTCCTTTTCAGCTGTATAAGATTCATCTAAGAGTCCTTTTTCCCTGAATCCCTCTCTCTCTTTTAGCTCCTGTTCCTCTGGGTCCCCAAGGTCCTAGTCTCCTCCCACATCCCCTTGTGGTGAAGCCTGGTAAATAGCTTAGGCCTATAAAAAGAAAGCAACATTTGGTACAATCAGGCAGCTAGAAAAAAAATCATATTTATTTATAAGACAAAAAAAATCACAATCAGGAAAATCTGAATTAAAAACTCTGGGTCAGAAACTGGGGTAGACCAGCAATTTGTATTATCTCAAACCCTCCAGGGGATTTTGATGCCCCCAAATTTGAGAACTACTGATATACTTACTCCATTCTAATTTTTTTGTTTTTCCATCCTCAACTGTCAAATAAGTTGACAAAAATGACTGTTGCTCATTAGTCACCTACAAAGATCTCCCTACTGGTTTTCTTCTATTATGTTGGTTTATGAAGGTTATATCTCACCTGAATAATAGGTTAAATTAGATAAAGTAGCATTAATTCTACCACACATCATGTGTGTGTGTGTGTGTGTGTGTGTGTGTGTGTTCTACCCAGATGTAGGGAAGTCAACTGAAAAATTGAAGCTTGAGGTCCTTGAGATTTTACATGTGCCTTTCATATTGAGCATCTGATTAAGAAGTAAGGGGCCCACAGTCCATCAGCATGTTCTGTTTTTTCTTCCTACAGTTTACTGTAACCACTGTTCATCCCAATATTATAATCCCTAGTAATAATTAACTCAGCATCTATTTCTTTATAACTTAGAAAATAGCACATTAAATGCATTTTTAAGCATTGCGGCTGTGTCTGGCTAGTGCCAAACTTAAGAGTAACCCCCCAATGGTGAAAGATTCCAAGGTGTGCTTTATTTTTGAGAGCCTAGTAATTAAAAGTCAGAGAGGTGAATCATCCTTGAATTTTCATCCTACAGTTGTGGCTGAGTGACATTTGCTAATGGGTCCCTCTGTCACATTTGTATATGCTACAGTCTTAGATGTCCTGGCTACCTTTCAAGGCACTTTCTTTGCTCAGAGGTGAGAAGATCACACATTTTATAAGATCTAAAATAGTTTTCTAAGAAAGCTAACATCAGATTGATTCAACTTTGTACTGCTGGAGTCTGTTCTTATTAAATGAATGTCATATAATCTTTGCAACAAGAGTCACAGGAGAACAAGTGTATCCGTTAGGGGTTTTGCTTTCCTTCTGATGACATTCTATTCAGAAAGCAATCTCCACTTAAACCCCATAGTGGGTTGTAAGGGATGACATAACTCATGCCAGGACTGCAGTGGCACTCTGTCCTTAGCAAAGCACACATTGCTTCCTTTGGCACGGAAATGACCTTCTGTTTCAATCTAGGAGCAAAGCATGTGGCTCTGTGTACTTTCCTCCCCAGATTGTGAAAACTTGGAGGCATAGAGTTTCTTTTCAAACTCTTTCAGCAAGAACTACATATTAGGTTTAAAAATTCTCCACAGAAATACAATGCTTTACAGTAATCGATTGTGCTTTTGAATCGGTGGTTGAATAATCCAACTCAATTTCATCTATGTCTAAAGCAAGGGATCAGCTGCCAGGACTGCCAACTAGATGATGGTTCTGTGACTTTCATTGACCCGGCATGATTTAGTGGCTCTACCACTGTGCCCAGCCAGTGTATTGGAATTTAAGGATTTCATCTGTTGTCCCCAGATTTCTTACTTGTCACTCCATTTTTCCAGTTGTGCATCCACATCTCATTGGGATTCCATGGGTCAAAATAATGGAATACTGCTTGCACCTCGGTAAGCCTCAGTAGTAGAAGTCCACAGATCAGAAATTCCATGGTGAGGGAGCACAGAGGCCAGGGCTTGTTCTCTGTTCCATTTGAAGATAGATAGCAATCTTCAATGCGGCCTAACATGCAGGGTACAACCCTCACTCCAGCCAAACGCATAATCAAATGCCAAGCACTTGTATCTGAACTGAGGATTTGAAATTCACAGTAAAACATTGTAAGAACATCTGTGCCAGAGTATGATGCAAGTCAAGTCTCATTACTTTTTGCCTTTGAAGTAAGTGGGCTTCCATGTTTGTTGTGTTATGTGGCATCATTATATCCCTGCTTTCAGTCAGTTCCAAAGCATTCTCCATGACTTTGTTTTCCCATCCTTTTTTGCACCATGACAAACATGTAAACTCTCCATGAGAAACATGAGGTGCAGGAGGGGTAGTGCAAGCTCACCTCTTTGCTGACATTCAAGGGTTCAGCCCTATGTCTCCCCATTTTGCTTCCACCACCAGTCACTTTATTTGAACACTTACAAGAGTAGACACCAGTCGTCCTCATTTTCCATAGTTTTCCAACCAACTATACTCTGAGATAAAACTTGGCAAAGAAAAAAATAAAAAGACTTCAGTCAGAACAGGATCAAATCAAGATAAAATGTGAGCTTGCCAAGGTCTTCCTTGGTTACTTCCCTACCTTGCACTTCAGAATCCTCCTTCCATTCAGGCTGCCCACACCCTGCCAGCCCACCCAGACCTCAAGCTTTTCTCTAGTGGCTGAAGGTCAACTCTGAGGGGTCCTGTATGGACTTGTCCTTCCTGAATAGCACCTGGTTGTCTTACCCCTCCTCATACATGCCATCTCTTCTCATAAACTCTCCTCTGTTCCTGAATACAATCAAACACTATACATTCTATATCATTCCTATCCCTTAGAACCCTGGTATTATCTAGATTCTGTGGGGGAGGGCTGTAATGCAATTAATAGTTGGCAACAAGTTAATATTAGCTTTCCCTGGAGAATAGTTCATCTTTTTTTCATTTTACGCAGTATGGTAACTATCATCTAGTAAGTACTTACTGAGAATGAAGTTTCTTGCTGCACAAATGAATAAAATATGATTTCTACCTTTAAGGAATTTATGTTTTAGTTGAATAAAGAATACACACCAAGCATACTTAAACAAAAAAATTGTAATCCAAGGTCATTATAGAAGTGCTACAATAGAAGTGTGCAAAAATCTATATGAAGTCATTTGACAACATAATGAGGACAATAAATGAGAATTCTAGAAGTGAAGCTTAAAAAAACTATCCCTATCTCTATCATCTATCTATCTATCTATCTATCTATCTATCTATCTATATGCCAGTTATAATAACTCTGTCATTCTAATGGGAGAAACATTTCTCTCTTTCTGAAAGCAGCCAATGTAAACAGTCTTTTTCTGAGATTAACTTGGCCCAAAGAGGTAGTTGAAAAGGGAGTTGTTTGGTGTATCCCTGGTGGAGCTTGGGTCAGGTCCATGCAGAGGCTATTACAACCTGGAATTGTCCCTCTACTATCCTGACACTGCATTTAGGAAGCAACTTTTTCTTAAATAAAGATATCATTTTAAAACATTTTTCAGTCTGTTTAACTCTGTCTTCTCAGAGAATTTTAGGAAAAAGACCGTATATTCTTGCAAAAGAATGAAAGGTAAAAAATGAAATGACTCAGATGTACAATATTCTTACTTATTTGGCAATAGTAAAATTCATCAATAACAACAATCTAGGGATAGACTTGAAATTAAATGGATAGACTATTAGCAGATATAAATGAAAAGAATAAAACTGCATAATAGAATAAAAGTACATGAGAAAAAACTATGATTTACAGATTAGTAATGGGTCTTTTTGTTTCTTTGATATAATACTTGGAAACCCAGCTTATAAATGTGATAAAACATAACATTTAATGTCATCCATTTCTGTGTAAATTTTTTAAACCACTATACATAATTTCAACAACCACAGCTATGCATTATGGGAAAATCTGAGCCAGGAACGTGAGCCAACGAGCGAAGAGGAATTGATGAAGAAAAATAATTGAGGATTTTCCAAATGTGCAGAACTAAATTCAGTCCTGTAGCTACATACGGAAAGTCTTTACTAAAATAGACATGCCATTTAGTGTTTTGAAATGGTAAGTGGTCTTTTGGCATTATTTTGCATCGTTAGAACCTTTAACCGTTGGCCCAGAAATACTAGCTCGTACCTGCCTTAGTGTCTTCCCTGTACCCCCAAACTTTGATAAAGATCATAAATTTCTTTGGTATACATAAAACTCAAATTTTTGCTGAATGATTTCTTAAAATGCATTCTAAATGGGATTATATGCATTGGCACACAGAAGTGCTGGTAAGCAGCTACAGGCAGTTTCCAATTTAAAACTTGATTGCATTCCAAAAATGAATTTGAAAGCTGGTTCACTGGAAGGCATCCTCTTGTGGAAATAAATTCTGAATAGTTTTCTGGATGGCCTACAAGGGTAAAGCCAGGCCATGATATACCACAGTTCTAGTAGCATAGTCTAAATTCTGGGTCCAGAAAAAAGGGTCTGTTTGGTAGAGTAGGAGGAAAGAGAACATAGAAAGATTGGCCCCTCTTACTTAGGACTAAGTATCTTAGTCCTTTGGGGCTGTTGTAACAAAATACAATAAACTGTGTGACTTACAAACAACAGAAATTCATTTCTCACTGTTCTGTAGCCTGGAAGTCCAAGATTAAGTGCCCTGTGCCTTCTAACTGTCCACTTTCTCTAGGACAGCCATTTTCTCTAGGACTTTTTGTTTTTTGAATTTTTTTGGCAAGCTAGTGGAAGTTTTCTTTATTTAAAATTTTTTTGTATTGTATATATTTAAAATGGACAACATGCTGTTTTGATACACATAAACATGTGAAATGATACTACAAATGTATGTGTCCATCATCTTCTACCGTTACCTTCTTGTGTATATGTATAGTGAGAACACCTAAAATGTATCTTCAGCAAATTTAGGGTATACAGTACAATACTATACTATAGACTATAGTCTTCATGCTGTACATTAGATTTCTAGATTCATTCATACCACCTAATTGCAAATTTTTACCCTTTACCTACTTCTCCTCCAGTAACCATGGTTCTCCTGTTTCTGATTATTCATGAAAGATTCCACATGTAAGTGAGATCTTAAAGTATTTTACTTTCTGTCCCTGGTTGCTTTTCACTTAATATAACCCTCCAGATTCATCCATGTTGTCACAGATGGGACCACCTCCTCTTTTGAGGCTTAATAATATTCCATTGTGTAGGTATGCGTGTGTGTGTGTGTGTGTGTGTGTGTGTGTGTAGATAGATAGATAGACACACATGAATATATATGTATATATATGTATATACATATCACATTCTATCAAGTACACTTACAAATTGTTTCCATTTATTAGCTATTGTGCATAATTCTTGAAAGGCACATGGGATTACAGATTACTCTGATATACTCATTTCATTTCTTTTGTATATATACACCCAGCAGAGGGATTTCTGGGTCATATGGCAGCTCTTCTAATTTTTTGAGGAAACTCCATACTGTTTTCCACAATGGTTGTACCTAGTTACATTCTCACCAGCAGAGCAGAAGGATTCTCTTTTGTCCACACCCTCATCCACACTTGTTATCTGACATTTCAGTAGTAGCTGTCCTAAAAGGTTTGAGGTGATATTTCATTGTGGTTTTGATGTGCATTTCCCTGATGATTAGTAATGTTGAACACATTTTCATATACCTGATGTTATCTTCTTGGAAAAATGTCTATTCAGGTCCTTTGCCCATTTTTTAACTGGGCACAACCTTATCACTTCCCAAAGGTTCCACCTCCTAAGATGCTGGAAATGAGGATTCTAACATGAATTTTGCAAGGATATAAACCTCAGACCATAGCATCTAGGATTAGTATTATCACAAGAGAAATAAATTCAGAGCGTGTTAACCATTCTCTCACCTCGCATTTGTTATTGTCCCTTCCTTGCTAGAGTTCTTCTCCTCAGGGGCAGGATGAGTCACCAACGAGTCTCTGTGACATACTCCCAGGCTCCTTCCCTCCCAGCAAAGTGCTCCAAGCTCCAAAATACCTTCATTACCTCCATCTCCATCCAACCTGCTCTCTCAATGCCAGGACCCCAGCAGAATGGGCAGCAGCACTGGAGAGACACATTTGCAGCTAGTTAGTTCTGCACCCATAAATTTCCTTTTGGGGCTGGGATTATATTAATGGCAGCCATTCCTCTAAAATTGCTTGTTCTGGCTTTTGAGAGATTAGATTGTCATTAAGAAAAAAAAATCAATAAATTATCAGATGACCAGTTGTGTCAGTAAAAGAGTCCTGGCAAGTGTCGGGATGGCAGAAGTCCCTAACACTATTATTTCTTGTTTCTGTGCCAGTTGTGAATCAGCTTTTTAAAAATTGCCTATGGCTTCTCTCTTGCCTTTTGTCTTGAACGTTCTTCAGCATGTTTTCTCTAAACCCTCAGTACACCCTTTAACTGAGCTGTTTCTCTTGAAGGAGGTGCCATTTGTCACTGACCTGGTCTAATCATGAAGTCTGTTACTTGAGATCTTGTCCTCCTTTGGTATAGCCTGAACTTGGGTCAAGAGATGGTGAGGAAGGCTCAGCTCAGTGCAGACTCTGGATGAGTCCTGCTGCCAGCTTGAAGACTGGACAGCAGCTGGGGAGGGACCCGTGCACTTACCCACAAACTCTGTGTCCAGCGGTGTAGGGTCAGAGAGACCTTGGTTCAAAGAGGAACTTTTAAATTTACTAGCTGATTAAACTTATTGGCAAGTTACTTGAACTTTAGTTTCCTCCCTTGAAAACTAAGATAAAGTCTGTATCCAAGACTTTCTGTGATAAAGTTAACACTGGAATGATATCAAAATGCCTAACTATTCATTCTCATCCCTTGCACCAACCCTGCCATTGTCAATTAGTCGAGTTCATAAATATTAGTCCCAAAGTCTTCCTGTTGTTTTCTTAGGGAGTTTTTCTGAGTTATTTAAATTTAAAATTTTTAATAAGGGCATTTTTCCTCTGCAAAGATAATGTCTTTCTTTCACATAATGTCTCAACTCTAATTGGCATTAATTGTGAGATGTCTTATTTTTTTGATCTTTGGAGCATCAATTTTATTATAAGGTTTGTGAGAAACAAATGCATTAAGAATCACCTTTGCTCTCCCAGTAACATGGAAGAAATGACAAAGAAGAGCAGGGCAGTGTCCCAGTCTCTCAGGTGGGACAGAGGAACCCACTCTTCTCCAGGGAGCTCCAGATGCCCCTGTGACTGGAATCCATGTGGAGAAAACAGAGGCAGTGTGCACACCTCCCTCCTGCAGCTGTTTCAGTTCATGCCTGGCCAGTACCCACACTATGGCGTCAAGGTCCACAGAGCCCAGGGGCTGTCCACTTAAAATGCAGGGAGACATGTGATGTGAATTCTTAGTGATATGAGCATCACATCATGACCCATAAATGCATACATTTATGATTCATCAATTAAAATGACATTGATAAAAGCATATATAAAATAAAAATAAATCCAGGTCACTCCACCTGCTGGCTTTTGTCTGTCTCAGCTCTCCACTTTGATTGAAAAGACCTGTCAATCAAGGACCTGTCTTCCCTGTGTTCATTGCAGCCACTTTGCTTCTGAATCAAGGGCCTATCTTTGGGTCTGGCACACAGCAACCTGGTACCCAGCAACATGTTCAGAGAACTCAGGTGGCGATGCTCAATGTTGACCCCTTCTAGCTCTTCTTGTCATGGGTCCAGGCTGTGGTTCCACCATGGGGTCTCCTGGTAGAGAGGGAGCTTTCTTCTGACAATATGCCCTTGGGAGGACTTGCTGCTTTCTGCCTCTAACCCACAGATGATCATGCAGGAGCTGGGCAGGGGGGATGCAGGGACATTCTGGAGGCTACTCTGGGAGTGGGATTCTCACATGCAGGCTGCAAAGAGAAATGGCAGGCCGGTTAGCTCTTCTGTTGCTCTTTTCCTGACTGCTTGTCCTCCTCAACCAGCTTATGCTCAGCAGTTCTCAAGGGTAAAACTCATTATTAATAATTATAGTCACTGTGCTGAACCACATGTGGGTTCTGAAGGTGACCTTGGATAGATAGGGTCTTCCTGCCAGTTATCTACTCTGGTTGTGGGCATGATAATACCACTTGACCAGGTTGTTGTAAGGAGTGGGATGCTGATAAGGTTTCAATAAATGTGCCCAATTGAGGGAGCCCAAAGATGGAGCTATGTCAGTTCCTAACTCATATCCATTTACATTTGGATAGGATGCCATCTCACCCTATCCTGCATCCACATGAGGGCAGTCTTTTGGAAAGCCAGTACACCTTCAAGTTCATGTAATTTCAAGGTCATTCTTGCTGTGCTCAGTAAAGAGAGGCACAGTGCCAATGCTGTACTAAGGGTGGCCACAAAAATAACTGGCTCTGGAGCTTGTGGTCTGTCTAGACCCTCTGTCCCCACAAAAAATATTTCTGTACTCAGTCTAACCCATGTGTCCCATGGAGTGGAGTGAGTGTGTTAAGAGATCACTGTGTTAAGGGATCCCTGCAGGTAAGAATCAGTGATCTTTTCTACTCTATATCAAAACTGAGATCATGTCACCATCTCAGGGAGCAGGAAACCAGAGCTCTGACAAGGTCTGGCAAGTGTGGTGCGTTGAATGAGCTCCTTCACCTTTGAGTGAGTTATTTGGGGCCAGCATAGTATCTAGTGTGGAGTAGACATCTAATAACTTTCTAATGATGAATGAATGGCCACAAGAACAGTGAACTTCTAATCTTGCTTCAGGAACACCAATAGGTTCTGCAAGTGAAATCAGCGGTACTATCAGTAATAAGACTTCAAAAATTTTAATGTCGCACTTCATCAAATCTAGCAATTTTACTTTATTTAATATTATAAGTCAATCAGTTTGATTATTTTTAACTCTATATTAAATCCCCAGATGGGTTATTTAGTAGGCTATTGCCTAAACTTGAAGATTCAAATAAATACAATATTAGGGGTCTTTTTTTGAATTAGTATGTTCCATTCAATTTTGATATTTAATTTAGATTAACACTATTAAAATTACCCACTTCCTGATTGTTACCAGACCTTCCTATTGCAAATACCCTATAATTATAAAGACATAGGCCATGTATTAGAAATAACAGATTTTTCAAATATCTGATCTAAAATTAAATTTAACAACCTAATAAAAACATGGGGCATTAAAAAAAAAAGAAAGAAAGAAAGTGAAAGCTGAAAATGACACATCAATTTTCAATTAAGTACCAATTTTTAAGTCACAGTCAGATTCTGGATAAAAGTTTTTTTGTTTTTGTTTTTTGTCCCAAATAAAAATGGTTTGTGTAGTATTAAAGTTAAAGCATTAACAATAGCCATACTTTCTTATATTTCCTGGCCCCAGATTCTCTAATATTGTTTTACTTGCTGACACTAAAGCATGCAGAATTTATTCCATATAAAGATGTGAGTGCATTATTTTTGTCACTAGAGGGCAGGAAATTAAAGTACATCATTTCCAAAACCCCTTGAAGATAAAAGTGCTATATTTAGGAAATCATAATTAGTTCCTAAAAGAAGGAAATAATTCAGTAAATAAGTATTATCCTAGTGAATAATTCATAAGCACTAATAAATGTAACAAATGATAAACTCATTTTGTTTTACTTTAATAATTTTTATAGGAAAGAAATATGAATTTCATTGCATGATAATTTTAAGAATGAACATTTCTCCTAACACACAATATATCTTTTGTTTAATAGTTTTCATTTGCTTTGAAAAAAGAAAATCCCTTCTTGCTTTTTGCTGGGCTGTTTATCATGCCATGGGGTTCTTTTCTCAGAAGTGTATTTAACCTGCTAACTCTAGTTAATTGTTTAAAATTTTAAACAATGGAACTCCTACTGATTTTTAGTCACTTTCTAAATGGCTTTCCAAGTGTCTTTCCTATCTGGCCTGCACAAGATTTCCAGGTAAATGTGAAAGGTTTTTGCACGTCTAAGATTTTTGGAAATATCCATCAAATGAACCAGAGAAGGCTCAGTTCCTTCCCATATACCTTGCATTCAAAATACAAAGCTGTAGTTAGAAATTTAAATGACAAAATTATACAAAGGGTTGTTGGTGATCTGCTGGCAGTGGCAGTGGCATCAAGAAAGCCGAAGCAGAGTACAGTGGATCGAGGGAATTGAGGAGTACACAGCAAGTGAGAAAGTAAGGAGAGCGCTGTTTCTCCTTTAAAATCGACTGCATTAGTAACTGACATCTGTTCATTGTCTTTCCAGGATATAGGATCTTGCATACTTCATTGAAACAAAAGTTTAGTAAGCACCTAATCAATGCAATAGGTTGGGTGAAGGAACTATGAAGAAGACAAAGATGAACCAGATATGGAGTCTTCCTTTTAAAAACTTAGAAGGTGAGATAATCAATACACAATAAAAACAATAGCTGGCTTTTCTTAAACATTTAAAACGTGCCAGGTATTGATGTCTTTAACATTTTGAATCTTTATAACAAAAGACTCAAGGACTTTTAGGCAGAATTTTAAAGTTTAAACATGTAAATGATCATAGACAATTGTTCTTGGAGCTGTGTGAAAAAATATAAAGGAAACAAAAGAATATACTTGTAGAAGGCTGGGCAAGAAACCTGACATAACAGACCTGACGTAAGAGGACAGTTGTTTGAGGATGAACCAAGTATTTGGTTCACAAAATCAGCAGAATCATCACTATTATTGTTCAGCCCCTTTCTGTTCAGACAAAGAAACTGAAATGAGAAAAAATGTATAACTTGCTTAAGGTCCCCCATCTCGTAAAAGCTCACATCAGAATTCAAATTCAGGAGACTGGACTTCAGAACATAGGCATTAAACTATGACAGAAAACTACAGGGAAAGGTTGAATAAGGGTCAAAAGAGAAGTGATACTAAGCACTCAGGTATTCACAAGAGAGAGAAAATGACTTTTCCTGATGGAATCAGAAAAAAGTCATGAGGCAGGGCATTAGGTTAATTTGTGGTGAACATGAGAGGTGTGGAGGTAGTGACCAGAGGTCCAGAGGTGGGACCACACACAGGAGGCCCAGGGGAGATGTGTCTGGTTTGGATGTACAGCAAGGCGTAGGTGGCCAGAATTTAGAAGTTAATTAGGTCTCTCTTTTACAATGGTATTAGTCCCACTCATAAGGGTTCCACTCTCATGACTTAATCCCAAAGGTCCCATCTTTTAATACCATCGCATGGGGGATCAGGTTTCAACAAATGATTTGGGAGGGGGAGCACAAATGTCAGACCATAGCAGTTACTGTACAAATAAATCAGAACTGCAGAGAGGAGTTATCTGCTTGGGGAATCAAACCATCTCTCTAGGAAGATGTCTTCATCCTAGATGTTTCATTCAAGGTCCTGGAATAAAACAGATGGCATCATCAGTTGGAATTTTTAAGGAGAAACTTTTACAGTGGTGTAGACACGGTAATGGCAAATCACAGCACACTGAAGCTAGTTCAAGGGCTAGTGACAGTTGGAAACCATTAAACCTCATAGGCCTCAGTGATTAGGAGGTAAGTGTAATTTTTTTGGAACTGGGAGGATCAAGGCCTTGGGAGAACAGAGAACCTTGAGCACACTCACCAATCATATACATTCTAGTAAGGCTTGGTGATTTCAAGGAGGCTGAGGAAGGAGGATCACAAGTTCTAGGCCAACCTCAGCAACTTAGTGACAGTCTGTCTGAAAATAAAAACTAAAAGGACTGGGGATGTAGCTCAGTGATAGACTAAAATCTAAGCAACTTCATCCCTTTTCCCACCAGTTGTTACATATAATATCCTGCTGTGAGCTGAGAGTTGGCCACACCCCAAATGAGGCTAATCTTTTTTGAAGATGGCATTTGAAACATCATGTCCAACACCCTCAAATTCAGTCAAAGGCAGGAATTAAGGAGTCTCTTAGCAGGCTTATGTTTTATAGAGCTTTGGAGTCACTAGACACAAAGTGGGTAAGAGTAGAATAGCCTGAAGCAGGGACAGCTCTGCCCCAGGATAGATCTTGTATGAAATGCTTATCCTCACAGGCCCTGAGCAACAGTTCTCCATTCATCCACTGAGGAAGAGAAATGAACCTTATTTCTATTTACATGGGTGGATGTCATGACACTCAATACAGTGTGCATTAAGGGAGTGCCTCAAATACAGAGGTCAGGAGGGTTCTGATCATTCCTTAAGGCACCAAACTATCCTGTGGGACTTGAGCCTTAAGAGATACCCCTGGAAGGTAAGAAGTAAGTTTTGAATAGGAAATACATTCCCAAAAGGAACCCATTTATTCTAAATAGGAAATGTAAAGGCTGACATATTATTTTTTATTTTCATTCTTACTACTTTGGCTGAAACTCATAAAAAAAAAATCAACACATATGGACTTTACAGCTGAACATTCTTCCTCCAGCATCTTGATTCCTCTGTCAGTCTCAAAATAGGCAATTACAGAGACAAATAAAAACCTTTCTGTGATCCAAAGGTTTTGAGGGAACCATTGCCACCTACACATTGGGCAGCAGGTCCTTTGGGAAGCATTCAGGGTGAGCCACATATGAAAGTGGAAACCAACAGCTTCAGTTCTGGTTTTGGAGCATATGGTACAATAAATTATCAGCATGCAGTCTATAATTAAGGATACAGTTTCTCTATAATAATTCCTGCATGTGCATGTGTGTGGCTGCCCATTACCTTCTAGAATGGAATTGGATTTGGTCAAGCTTTCGTCTGGGGTAACACTGATGCCTTGGTGACTATAATGAGGAGGCTCTGGATTATAAATGTCTCCCTCACCCCACCAGCCTCCACACAGCCAACAGTACTGACTTATTTCATATTTTGCATTATGTGACCCCATTATTTTGACCAGAGCAAATAGAATCAGGGATTGAGGTCTGAGTCAGTAGCTATGATGAGCAGCCTGTGGGTGGTTCAGACTGAGGACCCCGTGGACTTACTCTGCACAGAAGAGTGACAGCCTAATGTAATTAAATCTCTCTCTACAGAAATCTCAATGGAAGCAGAAGCCGGGTGGCAAAAGCTGCAGGAGAAAGCACAAGCTATGGTACAGAATGAAGGAGAATAGTGAAGGACACCGTAGGAAGTGGCAAAAAAAGCAGTAACTTGGCATAAAGTACTGCAATAGAAGCCAAAGCTCTAGACTAATGGTATAATTAGAATAGAGAGCAGGGAGCAGTGAATACCAGATTCTGACGCAGGTACCACAGCACTGAACAGGTTATGCCTGGTGGTGAAATTGCATTTCCCTGTGCATCTTAATGAAAACTCATTTCTTGGGAAAGGACTGGATGCTTGATTGGTTACTTCCAAAATGGTGGTAAATTCCTCAAAAGCATAAGGTCCAGCCCTCACATGGATGCATGTCTAGAAACTAGAATGCCAACTCATTGATTTGCATTGACAGTATGACCAGCAGGTGGCAGACATCTGCCTGAGCATGGACTCTTGGTAGAAGAGGTACGTGGAAAGACGTATTCCAGGCGGTTACTTAGCTTGAACAGATCAAAGTCTGTCATCAGACTTTGTCATTTTCTGACATCCATCTCTACAATGGGCAAGTTTCTGCCAGGCAATCACTCACACTGGTCCAACAGGACTCCCTCTCTTCTAAGAGGGCTTTTGGATGAGCATGACAACTCAGTTTTCTAGTCTCTTTATATAAGGTATTGGAATTATTAATTTTACTGGTCAGCTACCTCTTGAAAGTCATAAATCCCTTCTCAGAGTGCTACTTTTAAATGCCTACAGTAACTCAACAAAAGCAATTATAATTAAACAATTCTATCCACAACTTTAAGATCCCCTGCAACCTGACCCATTCACAGTCTTTCTCCAAATTAGGTATGATCAAATTGATTAGGTTTTTCTTCACTAAATTAAACTCATAATTTTGCCTAGCCTCTTTAAGATTATTTCTAGACTGCCTTGGTAAATTTCCAACTCCTCTTATCTTCTTCCACATAATCACAAATGGTTTCCTGATCATGCCAACACATGGCTCCCACCAACACATAGCTGGCAAAATCCATCATTTCTTCCATTTCCAAGTACTTGACAAGTTCCTATCATTCTCAATTACTGTATAGTATATAGTATAGAACTATTAAGACATAATGCAGTATAGTGATAATTGTCTGGATGGAACCCCCTCATTTTAGCTATCCTAATATTGACTAAGTACTGGTTATATATCAAATATGGCACAGAGATCACTCCCTGCTCTCCCCAATGTCTGGAGTCCAGACAGCTGCTTTGCAATTCCCTTTCATCCCCCAAGAAATTCTAGGTAAATCACCTAACCCTGTGAGTCCATTTCCTCCTGTGTAAAATATGTAAATAACAGTAATACCTCTGGAGATTACTGTGTGAATGAGATAAATAAAAGAATGCATGTGAAAGTATCATGTATTAGCAGATAGGACATTGAAAATAGAAACACCAACATCATTTACATAATATTTATCACACCTAAATTCAACTCTTGTTGATTACTGTTGAGTGGATTCAACCCTCTCTCCAACATTCTTCAAGGTCAGGGGTATCAAGACTTTCTCCATTGGCTGTGCATCCTACAAGTCTTTCTGTTATAAATATTATAGTGTATTTCATTGTTAAAATAATAGCATTGTACAACATCACTTGTCCTTCTAAAATATTTTAGCCCAGAAAACCATTGTGAGTAGTTAACCTCTAGATTTTAACTACCTGCTATTGACTTCTCAGAAACTCGGCTTCCCATTCTTGGAGATGGTCAGAAGGAGATTGATTAAGAGCCCATCATTGTGGGAAGCCATCCTTATTTAGCAGAATCAGACTAGGTTGAGCCATGGGACGCAGATGCCTGGCTTCTAGGAACTTCCAGGAAGCATGTGGCACTGCCTGGGAGTGCTTCCCTGCCTCCTTCTGGAATTTTCCCCCTGTGAGAATGGCTCCACCCTCTCCTGTCCATCACAGAAGAAGCTCCTTCCAGTCCTTGCCCCGCTTTACCTGTATGTTATAAATAAAGAGAGTTGGGTGAGTTGTTGTAAGAGGCCAGAGCTGGTATGCCCAGACCCGTCATGCTCCTTCTCATTTGAAAAGAGTATTGGCTGTTGTGTGCTTGTTGAGTAGATAAGTTTTTTGGGTAATAGATAGAAAAACCACCAACCTCCTCCTCCGGCAGTTAACTCTTTCCTCCTCCACACAGGATGTGGTAGAGAGGACCCCCACACATCATATTTCCTGCGAGATCTTGGTGTGTATGACCTGCATTTCAGGAAGCCAACAACCCACACTCTTTTTAGCTTTATAGCGTTTCCTAATCAGAATTTCTGGAACAATCTGCCCATCCTCTCTCTACAGGACTGGACTTTTCCTTCTTAGTCATCTTTTCAAATTGCCTCCTTACTCAGTCTGCTAGTGTCTCAGCTGGGTTATAAACTGCACCCACATGTAAAAGACAGGCAACGTGGCCCAAGGGAAATTCTCCCTATAAAACTGCTGAACAGATACCAACTAAGCACAAACTCATCACTGAAATCTAAATCCTTCTTAACTCAGAGAGAATCCTGAGTCTCTTTTCCTATGCTCACCATTTCTTTCTTTCTTTTTTTCCTTTTACACAAGACAAAGTTGGAGTTGGTTTTTCTTTCTCTCTCTCTCTCTTCAAAGCATAAGAGTAAACTTCCGGTTACCCCTCATTGACATATAACAATCTTAACATAATCCTCACCACTGTCTTATCAACCGTGAAGAAAATTCTCTCATTTGAAATTAACTCACAGAAAATAAATTCAGCTAACTACATCAAACTTCTAGAATTTTTTCATTTTTTAGACATGTTTAAGAAGTCAAGGAAGTTTTTTTTTTTTTTTTCCATGAAACTTTTAATACAATAGAGCAGCTTTTATACCATGGTGTAAAGATACCTGTTTCCTCACATTAGCCCTCTGGTTGTTGTTTTTATTGCTCAGCTCTTATCTTTTGGTTTCACAAGTATTTACTTCTCTGGCAGTGTAGTGGCCATATAAAGACAAATAAGACACACTGTTCTTTCCTCAGGGATCCTACTGTGTACAGCTTTCAATACTAGCATCATTACATGCCCATTATGCAGTATTTTGTTATTACAATAGTACCATGAATGATCTACTGAAGACAGTGGATGATTTGACTTTCTCCTTTCTAATTAAATCATACTGCTGGGTATGGTGGCGCACACCTAGGATCCTGCTAGTCAGAAGGCTGAGGCAGCAGGATCTCAGGTTTGAGGCCAGCCTCAGCAACGTAGCAAGACTTTCAGCAATTTAGCAGGACCCTGTCTCAAAATTAAAAAGAGAGAGAGAGAGAGAGAAAACAAAAGTGGTGGTGGTGGAGACTGAGGATGTAGTTAGTTGTAAACTGGCCTTGGTTCAGGCCCAGTACTGAAAAAGAGTGAAAAATAAATAAATTAGGCCACATTTTAAATTATCCCCCAGTACATGTGATTATTCTGATTTGCTTTCTTGAGTAGATAAAATGGATGGCGTTTTGGTGACACCCTGATTTTTGCATGACTATGTGAGAGTAAGGGGCCACCTCCCAAATGAGACTTGCTTGGAAGCCTTCCCATGTCTCAAATTTATTTGGAGCTACAACTCTCCTCGGGTCCAATCTCAAATCCACCCGTTTCATCCAATCGCCTCCACCTCAACTCAGGACCTCACCCAGGCTCACCTGTATTCCTGCTTCCACTTCCTAAAGACTCTTCCTGCCTCCATGCTTGGCTGCTTAAATTCATCCTCTATGGAATGAGTCCCCTGACGACAAATTGACCATGTAACTAACTCCTTTGCTTAAAGTTACCCAGTGACTCTCCTGTGACCTCCGGGAGAAATTCCAGACACAAGACCTTTTTTAGTGTAGTTTTTGTTTACCTCTTCAGCCTCATCTCTAGCCCTTTTCTGCCTAGCATCCTCCTACCCAGTCACTTACTCAACAATTTCTGAGTGCACCATAAGTCCACACAACTCTGACTTTTGTACGACCTGATCCCTCTACCTGGCATGTGCTTCTCTGAATCACTCCCAACCTCCCATCCACCACCTACCCACCTATTGTCTTTGGACAGTTCCTTCATACAAAGAACTCAAGACTCACTTCCAGTTGAGCCAGGTGTCCTTTCTAGGTTCCCACGAGGTCTTGTGCACCTCCATAAAAGCACCACCCTATAGCTTTCTAATGAAGAATTGTAATTTTCTTTAGGGCAGGAACAATATCTTATCCAGCATCATGTACTTAATGCTGAACACAGTACTTGGCACATTTGTTGCGTGGATGAATGAATGTTAAGGAAGACAGCCTTATGTTAAGGAATGTTAAGGAAAATGAAGCAGAAAATTGAGTCTCATTTAAACAAATATAATGAAGCCCTTATGTTCTTCAGTAGAAAAATTGGATTCAAGTGGTTTTAGAAGGATGGTTAGAAAGTTTTATTCGAGAAGAATAGGACTTGGACAGGAAGATCAACTAAGAGAACATCACAGTAATCCCACATTGATGTAATGATATTGGAAGTAGAATAATATAAATTATATCTAACAGATGCTGTTTTGAGTTTTTCAAATGTGTTAACTCATTCTCCCAACAATCCCATTCTCTGGGATAAAGGGAAGCTTCCCAGAGAAAAAACAGCAACAACACATATTGTCAATGCTATTTTACACATGAGGAAGCTTAGGTCCAAAGAGATTAAGTAATTTACCCAAGGTCTCAGAGCTACGAAGTGGCACGAATTAAAGGTAAACCCAAAAAACTATTTCAAAGGAAGAAGAAAGAACTCTGCAAGAGTCAGAATGACTTTTGGAGTTCTAATCCAGGAAAAGAGAAAGTGGAGGAAGCTGAGAGTGGTGGCACAGGCCTGTAATCCCAGCGGCTCTGGAGGCTGAGGCAGGAGCATCACGAATTCAAAGGCAGCCTCAGCAAAAGCAAGGCACTAAGCAACTCAGTGAAACCCTGCCTCTAAATAAAATGCAAAATAGGGCTGGGGATGTGGCTCACTGGTTGAGTGCCCCTGAGTTCAATCCTCAGTACCCCCACCCCAAATAAGAAAGTGGAGGAAGTTAGGAAGGGAAGTAAGTTATTTGGAAGTTGTAATTGTTTGGGGCAGAATGGCCTTGATGTCGTGACTGCACATCCCAGTGGAGATAATCTGTGGATGGTTATAAATATCCTCAGCAATCCCACACGGACTTCCTGAGAGCCTGCCACAACACACTTGCCCCGGCCTGAGAACTTGCAAACATAGATTTAATATGACATTTTTAAAGGTATTGACTTGATTATATAGTGATACAGTTTTAGTTTACTGTGCAACCAAGCTTTTCAAAAATGTTTTAAATAACTTCTCTTGTAGTATATTGTTATATAATCATTCATCTTATTATTAGTTACCATTATTAGTCTCTTACTCTGCCTAATTTATAAATTAAACTTTGTTATAGATATGTATAAATAGGAAAAAAAATAGTGCATTAAGAGTTTGGTACTCTCTGTGGCTTCAGGAATCCAAGGGGGAGTGTTGGAACATGTCTCCCAGAGATAAGGGGGATTTCCATAAAACCATTACTAAGTAGTAACATCATCTTACCTTTCCCAATTAGAAGGACAAGATATTCAGAAATGTGGATCCCAGTGATAACTCTTTCAAATTTATAAAGTAAATTAGTATCATTTTGAGAGTTTGGTTTCTAGAGGTTTCCTGTCTATAGAGCAAAGGATACCCTTAGAGTTGTTTTTTGAACAATTGTGTGTCTTTATATGAAGCAAAAGAAAAATTTTTAAAAAATTACGGGTAATTGAAAACTGCTTTCAGTTTACTGGTAAGACAAAATAAAGTATGTCACATATGGCTGTCAATGTTAATTGTTCATTAAACTAATTAAGAAGACTATCTCTCTGTTCATATTTTCCTATTGTAATAAGACAAGGAAATAATAGGAATTGCTATAGTTGTGTGTTATGCAGTAATAATAAACTGTATTTGGTATTTGTCTGGACTTGTAAAACTAAAATAAAGGTGCCTGATGACAAACTTGCTGTGTGGCAGGATGACACTCCTGAACAATGCCCATATGAACCTTTATCTATGATTTGAGTGGGGGCTCCTAGTATGGTCGTGTTCTGGTCTTTATCAATGAAGACCAGAGCATATCTGGGCTGAAAATCACTACTTAAACCCCTGGATTTTTGGAGCAAACTGTCAGCAGCACCATGACCAGAGAACTCCACATCGCTCTGTCTCTTGACTACCCTGCCTGCTGTCCACTCCATCACTGATTGCTGATCAATCATTGTCACCAAGGCCATACGGCTGACCACCTCTCCCACAACGACAACTGCGACCCACCCTCTGGCTTATTGGACACCTGAGGACATCCAAAGACATCTGAGGAGTTGAGAGAGGCTACAGCTGAGAAGAATCCCCTCGGTCTTGCTGACTGACTTCTTGGCTAAGAGACATTGCATTGAGTAAATCCATGGGGATTGGACTCTAGATGAACAAGGGAGTGAACTTCAATGTATATGTGACTTGCTATTAGGAATGTTGAGTGTGCACTGTATGAATAAAATCCACTTGTTGGAACCAAACCTGATTCCTCTCTTAATCACTGCTTACAACACCTATAATTTCCTTGTTTAATAATAATAATTTAAAAAAGGCGTTTTGTTCACTAAATTAGTTCAATGGAGAGAGTCAATGCCTTAGAGAGGACTCCAGGGCAAGGTCTGATGTTGCACACACAGGTCTAAGGAGCACACTGCAGTTATTTCTGGAGACAAAGAAAGCGGGCATCAACACATTTGAGTTTTTCCCTTAGGAAATTATGACAGATACACATTTTATATTTTCACCTGCTACTAAAGTGAATATATTAAACTATGAGAATTAATTTAACATCAGTGCTAAATGCTAACAGTCCTAAGTCACTTTTATCATATGAAAGATCCCAAAGTTAAATCAAATGAAGACTGGAATTTGTTTTTCTAATTAAACTCAGATAAGTATGAATCTTAATGAATAAAAATATACTCTTTGAGAACAAACTTTTCTTTGTGAAATTAAATCTGGTGATCATCTTGCAAGACAATGCTCTCAATTTTGTAGCACAACTAATGACTGAAAACTCAGGAAAACAAGCCTGTCTGGTGTTGTTAAAAAAAAAAAAAAAAAAAAAAAAAAAAACTTCCAGCTTTTCTATTGACAAGAATAGTTTTTTTTCTTCTGTTGAATAAAATAATTTATTTCATAAATATTGCATTTTTTTTACAAAAAAGCAACGATCTTAAACTTTTAAATAACTCATAATCGACAAAGAGGGAAGCCTTTAATTAAATCTGAAGAAGGGAAAACATTGAAGGGAAAATACCAGTGCCATTAGCAAAAGTCTTCTAATGATCGTGACAGTTAGGTGCTCTGATGTTAATTTGCTTATACGACAGGTAAAGAATAGGTGAGGAAATCTTCAGGAGGGCCAAAACCTGATTTGAAGGTGTCAGAATAGTTTATAAAATAACTGATATTGTTTCTTAAAATTATAGGTTTTATAGCTATAGCCATTTAAGGAATTAAGATACATTTCAAGAGAATTATTTTTGTCCAAATACTTTAAAATTTAGAATTTAAATTAGTTGAGTTAATCTTCACTTATACAGTAAAAATGAAATAAGATTCATTTTTCCAGTTTTAATGCTATTATCAAATCTTAAGAAGAAAGACTGTCTCTAAGAATCATCAATTCTAACTCCTTCCTGTTGGAATTTGTGATCAAATATGGAACTAAAGTTTACTTGTGCCCTATAATACCTTTCAAGCACTTTATAGCTTACGAAGAACTTTCAAGTAGATTATTTCCTTTGTTTCTTAAACACCTGTAGAAAGTTGGTGGTAATACACAAAAATGAATATCTTAAACTTTGAGAATTAGTTTAACATCAGTGCTAAATGCTAACAGTCCTAAGTCACTTTTATCAAATGAAAGATCCCAAAGTTAAGTCAAATGAAGACTGGAATTTGTTTTTCTAATTAAACTCAGATCAGTATGAATCTTAATAAATAAAAATATACTCTTTGAGAACAAACTATATTAAGAATAGTTTTAAAATTGTGTGGACAGGATAAACATTGTAACTAAGGAACAGAATTACAAAATTTTGAGAAAAATAAAAAAGTACTTGGTTACAGTAAATGATAGCAAAGTTTTAGACCAAGATATGTTATATCTTGGAATATAAAAGTAAGATGCTAGTGCAATCAGGGATCCAAATTGATTACTAAAGAGAAATCACAAAGAAATAGAAAGTAATCTTAAGACTTGGGGGAAAATGACTCTCCATTCCAAAACGCAAGCCCTAGAAACCGTTATATCTATAACTCTCAGGATATTAGAACAGTTTATGGTTTGTCAATCTTTAGGGAAGAAAGAGGTAGACAAGATAATCCATAGAAACTAAATTTGTTCATTAAGGGAAATAATTGCCCAAACCAGCAGCTGGGGATTTGTATATAGCATATACCAGAATTTTAGCAAAGCAGTTAAAAGTTTCTCAGAAAATCCATGATTACTTGCTCTATTTCTCTGAGTTATGTCATTGGGATTTTAATTGGAATTGCATTGAATTTGTATAGTACTTTTGGTAGTATGGCCATTTTGCCAATATTAATTCTGCCTATCCAAGAACATGGGAGATCTTTGCATCTTCTAGGGTTTTCTTTCATTTCTTTCTTTAGTGTTCTGTAGTTCTCATTGTAGAGGTCTTTCACCTCTTTTGTTAGATTGATTCCCAGGTATTTTATTTTTGGGGGGGCTATTAAGAATACAAGCAACAATAGGTGTTTGCGAGGATGTGGGGAAAAAGGTACACTCAGACATTGCTGGTGGGGCTGCAAATTAGTGCAGTCACTCTGGAAAGCAGTGTGGAGATTCCTTAGAAAACTTGGAATGGAACCACCATTTGACCCAGCTATCCCACTCCTTGGCCTATACCCAAAGGATTTAAAGTCAGCATACTACAGAGATGCAGCCACATCAATGTTCAAAGCTGCTCAATTCACAATAGACAGATTGTGGAACCAACCTACATGCCCTTCAGTTGATGAATGGATAAAGAAATTGTGGTATATATACACAACGGAAAATTACTCAGCCATAAAGAAGAATAAAATTATGGCATTTGAAGGTAAATGGATGCAGTTGGAGAATATGCTAAGCAAGATAAGCCAATCCCCCAAAACCAAAGACCAAATGATCTCTCTGATAAGTGGATAATGAAACATAATGGGGGGTGGGACTGAGGCAAGAATGGAGGAAGGATGGATTATATAGAGGAAAAAGGGGTGAGGAGAGGTGGGGGGAAGTAAAAAAAAACAGAATGAGACAAACATCATTATCCTATGTACATTTATGATTACACAAATGGTGCGACTCTACTTCCTGTACAACCAGAGAAACAACAGTCATACCCCATTTGTGTACAATGAATCAAAATAAATAAATAAATAAATAATTTTAAAAAAGAAAAAAAAGGGCTCCGGAGACACTGACACTTCAATCTCCCAGGGGCGACCTCCAACTTCCCAGACTCTGATGGCCTCCATTCCTCGATTTGACCAGATTTCCTATTCTACTCTAACTGCCTGTCCTCAATACTGGCTTCACTCTTACAGGGAAACTTGTGGTTACATTAGACCTTCTTCCATAGATTTTTGTAACCCCAAAAATTCATATGTTTAAACCTACATCCCCAGTGTGATGGTATTTGGAGATAGGGCCTTTGCAAAACAACTAAATTGAGGGTGGATCCCCTATGGATATGATTGGTGCTCTCAAGAGAAGAGAGGTCAATAAAGGTGATCTTTTTTTTCTCCATCCTATCAGAATACAATGAGAAAGTGGTCATCTGCAAACTACAAAGAATGCTCTCAGAAGATACCAAATCTGACAGCACCTTGATCTTGGATTTTCCAGCCTCCAGAACTCTGAGAAATAAATTTCTATTATTTAATCCACCCAGTTTATAGTATATTTGTTCTTGCAGTCCAAATTCACAAAGACATCCACTCAAATATTCTAGGACGATCTGTCCATCTCAAAATCCTATCTGCAAAGTTCCTTCTACTATAGAAGGTAACATTCACAGATTCGGATATGGATATCTTCAGGAGAAATTATTATGCTAATCATACTCATGCCTAGTGAGCAAGAATAGGAATAGTTGGAGATGAGGTCAGACAGGTGGCCAGAACTAAGTCAGATGGGCCTTTAAGATGGTTTTAAGAATCTCAGAGGTACTATGAGGTAAGTGAAAGTTATGCAGAGAAGCAACACCACAGAACTTATGTCTATAAAGGACCACTTTAGCCTCTGTATTGAGACTGCAGAGAGGCATGATAGATGTGGGGAGAACAACAAGAAAGCAACTGCAGTAATCTAGGTGACAGATGATGGAAACCCTGTGGCATAGTATCAGTGGAAGTGGTCAGAAGTGAATGAACTCTGGAGATACTTTGAAGAACAGAGCCAACAGAATTTTCTGACAGATTCAATGTGTTCAGAGAAAGAGTAGTCAAGGATGATTTCTTTTTTTTTTTTTTTAATCTGAGAAACTAGAAGAATGGAATTGCTTCCAACTCAAATGGAAACTCCTGTAAGGAAGAAGGTAATAGGATAGAACCACACATTCTGTTTTGGGTATGTTAACCTTATGACTATTCTTATATGAATTGGGCATCCAAGTAGAGACAAATAGGAAGTTAACTTTAGGAATCTGGAACTTAGGAGAAAAAAAAAAAAAAAATATATATATATATATATATGTGGAAATATGGAAATTGCAGCATAGGGATGGTATTTTCAACTATAAATCTGGATGAGGTCATCAAGGAAATAAGTTTAAGATAAATAAGAGATGATCAAGGACTGAATTTTGGAATGTGTCCTTATTAAGAGAACAGGGAAAAGAAGAGAAGCAATGAGTAGGGACTAAGAGAAGAGTGACAGTGTAAATGCAGTTTCTTGGAAGACAACTGTAAAGAAGTATATTGAGGAGGGTGAACTGCTGTCTGTGACATATGAGATGAATTGGTCAAACCATGTGACCTGGGACAATCTGATAACTATGTGCAGTAAAAGCCAAGAGAACACTGCCATAGCTCCATCTTGGCCCAAATTGGCTACTGGATAACACAATCCATGTGTGATGCAGGGATTTACACAATCCGTAATCTAGATCCACACCTTTTGGTCTACTGAAACCAATGACCTATTTCCAGGTGTTTTTTTACTTGGATTCTCAGTAAGCTAGAATTTAGTTGCCCACTCCATGCTGAAATGCTCTCTGCCTTGATTCTACCATTCTCTTGTTGAAGAATTATGACTTGAGGAATGACAGGAGAATTTTAAGCAAAGGAGTGATGTGGTTATATTTTGAACTTTGGAAAAATCACTCTGAAGCTATTCTGTGCTCTGCAGAAAGCAGGGAGAATAAGAGGGCCTCAGGGAAAAGACTGACAGAGGAAACCAAATGACAGATAGTTGCGTTTAAGTGGGCCAGCGATGAGAAGAAAAGCAGTGATAAGTGTGTATAGGAAGTAGTATTGATAAAGTCAGGTAACCAATCATATGTGAGGAAATGGAGGAAGTGGTTCAAAAATGGCTACCAATTTTTTTTTTTTGGATGTACATGCAGATTTAGCTTTATTAGCCAAAAGTTGGATACAATCCAAGTGACATACAACTACAAATGCATGAATTGTGGAATGTTCATAGAACAAATGTTATAATCAGAACATGTAATGTTATGTGCACAACAAAATGAATGTGTGTCACAGACAGCATGATGGGAGAACTGCTAAAAGCAAAAGCTTGCAAAAACCCAAAGAGAATAAGTTATACTTATGTACATATCTCCTACCAAACATACAGTCCATTGTCAAATATAACTATAAATAAAAAATAGCTACCAAATATCTAGGTGAGTAAATAGTTGATAGTTGTGTCGCTATGAAACGTTTTCAAGAAATCGGATGTCTAGGCACCATTTTCACAGATTATGATTCAGTAGTTCTGAGGTGGGACCTGGGATTCTGTATTTGTAGCAAATATCCCAACTAAGTCTGATCCAGCATACTTCAAGAAACAATAATATAGATGATGGTTGAGTCTATGGGAGAATCTGCCATCATCTATATTCTTTTGAGAAACATTTACTGAGTTCCTGTAAGATGCCACATATTGTGCTAATTGATGGACAGGCAAAAATGAAACAAAAACGGAGAAGGTCCTGTGCTGAAAACCAGAGAAGAGGGCAGACACACAAATTTCCATTACTGATTCTAGGACGTACTTCAGAAAAAATAAAGGTCCCTGTGAGGATACAGAACAGGGAAGCAGGACCTAGTTTTAGGAAATGAAGGAAAGCCACTTAGAAAACAGCATTTGAGCTGGAATCAGAATATGTAGGAGTTAACCTGGAAGTTAAGTCAACAAAGAGATAAGATTATAAAGACAGAGAGGGAGGGAGAGCTGAGGCAGGACTTCTGGCAAGCCAGTGTCAAAAGTCAGGCAACAGGAAGCAGTGAGAAGGAACAGTGAGCCAGGAAAGATGAGAACTGGGAGGGATGAGTCATGTGACCTGGAAAAACAAAAACAAAAATAAATAACAAAATCACATATGAAAAAGAGAGGGGATGGTCAACAGTGTTTAGCTCCAAGGAAAGTCCAGTGAAATCAGGACTGAAGAGTAACCTTATGCCAGGACACTGTAGGGCTTCAGGTGAGGCAGTGAGTTGTAAGGCTAGCAGGTTGAATTCTGAGACTCTCTGACTCCAAATCTGAGCTCTACCACTTACCATCAGTGAGGTCTTTGGGAAGTTTCCACCATTCTGGTCTCAGTTATGTCATCTGTAAAATCTAGTATACGGGGATCCCCAGTGGAACAAAGACTTTTATCTCATTTGTTCATTGCTGTATCTTCAGTGCCTAGCACATGACTGGCCTGTTGAGGATGATCAATAATATATTTGTTGAATGAATAAGGATAGTAAAATACCACTTCACAGTGTCGTAAGTACTGAGTGAACCAATATAGATAAATCACATAGAACAATGGTTTCCAAATTACGCTACCTTTTGGAATCATCTGGCATTTTTTTTTTTTTTTAACATAGTGATACCTGGTTCTCTCCCTAGACACTCTAATTAGAATTTCTAAAATCTTCCCAAGTCAATCTCACATACAACAAATTTCAGAACACACTAGTTTAGAACAATGCCCCAACATACAGAAAGCATTTCTAGCACAAACAAAGTTGAGGAAGTGTAAAAGAGAAAAAATAGGCAGATGGGGCTGGGTAGGTGGAAATCACTGACAACTTGTGTGTACAGCATAATAGTAAGCTGGGTATTATTTGAGGGTTACTCCCACAAGTATAATTGCATGTTTTTTTTTCTCATTTGATGCATTGAAACCTTTGGTTTTTTGCCAAAATTAAGTAGGCATTTATTTCTGCACAGGAGCTATTGGAAAGAACAAAGAAATATCTCTAACAATAAGACTTGTACCACCACTTGATGGGCTAGGCCAAATGCACAAACTGGGAGAAAAAAAAAAAAAAACAGGGACGTTTCCCTCAGTCCCAATGGTAATAGGTAGGCTGCTTTCCAAGCAGTTCTAAAAGCTGTTCCTACTATCACTTCAGACCAACTGAAGAATTCAGATCACAGATAGGTTTCATTTCTTCTGTAGCTGATGTAACCCTATCCAGACTGTTTTTTTCTCCCTTCTAGAAATCTTGCAGCTGTGAGTTTAATGCCAAGTTGCGAGTTTCAAATACAGTTCAATAAAGAAGGCTAACTCAGATAACAAGAGGCTCTATGAGGTTCTTTATACAACAGCTGTTGAAAATTCTGGTTGGATATTTGATGCTTTCGTTTAATTCAGAAAAGCACTCAAAGCACTTAGGGAAGCACTGGATTGATTTTCAGCTTGGGAATCCTAAGTCCACAGAGTAACTTAGAAACAGTTCAATAAAATTTTGCAAGCAAATTTTCTGCTCCAGCAAGCAGGTAAAATGAAGTTAGAAATGCATTCTGGACAAACAAGAGATTGCTTATGATGGGCTAAGAAGTCTGCACTCAAGGAAAATGAGGGAACTCAGATGGAAGGAAGTGCCCTGAATAGGATGCATGGGTTTGGAATACATGGGGTTAGTAGAGGGGGGTCAAAGGCTAAGAATGTGAGTGGCATTTGTAAAAGAAAGACCAGGACAAGGAGGAGGAAGAGTTAGAGAAATCCTTAATCAACTATGAGAGGTACATAGATTAAATTAAAAACCTAATCATTGGAACAGGAGAGAGATGAAATGAAATAAGCATGGAAGAGGGTTCCCCAGGAAGAAAAAGAATAAGAAGGCCAAATAATATGGAAACCTTTGGGGCAGGTAAAGGAAAAAGAAGTATGAATAAGATGATAAAGGTGTTTGGGTCAGAAACCACAGAGAAGATGCATCATGTTCTGATCTGCAGTTTGAAGGAGAACCAAACTTACTGTTTTCTACTGTTGATGATTTTCTAAAAGTCTGACAAAAGTTTAAAAGAATAATGCAACTGATAAACAAATTTGTTAGCATGAAAAATAAGACAAAACCATTCCAAAAAATGGGAAGTAGAGCATCTTTAAAGATGACCAAGTCTGTTTTCAAGGAAGTCAGCAAATGTTACATCTTAACTTGCATTAGATGAGCATGCTTTTTATAGAGGGAACAAGTTTGATATATAACATCATAACCCTGAGATATTATGCATATGAAATACAAACAATCTACAAAGTGTCTGCAAATGAATGCAATATATAAAGAGAATTTTATTATCTGGAGTCCAGCCTAGACATCTCTATCTTTATAAAACTTCATGAATGCATCCGATGTACATCTCCAACTGAGAGCTACTGACCTAGAAAATATTGGATCTAAATTAAGAATAAGATTGTAGCCAATAAGTTTCAAATAACTGAAATTTGTGACCAATAACAGTTTACCTTTTGCTATGATAAATGCCAAACCCCACACTGAAATTAATTGTCATTGTGATGGTATTAAGAAATGAGGCCATAAGAAGGGATCAGGCTGGGTGCAGTGGCACATGCCTGTAATCTCTGTGGTTCAAGAGGCTGAAGCAGGAGGATGGTGAGTTCAAAAACAGCCTCAGCAACTTAGTAAGGCCCTAAGCAACTTAGCAAGACACCCTGTCTCTAAATAAAAAATATTTTTAAAGAGGGTTGGGGATGTGGCTCAGTGGTTAAGCATCCCTGGGTTCAATTCCTGGAATGAAGAAGGAGGGGGAAGGAGAGGGAGAGGGGGAAGGGGAGGGGATCAAGCCATAATGACTTTGTCTTCATGAAAGGATTAATGTCATTTGACAGGAGTGGGATAGTCATCTTGAAAGTGATAAAAGGATGAGGTTTAGCTCCTTCTTTTGCTCTCATGTTTTCTTGTCCTTCTATCTTCTGCTATGAGATGACACAGCACAAAGACATTGATAGATAACTGGTGCCTTATTTGTTTGTTTTTGGCTTCCCAATAAACCAGATGAACTTTTGCCATGTATAAACTATCCAATCTCAGGTATTCTGTTGTAGCAATACCAAATAGACCAACTAAGATACATGGAGGCCCATTATCATCAGGCTATGGATAAATAGAAATAGATTTTAGACACCAAGAGAACTGAAAAATTTCTCAGAACTTCCTGTATGGGATGCAATTTCTGAAATATTTATATTAATAATATTCTCCTTTATGAAAATTTCACTTGGGAAGGAGAAATGCCTCTTTTTCTTGACAACTCTTCTCATATAACACATCAATAAAAATATATTTTTAAAAACCTGATTAAAACCTGATTTCTAGTACTTTACAAGATGAAAAAGTAAATCTGTATGATCTCCCAAAGGTCCTCTAGGATATTACAAAAATAGTTTTATTAGCAAGTAATTAAACTGTAAAGCAAAAGATAGCCTGAAAGTTTTACTTGTTTTCTATAATTGAGGGGAAAATAAAAATAGAAAATGTTATCAAAGGATATTTAGATACTTAAGATCAGATCATGACTGCTTGAGAAATAATACTTGTTACCTATTCAATCAAAGCAAGGGAAAAAATTCAAAATAAGCAAAGAAGTTAACATAATTAGAAAAATGTTAGTTCTTGTAAAAGCAAGGATTCTTTGTTCTCTTAATTTTTGTTGTTTTCTTAAATAATATAGGATGTAATAAAGTCAGTGTAAAGCACAGAAAATCACTCCGATAAGACACAGAGTCTTTGTGATGTGGGAAGATGACATGGAAAGATTAACCCTTCGTATTAAGCAAGAGCAATAAACAATAAATCAAGGAAGCAAGCTCATCAACATTGAGCAAACTTTGCTAAGCTTTTCACATTCCATAGCTTTTCAAATTCGGGGAATTATAAACCAAAGCTAATAAAATTTACATTCCGAGCTGTGCCCTTCATTGTGTTCTTAATTCTGGCACAAACTGGCACTGAGGAAAGATCTCATAAGACCATAAGAGCTAATTTCACAAGATACTATTAACCTACGATACTTTTATCTCTGCTACTGTTATGGGGTGCAACTTAAGAACAGACCAATCACCAGTGAGAAGTCCAAATTTGAGTCTTTATTAAGCCGGCCAGCTGACTGTCTCACACAATGCCCCAAAAAATTACTATTGGGAGAACAGCCCGGACCACAGGGTTGTAGGGGTTCTTATTCCAAAAATCACATCAATCATCAGTGTCTGTTACTATGATTCAAAATTACAAACTAACATCATGAGATCATCAACAGAGGGGGAAGTGGGTCAAAATGACCCTTACCTAGGTACAAACTAAAGAATGGTTACTAACATCCACACAATCACTGTTCACATGGTACATTGTTTAGGAGAAATAGAAATCAAAAGAGAGCAATTTTTCATTACATAAGAATTGTCATTCTGTATTGCTAAATATGTCATGCTAAGCAACTGATGATGGGCACAGAGGCGGGGTGTTCCCATGGGAGAAGCTTATTTCCTATGTAACATGGAGTCTTAGAGCAAAATGGAGTCTGTTTAGTCATTTCCCTTAAAGTCTGGCCTATAACATTCTCATGGAGCCAGATCTGTCAGTCCATCACATTTCCCACTGGTTTTATGTACATAATCAAACCATTCATTTATTAGTATAGAGGTGATTGTAGTGCATGTGTAACACCATCAGTTTAACAGATTGGATTTTATCTCTAACATATTTTGTTAAACAGTTTATCATATTTGGCCCGATTAAAAGTCTCAACATAACTAGAATGAGAGGTCCTGCCATTGTGATTATTAGAGTAGTTAACCAGGGGGACCAAGAGAACAGATTTTGGTGCCAATTTTTCTCAGGTTTTTAGCTTTTTCTCACTTTTTTTGAGCCTTTTCCTAATCAAAGATAAACTATCATGAATGACATCTGAGTGGTTAGTATAGAAACAATAGGTCTCCCCTAAGGCCATACATAATTTTTTTTTAATTTTAAAAACAGCAAATTTAACCTTTTTTTTTTTTTTTTTTTTTTTTTTTTTTTTTGGTAAAACTACCTCAGCAAGTGAATCAAGGGAATTTTTAAGTGGCTTACAGAGTTTTTTAAATTCACTTAAGTTCAGATCTATTTGTCTACTTAAGATTTTGAAATGTTGGTTTCCTGTAATGAGTGTAGTGGTCCCTATAGCTGTGGGGCTGGCTATGTTTTTTCCCACTAGGAGGGGAACTAAGACAGGGGTCACTCATTTAGATCAATGCATGAATCCCCCCAGTATGTTTCTTTTTGTCTCCCCATTGTAATAGTACACCTGGGGAAAGATGTGAACAGTAACACAGAATTTATCCCATTTGGTAATCTTGAAAAGTTGAAGGGCCAAGCATGGAGTTATTCCTGACATAGTCCAAGCAAGAGAAAAAACATGATTAACATTTTTTCAGTCTTATTTTAAGAGGATGGTTAGGGTCTCTGAGGGCTGTCAGTTTTTCTATTGTCTTGATGCAGATGTGATGAGTCCATGTTGTGAGTAAGGTTCCCTCCATATCTGCTGGGTGTTAGTCCTTTTTGGAACCATTTGACATAGATGTAGTCTTCTGACTGAAATGGGTGTTGGAAATCAGTGGTCTCTTGGGGCTGGTTCTCTCATAAGTTGAACCTGTTGGAGAGACTTAACAATAGGTTAGAACAGCAGCAGGTTCTTGGTAAAGGTGGAGGAAGTGCTCTGGAAGAATTAACATTTTCATCTTTCAGAGGTCATTTGCCTCCAATTTTCTGGACCCAAACTGGCCCTTATTTTTGTGATTTAACCCAATTTACCTACCTATATTGACTGTCTTTTAAAATTTTTATTATTATCCTTCTAATTTTAGGGAACTTTTACTGCAGTAAGGAAAAAGTGTGATGACTGCTCTTGCTGCTTTGAGCTGAGAGGGGGCAATGTGGGGTGGGGTAAGTAGTAAAAAGTTCCTTTTTTGAAATCGGGTCTTTCTAGGGGTAAAAGTCTTATTTTATGAAACAAACAAAAACCATGAGTACAAAATAAATAGAATCTGGAACATGTCAATGAACATCATGAAGATGATAGAAATCAATAATCTCTTAACAAGAAGTGGAAGAGATGAGATGTTGTTTTCATAAAAAGGCCTAATAAAGTCTAACAAGGCTGGAGAGGATAAGGCCTTAATTGTAAATCTTTAACACTGTCGGAGTTATCAGGAATGTAAACACAACATTTAGTTAAGTTACCTAATGTCATTTGATTTTTGTAAAATGATTTTTTTATTGGCATGATCTCTTTGTTTAGTAGCAATCCCTTTATTTTTGTTACTTAGGGCTAGAGAATCATACTAGTAAACATTAATTAAGTCTACCTGTATTGAGGTTAGGGAGACCTGTAGTCCTTAAACTGACTAAAAACTTATAACTCTGGCAGTTTCTCTTGATAGTTATCAGGCATTTTTGTCTAAGAATCTTTTTTGTCACCTCCAGTTTTACTTATTTTGGGGGGCTAACACAAGTGTACATATCAAGTTACTTTAAAATAACTATTGTTTTGCTTTTAAAATAACCAGGAATGACTGTGTTTTGGTTTTAACTGCTTTGCTAGGTGTTTAAGAACAAGTTTGTCAAATTGACCTTGTTTCTGTCTGTTGTTAAGAGTCAGTTACATTCCCATAGGGGTCATTTATGGGGAACTTGAGAGTAGCTTCTTAGCTCCTTTAGTGCCATTTACTAGATAGGGTCACCTTGATGAGGTGACTTCCTTTGGAAGCATTAGGGATGTTTCCCTTTTCCAATGACCCTCCTCTGCAGCAGGTGCACTGATTGGCTTTTTATCCTCTAGTGGTCTCATGAATCTCCCTAATTAGAAGGTTGTGTGGCCCAGAATTAAAAAGCTCCTTAAAGAAATCCTCTCGTTCCCTGGGTTCAGGCTGACCCTGAGGGAAAGAGCCAAATATTGATTCTCTTGGCCCCTTTATTTTAATCTTAATATTTAAGTCTTGATCTTAAACATCCAGCAAGTCAGTTTCAACAGTCATACAGTAAGAGTACTGGGCCTTAACTTTAATGTCTATGACTTTATAGTTATTTACTGACTTTTATTAAATTGGGTCTATATTATCTGTCCTATAGGTGATGGCTTATTATCTAAAATTAATTTAGATTGTTCTTGAAGCAGTACCTCTGTAAAACATTAATTAGGCAACAGTTACAGAGTTTATAAGGAAAATATAAAATGGAATTAACAACAGTAAAAACAAATTTAGTTGTGTAATAACAATCTTAAATTTTGGCTGAGCTATATAGTATATCCCCTGTTTGAGATCACAGTAATTTTACAATGAAAAACCAATCTTTTGAATATAACTTTAAGTGAACTGAAGTCTGGTTTATTTTGGAGCCACTGTAACATGTAGTAAGATGGGAGGCAGAGTCTTATCTCAGGTAAGGCATGGCTCTTCATAAGTCTTAGGTAAAGTAGTCTAGTTCTGAAGTTGATCTTTATCTTTTCTTAAATATCATTTTATAAAGTTTACATATATTGTTTTTTAATCTATATGAATGTTATTTAATATAATATGATATTACATTTAAAACATGAATCAAAGAAAGCTGAGAGAGCTTTTAACTTTTCTTTTGTGTAGTAAAGTGGCAAAATGTTTTCCTGTTTTTTGATATTAACTTTAAACAGATCAGGTTCTCATTATCTTTTAGAAATACACTTATCCCAGTGTAGAAGGTACCATAAGGTTTAGGTTCAGTTACAGAACATTAAGTGATATAAATAAATCCCCAATAAAATTTCTTATTTTGATAAGTTTAAAATTACCATTACAACTTTAGGTCGGAGAACACCAGCTTGATAAAATATTCTTTTAAACCTTTTAAAGACTTATATACCTAGAAGATATAAACACATTTAATATATAAATAAGAGTAAAAGAATTATAATTACACTGATGTTTTTATATTAACCATGTTTAGCTTTTAAAGAAAATTTAGACTGTGTAATGTAGTTCAATGCTCTAACAGTTGCTGTTGAACCAGAGTTGCACAAATCCCCAATTTTTAAGACTAGTTGCTCTAGAGAATAAAACTCAACAGACACAATGTTAAGAGTAAATTAATGTTTTAAGAATTATTGGTCATTTTAGCATATAGACTGAAATTTGGTTTATATCAGTACATTAATATTTGACCTTAAGAAAAAAAACCTTGAATAGTTTTAACTATTGTGTTACTTATATATACACATAAACCTTTTAAAATTTATCCTTAATTTACACTTTTTAAAATCTCTTAATTAGACCCTCTTGCTGTTTACTTAGCTGTATTACAGCTTTATTTTATCACATAAGGACATTTTTACCTAGCAATATTTTTTTACTAAATATATTTTTATATCTAAAACCTTGTAATGTTTTAATCTGTTGATCCCCTTTTTAAAATTTATATTATGAAACAACCCTTACAAATTTCCGAATTTAGATAAATTACTCCATTTTAATCCGATGAGATACTTTGTTTCTTATAGAACTCTATATAAATACAGCTGAAACTTTGGATCTTTTATGTAGAATGATACCTGTTAAGACTTTTAGTAACTGTATTTTCAGTGATAACTTAAAGTAAATTTAAACCCTCTTTTTATTTACAAATTTATGAAAACACCAAAAATGTTTTAAGTATGTTACCCTGTGGAATTAAGGAGTTAAGAGTACTCAATGTTATATTTAACAGCACTTTAACTCTCTAAACCAATCAGATGTCTCTAACAAACATATCCATGATCAATCCCATATATGTTAAATCTAATTTAGTTTTTTTTTAATCCTCCAGTCAGTTTTAATGAATGGTAGTTCTTATATAATGTGTTACACTAGTTAAGATTAAAGATTTTCTAATAAATAATTTTTGACGCAAAAATTGCTTCCTTTCATAGCATGTAAAGGCCCACTCCAAGGTGAGAGAAGAGAAGTCTAGGGCCTGAGTTTCTTGGAGAAAATCCCTAAGTTGACATGTTCCCTCTTTACAAAGAGATGGGGCAGGGAGAGCCAGTTCTAGCCCCAAAGAAAGATGATCAATAGGCAAAGAAAGTCCTGCTTCATAAAGCAACTACATCCTTAACCATAGTTACTTTTCAACAGAACAGTGGCTCATGAGGTTTTTTTGTGGCAGAGCCTGGGCTCCACTGGGAACCTTTCCTCTCCATCCACCACCAACAATAGTGGGCCAGGGCTCGGTTCGCCTCGGCCATCTTGTGCATGTCATGCTTCCTCTTGATCACGGCCCCTTGTGAAAGGCTTGCAGTAGCTCGTGTGACAGCTTCTCTGGCATCAGTGTCCACCAGTGCTTATTCTCTCGGCATTCAGTGATCATTCACTTCATGGCTAGGAAGCGGCGACGTCGGTCAGCTAGGGGCACAGGGACCTGGTAGCAATTGCCACCCTTGAGGATGGGTACCAGCCCAGTTACAGGCTCACAGTTTTTCAGTGCCTGGTGGAAGATGGCATAGGGATTGCGTTCAATGGTAGCCAGTTCCTCTCCAGAAGCAGTATGGTACTTCTCAAACTGCTTCCTTTTCACACATTCCAAAGTCTGGTTCATGAGAGACCTGGCCAGTACTTTGTTTCCTCCTTTCATCGTCATGTTGGTGAATTTACTGATCACCGGGTCTGCAAACACAGAGCTTGTTTTCGTCGCTGGGGCAGCTGATGAACTGAGTTTTCTTGAGCTCCTGGTCATATTTCTTCTCCTCGGTGAGCTCAGTCATAGGCTTTCGGTTAATGTTCTTTGTCAATTAAGGGATCCCTAAATTCAGGACCACAGCGACTCCACCTCACCTGGGTTTGCCCTAGAAGCGGACAGACAGCACGCAGCATGCCCAGTGCCAAGCCTGACCAGCCTCCCAGAGCCTTCAGTGTGGGGGCAGCCATCTTGCCTGGCTAGGAGGACCTGCTTCCATTGGTCTCCTGGGAGAGCCCCCTCAGGTTGGGGTCTTGTTCTAAGCTGGTATTTCTGGTCTCTTGGATAGCAGCCATCAAAATTTTAGCCTGGCATTTTGGTGGACCAACTCCAATAGTTGGAAGTTCCTGTTGGCAACAGTGTACATTTTAATGTAAGCTTTAGTGAACATGGGTAAAAAACTTTTTAACCATTTTTTTTTTTCCAAATTTGACTATAAAACGTTTGATGTTTAGACTGCCCAAAGACAATTTGATGGTCCCCTGAGGAGGTCATCTGACCTCGAAAGTTGGTTATTCTTTCTCACAGAATTTAGAGAAAAGATGTCACAGCAGGTCCCATTGTCAGTGGCCCTTCTCTGGAATTCCTGGAAATTTGTCAATATGCATTGAAGGGTATATATGATGAACATGAGGGAGACGGACCCATGTTCACACTCAAGGACAACAAAAAACAGAAAAAGACGAACAAACACAGAATAGAAAAAGACACCAAAGACACTGACAAGTGGTCACTCCTGATTCCTGATCTGAGGGCCTGGGCAACATCTTGCCAGTCCTGGACTTGGGAACTAATGCTGCATCCAGCCTTCCTCAGAGTCCCCAGATACGGATCTGCCAGAAACAGACTTACCAGTCCCCCATGGGTGCAGAAACAGGTGACTCTCAGAGAATTTCACTCAGTCCTGGGGCGGGGCTCCACAGACCGTGCAGCCTGGGGCTGAGGAACGTCTCTCAGAGGCCTTCCCCTAGGAGCAACGCAGTGGCCTCTCCCCGCCGCAGGAGTTCCCAGGTCAGTGGTGAGTGGTGGTTGCCCACCAGGCAGCAAGGATCTCTCAGGGGCCTCCAAATGTTATGGGGCGCAATATAAGAACAGACCGATCACCACTGAGAAGTCCAAATTTGAGAGTCTTTATTAAGCTGGCCAGCTGACTGTCTCACACAATGCCCCAAAAAATGGCTATTGGGAGAACAGCCCCGACCACAGGATTGTAGGGGTTCTTATACCAAAAATCACATAAATCATAAGTGTCTGTTGCTATGATTTGAAATTACAAACTAACATCATGAGATCATCAACAGAGGGGGAAGTGGGTCAAAATGACCCTTACCTAGGTACAAACTAAAGAATGGTAACTAACATCCACACAATTACTGTTCACATGGTACATTGTTTAGGAGCAATAGGAATCAAAAGAGAGCAATTTTTCATTACATAGGAATTGTCATTTTGTATTGCTAAATATGTCACACTAAGTAACTGATGATGGGCACAGAGGCTGGGTGCTCCCATAGGAGAAGCTTATTTCCTATGTAACATGGAGTCTTAGAGCAAAATGGAATCTGTTTAGTCATTTCCCTTAGAGTCTGGCCTAACATTCTCATGGAGTCAGATCTGTCAGCCCATACACTACCTTCAGATAAATCAATATATAAGCATTTTTAGAAGTGTTCAATTTTCAATACAGTCAAAGTAAGTCACTACACCACATAAGCAAAACTCTTAGGTTTTAAGAGGGTAATGGATGTGAAGGAAAAAAATGAAGAAGAAAAAACAGAAATAAAGTGCTGTTTTAGGAAAAGACTATTTTTTCCTGTTACTATATTGCTCCTATAATAGTCTCATCTACCAAAATTAATTATCCCTTTTAACCTAAGTAACTTCTGTTTTACAGAGAACTCTGAGGGGTGGTAAGAGAGAACTATTTGTCACCAATGAGCATTTTGGCAGACAGGTAGAACTGATAAATGCACATAACACAGCTTTCTATAGCAATGTGCTTCCCATAACCTCAAATGCCTTCTGAAATGGGCAAAAAAATCTACCGAGGATAGTTTTTCTGTGGCATGTGAAAAGCAAAAGTAAATGAACATAAAACTATGCCTAGTAAAAAATGTTTCAGTGTTCTACATCCTTAGTATATTTAGTATATTTTCAATATTTTCACTCAACCATTAGCATGATCCAATTCCAGAACACTTTCAGCACACCAAAAAGAAATTTGTTACCCTTTAGAAGTCACGCCTCATCCTTTCTCTTCTCCTCTCTCTTGGCAACTGCTAATTTACCTTCTGTCTACATGGTTTCTGTCTATTCTGAAAATTTCATAGAAATGGAATCTCATAATATGTGACATTTGTGTCTGGCTCCTTTCATTTAGTAGTTTTTTAAGGTTTATTCATGATGCAGCAAATATCATACTTTATTCCTTATCCAGGACAAATAATATTCCATTGTGAAGATAAATGACTTTTTTTTTTTACTCGAACTTTATGGTTATACATAGATACATAGGAGTTGGGTTCATCCTGATAAACTTATACATGCATGGAAATTGCTTTCAGTTCATGGTACCATCTTTTCTCTCCCCCTTTTCCTCCCATCCTACAACGACCCTTCTCCTTCCTCTACTCTACTAGACTTCCTTTCACTCACCTATTAATTTGTATTTGATTGGTTCTTGGTGTAAGCTCATTCATCCCACTTCTTTCCTTTATTTTACTCTAGCTTCCACATTTGACAGAAAACATTCCACCTTTGAGTTTCTGAGTTTGACTAATTTCACTAGGCATGATATTCTGCATTTCCATTTGTTTACCAGAAAATGCCATGATTTCATCCTTTTTAGTGGCTAAGTAGAACCCCATTGTGTGTGTGTGTGTGTGTGTGTGTGTGTGTGTGTGTATGTGCATGTGTATCCCAAAATTTTTTTCTTAATCCATTCATCTATTTATGGACATCTGGGTTCATTCCATAATTTAGCTATTATGAATTATGCTTCTATAAATGCTGATGTGGCTGTACTGCTGTAGTATGCTGATTTTAGATCTTTGGGGGAAATACCCAAGAGTGGGATAGATAGGTCATATGCTGGCTCTATCCCTGGCTTTTTGATGGGTCTCGATACTGCTTTCCAGAATAGTTGTACTAGTATGCAGTCCCATCAGCAATGTACAAGTGTTCCTTTCTCCCCACAACCTTGTCAACATTTATTGTTGTTTGCCTTCTTGATCATTGCCATTCTGACTGGAGTGAGATGAAATCTTAGTGTAAATTTGATTTGCATTTCCCTGATTGCTAGAGATGTTTAACATTTTTTTCATGTGTTTATTTGTTGTTTGTGTTTCTTCTATTGAGAAGTGCCTGTTTAGTTCTTTTTGCCCATTTATTGATCAGGTTATTTGGTTTTTGGTGTTAAGTTTTTTGAGTTCTTTGTATATTCTGAATATTAATCCCCTATCAGAGGAGTAGCTGGCCACAATTTTCTCCCATTCTCTAGGTATTCTCTTCATGCTCTTAATAGTTTCCTTAGATGCATAGAAGCTTTTTAGTTTAATGGCACCCCATTTATTGCTGGTTTTATCTTGTTCTTTGGGGGTCTTGTTAAGTGTTTTAGTCACTTTTTCACTTTTGTGACTAGAAGACCCAACCAGCACAATTGTAGAGAAGGAAAATTTTATTTGAAGGCTCACAGTTTAAGAGGTCTTAGTCCCTAGGAGGCCAGTTCCAATCCTCAGGGTTCAAGGTGAGGCAGATCATCACCGAGGAAGAGTGTGGCAGAGGGAAGCAGCTCACATGGTGATCAGAAAGCAGAGAGAGAGGTCTCCACTTTCCAGATACAAATATATACCCCAAAGCCATGCCTCCAATTCCCACCTCCTCCAGCCACACCCTAACACTTCAGTTACCACTCAGTCAAATCCCTATAAGGGAATTAATTCACTGATTGAAGTAAGACCCTCACAACCCAATAATTCCTCCTTCTTGCATTGTCTCACATGTGAGCATTTAGGGAACATCTCATATCCAAACCACAACATTAAGGAAACATGTGCTAACACCTATATGATGAAGTATTGACCCTGTGTTTTCTTCTAGAAGTTGTGTGGTTTCTGGTCTAATTCCTAAGTCTTTGATCCATTTCAATCTGTGTTTTGTGAAGGGTGAAAGATATGGGTATAATTTCGTTTCTCTACAGGTAGCTAATCATTTTCTCAGGACCATTTGTTAAATGCTGTCTTTTCTCCAAGATATATTTTGGGCACCCTTGTCAAATATCAGAGGCCTATAGGTTTGGAGGTTTGTCTCTGTGTCTTCCATTCTATTCCATCAGTCTTCATGCCAGTTTTGGTGCCAATATGATGCTGTTTTTGTTACTACAGCTCTGAAGTATAATTTCAGATCAGGTATGGTGATGTCTCCTGCTTCACTTTGCTTGCCTAGTATTGCTTTGGCTGTTCTGGGTCTCTTAGTCTTCTAAATTAATTTAAGAAGTGTTTTTTTTTTCTAATTCTGTGGAAAATGTCATTGGTATTTTGATGGGAATTGCATTGAATCTGTATATTGCTTTTGGTGGGATGGCCATTTTGACAATTTTAATTCTGCCTATCCAAGAACATCAGATGTCTTTCCAACTTCTAAGGTCTTCTTCAATTTCTTTCTTTAGTGTTCTATAATCTTCACTATAGAGCTCTTTTACCTATTTGGTTATATTAATTCCCAAGGTTTTTTTTTTTTTTTTTTTCTTTGAGTTATTGTAAATGGGGTGGTTTCCCTGATTTCTTCCTCAACTGAATCACTATTGGAGTATTGGAAAGCTTTTGCTTTGTGGATGTTAATCTTGTAGACTGCTACTCTGCTAAATTAATTTATAAGCTCTATAAGTCTTCTAGTGGAGTTGTTTGGATCTTCTAAAATTAGGATAATATCGTTGGAAAACAAAGATAGTTTGACTTCTTCTTTTCCTATTTGTATCCTTTTGAATTCCTCTTCTTGCTTGATTGCTCTGGCTGATGTTTCAAGGATCATATGGAATAGGAGTGGTGAGAGGGGGCAGCCTTGTCTTGTTCCTGAATTTGATGGAAATGCTTTTGGTTTTTCTCCTTTCAGTATTATATTAGTCAGGGTTCTCTAGAGGAACAGAATCAACAGGAAATGAGATTATAAAAGGGATTTTTTAGATTGGTTTACACGACTAAAAGCTGAATAGGCTACAATGGCCATCTGCAGGCTGGAAAACTGGAAGAACCAGTAGCTGTGCAGTACAAGAGACGGAAGCCCTAGAACAAGAGGGATCAACAGTGCTACCCTAGTCTGAGACCAAGGTTTCTGGAAACTCCCTGGAGAACCACTGGCATAGTCCCCTTTGGAAGAGTGAAGAAGTGAGAGTTCATATCCTGAGATGATCAAAACAGCAATCAAGAACCCGTTCAAAAAGCGTCAAGCTTGCATCTGCATCTGCTTCCTTGTTCTTCCAACTTTTATTCCATTCAAGCCAACATCCTATTGGGCAATGCTGCCCATGCTTAGGGAGGGTTTCCACTTCAGTTCACTATTCCATATTCCAATCATTCTTAGACACTCCTACATTGACACACCCAGAAACCTCTTAATCATCAGCATCTCTTAAATGAATCAAGTTGACAATTCAAATTAACCATTACAAGTATGATGTTGGCTTTGGGTTTGTCATAAATGGCCATTATAATGTTAAGGTAAGTTCCTTTAGTCCCTAGTTTCTTCAGCATTTTTAATATGAATGGGTATTGGATTTTATCAAAGGGCTTTTCTGAGTGTATTGAGATAATCATGTGATTTTTGTTCTTAATTCTGTTTAAGTGATGAATCACATTTATTGATTGGCGAATGTTGAAACAATCTTGCATCCCTAGAATGAAATCCACTTGACCATGGTGTATAACCTTCTTGCTGTGCTTTCAGATGTGGTTTGCTAATTTTTTTTTATTCAGGATTTTTGCATCTATGTTTATCGGGGATATTTGTCTGTAGTTTGCTTTTTTTGATGCATCATTGTGTGGTTTTGGTGTCAGCTTCATAAAAAGTATTTGGGAATGTTTCTTCTACTTCAATTTAATGAAATAGTTTGAGAAAGAGTAGTGTTAGTTCTTCTGTAAAGGCCTGGTAGAACTCAGCTAAGAATCAATTAGGCTCAGGGATTTTCTATTTTGGAAGAATTTTAATTGCTGTTTCAGTTTCACTACTTGATATTGGTCTGTTTAGGATATTTATATCTTCCCAGTTCAATTTGGACAAACCATGTGTCTAGCAATTTGTCCATGCCTTCCAGATTTCCCAGTTTGTTGATGTATGCATTTCAAATAAGGAACTGATAATCCTCTCAATTTCAGAGGGATATGTGGTAATAGCTCCTTTTTTTATCTTGGATCATGTTGATTTGCTTCCTCTCACTCTTTCTTTTGGTTTTTTGACTAAGGGTTTCTCAATTTTATTTACCTTTTCAAAGAACCAACTCTTCATTACATTGATCCTGTGTATTATTTTCTTATTTATAATTTCATTGATTTTGACTCTGATCTTAATTATTTCCTCTTTGTTCTTCTTTTTCTAAGGCCTTGAGGTGGAGCATAAGGTTATTTATTTGGAATTTCTCTAATTTTTTAATGTAGGCACTCAGTGCTGTAGGTTACCTCTTAGAACTGCTTTCAAACTATCCCAGAGATTTTGATATGTTGCATCTTTGTTCTCATTTTTTTCTAAGAATTTCTTGATTTCTGCTTTCATTTATTCTTTGATCCATTCTTCATTTTAGAGAATATTGTTCAATCTCCATGTGTTTATATGGCTTCTATTATTTTTCTTGCTCTTATTTCTAGTTTCATTCCATTATGATCTGAATAGGATACATGGGATTATATCAATTTTTTTTATATTTGCAAAGACTTGCTTTGTGGCCTAGAATATGATCTATTTTGGGAAAAGTTCTATGTGCAGCTGATAAGAAGGTAAATGGGGTGGAATATTCTGTAGATGTCCAGTAGGTCCATTTGATTTATAGTGTTTAGGTTGGAGATATCTTTATTGATTTTTTATTTTAATGACTCATCTATTATGGTAAGGGTGTACTGAAATCCCCCAGTGTTATTGGTCAGAGTCTATGTGGAATTTAATGTCATGGAATACTTTTTTCCATGTAATTGGGTGTGTTGGCACTTGGGGCATAAATGTTTACTATGGTTATACCTTCTTTTTGGATTTTCCTCTTCTTTGTCTCCTGACAAATTTTCACTTGAAATCTGCCTTTTCAGATTGATAACAGTTACACTCACTTGTTTTCTTAGACCATATGCCTGGAATACTTTTTGCCATCATTTTACCTTCAGCCTGTGTGTGTCTTTGCCTATAAGATGGGTCTCTTGTAAACTGCATATCGTTGGATTTTGTTTTTTGATTCATTCTGCTAATCTGTGTCTTTTAATCAATGACTTGAAACCCTTAATATTCAGCATTCATTTGGATATGTTTTTGGCTTGCTGTTACATTTTTTTCCAGTTTTGATTCTCATTTAGTGAATTATTCTTCTATTGAACTTCTTCTGTTTGTGAGTTTTGGAAATTGTTGTTTAGTACTTCTATGTGAAGCTTCTCTTTGAGTATTCTTTGTAGTGCTGGTTTGGTGTGCTCATTAATTCTTTTAGTTTATTATTGTCATGGAATGTTTTATTTCCTCCTCGAATTTGAAACTGAATTTTGCTGGGTATAGTAACCTTGGCTGACAGTTGTTTTCTTTCAGACTTGGAATATCTCATTCCAGGCCCCTCTTGATGTTAGGGTCTGAGCAGAGAAGTCAAAGTGACCTTTGTTTGTTTGCCTTTAAACATGATCTTATGTTCCTTATGGCTTTTAATATTCTTTCTTTGTTTTCTATGTTAGGCATTTGGATTATGATATGTATTGATGAGCTTCCCATTTGGCTGGGTCAATTTGTGGTCCTATAAGCCTCCTGTATATAGCAATCTATCTCATTTCTGATATGGGAGAAGTTTTCTGTAACTATTTCATTTGTATCTCCATGTTCTCTTCTATCTCAATTATTCTCAGGTTTAATGTTTTAAAGTTATCCCAGAGTTCTTGCATATTCTGGTTATATTTTATGATTTTTCCCTTTATTGCCTTCTGCATTTTCAAGATTATATAGCCTATCTTCAGTGCCTTAAGTTCTATCTTCAAGGGCTGAGATTCTGTTTTTTACATCATCTAGTCTGTTATTGATGCCTTCAAGTGAGTTTGTAATTTGATTGATCTTGTCTTTCATTTCTAAGAATTCGTTAGGTTTCTTTTCACTGTTTCTATTTCTTTATTAAAATGGTCTTTCATCTCCTGTAAATACTATCTTAATTCCTTCCTTAGATCTTCTTTTAATTCACTGAACATTTTGATAATTAATTTTTAAAATAATCTTTCTCTGGGTTTTCATCTACCTCACTATCAGTGGTTCCTTTGTTGAGGAGAGACTTGTTTGCCTGTTTTCTCATGTTTTCAGAGGTCTTGGTTTTCCACATTTGTTGAAGTAGATTACTCTAAATATTTTGTGTGTCCTTTTGTGTGTAGTTATCGTATTTGTTCTGGAACTTTTCTCTGTTTTAAATGTATAAGTAGATACTAATGGTGGGACCTAAGTTCCTGTCTTGTTCCTCCTTGGGTCCTTGTTGATGGTATGGAGCTTTTGTCTCCTTCTTCCTTCGAGTGGTAGTAACGTGAGGGAATGTTTAGTTCTGCAGCAGAATCTCTAACCTCTGAACTTTTAGTGTCCCTGTAGGTTCCCAGTTCCTCACAGAATGGGGATAAAATAAACAATAGTAACAACTGTTACAAACAGTAAAGAGTGTTAAAGCAAATACCCAGATCCTGCTATGATGTCTTCAACATTAATTGCCACCAATAAACAGGAATGGTGGCTTCAGTAATTGTCAGCAGTGAAAAAAAATTACCATGAACTAGTTCTGGCTTTAAAGAAAATAGCAGATGTCAGCTATATCATGCACAACAGTAATAGTGGGGTCAGCAGTTATATAAACCATTTAGTTCTGAATGATGGTAAAAATACAGTTAATTGGGAGGAAAGGGAAATATGTTAAGAAGTTAGAAAAGTATAATTTCAGAAAGTGAACAGAGAATGCAGAAGAACAGTATTAGGTGATGTTCATACAGAGGGAGGGGAAAAAGAGAAGAAGTACAGTATTTGGAGAGAGGGAGAAAGAACAATAGAATTAGAATGAGAGTAGAAGATAAGATTGAAAGAGAAATAAACACACAAAAAATAATACAAAATCAAACTAAGATATAAAATCCAATGAACCCAAATCCTCTCTCAAGACAATGCCAGAAAAAGACACATTTTTAAATGCTATATACAAGAGAATATGATGAAGAAGTATATGTATATACGTCCCTGAAAGAATCTGGACAGCCAGAATTCACACATGCATGCACATACATGGAGTGAATAAGAAAAAAATAATTTAAAAAGTATATGTATAAAAAAATTGGAAAAAAAGAAAAATTCAATATCTTGGTATAGACTGAAGTGAACTTCTCTCCTGAAATGGTCAAAATATTTGACCAGAATGGGTGGTCAATGTTGCTCTCTGAGTTACCAGTTGGAGTTGCCTAAGATTGAAGCTGTTCCATTAAAAAACTCAACTTCCCTTCTCATCAGTATGAGATGAGACGGGTTAAGATGTACAGTCAGTTTGTATTTTGACCCTTCATAACTGACCTGTGCACTCCCAGGATACCACTTCTGCAGCGCATTCTGTGAGGGGGAGATCCAGCAGGTGGTGCTTAGCTCTATCTGGGCTTCAGTCTCTTCTTTGGAGAGACTAGATTAATCTGCCCCTAGAGCTAGACTTTGGCCAATCTCGTCCTTGTGTTTGGTTCTCAGGTGCCTCCCAAAAATTCAATCATGGGGGAGGGGGACTGATCCTGCACTCACTTATGCCGAGGAGTTCAGCTTTCCTGAGTGCAGTTCCTAAGTGTACTCACTCCTGCCCACTTCCACTTCCAGACCACTTCAGCTGGTCAAATGAACTGCCAAATACAAAGGTTCCCCTTTGCCCTTCCAACTTGAGTCCCACTAAGTATGGGCCACACCCATTTCTCTCACATTATTCCAGACACCATCTAGGTACCTCACTAGGTGCTCCTGGGATACTATGGCTGTGTACTCACCCCCACCTCAGCTCTCCATAGCCATTTGGGATACAGCCAGCGCTTATTTAACACCTGCGTGTGCTTGTCAAGGACCCACATGGTTTGCTGCTTCTTGGTTCATGCAGTGTTTTGTTTTGTTTTGTTTTTATTTTTAGATTCAAGATATTTATTAACAGCTACTACAAATAGTAAGATAGTTCAATTAGATTACCAAGTACAAAATCAACATACAAAAATCAGTAGCTTACATATATTCAAACAATATTTTGGAAGATTTAATGGAAGAAAAGTTTTCATATATAACAGGAACAAAAATATATTAATATGTCAATAAAAATGTGAGACCTATTAAAAATTAAAATTAAAATACCACTGAAGCAAAAAAAAAGTCTTTCTACAAATAGAAGGACCATATTATTGTGTAAATTAATTTGTAAATTAAACAAAATCTCAATGAAAACTTAACAGTTTTAAGCTATATTACCTGATGCTAACTTTAGTGAAAAAAATAGACATGGAAGTGAGACCAGCACTAAAACACATTAAGGCATTTTTAAAAGTCTAAATAATTTAAGAGTATCATACTGGTCTGTAACAAAACAGAATATGCCCAGATGTAAGTACACTCAGATACATATAGAAATTGAATGTGTAAAGAGGACATCAACTCAAATCACTAGGAAAAAGAAGTAATCCATAAATGTTATAGGGATAAGTAAAGTAATATTCCTGCCTTACCTCACATACCATGATAAATTCCAAATGTACCAAAGATATTTTTAAAATAACACAACCATTAAATAAGAAGAGAAAACTTGAAATTTTTTTCTTTACAAATCCGAAGTTAGCAAGAACTATGTAACCTTTCATGACTCAAACTCCCCAAGTCATAAATTACTTCACTGGTACTTTTTGTTACATAAAAGTCATTTTTTTTTATGGGAAGAAGCATCATAAATAAAGTTCTAAAAAAAAGACAACTAAGGGAGATATTTACAGCTCATATCACAAAGAGCTATCCTTCCTAACATGTAAATTGACAAAATCATAACCCTTTTGAAGCATAAAAGAAGGAAATAAAATTTGCTATTAATAAACAACAAGATAGTTAACTTCACTCATTAAACAAGAGAAATGGAAATTAAAACTGCAGATGAAAGATCATTTTCCTCTCTCCATTGGCAAAAAATCCAAAGTTAGCTAACATACTCTATTGATAGAACTCTGGAGGGAAAAGCATTTTCTCATGCATTCTGACAGCGGTGTGTTAAATTCACCCAGAATTATTGTATTGTGGTCTATTTGATTCCTGGAATTGAGAAGGATTTGTTTGATGTACATGGATGTGCCATTGTTTGGGGCATAAATATTTATGATCGTTATGTCTTGCTGATTTATGGTTCCCTTAAGCAGTATGAAATGTCCGTCTTTATCCCTTCTGACTAACTTTTGCTTGAAGTCTACTTTATCTGATATAAGGATGGAAACTCCTGCCTTTTTACTGAGCCCATGTGCGTGGTATGTTTTTTCCCCATTCTTTCACCTTTAGTCTGTGAATGTCTTTTTCTAAGAGATGAGTCTCTTGAAGGCAGCGTATTGTTGGGTCTTGCTTTTTAATCCAATCTGCTAGTCTATATCTTTTGATTGATGAGTTTAGGCCATTAATATTCAGAATTATTATTGAGATATGATTTGTATTCCCAGTCATTTTGGCTTATTTCTGGTTTTTAACTTGACTTGGTTTCTCCTTTAATTGGCTTTTCCTTTAGGGTAATTCCTCCCTTTGCTGACCTACATTGTTGCTTTTCATTTCCTCCTCATGGAATATTTTGCTGAGAATGTTCTGTAGTGCAGGCTTTCTATTTGTAAATTCTTTTAACTTTTTTTTTTATCATGGAAGGATTTTATTTCATCTTCAAATCTGAAGGTTAGATTCGCTGAGTATAAGATTCTTGGTTGGCAACAATGTTCTTTCAGAGCTTGAAATATATTGTTCCAGGCCCATCTAGTTTTTAGGGTCTGGGCTGAGAAATCTGCTGATATCCATATTGGTTTCCCCCTATATGTAATCTGATGCTTTTCTCTCACAGCCTTTAAAATTCTATCTTTATTTTATATGTTAGGCATTTTCATTATAATGTGTCTTGGTGTGGATCTGTTGTTATTTTGTGCATTTGGTGTTCTGTAAGCCTCTTGTAGTTGATTTTCCATTTCACTCTTCAGGTTTAGGAAATTTTGTGATACTATTTCCTTGAGTAGGTTTTTCATTCCTTTGGTTTATATCTTTGTGCCTTCCTCAATCCTGACAATTCTTAAATTTGGTGTTTTCATGATATCCCATATTTCTTGGAGATTCCACTCATGATTCATACCATCTTCTCTGTTTGGTCAACTTTATTTTCAAGATTAAATATTTTGTCTTCATTGTCTGAAGTTCTGTCTTGCAAGTGATCTAGTCTGTTGGTGATGCTTTCCATTGGATTTTTTATTTGGCTTATTGTTTTCTTCATTTCAAGAATTTCTGTTTGTTTTTTTTTTTGTTTGTTTGTTTTCCCAGAATCTCTACCTCTTTGTTAAAATGATCTTTTGCTTCCCGCAATTGCTATTTTAACTCTTTATTAGAGTGATGGTCCGTGGCCTGCATTTGCTTTCTTATCTCTTCCTTTGCTTCGCAAATCATTTTAAATAAATATGTTCTGAACTCCTTTTCTGACATTTCTTCCACCATGCTGTCATTGGATTCTATTAATATAGAATCTTGGTTTGTTTGGAACACTTACTTCCCTTGTTTTTTTCATGTTGTTTATGTATCTTCACCTCTAGCAGTGCAGATCTGGGGTATTGCAGTTTCCCCCCATATAGTGACCCTGCCAGTTTCCAAAATCTCTACTTTAAGGGGGAGATCAATATTAGCAGCACCCAGTATAGACAATATGCAGTTCTAAACCAAATAGCCCCTATGAAGATGTTAATAATATTCTCAAAATAAAGAGAGAGAATGAGTTCAATTATTATCTACAGTATAATAAGTAGATTTGCAATAAGGTCTGGAGTTTCTAATGGAAGACAAAGAGGATGGGGAGGGGTATAGGATGTAACTGTTAATGGGATAAGACAAGAGCATATTGAAGCTCTAGATCATAGAAAGAGTGAAAGTATAATCAAAAGAAGTTGATTGTTAGCATGAGAAAAGGAAGAAAGAGACTCTGAGGAAACAGGTAAACAAAAGGAAAATAGAGTGAGAAAAATAAAGAAAATCAAACTTAAAAGTGTTCAAAAAGGAGAAAAAAAAACCTACACTATAACAGTCATATACTATTCAAACCTCCCAGTCTTTAGGAGCCTGATGCATGAGAGGTACCTGACAAAGAGCTTCTAGTCTCCAGCAGGTATCTCAGGATGGGATCGGCCCCCCCTAAACATGGCTGCTTTTGCTTCTAGGATAATCCAAGATGGCTGCACTGGCTTCCAAATGTGTTGGCAAAATGGGGAGCTGCAGCGTGAGGCATGAGCGCCAAGTCAATGTGGGGTGCTATTGTTTGGGCCAGGGGTCCTGGAGGTGGGGCATGGTCAGTTGGGTCAGGAATCCTGCAGGTCCTGGCTGTTCTTCCAAAATGGCGGCAGCCATGTATGACCAAACCTGTGGGTACTGTGACAGTGGACTTCCAGGCAAGAGCAGACAACTGGCGATCAGCTGGTGGTCTGCGGGGGGTCTGCAGGCTGTCTGTGGATGATCAGCAGGTGGACCTCAGGCAGGGGGTGATGGGTAGGTGAAAGGCAGGAGATGGGCAGGCAAGAGGAAGGCAAGTAGGAAATGCTGGATGATAGGTGGCAGTGAGTGAGCTATCTGCACTCAAAAAGTAGTCGATATGCTGGCAGACTGCAGGTGATCAAGGTGGACAAATGGGGTAAACAGCAGGGGATCGATGAGCAGCAAAGACTGCCTCACAAAGAAACAGATTTTTCTCTGCTTGAAACTTGAGTTATGAAGTGACAAGGAACACAGCCTCCCTCTAGTCCACCATCTTGGATCTCCCCTCATGCAGTGTTTTTGATCTCAGATTTTTCCACACAAAGACATGGCCATGGCACCACCAGAAATGCAGCTTTCTTTAGTCCCCTTCCTTTTGCCAGTGGTGGGTTGGCTTCAGCAGCTGGCAGTGGCAGTGGGCTTTCTTCTTTATTTTATTATATCCAACCTTCTGAGTCTTGAAGCTTCTGAGTGTCCAGTGTGAAATCACTTTCACTCACCTCTCTGAGAAGTTGTGTATCCACTGACTTGATCTCACACCATGGAGCAACTTGGAATGCAGCCTCCTCTACTCCACCATCTTTCCCAAATCCCACACCTCATTTATCATTTATGGCTATCTGTGTTGTTTCCACTTTTTAGCTATTTTAAATAATGCTGCCATGAACATTTGTGTACAAGTTTTTATATGAACATATGCTTTAAATTTTCTTGGTGGGAGCTAGGCATGGAATTTCTGGTTCATATGGTATGCACTTAACTCTTAAAGAACTTCAACAAAATGGTTTTCCACAGTAGATGCATTATTTCCATTCATACCAGCAACATCTGAAACTTCTGATTTCTCCAAATTCTTGCTAGCTCTCATCTTTGTCTTTCCTTACAGCCATCTTTGTGTGTATGAAATCATATTGTGGGTTTTGTTTGCATTTTCCTGATGACTAATTTTGTTGAGTGTCTTCTTCTGTGCCTTTGGTCATTTGTGTATCATCTTTGGAGAATTATATAATCTGATTCGTTGTCCATTTTTAAAATTGAGTAATTATGTTTTTTATTTTTAAGTTCTCTGCTGATCTTAGACATTATCTTCAAGCTAACATATAGTACAACATGATTCTTACTGAAATTAATTGTTTGTCAGAATGATTTAATTTAGTTAAACATATTTATACTTTTCATATTCAGGAAGTACACCTGTAGAACTTTATGAAAAGTAAGACCCCAAAATGTACTCTCATATTATTTGTAACATTGATAAATCAAGATAATCATACTATTTTTATCAAAATTATTAAACTAGGTTTGTTTGTCAAAGATTTTTTCACAGTTTGATTCCAAAGATTTACCTTAATTATGTGATCTTATATTTTTAAACTACTTCTAATTTAGTTTTCTAAAGAAGTACTTATTTAAAAATTATAGCACATTGAAAGTATTATTGGTTCAAGTTCCCTATCAGAATTAGAGTGATACTCAATGTACATTTATTCTAAAAGCCATTTGGTGCAGAGTCCTTTAATAAGAGTCTCTAAAATATAATTTATTAGTAGCTTTGAGAGAGCGGAAAACATTATGCATACACTCAATGAAAGGTAAAGTGCTTTCTGGATTTTAGTCATGTAGCTCACAAATCCATACATACTTTATAGCTTCAATTCTACCTTTTAGTCATAGGTCAAGAGTAAATATAGAATTAAAAAAAACTCACAAGTGCAGATATCAAACAGCTGTTCTCCTTTTTTTGTAGGCATGATATTCTGTAATGTCTTGAACTCAAAATAGGCAAACAGAGAAACAAGAGAATAATCAAGGTGTCTGTCATTCAAGAGAGAATAGATCTCTATAAACCATAAATTCATTTAGAGAGATCACCAAATGATTAGATCATGAGCCAAATTCACAACAATTACTATCATCAATGTAGGGTAATTCAGAGCTATGCACTGTTAAAAGGAAAGCTTTAAGTGAATTAAACCAAACAGAATTTGAGCAAAGAATGATTTGCAAATCCAGTGGCCCTCGAAATTAGAAGAGGTTCATGGGCAGGGAAGATAACTCAGTTGGTAGAGTGCTTGCCTTGCAAGCACTAAGGCCCTGGGTTCAACTCCCAGCATCACAAAAAAAAAAAAAAAAAAAAAAAAAAAAAAAAAAAAAAATTAGAAGAGGTTCAGAAAGTTCCCTTTCACAACGTAGAGGCTGGCAGCATTGACTGACAGAAGATGGAAGTAAAGTACAGAAACACCTTGATTGTTAAAATAAGACAAGCTTGTTGTTTGCCTTATTCTAATATGTTTTGATCAGTTGGTCACCTATGATTGACTGAAGCATGGCTACTGTCATTGGCTGAGACTCACCTATTTGTTACAAAAGTATAACTTGTAGTTAGTTTTTCAGCTACTCTTGGTGCTAAGTTAGGTTGAAGTTAGGACTCAATGTACAGAGGCATCCTCAGTCCAAATTTAGTTTAAGGACACAAACAGATAATGAAAGATGAATTAGTAGAGAGGAAAATCTTAACTGGAAAACAGAGTCAGTAAAATTTTATTGCCATTTCTGGTTCACCACTGTGAACCAAGAACAGACTTGCCTTGGGGGATGAAGACGGTGATGGGCTCCATTTCTAGTGATGAAGCTCATCCAGCTCTCTGAGAGTTGAGCATCTTAGTGGGACCTCCAAAACAGCTAAAGATTAAAAATAATAGTTCTCATATGAGTATAAAATGAATAGGTATCAAAGATTTAATTTATTGATTAAATGAGGCACCCAGAAAAGATATTACTAGTAGTTCAAAGGAAAAATCAAAGAACTATATGTGGAAAAAAAGAACTACATATTTATATGGATTTAAAAAGATGATGAAAGCAAATGGAAACAAAATCACCATTTTCCATAGAGCAGGGGAAATTTCATCCCTCCACCAGAGAGAAGTTATTTGGATGTCTACAATAAATAAGAGGTACTAAAAAGAAAAAAAACTACTCACATTCTTACCAGTTTCTTATATTTATAGGATTATAAAATAGCCTAATTAGAGACAAAGTCTCATATCCCTATAAAGTCTAACAGTCTACACATACTCCAGCATTCCATTGAAAGGGAAGAAAGGAAGGAAGGAAGGAAGGGAGGGAGGGAGGGAGGGAGGGAGGAAGGAAGGAAGGAAGGAAGGAAGGAAGGAAGGAAGGAAGGAAGGGAGGGAGGGAGGGAGGGAGGGAGGGACTTGGTAATCATTTTGGCTTATGTCAAAGTCTTAAATTGCTCCTTACAAAATTATGAAAAATTTGGAAGTTTTTGGAAAACAATTCTGGTAGATTTCTTTTCTACTGTTTTTTGTCAAATGCTAGAAACATTTGGTCTTTGGGGAAAATGAAATCTTTACATTATATGAAATAATTGTGCTGTCTCATCAATGTTTTCTCTTCATTTGACCTTTTAAATAATTTAATCACATCCTACTATGAGTGTTTTTCCAAGTTCACTTTTTGACTCTAAGTTTTCTACAAATAGTGCTGTTCTTCCAGTTGCTACTTTTGTAAAAAAAAAAAAAAAAAGTGAAAAAGTGGTTTGTTTTATATTTAATAGAACTATTATCTCCACTTCCTAAAATTTTCATTTTTAAATTTTTAAACACTTTCCACTTTCCTCTAATTATTGGCTTTGTTATTTTATTCTTTCACTAAACGTCAACCTATTTTTTTAGAAGATTTTATTTTTGAAATCTCTTTCCTCTTCACTTAGTTAATTCTTCTTTGCAATACCTTTGAGTATTGCAAATACTCAAAGTTTTCTTAGTATATATTTTTCAATTTGCTTTCTGAGAGACAGAAAAATTCTCTTGCTATTTTTCTATGTCCTTTCCTTTCAGCACCAAGAGAACTCCTCCACCCACATTTCCCAGTGTCCACCCAGCATGTCCCCAGGCGAAACATTGATTTTTGCCTGACTTCCTTCCCTACAGCTTTTCAGCTCTGTCACCTACTCTTTTGAGTCTTGTCATATTTGAAATTTCCCCTCTACCTAGTCTTTTTTTTTTTTTTTTTTTTTTTGGTAAAGTTTTGTGAACATTTGAATCTTTTCTAATATATATTTATATACATACATATACATACATACATATATATAAATACACACACATGCACACATATATATACACACACACCCCATCACTTTCCACTGCTTTAAGCAGATGGACAGGAGAGTAGTTTCCACTAATTTGCTTTGATACCACTTTTGAACATATTCTAATAAAACTTTCTTTTCATATTTTTTTTTATTCATTCATTTATTTTGGTGGTATGGGGGATTGAACCCAGGGCTTCAAGCATGCTAGGTGAGCACTCTACCACTGAGCTATGATCCCCAGCTCTGTAATCAAATTCTGTTAATCTGTCTCCTACTTCATCCCTCTCAAATTTTTCTTAATTTTCATTAAAACACTTAATGTCATATAGATCCCTTCCCTGTTCACTAGAAATAGAAATTTTTTAAAAGTATTTTTATCTCGTTGTTTCCCCTACTTTATTTCTTCATACAACTTGGGGTCAAGTATCAGCAAAGAAGAAAGTAGAAGGGAGATTAGAGTGAGAAGAGAGAAGACAGAAGCCTGCTCCTACTTTGAACCAGCAGGCAGAATTCATTTCCACCAGCTTACCTTAAACTACTTTGATTTTGCTTTATAAACTCTGTAAAAAGTCTTTGTAACTTAATTACAAGGACCTAAAAATATAATAATAGACTTGCCCGTCAATAAGACGTGCTCTTCAGATTGCTTTTCATCAGAGCGAGCAGGACTTTTCTTTTGAGACATCTGCCTGAGGACAAGATGCAGTCTAGCGTTCTGGTTGAGAGGTCCCTTAGAGAACCGGGCTGAAAGGCCTCTGGCTTTGCTAGTAGATGTCTACTGTGGACCCAGCATGCTCCAGGCATTGTGGAACACGAAGGTATACATAATAAGAGTACCAGCCCCTGAGAGTTTAGAACAAATTGCAAAAAATTAAGTACAACACACACTGAAACATGGGGTGCATGCGAATAAATGCTGGTTGTTCAGAAAGGGTGACTGCTGCGGATAAAAATGGACTTGAATGGATTCATGGAAGAGACTGACCTGGGTCTTGAAGAGTCAGAAGGATTTGACTGGAAAGAGGTGGCCATCGTTACCCAGGAAACACGGTCAACAGAGGAAGGAAAAGATTCAGAGCATCGAGTGAATATTGAAGAAGATAAAAATGAAAAGTTTGCAAGGGCCTTGAATGCCAAGATGAGACACCTAGGTGTCACTCTTCATCCTGTTGAAATTCAGTGAAGGACAGTTAAGCTGTGAACAGAGCTTCTTTGCACGTTGTTCTCTGAGCCTGCAGTGCTGTTGTCCCCGTCCCTCATTCTACACATCACCACCCTCCTCTTGGTATGCTGGCTTCTTCTCGTACTTCATTTAATGTCTACTTCCACAGACCACTCTGTGCCTGTGATCTGTACCCACCCTGATAACTTTCTCTCATAGCATCTATGATCTGTTTCTACAGAATTCGTTGAACAACCAGGTGTCAGGTCTTCCACCAGCATGAAGTGTCCCCAAATCAGAGACAACATTTGGAGTGGAATGGATCAAGAAGAGAAAAGGGCCAGACACAGGCCCCCATAAAACACTGACGTGTTAAGCAGGCAAAACATAAAAGAAGGAACCCTAGAAAACAGGAACAGAAAAGTGTCTCAAATCCCAAGGGAGAAGAGAGTTTCAAACAAGGGTCAGTGAACACCTCAGAAACCAATGAGAAGTCAGGTGAGGGCAGAGTATTTTTACACGTAGAGGTCACTGCTGACCTTTCAGAGGTTCAGCGGGGTGGTAGGAAGTGGAGAGCAATTGTCAAGGTTCAAGAGTGTACTTTTGAGAAGGCAGGACAAAAACGAAAACATAAAGCAACAATAAATCCAAAAAAACAAAGAGACAGGGATGATGGACGACAGAATGAATGAAGACCCAGGAGAAAGTAGGGGCAGCTAATGGAGCTGAGGGCAAAAGAATCACTGGTGATGTGTTGCCAAAGAAGCTCCAGAACATTCCTCACAGAATTGCTAAGCCACAAGGCAGGAACTTAATGTCATGTTTGCTATTTCTTCTGGTTAGAACAAAGGCAGAAAGCTGTAAAACAGACCTGATAGGCAATAAGATCTGTGCTAATAGGACATTGAGAAATGGGTCCCATACCAAAGGTAATGGGTGGGTTGCCTGTTCTAAAAGCCCACCACACCCACTGATCTCCTAGATTGCTTTACCAAAATCAACCTATACGGCACTCACTCATACGATTAAGAAAAGGATTTGCAAAATCTTTCCTCTAGTAACATCAAATTTCAGATCTGGAAGAGACATTAAAAGTTATCTAAGGATCAACAACAGACCCAAATCCATTATGACATCTTTCTTTCCCAAATGTAGTTTCCTTTCTTTCTCTGTATAATAATATTTCCTTTAATAAAATTCCCTCTTTCACTAAAATATGAGAAAGGCATAGTCAATAAGTAGAATTTCTCATCTTCAAATCCCCAACTGGTTTAATAATTCACTCTCTCTCAGTGCCTTAAAAATGGAAGTTTTATCTTTGAATCCATCTATAAAAAACTGCTCTCCTCCCACTTGCTAAATGGACTTCATTTATCACTCTTTTTATGGGAGCTTATCTTCACCAAGAGAAGTTTGATCAGATAACCTGGTCTTCAAGAAAGCAGAGGAAGATTGCTAGGAATGATTTCTATTGTTTGAGAACCTCTCTTTGATCTGAAATTTTTAGGAAGGTTATAGGATGTTTCCAGGGTTTTTTGCATTTCCAGTGGTTCAAGAAATTATTTCTTGGGTCTCAGAATCTGGAGAGCCCTTTGTCGAATGTGTTTGCTGGATCCAATCCTCCAGAATGATTTGAAGATGAGCTTAATCCCTAGACAGAGACTGAACATTCCTGGTTTAATGTTGTGATATAGTATGACAGATTTATACATTGTTCTGACATACTGAAATGCAAAGAGGTGAAGTGTTTTATTTACCCAGCAACCTCTTGTTTCAACAGTTCACTGGCTGTCGTATAGACTTTCTTGGCCTTGTCAAAAAGACCTCAAGAATCCCTGTGAGCCTTTCAGAACAGCATTCTCAGCTGAGAAGACCAAAGCACTAGGCCATGAAGTCAGGAAGGAAGAAAATAATAATAATAATATAAACAAAGAAAGAAACAAAACCAGGAGGTCTGGGAAATTTCATTCCCCAAAGGCATCTCTGCTGCCTGTGTGTTCTTTCCTCTATCTGGATGGGGGAGCCACAGAGTGAGGGTTGACTGAATCTCTTCCTAGTTTTATCATTCACTCAACAAACATTCCTGATTATTCCTTCAGTGAACGTTTTGCTTCCCTGCAGGAAGTGAAAGTAGCTCCACATGTGTGAAGACCTAAGGGATACAGTTTTGCATTCCAGAAGGCAGCTGTGTGAAGAAATTAGACAAAAATATTAATATTGTGTAGTGAGACTTATGTTAGAAGACCTGCCAGATATCAGGGGGAGGGACACAGAAAAGAAATTAACTCAGTTGATGTGGGGAAAGTTAAAGAACACTTCAGAGTCATTTTAAATGAAAGTCATTTCAGTTGTCATGAGCCTGAAATTGAACCTGTCAAAGGAGCTTGGCTGAACTCCCCACGGAGAGAAGATGGGAAAGGTTTGGTGCTTTCTCTTCTAACAGGGGTACTCAGGGCAGTCAAAATGGAAGGTACAGAAGTTCTTGGCCACAGCTTTTCAGAGAACTTGAGCAAGTGTGATGGACAGGTGTTGATTCATTTTCCCTTTCAGAGTGTCACTAGGACCTGGAGCAGGGTCCCAGGGGGCACCTGAGGTAACATTGTTCTCATTAATAGAACAAAGCAACCCCCCCCACCAAAGGTTTTTTTCTGATGTACTCAGGAAGAAGCAATGGATACAAAAACAAATAAACAAAAACATCTTCTCCATCACTGTATGGGAAAACATGAGAAGGAAATGGTTCATTCTAAGGTTAGTTGGTGTTTTCCCCTTGTTTTAGAAGAAGAAAAAAGGCAGACCTCACACAAAAATTGTCTTGCTACTCGAAGTGTGACTTTGAGAAATGCAGAATCTCAGGCCCTCAGTGGGCTGGAACTGCTACTGCACCAGAGCTTGTGGGTAACAAGATCCCCAGATGGTTAGTACTGAGAAGCCCACTTAAGACCAGCGTGTTGGTTGAACATTTGGAATCACCTGGGGGAATTTTCAAATTACTGATTCCACCCCTTGGGATTCTGATTTAAATGCTTGGGTTCCCTAAATGATTCCAAATGTGCAGCCAGAGCAGTAATGCACGTGGAGGCCCCCTGGTCCCCATGGGAACTTCTAAAATCACAGAAGATCTGGGTGCTGCTGATGCAGAATGGATACCAAGAGCTCCCTGGGGCCCAATAAAGCTGCCGCTCCTCTTGGTACTGTCAGGAGTGGGAACTGAGGCCAACTTCTCTGATTCAGGTGGCGCAGATTCCTCCTGTGCATGTGCTCATCAATACTATGCACTATGCTTTGCGTTTTGCAGAACCTGTGCAGAAATCTGTCATTGGAGAGCAAAACATTAAGCCTGGAATGTTCTATGCCTTCTTGCTGAGCTCATTCTCAGACATAAGGTTTGCAATTAGGACAGGGTCCTTCTGCAGAAGGTAAGAGAGAAAATGATCCTCCAAAAAACGTAGGGGCCTCAAATTGGCAAAGCAAATAAACCACAAAACAGAGAAGAACTACCCAAAGGAAGCAGCACCCAGCAACCCCTGCCATGAGTCAGCACCATGGAGGCCCAGCCCCTTCCAGGGGAGCCTGATTAAGGATCAGGCTCCGGCTGGGCTGGGCTGCAGCTTCTCCTCCCAAGACCAAGTCTTAATAGCAACTTTCCTTCCTCAGCTGCCTAAACTTTTTTTTTTTTTTTTTTTTTTCCCCTTGTGGCTGGAAAGAAGTGTCACATTTTGCTCATTCCCAAGCCTCCCCCACCCCCTTCCCAGACAACGTGCGTGGTGAGCCAGGGGTGCCGTGAGCTACCTCCAGCCTCTGGTGACTGCTGTAACTTTCAACTCCTCTCATTGTAACGCTATGAAGTTCCTCGGGAAGCCCAGGAGCCAGCCAGCTGCTTTTCTACCTCTTTGCTGGCTTTTTTTGAGGATTCTGCAACCAGGGCACAGTCACCTTTACAACAACCGCTATGCTGGGTAAGTGGAGCGACTTTCCTGCCCCGCAGGGCTTTGATTTGGATGAGGGGGCTGGTTTGCTCCTGCGTGCCTCGCTTTTTCTGGTCTCTGAGTGAATCTGCACACTTTTCTAGTCGCCTGTACAAAACATACATGCAGCTCCCAGTGCTTTGGTTTAGCTCACTGAGAGTCGGGGTTTTCATATTTTTGATAGTATGTGAACCTCAGCTGTGGACCAGTGTTGAATGGGATTCTGTCTTTGGGGTAACCATGGCCAATATTTGCAATATTTGCCTTGGTTGATGCTCAGCGTGAAGGATGCTGCTGTATCATATGAGTTGTGACTTGAAAATTAAAGTCTCTCCTTTGGAATTGTATGCAAGAGCACTGTGTTGAAATTCACCAGTGATTAATTTAAAAATGGCTTTTTAAAAAATGCTTGTTAGTCTTCAGAGGAGTTATTAGAAGGATTTTAAAATCCGAGCAGTACTGATAATTCAACTCAAAATAAGCAGAATAAAAGTAGCCAACTGTAAACTGAGGGATATTTTTCTGAAGGAGAAACAAAGGGGAAAACGATGTTTCTCCCCCTCTATAGGTTAACATGCTTTGTATATGGTTTTCTTAAGGAGGCCCAGGGCTGGATATGAAGCAGTGTATTACTATGCATGTTCTTATTATCCTGAAGGCTTGCTGTGGTGTAGACAGCAGGACTCAGTTCAGATTTGCAGGGGGTCGTTGTTTGAATCTAGAAATTATGGCATGCCTGCATTTGAGAAGAGGAAGGACTTTAAATAGTTTTTCTAGTTCAACTGCTTAAAACAGGAGGAAAACCAGTGTCAAGTCTTCTTAAATGTCTGCTATCACTCAATCACCAGTTGAGAAGTTTTCATTTAAACTTGAAAAATGACCAGGTAATTCCCAATGTCTTGAAGAAAAAGAAAAAAAAAATTTTTAAGGAAGAATGTAAGGAAAAGTTTATAAGTGTAACCCTGAAAAAAATAATTGTGTTTCTCTTTTTCTTACTGTCTTCAGTGTTTGTGCTCACAGAAAAAAAAAATAAAATTAAAATAGGCCCTCTGTTCTAGAGGATGCAGGATGGGGGTGGAAGTGTTGATCAAAGTAGTGGTTATAGATGGTAGTACCATCTCCAGTGTTTCCATCCTTGTGTTCTTGGGAGGAAAAGAAAGGAGTTAACATCCGAAGGCTGCTTTTCAGTCTCCTAACACTTAAGGTCCAGGCATTACATCCTGTAATTCGTCACCTCTTTGGAGATGCAAGTAAAGAAGCCCATGTTTAATGACTGATGGTGTCACCTGAGGTTGTGGAGGAGTTAATTCTGACTCTCCTAATAACAGGTCATATAATAAACATATGTCACAGATTTCCATGTGTGTGTGACTCAGGACATCACCCCTCTACTCAGCTGCGGCCCAGTGCTTAATTATTTCAGTGTGTGGCGCTCCTGGATGATAAGTTGCCAGGCCTGCTTCAGCAGAGCAGGTCTGTGCCCTTCCCCAGGCACCACTTTGTAGAGGAAATGAGGCCAGTGCCAGCATCTTTTCTGTATAGAATTTTTAGCAACTGGAGCCCTTCTGCAGGAGGCTGCACTGCCTTCTCTGTTGTTCTGCACTGAAAGTAATAATTGCCATTTTCTCTTTGGCTGCCACGTTATAAGATATCCCAAATGTATAAATTACCAGATGTCCGAAAGCTGGAAGGAAAAAAAAAATAATGAGAAGCCGAAGAATTGAGCATTCCCTGTCCATCACAATAGAAGCCCAGGGCCTCTTTAAAATCAGAAATATTTCTGAGTATACTCACCATCAAAAATGGAGGACTTTAACTTACCTTTGTGGGATATATGTCATTCTCTCACCACCAAAGACAGAAACTGCTCAGATTTGGGAGTATTTTGCTTTGTTTACTTAAGAACTATTTTCTGCATGTTTAGGTTTTTAGGGAACAAGAAGCTAGTAGGAAGACATGGGAATATGGTAATTAGCATAATCTTAGGCTTTGTCTATTCAAAGTTATCTTAAGTCACCTCATTTTTATCCCCTAATGCATTTTTTCTTGTTTTGTGCTTATTTTCTTGTAAATAATTATAGGACAACTCTATTTCTGGTATTTGCTTATAGATATTTAGCTGGTTTTGGTTGAATCCAATAATATGTGATTATCATTTGCAGGACCCTGAACATGAATAAAAGAACAGTCAGGAAAAACTGGCATGCCTCCTGAGAGCAGCTAATGAGCTCACTTCTTTTTTTTTTTTAAGCTCAGTCCTCTTTATACATAAATTAGTAGCAATTGGATAGGGCTAATGGTGTAATAAATGCTTAGCAAATAGCAAATTTAAGTGTCTCAGGAAATAAAAAAAATATGTAGAGGAGACTACAGGGAAAAATCTAATGACAAAAACTGACACTTTGGATAAATATTAGTTACACATTGAAAAGGGAGGTCTAAAAACACATAGAAAGAAAACAAAGTAAGGAAAATAAATTGACTTTGAATGTTATTACTCTGCTGATACTCTAGTGTTGGAGGGCTGTAGAGGCTACAAATGCCAAGCCAAACATTTGGGCAATAAACAAATGGGAACCAGTGAGTGAGACTCCTACACAAGCAAACATCCCTGTGTCATCTCCTCTTTTCCCTCATCTCGTTTTCCTGGAAGCAGGCCTAGTTATTTATTATACTGTGATATTGAGGACACACACACACACACACACACACACACACACAAATGATCTGCATCACAGGAAATTAGGGTAGACATTTTAGTGATAGTAAAAGAGATCTAAGACAGTAAAACAATAAATTCTGGCAACACTGTAGGATTAGTGTTGTAATGATTTTTGAAAACTATTTATTCATTACTTCCCTTCATGCCAGTCAGTGTAGCCTAGTCCCTGAAGTTCAACTGCCTGGGTTTCAATTTCTGATTTCCCAACTTAGTAGCTCTGTTACCTTGGGCAAGATCCTTAACCTGACTGAACTTCAGTCTCCTCCTATTGGACAATGGAAGTAACACGAGATCCTTCCTCACCAAGTTGTTGGGAAGATGAAAGCATTAGCATGGTTATTGCATGGTTCTTAGCACTTGGTAAATATTTAATAGGGTAGTGAAAGAGCTACCACTAATACTTAAAATAAAAATTTATTTAAAATAATAATTATTATAATTCTCTCAATAACCATAGGCCATTAGTATCCTCCATTTTACAGATAAGCTAAATGAGGTACAGATCGGGGGACGGGTAGCTTAAGTTTAGAGCTAACTAACCCAAGGACACAGTTGGATTCTCACTCAGCTCCATCTGACTCCATAATCTATACTTCTCAATCTACCACTCATTTGGCAGAGAAAATGATTGCATTTAGGAAAAACTGAAGATTTAATCTTATTTGGGAAATTGATAGTTTCAGGACAATAAAGAAAGAGTAGATTCTGTGGGTGAAATTGAAAGTTTAATCTTGGTTACCTTCTCTAGTGGGCAATGAGTCACTGATGGTGAATCATTTACAGAAAGGCAATGACCACAAGGGATATAAAACAGAAGATGAAGGAACTTTTGATTGTCAAATACATTCAAAAAATAGTATCACCAGAAGTGGCCATGAACACTGGCCTTCATTCATCCACTAGGTATTACTTGAATCCCATGTGTGCCAAGAACTTTGACTGACAGAGTTAATGCCCTCTGAGAATTGCAGTTTAGTGAAAGAAAATGGCCCACATGTAAATTGAGTATACACTGTATAAAGGGTGTATGACTCTTATGGGGATTGATAGGAATACTCAGTGAACCAAGAAAGAGTGGTACAAATCTCCTCTAGGGCCTGGTCAATTCCAATCTCCCACCCCTGCTGTATCTCAGTGGAGGGTGCAGACAGAACTGACTTCCTACCATGTTGGCTGCTTCTTGAGACATGAACCTACTGGTTATCAATCTGCCTGCTGAGGTTGTATGCACTCATCCTTTCTCATCCAAGCCCTGATTTCATTGAAGTCTCCTCTCATTTTCAATGTGGTTCCTTCCTTTTCTCTGTTCATTCTCAGGCTCTGATGACACAGCCTTTCTTCCATGACCACAGGTGTATACAGGGCTGGCTACAGCAACTGTACCGCCAGCTTGTGCAGAGGAATCATTGTCTGTGCTGTGCTCACCCCCACCCCAAACACACACCTGCACTCCTGGTCATCCCAAATTCTCCAGTCATCTGCAGAAATAGAATATAGGGAATCAAAGAAGTAGATTGGAAGGAAATAAGATTTTTTTATTTTAAAGAAGTTGTTTGGTCCTCTAAAATCTGTAAGCAAAGAGGCCCCAAGTTGGGATGTGACATATGGAAGAGACAGGGACCATGAGAAATACAGTGATCTACAGTGCAGACTCAACCTTGGGGGACACTGTGTTTATTATGCACCTCACTTCTCTAACTGTTCTCTATCAATAGCAATTTTCATTTTTCTGTCCCCTGATGATGGCTTCCTTGCCATGCCCTGAGCTCTCGGAAGCCTAGATAGGACTAACATACAAGAGATCAGAGCTGTCACATGAATCTGAGAGTTCTGTTGTATATGAATATTTAAGGCTCTTTTCAGATAGGATGACTGTAAATCCCCATTTGTCCCAAACTGGCCCAAGTGGCCAGTGACCATCCCAGTTGCACCTCCATTCTGGCATGGTAACTGGCAATGCTTCCCTTCAGTCTGAGAAGGATCCTAAGATAGATACTAAATTGTGGGTTCAACACTTTTATTCTTTCCTATGTTTGACTCCTTAATGCACTTTCCTGCATTCCTTCAGCTACACTCTAATTTTCTTCCTCTGAAACACTTTTATCTGTAGTTCCTTCTATTTCTACAAAAGAGTTTCATTATTCCTCTCCTCTTCCTTCTCATAGCTGCCAGCCACATCCAACTTCATTTTTTCAATCTGGGTTAAAGTAGTTTTCTCTCAATTAATCTGCCTTTCTCTAGTCCTTTTTCATATTGATGATCTTATGAAAATAAGACATGCTAGTCCCTTGCTCAACAACCTATTTTGGCTTTCTGTTGCCAAATCTACTTCAAATCCAGATTCCTCTCTGAGGCTTTCATGTCTTCTAGAATCAGCCTTTCTGGTTTTCCTGCCTCTATTTCTCCCTTCCTCACCCCTGAGACCCACATCTAGTCAAGTCACAGACGTAGCACTGCAGCATAGCGTGCTTCTAACCAGCCAGCAAAGCAACCAGGCCTCATTCATAACAAGGGTCAAAAAGCCAGAAGGAGTTATCTCAGCTCATGAATGATAAGCCAAAATATGTGCTGCCTGTATCTTTGGGGCATTAAGTATAAAGGAATAGGAAGTTATACTCCATGTAGGTACAATATGTCAAAATATACTCTACTGTCACGTATATCTAAAAAGAACACATAATAAAAAAAAAAGGCCCAAATTTCTATTGTATATATACAAAACAACTATAAAGGATGAGTGGTGGGTTCTTAGGTTGGTTTTGAGCCTTTCCCCCATGAATCAGTGTGTGATTAATATAATTATTCTCCAGTGCCTTCAGAAAGTTCCTTTTAGCTCTTGCCCCTTATTAATGGTAGAATATTTTTAGTTTTCCTTATGCACTAACTCAAAGTACAGTCCCTAAGTGCTGATTGTTTATCAGCTCATTATACCAAAAGCTTTCTTGCCTGCAGTCTCTTCTGTGCATTGGGGCCCTGTGCTCTGCTGGTTAAGGGCGTGCGGCCCTGTATTCTCTGACCTGTATTCTCAGGCAGACAGCACTCTGTGGGAATCAGCTCTCGCTCTGCTCACAGAGCTAGTGTAAAGAAGAGGGTTTCAAGTGCTTCTGGGCCACTTTTTCCTTGGAGCCCAGTCTGATAATAGATCCTTTATTTTATAGCACCAACATACTTCCTGGATAAAACCATCAGGTAACCACTTCCATTTCCCCAAAAGCAGCAGAGAATGTTGGTGTTTCATAACTTCACAGCTCATATTGTACAAACTACGCACGCATTCTGCTTTCCTGTCTTTGTAAATGGAATTACTGAAGAGAAAATAAAATATCTTTTGGTGACTTACTGTAGAGTCCTCATTATGATCAATCAGTAGATAACTAGTTTATTGGATTAGAATTTACTTTGCTAAATAAAAGCCTTCATGCTCTTCCTCTAGGCATTAGCTTCTTTATGATAAAGTGGAATGCAGACTCTGAAGCTTTCAGATCATATTCTGGGTAGTGTCAAATTCCCTAGAAAATTATTTTATTAAATGTTTAAACAGACTTCAACATGATTTCTCAACAGAATTATCATCTTTGCTCTTTTTTCTCAGTGTACTTTGAAAATAGAAAGTTTTCTTGTTTCAGTGTCTATTTTAGAAAAGATACTGTTATTTGAATTTTGTAAATTGTTTTTGTTTTTTCCTCATAACAATTCCAAACTTCAGTGGCTTAAACAATAAATTCATTTCTTGCTCATGTAAAAATCCAGAACAGGTATGACTGGTTGGCAATGCCAGAGAACCAGGCCCCTGCAGTCTTGTAGTTTTGCTATGCTGAATACTCAACTCCCAAATGCAGACCCAGAAGGAGTCTTCTGTCTCTCACAGTTCACCTAGCAGGAACATGGAAAGGAAAGGACACAGACTAGAAATTAAAATATCACTTCCTGCAAACCTGAATGAGGTAGATGGGCTTAGATGCAAGGGGGTTGTGAAATGCAGTCATTTCCAAAGGCTAGATCTGGAAGAACATACTAAAAGGTCAGTAGCAGTCACTCTGTGGTCATATAGATGTTGAATGACAACCGACTCATTCATTCTTCCTTCCACTTGGTTCTCCTGAAAGAATGATCCCTCCAAGAGGACTCATATAGTTTTACATGTCAAGCTGGTTAGAAGTGGTGTCCTTTAAGTCATAGAGTCAGAACTGGAGGAGACCAAAAAACAAACAAAACAAAACAAAACATAGCCCAGTCCCTTTTCCCTTTGTTTAATACATGAGGAAGGAGAACTCCATCAAGGTAAAAGGATTTTCAGAGATACTGGTGGAGTTAGGTCTAAAACCCAGGTCAGTGGAATTCATAGCATTCTTTACAGTTGACAGCATCACCTTTGGCGAATCTAGAAATCGGCTTACCCTTTCCTGTTCCCTAGCATTGTTGGGGATGAAGTCAAGTGATTTGGCAAGGCTGAGAAGTGTTTAACGAGAGAGGATTTTATTTCATTTCTAAAAATATTTGTAGGATGTCTGTTCTGCTGCTAGTCTGGGACCACAGAGGTGAAAGCACCGTTCGTGTGCACAATGTAAAGAGTAACTCGGGCAAGTAAACAAACAATTCCAATTCTAGGACCCCTCTGCCCCCAGAGAAAAGTCTTGGTGCCAGGTGAGTGAAGGATTAGTTCACCAAATCCAGATTGAAGGATGGAGAGCTCAAAGATGGCTTCTGAACTGTGAGATGACAGTCTAGAAATTCAAACATTACTTCCTACTGACCAGAATTAGGTAGATGGGCTTAGATGCAAGGGAGGTTATGAAGTATGGTATTTAGCTAAAGACTAAGAACATACTAAGTGATAAGTAGAAGCCTCAGTGTCAGCAAATGTCTACTGACAGCCAACCCATTCTTCTTTCAACTTAGATCAATCAGGAATTTGAGTGGATTATTAAACATGAATTATTGCATTTTTCTTTTTAAATAACTGGTACTGAAAGGACATGGCCCTGATTTTGGTAAACATACACACACACACAAACACACACGCAAACACTCACAGAAGCACACACTCGCACAAGCACACATGCAAGTAGGTTAAGATTTTCCAGACACTAGTTAGAGAGCTTGGTCAAATCTAGAAAATTAGAGCAATTAAGTATGGTTAAAATAGAAGGTATTTCTCATTGTGAGGGTAAGAAGAGGTAAGGCTCCTAAGGTAGGTGAGATAATGACATGCCTTGTGTCCCATGACACACAGTTCTCATTTCTCCCAAAAGTGATACAGTACTAATGCAGAATTTTAAGCAGAGAATTTAAATGATTCGATTTTTAAAAGAAAGTTTTCTCTGAAATCACTGAGAAGGGAAGACTGATTCCTGTTGGTGAGACAATGGGATATTATGGTGACAATAGTTATAAAGGTTGCAGTTGCAACGTAAGAGAAAGGAGGGACCCAATTAAAGAACTATTCAGGAGGTAGAATTTTCACAAATTGGTAATCAAGTGGAGAGAGGAAAGAAGGAATGGTGTAAAGTGATTCTCAGGTTTGCAAAATTGAACTGAACTCTTTGTAGAAAAGGTAAACACTATTTCAGATACATGTAGTGTAAGGTGCTTATAAAGTAGTCAATAGAATAACTGGGTCTGGAGCTCAAGAGAGGGATCTAAACTGTTAAATAAATTCCAGTAACTGATGTGTAAACCAAATTTCTTGACAACTTGGGTGTAGGGTGGAGCACTCAGGAAGCTCTTATTATATGAAAAGAAAGCCCCAAACTAAAGAAGGTGGAGAACAAAAGCCAGAAAAGAAATGAGCAAAAAAAATAGCACGGAATCCAGACCAGGTATGGTGGTGCACATTTATAATCCTGGTGGCTTGGGAGGCTGAGGCAGGAGGATCTTGAATTCAAAGCCAGACTCAGCAAAAGTGAGGCACTAAGCAACTCAGTGAGACCCAGTCTTTAAATAAAATACAAAAAAGGGCTCAGGATGTGGCTAAGTGGTTAAGTGCCCCTGAGTTCAATCCCTGGTACAAGGGGGGGAAAAAAGACCAGGAAATTTCAGTTCAAGGAAACAAAGTACTCCAAGAAGGGAGAAGTCAGTATTTACATCAATCATTGCCAAGTGGTACCCAAAATGGTTTCTCATGAAGGAAGTCATTTGTGATGCCATCATCCATTTGTGATGGTGTAGTGAGTAAAACCCAGAATACAGTAGATTTAGGATTGAATGGGATGTGAGCAAATTAGCAGCGAGTGTAGACCGGAATTTCAAGAAGTTTGTTCTTGAAAGGAAGGTGGGAGCAGGATGGGGAGTTGTTTGTTAGAACTAAAGGTAGCAATTTTGCTTTTACTTAAGACAGGAACAGTATGCTCATGTTTTATGCCAGCTGGCAAATGAAAGGAAGAAACTATAGGTAAAGAAGAAAAAGAGGGAAAGTCTCTGCAGAGAGGCACACTCCTGGCTCACCTCTCTTTTCTTTATAAAGTACAAAGTGAGGTCCTGGTCCTATGAAGAGATGGTAGTAAATAGGGGACCTGATAAAAGGAGGGAGGATTTAAATTTAAAATGTTCCTGAGGGAAATGACTTGGGACCTTTAGAAGGATGATTTCTGAGGGTGCAGAAAATGATAGAAGTAGTCTCTAATAGAACCATGAACCCACCTCCATAATTTTTTTCTGGATCATTACATTTTACTTCAAGGTACCATAACATGCTTCCCATAAACCTTTATCATTCAGTCTATTTTCACAAAAGGGTAAGGACATATGTTTAAATATGGCTGTAGGAAGTTAAAAAGTCAGTCAAGCAAGATTAATGTCAGCAGTCTCCTCAACCCTCATCCTCTCTGGGCCTGGGAGATGGGCCTCTTGGTCTGTATCTGGCTCCTTTCCTCAGAAGACAAATGGAGGATAGGAGAAAGAAAGACCAGGGCATTTCTTCCATGTTACCCCTTCCTGTTTGCAAGTCCACAGTTCCAATGATAGCTGCTAGCCTCCAGAACAGTCCCTCCTGAGCAGCACCCCTTCCAAAGGCCAGCTCTCTCTGACCTGTAGGGGTATATTTCCTTTCCTTCTTTTGTCCCTTTAGACTGAGGGATCACTAATCGCTGAGTGCTTTAGCAACTCTAGTCTGTCCTCTTACCCTGCCCACAGCTGTCAATAGCCCCTTTATTAAAGTCTTCGATTGAACCATCTAAGCAAAATTCTATTTCTGCTGGACCCCTGACTGATAGAGAAATCCCACCTGGAATTGAAGGCAAAGAGAATACCTGTTCAACTCTGACAGTTTGTGTTAGAGCAATTTCTGGGACTCTGAAATGAAATAAAAGAAGGCAGAAATGTAATAGCAATGGAAGAAAGAAAAGGAAAATGCTGCCACTAATTTGTATTTCTCTAGCATTGAATGAAATGATATAGAACTTTCTAAATCAAAATATAATGCAAGGTATTAGGTAGATGATTCTGCTAATATTACTTGGAAAGGCTTTCATATGGACACATGTTCTTGCAAAATTGATTATTTCTATTAACTCCTATTCTGGGCAGCTGTGAAAATGTCTTATTCTTAGACAGTGAATTGGTCTTTTCTCTCCTTTCTTCAGTTCTCAAGTCCTTCCATCCTTCCTCATTCCACCCCCACATTCTCACCATTGCTTCTTATCCCCAGGTTGGGTGAAGGCAGTTGTGTCAGGCTGTGTCTTGTGGAGAGCGTGGCAGTTTTCCTCCTCAGGGCTTAATTTAAATTCAATAATTTAAACTGAGGGTTGGGGGTGAGCATGAACAATTATTCAAAACAAATGAAAAGGCAAGTATCAGCACACACTCACACTCTGTCTTTTCTCTACCTTCATTTTCTTAACATGAATATCCTGTATTTTTTTTTTTTTTTTTAGCCTTTCAGGCTTAAATTACCAGCTGTTAAGAGACTTTGGGGTATAACACATTTATCACCAGATGAGAACTCTGGTCTGTTTTTGCACTTAGAGAATGTAACCATTTATACATGTGACCTTGTTGGATGTATTTTCATATCTTCTATTTACCTTTCAGAACATCTTTGTCTTATCAGACTAACTGATGAATCACCTAAATGTCTACTAAGTTAATTTTTCTGATTTTATGACTCTAATGAGGACAGAAGAGTCATAATAAGATACAGTAGGGGACAGGGGTTGTGGCTCAGTGGTAGAGCACTTGCCTAGCATGTGTGAGGCACTGGGTTTGATTCTCAACACCACATATAAGTAAATTAATGAAATAAAGGTCCCAACATCTTAAAATAATATTTTAAAAAACCAGTAGGGCTGGGGTCTTATCCTAGCCATCATGTTTGCGTGGGATATCTTGATGACATGATAACAAGACATCTGGCATCAAAAGTGTTAAATATCTTGGAGGTTGGAGGCATTTGAGATAAACGTATGTCACAAGATGTTTGGAGTATTTAGAATATTTTTCAGCAGTCAATTTCGAAATCTTGGATTTATAGGGCAGAAAGGAAGTCACGTATCCGGGAGTCCAGTTCCCGCTAAATTTTCAGACCTCTGTGAACTGAGAAATGACGATGAGTGATGAGAAGAAAATTATCTTATATAACATCTGGTATGAAAACCCTTCAGTATTTCAGAGAGAAATATAGTCTGTTTTTCTCTTCATAAAATGAGGGTTTTATTGATTTCTTTTTTCATAAGATCCTAGTTTGCCGAGATAGTGTATTCTCCATACAATCCTTCTAGAAACTCAACCTCCCCTACTGCACCTATACCCTTCCTTCCTCCCACCTCTGACCCCAAACCTTTTTACTCATAAGGGCAGAGAGAAAGGTATCTTTACTGATAAGATGGAGGCCATGCAGCATTTAACCTGAGCCTTCAGTTTCCATCCTTCCTGCTACAAACTGCTCCCCACCCTCTCTTCTTTCCATGGTAATCTCCAATCTGTTCAGTCAGACTACTGGTTGAGTACTGCCATGTGGCCAACACTTATTTTAAGGTCTAGGAACACAGGAATTTAGGTATTAGGAATATAACACTGCTTTAGGTATTCATGAATAAAACAGAGTCTCTTGTGGGATTTAAATTCTAATGGAATGATGGAAAATTAATAAACCATAGTGTTGAGTTCTGATAAGGGCTACAGAGAGAGAGATAAAAGTGCAGAAAGGGGATAAAGAGTGTCAGGAGAGTTGATGAGAAGAATAAATGAGACCAGGAGTCATGTGACTCTCTGAGAGTAGAAGTTTCCAAGCATAGGAAGCAATAAGCGAGGCCTGAATCTATGTGGCATGACCTTGAACAGAGGGTCTCAGACCAGCAATGTCAGTATAACCTAACAACTTGTTAGAAATGCAGAATTCTCAGATGGCCCTCCTACTCCCATTCCCAAGGGAACACTGTGAGTGGGGCCCAGCAATCTGGGTCTTAACAAGTGCTCCAGGTGATTAAGTTCAAGGTTGAGAACCACTGTGGAAGACAAGCTGCAGGGTGACCTGACTGGAACTGCAACTGAGGGAACCTGTCAGTCACCCTTTATTCCTGCTGCTCCCCATGAGTTAGTGAGCTATTATCTTTTTTTTTTTTTTTTTTTTTTGTATCACTATGAATTGCCTAGAATCACCCACAGCCCTCTTCTTTTGCACCTGTCTATGCAGCATGTTTCTGGGGAAGTCCTCCCTCCTCCACATCTGCCCGTCTTTCCTTATCCAGTTCAAACACTCTCTCCTCCATGGAGCCAGCACTTCCTGATGCCACCATATCCTTTGATTGCTTCCTCCTTCTGGGATTCCATTACACTCTCTCTGTCATTTATAACAATTACTGTACTGTTCTGCTCAGTATCACAGTTTGTGGATGTCCTGACTTTCCTTTTAGGTGACAAGCAAGTTGAGAGTAAGATGCTGTGTCTTATTCTTACCTATTTTCTCACAGTCCCCAGATAGTCTTGGCATATTTAGCAAAAATCAGAATGGATGGAAGGGAGGGAGTGGGGGTCAGGAAAGACATGAAGAAACTAGGAATCAAACTGCCAACAGTTTTGCCAAATGAGATTTGTTAGTTAGGCAGTTTTGCCAAACTAGATTTCATCAATCACAGGCATTGAGGAGTAGAAACCATTTGCCCCTTATGGATCTAGGAGGAAGTTGGGAAGCCTAGAGTGATGTTTTAGTCAGCTATTTCTCTGCTGTGACTGAAAGACCTGACCAGAACAACCGTAGGGGCGGAAAAGTTTGTTTGAGGGCTCATGATTTCAGAAGTCTTAGTCCATTGAAGGCCAGCTCCATTCCTCAGGGCTAGAGGTGAGGCTGAACATCATGGCAGAAGAGTGTGGCAGAGGGAAGAGCTCACACTGTGATCAGGAAGCAGAGAGAGACTCCACTGGCCGGATACAAATATATACCCAAAGCCTTGCCCCCAATTCCTACCTACTCCAGCCACACCACGCCAGTTCATTTACCACTCAGTTAATCCCTATCTGGATTAAATCACTGATTGGGTTAAGACTCTCACAGCCCAATCATGTCTCCTCTAAATCTTCTTGCATTGTCTCATGCGAGCTTTCGGGGAACACCTCACATCCAAACCATAATAAGTGGCCACCTGTATCAGCTTAAGTGTGATATCCTCTGCCCTCCTGTAGGTTTCTCCCTGTTCAATGTGTTTTAGGTGTCACACTATTACCCAAATTTGGTCTGAGATGTTTTACTTATATAAGCTCCTGCAATTGTTTTGAGCAGCATTGGGCTTTTGGGAGGAGATCTCTGGAGTTGAAGCCACTGTTCCCTGGCTGGTGCCTAATGAACGTCTGCTGGTCAACATGTTTATCATATGTTGCCTTTTACCAAATTTAGTGAAGCTCTTCTTGAATTTTGTCATTGTCATTTTATCCTCTAAGGAATACGTTTGAATTCATCTGAGACTATAGACTGCTTCTCAACCATTAAATTTTTTCTAATTTTCAACTAATTTTTACAAACCAAAGGCCTTTTGATTTATTTCTCAGAACTTTCTTGGCCATGTTCTTCCTTTCGTATTTTTCTCTCTTTAGATGACTTGATTTGGTAAGAACAAAGATTGGTTGCAATTCCTGGACTCAGTTCCCTATTAAGATCTCCATAATAATTTCAGGTACCCACATAAAGAGAATGGCCCTGGAAAGCATAAGGAGGCTTCCCCTAAAATAATATAACAATAAAAACTTGAACACAAAGATCAAATAGAGTCCTATGTCATTCAGGCTCCTTGGACTTTCAGCATTTCCTGATTGGAGCTCACCATGCTTCCCACAATAGCAACTTGGCTTAAGGAAAATCCAGAAATGTCCAGACAGAAGTTATGTGAAATCAACTGGTCTCCATGAGAAAGGATTGAAAGGAGGAGAAGGTGGAGGAGAGGAGCTGCAAGTTGATTTGATCACCAGAGACTAATGTTCTAATTGTTCCTATGTAATGAAGCCTCCATTAAAAACTCCCCAAAGAAACAGGGTTCAGAAAGCCTCCAGGTTGCTGCACATGTGGAGGTGCTAGAAGGATGGCCTCAGAAAGAGCCTGAAGGGCCTTCCCACTTACCTTGCCCAAGACCCTCTTCCATCTGGCTGCTTATCTGGGTAAATGTGAGTATAGTGTTTCCTGAGTCCTGTGAGATGTCTCAGCAAATGATGGAACCTGAGAAGGGAGTCATAGGGACCAACATGTTACAGCCAGTTGGTTAGAAGTTCCTAACACCTGCATTTGCAATTGGCATTGGAAGTAGTGGGTGGTCTGTGGGACTGAGCCATTGACTTATGGGATCTGGTGCTAGGTGTGGTTATAATGTGTTCAGAGTTGAATCAAATTATAGCCTATCTGACTAGTGTTGGAGAATTTATTTTGGGGGAGACCCCCTAAGCCACCCCATATCTGCTGATAGAAGTGCTCTGTGTTGAATATTATAGAATTTCAGAGCATAGAAATGACCAAAATCAGGCCAGTAAGAATTGCATGCCCTACCATTAAAAAGAATGCAGCTGACAGGCTTACACATTTCCTGCAGTAATTCACATCTTCTGTGCTTTGCAGAACACCTATATTCTTTATGTATGTATTTTATCAGGCTCTGAGCAGCCTACAGAGATATAAATTTAATAATTTGGCCGAGCCTTGCGCATCCATTTTTCTTGCTATTAATAGAAGCAATAATTTTCTTCCATAGTTTTTGTCTTCCAGAGCATTACTTCACTTCCTCCTGAGATCTCTGAGTGCTACACAGTAGGACTTGTGATTTTGTATGGCATTCTTTATTCTTCCTGACTAAACTGAGTCCTGGTTGGGGAAAGGAACTTTGTGTTAGTCTTCTCCAATCCAATTTCTGCAGAGATTGACAGATATCTCTTAAGTTTTATTATCATTAACCTGCTCTCCACTGAAGTTGAACACAATAAACTGCCAATATTTGACTATTTTTAAATATAAAATAACAGTAATTTCAGATGGTTCAACAGTATGAACTTTAACTCTGAAAAAAGAGGACTTCTTCTTTTTTTTTTTTTTTTAAGGCTGTGGAAATACTAGCTGCTTATATGTACATTTTTCACTAAAGTTTCAAAGATCTATCAAGTTTACTGAGTGTATTGCCAGAGCTACTCAAATTGAAATGTGCAAATGGAACTCCAGGGTCTTTTGATAACAGTGCAGATTCTTGGGGCTTCAGGAGGAAGAGGGCAGAACCAGAGATTCTGTATTTCTAGCATGTTCCCGGGTGATATGAATACTGAACCATGGAACCAGACTTTGAGTAGCAAGTTATTGAACTGCTGGGTAAGGAATCGGATGTGTTAAGTTCTAGATCTGCTACTAACTAGCTATTTGTTATTTTAATAAGTCACTTAATCTTTCTGGGCCTTGCTTTCTATAATGTTCTGAGATTAAATTAGGTGGTTCATTCTTGCAAATCCCATGTTTGTGCTCTGCCAGATGTGATTACAGAATCCACACAGCAGAAGTTTAGGAACACCTGCTCTCCTACTTAATAGTAATGTGTCCTTGGAGGGAGTTATTTAATCGCTCTGTTCCTCAGTTTCCCCATCTGTAAAATTGAGCAAATATTGAATTAGTTCATCTATGTAAAGTGCTTAGGACAAAGAAAGAGCTGGCATACAGAAACTTAATAACTATGATATTCTAAGTATTAGTATTCTCTATATTTCATTTCTGAGAAACTCCTTGGGAAGTATTTAAAATGTGGGCAAACATTAGAACATATAGAAATATATTTATCACCAACTTATTTATTTTATAAGAACCTTGAATACAACCTATATGTTCAGGGATAGAATGCATGTTGTGGGATCTTTTGTACCCATTGTGTCTGCAAGTAATTTCTAATGCTTATAAGCTATAGTAAAAATGGAGACAAAACAGGATACCGAACATTATCAGTCATCAAGTTTCACTCTTGATTTGTTACATATGATATAGCATCTATATTTGGGAGGAAAATTCCAGAATATGAAGTGGTTATTATGACCAGTTGAAACTATTAGAGTTTATTCTTTTCTCCTTCTCTATACTTCCTTCCAATTTGCTAATTCTTTTCCATGAAGCATGAACTACTTTTATATTCAAAGAAAAAATAATTTCAAGCATGTGAAAATTCTAAAAAAAAAAAAAAAAATCAACCCTATAGCAAGAATTTCAGTTTCTAGGGGTATCTTGTGCCAAAATGGTTTTAGAAGCATTGCAAATAAGAATCAGGAGTCAGTAAATTTAATAATATAATAGTCACTGCCAAACTGACGACTGAAATGAAAAACAAGCACGTTCCTATTTTTCTTTCTGAGTGAAAATGAGATTGTTGGGTATTCCAATGAAGCATTAAATAGCCAAAGCGGCTCCCTTGGTGAATGCCACTTAGACCTGGGGAGACTCAAAAACAGAACAGAGCTCAAGACCTTTCAGCTTAAAATAACACCAGAAACAATGAGCATCAGCTAATACATGGTTTAAGGAGATGGATTTTCAAATAGAAATTCTTCAGTGGTCTCAATATCACAATATGATTAAATCTGTATTTGGATTTTGGTTTAAAAGTGAGGAAAGGGCATTTGAAATGACTGCAGGATGAATCTATTACATTTTTCATATATTACCCTACATATTTCCCAGGCTGAGTGAGTTCATTATATTTTAAGAAGAAATGCAGGAAAAATATTTGCCAGGAGTTTTTCACATCATCAATTTCTTTTTAAAATTGCAATAATATTGATCATCAGAACCTAGTCTATGTTAAATATCTTTTGATTTGCCAAAAAGGACTAAGGATTTGTTTCTTGCCTCGATAGAAACATGAATTGAGAGGAAAGTTTGCATACATTTATACTACAGCTCTATTGCCTGGTAAAATCTCTCATCCTTAATTTTTATCTGACTTTCTTGTACTTTGATATTCTCACTCTTTGAGTCAACATTACCTATGATTTATGGGTGCTTGATTCTGTCCCTAACCAATAATCTTATTTGAAAACTAAAAGAAAAAGAACTTGTGAATAGAAACCACTTTTCAGTTGCTTCCAAAATATTTAGAGAGGTCTTTGTCTTGTTTTGGTTAAAGAATGTTGAAAAAGCCTAAATTTGCAAGTAACTTTGTGACAGATTACAGTATAACTCTGGGTGACCCACTGTCACCTGAAGAAAATATGGCATGCTGAGTAGGATGACTGACTGAGACAGCATTATTTATCTAACATTTATTTTACTTCATTCTTACTTAAATTTTATTTTCATATGTTTTGGCACACTAAATGTTGCATGTAAATGACTTAAAAATATGGAAATTGAGGATGCTCATAATTTCCAGTCATGAATCTTTGCAAATGGAGGCAATGATCTCAAGGTTCCATTAAGTAGGCCAACAGCAGCATATAATAGGACCTATGTTTATTTCTCAATTTTTTATTGGGAATACATATGTCTCAAGTTGTTTTAGGTGTTAGGAATATAAAGCAGTAGGAATAAGAAAGACAAAACTCCTATCCTTGTCCTAATTTCATAAGGCACAAAGACAACACATAAGTAAATAATATTATAGATTCTTAAAAACAGCTGACATACATAAATAAGATACAATGTTTTTTATTATTCAATAAATGTTTATTGTTCACCTACTATGTATCTGGTACTATGCTAAGCACTCCACACAGAATAGATGTGGTCCTTACTCTCACTGAGTTTACACTCTAGTTGAGGTAGCCTCAATGACAACTGTGATTGACGTTACAAAGGAACAATCAGACAGGGTGCTGACAACTCAGAAGGAACATATGACCAGAAATTGGAGGATGAGTCTAGGATGGGAGAAGCCTTCTTCAGAATGTTATCTTTAAGGTGGGGCCTTAAATGATGAGTTTGTTGGGTGTGGCTACTAGAGCTCTTGAGAGATGTGCCCTCTTCAACTTAGGAGAAAGGAACATGGGGTACGTGATGCTTCTACTCTCACTGATTATTTCTGATTGTGGTTTTAATGGAAACTTGACTAATAGCTTACTCTCATTTGTATGTACGTAGTTGGTATCTTTGCGAAGCACGTGTTCATGAGTTATCTCAGCTGTTCCTCATCTATGGGTACAGCATGCAAATAAATTCTGATGGATATAAAGACTATGCAGGTGCCTTTCCAAAACTCAGTATCTAAACTCTGGAACTGGATGTGGTCTTTATACTGTCAGGCACACCTTAACATGGGTGAGGCTGTGCCCTGGAGACCCTCTGCTTCTAGTAGACAGCTCTCTGAATATAAGCTCTTGGCTTCAGGAGGCATGAAGCTCCAGTAAGTTGAGTGCAGAGTTAAAAGTGGAGGGTGGAGGGAAATGTCAATAGGAAACCTTCAGATGTGATTAGTAAGTATGTGAAGTTTGCCAAAGGCAACATACCATGTGAGGAAATTGACCTTAGTGCCAGAGGGCTCAAGTAGAGGGTATGTGAGCTCAAGCAGGCTCTGGAGCAGGAGATACACCTACATCATGCTCTGATGTCTCAAGCACTTGCTCTATATTTTAAACACAGTGGGGGGAAAAATCAGTGAATTTTTATCCTTGGCTCATTTTTCTTTAGTTTGTTTCTTTTCCTGTTTACCTTTTCTTATCATCTTTTGAGAGAACCATATATTAGGGATATTCCTCTTTTGTGTTATATATAATGCTTTTTTAGCCTACCATTTGTCTTTTGACTTTTCTGTAAGGCAACAGGCAATGTAAACAGTTTTAGTGATTATATTTTCATATCTACCTTCAGTTTTTCTTCTTTTGAGGCATTTAGATATATCTTATTTAAAAATGTCAAAGAACTCTCCCACTCAAAATTATACAAATATATAACTTTCCTTCTGATTTTGTATTTTTTCTTTTTACATTTAAGTTCTATATGGATTTTTTTTTCCCTGCATGATGTGAGGCAGAGTATAACTTTATTTTATCCTAGAAGGTCATTTACAAAAGCAGACAGTTAAGGAGAGGGCATGTATTTTCATTGATACTTGCCACATTTTCTCACAAGAAAATCAAAATTAAAATAATAAACTATTTTTCACATATCAACTTGGCAAAACCCTAAAAGACTGAAAATACTTAATGTTGTTGAGGGTATAAAAGGAAATAGAATTCTCATATAGTGCTGGAGGGATTGTGAAATTGCTGTAACCTCTTTGGAAAGTAATCCAGCAGAATCTATTAGGGGTTAAGATCCTCATACCCTTCTGCAGAAAAATTCCATTAGAAAAACATGTGTCTAAAATAAAAGAATTAGCATGTGTGTAAAAATGCTTGTTGTACATTGAATATAGTGATTTAAAAAAAAACTGAAAAAGCTCATCAATAAAGACCAACAGGAAAAAAATCATGATTTATCTATGCTGTGGAATATTATGAAGATATTATAAAGAATGAATTATGGGTATGTGTTAACCTAAAGGAATCTATGTGATGTATATTTTTAAATAAAAACTAAAGTTTAGAGTAATATGTATGGTCCTATTTTGCAATGTGCTGACTTTTGCATTGTAGGAATCTTTTTTGGGATATATTTTGTGTTCTTTCCTTTTGGGAGGAGTGAGGACGTGGTGGCAGTGATATTTTGTGAGGCTACATTAATGAGTACTTTTCACATCAAGATGATCTGATACACCAACATGAGAGATTTCATGTCAGCGTGTAATTAGCATTTCATAAGAACCAGACTAGGGAAGAAGAAATCTGAATTCCATTTTGATTTACATTTTTGGGGTATGTCATTGTACCTGATATCTCTTCCTCTAATGCCTATTGGAGAAACAAAGAAGAAAAAAATCAAGTACTCCAAATGCCCCTGAAATAGGGCAGCATAGGGCAAGATACATTTCCCGTAATGTTCACATTCCCTATAAAGACTAAGGTTTACGTGTCATAACCGAGTTTCATAGTTTCAGCCTACCAATTAAGGACCACCATTTTTTCATTTCAGAAAGATGCAGTGACCTGCCATTTTTAGCATGTAGAAAATGTCAGCCCAACCTGGGTCACAGTCCAGTTGACTTCACACTTCACACGCAGAAGGAATGCAGGCGGATCTCAAAGCTGAGACCTTATCAAAATCACCTGTAGATTTAACAAATGCAAATACAACCCCCTAGACTTATCCCAAATATACTGAATTAGAGTTTCCAGAAATTGGACCCAGGAATCTATTTTTAAAAATGATTCCCAGGTGATGCTGATGCATCTCATTTATAGGCTATTGTTTGTGAACTACTGGAAAAGTCTATTAAATAAGAAAGTCAAGCTGCCTGCCAAAGGTAATGTAGGCAGTGATGACAACAAGCATTTTTAAAGCCTCTACTATCAAAAAGTACCATTTACATGAAGTTAACCTTTATGTAGGTTAGCAGAATACATAAAATTCAAACATGTTTGAAAATTTTGCAGTATTTTTTCCACATTTGAAAAGGCATTGATCCATGCTTTGGGTTCTTTTTAAAAAGTAACATACCAACCTTGTCAATTAAAAAAAAAAAAAAAAGAAAGAAAGAAAAGCATAACCTTGAACCTCTACCACTCTTGTGCACCTGGCCCTCCCCATCAAATTCCTCATATTGGTTACATCTAGACATATGCATATGCTTTGTTTTAAAAACGCAGTGGCCTGGGCAACAATATACTTTAAAATTTCTGCAAAAGTAAAGCTAGTATACAAATCCTAGTTGTATTATTCCCTTATTTCTTTTCTGAGTAATGGATGTGTGACTTATTTAAAAGTCAAAAGGAAATCTATTAACACCAGACCTTCAATATCTGAAACCCTTGAAGAATATTACCACTAACAGAAAAAGAAAGACCAAGTTGAAAGAGAACCTTTCAGAAAGACTGAGACAAAGCAAATGGCACGCATGGTATTTCTCTTTAGCCTCTGAGGCAGTAAAGTACCAGATGTCATACAACAAAGTCTGAGGGGACCATGTAACCTAATGGGCGTAGCCAGAGTGCTCAGCTTAAAAAGCTCTCGTGCTTATAAAAAGAAGCAACTTGGCACCATTAACTCCATATGGTAGATTTAGGACATTTTTTTTCCCCAGCCTGCATTTAATTTATTTAAACATTTGAAATGCTTGCCCTTCGTATTAAAAGGGAGGTCATAAGTGAATAAGATGTTTGTTCAGCCCCTAATTAGGAGATCTTTCACATAGTAGGTTGCTTCGTAAATATTTAGTAATGGTGTTATCTAGCAACTTCTAATTGGACAGTTGGAAGAGGAAAGATCAGCTCAAGTTGATCTTAAGTGCTGGAAGCTATGCAGTATACCCAGTGACTTCATTCTCTAATGGAGGCAGCCAGGAAATGATCAACGTGGCAAAGAGGATCTAGAGCAGAGCTCTAATTGCACAAAAAGCCCTAATTCAAAGAAGCTGCAGTGAGCCATTTGTTAAGATTCAGTGTACACGATGCAGATATATAAAGTTACCCAAAGGTCTATCAGTTTTGTCTGCTCTACTTTTTTCAATGTCTTTTTCTGAATGTCTGCAAATTATCCAAATAAATGCAGCATCCCTCACACTTCTCTGACCACTTCTCTTTTTTCTCCATAATTGGTGTCCATCTCTGTCCCCACCCCCTCCATTGCTGAGGTTGTCACTCAGGGCTTAGTGTCTGTGAGCTCTTAGTTCTCTCTGCAAGATGTTGATCATTTTCAAAGCTTTAGCTGTTGCCTGTGTTCTGATGACTCTTGAGTCTTCATTTCCAGCCCTGGCTTCTTCCCCATAACTCAGTCCCATATGTCCAGTTGGCTGTTGGACATTTCCAAGGGAATTCTTCCATGCCAACTTCTCTAAAACAGTTCATTTTATTTCACATGCAGTCTTCCCTTCCACTTTTCCCTATTCTCAATTTAGAGAAATCCAACCACCTCGAATCTAAACCTCCATTAGTTTTCTTCCTTCCTTAGTGTAGTAGCTCACCCAGGTCCTATCGTTCCTTCACTATCTCCCACCATGGTTCCATTCCTCTCCTGCCACCTTCATTAGTTTATGCCTGTGTGTCCATGATCACTTCCTACCTTGTTTTTCTGCTTCCAGATTCTCACCAATCAGTTCACTTTGCACATCTGTACTAAATTTATCTTTCGAAAGTGTTTACTGCCATATTGCTCTGAAATCCAGAATGATTTGGTGGCCCATGACATCTCAGGAATCAAATCCAAACATATTTATTTAACTTTCAAGGCCCACAAGTTGGCCCTCTGTAGCATGATCCTTTCTTGTTTTCGTTTTTTTTGTTCACTTCAAAATAAATCTGATGGGAGGAATAAGTTCTAGGGCTCTATTGCAGAGTACAATGGCTATAGCTTAAAGCAACGTATCTATGTGAATGTATTTTTTATTTTTAGATATTTATCTGTTTTTTGATGTGCTGGGGATTGAAACCAGGAACTCACACAAGCTGTACAAGTACTCTACCACTGAGCTACATCTCTAGCCCTAGTTTATATAATTTTATAAAGAACTAGAAAACTCTGAAGGCTTCAAGCATGAAGAAATTATAAAAGTTTAAGGAGATGGGAATGCCAAATATACCGATTTGATCACTGCACATTATAAATGTGTCAAATTATCACACTGTACACCACATATACATACAATTTTTTGTGCAATTGTATGTGTCAGCTACAAAAAGAAAATCTGATCAATGTGATTCTGGCCTATTTCTACAAAGAGGACCATGATATGACCATACTCCATTCATTCCATTCATACCCATACAGGATGCAGTCCTTCATTCCGCCCACCAATCTGAATTGTCCCTACCCTCCACCCTCTTGTTTCAAGGTTCTCTTTCTTATCATTAACCAAACAAACCCACAGAAACATCTCTCATAACTTTTATTCTCCAGTTTTCAGTACCTGAAGCGTGAAGCCCATCTCTTCAACTATTTGATATACATTTCACAGAACTTTATAGGGAGTAAATGCTTAAAAAAGATTTACCATTTTGATTAGATTTAGATCCTGTGTTATTGTCTTGATGATGATTCTCTATTTAACTTGCTCAAAGTAATGAGGGGGTGGGGTGGGAAGGGGATTGGCAGCAGGGTTAGATTTTTCCTCCTAAGTTTCAAATGGGAAGATAGCTCTTGAACTGAATTAACCCTCCCCAGCTATGTTCAAATAATCAACAGCTCCAAAAACAAATCTGCTTGGGAAAGGTACCAGTCCAGACATATTATCTGGCCTGCGTACATACCCTTCCCCACAGCTAGTGCATCAGCCATGGCTCTAGTCTAGGAGCATGAGGTGATAGATGTAGGCCAACATGGCTTCCCTCAGGTTTTGTAAAGAGTATGCTCCTGAACTATATCCAGAAGAACAAGTTTTCAAATGTTTTTATATTTTCTGTAGTCCAAAATAATTTTTAAAACATCAAAGAAAAAAGAACCGCAATATACGTTTTAAAACCTTTGTATGCGTTTCTGGCTAGAACCATTATTTTCTTTACTGTGCCACCAGACAACATTGGAATTTAAAATATTTCACAGAATCTGAAGGTCTATAAGAATAAGTTAAATATTCTAGAAAATGAAATGGTGGATCCAGAGATTATCCAGGGAGGCTGACTTGGGAGAATGCAAATGTAGTTCTTCTGGAAGGCAGAATAACAGAATGAATGTTACACACAGACCTGCCTACCAGTCTATGTCAATTTGTGTTACAGATTTGGCTCTAAACATGTTTTTCTTTCCAAGTCTACCTTTGCTAACAGTATGTCAACCAGGCCAGAATCAAGGCATCCCACTCAACTCTCCACGGGAGAAATCTGTCCCCTGCAACTTCCTGTTTGTGGCTGCCTCACTCCAGTTCAGCAATCATGTGGCCATCTCTCTTCAGTGTTTCAAATTTCCATTTGCCTCTCTTTGGGGGACTTTCGTGATTGCTTGTAAGGCCACAAGGACACTCTGGGGCAATATCCCATCTCAAAATCTGTAACTGAAAGCTCAATCCTTGTCCCTAATGCCAATTAATGTCAATTTAATAATGAGGACACAGTTTTGAGAAAAAGGAAAAAGTTGTTTTATTGCTTTGCTAGCAAAGGAGAATCACAGGGGACTCCTGTCCCAGAGGCTGTGATTCTGCCCATCAGGGAAAGCAGAGGGCTTTTAAAGGACCTCTTCAAGGGTTGCATTCTAGGTGTGCTCTGGTAGTGGGTTCCAGGGCGCCTGATGGTGTGTTGGAATTTACTTGTTAATTTGGGATATATTCAGATATTCACTTCCCAGATCCTCTGGTAGACATCTCCTTCCTTGGAGCACAGCAAACTCAAGGTAATCTTGTGCCCAGGGACCAGGTTAGAGTGTGGGGAAGAGGAAAAGGAAATCACATCCCTTTTAAAAATAAGCCTCAGAGCTATATTCAAAAGGTGAAGTGGACAAGTTACAATCCTTAACCACACCTGGGATGTCTAGCTTTTGCCATATAAGGTAATAGTCACAGGTTCCAGGCGGATCTTTTGGAAAGCCATTGTTTAGCCTACAAAATGTCGAGCTCCTGTTACTTTGTACATATCCAATGCTACATAATTTTTAAATCACAGGGCAGCAAGATGTTGAAGAATATACACCATATGGGTTACAGTGGTTATCTTTTGGGAGTGGCTTGATGGGGAATTTTCATTTTTCAACATGATGTTTTTGAAGCATTTTACTCTTTTATAAAGAGCCTGTGATTGATATATTTGTATTTGGGGATAAAACAATAAGGATTAAAGTGGAAAAAAGATACTTGCGGCAGTCTTAAAGGAAGCTAACAATGCCCAGTTGGGCATCTTTTTTCTCTATTTTATAGCACTAATTTCCACTCCCCCCTTTCATCCCTGTGCAGCTGCTCCCCTTTCACTCATCTGTGTAATTTGGATTGAAAACACACTTCAGGCAATTACATCCAAACTCAGATTTGCTTGGCTTCAAAGTCCCTGCTGCTCCCTCTGTTGCAGGCTGTTTTTCCTAATTTCCTCCTTAAGAGGCCAAAGAAAGAAATTTCCAGAAGGAAAGAAATGAGGAAAACAATTGGAAGGAATGGGGAATTTTCTTTTTCGACCTGTTGTCTGAAATCTTTCATTATACTGTTTTTTTTTTTTTCCCTGCCAACAAGAGTTGCAGTCTCCTATGAGTACCTGGGAAGGAATGTGTTTCTCCTTCATATCTTAATCTCTGCCTGTGGAAGGTTTTCTTTTGCTCTGCTTCTCTGTATCACTCATTCACCTCCTCATCCTCTTTTCTTGGAGCAGTTGACTACTTTTTCAGGTATTGTGAACAACAGGCTGGGAACACCATTGTGAATAAAGTCCAGGCCTTAAAAAGAGTTAGAGTCAATTTTTTTTTCCATCTAAAGAATGTTTCATTAGCTTAAAGAACAAACTTGTAAACCTCATAATTATTCGTTAGATTTATTAATCTGTACTCACTATTATGTCTATTTGGCCACACCAATAAAGGTGTTTGTATTTAAGTGTGACAGAGGACATTTTCCATTGTTTTGGTGAGATAGTCAAGTGTTTTTACATATATATGTAATCAAGCATTTAATTAAATCAACTTGGCTAACAACTAGGTACACTTATTGTACTGTCTAATCACGGAGGTAAACACAGCTGGTGTGGGCATGTGGCTGGAATGCTCTGGAAAATGGGGAGTGGGAGATCTGTTAAAGGCTGCCAATAAAACCTTCCTTTAATTCACTTTGAACATTGCAGCGAGGAGCTAGCTTTCACTCAGAATGAAGGCAGTGGCAGAATAGCTCCTTTAAAAAAAAAAAAAAAAAAAACGGGGGTGGGGGCCCCAGAAGGTTGGTGAGTTGTAGAAAATGTGTGGAACAGAGCTCCTCAAACTGTGCACAGAAATCACCTGGGGGTCTTGTTAAAATACAGACTGATTCATGGAGACTGGGCTAGGGCCTGAGATTCTAACACAGCCGCACCGGTGCCCCACCACACTACCACTGCTGAGGCTGGTCTTACAGACTACTAAGGCTGATTCCCAAGAACAAGAGGAATCGGCCAACCTGCCCAAGTTCACTGCTGTTGTGAAATTGAGAAAAAAATTCAGAGCTTGACCCTGCAGTAGTTGCTGTCACCATACCTTTTCATTTCAGTGGCTGTCATATTATAAATATATTTGGTCTTTGTTCCTGATTCCTGGAACATAGCTCCTAAAATTCTTAGAGCCTTAAAGTGATATGGTGTCTTCTGTATGCTAATGGGTGATTGATTGCTTAGGGATGGAGGCTGATCTTCAGAAAGACAATGGCATGACTAGGGAGTTGAAACTTTCAGTTCCATCCCCCGACAACCCAGGAGGGGACAGAGGCTGGAGAATGAGTTTAATCACAAACGGCCAATGACTTACAGTCATTCTTATATAATGAAACTGATACCGCAGTTTACCAGTGGATGAGTTCTGCTTCCTCAGGTGTTGAAGTATAACAGCCAGAGGAGCACGCCAAGGCAAGCATATATTAAGCAGGTTTTATTTAAAAGTAGCAGCACAGACTTCTCCCGGGAGGGAGAATGCTGACATTCTAGAATCCCAAGAAGTGAGCACACCCTACAACTTTTATAGATTAGCGTTTCCCCACTTACCTCCCTCCTTCCTGCCTATGACCCAGTGAAGTGGCAAGAAAGGTGGGAGGCAGATGGCAGGGGGAAGGGCCACAGGGAGGATTCAGGCAGGTAGGGGCCCAGGGGGCATTAATTAGCAATTCCCTGCCTATATTTTTTTTGGAGGGAGGGGTAGTTAGGCAGGTTACCTTAGTAATCAAAAGGGCTCTGGAGACACTGACATTCCAATCTCCCAGGGGTGGTTTCCAACTTCCCAGACTCTGATGGCCTCCATTCCTCGATTTGACCAGATTTCCTATTCTACACTAACTATCTGTCCTCAATTCTGGCTTCAAGACCTCCACAAAAAGCCCTCGATGACAGGGATTGTAGAGCTTCTAGGTTGGTGAGCACATCAGGGTTCCCAGAGGATGCAGCTTCCCGAGACGGCATGGCACTCTGCAAACCCCTCTGTGCCCCCCTCCAGTTTCTTGCCCATTCCGTCTTTTCCATTTGGCTGTTCCTGAATTGTATTTTTAATAATAAACAAATAAAGTGACTTCCTGAGTTATGATAGCTATTCTACCAAATTTCTGAACCAAGAAAGAGGGTCATAGAAACCAACCTCTGATTTATAATTAGAAGTATGGGAGGCCCAGGACCTAAAAGTGGCTTCTAGAGTAGGGGTAGTCAGGCAAGACTGGCTCTTGATCTGTGCTAACTCTGGATAGTTAGCATCAGAAGGGAACTGAACTTAGAAAACCCAGTTGCTATCTGTAGAACTGGAGAATTCCTTGGGGTGGGGGAAAACCCCACACAATTGTTGTCAGAAGTTTGGGAATAACAGTGGTTTCAGTGCATGGTTCCTTTTTCAGTGACTTAAAGAGGATCTAATCCAAAAGAGGCACTTTTGTGATTTTGGAAGCCTAGGATAGCTTCTTTGTTCCTTAGTTGCTTCATTTCATCTGGGCTTCAGAAAGCATCTGTGTTTTTAACTTCCCAAATGACACCATGAACTCATTGAGATCCCATGGTGCTGGATGTGTGTTAAGTAGTCAACAAATTTGTCTGTAATTGGATGCTACGACTTCTCTATTTCTATAAAACCTTTCCAGTAAGCCCAGTCTGTGAGCTCCACTTCTGCCAATAAAACCACTGAGAGCACTGAGGAAGGCATTTTATTCTAAACTTTAAAGGTTAACAAGGATTAAAGGCAGATTTTAGGTTGAGGGTTAGTATTAGGATACCCGGAGGTCCCTGAGATCTTTGGTGACATTGTCACCACCAGAACACACTGGTTTCTCTATCCTCACTGTAGGCTTGTGCTTTTAGCCCCCCAAGGACACCTTAATCCTCAGTCAGGTGAGTTTCCCTTTCAATCACTTTCCCTTCTGGTTTTGTCACCCTGCCCCCATTCCTGAGATGACCCTGTGTATCTTTAGAATGGAGGTGGGGTGAAGAGATCATGGGCCAGCTTCTACCACGAAACATTTTGTTCATGTAGAATACATGCTGTATTTATGGTCAGAATTCAAACTTATGGATACTTTGAATATTTCGATGACAACCTTCTAAAGAGGGGTTAGAGAAGAACGGAGGAACTTTAGATTATGTAGAGGGAAATGAGAGGGGAGGGTATGAAAGGTGGTGGAATGAGACAGACATCATTACCCTATGTACATGTATGATTACACGAATGGTATGAATCTACATCGTGCACAACCATAGAAACAAAAAAGATGTACCCCATTTGTGTACGATAAATCAAAGTGCAGCCTGTAAAAATTTTTTAAAAATTAAAAAAGATCTCATTTCTGGCTAGAAGTGGTAGCTGTGAGGTCTTTAAAAGTACTTTTGAGATCACTGTTGTTTGAATCGGGAGCTTGTGTAAAACCAGACAATTAAAATTTATTTGTAGCTGGCTTTCGTCAGTCATCAGAGCACCTGAATTTCAGCTTAGTTCTTGTACTAAGGAAGAAGACAGAAAGTAAATAGCATTTGAATGCAGCTCTAAGTCTGAAATGTTTACAGCAGTTAATTTAATATAGAAAACTAAAATAGTCTTCCACTTGCCAATATCAGTCTTCTCTTGGAATTAAAGAAAAACTAAACAAAGTCATTTAGAGATGGGGAAGTACTTAAAATGCCCATTGTGTCAAATGCCTGTGATGGAAACTGCAATTATAAATCTGGGTGACTCAGAAGTATTGGATGAAATATTCCCAGGCAGTGTATAAACTGCCCGGGGCACTAACTGTCTGCTTATTACACAGAATGTGTGTGTTTCGAGTTCCACCGAGCTTAATTGCTAGAGCAGAGAGAACTTTTCTCCCGCTTTTAAAAAGCAGAGCCATGAGTTGATTACATGGGATTTTGGGGGGCCAACTGTAAAAACCCCAAACAAGGAGACAATGTGGCTAAGTATCCTAGGAGACAAGCTGCTTGACCAGTTTCTCTTATTTAGGCTTTCTTCGTTTACCAAAACAAAATTTCAGGTATTTATTACAATGATCAGCATGACCATTGAAAAATGAGGGGTGTCCCTAGAGAAGGAGCAAATTGTATTTTGGGGAGAAGGTTTTCTGAGTATTTTAAATTTCTGTCCCCTGCCACCCACTTGCGCCTCCTCTCTGAGCTTCTAGGAGGAATCCTTAAACTGCTCAAGAGGATTTGTGCTTTCAGTTTAAGCTTTCCAAAAATAGTTCAGAGGTTGCTCCTTTGGATCTTTATCTTGCTGTTGTCTGTAAGATCATGTCCTACTCTGTGGAAAGTCCACCAGTACTTAAAATATGTTCCATGTGTCTCTGGGCTTTGTGGTAGCATGAAAACACTATTGATTCATGTGATTGTTGATTTCAGTCTCTGAAAAAATTCTCCTTATTACCATTCCAATGTAACTGGCAGTCAGAGACCACCTCCTGAGTGTGCAACCATGTGTCTATAAAGTGGTACAGTGGCTGTCCTGATGCCATCAGAACTTCTACAACATAATGTGTAGCCCCAATGGTCCAACAGCAGTTTCTCTCCAAACTGTATCAAGGCCTCAGTAGATTGGAGCTCTGACCTTACTGCATTTCAGCCCTGAAATGTTACTCTTCCCTGTGGCTAAGCCATCCCTGCATTCTTGAGCTATGTGGCCCAAACATGCATGTCAGTGTGGGTCCCTGCAACTTACCAGGCTAAAGGGATCTTCCACCGCTGTTTTTTCTTGGGGTACACTTGCCACAGGGCTGCTGACTGGAGTAGTACTAAACTGTCTTTCCCTTTACTACCACTCTTTACCTCGTGTTGAAACTTTTGTGGCTGAGTAGCTCATCATCAGATTCCTTTCTTTATTCCCAATTGTCTTGCCATGGTCTCTGGACTCACTCTTTGAGAAATGGCTCATGTGAGGTGCACTTCTAGCTTTTAGACGTGTGTGTGTGTGTGTGTGTGTGTGTCCCCACACATGCACACATATACACACTGTTGTTGGGGACAGGGTTCAGGCTGTACCTCTCCCACCTACCCCCATTCCCCCAAACAAGAGCCTTCTCAGAGTTCCAGTGAACTGATGTAGACAGACAAGAGGAGGGTCGGGGCCCACTCCATGGACTGGATTTATCTAAGTCTGCTCACCAGCCCAAAGCCCCCTCCTGTATCCTGGGGTACTGGAAATGCTTGCTATAACATAATTAGCTAGTTTCATATGCTTATTAAAAACCGTTGATGAATCTGATTTTTTCTGGACTATTTATCATAGTCTGGGATTTCTAACAAATTAACATTTGAATTGTGTATTTGTTGAGGGTTTATTGTGAGCAAGTAACAAACCAATTCCAGCTACTTTAGATCAAAATGGGCAATTCATTACAAGGATTCAGGGTAGGTTCTGGAAATTTCAAAACAAGATGATTTCCTCTAGAACCCTAGTTTATCTATACTTTCTTGGCAGTCTTTTAGTTTCACAGTTGAAGTTCCAAATTCTGAAGAGAAAGAACCTGATGTCTTCCCACCTATGGTCCAGTCAGTTAAGGCCAGGGACACAGCCTTAGGTAACTTAAACCAGACATCTGGCAGCCACCCCTGTGGATAAGGTTACAGAGATAGGAACTGGACAGGGCTCCCAAAAGCATCTACCATAAGGGAATATCTTCATATTCTTTAATTAAAACAAATGTCTTGATCCAACTCATGATTCATACAAGGCTATTTTACATATCCTTCAGAAAGAAAAGGAACCTTGAAAGTAAACCCATTGGTTATGAACTTGAGTTTCCTGGACCCCTAAAGATACAAACATGGGGTTCTGGACATTCTTCTACCACTCTAGAATTTCAGAAAGACCCTCATTTATTTACCATAGTTAAGTTTCACAGGCTCTTGAGGACCCAGAGTTTCTTTGCTTTGGGCTAACGTGGTATTAACTTGATTCAGTGATGGTGGTTTTATCTTCACCATGAGAAGTATTCATTGTATATGATTTTTTAAAAGTAATTGAGAAGTGATCTAACTCCAGTATAGTAACAGTAGAAAACTGATAGCAAACCCTCATGCAGTGTTTCCTGTGTGCCTACACCCTCCCCAGCACTGCAGACATGATCTTTCCAAACCTGAGTTTTAAGGAAGAGGAAAAGGAGTCCTTAGGTGGCAGAGATGATTGGGAGCCAGTTACTATAGTTAGGTTCAACCTCTGCGGTTCCTGATGCAAAAATAAAAACATCTGCTCTGAACAGGGAGTTACAGTTCTTCCCAGGAAAAATTTCATAAATGAGCTTTCTTTTGCTTGCCACCCTTGAGCATGGTTCAAACCACAGTTTCACACATTCCTAAGTTGTAGTGTTGGTCTGTGGATAAAAATCATCCTTCAAAGTTTTTGCATTTCTCTTACTTTATGGGGGATCTGAATAACTGCTCAGACCTTCCACTCTAGCTCTCTGTTGTGTTGATGAGAGGGAGGGCTATCGGTTGGATGCACTCAAGCAAAATAAGATAAATCACTAGACTACAGAACATCTTCATGATTCATCATGTAGGGATATTGCACCCTTGTTCTTTAAAGAATTTGAGATATATTCTCTGACTTGCCACATGGTTTCCAAGTCATGGCATGTCTAGCCCTTTAAAACAAAGAAATAACTGGCTAATAATAATTCAGATTCAAAAACTGAATATTACCTGTTAGTTAGATATTGAACTAGGTACTTTTTAAAAGTACACTCCACAACATTCTGAGATGAGTGATATTATTTCCTTTTACAGATAAAGCAACTGAAACTCAACAAGATTAAATACATTGATTTGTAAGTTACTTAATAGCACTCTAAAACTGAAGCTATAAAGTTCCAGGCAGCCAGGACTGTATTTCCTATTAGTCTCAGAAACTAACATAAAAACAGGTCTGTAATAAATACATCAATAAGAATTAAGTTCATGAATCTATCTAGCTTCTAACTTCATGCTCTTTTCATAACACTGTGTTTCATTTGAAATCATCCAGGGAGAAAAAACAATTATGTTTATATAAATAATTACATCTAAAATAGTCTATGGTCAGAGCATGTAGGCAACATAGATGGTCCTCCACTCTATGGAGTCGATTTAGGATTTTTTGACTTTATGATGACATGAATCTGATACACACTGAGTAGAAACTACTTTGAATTTTGATCTTTTTCTGGGTTGGTGATATATGGCAGGTCACTCACCATGCTGGGCAGGGGCAGTGAGTTGCAGCTTACAGTCCCCTTGGCCATCACACAAGGTTGAATAACTGACACTCTGCAGCATACTGTGCTAGGCTGTGATGTGTGATAGGTTAGATGGGTAGGTGTATTAAATGTAGTTTTGACTTAACAATATTTTTAACTAGTGTGGGTTATCAGAATACATCCCCCTTGTAAACAGAGGAGCATCTATGAATACTTCTAGCCATTGTTTTATTTTCACATGTTGCTGGCATAAGGGAGGTTCCTTGGAGAAAATGGAAATAACTCATCGCAAATCCAAGGTTGAGGGTCAGCATTTTATGTTTTAGTGCCAGCATGTCATTGTTAGAAATAACAAAACAGACCTACTAATTCTGGATATCTTTCTTCTCAGAAAACAGTATATAAAATTCAACTCTCTTAAAGCAAATTATTTTACATGTTCTCTTGTCAGTAGGTATAGTTGTTGATGTTTTAGAGTAGTACAAACATACTTTCTGTGAACTTCAGATGAAGTTGCTGAAAGAGACAGAGGACCCATGTTATGAAAATCATCCTTAGGGGAAAATTGCCCAAATTTTATGCATACATTTGTTGATCATACTGCATTGTTTTGACCCTGGAATTCTAGCCCTATTGATTCATTTGTCTCCAAAGATACACCAAAAGAATCGCAACATCCAGTGACTTCCAAGCCCTTTACAAATCCAAAACTGAAAAACACTTTTTTGTTTGATTTTGGTCCAGAGAAATACCTTCCAGTGATTACTGGAGAAAATGGCTGTATTGATTCAGAACAATGATTTATATTAACTTAGCAAATATAGTTTGGGGTCAATTGCCAGATAGTAGTTTTTCTTTCAGAGTTTATAAACTCCCTGGTATTTGTAAAACAGAAAGAATGTGTGCTATTTGACTTGTAACCATGATTATTCAGTAAACCACTTTAAGTAAATACATAAACATCTGGCTCCAGAGACCAGCAAAGACATCAGAGTTTCAGATCTGTAAATAGTGCCCTTCTATTAAAGATATACTAGAGTATTTAAAACACACTTTAAAAATGTTTTTGGAGAAGTATGTAAGAACATCTCTGGTTTCATAAACTTCATAATTATATGAGCCAAATGTAATATTTATACCAGAAATTTATGAATGCTTTTTAAGTTTTGAATCTCTTTCTGATTCTGATGACTATTAAATACCCATTTAACAAAAATGGAAATACAAACTGTTACGTAGAACTTGAGAGAATGCTCCAATCTCTGAAGCTTGTCCATCTTAGTTAAAAATATAAATACCATTTTCATATTAAGGTTGAAAGCCTACTTGGATTAAAAATGATGTATAAATTATTATTTATTTGCCTGTTTTTCTACTTAGCCATTTTCCACTACCATGGTATAGCTGTCAGTACCCAAAAATCATATAGCATTTGGGATCACATGGCAATATGGCAATTGATAAGATGCCATCCTTTTGGGTCTTTCTCATTTCAACTGGTTTGTATTGCTCACCTTCTGTAGAGGAGCCTGCATGAGCTTCTGATCATTCCAGCGTGTGGTTTCCTATGGAACTTTATTTAAAACCATATTTGGGAAATAGAAAGGTATGGACTAGAATATAGTAACAGAAGGTACCATTCTTGCCTTTGCCAATGTCAGTTAGTTAAAATAACCTGGGTGTAAGTGTCTTTGCCTTTCCTAGGTGGAGGCAGTTATCAAGCGTGCCCTGAGTAGCACAAAGGACTTACAAAACAGATGTCTGCTCGAGACTCTCACAAATCCTGCTGGAGAGAGGAAAGCCATCCCTGAAACAGGCATTACAAAAAGAAAATGCTGAATTACTCAGTTTAGATATAAAGTAGGAAAAACTTTTTGATTTGTGCTGATACTGACATCCAGTAGAAATTAGATCATTACAGGCTAAATGTATATTTCTCAGAGTGCGTTACCAAACTTATTTGATCACAAAACCTATTTTATAATACACATTAAAATCCCCAAGGAGCACCCTGGAGAATTCTGAACTAGAATAATCATGGGAAATACCGGGAAAAAGAGGATCTTGAGAAATAGGTGGGATATGAGTTAAGTATAATCTAGAATCACCTGCACCAGAATGACCAGGAGTTATTTAAGAAAAAAATGACGGACCCCTACCTTTGTCCTATGGGATCATGATTTCTAGTATAAGGGCCTTCATCTCTGCATTCTTATTACAACAGGTAATTTTTACTGTGTGGTGAAGATGACAACCACACACAGCAGATACGATAAGAAGGGAAGGCATTCATTACTGTCTGTAGCCCGTACTGAATAATAAAATGCTTTGGGCTCTTTGAGTTTCATCTCAAAACTTGATAACTTATAAAGAAAAATGTTATAAGATTTTGTGTATGGCTACATTTATCAGACTAGCATTTGCTGGACCCAATAGAATGAATGCCTGATATTTATGATTTACTCACTAAAGATTCCTTTGTATCCTTTAAAACATTTGTTCACTTCCTGCCAAACAGCCATGATTCAAATAATGCAAGTAATTTCTTACACATGTAAGTTATACATATGTAGTTTCTTTTGAATTTTGTTGAAACAGAAATGTTGGAGGCCTTATATATCTGACTTTGTAGAAACAAAGCAAGGAAATATAAAATTGAGTTTCTTATTATTTTTTTCCCATGACAACAACATTCTGAGTAGAATTTGAGGGTCGGCTAAAGCTAAGGCCCAAGAAAGAGGTGAAAACTCCAATTTATTTTTCCTCATTAGAGAACCTTTTTCTAGGACATAAAATCAGCATACTACAGTGATGCAGCCACATCAGTGTTTATAGCAGATCAGTTCACAATAGCTAAACTATGGAACCAACCTAGTTGCCTTTCAACAGATGAATGGATAAAGAAAATGTGTTTTATACATACACACACACACACACACTGGAATATTACTCAGCCTTAAAAAAGAATGAAATTATGGCACTTACAGGTAAATGGATGGAGCTAGAGAATATCATGCTAGTAAAATAAGCCAACCCCCCCCCCCAAAAAGGTAAATGTTTTCTCTGATAAGTGGATGCTGATCCATAATGGGAGGAGGGCAGGAAAGGATGAAGGAACTTTGGATTGGGCAGAGGGGAGTGTGGAGAGGGGAGTTGATGTGGAGGTGGGAAGGAGGGTGGAATAAGAGGCACATTATTAGCCTAAATACATGTATGACTATGCTACCAGTATGACTCAGCACAGTGTACAGCCAGAGGAATGAGAAGTTGTGCTCCATTTGTATACAATATGTCAAAATACATTCTACTGTCATGTATAACTAATTAGACCAATTAAAAAAAAAGATTACATTTAAGTCAGTGATGAATCCTAACCTTGTTCAAATGGAAAATAAGAAACTGCTTCCCTTTAAAGTTTGGATGTAAAAGGGTTGATGGTTAAAGAGTTAATTTTTTTCACAGACATTTAAAATCATTGTCAAAGTCATTTTAAAATATACATGCCTGTCAAAAAAAAAAACCTTTTTTTTTTTTTAAGGAAAAAAAAGTAATCTAAGTATTTCTTCTGTGAACTGAACACCATTTCCCTTGAGAAAAACATGAAGGGAAATTTTACTAAGTCTCTACCAAGCCTCTGATCCTTTATATCTGTTATCTCATTTAATGCACAAAAAAACTCAAGGTGATTCATCTTGGAGCTATTTTTATAGATTAAGAAAATAAAGCTAAAAGAAGTTAGATAGACTTCTTAAGGTTTTATGACTGCTAAATTGGCAAAATCGGAATTTAAAGACTCCTTTAGCATTGTTTTCCCCACGAGATGACATTGCCTCTAAGAATAGCAGAACTCCCTAGGTGGTGTCTAACTCAGGACTCTCCCCTCTTCCTTGCAACAGACCATTTCCATGGAGGCAGTAGCCTCTAGCGGTTCCAGCCCCTTGGGTTTGCTGACCTGGGGGCTCTGATCAGCCTCCTGGTGTTGCTAGGGTTTCCTACTCCTCACAAGTAGTATGGAGCCATGATTACTGTCATGGACTTAGTGTGACAGTGACTAGTAGCCTAAACTTGAACAAACTGCCCAATCATTCTGAGACAGTTTCCTTAGTTGCAAACTAAGAGCAATGTCTACCTCACAGAATTATGTAGGTTTAACTGTTTTCCTCAAGTAAAATTTACATACAATAAGATGATTCAGTTTTAATATGCAATTCAGGGACCTAAATAAATGTATTTAGTTGGGTAACTGCCACCACAATCCAGTTTTAGAACATTTCATTACCCCCTAAAGTGCCATCAAGTCCTTTTTTCAGTCAAGTCCCAGCCCTACTCTTGGCCCTAGAAATAATTCATCCACTTTCTGTCACAATAGATTTGTCTTTTTAAGAATATCATATGAATGGAAGCAGGTATTCCCTTTTTATGTTTTCATTTAGCATGATTTTTTTTTGGAGGGGGTGGGTACTAGGGATTGAACTCAGGGGCACTCAACCACTGGAGCTACATCTCCAGCCCTATTTTGTATTTTCTTTAGAGAAAGGATCTCACTGACAGCCTCATATTTTTGCTGAGGCTGGTTTTGAACTCTCTATCCTCCTGCCTCAGCCTCCCAGGCTGCTGGGATTGTAGGCATGTACCACCGCGCCTAGCCTAGTGTGGTTTTTTGTAGCCCATTAATGTTAGTTGTAGCTTGTGTCAGTATTGCAATGCCTTTGCTGGGTAGAATTCTATTATGGATAGATCATATTTAGTTTTTTTCCCTATCAGTTTATGGAGTTTGGGATTGTTTTGATTTTTAACTATTATGAATAATGCCACTATAAATATTAAGCATACTAGTATAGGAATAGGCTTTCATGGGTAAATACCTAGAAGTAGCACTACTGGGCCACATAATTAGAGTCTATTAAACATTGTAAGATTTTGTCAAACTGAAGAAAGTAGCTATACTATTTTGCTTTCCCACTATGCATCATAGATATTGTTGGTCTTTTTAATATTTGTTATGCTAATGGGTATGTAGTGGTTTCTCCATGTGGTTTTCATTTAAATTTCTCTAATGTGCAATTATTTGAGCTTCCTTGTATGTGTATTTTTCTCAATGTTCATAGTATACATCTTTTATAAAGTATTTATTCAAAATGTATATCTTCTTTTGTTGTCAACATATGGTTATCATGGTGGATATATCATGTGCACTTCAAAAAAAAGTGAATATTCTATTGCTGGTTTTGTGGAATGCATTACAGATCAGGTTAGTTGATGGCATTATTCAGATTTTTTTCTCTTCTAATTTTTCTATGTATTCTGTCAATCACTGAGTAAAGTATTGAAATATCTAAATATGATTTATTGATTCATCTATTCTCCTTTTTATTCTGGAAGTTTTTGCTTCACTTACTTTGGGAATATGTTGTTAGATAACACATACATTTATAATTATTTTTCTATTATAGGGACCCTTTGAAAATTGTGTCTCTAGTGCTTACGTGGCTTAGAATCTGTTTTGCCCATTCCAGCTCTTATGCTCACTATTTGCCTAGTATTTTTTTTCTGTCTTTTAACTTTCAGTGTCTTTGAATTCAAAGTTTGTCTTTATAGACAACATATACATGATTCTTACTTTTTAAATCCATGCCTATAGAATGGAGTGCTTAGTTCATTCATGTCAATATAATTTTTTCTACAGTTAGATTTAGTTCTGCCATTTCACTATTTTCCTTTTCCTTCTTGCCTTCCTCCCTTCCTTCCTTCCTTTCTTTCTCTTTCTCCCTTCCTTCCTTCCTTTTCTTTTCTTTTCATTTTGTTTCTTTTCTTTCGTTTTTGGTACTGGGGATCGAACCACCCACCACCCAGAAGCACTTTACCACTGAGCTACATTCCCAGTCCCTCCCCCTTTTTATTTTTTTAAAAATTATTTATTTTTTATTTTTACAGGCTGCATTTTGATTCATTGTACACAAATGGGGTACATCATTTTGTTTCTATGGTTGTGCACGATGTAGATTCACACCATTAGTGTAATCGTACATGTACATAGGGTAATGATGTCAGTCTCATTCCACCATTTTTCATACCCCCTCCCTCTCATTTCCTTCTACATAATCTAAAGTTCCCCCATTCTTCTCTCACTCCCCATACCCCCATCCCCATTATATATCATTCTCCACTTACCAGGGAAAACATTCAGCCTTTGGTTTTTTGGAATTGGCTTATTTTACTTAGCATGATATTCTCCATTTCCACCCGTTCATTTGCAAATGCCATAATATTATTATTCTTTATGACGAATAATATTCAATTGTGTGTATATGTATACCACAGTTTCTTTATCCATTCATCTGTTGAAGGGCATCTAGGTTTGTTCAACATCTCTAGTAATTAGACAATGCAAATTAAAACAACTCTAAGATTTCATCTTACTCCAATTAGAATGGTTATTATCAAGAACACAAACAATCAGGAATTTTGGCGTGGATGTGGGGAAAAAGGCACACTTTTACATTGCTGGTGAAGTTGCAAATTGGTGCAGCCACTCCGGAAAGCAGTGTGGAGAATCCTCAGAAAATTTGGAATGGACCCACCTTTAGACCCAGTTATCCCCACTCCCCTTTTAATTTTGAGACAAGGTTTCACTAAGTTGTTGAGGCTGACCTCAAATTTGCAACTGTCCGCCTCAGTCTTCCAAGTCACTGGGATTACAAACCACCATGCCTGGCTCTGTTTCTTCCATCTTTTTCCTTCTTCTAATCCTCTGTTCTTTTGTGTAAAGTAGATATTTTTGGCATGCCATTTTAATTTCTCTATTAAATTTGTAGTTCTTTTTCTTTGGTATGATAACATGTGTTTTTAACTTATGATCTGTTTCAAGTTTAACTCTTGACTTTTTTTTTCTCAGAAAAATATGGGAACTTGCCTGGTTCTAGGTATTTACTATACACTCTTTTTTGTTATAGTGTCATACATATGCTTCATGTAAAAGTTTTAAATACAATAGTAAAGATTCATTACTTTAAGCAATCATGTCTTTTCAAGAAATTAAGGGAAGTGTGTGTGTGTGTGTGTGTGTGTGTGTGTGTGTAGAAATCTGTGTATGCATATATACTTACATGTACATATATCCACATATCCATATGTATACAGGTAAAATTTTACATGTACATATCCCCATGTTTCTGATGCTCATTATTTCTTTCTCTGGATCTGAGTAACCATCTGGTTTTACTTGATTTTACCCTGAAGGATCACTTTTAGCATTTTTTGTACAAGAGATCCATTAACAATTAATTTTTTTAGTTTTTGTTTATCCAGAAATATTTTTGTTTCACCCTCATTTTCAAGAAATTTCTTCTCTGGAAAGAAAATTCTTGATTGACAGGTTCTTTTGTTCTTTCAGCACTCCGAATATGCCATTGTCTTTATTTTTATTTTTCCTTTTTACATATACATGATAGTAGAATATATTTTAACATATTATACATACATGGAGTATAACTTATTCTAATTAGGATCCCATTCTTGTGGTTGTACATAATGTGGAGTTACACTGGTGTTGTATTCATATAAGAACATGGGAAAGTTATGTCAGACTCATTCCACTGTGTTCCCCCCTTTCCCATCCCTTTTCCCTTCCCTTCATTCTCCTTTGTCTAATCCAGTGAACTTCTATTCTTCCCTCCCGGCTCCTTATTGTGTGTTAGCATCTGCTTATCAGAGAGAACATTAGGCCTTTGGATTTTTGGAATTGGCTTATTTCACTTAGCATGATAGTCTCCAGTTCCATCCATTTACCGCCAAATGCCATAATTTCATTCTTCTGTATAGCTGAGTAATATTCCATTGTGTATATATAACACATTTTCTTTATCCATTCATCTGTTGAAGGGCACCTATGTTGGTTCCCTAGCTTGACCATTGTGAATTGAGCTGCTATAAACACGGATGTAGCTGTGTCACTATAATGTGCTGATTTTAAGTTCTTTGGGCAATGTCTTGTAGCCTTCATCATTTCTAATGAGAAACTTACCATTATTCATATCATTGTTTCCCTATTAAGTGAAGAGCCATTATTATCTGCTGCTTTTGAGATTTTCTCTTTTTTTTTTAAATTCAAGAAAATTTGACTCTCATAGGCTTAGTGTATTTCCTTTAGTTTATCCTGCTTTGGATTTATTGAACTTCCTAGATTTGTAAGTTAATGTTCTTCACCGAAATGTAGGTCTATCTGAGTCATTATTTCCTCAAAAATTTTCTGACCTTTTTTCTCCACTACTGAACTTCATGTGCATGTTGCAGTGCTGAATATTGAACAACAGATTTCTGAGGCTCTCTTCATTCGTTTTTCAGTCTTTTGTTCTCTATATTTGGGAATAGACAAGTTCAATTTATCTGTCTCCACTTTTTTAAAAATAAAATTCTACCATCTCAAATCTGTCACCTTCCTTTGTCATCTTCCTCTCTGGAACAAGAACTTCCAAACTATGGACTGAGAAATCCATCTCATCAACCTTCAGGATACCTACCTGTCTCCATCTCTTCCAACTTTCCGCATTCCTCAATTTATCCAAGTGTCACAAATAGTCTAATTTCCTCTGTATGTCATGGTTTGAAAAGATTTAGGAAGCTTTACTCTATGGGAAAAAAAAAAACACACACACACAGGATATGGTCTCTACTGAGTTCTCTAGATCTGCTAACAGGTCTTTCAGGAGCAAATATTCTAAGGAAACTTTTCAAAGATCTCTGAACAGAAATTCAACTGCATTTATATAAAATCATCTGTATTAATCAAGGTTCTCCAGAGAAACATATCCAATAGGATATAGATAGGCAGAAAGAGATACATTATGAGGGATCGACTCACATCCTGATGGGGTTTGAGAAGTCCCAGTCTGCCTCTGCAAGTTAGAGGACCAAGGAAGTTGAATAATGTAGTTCAAGTCTAAGCCCAAAGCCTGCAAATAAGGAGAGCTGGTGGTGTAACTCCTGGTACAAGTTCAAAGATGAGCGGACAGCAGCACTGATATCCAAAGGCAGGGAAGATGGATGTCCCACCTCAAGCAGAGAGGAACTCACCCTCTCTCTACTTTTTTGTTGCATTAGGGCTCAATGTATTGAATGATGCCCACTCACAAGGAGAGGGAGATCTCTTTCATCTCATAACTCCAATTATTTTTGCTTTTATCATAGACTTTTTTATTGATATAACATTTGTATATCTTTATGGGGCACATTATAGTAATTCCATACATATATAACATTAATAATTAAATCAGGGTAATAAGCACTTTTATCTCTTTAATCATTTTTATGTGTCAGAATATTCATATTCTTCTAATCATTTTGAAATATAGATTGTTTTCATTCAGTAGTTATCCTATGGTACTATAAGAAAACCAGAACTAATTCCTCCTCTGTTCTACTGCTCCTTACTTAACTTCTTTTCCCACTTCTCAGTTTCTAGTGACTACTGTTCTATTACTTTCTTCTACAAGCTTGACTTTTGAGTTTCCACAGATGAGTGAGAACATGCAATATTTGTCTTTCTGTGCCTGGCTTATTTTGCTTAACATAATGTCCTTCAGTTCCATCAATGTTGCTGCAAACGATAGTATTTCATCGTTTTATGATTGAATAATATACCATTATGTATATATGCACCATTTTTTCTTTATCCATTCATTAGCTGATGGGCATCTAGGGTGATTCAATATTTTAGTTAGTGTGAGTGGTGCTGCAGTAAATACAGGAGAGCAAGTGTCTTTTTGGTATAATGATTTCATCTTGTTTGGATATAGTAGTCGTGTCATTGGATCACATGGTAGTTTTATTTTCAGTTTTTTGAGGAATTGCCATACTGTTTTCCATAAGAACTATACTAATTTGTATTCCTGGCAGCAGTGTATAAGGGTTCCCTTTTCTCTACATTCTTGCCAGCATTTGGGTTTTTTGCTTTTTTTATTTATTTATTTATTTTTGTCTTATTGATGAGAGCCATTCTAACTGGGGTGAAGTGATAGCTCCTTGTGGTTTTTATTTGCATTTTCCTGCTGATTAGTAAGAGTGAGCATTTTTTCATGTACTTATTGGGCATTTTTTTTTTTGTCTCCTTTTTTGGTGTTCTGCTTTTTGAGTTTCTTACATATTCTGGATATTTATCCCAAGTCAGATATTTTCTGCCTCTTAATTTGATTGTCTCTTCACTTGGTTGATTGTTTCCTTTGCTGCTCAGATGCTTCTTAGTTCGATATAATTCCATTTGTCTACTTTTACTTTATTTGCCTGTATTCTTGGGTCCTATCTAAGTAATCACTGCTTACACTAGTGTTTTGAAGCGTTCCCCTATATTTTCTTGTACTTTTATAATTTCAGGTTTTACATATCGGCCTTTGATCTATTTTTAGAGGCCTTTGATCCATTCTTAGTTGAGTTTTGTGTATGGTGAAAGGATGTGTTTCATTCTTCTGCATATGTATATCCAATTTTACCAGCACCATTTATTGAAAAAACTATCCTTTTACCACTATATTTTCTTGGCAACTTTGTCAAAAAAATCAATTGGCTATATGAACATGTATTAATTTCTGGGTTCTTTATTCTGTTTCATTGGTCTATACACCTGTTTTTATGCCAGTACTTTGGCAATTACAATTTTGTAGTATGCTTTGGAGTAAGGTATTGTGATATCTCCAGATTTGTTCATTTTGCTGAGGATTGCATTGGATATTCTGGGTCATTTCTCTATTTCTCTGTTTCTATGAAGAAATTAATTTTTATGGGAATTGCTTTGAATTTATAGATTACTTTGGGTAGTACCGTTTTCTTAGCAATATTCTTCCTATGTATGAATACAAGATATTGTTCCTTTTCTGTATCCGCTACGATTTCTTTCATCACAGTTTTATTTCCTTGATTAAACTTATTTCTAATATTTTTTGGTATTTTGAATGAAATTTATTTCTTAATTTCTTTTTTATTAGTTCTTTTTAGTTATATATAACATTAGGATTCATTTTGACATAATAAAGGTACAGAATAGAAATTGCTCTAAATCAGTCCCCAGTACATTCCCTTTCCCTCCTCTTCTACTTCCCTCTGTTCCCTTCCTTCTACTCTACTGATCTTTCTGCTATTTACTTCTATATTTTTTTTAAAATTAGTGCCTTGTGGATATACATAAAGGTAAGCTTCACTGTGACATATTCATTTATGTACACAGGAAGGTGAAGTCAGATTGATTCCACTCTTCTTCCCTTACCCGTCTCTCCTCCCTTCCCCCAACCCCCTTCCTCTACTTCACTGATCTTTCTTCTATTTTAATGGAATTGCCCCACCTTTTCCCCCCCTTACATTGAACTAGCTTCCACATATCAGAGGAAACTTTCAATCTTTGACTTTTGAGGTCTGGCTTATTTAACTTAACATCTAACATCTAGTTCCATCCATTTTACCTGCAAATGTCATAATTTCATTCTTCTTTATGACTGAGCAATACTCGTGTGTGTGTGTGTGTGTGTGTGTGTGTGTGTGTGTGTATCACATTTTCTTTATCCATTCATCTGTTGATGGGCACCTAGGTTAGTTCCATAGCTTGGCTTTTGTGAATCGTGCTGCTACAAACATTGATGTGGCTACATCACTGCAGTATGCTGATTTAAAATTTTTAGGATATATACTAAGGAGTGGGATAGCTGGGTCATAATGGTAATTCCATTCCTGGTTTTTTGAGGTGTCTCCATGCTGCTTTCCAAAGTGGTTGCACTAATTTGCAGTCCCACCAACCCATGTATGAGTGTACCTTTTTATCCCACATCTTCATCAACATTTATTATTATTTGTATTCTTGATAATTGCCATTCTGATTGGAGTGAGACTAAATTTCAGTATTGTTTTGATTTGCATTTCCCTGATTGCTAGAGATGTTGAACATTTTTTCTTCTGAGAAGTGCCTGTTTAGTTCTTTTGCCCATTCACTAATTGGGTTATTTGTTTTTCTAGGGTTAAGTTTTTTAAGTTCTTTGTATATTCTGATTATTAATCCCCTATCTGAGGAGCAGGTAGGAAAGATCTTCTATTCTGTACGCTTTCTCTTCACACTCTTGATTGCTGTACAGAAGCTTTTTAATTTCATACCATCCCACTTATTGATTTTTTTTTTATTTGACTTCTTGTGCTTTAGGAGTCTTGTTAAGGAAATCAATACCTGTGCCAAAATATTGGAGTGTTGGGCCTATATTTTCTTCTAGCAGTTGCAGAATTACTGATCTAACTCCTAGATCTTTGATCTGCTTTGATTTGACTTTTGTGCAGAGTGAGAGGTAGGGGTCAAGTTTCACTTTTCTACATATGGACCCAGTTTTTCCCACACCATATTTTTAAAGACTGTCTTTTCTCCAATGTGTTTTTTGGCACCTTTGTCTAGTTGCAGAAGACTGTTTCTATGGGGGTTTGTCTCTGTTTTTACTATTCTGTTTCATGTATGTCTGTTTTGGTGACATTACCATGCTGTTTTTGTTATGCTAGCTCGCCAGTATAATTTGAGATCAGTTATTGTGATGCCTCCAGCGTTGCTCTTCTTTCTCAGGATTGCTGTGTCTGTTCTGGGTCTCTTATTTCTCCAAGTGGATTTTAGAGCTGTTTTTTTCTAGTTCTGTGAAGGATGTCATTGTTATTTTGATGGGGATTGCATTTGCTCTGTATAATGCTTTTGGTAGTTTGGCCATTTTGACTATTACTTTGCTTATCCAAGAACATGAGAGGTCTTTCCCATCTTCTAAGGTCTTCTTCAGTTTCTTTCTTCAGTGTTCTATAGTTTTCATCATAGAAATCCCTTACCTCATTTGTTAGATTAATTTATTTTTTAGGTAATTGTGAATGGGATAGTTTTCCTAATTTTTTTCAGCAGATTTATTTTTGGAGTATAGGAAAGCGATTGATTTATGCATGTTGATCTTGTATCCTGCTATTTTACTAAATTTGTTCATCCGTTTTTGAAGTCTTCTGGTGGTATTTTTTGGGTCTTCTAAATATGTGATCATGTAATCAGCAAACAGAGGTAATTTGACCTCTTCTTTTCCTATCTGTATCCCTTTAATTTCCTTTTCTTGCAGATTGCTCTGGCTGGAACTTCAAGGATTATCTTGAATAGATGTGGTGAGAGTAGGTATCCTTGTCTTATTCCTGTTTTTAGTGGAAATGCTTTTTTTTTTTTTTCTCATTTCAGTATGATGTTGATCTAAAGGGTTTGTCATATATAGCCTTTAGAATGTTGAAGTAAGTTCCTTAATCCCTAGTTTCTCTAGTGTTTTAAACATGAATGGGTGCTAGACTTTGTGAAATACTTTTTTCTGCATCTATTGAGATACTTATGTGATTCTTGTTCTTAACTCTATGTGAATTACATTTATTAATATGCATATGTTGAACCAAACTTGTATCCCTGGGATGAAACCCCACTTGATCATGGTTCACTATGTTGTTAATGTGGTTTTGAATATGGTTTGCCAACATTTTATTAAGAATTTTTGCATCTTTGTTCATCAAGAATATTGGCCTGAAGTTTTCTTTCCACGATGTATCCGGTTTTGGTCTTGGGGTAATCCTGGCTTCATAGAATGAATTTGGCAGTGTTCCCTCCTTTTCTAAGTCATGGAATTATTTGAGAAGGATTGATATTAGTCCTTCTTTAAAGATCTGTTAGAACTCGACTGAGAATTGTTCTGGTACTGGGTTTTTCTTTGTTGGAAGACTTTTGATAGCTCCTTCAATTTTGTTACTTGATACTGATTTATTTAAGTTTTCTGTATCCTCACAGTTAAATTTGGGTAGATCATATGTCTCTAGGAATTTGTCAATACTTTTAAGCTTTTCTAACTTATTGGAGTATATATTTTCAAAATACTTTCCAATGATACTTTGAATTTCAGTAATATCTATAGTGATATTTTCCTTTTTGATCTTAATTTTGTTAATTTGGATATTCTCTTTCTTGTGATTAGTTTGACATATCAATCTTATTTATCATTTTGAAGAATGTTTTTGTTTTATTGTTCTTTTGTATTTTTATTCTAAGTTTAATTGATTTCAGCTCTGATTTTACTAGTTTCCTGTCACCTACTGATTTTTATGTTAATTCTTATTTTTCTAGAACCTTGAAGTGTAATGTTAGATTATTTATTTGAGATTATATGTTTAATTTCTTCAATTATCTATTCTCATTTAATAGCTTGTTATTCATTTTCCAGGTATTTGTATATTTTCCATTCTTCTTGTTAATGGTTTGTAATTTTATTTCTTTGTGGTCCGAGATGTATGATACAATTTCAGCTTTTTCAAATTTATTGATACTTGATTGGTGGCCTAACATGTGATCTATCCTGGAGAATGTTCTATGTCCTGATGAGAAGAAAGTGTATTCTGGTGTTTTTGAAAGAAATGTCCTATAAATGCTTGTTAGGTACATTTGCTCTGTAATATGGTTCAACTCAGATGTTTCTTTATTTTCTGTCTGGATGATCTGTCTATTGAATAAAGTGGGGTGTTTAAGTATCCAACTATTTTCATATTGAAGTCTTTCTCTCTCTTAAGATCTAATGATATTTGCTTTGTATATTTGGGTGGTCCCATGTTAGGCGCATGTATATTTATTATCATGTCTCCTTGTTGAATTATTTCTTCATCAATATATAATAACCTTATTTGTCTTTTTATAGCATTTTATTTGAAGTGTGCTTTATCTCATATGATTATAGCCATTTCTGGTTCATTTTGGTTTCTGTTTGTTTGAGTGGTATATTATTTTTTCAACCCTTCACTAGTCTATGTATATCTTTACAAGTGAAGGTAGGAAATGAAGTGGAGATAGAATATAGATGGGTCTTGTTTGTTATTCATTCAGCTAGTCTACATCTTTTGATTGGTGAATATAATCCATTTACATTCAAGGTTATTATTGATGAACTTTCTCCTGTCATTCATTTTGGTTTTTTTGTACTTGTTTTGTAAAGTCTTTGTTCCTTTTCACCTCTCATTGTTTTTATGATTTGAGTTTTTTGTCATGCTAAGGCTTGAGTGTCTTCTCTTTGTGTCTGTTCTTCTTATGAGTTTTATACATTTGTGTGTTTTCATAATGGTGGTTATCATCCTTTTGTTTTTTAATGTAGAACTACCTTGAACATTACTTGCAGGCTGGTCTGTTGGTGATGAATACTTATAATTTCTGCTTATCTGGGAAAAACTTTCTTTTTCATTCATAAAGCATAATATTGCTGGACATCATCCTTGGAAGGTTTTTCTTTTTATTTCAGGACTTTGAACCTAATCATTCTATTTTCTGGCCATCAGGTTTCTGCTGAGAAATCTATTATAAGTTTAATGGCTTTCCCTTAATTGTGACTTGATGTTTTCCTCTTGCGGTTTTTAGAATTCACTTTGTCTTATACTTTTGACATTTTGACTATAATATGCCTTAGTGAAGGTCTTGTTTGGCTGAATGTAGTAGGGGTCCTTTATTCTTTCTGGTTGTCTTATTTATTTGAAGGTTTGTAAAGTTTTCAATTGTTTTGTGAAATAGACTTTACTGATTTTTTTTTAAATTTTGGAATGCAAATATTTCTTCATTTCATGGCATCTCATAATCGCAAATCTTTCTTCATTCCTTTTATTTTTATTTTCTTGTCTGACTGGATTGATTCAAAAGAAGTGTCCTCAAGGTCAGAAATTCTTTCACTAGTTCTAATCTGTTTGAATATGTTCAGTTGTATTTTTTATTTCATTGATTGAAGTTTTTAGTTTCAAGATTTCTGACTGGTTCTTTTTTATGATTTCTATCACTTTGGCAAATTTCTCATTCATATCCTGAATTGTTTTTCTCTTTTCTTTGTATTAGCTATCTAAATTCCCTTGCATCTCATTAAATTTCTCCTGGAGAACCTTTCCCCAGTCCTGCAAGGTATTGCTCTCTAATTGGCATTGTTACTGAATCTTCAGAAGGTCACTTCACCTTTCTTTCAAGCTTGCTGTTTCAGGATGATGGGAAACATGGTAAAACCATGAATTCCATGAGCATGAGCCCCTTGCCACACTTCTGTAGCAGTGAAGTGAGTTCCTTGGTAATAGAAAATATCTTCTTTGTGGAATGCATGGCAGTGGTATTTTGTAAGTGCAGAGATAATAGTTTTGAGAGCATTATATACAGGAAGGGAAATCTGTATTCAGAGTAAGAGCCTGTTCTGGTGAGGACAAGGTTCTGCCCTTTTCATTAGGGAAGTGGCCCAAGATAGTCAACTTGCCACCAGGTAACTGGTTTATCACTCTGAAGAATGGTGCTGTATCAGAGACTTGGTGTTGGTCTCTTCTGAAGAATGGGCACTTGGCGGTGGCATTAGCCAGATTGACCTAGGTGAGTGGTTGGCCATCACCATGTCCATGCATAATCTCCATCACATGGCTGTTTTATTCATGTGCCCAAGGGACAAGGAGTAGGTAGGGAAAGAGGCAGAATGACACTCACAGAACAAATCATTCTATTGTCTTAATGATCAAAATCTCCTCTACTGAGGACACTGGTGAGCCATTCACATGGGACGCAAATGTTTTCAAGATTTTTGCCCAAAAATGTCTATCAGTATACTTCTCCCCCTCATTTTTTTTTTTTTTTTTTTTTTTTTTGCAGTGCTGGAGATGGAACCCAGGGCCCTGTGCTTTTAAGGCAAGCACTTTACCAACTCAGCTATCTCCCCAGCCCCAGCCCCTGCCCCTCATTTCTTTATCATCACTTTTCCAATCATGATTTTTTCCAAGTCTCTAGTTATCCAGCCAAAGATTGCTTGCAGCCAGTTAATTGGTATATAATCACATGTCAGGTCATTTCTCTCCAAGAAAAGTATATAATCAGGTGTGTTGGTCAAAAGTTTGCTCACCTAGGGGATTTCTGATCACCTTGGTCCCTCAAGGATATCCATGAGGGACTGTAGTGCTGCAAATGTCCATTTCTCCACTTAGTTTACTAGTACCTCAGTGCTTGCTCCAGTCCAATTTCTAGGCACCACTTGCATTTGATGATAGTACTGCTGTGCAGACCCAACTTAATGACTTGGTAATCAGATAATACCCAGTTCATCATGGGAAATTCCTTCATGGTTGTATTGGTAATTTGGTGGTTTATTATTAATATTCAAATTCTACTGAGGTCCAGTAACAAGCCAAGACTTTTTTTTTTTTTCTTTCCCTAAAGGATAGTAGTTACCTGCAGATAGTGACAAGAGTTTTGTTCCAAAATCCCAAAGGTCTATATGCAGTGACCTACTGAGGCCTGCCAAAGTCTCCAAACAGCATCTCTGTTTGCAACCAGCACTTCAAACACTATTGGTTAATATGTCCAAGTGGCAGAGATGCTTGCATAGCAGCCTAGACCTGTTACAGAACCTTCTTATTCTGGATCCAACTCAAAACTAGCACCTTTTATGTCTCTCAGTAATGGGCCAAAGTGATACACTCAAATGAGGAATGTTGCCACCACAATCCAAAGAGCTGCACTAGCTATTCTATCTCTTTTTGGTTGTAGGAGGAGCCAGATTCACCAACTTACCCTTCACCTTAGAAGGGATATATCAACATGCCCCACACCCTAGAACTTTCACCAAGGTAGAAGTTCCCAAATTTTAGCTGGACTTATTCCCTACTTTCTGACACACAAATGTCTTAGCAATTATTCTAGGGTAGCTGCTATTTCTTGCTTTTGTCTTAGTCCATTTGAACCGTTAGGACCAACTGCTATAGACTGGGTGAATTAACAATGCAGAAATTTACTGCTCATAGTACAGGAGACTAGGAAGTCCTAAATCAAAGGTTCAGCAGACTGAATGTCTGGTGAGGACCTACTTCTTGATTTTTTGATGAACATATTCTCACTGTGTCCTTACATGACAGAATAAACAAGAGTGGTCTCAAGGGCTTCTTTATAGGGACACAAATTGTATTCATGTGGGATCTTTTCTTGAGACCTAATTACTTCCCAAATTCCCCCATCTCCCAATACCTTCATCTTGGGATTTCAACAATCTAGGATTTCAACATATGAAACTCCAAGTTTATAACAACATCCATCCAAATAATTTTTGATGCTTGCAATGTGTAGGTCTCTTCTCCCACCTGCCACTAATTCCAGAAGTAAGCTGGAGATCCCTACTCCATTGTGGTCAACCTTCGTATGCTCTACATTCTGCGAATGCCCTGTTCTTTCTGGTAGTTTGTACAGTAGAGGATTGAAAATATTCCCAATTAAGTTTATTGGATTTTCCAAAGACATTTACATAGAGAGAACCCTAGTAATAACTCCAGTAACCATCATTTATTCCCCAAGATAGTGCTGTAGAATGAAGTAATACTGATCCTAGACAACACAGTTTACTAATACTGAATGGAAAACAAAAGGAATCTCATTTCACTGGTATTTTTCTACTTGGGGCCAATTCTTTCACATTTGCCAATGCTTTGATATTATGGCGGCCATCAGCTTTAGTAACTAGGGATGGACAACAACTAGAGATAATGGTGTTCTGAATCATGGTTGGAATTTTTATTCAGGTTTCTCTTCCCACTTGCTTGAAAGTCCCCCCATAGTGGTTTTTTGTTTTGTTCTGTTTTGTTTTGTTTCACCATAGGCCTATGGGTCTTTGCTAATTGGTATGACTCTTGGTGAATATATATCTACTTTTACAACTCTGCATATTATCAATTTATATCAATTACATGGGGACTACTTTGGGTATTAATTTGCACTGATTATCTGTGTCTCAATTTAAAGCAAAGAGGTCAACACTTTTATGGAGAACTATTATTTAACAGTGAATAAATTACACTAACTTCCCACTAATAGAACCATGTTTCCTGTTACCTCTTAATAAACACATCAATTAAGGGTCAGCATTCCTGCGTGATATAATTTTATTGGAAAATACCTAGCATGTCTGCTTTTGAAATAATAAATCCAAGGAAGACATTATTTATACATCATAAATTATAGCAAAAAAAGAGAAGCCTCACTACTAAACATCATAATTGGGAAAAAATGCTCATTATTATCATTAAAATCTTTTTCAGAGACGTTTCAATAAAAATAGTACAGTGGTGAAATGTATTATGTTAGACACATGAAAAGAAATTATATTTTCAACAGCTGCCAACACATAGTTCACACTTCAACAAGTGAAATGTGCCTTCCTCACACTCAAGTTTCACCACCCTCTTGTTCTTTAAATCTGTTTTTCATTCCTGTACTGGCAGCCAATAGGACAAAAACACAATGTGTTAATTAAACAACTCCAGCATAGTCCATATGGGAATTATTCCCTATCAACAAAAAAGCATCTGGATAGATGGTACCAAATTTTGTTTGGAGTTTAGTTTTGATTTATTGATCCATGCCTTGGTTTCAAACAGATAGCCCTTGCAGGTAATATGTTCTTCTAAAGTGGGCCCATACTAATTTCATTATTTTTTATTTTTATTTTTTACCCAAAACAGATTCCTGAAATCTGTTCAGTACTTCATTGCTTTGTGGGGAAACAAATTAGAAGCATTAAAAAAGTGTAAGTCGAGGATCCAAGATGGTGGCCTAGAGGGTGACTGCACCCCCAGTCGCTCCAAAACCCAGGAGTTAAGAAGGGGAGGCATTGAGAGACTCGGACTGAAATAGAGCCACAGGTGAGTCTGCCCACTGGGTAAAGCTCGGCCCGGGTGGCAGGTCCAGATAGAGGTGGCTTATCGGAGCCAGGCAGGGCAGCTAGAGTCTTCCAGAGGCAGTCCTGCACACTCCGGCGGTGGGCCCTGCCCACACAGCCAGCTTCTCCAGGTTCCCGGAGCGGGCCCGCTAGTGAGAGCCTTTCTGACCAGAACAAGCTCCAAGTCCTGGAGCCAGCGCAGCACAGCGTACTCTGGCACACAAACAGCTTCAGGGACCAGGATAGGGCAGCCAGAGACCTCCCCAAGTAGCCTGGACCCCTGCGGTGGGAGGTGCCTTTCAAGGCTAGTTTCTCAGACCAGACCGCCCAGTGAGAGGTTTTCTACATAGAACCAGCCACAAGCCCCCGAACCAACGGAGAGCTTCGATCTGCAAGCAGCCTCTGGGATCAGGGCAGGGCAGCCAGAGACCTCTTCAGGCGGCTCTGCCCACTCCGACTGCAGGCTCTCTACACGGGGCGATCCAAGATGGCGGACTAGAGGGAGACTGCACCCCCAGTCGCTCCAGAACCCAGGAGTTAAGAAGGGGAGGCATTGAGAGACTCGGACTGAAATAGAGCCACAGGTGAGTCTGCCCACTGGGTAAAGCTCGGCCTGGGTGGCAGGCCCAGATAGAGGTGGCTTATCGGAGCCGGGCAGGGCAGCTAGAGTCTTCCCAAGGTAGCCTTCCACACTCTGGCAGTGGGCTCCTCCCACACAGCCAGCTGCACGGTGCAGGCCCACAGTGAGAGTCTTTCCACACAGAGCCAGTTCCAAACCGTGGAACCAGTAGGGGGCTAGGGGCAGTTTTCTTCGGATGCGCTGCATTATCAGATTCCTCCAAGACATCAGGCTACTGAAGGCTGGGAGGTGATACACTGGAAATCTACTGGGACACTATAAGCCAATAGTGGAAAACTGCAATATCTCAGGGTCCCACAAACAACTGACCAATATGAGAAAACAAGGGAAGAAAATGTCCGAAACAAACCTAGATACTACATCAATAAAACCCAATGACAACACAGCAGAAGAAATGTCAGAAAGGGAGTTCAGAATGTACATAATTAAAACGATCAGGGAAGCTAATGAGGAGATGAAAGAGCAAATGCAGGCATTGAAGGAGGAGATGAAAGAGCAAATGCAGGCATTAAATGATCGCACCAAACAACAATTAAAAGACCAAATATGGGAAGCAAGAGATCATTTCAATAAAGAGTTAGAGATACTGAAAAAAAAAACAAACTGAAATACTTGAAATGAAGGAAACAATAAACCAAGTTAAAAACTCCATAGAAAGCATAACCAATAGGATAGAACACTTGGAAGACAGAACCTCAGACATTGAAGACAAATTATTTAATCTTGAAAGCAAAGTTGGCCAAACAGAAAAGATGGTAAGAAATCATGAACAGAATCTACAAGAATTATGGGATGTCATGAAAAGGCCAAATTTAAGAATTATTGGGATTGAGGAAGGCTTAGAGAAACAAACCAAAGGAATGAACAATCTATTCAATGAAATAATAACAGAAAATTTCCCAAATCTGAAGAATGAAATGGAAAACCAAGTACAAGAGGCTTATAGAACTCCAAACATACAAAATTACAACAGACCCACACCAAGGCACATTTTTATGAAAATACCTAACATACAAAATAAAGACAGAATTTTAAGGGCCGCGAGAGAAAAGAATCAAATTACATTTAGAGGGAAACCAATAAGAATATCAGCAGATTTTTCAATCCAGACCCCAAAAACTAGAAGGGTCTGGAACAACATATACCAAGCCCTGAAAGAAAACGGATGCCAACCAAGAATCTTATACCCAGCAAAACTTACCTTCAAATTTGACGATGAAATAAGATCCTTCCATGATAAACAAAAGCTAAAGGAATTTACAAAAAGAAAGCCAGCATTACAGAACATTCTCAGCAAAATATTCCATGAGGAAGAGATGAAAAACAACGATGCAAATCAGCAACAGGAGGCGCTAGCCTAAAGGAATAGCCAAATAAAGGAGAAACCAAATCATGTCAAAAATAAATATGAGTCAATTGACTGGGAATACAAATCATATCACAATAATAACCCTGAATGTTAATGGCCTGAATTCATCAATCAAAAGACACAGACTGGCAGATTGGATTAAAAAGAAAAATCCAACAATATGCTGCCTGCAAGAGACTCATCTCATAGAAAGAGACACCCATAGACTAAAGGTGAAAGGATGGGGAAAAACATACCATGCACACGGACACAGCAAAAAAGCTGGAGTATCTATCCATCCTCATCTCAGATAATGTGGACTTCAAACCAAAACTAGTCAGAAGGGAAAAAGAAGGACATTACATGCTGCTTAAGGGAAGCATAAATCAGCAAGACATAGCAATCATAAATATCTATGCCCCGAACATTGGCTCATCCACGTACGTCAAACAAATCCTTCTCAATTCCAGAAATCAAATAGACCACAACACAATAATACTAGGCGATTTTAACACACCTCTCTCACCACTGAATAGATCGTCCAAACAAAAATTGAATAAAGAAACTATAGATCTCAACAACACAATCAACAATTTCGACTTAACGGACATATATATAATATACCATCCAACAAAGAACGAATACACTTTCTTCTCAGCAGCACATGGATCCTTCTCTAAAATAGACCATATTTTATGCCACAAAGCTACTGTTAGCAAATACAAGAAGATAGAGATACTACCTTGTACTCTATCAGATCATAATGGATTGAAATTAGAAATAAATGACAGAATAAAAAACAGAAACTTCTCCAATACCTGGAGATTAAATAATACACTATTATATGATGAATGGATAACAGAAGACATCAGGAGGGAAATAAAAAAATTCTTAGAAGTAAACGAGAACAAAGACACATCATATCAAAATCTCTGGGACACTATGAAAGCAGTACTTAGAGGAAGATTTATTTCATGGGGCGCATTCAAAAAAAGAAGTAGAAATCAACAAATAAATGACTTAACACTACAGCTCAAAGCGCTAGAAAAAGAAGAGCAGACCAATACCAAAAGTAGTAGAAGACAGGAAATAGTTAAAATCAGATCCGAAATCAACGAAATCGAAACAAAAGAAACAATTGAAAAATTAACAAAATAAATAGTTGGTTCTTTGAAAAAATAAAATTGATAAACCCTTAGCCACACTAACAAAGAGAAAGAGGGAGAAAACTCAAATTACTAAAATTCGGAATGAACAAGGAAACATCACAACAGACATGAGTGAAATACAAAACATAATTAGAAGCTATTTCGAAAATCTATACTCCAACAAAACAGAAAACCTCGAAGACATCAACAAATTTCTAGAGACATATGAACTACCTAAACTGAATGAGGAGGACATACACAACTTAAATAAACCAATTTCAAGCAATGAAATAGAAGAGGTCATCAAAAGCCTACCAACAAAGAAAAGTCCAGGACCAGATGGGTTCTCAGCCGAGTTCTACAAAACCTTTAAAGAAGAGCTCATTCCAATACTTCTCAAAGTATTCCATGAAATAGAAGAGGAGGGAACCCTCCCAAACTCGTTCTATGAAGCCAATATCACCCTGATACCTAAACCAGACAGAGACACATCGAGGAAAGAAAATTTCAGACCAATATCCTTAATGAATATCGATGCAAAAATTCTCAACAAAATTTTAGCAAATCGCATACAAGTATATATTAAAAAGATAGTGCACCACGATCAAGTGGGTTTTATCCCAGGGATGCAAGGTTGGTTCAACATTCGGAAATCAATAAATGTCATTCACCATATCAACAGACTTAAAGTTAAGAATCACATGATTATTTCAATAGATGCAGAAAAAGCATTCGATAAAATACAGCATCCCTTCATGCTCAAAACACTAGAAAAAATAGGGGTAGTGGGAACATTCCTTAACATTATAAAGGCAATCTATGCTAACCCCATGGCTAATATCATTCTAAATGGTGAAAAACTGAAAGCGTTCCCCCTAAAAACTGGAACAAGGCAGGGATGCCCTCTTTCACCACTTCTATTCAACATCGTCCTTGAGACTCTAGCCAGAGCAATTAGACAAACCAAAGAAATTAAAGGGATACGAATAGGAAAAGAAGAACTCAAACTATCCCTGTTCGCTGATGACATGATTATATATTTAGAGGAACCTGGAAATTCCACCAGAAAACTTTTAGAACTCATAAGTGAATTCAGTAAAGTAGCAGGTTACAAGATCAATGCTCATAAATCCAATGCATTTTTATACATAAGTGATGAATCTTCAGAAAGAGAAATTAGGAAAACTACCCCATTCACAATAGCATCGAAAAAAAAAAATACTTGGGAATCAATCTCACAAAAGAGGTGAAAGACCTCTACAATGAGAACTACAGAACACTAAAGAAAGAAATTCAAGAAAACCTTAGAAAATGGAAAGATCTCCCATGTTCCTGGATAGGCAGAATTAATATTGTCAAAATGGCTATACTACCTAAAGTGCTATACAGATTCAATGCAATTCCAATTAAAATCCCAATGATGTACCTTGCAGAAATAGAGCAAGCAATTATGAAATTCATCTGGAAGAATAAAAAACCCAGAATAGCTAAAGCAATCCTTGGCAGAAAGAGTGAAGCAGGGGGTATTGCAATACCAGATCTTCAACTCTACTACAAAGCAATAGTAACAAAAACGGCATGGTATTGGTACCAAAATAGACAGGTAGATCAATGGTACAGAATAGAGGACATGGACACAAACCCAAATAAATACAATTTTCTCATACTAGACAAAGGTTCCAAAAATATGCAATGGAGAAAAGATAGCCTCTTCAACAAATGGTGCTGGGAAAACTGGAAAACCATATGCAATAGAATGAAATTAAACCCCTATCTCTCACCCTACACAAAACTCAACTCAAAATGGATCAAGGACCTCGGAATCAGACCAGAGACCCTGCATCTTATAGAAGAAAAAGTAGGTCCAAATCTTCAATTTGTTGGCTTAGGACCAGACTTCCTCAACAGGACTCCCATAGCACAAGAAATAAAAGCAAGAATCAACAACTGGGATAGATTCAAACTAAAATCTTTCTCTCAGCAAAGGAAACTATCAGAAATGTGAAGAGAGAGCCTACAGAGTGGGAGAATATCTTTGCCAACCATACCTCAGATAGAGCGCTAATTTCCAGAATCTATAAAGAACTCAAAAAACTCTACACGAAGTATACAAATAATCCAATCAACAAATGGGCTAAGGAAATGAACAGACACTTCACAGAAGAAGATGTACAAGTAATCAACAGATATATGAAAAGATGTTCAACATCCCTAGTAATAAGGGAAATGAAAATCAAAACTACCCTAAGATTTCATCTCACCCCAATTAGAATGGCGATTATCAAGAATACAAGCAACAATAAGTGTTGGCGAGGATGTGGTGAAAAAGGAACACTCATACATTACTGGTGGGGTTGCAAATTAGTGCAGCCACTCTGGAAAGCAGTGTGGAGATTCCTTAGAAAACTTGGAATGGAAACACCATTTGACCCAGCTATCCCACTCCTTGGCCTATACCCAAAGGACTTAAAATCAGCATACTACAGAGATACAGCCACATCAATGTTCATTGCTGCTCAATTCACCATAGCCAGATTGTGGAACCAACCTAGATGCCCTTCAGTTGATGAATGGATAAAGAAACTGTGGCATATATATACAATGGAATATTACTCCGCAATGAAGAATGATAAAATTATGGCATTTGTAGGCAAATGGACGAAATTGGAGAATATCATGTTAAGTGAGATAAGCCAATCTCAAAAAACTAAAGGACGAATGATCTCACTGATAAGCGGATGAGGACATATAATGGGGGGTGGGAGGGGTTAGCATTAGGTTTAGGGTTAGGTTTAGGGTTAGGGATAAGGAGAGTGGTAAGAATGAAGGAAAGAAGGACTGTATAGAGGGAAAAGAGGTGTGGGAGGGGTGGGGGGGAAGGGAAAAAATAAACATCATTGCCCTATGTAAACGTATGATTACACAAATGGTATGCCTTGACTCTATGTACAAATAGAGAAACAACATGTATCCCATTTGTATACAATAAAAAAAAAAAGTGTAAGTCTGTGAAGAAACTTGGTACTTATCATAGATATTTCTATCTTGAACTTAAATGCCACAAACTGTCACAGTCACTGAACTAGGTAAGAAGCACTAAAGATTTGTTACAATTGGGTGGGGGTAAGGGATGCCCTTTTCCCACAGTCATTCAGAGATCCAGGCTTGTTTCTTCTTTCTGCTGTCTTCTCCAGTATCAGCATCTTGCAATAGATCCTCTACACTTACCAGCAAATGAAGAAAGAGAAGGGGAAGATAATTTCAAGGGCATTTCCGGGAACCAGGCCTGAAAGAGGCATACATTACTTCTACCTACAAACCATTGACCAGACTGGTCACCCAGGTGTCTAGATTAAGGGAGCTGAGAAATAGTGTATAGTGTAGCCAGGGAAGGACAGGAAAGCAGATGTATTGATGATTCCCAGTAATCTCAGTCATAGACAGAGCTATGCACTTACACATATCTATGGCATGAATATGAGGCCAACATATGTTATTTACAGAAACTTAGGAGACATATGTTTAACTAGTGTGTAAATATCCTCTTCTCTCCTTTGTTTTTGTAAAGTTTCCTATTGTATTATTAAATGAAGGGAGAGAAAGAAAAATAACAAATGTTTGCAATTCCTAGAATGTAATTTTCAATTGCTTTGCAGGGGTTTATCCTTCAGGAAATACTATTTAATTATGTGTTAGTCTTCTATCATTTATTATTGTGTCTATTTTAAGAACTGATTTGTATATTAAGCCCATCATAGATAAACTTGTACCAGGCTAACTCTGTAAGACGCTTATGTAGTTGGCCTTTCATATCCATGGGTTCTACATCTGTGGATTCAAACTTGAATCAAGAATATTTGATTTGCATTTCTCTACTTACTAGAGATGTTGAACACTTTTTCATATATTTATTAATCACCTGTATATCTTCTGTAAAGTGTCCAGTTCCTTGGCCCATTTATTGATTGGGTTCTTTGTATTTAAAACAACTCTAAGATTTCATCTTACTCCAATTAGAATGGGGGAGTTGGGGGTAAGAGAAGAATGGAGGAACTTTAGATTACATAGAGGGAAATGAGAGGGAGGAGGAGGCGGGGGTATGAAAGATGGTGGAATGAGACAGACATTATTACCCTATGTACATGTATGATTTCATGAATGGTATGAATCTACATTGTACACAACCATAGAAACGAAAAGTTGTACCCAATTTGTGTACAGTGAATCAAAATGCAGTCTGTAAAAATAAAAAATAAATTTAAAAAAAGAATATTTGAGAAAAGATGCATCTGTACTGAATATGTGCAGACTTTCACCCATCATTATTCCCTAAAGAGTATAGTATAACAACTGTTTACATTCTATCATATATAAGTAACCTAGAGCTGATTTAAAGTGTGCAGGGGGATGGGCATAGGTTACATGCAAATACTGGGCCCTTTGTATGTTACTTGAGCATCTATGGATTATGATGTCCTTGGGGGTTCTGGAACCCATCTTTCATGGATACGAAGGGACAACTGTATTTGTCATCACAAGTTTATATTCATTGGCATTTTATTGTCTCTTAAAATATATCTCATATTTGTATATGAGATACATTTTCCCTGTCATTTATCCAAAAGTTAAATACATATTGAAGTTGAAAAATTTTGTAAAATGTTGACACACTCTGACTTGTATTTTTTTAACTTGACAGTTTTTTTCCAATGATTCTTCTTCTAATGTCCTTTTCTAGCATTTCCTCTTTTGTGTCTGTATTGGCCTCTTAGGTTGATATAACTGTTTGTATGTCTTTTGAGTAGTTCATAGGACACCTATTTTATAACTTCTGAAACCTGAACACTAATATTACTTGACATAGCATTAGTGTTTAAATAATATATCTTTGAACAAGCAATGATGTGCCCATGTGAAGGGGGATTAAAATCACAAATCTCAAGGAGGTTGCTAGGACATAAATTTTGATGTTTATTTAATGTGTTGAGAATTATTCGTACAGGTCTAAACTTTTAATTTTTGGTAGTAGATAATATTCTTGTTACTATAAGTTATTCTGTTGCTACTGACAACTTTAAATATTTTAGCCTCTGATATATCAGTAGTTGATAAAAACATGAGATTATTCTCTCCAGGTCAATCCAGTTGGCTATCATATCAAATGTTACGGAATTTTTCAACATTAATTTAGTACCTATAAGATTTAAAGTAGTCCCTTGGTTAAGCTCACCAAAGTTCTGAGTGGGCGTGCATGCACTATATATTTTATGTGATCTAGGCATGAGAACAACTTCCAAAATGAAAGGTTATGGGAGTCCACTGAGTCTTTGGTGGATCTTAATAGAATGAGATTATGGAATAGTTCACCGGGGAGGTGGTATTAAAAGCAAGACCTTTTAAAATAATGAATAGAATTATAACAACGGATGAGATGGTATATTCAAATATGAGAAAACTGTGCTAGTCTGTGGGAGCCTTCTTAATCACTTCATCTTATTTATCTCTATCTTTTCTAAATATAGGATAAAAATGTGTGCTTCCCAATGTCCAGCACAGTGCCAGAATCACAAGAACTTCTTCCAGGGATGGATGGATGAATGGGTGGGTGAACAGGAAAACAAATGAATGTTAAAATCATTTTTTCTTTTATTTGCTTATTCCTTCAACCAAAAAACAAGCCAAAACTATAAGAGGAATGTACAATGTCATGAAAGATGAGACAGGAAAAATTTCAAGATTGGGGTATGCTATGATATTGATATCACTACAATTTTTTTTAATATGCAAACCTCAAAGTTAAGCATGTAAGATAAACTGTAATTCTCTTCTTAAACACACATGCAGAAAGTCCACAGCAAGGTAACTAAAACTTTGTAAGGTTTATGTATTTATAAACTTTTAATATTGGGTGAATAAGTCCTGCATTGGGTTAAGTCCTATGAATTGATCACAGTACTATTAAGGTACTCCCTTGTATTTGCCCTAAATTTTTTCTCTTTCAAGAATTAAGGAATGGACAGAGGATTTGGAAAATAATTCTGGAGTTAACCATTACAAGTCATTATTTCCTAGACTTTGGTTATCACCTTATTATCCTACCTCTCCTATATCTTTGTGGACCTGTTGGTTCTTTCATTTACTCTTTAGTCTCTTTTACATTACTAAAATGAAGTACTTAAAGCTGGGAAGTTTACAAGGAAGAGAGGTTTTTTTTAGCTCATCATTTTGGAAGCTGGAAGTCTAAGATCAGGTGGTCTTATTAATTCAGTCTCTGACGAGGGCCACCTTGGCTAGGTTATGTCACCGTGTCTGGTATCTTGGAGGAAGCATGTGAAAGGGGGAGAGATCACATGACAAGACAGGAAGCAGAGCACCACAAGAGGCTCTTTTGTGACAGTTTACTGCCATGAGAACTCCAAGTTCCAGCATTAATCCCTTCTAAAGGCAGAGCCCCAAGGACCCCAACAACTTCCTACTAGGTCCAACCTCTGACAGGTTTCACTACCTCTTAGTAGCTCTACACCAGGGACCAAATTCCAAGCACATGAAACCTCCGGGGCACTCTCAAACCACAAAAGTCACACTTCCTTAGACTCTTCAAATTGACTTTGTCTTTTCTTAAAATGAAACAACCAAAGCTACCTATATCAGGTAATAAGTTCTGATCAAGGTAACTGTTCTTATCTACTTCACTTCAGGAATTCCAGGACCTTATTTAGGAAAGACACAGCAGTATATCTTGGAAATCTTGCTTTGCAGTTACATGGTTCTTAAGCTGCATTAACTCATTTGTTTTATACAATAATCTGGGAAGGTGGAAAAGTCCCTCATAACACTGAAAATAAAAATTCCTCTTTAAGTACATTTCAGGTCCAAGGCAACCCCAGCCACATCCCTGTTGCTAGCTCCCTGGCCACCAGTTGAGCACCATGGACTCTGATGAAGGTTCCCAGCAGCAAGCTACCGCATGGAACCCCTACCCCAATAGCAGGAATAGCTGCTATTGTTCTCTTCACTTTAAAGATAAAGAAACTTTCTCCAGTTTAGGGAAGGAAAGTGACTTGCCCAAGGTAATAATAATAAGTAATAAAAGAGCCAAAACTTGGATCCCCAACTCCAAATCCTACAGCAATGAAGAGAAGAAAGAGCAAACAGCTGTTGCAGCTTATTAATATATGCCTACTAAGTACTAGGTACAACCCTAAGTACATTACATGTTTCCATATTTAATTCTTATGACCATCTTTAATTCTATTAGCAGAGGCTCAGAACAACTGAGTGATTTTCAAAAGGTCATAGAACGGGTAAACAGCAAAAATAACATCTGAATCCTTATCTGCTAGGTCCCCAGAGTTCTTGCTTTTTAAAACCCCTTAGCCTGCCCTCTCCAAATTCTTTGAGCAAAAATGTTCTGTTTTGCTCTTGGTTTATCAGCCAATGACTTCACAAAATCCAGAAGACAGTCCTGGGTCACAGCTAATAACCTGGAGTTTATCAGCCTGCAGGTAGGTATCTAAGCTGGGACAACCCTCCCAGCATGCCAGAAATTCCCACGAGTGGGAATTTCAGAGCTAAAACAAGAAAAGCATGGACAAATTTCTGGTTCTTTCTTGTGAAAGAAAAGAAAATCTTTGAGAAATTCCTCTCCTTCCTGTTATTTATTTCAACCAATTTGCTGTTTTATTTCCTGGAGAAGTTAACTTATTGCTGGGGTTAAGATATTACCGCTTAGGAACAGGAAGGGAAGAAATTGAGCCCTGGCAGGTGCAGGTAACTGAATAAACCAGGAGGTTCTCTTGGCCTCTGAAGACCTTGAGTAAAACTTATCTGTGGAGATCTATTACATAATAGAATTTAATTTTTTTTCTTCAGAATTCTATTTCTGATCTCTCCCACAGTGTCCACAAAGTCAATTCTAGGCATTTTCCCAACCCCTAACCTCTTAAATTTTATCTTTTCTTTTATCTTTTTAAGAAACCACTACCAACCTCTCCCTTCATACATTTAACTTGAGTTCATAAATTTATTTCTTAACTGACATGTATCCTAAGAACAACCTCAGCTCATAAACTGCTTCTTTATAGAGTTAGAGATTGCAAAACCCAGCTTGGAGCAAAACCATTAAGCATGTAAATACAAAGTTGAATAATGTTCTGTTTTGTGCTATTTCAGTTTTACTTGAGGAGCCCACATACTAAGAACTCCAGCAGTTTCCCCTTGCAATCCAGAATGGGTTTGCAGCCAGCCAGATCAAAGTCTGTAGGCCTAGAGGCTAATAATTCCTGCTATCACCACAACTTCCTCTTTAGTTATATGTGGGGAATTCTTACATTTGGGCTGTATAATATATCTGCATGTATCTAAAGGAGAGATTTTAATGTTTGTGCTAGACTAGGATTTATATGAGGACTGAGTAACCTAATGACAGATGGGAGATAGCAGCTCAGCTAAGGAATAATAGCAATGAAACAATAAGATCCTAAGGGTGTGATTGTCATGGAGATCCCTTTCACACAGATAGTCAGCTGAGTCACTCATGTGGGCTGCGGTACTGCTTGATAAAAGAGGCCAGAGATTAGAAGGGGTTTAATAGGATGCTGTCCTGGCATTAGAGAGATTATGTATTAATCTGAATGTGAGAGAATTTGCCTCATGAGTCTAAAGGATGATGATCTTGGGAAAAATAAGGTTCTATGTATTTAGTCATTCATTCCATAAGTATTTTTGAGCACCTACTATGTGCTAGGCATTATTCTAGATACATGGGCTCCACCTACTTAAGATGAAAAAGAGACAAAAAAGTAAACAGTAAGGTGACTTTCAGTGCTATAGTGAAAACTAACAGGGCAAGAAGCTATCAAATAAAGGGTATGATGGTGTGCTAAGTTAGCTGGTGCAGTTGGGAAAGTTCTCTCCAATCAAATGGTGACTGATTGCGCCTATGAATGAAGAGAACTCGTGGGTTAGCTTTCCATCCCTATATCAAAATACTTGAGATAATCAACTTATAACAAGAAAAGTTCTGTTTTGGCTTACAGTTTTGGAAGTTCTGGTCCATGGTTTGTTTACCCTGTTACTTTAGACTTATAGTGAGGCAGCACTTCATGGTGGAGAACATGACAGAAACAAAACCACTCTCAAGGGAGTAGTGAGGAAGGGGCCAAGGTTCACATTCTGAAATAGTTCAGATCTTCAGTGTTCCCCAAAGGCCCAGGTACAGCTCATACTGGTGACAGACTATGGCACTGTTCACTTGATGCCAGATTTGCAGGCATGCAGAATGTGAGAGTTATGGGGTCATGGAGGTTTCCACCATCTCAAAGGAAAACCTGGGAGATGGGCAGTGTGTGGCAGGAATGGAGTTCCTGCAATGGGCCGGGCAGTTTGATGTACAGAGTTGTGAGAGTGAAATTGAAGCTTCAATAGAGTCCCATAATCCCCTTCAAGTGTCCCATGAATCCACTTCATGCTCTCAATGACCCAGAGACCTCTCACTAAACCCCATCTCTTAGAGGTTCTACCACTATTCAGTATTTGGTTCCACACTGGGGACCAAACTTTTAAACACATGAGCCTTTGGGCTTCATTTAAGATTCAAGCTATAACATTGAACCTCTGGTGCCCAAAGGCTCATGTGTATTTCAAAATACAAAATACATTCAGTACATCCACAAGAGTCCCCCAAGTTTAGATCTTCCAGCATTGCTCAAAGGTCCAAGTTCAAAGCCTCCTCAGAGTCTCAAAGCAAAACTCAGCTGTGAGCCCCTGTAAAAATCAAAAAGGAAGTTACATGTTTCTGATATATGATAGAGGGACAGGCACAGGACTCCATTCCAAACATAAGGAGTATGGGGATAAAAAGGGATTGGATCAAAGCAAGACCAAAACTCAGCAGGCAAACATTAAATACTAAATTTCTGTGTGTCATCTAGGGTACACTGTGGTCAGATGGGGTTTCCCCAGTCCTATGGCTTTGCTGGATACAACTCATGTAGACACTCATTTGGGCTGACTTTGCGTGCTGCCTGTAGTTTCCTTCAGCAAGTGTCCACATTCCTGGCATCTCCTCGAGTCTCTGCTGCAGGTTCAATTTTACTTTCACAGCTCTCCATATCAACCTGCCCGGCCCATTCCAGGAACTCCATCCCTGTCACACACTGCCCGTCTCCCAGGCTTTCCTTTGAAATGTTGGTGGAAACCTCCATGACCCCATGACTCTTACATTATGCATGCCTGCAATCTAGGATCATGTGAACAGTGCCACAATCTGTCACCAGTATGAGCTGTACCTGGGCCCTTTGATACCTAGACCTTTGGGGAACATTAAAGAGCCAACCTATTTCAGAGTGTAAACCATACCTATATCTCAGAGACTACTCCAGACAGAAAGAATGGTCAATAAAAAGAGTAGAACCTTTGATTACTGCATGATGTCATAGCAGCTCAAGGAGATCATAACATACACCACAAACTAAGGCGTAGAACTAGGAGGTGACCGTAAAAATGGCAACTGTGGATTCTCTTACAGGCACCATGACCTATTAGAACACCACAGTAGTTGACAGTTCTTCTCTTTAAATGTGTGCTTCAAATATAAGGAAGGCAAGAACCAGTGGGCTAGCTTCATCATTGGGGTAGCTGGGAATTTCCAAATTGAAGATATAGAAAAAAATTCTCCTAGGATACCAAGAGTTGTTTTCTATATCTAGACACCAAACCAGAAAGGACTCTGATTCTTGAGTATCACAGCTTCAAAGAATACTTAAAAAATTACTCAATGACACTCATGAAAATGTAGTGAGGCAAACTTTATTCAGAGCCATCACAATAGGTACAGAGACAGTAGGGGAGAGAGATTGAGCTCAACTCCAAATACAGCACACAAGAGCAAATTTATGGCCAAGTATGGGTGTCAGTGGATAGAAAATTACTAAGAAAAAATATTGGGAGTATCTGGTTGAAGATGGGTCAGGGTGATCAGACATCACCCAGGGGCGGGGGTTGTGGATGATGAGGAACTGATTAGATATGGAGGATAATTGGATGGGTCAAGAAGAAGATTCAGGAGTCTTGACTAAAGCTTGGTCAAACGAAGAATCTCTGTCAAAAAAGGGTGGGTGTGGCCAGGTGCAGTGGAATATACCTGCAATTCCAGCAGCTCAGGAGGCTGAGGCAGGAAGATCACAAGTTCAAAGCCAGCTCCAACAACTTAGTAACCCTGTCTCAAAAAATAAAAACAGGCTGGGGATGTGACTTGTAGTTAAGTACCCCTGGATTCAATCTCTGGTATTCCTCCAACCCCGCCCCCCCCAAAAAATGGGTGGGCAAGATCCTGCTTCTGTAGAGTTAAAACTAATCAGATCCTATGCAAAAGCCCAGATTTCTCAGATAGACAAGTGATCATGAGCTGGGGAAAGGCTGAGGTGTTGAGGCTGTTTCCTTGACACTCCTCAGGATGTCATAAAGTCATTTCATGCAGGAAGATATTGGGCATGGTTTCTGAGGGGGAAATGTCAAGGAAAGCAAAAATTTAAGGGAAGAGGTCCTACAGCCATCACTTTGAGGCTTTTTGGCCTGATGGCTTTCAGGGATAGGAAACATTTGCATTTTTAGTAAGAGAAAATAAATAGGACAGGGAATGACTGTGAAATATTTATTATGCTCCTAAAAGATACATGACACAATAATATGCTTAATCATGAGGGTAATGATGTGTAGGACAAGCTCTTGACATCAAGATATAAATTTCACACATACATACACATGCACACACTCTTATAGGTGTATTTAAGGAAAATAAGATTTGCCTATAAAAAATTAATTTTTAAGAAGAAAGGCAGTTGGTAGGCAAAACAGCAATTTGGGCAATAAAAACAGAGACTTCATGGGGTATAGTCTTACGATCTGTAAAGCACATGAGACAAACTCATTGAAAATGGGTATAATTTGAATAATCACAGAGGATATATCTTTGGGGGGAAATAAACACAAGGCAAAGGGACTCTGAGTACAAGGAATGTTGATGAAACCTTCTTATTTAGCTTGTCTATAATATGAAAAGTAAACTGGGATGGATAAAGGGTGGACAGATTGTGGAAGATCCTGCATGTCAGAGTAGGCATTTGAATTGTGTCTGGTATAGGGAGCTTTCACTGCCTTTGAAGAAAGTCATGAAAAATAAAAAATTAGTTGAAGAGTGAATGAAAAAAGTAGCACAGCCTGCAAACAGGGAAGGAAATCAGAAAAAGTTGCCACAGTCAATAGTTGAGGTGTCAGTCAAGTGAAATGATGTGGCATGCTAAGTGAGTTGTACAAAGATGGATGCAGAGGTTTAAAGAGATGCCAGCAACTTCTCTTTCTGGCCAAGATGTAGAACAAGGATTAGATATACCTTCCTGTCTAAAATAGCCAAGAAACTGTACACTGCTGGACTGCCCAGGCCCGCCCGCTGCTTCCTGGTCTCAGCGCCTAAGCCCCGCATGGACTTGGCACCCGCGCTGTGGGTCCCCAGGGTATTTGGAGACTGGTGCAGGCAACTTGAATTATCCTTGGGGTGTGGCCACCATCTCTGGGAGGGGTGGCTCCCTTCCTGAGACACCTGCAGGAGAGTGAAGTCTCTTTGACAGGTACCTTGCATTCATCAGGATATGGAGAGCTCGGAGGTTTGAGTGGTGAATGACTATTGTAGCATAGTTCTTTATTTTTAAGTTTTTATTTATTTTCTTGCTCTATTTTCCTTTCATTTACCTGTTTCCTCAGAGTCTCTTTCTCCCTTTTCTCATGCTAATGACCAACTTCTTTTGATCTCATTCACTCTTCCCTTGATCTAGTACCGCTATATACTCACTTCTTCTCGCACTATCAGTTACATCCTAAATCTCTCCCCATCCTCTTTGTCCACCATTAGAAATTACAGAGCTTATTGCAAGCCTATTGGCTATACTATAGGTAATAAACTCATCCTGTTTATTACAATACTGTTAACATCTTCATATGGGCTATCTGGTTTAGGGCTGCATATTGTGTGTATTGGGTGCTGCTAATATTGATCTCCCCCTCAAAGAAGAGGTATTAGAAATCTGCAGGGTCACAATAAGCCTATGAGGGGAAGCTGCAATACCTCAGATCTAGAGGAAAAGATACAGGAACAACAAAAAAAAGGGGAAGAAAGTGTCCTTAACAAACCAAGATGCTATTTTGTTAGAATCCAATAACAGCATGGCAGTAGAAATGACAGAAAAGGAGTTTAGAATGTACATAATTAAAATTATTCATGAAGCAAAGGATGAGGTAAGAGAGCAAATGCAGTCACTGTATGATCACTGCAACAAACAGTTAAAAGAACAAATGCGGGAAGCAAAAGAGCATTTCAATAATGAGAGATTCTGAAAAAAAATAAATGAAAGAAGCAATAAATCAAATAAAAAACTCAATAGAAAGCATCACTAACAAACTAGATCTCATGGAAGACGGAACTTCAGACAATGAAGACAAAATATTTAATCTTGAAAATAAAGATGACCAAACAGAGAAGATGGTAAGAAATCAAAACAGAATCTCCAGGAAATATGGGGTATCATAAAAAGACCTAATTTAAGAATTATCAGGATTGAGGAAGGCACAGAGATACAAACCAAAGGAATGAAAAGCCTACTCAATGAAATAATATCACAAAATTTCCCAAACCTGAAGAATGAAATGGAAAATCAACTACAAAAGGCTTACAGAACATCAAATGCACAAAATTACAACAGATCCATACCAAGACACATTATAATGAAAATGCCTAACGTCCAAAATAAAGATAGGATTTTAAAGGCTGTGAGAGAAAAGTGTCAGATTACATGTAGGGGGAGACCAATACGGATATCAGTAGATTTCTTAGCCTAGACCCTAAAAGCTAGAAGGGCCTAGAACAACATGTTTCAAGCTCTGAAAGAACGTGAATGCCAACCAAGAATCCTAAACCCAGATTTGATGATGAAATATTTTTGTGATAAACAAAAGTTAAAAGAATTTACAAATAGAAAGCCTGCACTACAGAATATCCTCAGCAAAATATTCCAGGAGCATGAAGTGAAAAAGAACAATGCAAGTCAGCAAAGGGAGGAACTACCCTAAAGGAAGAGTCAATCAAAGGAGAAACCAAGTCAATAAAAACCAAAAATAAGCCAAAACGACTGGCAATACAAATCATATCTCCATAATAGCCCTGAATGTTAATGGCCTAAATTCAATAATCAAAAGACATAGACTGGAAGATTGGATTAAAAAGCAAAACCTAACAATATGCTGCCTTGAAGAGACTCATCTCATAGGAAAAGACATTCACAGACTAAAGGTGAAAGAATGGGGAAAAACATACCATGCACATGGACTCAGAAAAAAAAAAGTGTCTCCATCCTCATATCAGATAAAGTGGACTTCAAACCTATGTTAATCAGAAGGGATAAAGAAGGACATTTCATATTGCTTCAGGGAACCATAAACCAGCAAGACATAATGATTTCAAATATTTATGCCCCAAACAATGGAGCATCTTTGTACATCAAAAAACCCTTCTCAATTTCAAGAATCAAATAACCACAACACAGTAATACTGGGTGACTTTAAAACATCTCTCTCACCACTGGATAGATCCTCCAAACAATAACTGAAAAAAGAAACTGTAGAATTAAATAATATAATCAATGATATAGACTTAATAGACATATATAGAGTATTTCGTCCATCAGTGAGAGAATACACATTTTTCTCAGCAGCTCACGGATCCTTCTCTGAAATAGACCATATGCTATGCCACAAAGAAGCCATTAGTAAATATAAAAAAATAGAGATACTACCTTGTATTCTGTCAGACCATAATGGAATGTAATTAGAAATCAATGATAAGATAAAAAAAAAATACTCCAATACCTAGAGATTAAATAATATGCTATTGAATGATGCAATGATAACTGAAGACATCAAGGAGGAAATAAAAAAATTCTTAGAAGTAAATGATAACAATGATACAACATATCAAACTCTCAGGGACACTCTGAAAGCAGCACTAAGAGGAAAGTTCATTGCATTGAACTCATACATATAAAGAATAAAAAGTCAACAACTAAAAGACCTAGCATTACATCTCAAAGCCCTAGAAAAAGAACAGGTCAACACCAAAAGTGGTAGAAGACAGGAAGTAATTAAAATCAGAGCTGAAATCAATGAAATTGAAACAAAAGAAACATTTCAAAAAATTGACAAAACAAAAAGTTTGTTCTTTGGAAAAGTAAACAAAATTAATAAACCACACTAATGAAGAGAAGGAGAGGAAAAACTCAAATTAGTAGAATTCGTAATGAAAAAGGAAAGATCAGGACAGACACCATTGAAATGCATAACATAATTAGAAACTACTTTGAAAATCTATACTTCAACAAAATAGAAAATATCAAAGACATCGACAAATTTTTAGAGACATATGATCCTCCCAAACTGAATCAGGAAGACATACACAATCTAAACAGATCAATTTCAAGCACCGAAATAGAAGAAGACATCAAAAGCCTACAAACCAAGTAAAGCCCAGGACCAGATGGATTCTCAACCAAAATCTACAAGACTTTCAAAGAACTAATACCAATACTCCTCAACGAATTCCAGGAAATGGAAAAGGAGGGAACCCTTCCAAACTCATTATATGAAACTAGTATCACTCTGATATCAAAACTAAAGACATATCAAGGAAAGAAACTAGACCAATATCCCTGATGAACATAGATGCAAAAATTCTTAACAAAATACTGGCAAATCACATACAAAAATATATTAAAAAGATAGTGCACCATGATCAAGTGGGGTTTATCCCAGGGATGCAAAGTTAGTTCAACATTTGTAAATCAATAAATGTAATTCATCACATCAAAAGGCTTAAAGTTAAGAATCATATGATTATTTCAATAGATGCTAACAAAGTGTTTGATAAAATACAGCACCCCTTCATGCTCAAAACACAAGAAAAAATTGGGATAGTAGAAACATACCTCCACATTGTAAATGCTATCTATGTAAGCCCACAGCCAACATCATTTTAAATGAAGAAAACCTGAAAGTGTTCCCTCTAAAAACTGGAGGAAGGCAGGGATGCCCTCTTTCACCACTTGTATTCAACATCATCCTTGGAACACTAGCCAGAGCAATTAGATAGACCAAAGAAATTAAAGGGATACGAATAGGAAAAGAAGAATTCAAGCTGTCACTATTTACCAGTGACATGATTCTATATTTAGAGGATCCAAAAACTCCACTAGAAAACTTCTAGAACTAATAAATGAATTCAGCAATGTAGCAGGATATAAAATAAACACCCATAAATCTAATGCATTTCTATTCATGTGATGAATCCTTTGAAAGAGAAATTAGGAAAACCACTCCATTCACAATAGCCTCAAAAAAAAAAAAAAAAAAACTTTGGGAATCAATCCAACAAAAGAGGTGAAAGATGTCTACAATGAAAACTATAGAACTCTCTAGGAAGAAATTGAAGAAAACTTTAGAAGATGGAAAGATATCCCATGTTTTTGGATAGGCAGAATTAATATTGCCAAAATGGCCATTCTACCAAAGGCACTATACAGATTGAATGCAATTCCAATTAAAATCCCAATGACGTTCCTCTCAGAAATAGAGAAAGCAGTCATGAAATTCATCTGCAAGAATAAGAGACCTCGAATAGCAAAAGCAATCCTGAGCAGGAAGAGTGAAGCAGGAGGTATCACAATACAAGACCTTAAACTATACTACAGAGCAACAGTAACAAAAACAGCATGGTATTGGCACCAAAATAGACAGGTAGATCAATGGGACAAAATAGAAGACACAGAGACAAACCCACAAAAATAGTTACCTCATACTAGACAAAGGGGTCAAAAACATACAATGGAGAAAAGATAACCTGTTCAACAAATGGTGCTGGCAAAACTGGAGATCCATATGTAGTAAAATGAAATTAAACCTCTCTCACCCTGTACAAAACTCAACTCAAAATGGATCAAGGAACTAGGAATTAGACCAGAGACCCTCCAACAAACAGAAGAAAAACTAAACCCAAATCTTCATCATGTTGGCTTAGGACCTGACTTCCTCAACAAGACTCCCAAAGCATAAGAAATCAAAGCAAGAAACAATAAATGGGATGGATTCCAACTAAAAAGCTTTTTCTCAGCAAAGTATACAATCAATAATGTGAAAAGAGATCCTACAGAGTGGGAGAAAATCTTTTCCACATGTACTTCAGATAGAGCACTAATCTCCAAAATTTATAAAGAACTTAACAAAACTTTACACCAAAAATACAAAGAACCCAATCGATAAATGGGCCGAGGAACTGGACATTTACAGAAGATATACAGGTGATCAATAAATATATGAAAAATTGTTCAACATCTCTAGTAATTAGAGAATACAAATTAAAACAATTCTAAGATTTCATCTTGCTCCAATTAGAATAGCTATTATCAAGAACACAAGCAATAATAGATGTTGGTGTGGATGTGGGGAAAAGGCACACTCATACATTGCTGGTGGAATTGCAAATTGGTGCAGCCACTCTGCAAAGCAGTATAGAGATTCCTCAGAATACTTGGAATGGACACCCTTTTGACCCAGTTATCCCACTCCTTGGTTTATACCCAAAGGACTTAAAATTAGCATACTACAGTAACACAGTCATGTCAATGTGTATAGCAGCTTAATCCACAATAGCTAGATTGTGGAACCAACCTAAATGCCCTTCAATAGATGAATGGATCAATGAACTATGGTATACATACACAGTGGAAAATTTCTTGGCTATAAAGAACAATATTATGGAATTTGCAGATAAATGGATGGAATTGGAGAATATCATGCTAAATGAAATAAGCCAAGCCTGAAAAACCAAAAGTCAAACATTTTCCCTGATAAGTGGATGATGATCCATAATGGGGGTGAGGGGTGGGGGGTAAGAGAAGAATGGAGGAACTTTAGATTACCTAGAGGGAAATGAGAGGGAGGAGGAGGAGGAGGCAGGGACTGAATAATGGTGGACTGAGACAGACATCATTACCCTATGTACATGTATGATTATATGAATGGTATAAATCTACATTGTGCACAACCATAGAAATGAACATTTTTACCCCATTTCTGTACAATGAATCAAAATGCAGTCTGTAAAAATAAAAGACAAATAGATAAGATAGTTAAGAAAACACCAAACCCCTGAGACAGTGTGTTTTCAATATCAAAGATCAGGTACAATAGGACAATGGTCATAGGCAGGGGAACAGGCGAGGGCCATCCGGGCTCCAGCTACTGCTGGAGAGTTTCCAGGAGGTGCCTGGGGGCTGAGACCTAGGCAGGTGCAGCTGCTCCCTGAGTTGGGGAGATGAAGTTGGGAATCCAAGGCAGCAGGAGCTTTGGGAAAGAGGTAAGAGAAAGGATGAAGCTGCAGAGACAGTTTGTTCCAGAGATCTGCAGAAGGTGCCTTGAGTCTTCAGCCAAGTACTCATCAACAAGTGTGTGTGAAGAAACTCCCCAAACCTGGAGAAGGAACCACCAAAAAGACAAAGCAACAATTCCTCTCTCTCTCCTAGGAGTTCAGGGTATTGAAAATCCTCATAATTATAATCTAGCAAGGAAAGTACTCAGAAGGACCTCCCTTCAGTAGTGCCTCAAGAGACTGCTCCAACAGATCTGGCCAACAAAGCTTTTAAACAAGACTTAGAAGAATGAAATTGTTTCTAGATAACTTAACAGGTTCTGAGGAAAAAAAACAAAACTAGTTATATATAAGAATGCAAAATTCTTCAGGACTCAACCAGGTAAACGTCCCAGTGTCTGGCAAATAAAATATTACCAGACAGGCAAAAGAGTAGGGAAATGTGAGCAGTAATGAAGAGAAAAATCAATCCATAAAAACAGACTCCCCAATGCCACCAAAAATAGAGTAAGCAGACAGAACATTAACCTACTCCTTATAGCAATATTTCAAATGTTTAAGAAGATAAAGCATTTGAATAAAGATAAAGGATATGAATAGAGGCATAGAAAAGACGAAAGGGAATCCAGATTGAAATTAAAGATATGAAAACTACAATGTCAAAAGTGAGAAATGCCTCAGATAAGATGAATAGCAGTTTAGACAAGGCAGAATAAAAGACTAGTAATTTGAAGCCATAGTAATAGCAACTATCATGAAGGAAACACACAGAGAAAATACCAGAAAGAAGTGGCCAAATCATTAGTAAATGATGGGAAAAAACCCAGCTGACTTGATATACATGTAAATGAAACCCCCAACAAGGAGGAAGGGGAGCAGGTCACAGGGAGAAGAGTAACAAAATATTTGAAGAAATAATAACCCCAAACTTTCCAAATTAGATCAAAACTTGAAGTCACAGATCCAAGAAGCTCAATGAATCTGGAGCAGAGGAAATATGATACACAAACAAAAGCTACACCAAGGTACAAAATCATCAATTTGCTTCAACCAGGGCCAAAAGGCAAGGCAAGGGCAAGGGCAGGCAAGGCAGATCTGTAGAATCAAAATCAAATGAAAAATGAATTTCTGAAACTCACCAAGAAAGTTATAATCCATCACCCCCCCCAAAAAAGTGGACAAAATATTTAAACAGACAACTTTACCAAATTAGCCCATGAAAAGGAGGTGTACTCATTACAAAACTATTGCAAATTATTATGATAATGGGTTTAAAACCTGACTCCCAGCCTTGGATTTTGGTAACTGGAAGATTGAGTTCAGATTTGAATGCAAAAATCAGAAAAGCAAGTTAGAGCTGGAGGTAGAAGTGTGCATTTTAGGCATGTTCTTTTTGAAGCAACGGAGGGATCTGTAGGGTAGAAATATTTAGGAATGGCGATTTAAAACTACAACTTGGAAGACGGGTCATGATGGGTCATATTTGGATACATGGTTGTTAAAAACATCTAGAATCACATAATAAAAGCATCTATAGCCAAATGATTTCTCTTCCTATTTGATGATGGTTGTTTCTAGCTATGTATATGTGTTTCATGTATGGTCACATGTATAGTCTTGTAAAAAGTTTATGAGGTTACCTCATTTATCTCAAAAAATACTAAGCACTTATTGTTTGCCAAATTATTAAATTTGCTATGGATAAGAAACAAATGGCATTCTCAGCTTGCACCTATTCCTCTGTTCAGAGTGACATAAAGATAGAAATCCTGGGAAGAATGCATTTTAAGACCAATCTTTAGAAAAGGAGAACAAATAGCTTTAAGTGCAGCCAGCATACGAGTCAGTTTTTTACGCATACCTAATGCTCCATGGCTACTGTGAAAAACAATCCATAGCCCTTAGGATACCCGTTCTCCAAATCTGTGTTATGATCACCATCAACAGTTGTAGCCAAGTAACAACATGGTACACCACTTACAGAGGAAATGAGACAATTAAGTCCTTAGATCCTTGGATGTAAGCCTAATACTAGATTGAACTATGGGAAAGCTCTGTAAGTAGCAGACAACCATTCCCACTTGAACAAACTAAAAGAACTTAGTAACATGCTGATGAATTTGATAAGGATTTTTGGCAAGTCATTCTCATTGGTTGTAACTTCCTATCTCTGCAAGCATTGCAGCTAAGGATACCTCTGGGTATTTTGCAGCTTGACTAATTTCTATCGAAAAGAAATATCTACCCTGGCACCCCAAATATCAAATTGATTAGCATAAGTATTTTGCTGATCTTTTAGTAGTAAAAAGCATAGTAGTATCTGAGTCAATGATGTGAAATTGAAAACTTTAGCTTTATCACATTATCAATAAAAAGACTTTCAGAGACATTGAAATCCATTGAAAACAGATGTCTAGAAGCATTTTGTCTCAATAGTGTTTTCTCTTCCAAATAGCAAGGAAGCTTATTAACACAGAGACATATGTTTTATCTAAGAAAAAAATGTCCTTTTTACAAAAAGCAGGGTAGCACTAAGGACTGTTTCATCAATAAGCTCTCTGAGATAGAATACATGCAAAATGCTTTGGGTTCTCAGAATGTTTTTGGCTATTGTTTCTTAATGCGTACTTCTTTATTGCCATAACATACAAAAAAAAAAGTGTACAAACCATATGTGTTCAGTTTAAATGATTCTTCAGAAAGTGAACATAGCCATATGATTGATAACCAAAACAAGACACAGAATATCCTCAGCACCTAGAGGATTCTTTGAGTTTCTCCCAATCACTGCCCCTCCCTCGCAATAACCACCTCCTGATTTTAACCTCCTCCTGATTTACCTTAGATTTACCTTAGGCCAAATGTTAACATCAGTAGCATTATACTCATTATGTCTGGGTTCCTTCATTCAACATCATGTTCAAGAGTTGTGTCTGTGTTTGTATGTGAGTTGTAGTTCATTCATTCTCATTCCGTGATCTATCCATTCTACTTCTGAGATGATCTAAGTTGTATCTAATTGGAAGCTATGACAAACATTACACTATAAACATTCCTGTTTGTGTCTTCTGATGAACACATGGATTTTTCTGTTGGGTATATGGAAGGAATTGGTCATTTGGAGATCTTCTTTCATAAAGTGCCTATCTATTCAAGTCCCTTACTCCTGTTCTATTGGGTTATTGATTTAGTGAAGTTGTTTATGTATTTTGGATATAAGATCTTATCAGACGTATGTTGTATAATTGTAAGTACAATTTGCAACAAATTGTGAATGTATTTTCCCATTGTATGGTGACTTTGGATAAACAGAATTTCCTAATGTGGTCCATTCCATCGGGGTTTTTCTTTTTTTAATGGCTGGCACTTTCTCTGTTCTTTTTAAGGAATCTGGGCTTACCTTGGGGAATTGAAAATAGTCTAATTTTTTTCTACGAGTTTTATTATTTTCTTTTTCCCATTTAGAACTGCAATCTACCTGGAATTCATTTTTGTATGTTGTGCAAAATAGTCAAGATTATTTTTCTTTTGTCTATGTGGCTATCCATTCTTGCCTAGATTTTTGCCTCCCTAGGCATTTGATTATTTCTCTCTAGTGGATCAAGTATGATAACTCTCAGAGAATAAAATACATCAATTTATATCTATACATATGTCTGTATCAGCTTGGAGGGAGAGACACAGCGTGTGTACCACACACTTGTAAGTAGACATTATCATGCTTCTGTGTATAGGCAATGTTGTTATTGATCTTTGATTCAAGGACAGCTTACAAAGGTTCCTTGGCACCTTCTCTCTCAAGTATACTAAACCAATATAGGGGAAACAGTAAAATTCCAACTCTGGATCTCAGGACCATATCTTCTCTTTTTCTTACAGCAATATAAAATGGCATTTTGAAGCTGGGTGTGGTGGCACACACCTGTAATCCCAGCAGCTTGGGAGGATGAGGCAGGAGGATCATGAGTTCAAAGCCAGCCCCAACATCTTAGTAAGACCCTAAGCAACTCAGTGAGACTGTGTCCCACAATAAAATATAAAAAAGGACTGGGGATGTGGTTCAGTGGTTAAGTGGCCCTAGGTTCAATCCCCAGTACCAATTAAAAAAAATGGTATTTTGAGAATTAAGGAGATAGACTTCAGCAGGGCACAGAATAACATCTTTTGAACAGTAGTAAATCATTCATTGATAACTTATGGATAGCAAAGTCTTCATCTCTTCCCAAATGTTCTGAATTAAGAAATAGTAAGTACCTTCCATGACAAGGCAGGACTTCTATTGGCAGATTCCAGGCCCTCTATGTAAAACTACAGATGGGTGTTCCCTATGTAACTCCTGAGAGGGGGGTCAGCGTTAACAGACTTCCGTATGAATGGCGCCCCTAGAGTTGTGCAATACAGTTCAGGACAGTGATCCTGCTGGTGTGCCCACACACATGTACACACAAACTTTTCCCATGTTTTGAGGAAGAACTTTGCTAGAATGCAAATATTAAGTTTTGCTGGTATTATATCTTTATTTGCAATTATAGGTAAGGATTTCAATACTGGATACACTTTATACAGCAATATACTTGTATGAAAAAAAAGGAGTTCATGCCAGGTGTGGTAGCTTATGCCTATAAGCCTAGCTGTTCAGGAGGCTGAGACAGGAGGATCCCAAGTTCAAGATTAGCCTCCACAATTTAGTGAGGCCCTAAGCAATTTAGTGAGACCCTGTTTCAAAAAATAAAAAGGACTGGAACTGTGACTTAGTGGTAAAGTACACCTGGGTTAAATCCCTGGTAATGCCCCCCGCCTCCAAAAAATAGAGTTCATAGCATACTGTAGCTCTGCAAGTAACACAAACTCCTTCCTTTTACTATTTTTGGTGCTAAAGTTCAGTGCTCTAAAGGAATGTCCACCAGGCATGTAAAAGCCTGTCTAGGGGGAAAAAATAACTTGTTATAGTTGGTCCTGGTTATTTCTGTACAATTAATCTATAAAAGTTTTATAATGTAGCAGAGTTTCCAAGCTGAAAGTTAAATGGCAATTCAGGAACCCTCTTCCCCAAACAATATCTTCTGACATAAGCTATATACCCTTTGAAGTTACTGCAGAGTTACTGTCATCAGCTTAAAACATAAAGTAATATCTGACATGTTCAAACCATCACATTGAGTAATTAAGACTATAAGGGGTTTAAAAGATGTAGACTTGCCTGAACATGATATTTTACTAAATGAAATCTGATTTTGTTTATACCATATTTGAATGAGAGTTAAACCTTACAAATACAGGCTCTTTTGGACTCAACTTGGTAGGATGTGGAAACATAGCTACCTCTCTGTATTTATGAACTATCCAAAAGAACTATATCTGTGCAGATTAAATAATAATGAATATTCTCATATCCCCCCTGCCAACACCCCCTTAACCCTGTTAAAAAGCAAAGCACTCAACTAGTGAAACAATTGACATAGGAATACAGAGTGTCACATCCTATCTGAAAGTGCTACAGTGTAAGAATGTGACTCTTAGCAGAAAAATAAGATTTTGCTGATCTTAAAATTAGCAAGAAGACCTTGAGCTTTGCAGTGCCTTCTAATGGAGCAAATATGTTTCAGAGTGGTGGGGTCCTATAATATTGCAGTGGTAAGTAGATAATAAATGGGTAGTGTGTTTTGAGGACTTGCATAAAACCGGCTATATAGCTTCACAAAGGGCTCTCACCTCAAATTACACTAGATTTTCACTGAAAAAAAAAAAAGTCATTCCATTGGGTTGAGGGGTTGACCTCTTTTAAAAGACAAATGCCCAAGAGAAGGGTCTGATGGAAATCCTGAGTACATTAAGCAATAAGATTCTAAGATTCTGTCTACTGAGAATTAGCTGGTCCCTTAAAATCAGTTTTGATAGGGAAGCGGGAGGTGAGAGTACAAGGTACTAGAGTAAGAATTGAATTAGAATAATTCAACTAGAATATAAATTGTGGGGGATAATGGGATGAGTAGGAAGATGGATAAAATCACCTTGGTTTATGCAGATCACCAGCTAGCTCCAGAGTGGCAGGCAGACAGTCACTCAGTTGTGCAGAAAGGGACAAAATCCCAGCAGGCTGCAGAGGGCAACTAGCTAGAGGTGGGACAGTCTGTGTCTGGTGGGAAAAGATGCCATGGCCAGTCCTGCTATAGTTGTATCTTTGGGAGTTTTAAGTTTTCAGTAAATCTGCAAAGATATGACCTTTACCCCTACTCAGAAGATTTCATAGAGTCAGGTTCCTGCCATGGATATGATGCTGTACAAGAGTATCTTTTCAGTTCAAGTCCTTTGACTAATACTAAGCTTGTCTTAATTATAGCTGGGGGATCATAGCATTAAAGTCATATTAGAGTTTTAGCATAAACTTGTACCCAAGATGGCATCTTCTCTACGTTGTTCCTGGGAAATGCACACTTAGCCTCTGCAATACTATCTGCCTCCTCAGTCTGAGTCTTGACATTTTGCTCTACTACTCACTTGCTATATGACACTGGGTTAACCTCACTAAATGTCAAATTTCGTAACTGTAGGAGAGAGAGCACGGTTCTGGGATCATAGAATTGTTCTAAGAACTGAATATTAGATATGAAATAGCACAGAACATACATAGAGTAAATATTCAAAAAATAGTAGCTATTATCATTATGGTCTACTTAAATATCCTCCCTTAACTCACCTTTACCTCATAAAGCAACCCTTGCTAGAGTGTTTGATATTTAACAGAGTATTAAAAGCTTCTTGAAGGGCAAGGCATTTCTGTCTTTTGTCTCCATTCTAATGTCTAACACCAGGCTCCCAGATCTTTGAATAGTGCCTGGTACACAGCAAGCACTGAATACAACTTTGTTAAATGAGTTTTGTTTAATTAAGTCTATTCTATTCCATCCAAATGCTAAAATGCTATCATTTTCTGTGGATAAAAATAATAAAACAATTGAAAGGGATTATAAGATAAAAATAACACAACTTTGAAGATTCAAACCTAAATTTAAAATAATGTTATATCCTAGCATGGGAAAATTTAAATATCCTTTAATTTTCCCCTTTAGGATCTGGGTTTACTGCTGCCAAATAGAGTAGAAAAGAGGTTGATGTAAGAAAAATAAAAACCAAAGAATTTAGACTTAGTATGAAATCTGTGCTTCTTCATTGAGCAGAGGTTTTGGTCTCCTTCTTCCTTGACCATAGTGCAACTTCTTATATTTCTCACTGGGTTGCAGTTAGTTAGTTGCCCAGTGTATCTATACTTTCAAATCACATTGACCTGCACTGTTCTGTGCTACAGAATTTGCTAGAGCTCCCAAGTCACTATCATTCACAACTTTTGAAACTAACTTGATTATATAAAAAGTTACTTTTTTTACATATAGAAATGATAAATGTTTGAGGAGGTGAAAATGCTGATTATTCAATCTGATCATTATACACTCTATACTGAACACAATACTGAATTATAATACTGTATCCCATAAATATGTACAAATGTTACATGTTCATTTTTTAAATTTAAATGAATTTAGCTTTGCATGCAAAAGGGTCTAAAGTGAGCATTACTCCATTATATCCTGACTTGAATATGGCACATTCGTAATACACTATTGAGTTTGTACATTCACTGGTTTGTTTAATAAATATTTATTGAGTATCACTTGCTTAACAAACATTTATTGAGTAAATATTTTAAGACATTGAAATAATACCTTCTTCTGTAGTGCCTAAAGAATCCTAGAAGCTTAAAGAAAAAGGCAGTGAGGGCTTATTTGTTCAAAGACAATTCTGATTTGGCATTTCATCAATTATAAGAGTAGTATGTCATTTTGAGGGACCTAGAATAAAGCACCTTGGGTGTGTTCTGAACAGGACTTCAGACTGGTTTAGTGCCTAGGCTAGTGGCCTTTCAATTACCGTGTCTTCTAAGTGAAATATAAATTGCTACAGCTTTTGCCCTTACATGTTCATATTGGGTCTCCGCTGTCTGACAAACTTCCTTCTGAGCATTCTGGAAGCCTCTAGGGTGCTCATAAGACATGAATGGATTTGACTTGATGCAAGATGTAGAGGGAAAAGAACTTGATGACAGATGGGATGAGTGAGAAGGATAAAAGAAAAGATGACTTGTAGATTAATAGCTTGAGGACTGGGAGAGGTGGTGGTGCCATTTAGTGAGATGGGGGTTGGGGAGAAAGGACAGAAGAACTGGTTTGAATGACATGGAAACATAAAATAGTGCAGGCAATGGAAGAGAATTGCATGCATGGAGTGGAATTAAAATATGTATTCAAAGAGAAAAAAAGATGATGTGAAACTTCACAATTATACAATACTTGGATTCCTTTTAGTATATTTATAATATGCTGAAATACTATACCTATTACTGATATTAAACTTACAATGAAAATATTAGATCCAACTTCAAAATATGTGAGAAGATAATTCTTCAAAATTCTTTTAGGGGGATACATAAACAAAAGCATTTGAAGACTGCTATGGGGGGAAAAAAAAAAGGAACCTAGGTAACATTTCTAGCCTGCACAACAGAGCTCTCATGTTGAATGATTTCCTTAGCAGTAGTGAAGTAGAAACTTTTTCAAAAGCTGCCTGTGTCTGCACCTTAGTGGCTTTTGGATTTGAGAACATCATATCCTTTGGTCAACTATCAGAGCTGGTGTCTCAAATATATAAAATATAGGGCAGTATGAAAATACAATATAAGCAGTATTCTATTTTGTTCCATATGTCTTTATAGCTCAGACACCTCAGTCTGATTCTTAGCCATTTCCATTAGCATCACCTGATGTTATGAAACCAGAATGTCAGCCACTGCTAGCGTTAGACAGATATGTGCAGCAGTGTGATTGTGCTGAGCAGGGCTTTCCTGAAAGAGCCATTCCTGCTGAGTGACCTGTAGTATGGGGATAGGGATATACAGGTAATCAGAAAAATCAAAGGATGTGGAAACCTAGGCAGGGCAGGTAGTATGTGGCTGCAGACAATGGAAAAATGAATATGCAGGTTGATTTTAATTTTGACTAATGTTTAATAAGCTCCTATTCTGGACTGAACACCATTGTGGGCTATTGGCAAGATAGAGGTGATTGTTTTTAAGATTGGCCACAAGATAAAGCATTTTAAACAATTACTCTGGGCTCCCTGGTAAATTGTCATCACTATCCAAGATAAAAACTTCCATCAGAGCTGGGTACAGTGGCGCATGCCTGTAATCCCAGTGGCTCGGGAAGCAAGTTTAAAGCCAGACTCAGCAATGGTGAGGCACTAAGCAACTCAGTGAGACCCTGCCTCTAAATAAAATACAAAATAGAGCTGGGGATGTGGCTTAATGGCCAAGTATCCCTGAGTTCAATCCCCGGTACTTCCCCCCCCAACAAAAAGAACTCAAATCAGTGTATAGAAAAATACTACTTTTCATCAACACATAAAAGATGCCTCCATAGCCCTCATCTTGAGTTGTCCAAAATACAAAGGTAGTAGAATCTATGTCCAGTTATGTTTGTGTACATAGATGAAATATTATCATATACACATTTCCTTTCTCAGAACACTCAGAACAATGACATGTGTATACTAAACTTGGTATTTGGTATTTCATGTCTAGTATCCATTAGGTTCCCTTGCCTCTTCCCAGCCTTTATTTTGGTGTCCATATAGGACTCCTCTGGATTACTTTGCAGTCCACTAAGCAGTTCAGTTAACCTGAACAAAATAATGGTAAAGACACATATTTGATGTTAATTTGCTTCCCTTACACACCATTGGTAGCAGGCAAAGATAATACTATGGTCCAACTATTTAATAGTTGTAATTGTATAATTGGTACCAGTTTTATTACTAATTGTGATAAAATTAAGTTTTCTTTTACTCCCTTGAACTGTCCCTATTGGACTCCCACATCCTAGGAAACACTGAGTATGAGGAAGGTGAGGTTTGGTTTACCTATACTAGTAATAAATGTCCTGTCAAAAAATAAATAAATAAATAAATAAATAAATATCCTGTCAATCTCATCAGAAACCACCATTGACCTTAAGAGTGCTGTCATTCACTGCTAATAGGTATGTATTTTACCTCTTAGATGGAAGCCATTCCTTGATCCCTTAAAGAATGCTATTCCGCATAGACTAGCTTTCCAGGAGGCAAGAACAGCATTAAGTATGAATGTTTTTATTTTAACTATTTTAGTGGGAAATTATAAAATGTAAACATCCTGACTGAACCTAAGGGTAATATTTATCTTTCAAGTCTTAGCTCAAATCCTGCCTCCCAAAATTTCCTCCCCAAAAGATCTGGGTCCTTTCTCCTTTGACCCCATGGAATTCCACACGAATCTGTAATACTAAATTTGCTCGTCAGTTACCTCTTTAAAGGTGTTTCCTCACCAATGCTTTCATTTTTGCATACCTAATACATAAGGTAGCGCTGGGTGCTCAGTATGTGCTTAGAAATACTGTGTGTGTGTGTGTGTGTGTGTGTGTGTGTGTGGTACCAGGGCACTTAACCTCTGAGCCACATCCCCAGCCCTTTTTTGTATTTTTTAAATTTAGAGACAGGGTCTCCATTAGTTGCTTAGAGCTTCACTAAATTGCTGAACTGGTTTTGAACTCGCTATCCTCCTGCCTCAGCCTCCCGAGCTGCTGGGATTACAGGTGCGCCCCACCTCACCTGGCAGAAACATTTTTTAAAAGGCTGAATATCCAAAGATGATGTTATTAAAACTGCAGGTGAATCTCTGAAACAAATTCATGTCACACCTTCCACAGGTATCTATTTTTTCCTGCTAGAGTTTAACTTCTCTGAGATATGTGCTATAATAATTCATACATATTAATTTTTAAATAATAAGTAACTGAAGAGCAGCTGCTATACTATAAAGAAAGAGCCAACTCTGCATTTATAAATAATCCTACCTATTATAATTTGGAAATGTTGTTTAACTCATTTTAATTGGAAGAGTTATTTCACATTAGCAAAGCAGTAGAAAATTACCTGTGTGTGTAACTAATGAACACCAGATGAGGAACTGGGATGTTGAAGTCTTTATTGAGTGTGAACATACCTTTATAGCTCTGACTATATGAACTGTTGAAGTGGATCTGGAGAATATAGGGTTTTTTTTTATTTCATTGGAAGCTACTGAGGTTACTTTGACAAAATATATTTTACCGGTTTATTGTAATGCAAACTATTTCCTAGTCACAAAATTAATAATTTTAAACTTTCTAATTGTGGAGGCAAAGCATGTTGAGCAAATCCTTTTTAAAAGGGTTAATAATGTCATCTTGGGCATATGCATATAGAGTCTTCTCTTCAAAAAGGATCCTTTAAAAAGAGATGTGAATGTAGCTATTTAAAAAGAATAATAATGAATTCCCATGGGTGACAGCAACAGCCCAGCTAACATGGGAGTACCTCCTGTATGTGCAGAATAGCACCATGTCAATACCATTGGAAGACTACCTTGTGACTTGTAGTCATAGATACTACCGGTTAGACATGTTGGTATTTGAGAAGCTTGTTTCCTCCCAGCAGCCTAGCAGGCAGGACGCATCCTCGATCATCTTTCTGTGCCCCATGATAGTACTCCTGAAACTTCCCAAGAGTGAACAGCCTAGCAGTGGCAACCATGCAGGGCTGGGTTTCATCTCCCATTCCAAGTTGTCACATCAACTAAAGCTGAGATATCTCTTGTCTTCATTTGGGATTAAACTGATTTCAGGGTGTTACCAAAAGAAATTGGGAAACTCAGAGGATCAGCAATCTAATCCTGATTTCACTCCTAGCTCAGAGGTTCCCCCTGAGATAAGTCATCTACCTTCTCTGAGCCTCCCTTTTTAAATCTGTGACATGAAAGGATTCTAAATCCTCCACAGTCCCACACAGCTTTAAAATTCTTTTTCTCTAACTTTTGATGGGAAACTAGGAAGGGAGATGTAGGTAACGTTGGCATGGTGCTCTTTTCTCTTAAGCTGAGATTAGGACACCCAGGTCATCGTTCTGGCTCTGATAACACTTACTTCAGTGACATTGGCCTGCTCAGCTTGTTCTGGAGAGAGACTCGGGGCTTAAGGGGCTAAACTTGGTGAATTCTGAGGTCTTTCTCAGATCTGAGAACCAAGGACCCAGTTGCCAAGCTTCCTTGAACTAATAGTTTCATTCTCAGGTATCCTTAGTGCAGTACTCTGAAAGCATCAGTGTTTAAAAAATGCTTAATTAAGAATTATAAAACTAGAATTTCAAATTCTTTAAAAAAATAATATATCAGGATATCATTCACCTATTTAAAGGCTAGATTTAGGTGTTTAAATCAGTTAGCTCATGGTATATCATGATTAGCTTGTGGTAAATGGTTAGCTCAGACTGTTCAGAAAATTTGCTTGGCAGTTAAATATCCAAATGAAAACAGGAAATACATTGCTAGTAATTGTTGTCTGGCAGACCAAATTTTCCAAAATTTTGATTACCTTGAAGGAAATAACAGACTCATTAGTAATGAAAAGTCGATAATCACTAGGCTGAACTATTTTGGAATAGCCTGTACAAAGCAAAGTTAAGTGAACTATGAGTCTTGTTAGGTGTCATTTATTCTAGGTAATTAAGCACTTATTGAACATCTTCTGAAGGTCATAGTTACTTAGCACTAGAGACTAATGACCACAAGGAACCCACAGTCTGAAGGAAAGACAGTATAGACATGTAAACCCTGCAGTTTACAGCACTGGATCTACCAAGTGTTTCCCCAGGCTCTTTCTCCGGACAGAGCAATAACTAATATGTCTCAGTTCTAAAGCACCAATGTATAAAATGCTTGGAACTCAAGAGTTTCAACCACTCTTGTCAATCCATAGATCCAATACTGCATCGCCTGGACTTAGTCCTTCCCTTTCCCCCAGTGCCCCAGATATTAGAGCTGCAGGCTTCATTTAGGCACACTGTGTCATGAACCTGGGTCACATTCACACCAAGAGGCAGTCCCTGTCCCCAGCCAGTTTTGCATGGAGCCCCGAGCACTGAGCACCTTGCCATGTTGCTGCTCAGGGTTCTGGAACAAAAACTTCCTAAGACTCCCTCCTAGATCTGCATCTCATTGAACCAACTGACCCCATGTGTTTCTTTCTTCCTGTCTCCAGTAACAAAGAAGAGGCAAGGGTGGACTTTCTGTCCAAGTTCCAGGACTACAGGTGCCCAGAACATATCTTTTTTCTGTTCAACTTCACTGACTGCTACCAGAGTCCTCCCCTGGTGAGAGTGACCCTTTTTTGCTCTCTCAGATACACCTTAACTTTGAGAACTCCTTGGACCTACCTTCCCAAGGGAATGGGGAGCATCACACTCTGGAGAGCTTGCTGCAAAGGCTGAGATTACTCTCAATCTTGCATCTTCTATATAAGTCTCTACAGAGACAAATAGTAGCACATTATGTATAGAAGTGGTGCTGAGGAGGGAGAGGGAGCCATCCTGTTTCTGAATAAGGGGAAAGAATACTTAAAGAGGTCACCTCAGCCTGAGTCTTTAAAAGTGAGTGGCAGTCTGCCACCCTACACAGAAGGAACAGAATAGCATTTTCACAACACTCTAAGAAGTTTGGTAATTCTAAAATTCAAACAGAATTACAGGTGCCCCTGGAAGCTCTGGAGCAAGAGGAGGAATGGAGCCATTTCAAAGGAACTACTGAAAAAATAATGGCATGTATATGGAAAGCTAGAAAGAAGCAAGAGGACCAGGAAGAGGAAAACTGCAATGAATTTGGATTTTATTCTTTAGCCAACAAGGAACCATAGTGCATCTGATCAACATTGAAAAGGTGTCCTTGTGTTGGCTTCTTGCCACTATGACAAATATCTGAGAAAAACAAAGGAGGGAAGATTTATTTTGGCTCCCGATTTCAGAGGTTCCAGGCCATGGTTGACTGGCTCCATTGCTTTGGGCCTGAGGAAAGGCAGACATCATGGCCCAATGGTGTTGGGTAGGAAAGTTGTTCAGTTCGTGGCAGCCAGTAAACAAGAGGGGTAGGAGGAGGAAACCAGGGCAAGATGAAGTCCCCAAGAGCACATCCCCAAGGACCCACTCTGTTCTAGGTTCCACCCCCAATCTTTCCTCCACCTCCCAACAGTCCACTCACACTATGAATCACTCCATGGATTACTTTGCTAATGAGGTCAGAGCCCTCATGATCCCGTTGTTTCCCAAGGGCCCCACTGCTGAACACTGCTGCAATGGGGACCAAGACTTCAACCCATGAACCTTTAAGGGACATTCTGTATTCAAACTAGAACTCTCCTATTTATCATTTTCAAATGATTTTCAGAGTAGTCATACACAAACAGCGTTTTCCTTCTTTGGTTTTCAATCCTTACAGTTGTGATATTTTACACTGTTTCTTAAAAGATCTGTTCCTGCCCCCATTTGTTCATTCTGTTGGTGTCATGCTACTCAACTCCAGCAGCAGAAATCGAGGTCAGAAAATAGAAAATTACAACTTCATGAAGCGAATGCATCATAGATAAACAGAAGAGTAATGGAATAAGGCGGCACAGACTTGTAACCTGCAGTTTCAGGTGTTTTTTGTTTTGTTCTGATTTTTTTTTTTTTTTTTTCCTGAGAAGAGATAAAAGTCCTGTAGAGCAAAGTCACAAAATTGTCATGGATAGTCTACTTGGCCTTTAAAAGTGAAAACTGCTCTTTTTTCTTTTTGAAGAATAGGCTATTTTAACTCCAAAAATAAGAAGGTACATTGTTGAGGATTTCCTATGTTTATTGAGACCACTTTCTTCCTACTTTCCCCTTTCCTAGGTAGGGTCTTTGTAATTTTGATCTCTTTTGGGTCAGTGTAGAAGTCAACTATGTGTTTAATATAAGATTTCTATTCTTTAATACATTTTACTCATCTTGTGATAAAGCGAGGTCCATAGTTTTGTGAGCAGGACCCAAACCCTGAATGTCCTGCTCTTCTCTCTCCATCTGAACTTCAATCTACCCAAAGTTTGCCGCTTTCGTTGACTGTTTTAGAAACCCAAGACTCTGGAATCCATGCCCTAACAGCTCAAGCCCCTGTAGCTCTAGACTACAGGTAAGAAGGGGCAGGTATTTGTAGGGGCTATATTTGGAGCTTGGTTATGTAGACTGTCAATTTGTGAGTCGAGGGCAGGAGAAGCTGCAGGTGGGCAAGGGGCCACTATATTTAGGCACAGTACACCTAGAATCCAAGAATTCTACATTTGAATCTGGACTTCCAGACTGTTAGGAATGTATACCTGTCAAGATAAGAGGGTGGATCATTTTATCATCTTATTGCCTTGATTTGTGACTTTTAATATTTCTATATTCGACATGAGAGTCTCCAATGACATGTTAATCCAGGCCTCCAAAAATGTATCTGAAACTTGTATCTCATAGTCTGTTTCCATTTAGAAAGCCAAGATGAATGAATCTACTGTCTGGTAGCCTAAAACATTTGAAACTTTCAATGTTGTTCATAAAAATTCTGCCTGCTACATGAAGCAGCTCAAGGAATTCAGTTGGTTGGCTCTTATAACTGGCTAGCAGCAGTTCTATCCAGGCTGACCCCAATCTATAGCACCTGCAGGTTGCTCCTGAGAAAGGTTCTTCCCTGGTTCTTAATTGTCACTTCATTTATATTTTATGTTATCCTTGAGGTTTGGAGCATTTCCTCTTTTTTTTTTTTTTTTTTTTTCCCCTTTCCTCTGAGGCAGTGCATTATATACATTTAGTTTTTATCTTTCAGGTCTTGAAGAGAGAACTTTTCATGGAAAGTGGCCACTCTGTTCTGGAGAGGTTTCAGGGGATGGGCTCTGTGCCCACTGTGGCCAGCAGCCTCCCTGTTTCTCAGGGAAGAGTCTTTGACTACACTAAATCTTTTCCCTCTCATCATTTTCCTTCTGCTTCCTCTCGTCTCAGTGTGACTCAGCTCTAATTGAGGTTGTCAAGAAACTGCTTTATTCTCAGGGTTAGTGGGAGAAAGGAGAGATCTGCCTCTGTATTCCTGACATCAAATAACTTTCCAAGGTGCTTACTGCACAGCATTGTGCCCCTTGAGATGTGTGTTAAAATAACACAACAACACAGTGCTTTGTCATAAAGACCAAATAAGTAGTGAACTGTTAGCCACAGGAAAAACATTCTCAACTTTAGAAGAGCTACATAAACTAAGATCTCATTTTTTAGAACTACATCACTAGTTATGACTTTGTTCCACAAAACCCAAAGAATAGTGCTGGTATCTGAGATACAGAGTTGGGGTGGGCTGCCCCAGGAGACTGTGGTTTTCTTGGTGGGCTTGTGCCTTCTTTGTAGATTAATTTTACCCTCATGTTCCAAGAAGATCTAGAAGCCATCAGGAGATAGCACTCACCTGCTACTTATCTAAACTTTTATTTGGGGCCACCCTTCCTGAACACCTTCCTCCTTTCAGAGTAGGGAACAAAATTCCTCCTCCTCCAGGCCCTTCCAGATCATTGTCTGAGGAAGTTGTAGCAAGGTGAACAGATGAAAAAAAGCCCAAACGGTTGATACTGGGCTGAAAGAGTAGGCTTTAAAAGAGCTTAAGTCTATCCATGCAATGGAATATTTAAACTGAAGTGAAATTCTGATACATGCTACAACATGGAGGGACACAAAGACATTGCACTAAGTGAAGGAAGCCTGTCACGCAAAGACAGATACTGTATGATTCCTCTTATACGAGTGAACCCAGAGTAGTTAAATTCACAGGGACAGAAAGTAGAATGGTAGTTTCTAGGGACTGGGGGAGTTATTGTTTATTCCATTTGCTTGTTCTTTTTCAGATTCCTCATTTCTCAGAAATATCTAGAACATATTCCTTGGGCTATACAACTAATTTTTTTAGCTTTTACCACTGACACTCTGGTGCTATAACTGAGCCATCTCTGTGTTGGGATTTTTTTTTTTTTAAATGATACAAAATTAGCATAGTACTCAAAGGACTTATGAATATGTGATTATTCAGGGGACCAGCTATGGGGCCATCCCCTAAGGTAGGCTGCAGAAACTGCCACAAAAAAAGGGTAACCTTCATAGAATTTCCTTTGTTTTACTCAGATCATACTACCCCTCTGCATAAAGCCCTTGCACAAGCTGGGCTCAGTGGCACATGCCTATAATTCCAGTGGCTTGGGAGGCTAAGGCAGGAGGTTTACAGATTCAAAGCCAGTCTCAGGACATTAGTGAGGTCCTAAGCAACTTAGCAAGACCCTGTCTCAAAATATAAAATAAAAAGGACTGGGGATATGGCTTAGTGGTTAAGTATCCCTGGGTTCAATCCCTGGTACCAGCGTGTACGGGCACATGCACACACACAACCTTGGACAGCTTCCTTGCTCCATCAGATTGAAAGCTGAGCCCTTGCAGGGACCTTCAAGGCCTTCCTCTGACACCTCTGCACTCCCCCGAGCTCACTCCACTGCAGCTACCCTGCCTCCTCATTACTCCTCAATCACCAGCATGTTCCCCTGTGTCAACTTTTACACTTGCCACGAATGTTCTCCCCCACAGGTGTACATGGCTTTCTCATCACCTTTATGTCTTTCCCTAAATAGCTTCTCAATTTCACCTTCCTTCACCATGGTATTTAAAATTAGAAGGCCCCATCTAGCACTTGAAACTCTTTCCGGCTTTGCCATCTCTACGGCGTTCCTTACCACCACACCCTCTGTGTATTTTACTTACTCTCTGTGTGTAATTCCTCCCTGACAGAGGTCAGGGATTTTTATATTTTTGATCACTGCTGTTTTCTCTTTATTCAGAACAGTGCATGGAGTGTGTTACATGCTCAGTAACTCGAGGAATGAATGAACTAGCGCTTTGCTTTCCAGAAAGATTAGGAATCAGATATAAAATGCTCTCTTCCTTTAGAATGGAATGTTAAACACACTGTATAGGTCCCAGTGATCTCCAAATTCTGCAACAGTTAGGACACGTTAACCCAGATCATTGGCAGTAGTGCTAATGCCAAAGCTACTAAACTCTCAAGTGAACCATGACAGAATAAACATGTCTTTTCCAGAAAACTCACATCCTTTGGGAAATCATAGAATTAGTCACCACATTAATTGCAACTATTCAATGATAGGAACACCCAAAGCAGCTTGAGATCTTTGAGAATAATAAGATTAGAGGAAGGCAGAAAACTTTACATCATTATAATCCATTAAACTGCAATTATTAACCCTTACTGTGTGCCAAACACTACATTGGTGGGTGAGGTCACTTAAATCTCACTACCCTACAAGTAAACACAGTATCCTCCAGAGAACCTGAGGCACAGAGAAGTCATCTTCCCAAATTCATGCTGCCACAATGATTCAAAATGAGATTTTCTGAATCCAAAGTCCAGAGTTTTTCTGGTACAATGCACTGCCTCCCTAAATAATAAAATCAGACCATTTGGGGTTTGTTTTTGCTGATCTTCAACTATATTTGAAATTACCAAGGTTCTATAACTGCTTTCTACCTAGATTATTAAAATACCAACTACAGCAATGAAATTTTTCCATAGTAGAAGGAAATGATATTTTAAAAGTTGCTATCTTTTCCAATTCATTTTTTTGAAAATCATTTTGGCTTATCACTAGGGAAAATCGCTAAGCAATAAAAGAAATGCAATAAAGAGAACAAGCAATGTACCATAAAACATGCTTTGCATCTTGATAACAGCCTGTGATTTATTTATTACTTATGATAAATGTGAAAATAAATCACATTGGTAGAATCCATGAATAGGACAGTTTTGGTAATGTAAAGTTTTGCTTCTAGCATTCAGCTACTTGAATACCTTGTTGAAATGTAGCATAGGACCTCAGGGCAGTTTTGCAAATATAATTACGTTTTAGTTTATTAAAGTATAGATTTGAAATTCTCTGATATATAATATATTTTCAATAAGAGTCCAAGTGCCAGGAAACTCTTTGGAAGAGATTAGAAAGAAAGTGATAATATTTTATTAGTGTGCATCAGAGCAGAAAGACTTATCTATCTTATAGCAGTCAGCATAGTAACTTAATTCCATTTTTTTTCCCAAGATAAACTATATCCTAAATGACTTCAGTTAATTTTAACTCAAATAAATAAGTTACTATGTTCCTTTCTCACCTTTGGTAGTGCCAAGTTACACATATGTTGAATTGCTTTATCTGTTAATTAGCAATTTCTTTAGTATGATCATCAGCCATAATTTAATCGGAGAATCTTAGCATCCCCTGATAACTAGACTAATCTGAATTCTAACTCTGCCATGCATCTGCTTTCATTTGGTAAGGAGAATCTTTGCCCACTACAGAGCAACAAGAAGGCTGACAAAACTGGAGCATGAAGAGTAAAGGAGAGGGGCACAGGGAAGCTTGGAGAGGAGGGCAGGGCCAACAAGGGTAGGCTCTGCAGGCCGTGCTAAGAAGTTGAGAAGAATTTTATCTTTCCCTAATGGAAAGACACTGAAAACTTTTAGGCAAAGGGGACGGGGGCCATTTGCAATTTATTATTTACTTATTTAGGTACCAGGGATTGAACATGGGGTGCTTAACTACTGAGCCACATCCCCAGCATTCCCCCGCCTTTTTTTTTTTTTTTTGGAGACAGGGGCTCACTGAGTTGCTTAGGGCCTCGCCATTTGCTGAGGCTAGCTTTGAACTCACAATCCTCCTGGTTCAACCTCCTGGGTTGTTGGGATTACAGAGGTGCGCCATTTGCAATTGTTTTAAAAACCAGCTTGCCTGTTTTAGACAGGATAAGATGATAACAGAAAGAGAGAGCAGAGGAGCAGTGGAGATAGAGGCAGAAAGCTTGAGTTCTATATTTCAAGTAGGAAATACTAGATTTGGTAATGGACTGCATATAGGATGGAAGGAGAAAGAACTTTCAAAGACAAGGCCTTGGTTCTGGGTTGGGCGTTGCTATGGTTTGAGTGTCCCCTCCAAAACTCAAGTTGAAATTTAATAGCCACTGTGACAGTATTGGGAAGGGGAACTTTAGGAGGTGATTGGGTCATGAAAGCCCCACCCTCATGAATGGAGTAATGCCTTTATCCCAGGAGTGGGTGAGTCATCACAGGAGTAGCTTTGTTATAAAAGTGAGATCCTTCTGGAGCATGTTCTCTGGCTCCCATTCTCTGTCTTGTGCGTGCTCGCTTGTCCTTCTGCCATGTTGTGAAGCAGCCTGGAGGCCTTCAACAGATGACAGCACCTTGAATTTGGACTTCCCAGCCTCCAGAACTGTGAGACATAAATTTCTTTTCTTTGAAAGTTACCAGTCTGTAGTATTCTGAAAACAAACCAAGCTAGAAGATGTAGATTTTTAGTGCAATCTAACAAAAATAGAGAAGTGGATTTGAGGGAAAGATTAACTTTCTTGTTGGACAGTCTACTTGAGATGTCTGGGAGGCCTCCAGGGACAAGGAACAGTTGGATATATGGACAGACAGGTAAGCAGGAACTATGAAGACAGACTTATTGTAGAGGTCTTTTGGGGGACTTATCAACATTGAGATATACTCAGGCAGTGAGATTAAGTAAGCTGTCTAGGAAGAGAGTGGAGAGAAAAGAAAAAGAACTCCTTAGATATAACATTTAGAGGCAGGCACACAGGCTGACTTCCTGAGTTATACTTACCTAAAATATATTATATCCCTTATTATGTACCCTACTAGGTGCTAGGCACACCAAGATTCACAAGAAATAATTCCTGATCTCAGGTAGCTTGCCCTGCTGCCATGGAGATAGTCATGGAAAGAAAACATTATAATTCAGCATAAAAAAAAGTTATAGCATTTACACTATACCAGGCAGTAGTGAACCTCACTCCAGGTTAGAAAGGAAAAAGAGATCGGGGAAGACTTGAAGAAAATCCCCTTAGGTAGGTATTACAGAATGAGTAAGAATTTTTCCTCTATGTGCAAATATATCACAATGAATATCACTCTTATGTATAACTATAATGCACCAATTAAAAAATTTAAAAATGAAAGAATAGAGATTGCTTACTTGTAATTGACCACCATTGCTTGCTTTAATAAGAGTAAGATTACACCAATAGAATCAGGAATAGCTTCACAATCTGGAAGGACACAGTGAGACTCCATGCAAAATAATAGAGGGATCTATGCAAAACTAGCCAAGTACTGAATCAAATGTTATTTAAAAACAAATACTTTTGTCAACTTTTACATCAATGTGACCAAAACACCTAATAAGAACAACTCTGAGGAGGCAAAGTTTATTTGGGGCTCTTGATTTCAGAGGTCTCAGTCCATAAATGGCTGACTCCATTGCTCTGGGCCCAAGTTGAGGCAGCACAGCATGGGGGAAGGACCCAGTGGAAGAAAACTACTCAGCTCATGGAAGGGGTCAGGAAGCACATAGAGAAGGGGAGGAAGAAGTGACCACAGGGAAGGTTATATTCTTCCAGGGCACATCCCCAGTGTCCCACCTCCTCTAGTCAGGTCCTATCTGCCTATGGTTAACATCCAGGCAATCCATTAAACGAGGATAGACTGATTTGGTTACAATCTGGTTATTTTATAATCTTATAATCTGATTATTTCACCTCCAAACATTCCTTATTAATATAGCAATTTTTGAGGAGGGGCACACGTCACACCCAATTGATAATAGAAAACACAAAACAAGGAAAGAATTCTTCAGAGTAACAAGGCAGGAAAGGATTTTCATTATAGAGAGAACAACAAAGACCAAAAGGAATGTGTTGGCACACCACTGTCAACAAACAAAAAGGATTCTGGTGGGTTTGAAAGAACAGCAGGTGGGCTGGGTGAGGAGGGCAGAAAAGGAGGCTGGTGACAACATCACTCATATATGATGGAAAGTTATTAAAGGGGCTCTTCAGAACCTGGAATAGAAGCTGGCAGGAGGTGGGAACTCAGTCGATATTTATTTAATGAATACATGATCAAATTTGCATTTCACAAAACCCTTCTGGTGGCAGCAGGGAGAGCACTTTGGCATAAGGAGAAAGTGGAATAGGAAGCCACTTGGCAACTCATGCAGAACCAGCTGAGCCATTAGAGCTTGCATGGAGGGAAGACAGAAAGATGGGTGGGAGAGAAGGCAGCCTATGAGAAGGGCTATTTAGCTATCCTGAGTATTACTATTTACTTAAAAAAATACTTCAGAGCCTCCATGGTTTAAAGGAATCTCAGTTCAACAAATACTTACAGCAGTGGTTTTTAAAAACTTCTTCAATTTTATTACTTTATTCTGGAGGGAAGTAGAAGAGAAGGAGTATATTATGCATGTTCGACTTCTCTATTTTTCAAATATTTCCCCACTTTGTATCTTCCTCACCCTAATCCAGATTTGCAATCTTCTGAGCTATGGCTCTAGTTCCTTTTCTTCTGAGTCTGGGGATAGTGTACTTCAGCAAAATCAGCCTAAAGTTTGAAGAGATAGAAGGAGTTAGGGAATGTGGAGTTTTGTTCTTCATTGGTTTTGGTTTTGTATTTGAGGAAAAATGGGGACATACTGCCTTAATTTCCTCTTACCAGTCAGTTTTTGAGGTCACACTACTTGGAACTACTTCGCTGGGGCCCAGGGATTTGCCTATTTAGTTCTGGCACTCTGTTCTTCTGGACCATTAACAAACTTCACCAGACTCACAAAGACCGTCCTTAAAATCCCGAGGGCTGTAGAGCCATACAGAGCTCATTTTCATGTCATTTGATTGCTTTATAAAACAACCTTCACTTCCATTCTCGTTCAACTCTCCCAAGGCTGTTTTAGGCAGGTGAGGTCTTACCATTTTATAGATGACTGTGTAGGTTTAGAAGACTGAACCATACCTTGAAACCCACATTAACATCCTAACTCAAATGCTCTTTCCACCATGGAGTCAGGTTCATAACCGGGCATCACATAGGGATACTGCATCACCACAAGTCCTGTCTGAGTTCTTTGTTGTGATGTATATTTTATAAGCGTTAAATGTGGAGTGACCTAGATGTTTCCTGTCCTATAACATTTGTGGGGATATTTGGAAGGAGTAACTGGGATACTAGACATAGAAATGTCTCAAACAGAAACTCCATCAAATCAACTAGAGTCATAGGTTTTATGGTGTTATGGTTTAAGTATTAGGTGTCCCCCAAAAGCTCATGTGTGAGACAATGCAAGAAGGTTTAGAGGTGAAATGATTGGGTTATAAGAGCCTTAACCCAATCAATGTGGTGATCCCTTGAAAAGGATTAACTGAAGGCAGATAGGGTGTGGCTGAAGGAGGTGGGCATTGGGGTTTGCCTTTGGGGAATGTATTTTGTATCTGGCGAATAGAGTCTCTCTCTCTCTCTCTGTGTTTCCTGATTATCATGTGAGCCCCTTCTCTCCACCATCTTCTTCTGCCATGATGTGCTGCCCCACCTGGAGCCCAAGGAATGGAGCCAGCTGTCTGTAGATTGAGACCTCTGAAACCATGAGCCCCCAAATAAACTTTTCCTCCTCTAAAATTGTTCTTTTCAGGTCCTTTGGTCACAGCAGTGAAAAAGCTGACTGAAACATATGGGAAAGTAAAATGGTTTCTGAAGTCAGGGATATGAGAACGGCTCAGCTGTGCCTCTGGTTCATGAGATAAATGACCTGGACCAGGAAAGGATATGCTATTCTGATTTTTCTCCTCTGGACTTTTTCTCATCCAATTCCACTTGTAATCTGGGCAAAAGATAACAAACAAACAAAAAGACAGTTTCCAATTCCCTGTCCTTGTTTGCTTCTCTGCTTTTACAGAGACTAGAGGAAGGGAGACTCCAACACACCAAAACCCATAGTTTCGTCATAGTACCACCCAAGGTCAAGCATTTAAGTTCAGAAAGGGGGTGAGTAAGAAATAACCTTGGGGAAAACAGGGCCAGAGATAAAAGAAGGGAAAGGTACTATATGATGATTTTTTTTTTTTAAAAAGCATTTTGATACTTCTATCTTGCCTCCCCAGTATTCTCCCTGCATCTTCCAATTCAGACAATGGTGGTGATTTTGAAGTCAGGGATTGCAGAGATTAAACACTCCTTTTTAATGATGCCCTTACAGAGAGACACACAGGGACCTCCCAGCCATTTCCAGCTGAGCTCATTCCCTTCTTTTCCTGAAACTTCTGAACAGGCACCAGCGCCATTCTCTGTGATCTGCTGTGAGAGTAGATTGAGCGGAGGGTTGGCTTGCTTTTCTCTATCCATTCTGATTAATGCAGAACAAAGGAGTTCAAACTGAATAAAATGTTATTTTTAAGCAGTTGAGAGTAAGGACTTTAGATTTTTTTTTTTCAGGACTGGCTGTCAAGTGGCTTTAGAATTAAATCTCAAGAAGGACATGTATCTTTGTGTCTTTCCATTAAAATCTGTTTCTCCTTGTTCCTGTATTGTGTATGCCACAATAGGCATTCTCTTTCTCCAGCTCATTAAAGTGAAATCACAGACCCCATGCTAATGGTAAGGTTGGGTCCCTGTAAGAGAGACTTACTGCCATACTACTTACGTGATAACAGCCAAAAGACTTGCATATGCTTTTCTCCCAGTATCTGATTTTATGGAATAGAAGTATCTTAGTGCTTTGCTTTTTAGGATGATCAAACTGTATCACTCTGCAATAAGAATTCCTTTTACACAAAGAAACCTCAGGTGCATTCAAGGATTGCATGGTTGAAACACTCCAGTCCAATTTACATATTTGAGAGATAAAAAAATATATTCCCTACCATTGTGAAACTTTGTAATAGTCAAGGAATGCCTACATGCTGCCTAATTTGATCCTTACTGATAGTGCTATAATGAAGGGGCAGCATTATCCATGACTCAGAAGAAGAGGACAAAGGCGAAAGCTTTTGCCTGCAGTTTCATAGCTAGTAATAGAAAAGCTGGTGCTAGAATCTAAAGTGCAAAAACAGGAAATAGATGCATCTGGCCACCTGTTGTTGTAAGCCTGTGATGCCTGGGGTAGAGATCAGTTTAAATATGTCAGAATGATTTCATGATGCCTACAGAACCCTGTTTTCCAGGCTTATTTAGAGAAGGACATTGTCACACAGATTTTATAGAGTGACACCCTTCTTGTACAAAACTCCCTTTGTCAACTGTCAGATCACATTATAAAAGGAAGAGGTGTGTGTGGAGGGATCCTAGGGAAGCCAGTACTACAGCTGAGGTTTCTAACATTGCCATCAGGAGTCTTTGCTGCAAGAAATCTCCACTATCCTAGACTTTTGGAATGGTATCTATGTATCAGAAAGTTCTACATCCATAGATTTTCAGTCACCAAATGAGAAAAATTAACAACCTAGATTGGAAGCACTAAGAATTGCGGCCTGAAGAAGGTAGTATTGCAAAGTAAGGATCTTTATATAATCACAAAGCCATTAAGTTTCATGGAAATTCCTTTTGTGAAGAGACAAAAAATGAAACAGGTTTTAGTTTTTGCTTTTGAACATAGATGACAATTCTTCGACTCCTCAGCTTCTCAGTGGTTAATTTTAGACTGCTAATATTAACATCCCTTTACTGATTATTCTTAATTAAACTTATTCCTGAGCTACTGTTAAATGTCAAAAATTGCATCCTCGGAATAGTCTTCTAGAATGCTTTCGTTTGTAGGAGCCTGACAAGATTATTCACCACTTCCACCCTGAAAGTTCAACGTCTGAATATTAAAACCTATCAAATCACCCCAATACTCAGGATAATTTGGGAAGGACAATTGGACAAGGGTATTTAAGGCAAGTACAGTGGGATCATGTCTTGATTTATATACCAATACTGTGGATTGTGGGGGGTCTCTCAGCCATGTCCCACATGAGTGAGAAAAGGGTTAACTGCCGGAGGATGATGTTGGCTGTTTATCAATCAGTTGACCATAAACTTATCTACTCAACACAAAAGAGCCAATTCTCCTTTTAAATGAGAGGGGGCATGACGGGCCTGGGCATACCAGCTCTGGCCTCTAACAACATGGAGTAGCCCAACTCTCTTTTATTTATAGACACACAGGTAAAGGAGGCCAAGACCAGGAGAAGCCTCTTCTGTGATGGACAGGATAGGGTGGACTTAGGGGAGCCATTCTCTTAGGAATGTCTCTTAGGGAACTGTCTGATTCTGCTAAATAACGATGGCTTCCCACAGTGGATGGTTTTCCATCCCATTTTCCTCACCATGAAGCAGCCATGAATTTTTATCATGCATCTGCCAACCACCAGCTTCCTGGCTACTGTTGAAGAAATAAGCTTCAATAGACATGAACCAGTCAGCACAAAGTGTTCCTCTGACACAGTGATTGGTTCAAAAATGGGCATGACACTGTACTTGGTTCAAGTTGCGTGAAGTTCAGGGTTTTTTCTTTCAGTAGCTAACAAATGTCCTCCCCACCCCCCTTTTTTTTTTTTGACAATGTGGCAGTTAGATGTGATGCTTGAAACTGCTGCAGCCATTTTGTGACAAGGACAGCCTGCTTTGTTGCACAGAGGAACACAGCGTTAAGAGGATTGCAAAGAAATTGACCTGAAGCCCTGATCCAACCTTACCAATCTATTGCTAACCTTTTCATTTATAAAAAAAAATAATTTCTCATTTGTGATTTGGTCCAATCTAGAACCAAAAGCATCCTTGCTGATATGATAATTATTCAATCAGATTTCTTTGCCCATGATAGAATTATTCCTGAGTTGTTATATTTATCCACCCAGACAGTCCTTCCACTACAAAAGAAAAGTAATTTATTTTTTCCTCCAGGAAGGGAGGCACAGGCCTAAATTACCAACATCAAAGTGGACTACATACATTTCATAGAGGAAATAATGAAGGAAAAAGGAAAAGGCAGATCTGAATTTGGTAACTGTCCTGGCTCTTCGGTCACATGGGGAAAATGAGAAAAAAATAATCTAACTTTTGGGTCTCCACCTCACTTTCGGTGCTTACTGATCATTCCGTGTTTCCCTGTGCCTCCTCCCGGGGCTGTTGGCAATCTCGTCATTTCTTCATTTTCCTTTTTCCTCCCAATTGAGTATCCACCACTGTTATCACTCAAGAGCAGTTCGTCACACTGAGCCTAAATTCCAAGGTTGCTGTGCCCTAGAAATTTCCAGATTCAAAAGAACAAGTCACAAGTGATAACAGATGCACAGTTCTCCTGTCATCTATTGCTTATGGGCACAATGACCAGTTTTGGACAAACGACTGACAAAGCAATCCTTCTAAGACACTGAATAACCCTGGACAAAACTTGACCCTAGTTTTTGCTGCTCTTAAGTATATACAGAGAATTCTGCTCTCAGTTTATCATTTCGTCAAATCCTTAAGAAATAAAAATAATTAAACATAATATCATAAAATTTAGCCAGTTACTAAAATATCAGAGGATCAAATGAAAAATACATGGAAACCACTTAGAAAAAGTTCGAAAATCTTAAGAACTAAAAAACCCATAGGGTATCATTGCAATTTATTGTTAGGATTAAAGTAAATACATCAAACATTACAATTGGACAGGTTCCTTGCAGATTGTTCAATTTGGTCCAATGTTACAAGTCTAATTATCCTTTACAAAAAGACCTTTCCATACTCATATTACACTCAGCTAAGTTCTAGGCATCTTTGTCAATATCCCAAAGATTTTTTTCAGTAAAGACAATATAGGAATTTCTACCTATTTAAGGATCTATGAAGTTACTTTAGCCTCTGCCTGAAAAAAATAAAATGAATGCCTGCACTCTGATTTTGCATTCTGTGTTAATTGTGCAGCCATCAAGTGGTAAAACACAACCACCTGCAAAATGTAAAAACCACTAACATACCACAAATATGTGTGTTTGCTCAGTCTGAGCAATACAATCTTCTGAAAGACAGAACTGGAAACCAGTTCAGTGAGTTAAAGGAGTGGTCTCCCAATTTATCTAATCATGTCCCCTGAGAAGAAATCTGGAAAATAATGTAACCCTCACCCGTGTTTAACTCAACGCTATCAGAAGACTTAAGAAAATTGAGCTATTATTGATGTCATTTCATCTACTGCAACACAATATTAGTTGACACAAAAGGTGTTATCACATACTTTAAAGTATAATTTTCTCTTAATCTTGAAGCTGCAGTTCTAACTCACTTAGGAAACCATGTGTCATCACATCTAATCAGCAAAGGTAAACTTCACTGTCAAACCAGACAGCCAAGTCAGACTTACATTCCGTGAGGAAAGTTGGCCTTCATCTTTCAGCTCCTGGTAATCCACAGCTCCTTCGCCACTCTTTTCCTCTTTAATTAAATTCTAGGATGTACAAATAAAAAAACACAAAGCCCTGTCACAAGTCTGTTGCCTGAATGAATTGTGCCTTGATCTTTTTTTTTTTTTTTAAACAATTCTTTCTCCATTCACTCTTGGGAACCTTGCCTTCTGAAACAGGCATTTTGTTAATAGAAGTGATAGAAGTGACTATGTCAGATATAAACATCTTTGCCCCACTCCTCACTCTACAATGTATCTGGATATAAACTTTCCTATCTGTGTTAACCAGCTTTCCATTACTATAACAAAATATTTGGGGTAGTCAACTTACAAAAAAAAAAAAAAGGTTTATTTTGGCTTATAGTTTTGGAAGTTTCAGTCCATGATTGGTTGGCCCTGTTGCTCTGGGCCTTTTGTGAGGCAGTATATTATGGCATAAATGCTTGGTAAAGCAACCCATTCACCTAATGGGTGGAAAGCAAAAGGGAAAAAGAGGAAGAGGCCAGGGTCCCACTATCCCCTTCAAAGACATGTCCCTGATGACCTGAAGACCTCCCACTAGACCCCTCCTCTTAAAGTCTCCACCACTTTCCAATAGTATCTCCCATAGCTAGAAACTAAGACTAACATGTGAGCCTTTGGGAGGACATTTAAGATCCACATTATGACATTTTTTTAATGGCACGTAAAGTTCATCTTCATCTCACAATGGAAAATGTGTTTAATCCATCCCCAAGTGTCCTAAAAAATCCTAATTATTCCAGCATTGCTCAAAAGTCCAAATCGAAAGTCCCCTTTGAGACTCAAGGCAAACTCAGCCTCTGTAAAAGACCAAAACCAAGTTACACATTTCCAAACACACTGGTGGAAGAGACATAATTCCCATTCTAAAATGGAAAAAGAAGGGAATACAAAGGAGAAATGAGACAAAAGTCAGATCAAAACTCATCATTATAAGCATTAAATCCTAAATCATGTCTGGAGCACATTTTGATGGAAAGTGGTTTCCAAGGACAGGGAAGCCCCACCCCTGTGACTTTGCTGGCTGCAACTCACATGACCACTGTCTCCATGGGCTGTGCTTGCTTCCTGGCAACTTCCTTAGGCAAGCATTCCTCATCGCTGCCACCTCTATCTGCCTGGGGTTTCCATTACAGCATCAGCTTCACTCACAGTTCCCTGCATAGTCCCATCAAAGGCTGCTTTCAGGGACTCTGATCCTGCCATTCACTGCCTGGCCTCCCAGGCTTTCCTTTGAAAATCTTGCTGGAAGCCACCACAGCTCCACAATTGTTGCATTCTGCATGCCTGTGAAACCAACACTGTGTGGACAACACCAAAGTCTGTGGCCAGCGAGAGCCGTATCTGGGCCCACTTGAATCCTGACTCTAATGGCTCTGACTATCTTGATGACTGACATGGGGGAAAAAAATTCCAAGTTTGTCCTGGAAAGGCAGGGCAGGGCACCCTGGGGCTGTCTTCTCAAAAGGCGTTGCTCCTGAAAGTCTTTGAAACAAATTGGCACTTTTACTTTTCTTAGCCTGTGACAGATGGGGTGGCCCTACAGATTCTCAAGATGCCCTTGAGGCATACTTCCTGTTGTCCCATTGCAAAGCACTTGGCATCTATTTAATGGTGCAAATTGCTGCACCCTCCTGGGTCATACCTTTACAACACTCCTTTTCTTGCCAAATTGCTTTTTTTCAAATTTTCTGCTCTGGTCCTCTTTGTGCCTACTCTCACTGTAAATTTAACTAAAATACAGCCAGTAATATTCATGCTATTGCCTGAGTGATTTGCTGCCTTGAAATTTCCACCAGATAATGTAGTCTGTCACCTTTAAGCTATCAGGGCATGGACAAAATGTGTTGAAATTCTTTGCCATGGAGTAACGAGGGTAGGCTCTAGTCCAATTTCCAGTAGGATTCTTACTTCCATCAGCATAGCCTTTTCTGCCTGCTTCCCCCCAACCCCCAGCATTCTGGTCTTCTGAGCCTCCGACACCCATTAGCTCTACTTAAGCATTTTAGGCCTTTTCTACCCTACTCTCTAATTTTTTTCCAAACTACTACTGCAAACCAAATTCCAAAGTCTTCTCCATATCATCTTGTATATAGTAACAAAATTTGGTATGAACAAAATTGGTATAAACTTTCTATAGGTGTTAGGATTTGTTTTTTTAGCATAGAAACCCCACTTTGTTCTACTAAACTAGTATCTCTTTTAGTGTGCTCTATAGACTTATCTACCATAGGTATGTTAGTCAGCTTTCCACTATTGCAGCAAAATAGTGGAGATAATCAATTTATGAAGAAGAAATTTTGGTTTACAGTTTTGGAGGCTTCCATCTATTATCAGTTGACCTGGTGGTTCTGAGCCTGTGGTGATACAGCTCATCATGATAGCAGTGTATGGCAGAGCAAAAATGCTTACTTCATGGCTAAGAAGTGAAAAAGAGAGCAGAAGGGGCCAGGGATCCCACTGTCTCTTTTGAGCACATACTCCCAATGATCCTGAGAAATTTTTTACCCTCAGAGCAATGTGCCATGTTCATTTGTAGGATAGAGGAACATTTATACTATATCCTGAAAAGTGGGAGGTGTGCACTTGTGAAAATGGGGCAGATGCAAAAGGGAAACTAGAAGAGTAGCCCAACATCAAGTACAGCTGCGTTCTGAGACAGATATGTTGTAGGAAAGAGCATGTATGAATGCCGAAGAAATGGAAGTTCATTACCTTGACAATATGTTTCCTTATTCTCTTGAAATGTCTGCAGGCAGGCTGAGGGATTTGGGTACATCAGCCTGAAGACAGCTGGACCTAAAAGCCTCCTTACTCTTTTTGACTATGGTTGCCATCGCTGTCACGTGGCATTGTTCCTGCCATGAGCGATTCAACCAGGTTGTGTCCCCTTGTGCATTGCTAGTTGATCTGGGAAAATACCACTCCCTGCAATCCTCCTTTAAGTTCTGGGGCAGAGACCCAGACCAGGGCTTGCCTAGCAACAAGAACACACTTGCAAGGGCTCTGTCTATGCAAAAGGCTCAGGACTTGCCTCTGTTCACACAGAATCCAGGGCATTACCCATCAGAATTACCTTAACTCTCGATGGTTGTACAGGCTCCCATGCATACATATCCTGCCTTTCTACACAGCATGCCCACAGGGTCAAGCTGGCGATACTGGAATGAATTTACCCCAGCTTCCATGCTTTCTCCAACATACTACTTTCCCCTCCCCAAACCCCATCATGATATATGAAGAGTGGATAATATCTTTCTCTCAGATTGCTAAATCAACACTCTTTTTCTTTCTCAGGATGGGTGTTAGGATGTTGTAGCATAGAAAACCCACTTTGTTCTACTAAACTAGGGTCTCTTAGTGTATTGAGTAGACTTACCTACTTTGGCACCATCTGGGATGCTTATTAGATCTATTGGATCCAAATTTATGGGGATGAGCCTGAGAATCTATATTTAACACAAAATCACGGGTTGGTGCTTTGTCTTTGATGAAACAGATGTAAAAATATATGAAAATATGTGTTTTATAAGCAGTTATAAAGCATACACTTGTATGTCCACCATTCAGCTAGAAATATGAAATATCACCAGTGTTTTCAAATTCTCCCACATATATCTCTCCCTTGAATATATCCCTCTTCTATATCCCTCCTGAATTTTTATCTATCCTCAGTGGGTTTTCATTTGTTTTGTGGTACTGGGAATTCAACCTAGCAGTGCTCTACCACTCAGCTACATTCCTAAACTTTTTTTTTTTTTTTTTTTTTTTTTTTTTTTGTGACACAGGATCTTGCTAAGAGTTGCCTAGCTGGCCTTGAACTTGCATTCCTCCTGCCTCAGTCTCCCTAGTGGGATTATAGGCATGAGCCACAGCATCCAGTTATTCTTAGTTTTTTATTGTTCCTTTGTTTTAAAACAGTTACCACATACACATGTATCCCTAAAATATAATTTGAGAGTTACACTTATAAAATTTTTAATAATTATTACATTATGTCTGCATTCTGTGACTTGCTCTTGCTTTTCTCAATGGCACATTTGCAAGATTCATCCATGGTAATTCATGTGGCTGTAGTTCACCTATTTTTGCTATTTTGGCTACTATAGAGTATTCCTTTTTTTCTCAGAGGTATGATTTGTCTTCTGTCAATGAAAGTTTGTGTTTTTTTCTGTTTTTTTTTTTTTTGTGTGTGTGTATGTGTGTGTGTGTGTGTGATGGTGATATAAAGTTGCTATTTCTGCATAACTCTCCTACACATATGCGTGAGTGTTTTCAAGAGTGGGATTGTTTGCAGCTCAACACAGATCAAGGACCTAAATATAAGGCATGAAACACTTCAAGACTTTAGTGTAGATATAGATTTTTTTAGGTAAGACTCCAAAAGCATAGGCAACAAAAGCAAACATAAACACATAGGATTATATCAAACTAAAAAAATTGTTTTTTGGTACCAGAGGTTGAATTTAGGGGCACTGAACCTCATCCCCCACCCTATTTTGTATTTTATTTTTTTTAGAGACAGGGTTTCACTGCGTTTCTTAGTGCCTCACCGTTGCTGAGTCTGGCTTTGTATTTGCAATCTTCCTGCCTCAGCCTCCGGAGCCACCGGGATTACAGGACTGTGCCACTGCACCCAGCTCAAACTAACAAACTTTTACAAAACAAAACAAAAAAACCAACCAACAGAGTAAGGAGACAACCTACAGGATGGGAGAAAATATTTGTAAGCCATCCATCTGACAAGGGATTAATTTACAGAATACAGAAGGAAGTCAAAAGATTAACAAAAAACTGAATACAAACAAAAACAACACCATACACACACACACTCATCTGATTTTAAAATGGGCAGAAAGCTGGATCTGGTGGCTACCCAAGAGGCAGGAGGATCATGAGTTTAAGGCCAGTCTGGGCAACATAGTGAGACCCTATCTCTCAAAGGTGGGGTGGGCAAGAGACCAGAATAAACATTTCTCAAAAGAGGCAATGAAAATGACTAAGTATATGAAAACATACTCAGCATCACTAAGCCTTGGGGAAACAAATCAAAACTATGATGAAATGTCATCTCACTCCAATTAAAATGGTTGTCATCAAAAAGACAAAGCAAACTAAGACTGGTAAGGATACAGAGAAAGGAAACTCTTATATACTGTCAGTGGGGATATAAATTAATGTTGCCATTATGGAAAAGAGTGTGGAGATTCCTTTAAAAACTGAAAATAGAACTACCATGATCCACCTGTTCCACTACTTGGTATATATACAAAGAAAATGAAATCAAATCACAGAGATACCTACATGCCCATGTTTATTACAGCACTTTTCATAATAGCCAAGATATAGAATCAACTGAGATATCCTATGGATGAATGGATTAAAAGGGGGGTTTGTATACACAATGGAATAGTATTCTGTTGTTAAAAATGATACTCTTCCCATCATTTGCCTCAACATGGATAGAACTGGAGGATATCATGTTAAATGAAATAAGCCAGGTACAGAAAGTCTAAGATTGCATATTCTCACTCATCTGTGGAAGTTGTAAAAGTTGCACAAAAGTAGAGAGAGGAATAGAGTTCACTCAAGGATAGGAAAGGTAGAGGGAAGGGGAGATGGACAGAAGATAGATAAAGAGTACCAAAATACCATTAGATAGAAGGAATTCATTCTAACATTCTGTAGCATAATAGGGTAAAGATAGTCTTTATCTTATTTATTGCATATTGCATACGGTTATTGCAAAATAACCATACCAGAGTTTGAAGATTCCCAACATATAGAAATGATAATATTTGAAGAGACAGAAATGCTAATCACTGAATCAGTCATTATAAGTTGTATATGTTGGGGGGAGGGTGAGAGAGATACAGAGAAAGAGAGAAATTATAATACTATCCTATAAATAAGTACAATGACAATTTAAATATTTTAAAAATTGTCAGGTCATCAAAAACAAGGAAACAAACTATTTTGGCCTAGAGGAGCCCAGGGAGATCTGGCAACTAAATGTAATATGGCACCCTGTATGGGATCCTAGAACACAAAAAGGACTTTAAGTGAAAATAAGGAAATTTAAATAAATGTGCTCTTTAGTTAATAAAAGTGCATCGGTGCTGGTTTATTAGTTCATTATTACGAATACACCATATTAAGTAAAATGCTAATATATGTAGGAGCAGACTGGGGTGAATATATGCTGTCAACTCAAATAGTCGATAAATCTAAAACTCTTACAAAAATTAAAGCATATTAATCTTTAAAAAGGTAGGATCATTTAGACATTTGGTATGAACTTGTTGAACTTTTACAAGTTAGCACCAAATAATTTTCTTCCAAAGTGCAATATCCATTTATATTATGAATAAAGATGTGGATTTCAGTACCATCTTTAGGTACTGTCAAAATTCACAAAAAACTGGCAATGGTATAATAGTACCTCCCTGTGTGATTTTAATTTGTATGTTCTTATTTACCAATGATATTACACATCAATTCATATTTTTGTTATTTGTTTCCTTTTAATTGCATATCCAAAACCCAAATAAATACAGTTATCTCATACTAGACAAAGGTGCCATAAACATACAATGGAGGAAAAGATAGCCTCTTCAACAAAGGTGCTGGGAAAACTGGAAATCCATATGTAATAAAATGGAATTAGACCACTATTTCTCACCCTGAACAAAACTCAAATTAAGTGGATCAAGGACCTAGGCATTAGACCAGAGACCCTGCACCTACTAGAAGAAAAAGTAGGCCCAACTGTCCATGATGTTAGCTTAGGAATGGAATTCCTCAATAAGATTCATAAAGTGCAAGAAATAAAATCAAGAATCAATAAATGGTATGGTATCAAAATCTAAAGCTTCTTCACAGCAAGGGAAACAATCAAGAACATGAAGAGTACAGAATGGGAGAAAAATCTTTGCCACACGTACCTCAAATAGAGCATTAATTTCCAGGATATATAAAGAACTCAAAAACAATTCCAGAGTACTGGGGCCTCGAACCCGGGCCTCCAGCATGAGAGGCAGGTACTCTACGAGATGGGCTATATGGCCTGCACAAGCAATCCTTGGCAGAAAGAGTGAAGCAGGGGGTATCACAATACCAGATCTTCAACTCTACTACAAAGCAATAGTAACAAAAACGGCATGGTATTGGTACCAAAATAGAAAGGTGGATCAATGGTACAGAATAGAGGACACGGACACAAACCCAAATAAATACAATTTTCTCATACTAGAAAGGGGCCAAAAATATGCAATGGAGAAAAGATAGCCTCTTCAACAAATGGTGCTGGGAGAATTCGAAATCCATATGCAACAGAATGAAACTAAACCCATATCTCTCACCATGCACAAAACTAAACTCAAAATGAATTAAGGACCTCAGAATCAGACCAGAGACCTTGCATCTTATAGAAGAAACAGTAGGTCCAGAGCTTCAACATGTCAGCTTAGGACCAGACTTCCTCAACAGGACTCCCATAGCACAAGAAATAAAAGCAAGAATCATAACTGGGATAGATTCAAACTAAAAAGCTTTCTCTCAGCAAAGGAAACTATCAGCAATGAGAAGAAAGAGCCTACAGAGTGGGAGAAAATCTTTGCCAATCATACTTCAGATAGAGCACTAATCTCCAGAATCTATAGAGAACTCAAAAAATTCTACACCAAGAATGCAAATAATCCAATCGACAAAAGGGCTAAGGAAATGAATAGACACTTCACAGAAGAAGATCTACAAGCAATCAACAAACATATGGAAAAATGTTCAACATCTCTAGTAATAAGAGAAATGCAAATCAAAACCACCCTAAGATTCCATCTCACCCCAATTAGAATGGTGATTATCAAGAATACAAGCAACAACAGGTGTTGGCGAGGATGTGGGGAGAAAGGTACACTCATACATTGCTGGTGGGGCTGTAAATTAGTGCAGCCACTCTGGAAAGCAGTGTGGAGACTCCTTAGAAAACTTGGAATGGACCCACCATTTGACCCAGCTATCCCACTCCTTGGCCTATACCCAAAGGACTTAAAATCAGCATATTACAGAGATACAGCCACAGCAATGTTCATAGCTGCTCAGTTCACAATAGCCAGATTGTGGAACCAACCTAGATGTCCTTCAATTGATGAATGGATAAAGAAAATGTGGTATATATATACAATGGAATATTACTCAGCCATAAAGAATGATAAAATTATGGCATTTGCAGGCAAATGGATGAAATTGGAGAATATCATGCTAAGTGAGATAAGCCAATCTCAAAAAACTAAAGGACAAATGATATCGCTAATAAGTGGATGATTACACATAATGGGGGGTGGGAGGTTTTAGTGTTAGGGTTAGAGTTAGGGTTAGGGAGGGGGGCAAGAATGGAGGAAGGAAGGACTGTATAGAGGGAAAATAGGGGTGGGAGGGGTGGGGGGAAGGGAAAAAATAACAGAATGAATCAAACAACATTACCCTATGTAAATTTATGATTACACAAATGGTATGCCTTTACGCCATATACAAACAGAGAAACAACATGTATCCCATTTGTTTACAATAAAAAAAAGAACTTAACAACAACAACAACAACAAAAAATAGCCCAATCAATAAATGAACAAAGGAACTGAACAGACACTTCAGAGAAGAAGAAATATAATTGGTCAGCAAATACCTGAAAAAATGTTCAACATCTCCAGCAATTAGAGAAATGTAAATTAAAACTACATTGAGATTTCATCTCACTCCAGTCAGAATGGCAATTATCAAGAATACAAGTAATGACGAATGTTGTCGAGGATGTGGGGAAAAATGTCAAACATTGCTGGTGAGACTGCAGATTGGTCCACCAACTCTGGAAAGCAGTATGGAGATTCTTCAGAAAATGTGGAATGGACCCATCATTTGACCCAACTATCCCACTCCTTGGCACATACCCAAAGGACTTAAAATCGGCATACTACAGTGACACACCCACGTCAATGTGGATAGCAGTTCAATTCACAGTAGCTAAGCTATAGAACCAGTCGAGGTGTCCTTCAATAGGTGAATGGATAAATAAAATGTGGTACATTTTATTTATCCATTCACAATGGACTATTACTCAGAATTAAAGAAGAATGAAATTATGGCATTTGTTGGTAAATGGACATAACTGGAGAATATCATCCTAAACAAAATAAGCCAATCCCAAAAACCCAAAGGTGGAATGCTCTCTCTGATATGCCAATGCTGACTCACAGTAGGCTAGTGTAGGCAGGGAGGAGTGGAGGTTCGCCAGATTGGACAGGGGGAAGAGAGGGGATATGGAAATGGGAAAGACAGTAGAATGAATCAGACCTAACTTTCCTGTGTTCATATATGAACACATGACCAGTGTAACTCCACATCATGTACAGCCACAAAAATGGGAAGTTGTACTTCATGTATGCATGATATGTCAAAATACATTCTATTGTCATGTATAACTAAAAAGGACAAATATAAAAGTTTTTCTAAAAAGAAAATCTATCTCAGAATTCCGTCTTTTGTACAATCATACTGTTCATCAGTGAGTTAAAATATCTGCTGCCACAAAAGCTATTTAGCAAGAACTAACTTTCTGAAACTTTTCAATGTTGTGTTTAACATTTTACCAATGTGTCCTCTTACTGTCCTCCTTTGGAAATTTTAGAAACTAATCTCAGATTAATTTGGTCAAGTGTACATAGTTATTAAGTGATAGCTTCATGCATCTTATGTTATAGTACATCTAAGTCAATCATTTCTTCTTTTGCTTCTCTGTGACACTGCATAGTTGATATTTGTAGTATTTGCTTAAATACAAGTGATATGGATAAAAAATTAATTGCATGTCCATGTCATTTACCCATTTTTAAAGTAATACATCTTTTTTTATGTTGATATCAATCTGGTTTTATGTATTTTAAATATCTTCTGTACATTTCTGTCTTTCATTTTGGCTTTCCTTATGGTATATATTGATGAAAAGAAGCTCCTTATTTTAATATAATTCAATCTTTATATTTACGACACTTGCATCTTGTTTAATAAACCTTTCTCTAGCCTGAGGCCATGAAGATGTTTTATGTTTTCCTCTTATCTTTTATAGTTTTGCCTTTCATTTAAGTTCTTCATCCATCTTGACTTGGAAAGAGAAAGAGTGTGTGTGTCTGTATGAGAGAGAGAGACAGACAGACTCTCAAATAACTTTTTCTCGCAGGGAGGACCAGTTGTTGCAGTTCCATTTATTAGAGTTCATCTTTTCCCTGATGACTGGCAACAATACCTGTGTCATTGACCAAGTTTCACTGTAAGTAGGAATCCATTTCTCCTCCATTGGTCTATTTTCATTGCCAGTTGTACATCCTCTTAATTACTATAGCTTAATAATAATCTTTGTCATTGGGAAAGCAAGTTGTTACCCACCTTCTTCTTCTGGGGTGCCTTGCCTGTTCCTGACCCTTTGCTCTTCTGCTATAGTTTAGTTTCATCATGTTCAATAAAACAACAACAGAAAAAAATCAAAATTTTGGTTGGAATTCCACACACTAGAATTTCAAAATCACTAAACTAATATATGCTGATGGCTATCAGTCCACTGGGCCCTAAATCTTAGTTTTATATATCAAAGTCCTTCCATATAATCTCTGGCCAGGTTCTCCATATTTATTTTCTATGTAATTTATGATATACTTACCACATGCTACCTGATAGTGCAGTAATAGCATAAGGTATTATTTGTGTAAATACCTACCTAAAATATTTATCATAAATTTTTCCCTTATGCTTCCTCTTTTCCCTTTTCCTCCCCATCAGAGATTTACATGGGATAATTGCTACGTGGGTATCTGGAATGAATGGCTTGTTTTCCACTGGTAACATTTTTCTCAGATTGAGTCTCATTATTAAATGCTATAACAAAGGACTAAAATGAAGAATGATAGAATGATTTGACACAATGTGTAGCATGTCCTTAAGACATGGTGAAGATGATATCTCACTGTAAGAAATTAATTTAGTGGCAGGATTACATTTTAATGCTTTTCTCTCTCTGACTTGTGCTAAAGGGAGAAGAAGAAATTTTCAGAGCTTACAATGGCAGCCAAATCCAGAGCATTTAAAAGATGACGTGACTTACAGAAAACTAATTTCTATTCAATTGAGCAAAGATTTATTGGTCATCCATTACCTCCGAGACACCATGGCAGGCATTCAACTGCCTGAGAAAATTTCTGTTGTAAAGTATTTAAATAAGGCTTTTTGGGACTGGGTTTTTCTTTTCTGTTGTTAAGGTAACTGCAATGACAACAACAAAACCCACCAAGAATAAAGTCATCACTTCTTCCTACTTTAATCCAAAAGTGAAGTCTAAATCTTCATGTCCTCAGCAAACTGCCACAGGGCAATTCCTCATGTTTCGAGTACTTTATATTGCAACTATAAACCTTAACCAAAGAAGGGAGAATCCATTTCACTCTGTAGGGTATGCTCTGCCAAGTTGTCCCTTATTTATTGCTTTTTAATGAATTTTTTCATGCACATCAAAACACAATCTTTCAACAAAAGAAATACAACTCTGAGGGCTAAGTACTTTGTAATATAGAATCTACATGTGAACATTATTTTTCTAGATGGAATTACCAAATGGATATTTTTGTGTGTGCTTAGAATGAGTTTTTTTTTTTTAAGTTAGTGAACATTCTACTATTAACTCTTCCATGGACTATAAACTTCTAGAAAATTTAGCAAATATTTTAAACTGTCCTATTTTCCTTGAGAATATAAGATGAGTCTTAGTTATGGAGTGTCATAAATCTTCCCTTCTAAAAGCACATACGGTTGTTTAAACTGCCACCAAAATTAATTAGGGTACTCCATAGCTAAGTCTTTTAGAAAGAGAGATTTTGGGAAAAGATAAAGAATGCAATGTGTTTATTCCCCCTGGTGAAAACTGATTTAAAAATTAATTTATTCCATTGGTTTCCCTTTTCTCATGCCTCCAAAAATAGCCACACCAACTAAAATTATTATTATTGTACTTTGAGTTAAAAGTAAGAGAAGACAAAAACTTGACTCAAATTGGCCTACACAATAAAGAAATGCAACACATTACATAACAGGAAGTCCAGCAGTGACTGACACAAGCTTAAAAGTTGGTTGGTTCAACAAGACCATTCAGACCCAGGTTCTTTCTGTGTCTCTCTCCACTTGGTAGTCTGCAGTGAGAGTTTGGTGACTTCATACCTACCTTTCTCTCTTCATAACTACAGGCTGCTCATGGCAAACAACATTACACAGGTCCTTGTTTACATTCAAGGTATCTACCCCACTCCCACCACCATAGAACAGTTATCCTTCCCTTAAATCTGATAGGGGCAATTTATAACACATCCATCCCCAAAGTAACAAAAGTTGTCAGGAGCCATCCAAGCTCTGAGTCTTAGTCTGTTTTCTATTACTATAACAGAATACCTGAGAGTAGAAAATTCACAGAGAAAAAAGTCTATTTAGCTCATGGTTCTGAAGACTGGAAGTCCAGGGTTAGGCCTTGACATCTGTTGGGCTTCTGATGAGGGCTCTGTGCTGTACCATGCATGGCAGAAAAGTAGAAGTACAAGCAGACACATGCAGCAAAGAGAAAAGGGGCCAAACTCCCCTGACAGTTGATCCATTTCCAAGAGAAAAGCATTAATCCATTCAGAAGGGCTCCATCCCCATGACCTAAACACTTCCCATTGGACCTCCTCTCCTTCAACACTGCCACATTCAGGGGTTAAACCTCAACATGGGTTTTGATAAAGGAAAAAAAAAAAACAAAAACTATTCAAACTATAGCACTCTAATTGGGAAACAAGAAATCAATCCTGGTATGGGGATGAGGTGATGATCCAAGCAGAATCAGAGGACAATTAGGGTTTAAGAAGGGAAACTGGATTGGAAGGAGCATCCAAAAGCATCCACTACCGTTAGTTATCTATTCTGATACCGTGTGAAGGGCAACATTAGAAACCCTTTACACATCTTGGTAAATTATGTTTTTAGAAGTATTGAAAAACTGAATATGTGACTTGTACCAATAGAAAAAAATCTCTCTGCATGACTTTCTCTGAAATGATTTTCCCTTCTCGTTTTATGTGAACTGTCCTATATCCCTAGTTACTATTATAGGAAATGCAATGACCTAATATGTGTGTTTCTCACATGCCAAAGAGCTCTCTGAGAAGAGAGCAAATATGTCCCAAATTATGAAGCTAGTCAGGATTTAGATTCAAGTACATATCAGAAAGGTCAAGAAACAAAAACTCAGCAGCAACAACACAAAATATTTACTGTATCCATAGCAAAATTATGTTTTTTTGTTTCTGGAGTTCACAAGGAAATATGCTTGGAGAAGGATCAGCTTTTGGCTCTTTTAAATTTAGAAGGCAAGAATATTTTCTTATAGAGGCAATAATAGTAGCTACTATGGGGAGACCATAATAAGGTAGGCATTTCTCAGACTCTTCCCCACTGGGATTACCAATGTGTAAACCAGTTCCCAAGAAGGAACTGCTAACTCCCTGGCATCTACCATTGTGCTTGGTACATAATGTAACCTTAATAAATATGCTGGTTGAAATAATTTTCACAAAATTGGTGTAATGGTACATTGGTATTTCCCCTATTGCAAGCACTGAGACTCACTGACTAAATATTTAAGCATTTTGGTCAAGAGCAGAGAGTAAGTGGTGAAGCCCAGATTGGAATCCATCCTTACTTTCTTCCCCTAAATAAAGAAGGAAATGGATCAGAGAAAACAAATCCACTAACTTGGAAAGAGACATTAAAAAAAATAAAGAAAATTAAGTTTAAGTGTTTTTAATTCTAGGGCATTTGTTAGGTCTGAAAAAGATATGCCCCAGATACATCAGACGATAAAAGTTTCTTATAAGGACACACAAGGAAGAAGAGGATTATTTCTAAATTAGACCTCTGGCTGCATGTTCAAACCCCTGGTTTGCATTCACAAAGTGCAATATCTGAGGTGCCTGTGCTGCCTCCTTTAGAACTTCATCATTATGGTAACTTGACTTATACATGTTTCTGCCTCACTGTTCAGTAGATTGAGCCCAACTGGGCAGAACTCTGTTGTCATTCCACCTTGTTGTCCACTGACCTCTTTTAAGTTTGGTGTCTCATTGGGTGTGGTCCAAGAGGGAAGAAGTTGTAATAACTGAACAAAGGAACCTTGAAGAGAGACTTGTGGCAAATCATACATTACAGAGCCACCTGGGATATCTACTGCAAGTAGTTTGCTCTTAAGAGAATCACATTTTTCCCTTCCATTCCACAAATTAGAACACAAGAGAACATGAAGGTTGGCATTGATGCAGTCAGGAATCCTCAAAGTATAAATAGAAAATTAAGTTAAATGGTATAAATGCAAAATATAATAATAATAATGAATGTCTATAAGGATATATAGAGAGATAAATAAAAAGATATATAAACATGCTATGTGATGTGATGTGTGTGTGTGTGTGTGTGTGTGTGTAATTATTCTAAGCACTTTATGTGTTCACTCATACTACCCATGAGTTGTGTACCAGTAACCTCAATCTATAGATCCAGAAATTAATGCACATAGAGGTTAAAAACTTGTGCACGGTCACACAGCTAGCATGGCAGCTTGGTTCCAGAGTATGTACTTTTACCATCCAGTCATTTGTTTTAGCAAATAATTGAGTTTTATGTGAGAAAGGGGGAAATTTCCAGGGGCCAAGCATTTGGGAACAAAACAAAGCTGAAGTTGCAAGGAAAAACTGATGCCTTGTGGCTCTGGAAGTTGGGTCCATGAAAGGGGGCCCTAGGGTCTGGGGCTGGGATTCGATTGCCTATAGTGGGAAGAAGTGGGAAATTAGGAGCTTTGTCTTCTTCATAAAGCAGGGGACCTCAAAATGTTGAGAAAATTACTTCCAGTCAGAAGTAACTGAGGGATATTTTTCGCCTATTAAGGCTTTGGGAGATGTGGGGGTACCTGTGAGAAGTGGATACCCCAGGTCTCTAAGACCTGGGTGCAGGCTTCTGAGTTACACTCTGCATAATACAGGAATTTCAATTAAAACAAAGAACTGGCCCTGGACCACTCACTAAAAGCTCCAAATCCCTCTATAGAAACTCACACTCCAGGAATCCCAAAGACTAAACCAAGATTCAATAAATGCCTGCTTATATGGACTTTAGGGCTCAGTGAGTGATATAGACACTAAACAAAAATATAGTGAAGTACACTAAGTGTTCTGATGGGAAATATATAGAACACTGGAAAACAGAAGAATAAGGTGACTAAAATCATTCAGGTATCAAGGAATAACTCCCTGAGTATTTAACCTTTAAGCTGAGGTCTTAGGAAGCTCTGGTAAACTAACATTTTCTAACAAAGATTCACAGACTGTATGATGTAAACAGCAGAAATTTATTTTCTTGCAGTTCTGGTACAAGAAGTCCAAGGTCAAGGTTCAGCAAGCTTGGTTTCTTCTGCAGTCTCTCTCCTTGGCTTGAAGATGGCTGTATTCTCCCTTTGGAGACAAATTGCCTTCCCTCTGTGCATGTTTGTGTCCACACTTCCTTCTCTTATAAGAACTCCATCACAGGATGAGGGACCACACTACTGCTGTCATTTTACCTTGATCATCTCCAGCTGGGTGTAGTGGTGCACACCTTTGATCCCGGCAGCCCAGAAGGCTGAGGCAGGAAGATCACAAGTTCAAAGCCAGCCTCAGCAACTTAACAAGGCCTTAAGCAACTTAGTGAGAACCTGTCTCAAATTAAAACATAAAAAGGGCTGGGGATGTGGCTTAGTGGTTAAGTGCCCCTGGGTTCAGTCCTGGTACCAAATACTATTATATCTGGGACTGAGGGGGTTAGAACTTCATATGATTTTGAGGGGACACAATTCAGATATCTACACTTATACACAAGGTGCAATGCAATTTCCAGACTATTTTAACAAAATATGAAGTAAAGATGGAGGGAAACATTGTGGTAGGAGGATACAGAAAAAAGATTTTTTAAGATTTTGTGTTGTGTGTGGGGGTGGGGAATTAGAGACTTTCTAGAAATGAAGAAAAGGGTATCTATTAATGTTTGTAAAATATATAAGAAAAAACTCACTTAAAAATAAGGTCTAGCATGTAAGTCCATTAGATAAGAAAACTGATATTGACAATGAAAATTGATAATCCTAGGAAGACAGAAAAGGGCAACAAGAACTCATTAAAAATTATAAGAATAAAGCTGCATAAATGATGTATTACAGTTAATGTGAATATGTAAAATTATACAGTTAAAAATCAAATTCTCTTACTGAATTTTAAATTTACCATGATGGTGTTTGCAACAGAAAAAAAGAGATACAAAAAAGAGACAACAGAAAAAAATTAAAAAACATAAGAGATAAGCAAATCTTGCCAGTTAAAAAAAGAAAACACAAGGTGATCATGTTGGGAAATGGAATTCAAGGTAAAGAGCATTAAATGAGTCAAAAAAAGAACTTTTTTCTCTTTTTTTCTGGAACTGGAACCCAGGGGTGCTCTATCACTTGAGCTACATCACTAGCCTTTTTTATTTTGAGACAGGGTCTCACTAATTGCCAAAGCCGGCCTCAAACTTGGAATCCTCCTGCTTCAACCTCCATAGTCACTGGGATTCCAGGCTTGTGCCACCAGGTCCAACCAAAGAAAGAATTTTCTAAGGAAACTTTATGCAAATAAAGTTCTGTTCAGAAGATATAGTGCTGGAACCGTGAGCTTATGTATAACTACATGTCATCAAACACATGAATCGAACTAATTTTTTATTGTCAAGTATTAATTATACATATTAATACAGCATGGCACCATGCCAATCACCAACCTCCCTTTATTCCAGCCGTTCCAGCCTCTTTTAACCACTTCTATATTCAGGTAGATCATTTTGAGGAGCTGAGTCTGGCTTATTTAATGTACTGTTTATAAATTCAAAAGTAAATTGACAAATCCAAAAATCATGGTAGGTATATTAAATAAAATTGTCTCAAATATTTTCAGATTCAGTTGACAAAAATAAGGTCAGACAAAAATATCAAAATGCTTAGTAAGTATATCTACAACTTCATATATATATACACACATATATAAATCATATGTTCATATGTATACACAAAAGAAAAATATATTTTCACATAAGAAAATTGAATACATATTAGGTCATAAATATCAATTTAATGGTCTACAAAGTAGAAATCATATCAGTTGTGTTCTCTGACCTTAAGATAATAAAACAACAAAAATTAATTTTCCTACCTCGAATATATTTCAACACTTGATTTTTAAAATTATTTTTACTTGTTCTAATTATTGTACATGACAGTAGAATGCATTTATACATTTTGATAGATCATACATAAATGGAGTGTAATTTCTCATTTTTCTAATTATACATATTGTAGGATCGCATCGGACATGCAGTCATATATGTACATGAGGTAATAATGTCTGTTTCACTCTACTATCCTTCCTACCCCTGTACCCCTTCCCTTCACTCCCCTCTACCTAATATAAAGTAAACCTGTTCTTCCCTATCGCCCACCTGATTGTGAATTAGCATCCACATATCAGAGAAAACATTTGATTTTTTTTTTAACATTCTTCAAAATAACTCTTTAGTGAAGAGGAGCTAGATACTAAAATTGTCAACTTTTAGATCTGGATGTCAATAAGAATGTCATACATTAAAACATGAATAATATAGAAGACCTAAAGGAAGAAGTAAGGGATCAATAAAGGTAGAGGCCGAGGTTAATGACATACATACAAAAAGAACAAAATTAACCAAAAACAAAACAAAACAAAACAAAAAAATTCTTTAAACAATAAATCAGATTTTTGGCAAGACTGATTAAAGATTTTTTAAAAAACAGCAAATGATATTAGAACATAGGGAAAAAAAAGCTGCCAATAAAGATAACAGTTCTTAAACTGCAAGTTAATTAATTTTTAATAGTTTATATAGTTTATAAATAAGTAGATGATTTTTCAGGAAATTTAATTATTAAATATAATTTCTGGGGAAAAAATGAATAAACCAATAACTGTAAAAGAAAGAAAAGGGTAGATATCTAACCTCTACCAACAAAAGAAGAAAGTAGGTCCCACCTTTAAAAAGTCTGTGTATATATTCTACAGAGCAATCAGAAACACAATTTCTGTATCATTCAAATTGTCAGAGCATATTATAAAGGCAGAAAATTTCCCAGTTAATTCCATGAAACCAACATAATGCTAATACCAAAATCAGGGACAATTTCAAAAGAAAAAAAAATTTTATGTGCCAGGGATTGAACCCCAGGGGTGCTTAACCACTGAGCCACATCCCCCACCCTTTTTTGTATTTTATTACAAGACAGGGTCTCACTGAGTTGCTTAGGGCCCCACTAAATTGCTGAGGCTGGCTTTGAACTTGTGATCCTCCTGCCTCAGCCTCAGAAGCAGCTGGGATTATAGACAAGTGCCACCACACCCAGTGAAGAACATTGTTTTTTAAAAGATTTTTATAAAAGTTCATTTTAAAAGCCTTTCTTATGAATGGATATAAGTATAAAACTCCAAATTAAGATAACATATAAAATCATCCATGTGCTTAAAGATAGTATTTTAAAACTAACATATGAAGTAAAAGCAAATTAAAATTATAAAAATGCTGTAAACAAATGTTGATGTGTGTCTCTCTGCAAAGAAAAGAGTCTGAAGTGATACAGGAAACTTAACAGTGGCTACTATAGGAAATGAAGATTTGAGGTAGACAGAATTGGGAGGGGAATGTGATTTCATATGCACTGTAAAATTTTAAATTTTATAAGCATGAGTTCATAAACTACTTCTGTAACTTACAAAGAAATATAGAGTTTAATAATGGAATCAGTTGTAAAAATTCATGACAGGGATCAGAAGGTAAAGGAAGAATCTAGAGCTCCACATCAATGTCTCTCGACAGATAGGTGAATGAGAAAGGATGTCCAGCTGCCTAGAAGAGAGAGATGCTGTTCTGTAGGTGTTGCACAGCCAAGAGAAAGAAGAACAGCCAGAAATATGGTGGACCTCAAACTTAACAGCACAGTCTTAGAACTTTAAAATGAAAGACAGCTGGGAGATCATCCCCCATTTCTGTGATAAGGAAGCTCAGACCCATGTGGATCGGAAAATGTTGGAAATGGTGTTCATTTGTCAAATTCTTTTTTTAAATGCATACATTCTCATTAGGCATTTAAAGTACTTTTTAATCCACAAAAATGTATTTACCATTGTCTCATTCATGGGTTGTCTATTATACATCAGGATTATTAACCAAACTCACAACCAAACTTGATGTTAGCATTAATGTTACAAAGACTTTTATTCCTATAAGGCACAGGAATAAAATAGAAGTATATTGTGAGTGAGTATTAATAATTCCTGGGAGAAAGCTATATAAAGAACTCAAAAAATTTAACACCAAAAAAATCCACCCAATCAATAAATGGGCAAAGGAACTGGACACTTCACAGAAGAAATATGAATGATCAACAAATACATGAAAAATGTTCAACATATATAGCAATTAGAGAAATGCAAATTAAAATCACACTGAGATTCCATCTCACTCCAGTGAGCATGGAAGTTATCAAAAATCAAGTAACAAGGGGCTGGGGAGATAGCTCAGTCAGTAGAGTGCTTTCCTTGCAAGCACAAGGCCCTGGGTTCAATCCCTGACACAGCAAAAAAAAAAAAAAAAAAAAAAAAAAAACTATCAAGTAACAAATGTTGGCAAGGATGTGGGGGAAAAGGTACACTCATATATTGCTGGTGGGAGTGCAAACTAGTCCAACCACTCTGGAAAGTAGTATAGAGATTCCTTAGAAAACTTGGAATGGAACCACTGTTTGATCGAGTTATCCCACTCCTTGGAATATACCCATTGGACTTAAAATCAGCATACTACAATGACACAGTCATATCAATGTTTCAGCAGCTAAATTCATAATAGAACCAACCTAGGTGCCCTTCAACAGATAAATGGATAAAGAAAATGTTGAATATATACACAGTGGAATATCACTCACCATAAAGAAGAATGAACCTCCTTGTTCATTTACGGCATTTGCCAGGAAATGGATGGAACTAGAAACTATCATGCTAAGTGAAATGAGCCAATCCCAAAAAACCAAAGGCGAAATGTTCTCTCTGATACACAGGTGCTGACACACAATAACGACAGGGGGAGAATAGAAGTTCATTAGATTAGACAAAGGGACTGAAGGGCAGTGAGAGGAAATGGCAGTAGCAAAGACAGTAGAATGGATGGGACATAACTTTCCTATGTTCATATATGAATACACCACCAGTATAACCCCACATCTTGTTCAACTACAAGAATGGGATCCTAATTAGAATAAGTTGTACTACATGTATGTATAATATGTCAACATATACTGTCATGAATATGTAAAAAGAACAAATTAAAAAAGTAAAACAAAAATCTTGCGAGATTAGATGTCTGGGATATCCTACTACTTCTGTGCTACATCCTTAAATTGTAATTAATCTATACCTGTGCTGTCCTCCTTAGGAGAAGTTCATGTAGGTTCTCTGACTTAGAAATATTTTATTACAAACACATTAACATGAGTGACAAGTTGCCCAGTAATCTTTCTAACCTCAGCTCATATTCAATCCTTTGGTCCCCTCATCTGAATCCCACAGGGTAGCCAAGGGGTCTTAATTGATGTTGTCACCTAGCAGTAGGAAAAAAAATCCTTATAAATGATGAAGAAAAGCTTTCTGCTCACCTTCTTTGATAATTGTGTTCAGCGAGGTTTTCTCAGTTCCAGTTCATACTCTATTACCTGAAACCTCCTTGTTCATAATAAAAGTATTGTTCCCCACTTCAAAACATACTAGCTATCAGATTTACAAAGAGCAAGCTTTTTGTTTAGTGAAACAAAATGGAGCGTTTGGGGTCATGATTTTTTTCTTGCCGAATAAGGAGCTCTTGTTGGGTTTTGGTTACTGGTCATTCCATCAATATAATGTATTGTTTTACACAAAAAATGAGACATTTCATGGGCTTTCCTAAATAGCCATTCCTTATTGTCTGTTCTCTGATAAGCAATCAAATAACAATAAACACATTTCCAAAGTCACACCTGAGAATTTCTAAAGACTGGGATGAAGTGACCTTTTTGTGATAAAAATGACAAAGCTGAGTTTGAGCAATCACTTTCAGGGTTAAATAATCCCAGGGGTGGGTTCTTTATATCCTGTATTCACAGAAGAGAAACCAATTGCCAGGTTGAGTTATTCATCTTTAAAAAAAAAAAAATAGTTCTCATGGCTGTAAAACAGCTACAGATTGCTTTCTTTGCACTCTTGAGGAGCTGACAGGGCCCCAGATGGAGGTGTTTTTCAGCAAGCTGTCAAGTGATCCATCCATCAAAACCAGCCACATCACCCAGCTGAGTTTTCTTTCCCTGCCAAGATTTGTATTGGGTCAGTTGGGAGAGGCTAGGGTAAAACAAAGATCCAGGAAAAACAAAGATCAGAGAAATATGTACCAGAAATGGAAGAGATGTGATTACTTTTAAATTCCAAAAGTTATATTTACAGTTGTTTTACAGTGACTTGATATTTTTTCCTTCACCTTCTTTTATTCTTTCTATAAATATGGATTTCATGACATTGATACTGAGAGGTTGTTTTGTGTGATTTGAGAAAACCAAAGCTGCAAAGATGTAAAGATGCACTAGAGTAGCACCTAAAACATACCAAGTTACTGTCAGCAAGCCAAGGGCCTTTCCATTCACAGAACTAAAGAAGGTAAAATGGGATCATTTGAAATTACAAAGTTAAAGTGATTGAAAGTAAACACAAACCCTCTAAAAGCTTGCCTAACAAATCCAGAGGTCGCCTGGAGTCTGATGCCATCCACTTTAGCTTTACCTCTTTGTTGGAAACTGCTATTCTTCTAAGAAGTAAAACCATGCAAAAACATGCACAGTTCATCCTAATTCCTGGTACACCTTTGAAGCTGGAGAAACAAGTTCTGGGTGAGCTGGTAGGGTTTTTGTTGAGAATATACAGATATACATACACATACACATATACAAACATATGTATACTATCTTCAGTCATTGTTAAATGCCATAGGAAGTTATGAAGATTATTATTCCTATTATACTTCATTTACTTAGTTTTTCCATTTCCTTTGGAAGGCAGTTATTCTCAGCAATGTCCTTTATGCAGTCCATTAATATTTAATAAGCATCTACTCTGTGCCAAAAACATTGAACAGTTGTGATTGTTATATGCTGAAGCTGTGCTCCCCAACCCATGTCATCCTGTCCCACCTAGAAACTGATTATACCTGCCTAACAATCTGGGAAAGGAGTCACCAAGAACTCTCTGGCACACAGAGAAGACCTCAAGTCATATTAGGTAGTCCAGGGCCTTTACAAAAAACAAAAACAAAAACAAATAAAACAACAACAACTTATAGCGTGTTCAATTATCCTTTCAATGGTGGCAAAATGATAATGGTTATTAACCATGGTTTGAAACTTCTATCAATCTAAAAACTTTGCAGTTAACAATCACATGGCATACCTATAAGTCGTTGTTAGCCAGCTTGTTTGGTTCCTGTTTGGCTGGGAAACTCTGTATTATAAAAATGAGATGCCCCATAGTGATGGGGAAAAAATCCAAACCAGAAGCTTCCCATAGTATATGGATTTTGCCTGTCTTCTTCCTAAAAGTCATGTTCTGTTTCATGATTGAGATAAAGCAATGTGGGCTTGGGATGTAGCATTTTGTAGAGTGTTGGTCTAGCATTTACAAGGTCCTAGGTTCAATACCCAGCACCTCAAAATAAATAAGTAGTTGGTTCTTGATTTTATAATCTTCAAAGACTGATGAAATACCAAATTGTTTCGACACAAGAAAAAGAGACCCAATATAGTCAGAGACTAACAAAAACGATAAAATACTTAGTGGTCAGTGAAGTTTTACTGCTTTTCTTAAAGAAAGAGATGGCTGTTATCTTTATTTTTGAAAGGTAAATATCATCTCTTTTTTTATAGTGATAAGGTGATAAGACTTATTCCCAAAACAGAAGAGGAAACATACACACTGAAGAAAATACACCAGCAATTCAAGGTAACAGAATGTCCACTCGTGGAAGATTTTTACTTGTGGTTGTTTATGGGGCTTTGATGACTACAGTTCAATAATTGAAATTAATTAGCCAGGGGGATGTAAAGGCTAAGAGATAACTTGAAAGAGTATTTAAAGGACAGTTAAGATTAGGCTACTCAAAAGAAAATCTTTAAAAATTACATAAAAAGAGATAAAACTATTTAAAAATTTCTAAAGCATAATTTACTAGTTCACTTATCTATCTCCGAGGTAGAATAGAAGCTTCACAAGAGTTTGTATATTCTTATTCATTACTATATTCCCCAAGGATGCCTGGAATACCCTAGAAATTCTGTAAATGTTTTATTTGCTTTTTTTTTCTTTAATGAATGAGTGAATTTAGTTTATAGTTTTCAGAACTTCACTTTTCCTTCTTGCAATCATCCTACAGATCAACAAGATACTTTCCTCCTAATTGAAACTTTAAGCAGAAGTGAGTTGAGGAAAATAAAAGCTAGAAATGCAAGTTAATTAACGTTACTATGTTTCAGTGGGTCTGATAGGCGAGATTTTGCTGGCAAAGGTTGAAGCTGATTATATGATCTCTGATGAATTTTATGGATTTAGAGTTTCTCATTGCTCCATCACTACGTATAATTGAATGTTAAACTTTAACTATTTTCCATGCCAACCAAACAGGAGACCCTTAAAAATTCGTGCTGATTAGGCTTCCTTTTAACAAGTTGCAAAGCAGATTACTGAAGCAGCATCAGTAATCTCTAATCCGAGACAGAGAACTATTTGTCTAGATGATGGAAGTACAGCTAACTGGAGAAGGTGTTAAGGGATGAGAGACCAGGGATAAATGTGATGACTTCTAGAGATAATTGTAGTTACTATACTTTTGGTCTTTTATCTATGGCTTGATTTTTTTCTCTTTTGTATCTTCCCTTTAAATATCAAATTTATTTGCAAACAAGATTTTTAACTTTGAGTTTACTGATTCTTTTCCTTCTTCCTCATCCTCAGCCCCCACCCAAGCAGCGTCCATTTCCAGCACTGACATCTCTGTACCCCTCTCCCAAAACTGTGACTCTTTTACCCGATATCTGAGAGACTGTACTCGCTGGGTTTTTCCTAAACCTCCTTTCCTCTTCTAAGGACTCTGCTTCTGTGACACTGAAATTAACCTTCTTCTCGTCATGTATGGTCATCACCCCCACCATGTCTTCTTTGGTGGTATAGCTGAACACTCTGTAACCAGTCCTCCAGGACCTTAATAGTTGCAATGAAGTAAAGAAAGGTTTGAGTAGAAGTTTCCATCTCCATTGAAATTGTGTTTAAATATACCATTGGAAAAATGAAATAGCCACTTTTATTTTAGACTCATGTTTCTGAACCAAATATTAGAACAAAGTCTTTTTCTCCAATTTGTGAATCTATTTACATGATAGGCCTTAAAAAGCTATAAAAACGAATTTGCACCAGTTGTACATGTGATGATCACTTACCATTATCAAAAGCAGTAAAATTATATCAGTGAAGACTACTGGGGTTGCTTATAAACTCTCAGAAATCATCACAGATGGAAGACATTGAGCATATTTAGGACTGGAGCACTGATGACCACATATTTATATTGTGCCCTTTTGGGTATGCATTTAAAGAAAGGCCTTCCTCCATGTCATTTCCATTCTGTCCTTTAAAAAAAGTAGTCAAGTGAGGAGGAAATGAGTTAGACATAAAGGAGTTTAGTGGACCACTGTGAGAAGGGAAGTAAAGTGTGCTGGTAAGAAAGTGGGGAGGAAAGTGACAGGAAAAACAAGGAGTTGATTTCAGAACACTGGCAGGTAAGGTGGTGCTTGACAAAAATCCCAGCTACTTAGGAGGCCAAGGCAGGAGGATCACAAGTTCCAGGCCAGCCTGGAGTGAGACTCTGTCTCAAAATTAAAAAAAAAAAAAAATTTAAAGGAATGGGAATGTAGTTCAGAGGTAAAGTACTTGCCCAGTATGGACAAGATCCTGGGTTCAGTCCTAAAAAAAAAAAAAAAAAAAAAAAAGAGGGGGAGAGGAGACAGGGGAAGGAGAAGATTAAAAGATCCATGATGCTCCAGCTATTCCACTCCATAGAGAATTACATCAGCCCTTCTCAATCACCAAGAGCCTGCCACAGGGCTACATGCTTTCTATAAATTACTTCATGTTGACAATCATATGAAGTGGGTACAATTATTATTGCTATTTTACAGATGAAGTAACTGAGAGAGAAAGACAGAGGTTAAGTAACTTGCCCAGTCATGGTACAGAATTGGAACAAGGGGCCAGGCAGTGCCAGGCCCTCTAGGATAGGAGGGGGCCTACCTCTGGCCTCTAGTTTGACTGCTCTATCATCCTCCCAGAGGAGAGAATTTAGGCTAAGTTTGCAGGGCAATGGAGCCTCGTCTCAGACTATAAGCACTTCATATTCTCATTATTTCTAAAGTTAGTGAATGCTAAGCCCACTCTTAGGTTCAGTGATTTACAGGAGACCTCACATGACCCAACATGTAATCCTCCTGAGAGCTATGATTTTTTACAGCAAAAGTATAAAAAGTAAAATCAGCAAAGGGGAAAGGTACATGGGGTAAAGTCCAGTGGAACCCATGCAGGAGCCTCCGGTAGTTCTCTCCCAGCAGAATGGCATAGGACATGCTGAATTCCCCCTGCATGAGTTTTGACAACACTGTGCAACATTCTCATTGATCACCAGGGAAGCTCATTAGAAACCCAGTGTCCAATGTTTTTGTTGGGGCCTGGTCATGTCATTACCTTCTGCCTGGCATATACCAAAATTTGAGATTTCCAGAAGAAAAGCACATATTTGGCATGAACTATATTGTTTGCACAAACAATATAGGCAAATTGAGTTATTCTTATCAGTTAGGGTGGTAGGAATCCTCCTGGAAAACCAAGTTCCCAGATGCCAGCTAAGGAAAAAATTTGCAAACAGGCCTTTCTAAAGATAGCATTTTCAGGCCTCGCTCTGTTAAATCTTTCCTACATTCTTTTTCTTTTCCTTTCACTAGAAAAGTAGTTTTATTGAACTAAAGTTTGAGGTATTGAGCTTAGATAAATTTCTGTCTAAAAGTATTTTTTCCCTTGATGTCATTTTAAATTCAAATGATTTTACCAAGAGATCTGTTAGCTCTATGGAAAGCAGCAATTCTGGCCAGGCAAAGAAGGTAGCCTGCAGAGAAGAAAGAATGTGACTGTATGTCATCTTCTGCCCTGAAGAGCTGATAGGACAGAATTGGGGCCATTCATTGCATACCTTGTGCAGTGCCTTCAGGGGGAAAGGAGATTTGCCACAAAGCCTTTAGTTGCTACCTTCTCCTAAAAGCACTCCGTGGTAGACGGAATTCTTCTAGGGCCCTGAGATTTCTGCCTCCTGGCTTGCTCATCTTGCAACATTTTTTCCTTGTGAATATGATGGAATAGTCATTTCCAGGATGATGTAGCAGAAGGGAGATTACCTGGTGGTGATCTGACCTTATCAGGTGAGCGCTCTAAAAGCAAAGAATTTTTCCAGCAGCTCACAGAGGAAGAAGAAAGAGAAGTGCTCTGTGGGTCTCAAAGCTCTTCTCGACTGTTGTGTTGTAAACTATTTGTGGGAGTTATGTGGCAAGAAATGGCAGTGACCTCTGCAAGGTGAGTCATCCCCAGCTGATAGGCAGCAAGCAAATGGAGTCATCAGTCCTACAACCACAAGGACCTGGAATTTGCTACAACTACATTAGCTCAGAAGAAGACCCTCAGACCCCAGTGAGAATACAGGCCAGCCAACACCTTGATTTTAGCCCATGGAGAACCTGAAGAGAGAATCTAGCCATACCTGGATTTCTCTTCTACAGAACTGTGAGATGATAAATGGAAATTGTTTTAAGCAGCTAAGCTTGTGGTAATTTATACCACATCTGTACAAAAGAGGCATTCAGTTAAGGTACCAATCTGTGTCTTGGCCTTTGGTTTCTTATATGAAGGCTTTAAGTTAATTTTCCTGATTTCACTGGCTATAACCAAGCATGTTAAAGAAAGGGAAAAGTGATTGGATGACATGCTTTGGCTATAAATTCACAAAGTCTTATCTGAAACATGAACAAATGCAAAATGTGTGTACAATATTGAGTGGAATCTGAGAAGGTGCAGTCAAAGCATAGCTAATTAGACATAGAACTGCTGTTACAAAGCTGGTTATTTTCCTAATTAAATTTTATGGTTTTGCTGAAGAATTGAAACAAGAAAGTTAAACAGAAAACCATGCCCCCAGAGAACGGGATCGAGAAAGCACCAACCAATTAAATTGTTAATTAAGAGCATAACCATGATTTAAATAAAGTTATGATGGAAGGGGAACAGGTTGCAGGTGAGTAAAATTAGAATCTGAACACTGTGTTCTGCCTGCATTTCTTCACAAATTCTTTTGTGCTCTGAAGAAAGAGAAATGATTTTATGCAACATCACAAAGTTTCTGTTACAGAGTTAACACATCCCTTGTTGAAGGAAAAATTAATGACACTTCTGTTTCCAATTTTCTCATCAGAGATAGAGGGTAGAAAACTACCCTGTTTTTCCAAGTTTGTCACTTTTTTCTTTCTCAAACTGGAGCACAAATTTAAAGATGTTAGTTGTACACCAGGTATCATTGAGGGACATGCCAAGAGTCACAAGTTCCTGTAGAAGAAAACTGTACTTCCTATGAGGAAGCCTTCATCCCTCCTCCTTTTTTTTTTTTTAATGTGGAATTTTTTTCATCCCAGTATGGCCTCCATCTCTCACTCCCAAGGTTTTTTTCTTTCTGTATTTAACTCATGTCTTCTCTAATTATGCTCCCAAATCATACACCTGAACCTATGGGAGCTGTGGAACACCTGCAGTGCTGGGGAGTTTATCAATTCAAACAACCAACTGTACAATGTAGTCAGTTGGGAAACCTGTAAGAAAGAACATGGATGGTATAATTCGTGCAGTGAATATTCTATGTTTCCAATTTTATTAGAAACTGGTTGTGTAATTATAGAACCTTTTAATAATGACTATGATAATCAGCATTCTCAGATGGACCCCAGGATTCTTAACTCACATCCTCTTCAAAGTAACCCACCAAACAGTAACCTAGGCACTTAAAAGCTTTCACACAGTCAGTTGAATAGAAAGATCACCCAGTGGGGCCTGAACTAATCAGGAGAGCCCTTCAAAAACAGTGTTTTCTCCAGTTGGTTTCGCTGGCCTGAAAGAAATCAAACGTTCATCCTATGAACTGCCACTTGCAAGAAATTGTAGGTAGTTGCTAGTTGCTGAGCATTGTCCCCGCCATACTAAAAGGAAAACCAGGACATCAATCATACAGCTACAAGGAAATGAATTTTGCCAACTAGGGAGAATGTAAGAGTACCCTGAGACCCGGATGAGAACACAACCCAAGTTGTCACCTTGTTTTCATCCTGGTGACACCCTGGGCAGAGAATCCAGCCATACTATACCCAGATTTCTGACCTGCAGAAAGAGTGAAGTAATAAAATCAAGTTGCGAAATTTGTGGTAACTTAGCAAAATTCTAATATGATGACCTTAAACAACCAGTGACTTAGTATATTGGTTGAAGATAGTTTTCAATAGAAAGTAAAAGTGAAATACTGTTCTGTCAATATGTTTGGGTAGAAAAATTGTATTTCTATTTTTGTTGAAACCTTTGTTAAGTAATGAAGCAACATTTGCTTTCTTTGTAATGATTTTTGAAAGCGAGAAAAAACTCCTTCTAATCCAGGCAGATGGCCAAATGAAGTTATGGATTAAATTTCAGGAACACAAGTTTCATATGTGGCCTGTATTTTTCTCCTCTAAGTGGCTATTGATAATTAAAAAAACTCAAAAGCAAAAACATATTAAGAGAAACAATATAATATGTGGGGAAACAGGAGTAGCTTAGAAATATTCTTTCAAAAGTAAGCCTTCAACAACCATGATGGTGGCAATGATGGCTACCCCAGTGACCCCTTATTTAATTGACTCAGCTGGATTGACAACATGCCCTTGGGATAGTACTTTAGTATTTCGACTTGACTATGTTTCCTTTCTATTTTTAAGACTTGCCAGTTCTCAAAACAACCTGTTTTGAGACTAATTTTTACATTTTAAAAGTAATTCCTCTTGTTGGGTAGTAGAAAACACTTACACACCTAACATACTTAAGAGAACAGTTTGAGAGTTTGGGTCTGGCACAATCTTTCAGAGAAGATGATCTTGACTGGGCTCCTTCATGCATCTGACCTCATCTGTCATTGCCTCATATGCACATTTAGTGATTGGCAGACTGAAGGCTGGGATCATGTCTCATGATTTATCTAGTTAACTCTAGATGATTTGCTGGGGAGTCACAGGGGTCCCAAAATGTCAAAGAACATATTTACAAAACTCCCTTAAATGCAAGTGAATGCTGTCATTTCTTCCATATTCCACTAGCTAAAGGAAATCATGAAGTTGGAGTGGAGGAATAGGCTCTATTGCTTGATGAGAGAATTGTAAGGTGTGAATACAGAGAGGGGAAGAATTTATGGTCATTGTAATCTATCACATCCTCTATTCCCTACCACAACCACCACCACCACCACCACTCACACACACACATTCCAATTCCAAATTGTCACCAAATTCCAGATGGAAAATGACAGCTGCCTAACCTCTCTGCAGTCTCACTACCACTGCCTGAGTTCTGGCCCTGATCATCATGAGCCTGAATTGCACTCATCTCCCACATGTCTTTTCTGTAGCCCTCACAGATGGCATCCATTCATTCTCCACATCGCAGCCAGGATCATCTTTCTGAAATGAAAACCTCTTTATCACCTTTTAAGTGTTCCCCATTTTTGACAGTACTAATTCCCACCCCAGGCGTCACACAGAAACCCATAGGAACCTTTTTTTTTTTTTTTTGTACCAGGGACTGAATTCAGGGACACTCGACTACTGAGTCACATCCACTCCCCTTTGTATATTTTATTTATAGACAGGATCTCACTGAGTTGTTTAGGGCCTTGCTAAATTGCTGAGGTTGACTTTTTTTATTGTAAACAAATGGGGTACATCTTGTTTCTCTGTTTGTACATGAAATAGAGGCATACCATTTGTGTAATCATACATTTACATAGGGTAATGGTGTTTGATTCATTCTGTTATTTTTTCTTCCTCCCACCCCTCCCACCCCTCTTTTCCTTCTCTACAGTCCCTCCTTCCTCCATTCCTGCCTCTCTCCTACCCCCCATCATGTATCAAAATCCGCTTATCAGCGAGATCATTCATCCTTTGTTTTTTTGAGATTGGCTTATCTCACTTAGCATGATATTCTCCAACTGCATTCATTTGCCTGCAAATGCCATAATTTTATTATTCTTTATGGCTGAGTAATATTCCATTGCATGTGTGTGTGTGTGTGTGTGTGTGTGTGTGTGTGTGTGTATCACAGTTTCTTTATCCATTCATCAATTGAGGGGCATCTAGGTTGGTTCCACAATCTGGCTATTGTGAATTGAGCAGCTATGAACATTGATGTGGCTGTATCACTGCAGTATTCTGATTTCAAGTCCTTTGGGTATAGACTGAGGAGTGGGATAGCTGGGTCAAATGGTGGTTCCATTCCAAGTTTTCGAAGGAATCTCCACACTGCTTTCCAGAGTGGCTGCACTACTTTGCAACCCCACCAGCAATGTATGAGTGTACCTTTTTCCCTACATTCTCTTCAACACCTATTGTTGCTTGTATTCTTGATAATTGCCATTCTAATTGGGGTGAGATGAAATCTTAGGGTAGTTTTGATTTGCATTTCTCTTATTACTAGAGATGTTGAACATTTTTTCATATATCTGTTGATTGCTTGTAGATCTTTTTCTGTGAAGTGTCTGTTCATTTCCTTAGCCCATTTGTTGATTGGGTTATTTATATTCTTGGTGTGGAGTTTTTTGAGTTCTATATAGATTCTGGAAATTAGTGCTCTATCTGAAGTATGTGTGGCAAAGATTTTCTCCCACTCTGTAGGCTCTCTCTTCACATTGCTGGTAGTTTCCCTTGCTGAGAGAAGGCTATTCAGTTTGAATCTATCCCAGTTATTGATTCTTGCTTTTATTTCTTGTGCTATGGGAGTCCTGTTAAGGAAGTCTGATCCTAAGCCGACATGTTGAAGATTTGGACCTACTTTTTCTTCTATAAGATGCAGGGTCTCTGGTCTGATTCCGAGGTCCTTGATCCATTTTGAGTTGAGTTTTGTGTAGGGTGAGAGATAGGGGTTTAGTTTCATTCTGTTGCATATGGATTTTCCAGTTTTCCCAGCACTTTGTTGAAGAGACTGTCTTTTCTCCATTGCATGTTTTTGGCCCTTTGTCTAGTATGTGAAAATTGTATTTATTTGGGTTTGTGTCCGTGTCCTCTATTCTGTAACATTGGGTCTACCTGTCTATTTTGGTACCAATACCATGCCATTTTTGTTATTATTGCTTTATAGTATACTTGAAGTTCTGATATTGCGATACCCCCTGTTTCACTCTTCCTGCTAAGGATTGCTTTAGCTATTCTGGGTTTCTTATTCTTCCAGATGAATTTCATGATTGCTTGCTTTATTTCTGTGAGGTACGTCATTGGGATTTTAGTTGGAATTGCATTGAATCTGTATAGCACTTTTGGTAGTATGACCATTTTGACAATATTAATTCTGCCTATCCGAGAACTTGGGAGATCTTTCCATCTTCTAAGGTTTTCTTTAATTTCTTTCTTTAGTGTTCTGTAGTTCTCATTGTAGAGGTCTTTCACCTCTTTTCTGACATTGATTCCCAAGTATTTTATTTTTTTCAAAGCTATTGTGAATGGGGTAGTTTTCCTAACTTCTCTTTCAGAGGATTCATCGCTTACGTATAAAAATACATTAGATTTATGAGCATTGATTTTATATCTACTTTACTACATCTTATAGCTACTTTACTAAATTCACTTATGAGTTCTGAAAGTTTTCTGGTGGAATTTCCAGGTTCCTCTAAATATATAATCATGTCATCAGCAAATAGGGATAGTTTGAGTTCTCCTTTTCCTATTTGTATCCCTTTAATTTCTTTGGTCTGTCTACTTGATCTGGCTAGAGTTTCAAGGACAATGTAGAATAGAAGTGGTAAAAGAGGGCATCCCTGCCTTGTTCCAGTTTGTAGGGGGAATGCTTTCAGTTTTTCACCATTTAGAATGATATTGGCCATGGGCTTAGCATAGATGGCCTTTACAATGTTAAGGAATGTTCCCACTATCCCAATTTTTTCTGGTGTTTTGAGCATGAAGGGATGCTGTATTTTATCAAATGCTTTTTCTGCACCTATCAAAATAATCATCTGATTCTTGACTTTAAGTCTGTTGATAGGTGAATTACATTTACTGATTGCTGAATGTTGAACCAACCTTGCATCCCTGGAATAAAACTCACTTGATCATGGTGCACTATCTTTTTAATATATTTTTATATGCAATTTGCTAAAATTTTGTTGAGAATTTTTGCGTTGATGTTCATTAAGGATATTGGTCTGAAATTTTCTTTCCTCAATGCATCTCTGTCTGGTTTAGGTATCAGGGTGATATTGGCTTCATAGAATGAGTTTGGGAGTATTCCCTCCTCTTCTCTTTCATGGAATACTTTGAGGATTATTGGAATGAGCTCTTCTTCGAAGGTCTTGTAGAACTTGACTGAGAACCCATCTGGTCCCGGACTTTTCTTTGTTGGTAGGCTTTTGATGACTTCTTCTAATTCATTACTTGAAATTGATTTATTTAAATTCTGTATGTCCTCCTGGTTCAGCTTAGGTAATTCGTGTCTCTAGATATGTCTCTAGATACCTGTTGATGTCTTCAAGATTTTCTATTTTGTTGGAGCATAGATTTTCAAAATAGCTTTGAATTACGTTTTGTATTTTAATCCTGTCTGTTGTGATATTTCCTTGTTCATTCCAAATTTTAGTAATTTGAGTTTTCTCTCTCCTTCTCTTTGTTAGTGTGGCTAAGGGCTTATCAATTTTGGTTATTTTTTCACAGAACCAACTTTTTATTTTGTCAATTTTTTTGATTGTTTCTTTTGTTTCAATTTCAATGATTTCAGCTGATTTTAACCATTTCCTATCTTCTACTATTTTTGGTGTTACTCTGTTCTTCTTTTTCTAAGGCTTTGAGCTGTAGTGGTAGGTCATTTATTTGTTGATTTTTTTTCTTCTTTTATTGAATGTGTGCCATGAAATAAATTTTCCTCTAAGTACTACTTTCATAGTGTCCCAGAGATTTTGTTCTCATTTACCTCTAAGGAATTTTAAATTTCTTTCCTGATGTCTTCTGTTATCCATTCATCATACAATAGCGTATTATTTAATCTCCAGGTTTTAGAGTAGTTTCTGTTTTTTATTCTGTCATTTGTTTCTTATTTCAATCCATTATGATCTGATAGAATACAAGGTACTATATCTTCTTATATTTGCTAACAGTATCTTTGTGGCATAATATACAGTCTATTTTAGACAAGGATCCATGTGCTGCTGAGAAGAAAATTTATTTGCTCTTCATTGGATGGTATATTCTATATATGTCTATTAAGTCTAAATTATTGATTGTGTTATTGAGATCTGTGGTTTCTTTGTTCAATTTTTGATTGGAAGATCTGTCCATTAGAGAGAGAGGTGTGTTAAAGTCACCTAGTATTATTGTGTTGTTGTGTATTTGATTCCTGGAATTGAGAAGGATTTTTTTCACGTACATGGATGAGCCACTGTTTGGGGCATAGATATTTATGATTGTTATATCTTGCTGATTTATGCTTCCCTTAACCAGTATGAAATGTCCTTCTTTATCCCTTCTGACTAACTTTGACTTGAAGTCCACATTATCTGATATGAGGATGGATACTCCACCTTTTTTGCTGAGTCCATGTGCCTGGTTTGTTTTTTCCCATCCTTTCACCTTTAGTCTGTGGGCATCTCTTTCTATGAGATGAATCTCTTACAGGCAGAATATTGTTGGATCTTTCTTTTAAATCCAATCCTCCAGTCTATGCCTTTTGATTGATGAGTTCAGGCCATTAACATTCAGGGTTATTATTGAGATATGATTTGTGTTCCTGGTCATTTGACTCTTTTTTGTTTTTTGACACAACTTGGTTTCTCCTTTAGTTGGCTATTCCGTTAGGCTAGTTCCTACCTTTGCCAATTTACATCATTGTTTTTCATCTCTTCCTCATGGAATATTTTGCTGAGATGCTCTGTAGTGCTGGCTTTCTTTTCATAAATTCTTTTAGCTTTTGTTTATCATGGAAGGATTTTATTTTGTCATCAAATCTGAAGGTAAGTTTTGCTGTGTATAAGATTCTTGGTTGGCATCCATTTTCTTTCAGAGCTTGAAAAATGTTGTTCCAGGCCCTTCTAGCTTTTAGGGTCTGGGTTGAAAAATCTGCTAATATCCATATTGGTTTCCCCCTGAATGTAATTTGATTTTTTTCTCTCACAGCCTTTAAAATTCTGTCTTTATTTTGTATGTTAGGCATTTTCATTACAATGTGCCTTGGTTTGGATCTGTTGTGATTTTGTGCATTTGGTGTTCTGTAAGCCTCTTGTATTTGATTTTCCATTTCATTCTTCAGGCTTGGGAAATTTTCTGATATTATTTCATTGAATAGGTTGTTCATTCCTTTGGTTTGTTTCTCTAAGCCTTCCTCAATCCCAATAATTCTTAAATTTGGTCTTTTCATGATGTCCCATAATTCTTGTAGATTCTGTTCATGATTTCTTACAATCTTCTCTGTTTGGTCAACTTTGTTTTCAAGATTAAATATTTTTTCTTCAATATCTGAGATTCTGTCTTCCAGGTGTTCTATCCTATTGGTTATGCTTTCTATGGAGTTTTTAATTTGGTTTATTGTTTCCTTCATTTCAAGGATTTCTGTCTGTTTTTTTTTTCAGTATCTCTAACTCTGTATTGAAATGATCTTTTGCTTCCTGTATTTGCTCTTTTAATTGTCGATTGGTGCAATCATCCAAAGCCTGCATTTGCACTTTCATCTCATCATTTGCTTCTCTGATCATTTTAATTATGTACATTCTGAACTCCCTTTCTGACATTTCTTCTGCCATGCTGTCATTGGATTTTATTGGTGTAGCATCTAGGTTTGTTTGGGACATTTTCTTCCCTTATTTTCTCATATTGCTCAGGTATCTACCCCTCTAGTAGTGAAACTCTGAGATATTGCATATTTCCTCTATGGACTTATGGTGTCCCTGTAGGTGTCCAATAACTCACCTCCTAGCCTTCAGTAGCCTGAAGTCTTGGAGGAACTTGATAATGTAGTGCTCCACAAGGAAATTGCCCCTCTAGGATTGGTGGCCTTCAGGTGGGGTATATTCCCTGCTAGTGGGCAGAGGCACCTCCACTTGTTGATCCATGGTCAGCCAAAGGGGGACTAGACCACAGGCTGGGCATGGCTGGTCTGGGCCTGTGTCTCTGGTTCTACCACCCTGGTGGGAAAGCCTCTTCTGCCAGGGAAGACTCACCCAGTGGGGAAGTCTCACTGGGCAGCTATCCTCTGAGAAGTTCCCTTTGGTCCAGAACTAGCACCTGGGCTGGGGAGCCTGATCCTGCGAGGGACTCTCTCACTTAATGGCCGTCCTCTGCGACATTCCCTGGGGTCCGGACCTACCTCCTGGGCCAGGGAGCCTCACCCTGCGCTGAAACCTCTTACTGGGCGGCCCTCCTCCGAGAAGTTGCCTGCAGTCCACTCCTGCCGCCCGGGTCTGGGACCCTCACTCTGCACCAAAGCCTCTCGCTGGGCGGCCCTCCTCTACAATGCTCCCGGTTGTCCGGGTTCACCACTCCAGCAGGGGACTCTCACTGGGCAACTCTACTCCACAAAGTTCCCTGCATTCTGGGACTACCGCCCCATCTGGGGAGCCATGCCCAGTAGGAGAGACTCACCCAGCAGCTCTGAGTTGGTCCCAAGTCTCTTAATACCTCCTTTTCTTGAATCCTGAGTCCTGGAGCAACAGTCACCCTCTAGTCCACCATCTTGAAAACCATCCTGAGGTTGACTTTGAATTCTCAATCCTCTTGCCTCAGCTTCCCTAGCTGCTGGGATTACAGGGAAGCGCCACCGCTCCCGGCCCTAGGAATCTTTGTATGAAAGGCTGACATTAGTCCGAGTGCCAGAGATCTGGTTCAGTTGCTAAGTGAGGCTTGATTATTTATTTTTGTTTTTTTTTTTAAACTCCCTAGGGATTTTATATGTGACCAAGGGGGTAGACCACTGGCTTAGGGTAGACTCTCAGGTGTGACACACGTGGCCCATCAAGATGACACTTCTCTACTTCTCTAATACTTCTTAGCATCTGTCCCTATCCTTGACTTAGCACTCCACACACTAACCATACTCAGCTAATTGTAATTTCTCACCAAGGTGCATTTCTCAAATTGACCTCCTGTCTGGAATGCTTTTTTCTTCTTTGCCCATGTGATGAATATCACTCATCTTTGGAGCACAAGACTAAAGCATCAGGTTCTTAAGTTCTGACACCAAATTCTACAGACACCTCTATCCTAGCACCCTTATCACTTTGCACTTTCTCACCAACAAACTGAGTTTCTTAAGGATCTGAAACTTAATGTGTTTCTGATTTCATGTGGTGTTAGAGGGAGGCAATGACTGACCCTTCAGCTGGTGCTAGAAGGGGTTTATAGTGCAGGAACACAGCCTCACTGAGGCTTAAAAGAGACCATTATTCCTTCATGATCCATCTCTCAAGTTTTACTTTTTTCCCCCTGTTCCTTATAAGTCACCTTTATATTTATCCTTGAGACTTCACCTGAAAAATAACCAAGGTAGAATGATTTGTGCTTTAAAATGTGAATCTCTCAAGATTTCCATTTTTAAAGGACAGTGACATGATTCAAGATGTAGGGATAGATGAAGTTCCTTTTTCAAGGACAAAGATAAAGTTCTGGTGACTGAAAGGGTATTCTATCAAGAGTAAAGGCTGTACTTTAGCACTGTTTCCTGGACCCATGAACTGAGAGCAGCCTTTGTATATTCATCTACCATAGCCACAAAGACTTTGCTTGATTAGTTTCCTGTTTTCTTCCATTTTGCTTTTCTAGTATATAAGTGAATTTTTTTCAGGCCTTGTTTGGTTTCACAGGTCAGTGTTGATAGGAAGGGTGGTGTGACACCTGAACCCTACAACTCTTGTTATAGAAATGGACCATTATCCTAACGGCCAGTTTCAGGGCACAAGTATGTAAATGAAAACCAGTGACCATCTAAATGTACTATTAAATATTTAACCATGAGAATAATTGTACAGGTCAAAAGTGCAATGTGGTTAACATGGTGATTGAGGATCACCCCTAGAGAAACATTGGGTTCATATCCACATGTTTTCCATGTAGTCATTGTATGAGTGTCTACAAGTTATCTAATTTCTCTGCTTCCATTTCCTGATCTCCATTACCAGATTGAGAACCTGCTAAAAGAAAGAACCATTTATCACATTTCTTTGGGTAGGATTCATGCCTAACTCATTTTTATTCCCTGGTACCTGCCTATAATAGACAATCAAAAATATTTTTTGAATGATGAGTAAATGTAATTCATTTATACATTGACATGCCTATAATTACAATACAAACAACCCTGACTTAGATTCTCATCAAGAGCATCTGTATGACTGAATATATTTTCAACACAATTTTAAGAGGGAAAATATAGGTGGAATGAAGAAATTAATGGGTTCTTAATGGTGGAATTGTTAGTTAAGGGGTCTCATGGAGTCCAGGGAGGAAGGTAGGGAGAATTATCCATCTCTTCAAATACTAAGGAAATTTTATGGAGGAAGCAGGATTTCTATAATAGCCTGATAATTTTCTTGAGAGAACCATCTCTGAGATTTTCAGTCTTTCATTAAATTCTTACTTAAATTTAAGATCTTTGCCTTTGGGTATTGACTTACTCAATGAATATTATAAAGCTGGTTCTTAGAAACATTTGAATTTGAAAATCAGAGTTCAGGTGTTTTGCCTAGGAGTCAATTTGTGTTTTTGTATAATCAAAAATGTCTGTATCTCTTCAATTCTCTGACATACTTGATTAAACTCACTCCTGATATCCTAAAGCATGTACTAGTAATGCATATGTGGCAATTCTTTGTGCCCTAAAACAGTTTCAAAGCAGCTTTTGCATATTCATCAGCCACAACCACAAAGACTTTTCTTGATTAAAGGAATTTCTTATTTTCTACCATTTTATTTTTCTAGTTGTATAAATGTGGAGGGATTAAAATCCTATGGTCCCACAGATATATTTCTTAAAAGTTTTCCTAATCATTGCATTTATTTCAAGGCTATCTAATCCGTGTTCTTTCTGATTTCTCATATTATGGTCACACTTTTAATGTGGAGAGTGATGTAGGCTAAGACCATATTCTTGCTGGGAAAATGCATTGACCAGTACAGAAAATGTAATCTTTGAGAAGCGGAATCACTAATCTCATTGTTTACTCCCTTAGATCATATCAGAAGTATAGGCAGAAAATGCCTTTGTGTTATGAGACCAGATTAAGCCTTTTGATGATAGTGACATATAGCTTGTTGATGATATATAGAGAGAACAAACCTTGGGCTTCCGGACAAGACGTGAATAGATATGAGAGGGTAAACAATGGAAGGGCAGAATATACTCTTCTTCCCTCATTTGATCTGTCTATCCCTCCCTTCCCTAAAACTCCAGCTACCATATCAAGAACCTCACTTAGAATAGATAGCCTACTATCTATTCTGTTAAACAAATAATATTGAACAAATAGATCAGTCAAGGCCCAGTCAGAAGACAGAAACCACACCAATAATTTGAATAGGAAATTTTTAATATAAAGTAGTGCTATACTTTTTCCCCTCCAAATCTTAATTTGATCCCCATTGTAACAGTTGAGAGGCAGTAGGACCCTTGAGAAGAGATAAGATCATTAAGGAGGATTAACACAGCTCTCATGAGACTGAATTGTTTACTTACAAGAGCAAGTTATTTTAAAGCTAGGTTCCCCTTGTGTTTGGCCTTTCTGCATGTTCCCACAGGCCCGCTTTCCCACCATGTCATGACATAGCATGATGCCCTTGACATGCTACCTAGTCTTAGACTTCCAGTATCCACAACCATAAGCTAAATAAACTTCTTCTATATAAATTACCTAATCTGGGGTATCTTGTTATAGAAAATAGACTAAACCAAATAGTACTAACAAGTAGATAATGACTAATTTCTAAAAGTGCATGAGAAAATACAAATGAAGAGGGCAGCTTCTAACTCTCAGGATAAAGAAAAAGTATCCAAGGAAGGGTCTAAGAACTTGATAGACCATCTTTCTGTCCATTTTAAGGACAAGATTCAGACCTCCTTAGAATCAGTGGCCCAAGGACTGGGGTGCCAGAAAACTGGGGTTTGGTCTCTTGCTTTGGTTTCAGTAAAACTTCCTGGAGAATAAGTGCCACGGGTTCTCCCATAGCTACCAGCATCCTTGTCATAGGAAGGAAGAAAACATATGAGAGACAGAAAAAGAATCTCCGTGCATGCCTGTAATCCCAGCAGCTTGGGAAGCTGAGGCAGGAGGATTGCAAGTTCAAAACCAGCCTCAGTAAAAGCGAGGTGCTCAGAAACTCAATGAGACCCTGTCTCTAAATAAAATACAAAATAGGGCTGGGGATGTGACTCAGTGGTCAAGTGTCCCTGAATTCAATTCCCCCCTAAAAAAAATCTCCTTCCTTTCCTGTGTCTCTTTCAGAATCCCTCTAAAGCCCTCTCTTGCCAAAGCTTAACCTTGATCAACTATCAAAGGAGAAAATTGTACAGAGTTAATTGAGAATTATGAAGCAGGACAAAAAAGTGGGATGTGTGGGATTGGGGGTATAACAGTGGTAGAATGGTTGCTCAACTTTAATCCTTAGTGTACACACACAAAAGCAGGACAAAAAGAAGGTGGGCCTGAAGTCCAGAGGCAACATATTAATAACTGGCATAGCACTTTCATTAGCCCCAGGGATATGGTGGTTAACAGGATAACGTAGGTTCCTTGTTCTCACTAACCCCACTATCTGAAGAGAAATAGAGAAATGAAAAGGCCATGGCAAAAAGTAGGGGCCAAACCTAAAAATCTCTACCCACCAAAAAAGGAGAAAGAAGAGACTGAACACTTAATATGTGCCAAGCACTCTGCTAGGTGCCAAGATATATATTATCTCATGTAATTCTCACAATTCTTAGAAAGGTTGGCATTACTATCCCAGTTATACAGATTTTTAAAAAATGGAGCTATTCTGCTCTCTGTTCTATAGAACTTTTCCAAGCTATGGAGGTGTTTTCATTTTGGTGGGGGTTGTTTGGGTTTTTTTGGTACCAGGGATTAAACCCAGAGACACTTTACCACTGAGCCACACCCCCAGCCCTTTTTGGTTTTTTTATTTTGAGATAGGGTATAATGGTTAATTTGAATTGTCAACTTGATTGAATTAAGAGATGCCTATGATTAAGAGGCCTCTGGGTGTGTCCATGAGGGCGTGTCTAGGAGTAATTGGAATGTGGGATAGTGAAATGAAATGGAGCCCCTCCCTCAGCATGGGCAGCACTGCCCAATAGGATGGAATAAAAGCTGGAAGAACAAGGAAGCAAATGCAGATGCAAGCTCGACTCTTCTTGAACAGGTGCTTGATTGCTGCTTCAATCATCTGAGGATATCGACTCTCACTTCTTCACTCTTCCAAAGCAGATTCTGCCAGTGATCCTCCAGGGAGTTTCCAGAAGCCTTGGTCTCAGACTAGGGTAGCACTGTTGATTTTTCTTGTTCTGTGGCTTCTGCATCTTGGACTGCGCAACTGCTGGTTCTTCCAGCTCTCCAGCTGCAGACAGACATTGTGGACTATCCAGCTTCTGGTCCTCTAAGTCAATCTAATAAATCCCCTTTTTATAATCACATTCCCTGTTAATTCTGCTCCTCTAGAGAACCCTAATACATAGGGTCTCACTAAAAGAGTTACTTTTGAACATGATTTAAGGGAAAGTTTTACTTAAAATACTAGGTTTTTTAAAAAACATTTTATCTTTTTTTTAATTCATTTTTATTGTAAACAAATGGGATACATCTTGTTTCTCTGTACATGAAGTAGAGGTATGCAATTTTTGTAATCATACATTTACCTAGGGTAATAGTTTTTGATTCATTCTGTTACTTTTTTTGCCCCCCCACCCCTCCCACCCCTCTATCCCTCTATAGAGTCCCTCCTTCCTCCATCCTTGCCTGATTCCCACCCCTATATGTGTCATCATCTGCTTATCAGTGAGATCATTCATCCTTTGGTTTTTTGAGATTGGCTTATCTCACTTAGCATGATATTTTCCAACTGCATTCATTTGCCTGCAAATGCCATAATTTTATTATTCTTTATGGCTGAGTAATATTCCATTGTGTGTATGTGTGTCTGTGTGTGTGTAATATATATATATATATATATATATATGTGTGTGTGTAATATTATATATGTGTGTGTAATATATATATATCTATATATCTATATATATGATATATAGATATATATATATATAAGTCTCTTTATCCATTCATCAATTGAGGGGCATCTAGGTTGGTTCCACAATCTGGCTATTGTGAATTGAGCAGCAGTGAACATTGGTGTGACTGTATCTTTGTAGTATGCTGATTTCAAGTCCTTTGGGTATAGGCCAAGGAGTGGGATAGCTGGGTAAAATGGTGTTTCCATTCCAAGTTTTCTAAGGAATCTCCACACTGCTTTCCAGAGTGGCTGCACTAATTTGCAACCCCACCAGCAATGTATGAGTGTACCTTTTTCTCTACATTCTCTTCAACACCTATTGTTGCTTGTATTCTTGATAATTGCCATTCTAATTGGGGTGAGATGAAATCTTAGGGTAGTTTTGATTTGCATTTCTCTTATTACTAGAGATGTTGAACATTTTTTCATGTAACTGTTGATTACTTGTAGATCTTCTTTGGCAAAGTGTCTGTTCATTTCCTTAACCCATTTGTTGATTGGGTTATTTGTATTCTTGGTGTAGAGTTTTTTGAGTTCTATATAGATTCTGGAAATTAGTGCTCTATCTGAAGTATGTGTGGCAAAGATTTTCTCCCACTCTGTAGGCTCTCTCTTCACATTGCTGGTAGTTTCCTTTGCTGAGAGAAAGCTATTTAGTTTGAATCTATGCCATTATTGATTCTTGCTTTTATTTCTTGTGCTATGGGAGTCCTGTTAAGGAAGTCTGATCCTAAGCCGACATGTTGAAGATTTGGACCTACTTTTCCTTCTATAAGATGCAGGGTCTCTGGTCTGATTCTGAGGTCCTTGATCCATTTTGAGTTGAGTTTTGTGCAGCGTGAAAGATAGGGGTTTAGTTTCATTCTGTTGCATATGGTTTTCCAGTTTTCCCAGCACCATTTGTTGAAGAGGCTGTCTTTTCTCCATTGCAGTTTTTGGCCCCTTTGTCTAGTATGAGAAAATTGTATTTATTTGAGTTTGTGTCCGTGTCTTCTATTCTGTACCATTGGTCTACCTGTCTATTTTGGTATGAATACCATGCCGTTTTTGTTACTATTGCTTTGTGGTATAGTTGAAGTTCTGGTATTGCCATACCCCCTGTTTCACTCTTCCTGCTAAGGATTGCTTTAGCTATTCTGGGTTTCTTATTCTTCCAGATGAATTTCATGATTGCTTGCTCTATTTCTGTGAGATACATCATTGGGATTTTAGTTGGAATTGCATTGAATCTGTATAGCACTTTTGATAGTATGGCCATTTTGACAATATTAGTTCTGCCTATCCAAGAACATGGGAGATCTTTCCATCTTCTAAGGTTTTCTTTAATTTCTTTCTTTAGTGTTCTGTAGTTCTCATTGTAGAGATCTTTCACCTCTTTTGTGAGATTGATTCCCAAGTATTTTATTTTTTTCAAAGCTATTATGAATGGGATATTTTCCTAACTTCTCTTTCCAAAGATTCATCACTTATGTATAAAAATGCATTGGATTTATGAGCATGAATCTTATATCCTGCTACTTTACTGAATTCACTTATGAGTTCTGAATGTTTTCTGGTGGAATTTTCTGGTTCCTCTAAATACATAATCATGTCATCAGCAAATAGGGATAGTTTGAGTTCTTCTTTTCCTATTCGTATCCCTTTAATTTCTTTGGTCTGTCTAATTGCTCTGGCTAGAGTTTCAAGGACGATATTGAATAGAAGTGGTGAAAGAGGGCATCCCTGCCTTGTTCCAGGTTTTAGGGGGAATACTTTCAGTTTTTCACCATTTAGAATGATATTGGCCATGGGCTTAGCGTAGATGGCCTTTACAATGTTAAGGAATGTTCCCACTATCCCTATTTTTTCTAGTGTATTGAGCATGAAAGGATGCTGTATTTTATCAAATGTTTTTTTCTACATCTATCTAAATAAGCATGTGATTCTTGACTTTAAGTCTATTGATACTGTGAATTACATTATTGATTTCCGGATGTTGAACCAACGTTGCATCCCTGGGATAAAACCCACTTGATCATGGTGCACTATCTTTTTATTATATTTTTGTATGCAATTTGCTAAAATTTTGTTGCGAATTTTTGCATCGATGTTCATTAAGGATATTGGTCTGAAATTTTCTTTCCTCGATGTGTCTCTGTCTGGTTTAGGTATCAGGGTAATATTGGCTTCATAGAATGAGTTTGGGAGGGTTCCCTCCTCTTCTATTTTCTGGAATACTTTGAGAAGTATTGGAATGAGCTCTTCTTTAAAGGTTTTGTAGAACTCGACTGAGAACCCATCTGGTCCCGGACTTTTCTTTGTTGGTAGGCTTTTGATAACCTCTTCTATTTCATTACTTGAAATTGATCTATTTAAATTGTGTATGTCCTCCTGGTTCAGTTTGGTAATTCATATGTCTCTAGAAACCTGTTGATTCCTTCAAGATTTTCTATTTTGTTGGAGTATAGATTTTCAAAATAGCTTCTAATTATGTTTTGTATTTCACTCGTGTGTGTTGTGATATTTCCTTGTTCATTCCGAATTTTAGTAATTTGGATTTTCTCTCTCCTTCTGTTTGATAGTGTGGCTAAGGGTTTATCAATTTTGTTTATTTTTTCAAAGAACCAACTTTTTATTTTTTCAATTTTTTCAGTTGTTTCTTTTGTTTCAATTTCATTGATTTCAGCTCTGATTTTAACTATTTCCTGTCTTCTACTACTTTTGGTGTTGCTCTGTTCTTCTTTTTGTAGGACTTTGAGCTGTAGTGTTAGGTCATTAATTTGTTGATTTTTTTCTTCTTTTATTGAATGCGCTCCATTAAATAAATTTTCCCCTAAGTACTGCTTTCATAGTGTCCCAGAGATTTTGATATGATGTTTCTTTGTTCTCATTTACCTCTATGAATTTTTTAATTTCCCTCCTGATGTCTTCTGTTATCCATTCATCCTGCAATAGCGTATTATTTAATCTCCAGATATCGGAGTAGTTTCTGGTTTTTACTCTGTCATTTATTTCTAATATCAATCCATTATGATCTGATAGAATACAAGGTACTATCTCTATCTTCTTGTACTTGCTAACATTACCTTTGTGGCATAGAATATAGTCTGTTTTAGAGAAGGATCCATGTGCTGCTGAGAAGAAAATGTATCTGCTCTTTGTTGGATGTTATATTCTATATATGTCCATTAAGTCTAAATTATTGATTGTGTTATTGAGATCTATGGTTTCTTTGTTCAATTTTTGTTTGGAAGATCTGTCCGGTGGGGAGAGAGGTGCGTTAAAGTCACCTAGTATTATTGTGTTGTGGTCTATTTGATTCCTGGAATTGAGAAGGATTTGTTTGATGTAGAGGGATGAGCCACTGTTTGGGGCATAGATATTTATGATTGTTATGTCTTGCTGATTTATGGTTCCCTTAACCAGTATTAAATGTCCTTCTTTATCCCTTCTGACTTTGGCTTAAAGTTCACATTATCTGACATGAGGATGGATACTCTGGCTTTTATGCTGAGTCCATGTACATGGTATGTTTTTCCCATCCTTTCACCTTTAGTCTGTGGGAATCTAATCTCTTTCTATGAGATGAGTCTCTTGCAGGCAGAATATTGTTGGATCTTTCTTTTTAATCCAACCTGCCAGTCTATGTCTTTTTATTGACGAGTGCAGACCATTAACATTCAGGGTTATTATTGAGATATGATTTGTATTCTCGGTTATTTGGCTCATTTTTTTTTTTTTTGACATGACTTGGTTTCTCCTTTATTTGGCTATTCCTTTAGGCTAGTTCCTCCCATTGCTGATTTGCATTGTTGTTGTTTTTCATCTCTTCCTCATGGAATATTTTGCTGAGAATGTACTGTAATGCCAGCTTTCCTTTTGTAAATTCTTTTAGCTTTTGTTTATCATGGAAGGATCTTATTTCATTATCAAATCTAATGGTAAGTTTTGCTGGGTATAAGATTCTTGGTTGGCATCCGTTTTCTTTCAGGGCTTGAAAAATGTTGTTCCGGGTCCTTCTAGCTTTTAGGGTATGGGTTGAAAAATCTGCTGATATACATATTGGTTTCCCCCTGAATGTAATTTGATTTTTTTCTCTCACAGCCTTTCAAATTCTGTCTTTATTTTGTATGTTAGGTATTTTCATAATAATGTGCCTTGGTTTGGGTCTGTTGTAATTTTGTATATTTGGAGTCCTATAAGCCTCTTTTACTTGGTTTTCCATTTCACTCTTCAGATTTGGGAGATTTTCTGATATTATTTCATTGAATAGATTGTTCATTCCTTTGGTTTGTTTCTCTAACCCTTCCTCAATCCCAATAATTCTTAAATTTGGCCTTTTCATGATGTCCCATAATTCTTGTAGATTCTGTTCATGATTTCTTACAATCTTCTCTGTTTGGTCAACCTTGTTTTCAAGATTAAATATTTTTTCTTCAAAGTCTGAGGTTCTGTCTTCCAGGTGTTCTATCATATTGGTTATGCTTTCTATGGAGTTTTTAATTTGGTTTATAGTTTCCTTTGTTTCAAGGATTTCTGTCTGTTTCTTTTTTCAATATCTCTAACTCTTTATTGAAATGATCTTTTGCTTTCCACATTTGCTCTTTTAACTGTTGATTGGTGCGATCATTCAATGCCTGCATTTGCCCTTTCATCTCATCCTTCAGTGCCTGCATTTGCACTTTCATCGTCTCATTTGCTTCTCTGATCGTTTTGATTATGCACATTCTGAACTCCCTTTCTGACATTTCTTTTGCCATGCTGTCATTGGATTTTATTGGTGTAGCATCTAGGTTTGTTTGGGACATTTTCTTCCCTTGTTTTCTCATATTGCTCAGGTATCTACCCCTCTAATAGTGAAACTCTGGGATATTGCAGATTTCCTCTATTGACTAATATTGTCTCTGTAGATTTCCAATAACTCTCCTCTTAGCCTTCAGTAGCCTGAAGTCTTGGAGGAACTTTGTATTGCGGTGCTCCACTAGGAAGCTGGCCTTCTAGGGTTGGTGACCTTCAGGTGGGGTATATTCCCCAGTGGCTCTGACTTGGTCCCGAGTCTCTCAATACCTCCTCTTCTTGGCTCCTGGGTCTTGTCAAAGGTCCTCTAGCCTCTTGTAGATGTCTCACGAAAGGAGTTGCCCTTCCAATGATGATGGCCACGCCCTCAGGAGTAATTCAAAATGCCTGCACCAGCCTATAAAGAAGCCTCTGGCTAACTCCGTCATGGCAACAAACCTCAGTGTGGTGGTCGGGCGGGGTTGTTCAGTGATGGCATCTGTCTTTGTCCTGGTGGTTGGGCAGGTTGGCTACCCTCTGCCCAGCTCCGCAAGGCAGGCGGGTTGGGTGCCCGCCTGCTACCTCCGCAATATAGATGGCCTGGCTCACCTGCCAGCTCACTCCACGACTGTGACCAACCAGTGATGGCACCGATTTAGGTGCAGGGATCAGGCCCACTTTATCTTTTATTGAAAATATTTGGCAGCCAGCTGCCAGCAAGAAAGGTGACTGAGAAATGCAGATATGGCTTCCTTCACAATGTTGTCCAACAGTGGGGTGGCCCTGGACAACTGGCCATCTCTCCAACCACTTTCAGTAACCTTCTGAGTTTTTAAAATTCTGCCTTGATTAACACTATGTTTAAACTAAAAAGTACATTGCATCTTACTATGTTTAAGTAATTGACAGCAAACATTAAAGTCATTTTTCTAATGTGAATAACTGAGTAGGTGCTGAGAGATTGAGGGAGAAATGGCAGCAATATATGATATTTGTACTTTAACAAATCTAAAGTTGTCTCCACTAATCACAGATCTTATTGTTTAGCCTAAGTATTTGAAAAAATACTAGGGAAAACAATTATAGATTACAAAGAAACTACACAACATTGATTTTTGGAATAGCAAAATCTCTCAGGGTCACCCAATTCCTTTTAGGAAAATATATAATAGCCCTTATTATTCAAGAACCCATTTGATTAAGTTTGGTCAAGGCAAATGATGTGTGCTAAATACTGACTTTCATAGAATTTAGAATATTGCTTAGCATAATTTATTCCTTAATAACTTGTAAAAATGAGATTTAAATCATATAACCATAAGTGAATTCAATCTCAGGTGAGGAATATAAGAAACATGAGCCATAAAAGTTAATTCTCTGACCAGTAATACTTAGACTCTTTTTCTTCATCAAAGCCTTGAATGATAGTCACTTGAGAATGTCCATAAAACTGGAATGTGGCATCAATGGATAATAAGTAAGCAATTATTTGAGGAGGTTATAATCAGGTAACTTTAATAAAACAGCAAAAGTTTCAGAAACACAGACGTTAACGTTATCTCAAGGACAAATGCAAAGTCATGCTTGCAAAGATTTAGACTATAAGTCATACAAAATGGAAGAATAAAAGATAATAGTGAAATGCAAATGTATTATGAATGTATATTGTATAATGTCACATCTACAAGTTGGTGTATCTGTTGGGCAGGGGGCCTCTGTGCTTTCAGAGATTCCTGGAGTGACCTTCATTAGCATGGTAGACTGTTAGTGACTCAACAAATTTTATTTTTTCTTCTTCCTGGACATGGTGTTTTGCAACATCCCTTGCAGTTAGTGAGCTGTGACCATATGACTGAGCATAGGCAATGGGATATACACAAAAGAGAAATGGGCCACTGGTGAGCTGAGACTTTAAAGAATGGAAGTTCTCTCTCCATGCCTTCCTTCCTCTTCTGCATAGATGATAGAAAAAGGGGAAACCAAAAGAATAAAGGAATCAGATGTGGAAAGTTTCCAGATTTCTGAATTACCACATAGAGGAAAGCTGCCTGTTTACAATGTAGATATCACAATCTGGAAAGAAAGAAGCCAGTGTTATGTGACAACAGTGAAGCAATTTTTTTTTTTTTTTTTTTTTTTTTTTGTGGTGCTGGGGATTGTTATGTGATAACAAAACATTTGGCAACACTGTCAGTTGATCTTGAAAGACAAAGCAAATGCCTGTTGGTCCTATAGTTCTAAGGAAAGTAGTTGAAAACACACAGAACTTTAGTATGTGTTTTCTGCTTGTAGAAAGGTATTATAAGAAAGAGCTGAGTTCAGGCAGGAACAGACCAGTTTACAGGGCAGGAAAATCAGACTAACTCTAAAGATAAGAAAATGAGATTGGAAATGGTGTTGAGCAAAGGTGTTAAGATTCCTTGGGTTTGCAAAGTGACTTAGATTAAGGGAGTTACTTTTCTATCTTTTCACCCCAACTGTATCAAATGTCCTCAAAGTGACTTCCATTAAGTGAAGATGGCAGGCAGTGTGTGGGGACTAGGAAGAAAAATAATAATAAAATAGATTTGAGAATTACATCTAGGAAAGAACTTGGGATATAGTAACTTAATGAAATTTAAAGGGAGAAAATGGACAAGAAGCCTATCTAATTCCTGAGGGGTAACCCAAAATATCACAGACTCTACCAAAAGATAAAATAAAACTTTGCCAGATGAAACTTTATACAACTCTCAGGACTCCAAACTTGAACAAACCAGAAGCTGCAAAAGCTGGTCGCCTCCAAGGAATGCATACTCACCAATATCTACTTCAAACATAACTGTGAAAAATAATGGGCAAAGGAGAACCTCCTAGAGAAAGCCAGGGAGAAGGGTAACCAGTTCATCCCAGATGGCAGACACTGTATCCGAACAAGAACCTTCCTCTGCTGTTTGAGCGGGGAGTCTTCCTCCTGTCCTGTGTGTGAAATAGATGTTGTCATTACCTGACCTGTGAGTGCACACCTCCTGTTCCTCCCTGTTTCGAAAGAGAGATGTTTCCACGGATATCTTGTCTTTGCTTCTCATTACACATGAGGGCAAAGCAAGGTACAGGAAGCAGATAACCTGCCTTTTAGTTTGTACATCTTAGAGTACAAAAAGCTACATTTGGACCTACTGGAGAAGACTGTGCTAATCAAGGGCTCTGCATCTCTTCATGTAGCAGATACTTACTGACTTGAAGAACACAGTGACTAGCCATCAAAAATCAAATTCCTTGGGGTTTATGTTTTACTGCCTTCTGGGTAGGAGTGATCACATATATGTCTTAGTCACAAGAGGTAGAAGTGATGAATGCCATCTGCACACCAAGGCCCTCCTGGCTCTTTTCCCCTATCTACTAGCTGTACAATGACTATGTCAAGGCCTTAAAGCACAGTGTAGCTATAAGATGAAGGGGACTGGTCCCCAAATTATACATGTGGAAAGTCACCCTCAACAAGGAACAACTGCTTCAGAAATTAGGGGAAACTAATTGAGTTTGAACCAACATACATTCTGGTCCATTTGACATTGTTAGCCTTAAACTCTGTGGATCCACTGACTATATCCTAGTAGTTTAAAATTCTTAAAACAAAACAAAACAAAACAAACAAAACAAAAAACCCTGACATGGACTGAGAACACACAAACATACTCATTCCCTCATTGGGAATGCCTGATGCTGGGTGTTGTGTGAATCACACATTGTATTGTGAAGATACATGGTAACTGGAAATTGGACTATCAAACAAGGAGCTCAGAGATACTCATTAGGTCATCTGCGCATGGAGAGAATTTGGTTGAACCTCTACATATGTATTCCAAATTTAGCCCTCACACATATCCCATATTCAATAATCTAATCAAACTGGGTTAATCGCTGTTCTCCAAATCTCTTATATTTCCAAGTATCTGAGCCTCTTTACACATATGAAATATTTATGAAGTGCCTACTATGTACCAGGCGCTGTTCTAGATGCTGAGGGCTACAACAGTAAACACAAGCAACAATAATCCCTGACCTTATGAAACATACTCTAGTAGAAGGAAAATGACCCAAAAAAGTAAATAAAAACTATAGCCTATTAGATGGTCATAGTTGTAAAGGCCTTGGAAAGCAGGGAAGACAGTTAAGGGTCATGAAGCATAATTTTCAATGAAATGGTCATCAAGAAGAGGGCATTTAAACAAAAGTTGGTCTTTTGGAATACCACCCCTTCCTTATTTTTCCTTCAGAAGGACCAGTGTCAGACACTAGCTCATCAGAATGCTTTTGCTGGTTGTCAGAACTAGATATTTGTCATTTTTGAGCCCTTGAAGAACTTTGTTATTCTTTTGCACAATCTGTTCTCATATTCTGGTTTCCTTACTGAAACTTGTGTTCTCATTCGCTTCAGAGTTTTGAGGAACAACAACCAATTTGATGAAGATAACGTAAAGTTAACAAATTACAACTCTACCTTCACCCCACAACCCTGGTCAACAGACAACGTATTTGAAATTGACAGTTGACTTTTCTCAACACCATTTCACCCTTTCAAAGCAAACTGTGGTGCACATCTCTCTTCCTCTTGAAAATTATGCCTGTCATGCCTCAGGTACAAAGGATACCTTTTTAAAAAGGATGTATAGTAGATTTTTCAGTCAGAGGAATGAAAGGTGTTCATGATGCCCAGAGGCTTAACTTGGCTCTAGGGAACAGGATGGTGTAGAGACAGAGAAAAAGAAAGAGACAAAGAGAGACCTGAGGAAAGTTTAAAGACAAAAGCAAAGCAAAGCCAAACAAACAATTACAGGTTCAGTTCGATCACAGGTTAGCAAAGAGAGAGGCTCACAGCACAGAGCAATTTAAGTACCATGGTTATTCTCAAATGAAGGGTAGAAGGGAAAATGTGATTTGCCTGGAAACTTTTATCAGATGATCTCACCAAATATGTGCAACTATAAACCCAAGTTATGATAAAGGAAAGCTTAGTAAATACTGACTACAGATCTGGGCATTCCCAATATTCTTCAAAGAATGTACAATTATCTTTTTTGAAATTTTGTTTCAGCACTTGGGCTTACAATTACTTATCTTCTAATTGTTTTAAAGAAACCCATGGGCATGCTTAATCCATGGGCATGCTTTAAGCACTGTCGGTTTCATTTAGTACCCATTTTAAATATATAGATCCTTTGTACCTTATAGACAATCCTGGAGTGAGTATAATAAAGTACAGAACTCTTTAAAGAATAAATGTTTGTAATTAGATGTTAAATGAATTTCTAAATAGTCTCCTCAAGGAATTTTGTTTTAAAAAATGCTGAAATTAAAACAGTTTGGGACAAAGGCTGTACCCCATCTCCACTTGGGTATGGAATATGTGTGTGAAAGTGATTCTCTGTACTTAATTTGGGAACAGTTCAAGATTTGGTTATTGTATCATATAGAGGAATAATTCATAGAAACAGAATGATCTTTTGCATTTCTTTAAGGATATAATAGACAAATCCTATACTGAGCCTCAAAAATAGGAGCATTTATCTTTACGGCCATGCAAAGATTAATTGTGTGTCTTGTTTAGTTTCTTGTTTGTAATAGATCTTTGGCTTTGGCTATTTTTTAAGCTATATAAAGCACAGGATTATAATACTTTTTTAACAGGTTCCTAACAAAGAGTTCTAAGTTTTTAATGAAATGTTAGCTCACTTAATTGTCCTGACCCCAAGTAGGTAGAAAAATGACAAGTGGTGTTTTTGATGGACTTTATCTTGTTCCCTGGCAGGGAACATGAGTCACGGTCACTCTTGAAGCTAACGTGGCTCTCATTTCCTGACATCCTGTCAAGGCACTGACCTCACCTCATCCCAGTGCTCACCAAGTTCAGCAGTTGTGTTCCAATTTTGTTTTCACTTCTGTTTCTCTAAGATCTGGAAGTGCATGGTCATAGACCCTGCCTTCGTGTAGAACTTGATGAGATGAGAGACAGGAAGAAGACATTCAGTAGACATCAGCTTTTGTTTCTACCATAAGGGAAGCAGAGCTTTAGCGTGTGTGTTCTCAATACATCAGACTTATTCTACAAATGTGTAATTCCTTTGTGTCTTTGTATATGTAGAGCCATGTTATGGTTTGGATGTGAGTTGTCCCCCAAAAGCTCACATGAGAGATCATGCAAGAGGTTTAGCCAAGGAATGATTGGGTTATGAGAGCCTTAAGCCAATCAGTGAATCAATCACCTGATGAGATTGAGTGGTAACTAAAGTAGGGTATGGCTGGAGGTGATGGGTCCCTGGGGGTGTGCCTTTGAGGTATATATTTTGTATCTAGCGAGTGGAATCTCTCTCAGTGGAGACTCTCTCTGCTTCCTGATCATCATGTGAGTTGCTTCCCTCTGCCACATTCTTTTGCTATGACATCCAGCCTCACCTCAAGCCCTAAGGAATGGAACTGGCTGTCTATGAACTGAGACCTCTAAAACCATGAGCCCCCAAATAAACTTTTCCTACTCTAAAATTGTTCTCGTCAGATCTTTTAGTCACAGCAGCAAAAAAGCTGATTAAAACATGCCCAAATAAACTTACAAGAAGGATTTACTTACGTTTGAATAGGTAACAATCTATTGATAATATTCAAAATCCAAACTGTTCAAAGGATATGAAAAACCTCCCTCCTCTACCTTTCCTTTAGTTGCCCATTCCACCCACAGAAGCAACTAGTGTTCCTAGACTCTTCCAAAGATATTTCACACAAATTCAAGAAGATAGATAAATAGAAACACAGATCTCTGCCTAGAGATGTCTGTAATAGCTATATCAACTATATAAAAATCTATATATTATATATAATCCTATATATTTATTTATATCTAGATTGACATATTTCTCTTCATCCTTTTTCATAAATTACAGAAAACTACATATACATTACTACTTGCTGTCTTTACTTAAGATATGGTGGAGATCATTTCATAGCAAAACATAAAAACTTTCTTCATTCTTTTTTTTTTTTTTTTTATTGTAAACAAATGGGATACATGCTCTTTCTCTGTTTGTACATGGCGTAAAGGCATACCATTTGTGTAATCATAAATTTACATAGGGTAATGTTGTTTGATTCATTCTGCCATTTTTTCCCTTCCCCCCCTCCCCTCCCACCCTTCCCCTCCATCTATACAGTCCTTCCTTCCTCCATTCCTGCCCCCCTCCCTAAACCCAACTCCAACCCCAACACTAAACCTTCCCACCCCCCATTATGTGTCATCATCCACTTAATAGCGATATCATTCTTCCTTTGGTTTTTTGAGATTGGCTTATCTCACTTAGCATGATATTCTCCAGTTTCATCCATTTGCCTGCAAATGCCATAATTTTATCATTCTTTATGGCTGAGTAATATTCCATTGTATATATATACCACATTTTCTTTATCCATTCATCAATTGAAGGACATCTAGGTTGGTTCCACAATCTGGCTATTGTGAACTGAGCAGCTATGAACATTGATGTGGCTGTATCTCTGTAATATGCTGATTTTAAGTCCTTTGGGTATAGGCCAAGGAGTGGGATAGCTGGATCAAATGGTGGGTCCATTCCAAGTTTTCTAAGGAATCTCCACACTGCTTTCCAGAGTGACTGCACTAATTTGCAGCCCCACCAGCAATGTAAGAGTGTACCTTTCTCCCCACATCCTCGCCAACACCTGTTGTTGCTTGTATTCTTGATAATTGCCATTCTAATTAGGGTGAGATGGAATCTTAGGATGGTATTGATTTGCATTTCTATTATTACTAGAGATGTTGAACATTTTTCCATATGTTTGTTGGTTGCTTGTAGATCTTCTTCTGTGAAGTGTCTATTCATTTCCTTAGCCCATTTGTCAGTTGGATTATTTACATTCTTTGTGTAGAGTTTTTTGAGTTCTTTATAGATTCTGGAGATTAGCGCTCTATCTGAAGTATGATTGGCAAAGATTTTCTCCCACTCTGTAGGCTCTTTCTTTGCATTGCTGATAGTTTCCTTTGCTGAGAGAAAGCTTTTTAGTTTGAATCTATCCCAGTTATTAATTCTTGCTTTTATTTCTTGTGCTATGGGAGTCCTGTTGAGGAAGTCTGGTCCTAAGCCGACATGTTGAAGCTCTGGACCTACTTTTTCTTCTATAAGATGCAAGGTCTCTGGTCTGATTCTAAGATCCTTAATCCATTTTGAGTTTAGTTTCATGCATGGTGAGAGATATGGGTTTAGTTTCATTCTGTTGCATATGGATTTCCAATTCTCCCAGCACCATTTGTTGAAGAGGCTATCTTTTCTCCATTGCATATTTTTGGCCCCTTTGTCTAGTATGAGAAAATTGTATTTATTTGGGTTTGTGTCCGTGTCCTCTATTCTGTACCATTGATCCACCTTTCTATTTTGGTACCAATACCATGCCATTTTTGTTACTATTGCTTTGTAGTAGAGTTGAAGATCTGGTATTGCGATACCCCCTGCTTCACTCTTTCTGCCAAGGATTGCTTTAGCTATTCTGGGTTTTTTATTCTTCCAGATGAATTTCATAATTGCTTGCTCTATTTCTGTAAGGTACATCATTGGGATTTTAATTGGAATTGCATTGAATCTGTATAGCACTTTTGGTAGTATGGCCATTTTGACAATATTAATTCTTCCTATCCAAGAACATGGGAGATCTTTCCATCTTCTAAGGTTTTCTTGAATTTCTTTCTTTAGTGTTCTGTAGTTCTCATTGTAGAGGTCTTTCACCTCTTTTATGAGATTGATTCCCAAATACTTTATTTTTTTTGAAGCTATTGTGAATGGGGTAGTTTTCCTAATTTCTCTTTCTGAAGATTCATCGCTTATATATAAAAATGCCTTAGATTTATGTGCATTGATCTTATATCCCGCTACTTTACTGAATTCACTTATGAGATCTAAAAGTTTTCTGGTGGAATTTCCTGGTTCCTCTAAGTATACCATCATATCATCAGCAAATAGGGATAGTTTGAGTTCTTCTTTTCCTATTCGTATCCCTTTAATTTCTTTGGTCTGTCTAATTGCTCTGGCTAGAGTTTCAAGGACGATATTGAATAGAAGTGGTGAAAGAGGGCATCCCTGCCTTGTTCCAGTTTTTAGAGGGAATGCTTTCAGTTTTTCACCATTTAGAATGATATTAGCCATGGGTTTAGCGTAGATGGCCTTTACAATGTTAAGGAATGTTCCCACTATCCCTATTTTTTCTAGTGTTTTGAGCATGAAGGGGTGCTGTATTTTATCAAATGCTTTTTCTGCATCTATTGAAATAATCATGTGATTCTTGACTTTAAGTCTATTGATATGGTGAATGACATTTATTGATTTCCTGATGTTGAACCAACCTTGCATCCCTGGGATGAAACCCACTTGATCATGGTGCACTATCTTTTTAATATGTTTTTGTATGCAATTTGCTAAAATTTTGTTGAGAATTTTTGCGTCGATGTTCATTAAGGATATTGGTCTGAAATTTTCTTTCCTCGATGTGTCTCTGTCTGGTTTAGGAATCAGGGTAATATTGGCTTCATAGAATGAGTTTGGGAGAGTTCCCTCCTCTTCTATTTTCTAGAATACTTTGAGAAGTATTGGAATGAGTTCTTCTTTAAAAGTTTTGTAGAACTCGGCTGAGAACCCATCTGGTCCTGGACTTTTCTTTGTTGGAAGGCTTTTGATGACTTCTTCTATTTCATTACTTGAAATTGGTCTATTTAAATTGTATATGTCCTCCTCGTTCAGTTTAGGCAATTCATATGTCTCTAGAAACCTGTTGATGTCTTCAAAATTTTCTATTTTGTTGGAGTATAGATTTTCAAAATAGCTTCTAATTATGTTTTGTATTTCGGTCGTGTCTGTTGTGATATTTCCTTGTTCATTCCGAATTTTAGTGATTTGGGTTTTCTCTCGTCTTCTCTTTGTTAGTGTGGCTAAAGGTTTATCAATTTTGTTTATTTTTTCGAAGAACCAACTATTTATTTTGTCAATTTTTTGTATTGTTTCCTTCGTTTCAATTTCGTTGATTTCAGCTCTCAGTTTAACTATTTCCTGTCTTCTACTACTTTTGATGTTGGTCTGTTCTTCTTTTTCTAGGGCTTTGAGCTGTAGTGTTAGGTCATTTATTTTTTGAGTTTTACTTCTTTTATTAAATGCGCTCCATGAAATAAATCTTCCTCTAAGTACCGCTTTCATAGTGTCCCAGAGATTTTGATATGATGTTAATTTGTTCTCGTTTACCTCTAAGAATTTTTTAATTTCCTTCCTAATATCTTCTGTTATCCATTCATCATATAGTAGCATATTGTTTAATCTCCAGGTGTTGGAGTAGTTTCTGTTTTTTACTCTTTCATTAATTTGTAACTTCAATCCATTATGATCTGATAGAATACAAGGTAGTGTCTCTATCTTCTTGTATTTGCTGACATTAGCTTTGTGGCATAATATATGGTCTATTTTAGAGAAGGATCCATGTGCTGCTGAGAAGAAAGTGTATTCGCTCTTGGTTGGATGCTATATTCTATAAATGTCTGTTAAGTCTAAATTATTGATTGTGTTATTGAGATCTATGGTTTCTTTGTTCAATTTTTGTTTGGAAGATCTGTCCAGTGGTGAAAGAGGCGTGTTAAAATCACCTAGTATTATTGTGTTATGGTCTATTTGGTTTCTAAAATTGAGAAGGATTTGTTTAACATACATGGATGAGCCACTGTTTGGGGCATAGATGTTTATGATTGTTATATCTTGCTGATTTATGCTTCCCTTAAGCAGTATGAAATGTCCTTCTTTATCCCTTCTGACTAACTTTGTCTTGAAGTCCACATTATCTGAAATGAGGATGGATACTCCAGCTTTTTTGCTGAGCCCATGTGCATGGTATGTTTTTCCCCATCTTTTCACCTTTAGTCTATGGGTATCTCTTTCTATGAGGTGAGTCTCTTGCAGGCGACATATTGTTGGATCTTTCTTTTTAATCCAATCTGCCAGTCTATGTCTTTTGATTGATGAATTCAGGCCATTAACATTCAGGGTTATTATTGAGATATGATTTGTATTCCCGGTCATTTGGTTCATATTTAAAATTTTTGACACATCTTGGTTCCTCCTTTATTTGACAGTTCCTTTAGGATAATTCCTCCCTTTGCTGATTTGCTTCTTTGTTTTTTATCTCTTCCTCATGAAATATTTTGCTGAGAATGTTCTGTAATGCTGGCTTTCTTTTTGTAAATTCTTTTAGCTTTTGTTTATCATGGAAGGATCTTATTTCATCGTCAAATTTGAAGGTAAGTTTTGCTGGGTATAAGATTCTTGGTTGGCATCCATTTTCTTTCAGAGCTTGAAAAATGTTGTTCCAGGCCCTTCTAGCTTATAGGGTCTGGATTGAAAAATCTGCTGATATCCGTATTGGCTTCCCCCTGAATGTAATTTGGTTCTTTTCTCTCACAGCCTTTAAAATTCTGTCTTTATTTTGTATGTTAGGTATTTTCATTATAATGTGCCTTGGTGTGGGTCTGTTGTAATTTTGTGTATTTGGAGTTCTATAAGCCTCTTGGACTTCATTTTCCATTTCATTCTTCAGATTTGGGAAATTTTCTGATATTATTTCTTCAAATAGATTGTTCATTCCTTTGGTTTGTTTCTCTAAGCCTTCCTCAATCCCAATAATTCTCAAATTTGGCCTTTTCATGATATCCCATAGTTCTTGGATATTCTGTTCATGATTTCTCACCATCTTCTCTGTTTGTTCAACTTTGTTTTCGAGGTTAAATATTTTGTCTTCAATATCTGAAGTTCTGTCTTCCAGGTGTTCTATCCTATTGGTTATGCTTTCTATGGAGTTCTTAATTTGGTTTATTGTTTCCTTCATTTCAAGGATTTCTGTTTGGTTTTTTTTCAATATCTCTAACTCTTTATTGAAATGATCTTTTGCTTCCTGAATTTGCTCTGTTAACTGTCGATTGGTGCGATCATTCAATGCCTGCATTTGCTCTTTCATCTCATCGTTTGCTTCCCTAATCATTTTAATTATGTACATTCTGAACTCCCTTTCTGTCATTTCTTCGGCCATGCTGTCGTTGGATTTTATTGATATAACATCTAGATTTGTTTGGGGCATTTTCTTCCCTTGTTTTCTCATATTGTTCAGGAATCAGTGGGTCATTAAGATATTGCAGATTTCCTCTATCAACTTATAATATCCCTGAAGATTGCTAGTATATCCCCTCTTATCCTTCAGTAGCCTGAAGTCTTGGAGGAGGTTGATAATGCAGAGCTCCACGAAGAAGCTGCCTCTCTAGGTGTGGTAACCCTCAGGTGGCGTATATTCCCTGCTAGTGGGCAGAGGTGCCTCCACTTGTTGACCAATGGTCATCCCATGGGGAACTAGACTGCGGGCTGAGGCAAGGCCTGTTTGTGCCTATGTCTCTGACTTTACCGTCCCTGTGGGAAAACCTCCCCCGGCCGGGAAGAGTCACTCGGTGGGGACGTCTCGCTGGTCAGTTACCCTCCTAGTGGTTCCCCTCAATCTACAACTACCACCTGGGCTGGGCTGTCTTCCTCTGCAACGATCCCAGGGGCCCGGACCTACCTCCTTGGCCTGGGAGCCTCACCCTTCACAGGCGAGTTTCCTTAGGCTGCCTCTCCCAGAGAATCTGCCCGCCGCCCTGGAAACTTCGCTCCGCCCCTAGGCGTGTCTCTGTGCGGCTCTTCCAGCAAGAAGCCACCTAGCTCCTGGGACCCTGCTCTGCACCAATCGCCTGGCTATGCAGCCCCTCCCCTGAGCCACCACCTGGAGCCCTGTACAATAACTCCGAGACCCAGAGACCCGCCACATACCTCCTCCTCCGGACAGCTACCCGGTTTCCGACGCAGTCACTAGGAGTCCAAACAACTCACTTCGGGTCTCCTCCTCCCGCCAACCACCCGTAGCCCTAGGCAGTCACTCCAAGTCCAAGTGACCCGCCCTGTTCCTCGTCCTCCTCCTTGGGGTAGCCCCCCGGGTGTTCAGGAGCGGTGGCTCCGAGACCAGGTGACTCACCACGCTCCTCCTCCAGGCAGGCCACCGGTGATCAGGAGCGGTCGCTTTTAGTCCAATCAACTCACCACTCACCTCCTCCTCCGGCAACCGCCCGCGGCTCTGATGCAGTCACTCCCAGGTCAAGCAACACGCCTCGCTCCTCCTCCTCCTCCGGGCAACCTCCTGGCACTCAGGAGCGCTCGCTCTGAGTTCAAACAGTTCACCACGCAGCTCCTCCTCTGGCATCCGCCTGTGGTTCTGATGCAGTCACTCCCAGACCAAGCGTCCCGCCGCGCTCCTCCTCTTCCTCCGGGCAGTCCCCCGGTGCTCAGGAGCGCCCACTCTGAGTTCAAACAGCTCACCACGCAGCTCCTCCTCTGGCAACCGCCCGTGGCTCTGATGCAGTCACTCCTAGACCAAGCGACCCGCTGCGCTCCTCCTCTTCCTCCGGGCAGCCCCCTGGTGTTCAGAAGCGGTTGTTCTGGGTCCAAACAGCTCGCCACGCAGCTCCTCCCCAGGCAGCCGCCCGGAGCCCCAGCGGCTGCTCGAGTCCAAGCGCTATGCTGAGCCGCCTCCTCTACGATGATCCCAGTTGTCCGTGTTTACCACTCCAGCGGGGGGAGGGGCGTCTCGCCGAGCAACTCCACTTCACAAATTCCCTGCGTTCCGGGGCTACCGCCCCATCCGGGACGCCTCCCCAACAGGAGAGACTCACCTGGCAGCTTTGAGTTGGTCCCAAGTCTCTCACTATCTCCTCTTTTGAATCTTGCGTCCTGGAGCAGCGTGAAATGCAGCCGCCCTTTAGGCCGCCATCTTGGCCCGCCCCTCTTCATTCTTTTTTATCACTGCATAATCTTCCATTGTGTGGATATACCTGCATTTTTTAACTATCTTCTGATGATATTAAGATTGTTTTTAATCTTGTTCTATTACAAACAGTATTGCAATAAATAACTTGATAGAAGGTCATTTCACATATGTATAAGAAGGATAAGTTCTCAGAAATGGAATTGCTAGATCAAAGTGGATGTGTCCTTTGATATTTATCAATTTGAACTCAATAGAGAAATGTATGAGAACTTGTGTTTTTCTATTCCTTTGCCAACTTATTGTATAATTAAGTTTTTTAACTCAGAGACAATATGGACTAAACAATGAGTTTACCAATTCTTGAAGAAGTTATTTGATGTATCAAATGATTTCTTATGTTTTCACAGATCCAGTTAAAATAAATTGCATATATCTTCAAAAACAATTTTTAAAATTTAACCTTGACATAAAACTAAAGTATGTGTCATATTCCATTCACTATAATCTTAAGTTAATCAAAACAATTCTTCATGGCAGAGTTCTGACCCTCATTCAGCTGACAAGTGTTTGAGAAATAATTAGCCAGACATTTTGAGTACCATCAAAGAGTCTGAACAATATATTGTAGCTTCTTAGACTGTGATTTGGTCAGTATCAGGAAAATATGGAAATAATGTGCATAATAATATGTAGAAACATTACTTTGTATATACTTTGTACATACTTAAAAGCATGTATGCATGTAAGCATTTCCAAAACATATGTAGGCTGGTGCTTGTGATATTACAAGTTGAACTATAAAACTCTGCCAAGTGAGAAATTAGTTTTTATGAGCCATTTAAATGTATGTTGCATGAGCCAGCACAGCTAGTCTACTACACATTATTTATATAGCATTTATAAAGGTACAGTCAAGACCTCTGGAATTCCAAATGAGGACTTGTACTCAAGTATAAGTTAGTCACATGATTTGTAATAGTTCTCTCCATTTTCAACAATTAGAGGAAATTCTTGTTATTTTACTACATACAGGTATGTACAGGCAGGCCCCAGAGCCTTATTATTCCCCTTACTTAAAGAATAGTATGCCGACAAAGTTCTAAAGTATTAGACCTTACTCAGTTATATAAAAATGTGTGATTTAGTAATGTAATCTCAACTTCAGCATTTATGAAATAAGTTAGTTTTTATTCAGAGCCTTCTCTTGAAAACCTTTTTTTTTATTTTTTATTTTTTACAGACTGCATTTTGATTCAATGAACACAAATGGGGTACATCATTTCATTTCTATGGTCATACACAATGTACATTCATACCATTAATGTAATCAAAATGTACATAGGATTATGATGTCTGTCTCATTCACCATTTTTCATATCCCCCTCCCTCTCATTTCCCTTTAGGTAATATAAAGTTCCTCCATTCTTCTCTCACCCCCCATCCCCTTACCCCCATTATATATCATCATTCACTTATCAGGGAAAACATTCAGCCTTTGGTTTTTTGGGAGGGTATTTTTTGTTTGTTTTTTGTTTTTAGCTATATTGAACTAGGATATTAAACAGGAACAATTAAGAGAAAGAAACTATGGGCAAACCCCCTTGATTTCAGTTTCGTGGGAAGCAATAGGTGAGGCAGAGTAAGCTGATTTAGGATTGGCTAGTTGGAATAATTTCAGCAGAGGGACATGGAAGCTGTCCTCTGGTTGGCTCATATTTGGCATGGGGCTAGGAAGAGGGTTAGGTCAGGTATAGAGTAATCTGCAGTGTGAGAGTCAGTAACGGAGGTAGGGTAGTGGGCTGGGTGGGTATAGGCTGTAGGTTGGCTGGTTTGTATTTGAAAAGCATGCTCTAGGGGTAGGGATTCCTCCCGAGGCAGAGGGTGTGACCAGGGAGGCAGGAGGCCAAGGCAAGATGACTCAAGGGGATTACCCCCTTGTTCAGAACAGGGCAGATCCAGTATGGGAAGATCCTGAAATGTCAAATTTAGAGAAAAAAGGTTAATGCAATAATGCAGTCACTTTTCTAAGCACCACTAGCTTTTTGCTATGCCTTTCAACTATTGTGACGTATATCAAGCATTCTTAGAATTTTTACATATGTTTATATGTAATTATATATATAATAACATTTTTACAAATAATATTTAGTCAAAGCCCAGTGATATAAAGTTAATATGGAGTATTATAAAAACACCTCAGTAAATTATCTTCAAGAAGTTTTCTTATAAATCCATAAATTGCACAAATATGACTTTTAAATATTACATAATACCCTAAGTTGGCCCTGGTTGTTAAAATTAACATTTAAAACATGTCATTGTGATAATATTTTCTACTTTTGATTTTCCTTTGTTGGTAGTATAGATTATCCACACACATAATACAGTAGGAAAGGGCTTATAAATTAGTACTGTAAACTTTTCATCATCTAGAAAAAAGTATTCGGAACAAAAATTATTTTTTAAAGTAAATCATATGGCCTTTCAAGTGCAAAATTTGGAAATCTAAGCCATCAAGATATGAAAGAAGTTTTTGTCTATTTTTGATCCTATAACAGGGAAATAAATTTTGATCTACATTTTACTAGGCATTTAGTCTCCAAATCAAGTCCAACATAATATGTTATATTACCCCAGCACCCCCTCCAAAAAAAAAAAAGAAAAGAAAAAAAATATGTTGTATTAAAATGTATGTCAACAAATTCCGTTGCCCTACCTTAAGAAATATTTATTACTTGCTCAATAGAAAAGTTTTTTCTTGGACTGGGGATATAGGTCAGGTGATAGAGTGCTTGCCTTGCAAGTACAAAGCCCTGGGCTCATACCCAGCACTGCAAAAAAAAAAAAAAAAAAGAAAAAGAAAAAAAAAGTTTTTTCCTCATATTACCCAGAATTGAACTTACAATTAATTTTTTTATAAATTTTAACATTCTGATATAGAATAAAAAATTTAATCTAATAAATACTACTTGAGTAATGTAAATCATTTAAGCCAACATTTCTATTTAAGATAATTAAAACTACATTAAAAGTAGACATTTTCCTAAAAATGTCAAAAAGCAAACAAAATGGTAAGAAATTATTTGATGAAAGGCCAGATAATCTAAAGTTGTAGCTACTTTTGCTCTGCAGCATTTGATGACATTTAAAAGACCCTCTTAGTAAAGGTGAACCAGATATAAGTAGCGCTGCTTTAAAACATCCCAGTGGTGCAGAAGACTCCCATGTCCTGAAATGGGGTTAAGGTGATCTTAGATAGCTAGTAGTCACAGAAAACAAACAAAAATCTTCTCTAAAAAATAACACCATGGTGACTCTCATATTATTTCCACAAATAACTTTTAAGTGGTGATGTCCAAAAATTATCAAAGAGGGTCAAATACATAAGACAAAAAGACAACTTGAAAAGGAACTAGAACAAAGGAATGAAAATAGTTCTACCTGGATCCAATCAGTGCAATTACCAGACAAAGGACAGCACTTGAGCTTACTGCACTCCTAGAGATAAAAACTCCGGCTCTAAGAATGGCAGAAAGAAAACAAAACCTACATAAAGTGATATTGCAGAATAAAAAACAGAAAACATAAAACTGAAAAAAAAAGACTTGAGAATTTAGTGGATTAGTTTAACAGATTAGACATACCTGAAGAGAGAATTGGTGAAATGAAGGACAGGAAAATATCCACAAAGAAGCATTACTTAATCAAAATATAAAATGCAGGGTAAGAGATACACAGGATGCCATGAACAGACCCAACATAATTAATTGAAATCCCAGAAGGAGGAAGGAAAAGCAGTGTTTCAAGATGTCACGTATAGTTGCAAGTCATGCTCCCATCAGATATTTATTAATTATAAATGCAAAATGGTAAATAAATTGTCAGTGGAAAAATCAGACATTGCATTAACCAAGTCATCAAAGTTAACATTACCAGTGACAGAATGCGTCAACATCCTGTGCCTCTTGAAGTAATACACTTAGAAGTATAAAACATCATTTCTCTAATGCTCTTGCCAAAAATACTTAATCAGAATCTAATCATAAGACAATATTATTAACACCAAGATTCTTCCAAAATGTCAAGGCGATGATAGATAAAGACAGACTGAGAAACTGTTCCAAGTTAAAGACAAAGGAGAAAGATCAACTAAATGAAATTGTGATCTGGATTAGAAAATAAAGACATAGTGGGATAATTTGTAAAAATCTGAATAAGGTCTTTAGAACAGAGAACATTGAGTAGATTTTTTTTTTTTACTTTTATGATTGTACTATGGTTATATAAGAGAATATTCTTGATTTTAGAAAATATAACCTAATGTTGTATAGGATATTCCAGAACAACCCAGTTCTAGTATATGAGGATCAGCCCCAAGGTGCTGTGAAATAAAAGAAAGAGATGAAGACAGAGTGCAATTATTGGAAACTTACCAATGGAGGCATGGTCCTGAGTATGTTGACTCCCCACAACTTGGGTCAGAAGGAGGAGCATACTTTTGGGTTACAACAAAGATGACTTCATCCTAGTCAGAATATATCTTGTTTCTCTTAAGATAATATCAAAAAAAGCACAGTCCTAGGGATAGGGGCCAGTTGCAATGATTTTTCTATTTATAATTTGCTAGAATATGCAGGGAAAATGACTCAATATATTCTGGAGCAATGATAGCATTATAGCTCAAGGTTGTAGTCATCAAGACATAAAGTAACTAGAGCTCCTGTGTGCAACTTAAAATCCCAAAGTAGAGTTGAAGAAAGTCACACCAAAGTTTTGTATAATTTAAAAAAAATTAAGGTAGGAAAGGAGTAACAAGAATGTAATGGTAATGTAATTTATTTTCATTTAATGGAGCAAACCATTTTATTTTATGTAAATCATTTTCATTTAATGAGCAAACAGTTAATTTTTCAGTAGAAGCAATGGAAGCTAGAAGTCAGCGGAATTATAGCTCAATTGCAAAATAATAAGAGCAATTGCAATAATGTCAATTTTTAAGAATATACTCAGAAAAAATATCAAGAATGAGGGTGACATAAAGACATGTTCACACAGAACTACGAGTTCATCAGCAAAAGAAACACTTAAGGAAAAGAGTCAGAAAAAAGTTAGAAATCTCTTCCTAAGGAGCAAACCTACAAAGAAAAAGAAAAAGTGATAATTATAAAAATCAGGAGAATGATCTCCTCTGTGCGAGAAAAAGGACGGTCTGCCTGGGAGGAAGGGCAATGGGAAGCTTTTGAGGGAGGTATTGTTTCTTGGCAGTACAGTACTGTTACACAGCTTTTTACTGTGTAATAATTCTTTAAGCTGTACACTTGTTTTGCTGTGATTTTTTTATAGCAAAAATGTTTTTAAAACTTGACAAGTCTGTATCATCTTCTTGTTATCATATACCACATAAAAATGATGAAGTGGCCCCTCAAACTCCTGAAGGAGCTCACAAAGTTAGACAGATGTGAGGTTCAGAAAAGGCTTATCTGTCCCCCAGAAGAAAGCCTGTCTCACTCCTCCAAGGAGCTATTCTCAGAGGTCTACAGATCTGATTTTCTGTAAACTGTGGCCCCACATGCCTCACTTTGATATTAAATGTCTGTGTTCACTCCTCTAAGCCTTCATCTAGAAGCTTTTGAAGCCCTCTTTCAATGAGAGGTGCTGTTCATTAGCAAATGAATTATTTCATTCATACAAAGTCCTTTTAAACAGGAGGCGGTATGCTTCCTAGAGCCAATTGTTAAATGGGTCTTGATCAAATCCTTTTTGAAACATGAATTGATTTACAGAAATTTTGAAGTAAATGTTTGAAACATTACAAGACTGCTGTATTCCTTGCTACCATACCTGAAAGTTCTTTGTAAAAATCCCAATAGTGCCAGGCACAGTGCCACACACCTGTAATCCCAGCTTAGGAGGCTGAGGCAGGAGGATTGCAAGTTCAAAGCCAGCCTCAGAAACTTAGCAAGGCCTTCAGCAATTTAGCGGGATCCTGTCTCAAAAAATAAAAAGGACTAGGCATGCTAGGCATGGAGCTCAATAGTTAAGCACCCCTCAATTCAATCCTTAGTACCTGAAAAGAAGAAAAGAGAAAAAATAAAAATAAAAAAACAGTTCCAATAGTTATGGCATCCAAACATCAATTTGTAATGTTACCCTGTCATTCATGTTCTTGACAAACAAATGATACCTAGGGCCTGAGCCAAAGTGAAAACTCAGAATGCAAGAAACACTTGATAACCTTTATTTTTGTTGGAGAATAATTTTCTAGTTCAAAGCATTTTGTGTTGTCCACTCATTGAGTCTTTCTCTTCTTTTAAATAGAGCAATTTATAAAGTATTATTGAAGTAAACAATGAAGGGGCTGCACAATTCCTGCTGCAATTTCAATGTAGTATTAGGGACTGCGTATATTTTAATCCTCAGGCTAAATTTTCCTTTCCGTACCTGTTTCCTCTGCTAGCCTAAGTTTACCTCCTTTCCTTTCTAGTTCAAGTAGCTTTCTTTGGTTTTAAGACATTACAGTGTGTAGAATCGAAAAACTGAACCCTAAATAATAGTCTGGAGTCATTACAGTGCTTCTCTTCATGAAGTTACAGAAAGGCAAGTCTAATGGCAACCTAAGGGTCAGAATTTTTTCTATTCTCATCTCAGTGGTTTTACCTCAGCACGTGTTGGTTGCAGAAGCATCAGGACAATCAGTTTCTACACTTCCTCCTGAGTATAGCACCCTGCAGCTCAGCAGCTGCCAATAAGCCCCCAGGGACTGCTCAGATGTGTGTCACTTGTATCCTAGTTGGTAGGTGTGGTAGGGCAAAGTGTTCTGTCCTTACATACACAAAAAAGGTTTTCTTCCCTTTCTCTTCCCTTCTTTCCTGTCCTCAGTCTTTGTTGTTAGTTGTTCTCTGGGTAACTGGAGGAGGGAAGATAGTAAAGAACCTTTCAAAAGAGGCTCTTTGCCAGTGGCTCCCAAATGCCCTTTAGGCAAAACTCTCTGTTACCATAATCTTTTATTTAGGTTTTTGAAGTTCAACCACAACATGGCTTGTATAGTCTAAATAAAAAGGGGGTCATCAAACTTTCTATAAAGGGCCAGAGTAAATATTTTAGGTTCAAGGGCCATATGGTTTCTGTCTTAACCACTCAGTTCCTACACTGTAACCCAAAAGCAGCCATAGGCAATATTTAAACAAACAAATGTAGCTGTGTTCCTATAAAACTTTATTTATGAAAGCTGAAATATTCTTTTATTTTTGTTTCCCAACTATTTAAAGATGTAAAAACCATTTTTAGCTTGGAGCAATACAAAAATAGTCAGCAGGACAAATTTGAATCTAGGTTGTACGCTAAACGTTGATTTTAAAGGCAAGGTCTTTCTACCTCAGAATGTTTAACATGAAGAATTAATAAAGGTATTCAATCCATATGTTTGTATTTGAGGGATTAAATTTAGATATAGGCTTTACATTGGAACAATCTCTATTTGGTATTTATTATGTTGTAATATTTAAGAGAATTTGATGTGACAAAGAATCTGATGGAGTAGTGGAAATTGCATTTTAAAATGTATGATTATAAACCTGTGATTTTAATATGAAAGTTAGAAGAGAATTTATACTTGTAAACAACAATGGAATACCTAGAAAAAGCTTGAGAGTTTCTACGTACTTAAGCTTAATTTATGTTGTTTAAATACATAGAGTCTTTATTGTTCAAGTGGCAAGTTTGCCTGGTTAGGCATTTGCAATAAAATTCACTGAATAAATTTATAAATGCAATGTAAAATGTTTAAGGGAATTGGATAAACTAATGTCTGATTATTTGAGAATGTTTATCCTGTGCAATTTAAATTAATCAAACATTAAAGAGTAAGGGAAAGTAAAATTCTTATTTTAGACACAGATTTGAAAATGGAATAAGATTTGTGTGCTGAACTTAAAAGTAAATGAAAATGTTTTTAATTATGTATAACATTTTTAATTATGTAAATGATTTTAATTATTACTAAATTGACGTTTCTTTAAAATGCAAGAAACTAGAACTAATCCTTTTTTGTGCAAAAGCTCCTTGAACTTCAAAATTCATTCCCATAAGGAGCACAGTGGCAGCAAGAACACATCAAATATAGACATCGGGGGTGGCCAGTCTGCCTCGATAATCAGGGCACTGCCAATAAGATTGTGCCAAATTAGGTTGTGCCCATAATGTTGCATTGGTACTTGTTTCTCTATAAAATATGCTCTTAATCAGTCCAGTAGCCAAACCAAGCTAAATCACCAACAGTTGATCAAAAGTCACGGGTAGGGAAAGTGGATAATGTTGTATTTGAGCACTCTAAGGACAGAGATCTACATAATGCATTTTAGATCTTCAACTTGTACCTACCAAATAACGGATACACATTACTATGTGTAACTTGAGAGATATCCTCCACATAGAAATGTAGTACAAAAGTGGTGTTTGCCTAAACCTGCCACCAGCTTAATCCCATATCTTTTCTCAGCATAATTTTTAGTTCAGGGGTCAGCAAAAAACAGTCCAGGCCATCTGTCCTGCCACCTGTTTTTTTATAGCCTTCAAACTAAAAATATTTTTAAATATTCTTTAATCATTAAAAAATCAAGAATAATATTGTGTAACACATAATGATTATAGGTAATTCAAATTCCAGTCTCCATAAATAGAGTCTTATTGGAACTCAGCCACCCACACTTATGGTCATTTTCTCTATGGCTGCTTTTACAGTGTCAGAGTTGAATAGTGGCAGAGAGGCCATATGGCTCACAAAACCTGAAATATATATTGTTTGGTCCCTTACAGAGAAAGTTTGCCAATCCCTGTTCTAAGGAAACAATTTTATCATCTCAGTGAGTGGATGTATAGAAGTTCGAACTTTCCCTGTTGATATCATATGGGAGTTCAGATAAGTTTGCTATTCAAGTCTGCTGAAATCAACTGGCAGTTGACACTTTCACAGGAGAAAAGTCACAAAACAAATTTATTTGATTATAGTTTTAGGTGATGCAAGAGACTTCAGATGGAAGACCTAAAGACCAGTGTAAACTATCCATGTTTTATGCTTAGGGTAGATGGAAGAGGGACATTGTGTAGAAATGTGATAGAACAAAAAAGTTTATCTAACAGTGAACTGAGGGGGAACTCAGCAAGTCCTGTTTAAATTCTTCTTGGTCTTTCTGTGCAGCATTCCTTCCTTCTGGATATAGGGCAGGATCCTTCCTGGAGTGTGGATCTAATGATCTACAATCAAATAAGGTGGTCAAAGAATTTCTTTATGGGACTAGAGTTGTGGCTTAGTGCTAGAGCACTTGCCTGGCTTGTGTGAGGCACTGGATTCCATCCTCAACACAGCAAATAAATAAATGAATAAAATAAAGGTCCATCAGCAACCAAAAAAATAGTTTTTAAAAAAAGAATTTTTTTATGGCTAGTTCTTACACAAAAAAGGGAAGGGAAAGTTAGAGCAATAGGTTTAGGTTTTATGACTGGCTTTGGGAAAAGGGGTTCTAGTTTCTATAACCTGCCTTAGGGACAAGGAATTCTAGTTTCTGTGACTTGAGGGAGAGAGAATAAGAGATGAGAGATAGGAGGGTAGATGGTCATAGAGAAACTTTGCTTCTGAGGCCTTCACTTTGGGGTATCATTTTCTGAGCCCCAAACATGTACTAGGTGAACAGTTTGTGGCTGCAGTACATTTATCCCACTTGGCCTGAGATGTCTTATTAGCCAGAGGTTTGAGGTTGAAAGACAGCCCTGGGTTGTAAACAGTCTAGGTTGGTTCTAACTGACACACAGGTACTACTCATTCATATTGTTTAAATGGCGTTGGTTTCTCCAGGGATTAAGTTGCTCTCTTGTGGAGTGATCATTATTGCTTTATTTAGTCAACAGCTTCTCCCTTGTCTCTTGTTTTCCTTTATTTCCAGTTGAGACCAGCATCTCCATTTACTTCCTACAGAAGTTACTCTGTAATGGGTACTGTGTATTAGCAGGTCTGTATAATTCTAAGCAAAAGTTATGTTTCTCATCTCCATCTTGGACATCCTCTGCTATCAAGAATATGCTTAAGGGCTGGGGTTGTAGCTTAGAAGTAGAGCACTTGCCTGGCACTTGTAAGGCACTGGGTTCAATTCTCAGCACCACCAAATAAATAAAATAATTTAAAAAAGGCATTGTGTCCATCTACAAATAAAAATATAAAAAAAGAATATGCTTAAAAGTGAAGCACATTCAATTATAAATGTACCATATAATTTAATGGGAATCATATCAAATAACATTTCTGTTTTTAGAATTTGTGTTTTTAGAGCATAAGCCTGTAACACTTCTATAAAGAGTCTGTGTATCTGTATGAAAGGTCATATGTTTTATGCATCCCAATGTAACCTATCAAATCTTAGTGTGTACCTAGCATATCTTGGCCTAAGTCTGGTGGTACCAGACAAAATGCTTTGCAAAACTGCCCCTAACTGAGTCAAATGTCCAGAAGAAACTATGTTGTGGCAAATAGCCTATATCTATTCTTTGATAAATCAATAATTTCTATGTAAGAGTAATTTGATAACACAATTGTGTAGCTCAATACAGTGATTTGTGCCTATGTTAATGGTGTATTCTTTTAAGAGGACATTCCCCAAAAAGAATGAGTTTCAGGTCTCTCAAGACCTGGATCTGCCCTGACCAGGCCCATCCATCTGATATCCAGCATAAAAGAGGTGTCACACAAGTATGTCCGCTCACCTTGCCTGTTGTCAAAATAACAAACATTAACATGTTTATGAATAAAGGTGAGTAGAAGAAATTCTCTACTATTATTGTGATTCTCCTACTTTCTATGTGACTGTTCCTCTTTCACTCTCTTTGGGTACCAGCTGGTAAATTGTTTGCATTCTTGCAGTTCAAATTGCTAGTGCAGGGTGTCTAACTTACCCTGACTCATGCCAGGTCACAGAACAGTTGACCCTCCATATCTGTAGGTTCCACATCTGTGGATTCAACCAGTGGTAGGTAGAAAATATTAAAAAAAACATTGTGTTTATATTGAATGTGTACAGACTATTTTGCTTATCATTATTACCTAAACAATACAGTATAATGACTATTCCCATAGCATTTGAATTATGTTAGATAATCATCTATACAGGAGAATATGCATAAGTTACATGCAAATATTATTCCCTTTTATTTCATTTTTTATAAGGGACTTGAGCATCTGAGGATTTTGATATCCAAAGGCTATTGGGAACTACCTCCCACCCCCACATACCTTGAGAGGACTGTGTAGGTTGTTAAATAACCTATGTAGTGACCACCCTTCTATTCCAAACAGTGGTCATTCTGTATAATGAACAAACTTGTGCCTTTCTGGAATTTGGGAGCATCTATATGATTCTCTCCAGTATGTGAATATGAAAGATTAATGTGAAGCATTGAGCATCCTGCTGAGGTTAGGGTGCAACCAATCTATGTATCCCCTGTGTTTCTCTAGCACTCTTTTCTCTGGACATAGGATGGAGAAGGCAACTTAGAACATTGATCTAGGGTTGGGATTTGGTTATATAACAGCATGTCTTAGATGGTGAGATTATTCTAAGTGTTAACAACCACCATGGCCAGTTTGGGTATAGAGAGAAGAAATCCTAAGGGGGAACTGGGAGTCTAAAAAATGCAAAAGACCCTAGGGACACGATATCTAAATGAGATTAAAAGTCAGAAAGGCAAAAACATGACCAGGAGATTGTGGTCCCATAGTGGAAAGTTGGAATTTAAGATTTCAGAGGTGACACAAGATGTTTTCCTTAAAGAAGAGCTGAAGCGAAATGGAAATTCACTCCTCTGTAGTTGAGATGTGGAGATTTAGGTGTCAAATACAAGCTTTGACAACTTCTAGGGTGTTGCCTGAAGGTGGGGCATTGTCCTTAGACTGAGGAAGTGCCCACCCCAGAATGCATGGGGAAAGTGACTGCAAGGTCACAGGGGGCAGCAGTGAGTGAGGACAGATGGTGGCATATCCAAACGGCATTGTATTTGGAGGAAGATGCTCTTCTGCAAGCAAAGTAGAGTCATAGTATTGAAGCATCAGTGGGGAAAGAAGAGAATGCCGAAGAAGATAATTCTGGAGGATTGGCTGTATCCAGAGGTGAGGATTTACTTTTGTCTCAGAAATGTCTTCAGAATCCATTGAGGTGTCTATCAAAAAAATTAAAGAATTTTCCCTTCTTTTCAAGAGAGAAATTCTCTCTGAAAGTTGGCAATAGTAAAGGATATGTTCACTTTTCGTGATAACCCTCGTTATCCAAATACATGCTTGAAGGCATTCTCCAAGGTGACACACAAGGTGAAAATTTTGTCTAGGTAAAGATGGTATCTGGGAGATAGACTTCCTCTTCCTGAGACTCAGGATGCCTGAGACAACTTGCATTACAAATCAAGTCACATTTTTAAGAGGAGACCCAAGTTATTGATCAGTACTAGTTATTGACTTGTTTGTTCAATTTTCTTTTGGGAAAAGCTAAGCGCTGAAGGTCTTTTTCAAAGTCGCTTATCCTTTGAGAACCAAGACAAAGGGATACTTTTGTGAGGGTGACTCTGATCACATGTCCATTAGCCACTCTCTTTCTTTATTCTGTTGTAGCTTATGCTAGTTGGACACCTCGTGCACAGTGCAAGGTACTTCCTTTGATCTATCATGTCAGTGGTAAGAGAGGTCCTTAGCCTACCAGAGGTCTGCCTAGAAGAACAGACTTCAAAGAGTGTTATTTTCAGAAATAAGCACACTCTACCAGATCCACGTGGGGGGTTTTAATCATATACTGCTCACAGAACATTCCTTGTTGTTTTTGATTTTCTGTGTCCCATTATCCTTCTAGCTTTCCCCCTTTGAAGTGTTCACACACCATCCAGTGTCTCTATCTGGATGTTGGAGAGGATTCTGCAGTGGTTTATGGCATACCTAATAACAGAGCAGAATTCTTAAAAAAATAAAAAAATAAAAATAAACAAACAAACAAACAAAAAACCCACCATAGCCTAGTCCCAGATCTTTTTAGATCTGTGTCTCTAATTGTGTCCCACCTGCTCTCCATTATCCAACATATTGGTTTTGGGGTCATGCTGATTTTGATATACATTTCTAGCTTTAATTCAGGTGGCATAACTGATCTGACTAAATGTTAAAACTAAATGATTTAGAAGACCACATTGTTCTTCTCAATTCATCTCTCTAAATATTTTTTGACATTGAGTCAAAATTCCTTTCATAAGGATCATTTGTCATAAGGGCAGTATTACCCTGTGTTGTTCGTAGCTGGTTATTCTGATCATGGTTTAATTAGGACAGGCACATTGTCCCATTATGAATTGTTTTACATATAAAGAAACCACAGAATTTTATTGGCAATTTTAACCCCTAATTAAAAAAAATAGACCTTACACTTATTGTGTAAAATGAGCTGAGGTAACTTTTCTTACATTAGAAAATTCACTTTATGCAGGAATAGTGACTGGAAACAAATTTTTCTCTTTTACTGGACAGTGACAGATAGAACCATTGTACTTATGTGACAATCCTCATAGGGTATTCTGTGCCTTTGATCCAATTCTGTGCCACTCTTCCTGTGACCTTGAAAACTCATCTATGTAGAGAACATTCAGTTTTGTAAGATATATTCTTGAAGCACAAGTCAAAGACATGAATTAAGTAACGCCTTAGATGCAGCCTTTATCTACAAAACACTAAAAAAAAAAAATGTCAAGCAATAGCCTTAATGACTGCTGCTCAGTTACATCCAAGTGTAAGAAATAGAAGTACAGACTCATAAAAACAAAAACAAAACAAGTCACAGGTAGAGAATCAGGAGAAAAATCTGGGTTTGCACCTCTCCAGGAGATGTCAAACTGACTCCTAGAATCAGCGACTAATTGCATGGTGCTTTCTGTTTCCTATGCATATATTTTCTCTCAGCAACAAGATGGTAAACTCTTCTGGGGCAGTCATGTCATTCAGGCAATGCTAGGCTCCACCATATAGCAGATATTCTTCTAAATACTAGAGACAGAGCTGTGAACAACACATGCCAAGTCCAGTCCCTGACCCAGAACCTCCTTACTTACTTTCTGTGGAAGTGTATTTGGATCTCATCTTCCACAATGAGAGTATTGGAGTGGTGACTTGTCAGCAAACACTCCACATCCCAAAATACAGACTAGCCTTCCACCTAAAATATGATTGCTTTAGTCATGGGAGTGCAAGAAGGTAGATAAATCATTCTAATGGTGCCTCAGAATGTGGTGATAATCTGTTAATATTAGCTTTGAAAGACACAGACTACTTATGCAAAATTACAGGTCTAGAGGGAAAGCATCCTCAGTTTGGATCTGGAAGATCCCTGAAAGTTTCATGTATTAAAAGCTTGATTGTCAGCCTGTGATGCTATTGAGAAGAGGTGGAACTATTAAGAGTTAAGGCTTAGTGGGAGGTTTTGGGTCACTGGGGACATGCCCTCAAAAGGGATTGTGGGATGGTGGGCTTTTCCTCTTTCTCTTCTCTCTTTCACTTCCTCGACATGGGGGATGAATGGTTTTTGCTCTTCCAGGCACTCCCCACCATGATTTGCCACCTTGCCACAGACTCAAAAGCAACAGACCACGGACTAGAACCATGATGGAAAGAACAAAGGTGCTCTCAGGAGTCACTTTTACATGGGCATTAATGCAATTCATGAAGATCTCACCCTCACAAAGTTCCCACTCCTGATACCATCACATGCAGGATTAGGATTTCAACATTCGATTATGGTAGTGGGGGTGTCACAGAATTTAGTCTACAACACCAACCATAGGTAGAGCTGCACTTGTGACAGTGTCTGAGAGGAGCCACTGGCAAGTCTTCAAGCTTTCAACCTCCTATAACTTGCCATGTGCTTGGGCCAGATGTTTCCTCAGGCCTGGAAAAGGCCCAGATCTTGAACAAAACATACACAAAATGTAGGGCTCTGGCTACTTGTGAAATGGTAAGTGAAGAAGGGGCATGGAGAAGAAAGGATAAAGGTACACAAAAGGAAAGAAAACAAAATAAGCCTTAAAGTATGGCTGTGTGCTCGATTCTACTTATAAAGTTTGAAGGGCCTCAGGAGGAATTAGACTTAAAGCTCTCCTTCAAGGAGCCAGCAACTTCCAGGTCTGCTTATCATATGGGCAATGCTCTTCTCTCTGCTGGAGATTCAGTCTCAGAGCAGACTTAGCCTCCTAGGGAACATCCTGAGCTCGAGTTCCCTATTTTAAAGCTGTAGAATTTACCCTAATGAACTCCCATCTGTCCATGTCCTTCCATGAGTAATGACTGGAAGAAAAGTGTTACTGTTCTCTTCGTTACTCTCATCTGCCAAGGGTGTCCTAGCCGCTCAGCCTTCCCAAATTGTATTTCAGATCATCACTGTTGTCATGTCTTTGTCATCATCATCATCGTCATCATCATCATCGCTATTGATATCATGTGATAGGAACCATGCCAGCCCTTTACTTATGTAATACCACTAATTCTCTCACACACCAACATCAGTTGCCTTCCCTTTAACAGATGATGAAACAAATTCAAATGGTCAGAGTTCTTGTAGCCGATGAAAGACAAAGACCAGCACTGGAACCCTGGTCTAATATCAGTGTTCATCTTAGCCACTTTTCTACTCTGCTGACCATTTCCATGTTCAAAGTTTAATCTGTCAGGTAATAGAGAAGCACCAAATGTGTTTGAACACACTACTTTTTGTCATAAGAAAGCTAACTTCTAGACAACTCTATATATCTAAATTCTCCCAAAATTCTATTTCCTCCATAAAAACTTTTCTAACCCCTAACTGTGCTAAATCCTATTCTTGCTCACTTCACTCTAAGGAACCACTACAAAAGAAGCATAATAGTATAGTGTATCTTCCCAATAACTTTTTTTGTTTGTTTTGAAACAATGTTAATTATATAGAAAATTTGGGAGAATAGTATACAGAACTTTTTTGAAACCACTTGAAAGTCACTTGCTCCTTCACACTAATTCTTCAGAGAGTATTTTCTTCAAACAAGGCCATTTTTCTAATAACCACATTAGGACCTTAAATATCAGAAGTTAACATTGATACATAATCCTTAGACCCTGCTCCACTTTCACCAGATCTCCCTATCATGGTCCTTATGGTAAAAGCAGCTAGTACAGAATCACACAGTTGGACTAAGTTGTCATATCTCTTTAGTTTCCCTCAGTCTTTGCTGGGCTTTCATGACCTTGATACTTTTGAAGATGTCATGCCAGTTATTTTACAGAATGCCTTAGTTTGGGTTTGTCTGATGTTTCCTCGTGACCAGAATCTTGTCATACTTCTTTGGCAGGAACACCAGGGAATGATACTATGTTCTCCTTGATCCTATCAAGTGGCACAAGTTCCATTGTGTACCATGACTGATGATGTTCACTGTGATCATTTGATTGAGAAGGTGCCTGCCAGGTCAGCCTTCTCTGTTGCTTTTTCTTTAAGTGCTTGGCAGAAAAACACTTGGAAAGTATACAATGTCCTATTCCTCATTTTGTGTCCTCAACAATGCTAGTGGCATTCCTGGTGTCTTATTTTTTTAAACTAAATTAAAATTTTGGACTTTATTTTCTAAGTAACTTGTAGTATTTAAAAATTTGGGGGTACATCAGAAAAACTAAAGGTGTAATAGAATAATTAATTGGACAGTTCCATATAAGATGGATTAGAATGGGTCTTAAAAGTGGAGATTTAGAAGTTGTTTCTTTATTTGGCTGATTATACAGAATCTTACACATTTATGTGTTTATAATGTAATTTTGAATAATCATGTTTGGTATGCCAAACTCCATTCACAATCCAAATGATAATTATTTGTTTTAAACATTGGTGGGGAAAATGGTTTGATTGTTAATGTCTGGGTGAACAGAGGAATAGAGATGGAGCTAAGCAGGGGTAGGATAAGGATGCTGACTCACAGAACAGGGGGAAGTTTCTTTGAAAGGAAAATAGGAGGCAGTCTAGATGCCCTTTTACAAGGCTTTCGTATCAGCACTAAAATCTCATTTATAGTGTCCATACCCAAATTAAAAAGGAATCAAACCTTAGTTTCCCACAATTCCACCATGTTGTCCCCTTTCCCAGTTTCTTCTGGTAGAAGGGAGAATGAGGCTGAGCAGTGATCCTAGGCTGCCTCACCCTGTGCCTCTTCTCTCCACCCTGCTATTGATGACATAGTTTACTGTGTTATATGAAGACTTTCACTATTTACAGGGATCCCAGTTGACCCTTATCACACTGTGAAGATCAAAGGACTTGCAGAAGACTGAACTCCTGGTTTTGAAAGCTTTATATTCCTTCCTAGCACATATGTGTACTAAAGAATAGGACAGGCTGGGCATGGTGGTACATGCCTGTAATCCCAGCTCCAGAGGTGAGTCAGGAGGATCATAAATTCAAGGCCAGCCTCAGCAGCTTAGCAAACCGTAAGCAACTTAGCAAGACCTTGTCTCAAAAAAACAAAGGTCTGGGGATATAGCTCATTGGTAAAGCACCTCTGAGTTCAATCACCATTACAAAAAAAAAAAAAAAAATAGAAAAAGAAGTCTGAGTCTGAGATGTCCAGTTTGAAGAAGTGTACCTCTGTCCCTACATTACTCAACTTTGTGTCACTGTAACCAAATACCCAACAAGAATAACTTAGAGGAAGAAAAATTAATTTGGGTCTCATGGTTTCAGAGGTCTTAGTCCATAGATGGTTGATTCCATTGCTCTGGGTCCAAGGTGAAATAGAACATTATGGTGGTATGGTATGGCAGAGGAAAGCTGCTCAGATCAAAGAAGCAGAGAGGGAAGGGGCCACAGGAAGGATGAACTCTTCAAGGGCACGCCTCCAGTGACAGACTTCCTCCAACCATGCTCCACCTACCTACAGTTACCACCCAATCAGTCCTTTCAAACTAGGATGGACTGATCAGGTTACAGCTCTCATAATCAAATCATTTCACCTCAAAATTATTTCTGAATTAACCCAGGGATTGGTAGGGGTGGGGAGACACCTTTTACCCAATCTTTAACAGTTCCACTGAAGGAGTCTGTAAATCTGGTTAGTAATTCTAAATGTCATCAGTGACAGAGTCTACCAAGCACTTTTAGAGAAGCAGTGTTTCTTTCATAATTATAATATTCTCTCCATTTCATTGAAGAATAGTTAGTAATCATTGCCCTGCCAAAAGTACATCTGGGAAATTGGATTATCTTTTATTGGTCCAAAACATCAGCAATCGAAAGCATTAGTATATAATCCCATGTCTATGGGACTACAGACATATTTCCCACTTTACCACCTTCTCTGAATGCCTCAGAGCATGATACCTTTGATGACGAGCTGTGACATAGAAGAGATTTATACTAAGATTCATCATGGCCTTAAAACGACAAACAGAGTATATAAGAAAGAAAGCTTGTCTGTAACTTCACATGTGGGAAACTTGAGTGAACTTAAAATATTGGCAATGGACAAAGACAGTTCTCCTTTTCCTATAAAATTATAATGACAGAATTTAGATGGAAATGGAAGGTAGCATATTTATCAGTGCAGTGCAGGGGTTGGGGAAAGGCAAGTGCTATTGTTTTGAGACTGAATTTGCAGATGACCCTGGTCTTGGTTCCTTTGTCTACCCAGCTTCCTGTGTATGTATGCTGAGGTAGAGGGAAGATTAATAAATGCCTTCAGAGGGAGAATAAGATCTGGATTATATACCAGTTAGATAATCATTCCCTGAACAATCTAGATAAAATTTCATATTGATCTTTATAGATCTCATGAATGTAAATATTCAGTGGTTTCTTTAAGTGTAGTCATGGGATTACAAGAATGTACCAATATATGGGGCGAAAGGAAATTTCAGCTGACTCATGAAATGCAATTCCCCCAAAGTCAGAATGTATTAAATCTAACTCCAAGCATTGGAATGATGGCACTGTAATAGCCTTCTGATTCATATGGACCTCAGATGCATTTTGAAAAGCCATGTGAGTCAATATCAGACAGATTGATAAAACTTCTGGGGCCAATACCATTTAACAAGACTTTGTTAAAAGAAAATTTCATTGACACTTGCAGTGTGCCTTAAATTTTTGCTTACTTGACAAGATTTTACCTTTTACCTTTTGAACCAGTGTTGAAAACTTATTTATAGGCACCTTTTGGGCTCCTGATGAGTTTGACCAGGTAGGATGACCAGCCATAAGCCCGTAAGATTTGTGCATTTTCCTGGGTCAAACACATCAGTGAATGTTTTCTAACAACCTTTTTCAGGCTGATGGTATCTGTCTTGCATTGGCAGTGTCTTGAATCAAAACTATGCTTAACCTTCTTCTGGCCAAATCCTTTCTCAGATGAATTACTATAGCACATAAATGGTCCATTCAGTGAAAACAATTACCCATTTGGTCTAGGTGGGCCTAGAACAATGGAAGTTATATATTTATATTTAAGTGCTCTGTGTTTCTGGATTCTTTAGTAGAATAAAAGTAGCCGGTTTGCATTGATTTGCATATTTTAGACCTACTGGAAGATAAATTTATTCTTTGTTCAATAAATACTTAAAGGCATAGAATAGTAAACAAGATAGCAAGAGAGATGCTCTCAAAATTTATTGTGGAGATGAAAATCAGTTGCAGATTGTGATAAATGCTTGAAAGAAATAGGATTACACAGAGAGAATACAGTTATTTGGTGTTCAGAAAAGGCCTCTTTAAAGAGATCATAATAAGGCTATAACTCGAAGCATAAGAAATGAGCCAGGCAGAGACTGATTTGAGTATTCTAGGCAAAAATCATAGCAAGTGCAAAGATAGAATTGCCTAGCTGAACTTAGCTTTAACCTGGAAATACTAGCTAGCATGGCTGGAATGTGACCCAGGAGTCTTCCTTATCTGTGGGGGATTTGCTCCAAGATCCCCAGTGAGTATCTGAAACTGCTGATAACACCAAACCCTACATATGCTGTTTTTTTCTATACCCACATACCTATAATAAAGTTTAATTTATAATGTGTGCTAAGAGATTAACAACAATATTTTACAGACTATCTTAGTAACTTCAGGGACAATTGTTTTCCTTTCCCTATTCCAGAACTTTTACCCTTTCACTTAAAAACAACACCTTACAGCTTTTCTTTGGCATATCCTAATTTCCAGCATCACTACTCTTGTGCTTTGGAACATTATTAAGTAAAATAAGGGATATTTTAACACAAGCATGGAAATGCTGCAACGGTCTGCCTGATAATTATGATGGCCATTAAGTGATTAATGTTCAGGTAGCGTATACGGTGCAGATACACTGGACAAAGAGATAATTCACATCCCAGGTGGGACATAGTGAGATGGTGCAAGATTTCATCTTACTCAGAACAGCAATTTAAAGCTTAAGAATTATTTCTGGAACTTTCTATTTAATATTTTCAAACTATGGTTGACCTCAAGTAATTGAAATCACAGAAAGTGAAACCACAGATACAGGGGGGCTACTATAAATAGAAGGGAGAGAGCAGTAAGGTCTGAGAGATACGATAGTGACAAGCTCCCATAGATCTCTGGAGGGTAGGATAAAAACTGAGGTTTTGTTCTCAGAGCAATGGAAAGACATAAGAACACTTGTTTTTAAGCAGGAGTGTGATATGATCAAACATTCTGACTTCTAGGAATGGATAATCTTAATCATAACAAAACTGATATTGAAAGTGATATACCCCTAGGCTCAGTAACTTTGGGTAGAAGCCTACTTTCTTCTGAAAATTTAGTTCAACTAGTGTTTGCCATCTATTTCATACTTAAAGCTAGGCTCATGAACAAAGAGAATAAGATTATTAGAATTCAGAAACTTGCAGGAAGGCTTCTGCAAAGTCAGAATTCACCCCTGAGGAGGGGTCCTGACTGATTCCAGTATTCCAGGGGCTCTGAGCATTTACCCTGCCCAGCTGAGATGAGACCTCTGAGGATGGAGGAGCTTGCCGGCCAAATAATGCTGGTCTCTCAGAAGCTACACAATGCCGCTAGTTCCGAGAGGATAGAAAACCTGCAAATTTACTCCAGATGCTATAACTGAAACCAGCGGATGCAGTCACACAGTTGCATAGGGTAGTAGAAGAGTAACTTCCTGTTTAAGGAGTGAAATGAAAGCTGTGTGCATCACTTTCATGTGTGCCCCACAGACTTAAACAGGTTTGGAAACAGACATGACTGACTTAGTAATCATGCAGCTCAGCTGGTGGGACCTAAGGTACACACATGTTCAGTAGCCAATAATCTATAGGCTTCCACTATCCAACTAATCTTGGGCACTAACCATTTTTTTTTTTTTTTTTTTTTTACAGAAAACATGTAAAGTGTCTGTTAATCTGATAATATCAGTGAGATAAAGTTTATCATGTGCATTCAGGATACTCTAACTTCTGATAGTGCACAAGCCTCATCTCTTGTCTCTATCAAATGTCTTTGCTCTCTGGCAAAGAATTCTTTTATGTATACTGAAGATAAAATATACCCTGAAAAGAGGTATAGGGCTGGGGTTATGGCTCAGTGGTGGAGCTCTTGCCTAGTACATGTGAGGCACTGGGTTCAATCCTAAGCACCACATGAAAATAAATAAATAAAATAATGTTACAAAACATGCTTAGATTAAAATGCTTTAAGAAATGAGGTATAAAGTTAATTGGATGCATTAATAACCTTAAACTGAATTTACCAGGAGGAAAGGTCTTTTTAATTATCCTTTCTCCGCCTACTCTGAAAAGTCTGGAAGAACTAGTGTGAGGAATTGTGAAAAGAGGTGGCTTCATAGAGATATGCTTCAGGCCTTAGAAGGAAAAGATCTTGTTCTCCTCCTAAGCTCAAAGTGATAATCTCAAGGGCCAATATCATTTATGATCCTAGGACAAAATACCTAAGTAACAGATCATCAACCTTGCTCTTGTCTGGGTCTTGGGCTTAAAAAAAAAAAAAAAAAAAAAAAAAAAAAAAGCCAAAGGAACTTGACAGTCACAGACTTGATTCACCAAAGTCTGAGCCAGATAGAGATTCAGGAGCTGAGCTCTACCCTCACAGCCCCGGAGCATGCTCATAGCAGTGGTGCTTTTGTATGTATCCATTTAGCTAAGCTGGAACTGGGCTATTCAAGAATTCCCGGGCTGGGGATATAGCTCAGTCGGTAGAGTGCTTGCCTCTCAAGCATAAGACCCTGAGTTCGATCCCCAGCACCACAAAAAAAAAAAAAAAAAAAAAGAATTCCCACCCAGTTCTCAGGATTGGGCCCAGGAGAAACTGGAAGTAAAGAAGCAGCCAGTCTGCTGTGAGGTCTAATTCAGGAGGCAGGCACCGGAAGCTCACACATGATCACTGACCTCCTGGCACATACTCCCCTTCTTCAAGTTCTGTGTAGGTATGCATGCAATTTTGAAGCATGTAGGCCAGTGCCTCCTGCTGGTACTCACATGGTAGAATGAGAGGCAGTGAGATAGGTGGAATGCACTTTGTCTCCCCTCCCCCTCCTCCAGATTTGCTCACCTACAGAGGTTCCAGTTCCAACCCCAGATCAGATAAAACATCCTTTTCTAGACTTGTTCCAAGCCCCCACAAACACATAAGCTCCGGCCCCCCAAATAATTCTTTATGCCTTATCAACTGAACCTTAACTAATAAAATAAGCCAAATTATGCTATGAAGACCAGTCACACTCAAACCTTAACAAGAAGATCATTCATGATCCATCCATTGCTCTTGTGCATGGCCTTTACTCTGGCACTGAGGCTGAAGGAGCAGCCTGTTTAAAACATTGCTTCTTATCACAGCAAATGGAAGAATGACAGGGAGGGAATCATATGTTGCTTAAGACTCCACCTGGGGACTCACACTTCCCCTCACACTTCCTTGGCCAAAGCAATTCCAATAGCAATACTGAACACAACAGGAAAATGGGTGAACATAATATATAACAAGTGTGGGTTTTGCTTGAATACCAAATATGTGTCATTTTCCCACATCAGTTCTGCAATTCCCCAACACCTGCTGCACATCCAAAAATTCAATTGTGACACTAATTTCAGAGTTGGCACAGACACCAGCTGCAAATGGGGTTTCCAGGTTGCCACATTTCTGCCCAGCTGACTGCCAATTCAAGGGTTTCTTTGACCCCCTCCCTAGATTCAATAATTTTCTAGAATGGCTCACAGAACCCAGGAAAAGCACTTTATTTACAATTACCTGTTTATTATAAGGAATACACTTTGGTAACAGCCAGATGAAAGAGATGCCTTTAACAGGGTATGAAGAGAAGGTGTGTAGAGTCTCCACGTCCCCTGAGTGTGTGCCATCCTGCAGACACCTCAGGATGTTCACTAACTCTAAGCTCCCTGAGCATTGTCACTGAGAGATTTTTATAGTTTTTACTATATAAACCTGACTGGTTAAGTCCTTGGTCATTGGTGATGGAATGCAATCTCTGACCACCTCTCCCTCTCTCAGAGGTCAGAGGATGGGGCTGAAAGTTCTAACCTGTAATCATGTGGTTGTTTTTCCTGGTTTCTGGCCCCCAACTTGAAGCTCAGAGGATCCACCCCCCTCCTTCCATGAGTCATTTCATTAGCATACAAAACACAGTAAATTTCAAGGGTTTGAGAAGCTCTGTGCCAGGAACTTTGAACAAAGAACAAATGCTTATTGTGCTGCTTACATTTGGATGTCAACTTGACTGGCTTACTGGATACTCAGATAGCTGGTGAAGTATGAATTATTCTCAATGCTTCTGTAGACACTGAACCCATCTCTCTTCTGCTGAAACCTGGTGGTTTTGCTTGTGACTAGAATGATGGGGCTGCCCCAGGTGTGTTTCCAGAGGAGTGGGTGGGTCAGTGGGGAAGACCCTCCCTCAATGTGGGCAGGCACTAACCAATCAGCTGGACCAGGATGGAATAAAAAGCACAAAGAAGGGGAAATTCAAGGTCTCTCTGTTCTGGAGCCAGATGCTCTTCTTTTGCCATTGGATGTCAGAAATACAGATTTTCTAGCCTTTGTTCTCTAGGACTCACCCACTAGGCTCTCAGGCCTCTGTCTCAGACTGACAGTTATACCATTGGCTTCTTCGGTTCTAAGGCCTTTGAACTTGGATTGAGCCGTTTCCAGCCTCCCTGGTTCTCCAGTCTGCAGACAGCCTATTGTGGATCTTCTCTATCTCTATAATCATGTGAGCCAATTCCCCTAATAAGCCTCTTTTCATATATCTCTATGTATCTAATCAATTCTCTCTACAGAACCCTAAAACATTTATTTATTTTACCACAGTATGTCACAATAATAGATAAGCAGACAGACACACAAATACACGTCCTTCAGGAATCTAACGTAATTTGCCACAAGCCGAGGATTCGGGTTTGAAGATCACTATTTCCATCACAACAAACTGTACTGTTTATTCAGCAATATTTTGGGGACCCGAATTGGTCACAGCCCTGTATTTGTTGTTATTTTAAAACCAAGACATTCGTGGTTATTTACTTCTATTATTTTTAGTAGTTCTCCTTTGGAACTAAAATGCCACATTTTATTTAAGCTTTCAGATAGTAAAATATTTATTGGAGGAATGCATGAATTGAATATCACATCACTTCTGAATATTGGAACTCAAGAGGAAATTTTTTTTCCATTTTAGTGTCTCAAAAATAGCACAACCAAGGCCTGGGGATATAGCTCAGTTGGTAGAGTGCTTGCCTTCCAAGCAGAAGGCCCTGGGTTCAATCCCCAGCACCACAAGAAAAAAAAAAAAATAGCACAACCTCTAAAGTACCTCTGAGGGATTGATATTATAAGCATTTGAGAAATAATTGATATTATAAGCATTTGAGAAATAAGGATTGGTACAGGTCATTCCCTCTAAACTCATAAAACTACTGTCAGTTTTACCCATGGTATGAGCACTCCCCCTTTATACAATGATGTGACCAGTAGGGTAACAAAAACAAACTGAAAATTATGTATCAAGTAAAAAGAAAATTAGCTTGAGAATTTAAGATTATTGCTCTTTATCCATGAAATTGGACGTTCTTCTCCTACTAGCCTATAAATTTATTGAGTATGTGGTCTGTATCTTGTTCATTTATGTATCTTGAGAAGTTAGCAAGTGACTGGCATGGAATAGATGCTCAACAAATGCTTCTTATAATACCATACTTAATCAATTTAAGATGTACGTTTTTCATATTTTAACATCTATGAAATTGGAATGCATTTCACAATTGATAGTGGCTTAGTCACTGGCAACCAGGTGTGAAAATCCTCAATTCATACCTAGTGGTAAAATCAAGAGTGTATCAACGTCACAGTATATTAAGTTTAATAACATATAGGAGATAAATGATTAAAAGGTTAACTTCCAAGGGTTGTTTGTAATATTGATTCCAACATTTTCTGTAGAGATGACATGAATATGAGCTTATCATTTTGCAGCTTTACAACCTCATAAATTATATAGTTTAAAAATCAGCTTATTGTCATCTTTTTTATTTACTTATTCAAGTAAAAACATAACTCTACAAATGGAGCTCATCATTTTAACTGAGTTGATTGCCATTATCCATTAGCCTACCATATTATTAAGAAACAGGCCTTTCTCTTCAGAGATTTTGTTGTTCTTTTAACTCTTTTTTTAATTACTGAAAGTATTAATATGTTTTGTATTAATTTGTGTTAAGCCCAATTAATATAAATTAAGTCCCTATGGTGAGCAAGACAGTTTGATAAATCATGAGGATATTTATCTTTCCGCCCTCATGACACCTGAGGCCCATAAGCCACAGGTAAGTTTCTACTAAGCAAATGTCACTCTGTATGTGAAGTGACAGTCACCACATTATGACCAACACTTGCCCAAGCTTTTGGAAGTAACCAGCTACTGCTGCAATTCCATTTATCAATTTCAATTTGTTTATATGCATATGCTGCCTTGTTTCTCCAATTCTTTACTTGTAAACATGATTGTTTTAATAGCTACAAGAAAAAAACATTTCATTAGAAACTGCATGATCATATTTGTTTAATTGGAAAGGATTTGGAAAAAAGGGGACTCAAAGGGATTTTTGTCTTAAATGGTATGCTTATATTTGTGGATAAAATATGTCAATGAAAGGGAGCGATAAAAGACAATCTGGTTTTAAAGAAACAATCCTCTTATTACATCAGATGCCCACAAATGCCAACTTGAATTCTTCATGGACCATTTCATCAGTTGCAATCATTATAGGCTTGAATATGATCCCACTGGTATGAGAATTTACATGAAAGCAATTCCTTACACACTAAAAGAATATTCAAATGTGCCCACTCTTTTCTAATGTTTTTAATTAAACAAATTGTTTGCTGTGTGTTCAGCTGTATGCCACACATGAGACTATAGATTATTCTCAGGTAAAGGCCATCTGGAACTTTGCAAGTAGTTCATATTTCCTGCATGGCCATAATTTAGAGCAAGTCTGAATGGCTTCTCTGTCTCTGAAAGGATAATTGTCCCAAACGGTTGAGGATACATTTCCTTTCCAAAAAAAAAAAAAAAGTGTGCTTTCATAAATTTAATGGGATTTATGTTTTTAAAAATTCTGCAATTTAACATGGACATTTATTTCATTGAATAGGACATACATACAACATAAATTCATGAAAAAATGTTCACCATCATCATTCATGAGGGAAATATAAATTAAAATGATAATGAGATATTGCTTCTTACCTAGCAAAATGCCTAAAATTAAGAATAAAGGTTAACACCAAATTCTGGCAATTATGCAGAGAAAAATTACATATACATTACTGGTGATTGGGCATATAAAACAATACAGCCACCCAAGAAAATAGTTTGGCAGTTTCTTATAAGTCTAAATGTGAACTTACCATATTTACCAGTACTCTTGTGCATTTATCCCAGAGAAATGAAAACTTAAGCTACACAAAAGCTTGTACATTAATAGTCATAATATCCAAAGACTGGAAATGATCCAAATGTTCAACAACTGATTGATTAAACAAGTGTGATAAATACATACCACGAATGTTACACAGCAATAAAAAGAAACAAACCGTCGATCTACATGACTATTTGATATATAACAAGGGAATTTTGCTGCATGAAAAAAGCCAGTCTCAGAAGGTTACAGGCTCTCTAATTCCATTTGCAGACCATTCTTGAGATAAAATTAAGAGACAGAACAAATCAGTGGTTTCAATGTATGGCCATAAAGCACAGCATGTTAGAATGCTGAGGTGACGGGACACTTTTACAGACAGTCTCTGACCTAGACACTTTGACTTAATGGGTTTTTTTTACTTTATGATGGTGTGAGCGCCATAGGCAATTCATGGAAACCATATTTTGAATTTTAAATTTTGATCTCTTCCCAGCCTAGCAGTAGTGGTGTGATGTTCTCCCAAGATGCTGGGCAGTGGTAATGAGCCACCAGCCAGCCACTCCATCCCAAGAGTGAACTACTGATGCTCCGCAGTGTTCTAAATACAGGTACTCAATAGATTACATGAGATATTCAACACTCCATTATAAAGTGACTTTGTGTTAGTTTATTTTGCCCTAACGTAAGTGCTAATATAACTGTTCTGAGCACTTTAAGGTACATGGAAGTACATGGAAGAGAATACAAAAAGAAAAAGAAAATGGAGGCAGAACTCAACAGATCTGTGATGCCTTATTCAGCACTGGAGGGGCACATATTTGAGGGGAAAATGGTAGCAGGTCACCAGGAAGGTCTGGGTTTTATTGGGTTTAGCAGGGGCCAGGTCATGGGAGGAGTTTTGGTAGTGGGCTCATTTAGGGCAAGGCAGGAGGGCAGGTAGGGGAACAGTAAGGGAAGTTCCCTGGGGTCTATTGTCCATATCCTTCAGGCCTGGCTAAACTATTATGTGTAGTAGGTTGGGTATATTAAATACATTTTGGACTTAGAATATTTTCAATTTACAATGGATTTATTGGATGTAACACATTGTAAACCAAGGAGCATCTCTATATCCTAATTGTGGTTGTGGTTACACAAATATACACATGTGATAAAATTGCATAGAATATACATATATATATATATATATATATATATATATATATATATACACACACACAGAAATATATATGTAAAGATGGTGAAATATGAACTATCTTGGTTGTGATATTATACTATCATGCACGATGTTATCCCTGGAGGAAGCTAGTGAGGCTGCATGTGGACCTCTTTTCTATTTTTCAATTTCCTATGGATATAATTATCTCCAAATTAAGTTTATTTTTAAAAATAATTCTGCATACACAAGCAGAACTACATCAAACTGAAAAGCTTCTGCACAGCAAAGGGAATAATCAACAGAGTGAAAAGACACTATATGGAATGAGAGAAAACATTTGCAAACCAGATATCAATAAAGGGTTAACATCCAAAATACATGGGGAACTTCTAAAAGTCAATAACAAATCAATAGAAATTTCAAAATGGGCAAAGAACTTAAACATTTCTCCAAAGAAGATATACAAATGGCCATTAGGTATATGAAAAGATGTTCAACATTTTTATTCATCAGGAAAATACAAATTAAAACCCCACACAATAAGGTACCACCCCACACCTGTTACCATGATTGTTAAAAATAAATAGAATGTAAGTGTTAACGAGAGTATGGGGAAATTGGAACCTGTGTACTCTGTTGGTGGGAAAGTAGAATGGTAGAGAACTATGAACAGTATGGAGCTTCCTCAAAAAAATATTTCAAAATAGAACTACCATATGATCCTGCAATTCCATCTCTGAGCATTTATCTAAAAGAACTGAAAACAGAATCCTGAAGTAGTGTTTGCACTCCCATGTTTGTTGCAGCATTATTTATAATAAGCAAGACTTGGAAGCAACTATATGTTTGATGGTGGGTGGATGGATTTTAAAAAAATGTGGTTTATGTATCTACAATGTATCTCAGTCCATCTTGTGCTGCTAAAACAAAATACCAAAGACTAGATAATGTTTAAGGAACAGAAATTTGTTGGTTCAGAGTTCTGGAGCCTGGGAAGTCTGCGATCCAGGTGCGCTGATGCCTGGTCAGGGCCTCTTGCTGTGTCATCCCATGGCAGGAGGCAAGAGAGCAGGAGATTGAATGTACAACCTCGGTCTCTTTTATCATTGGCGTTAGCACATTCATGAGGGTGGACCTCTAATGAGCCCACCTTCCATTAGTTCCCCTCTCCCAACACTGCTGCACTGGGGATAAAATTTCTAACACATGCTTTTGATATCATTTTAAAAATGTTTACTTATATCCAAACTCATCTAGTTATATTTCTTAAACATGGAGAGCTCTTTGATTGTCAATCCTACAATAATAAAATAGTTCAGAAAATAAATGATTCTACAGTAAGATTGCCTGGGCTCCATAATCTTCCAAAGTCTCTTCTAACCAATCAATATCTATCTATCTATCTATCTATCTATCTATCTATTTCTCTATCTCCTTTTTTCTTTCTTTTCTTCCTTTTACTCCTCAGGAAATTATCTGAACATAGATATGCCAATGCCGTATATCTCATTGCTTGTGTAATCACAAGTCTTATTGTTCTAAATTTTTAAAAATCCCTTTGTTAAACTAATTTTCTTTTGTTAGTCATAAAATTTTCTTAACATGATGCTCCACTCCTTATTACTCTTTTTATTTTCCTTTGCTTTTTCAAAATTATATTTGTTTCAATAGCATTGTGTAGGTCTTAAACAACATGGAGTTTAATATTAAATATTTTGTATATCATATAGAACAATTTTCTTATATTAAAAACTCATTATGGGTATGATTTTAATCAAATATAGGAAATAGTCCACATTTTAAAAAGTGGACTTTCTTCCTTTTAAAATGTGGTATAAAAATAGGTCTGTATATTATTAATCTGCAAAGCAAAATATAATAATTCAGTAAATATTGCTAATTTCATTAATTATTATGGACCCATCTTTTGACCCAGTTATCCCACTCCTGGGTTTATACCCAAGGACTTAAAATCAGCATACTACAGTAACGCACATCAATGTTTATAGCAGCTTACTTCACAATAGCTAGATTATGGAACCAACCTAGATGCCTTTCAATAGATGAATGGATAAAGAAACTCTGGCATATATACACAATGGAATATTATTCAGCCATAAAGAAAAATAAAATGGCATTTGCAGGTAAATGGATGGAGTTTGAGAATATCATGCTAAGTGAAATAAGCCGATTCCCCAAAACCAAAGGACAAATGTTTTCTCTGACAAGTGGATGATGATACATAATGGGGTTGGGTTTGGGGGGTAAGAAAAGAATGGAGGAACTTTGGATTGTGTAGAGGGAAATGAGACGGCAAGGGGCTGGGGGAAGGAAAGATAGTGGACTGAGACAGACATTATTACCCTATGTACGTGAATGATTACACAAATGGTATGAATCTACATCTGTATACAGCCATGCAAAGTTGTACCCCATTTGTATACAATGAATCAAAATGCAGTCTGTAAAAATTTTTTTAAAAGTATCCAATTTTTAAAGGCTATGTAAAAAGGCTGTATAATTTGTTACTATTTTAAAAGTACAGAAACTTCAAAATTTGTAATATACATAGCTACACTTTTCACTTTAATATATTTGTTTCAATGTGTGAGAAATGTGAATAAAATGAATAGGGTATAGTTCCTATAAAATTTGGGCATCAACTTCACCAGGGAGTTTGTTAAAAATGTAAATTCTCAGGCCCAGAATCAGGAAATCTGGGAGTAACTTCTAGGAATCAGTGGTTTCACAAGTTCTTCAAGCTTATTGTGGTTTATGCAAAAGTTTGGAACCCACTGGTCTGCAAGAGACAAAAACAAACAATTATAATGGCACTGTTCAAAGTACCATAATAAATGTACCTACAGAAGTTTTTTGGTAGAGTTCTTTTGAGTCTTCTAAATATAGAATCACATCAACAGCAAATAGGGATGGTTTGAGTTCTTCTTTTCCTATTCATATCTCTTTAATTTCTTTCTTGTGTGTAATTTCTCTGGTTAGGGTTTCCAGGATTATGTTGAATAGGAGTGGTGAAAGAGGGCATCTTTGTCTTATTCCAAAGGAATATTTGGAATAAGAGGGAATAGTTTCAATTTTTCTCCATTTAGAATGATGTTGGCCTTAGGTTTAGCATAGATAGGTTTTACAATGTTCATGTGAATTCTCACTAGTTTTTCTAGTGTTTTAAGGATGAACGGGTGCTGTATTTTGTCAAATGCTTTTTCTGCATCTACTGAGATAATCATGTGATACTTGTCTTTAAGTCTATTGATGTGATGAATCACATTTTTTGATTTCCCTATATTGAACCAACCTTGCATCCCTGGGATGAACCCCACTTGATCATGGTACACTTTTTAAATATGTTTTTGTATGCAATTTGCCAGTATTTTGTTAAGGATTTTTGTATCTATGTTCATCAGGGATATTGTCTGAAATTTTCTTTGATGTGTCTTTGTCTGGTTTTAGTATCAAGGTGATATTGGCTTCATAGAATGAGTTTGAAAGGGTTCCTTCCTTTTCTATTTCATGGAATATTTGAAGAGGATTGGTATTAATTATTCAATCCATCTGGTTCTGGGCTCTTCTTGATTGGTAGGCTTTTTATGGTATCTAACTTCTAAAACTCACAAATGAATTCAGTATCAGGACATAAAATTAACACCCATAAACCAATTGCATTCCTATGTATCATTGATGAATCAACTGAAAGAGAAATTAGGAAAACTATCCCATTCACAATAGCCTCAAAAAATAAAATATTTGAGAATCAATGTAACAAAAGAGGGGAAAGATCTCTAAAATAAAAACTACAGAACACTAAAGAAAGACATTGAAGAAGACCTTAGAAGATGGAAAGATGTCCCATGCTCTTGGATAGGCAGAATTAATATTGTCAGAATGGCCATACTACCAAAAGTGCTACATAGATTTAATGCAATTTCTATTAAGGTTCTGATAACATTCTTCACAGAAATAGAAAAAGCAATCATGAAATTTATTTGGAAAAATAAGAGAACCAGAATAGCCAAAGCAATCTTCAGTGAGAAAAGTGAAGCAGGAGACATCACAATACCAGACCTCAAATTATACTACAGAGCTATAGTAACAAAAACAGCTGGTATTGGCACCAAAACAGACATGAAGACCAATGGTACAGAATAGAAGACAGAGAAAAACCCACATAAGTAGTTATCTCATACTAGACAAAAGTGCCATAAGCATACATTGAAGAAAAGACAGCCTCTTCAACAAACAGTGCTGGGGAAATCCATATGTAATAAAATGAAATTAGACCCCTGTCTCTCATCCTGCACAAAATTCAACTCAAAATGAATCAAGAACATAGGCATTAGACCAGAGACCCTGCACCTACTAGAAGAAAAAGTAGGCCCAAATCTCCATTATGTCAGCTTAGGAATGGAATTCCTCAACACAACAATATTCCTAAAGCACAAGAAGTAAAATCAAGAATCAATAAATGGAATGGATTCAAACTAAAAGGCTTCTGCTCAGCAAAGGAAACAATCAAGAACATGAAGAGAGAGCCTACAGAATGGAAGAAAATCTTTGCCACATGCACCTCTGGTGGAGCATTAATTTCCAGATATACAAAGAACCCAAAAAACTTAACAACAAAAAAACAAATAACCCAATCAATAAATGAGCAAAGGAAATGAACAGATACTTCATTGAAGAAGAAATACAATTGGTCATCAAACATATGAAAAAATGTTCAGTATCACTAGCAATTAGAGAAGTACATATTAAAACTACATTGAGATTTCATCTCACTCCAATCAGAATGGCAATTATCAAGAACACAAGTACAATTAATGTTGGCGAGGATGTGGGGAAAAGGGTACACTCATACATTGCTGGTGGGACTGCAAATTGGTCCAGCCACTCTGGAAAACAGTATGACAATTCCTCAGCATACACCTAGATGACTTTAAATCAGCATACTACAGTGACGCAGCCACATCAATGTTTATAGCAGCCCAATTCACAATAGCTAAACTATGAAGCCAACCTAGGTGCCCCTCAACAGATAAATGGATAAAGAAAATGTGGTACATATATACAATGGACTATTACTCAATATTAAAGAAGAATGAAATTATGGCATTTGCCAGTAAATGGATGAAATCAGACATAACTTTCCTATATTCGTATGTGAATACACAACCAGTGAAACTCCACATCATGTACAGCCACAACAATGGGAAGTTATGCTCCATGTGTACATGATATTTCAAAATACATTCTACTGTCATGTACAACTAAAAAGAACAAATTAAAAAATACATCTGCAAAGACAATGGGAAGAAGAAGAAATAGCAAATAACTGGGGAAATTAAGGAAGACTGTACAGGAAAGGTGACCTTTGAGCTGACCTTGGAGATGGATTGATTATATCCTCTTTAAAAATATTTAACTGATATTTAATTGTACATATTTATGGGCCATAGTACAATATTTTGACATATATGCTGTGCAGTGATCAAATCAAGCATTTGGCATATCTATCACCTAAAAAATGTCTCTTTATGTGTTGGGAGCATTCAGAATTCTCTTTTCAAGTTATTTTGAAATATACAATAAATCATTGTTAGCAATAGTCATGCCAATGTACAATAGAACACTAGAAGTTAATTCTCCTAACTGTATACTTGTACCCACCTTTCTCCTACAAGTCTCAAAGCCACCTATAATGCCTCTTCCTGCTCTGTCTTTCCATTGAGTCCCCAGATGGATTCTCTTCTTGAAATGTTCCTTAGATTCATCACTATTTCATGAATGGACACCTTCAACATCTCCTTGGCCTATGTCATTATGCTGGTGACTCTCTTTCCCACTACCTTTCCTACCAAGAACCACTATTCTACTCTCTACTTCTATGATAACTTTTCTAGCCTCCAAATGAGTGAAAACAATGGGTTATTTGCCTTTTTGGCCTGGTTTAACTCACTTAACATAATGTCCTCCCTTCATAATGGTAGAAGATATTTGTAAACTATTCATTCAACAAAAAATTAACATTTAGGATATATAGGGAACTTGATAGCAGAAAAGCAAATAATCTAATTTTAAAGTGGGCAAATCATCTGAATAGACATTTCTTAAAAGAAGACTGACAAATGGCCAACAAGGACATGGAAAAAAATGGTCAACATAAAAAATTATCAGAAAAATGCAAATCAAAATCATAATGAGATATCATATCACCCTAGGTACAAGAGCTATTATCAAAAAGTCAAAAAAAAAAAGGATTTTATTCTTTTTAACATATCTTCATTGATCACATACTATCCTAGTTACTCTATCAAGCTGAGAAAGCTTAATTTTAAAAAAAAAAGTTCAACATGAATCGTTGAGCAATAATTCAGGGGCAGATTTACCAGAAAACTAACCAAGTGGAATCTTGAGGCTTCCTTACTTACCTGGACCCTTTCCAATGCCCAGGTTCAACTTTTGTAGTTATAATTGTGTACTTTTTCACTTCCCATAAACCCCGCTGTTTTATAAGCCTCAGTTCCCCTCGAAACCTAGATCCACCTCACAGTTGGTGTGTGTGTAGGGGGGACAGGTAGAATCAAAAATGTTAAGGAAGGTAGTAAGGAAAAAGGAGGACCTTTTAGCAAAGGACTCCATTCTGCAGAAAGATGGGTCCATGTGGGAGTGTGCAGTTGGGGGAGGTGATGCTGAAATGGTGCATCACCAGAGGCCTCAGGTGGAATCTGGACTTTATCCTCCATACAATAGATGACATTATAGATTTTTCAGTAGGTGTCTGCATTTTTAAACGGAACTGTAGCAACCATAGACGAAAACAAATTGATGAATGGAGACACAGGAACCAGAGACATCAGTCAGCAGCATAATGACACAGACCAAGAAGGAGATGTTGAAGCTGTCCATTCAGGAAATAGTGATGAATCTAAGGAACGTTTCAAAAAGAGAATCCATCTGGGAACTCACTGGAAAGAGCAGGAAGAGGCATTATAGGTGGCTTTGAGACTTGTAGTTTGGGTACATTCTTATATGTATAACAAACCTCTCAAAGAAAAAAATATGAGAGGAGCAAGGGTTTCATGAAGAAATTAATGAGTTGCATTTTAGATAAGTGAAGTTTTTCTAAATTATGCAGCTATCATTCTGATAAGACACAATTCTAATGTAACTATCCAGTTTTCTCAAAGAGCTAATACTACCCATTTGAGAAAAAGTCACTTGTGCATAATCCAGTACTTTATAATTATATAAAAATGTTATATTCTAAGTCATTAAATCACTGTTTCATTATAAAAAACAAAGTGAGATTTCAGTATGAGGCAAGTCTTGATGGCAAAATATGAAGTAAACAGGTTTTAAAATAACTTAGATCAGAAAATGGTTCTAAACCAGCCTCAGCAACTTATCAAGACTCTAAGCAATTTAGTTGACCCTGTCTTCAAAATAGAAAATTTTAAAAAGCATTGGGGATGTTGCTCAGTGGTTAAGCACTCCTGGGTTCAATCCCTGGTTCAAAAGGGAGAAGGGTTGGGGCGGGGGAGAGGTGGAAGAGGAAGAGGAGAAAGTACAGGAGAGGAGAGGGGAGGAAGAGGAAGAAGAAGAAGAAAAGAAAAAAAAGATGGAGACAGGAAAGGAAAGGAAAGAAAATGCTTCTAAAATATCTATAAGTTAGTTTTTAGGATGAGGACAGTCAGAAGACTCCCTACTTATATTGTTAAATGAAAGGTGGTGAATAGGTAAGGCGAACAAGTAACCATAAACTCTGCTTGGATCCAGGTGAAGGATGGGGGATATTGGAAGGAAGTTAAAGTGGCGTAGAGGAGATAGACGTAACAGAGTAGTGAGTTACATCTAGCAATCCACATCAAAGAACACGAAACACATTTGGTGACTTGATAACATTATACGAATTAGACATTTAGCAAAGCATAAAGCAGCATGATGTCTAAAACTAAAGGTCATCTAAATATCCCTAAAGGACTATTCACTAAGATTATTCAGAAAGAGTAAAACTCCTTGAGGATGAGGGACATCTGTTTTTGGTGCATGAGCTTTGCAGTGCCTATTAGACTTCATGACTTATTCATTGCCATTTAATAGGAAAGCCATTGCCAGGGTGCCCCACTCCTAATTGAGTGCTCTGTTTTCTGGGCCATGACACTGCTATACACAACAGATTAAAGCAATGGATGCCCCACCATTGCCATGAAAGTCATCAGGACAGCTTAACATCCATCAAAGAACGCCTCCCTGTGCTGACAGTACATCCTGACCAAATTCCTAATTTTAGAATTACAATTTTTTTTTTTCCCAGATCTCTCTGACCTGGTTAAAGTCAATTCTCCTGGTTCTGAATTTTTTATAATTCCACAAACTAAAGGCCATCTTAGATATTCATGCAGTCACCACCTGCTCAATTGGCAAATGATCAGAAATGTTAAATATTAGTGAAGTGGGAGAAGAGGAAGTTGTTATTAAATGGGTATAGATGAAAAAGTTCTGGACTGCATACTTTTTTAATGTTTAAATGGTAATAATAAGTAAAAAGTTCTCAGTCTTTGCTGGGCACGGTGCATGCCTGTAATCCCAGCAACTTGGGAGGATGAGGTAGGAGAATTGCGAGTTCAAAGCCAGCCTCGGCAAAAGCAAGGTGTTCTCAGCAATTCAGTGAGACCCTGTCTCTAACTAAAATACAAAATAGGGCTGGGGATGTGGCTTAGTGGTGGAGTGGCCCTGAGTTCAATCCCTGGTACCAAAAAAAGAAGTTCTCAGTCATTATTTATTATGCCATAAGCAATCTTGGGGACCTTAATAGATACCTCAAGATTCTCAAAATAAATCTATATCTTTCTTCCTGTGTAGAATTCCTGGTCTGATTCTGAGGTCTTTAATTGAATACTTGTCAAACAGAAATTGAGCAGCACATCCAACTGACAGGCATATAATCTGAATTTTAAAGAGTTGTATATCTACAGCCATAAGAAGTGTGGTTCATAAACCAAACACCTTAATGTGGTGCAGAAAAGTAATGTTGTGATTCCAAATTCAAAGCCAAAAATTGTCCATGCTTCAGCATTCCTGTTTTCAGAGAGAAAAACAAGTTCATAAATGATTTCAAAGAGCACATAGATAGCAATTTCTATTTTGTCTGCCAATAAAAGCAACTTTGCTGTATTACCAGATATGCATTCCAGAATTCATTCTATATTACACACTAAAAATAAGAGGGCTCTTGAGAAAATTGGATTAGACTACTCAAACCTGTACAACTTATAAACAGAATACTTACAATGACAAATCTTAATAAAATATGAACAAGGTTTAAAAGGGAGATTAGATTTCTAATGAATAAATGTGACAGTTAATCCAGGAAGTACAGGTATTTATTATTGCCAATAACAGTAGCTTTAATGAAAGGGGTAACAGAGGAGTTGAGGCCACTGAGCTTTGTAGCCATAAGAACAACATTCAGAAGGATCAGGGAAATCCAAGCAAAGGGTACCTCCTTGACAGAGCAGTGGCCCAGCTGAGCCAAGAGGGAAAATGTGGGTGAATGAGGATCACAAACAACCCTGTGTTCTCTGTGCCTTGCTGTGCTCCACTGTATCTGTGTGTTTTATGTTCAGCTGCTGTAATTTGACCAGGCAAGAGACTGATATTCTGAGTAAATCATGTAAGCATATCAAAGCAAACAGGGTCATTTTGATATTACTCTATGTTGTCAATCATGTCAGGGCTATTTTCAATTACTGAAGTACACATTCTACCAGAACAGATTGTACCTGTATTTAAGCACTTTCTGGAAAATGTATATAATGCATAATTTTAATTTCAGACAAATTAGGAATTTAATGGATTCCTATCCCTGCATCAGCACCTCTCAGCAGATCCTTCTCTGCATCCAAATAAATGAGCTTTCCTCTAGAGCTGGTATAAGATTTAGTCTTCTCAAAGAGTCACTGAAACTGTGTAGCTGGGAAAGAGCAACTTGATGTATAAAGTAAACAGAGAGAATTTCAGGGTCTTCCACAGAACTAAATTTCGTGTTGATTTTTCAATGTGATTACTTGAAAAGAGCAGCCATTAAATGTAGAGAACTTGCAAAAATCATGGTGTTTAGACCAACGGCAGTCTCAAGTCAATGACCAATGACCCCGGAATTGCCTAGTGAGCTGGTTAAAGAGACAGATTTCCTTGGGCCCAACCCAGAACAGTTTGGTCCCATACATCTTCATTTTGTCAATATGCCCACATTAGTCTGATGCTCCCTAATGTATGTGAAGCAGCAATATAAAGTTTTCTTACCAGATAATACAAATGGATATAATAGAAAATGGTTGTCTCACAGCATATTTTTCAAAGCATGTACTTCTTAATATCTGCTACATCCTTGTGGCAGTCCCTGAATAGGGGTAAGACATTGCAAGACTAGACTTAGACAAATGCTACCTGAAGCTGCTAGAGGATGTCATACTTGAGACATTGACCTGCAGTGCACACATATTCTTTGAGAGGACATTCAGAGAAGTGCAGGTTACTTGCATCTTGAGTATAGATATGTTCATACCACGATCTCTAGAACAGTTGGAAGATGCAGGAGGACTATGTATATATCTAAACCTTCATAAACCTCATGGCCTGAGCAGTTTGATGAACTTCCTTACTAGATAATTATTAAATATTGTCTCTGTGGCCTAACTTCCCTCTCTGTGCTCTCCCACCAAGAGCTAAAAGCTAAAACCATAAGGGACTTCCAGGACACTCTTCCAGGCCATGACCAGCATGTGTTGTGATTGGCAATGCCCCATGACATACTCCTTAACCATTTTTTAATACTTCTCACCCCAAACCAGACGATCCTTGAAGAATATCCCAGCTCAAACTCCTCGAACCTTGCAGGAACTTCATTCCATGCCTATGATGTCATTGGCAGCTTTATACTCCAAAGTGATTGTTAGAGAATCTAGAAATCCTATGCTTCCCCCAGAGAGCATGCTCTGTTGTCTTCTGGCTCACGTAGCCGTCTTTACCCAAAGAAACTTTAGAATTCTTTATCATTCAAGAACTATTTCAGCTTGACCTGTTGGCATCTTTTATCAAATCACTTCATTGTCCTATTGTGACCTGCCCTACACAAGAGGAGACCCACTCAATTGGAAAAAGACCTTGATGAAGTTAAGACAGAAGACCCTTCAGGCCTTGTTACTCCACTGAAACCTGTGCAACTTATAAACAGAATACTTACAAATCTTAATATTGACAAATGATCAGAAATTTTACATATTAGTAAAGTAACAAGAGGAAGTTGTTATTAGATGGGTACAGATGAATAAGTTCTGGATATCTTTAAACCTTCAGTGGAAGAGGGAAAGCACTCTGCTTGGTAAGAGAGTGAGGTAGTTAAGGTTCTCTGGGAGAATCTGAGGGGTTGGAGAGCAGAAAGAGGGACTTGGGAGAAGAAAAATATTGAAAGAGATTTCAGTTGTTTGCCATGAAGAACACAACATGACTTCCCTACTTTATCTCTTATAAAATATTCTGTGAGGTCTGCATTGCTCATTAATGCATGTGAAATGAACTCAGTTCTACAATCAGAGTAGGTATAAGTAAAAAAGTAAAGGCTACCCTGTATGGACACCATAGCATCCTGAGAGATGATAGGACTGCTAACATTCAGACTACAGTGCCTGGATTTTCTTAAGAATTCATTCATTCATTCATTAGTTCTTCATTTTTAACTTTCTAATACTATCCAGGAGGTAGAGTCATGTAAATCAAACTATAGCTTCAGGAATGAATGTTCTTGTTTATTTAAAAATCTTAACCATAAAGATGGGGAGGGGAAAAAAGCAACTGAACACTTGGAAATTTTTAAATTTTTTTCTGAATGCTAGGAATTAAAACCAGGACCTCATGCAAGGCTACCCAAGTGCTCTATCGATTATACCCCTAGTTCAAATATCCATTTTTTTTTTCTTTTTTTGAGATAGGTCTCTCAGTGTTGCCCAACCTGGCCTCAAACTCCTAGTCTCAAGCAATTCTCCCACTTCAGCCTCCCAGGTAGTTGAGACTACAGACATAGGCCACCATGCCCAGCTAGAAATCTTTATACTCTTTTCAAAAATTAACAGATATCTTCCATCTGAAATAACTGCAGTTGCATTTTAAGTGTGCTTTTCCTGCCTTATTGCTATAGCCATTTTCTTGTCCCAAGCGAATGATTATCCAACTCCCAGATATAAAGATAGAAGTGATATTGAAAAAACAAATAGTTTCTCTTACGAACTGCTCCATGCCGGATGTGCTAAGTTCCATGACTGATTTTTTTTATTCTAGTTGAACTAGAAACAAGAAAAACAAATGGACCATTTTATTAACTTCCAAAGGAAATCTTCCTAAATTAAGCTCAATTCCTATTGAGCCTAGAATAAATTATTGTTTAGTTAAAAAGAGCACTCATGAAGGCTAGCTCTTCCAATTACAAATAAAAAATCTAGCTATTAAATCCATTCCTATCAACAATCATCTTTCTCCTCTCATAAAATTTAGGAAAATGTAAAAATAAAAGATAAGTTTTATATACCTATTTGGCAACCATCAGTTATTAAAAGGGGGACAACAAATTATTAATGTAATGACAGCCAACTTTGTGTTATATTTTGATAAATTATGTTTTCCTGGGCAATAATTTGTTTTTTAAATGAGTTGGCTTAACATTTATAATATTCTCCTTTTTTTTTAACATGATGAATCTGAGTTTTCTGTCACTTTCTCATTGCTAATATGGGTCATTTAAATCTTCATTCCTTTGCTCTTCAACAAACTTGCTAACAATTTTTCTATTTTAAATGTATTTAAAACTCCATGATGAATTGTGACCCCATCAGTTTGGGGCTGTGGTGAAGCACCTCATGATAGGAAGCTCATGGCATAAAGAAACACATGGCAGAGGAAGCCCATTCACCTCATGGCTGGGAACAAAAGAGAGGAAGGGACCTAAGTCCCAAATTCATCTTCAAGGACATGTCACCAGTGACCAGAAGACTTCTCCCCAGGCCCCACTTAACATTTCTTCCACCTCACAATGTTGCCAAGCTGGGGACTAAGCCTTTAACAACTTGCAGCAATACGATTTTTTCATTGGGTCCCCCAAATGTCACTATCAAGACATTTTTTTCTTTGGGATGGTGTGGTTTCTTCAATCTGCTTGAAGTGTTTCTCCCTGGCTTTTAGCATCCATTCCTTGGGTGAGCAGAACAGCTAATAGGTTTGTGCATTTTCACTTGAACTATTTGTTTTCCATCCTACACTACACCAATCTCTTCCATGACCTGTGTTACCACTTTTAAATACCTCCATTTTGGTTTCTCCAGTAAACATTTCTCTGGGGATGTTAGGCTATTTATAAGAGTGGGCTTGATGCAGAGTCCTTACTCATACTTTCAGTCTGTTTTCTTTTTCTTTTTTTTTTTTTTTTCTGCTTAACTTCAAGAATTTTATTCATTTCTGCAACATGGCAGTAGGTGGTAAGGCTCCTTCCTTTAACTCAAGAACAACCACACAAGTCTTTGGGATAACAAGACTGTTTGCTGAGTGGGTTCTGATATTACTGCCTCTTGTAGTACTATTGATCAAAGAGCACCTCTGAAGACTTCGTGCCACCAGAACTGCTCAAGTTCTGATCTAATTGGGGGATAATTTGTTTGTTTTTAATTTTGCTGGGGATGGAAACCAGAGACTTGGACATGCTACGCAAGAGTTCAGCTACACTCCCAGCCCCTGACTCTTGCTTTTTCTTTTCTTTTTTTTTTTTATTGTAAACAAATGGGATACATGTTGTTTCTCTGCCTGTACATGGCGTAAAGGCATACCATTTGTGTAATCATAAATCTACATAGGGTAATGTTGTTTGATTCATTCTGCCATTTTTTCCCTTCTCCCCCACCCCTCCCACCCCTCCCCTCCCTCTATACAGTCCTTCCTTCCTCCATTCCTGCCCCCCTCCCTAAACCCAACTCCAACCCCAACACTAACCCCTCCCACCCCCCATTATGTGTCATCATCCACTTATTAGCGATATCATTCTTCCTTTGGTTTTTTGAGATTGGCTTATCTCACTTAGCATGATATTCTCCAGTTTCATCCATTTTCCTGCAAATGCCATAATTTTATCATTCTTTATGGCTGAGTAATATTCCATTGTATATATATGTATATATACAACATTTTCTTTATCCATTCATCGATTGAAGGGCATCTAGGTTGGTTCCACAATCTGGCTATTGTGAACTGAGCAGCTATGAACATTGATGTGGCTGTATCTCTGTAATATGCTGATTTTAAGTCCTTTGGGTATAGGCCGAGGAGTGGGAAGCTGGGTCAAATGGTGGTTCCATTCCAAGTTTTCTAAGGAGTCTCCATACTGCTTTCCAGAGTGGCTGCACTAATTTGCAGCCCCACCAGCAATGTATGAGTGTACCTTTCTCCCCACATCCTCGCCAACACCTGTTGTTGCTTGTATTCTTGATAATCGACATTCTAATTGGGGTGAGATGGAATCTTAGGATGGTTTTGATTTGCATTTCTCTTATTACTAGAGATGTTGAACATTTTTCCATATGTTTGCTGATTGTTTGTAGATCTTCTTCTGTGAAGTGTCTATTCATTTCCTTAGCCCTTTTGTCGATTGGATTATTTGTCTTCTTGGTGTAGAGTTTTTTGAGTTCTATATAGATTCTGGAGATTAGTGCTCTATCTGAAGTATGATTGGCAAAGATTTTCTCCCACTCTGTAGGCTCTTTCTTCACATTGCTGATAGTTTCCTTTGCTGAGAGAAAACTTTTTAGTTTGAATCTATCCTAGTTATTAATTCTTGCTTTTATTTCTTGTGCTATGGGAGTCCTGTTGAGGAAGTCTGGTCCTAAGCCGACATGTTGAAGCTCTAGACCTACTTTTTCTTCTATAAGATGCAAGGTCTCTGGTCTGATTCTGAGGTCCTTAATCCATTTTAAGTTTAGTTTCGTGCATGGTGAGAGATATGGGTTTAGTTTCATTCTGTTGCATATGGATTTCTAATTCTCTCAGCACCATTTGTTGAAGAGCTATCTTTTCTCCATTGCATATTTTTGATACCTTTGTCTAGTATGAGAAAATTGTATTTATTTGGGTTTGTGTCCGTGTCCTCTATTCTGTACCATTTATCCACCTTTCTATTTTGGTACCAATACCATGCCGTTTTTGTTACTATTGCTTTGTAGTAGAGTTGAAGATCTGGTATTGCGATACCCCCTGCTTCACTCTTTCTGCCAAGGATTGCTTTAGCTATTCTGGGTTTTTTATTCTTCCAGATGAATTTCATAATTGCTTGCTCTATTTCTGTAAGGTACATCATTGGGATTTTAATTGGAATTGCATTGAATCTGTATAGCACTTTTGGTAGTATGGCCATTTTGACAATATTAATTCTTCCTATCCAAGAACATGGGAGATCTTTCCATCTTCTAAGGTTTTCTTGAATTTCTTTCTTTAGTGTTCTGTAGTTCTCATTGTGGAGGTCTTTCACCTCTTTTGTGAGATTGATTCCCAAGTATTTTATTTTTTTCGAAGCTATTGTGAATGGGGTAGTTTTCCTAATTTCTCTTTCTGAAGATTCATCGCTTATATATAAAAATGCCTTAGATTTATGTGCATTGATCTTATATCCCACTACTTTACTGAATTCACTTATGAGATCTAAAAGTTTTCTGGTGGAATTTCCTGGTTCCTCTAAGTATACAATCATATCATCAGCAAATAGGGATAGTTTGAGTTCTTCTTTTCCTATTTGTATCCCTTTAATTTCTTTGGTCTGTCTAATTGCTCTGGCTAGAGTTTCAAGGACGATATTGAATAGAAGTGGTGAAAGAGGGCATCCCTGCCTTGTTCCAGTTTTTAGAGGGAATGCTTTCAGTTTTTCACCATTTAGAATGATATTAGCCATGGGCTTAGCATAGATGGCCTTTACAATGTTAAGGAATGTTCCCACTATCCCTATTTTTTCTAGTGTTTTGAGCATGAAGGGATGCTGTATTTTATCAAATGCTTTTTCTGCATCTATTGAAATAATCATGTGATTCTTGACTTTAAGTCTATTGATATGGTGAATGACATTTATTGATTTCCTGATGTTGAACCAACCTTGCATCCCTGGGATGAAACCCACTTGATCATGGTGCACTATCTTTTTAATATGTTTTTGTATGCAGTTTGCTAAAATTTTGTTGAGAATTTTTGCGTCGATGTTCATTAAGGATATTGGTCTGAAATTTTCTTTCCTCGATGTGTCTCTGTCTGGTTTAGGTATCAGGGTAATATTGGCTTCATAGAATGAGTTTGGGAGGGTTCCCTCCTCTTCTATTTTATGGAATACTTTGAGAAGTATTGGAGTGAGCTCTTCTTTAAAAGTTTTGTAGAACTCGGCTGAGAACGCATCTGGTCCTGGACTTTTCTTTGTTGGTAGGCTTTTGATGACTTCTTTTCATTACTTGAAATTGGTCTATTTAAATGGTGTATGTCCTCCTCCTTCAGTTTAGGCAATTCATATGTCTCTAGAAACCTGTTGATGTCTTCGAAATTTTCTATTTTGTTGGAGTATAGGTTTTCAAAATAGCTTCTAATTATGTTTTGTATTTCAGTCGTGTCTGTTGTGATATTTCCTTGTTCATTCCGAATTTTAGTGATTTGGGTTTTCTCTTGTCTTCTCTTTGTTAGTGTGGCTAAAGGTTTATCAATTTTGTTTATTGTTTCAAAGAACCAACTATTTATTTTGTCAATTTTTTGTATTGTTTCTTTTGTTTCAATTTCGTTGATTTCAGCTCTCAGTTTAACTATTTCCTGTCTTCTACTACTTTTGGTGTTGGTCTGTTTTTCTTTTTCTAGGGCTTTGAGCTGTAGTGTTAGGTCATTTATTTTTTGAGTTTTACTTCTTTTATTAAATGCGCTCCATGAAATAAATCTTCCTCTAAGTACTGCTTTCATAGTGTCCCATAGATTTTGATATGATGTTTCTTTGTTCTCATTTACCTCTAAGAATTTTTTAATTTCCTTCCTAATATCTTCTGTTATTCATTCATCATATAATAGCATATTGTTTAATCTCCAGGTGTTGGAGTAGTTTCTGTTTTTTACTCTTTCGTTTATTCTAACTTCAATCCATTATGATCTGATAGAATACAAGGTAGTGTCTCTATCTTCTTGTATTTGCTGACATTAGCTTTGTGGCATAATATATGGTCTATTTTAGAGAAGGATCCATGTGCTGCTGAGAAGAAAGTGTATTCGCTCTTGGTTGGGTGCTATATTCTATAAATGTCTATTAAGTCTAAATTATTGATTGTGTTATTGAGATCTATGGTTTCTTTGTTCAATTTTTGTTTGGAAGATCTGTCCAGTGGTGAGAGAGGCGTGTTAAAATCACCTAGTATTATTGTGTTATGGTCTATTTGGTTTCTAAAATTGAGAAGGATTTGTTTAACATACATGGATGAGCCACTGTTTGGGGCATAGATGTTTATGATTGTTATATCTTGCTGATTTATGCTTCCCTTAAGCAGTATGAAATGTCCTTCTTTATCCCTTCTGACTAACATTGGCTTGAAGTCCACATTATCTGAAATGAGGATGGATACTCCAGCTTTTTTGCTGAGTCCATGTGCATGGTATGTTTTTCCCCATCCTTTCGCCTTTAGTCTATGGGTATTTCTTTCTATGAGGTGAGTCTCTTGCAGGCAACATATTGTTGGATCTTTCTTTTTAATCCAATCTGCCAGTCTGTCTTTTGATTGATGAATTCAGGCCATTAACATTCAGGGTTATTATTGAGATATGATTTGTATTCCCAGTCATTTGGTTCATATTTAAAATTTTTGACACATCTTGGTCCCTCCTTTATTTGACAGTTTCTTTAGGATAATTCCTCCCTTTGCTGATTTGCTTCTTTGTTTTTTATCTCTTCCTCATGAAATATTTTGCTGAGAATGTTCTGTAATGCTGACTTTCTTTTTGTAAATTCTTTTAGCTTTTGTTTATCATGGAAGGATTTTATTTCATCGTCAAATTTGAAGGTAAGTTTTTCTGGGTATAAGATTCTTGGTTGGCATCCATTTTCTTTCAGAGCTTGAAAAATGTTGTTCCAGGCCCTTCTAGCTTTTAGGGTCTGGATTGAAAAATCTGCTGATATCTGTATTGGTTTCCCCCTGAATGTAATTTGGTTCTTTTCTCTCACAGCCTTTAAAATTCTGTCTTTATTTTGTATGTTAGTTATTTTCACCATAATGTGCCTTGGTGTGAATCTGTTGCAATTTTGCGTATTTGGAGTCCTATAAGCCTCTTGAACTTGATTTTCCATTTCATTCTTCAGATTTGGGAAATTTTCTGATATTATTTCATTGAATAGATTGTTCATTCCCCTGGTTTGTTTCTCTAAGCCTTCCTCAATCCCAATAATTCTCAAATTTGGCCTTTTCATGGTATCCCATAGTTCTTGCAGATTCTGTTCATGATTTCTTACCATCTTCTCTGTTTGTTCAACTTTGTTTTCAAGGTTAAATATTTTGTCTTCAATATCTGAGGTTCTGTCTTCCAAGTGTTCTATCCTATTGGTTATGCTTTCTATGGAGTTCTTAATTTGGTTTATTGTTTCCTTCATTTCAAGGATTTCTGTTTGGTTTTTTTTCAATATCTCTAACTCTTTATTGAAATGATCTTTTGCTTCCTGAATTTGCTCTGTTAACTGTCAATTGGTGCGATCATTCAATGCCTGCATTTGCTCTTTCATCTTATCTTTCAATGCCTGCATTTGCTCTTTCATCTCATCGTTTGCTTCCCTAATCATTTTAATTATGTACATTCTGAACTCCCTTTCTGTCATTTCTTCTGCCATGCTGTTGTTGGATTCTATTGATGTAACATCTAGATTTGTTTGGGGCATTTTCTTCCCTTGTTTTCTCATATTGTTCAGGAATCAGTGGGTCATTAAGCTATTGCAGATTTCCTCTATCGACTTATAATGTCCCTGAAGATTGCTAGTATATCCCCTCTTATCCTTCAGTAGCCTGAAGTCTTGGAGGAAGTTGATAATGCGGAGCTCCACGAAGAAGCTGCCTCTCTAGGGGTGGTGACCCTCAGGTGGCATATATTCCCTGCTAGTGGGCAGAGGTGCCTCCACTCGTTGACCAATGGTCATCCAATGGGGAACTAGGCTGCGGGCTGAGGCAAGTCCTGTTTGTGCCTGTGTCTCTGGTTTTACCGTCCCTGTGGGAAAACCTCCCCCGGCAGGGAAGACTCACTCGGTGGGGACGTCTCGCTGGTCAGTTGCCCTCCTAGAGGTTCCCCTCAATCTACAACTACCGCCTGGGTTGGGCTGTCTTCCTTTACAACGTTCCCAGGGGCCCGGACCTACCTCCTTGACCTGGGAGCCTCACACTTCGCAGGCGAGTCTCCTTAGGCAGCCTCTCCCAGATAATCTGCCCGCAGTCCTGAAAACTTCGCTCCGCCCCTAGGCCTGTCTCTGTGCGGCTCTTCCAGCAAGAAGCCACCTAGTTCCTGGGACCCTGCTCTGCACCTAATTGCCTGGCTATGCGGTCCCTCCTCTGAGCCGCCACCTGGAGCCCCGTACAATAGCTCCAATACCCAGAGACCCACCACACACCTCCTCCTCCGGACAGCGGCCCGGTTTCTGACGCAGTCACTAGGAGTCCAAGCAACTCACTTCGCGTCGCCTCCTCCCGCCAACCGCCCGTAGCCCTAGGCAGTCACTCCGAGTCCAAGTGACCCGCCCTGTTCCTCTTCCTCCTCCTCGGGGTAGCCCCCCGGGTGTTCAGGAGCGGTGGCTCCGAGACCAAGTGACCCACCGTGCTCCTCCTCCAGGCAGGCCACCAGTGTTCAGGAGCGGTCGCTTTTAGTCCAATGAACTCACCACTCGCCTCCTCCTCTGGCAACCACCTGTGGCTCTGATGCAGTCACTCCCAGACCAAGCGACCCGCCGCGCTTCTCCTCTTCCTCCGGGCAACCCCCTGATGTTCAGAAGGGGTCGTTCTGGGTCTAAACAGCTCGCCACGCAGCTCGTCCTCTGGCAACCGCCTGTGGCTCTGATGCAGTCACTCCTAGACCAAGCGACCCACCGCGTTCCTCTTCCAGGCAGGCCACTGGTGTTCAGGAGTGGTCGTTCTGAGTTCAAACAACTCGCCACGCAGCTCCTCCTCTGGCAACCGCCTGTGGCTCTGATGCAGTCACTCCTAGGTCAAGCGACCCGCCGCGCTCCTCCTCTTCCTCCGGGCAACCCCCCGGTGTTCAGAAGCGGTCGTTCTGAGTCTCAACAGCTCGCCACGCAGCTCCTCCTCAGGCAGCCGCCCGGAGCCCCAGTGGTTGCTGTGAGTCCAAGCGCTGTGCTTCTCCAGTCTGTTTTCTTGTGAACATCTCTTCACTCCCACCTTCCATATTCCCCAGTGATACCAATCCCTGAGGCTTTCCAGGGTTTCTGTAAAGCTAAGGAATTTGCTTTTCATTGATAGACCATCCCTCATTCCTAGCTGGTGAGGTTCAAACTCTCTCTGATCTGCTAAGTCATTTACTATTTATCTTTATATCTTAATGCTCAGGTCTAAAGCTAGTTTTACCAAAGATAAAGCTGTTTCTCTTTTGAGGTCCCTTGATATTGTGTTATGACAATATATTTTCTTTATTTGTTCTAATTAGTTAGACATGACAGCAGAATGCATTTCAGCTCATCGTACACAAATGATAGCAGTATCCTTACTTGAACATTTTACTCATAAAAGGAAGTTCTGTCAAAAGAGAAAAATATTAGTTGACTCAAGATCCACTAAGTAATAGTTGGTTACAATAACTTCTTATGTATTACCAGCTTTCCAGATAAACCATGACTCAGCTTTTGCATTATTCTGTCAAATAAAACTCAAATTCAGACTTGGGCAAGGAAAAACTTCTCAAAAAATTATTGCAAGAAAGGGGAAAAAAACTATTATAATAAGGAGAACATCCAACCTTAATGTCTACATGTCTCAAAAGCAAGTTAGAAAAACGTTTTGTCTTGGTTTGCTTTGTTGATAGGGAAGAGTAACAGAACTGGTCATCAGGGAATGTGACGAGCAGGTGCAGGCAACTTGATCAGACAGGAGATCAGAAAATGGTTATCTTAAGATGAATTGATGCTCAAAAGAGGCCATTATGGAAGGGCTGAAATGCTAGCTCAGGCTAAGGAAAGAATCTTCACTGAAGTTTGGTCAAATCATGATAGCCGGTATTTTCTCCAGCTTGATAAGTGGGACAAAAAGTTCATCTGTTTATGAGCTAAACATGGGAATCTGGAGGGTCTGTGTCTGGACTGGTAAACAAGAAGGGAGTCCTGAGGCTTATACAAGTCACATGGGGAATGACAGTTCCTTCCAGCAAGCTATTCCCAGAAAGCAACAGGGTAGTGGGATCAGTAGAATCATTTTTCAGAATGAAAATGCTCAGATTAGCATCCATATTATCAGTACATGCTCTCTTTTTTCTTTTCTATCCCTGACCCAACAGGCCTCTCTCTGATGTCTCTCACTCCCACTTCCTTTGACCTTTGCTGGGCTTATTCCTACTCACCATTTGGTGTTATGCATAGGCAACACCTCTTCTGGGAAAGTGTCCCAAACTACCTCCAGAAATATGGTAGAACAGGGCTGTGCCTTCTCTCTGTAAATTAATCACACTGCATGTGATGTCTGCCTAGTCCTCTAGGACAGAGCCCTGTCTTACTCATCGCTGTATCAGCACTTAACCCAGTGACTGAGACTCTGTAGGCTTTCAGTAAACAGTAAATGAATATGGGGTGGTTACCATGGCTGTGACTCTTGAAAACCAGCCTGTACTCACAGTCTACTGAGAGCCAGAACAATCTCCAGATTCTTGGGATTGTTCAGAGGGTGATGATCCAGGTGCTTTATCATTCCATCCTCCATTGTGAGGATTCTTCATTGGCTTTTTGTATGACAATTAACATGGAGGAAAATAATGTGCTGGTTTCCATTTAACCCTCTTAGGTGTTTTGAAAACAATCTTTCAGTAAAGAGTTTGAAATTAGTTTTTAGAACATTAAATAGTTGTCTTGTTCAGATATTATTTATCAATACTGAACATATCAGTCAATACAACTGATCACTGAAAGGTGATACTAGTGCTAAATTGTTGAGAGTATTTTCTGACTTTCAGTATAGGGTAAAAAAAATGGGTAAATTTGAGAAATATTTTTGAAGGGAAATGTAAACTTTTATATTCAGAAAAGCACATTGAGTCAGGAGTCATAGAGTATATGGAGTCATTGTAAATGATGTAGTTCATCTCCTTTATTTGTAGTTAAGAAAATTAGGTTTCAGATATGTGGCATATCAAAGTTTAGATAGAACCAGAAAGTGTCGCTGGCTCTTTGCGGTGCCAAATCCACAGGTATTTGTCACCGCCTGCAGCAACAATTTGTGCAGGTCTTTATGGGTGGTGGACTGGAAACTGAGCTACTTCTATTTCTGAGCTACTTCCTTCCTTGCTTGCTTGTTTATAGAGGATAGAGGAAATGAGGTTTACTTGCTTTGAGAGGAGAGAGAGAGAGAGGCTTTGCTTATCGGAGAGAAAGAGACTTTGCTTAAGAGAGAGAGACTACACTTTCAGAATCTATATCTTCTTAGTTCTGCTGCTTCTTCTTAAAGGTACTTCCTGCATCCTGTGAACTAAGGGTGCGTCTATCTGAGGTGCTTCCTAATGATGCGTCCCGCCAATGTGATCTGCCTATCTGTGATCTGCAACCTAAAGATGTGTTCTCAGTTCTCCGCTCTGTGATCTGCCTTCCGCTGCTGCCCCTACTCGCTGCTTCTATCTGCTTGCCACTTCTTCTTCTTCCTTTCTGCTAATGGCTTCTCCACTTCTTTCTGCTAGCTGCTGCTCTTACTGTCGCTCCTTACTCCCGCGCCCCCATCCCCCGCCCACTTATATTCCCTCCAGGAGGCGGAGGGCGGGGCCACGCCAGTTGCGATCAGGCGAGGAGCCAGCTGCCCCATCACGGCAAGGGTCAAAATGAGTAGGCCCAAGCAGGCGTTATCGGGAACACCTGTGCACGTGTTGTTCGCGTGAACTTAATTGAATACGGCCAGTGATAAATCACCTGAGTGCGCTTATGCCAATTAACCTCCTCACTGCTGATGTGATCAGGCGCCATTCTGGCTGGCACAGCCCCCAACAATTCCCCCCTCTTTATATAAAATGAAAAGAAAGCTGGCAGGGATCGTGCCTGTCTTAGGTTGTCCACGGCAGAGCAACATCCTTACCCGTCATTGGACAATGAGGCTCTAGCCCTCATTTCCTGTCTTAGGTTGGTATGAGCTCCCCATGAATCTTACCCATCTTTGACTACTGATCCAGCACACTCAGCCATATACTGGGAGATTGTTCTGCTTCAAAGGCGGCCATGGCCTGTTTTATGATCACATTATGAGCCTGTTGACTGGCTTTGAGGCATTTGTAGATGTAAGATAGAATTAACACAAGCATACCCAAGCTTATTAGTGTAAAACCTAAAAATCCCCAAAATTTGGTGCCAAATTGTGCTGAAAAAACAATTATTTCACCCTCTCTACATTTTTCAATATTAACTCCATTAACCTTCTGGTCAGTGCACTTCCCTTTACTTATAAACCCTCCTTAAAGGTGAGGTACCAACATGAAGAATTAAAAAGTTACACAGGATGAAAATAAGCAGCTTGCTTTACTGAGAAAAAGATGAAAACTATCTGAGTGGCTAAATAAGCTTATGAGGGGCTATGGATCCACCAATTCCAATTTGGGGATTGCCCGAGTGATGCAATCACTATCAGCAAAAAGATCTATTACTCCTTAAACTCTACAAGGGCTATGACGGCTGCTTCCATTTTGTGGGCCTTGAGTTAAAGAGTTCTGTGCCCTGTTTCTTAAATGATTTGGTAGCCCAATGTTTTTCTTTTCTGCGCCTTGGGCAAAGACCTGGGGCATGAGGTATAACAGATTTTACTATAGTTATCTCTTGGCTTTTCTTTTGTTAGGGCATTGTCTCTTTGCTGCTGTATGTATGTGCATATACTCTAGGATCATATTGATTTTGAGTATCTATTGAAGCATATTAGCTTTCCATTAGCATATCAACATTTCTACCTTGCTACTGCGTTTCTGCAAGCAGTTTCAACAGCTATTTCTTGCCACTGAGCTCTCCAATTAGACATTGTCCTCCAGATAACACTGCTCTGCATAGCTGTTTCCAATCAGTCTTCTCTATTTTGGTCCTCAAATATGGGCAGGTTCTACAAATTTTGAAGCTCTTTGTATTAGGTTTAGCTTTCTCCTACCTTTTCCCCTTGTTCTTAAGTTTTCACTACCACTTGGTTATTCCTTTTGGGGGTTCTTTGTATTAGATTTAGCTCTCTCCTTTTTCCCTTGTTCTTAAATTTTCTGAGTAATTGTTTTCTAGGTTACTACCACTCAATTCTTCCTCCCTTTGTTCTCTTTAAGAGTTCTTTTCTGTTGCTATTAGATCCTGTTTATGAAGATCCCCCTGTGGTACACTGAGCAGCTTTTCTTTTATAAAGCCTGGGCTTATTTCTGTTAGAGTTTGAATATGTGATCCAAAGGCCACACTAACAGTAGTACAAACACACAAACGATACAAAATACACACATTAGGACGTACATTCCCTCACTAGGGGAATCTTCTGTTAACATTCCCTCACTAGGGGAATCTTCCGTTAACATTCCCTCACTAGGGGAATCTTCTGTTATATTCCCTCTCTGGGGGAATCTTCCGTTAACATTCCTTCACTAGGAGAATCTTCTGTTATATTCCCTCTCTAGGGGAATCTTCCTTTAACATTCCCTCACTAGGGGAATCTTCTCGTTACGCTCTTTCTGCTGTCTCTCAGGACAGCCTTCTGTTATGGACAAACACACAAGTAACACAAAATACACACATTTTTGCACTTCACTGATATGCCCTTTGTGATCTTTTCCTACTATCCCTTGCCCTTAAACCGCTCTGGCCAGAAACTCCTGGGAGGGTCTTACTTTCCCTGCCGTACCTATTCCCAGAGACAGACTTCTTCAGTTTACTTTCCCCACTGTGCTGATTTCCTTTTATCCCCTAAGGTTGTTGCTTATTTCCCTCCCCGTCCGGGACACCAAGAAAGAAATTGTTTCTTTCATTTCCCAGGTTAGGATTTTTTTCCCTCTAACTCAAAGATGAATTTTTTTTTTTTTTTTTTTTTTGGTTTCTCTCCTTAACACTTAGGAGAATTCTTGAACCAACATCATAAGTGATTTTAAGTATGAAATTCCAGAAAAGATAGAGATTTTAGACATAAACACACTATATTTATACTGTTGTTTAGAACACCTAACTGAATACTTCTGATTAGAGGGATCATCAATGTTAACAATCATAAATCATCAAAAGAGGACAGAGGGAAATCTATTGCTTGATGAGCTGCAGCCCAGTGGCTCTTCAAATGAACTTAATGGGAATCCCAGATGATACCCCAGGTGATCTCTGATTATTTCCATCCATTCCACTGCAGAACCAGGCTGAAAATGCAAACTTGATTCTCAGGTATAGAATTATGTTAAGCTAGCAAAACATTGAAGTATTATTTCATTTCATCTAATAAGTTTCTTGAGCAGCTGCTAAATTCTTAGAATCTCTAGCACAGAAGTTAGGAACTCTTCCTAATTACTTGTGAGTCTTCAAATGTTCATTTAGAGGGCAGAAATTAATGTAGTATTGGATCATTATATGAAAAGGTGATGTTATGTCATGCTACAGAAAGATGGAGGTATCAGTTTTTTTTATTTATTTTTATTGTAAACAAATGGGATACATGTTTCTCTGTACATGGAATAAAGGCATACCATTTGTGTAATCACACATTTACATAGGGTAATGTTGTTTGATTCATTCTGTTATTTTTTCCTTCCCCCCACCCCTCCCACCCCTCTTTTCCCTCTATACAATCCCTCCTTCCTCCATTCTTGCCCCCTCCCCTGCCATTATGTGTCATTGTCTGCTTATCAGCAAGATCATTCATCCTTTGTTTTTTTGAGATTGGTTTATCTCACTTAGCATGATATTCTCCAATTTCATCCATTTGTCTGCAAACGCCATAATTTTATCATTCTTTATGGCTGAGTAATATTCCATTGTATATATATATACCACAGTTTCTTTATCCATTCATCAGTTGCAGGACATTAGGTTGGTTCCACAATCTGGCTATTGTGAATTGAGCAGCTATGAACATTGATGTGACTGCATCACTGTAGTATGCTGATTTTAAGTCCTTTGGGTACAGGCTGAGGAGTGGGATAGCTGGGTCAAATAGTGGGTCCATTCCAGGCTTTCTGAGGAATCTCCATACTGCTTTCCAGATTGGCTGCACTAATTTGCAACCCCACCAGCAATGTATGAGTGTACCTTTTCCCCCACATCCTTACCAACACCTGTTGTTGCTTGTATTCTTGATAATCGCCATTCTAATTAGGGTGAGGTGGAATCTTAGGGTAGTTTTGATTTGCATTTCTCTTATTACTAGAGAAGTCGAACATTTTTTTCATATATCTGTTGATTGCTTGTAGATCTTCTTCTGGGAAGTGTCTGTTCATTTCCTTAGCCTGTTTGTTGATTGGATTATTCGTATTCTTGGTGTAGAGTTTTTTGAGTTCTTTATAGATTCTGGAGGCCAGATGTTACTGATTTCCTAATTCCTTCTAGGTTGACTAGCACAGGTCTACATCTTCATTCCATTAAACCCAACCTCCGTAGCCCCCACATCACCTCCAAGCTTCTCTGGCCTGATAATATTCAAAGTTCCCACTCGTCATCTATCATACTATTAGTTATCACATGTCCTATAGAATAGTCATTATCTTAAAATAAGAGAAAGTCAGTCTGGCACTAACAACTGGAGCTTGGTGCTCCTGGAAGCCATTCTGGTTCCCACAACTACAGTTAAACATAAACCATTGCTCAAAACACCAACATCAGACAGGCTACTCAGTGTCTACCATGAGAAAATAAAAACCTAACCACTGTGATCATGTCTAAATACAGACCAAAAGAAAATTGTCTAAACCAGAAAAATGACAAAACATACTTTTTTTCTGTCTGATAGAAGTGACTACCACTTCTCTACTGATTATAGCTTTAGTCCCACTTTGTCGCTTCCACCTACTGGATAAAATTAAGACCCCCAATAATAGAATTACTCCACTTCCTCATGAACATTTAGTCCAAAAAACAACCAGACAAACAAACAAACCCAGTTTCTTAAACGGTCAGAAGATCATCTAATGCAAGCACAAATCCCATAAGCCCTTTCTTTTCTTTTTTTTTTTACAATAAAACTTTATATTTTTTTATTGTAAACAAATGGGATACATGTTGTTTCTCTATTTGTACATGGAGTCAAGGCATACCATTTGTGTAATCATAAATTTACATAGGGTAATGTTGTTTGATTCATTCTGTTATTTTTTCCCTTCCCCCCGCCCTCCCACCCCTCTTTTCCCTCTATACAGTCCTTCCTTCCTCCATTCTTACCACCCTCCTTAACCCTAACCCTAACCCTAACGCTAACCCCTCCCACCCCCCATTATATGCCCTCATCCGCTTATCGGCAAGATCATTTGTCCTTTAGGTTTTTGAGATTGGCTTATCTCACTTAGCATGATATTCTCCAATTTCATCCATTTGCCTGCAAATGCCATTATTTTATCATTCTTTATGGCGGAGTAATATTCCATTGTATATGTATGCCACAGTTTCTTTATCCATTCATCAATTGAAGGACATCTAGGTTGGTTCCACAATGTGGCTATGGTGAATTGAGCAGCAATGAATATTGATGTGGCTGTATCTCTGTAGTATGCTGATTTTAAGTCCTTTGGGTATAGGCCAAGGAGTGGGATAGCTGGGTCAAATGGTGGTTCCAGTCCAAGCTTTCTGAGGAATCTCCATACTGCTTTCCAGAGTGGCTGCACTAATTTGCAACCCATAAACCCTTTCTAATACCCTTTCTCTGGGACTGCCCATGGTTCCCCTATTGTATTAGCCTCTTATTGCAGCAAGCCAATAAACTAAACATTTTGCTAATGTGTAGGTCCTGAGAGTCTTAGATTCATGGACTTCAACAATTCTTTCAACTAAGTGAATGTACAACTAGTGGTTCAGGGAAGTGTTAAGAATCGTTTTCTTTTCCAACATTTTTTCTTTGTTCTGACAGATGAGATGTACTATTCAATTATGAAAGTTAGCATTCAGCCTTGGAAAAAATTTAGGGAAAGCTTGAGCACCAAAATAAAGCTTTACCAAACCTGTCCATCTTTACCGAGTGTTGTAGAATATCACGTTCTTCTTGCACACATCCACACGCCCTTCCACCTCCCTCCATGAATTGAAGCAGCATGAGGTCCCTCCTGGTGCCATGTTTCTGGAATTCCCATGCTCCAGAACTGTAAGCCCAAACAAATTTCTTTTGTTTATAAATTATCCAGTCCTGAGTAATATAAAATGGACTAAAAAAAAATCCCCAGCTATTTAAAGTTATTGTTTTGATACCTAATTACTTGTTAATATGTTTTAGTTTTTCTTTAAAATGGCAAAAGAAGAGATTTAGTTACCTAAATTTCCGGATTCTTTTATTAGAATTACTGGGGTTATCCTTAAGGAAAGTGATAACTTGCAAATTTCTTCTGTGATTAGAGAGAAAGGCAATAGGGGGCAGGTAAAATTAGCCCCAGAACTTTAACAACCTCCAAAGTGTTTCTGGTTCACAGAAGACTATGATCTGGGGCCAAGTTTTCCTTCTGGCAGCCCACCAATATTTGAAATGTTGAAAAATCATGAGTACAATCCTTATAATTTTACAAACTCATTATTTAAATAAATAAAAATATTTATTTAGTGCCTATTAAGTGCCAGGTATGGTTCTAAGCATTGAGGATGAAATAGGGGAAGAAACTCCCAGTCTCTGCTGGTAAGGAGATAATGGGAGAACAGATATCACTGTGACAAGGGATTGGTGGTCCTCAAAAAGACATGCCATGTTCTAAACAAAACTTGTATGTGTGACTAAGTTGGAAAAAAATATCTTTATGCTGTACTTTAGGGTTTCAATATGAGATTATCCTGGAGTACCCAGATGGGCTCTAAATGCAATGATAAGTATCCTTAGAAGAAAAGACTGAGGTGAGAAGACCATGTGAAAATGGAGCAGACAAGCCAAGGGATACCTGGAGCCACCAGCAGCTAGAAGAGGCCAGGAAGGATTCTACCCCAGAGATTTCAGAGGGGGGCATGGCCCTGCCAACACATTGATTTTGAATTCTGGCCTCCAGAACTAAGAAAGAATACATTGCTTTTGTTTTAAACCGTCCAGTTTGTTGAAACTTATTAATGCAGCCCTGGGAAACTAATATAATAGTCATGCAAATGACATATAATTAAAGGTTGTAGACTGTGAAAGAAATGGGATTTTACAAAAGCAGATAACAAAGGTGCTTAATCTAAACTTAGCAACAAGAGAAGTTTCACAAGAGGTAAAAGACAAAGATCCTAAAAGAAGATTCCAGAAGGCTAAATGGGTCCAAAAAGACAACTTTAAGAGTTCATAAAATGAGGCTCTTTTCAGTATTTTAAGATTCTGTGAGTACTAATATTAATATAATTATGTAAATTAAACACCAATCAACTACAAAGTCAATATCAAGTTTTCTTACTTAGAACCTTTCCTGTGACAAATAAGTGTCCTAACACTTTTCCAAACTGATGAAATTTAACAGTAAATGTAGAACAGGGCAGTCCTCTTCCATGCCTCTGTGTTTTTGCAGCCAACTGGGAGGCAGGCCATCTGTTAAAAATTGCAGGAACACCTCAAGTGTCTTCCCATATCCACGTTATAGGACTCACCCTGAAACTGTGGAGGACACGGAGAACCCCCAGTGACACCTGAACCAGTTGTGTAATCAGCCCTGGGCCTACAAGATAGGTGGGGTGATTCTCAGAAGCAGGCCAGGCCAAGAAGTTAAGGGCAGCACAAGATCCAGAGGAGCCATAAAATTAGTGCCACACTTAATTATTATTTTTTTAATTGCAAAGGAAATTTCTTTTGAATTTTGAATTATCATTTAATGAATGTTCCAAGTCACCGACATCATTTACAGTGCTTTATATGCATTCATTTAAGTTTAACAAAATTATGAAAAAGATGCTATTTATAATCCCATTCTGTGAATGAGGAAACTGCAGTTCAGAGAGCTAAAGTAAATTGCCCAAAGTCACACAATTCTTAAGTGGCAGAACTGGGATTCAAACCCTAGAATTCATCTCCATAAGTGCTGTATTTTCCAAAATCTCTCTAATTTCCATAATAACAAAAATAGCAACCATTAACAGTATCAAATCAATGAGGAAGATCTAATTGTCATCCTCATTTTACCAATGAAGATGGCAAGGTTCAGAGAGGTTCAGAGGTTTGGAACTTGTCCAAAGTCCCACAGAAACTAAATGAAGGAACCTAAACTTGATCCTATGGGGTCAACAGACTCCAGAGCCCAGGGAATTAGCCACCACTACAGTGACTTCACATCCAGCTCTTTACCCTTCATGTTAGGAACTTTCCTGCTTTGTTCATGTTCTTGGTTTATTTTTTGCTTCCTACCCACACACTCATAGCTCCAGGTTTGAATCTCCCTGAATAAGGGGACATTCTCATCATGTTCTTTTTTTTTTTTTTTTTAAACTGAGTTTTGAACCGAGGGGTGCTTAACCACTGAGCCACATCCCCAGCCCTTTTTATTTTTTATTTTGAAACAGGGTCTTGCTAAGTTGCTGAGGCTGGCCTCAAACTTATGATCTTCCTGCTTCAGCCTCCCCAGTCTCTGGGTTTATAGGCCTGAGTCACCAGGCTCAGCGTATGTTCTTCATCTCAACCAGACACAGAACAGAACTTCAACTTTACTACATCCAGGTTTTCTTTTCATATGCCTTTCAAAAAGCAATAATAACAAATGGCTATTATTCCTTTTATGATTTTACTAACATATATCAATTATACCTGTTAACGGTGTTCATATTTCAGCACATGCATACAGGTACACTAATCAATTACACAGCACATGCATACAGGGTACACTAATTAGCACTTCTGTCTCCTTATCATTTCTTTATACTTGAAGCCCTCAAGTTCCTCCCTTCTAGATCTTCATAAACTTCGTTTACTCTGAACTAAGTCACCCCAATGACTGCAGAACACCAGAACTTATTTCTTCTATCTAAATGTGTTTTGGCACCTGTAATCCAACCTTCCCTTATCCATTCTCCCCACAACCCTTCCCAACCCCCGGTCATCACTATTCTCCATCCAAAAGAGACTTTTTAAATTTCCACATGAGAGAGAAAATGTAGTGTTTGTTTTTGTGTCTGGTTTATTTAGCTTAACATAATAACCTCCAGTTCATCCATTTTGCTGGAAATTTCAGGATTTCATTCTTCTATGTCTTAATAGTGTTCTGTTATGTATATATGCCATTTCTTTATATGAATTCATCCACTGATGAGCACAAAGTTGGATTCCATATCTTAGCTACAATAAATAATGAATAATGCTACAATAAACACAGGAGTGCAGGTTTCTCTTTGGTGTGCTGATTTCATTTCCTTTATATATGAATTATTGGCATTGGTATTTCTTCTTTTGAGAAATACATTTGTCCATTTTTAAATTAAATGAGCTGGTTTTTTGTTGTTAAACTTTTGAGTTCCTTACATATTCTGGATATTAATCCTTTGTTGGATGAATAGTCAGGCAAATATTTTCTCCCATTCTTTGCCTCTTCATTCAGTGGATTGTTTCCTTTGCTGTGTGGAAGCTTCTTAGTGTGATATCATCTCATTTTATTTTTTATTTTGTTTCTTGTGATTTCAGGGTCACATCCAAAAAATTATTACTTATCCCAGTGTCTTAAAGCAGTTCTCCTGTTTTCTTCTAATAGTTTCACAGTTTCAGGGCTTATATTTAGGTATTTGATATGCTTTGTGTTTATTTTGCACAGGATAAGAGATGGGAGTCAAGTTTCAATATTCTGTATGTGAATGTCAATTTTTCCCCACATGATTTATTGAAGAGGCTGTCCTTTCTCCAATGCATGTTTTTGGTAACTTTGGCAAAATCAATTGGCTGTAGATATGTGAGTTTATTTCTGAAATCTCTACTCTCTTCCATAGGGTCTTTATGTCTGGTTTTATGGCAATGCCATGCTACTTGGTTAATATGTCTCTGCAGTGTGTATTGAAATCAAGTATTGTGAAGCTTTGTTATTTTTGTTCAAGATTGCTTATCTATTTGAGGTCTTCGTGCTTCCATATGAATTTTAGATTGTGTTTTTTTAGGCCTCTGAAGAATGTCATTGGTATTTTGATAGGTATTGCACTGGTTTTATAAATTATTTGGGGTAGGATGGATATTTTAACAACAGTCTTCCAATCCATGAACATGTGAAGTCTTTCCATATGTGTGTCTTCTTTGATTTCTTTCATCAGTGTTTTCTAATTTTTATTATAGAGGCCTTTTGCTTCCTTGATTTATTCCTAGGGTTTTGTTGTTTGTTTGTTTGTTTGGTTCATTGGTTCAGTTTACAGTAACTATGAATGAAATTCCCTTCATGATTTCTTTGTCGGTAAACTTGTTATTTTTGTATAAAAATTCTACTGAGTTTTGTATGTTGATTTTGTATCCTCCAACTTTACGGAATTCATTTATCAGTTCTAATAGACTTTTGGTGGAGTCTTTAGATTTTTTTCCTATACAGAATTCTATCATCTGCAAATGGGTAATTTGACTTCTTCCATTTCTATTTGTATGCCCTTTATTTCTTTATCTTACCAACTTTCTCTGGCTAAAATTTTCAGTGCTAAGTTGAATAGGAGCAGTGGGAGTGGACATTCTCATCTTGTTCCGGATCTTAGAGGAAACACTTTCAGCTTTCCTCATTTAATACAATGTTGGCTGTGAATTTGTCATAGGTAGCCTTTATTATGTTGGCGTACCTTCCTTCTATTCCTAACTTGTTCAGTGTTTTCATGATCATGAAGGGATGTCAAATTTTCTCAAATGTTTTAACTGTGCATATTGATATGATCATATGATTTTCTCTCCTTCATTCTTTTGATGTGGTGTACCATGTATTGATTTGAGTATATTGAACCATCCTTGCATCCCTGGGAAAAATTCATCTTGATCATGATTGTTTAGTCTTCTTGATATGCTATTGGATTCAATTTGCTAACATTTTGTTCAGAATTTTGATATCTATGTTTGTCAAGGATATTGGGCTATAGTTGCCTTTTTCCATTGTATCCTTGTCTGGTTTTGGTATCAGGTAATTGTATGTTTTTTGAGTTCTTACTATAACTTAGACTAACTACTATCTATTTTACTTGCATTTTTCCAATTAACTCTCCAAAAGAGACTGTGGTAGTATTAAAATTTTCATAGTTCAGATAAGGAAACTAAGGCTCATAAATGTTAAAACCTCCCAAAAAGTAATGGAGCGAATGCTGCCAGATTGGACATTCCAGCCCAGGCTGTTCAATTCCGAAGTCTATACACATGACAATGACAATAAACTCCTACCTCTTAAATCAATCTGAATACATGTGACTGGTTGCAAAGACAGACGTCTCCACAAAGGAGTGAATTTTCCCATGGAATATTTGGTAGCTGTTTACAGCAAAGACCTGGAATGGTTGGCAAACAGGCTTTAACTATTCTGACAAAGTCATTGATATTTTTCTTATGTCATAATGCAATGTCACACAATTTGCAGTTCAGAACCACTTATCAGATGTAATCAGACCTTACAGAAATGACATACCTGCCTACTGAGCTGACTAGAATCTTGAAATATATGATTATTAATTTATAGAACAAGTAACCCCACTGGAAAACCTAAGTATGAGACACCCTGACCAGACCCTGACAAATACAAAGTCAGGACATGGGAAGATGATGATCCTTCTGGAGTATTCTCAGAGGAAAAACTCTTATTGCATCACTAAGTTATGGGCACTAGAATGTCGCTTATCCACTATGAGCCATTTTATAGCTGTACTTCCTTAAGAAAGTGGTTCAGTCTCCATGAACCTCAATCTTCTCACTCATTAAATGTATCTACAACTAACTCCTATCTCAAGGTGTTTTTTAAAGGACTAGAAATATCCATAAAGAAGGTGGCATGTTTCCAACTATAGCTGATTGTTGCTGCCCCCTGTATCTTGATACAGGTATGTGCGTGCCACCAGACTAAAATATCCATGTTACTTATCTAAATGAACTTCCTGAAAGTATTACTGGAGAAAAACTGACAATTCATTTTAATTTGCTTTCCCAACATCACAAAAAATACAATTGCTGATTTTGCAAATGTTAGTTTTGTTGATCATCCCTTAGGACACTGCTTTTCGTATTAGTTTCCTAGGATGCCTTTTCCAGGTCTATAGGGTGTGCTACTTCCATGGGACCTTTCTGTGCAGAAGCTATTCTTTCCCGTGGGATGGGGATTCTTATTTTAGCATGCACCCCAGATAATTTCACTTACAGACTCATCTCCAGAGTGGTAATTCATGTTATTTTAGGTACCTGTGGCTCTCTACACCCTGACTTACAGTATGGTTTCCTCCTCTCCACTGGTATTAAGGGATGGCATCAAACTGTTACCCTTAATATCAAAAATCTGACTCTGTCATGGGTTTAGAGGCAAAAGCAAAACCCAAAGATGATTAAAGGATTAGAAAATCTAATGTACAAAGAAAATTGAAAGATACAAACATGCTTATCTCACAAAGGCAAGAAACCAGCCATTCCTCATTGAAGAATAGAACAAGAATGAAAAGAAACTGTATGGTAGCACAAAAGATTAAGAAAAACGTCTGGCAACCTTGTAAATTTGAAAATGAGTTAAATTAGAATGTTGTCAACTCTTCTCCTTTTGGAGAATTCAAAGATGTGGTTTAGAGTACCTATTGGGGACAGTCTGGTGCAGTCTTAGATTTATCCTTGCCCAAGGGCTGACAGATGGATCAAATGACCTCTCAGCATCCCTTCCATCCCCACACTTCTGTTTTCCTATGATCATTGGACTGGCTTGTTAGCTGAGTCAGATTTGCCCTTGCAAGTTAATGAAGGAGTCAGCTGCTTTAAAGGAAAGAAGTAGACTCTTTGTCCCAAAAATAAAAACCTGGCTTTCACTATTTCAGATTAGATTATACCATTACATCCATTTATTTCTTTGAATCACAAAGGTTCTTTTGTCCTCCTAGAGTTCCCTAACAGAGTGGAGATAAAGTAACCAAACCTATCAGATAAGGGTTTAGCAGAAATCAAGGCCCTTCAGTAGGACCAAGAACCAAGGTACAGGAAGGGGAAAACCCAAAGCAGACAGGGGAGGACAGAAATAGGATTATAAAAGTAAACTGCCTAATTGAAAATATGGCTCTAAGCTCCTGCAAAAGATAAGGCTCTTCTCTCTCAGATGAGTTCTGTTATTCTTTTGATGAAGGTAGAGCTCCTGACAGGTACGTTACATTGTCCATGGCACTGTGTTCACAAAACATGAAAATGGGTATGACTCCTGCTTTCCTGCAAAATACCTAATTATATAGTGAACACAGCAATTACTTGGGTTGGTGGGCAGGGGAGGTCTACACTCATGCAACAAATAATGACTGAGTTGCTAATATACACAAGGTAATCTTCTGGGTGGTAACCAAGTGGACAAATCCTTTGCCCTCAAGGAGCTTATATTCTGGTGAGAAGGTACATAACAAAAAAGCACAAGGTGCTCTAGGAACCAGGACAGGGAGAACTGTCCTCACTACCAAGGCTTTCCCAAGAAGGGAGGGTTCAATTGACATGTATAAATTGAGTAGGAGACACCTGGAGAATGGACCACTTAGAATTGCTTAAGACTGGACTGGGGAGGTAGTTCGGTAGTAGATCTCTTGTCTAACATGTGCAAGGCCCTGGGTTCTACCCGAGAACCACCAAAAGAAAAGAAGAAATTACCAATGTTGTCAAGCCACTCCACTTTTCCTCTGTGTCAGGAGGAAGGATAATTTTTTACTTTCTCTTTCTTTTCAAATATTTACACAATAAATAATTTTAAAACAATATCAAAGTTTTACTTAAAACTATTTTATCTCATTTTTATCTTGTTGCTTTAATGTTCTTTGAACTATTGCTCATAATCAAATTCTATATGTGTATGATAAAATTTGGAGCCTAAGTTCAAAATCAAGTAGAATTTTCACCATGATGATATGAGTATTGATTCTCTTCCAAAATGTGTTTGGTGTTACTGTGTTCAAACAAGATAATGTGTTTGACATTGTGACGTGGATTTTTCCCCACCTACATTGAATATGAATTATAGGTTGGTTCCTGCACTACAGGTGAACATGTGGCAGCCCAGCAGTATCTCCTATGTAACAGAGGGAACAGTTACTGATGTCCACATTTCTCAAAATGCTTCCCAAGCCCTGTTAGCCTTCTTACAAGAGGCCAACATCCAGCACAAGTAAGCATTCCTTTTCATTTGCTACAAAATTCATTTGTATGAAATCAAACTGATCATTGTATTCAGATTATTTATCAAGTGCTTACAAGAATGTTTTTGATAGCTTTTCATTTTGAGAAAACTGACATGAATATATTCATCTTCAGTGAACTGATTGGGCTAAGAGGGAATAGGAATAGCCGCATATATCATTTCACTGTTGCCACTAAGTGATCAGTGTCCACACAGACTTTTTTTCAGTGAAGAAAAGAGAGCAACCTAACAGTGTCTGGAGGGCTGATGGGAAGGAAGGGAAGAAAAAGCTTTCTACAGGAGTTGTGTCAACTAGACTTAGAATGAGACTCAGGACCTGGCAGGCAGAGGGGACAATGCATGTAAAGGAAGAAGCAGCATAGTAATATAGTGTTATATTGCAAGTCAGATAGCAGAAAGAAAGGTGCAGGAGAGACAGCGAGAGGCAAAGTGATAGAAGGTCTATGTGTAAGGGAAAGAAGCCCAGACCTTATATTGTGCATGGTGCTGCCCCATTGGAGGATATAAACAAAGGAGCCACATGGCTTTGGAAGTAGAGAGGCAATAGGAGATTATAGTAATGGTCCAAGCAAGGGCTGGTGGGGTCCTGAGTTGAGACCTGAGTAGTAAGACCAGGAAAGCATTCAAAAAAAGAAAGAAAGAAATTCTAGAAGTCAAACCACCTGGACTCTCTATTTGGTTGAATGGTAGTTAAGAAAGGGAGACATAAAAGGATGACTCCAAGTTGTCTAGCTTGGAAAAACTAAGTAGACAGATTTGAACAGATCAGATATTCTGTTGTATATTAAAAGGAGTCAACATAATAAGAGAGCAAGTAGGAGATAGTCACAGGAGAGACTGAAGGGTCACAGTGCCAAGCACTACAGTGACGTACAAGGAAGGAACTGACCAGGCTCCTTTGGATTTGGTGATGGAAACTGTGTTGCTAACACTAATGATGAGATTTGATTATTAGGAATAGAAGATAGAGAAGTAAATAGGAGGTGAGATCTGGAGAAACAGAGCAGACTATAGCTCTTAGCAATTAGAATAAGGAGAGGAGTAGGGAAAAGGAGATGCAGGCTTTGTGACTGGAAGATTTGGGATTTAGGTGAGGGGGGAAATTTTAGCATGTCTGGCCTGAGGAGAAGAACCAGTGGGGAGGGAAATGTCAATCATGCCAGAGAGAGAATGCACAGGTGCAGGGATGAGTTTGAACAATAGGAAGTTTACCTCATCCTCTAAGACTAAAGAAGTAAATGTGAGCTTACTTGAGATTGTAGAAAGGAAAGTCCATAAATTGAAGGATATCATACTTAATAAGTTTCTGGATGAAGTAAGAAGCAAAATTATCTACCAAAAGTGAAGACACTGGTTTTGGAAGAGTGTTTCAAGAGAAAACTGAGATAAGAACCAATAAAACTGAGAAGAGAAGAGAGAATAGAGAACTGATATAGAGGTGAGGTTTTATTGGATAGAATCTAGGAAAAGTCAGGATGGCAAGGAAATCAAGATTCCCAGGGAGATACTTGATCAAGTATTCACCCATTGAGTTCTAATCTGGATGAGGAGAGAGCAGAAGCTAGGAGAAATTATGAAACAAATGGAAGATCAAAAATGGTGTGAGGTCATTATATTGAAAACAAGTATGGTGTGACTGAGATCAACAATGGGAAGGAAGGAAGTTTTGACAAAATGTGCACTGTTGGATGTTATGAGTTCTGAGTTAGAAAGTTTATGGCTGGTGGCAAAATGCAGGTGTTAGTCATGAAGAAAATGGTAGAGTGGAATTTTGGGTGAAGATCACTGAACCAGATGCAGTGCAGATGCTAATTTACAATAAGGTGGGGAGGGGCTTCCAGGGAAGATTAGAGGTCCTTTGGATTAGGCAGAGGGGAGTGAAGGGAGGGTAGAGGTAAGTGGGTAGGAAGGATAGTAGAATGAATCAGACATTACCCTATGTGCATATTGATTACACACAACCAGTGTGATTCTACAACTTGTACAACCAGAAGAATGAGAAGTTATACTCTATTTATGTATGATGTGTCAAAATGTATTCTACTGTCATGTATAATTAATTAGAACAAATTTTAAAAAAATAAAAGGGCTACATCACCAGAGAGTGACCATGGCAGTCTTGTCTCCTTAGCTGGTGGTGAGATTGGAAGTGAAGGACAGAGCCAAGATTAGAGGAAAGCAACAAGAGTGGCATGACACTGAAGGGAGGATGAGCTTTGCCTGGAAGTGAGAAGACTGACGGGAAGGCAGAGACAAGGGTCCAGGAGAACACTGACCTCCCTCCCTTTTGGCCCCATGCTAGGTAGGAAGAGTGCATTGGGGTAAAAAGCCACAAAAGAAAGTGCCAAATTTCTTATGGGAAAAGTATATGAAAAGAGAGAGTTTTCTGAAGACACTGGAAGATGTAGGAATTTTTTGACAACGTAAGAGGGACTCCAGTGGGCACAGGGTAAAGGGGGTGGTTGAGAGAAGCAGTGCCAGCAGAGGATCTGAGGAAAAGAGGTACAATGTGGTGAGTTAATGAGACAGGGGAACAGCTGACCCTTCACGGGGATTTAGGGTCTGAGGGCCATAATCTCAAATGACCACCCTCAACTACCCCAACTTCTTAGTAGGCGACTGTACTGTCAAAACTGGCACATGGGTTCCTGATAGTGTGTGGGAAGACATAGGGTGGACTGATAGCTCTGCAGATCAATGCTGAGGACCCCAGGCTTTCTGGAAGGCTGGGCCAAAATGTGAAAAATGGCAGTGACATGCCTGATCCACACAAATAATGCCCTGCCAGAAAGATATTTACAACCTATTAAAGTACCAATATGCTTTTTGCAGAAAGGCATTTTATCTAGGCTTCTAGAAAAGAATCACAGCTGTGCATAAAGCTATTGTTCATATTGGACACATTTTAGTCAGTGCTGCGGGTTGACACCATGCTTTGATTCTCTCAATGCCTGGCAGGAAAGAGCTTGGCAATTATATCCATAGGTGCCAGTAACAACTTACATGCTTCATTAATTATTGTTCAGTAGAAAAGAATATATCAGTTAGTTTAACAAGTCTCCATTTCCTACCATTAAATATAGGTCATGTGGAACCAATATAGAAAAAATATCACATTTTGTGTCACAGAGAATAAAGTCTAAAAAAATGAGAATTTAAAATCAGTTGTCTCCTCATGAAGAGCAATCATTTAAAATTATTCATTTTGTGGGTCCCAAGATAATAACACATAAGAGTCAATTAAATTCCATGGGCATGGTAGGTAGAGATCATTTTAATTGACTTTTATTATTGTAGTCTGGGGTATTTTCAAAAGATTATCATTTACTCTGTACAACTATACATAATGTATCATTATAGTGATCTTTAAAGCACAGATAATGTGACACCACATGTCTGGTCCCCAGGTGATCAACCCTCCTCTCCGAGAGATGACTCATTCTGCATTAAAAAGTTCAGTCATTTTATAAATTTCTGTAAAAATTGGCAACAAAATTTCCATTTTTGAGGGCCCTTCCCTATGCTGGAGGCTTCAAGGAGGTGGTTTTGTATGAATTAAAACATTTGGAAAGTTTTTCAGTTATATCATAGAAATGTACCCAAATGGAGTAGGAATCATAACGAACTATAAAGAACTAAGAAAACACAACAGTTTTAAAGATTTCTGGGTACTCCATTTCACAGTTCCTCATCAGTATTGCTGGTTTCCAGTCAAGTACTTGACAAGGAAAATGGCTCCGGGTCAGCTGTACTACAACCATTTTTTATTTTAATGTTGACCTTTTATACCCTGTATGAGGTATAGTCTGCATAGTCTGCAGTGACTGAACAGAGACTTGTATTAGTGTGCTGTGGTTGCTGTAACAAAGTACCATGGACCTTTTAAACTGGGCATTCAGGAGATTCTTGTGTAGATTGCTGGCTTTGGCAAATCTGTCTACATTTTTTTTTTCTTGGTTTCCTGGGATAGAAAAAAGAGCAGCCAAGAGAAACCATCCTGGGAGAGAAACATACTTGAAGGTTGCTTGCAGTAATCTGAATATCAGAACAATTTATAACCACCTTCTTCATCAAACCCACAGGGTGACTTCACCTAGTGCTGGTTTCTTCTATTGCAAAGAACCTGGCGTCCCTCACCCTGGCCTCAGCCTTCAGTTTCTAAATGCACTCACTTTGACTAGCTGAGCTGTTCTATTCTTGGCATTCTTGAGAGTGGCAGGCAGCAAGATAGCTTCCTTCCTCACTATTCAGATCCTCTACTAGCACAAGGAAACTTAGACATGGACAGAGCTGGCTCATTTGGCTCCGAAGACCTGCCTTTGCAATATGGTAAAGTTCTTCAGCTCATGCACCTAACCATCTGTAACTTTTCACCTTTGGGAAAAAAGAAAACACTAATTCTGATGGCATTTAGGCTGAAATTTGATGTTCCACTCATATTTTGCAAGCAGCTGCCAAGAAAATTCACGAAGCTTTGTGCTACTTTACCTCACCTTGATTCCTGGAATGTTTCCAGTTTTAAAGTACCATACTGAAACAAAAACAACAATAAACCAATGATCAACTTCCGATTAGGTGTTTTGTCCATGTCAGGCACTCAGTAAATAACAACTGAATAAATCATAAAGGATTTTTTTATACTTACCATGACCTCAAATAAATGTACTTCCTTCATGAACCAAAAAGCATTCATCCAGCAGATTCTAGAAAAATCTTTTTAATTGAGTGGCTTACATAAATCAGCCTTAAAAATTATTTAAAAGATTCCATCACATGTTCTGATAATATTTAAACTTTTTAAGTAACAGATTCTTTTGAAAGAGAAAACATGAAGCAAAGCTTTTTAGTCTCTTCTAAGCCCTGAAAAATCACTGAAGGGCTCTTAAACATCTTTAAATATTGCAAATAAATGCTGCACCTTGTTATTTTATGGCACTGTAGTAACTGGTGACCAGTGAGTCTTGCAAAGACAAGTCTGTATCTAGATTAGACATCAAGAACACTGATGACTCCACCTGGACCTGGTTCCACCCATTGCAATGAGCCTTGTGTCCCCCACCCTGGGCTCAACATTCAGTTTCCAAGTGCACTCATTTTAACTAGCTGAGCTTGTCTTCTCTTGGCATTCTTGATACTGGCATGTAGCAAGATGGCTTTTTCCAACTCTGGGAATTTCTTCAATTTATTCTTGAGAACTGTAACTTCTTCTATTCTTTCCCTTTCCTCTCTGAGTCAGTCTTGGTCAGGTGTTTTGGGTGATGACATGAAAATAGTGTCTCTGTGAAGAAAGGGACATGAACAGATAGAAACAACAAGAAAGAGGATAAGGTGAGGAGTGGAGAAGTAGCCTAGGCTTGCTCAGCTTGCATCATGTCACACTGGACTTGGAGTTGCAAGATTAGGATTTGAGTTCATATTCCTTGTTCAAACTCTGACCCTGCATTGACCAGTAGTCTGACATTGGCAAATTCTTAATCCCTTTGAATCTCAGGTTCCCCTTTTATAAAATGGAGATAATAGAATCCACCATATATTCCACTCAGATCAGCACCTTGCTGTGGCTCCTGGCCTAAATGCTCATAGCCATTGTTTGGCTGTTGTGGCTGCTCACTCAATGGTAGCTGATATTACAGTTCTGCATTATTTGGGGACATCTGCCTATAATTTTACACTTTAAATTCATTATACCATTTATTTAATCATCTTTATTTCCCAAAAAAGAACATTTTCTCAACATTTGGTATTTATAGAATTGTCAGTCTTGGCATCCTTCTTTTTCCTTTCACATCATGGGATACTGGGACACTTCTGTGTTACTTCTTCCTTCCTGATGCATATAATTTTTTGGTACTGCATGATTTTTGCATCATCTCAATTTACTTTTCATAATGTTCATTATTTCAAATCCAGGATTCTCATAGAAGATCTTCAGAAAGTGCTGGAAAATGGAAACCATTTGCCAACCCAGAGAAAGAGAAGATCCTTGTCTGAATATAATTATGAAGTTTACCACTCCTTAGAAGAAGTGTGTAATCACAAGAGTTATTATTGCTTTTTTACAAGTTCATCTTTGTCATTTAGATTAAATTATTGGGAGAGAAGCATAAAGACAGAGACAAGGGCTCTAGGAAGAATGTATGTAAGTCTTACATGACCTCAGCATCTCAGTTCACTCATCTCTTCCACTGAGCCTTTCACTGCTACAAAAGAAGTAGCAAAACAATTTAAATTTCCCCTGCTTTACCTAACCCACCCCTACAAAGGACATAGGAGTACGATGGAAGATGGAGGTAATGTTAAAATGATAGTTATTGAGGCCTTAACTGAAAAGCCATGAAAGTAGAACTAGCCAGATTTTAAAGGTAATGCTTTGAGACTTGATACTTGCCCTGCACCCTTGCAAAACCAAGAACTCCAAAGGCCAATCTTCATTAGTGGCACCTCTGAACCTTTGAACATGCTGTTATTTATTCTGAACCTTTGAACATGCTGTTATTTATTCTGCTGGGAAAATTCACAGCAACCTCATCCTCACCACCAAACACATCCTTTACTACTCACCTGACAAATTGTCATTCTTCGAATTTCAGCTTAAGCAATCAAGTAGCAGTTTCTTTTCTTCCACACTGGATCCAGCCCCTCTGCCTACCACCCTCCCACATCACATATCCTGTAGCATATGGATATTACCTTTCACAGCTCTTATTTGTGTAATTGTAGGATTATTTAACTGATGCCCCTCATTTCTACTAAACTGGAAGTTCCATGAGGGCAGAATATTTTTTTCTTATTTGCCACTATATACCCAAGGGTAGGCAAATAAAGTCTTCAAAATAGATAAGCTGTTGACAGAATGAATGAATATATACATTTTCTATGTTCCCTGAATTGGCAGACACAAAATTAACAAGATCTTTTTCTGTTATTAAGAATTTTTTTGGTTCTGTTGATGACAACTCCTTTCTAAAACTCTTTTCACATATTTTGTGTCTCAACATACTTTTTAGAATCCGGAAGCAGTGGAAAGGTTTTAGATAACTTGGCACATGGAAGTATTCTTAACATGTACTAGGAAAAAGTCAAATTTCAAAAATAAAATGTATACAGATATGTGCATATATGTGTATACACATGCACACGTATATGAACCTGATTATTAGAATAAATAGGAATAGAAAGAAAAGATGAGCACTTTGCAAAATATATATATTTTCTTCAGTACAAACTCTTTTACATCATGACACAGCTGTGTTACTTCTTTATTCCTTACAGGGCTTGTAAGTCAGAAATATTACCATCTTTCCAAGCACTTTATTCATCCATTTCAAATATACCTTCTCCTGATGACAGATAAGCATGTGAGAGGGATGGAGGCAAATGTATCACTGTCACTGAGGGATTATTCAGAATTGTCCCCCAACATGTGGCTCAGTAGAATAATGTTTAAATGCAAACGATAATGCCTTTTTCTTAGAATCTTCTGTTCAGTGGGGAATTACAATATATGGAATTTTAATACCACTTTCAAGTAGTTCAAATGGTTTTCACGAAGTGGATTTACTTTTCTCTACCTCTTAAATATCTGTGGGAAAATGGAAGTAAATTTTGATTTTTTTAGAAGAAACCAGAACACGTCAGTTAATTTTCCACGAAACAGTGCCAGCAAGGTATTATTGATATTAGGTAGTAGAAAATATGCTTAAAAGAGAGAACAATAACAAAGACATAAGCTATCTATGAAGGCAGAAAATTAAATGCAATTTTAGGTATCCCAGAAAAATTAAGTAGAGGAAATTGATTTTTTTTTATTTTGTATTTCATGTATACTCTTGGAATACTGAGACCTACTGCTGTCATTTTTGTTACCTTTGTTCTCTAAAAGCCCCATTATTATAAGAGAGTCTGATGTGGTTTTTATTTATCTGCCTTTAGATTCATAGTTGGATGCATCATCTGAATAAAACTCATTCAGGCCTTATTCATCTGTTCTCTATCGGAAGATCATATGAAGGAAGATCTCTCTTTGTTTTAAAGGTAAAAAAGAAGAAAGTGTTAACTAAATATAAAACATTTATCCAATATTTATCTTTTTCAACTTTTACTTATGGGGGAAAATGAAATGATCTTTCATAGGCTTTCATATTTAGCATCATCTGATATTTTAAGAAAAAAAATCCCCTTAGATGTTAGAACTATATTTAATTTTTGTCATTTAGTATTCTAGAGAATACTGTTTCTGATACACTCAGAATTATTGATGCAAATTATTTGAGAGTTGGTGTTAGTTAAAATGAACTAGTGTAAAACCAGGTAAATGTGTGAGAAGGTATGTGCTATTCCCTTCCCTGGATCCTGCATTCTCTCCAGCTACTGAGCCATAGTTCTCTCTGTTAAATGTATAAAAAGATTTACATATAGTTCAACCATCTCTACTTCTTCACCTCCCCTAACTGGCTCATATCTCAAAACTCCTTTTAAACTTATCTTGCCAAGGTCAGTGAGGACTCCTGGTCAATTCTCCTTCCGTCTGCCAGGCAAAATTGAAGGCATGCTCAAGTACTTCTGAGAAGCCTCCACTTATTCCCCAGGAAAATTCAACACAATACCCGTGTTCCTATCGTACCTTATAGATATTCATACCATAAAGGTTGATTGATTGCTTACCTGTCTACTCTCCTTACTAGTGTGTAAATGCCTTGTCTTTTCATCTTTACATCTCTAGGACTGAGCCCAGTGTTAAAAAGTATTTCCTGAAGTGTTAGTCGAGTGAATCAATGAATGGATAAAAACTAGATCCCCTGTGAATATAATTTCAAGAATTAACTATTAATGACAGGGTTAGAAACTTGGATAGAAATAATATTGATATCATGTTTTTTAATATTCTACTTGATTCTACAAACCAAATTGCCCTATGTTTCCATTTTGTGGTGTAATAAAGTTTGACTTTATCCACCTATAAAATATAGCTATTTCTTTAATAAATATTCCTTGGGAACATTTCTGATTCCTTAGGGATGGGGGATGGGGGAGGGAGAGAAAAAGGGAGGGAGGGAGGGAAGAAAGAAGAATTTAGCATTTTATTTAAACTTCATATCTTATATTAAAATGAGAAGCAACCCTATTTTAGAGTTTTCCCTTTTCTTTGTATATTTTCTAGTTCTTTGGTTGTAATTAGGCATTAAATTTATTGTTTCTGCATAAACAAGCCTGGACTTCCAAAGTAGATAGGATATCTCTTTATCTTTTTTATGTGTTACCTAATGAACCAAACCATAGTGAAGAATTATGCTGAAACCTTATTAAATTATGCTGGTCAGTGAATCTCCAAATAAAAGCCTGAGTTTGTTACTATGAATACTCTTGTTTTCAGCTGGGCAGAAAATCACGAGCTTACAAAAGAGCTGTCTGGATGGACTGTGGTATTCATGCAAGAGAATGGATTGGTCCTGCCTTTTGTCAGTGGTTTGTAAGAGAAGTAAGTTAAACCCTTTGTACAATGTCCATTTCAGCTAGTCAGTAGTTTTGTGAATTTTTATTCTGCTCAAGGAACAAAGTGGGAATCTGAAACCAGTAATACCTGACTGAATGATAATAATACCTTGATTTTATGGGCTGCTTTCATGTTTATGAGGACCTCCGAAACCCTGGCTCAATTTATCTTCACCTCCACCCTTGGAAATCGAAATTATCAACTCTGATTAAAAAGAAAAAAAAACAGGGTTCATAGACTTTATGGATTTGTAACAAATAGGAAAACAACCATAACAATAAAAGGTAAGTAGCAAAAGAAAAAAATTCAACTTGTGGTGTTCCAGAGCAACTTTCTGTATTATATTCAGCTCAGAAGGTTCTATATCACTTTGCTTTCCCCTCAAAATGAACTCACATGTGCTATAACAATAAAGAGGTGAAAAAATGGTTGTATTATATTCTCTTGGTATAAATCTGTAATTTAAAAACCAAAAGATCTTTATCATTTATGGATTTAACATTCCCAGTTTCACTGATCTTTTGGTAGTCTTAATAATTGATGACTCAAGGTGATTTCTCATTTTTCCATATGCTTCATTTGAATCATGAGCCATCTGAACTCATGTGTTGAGTGGAGCGTGGGCCCACCTTATAGACCAACCTCTTAATGTATTTATTCCTTTTCTATTCATTTTTAAGAATGTACTGACTTTAGTGGATTAGTTTTTTGTTTTCTGTGGGTTTTTTTTTTTTTCAGAAGAGGGGTGGTAGTGTTGTTTTAACCTTGGCTTTTAGTTTTGAGGGGAAAAAAAATCTCAAAAGAAAACCAATCACTAGTACTGGGAATGAGAGTGAAGAATGAAGTTTCTTAGCCAAAAAATAACCCTACACATTTCTTTAGTCCTGTACTTATAGGAAACCATATGGATACAAGGGATATTTAAATATATTTCATTTGTTTTTCACTATATTTTATGGGTAAATTATGTGCTGTAGTGAGATTTTTGACTTTGAGGACTCTCCTAGGTCTTAGAAAATGCATTTCACAGGTGTTGAAAATGTACTAAATTTGTGGAGTCTGGCTCTCTGCCACAACCAAAAATTATCCTTTGAAAAAGTATCCAATGAAAAAGTATCCTTAATTTTATACATTTAACAAAATTTTCCAACTATTACATCTCAGATTATTAAGTAATTCACTTTCTCTTAAAAGATCATTTCATCCTATAAAAAAACACAAAAGCTACTAAGAAAATTTTAACTCTCTTAACTTGTGTCAATCACTTAATGTGTACATAAGGCTATAATGTCTGCTGTTTCAAATTTGGTGGGGGGAGAAAATAGTCAATACATAGTATTTATTGTTATAGATTATGGTCCTATGTATTATTGAAGGACATAAGAATGTATCTTCCAAACATTCCAGCTAAAGTTTTAACTCACTCCCAACATATATATCATTTTCTTTATAGCATCTAAACTTAGATTATTTATGTGGTTACTGTCAGTCTTTTTCCCATACTAATTTCAAAAGCAGACCCTCTCTATCTTGTTCACTGCCAAATCAATATATAGAAAAACACCTAGCTATATGTTCAGATATTTCTTAATGAATGGTAAGGACAAGAATCCAGTGGTAATGATGCAGAAAGATTTCTGGGCAATGACTTATTAAATTATCTCATTGCTTATAAGAATACACCATAATGAATCCTACCATAATTTACATTCATAAGAATGGTACCCTAACTAGAATAAGATATATTTCATACTTGTACAATTATATCAAAATGAATTCTACTAGCATGTATAACAACAGTACAATAAAAATCTCATTGGATATAATCACTTGAATTTTTGCAGAACACACAACCTGTATAGCTCTATATAGTAGCCCTGTAACTTGAGGTAAATTTCCAAAGAAAAGAAGGACACAGTGTAATCACAGGAAAAGGAGGAAGCATGTGCAATCACTGACACCTGAGGGCAGTTGATTTTGGATCTAGTACAAGAAGCATCAGTCATTAAGGGAATATAGGTTGGCGGTAGAGTGCTTGCCTAGCATGCACAAGACCCTGGATTCAATCCCCAGTAATACAAAAACAAAAACAAAACTGAAAAATAAATTTAAAAAACATGAACAAGAAGCATCAATTAATATTAGAATCCATTTCCACAAAGATGAGTGAGGAAAGACCACTTCCTCCTTTTCCTTTCTTCCTGCAGAGGGCCATCTTCACATGTGTAGGTGCATCAAGTCATTTCTGTACCTCTGCTACCCTCTCCACTCCTCTTTTACTCTGTCGGGTTATGGCTGCCACTTACCCTCCACTTTCTCATTTAAATTTTAAATTTCACTGTCAGGACAGCAACCATAAATAGTATAATGGAGGCCCAGAGGTCACTCATCCCAATATCCTTACAGGAGCCATGCCAAGGTTTGATAGCCATGTGGTAGCAGTAACTAGAGCATGCCAGTATTTACACATTAAATGCTTTTGTTAAAAATAAATGTTTTCATTTGGACTTAAAGCTCCCATTTCCATTGATGGTGGTATTAGGAGCAGGGAAAATAAGAATGTCAAAGATTTAAATAAGTTTGAAGCTGCCAAACATTTGTACATCATCTCTTTCACACTAACTCAGGCCTTTATTAAATCCTGTCTTCCAGCAGTCCAAGAGAGTCCCCAGGGAATGCCTCTTCCATAGGGTTGCCTCTGCTCTTGTTCAGAAGTCCCACAACTGCCTTCTGGGCTCTCAGTTCAATTTATCTCCTTGTCCTTTCTGGGGACATCAAGGAACCTCTGCCTGCCAGAATCCAGGGATACTCCAGGATGCCATGTCTAGCCCCCTCTTGTCTGACACATGCCATAATTTCCTCCTGCATTTGCCTTCTTCATGGCATATGAGAATCATGTGAGTCATCCTCCCAGAAAGACACATGGTAAGCTGAACATTATTCACCTCAATCTGTTGCTGGTTCCTGTCTCTTGATTTCCCTGGAGTTTCAGCCTCAAAAGAAAGGTGTGGCATCAGAAGCCAAAAGTCTGACTTCCTGCTGTTACTTCATCTCTTTCTGGTGTGTGTTTTCCTAAAAACTCAGCAACTTAAAACAACAAACATTATCTCAGTTCTGGGTCAACAATCCAGATAAAACTTAGCTAGGTGCTCTGGTTCAGGGTCTCTCCCAAGCTACCATCAAGGGCTCAGCTAGAGCCTAGGTCATAAAGATATGTGGCTTGAGTAGGGGAGGATGTGTTAACAAGCTCACTCATAGGGCAATTGACAGACCTTAAGTTCTTACTGACTCTGGGTCGGAAACATCAGTTTCTTGCCACCTGATGGAGAATCCCTGGGCAGTTTGAACCATGGCGACTGGCTTCTCTCATAACTGGTGAGAGAAAGAACAAGAAAGAGCAGGTCCAAGATGGAAACCACAGACTCTGTAACCTAGCACAGAGATGACCTCCCATTGCTTTTGTGGTATTTTGTCCCTTAGAAGTGAGTCACTAGGTCTAGATCACTCTCAAGGGGATGAGATTACACAGAGTATGGAAAATGAAAGGGGAATCTTTGAGACTGCTTGCCACCTTGGTGGGGCTTTCCCCACAGCCACACTGTAATGTTTGAATTGTGAGCTGGAAGGAAATCTATGAATCCTTCTTGGATCCTGATAGAACAGTAGGTTACATAGAGATTACATGCACACTGTTAGTTAGACAACCCTGGTTAGGAATGCCAGCTCTGCCTTTTAAAAGCTGTGCAGTCTTGGCGGCAAGTCATTTAACCTCTCTGAGCCTCAGCAAAATTAGGGTAATAATAGTATGTGACACACTGGGTTATTAGGAGGATTGAATGATATAATACAAGCAAAAGACTTACCAGTGCATCTGGCATATAATTAGCTCTTAAATCAATTCTTATTATTATTACTGGTATCAGTAATTTAATATTTTTAAATAACTCATGTAAAGAACAAATGAAAAGAAAATCATCAAGGACGTAAAAGAACTCAACACTACCAAATAGTATCTAAAAGACATTTATAGATCACTCCCATCCAACAACAGCAGAATACATGTTCTTTTCAAGTACCTATGGAACATAATATGCTAAGAAATAACATATCCTAGGGGGGAAAACAGACTTCAACAAATGTAAAATAATTAAAATTATACAATGAAATTAAGTTAGAAATTGAAAACAGGAAGTTCTCCAAACACTTGGAAATTAAACAGACTTCTTAATTATCCATGGGTCAAAGGTAAAATATCAAGAGAAATTTAAAAATATATTGAACTGGATGAAAATGAAAATACAACTGTGTCAGTCAACTTTTCATTTTTGTGACAAAATACGTGAGAAAAACAACAGAGGAAAGACTTATTGTGGCTCACAATTTGAGTATTCAGTCCACAGTCAACTGGATCCATTGCTTTTAGGCCTGTGGTAAGGCAGAAACATTACAGTAAAAAAGTGTGGCAGAGGAAAGCTGCTTACTTCATGGCATCCAGGAAGCAAAGAGATAAAGAAAGGCCCAGAGATAGGATATACCCTCAGAGGACATGCCCAGAGTGTCCTGCTTCCTCTAAGTTAGACCTGCCTTCTAAAGTTTCCACTACCTCCCAGTAGCATCACCAGTTAGGAACCAAGCCTGCAACACATGAGTCTTTGAGAGGAACATTCCTGGAACCATAACAACATATCAAAATTGTGGGGCATGTGGTAAATCAATGCTGAGAGGGAAATTTATAGCACTAAATGCATGCATTAGACAAGAGAAAAAGTCTCCAGTTATCTAAGCTCTTCTCTCAAGAACCTAGAAGAACAATATAGAATAAATCCAAAGAAAGCAGAAGGAAGTAATATAAATTTAAAAATCCTTGAAATTAAAAGTAGAAAACCATTAGAGGAAGTCAATATAACAAACAGTTCTTTTAAAGGATAAATAAATTGGCAAAGCTCCAGCAAAAGAAAGGAATAAATAGAAAATGCAAATTCCAAAATCAGTAATGGAATTACAGGAACTATCACTGTAGAGACCCTCCAGATATCAAATTAATAGGGAATATCCTGAATAACTGCACACATATAAATTTGACCAGCTAATTAGAAAACATTATTACAACACATCTATAAAATAATTCAAATATCACTATGATTATTGATTATTGGATTCAGGATTTTTAAATAACCAAAGCATGAAATCTTAAGGCTCACAGGCTTCCACTGGAAAATTCTACCAAATATTTTTTAAAAAGACTTCAACACTCTCTTCCAGAAAATAGAAGAGGAAAGAACACTTTCAATTTGTTTTATAAAGCTATAGATCCTTCATAAAAATGAAAAAATAAATATTAGCCAACAGAATTTGGCAATAAATAAAAGTAATTATGTACCAGGAACAGGTGAAGTTTATACAAGGGCTTCAAGACCACTTCAATACTAAAAAGTTAATAATGCAGTTCTTCCTATTATTAGCTAAAGAAAAACAAAATAAATGATCTTATCAATTGGTGCAAAGAAAGCTTTTGACAAAATTAACTTGCAGTCATTATAAAAAAAACTTTCAGAAAAATAGAAATAAAGAACTTCCTTAGTTTTATAAAGAGCATCTATAAAAACCTACAGTAAACATTATAACTAACAGTAAATGACTGAATGCTGTCTCTCTAAAATTCAGTAACAAGGCGGGCATGTCAATCTCACCTCTCTTAGTTAACATAGTGCTAGAAGTTTTAGCAAATGCCATCAGGCAAAAAAAGGAAATAAAATTCATGCAGATGGAAAAGGAATAAATAAAAATTTTCCTACTTGAAAATGATGTGATTTTCTCCATAGATGATCCCAAGGAATCAACAGAAAAATTCTGCAATAAATGGAACTGGTGAGTTCCTCATGGTCACAAACACAAGATAAATATACAAAATCAGCTATATTCCCATGTAATAGCAAAGAATACATCAACACTGAAATTTAAAAATACAGTATCATGTACAATTCATCAAAAATGAGAATACATCAGTACTAAAATTTAAAAATACAGTATCATGTACAATTCATCAAAATGAGAAATATTTAAGTGTAAATCTAAGAAAACATAGGAATTAAGCACTGAAGACTACAAAATGATGGTGAAGGAAATCTAAGTAAGAGGGGAATTATCATTGATTGGAAGTCTCAGAATATAGTAAAAATGTCAGTTCTCCCCCAAGTTTTGATAAATAGACTTAATACAATTCATATATAATTTCTAGCAAGATTTTTTATAGATAAAGGTAGGATTATCCTAAAACTTTTGTGTGAAGACAAACTAGAAAACCTGAAACTATTTTGAAAAAGAAAAGTGAAGAGGGAAAAATCATTCTAACCAATTTTAAGTCATGTCATTTACCTATAATAATCAAGATTATATAGTATTTGTAAAGGGATAGACATAGATGAAGGGAACAGAATAGAGAAATCAGAAATCAATCCACACAAATATTCCCAACTTATTTTTGACAAAGGTGCAAAAACAATTCAATGAAGGATAGAAAGCCTCTTCAACAAATGGTACAGGAGCTACTAGACACAGATAGCCAAAAAGACTGACCCCCAATTTAAGTCTAATACCCATTTTGATGCTCAAAATGGATTATGAACTTAAATGTAAAATGTAAGACAACAAAGGTTTTAGGGAAAGAAAAGCATAAGAGAAAATCTTTAGGGTCTATAGTTAGGCAAAGAGTTCTTCAATTTGACACCAAAAACATGCTTCATAAGAAGAAAAACTGGCAAAATGCACATTATCAAACTTAATCAAAATTTAAAAGTTTTGCCTATGGAAGATGCTGTTAAGAGGGTGAAAAAGACAAACTACATAATGGAAGAAAATATATGCAAACCACATATCTAAAAAATGACTCATAATTGAAATAAACTCAAAACTTGATAGCAAAAAAAACCAAAAATCAATTATAAAGTGGGGCAAAATACATGAAGATATATTTTACCAAAGAATATATATACAGGTACCAAACACAATGAGTTATCACCACATACCTTTTCAGAATGGCTAATTTAATTAAATATTATATGGACACATAGGTCTATATCTCTACATCTGTAGATATGTGTCACCAAATGTCAGAGAGGATGCAGCAAACCAGACCACGCACACATTTTGGGTAGGAATGTAAAAGGGTAGAGCTACTCTTGAAAACAGTTAGCAATTTCTTTTAAAATTAGACATACAGCTACCATATGACCCAGTAATTACACTGCTGGCATTTGTCCCAGAGAAATTAAAACTTATGCTCACTCAAAAACCTGTGCTCAAATGTTTATAGCTGCTTTATTTATAATAGCCAAAAACTGGAAACAACCCAGCTATCTATCAGTAGGCAAATACTTAAACTAATTGTTACTACATGATTGCACAGAAAACTATTCAACAATTAAAAGGAACAAACTACTGATTCACAAAACCACCTGGATGAATCTCAAGAACATTATACTGAATGAAAAAGAACATCCCAAACAGATACATACTGTATTTCATTTATGTAATTTATTTGACAAACTGATGGAAATGAAGAATAGATTAATGGTTGCTCAAGGTTAAGTAAGATGGTGAGTGTGGGGCGGGAAGGGCAACATCAGGTATCCTTGTGATGATGGAAATGTTCTGTATCTGGACTGTATCAATGCCAATACCCTGATCGAGATACTATACTATAGTTTTGCAAGATTTTGCCATTGAAAGTAAGTGGGTAAAAGGATATACAGTATCTCTGTGTACTATTTCTTATAGTTACATATGGATCTGTATTTAACTGGAAAAGTTTTTTATAAAAATAATGGTTGGGCCCCATATCCCTGATTTCCATTCTTTGTAGAAGAAGGTGCTATCACTTTCTTAAAGCAATTTCATCCCTGCCCTCTTCCTTACTGTGTGTTTTAGTTAGGTTTTTGATGCTGTAACCAAAATACCTGATAAGGACAACTTACAGAAAGAAAAGTTGAATTTGGCTCATGGTATCAGAGGCTTACTCCATGGTCAAGTAACTCCATTGCTGTGCGTTCAAGGTGAGGCAGAACATCATGGCGGAAGGGTGTGGTGGTGAAGTGCTGCTCCATTCATAGTGACTAGGAAGCAAAGAGTGAGAGGGGGGAAAAGGTCACAAAGAAGATAAACCCTTTCAGGGCATGCCCCCAGTGCCCCACCTCCTCCAGTCATGTTCCACCTGCCTGCAGTTACCATCGGTTAGTCCAATCAAAGTAGGATGTACTGATTTGATCACAATTCTTGTAATCTAATTATTTCACTTTTGAAAATTTCTGCATTGATATAGGAGCTTTGGGAGGGACATCTAATATCCAAACCATAACATAGAATAACCCTCATTAACAGATCCTGATTCTCTTCCCTGAAAACAGAAGTATCAATCCATTGCTCTGGCTGCATCCGTCCATCTCTTCTTTGGCCAGCTTGATTGTTATATACCATGCCCTTAGAGCCACTTCCACTTCTGCCCCAAATCCAATTTAGCAGATCAATCCATGGATATTCATTTTGAAAGCACAGAGCTCAGAAAAGAGTAATACAGAAGCAAGCTAACAGTCTTAAATGATTGGTGAGATGGGTTTCATTATTTTGTTATTTTAAATTTTTCTTAAATAAATTCATTATCTTAAATAATCAATAGTGTTTAATTGATAGACATTTTCAAAATGCAAAAATATACCACAAAACTCATGGACTTTCATCTTTTATTGATGATAATTTAATTATTTTTAAAAATATAAAGCTACCACTTTTCTGATTTCAACATTCGCTATCTTGTTTCTCCAAATATCACAAAAATGTTTATAATGCAAACAAAACAAAGGAAGTAGATTGTGAAATCTTTCTTTTGTTGAATGCTTGCTTATATATGGTTAGCAGAACCATTGCTAATGTTATATTTATGATAGCATGGTGTTTGGGGGTGTTGGGGGAGAAAGGATCACAAATCTAATAGGTTTACTGCTGGAATGTATACTACAGATGTTCCCTTCACTGTAAACCAAATTTTAAAAGCTTTTAAAAATACTACCATTTGCTAACAAATTTTTCTTAAAATTGTCATGGGAAAGAGCTGATACAACTACTAAATTAATACTAAATAAATAAACCTAAAATAGATCTATTAGTGAAAGGAAACAAAAATAGATAAATATGCAAAATTTGGAGGTTATCTTTCTGCAAAAGTGAACATATACTATTTATAGGAGAGTGAAACATAAACCTGAGGGTGGTGGAGGACAGGGAACAAAGGAAATAGCAAGCAGATCCTTGTAAAGGAAGACTCTCACAAAACCTAAAAGTAATGAACTGGAAAATTAAAAATAAAAGAAATTGCCAAGTTAAAAATAGAGTTTAAAAACAGTTTGGCAGTTCCTCAAAAAGTTAAACATAGAGTTACCATGTGACCCAAATACTCTACTCTTATGCATATTCCCAAGAGAATGAAAAACAAGTATCTACACAGAAACTTGTGCATAGATATTCATAGCAGTATTATTCATAGTGCTCAAAAGGTCTTCATTAGCTGATAAATAAATGTTTTTAAATGTGGTACGTCCACCCAAGGATATTATTCAACCATAAAAGTACTGAATCAATAAGACAAGCTACAACATGGATGGACCTTGAAAACATTAAGCTAAGTGAAATAGCACAGACACAAAAGGTCAGATGATACATAATTGCATTTATTTGAAATGTCCAGGATAGCCAATCCACCAAGACAGGAAGTAGGTTACTGGTGGATTAGTGAAACAGGAGTTGGAGCTAACTGCTACCAAGTTCATTTTGGGGGTGATGGAAATGTTCTAGAATTAGAAAGTGATAATGATTACACATCTTGTAAACATACTAAAAAGTACTGAATTATATACTTTCAGGTGGTGAATTTTATGTTATATGAATTATATGTCATTAAGGAAACAATAAAGTACTGATACATGTACAACATGGATGAACCTTGAAAACATTATGCTGAATAAAGAATGTCAGTCACAAAAGAACACCTGACTGTCCTTACCTGTATGTCCAAAATAGGGGAATTTATAGAGCCAGAAAAATAGATTAGTAGTTGTCTGTGGCTGGGGAAGATGATCAGGTTGGGGTAGGTTGAGAGTTAAGGAGCATGGGGTTTCTTTAACAGATGATGTAAATCTTATGAAATTATATAGGGGCAATGGTTGTACAACTCTGAATTTACTAAAAACTACTGTATTGTATACTTAAATGGATAGATTAATATAAGGTATGTGAACTTTATCCAAATAAAGCTGTTATTTTTTTTTAAATAGCATTTCCTTCTTATTGATCACTACATTTTCAGCATTCTGCATTGTGGGGGTCAACAGAGGTTTAAGTCACAGTCACTGCACCCAGGGAGTCTACACTTCTATTTGAGGAGAAATATTTATGTGCAGAGAACAGCATAAAATGGTGCATCTTTAGGAGCTAAGTTATATTGATCATAGTGCCTGATGAATTAAGGAATCAGAGAAATCTACAAAATCTTGAAGACAGGGTGTGGGGATGCTTTGTAGAGATGAGTCTCAAGTTAGGTCCTGAATGAGAAACAGGAATTTGATCAGGGAGATAAAAGAGTGTCCCAAGACAGGGGTATGACTAATGTTGAGAGTGAGCATGACACACCTGCATGCACGTCTGTGTTGGGGGGGGGGGTGTAGGTCAGCAATGTAACAGCCTACAGTCAGTGTAAGTAGATTCTAATGCAATAAGGAGACTGGCTGAAATAGTACAGTAAGCCTTGGAAGCCCAGCAGAGTTTGGTCCAATGAAGTAAAATGAGGAAACAGTGATAAGTTATGAAAAGCATGTGTCATTATCAGAAAGTTTTAAGATGGAAGGCAGTGACACATGGAAAAGAGGAAGAAGAGCCCAGAGTGAGGGTGACTGACTAAAAGTGTATGGGCACGAATCTATGCATGGACAGAAAGAGTGGATGTAAGAATGGAAAGTGAAAAAAGCATGTGAGAAGAGTTAGAGGAAGAAAATCTTTCAACCTACCAAATGCTTACTTAGCACTTCTTTTTATGTTAAGGCGGCTTGCTAAGTCCTATAATAGTACAAGTACTGTATTGCAGTGCACATGACATTAATTCTTTCTCAATGCATTTACAATTCCACTGGGGGAATAAGACACAGAAAAAGGCATCAATAAAGGAAGTATTTTAGGAATTGATTGCCTTGATATGAGAATGAAAAGACAGAATAGGTCAAGGACAACAAGAGGCCCAAGAGAGTGATAGTAGCATTGAAGTTGGGGAGCATCAGCAGATTTGTAGTATCATTGGTCTGAAGGGAAGCACCCAAAACAGCACTACACTAAGCAGGTGAAACTATTATTTAAAAAGTAATTACTAAGTATTTACCACATAGGAGGCCAGGCACTACTAAAGTATTGTGGATATTAAGGGAGGGGAGAGACATCAAATACTCTGCTTTCAAGCAGCTTGATTCTCCTGGACCAAAAGAATGAAATACCCTTTAATGACAGGTGAAAGTGATTGTGCGAGCAGACAAAATGAATGAATACCTGATTCACAATCCTAATTTGGACAGGCCACAACCAGGAATAAGTTCCATAACAAAGTTGTATCTAAGTACTTTTCTTGTCTCTATTGCACAATCTGATAAGTAGAAAAAAGGGATGGAAGATTACAGCAGTTCATCATTACAAATTCAGGGGGAGTCATATTGTTGTATAAGGTAGGTATGTAATTTTCAGAGGCAACCCATATTTTTATCTCATTTTTTATTACTACTGTGGAAAGACTTCTTTAATTATTTGTTGCCAGTGCAGATGGAATAACATTTGCTTCATTTCTCAGTATCACCTCCAATCAACTAAGGGAATTTGAGCCTTGTTCACTTGAGATTTTGAAATTACTGATCTCCAGGATTTGAGTATCACAAACTATGGTGGTGCTCAGGGTCATACATAGCACTTAATTTTTGCCTCAAATGAGTCTACATTGCTGGGGAAAATTTAACCAGTGTCTTTATTCATATAATATTTAGAAAATAACTCAAGGAAATACTTATTTGATGTCCAAGAGAGGAAGATAATTCTAAGCTTAAAATGTAAGAGAAAAAAAATTTTAAAGTTATTTCTAAAATCCTGAAGGAAAAAAAAGCAAAGAGGAAGGCATAAAGGAATGATTGCAGCCCTGACTACATTAAAATATTTTAATGGATTATTTAATGATGAAGACTAATGTTGATGATATGCACTGTTACGTCAAAACACACACAGCATGAATGTCATAATTTCAGTATTATAAAATCTACATCTAAGACATATGTACTTGAAAAATATACTAAAAACTAAAATAGGATAAAATTATCTGTGAGTTTTATTTTCTTTTTTATGCTTTTCTGAATTTTCCAAATTTTCTATATTAAACAGGACCAAAAATGATTGTGTTTTAAACATAAATTTAACCCAGACAAAATTGAAAACCATTCAAGTTAAACTAAGTTATGTTTGAGTCATATATTCCTGTGGGTATTTTACAATCTGTGGTTGAATTCTATTTTACTCAGTGGAAGACCAAAGATAATGCAAGGGTTTGTGAGAAAATCATGGGAATCTAAAGAGTCTGAATTGGAAAGTTTTTCCAGACTTTGAAGATATACATACTGGTGAATGTAATTTGATCTATTAAAGGAAGGCAGTAGCACAGAAAAGAAAAACTAAAATTTTCCCTGATTGCCCAGGTGAGCCTTGATATTACTCTGCTGTCTACATAACATGAAACTTCAGGCTTCCAGGCTCAGCTTGATTACTGGAAAATAGCCTCCATTGCACGCTCCCACCACCACAGTACTCTACTCAGCACCATGGTAATAGCTAATCCTAGTGCCAAAATCTGACATGTGATTCAGATACACTATTGTAGATAATTCAATACCCAAAAATAAGAATAGGAGACTTCTGGGGAAGGGAGTTATTTCCAGGGAGGTTAGGTGGTAATATTTGGATGCTGTGATGGGTTGAATGTAAAGGACAAAGCTGTAAATAAGACTTAGAGTAGTGTTTGTGGGAGAAGTTCTCCATCTGGGAAGACTTTCCAGAATGGGAAGATTCTTTCTCCCAAGGTTCAAGAGTTTTCCAGGGAATACTTCTTTTGCATAATCATCTCTTTTTGTCTTGTTATTTTTTGCTGCTTATTAAAAGTAAAACTATGACATAAACCCTCAAGTATGGGTGTGAACAAAGTCTTTGGTTAAGAAATTTATCGCTAAAAATAAATCTTTTTAAGAAGAGACCTGAGGTTCTCGGAACGGAACTGGCCCGCTAGTGAGAGCCTTTCTGACCAGAACAAGCTCCGAGTCCCGGAGCCCTTGCAGCGCAGTGTACTCCGGCAAAGAACCAGCGGAGAGCCTCGATCTGCAGGCAGCCTCTGGGATTAGGGCAGGGCAGCCAGAGACCTCTTCAGGCAGCTCTGCCCACTCCGGCTGCGGACTCTCTTCACGGGGCGATCCAAGATGGCGGCCTAGAGGGAGACTGCACCCCCAGTCGCTCCAGAACCCAGGAGTTAAGAAGGGGAGGCATTGAGAGACTCGGACTGAAGTGGAGCCACGGGTGAGTCTGCCCACTGGGTAAAGCTAAGCCTGGGTGGCAGGCCCAGATAGAGGTGGCTTATCGGAGCCGGGCAGGGCAGCTAGAGTCATCCACAGGCAGCCTTGCGCACTCCGGCGGTGGGCCCCGCCCACACAGCCAGCTTCTCCAGGTTCTCGGAACGGAACTGGCCCGCTAGTGAGAGCCTTTCTGAACAGAGCAGGCTCCGAGTCCCGGAGCCCTTGCAGCGCAGTGTACTCCGGCAAAGAACCAGCGGAGAGCCTCGATCTGCAAGCAGCCTCAGGGATCAGGGCAGGGCAGCCGGAGACCTCTTCAGGCGGCTCTGCCCACTCCGGCTGCGGGCTCTCTTCACGGGGCGATCCAAGATGGCGGCCTAGAGGGAGACTGCACCCCCGGTCGCTCCAGAACCCAGGAGCTAAGAGGGGGAGGCATTGAGAGACTCGGACTGAAATAGAGCCACGGGTGAGTCTGCCCAATGGGTAAAGCTCAGCCCGGGTGGCAGGCCCAGATAGAGGTGGCTTAGCGGAGCCGGGCAGGGCAGCTAGAGTCTTCCCAAGGTAGCCTTCCACACTCTGGCAGTGGGCTCTTCCCACACGGCCAGCTGCACGGTGCAGGCCCACCGTGAGCATTTCCACACAGAGCCAGTTCCAAACCATGGAACCAGTAGGGGGCTAGGGGCAGTTTTCTTCGGATGAGCTGCTTTATCAGATTCCTCCAAGACATCAGGCTACTGAAGGCTGGGAGGTGATACACTGGAAATCTACTGGGACACTATAAGCCAATAGTGGAAAACTGCAATATCTCAGGGTCCCACTGACAACTGACCAATATGAGAAAACAAGGGAAGAAAATGTCCCAAACAAACCTAGATACTACATCAATAAAACCCAATGACAGCAGAGCAGAAGAAATGTCAGAAAGGGAGTTCAGAATGTACGTAATTAAAACGATCAGGGAAGCTAATGAGGAGATGAAAGAGCAAATGCAGGCATTGAAGGAGGAGATGAAAGAGCAAATGCAGGCATTAAATGATCGCACCAATCAACAGTTAAAAGACCAAATACGGGAAGCAAGAGATCATTTCAATAAAGAGTTAGAGATACTGAAAAAAAACCAAACTGAAATCCTTGAAATGAAGGAAACAATAAACCAAGTTAAAAACTCCATAGAAAGCATAACCAATAGGATAGAACACCTGGAAGAAAGAACCTCAGACATTGAAGACAAATTATTTAATCTTGAAAGCAAAGTTGGCCAAACAGAAAAGATGGTGAGAAATCATGAACAGAATCTACAAGAATTATGGGATATCATGAAAAGGCCAAATTTAAGAATTATTGGGATTGAGGAAGGCTTAGAGAAACAAACCAAAGGAATGAACAATCTATTCAATGAAATAATAACAGAAAATTTCCCAAATCTGAAGAATGAAATGGAAAACCAAATACAAGAGGCTTATAGAACTCCAAACATACAAAATTACAACAGACCCACACCAAGGCACATTATTATGAAAATACCTAACATACAAAATAAAGACAGAATTTTAAAGGCTGCGAGAGAAAAGAACCAAATTACATTCAGGGGGAAACCAATAAGAATATCAGCAGATTTTTCAATCCAGACCCTAAAAGCTAGAAGGGCCTGGAACAACATATACCAAGCCCTGAAAGAAAACGGATGCCAACCAAGAATCTTATACCCAGCAAAACTTACCTTCAAATTTGACGATGAAATAAGATCCTTCCATGATAAACAAAAGCTAAAGGAATTTACAAAAAGAAAGCCAGCATTACAGAACATTCTCAGCAAAATATTTCATGAGGAAGAGATGAAAAACAACGATGCAAATCAGCAACAGGAGGCGCTAGCCTAAAGGAATAGCCAAATAAAGGAGAAACCAAATCATGTCAAAAACAAATATGAGTCAATTGACTGGGAATACAAATCATATCACAATAATAACCCTGAATGTTAATGGCCTGAATTCATCAATCAAAAGACACAGACTGGCAGATTGGATTAAAAAGAAAAATCCAACAATATGCTGCCTGCAAGAGACTCATCTCATAGAAAGAGACACCCATAGACTAAAGGTGAAAGGATGGGGAAAAACATACCATGCACACGGACACAGCAAAAAAGCTGGAGTATCCATCCTCATCTCAGATAATGTGGACTTCAAACCAAAACTAGTCAGAAGGGATAAAGAAGGACATTACATGCTGCTTAAGGGAAGCATAAATCAGCAAGACATAACAATCATAAATATCTATGCCCCGAACATTGGCTCATCCACGTACGTCAAACAAATCCTTCTCAATTCCAGAAATCAAATAGACCACAACACAATAATACTAGGCGATTTTAACACACCTCTCTCACCACTGGATAGATCGTCCAAACAAAAATTGAATAAAGAAACTATAGATCTCAACAACACAATCAGCAATTTAGACTTAACGGACATATATAGAATATACCATCCAACAAAGAACGAATACACTTTCTTCTCAGCAGCACATGGATCCTTCTCTAAAATAGACCATATTTTATGCCACAAAGCTACTGTTAGCAAATACAAGAAGATAGAGATACTACCTTGTACTCTATCAGATCATAATGGATTGAAATTAGAAATAAATGACAGAATAAAAAACAGAAACTTCTCCAATACCTGGAGACTAAATAATACACTATTATATGATGAATGGATAACAGAAGACATCAGGAGGGAAATAAAAAAATTCTTAGAAGTAAACGAGAACAAAGACACATCATATCAAAATCTCTGGGACACTATGAAAGCAGTACTTAGAGGAAGATTTATTTCATGGGGTGCATTCAAAAAAAGAAGTAGAAATCAACAAATAAACGACTTAACACTACAGCTCAAAGCACTAGAAAAAGAAGAGCAGACCAATACCAAAAGTAGTAGAAGACAGGAAATAGTTAAAATCAGAGCCGAAATCAACGAAATCGAAACAAAAGAAACAATCGGAAAAATTAACAAAATAAATAGTTGGTTCTTTGAAAAAATAAATAAAATTGATAAACCCTTAGCCACACTAACAAAGAGAAAGAGGGAGAAAACTCAAATTACTAAAATTCGGAATGAACAAGGAAACATCACAACAGACATGAGTGAAATACAAAACATAATTAGAAGCTATTTCGAAAATCTATACTCCAACAAAACAGAAAACCTCGAAGACATCAACAAATTTCTAGAGACATATGAACTACCTAAACTGAACGAGGAGGACATACACAACTTAAATAAACCAATTTCAAGCAATGAAATAGAAGAGGTCATCAAAAGCCTACCAACAAAGAAAAGTCCAGGACCAGATGGGTTCTCAGCCGAGTTCTACAAAACCTTTAAAGAAGAGCTCATTCCAATACTCCTCAAACTATTCCATGAAATAGAAGAGGAGGGAACCCTACCAAACTCGTTCTATGAAGCCAATATCACCCTGATACCTAAACCAGACAGAGACACATCGAGGAAAGAAAATTTCAGACCAATATCCTTAATGAACATCGATGCAAAAATTCTCAACAAAATTTTAGCAAATCGCATACAAATATATATTAAAAAGATAGTGCACCACGATCAAGTGGGTTTTATCCCAGGGATGCAAGGTTGGTTCAACATTCGGAAATCAATAAATGTCATTCACCATATCAACAGACTTAAAGTTAAGAATCACATGATTATTTCAATAGATGCAGAAAAAGCATTTGATAAAATACAGCATCCCTTCATGCTCAAAACACTAGAAAAAATTGGGGTAGTGGGAACATTCCTAAACATTATAAAGGCCATCTACGCTAAGCCCATGGCTAATATCATTCTAAATGGTGAAAAACTGAAAGCGTTCCCCCCAAAAACTGGAACAAGGCAGGGATGCCCTCTTTCACCGCTTCTATTCAACATCGTCCTTGAGACTCTAGCCAGAGCAATCAGACAAACCAAAGAAATTAAAGGGATACGAATAGGAAAAGAAGAACTCAAACTATCCCTGTTCGCTGATGACATGATTATATATTTAGAGGAACCTGGAAATTCCACCAGAAAACTTTTAGAACTCATAAGTGAATTCAGTAAAGTAGAAGGTTACAAGATCAATGCTCATAAATCCAATGCATTTTTATACATAAGTGATGAATCTTCAGAAAGAGAAATTAGGAAAACTACCCCATTCACAATAGCATCGAAAAAAATAAAATACTTGGGAATCAATCTCACAAAAGAGGTGAAAGACCTCTACAATGAGAACTACAGAACACTAAAGAAAGAAATTAAAGAAAACCTTAGAAGATGGAAAGATCTCCCATGTTCCTGGATAGGCAGAATTAATATCGTCAAAATGGCTATACTACCTAAAGTGCTATACAGATTCAATGCAATTCCAATTAAAATCCCAATGATGTACCTTGCAGAAATAGAGCAAGCAATTATGAAATTCATCTGGAAGAATAAAAAACCTAGAATAGCTAAAGCAATCCTCAGTAGCAAGAGCGAAGCAGGGGGTATTGCAATACCAGATCTTCAACTCTACTACAAAGCAATAGTAACAAAAACGGCATGGTATTGGTACCAAAATAGACAGGTAGATCAATGGTACAGAATAGAGGACATGGACACAAACCCAAATAAATACAATTTTCTCATACTAGACAAAGGTTCCAAAAATATGCAATGGAGAAAAGATAGCCTCTTCAACAAATGGTGCTGGGAAAACTGGAAAACTATATGCAACAGAATGAAATTAAACCCCTATCTCTCACCCTACACAAAACTCAACTCAAAATGGATCAAGGACCTCAGAATCAGACCAGAGACCCTGCATCTTATAGAAGAAAAAGTAGGTCCAAATCTTCAACTTGTTGGCTTAGGATCAGACTTCCTTAACAGGACTCCCATAGCACAAGAAATAAAAGCAAGAATCAACAACTGGGATAGATTCAAACTAAAAAGCTTTCTCTCAGCAAAGGAAACTATCAGAAATGTGAAGAGAGAGCCTACAGAGTGGGAGAATATCTTTGCCAACCATACCTCAGATAGAGCGCTAATTTCCAGAATCTATAAAGAACTCAAAAAACTCTACACGAAGAATACAAATAATCCAATCAACAAATGGGCTAAAGAAATGAACAGACACTTCACAGAAGAAGATGTACAAGTAATCACCAGATATATGAAAAAATGTTCAACATCCCTAGTAATAAGGGAAATGCAAATCAAAACTACCCTAAGATTTCATCTCACCCCAATTAGAATGGCGATTATCAAGAATACAAGCAACAATAGGTGTTGGCGAGGATGTGGTGAAAAAGGAACACTCATACATTGCTGGTGGGGTTGCAAATTAGTGCAACCACTCTGGAAAGCAGTGTGGAGATTCCTCAGAAAGCTTGGAATGGAAACACCATTTGACCCAGCTATCCCACTCCTTGGCCTATACCCAAAGGACTTAAAATCAGCATACTACAGAGATACAGCCACATCAATGTTCATTGCTGCTCAATTCACCATAGCCAGATTGTGGAACCAACCTAGATGCCCTTCAGTTGATGAATGGATAAAGAAACTGTGGCATATTTATACAATGGAATATTACTCCGCAATGAAGAATGATAAAATTATGGCATTTGTAGGCAAATGGTCGAAATTGGAGAATATCATGCTAAGTGAGATAAGCCAATCTCAAAAATCTAAAGGACGAATGATCTCGCTGATAAGCGGATGAGGACATATAATGGGGGGTGGGAGGGGCTAGCATTAGGTTTAGGGTTAGGTTTAGAGTTAGGCTAAGGAGAGCGGCAAGAATGAAGGAAAGAAGGACTGTATAGAGGGAAAAGAGGGGTGGGAGGGGTGGGGGGGAGGGGAAAAATAAAATAAACATCATTACCCTATGTAAATGTAAAAAAAATTAAAAAAATAAAAAAAAAGAAGAGACCTTATATTGTCTATATAAAATATGACAAAAGTCAGAAAATCAATAATTGAGAAGGCTAAGCCAGATCAAATATCTAATGAGTTCAAATGAATACACAAATACATCTTTGTTCTTTTAGCAGGGTAGACTACCTGCAATTGAACTCCAGGGCACTGAACCACGGAGCTACATCCCCAGCCCTATTTTGTATTTTATGTATAGAGATAGGGTCTCACTGACTTGCTTAGCACCTTGCTTTTGCTGATACTTGCTTTGAACTCGCGATTCTCCTGCCTCAGACTCTGGAGATGCTGGGATTACAGGTGTGCGCCACCTTGCCTGGCCTACATCTTTGTTTTTAATTACATAATGAAAAATTACTTATCATATAAAAATGATCTTCATTACAAAAATTATCCAACTTTATTTACTACCATCTTGAGTATTTTGATTTGTTTTCTACTAGCTCTTTAGTATCATTATTTTCCCATATTCTCCCATCCTCTTCTTTCTCCAAACTTCTCCTTAATCTGTCACATTCTCAGTGTAACTTTTTCCCTTTATATAATCAATAGCAAGGTCTATATTAATATTTGGTTTAGGTTTAATTAGATTGAAATCCATTGTACTCCACTAGTGATTTAGAGTAGTCTTACTAATCACTGTTTTTATAGGCAGGTCTCCCTTTACACAGTAGCACCAGACTAAAAAATTGAAATCCCAAGCAGTACAAAACTATCTTAATATTTAGTGAAAGATATTGTTCTGTGACTCCTAAAATGTTTTGTCGAAACATTGAAAGCTCCCTTATTCTCAGCTATAAATATATTTGGAAATAAAAAATAGTAAAAACTAGTATTCAATATGTTAACAATTAAAATTGTGAGAAATGTTGAGAATTAAATATCATATTTGTAAGAAAAAAATCTTATTAAGGGTAGTTCAAATTGTGCTTGCCTTCTTATCTCTGTATAATTTACAACACGAAATAAACATCTTGTGTAAAAAATATGCTTTGGTAAATTGTCATTTTCATTTCTCAGTTGGGTCAGCTTCCAACATCAGCTTCTTTTCCTTTACTTTCAATGTCATAAAATATCTCTGAGCGTTTTTTTAATGTAAAATGTGGCCTGTGTCATCTTTATTCTTTTCATCAATTACTTTCTTCATCTATGTTTGGAGATATGTCTGGCTGCCTCTCTAGAGGAGTGGGTTGGCAGAGAACATTCCCAGTTGGCTGTTTATTCTAAACTCCATTTAGGTTTGGTTCGAAGTTAACCTCCAGCACTATCACTTTTCTTTGCTGTACTTTCATCTGAATTGGACAATTCCTTCTTTTCATCACCCATGTTTGTAAAATACCATATAAAGGTTTATTACAGTTTAAAAAAAAAAAGGCAACACAGCTACACATTTTGCTGTCTGTGTATATACTGAATAGGAGATGTACAGTGACCAGTCACCCACTGGCAGACAAAATTGGCTTCAGATATTGATGTGCATCTGTTATTCGCATAGCGCTCTGTAGACTGAAGATCTAGCAGTGGTAACTGAAAATGGCACTGTTTGTGAGAACTGTTGTTATCTAATTAAACCCATGATAACTGAATTTGGTATATATCAGAGCTGTGCAAAGAGAAGACACCTGTACTTTCTTCTATGGTAAGTAAAAGATCCTTATTGAATCTTAATAGTGCCACAAAATTGGTCCTACTTCTTCTTACGAGTAGATACGACTAACCATTGTTATTAGGTTATCTTGGTGTAAAACTTCTAGAACTCTGAAGTGATATTGCTTAGGAAAGAGTAGACATGCATCTTATATTCTTCCTTACAATACATTCCAAATATTTCTCTATCATTAGAATATATAGATAAATAGACATTTTCCAGTCCTCACGTGCCCTGTTAGATTAGTCATTCTGGGTGGTTCTAAGTATAAATCAACTAAATATAAAATAGAACTCGAACTTACAAGAGCCACACATTATTTTCAGTTATTCATCTATCGTTATCAAAACCTATTTTCCATGTTATTTTCAAACTGTTATTTAGTTGAACATTTTGTATTTAATAAGTATCTTATAGTATGACATCATCTTTATAGATTAAGTTCCCCCCAGTGTTTTTTTTTTATTTATCTAGACACTCCTCCTTAATTATTTTGGTGTTTCCTGTCCTAAATAATTTTACTCAACTCAAGTCCAGATGAGAACATTTTCCTGATTGATGGTGACTGTGCCTCTTCCTTTGCCCTCAACTGTGACATGCTTAGTTCTCCTAGTGTGCCCTTCATTGAATGTGTGGTTATTATTTTTAGGACCTATGCAGAGATTCTGATAGGAAGACAAAAATAGAATAAATCTTAAAAGCTACCCTTTTTAAAGCCAGACACACTAATCTCCAAAATGATGACCCCATATTCCAAGTTGTCATGGAACACTAAGAAAGGAACACCCAACCAAATCTGAAAATTGTGGACAGAAGTGAAAATCTTGTGCATAGTTTTATCACACAAAGACTTGAGTGATGACAAAAATTACCTTCCATTTTAATCAAGCTTTATCTGGTGAATTATGATCTGTGATATTCCATCAAAATAGTCTTGGTAGGTGGTGAATACCAAATAGACTCATTCTCTTGTCTTTCTTAATTAACTTCAGTAATGCCCTAATCTAACACCACACATCATTTTCCTGAAAGAAGATAATGGCACACTTTTATTGATTTCTTTTTCATTTAAAATTAAAATCAGTTTCAGAGAAGCATATTTTAATAAATTAAAGTAAGGTGAGTGCAGTTCCCAGGGCTCACCACACTGCGGCGTGTGCTGCATTGTTTTGTGACTAGCTTTCAGATCACGACCACTTCAGTCTTCTCATGAGCAGCAATAATCAAGAATAAAACTAAGTATGTCCAGATGCAACTTGATTAGCAGGCATCTCCTTTTCCATATATATGGGTGTTGTGTATTGATTGATAGAGTTCTTTGCACTAGAAGAAAAGCACACCCCTACATTCTTTACCATATGTCAGAATAGTAGGCAATAGACACATGGTCATGTTTTTTCTAGAAACCCCCAACTAAACCATAAAAAAGAAATGATCTGTGTCCTATTATTTAATTAATTCAAGTAAGACAGTCTCTCAGTCATCCTTTTCAGTATTTAACAGTCATCACATCGTGATCATTCTTGCTTTGTCTGACCAGATGGAGAATAACTGCAATTCTTAGAGAGTTATAAAAATCACAAATACAGCATATGCAATACAATGACACCCTTCTTGTTTGTCAGAGGAAGAACACGTTCTGGCAAATCTTGAAAATTAAATCCATTCCAGAATAGAACACTGGGAACAGCTTCCTAGATTAATATATTATTTAGAAATGAATATTTTAAAATTATATTAATGACCTTAAAAAATATAGAATAAAAATTGACAGGATAAAAAGCCATGAACTCAAAATATGAGCTTTTTAGCATAACTCTCAATGACTAAACAGCAATTTTTAGTAAAAATATAGATGATATCAACAAAACAATGAACAATCCAATATACATATCCATGTACATACCCACAATCCACACTAAATAATTAGAAACTGTATATTCTTTTTCTAGCATAACTCGAGCATTCACAAAAATTGATTATACACTGTCAAAGAGCAAGTCTTAACAAAGTATCTTCATTATGTAGAACCCATTCTCTGACTATAATGCAGTTGTTAGAAATTATTTTTTTAAAAACTTTTAGAAACTCATTTAAAAACAAATGTTTATAAGTAATTTATAGTTAAATCAAGGACTTTTTTAATATTTAGAGGTGAATCGTAAGACTAATATATACAGAAACAAAAGAATGCAACTAAAGAAAATATAGTTTTTTGTTTTGTGGTACTGGGGATTGAACTCAGGGGCTCTACCACTGAGCTACAACCCCAGCCCATTTTATTTTTATTTACTTTATAAAATTTTGAGACAGGGTCTTGCTAAGTTGCCCAGGTTGGCCTCAAGTTTGCAATCTTACTGCCTCAGCCTCCTGAGTAGCTGATTACAGACATGGTGGACACTGTACACAGTGGGGAATTTATAATTTTAAATAAGCATATTAGAACAGAATAAGACTCTAAATTAGTGAGCCAAGTTTTCAACTCAAGGGATTAGGAAAAAAAGGAAAAGAGTTAACAAAAGAAAGAGATAAGGAGCAGAACACAATGGGAAAGCAAAGAGAAAGAAAAGCTATATTTCTCCTGTTGTGTCTTTCTTTTCTATTTAATGAATTTCTCCTCTATGCCTGGATGGTTTCAGGGCTAAATTCTACCACTTCGGGAGCTAATAATTCAAGTATATTTAAAAATAGTTCTCAAATTACATTATAATTATAACCCCAGTACTAAACTAGACAAGGACAAAATAAGAAAGGAAGTTATAGGCCTATCTCATGTAGGATCATACATATAAATATTAGCAACCTGAATCCAGCAAATAAATTAAGACATATGATGACCAAATGGGCTTATCCCAGAATACAAGGATTGTTTAACAATAAAAAATTACTTAGAGAAATCATCATAATAACCACCAAAGAATTACATCCATAAAAGAAGAAAAGTCATTTGCTCAATTCAACATCTGTTAATGACAACAAACAAGACCCAAAGAATAAAGCACTTTATACCTTAATGCAACTGATCATAGTTTCAAAATTAATGTGAAGGAGAAGAATCAAAAATACCCAAGATGATTTTGAACTAATACATAGGGAGATACTTCCTACAGACTCACCAGATTCTTTATGAATCATGGTGTGAAATGGGTAATGATATAGACCAAAGTGCATTAGAGTAATTTCATCCACTAGCAGAAACTTATTATTTGACAGAGGGAGCACGTTAACTCCCTCTGTTCATTGCAGATGGGAGTGTTTACTGATCTACAGAAAAAAAACAACAAAAACTAGTAAAGTTGATGGCATGAAAATTCATGATTGAACAAATCTATATATTTGTTTTAAAGAAACTCTCATATGTCTAGGAGAAATGTACAAGAATATCTATTGCAACAAAACAGTGAAACAGCAAATGCAATCTAAGTGTCCAAGAAAATAAAGGATTGATATATTGTTGTATGTTACTTATAATGGAATACCATTTAAAAGTTATGATGAATAAACTCTCACCTTAATAAATGTCAAAGGGCTGGGTTGTGGCTCGGTGGTAGAGCACTTGCCTAGCAAGTATGAGGCACTGGGTTCACTTCTCAGCACCATATAAAAATACAAATAAAATAAAGATAGTCCATCTTTATTTTAGATGTGTCCATCTACAGCTAAAAATATCTTTAAAAAATAAATAAATAAATAAAAATGTCAAAAAATATACTGGAAAAAAGACAATGTAAATTCATGCATGATGATCTCATTTGGATAAAATTTCAAAGCATGCATGCAGTGTTATATACTATTCGTGAATCCATATGTGGAATAAAACATACATTCTTGCATGGTAATGATAACATCAAATTTCAGATTGGTATCACCTTGGTGGAGGGGAAGAAAATGGGGTCATAGAGTGATAAAAGGGGGCCTTTATTTTTACTTAAAATATCCCAAATCTTTTTTTAAAGTTGTGATAAATATAGCAAGATATGTTGGTGGGTACATAGTAATATATTTTATCTATTTGCTTAAAATATATTGTAATTTAAAAAGGAATAATGGGTCAAAGGTGAAATTGAAAGACAACATATCAAAACTTATGTAATGCAGTAAAAGTAGTAAGAAATAAAGGTTCAATACATGCCTAACATTAAAAAATGTAGGCATGTATTGAATAAGAATAAGCATAAGATAATGCCTCAAGGAGTTAGACAAAGAACAAACTAAACCCAAAGATAGCAGATGGAAGGAATATTAAAGATCAGAATCAAAATAAGTCAAAGAAAGAATATTAAAAAATCAATAAAACCAAGTTTGGCTTTTTGAAAAAATAAACTCCTGGCCAAACTTAGAAGATTCAAATGAATAAAATAAAAAATGAAAGTAGAGAAACAGGAAACATATATATAACAGAAGCCTCCAAAATAAAGAGGATAATAAGGGACTATTGTCCATTCAATCACCAAAAAACTGAATAACCTAAAGGTAATGGATAAATTCCTAGAAAAATATAACCTGTCAATATTGAATCATGAAGAAATAGAAAACTTGAACAGATCAACAAGAGGGAGAGTGTAAAAATAAAACCTTCCAACAAAGAACAGACCAGGACTTCATGGCTAAATTCTATCAAATATTCAAAGATTACTATTAATACTTCTTAAACTTTAAAAATAGAGCTAGGAAGAATATTTTCAAACACAGTTTACAAGGTCAGCGTCACATTTTCTGAGGCAAAAACTACAAGAAAGCTAAAGGTCAATATCTTTGATGAACATTGATGCAAAAATCAATAAAATATTAAATTCAGCACATCAAAAAGATTATATGTTACAATCAAGCAGGATTTATTCTTGGCATGCCAGACTGTTTTAGCATATGCAAATCAATCAATGTGATGTACCACATTAACAGACTGAGAGATTAAAATGACATAATTACCTCAATTGACAGAGAAAAAGCATTTGAGAAAGTTCAGCATCCTTCTTAATTTAAAAAAAAAAAAACTGGATATGGAAGGAAAGTACCTAATTATAATAAAAGTCATTTATGTAAAACCCATGACTAACATCAAAATCAACAGGGAGCTGCTGAAAACTTTTCCCCTAAGATCTGGTTCAAGATAGGGATACCCATTCTTATCACTTCTTCCAACAGAGTAATGAAAGTACTAGCAAGAGCAATCAAACAAGAAAAAGAAAAGTCATCCAAATCAGAAAGGAAAAATTAAAATCATCTCTATTTACAGATGATGTGATCCTTCCACACACATATACCATCTATCAGAACTAATAAGTGAATTCACTAAAGTTGCAAGATACAAAATCAACATATAAAAATCAGCATCAATTCTGTACACAAATAGCTGGAAAAGAAATTGAAAAAAAAAATCCCATTTATAATAATATCAAAAAATAGGGATAAATTTAACCAAAGAGGTAAAAGACTTTTACACTAAAAACAATAAAACATTGACAAAAGAAATGGAAGATGATATAAATAAATGGAAAGATAGCCTGTGCTCATGGATTAAAAGGATTAATATTGTCAAAATGCCCATACTACCCAAAACAATATACAAATATAACACAATCCCTAACAATTCTAATGGCATTCTACACAGATATAGGGAAAAACAATTCTAAAATTCACAGAGAACCACTATAAAAGCTGAATAGCCAAAGCAATACTGAGAAAGAAAACGTTGGAGGCATTATACTTTCTGATTTTAAATTTTATTACACCAAAACTCTAGTATTCAAAACAGTATGCTACTGGCATAAAAACAAACATAGGTCAATCAATGGAACAAAATAGCACAGAAATAAATCCAAGCATTTATAATTAACTAATTTTTGACAAGGGCACCCAGAGGACACAATGGGAATCTTGTATAATATATAAAAATCAATACAAAAGAGATAATCAATGCAAAATAGGTAATTATCTATCTTTCTATCTATCTATCTATCTATCCACCCATCCATCTATCTGGATGACCTGAAACCACAAAACTCCTAGAAGACAATCAGGGCAAATCTCCTTGATTATTGACCTCAGCCTTGAAATTTGGGCTACCACACCCAAAACCCCTACAAAAAGCAAAAATAGGACTATATTGAAGTAAAAAGTTTCTGCATAGCCAAGAGAACAATCAACAAAATAAGAAGACAACCTTATAGGCAGGGAAAATATTTGTAAATGACATCTGATAAGGGGGTTAATATCCAAATTTTACAAAGAATGCTTATAACTTCATAGCATAAACACAACTTGATTTTTAAAATGGGCAAAGCATCTTCCAAAGAAGTTATTAGAAGGGCCAACACTTATATGAAAAAAAGTCTTTATAATCACTAATAATCAGGGAAAAGCAAAGTAAAACAACTATGAGATACTACCTCACACCTGTTAGAATCACTGTTACCAAAAAGTGAAGAAGTTGGCTCAGTGGTGCACAACTGTAATCCCAACTACTTGGGAGACTGAAGCAGTAGGATTGCAAGTTCAAGGTCAGCCTGGGCAACTTAGCAAGACCTTGTCTCAAAAAAAAAATTTTTTTTTAATTGTAAACAAATGGGATACATGTTGTTTCTCTGTTTGTACATGGTGTAAAGGCATACCATTTGTGTAATCATAAATTTACATAGGGTAATGTTGTTTGATTCATTCTGCCATTTTTTCCCTTCCCCCCACCCCTCCCACCCCTCCCCTCCCTCTATACAGTCCTTCCTTCCTCCATTCCTGCCCCCCTCCCTAAACCCAACTCCAACCCCAACACTAACCCCTCCCACCCCCATTATGTGTCATCATCCACTTATTAGCGATATCATTCTTCCTTTGGTTTTTTGTCTCAAAATTTTTAAAAGGGCTGGAGATGTAGCTCAGTGGTAGAGCACCTCTGGGTTCAATTCTCTTACCACCAAAGGGAATTTTTTTATTCTTTTTAGACATACATGACAGTAGAGTGTATTTTGACATACATACTTAGAGTATAACTTATTCTAATTAGGATCCCACTCTTGTGGTTGAACATGATGTGGAGTTACACTGGTCATGTACATAGGATAGTTATGTCTGATTCATTCTACTGTCTTTCCTATTCCCATCCCTCTTTCCTTCTCTTCCTTCCCCTTTGTCTAATCCAATGAACTTCTATTCTTTCCTCTCTCCACCTTATTTTGTTTTAGCATCAGCATATCAGAGAGAACATTTGGCCTTTGGTTTTTTGGGATTGATTTATTTCACTTAGCATGATAGTCTCCAGTTCCATCCATTTACCAGCAAATGCCATAATTTTATTCTTCTTTATGGTGGTAATATTCCACTGTGTGTATATACAACATTTTCTTTATCCATTCATCTGTTAATGGGCACCTAGGTTGGCTTCATAGCTTAACTATTGTGAATTGAGCTGCTGTAAACATTGATATGGCTGAATCACTCTAGTATATTGGTATATATCCTTTGGGTACATGCTGAGGAGTGGGATAATTGGGTCAAATGGTGGTTCCATTCCAAAGAGAAACAATATGTGTTGGTGAAAGAGCAACACTTAAAGAAAAGGAAAGTACATTGCTGGTCCCTAGTACACTATTGGCAGGAATGTAGACTGGTACAGCCACTAGGGAAAATATTATGAAGGTTCCAAAAGAAATTAAAAATAGAATATGACCTGCCAACCCCTCTTCAGGGTATGTACCCAAAGGAGATAAAATCAACCACACACGAAGGTGCCGCACTCCAACGTTCACCTTGGAATTTTTGATAATAGCTAAGATATGGAAACACCATTAGCTTCTATGGGGGAAAAAATGAATAAAGAAAATGGAATACTATCCAGTCTTTAAAAAGAGGTAGATCCTGGTGTTTGCTAAAACATGGATTGACTTAGAGAACATTGTGCTAAGTGAAATAACATACACAGAAAGAAAAATATTACATGATCTCACTTATATGGAATCTAAAACAGAATAAAGAGAGAATAAAACAGTGGTTATCAGGGGCCAAAGGTGGGGGTAGGGAGAGGAAATGGGGAGATGTTGGTCAAAGGACAAAAAATAGCAGGTACAACATAAAGCCATAGCTAATAAAATGGTATTTGAGTTTTTCTTTAATCAAATAGACAAATTTCATTTGCTCATACAAGTAATTATGTGAAATGATAGATTTTCTTCACTATAGAAACCATTTTACCATGTATGTGTGTGTGTGACACCATGTTGTAGACCTGAATATATACAATAAATTTATTTTTAAAAAATAAAAGGAAATTAGAACTATTCTTTTCATTACAAAGACATGAGGATCACTTGCATTGGAAGAGAAGGCAGAATAAAGTGAGAATGTTTCCACACAATCTCTTAACAGAGCCTGCCACAGAAGTACAAGACTCATCTGTGCTCAAAAAGATGAGTTTGGACTCACCAGTTTGGACTGAGACTATGAGCTACTCTCCCTGATTCCAGGAAGAAAAGGAGAAAAGTTGCCATGACTTTTTCCTACTATTTCTTTCCTGTCTTTCTGTCCCAATTCTTTTCTCCTTCCTTCTCCTCTCTTTCTACCTGGAGTGGTATGGGAAGACAAAGCTGCCAAATGGTAAGGGAAGAATGTCACTAACCACATAGCTCTGCCTCTGCTGTCCCCTGCAGAAGATATCCTCAGAGCACTAAAGAATCTCTGCCTCTTAGAGGAAAACAATTCCAGGATGTGTGCAAATGATCACATACCGGTTCTTTCTAATTCAAGGCATTAGACAGTTAATGGAAATTCAGTAAATAAAATTCTCATACATGGAGGCTGTGGTTGTACCTCAGTGGTAAAACCCTTGCCTTGCACATGTGAGGCACTAGGTTCCATCCTCAGTCACATAAAAATAAATAAATAAAATAAAGATATTGTGTCCATCTACAACTAAAAAATATTTTTTAAAAAATGTTCATATATGGAAGTTCTATTGAAGTTACTTGACCAACAGATTATTATTGAACCTTTAAAAAGAGAACAAGAAGGACTGGAGATATAGCTCAGTTGGTAGAGTGCTTGCCTTGCAAGCACAAGGCCCTGGGTTCAATCCCCAGTACCCAAAAAAAAATTCACAAAAAGAGAACAAGAGAGAACCAAATTAATGTTTATCGAGTTGGATCATTCTGATAGGTATTAAAATCATATGTAATAAAATTTATATTTAATTCATGTTTTGAGAGTATACCCATACATTTTCCTTATTACTTGTAACAGTGATAGTTTCTAAAAATTTCTATTATTAGACTTCTCTCTAGGAACAGAATTCTTACCACGTATGTACAGAATACCACTTACGATGAATTCAGAAATTCTCCTTACATAAATATAAAAGAAGATTGAACTTTCAAGGATTAAATTGGGAGAGGGAAATGGAGAAGCTTTGTCAAACAGCACAAAGACAAAGTCTGGGTTAAACAGAGGTTTATCTATGGTACCACTTAATGCTTACAATTAACCAAGCTGTGTTCTATATTTAAAAGGGTATATCTTCAAGAATAGGCAGTTATACTCCATGTACGTATAATATGTCAAAATACATTTTACTATCATGTTTAACTAAAAAGAAGAATTTTTTTAAAAAGTTTTAAAAGGTGTACCTTATGTTAAGTGTTCTTACCACATAAAAAATAATAAATAAGGAGGACAGGAGGATGCTTTTGAGATGAATATATTTGTAGCATAGATTCTGGTGATGGTTTCACAACAGTATACTTATATCTACATCCAGCAGGTCATATACCTTAAATATGAACAGGTTTTGTGTGTCAATCATACCTCAATAAAGTGGACCAGGGGGTCATAATTAACTATTTTGAATTATGCTTTTTATCTGGTAAAAATTCACAAAATTTAAGTGAAAAGTAAGACTCCTTCCTGCACATTGTCCCCAGTCCATTTCCCCAAAGGTAACTGTAGTTAGAAAATCCCTACATGTTCTTCCAAGATATTCTACACATAGAAAAACATGCATCAAAAAGAACTTTTAAAAAAGTCCATTCCAAAGCAGTGGAATTTCAAATGTCTCTTATCAACTTGATTCAGTACATGCTGGGCTTTTCTATGAGTTCACATCTTCAGTGTAGAATCTTCAGACTTGGGATCAGACATCATTTAAGTAAAAACCAATCATGAGAACAAGACTTCAAAGAAGCCACAGTTAAGATGACAAAGATATGTACTCTCCATTAAACTTTTCATAGAAAAGTTGGGAGCAGGGAGTGATATTGGCCAAATTATATTGCTATATCATCTGCATGTATGAATATATAACAATAAATCCCATCACTATGTATAATTATAATGCACAAATTAAAATGTGGGGAAAAACTTAACACTAATTAGAAAGAAAGAAAGAAAGGAGAAAGAAAGGAGAAGAGAAAGAAAAAAGAAATGTCAGGAACAAAGAATAGAGTTTCTACGTACCAAGTTCCAGAGCTTGAGTTTTGTACCAATTAGACATAAACAATCAAGTAACATGTAACTAGTAAGTGCTATGATGTATCATGTAAGTACATCAAATATACATAGATAATTATTTTTGTCCATTTAAAATGAACTGATCATAAGAAGGCATATCTATAATTATTACTTTCTTCATCAGTCTAAAACTTTAGTCAGGTCTGTTATATTGTAAAAGGCTGCCCACTTAACCTGTTTTTACCAGCTGTGATAAATTATTATTGATATGAAAGAATTTAATTCAGACCAAAGTTTCAATAAGGAATGTATGATGTCAAAGAATGTAGTTCATGGTAACTTACTACTTTTTAACCCAGTGTATTTGGTGTTTCATAAGGATAGAAAGGTTTTCTCATGCTCTTTTTTTTTTTTTTTTTCTCTAAACCTGCATTTGGGATCCATTTATTTTTTTTAAAAATGTCTTCTTTTTTCTTTTAGGCCCTTCTAACATATAGAAGTGATGCAGCTATGAGAAAAATGTTGAAACATCTGTATTTCTATATCATGCCTGTCTTTAATGTTGACGGATACCATTTTAGCTGGACACATGTAAGTCACTTTGCATATCCAATTGAAAAGGGGACTGAATAAGTCACAGAAAACAGTCATGGAACATGAGGGTGTCTTAGTGGGCAGCCCACTAAGTGATTCCAGAGATGCAGAAGGGGTCTTCACTTCCTCCCCAATCAGAGTACCAACCTTTTGATTTTACTTTCATATTGTGTTTTTGTGGAAGATTTCATGTAAACAAAAACTTCTCCTTCCAAATAAATCATGAAAAATCATTGGTCTAGCCCAACCCATTCAGTGTTGCCTGTAAAGAAATGAAGCCAAGAGCAAGTAGGAGACAAGTTCACGGTAGAGACTGGAGCATGAACCTGGATCTCTAATGCTAACCCAGTCCTCTTTCCACTCTCCAGGCTTATCTATTGGTGGAGGAACTCTCTACTCAGTGATGCATTTCCTTCACTGATCGAGCTACTAAAATGCATGTGAATAATCTTTTAAGTATTTTTCTCTCTGCCTATTTTCTTAATTATGTGTAGGATCGATTTTGGAGAAAAACAAGATCAAGGAACTCAAGGTTCCACTGCCGTGGAGTTGATGCCAATCGTAACTGGAAAGTGAAATGGTGCGGTAAGTCTGGGGCTAACTGGGGTTCAGAACTGAAGGCTCCCACAGGTACCACTGCAAAACAATGAACCATAAGACTCTCCAGGGAGACTGATGTTTTTATGCATATGGAAACCTAATAAAGACATATGTAGATACATTATAGCTATAATTTGCAAAAGAAAATGAAAGGGTTCTTTTTTTTTTTTTTTTTATTATAAAATTGTAGACAAATGGGATACATGTTGTTTCTCTGTCTGTACATGGCGTAAAGGCATACCATTTGTGTAATCATAAATCTACATAGGGTAATGTTGTTTGATTCATTCTGCCATTTTTTCCCCTTCCCCCCCTCACCTCCCACCCTTCCCCTCCATCTATACAGTCCTTCCTTCCTCCATTCCTGCCCCCCTCCCTAAACCCAACTCCAACCCCAACACTAACCCCTCCCACCCCCCATTATGTGTCATCATCCACTTATTAGCGATATCATTCTTCCTTTGGTTTTTTGAGATTGGCTTATCTCACTTAGCATGATATTCTCCAGTTTCATCCATTTGCCTGCAAATGCCATAATTTTATCATTCTTTATGGCTGAGTAATATTCCATTGTATATATATACCACATTTTCTTTATCCATTCATCAATTGAAGGACATCTAGGTTGGTTCCACAATCTGGCTATTGTGAACTGAGCAGCTATGAACATTGATGTGGCTGTATCTCTGTAATATGCTGATTTTAAGTCCTTTGGGTATAGGCCAAGGAGTGGGATAGCTGGGTCAAATGGTGTTTCCATTCCAAGTTTTCTAAGGAATCTCCACACTGCTTTCCAGAGTGGCTGCACTAATTTGCAGCCCCACCAGCAATGTAAGAGTGTACCTTTCTCCCCACATCCTCGCCAACACCTGTTGTTGGTTGTATTCTTGATAATTGCCATTCTAATTGGGGTGAGATGGAATCTTAGGGTGGTTTTGATTTGCATTTCTCTTATTACTAGAGATGTTGAACATTTTTCCATATGTTTGTTGATTGCTTGTATATCTTCTTCTGTGAAGTGTCTATTCATTTCGTTAGCCCATTTGTCGATTGGATTATTTACATTCTTGGTGTAGAGTTTTTTGAGTTCTTTATAGATTCTGGAGATTAGCGCTCTATCTGAAGTATGATTGGCAAAGATTTTCTCCCACTCTGTAGGCTCTTTCTTCACATTGCTGATAGTTTCCTTTGCTGAGAGAAAGCTTTTTAGTTTGAATCTATCCCAGTTATTAATTCTTGCTTTTATTTCTTGTGCTATGGGAGTCCTGTTGAGGAAGTCTGGTCCTAAGCCGACATGTTGAAGCTCTGGACCTACTTTTTCTTCTATAAGATGCAAGGTCTCTGGTCTGATTCCGAGGTCCTTAATCCATTTTGAGTTTAGTTTCGTGCATGGTGAGAGATATGGGTTTAGTTTCATTCTGTTGCATCTGGATTTCCAATTCTCCCAGCACCATTTGTTGAAGAGGCTATCTTTTCTCCATTGCATATTTTTGGCCCCTTTGTCTAGTATGAGAAAATTGTATTTATTTGGGTTTGTGTCCGTGTCCTCTATTCTGTACCATTGATCCACCTTTCTATTTTGGTACCAATACCATGCCGTTTTTGTTACTATTGCTTTGTAGTAAAGGGTTCTTTTTTAATATGTAAAAATCAAAGATTTAAATCTGTCAACCCAATCCTGAAAACTGAACATTTAAACACAGATGTAAAAACAGAATACTGAGGAATGTGTCATTCACAAAACTAAGAGATAGTATGGTTTGTGGTATAAATCTGGTTAAATGTTTTCATCCTCTTGTAAGAATATCACTGATCCTGCCTTTATCTGTCAGTGGTGATCAAAACTGTCTTGTCTTTGTCAAGAACTACCAACCTGCCAGTCAAATGTTCATTGTCCACTCACACCAGAAATGAATTTCTGCTGCACTCCATGTTTCATTGAATGAAGGTTACTTACCTTTCAGATAGAGGGAGGATATTATTTTAAGGAAGGAAACCCTTTTACAGAGTGAAGAAACAGGCAGATATGGGGAGGTAAGCAGGGACTTGAGAAAATTAACCATAGCTAGTACCATACTTTCAGCAGAAAGGGGAGGAAAAGTAAAAGATTGTAAAAATGCAGTTGTGAGGAACTGCCCTTTTGCAGACTCTACCATTACCTCTCTAAAAACACAGACACTTCTATAATGGAAACCTCCATTAAGTGCCTTAAAAATGAAGCCTATCACAAATTTACTCATATCTGCCATGTTTTGGGTTCTATATTAGATGCTTCTATCCCATCCCCACCAACATGAGACAGAGTAAGTGGGCATGGGCTTAGACTCCTTCCACACATCCTTAAAAGTAAGAGCCCTCAATTAGAACTGGCAAATAGGAACATTGCAGAGCTCAAAGAATATGACTCTAAATTATGACAGATGTGGTTTGGTTCTGCCATTACTAGCTTGATGATTTGGGCAATTCTCTTTAATCTATGAAACTATAATAACAATATTATATGAAACTTATGGGTTTCTTCCAGGGATTAAAGGAATTTATGTATTTGAAATGCCTAATTCGCTTCCTAGCTCCATACAGTAGTCTAAATATCAATGACCACTTTTTCCTCACCCAAAACCGAGTCAATTTGCCTCTGAACCTTAAGTCAGTAGGTAAGACAGCTTCTTTCCTTTGTGGTGGGTATTTGAATAGGGGGCAATCATGTAAGCTTAAAAATGCTTACATTTATGGGGGAATAAAAAGATTTGCATAAATACAATATATTGTAGTTGGCTATTAGATTTAGAAATTGTTTTCTCTAAACCAGATTAAGATAACAATCATATTCATATTAACTCTCTGAATGTTTGTGTACCCCAAACATACTGGGGTATGTTGAAACCTAATTCCCAATGCTAGAGTATAAGAGGTAGGAACTTTGGGAGTGATTATATCATAAGTATGGAGTCAGGGGACTTATAGAAGAGGTCAAGGGAGCTTATGTGCCTCTTCTGCCATGTGAGGACATAGCTAGAAGGTTCCATCTATTAAAAATAAATAAATAAATAAATTCTCACCAGATTCAAATCTTCTGATACCTTGATCTTAGACTCCCCAACTCCCAGAACTTTGAGTAATAAATTTCTTTGGTTTATAAATTACCCAGTCTGAGGTATTTTTGTTTTAGCAGCACTGGAATGGACTAAGATATTCTGTAAACAAATTTTTTTAAATTCCTTTTTCTCTGATGGGACTGTTGGCATGCTCATAACCACGTGGATATATCAGTAACCAGCAGGTGCCTGCATCTATATATATGTCATACACATATCCAAGGTCATCTCAGCTGACTGGATAGGTAACTGAGCTGAGTAACACCATCAGTCAGCTCTGCCCGTGTAAAGTTAGATTCTTGTTTATATCCAGTTACAAGGGAGTACGTCGCTTCTCTTTGTTCTTCTTTTACCTATCATGCTTCCTTCATACTTATTCCTTCTTTGATTTCATAGTTTCTACTAGAACTCCTTTGGCTCTACCCATTTTTTAATCATTCTGATTTTTCCTATGATTTGACAAGATATACAATGGATTACGTCAAACTTCAATTGCAAAATGATCTTGATAGATTATTATAAGTGATATGCAAATGTAGGACTAGGACTGTCTATAAGTCCTAAGGTCTCCAGAGGCTTCAGCTGGATAGACAAATGTGTCCTGCTTCCTTGACAACCACAGATCCATCCCCCTACAGCTACGTACCTGGTCAACGGGATGGTGAGTCACACTGAGGGAACCACTCCCAGGTCAGGAGGACTGAAGTAAGTGTGAAATCTCCTAAGTGAATCTCCAGATAAACATCCCTAATATAAAAGTCCAGATCAATTGAAAACCCTCTATAGCATCAACACCTAGCTAACAACACAACTGTTTCTTTCTCTGAAGTCAGTGACTCTCAAACTCAAAGAGCAGAACATAAAACTGCTTCTTTCTATGAAAAACCTGCAAAAACCATATGGCAGTGGTTACACTTTAGTGCATCTGTAAAGTTTAGAGCATGAGCATGGAAACAGGTACAACTTTCCAAAACTTCATGCCTCCCCAGGGGACATTTAAACCATGAAATGAATACCATTGCTCAGAAAGTCCAGCAGAGGAACACAAGTCAGAGTAGTGGTATGAACCAGGATAAAAACATAGATTTTATTCATTCATTTGCAGAAGTTAATTGAACACATTACTCTCTGCTAGACACTGTTCTTTTTTCCCTTTTTCACATACTCTCTTTAGAGTGTGCTGTAGCATCACTGGTTTCTCTAAATTTGAAGAAATTCAGGAGAAAGACAAAGCCTTAACCGCTGATTAATCAGTTGTTGCATACATATAATTCACTATTTAGAAAAACTTACAGAATAGATGAACAGGATTGCAAATCACATTTCCAATAAGGGACTTGTATCTATAATATAAAAGAACTCTCACAGATCAACAGTAAATATAGAACCCAATTTTTAAAAAGCATAAGGTGATTTGAGCAGATATTGCCTCAAAAAACATATTGCAATAGAAATAAGCACATGAAAAGATGTTCAACATCATTAACTATGAGGGAAATGCACATCAAACCGTAAGATATCACTTTACACCCACTAAGATGACTGTTATGGTTTCACACTGAGGTGTCCCCCAAAAGTTCCTATGTTAAGGAAGAATATTCAGAGGTAAAAATTATTGGAGTATGAGAGCTACAACCTAATCAGTCCATGCTAGTGTGAATGAACTAACTGGGTGGTAACTGCAGATGGGGTGTGGCTGGAGGAGGTGATCACTGGGAGCTTGCCATGGAAGAGTTCATCTGCCCTGAAGCCCCTTCTCCATCCTCTCTCTGCTTCCTGACCTCCATGAGGTGAGCAGTGCTCTTGTGCTAAGCCCTTTCCCCATGATGTTCTGCCTCACCTGGGGCCCAGAACAATGAACTCAGCCAGCCATGGACTAAACTTCTGAAACCACAAGCCAAAATTAACTTTCCCTCCTCTAAGTTGTTCTTGTTAGGTGTCCTGATCACAGTGACTCAAAGCTGACTAACACAATGGCTATAATGAAAAAGACAAGGGTTGGTGAGAGTGCCAAAAAAAGGAAACATTTGTACTTGCTGATGGGAATGTAAAATGGAAGTCACTTTGGGAAACAGGCAATTCCTCCAAAAATTAAGGACAAATACTATAATTTTATTCCTCTTTATGGCTGGGTAATATTCCATTGTGTATATATACCATAGTTTCTTTATCCATTCATCTATTGAAGGGCAAAAGATGGTGGAATGAGACAAACATCATTACCCTATGTACATGAATGATTACACAAATGGTGCTACTCCATATCGTGTATAACCAGAGAAATGAGAAGTTGTACTCCATTTGTGTACAATGAATCAAAATGCATTCTGTTGTCATGTATAACTAAAAAGAATAAACGATTTTAAAAAATTAAGGAGAGAGTACTCATATAACAATTCCACTCCTAGGTTTATACCCAGGAGCAATGAAAACATTTATCCACACAATGACTTCTAAACAAATGTTCATAGCAGCCCTATTGATAGTAGCCAAAAAAAGAAAATAACCAAATGCCTATTAATCAATGAATAAATAAGGAAAATGTGATAAATCTGTACTTGTAGAGACGAAATATAATTTCTCCTCAATTCTTATGAGTTTACAGTTGGAACCAAGTCCTATAACAAAAGACATTTAATAAGAAATAAGTTTATTAACATACATAGTGTACATCACCCTGGAGAAATCACCATGAAAGGTAATACAAAACAGTGGCTTAGAACTGTATGAGCTACAGCGAATCTTAAAGAACTGATAAGACAAAGGAAAGCAGTTTTAGGCTTCCAGAAGTTGGAAAGTAAAAATATAAGGAAACTAACAGTAGATAAGGACTAGTTAGAAAGGTTTATCAAATAGACTCCTCTGGTGGTGTTACTATCAGATAAGGGCCCATAGTCATCTCCAGTGATAAATGTCTGTCCTTCCTGGTAGAGAAAGGAGAAGGAACATCTTTACAAATTTATGTCCTGCTTTTAGGCAAATAGGGGGAGGGTAGAAAGATTTTCTGCATCTGCTGCTGCTCAACTCAACAGTCCTTCATATTTGGGGAAGGCACATTCTGGTCTCTTACAATATAATAGAATATTATTTGTCCACAAAAAAGGAATGCTGTACTGATACACATTGTGCTGAGTAAAATAACTAATTACAAAAGATCAGATATTGTATCAAATGTATGGAATGTCCAGAATAGGAAAATCCATACAGACAGAGAGTAGATTAGTGATTGCCAAGGACTTGGGTGGGGAAGGAATGGGGAGTGATTGCTAATGAGTAAGGGGTTTCATTCTGGAATTATATAGTGCTAGTGGTTATGGATATGTGAAAAACCATTGAATTGTACACTGTTAAATGATCAACTTTATGGTATGTGGAATTATACCTATTATAAAAACAAACAACAAATCTGTTTTAAAAGAGTTTTTAATTTCCATTTAGGAGTAAGTTAGGCACTTATTTAAATATAATAGTTCTTTAGAATATTCAATTACCTAATCTTGTAAATTAGGTGTAATATGGAGAAAACAATCAGTTTTTTAGCAGAGTAATTGTATTTGCCTCTCTTCACTTATGCCCTTCTCCTGCCACCATCTGTTTTGGTTTACAAATATTTTAATACCTCATCTGGGGTGAAGGGGGAAACCATTACATGCTGGCAGTGTTCAGCCAGTGCCTGTGAAATAACAAGAGATGGCCACTGGCCTACTTTCAAAGAGGACAGTTCCTTCAGCTGAAGGAAGGGCTTTTGTTTTGAGAGAGCTATACTAGCTGAGAAACTAAGCTGAATTTCTCTAGAAATAAAGAAATTTCAGAGAGCAAATTTGGGACAAGGAGGCGAGGGAAGTGGTAACATTGCTAGACTGTCCAGAAAAGAACTGTTTTAGTCTCTTTTTCACCTCTCTGATTAAAAGACCTGACAAGAACAATTTTAGAGGAGGAAGTGTTTATTTGGGGTCATGATTTCAGAGGTCTCAGATCACAGATGGACAACTCCATTATTCTGGACCAAAGGTTAGGCAAAATATCCTATGGAAACGTGAGAGAGAGGAAAGGATGATCTTCTAGGTGCTATTTCTGATCTTGGACCATATCATACAGACAGTTTGAATATACAAACCCATGTTGATTTCAGGATTATGGTGATAAATTCTCCAAGAAGACTTTTCTTTCTAGTCAAAGTTTGGCATCTCTCCATACTGGCAGATTTCATTGAATAGCCCATACTTTCACTCAGCGTATCACACTTTGAGGATCCTAGTTGTGTGTCTAGGACTTGTGCCCACTTCCTGCATGCTGAGGACTCAGCCTCATCTCCTGTGTCCCCAGTCTGTGGTATTGAAACCAGCCTGAGAGTCAAGGGTCAGTAAGAACCCCAAGCATGCTGCAGCTTTTTTTTTTTTTTTTTTTTTTTTTTTGTCAGTTTTGGACATTTTCATTCCAGGTCCCTCTTTGTGTTTGTTTTCGCAGGAATCTTTTGAGGCCTTTGCTGTGTATTTAAATTGATTTTTTGATCATTTAAATGTGTTTGTAGAAGGTGCTTTTATCAAAGTAACTGCCACAGTTCTTTCATATTGCCAGGAAATCCATCTATCATTCCAGACATAAATAGAATCAGACTTAATGTCAACCTGACTTCTTGATGTTTTTAGGACCGTCTATCATATCATTAGTGCATATAAAACAATCTTACCTGAACCTAATCATATAAAACCCAACCAATGCCTGGCAACTTTTCTTTCTTCTTTGCTGCCTCCTGCAAGTAATAACATTACGTGAACCATAATATCACAGTTTCAAAAGAAAAGTTTCAAGATAAAAGTGTGTAGCTTTATGGTATTTATTACCCTTATTCCAAATGTGGTCTTTAGATCTTGTATAATACCCCCGTTGTCTGGGGAGAGCTGACAATGAATGTTGAAACTTAGGAAGAAGTAGTTCTTATTGATGTTTTTGGTTTTGATGTTTTATATGTTTTGCTTTCAAGTTTCTCTTGGGAGGAAGTCTGTAGGGCGTGCAGTGGGTAGGTACTCTCTATCCATCCATTCCAAACTCCTTTTAGTGAACCTTCCCATATTGCTGAGGGCAAAAGATAAAGACTGAATTTCCCAAAACCCTTAAACTGGGGATCTGGATGCAACTTAGGTTCCACCACTTTGATGCCCTCTGGTGACGTAGAGTGTGGAGGTCACTTTTCTGTGGCTCTATCATCCCTACAGTCCAGCACTGCTGTGGAGATACGTGTGCTTATGTGTGACAGCTTCCCCTTCACAACTCTTCCCTAAGATTGAAGAGGCAGCTTCCTCATCTTGAAGAAGCAGTAACCCTCTTGGTAACCTGTATCATGCCTCTTGAAATCACCCAAAAAGGTTCAAGCTAGAGTTTATTTTCAAATGACTCTGAATAACATTTAATGTCTTATTTAAAAAAAAAAAAAAAAACTCTACTTGAACTAGCCATAGTGAATTCTGTGCCCTTGCATGAAACTCTGACCATAAAGAATTTTTTATAAACATTTCATTTTCCAAGAGCTGTAGAGCTCTTCCATAAACTCTTCCATAAACTTTGTTTGACATTCGGCTCAATTTTTCTTTTACTTTGTATTCATGGTTGCTACTATTGCACATTTTCCTGTTCCATTGCCAACTACCATGCTAATTTGTCCTTTTATAATATTGTACCTATTAGAAATATTAGTAAACTATTCCATCTTTCTCTCTCTCTCTCCCACAGCCTCCCCCCCCCCACTTCTACCATTACTTGGCTAGAAAATATACTGTTAATTTCTTTGAGCAGTCCTGTAACTCATCAACCTTAAACATGTTTCTGCAAACTTCATTCTTCCAAGGATAGGAGATCATTAGCTAAACTGAAAATTCTTTATTTATAAGACTTAAAGAAAATACAAAAAGCTTTCATTTTCTTCTTTTCCTATTCACATGTATTTTCCATACATTACTAAAAGGAGCTACTTTATCTTTTGTAAGGTGTTCTAAAGTTCTTTTTTTCTAATCTAGATACTGACTCTACACAAAATTATTTCATCTCCTTATTTTATATTTCATGCTGCTTATGCATGATATACCCAAATGCTTTTTTCCAAATGCTTTTTTTAATTTTTATTTTTTTATTTTTTTATTTTTACAGACTGCATTTTGATTCATTATACACAAATGGGGTACATCATTTTATTTCTATGGTTGTGCACAATGTAGATTCACACCATTGATGTAATCATACATGTACATAGGGTAATGATGTCTGTCTCATTCCACCATTTTTCATGCCTGTCCCTCTTATTTCCCTCTGTAATCCAAAGTTCCTCCATTCTTCTCTCACCTCCCAGCCCCCACTCCCATTATATATCAAGATCAAATGCTTTTTTAAATGAACTTTTTGTAACCACAGATTAGAAATAAAACTTGTTACTAATTATGTGTGTGTACACAAAATGGCATATTATTGTTTTATTTCTCTGATCATTCATGTAAGTAAATATATAACAATTTGCATTTGAAGGACAATATCTAGTTTATTTATAACATTCACTCCAATGTTATGAATAAATGTCTTTGCTGAAGTTTTTAATAATGATGTTACAAAGTTTTAAAATCTTTTACAAATAGCTAAGTTTGAAAGTCACTGAAGAAAGCAGCCTATAAATTAATATTTTTGAAAGGAAGCATGGGGGGTGGCAGAATCACTCCTTTTGTTCTTGGGATGCTGAGCTACTTGTTTTTCACTTGGAACTGATTTTTAAGTCTAGTAATTTTATTCCCCTTGTTTCAGCAGGTAACCTTCCCATGCTGCTCGGTCTTTAGGAGGCCTCTTCTCTTGCCTTGAGCATATATGAGTAGGGTTTTTAAAAAGCTTTTAACTACTAATTCTTTTTCCACCATACTGGTTGCTTTTCAGCATTATTGCATTTCTGATTTCATCGAAAACAAACTACATCTCTCTGATAATTTTCCTCCCAGCTGTATCATTTGCATTTGAGAATTCCTGTTTTTATTTTCATAAATTTCATGCATATTTAACTGCTTTGATTTTTTTTAGAGTCCTTGTTACTTTTTATAACATCTCATAAGCATTACAGCATTATGTTCCTTCTGGGTCACTAATGTCTTTAAATATTTTCCTTGTTATCAGATTCCCAATTCCCTTTTAATTTATATGCTTATTTTTAATGCATACTCTTTTCACAGTAACTTTTCTGTTATTAAAAACATCTCTTTTGAATGTGATTCTCCCACACTCCTAGACTAAGCAGCACAGGAGGGTTACCTGCTGAAACAAGGGGAATAAAATTACTAGATCTAGGTAAATGATGATATTTTTTCCTACCAATTTTTATAACTTTTGAACAAAAGTTCTGGTATGTTGAATAATGACAAGAGACACTTGGGCAGTCACCTTGCCTCTTGCTGTCTTCCAGATCAGAGTTCTCAGGCCTCACAAAGCCCTTGTGAACAACAGAACTCTATGGAACAAAAGTCAGAAAATGGCCCCCAAAATAACTGACACTCATGAGAGGAGTATTTTTTAAATGTAAGGAAAAAAAGACATTCTTTTACAGTGTGAGAAAAATAACACATACATTTTGTACAATTGTCACCTCAGAGATTATCAGATATGTGACTAAATTCATTCATTCAACTTTTATTTATTGAGATCATTATTGGGGAAACAGAAATGAATAAAACAAAGAAAGTCTGACTATGGTTCATGGTTTGAAGAAAATCATAACACCAAGAAAGTGAGAGAAGAGCAGGGGTCAGGGGTGTCACTGTTTATAGGATAGAGGGAAGCTCACACTGCTGATGCTTGAGAGTGAAGAAGGTCTGGAGGAAGATCAATGCAGATAGATGGAACAGTGTCAAGTCCCTGATCTGGGAAGATCTTTGGTGTCTTTAAGGCAGAGGAAGTCAGGCCGATTGGCTGGAGCTAACGGGCAAGATGAAGCCAGAGAAGTAGCCAGAGACAAGATGATATAGGCCCAGCCTTGTAAGAAGGACTTTAGATTTTGCTCTGCGTGGGATGGGAAACCACTGGAGAGTTTTGAAATGCAGAACAAGAAGACCCGACTTACATTTTTAGCTAGTGCATATCAAATTTTGAGGATAGATATTTGGATTCAAATTATTTTCCCATTTGAAAGCATTGTTTTCACAATATAATAAGAAAACTAACCCAAGAATATTATTATCCACATCTGTAGACAAATATGGTATATAACAGAATGAATACTAAATGTAAATATATCTTTATTACATAAAACACTAAGAGTTTTTCTTTTTTGAATAAAGTTAAGTAACCATGTGGGGAAAAGAAACATTTGCAAAAACACAGCAGAGAAAATTTTGTTATCACATTATAAACACACTTTAAAATCAAAACATTACATACTTTGAAAATTCTGTATAAATGTAAAGAAAAAGTTCAAGACTGATAAATTAATAACAAATTTTAAACAGATTTAGGAAAATAAACATGATAAAACAGTCAACCTCCTCATATAAAAAAACAAGACTTGAAAAAACAAACATTTCATCTGTTTTAACTATTTCCCAGAATGTTTATTGTGATCATCCAAGCTGGAAGCAAGGGCAAAACTGGGATAGCATATGTATCTTGGGGCATTATAAAGAATTTTGGTGAAACATCAAAAATGCTATCCATTCCTTCATTCATTTAAAAAAAAAAAAGAACTGGATACCACACTCTGAATTAAGTAAGCACTTAAGAAGCAAATACAAATCCACAGATTCCCTGTTCTCCTAGGATTTAAGATCATTGGGGTTGGAGTGGGTGAATACAAGGACAAGAACAGAGAATTGAGAGAGAGAGGCAAGTGCAGAGAAGGAGGAAGAAAAAGAAATGAGTTAAAATTTTATCAATACTGTGTCATCAGGACTCCAGAGAAATAGAACCAAGGAGAGAAAATTTAAAGTAGAGAAAGTAAGAGAGATTCATTTTAAGGAATTGTCTCATAAAATTATGGAGGCTGGCAAGTCCAAAATCTGCAAGGTGGGCCAGCAGGCTGGAAACATAGTGATGAGCAGATATTGCAGCTGAAGTCTGAAGGCTGACTGCTGAAGAATTTGCTCTTGCCTAAATCGGAGGAGGGTAGTCTTCGTTCTACTGAGACTTGCAACTTACTGGAAAAGGTCCATCCTCATTATGGAAGCCAACATGCTTTATTCAAAGTCTACTGATTTAAATGTTGATCTCATCTCACTCAAAAACACCCTCACAGAAATATTCAGAATAACATTTAACCAAATATTATCTGGACACTGCGACTTAGTCATGGATTAATTCACACATAAAATTAACTATTAAGATATTCTATAGTAGAATACATATATATGTGCATGCATATATGTACACATCTGAAGTCTTCATAGATGAGAAAATTTCAGTTTAGTTCATTAAACGGACTTAACTGGGGAAGAAGGTAAATAAAAGAAAGGATGAAGAGTCAAGAGCCAGTAGAATCATGGGGCAGCCTTGAGGAAAATACATAGCATATAGCACAATGGAGGGTGGTGAGGACAGTAAGAGGATCTGTGTGGTTGAGTTGAAGGACAAGAGGAAGTGCTGGTGAGAGGCAAGGTGCCCCTAGGTACAGTGAATGCTGAACATGCTGAACTCCTGTACCATGTTGAGTTCTGCAGGTTTTATTCCAGAAGTCATGCTATTCCAACTGACATTATAACAGAGAATATTTTGTGTGAAAACAAGCCCAAATACGTAATTGAGTCAACTACATAATTTACATAAATTTTTAAGGTAAACCAAAGATTTCAAGGAAGTTCTAAATATACAGTCTGTATTGGCTTTGCCTGTTAATGGTTATTTTGGTGGTATGCTTTGACAAACACTAGATAATTAAAAGCCTATGTTAGTTTTCTGTTCTTTTACCTGAGATAATCAACTTATAAAGATAAAAAGCTTATTTCAGCTCATGGTTTCTGAGGTTCCAGTCCATGGTCAGTTGGGCCCATTGGTTTTAGTCCTGTGGTGAGACAGTACATGGTGGCAGGAGTGCATTGTGGAGAACAACCAGTCACTTTACAACCTGGAAGCAAAAGAGAGAGTGAAAGACTAGAATCCCAAAATCCTCTTCAAGGGCATCCTCACAATGACCCAAAAACCTCCCACTAGGTCCCACACCTCAAAGAATCTACCACTTCTCAATATTGCCATGGGCTACAAGCCTTTACACCGGGATTTTAGGGGATCTTTATCCAAACAATAGCAAAGCCTTTAAAGGTTCTTAAGCTGAAAGAAAAGGGCTGATCTCTAAGTGTCTCCTGAGCAGGAATGTCAAAGACAGGTCAGGAAACTACAGCAGGCTCATAATCCAGAAGACAGTAATGTGGATGGAGAGAAAAGGTACACATATAGAGTGTGGAAAGTCACCAAGACACCAGTGAAATGGAAAAGATAATGTTCAGAGGGAAAAAAGAGGTGTCCACAATGACTCCATTTCTGTTGAATTGACTGTTGGATAGAAGTATCACCTATCAAGTTTTGACATCTAGTAGGAAGTAAGGATTTGGTAAAAAATAGGAGTTCAATTTTGAGCAGTAGATGTTAAGTGCTTGTGGTAATTTGAGGAAGGATATTTAAAAGGTTACCAGACACAGACCTTGAGGGTGGAAAAGGGTCTGGGCAACCTTGAGACTTGCACAAAAAGGGTAGTAGAAGTTTTGCGAGGAACTCAGATTGCCCACGTACACATCTGTAGTGAGAAAAGCAGAGTCAAAGCAGAACCTCAAGCCTGCCCATCCCCATCAGTCTAAGCATTCCATTTTGAAAATGCATTATAAGTGAACAGGAAAAGGTGCTGGTCACAGTGTTCTTTGTAATAATAAAAGAGGGCTGGGGAGATAGCTCAGTTGGTAGAGTGCTTGCCTTGCATGCACAAGGCCCTGGGTTCAATCACCAGCACTGCAAAAAAAAAAAAAAAAATTGTAATAATAAAAGAGTGAAAACAATCCAAATGTTGACCGACAGATCAGTGATTAAATAAATAAATATATTTTTAGTTGGTGAAATTTTAGGAAGCCACAATATACATAAGAAGTTCATGTAAGAATAGCAAAAAGTTTATTATATAAATTTGAGTCTGACTATATAATTTATGCAATTGTTTTTCATTGTGATTACAGTTCTATAAAATATATATGAGTCCATATGTACATGTGACAAAAGATGTGTGCATGGTACACAAACACAGGGAAAAAAAAGCTAGAAAAACTATAGTAAAATTCTAGAATTGGTAGCCAAGCATTGTTTTATCTTCTGGATGTTTTCAATACTTAATTTTAGGTTTCCCTTTAAAGAATAAATTTTCCTTTAATAATGTATATTCTGCATTTCTTTTTCTCATATAACCTGTAAGTGGTTAACAGAATGATCAATTAAGCTCCATGATTTTTTAAAAAGATGCATATATTTAAATGAACCTGAGATAATTGCCATGTAAATATAAGATCTTCTTGCCACTGTGAGACTTTTAAGTTAGGCCATCTGACTATATCACTCTGAGAATTTAGCAAAACTCAGTAGGGCCACTGGAATCATTCTACAAATATTCATTGAGCACCTGATATAGGCAGACCCTCTTGCTGAGTGCTGCTTTGGAACATTTCATCAGACCATATTCAGATCAAGGAAAGTTTCCAATTTTCTTCAACAATGTTTTTCTCCACCTACATGCAAATTATACAAAAAAAAATCTTTTCTGACAGCCTAACATGAAGCTATGGAAATTATTATAATTTTATTATAGGCCACAGTTCTATGTGCTAAAAGAGAATATAATTTTAAGGATATAGGGAAACAGGCAATATAATACATTGCTGTTGAGGGTACTAATGGGTACAACTTCTATGGAAGTGTATTTGGCAATGACTGTCAAAATGACCTGTACCTTTTGACTGGATAAGGAATTCTTATAGAATTTATCCTATTGCTACAGTCACATATGTGGGAAATTATGTATGTACAAAGATTCATTTTAGCACTTTTGATAATAAAATAGATTAGAAGCATCCCAAAGACCCATCAACAAAGGACTCATTAAATAAATTAAGCTCAAATTATATACTAAAATACTATATAGCCAGGATGAGACAGCTATTTTGTGTTCTGATATGGGTACATCTCCAGAATTACACACATACAGTTGAACAAAGAAAGATAAAATGAATTTATAGAGAGGGTACTCTTATTTACATGGAAGATTTTTTTCACTGATGGATACAATAAAACTGGATTTTTCTTATAAAGAGACTATTTCTGGAATAATAATTTTAAAGAACCATAAAAGTAATTGCTTCTCAGGAGAAGTGGATACCTAGACAGACAAAGAGAATAATTTGCATAGTATAATCAAGTATCTCCATTGCCCATTCAAAAGATTTAAATAACAAAATAAGTCAATGTTCTTTTCTGAAAAAAAAATTTTTTTTTAATTAAAGCCAGCCTCCAGAATGCATTACCACTATTCAAAACACTTGTGCTTCCTTCATATTAGTTTTTGCTATTTAGCTTAATTAGTTTGCATTAGTCAAACAGGAGGCAGGACAAAAAGATGCACCTTGTGGGCCATTAAAGAAACCATGCTCCTTCCACCACCAGTCTTCTTGGCCCTCACTTACCACCCCCACCGAACTGGGGAGGGGTATATCTAATACACAAAATGCACACCTTTCCCACTATTTCTGTAGCCTCCCCTTTTATCTTTCCTGGTATTTTCCTAGAGGTATTGACTATGAAACAAACAGAAAGTTTATAGTTTTGCATTAACTGAAAACATTTTTATCAAAATATAATGTTTTACTATATATATAAAAATAGAATATATATATATATATATATATATGCACAAATGTTTTAATTACTATGACATTATATTTCATTAGAATTCAGTTTCTGGCACATCATTCAAGCCTGCCTAATTCTGAGAGAAAGATTCCAGAATGGCCTTCTAGCAAGATCCACAATGAAAACTTTTTAAATTTAAACAATAGTCCTAATTCACTTCATTTACCACCCCTAGATGTGGGAAGGTACAAAGACAAAATAGCAATATCATTAGAAACTATTGATTTCCTTCCCTTTTTACTCATTTGTATTCTCAGGTATCTCTACCTTTATTTGCACATATTTTATGGGTATATGCCAGTAATGCTAGAAAACAACATCATTGTTCAGGCTCTTGTGCAATCTCTTACTTTTTATTATAACCTTAAATTATAATAACTGACCTTAAAATAAAAAACACAAATGGAATTTGGATGTAACGAACTAAGAGGGACCTTGCTGTGGGGCAGATTGATTCATTCAATAAACATTTATTGAGCCCCTGCTATGAACAAAGCACAATGCCAGGAAAATAGGAATAATATTCAGTTCTTGTTCTTAGGAACCAGCAGTCCAGTGAGAAGGACTAGCCTGTAAACAACCTGCTGTGGTTTGAAATTGAGTGAAAGCTAATAAGTGGAGGCACCGGGTGTCTCACTCACAGAAGACAGGGGAAGGAGAAATTCTGATGGAGTAAGAGTGGAAAAGCTACAGAGAAGTAGCTTTTTATTTTTGAAGGCTTATTTTTTAGAGTAATTTTGAGTTCACAGTAAAATTAAAAGTACTTAGATTTCCCAAATATACCCCATCACACACACATCCTCCCCATTTATTTATAACCCCCACCCAGAGGGGTACATTTGTTTCATCAGATGAACCCACACTGACACATCATCTCCTGAAGTTTTACATTAGAGTTCACTCTTGGTATTGTACGTGCTATGGGTTTTGACAAATGTATAATGACACATATCCCCATTATAATATCATACATTTTCACTGCCCTAAAATATGCTGTGTTCTACCTGTTCATCCCTCCCTCGTCCAATCCCTAACAACCATGGATCTATACATAGTCTCCATAGTTTTGTCTTTTTCAAAAGTTGTGGAAGGTCACCTCTCTGAATCTACAAGGAATTGGTTCCAGGAACCCAGCAGATACCAAAATCCATAGATGCTCAAGTCCCTTTTATAAAATGGCATATAACCTAGGTAGTCTCCCTAGGTTACTTCCTAGTTTACTTACAATACCTCAAAAATATAAATACTATATAAATAATTGTTATACTGTAATGTCTAAGGGATGACAAGAAGAAAAGTCTGTATATCTTCAATATAGGCACAATTTTTAAAAATATTTTTGATTCACAGTTGATTCAATTCATAAATACATAACCCACCAATAAGGAGGGCCAATCATAGTTGGAATCATATGATATGTAGATTTCAGGTTGGCTTCTTTCTTTAAATGTATGCATTTAAGATTCCTCTATGTCTTTTTGTTGTTTGATAACTCATTCTTTTTTAGTGTTCAATTGTATTCTATTGTATGGATATGCCACACTTTACTTATTCATCATCTACTGAAGGACATCTTGGTTGCTTCCAGGTTTGGGTACCTGAGAGCAACCATGCACATGTTTCATTTAACATAATTTTTAAACTCCTTTAGATAAATTCCAGGTAACATGATTGTATGATAAGCATATGTTTAATTTTTTTAAAAACTGCCATGTTGTCTTCCAAAGTGGGTGTATCATTTTGTCTTCACACTAGCAATGATGAGAGTCCCTGCCGCTCCACATCATTGCCAGCATTTGATATGGTCTGTGTTCTAGATCTTGGTCACTCTACTAGGTCTGTAGTAGCATCTCGTTATTGTTTTGATTTGAATTTCCCTGATGACATAAAACACGGAGAATCTTTTCATGTGCTTACTTGTGTATTTATGTCTTCTTTGGTGGCTACTGAGCTCTTTATTCCATTTTTTAAAGTTTGTTTTCTTATTGTTGAGCTTTGAGAGTTCCCTCTATATCCCTCATCAGATGTGTCTTTTGCAGAGCTTTTTTCTCAGTCTGTGGCTTCCCTTCTCATTCTCTTGACATTGTTATTCACAGAGCACAAGTTTTAAATTTTTTTAGTCCGGCTTACCAAGTATTTCTTTCATGAATCATGCCTTTGGCGTTGTATCTAAAAAGTCATTGCCAGAGCCAGCATCATCTAGGTTTTCTCCTGTTGTTTCTAGGAGTTTTACAGTTTGCAGTTTACATTTTAGTCAATGATCATTTTTGTATTCACTTTTGTGAAAAACATAAGGTCTGTGTCTAGATTCATTTTTCTTTTTTGCATTTGAATGTCCAGTTATTCTAACACCATTTGTTAAAAAGACTCTCTTTGCTCCATTGTATTGCCTAATAGGTAGCTTTGGAGCTGAATCTTCCACGCATGTGATAAGCTTCAAAAGAGGAGATAGATTATCTAAGCTGAAGGCAGAATAGGAACAAAGGCAATGAGGTTTGAGAGGGAAGGAGAGCAGGAACAGGCAGGTGATGGGGAGGAATGTGGGGAATGCACAAGAGAACACAGCCTAGAAATGTTCAGTCAGTAGGAGCTTGAATACCATGCTGAGGAATCTTCACTGGTATTGTTACTGTGACAAGCCAATGAGAGCCTCTGCGGGGCGGAGAGGAATAACATGTCTATTTGTGTTTTAGAAAAGCACTGTGATAGCAATATGAAGAATGGATTAAGTCTGTGGTGGTACAGAGATCAGTTGAGAGGCTATGTTGTTGTCCAGGTGAGAAGTGATGAAGTACTAAAACTAAGATGGAGGTAGAGAGAAGAGAAAAGAGAAGACCCCAAAAAGAGCAATGGAACACAGTGACTGACGGGAGGAGTTGAGGAAGAATGGAGTCACTGGGGAATTGAAGAAGATCCAAAATCTTTAGCCAAAAAAATAATTCCCCTATTTATTCAGTGAAAAGGTTTTGAGCGAAAGCCAGACAATGTAAATTTAAAAATTAAAATTTTTTAAAAAGAATGGGGGCAGGGGCTTTGTTAGTATGAATCACATTAATACAGTCATTCTAAATCTACTTGTTAAATATTTTTAAAAGCAATATGTTAGACACAGGGGATACATACTTGAAAAGACATAATTTCTACCCTTGGTAAGATTGACAGATTAGTAAAAAGACCATTATATTATACTGTGATAAATGCTATATAGAGATAAATGAAGTGTGCTTACATGATTGTATCGGTGCCTTGTTACTGCTGTAACAAATTACTAAACTTGGTGACTTAAAACAGCACAGATTTCTTCTCTTATGATTCTGGAAGCCAGAAGTTCAAAATGAGTTTTACTGGGCTGAAGGTATTGCAAGTCCATACCCTCTTAGGAGGCTCCAGGGAAGAAACCATATACTTGCCTTTTACAGCTTTCCTACGAATACTTGTACTTCTTGCCTTGTGACCTCTTCCTCCACCTTCAAAGTGAATGGCAAGCATCTTTTCTCTCTGAATATACCTCCATCACATAGACTTCTCTTCTATCTGTAGACAAATCTTCCTCTTATTCTTCATTCCTTTGGTTTGTATCTCTGTGCCTTTCTCAATCCCCAAAATTCTTAAATTTGGTCTTTTCATGATATCCCATAATTCTTTAGATTCCATTCATGATTTTTTACCATCTTCTCTGTTTGGTCAACTTTGTTTTCAAGATTAATTATTTTGTCTTCATTGTCTGAGGTTCTGTCTTAAGTGATCTAACCTGTTGGTTATGCTTTCTATAAGTTTTTAATTTGGTTTATTGTTTCCTTCATTTCAAGGATTTGTTTGGTTTTTGTTTTTTCAGAATCTCTATCTCTTTATTGAAATGATCTTTTGCTTCCTTCATTTGCTCTTTTAACTGTTTATTGGTGCGACCTTTCATTGCCTGCATTTGCTCTCTTATCTCATCATGTGCTTCTCAGATCATTTTAATTATGTACATTCTGAATTCCCTTTCTGACATTTCTTCTGCCATGCTGTCATTGAATTCTATTGATAAATGATCTAGGTTTGTTGGGGAGGGACACTTTCTTCCCTTGTTTTCTCATGTTGTTCGTATATCTTCCACTCCAGCAGTGCAAATCCAAGGTATTGCAGGTTCCCCCCTATAAACTTATAATGTCCCTGCAGGTTTCCAATACCTCACCTTGAAGTGAGAGATGGATATTAGCAGCATGCCATATAAACAATATGCATCCTTAACCCAAAGAGTCCCCATTAAGATATTAACCATATTGTCTTAATAAATAGAGATGATGAGTTGATCTACAGCATAACCAATAGGTTTGCAATAAGGACCACAATTTCTAATGGTGGTCAAAGAGGATGGGGAGGGGTGTAGGATATAACATTAATGAGGTAAGAAGTGTGTCTATAGAGGCACAATGTCATAGAAATAGTGAAAGCAGAATTAAAAGAAATTAGCTGTTAGCATGAGAAAAGGGAGAAAGTGTCTCCAAGGAAACAGACAAGAAGAAAATAGAGAGAGTGAGAAAAATATTAATAAAATAAAAGTATGAATAATAGGTATAATAGGAATAATTGTAATGATACTACTAATAAAAAAAATTCTACAATAAAACTATACCATAAACTATTCAAACCTCCTAGTCTTCAGTAGCCTGATGCCTGAGAGGAACTTGATAATGCAGTGTCCCAAGAAGGGTGCTGTCCCATTATGATGGTGGCCTCCAGGTTGGGAATAATTCATGCTAGCTGACAGAGGCTAACACACGTGTTGATCGATGGTCAACTGCAGCATGGGCGTTGGAGACTGTGGGCTGGGTCTAGGGCTCAGCACTAGAGACAGAGGGCATTGACTGGGCTTGTCTCTACATGGGAGATGCACGTGGGCACTGGGCCTGGTGGCTGGGCCAGTCTCAGCATGTTCCCTCTTATTCTTATTATTACATTTAGGACCTCCCCGGTAACCCCCATCTTAAAGTCCTTACTTTATCACAAAGGGTCTTTTCCATATAAAGTCACTTTCACTTCCATGGATTAGTACCTGGCAATCTTAAGGGACCATTATTTAGCCTACCACAATGGGAAGGGTTCCTAATCCAGCCCCTTTATCCTGAAGGCTACAGAAAACCATTATAAAGTTTTAAGCAGAAGAATTACATGGTGAGATACACATTGCAGTAGAAGAACTCAGGACTTGTGAAGATACAGATTGAAGAAGAGCCTAAAGTCAGAGGCCTGTGTGATAAATCAGTAGAGATCTTTAACAAAGACATTAGTAAATGGAGTGGGTATGTTAGAAGGAAATTAAGACAATGGCACCAATAGCTCCATTAGCTCTTTGTGGGTTATTGGAGCAATTGATGATTTCTGGTTTCAAGTGCCATATGCTAAGAACTGTAATATAAGAAAAGAAGCAGATTTGGGATTTGAAGGACCATGGGCAGGGAAGGGTATTTTATCTAAGAAAAAATATGTTCTCAAAATTAAATAGTTTGCTCACAAACTGTTTTTGAATGTGATCCATCCTTGGAGACTGCCTATAAGACCAGAAATTAATTAAGTAACATAGTTCTTATTAATAAATTTCATCCTTAGATCATAAGAACAGAATCTAAGGATGTTAAGGAAAAGTAAGTATGTAATTACATTAGAATAAAAGGGGTTTTTCTACTGGGCTAGAACCTACCCAGTTAAGCGACTGATAAACTATCAAAGCTATAAAAACTCTTAGCAAACATTTTTGAATTAATTTTCATTGGTACTTTACAATTATACATAATATTGGGATGCATTTTGATACAGTCATACATGCACATAACATAAATTGGTCGATTTCATTCTCCAGTACCTTCCCTTTTCCTCCCTTCCTCTTTCCCCCAAACCCCCTCCTCTACTCTTCTACTCTACTTACTGGTCTCCCTTCCGTTTTCATGAAAGTCAACCCCCCTTCTTTTCCCTTTTTTTCTTTGTATTCTCTGCTTTCCACAGATGAGAGAAAACATGTGTTCCTTGACTTTCTAAGACTGACTTATTTCACTCAATGTGATGTTCTCCAGTTCCACCCATTTTCCTACAAATGACATGATTTCATTTTTCTTTATGGCTGAATAAAACTCTATTCTATAAATAATACCACATTTTATTTATCCATTTATCTGTTGATGGACACCTGGACTGGTTCCATAACTTGACTATTGTGAATTGCACTGCTGTAACCATAGGTATGCATGCCTTGCTATATTATGCTGAGGAGTGGTATATCAGGGTTCTATGATAGTTCCATTCCTAGTCATTAAGGCATCTCCATACTGACTTCCATAATGGTTGTAATAATTGGCAATCCTACCAAGGATGCATAAGTATTCCTTTTTCCTCACTTCCTCATCAGTATTTATTATTATTTGTATTCTCGGTGATTGCCATTCTAGCTGGAGTGATACAAAATCTCAGTGTAGTTTTGATTTGCCTCTCCCTTAGCAATCATTTTTTTTAAATCCAACATTTCTCAAATTTTTTCCCTTTTATACACCTGTTAATGATGAGGGCACATTCCTTTAGTCAATTCCAAGCACACCCACATTAATTTATATTACCTTTTAAATATTTAAAATTATTTAAATTAACTTTTCTCTCCCCCTTTACAAGAGTATATAAGAACAAAATTATGAGTCATTTATCAAGATAACAAGCCAATTTTTAAAATAATTTTATAACTTGTAACTTACTACTTGAGACATCTCCCACTACCAAGAGCAACACCCTGTCCTAACACCATAGTGAGAACTATTGATTCAGCTCCCCAAGTCCACCAGGACAAATGCAGCCAGAGCTGGTTAGTGGTGCAGATGTGACACAGTCCAGTCTCATGATTTTCAGTCTATTGCTCTTCTTGTATCTCTTGCTTCTCCATTTTCCTCTCTTAAGTCTAGCTCCCACCTCCTTTTATCATACAGAGGACTAGAAGAAGCAACACCCATCCCAGTTTTGTCCTCAATTTTTAATTCCACCCATCTTGCATTCCACCAAGTCTCTAGTCTGCCATTACTGTTTACCCAGGCTCCTAATCTTCCCTGCTCTCTCTCCCTCCTCTGTGCTCTCCTGCACTTGTAGTCTGCACTGCATATTTTACACTTATATCTTGCATTGTCTTGTCCTCTAATTTCCTCATATGTGCACATCTTGTCTCCTTTCTAGATTTATGAGGCCCTTGTAGAATTTCGCATCTCAGCACTCAAAAACTAAAGAAGTGATGTATGGTATGGAAGTTAAATCGCTGAAGTGTTCAGAACAGAGATGTATGCTGTTTTATTGGACAAGACTAAAATCTCTCCACACTGCATTGCAGAGATCTGTTAATATATTCTGCAGTTGTTCTGCATGTGAAGATGAGAAAGAGAATTTTGTCTCAGTTTCAGAAATAATATATTGTAAACTAAGGGAAAACTAATGACCTTTATGTTCCCATACTCTTAAAATATGAAGAGTGATGTATTTATGCTTCTTACTTCTTTCCCCTAGAAGAATCCTGTTTTATCGTTGTTTCCTGAGTCCTTTGTTGTTTTTTGCTTATTTCCTTGAAATGCTGTGTCCTGGTACTTTAGCTTTTGCTATGTTGACCTTCCATAATACAGCAGATATTTCAGATCAGAATCTGTGTAATTGAGGCTAGATCTGGACAGGATTCTTCAAATACTGTGTATCAAACAGAACTATATAAAATCCCATGGGGACTTACTATTCAATATTTGTGAGCTGTTTCTTTGCATTTTAGTAAAACCTAAAGAGCACCCCTAGAAAGCTATAAATAATATTACACTGTTTCAGTGGTCTTCTTTCCATCTGAATTAATTTATTGCCACGTTAGAGACCTAGCTATTCAGAATTTTGATTTTATTTTGTAAAGACAGGTACGGTATAGGGAATGAGTATGGCAAAAATTCAGAGATAAACACTGGCAAAAATAATTTTGAATGTGTTATCCCACACTGCTGCTGAATCAATACTTAATCTGCAGTAAATAACATTGGCAGGATGCCAATTCATAAAATAAAACATAAAATACTGTACAATACTCCAGTGTCTAAAGTGTTTGTCAGGAAAACTGTTAAATCCAGGCAAGGCCTTCTTAATATTATACAGTTTGGCTTATGTAGGATAATAATGAAATAAAATGCTAATTTTATAATACCTAATATTAGTCAAACACTGCTAGGCTCAGTCGAGTTGGGAAATGGGTATATATATAATTTTAATTCAGGATATTAAGTTTTATGACAAACTTAGGTAAAGTGTGTTATGGGCACATAAAGAGAAGGACCTAATTCAGCCTATAGGCTTTGGAGAAGATGCCATTTCTTCTTGGACTCTTTGACTGGTCCTCTCCTTCTCCCTACACTCTTAATGTTGGAATGCCTAGGTTTCAGTGTGGGTCCTTTTCTCTATTCACATTCATTCCCTTAGAGATGTCATCCTTCACTTACGAGTATGATGCCCAAATATAAATCTCTATCCCAAACTCCCAAACTCCTATGTGTAATACTTATTTAGCATCTCCATTGGGGATAATATTAGATGTCTATTGAATAGCAGGTGTCTCAAACTCAAAATATATAAAACATAACCCCTGATCTTCGCTTTCCCAAATATGCCCTCCCGTATCCATTAACTCATTTGATGGCACCACCATCCTTCCGGTTGCCCAGAATAAAACCGTGGGATAATCTTACACCTGTCTCCCTCTTATACCTTATATCTAATCTATTAGATCTAATCCCTTTCATTTTACCTTTAAAATTTCTCTAAATTCTGTCTTTACTCTCATCCTTATCCCCACCACCATCATCCTTCCCCTGGATTACCGCAGGAGCCTTCTAACAAGTCTCATAGGGCTGGTGATGTAGCTCCATGGTAAGCACTTTTATGGCAGCATAAGGCCCTGGGTTCAGTTACCAATGCTTCAGGAAAACTAAATATAAAAAAGAACTTCTAACTAGTCTCACTGCTTCCACCCTTCCCCTATACCTCTTGCCCTGCCTTCTCTCATGCTATCCATTAGCTGCAAGAAAATATTTAAAATATAAGTTAAACTATATAAATCCTTGACTCAAAATGCTACAGTGGCTCCTCACTTTATTTTCCCAATGGCTTATAAATTTCATACTATTTGGGCCCTCATTTATTGTCTACTCTCATCTACTTCTACCCTTTTATCCCAACTTGGTCCTAGCCACACTGACCAAGAATATGTCTGCCTTGAGTCTTTGCACTGGGTGTTTGTTCCCTCTGCCTCAAACATTCTTCCCCAGATGCCATGGCTGACTCTCTGTGTTTTATAAATCTACTCAAAAGCTGGCATTGGAAAATGAATACCCCAATCACCATCTTTAGAATTGCAACCCACCTCAAGTATTTCTGATCCTTCTGTTCTTTTTTCTCTGCTCCATAGCACTTTTCTACTACACAATATAATTCTCATATTCTCATTTAATGTTTATTGTCTCCCCCACTAGCACTGAATATGAGCTCTAGAAGGCAGAAATCATTGTTTGATTCATTCATGTACACAGTATGTGGTGCAGTTATATGCAAAGTACACATTTATCAAATATGTGACAATAGGTAGTAGACGAAGATGCTGTATTCACTGAAAAGAGAAATCATGGAAGAAAATGGCTAAGGTCAGAATAACAGAGTACTCACTCATTTAAAGGACTAATAGAGGAAAAGAAACCTATAAAGAGCACTGAAAAAGAACAAAGAGGTTTGAAGACAACTTTGAGGGAACAGTATAACAGAACCCAAGGAAGGAGACTACTTCAACAGGAGATCAAGTCTTGTGAAAAGCCAGGTACGATGGGCCTCCTGGACCTCCTGAATCCATAATCCCTCTTCCCTGCCTTGCATCTCAGCCTCTTCCTTTTATGGGCCTGCCCATCCTCCACCTATATCTGCTTTCTTAGAATGTTCCTTAAAATCTTTCTGTTGCCAATGGCACTCTAGTAGCACATATCTCTCCATTCATTCTCTGGAGGAAAGCTCACCAGCACATAATTACAGTTTTTATGCATTGTAGGAGGAAATTTAATGACCCTATTTTCTCTATGACAATGCTTAGTCATGAAGCTATCACTGTATTTTGATGGGAGTAAAGGAAAATTTGTACCCATGGTCTTGTGTTTATGACCACTGGCCATGGTCATAAACAATTTGGGGTTCATTACCTGTACATAAGGATTAAGTTCTGCATTTCCTTTCTGAAACTGTTAACTTTTGGTAAAGTCCCTGTAACTTAGGGAAAGCTCAGAGTTTCAGATTTAAAGTTAATCAAGAAATACTCAAGGTTACAGAACATTTTCAAGGACGAACAGGCTTATTTAAAGACTTGTTGCTGTTGTCGTTGTCCTTATTGAAGTCCTTGAGCATCCTCTGCCTTCCATAGAGATGAACTGGAGTTTAGTTGTCTAATCAAAGACCTAAATTTAATAAAACTGTCCAAGGTCCAACCATTTTCCTTAAACAGGGTCAGCTTCATTTATTCAACTGGCATTTAAAGGGTAATGAGGGTGTACATTTTGCTAAGTACTGGAAAACAATAATGTACAGCCTCTGTCCTCAAGGGACTCATCCTCTAAAGGAGAGGAAGGAGTATAAATAAATAACTACATTATAAGTGCTAGCAGGTTTACAGGCTTCTACAGCCAGACACAGCCACCTCTGGAACGATTCTATATTCTGTATTCTGCCACTCTTCCCACAATACATTGGGTCTGTACTATGCCACCTAAGCCAGTATGAGATATTGTAAAAACCCGAAGACTACCCAGAGAAGATGTTACCTGGATATAGGGAGGATGTGGTGGATACAGCATGTAGCCCCAGGTGGAGAGGAGTGATGCCCTGTGGCTCTATAGCCAGCAGACACAAGGCAAGATGCCTCACCACCCACATCTTCCCTGTAGCCAGATTGCTCTCCAGTCCAAAAAGAATAATAGCACTGGCCTTGTGTTCAGTACAGAAGAGTAAGCTTTCTTGCTATTCAATCTTAAAGGAGAAAATTAGGAAATTCTATTTTTCTTCCCTATAAAAGACAGCAACCCCATCCTTTCTACATTGAAAATCAAGTAAGTCTTTGTGAAATTCATGAGTGGCTTTAGAAATAGTTTCAATCTACAGAGAAGATGAAAAAATGAGGTCAGTTCTTTGATTATCATCTTCTTTGATACTTTAAACAATGCAAGTAATTAATCTTTAGCAATTGAGAATGTTGGGTTATTTAAAAGACTGATTTTCTAAGGAAAAGTCAATTGAGCTATTACTCATTATTCCAAATATAAAGTAAGCATATTTATACTGCATATAAAATCTGTTCAATGGGTCATATATTTAATTTGATAGTACATAAGCCTCCAGCATGATTAAAAAGGTGGCTTGGGTGACTAATTCCCTAGGTTACATTTGATGGAGGTACAGGTGGAGGTGGAGAACAGGAAGAAAGAATATGCAAGGTTGATGATCTCATGAAGTAGCTTCGCCACACTGATGAGACCATCTTGAAAACAGTTATCGCTTCACAATAATGACAACAGCAACAAAACAATGAGGAACATATAATATATAATAAAGGGGAAATGGTAAAATATTAATAAAGCACATAAAATACAATCCAGAAAATGGAATAGTATAATCTGTGCTTGGATTGGGACACTCGATATAACAAAATTCTCCCCAAATCAGTGTAAAGCAAATACAATTCCAATTAAAATCTCAGTGAAGTTTCTTCAGTTTACATTTTGCTTTTAGGAATTGAATAAAATGATCTTAACGTTCATATGGAAAATAAATGAACAACAAAAAACTGAAAAAGAAGAGAGAAGGGAACTTGTCTCGCTGATATCAGAAAATGTTAATGGTACTATAGATTGATGAGATAACAATATAGAATAAACAAATAGATGAGCAGAACAAAACCAAGGATCCAAGAACAGATCCACAAATACAACAGTCTTTATTTTATGACCAAGGTGGATTTTGGTTCAGTAGGGGGATGATAGGATACTTAATAAACGATGCTGATAGATTTGACCAGTCATTCAGAGAACTGAAGTTACAATCATTTATTTTATATATATATATACAAAAATAAATGCATGCCTGTAATCCCAGTGACTTAGAAGGTTGAGGCAGGAAAATTGCAAGTTCGAGCCAGCCTTAGAAATTTAGCAAGGCCCTAAGCAACTTAGGGAGACCCTGTCATAAAAGAAAAAATTTAAAAGGCTGGGAATGTAGCTCAGTGGTAAAGCACCCCTGGGTTAAATCCCCAGTATCAAAAGAAGAAAAGAAAAAGAGAGTATTAAAGATTTAGATGGAAAAAAGTGATGAATTATTTTTTTAATTTTTTTTAGTTGTAGATGGACACAATACCTTCATTTTATTTATTCATTTTATGTGGTGCTGAGGATTGAACTCATTGCCTCACACATGCGAGGCAAGTGCTCTGCGACTGAGCCATGATATCAACCCAATAAATTCTTTTTAAAAATTGAGAAATTACCTATATTCTTTAATGAAAAGGAAAACTTTATTAATCAAGACAAGAAATTCAAAAGCTATTTACAAAAATAGGCAGTGACTATATAAAATTTTGAATATCTGAAATGATGAAAGTTACCATAAACAATTGAATAGAAAAATTATAGATTTGAGGATAAAATGTAATGCAGTGGGTTGTAGGGATGGGAAGGATGGTAGAATGAGACAGACATTATTACCCTATATACATGTATAAAATAATTTTTATTAAAATTTCCCTGTGGAAAAAGAACAAACTTCTATGTAAACTGCTTGACTCAAGGCTTACATAAGACTTTCAAATAAAAATCTTAAATTATAGCCATATTTTAAAAAATGTAATGCAGATGACAATCTCTACCAAGCTCTTTTATACTGTTAAGAAAAAGAGAAACAGCCCAAGAGAAAATAAAATGAGCTAGGGACATGATTAAGCAATTCAGAGAAGAGTTCATCTGAAACAAACATGAAGCAAAAACACATCTGTGGTAAGGAAGGCAAATTAAATTTTTACCATCAAACTGACAAAAATCAAAAGAGGATATACTTGTAGGTGATGGCTGGTAGCACTTAAGGAGAAATAGTATGCTTATCTTCTGCCTGTGGAACTTTTATACTAGTAGCAATTTTAGTAGGAAATATGACCAAAAAAATCTACAAAAAATAAAAATATAATCATTTGTAAATTTTAAAATTTTGCAGCATGTGAATTTATCTTTCAACACAGTGTCCTGCTTCTATAGATCTGTCCCATAGAACTCTAACTCAGATGTAAGGATATGTGTGCTTTGATACTTAACCGAAGTACTGTTTATGTCAGTCCAATTTTAATGCCCCACTCTGATTGTTCATTGTGGCAAGAAAAGATAAATAAGCGTATCTCCCAACAATAGGCAGGCAGGGGACCAAATTATGTTCACTCACAATAGAATGAATTTAAAAGAATGAATTCAAGTTGATGCAAAAGAAAAAAGCAAGAGGAAACAAACATGACTGTAATTCTGTTTTGTGACCAAAAATAGCTCCTATAGTATGATTGTATAACTATGTCTATACATCTGTATAAAAGTGAATATATGCATTAATACATAATGCATGTATGCACACTTATGTGTGTGTGTATGTGTGTTCATAAATTATATTGACAACTTTGCCCCATTGTTTACATGTGTTATTTGAAGGTAAGTTGACAGTGAGAGACAAAGTGAAAAAGAATTTTTTTTCTGCTGGGGATCAAAACCAGGGCCTTGTACATACTAGGCAAATGCTCTACCACTAAAGCTACACCCCATCCCCCCAAAAAGAAAATTTTCAAAACACATTTGAAAAAATTTAATGGCATTCTAATTCTATTTATAAGAAATAAAAAGCTGATTTTCTGGATCCACTTGTAGCTTTTCCTGGAGCCCCAGGTTTCTGTGTAACACAGAGAAGGAGAGACTCCCAGGGAGAACACGGGGCAGAGTGAAGAGCAGGAAATGTGAATGCTCAAGGTTTTCAAGATGGCGGACTAGGGGGCGGCTGCATTTCACGTTGCTCCAGGACGCAGGATTCAAAAGAGGAGATAGTGAGAGGCTTGGGACCAACTTAAAGCCGCCGGGTGAGTCTCTCCCATTGGGGAGGCGTCCCGGATGGGGCGGTAGCCCTGGAACGCAGGGAACTTTGTGAAGTAGAGTTACTCGGCGAGACGCCCCTCCCCCCACAGGAGCGGTAAACACGGACAACTGGGATCATCGTAGAGGAGGCGGCTCAGCACAGCACTTGGACTCGGAGCAACCACTGGGGCTCCGGGCGGCTGCCTGAGGAGGAGCTGCGTGGCAAGCTGTTTGGACTCAGAACGACCGCTTCTGAACACCGGGGGGTTGCCCGGAGGAAGAGGAGGAGCGTGGTGGGTTGCTTGACCTAGGAGTGACTCCATCAGAGCCACAGGCAGTTGCCAGAGGAGGAGCTCCGTGGCAAGCTGTTTGAACTCAGAACAACCGCTCCAGAACACCGGTGGCCTGCCTGGAGGAGGAGCGCGGTGGGTCGCTTAGTCTAGGAGTGTGCATCAGAGCCACAGGCGGTTGCCAGAGGAGGAGGCGAGTGGTGAGTTGATTGGACTAAAAGCGACCGCTCCTGAACACCGGTGACCTGCCTGGAGGAGGAGCGCAGTGGGTCACTTGGTCTCGGAGCCACCGCTCCTGAACACCCGGGGGGCTACCCCGAGGAGGAGGAAGAGGAACAGGGCAAGTCACTTGGACTCGGAGTGACTGCCTAGGGCTACAGGCGGTTGGCGGGAGGAGGAGACGCGAAGTGAGTTGCTTGGACTCCTAGTGACTGCGTCAGAAACCGGGCCGCTGTCCGGAGGAAGAGGTGTGTGGCGGGTCTCTGGGTATCAGAGCTATTGTACGGGGCTTCAGGTGGCGGCTCAGAGGAGGGGCCGCATAGCCAGGCGATTAGGTGCAGAGCAGGGTCCCAGGAGCTAGGCGGCTTCTTGCTGGAAGAGCCACACAGAGACACACCTAGGGGTGGAGCGAAGTTTCCAAGACTGCGGGCAGATTCTCTGGGAGAGGCAGCCTAAGGAGACTCGCCCGTGAAGTGTGAGGCTCCCAGGCCCAGGAGGTAGGTCCGGGCCCCTGGGAATGTTGCAGAGGAAGACAGCCCAACCCAGGCGGTAGTTGTAGATTGAGGGGAACCTCTAGGAGGGCAGCTGACCAGCGAGACGTCCCCACCGAGTGAGTCTTCCCTGCCGGGGGAGGTTTTCCCACAGGGACGGTAAAACCAGAGACACAGGCACAAACAGGACTTGCCTCAGCCCGCAGCCTAGTTCCCCATTGGATGACCATTGGTCAACGAGTGGAGGCACCTCTGCCCACTAGCAGGGAATATATGCCACCTGAGGGTCACCACCCCTAGAGAGGCAGCTTCTTCGTGGAGCTCCGCATTATCAACTTCCTCCAAGACTTCAGGCTACTGAAGGATAAGAGGGGATATACTAGCAATCTTCAGGGACATTATAAGTCGATAGAGGAAATCTGCAATAGCTTAATGACCCACTGATTCCTGAACAATATGAGAAAACAAGGGAAGAAAATGCCCCAAACAAATCTAGATGTTACATCAATAGAATCCAACAACAGCATGGCAGAAGAAATGACAGAAAGGGAGTTCAGAATGTACATAATTAAAATGATTAGGGAAGCAAACGATGAGATGAAAAAGCAAATGCAGGCATTGAATGATCCCACCAATCGACAGTTAACAGAGCAAATTCAGGAAGCAAAAGATCATTTCAATAAAGAGTTAGAGATATTGAAAAAAAAACCAAACAGAAATCCTTGAAATGAAGGAAACAATAAACCAAATTAAGAACTCCATAGAAAGCATAACCTATAGGATAGAACACCTGGAAGACAGAACTTCAGATATTGAAGAAAAAATATTTAACCTCGAAAACAAAATTGAACAAACAGAGAAGATGGTAAGAAATCATGAACAGAATCTACAAGAACTATGGGATATCATGAAAAGGCCAAATTTGAGAATTATTGGGATTGAGGAAGGCTTAGAGAAACAAACCAAAGGAATGAACAATCTATTCAATGAAATAATATCAGAAAATTTCCCAAATCTGAAGAATGAAATGGAAAATGAAGTCCAAGAGGCTTATAGGACTCCAAATACACAAAATTACAACAGACCCACACCAAGGCACATTATAATGAAAATACCTAACATAAAAAATAAAGACAGAATTTTAAAGGCTGTGAGAGAAAAGAACCAAATTACATTCAGGGGGAAACCAATACGGATATCAGCAGATTTTTCAATCCAGACCCTAAAAGCTAGAAGGGCCTGGAACAACATTTTTCAAGCTCTGAAAGAAAATGGATGCCAACCAAGAATCTTATACCCAGAAAAACTTACCTTCAAATTTGACGATGAAATAAAATCATTCCATGATAAACAAAAGCTAAAAGAATTTACAAAAAGAAAGCCAGCATTACAGAACATTCTCAGCAAAATATTTCATGAGGAAGAGATAAAAAACAAAGAATCAAATCAGCAAAGGGAGGAATTATCCTAAAGGAACTGTCAAATAAAGGAGGAACCAAGATGTGTCAAAAATTTTAAATATGAACCAAATGACCGGGAATACAAATCATATCTCAATAATAACCCTGAATGTTAATGGCCTGAATTCATCAATCAAAAGACATAGACTGGCAGATTGGATTAAAAAGAAAGATCCAACAATATGTTGCCTGCAAGAGACTCACCTCATAGAAAGAGATACCCATAGACTAAAGGTGAAAGGATGGGCCAAACATACCATGCACATGGACCCAGCAAAAAAGCTGGAGTATCCATCCTCATTTCAGATAATGTGGACTTCAAGCCAATGTTAGTCAGAAGGGATAAAGAAGGACATTTCATACTGCTTAAGGGAAGCATAAATCAGCAAGATATAACAATCATAAACATCTGTGCCCCAAACAGTGGCTCATCCATGTATGTTAAACAAATCCTTCTCAATTTTAGAAACCAAATAGACCATAACACAATAATACTAGGTGATTTTAACACGCCTCTCTCACCACTGGACAGATCTTCCAAACAAAAATTGAACAAAGAAACCATAGATCTCAATAACACAATCAATAATTTAGACTTAACAGACATTTATAGAATATAGCATCCAACCAAGAGCGAATACACTTTCTTCTCAGCAGCACATGGATCCTTCTCTAAAATAGACCATATATTATGCCACAAAGCTAATGTCAGCAAATACAAGAAGATAGACACACTACCTTGTATTCTATCAGATCATAATGGATTGAAGTTAGAAATAAATGAAAGAGTAAAAAACAGAAACTACTCCAACACCTGGAGATTAAACAATATGCTATTATATGATGAATGGATAACAGAAGATATTAGGAAGGAAATTAAAAAATTCTTAGAGGTAAACGAGAACAAAGAAACATCATATCAAAATCTCTGGGACACTATGAAAGCAGTACTTAGAGGAAGATTTATTTCATGGAGCGCATTTAATAAAAGAAGTAAAACTCAAAACATAAATGACCTAACACTACAGCTCAAAGTCCTAGAAAAAGAAGAACAGACCAACACCAAAAGTAGTAGAAGACAGGAAATAGTTAAACTGAGAGCTGAAATCAACGAAATTGAAACAAAAGCAACAATACAAAAAATTGACAAAATAAATAGTTGGTTCTTCGAAAAAATAAACAAAATTGATAAACCTTTAGCCACACTAACAAAAAGAAGACGAGAGAAAACCCAAATTACTAAAATCGGAATTAACAAGGAAATATCACAACAGACACGATTGAAATACAAAACATAATTAGAAGCTATTTTGAAAACCTATACTCCAACAAAATAGAAAATTTCGAAGACATCAACAGGTTTCAAGAGACATATGAATTGCCTAAACTGAAGGAGGAGGACATACACCATTTAAATAGACCAATTTCAAGTAATGAAATAGAAGAAGTCATCAAAAGCCTACCAACAAAGAGAAGTCCAGGACCAGATGCGTTCTCAGCCGAGTTCTACAAAACATTTAAAGAAGAGCTCATTCCAATACTTCTCAAAGTATTCCATAAAATAGAAGAGGAGGGAACCCTCCCAAACTCATTCTATGAAGCCAATATTACCCTGATACCTAAACCAGACAGACACATCGAGGAAAGAAAATTTCAGACCAATATCCTTAATGAACATCAACGCAAAAATTCTCAACAAAATTTTAGCAAATCGCATACAAAAACATATTAAAAAGATAGTTCACCATGATCAAGTGGGTTTCATCCCAGGGATGCAAGGTTGGTTCAACATCAGGAAATCAATAAATGTAATTCACCATATCAATAGACTTAAAGTCAAGAATCACATGATTATTTTGAAAGATGCAGAAAAAGCATTTGATAAAATACAGCACCCCTTCATGCTCAAAACACTAGAAAAAATAGGGATAGTGGGAACATTCCTTAACATTGTAAAGGCCATCTACGCTAAACCCATGGCTAATATCATTCTAAATGGTGAAAAACTGAAAGCATTCCCTCTAAAAACTGGAACAAGGCAGGGATGCCCTCTTTCACCACTTCTATTCAACATTGTCCTTGAAACTCTAGCCAGAGCAATTAGATAGACCAAAGAAATTAAAGGGATACGAATAGGAAAAGAAGAACTCAAACTATCCCTATTTGCTGATGATATGATTGTATACTTAGAGGAACCAGGAAATTCCACCAGAAAACTGTTAGATCTCATAAGTGAATTCAGTAAAGTAGCGGGATATAAGATCAATGCACATAAATCTAAGGCATTTTTATACATAAGCGATGAATCTTCAGAAAGAGAAATTAGGAAAACTACCCCATTCACAATAGCTTCGAAAAAAATAAAATACTTGGGAATCAATCTCACAAAAGAGGTGAAAGACCTCTACAATGAGAACTACAGAACACTAAAGAAAGAAATTCAAGAAAACCTTAGAAGATGGAAAGATCTCCCATGTTCTTGGATGGGAAGAATTAATATTGTCAAAATGGCCATACTACCAAAAGTGCTATACAGATTCAATGCAATTCCAATGAAAATCCCAATGATGTACCTTACAGAAATAGAGCAAGCAATTATGAAATTCATCTGGAAGAATAAAAAACCCAGAATAGCTAAAGCAATCCTTGGCAGAAAGAGTGAAGCAGGGGGTATCGCAATACCAGATCTTCAACTCTACTACAAAGCAATAGTAACAAAAACGGCATGGTATTGGTACCAAAATAGAAAGGTGGATCAATGGTACAGAATAGAGGACACAGACACAAACCCAAATAAATACAATTTTCTCATACTAGACAAAGGGGCCAAAAATATGCAATGGAGAAAAGATAGCCTCTTCAACAAATGGTGCTGGGAGAATTGGAAATCCAGATGCAACAGAATGAAACTAAACCCATATCTCTCACCATGCACAAAACTAAACTCAAAATGGATTAAGGATCTCGGAATCAGACCAGAGACCTTGCATCTTATAGAAGAAAAAGTAGGTCCAGAGCTTCAACATGTCGGCTTAGGACCAGACTTCCTCAACAGGACTCCCATAGCACAAGAAATAAAAGCAAGAATTAATAACTGGGATAGATTCAAACTAAAAAGCTTTCTCTCAGCAAAGGAAACTATCAGCAATGCAAAGAAAGAGCCTACAGAGTGGGAGAAAATCTTTGCCAATCATACTTCAGATAGAGCGCTAATCTCCAGAATCTATAAAGAACTCAAAAAACTCTACACCAAGAATGTAAATAATCCAATTGACAAATGGGCTAAAGAAATGAATAGACATTTCACAGAAGAAGATATACAAGTAATCAACAAACATATGGAAAAATGTTCAACATCTCTAGTAATAAGAGAAATGCAAATCAAAACCACCCTAAGATTCCATCTCACCCCAATTAGAATGTCGATTATCAAGAATACAAGCAACAACAGGTGTTGGCGAGGATGTGGGGAGAAAGGTACACTCTTACATTGCTGGTGGGGCTGCAAATTAGTGCAGCCACTCTGGAAAGCAGTGTGGAGATTCCTTAGAAAACTTGGAATGGAAACACCATTTGACCCAGCTATCCCACTCCTTGGCCTATACCCAAAGGACTTAAAATCAGCATATTACAGAGATACAGCCACATCAATGTTCATAGCTGCTCAGTTCACAATAGCCAGATTGTGGAACCAACCTAGATGTCCTTCAATTGATGAATGGATAAAGAAAATGTGGTATATATATACAATGGAATATTACTCAGCCATAAAGAATGATAAAATTATGGCATTTGCAGGCAAATGGATGAAACTGGAGAATATCATGCTAAGTGAGATAAGCCAATCTCAAAAAACCAAAGAATGATATCGCTAATAAGTGGATGATGACACATAATGGGGGGTGGGAGGGGTTAGTGTTGGGGTTGGAGTTGGGTTTAGGGAGGGGGGCAGGAATGGAGGAAGGAAGGACTGTGTAGAGGGAGGGGAGGGGTGGGAGGGGTGGGGGAGAAGGGAAAAAAATGGCAGAATGAATCAAACAACATTACCCTATGTAAATTTATGATTACACGAATGGTATGCCTTTACGCCATGTACAGGCAGAGAAACAACATGTATCCCATTTGTTTATAAAAAAATATATATATCTATAGAATGCTTACACCTCAAAAAAAAAAAAGAAATAAAAAGCTATAAATTACAAGAGAAACAAACACTGAAAATGAAAATATAACCAATGAATATATATCACAATACTTATGGCTTCCCCAGATGCTGCTTATTAGGGGACCCATTTATATTTGTAAATTCCACAGAGATCAGTGGTTACAAACTAAAATAAAACCAAATTTACTAGTACATTTTTCTTTTTCCTTATTTACCTTTTAAAAACTTTTCTAAATTTTTTCCTTTTAAAAAACTATTTCTCAAATCTCTTTTTTTCTTTTCTAATATACCTTTTAACTTACGCAGTTAATATAATATTATAGAAATACAATATTGGAAAAAGTGATTAGCATATTACCTGCCTAGTAAACTATATCATTCTTGTTTGTTCCCCCCATGGATATTTTTAACCATCTAATTTATACAATTGCATGTTTTTTCTTCCACTAAGTATTCGATTATAACCATGTGTCTGTGCATTTATTGAATTAACTCTCCAACAGCTAGAGAAATAAATAATGTTTTAAATGTCCAGAGAGACTATATATTGCGGCACACATATTTTTGTATGAAAATTCCAGTTAGGACATCAACCAAGATCTCAGTGTGCTCACGTTCCTCATAATCTACATCTTATATTAATTTATGAAAAGTGAAATCCAAACCCTGGTAAAGAACATTTTATCTTTCTCATCTTTATTTTAAGAGAATTATATCTTTCTACCCTGATTAATTAAAAAAATTAAATATTGTTGTTTATTTTATCTCTAAGTCATTCTCTAAACTTTTAATTTTGTGTTTCATATTTCATATTCCCTCAAATAGGGAATACATAAGTTGCAAATATATATCAAGCACACACACTTAAAATTTCTTACTGATAGGGTAGAAATCAAAAATGAGGAAACAGAAAATCAGAAACCCAACCTAGTCATGTTTAAACATCTATTGGCACTCCCCTATATCTGTAATTCTTATGTGACTGTTCTATCTTAGGCTTCCAAAAGACTTTTCTTTCCCACATTTCAACCTAGTTCTTCTGTTAGTGTTGTCAGTTGTGACTTCAGCACGAAGTGGTACAAGTTTCTGCAGTATCTATAGAAGTAATAAGATGTCTGCAAAACAAGACTTTTGAAAGTGAGTTAGAAGATAATTTCTACTTGCAGATCTAGTCCTATCACTATTATAAGATGAGTGATGGAAAGCATGCTCTCCATCAACTTAACGATGAAGCTGAGTCAATGACACGTGGCCATTCCAATCAACAGAGCAGGGCTGCAATGGTCCAAAGAGAACCAGTCTTGCAAATGTTCGATTTGTATGCTACATAAACAAAAAAAAAAAAAAAAAAAAAATTGACAATTTTTTAGCTATTAGTTTGTACCTGACACCATTCTGAGAGCTTTTCATTTTAGGAATAAAAATCCTCTAAACCAAAAAGAAAAAAAGAAAGAAAGAAAGAAAATCAGAAGCCCCCTCTACTATTTAAGGCCTGTGACTACCTGGTTGTTGATTCTACCCTTACACATTCTTTCTAGAAACTTCTCTCATCACAGTTCTTTTGATGCCACCATCTCGTGATCCTTCTACTTACCTGATAATTCCTTCTTATCCTGAATACCAGTTTCTCTCTCATCCTGTCACTTTTAAATGCTGATGTACTGTACTGTTTGATGCTTGATTTTTTTACTGTTTTCAACCAAAATCCACTTTGAATGATTTTATTCTTATAAAATGATAATGACCCACAAACATTGTACTCCAGCCTAATAATATTCCCTTTGAGCTTAATACTCAGGTTCAGTACCCTCTTAGTATGGTCACTGGCAGCCTCAGATGACTCAAACCCAGTATGTCTAAAATAGAATGAATCATCTTCTTTTTCTCCGTACATGATCACATTGCTCCTCATCTATTGGGTATTTCAATCAATAATACTATCAATGCAATTAGCCAACCCAGAAATGTAAGGTGTCATCAACCACCCCCTTCTTTACCCCACATAGTCAATGAATTCACCAAGTCCAGTTAGTTTACTCTTCCAAATATGTCTTTAATGCATCCCTTCAGTGCCATCCCTAATACTACTGCCCTAATTCCAACTGTCAATATATCTGTCCTGGATCATTCATGTACATCTTGATTTGATCTCCCTAATACAGATTTGTCTCTTACAAATTTATCTTTATAAACTTTGACAAAGTCAATCTAAAATAAAAATCTGACCATGTCCTAAAACTTTTTTATGGTTTAGAGGCTGAGGAAAATAAATATTAATTGACTTAGTAAGTGTGGGTTTTCTTTTTGGAGTAATACCAATGTCTAACCCTAACCTTAAAATTAGATGGTAGTGATGTTTGCACAATTCTGTAAATGTGTTAAAAACTGTTGAAATATGCACTTTAAAAGGGTGAATTTTATTATATGAAAATTATATCTCAATAAACCTTCACTGGGAAAACAAAAGGCTTCACACTTGTGGTAGTCAGCTTTTTTTCACTGTAACCAAAATACCCAACAAGAACAACTTAAAGGAGGAAAAGTATATTTTGGCTTGCAGCTTCAGAGATTTTAGTCCAAAGTGGGCTGACTCTTTTGCTCTGGGCTCAAAGTGAGGCAGAACATCATGGAAGAAAGGCATGGTAGAGGAGCACTACTCTGCTCATGGGAGCCAGGAAGCAAGAGAGAAAAAGGGGAAGGGGCCACAGGGATGATGCCCTCTTCCAGGGAATGCACCCAGTGACCCACCTCCTCCAGCCATGCCCCACTTCCCTATAGTCAGTCCCTCAAAACAAAGACAGACTGATTAGGTTGCAGGTCTAATAATCTAATCATTTCACCTCTGAATATTCCCGCATTAACACAAGAACTTTTGGAGGACACCCCAAATCCAACATATTAGCTTGGAATCTCCAAGAAATTGACACCAATTTAGGATTGAATGTAAAATAGATTTATTGGAGAAAATTTCTGTTCTAGACAACAGGTTTTACAATAGGGATTCAAATATGAAAAATCTGTAGATACAGAGTTCTATGAAGAATAAAGGACAGGAAGCAAGAATAGCCTGGGAGAGACATATATTATGATGCAGGTCAGAACCCTATGAAAGGAGAGGGGAAAAGAGAATTGATTTGGAAAAGGCTCAGATTGAAGTACAGTTCTAATAAAAGTGAGGCTAGGCCAAGGAGTTCTCAAGCCAAAGTTACCCTATGGAGGACACCTGCATCCTGAGAGAATGGATTAGTACCTACTGTGATCAGTCACTGACTAGAAGAAACCGTGGGGTAGTGTAGACTTGATGAGAATGCAGTGACAGATCCAGAGTGATGGGTAGTGGTGCCTTTCATGGCTACCACAGAGGTTATTTACTTCCTATAAGATATTTCAAACTCCTTTGCATAATATATAAGATGGTCCATGAACTAGTCCCTAATTACCACTCTAGGCTAATCCATTAAAACTTCCTGACTCACCTTTTATGTTGAACCTTAGTACTGAATATTTCTTGCCTTTCTATAATTAATGATTTATTCTCACTGCCTGAAACTACCTTCTAACTCATATCTAGCCTCCTAGTCTTATCTCTTCCAGGAGACATTGTCTTTCTAAGAAGACTCTCCCGAACACTCAACAGAGTAATTACTCCTTCTCTCTGCTTCAGAATAATAACTGTTACATGTGTGCCATCTAGGCTAATCTATATGTTCCTCAAATGAGATTGTATAGCTTTTTCATATTTGAATCCCCAGAGCATAATACAATGTCCAGAACAGCAGTATTCAACAAATCCTGTTCAACTGAATTCCACATTTAATTTTGAAACACAAGCCCTTTACAGTATTATTACATTATTGCATATGGTCTGATTTATGCTATCATCTATATTTGTGTTTCCTTGTTCTTTTGGTAACGTTGTGATTATACTATCAACCACATAATTTTGTAAAGTATTTTTCTATTTGTCAATGGATCTTTTTTATTTTATTTGTTTATATGTGGTGCTGAGTATTGAACCCAGGGTCTCACACATGCCAGGCAAGTGCTGTACCACTGAGCCACAACTCCAGCCCCCCACATAATGTTGATATGAAGATTAAGCAAGATAGTACATGTAAAAATCTGACATATTTTAAGTCCAAACTAGCAGTGGCAGCACAATCATGGTGTTTTGTTGCTGGCAGAATCTGCATAAAGAAGGTATTTTAAAATTCTGAATCTTACTTGTAATAGAATTATAAAAAAATTCCTTCCAGAAAGTGCTCAGTGGGGACCATGCATGGGAGACATGGGAGGGATGGGGGAGGTGGAAAAGAATTCCTTCCAATGTTCAAAGCATACCTTTTAAAAATATTTTTAAAGAGAATTTGAAAAAGATTTTTAATATCTATAATTTTCTCAAAAAGGGAAAAAAATAATTTTCTCCCTTCTTTTTTCTTCTTTTTTTCCAACATTAGTTTCTAAACCTTTAGAAGTTGCAATCTTATAGACCAGAAAGCAACTCTTAGCAATACAAAAATTGATATAATTATTTTCTTACCAAATCATAATGAAATGAAATGAGAAATCAATATGACAAAACCCTGCAGAAACTGTATAAACACATGGAGATCGAACAATACTTTTTTGAATGATGAATGGGTGATAAAAGAAATCAAGGGACAAATCAGAACATTTTTAGACTCAAACGAGAATAGTGGTATAGCATACCAGAACCTCTGGGACACTACAAAGGCAATTTTAAGAGGAAAGTTTATAGCTGGGAGTATTTACATAAGAAAATCAGAAAACCCAAATAAACAACCTAATGATGCATCTCAAGGCCCTTGAAAAAGGAGAACAAACCAATTTCAAAACCAGTAGAAGGAAGGAAATAATTAACTTTATTAGGTTATTTTCTCCTTTCAGCAGGTTTATATTTTTGTTCTACAGATAATTTCAAGGCTATCTTTTTGATTCAGACTCTTAATTTATTCATTGTAATTTGTCAGTTTCGATTACGAGTTTTCTTTGGGGGATATATCTTTAGCAATGTCATGTATGTTTTGACATGCCCCGTTAATTTTTAGTAATTTTATAGTCTGGGTTTTGGTTTCTTCCTTAACCTAGGGATTGTTTGAAAGGTATTTTGACAGATTACTTTTGCTTGCATTTTTGTTATTAATTATAAGAATTTTTACATATAAACATAATGACTATAGTCCCTACAGTTTGGGAATATATAAATACATCATTTTATCAAGGACTATGATCACATGTAATATTTTTTGATACTAGAAATGAATGTATATCTTCTCTCTGAGAAGTATAGAATTTGATCTGAATATTAACATATATGTTTATAGATAAAATAGAAGTATAACAAATGAATTATATATACCAAATAAATATACTTAGAAAAGTTACTTTTGTTGTTTTGTTTACTAGAGTTTTCTTGGGCTATTGATATAAAATAACATCTGTTTTCCATTGATTTTTCTCTGTTCTTGCTACATCACATTATTTATGTAATGTGATGCTTTGTTTTTTGTTGTATAAAGATTTATGAGAGCTAGAAAAAGCTGCAGTCTTAGTTAATTATATATTCATCATATATAGTGAAATACACCTTCAAAGTCCTCCTTCCCCACCACTCATCCTGAACTTAATTTTCATCAACAAAACTTATTCAAGAACACTTATCTTGTAACCATCCCCACATTCTATAAACCCATTCAGGAGGATGATATGAAGTACTTTGAGGAAAGTACCTAACTAACAATCACCAAAATTTTATGGTCCTTGCTTCTTTACCCTGTTTTTTTTTTTTAAATTTAAGTCATTATTTAAAATTTGCTTTTTTATATTTATACTATAAGGATTTGATTGTTTTCTCCATATAATGAGCTAGTTTTCTGAACATCATTCACAGTGATTTATGATTCTCCCCTGTATGGTTATACCAGACTCCCACATATTCTGTTCCATTGGTCTACAAGTATATTCCTGACTCAGTATCATATTGTTTTTATTATTACACCTATGTAGCATGTTTTAATGCCTGGTGAGATAAATCCCTCCTCTTTGCTTGCGTAAGATTTTCTTAGCCATTTATTCCTCCTCAGAAATTGCAGTTTCTGAAGACCATTATGTTAAGTGAAACAATCAGAAACAGAAAAAGACCAAATGTTCTCATCCATATGTGGAATCTAAAAAAGTTGATATCATAGAAGAGAGTAGAATATTATCAGTATAGGCTAGAAAGGGTAGGAAGGAGTAAGATTGGATAATGGGTACCAAAGTACAATTAAAGAGAATTGGATTCTAATGTTCTGTAGCACAAAAGGGCAACTATAGTTTATATCATCTTATATATTTTATAAAGAACTAGAAGAAAGGAGTTTGTAGGCTCCAAATACAAAGGAATGATAAATATTTAATGATACAGAAATGCTAATTACCCTAGTTGGATTGTTACACATTGTATGTATGTATCAAATTATCACACTATACTCCATAAATATGTGCAATTATTGTCAATTAAAAATAAATTTCAAAAAATGATTTCAGAATTCTAGAGTTATTTTTGGAAACCTCAAATTCTGGTACTGGAATTTTCATTGAAGTTAAACAAAATAAATAAATGGGGAAGAATTGACATCTTTACACTGTTACATCATTGTATTCATGAATGTGGTATAGTTCTCTGTTCTTAATTATAAACTTTTAAATAGATTTTTAATATTTTCTTTCTAATAGTCATGTATTCTTTGATAGGTTAATTCCTAGATATTGCCTAGGAATTATTTTCTACCACATATTCTCATAGGTAATACTGATGAAGGTAAAAATACACTATTGAATAGAGGAAGAGGCAAGGAAAAAATGTTCCCCAAAGCATTCAGAGAAAGAATGGCCCTGCTTATGCCTCAGTTTGCAGCTTCTAGCCTCAAGAACTGTGATAGAATAAATTTCTCTTGTTTTAAGAAACTCAGTTTGTGGCAATGTGTTATGGTAGTCCTAGGAAACTCATATAAGCACCAAGACTGCCACAATATGAAAAGTAGGCATCCAATATATCTACTTATACCATATTTTTTTTGTAGATATAATATAGCTGGATCTTTTTTTCTAAGAAAAAAATGTTGCCATTGTATTGTTACATATGAATCTGACTTATTTTTTCTAAACAACCTGATTTTTCCTCCCTGGAATTATTGTCTTTTCTTACATTTTACTCTAACATGTCACAGTGCTCTTATTTTCTTATTTACCTCTTTTGTTTTAGTGCACAAAAAGTCTCTTCGATCTTTCCTTCCTTGTGGAGAAGTTTTAATTTGCAGTTCTCCCAGTGTTTACCTTTTTTTTCTTTGCTTCTAGGCCCCCTATTAATCACATATTCTTTTTTTTTTTTTTTTCAGTACTGGGGATTTGAACCCAGGGCCTTGTGCTTACAAGGCAAGCACTCAACCAACTGAGCTATATCCCCATCCCTTAATCACATAATGATACTTATTCCACTATTCATGCACTTTCATTTTCTCTAATTTTTCTAATTCTTTATTCCTTTCTGGTGCTTTCTGGGAATGTTTCAAATCCCACTACATCTCACTAATTTATTCATCAACTGTATTCATTCAACCCATGAATTAATATTTTTAGTTTACTGTATGATTGGTTCTTTTTTGTAACTCTTTTTTGTAACTCCCTGGTTGTTTCTAGTGTTCTAATTGCCCTCGACATTTATTAGAATTATTGTAAACTCTTGTGTTCTCTGAATCATTATTTCTGATCCCCCTGGAAGTAGTTGTTCAGTTTGCGCTTTTGTCTTTCCAGTGTTTCACATTGGTGTTCCATGGAAAGCTCTTTTATCCCCCCATTTCCTTCAGAGTATCAACCACAGTTTTTACACTATGTTCTAAGTTCAATAATATCCCAATTGCTTCTGGGACATCTCCTGAACAAAATTCTAAAGACAGAAACCCCAACTGCTGTGAGTCCCACATCTTGACTCTTTCCATTCCATTCCAACAGCATGAACCACTCTTTTTTCACATTTTTATTGATGAATTATGATGATACATAATAGTAGGATTCATTGTGACATATTCATAAATGCACATAATATAATTTGATCAATTTCATTCCGCAATACCTCCTTTTTCCCTCCCCTCTACTCTCCTTTGATCCCCTTCATCTACTTTTCTGATCTTCCTTCTATTTTTATGAGGTTCCTTTCTCTCCCCTGCCCCGGTCATGTATGAGAGAAAATATAAGAGCATTGACTTTCTGAGTCTAGCTTATTTAGCTTAACATAATATTCTTCAGTTGCATTCATTTTCTTGCAAATGACATAATCTTAATCTTCTTTATGACTGAATAAAACTTTATTGGAATATATACCACATTTTCTTCAAAAATTTATCTGTTAATGGACACCTGGGTTGGTTCCATAACTTGGCTATTGTGAATAGTGCTGCTATAAACATAGGTAGGCATGCATTGCTATAGTACGCTGACTTCAGTTCTTTAGGATAAATACTGAGGAGTGGTATAGCAGGGTCATAAGATGGTTTCATTTCTAGACTTTTGAGAAAACTCTATACTGATTTCCATTGTGGTTTTACTAATTTATAATCCTACCAACGATGTATAAGGGTTCCTTCTTCCCCACATCCTCATAATCATTTACTATTATTGTATTCTTGTGTGTGTGTGTAGGTGGTGCTTGGGAATCAAACCCATGGCCTGGCACATGCTAGACAAGTGATCTACCCTGAGCTATACTCTAGTCCTATTATTGTATTCTTGGTGAATGCCATTTTAACTGTAGTGAGATAAAATATCAATGTAGTTTTGATTTATTTTGATTAATAAAGATATTGAATATTTGTTCACTAAAGATATTAAATATTTGTTCCTATATTTGTTGGCCATTTAAATTTCTTCTTTTGAGAAATATCTATTTAGTTCATTTGCCTATTTATTAACTGGGTTATGTATTGATCTTAACTGGGCTTACTTACTGGTTTTAAGTTTTTTAAGTTCTTTATCTATTCTGGATATTAATCTCCTTTCAGAGAAGTAACTGGCAAAGATTTTTTCTCACATTCTGTAGGCTCCTTCTTTGCCTTCTTATTTCCTTTCTTGTATACAAGCTTTTTAATGCCATTCTATCTATTAATTCTTGCTTTTATTTCCTCAGGCTTAGGAGTCCTATTGAGGAAGTCATTGCCTGCACCTACATGTTGGAGGGTTTCCTCTATGTGACCTAATTGCTGTTACAAAATTTTTTATCTAATTTCTAGGCCTTTGACCCACTTTGAGTTGACTCTTGTGCAGGGTGAGAGATAGGGCTCTAGTTTCATTCTCCTACATATGGATATTCAGTTTTCTCAGCAACATTTGTTAAAAATATTGTCTTTTCTCCAATGTGTGTTTTGGACAATTTAGTCAAGGATCAGCTGAATATATCTGTGTGGTTTTGTCTTTTTGTCTTCTCTTCTGTTCTATTGAACTCCATGTCTGTTTTTATGATAGCACCATGCTGTTTTTGTTGCTATACCTCCATAACATTATTTAAAATCAGGTATTAGGTCTTGAGCATTAATCTTTTTGCTTAGAAATTCTTTGGATATTCTGGGTCTTTTACTTATCCATATGAATTGTAGGAGTGTTTTTCCTAATTCTGTCATTGGTAATGTCACTGGTATCTTGGTGGGGATTACATGGGATCTGTAGATCTCTTTTGGTAATATGACCATTTAACAATATTAATTCTGCCTATTCAGAATATGGAAGGTTTTTCCATCTTCTAGTGTCTTCCTCTCTTTTTTGGTGGTGGTAGTGGTGGTGGTGATGGTTTGTTTTGTTTCATTTTGATGTCCTATAATTTTCATTGTAGGGGTCTTTACTCTCTTTGGTTAGATTATTACAAGGTATTGTGTTATTGGTTTTTTTTTTTTTTTTTTTTTTTTTTTTTGGTTATTGTGGATATAGCAATCTTGGTTGGTAGTTATTTTCTTTCAGGTCTTGAAACACGTTGTTCCAACCCTTCCTGGAGTTTAGGTTTCTTCTAAGAAATCATATGTTGTTCTGATTGGCTAACCTCTAAATGTGACCTGACATTTCTCAAGTCTTTTGGAATTTTATCTTCATTCATTTTGGCATTTAATTATAATATGTTGTGAACAGTTTCCTTTTTAGTCTTGTCTATTTGGGGTTTAAAATACATCCTGTATCTGAATGTCCATCTTATACCCGAGGTATGAAAATTTTTCTGCTGTTATATCACTGAATATGTAATCAATGCCATTAGCCTGTATCACTATTCATTCCTTGCTGCTAATGGTTCTTAAATTGTCCCAGAGTTCTTGCATATTTTGATCATTTTTTTTTCTTAATTACTATCTGAGAATTCAAGTTTGTATACCTAATCTTCAAGGCCTGAAATTCTGTCTTCTATAGGATTTAATCTATTTATGAGACTTTGTTTTAGTCAGCTTTTTTGCTTCTACAACTAAAAGACCTGACCAGAACAATTGCCGAGGAGGAAAATTTATTTGAGGGCTCAGGGTTTCAGAGGTCTTAAGCCATAGAAGGCTGGATCCATTCCTTATGGCTTGAGGTGAGGCAGAACATCATTTTATAAGAGTGTGGCAGAGAGACACAACTCACATGATGATCAGAAAGCAGAGAGAGAGAGAGACATCTCCACTTGCCAGATACAAATATATACCCTACAGCCATGCCACCAATGCCACACCTTCTCCAGTCATACCCTTCCTGCCTTCAGTTACCACTCAATTAATCCCATCAGGTGATTATTTCACTGATTGTGTTAAGACTCTCATAACCCAATCATTTCTTCTCTGAACCTTCTTGCCTTGTCTCACACGTGAGCTTTTGAGGGACACCTCACATCCAAGCTATAACACTAGGCCCCTACCTCCCAAAAGTTCACACTCATCTAACAGTGCAAAATACATTGAGTCCATTCCCAAGAGTTCTCACAATCTCAATAGTTCTGATACTGCTCAAAGTTTAAGTCCAAAGTCTTTCTGAGGCTCAAGGCAATCTCATATCATGAGCTTCTGTAAAATTAAAAGCAACTTAACAAGTATCCAATATACAATGGTACAGAGTAAACATTTCCATTCAGAAAAATAGGGACATAAAAAGAAGGGATGGGACAAAAGCAAGACTGAAATCCAGCTGGGAAAACAAGTCCTGTAGTTCTGTGCCCAGCATATGGAGTACATGGCATTATGATGTTCTCTCCAAAAGGCTTGTGTAACTCTGCCCCTATGGCCTTATTGGTTACAGCCCAAGTGACCTTTCTGTCGGCTTGTCTCTGCTCAATTTGTGCAACTTCCTAGGATGATATTCCATGTTACTGGCATTTCTTAATCTCAGGATCTCTGCTGCAGCTTCAGCTTCATCCTCACATTTCCAACACTGAATTCTCAGGGGGTATCTGCAGGCACTCCAACCCTGCTGCACTTTTCCTGACCTCCCAGACCTTTCTTTGAAATCTTGGTGGAAGCCTTCATGACCCCCTAACTCTAGCATCCTGCATTCCTGCAGAACCAGCACCACGTGGTTGACACCAAGGTCTGCCACCATCTTGAGCAGTAACCAAGCCTCCAGGGACCCTGGCTGCATGAGTCTCTGAGTGTTTGGTTGGCTGAGCACATTGAAAAAGCTTCCTAGGCCCTCTTGTGCAAGAAGAGTGCCCCACTGGTCTCTTCTCAAGAGAATGTTTACTTTTACTTCCTTGAGTCTGAAATGTGTGTGGTCTTGTCAGCTCCTGAGATGCCTTAAAACCATCTTTCTCATTGTGTCTGGGAAAAGTCTTAGCATTTCTTTAGTGACAGCAAAGTCTTTTACAGCTGCAACTTTCTGAGCCCCACTTTTACTCCTACCTTTCAAGTCCAAGTTTTTCAAGGCTTTCTGCTCTGCTTTCTCCTCCTGAATATTATAACAAATTTGGCTAAAAACCAACAGCAATATCCGTGCCACCACCTGAATGCTATGCTGCCTAGACATTTCTTCCACCATATTAAGAAGTCCATCACTTTTAAAATCAGCTTCACAGAGGCTCAGGACATAGGCAAAATCTAGATAACTTCTCAGTTAGTTACAGCAATGACCCCACTTCCAGTACCAATTTCTGTTTTGGTCAGCTTTTTCACTGTTGTGACTAAAAGACCCAACCAGTACAATTATAGAGGAAGAACAATTTATTTGGGGGCTTAGGGTTTCAGAGGTCATAGTCCAAAGAAGGCCAGATCTATTCCTCAGGACCTGAGGTGAGGCAGAACATCATTGCAGAAGAATGTGGCAGAGGGACACAGCTCACATGATGATCAGAAAGCAGAGAGAGATCTCCGCTTGCCAGATACAAATATATACCCCAGAGCCAAGCTACTAATGCCACATCTCCTCCAGTCACATCCCACCTGCCTTCAGTTACCATTCAATTAATCCCATCAGGTGGTTATTTCACTGATTGTGTTAAGTAGAACCATATCATTTCTTCTCTGAACCTTCTTGCACTAGTTCACATGTGAGCTTTTGGGGGACACCTCACATTCAAGCCATAAGAGACTTTCAACTGAGTTTTTTTTTAATTAGATTAATTGAGTTTTTCATTTCCAGGATTTCTATTTGGTTCTTTTTCATAATCTTTATGTCTTTTGAAATTCTGTTTCATATCCTGCATTTTTCCCTTACTTCACTCCATAGATCTTCTTTAATTTATTGGCCACTTTACTATTCATATTTTAAAGTTCTTTATCCAACATTACCACCATTTTGATGTCTATGGCATCACTTATTTAGGTGTTATGAACTTTGGAGGTTATCTTATTACCTTGTTTTCTTATATTATCTGTATTTCTATGTTGATATTTGCACATCTGCTGGGATGATTATTTCTTCTATTGTTATATGAGGGAAATTTTAGTGATCTGTTTTCATTCTACTGTGTGCCTCAGGTTGGGCAAGTATCTAAGTGTTAATACTTCCACTCAATGTGATCACACTGCTGTACTCAGTCTCTTGCTCCATTTTGACAGATTATTCACCAGTAACTGGGGCCACTTTAGAACTAAGAACCATACTGATAACCCTTTTAAAACTTGTTGAAAATATTCTCCACATGCAAAATGAGAATGATGATATAGAATAAGCCTGAGAATTTAAGCATTAAAGAAAGTAAACTATATACAGCATTAACAGGGAAAAGAAAAAAAATAAATGGGAGTATAGAGATAGATGTGATATAAGGGAAAAAAGAAACAAAAGTAGAGAGTATACATGTGAACAAGAAGAAAAAGTGAGAAAGATTAATTCTAATTAGTGATTTGAAACATTACAAGAAATATATTAAATTGGATTAAGGAAGATACTTTCAAATATAAGGGTAACCCATCAAATCAATACACAAGATAATATCTGTCAAATCAATAACTAACATTAAAGAGATTTAAGTTATTCCATGTTGAGCTATTTGAGATCAAGAGACTTCTTATTAGTCCTACCTAATTTGAATCCCATCCAGTTTTGGAAGGCTTAGCAAATACCCACACTCCTCAGCTTTACCTCTGTATTTCTCTGGGTGGTAGCAAACTCAACAGCCCACTTCTGATTCAAGTCTGTCTCCCTCCATTCATGGCTTCTGTCAGCTGACAGGACACAGTGTTAGTGGGCCCATGTCTGGGCATACCTGGCAGAGGCCAGTATCTGTGGGGCACCTGGCGTTGCTGTGATCCAGGTAGGTTTGCCATCTGCTGCAACTTGTGGATCTCTAGCCAGCGCAACCGGGGCACTTGGGGCTTCCCTGGTGCTCCATTCCTTTAGAGTGACACTCTGTTCTGCTCCACCCTATTCCCCTTGTCGGAAGTGGGGGAGTGAGGCTTGGCAACAGCTAGCAGCAATCCCTTTACACAGATTACTGAGACAACCTATTTCAAAGGCACTGCCTATTATAATGTTCATTGCCATCTGAAGATGGATGAAACTGTATAGATTTAATTCCTTCTAGCAGGGCAGTCTTAGGTGTGGTCTCTACAAGATGGCTGCCCAGCAGTTTTCCACCAACTCACTAAATGGCTTTGCAGCTCGTGTCCTGGCTTAATTTAGTCTGACTTTCTTTCTCCTGTTTGTAACTTGCCAACTTTGCCTCTCCCTTTTTTCTCTCTGTTAACCCTCTATCCAGTCCAGCCTGGTCGGGATTTGAGGTTAAAAATTCTTTCCTATTTTCTGTCCCAGTAACCAGAATTTCCAAGTCCCTCCAAGTCTCTGACTGTCCAGTATTGTCTTGCTGCATTTCCTGCATCACTCACCTCTCTGATCAGCTATTCCCTCACTGCTTCAATTACAGACTTCAGAGGAGTCAGATAGGCTGCCTAGGTCACTCCACAGTTTTCCTCAGTTAAATCAGCCTTCATGTCCTCAAGATCCAGCAGATTTGTCTTGTTTTTCTTCTCACATTCAGTAGAACTGGGCCATGTTATAGAACCACCAAAAATTTTCTGTTAGTTTATGGAGAGAGTTACTGTTTACTAGAGGTAGAGGAGGGATTGTAATGGCGCAGAGTGGTCAATAAGAAAATGTAATTTCCAAAATTTCTTAGAACCATAATACTTTGTGATTATTAAAGTGATTCTTTTTTTTTTAAAGTGATTCTTATTTTCCTCTATCCCCTCCATAGATCTCTTAATAAGTTTTCCCTGTTTGGAAGGATTTTTCTAATTTAAATAGTATTAAAATGTAGTTTTAAAGATTTCTTAACTCCAAGATAACTAAAGAAGCCTCTCAGCTTTTATAAACCAATTTGAATATTGCTGATTAAAAAAATGATAGAAATTATCCATGTGTTTTTCAGAATTATTTCTGGACTGCCCTCATGTTCTTGCTACATCAATATTTGTATCTTATTGGACACTTTTATAAATGTCTATCTTTTTGATCTGACATTGACTTATTTGACAAGTATTTATAGAACACTTTCCATATTATTGTTCTAGCCGCTAGGTACCAGAAGAAAGATACACTGCTTGCCTTCATAAAGCATTAACATCCAACAAAGAATCTAGATAAAATGCAGATTCAATTGGAGCAGGGATTTTTTTTTTTCTGTGTTGCTTGTAATGTATCCCAGGTATCTATGATAGTGTAATCATCAGTTGAATGTTAAGTGAGTAAACGATGAACATTAATTACAGGTGTGTTGAATATTATGGGGGCAGGAAGTATAGGTGTTGTGAAGCATATCATAATAGTAGGCCTTCTTTAGGGGTTATATAGAATTAGTCCTCCGGCAAAAGAACTGAAAACAGAGACAACCATCCCTTTAAAAGTAATTATTGCAGGTTTAGTTAACAATCATCACCTGGTTCCCACTCAGGCTCTCCTTTGTGCATGGAGGCTTGAATCACCTCAGAATTTTTAGCATTGATTTCTACAAATAAGAAATTAGATAAATTGCTTATTAACACCATGTGTTTATGGAAAAAAAGAAAAATCACAGTTTAACCATGCTGATTTGTATTTCTTTCTTCTTCCCTGCCTGTCCCCCCATCCCATTTTCTTTTCTGACTTACAGATGAAGGGGCCTCTATGCACCCTTGTGATGATACATACTGTGGCCCTTTCCCAGAATCTGAACCAGAAGTGAAGGCTGTAGCTAACTTCCTCCGAAAACACAGGAAACACATTCAGGCTTACCTCTCCTTTCATGCATATGCTCAGATGTTGCTGTATCCCTATTCTTATAAATATGCAACAATCCCCAATTTTAGCTGTGTGGTAAGTATTTGGCCCTATATATGTATGTCAGACTTCATACTTCCTTCTGATGCTAAGTGCTAGTGGTAAGAGCAAACACATATTTCGTGTATTCTAATAAATAGTTTATGTATATTCTTCATAACCTTTCTTATCCCTCTTTTGACAGATAAGGAAACTGAAACCCAGAAAAGTTAAATAATTAAACTAAGAACACACAGTTACTAAGCATCATAGCCAGCATTCAGCCCAAGTCTAGCTCCGGAGTTGTTGCTTTTAACCACCATACTGCTTCTCAAATGCAGTCATTTCAAGCCTATTTACATTCTTACCACAGGCTATACTGAAAAGGTCAGGATGGATTTGATTAGTATTACAGCTTCGGTCACATATGCAGGGCTGTAATTAACTTTATTGAGTCAATAATTGTTCATAAATTATAGTCTGACTCATTAATTAAAAGCAAGTTTTAATTTATAAGTGCTATTTGCTTAATGCTACTAAGTCTCTGGGCATGCATTTGACAAGTTAGTACTAAGAATGAACAGAATTTCAGGCAAAAGATTACTTGAAAATGAAAAAGCAGCGTTCTTTTACTTCTTATCTCAGAAACCCAACAAACTATCCCCTACAGGGCATAATACATTGTAAAATGAGTTCATTTTAGATCCTCTAGCATCTAAAGTCCTATAAAGTCCAAAACCAAGAAAAACTAATAAATAGTGTTAGAAGGCAGGCTAACAATGACCTTTGGGGAAAGGGAAGGGGTGCAGTGGTTGAGAGGAGACCTGGGGGTTTTCCAAGATAACTTCTATTCTTTGACCTGAGATGGTGGTTACAGGTATGGATTCAATTTATGATCACTTGTGCTATGAAATTAAAATTTGTGTCCTCTTCTGTATATATATTTGAAGGGTTTTAACTACTAACACCAAATATGTGGTGTCTTTTCCAACATCACTTCTCCAACTGGCTGTCCAGTTTGATTCAGTTCTGACACCTACCTCCCAGGGTTAGCATCAAACTCCACAGGTTAAGGACTCAGTCCCACAAGACTGCTCCCACTTCAGACACCAGTTGCAAGCCATGGGTGTTCAGCTTATTTACACTTCTGTCCAGCTTGGCTAAAGAGCTGCAGGTTCCCACCCCAACCCTTCCATGGTTTTGATAATTCACTAGAATGATTCACAGAGCTCAAAAAGGTGCTTTACTATTACCAGTTTGTTATAAAATGCACAGTTCAGGAATGACAAATGGAAGACATGCATAAGACAAGGTATAGGATAGAGTCAAGGAGCCATGGAGCTTCCTTGCCTCCTCAAGGGCACCACCCTACTAGCACTCCCATGTTCTCACCAATCCTGAAATTCTCCAAAACCCATTTTTTAGGAGACTTTATGGAGGTTTCATTACATAGGCACAATTGACCAAAACATTGACCATTGGTGTTTGAACTCAGTCTCTGGACACTCTCCCTTCCTCAGAGGCTAAGAAATGGAGCTGAAATTGCCAACCCTCTGATCACATGATTTGACTTTCTGGCACTAGCCCCTAACCTGAAACTGTCTAGGGGCCTTAGCCACCAGTCATCTCACTAGTATGCAAAGGACACTCATCATTCTGGAGACACCAAGGGTTTTAGGAGCTGTATGTCCTTGGGACAAAAAATTTTTTTTAATATGTTACTTCCATATGTATACTTGGGTGTTACAGGTATTGTAACATGTTATACTTGAATGAAAAGTTTTGTAAAAGATAAGAATTTCTGAGCTGGAGTTGTGGCTCAGTGGTAGAGTGCTTGCCTAGCATGTGTGAGGCACTGGGTTTGGTCCCCAGTACCACATTTAAAAAAAAAACAAAACTAAATAAACAAAATAAAGGTATTGTGTCCATTTACAACTAAAATATTTTTTTAAAAAATAAAGAATTTTCTTTTCCTTATACTTTGAATAATTTTCCAAATCCTGTACAAACCACTTGGAGTTTCAGGAATTTCTGATCTAGATGTCCAAGCCCTGGAAGGAATAGGGGGCATGAGAGGCCAGGAGAGAGCAAGGGAAGGCTTTTATTCTGTCCAAAAGGAAACTTTGGTCTTGGCATTCCAAGAATTCTGAGCAGTAATTACCTCTCTTAGAAATATTGTAAGGATGATAATTGTATTCCATAGTACTATTCTTCAGCTGCTCTGTGAATCAGATAGTCTCTCCTTTTGTTATTGCTGCTGTGGCGGCTGTTGTTTATACTGACCTGGCCACCTAACCACCTGTATCGTATTTCCTAGGACTGAATGTTCAGCCCTTTCTAGGCAAGTGTCTATATTCTTATAAAAGATGATGTGGACTATGCAACATATAAAAATTATGACATGAGAAATGATCTCAATATTTTAAATGTAACTTCCCATCATGAGTTCAGCCTGTTTTAGTTTTGTCTTGGATTGGTGGATATAGGATAAGGGTAGGCCAATGGTTTTTAACAAAGGTTGAATTTCTCTCCCAATGGACGTTCAGTAATGTCTGGAGAAATTTTTTATTGTTATAGCAATGGAAGATGCAATTTGGCATCCAGTGGGTAGAGGCCAAGGTGCTGCCTGCCAGACATCCTATAAGGCCCTGGACAGCCCCCAACAGCAAAGATTTATTCAGCCCAAAAGTCAATAGTGCTATTGTTGAGAAATTCTTTAATGAGTTAAATAAAAGCTAAATCACTAAAACTAAGATTAAAAATCCTCAGCCTAGGAAATCCCTGAATATTAACCAAAAACCATTAAATTCTATCAAAATTGTTCAAAACATTTTATCAGAGGTTTGTTTCTGCTAGTATTTTTAAGACATTCATTAAGTTGCTTTAAATATGGCAATATTTGAAAAAAATATACTCCTTACCTAGCTGAGGATCAATAAGCAAGACTGAGGTCCTTTGGGACCGAGAGAAAAGAAAGGAAGAATCACTTACGTATAGTTTTTCAAACAGGTGTCTATCTGTGCCATCCTGAAAAATAATTATTGAGAAAAAAATTGATGAAATTTCCACTTTTTGTAGATAGATCATATCTAAACCCCTTATCAACTTGCACATACTCAAATGACAGAAATATATTGAGTCAAATTTTAATACTATACACAAGCTTTTTGTACATAGGCAAAGTGGCTGTCTCTTCTTTCTTTTTTTTTTTTTTCTCCCTTAATAGATGTTTTCCATGGATTTAGTCATCTGAAATAATGAGGAACAAAAGTCTCCTGATCAGCAAAATGCAGTAATCTTCTAAATGTAAAAATATCTGCCCTTGCCATGGAATATTGCTAATATTATTGGAGATGTTAAAATCTTAGAACATTCTCCATAAAGATACCTCATTATGGTGTTTACATTCCTTTTCTGTTGGCTCCTGTGAGAATAATGTCATCATCAATGAGATCAATAATATACAGTCTGCCAGCTCCTGGAGCCTGGTCCCTGAATATCCACAGAGGGTGGCATTTGCTGCAAATACTGCTTTATGCATCCCTTAGCTGAATGAGGACAGCAACCTGAAGCTTAGTCCAACACACACCACCATGTTATCCAGAGTACTTCAATTAAAGTATTAAATTATTCATAGACAAATTGAAATGGGAGAGTTTTGTACTGGTTTCAACATGCTTATTTTTCCTCTCACTTGTCATACAATACTTTTCTAACTCCTGGTTCAAACTTGTGCTCTTATATCATTTGAAAATGGTTTCAAGGACAATCAATATAGTCTCATTTGTGTTAGAATATCTACCTTTTAGGATTTTTGATTATTTTTTCTCATTTTTGGTATTGCTAGGAAGAGTTCCACCTTAGAATATCTGCATCTTAGCAGTACCTGACTAAGCCTGTAAGAGTCTGAGTAACCTTAGAATTCATGAAGCACTCTGAAATCGATGTTCTCATTCCCAGTAAGGATAAACACATAGCACAAGAGAGGTCTTTCTTACTTGATGGTTTCTTAATTGATCCAGATGTGCTTTAAATACCTTGTACATATCCACTGAAATATATACTTAAGGATCAATATAATTTTTTAAATACTCTTGCAGACTGATGCTTATTCAACATTCATACGAGAAATATTGATTAAGCATCTGTTATACACTAGCACATTGCTAAGGATGGGATATGATCTATGATTAAGACTGACATTATCCTTCCCCAGTCAAACATTTTGTAATTTATAGAAATAGATGTCCTGAACAAAAGTGAAGAGGACAGCATACTATATCAGCTCAGAAAATATGGGTACTTATCCCAGCTCCACTTTTGCTATGTAACTCCAGTATATGCATTTAACTTCACTGAGCCTTCCTTTTCCCATCTGTAAAATAGAAATATTATCGATCTATAGTTGGTTGTGAAAATCAATCAGAAGAAATGTTGTATTCTAAAATATGTTACAGATATATCTTGTGACATGTATCTTTGTGACATGAGGAATATAATATTGTTAAATATTAATAATAACTAATGTACCCCTCATTATTTGTGTTGGTGACCCATAAAGCTTAAGCAACATGCCAGTGTTTCTAGAAGTTTCAATGTAACAATATAAGTGATATAACTTCTTCATTTCTCTTCCCCACAGGAATCTGCAGCTTACAAAGCAGTGAAAGCGCTTCGATCAGTATATGGAGTACGATATAGATATGGGCCTGCCTCCAGAACATTGTGTAAGTTTCCTGTGTATTTGTATTAAAATCACCTCTCTTGAACCAATATCCTGTATCATGACTTCTCCTTAAAAAAATGTGGAGAGTGTGTTCTCCCTAAAGTGAAGTTTGTGACAATCAAATTAGCCAAGGAAGATGGAGGGAGTTTATATCTGATGAGTTTTACACAGCTTGACAGAAATCACTGTACCAATTTAAACAAATTCTAAGCAGATAATATGATTGCAAGTTGAATTGAGATCTTATGACAGTAGAAAGTATCAAAATGGGCTCCTTAAGCAATTATAACAACTGTAAGAGTGGAAATAGGCCTCGAAAAGATAATGAAGTAAGTGTTCCAGCTTACAACAGTTCTCCTTTTTTCCTTTCCTCCACCATTCTTGTTATGAAATACTATTTTTTATGTGGCATCTTAGCTGAAGTTTCCTTTAAAAGGTGATTTTAAAGTATTTCTTCTTTTCTATGAAACAAAAAGCAACATGGTATATGGTAAGAACCAGAACAAAGAACCATAAGATGCAGATTCTAGTCCTAAATCTTCCAGGTGTGTGATACTGGCCAAGGTATTTATTAATGCTGAGCTTCAGTTTCTGCAACAGTAACATGAAGAATAGGACTAGATCATTTCCCATGGCCTTTCAAATTCTTAAAATTTATTGACTATATGACAGGTGAGAAATCACATATAGCTGAATGTCTTTGTGTGCCTATGATGTCAAACACACACGCTGTAGGGATGTGTACAGATAGTGCCATCTGGCAATCCTTCTCAGTAAGGTAGTAAATTTCTCCTTGATGTCTTTAATCTTCCCATCATTAATGTCTTGCCACTCAGGTTCTTCAGCCTTCAGAACAACTGCTTGGTTTGTCAATTAGCATTGCTTATCAAATAAGTTTATCCTACAGTGACACAAGTATCAATAGATTTTTTTTTAGAGCATTTTAGAGCTGGTTTTCAATCATCATCCTAGAAGGGGGAAAATAATATTTTTAAAAAATCACATTACCAACTAATATCAACATAATACATATACTAACAATTTTAAAACATTAATTTTTAAAAAAATCTTGATAACAGTTCACCTTTTCTTCTTGGAATAAAGGCACAGTCATAGTGTTATATTTACCAAGAACAATCTGTTACCATAGAAATGAGGCTGTCACATCACCATGATGTAACTTTTGGCACATATTGTCTCTGACTTTGGCTACTATGACTACTGTTTGTAGTTCCAATGTATTCTAATCAGAGGGACACTGAAGCCACAGTTTATCTTCTGTCCTTAAGGGAAGCAAAAGGAATCTGAGAAATAACAGATCCATTTAGTTGTCATCTTCACATAATGATTCCATCCTAACTTGTCCTGAGAAAAATAGCATAAAATTAATGCTATTTGAGTAAATTAACATGTTTGAAAATTTGATGATAATATTAATAATGATGATAATAATAATAGTATTATAGCAAACTGGATCATAAATATTTCACAAAAAATGTATACCAAGATTTTTCCATGAAACATTTTTTAATTTAATAAGTGATTATTGAAGAGTCTATTGTACTAAAAACTATATATTAGACTCTAGAATGTAAAGATGTAAAATAATAATAGCTAGTATTTTGTAAGCACTTTCAAGCAATTTACTATTTCATTTAATTTCCACAACAACCTTATGTAGCAAGTATTAGCATTATTCCCTTTTTCTAAAAGGCACCTGAGGCACAGAGAAGTCACAAGGTAGGTGGTAGGACTGGACACAGTGCAAGTTGGTGGATTTATTTTTAGTACCTGTTTCCACTCTGTGCTAAAAAGTTGGAATGTGTGAGGTCATAGGAAGTAGAAGGAGAGGGTTGCCAGGGTGGATTGTCAGCTATGTTAAGTGCTATGGAGAGGTTGAAAGTAGGATCTTAAGGGGAAAACAAAAACAAAAAAGGAGATTAGACATTTAGTCATGGTTGCCCTTCAAGAATAAAGTTTTATAGGTGGGTAGAGGCAAAAAACAGATGGAAAGTCATGAGTATGTAGAAACAACATACATAGATTTTCTTTTGAGTTCTCAAACAAAAGAAAGAAGAAAAAGAGGATAGTAACCATAGGTATATGGCAGGATCATAAGAAGAAAGGGGTCCTTGAGCATTTGGGTTGATGCAGACGCAGGAGAGAAGGAATTCATATATGAAACAAAGTGCTAGAAAAGGGACCCTTCCTTTACACAGACAACAGTAACCAACAGTATCAAGAGATGACCCATGTAAAAGACAACATGACTTCCTCTGAGCTAGGAGAAAGCTCAGAGGGCTCTGGGGTCTATATCAGAGCCAATGGAGCCATCATCTAGAATATGGGGGTCAGTGGTAAAGTGAGGGGTAGGACAACAAGAGAATGGGAAGTGCCAGTAAGTGCAGAACTATGAAAATAGAGCACAGAGCAGCACTGGGAGCAGAAAAAGACTTCTGTGACCAGGCGGTATGATTGTATAGAATCCCTACTCAGCAAAAACTCTTTAGCTGCCCTACCTGGAGTGAAAGCAGGGGGACTGGGCCAGAAGTTGAACAACGGCAAAACAGGCAGAAAAGACAGGAAGGAGGCATTTGGGGAGGCTGGTGAGAAAGCTAGTGAATTGACCCTGACCAAGCAGAGAGTCAAATGAAACCACAAGAAGGCAGGGAAAATCTGAAAACTACAAGCTTATGTAAAGACAAAGGGCAAGTTCAGCAAGCCTGGAAAAATGGGGGAGGTGGAAGAAATGAGGTTTTCTGAGAACAAAATTTTAATATTCAAGAACTTGGAAGTGGAGAAGAACTGAGTGATAAGAACTAAAATATCTTTTTAAAGTCCACAGCATAGGCTGTTTATTGGTGACTAAAGTGAAGGTGAAGATAACCATTATTGGAATTGAGGTTGAGAAGTTTTGAGGTCATCATACGAGCAAAGCATTAATACTCAGGCTAGATCTTCAAAGATGATAGCAGGTATGATTTATAAGCTCCATGAACTAGATGCCAAAGAACTACTGTTAAATCATTCTTGTAGAAATGGTATTTTGTTGGAAGAATTTAGTTTATCTTACTAAGCAAGCTTAGTCTCTCTCTCACACACACATTTTGAAAATTATGCAGACTCTTTGGTGAGAATAATCTTTTTTTCTTTTTTTAAACTTTCAGATGTAAGCTCTGGTAGCTCAATGGATTGGGCTTACAAAAATGGAATACCCTATGCATTTGCCTTTGAACTACGTGACACTGGGCATTTTGGATTCTTACTCCCAGAGGTGCTCATCAGACCTACCTGTACAGAGACCATGCTGGCTGTGAAGAATATTACAATGCACCTGCTAAAGAAATGTCCCTGATAGGACCCAAGAGTTAGGTCAACCACCGAAGAGAGCTGATTTTGACCAAAGGTTGCTTGGCGCTGAATGGAAATTTTTTTTAAAGAGAAGGGCAACCTCTTATAGTGAACTTATCTATGAACTTTAAAAGGATTTCTCAGTGCAATTTGATACTTTGTAACAATACAAAATGGTAAAATTCAGGGCATACTCTAGTTTGTTATAAGAAAAAGCATCCCACTGGGTGTGGTGGTGCACACCTGTAATCCCAGTTACTCAGGAGGCTGAGGCAGGAGGATTGCAAGTTCAAGGCCAACTGGGCAACTTAGCAAAATCTGTCTCAAAATAAATTTTTCTTAAAAAGGACAGGAGTTGTACTTCAGTGGTACAGCACTTGCTTAGCATGTATGAGACCCTGGGTTTAATTCCTAGTACCACAAAAGAAAAGAAAAAGCATCCATTTTATGTCCCCTTAAGAGTCTTGATTATAGGGAATATTTTCAAATTCCTTTGTCTCAAGAAATATACAAATAAATTGTGGATTTCCCTTCAATAAATTTTAGGCCCTCATAAGACCTAGTTTATTAATGATATTTAATTATTTGGTTCTCATTTGAAATAGAAATTTGGGGAATTGAAAGAACTGACAGTTTTCTTAGTATAATATACACACAATCTTTAAAACCTCAGATTATTCACTTTCTCTTCCTCTGGCATTAGTATACCATACACTTATAAAAACACAGCAAAATACAGCAACTTGTGTTTAGACTCTGATAATGTCACTCAAAAAAATAGAATAACTGTTCATTGAGGTGTCAGACACAGAGTTAAGATTTTTACCCTAATAATCTCATTTCTTACAATATATATTTCAAATAAGGGAACTGAGGCTTAGAAAGGTAACAGCCTTCTGTTTCCAAGAAGAAGAAAGGAGCAGTATCTGCACTGCTGGAAATAACTAAAATTTATGGACAAAATATAATTTTTAAAATCATCTTATCATCTTACAATCATCAGACTGTAAAACTAGGAAATCTCAGGTCAGGCATTGAGTGAAGATAGGAACCTAGAAAGGTAAGCAATATACTGTTATCCTAAAAGCATTTGTCAAAACAGCTAAATACAGACTTCGATGCATTTTGAGGAATGGGACCAGAGAACAAAACCCAAAAGTTCTTCAAGTTGGGAATTTGAATAGTTTCTCCTCCTACCAGACTATGGGTTGTACCCTCCATGTCAGAAAGAACCCCATATTCCTTTTAATGAACCTCAGAGAAAACTGACCATTTCAAATTTTGGCAAGAGTGGAGTCAAGGGAAATCACCACTGAGAATTTGGAGCCACACATCAGCCTTCACACAGGTTCATGGCCCAGATTCAGACTATGTAAATAGTCTGATAAACCTCTAGCCACGAATTTAATGCAGATTAATCCCAGAATGGTAATACCCACAAGCATTTGGTAAAAGCAAATGCAAATCCTCTTAGAGGATTTGTCTGACCAAGATGTATCATGAACACCACCAGGATAAAGGAATATGCCTAAAAACTTCCAGAGGGGGAAAAAGACTTCAGACAGAGGAATGAGGCCTTAAGCAGCACCACCAAACTTGAAGCACCACCAAAACTTGAAGATGAAAGAAAAATGCCTTCAGAGTTCTGAGAAAAACCATACACACAAATCTAAACCCAATGAAACTGCTGATGAAAAATGAAGATAGGATGTAGGATAAGTGAGTCCTCTATTATTTAGTTTTCTCAGGAAGCTCCTAGAGGATATACTCTACCACAAAGAAAGAGCAAACCAATAGAAAGATGTATGTGCCAAGAACAGGATGAATACAACCCAGGAGACAGGTATGGAAAAAAATCTCAAGATAATGGTGAAGGAAAAGGTGCTAAGTGACAACTTCATGTCAGACTTCCAGAAAAACTTGGAGTAGGAGAACTAAAGACTTCTGGTGAATATGAAGATAAATGTGAAATGGAGAGAACACTTAAATATGTTCAGAGGCAATTTTTATTTATATTAGAGAACTAAGCAATTAATTCATAATAAAGACAGAAAACCAAGTGAATAAAAAAATATGTTTTTTTAACTGGTGAAAACAAAGAATTATAAATGAGAAGATATGGAATCCTAGTAATGCTATGTGCCTAAGTTATAAACAATACAGATTCAAAATAATGTTAGATATAAATATATAAGGATGATAGGAAGAGTGAAATGCATGTGAGAAGAAGGTATATAGGAGAGCTAAATCTTAATCTTCCATGGAAGGAAATCAATCTCTAAGGCTAAAAAAATCAAGAAATATATGTATAAGAATGTGGCTTTGAAATAAGGAAGTAAATGAAAAAAGAAAAAACTAAAATGATTAGAAATTTGGGGCCTAATGAATTGGGAGTGAGGATAGAACAAAGGACTATTGTTTTAACATAAGCCTTGTCATATTATTTAACATGCTTTTTTTTTCAGTTAGGAAATACACATACTAAAGAGCATATTCCTTTTAGAGGAAAATAATAATTTTTAAAAACAAATTTCTAATTACTCACCAATCTCTTTGATGTTTGTAAAATATATACACATTGTTTCTATAAGAATAATGCCAAAATTAAATCTTAAAAACTATTAAATAAGATTATATGGGAGGCTGGGGAGATAGCTTAGCTGGTAGAGTGCTTGCCTTGCTAGCACAAGGCCCTGGGTTCGAACCCCAGTACTGCAAAAAAAAAAAAAAAAAAAAAAAAAAGTTAAGATTGTATGGGAGTGCCTGGCACAGAAACTAAAATATTATATACAATGAAGAAATATTTAGTTTGTCTATGTTTTGCAAATCTTATTTATTAATTTATTTATTTTGCAGTAACAGTGATACATTTGCAGGAATGGATTTCAGAGACTTGGTCCTGCAAAAGAATAGTACACATGAGAATTTAAACTTCACTTGATCCCATCTGGTAATATATACTCAGAAATGGTCAGGAGGTAGGGGGTACTATACTACTTATTTGTTCCAGTAGACTAGGCAAAAGTCAAAATGTCCACAAAAATCAGAGGGCTAGAAGCTTATAAAAACCCCCAAGAATGGAAAGATGCTACTTCTCAAATGATGTAACAAGATGCACATCAACAAGCTGGTCTCATCTGGTGACTTTCATGGATCCCAATGACAGGAAACTTTTCCCTTTGACTAGCAACATGCCATAGTTCCTGCTTTGTTGGCAACCTGTATCAGATCCTCTGCCGGTGTCTACTGATGACTTTCCATCAAACATCACCCCTATAACAACCAAACAAAAATCAACTTTTCAGGGTGGGAAAAAAGTCAAAGAATTTACAGATAGCCCTCCAAGTTCTTTGGTAAGTACATTACTCACATCCATCCCTATTAAGCCCTATTGTAATAAGAGCTATAGGCAAGTTAATACCAAGAACTAAAATTTATTTTATTTGTCCTTACTTGTCACATAACATAGTTGCTAAGAGCGTTTTTTTTTTTAATCAAAATAAGGATAACAGAAAATATAGAATTGGAATAATCCACAAACTCCATGGTAGTTTCTTTATTATTCATATGTAGATTTGAAATAAAATTTTCTCCTTGATGAACCTCATGCAAATCTTTTCAATGATTACTCTCACATTTCAGTAACACTGTATATATACATTTTATGGCTCAAGTTCTATAAGTGGGCATTTTAATATTTATAGGATATTTTCATTTTTAATCTTTTAAACTAAGCCACAAAATGTAATGTGGGATGATTTGTGTTTGAGGCACTCTGCTAGGTACTGTGTGTGAGGAACAGAAGTGTTATGTTTATGTCAATACTTACTTAAGAATATAAAAATTTCTTCAACTCAAAGCACAAGCATTTTTAAAAATAGCTTGGCAAGATATATTTCCCCCCACTATTATAAAAGTAATTTTATAGATTCGTGCTATATTGAGTTTTAATTCTCAACTTCATCAGATTTATCAAGTATTTTAGTTTCTTAGGGCTAACGAATAAAGCACCACAAATTGGGTAGTTTAAAACAAGAGGAATTTATTGTCTCACAGTTGTGGAAGCTAGAAGTCCAATACCAAGATGTCAGCAGGGCCATGCTCCCTCAGAAATGTTTAGGGGGATCTTTCCTTGCCTCTTTCTAGCTTCTGGTGCTTTGTCATAAATCTTTGGTATTCCTTGACTTGCCATTGCATAACTCTCAAGTCTGCCTGGTCTCCCATGGCATTGTCTGTGTGTCTCTGTCTTCATATGCCCAGCTTCTTGTAAGAATACCAGTCATGCTGGATAGGGGCCTACTCCACTATGGCATTCTAATGAATTTTATTTGCAATAAACCTATTTCCAACCAGGGTCACATTCTTAGGCATATGAAACATATTTTTTGAGTTTTAACACTCCCCATCATTTTTTAATTTACTACCAATAGAAACAGAACAAGCTACTCCTTATAATTTACCTTTTTAAATAATAAAATTATAGTTCAAATTATTATGTTCTCTTCTTAACAGGAAATTTGTTGGTTTTAGTTAGAGTTGTCTGCTACCTTAGCTCTCAATAATTTTTTTGGACTGGTTCATCATAGGAAGTATTTACAGTTAAGTTATACTCGATCAAATCTAATTGGTTAAATCAGAATTCTATGCAACATTAAAGTTGTAGATTAAGCACAGTAACTATATGAGCAATTTAATGGAATATTTTCATGAATCAGATAAGAATATTGCATAATAAACCTGAACACAACTACACTGAATACCTAATATATCACAAAGTACATTGCACTGAGAACTACTGAAACATATGAATAATGCACATGAAAATAAGGTAACCTGATGATCTTCAAAGGCCAATCCTAATTAACCCCTCATTTCCAACCCCACCCTGTTTCTGCAGTTGTGACTTCTAGGACTATACCCCCAACTCCCCAGTGGGTGACCTGTGGGGACCTCTGCCTAAGGAGTCCATTCTTACTGCACCAGCCCAGGATAGGTGAGGCAAGCACATCCAATTATATAGTATGTGGATGCTATAATCGGCCTTATAATTTAGTGATGAGTTAAACAAAGAAGCTAGCTTCATGACTTATCCACATAACACTGAAAACAGTGGACTCTAAATTTCAAACTGACTCAAGAGTAAATGCTTCCCCAGTGAAAGATAACAGTCCAGTGAGCTGCTCACCAAGTGTGCCCAATGTGGAAGAAATAATTTTCAACAACCAAATGATTGGTGATGGGATCATTATTGCTGTGGTTTGAATGTGTTCCCCAAAAGTTCATGTGTTGCAAACTTAATTCTCTAATTCATATCTTAACAGTGGAGATAGGGCCTTTTGGAAGCAATTAAGATTAGATGAGGGAAGGGTCCCATGATAGCATAGTGACTTTATAAGAGGAAGAGAAATCTGAGCTAACAGATTTGCTGTCTCACCATATGATGCCCTCCACCTTGTTTTAATGCTTGTTTTATAGAAGGCCAACACCATGCTCTTCCGACCTCCAAAACAGTGAGTTAAATAAACTTTTACTCATTGTAAATCACCTAGTCTGTGGAATTCAGTTATACCAATAGAAAACAAACTAAAACAGTATTGAATTTCTGCTATACCTATACTTTTGTCAGAGGCATGATTTCCTACTGTCCTAGATAGAATTCTTTAGTAATTTAGAACTGTGTTCAATATTCTAAAGAAGACTATCTGATGTCTGGTAAGCAGAAATTGTGTTGCTGGATGTATTTATATCCAGCTACCTATTTCGAATAATATCAATCTGAAATATCATGTAAAGTTTTCATTCGGTGGAGCAGCAAATGTGAATAGGTGGTTTAGTTGTTTTGTATCAGGGTCAACAAAATTTCATGAAAGAATGAGTATTTGAAGTAAGTGTCACTGTACTTGTCACAAGCTATAACAGGGAATGCATTAAGGGTATCCTAAAGAGGCAGCACTGAACTAAAGAGGAGCATCTAAGAATCAACTATTTGTGACAATCATTATTATTCACTCCCACAGAATTAATTCTGTACTGAGAACTGGAAATCAAATCAACTTTTTTTAGACTCAGAAATGTAAATACTATAAATTTTCAGTTATGCAAGACAAATTTTAGAGGTCTGTTATACAACATCATGCCTATAGTTAACAATATGTGTGCATTTAATATGTTTTTTTAAGGAGGTGCCATGTAGAATTCATATGGCGGGGGAAAAAATGGGCCATATTCCTGCTGCAGAAATGGCAATGTCAGGCTGGGGGCAGCAGCAGTGTTCCTTGGTGTTTGTGACAATAAAGGGAGCTGTAGTTAAACTCTTCAGATCCCTTCTGCAGCCTTTAGTTAGACTTCATTTCTTTTTTTTTTTTTTAATTTTGTTTGTTCTAATTAGTTGTACATGACAGTAGAATGCATTTATACATTTTGATAGCTCATACATAAATGGAGTGTAATCTCTCATTTTTCTGATTATACATGTTGCAGGATCACATTGGTCATGCAGTCATACATGTACATGAGGTAATAATGATCATTTCTGAACTCAGCTTTGAGCTGGTTCTCTCATAAATGTCCATATAATAACCTCCTTTTCTATTTAATCAGCCAGCATCAACTTTTACACATAATACACTTTCTAAAAACTCTATTGGTTTGAATATGAGAATAATGGCTCAGTTTTCCACACTTACTCTAATTTTATATCTAACCCAGGCATTGCCTGCTGGATAATGTTACTTATAGATTTTAATCTAGAGCTTTTAGTTCTAGACTAAGGGAGGGGTGGTGGGGAGTACAGCTTTGTTTCCAAAAGATTAATGGAAAAGGCCATAGTAAACCATGGAATAGGCTGTTCTTCAAAACCCTAAGTGTAATTTGTTCTTGTAAAGAGAGAGCAGAATGAGATAAGAAGTATAACTGGCTTTATATTTAGAAAAGTTCTAATTAGCAGTCCTGGGTCTCCAGAAGAATCCTCCTTTAGTTTTTAATCTGTAAAATGGGAATAACAAAACCCACATTACATGTGTATTATGAGGATGAAAGGAGGGAACACATAGAAAACAGCAGCAAATCCACACCAAGCAAGGTTTTGTAAATTTTATGACTATGTAAAAGCATACAGTAGACTTTTTTACTGGAGGGTGAAATGTTAATCTAATCAAATTATGCTGAGTTCTTCATTGACTATGTATAAATGATCGTTAGTTTTCACTCTGATTCATTTTTCTCACACTCAAGCTACAGGATACTTTGTTTAACTAATTAGGAAATTCATTTTTTTCCATTGACAACTTTTGACGAAGTATATCACCTTGGGGGAAAAATAGTGTTTCAACAAATAACTCCTCTAATTCATTTAAACATTGGTTTTAAGAGGAGGAAATATTTCTCTTTGGCATTCCGTGGATAAGTATTTTATTCTTAAAAACCTAAACTAACTAGGCTAAAATAATTATTGGATACACTTACCACCCTGTGACTATAGCAAACAAGCAATCTCTCAGAGAAAAATCCATGTCCCAAGAGAATCTGTGCATTTATTCAATAAATATTTATTGGATAACTGCTATGTAATTGATACTGTTTTCTGTCAAGGTAATCCACAAGTAAAATTACAAAGAGAATACAGTTCGCATCAATGCCTTCTCTCTCAGCAATTTCTCTGTCCCCTCTGGATAACCAGCATGCCCTGCAACCTTTAATTACCCAGGAAACCCTTCCACTACCAACACTCCTTTCTTCAGGTCACAGGTCATTTCTGGACCTGAGCTCTGCCTGTGGCTTCAAGTCTATGCATAAGAAGGAGAAAGTCATCTCTCTGGTTCTGGCAGTAAGCCACACAATCACACTCTGAATTATATCCCAAAATGTTAAAAATCATTGGGCCTCATGTGCACACACAGCTTGCATTTTTTAACCAATTAAGTTTTTCCTTCTGTATTACCTGCCTTTTGGGATTTGACCACAACAGGGTCCTGATTAAACTATATTACCATGTAGTAGAGACATATGGTACTTAAAGGTTGCTTTGCTTTTTCCTCAGAAACATAAAAGGAGCCAAGATGTGTAACACATTACTTTTCTTTTTCTGTCCTATTCTCAATGTAGAAATCTAAGCAGCTGCTCTCACAGCCAATAACTAACCTAATAATTATTCTTCAACATGGGGGAAATAAAAAAGAAGTCTCTGGGAACTTCATTTATCAAAGAACTGTGTTCCATGCATTTGTACTCAAAGAATTTCAACAATGGATCTTGTAATAATAATATCTGAAAAGTGCTTTAATTTTTTTGAAGTACTTTATGCTTTTTAGTATACTGACAATATCTCTTGGGAATTTACATATTAACACCAGAATGCAACCTGCATACTAAGCCTTGCTCAATAATTACTTGGTGATTGACTAATTGCTATATAATCATTTGTAAAAATTGAAGCACAGAATATTTAAGTGGTTTGAGTATGGTTTCTTGTCCCATTAGTGGTAAAACAGAATATAATCCAAGTTCTTACACTTTCTAAAAAAATTATTATTAAAGTTTTCAAACACACAAAGATAGTATGGTATGATAAATGCCATCACTAAGTTACAGCAATGATTAACATTTTATCTTACCAAACTTATTTCATATTTCCCCTTCCAATTTTTTCTTGTTGCACCATTTCAAAGTAAATCATAGACATGTCATTTTCACCCATAAGTACTTCAACACATAGTATCTGTAATAAGATAGTTCTTAGACTTTATATGCATTTGTGGTAGATCAGCAATCTCCAAACAGTGGCCAAAAGACTCAGATATTCAGCAAAAATTTCTAGTTAAAAACAAAATTTCTAGAACTCTTCTTTCATTCTTTCCTTGTATATTGCTTTCTTGTGTATTTCTCTCACTTGAGGTATTCCAACGACAACAACAAAAAGTAATCCAAGGCACTTGGTGAAACCAACAGAATACCTAAATAAACCCTTGAACTTCACTTGTTCACTTGGTTTTAGTTACTTGTTTTTATCACCAATTTTAAAGGTCACCTAGCTAGGTAGCACACTCCTGTTAGCTTTACTAACACCTCTACCCATAGTCACAATGGTAATGGTAGCCTAAGTGGTTTTTCAAGAACTTGGAGGTAGCTCAAAACAGTTGAAACCACTGATCCTTCACTTGCACCTACAAAAGCATCAAATTGGTAACCATTTTACATCAGAGGGCCAAAAACTCTATCCTCAGAACATACTCATGTTGCCATTTCCTTAACACATGCCCTGTGAAGGATCATGCAGATTGATTATGCCTAGGCAAAATACCAATTATTTCACTTTTCCTTACCTCCAGTCACGTTTCCCCAGGCCTCAGACCATCCTGTTTCTTTATCCCATAAATACCTCTCACTCTACTCTTGGGAAGGAAGGTTTGAGATTTGGGATTCCCACCTCAGGTTTGTCCACCTCATGAATAAACTTTTCTGTTGCAAAAGTTGTCATTTCAATGATTGAAAAACTCCATAGCAGGCAAAATGGACCTGATTTAGTAACACTGGTGCTGGACCTCCCAAGATGGCAGTGTACATCATGGTGATTGTCAAGGAGCATCACCCTCTTCAACTCTGCAGCTTTCTACAAACTGAAGTTCTGCTCCATGTCCCTAAACATGGTAGAAAAGAGGATCACCACCATAGGGTATGCCTTGGGGGACCAGAGGGAGCTCCACCTGGACCCACTCTACCCTACAGAAGACTACAAGTCATAGTGGCCAGCTCCAAAGTGAAGCTGGTCATGGTGGTAGATTCCTCCAACACAGCCCTTCAAAACATCTGCAGTGTGTTCCAAAAGATGCTTAACTCCAGCACAGCTGTGATTTGCAATCCCTTCTATAACTCTGGGGACCTCATCCAATCTAGGATCTTTGATAGTGTAATGGCGGCAATGATGATACGGGTCTGTTGAGTAAGAATTCTCTGCCATTATCTCAAAGAGAAGCATTCTATATATAACTGTGTCATGGAAATGTACACTTATCATCATTGCCTCTCCCTGAATGTAACCGATGTGCTATTGGAAAGTCAAGGCCTTGTGCCTGGTACCTCTCAACTAACAGTTGAGATGGAAAGGCTGGCGGGGGGGCGGAGGGGGAGGCAGTCGATCCAAATCAGTAAGCCAATAAATAGAATAGCAAAACAGATCAACAATTTTGGTGATAGAAATATAAAATATCAACTTCACAATTACTTTAAACATTTTAACATTTTCCAGGTCTATGAAGAGCACAAGCAAACACCTCTTTTTTCTTCCTCCAAGGCCATGATATCCCTGGAAAAGTCATGGCATGGAAGTTGTTCTAGGTACACCAAAAATCCTGAGATTATGTGAAGACTGTATGTATACCAAATTTGCTGAGGAAATTGTAGCAGTGGCTAATGAAGTATAAATAAAATCCCAACTGACTCTTCTTGTTAAATATTTATTTGGTATAAAATTTTTTTTTTTGGCTATTTTTTTTTTATTGTAAACAAATGGGATACATGTTGTTTCTCTGTCTGTACATGGCGTAAAGGCATACCATTCGTGTAATCATAAATTTACATAGGGTAATGTTGTTTGATTCATTCTGCCATTTTTTCCCTTCCCCCCCACCCCTCCCACCCCTCCCCTCCATCTATACAGTCCTTCCTTCCTCCATTCCTACCCCCTCCCTAAACCCAACTCCAACCCCAACACTAACCCTTCCCACCCCCCATTATGTGTCATCATCCACTTATTAGCGATATCATTCTTCCTTTGGTTTTTTGAGATTGGCTTATCTCACTTAGCATGATATTCTCCAGTTTTCATCCATTTGCCTGCAAATGCCATAATTTTATCATTCTTTATGGCTGAGTAATATTCCATTGTATATATATATACCACATTTTCTTTATCTATTCATCAATTGAAGGACATCTAGGTTAGTTCCACAATCTGGCTATTGTGAATTGAGCAGCTATGAACATTGATGTGGCTGTATCTCTGTAATATGCTGATTTTAAGTCCTTTGGGTATAGGCCGAGGAGTGGGAAGCTGGGTCAAATGGTGGTTCCATTCCAAGTTTTCTAAGGAATCTCCACACTGCTTTCCAGAGTGGCTGCACTAATTTGCAGCCCCACCAGCAATGTAAGAGTGTACCTTTCTCCCCACATCCTCGCCAACACCTGTTGTTGCTTGTATTCTTGATAATCGACATTCTAATTGGGGTGAGATGGAATCTTAGGGTGGTTTTGATTTGCATTTCTCTTATTACTAGAGATGTTGAACATTTTTCCATATGTTTGTTGATTACTTGTATATCTTCTTCTGTGAAGTGTCTATTCATTTCTTTAGCCCATTTGTCAATTGGATTATTTACATTCTTGGTGTAGAGTTTTTTGAGTTCTTTATAGATTCTGGAGATTAGCGCTCTATCTGAAGTATGATTGGCAAAGATTTTCTCCCACTCTGTAGGCTCTTTCTTCGCATTGCTGATAGTTTCCTTTGCTGAGAGAAAGCTTTTTAGTTTGAATCTATCCCAGTTATTCATTCTTGCTTTTATTTCTTGTGCTATGGGAGTCCTGTTGAGGAAGTCTGGTCCTAAGCCGACATGTTGAAGCTCTGGACCTACTTTTTCTTCTATAAGATGCAAGGTCTCTGGTCTGATTCTGAGGTCCTTAATCCATTTTGAGTTTACTTTCGTGCATGGTGAGAGATATGGGTTTAGTTTCATTATGTTGCATATGGATTTCCAATTCTCCCAGCACCATTTGTTGAAGAGGCTATCTTTTCTCCATTGCATATTGTTGGAACCTTTGTCTAGTATGAGAAAATTGTATTTATTTGGGTTTGTGTCCGTGTCCTTTATTCTGTACCATTGATCCACCTTTCTATTTTGGTACCAATACCATGCCGTTTTTGTTACTATTGCTTTGTAGTAGAGTTGAAGATCTGGTATTGCGATAACCCCTGCTTCACTCTTTCTGCCAAGGATTGCTTTAGCTATTCTGGGTTTTTTATTCTTCCAGATGAATTTCATAATTGCTTGCTCTATTTCTGTAAGGTACATCATTGGGATTTTCATTGGAATTGCATTGAATCTGTATAGCACTTTTGGTAGTATGGCCATTTTGACAATATTAATTCTGCCTATCCAGGAACATGGGAGATCTTTCCATCTTCTAAGGTTTTCTTTAATTTCTTTCTTTAGTGTTCTGTAGTTCTCATTGTAGAGGTCTTTCACCTCTTTTGTGAGATTGATTCCCAAATACTTTATTTTTTCCGAAGCTATTGTGAATGGGGTAGTTTTCCTAATTTCTCTTTCTGAAGATTCATCGCTTATGTATAAAAATGCCTTAGATTTATGTGCATTGATCTTATATCCCGCTACTTTACTGAATTCACTTATGAGATCTAAAAGTTTTCTGGTGGAATTTCCTGGTTCCTCTAAGTATACAATCATATCATCAGCAAATAGGGATAGTTTGAGTTCTTCTTTTCCTATTCGTATCCCTTTAATTTCTTTGGTCTGTCTAATTGCTCTGGCTAGAGTTTCAAGGACAATGTTGAATAGAAGTGGTGAAAGAGGGCATCCCTGCCTTGTTCCAGTTTTTAGAGGGAATGCTTTCAGTTTTTCACCATTTAGAATGATATTAGCCATGGGCTTAGCGTAGATGGCCTTTACAATGTTAAGGAATGTTCCCACTATCCCTATTTTTTCTAGTGTTTTGAGCATGAAGGGGTGCTGTATTTTATCAAATGCTTTTTCTGCATCTTTCAAAATAATCATGTGATTCTTGACTTTAAGTCTATTGATATGGTGAATTACACTTATTGATTTCCTGATGTTGAACCAACCTTGCATCCCTGGGATGAAACCCACTTAATCATGGTGCACTATCTTTTTAATATGTTCTTGTATGCGATTTGCTAAAATTTTGTTTAGAATTTTTGCGTCGATGTTCATTAAGGATATTGGTCTGAAATTTTCTTTCCTCGATGTGTCTCTGTCTGGTTTAGGAATCAGGGTAATATTGGCTTCATAGAATGAGTTTGGAAGAGTTCCCTCCTCTTCTATTTTCTGGAATACTTTGAGAAGTATTGGAATGAGCTCTTCTTTAAAAGTTTTGTAGAACTCGACTAAGAACGCATCTGGTCCTGGACTTTTCTTTGTTGGAAGGCTTTTGATGACTTCTTCTATTTCATTACTTGAAATTGGTCTATTTAAATTGTGTATGTCCTCCTCGTTCAGTTTAAGCAATTCATATGTCTCTAGAAACCTGTTGAAGTCTTCGAAATTTTCTATTTTGTTGGAGTATAGATTTTCAAAATAGCTTCTAATTATGTTTTGTATTTCAGTCGTGTCTGTTGTGATATTTCCTTGTTCATTCCAAATTTTAGTGATTTGGGTTTTCTCTCGTCTTCTCTTTGTTAGTGTGGCTAAAGGTTTATCAATTTTGTTTATTTTTTCGAAGAACCAACTATTTATTTTGTCAATATTTTGTATTGTTTCTTTCATTTCAATTTCATTGATTTCAGCTCTCAGTTTAACTATTTCCTGTCTTCTACTACTTTTGGTGTTGGTCTGTTCTTCTTTTTCTAGGGCTTTGAGCTGTAGTGTTAGGTCATTTATTTTTTGAGTTTTACTTCTTTTATTAAATGCGCTCCATGAAATAAATCTTCCTCTAAGTACTGCTTTCATAGTGTCCCAGAGATTTTGATATGATGTTTCTTTGTTCTTGTTTACCTCTAAGAATTTTTTAATTTCCTTCCTAATATCTTCTGTTATCCATTCATCATATAGTAGCATATTGTTTAATCTCCAGGTGTTGGAGTAGTTTCTGTTTTTTACTCTTTCATTTATTTCTAACTTCAATCCATTATGATCTGATAGAATACAAGGTAGTGTCTCTATTTTCTTGTATTTGCTGACATTAGCTTTGTGGCATAATATATGGTCTATTTTAGAGAGGGATCCATGTGCTGCTGAAAAGAAAGTGTATTCACTCTTGGTTGGATGGTATATTCTATAAATGTCTATTAAGTCTAAATTATTGATTGTGTTATTGAGATCTATGGTTTCTTTGTTCAATTTTTGTTTGGAAGATCTGTCCAGTGGTGAGAGAGGCGTGTTAAAATCACCTAGTATTATTGTGTTATGGTCTATTTGGTTTCTAAAATTGAGAAGGATTTGTTTAACATACATGGATGAGCCACTGTTTGGGGCACAGATGTTTATGATTGTTATGTCTTGCTGATTTATGCTTCCCTTAAGCAGTATGAAATGTCCTTCTTTATCCCTTCTGACTAACATTGGCTTGAAGTCCACATTATCTGAAATGAGGATGGATACTCCAGCTTTTTTGCTGAGTCCATGTGCATGGTATGTTTTTCCCCATCCTTTCACCTTTATTCTATGGGTATCTCTTTCTATGAGGTGAGTCTCTTGCAGGCAACATATTGTTGGATCTTTCTTTTTAATCCAATCTGCCAGTCTATGTCTTTTGATTGATGAATTCAGGCCATTAACATTCAGGGTTATTATTGAGATATGATTTGTATTCCCGGTCATTTGGTTCATATTTAAAATTTTTGACACATCTTGGTTCCTCCTTTATTTGACAGTTCCTTTAGGATAATTCCTCCCTTTGCTGATTTGCTTCTTTGTTTTTTATCTCTTCCTCATGAAATATTTTGCTGAGAATGTTCTGTAATGCTGGCTTTCTTTTTGTAAATTCTTTTAGCTTTTGTTTATCATGGAATGATTTTATTTCATCTTCAAATTTGAAGGTAAGTTTTGCTGGGTATAAGATTCTTGGTTGGCATCCATTTTCTTTCAGGGCTTGAAAAATGTTGTTTCAGGCCCTTCTAGCTTTTAGGGTCTGGATTGAAAAATCTGCTGATATCCGTATTGGCTTCCCCCTGAATGTAATCTGGTTCTTTTCTCTCACAGCCTTTAAAATTCTATCTTTATTTTGTATGTTAGGTATTTTCATTATGATGTGCCTTGGTGTGGGTCTGTTGTAATTTTGTGTACTTGGAGTCCTATAAGCCTCTTGGACTTCATTTTCCATTTCATTCTTCAGATTTGGGAAATTTTCTGATATTATTTCTTCAAATAGATTGTTCATTCCTTTGGTTTGTTTCTCTAAGCCTTCCTCAATCCCAATAATTCTCAAATTTGGCCTTTTCATGATATCCCATAGTTCTTGGAGATTCTGTTCATGATTTCTCACCATCTTCTCTGTTTGTTCAACTTTGTTTTCAAGGTTAAATATTTGTCTTCAATATCTGAAGTTCTGTCTTCCAGCTGTTCTATCCTAATGGTTATACTTTCTATGGAGTTCTTAATTTGGTTTATTGTTTCCTTCATTTCAAGGATTTCTTTTTGGTTTTTTTTTTCAATATCTCTAACTCTTTATTGAAATGATCTTTTGCTTCCTGAATTTGCTCTGTTAACTGTCGATTGGTGCGATCATTTTAATCATGTACATTCTGAACTCCCTTTCTGTCATTTCTTCTGCCATGCTGTTGTTGGATTTTATTGATGTAACATCTAGATTTGTTTGGGGCATTTTCTTCCCTTGTTTTCTCATATTGTTCAGGAATCAGTGGGTCATTAAGCTATTGCAGATTTCCTCTATCGACTTATAATGTCCCTGAAGATTGCTAGTATATCCCCTCTTATCCTTCAGTAGCCTGAAGTCTTGGAGGAAGTTGATAATGCGGAGCTCCACAAAGAAGCTGCCTCTCTAGGGGTGGTGACCCTCAGGTGGCGTATATTCCCTGCTAGTGGGCAGAGGTGCCTCCACTTGTTGACCAATGGTCATCCAATGGGGAACTAGGCTGCGGGCTGAGGCAAGTCCTGTTTGTGCCTGTGTCTCTGGTTTTACAGTCCCTGTGGGAAAACCTCACCCGGCAGGGAATACTCACTCGGTGGGGAGGTCTCGCTGGTCAGTTGCCCTCCTAGAGGTTCCCCTCAATCTACAACTACCGTCTGGGCTGGGCTGTCTTCCTATGCAACGTTCCCAGGGGCCCGGACCTACCTCCTGGGCCTGGGAGCCTCACCCTTCGCAGGCGAGTCTCCTTAGACTGCCTCTCCCAGAGAATCTGCCCGCAGTCCTGGAAACTTCGCTCCGCCCCTAGGCGTGTCTCTGTGTGGCTCTTCCAGCAAGAAGCCGCCTAGCTCCTGGGACCCTGCTCTGCACCTAATCGCCTGGCTATGTGGCCCCTCCTCTGAGCCGCCACCTGGAGCCCCATACAATAGCTCCGAGACCCAGAGACCCGCCACACACCACTTCCTCCGGACAGCGGCCCGGTTTCCGATGCAGTCACTAGGAGTCCAAGCAACTCACTTTGCTTCTCCTCCTCCCACCAACCGCCCGTAGCCCTAGGCAGTCACTCCGAGTCCACGTGACTCGCCCTGTTCCTCCTCCTCCTCCTCGGGGTAGCCCCCCGGGTGTTCAGGAGCGGTGGCTCCGAGACCAAGTGACTCACCACGCTCCTCCTCCAGGCAGGCCACCGGTGTTCAGGAGCGGTCGCTTTTAGTCCAATCAACTCACCACTCGCCTCCTCCTCTGGCAACCACCTATGGCTCTGATGCAGTCACTCCTAGACCAAGCATCCCACCGCTCTCCTCCTCCAGGCAGGCCACCAGTGTTCTGGAGCAGTTGTTCTGAGATCAAACAGCTCGCCACGCAGCTCCTCCTCTGGCAACTGCCTGTGGCTCTGATGCAGTCACTCTTAGGTCAAGCAACCCGCTGCGCTCCTCCTCTTCCTCCGGGCAACCTCCCTGTGTTCAGGAGCGGTGGCTCTGAGTTCAAACAGTTCACCACACAGCTCCTCCTCTGGCAACTGCCTGTGGCTCTGATGCAGTCACTCCTAGACCAAGTGACCCACCGAGCTTCTCCTCTTCCTCCGGGCAACCCCCCCGGTGTTCAGAAGCGGTCGTTCTGGGTCTAAACAGGTCGCCACGCAGCTCCTCCTCAGGCAGCCGCCCGGAGCCCCAGTGGTTGCTCAAGTCCAAGCGCTGTGCTGAGCCGCCTCCTCTACGATGATCCCAGTTGTCCGTGTTTACCGCTCCAGTGGGGGGAGGGGCGTCTTGCCGAGCAACTCCACTTCACAAATTCCCTGCGTTCCGGGGCTACTGCCCCATCCGGGACGCCTCTCCAACGGGAGAGACTCACCCGGCGGCTTTGAGTTGGTCCCAAGTCTCTCACTATCTCCTCTTTTGAATCTTGCGTCCTGGAGCAACGTGAAATGCAGCCGCCCTCTAGTCCGCCATCTTGGCCCGCCTATTTGGTATAAAATTTAACAAAGGTATTCTGATGTTACTATTTATAGTTTTATCAAATTTTTAATTCTATTCTAAATTTAACTTGGAATTTCAATTTTGCACTCATTAAAAGGCAATCAATTCACTATAGAAGTAAATAACTTACCTATAGAGTGACCATAAAGTCTGGAAACATAAGCAACTATACATAATAAATGATTTATTGATATTACATTACAATGAATGATAAGTTGATGTGTTGTCCCAAATTAGCAATGCATAGTTTAATGTGCCAGGCAGAGTTGCAAATGAACAGGATACATTAACACATTGTATCTAACAATTGCTGCACATGCATCTGTAATACATCACCTCAGTACAGCAGTTCTCAGATGTGATCCCTGGAATCAGCAGGATCAACAATGCCTAGGAATGTTAAAAATTCTAATTTGGGGTCCTCATATCAGCCCTACTAAAACTCTAGTTTGGGTTTTAACAAGCTCTGTAGGTGATTTTGCTGCAAGCTAAGGTTTGAGAACTACACACTCATTATTTGTGTTTCTGATTTTCACTGCAGGGGAAATCCCTACCTTTCAAAATATACCATGTTTGCTAGACATAGCAAATAAAAATATAGGAGGACACTCGATTAATTTGAATTTCAAATTAAAAATCAAATTTTAAATAATTATGTCCTTTGCAAGTATGTCCTATGCATTTATATCCCACATGTGAAAGGGATATGTAAGTATTCCATGCGTACTTGAGCTAAAAAGTTATTGTCACTTATTTAATATTCAAATTGAACTTTTCTTCCTGTGCCCTATTTTTTTCTGGCATCCTTACCCCATACCTAAGGGTGTGTTGATCTGGCCAGAACACAGCATACTCCACAGAGTTACGTCATCCAACCCAATTTTAGAAACTACCATCCTTCTAGTCCTTCACCACATGGGTCATGTGGCAGTATTCTTGAGGTGACCTTCCTTCCCTGTCAGGCATAGGCACTAATTGGTGGTCTATTAACATGGACAAATACAGCAAAGAGTCACCTATATTTGCAAACTTCGTGGTTACTCTGTGGGTGGAAACCTGGGCTGTGGGCTACTGACAAGAATACCAGATCTCCTCTAGCTAATTTTAATTTATGAAATGTGCAAACTCTTTTCTCTCTGTTCAAGAGCTTTATTTTATGCACAAGTACTGGAATTATAATAAGAAACAATTAGCTGTGGATAAACATGTTTTTAGCCCTTAGCAGAGCTGAATGCTCATGGCCGGTCTTTTCCTTTAACTGACCCTCTTTTATGTAGGAAATTCCAACCAGAACATTTTGAAATATAAATCTTTGCTGAGTTATTCTTACATTGTCATTTCTCTTTCATTTTTAACTATTTGCCATTCTGCTTTATCTCTTTAAATGTATACAAAATAAGAATAGAATTTGAATATGCAGTCCTGCAAGTTTTGACAAGCATTTAATACATTCTCATTCCCATCAAGACACAGAATATATCCTTCACTCTAGAAAACATCCTTATGCACCTTTCTTTCTTGAAAAAAAAATATTTTTAGTTATATATGGACACAATACCTTTGTTTTGTTTATTTAGTGTTTTATGTGATCCTGGGGATCAAATTCAATGCCTCACGAGCGCTAGGCAAGCATTCTATCATTAAGTCACAACCCCAGCCCCCTTATGCTCCTTTCTAAGCAATGCCCCTTCCAGAGGCAACCACTGTTGTGATTTTTCTCATCATAGAGAAGTTTTGCTCATTCTAGAACTTCATACAAATGGAATTTTACATGTTCAAAATATTTTGCTATATGGCAGGGAATTTAATTCACATGTTTCTAAAGCACTCCAGGACCCTTAGGATAGGAAAGATCTCCAGTATCTTTATTCTGAGGTCAGAATGGACCATAGTGGTACATAATAAAGTAAAGACAGAGAGCCAGGGTTGTAGCACAGTAGTAGAGCACTTGCCTAGTATGTGTGAGGCACTGGGTTTAATCCTCAGCACTGTATAAAAATAAATGAATAAAATAAGGGTATTGTGTCCACCTATAACTAAAAATAAATATAAAAAACAAACAACAATAACAAAAAAAAACAGAGGAAAGTAGATACCCCTGTTCCAGTTAACATAAGTTAAACATTCACCAAGTTATTTAGCATTTTAATGCTTTTCAATGTACCTGCTGGAGTATAATCTAATTTTCACTTTAAGTCTACTGCCCAGATGGAACATAAAATTTATAGTGCTAGCAGTATAGAATTTAATATTATCCTCTATGGAAAAATATTTCTATGAAGTTCCCTTTTGTTCACATTCTTAGGGGATTCTAGGGATAAAAAAACATATAAATCTAGATGCAATATTTGTCTCATCAGTTGAGAAAAATTTACATCATTTGAGACAAATTTAGAAAAATACATACACAGAATAAAATACATGTTAAGTGCACCCCAAAATGTTGGTGCTCATCACAAATCTTCACTCCCTGTGGATTGTTCTCTGACTTCCAGAATCTAAAGCAAACTTACACGTAAAACGTTCTCATTCACAGAAAGTATATCAGTCCACAAGAAACCTCACTTACTTCATGTTTTAGGAGAATTCTAGTAATATCTTTACCTATGATGTAAGTCTTCCTGTTTCACTGCTGTTGGAGGATGGGTTCCCTAGGAAGAGACATCAACACAGAGGTTGAGGATTAAAACATTTATTAAAGATCAGCACCTACAAAGGGAAGGGTAGAGATGAAAAAAGGATGGGGTTAAGGAAGAAAGTGAAATGTGATGCAGACCCAACAAACACAACTGAGATCTCTTGGGTGAGTACTGCCTGTCAGAATGTCCCCAACCAGCCCAGATGTCTGGACCTCTGTATCCCTGTCTCATTGTATCTCAGTCATTAGATGTAAACTGCCCCAGGCAAGGTTGACCTGAGTGAGGTCAGCTCAGGACTTTTAATCCACCTGAAGGAGCTGACAGCTGTAGACTGTCTCCAGATCACACACTCCACAACTGGAGGACACTAAGTCCTTTCTTAACAGTTATTCTCTACCAACTCTCTGCTAGAAAAATCCACATGGATTTCTCTCAATTCCCCAAAGCACCAAGCTCATTCTTATCATAGAGTGGATCCATGTGCCTCAAACATTTCCCCCAGGCTCTTCACCTGGCTAACTGCTTCCCATTCTTCAGGTCTCACCTTTACAAAATTCTTCCCTCTCTACTCTTTTATAATACTCATTATTAATTCACTTGATGCCTTGATTCCCTGCTTAATCACCCTCCTTGAGAGCAGGAACAATGTCTAAGTTCATTGTGCTGTATCTTTAGCATTGAACCATTTTCCAAGCATGAAGTAAATATTGAGTGTAGATTTAATGAATGGATTAATTAACTTAACATACTTAGCATTTTAATTTGGGTTCCCCCAGAAGTCAACCACAAAGCAAGGATTTGAGTGCAAGTATTTTATTTGAAAGATGATTCCAGAAACTCTGGCAAGAAAGTGGGGAAGTGAGACAGGACAGGAAAAGCAGCCAACTCTTTACCCATTACCACTGTGGGTAACTACTAAGGAAATCTGAGAACCAGCATTGAATGTGTGTCTTTAAGTTATCCACTGGAGGAATGAGACAGACATATTACCCTATGTACATGTGTGATTACAAAAATCATGTGAATCGTGTACAACCATAGAAACAAAAAGTTGTACCCCATTTGTGTACAATGTGTCAAAATACAGTCTATAAAAAATTAAAAATAATAAAAAATAGAGGGCAAAAAAAAAGTTATCCACTGGAGGACAGGCCCAAGATCATTATAAGTAGGCTCCCTTGTCAAGGCTTCTGGCAGGTTATGTTTTTAGTGTGTAGCCAAGCTCAGAGACACCCTGATTCAGCATATGTACTCAAGGTCAGAAACATTTACTATTAAGTATGTTCTCACCTGTGTGACCTATTGGCAATGTGCCTCCTTTGTCTGGCCTGCATGTAAGAAAGGTCTATGGATCCCTTCCATTTATTCATTCTTAATTTTACTTCTTGTGCTTATTAAGTCTTATTAAGAAAGTCAGGTCCTAAGTCAACATGATGAAGATTTGGGCCTACTTTCTCTTCTAGTAGCCTCAGGGTCTCTGTTCTAGTGCCTAAGTCTTAATCCACTTTGAGTTCATTTTTGTGCAGGGTGAGAGGTAGGGATTTAAAATCATGTTGTTACACGTGTATTTCCAGTTTTCTCAGCACCATTTGTTGAAGAGGCTATCTTTTCTTCAATATATGTTTTTGGTGCCTTTGTCTAGCATGAGATAACGGTATTTATGTGGATTTGTCTCTGTGTCTTCTATTCTGTACCATTGGTCTCATGTCTGTATTGGTGGTGCCAGTACTATGCTCTTTTTGATTCTGTAGCTCTGTAGTATAAATTAAGGTCTGGATTTGCATTGAATCTGTATAACACTTTTGGTAGTATGGACATTTTGACAATATTAATTCTGCCTATCCAAGAGCATGGGAGATCTTTCCATCTTCTAAGGTCTTCTTCAATTTCTTTCTTTAGTTTTCATTGTAGAGGTCTTTCACATCTTTTGTTAGGTTGATTCCCAAGTATTTCACTTTTTTTGAGACTATCGTGAATGGGAAAGTTTTCCTAATTTCTCTTTCAGAGGATTCATCACTGATGTAGAGAAATGCATTAGATTTATGGGTGTTGATTTTATATCCTGCTACTTTGCTGAATTCATTTATGAGTTCTAGAAGTTTTCTGGTGGAATTTTTTGAATCCTCTAAATATAGAATCATGTTGTTGGCAAATAGTGATAGTTTGAGTTCTTTTCAAGTTCTTATCCCTTTAATTTTTTTCACATGTCTGATTGCTCTGGCTAGAGTTTAAAGGATCATGTTGAATAGAATTCTGAAAGAGGGCATCCCTATCTTGTATCAGTTTTTAAAGGGAATGATTTCAATTTTTCTCCAATTAAAATGATGTTGACCTTGGGCTTAACATAGATAGCTTTTACAATGTTGAGGTATGCTCCTACTATCCCTAGTTTTTCTAGAGTTTTGAACATGAAGGGGCACTGTATTTTGTTGAATTCCTTTTCTGTGTCTATTGAGATGATCATATAATTCTTGTCTTTAAGTCTACTGATATGATGTATTATGTTTATTAATTTCTGTATGTTGAGCCAACCTTACATCACTGGGATGAACCCCACTTGATCATGGTGCATAATCTTTTAATATGTTTTTGAATGTGGTTTGCCAGAATTTTATAGAGAATGTTCATCAAGGATATTGATCTGAAATTTTCTTTCCTTGATGTGTCTTTGTGTGGTTTGGGTATCAGGGTGATACTAGCCTCATAGAGTGAGTTTGGAAGGGTTTCCTCCTTTTCTATTTCATGGAATAATTTGAGGAGTGGATTCAAACTAAAAAGCTTCTTCTCAGCAAAGGGAACAATCAAGTGTGTGAAGAGAGAGACTACAGAATGGGAGAAAATCTTTACCACATGCACCACAAATAGAGCACTAATCTCCAGGATAAATAAAGAACTCAAAAACTTAACACCAAAAAATCAAATAACCCAATAATAAGTTCAGCTAAGGAACTGAACAGACATTTCACAGAAGAAGAAATGCAATCAATCAAAACACATGTGAAAAATGTTCATCATCTCTAGCAATTATATAAATGCAAATCAAAACTATGATCTCAGGGCTGGGGAGATAGCTCAGTCGGTAGAGTGCTTGCCTTATAAGCACAAGGCCCTGGGTTCGATCCCCAGCACCCAAAAAAAAAAAAACTATGATCTCATCTCACTCCAGTCAGAATGACAATTACAAGAATACAAGCAATAACCAGTGTTGGCAAGGATGTGGAGAAAAAGGTACACTCATACATTGCTGGTGAGACTGCTTATTGGTGCAACCACTATAGAAAGCAGTATGGAGGGTCCTCAGAAAACTTGGAATGGAAACACTATTTGACCTAGCTATCCCACTCCTTGGTTTATACCCAAAGAACTTAGAATCACCACACAACAGTGACATAGCCACATCAATGTTTATAGCAGCTCAACTATGGAACCAACCTAGTTGCCCTTCAACAGATGGATGAATAAAGAAAATGTGGTACATATACACAATGGAATACTACTCAACCTTAAAGAAGAATGAAATTATGGCATTTGTAGGTAAATGGATAGAACTAGAGAATATCATGCAAAGTGAAATAAGCCAATCTCAAAAAACCAAAGGCCGAATGTTTTCTCTGATAAGTGGATGCTGATCCATAGTTGCGGGGGTGGGGATAGAGAAGAATAAAGGAACTTTGGATTATGCAGAGGGGAGTGCAGAGAGGGGTGGGGTGGTGGGGATGGGAAGGATGGTAGAATGAGACAGACATTATTACCCTATATACATATATAATTACACTACTGGTGTGACTCAGCATATGCTCATCTGTGTACAAAGTGCCAAAATGCATTCTACTGTCATGTATAACCAATTATAACAAATAAAAAAATGTGCAAAAAAAAAAGAGAAAGGCCTGTGGAAATGACTTGTGGGGGTAGCTAAAAACTGAGGACTGGAGGCTGGGTGCTGCTGCCACCTCTGAATAGAGAATGTCTACTATCCCAACTTCACCTTCTTCTTCCACCTACCAGGACCCCAAATCTGTTTCTCAGAGTATGAGCCACAACCTGACATCCCCCCAAGAAATAAAGGACCACATATTGTATGATTCTGATTATATGAAATGTTCAGAATAGGTCATTTCATAGAAATGACAGAAAGTAGAGACTGAATGGGAGAAGGGAGGATTTGAAGTAACTACTAACAAGTATGGGGTTTCCTTTGGAGAAATATAAATATTCTGGAATTAGATAATTATGATGAATATACAACTTTGTGAATATACTAAACATGACTGAAACATATGCTTTAATATAATGAATTTTATGTTATTCAAATTATATCTTAATAAAACAAATTGCAAAAAAGAAATGAGGGCACTGAACTACTTATATGCTAGTTGCATTCATGAATCAAAACTGCTGGGGGCTCCAGGTATTAATTTCCATAGTATTTCCAGACTATCCTGAGCACAGGTGGCACAGGTTCCACTGACTAGGGAAAATCTTCTGGCAACAAGTTGCAGATAACAGAAGTTTGCAGTCTGAAGATGTGATGTGCTGAAATGGGAAGAGACAGAGATGGTGAGCCTGCCTGGTATGTTCGAAGGTAAGTCATTCTGTGGGGAAAGAGGATTCCCTCCACAGCCTCCACCTCCTAGAACTTATTATTCTCAATTTATTCTAAAACAGATCAATACATAGGTGGCATGTTTAGGGAGCCCAGTTATCTCAGCTATAACCCCAAATCAAGTTAAGCTGTGGAAAACAGGGGTTGGCGGGTGGAAGCACTGATTTCAGTAAAAAGTAGAAGAGTGGTAGACTGACTCTCCCATTCCCACCTCAAATGTCTACCTTTTTAAATTTTATTGCTTCTTTTTAGTTACATGACAGTAGAATCCAATGTGATAAAATTATATAAGCATTAAATAAATTGTACTTTAATTCAGACCCCAGGACTGGGATTGTAGCTCAGTGGTAGAGTGCTTGCCTAGCATGCATGAGGCACTGGGTCTAATCCTTAGCACCACATAAAAATAAATAAATAAAACAAAGGTATTGTGTCCCTCTATGACTAAAAATATGTTTTAAAAATATTTTAATTCAGACCCCAGTACCTCTCCTTCCCCATCCCTTTCCCACCTGCTGCTCTCTTAATTAATTTCTTGTGGATTTATACAATGGTGAGATTCACTGTGGTATATTCATATATGTACATAGAAAAGTTGTATCAGATTCATTCCATTGTCTTTCCTTTTTCTATCCCCTCTCCTTTCTTTTCATTCCCCTTTGTCTAATCCACCGGACTTCTGTTCTGCACCCACCCCACCTTATTTTGGATTAGCTTCCACATACCAAACATTTGACCTTTGGTTTTTGGGGACTGGCTTATTTCACTTAGTATGATAGTCTCCAAATCCATCCATTTACCAGACTTTCTTCTTTATGGCTGAGAAATACTCCATTGTGAATATATATACCACATTTTCTTTATACATTCGTTTGTTGAAGGACACCTAGGTTGGCTCTATAGCTTAGCTATTGTGAATTGTGCTGCTATAAACAATGATGTGGCTGAGTCACTGTAGTATGCTGATTTTAACTCTTTTGGATATATACCAAGGAGTGGGATTACTAGTCAAATGGTGGTTCCATTCCTAATTTTTTGAGGAATCTCCATACTGTTTTCCAGAGTGGTTGCACCAGTTTGCAGTCCCACCAATAATGTATGAGTGTACCCTTTCCTTTTCCCCACATCCTCACCAATGCTTATTGTTACTTATATTCTTGATAATTACTATTCTTACTGGAGTGAGATGAAATCTCAGTGTAGTTTAAATTTGCATTTCTCTAATTGCTAGAGATGAAATATATATATATAGTTGCTATTAGTATTTCTTTTTTTGAGAAGTGTCTGTTCATTCCCTTTACCCATTTATTTTACCCATTTATTGATTGGGTTATTTGGGGTTTTTTTTCTTTTCTTTTTTTTTATGTTAAGTTTTTTGAGTTCTTTGTATATCCTGGAAATTAATGCCCTATCTGAGGTGCAGTGGCAAAGATTTTCTCCCATTCTATAGGCTCTCTCTTCACATACTTGATTGTTTCCTTTGCTGTGAAGAAACTTTTAAGTTTGATGCCATCCCTCAGAACCTGTGAACATTCCCTTTTAAGGCACAGGAAAATGTGTAGGTATGTTAGGTTACAGTTCTTGAGCTGGGAGATTTTTCTGCATTTTTAAGGTGATCCCAGTCCTTATAAGTGGGTCCTTAAAAGTGGGGAAAGGAGAAGTCAGAGAGGTAGGTGTGATGAAGGAAGAAAAGATTGTTGTGATGCACCTTAAAGATGGAAGAAGGGACCACAAACTGAGTAGTGAAGGTAACTAGTGGAAGGAAAAGACACAGGTCCTCCCCTTTACAGCTTCCAGAAGAAACCAGCCCTGCAGATGTGAAAATGATTGCAGACTTCTCCACAACTGTAGGAGAACAAATTTGTGTTGTTTTTAAGCCACAAAATGTGATATAATGTGTTACACTAACAACAGGAAACTAATACAGGAACTATCTAAAGGCACTTTTCCAGAATGGGCTTAAAAAAATCATCATCATCCCCTCAACCCCCAAAACAGATTGCAAAATTTGGAAGGAGTTTTTAAAGTCACAATGAAAATAAAACATTTCATGCTTTGACTTTCTTATGTTTAACATAACTGATTTATATTTTTTAATATTTTAAAATATCATACTTTGTATAAGTCTTGTTATTATTTCTTTTTAGAATAAAATGTGATTTGAAATACTGTGTGTGTACATGTTCATTTTAATAAAATAAATGTTACAATTTACTTTCTAGACTTAGATGTATAAATTATATCATGCCAAATAAAAATAGAATATTGGCATATAAAAAGTGGATAAATTCCCAGAAAATAATGTGTTTACAACTCTAGAAATACTGCAGAAACCAGAAAATTAAACAGAAATAATCCTACTATATGTCAGCAAATATCTGGGTATATTCAATAGGGGTTGAAGGGAGAAGGCATCCAGGCATGAAGGTGAGAATGAGTCATTGGGAAACTAGAATAAGGTAGTGAAATCTTAGGAAAACAGGAAATTTTCAGGGTGTTTAGAGGACATAAAAGAAGTGAGATGTTCAAGAACACCTGGTATAATGCCCCATGGACTTATCTCTGATTACAGTCTATTCTCAACATGATTACCAGATAATAGAAAATAAAATTTAATCAAGTCATTCCTCTGCTTAAAATGTTTCTGGAATTTGTTAGGTTAAAATAAAACAAAAACCATACTCTGTAATCTCAGAAGCACACAAAACCCTTGACAATTAAATGCCAGCCTACTACTTTAGCCTTATGACCACCAACACAATCATGCCTCTCTACTGTTCATGAAACAGTTCAGTGTCTCTCATGCCTCAGGGCCTTTGCAAACGCTTTCCTTTTGACTGGAATAAATCCTTTTTGCTCTCTTTAAGTATCAATTATTTCCAGCCTATATATCTTCTCAGTGAATTTTCTGCTAAAAGAGGTAATTCATTCTGAAGTCTAAGAATCCATCCAGTATATTCTTGCCAAATACTCACAGAACATAAATCCCTGACTACTTGTTGCTGTGGCCATTTCTCAACCCCACAAGATTTGGGAAGCATTGGGGACCTGGCACCAACATCATGTCCATGCTTCCTACTGGTCTGTCTGTAGTAATGTCATTTGTCTCTGACCCAGGAGTCTCATGCCTTCTGCCAGCATCCATGGACATTATTACCAGGTTACCTGGTTAGCTTGTAAGTAAGCTAAAATCCCAGTTTCTTCACAGAACAGGGTTTGTGATCCCACAATATTTGCTCATGTAAGTTATTATAGCAGAGCATGGGTTATGGTGCACATGATGTATTCAGAAAAATGTTTGTCAAGTAAATAAAAGAAAATATTTCCAGTTCAGAAAAGGTCTCTGCTCTGATAGCTACTTCATTTTCTTCTAAAACTGGACCCATTTAAGTAGAACAGACAAAATGAAACTGTCCTTTCATTGTCAGAGGAACTTCTGAAATGACTAATGCTCTGAAGACCTTAGAGAATCTAGGAGCAAGTATAAGAAAAAGACCCAAAAGGAGCTTCCAGGTACAGTTGACAGTGGAGAACTCACTGAAAGTTGATGGCATTGTGATAATGATAATGGGGACAAGTCAGGTTCAAAAAACTCTGTGCTCCAACCCTTTGAATGCAACCTGGGAGATAAAAGATTAAGGCACAGTGTTTGTATATGCTGAATTGTCCAACCCTCTTCTGGGATGAAATTTATTGTGTAAATTAAATACACAGGTAACATTCATAAGAACCACTTCAGAATATGAATTTAAGAAAGGGTCCAGCCTTGTCACTCTGTAACTCCGGTTTCAAGCAGAGGATATCTGTTTCTTTGTGAGGCAGTTTTTGCTGCTTATCGATCCCCTGCTGTTTACCCCATTTGTCTGCTGTGATGACCTGCAGTCTGCCAGCATATCGACGCCTTTTTTGAGTGCATTTTGCTCTCTTTTTTGAGTGCAGGTGCCTATCATCTGCCATTTTCCTGCCTCTCACCTGTCCATCGCCTGCCTTACACCTATCCATCACCCAACGCAGGAGGTTCACCTCCCGATCATCCAACAACAGTCAGCAAACTGATCGCCGACCGCCAGTGGAGCAACAGCTGCCTGCTGTTGCCTGGAAGTTCACTGTTACAGTACCTGCAGGTTTGATTACACGTGGCTCCCGCCATTTTGAGGTAAAAGCCAGGCCCCGTAGGACCCCTGGCCGGACTGACTGAGTTCCGTCTCCAGGATCCCTCAGTCCCACCGATCACTCCCTGCCTCTGGGGCCCTCACATCGACTGACTGCTCCCTGCCGCCAGGACCCCCAGACCAACTGACTGCGCCCTATCACCAGGACCCCAGACCAACTGACTGCACCCGGCCTCCAGGATCCCACAACCACACCAAACACACCAGACCTCCAGGACCCCTACCTGACCAACCGCATCCCACCTCCAGGACCTCCAGCTGACCATATCAACACCCTGAGCTGCAGCTCCCCATTTGCCAACACATTTAGAAGCCACAGCAGCCATCTTGGATAATCCTGGAAGCCGTAGCTCTGATCTTTAGGTGGGGCAAATCCCATCCTGAGACACCTGCTGGAGGCTTGAAGCTCATTGTGAGGTACCTCTCAAGCATCAGGCTACTGAACTCTGGGAGTTTTCATTACTATATGACTGTTATACTGTAGATTTTCTTTTTTCTCCTTATAGAAAACATTTAAGTTTTTATTTCTTTACTTTTCTTGCTCTCTTTTCCTTTTGTTTACCTGTTCCCTCAGAGTCTCTTTCTCCCTTTTTTGCATACTAACATCCAATTTCTTTTGATTACACTCTGACCCTTTCTATTATCTAGAACTTCTGTATAATCTTTTCTTATTCCATTAACAGCCACATTCTACATCCCTCTGCATCCTCTTTGTCCTCCATTAGAAACTGCAGACCTTATTGCAAATCTTTTTGTTTTATTGAAGATAATATTTTAACTCATTCTGTTTATTATGACAATTTTGTTATTGTCCTCATAAGGGCTATTTGGTCTAGGATTGCACAGTGTCTGAATTGGGCACTGCTAATATTGATCTCCCCTTAAAGAAAGGGTTTTGGAAACCTATAGGGCCACTATAAGCCTATAAGGGGAAATCTGCAATACCCCAGATCTGCACTGCTAGAGGGGAAGATACATGAACAACATGAAAAAACAAGGGAAGAAAATGATCCAAACAAATCTAGATTCTATATTAATAGAATCCAATGACAGTATGTTAGAAGAAATGTCAGAAAAGGACTTCAGATTATACATGATTAAGATGATTCGCGAAGCAAAGGATGAGATAAGAGAGCAAATGAAGGCAATGAATGATAATACCAACCAATAAGCTGAAAGAGCACCTGCAGGAAGCAAAAGATCATTTCAACAAAGAGATAGAGATTCTCAAAAAAAAAAAACCAAACGGAAATCCTTGAAATGAAGGAAACAATAAACCAAATAAAAAACTCAATGGAAAGCATCACCAAAAGACTAGACCACTTGGAAGACAGAACCTCAGACAATGAAGACAAAATATTTAATCTTGAAAATGAAGTTGCCCAAACAGGGAAGATGCTAAGAAATCATGAACAGAATCTCCAAGAACTATGGGATATCATGAAAAGACCAAATTTAAGAATTATTGGGATTGAGGAAGGCACAGAGATACAAACCAAAGGAATGAACAACCTATTCAATGAAATAATATCAGAAAATTTCCCAAGCCTGAAGAATGAAATGGAAAATCAAATGCAAGAGGCTTACAGAATACCAAATGCACAAAATCACAACAGATCCACACCAAGGCACATTATAATGAAAATGCCTAACATTCAAAATAAAGATAGAATTTTGAAGGCCACAAGAGAAAAGCATCAGATTACATATAGGGGGAGACCAATACGGATAGCAGCCGACTTCTCAACCCAGACTCTAAAAGCTAGAAGGGTCTGGAACAACATATTTCAAGCTCTGAAAGAACCTGGTTGCCAACCAAGAATCCTATACCCAGCAAAACTAACCTTCAGATTTGAAGATGAAATAAAATCCTTCCATGATAAACAAAAGTTAAAAGAATTTACAAATAAAAAGCCTGCACTACAGAATGTTCTCAACAAAATATTCCATGAGGAGGAAATGAAAAACGACAATGTAGCTCAGCAAAGGGAGGAACTACCTTAGAGAAAAACCACTCAAAGGAGAAACCAAGCCAACTTAAAAACCAAAAATAAGCCAAATGACTGGGAATACAAATCATATCTCAATAATATCCCTAAACGTTAATGGCCTAAACTCATCAATCAAAAGACATAGACTGGCAGAATGGATTAAAAAGAAAGACCCAACAATATGCTGCCTGCAAGAGACTCATCTCATGGAAAAAGACATCCACAGTCTAAAGGTGAAAGAATGGGAAAAAAACCTACCACGCACATGGACTCAGTAAAAAAGCGGGGGTTTCCTTCCTTATATCAGATAAAGTGGACTTCAAGCCAAAGTTAGTCAGAAGGGATAAAGAAGGACATTTCATACTGCTTAAGGGAACCATAAATCAGGAAGACATAATGATAGTAAATATTTATGCCCCAAACAATGGTGCATCCCTATACATCAAACAAATCCTTCTCAATTTCAGGAATCACACAGACCACAACACAATAGTTCTGGGTGACTTTAACGCACCGCTGTCACCACTAGATAGATCTTCCAAACTAAAACTGAACAAAGAAACCATAGAACTCAATAACACAAACAATAACCTAGACTTAATAGACATATGTAGAATATGCCATCCATCAATGAGCGGATTCACTTTCTTCTCAGCAGCACATGGAACCTTCTTGAAAATAGACCATATGTTATGCCACAAAGCAGCCCTTAGGAAATGCAAAAAAATAGAGATACTGCCTTGTGTTCTATCAGATCATAATGGACTGAGAGTAGAAATCAATAACAAAATAAAAAACAGAAATTAGTCCAACACCTGGAGACTAAATAATGTGCTATTTAATGAAACATGGATAACAAAAAACATCAGGGAGGAGATAAAAAAATTCTTAAAGGTCAATGAGAATGATGATACAACATATCAAAATCTCTGGGACACTAAGAAAGTGGTACTAAGAGGAAAATTCATTGCATGGAGCACATTCCAGAAAAGAATGAAAAGTCAACAACTAAATGACCTAACTTTACAGCTCAAAGCCCTAGAAAAAGAAGAACGGAATAACAGCAAAAGTAGTAGAAGACAGAAAATAATTAAAATCAGAGCTGAAATCAATGAAATTGAAACAAAAGAAACAATTCAAAAAGTTGACAAAACAAAAAGTTGGTTCTTTGAGAAAGTAAACAAAATAGACAAACCCTTAGCCACTCTAATAAAGAGAAGGAGAGAGAAAACTCAAATTACTAAAATACATGATGCAAAAGGAAATATCACGACAGATACCACTGAGATACATAACATAATTAGAAGCTACTTTGAAAATCTGTATTCCAACAAAATAGAATCTACTGAAGACATTGACAAATTTCTAGAGACATATGCTCCATCCAAACTGAACCAGGAGGACATACACAATTCAAACAGATCAATATCAAGCAATGAAATAGAAGTCATTAAAAACCTACCATTCAAGAAAAGCCCAGGACTAGACGGATTCTCAGCCAAGTTCTACAAGACCTACAAAGAAGATCTCATTCCAATGCTTCTCAAAGTATTCCAGGAAATAGAAAAAGAGGGTATCCTACCAAATTCATTCTATGAAGTTAATATCACCCTCATACCCAAACCAGGAAAAGACACATCAAGGAAAGAAAATTTTAGACCAATATCCTTGATGAATATAGACGTGAAGATCCTTAACAAAATATTGGCAAATCGTATCCAAAAGCATATTAAGAAAATCATGCACCATGATCAAGTGGGGTTCAAGGATGGTTTAACATCCATAAATCAATAAATGCAATCCATCATGTCAATAGACTTAAGGATAAGAATCATACGGTTATTTCAGTTGACTCAGAAAAAGCGTTTGACAAAATACAACACCACTTCATGCTCAAAACACTAGAAAAAATAGGGATAGTAGGAACATACCTGAACATTGTAAAGGCTATTTATGCTAAGCCCATGGCCAACATCATTCTTAATGGAGAAAAACTGAAACCATTCCCTTTAAAAACAGCAACAAGACAGGGATGTCCTCTTTCTTCACTTCTATTCAACATTGTCCTCGAAACTCTAGCCAAAGCAATGAGGCAGACTAAAGAAATTAAAGGGATACGAATAGGAAAAGAGGAACTTAAGCTGTCACTGTTTGCTGATGACATGATTCTATATTTAGAGGATCCAAAAAACTCCTCCAGAAAACTTTTAGACCTCATCAATGAATTCAGCAAAATAGCAGGTTATAAAATCAACACGCATAAATCTAAAGCATTTTTATACACAAGCGATGAAACAGCTAAAAGGGAAATGAGGAAAGTAACTCCATTTGCAATAGCCTCAAAAAAAATAAAATACTTGGGCATCAATCTAACCAAAGAGGTAAAAGATCTCTACAATGAAAACTACAGAACATTAAAGAAAGAAATTGAGGAAGACCTTAGAAGATCTCCCATGTTTTTGGGTAGGCAGAATTAATATTGTCAAAATGGCCATATACCAAAAGTGCTATACAGATTCAATGCAATTCCAATTAAAATCCCAATGATGTACCTTACAGAAATAGAGCAAGCAATCATGAAATTCATCTGGAAGAATAAGAAACCCAGAATAGCTAAAATCTTTGCCACTCATACTTCAGATAGAGCACTAATTTCCAGAATATATAAAGAACTCAAAAAACTCTACATGAAGAATAAAAATAACCCAATCAGCAAATGGGCTAAGGATATGAACAGACACTTCACAGAAGAAGATCTACGAGCAATCAACAAACATATGAAAAAACATTCACCATCTTTAGTAATAAGAGAAATGCAAATCAAAACTACACTAAGATTCCATCACACCCCAATTAGAATGGCGATTATCAAGAATACAAGAAACAATAGGTGTTGGAGAGGATGTGGGGAAAAAAGTACACTCAAACATTGCTGGTAGGGATGCAAATTAGTGCAGCCACTCTGGAAAGCAGTGTGGAGATTCCTTAGAATACTTGGAATGGACCTACCATTTGACCCAGCTATCCCACTCCTCGGCCTACTCCCAAATTTAAAATCAGCATACTACAGAGATACAGCCACATCAATATTCATAGCTGCTCAATTCACAATAGCCAGACTGTGGAACCAACCTAGATGCCCTTCAATTGATGAATGGATAAAGAAACTGTGGTATATATATATACAATGGAATATTACTCAGCTATAAAGAATAATAAAATTATGGCATTTGCAGGCAAATGGTTGAAATTAGAGAATATCATGCTAAGTGAGATAAGCCAATCTCAAAAAACCAAAAGGCAAATGATCTCGCTGATAAGCGGATGATGACACATAATGGGGGGTGGAAGGGGGGCAAGAATGGAGGAAGGAGGGACTGTATAGAGGGAAAAGAGGGGTGAGAGGGGTGGAGGGGAAGGACAAAATAACAGAATGAATCAAACATCATTACCCTATGTAAATATATGATTACGCAAATGGTATGCTGTTACTCCATGTACAATCAGAAACAACATGTATCCTATTTGTTTACAATAAAAATAAATTAAAAAAAAAGAAAGGATCCATAACTAGAAAAGATAAAAGAAAATTATAAGTATGGAAATATATTTTAGTACAGAAAATTGGAAAGTAAAATAAATGTTTCTGAATGAGAAAGTATTTTGTCTGGTAAAGTAATATTCTTAACCTAAAGTCCAAAATGAAAGAGGACAAAACTATGGATGTAAAGTTGTGAATGTTTAAGTTGCAAAAGGTTTGTGGGATGTAAATCTCAAAAGGTTTGTTTGTGATCAAATTGACTATAATTAGCACAGTCAGTTAAACTTATTTAAGCTTTAATGTACTGATATGAAGCAAAGTCTGAAACATTGATCTGCTCTTATCTATTGAAATAATTTTCTTGTATTTGTTAGGTTTTATTACTTGGGGAAACTAAGTCTTAAAGAAATTAGGGTTTGTATCTGTTTTATAGTCTTAAATGATTACTTTGTAACTGGCTAAACAAACAGCTGTTATTTAGGGTATAACAATATTGTTGACACCCAAAATATATGTGACTAGTTATATGTATGCATATAATATCTATAATATCTATCTAAGCCTTGTCTAAGTGTTATATAAAAGTTTATAAAATGAAAGCTTATGTAAGTTTACAGGCAAGATAACCAATAAGTGCTCTTATTTATGCATTGTATCTGACATAGAAGGGCCAAACAGTCATTTGAAGACTTGTCTTACATCTGTTTACTTTGACTAAGCCAACTTCTGATCATTAACACTGTTTCCTAAATGTATGAGATTTGAGGCTACCCTTTTGATTTTTGCTAACCAATGCAAAACTGTGATTATTGTTATCATACACTCTGGATCCTAAATTGTACTTTAAAAGTTACACTTAGTTAAATATAAAGCTTGGAAGAGCACTTTGCCAAGTAGGTGTTCTCCAAATTAAAATTATCTAAAGTCAAAGACTCAGATTTGTATAGAAATAACAAATTTGGTTGGTCATTAATGTCATTTAATATTTTATAGATGGATAAAGTAACCTGTTGTCAAGTTATATATACAACTTTGTGTTACTCTTCCCACTGGAATTGGAATTTAAAACCAATTTTGGAAGATAATAAGGAGATCCTGATCTGTTTAAAGGTGACACTATAAAACATGGAAGCATTCTGCCACTTTTTCCACAAAAAGAAAGTTAAAAGCTCTCTTAGCCTTTCTTTGGTTCATATTTCAGATGTAACCTGAGATAAGGCTCTGCCTCCCACCTTACTCCATGCTAAAATGGCTCTAAAATAGACTAGAAGTCAGCTCATTTAAAGTTGTATTCAAAAAGATTGATTTTTGTGTAAAGATTACTGTGATCTCAAACAGGGAATATAATATATAACTAAGTAAAGGTTCAAGATTATATAAGTCATTTTTCTTGGTTCATAGCTATTATACAAACTGAGTATGTTTTTGCTTTGTCATTTCATTTTGTATTTCCTTATAAATTTTATAACTGTTGCCTGTTAAGTGTCTTGCTTCCTAAATCAAAACAAACCAAAATAAAACAAAAAACCCAACCTAGGCTAATTTAAGATAATAATCCATCACCTATAGAACAAATAGTATCTAGTGCTGGCTTCCAGTACTAGTACCCAATTAAATGAAAGGATTATCTGTAAAATTATAGATATTAAGTTTATAACCTGTTATTCCTTCTTTAAGATTGCTAAAACTGGCTTGTTGGGTGTTTAAAAAACCAAAAACTTGGAGACTGAAGTTAAGAAAGTAAAAGGTCCAAGGAAAAAGCAGCCAACATTTTGGCCCTTGCCCTCTAAGGTCAGCCAGGACCCAGAGAATGACAGGACAACTCTCTAGGCCCTGCAACTCTAGTGAGTCACCTGATCTGCTGATCAGGGAGCTCGAGAGGACCCTAGAGAACAGGAAGCCTAACAGTGCACACTCTGCAAAGAGGAGGTTATTGGAGATGGAAATTTCCCTGATGCTTCCAAGAGAAGCCACATATGGTCAGCCAGACCCCAACCCATCCTGCCAAGTGGCACCATTGGTAGAGGAAAGCTAAAGGAGCCACATATCCCCAAGTGTGATCTCTGAGGAATATCAGCTGACTCTTAGGAGTAGATAAGAACAAGGTCAGTTTTGACCAACTTGATCTTAAACACCTGCCAGGAGAGTATAGCTTAAAAGCACAGTCCTACAAGGACATTTTAAGAAAAACCAATTGTTTTTTTTTTTATGTAACTTAAGGTGTACACTTGTGTCAGCCCTACCAAAAGTAAGTAAAGCTGGAAACTATAAAGGAAGTGTTCTTGTGTGTGTCTGATAATAATGATCACAAGAGTTACAAATTTGTCCTAAGTTAACTTGAGTCTGAGTTCATAGCCCTACAAATCTTCCTACATTCCTAAATTGATTAATTTGATCTGTTTTTCACTGATAAGATCATGAGTTACTGTTCTTATGACTGAAATACTATTTGCTTTGTGCTAATCATTTACAAAAAAAGTAATGCTTTGCTGTTTTTATTCTTGTCTTAGCATGATTCTTGCCCTATGTATGCCTTGTCCAATCACCTGCCATCTGCCACTGTGGACCTCTGGACTACTCTGATGCTGAATGCCCTTAACTGTCCTTGCTCCACCTGATAGAGAACAAGGACTTTGGGTTTCTTCCCCCAACTTCACCCCCTTTCAGCAGGAAGTAACTTGGAGATGTTGTCATCCACTTTCCATAGAAATGGGAGCTAGAAATTGACAGTGGGGAAATGTAACGTGGGTTCACTTGATGCTTTGATTATATCCCTTGTTGCTTTGAAACTTACATGCCTTTTCCTTTTCCCTGATCTCCTTTTCCCAAAACTTCTTCTCCCTTATCTTCTTTTCCCTAACATTCTCCTCCCCAATCTCATTTTCTCTGTATCACCTGTTTAAAGATCTCCTGTTCCCCAAGATAGGCAGAATCACAGCCTTTGGGACAGGAGTCCCCTGTTTTTCTCCTTTGCTAGCAAAACAATAAACCTTCTTTTTCCTTTTTCTCAAAAAAAAAAAAAAAAAAAAAAAAAAAAAAAAAAAAAAAAACCAGAAGTGACAGTATTAAGCTTTTCGAACTTTTCTCATGTCAATTAAATTTGGCCAGCATGATCCTACTAATAATTCCCAGACTTTAAAAAAATCCATTTTGAAAGCATTCCCTCTGTAATCCAGGGAACTGTATTTCTTGTTCTTAAGGGTTGAAGGTTAAGTCTACATTTTGAGATTTTTGAATGAGATTTTTTTCCCTGAATGTTATGAGCAGTGGGGGGGGCACTCTCATTAATTATTGAATTCTTTTCCCAGTAATTTTATCATATTTTTGCAGCCCGGAGGCATGGCATTACTTTAACAAGCTGAAAAAAAAAAATAAATGAATAAGTAGAATCTCATTTGGTTATCAGGTCATGAAGAGAAATTGTGAAAATGTAAAGTAGAAAACAGCAACTGTTAGCCCCAGAAGTGAGGATATTGCAAAATAGCAAACATTTCTCTAGTTGAGGGCAACAGGTTGGCTTACAAGTCAAAGTCAGAGTTACCCCACTAAAGAGTTAAACAAGAAATATGCTTCCCCCTGCCCTAGTGGTAAGAAGCAATATTTTACTCAATTTAAAACCTGTCACGGTTGTACTTAAGAACTGAACTCAAAGTCTCTAATATTTGAAATCAGATTCATATTGATGAAATGTGCATTTTGTTTTTCAGATATCTTCTAGGCAAGGCTGAGTTCCTATTGGAAATGAACCCTTGCTAAATGAAAGAGGCCTATCTAGCCCCTCTCATCCTACTAGCCTGGTGACCTGTTAGGCCACACCAAGGTGACAGTAACATTGGCTTATGCTCCAAGTGGTGCCACATACCTCACACTCTGGCTCCAGGCACTGGTGTAACAGAAGGTTAAAAAGTCAGATGTTTTGCCCAAACATTTCAGTATGTGAAATGGCTTGAGAAAACAATGCACATTTTGTTCAGTCTTAATTCGATATCATTATTTTTCTTTCTTGTGGTGCTGGGGATTGAACTCATGGCCTCACACAGTTAGGGAAGTGCTCTACTACTGAGCTACATCCCAGCCCTTTTTAATTTTGATTTTGGACAGGATCTCACAAGTTTCCCAACCTGACCTCAAACTTGTGATCCTCCTGCCTCAGTATCCTGAATAGCTAGGATTACAGGCATGTGATACCACAACCAACTTATTAATTTAATCCTACATTTGAAAGTGGGAAATTGGCTCCATGAAAGCATCATAAATAAAAGCAGCATGAGTAGAGGAGAGATGAGATTCCTAACATTTGGAGAAAAAGATCCTACATCTCATAATTTTGTCAGCTATGCTGTAGTGCTCTTCTTAATGTGCTTCAAACCGAAAGAGTAGGAAAAGGGAAAATGATCTAGCCTGTGTCCATTGCCAATGGCACACCAATGGTACCTATGTGCCCTTTTTACCACTAAGCCAGATTTGTATGGTGCCTTCTATTTTAAGGTTTCATGTATGATTACACGAATGGTATGAATCTGCATGGTGTACAACCATAGAAATGAAATTATGTACCCCTTTGTGTACAATGAATCAAAATGCAGTCTGTAAAAAATTAAAAGCCAAAAAAAAAAAAAAAACTCTTCACCAATGCCTTCATTATCCATCAGGCTAGGAGAAGTGAAATTGTGTTGAACAATTATCCTAGTTTATTTAGAGACCTCTGGGTTCAGTTTATTTAGAGACCTCTGGTTTATCAGAAGTGGATAAAGGGAGGAAAACGTTGTTGAAAACAAAAACAGCTTGGGAAAAGGGGAGAAAAACTCAGCAGTCTCCACACCCCTTCCCCCCAAGTGGGAGGGTCCTTTGCCTCAGACTTCAAATTCCTTTTACTCTGCAGGTTCCCTTTGGTGACTTTCATACAGAATATGGCTAAGAGTCTAGACTGCCACACGGATGTGTGTTTTGATATGTTTTATACTGCAAAGTGACCTATTTGCATAAATATCAACTAGTGCCATCTTGAGTACCTGAGTGGTAAGATGAGGACCATTAACAGACATCATCAGTGGTACCTCCAAGGAATTCCGGAGCCCCTTGCTCTGGTTTATGCATGACAAGAAAAGTCTTTTTGACCCAATCAACCAATTTTGTGTTTGGTTCCACTAAATTGTGGGTTTGAGTTATTCTGGAAATTTTGTTCCTGTTTTTTAAAACTGGAGAAATAACTAACAAGTGAAAGTTGTTTTCACTTCCTTGTTTGTAGTAAGAGAAATAACAGGGCTCAAAAATTAAAATCACCTGATGATTGTCCTACTTAAAAATTGCCTAGGCCAGGCATAGTGGCACACACCTGTAATCCCAGTGGCTCCAGAGGCTAAGGTAGGAGGATCACAAATTCAAGGCCAGCCTCAGCAACCAAGCAAGGCCTGAAGCAACTTGGTGAGAATGTCTCAAAATAAAAAATAAAATAAATAAAATAAAAAGGACTGGGAATGTGGCTCAGTGATTAAGTGCCCCTGGTACAAAAAATAAAAATAAAATAAAACAAAACGAAATTTGCCTAGACTTTGTGTTCTGTACTACAGGTATCTGCATGCTCCAACCCCAGAGTGGAAGGGTAGAGGTCACAGAAACACCCCCACAGAAACTTCTCAAAAGTGGACTTACCATACTCCCTAAACTGTTAAGTAATTTGGAACCACTCACCTATTGGCAACATTCCAGTTTCTAGAAGGTGTAACCTCCAGAATATGTCTTTTTAAGGCTCAAGTGTCAGGAATATTTTTATATTAATGGGTTTCAGAAAAATTACAGATAAATCAGTTTTTAAAAGATAAAATTTCATTTAAAGAGAATTACATAGGAAACACTATATGTAAAAAGTCAATAAATTGGTTAATTGCTATATTGGGCAATATTCACCTTCATATTTCACATTCATATTTTTATTAGAATAGTAAGACTATTCTAAAAACCATCTCTAATCTTAGCAAATTAATAGCTACTATTTAAAACTCAATTACCCTGCCAGGCATAGTGGCATACACCTGTAATCCCAGTGAGTTGGAAGTCTATGGCAGGAGGATCATAAATTCTAAGACCAGCCTCAGTAATTCAGCAAAGCCCTAAACAACCTAGAGAGACCTCACCTCAAAATTTATAACAGGGCTAGTGATGTAGCTCAGTGGGAGCACCCTTAGGTTCAATTAAAAAAAAAAAACTGAATTACCCTGAGCAACATTTCTAATGCAATCCTTAATAGCTATTATTATTCCTGACTATCAAATTTTTGCTAATGTCACCAATATTATTCTCTTCAACCCAGGTATAAACTGTCAGATCCATCTTTTTGACTCCTTTTCATGATACCCCCATGTAATCACCATGTCAATTGCTAAATCCCATTTTTCCTTTACTGGGCCCCTACTTCTTTATACTGAAACCTTACTTCTGCTCCTACGTGTGGCCTTAAATGGTCTCTCAGCTCGCAGTACCTCTTCCCTTCCACTCACATTTATACACGGCAGTTTGATTAATGGGTTCATATCATCAGTTTGTTTATAGGATCTACCCTTTAAAAGTCTTTTCAGACTCTTTGCTGCCTACAGCACTGGTCTTCATCTGCTGAGACATAACACTTTGTTCCTATATTTTGCAGGCTTTGCAAACATGCTAGCACTGTTTGATCAACAGGTAAAATTCATTTTTGCCAACATTCAAACTTTTAAGAACGATTTCTGTCAAACAGAATGCTGCTCTGTGCAACTTATGGGGTAGTAAACAGAGTTCAGCTTGTTATAAGTTAAGAGGAAAAAGCTTCAACTAGCATCAAAGCTATGCGAGGGAATGATCTGGTGCTTACTGGAACTTGTGAGGACCTCACCTCTGAGTATCAAGGGTGCACTGTTGGGAGAAAATAGCTCTACTTCAACAGAAACATGGTGCCAAAGGCCAACAAGTGAAGAGTGTGTTGAACACGAATGCTTTCACAGACATAGGAGACGAAAACTATACCATACTATTGATTGTGCTGCTGCCTCGTGCAGTATTTCCACACTCTAATCCTTTCCATTGTCCTGCCATTCCAGTACATCCAGTGCATTTAGATAATGTAATAGCATTATCTACAGAATTAATAATGATGGGGATACATTCTGAGAAATGTGTCATTAACTGATTTCATGGCTGTGTGAACATCATGGAGTGTACTTAGGCAACCTAAGATGGCAACAGTGTCACTAAATGAAGTCATTTTACATGACTACTGCCATATATGTAGACTGAAATGCCATTATGCGGTGCATGACTTGTACTTAAAGATGTATCACAAGCCCTAAAGGCTGAAAACCGCAGACTGGTAAAACTTAAATCCAAATTCCTTAGCACAGCGCAAGAGACCCTTCTCATTTTGATCCCAACTTTCCTTTCCAGCCTCAACTCCTAATACTTCCCCTTGAGTCACATTGGCCCACACTTTGTTCTTTGACTAAACCAGCTCTTCTTTGTCTCTGGGACTGTGTATGTGGAGGAAACATTATGTTCTTGTATTTCCTGCACTCATTTATCAAGGCCCAGTTGCAATAGCATCTCCTCTCTGATGTTTTCTCTAACTCCTCCAGCAAGAAGTAATTACTCCTACAGTCTTCTGTATCTGCGCTATAGCATGTACCCTCAGATTTTGTAATCATTGCTGTATGCTCATCTCTAAGGCATTGAGATCCTGTGTCTGCTTTCCCAAAGGCACAGGCTTCACTTTGTTCATCTCTCAGTCTCCAACTCCTGGGCTATTATAAGCCCTCGATAAATGTAGACTTGCTTTTTCTGTGGTTGGGGCCACCTATGACCAATTGCTTATTAGTTTTTCAAAAAAATTGTCTCTCAAAATTCTGCTTCCTGTACCTTATACTCAAACCAAACTAAAACGCTTGCCCTTGTTAAAAAATGACTTATGCTTCCCACCTCTCCACAAGTACTCATGTAATTCAAAGAATTGTTTGGGAGACTTACCTTCTCTTCATGATAGCCACTTATATCTCGGATGACCCAGTTCAAATCCATGTTTCTCCCAAGAAGTCATACCCAGACTAGGTACTTTCTCTGAATACTCATAGTTTAGTTATATAACTCTCAGGACACTTGACACACACAGCTCTGCATTGTAGTCACTTAAGTATGTTTTACTTACTTACAAGATTATAATCTTCCTGAGGCAGAAGTGATACCTTAATTCATCTTTTTCTATCTCTTCTATACCTAAACAGTATATTGCACATAGAAGGTACAAACTTTTCCAAATGCATGAGGGAACAAAATGATGTATATGTCTGGTACCATCTATTCATTACATTCTGTATGGTGTCATATGATAAAATAAAGGAATGATTTATGTAATAAGGTAGTTTCAACACTTCCTTTGTACATTGTGCAATTATTTTATGTAGTGAATTCTCGTATCACACGCTTAACGCTATTGCAAGGCTGTTTGCTTAATAAGATAACAATTTAAAGTCCTACAGAGATGTTGTCTCTTACTCTGGAATATGAAAATTCTCATTTATAAGATAGAGTGAGGTTACGTCCTAATATGAGTAAATTCCTTTATTTTTCTCCTACAGGCAAAGATAGTTTCTCCTCTTTGCATCAGTTCATCAGTTCATATATCTGTGATAGCAATTATTTCTATTGCCTTGTAATTATATGTTTTTACATTTATCACCCCTGCCAGAATGTGGACTTCTCAAGGATAAGAACAATATCTTATCTCTCTATTGATTAACCTAGAGTAATTAGTTGGCATAATAAATTTATATTATAATAGTATTACATGTAGTCATAAATAAGTAAAATAAATGTTTATAACCATTTTGCCAGGTAATGCTCCCTACTCAATAAATGCTCCTGGAAGAATGAATGGACATTTTAAATGGCCAATACCATTTATCTCTAACAATTTATTTCAGAACTACTCGAAAGAGAAAAAATTGAAGCAAAGATATTAAGACCCACTGCCCACAAAATAGTAATTGTAAATTAATTAAAAATATGTAGAAATAAAAGCTAACAGTCAAACATGACTCAATTTCCACAGAACTTTCTGTTTTGGTCATATTGGTCCACAATTTGACATCGTTTAGTCACTAGGGTAACACTGGTCTTCCACTGCAACTTAGGGCAGTCCTCCAGACTCACAAACTTGCCCTAATTTGTGTTTATTCTACTGTTATTTAAATATGTAAAATCTTAAAACAAGCTGCAAATATCTTATGCATACAGCTCTCATACAATTTTAAAATCCAAAATAAATGTACAAATTAAATTCAAATAAAACCATAAAATGAATGAAACTCAAATTAACAACATTAATGTGATGGATTATGCCCTTTTGATGAAATCAAATTGTCACTTGCAATGAGAATATAGTACTCATGCTTAAGGTGGGATCTCTTGCATTCTTTATGTCCCTCAAGTTTGTCTTGACCTCAAACTAGTGACAAAATACTTTTCTCCCCGCTCCACCCCCAAAATGGCCTTTATTTTCCTAACATTTCTAACAAAATGCCAGATAGATGGATTTAAACAGAACCCACCACAGGGAAGGTAAACAGACCCTTAGGAGCACCCAGGTAAGAATTTCATTCCTTCCAAAACTGGTCCAATTTTATGAGCAACTGGTCTTAGCTTGGCCTCCTTGTGCTCTGAAGACCCCCTGCCTCTCCTCTGCTTTCGGGATTCAGAGGAGGGATGTCTAAAATCCACCCTGTTCTAACACAATGACATCGTTTGACCTTTTCTTGCCACAGATACATCATTTGTTATTAATCACTGGTCTTTTATCACTAGACACAAGAATTAGAATAACTATATACTTACCCAATAGTGAATATAAAAGTACATACAGCCATGAAATTACTAGGCAGTATTCTGTTCTAAAGTGGTCATCCTGGTAATTCACAACACTCTTATAGTTAATATTTTAGGAGATAATCATTAAATGGATCATCATATTTGACTCAAGGACCCTCAAGAATATGAGGTTCAAAAAACCAGTTTAACAAACACAGTTTCAGGAAGTAAATTTCCTCCATTGTAGGTGTCTGGTGATCCCACTCAGAGTAGTGTGAGGAATTCAAAGGTCCTGTTACATTAGCACTTTTAAAACAGGAAAAAGAGTGTAGCATTCTAAATGAGAGCCTGCGTTTCTTTGGTTTTCTATAGGTTTTTTTCTCTCTCCTTTCTTCACTGCCTCACTCTTCCCACTTCCTTTACCACCTTATTTTATCCATTCTTCTCTCTTCTACCTTTTCTATTTCTTTTTCTTTTTCGTACATTCTCCTCTAACTGTTTTGGACATGGCCATGACTTTTGATTGATTTTTGTATGAACTAGTAGCCATCAAGAGAAAAAATAAGTAATACCTTCCCATTTCTGGTGGCATGATGAGACTCATTGGGTGAATGACTGTCCCCAGTTTCCCAGTTTTAACCAAGTGCTTAAAATTACCTGTTTTCAAAATTAAAACAGATTCTCTTCCACCTGTCTTTTCCATGCATCAGAGTTTAATGGGAAAGGCTGAAGTCTCCACTTACATCTTACTGAAGATTCTTATCGTATCCAGGACAATATATTTCCCCTTAAGACAGGCTTTTTTTTTTTTTTTTTTTTTTTTTTTTTTTTTAAACACTAACATGTTTCTGACTTCTACAGGTCACCTAGGCTCAGTGGCAGATGGAAAAAAAACAAACTAAAACCTCTGTTTGATAAAAGTCTGTAAATTCCCAGAAATGCCCCTCCTATCTCCCTCTCTCCCCAAATCACAAAGAAATGGAGTTGAGGCCACAGGGCTCAGGCTCCATCCAACCCCTGCATCCTCTGAAGGGAGAAATGTTATCTGCTTGAACTGACCAGCAGAGTCCACTGGAAAAAAAAATGAAAATATTATGACTACAATGAAATTAGGTATAATTTTATAATGCAAAACAGAATCTACAGGCAATTTCTAAAATATTTTTATTATTGGCAGTATTGGTGGAATGAAAACATAGCAGATCATAAGCAGATCTCTTTGAAAGATGAGTCCAGTAGTTTCTTTTTTTAAAAGATTCTATTTGATAGAACTTAGATCAAATGCTACAACTTTGTAAAACTTTCCTTGACCTTTCACATCAAAATTTGTTGTTCTCTTCTTTATTTCCACACATATACCTATTTTGAATATTTTTCATCCCACTTCATATTGTGATTGTTTAAAAATTAGTGTGAGCCTCTTGAAAAGCAGCAGTTAACTTTAATCATATTTGTATTCCTCCAGTTGCTGATGGCTACAAACAGAAGTCAATGCACATTTGTTGGGAGGACTTAAAAAACCTCCTTAGCTATTATTTTGGACATTAGCAATTACATGGGCTGTGAATCTATGTCACATGGCCTTAAAAACTTGCCATGGCAGTTGAGAAGTTAGACTTCCAAAAGGTAATTCACAGCCAGTAAATTTTTTTCATTTTTTAAAACATATCTGCCACCTAAAGTTTTAGGACATCCTCGGAAACTTTTTATCCATGACAAATGTGAAAGAGCTTTGAAAACCATGAAACATTGTATAAATGCTAGTGGTTACTGTTAGGATCTGAGGTGAACAGAGGGTAGAGGGCTTCTGTGGTTACATAGCCTAGAAATGTACTTTTATTCAATGTGGCTATTGATAATAAAATATAGGAATAGACAATTTCATTGCTATGATTAATAATCCTCCACTAAAATCACAATTCATCTTTACAACCATAAGAGCTGAAGTATACCCTTATTCTACCCAGAGCAAATGGTTTTGCCAAAATAAAAAGGAAGAACAAGAAAACAACCTGTTTTCAAAGAATTTGATAGCTTGTGTATATAAATAATAATATAGTAATGACCATATTGTTAAAAACTGCATCTCAAAGGCAAGAATCAAGGACTTTCTTGCCAACGCCTCAGCCAAATGGGGAGGTACCTCTATGGCTCCTGTATCTGAAAGTATTAAAGCAGTCCAGTTTTTAAAATAACTTTTTATTTGCACTTCTCCTTTAGCATAATTAGTAAGATATATATCTTATCCACTGTTTATTTTAAATTGTTATGGACATGGATCATTGGAGGATCTAGGAAATCTAAGCTGTTTTATACAATAGTGACAAAAAAAATCATGTCAAAAAGACAGTAATGAACAACAAGAAAAAATAACTAGCCTTCAGGTTTTGCAAGCATTCAAGTAAAAAGACTGATTGTATTTACAGAACTCTACTATTGTAAAACAAGACATGAAATTTAGAATTCAAAGGATGACTTTGAAATTAACAAAGGGAGCTCAGAAGAAGGAAAAAAAAAACATGATCGTGGGGAACTCAAACCCACAGGATAGTCAGAAAATCTTATCAACTGGTCTATGTACTTTTGGTCAGATGTGCTACTATTATGGAATAACTAACGTTTGAGGGACTTAAAGCTTTACCCAATGGTGAAAACCTTGAACAACAGAAATTAAGAGAAAGTCTAAGGATTGTGCAATGCTTTCAGAGTAAAAATAGAGGAACAATGACTCATAAAAAATATCTGGAGCTCAGATACATTCCACTGAATATTAGTTTTCCATTGTTCAAATTGTTTTTATTGGAAATTTAGACTGATCTCAGAAATATTTTCTAATCCTAATTCAAAAAGTAAAGCAAGATGACAGTCAGAAGTGCTTCCCAAAGTCACCATTTGAGTGGGAGAAAACTTCATGTTGGGTCTGAGAAAATGTTAAGTAGAAGACAATGATACATGCAGGGAAAAGAGAAATACTGTGAACTTCCATTTTAAGGAATACTATCTAATGTGATCACTCTTTCGATTTTCAATTATTGTATATTTTATGAAATAACATTTGAAATGTGCTGCGAAATATTCATGTTACAAAGTAGGCAAAAAATACAATTCTTTGTAGATGAAAATGCCACAAAAGTATACTGAAATGTTTGTTTCTGTCAGGCTATATTTTAATCTTTTGTCTGGTAAGCTTATTTTATATTCTGTTTTTATTACTTAAAAATTAGAAAATACAATGGAGGAAGGACTGTATAGAGGGAAAAGAGGGGTGGGGGGTGGGGGGAAGGGAAAAAATAACAGAATGAATCAAACAACATTACCCTATGTAAATTTATGATTACACAAATGGCATGCCTTTACTCCATGTACAAACAGAGAAACAACATGTATCCCATTTGTTTACAATAAAAAAAAGACTATAAAAAAAAGAAATTAGAGACCTAAAAAAAAAAAAATTAGAATATACAAGTAAGCAAAAAATAAAAGAAAAAAGAAATAAAAACTTTAGTCTGCAACTATCCAGAGATAAATAATATAAACATTTTTGTTTATATCCTTTCAGGTTCTTTTTAAAAGAACAATACATATATTGTAACTTGATTTTTTTCTCCTAACTACTGTAATATGGACATTTTTCCACATCAACACATATGAATGCCACAATTTTTAATGATTTTCTAGTATTCATCATATAGCTATATCATAATTTACTTAACGAAGTTGGCACCTATAGATGCATAGATTGCTTTTTATAAAACACTTTATGAACAACGTATTCTCTATCCTACACCTCCTGTGGTCTTTTACAACATTAATCAAATGAGGTACTTCCCCACTGATAACTTGATTTTATTCTTGAGAAAAAGACCCTAATTTCTCACCATGGCCTACAAAATCCTACCTAAACAGGGTCCTGGCTCCACAGCAAGAACCTCCCACCCCTACTCTCCTTTCACTTACTTGATCTAGACCCACTTGCCTTTTACTATAGTTAGACAGACCAATAGTGTTACTTCTGCCTCAGGGCCTTTGAATATATCTCTCCATTGGCTAAAACCACTCTACAGTAGGCTCCTCACTATCCACGCCTCTGCTCAAGAAACTATCTTAGGCAAATCCTTCCCTGACCACTCAATTTGCCACCCTTTTTCTGTTACTTCTCTTCACACTCTGAAATCATCACGTTTTAAAATTTTTTGTATATAGTTTTTGTCACACACACACACACCTGGAATTTATAAGCTTCCATGGTATTCTTAGTACAGTACCAAGCACACAAAAGTCCCTCAGTAGACATTCATTGAATTAATTAATTCATTTGGAAATTCAATACATATTGTTGTTTTCTATTTTAGTTGTCTCTTAAGGCAGCATTTGCAAAGAAACAAACACTGACCTAGGAGTAAACCAGCCTTTTCCAGTCCTAGGTGAATTCAATGTCATCAGGAAAACCTTCCCTTACTCCTCACCCTTTTCACCACTACCACACCTTTCCAAATAGTGGCATTTACCAGCGCTGTTAATAAATTATTCATACCACTATTTGTTTAAAGCATTTCTCCTCCAGGAGACTGAACCTCCTTGAGGGCCAGGATTGTATCTAATTGCCTGCAGTATTCCCAGCTCCAGCAGTAATGCCTAGCATAAAACAGCACACACACAAAAATATTTGTTGAATAAAAGAGATACAAGTCTTCTCCGAGCTGAGAACACTAGAGCTTAAAAATAAATTATACAGAGTTGAAATTTTTATTATCACAACAGCTGGCATCAGAATTCTTTTTGGGAAGAGAACAGTGCCTGGGGAAATTCTTTGATAAGACATTTGAATGAGGGGAACACCTGAGGGTGATGGGAAGGTACTAAGGCAACAGAAGAAATGGACACCCCCCTACCCCCGCCCCATGTTCTGCCTGAAAAAAAAAAAAAAAAAAGAAAGAGAGAAAAAACAGAGATTTGGCCCCAGAGAGGAAGGACAGGAGCAGGAACAGAGTTGATAACCTGAAACTGGGCTATCGGGTAAGGCAAAGAGACAGTGAGCGAAAATTCTCTTCCATGTCATGCTCTCAAATCTTTAGTCAAGTCCACTTACTTTGCAAGCAGCCTCCTAAGAGTGGTGTGTGTGTGTGTGTGTGTGTGTGTGTGTGTGTGTATGTATACAAGAAGCTAGGAAAGAGCCTGAATTTAATATCTGAGTCAAATGCATTTCCAAACAGAAGAGGTAAAAAAAATATGGACGCTGAAATAATGAATAAATTGAGGGGGATGGAATTTACAGTCCAAGGTGACTTTGAGAATGTAAACTACCTAGGAATTTCTAGAAATCGATCATAAGCCTTGGGGTTGGAGGATTGTTTTCATTTTATCTGGACCGCAAGGGTCAGGGAGACACCTGGTCACATATGGATTAAAACATAAATAAGTTTTTGCCTATGGTAGTCTATAGCTAGGTGTGAATGACACATTTTATTCCTCAGTCTATCTCTGACTTTAATTGCTGCTCATTTTTTTGCCAGTCTAGAACTTGGGGACAAAAGAGATGAGAAAAATGAGGCAGAAAAGAGGTAATGGTGAAATGAGAAACCTTTTCAGTCTTGTCACCAGATAAGATAAACTTTGCCAAAATGTCATTCTATTGGTCTTTTAAGAAATAAAATAATAATAATTTAATGATTTAATGTCTTTTGGTGGTAGGTGCTCTGTATATAAATAAAAATCATATCTCTTTGAAGTTATAATAAAGTTACCCAAAACAAAGTCCAAATGGTTTTGATTTTATTTGATTACTCAAATGTATTTGCCACTTTGAAACTTCTTCAGCATGAATTATATTACTATGTTCAACTCCCTAGAATAGTCTGTGAGGCCGATCCTGTAAAAATCTTTGGTGATGATTCACGTGTGACCTTCCAGGAGAAAATGTACTAATTTTCACATGTGTGTAATCTTAGAGCACTGAAGGAGGAAGGAAATAGTTGCCTCGTCAGACACAAATTGTTAGAATATAATAATTTTTCTCAGTAGGTTAAAGTATGATTAATGGTAGGTAGCATTACAAGTGTGAACCTATCCAGGCTTCACTACTGCCAATGGCTCCTGTTTCAATTGGAACACCCCCTGATTCTTCCCAGAAAGAAAGTTTTCCCTTTCTGGCCACAGTTAATCAACTCATGAGTCAACACGCACCAATACACTCACTGCACTTGACTAGCATCTGAATGGGAAAAGGGGTGCACCTTAACTGACTCCAGTACCCACTCACCATGTTCAAAGTGGCCTTGATTATTAGCTAAGCTAAAAGCAGAGCCCGACCTACTGGTTGACAGCTATTCAGAAAACTCCATTCCCACATGCACATTCTCTCACTTTAAAGTGAAGGAATGGCTTATTGCATATTTGTATACATGCAAACCTTAAAAAGAATAGAAAGTCACATAATAAAAGGTTTATGATTATTATTTCTGAGTACAGGGATTGTGGGTGTGATAGAATAATGACACCCCTTGCAAATATATCCCAGCTTTAGAATCCTTAGAGTCTGTGAATATGCTATATTACATGGCAAAAAGGATGGACGTTTGCAGGTGACTATCAGCCAATGGAGTATCCTGGATCATTCAAGATCCAGTGTAGTCACAAGAATTTTTAAAAGTGAAAGAGGGAGGTGGAAGAGAGTCAGAAGTTATGTGACTGTGGAGGAATGTTCGAAGAGGTACGAGTGACTGCCTTGAAGATGGAGAAAGTTGCCACAAGATGAGGAGTGTGGGCAGCCTCTATAAGATGGGAGCAGAAGGAAATGGATTTTCCCCCGGAGTCTCCATGATGAACACCACCCTGCTGACACCTAATTTTAGTCCAGTACGAGCCTGCTCAGATTTCTGACCTTTAAAACTGTAAGATAATCAATTTGTGGATTTTTCAAGCTATTAAACTGTGGTAATTGGTTACAACAATTGAAGAAAACAAACACAATGGGTAATTCTGGTTATTGTTTTCCTGGGGACTTAGAAGGAGAGAAAGTTTGGTATTTTCCAAATATGTATGATTGTTATATAGTATTCCCCTGCTCCTCATCTGTGTTCCAAGATTCCATTGAATGCCCGAAACCACAGATAGTTCTGAGTGTGTGTATACTACGTTCTTTCCTATTAAGTCAAGAACTTTCACCTTTTCACTTTAAAGGGAAGCAATTTACAGCTTCTCTTTGGCATATTCTAATTGCCAGCATCACTACTCCTGTGCTTTGGGACTACCATTAAGTAAAATAAGGGTTATTGGAACAAAAACACTGTACTATCATGATAGTCAATCTGATACTAAGAAGGATACTAAGTCAGTAAGGAGTGGGCAGCAAACATAGCATAGATACACTGAACAAAGGGATAATTCATACCCTGGGTGAGAGGGAGCAGGTGAGAGCTTTCATCATGCTACTCAGAATGAATTGCAATTTAAAACTTAGCAATTGTTGGGCTAGGGATGTAGCTCAGTGGTACAGATGCTCAGCATGCACAATACCCTAGGTTCCATTCCTAGGACCACACACAAAAAATATTTTTTAAACCATGTGAATTATTTATTCTAGAACTTTCTAGTTAATATTTCCAGAACTCAGCTGATTTCTGGTAACTGAAACAGCAGAAACCACAGATAAGGGAGAATCTGTAATCATGAAAATCATATTTATTGTTTTAAAAATATTACTAAAATGGAATGAGAGTGGTGATAGAAAGTAGTCTGGTGACAGAAAGTATTAAGCATTTAAACTCAAATCTCAAAACACCCCAGTTGTTACTTGACATTCTTAACATTCATTTACTGAAAAAATTGACTTATGAAGATTACATAACAAAAAGCAGCAGAGTTTACTTAGACAGGAGCAGATAAACAATTAGTACTCAATTTAATTGAAATCGTTTGAAGGATCTGTAGAGTATCAGGCAGCCTCTGGATTCAATGGCTGATCTGTATCTTTTCCACAGAATTCCTTAGGGCACAAGGGATAGTATTCCCTGGCAGGGCAGTGTGCAGCCACTTTCTGACCCGTTACCTTTGCATGACCTTATCCCACACATTCAGTGACTGTGGTGTGACTCTGGCAGTGATGGTGCTGTTGATGGTCGAGTTTGAAGCAGCACAGCTGTGATGTGGGGATAAGATGTGATGTCAGAGGCCACGGAGGTGGAGTTAATGCCGTTGGCATCTGTGAAAGAGGTGGCAGGGCAAGTTTCACAATTTGTTAATTAGGACACTGAGATGCTACAAAGCTGTCCTTGTGTGTTACAACACATTGATTTCCTTACTCTCCTTTGGTAATTTTTGACCAGGCCAGGTTGAAGAGAGAAAGGGTGGTATTATGTCTCAAGGGGTGCAGGTGGAGCAAAACACCCAACTTTTTATTCACTTCCTGAAAATTCCATGACATGCTGAGATTCTGGCTGATTTGCCAAACATAACTTTCCATCTCCTGTTTTCTCTCTTCAGGTGCTGTTTTAAGCATACTATCAGCTCTCATCCCCCACCTCATTCATGAATCTTGAACTGTCAACTCTGACCTTATGCTGTTTCCTCAGCCCAGAACACCATTCTCCCCACTTTGAAACGCCTTAGATCTTCGGAGTTCAAATCAAATGCCAAACAAATGCTTCTTGCAATAATAACTGAAACCATGTGCTAAGGATTTTTCATATGCATCATATCATTTAATTTGTTCCATTTTGGTCTTGCTTTCTCATCTCACAGTTGTGTATTTGAACCTGGAATCTACCTATTACTTGGTGCTGCTGTATACAACTTTCCTCAGTAAGGACTCACTCTTGCCTCTTTGCTTCCTTTGTTCTATGTAAAATCTCTACAGTATTATTAGTTAATCCTGCTTCACAATTAGTTGTTTTACATATTTTCATCCTCTCTTCTGACTCCACTGCTAGCTTTTTTTTCTGTTTTTTTTTTTAATTTGTTCAAATTAGTTATACATGACAGTAAAATGCATTTTGACACATCATACATACTTCTCATTCTTCTGGTTATACATGGTGGTAGAGTTACACTGGTTGTGTAATCATATAGGCACATAATGTCCAATTCATTCTACTATCCTTCCTACCCCCCTACCCTGTCCCCTCCCTTCACTTCCCTCTGCCTAATCCAAAGTACACTCTATTCTTCCCTAGCCTCCCCCCAACCCATTATTGTGATTTAGCATCAGAAAAAGATTAGGCCCTTGGATTTTTGGAATTGGCTTATTACACTTAGCATATTTTCCAACTCCATCCATTTACCAGCAAATGCCATCATCTCATTCTTCTTTAAGGCTAATATTCCACTGTATATATACCAAATTTTCTTTATCTATTCATCTGATGAAGGACACCTAGGTTGGCTCCATAGTTTAACTATTGTGAGTTGAGTTGCTATAAACATTGATGTGGTTGTGTCACTGTAGTATGCTGATTTGGGTGTAAAACAAGGAGAGAAATAAACTAAGATTTCATTTCATTTCAGTCAGAATGGCAATGATCAAGAATACAAACAACAATAAATGTTGATGAGGATGTGGGGAAATGGATAAGCTCATACATTGCTGGTGGGACTTCAAATTAATGCAACCATTCTGGAAACTGATATGGAGAGTCCTCAGAAAACTTGGAATGGAACCACCATTTGACCCAGCTATTCCACTGCTAGCTTTTTGAGGACTGATACTTTGTCTAACCTACCCTCCTATGAACTGTGTTTCCACAACATGTAATATGTACTGTTTTACAAAAGACAGGTAGCCAGTATGCACAAATAAAATATACACATACAAATATACATAAAGTAAGTGACATAGTAAGGATTTTTTCTCCAACTTTTTCTCTTACTCATGAATTTTAGTAGTTACAAGACTTCAGAAAGTTTAGAATTTTTCACCCTGCTACCACATCTGAAATGTGGAAAGTTCATGGGTGTGTCAGAGACAGGGGTTAGGAAATGCTGCTAACTAAAACTGTTGCTTGCTACTACATTTTTTTTTTTTAAGCCTTTAGCTAGCAGGACCTGTTGCTTAATGAAGTGGAGTAATGACCCTTGTAGAAATGGCTCTAGGATTTCAAGGTGGAGTAGATGGATAATATCACTGGAGAGGAAGTAGGAGGAAATAATTAACTTCAATGAACAAGAAGAGACCACTCTTGCCCCTCCCAACTGAACTCACCTTTGTCATATAAAACATGTTTTAAGGTGGGAAGGCAGGGAGACTGGTTTGACCTGTTGGCTCTATGTTCAGATGAAAGAGGCAATGGTAGTTTGAGCCAGCCTCGAGACTCTTTGCAACCAGTTACTGAAGAGTTTCTATGCCAGTTAAAAGAAACATTGATGTAAGTGAAAACTGAGTAAATTTCACAGAAATTCTTTTGGTCATTTGAAGAGTAAGTGGATCTTTTTAATTCTTAAAGGAAATAAATTTTCGATGGCTTTCAGGAATGGCATCTCCTCAAAATACATTGTTCTTAAGAAACTAGTGCAATCTTAAAAAATTAAAAGTACAAAAATATGCCTCTCTTTTTATTTCCAAAGTTCAGGATTATTTCCATGCTTATATGCTTTGAAAGAATACTGTTTGTATGCATATGTGTGAGTAAAATATTTTTTCATTTATTTTAGCATAGTATGTAGTTGGTGAAGTTATGGAACTATTTAACAGAGAAAAATAGCAGAATATATTTCCCTCAAGTCAAGGTTTCTAGGATCCTTTTTCCCCTCTTAAACAAGTGTTTTCAGAAATGGAGACTTCTATCTGTGGAATGTGTTTTTCCATTTGCAAATGAGATGAAAGGATAAATTAAATGAGCCAAGACTGTTTGTTGATAGCGAGAGTAGAAAGTAGAAAACTACAGTTGCATTTCCTCTCCTCTCAGTGACCTTCACTTCTCCATCAGGCAGGGCTTGACTCCATTTACCCACCATTCCTCCGATTCTGATCGTGAGAAGGCAGAGGCTAACAAAGTCTTCAGTTACCTATTCTAGAACCAAACCCATTTAATCTTCAACCATAGAAGTAAAAAAGAAAAGCAATCATATATAAATATAATCATTTTTCTTTCCCAGTCTCTCTCTGAAACACACAGGCAGTTATAAAAATGTTATCCAAAGGGCATAATTTAGGATATTTAGAAATTTCTAAAGTAAGAGAGGATGAGAATGTACTTTACGAACCCTAGATTCTACTCTCCCTTTCCAATGACCAATGTTGTCACTGAACTTTAGCAATCATGTCACAATTTCAAAGATAAATGGTGATTTATGGGATAGTTCATGGACCAGGATCCTTCTAGTTTTCATTTTAGAAGAAATAGAATGGGGAAGGGGGAAAGCAGGAGAAGGAAGGAGTAGTAGGAAATTTTGCAGACACGTTCTTCAGGTTAATGTTTATTGACATAGGTAGGCGCCAAGTCACAGTTAACAACTAACCAAGTTCTAATTATATTATACAGAAGACATTTAACCCCTAAAGCAGTGGTTCTCAAAGTTTAATGCATCAGAATTAACAATGAGAGCTAATTAAAATAACATTGTTGGACCCCACTGCCAGAGTCTGAGTCAGTAGGTTTGAAAGGGGGCCCCAACCAACAAGGTACCAGGTTGATAATGATGCTGTTGGTCCATAGCCCCCACTTTGAGACCACTGTCCTATAGAGATTTTTCTCAGTTTTAACTTTGTACCAGAAGACTCTTCTATGGTGGCTTTTTAAAAATAAAATCTTGATACATATACCCTATCCTAGATCTACTGAAACAATCTCTGGGGTTGGTCTTGTCAAAGATAAACAAAATCAGACACCGAGGTAGGTAGTTTAATGGATAGTTAAAACCTAAGCTGAGGATAGATTTCATTCATTAATAACTACCGCAATAGGGAAGAAGGCCCAACGTGAACTAAACTCAACTTCACTGTAACAAAAGTCAGGTGACTTTTTAATGGTCAATGTGTGCTAAAGGAAAGGCAAGGAAGGGTGTGAAAGAGGTACTGAACCATGTGAGTAGGTCATCTGGTTCATTAATTGGCACTTCTCCATAGGACAGGTATAGGCAGTGGTGTAAGTTAGAGTCCTTTACCTCCAGCAGGGGTATTAAGAGTAAGTAATTATTTCCTTGATTGCATTTCAAAGACGTGGCTCTCAGGTCCCTGCAAAGACAGTTCTGGGTGGTAGAAGATTTACATCTCAAAGTGTCAGAGAAAGAATTTGTAATTGCAGGTTTTCTAAAGTAGCTGCTCTAAAAAAGAAGAACTGGAATCTTTCTACCTATAACCAGGTTTTGACTGGAAAATTAGTAAGTGAATTCTCTAGGCAGTGTTAAACATTCTCAAGCAGGAACTTAAGAGGCTGTAGTTGTCATCCTAGGAATGTGGATTTGAGCTATTAAAACTATGCTAGTGTCTGTTCAAGTCTCTAGTGTGGGCAGGAGAATGGGTTGGAGGTGGATGGAATCATTTGTGCTAAGAGCGGTTTTTATTGTCCAAGGTTGAGGCCCAGTTGAGAAGCAGGTTCAGAGGAGTCTGGCTAGATTGGGGATAAGTAGAGAGTTTTTATCAGTCTGAGTATCTGTACGTTGAAATAAGTTCATGGATAATTCTCGTGTCCAGGGTTGCAAAAAGATTCCTACAGTGAGAGTTACAGCTCTAGTAAACAGCAGTTTGCTTAAATGTATTTTTTTAATAAGTTGCTCTTAATACTTACACAACTTCAGAAGCAATTGGCAAACAGGAAGGATTTCTGCACTATGGTAAAGTACGGACATGGAACACTTCCGAGCAGCTGAAATTACCTTATAACTGGTATTTCATTCCAGTTCCAAGTCAAGGAAGATAAGGTTGATAAGTAACTACAATAAATACACCACATTTTTCTTTTCTTTCATTATTTAAACATACATATTCATCAACATCTAACTGCTGACTATTAGAAACCTAGTGTAAGCCCCCTACCTCTCCTTATCAGAGCATCCCTCTCCCATGCCCAGAGCTAATCATATCAAATTACACACCCCTGCAGCATTTTTTCATCAGAGGAAAACTATGTTAAAGTAAATACCAAATGCAGCCTTGAATGAGATAAGAACTAAAAAGGAAATGCAGGCCAAGGGAAGACTTTCTACGGTGATGATAGGGGTGAATTGGTTGTAGGAACTGCTATGGACTGAATTGTATCCCTTCACCCCTGAATTCATATATTAAAGCCCTAACCCCCAATGTGACAGCATTTGGACATAGGGATTTTAGTATGTAATTAAGGTTACATGTGATCATTCAGGTGGGGTCTCTTTTTTTCCATTTTTATTTTATTTTATTTTATTTATTTATTTATTTTTGCGGTGGTGGGGATTGAACTCAGGGCCTTGGGCTTGCGAGGTGAGCACTCTACCAACTGAGCTATCTCCCCAGCCCTCCATTTTTATTTTAAACATTAGTATTATGCTTTTTTTGAATATTTAGAAATTAGAGAAATCTAAATGGAATAGAAAATAATAATTCATATTCCAAATACTCTAAAAAATTAATGTTTAAGTTTACTTCTAGTTATTCCTTTGACATACAATTTTATGTTTTTTAGTCTTTTTTAGATATATATAACAGTAGAGTGTATTTTGACATATTATACGTACATGAAGTATAACTTATTTTAATTAGGATCCCATTCTTGTCATTTATCTGATGGAATTGGTAACCTTACAAGAAGAGGAAGAGAGAGACATCTCCCTCTCTGTGATGGAGGGAAGACAAAGTGAGGGCACAGTGAGAAGGCATCTCCAAGACAAGAGGAGGGTCCTCACCAGAACCCAAATTGGATGCAACTTTGATCTTTGACTTTTCAACCTCTGCATCTGTGAGAAATAAATTTCTACAGTTAAAGCTATCTAGTCTGTTGTATTTTGTTATGGCAGTCTGCAAAAATTAAGAGAATAATTTGTTCATTCATTTATTTATTCATTAACAACATCTTTTTTAGGCATTAGAAATACTGTAATAACTAAAATGAAATTGAGTCTTTGAGATGCTTTAAGTCTAGAAGGAAAAGACAAACAAAAATCAAAATAATAATGAGAAATGGCAATAAATGAGAAACAATAAAGCAGGGTTGAGAGGATTGAGGAGTGGGGAGTTGCTATTTTATGGAGGGTGATCAAGGAAGGTTTCCTCATCAGAAAACACTTGAGCAGAGACCTGAAGGTAGTGAACCATGTATCAGGATCCTACCAAGAAGGAACAGGTACAAAGGTCTGGAAGGAGAGCATGCTCGACAAATTCAAGGAATAGCAAGGAGGCTAGTGTGACTGGCACTAAGCCAGTCAGGGAGAGTAATAGCATTTGAGTGACCTTGGGGAAGCTGCATTGTGTAGAGCTCTGTGGGCCCATATTAGGGCTCTGACTCTTATTCCAAGTAGAATAGGGAGTCATCAAAGGGTATGAAGTCATGATTGACATGATTTGGATTCTATTTCAGAAGCAACATTCTTACTATTGGGTAAAAGATAGAAGGATAGGAGGAAAGGGCAGAAGCAGGGAGACCTGATTGAAACTGGATAGATGCATATCAAGAGTCTTAGTTGACTGGCATGGTGGTTTGGGTCTATTATCCCAGCTACTCAGGAGCCTGAGGCAAGAAGATCACAAGTTCCAGGATAACCTGGGCAACTTATTGAAATCCTCTCTATCTCAAAAATAAAGTAAGTAACAAAAAAAAATAAATAAATAGGGATGGGGATGTAGCTCAGTGGTAGAGCACTTGCCTAGAATGAGTAAGGTCCTTGGTTTGATCCCTGGTATCATACCCACACATAGAGTCTTAGACTGTTTTGATTTGGCTTTTGAAATGGCTAATAAATGCATCTTTTTGTAAGAGTCAATGATAATTTTGTTCTATTATTGAGATATTTACAAATTAAATAGAAATGTGACATTTTAATGTATACCCAGGGAGTAGGATTTGCCTTTTGACCTCTTTTAGGATCTAAGATCCCAATTGTTCTTCAACAAAGTTCATGGAGGCTTTTTCAGTACTCTGAAGAATCATCAATTTGCCCAGTAGCCTCAAGCATCTGGCATGGTCTACATTCAACTGGTGTGATCTCCATTCTACTGCACCTTGCCTGTTATAGCAATACTTCCATAGACCTGGGGAGTACCACCAGGCTTCTCTATTTTTAGCCAGTTACTGGTTCTGGGACACTGTGTGTAGCAAGATATTAGAGTATTCAAAAGTCCCACACACTTTAGGCCTTCTTTTTGTGAAATAAAAAAAAAAAATCAGACAAATATGTAAATGAGAAATTAATTCTATGCAGTACTAATGAAAAAGAATGTTGGTACCCAATAAGGGAACTGAATTATTGATTCTTTTCCCAGGTAATTAATTTTAAAATATATGTAAATATTCTTCATTTTTTTAAAAAAGTAATTTTTAAATTTTGTTTTGTAATAGAGGATCATTATTTTCTTACAGGGAATCGCAGGGTTCAATATGTAAAACAACAGTCACAGTGATATACCTCAACTTTCAACCCTAAACCACCTAATTTCCCACTTCTGTATTCTTCAAGAGAAAGAAGTTTTGTAAGTAAATATACATGTAGGAATATCTGTAAATTGCCACCCTTTTTAGTATAAATTATAGGATATTATGCATCAACTATTTTGCAGTTAGCTTTTCACATATATTAGAGGTTATTTCATAGCAGAACATTAAACATATCTTCACTCTTTATTTTGGCTACATAGTATTCTATTAAATATATTGTACCACAGTTTATTAAACTAGTCTAAAAAGTAGTTTTCTTTCTTTTTTTTTTTTTTTTTTTTTTTTTTTTGCGGTGCTGGGGATTGAATCCAAGAGCCTAATGCTTGTGAGGCAAGCTAAAAACTAGTTTTCAATTAATATAATCATAATTAACAACTCTAAAAACTGCAAAGGAAACCAAATTATAATAGTTTTTTTGCCACACAGAAAACTTACTTATATACAATATAAAGATTAAATTGTTACTATTCCTGTAATGATTCCAACATTTTTCTTAACTATTGCAAAAAATTAAGACTTTATTTAGTGACACATCAGTGGTTATATTTTAAAAAAAACAATTTTGACTTCTTTCTGTATGTAAGGATTCCCGTGGGATTATGAATGGAGTGTTAGGAAACTACAGAAACTTTCTCAGGTTAAAACAGTGGTAAATCACTAAAAAGAGTTCCAAAAGTATGTAAGCATTAATGGAGAATTCCCCAAAAGAAAACAAACCTAACTTATTGCAGTGAAATCATTTGCATGCTTCAAGAGTTTTGCTCATAAGTGAGTGGAATTGTGTGTAATTATCCAGAAAATTCAATCCATGACCTAGTTAGTTGATTTAGCCTTGTTACTAATCTGATCCTCCTCCTCCCAATACTTCTTATATTTTTGTATGGTTTGAAGTAGGCAACCTATGTTTCTTTTCAGTTATAAAAGAAAATATCTAAATTAATCATCTCTCTCTTTCTCTCTCCCTTTTCCAGTGGGTTCTGATTTAGTGGTCTCACAGAGGTAAAAATATTTGGTGGTGTTGAAGGAAAAACTCAAACAAAAATTGTAGAGTACCTACCTCCACATATGACAACTGCTAACTACTGATGTTTTTGTCCCCATTGTTTTACCTTTTTGAAAATATCCATAGAATGTCATGGAACAGTATTGTGTTAGCTTTCCATTACTATAAAAAGATCTAAGAAATCATCAACTTACAAAGAAAGAAAGTGAAAGTTTATTTTGGCTCACAGTTAAGAAGGTTTGAGTCCATGATCCATTGACCTCAAGGCTTTGGGCCTGAGGAGGTTTATCATGGTATGAACATATGTCTGAGCAAAATCACTCACCTCTGACCAGGAATGAAAATAGAGACCAGGAAGAGACCAGAAAGTCACAGTCCCTTTTGAGTGCATACTCCCAATGACCCAACAGCCTCCCCCCCAATCTCATCTCTTGAAAGTTCCATGATCTCCCAATAGCACCAAACTGGGGACATGGGCATTCAAGATCCAAACTAAAGGGAGTATAAAACCTTTTGATATTGTCTTCTTTCACTTAGCATAATACTTTTGAGATTTATCCAAGTTATTGCATTAATCAATCATCTGTCTTTGTATTGCTGAATATTATTCCATTCCATAGATGTATCACAGTTTATTCACAAAACGAAAGACAAAATTTGAGTTGTTTCTAGTCTGTATTGTCTATGAATAGAGTTGTTATAAACATGTATATAAGTTTTTAAAAATATTTTTTAGTTGTCAATGGACCTTTATTTTACTTATTTATTTATATGCAGTGCTGAGAGTTGAACCCAGTGCCTCACACAAGCTAGGCAAGTGCTCTACCACTGAGTCACAACCCCAGTCCCTATATAAGTTTTTGTATGAACCTAAGTTTTAATTTCTCTAGGGTAAGAACCCAGGAGTAGGAATGCCAGGTCACATTCTAAGTGTTAAACATTAAAAGCAATACCACACTATTTTCCAGCATTGCTATACCGTTTTGCATTTCTGCCACCAGTGTATGACGATGAGATTGATTGATGATGTCCTCTCTGGTACTTGACGTTGTCAGTATTTTTTATGCTAGCCATGCTAATAAGTTTATAGAAGTATCTCATTGCAATTTTAATTTACATTTCCATAATGGGTAATGATAGTAAACATCTTTTCTTTTTTTTATTTTTTAGATGTTGATAGACCTTTATTTTATTCATTTATTTATATGTGGTGCTGAGAATTGAACCCAGTGCCTCACACATGCTAGGCAAGTGCTCTACCACTAAGCTACAACCCCAGCCCCTGAACATCTTTTCTAATGCTTATTTGCCACTGTACATCCTCTCTAGTAAAGTGTCTATTCAAGATTTCTACCAATTTTTAAATCGGGTTGTTTGTTGTCTTACTGATGATTTTTAAAAAAAATTTAAAAATAGATATCCTAAATACAAGTCATTTGTCAAATTTTCCCCATTTTTCAGTTTGTCTTTTTTTCTCATAACAGTGTCTTTTATGGATGAGGGTTTTGAAATTGTGAAATTTTTTTTTTCTATTTGGTGTTCTAAGAATTTTTTGCCTAACCCCAACTAATGAAGATTTTCTTGTATGTTTATATCTGAACATTTTATATTTAGATCTAGCTTGAGTTAATTTTTGTACAAAGTGTAACATTTAGAATGAGGTGATTTTTAAAAATGTGTGGATGCCCAATTGTTTCAATACCATTTCTTTTTTTTAAAAAATTTGGTTTTTTTAGATATACATGACAGTAGAGTGTATTTTGACATATTATATATACATAGAGTATAACTTAGAATCCCATTCTTGTGATTGTACATGATGTGGAGTTTCACTGGTGGTATAATCACATAGGAACACACAAAAGTTATATCTGATTCATTCTACTCTTTCCTATTCCCATAGGAGTTGGCTCCATAGCTTAGCTCTTGTGAACTAGGCTGCTATAAACATTGACGTCAACACCAATTCTTGAAGGGATCATTCTTTCTTCACTAAATTTCCTCCACACCTTTGTCAAAAATCACTTGGCTATACTTCTATGGGTCTACATCTGCACTTTCTATTTTTTCTGTGATCTACCTCTGAACCAATACCATACTGTCTTGATCACTGTGGTTCTTCAAATTTCATTCTTCTTTAAAAAATTCTTATGACTATTCTAGTTACATTGCCTTTTCATATAAATTTTAGAATCCACTTGTCTATAAATACAGAATTAGAATTGCACTAAACCTTCAGATCAATTGACATTATGTCTTCTTTGATTTCCCTCAGTAGCATTTTGTTGTTTTCAGCATACAGATCATGTATATTTTGTTAGATTTATAAACAAGTACTTCATTTCTGTATTGTAAATTATACATTTACGGTTTCTGTTTCCAATTTCACATTGTAATATATAAAATGTAATTCAGTTTTTCACATTAACTTTATATCCTGTGAACTTTTAAAACTCTATTAATAAAGCTCTAGTAGTTTTTTTAAAATATAGATTCGAGATCATTTACATATACAACTATGTTGAATGTGAATTAAGGATGCTTGTTTTTTTTCATTCTAAGCAGTGACCTCTGTTTCCTTTTCCTTGCCTTATCATACCTGCTAGGACTTTCAGTATAGGATTGAAGAGTGGTCATGAGAAGATCATTCTTACCTCATTTCCAGTCCTTGCCATTAAATATGTCAGCTGTAGATTTTTTGTTGTTGCTCTTAAGATATCTTTTGTCAGGTTGAGAATGTTTGTTGAGAATTTTCTCATGAATGGATGTTGAATTTTGTCAAATGCCTAGTCTGCATTGAATATGATCATGTGTTTTTTCTTTTTTACTCTGTTAATGTGGTCAATGACATCACTTGCTTTTCTTAATACTGAACCAGTCTGCATTCCCAAGAGGAATCCCCTCTCGGTTGTGGTGTATTTTTCTTTTCACATATTGTTAAATTTGATTTGCTAATATTTTGTTGAAAATCTTTACATCTGTGTTTATGAAGGATATTGGTCTGTAGTTCTATTTTGTACTTTTATAAAATCTAGTTTTGGCTTTCAGGTAATGCTGACCTCATAATAAAAAGAGTTGAAAAATGTTCCCTCCTCTCCCCCCACCCCTACCCCGAAAGAGTTACTTCCTCTTTAAATGGTTGATAGAATTCACTAGTGAAACCATCTGGTCCTAGAATTTTCTTTTATCCATAAGATTTTAAACTACAAATTCAACTTCCTTAAAAGGTAGACTTTTACTTTTTAAAAATTCCCATTAACATTTTTTTTTAAAAAACCCAGTCTCATCAAAAAGATTAGTGCCCACTTAGTCATTAAATATTTAACATTTAGTTCAACTTACTAGTTGTTGAAAGTAGTCAAAAGAAAATGTGGTCCTGCATTAAAATAATTATAGTACATTAGTGAAAAGATTTTCAAACTGATATATATGTATACATATGTGAGTGATTAAGAAGAAAGAAATAGGATAAAACAATGGTTAAGAGCATTCATGGACTTTGGGCAAGTGATAAACAGATTTATATTTCTGTTCTGTCACACTGTATCATTGGACAATTGACTTCTCTTTTTTTTCCCTCTCATCTGAAAAAGAGGGATAATAACAATAACACCTGTGTTACTGAGTTGGGTAAAGTGACAATGCTTTAATTTAGAGACTTCATACAAAGTAAACATCTAGATAATAGTAAAAGCATTCATTATACATCTTTTACAGGAGAAATTACAGCGTACACAAGAAAGTACTATGGCTTGAAAGTGTGTACTTTCCACTCACCTACAGAACATCATACTTAAAAATTCTAAGGAGATTTAAGGGCATATATTTTTAATTTAGTTTTATTATTATTTATATATGTATTTTAGTACTGGGGATTGAACCCAGGGGCACTTAACCACTGAGCTACATCCCCAGTCCTTTTTTATTTTAAGACGGGTCTCATCAAGTTGCTAAGGACCTTGCTAAGTAGCTAAGGCTAGTTTCGAACTTGTGATTCTCTTGCCTCAGCCTCTTGAGCTGTTGGGATCACAGGTGTGCACCACTGCACCTGGCTCAATTTTATTATTCTGTAAAAATTAGCATTGGATGGTTTAAAATTAATGGAAAATTCTATTACTTCTAACTTATGGCTCTAGATTTATAATTTAAAAAATTTTTTTAGTTGTTGATGAATTTTTATTTATTTGTATGTGGTACTGAGAATCAAATCAAGTGCCTTATGCATGCTAGGCAAGTGCCCTACCACTGAGCTACAACTCCAGCCCTAGATTTATAATTTTTTTTGCAACTACTTTCTAATTTTTTGGAAAGTCCTCAGCGAATAGTCTCTTATTCAATAAAAATTAGCTTTTCTTTTCTTTTTCCAAATTCTACCATAATCTACTTGTCTGCATTGTCTAATATTTTGATACTTTTTTACAGGACAATGAGCAGACTACCTGAGTTTAAAGACATACTTCATTCATTTATACTCTTAACAGGTTGAAAATAAGCATACATGTAAAAGAGGACTATCAAATTAGCTTGTAGGCCCCTTTATATGAAAAGCCAGAAAGTAGACTCGATTAACTTTGGAGAAGGGTTTTCTTATGTTATTCATTCCATTATTGCGATTGCAGCAAAAACGATTATTGTTTTTGTTTTTATTTAAACAATGTTTCTCATTTTTTATTATATGCCAGCTTTATTTTTTCTTGTATGCTTGGTCTTCTGATTAAATACTACTAAGGATATGCAGTTATATGTAAAGTGTGAAGTAGTGATGCTATGAAAAGATAAACATGGAAATGGTGTTCCTGGGGGCAGAAAAAAGAAAACTTTTAGGAGGGGATAGAATTTCAGCGGTTTTGAATGTGAGGAAATCTTTGGGAGAGCAAACAGAAGAAATGTGACAGTGGAATAACAACAGAACCTTCTTCATTTGGTTTGTTATATCTGGGTTCATAATAAGCTGAGTATCAAAGCTAACTATTATTACCATTACTATTGATAAATTAGTTGGAAAGTGAAGAGTGGCAGAATGCCATCCCCAAACATGCCATTTTGGTATATTATTTTGAACTAAAGGCAATTAAGAAGCAGGTAGGAAAAAAGTTCTCAGTCCTCCCCTTATTTGTCTAAAATCAGTACATAAATTTGCAAAGGTGCCTGTTATGGTTTGGGTCTGACATGTCACCCAAAGGCCACATGATAAAGGTTTGGTAGATAGCCTGTGGTGATGTTGAGAAATGGCGTAACTTTTAGGAGGGGAGTTTAGTAGAAGGAAGCGAGGATAGGAGGAGGTAGTGCTTGTGCCCTTAAAGTAAATATCAGGACCCTGGCCCTTCCTCTGTGTTCCTAGGCATCTTGAGGTGAACATACCCCCTCCAAGTGCTCTGGTCATGGTATTCTGCCTTGCTAAAGGCCTAAAAGTAACATCACCAAGCAACATAGGCAGAAACCTCTGAAAACATGAGTAAAAATGAATTTTTCCTCCTTTGTTTATCTCAGGAATTCTGTCCCAACAATGGAAAGTTGACTAACACAGACCTCCTTTCTCTACCTGAAAGGATAGAAGCTAACTATTGGACACAACTGTAGACTAGTGCTTTACTTGTTTAGTATCTCTTTCCCCACTATATACTGTAAGCTCTACAAAAGTAGGTAGCATGCTTCACTTAGCCCAGTGTCTTTCAAGTATCCAAGTTTCTATTTCACATGTTTTTATCAAAAGTCTTTCCGATGCTAGCAACATAGTAGATACTAGGCATATAGGAAAGTCAAAGTGAAGTCTGCTTTTATGAGGAAAGCAGCCAGTCAAGAAACAATAAAATAAGCAGACAAAATGAATACTGAATGTGATATATGCAATGAGAGAGAATGTGAGCTCCTCAAGGGCAAGAGTCTCTGTTGTTCATTAATTTAAATCCCAAGAATGTTTAGGATAGAGTTAGCTACTAAAAATAAATGAAGAGTTTACTCTGCTCACATAAAGTCCAATACTGGTATTCCTAATGGGTGAATGGTTCTGTTCCAAGGGTAATTCAGAAACTCATACTCCTAATTTGTGGTTCTGCATCTTTACCATATGGTCAGAAAAGGGAAGAGAGCATGGAAGATAGCTTGTGGAAGGTTTTCTGGTTCTATTTTGTTTTGTTTTTGAATAGGCTAAGCCTAATGGCTACATCTAACAGCAGGTGAGTCTGGGGAATGTAATGCATCTTCATACTGAGGAAGAAGAATAAAGAGATTTGGTAATCATATGATACTTTTGACAGTACTTGGCACACTTGTATTATGAAGAAACAAAGAGAAATAGAACTTGTTCTCAAAAAGTTTATAATCTATTAGGGTATATAGAAATCGATATTATATTGGATATAGGAGTACAATTAATCTTGAATTTCCAAGAATCTAGACAGTCTTTAAAATAAAATTAATGAATTTATGGCTCTTTCAGAACAACTAAGTTTTAATAAAAATTAATCTACTTGTTCTCTTTAACTCTGCGTCACCCTCAAGTTTTCCATTTGTATTTTCTATGGCTTTTTACTTTGTCCCAAATCTTGTCATTTCAGTTTTTACTCCTTAGGTTTGGATGTTTGCATTAGTTAAAGCAATGAAATGGAAAAGAAAAGTGAAAGGCATAGCCTAATAATTAAAGACCCTGCGTTGATGGAGTCATACAGCAGTTTGGAACTTGGAGACGTGCCCCTAGATCAACTTGAACGTTATCTGCCAAGTATTTTATAGCATTCTTGATAATTTTTTGCTCAGAAGGAAACACTGCAGAAATTTGAATTGATACTAAAGCAGACTCATGGTCACGTGTGTTAATCTGTCTGTATTTAAAGCTTTTCCATTCTGGAACTGGTTTTCACATCCTGAACCGAATCTTAATATTAAAGGTACAGAACCACAGGGCTCTCTCAGGGATCTCTGTCAGCTTAACTTCAGAGACAATTCAGAAAGGACCTGAAATCTAGTTTACAGATTTAACCTACAGAGATGAAAAAGTGGTAATTCCTGAATTCTTGTTAATTCGTTTTAGCTTACTTTTCCCAAAAGAGAATCCTCCCTGAGGTGATCGGAGGGCACGGTGCTGTATAGCAATTTCGAGCCCCTGGGAACGAAATTTATTAGAGTCGAGAACGGCAGGTGAAAACCCAGCGCGGCTGAGAATGAGCGATGCGCATAGTTCTGTGACCCCTGGAATGGAAGGGACTATGCTCCTACCGACAGGTTCACCAAAAAGTCGAAATAGGTGCAGCGTAACCAGCAGTTTTGTGCAGCCGACTGGAGCAGGGGCGCCGGGGGGTTGCTCGAAACCCTCAAACGAGAGGCCGAAAGGAGCCCGAAGTGCCAGGCTCTGCGCCGCAGGACGCCCGCCACGCCCCACGCCGCCCTGCAGGCGAAGGAAGGAGGCGGCGAGACCCTGCCCGGCCGCCGTAGCGCTGCGGTTCGGGCAGCTCCTCCCGCGTCACCCTCCGCCCCTTGCCTCCCGGCGCCGCGGCAGCTCTGGGCAGGCAGCACCGCCACCGCCGCTTCCTCCTCTGCAGCCGTTCGGCCGCTGCGTGACGCGTCGTTTCCTCCCAACATGGCGGCCGGGGCAGGTCGGCGGTGATGGAGGCCAGTTCGCGGTCGCGGCGGGTGCTAATTCCCACAGCAGCCAGGGCAGCCCTGCTCTTGCCGGGCCTCTGAGCCGCCGCCGCCTCAGTCCTCGGTCCTTAGAAGACGGCTGCCCAGGCCGGGCTTCCTCGCCGCCACCGGGCCGGAGGAACGAGTGAGGGGGGCGACCGGGAAGCGACCCCCGGGCTACAAGAAGCGGAGGCCCGACGGGCGCGGCCCTCAAGGGGCGGCCTTTCGGGGGCGGCGGTCCTCGCCGCCCTCGCCGGCACCGCGGCTGGTCCCGCTCGCCCGCCCCTTCCTGATCCTGCCGCTGCCCTCCACGCCTCCTCTCCCCCACCTCCACCTCCTCTCCTTTCTCTCTTCTCTTCCTCCCCCACCTCCTCCCCTCCAGCCGCTGGGAGCCGCGGGTCGGAAGAGCCGCCGCCTCCTTTTCTGCGTCCATGTATGAGGGGAAGAAGACGAAGAACATGTTCCTGACCCGGGCCCTGGAGAAGATTTTGGCCGACAAGGAAGTGAAGAAGGCTCATCACTCCCAGCTACGCAAAGCTTGCGAGGTGGCGTTAGGTGAGCTGGAAGGAGGCCCGAGGGCTGGGTGGCCGAGAGGGGAGGGCGGGGGGCGACCCGGCGGGAGGTGGGTCGCCGGGAGCTTGTCCTAGGCCGGCGCGGCTGACCTCAGGAAGCCCTCGCGGAGCTCTCCGCTGTCTGGCTGGAGTTGACACTAACTCGGCTGGATATGGGGCACTGGAGGGGTGGAGGAGGAAGGGCATCCAGCTGGATTCGGGGATCACGGCACGGTTTAGGATCACGGGGCACCTGTGTTTGAGGGTTCGACTGGAGAGAGAGGATTTTGTTGATGGACCGTGCGGTGCGGACAGGCTACCACCCTTTGTGATGAAGCAGATGAGCTGTTGTTTATTAGCTTGGAAATTGAGGTGGGGCCGATATGTCAAGATTGGGCGTGGGAAGGGTTCCGTATCGTAATTACAATAACTTTATCGTTTGGCGTGGTACTTTGGGAAGATAGGCTGAAGTTGTTCCCTTGTTGACGGTCTCGAGAACGGGTTTGCAAGAGGTGCAGCCCGTTCTGACATCTCTCCGCCTCCGCCACAGGAAAAACATAGAGTAATGTTGTAGCTGACTGGACTGACCTGGAAGAACAAGACCAGAGGTTAATGGGTGGGGGCGGCGGTGTCAAAATGGGGAAGGAACGAATCTTTAGATAAACTAACTTTAGGTAACATGGGAAGGGAAGGTTTGAAATGGGGAAAATGAAAAAGACAATGACACCCACCAGCCACATGTCTGGACAGTGGCAGCTGCTCTTAAGCTTCAATTGTGATTTATAGTTCAGATGGAAGAGATCTAGTGTAATGAAGCCTGCAGCAGGGTAAAATCCAAACAATACCTACAGTCAGGGTAGGCTTGTAAGGATTTGTTATAGGGAGAACAGTGATAGATTGCATCTGTCCAAGGTGATATTGTTAAGGAAATACCAGGACATTTAACTCAAAGATAAATTGCTAATGCTTACACTTTATTTTATAGTACTTGAAATAGACTAGGTCGAATTGGCAAGCAATGAAACTTGTTAAATGGGCTTTGGAGAAAAAACGTTCATGAAGGGGGGGGGGGACCCCATAATAGCTTATGTATGCTGAAGTAAGAGGTCAAATGCAGCTTAAAACCAACTTTGCCTTTTAATTATTAAAGTAAACATAATAGCTTGCTATAGTATTCTGTGCAGTTTTTTTTCTTTCCTAGATTCTTAAAATTGATGATATGAAAATCAATCAAAAAATTTCAGTTTAAAAATTTTTGAGTTTGTAGTATAGTGGGCTTAGGTTTAGTTTTTTGCCTCCCTCATTGATCAAAAGTTTCCATTTTGTTTTAACTAACAAAAGACTATTCCAGGCAGATGAGAAGACAGTTGTATAGTGGCAAAAGTTAAAATTGTATCTGGACCTGAAAGGAATAATTATTAAATTGGGGTAGCATGAGGGAGGGAGTGATTTTAAGATTTCTAAAAGAATTATTATATGTAGACTTGTGAATAACTTGGCAGGGAAAGAACATAAGAGATTCAAATTAAAGTTTTAGTTTTTGAGAACTCATTTTCCATGTTAGAATATCTTTTTAATGAGTTAAATTATAAATATCTAAAGAAATGGAGCACGTTGTATATCTATATATATATTTTACCCCTCTCCAAAATGCTAACATAAGTAAGCATGTTTTAGTGGAGAGCTCATGAATCCGGGAACCTGGGTTTAAATCCCTGTACTGTTACACTGAAGTATTATTGGGCAAGTCCCTAGGCCTTAAGTTCCTTCTCTGTAAAATTAGAGTGTTGAACTTAATGTTTATGTGGTCACATTCCCTCTAATGTGCCATGAATGTGAATGGACTTTCGGTTAACTTGTGCATTTAGTGTTCATGCCACTCCAGATTGGCATCTTGAGAGGGCTTATAGCTGTCAAATAGGTCCTCACCATTTCCAAAGGTAGAAATTACTTGGTGCTGTATGTACCTGCCTTACCAGGGTTGTCTGTTTCAGATTTTGCCAGTTTACTTTTTTGTCCCTGCTATATAGTTAACAGATGTTTATTTGGAGAAATATTACCACCTCAGCAGGGGCTTGGTACTAGAGAACTATCTTTACTTGAGATGTATCAGGTATTTCCTCCCTATTTCAGAAAAGTTATATAATCTTAGTGTTCAACTTCATGGTAGCTAATTCCTGATAAACATTGTTTCTTTTAATCATCTATATTATCACTCATGTATAAGTTGATAGGGATATCCTGTTTCATCTTTGCAGAAAGAATAATATCCTGCAGTAAGATGGCATCCCCAAATACGTGTTAACCCTAGAAACTACTGTAGACCTCCCTTCTTTTCACCCAGGCCAGACCCACTTTGGTCTCTTGATAATCTCTCAAGCAGTATGGGAAAGCTAACTGGAATGGCCTGATTTGTTCATCCACAGTCTAGAGTGGGTAAGAGGTTGGTGGCGGAGATACAGAGGTCATTTTGTGTGTTGTTATAACTCTTCTAAGTATGCATGCCTGTATTCATTCTCCTATCAAATGCTTATTGAGCACTTACCATGGAGTTGAAGGGAGATGGTCAATATACAAGCAATAAGTGATATGCCATACTTAACTTTTTTAAAAATTTTGAGAAAATCATCTTACTGGTATATGAGTAGATTTCAGAGCATTGGGTATTCAAAATAATTCAACTGCTTTTTAGCATAATGACTAGTTAAAAAATGAGATTTTTTTTTTTGTAAATAATTGTGAATTTGTAGCTTATGTGTATTCTTAAGAACACGATTTTTTTTGCTAAAAACTATGACTTTTAGAAAACATCATTTAGGTTAGGGGAGATTTTTCTTCATTATCACAACATTCATTCTCAAAGACACTCTATAAAGGAACTTTTATTTTCACACAAACAAAAAAGGAAAAATAAAGGGTATATAGAGTTATTTAAAACGTTAGATTTTCTTAACCTGTCAGATTTGACTTTGAAGAATGGTAAAAACAACAACAACAAAGAACTCTCCCCCCTTTGTTGTTAGAATTGATGTGAGTGAAGCCCACAGGCCCCTGAACAGCTCCAGGTTGCCCTCTCTTGGTACCTGTCTTACCACAACTCTTTGCAGTGAACATTGAGCTCTACTGAGTGAGGAATGTCTAGGCTGCCCTAGCTTAGTCTGATCCACTCCTGCTCTTGAGAATCTTGAATTAAAAATAGTCTGGCCATCTGCTGGCAGATGAGACAACAGCTAAGCTATTTTTACTTTCAAAGAATTTAGGATTGTTGAGATTGGGCTTGAAGGTAGCATTGTTTATCTCTTGAGGAGGGTGCAGGTGGGACATATTCTAAAAGTTTCTTCAATGTTAGGACTGTGATAGTTCAGCTTCTACCTTCTGAGTTCAAATTATCATGAAGATGCTCTACAAATGTTATAGAGTCAAGGTTGGGAACTGGCACTGATGGAGAATAGGAGTGAAGGGGTGATCAAAGAAGGTTTTAAAAGGAAGGGAGTCACATGGGACAGTGATTAAGGGGTTTTCCTGTAGGAATATGGAAGGATGATAGAGAAAGAATTGTTAGTCATTTTTTGCATCAGAGATGGTATGAATTTATATTATTCATCATATTAAGGGATCCTACTGACTTAGTTATCTTATAGCATGACTATATTACCTATAGTTACAGTTTCCCCCAGAAATGTAACTATAATACTGAGACTCAACTTCATAGAATGCTCTTCCTACTGTCTCACTAATTCCACTCTTATTTTGGCTGCTTGTATTATAAAAAAGGGATAAATGAGTAGAGGGGAAACTACCTGAGTGCTTTTGGCCCTGGTTTTCTGCTGCTTTTGATAACTTTATTATTGTCAATCTTTGCCATTTGTATGAAAAAAACGACTTATCCTCAAGCAATATGCTGCAGACTCTTAACTCTTTAGTTATAATTTAAATCAGTTAGCAAGTTGCCTTTTAACCGTTTTTGATATCTGAAGTAAAAGTAAGTTAGGCTATCTGAATTTTTGAGATGGCTAAGAGAGATGAGTATAATGAATGAAAGAAAAATCCTGTTTACTTTTTTTTCACATCTCAGATTGGTTTTAAGTATTCTTGCTCTAGGATAGCACTGAATAAAATGAATGTCAAAGAATTCTAGTTCTTAGAGAAACTCTAAAAAATTTATTTGGGTTGAAAATGTAAGTTTGGTTTACAGTATATAATCTATTTCCATTTTATAAGTTTACATTGTGCGTACGTAACTTTTAGATTCTGAAAAGTTGTTCAAAGAAGAAACTTGTTCAATTTTGTTTAGTTTTTCCTAAATGTACTTCACCCTTTTTTAATCTGTTAAGGCAGTTAACGCCTTTAGGACACTTTATTCCTGGGAGATTGCTTTGGTGCACTGAGGGGAAAGAAAGGTGAAGTGAATGTAATCTTAACTACTCATACTCTCCTTAAGAATAGTCCTATGTTTTGGGAAAGCAGTAGTCCTGTTGAAATTATGAGAAGGAAAAGAAAGAAGTAAGGAGCAGTTGGAATAATCAAGATTGGAGAACTAGTTTGCTGACTAGCTCTTTTTTCTTACTCCATCTAGTGGCAAGTAACTGTAAGGTTTTACAGAGAAAACTGAATGATGATTAATTTGGGGAAACATTTGTCTTAGTATTCCTCACATAATGGAGGGAGGGGACAGTGGAAAATAGTAAGTAAATGAGTAAATTATTGCCATTTCAAACTAGGCATATTCTTGCTGGGCATGGTGACACACAGTCCCACACGTAGTCCCATCTGTTCCAGAGCTGAGAGGGGAGAATTGCTTGAGCCCTGGAGTTACAGACCAGCTTGGGCAGCATAGGGAGGACCCAATCTCAAAAAATCAAGTGAAAGAACTATGTATATTCTTCACTCGGATATTTGTGGAATTCCTCATTTATTTTAGGTACTACCCCAGTACTGTTCATAGAGCAGTGAACTAAACATGCTTTCATGGAATTTAACATTCTAGTGGGGTGAGGATGGTAGAAAACACAAACTAATATGTGTTGTGTTATCAGATTGTTAGCTGAAGAAATAGTTTAGAAGGGTAAAGGGAGGGCAGGAATGCTACTTTAGATAGGGTTGTCTGGAAAGGCCTCTTTGTGAAGTGACATTTGAGTAGAGAGGTGACAGAGTGAGGGATTCAGCCTTTCACATACCTGGATGAAGTGGAAACAGGGAACAAGCAGATAGGTTTGTGGTTGATACGTTTTTAGGGTGTAAGGAGGCTTGTGTGACTGGGGGAGAGGAAAACTAATTTGGAATTTTATTTTAACTGTAGGAATCCCCTGGAGAGTTTTGAATAGGGAAGTTATAGAACATTTATGTTGTACATGCCCACCTGGCCAGAGATAATGGAGACCTAGGCAAAGCTGGTGGTAGGTGAAGAATGAGAATTGTTTGTATTTGAAATATATTTTGAAAGGATCCTCAGAATTTGCTGATAGGTTGATTGGGTGATCAAGGGGATGATATCTAGTTTGTAGCTGGAGTCCAGGGTGGTTGGAGATGGCATCACCTTGATGGGGGAGTACTAGGAGAGAAATAGGTGTTTATATAGTAAAACATTTTCATCCTACATTTTACATGTATTTTGGAATTTTTTAATGATAGAATATCTTGATGGATATTGACTACTGAGAAAAAGACACAAAAAGGTAAGATATTTTCTGCTGAGAATGATGCAAAACAATTTCAAAATGAGTTTTCAAGTTTTTTCAGTGAGTTTTTGGTTTGTTTTCCTAAAGAGAATGAGCTTTTAACTTGTCTGATTCCTTTCTGGAATATGATCTTTGCAGAAGAAATTAGTTAAGACTCTCAATATGAAATCATCTTGGATTGAGAGTGGGCACTAAATCCAATGACTATTATAAGGAGGAGGGGGGCTGGGGTTGTGGCTCAGTGGTAGAGCGCTTTCCTAGCATGTGTGAAGCACTGGGTTTGATTCCTATCAGCACATAAAAAACAAACAAACAAAAAGTAAATAAAATAAAGGTATTGTGTCCATCTACAAATGAAAGTATTTTTAAAAATTAAGGAGGAGAGAGGACACGCAGGCATACAAAGAAAGAAGACCTTGCAAATATGGAGGCAGAGATTGGAGTTAGACTTCGTGCATACTAGGAAAGTGCTCTATCACTGTTGACTCTTAAGATAAAAAAAAAACTTTTTTTTCCCCTGCGGTGCTGGGGATTAAACCCAGGGCCTATGCTTATGAGGCAAGCTATATCCCCAGTGCACCCCCCAAAAAGAAAAACAATTTTATTAAGACATAGTTTACATACTATAAAATTTACCAATTTAAGGCGATAATTTTTAGTATGTTAGAACATTTCCATCTCCAGTAAAATCCGAAATACCCATTTGTGGGTAATCTTTGTTGCCACCCCAAGCTCCAGACATCTATTAATCCACTTTCTGTCTCTAGATAGGCTTTTTTTCTGGGCATTTCATCTAAACACAGTTTACAAGGATGGTGTTTTGTGTCTGACTGCTTTTACTCATTTTGTTTTTGAGGTTCATTCATTTTGGTGCATGTATCAATACTTCATTTCTTTGTATTAGTGAATAGTATTTTATTGTTTGAATAGTATTTTATTGTTGAGTGTCCCTTATCCAAAATGGTTGGGTCTAAAACATTGCAGTTTTTTAGATTTTGGAATATTTGTGTAGATTCACTGGTTGAGCATCTCTAATCCAAAAATCCCAATATGAAATACTCCAAAATCTGGAACTTTTTGAGTCCTGACATGGCATCCAGAAAATTTCAGATTTTGTAGTATTTTAGATTTCAAAGTAAGGATGCTCAAACTGTACCATATTTTGCCTATCCATTCACCAGTTCGTGTACATATGTGTTGAATGAATAATGTTGGGATTATTTGTGTGGACATAAATTTTTATTTCTCTTGAGTAGATAACCTAGGAATAGAATTGCTGGGTTGTATGATAAGTTTATGTATGAAGTGTTATCTCACTGAAACATTGTTAACTTTTTGAAATATTTTTTCCAGACTTTATTCTATAGATACACACCAGAGTGTGGGTACACCTGCACTGAACATATTCTTCAAAACTTTGAGCTATTTAATTTCTAAGGCAATCATAGGAGAAAGGAAAAGTTAACATTTATTGAGTGTTTGTTGTATGTATGTCAGGTTTTGTGTCAAATACTTTTTTGGTTTATTGTCATTTTTTCTCACAAGAACCCTGTATGCTTAAATACTATTATTGTCTGCATTTTTCAAATGAAGAAACTGAGTTTGGAATTTATGTTTGGGAGAGTTGGAATATGACACTTACAGAATCTACACAACTTTCTTGGAACTTGTGCAGTGCTTGCCTTTTGGCGTACTGTGGCAGTCCTAATGTGCACTCTTAACTACCTCACCAAATAAGTAACAGGTTACAAAAGGGAAATTAAGAGCTGCTGTAAAAAACAAAGGTATTGTTGAAGAAGAAAAAGGATAAAACACATAAAAGGCAGAGAAACAAATAGTAAAAATACAGGAAAATGTTGCTCTGTACATGAGTCAATCTCAAGGATACTTGTGTTCTTCATGTGTTCAACATAATGGCATTCCTAAGTCTTATCATGTAAATATGATTATAGTTCTGTGTACTACGTAAAAGTCGAGAAAATTCACATGCATTCCCAAGTGTATCTTAAATTTTTTAAGCAAAAATTTTTGATAATTTAAGCCATTTGGATATTTTGACTGTTCTGCAACTTCCCCAGAATTCTGGATAGGTTAGTTTTTATTGTACTTGTATCCTTAACCCTTTAAAAGTACTTACTTTTTATTTTAATGTTTTATAGCATTTCATATCATTTTGAGAATTGAAATAAAAACAATCATTAAAATGTCATCTTATGTAAAATTACAAATATGCATTTATCTAAAAATAGTTTATATGTATCAGTGGCTTCTTCTGTCAGTTCATCAATGTAATTATTATATAATTGTCATGATTTTCAGTTTTCTTTCTTCAGTATTTCATATGCATTTTCTATATGTCTATGTTGTCTTCCTGTCAAGCATTTTAGTACCATCATTTGTTTAAATGATTTTTAGTATGAGGGCATTTACATTCTACACAGATTCTTTTTATTAATTCCTGCAAAATTGTTTGAGTTCTTATTGTGTATACAGAACTATTTAAAATAACTTTTAGGATTGAGGACTTTGGGTTAGAATATGTCCACTTATAACTCATCCCTAACAGTAAAGTTGCCACAAACATACTATACCTGTAATAATATGTACATGTGTACAACAGAGTACTGAGAAAACAAGATAGTGCTTGGTCTATTCAAATTTATAGTTTTGATCTATTTTTCATCTTTCCTTTGCAATTTTTCTTTTCTAAAAGTAAAATAGACAAGAACTCTATAGTTACAGTAATTGTACTTTCTATAAATTTTATTCATTTTATTCATACTTTTTCCTTAAGATTTATTATGGTTAGGGTTAGTCTTTTCTGACTGCTATAACAAAATACCCTAAGTGGAATGATTTAGAAACAATTATTTCTCACAGTGGGCTGGGAGGTCAAAGATCCTTAACTGGGTATGGTTCCATTACTTATAGACAGACAGCACCTTCTAGTTGTGATTGTACCTGGTGGAAGAAGCAATGGGTTTTCTCAGGTCTCTTTTATAAGAGACCCCATTCATGAGATCTCCATCCTCATGACCTAGTCACCTCACCAGTGGCCCTGCCTCTTAATAGCAACACATTGGGGATTAGGTTTCAAAATATGAATTTGGGGAGAACACAAACATTCATATCAAAGCAGGGTAGGTTATATATTTAACAAGTTCATTTTTTTCCCCTCTGAATTGATAGGTTATTTAACTGTAAGATTTTTACTCAAATAATTTAAAAATAACATTAACTTACTCAATGAGTTATTTTCAGTTTATATTAGCATAGTATCTGACACTTATCTGGTAAAATTGATGAGTCTTCACTGTCCCCTTATTGTTTTATAATATTGTTTGATGCTTTTTTCCAGATAATTTTAGAATTTTAAGTTGTCCAGTGCTCACTTTTAACGTGTTATTAACATATTAATCAGCATTTTTAAACTTTTATTCTTATATATTAGATTTAAAGTGTTACAGTTGAGAAGTTGATTATTTTGTTTCATTTATATTAGATCCTCATGCTTCTGTTCCATAAGTTTTATTACTTAAGCTGTTGAGAATGTGTATAATGCAAAAGGTTATATGTAAATTCTAACATGCATTTATCTTTAGTAATATGAATGGAATTGTGTGCATCTTCTGGTAATGTGAAGAATAAAAATTGAATTGTATTTTTTGTAACATCCTCCCAAAAGGTTTCTACAGATTCAGCCTCATTGAAGTTATCTATCCTATATTTATAAAAGTATTATCTTTCATAAATAGCAAATAAGGAGCTTTGTTTGATTTTGCCACTCTTGCTTGCCTAATTTTGTTTTGTGTAATTAATATATTTTTCACCAGTTTGCTTGTTTAAAACTTTTTTATGAAAGGTTTTGTTGATTTAGTAAACTAATGTTCCCAAATGTTCTTAAGAATGTTGCTTTTTTCAGTTCTTTTGAATTTTTAAATTCTTGCACTTCCCTGTAATCCTCTCTACTGGGACGACTGAGTGAGGTGGAAGGATCTTGAATTTGAAGCCAGCTTGGGGCATTGTAGCAAGACCCCATGTCAAAACAAAACAAACATACACACACACCTTTTTGTAATTCTTATTTTTTTATTTTTTTATTTTTAAAATTTTGATTCTTTGTACCCAAATGGGGTACAACTTTCTTTTCTCTGGTTGTACATGGAGTCACACCATTTGTGTAATCATACATATACATAGGGTAATGATGTTTGTCTTATTCTATTATCTTTCCTTCTCCCACCCCCACCTTATTTTCCTCTATACAATCCATCCTTCCTCCATTCTTGCCTCCCCCCATTTGTATAATTCTTATTTTTAATAATGAATTTTTTATTAAAAATTATCATAGCATTTGTATTAGTCAGCTTTACATTGCTACAATGAAATAGCTGTGACAACTAACTTAGAGAAATAAAGGTTTATTTGGCTCACAGTTTTGGAGGTTCAAAGGCATGATGCCTGCATTGGGGGTTGTTTTGGTGAGGGTAGTAAATGATGGTATTTCATGGCAGGAGGATGTGTAGGAACAGAAAGTTACATCTTTAGCTAAGAACAGAAAAGCTACTCTCCTGAATATCCTAAGGACCTCTGAGTAGGCACCACCTCCTGAAAATTGCACCACCTCCCAACCATGGTACCCTTCAATCATGGACCTTTGGGAGACACTCAAACCAATATCCAAACCATAGCAGTATTTCAAGTCCTTTTTTTATTTTCTTTTTGAGAGTAATTCTCACTGTAGTACCCAAGCTGGCCTTGGAACCCTTGGACTCAGGCCATCCTCTTGTCTCAGTCTTCCAAGTATTTGGGACTATAGGCACATAGCACCAGGCATGGTGCTCATTTCCATTTTTTGAACCGTTCTGTTTATATTCATTTCCTCTGAATTGTCCTTTTCTCCTTTCTTGGTAAACTCTCAGAATCTCTGTCAGCATTGATAAATGAAGACATTCTTGATTCATGAAGACAGATTTTAAAGAAATTGAGACAATTTTAAAATGAGAGTAACTTAAAATACAAATTAGCATGTAGTTAACAACCCTTGATGTGGCCCTCCTGGTGACTGCTAAATTGTGGAATGAAAAAAAAAAAATAAGTTGATGGCAGGTTTTTGCTAGACCCTAGGAAGAATGAGAAGCAGCTAACAGGATTAAAGAAATGAGTTAGGTATGAAAACCAGAGGACACCAAGTCATATGATGACTGTAGAAAACCCAGTATTGAAAAATCAGTATCAATTTTATTCATGCAAATTTTTGGATCTGCATTCTCTCTGGAGTTGGATACCAAGTTCTTTTCAGTTATAGAAACTGCAACTTATTGAATACTTTCTTGTTTATTTCATTTGAATTAAAAAGCAGTAATGTGAGTTGTAGATGTTCTTATTGATAAGTGCTTTCTTGAAATCAGTGAGCTGAAATTTGTGTCTATTGTATAATTTCATTACAACTCATTTAGTCCAGTGTAAATGAACTATGTTTTCCTTCCCTTCCTCATCCATTAGGGAATGTCTCAGAAAGCTGCTTTCATATTACATTAATTCACTATTTATTTGCATTTATAACTACCTCTTTTAAGATGCATATTCTTTGAGGAAATACTAAACATTAGTTACTGAAGTTGGATGCTGTCCTTAGGTTTCAGAAGAGGACTCTCTTGCCTTCATCTCATTTTTGCCCCACTGAGAGAATGATAAATTTGAAATAATGAGAGAATGGAATAATTTTGGAGCATGGGTTATTATAGGGCATGGCAGGACTGGAATAGGCCTGAGGGAAACTCCTAAGGATAGCTTGAGGTTATAGTGAGAGAGAGAATAAATAGGCGCAGAATGGTGCAGTGAGAAAGCATTAAAAATAACTTTTTTTACTTTGCACTTAGGAACAATGCATAGTCTTTAAAAGGTGTAAGTACTCATCATAACTTGCTAACTTATTTTGTGTATGTCAGGAATGAATACCTATTAATTAGTTGTTTTCTTTTTTTAAAAGCAAAATAGATTTTTGCTTCATTGTGGCTTTTTGAGACAACCTAATGTTTAGTATACTAAATTTTGTTAGTGTGAATTCTGATTTCATCATAGGGTTAAAAAAACAACATAAAAGCTGGGCATGGTGGCACATAATCCCAGTTGTCATCCCTGTTATTCAGGAAACTGAGACAGGAGAATCACAAGTTCAAGGCCAGCCTGGGTAACTTAATGAGACCTTGTCTCAAAAAAGAAAAAGGACTGGGGATGTAGTTCAGTGGTAAAGTGTCTTTGGGTTCAATCCCTAGTGATGGAATAAGGGGACAACAATATAAAGACTGATTAGCTTTTGTCATTTTATTTAATAACATTTATTGAAGCTTTCAGTGTGTCTCACAATTGTATTAGATAACTAGGGAAGCCAGGGAACATTCATATATGGTTCCTGCCTTGAAGGAACTGATAAATTTCCTTGGGTGGAGGGAGACAGATTTGCAATAAATTGATGTTATAAGTAATAAGTAGGTGTTATGTAGACATATATGAAATTAATGGAAACCTAAAGGAAGAATTGATCAGTTCTTTCCAGGAATAGTAGTGGGTTGGGGTCATAGATTAGGAATACCTTTGTAGAGCAGTTAGGACTTTTATCACCCTGGACCTCAATCTTGAAAGATTGCCAAATGAGTATGCTATAGAATTTTACAGGTAGAACTTGAGTACAGAGGTATGAAAAAGCATGACTGCACTTCAGGAATTATAAGAAATTCAGTTTGACTGTGAGATATAGTTTAGGGAAGAAAGGAGGAACCAGATCATTGAAGACCTTTTTATGCCATGCTAAGGAGTTTCCACTTTTTCTTATAGTCAGGAAGGTGCCAAGCAAAGGAGTGAAATGATGATGATATATTTCAGAAAATCACATTGCCATTATGAAAAAAAGATTGCTAGGATTCAGAACTGTAGACAGTGAGACCATTAAATTAATAAATTGTTGCTATGCCCAGGTTTGAAGAAGCAGGTGCTTGAACCTGAGACACTGAATTCGGAAAGCTTAGATCTCAGCAAACCAAGGACATTATAACTCTTTGAGTATGTGAAAGGAAGGATTTAGAATGATATTGAAGTTTCTAATGAAGTGATTTGGGACTCTTGGATCGGTTAAAAAAAATGACAATACTAAGAAAGCACTTTTGAAGTGGGTTGAGGAGGAAAAGGGATTGCTATGTTTAAATTGAGTTTGAGATGCAGGTTGGACATGCAGTTAAGATATTTAGTTGACAGTATATAACTTGATAAGCTTAGGAGAGTGATTTCTGAGCTATAAGTAGAGGTTTAGGTGTTACACATAGTTAGACACTTTTGTCCTTTTGGAGAAAAGGAGATGTATTATCTGGTAAAATTTCTCTTTCATTTATTGCTGTCCTCAAGAAACCCTTAAGTGCTTATTTGTTCCAGATTTTATGTTAAGCTAAAGGAATATAAATATATAAATTGGTCTTTGCTCTTAAGGAGCAAATTAAAGGAGATGAAAAATAAATTCAATATTCAAAAAATTTCAATGTAATAAGGTAAGTGCTGTGATTATAATAACTGAAGAAAGTTATGAGAATAGAGAAGTATAATTATCTGGGCCTTAAATGCAGGAGAAGACTTCTTGGAGATAACAGCTGTTTGTTTTAAAAGGATGCATGGGATTTTTGCCCAGGAAAAGATGAGTGGGAAAAATATTCTGGGCAAGGGGGAACATCATTAGCTAAGGTGTGAATTGTGAGAGGTGTGATAAGAGATGAGGCTTATGGAAAATGTGATAGGTGATGGAAAACCACTGAAAGAATTTTAGGTTGGGGAGTGACATAGAACATATGACAGAGGCTGTCTTGAGAAGAACTTGCTGGGTAAATTGATGGTGAAGTGGGTTTCAGGCAGAGAACACAGTTTGAACAAAGCCTAGAGGTATAAAATAGCAGGCCATTTTTAGAGGAGTTGCAACATTTCTTTGTTATTGGGTTGTGAAATACAAAAAAAAAAAAAGGCATAGAGAGAGGTGAGAGTGGTAAACAGGTCAAATCGTGGAGGTCTTATGTGCCATACTAAAGAGCTTGAACTTTATCTTGTCAAAGATCACTCTAGCACTAAGTAGAAGATGAATTGACTTGATGAGGCTTGAGAGTTTGACCTAAAGAAGTAATAGAATGAGAAATCAACTTTAAGGAGTAATAGATAGAGAAATCAACTTTAAGGAGTTAAAAGTACTCACCCTTATCAAATTTATCATGTTAAAAAGGAGATACACCAATATTACCCAAGGAACTTCTTAAAAATGCAACCAACTGCATTGCAATTCTGGAATTTCTGATTCACTAAATCTTGAGAATGAGCCCAGGCATCTTATTTTTGTTTTACAATTTTGCTTTTTATATGGGCATACCATGAAATTGCCTGTATTTATGGTGTACAATTCCATGAATTTTAATACACGTGAAAATTTCCGTAACCTTTATTATAGTCAATATACAGAACTGTATAAGCAATCCAAAAAATTCCCTTGTGCTGCATCTTTATATGCACACACCTCCTTACATACCTGAACACTGACAAACAGTTCATGTAATTTTAATGACTTATGAATGTCATATACATAGGATCTATAGTGTGTGATCTTTGAGACTGGCCTCTTTTACTCAGCATGCTTTTGAAAATCATTTAATTTGTTGCATGTATTAGTAGTTTGTTCCTTTTTTAAATTACTGAGTACTATTCCATTATGTGGATGTATTAGTTTGTTTTTCCATCACTCATTGAAGAATATTCAAGTTTGCAGTTTTGGGGAGTATGACTAGAGTTACTGTAAACATTTGTGTACAGATTTTTATGTGAACTTAAGTTTTCATTTCTCTAGGATAGGTACCCAGAAGTGGGATTGCTGGGTCATATGGTAAGTATACGTTTAACTTTATAAGAAACTTCCAAACTGTTTTCCAAAGTGGCTATACCATTTTACATTCGCACCAGCAATGTGTGTGAGTTCCAGTTGCTCCACATCCTCACCAACCCTTGATAGTGTGTTTTTAAACTATAACTATTTTAATAGATGTGTAGTGGTGTCTCATTGTGGTTGTTCTTTGCATTTCCTTAATGACTATGTTGAACATCTTTCCTTAATGACTATATTGAACATCTTTTCATATGTATGTTTGTCTTATGTACATTCATATATGCATTCTTTGGGGGAATGTCTGAATCCTTTACCCATTTTAAAATTTGGTGGTTGTTTTCTTATTGCTTAGTTTTAAGAGTTTAAAAAAATGTTTAGTCTAGATAAAGGTACTTTGTCAAATAATTTGCAAATAGTTTTCTATAGCTTACCTTTTTATACTTTTTTTTTTTGTACTGGGTATTGAGCCGGGGGTCACTTTACCACCAAGCTGCATGCCCTTGTCTTTTTATTTTTTAATTTTTAATTTTGAGACAGAGTCTCACTAAGTTGCAGGTTCAAAGAGATATTTCTTGAAGATTTTTTGGAATTTTTTACTTAAGACAATAATGCCATCTTTGGAAGAATAATTTTTTTCCCCTTCCAGTCCAAATGTTTCTATTCCTCTTCTCTCCCTTCCTCTTCCATTCCCCTCGCATTTTGTACAAAGGTGAATAGAAGTAATAAGGGTACAAGTGTACTTGCCTTATTCCAGATCTTAGGAGAAAGTATTTATTTTTTCCATCAAGTTCATGTTGTTGGGTTTCTTTTTTTAATAGCTACTCTTTATCAAGTTAGTTCTACTTTATACAACAATCTGATTTTATTATCAAAACAACATTGAGTTCATTAAAGGAGTTGGGAAGCTTTTTATAAATATGTATAGAATTGGTGTTAATTCTTTTATAAATATTTGGTAGGATTTTTCAGTGAAACTGAGTTAGGAGATTTCATATTTCGTAGTTCTTGAACTATTAATTCAGTCAATGTCTTTGGGAGTTATAGAACTGTTCAAAATATTAATTCCATGTTGGGAGAAATGTGGTCATTTTTTTTTCAGGGGGATGGGTCCATTCGTCTCAGTTGACAATTATATGTTTGAGTTTGCACCTTGTCCCTTTCATGTCTACATTATGTGTAATAATATCCTGTTCAATTCCACTCTTCTGAATCTTTTTTTTCCTGTGCTATCCTGTGACTCTTACCACTGTTAATCAGAATTTTTCATTTGTATCAATATTTTCAAAGATCTGGGTTTTTTTTTATTTTTCCTATTTTTATTTTCAATTTAATTGATTTTTGCTCTTGTATTCTTTTTTTCTACTTGATTTGGTTTTATTCCACACTTTTCCCCCTAGTTGCTTAAGCTGGGAAGCTTAGGTTTGGAGCCTTTTCCTCTTTTCTAATGAAGCATTTGATGTTGAATCTCTCATTCAGCATGTTTTAGCTGTATCCCACAAAATTCATTACATTATCGGTTTTGTTCTGTTTCTTTTGTTTTTTAAATTGCCCTAGGGACTTCCTCTTAACATGTGGATTATTTAGAATTGTGTTTAATTTCCAAGCATTTGGAAATCTTACTGTTACTCCCCTTGATTCCTATTTCATTATGCTTAGAGAACCCACTTTGTATGATCTCAATTCTTTTAAATTTGTTGAGTTTGTTTTATAATCTAGTGTGTGGACTGTCTTGGCAAATATTCTGTGGGTGTTTGAAAAGAATGTGTATTCTATTCTTGTTCAGTGGATTATTTTATAAATTTAAATCCTGTTAATGGTATGTTTAGCTCTATCGCCCTGGTGGTTTTTTAGTCTAATATTTCTGTTAATAGTGAAAAGGATATGTAAGTCTTTGGTTATGATTGCAGATTTGTCTTTTCTTTCTGTACGTTTCAGTCATGTATTTTGAAGCTTTTGTTTATTGCATTTAGGATTACTTATGTGTTCCTGATGTTTTGACTTTTATCATTATATAATGAATTTTTTTCTGTAATGTATTTTATTCAGTTATTTTCTTGTTATGTCCACTTCGGATTTAGCTGACATTAGTATAGCCACTCCTGCTTTCTTTTAATATTTTTTTCCATCTGTTTTCAACTTACCTGTACCATTACAATACAGTATTTAAAGTTAGTTGCATGTTACTAGCAAAAATAGTAGTCCACTCCTACATGGGGTTTTGCTTTCCACAGTTTTAGTTGTCAGCGGTCAATGATAATCCAAAAATATTAAATGAAAAATTTCATAAATAATTTTTAAGTTTTACATCTTGCACTATCCCACTTCATTTCATACAGGATACGCATCATTACTTTGTCTGACATGTCCACATTGTATAAACGATTCTCACTTATGGGTCCACTGTCAAAACAGTACTTGTGTTCACATAACCTTTATTTTACCTGATAATGCCCTAATACACAAGACTAGTGATGCTGGCAGTTTGGATATGCCAAAGACAAACCAGAAAGTGCTTCCTTTAAGTGAAAGATGGAAGTTCTTGATTTTTAATAAGGGGAAAAAATGTCATATGTTGAGGTTTCTAGAATCTACAGTAAGAATGGATCTTATATTCATAAGTTTGTGAAGGAAAAATAAATTCACACTAGTTTTGCTGTCATATCTCAGACTATAAAAATTACAGTCATAATATATGATAAGTCATAAAGAATGAAAAAGCATTTGTTTTATGTATGCATTGTATAGGTAAAACATAGTATATGTAAGATTTGATACTTTTCCACAGTTTCAGGTATCTACTGGTGGTCTTGGAATGTATCCCCCTGGGGAGGGGAACATTACTTATAGTAGGTTCATGTTTTTTAAATTTTATTTGCCAAACTCAGTCTTTTAATTATTGTACTTAGACCTTTTATATTTAATGTAATATTGGTAATGTTATGGCTTAAGTCTGCCATTTTACTTTTGTTTTTTGGTATTTTTCTTTCCTTTGTCCCTTTTCCTACTTTCATGTGGGTTTCTCAAAATATTTAGCCTTACATTTTAATTTTTCTGTGGAGTTTATTTAGTGTATATTTGATTTTTTAAATGGTTGTTAGACTTTACATTATTCATTCATAACTTACAACATTATATTGATGTCAGCATTATATTAATTTAAGTAAACTGTAGAAACTTTAGCTCCATCTCTTTACCTTCCCACTTCATAGTATTATCTTAAAAATTTCCCCCGCATACACGAAGAGCAACAACTGACATTATTTTTTTTTTCTTCAGATGTGTAACATATTTAGAAAACTGAAGAGGGAGGATACTGTTAAATTTCTCTGTATCTTTACACTTTTCATGTTTCTGATGTTTCAAAATTTCTTTAGCATTTTCTTTCTGCTTGAAGAACTTTACAGATTCTTTCAGGTAGGTCTGGTGGCTACTAGGTTTTTTTTTTATTTCATCTGAGATCTTGATTTTATATTTCATTCCTTCATGCATAACTCTGTGTAATAGTTCTTTTCTTTCAACTCTTGGAAATATCCTACCACTGCCCCCAGATGATGGTCACCGTAAAGTTCTGTGAGAAATCCATTGTCATTCTAAGGCATTGTTCCTCTGTAAATAATGTGCTTTTCAAGGTACTTTTCTTTGTGTTTAATTTTCTGTAATTTGATTATAATGTGCTTTGGCATTTATTTCCTTGGATTTCTATTTTGTTTTGATTTGCTCAACTGCTTGTGCTGCTCCCCCCCCCCCCCCCCCCGGCCTTTATTTTTAATCCTCACAATACTGGGGATTGAATGCAGGCATGCTTTACCACTGAGCTGCATCCCCAGCCTTTTTTATTTTTTCATCTTGGGTCAGGGTCTCACTAAGTTGCTGAGGCTGGCCTTGAACTTGTGATCTTCCTGCCTGAGCTTCCTGAGTTGCTGGAAGCACAGGTGTTTGCCACCATATCTGGCTCATTCAACTTCTTGAATCTGTAGGTTAGTGTATAGTACCAGCACATTTTGTATTAGTGGTTACAAACCACCATAGTTTGTGAAGTCTCTTTTGTGTTTTATGTCTAATATTGTTGTTTTTAATAAAATAGAATAGAAAATTACACTATATTGAATGTAATAAGAGTAATAATTTAATTTTTACTTTTGTAACATATGTGTAGTTGTGTTCTGGGATCCAGTCTAAAATATTTCTTCCTGTGGTTTGCAGTTAAACAATTTTGAAAACCATTGATTGTGCCCATTCACTGTTTTGTTTTGTTTGAAGAGAAAGGCTGCTTAGTATCTTTGGATTTGAGACTGAAGCCGATGAGCAAAAAGTGTTTGGTGTTTTTCCCCAGACTCACCTAGGTTCTTAGCTTTGTTTCTTCTAGCCAATTAAATGACTTGAAAACCCATGAATTTAAGTACAGGTTATGCTCCAAATGAATCCAAAACAGGTAGCTTTAGAAAATCACAGCATCACTTTCTACCTCTGTTGTTAGATTTAAGAACCATAAGTTGGGAAGGTGTGAAAAAAAGGAAAGGAAATAATAGAGAAAGACAAGGAAGTTGTTACTTTCTTCTCTAACAGTTCTCCTTAATTTGGTAACATTTACTGAACATCTACTTTTTGTTTCTCACACTGACTAGGTGTCAGGAATTAAAAAAAAAAATTAATGTTCCTATTTTTTACAGTAGATCACTAAAGTTTATTCCTCTTGTCTCACTGAAATTTTGTACCCTTTGATCAACGTCTTCTTCCCCAAACTCTGGTAACCACTATCCTACCCTTGTTTATTTAAGTTTGACTTTTTAAGATGCCATATATAAATGAGATCATGTAATATTTGACTTTCTATACCTGGATTATTTCACTAATCATAATATCCTCTAGGTTAATCCATGTTGTTTCTGATGACAAGATTTCCTTCTCTTTCAAGGCTTAATAGTATTCTGTTAATAAAACACGTTTTCTGTATTTCATTCATTCAGTGAACACTTAGGTTGTTTTCAGATTTTATCTACTGTGACTACAACATTTATTGTATATATCAGAATTACTGAGTAGATTTTTAAATGTTTCACTACAAAACGTGATAAATACATGAAATAATATTTTCATTAATTAGCTCTATTTAACCATTTGACAATGCAAACACATCAAAATATCATATTGTACTACATATTGTATTCCCCTTCTATGGGAACACATAAGCAATGATGGTGAGGGTGTGAAATGGTGGGAAACTGTTGCTGATTATGGAATTTTCACCTAGGAAGTGAATTTTGAGTTCCATCTCAAAGGGAGAAGTCAGTTTGCCAAGTCAACTGTAGATTATCCAGATTCCGAGGAGGTAGATAAAGAAGCATTACAAGGAATTTAGGGGACAAAGCAGTAGGTGTATTTTATTAAACATATTTCTTAGTTATCTGCTTTCTGTATCCATATCCTTACAACACATTAAAAGAACTTTCCATGTTCTTGAAAGTTCTTTGTGCCTCTCATTTATCTTGCCCTCCCATTTACTAAGAATTTGTTTCAGACCCCAGTCTTCTTATGCCTCTTAGCTCTTTTTGTTTCAGTTATCTATTGCTGAATAATAAAGCATCCCAAGACTTCTTGATATGACACAGTGACTGTTTTATGTGACTGTTAGAAGTTCTGATGGGACAAGTCTGGAACAATGTTTGGAACCTCAGCTGGGAAAATTCAAATGACTGTGGGAGTTATGAATGGTGGGGAACTGAAAATTGGGGATTCTTCATTCACATGCATGGTGCCTGGGCTGACCTGAAAGCTGGTCTCATCTGGGACTATTGACTGAACCTCTTTTATGTGATTTCCAACTAGCTTGCTTGGGGTTCTCACATCAGGGCCTCTAAGGTCCCAGGAGGGATGTTTGGAGATCCAGCTATTCCAAAAGAATCAGGCAAGAGCTACATGTTTTTTTCTGACCCAGCCTTGACAGTTTTACACTGTCACTTTCACTGCATTCTGTTATTTGTAAATGAATCTTTAAGGCTAACCCAGATTCAAGGGAAGGGGAATTAGATTCTATCTCTTCTTTGGGTTGTGGCAAGGTCGCTTTGTAGAAGAATATGCATGGCAGATATCATACTGGCCATTTTGGAAAAAAATGGTCTGCTACTCTGTCTCCCAGTCTTCAAATTCCTACTCAGGTTGAATATCCCTAATCTGAAAATCATTTCAGAATCAGAAATGCTTCAAAATCTAAAACTTGTTTCTCAGAAAATTTGTGATCTCAGAGCATTTATGATTTCACAGATTTAGATTAGGGTTGTTCAATCAGTAAAGTCTATGCAAATATTCCAAAATATGAAAAACTATAAAATCTCAAACATTTCTTGTCTTAAGCATTTCAGATGAAGGATACTCAACCTGTCTTGGTTCCTGCCAATTATTGCCACTTGAACATAATCCAAACTTACTTCCTCACCTTTTCTCCCCACTGCTATCCTGACACTGTGAGAAAATTGCATTTTATGTCTTAAGTTAATGATACCTTTCATCCAGTCATGCAAGCCAGATCTCTTTTTGCTAACCACCCTCCCTGCAACAAACGAGGTGATTGTATTCTTCCTTGCCTGTGGAATTTACAGTTTTTCCTTCCTCTTGTGACAGCTTTGGTTCAAGCCATTATCTCTGCCATTAAACAGTAACTGCCATTCTGTTTAACTCCTGTATTTTAATTCTTATATGAAATGTATTATTATTATTTTTTCCTTCTTGAAATGTGTTTCTAAAGTCACACATGTGGTTTTGGAAAAGTCAACCTTTAAAAGGAATGCTATTTTCTAGAGTAATTCCTTATATTCTGCATTGTTTTATTAAAAAGCACTTTCATATTTTAGTAAAACATACTTTCATATATATATTGTCATAGTTGATTCCACTCATTGTTTTTATTAACTTTTTTTTAAAAAAATTTTTGATGGACCTTTATTTTATTTATTTATTTATATGTGGTACTGAGTGAGACTCAAACCTAGCACCTCACACATGCTAGGCAAGTACTGTACTACTGAGCCACAACCCCCGCCTGTTAACTCACTGTTTTTAATCATAATTGACATATAGCAACTTCATATAGGGTCATGGGCTTCTTTGTTAATCAAATGAGAATTATGCACTTTTCCCCTGGAATAATGCTTGCATACACTTTTTTTTTGTGGGGGAGTACTGGGTATTGAATTCAGGGCTTTACCTTTTTATTTGAGTCAAGGTCTCATTAAATTTCCGAGGCTGTCTTGCCTCAGACTCCCAAGTCACAGGATTACAGCCATGTACCACCACTCCCAGCTTTGTATACACAATTTGAGATGGATCATAGTACTAAAGTAACACTTCAGATGTATAAATTCTAATGTGTTTATTAAAAACTATTCCTGTGACTGAAATCTTTCCTTATATCACCAGTTTAGTCAGCATTGAGTAACGCTGGTTTTCTGTAAACAACGCTACGAGTAAGATGAAATTGGTGTTGAATTCATGCAGGTATTGTGTTGAAGTTGGTATTTGTATGTCAGTTAGGAAGGGAGCTTCTAAATAAGTTAATAGTAAAAATAATAGGGAATTTTTAATATTTTTAGGAGATCAAATATAACTTGAATATATTCAGTTAAATTACTCTGTGCCTCATGAACATTGTTGTCTTGGTTTCAATTATTGACTGTATCTGAAAGGAATAAAACTTGTGTTCCTTTCAAAACACTTTAAAATCTATTCTTATGCTAATTCACAGTGACCCATTTCCTCCAATTTTGATTAAAAAGATTTTCCACCTGTAATGCACTGCTATGTTTCTAAGAGGTTATTTAAAAATCGTATAAAAGCAGTTCTAAAGGAATAGAAATTAATTACTGAAAGAATTTCAATATTCAAATTGTGGAATTTTTCTAAAAAGAGCTATGGTTACACAGTTAAATATCACTGAACAAATCAAGTGTCTTTGTATCTTATTTCAGCTCAGAAAAGGTAATATCACATATTATCTGGTTATAATGTCTAGTATTTTCAGAGCATTGTTGGAAATATTTAACAGATTGTGGTTATGTTACTCAGCTTTCTGTTACCATAACAAAGTACCTGAGACAATTATAGGAGAAAAAGACTTAATTTGTCTCATAGTTTTGGAGGTTTCAGTCCATGATTGATTAACCCACGTGGTGGCAGACCTGTGGAGAGGTACCAAATCTGGCAGGAGCACATGGTAGGGCAAAACTGTTCACCTCATATCTAAGAAGCAAAGAAGCTTGAGGAGGGGATTGGGAAGCACTATCCACTTCAAGGATAATGACCTAAAGATCTCCTGCTAGGACCTCCTCTTAAAGGTTCCATCACCTCCCAATAGAGCCACTCTGGGCACCAGACTTTAACAAGGGACCTTTGGGGAACATTCAGTATCCAATTATAGCAGTAGCCAACCTTGTTTCTGAATTTAATGAGAAAGTATTTTATAATAAACATGGTATGATTTTTGTTTTAAATATGCTGCTTATTTTGATGCTTTAATAGTTTTTTCTTCTGATGTTTTTCTGTAATAATTGAGAATTAGTTTATTTCTTGAGTGTACTGTAAAACCTAACCCAAATGGTTTCCAAGCTCTAATTTGTTAAAACAGAGACAGTATCAAAGATTGTGTTATAGGACATTCAAAACCTAGTCAAAGAAGTCTTACAGAAACAGTAAATGGCTGTGGATATGTTAGATGAAACCCAGCTGTTTTCCATTTGTTTTTTTCAGTGACTTCTTAGCAGTGATAAACTTGCTTGTGTTTTAGAATTCCCTTGAATACTTTTTAAAATACAGATACAGAACTTTACCTTCAGAGTTTCAGTCAGTCGGTTTGGGGGTGGGGCCTAAGGATTTGCATTAGTTGAGAGCTTGGGAGGTTCTAGCAGGGGAGCACAGCTATTCATATACCCTTGACTGAAGAACAGTTCTTTTGTATCTGGTCCCCTTTGACCTAGTGTATAGCTTCAGAAGGGCTGCATATGGAGTGGTGGGGTAGGGGTAGGGGATACCTGCCTAGCCAGCAGTTCAGCTAGGCTGGTATCTGAAGAGTGACATGTTGCTATCAAATTGCCCTCCCATCCATGATTTGCATTTCTAACAAACTTCCAGGTGATGTCGATGCTGTTGGTCCTGGGACCACACTTTGAGAACCACTACTTTATAAGTTTGCCCTGATAATTTAGAATGATTTTTTTTTTTCAGTTCAGTTGCACCACTTAATAGAAATTTGCTTTAATATAGCACAGTGTAATGGGTACTACATTAAGACAAGAAAAACCAGTTTCTGGATCACTATTTCCCAGCTGTCTGTCCTCAGAATCAGCCATCATTTAATCTGATCCATACTTTCCTTATTCACAAAATAAGCAATTATCCTATGAGAATAAAATTAGTTAAGGTGTGGAAAAGTGTTTTAAACTGTGTATTGCTGCACAAATATAAAGTACTATTGCATATTCTTTTAATATTCAGCTTGTTTTAAAATATTGTGCATTTTAGTATTTTGATAAATAATAATCTCTCTTCCATTCTTCCATTGCCTCTGGTCCTTTTAATCTTGCTTACATTTTAATTTTACTGTCTTTCAGTTTAAGGGACCTTGAATGCCTTTGAAAGGAAATATATTAAGAGGAATACAGGTAGTCTTTGTGTGACTGTAAAAATATAGACATTTTTCAAGAACTAAGGATAACTATGTAGGCTGAAAACATGCAAGCTATTTTAATCATCAGTGGGAATAATTGTGATTGTTATGTGACCTTCAAAATTTTTTGTCAAAACATTAAAAACTTAGATGTATAGGGAAATGAAGAAAAATACTACAGCTCATATTTAGTCTATTGTAATTCAAAGCGTTAGAAACATTGAGAGTTAAAGTACTTTTATTTCTTTGTAATAAATTTATCAAGAGTAGTTTTGAACAGGGCTTCCCTCCTTGTCATAAAACTTACAATATAGAAAGAGAAAAAGGGAATATGAGAGAGGAAGTGGGGAGAAAGAAGAAAATTATGATGGTATCTGAATTAGTAGAGAAACACTACATTCAACTTAGCTTGTATTGGAAGTATTTTATTAGAGTATTTAAACAACTAATGGAGTCATACAGTAAAATGGTTTGTAGGGTCTATAAGATCCTTTGAATCATTTTGGTTTAAAACGAGTCAGCATATTTAGTTTGCAAAGGGCTTTTGGGGCCAAGAGGAAGAATCCAAGGATGTTATGTAGGGTACTTAAATAACAAGATAAAAAGTCTAATACAAATTTTTATTGATGAAATTTAAAATAATTGATATGATTTTTCTAATTCTCATTTAATGAAAAGTAGAGAATTCTTTTAAGGGGAGAGAATATTTGTCTTCATTAGGGTTCAAAATTAGTGTTTCCTATAATTAAGTTAATTGCAAATGTTAGACTGGAAAAATCATAGTAAAGCTCATGGACCATACAAGAGCAGGTGGTGGGGCTGTTGTCCAGTCATGTTTTAGGATATGAGGGACCTTTACAATCTTCTAGTAGTGAAGTGAGAGTTTTTTCTCTTGATCACACAGTTACTTAATGACAGAAGGTATCAAACACAGTGTTCTTTAAACTGTTTTGCTTCTTTTGATATTCTTAATATAAAATTTACTTAAACAGAATACCCTTCCTAATCATTTTATGAATGGAACTTCACCTTTTTTAAAAAACTGCCACCTCTTTTTTTTTTTCCCTGCCTCAAATCTTTTATTTTTTTTATCATACCTACCTGTATTTTAGTCAGAGCTTATCCACTTAAATAATGTAATATTTTAAAATGGAAAGTTACTGTTTTAAAAATTATTTTACATGGATATGTAGGGTAAATAGTACAGCATTTTTCTTTATCCATACTTTTTTTTTGGGGGGGGGGGTGCTGGGGATTGAACCTAAGGTCTTGTGCTTGTGAGGCAAGCACTCTACCAACTGAGCTATATTCCCAGCCCATCCATAAGGTGATATAAACTTTTACCTTTTTGTACTGGTGATCTGTGTAATTTTAGTAGTCAATATGAGATTTCAACTAGACTTTGAAAACCTTTATTAATTAGTATTTTAAGTAGTTCCAGGTAATATTTTTTATACTGACCCTCTTTTTTTACTACCACTGATAAAATGGAAAAAGACTTTGGTTCACAGAGAACTAGACTGAAATTCTGAAAATCAAGTGCCTGGCACATAGTTGGTAATGAATAAATTATACATATTTTATGCATATATTGCATAGCAAGGTGATTTGGCAACATCACTTTATGGAGGTCTTAGTATAACTCCCAGTACATAGAAAATATTCAATGAAGGATATTTTTAATATTACTAAATGTATAGACCTGAGTTGTATATAATGTCCACATTTTACTTTATTCTTAGATACTGCTATATTCTACAATGGTTAATAAACCAGAATCTGCAGTTTGATTACCTGGTATTGAAATCTGGTAAAATGCAGTTAGCCACACTCAACTCATGCAATACTCAGACAAGTTATTCAATCTCTCTACTTTGATTTCCTAATGTTTAAAATGGGAATATCATAGTCCATACCTCATGGGCTTGTTGTAAGGTTTAAATATCTTACTATATGTGATCAGTAATGATCTATGTAAAGTTAGTACATGTCAAATTAACAGTGCTTGGCATGTATTATAGTTGAATGTTTTTCTTCCAGATTTCAAGTAGGTTTAGTCAACTGGAGTCCCCTGTATATCGATTAAATTTAAGGGTCTTCTGTTATAGGTAGGGTTTATCTAATTCAGCTCATTCCTTATTGCATAAATAGTGAAAGGGCAAATTCCCTGTAATTTAAATTGAGCCTGCATATTTTATTGTACCTTTTATGGTCATAAATAGAAAAATTGTTTAAATATTCATACACATAAACATGTTCAAGAAGTTATAGTTCAGGCTTGAGATGCACAAGACTGATACGTTGAGAATTGTTTTCCCTGTCACTCAACATTTGCTTTACATTTTGTGACTTCAGTATATAATATGTATGATATTTTATTCAATACTTGTGGTTAATAGAGTTTCTTGACAGAAAAGGAAATGCTCTGAGAAAGGTGAATACGTTGGGAATTTCACATCTATGGTTGTTAATGTTGGGTTTTGTACTAAATAAATACATATATTAAAACACCCAATTTTCTTTTCAATTTGTATTTCCCCAACTTTTGTAGAAATTCCAAATGAGTTTATAAAGCATAAATTCAAATTACTTAGTGACTTTTCTGTTGTCTGTTGTCAAGTTTTCTAATGTATGCTTCTTTTCTTTTCCCCCGACAGAGGAAATAAAAGCCGAAACTGAAAAACAGAGGTTTGTGGAATTTTTTTTTCTTTAATAAAAATAATTTGCAAATTTGTTAGTCTGGACTGAAATATTAATACAGTCACCTGTATTTTTAATGTAGCAAATTTTCTGTATGTGAGCTTACATTTTTCTTAAAAATGGTTTTTAAGAAATATAATTTGAAAGCATACTTAAATATAAAACAATCTTATATAAATAAGTACAGAAAGATACTTCTGAAATATTATGAGCTATATTTTCAAGTCTTTTCTTGAAGTCTTTGATTTGTATTTAGAAAAATTGTATTTCTTTGATAGTATTAGCCTGTTTAGAGCAGGATTGAATAACTCCAAAGGTCAGTTTAACTTCAGGACAAGTAGAAAATCCATTGCTTTTAAGGTATTATGATCACAAATTTAGATGGCAGTGGGATATTTTTATGAAAGTTCTAGAGATCTTTGTCAATTTATTAGACAAGACTCTTATATATATTCTGTTTAGTAACAGCTCTGGCCACTACTTTTTGACCTTGTGGTAAATCAGCTTTGGTAGCTTTGGTTTCCTCATGACATGTGGTAAGGTAGAGAATTGCTTTAGCAAGGTTCCTTTTAGAACTGAAATTCTAAGTTTCTGTATGTCTCAATAATAAGTGTGATATTCTAATTAGACTCTTTTTATTTTAGTCCTCCTCATGGAGAAGCAAAAGCTGGATCAAGCACCCTTCCACCAGTGAAATCAAAGACCAATTTTATTGAAGCAGACAAGTACTTCTTACCCTTTGAGTTGGCATGTCAGTCCAAATGTCCCCGCATAGTTAGTACATCTCTAGATTGTTTACAGGTGTGTATAAAATAGTATCTAAAAACTCTTATTTGGAAAGTGTTTTTAAAAGACTACTCAACAGTTGATGATTCACATATTTCCATGAAAGCCTTGAATATTCTTTTTTTGAGATGAGAAACCAAATAGTTGCTTATATTCATTAGACATAATACTTGCAAAAAGATTTTTCTGGTTTAGTGATAACAAGATCATTAACTTAGAGAGACTTAAAGTCTTTTCTGAGGTTATCAATAATGAAAATGTTGATTTGGATTTTTTCTATCAGTGAAATGGAAGAACCATAATGCTTATAACCTAATACTGATTTTATATATGTCATTATTTGGAAATGATTTTACTAATTGCCTGCTATTTTAGTTAAAGCAATAGGTTAATATTCCACAACTTAGTATTTCACTGCTGGACCTCAGCTATGGCATTCGTTTATATCAGAAAAATTACTGAGTGCTTTCATCCTGTTTTACATACACACAGACATACACCTACACACAAGATCCTCTTAGATATTTTATAAAACAAGCCAACCTCCCTATAGAGGGATACTTACTTTGGAGATTACACAAATTCAACCAACGATTCAGTGGCTAGGAATTCATGTAATTTGTCCTTAAGATAAGTTAAAGATTAGTTCATCTGGTATCTGACCTTGTTTTCTTCAGAAAATTGAAATTGCAGTATTAGTGCTTTCCTTCCAAGGTATAATGGTAATGATGAATGAACAGATAGGTGTTTTATTGCAGCCACTATATAGAAATAGGGTTTGCTGCAGATTGATAGATCTAATTTGGAAAGAGATTTTGTTATCATTGAAGTGTTAAAATACTTTCCACAAAAGCAGTATCAATAAAACCCTGTTTAGATAGGAGGCAGTAAGCAATTCTAGCACATCAGAGACAAGTTCTCAAGAACTGGCTTTTTCAAAGTATTGCCTGTTTCTATTTTGTGATTATTGCAAGTATAAATAATTTTACCTGTTTATAGGTAGTAAACTCAATCAAAAAAGTTTGTATTGCCTTTGATTTTGATCAAACCTTGAATTTTTTTTGGTGAAAATTTTAATATATATTCAATCATATTGTAGTTTCTATTCAATTTGCGTATATGTATGTGTATGTATATATGTGTGTGTGTGTGTGTGTGTGTGTGTGTGTGTGTGTATATATAAAAGGTTATTAGAATTTTTTTTTTTCCCATTTCAGAAACTTATTGCTTATGGGCACTTGACGGGCAATGCTCCAGATAGCACCACACCAGGCAAAAAACTGATTGATAGAATAATTGAAACAATATGTGGCTGCTTCCAAGGTCCTCAAACAGATGAAGGAGTTCAGTTGCAGATAATAAAGGTAATTAGTTTTATAAAGTGATTTGTTGTTCATAATCTATACTTTTTAAAATCAGAAACCTTTCTGATATACCTTGCAGTATTAGGTAAGGTCCCTTTACATGCATTCTTGCTGTACCAGAGATGATTGGGTGTTTTTCAGACTCCACATCCAGGGATTTTGTTGAATGCCAAGAATTCATTAGAAGACAACTATATTCCTGTATTCCTTCTTTAGAATGTCCCAATTTAGGTTTGGGCCCCAGAGTCTGTTCCAGAGTTTTTCTATTTCTGGTGTGTTTGTCATATGTATTCTACCCTTCAATCTGTAGGGTGGTTCTTAAATCTGTGAGCTCGCTACTTCTTTTTATTGGACTCCTCTCAACCCATGAAACAATCACCACATGAAATACTGTCCACCAGCTTTCCTGATTGCCTTGCACCTATCTGTGTACTGAACCTGCTCAGCAAAACTCTATTCTAGTTTCATGCTACAATGAACCTGGATGGTTGAATTCTTTTTTTTTGCGGTGTTGGGGATTGAACCCAGGGCCTTGTACTTGCAAGGCAAGCATTCTACCAACTGAGCTACCTCCCCAGCCTGGTTGAATTCCTATAGAGAAAAACTAGTTATGTTCAGTTTATTAATGGTAGTATGTTATAGATCAGTAAAAGTTTAATGTGCTATATAGTACTTTTGAAAATTATTTGCATGTATAAAATATTTGATGTGTGAATATAGCCCTTTCTGAGTCTTTACGTTTCATAGCTGTGTTTACATCACACATCTTTATTTTAGAAAAAACAGTTCAATTATTTTGAACTATCACATGCAGTTTGATGGCATTTGGGATTTACTCCAGGTGTACATTTATTAATGCTGACTGTTTTTATAGCATTGTACAAGGTGGAAGATAAAAGCGTTTTTACTTGCTGGGTGCAGTGGCACTCACCTGTAATCCCAGTGGCTTGAGAGGCTGAGACAGAAAGATTGAGAGTTCAAAGCCAGCCTCAGCGAAAGTGAGATGCTAAACAACTGAGTGAGATCCCGTCTGTAAAGAAAATGCACAATAGGGCTGGAAATGTGGCTCAGTGGTCGAGTGCCTTGAGTTCAATTCCTGGTAACCCCCTCACCAGAAAAAATTGTTTTTACTTCAGAAATTCCAGGTTAACCTAGTGTGTGAAAATTCACATATATGAAAGTTGATCACTTTATTGGAGAGGTCACCTTAGAATTATTTTAAATGCTTTATTCTAAAAATTCATAAACATCTTCAACAACAATGTTAATTGAGTCTAGTCAGTAAAAACGGTATCAGAAATATTAGAGGTGAAAAAGGCACAGTGTTTATCCTCCAAGGTTGACAATCAAGTTTAATAGATACATTGTATGAGATTTATATCTGTGCTGTACTATTACAGAGTGCAAATGCCAAACATTTTAATTAATTAAATTTAAAAATATTTATATTAATGAAACCTAGGTTAAAACATATTAATGGTTAAATGGTTTTCTGGTGTTTTGCAATTGGGAAGATAATGTGAAAACTACTGCCAGAATGAGGAAAACATCAAATATTTTAATAGTTGATGACATATTCAAGGCAGGTAAAATATATATGTATCACCTGAAAGCAATAATTGTTTCTGAAAGTTTTAATTCTAATATGAAAAATCTCATTTTTAAAAATTTTTTGCTAAAACTATGGATGCATAAAATTGCTTTGACTTTGCTTTTTGTTCTCCCCTAAGGCTTTACTTACTGCAGTCACATCACAACACATAGAAATTCACGAAGGAACTGTACTGCAAGCTGTGAGAACATGTTACAATATCTATCTAGCAAGCAAAAATCTCATCAATCAGACAACAGCCAAAGCTACTCTTACTCAGATGCTGAATGTTATCTTTGCACGCATGGAAAACCAGGCAGTAAGTATTTAAAATAGAAAAACTGAGTAAAGCACTATAGGCATCAAATACAGAAAGGAGTTTACAGTAATTACAGTTAAATCTTTGTTCTGTGGAGAAGGGCATCTTTCATTTACATTTCTCTTTACTGGAGATATTTTTTTTCCATTAAATATTTTAGGTTTACTGACTTGTTTGACTTTGGACAAAATGTATTTTTTGGTTGTTCACAAATAGAATGTGGTTGCCATCTTCCTCAAGGAAGTGTTTATGAATTGAGACTTTTACTGAATTTCAGCTCAGTTAAAGTGTAATGTAGAAATAAAACTACCTAATTTAATCTGTTCTGGTATAAAATTACATATTGGACCTTAAAAAAATAAAGATCTATATTTGATTAAATACATTTTTTTCTTTCATATATCAAAGGTCTGTGATATTCCTTATACTTAAAACTGTTTCAGGTTGGTTGGCAAGAGGTCAACAATTAGAGAATTATTTAAATTTTATTCTGTTTGGTTTTGTTTGTGTTCTGTTGTCTAGGTCTTCATAATTAAACCAACTTCCAACTTTTCATTTTGAACTAATTTTAAACTTATAATTTAAAATATTACAGAGGGATCCCCTTTACCCTTCATCTTTATTCCCTAAATACCAATATCTTACCTAACCATAGCATAATTCATCAAAACCAGTTTAATACTGGTACAGCATTAATAATTAAACCACAGACCTTACTTGAATTTTACAAATTTTCCCACTAGTGTCCCATTTTGTTTGTGATCTGACAGGATCCTGCATTGCATTTAGTGTGCATTTGGTTGTTGTGTCTTAGTCTTCTCCAGATTCTGACAATTCCTCCATCTTTCCATATCTTTCACGATCTTGCTTTTTTTGAAGGGTATTAATCAGGTTTTTTGATCCAGTGTCCTTTAGTTTGCTTTGTTTCCTATTTTCTCACAATTAGAGTGAGGTTGTACTTTTTTTTTTTTTTGCTAAAATATCTCTAAAATAATGTCTTTTTATGTGTCATGTTAGGAATTGATGTTGATATGTCTTTCTACTGGTGGTGTTAACTTTGATCTCTTGGTTAAGTTTGTATCTGTCAGGTTCCTCCACTGTAAAATTACTAGTTTTTCTCTTGCACTTAATGAATGTCTTGGGAAACATATTTTAAGACTATGTAAATAGTCTGCTGCTCCTCAAATCCCCCATCTCCACAGTTTTGATACCCAACAGTAGATCTCGTTGGCAACATTTATTTCTGTGGTGTTTCTGTAATGGTAATTTTGTTTCTCTTTTTTCTTTTATATTTATTAACTGCAGTTCCTCCCCCTTCCTAATTTACTTGTTTATTCACTTACTTACTTTGGCAATCTGTACTCATGGATATTTAGTTTATTCTGTGGATCATAATCTGATACTGTCATTATTTTTATTGCCCATATTTTCACCTTTGGCCTTGTGTCCTTTGACAAGCTCTCATTTTTTTCAAATACTTCCATCTTCTTCTGGACTCTTAGAATGTTCCATACTCATTTTCAATTTTCCCGCCTTCAACTCTGGAATCTACCACTTCAACTGGGAGCCCTCACTTCTTCAAGTGAAGAATGATGTTTGGAAACCAAAATTTGAGTGCTCAGTGTGTTCATTGTCTTTAGGGTGTTATTGCTTCTAGGCCCTCAGCAGATAGAGCTGGAAAATATATGTCTGTATACTAACCCTTACCATGTTCATCTATCTGTATATATTTAAAACCATGTGTTTGTACTGACACCCTTTTCCTCTACATAGGGTTCATTCAAGGCTTCTCCCTTCTTTTTTTTTTTTTTTTTTCTGATTAATGTGTCTGTGATTATTTTTTATTATTTTTTTATTTTTTTATTATTGTATACAAATGGAATACATGTTGTTTCTCTATTTGTACATAGAGTCAAGGCATATCATTTGTGTAATCATACGTTTACATAGGGCAATGATGTTTGATTATTTTTTTTTCCCTTCCCCCCCCACCCCTCGCATCCCTCTTTTCCCTCTATACAGTCCTTCTTTCCTTCATTCTTACTGCTCTCCTTATCCCTAACCCTAAACCTAACCCTAAACCTAATGCTAACCCCTCCCACCCCCCATTATATGTCCTCATCCACGTATCAGCGAGATCTTTCGTCCTTTAGTTTTTTGAGATTGCTTATCTCACTTAGCATGATATTCTCCAATTTCATCCATTTGCCTGCAAATGCCATAATTTTATCATTCTTCATTGCGGAGTAATATTCCATTGTATATATATGCCACAGTTTCTTTATCCACTCATCAACTGAAGGGCATCTAGGTTGGTTCCACAATCTGGCTATGGTGAATTGAGCAGCAATGAACATTGATGTGGCTGTATCTCTGTAGTATGCTGATTTTAAGTCCTTTGGGTATAGGCCGAGGAGTGGGATAGCTGGGTCAAATGGTGTTTCCATTCCAAGCTTTCTGAGGAATCTCCACACTGCTTTCCAGAGTGGTTGCACTAATTTGCAACCCCACCAGCAATGTATGAGTGTTCCTTTTTCACCACATCCTCGCCAACACCTATTGTTGCTTGTGTTCTTGATAATCACCATTCTAATTGGGGTGAGATGAAATCTTAGGGTAGTTTTGATTTGCATTTCCCTTATTACTAGGGATGTTGAACATTTTTTCATATATCTGTTGATTACTTGTACATCTTCTTCTGTGAAGTGTCTGTTCATTTCCTTAGCCCATTTGTTGATTGGATTATTTGTATTCTTCGTGTAGAGTTTTTTGTGTTCTTTATAGATTCTGGAAATTAGCACTCTATCTGAAGTATGGTTGGCAAAGATATTCTCCCATTCTGTAGGCTCTCTCTTCACATTGCTGATAGTTTCCTTTGCTGAGAGAAAGCTTTTTAGTTTGAATCTATCCCAGTTGTTGATTCTTGCTTTTATTTCTTGTGCTATGGGAGTCCTATTAAGGAAGTCTGATCCTAAGCCAACAAGTTGAAGATTTGGCCTACTTTTTCTTCTATAAGATGCAGGGTCTCTGGTCTGATTCCGAGGTCCTTGATCCATTTTGAGTTGAGTTTTGTGTAGGGTGAGAGATAGGGGTTTAATTTCATTCTATTGCATATGGTTTTCCAGTTTTCCCAGCACCATTTGTTGAAGAGGCTATCTTTTCTCCATTACATATTTTTGGAACCTTTGTCTAGTATGAGAAAATTGTATTTATTTGGGTTTGTGTCCATGTCCTCTATTCTGTACCATTGATCTACCTGTCTATTTTGGTACGAATACAGTGCCGTTTTTGTTACTATTGCTTTGTAGTAGAGTTGAAGATCTGGTATTGCAATACCCGCTGCTTCGCTCTTGCTACTGAGGATTGCTTTAGCTATTCTAGGTTTTTTATTCTTCCAGATGAATTTCATAATTGCTTGCTCTATTTCTGCAAGGTACATCATTGGGATTTTAATTGGAATTGCATTGAATCTGTATAGCACTTTAGGTAGTATAGCCATTTTGACAATATTAATTCTGCCTATCCAGGAACATGGGAGATCTTTCCATCTTCTAAGATTTTCTTTAATTTCTTTCTTTAGTGTTTTGTAGTTCTCATTGTACAGGTCTTTCACCTCTTTTGTGAGATTGATTCCCAAGTATTTTATTTTTTTCGAAGTTATTGTGAATGGGGTAGTTTTCCTAATTTCTCTTTCTGAAGATTCATCACTTATGTATAAAAATGCATTGGATTTATGAGCATTGATCTTGTAACCTGCTACTTTACTGAATTCACTTATGAGTTCTAAAAGTTTTCTGGTGGAATTTCCAGGTTCCTTTAAATAGATAATCATGTCATCAGCGAACAGGGATAGTTTGAGTTCTTCTTTTCCAATTCGTATCCCTTTAATTTCTTTGGTTTGTCTAATTGCTCTGGCTAGAGTCTCAAGGACGATGTTGAATAGAAGTGGTGAAAGAGGGCATCCCTGCCTTGTTCCAGTTTTTAGGGGGAACGCTTTCAGTTTTTCACCATTTAGAATGATATTGGCCATGGGCTTAGCGTAGATGGCCTTTACAATGTTAAGGAATGTTCCCACTACCCCAATTTTTTCTAGTGTTTTGAGCATGAAGGGATGCTGTATTTTATCGAATGCTTTTTCTGCATCTATTGAAATAATCGTGTGATTCTTAACTTTAAGTCTGTTGATATGGTGAATGACATTTATTGATTTTCAAATGTTGAACCAACCTTGCATCCCTGGGATAAAACCCACTTGATCGTGGTGCACTCTCTTTTTAATATATATTTGTATGCGATTTGCTAAAATTTTGTTGAGAATTTTTGCGTCGATGTTCATTAAGGATATTGGTCTGAAATTTTCTTTCCTCGATGTGTCTCTGTCTGGTTTAGGTATCAGGGTGATATTGGCTTCATAGAACGAGTTTGGGAGGGTTCCCTCCTTTTCTATTTCATGGAATAGTTTGAGGAGTATTGGAATGAGCTCTTCTTTAAAGGTTTTGTAGAACTCGGCTGAGAACCCATCTGGTCCCGGACTTTTCTTTGTTGGTAGGCTTTTGATGACCTCTTCTATTTCATTGCTTGAGATTGGTTTATTTAAGTTGTGTATGTCCTCCTCGTTCAGTTTAGGTAATTCATATGTCTCTAGAAATTTGTTGATGTCTTCAAGGTTTTCTGTTTTGTTGGAGTATAGATTTTCGAAAGCTTCTAATTATGTTTTGTATTTCACTCGTGTCTGTTGTGATATTTCCTTGTTCATTCTGAATTTTAGTAATTTGAGTTTTCTCCCTCTTTCTCTTTGTTAGTGTGGCTAAGGATTTATTAATTTTATTTATTTTTTCAAAGAACCAACTATTTATTTTGTTAATTTTTCCGATTGTTTCTTTTGTTTCGATTTCGTTGATTTCGGCTCTGATTTTAACTATTTCCTCTCTTCTACTACTTTTGGTATTGGTCTGCTCTTCTTTTTCTAGCGCTTTGAGCTGTAGTGTTAAGTCGTTTATTTGTTGATTTCTACTTCTTTTTTTGAATGCGCCCCATGAACTAAATCTTCCTCTAAGTACTGCTTTCATAGTGTCCCAGAGATTTTAATATGATGTGTCTTTGTTCTCGTTTACTTCTAAGAATTTTTTTATTTCCCTCCTGATGTCTTCTGTTATCCATTCATCATATAATAGTGTATTATTTAATCTCCAGGTATTGGAGAAGTTTCTGTTTTTATTCTGTCATTTATTTCTAATTTCAATCCATTATGATCTGATAGAGTACAAGGTAGTATCTCTATCTTCTTGTATTTGCTAACAGTAGCTTTGTGGCATAAAATATGGTCTATTTTAGAGAAGGATCCATGTGCTGCTGAGAAGAAAGTGTATTCGTTCTTTGTTGGATGGTATATTCTATATATGTCCGTTAAGTCGAAATTGTTGATTGTGTTATTGAGATCTATGGTTTCTTTATTCAATTTTTGTTTGGACGATCTATCCAGTGGTGAGAGGGGTGTGTTAAAATCGCCTAGTATTATTGTGTTGTGGTCTATTTGAATTCTGTAATTGAGAAGGATTGTTTGACGTACGTGGATGAGCCAGTGTTCGGGGCATAGATATTTATGATTGTTATGTCTTGCTGATTTATGCTTCCCTTAAGCAGCATGTAATGTCCTTCTTTATCCCTTCTGACTAGTTTTGGCTTGAAGTCCACATTATCTGAAATGAGGATGGATACTCCAGCTTTTTTGCTGTGTCCGTGTGCATGGTATATTTTTCCCCATCCTTTCACCTTTAGTCTATGGGTGTCTCTTTCTATGAGGTGAGTCTCTTGCAGGCAGCATATTGTTGGATTTTTCTTTTTAATCCAATCTGCCAGTCTGTGTCTTTTGATTGATGAATTCAGGCCATTAACATTCAGGGTTATTATTGTGATATGATTTGTATTCCCAGTCAATTGACTCATATTTGTTTTTGACATGATTTGGTTTCTCCTTTATTTGGCTATTCCTTTAGGCTAGCGCCTCTTGTTGCTGATTTGCATTGTTGTTTTTCATCTCTTCCTCATGGAATATTTTGCTGAGAATGTTCTGTAATGCTGGCTTTCTTTTTGTAAATTCCTTTAGCTTTTGTTTATCATGGAAGGATCTTATTTCATCGTCAAATTTGAAGGTAAGTTTTGCTGGGTATAAGATTCTTGGTTAGCATCCGTTTTCTTTCAGGGCTTGGTATATGTTGTTCCAGGCCCTTCTAGCTTTTAGGGTCTGGATTGAAAAATCTGCTGATATTCTTATTGGTTTCCCCCTGAATGTAATTTGGTTCTTTTCTCTCGCGGCCTTTAAAATTCTGTCTTTATTTTGTATGTTAGGTATTTTCATAATAATGTGCCTTGGTGTGGGTCTGTTGTAATTTTGTATGTTTGGAGTTCTATAAGCCTCTTGTACTTGGTTTTCCATTTCATTCTTCAGATTTGGGAAATTTTCTGTTATTATTTCATTGAATAGATTGTTCATTCCTTTGGTTTGTTTCTCTGTGCCTTCCTCAATCCCAATAATTCTTAAATTTGGCCTTTTCATAATATTAATTCTTGTAGATTCTGTTCATGATTTCTTACCGTATTCTCTGTTTAGCCAACTTTGTTTTCAAGATTAAATAATTTGTCTTCAATGTCTGAGGTTCTGTCTTCCAAGTGTTCTATCCTATTGGTTATGCTTTCTATGGAGTTTTTAACTTGGTTTATTGTTTCCTTCATTTCAAGTATTTCAGTTTGGTTTTTTTTTCAGTATCTCTAACTCTTTATTGAAATGATCTCTTGCTTCCCGTATTTGGTCTTTTAACTGTTGATTGGTGCGATCATTTAATGCCTGCATTTGCTCTTTCATCTCCTCCTTCAATGCCTGCATTTGCTCTTTCATCTCCTCATTTGCTTCCCTGATCATTTTAATTACGTACATTCTGAACTCGCTTTCTGACATTTCTTCTGCTGTGCTGTCATTGGGTTTTATTGATGTAGTATCTAGGTTTGTTTGGGACATTTTCTTCCCTTGTTTTCTCATATTGGTCAGCTGTCAGTGGGACCCTGAGATATTGCAGATTTCCGCTATTGGCTTATAGTGTCCCGGTAGATTTCCAGTGTATCACTTCCCAGCCTTCAGTAGCCTGATGTCTTGGAGGAATTTGATAATGCAGTGCATCCGAAGAAAGCTGCTCCTAGCCCCCTACTGGTTCCAGGGTTTGGAGCTGGCTCTATGCGGAAAGGCTCTCGCTGTGGGCCTGCACCGTGCAGCTGGCCATGTGGGAGGAGCCCACTGCCGGAGTGTGGAAGGCTACCTGGGGAAGACTCTAGCTGCCCTGCCCTGCTCTGATAAGCCACCTCTATCTGTGCCTGCCACCCAGGCCGAGCTTTACCCAGTGGGCAGACTTACCCGTGGCTCTATTTCAGTCTGAGTCTCTCAGTGCCTCCCCTTCTTAACTCCTGGGTTCTGGAGCGACTGAGGGTGCAGTTACCCTCTAGTCCGCCATTTGGACCGCCCCGTGGAAAGAACCTGGGGCCGGAGTGGTCAGAGCCACCTGAAGAGGTCTCTGACTGCCCTGCCCTGATCCCAGAGGCTGCTTGCGGATCGAAGCTCTCCATTGGTTCGGGGACTTGTGGCTGGTTCTATGTAGAAAGCCTCTCACTGGGCGGTCTGGTTCGAGAAGCTAGCCTTGAAAGGCACCTCCCACCACAGGGGTCTAGGCTACTTGGGGAAGTTTCTGGCTGCCCTATCCTGGTCCCTGAAGCTGCCTGCTTGCTGGAGTACGCTGCGCTGCGCTGGCTCCGGGACTTGGAGCTTATTCTGGTCAGAAAGGCTCTCACTAGGGGGCCTGCTCCGAGAACCTGGAGAAGCTGACTGTGTGGGCGGGGCCCACCCCCGGAGTGCGCAGGACTGCCTGTGGAAGACTCTAGCTGCCCTGCCCTGCTCCGATAAGCCACCTCTATCTGGGCCTGCCACCCGGGCCGAGCTTTACCCAGTGGGCAGACTCACCAGTGGCTCTATTTCCGTCCGAGTCTCTCAATGCCTCCCCTTCTTAACTCCTGGGTTCTGGAGCGACTGGGGGTGCAGTCACCCTCTAGGCCGCCATCTTGGACCGCCCCGTGGAAAGAACCTCTCAAGGCTTCTCCCTTCTTTGTAAATTCTTTCTCTAAACAGTAAGAAATCTGGCTTTAATTTTCTTTGTACTAATTGTTCAATCCTGTTACATATGTTAGTTTTAGAATTGCTAACTTATACCACTGGAAGAAGCAAATTTACTAAGTATATTATAGCATTTATATTCAGTTCTCTGTCTGTATATTTTATGTTCAAACTATTTTCCAAAGTTACTTACGTTAGTTTCTTTCTTCCCCCCACTGTTCAACTTCAGAGGGGTAATTTTATCTCTTTATAATACATTTTGGTCGATAACTTTTTTCATTTTCAGAAACCCTTACATCCCAAATAGTTTTACTTATCTATTTCGGGGGTATGTAAAACATTACAGTGATTTAAGAATCAAAACTGTATAAAGGCATATTCAGAGAAGTTCCATTCCTTTCTAGTTTTTACCACCCCATTTCTGTTTCTCCCTTCTTTCTACTCCTTGAATATAATTAATCTCTTTAGTTTTTAGCTTATCCTTCCTTCATTTCTTAGCAAGTGAGTAGATACATGTATTGCTTCCTATGTCACTTTCTTACATTAAAGGTAGCATACTATGTTAGTTATCTATCATTGCATAACAGATCACTTCACATTTTAGATTTAAATAGCAAACAATCACCTCTTAACAGTTTTAGAGTGTACAGAAACCACAGGTAGCTTAGCTGGGAGGTTCTGGCTTGGGTTTTGCACAAGGTTGCCATTGGCTGCATGGGTCAGAATACCAGATAGGGCTACAGTCATTTAAAGACTTAATCTCGGTCTGGGGTTGTGGCTGAATGGCAGAGCACTTGCCTAGCACAGGTGAAACACTCGGTTCGATTTTCAGTACCACATATTAAAAAATAAATAAATAAATGAATAAAATAAAGGTCTATCAACATCTTAAAAAAAAAAAAGACTTAATCTCCTGGGGAGAGGCCTTAATTCTATACCTTGTATGTCTCAAAGGGCTGCTCCTGACATTGCAGTTAACTTCCCTAGAAAGAATGATTCAAGAAAGAAAGTGACAAGACAGAAACTATTATGTATACCTTATAAGCAGAAATGCTCACACATATTATGCTTAGTAATACAGTGTGGAGGGGAATACACAAGGGAGTGAAAATCAAATAGACTAGAAAGCCACATCATGGTGGCCATCTTAAAGGCTGGGAAACCACACTTGCTATAGATACTCTTTTGTACTTTGCTCTTTTTACCTAACAGTGTCCTGAAAAGCACATTTCATGTCAGTCTTTAGACATTGTCCTCATGCTTTCTTATAGATGTATAGTTCTCCAGGATATACTATAGTCTGTTCTTTTATTCGCCTATATATTGGTTAGTTTAGTTCTGTATTTTACAACTACAAACTGATCTTGCTACATTTTCGGCAGTGTGAATGAAAATAATTTTGTCAATTTTTAATGACAGAAACAGAAATTTTACTGGTTTAATTTGTTCAATAAATTTTTATTGAAATTTTTTGTATGTTCCTAGCACTGTTAGACTTCAGTTATTTAGTGATGAGCAAAACTGACCTGACCACTACCTTCAAAGATCTTACAGGTTGGAGCAAAGGAGGGGAAGATGAGCCTTAAACAGATAATCAGATATGTAACTGAATTGTGGTAAAGGTGTGAGCATGTTTTATGTCATGGATAATTTTAGAAAAGTGGAAAGATGGCAGAGATAAAATAAGGGAGAAAGGAACACAGATAATTTAACTAATGTATTGGCTAAAATCTTCCTAGCTGGAGGTCTAATTCATTTGTATATACTATTGCTAACCCTCACTCTTTCCCTGACCCCCTAACAATAAACTCTTTTCTCTCCACATTTTTTTATTATGTATTATGGATGTACATATAACATAAACTTTTGACAAAACAAATCTTCCTAGACTTTATCATAAAATACTAATTTAAATTTTTTTCAAAGGAGAAAATCCAAAGAAGTTAATATATTCAAAAGCAAGTGTGGGCTGGGGATATAGCTCAGTTGGTAGAGTGCTTGCCGCAAGCACTAAGGCCCTGGGTTCTTATCCCCAGCACTGCAAAAAAAAAAAAAAGAAAAAAATGGATTCCAAAAGCAAGTGTGGTTCCCAGCCTTTAAGATGGCCACCATGATGTGGCTTTCTAGTCTATTTGATTTTCACTCCCTTGTGTATTCCCCTCCACACTGTATTACTAAGCATGTGAGCATTTCTGCTTATAAGGTATACATAATAGTTTTGAATGTATATATTCAAAATCTGGGGGACAGGGAGGCTGCCTCAGGAATATTGTAGACAGAGTTCAGTGATGCTAAACTCTCTGGGATACACGGAATAGAAACCCATAGCAAAGAAATACCTGATCCCAAATGTTAGTAGTTCTGATGTTGAGAAACCATACATTAGAAAGAACAGAAATGTATAGAGAATGTTATTTTTATAAAAGAGAATTTTTCTCTTTTTTTAAGATATTGCAAAAGTTTTTTAACAACTTTGGAATAAATGAAAAACACTAGAATTGATGTCTTTTCCAGACCATGTACTTGCCCCAAGAAACCATGGTGCAGATTGGTTAAAGTTGGGCCAAGGGTGAAATTTAATTGCAAGTCATAGATTTCTCACTGATAATTTGGAAATGGACTTTTCCATGAATGGGCTAAAGTATCGGTTGAGAATTCTGTTATCATCTTCATTGTCACACTAGTCATGCTCATCATTTTCTTTATCTATAAAGTAAGAAATTTGTACCATATGGATTTTAAGGCTTTTCCTGTCTTTTTGGGCATTAAAATCTTTGGATTCAGATTTCTTTTATAAATTCATGTATTTAGTTCCATAACTTGGAATATTAATGGAAAGTATGAAATGTTCATATTTGATACTGTGAAAATTCTGTTAGAATCATTCTTCTCGGGTCATGAGGACTAAGAGAGATGTGTGAGGGGCAGTAAAGTGCTAAAAAAGCAAACTCTATAATCCTGGTTGATGTTTTTAGTATCTTGTAAGAAAGCCAGTTTTATAGATAGTGTTATGTACATTAGAATTACAGGTCTGCTAAAATAAAAATCAGAAATTTGTAGGCACAGTGTTTTCATACTTATTAGGTGACTGGGCAGAATGAGTTAAGCACTCATTGTAACTTATTAAATATAGTTTTGTCATTTTTAAATTAAAAGATTTTTACAAGGTAATATAAGAACATGCTACAGAAAAGCTATATACCAGGCGTGGTGGCACCTGTAATCCCAGCTGAGGCTGAGGCAGGAGGATCGCAAGTTTAAAGCCAGCTTCAGCAAAAGCAAGATACTAAGCAACTCTGTCAGACACTGTCTCTAAATAAAATACAAAAATAGGACTGGGGATGGGGCTTAGTGGTTGAGTGCCCTGAGTTCAATCCCTGGTACACAAAAAAAGAAAAGTGTGTACCAAAAAGTTCCCACCTACTGTTTGTTTCCCATTTGGTCATTTCTGATCCCCATCCTCTATAGTTTCCTATGTATCTTTCTATACTTTATTTAAGTATGTGTAAGTAAAAGTGAATGTGTGCATACCCGTGTATGTGTTTTTCATCTATCCTTTCCTCGTTTAGTGGAATTTTTATTTGATTTGAGGTAAATCCATTATTGGCAATAAGCCAGGTATTACTCTGAGGCTTTTTAGAAATTGTTTCATTTAATTAATGCATTCATAACATTAAATAGCAAATATAATCAAAAGGATATATGTAAAAGTCTTCCATCTGTGTTCTTATGCACCAGTTTCCAGCCACCTAAGGAGTAAACATTATCATTTTGAGTATATTTTATGTTGTTTCTGGTGGGCTATAATTTCCAAGTCTAGAGAAAAGGTGACATCTTACATAAAGGATTATAGTTGGATGAAAGAGCATTCCTCTAGATTTTGAACTGTTTGTTTTACAATATTGAAAATATTATTTTTTTATAGTTGCAGGAAGCCAAACAAATGGAGAAAGAAAGGCATCGACAGCATCATCATCTCTTACAGTCTCCAGTAAGCCATCATGAGCCTGAATCACCTCAACTTAGATATTTGCCGCCTCAGACTGTTGATCATATATCCCAAGAACATGAAGGGGACCTTGACCCCCATACAATGATGTGGATAAAAGTCTCCAGGATGATACGAGCCTGAAAATGGATCTGATATTCCAGTGCAGAAAATGAGCAGACTGAAGCTGATCAGGCAACTGCAGCTGAAAGTAATCTTGAGACGGGGGTGCGGGGTGGTATGGTGGTTAAGGGAATGCTTAGCAATGAGATATTTTGATGAAGAAATGTAGAAAGAATAATATGATTTAATGAATATCAGATACATTATAGTAATTGTGACCTTTTTCCATACTAGGTAGTAAAGTTCATTTGAAATCACACTCACAAAAAAAAAAAAAAAAAAACATCTATTAACTGGAGTCTGCATTCAGTAGCATCTCATAAGCATGCTACTCATAAAAAAAGACTTCTGTGTTTTTAGCTGTTGATTTTTGACCACATCTTTTCCATAACTTAGTAGTGGCATGAATAGATGCCTTTTTACTTTTTAAATAGTACTGTAGTGTTTATTTGAAAAGAGGTGACTCTTATAACCACCCATTCACAGTAGTGAAGCTAGTAGTGAATCCACAATGCTTATGTGATTTACATTTGTCAAGCCTGCTTTTGCCAAAATCACCTGTACCTTTCACTGTGTACTTGGAAAGGAGCTGATTCAAAGAGGTAATCTCTGATTAAGTGGAAATATTATTTATTCCTTCATTTGTTTACCCATAAATTCAGCAACATCCATTGAGTATCCACTGTTTTAGACACAGAGCTAAGATTTGGAATTAATATTATAGATAGAATGATTGTTTTTAGTGTGTTTTTACCCTACCTGGAGGGTCAAGTGAGCATGAAGTATATACAGTGTGATAAGTTTCCTGAAAGTATGCATGGGGCAGTTGTGCTGAGTAGAGTTAGTAAACGTCTTCATAGAAAAATGAGGATGTGTTAGGTATGAATCATGATAAATAGTCAGAATTGGCTAACTAGAAAAGTTGGGAAGTTTTCTAATAGAGGAAACTACCTGGGCTAAGAATAAGAAGTGGGAGCTTCTACTGTATGCATCTGATAGAACTGTAGGTGCCTTATGGAACATAGAATTATAAATAGAAACAGTTTACTGCAATATTATTGTGATTATTTTGACTATAAGGGTGTTTTCCCTCCCAACAGCTGTTACAAATGAAAATTCTTCTTGAGAGCAGTTGGTTCAGAGTACATGTTCTAGAGCACATTCTGTCACTTACTAATTTGTGACTTTGGACATAATGGTTAACTTCTCTAAGCTATTAGTATATGTAATAAATATTAGTGACTTCATCTAATCTATTTGTGTCATTTACTTTGAGGATTTAAATTCACTAATCATTTTGTGCATACTTCTAAATAATGACTGTAAATTTAGTTTATAATTGAAACTTAATTTTTAGACTCAAGGTAATTTATCAGTTTTCCCTTGTGATATTCAGTATTGTGTAGACAGACGGTAACAGATTAGGAATGGTGAAGTTATAGAGGGGACTGGCTTCTGGAAGCCAGAATTATAAATAGTGGTCCTTTACAGTAGTGATAATGTGGAGAGGTAGAGATAGAATCACTACAAGATTTACAGTCTGATGCCTTTTGGTGTGAACAGTGGCTCCCAGGACAATTCCAATCCCAAAGCATTTTAACTTGCTAGTTGAGCCACCATGAGTTATTTTCAGCATTTCAGTTGGATTTCAGAAAATCCAATTGAAATCCTATTTTTATCATCATCAACTTCTTTTAGGCTGTTAAGTTCTGATCCACAGTGCTTATTTTGTTTTGTTTTTTATTCAATTGGAGAATTCTTTTTTTAGTTCTCAAATTTAGTTTTACATTGGAAATTTAGATTTTTGGGGGAAGAAATAGTAAGGAAAGAATTGGTGGAGGCCCAAACAGCCCTGTCTTTGTCTCTTTGAGGATCTCACTATTCTAGTACAATATTAATCTTATTAGTAATCAAAACAGATTTTAATTACACTTAATATATTATTTGAGGAGTAATATAGTATGTATACCATGTATAAATAAACATGTATAAGATATGTTAAAAATGTTTCATTTAGAACATTTGAAGTTCGATCTTAAAAGAAATAATCTGGGAAGTTAATTAAGTTGAATAATCATTTAATAGCTTCTTAAGTGAATCATTGTTAAAATTGGCATGAATTTTAAAAATATTTCAGTTTTGGTTTGTTTATAAATTTTGAAGATTTAATATGTAATTGCTTCTAATTTTATTTTTTTCTTCATTTTTTAAGGAACTTTCTCATCCTACATATTTAGTAAAAGTTTCTAAAAAAAATTAATGTTCTCTTGAATTTTTTTAAAGCATTATCTAAAAATGATATGATATATGATGGAGAAAACCAAGACTGTGAGGAAAAGCCACAAGACATTGTACAGAGCATTGTAGAAGAAATGGTGAACATTGTTGTTGGAGGTAATATAGTCATTGAAGTTAAATTATTGTTTATGGGATTTCATCTGACTATAGAGACCACATAATGTGTTGAACTGAAAGGGCAAAATTATAAGACATTTCTATAAATTAGTGATTTTATATGTGTGTCTAAAAAAAAAAAAAAAAAAAACCACATAGGATACTTTCCAAGATACCTTCCTCCACTGGATATTTATGACCACTAGATAATACCCAACTCAAACATACTATATGAACTGTTTTTTCTTGAACATAGGTACACAAATTTAAAGGTACACAGTGCACCATGGTCATAACTTTTGCAGTTTGACATACAGCAGCAAAACTAACATGATCTTATTTTTCTTTATTCACAATTTTAAGGATAGAAGTTTCATTCTTACTGTAGACCTTGGTAACCACAGCATATGATATTTTTTCTCTTCTTATTAAGTTGAAAAATTTTATCCTTTTACTTAAAGAAAGTCCTTCACAGCTTTTCTTCAGCATATCTGATAAGCCAGCATCCCTGCTTTTGTGCTTTGGGGCCATTGCTAAGTAAAACGATAGTTACTTGAATATGGTCTCTATTGTTGTGACAGTGGATCTGGTAACTAAAGCAACTACTAAGTGACTAATAGATGGGACGCATGTGCACTGTGGATACACTGGACAAAGGAAAGGATGATTCTTATCCCAGGCAGGATAGAGTGGTACAGCAAGAGATTTATTACACTTCTCAGACAGCACACAATTTAAAATCTAGGAATTGTTTATTTGTGGAGTTTTCCATTTAATATTTTTAGATTGCAGTTAAATGTGGGTAACAAAATGTAAAAAAGTGGCCATAGATAAGGGAGGACTGATATCTCTGATTATAGAAAAGTACTCCTTTTCTTCTCTGATTTGTTATATTCTTTTATAAAAACCCATTTTCCCATCCTAATAAAAAAGTTGATTCCATTTTAGTTTTAGTTCTTGGTAAAAGAGGGGCAAGACTGTTTTCCGTCATCCTAAATATGCTAAATTTTATGAACTAGAAAATACTTGAATTGTTTTGGTTTTTGAATATTTTGTATCTGTTGGAGAAAAACATGATTTCTTATAACTTTATCATCACAAATTAGTTGACATAGGGTCAGTACCTATCTAATGAATTCAGTACAATTATTTATAAAACTGTTGTAAAGTTTGTTATGAATATCACTGTTTTTCATGAATACTATTGTAGCTTGGGTTAGATTTGAGACCAATCCATTGAAACTTCTTTAATTCATAATATTTTACACAGGGCTAAGCATAGTCCCTTGCTTATGTATACTTTTAGAAATAGGATTAAATGTATAGTATGGATCTTGGATAACAGTATAAGCATTTCAACTATACCTAATTTCCATTTATAAAATTTCTAAGAACATATTTCCTTAGTATAGATGAAGCAGGCATTCATCTATTGCCCAATCTCATTTTTTTAATCCATCTTTTTATTCAGCAGGTACTTATGGAGTGCATACAGCTGTATGGCTATATAGGGAAATACAAAAATTTAAACCAAGGTAGACCATGCTCTGGAGTAGAGTGGCATGTGAATGTGTGTGTGTGTGTGTGTGTGTGTGTGTATGTACATATATACATACATACATAAATATATATATCACTAATATAATGATAAGTTTTGTTAGAAACAAAAATTCTATTTTAAAATCCTATAAAAACTTAGGGAACAAGAGTGATTATTTGTAGCTAAAATAGTTCAGAAGAACGTCACATAAGTGGTGACATAAGAGACTGAATTCATACAGATATAGGGAAGTGGTATTTCACATATATACCTAAAATCTAAAGACTTACTTTTGGAAATTGGCAGGTGGTGGTTTGCCTGAAGTATAGCATATGTGATGTCATATAATATAAAAGATTATAGAAGTAGTTGGAAGCTAACTAACAGTTTTATAAACTTCAGATTTAGGATTTTGGACTTCATTCTAGGACAAGATAAATTGCCATCGAAGATTTTATAGCTGAGAAATGAAATGGATCAGCACTATGCTTTAAGAAACTAAATCTGAAAAATAAGTTCAGTAGGAGACCAGCACAGTAATTTAAGCCTGAATAGGAAACAGTAACGGTGAAAGTTGGGGGAAAAAAAATGGTTGATAAGGGAGATAATGTATGTTACATCAAAGAGATTTTGGCAGTAGGTCTTTCTAAGGATAGGCAGTAACAGGCCTGCTGTATTACCTCTTTTCAACATGGGTGGTCTTTCAGTTTTGAGCCTAAAAGATTAAATGCATGGTAAAATTATTGGTAGAATTGAATCATGTTAACATTACTTAATATTCCCCCCCACCTTTTTTTTTTTTTTTTTTTTTTGGTACAGGAGATTAAACCCAGGGATGCTTTACCACTAAGCTACATTCCCAGTCCTTTGTTTTGTTTTGTTTTGTTTTGTTTCTTTTAAGACATTGTCTTACTAAGTTGCTTAGGGCCTTACTAATTTGCTGAGACTGACCTTGAACTTGCCATCCTCCTGGCTCAGCCTCCTGAGTCTCTAGGATTACAGGCATGCTTCACCACGCCTGACCTGATATTTACTTTTGGTGTACTGCATTTGATCTTCAGATTGGCCATCCATGTGGAAATGATTATGAAATATGTTATGGGAAATAGATTTTTGGCCTAAGAAATATCAAGGCAAGTGCTATAGATGGAATTTATTGTGTTCAAATTGGTAGTTGAAACCAATAAAATTATTAAGTGGGAAAATGTTAGGGACTAAAGAAAGGTATGAATTTTTTAAAATCACTTTATACTTAGGGAAGAAAGAAAATGGTATATGCCTTGACATTCTTTAAAATTTTAATATTATATGTTAGGGGTTGACAGATTGTTGGCCCATGTGCCAGATTTGGCCCACTGCGCCCTTTTTTTTTTTTTTTTTTTTTAAATGAAGTATCATTGTAACAGTCATGTTCATTGGTTTTCTTATTGCCCATTGTGACTGCTAATTGCATTTCCAAGGTAGAGCTGAATAGTTGCAACAGAGACTGTATGACCTATGAAGCATAAAATATTTACTGTATGATTGCTTATAAAAAGTTTTACTGCACCTAATGTATACAAGTATAGACTATGTATTGAAAGGAGTGTTTTATTTGCAACTTTTTACTTAGAAAAATGTCAAATCTAGAGAAAAGAACAAAAACAACATAATGACCATGAGATGCCCTTCACCTGTATTCACTAATGAATAATTTTACATTTGCTTATGTGTCTTTGAATACACATATAGCATAGCTAAGTCTTTGCTGAACCATTTGGAAATTGCTTGTATACATTATGTCTTTGACCCCCTCAATAGCTTTTTTTTTTTTTTTAAACAAATGAATGTATTGTCAAACATAACCGTAATTTCATTTTCACACCTAAGAAAATTAACAGTTTTTTAAGAATATCTAATATACATGAGTTTAAGAATTTTCCCACTTGTCCCAAAAGTGTCTCATATGACCATTTTTCCTTTTTCTCTTTGAAGTGCAAGACCTACACTCTTATTTGCTGTGTCTCTTTGGTCTCTTTAGTTTAGAACAAGTCCTCTTTATCAAAGTTTCATATTCCTTTGATAAATTTGATAAAGAGAGGGAGGAAAATGGATAAGGGTTGAGGTATGGCAAAAGTTGAAGAAAGATTTTTTAGAATGAAAAGATTTGAATATGTTTTTTGGGCAACAGGAGAGATTCAGTTGTATAAACAAAATTGAAAACATACTGTTTTTAAAAAGAAAATATTCAGTGGAGGAAGATCCTAAAGATAAGAAGAGTAGATTTGAGGACAAATGAATGGATCACCTTAGAAATGCAAAGGAGTATCTCTCCTTAAATGAGAGGGAAGGAAAAAGATTTTTGGAGTTGTCAAGGAACTTTGTCATAATGCAAGATACGATGAGGGAAAACATGTGAAGTTACCTAGTTCTTGACTAAGTTGACAGTGAAAGTCATTTGTTAAGGGGAGGTAGAGAAAGGACCTTAGGAGATGTAATTGGGTATTAGAGAATAAGGTTTGGAATGAGTGCTTTGGGGAATGAGATAGCAACTCAGTTTCTTATTGTTAAAATTTTTTGTGGCTCCTGCAGAGAGTTCTTTGCATATGTAAACATTCTTAATATGTGTAACACATATATGTTACAATAAAAGCCTTGAAAGTATTTAGCATATCAAACATGATATTAAAGCTCTAAAAGGTCCATGTGAGGAAGTGACAAGTTTTGTGTAATATTGAGCTTCTCAAATACATTGTATTACTTAGTATCTTTTTCATGTAATACTTGATAATTACAAAACATGCTTTGGAATTATCCTGTTTAATACATTGTAGTGTACTCTCATTTTTTAAAGAGCAGAAAGCAACTTCATGGAAGCTGGCTCCTCAGAAGCTGTTTCTGGCTTCTCATCCATGAAGCTGCCATTTCTTTCATATTACTTGAACCCACTCAAAAGTTAGAGTTATCAGTTAATAACAAAATTAGTAATAACTACCACTTATTGATCACCTGTTGTGTTCTTTATGTGTCCGTGTGATTTGATGGTTCCTTAGAAGACCTTATTTTCTCTGTTGCTAATGAAAAGCCTGTAACAAGGAAAGGTGAACTAACATAGTGAAATGGTAGAGACATAATTAAACACAGGTCTTTCATATTCCAGAATCTGAGTTCTTTATAGTGGAGTGTGTTTCCTTGGTACAAAGTTATAGTTTCTGTCATTGGTAGCATGAAAGGAACAGTTTCTTACCAGTTAGCTACTAAATTGTGACCACAGACATGGATGTATTGCTTTTTCTTTTTTAAGGCTATACACATTATACCTAGTATAGTTCTAGAACTTGGTGGTATTTGCATTATCTGTGTTTGTTCTACTAGAACTCATTTGTTTCTGTTTATTAATTACAAGTATTGATTATTCAGAGTCACATAATAAAAAGCATTCAGTGGTATCGTCCATCCTTTCCCCAGCTACATTCCAAAGAATATATGTTAGTAGATATATTAATTAATAAGTATTCTTTAAAAAGTGGAGGAGTTTTTGGTAAAACATATTTTGAGAACACTACATAACGTGTATCCCCTTTGGAGAGATTGGTATATATTAGCAGTCTAAAGTCTTTAATAAAACAACCTATTTCCCAGTATCTCCTAAACTTATTTGACAATGGGATATTTTTTCAAGTCATTTCTTTTAAATTTCCAAGGAATTAGAATTCATAAGTACCCAGTTTACAAAGCACTAATATAGACTGAAAAAAAAATCTGCTTTGGTACATCCTGGGTAGTGTTTCATCAGCTGAGTGTGTTTCATTGCCAGAGCATCTTAAGGATCATATTTGTAAGTATGCCAGATGCATTTACTTAGTAGTAAATATGCTGACCTTTAAATGGTGCCAGTATATATTTTACTTCACTGTGCTTTTCTGCCACTGTTTTATTTTAAATAATTTGTGCTTTTTAAATACACTTCAGTTGTTATATGTAATTGCATTTTTAAATTTTATTGTTTTAGATATGGGAGAAGGACTACTATAAATGCAATGCAGACAGCACCATTGGATCTATGAGGATGGTAGTGGACAGGGAAAATATTCAAGCGAATGGATTCCAGGAACACCAATTTCTGTTGCGTATACACCATCCTTACCCGACGACAGATTGTCTGTCTCTTCTAATGATACTCAGGTATAAATTGGTGCGGGGAGAGAGACAATTTATGTTCTATCAACACCTTTAGTACATCTTTCCATTGTTACTGCTGATTGATTTCAGCTTGGGAAATTAAAAAAAAAAAAACTTGATTTTTTTTTTTCTTCCCCTCACGTTATAAAATAGAGCATTTATTTTCCTCATACTATTAATATTTTCATTTCAAATCTAAGGTATGTTTCATCTATGCTCACCCCCCCACCTCCATTGAGTTACATTTGAAAAGACTGTTATATTCACAAGATAATGATAGTATCATGGGTAACAAAAACTTTTAGAAAACTAGGAACGAAAAAAAAAAAAAAACAAAATGACTCAAACAACATTACCCTATGTAAATTTATGATTACACAAATGGTATGCCTTGACTTCATGTACAAACAGAGAAACAACATGTATCCCATTTGTTTATAATAAAAAAAAAAAAAAAAAAACTAAGAACTTCATCTTAACCTTTGGTAAGGGCTACAAAGAAACCAGCTATGATAATGACAGTTCTTCCTAATTCTTCCTCTATACTTTGTGTGCTTTTTTTTCTATCTTTTAGATCAGTGACCTATCTTGAGGAGTAGGTTTTCTTGGCCTTGTTGATCTTCAGCAGTTAACAACTTTTAAACATGGTCCTAACAGTCTGTACTGCCATATGTCTGCCCACAGTAGATAAAAGTAAAATAAAGAAGCATAATACACTCAGTGACATATAGTAGAAAACATAGCTTAGGCTTTTTAAATAGGTATTTTGTGAGGGCATGATGTGCTAGTTTTTTGTCAATAGTAGTATGAACTTGGTAGATTTTTAGAATTTGGTGGCTACATTTTTAAAGATATTATTATTAGGTCTCAGAATGGCTTATCGGATAAAAAGAGCAGTGTGGCAGATTGCTTATCTGGATTCCTTCTAACAAATGAGGAAACCCCAACTGTTAGTGAATTGAATTACTCAGTTAACCTTGGAAAAGGCATTTTATTTCATGGTGTATTACTTCTTTAGGAATCTGGAAATTCTTCAGGACCTTCACCTGGTGCTAAGTTTTCCCACATTTTACAAAAGGATGCCTTTCTAGTATTCAGGTCATTGTGTAAACTGTCAATGAAACCTCTGTCAGATGGACCACCAGATCAAAGTAAGTCATTAACTGTTTGCTTGATAAATAGAGGTTTTTAAGCTTAAAGTTTAATTTTTTAAGAGTGTTTGGATTTCTTCTGCTATTCTTGTTCTATAGAACCATACAAAGTGGGATGGTTATTCTACCTTTCAAAAAAAGAATTGAAAACAGGAAGTTCTAAAACTGCTAGAGAAGATACCTTACACTATATCCCAAAGGGTAGGACAACATTGTAGAATAGTTCCGGATACGTAGTAGGTTATCAATGAATTCTTGAGTGAAGAAATAAATGATTCATATTGTAAGTAACCTTGGAGACAGTATAGCCCTTTTGAAACCAGCCTTATGCTAGACTTCAGAAAACTACAAGTCAAAATGTAATAAAACCTACTGTAATAAAAATTATTCTACTATAACATACTAAAATTACTCTTAAAAAATGTAGAGTGTTTGAGTTTATCCACTGAGGAGACTAGGAACAATAAAAATAAAACCTTTTAAGCTGGAAACCACATTTGTCATAGTTTCCATAAGTTTTATGTTGTCACATTGTTCTGGTTTAGGGAGGAAGACATTTTTAAGTCCAGAGGCACAAGTTCTAAAATCTTTTCAGGCCCAAATCCTGAGAGTCCAAAATACAGTATATTGGCTCTTCTATATTTTGAAAACATGAACTTTACAGAAAAAGGATTAGGTTACATTATAGAATAAACTTGATTATACCACATTTACTTTATAAGAATGTTTTAAAAATTATCAGTTCTTATGAGGGAAATTTTTTTCACTCAAAAATTGATAATTTTGACATCTTTAGAGTTGAAGATCTACTTTAAGAAGGAATAACAAGAAATTGGTATTATTTTTTTTCATTTTTTCATTTTTATTTGTTCTAATTAGTTATACATGACAGCAGAATCCTTTTCAATTCATTGCACATGAATGGAACACAACTATCATTTCTCGGTTGTACATGATGTAGATTCCATACCATTCGTGCCATTATACACGTACCTAGGTTATGACGTGAATCTCATTCCACCATCTTTCCCACTTCCCTGCCCCCTTCCCGCTCCTCATTCCTCTCTGCCCAAAGTTCCTCCATTCATTCCGCCCACCCCCTATTAAGGATCAACCTTCACCTATCAGAGAAAACATTTGACCTTTGTTTTTTTGGGATTGACTTACTTAACTTAGCATGATATTCTCCGACTTCAACTACTTACCTGCAAATGCCATAATTTTGTTTCCTTTAAGTCTGAGTAATATTCCATTGTGTATATATGCCACAGTTTCTTGATCCATTCATCTATTGAAGCACATCTAGGTTGGTTCCATAGCTTAGCTATTGTGAACTGAGCTACTATAAACATTGATGTGGCTACATCACTAGTATGCAGATTTTAAGTCTTTGGGGTATACACTGAGGAGTGGGATAGCTGGGTCAAATGGTGGCTCCATTCCAAGTTTTCTGAGGAATCCCCATACTGCTTTCCATAGTGGTTCCACCAATCTGCAGTCCCACCAGCAATGTATGAATGTACCACCTTTCCCCCCACATCCTCGCCAACATTTATTGTTGCTATATTCTTGATTGTTGCCATTCTGACTGGAGTGAGATGATATCTTAGAGTAGTTTTGATTTGCATTTCTCTACTAGAGGTGTTGAACATTTTTTCATATATTTGTTGATCAGTTGTATATCTTCTGTGAAGTGTCTGCCCAAATCCTTAGCCCATTGATTGACTAGGTTATTTGTTTTATTTGGTATTCCGTTTTTTGAGTTCTTTACATGTCCTGGAGATTAGTGCTCTATTTGATGTGTGTGTGGTAAAGATTTTGTAGACTCTGTAGACTCTTCACGTTTTTGATTGTTTCCTTTGCTGAGAAGAAGCTTTTTAGTTTGAATCCATCCCATTTGTTGATTTTTTATTTATTTCTTATGCTTTAGGAGTCTTGTTAAGAAAGTCGGGTCCTAAGCCAACATAATGAAGATTTGGCCCTACTTTTCTTCTATTAGGTGCAGGGTCTGTGATCTAATTCCTAGGTTCTTGATCCACTTTGAGTTTTCTTTTGCGCAGGGTGAGAGATATAGGGATTTAATTTCATTTTGCTGCATGTGGATTTCCAGTTTTTCCAGCACCAATTGTTGAAGAGGCTATCTTTTCTCCAAGTATGTTTTTAGTGCCGTTGTCTAGCGTGAGATACCTGTATTTATGTGGGTTTGTCTCTGTGTCTTCTATTTTGTTCCATTGGTCTTCCTGTCTATTTTGGTGCCAGTACCATGCTGTTTTTGTAACCAAAGCTCTGTAGTATAGTTTAAGGTCTGGTATTGAGATGCTTCCTGCTTCACTCTTCTTGCTAAGGATTGGTTTGGCTATTCGAGGTCTCATATTTTTCCAAATGAATTTCATAATTGCTTTCTCTATTTGCATGAGGAAAGATCTTATAATTTTAATTGGAATTGCATTTAATCTGTATAATGCTTTTGGTAGTATGTCCATTTTGACAATATTAATTCTGCCTATCCAAGACTGTGGGAGATCTTTCCATCTTCTAAGGTCTTCTTTAATTTTTTTTTTTTTAGTTTTCATTGTAGAGGTCTTTCACATCTTTTGTTAGGTTGATTCCCAAGTATTTCACTTTTTTTGAGACTATTGTGAATGAGAAAGTTTTCCTAATTTCTCTTTCAGAGGATTCATCACTGATGTATAGAAATGCATTACATTTATGGGTGCCGATTTTATATCCTGCTACTTTGCTAAATTCATTTTGAGTTCTAAAAGTTTTCTGGTGAAATTTTTTGGATCTTCTAAATATGGAACCATGTTGTCAGCAAATAGTGATAATTTGAGTTATTTTCCTATTTGAATTCCTTTAATTTCTTTCATCTGTCTAATTGCTCTGGCTAGAGTTTCAAGGACTATGTTGAATAGAAGTGGTGAAAGAGGGCATCCCTGTCTTGTTCCAGTTTTTAGGGGAAATGCTTTCAATTTTTCTCCATTTAGAATGATGTTGGCCTTGGACTTAATTAACATAAGTAATTTTTACAATGTTGAGGTAGGTTCCTAGTATTTTTCCTAGTGTTTTGAATATGAAAGGGTGCTGTATTTTGTCAAACACCTTTTCTGCATCTATTAAGATGATCATATGATTCTTGTCTTTAAGTCTATTGATGTGATGTATTATGTTTATTGATTTCTGTAGGTTGAACCAACCTTGCATCCTTGGGATGAACCCCACTTGATCATGTTGCACTATCTTTTTAATGTTTTTGTATGCAATTTGCCAGAATTTTATGAAGAATTTTTACATCAATGTTCATTAGGATGTTGATCTAAAGTTTTATTTTTCTTTATGTGTCTTTGTCCGGTTTTGGTATCAGAGTGATACTAGCTTCATAGAATGAGTTTGGGAGGGTTCCCTCCTTTTCTGTTTCATGGAATACTTTGGGAGTGTTGGTATTAGTTCTTCTTTGAAGGTGTTGTAGAACTCAGCTGAGAATCTGTCTAGTCCCAGGCTTTTCTTTGTTGGTAGGCTTTTGATGGCATATTCTATTTCATTGCTTGAAATTGACCTGGTTAAATTGTGTATGTCCTCCTGATTCAGTTGGGTAATTCATATGTCTCTAGGAAATTTGTCCATGTCTTCGAGATTTTCTATTTTGTTGGAGTACAAATTTTCAAAGTACTTTCTAATTATATCCTGTATTTCAGTAGTGTCAGTCATGGTATTTCCTTTTTCATCACAAATTTTAGTAATTTGAGTTCTCTCTCTCCTTCATTAATATGGCTAGGGGATTATCAATTTTATTTATTTTTTTCAAATAACTTTTTGTTTTGTCAATATTTTTTCAATTGTTTCTTTTGCTTCAATTTCATTAATTTCAGCTCTGATTTTAATCATTTTGTGTCTTCTACTTTTGGTGTTGATTTGTTCTTTTCTAGGACTTTGAGATGTAACGTTATGTCATTTATTGACTTTCATGAATGAGCTCAATGCAGTGAACTTTCCTCTTAGCGCTATCTTCAAAGTGTCCCAGAGATTTTGATGTTTTATCAGTATTCTCATTTACCTCTAAGAATTTTTTAATCTCCTCCTGATGTCTTCTTTTGTCCATGTGTCATTCAGTAGCCATATCATTTAATCTCCAGTTGTTGGAGTATTAGCTTCTGTCTTTATTTTGTCATTGATTTCTAGTTTCATTCCATTGTGATCTGATAGAACGCAGGGCAGTATCTCTATTTTATTTGCTGAGAGTTGCTTTTTGGCATAACATATGGTCTGTTTTAGAGAAGGGTCCATGTGCTGCTGAGAAGAAAGTGTATTTGCTCATTGATGGATGGAATATTCTATATATGTCTGTTAAGTCTAAGTTATTGATTATATTATTGAGTTCTATAGTTTCTTTGTTTAGTTTTTGTTTGGAAGATCTATCCAGTGGTGAGAGAGGTGAGTTAAAGTCACCCAGTATTATTGTGTTGTGGTTTATTTGATTCCTGAAATCAAGAAGGGTTTGTTTGATGTACGTAGATGCTCCATTGTTTGGATCATACATATTTATGAATGTTATATCTTCTTGATGTATGATTTCCTTAGCAGTATGAATGTCTTTATTTCTCTCTTTGGCTTTATCTGATACGAGGATGGAAGCCCCTGCTTTTTTACACAGACCATGAGAGTGATGTTTTTTCCCATCCTTTCACTTTCAGTCTGTAGATGTCTTTTCCCAATGAGATGGGTCTCTTGAAGGCAGCATATTGCTGGGTCTTCTATTTTTTATGATCTCTGTCTTTTGATTAATGAGTTTAGACCATTAACATTCAGAGTTATTTTTGAGATACGATTTATATTCCCAGTCATTTTGGTTTATTTTTAGTTTTTAACTTGGCTTGGTATCTTTTGATTGGCCTTTCCTTTAGTGTAGTTCCCCCCTTTGCTGTTTTTCATTGTTTTTCATTTCGTCCTCATGGAATATCTTGCTGAGAATGTTCTGTAGTACAGACTTTCTATTTGTAAATTCTTTTAACTTTTGTTTATCGTGAAAGGTTTTTATCTCACCACCAAATCTGAAGCTTAATTTTGCTGGATATAAGATTCTTGGTTGTCATCCATTACCTTTCAGAGCTTGGTTTATGTTGTTCCAGGACTTCCTAACTTGGAGGGTCTCGGTTGAGAAATCTGCTAAGATCTGAATTGCTTTCCCCCTATATGTAATCTGATACTTTTCTCTTTCAGTCTTTAACATTCTATCTTTATTTTGTATGCTAGGCAATTTCAGTATAATATGCCTTGGTGTGGGATTGTGGTAATCTTGTGTTTGATTTTCCATTTCATTCTTCAGGTTTGGGAAATTTTCTGATACTACTTCATTGAAAAGATTGTTCATTCCTTTGGTTTATGTCTCTGTGCCTTCCTCTATCTGGAGCATTCTTAAATTTGGTCTTTTCATGTTATCCCATATTATTTGGAGGTTCTGTTCATGGTTCCTTTCCATCTTCACTGTGTGGTCAACTTTATTTTCTAGATTTTATGTTTTCTCTTCCTTGTCTGAGGTCCTGTCTTCCAAGTGATCTTATGCTTTCTATTGAGTTTTTAATTTGGTTTATCTTTGTCTTCATTTCAAGGATTTCTGATCTTTGTTTTGTTTTGTTTTGTTTTTTCCATTATCTCTATCTCTTTATTGAAGTAATCTTTTGCTTCCTGCATTTGCTCTCATGGCTCTTTATCGAAGTGATCTTTTATTGCCTGCATTTGTTCTCATATCATCCTTTACTTCACAGATCATTTTAATTATGTACATTTTGAATTCCCTCTCTACTGTGCTGTCAATGAATTCTTTTACTGTGGCATCTTGGTTTGTTTGGGGCACTTTCTTCCATTGTTTTTTCATGTTGTTCCTGTTTTTTCCCCTCTAGTAGTACAGATCCAAGGTATTAAGGTTTCTCCCTTACAGATTTATAATGTCCCTGCAGGTTTCTAATACTTGGCCTTTAAGGAGGAGATCAATATTAACAGCACCCAGTGCAAATAATATGCAGCTTTAAATTGATGAGCCCCTATTAAGATGTTTACAATTTTGTCACAATAAACAGAACTGATGTGTTCAATTATTCTTTATAGTATAAACAGTAGGTTTGCAATAGTGTCTACAGTTTCTAATGGTCCAAAAGAGTATGGGGGTGCAGAGTTTGGTGTTTTTTGGGGAAGGTAGGAATATAGAGGTATTAGATCATAAGAGTGAAAGAGGAATCAGCAGAAAGTTGACTTTTAGCAGGAGAGATGAGAGAAAGGGTTTCTCAGGTATAACTAAGCCTGTAGGGTATAACCAAACCTGTAGGGACTTTGGAAGTCGTCTTCCAGGTTCTGGCTATTGTCCCTAGATGGAAATGGCCACGTCTTGGTTGGTGCTGGCAGCACTGGCTTACCTGTATAGGTACCTTGATATTGAACTTCTAGTCTAACTGGTGGCCCTAACTGAAGATGGTAGTGGCAGCAGCAGAGGTAACCCAAGATGGCTGCTGAGGTAACTTAGGATGAAGCTGACCACTTTCAGAGATGGAGCTGCCAGAGTGTCTTGTTCAGATATGTAGAGCTGTGGTGGACTTTGTTACAGTGGGCTGTTGCCTCCAGTCCCTACCTGTTGTCCTAGGGTGGGGGCTACCATGTGGGAAGTGGCTGTGGTATCAGGTGCAGTGTCCCAAGATGGAGGCCGACCTGGGGAGTAATGGGGATCACAGCTTGGGCACTCTTCTTGCCTCCCAGAGGTCTGCCAGCTCGGGGGGTGGGGGTGGGGCAGGTGCTGTCTTTTCCTCTGGGCAGGCAGATGGCTGGGTAGAGGGGCGCTGTCCTCTCCTGGGGAGGGGCACAGGGTATGGCGGGCTCTCTCCTCTGGTGGGGAGGGGATCCAGTGCTCTCCTGGGGGGACAACTGGTGGGGGGAATCGTACTCTCTACTCCTCCTCACCTAAAGCTGGTATCATTATTGATGATCATTTTGCCATAATTTTAAAATATTAGTGACATTAAATTAAGCACCTCAGACACTTTTAGTTTTTCCAAATGTAAAAATTGTGATTTAAAGAAAAAAATGGTAGAAACAGAAAAAAACAAATTTTTTAAAATCCCAAGGATAAATAGAACAAAAAATAGATGATTCTGAAGAGTTCTTTGCAAGGGAGTGTTAATTTAGACCTGCAAAAAGAGTGATGTTATTTTGGAAAGTTGAAATCTTTAATACTACAAAGAAATCTTATAAGGAATAATGTAAAATAATTAATTCTCATTGTTGGTAGATATAAACCAAATATTAAGAATTTTTCGTTGAAGACTTTCTTACTTGACCATCAGGGCCATTAAACTATTGTAATTAAAAACGGAAAGAGGTCAAATTTTCTACCCTTGGAAACTGTTCTTTTTCCAAAATAGAATATATGGTTTTCTTTGTTGAATTTTTTTTGCTAAAATTCAGTGAGCATTTATAGTAATATAATTTTCTTTTTTTGTCTTTCCTTCTCTTTGTTTTCTGGCTTTGCTATGATCCAGGAAGCATTATGTAAACTTGAATCAATTTGAAACTATCCCATGAAAAACTGCAGGCCTGAAATTTCCAGCTTAGTTTGCCTCTCAAAAGTATAATTTAGTATATCATAAGATAATCATTTGATGTTCTGCCATTTGTTAATGCCTTGCACATAGTAGGTCTTTAATAAATCAATGAATAAAAGAGTAAATTAGTTAATGCTTTTAAGCACATCTATGCACAGGTATTGTTTTAGATACCAGGAATATAAGGATAAAACATTAAAAAAAAAAAAAAAACCTTACATGTTAGAGAATAATAAGTTACAGAATTTAATTACTATAGAAGTGAAGCAGAAATGGTGATAATGTGAACTAGACTTGCAAGTAGTAGTTTGTGTGAGCCTTAGTACCCTACAAACCTGAACTTGACTCACTATATTTTCTGATAGCTATTCAAAGTCAATATTTTGCTGTTTCTAACTTAATTTAAGCATTTTTTGTACTGATTTATTTGCTGCATGTATAGCAAATAGATTCAAAGTAGCTAAGTTGAGAACATGATTTTATAATAAGGATTTAGTTTTATTTTAAAAAAGGAAGGTTTTTTATATATATAGGCCTTTTTACATGAAACAAGTATTCCAACAGAGCATGGTAGCACACACCTGTGCTACCAGTGGCTGGGGAGGCTGAGGCAGGAGAATCACAAGTTCAAAGACAGCCTTAGCAATTTAGTGAGGACCTTAGCAGCTTCATGAAACCCTGTCTCATAATAAAAAGGGCTAGGTTTGTGACTCAGTGGTTAAGCACCCTGGGTTCAATCCCCAGTACCAAAAAATAAAATTAAGTATTCCTTTACTTAGATCCTTGAATTATTTGATAATTATAACCATAAAAGTTTTAAGATAGAGATTAAGAGCAATTAAGTTCCCTTTACTGTGTAAATGTGACTGCAGCATTTGGGACCAAAAAAAATTTTTTTTTCTTTTTTCTTTTTCTTTTTTTTTTTTTCTTTTTCAAAGAACCAACTGCTAGCGTTTTTTAAGTGTGTCCTGTAATTGAAATGTTAACCCTGGGATAAGTCTCTTTGGTCTGTTGGGCATAAAAGACCTGTTTCAGTGAGAGAGAAATCATATTTTTGAAATTTAATTTAAATGTTAGATAGCAGAAGCATGATACAGTATATTGACCAGAAAAATAAATTTTTATGCCAGAAGCTTATTTTTCAGCTTTTCATTACAAAAAATATTTAAAATAAGCTACTAACGTTTACAAGAGTTTTTAAATGCTCGAAAAGTTTACTTCAAAAGAAAACAAACTTGAAGGTAGGCTTGAAGTAATGCTATAACTTGTTAGATGCAACCAAACTTTGTATTGTTCTTTAGGATTTTTGAGTAGCATAACTAGGAAAAAAGCATGGTACTTAGTCTGAGAAAGTTTATGGTGATTTCTAAAGAGAAATTTAACTGAAAGAAAAGAACAAGGCATAAATCTTTAAATTATTTTTTGTGTCCTAATGAAAGAGAAACTTGATGTTAAATATTTGTGAAGGATGTTTTCCTCTTTTAAAAAAGTTTTGAAATTATGTAGCATGAGTGAAGTATCCACGGTTAGTGGCTAAGCTTTTTCAAGTACCGTACTTGTTTTATCTGTTCCTCTCCATTTGAAAAGTTTATGAAATTATGTAGTAGCAGGAAGCATTTTTGGATTACCATAATGTTAAACTTGTCTATATACTGTGCTTCTCTTTTGTATTTTAGATCTCATGAATTACGATCCAAGATTCTTTCATTGCAGTTACTTCTATCCATTCTGCAGAATGCAGGACCTGTTTTTAGAACAAACGAGATGTTTATTAATGCTATTAAGCAGTATCTGTGTGTTGCACTCTCAAAAAATGGAGTCTCATCTGTTCCAGAAGTTTTTGAGCTTTCTCTTTCCATATTTCTTACTTTGTTGTCAAACTTCAAGACACATCTGAAGATGCAAATTGAGGTATGTTCTGCATTCAGGCATTAAAGATTATACAATTGGATATTTCATTAGTTTTCTTTTAAATCAGATTATTAACACACTGGAAAGTTTTCTAGAATGTGAAATAATTGTATGTTGTGATGTACTACTATTTTTTTTTCTCCATTCACCTATTCATGTAACACATACCTATGAAATTCTGGATACTCATTAAGCACTGAGAATGCAAAATGAACTAAGACACAGCCCCTGCCTTCAAGAAACTTACACTAGTTGATGAGTGGTTTTAGCTCTCTTAAATTAATTTGGCCTTCGCAATAGCTTTGCCATTGTATATATGTTTTGTAATAATGAATTTGGCAGTATTTTAAAGAAAGTTCCAAATATATCCTGGGTCTGCATGGTTTTACCTCATTTAAATATTAGGTACTTTAAAAAATGTGATCAAGGGGTGTTATATTTTAGGACTTTTAAAAAAATTAATTTTTGCTTTTTTTATTTTTGGAATGTTGGAAGTCCAATTATCATTTATCTTTGAAAACAGAACAACAGTCATGTGCTTCTAAAATATTTTTAGAGATATAGCATTAATAAAGTTAGAAAATCTTTTGACCATGTCTGTACATATTATGCAGGTATATTAGTTTCTGATTTGTTTTTGTTTTCATCCTCAGATAATTCAGTATTTTAAAATAGTACTTTATGTTTTACTGATTTAATAGATGCTTTTCCCAACTTCTTATTTGTTAAATTATTGTTTTGATTGAGATAGTGCATATTTTAGAAATATTCTTTTTTATGTTGGCCAATTTTCACATTCATGTTAGATATGGTATGCAGGTATATTTAATTTTTGTCAATTTTATATTTAATCCTAACTAAAGACTAAGAATTCATTAGATCAAAGGAATAAATTGTTTTCCCAGAATTTTTAAATAGTTAAAATAACCATATTACCCTTTTGTATTAATACTCCATATGTCTATCAAATTCATTTAGAACATTGTTATAGTAATGAAACAGAACAAGGACTTCATATTTTACATATAAAAAACAAAATTTGGTCCATAGTTTTGGACACAAAATGATTTCTAATGTCTATATGTTGTCAAGATTTAGAAGTTTGTCATGTCTGTGAAAATAATACAAGACATTTAGGAATAATTGCTATTTTTAGTTAGTTTTTTCTGCTTTATCTTCAAGAACTACAAATAAAAGAGACATTTTAAAAGACTTTTAGAACTTTTATTTCTGAAACCAGAAGTCTTTCATTTGATCATGACACATTTTAATGATATTAGAGAATTTTGAAATACTTTATGCATTAAATTATAGATTTTTGAACACTAAGACTCCCATAAGGACTGTTTAAACTGTGTGAAATATAAATTCTTCAGCAACTAGGCATCATAAAGATCATTTAAGTTGTGATTTCTGCTTTACTAAAAAAATGAATTTAAAAGGAAATACTCTAAGAAATTTCCTGTTGACTCATAAGTAAAAGATTGTTATCTTAGAACTGCTATAATGTTGTTCTGATTTTTTAAAAGAGACCAGGCGTATTATACTCTTCATTATCCCTGAAGGGGAAATAATGAGAGTAAATGAGATGAGTGTAGATATGCTTTTGAAAATATTAAAGATACCCAAATTCAAGATGAGTTTTGTTCTACTTGGAGAAAATCCAACATATGATTTGCAAAATTTATTTTGTGAGAATATTTGCTTTAGAGTTTTCATAATATGATTTTCCATGCCCATTAAATTATATACCTATTTCAGAAAATACAGTTTATACATAACTTCTTAAGAGAAAATCTGTTGTAGGAACACAGTGCTATGATAAAGCTATTCTCCACATACATTCTAGGTGCTCAAGAAATCATTAAAAGTTTTGATGCATAAAGTATTCCAAAAGTTTTAAAAGCCCCTGTTGTTAGGCATGGTGTATTACAGTAATGGGCTTTTGTTTATTTGCAATTTGATAAAGTATAGATAGTAACTAAAGTTTCTTTTTTCCCAGTGTCTCCAGATCTGTTATTTATTATGTAAATCAGAGTTCCAAACTTTCTGCTTCATGACATCATTAAAGACTCTAATCTTTTCATGGTTCACTTAGAAAGAAATACCTAGCAGTTCGTTTATTAAGCATCTAGGGCCAAACAACTCAACAAATATTTGTCTTAGCCTAGTGTCTGTTTCAAAACAAGTAGTATACATAAATTCAAAGAAAAAATAATGTTTTTGTTTCATTCATAGCTAGAATTCCTTACTACTGGGATGTGTGTGCCTATTGGACACTGCTCAACTTCTTGTATCTTTGAATCAGATTGGACAATGCCACCTATTCTTCAGTAATTTTCACACAATATTTGCTTTTTATCATAGCAACTACCATAACCCAGGTTTGCAAAGATAATGATGTCATTCAAAGGAACTTAGTGTTATCTGATAAAAACTGAACAACTTTTTGAGGTATCCAAATTTTGTCTTAGAAATTCTTATGGTGCCCCTACGAGTTTGCTGCAAGCATTCTGGGATGACTTGATATCAGTGTTCGAAATTGTGACCATTTAACCATAAATATTTATTGAATGCCTGTTTAAGTGCCCTGCAATGTGAACACAGTGCTTAGCAAGAAAGAACGGGTCCCTATCCTTTTAGAGCTTATAGACTATAGGAGATATGTACATTAAGCAAGTAAACAGAAATATCTTGAGTTTTTTGCGGGGGGAAGAAAAGCAAATTATAGAGATACCTAACCCTTGGGGGGAGAAGGTGTCAGTCAACTTACATTATAAAAATGATTATTTCTGAATTTATGTATATTCTATAAATGCTAATTTGTTGCTTTGTTTTGTGATTATCCCTTTGTAGGTCTCAGTCACTTCCAAAATAAATTTGAATGTGAAAATTCTTAGTTGCTAAATTGAAATCTACTTCATTAGGTTCACACCTTTGTGTATAAAATTATTTGGTATAAAGAATAGTGGAAAATAGTTTGTATGTAGTTTTCAGAAAGTAAAGATTTTCTCTTCTGTGAGTAATTAGAAAAGTACACCACCATATAAGAATTAGACCCTTTTTATTGCTTATTGGACTACCATCTACATTAGAATCTAGGAATAATTAGACTTGCCCAGTATTAGAATGTCTAAGAAATATGACTGGATAGAGTATATAAATTATACTCTTGGAGGGAATTTTTTTTTTTTTAACGATGTGTGAGTTCTTAGTTTTGTTGTTAGGTTCAAGAAATTTTCACCCTATGGAACTCCAAATCTTTGCACATTTCATTTGTAGTAGCTCTGTGATGGTAAACAAAAAACATAATATGCAATGCTGGCAGTAGAAAGCAGGTTTAAGTCAACCACCCAAATTATTGTAGTCCTGAGATTTTAGAGATAGAACTTAAATAGAGTTGAATTCCAGAGAATCCTGGGTCCTAATCGCTGCTCTCCATCTTTATAACATTTAAAAGTGATCACACAACTGAATTCTAAGCAATATTTTAAACGGAAGTTTCCCCCAATCTCACAGGTGTTCTTTAAAGAAATTTTCCTATATATTTTGGAAACTTCTACCAGCTCATTTGATCACAAATGGATGGTTATTCAGACACTGACAAGGATTTGTGCAGGTATTTGGATATATCTTTATCTCTTTCTTATTACAAGGTATTTGAAAGACCAAATATACTCATGTACTGGATGCATTTTGTTAAAATTAATAAATTATGTTGTTACAGATGCTCAGAGTGTAGTGGATATTTATGTAAACTATGACTGTGATTTAAATGCAGCAAATATATTTGAAAGACTAGTAAATGATCTCTCAAAAATTGCTCAAGGAAGAGGCAGTCAAGAACTTGGTATGAGTAATGTTCAGGTAAGAACTTTAAAAATGTTTTCAAATTTAAACTTTGCCAAGGAAGAGGAATGCATTTTCTTTAAAAGATCTTTTTGTTTTTGTTCTCTCTTTGAATTATTTTATAGGAATTGAGCCTAAGGAAAAAAGGTTTAGAATGCTTAGTGTCAATTTTGAAGTGTATGGTTGAATGGAGTAAGGATCAGTATGTGAATCCCAACTCTCAGACAACTCTTGGTAAGGTTACATTTTGAGTTATATTCTTCATTATAAATGATTCTTTGGTGAATAGTTACATAAACAGGTTCATGACATATTTCTTTAATTTATAGAAAGCCTTCTTAATATTCAAATAACTAGCTTTAAAATTATTTCTACTTTAGTGTGTTGGTTTGTTTGAGATGTACTCTTGCTGTATTGTCCAGCCTCACCTCAGACTTGTAGTCCTTCTGCCTCAATTCCCTGAGTAGCTGGGATTACAGGTGTATGCCATTGTATACCAGCTAAACTTGGTTAAGATTTTCAATATTTTGAATATTATACAAAATATAGCATATTTATGCAACTTTGTTATAATTATAAAAGAACTTTAAAAAGATTGAGTTGTTCATCTGTTTGATGTTTGCAATCACTCAGAGAAAATTTCAGAACTTGAAAGGCTACTGTAATGTTAACTTAGCCAAGAGTCCTTTGAGGAAAACTATTCCTCATGAAGCACATGCTGATTGCAAAACCTTAGTGTATATAAAACACTGTAGCTGCAAAAAGAATTCTTCCTAATGGTGCAAATTGTATGTGTGCAAATTATGTTTTAATATTAAATATACTCTTTATTTTAGCACCACTATAATTTATTTTGATAAAGTTATCTAAACAACATGAAATACATCACCTTATTCAAGAATTCATTTTCTCTTTCACATTTTTTCCTTTGGTAAATACAGTAGTAATTCCATCCTGCAGTGTTTTTTTTCCATGATTATAGTTATCTGAGGTCAACCACAATTTATGATGAAGTCTTCCTCCATCCTGCTTGGGACATGAATAATCCCTTTCTCCAGCGTACATTGTATGTGTGTCAGCAATCCACTAGTCTTGTAGTGACCTTCTCAATAATCAGATCAACTGTCATGGTACTAAAGTGCTTATATTCAAGTAACCCTTATTTTACTTACTAATGGCCCCCAAACACCAGAGTGGTGATTCTGATAATCGAGATATATGCCATAAAGTGAAAAGGTGAAAGTTCTTGACTTAGTAAGAAAGGAAAAAGAATCTCATACTGAGGTTCCTAAGGTCTATGGTACAATAAGATATTTTGAGAGACTACATTCTCAAAACTTCTATTTTAGTATATTGTTATAATAGTTCTATTTTATAATTAATTATTGCTGTTCAATCAGTTTTTCTTCTTACAGGTCAGGAAAAGCCCTCAGAGCAAGAGATGAGTGAAATTAAACACCCTGAAACAATAAACAGATACGGAAGTTTAAACTCTTTGGAGTCAACATCATCATCAGGCATAGGCAGCTACAGTACACAGATGTCTGGCACTGATAATCCAGAACAATTTGAGGTCCTAAAGCAACAAAAAGAAATAATTGAACAAGGAATAGATTTGTAAGTGTCAAATTGTAAGGGGAAATGTTATTAATAATTCCAGTATTGTACCACCTCTATTCTGGGTTTCTCCTCAACCACTCATGATTTTTATTCCTTTCTTATTACTGTTTACAGTGAGTTAAATGGGGGTTAGTTCTCTTGAATCCAAGAATTCTAATAACTTCTTATTTAGCTTCCCTTATTCATGCCATTCTAGCCCAAACAGACTGATAATACCCGATCCAGCATCTCTTATCATAGAGATTAAATGAACTTCAACTGTTCAGTTTTTCCTTCCACTTTTAACTTCATTATAATATCCCCCGTTGTATTTCCTAATCAGAGGATAACTCAAAAAAATGTTTAAATACTAAACTTCTAATAATCAGCATTGCTCCTTTATAGATTTTATGTTTCCTCCAGTTGTGTTATAAGCATATTGCTCTTATTAGGGATATGATCTTGTCAATGTTTTCATTTTTTTGTTGTTGTTAATGAGGTAATCATCTTCCTTTTCATCCTAATTACTATGCCAGACCCTGATCTTATGAAATCAGTTTTCCTGCTAAGTTTTGTGATGTCAGCCTACTTCTAGACTATTTCCTGTGTGAATATCACCCAGCAGGCTCTTCCTTTTAGTGCGCCCCCCCCACCCCCGCCAAAGAGATGCAATAAGATGAATCTGGTTACTGTGGTGGTAGAGCTCTTACCTAGCATGTATGATAGAGGCCCTGGGTTCAATACTCAGCCCTTGGGTTGGGGATTGGGGTTCTAGCTATTGTAATCTGTTTTTAAAAAAATTCCCTTGCATGTTTACTTGGTTTGCTACTTCTGCTTTAAAGCTTTCCTTCCTGATACTTTTTAATGCCTTCTGTTGTAAACCTATTAAGTCCCAAGTTTTTAATTCTGCGGGTATTTCAACAAAATCATCACGTGTACATTAAAATAGGTTGGAAATCATAATATATGTAGCTTATATATTCTTTATTATCATTAACAATGAAAATACGGATTGTCCTATAAATAGGACACTAGGACAATATAGTATCTTTTACACATATAGGCTATTTTACAAATAGGATATTGGGCAAATGTGATATCCTTTCATATATAATATAATATATAAATAAGGGCATTTCATGACCTTTTCAACAGTAATTTTGGTAGAAGGGAGTGAAATACTTCAAACAAAGGGTTACATTTCATTATTGACAATATATTGTCAGTTTTGCACAACATGGCTTGTTCTGACATTGTTGTTCTTGTCGTTTGAGAGTAATATGACTTCTCATGAAAATCTGTTATCTTAGAAAATAGTAGATTGGAGCTGGGGCTGGGGCTCAGTGGTAGAGTCCTTGCCTAGCATGTGTGAGGCACTGGGTTCCATCCTCAGCACCACATAAAAATAAATAAATAAAGGTATAAAAATACAAAAAAAAAGAAAAAGAAAGAAAATAGTAGGTTGGGAGTATTATCCCTACTGGGTTCTCACTGCTTTGTTTTAGGTAAGCTAACTAGATGTCTCTTTTGAAATCCAACAAATTTATGAGATCCTTCTTGTTCATAAATTTGTGCATTTACAATACACATGTGAGTTATTCAAGTGAATAGAAGCTATTATCATTTTTTGCCTCTCCTAAAAGTGAACTATTTGGAAACCAGCCAATTGTTTTTATCCATACTACCATTGAAATTATAGGTACCCACTACCTTTGGCTGAGGCATATTGACTCTATTCTGTATTTTTTTCCGTCATTTGAACTTTGCCCAGTGGTTTTACTGTATCATAGTTGGTTCTAACAATGACATGTTTTTTATCTATTTTAAAATAAGAATTTCATGATTTATATCAAATCTGTAATCATACAACCCTCCTGCTTGTTTTTTCATCAGTGTTACTGGTTTTAGATGATGCTTCTTTAGACTTTTTTTTTTCCCCTCATGTAAGTTGGAATCCAATATCTCCAAAGCATACCAACAAGTCAGAACCAGCAAATAGATTGTTGAAAAGTACAGTGTGATACTTCAGCATTTGTAGGATTACCTTACTCCCAAGCAAAAGATCATTGTTGGGTCCTTCTTGAGCACTTTTCCCACAATACAAGTCAAAGTTAAAGCAATATCCTGATACTGTTCACAATCCCCAGAATTTATAACCAAATCTATGGGCTTCCCTCTTATAAATTGTTTCAGTGAATTGTGTCTATAATATCTGATAATAATTTCATCCATATTCTTCAGAGATACAAAATTTCATGCATTACTTTAGAATTACACTTGTTAAAGGATGAACTTAAAAACCTTTAATACTCTTCTGCTATTCATTATTGTTGCAAAAAAAGTATGATACTTATTAGTTCCTGGAAATAGTTTCTTGACATAGCATTTTTGACAGTAGGTACACCCAAATCACATCATTTGACCAGTAGTTTCTTGTGGAGGGTAGCTTATGATAACCCGAAAAAAATTAAGAATTCCTAAAAACGTTTTTACTCATTTACACTAAGTTCTTCAGATTGATTCTATGAAATACTTCAGATTGGTTCTTTCTTTTTGTAGTAGTACACATCATATATTTCAGGTGTCAAGAGTCCTTCAAAAATCTCTACCAGGCTGATATTACTCTTAACGAATTTATCATTTTTCTCAAGCATTCAGAATAAGTGTTTTGTCTAATGTTCTTTGGAGTATAGAAACACAGGTCATAACTTGTCAACAAATACCACAAGTAAGCAACAACTTGATATTTTTTCATGCATTCTCCTATTTATAGAATAGCTATTTTTGAACATGGATAATTTGAAATACGGTGTATTCTCTGAAATGAAATAACAACCAGTTCTAAGAAATCCTTTCATGAATGTGGTTTTTTTTTTAATTCATTTTTATTGTAAACAAATGGGGTACATCTTGTTTCTCTGTTTGTACATGAAGTAGAGGCATACCGTTTTTGTAATCATACATTTACCTAGTATAATAGTTTTTGATTCATTGTTATTTTTTTTCTTCCCCTCACCCCTCCCACCCCTCTTATCCCTCTATACAGTCCCTCCTTCCTCCATTCTTGCCCCCCTCCCACCCCCATTATGTGTCATCATCTACTTATCAGCGAGATCATTTGTCCTTTGGTTTTTTGAGATTGGCTTATCTCACTTAGCATCATATTCTCTAATTTCATCCATTTGCCTGCAAATGCCATAATTTTATTATTCTTTATGGCTGAGTAATATTCCATTGTATTTATATACCACAGTTTCTTTATCCGTTCATCCATTGAAGGGCATCTAGGTTGGTTCCACAGTCTGGCTATTGTGAATTGAGCAGCTATGAACATTGTTGGGGCTGCATCTCTGTAGTATGCTGATTTTAAGTCCTTTGGGTATAGGCCGAGGAGTGTGGGATAGCTGGGTCAAATGGTGGATCCATTCCAAGCTTTCTAAGGAATCTCCACACTGCTTTCCAGAGTGGCTATACTAACTTGCAGCCCCACCAGCAATGTATGAGTGTACCTTTTCCCCCACATCCTCACCAACACCTATTGTATGAATGTGGTTCTTATGTGACATATTAGTAATGTATATAATATTTTGTTCCATTGAACATTTAGTAAAAATAACTTTTGCAATAAAGTTTATGCCATTTTCAATAATGAGTTTAAAAATACTTTCCAAGCCAGGCGTGAGCCACACCTGTAATCCCAGCAACCGGGAGGCTGAGGCAGGAGGATCACAAGTTCAAAGCCAGCCTTAGCAACTTGGTGAGACCCTAAGTAACTTAGCAAGACCCTCTCTCAAAATTTAAAAATAAAAAAGACTAGGGGTGTGGCTCAGTGGTTAAGTGCGCCTGGGTTCAATCTCCTATACTCCCTGCTCCACATTTTTTCTTTCTAAATCTCTAATCATTCACCCATTTTCTCAAAAGAGTAGAAGTCTAAAAATATAAGTATTTCAGCATTAATGATAAGTGGTATGGGTTTTAATTAGAAAAAAATTTCTAAAAACATGCACATATTCTTTGTTATAAAATTATAAAATCTTATAAAATGGTCCCAGGAAATAGCCATCAATATTTCATTATTTCTAGGTTTTCAGTCCATATTTGTCTAAGTCCCATCTTTTTCCAATATTATGCTAAGTCCTAGGGAAACTAGATGAATGAGTTGACCTTTCTTTCTGAAGAGCTCACTGTCTAGTATATAAGCAACCATGTATATTGAAATTCTGTTGGTCATTCAGCAAGCATACATTTGGTACTTGGAATTATGTGCACTGGTCATTGTATTCAAGATTATAGTCCAAATATGAGCAAAATATATAATTTTAAATCCTACATTAGCACAGTGTTACACAAAGTGCTGCCAAGGTAAGATAATTCTATTTGAAGTCTTGAGGAGTGAGGGAGAGTAGTTAGGCATAGTCATTGGGCTTCAAAGTGGAATCTCCCTAGTTTTCTGTCCTCTCAGCCACTTTACTTGCTTTTGCCATCATGTAGTCATGAACGAGAATGCTTTTATGGAGCTATGGTCCCTGTATACTCCTTTCCTGACACCACTGTATCCTGTTCCCTTTGGCTTTCTGACCACCTCATCTTAGTCTAGTTATGGGGTATTTTTCTCCTGAATTCTTCTTAACGTTGCCATAGTTCTTTTCTCCAGCCCCTTCCTTTTCTTGTTTTGTCTCTCTCCTTAAGTGATTATATTCTTTTTCTTATCTGTGTGATAATACCTCACAACTCCCGAGCGTTAATTTTTAACATACACACCTCTACTGAGGTTCAAGACTCATTACTAGCCTGTTAGGATCTCCACTGGATATTGCATAATTTCTCATGCATAGCATGTGTATGACCAAAATTATCAGTCTCTATTCTCACCATAGTCAATACCTCCATACTCTTATCCAAAACAGTAAGACAAATAGAAATTCCTATTCTTTCTGTATTTGTCATTTAGGCTAATGACTCCAGCATGCTACTAAATTTATAGACTAGAATCCTAAGAGTAAGCTTTAATTTTCCCCTTACTCTTAGATCTAATATGTCACTATGTCCTGTCAATTCTACTTCCTGAATATCTCTGCAGTCCATACTCTTTTTCTGTATCTTCCACAAGGTATATCATTTAAAGTCCAACTGCTACCAGTTCTTGCCTTGACTAGTATAACCTTTTTCTTCAAATTTTTATTTTTTTTTTAGTTGTCAGTGGACCTTTATTTTATTTGGATGCAGTGCTGAGAATCAAACCCAGTGCCTTACACATGCTAGGCAAGTGCTCTACCACTGAGCTACAATCCCAACCTCCAGTATAATCTTTTAATTGGCTTGCTTTTCTTCAGACTTTTCTCAAATGAAAAGTTTTTTCCATTTTCCTTGCTCTTGAAGAATAAACCAAAGCTTGTTGTGATAGCAGGTTGTACCTTCAGTATTTGGAGCTGCAAGTCTCTAAACTTCATTTCCTGTAAAGTCTCTGTCTCACTTAGTTCCAAAAATGCAGAGCTATTTATTACTGTTTCATGCTGTTTCATGGTTTTGTATATGAGTATGACTTCTTTTCTGGGATGTTTCTTCTATTTCTTATAAAAGTTGTAATCATTCATCATAATCCAGTTCTAGAATCACCTTCCACAAGAAATATATTGTGACCATCTTAGTTATTAGTCACCTCTTCCATGTTGTGTTCTTACTTTGTTCCATTTGTTCTATTTTTAAAATTGAGTTTTCTTTCATTAGAGTGAGAGCTTCAGGAAAGTGGGGATCATGTTTTATCTTGGTGAAAAATGTTTGCTTTTAATTAACAGAGTGGCTGTGCTTCAATTAGAATGCAACAGGGGACTCATTAAGAACATTCCAGACAAATAGAATGACTGTGCACCAGCACCAAAGGAGAGGGAGGACATTTGAGGACTTTTATTCAGTATGGCAGTGCAGGGTGAGGGAAAGTGGCAGGAGGTAAGATGAGAGAATTGAGTTGAATCTGGATTATAGAAGGCCTTACTCTCCATGAAAAGCAGTTTTTGTCTTGTTTCTTTTGGCATTGGCATGCTGATGAAGGGTTTTAAGCAGAGGAGTGGCATCAGATTCCTGTTTGGAGAAATGACCTTGCAGCAAGCCTGAAAGGGTAGACTAGAATGTGGGCAAAACAAGACACAGGGAGATCATTTAGGAACTCTTGCAGTAACCCAGATGACAGGTGATGAGGCATTAAGGTAATGAAAGTAGGAAGAAAATTTGTAAGTGACATTTGAGTTGACTCTTTAAATATATGGGAAAGTTCCCCTATGAGTGGATCTGATAAAGAGCATATAGAAAAATAGTCTCTACAGTTCATTATGTTTAGGGAATGCAATAGGACATATAGGAGCAGGTGAGAGATGAACTAGAACTATGTTTTGTTTTGTTTTGTTTTGGTTTTGTACTGGAGGTTGAACCCAGGGCCTTGGGCATGCTAGACATGCACTCTACCAACTGAGCTATATCCCCAGCCTAGAAGTAGAACTGTATTTGAATTTTGTGTGCCATTCTAATCTGTTTGGACAGATAAGGCAGGGCTACTTGAAGATTAAGGGAAAATGTATATTGAAAAGTATGAGGTAATTAGTACTCACATCCTTACCCAAAGTTCATCTACTATGTGACATTGTCTCTAATCATGTAATTGAACACTGTTTTTATGGATCAGAAAATATGTTATCTTACAACAAAAAGTCTGTGAAATGACCTGGATCAGTGATAAAGAAGGCCTTCCACGGGAGACTTCTTTTTCTTTTCTGTTTCTTTTTGACTGGCAGTTGAATCCAGGGACACTTTACCATTGACCTGTATATCCCAGTCCTTTTTATTTTTCACTTTGAGACCAGGTTCCATTAAATTACTAAGGCTAATCTTGAACTTGGGATCCTCCTGCCTTAGCCTCCCCAGTCACTGGGATTACATGTGCACCACCATACCCAACTCATGTGAGACTCTTCTAAGAAAAAAAGAATAAAACTTAGTAAAATGTAGCATTTTTGTACATTCATGTATTGATTATCTTAAATAAGATCCTGTGTTCTAAGTGCTATCAGAAAATTAATTTACTATAGTTTAAGATCCTCTTTTTTTTAATGTTCCTGTTAACATTAACATCATCTAGATTTAATAAGAAACCAAAGAGAGGAATACAGTACCTCCAAGAACAAGGGATGCTTGGCACCACACCTGAAGATATTGCCCAATTCTTACATCAAGAGGAAAGATTAGACTCTGTAAGAATACCATTTTATTTCATTTCTTCCCTGCAAAATTCTTTTTAAGTTATTAATACATACTATAACCCCTTTAAAATGCATTCCTAAATATGTAAGAAAATAAAACCTAAAGAACAACCTGGATTACATATGAATGTATGTTTATCTAAATATGTAAATATTACATAAATTTTGCTTTTTGTATTTTCTAAAGGTAGAATATCTTGATTTTTTAAACAAATCTAAGTACATTGAGCGCATTTAACTTTTATGTTTAAAATTAATCTGGTAGTTAAAACCTGTGAATGTTACAGGTTTTTCTTCTTTTTAAATGGCTGTGAGGCAAATGCAGTAAACTATTAGAATATCAGTTTCTATCTTTTGTTTTTATGTTAGACTCAAGTGGGTGAGTTCCTGGGAGATAATGATAAATTTAATAAAGAAGTCATGTATGCATATGTGGACCAACATGACTTCTCAGGAAAGGACTTCGTTTCAGCCCTTCGAATGTTTCTTGAAGGATTTCGTCTTCCAGGAGAAGCTCAAAAAATTGATCGATTAATGGAAAAATTTGCTGCAAGATACCTAGAATGTAACCAAGGGTAGGTAAGATTCTTATATTCCTTTTGTGAACTATATCCATGATAGTGTGCTAGGAAGGATCAGGGTTTCGGAGATAATAGGACATAATCCCCTTCCCTCAAGAAAATTTACGTTATCTACAGGTAGAAGTAATAAGTCACATTAATAAAAATTTTATTATGAGATACAACATAAATTCTAAGAAAATTAAAAGTATTTTGGTTTTGTGATGACTTACTCAAGACTATGAAACAGTAAAAGTTTATAATAACATGTGCATTTATTTTTCTAGACAAACCCTTTTTGCTAGTGCAGATACTGCTTATGTTTTGGCTTACTCAATTATCATGTTGACCACAGACCTTCATAGTCCACAGGTATGTGTTTTCTTCTACATCAGTTTTACAATGAGGAGTAAAAATCACATATATTCTTTTGAATTCAGTAAGTACTAGTTGAAATTTTATCTTATAGAGTTAAACTGGTTAGTTACCAAATTGGTACTTTTAGAGTGGGTGTACATTTTACAAAAGCAATCTGTTAGTTAATTCTAAGTAGACTTTTGAGTATATGAAAAAATGTATTTATCATTCCATAATTGACAGTTTGTAACAGTTTTAAGATAAAAGTTGTTTGTATATACTTGTCACAAGAAAAAACACTTTTCATAAACCATCTTTTTTTTAACGTTTCAAACTTAAACAATGGAGAAATCAGTGGCCTTCATAGTTGCCAATTTATGGCCAGTCTTCTAGTTACATCCCTTACTTCCTCCAAATAATTTTGAAGTGAATTCCAGAAATCATATATCATTTCATCTGTATTTATTTCAGTATGTACCTCTAAAAGAGAAATGTTATATTTAAACCATAACCACAATTTTAAATTTTTTTGCAGTTTGAGATTAAACTTTGCAGTACATGGATTTTTTTTGGGGGGGGGGGTGTTCAGAGATGTTTAAGATTGGGTTGATAAGGAAAGTATATGTTAACTTGAGATGGAATTCACCAGAATGAACAACTGTGAATGTGCCACAGATTGACTTGGTTTTATATTAGCTTTTTTTTTTTTTAAATACATTAAGATTGTCATCATTTAACACTTACTTTTGGCATATTATTCACATTATTGTCAAAGCAGCCCATCTTTGGCATTTTTGTTATCCAGTATGATTACTTTTTCCCATGGCAATCCATAGATAATGATTTATTTAAATATCGTTGTTATCAAAGCAATCTGTTAGTTAATTCTAAATAGACTTTTGAGTATTTGAAAAAATGTCTGTATTTTTGAACTTAGAACCTGGACTAACATATCTTTATTTTTAGATTATTCTTTTAAAGACATTTGGTTTTATAAACATAAGCAATATCACATATGACTACGCCATATCTTCTAAACGTGGGAATTTGTGTTATTTTGAAAAATGTTAAAAATTCCTTTTATATCTTTTCATAAGCACTCAGATTGTTAGAGTTGTTGAACATATACCAGTGAGGGAGCATTATCTTAATAGCATTTTGTCTTCAGACTAAGAGATTTGTCCATGAAGTATGCTTGATGTTCTAGCCTAGTGGTAGTAACTGCTTCTCAGACTGTTCCTTATCAGACCTCTAGTGTCCATGTACTGATGTGCATATGAGTTCCTATAAAGCTAAGTAGTCTGTTAGAAAATTTAACTCATAATCTTGGCCCCAGGTGATTTATGAGTAAGGACCATAAGAACCATAACTAGTAACATCATTTTTTAAAAATACAGGTAACTTAAAGGAATTCCATAAAACCAGTTTTTCTCATTGTTAATTTTTTTCAAAGTTCAAATATCGGTGAATTTTAGCAAGCTATTTATCTACCTTATTCACCTAAAATATTTACCTTTTGTATATAATATGAATCAGAAGGTTTTATTAAAAAAAAACTTGAGGTATAATTAAAATATTTGTGTGTATGCGTTTACCTTAACGTTCACTGGGTAGTATCAACCAGCTTTGTGTGATTTAAACACTGAAATAGGCACAGCTTATTTCAGGTAAGTGAGAATAAAATTCAAGAGTTGAGCATTGCATAAAAGATGTCAGGCTAAGAAAAGTAGGATTATGTTTTATACTGCTTCCACAATTCTACCACAGCAGAAATGTGCCACGGTGTGCTTCTGCTCAAACCCAAATGTACAGACATTTTGCCATATTCAAAATTTATAGATGATTTTTATATTCCTTTACCTTTTATTGACAGTTTCATTATTCTCAGTCTCTTTTTCCAAATGCATATGTCAGAACTTCAGGGAAATGGCTTGCTTACATTCATATTTTTTAGTGCCATGATTCAATGAGTTTTTAAAGTTATAATATTCTAGGTCCTTATTTCATTAATAATAAGTTCCTTGGTAATGTTTTTATATTTTTAAGGGAAAGCACTCCTACTAGTGCTTTTCTGCCTCCTTTACAAGAATAATGTCTCATAGAGATTAATCTCTCAGAGAGAATGTTATCTGGTTTTAAATAAATTTCAACTATAGTTATTTTTGCATCTGCCATTTTAGAAAATCAGCTTTTAATTCATTGGCAAAATGTTTATGTTCTTCTGCACTAATATTTGAATCTTCTTGATTCTGTTTCAGACAATTGTTTTGGCCTTAAAAGAGAGCTCTTAAATCTTAGGCAAAACAAATTCATTATCTAGTCGTCCTCCTTTCTTATCACATACTCATATCCACATCAGAGCAAGGTGAATCCCTGTATGCCAAAAGGGGTCTTTTCTTTATTCCCTTCATTTTCCATGACTTCCTTTTTTTTTTAGAGAAATGTTTTATTGAATGTTTTCTACTTTCAGTCTTCAGGGTATTTATAAAATCTCCTGAATATTCAGTTTCCTAAAAATGAGTGAATTTTTAATGTTAATTTTAGGGATTATAATGGTTTTTCCTATCTAGGTTAAAAACAAAATGACAAAGGAACAGTACATTAAAATGAATAGAGGTATTAATGACAGTAAAGACCTTCCTGAAGAGTACCTGTCAGCCATCTATAATGAAATAGCTGGGAAAAAGATATCCATGAAAGAAACAAAAGAACTAACAATCCCTACAAAATCAAGTAAACAAAGTAAGTATCTGAATCAATTGAACCCTGGTGTGTACTGGGGAAAAACATGGTTTCTTAAAAGAGTTTTTTATTTGATTTAAAATAAAGCAACCCCGTATAAATTTGGGATAGAACCATGTTTTGACAAGAAGTATTATACACAGTTTGGTGATTTGATTGTATTGTTTTCCACATTCTGAAGAAAGTACACTGACCAATGATCAATGAAAAACTAAATAATTGCACATTAGTGTTCATTTTATATATACTTGTTTAGCAGTTAATCTTAGCAAGAATTTGGAGGCCAAAGAGTTTTGTTAGACCACCCCACAATAAGATTTCAACTCTGTCTTATTTTCCTGCCTCCTTTTCATCTGTAATCTACATAATCTTCTTTATATCCATCATTAAACATAAACGAAAACTGAAAGTAACAGTGACTAGAAGAGGTGGGGAAGGTTAGGATCACTGAAGTTGGAAATGATTACTTCAGTCTACAAATTATGCCACTGTTGAGTCCCTAGATCTAACCAGTAGTAGGAGCCAACTGTGGACCCATTTCTGGTCTAAACACTAAGTACATGTAGGCAGTGGTGATTAAATTAGAGCTATGATCTGTTCACAGGACATTCCTGGCCCTTTTAGGGTAATGACTCTAGAATATAGCCATAATATATATAGAAAGAGGATTACTATCTTTCTGATCATTTCTATTTGGAAGTGAAATCTCAAGCTTGAGCAGATTACAGTAACTGCTGACAGGAGAAAAGTAATAAAGTTCTTGAGCTCTGTCTATTTCTAAAAGTTGAATTTTAAGAATCAGAGGCTAGGGAGATAATGTCAGTAAGGATATAATATATTTTCAAATACTACAGGGCATTATATTCTAGGGGATTTTGGTAAATTCACCCTCACATTACAAATGAGGATACATGTGTCCAGAGAGATTAGGAAAAAGAATCAGAAACTATTAGCTGACTATAGAATAAAAAACTTATTCAGTCTCTGTTCCTAAAACAGAGAAGGTAAGTGGTAAAGCCAACTCTTAAACTAGTTCATCCTTGGCTGTTACTATGGTTGTTAGTGTTTTTTTCAGCTCTGCTTATAACATTAAGTACGTTAATCAAGGCTTCATTTTTATACTTGAGTAGGTGCCTGTTCTGTATTTAATGTTCTTCCTCTTACCTGTGTTATAACATACTCATATCCCTCTTTCTCTGCCCTCTTTTGTCTGTGATGGTACGAAATCCATGAGAAGCAGAAGGAAATGGTGATGTGCTAAAAATAATAAAATTACCTAGGAGTGTTAGGGACAGTGTTTTCTTGCTAACTCAGGACATCTTTCAAATGCACGAGGTACAAGGATCCCATTGCTTTTACCTCTTTTCTGCAGTTCTCCTATCCCACATTTGGAATGTTCCTTTAACACTTTCACTGTGACAATTCACCTGCTGTTGCTTACTCCTGACTCCTAGTCAAGGAATTATTTTTTAAAATTGTTCACCATTTAAAAGTGAACATTTCTATTGATATCTAGTAATTTACAATGTTGTGCATTCACCACCTCTGTCTAGATCTGAAATGTTCCATTAGCCAAAGTAAAGCCCTGAACCCATTAGGCAGTTATTCCCCATTTCCTTTCCCTCTAGACCCCTGGCAGATACCAGGCTACATTCTGTTTCTGTGGACTTAATCTATTCTGGATATTTCATGTAAGTTGAATCATACAATATATGATCTTTCGTGTCTTAGCTTCTTAGGACCATTTTTACTTAATATTAATTAATGGTGTTTATTTGACAGTAAAAAATCAAAATAGCATTTTAAATACTTAATAATGCCAATTATGTTTATTGTTTCAGATGTAGCCAGTGAAAAACAAAGAAGACTTCTATATAACTTAGAAATGGAACAGATGGCCAAGACAGCTAAAGCACTTATGGAGGCTGTGAGTCATGTTCAGGCACCTTTTACAAGTGCAACACATTTGGAGCATGTGAGGCCTATGTTTAAGGTTAGAATTACTAGTAACTTTTGATTACAATATACATTTATATAATTTTATTCAGCATGTTTTTCAGTTAAAGTATAGTAATAGAGCACATTTGACCTGGAACAATAGCCTGTTACTTAAGGCATAGTGGATATAAAATGAAAGAAAATGAGAACAGGTATGTACTATAAGTAATTAATAGGCACATGATCTTAGGAATTAGAAATCTTTTGAAGAATGATCATTAATCCTTGGCTTGTTTTTCTCTAAGTGACTTGGACTGAAACCTTTGAGTTTAACTCATATTTCAATATGATGCTAAGGCTCTTGCTTCTAGTCTATGAACTAACGTAAGGGTTCTGAGTGTGCCTGGAATCCAAAAAGCAGGTTAAGGATAAGAAGGGAATATTATTTGTGTTTGTGGATTGATTTAGTAAGACTGATGCTTATTGGTTCTTTGCAGTTTGATTTCCCTTTACTTCTTCATTCTCCTATTCTGTCCTTCTCCAAATTCCAGAATGAGTAAGCAGTGTATCATTAGTATTAAAGGGAAGTAGACGAGAATCAGTTCATTTTGAAAAGACAAAGTGAGTGAAGTGTTTCAGTTCATAAGACAGTCTGGTAAGATAGTCTGTGGAGACTGAAGATCATAATTCCAGTTGTCATTCTAATTCTAGCTATATATGTATAGGTAGTGAAAAATGACAAGATTTCTATGCTTGCTTTTAGCTCTAGTATTTTCTAGTTCTGCCCCAACTTTAAGGTCTCAGTGTTACTAAAAGTATCTATAAAAAGTTGATGAAGAATTATGGGGTAAGAGAGGGAGCTAGGGAGACAGTATTAAAAGGAATAGTGAAGTGTAGCTGGCCATATCTTTTAGAATAAAACAGAGAAAGATATTGAAACAAATACTTTTAATCATGAAATTTTTGAAGAGCTTTTGTTTTAAATAATTGTATACCTTTATTTTGCTTTTCTTTTCAGATAACTCTTTTTTGGTGAGGGGGAGTTTTTGTCATTGTTAGACAAAATAAGAAATGTACCATAATCTGCTCAGAAAAAAAAAAAATGACTCTGTTTAGGTACTACTTTTCTACCTTAAATAGTTTGAGCATACCATGTATAGAATTTTATATCTTGCTGTTTCTCATATGAGTGTTTCTCTGTTTAATTAAAAATTCTTCTAGACAACTTTTATAATCTAGTCTCTGGATTAACTGTAGTTATCTAAACATCCTCCAACCTAAACTTAATCTTTCACCAGACTCAGTGGTGCACACCTGTAATTCTAGCAACTCAGGAGGCAGAGGCAGGAGGATTGCAAGTTCAAAGCCAACCTCAGCAACTTGGCGAGACTCTAAGCAACTTAGTGAGACCCTGTCTCAAAATAAAATATAAAAAGGACTGGGGATGTGGCTCAGAGTTCAGTGCCCTGGGTTCAATCCCCGGTACCCCTGCCCCTCCAAAAAAAAAAAAAAAAAAAAAAAGAATCAATCTTTCCCCTGAATGCCATTTCTACTACCACTGCCTTCTTCCAGAAATCCTTATTTCCATCTTTGATCACTATAGTACTCTCCTAACTGGTATCCTTACAGCAACTTTTATATTCCTCTATCCATTTACAAAGGCCATAGTGATTTTTTAAAATACAAAATGAAATGCCACTTTCTTCCTTAAAGCTTTTTTTTTTTCATTACCTCTTTTTATTAGATTTTCATAACTGAATAGAAATAGGTAAGGCGGGTACTATTTCCCCTAGTTTTATGACCTAGATTATTGAAATTTAGAGTAACTTTGTGACTGCAGTGTCCCCTAGACCAAACAGGTACCTTAACTCAGGTTTCCTGAATCTCCTTACATTGACTTTGAATGATGTTATGAAACCTAAAATTTCTGTGGTCTTACTCCACCTACTTCTCTGAATGTCATAGATGGACCTCTTCTCTTTCTATTCTATAATCACATTAGCATTCTTTCAGTTTCTAAAATGTCTCACATTCTTTTCAGAGTGTTCATATAATGTCCTTTGTCTAAAATGTTCTTTCCTTTTTCTAAGTAATTTTCAATTTGAATGTCATCTTCTCAGAGTTCTGCCTCTAACCCTTCCATTCTAAATTAGTTTCCTTTTTATAACATACTATTCTTTTCCCTCATTATATTTACAATGGTTTGTTTGATTATTTATACATTTACACAGCACACATACACACACGTGTGTTTATGAGGCAAGGGATTATGTTTGTTCACTTTTTCCAATATATAGCATAACTCCTGGCTTGTGGTAATTACTCAATAAATAAGCCTTGGCCAAGGAGACAGACTGAATGATAAATTCCTCGAATTAAATTTATGATATTAAGGGTGTAAATATTTGGGGAGGGGCGCTTTACCATTGAGCTACATTCCCAGCCCTTCTTATTTTTATTTTGAGACAGGGTCTCACTAAGTTGCTGAGGCTGGCCTCGAACACAATCCTCCTGCCTCAGTCTCCCAAGTAGCTGGGGTTATAGGTGTGTGCCCCCATGTTCAAAGGGTATAAACAATTTTAAGATTTTTTTTAATGCATTGAAAATTGTATTTCACAAAGGTTCACAGTTATAAACAGGCAGTTTCACTATCTCCAGAATATTATTTAGGTGTAATTTGATAAGAGATACTGTCTTTGATTCCCAGTGAAGTTAAACCTTAGTTGATAAGACTACACTTCATATGCTTCTGATAGCATCCCTCTGTGGTGTCATCTTCAAGTATTATAATTGTAAAGAATATGAGGTTTGGAGAGATTAAGTAAGTAACAGGGCAAAGACTAATAAGAAAATAGATACTGTGGATTATATTCCTTTTGTTTAAAGATTATAAGCGTTTACTTCTAAATTTTCTGGAGTTCAGAAGCAAAGCTCTTGAGTAATTCTATATTTCTTAGAAATACTAAAAACTTCATAGACCTTTAAAAAATTCCAGTTGTCATTTCTCTAGTACACTGATAAAAACATTTTTCATCTTCTTGGCTGTATGGATGCACAGTTTCGCTGCTGCTGCTGCCTTTTGAAAAACTTTTGTCAAGGTGGGGATAAAACCTAGGGGCCTCACCACTTGCTACTCTAGTGATTTTTGCTTCTTGATGACTTATTAAAAGCAGTGAATATCCTTACATCAGATATTTCAAAATGTATGTTTTGTTTTTTAATTTGTTGTTGTCATTGTTGTAGATGGACACAATACCTTTTTATTTATTTATTTGTTTTTATGTGGCACTGAGGATCAAACCCGATGCCTCACAAGTGCTAGGCAAGCTCTCTACCACTGAGCTACACCCCCAGCCCTCAGAGTATATGTTTTGATATTAGGATTTTCCATAGTCAAAAAATAACCCTTTTTGGTTTTATATAAGCTTTATTAAGTATTCAGAGTTAATATTGTCTACCTAGTAACCAGAGATATCACTGTCTTGATGTAAAACATTTTTTAAAAATAAGCTAAATAATGTTCAGGCTTAAAGAAAAGAGAATAATATAATTTGTTGCAAATAGGAAAATGATTAAAAGAATTTTATTGGAAATAAAGAATCTATGAATTATTGCTAGGATCAAAACTTGCAAAGAGAGATTTCTCAAGTCAGGGGTAAACTAATATTTTTTACAAATATTCACTATTCCCAACTTTTATCAATATGAATAATTTTATAGATGTTGTTCTTAAAAATATGTCCAAGGTTATTTACTGATTTTGTGATCTTTCTTTCCCACTTAAGTTCAGACAGCATTTTATAGTTTGCCTCCCTTTCTCTAAGATGGCATTCTCTAAGATGGCATTCTAGATAACTATGCCATTTTTAACTTTTTAATTTTTAATTTTAAACATTTTTAATTTTTCTAGTTGGCCTGGACACCTTTTCTGGCTGCTTTCAGTGTGGGTCTGCAAGATTGCGATGATACCGAAGTAGCCTCTCTTTGCCTAGAAGGAATAAGATGTGCAATCAGAATTGCATGCATTTTCAGCATTCAGGTAATACAGAATTTTACCTTCATAAATCAGTCTGCAAAACATTGATTATTTATTATTTAGTACATTTCAATAATATTTTATGATGAAATCTATGTAGTTCAGTTTACAGTACATTTTAATATCTAACTTATTACAAACTGATTTCAAATTTGTGATAGCATTTAAATGAATCTTAATGTTTAATTTTTGGAAACACTCTGATGGAAAGGGAGGTTCTATACTGATCGTTCTAAAATTTGTATCTTTGATTACAGTTTTTTCTCTATAGAATATTAGCTATATAAAAAGTATCCAAGACTTTGAATTTCTATGTATTAGAGTACTTATTTAAATGTTATTTCTTCACACTTATTGAATCATATTATATAAAATTTTTATTTATTTTATTTTAATTTATTTTGTATTATGACTTAAGCCGAAGAACAAATTATCTTTAAGTAAACCAAGTACCTAGGACTTACGTATCAAGAAAATGGCCCTTTTTTTTAGTATATATACTGTATCTGAGGATAAATTTTAACCAAACTTTTCTGTATTTTTTTGTAAACCCATTTCATATTTAATTGTGAATGTTTTGGCTTAGTACATAACAAAGCACAGTTGAACTGTACAGAAAACAATTAGCAAGTTTATAAATCAGGATTTTGCTAATCTTCACAGTACTTAACACAAAAGTGCTCAATAAATATTTTTTTACTGTATGACTTCATTTGTTACAGCCAAGATCTCAGCTTGAATTGATGCCTCCATTGCTTTTGAATTTTAGGAAGTTATACCTTTTCTGTTTTATCATTTTATAACATTGTGGCATTGTGTGTAATTCATGACATATGATTTATAAAAGCTAAACAATGACTTGTTAGTATGGATTTAGAGATGAGTCAATCTGCTGTATTTAAAACCATGTAAATATAATTTTTTCTTTTTCTTTTTTTTTTTAAGCTGGAAAGAGATGCATATGTCCAAGCACTAGCAAGATTTACCTTACTCACAGTGAGTTCTGGTATTACTGAAATGAAACAGAAGAATATTGATACAATAAAAACACTTATCACAGTGGCTCATACAGATGGAAATTATTTAGGAAATTCGTGGCATGAGGTATAAATATTTTATTTTCCACTTTGCAATTTGGTTTATAAAATGAGCATTAACTAAATATTCTGTCACTGACATAGTTAAGTGGGAAGTTACATTTAAAATAAGTACATTTTTATAATATTTTATAATGAAATCTATGTTTAAATTCTAGCTGCATGTGTTTAAATATTTTACAGGATATTTAAAACATAGAATTTACATTTTCTTCTTTTTTTAATGAAGATTCTAAAGTGCATCAGTCAATTGGAGCTGGCACAACTTATAGGAACTGGAGTGAAACCTCGGTACATTTCCGGAACAGTGAGAGGCAGAGAAGGATCTCTGACTGGGACAAAAGATCAGGCTCCTGATGAATTTGTAGGTCTGGGGTTAGGTGAGAATTTAAAAAAATTTTTATAAAGTATCAAAAATTATTTTTAAGCTGTTTATTATAAATCACTTTATTGTAGCAATGAGATATAATTAGAGAAATTAAATAAAATACCCTTCATCTAGTCTTATGCAAGGTGACTAAGCAGGAAGCTAAGTCTTTTTGGCCTGATCTGGTTTGCAATTAAATAAATGACCCTTAATTTCAGTCTCCTACTTGGACCTGGGAGAAAGGTACAGTTAAATTATCTGTGTGAAAGGTAGTATAAGATAATAGATAGGTGGGACAACTGAAGGAAGTATTCACATTCATAAGCTTTTAAAGACCCTATGCAGGCCTACCCAAACTTATCTGCCTGTATAGAACCTTTACCTAAGGTTCCCCTACTATTCAGTATGGCCAAGAACTTGCAGATTTAACCCAATAGAACAAAAGAAATTAATAGCAAAAACAGAGCAGAAAAATTAAAGACAATACCCTTTTAGTCATAAATGGAAGAAATTCCACTAGGGAAGAAACAAAGTTTAACCTTTGGCCCTGAGTACTGTATTTCTGGGTTTGAATTCTGAATTGCTATCTGATTAAACGTGATGTTACTTTAACTGTCTCTCAGGTTGGGTTTCCACTTTTGTAAACTAAATATCCACTCATAAGATTGTTAAGATTAAATATGAATATATATGAATGGATTTAGCACGATTGTTGGGCTGTTAGACACTTTTGGAAACTGTCCATCCTCCCCACTCTACTTCCAGATAAGAATATAGAGGCATGATTTAAAGAGAACAATAAGGAATATGCTTATGATCCAGGAATGTTTGCCTTTTAAGGCTTTGCACTGTAACTTTACATTTCTGGACATTTTTTATCTTTTAGCAATTTCTCTGTTGCTGCTAGCAGGATAAGTTCTTAGGCAATCTAAGAAGATTTCAAACCTGGAAAAGGATCCATAGGGGAAGAAGTAAATACCAGGACCATGTGCTTTAAATGGACTGAGAAGAATTAGTTCCTGGTGCTAATCCTACTGCATCAATTAACAGTGCAGTTTGTCTCTCATTGATACCATAGAAGCTAGGTAGTATGAGGTCTGGGAGGTTTAAGGTTCCTACCTGATTCCTAGGTGATCCAGCAGCAGGATTTGGAATTGCCTGAGCACCCACATAGTAACTTAACATAACCTGAAAGTCCAACTTTAAACATTAGAACTGTAATTACTTCATGAGGTAGCATAAAGGACAATGAAAACTATTTACAAGCAAGGGAAGTGATTGTGCACTGATTGAATAGCTTTGCATAGGGAGTATGAGAAGGCCACAATAATTCTAAGTGTTCATTGCTAATGCTCAGTTTTGGTAAGTAGGACTATGGAATTAGGTTACTGTAAAATAAAACACTGGTAGAATATTTTAATCTTCTAAAAGTTTTAATAGACAAATAATGATATATGTTAATAATGTTTTCTATTATACTTGAAACGAGTTAAAATTAATTTGTTCATGGTGGTGTTGTGTAACTTGCATTACAAGGATATGAGAAGACTTGTCTTCTCCTTTCAGAAAAAGGGAATTTATGGAAAGATACATTTCAGAATTAGAAATGAAAAAACAGTTAAGGCTTTAGGACCACTCCAAAGACCAGTTACTCTCTCATACTTTATGCTTTCTCTTATACTATATACTTTTCTGTTTAGTCTGATCCATTTTCCACTCACCTCTAGTTCATTGTGCTCTCATTTTTTAGTTATACCCTGGAGGGGAACTAGCCTGTTGACTTGGCCCACATTGGACAGAGTCCACTCTTTAGGCTATCTTCATTGGTTATCATCCAGCTCATGTGGCAGATCTCTACCCCATCCCTCTGTGCCCACCTTCTTTGACAGTAGTTGCTTTTCTAAACCAGGTGGTATTGTGAGAATTTAAGCCAGAAGATGATGCATTGTAATCGAGTCAGTTGAAAACTAATATTCTCCTTTAACAACAGTATCCATGCACCAGTATCCATGTAATCAAGTTGACAGAATTGAATACAGTCTTTCAGTATCCATTTGGGATTGGTTCCCCTGAGCATACCAAAATACATAGACACTCAAGTCCTTTATATAAAATAGTGTAGTATTTTCATATAACCTATGCACATCCACATGTATACCTTAAATCATCTCTAGATTACTCACAATACCTAAGGCTTTTGTGAATAGTTATACTATATTTCTTAGGGAATAAGAAGAACAACAAAATGTCCATATCTGTTCAGTTACAGATATAATTTTTCCCCCAAATATTTTTCTTTCTTTTTTTAACTGCTGGTCTACATCCCCAAGTCCTTTTTATTTTTTATTTTGAAAGAAGGTCTCATTAAGTTGCTGAAGCTAGCCTTAAATTTAAGTTCCTCCTCCTTAAGCTTTCTAAGTTGCTGGGATTACAGGCAGTATTCCCACTGTGCCTGGCACCCCTGCAAATATTTCAGTCCACAGTTGGTTGAATCCATAGATGTTGTAACCCATGGATATGGAGCACTGACTGTATATATTTTTCCAACTGTGATGAAAGTCTTCACTTTTTGGAAACTTGAAGCTTACCACTTTTAAGAATACATAGCATATATAATTTTAAAAACTTATTTTCCTGTACTGGGGATTGAACCCAGGGGTGCTATCCCACTGTGCTATATCCCCAAAACTTTTTTTTTTTTATTTTGAGGCAGGTTTACTGCAGAGGCTAGCCTCAAACTTCTGATCCTCCTGCCTTAACCTCCCAGGTAGCTGGGATTATAAGTAGGTACCACTGTGCCTGGCTTAATTTTAAAATTTGAATCATATTCATTCTGGTTTTTAAAGGTACGTTAATATTTGAAAATGCAATGGCTTAATCTTATAAGTGTTTAGACAATACTCACAGCACATACATCTTCACTACTTAGCCTAAATAGGTTTGAGTAATTTGCTTGGTAAAACTAGAACTGTTTGACTATAATACTGTCATGCAATTATTTGGAAAACCTTCACATATTTGTGAAATGAATGCTTTGAATTCCTAGTCATTTATGTATCCTTTAATTTGTTTAACTAGTTTTAATAATAATTATATATTGTATTAAATATAAAAAGTATAGAAAGCTCTAGAAAGGACATTTCATTTGATACACAAAGCAGGTTATGTGATGATTGGCATGATTTTCTTTTGTAGATTTTTCCTCATATTCCTATAACATGTTATGTGTTCTTCTAGCGTTCCTTAACACTGTTTCCCTACTACTCCAATTCTCTGTCACTTACTTCAGACTCTCATCTTTGCTTTCTTGTGTCATACAAAAAAACTCTTAATTTGTCTCCCTGATTCCAATATCACTTCCCATCTCAGTGTTCTCTAAAAACTACTGGAGTTATTTTTTGGAAAATATATTGAAGTTTGTCAGTCTTATAAGAGGTCTAATGTTCTCAAAAGTAGTACATTAAATGTAATAGTCAAAACTCTTCACATTCTGTCTTTACAACTTCATCATCTACCTTTTTCTTCCTTCTCACCTGCCAAATTCGTTGTTGGGACTACAGCCAACTATGGTGAAACATGATGTGGGCTTACATGCTTGCATTTCATTATATAGTTACCCATTCTAATTTTCTTTTTCTTTTTTTTTTTTTTTTTCTTTCTGCTTTTCCACGTGGTCATCCTTCTAGGTCTGTACCTTGAATCAGTATTTCATCATATGAGGAAACTTTCCGTAGCCAACACCCCATGTGCTCCTTTTCCCTGTCAAAATCAGTTCTTATTTTTAAACAAACTTACTTGTAGTTCATTTCAGCCAGGAAGTAATCATTAAATTATATTAAAGTTTGTTGTAAACTTGCCTGTCTCTCCTAGTAAATTAACTCCATGAAGAGTGTGATTTATCTTTTTCACACTGTTCAGTTCCTATTATAGAATTTGATTTCATCTGATTTAAATGACTTCTTATATGATTTAAATGACATTTTATCTGCTGTGTTTGCATTCAGAAGAGCATCTATTGAGTGTTTGGTCAGTTGTATCAACAAGTGTTTGTCAAGCACCTGCTTTGAATTTAATATTGAATAAGGTAGGAGGGTACCAAAAAAGTTTATGACTTGATTGTTAACCTTTAGGGAACTTATCTGTGTGATAAGGCAACATTGATATACCTAAAATAACTTGCATGAAACTGGAAATAATTCTGATTGGAGTATGCTTATTAAGTAATTGCTTAGTTCAGAGCCATATAAGTATAACAAAGAGGAATCCTTCATTGAGAACTCAAATTGAGTTTTTGATGGTTGAGAGACAGCATGACACATATTTAGAGACACATATTGGTTAAAATATTGAAGAGGAAGTGCCTTAATAATTACTAGGCTACAGTTTATACTTTATACTGTAAATAATAGTAAATAAAGGTAATAATTCAGAAGTATTAATCTGGCAGGAATGAAGGAGAGACTGAAGAGGGAAATAATCAACAGTAGCAAGGTAATTCTGATACTGTTCAATAATCCAGTACTGAGATTACAAAGGTCCTCTGCTTAGTAATGGAGACAGACAGACAGTAATTAAAACAAATCAAAAGAAAGGTTAGTGACTAGTTGAACACTGATGATGGAGGGAGGGGAAGGATATCAAAGATAACTTTATGGTTAAGATTTGAAAACTGGGGATATTATTTCACTGTCCAACATTTAGGACCACTTTTGGGGATAAAGATAAATGATTCTTTTGAATAAGAGAAAGAAATATAGGTAGAATTTCTAGCAAGAATCAGGTTGGAGATTAAATGACAGGAAAACTTTAATTATATGGAATTGGAATCATCCACAGAAGGTGTCACTGGAACTGGAATTAATTTTGTGATCTAAATTTACAGTGCCCCTAATTGGTGTGATCTTTGCTGTTTGTGCCTTACAATTGTGTCTTATATACTACTTTGTAGACCTCACTAAGCATATTTGCCCTTGAAATATGTCACTGCTGCCAAAAGAATTGTTCACCCAAAGTCTTACTTTCATTGAAAAAATAATTAATTTTAGAAATGTGTTTTAGAACTATAAGTGTATTCTTCCACTGAAATAATTATTTTCAAACTGAAACAACTCTCTTTTATTTGTGCTAGTGGGAGGAAATGTGGACTGGAAGCAGATAGCAAGTATTCAGGAATCCATTGGAGAAACCAGTTCTCAAAGTGTTGTTGTTGCTGTAGATAGGTAAGATATTCATTTTCTTCCCTTTGCAGATGAGTACTATTTCAATTTTGTAGCATTTAGATATATTTTGCTCATTAAAAAAAAGTGATTGCCAAAATAATTTTACTAAAATAAACAAGATTATATTATGACATGCCATGATTTAGATAATGAAGTTCATATACTAGATGGGAAGAAGGTAAAATGGTATGAAAATTTAAGTTATAATAGGTACTAATGGGCATTAGAGATATGGTAAACTTGATGAAAAAGAACATAAATATTTTATATCTTTTTATAGAAAACATTATTACCTTTCTGGGTACCTCATGTAAAACTGAAGTATGGATAAAGATGAAAGGGTTTTATTGGAAATTTTCATAAACTTATTTGGAAAGGACTTCAGAATTTACATAGCATGTACACTGTTAGGTATTCCCCATTTTAGCTTGTTTTCTTGAAGAAAACACATACTATGCTTTATTTTACTATGGAATACTTCTGATTTTAAAATACCCAACATGTAAAACCATATTCTTTTGAGGATGAGCTTTTCCCAGATCAGTGTCCCCCAAATTGAAAATCATCATTTTATAATAACAAAATTTAATTTTTTTAACCCTTTGTGTTGGAAACTTTCATAACTATATAATCTTTGAAGGCTGATGCCAACTCATTATTTTCTTTAGATAAAACCTTTTACTCTAGGGTATCCAGTAGTTACTGACCTTGAAATCACTTCCTGAAACTTTTTCCTTGAAAAGAATTCTTAACATGCATTTGCTTTTCTGGTTTTTTGTTTTGTTTTGTTTTGTCTTGTCTTGTCTTGTCTTGTCTTGTCTTGTCTTGTCTTGTCTTGTTTTTAGGAGAGAAGGATCATTCATCTTTTTCTTGTGAAGGTTGAAGAAAGATTGTATCATGCCTACTATATATCATGAAGGCTTGCCACATGTATTACTTCACTTAATCCTTTTACTAACGTCATGAAATGAGTATAAATTGATTCCTCAATTTATAAATGAGAAAACTGGGACAGAAGACACTTAAATAACTTGGCAATAACCAGGCCATTCTTATCTTGATTATTGTGATAACTTTTATTCTTTCACTCACAGAGAATTTCGAGGGGTGGAACCTGCCCATCAGGCAGCCTTTCATTTACCTTTCTGCACTCTTCTCTGCCTTTCTGCCTTTGTGTACAACTTCAGAGTTGTGTAATAGCTGCCCTTCTGCTATCAGGCTATCTTCCAATGATTTTCTTGCCTTCTAGAAAATCATCTTTACTGTCTTTATGAGAGACTGTTTAGGCATTATAAGATTCTGGCTTGGGCAAGATTTAACATTTTTACCTTCTCCTTCTTTTTCTTTATTATTCTTCATATGACCATACCTCATTTTAATTTGTCCTACTATCCACTGTTCTGTTATATAAGGACGTGACACTCATTTGAGCAAATTACACATCTCTTTTAAGAATGTATGTTATTTCAGGGAAAACTTTGCACAATTCTCTTTGTACTTTGTCACCTCAAGCGTGTCATCACTAGATACTTCTGCAAAGACAATTCTAATGTCCCATTTTATATAAAATCTTAATATTTAAATTTTAACTGAGAGTGAAAACATTAAAAGTTATCTCTTTGATTTAGTGTAGTATTTATATTCTTCTGTATTTCCCTTTCTCATTAAATTTGTTCTGATTTTCTTTCTGAATGTGTTGTATTTTCATGCTGTATTCCAACTATAGCCCATAAACTGACTCATTGAGATAACCCTGGTAGTCAAGACAGTAGTGAGAATATTGTCAGACATCATCCAGGAGAGTTCTGTACTTGTCCAGCAAAGTCTTTTTTCCTGTCCTCTTAGGCTTGTTCTGAATACTGTAATCTGTTATCACACATATAGGAACTAAACAAGAAAAAATAAAAATTCTTCTATGTTTAATTCTTTATAGATTATGGAATACTTCAGATTTTGAAATGCCCAGCATGTAAAACTGCATCTTCTAGTATTCTTAACCAACTGAAAAATATGATTCCATGAAAACTTTTAAGATGATAAAATTTTCTAACTTTCTATTTTTGTATGAGAAATCTAATGGTAGAGCACTTGCTAGCATGCACGAAGCCCTGAGTTCAATCCCCACCATTGCAAAAAAAAAATTTTTTTTTTAAGGAAACTAATAGACATTTTAATCTAGTACCTGATCCTCCTGCATTTGCTAGGATAGAATTTTCTAAGTACTGTTAGACTGGACCTATTTCATAAGTATTACAAATTGTATAGGGGATAGATTTTATGCAAAAATGATTTACTTCTAAAAGGCTAAAAATGTTACTTAGCACCAGAGTTTTTGTTTTTATTATTGTTTTTTTTTTTAAACATACCAGATCTAGCCTTACACTGACACACCTCATACTTTGTCTCACCTATTAGAAAATATGTGCAGCACATTGCAACTGAGTTTGCTCATAAATATCTTTCAGTTAAGTCAAAAAAAGTAAATGTTACCTCTCATATTTCACTGTGAAAAACCTTTTTACAGGTATGGTAATCTTGCCAACCATTTTATCCAGAGGGCAGGGGAATTGGTATTATGATATGGATAAAGTAGTCCGCTTATCAGTTTTTTCCCCCTCCTCTTGCTTTTTAGGGCATTTCTTTTAATATTAGCAAGGAAGACTTTTATACTTTTGTCCTTTTGACTTTCCATTTCATAGACTGATTTTGCGAAACCTAGCTGTGTTTTCCTGCCTTAGTATATTAAGGCTTAACTTTAAATGCCTCCGCAGACTGCTGTGCCCTCCCACATGGCTTAACTTTAGTGGAACATTGCTAGAAATAGAGTGACCCCTCAGATGCTACCAAAGTGAGTAGGAATTTGAATGACCCTACCCAGGATGCATGTTCCCCTACCTTCCACCATCACCCCAAGTATACAGAACTTACTTGTCTGCTGATGGTAGTTTTCTGTCCTTGCCCTGTTCTCCACCATTTCACCACCTTCAGAGTTTGTTGCTTCCTTTCCCTGTGGTTGCCTATAATCTCCATCTCTGCTTCTGTTCTGTCTCTTCTACACTTTGCCATTTGCTTTCCTTTCAGTTAAAAGTAAATCCCTTCTTGTTTCTTTTGTGTCTTTTCCTGTCATTTCTTCTTTACTATTTAATTTTGAGTCTGTGACGTGGTTTGTTTATAGCCTTTGCCTTCCCTGGGAATACCTGTAGTTGGAGAGAAATCAGCTGACTACAGCTGTATAGTTTAGTCTGGCAGTTTTCATTTTTGCTCATGTGAGAATGTTGTAGGCTTTATATATTTTAAATTTCTGAGTTCATTCCAACCACTGGATTAAGTGGGACCTGTTTACTCTTGATTTTCCCCCTATGTTGTTTTTTCTGCCAGGTTTTTGAATTACTGGTTCATTCTACTGAAAAGAATATAGACTATCTTAAGACATTCCTTTCACAGGAGCTCAGCTTTTGAGTTTCCTGCCTTGTTTTTGTTACTTATTACCTGGATACACAGACAAACATTCAAGGACATTGAGGTTAAAAGATCATAATATGTGAGAACATTCAGATTGTAGTAGTAAGTAAAAACCAGAATACGTTTAAAATATTTAATTCATGTTTTGTTCAGGTAAGTATGAGGCTGTGTACAGAAGTGGTTAAGAGGGTAGACTCTAGAGTTCGCCTGTCCTGGTTTGAATGATGACTCTAGCATTTACTAGTTCTGTGACTTTGGGGAAGTTATTTAATATCCTTTTGTCTCGGTTTCTATGTTTACAAAATTGGGGCTATAATACTTCACAGGGTATTTTTGTTTATTAAATGAGTATATATGTGTGTTATATATAGCACTAGAATAGTATCCACCTTGTTATTGGTGGTTTTTATGATTACCATTATTTTTAAGCTTAGTATTTGACCTGTTTCTGCCTTTAAAGTATCCTTTTTATCATGCAAATTATATTGTGTGCATTTTTAAATTGAGGAATATTATCCAACCCGTGAAGGTTTAGTCACATTAAATCCTTGCTTACAAACTCAGAATATGGGGAAGAAGACAGATTTTAGAAAGAAAAAAGACTAATATGTTTATGCTGAAATTTTTTATGAAAAAAAAGTCAGCAAAGAAAACTGGGCAAAGCCAGGCAGGATAGTCTATCAGTGTCCTAAAGAAGTGACTAAGCAAGCCACTTGCTTAAACTAAGATTTTTGCAGGTTTATATCAAATCACTTCTAACCATAATCAAATGTATATTATAGCAATAAAGTGTATATATATGTGTCAATATATTTTTATATATATATATATATATTTTTTTTTTTTTTTTCTTTCCCCCAGTACTGGGGATTGAACCTAGGGGCACTCTATCACTGAGCCACATACCCAGACCCTTTTATTTTAAGACAGTCTCACTAAGTTGCTGAGGCTAGCTTCAAATTTGGGATCCTCCTGCCTTAGCCTCCTAAGTAAGTAGGATAGTTGGTGGGCACCACCATACCCAGCATTTTTTTTTTTAAGAACTTGATTAATGCTAGTAGGTAAATCAGGTAAAATGAAAAAGTCTTCATTTCATAGTGTACTAGTTCGTTGGTTTTACAAATTAATATTTTTATTTTTCTTAGAATCTCCTCACATACATATGATATTTGTAAATTAATAAAATTACAACTATATGTATTTACTCTAGTAACATTGGATACATTTGGAGATAGGAGGGAAAAACATTTAAACTGCTATTGTTACTAAACTATATGATGAAAAAATGTTCATTTGACTACCTGATTTGTTTTCCCCTAAAACAGATAAAATGGCTAATACCTCAAGCCACTTAACTTTTGAATTGACATAACAGGAGTAAAACTTTATAAATTTTTAAAACATATTTTATTTTCCCCAGAATATTCACAGGGTCTACAAGGCTAGATGGAAATGCTATTGGTAAGTATATATATTTGTTCTATTTACAAACATGACTTTTAGCTAAAAATTTTTTAAGTTGAGTTTAAAAAATGTATATGTATTTTTGTTATAGTGGATTTTGTCCGTTGGCTCTGTGCTGTGTCTATGGATGAACTACTTTCCACTACACATCCGAGAATGTTTAGTCTACAAAAAATAGTAGAAATATCATACTACAACATGGGAAGAATAAGATTGCAGTGGTCTCGGATTTGGGAAGTTATTGGAGATCATTTTAATAAGGTATTTGAATAATTACAGCATTTGTTTACATTTGTAATATTTCTCTTTGTTTAAAATTGAGACTATTTTCCTTACAAGCAGTTGCCTGTTACTTTTTGTAATTAAGTTCAGAAAACCCTCTGAGTTCTGTTCTTTTTTTAGAAGTGATTACTCAAGGTTTTAAGAATTTAGTTAAAATATCTGTTTTTCCTGTTAAATATTTTTTACCATACCTAGTGCCTTTATGGAGACTTAGGATTTACCTACCTTTGCTGCTAATTTTGTACTTTTTCTAAGGCAAATAAAGGAAAAAGAAGTATAGATTTTACCACTTACATTAGCATTTTGCTTTTTTGTTGCCATTACAGGTTGGCTGCAATCCTAATGAAGATGTAGCTATTTTTGCAGTAGACTCTTTGAGGCAATTGTCAATGAAGTTTTTAGAGAAAGGGGAGCTTGCAAATTTCAGATTTCAGAAGGATTTCTTAAGACCTTTTGAACATATAATGAAACGGAACAGGTATTATGTTTGTCGAATTGCTTAATACCAGAAAAACCTTTTGATTTTCTACAATAGGGTTAAAAAATAGAAGCGGGGAGGGACTCGTGAATTTATCCATATGCCTATGCAAGCAATTATGTTCATATTTTAGGTCTCCAACAATTCGAGATATGGTTGTACGGTGTATAGCACAGATGGTTAATTCTCAAGCTGCTAATATTCGGTCTGGATGGAAGAACATATTCTCTGTATTTCATCTAGCTGCATCTGATCAAGATGAAAGCATAGTGGAACTTGCATTTCAAACAACAGGGCACATTGTCAGTGAGTATTCTTTTAACTGTGTTCAAGAAAGAAAAAAAGCCTAATGTATTCAGATAGTAATTCCAGTACAGTTAAGATTAAAGGCTTTATGTTTACCATATTTTGCCTACAGAACCAGAGTAAACAAATAGTTCATTTTTATACTGAACACTGATTAAGAGTTTGCTGCAAACACTTTCCATGTATTTTCTTTAATCTTCAAAACTCTTCGAGGACTGGGGTTGTAGCTCAGTGGTAGAGCACTTACCTAGCATGCATGAGAACCTGGGTTCAATCCTCAGCACCACCTAAAAATAAAGGCATTGTATCCACCTACAACTAAAACAAAAATATTAAAAAAAAAAAACAAACTTTGCATATCTTTATCCCCACTCCTTTTCTAAAATAGATTAGGAAACTCAGGTGCAGAGGGGTTAAGTAATTTGCCTAAGGTCATAGAACTAGTAACCGATGGAGCCTTCTTTTTGTTTACTACATTGTACAACCTCCTTTGACTTTCGGGGGTACTGAAATACTAAGGATATAAGTTAAGCCTGAATAGAAGATGATAACGATAACCATCGTCAACATCAAGAGTCATTATATTGTTAGCTATCATTTATTCAAGTGTTTGTTTGAATTAAGTATTATTCTAAAGCTTTTAACTTACAATATTTTATGTAGTGCTTAATAACTATCCTGTAAGGTATTATCTCTATTTTATAGGTCAAGAAGCAGAGAGTAGTTACTTTGGCATATTTATTCAACAAAATTGATTCAGTACATCTGTGTTCCAGTCACTTCATTAGGTGCCATGCTTATAGTGTAATCAAAATGGACATGTTTCATTGCCTCCCTACTGAGGACAGACTTGAATCCCATATTTGTTGGATATCAAAACCAACATAAGAAGTTTGTATTACATTTAGAGGTTGATGTATATTGGGAACACTTAGAAATGATTGAAAAATTATAGTCATCTTGGTTTATTTTTTCTCTCTTTTAGCCCTTGTATTTGAAAAACACTTTCCAGCCACCATTGATTCTTTCCAGGATGCAGTAAAGTGTTTATCTGAATTTGCATGCAATGCAGCTTTCCCAGACACAAGTATGGAAGCGATTCGACTTATTCGCCATTGTGCAAAATATGTGTCTGATAGACCTCAGGTATAGCATCATTTGGTAAACAAAATTTTCCTGAGTACTTACTTCTAATTAGAAATCTTAATTTGGGAATTTGAGGATATATGAAGCATTTATTTTTCAGTGAACCCAAAAACAGTCTGAGCTTGATTCCAAGCTATGAAGATTAGTAGTTATTTACCATTATAGCAGGTGTCATATTTTTCTTTCATATGTATTCACTTGTTTAATCTTTATAACAACTTTATGGGTCAGGTAGTGTTATGCCTTCTGTAGATAAGGGAACACAGAGGAGTTTTAAAATGTGCCAGTGTGCTGGTTGTCTGCGTATGTCCTGCAGCATTAAAGTTAACTGACTGAATAAATATAGACTTATCTCTTAATCAAAGGTTGAATTGATAATCTGGCTGCCAGAGTTAACTTGCATATCTGAGTCAATCTTTGTAAGCAAAAAGAAATGATACTTCATAGATTTGGCAATAAGATTTTACAGCATACAAACTTGCACCTTTGGAGTGCTTAGTACTGTTTATATCAATGCATTTAACCTTCACACCTTCCCAATATGGCTAATGTAGCTGTGTGTTATCATAATTATTTAAATGATAAAAATGGGAACTAAATTAGCCAGGCTAATAATGCAGAGAACTACTGACAGTTGAAGGTAAAGCCAATTTTTGGATTTTAGTCCAGTGTTCTTTGTAGACAATTATAGTCTTCATTTTTTAAATTAATTATTGTTTGTTAAATTGTTCACTTTTGATTGGTAGAGCATTTAAATTTTTTTCTTGAGAAATAATGTACTGAATATAAAAGTATTTTGTTTTGCCTTTAATAATCCTACCTTTCTTATTGAAGGCTTTCAAGGAATATACAAGTGATGATATGAATGTGGCACCTGAAGACAGGGTGTGGGTGAGAGGATGGTTCCCAATTCTCTTTGAATTATCCTGTATCATCAATAGATGCAAATTAGATGTAAGAACCAGGTAACAATCAGTATTTGAAATTCAAGTTTTGAAGGATTTAGTTTGACTTTAACCTTTCTTTTGTGAATACATGTTCACAGTTATGTTTTTTCAAATATAGTAATTATTAGACAGATTTTAAAGTTATATATTAGCAAAATGTATTAACATGATTTTAAAATGTGTTATGTAAGTATAGTTTTTCCTCACCCTGTACTTTTGACTGCTAAATTGAAATGGCCAACTTTCATGTCCTAATATCTCAACAAATCTTCAAGCCCATCACGAGTACAACTTCTGTTAAACAAAATCCCTTTTAGTTATCTTGCCCTTTTTTTTAGGAAGAATTATTCTTATTTGTACATGTATCTTTATGGGATTTTTAAAGAAATTATAAAGATAGTTCAAAATTATACCACATCAATGATAGAAATTCAATAAAAAATGCATCTCTCCTTCTTCCCCTACATCAGAGCCATACTCATCAAGGTTAAGCTTTTCATTTTTATAGCTTTATTTATAACATAGTCTTAGGAAATAAATAATCCAAAATCCATAATTATTAAGAACTTCTACATGCGTTCTCATTTGATTCTCCCACAGTTCTGTAGATTTTGGATTAAATAACCAACCTAGAATCCTAGATATTCTTTTTTCCTATGCCAGCTACTATAAAATATTATATCTTTTAAAAATACAAGTTTTTAAAAATATAAGCAGAAAAAATTCTTGGAGACTGTTGATTTCTGTGTTTATTTTGGAGCCTGGGGAAAAAACCAACATTGCGTACGTCTTCTTATCCACCTAAGTCATGGAAGATGGTAGCATCCATTTACCTTGAATGGAAGGAAATGAACTTCAAACTCAGCTGATGGAAACAAAGGAGTCTTGTTAGAGTATGAGAAGGGAACTATAGGTCTGGTATCCAGGGTCAGAACTCTCACAAGGCTCTCCTGTGGAAGATTGTGTCTTTCCCAGAGTATCTTATTACAGTGTGTACCACTGCATATATTACACAGTAGGTGTCATAGGGATCAGATAGACTGTTGTAAATTTGCTGTAGGACTGAACACACATAATGTCATTTTACACATTCACGTAACAAATATTTATTGAGAACCTACTATGTACCAAATGTGTTCTAGGTCAGGGATAGCAAGCATAGCAGCAAGTAAGCTAGACTGTACCAGTCCTTATGGAACCTTTCAAAGAGAAATTTTGTTCTGGCTGACCATCACATTTTTGGAAACAAAAACCATTTCTAAATTAAAAGAATGCCTAAATTTTGCCAGCAAAGAGTAGCATATAGAGGGGAAAAATCAAATGTTTTTTAATGTTTTATTTTAAGAAAGGTAAGTTTCAAGTGCTATGGGATGGTGAGTAGGGAGGGCGGAAGTAATACAAAATAAAGAAATGTACATCCAGGGCCTTTCAAGTTTTTTTCCTGAGTGATATTTCCTAAGGAAACCTGTTGTTTTACAACTTAATTTCTTAAAATCCAATATCATGTGTTAAAGACCAGTTTTAAACTTTCTGATTTTAGTAGTTTTGTGAATTGTGAAAACTATCTTAGGAAGGGGGTGCTTTTTTGTATTATAGCTTTCCTAATAATGTTTTGTCATTTTAGGGGTTTAACAGTAATGTTTGAAATAATGAAAACATACGGCCACACTTATGAAAAACACTGGTGGCAGGATTTATTTAGAATCGTTTTCAGAATCTTTGACAATATGAAATTGCCAGAACAGCAGACAGAGGTAAGAGAACACAAAATCTTCATTCAGCCTATTGAAGTTAAAAGTTTCTTAATATTTTCAGTACATTTTAGAGGTTCAATTTAAATACATTATACAGAGAAGAATTTCTAGAAAATTTTTCTGTAAATAATGAGAAATAATTAATATGTCTTTATAAACAACACTACTTGGAAATATAAGTGAGATAATTTTTTTTTTTGTTTTCATTTTTTCTATTAAACTTTGTTTCTTTTCCACATTTTGGTATTACAAATATAAAATACCAATAACTTTCTTTAGTATTATATTGTGACTTCTTAGTCTGAATTGAGTAAAGTTTGTTGTATTTATTTCAATGTACTTTTTTATAAACCAGTTATAGTATACATTTTAGGCAGTATAGAAAGATAGCTTCAAATTTTTCCATTTTGTCTAATATAGCATTATTAAATGCAAACTTTTGCAATTATCCTTTATATTTTTGGAGAGAAGGAAATTCCTTATACTTATTTTGTATAAACCTTTTTAACTTTTATGGTGTTTTGAAGTAACTATACTTCAGGAAAGTCAGTTTTTTAAACCTGCTAATGCCACTTGCATAAATTCTTTTCTTTATTTCCTTGTTCTGACATACCCCAGAGCAAGGCCAGCTATAAAACTCTCAAAAGTCATGATGTTAATATCAAGACACTGTCAGTGATAGTTTTCTAACAAAGCAGTGCAAAAAATAGCAAAGTTATTTCATATAAATAAATAGATAGATATTAAGTTGAGATGAGTTCAGTGTTTTAGAGGAATTTAAGTGACCTGAAAGGAGAGCACTGACAGTCTCATGTTTTAAATATGCAAACACATTTCTCTTTTAATGCTTGTAGTCGATGAATGGTATGACCTTAATTTAATGACTTTTTTCTTCAGAAAGCTGAGTGGATGACAACAACTTGCAATCATGCACTTTATGCAATCTGTGATGTATTCACCCAATATTTAGAAGTGCTCAGTGATGTACTTTTGGATGATATTTTTGCCCAGCTATACTGGTGTGTGCAGCAAGGTAGGTCTGTGCCATCTGTGTGAAACAGTGTTACATGTGAACCTGGTAATATATAAATGAATTGTTCTTTTCTTTTCTAGACAATGAACAGTTAGCACGATCTGGTACAAATTGCTTAGAGAATGTGGTTATTCTGAACGGTGAAAAATTTACACTAGAAATATGGGATAAAACTTGTAACTGCACACTGGATATCTTCAAAACCACAATCCCACATGCGTAAGAGAATTATTACAACTTTGTATTTGTATATGAGTTTATAGTTAGCAGGGTTTAAAAGTATGATAGTGACTAGTGACTTACATAATGAAAATCCTGTAATCATGCTCAGTGTTACATGAATTCAGATTTTTTATAAGTCAGATTCACATAGAAATATGTGAATTTTTTAGGGAGGAGTTGCTGGGGATAAAATATCCAGGGGCATTTAAGCATTGAGCCACATCCCCAGCTCTTTTTACTTTGAGACAGAGACTAAGTTGCTGAGGCTGACTTTGAACTCACTGTTCTCCCACCTCCGCCTCCTGAGTTGCTGGAGTTACTGAAATTATAGGCATGTGCCACTGTTCCCAGCTGAATTGAACTCTTTATGAATCAAAAGCTTGGGTCATAATGGAATGACTCCACTGACTTTTTAAAAGATTTTATTTGTACACATCCCAACAAGTGGTAATTTTTAATTCAAAGGAAGGAAACCTCCTCAGCATGTGTTTCAGTTGCTGTAGATTTATTATCCAAAGTAAATCTTTCTGAATATTTTATTTTATAATAAGTTGCCATCTTTCTAAAAAGGATATGTTTGGAATTGAATTATAATGAGATAGTTTTTATTGATGGGGTGATGAGGGGAAAAAATTGAGAGTGTGGCTATTTAGCACCTGGGTTATTTGTAAGACTGACTAGAACTTACTGCCCAGCTCAACCTTGGATATGTCTAGTCTGTAGGTAGTTTTACCTTGTATTTATAATTTTTAAATCTGTAGATAGATTTTTTTGAAATATCTTATTAAGTAGACATATGGATATTTACTGATTTGAAACCATATGTGAAAATTAGTAGTTAGTTCAAATTTTTAAGCTTCATAAACTTTCTTGAAATCACTATGTTTGCAGTCTTATAATTCCCTTGTAAATATCATGATCAGTAGTGAATAGGAAGTCAAACAGAAGAATTGCATTCCTAAAAAAGCAGTTCCTAGGTAGAATAACACTGAATGGGCACACAGTAGGTTCTTTCACCTATTTCCAGATGTTGGATAATTTTTCTTTTTTTTCTGGAGTACTTTTTTGTTGGAGCAATATGAATAACTGAAAAATGATGCACGTCTGTCAGTTTATCTATGACCTGATGTCAAAGGTAATATGAATTCTTGCTTTACAGTTGTCACTATGAGATCTTTACAGAACCTAACTAGACTGTGTATTCTTTTTTAATTGCATTTTTATTTTTATGTATGTGCAGTGCTAGGAATCAAATTCAGGGCCTTGTGCATTCAAGGCAAAAGCTCTATCATTGAGCTAAATCTCTAGCCCCTCTCCATTCTTTTTTATAAGAATTACTTCTATTGTAATAAGTTACATACTCAAGACTACATGTACACCTATATCTATATGTGTATATATGTGACATTAAGTAGCATCTAATAAGCATATCTTAATAGAAAATATGCTTCAGCACATTCCATATTGAACTAAAGTGTTCTGTTTGCTATCTGTCTACCCTTTCCCCACAAGCTCCTCAGAAACAAGAACTTGGCCCTTAATCATGTTTCTATTTTAAACACCTAATATGAGGTTGGCAACTTAATTTATCCTTTGGGCCAAATGTTGCTTTATGTATTTTTATGTATTTTTTTAAATAGACTCTGATGAGTCCTATGAATTTTTTTATTTTTAAGTCTATGAATTTTTTTGAAAAGTCTCAAAGTTTTCTAATTCTTGCCTGGAAAAATATTTAAAGATGTTAATACTCAGAAAAGTTCTTAAAACTTCTCAGAAAGTGTATTTTACTATAAAATTGATAACCAGATTATTCCTCTAAATATATTAGATTCTACTAATTAGATGCTACTTAACTACTTTCTGGAAATACATAATATAAACTTTTTAATAGATGTCTTTCAGCAAATTGCTTTTAACAGTAATCAAGGGTAGAATATATAATATAGTCTCATGACACTTACATGTCTATTTCAAAATGTGGCATACCCTCTCAGTGATTGTTGTGATTTTGTTATTTCAAAGGCTTCTAACCTGGCGTCCTACTTCGGGAGAAACTGCTCCCCCACCTCCATCTCCTGTGAGTGAAAAACAGTTGGTAAGTAATTATTTATGATAAGTACCTTTTTACCTTGGGTAAAATTCTTATACATGAGTGTCCTAGGCTGTTCCTACTGCTATGCCAACATACCTGAACTTGGGTAATTTATAAAAGAAATTGTTTTCTCTCAGTTCTAGAAAGAGGTATGAATTTGCTGTCAGGTTAAATTTCCTATTATAAACTTACAGTTTAACTCCAAAGTGCCATAGAAAGGCACACATAATATATATAATATATATAACTTATAAAAATTATTTTTTAATATAAAACATAGGATAAAATGGTTTCAAGAACTGTGAATGGCAGGTACCAGATTACATAGGGATTTTCATGCCAACTAGAAGATATTATTGGATCTTATTTTATGTAACATTTGTATTTGGATAAAATTTTACCTTATAGGAAAGTTGCAGAAACCATACAAGGATTTTCAATATACCCTTTATCCAGGGTGTTGGTTTTCTAAGGCTGCTGTAAGAAATTACCACAAACATGGTTGCTTAAGTTCTAATGACCAGAGGTCCAAAATCAGCAGGGTTACCACCACATTTCCTCGGAAGTCTAGAAAGGGATAATCTTCTTTGCCTCTTTTAGCTCCTTGTGGCTGCTTGGCATTTCTCATGGCTCTTTTACTCTGTGCCTATAGCTCTGCTCTCTGAACCATTCCTCCTTTTTCTTTCAGTTAGCACATATTTACAGCCAAGTAGTTCTGTCAGCCCATTTCCTGATATAGTACCAATACCTTTTTATTTAACAGTTCTTTACTCAGTTTACCTCGTTCTTGTTGCATTTTACTTATAAGCAGCAAGGAAAAACAAGGCCACACCTTTAGCACTACTTAGAAATCTCAGTTAAATATCTTTAGTCAGTTTTGTAAATTCTGCTTTCCACCCCACAGTACAACACAATTCAGCCAACTTTTATTTATATATATATTTTTGTTGTTATTGTTGTTGTTGTTGATGGATCTTTATTTTTATTTATTTATATGCAGTGCTGAGAATCAAACCCAGTACATACTAGGCAAGTGTTCTACCAGTGAGCCATAACCTCAGCCCTCAGCCAGGTTTTCTTCCACTTTATTACAAGGGTTACCTTTCCATCAGTTTCTAGTAACATGTTCCTGATTTCCTTCTGATACCTCTTAAGAAGTACCTGTTAACTTTGATATTTATGTAAATATCCTATTCTTGACCATGTATATTGAAAGATAGAAGAAACTTTCTCTACTGGGCATTTCTCTTTCTTCTGAATCTTCACTAGAATTGCCATTAATGTTTGTATTTCCACCAACAGTCTCCTAAAGGAAGTCTCTGCTTTTTCTATTATATTCCTCAGAACTCTTTGAGCCTTTCCCATTCTCCAATTCCAAAGCCACTTCCCCATTATTACATATTTGTTATAACAGCTCCCCACTTCATGGTATCAATCTTTATCATTCTAACAGAGAAACAACATAGAGGTCAGGGGAAATTTATGGGACAGGTCAGCAGGTTGGAAACTCAAATAGGATTTGAAGTTGCTGTCCACAGGCAGGATATTTTTCTAATTCAAGAAAATATGTTTTACTCTTTGAAATGAGGCCCTTCCAGATTTATTGAGAATAATCTCCTTTACTTAAATCAATTGATTATGAATATTAACCATGTCTATAAAATACCTTCAAAACAATACCCGAATTAGTTTTTAATTGAATTATTTGGCTTAGGTATTTGTCTTAAGTAAGTATATAGTACTTGGTACTACATCCTAGCCAAGTTGACAGAACTAATCATTCCACTGTTTTTCCACCTTATCATTTTACCTCATTTGCTTTTATCATTTCATCCTTTTTTTTCCTCATTCCTCTACCTCCCCCCACATTTTACTAAATTCTTTGAAAGTAATTTGCAAATACAATGCCTCTTAATACTAAAACTTTTAGATTCTTTTTCCTTGATGGGGGAAAAAAGATGTCTTACATAACCAGAGTGTGATTATCAATCATTGAAACAATACTATTATCTAATTGATAGCCCTTATTCAGATTTCTACTAATACCTTTGAGTGTTAAGCCCAGGAGACCATAATATAGCAAAGTAATGCCCATTGACTTGATTTGTTCCCCATAGCTTTTAAATTTCTTAACAAATTATCAACAGCTAAACTTAGATTTCACAGAAAAATAGCATTTTGAATTTCTCTTGGGAACAATGTCAACTGGTATACAGGACCCACATTGCTCTGTGGCTGATCTGGCGAAGCTATTTATTCATCACAGATCCCACCACTTCTTAGGACATCTAGTTGCAAGCCTAAAATGAACTTGCACTCATTTTTGGTTTGCTCCTACTACTGTACAGTATAGAATTTGTAGTGTGGGCTTTGCTGTTTGTCCAAACAAAATCTTGACTCCTCATGGGTCTAGTTCTGTGTCCTTCAGTAAGTCACTCACCCTCTGGGTAAAGTAAGACTCCTGATGAGGATTAAATCAGGTAATGTAAAGCCACACAGTGTCTGTGCCTGATCCAGGATCCAGAGTGGTGAGTACAGGGCTCACAGACTCCTCCAAGTGCTGCTTCTGGTCTCCTGAGCTGCTCATTGTTGCTACTGCCACCACTTCTGATATCCACCTCTTCTTTTACTGTCTTTTCCTTGTATACTCCTCTATACTGCTTCAGTTTTGCCAATAAATGGTGGTGCTTTTTTTTCACTTTCATTCTCAGATGAATTTTCTTGCTGTGCACTTAACGAGTACTCTTTTAAATTAGAGGTAAAAAAATAATACCCTATCACTGTAAAATAATATATATTGGTCTATATACACAATATGATTTTTTTACAACAGTGTAATAGAAAATATTTTCATCCTTTCAGCATGCTTAATGATTTTTTTCTTATTTATTAGGATACAATATCACAGAAATCTGTAGATATACATGATTCTATTCAACCAAGATCTGCAGATAATAGACAGCAAGCACCATTGGTTTCTGTCACCACTGTGAATGAAGAAGTCAGCAAAATTAAATCTACAGCAAGTGAGTTATTTCTCTTAGTAAAAATAAGCTATGTCTTCTATATAGATGGATAATGCTCTAATCGAATAGTCATTTCTTTACTGTACCCACCCTAACTTGTACATACATCACTGACAGATAAATTCTCTTGTCCAAGAACCAGACTTATACTTGCAGTATCAGTTTTTTCCACAATACATTTGGCTAATGTTTCTATTGAGAACATGGGTTTTCCTTCTATATCTCCTCCATATATCAGACCTATTTTCTGTCTACACAGGTAGGGTCCAACATTGCCACTTCCTACCCATCTGTCAGGGCACTTAGTGAGGAACCCCCAGTCTCTAGGCAGGAATACCCAGTTCTAAGGATCAAGCCTTGCCACACTGTTGCCCACTCCACGTATCTACATAGGAAGCCAAGGGCCACCTTTAGTCCTCTCACCTTTTTCCCCAAAATGGGGGAAACTCCTTCAGGGGGAAAATCCTTCACTTTTACTAAATTGGTTCAGTTTCATTTGCTGCAGGAAAATAACGCCTCAGGGAAGACTGTCACCTCCTTAGAAGGGAACAGGACAGCTTTAAGTACTTTTAAAAACTGAGGTTAAATTCACATACCAACAACTATTTTAAACAATTCAGTGACATTGAGTACATTCAGTATGTTGAGCAAGAGCCTCCCCTGTCTAGTTCTAAAACATTCTTTTACCCCAAAAAAGAAACCATGATCACTGTGCAGCCACTATCTAGTCTCTCCTTCCCCAGTCCCTGGTAGCTACCATTCTGTTGTCCACTTATGGGTTGTTCTGTATATTTCATATAAATGGAATCCTACAATGTTTGACCTTTTGTGTCTGCTTTTTTTCACTTAACATAATGTTTTTTTTTATTGTGCTATGAATCAGTAACACATTGCTTTTTATTACTGAGTAATAATCCACTGTATGTGTATATGTAGGTAACCATATTTGGTTGTGCATTCATCAACATGCTGATACATGTTGAGTTTGTTCCACCTTTGTATTGTGCATAGTCCTGTTGTGAACATTCATGAACAAGTAATGCTTGAGTACCTGTCTTCAGTTCTTCTGCAAGTGAATCTAAGAGTAGAATTACTGGCTCATTTGTTAATTCTGTGTTTGACTTTGTGAAGAACCATCAAACTGTTTCCCTTATCCAGTGGCATTATTTTATATTCCTACTAGTAATTCCATATCTTTGCCTACACACACACACACACCCTTTTTTTTTTTTTTTTTTTGTAATTGTAGCCATCCTAGAGGTGTGCTTTTGATTTTCATTTCTGTAATAATAATTAGTGATGGTGAGCATCTTTTCATGTGTTTTTGGCCATTTGTATCTCTTTGGAGAAATTTCTACTCAGGTCTGTTGTTCATTTTTAATTGGAATTGTCTTTTTAAGTTGTTACACACTCTGGATATATTAGACCCTTATCAGATGTGAGATTTGCAAATATTTATTTTCTCCCATTTTGTAAGATGTCTTTTCAGTTTCTTAATGCCCTGCAATGCATAAAAGTTTTTAATTTTGATGAGATCTAATTTATCTGTTTTTTCTTCTTCTGTTGTTGGTCATACTTTTGGTGTCATAGCTAAGAATCTGTTGCCAAATTCATGAAGATTTTACCTTATCCTAAGAGTTTTATTCTTTCAACAGTTACATTTAGGTCATTGGTCTGTTTTGAGTTAACTTTTTTCAGGAAATGTTTTCTTAATTCTGGATGCTTACATTTGTTCTTGGGAGAATATAGGCCTCTGGTAACCTACTTGAAAGAAACTTAGCTTTTGTAACTATATCTTGCTAACTCCTTCAAGAGGTAGGTGGTAGAAGTGGCCCATTTCCATTTTTCATTCTTGTTCTTTGGATGAGAGAATGGGTCTTATAGAAATCCAGTGCAGCTTCAGTCTGCACTGAAAAAATGCTATTAGGATGAAATAGAGACTTTTCTCTCTGATTAGCACTAAGTCTGAACTCGAATGTTCTCATCTTGTGTGACTTGATGGCCACTCATTAGAAAGTTTTCACTTGACTAATGTGGGAATACACCTTTTCCCAGAGCAAGGATACTGTTCTCTTGCCACCCGGAGCCAAGTGCTTTGACTGATGTCCTTGCGTTAGACAACCTGCCCCCTCCCCCCCCCCGCTCCCTCCCCCACCCCGCACGGTTCCCCTGGAAGTGTTTCCCTGTAAGCTGCATCCTGGACTTAATAAGTGATGCCAAAGGAAGAACAAGTGGCCACCATGTTCCCATAAGCTTTTACTTGGTGGGCAGGGTATGGTTCCTCTGTCCAATGAGAATGCCAGCTGTCTTCTGACTCTCTCCTACTCAGAGAGAATGACAGCACAGTACTTCATCTATCTGAAAGGCAACTGCACCCTTTTTTTCTACATACCTTCAGAAAACACCATTGCTCCATCTTGTCTTGTTTCTGTACCTATAGTCCCATGTAGTTAAAATCTATCTTAGTTTGTTTCCTGTCCTGTGGTGAACCAGTGAAATAGTCACATGATATAACCTTGACACTCTCAAGCCTTGTTGTATCAATAGAATTTGTCCAAATAGATTTTGTCTGCAGACCTGTTTCTGGTCCCTACTAGTGGACTATACTTAGGATTTCTGTTAGTTTTCAAAGGGCACCAGAAAGTGAGACCAGGCAAGTTCCCTGTTCAGCCACAGCACAGCCTCATTTGCCAAACTCTCAGTTGTTAGGAGTGTCTGGGTACTTGGGTGCTGCTGAAAGCTCTTAACACCCACCAGCAGCACATGTTGGAACTGAAGAGGACACATCTTCCCTTAGACATCTGTCTACTGTTAAGTCCTTTCTGGAGTCAGGTATACTAGGAGTCTATCCCAGACCAGGTGCTTTAATGACACAAATAAAGGAGTGAGTGCACCTTGTCAGCTGTGACTGAAGTAGAGGAAGATGAAGACTACACTTGGGGAAGAAATAACCATGGAGACCTGTGGGTTCCTTTGTTTGAATCAAATATTAAATCGGACATTCTTTCTGAAATATATCTGGAAAGGAACCTTTTTTTAATGACCTAAGTAAGAATACATTTAATGTCCACAAATTGCTTTTAGAAAAGAGAATTTTTAATGTAATAATATCTTTTATGGTAGAAACTGAGGGATTTTAAGTTATCCAGAGCTGAAATCACTGCCCTGAAACTGATTAACCTGCTGTTGCTCTTGGGCAACTGTGTGGCCTGGCTGTCTGGGCCTTTCTGCCTCTACCAGGGCCACTGGGCAACCACTTGGCAGCCACATTTTCTTTCCTAACATCATGCTTCTATATCTGCATGGTGATTGAAATGTAACATTCTCCTAATGAAATTGTCCTTACAGGTTTGGGGGTTGTCAGAACTGCCCTGTTAAGGGAAATAAGCACAATGGGGACCACTTTTTTTATACCAGGCATTGAACTCAGGAGTACTCAACCATGGAGCCACATCCCCAACCCTGTTTTGTATTTTTATTTAGAGACAAGATCTCATGAGTTGCCTAGTGCCTTGCTATTGCTAAGACTGGCTTTGAACTCTTGATCCTCCTACCTCAGCCTCCCAAGCCTTCATTTCTTGAGGGTTTGTTGTTGTTGTTGTTGTTGTTGTTTGTTTTTGTTTTTTTGCAGTGCTGGGGATTCAACCCAGGGCCTTGTGCTTGCAAGGCAAGCACTCTACCAACTAAGCTATATCCCCAGCTACTTGGTTATTTTTGTAGTAATATGCTTGATATAACTTTTTATAACTTCTTTGCTGTTGAATCCTTTTGAAAATGAGAGGTTTGGCTGCAACGTAGTAATCTAAACCCAAGTGGAATGTATCCTATGGCTAAACTTAGGCATAGTTGATCAAAATTCTTGGCTGTCCTACTTCCAGATCTCATGTAGATCTGGTTCCTATTGTTTTCTTATGGTCCAGGTTTGTATATTACTTATTTTCAAAGATGAGAGTTGGGTTTATAGTAAATGCTATTTACATTTTTAGGTTTTTATCCATTTGCTACATTTATTTTGAGAATATCTGAATCTTATTTAAAAATTGGTGGTAGAACCAACTTGAACATATTCACTGTTCTAAATCATGTAAGGCATTTGTTTATTTAAAATTTTACTTTTCTAAAATTGGTCTAAATATTGATTAAACTTTAATGCCTATGTACCAAAGCAGTATATTCTTCTCAATGTGATGTGCAGATTACCTGAATATATGTTAATGTTTCCTTAGCATTGTAGAGTCATAGAAATTATAAAGGATTCAAAATAATGTTTTGTTTGCATGTGCATTGGGGGGGGTTTCCTCACAGAATTTCCAGAACAAAAATTGTTTGCTGCCCTGTTGATTAAATGTGTTGTGCAGCTGGAACTTATCCAGACCATCGACAACATTGTGTTCTTCCCAGCCACAAGTAAGAAGGAGGATGCAGAAAACTTAGCTGCAGCCCAGGTAAGGACCCTAAAAGAGCCACTGTGTGTGAATAAAGAAGTTAGCGGAAAAAAAAAAAAAAAGAAGTTAGCGATAATGGCCTGGGCTTCAGAGCAGAGGCCAGACTAGAGATATAATTTGGAGGACCTTCATCACAGAGATGTCACTTTAAACCTCAAGAGTGGTTGATATCTTGAGGCATTGAATAGCTACAGCAGAGAGGAGGATCAGGGACTGAGAATGAGAATCAGGGAGTCAGGGAGAAAGTCATCCTCGAAGTCAAATGAAGAAGTTTTCAGAAGGATGTGATCTGATGCTCTGGACAAGTCAAATAATATTATAGCTAAGAATTGCTCTCTAGAAATTTGGAGGATTGCTGACCTTGACAGTATGTCAGTGTTTTACATTGATGACAAAAGAGTAACTGAAGTAGGTACAAAAGGAAAGGATTGAAGGCAGCAAACATTGTTAACTCTGTCCAGGAGTTTTGCTGTAAGAGGATACAGGGAAATGCGGTGGTAACTGGAAGAGGAAGCATGAGAGATCAAGAGAGGGTTACTTTGTTTTGTTTTCCACATTGGCAGTATGGCAACATATGTTCACTTGTGAAAGTTTCCAATAAAGAGCAACAGTATGTCTGAGTGACTGGGGATGGTACCTCGTGTAGGGGTAGGCATCACAGGGACAGTCCATTCATGGTAAATAGGGGGAAGGCAAAGGGTGTGGGATCCAGATGCAGGAAGGTTGGTATATTTGTGGTAGGAGTTTGTCAAAGTTTGTTTGTTGAGAAGAGATGGGAGAACCTGAGGGCTGGAAATAGGCAGGGTGACCAGTGACCATAGGGCCTGGGAGGATGCTTGGTGATCAGAGGGTGGAGAGTTCCCTACTTTCTTTTAATTAAGGTAGAACAGATTTGATTTTTTATGTCTTACTTGAAGAACAGGTTTTTGAGGGAGGGTTGAGTTTTAAATTTACTAAAATTGTGATGACTGTACTGTGGTGGTTTGTTTTTCAAAGAGAGATGCAGTGGACTTCGATGTTCGAGTTGATACACAAGACCAAGGAATGTACCGCTTTTTAACATCACAGCAACTTTTTAAACTACTAGACTGCTTATTAGAGTCACATAGATTTGCAAAAGCATTTAATTCCAACAATGAACAGAGGACTGCTCTGTGGAAAGCAGGTAAACTGCTCAGGTCTCACATGGTATTGTTCACTGTGAAAGGATATACTAGAAATGTGTGCATTATCAGAATTCACCAATTGTGCACTTCAGGTATGTTAATAGTCATGTCATCAGTTTTTTCTAGTCAGCAGTAAACCAAATAACTACCTGGGGGAATTCATTTCCCGTGTGTTTAGCTTTCTCCTTTGTTAATTGACTGACTGGATTAATTGTTCTTTCATCTTGTTACCCCAATCTGGGCCTTCCTGTTATGATACCCATCAGCAAAATAATTTGTTTTTTATTTAAAAAAAAAAATTTAAAAAACATGATATGGGAAGATCCTGCCCATGAAATCTGGCATATGTATTTGAATGACTTCTTTTTACTTGGGAACTAGCCATACCTCAGAATAGAAGTGAATGTACTAGGACAAGAGAGGTCATATTTGTTTTAGACAAATTAGCAAATTTAAATAAGAAGTAAGCTTTACAAATTATACTTACATTGTTAATTTTTTTATGTAAGAGATAGTTATTTGGGCTGGGCACAATGGCACGGGCCTGTAATCTCAGTGGTTCAGGAGGCTGAGACAGAAGGATCTCGAGTTCAAAGCTAGCCTCAGGAAAAGCAAGGCGCTAAGCAACTCAGTGAGACCCTGTCTCTAAATAAATTACAAAATAGTCTGGGATATGCCTCAGTGGTCAAGTGCCCCTGAGTTCAATGCCCAGTATCCCCCCCCCCAAAAAAGTTATTTGATGTCTATTAGAACAAGACAGGGGCAGCAAAATACAGAAAAATAAGGGAGCTGATGTTTATTTAACATCAAGTTTTGCCTCAAATAGAGTGCTTTACATTTGTTTATTTAATTTAAAATGCCTTTTGCATCCTTTTCACCTTACAACCTAATTTCCAGAAGAAACAGATGGTACTTATTTTTTCTCCTTTCCTCACCTTATTGCAACTATTTTTCTGGGACTCTTCTTGCAAAGGTGACCGACCAGGCTCCTTGTTTCCACGCATACTGTGCCCTTTACACCTCTGATATTCAAGCAGTGTTCCCCTTCCTCCTCCTCCCCACCCTGTGCTCTGTTCATCCGGGAGCCCTGCCACTGGCAGACCTCATTGTACTTCTGCAGCTTTGACTGCAGGACTTCAGATACAGTTCATTTGAAGGGTTCTGCTTTCCCAGACCACAAGTTGTTTTAAATCTTATATCAGCTCTATAAGGTCACAGGTCTGTGATTTAAAGCAGTCCTGCTTTATAGACATCTGATGCCAACAGATGAATGCACACAGAATTTGCCTCCCAACAGGCTGTTTGCCTTTAAGTTAAGAAACCTTTCCAGTCTAATCCGGGAAACTTTCCCTTTCTGCAGGCTTCAAAGGCAAGTCCAAGCCCAACCTTCTTAAGCAGGAGACAAGCAGCCTGGCCTGTGGGCTGCGCATTCTCTTCCGGATGTACATGGATGAGAGCCGGGTCAGTGCCTGGGAGGAGGTCCAGCAGAGGCTTTTAAAGTAAGACTCTTGATTGATTTCTGCCTTTGACCCACGTGACTGCGTGGTGCCGAGCAGGAAAGGGACAATGGCAAGATCAAGAAGGTAGCTGAACCTTTGGGGTCTTGAAGCCCCTATTTTACAGATCAATTATAAAAGTTAAATATAGTTTTACAGGTGAATGTGCTTATTTTTTTTTTTTTGAGATAGGGCCTTGCTATGTTGTTCAGACTTGCCTCAAATTCCTGGGCTCAAGCGATCCGCCTGCCTCAACCTCCCAAGAGTCTGGGACTACAGGCATGTGCCACCATGCCTGGCTTAGGTGAATGTGCTTTGTACAACTGGTAACATATAAGCTGATTATGTCTAACACACAGTATGAAGGACAAAACTTTATCTCTAAAATTTAGAAACTTCAAGATAACAGTTTCTAGGTCTTTGTAATATTTTTAGATAATCCATTTTTATAGAGCAATAATTTGTGAAAACGAGAGCCTGCCTGCCTGCCAGCTTTCCTGCATTTGAAAAAATATTTGGGTATTTTATTGGTTTGACTTTTTTTCATTGTTTGACTTTGTGACAACTAAAATTTAAATTCATGCTAAGAATGAAACATGCCATTTAGAAAGAATACTGTCATCTGCATTATATTTTTCTGTCTACTTGGAAAATAGGTTTTTTTAGAGACCAGTTAAATACTTTTTAGAATTTTAAGAAATCACCTAGTCTGTATTCTCCCATTTTACTGTGGTAAGACTATTCAGATCCAGAAGCGTCTGGGGCCTAATAAGAAATGGAGAAGAGCCACCCCAGGTTTCAGCCTAGGTCTCTTGACATCAGGCTTGTGCATACTGTGAAACATTGACTTTAAAGTCATTGAAACTTAGAAAGTTTATAATTATTTTTGTTTGCTTGTTTTTGTGGTACTGGCGATTGAACCCAGAATACTGTACCACTGAGCTACATCCTCAGTCCCTTTTTCAATTTTGTTTTGAGATAGGGTGTTGGTAATTTGCCCAGTCTGGCCTTGAACTTGTCCTCCTGCCTCAGTCTCCTAAGTTATGGGGGTTTTTTAATTTATGGAATGTAAATGTTAATGTTGACACTAATTAATGTAAACACGTGGGATCTAACAATTAGTTCATTAGTAGTTAATGTAAATGTTCCTATTTTCCTAATTATTCTTTCTCAGTGAACACACAAAGCAGCAGGTATGCAAGTTATGTGAAAGGAAACCTTTCTTTTGCAGCGTCTGCAGTGAAGCACTGAGTTATTTCCTCACTCTTACATCAGAAAGCCATCGGGAAGCCTGGACCAATTTACTGCTGTTGTTTCTAACTAAAGTTCTAAAGATCAGTGATAATAGGGTAAGTTTGAGGCCTTGTGTCCCACCTTGCATTTCTAGCCCAGTATTGTTCACTCTCAGAGTCCATGCTGCCTGCTCCTTGTTGCACATTGGGCCTATCTGTATCTCCCTCATTCCTCCTCACTTTGCTTTCTCCTTACTCAGCTTTGCTCTGTAATCAGCAGTTCGTTATAAGGGATTCACTGGGGGAGGAAGCAGAATTCCTTAGGATACCTTGATGAACTCCTGGGCTCCCCCAACATTGAAATTCCCATTCTGACCACTGAAGTCATTAACTTCCTCCATTTTGAAAACAGCTGTCCAACAGCATCATGGCCTTGCACTGCACCCTCTCTACCTGAGACTGTGTCTGTTCCCTGGGCCTGTGCTCCATGTCGCAGCCATCATTTGGTGTATTTAGTGGCTCCATGTGACCAGAGCCTCTAATGAGCTGACTCTTAACTCATGTAAAAGTTCTATACCAGTAGAAAGGTAAAATACAATTATATAACTGTAAATATAAATGCATATTTAAAGATTTTCAAAAATATACATTTCACACACAAAAAAAAATAGTAACTTATAGCTTACATGTAAGGAAACAGGGTCTGCTGTGACCATCTGAGTAAGTTGAAAAGTGCCTTGACACTTTAAACCTCAGGACCATGTTGGGGTAGGATGATCCCACTCAATAGTCAGGTGTTAATGCCCAGTGTCCAGAAGTGTTTCCATCAGATTTGTGAGTTAGGAAAAGCTTGAAGGACTCCAAACTCTCCCCACCCACACAGTGTCTAAATTCACTGCCTGCTTATTTTGCTCTCAGCATGTCATCCTGCATCCATCTATGTGGTGCAGGAAGAGAGAAAGCAACCCAGTCCTAGTGTTCAGAGATGAGGGAACTGCAGCAGATTACAGTACAAATAAATAAATGGAGCTGTAAAAGTGGAATGTACTTTGCCTGGAAAATATTTACATATTTTATATTGTAATGTTTGGTAGAATTTTCCCTGAAATGTAAAAATTATTTTAACAATTCCCTATAACTTAAAAATTGTTTAACAAACAAAAGGTATAATTTCAGTAACCCATATCTGATACAAACTCAACTCTAGTTCCTATTCTGTTTTTCTTTTGCTAATTACTGAGGTTACTAAAAGTTTGTCAAAGATATGTAGTGGAAAATGTTTTTCAAAATGATGATGGAAAACTAACTGAATTGAGTTTGTGTTGAGTCTGTTGAATTCTTCTCAGTCTTTTAGTTCCATAACCCACGTGCTCACTGCTTGATGCAGACTCAGCCCTTCCTTCATCTTGTGATCAGTGCACACCTCAAGTGCTGATTCCAAAGGCAGTTTTAGGCTTGGTTTGTAATGTAAGCACTACTAACGGAGAAATTAATTTCCCCCCCCAGTTTAAAGCTCACGCATCATTCTACTATCCTCTCTTATGTGAAATTATGCAATTTGACTTGATTCCTGAACTTCGTGCTGTTCTTAGAAGATTTTTTCTGCGAATCGGAGTTGTTTTTCAGATATCACAACCACCTGAGCAGGAACTGGGACTATACAAGCAATGATGGGAACTTATTTTTTTCTGTTGGTGTTTACATCCCTCTGCTCTTTAAAAGGACCCTGGAGCTGAGGTTTCCTACCTGAAAAATGGTTTCACAGAATTGCGGCATTTGAGGGTTACTGGTAAATATGCTTAGAGCTATAAATCAAACTTGGAACAGTTCAGTCCCTTTTAGTAATCTGGTGGATTCTTTGTCATGTTGGGCTCATGTTGAGCAGAAAGCCTATTTAAACTGTGTCAGCTTATGCTCATGGGTCCTTTCCTGTTCTCTGAGGCAGGGAGAGCCCCACATATTTTTGGCAGGTGTGGAAGTAAAACTTACCCAAAGAACTATAGATGTAAAGATTGAACTTCTGCAAGAAGTACAACTCAGGAGAGCTGTATTTTGAAGGATAAAATGTTTATAATTAGGGGGGGTTGGTGGGGGAAAAATTATTGATGGTAAAAGATATTTAGCAACTATGGTATTCTTATTCTGAAGATTTTTGCACACTCAGGCTATCTGAGATTCTGGTAATCATCCTTCTGTGAAAAATGTACAGAGATGCAGGTCTGTAATATAAAAATCTTAAAACATTATATAGTTCTTCCTGCACTGTTTTATTTTATTTCTTTATTTTCTTATCCAGTTGCTAAACACCCATAATATTTTGTCAAATGCACTAAACATTTGGGTTGAACTTTTTGTCTTTTATTTTGTGGGGAATTTTAGTTTTGCCCTTTTGGGGGGCTAGAAATTTTGAGTTTGACATGTCCAGAAGCTGTTGTGAATGACACTTGTCAAGATCAACAACGGGGCGGGGGGGAAATAAAGGTAGAAAATATCCCTACTGACAATAACTACCTGTAATATACTTCTCTTAGGGCTTTTAAAGATGAGCCATTAAAATAGAATGATCCTTCATGGACAGAAACTTGAATCACTGCAAATGAATCTAGGTTGCTGTCACTTTCTTTTCTTTTGGGTGGCGGGGCTTGATGTAGATTTTACTCTATGTACAGAATTTAATGTTGAATATATTAAAATAACAAATCTGGCATGGTTTGGGAGGTTAGATTTACTGGAATTGTATTCATACTGTGAATTGTGCTCTGATGGTTAAAAAGACAAGATTGTTAAGCATTCCGTATTAAAAGTGGATGTAGAAATTTTTTTCAGATGGATAAAATGTATATGGTACAGATGTAAAGTTTTCTATGTAAAAAATTCTGTACAACTTTATGTACAATATTCTCATCTGGCATATTCTAATCAAGTTATAGGTCAATAAAGTTTTTGAATTATTTCATCAGTGCAATGAAAACCTGCATAACCCACAGCCCCATGTTTTATTGATTTTTTTTTTCTTAAAAGCCAAAGTCTAAAAATTAGATCCTCCCACACACGTTGCTCTCTTAACCATAGTATATTCAATAATTTTTTGTGTATATTCACTAATAACTCAGAATAAGGCAATATCTTATTTGAATGCTGGGAGAAAAAGCTGAAAGTTCCTTTTGGGGCAGTTTGCAATGTGAGATTCTGTGTTCTAGAAATCAGTTAATGTTATGTGGTGCATGGCTTTAAAGAAAATGGAATATGTCAGTATACTTTGAAGGTTTTGCTAAAAAACAGGAAAAGTTTTCAGTCTTTGCTTTCACATCCTCTTGGATAATGAAGAGTATTAAACAATGCAGTTACACGTGCACTGTATTTATTACTGGTAAGACAGCTTTGAGTGCAAGCTTAGCTGGATGCTAGAGCCAAGAGTTACCTGCCTTGGTGGCTGGGAGCCAACATGACCTTCTGCTCTGAGGGTAAGTGCTTCACACAGCCTGGCAGTTTATTGTTGCTGTAGTATCAGGCCTCTCCACAGAGGAGAGTCTTCTGACTTTCAGATATTGATAGAAGTCTTTAATAATAAAGCAAGAAATAGATAAGATGAACACACTGAATATAAAATTTACCTGTAACCAAAACTTGAAATATCAGAAATGTTCACAGTTGTGATAAACTTCTGTATTTGTCTGCCACTGATGTTTGCGGAAATATTGGAAAAGGTGGTGCCTGGGAGTATTCTCAGCTGTCATGGTGAGTGCTGAAGACTTGACTCCAAGTAAGAATTATTTTCCAGAATTTGAATAAGTACCACTTATCAAGTGATTAGAAAAACTTTATCTTAAAAAAAAAAAAAAAAAAGAAAAACTTTATCTAAGGTCCATGGTGGTGGAGCAAAACTTCCAGTCTCTGTCCTTCACCCCAGGTGTTCCTACCTCTCCAGCTCTAGAAACCTCAGTTCCCATTAAAATAAGAAACTTGAGATTGGTAATAAAAATAATTTATTTCTAAGAAGTAGTTGAATCGTATAAATTAGTAACTTGAGACAGCGCCCTCTGTCATTAGCATAAAAAAGGGGCAGACATAACATTTAGTGCATGGCTCACGGGAGTAAAATAGTTTCCTTAATTTCTGCTGATTCAGTAACTACAAATGACATGAAAATAACTAGCATGTTTGAGTCCTTCTTGGCAACCAGAATAGTCACAAATGTATTTACTAAACGAATTAGTTTGAACAGAAATAACAAAGGCAAATGTGCAAGTAACAGGATATTCTGATTTTACAGTACTCTTCAGACACATTTTATCTGCCTTAATGACTAACAGAATTTTTTTTTTTTTTTTTTTTTTTTTTTGCGGTGCTGGGGATCGAACCCAGGGCCTTGTGTTTGCAAGACAAGCACTCTACCAACTGAGCTATCTCCCCAGCCCGCAGAATTTTAAAATAATGCACATATGGTAATTGAATTCAAGAGTTCATTATCACCCTGATTTTATGGAAAAAACTGGGCAAAATCAATCTATACAACTCTATTATATAAATCAATCAATCATGGCCTTTTATTTATGTACATAATATACATCATATACATCATATGGAAAAATACATTTTATATACAGATGAACCTTAAGTAATTAACTTTTCAGGTAGGACCCAAAAGTAGGATATATTAAAAGGTATAGATTTAACATTCCTTTCACCTTAAAAGGCACTACAGGGTTCAATACACATTTATTTTAACCGTGTGCAGTAGACAGTCCCTGCCAAGTAAAAGTGCCTGGTTTTCCAGGAACCTGCTGCTGCTCCTGGTTCAGCTGTTCTGCCATGAAGTGTTTCAGTGTTTCTGAGGTGCCAGGGCGGAGCCAGGGCTCAGTTGCTACAGAGTTTGATCCATCATCACCCATGTGTCTCAGGATGTCATCAGGGTCCACTAGTGAACTGTCATCATCTATAGGAGACAAGAGACAACTAAGGTGACACAGACACAGTCTGACCTACAGCTCTGCATTCTGCCACATATCTTTTGAACTAGAAGAATGTTTTCTTCAAGCCCTCCCACACACACCCCTGCAGAGGTAGCAGAGCAGGCCCAGGGAGGGGCCACATTTGTGAAGCAAAATATGATCAACTGACTAAATTAATGGACTCCGTGGCATTTGCATCCAGAAGGATTCTACGTAGCTCAAAGGCTCCCCAACCAACCAAGCATTAAGCTAACTGCAGAAGAACAAGCCATCATATTTTGTAACTGTTAGCAAAGTTAACAATGCTATATGGAAATTGAGTCATTTTGGGAAAGTAGTATTGGGAGGAAATTACTTCCATTCTTATACCTAATTTAAAGAAGGCCATGTCCTTATTTGAATTTGACTGTACTTCCATATCTGTATTTGAATTATTAGGTATAATAGGAAAATCTGTCTTCCTACCCCATGATGTCAATGTCTTTAAAAAAAAATAAAATTTACACCTCCAGGTCTGTGAAGGATTAGCCCAGCAAAGAGATATGTATAATTTAGTGATCAGTCAATCCACACCGTACCAAAAAGCTCCTGTTTGAAAGGATAGTGTTAAATAAAAAACAGTTTAGACAATGAAAAACCTTCTCAAAGTAGAATCTTAAAATACTCTTATCTTTTCCCAAATATATCTGTTAAAAGTCTTAATTCAGTTTATTGGTTCTTTAATAGAAATAGAGGCAGTTCTCAGAACTCATTTAAAAAAATGCCTTTAGCTAAAAAGACATTCCTACTATTCTACATTTTTTAATGCTATAAGTTGCAATTACAATATTACAATGTAGTTTGATTAAAGATATTGTCCAAAAAGACCACTCTACTATTTGCTAAAGCTAATAATTACTAAAAATTGTTCCCATTACACTAGGGACTAATAGCATGACAGGGCAGGCTGAGGAATAAACTGTTCTGTCTCCTGTACTCCATGACAAGGTTCAACTGTAAGTCACCAAAGTCCACTCATAATGAAAAGTCTACCATGACTTAAAATACCAGCTATCTTGTTTTGTCTATGGTTCAAAAAGCCAAATTTTTTAAAATGGTAAAGATTTTCTTAGTAAGACACCAATCTATATTATCTTTAAATGTATTATTTAAAGACCTCAAAAGTATCAATTTCTGATAATCTCTCACTTTAGTAATTATCAAATATGATACTAATCTGCACTTTCCCTACTGAAAACAAAACCTGAGCATATTTCATATGCAAAAACTATTAACTGTTTAGAATGTACTCTGAAATATTTTGTCTAGTAGAAGAATCTGATGCAAAATTAATCCTGACATCTCGTTTTGCTGGATAGTTACTGTGCTCCAAAGCCACACAGCTCAAAGGACTTCAGCTATCAGTGAAAGCCAAGATGTAAGGGTTCTTATAGGATTTATACTCTATATGCCACTAAACTTTTACCTGCATTATTATGTTTATTCTGAAGTTCATTTAGTCTTCGCATTCGTTCCTCATTTCTCATTCTAAGCTGATCAACATTAACACTGGAGACAGATTTCAAAGAGAGACCATCTGGTGGTATATTAGGATGACTATTATCCTGTAGTTAAAGAGAATTTCATAAACACTCATTAATAATGAATTAGTGAATCAAAATATGCCTTACTCTCAATAAATTAATAAAACAAAACAGACCTTTTATATTCTGATTCTTATGTTCATCCATACAAAGATGACTTTAGTCAGGGAATAACATACAGCATTTGTGTTGACAGAAATGCTACTAGACTGGATACAGTGTGGGAATTACAGGATCTAAAAGGGAAAAAGCCCTGAACCAATGGGCTCAGATTCAAGATAGTGAAGTTCTGGCAAAGGGGGAGACATAAAGATCAATAAAAGAGAAATAAAAATCCAGAAATAAATTCTTACATGTTTGGATAGGGAGCCAACAAAATGCAATTGGGGGGGGGGTCTTTTCAGCAAATGATGCTGAAACAAAAAAGTGTATCAGTGACATTAAGAGCAAACTATAAAATGATCTTGGGTTAGGCAATGGTTTCTTAGGTAAGACACCAAAAGCCTGAGTGATGAAAGATTGGTAAGTTGGACCTCATAAAAATTTAAAACTTCTAAAAGGATACTACTGAGAAAGTGAAAGACAACCAACAAAATGGGAGAAAATATTTGCACATACATCTGGTAGAGGACTTACAGTCAGAATGTTTAAAAACACAACACCCAATTAGAAAATGGGCAAAGGATCTGAATAGACATATCTTCAAAGAAGATTACATATCTCCTGAAGATGTTAACTGGCTAAGAAGCGCATGAGACAATGTTCAATGTCATTAGGGAAGTGCAATTTAAGATACTACTTCATACTCGGTAGATGGCTACAATAAAGTCAAGAAGTAAGTTATGTGCTAGCCAGGATGTGGAGAAATTGGAATCTTCATACACTGCTAGCAATGTAAAACGTTTGTAAAAGATGTAAAATGTAGAATAGAACAGCTACTTTGAAAAAACAGTGGCAATTCCTCAAAATGCTAAATATCAAGTGACCGCATAACCCAACAATTCTAGGTGTATAGTCAAGAGAAATGAAAATAATAGCAGCATTAAGTATAATAGCCAAAATGTGAAAAAAAAAAAAAATCCATCACCTGTTGAATGGATAAACAAGAAGTGGACTATATATAACACAGAATTCAGCAACAAAAACAACTCATGTACTGACATACTTTAAAGAAGCTAGTCACAAATGCTCACATATTATATGATCTCATTTATAATGAAATATTTGGAAAAGGGAAATCTATAGAGACCCAAGTAAATAAGTGGTTGCTAGGGCAACAAAGTTTCTGCTACCTGGTAAAGTTATACATATAATAATACTAATTAACAGCAGCATCTGTTATTTGCTGGGTCCTTCTGGCATACTTGGGTCAGTGCTAAATGCATTAACATTTGTTATTTTCAGGTCATAGAGAAGGAAATAAACAGAACTTAAGAAACTGCCAAAAGTTGCCTACCCAATGGGAAAGTGACATCATTGGAACATGTATGTACTATATGGGTTATTGACTACATCAGTAGTCAGTGGAACAGTGACCAGAACATGGGTTTGAATTTCAGTCTACTTGTCTATGTAACTTTGGATAATTCACTTGACCCAAATGGAGTTGACACCTATATCATAGTTAAGCTATTAAGAGGCCATAACAGGCTTTCAATATGGTATACTGCCTTTTCTGAAATTCATGTATTCTATAGGGGGAAGGGTTGAAGCTTGGGATAATGAATTAACCTTTATAGGACAGATTTCTGTTCCAGTTCCAGAGCTTCTACTTTACAACCATCCCAAGAGGCAGTAAAATATCAAAGAAGTCAAGGCAGCAAGCTACAAGGAGCTACAAGGTCATCAAGTTAATTGTTGGTAGAGCCTAGATTCAGACCCATGTCCACTTCACTTTCAAAACAAGTGCTTTCTTTTATTGAACCACAAGAATTTATCATGAGTCAGAACCTAAACCCTTCACCTTTTTGAACTGAAAAGAATCGGGGGATACAATAATTCATACATACAAAGTCCAGTCCTTTTAATTTGTTCCTCCTGCGCTCCCTTGCAGAGGGTAGCTGTGTTGGTGGAGGGAGAGCATCATCTTCAATAGCAGGGTAAGTCTCACCATAAGCACCTAAATGGCCACACAAGGGAGAAGTCTTAAGTATTTAAAATCTTTTACCCAGAGCTTAGTCAAAAGCCTATTTTTAATCATTTTATGAAGATATTATTTACCTACCATAAATACACTCACTCCAAGTATACATGGGTTCAGAGAGTTTTAGTGAATTTACAAAACAATCTAGAATGTTTTCATCAGAGGGCTGGGGAGGTAGCTCGTGGTAGAGTGCTTGCTTAGTATAAACAAGACCCTGAGTTTGAGACTCAGCACTATTGGGGAAAAAAAAAAAAAAGGCTAGACTATTTCCATCACCTCAGATAGCTACCTGGAACCCATCAGCAAGCACTTCCAAGCCCCACACCAACGCTATCTACTCTCAATAAATTTACCTTACCTAATGTTTCATGTCAATGGAATCATCTTGTTTTTCATTCAGCATAATGTGTCAGGTTAATGTATGTTGTACTATGTATCAGTAATTCATTGTTTTATTGAATAGTAACAATGTATCATGGATACATCTCATTTTGTCTAAATTTATCAGCTGAACATTTGCTAGATGGTGGTATCATGAATAATGCTGCTATGAATGTTCATATACAAGTCTTTGTGTAGGCATGTTTTCCTTTCTTTGGGGTATATACCTAGGAATAAAATTGCTGATATTAATTATAACTCTCTTCAGCATTTTGAATAAATACAAGGTATTTTTTTAAATGGTTGAACCAGTAGGCTGGGGAGATAGCTCAGTTGGTAGAGTGCTTGCCTTGCAAGCACAAGGCCCTGGGTTCGATTCCCAGCACTGCAAAAAAAAAAAAAAAAAAAAAAAAAAAAAAAAAATGGTTGAACCATTTTACACCAAAATTAGGTTACAGGTTCCCCATATCCCAACACTTGGTGAGTTTTTTTTTTTGTTTGTTTGTTTTTTAACTATACCCATTCTAGTGGGTCAGTAGCCTATTTGACCATAAAGATATATATAAGATTTAGAATCTTTCCAGCTCTTTTTTGGGGGGGGATGTAAGCCTAGAGAAAGTTATATAATGAATACTTAGAATCACCATTTGTGATTTTGCCAGTTTCAATTTGTACTTTGGGGAATGCTGCTGCTTATTTCCTTTTGTTGAGCCAATTTGCTAAACCAGTAAGGTAGAGATATCATAACATTTCCTCCATTAATACTTTAGCATGTATTTTCCAAGAACAAGATCAACTGCTAACAGCACCATCCTAATTATTATTTAGGAAGTTTAACATGTATTTGATATTCAGATATTCCAAATTAGTACTTTATAATGCTTTTAAAAAACCAGAATAACTGCATTTTATTGAGTGAGACATGAGATATTCTATAATTCCAAATGTTTTCTACTTTCTTTATATATGCCCCATTTTGGGGGGTGGGGGGCACCAGGGATTGAACCCAGGGGTGCTTGACCACTGAGCTATATCCCGAGCCATTTTTATTTTGAAACAGGGTCCCTCGCTAAGTTGCTAAGGCTGGCCTTGAATTTGCAGTCCTCTCCTGCCTCAGTCTCCCAAACTGCTGGAATTACAGGTGTGTGCCACCACACTCAGCTAATTCTTTTTTTTTTTTAAGACTTTATTAGATGTAGTCTTAAGTGCACAGCAAAACTGAATGAAAGCGTACAGTACATAGCCTTTTCTGGTTAACTTTTTTCACATAGAAGGTTCTTCCATGTATTTTCATAGTACCTTGGTAGCTGTTTTATTCCCACAACTTCACGTGCTGGAGGTAGAACCCAATGCCTCATGCATGCTAGGCAAACACTCTACTGAGTTATAGCCCCTGCCAACTGGTAGCTCATTCCTTTTTAGCACTGGACAATATTCCATTGATGTACAGAGTTCATCCATTTACCTACTGAAACACGTCTTGGTTGTTGCTCATTTTTGGCAAATATGAATCAGGCTGCTATAAATATTCAGGTACAGGTTTCTGTATGGACATAAGGGTTCTATACCCTTGGGTAAATACCAAAGAATACTGAATTGTATGGAAAGAGTGTTTATTTTTGTACAAAACTGTCACCCTGTCTTTCAAAGTGGATGTTCCATTTTGCATTTCAAACCAGCAATGAAACAGTTCCTGCTGGTCAGCATCCTCACCAGCATGTGGTATTGCCAGTGTTTTGAATGTTGACCCTTCTAGCCAACATTCTACAATGGTATCTCATTTTAACTTAAAAATCCCTGATGACATGTGATAATAAGCACCTTTTCATATGTTTATTTGTGTATCTTCTTTGAAGAGGTGTGTGCAAGTCTTTTGCCCATCTTTTTTTTTTTTTTTTGGAGGGGGGGTTGTTTGTTTTCTTATAAATGAGACTATTTTCTCTAGTAGTCTCTTACTAGGTATGTCTTGTGCAAATATTTTCTGTGCCCTGTCTTTTCATTCTCTTGGCAGTATCTTTCAGAGCTGAAGTAAGATTGTTGTTTTGTGGTGCTGGGGATCAAATCCAAGGTCTTGTCCATGCTAGGCCAAGAGTTCTACCACTGATTTACATCCCCAGCCCTGGATTTTTTTTTTTTTTTTTAACAGAAATCTAACTTATCAGTTATTTATTTCACACTGACTTTAGTGTCATCAAAGTTATAACCAAATTCGAGGTCACCTATAATTTTTTACATTGAGGTCTATAATCCATTTTTTATATTTTTTGTGAAAAGTTAATTTTTGTGTCTTTTTTTGCATGTGGATATTCAGTTGTTCCAGCACCATTTATTTTAAAAATTACCTTTTCTCCATTGTAGTGCCTTCATTCCTTTGTCAAAGATCAGTTGACTACATTTATGTGGATCAGTTTCTAGGCTCTCTATTTGTATATTTTTTCATCACTGCCATCATTCTGTCTTGATTAAGTCTCGAAGTTGGGTAGTAGTACTATGTGGAATGTCTCCAAGAGATCGTGTGGAGGTAGAAAAAAGTTTAAGAAGTGGGGCTTAGTTTTAGGTCATTGAAGGAATGTTGTCAAAAGGGGATCAGGGAACTTTGACCCTTCCACTGTTTTTGTGTCTTGGCCATGAGGTGAGTGGTTCTGCTCCACCAGATGCTCCTGCCATGATGAGCTATTCAACCTCAGGCCTAAAGAAATGTGGCCACCAGTCATGGGCTGGAAACTCTAAAAATGTAAACCAAAAATCCTTTTTAGGTTAGTTTATGTCAGGCATTTGTTATAGTAACAGAAAGCTAACATAGTGACTACTCCAATTTTCTTCTCTTTTGATATTGCATTCATTGGCTATGGTGGATCTTTACCTCCTCGTGTAAACTTTAGAATTGGTTTATCAATATCTGCTCAATAACTTGTTGGGATTTTGATTGGAATTTACACTGAATGTATAGATTATATTGGCAAGAAGCAGCATCTTAATGACACTGAGTCTTTCCTATCCATGAATATGGAATGTCTTCATTTGTTCTTCATTTTCTTTCATCAGCTTTTTATGGTTTTCCTTATACAGAACTTATTTGTGTTGTTGGATTGACACTGCAGTATATCAATCAATTGACACTGCAGTATATCTTTTTGGTGGGGAGGGGCTAATGTGAATGGTATTTTTATTGATGTGTTATAATATACATAATAGGATTCATAATATTAGTCACACATGCACATAACTTGGTCACTTATTCCCCAGTACCTCCTCTCTCCAACATACCCACATTGTGATATGTTCATACATGAACACACCATGCTTAGTAATTTTGTTCCCCAGAACTTCCCCATGCCCTCCTTTCTTCCCTTCCTCTTAATCACCTTCCTCTACTCCATTGGTCTCCCTTCTGTTTTTTGAGGTCCTTTTTTTTCTCCCTCTCTACCTTCCACATATGAGAGTAACATTCAAATCTTGACTTTGTAATGAGTCTGGCTTATTTCAATTGGCATGAATGTTCTCCAGTTCTGTTACCAGAAAATGACATCATTTCATTCTTCTTTATGGCTGAGTAAAATTCCATTTCATTCCCATACCACATACCACATTTTCTTTATCCATTTGTCTATTGATGGACACATGGGCTGGATCCCCAAGTTGGCAATTGTGAACTGCACTGCTGCAAACATCAGTATGCATATATCACTCTATAGTATGCTGATTTCAATGCTTCGGGGTTAATAGCAAGGGAGATAATGGTGTTGTATGGTGATTCCATTCCTAGTCTTTTGAGGAATGTTCATACGATTTCCAAAGTCATGATACTAATTTGCAGTCCCACCATCAATGTACAAATGTACCTTTTCTCCCACATCCTCATCAGCCTTTACTATTTGTATTCTTGATGATTGCCATTCTAACTGAAGTGAGATGAAATCTCAGCATGATTTTGCTTTGCATTTCCCCGAGTGCTAAGAATATTGGATATTTTTTCATTTAGTTGTTGGCCATTTGTATTTCTTTTGAGAAATGTCTAGATCATTTGTCATTTATTGACTGGGTTGTTTTTCTGGTTTTAAGTTTTTTAGTTCTTTACATATTCTGGATATTACTCCCCTGTCAAAAGAGTAGCTGGTAAAAATTTTCTCTCTTCATGCTTTTAATTTGATGCCATCCCACTTATTGATTCTTGGTTTTATTTCTTGAGCTTTAGTAGTGTTAATTGGGAAGTTGATTCCTGTACCAATATGTTGGAATGTTGATTGTTTTCTTCTAGGAGTTTCAGTGTTGACTTTCATGCAGGGTGAGAGATAGGGATTTCAATTCATTCTTCCTAAAGATAGATATACAGTTTTCCCAGCACCATCTTTTTAAAAGGCTGTATTTTCTCGAAGAAATATTTCTGTAACCCTTGTCAAGGATCAGAAGACTGTATCTATATGGATCAATCTGTGTCTCTTATTCTAATCCAGTGGTCTTCATGTCTGTTTTTATGCCAGATATTGTATTTTTAATTTCAAATCCACTTATTCATTGCTGGTATGTAGGAAAATGATTGACTTGTATTCTATAGCTCTGCTATAACTGCTTATTAGTTCCCAGAGTTTTTTGGTCGATTCCTACAGATTTTCTATGGGTAATCATATCATTAGTGAATGATGACAATTATATTTCTTCCTCTCAATCAGCATACCTTTAACTTCCTTTTCTTACTTTATTGTACCAGCTACGGACTTCCAGTACGATGTTAAGGAGTGGTGAGAGAGAACATCCTTGCCTTGTACCTGATCTCAGCAGGGAAGCTTCAAGTTTCTTATTAAGTATGATGTTAGCAGTACGCTTTTTTGTAAATGTTCTCCTACCAAATTGAGGAAGTTTCCCTCCCTTCCTTGTTTGCAGAGTTACCATGAATGGGTGTTAGATATCATGTGGGTTATCAAATTTGCAGGTTACAGAGTTGTTCATCCTATTCCTTGACCTTTGAATATTCATGGGATCTATAGTTTTGTCCTCTCCTTCAATTCTGACATTAGTAACCTGTATGTTATTCTTTTCTTAGCTTGGCTAAAGGCGTATCAATTGTATTGATCTTCTCAGAGAAAGAGCTCTTGGTTTCACTGATTTATCTCTACTGGTTTCCTACTTTAAATTTGTTTTCTGCTCTAATTTTTATTATTTCCCCTCTTCTTTTTCTGACTACCTAGTATGGAAGCTCATATTATTGACTTCAGATTTTTCTATTTTTCTAATTATATGCATTCAATGCTATAAATTTCCCTGTAAGCACTATTTTGCTACATCTCACAAATTTTGATAAGGAAATTTAGTGCAAAATATTTTTAATTCATTGACTTTTTTTGTTTTTTGTTTTAACCCATGTGTTATCTAGAAGTGTGGTGTTTAATCTGCAAGTACTGAGGGATTTTCCAGCTATTAATTTCTGGTTTTTCCCTACTGTTATTATGGACATTGGATGATTTCTCTCATTTTAAATTAGTTAAGGGTGTGCTTTATGGCCCAAAATGTGGTCTTCTTTTGTTTGGATTTTGTGGTTTGTGTTTTGTTTTGTTTTGGTTTGGTTATTAAATGTGGTCTTATTTTGGTGAATATACCATGTGTGACCAAGAAGAATGTTTGTTCTGTTGCTGAATGAAGTGGTCTATAGACATCCATTATAATCGAGTTAATTGACTGTTTTATTAGGTTCAACTATATTCTTACTAGTCTTCTGCATACTGGATCTATTTCTGATAGAGGGGAAGTTCCCAAACACAATAGTGGATGCATCTATTTCTTCCTAAAATTCTATGCATTTCTGCCTCGAATATTTTGACTGAATGCAAAAGCAAAAACTATAACTATTAGAAGAAAACATATGGAGGAAAACTTCGTGACACTGGATATGGCAATGACTTCTTGGATATGACACCAAAGCACAAGCAAAAGGGAACATTAATTTGATATTAAAATCAAAATGTCCATGCAAAGGACACAATCTATAAATTGAAAAGGACAAACCCCTACTGGGAAAAACATCTGCAAATAATATATTTGATAAGGAGTTAATATGTAGAATATATACTGTAAGTATTCCTACAACTCAACAACTTAAAAACATGATTTTTTAAAATAGCAAAGGACTTGAATAGCTACTTTTGCAAAGATGATTATGAATTGCAAATAAGCACCTGAAAAGCTGTTTAATCTCACTAATCATTATGGAAATGCAAATTAAAACCACAATAGGATACCACCTGTAAGGATAGTTACTGTCAAAAAAAAGTTAACAAATGTTTGCAAAGATATGTAAAACTTTGAATTCTCGTGCATTGTTGGTAGGAATGTAAAATGGAGTAAGTGCTGTGTAACTGGAAGAAAATTTTCAAATGATCAATAAAAATTTACCATATGATTAAGCAATGACTCCAGTACATCCCTATACACCCGCATTCATTGCAGCATTTACAATAGCCAAAAGGGAGAAGCAATTCAAGTATCTGTTGATAGCTGAATGGATAAGCAAAATTTGAAAGTACAGTGGTACAATGGCATTTAAGCCTTTTTAAAAAGCAGGGAGAATAATATTCCATTGTGTATATATACACCACAGTTTCTTTATCCATTCATCTGTTGAGGGGCATCAAGGTTGGTTCCACAATCTAGCTATTGTGAACTGAACTGCTAATAAACATTGATGTGGCTGTGTTACTGTAGTATGCTAATTGAAAGTCCTTTGGGTATAAACCAAGGAGTGGGATAACTGGGTCAAAAGGTGGGTCCATTCCAAGTTTTCTGAGGATTCTCCACACTGCTTTCCAGGGTGGCTGCACCCATTTGCAACTCCACCAGCAATGTAAAAGTGTGCCTTTTCCCCCACATCCACGCCACCATCTGTTATCATTTGTGTTCTTTTTTTGCCATGCTGGGGATTTGAACCCAGGAGGGCCTTGTGCTTGAGAGGCAAGCACTCTACCAACTAAGCTATATCCCTCAGCCCTTCATTTGTGTTCTTGATAATAGCCATTATAATGGAAGTAAGATGAAATCTTAGAGTTGTTTTAATTTACATTTCTCTAATTACTAGAGATGTTGAACACTTTTTCATATATTTATTAATCACCTGTATGTCGTCTTCTGTAAAGTATCTGTCCAGTTCCTTGGTTCATTTATTGATTGGGTTCTTTGTATTTTTGGTGTAAAGTTTTATAAGTTCTTTATAAACTTTGGAGATAAGTGCTGTATCTGAAGTGCTTGTGGAAAAGATTTTCCTCCCACTCTCTAGGCTCTCTCTTCACATTATTGATTGTATATTATTCAGCCACAAAGAATAATAATATTATGGCATTTGCAGATAAATGGATGGAATTGGAGACTATCAGCCAATCCCAAAAAACCAAAGGCTGAATGTTTTCCCTGTTAAGTGGATGATGATATGTAATGGGGGAGGGGGTGGGGGTGAGAGAAGAATGGAGGAACTTTAGATTACATAGAGGGAAGTGAGAAGGGAGTAGGGAATGAAAAATGGTAGAATGAGACCAACATCATTACCCTATGTACATGTATGATTACACAAATGAATCTACATGGTGCACAACCATAGAAATGAAATGATGTACCCCATTTGTGTACAATGAATTAAAATGCAGTCTGTAAAAGAATTTTTTTAAAAAAGTGGAGGGAGAGAATCTGAAACATGCTACATACAACATGGGTGAACCTTGAGGACATTATGCTAAGTGAAATAAGCCAGTCACAAAAGGACAAACACTGTATGATTCTATTTGCTTGAGTTTCATGATGAATACATGAATGCATACAGTATATAATTGGTTGGGGTTGGCTTTTTTGCTCAGCATATATCCCAAAAGAGTCATCCAAGTTACTGAGTATTTCAACAAGTGGTTCCTTTTTATTGCTTAGCAGTGTTCCATGGCAGGGATGTATTAGAGTTTGCTTAACCTTTTACCTGTTGAAGGACATCTATACTGATTCTGGTTTTTTACTGTTAGAAATAAAGCTGTTACGAACATTCACGTACAGGTTTTTGTGTAGGCTTTTGAAGTTCATTTTAGCAATTCTGATTTTGAAAACTAAATGTCTTATAAAAGCCATATTTAATGATTACTCATTAAAAGAGTAAAAATAGAATATTACTTTTTTAATCACAATCATCTTGCACAAATATAGTACTAGTTATGAAGAAAAGCACTTAAAAGAATATAAATACTGTGTAATAATGAAATAAAATAGAATTAATGAATTTAAATAAATATACTCACCAATAAAAGCACTATCAGATTCCAATAATGAATTTTTCAAAAAATCATCAGTGTCATCTCTGGGCTAAAAGAAACATCATATATTAATAACTTTTTATCAGTCCTGTGTGGGAAAACAACAAAATTTCCACACTGTCCTCCCAAAAAGAATATGGGGAGAGAAACAGGACTGACTGCTTCCCCCTAACATGACATTCCAGTACCCAGAAAATATTGGAAAGCCTTATTAGCACACACAACCCCCACCAAGATAGTGAAGGTAACAGTATGACTTGATTACTCCTTGAGATTCTGTCATTTAATTCAACTCCTCACTGTCCTCTATGGTTGAAGCTAAAACAAAGGATAGCATTACTGTTGAATATATACATATTAAGTAATGAATCCAATTAAATATTAAAAGTTGAAAAACCATTGTTGAGATTCACTCATCCTTTCAATAAATCTGTGTATAGTAAGCATACTAGTTCCTCCATACTTGAACTAGAAGTACAAAGAATTAAGAGCTTCTGCTCCAGAGTAGACAGACTGTAGTCCCATGGCAAGGAGAGAGGCATGCCCTCATAATGACAACCATATGCAACAGCAACTGTCATGATGACATAGTACATAGCATAGATATGATGGGACATAGAACAAGGAAAAAATAATGCTAGTTTTGGTTGGGTTAGCATTATAATTAGCTCCCAAATGAGAGGTAACATTTACAAATACAGAAGTTTACAGTAATGAATAATGCTACTTTTATATCAAAGGAACCTAAAGTCATTCAATAGCATTTCTCTGCACCACCTTTGCTAGAACACTGAAGCAATGATGACTTGTCCTTTAATTTTTAAGGCAATAATTCCACCCATGCACAGCATTCATTATAAAAATGTTCTCTTACAGTGAATAATTCCATATGCTGCATTTACCTCTCCTTTTTAATTTACTACCCAAGGGTTCTACTTCTACTTTGTATGAAGATGATAATCATAGCAGCTGAATCAAAGGGTCTGAATCAGCCATTCTGAGCACTTCACACATATTGCCCAGCACACTCTTTTGTATCACAGTCCTTCACATAAATGAAGAGTGATCAAAGTTCACCTAAGCCTTATCTTTACCATGACAATCATCCCCAGTTTCATCCTAAATAATTTTTCATATAATCCAGTTCCTAGGAAGATCAGGAGTCCAAGATTTATTAGCTGTTGTAAAGCCATGATAAACTTGTTGGCTTATGTTGAGCTTCTCCTCAGCAAAAATTGCTGTTATTAATCCAGAATTTCAACCAAAACCCCAGATGTTAATTGTCATTATCTTTTCACTGAGAAATACAACCACCACATGTAAAGAAACCACACGTGAAGTCTTCCCCAATAAGTGTCAAAATATTTCAGGTCATGTGGTATGGGGACGAGCAGGAGCTCTGGAGCCTGGCTTGGGTTCAAATCTGGGTGTATTGGCTGTGTGAATATGGGCAAGATAATAAGCCTTTAAATATCTGTCTCTTCTTATGTAATTTTAGGGGTAAGCATACCTTGTGAAATTTAGAGCAATAATAAATGGCAGCTATTAGCAGCAACATTATCAGTTCAAAATTCAGCACTAATTCTAACTGGTAGCCCTGGGAAAGTAAGAGCCTAGCTGAAAATGGGGAAGGTATTACCAATTTCCTAACAGTGCTACAGAAGATTAAATTTGTGTATTTCCATCCTTCATCTTTCCCCTGAACTCTAATCTGTCTATTTATCGACTCCCAAGGTTGTCTACTAAGCAGCTCAAATTTATTGGGCCAAAATTAAATTCCCAATCTTCTCAACCCCCAAAATTGTTTTTCCTACTTCTTCACTTTTATAAATAGCAACTCCCAGCAAAAAACCAAGTCCATCTTTAACTTTTCTCATACTCCCACTTCAGTATGCCAAAAATCCTATCGGGTCTCCTATTAGAGTAAATCCAACTTGAGACCACTTCTACTAACCCTGCCCCAGTCTAAGCCAGTTTATCTCTTGCATAGATTATTGCAATAATCTATCACACTCAGCCTATTCTCAACATATAGCAGTCAGTGATAAGTACAAAACATGAAACTCTTGCATGCCAAGACTTTGGAAGCTTCTTATCATCTGCACAGGCCTGAAGGACAAACCTCACTGCTCACCTGTGTCCCATTTGCCCCCACTCAACCTTGCTTGAATCCCTCCTACCTCCCAGCCCACTTCCTGCTCCTTACATGCACTAGATAACCCCTGTCAGGCCTCTGCCAGGAATATTCTTCCTCCAGATGTAAAACCAATGGTCACCTCCCTGGCATCCTCAATCGAACATTAACTCCTCAATGAGATGTTTCAAACTATATTTCAAACTATTAAGTCCTCCCACCCCAGTACTCCTTAGTCTCTTTTCCCTGCTTATCATTTTCCTTCAGCACCATAATTTAACTTATAAATCTATTTATTGCCTCCTTCCAGAACACAAGCCTCCAGAGGCAGGAATTTGTTTTTCATCTTGACTCCTGTACCCCAGGCATGTGAAACAGTTTCTACAAATATTTGTTAAATAAAAACAGTTCACCCCCCACTTCCCCTTTATTCAGTCTTACACAAATGTCACTTAAGGATAAGAAGAGGTAACATTAATGTCACTTCTTACCTTGCTTATTTTCTTTATAGGCCTCACCACTACTTACATTATAGACCCTAATTAATGCTAACGTTGATGACAGAAAATGCTAACTCTGCACCCAATATAGGCCAGGCCCTCCCTATTCTAAGGGCTTATCCTCACTTAATTCTCACAACCCTTATGCTACATCTTTATTTAATAAACATTTGTATAGAACTTATGTCCAGCTAGTCTGTGTCTTGTAAATATTAATTTAATACTTATAGCCACCCCAGATATAAATATTATCTTCACTTTACAGATAAGGAAACTGAGGCATAAAGATTAAATAATCTGCCAAACCACATGACTAAAAAGAGATTAACTCACACAGCCTAGCATTCAACTCTTATTCTTAGTCATTACAATGTTTTCTCTACATATTACACTAACACTTCTCTAGCTACCCACTGTATTTATGAGACATAATTTAAATTCTTTCTTAATTCAATATTCCTGAAGAATTCAAAATTTGGAATACTTATCATATTCCTAAAAATTTTTACACCCAAACATCTAACTCAAGAAGTTAGAACTGGCTACTTACCATTCTGTGCTCTCGAACTTTGGCACTTGGGATGGAGCTTAAGTCAGCTATAGTCAATGGAGAATAAAAACAAGATTAAGAGTTTAGAATTTTTTTTTTTTTTTTTGGGGGTGCTGGGGATCGAACGCAGGGCCTTGTGCTTATAAGGCAAGCACTCTACTGACTGAGCTATCTCCCCAGCCCCCGAAAATTTTTAATACATAAAAATAAATTTTGGAATATCTTTTATGACTAAGTACTGGAAATTTTCACCTACCACAGTTAAAAATATTTTTAAAATATTACTTGTTTATTAATAAATAAAACCCAGCATCTGCTATATTTGGATAAAATTCTCCCATTCACATTAGTGAATGTAACAGTCATTGTGAAATTAAAACTGATGCTTCAGGTGAAAAAAACTGATTAATGCAGTATTCCCCACCATCTTTGTCATATTTCTATAGCCCACAGAATGTTGAGTGAAAACTGAAAAGGGAATTGAAGTAAGTTCATTCTAGGTACCTAATTCTAGGGCCCGAAATGTCGGATCAAGTATCCCAAGCCTCTACAATCTGACCAGACATCTATGTGTTTCTCCAAAACATTTTGTCCTTTTAGATACTGCCTCTGGGAAAAAAGAGGCTGCCAATAATTAGCTTACATTCCATCTCAAAATATTTTACAGACATCTTTGGGACTGTTAATAGTTAGACCATATTCTTATGAATTACATTATCATAGTGTCTGCTTTAGTCAGAGGGTGTTCCTATAGGGATGGATACACTCCGTCCCAAAATGCACCTGTATCCACTGGAACTACTTTTGGCCTAATCAGTCTTAAGTTGTCAAGGTCCCACAGGATCAGACCATCATTTGAGGGTTGTAAAGAAAAACAATACCACAATGGATATAAAGATTAAAGGCTGCTTGATGAATTCCCTCTCCAGATGATGTACAATTGGGTCATTCTGCTGTCACAGGGAGATACATGAGGCCTTTAGTAAAAATTCTGAACCAGATGAAGGGAAGAAGTTCCCTGTACAAATGTTTATCAAACTTTTCACCTATGATCTGGGCCCAATGTGTTATATCACTTATTCTTGTGATGCTGTCTCATGAGGTCAAAAAACTTCTTCAGATTGTGCAAGCCAGACTAGCCTGCCAAGGAAAAGTAACTGGTAGGACTATTCCTCCTACACTTGTTATCTGATTGCTATGTTTTTATAACTCATTTTTTTGACCACCTTTAGTGGCATGAAAGCTAACAAAATGGATGAGACACAGGTGTGAGGGCCATGCAGTAGATCTGGGTATCAAAAGCACCCACTGATGTTCTCTGAGACTAGCTCCACTCTGCCTTCAGGTGGCCACTCACCCCCACGCCTATCCCCAGTTACTCCCATGGGACCCCAGATTTCTCTTTTGCAATATTCATCACACTCCAACAAAGTATAAGCTCCTTGAGAGCAGTGGCCTATTTCATTCAACACCAAATCACCTGAATATAGGTCAGTATCTGTGCTCCTAGTAGACACTCTGTTGATTGGATGATTATACAAAAACATAACCCAATCTAATGGTTTACAGACTTTATGCCATATCCAAACATACTGCCCATACATAGTAGACATATGCTCAATAGGGCACTAATGTGTTGGCTCAGCATTCCTTCCTTTGGTCCCAGTTCCTGGTACAGATGTCACCTGGAATGATCAAAGTACTCGATCTTCCTGGCTATAGTGAATGGCTGGGCCCTCTCATGCATGAATACAGTACCCTTACCAAGCCAAACTCTGGTACAATGTGTCAAAAACACCACATGAGCATGGAGCTGTGTGGGGAGCACAATATAACAGACATAGAGTTGACAAGAAATCCATCTATCAACACTCTCTGTAATTCAATGACTATTCCTTACCTTCAGCACCTTCCTGCATTTTTATTCTATTCAGCCGCCTCTGCTGCTCTCTTAGCAGGGCTTGCTGCTGAATCTCTAAGGTATGACCATCTCTTGGAGAATCCGGGTACAGAAATTTCAGATCAACTCGTGTTTCTGAATCTGGCACAGAAAATACATTACCATAACTAAGCGAAATCTTATTTTCAAATGAGATTTTTACAGACACAAAAACCTGCACACAGATATTTATAACAGCTTTACTTATAACTGTCAAAACATGGAAGCAACCAAGATATCCTTTAGGAAGTGAATGGATATGGTATATTATTAAATAATGAAATATTTATTCAGTACTAAAAAGAAATGAATTAGCAAGTCATGAAAAGACATGGAGGTAATTTGAATGAATATTACTAAGTAAAAGAAGTACACTATGATTCCAATCATACAATATTCTAGAAAAGGCAAAACTATGGAGACCATAAAAGGATTAATGATTACTAGGGATTAAGGGGTTGGGGAGGTATGAATGGGCAGAGCATAGAAGATTTTTAGAGTTGAGAAGCTATTTTGCGTGACACTACAACGGTGAATATATATCATTATACATTTGTCCAAACTGAAAGAATGTACAACATCAAGAATGAACCCTAGTGTAAACTATGAGCTTTGGGGTGGTAATGATGTGCCAATGTAAGTTCATTGATCATAATTAAATGTACCACTATAGTGCAGGATTGTTCAGAATGAGGCTGTGCATGCATGGGGGCAAGGAGTATATGAGAACTCTCTGTACCTTCTGCTCAATATTGCTGTGAACCTAAAACTGCTTTAGAAAATAAAGTTTATTAATTTTTTCCTTTAAAAACATCCTTATATTAATAAAAATCCTTATAAAACTTTACTAAAGTAACAACATAAATAGTGGGACATCCCCAAAGTCAAAAGACATTAAGATAGCCATAAAACTATAGAACACAAAATTAATGTTCTTTAATAAATGCCCTTTCACAGACTTATCAACATTTAAGAAAACTCCTAAAATAAGCAGCAGCTTGTGATGATGCACTCTGCATCCCTACCTGCCCCAGTGCCCCCATCAAGAAGCTACCCAGAACACCAGCAGGGCAACTATATGCTGGTATATCCAAGTGGTTAGTCACATGGCTATGACTCAGGAAGCCATGAGACACTGTAATCACATCTGATCCCTAAAATATACTGAAAAAATGAAACACTTTTATTGGCCAATTACTATTTTATCCCTTGCAAATATCATGCAGAATGCAGGATAAAGTGCAGATTAATGGGAATCTTGATTTCAAGAAGAAATGAGGATCTAAAAACTCACCTCTGTCAAAATTGCATGAATTACCAGTTGATCAAAATCAAAATGTTAAATACTAATTTTAAAACTTGAGAATATACATATAGTTCATACATATGAAGTACCTTGAAAATATTCTCTTTGACCCACTAATTACACTGTTGGGATATAATTTAAAGTAATGATTCTGAATATGTAAAAAGTTTTATAATTAGATATTATCAAAAGCATATAATAGTGACTATGGGAAACTCAGTATCTAAGAATTGAAAAATGCTTAAGGAAGAACAAAGTTAACAGATGAAGCTGTAGACACAAATCTGGATGAGACCCTGGCTTTACCACTTTTAGGCTCAGTTTCTTCTCTGCAAAAAAACAATACAAAAGACCAAGTCATAGGCTAAATGAGAACTGGATGTGGGAAATGAATGGCCCAATCCTATGGTTTATATCTTTTTGATCTCTAATCTCTTTATACTTGCAAAAATTGTTATTTATGTATCACATACATACATACACACTTGCCATATTTAATATTAAGAAGTTTTTGTAACAAAAATACACAAGAATATGAACATCATCATTTGTCATGAAGCTCCTAGAAAACCCATATGCACAGCAGAAAGTGAAAATAAAGGAAAAAAACGGCTTGGCTTATAATAAAAATAGTTCTGACCTCACAGGTCTCTAGACTAAACTGTGAAACCCAACAGCTTAATACAATGCCTAGGAGACAGTAAGTATTCAATCAAAGATAGCACTAAATAGGAGAGATCCAAGATGGCAGACTAGAGGGTGACTGCATCTCCTATCGCTTCAGAACTCAGGATTCAAGAATGGGAGGTATTGAGAGACTCAGACCAACATAGAGCCACAGGGTGAGTCTCGCCCACAGGGTGAAGCTCGGCCCAGGCGGGAGGCCAGGACAGGGGGCAGCTTCTCGGAGCAGGGCAGTGAGAGTCTTCCCCAAGCAGCCCTGCTCTCTCTGGCGGCAGGTGCGATCCACAGCCAGCTTCTAGGAGCAGGCCGCCCAGTGAGAGCTTTTCCCCACAGAGCCAACCCCAAGCCCTGAACCCAGCAGTAGGCCCCTGCCCGCAGCTGGCTTCTGGGACCAGGGCAGGGCAGCGAGAGACTTCCCCAAGCAGCCCTGCTCCCTCCCACAGAAGGCCCGGTCCACAGCCAGGTTCGCAGAACAGGCCTACCCAGTGAGAGCTTTTCTGCACAGAGCCAACCCAAAGCCCCAGACCCAGCAGCCGGCCCCGGCCCACGGGCAGGGCAGCGAGAGACTTCCCCAAGCAGCCCTGCTCCCTCCGGCGGCAGGCGGCAGGCGGGGTCCACAGCTAGCTTCTTGGAGCAGGCCCACCCAGTGAGAGCTTTTCCACACAGAGCCAATACCAAGCCCTGAACCCAGCTGCAGGCCCCAGCCCACAGGTGGCTTCTGGGACCAAGGCAGGACAGGGAGAGGCTTTCCCCCAGCAGCCTGGCTCCCTCAGGCGGGGGCAGGCCCTGTCTATAGGCAGCTTCTAGGAGTTGGACCACCCAGTGAGAGGATTTCCACGCAGAACCAGCCCCCAGCTCTGGACCCAGTAGCAGGCTAGGGGCAGCTTTCTTCGGAAGCACTGCATTATCAAGTTCCTCCAAGACTTCAGGCTACTGAAGGCTGGGAGGTGATATACTGGAAATCTACAGGGACACTATAAGCCAATAGAGGAAATCTGCAATATCTCAGAGTCCCACTGATATCAGACCAATATGAGAAAACAAGGGAAGAAAAAATGTCCCAAACAAACCTAGATACTGTATCAATAAAACCCAATGACAGCACATCAGAAGTGTCAAAAGGGAGCTCAGAATGTACATAATTAAAACAATCAGGGAAGCAAATGAGGAGATGAAAGAGCAAATGCAGGCATTAAATGATCACACCAATCAACAGTTAAAAGAGCAAATACAGGAAGCAAAAGATCATTTCAATAAAGAGAGATACTGAAAAAAAAAAGAAAGAAATCCTTGAAATGAAGGCAACAATAAACCAAATTAAAAACTCCATAAAAAGCATAACTAATAGGACAGAACACCTGGAAGACAGATCCTCAGACATTGAAGAAAAAATATTTAATCTTGAAAACAAAATTGACCGAACAGAGAAGATGGTAAGAAATCATGAACAGAATCTACAAGAATTATGGGATATCATGAAAAGGCCAAATTTAAGAATTATTGGGATTGAGGAAGGCACAGAGAAACAAACCAAAGGAATGAACAATCTATTCAATGAAATAACATCAGAAAATTCCCCAAATCTGAAGAATGAAATGGAAAACCAGGTACAAGAAGCTTATAGGACTCCAAATATACAAAATTACAACAGACTCACACCAAGGCACATTATTATGAAAATACCTAACATACAAAATAAAGACAGAATTTTAAAGGTTGCGAGAGAAAAGAATCAAATTACATTCAGGGGGAAACCAATAAGAATATCAGCTGATTTTTCAATCCAGACCCTAAAAGCTAGAAGGGCCTGGAACAACATTTACGAAGCCCTGAAAGAAAACAGATGCCAACCAAGAATCTCATACCCAGCAAAACTTACTTTCAGATTTGACAACGAAATAAAATCCTTCCATGATAAACAAAAGCTAAAAGAATTTATGAAAAGAAAGCCAGCATTACAGAACATTCTCAGCAAAATATTCCATGAGGAAAAGATGAAAAACAATGATGCAAATCAGCAACGGGAGGAACTAGCCTAAAGGAATAACCAAATAAAGGAGAAACCAAATCATGTCAAAAAACAAATATGAGTCAAATGACTGGGAATACAAATCATATCACAATAATAACCCTGAATGTTAATGGCCTAAACTCATCAATCAAAAGACATAGACTGGCAGATTGGATTAAAAAGAAAAATCCAACAATATGCTGCCTGCAAGAGACTCATCTCATAGAAAGAGATACCCACAGACAAAAGGTGAAAGGATGGGAAAAAACATACCATGCACACAGACACAGCAAAAAAGCTGGAGTATCCATCCTCATTTCTGATAATGTGGACTTCAAGCCAAAACTAGTCAGAAGGGATAAAGAAGGACATTACATACTGCTTAAGGGAAGCATAAATCAGCAAGACATAATAATTATAAATATCTATGCCCCAAACATTGGCTCATCCATGTACATCAAACAAATCCTTCTCAATTCCAGAAATCAAATAGACCACAACACAATAATACTAGGTGATTTTAACACACCTCTCTCACCACTGGACAGATCATCCAGACAAAAATTGAATAAAGAAACCACAGATCTCAATAACACAATCAACAATTTAGACGTAACGGACATATATAGAATATACCATCCAACAAAGAACGAATACACTCAGCAGCACATGGATCCTTCTCTAAAACAGACCATATTATATGCCACAAAGTTACTGTTAGCAAATACAAGAAGATAGAGATACTACCTTGTACTCTATCAGATCATAATGGATTGAAATTAGAAATAAATGACAGAATAAAAACAGAAACTTCTCCAATACCTGGAGATTAAATAATATGCTATTATATGATGAATGGATAACAGAAGACATCAGGAAGGAAATTAAAAAATTCTTAGAAGTAAACAAGAACAAAGACATATCAAAATCTCTGGGACACTATGAAAGCAGTACTTAGAAAAAGATTTATTTCATGGAGCGTATTCAACAAAAGAAGTAAAAATCAACAAATAAACGACTTAATACTACAGCTCAAAGCCCTAGAAAAGGAAGAGCAGACCAACACCAAAAGTAGGAGAAGACAGGAAATAGTTAAAATCAGAATTGAAATCAGTGAAAATGAAACAAAAGAAACAATCGAAAAAATTAACAAAATAAGAGTTGGTTCTTTGAAAAAATAAACAAAATTGATAAACCCTTAGCCACACTAACAAAGAGAAAGAGAGAGAAAACTCAAATTACTGAAATTCTGAATGAACAAGGAAATATCACTACAGACACGAGTGAAATATAAAACATAATTAGAAGCTATTTTGAAAATCTATACTCCAACAAAACAGAAACCTCGAAGACATCACCAAGTTTCTGGAGACATATGCATTACCTAAACTGAACCAGGAGGACATACACAAATAAATCAATTTCAAGCAATGAAATAGAAGAGGTCATCAAAAGCCTACCAACAAAGAAAAGTCCAGGACCAGATGGGTTCTCAGCCGAGTTCTACAAAACCTTTTAAGAAGAGCTCATTCCAATACTCCTCAAAGTATTCTATGAAATAGAAGAGGAGGGAACACTCCCAAACTCATTCTATGAAGCCAATATCACCCTGATACCTAAAGCAGACAGAGACACATTGAGGAAAGAAAATTTCAGACCAATATTAATGAACATCGACACAAAAATTCTCAACAAAATTTTAGCAAATCGCATACAAAAAAATATTTTTAATATATTAGTGCACCACGATCAAGTGGGTTTTATCCCAGGGATGCAAGGTTGGTTCAACATCAGGAAATCAATAAATGTCATTCACCATTATCAACAGACTTAGTGAAGAATCACATGATTATTTTGATAGGTGCAGAAAAAGCATTTGATAAAATACAGCATCCCTTCATGCTCAAAACACTAGAAAAAATAGGGATAGTGGGAACATTCCTTAACATTGTAAAGGCCATCTACGCTAAGCCCATGGCCAATATCATTCTAAATGGTGAAAAACTAAAAGCATTCCCCCTAAAAACTGGAACAAGGCAGGGATGCCCTCTTTCACCACTTCTATTCGACATCGTCCTTGAAACTCTAGACAGAGCAATTAGACAAACCAAAGAAATTAAAGGGATACGAATAGGAAAAGAAACACTCAAACTATCCCTGTTCACTGATGACATGATTAAATATTTAGAGGAACCAGGAAATTCCACCAGAGAACTTTTAGAACTCATAAGTGAATTCAGTAAAGTAGCAATGCTCATAAATCCAATGCATTTTTATACATAAGTGATGAATCTTCAGAAAGAGAAGTTAGAAAAACTACCCCATTCACAATAGCCTCGAAAAAAATAAAATACTTGGGAATCAATCTCACAAAAGAGGTGAAAGACCTCTACAATGAGAACTACAGAACACTAAAGAAAGAAATTCAAGAAAACCTTAGAGGATGGAAAGATCTCCATGTTCTTGGATAGGCAGAATTAATATTGTCAAAATGGCCATACTACCAAAAGTGCTATACAGATTCAATGCAATTCCAATTAAAATCCCAATGATGTACCTTACAGAAATAGAGCAAGCAATTATGAAATTCATCTGGAAGAATAAGAAACCCAGAATAGCTAAAGCAATCCTTAACAGAAAGTGTGAAGCAGGGGGTATCACAATACCAGATCTTCAACTCTACTACAAAGCACTAGTAACAAAAATGGCATGGTATTGGTACCAAAACAGACAGGTAGATCAATGGTACAGAATAGAGGACACGGACACAAACCCAAATAAATACAATTTTCTCATATTAGACAAAGGGGCCAAAAATATGCAATGGAGAAAAGATAGCCTCTTCAACAAATGGTGCTGGGAAAACTGGAAATCCATATGCAACAGAATGAAATTAAACCCCTAGCTTTCGCCCTGCACAAAACTCAACTCGAAATGGATCAAGGACCTCGGAATCAGACCAGAGACCCTTCATCTTAAAGAAGAAAAAGTAGGTCCAAATCTTCAACATGTCGGCTTAGGATCAGACTTCCTTAACAAGACTCCCATAGCACAAGAAATAAAAGCAAGAATCAACACTGGGATAGATTCAAACTAAAAGCTTTTTCTCAGCAAAGGAAACTAAGAGTAATGTGAAGAGAGCCTACAGAGTGGGAGAAAATCTTTGCCAATCATACTTCAGACAGAGCACTAATCTCCAGAATTTATAAACTCAAAAAACTCTACACCAAGAATACAAATAACCCAATCAACAAATGGGCTAAGGAAATGAACAGACACTTCACAGAAGATGTACAAGCAATCAACAGATATATGAAAAAATGTTCAACATCTCTAGTAATAAGAGAAATGCAAATCAAAACTACCCTAAGATTCCATCTCACCCCAATTAGAATGGCGACTATCAAGAATACAAGCAACAACAGGTATTGGCGAGGATGTGGGGAAAAAGGTACACTCATACATTGCTGGTGGGGCTGCAAATTAGTGCAGCCACTCTGGAAAGCAGTATGGAGATTCCTCAGAAAGCTTGGAATGGACCCACCATTTGACCCAGCTATCCCACTCCTCGGCCTATACCCAAAGGACTTAAAATCAGCATACTACAGAGATACAGCCACATCAATGTTCATAGCTGCTCAATTCACAATAGCCAGATTGTGGAACCAACCTAGATGCCCTTCAACTGATGAATGGATAAAGAAACTGTGGTATATATATACAATGGAATATTACTTCGCCATAAAGAATGATAAAATTATGGCATTTGCAGGCAAATGGATGAAACTGGAGAATATCATGCTAAGTGAGATAAGCCAATCTCAAAAAACCAAAGGGCGAATGATCTCGCTGATAAGCGAATGATGACACATAATGGGGGGTGGGAGGGGTTAGTGTTAGGGTTAGGGTTAGGTTTAGGGTTAGGGTTAAGGTTAGGGAGGAAGACAAGAATGGAGGAAGGAAGAACTGTATAGAGGAAAAGAGGGGTGGGAGGGGTGGGGGGAAGGGAAAAATAACAGAATGAATCAAACAACATTACCCTATGTAAATTTATGATTACACAAATGGTATGCGTTTACTCCATGTACAAACAGAGAAACAACATGTATTCCATTTGTTTACAATAAAAAAAAACTATAGCATATGTCATTGATGATATATATGTCTACTTAAGTGAAAAGAGAAAGTTAAATAACATCTTTTTTTTTTATTTTACTTTTTTTATTTTAATTATGCTCAAAGACTAGATCCAAAATGTTAATGGTATTATATATAAATGACTTAACTAAAGTGATTTCTCCCTCTTCCTATCTTTCTGTACATATTTGCTATAATCAATGCATCTTCCTTTTAAAAATAAAAAGAGCATGTACAAATATTTAACAATGAATTCCACAATGTATGTATAATTATAATGAACTAACTAGAAAAATTTAAATTCTAGCTTATCTGATTTTGTTAGATGATCACATCCCACAATTTGCCTTCTCTGCTCCAAAACCTGCTCTCCTGAATGCTCAAAAAAAAAAATAGAATAAAAATCACATACAACATAAATTTTGGTTCTTCACACATTTTCAGTCTTTCAAGACTCATACCTCAACAATCCTGCTTTCCTACTAAGGTTTCCCTCCCATTCCCCCTAAAAGGGTACATCAAATATTTTATCAACTCTGATCCTCAAATCCCCTCAATTTCCTCCTGCCTACTCAAGGATGCTGCTGTTGATGATTTCTTCCCTTTCCTGTACCCTAAGGTTTTTCTGCAATAGCTTTTCTCACTAATTCCTACCAAGTTCTGCAGCTCCTACAGCCTCTGCTTTCTTTCCCAGGGTGGTCTTAGGCCTACTCTACTGCCTTCTAAATCCTCAAGTCAAAGGATTTAATTGGCTTCTAATCCCATCATTCCCCTGCTTGCAGTCACCAATGCCTCTGATTCAACTGACACTTGCTGACATTCTTCTCACATAATCCCTTGTCCTTAAAGATCGACTTGCTCTGTTCTCTCTGTTTTCAGGATCCCACATTCTCTTGCTTTTCCTCCAGTTGGTCTATCTTCTCCTCCTCAGCCTTTCTCATAAGCTTATCTTCACCTATCCGTCCTCCACTAAATGCCAAATTCCATTCTTCACACTAGTCTATATAATCTCCCCCCATACTGAGACTTTTACAGTGATGCACTCTCCAAAAGAAAATGTTTAGCCAAGTTGAAGTTTCATCTACCAGACTGGTAAATTGAAGACCTATAATGTACCTAGAGTTTATTAATCATAACTTAAAATATACATTATATAAAAAAAATTTATCTTAAACACAGAGTACAAACATCTTTAAAGATCCTTGAATATGGTAGAACACTCTTGCTCTATCTTTAGAGCAGCAACAGGTACTTACCTCTGTCTTTCAGCTCATTAAAATCATGAATATTCTGGAAAGTTGTGGCATCTAAGCCCTTAGGTGACTGTCTTCTGACAGGAGCCTGTACCCGATGTCTAGCCATGTCAAATATATCCATGGGATTCCTTTCTCTTTTCCTGTAGACAAATGACAAAACATGATAAATGTTTCATAGGAAGAAAAACTAAATTTACTGTAAAAGAAATCAGCAATCTTTAAACACAGTATATTATGAAAAATTAACAGCTCTCTTATTTCAACTTATTATTAAAAAAATAGGGTATATATAAAAGCTCATTATAGTCTTTCAAAATGTTCAGATGCAGTTAGAAGAGTGGAATTATTCAGCCTTGTCATAAAATGTTCACGTAGTAAAAAGACTACAGTATCTAAGGGCAGAGACACAGAGCTACTTATTGGCTGTTTGACCTTGATGTTATTATCTATGAAATGATATATGTATCCAGTATAGTCATGTTATTAGCAGGAGAATTAAGAGATATCAAGTAAAGTACCTAGCATAGTACCTGACATGTAAATATCACCTCAGCCCAAAGTAAAACTTACACAAAGAACAATAATTTTCATGTGCTGCTCAATATAAAAGGTATTGTGTGGAGTCCCCAACACTGATTTTTTTAAAAAATTTTAGTTGGATATAATACCTTTATTTTATTTATTTATTTTTATGTGGAGCTGAGGATAGAACCCAGGGCCTCCTATGTATAAAGCAAGCACTCTACCTCCCAGCCACAACCCCAATCCCACAACACTGATTTTATACAATGTTTCCAGGGAATTTAATATTTAAATTAGTCAATTGATACTCTATTCCTGTGGTACCTAGGAAATTAACATAAGCAGGAACCTCAGGAAGAAGTTTTCTGCTAGAGCTTTGAGGGGTTAGGACAGGAAAGGACAAGGATGGGGAATGATAAGTTTAGTTCAGAAAATAAAAAACTGAATATCTATTGCTGCTTCCCTCAGCACTAGATAGGTCCTCTTTTTTAAAAAGTGCACCAAGCTACAATCATAATACAAGATTTAGTCAGACTCCTTCATTTATTTATCATTAAATCTTACCTAAGTCCCTAGATAGGAGGCTAGATTCTTCACAGGTAGTAACCCTACTCTCATGAGTTTCCTTTCTGGCATTTACTAGGTCCATAAAGCAACCCCATCAAGGCTGACACAGACCTCTAATACTCACCTAGGGTGACAGGAAGTCTATGGAAAGTCATTAAAATAAATACCAAAAAGCTTCTAGGAGACTTACATTCATGTCTGTCTAATTTCCATAAGGCTAAGAGTTAAATAGGCTGATAAGTTACAAATTTGGTTATTAGATCATATTTGCATGAGCTACATCATATCTGTTGTGTGCCAAGAACAAAATAGGGATTGATAATTGTGAATGAGTTAAAGAGATTTTTTTTTGTGAAGATATGGAATTTTGTTAGCAGTAACATTTCAATATCAGTTTCTTAGTTGTGACAAATGTACCCTGGTAATATAATATGTCAACAACAGGAAAAGCTGAGTGAAGGGTTTACAGAAACTCTGAACTGTGTTTACAACTTTTCTGTAACTTAAAATTATTCCAAAATACAAGGTTTACTTAAAAAGAGAGTAATAAATTACCCACTATGCTGATTTCAGAACTTACTAAAAGATTACAACTCATAATCTGAAGAACACTGCTTTAGAAAATTTATAAGTCCTGGTAAAAATGCTCAGAGATAATTTGGTAACCTTTTTGTGATTTTGCTAAAAAATAAGTATTCCAGAAAGCATTACATTATTGAAGGAAAATGTAAAAAAATAGTTCTAAAATGGTATTTTCTGTGACTAGTCCAATCCTGAAATTTTCTATCCAATGTCAGTATTCCCTTGTGGACTAAATTTCTATGCCTAAATTTCTAGAAGACTAAGAAAGGGAAAGTAAGGAGAAAGTAAGATGAATCATGTTCTAAAATTATAGAATCACTGGCTAAGTGATACAGATAAAAGAACTCAAGAAAAAACAACAACAACAAAAAATGCAATCCTAAACTTACCTTATATGAATTTCATCATCACTGTCCATGTGTAGCAACCGCCCTTGTAAACGCCTCTCTTCACTACGAAGCTGTTTTCTCATTTCTGATAATTCCATAATTACATTTTTTTTCTCCTCTGCAAATTCCCAAGTAGAAAACAAGGCAAGAGTAAGAACAAAAGATTAAGCATTAAAACACAACCTAACTTACAATACACTAAAAAGCTCAGAGAGAAATTTTTATGAAAGACATTTTATTGTTTTATATATACATGGATCACATTGAAGAACATCATCAAGACTCTGGAACCCACTTTCTGATAGTATAGGAATTTCAAGTTAAGAGATATTCTTGGGAATGGGCAGTGTAACACAAGGGAGTTCCTTTATAAGTGATGGAACAATTCTGAAACCAAATTGCAGTGGTGGTTACACAAATGATACACAATGTTCACCTACTATGCCTGAAATCACATACACACAAATACAAGTAAAAACTAGTAAAAATCAATGAAGGTCTGTGTGCAGAGAGTACCAAGGCTACCTCTTTGGCTGTGGAATTGTACCACATAAGATACCGTTACTACTGGGGGAACCAACTGGAAAGGTACACAGCACCTTTCAATACTATTCTTGCAACTTTCTACAAGTCTATAATTACTTTAAAATAAAAAGTTTAAAAAAAGAAAAACACTCTAGGATTATAGGTTTAAAATTTAACTTTACCTTCTGCACGGAGCTGATTTTTCCTGGCAGGTACTGGAGGAGACTGTGCCCTGGACATGGAACTTTCCTGTTACAACAGTAATGGCAAAAATGTTAAGATGTCTCCTCTACTCAAAAGCTTAAAAGGAGTAATTTAACTTATATGTAAAGGAACCCAATTCCACACACCCCTACCTATAAAACTTGCCCACAACTGTGTCTAATCTTTCTTCTTTTAACAATGGAAGGATCCATGTCCCTATTTAAAGACAATCGCTTCTTCCATATTCTATCTGATAAGTGACTCCAGTCTTCAATTATCTTCTTTTCCCCAAACTCCTCTTCTCAGTCTATGCATAAAATTTATCCCTGCTTTTAAAAAAACATTCTTACCTCACCTTTCTTCACTATATACTGTCCATTCTCTCCTTCCCTTCAAGCCAGGTTTCTTTCTCTCCTCAATACACTAGTGCTTGTGTTCTATAGCCTATTACTTCGGCAACACTGCCCTTGCCAGAGTCACAAAGTGATCCCCAAATGACACATTTGATGGGCATTTTAAATCCTTTTTTTTTGGCCAGTAGCAAATGATACCATTGCCACTTTCTCTTACCTTCTCTATCTCTATTCTTTTCTCTGCTTCTCAAACATAGTAAATTCCCCAGTGTTCCATTCTCAGCCCTTTTTACTTCTTTCTCCACACTCATCCTAGACAATCATACTAATTTGATAAGCAACAATATGTTAATGACTTCCAAAACTACAAATCTAATCCAAAACTCTTTCCTTAGCCACAGCTCATATTTTCAACCCCCTACTCTATGTAACCCCTCACCAGAAACTTGAAAGTTACCATTGACTTCTACATACCACACACTGAGTCAAGAAATACCACTTTTTACTGGGAGTAGTGGTGAATGCCTGTAATTCTAGCAGCTTGGGAGGCTGAGGCAGGAAGCTGGTGAGTTCAAGCCAGCCTCAGCAACTTAGCAAGGCCTTAAGCAACTCAGCAAGACCCTGTCTCTAAATAAAATACAAAATAGGGCTGGGGGTATAGTTCAGTGGTCGAGTGACCCTCAGTTCAATCCCTGGTACACTCCCCCAAAACAAATACCACTGTTTATGTGTCTTAAATATTTCATGAACTTGTTAACCCCACCCTTCTCAGTTCTTTGTGTCAACACCTTTAAGTCCTCAAAGTCTCACATCTGGACCTCTACAAAAGCATCTCAACTTGTCTCCATATTTGTAGTCTTTATTGCCTGATAACATTATACAAAACAAAACTGGCCATGTCATTCTCCTGCTTAACACTGCAATGAATTTCCATGCATTTTCTACCACAGAGCAATTGAATCAAGACTCTCAGGGTAGAATTTAGGAAAATGTTTTTCTAAAACACTTCTTTGCCTATTTGGATATTAGCCTGTTTGGAATTCATGAGCCCATGGCATTAAGTTTAAGTCTTAAGTAGTCTCTCCAATACCCTGCATATGTTGTTCTCTACCCTCTGTGGCCTTATCACTAAGCATTATCAATCCAGACCAAACCACAGCAGATTCTCCATGTGATCTGTCCTGCCCTCCCATCTAGCTGATTTTGTGCATGCTCAAAGTCCTTCACCCTCTTTGTCGTGATGGCCAATTCCTACTCATCCTTCAAGCATTAGCTCAAAGATCAACCCTTCTAAAAGATTTTCCTACTTCACTTTTGATTATAACTCAGCCTAAAATATAAGGGACTTCATAAGCATAACTACAGCTAGCTAGAAAGTAATTTTTCAAAGAAAGGACCTTCTTGAAGAGCCTGGACAAAACCCTTTGCTAAATTATAGTTTGTTGAAAGAACTAAACTTTAGGGCACCAAATACTATCAGTTACAACTTCAGCAACAGACAGATTAATGTAGACATTGTCTGTATTTCAAATTTTAAAAAATTTAATGTACCAAAATATAAATAAGAAAATCTTATTCAATACCCCAAATTCAAATAAGTTAATTAAGATTAACAAATGAAAATAATAAAAAGTATATACATGAATAAAGGAACTTATGATGCTGTCAACTGAAGGAGGTCTTTGGAGTTTGCTTGCAATTTTGTTCTGAAGAGCAGGAACTACAGGAGAAGGCTGTCTTACACGCTGAAAATTTAAAAACAAAAACAAATATATAGAAATGTATACACATATACATGTAAACTATATACACTTAAGTGTATAATACCATTTAAATTGAGATTGCTTAATAAAATATTGAGTCAGAAATTCAATTAAATAAGATCAAGTAGATTTATTATGATAAAAATAAATAAATTTAGATATACGAATTAAAAGAATATGTCTCTAAGATTAGGATTTTTTTTTTTAAATATCAACAAACTTAAAGCAACAGTATTCCAAACACAGAACCAAAGTGAAAACATCTTTTTTTTTTTTTCGTACCAGGGATTAAACCCACAGGTGTTTAACCATTGAGCCACATCTCCTGTCCTTTCTTTTAATTTTATTTTTATTTTGAGACAGGGCCTCACTAATTTGCTTAGGGCCTTGCTGAGTTGCTGAGGCTGGCTCTGAACTTGCAATCCTCCTGCCTCAGATCCCGAGCCACTGGGATTACTGGCATGCGCCACTGTGACCAGCTAAAAACATCATCTTAATAATATAAAAGGGAAAGGGGATGATAAAAAAAAGAAGAAGAAGAAGAAGAAGAAAACAAAGCCACTTTCTATAAAACAATATAAATCAACCTCTAAAATTTTTATCTTTTGTCACCAAAACTATCATAGATGAGGGAATTTTTCAGATCATGGTAGGGTTTTATGTCTCCATGGAAATGAGATTTCAGTTTACAGTGTATTAAAGCTTATAGCTTCCAACTTCATATGAAGGCATAAAACTCCCAAAAATATACAATAAATATTCTCTGTGGGAAAGAAGGAAGGAATCAAGGAATAAAAGGAGGGAAGAAAAGAAAGGAAGGAACCAAGATCAGAATGTCTTCATTTTGCGTGCCAGAAAATCATAAGTTAGTTTCATTGTTGATATTGATAAAATTAGAAATATATATATATATATATATATATATATATATATATATATGAGAAAGATTTTTTTAAAACCTATAGGTAATTTCAGGCTTAATTATAAAGATAATATAAACCTTCTAAAGAAGCATAAGGATGAAGTAAATGACCCATAGTCTATATAAAAAGAAAATAAATACTATCAAGGAAGCAAAACAAAATCATCAGAAATTAAGTTAATATGATCAAACTTACTGGTTATAATAAATATAAGTGGATTTAGCTATCCATGATTAAAAGGTAACTCTGAGGTTAGTATAAAAAATTTCAAACTAGTCAAGCACCAGTGGTGCATGCCTGTAATCCGAGCAGCTCATGAGGCCAAGGCAGAGGATGGCAAAGTTCAAAGTCAGTCTCAGCAACTTAGTGAGGCACTTAGAAACTCAGCAAGACCCTATCTCTAAATAAAACATAAAAAAAGGGCTGGGAATGTGGCTCAGTGGTTAAGCACCTCTAGGTTCAATCCCCACTACCCAAAAAAAAAACAAAAAATTCAAACTAAATAAATACACAAGCTAACTCAAAAAACAAAATATGGTGATACAGGATAAAAACTAAAGAATAGGCAAAAATATATATCATGAATATATAAATATAAAATATGACAGCTAGTAATATTAATTTCAGAATCAAGAAACAAAATTCATTAAATGGTATAAAGCTGATTTAAAACTTTATGGTACTTCACAATTCAACTAATAGCCATAAAAATTCCTTAAAAATATCATTTGTTAAACATAAGAAATCAGTAGAAACACAATTGTGGAAAACCAACAACTCTCATTTTTAATGATGGGTTTTATAATAAAAATTTCTCTGTATTTTCTGTCCAATTCTGCTGTGAACCAAAAACTTCTCTAAAAAGTAAACTTTATTAATAAATTAATGAGCAGACATTTGAATAAGGTTGAACAGCTATATTTATCCTAAGAAAGAAAACTATGCCTAATACTCCTAGAACACTGTAAATAAACAACACAAACCAAAAAATACAGATCTTTTAAATTCTCTTTTAAAGATCTTTCAACAAAATCCTGGATGTGTACACTTATCATTTCTATCACCATAAACCCTGGAATGAAATCAAACAGCACAGTTCAGCTTATCAGAAATGGCTCATATTATGAGTCAGTTATACATTGAACAGTATACCAAACCACATCCTTACACCAGAGAAATTCAAGTTTAAAGGAACCGTTTTTATACATTCAGCCTTAAACAAATAATGTTTAAATAAATATAAATTCCTGTAAACAATGCTCTTACACCAAATGGGCTAGACTTATAATGTAGACATAGGTTTTTCATAGTATGGTCTCCAGACCAACAACATCAAAACCTGAAAAGATAACTAAAATGCACATCTTTGAATCTCCCCCTCAGATTGCTTGCAGATGGGAATCCAGGAATGTGCATTTCTAACAAACCCCCAATGATACTCATACACACAAAGTTTTAAATTTAACTGTTAGTTTTAGCAAGGGTGTGAATTAGATTTTCTTAAAAGTCTATCACCAGGTGCAGTGGTACACCTGTAATCCCAGCAGCTCAGGAGGCTGAGGTAGGAAGATCATAAATTCAAAGCCAGCCCCAGCAAAAGTGAGATGCTAAGCAACTCAGTGAAACCCTGTCTCTAAATAAAACACAAAAAAGGGTTGGGGATATGGCTCAGTGGTCAAGTGCCCCTGAGTTCAATCCCTGGTACCTGCCACCCAAAAAAAAAGAGTCAATTATCTTTCTACAGAAGAAACCTCTAACAACTTTTATTCATGCACCTAACAGGGAATATCAGCCTTTTAAGTCAGCGATACAGTTTTCAAAAAACAGTTTATAGCAAACCACCGTTAATTTTTTAATAAATTTCCATTCTACAATGGAAAGTTGTATAAAACAGAATAAGAATGAATTACTAGGTAAATAAAAACAATGTTTCATTAAAATGAAATTCAAGTCCAATATTTTTATTAGTAGATTGAACAGACATAAAGTTACTTAGACAAGTTGTTAGAAAAGTTTCCAAACACTCTCAATTTCTACATTTAGTCTTACCATGAAAAGAACAAGTTCACAGAGTACTGGTCTGTAGACCACTCTTGGATTGTAATCACAAAAAAAACAAGACTGAGAATGTCTAAGGTAAATAAACACATTAAATTCACTGGGCAGAAAGAACTACCAAACCCCTCTCTCTCACCCTACACAAAACTCAACTCAAAATGGATCAAGGACCTAGGAATCAGACCAGAGACCCTGCACCAAATAGAAAACAAGTAGGCCCAAATCTTTATTCTGTGGGCTTAGGACCAGACTTCCTTAACAAGACCCCCACAGCGCAAGAAATAAAAACAAGAATCAATAAATGGGATGGATTCAAAGTAAAAAGCTTTTTCTCAGCAAAGGAAACAATAACGTGAAGAGAGAGCCTACAGAGTGGGAGAAAATCTTTACCACATGCACTTCAGACAGAGCACTAATCTCCAGGATATGTAAAGAACTCAAAAAACTTAACACCAAAAATTCAAATAATCCAATCAATAAATGGGCTAAGGAACTGAGCAGACATTTCACAACTGATCAACAAATATATGAATAGTAATTTCTAGTAATTAGAAATGCAAATCAAAACTACCCTAAGATTTCATCTCACTCCAATTAGAATGGTTATTATAAAAAATACAAGCAAAGGGTTGGAGAGATAGCTCAGCTGGTAGAGTGCTTGCCTTGCAAGCACAAGGCCCTGAGTTCGATCCCCAGTACCGCAAAAAAACAAAACAAAAAAACAAACAAACAAAAAAAATACAAGCAAAAATAGGTGTTGGCCAGGATGTGGGGAAAAAGGTACACTCACACATTGGTGGTGGGATTGCGAAGTGGAGCAGCCACTCTGGGAAGCAGTATGGAGATTCCTTAGAAAACATAGAATGGAACCACCATTTGACCCACTCCTTGGCCTATACCTGAAGGACTTAAAATCAACATACTACTACAGTGAAACAGCCACATCAATGTTTATAGCAGTTCAATTCACAATAGCTAGATTGTGGAACCAACCTAGGTGTCCATCAACAGATGAATGGATAAAGAAACTGGTATATATCCACAATGGAATATTACTCAGCCATAACAAATAAAATTATGACATTTGCATTGGATGGAGTTGGAGAATATCATGCTAAGTGAGATAATCCAATCCCAAAAATCAAAAGGCCAAATGTTTTCTCTGATAAGTGGATGCTGATATATAATGGAGGGGCTATGAATGGATTGAAATGGGCAGAAGGGAGTGAGGGGAGGGTTGTAGGGGTGGGAAAGACAGTGGAATGAGACAGACATCATTACCCTAGGTACATGTATGATTGCATGAATTGTGTGACTCTACATCATGTACAACCAGAGAAATGAAAAGTTGTACTCCATTTGTGTACAATGAATCCAAACGTATTCTGCTGTCATGTATAACTAAATACGACAAACAATAAAAAACAATATAAAAAAAGAAAGAAAGAACTACCACAGTATTAGCACCGCACACAGGAAGTTCAGTAATAATGCCCAAATTCAGTAGTTAGACAAAGAAGGCAAACACAAGCACCTCTCTTCTTTCTCCCCTTTTCTAACAACTCGACAATTCTCACAGTGCATATGGGTTAATGTATGGATTTGACTGACATTTTTGTCTGAAACTTACCTTTGTTTCTTCTCCAACCATATTTTCTCTTTCATAGTAGTGCTGAAGTTGCAAGTTATGTCTTTCCTCTTCTTCTTTCTTCTTTCTTTCTGCTTCTTTTCGTCTTTCTTCAGCTAAACGAATGAGCTCTTCATTTTTTAACCTTTGCTTTAAAATTAAGAGAAAAATATACACTTCATACATACATTCTAGACTTTATTAAAAAATTTGCAAGAATGGTATGAATCTACATTGTGTACAACCATAGAAACGAAATTATGTACCCAATTTGTATACAATGAATCAAAATGCAGTCTGTAAAAAATTAAAAGCTAAATAAAAATAATAATAAAAAAAATTTGCTACCTTATTTGCCTGAAATATAGGTAAAACTGAAGCTGTAGAAGACATAAAATAAAGAAGCTGTCTGCTTAATAAAGTACCTTTCTGACATCTTCAATCAGCTTATAGCTTCCCCCCGCCCAATACTTGGCTTTGAACCAGGAGCACTCTACTACTGAGTTACACCCATAGCCATTTTTTATTTTATATTTTCAGATAGGCTCTCACTAAGTTGCTGAGGCTGGACTTCACTTGTAATCCTCCTGCATCAGTCTGAGTAGTTGGCATTGCAGGTGTACATCACTTTGTCTGGCCAGCCTATAACTACAGTTTGACTAAAAGAATGATGTATCACTTAAATTAGTTTTCACCTCAATAAAATAATATCCAGTGAATGGATACCAATCTGATATTTTGTAAATGTACTTCAAGACTATTCTCCCTTATAAGTAACTAACAAACATCTTTTCAAGTCAAAATAACAATTTCACATTCAGTTAAGTAGTAAAATAGAGTAGGAGGAAAATTGTACCTCCTCCTCTTTCTCCCTTTTCTTTTCCTGTTCCTCTTCATACTCTTGCTGAATTCGTGCTCTCTGTTCTGCAAGCCGTTTTTCTTCTTTTTCTTCTGCAATTTTCAGTCTCTCTCGCTCAGCTTCCTCTCTTTGTTTCTTTTCTTCAATCTAAAGAATAAACAATTTTTATTTTTAAAAACTATTAAAAAGTCAGTGCTGATCCATAGTCGGGTGGGGGTAGGGAAGAATGAAGGAACTTTGGATTATACAGAGGGGAATGAGGAGAGGGGAGGGGATGGGTGGAGTGGTGGAGTTGGGAAGGACAGTACAATGAGACAGACAATATTACCCTATATACATGTATGATTACACTACTGGTGTGATGTACAGCCAGAGGAATGAGAAGTTATGCTTCATTTGTGTACAATGTGTCAAAATGCATTCTACTGTCATGTATAACCAACTAAAACAAATTAAAAATTTTTTTAAAAAGTCAGACTAGCACTTTTTCCTGGTATCCTACAAATTCAACACTTATACCCTGTGTTTACAAGTTCCTAAAAAGTTCCTAAATTTTCCAGTTTCCTATATCTTATTAACAAGGCTGCATGATGTACTATTAAAAGCTATGAGTTAAATTCCAGTTTCAAATATTTATAGACTGTGTGTAAAGAAATTATCTTGTCCTCAGTATTCTCATCTGATGAGTTAATATCTACACCTCAAAGAAGTGCTCAAGAATGAAAGTGAAACAATGTAAGCAGCATAAAAATCCTTTCTATATAGAAGGCACTCAGTAAATATTCATGATTTTCATGATTATATTATTCTATAATGATTGCCACTATTATATCTCAAAGTTCTTGTATTTGATTACTATTCTCAAACAGTGAAATTAATGTTTTAGTTATGTGTGTGTGTGTGTGTGTGTGTGTGTGTGTGTGTGTAAACACACGATAACTCATTTCCCCAAGATGTTCTTTTCTCCTTTTCTACCTACTGGTAGGTTAACAAAGAAAAAAACAAACACCTAAACTAAATCTTTTAGAGTGAAAGATGATATTTAGAACTCAAAGATTCAGAATTAAGTCTCATTTTGAGTGCTACCTAGAACCTGTAGTGCTGAGTTGGGGAGAATACTGTAAGGCATAGTCTAAGATCTAAAGGGAAGAGAACCTTAAGAGAGTCCATACCTTCCATGAACGAGGTAAGGAAGATGGTAACATGAGTGTCAGGTATTCATGATTCTGGTTTAAGATTATGAAAAGAGTTGTAATTCTCAGCTATGGGTTATGGTTGTTCATATTATTTTTATTTTCTGCATCTCCTCTAGTTTCAAGGTTGCTCTACCTAGTGCTGACAATTTTTTGAATAATGAGAACTGTCTCACATGTAACATGTTTTCATATACCTGAAACATTTTCTAACATTTATCACACTATTAAATATGTACAAGTCTAGTATTTAGTAGTAAGCAATGTGCAGGGGATCTTTTATTCAAATACAACATACCTAGACAAAGCACCATTTATGATCCCAAAAACCTCATAAACAACCCTTCTTCTTACTCCATGAAAATAAGCAGGCTTACATGGTTGCTTCTCCATCAAAATCAAGTATCAGTTTATAAACTATGAATGCATCACACATCTAATAAATGCAAAGTTTAATGCCAACAGGAAAGCTAAACAGTACTTCAATAGAAAGAGGAAAAACATCTTCTAGGTCATGCTTTTCAAACTATAACAACAAAGTACTTCTGGGGTTCTGCAAATACTTTGTTAAAATTTTTAATCTTATTAAATTTAAGTTTTTAAATTTATGTTTACAGCTGTAATTAAAACATCAAACATGCTTGGGAGACTGAGTCAGGAGGATCGTGAGTTCGAAGTCAGCCTCAGCAAAAAAGCAAGGCACTAAGCAACTCAGTGAGACTTTGTCTCTAAATAAAATATAAAATAGGGCTGGGGATGTGGCTCAGTAGTGAAGTGCCCGTGAATTCAATCTCCAGTACCAAAAAAAAAAAATTTTAACACAAGTATTAATGATTTTAACAGCATGAAGGTTTCTTGAGCTATTATTATTTATTTATTTATGCAGACTGTGGACTAAAGTGTCTCTTACCATCTTTATGCAAAAATTTAAACATTTTAGAACACTTATTTTGACATTTCAGTTTGGCAACTTCCTGTCTGATAATGCATATTGTAAATAGTAATAATAAACACCATTTAGCTATTTTATATTTTCTTAGAATTTTGTTAGATTTTGCTTGGTGGGGGGAAATATTTTAAGAGACTACAGGGGGAAAAAAAAAAACTGTGAAAACCACCATATGAGAGCAATCTATTCACAGACACACTGAGGGTAGGAAAACTGAAAACTGAAACTAATACAATCAAACTTTTCTCCACATAATCACATCTACCACGTAATTGCCACACCCTATTTTTTTTCAGTCTCAAAATTGGCTTATGACCTTTCATCTCATAATCATTGCATGGTATAATTCTGTTCCTCAACCACTTAAAAGGTAAACAGCACAATGTATTCACCAGTGGTATATGATGCTCAGTTGTCTTCTCATACACTATGAACCATAAGCCTAGAACTCTCAACACGACCACACTGTCAGTATATTTCAAAAGTCAACTAGTGTGGTTTATTTAGAGCACTAAAGCACTAATGCTAAGCACATCTTATAAGAGTGCCCCTGGGAACATGTCAGATAATGAAACCAATAAAAGCAGTACAGAATCTTTGGACAAACAGGATTAAATTTTCTAAGTCCATACTACAAGAAATCAGTAAATTTTCTTAAGTATAATATTCTGACTCTAATGCACAAGTCAATAACAGTGTTTATTAAACATGTGTATCAATTTGGACTATTCAATTCTAACATATGTTCATGAGAATATTCCATGCATCCTAATGTTGCACAAGACAGTTTACTAATAGGTAATTTTTTTTGGTACTACTTTGAGACAGGGTCTTACAAAGTTGCTCAGCACCTCAATAAATGCTGAGGCTGGCTTTGAACTCACAATCCTCCTGCCTCAGCCTCCTGAATCGCTGGGATTACAGGCGTGCACCACTGCGCCTGGCATAATAGATGATTTTTAAGTAATACTAGAATAATTTTAAAAAAAAAGCTTCACAATCATGATCACACCACTTTTTTGCAAAAAAAAAAAAATGTATGAAATCTGCAATGATTTGCAGTGAAATATGGTACTAGTAGTTTTTTCAAAGTGAAAGACTTCCTACAAATCCCTAGAAATATAAATGTGGTACCTACAAATATGACACCTGAAGTCAAGAGACTTGGCTTCAAGCACTGGCCTCACAACTCTGTCACCATGGACAAGTCTGATAGTCTATGTATCAGTTGTATATATTAAAACAGAGATGATATGATCTTTCCTCAGAGAGTTTTGAAGTTTAATGAGATACTACATGCAAAACAGTACCTTATAAACAATAAAGAAGTTATACAACTGGCAGATATTGGGAGGGGGTTAAATTGTACTTTAGACCATGGTTAAGACTTGCTAAATAAACTCTAGAAACTTAAATTTTGACTTGTTGTCATCATCATAGGCAATATAGCACAAGGTACTTTAAGTTCAACAGATGATTCTATATCCTCAGCAGTGTTACCAACTTGAGAGGCCAATACCTTTGTGATCTCTGATGCCATTCTATCACATTACAATATCCATATCCTGTCATTCCTTAGAAAGGCCTTTTCATTCATTTCACCATTAGTGCTCTAGTAAAATAACCCAGGTTTTCGTCTTTTCAATCTCTTATTAACACATAAACATTAATGCCAGATCAACCATTCTTAAAGACTATACTTATTATGTTATTGCTGTATTTAAGAGTTCACAATAATTATGATTAGAAAGATGACATGTTGGAATGTAATCTGTTTAAGAGGCATCTATTTAAGAGGTTAGGACTAAATTTGATACCCTTAAATGTCAGGCTAAGGGGTCTATACATTTTAGAAAAGTCACTACCAGATTTTGAGTAAAGAAAAATAGCTATGGCTGGGCATGGTGGCTCACACCTGTAATTCTTACTACTCAGAAGGCCAAGGCAAGAGAATCACAAGTTCAAGGTCAGACTGGGCAACTTAGCATGACCTTGTCTGAAAATAAAAAGGGCTGGGGGTACAGCTCAGAGGTAGAGCAGAGGCCCTAGGTTCAATCCCCAGCACCACAAAAATTAAAAAATAAAATGATAAAGAAAAGAAAAATAGGTGTGAAAAGTTGTATCAAAGGAAGATAAACAAGGCAATAGGATTAATCTGACACTGGCGTGTAAACATGGGTGTGGATGAGAATGAAGTAAGGAAAGACGAAACTAGGTCCTTTATGGGCAAGCACCTCATTCATCTCAGACTCCAGTTCTAGTATACAACATAAGGGCAGACAGTGTGGAGTTCAGTAAGTCCATTCACCTAAGAAATAGTAATGCTTAAGTGAGCATTTCTACTATTTTAAATGCCATTTGCTTATATACAAAATGGAGCACATAATTATAAAAGTTGATTATCTTACATCTGATTTTCATTTATTTTCAATTTGTACTAATGAGTCCAGAATATCTCCCCCAACTAAAATTGCCTTCTGAAATCAATAAAATGGGTTGGTTGTTCAAAAAAAAAAATATATATATATATCAAATCATTGGGAAAATTTATAAATGTATATAAAGATTCATTCTATGCAGAGTAGATAATATTTGAGTGCATTTTTGAAATCTCAGCATTCTTTGATTTAATAACCAATGGCCTAATAAAGTTTAGAAAATATAAGCCAACTACTATATATAAAATATCTCCTTTTTCAGATATAGCTGAAGTAATAATGTAATTTTAATACTACCTATATTTAATATAAATTAGATATTTTAGATAATTACATGGCATTTTAGAACTGAAAATGTATCCTGTGGATAAAAATAATCTCGACAAGATTAGTTTGTCAGAATTCTTACAGAACTTTTAAACTATGATCAAATAAACCTTTCACCTGAAAACGAAGAAAATTCTTGTATAATTCTTGCTGTTTAATCTGAAGATCAGTTGGAGGTTCACAAAATATATTTCCCCGAGCAAAAGGAGAGCTCTGTGTTTGCACATGACCTTGAAAAAGACATTTTACAAAAACATACTATTAGAAAAATGTAAAAGTTAAAGAATGAAAAATCTGATAATCAACCCTTATTTAGGAAAGCTGTGCTAAATACAGAATCCAGAGGAAAATCCAAAGAGGAAAGCTGAGATTAGAATCTGAAGACCAGATGAAAAGTATAAATAAAAAGAAAAATGGTAAGACTATAACTAATTAATAGTTGAAAATAATATTACAGCTATAATAGCAAAAGACACTACAGAAATGTAAAAGCTAAGCCTGAACAACTCTCATCACAGAAAAGGCTATAAACCAGAATTAAGAGGAAAAAATACATATTTAAATTCTTATACAGTTGAATACCCTATACTTAAGAATAGTTCTTAATCACAAATTAAAGTGTATTATATACACAAAGTTTTCTAAATTGTTTTTAAAAATAGGTAATTCCAAAATTCTTCCCAACCGTAATTTAAATATAGGATACCAAGTCAGCTATAAGACATTTTTAACAAATCACAGCAAGTCTTAATCATTTTAACAGTTTTTATTTTAAAAACTATTGAATTAGTGGGATATAAACATAAATAATAAATTTTTTATTATTTTATCTATAAATATTATTATTATATATTCTTGAAGGGAAAAATTATTTCATAAAAGAAATTTAAAGAAGTAATTATCTCCCAGGAATCTGATTGCAAACATTAAAAAATGGCATTTAAGCCTCATATAACTTTATATTATTTTTGAGTTACTAACTCATTCTTTACACCATCAATCCAAAGTATGTATTTCCCTGACTTGTGTCATTTTGTATAGGCAGATTGTTTCGCAGTTAACCTGTCATTCAAGCCTACTTTATCCTCGTATTTAAATTTATTAATGTTTATTTTAATAGATCAGCAGAAAGCCAAACTTAAACATCACACTTTTTTCCCCCACTAGAAAATGTTTCTAATGAAAACATAACCAAACATACACCTTGAAGGTTCTTTTAAATCTTATACAGTGGTGGGAAAGCTGATGAACAAAACAAAATTGAGTGTCATCTTTCATCCTGATGTTCACTCTCATTCTAAACCTTTGAGGGCAACTAATGAAGAAATATCCAAGACATAGAAAATAAGTTCTTTTAGAAATAACTTTAAAAATAAAATAATATGGAAACATTTACCCAATGTAAAGAAAATAGAATGTATCTAGGCATGATAGTAAGCCAGAAAGTTAATTTAAGCCAAATTAGCATTAGATCTTATAAATAGTAGCTAATATAAAAACCGTAAATTTAAAAAAGAAAAAAAGAACATTATGTAAGGCCTCAAAAACAGGCCTAATAAAGACAAAACATCACAAGATAAGGAACCTTAAACATACATTAGAACATTCAATTTTCAGATATATTCCAAGTTCCCTAAGGCCTTTAAAAAATACTAAATGGCACATATGTATATGTAAGCACACATGTATGTGTAGATGTATAAATACACATATATACACACACTATATATACGGCATAGAAAAAATTAGGTGGTTTTGGATAGTTCTTGCATGTAGAAGGTTTATTTTAGGCTAATTCTCAGGGAAACAAAGTTGAATTTAGGGGGTTTTCAATTCATAAAACAGGAAATTTTAAACATTTTATGATTTTTATAAATGATTTTTAGAAATAAAGCATCTCTAGCAACACTACCAGCACAGAAACCTGGTAGTAGGAAAGAAAGGCCATAGACAACAAATTCAATTATCAGTCTTATACTCCTGCAAAAGAATCATGGAAACTGTTGATTTTCCAAATGTTTTTCCTGGGTGAGCAGATCTAGATGCCTGAAAGTGTAATTACTAATAAAGAATAAGTTCTAGGCTAAGACAGAACTACAAACAATACATGGTATGGAAGGAAAGGATAAAGATCTGTAGCACTGAGATCTCAATAAAGACTACTAAAAGTAGCAGCAAATGAAGAAGAGAAAAACACTAAGCCAAAATTCTCTTAGCAGCAATAATATGAAAAAGTGTTTTAATGTTCCCACTACACTACACACTGAATTACTACAGAGTAAAAGAGTAAAATTAATAATTTCATAAAATTAAAGATTCCAATTTAAGTGCTCCAAAAATCCAAATTGGACCCAAAGGCCAAAACTCTACTGTGGATCAAAGAGAGTATTTTTTTTTTTCTCTTAATTAGAGATCAAACAATGGAACAGGTTTTCCACAAAAACAGCACAGAACCCATCTCCTAAGGTGTTCTATAAGTTATAAAAATTTTATTAGGAAAACATCCTAATATAAAGTTATTTTCTAGGCTATAATCAAAACTTCTGTGCAGGTACAAAAGGAGAATTTGGTGGTAAATAAATGGTTACTTTTATAAACATCAAAATATAATGCAAGGTGGGATATTCTATATATTTCTTTTGACTCTTAAATATATTAAATACTTTCATATATACTGGATAAAAGAAAATGACAACTTTTTCTAGCAAGTCATAAAAGAGGTATTTAATAATTTCAACATATAGAAATTTTGTTATATTATTTCACAGTAAAGCAAATATATTTGGTTAAGAAAGAAGTCTGTGATCAGATATTAAATTTTTAATTACTTCTTTTTCTTTGGTACTATGATTTTACAAGGGAGAGTAAGTGATCACTAAAATAAGCAAAAAAATAATTTGTAAAATTTATCATAAAATACCTGATACCTTCTCACTAAAGCAGTCACTGATATAAGAAGCAAATTGTATGTGTAAAAACTGTTTGATTTTAAGAACTTCTCCCAATTAGTAAAATTAAAAGGTTAGCAGCAACTGAAGTAGAGAAAAAACAGTATTAAAAACCAACATTTCCCTAATTCAACTTTTTTCAAAATTACTAAGAAGAAAGGTATAATATTCTGACTCAAATGAACCAAATTTTCAAAATCACATCAAGAATTGTGTCAAAGAACAGAAGAGAAATGTTACTGAACAACTTTAGAAATGTAAAAAAAAAAAAAAAAAAAAGAAAGAAAAAAATAGAATGTGATTAAAAACCTGAGTTTTTATTTCCAGAATCTTCTATGTTCTCAGCATTTGAAGTGGCTAAATTTTGGTCTAGAGATACAACAGCCCTTTTATCTTCATATGTTCTTGCATCTGGGTTATGGTAGGCATCTATATTTTGTCTGTGCATCCTATTCAAATCAGCTGAGAGGGAAAAATAAGCCATTTATTTCAATTAATTTACTGGTAGCTTAATACATTTTTTTTAAAATAGGGAATCAGAGAAAAACAGCAATAAGACAAAGCTGGGAATGACTCAATGATATGTTGTTGCTCTGAAAACAGAAACAAAATTATCAAAACTAAGGTTTTCAAAGGATAACCCTGTAAAATAAACTCAAAATTAGTAGAAAAATTAAGGATACATAAATCTCTGACATTCCATACAAGTCATATTAACATCGTTACTTTATAAAGTAGAATTTAATATAGAATAAATGTAGCAATAATTCAAAATACTTCATAGTGAAATTAATTCACCCCAAATCATCAACTATCCTAATGAAAAAAACACATACTCATATGGATTGTGGAATGTACCCACAAATTTTTTGACAGTCTTTCCTCAAAAGGTGGAACTCAATTATCTTCCCCTTTAGGGTCAAAAAGAGTTAGTAACTCACTTGTTTTTTGTTTTTGTTTTTGTTTTTTGGGGGGAAGGGACATGGGGATTGAAATCAGACACATTTTACCACTGGTAAAGCCACATTCCTGGCCCTTTTTAATTTTTATTTTTTTGGGGGAATACCGGGGACTGAACTCAAAGGCACTTGACAACTGAGCCACATCCCCAGCCTTATTTTGTATTTAATTTAGAGACAGAGTCTCACTGAGTTGCTCAGCACCTTCCTTTTGCTGAGGCTGACTTTGAACTCGTTATCCTCCTGTCTCAGTCTCCCAAGCTGCTGCCAGTCCTTTTTAAAATTTATTTATTTATTTTTTGGGGAGAGGGTACTGGGGATTGAACTCAGGGGCACTCAACCACTACGCCACATCCCCAGCCCTATTTTGTATTTTATTGAGAGGGTCTCACTGAGTTGCTTAGTGCCTCACCATTGCTAAGGCTGGCTTTGAACTCACAATCCTCTTGACTCAACCTCCCAAGCCACTAGGATTACAGGCATGTGCTACTGCGCCTGGCCCTTTTTTAAACTTTGAGACATGGTCTAAGTTGCTGAGGTTGGTCTCAAACTTGTGATCTTCCTGTCTCAGCCTTCTAGGTCGCTGGGGTTATAAGCATACACCATCATGCCTAGTGTAACTCACTTATTATCACTAGATACTGAAGAAATTATGGTACATGACTTCCAAGACCACACAATAAGAAGACATGGTTTCCACCTTGTATGATCTATGGATCACTTGCTCCAAAAAAAGCCAAATGCCAAATAATGACACTGAAAGAGCCCTATGGAGAGGTTCATATGGCAAGGAACTAAGGACCCCTGCGCCATGTGAGGGAGTCAGATAGGAAATGGGTCAAATTATGGACCACTCACAAATTATGGATCCACAAAACTACAAGATAGTAAGTGTTTATTATTTTAAAACACTAAGTTTTGGGGTGGTTTTCCACACAGTAATAGATATTTAATAAACATAGCGAAAGTCTGAGCACCTACAACTGGGCCAAACAACCCCTCAATCTCAGCAACATACCTGAATGTTTACAGAGCTCAATGATTACAGTCTTCAATGATTTCTGAGAATGGAATAAAGATAATTGGTCATATTTTTGATACATGTTATAACTTGTATGTGAAAAACAAAAGATGATGAAGAAGAAGTAATAAGGAAATGGAAAGAACCCAAATAAACATAATAAATCTCAATTATGGCAGCAGTTGAAATAAATTCTATGAAGACAATGTAAGAAACACTGAAGAGGCAGAACTCATACATTGGATTTATTAACTAATAGATACAGGGAGTCAAAAAGATTTCATTCATGTCTTTTAGTTTGAATACTATATTATGATGCCCTTTAACAGAACATGACAAGTAAAGATGAACTTGACTTGAAAAGTTGTTTGTTTTGCATGCTAGGTATAAATAATCCCCCAAACATAAAAGGTACAGAGATGCCAAGGCAGGCTGGAAATGAAGTTTTAAAGTGATCAGAGGCAGAGAAGGCAATTTGAAGATCATCTGTAGAAAAGACGCAAGGAGTGACATGGGAGAGAACAGAAGAGATGACGGGGAAAGAATGGATGATAGGATGATCATATTTATCAAGGTGCACATGAGGTCAGAAAATAGTCCTTAGAAGAAAGATCATGGACCAGCTGGGAAGAGTCTAAACAGGTTCAAGATGCACATCCAACAGATATTAACTGAAGAAAAAGCAGCAACTCAGAGAATGCAGAGGACCTGAAGGAACTGTCAACTCCAGATCAAAGAGGATATGGTCTAAGTAAAAACCATTAAATTGAAATAAGGACAATTATTTTTTAAAATGTAGCATCAGAAAGGGGTAGAAACTACAGTCATTATAGCTTTAGCAATAAGAAGACAGTAAATGACACCAAAAGTCTTTGAATATGTTTCATATGATAAAGAGAAGTAGCATGATGAGCAGAATATCTGTGTTTAAGAACACAAGTTTACTAAGCATGTTCAGAGACAGAAAGGAAGAAATGAATGGAAAAACAAAACGCAAAAGAGAAGGGACTGGGTAAAATGACAGAGAAAAGATGACTGCAAAAAAACTCCAAAGTGCCAAGGATTGGAAAGGGGCAGGTAGGTGATCCTGAAATCACCCCCAAATCCAGAGATCTATTAGAATATGGGAGGAGAATAAAAAAAGAAAATGATGGGAAAGTCAAGGTCATGGGCTAATAACTGTGGTCCTACAGTTGTTCAAAAATGAAACAAAATAACTTGAAAATAATTCCAATTCACTAGAACAGCATAAGTAATGGCCTATGGAAATGAGAAGTTCATTGTAAATAATATTACCCACAATATTCTTCTATTTTTTTCTATTATCAGACTTCAGTAGAGCAAGTTCACTCCTTCCAGTTTGACACACAGAGTTCTACTGTAAACCTAGAGAATGCTTAGGAAATGCAATCTCATTTTGATAGTCACCTATACAAAGTACACATTAAAAGATAAATATTCCATAAGTAAGCAAACACTAATAAAACTTCAAAATCAATAACATAATGTACTGTTTTGATTATATATGCACCTCTCGTTTAGCGTGCTATTCAATGTATTTTATATAAAAAGATTTCATCAGAATATATAATTATTATTCAACATTTAAAAATCAGATTTAACAATCAAGATAAATTCATACTGCTTTTTATTAAAAAAAATTGTCCATCTATTGACCACTCCTTGTCTATGTATGTGAAGTAGTAAAATAAAAGGTTTGAAATCAATCAAAAAGTGAAAGAAAGGAAAAAGGTACTCTTCTGGGCAAGAGTGTAATTTGCTAGCTGTGAACACTGGACTTAAATAGAATTCATTTAAAATAAGACTATCAGCATAAGAATAATTTTAAAACAAAAACAACAGCAAACAAACAAAGTCACAGATTCATGTGTGGAAAAATAATTCTACTTGAACAATTTACCAGACTAGGGCTAAACTATATGATCTTACAGATAAATTACATATAAATTGTACTTAATTTTTTCATTATTTATTTTATTTTATAATTTTTATTTTTTGTGAATCTAAATGAACACTTCAAAATTAAAACTAACTTTACAAATCAGGTGCTACTCTTTATACTTCGGTGGAAGTAAGAACTAAAACATTTAAAGAAAATGGCTGTAATATATGTTATAATATTATTAGAAGCCCCAAAATTTCAGTAATCCATGGCTGGCATATAAACTCCTTTGTAATCAGTTAATTCAGAGAGTCAAGCAAAATTGCTACCTCTGACACTACTAATATTTTGAAATTAACCTAATTTAAAGTATAAAACATATATAATAATAAATATAGAAATTGTATATGTACATACACATATATTTAAGAGAAAAAAAATCAAAGATCACAATTTCTAAAATGAGTAAAAATCTAACTGGTGCTCCATGAAATAAATCTCACAAATTTAAAATCAATGAGATCACAAAAAGTATATTCTCTGAACAAAAAACAGAATAGACTACAAGTGAAAAAAAGAAATCTCTTTGGAATTTTTCTAAAATTCTCTTCCAAATAACTGATTGGTCAAAGAAAAATCACCAAGAAAATCAGAAAATTAAATTGAGTGAAAATAAGAATGCAATAAACCAAAATTTGTGAGCCACAGATAAAGAAATGAGAAATTTGTAGCATACTGAAATGCACAGAAAATATATAAGGTCTCAAATCATAATCTAAGCTCCCACATTAAGAAATCAGAAAAAGAAAAGCAAGCATAAAGTAAAATAAAAGAAGAAAACGGTAAAGATAAGAACAAAAATCAAGGAAACAGAAAAGAACAGTAAAGAATGTCAGTAAAACTGAAGCTGGTTCTATGAAAAGATCAATAAATGATACTCCTCTGGCCAAACTGACTCAGGAAAAAAACATGAGAAAATATACAAATTAAAATATCAGGAATGAATGAAGAGCCATCACCACAAAATCTATAGACATTTAAAAAATAGAGGAAAGTTATGAACAACTTTATGCCAATAAATTTGAAAACTAGATGAAATGAAAGCAATCAAGAACACAAAGAGAAAGAGCCTACAGAATGGGAGAAAATCTTTCCTACCTACACCTCAGATCAGGACATATAATGAACTCAAAAGCTTAACACCAAAAATATAACCCAATCAATAAATGGGCAAAGGAACTGAACAGCCCTTTCTCAAAAGAAGAAATATGAATGTCAATAAATAAATGAACCGGGCATAGTGGTGCATGCCTATAATCCCAACAACTGAGGAGGCTGAGACGGAAGGATAGGGAGTTCAAAGTCAGCCTCAGCAATATCGAGGCACTAAGCAACTCAGTGAGACCCCACTGAGTGCCCCTGAGTGCAATCCCCAGTACCAAAAGAATAAATAAATAAATGAAAAAAATGTTCAACACCTCTAGCAATCAGAGGAATGCAAATTAAAACTACACTGAGATTCCATCTCACTGCAGTCAGAATGGCCATTATCAAGAATACAAGTAAAAACAACTGTTCGCAAGAATGTGGAGAAAAAAGGAACGCTCATACATTGCTAGTAGGACTGCAAACTGGTGCAACCACTCTAGAAAGCAGTATGAAGATTCCTCAGAAAACTTGGAATGGAACCACCATTTGACCCAGTTATCCACTCCTCGGCATATACCCAAAAGATTTTAAATCAGCATACTACAGTGACACAGTCACATCAATGTTTACAGCAGCACAATTTACAACAGCTAAGCTATTTTAACCAACCTAGACGCCTATCATAAATGGATAAACTATGGTACATATACACAATGGAATATCACTCAGCCATAAAGAAGAATGACTTTATGACATTTGCCAAGAATTGGATCTTAAGATACAGATAGATTTGACAAAAGAGACAAACAGGTAGGAACTATCACAGACTGTGCAGGAGACTAAAGAAGACATGAAAACTAAATGCAAGATAGGATCTTAGACTAGAGCCTGGAATAGAATGAGGACATTAGGGGAAAAACAAGTAAAAATCCAAATAAGGTCTATAATTTCATTAGTAATATTGTACCAATGTTAATTTCTAGTTTTGATCATTGTGCCATGATTATATAATGTAAAAACATTAGGGGGAATTGGTGTTCTTCATATTCTTTGCAACTGTTCTGCGAGTCTTAAAATTATTTCTCAAAAAAAAATTCTTAAATTATCACCATACACTTAATAGAATGGCAAAATTTTAAAGATGCACAAATCCAAATGCTAATGAGGATTCAAAGCAGTTGGAAGTTTCATGTTTTTCTGGCAGGAATAATAAAAGGCACAACCAATTTGGAAAATGGTCTGGCAATTTTGTACAAACTTAAACACACCTAACTATACAACCTGAGGAGCCCATTCCAAGCATTTAAAAGAGAAATGAAAACTTAAATTCACAGAGAGACTGGTAAGTAAATGTTTGTAACAGTTTTATTCATAAAGATTTAAAATAGAAATAATCCAAATGCTCATCAACCGGTATGGGGATAAACAATTGTGGTACACATCCAAACAATGCAACATTTTTTAATAATAACAAATTACTAGTGACATATGGAAATGTGGATGAATATTACAAATATTATGCCAAAAGAAAAATGTCAGAATCAAAAGATAATACTATCATGACACAAGTTAGCAGCAGCAGTTTGGTAAAAGAAATGACTATAAAGGGACTCGAGGAACTTTTTGCATTGCTGGAAGTGTTCTACCTCTTGATTGTGGTAACAGTGGTTAGTAGAACCAGCCATCAAAATTCACTAAATTTTAAAACTGAATAATTTTATTGCATGCAAATTTTATCCCAACAAATAACATAAGAAACAAACACAACTCCAATACATAAAATACAAATACTTAAGAATATATGAAGAAATATTTAATCATGCTACTAATGAATTAGAACTACGAGATGCATTTGGCAATCTTTTGTGTTGGTTAAGTTTTTAATTTTACTGTCACAATTCTATCTTTGTTGACTTTTGTCTTTGAGTATAGAGTGTTATGTTATTTTCACACAGTTGTATTTGTCTCTCTTTTCTCCTTTGCAGCATTTTTTGAAGGTAGTTATTTTTCATGAATGTCTTTTGAGGGTTAAGATTTTGAACTACTATGTTTTGTTTTGGTTTTGTATTGTTTTTCACTTGTCTTATTTCTCCTGACATATCTTCTCCCTTTTCCCAGCTCCTCTATTAACAGTCAAATTCTATTGATCTTTCACTCTTCCTTTAATTGTTCACTTCTATTTTCTCTCCTCTTCCCTCATAATCATCACATCCTACATCTCTTCTGCATTCTCCCTGTTCACATTTTGGGAAATTGCAAACCCTTCCAAACTTATTGTTTTTACTGTTGACAATTCCTTATCATACCATTTCTGTTTATTGTGCCAATTAACACTGTAGATGTCGAAATACCTAAGTAACAGTATCCACTGACACCACAGAGAAGGAATTTAGAAAGTTCATAGTTGAACTGATTTGTGAGGTCACAGACAATGTAAGGAGCAAAAGCAGAGAGCAAATATAGGAAGTGAAAACTCACTTCAATTGAGATTCTGAAAAACAATCAAAGAGAAATCCTCAAAATGAAGGAATCAATAAACCAAATTAAAAATTCAATGGAAAGCATCACCAACAGACTAGATGACTTGGAAGATAACATTTCAGGCAATGAAGATAAAATATGTAATCTTGAAAATGAAGTTGACCATGGAGTAAACTTGTTAGAGACCATAAACAGAATTTCCAATAAAAATGAAAATTTAAGATTTATTGGGATAGATGAAGGCTCAGAAATATAAACCAAAGGAATGCACAATCTTTCAATGAAATAATATCAGAAAATTTCCCAAAACTAAAGAATGAAATGGAAAATCAGATATAGGAGGCACACAAGACTCCAAATAAACAAAATTATAATGACCCACACTAAGGCACATCATTATGAAAATGCCTAACATATAGAATAAGGGTAGAATTTTGAAGACAAAGGGGAAATGAAGGGGGGGTTGAGAAAGGGAAAGATAGTGAAAAGAATACTTTCCTTTTATATATATATGAATCACCACAGTGAATCTCACCATATGTACATCCACAAGACTGGGATCCTAATAAGAATAAAATATAGTTCATGTTTGCATAAATATACAAAAATGAACTGCCATGTATAACTGAAAAGAAAAATTAAAAATTTCTAAAAATTAGTTCCAATGTATTTGATAAAAGAGTGTACCTTTTCAATTTCATGGCATAACTGCGGTATTAAATAAGCAAACTAAACATTACTACCAAAAATGAAAATCTCAGAAATGTTTTTTTTCTATCCCCATTAGGTCAGACAATTCTAAAACAATATTTTATAATTCAGTAACCCGCATTTATCCTGCTTATTTCCACCAATTAAATGCATACAAAATACCATAACTGTATTATCTGAACTGAAAATAATTTTAGAGTCACTCTGAAAAGATCTAAGAAATTAACCTATTTCCAGTGTTTCAGTCATTAAAGCACCTCTCCCATGGCAATTTTCTATTTTAAATTTCCTGTGGTAAATTTCTATCAACTCACAATTTAGACTTCCAAGAGCAAAACTACTTATATAATTATCAAAACTCCTATCCTCCTCTTGGGCATAGAGAAAGCTAAACTTCCCAGTTACTCAAGCAGTTATGTTGGAATCCACCTATAATTAGTTTTGAACAACAGAATGAAGTCAAAGGTGACATCTCTTCACTTCCAAGTCAGGACTCAACAAAAACCTCAACTTGTAGCTAGACATGGTGGCCCACACCTATAACTATTCAAGAGGCTAAACCAGAAGGATCACAAGGTCAAGGCCAGCCTCAGCAACTTAGTGAGACCCTCAGCAACATAGCAATAACCTGTCTCAAAACAAAAACAAAAAAAGAACTGGGGATGTAGCTGATTCAGCTCAGTGGTAAAGCACCCCTGGGTTCAATCTCCAATACACAGAAAAGTAAAAAATTCTCAACTAGTCCTCACTACCCCACCATGTTCCCAGTCTGTGCAGCTAGAAGTTAAAACAAAATGGAGACATAATGGAAAATATCCAGGTCCCTAAGTCATTTCTTGGAGGAGAACCAACATCAGAATGTGACATAACTGAGAAGTAAACTTCAACTGAGAATTCAGAGTTGTTACAGTGCTTTTCATTAACTGCCTTAATTAACACCTTTAAGTAACACCTTTACTTTAAAAGGAAATACGGCACTACGCATAAATGGAAAATCAGAATTTTCCTAACAATATATCCAAATAAACATTTAAATATTACAATAAAAATGTTCATCTATGCATCACCTAAAATCATCTCATCTACAAAAAAATTTTTTAAAAGTAACATAGAGTTCCATCTTCCACAATTGTGAGGAAAGTATTCATGAAACGAAGATAGCAAAGAAACAAATCTTTTGGGAAGAAAAAAAGTTACCTTATTGAGTCTCAAGTCTATCTTTTAAAAAAATTTAGTGAAGAATAAAAGCCATAATTCAAGGATGGTAATAACTAAATATCTAGCAATCTTCTCATTTTATCCCTTACTTATCCCTATAACATATAACACTTGAAGAACATAAAATCTACATTTTTAATATCTTAATAGGTATTTTTCTATCATCCTTTCTCATTTCTAATCAATTTTCAAAAACATTTATCTTACTCCATTTTTAATCAGTTTAATTATAAGCTAGTTAGAAACTGTTAATATATAAAGCAAGTTATAAAAAGACTTTTTCAAACTGTTCCATTACTAGATCAAAACTTCTGAGAATATATAACTGAAAAATAACAACATAATTCTGCAATCTGACATAAAGTTTCTGAGATCAAGTATTTTTTTCAAAGGAGCTCTTACATTGAGCAGATATACTCCACATATAAATTAAATACAAGCTCCCTTCCCACAATCCCAATTATTTATTTTTAAAATGGCTTACTAGTCTTTAAAAATAAAAAAAATTGTCAAACAGTTTTACCATTTTTACTACAAAATAAAATATTCTAAGTACTAGTTTGGGTAATACTTACCAACTACCACGAACTTTTCTGTGCAGTTGGGTTATATTATCAGAGGATGAACAATTTATAATAAAAATAAATTAACAGAATTCTGAAGTCTTTCTAACCTCTGCTATATTTATTATCAAAATGCTTCTTTCACATTAAGAAAAAAAGAGACCTAGCTTTAAATGTTGAATCCCTATACTCTTCACTCTTTCAAATATGAAAATAATTTAGTTTATTTTAAAAACAAGCCATGGAAACAGCATACTTATCAGGTTTCCTTTTGCATCCCTGAGAGGAGCACCACCTCCACCTTTCCCCCAAGGGTTGTAAACTCTCATTTCAGCTTCCAATTTAGCTTCATATTCTTCTTTTTCTTCGCGTTCTTTCCTCCTCCTTTCTTCTCGTTCCCGGATCTTGACAACATAAGATATATTTAAAATAAGTACTGACGAGTGTGCTGATACAAGTGGTTAGTAACATCATATATTTCATTTTTCTGGTTTAGAAAGAAAAAAAAAACCTGGAGTTTTTTTTTTTGTTGTTGTTTCTTTTTTGTTTTGCAGTACATCTCACTATAAAGTTTATAATTAACAAATAAATGCAATATTCAACTTATAAACACCTGAATAGCTGGAATATATGCCTGCTATCCTTCCCATCCCATCATTCTACCAGAGACCTTTCCAGCTACTAACCCCACTTGAAACTCAACCAACTCCTCCCTCTCTCCCCACTTCTACTCCAATCATTTCCTTCCCAACCTCACCAGTTCTATGGGACCATTAGGATCTCACAGTTTCCTTTCATATATAGCTTTTCATGGTCTAATCCCTACCTCATCAGACCTACTCTTCCTAGGTAGTCTATTTCCAGAATTCAGAAGGTTGAAGGTTCAAAGCAAGTACAGATTTATAAAAACACACAAAACAAATACATTCTTATTATCACAAAGTATAAGCACAAGATTGTTCTCGAGATATATGGATAGGCAATGAATAAAAATCTACATTTTGGAAAGTCATTTTTTAAACTCAAAACCATGTGCATGGTAAATTTAGGTACTCTTTCACTCCAGCAGAGCCAAAGAAGTCATCACACACATGCCATACTTCTAGAGTTGAGAAATCTAGGTTTGTCAGTGATATTTTTAATATGCTCACTCAAAATTAACTCTCCTATTTGTAGAATCCTAACATATAAAAAATAATGGTGCTTATTTGATAACTTTAAAAAAAAAACTATCTTTTATCTTTCCAAAAGGTTCCCCATGTAAAAGTTGAAAAAAAGTATTTTAAGATATCCAGATAGAATTTTACAGAAGTTACCTTAGTTTAGATAGATATATAGTCATCTACACAGATTTATAACACGAGTCCCAGAGCCTTCCCAGAGATAAAATTGGGGGGGAAAAAAAAACCTGTACATTTGATAGTTAAATTTGATATTTAAATAAACTCTCTTTGAGCATTACAAGCAATAACAGAACCCATTACCTTCTCTCACTAAACATATTCTACTACATGTATTTATTCCCTGTCTTGATTTATAGCCTCATTATTCTCCTACATTAGAACATTCAACACTCAGAATCACCTTCAAGCCCTCTGCTCTTTCTCATTCACTATATCTAAGTCCTATCAATGAAACCTCAGAACTGTCTCTTGGATATCCTCACTGCTTCTTCATTTGGTTCAGGGCCTTAAAACCTCCTGACTGGACTACCTCAGGATTTACTGGATTTCTCGGCCACATCTCTTTGCCAACTGTTCACAAGTTATCTTCCTAAAAGTCAAATTTCCTTATATCAACTAATCCTTTCACCTTTCTCAGATTAAAATTTCCTTCTTTTTGGCTGTCCATAACAAGATGAACCTGAAAGCTCTTTATTACCTAATCCTTCACAATCCAGCACAATCTAACTCTCCAGCCTCTCCACCCAAAACAATTTAATTCTCCTAATATGCCAGGAATGTCCAACTTATTCTTCATATAACATGCAGTTCAACCATTAACTACCATGTGAAGCCTACCCAATAATCCCAGGTAATTACTCTCCCTATTCTATGCTTTCCATAGCATTCCAGTATATCTATTTCAAAACTTATTAAATTGAATTATAACTGTTTTTTCCCTGCCCTGCCATATCCTGAGTTCTAAAGGACCACTGTGTTAACAAATAAGATGTTAGACACAAAATGAATGGTGAATACCTGCTGTTGCAAAGCTTCTTGATAAGACTGAAGTGATTGTTTAGAAGGCTTTGGTTTATCTTCAAAAAACAGTCCTGAATTTACTGCTCGATCATTTGTGATTTTCAGTTCATTCTGTCCAACTGTATTCCTACATCAAAAAAATAATTATTTGAATCCATCTGTCATTCAAGAATAAGAAAATTCAAAAAGAACATGCAATAGTCCTTTGAAACAGATCGGCATATAAAAACATCTTCAAATAAGAGGATATTCTCTATAGGTCAGAGAGTAAACCTTAGGCAAGTAACCTCTTCATAAGTTTCTTGCCCCTGTCTGTTTTGAAACTTTCAAATACCTGATCTATTTCTTGATCTAGGTGATTGTTGCTTGGGAATGAAAACACTTTGGGATAGTTCATCGAAAAGTTACATAGGATTTAGGCACTTTTCTGAATATATAAAAATAACCACACACAGGAAATTCCCCAAGTAACACCATAACAAATAATGGTTTACTTAGTAAAATATTTAACTAATAAAAATTACTTTCTAACCATCTCAAAAATAAAACAATATAACATAAAAAGTCTGTTCCAAATAGAAAGGGTTTTAAGATATATGTAGACCAAAGTTCAGGAAGAAGGGAAGAAATACAGGGGTATGAATTTTATATACAGATCAATAATTTTTAGCAAATTTACAGTTGTACAATCATCACCACAATGTAGTTTTAGAACATTTCCATAATCCACAAAATATCCCTTATATCAATTCCAACCAATTCCGACTCCACCCTCCTCCAGTCACTAAGTAAATAGCCTAATTATTGTCTCTACAGATTTTCTCTTTTGGAACATTTTATATAAAAGGAACCATATAATATGTATGGATTCCTTCAATGACCATATTTTGAGGTTGATTCCTTTCTATTGCTGAATAGTGTCTTCATTGTGTGGATACAAAATATTTTGTTTATCCCTATTTACAAGTTGATGGACATATGAATTATTTCCACTTTTTGGCTATTATAAATAATACTATGAACATTCAAAACAAGTCTTTGTATGTATATGTTTTATTTATCTTGATTGTATGCACAGGAGTAGAATATAGTAACTTTTTATTTTAAAAACTGCCATTTCCTACAACTATTTTTATACATTACTTTTGCATTCAGTAATTCTACCAAAACACTTATTAATTCTAACATATCTGTATATGCTTTTTAAAATAATACTACTTTTCTCTCTTCTTTTCTCATCCATGTATCTATGTCAGTATATGCTTTTATAAATAATATCAGTTTTCTCTCTTCTTTCATCCATATATCTATGTCCTTTCTTTCTCTATTATTTTTGCCCTAGTTACAATTATTAGGCTGAAAAGAAACCGTGTTAATAAGAACAATCTCAAAAATAACGTTTTAAATATGTCATCATTAAAATAATAATGTAGCTTTTTCACATTTATTCTTTCATGAGTTATGTAATAGTTATTAAACTAATGGACGCTAAAATTTATTTTTTTTTTCTGTACCAATTGATAGGATCACATAGCTTTCCTTTCTTATTAGTATATTACAGTAATTGATTTTATAATATTGACTAGATCTAAATCCAGTTTGTATGTCAGACACTGTTCGAGAAACTTCACATATTTAATTCAGCCAATACTCGTAATATCCCTATATGTTTGCAGAAAGAAAGAGTTTAATAATCACAGTTACCTGAGGCAATGATAATAATTCAGATAAGCAAAAACCTAACCAATAAAAGTAAAGGAAAAAATGTGGGAAATGGTATGTTTATAGAGTCTTGAAAAGCTCCAACATATTTCTGGGAAAATAGAAAGCCACATGCATGTGCTGCTGGGCAATATTCAGAAAGGCTCCAAGAATAATCTCTCACCTCTGGCTGGCATTGAGGATCTATGAATATAGGAAGTGAAAGCTAAAGTAAAGACATAAACTGCCTGTATACTGAAGGCTTGCCTCAATACACACACAGAACTTCTTGGCAAAGGCTGAGAAACTTCCTGGTTCAATGACTTTATAGAAATCTCAGTGCAACCATAAGCTTAGCTATTAAGCTAACCTAAAAGAGGCTTCAGGGGTTAACTAGCCACATAAGGTACTTAAAATATAGACATGAAAACAAAAAACAACAAACAGCAATAACAATTAGGCATGTGGAGGGAAGAGAATCTGATTTTCAAAGATGCCAAATTATGTTTTTCTAAATGTACAATTTTCAATTAAAAAAAATTACGAAACTTGCGGGGTGGGGGGACAGGTAAGTATGGGTCATATGCTGGAGGAAAAGCAGTCAATACAAATCATCCCTGAAAAATCCTAAGCTTTAGACTTACTTAATATAGATTTATAAACAGCTGTTAGAAACACATCAGAAGAATTAAAGGAATTAAATTATGAGAACAAAATTTACCAATGTTTATCAATGAGACAAATTTTTTGAAATTTTTTTAAAAACTAAATAGAAATGATAGAGTTAGAAAGTATAACAACTGATAATAAAATAAATTCTCTAGAAGAACTCAACAACAGATTTTTAACAGCCAGAAGGAGCAATCAGTGAATCAGAAGACAGGTCAACTGAGATTTTCTAGTCTAAAGCAAAGAAAAAGACTGAAGAAAAATGAGCAGTGCCAGGCACGGTGGCACAAGTCTGTAATCCCAGGGGCTCAGGAGGTTGAGGCAGGAGGATGGAGAGTTCAAAGCCAGACTCAGCAAAAGTGAGGCACTAAGCAACTCATTGAGACCCTGTCTCTAAACAAAACACAAAATAGGGCTAGGGATGTAGCTCAGTGGTCGAGTGCTCCTCAGTTCAATCCCTGGTACCCCCCCCACAAAAATGAGCAGAGCCTTAGAGACCTTGTGGAACACACCCTCAGGTGAACAATGTATGCATAATAGGAGTCTCCAAAAAAGGAAACAGAGAAAAGGACATAAAGAATATTTAAAAACATACACACACACACAAAAAAAAGAATATTTGAAAAATGGACAAATATTTTGCAAAATCTGATGAAAAATATTTACACATCCATTAAGCTCATCCAAATGAGAAAAACTCAAACAGATTCACAACTACATATATCACAAACTGCTAGTAGATAAAAAAACAAAAAGAAAACCTTGAAAATAGCAAAAGAATGACCAACCACTTATCATATACAAGAAATTCTCAGTAAAATTAACAGTTTATCAGAAACCACAAAGGACTGAAAACAGGGAAATGACAAATTCAAAGTCTGTCAACCAATATAATTCTATATCCACCAAAACTACCTTTCAAAAATGAAATTAAGATACTAAGAAACAAATCATTCCTAACACACCTGTTCTATCAGAATATTAAATATTAAAAGAACCCTTCAGGTTGAAATCAAAGAACGTTTGACATAACCAAGGAAACACAAAGAGCAATAGTAAAGGTAACTACATATACAAATAAAGATATTACAATGTTACTATGTTAATGAGATTAAATAATCAAAGATGTAATTTGACAGTAATAGTATCAAGTAGAGGAAAAGGAATGATATTGAAGAAAAAGTATGAATATTAACTTGGGATTAATCTAAACTCAATTATTCTAAATTAAGATATTAATTTTAATCTGAGCAAAGCCACAAAAAAACAAAGAATTATACTAAAATAAAAAGGGAATTAAAACATAATGCTATTAAACGTTTAAAACAAAACAGTAAGGGAGGAATAGAAAAACAAAATGACATAAATGTATTAAAAAAAACTAGCAAAATGGCAGATAAAAATCCTACCTTAACAAGAATTACACCAAATGTAAATACTGGCCAAGGCTAGAAGAATGGGTAAAACAAATAAAAAAATAAAAATAAAAACCAAACTACAACTGCCTTTTTGTCTACATACAGAAATCTTTTGGAGTCAAAGAAAAATAAATTGAGGGCAAACTTGGAAAATGTTGTTCTAGGATAAAGACAGACATTCAGATCAAGGAAACAGAACAGAGAGCCCCAAAATAAACTCTTATATGGCCAAATGAGTTTTCACAAAGGTGCCATGACCCCTCACTAGGGGAAAGGATAAATGGGCTAGGAAACCAAGATAACCACATCAAGAGAATGAAGCTGAACATTCAACATCATAAAAAAAAAAAAAAAAACTCAAAATGAATCAAAGAATCCAAGGAAAGAACTAAAACATAAAATTTTTAGAAGGAAACACCAGGCAAAAGTTTCACAACATTGAATTTGGCGATGATTTTTGAATGTGACACCAAAGGCATAGGCAACAACAACAAACAAAAGATCAATTGGACTTCATGAAAACTTAAAAATTTTGTACATTAAAAGACAATATAAACAGAGTGGGAGAAAATAGTTGCATATCATATATCTAATATAAAGAATCAGTATCCAGAATATATAACAAAGAACAAATCAACAAAAACACACACAAAAAAATACTGGATTAAAAAAACCATTTGACCGGGCTGGGGTGATAGCTCAGTCAGTAGAGTGCTTGCGTTGCAAGCACAAGTCCCTGGGTTCAATGCCCAGCACCGAAAAAAAGAAACATTTGATCCAGCTATTCCACTTCTAGGCCTATACCCAAAGAACTTAAAATCAGCATACTACAGTGATGCAGCCACATCAATGTTCCTAGCTGCTCAATTCACAATAGCCAGATTGGTGTCCTTCAGTTGATGAATGGATAAAGAAACTGTGAGATATATCTATCTATCTATCTATCTATCTATCTATCTATCTATCTTTCTATATAGATAGATATATACACACAATGGAATATTACTCAGCCATAAAGAAGAATAAAATTATGGCATTTGCAGGCAAATGGATGAAACTGGAGAATATCATACTAAGTGAGATAAGCCAATCTCATAAAACCAAAGGGCAAATGATCTCGCTGATAAGCGGATGATGACACATAATGGGGGGTGGGAGAGAGGCAAGAATGGAGGAAAGAGGACCTGTATAGAGGAAAAAGAGGGGTGGGGGGGGTGGGAGGGAAGGGAAAAAAAAAAGTAGTAGAAATGCAAAATTTTTTAAAAATCCTTTTCTAGTTGTTGATGGACCTTTATTTGTATGTGGTGCTGAGACTCAAACCCCGTGCCTCACGCATGCCAGGCAAGCGCTCTACCACTGAGCTACAACCCCAGTCCTAGAAATGCAGATTTTAATGTGAAAGCCTCAATTTTAAAATGCAGACTTACATATATGATAATACAGGCCAAACGAAATGTGACTGTAAGACTAATTTGACTTAAGTGCTCCTATGTAAGATCTTAGCTCTTTGGTGTAGGAACTTGGGGTATTGAATGTCCTTTTATTTATCTGTGAGATAAAACAAATCACAAATTTCTCAAAAAAAAAAAAAATTGGCAAAGGACTTGAACAGATTTCTCCAAAGGAAATACACAAATAGCCAAAAAGCACACAAAAATATGTTCAATATCACTAAATCAGAAGGGAAACACAAATCAAAACTATAATGAAATACTACCTCATATCCATTAGGATGACCAATATTAAAAAAAAACTGAAAATAGCAAGTGTTGACGAGTATGTGGAGAAACTGGAACCCCTGTGTCCTGGTGGTGAGAATAGAAGATGGTATAGCTAATGAGAAAAGAAGTATGATCAATTCCTTTAAAAAAAAAAAAAAAAATTCAGAGGTTTGGGGCCCCAGGCCTTGTGCAAGCTAAGTAAGTACTCTACCACTAAGCCATAGCCCCCAGTCCCTTTAAAAAGATTTTTAAAAGAATCATAGCCAGGCACAGTGGCACACGCCTATAATCCCAGAAGCCTGGGAGGCTGAGGCAGGAGGATCACAAGTTCAAAGCCAGGCTCAGCAATTTAGCAAGGCCCTAAGTAACATATTGAGACCCTGTCTCAAAGTAAAAAATAAGAAGGGCTGGGGATGTGGCTCAGTGGAAAAGCACTCCTGGGTTCAATCCCTGATATCAAAAAAAAAAAAAAAAAAAAAAAGAATAAACATGATCCAGCAATTTCATTTCTGGACACATGTCAAAAGAATTGAAAACAGGGTCTCAAGCAAAGATCTGTAAAACAGCAGCATTTTTCAAAACAGCTAAAATTTAGAAGCAACCCAAGTTTCTATGAATGGATTAATAAGCAATATTTATGGTATATAACATATAATGTACTATTATTCAGCTTTCAAGTAAGGAAATTCTGATGTGCCATAACAGATGAAAATTAAGAACATTATGTTAAGTGAAAAAAATCACAAAAAGACAAATACTGTATGGTTTCTACTCATATAAGGTATTTATAGTAGTCAAAATCATAGAAAATAGAATGGTGGCTTATGAAGAAAGAAGATTATGAGAGAAGGAGACATGAGGAATTATACCATTATTGTTCAATGGCTATAGCATTTCACCTGACAAGTTAAAAAAGTTCTGGAGATGGTCGTATAACATTATGAATGTATTAAGTACCCCCAAAAAAGTTTGCTTAAAAATGGTTAAGATGGAAAATTTTATGTCATGTATATTTTAATCCATAAAAAAAACAGTAGGGAAAAAAATTGTTCTTTTAACTAACGACTTACACAATAGGCTGGGCTAGTTGTTGGGTAACAGGAGTCCTAACATAAGCTGCAGGTTGTACTCCCATCATTCCTGAACCATCTTAAAAGAAAAAAAAAGAAATAAAAACAATTATTTCAGAGTACCCTTTTAAAAACACTTTATCCCTAAAGGAAAAAACACATGATGAAATGTTTGCTGAGTAAAAGCATCAATATTTTCTTCTGGGTTAGGGATTAGCAAAGACTACCACCAGAAAACAAAATAATTATGTCTTAAATCTAGATGAAAAGGAAATAACTATCAAATATTACTAAGTTTTTAAGTGGGTATTGCTATTGGTTCAATTTGGTTTGTCCCCCAGCACTCACACAGGAGTTTAATCCCTTAACAGAAATAAGAAAGTAAAAACTTAAACTGACTGTGGTGTTTACAGTGAGAACTTTAAGAAGTAATTAGATTAGGTTAGGTTATTAGGTTGGATTCCCAATGATTGAATCCTGGTGGCTTTATAAGGAAGGACTACATGAACAGAGATCTATGTACACATCTGCCACAATGGCATCTGGCAGATAGGGAGGGACCTCACAAAAGCCTATACAAACTGTTTGAATTTTGGGTCTCCAAAACTATAAGCCAAAATAAACCTCTATCCTTCAAAAAGTAGCCTGTTTCATGTATTTCATTATAATAACAAAAATGGACAGATATATATGTTTACTTTATTAAGTTACTCAGTATGTAATACTTCAATTTAGAGAAGCAGTAGGCTTTTTTATTCACATATTTTTGCCTGCATATAAACCAATGCTCTTATGAAACCACTGGAAAAAGATATTTACCCTAGAGATCACTTACAATAAGCAAGACCAGGATCCAAAGTGTTTCTGGCACCATAAAAATAGTATGCATCATCATAAGGAGTTCGATAGTTGGTAGCTAGAGGTGGAAGAATGGGAGGTGGAGGCAGAGGTGCAACCCTATATCAAAAGAAAAATGGAAAATTCTTCTCTTTACAACAAATTTTTAATCATTATTATTTTGCAAAAGTAAAATAATTGGAATCCCAATTGCTAGTTTAGAAAAAGCACACTCTAATTTTACTCTAATTCGTTAAAAAATTATGATTAAAAGCAAATCATACAGCATAATATTTCACAGTCTCAAGTACAACACTTACACACAACAAAAACAAGAGTCCATCAATTAATACCCAATAATCATTATGTGCCAATATCAAACAAAAAAGAGATACAATCCCTGGCACTCCAAAATAATAACAAAAAGTAAACAATTACAATCAAGTACAGGAAATGAAATAAAACAAATAGACACAAAGTGCTATATAGCAATACAGCATAGGGACATTTGAACTTCAAAGAAAAAGAGGAACATGGAAAATTTCCATGTTATTATAGTCAACTACACACAGAAAAAAGGAACCAGTTCAGGAAGAGAGGTAAACAAGCTACAAAACATTATAATTACAAATTATTCCATTTGGGGAAATGGGTATATTTTTTTAACTTATAAAATGTTCTTTCACAGGAAGTGAACCATAATGGGAAATAAAAATTACTTAAATATCAACAGTAAAAGTCTTGATGAAATCTTTAGTATTACATAAACTTAAAATTTCTAAAAAACTCAACTTTGGCATTTTATTACTAATTAGAAAATAGCTCTGTATTTCCACCAATGCAGTATTTTTCTAATACTAAAACTGATAAAGGGAAATCCTGTAGTTAACAGAAAGAGAAAAGAAGCAGTCTAAAATATTTTCAGTTTTGAGTTTATCTTAACAGATTCTCCCTTATTAATGTACTCCAAAATGATTCTGAAGAGTTAAGAAATGCATTAAAGAATAAAGTTCTGAGAGCATGAAAAAACATGCATTAAAGTTCTCTTCTGTAGCAAATATTTCTCACATTTACTAGTTACTCCATGTGTCTAACCTCACTATCTTCACATCAAAGATACATCAACAAAGAAGCTAATAACTATTATGAAAAAGAGCTGTTATCATCAACTCCTAAATTTTATAGACTTACATAATATTTAATCCTCACAACTCTGTAACCATAGGTAAGAAAAATATTCCTATTCCACTTTTACAAATGAAAAATTAAAGTTCAATAAAGGTGTAGATGTGAAGTAAAGTATTACTTTATCATCTAATGATAAAACCACAATGCTCTGTCCTTTCAATCCCCATCCCTGTCTTTTGAGTACAGAAGCCATTAGAGGAAATGAAGTACTTGAAAAATACAGCCCTATGATTTGTTAATAACAAATAAAAGACCAAGAAGGAAGGACCACCCAGAAATATCAATGTTTTAAAAGTTTTAAAACAAAAACCTATAGACTTAAATACATTATGCAAATGTAATGAATGTTAATACTAGTAGACAAAAAATAAGATTGAATCCTACAAAAAGGAAGTATAAACCAGAAAACAGCAGTGTTAATAGGATTTTCTTTATGTATATAGTCTAGTACAGAATGATGCCTTTTATAGAAATCAAATCTTTACTCCAATACCTAAATTACAGTTTTCATACTCTCCATGCTTTTATTCCAGACATTTGAGTTGCATAGCATCATAATAATCACAGAGAAAGAACTGAAGGAAAAAGAAGCTAAAATAAAATCATATATACAAAAGACCCACATTAGAAACTTCCTGCATAAGTTGAAGGAAGAACTCAATGTTTGCCAAGTGGAAATAACAAGATTGAGGATAATGCATACCTTCTTTATGATAAAGGATTATAAAAATATGACCTAAGCCTAAAATTTACTTAGTAATTCATTCTACAAATATAATCATCTTTAAACCAAAAAAAAAAAAGAATGTTATAAAGATTTCCCTTGTTCCTATAATAGTTTTAGAGCAACAACAAAAATCAATTTCATGAAAAATTATTTGACAAAGCTATTAAATGATACAAAACCTCCGAAGGATAATGTCATCTGCTTCAGCATATCCTTCTAAACATAATATATAACAATACCTTACCTAATTCCAAAACACAAAACATTTTAAACAAGCACCTGGGAGGCACCATTTCACCAAAAGTACTGTTGAGTCCATTGTGCAAATCTTCATTCTGAGAAGGGACGGAGTAAACTGATGGAATGGGTGGGACAGACGGGGCAGATAAAGGAGGGAGAGGTGTCTGGAAAGCTACTCTGGGTCTTTCAGGTGGAATCATCTCTTCAAAGTGTCTTGGTGCTGTACTAAACTGCTTTAGTCTATCAGGCTAAAATAAAGAAAGAAAAATCTGTTTGTTAACATAGAAATTGTAAATTAAAAGATGGAAGGGACCTTAAGAGACCCTTTATCCCCATAGTCACTTAAGATAGTCACAGAATAATTTTACAGCTATAAAATATTTAAAGATCTAATTCTTATATTACAAATGAGTAACTGAGGCTCCCAGAGAATTACATGAATCACATAAGGTCTTGCTGTTAAATTTAACATGCCAATATATCGCATTAAAAGCTCAGGTTTATAAAAGGAAAGTGAAAGCTACTTCAGAGATAAAAATACTTGTCCAACAACTAAAGCCAAATAACAATTTTAAATACAGTACTCTATTATAGCACAATTCTATGCTACTTCTCAATCCATTTCTAATAGCAAAATACTCTGGAGAAGAAGGTTGGCAAACACTTTCTGTAAAGGGCCAGACAGTAAAGATATTAGGCTTTGCAGGCCACATAATCACTTCAGAACTACCGAACCCAGCCACAGAAATGAGGGAGGCTGTGCTGCAATAAAACATTATTTACAAAAGCAAACAGCAGCAAGGTTGGGTACAGACCACAGTTTGCTAATCCCTATTCTAGCACATAATTTTTAATTATTATTTGATTTGTTATTTGATTTGAACATCAAACATAAACCCAAAAGTAATGTTCAATTATTGTTTCTAATACTTATTTATTCTCATAAATCAACTTGACTCTCTTTAGGTATTTCAATTTGAAGATAATGTCACACAATCTAAAATTTAACATGCCAATATATCACATTAAAAAGTTCAGGTTTATAAAAGGAAAGCAAAAACTATTTCAGAGGTATATGTTGGTAGAAGAAAATATATTTAGCTTTGGAATTTATTTTCTTTTTCTCTGCCATGGTTTTCTTCTCAGGTTAATCTACAAGTTTTATTCTGTGAACAGTCAGAAGCGCATGGGGGAGATCCTGGTATAGTATTAAGCTTTTTTCTGCTGGGGTTTGAACACTGGGTTTATGACTGTTAAGCACATACTCTACCATTGAGCTGTATCCCCAGTTCTAGTATTAAACTTTTAAAAGCAGATAATCCAAAGGATGTATACTTAGTAACTAAGTCAATCAAAAGCTACCTATAGTTGAATAATAATTAGAATAATTTTAAAGATTTGCTGTAGCCCTTTTAAAGAATGAACTTTTTAATGAAATTAAAGGTCATAACTATCATTTAAAGATAAAACAAACACTTCCCTTAACAAACAAATACTATACACTCAACTACAAAAAAAGTACATTGTGGTAAGAGCAATAAATTGTTACCTCCTTCTTACTTAACTGCAATGATGTGAGTAATTCATTCCACTTAATGATGAGAATTGCAAAATTAAAGTAAAAATAAGATTATCATCTCTCTAGTTTTACATTAAATAACAATTACTAAAATGTTTAATGACTCAAATTAAAGTTTTCAGTTTCTTTGGAAATCACTTCCATATAAGAAAAGTAAGTAGCTAAGACATACATACCAAGAAAACTATTCACATTGATTCTAAGTTATACTGAGATAATTTTCCTCTGAAATGGTACAAAGTAAAGAACTAATTTAAAAGAAACTAAAAAATGATGCACAAATTAAAAAGGAAAAATTGTCTTAGGGAAATAAAAAATAGGTAAGAGTAAAGATTTATATTTCATAAGAACTAAATTAATTCCTGCTTAAACTGCTATAATCTTATAGTCCCCCAATATCCTCTATCCCCACCTGCCACTGCATTCAAGGCTTATTTGAATTAAAGACTGAAATATTAGAAGATGCCAGGAACCCTTACCGATTTCTCTGGGTCTTGTACTCCAGAAGCTGCCACTCTGAGTTCTAAATCTTTTTCTCTAAACAAAATTAAAGTTTTATATATTAAAAAGTTATTGTAAACACTATCCAAATTATAACCATCACTGAAACAAAAGTCTTCAAATATAAGTAATTCCTTTAACAATACAGCCTTAATACCAAAAAAATCAAATTTTCTGACCTGGTACAAAGTAAACTGGAATTTACATGGAACAGACTTAGAATAAGTATCTCAAAACCAGTGGGTGGAATAATTTCAAAAACGATTCACACAGAATAAAATACTAAAGTAAAACAAATCTTTATGAAACAAAACAATTATTTTTAGGGTACATATGTATTTTCAATTAAAAAAAAAAAAGAAGGGTAAAAATTTACAACCACACTTTCTAATAAGAATTTTTAAGAAAACAATGTTAAAGATGGCCAACATCCAATAGCAAATATTAGCTTCCTCTTAGGGTTCCAGGGTACCAAATGATGATAGATCTCAAATTCTCTAGAATCAAAATTTCCTGATTTATATCTTGTATTTTCTACAAGACAACAAACACTGAGACTTTTATACAATACAAATACCTGTAGTTCACCACATATTTATACTTACATTGCATATGTGTGTGTGCTTACCATATCAGAATGAAAAAAGGCCACATACTTTTATTTTGGTTTATATGTAAGGGATAATCCAATGGGCATACAGATAATGTTAAACACTACTCAAAAACAAAAACTGAGCAAATTAATGAAGGAAATAAAAAGCCTTTTATAGCATACATACAGTCTCATGTATCTATAACAAAAAATGAACACTCGTATTTGTTTCATTTTCCTTATTGATTTACAATGAAGTGATTAAATTATAGGTGATTTATAAATGAAAAATCACATTAGATCAAACAGCTCCTTAGTTTACCATGTCATTTTATGAATACCTTTTAAATTCAAAATACCGGTGTTAAATGCAAACCTTTCATTACCGTCTCTTGTTCTTCTGTTGTTCAGCCATTTGTTCCAATAGTTCTTGTCTGTATTTTTCTTTCCTTCTCTGAATAAGTTCCCGATCTTCACCTCCTAGACAGTGGTAAGAAAAAAACGCAGTCTTAGCATATACAACTCAAACTCAAGCTAAAAAAATAAAAAATAAAAACTTCATTTTTAATTATATCAGAGTAATTACTAAATATACAAGTACAGAAGAAATAATCACATGTATCAGTACCTCTTCAATTAATTTCATAATTTATGAGCTCCTACCATGTGTCCAACACAAGATACACTAGTAAATTCCCAAGCCTCTACCTTTAGTCAAAAATCTTCCGAAATAACATAATATTCTAATCCCCATCTCCAATGATTCCCCCATCTCCAATGCTCCCCCACCTCCAATGCTCCAATATAATATAGTTAATAACTCCATAAAACCCTTAAATTTAACAAATGTCCATTCAAAATGGACCTCTCAAAACCAACCTCCCCATTTTGTTTTTTGCTAATGGCCCAAATAAGGAGCCCTAACACCTCTCTATAACTTTGTTCATTCTCTCTTATTCAACCACATGAGTCCCCTTCTTTCTATTCAAAAAGCCATTAGCCTAGGAAAGGACTGCAGCAATAACTTCCTAACTACTCTCCCAAATTCCCTTCCCTGTACTCCAATACATCAAAGTACACTCACATAAGATTCAATGTCTTAAAATACAACACTTAATTATCTCTCAAAACAGGTCAATGGCTACCTCCATTCTACAGGGAAAAAAAAAAAAGAAATACAAACCTCTCGCCCTGGTATCACTTACGTAAAAATTCAGTTGATTAAAACCTTAGGATCCAGAGAAGAATATTATGATTATTGCATAAATTAGTGCCACAAAATAACCTCTTAATAAAGATATGCACAATCTAAACAACACTTAAAGTATGAGATACCAAAATGTAATAGACTCAGCAACTTGTCTACTGCCTTAATTATTGTTCTCTCAACCATTAGCGGGTATGCAGCATCTGAGACTGTCCACTCAGCATATATGTCAGCAAGAGTGAAGCTCCCCAAGTAGTAACCTGAATTATGTTCAAGTTAATAATGTTGTTTTATAATCAAAGTAATTCTCCATTCCACTTCTGACCAGGATGGAGTAATAAGCACAGCACTGTAAAAAACTAGAAAACTGGGCAAAACATAAAATAACTATTTTCCAGACACTAGATAACAAGAAGCACAGGATTATAATACCCAAGAGAAGGAAAATAAATGAGGTGAGCCCTATAATTATTTGAGTTTCTGCCCAAATGCAATTTCCATACCATGTGCACAAGGCAAAAAAAACTCAAACAGAACCAAGAAACCAAGTTCAAGTGAGCAAAGAGGGACTGGGAGTGGAAGGAAAGGCGGATCAGTGATAGAGTGCATCCTCGCTATGTGCAGGCCGGCCCTGGGTTCAATCTCCAGTACCACAAAAAACTAAAGTGAGCCAAGAGCAAAATTCAGGTATAAGAAAATGCCTGGAAGTTGTAGGGCAAAGATCCAAAAGGAAGTGTGCCCTTCAGACTTGCCTTCTAGTCTGAACATTCACATATTAATCCATTTGGCTAGAAAAAACACAAAGCATAACAAATAAGTGAAATTCATAGACATGAAACAAAGTAGAGAAACTCAAGTTCCCAAAAACTACTATAGAGTTCTCAGTGATTCCTTAGGGTTTTAAGGGAAGACCCAGAAAGGTCACTCCATAATAGTAAGCTATCCCTTGGAATGAATACTACTGTACACATCTCTAACTAAATTTGAAAAGAGGCCTCAAGAAGATAAAAATTCCTCCTTAGGAAAAGAGTAATGTGGCGATGTAAGGCAAAATTTGAAGATGATTCCTATGTTCTTTACTCCCTGGTGATGACTGCCTATATAATCCCCAACCCTTGAGTATAGGTGGGACCTATGACTTGCTCTTATATAATAAGAAGGAATGAAAGAAATTTACAGATGTAATTAGGTATCTAATCAGTTAATTTTAGAATAATCAAAGGGGATATTATCTTGGGTGGACCTGATATAATCAGCTTAAGGCCCTCAGATAAGAGAAAGGCCCTCTTTGAGCTCAGAAATTCTCAATGCTAGCATTATCAAGTGAGCAGTCTCAGTGAGAAAGCTCACATGGTGAGAAACAGCAAACAATCTCAAGTAACTCAATGAGTCACTAGTGTTCATCCTGTAAAAAGCCAGGCCCTCAAAACCAAAAGAAATAAATTTTGCCAAAACCCTGAAAGAGAATAAAAGCAGATACTTTCCCAAACATCCAGGTGAAAAACACAGCCTGGCTGATACCTGAATTATAGCCTTCTGAGACCATGAATATGTGTATGACCTTAACTAAGTAATGCCTAGACTTTGGATCTACACAATTTAAGATGTAATAAATGTGGATTGTTTTGAACCACTGAATTTATGGTAATTTGTGATAAAGCAATAGAAAATTAATAATACAATGAGAAAGCCATAACCATTAGAAAATTAGTCAATTAGAAAAAAAGCAAATAAATGACAGAAGATGAAACAGATAAGGATATTCAAATATATACTTATGCTCAAGAATTTAAGTGAAAATAGAAACATAATGAGAGAGAAAATGGAAGCCATTGTAAAGAACCAAAGGTGGAGTTTTGCTTATGCTTAGAAAGTAGAAATCCACATGGCTGGTGTAAGAGAAGAATGGAGGAACTTTGAATTGTGCAGAGGGAAATGGGGCAGGAGGGAGTGGGAAAAGAAAGCAGACTGAGACAGATATCATTACCCTATGTACATGTATGATTACATGAATGGTATGAATCTACATTTTGTACAATCATAGAAATGAAAAGTTGTACCCCATTTGTATACAATGAATCAAATGCAGTCTGTAAAAACTAAAAAATTTTTAAAAAAAGAAAGTAGAAAGCTACAAAAAAAACTATGCTCTGATCCTAAAATGAGAAAAAACCCAATCATTAACAAAATCATTAATTTTTTAAAAGCTCTTCAGAGAGCTAAAGTTACAAGCAACCAAATGAACTAAATGCCAAAGAGTACAAAAAAAAAAAAATGGAGAGATGGGATAATGCAAGAGTTTTAACTTAAGAGTTGCCCACCATAAAAGCAGGTAAGAAAACAGTAGAAACTTTAATAAATTCTTAAGACCATGTGTGGGCTAGAATAAGCTATGGAAACCCTGGAAGCCCCAAACAGAAATCTGTAATCAATATTCAGCCTCCACCAGATGCATATCAGAAAGCTTTGGATGGGGAAATACACGAATCCCAAAAGAGACCCTTCTGTGGCACTTAGGCAAAAATACATTACCCACTTTTCAGACTTTTCTCTCATACAAAGCAAAAGCCATAATCTACTGTTGAGAGGCAGAAAACTAGCTTAGACCCAGCATCCTACACTCTTACAAAGCAAAAGGTTGCTGCTCTTAGGTCAGGAAATTCTGATGCAAAACTCTGCACAGAATAAAGGAGAGGGCTGGGGTTGTGGCTCAGTGGTAGAGTGCTTCCCTAGCACGTGCGAGACACTGGGTTCGATCCTCAGCACCACATATAAATAAATGAATAAAATAAAGGTCTATCAACATCTAAAAAAATTAAAAAAAAAAAAAATAAAAAAAAAAAGAATAAAGGAGAGTTTGGCTACTACTCTGGAAAGGGGCAGAAACACTGAGAAAGTCTCATCCCTCAGATCAGATATACAGGAATAGCCCTGCCCCAAGTAACAGCAATCCACTGCTGAGGAGAGGGAAGCGTAAATAAGACACCCTCTGTTAGGGGCATTCAGGTCTTGCTGAAAACCTGAAAAGATGCAACAACACTGAGAATATCCCTACAGCACTCTAAGCCTCACACTGAAGGCAAGACTGTCAGAGAACTGAATACTTTCCTCTATGCAGAAGCAGAGAAAAATCATTAAGGATACATAAGACATAAAGACATTATGAACCAGCTTTACTTAATTGACACTCAAAAACCACACCATGCACATTCTTTCAAGTACACACAAAACATTTACCAAAAATAGGCTATATTCTGAGCCATAAAAAAAAAAATCAACAAACTTGAAATTATTGAATTATACAAATTAGGCTCTCAAACCACAAAAGACATCAACAGGCAGTCCACAATAAAAATACAAAAGGAAAAAAATCCCCAAATACATGGCAATTTATATACTACTTCTAAATAACCCATGATTCTATTACAAATTCCATAATACATTGTTATTTCACCCTAAACAGTCAACTATTTTTTTTGAGGATGAAAATAAACACACTAATGTATTATGCACATATTTACCAATTTTTGTACATGTATATATGTACAGATGATGGTATAAGAATACAAAATTGAAACTTTTATGTTATAAAATGGAACATAGAAAATTATCTATGCATAAAATAGTCTACCTGAGAACCTAATCAATTCAACTGAAAACATCTTAGGACTCAAAATATTCAGGAAGATGACATATTATAAAATGCATATTCAAAAAGTAAAGGTCAGAAATGAGGTTCTTTCAGCAAAATAGAAAGACAAATTTCAATTCAGTTGAAATGAGAATATCTTAACACTCAGAGCTGCCTAAAGATGGAATGCCCTGACTCCAGACATTAAGAACCCTGCAGATATATTCAAATATAGTCTGAGGGAAAATGACTTTAATGATTTGCTCCAAATATTATATAAAGTCGAATATCTCACTAAACAGTCAAAAGTAATTCCCCAGTTACACTAATGATAAACTCTTGCTGCTCACTTTTAAAATGTCAGTCTTAATCCTTTAATTAATAAAATTATCACTGAGTTTTCAGCTTAGAAAGGCATTTCTCCTATTTTTATTATAACAACTATATCATTAGAACATAGCGTATACTCTGACCTATTGCCAGGTTAAACTGGTCAGTTCTCACAAACATTACACTAGAATGAAATTCTAGATGCTGCTGGGCACAGTGGCACATGCCTGTAATCCCAGCGACTCAGGAGGCTGACGCAGGAGGATGGAGAGTCCAAAGCCAGCCTCAGCAAAAGTGAGGAGCTTTACTCATTGATACCCTGTCTCTAAATAAAATACAAAATAGGGCTGGAGATGTGGCTCAGTGGTTGAGTATCTCTGAGTTCAATCCCTGGTATCAAAAAGAAAAAAAGAAAAAGAAAAAAAAATTCTAGATGCTATGCCATTTTTCTGTAGTTATTTCAAGGAAACAAAAGTCTGAGAGTATAATGTGATTAAATGTCTCTAAGCCAGGATTTAAATTACTGACTGCTCTTAGGTTTAATAGGCCTAACATATTATTTAATTTCCTCATATATTTTATTAGAACCAAAGTTCAGTTAAATTTTTTTAACAGTTTTCACACAAATAAGAGACCTCTTTTGAAAGATACAAACAGGAAACAAAGTTCTCCTCGCACCACTTCTGAAATTGTGACAAGGGTAATACAACGAATTCGAAAGTTATATATTCTGAAAAGATCTTGACTTCTATATCATTTTGATCTGGAATGTTCCCAAAAAACTCATGTGTTGAAGTCGGGTCCCCAATACAGCAATGTTCTGAAGTGGGACTTTGGGGATCATGAGGGCTCTGATCTCATCAATGGATTAATCCACTGATGGGTTCATAATTGAGAGGACTATCAGGAGGTGGTAGAAACTGTAGAAGGTATAGTCTAGTGGGAGAAATAGGTCACTTAAGGACATTCTTTGAAAGGGTAAGTCTTGTCTCTGCCCTACCCCCACTTCCTGGCTACCATGAGGTAAGCATGTCTGCTCAATCACACAGTCCTGCCACATGATGTTCTGCTTTACCACAAGCCCACAGGGGTAAGGTCAAGCAACTATGAACTGAAACCTCTGAAAATAAATCTTTCCTCCTTTAAGTTGTTTATCTTAGTTAGGCACAACAACAGAAAGCTGACTAATACAACCTCTTATAAAACAAATATAAAATTTGGACCACTGTCATTATTTGAACAAAATACTTTCTCAGAAACTATATGGAAAGAAAACAACAAAGGAAAAAAATGGATCAGTTCCAAGAAATTGAACTAAAATACAAGGTAGTTTTGTGCCAGCTGAAGAAACAAGAAAATACAAACAACAACAACAAAAAATCACATATAAAATAGCATTTAAAAAAAAAAAAAAAAACAGCCATACTACAACAAAGTAACAAAGTACTAATAAAGCCAAATACAGTGAGTGGTGTACACCTATAATCCCCCAACTTGAGAAGCTGAGGCAGGAGGATCACAACTTCAAGCTCAGCCTCAGCAAGTTTAGAAAGACCCCTAAGCAACTCAGCAGGACCCTGTATGGAAATAAAAATAAGAAGAACTGAAGATGTAGCTCAGTAGTAAAGTGTCCCTGGTTTTAATCCCTAGTACCAAATTAAAAAAAAAAGAAAGAAAGAAAGAAAAAAGCCCATAAAATATTAAATTAAAAGCTTTTAACTCGCCACATGCAGTGACATGAACCAGTAATCCGAGTTATTCAAGAAGCTGAGGCAGCAAGGTTATAAATTCAAGGTCAGCCTGACCAACCTAGTGAGAACCCATCTCAAAATAAAAATTTTATAAAAGGGCTTGAAACAGACTTCTGTCCTGCTTCAGGCTGGCAAGCTCAGTGGCAGAATGCTTGCCTAGTATTCTAGGAGGTCCCAGTTTCAAACCCCAGTACCTCAAAAAACAAAAAACAAAAAAAAAAAAAGAGAGAGAGAGAGAAGTTATTAACTGAAACCAAAGTTTCATTCATCGTCTACAGAACTTATAGAAAGCACACCACCAAGCTAATTAGTTTTACAGTTATACACAGAACTATAAAATGCATGGTAAATGCGTAGCATGGTACTTATCATGAAGTAAGCACTGTGGATAAACATATTCTACTCTTACTAAAAATAGTACTACTTAGAACACCGAGTTCTCACTAAAACCTTTTATACAACATTCTGTAAAAGACTAATCAATTGGAAATTTTGTACATACCAAAGAGCATCCCCGCAAAAGGACTACAGATATCTCGATTAGCAGATTTGGATAGTTCATTATCTCGAGCACTACAACAGAAAGAAAAAAAAATTTTTAATTATTTTCAGGAAGCCAAATTTCAGTAAAATGTAGGTATGACAGTATAATATTTATATATTTGTAAAGGTAAAGAAAAATCATGGCATTTTAATTATTTATACAGTGGGATTCCAAATGTATTCAGGCTTTACAAAAATATAACCCTTGTCTTCAGTCAGTTTGATTGGCTTTACAATTCAAAAAATAAAATCCATTCTCATTAGAAATTATCCTATAAGGAAAATAAAGAAACTTGCATGTAAATAAGTCCTAAAAAAAGAAGAAACAGTATAGCCAATGCACACACTTGGAAAAGATCATTCCTTTAAAAATAAAATAAAATAAAAATAAAATCTTCCTTGAAAGGAGAAAAAAGATAAAAATCCCGCAATGAAAACTTAATTAGAACCAAATAGCAAATCCATTATTGCAAGTACTCTATATATAGTGTTACATATCCTCAAAGAAAATAGATACCTTTCTTGACATATGACAATATTACTTTCATTATATACTATAGATTAGAACTATTTATTCTTATGTATGAAAAGGAAAGCCACTAAAATGAAAAACTATTAACAGTTTGTTCTTTTCAACAGCAACGTGTAAGCACTAATTGTACAAAGGAAGCATAAATGTCATCTACTTGATAAGCTAAAAAAATCAAAAATAAAGTTCTGAAAAAAAAATTCACCCTTCAGGAATATTTTCAATGTATTTCCAAAGTGCATTACCATAACTCTAGGATATCTTTGATTTTTAGTCCATTAAATGATGCTTATTTCTCCTTTCATTATTTCAAACAAATTTACATACTTTATAATGATACTAATTCTGAACACCTTGGCAAGCTTTATAAACCAAAAATTTGTTCTTCAAAATGATGCTATAATAGTACTATAAATTTCCATTTACCATAAGCTTCTCACTCCCATTTTTTTTTCCCTCCTTTTAATTCCTCTCACCAGAAAGGAAGGCAATTAATACTATATACCTTTCTACTTTTTCAGTCAGTCATTTTTAGGCAAGTGCTGTTTCATAGTGTAATGACTCAAGGGCAGAATTTATAGCAAATACTATACCTTTTACTTCCAGCAGATGAAATTCGTATATTTGATTGTTCTGTGACATCACCATCATTCTCCATAGAAGGCACGTTCCCTCGTCTGTTCCCATGCATCCTTAAAAACATATTAGCTTACAGAGCATATTCCACATACAGTGGGGCCTTTCATGACTCTTTTGAGTTTTAACATGTATTGTTGGAAACATTAAGGGAAACAAAGTATTATAAACTTTGTTATACATTATAAAATTAATTCAAATAAGATTTGTTTTAAATATAATCTTCTGGTTAATAATAAACACTAAGAGTTTAGGGGTTTTTTTTATTTGTATGGGAGATATGTTTTAGGTTTCTTTGTTCTAGGCATCTAACCCAGGGGCTCATATATTCTAGACAAGTGCTTTCATTCACTAAGTCACATTCCCAGCCCCTAGAGTATTATACTCATTTCAATATAACTTCTAGAAATTTTTTATTTCAAAATTACAACACTGAGACATATTTTTAAAGTTAAGTTCAGGTAATATACGAAAACTATTTTTTTTTTTTTTTTTTTTTTTGGAAAGGGGTCCTTTTGGTCCTTTTTTGTTTGATTCTGTTTTGTTTTTGGTATCAGGGAATTTAATCCAGGGATGTTTCATTGCTGCCCACATCCAGCCATCCCCAGCCCTTTCTGTTTTATTTTGAGACAGGATCTTGATAAGTTGCTTAAGGCCATGCTAAATTGTTGAGGCTGGCTTTGGATTCTCCTGCCTCGATCTCCCAAGACACTGGGATTACAGCAGTGCACCTAAGACTGGGCTCTAAGACTTCTTTTTAATCATTCACTTAAGTTAAAAATTGAGCATCTGGTGCATGCCAGCTACTCTTTTGGGCACTTGGATATACAGTCCTCGAACTCACAAAGATTATCAAAATTCAAACTGATACTGTTTTCTAATTCAAAATTCATACATTCTGGTAATTTGTTTACTGTGCATACAAACCTTTTTAAATTAAAAATATAGTAGCAGTCTTACCATTCAATTAAACCAAATATAGAAAACGATGCAAAATCACATCAAAATATAAATGTTACCAGGGCTGGGGTTGTGGCTCAGTGGTAGAGCTCTTGCCTCGCATGCATGGAGCACTGGATTCAATCCTCAGAACCTCATAAATAAATTTTTTTTTTTTTTTAAGAAAAGAGTATTGCATCCATCTACAACTTAAAAAAATTGTTTAAATATTTTTTTTAAATGTTACCAAAAGTTGAATGGAAAACATTATAAACAGTAGGTGATGTATGGGATGAAAATGATTAGTTCATGTTATTTACAGGGTTCACAAACAAAAAGAAAGATTCAATTTTTTTTAATTTTCTTCTTTAAAAACCTTTTTGGAAAATAACAAAGAAAAAAATGTTTTTCAGTACATCTTTTTTTTTTTTTCCATTTGGCAAACACTGATTTTTTTTTTTAATCTTAATCTCTCATACCATACAAAACAACATGACTTTTTACACCAACATTTATCAGCACCATGGAAACCAGCATTTGAGTTAACAAACTGCATTTTCTGTCTCAAGAGGACTAATATAAGAAATATGGTTGTTAAAGTATTCAATATTTTAGATGAATTTCATTAGCTGATTAAAACTTAGCAATTTTTAGTTTTAAAAGAGAAGGAACTTTTCATTCTCCATAGAACAAGCATATGAAAGTCTTTCTTTTGTTTCTATCACATAAGGCATTGTCAATATCATCTGCAAAGAAAAAACTATATTTTAATCTTAATAACTATGACTTGGCATGACACATGAATGGTTTCCACTTTTTATCCATATCTAAAACTGAACCCTTCACAGGTCCTTTTAAAAAAAGAATTTCAAAATTACGTCAATTTCTCAAAAAAAAAAAAAAAAAAAAAAAAAGCTAGTTTTATCTAACCTAAAGTCTAGGTACTTAAATCTCTTTAAAGTTCACACATCAGTTTTGGTTCAATCCCTACTTCTACCACTGAAAGAAGAGGTATTACAAACTCAAATTCAAATTTATAATTAACAATGCCAGGTAATAACCAGAATTAGTTATACCAGATCTATACAAATACACATATGCACAAGATATAACAGTGCAGGTTCAAAACTGCCTATTCTTAGAATGGCTGGATTGTACAGGTGGTCCTAGGCTAGTACCTGGAACATAAGAGTTTAAAAAGGGTTCTCACTACTCCAGAATGGCTAACTGTTCCTAAACTATTTACACAAACAATATAGTCCATGCTGAAACACCTACTTTCCTTCAGGGAGTCTCAAATTTTAAAACAGCTAGAAAAGAAGTAATATGACTTGCCCCAAACAAAACCTTGGGCAGCCCAGAATAAAAATCTTGGGTACTGAGTCTCTAATGAGTTTCCTGATTGTCATAATTCAGTGCCAGAGGAATTAAGCATCTCCTGTTTGACTTCACTGGGAAAGAATTTCTAGAAGCTCCTCTCTGGTTTCCTTCTGAATTTGTCAGAATGTACATTTTTCCTTAGCTCATTTTTCCTTGTATTCTTTGATATAATAAATCATTACCATTAATATAACTATACACAAAGTTCTATCTTCTAGCAAATCACCAAACCTGGGAACCCACAATACAACACACAAAAGAAATTAATTGATATAAGAAAGTATATATAAAAATGAAAATTTTAAACAGAGAGAAATTAAGTTACAAATATTTTAAATCATAACTTGTGATCTGAGAATTAAAGGCCATTTAGACACACAAAAATTTGTTCAAAAATTTACCCAAAAGCTTGTGACTAACTTCCTGGATTTTCAGTTGTCTAAACACAGTATTCAAAGGTACAATCTAACTTATTTTATTCTACTATCCAAAGTATCCACACTAAAATATGTTTTAAAGGCTCTTCAACATATATAGATAATAAAACAAGTATCATATGACTAAGAGGTTATTTTCAAAGTTCACTTTAAATCTAAGAAATTTAACAAATTATTTTATTTATGTATAAGATCAAGGTCTCTGCTAAAATCTAAAGTAAAGTCACAGATTTCCCAGTGAACAGTTCATGTGAAAAATGTCCTAAAGTGTACCTTCCACTGAAGAAGAAAAATTCATAACAAGATTATAAAAGTCACCTGTCACTAATAATTATAATAAAATCAATATTGAAGAAATGGTGAAGAAGCCAAGAAAAAGAAAAGAAGTATGCATCTCACTAAAAAGAACATAATACTATTTCCTCTTCATATCATATAAATCTTTAACCTTTAACTAAAAAGATCATTAAAAAAACCTTGAGGCATTAACTTTATGAAATGATTGATATGACTGTACTTAACTTTGTTAACTTAAAAAACTGCTGTTTACAACTAGAGATTCCATAAATATTTTTAAGTAACTAATATAAGATCTAAAGAAAAAACTGCAAGAGAACCTAAGCTATGAAACCATGTTATAGTTTAGAAAGTTATCCACATTCTCTAAAAAAAAAATAAAATAATAATAATTTTATGGAATTTCCTTCATTTACTAAATTTCCTTTCAATAAAGTTTTCCCCAAGCTTCCATCCAATAAATTTAGAAATTAATTACTCCTAACCATCCCTGTTAGTTCATTAAACAAATCTAATGGTGGTTTTACAACTTATTTTAGAAACCTTTCCGGAGATAAATGAAGTCTTCTCTGAAGAAAGGAACTAATAAGATTCACCAGTGGTTTTACTATTGCTATCTCATGGTTAAGGGGTTATTAATAATATTCAAGAGTAATACGCTCTCTAAATGCCTGCGAACAACCTGACTTCAGTCAAAGTCCAGGGATTCAGTTTAGGTCCTATGTGCCTTTTTGTTTAGCTGAGCTTTAGAGTTAATACTAAATTAAGACTATACCTGCGACCCAGAAATAATGTAGTCTATGGCTTTAAATACACAGGTTCTCTTACTACTTCCCAAATCCATGGGCTTTTGTTAAAGAGAAAGACTTCATATAAAAGAAAATATTTGCTTCCTTTGACATTCAAGTTAGAATATATTAAGGGAATAAAAGGACTACAAAATAGTTTCATCATCTACTATCAAAAAAACTAACAAAAAAAAAATCTAGGACTATACCTATAGTCCCAGTTACACAAGAGGCTGAGGTGAAAAGACCACTTGAGCCCAGAATTCCAGTCCATACTGGGCAACACAGCAAGACCCCATCTCATAATAACGAAATAAATTTTTAAAAGGTATGTTAAATAGAAAAAGATTTTTCTCCCTATTTCCTTAAAGACATGAGTCAACAACTCAAGTAAATATGGTTAAAAAAAAGTATTTGTACTATAGACTGATACCACAGGAATGCTCTACCACTGAGCTTCATCCCCAGTTCTTTTAATATTTTCATATATATTTTTAGTTGTTGATGGACCTTTATTTTATTCATTTATTTATATGCAGTGCTGAGAATTGAACCCAGTGCCTCACACATGTAGACAAGTGCTCTACCACTGAGCCACAACCTCGGCCCCCTTTCAATTGTTTTTATTTTGAGACAAGGTTTTTTGTTTTTGTTTTTGTTTTTTAATACCAGGGCTTGAAATGTGTTGCTGAATTGCTGAGGCTGGCCTTGAATTTGCAATCCTCCTGCCTCTGCCTCCTGAGTTACTGGGCAGTATAGGCATGTGCAACCACACCCAAACCAGTTGAGGTAAAAATCTTAATGCCTACAGGTACAGTGGCCCAAGTCTATAATCCCAGCTACAGGGAAGTTTAAAGCAGGAGGATGTCAAGTTCAAAACCACCCCTAGCAACTTAGCCAGACACTGTCTCAGTATGGGGAAAAAAAAAAAAATGCCGGAGATGTAGCTCAGAAGTGGAACATTCCTGGGTTCAATCCCCAGTACCACCAAAAAAGAAAAAGAAAAAAATCTTAATGCCAAAGAAACCAGGCTAGAAGCCAAGTTTACCCTAAAAATTAATGCACTTTTGTTTAAAAAAAAAAAAAAAACTCTCTTCGAAAGTAAAGCAATTGTTAAAAACAAGTGTTTACAGCTAATTTAAACAATTTACAAATGGTAACAAATACCTTTTCCTTTTTCTTTAAGAAGTCACCCTACTTCATAAGTAAATTTACAATGTTTACACTATCCATAATAACACATTATAAAAATAAAATATTTACCATTTGTTGGTCCTATAAACACAGCACACAAGAAGCATCCAACTTTTCCTTATTTAAAAGAAACCATCTAACTCATAATAGCAGTTACATCACTTTACTCTCATATCAAAAATTTCTGTCTTGTGAATGAATTCTGCTATCAGTGTTATTCTTGTTGTAAGAAGTGAAAGAAAAACTCTTGAGATGTCAACTGTCAGCCACCATTTTCCTGTTTTCAGTTCTTTCCTGATTTTTATATTTACTTTAATAACTTTTCTATTCTCTATCTTTAAAGTAAGGAAAAATATTAAAATATCCTTTCCAAACATAAATGAAAATTAACTAGAAGAAAAAAAAAAGTAATACCAAACTAAGTAACTTCAATTCTAATATGACATTCCTCCCCATTCTATGCTTACATAATAAGCTTAGAAGACTGTCCTGCACTAAGTCAGCACTTAATCTTCATGGCTAACACAGATTCCAATTTCCAGTGTTATTTCAGATGAAGTGTTACTTCAGAATTTTATTAAATGACTACTAATTTTAAACTAGCAAATATCAACATTTAGGTAGAATACAAGTGCTAATCACATTACTCACACAGAAACTAAGGCAGCTTTTTTTAATGCTAAAACCTTCTTTTACTCATTAACATTAGTTAAAGTAAAACATAAGGTAATACATGAACTTCTACAACTCAAATTAATAAATAATAGGTTGGTTATATTTTAAAAGTCTATAAACTCCTAGCTATCAAAAGACAAACTATTACATTCAACTGAGAAAGCTCCTAAAACAAATTTTACTCAAAATAGTAAGGATGTACAAATAAAGAATACACACAAACATACACTGAATGCTAACCTTCTTGTTAATTATTTAAGAACACGATCAGTGATTAATAGTATGAGGTTAGGAAAATAACATTTCTTGAAGAAATCTTTCAGTTTCCCATCTTGAAGGTACAGGAAATGTTTCAATAATAAATATATTAATGTATGTTATAAAGTTTATAATTAGAAGCAAACAAAAATATGAAAGGAAAGTATTAGTATATACAAAAACTAGAATTTATCAAAGACTGGCTTTAAGAAGGGAAAAAAACAGAACTAGGTAAACTTAGAAGAATGAAGGAAAAGCAAAATTTTCACTAATAGAGTCATTTCTCCTACTAACCACTCTGCCTATTAAATATAAACTAACTGGATGACTAATATGAAATATTTTTTGAAGGGAGGGCTGGAAATAATTCCAATCACCAGAGATGTATGTGAAACACCTTAACTTTTAGACATATGAATTGATAACAAAATCAAAGTATCTTATAATGTGATTTACATTCTGAAGAAATACTTAAAAAGTGTTTAACTAGACTTAAGTTTTTGAGTATGAACTCAGTCACCTTCTATTTAACCTATTCTCAAAATATTGTTTGGGGAAGTAGATATTAAAAGTTCATTTCATTTATGGGACACAAGAGAAAATACAATAGTTCTCAATAAAGATGAATTTCACTTGTTAGTTTATATGTAAAATTATCATATGCCATAAATATAAAAACTAACATATACCAAAAAATAAGCAGCCAAATTTAAAAAAAAAAAGATTCTAAGCTTAAAAGGTATGCTTACATTTGCACTCTAAAAATAAACATCAAAATTTACAAAGAAGGTATCACCAAGAGTCCAAAATTACCTGTAGTTTCCCAATGGAGATAGACAAGTCAATTTTGTTACGACCTTTAAATAGATAAAATCATTTTCAAATAAAACATTATAGGATTTGAAGTATTTTCTGAAGTACAATTAGATTCAGATTAGATTAGATTGGAATTAAATAGGGATTCTAAAAATCTAATTTTACCCAAATTACCTATGTCTGAGTGAATATTAAAAATATTTTGTGAACAGGACATAATAGCTGCAGAATAAGAAATAGAACACAGAGAACTGTATTTATATTGTTATTCATAATTAAAATACTGAATATGCAGCATTACCCCTAAGAAAATTTTCTAAAATACTAAAAATATAAATTATTTGAACTAATATAAATGAAGTAGATTTCATAAACTTCCAAATTTAGATTTATAGCCTGTCCAAGTTAAGAAGTCAATGACAAATATGGCACCTTGTGATATCTCTATATCTAAATCAAAAGTTAGGTAAACATATGGCAAGTTTTTGGTATTAAGACAAATACAACAATAAGACTTCTTTGTAGTAAAGAAATTATGGTCTCACAAAAACAAAGAAACTGAAAAGCATCTGAAAATCTGAATTTAAAAAACACTTAATTAATATGAATGTCCCAGAAGTAACTGTAAAACAAATAATTTGATGAAAATACAAGCAGCATATGAACATTAAAGGAATAAACTATATTTCATTTATGTTAAGGTGTTCTTTCTTCCCCACATTTTAACATTATAAATTGGGATGGCCATCAACCTGGTTTGTCAAGTTGTTGAAAAGAGTATTTATTTTACTCCTGTCAGTCATTCAGGGACCCTATCAATCAAGACAACTCTGATTTCTTGTCTTGGGTTGTTTTGTTTTTTGTTTTGTTTTGTTTTGTTTTGTTTTGTTTTGTTTTTGGACACGACCAGCGATATAAATTCAGACTATGAACCTGAATCAGCAATGGTCTACATTCCATTCCCAGGGAAGATTTTGGTAGTTTATTACCTTCATTCAGTGCCAAGAAACATGGAAGTTTCCTTTATGTCCCTTTCTCTGGGAATGTCTATTTACCATTTTTATATTAAGGACATCCATAGCTTGTCAGTGTTCCAGCTTTACAATGGGGTCCCCATCTTGGATTTTCTTTTCCCTCTTAGTGGCTCAAAAAATAATGATGCTTCATAAAACTTAAAATTAATCAAGTATGGTAAATCAAATTAAACTCCTTCTCCCTAACATAATGATAGAAAGTAAGAGTGATATGAAGCAAATAAAGAAAATAAAAATGAAGATATAAATACCTGTTATTTGTATACATTCTCAAAGGCCGTCTATCAAAATCACTTTCATATCTAAACTTCTCGTCCATTTCTTCACTTACTTCAGGATCTTGGTCTGGTCTGTAATACTGTCTATCAAAAACATAATCCTCATTAAACCTGTGAAATCTTCTTTCTGGAATGCCAGACTTGACAGCAAACCTTTGATGTTTTGTATTGGAAATGCCCACTTCTTCATTAGTTTTTTTAATAATTCTTCTATTCCTTAATTCAATTTCATCATCTAATTGTCGATATCTGTCCTCCTCTAGTCGTCTCTGGTTTAGAAGCTCTTCATATGCCTCCGAAGTTAAAATCTCCCGCCTAGGACCCTCTGAATTTGTGCCAGATGTTTGTATTTGTGGAGGTAAATCAGGTTTAACTTGACTAGTAGAATTTTTATTTCTTTGACTCTGAGGCTGTATAATTAGAAAAGAAAAAAGAAACAAATCTTAATGTGATAATATTACTTAAAAGGTAACTAAAGCCTCTATTGTACTTAGTCTATCATCTCAATTCTGATATTTAATCACCCATAAGAAATATCTTTCCTTTTGGAAATAAAGAACTTCAAGGAAATTTTACAATAAAAATTAAGTATCAATGGAAAAGCAACACTAGAACTATAAACACAGAAAATAAATTGAATGCAAATTGTATCCCAAAAGATACCAGACATATTTTGGTATTTAAATGTTACTTACAAATTAAATCCTTTTCAAACACAAAGAATACAAAAGGTGGTGAACTTTTGTCCCTACTAACATCATTCTAAAATTTGGAAAAAGAAAAATAACATAGAGAACTAGAAATTGTCAATATTTTAAAAAAACCTTAATAAACAAAAATCTCTTAGCTGATCTCTAAAATTAATCTCACCAATGAGGTAATTTTTTTTTCTTCAATGAGATAAAGCAGTTTCCAGAACTAAATATTTAAATGTTCTGTGTCTGACCTCATTTGGCTTAATTTTTCAAATGTTTAGATAAAAAAACAATTGACATCTAAAACATAAAAAGTTTTTCAAGTAAGTACAAAATATTCAGCAAATGGTATTAAAATTTTATTTTAAAAACAAACCTACCTCAGTATTCTTTTCTAACTGTTTAAACTTTTCAATGCATTCTTCCTTATCCCTGAGAAACTGATTGTATTCTTTGTTGCGTTCAAGTTTCAATCTTTCCTTAAATTAGAAATCAAAAGGCAACATTAACTTCAACTTCAGGAAAAAGGATCTCAATGTCAAATCAGAATCATACAAATCAAAGCTTTTACCCAGAATCAAGCTTTACTAATAATTTCAAGAACAGAAATCATTGCAAGGAAAAGAAGCAGAAAAAGGTATGACCATCATTGCAGCTCTTCAGGTTTCTCTTGCCACATACACGTGGCTACATGTTTTGGTCCGCTAGCACATGAGGTCTTTAAAAGAGAACGGATTTGCTCTAGTTATGAAACATCTCCACTTTATATTCCAGTACTTACAGAGCTTGGATGACATTCCAAAGAGGCATGTCCCATAAATCCATAGATTCCAGGTTTATTCACCAAAACCAAGCTTAGCCAAACCAGGTACATTCTGCTGAAAGCATTCATACTCCCCAATCCATCCCTGAAACACCTATGGCTAACCATTTCCTTCCCAAGTTTAAAAAATGGCTCTCATTATAGTTTAAACAAAATAATAATAATAATAAGATCATAGACACTAAATTACTACAATGGAAATGTTCTGTTGAAACAAGAATATGTTACATCAAGAAATTTTCTTGAATGTTAAAGGACACTAGATCTGTCTTCTGGAACATATTATCTGTCCATTTCGTGTTATAGACTATTTCAACCTTGGGAATTGAATCTGTAAAAGAGGTACAGAGTGCTTTATCTTTTCACCTCTAAAAAGTATGGACATGTTGTCAAGTGACTGAAATATACGTTCAAATAGCTTCTACCCATATGCACTCATTTCACTTCTGTAACTTAGGACCAACTCTGTAAATCAGAAACCAATGCTAAAAAAAAAAAAAAAAAAAAATTCTGAATATTCAATTAAGTATAATCAAATAAGAAAAAAAATTAAAGAAATATATCATATTACATGGTTATAAATGTAATGTTCAAAACACTTTTTAAACAGCACAACTAGAGAGAGACTCCATAGATTTTTTTTTTTAAAGAAACGCACTCAAATTTGGAAAAATCATGTGATCTTCTGTTTGCAGTAACTTAGGAATATGTTGTCTCATGATTCTGATGCCTCAAAAAACTGCTACCAACAGTAATTACTCCTATCCACCTACCTTAGCAGATAACCTCTCACCAATAGGAAGAGAAACTCCCAGAGTAGATGGATCTGTTTCACCCGTGGATAGAAAATTTTTCTGTATATATACACATTAAAAAAATATATTACCCAATTGCCTTTTCAAATGTTTCATAAATGTCTTTATATTCTACATTCTAATCTATTACATTATGCAAGCAAAAGAATGAAATGGAGATGAAAACAGAAACTACGAATCTATAGATTCATACAAAAGTTATTGGAAAAAAAGAGAATTTTCTTCCAATCAACAAATCCTTAAAAAAAAAATAGAATCCACCATTTCTAAACAATAGATATAAATGGTTAAAGTATAAAAAATACTTTTCCAATTTATATTCTTCTAAGCATATATTCTTCATTTTCAATGCTCTACTGTTCTTTTATACTTAAGGCAAATTTTAAACTTCCTCAAAAATATCTTTACCCATGTCCATAATGTTTATTTTTTCTATTTTCCTAAAATTGAAAAAGACCTACTCAACTGACAAAAGATAAAAACTATAAACTTTTTTTTAAATTTAATTTTAGTTGTCAATGTAGTTTTTTTAATTCATTTATTTACATGTGGTGCTGAGGATTGAACCAAGGGCCTCACACATGCTAGGCAAGCATTCTGCCACTGAGCCACAACTCCAGCCCCTAAACGTTGTTTCTTTATGTGTTCCTACACTCTTGTACATTAAGTATTTAAGTGAGGCAGTATAACAGAACATTAGACTGGGAAGCAAAAGACCCAGGTCTCTACAACTAGCCCCAACACTCATTATCTCTGTAACACTGAATAAGTCAGCTAACTTCTCTGACATATTTCTTCCATAAATGAGAATGGCTCCTGCCCTGCCTACCTACCGAAGTTGGTATAAGTATCCAGGAGGCTTAAAAATGTAAAATTTCTGTAACCATTATAAAGCAAATACAAGCAATAATAAAAAATGAACACAATCCCAAACTTACTGATACTGCTACTTTGCAGTCAAGGTGAAACAAGTTATTCAACTCCTCAGTTTTTTCATAGGTAAAACAGGGATAATATTATCTACATCACCAGGTCATGAAGATTAAATCAATCAAGGTTTGTTAGCATGCCTGCTTTTATTTATTCATTAAACAATATCATCCAACTAATACTTTCCAGGGACTATTTTAGGTGATAGGGAGGATAACCATTAAGTCTATGTTCCCTCTACTCAAGAGATTTTACAATTCAATTAGGAAAACAGACATTTAAACAAATAATGACAAAGACAATGTCTGATATAATAGCATTATATTCAAAACATGGGAAGAGAGTTTTAAACAATGATTAATAAAAGTTTCATTAAATGTGAACTTACAAATGTGCTGTGCTATAAAAGTTCACTTGAAAGTGGACTGTACCAAGCTTTTTTGTCAAAGAAAACAGTAAGACACCCGACCAGACTCTTAAGTCAGTTTACCTCCTACATACTGAAACACAGTATAAACCTAATCATTCATAAATGCACACACACACACACACACACACACACAAAAAAAAACATGTTCTGAATTCCCAAGCTGGAAAGACAACTATAAATCCTCACTCCTGATCCAGGCCAATAATCCCAGCAACTTCAGAGGCTGAAGCAGGAGGTCAGCAAGGCAGGAGGATCACAGGGCAGGAGGATTGCAAGGTCAAGACCAGCCTAAGCAATTTAGGGAGACACTCAGCAACTCAGCAAGACCCTATCTCAAAATAAAAAATAAAAAGGACTGGGGATGTAGCTCAGTTAAAAGCAGCCCTGGGTTCAAATCCCAGGACAAAAAAAAATTTTTTTTTTTAAATTCACTCTTTCATTGGGCAATTCCTCACTCTCAACCTCTCAACACAAGTCTACAATGTTTATAATTTTCAATACAATGAAAAATAAATAAATAAGGACAACATTGTTTTCCAAAAAGTTGAATTTTAGTCATTCCCTCATTCATTTGATAAATAGTGCTACTATGTGCCCAAACTCTGATACATTTGGGAAATTGGGAGACATCAGTATATCAGATGGTCATACTTCCTGTAACCAAAAAATATATATATATATCAAAAATGTTTTGATAGCTCAGACATCTAGGGAATGAGAGTGAGAAGAATAGAAATGAGTCCCGGATAGGCTGGGACCTGAAAGATATATGCCATGCTATGGAATTTGAACTTTTTTTTCCCTGAAATCAATGAAGAGACACTGATATATTTAAATTGGTAAAGAATAGGATCATTCTGAAGGGCTGGAGTTGTAGCTCAGTGGTAGAGCACTTGCCTAACACATGTGAGGCACTGAGTTCCATTCTCAGCACCACATAAAAAAAAATAAAATAAAGTTATTGTGTCCATCTTCAACTAAAAATAATTTTGAATAAAAGGATCATTCTGGAAACCAGCACGGAGAATGGACTAAGAATTAGTGCAACAAAATCAAGCTAAGAAGCTATACACCTGGGTGCAGTGGTGCATGCCTGTAACCCCAGCAGCTCAGGAGGCTCAGGCAGGAGGATCACAAGTTCAAAGCTAGTCTCAGCAAAAGCAAGGTGCTAAGACTCAGTGAGACCCTGTCTCTAAATGAAATACAGAATAGGACTGGGGATGTGGTTCAGTGGGCAAGTGACCCTGATTCAATCCCTGGTATAACCCCCCACAAAAAAAAAAAAAAAAAAAGTTATACAGTAGTAATTTAAAACAACAAGAGTCTCTAACACATAGAACTAACTGTGCTACAACACAGTTATCATATTTCCCAAAGGTTATTTAAGGAAGTATATTGCTTTGCCAATTCCTACCACATGCAAATTAAAAATCTACTGCCTTCCAATATGGTCCTATCTACCTACATCATCATTTTTCACTACTCTGAAAAGGAACTGTGTTCTGATCCACTCAAACTAGTAAATCTAGTATGTCTCAATCGTACAAACCTAAAGTCTATCCTCTAGCTCTTCTTACTTCCATATTTTATGTCAAAAAAGCTTTCTCTCCTTCGTCCTTTTGATTGTCCAAATTCTACCTATCTTGTAATAACTTACTAAATAATATCTCCCACTTTGAGGTCTTTCCTTCTCTTGTAGTTACTACTTTCTGAATTGTATGAATATTCTCTCCATTAGATTTTAAACCCCTTGAAGAAAGACAGGATCCATACCGATACACCTTCATGATGAGCAATTTAAAAATGTTAGCTGAGTGGTAAATGAATGTGTGAGATGATCTTTAAAAATAGTCTTGAAAAAAAATAGTTTTGAAAAACTATAAAATTGCTTCTCTTTGTTTTCCAATATAAATTTATAAATGCAATCCAGTTTTGGGCAGAAAAATATCAAGCAATTCAAATCTTGACACTACAAAGTTCAAAACATTTTCAAGTATCTTGACTATTCTATTACTCTTACTGTAATTATCATAATTTGGTTAACAAAACTATCATGCTGAAAACACATGAACTTTCAATCGCTGCAGAATACTATAAAGGAAGCATAAAAAAACAATAAAACAAATGCCAAGCAGGAATCAAAAGTAAAGATTATATTAATGAGAAATTTTGGTGTGTAGACTGTCATCTCGCAAAACTAAAAGCAAAGATACAAAATGGGACCATTCAAAAGTCTTAAAATCATGAAGCTGTTTTTCTAATTGGTTTGAATCATACCAATGCAGATGATTGCAAGCTACTAACAAAATTAAAAGAACATTTTGCAGGTAACCCTACCTTTCTTTTTGCTTGTGTAATTCCCTAAAGTCAAGAGAAACAAACCATTGATAAATTGTATTCAAAGTCCATTCTCTCCATATGCAAATTACAATCAATAAGAGACCACTTATACATTTGAAAAAAACATTTGAAAAAAACATAAAGCAGTGGAAAAACCAAAAAATATCTTAGGATCAAGAAACATCATGATCATTTAAAATATTTATTATAACCTAAAAAGTAAACTGCATTCTAAAACTCAATGAAAAAAATTAGTTTAGCTATTAATTTTAAAAATAGACCTAAAATAAGATTTTTGCTAAATAAATCATTAAATCATAAAGCAAGGATTTCAGCAGTTAATAAATAAGTTAAATCAAAATTTTATAAGCTTAGCTCATAGGAAAATAATTAGCAACCAGAATTCCACATATCATTTTAATACATGGTTGGGGGGAATTAAGGCTTTGGAAAGCATAAGTAGTCTCCTTTAAACCATGATAACTTTACAGAAAACATGACTAACCAGAGTTTAACAATTTCATTTAAAATTAGAACCCATTGCCCTAGTCCAAGAGGCTTAGAGTCTGCTACTTACTGCTTCCCCAACCCCAGGTGCTGGGGGAATCAAACATAGGACCTCGCATGTGCTAAGCACACATTTTACCACTGAGATATTAAGAAAAGCCTGTATTATTCCATGGCATAAATGCCCAGAATCATTTTTCTCTCTACCAAAGTCATGTATCACCTAACTTTGACCATATTACCTTACTGGATACCACTGAAAACCAACATACATGACTAATATTTTACAAAAACAAATTTAAAAATATGAATTCTAAAGCATAAGATTCAATTCATTAATGGAACTCATTACCTGAGTAAGATAACGTCTATAATCTTGCCTCAATTCTTCTTTTAACTTATGTTTCTTCCGTTCATAATCTTCCCCAAGTGGTAAACTTAATCCATAATCAATTCCTAGAAAGAAAATAATTTCTTACATAATATAGTTCATTTTTAGACATATTTCAATGACATTTATCTTCTATATCAAAGCAAAGTAAGAAAAAACATAGTTATGTTGATGCTGGGACTAGGAACAGGAAAAGTTTATGTAAAATGTTTCAATGGGTAATACACAGAAATAATGAAAAATATAATTTCTATGAACCCTTACTACCCTGTTCTCTTGCCCCCCCACAAAAACCAACATTATGTTTCTTCTGTCTCCTTTTGAGATTTTTCTATGCATTTACAAAAAAAAAATACTTTTATGTTATTGCATATACATTTATGTGTGTGTATGTTATATTTACTTTTCCCATTCAGACAAATGATGCTGCACAGTTAAGCATCTTGCTTTTTCAAGGACAGAAAAATTAAAACAAAGAAAAACTAATTACCTCTTCACTCAATTTTACTTTAATCTTCATAGAAATAAATACCTACAATCTTAATATGTCTGTTTCTCAGTCTGGGAAGACTAATAATTTGTTTAACAAACAAGAATATCTTTATTATAACACATTTCTGAAAAAAAAATTATGAGGACTAGGTAGGTGGTGGTTAGGATAAAGTTTCAATTAAAATTTTGAAGTTAAGCCACCAGTTCTAACTTCACATAATTTTTTATTGTGGGAAAATTTATATAATAAGAATCTATCATATTCTTCTAAGCATACAATTCAATGGCAATAAGTACATATATTCACAAGGGTGTACAATTATCACCACTATTCGCTTCCAAAACTTTTTACCATCCCAAAAAGAAATGGGATGATAAAAAAAAGATGTTAATTTTTGAAGAAAACCTCCGTTGTGAATAGTGTTCCTCTTCATAAAATTCAAAAATTAAATTATTTGTTGAGATAATGACAATGGTGATGAGTGTACAACTTGTAAATATACTAAAAACTACTGGTTTGTATACTTTATGGTAAACTTTGCAATACGTGAATTATATCTCAATAGAGATGTTTAAAAATCATACTTTTCAAATAGTGAATAGTAAAATACTATGTCAAGAACCACAGATATCAAGTGAGTATTCGGATTTCTAAAGTCTCTTCCCCTTTTTTAGTACTTCTATATATATGTACTATTATAGTATTTAAAAACTATCATTTCTAAATACAATAAAAAATGTATAGTACTATAAGCACTATAGACAAAATAAATGATTGCAATTTATAAACTGCTATAAAAATCACCATTTTTGTGCCTTATTCTTCAAAATGCAGCTAAATGATGGGAACTTATCAAGCATATGTCATATCACTGCTTTATTACATCACTGAAAATACTTGGGCTGGGTGAAAGCCAAAGTAGTATAAATGTACATGGATGTCTATTCATTTTTACTGAACACAAAATTCCACTCCCCACTATAAGCACTGTGGAATTCTCTTGATAAATACTTCTGGCCTGTTTAACTCCTTGGTAATAAGTATAATAGAGAATTCCTTAAAGAAACTTCTACCACATGCTCCCAACTCTACAAAAGAATCTAAAGCATTCTATATGCTTGGAATTTTATATCATCTTAGAAAGGAACTCTTTCCTCACAAAGGAATCTAAACAGAAGTTAAGCCTAAGGAGAAAAGGAGTTTTGAGTCTCACATTCAGAATAAAGAATCACATATGACACTAAACTATATGATCCACAAAGGTAAGGTTCATGCTTTACTCAATTTTATAATGCCAGGCACACAGCTTGTGCCCAAGAAATGTTCATCAAATCAATATGTAAATGAATACATAAATGAATGCCTGAGCAAAAAGTAACAGGATGGTTCATTCCCGGGTCTCGGCACCAAAAAAAAAGAGTAATGGGAAAAGGGGCGGGGATGGAGAACACACTATTTTCAATATTATGTTCCTGATTTTGGCAGTCTTACTGAAGAGTGAGGAGAAATAGTAATTAGTAAATAGAGTTAAATATCTAGTCACATAAGGTCACAATGAATATTCTGTGTCAAGGAGAGACAGACAACAATGCTGCAAGGATGTTAAATCCCAATAGGCTCAAGCAATTTACAGCTTTGTGTAAAGTCACATGTTGAAGAAGGACTTTTACCAGTGTTTTTCAATTCTACTTGGTGGGTTTACATGGAAAAATGGAAAAAAAAAAAAAAAAAAAAAAAAAAAAGAAACCATGATTCATTTTCATTTATAAATTACTGTTCATATTGTTTGATTTTATCAAGAATATATGTTTTTTACTATTGATTTAAATGGCATTTATAATAATTGTCTTGGTAGACAAGTAACCATGTATAATGCTCGTGGAATTATCTATAATTTTATTGATTTAAGGTTTAGTCAACAGAAAACACTAACTTTTTAATTCTTATTTGTGTCATTTTTACAGCACTGGAGGCAGCTCATAAAAATTAAGAACTGTAAGGAACAATTTAAATATCCTTATATTTAACTATGAATTAACAATGGCATTTTAATTGACTTAATGAGGTAAGACCATGATGAGACTTACTTATTCAGTTGTTATCTTCTGATGTTTCTAGTGGCAAGTAAATGATTAGTGTCATTTTAGGGTCATTTGAAGTGATGTCACTTCATCAGGTAAACATCAATGACCCTAAGAAGGTTAACATGATGTTTCAGGATTATAACTAGAAGCATTTAGTTTCTCCAGCAATTGTGGGTTAAATAAAACATTTAAAATTAAAGCATATCATCTTTTTAAAAGTAATTTATCTTCTAACAAAATATTTGTAATAAACACTCTAAAACAAATTACTACAGAATATTTACCTTCTTTTTTAATAGTTATATTCCATGATAATACCATCAAAAAGCACTACGTAAAAACAATCAAAACACAAATTGTAGGAAATAATAATAGGCCTCTACATAAGCACATGATTTATAAAGACACGTGACTGAGGAGAACATGTACTCACATAAACATCATATTACTATAAGGACCCATCTGACTCATACAAACTGAAAAAAAAAAAAAAAAAAAGAATGCCTGGGATTTCATTATGAATATGCTAAAAGAGTGCTAATTAAAAGTTTAAAAGTAAACTAAAAATCAGTGAAAACTTCAATAACTTCCTTTACTTTATAAAACCTGTTTTTTATAAACACTGCAACTTTTACCTTAGCCTAAATTTTAGAGGTACATAAATTTTGGTGCTGTTGTTTTCTAATATTACTTTTAAATTTCAACAATGTGATTTTTTTTTCCTTCCTGATAATTCTTTCTTTCCCAGATTTCCAGGAATTATATTGAACATGATTTTTTTAAAGCATACCATATAATTCCTAGAATAAAATCTCCTTATCTTACTTTGGCACTTTATAATCTTTCTTTATAATTTTTTGCAGATTTATAAAATAACAGCTCAAGACATGAAAAATAAATCTAAAGAACTGTGGAGCCTGCAATACTGATCAATGGCATTTTGATTTAAAAGAAATATTATCTAGAATGTCCCCACCTAAAAATGCCTAGGGACTTAAGATACAGAAGATAGAATTTCTGCAGTACCCAAAACTTAGAGGTGAAAAGGAACCACAAAAAAATAGGCAATAGCAGTAGATGGAAAGTCCCTAAGACCACCCCCAATTTTCAGTGATAGGCAAACAGGATGAGGAAGTCCTATACTCACTGTAAAGATACAAAGCAAAATTATCAAAGGGAAAAAACACATAGGGCAAAGTCCAGAAGAAACTAGGTACAAGCTTCCAAAAGTTCTTCCTCAATAGTCACACAGGACACACTTAACTCCTTTGGCCACAAGTTGTGACCAAGTTTTTGTCTACTAAGGAAGCTTATTAGGGAATCAGTTTTACTGGACTGGTCACATAGGCATCCTCCTGCATACAATGTTTCAAGTCTCTGAACTCCCCAGGAGAAAAATATGTGTTCAGTATAAACCATATGATTTGTACAAACAGTTTTGGACACAATACACCATTATCATTTAAGGAATGTTTTATATCAGTGTAGGGAACTGTTTACTAGCTAAGTTCCAGGCTCAGGCCAACCTTGTAAGCAGGTCTTCCTAAGGATAGGCAGTTCCATATCTACTATATTAACAATTTTCTGTACAAGGAAGAACTAATAAAGTCCTGAAAGTCAAGAAAATAAAACATTTCAAGAAAATGTCTAGAGGCTAAATAAAGGAAATAATGAAAAAGGTGATATTTAAGAAGTGAACATTGAGCGTAGTTCTGTTAGGGGCTATTACTGACCTTGAACTTTGTGGGTAAGCAATATAAAAGAAAGTCTAAGGAGGAAGAGAGTTGAAGTGAGAGGAAGTGGAATTATAAAAATAGACTACTCTGTTAACAAGTTTTGTGATAAAGGAGAACCAAAAAATGTAGCCTGAGGAACATAAAGATTTTTATTTTTTATAAAACAAGTATAGTAATGGTTGTATTCTGATATAAAGGATCCTACTAGTAGAGAGGGGAAAAATTATGATTCAGAGGAGAGGGCAAACTAATGAAGTGAAATTTTAAGTAAAAAGGACTATTGTAGAAATGGAAAGATTAATCTAAGGCACAAATACAATTCATCAATGTAACTGAAGGCAAAGCAGAATTTATAGGTATAAATGTGGGCTGACTGAAAGATATAAGGGGAAGAGATAATTTTTAAATTCTTTAAAAAAAAAAATCTAAGGGCTTCTACTTTCCCAATGGAATAGAAAGCAAAACCATTGGGGAGGGTATATGCTAGAGTTGAAGAGACCAATAAATAAATAAATAAATAAACAAACAAACGAAAAAACGAACGAACTAGAATGGTGGGGTGGTACATGGATTAGGGAAATGTAGTAAAACTACCCAGCAGCATTAGGTCCCACTTGAAGTTGGTAGTAACTGCTTTAACATAAGAAGAGTTACACAGCTATATGTTTTCTCCACCAAAATTCAGCTACAGAGGTGCTGGCTAACATGAGACACAAAACAGGATTTAATTAGAGGATATCTTGCCAAGCAAATAACAGGAAAAGAGGCAAGAAACATGAGTGCGAAAGAGAGTAAATATTGGACCACAAAATTCAGGCTGCATAAAAAGGGAAATGATGAAAGGGTAGAATGTCATTTAAAGGGGTAGAATCAAAGAACTGTAGATCCTAGTAGGGTCAATTATTAAGAATCAAACACGTTTTAAGGCAAAGTTCAAGAGAGAATGAGTCCGAAAAGTAGGAAATGATCATCAAAGAGTAAGATACACACAACTTTAGTTACATAGGTCTAGAATAGGAGGACCACTGGCATGGATAGGTGGGTAAGGAAGAGCAGAGGACAATATCGTATAATGAAAGGAGGTCGAAAAAGTAAATAAGTACAAAAATCTTAAAGGATTAAGGAGTGCTTAAAGTCATTCAATTTTTTTAAATGGGCAAAAGACTTGGAAGAGCATTTTAGAAAAGAGAAAAAAAGCCTTTGGAAACTAAATAACTGCAATGAGAAAGTAGTGGATGCAAAAGTCTGGCATTGTGAATTTCAAACAGTTGGATTATAGGGAGAAGGAAAACCATAATGGCCTGGAAGTCACAAAAAGGAAAAAGCATGACATCTACTCTATAGGTATAAGTAAGAATCTGGCACAGCATCTGACACATAGTAAGCACTTAATATGTTAGCTGATAGTAATAGCAAGAAAAACACTAGCAGTAGCAGAAACAAAAGTAGAAACAACTGAACAGTGAGTTTTAATATGATTTTTATTGACTTGTCAAACTTTAGGATTCTTAAATTATCCTGCTGGTTTCTGTTGTCACAGGTACAGGTACCAATAAATCTACATTTTCTGGCAAATCACAAAATACCTACTCATTTTGAGAGCTTCCCACAGTGTTTTTAGTCAGCTTTTTTGCTGCTGTGACCAAAAGACCTGACAAGACGAATTTTAGAGGAGAAAAAGTTTATTTGGAGTTCATGGTTTCAGGTCTCAGTCCACAGATAGCCAACTCCATTGCTCTGTGCCTAACGTAAGGCAGAACATCATAGCAGAAGAGTATGGTAGAGGAAAGTACCTGGGGACATGGCATCAGGAAACAGAGAGAACTCCACTCAATAAGGACAAAATAAAAGCCCCAAAGGCACAATGCTGGTGACCTACCTCCTCTGGTCACACCTTACCAGCCAACAGTTACTACCCAGTTAATACATTCAAGTGAACCAGAATACTAATTAAGTATAAGGCTCTCATAACCCAATCATCTAACCTCTGAACTTTCTTGTTATTTCTCACACATGAATTTTTGGGAGACACAATATCTAAACCATAATCATAGTGAAAAGCAAAGAAAACTGCCTTCTACAAGTCTAATTTTTTAAAACTGACAAATAATACAGTAAAAACCTTACACATAGTATTCAATGAGTTTCCATACACTCAGCTAACTAAAACCCAGATAGAGACTTCCAGTACCTCAGAATTTACATTTATGCCTCTTCTCCCATCAATATCCTCTCCAGGGTTACAAAGTATTCCGATTTCTATCAATGCTATTCTTATTCTTGGACGTCAAAAAGAATCATGGTTTATACTCTCTCACATCTTGCTTCTTTCACTCAATAGGTGTGCGATTCATCCACACAGTGGGCACAGCAGTGGCTCATCTTTTGAATGTCTATGTAGTAGTCCATTATGTGAATACCTCACAATTTTTATCTATCCTACTGTGAACAGACACATGAGTTGTTTCCTTCTGTTGGGGGCAGAGATATACTATTATGAGCAAAGCTCTACTGACATTTTTATACTTATCTTTTGGTGGATACATGCATGATTTCTCTTGTCTATATACCTAAGAGTGGAACTGTTAAGCCACTGGACAATTCCACAGGATTCTGTACACATTGCCAGTTTTTCAAAGTTATTCCATTATACATTTCCACCAGTAATCAATATCATCAGTTCATTCACATTACTCATGATCTGTGTATTTTAGGAGTACTTTAAGTCTTAAGACATTCTACTGGTATGCAATGGAATCTTCACTATAGTTTTAATCAACATTTTCCTAATGATAATGATGATGAGCACCTTTTCAAATACATGTGAATCTCCATAGCTACAAAATGCCTATCCAAGTCTTTTGCACAAATTTTAAATGAAACTTTTTCCTATTGATCTGTGAAAGATGCACACACTGACACAGACGCACGTACACACATCCTTCATAAAAACTGCAAATATGTTTTACTGTACCATGGCTGCCTTTTCACATTCTTAAGTATCTTTGAGTAGCAGTTCTTAATTTTAATGAAGCCCATTTAATCAAACTTCTCCTTTATGGTTAGCACTTTTCAAGTCCTATTTATGAAACCTTACAAATACCCTACCCGCTTACAAGGCCCTGAAGACATTCCTCCATGTTTTCTCTACGAGCTATTCAGTGTTAGGTTTACATTTAGGTCAATGATCCCTTTTGAATTAACAATGCATATAATACGAGGTACAGGTTGATTTTTGTTTTGTTGTATGATGGCCATCTCATTAATTCAGAATTATTTGTTGAAAAGACCATCCTTTTCCCACTAAATTGTAGAGGCACCTATATCATATATCATGACTATATTTAAATGGATCTGTTTCTGTGCCCTTTGTTCTATTTCAATAGTCTCTATCGCAAACCTTATGCCCAAACTATCTCAACTACTATCAGTTTATATAAATCCTGACATCTAACACTAAGTCCTCTAACTTTGTTCCTTTTCTCCACAACTGTCAGGGCTTCCAGGTATTTTTTATTCCCAAAGAAATCAGCTTAATAAGAAGCCTATTAGTACTGCATTGGATCTACAGAAATAAGAGGAGAACTGACAATCTTAATATCTTAGTCTTAATATACTGAATCTTAAAATCTGTGAAAATTCTCTCTCCACTTATTCAGGCTTCTTAAAATATTCTCAGCAAAGTTTTGTACAGTCCTAATTTCGTTAGATTTATTCCTAAGTATTTGGTATTTCCGATACAATTGTAAATGTTTTCAATATCATTTTTTTCTTTCATCTCCTCTCATTGCTTTGCACATCTTTAAAAACAAGAGGTTTACTAATGATGGAAACTAGGAGTATAAATGTGAATACCTCTGTATGTGTAAGTGTGTAAGTGTGTGTGTGTGTTTGTGTATAGTTGGATATCAAACCCAGGGCTAGACAAGTGCTATACCACTAGCCATATTCCCAGTCCTCAATTTCATTTTCTAATTGTTTGTTGCTACCATATTGAAATACAAATTAATTTACATAACCTTATATCTGGTAACCTTGTAAAACTGACCACTAATTCTAATGGTTTGTAGATTCTTTTTGATTTTCTACCTAAACAATCATGTAATCTGCAAACAATGATACTCTTTCTCTACTTTTCTAAATGTTATACCTTTTTTTATTGCCTTATTGTACTAATTAGAACTTTTGGTAAAATATTTTTAAAAATAAATGACAGAAGATAACTTTGTATTATTCCTAAATTCAAAGAAAAAGAAATCAAAATTCTACAGTTATGATAATAAAACATAGGGGCTTCTGAGCTATACTTTATCAGATTAAAAAGTTTAGTACCGAATTTTATCAAACACTTTTTTGGCATTTATCAATAATTACATGATTTTTTGTCTTTGTTAAGATGATAAATTACATAGATTTGACTTTCAAATATTAACTGAATCTTGCATTCCTGAATAAAGTTCATCTGAACAACATGCACAGTTCTTCTTGCTTTGGATGATAATGCAGGACTATAAAACTCACCAAGCAAAATGAAATTGTATAGCAATGGGAAAACTGCAATTTTTCTGTGACTTTCACAAATGTTTATCAAAACATTAAGAACTCTCACCATGGGGGATGCAAATTAGTGCAGCCACTCTGGAAAACAGTGTGGAGATTCCTTAGAAAACTTGGAATGGACCCACCATTTGACCCAGCTATCCCACTCCTCGGCCTATACCCAAAGGACTTAAAATCAGCATACTACAGAGATACAGCCACATCAATGTTCATAGCTGCTCAATTCACAATAGCCAGACTGTGGAACCAACCTAGATGTCCTTCAACTGATGAATGGATAAAGAAACTGTGGTATATATATATACAATGGAATATTACTTCGCCATAAAGAATGATAAAATTATGGCATTTGCAGGCAAATGGATGAAATTGGAGAATATCATGCTAAGTGAGATAAGCTAATCTCAAAAAAACCAAAGGGCGAATGATCTCGCTGATAAGCGGATGATGACACATAATGGGGGATGTGAGGGGCTAGTGTTAGGGTTAGGGTTAGGGTTAGGGTTAGGGAGGGGGACAAGAATGGAGGAAGGAAGGACTGTATAGAGGGAAAAGAGGGGTGGGAGGGGTGGGGGGGGAAGGAAAAGAGGGGTGGGAGGGGTGGGAGGGGTGGGAGGAGAGGGAAAAATAACAATGAATCAAACAACATTACCCTATGAAAATTTATGATTATGCAAATGGTATGCCGTTACTCCATGTACAAACAGAAACATGTATCCCATTTGTTTACAATAAAAATAAATTAAAATTAAAAAAAATAAAAAATAAATAAAAAATAAAAAAATTTAAAAAAAAAAGAACTCTCACCATCAGTTATAAATGTATAGAGTAATTTAAAAATAGTAAACTAGTCAGGCACAGTAGGGCACATCTGTAATCCCAGCAATTTGGCTGGCTAAAGCAGGAAGTTTATAAGTTCCAAACCTGTCTCAACTTAGCAAGACCCTGTCTCAAAATAAAAAATAAAAAGGACTGAGTATAGTTCAGTGGTAAAGTGCCCTTGGTTTCAAACCCCAGTACCAAAAAAATAATATTAAAAAATAAAATAGTCAAGTTAATAATGATTTAGTTCACTAAAATTTAAAATATTAGAAACATTGAAAATAAAAATGCTTTCTTTGTTAAAGAAAAACTTAGCAAAAGAGTAATTTGAACATTGCTTGCCTTCTCATTACGTAACTTCCAATATGTCATTCTGTAGCTTCCAATATGCTATGCCCATCTTTTTCATGTTCTGGCAATCCTGACACTGAGAGATTTCCAATTCAAAAACAGAATGTCTCTCCATTTACTTAGACATCCTTCAATTTCTCTCAGTCATGTTTTGTAGTTTTCTATGTGTAATCTTATACTTTTTCATTAATTTCATACTACTATGAATGGGATGGTTTACTTGATATTATTTTCAGAATATTCATTGCTAATACAAAAATATAGTTCACTTTTGTATACTGATCTCATTTCCTCTGAATTTGCTGAACTCATTTATCAGTTCTAATAATTTTTGTGACTTCCTTAAGATTTTTTACAAACAGAATCATGTCATATACAAATAAAGATAGTTTTATTACTTCTTTCTAACCTTGATGGCTTTTCTTTTTCTTCCCTCATTACTCTTACTAGAACCTTCAGTACGATGTTGAAAGAAGGGGTGAAAGCAGACATTCTTGTCTTGTTCCTGCTCTTAGGAAGAAAGCATATAGTCATAAAACATTATGATGATGTTGGCAATAAGTATGTTACAGATTTCCTATTTGGGGATAAATTTCTTCTATTCCTAGTTTTTTTTAATTTTTTGATTTTTTTTAGTTGTAAATGGACACAATACCTTTATTTTATTTATTTATTTGCTTGTTTGTTTATTTATTCATTTATACATGGTGCTGAGGACTGAACCCAGTGCCTCACACATGCTAGGCAAGCACTTTACCACTGAGTCACAATGCCAGCCCTATTCCTAGTTTCTTGATCTCTTTTATCCTGAATGGGTACTAGATTTTGTCAAATGCTTTTCCTGGATCTACTGGGATGATCATGTTAACTCTATTAATTTGGTACATTACATTAATTGTCAGATGTTAAAACAGCTTGCATTCCTGGAATAAATCTCTTGACTACAATTAATAATTATTTTATACATTGCTAGATTCAACTTGTTGATATTTTGTTGAAGATGCTGACATATTTATGAGGAATATTGGTCTGTAGTATCTTTGTTATTCATGGTAGGTCTCTTGCACCTCACCTAATAATTCATGAGATAAGTCATAGTAAGGCGCTAGAAAGTTTATAAAGAGATGACACAGATGGGGGCCAGTCATGCCAAAAAGACCAACCATGTGATTAAAGGGTTGGTCCCTGAGTCATGTGACACCAGTGATATCTAAGGAGTGTAAGTGTGTTGGAGACTGAGTAAATGGCAATGATTCAACTAGGCCTACACAATTAAATCCCAACAAAAACTCTGGACAATGAAACTCAGGTTAGCTTAGTTGGCAATACACTGTATACTCTCATATACTGATAAGCCAGGAGGGTGATGTACCCCTAGGCCAACAGATAAATCATATTTGGATCCTCTCACACCTTGCCCTATGTGTCTCTCCCTTTGGCTAGTTCTGATTTGCATTCTTTGGGTTAAATATGATCCTAAGTACAGCACTTTCCTGAATTCTGTGAGTCATTCTAGTATATTATTGAACCTAAAGGGATGGTGGGTACCCCACATTTCTAGCCAGCTAGCCAAGAATTGGGTAACCTAGGGATCTCTGAACTTGTGGCTGGTATTGAAAGTGAGAGGATTGTGTGCTTAATCTATGAAATTTTGGTTCAACTCAAATGTATCAAAACTCATTGTAATTCTATCTCAGCTTCTCTTATAGGAGGTAAAATGGTAGAAGAGTGAGCTACATAGATAGCATTATCCCTGTATTTCAGTATCTGACAGAAATAAAGTTATAAAGTCATAAAAACATAGTATTACATGAGTTATATACTGTAAGCTATTGATATTATTTTCATTAGCTAAAATGAATATTTAGAATGTATATACTTCTGATTGCTATTATGCTCAATTATTCACTCTATCTACTATGGTGTCACAGAGCATTAAGGTCAATACATAATTTCCATCCTGACCTACAATAGGCCAGTTTTTTTTTTTTTAATGATTCCTAGATGAAACCACTTAAGGAAAACTCTCCATTGCCAAATTACATTTTTCCCAAAGTTAAAACCCATGTATTTGGCCTAATGTTAAAACCACAATTATTCAGGTTAGCAATGATTAGAATAAAAAAAAAAAAAAAAAGAGAGAAAGAGAGAGAGAGAGGTTAGCAACAAAATGCTTATAAAATCATAAAATCAAATTTCCTAGCAACTCAGAGAGCTGAGGTGGGAAGACTGCTTGAGCCTATGAGTTTGAAATCAGCCTGGTCAATAGAGCAAAATCCTGCCTCAAAAAAAAAAAAAAAAAAAAAAAAAGATCAAATAATATTTTATTATTTAATAAGATTCAATGTGAGTCAAAAATAATTATTTCAAATGATAATTTTTTAAAAATAGCATACCATGAAAATCAAATTCTACAAGGCCAAGAGAACAGACTTTATACTAGCAATAAGGACATTAATTCATTCATTCAAAACATCTTTTCTACTGAGCATAATGGCACAAACTTATAGTCCTAGCTACTCAGGAGGCTGAGGCAGGATGATTTCAAGTTCAAGGCCAGATAGAGAAACTGAGTAAGACCTTATTTCAAAATAAAAAACAAAAAGACTGGGAATGGCTGGGCACAGTGGCACACGCCTGTAACCCCAGCAGCTCAGGAAGCTCAGGCAGGAGGTCGCAAGTTCAAAGCCAGCCTCAGCAAAAATGAGGTATAAGCAATTCAGTGAGACTCTGTCTCTAAATAAAATACAAAATAGGGCTGGAGATGTGGCTCAATGGCCAAGTGCCCCTGAGTTCAATCCCCAGTACCACTACACCCTCTTAAAAAAAGAGAGAGAGAGAGTAAGAGAATGGCAGTGGGGGTTAAAGAAAAGTGAACTTATTTGAGATTTAGGCATTAGAATCAACTGAATTTGTATAATTTCTTGATGAACAGGACAGAGAAAGAGAGGAGTCAAGGATGACCTGGCAGTTTGCTAAAATGGAGAATAACAAAAAGTTGAAGAAGAGATGTAAACTAATTTTACATATGTTGATTTTTGAGTCCATGACATCCCACTAGAGATGTCCACTAGGAAATTAAATATATATTTCTACCTCAAGTTCATTATTGAAACTGGAGTTGGGATACAGATTTAGAAGTCATGAATACATGGTAAATAAAGTCCTATGAATGGATATAGTCACTTATACACTTAGCAGTGTATAAAGTATGACAAGTGCTTAGGTCAGAACCTTAAGTAACTCCAATTAAAGAACAGGCAGAGGTCACTGTCTTCAAGTTATACATTAAATTCTCCATATTTGTAAAAGTAATGATCAAAGAATAGTTTTTAGATTCCTCAGATAAATCTCGAAAACCAAAAAACTACCTTTAAAAAGATGTAAAAAGGACTGGGGAGATAGCTCAGTTGGTAGAGTGCTTGCCTTGCAAGCACAAGGCCCTGGGTTCGATCCCCAGCACCGCAAAAAAAACACAACAACGACAAAAAAAAAAAATAAAAATGGTTCATTTATATGTTGTTGTCTTTTCATATGTATTCAAATACTGTCCACACAACCTTTAAAGTTCATGTCAATTAGTAAAATAAGGAAACAAATAGTTCACGACAAGTCCCAAAGGCATAATAAAACCAAACTGGAATCCAAGAATTTCAAAGTGATTCTGTATGACCTTAGTGACCCTAAGTGCTTGAAAGAACATTCTATTAAACTTTTCTACATATTCTCTCTTAGAATAATCAAATACTGAGTTCATAAAAGTTTAGGAGCAGAAGTTAATCCAACTTATTTTATAGTTAAAATAAAGGACTTAGAGATTAAGGAACTTCACAGAAATATAATACTTTAATTCACTAAATCATGTATATTAGATAATAATTTGTAAGACTTAAAACTGAAAGAGTTATCTATATATCAGATCCTAAAAGTAGGGCATTCATTTTGAGCTGTTTTTCTGGTAGAGAGACAGAACATCAGCATCCAGTGACATATAAAGGCAAAGAAGCTATATTTAGGAAGAATATCTAAGGTTATGAAAAACAGTGCATATAAGAAAAATGCTTTTACCAAATAAATTCATCATATTTGGATTTTTGTAAAAAGTTTCAGTCATCATCAATAATTCACAAGATGCACTTTTAAAATATTCATATATCTTTTTTTTAAAAAAGTAGGGCTGGGGATATAGCTCAGTTCATAGAGTGCTTGCATGTCAAGCACAGGCCCTGGGTTCAATCCCCAGCACCACACACACACAAAAAAATTAAATTAAATTAAAAATTTAAAAAAAAACATATATATATACATATATATAACATATATAAACTATATATATATAAACATATATATATATATATATATATATATATATATATATATACCTACCAACGAGGCAAAAAGTATTTTTATACCAAACCATAATCAAAAGAATCAGTATGGCCACAGTATTAATATCTTTACAACCATAATAAGGTCATCAATAATTAAATGATGGTCTTTCATCAAACAACATTTTACATCCTTTAAGTATATTTCTTTGACTTTTAAACAAAAACAAGTCCACCATTTTTATTTCATTACAGTTTCCCTATTCTTCTCTCACACACAGAATTCCATTCAAATTTTTTGTTTGTAATTATGTATAAAACAAAAAAAACTTGCTACTATAATTTCCGTAAATTAAAACCAAGACAATATCACATAAAAAAGGTATAGGTTTCTCAGTATGAGTTATATTTCATATGTAGATCATGTTGTCACATGTAAGATTCCACAAAAGAAAGTTACCAAGATTCCAAAGAAATCTTTTTTTCTGACAAGACAAACCTCTTTCACAATTGCCTGCTAAGGATATATTAAAATGGGTTTAGCACATCTAGCAACATACCTAAGGAACTCCTGGTCTGTTGACTGTTGGGCGGTATGTTTTCCTTAGCCATGGAGATTAATATTTTACTATTTTCAGAAAGTTTCTCTGATGCCTTTCCCTGAACGAGACATAATATTTATAAATCAGTGGAGGCGGGGGCAGAAAACATAAAATTAATCAAAACTTATATTAAATGCCTTGACAAAATTACACAGTACATTGTAGAAGAAATTTAAGCATAAGACAAGAGACTAGCCAAAAGCATTTAAAAACTATAATAAATATCTGAATATTTAACTCATTCTCTTATTAACAAATATTCACTGAGTTCCTGTTAAATGCTAGGCATTGTGCAAGGCACTGACAATATATGAGTAAAAATAATACAAGAATAGCTGCCCTTGTAGAGCATAAACTATTGCGGAGACACATAAAGATAATACATAATTAGATTATGTGACATGTAAAGAGTGACAGGGAAAAGAGAAAATAGCAAGGTTAGGAGGTCCAGAAATGCTGTTTGAAGGACTACAAAGCCTCAATGAGCAGGTGGTTCATGAAGTGAGACTTAAAGATTATTATTTATATATTATTTAATATTAGCGATTATAATAAACCTGTATTAAAACCTATGTACTCCAAACTATGTAACTCCAAACACCATACACTAGCCCTCTGTACTAGAGAGTGATGAAGAAGATAGAATCTGGATTTGGATGAAGGTTTCAATCCTGCATCCCCCACTATGTGTACCTGGACAATTTAACTCCTTTGAGCTTCAATTTCTGGAAGTGTATAACAAAAAATTTCCCCCTACTTTACAGGGATGTTATTATTAAATTAAGTGAAATACATAGGGCTGGAGATGTAGCTCAGTGGCAGAGCACTTGTCTAGCATGTGCAAGCCCCTGGATTCAATCTCCAGTACCAACACCAAAAATAGTCCTTGTCATGACTGCCTGTTTGCTTGATAATGGCAGATTATGGAAGAAAGGCAACCTAGCATGATGGCTTAGAAAACAAGCACTGGAGTCAGGCTGCCACGGATCAAAGCCTATTCCACCAACCTTCATCATTTAATCTCATTACCATACTTTCCCATGTGTCAGTTCACTCATCTAGAAACTTAAAATAACAATATATGTCCTGTCCATAGTTAACACTCAAGACAATGAGTGTTACCAATGTAAGTAAAATTATAATCAGAGCGTCCAAAGTATTTATCATCTCAACCAGGATACCACTGTCCAGGAGAAATGCTAAGACACAGACAACAGGTAAGCCAGAAATCACTTGGGCAAACTACAATGTATGGTTTACTCTCACTAGAACAGAACATAGGGCACAGACTAATCTACATGCTATATCTTAATATTTACACATGAGAGATGATGCTATATCTGTCTAAATTAGTGCAATATTCTCAGAGCATAGCACAGTACCTAGCATAATCTCATTAAGCATTTGCTAAATGGATGAATCACTTTTTTACCAAAATGAGAAAAACTTAGAGAACTTTATAGAAAATGTATTCAGAAACAATCACTTTAACAAATTTATATTCTGAAAAGCAAATAGTACTAAGTAAACAACTCTAACAAACCACTGATGTACATTTCAAAGAAAATTGTTTTAATCAATTCATTAAATAATCTAACTTTTTTACTTAAAACAAGAACTTGCTTTTACATTTGGTTATATTCTGGAAGTTCTCTGTCCAAGAACTTATCTCCTAATCATCTTATGAAGCACGTAATTATTCATTAAAACTCACAACAAAAGAGAGGAGAAATACTGTGAGATATAAAATATCACAAAAGAAAAACAGCACTCAAAAATTACTGAAATCGAGGGCTGGGGAGATAGCTCAGTTGGTAAAGTGCTTGCCTTGCAAGCACAGGGCCCTGGGTTCGATCCTCAACACCGCAAAAAAAAAAAAAAAAAAATCACTGAAATCTTGCCTGGAGTCAGGCTCTCAGATTTAGAATGACACAGCATAACCAAATTAAAATAAGAAACAGAAGATTCTCACTCATAGAAGAAGATTTTTTGCATTTATACAGGTATAATCTAATCCTTAGAAACAATCTCAATAAAACATAAGAAAATTATTAATTTTACCTTCATTTCCATGTAAGGTGGATCACTTTCCAATTCTGCTTTGTCTTTGGCCAACTTGGCTTTTCTCTCTTCAATAAATTCATCCAAATTATCAGTCATTTTTCAGCTTCTGAAAAAAAAGAAGAAATAACAATTCTTCAAGGAGCATGACTATATTACAATATTTTTACTTTCTCACCATGCAGGCCTACAATCCTTAGTATTCAATCTCATTTATCAAATTGAAAACTTCAACCTTAAGCTTGATCATAAATTTGCCTGCCTGATTACTCTCCCAATTCTCCAGAAAAGCCTATGACATATTTTAAAATATCTGAAAATGAATAAAAAAGAAAATGAACCACCACCACCATCATCACAAAGACAAACAAAAACAAGAAAATTTTAATCCTTAAAGCACTTTTTTACCAAAAAATACCCAGATAATCTTTATCAGTTCTCTACTGGTAAAATTTTGCCCCACTTTCTTTAACTTCTGTTTGGTCCCAGTCATTTTCTCTATACAATTTTTTCTAAAATTATTCAGAGGGTGAATTACGTTTAGCATAGTCCTTTGCTCCTAAACTCTCCAGTGTGTATTTCTTAAGAATTAGGTCAGGGCTGGAGATGTACCTCAGCAGTAAAGCACCTGCCTAGCATCTTTAGTTCCATTCCTAGCACAACACACACACACACACACACACACACACACGCCAGGTCTACTGGCACAAGCCTGTAATCTCAGCTACTAAGGAGGCTGAGGCAGTAGCATCACCAAGTTCAAGGCTAGACTTGGCAATTCAGATCCTGTCTCAAAATAAAAAATAAAAAGGGCTGGGAATGTAGCTTAGTGGTAAAGCACCCCTGGGTTCAGTCCCCAGTACAGAAAAAAAAAAAAAAAAAAAAAACTTAAAAAAAGATAAAATTGGGTTATCTTCTTCCATAGCCTCAACATAATTTACTAACTTCAGAAACAATAATTGTTTTAAAAGTCTAATCTACTATACATATTTCAATTTTGTCAAGCGGTACAATAAGGCCTTTACAGCATATTTTTCTTTTTCTAGTTCAGGTAATTCATTTCATTGTCACGCCTCCTTAGCCTTCTTTAATTTGAATCATCTTTACAACCTTCCTATGTCTCTCATAACATTAATACTTTTTAATATATAACCATCCACTATCCACCTTTTTAAATAGAACATTCCTCATCTGAGGTTTGCCTGACATTTCTTCATGACTAAATTCAAGTTATACACTCTCCACAGGAATACTACTTAAGAGGTGATGTGTCTTTCTCAAGATGTCACCAGTAACCAACACATACATACTTGCCCCTCACTAATGAGATTGACTTAATCACCTTGGACAAGATGTTGTATGATTTCTGTACAACTGCTCCCTTGTAATAATAAGCAGTCTATGAGGGAATACTTTTATACCATGCAAATATCCTACTCCTGATCAAAATTTTCCCCTAGATTTAGATTAGTGATTCTCGACTGACCCAATTTTTTTCCTGTATGGCTGCAAAAGGTTAATTTTCTAATTCTGCCACTTCCTGCACATTTATTTACCATTCACTTATCATTCCAGTATAATCAAAAGTCCTTCTCTCGTCTCATTCATTTGGTTTATCATCAGTGTGGAATCATGAATTCCTTTTTTTAATAAGCCCTAGCATTGTTTTTAAGTTCATAAGCTGCTGTCTTAACTGATAATTTATATATCATAAAATTCACATTTTAGTGCATAATTCCAATAACTTTAAATTCATATAGTTGTTCAAGTAACACCACAAACATGTTTTATGTTTCTACCACCCCAAGAAGCTCCTCCATTCTTCTTTGCAATCAACCCTCACTCCTACCCCCAACACAGGAAACTATCTCTTCCTCTATAGTTTTGATTAATCTGGAAATTCCATACAAAATGATCATGTAGAATATGCAGTCTTTGTGTCTAGCTTCTTTCACTTAGTGTTTATGAGATTCACCTTTGTAGTATCTATCTTGAATAGTTTGTTGTTTTTTATTAAGTCATAGTCCATTGTATAGAAATATCACACTATACAATATCTAAGCAGAAATATTAGTAATTTAGAGAAACAAATTCACCTGTTGCTGGATATCTAAGTTGTTTCCATATTTTGGCTATTTGTGAAAAAATGCTGTTATGAAAACTCATGTACAAGTTTTTATGTGAACATGTTTTCAATTTTTTTCTACATACATACACAGAATTTCTGGGTCACATGAACTGTTTAACATTTTGAGGAATGACTAAACTGTTCCTTAAAGCATAGTGGTTATATCATTTTAAATTCCAATAAGCCATATACAATGGTTGCAATTTCTACATCTTCACCAAGGCTTATTACTTTCACTATTTTTGATCTTAGTCATTCTATTGAGTAGACAGTAATATGTATATGTAGTTTTAATTTGAATTTAATTACTTTACATGTGTTTATTTGCCATTCATATATCCACATATATAATCACTGGGACCGTATCCACTCAAATCTTCTGCTCATTTTTGTAATTAGGTTGTTTTATTATTAATGAGTTACAAGATTTCTTTTCATATACTGAGTATAAGTTCATTATCAAACATGTTTTGTAAACATTTTCTCACTGTCTATAATCTGTTAAGTCTTCTTAATGATACCTTAACAGCTAAAGTGTTTAATTTTTATCAAGTCCAATTTATGAAATTTTTTCAATTTTTAATTAATTCATTGTGTCTTTATGTCATAGCTATGATTTCTTTACCCAACCCAAGATCACAGGTTTTTCTGTTTTAGAATTTTTTTTTACAGTTTTCTCTTAAACTCTATGAGTCATTTAAATTTAATTTTTGCAAACTGGAAGGGTCAAAGTTTAATATCTGGGTTTGTTTTTGGGGGGAATACCAGGGATTGAACACAGGGACACTCTATGACTGAGCTATACTCAGAGTCCTCCCTGACCCACCCCCACCTTTATTTTTTATTTTTTTTTTTTTTTGGGAGACAGAGTCTAAGTTGACAAGGCTGGCCTTGAACTTGCAATTCTCCCGCCTTAGCCTCCCAAATCACAGGGATTACAGGCCTGGTCATCATGCCTGTTTCAAGGTTTGATTTTTTAAGATTCAATTTTTTTTTCTGAATGAATATAAATTATTCCAGTACCATTTTTTGAAAAGACTACCTTCCTCATTGAAACTACAATTTTTCTAAAACTGTTTTCCAAATATCCATCAAATTTAGTGGTTAATTAGATATATGACCAAAAAAGAATCACTAATGATGACAAGGTTTCAGCCTGGAAACAAAATATACATGGAATCCTGGACAAAAATAAGTCAGAACAAGGTAGCTGGTTTGGAAAAGTGTGCCTTACATTTGTTAAGTTGAACCCAGTAAAAGTGCTAATGGAAATTTCTAGCAGAAAGTTAAAAATTCAAGCTCCAAATTCAAGGAAATGAACCACAGAAGAAATGTTTACTTAGGAATTAACTATTTTACTGGGCTGGGGGTGTAGCTCAGTGGTAGAGTGACTTCTTAGTATGTGTGAGGCCTGGGTTTGATCCCTAGCACCACCACCACAACAAAGAGTTAACTATTTTGGGGCTGGGGAGATAGCTCAGTCGGTAGAGTGCTTGCCTTGCAAGCACAAGGCCCTGGGTTTGATCCCCAGCACCCAAAAAAAAAAAAAAAAAGAGTTAACTATTTTAAAGAGTTAAATCAGCTATTTTTAAGACCCTTGTAAATGACCAAAGGCACTAAAAAAGAGAAATAACAAAACAGAACAAAATGCTGGGCAATGTTCACTTAAGGAGGTAACAGAAGAACTGAAGCTGTAAAAAACTGTAGAAATGGAATAATTAGGAGGATATAGAGAAAACTCAGTCAACATATTTAGCAAAGGGAAAAAGAGATACAAGAACTGATAAAAACAATACTGAAAGCTAGAAAATTAAAGGAAAAAAGTATCTAATGAATTTAATATTTGAGGGACAATGATAATTTGTAAAAAGGTAGAAAACCGAGTTTTACCAAAAAGAAATGAACTTTTACCAATAAAATATGTAATGCAAACTTCAAACTTCATGCCATGATTTACTTCCAAAAAGAATACTTTTTTTTTTTTTTTTTGGGGGGGGTGGTGTACTGGGAATTGAACCCAGGCTCTTTACCACTGAATTAATATCCTCAGCCCTTTCTATTTTTTGTTTTGACACTGGGTCTCACTAAATTGCTTAGGGTCTGTGCTAAATTGCTGAGGCTGTCCTCAAACCTGTGATCCTCCTGTCTCAGCCTCCTTAGTCACTGAGATTACAGGTGTACACCACTGTAACTGACAAAAATAATAATTTTAAAATATAATTTTACCAAAATATATTCCAAACTAAGTTATTGTTCATTTGCTAATAGTCACAAAAGACTTACTAGATTTTTTAGAACAGCTCAGCAGCAAAAAAATTTTCATGTCAAAAAATCACTTCCTTTTTTTTTTTTTTTTTTTTCTTTTTTGTACTAGGGATTGACCCAAGGGCACTTAACCACTGTGCTACATCCCCTACATCCCCAGTCCTTTTTTATATTTTATTTAGAGACTGGGTCTCAATGAGTTGCTTAGTGCCTCACTAAGTTGCTAAGGCTGGCTTTCAACTTGAGATCCTCCTGCCTCAGTCTCCCAAGTTGCTGGGATTACAGGTGTGCACCACCACAACCGGCAAAAAAAAAAAAAAAAAAATTCTCTTCTGAAATCCTAATTTTCCTAAATATCTTCCATCTGATAGAAATAAAAGACAATGAATACACTTTGCTATAAGATTTTATACAATATCTAAGCAGAAATATTAGTAATTTAGAGAAACAAAGTAACAAGATTCTCACACTGAACTCTAATTGGTTTTCATACCAACCCTATAAGCAATTATTAATTAATTAAACAATTAATTTAGCATGTTCATTTATATGTCTTTTAACCAGAATTTGAAACATCTCTCTTGAACTCAAAATACTTATTTTCTTTACTATAATGTAATACCCATTATTACAAATTCTATAACTGAGTGTAAATAACAGTAATCACAATAATAAAACTTTTAAACAATGGTAGTGAGTATAGTATATGACATAACTAAAATGCAAAATTTACCAGCAATGTAAGTATGTTTTTAATTATTTCCAACTTGGTCCTAACTTGATTAGATTACATCTTTAATATTAAATTGAAAAAAATCAAAGAGGTTAATAAGTTTTCTCTTGTTAATTATCTACAGCTAAAGACCACCAGGATCACTATTATATTTAAATAAGCTGGATTAACTACTTACCATACTGAGAATTGCAAAAAAACACACACCATAAGCAACACCTGGGTATCTGTGTAAGCAGGTACTAAAAAAGACACATGATTGAGGTTTGCATTAGAGTGATTTGCAGGAAGATTTAAAGAAGCAGAGCTCTGTTGTCAGGAAGTGGGAGTAATTCTATAATTGAACATGTTAATAACACTTAACTATACATTAGGCTAAAGCTGTAACTGACTTTAAAAAAAAAAAGCTAAAGTCATTTCTATCAGCTAAGAGAAGGGATGTTTTTGATGTTTTGTGGCTAGGACAATGTTCATGTTTTATCTGTTTGGATATGGAATATTTGTTTTTGTCTTGAACCATCATAGGCACAGAGAGGTCTTATCTGATGTCAATGTTCTGTACAATTGTATATCTTTAACAGAAGCACACCAAGTTACTTTTAAGTACCAGACCAGTTCCTAGCAACACTAACACCTAGGCAATACAATTGACCAACTTCTAGCTGTTGATGACTACCTAAGAGCATGTAACAACTTACATAAAACTACTTCAACTATAAAATTTATTCCTAAATTACTTAGTGAATAACAGATTAGGTTGATGGGTATAGCCTACAATGGTACAAAATACAGTAAGAATTAAATTGCAAGGGCAATCAGCTGAAAGAAACCTAAATGGGTTATATACTATATATTTTTAGTTGTAGGTGGACACAATATTTATTTTATTTTATTTTATTTTATTTACTTTTTTTTTTTTTTTTAAATGTGGTGCTGAGGATCGAACCCAGTGCCTCACGGATTCTAGGCAAGTATTCTACTACTGAGTCACAATCCCAGCTCCCTAAATGGATTCTTAATCTTACTGACACCTACCATGTAAAATCACTCACAAGTTTTTTTTTTTTTTTTTAAACAGGTATTTTTCCCCTTGGTAGATATATACACAGTATGTACATAACAATTTTCAGTTTTACTTGAAATACTAGGATTTGAAATCCATTTCACAGGACTCTATGTGATTGATGTCAAGTATGTTCCTTAGTCTCTCTATGCCTAAGAGTCCTTCCCCATCTGAAAAGTGGAAATACTACCTTCTCCAGAGTTACGAAGAAAAAAGCAAAATAATGTTTCAAAATGTATAACACAAAATCTGACACTCAGAAATCAATACATCAGTTATCTTATTAAATACTGCTATATTGACATAGTCTTTGTGTGTACAGACATACTTACTGTTTAAAAAGAAAGCCTCTAGGCTGGGGGAGGGGGAGTGGCGCTCAGCAGCAGAGCACACGTTTAGGATGCTGAAGGCTCTGGGATCTATCCCCAACACCAGAAAAAGAAAGAAACAATGGAAGCCTTCAAACTTAAAGTATGCTGGAATTTGGGTGGGAGGAAGTCGCTCACTGGTAGAGCACTTGCCTAGCAAGCACGAGGCCCTGGGTTCAATCCCCAATACCACAAAAATGGTATGCTAAAATTTAAATCACCAAAAATTGCAAATTGATCCTGGTTAACAAAATGCAAACCAACAACTCTAAATTGTTAATTTAGGCCCTGGATGCTTATAATAAAGATAGAAATAGAAGCAGATTATAACTTACCATTCTGCTAAGTCTAGGGAAATCAGAAATAGAAGGACCCAGAAGAAACAATATATCCAATTCCTTCTCCCAATTTCATCAATCAGAAAAAAGGCGGGGGGGGGGGGGGGGGGGGCCTCCTATCATTATCCCTCTCAAGGAGTGAAATACATATTTTCTCCCCTCTGCACAAGTAAAAGCAATGGAAAATGACTACACTCCTAAAGCAGGACATTATGAAGTATGCTGGGAGGATAAAAAGAATAAAGCATGACCCTTGCTTTAAAATTGAGATAAGCTAATGTCCCTTGCCACAGAGACTCAGTCTAGCCAGACAGGAGTTTAAGAGTTGGATATGACATACCCCTAACAGATCTAGTGGACATATCAAGAACACAAATTGACAAACAGGGAACCCAGAATGGAATCCAGGCTGGACATAAAGATTTAGCAATGTTTGAACATTACAAATATTAAGAAGAGTAAGATGGCAGATTGCAGTCAGCACTTATCTGCTGCTCCATGAGGTTAAACTAAATCGAGAGGTATGCAGCCGCATGTTGAGGGAGGGGGGCCCATAGGAAAACTGTGGAGTGCAATTGAGGAGAGTTGTGACCATGTGAAACTCAGAAATATTGATATTTAGAATAATAAATGAGAGTACACCAACACTGAGCTCTGAGGTGGCACACCAGGGGAGAAGTACTCTTTCAGCAGGTTGAAAGATCTCCCAGAGTACAGTCTGACACCCTGTAAATATGCAGTCTGAGCAGACAAGAGACTTGGGCTCTGTATAGAGAGCCAGTATAAGTTTTATACCTGGGGCTGGCCATATTTAGAAAGTAGTTTAAGTAAAAAGAAAATAAGAAACTATGAGTAAAATGTACTCTGGGCAACATTAAAGAAAAACTTAAGACCCACAGATCTAGAGGAAGGAGCAGAAGTACAAGCTAAAATGTACTCAGTGAAATAACAGCAGAAATTTCTCCCAAATCTTGGGAATGATATGGACATCCAGGTACTAGAGGTATTTAGAACCCGAAATACATGACCAGAATAGAACCTCTTCAAAACATATTTAGTCAAAATGCCAAAAGTAGAGAAGAAAAAATATTAAAAGCTCTACGAGGGGCTGAGGATATGGTTCAGTTGGTAGAGTGCCTGCCTCGTGAGCACAAGGACCTGGGTTCAATCCCCAGCACCGCAAAAAAAAAAAAAAAAAAAAAAGCTCTAAAGGCCAGGAGGGCATGAAATGCTATATTTCAAGCCCTAAAAGAAAATAACTTCCAGCCTAGATTATTATTATATCCAACAAAGTTATCTTTTAGAATTGGAGAAATATTTCCCAAGTACACACTACAAGAATTCATGGTCATTAAATCAGCATTACAGAAAACACTCAAAGGAATCCTATACCCAGCTGAGGAAACAAGAAAACACAACCACAAAAACACAGGAAAGAATAAATCTCTATAGAAGAAAAAGCAAAAGAGGAATAGGAAATTATCAAGCATGATTATACAGTAAACCAACAAATCTCTAAGATAAATAAGGAAGAAAGGAACACAAAATTCTCAAAAGAAAAACAACAAAATAACAGGAACAAGACATGTCTTTCAATAATAATCCTAAATGTGCATAATCTGAATTCTTCAATTAAAAAAAAATGAAGACTAGCTGACTGGATTAAAAAACAAGACTCATCTGTTTGCTATTTGTAACTCACCTCACTACAAAGACAAATAGGCTGAAAGTAAAAGGATGGAGAATGATAGTCGAATGAAATGGAATCCAAAAGTAAGCAGGAACAAACCAAACCCAAAATTAGTTGAAGGAACTAATAAAGATCAGAGCAAATGTAGAGACTAAAACAATACAAAGCATCAATGAAGAAGAGCTGGTTCTTTGAAAAGATAAACCGAACTGACAAAACCTTAGCCAAATGAAGCAAAAAAAGAGAGAAGACCCAAATAAATTAGAGATGAAAAAGTGTACAACAGTTATCACTGGATTCTAGGTCATTAGCAAACATTTTGAAAAACTACAATATATTGGAAAACCTACAAGAAATGAACAATTTTCTAGATACCTATTATCTACCAAAATTGAACCAGCAGGATACAAAAAGTCTACACATATCAATAACAAGCAATGAGATTAATTTAGTGATAAAAAGCTACCTAACAAGGAAAAGGCCAGATTCAGACAGATTCACTGCTGAATTTTATCAAGCTTTTAAAGAACTAATACCAATATTCCTCAAACTCTTCCATAAAATGGAAAGGGAAGAACTATTCCAAACTCATCTTACAAAGATAGCATTATCCTACTACCAAAACCTGTAGGGTCACGACGACAACAACAACAAAAAAAACAGACCAATGTCATTGATGAACAAAGATACAAAAATCCTTGGCAAAATTCTGCAAATCAAATTCAACAGCACACTGAAAAGATGATACACCATGATCAAGTTGGTTTCATTCCAGGGATGCAAGCTTGGTTCAACATATGCAAATCAATAAATGTAATACCCTACAAACTGAATGTACAAAACCCAGCAGATACCTATACATCAACAATGAACTGGGTTGGGGATATAACTCAGTTGGTAGAGTGCTTGCCTCACTAGCAAAAGCAACCTACAGATTCAATACAATCCCCATCAAAATACCAATAATATTCTTTAGAGAAGTTGAAAAAAAATCCTAAAATTCATATGGAAACATAAAATAACCAAGTTGCCAAAGCAATATTGAGCAAAAGTATAAAGTTGGAGACATCACAATAACCAATTTCAAAATATACTATAGATGCATTAAAACAAAACAAAAAGAGCATGGTATTGGCATAATAAACACATGAACTAATGAAATAGTCATCTACAGCTATCTGATTCTCCACAAAGGAGCCAAAATATATACTGGAGAAAAGACAGTCTGCAGAAAATGATGCTGTGAAAATTAGAATTATATATGTAAAATATTGAAAATAGATCCCCATCTTCACTGTATAAAAATCAACTCAAAATGAATCAAAGACCTTAACGTAAGACTTGAAACTGAAAGTACTAAAGGGAAACACTTCAATTTTCAGGTATAGGCAATGATTTTCTGAACTTGACTCCAGTAGCTCAAGAAATAATAGCAAGAATTGACAAATGGGATTAAATCAAATTAAAAAGGTTCCACACAGCAAAGGAAAACAATCAGCAGTGTGAAGTGATAGTCTATGGAATGAGAGAAAATCTTTGCCAACTATTCATGTGAAAGAGAATAGCCAGAATATGTAAGGAAGTCAAAAAATTTAACAGAAAAGCAACTCAATTAATAAATGACCAAAAGAGCTGAACAGACACTTCCAGAAAGAAGTAAAAATGATCAATAAATCTCATGAAAAAATGCTTGACATTTTTAGCCATCAAGGAAACACAAATCAAAACTACACTGACATTCCATCTTATCCCAGTTAGAATGTCTATTATCAAGATTAAAAAAATGCTGGTGAAAATGTAGGGAAAAATAACTTTTATATGCTATTGATGGGAATGTAAATTTGTACAGCCACTGTGGAAAACAGTACCAAGGTTCCTTAAAACACTGAAAATAGAACTATCATAAGACACAGCTGTACCACTCCTGGGTATATATCTGCAACAAAGTCAACATACTACAGTGATACGTGCATACCCATGTTTATCAAGGCACTATTCACCACAGCCAAGTTATAGAATCAGCCTGGATGCTCATTAACAGATGAATGTGTAAAGAAAATGTGGTATATGTACACAATGAAGTATATCAACATAAAGGAGAATAAAATCATGTCATATGCAGAAAAATGGATGGAACTAAAAATGGTAATGTTAAGGGAAATAAACCAGACTCTGAAAGATAAGTATAACATGTTTTCTCTCATATGTGATGTCAGAGAGGGGTGAAGGACTATGTGAAAGCAGAGAGGAGACTATTTGGGAAGGGGGTGAACTGGAAGGGTGAATACAATCAAAGTGGGTTATCTGCATGTATTGAATTCCATTGTTTTGAACAATTAATATGTACTATTATAATGAAAAAATTAAATCATCATCATCATCATCATTCTGTCAGAGGTGAGATGGAATCTCAATGCTGTTTTGATTTACAAAATGACATTGACTAAGAGAAGAGGTTGCCTGACAAAAGAGACCTTGCAATATGAAAACAGAACCAAAGACTTTAGAGAAGTAATAACATGTAGGCATGTAAGGTGAGAAAAGACACCTGGGAAAAAGACCTAGGAAAAAAGAGGAAAGGATGAGGTGACCAGGACAATGTTTCTCACTTATCTACCAGGAATCTTTCCACCCGAATGACAGGTTTTTCTTCTGGCAGATGACATTCACATGAGCAATTTACTTCCAAGGTCACACTCAAATTTTGACAAATCCCTCTCAAAGTTTTATGAAGTAAATGCCATGTTGCTGGGGACAAAGAGGGAAGCTAGAGGACAGGATACCAAGAGAATGAATCTATAAAACCATTTTAGCATACATTAAAGATGTATTATAAATTTGCCTTAGGGATGTCCTGTCCAGTGTTGGCGTCTGGCTGCTTCAGCACTGGCGGAGACATATTGCCTGGACCACGGTCCTCTGTGGTCGCTGGACCGCCGCCCTGCCCTTTGGGGAAGGCCGCCACCCTCCAGTTAGTCCGCTCCCTCAGGACCCCATCCAGGATCCCAAATGATATTCAGTTCCTGTCCCTATAGACTTCTCTTTGCGGGTGAACAGTTTCTCAGACCTTCCTTGTTCTGATGACCTTGACAAGGTTGAGAAGGGCCTTTCAGCTGCAGACGGACAAGATACCCTTATTTTCGTTTATTTATTTTCATGTGGTGGTGGGGATCAAACTCAGTGCATCACAGGATCTAGGACTGCTCTACATTATGCCTGTGCCTTTGGCAAAGCAGAAATGGTGAATTTTCTAATAAAGAAGAATTGTAAGATAGACCTCAGTGATCTTGATGGCAACACACCATTGATGAAGGCACTACAGTACATGGAAGAGCGGTGTGCAAATATCCTATTAGAACATGGTGCCAATCCACATGCTCACAACATCAGGAATGAAACAACTCTCCACCTGGCTGTTGCTTTGGAGTAACCAACTTTAGTGGAAAAATTGATTTCACAAAATGTGAATTTGGAAGCCAAAACCAAGAATGGCCATATACCACTTTTACTTGCCATAAAGTATAAAAAAGAGCTGATGGTAGAGACTTTAATTCAGAGGAAAGCAAATGTATGTGCTGTTGACCTGAAGGGAAGAACAGCCCTCATGTTTGCTATGGAGCACAAATCAGAACACAGAGGTGAGCTCCTTCTCCAGAATGGTATTGATGTCTCTGCTACAGATAACTTTGGACAGATGGCATTAGCTTTTGCTGCTGCTAGTGGTCATAGTGGTCACAGGGAATTAATTCTTCAATATATGAAAGCAGAACCTAAAAATTCTGAAAATGTCAACCCAGTGGAAGAAAATTCTACAGATTACCCTAAACAGACGTTCCACTGAAACTGATCCTGATGATCCCTATCATACATTGGATGAGCTCTACTATCAATGTCATTTGAAGAATGTCCCCAAAGAAGGAAAATCACATCAAGCTTCTGCTGAATTAAGGAAAGAAGAAGCAAACACTGACACTAGGGAACCAGAAATCAGAACATTACCTGACAACTGTAAGGCTGACCGTAAAAAGAAAAAGGTGTTTGAAACCACTCTTGTAAAACATTACAATATAAAGAACAGTCGTATTCTCTTCACATTCGTTGGCCCAAAACTCAAGCAGGCCAACGCTTCATCTGGAGACTTAAATGTGAAAAACTTTCATCCTTGCCTACCAGGAAGTGTTATGGAAACCTTACCAGCTGAAGAAGAGAAAGGCATCTCTCTGAGTCTTCCTCAGAAATGCATTGGTCATTTTTCTGGTGATGCATATCAAAGAGAAAAACATGGCATATCAGGACCTATAGAAGTATGCCATCAAGAATGAGAGTGTTCCTGCAGACAAGTAAGAAAAGTGTTTGACTCCACATCATTCCAATGGGCTGCATGTCTCCCACTCCTGCTCCCATTTTCCATTCTCCTAAGAAACTGCCACCCCATCCAGTCCTTACCAGTGCAACATCAAACAAAAAGATACACAATGAAATAATATTCAGCCACAAAGAAGAATAATATTATGGCATTTGCAGATAAATGGATGGAATTGGAGAATATCATGCTAAGTGAAATAAGCCAATCCCAAAAAACCAAAAACCAAATGTTTTCCCTGATAAGCGGATATATAATGGGGGTTGGGGGATGAGGTGAGAGAAGAATGGAGGAACTTTAGATTATGTAGAGGGAAATGAGAGGGAGGAGGGGGTTATGAAAAATAGTGGAATGAGACAGACATCATTACCCTATGTACATGTATGATGACACAAATGGTAAGAATCTATATAGTGCACAACCATAGAAACAAAAAATGTACCCCATTTGTGTACAATGAATCAAAATTCAGTCTGTAAAATTAAAAAAATAATAATTAAAAGATAAAAAAATAAATTTGCATTAGTAAATATCATTACCATTTCAACATTAATAGGTCAGTAGCGTACATTACATAGCCTTTGGGTTACACAAAATTGCTAAAACACTTGCTCAAACACCTTTGTTTACCACTCAGAAAGCACATCACAAAGTATGTCAGAATGATATTAAGATAACTTGATGTGTAAACCCACACCAGCTCCCTCCTAAATCATCAGTGCTGCAAGAGATCCAAAATGTCCTCCCAGTGGCGCATTTCAGCAGATATTTAACCACCAAAAAGTCAGAAGAATGATAAGAAAAAAGCATCTTACTGGTTTCCACCAGATTCCTTTTTTACTTGTCAACATGACAAGCCATTCTTTCACATAAAACAAGAACTTCTCAGGATAAATTAGGCTTTTTACAAACTCATATTGTACATATTTACTCATGTTTTACATAAAGGGTTGTTTTTTTTACATATATATTTTTAGTTTTTGATGAACCTTTATTATATTTATTTATATGCAGTGCTGAGATTCAAACCTAGTGCCTCACACCTAGGCAAGTGCTCTACCACTGAGCCACAACCCCAGCCTAAAGGGTTGCTTTTACACCCTTTTTAGGTATTTTGCATTTGAAAACTGGACGGTAGCTTACTTCAGAATTTGTCTTCCCCAAAATCCTAGTTAAGCTTCTTAATCCTATAATCTTTGACCACCAGCCTCTCTCAAAAGATGAGTCCCACTGCTAACACTGAATGAAAATTGCATTTAATTTCCATATAATAATACTATAATCAGAAAAGATTCAAGCTCAAGCTACAAAGCAAACACAGGGGTAAGGGGAGGATAATAACAGCAACGACCTCACAGGGACATGGTGAAGATTAAGTTTTACTTGCAAAGCCCTGGGAACAGTGCCTTCGCGCACAAGCACTCAAATGTTGAACATTAACCGGCCCGGAGGAGGAAGAAGAAGGGCGCTCTGGGAGGCTTAGCAGAACAGAGGCGGCCAGGCCTCCAAGGAGAGAAGGTGCGCGGGAGCAACGGCTCAGTACAGCTTGTCTCCAGGTGCTAGGGGTGGCTGACTCTTTAGAAAGCGTCAGTGCGTTGTCAGGCAACCGGCTCTCAACAACACCTGAGGAGGCGGCAACCATGGTGGCCTGGGAATCTGGACCACTTAAGCAGTGCATCGTCTCTCCCAGACAGTTGAGAGACCCCAACACATGGAGAACCCCCGCCCCTGTAACCTGGGTACCGCCCCCATTCTGACCGACTGCCACCAGTCCGACAGGAGGCCCTGTAACTCGAGCACCGCCCCTGCCCAGCCACAAGTCACCACCGTGAGGAAACCCCCGCCCCCAACACCCGTGACCCCGTCACCGCCGGCTCGCCTCGCCGCCGCGAGACCCCAAACTTCCACATCTATAACTAGGGCCACCTCCTCCGTCCCACCCAGCAGGCTCGAGACCCCCACCCGGCAAGAAATCCCCACCCCAGCCCCTGTAACTCTGGCGTCGCCAGCAGGTTGCCACGCGACCTCCGCCCCCGGGAGCCCCTGCCTCCGCCCGGGTGCCGCGAACTTAGCTCTGGAAGCCTCTCACCCCACCCCAGGCCACACCCCGCCCGGCCTTCTCCCCAACCGCAGCCAGCGAACCCTTACTCAGGAGAGCGGGCTCGCGTCCGAGTAGACGCACAACGCTCTAGCGAGGCTCTCTGCGGACCGAATAAGTGGTGGCGGTCACCCGGCGCGGGAACAGTGTGACAAGCCGCCGGTCGAGGCTCCGCCTCTCCGGCCCAGCCCTCCTCACGCCTTTCGCCAACTGCCGTGCGCGACCCCGCCTCCACTGAGGCCCTCGGGGGATGCCGCGCGGCGGAGGTCGCCCCCTGCCGTCCCGGAGGCCGCACAGCCCCGCTGGCTGTTCGCACGGCTCTCCGGTACCCAGGCTACGGAGGATGCCACCAGGTTTCCCTGCTAGGCTCAGGGTCTGTCAAACCGTGGGCGCCATTTCCCAGGCTAAATCGGTTACAGTCTTTCCAAACCACCCCTCCCCCACCCCACGAACTGGCTAGTCAGGTCAGGAAACAGTGTCAGTCTTAGAGGCACTGAGAGGAACTCTTGACATAGCTTTGCAAGGATTTAGTCCTAGTCCAGGAGTCTGGTAAACGATGTGTCCTGAACTTTCATTACCATTTCAACATACAACGTAGTTCACCCCAATCCTGATTGGTTACATGCTACCACTAAAAAGGAAATATCTAGCTTCCCAGGAGAGTGGAACTAATGGTATTAGTGTATCATAAGGGCCCTAATCTATCTTGACTTATTTCCGTAAGGTGGTTTTAAAAGGCAAATTTTCTCCAACTTAATGTCAAAACGGTAGGCTACCGATGTAGGGTCAATTTTGTTTTTAACTACCCATCATACACTAGAAGTGGAGGATACAACCCAAAGCACACAGTGAAAAGGAAAATAGCCTATAAACAAGTACCTTAGACACTGTGAATGAAATGGTTACTGGAAAGAAAGAGTTCATAGGTTGAGATCTCTAAACTGTTTTTAAAGATTAATATCAGCACAGAGGTAGAAAAGGAAGAGCATTTCAAGTAATGCTGAACACAACTGTATTGCTAAACCAAAGTGAAGTTACTGGCATTGATGGAATGAAAAGTTTCAGTGGGGACTGAAAGAAACTGGAGGGGTATAAAGCGATCCAGTTATGAATAGCTGTGATGCTTTTTTCCAGCAAAATTTGTATTGAAAACATTCTAGTAGTTAGGGATGAAACAATGAACACAGATCTAGACCATGTCTTGAAACTCAAAATCTAGTGTGGAGGGATGAGAGTACAATAACTAAAACAAACTAACAAATGAAACAATTAAACTTCCTATTAGTTGCTGTAAGAAACAAAAAGATGGCTGTGATTGATTCTGCCCGGGGACAAAGGCAATTCATTGTACTGTTAAAGACCAAATTGTAACTTATTATAAAAACTATGAAAACTGGAAGCCTGCATGGTGGCGCATGTGCCTAAGCTGAAACAGAAGGATCCCAAGTTCGGTCAGCCCACAGCACCCTAGCAACTCACAGAAAACCTTCTTCAAAGTGAAAAATAAAAAGGACTGGGGTGGTAGCTCAAGGGAAAGCGCCCCTAGGTTCAATCCCAATACCAAAAAGGACTGAGTACTGGACATTTTCAGAACACCAATAGCTCACAATACATAAAGTTATATAAACACGTGAAAAAATATGACCTTAGAAATCCATGAGTTTCCACTACCTTCTCGGAACACTAGCAAAAGCCCATCTAAAAACGAGGCGCCAGGCGATTTTACGAGCCTGTGGGATTTTACTTATGGGCAGTGAATCATCTTAAAACAGAATGACATATTTGTCTTCCTCTCCAGAACTAGAATCCAGAACTACTTCCATCTCGTTTTTCAAAGGCATTCTTATTTTTCAGTCTTTCAAAGAACTGATTTCACTTACTGTGTCCTACACCCACACACACTTTCACCCGTGCCAGCTTAAAGCTCCTCCCCAACACACTTAATATGGCGGAGGCCGCGCCTGCGCAGTATGAACCTAGACGGCCAAATTCAGTTTCTGGCATAATATTACAAGCCCTTCTTCCGGTACGAAAGGCTATACCATTCTTAAATCGAATCATTGTTTTCTTCCTAATTCACACATACAGTTTTCCAATACAGTACATTCCCATTTCAATCACAAGACTGTTCCTCTCTCCCTAATTTTTAAAGTAATCGCTTGTTACATAGTCGTGTCCCCGAAGGTCCCCTGCCATTCCGAATGGTCTGTGCCTACCTCACCTCCGGTGCTAGGTGTCATGGCTGCTCCAATAGTCTATTAAGAGTTTGCACCTGAGGTGAGGAAGGTCTGAAGCCCACACCTGGAGACCCAGAGAGCTGAAGTTCGTGTGGTTATAGAGGCGACAACTCCGATTCCTTGGCGATGGCGGCGTCCGGGAGCGGTATGGCCCAGAAAACCTGGGAATTGGCCAACAACATGCAGGAAGCCCAGAGTATCGATGAAATCTACAAATACGACAAAAAACAGCAGCAAGAAATCCTGGCGGCGAAACCCTGGACTAAGGAGTGAGGAGGTCCCTGGCGAGACGCAGGGGTGGGACGGGATGGCGGGAATTTAAGAGACCCAGGGAGAGTGGGAATCGAAACGGGTGGAGAGTTTTTTTTTTTCTTTCTTTTTTTTTTTTTTTTTTTTTGTTTGTTTGTTTGTTTTGTTGTTTTTTTTAACGGGAAAGTGAAGGATAGAAAGAGAGCTTTTGATTTGCCTTTATCCTTGATAATGACGCCTAAGCCTCTCGGCGGGGGCCTGTTTGACTCCCCTTTTTTTAATCTATTTACCACCCGAGGATGTAAAGGAAGAACAAGCAGTGATTTAAACTGACACTTTTCAACATCTTTCTTGTCACATATACCACACACTGTGGTGAACCGGGTGTCGACATGCAACTTGTTGGGGCCTTCAGCTGATCCTAAACTGGGGATTGCAGCTGCAATCAAGTTATCATGCCAAGGGTCTCAAAAATAAAAGAGACCTTTTTTTTTTTTTTTTTTATTGTTGGCAATTATTTCCGAGGCACATTGAGTCTCTGTCCAACCTCCAAAACATTATTCCACCAGTTCACATGAGCAACTATTTATAAAAATTGAGTTTAAGGCTCTTTGCTTCTTAGTAAAAGTCTATGTATCCCTGAAAATGATGATAGGTCAGGGGAGCGTTCTTTACCTATAACATTTACCCTTTCTTGAGAGCAGATTTTATTAGGAAGAGAGTAAAAAGAGCACAAAGGACCCTATCTAATGAAGAGATAGGAGAAATGTGGTCAACAATAGAACATACTTCATCAGCCTTACAGTTTTTTACAAAGTTAGCCTTAACTGTCCACATATTCAATTTCAGCAGTGTTTATTGAGAATTTAATATGAGCCAGGCATTGAGCTAGAGATTTTCATGTCATTTAATCTGCATGAGAACCAAATACTGTATTTCCATTCCTTTTTTGCAAATAAGAAAATGCATTAAGAAACTTACTTCATGGTCACACTGGGGCAGTAGACCTAAGACCAAATCTCACAATTGTCACTGAACTAGTTGACCTTAGGAGATTAATTTCATTTATCTGTAATATAGAAATAAGACCTACCTATTGGTGTGATGTCATGAAGATTAGATGAGTTAATGTATTAAAAGAATCTAGAATTATGTAATGGGAACACATTAACTATTGTGTGTGTGTGTCCTTGTGTCTTGTGTCACCACCCCCGCCTTTTCCCATTAAAGGGTAGAGCCAAGATTTTAATTCATGTCTTGACTTCTAAAAGCAGGTCTCCTTATCTTTCAGCTTGTGATTGAAATCTGGCAAATGTTCGGATTAAACTTGGTTGTTTTCTGTAGGCAAGCTTCTTAAAAGGCTTCCCAAGAGACATTTACTGACTGCTTTGTACAGCCTGGTTAGATTGCCTGATCATCTGCTTGCTTCTATGGCAGGCTCTGCTTTCTAGGTTGATGTAGTCTGTTTGGAAACTATCAGCTTGCCTCACTGATGCTCTCATTATATTCCAGTTATCTTCAGCTGCATCAGTGATATCAAAATATATTTTTTTATTCAAGAATGTATTCATCTCCAATGATGAAAAACTCTGGAATAGCAATCATAGAAGTAGGGATATTAGGTCTATTTTTTTATTTTGAGGCTGATATCACAGAGGGAAACCATGCCCTTCAACATACTATTCAAGAGTACCATAATGGAGGCTGGGGAGATAGCTCAGTTGGTTGAGTGCTTGCTTCGCAAGCACAAGGCCCTGGGTTCAATCCCTAGCACCGCAAAAGAGTACCATAATCCTAGTAACAGCACTTAGGGTTTTAGTATGTGTCAAGCACTAAGCTAAGTATTTTATACACATTTTTCACCCTAACAACTTTGAAGTATAAATAAGAAAACTGAGGCACAAACATTAAGTGGTTGGCCCAGCACCACAGCTAGAGCATGGCAGTGCCAAAATTCAGACTTCAGTGTGGGTGTTAGAGTCCACATTCATAACCATTAGGCCAGAAGGTTACACTTGAGAAGGGTTAGACACAAACATTCAACCTCAGAATCAGAAATATGCTGATTCCAAGTCAAGGTAGAAAAAGCCTATTCAACTGACCATGTTTTTCCCTCTTGAACCTTATATTTAAAAACTATTTCAGACTTTTCTCTTCCCCCAGGGGAGAATACTGTACAGGACTATGACCTGTTTATTATTTCTAGTGCCCTGTAGAAACTCCTTTTCTACTTTTTCTTTCCACATTTATCTCTGTAAATCCCTTCAGTACTTAGTATCTCATGAAAACCATCTTTTGAAATTGTACTTTATATAAAAAATTTAATTACACCATGATTTTGTTTTGTAGTCACCATTACTTTAAGTACTGCAAAATCTCAGCATTGGCTCTACTGAAAATGGTGATGCATGCCAGATCAGGAGGCAACTTGGAAGTGATGGGTTTGATGCTAGGAAAGGTGGACGGTGAAACCATGATCATTATGGACAGTTTTGCTTTGCCTGTAGAGGGCACTGAAACCCGAGTAAATGCTCAGGCTGCTGCATATGAGTACATGGCTGCATACATAGAAAACGCCAAACAGGTAAAAATGTTTTCTTAAAATTCGGTAACTGCAAAGAGTCTCAAGGTGACTTTTGAGTTTCTAAACTTAAAACTATCCTCTTTACATTAAATTTTATATTTTAAATTCAACAATTTCTATATAAAATGTATATGAGATTAAAAACATGATAAGATTTATAACATAGGGACTGAGGGTATAGCCAGTGGTAAAGCACTTTCCTAGCATGCTTAGGGTCCTGGGTTTGATCCCTAGCACTGGGGGTAGGGGGAAGATTTAGAACACAGACACCCCCCAAAAAATAAATTCTTATTCATTACCAGATGTGTGTTTAAAATCAAAAGTCTGAGCCAGGCATGTTGGCACACACCTATAATCCCAGCAACTTGGGAAGATGACGCAGGAGTATCACAAATTCAAGGCTAGTCTCAGCAACTTAGTGAGACCCTAAACAACTTGGCAAGACCCTCTCTCAAAATTTTTAAAAAAGGCAGAGGGCACTGGAGATGTGACTTAGTGGCTAAGCATCCCTGAGTTCAATACCCAGAACCAAAAAAAATAAAAAGTCTGGGGACTGAGAATGTAGCTCTGTGGTGCAGTGTATACTTGGCATGCACAAAGCCCTGGGTTCAATCCCTAACACCAAAAAAATTGGGGGAAAAAAAAAAAGTTTGGAAATGACCTAAATATTCATGAATATAAAACTAGTTAAATAAATTATGGTACATTCTTCTTAGGCAGTATTTTTTTTAAAAAGTAGTTATGTATGTATTTACTTGTATGGAGAAAACTCTAGAATAATTATCGTGTAAAAAAAAAGCAAAATATAAAACACTGTATGTGGTATGCTATTGTGTGTCTCTGTATTTATTAAATTACATGAATGCAAGATACCTCTGTAAGATTATGTAAGCAGTCAGCAACAGGGGTGATACCTGTGCTGAGAAACCAAGTAGTTGAGGTAAAGGAGATGGGAAGGAGACTGAATACCCTTATCATTCTTGTACTTTGTTAATTTTGTGCTATGTACACATATTATCTATTCAAAGAATTCCTTTTTTTAACAAAAGCTACATATGCTAAGGACTATTCTGCATAATTTTACCATAGTGCTACATAAAACAATGACAAATATCTTGAAAATTAAACAGAAACCTAAAGCTCCTTTGTCCTCTTCATTTGTTAGGTTGGTCGCCTTGAAAATGCAATTGGCTGGTACCATAGCCACCCTGGCTATGGTTGCTGGCTTTCTGGGATTGACGTTAGTACACAGATGCTTAACCAGCAGTTCCAAGAACCATTCGTAGCAGTGGTAGTAAGTACTTTTAAACCAGTTATTAATAAGTTCTTCATGAACATTTACTAGAACAAGGGTTAAAATAGTATGGTAGCTGGGGAGGGGTGGCACACACCTGTAATCCCAGCAACTCAGGAGGCTGAGACAGGAGGATCAAGAATTCAAAGCCAGCCTCAGCAGTAGTGAGGTACTAAGCAACTCAGTGAGACCCCCGTCTCTAAATAAAATACAAAATAGGGCTAGGAATGTGGCTCAGTGTTTGAGTGCCCCTGAGTTCAATCCCTGGTACCCAAAAATAGGTAGGTAGATAGATTGATTGATTTATAAAAACATTTTTAAAAGAGATGAGCAAATTCTCAAATAGTATTCTTAAATGATATAATAATTAAATGTAATCTCTAAATTTACTGTGAGAAATTTCTGTGTTTAACCATTTCATTGAACTTTCTGGTGTTTTGGCTTGGTTATTTTTTCCATATTGTTTGGTCATTTATTGTATATGTGCACAGTGTTACATATACATATGTATTTCTAGATTTATATTTGAATAAATGGAGGCATATAATTTATATTGATAGATATTAAATATTAAGTATATCTTTCTTGTAGATTGATCCAACAAGAACAATATCTGCAGGAAAAGTGAATCTTGGAGCCTTTAGGACATACCCAAAGGTAATTTCTAAAATTATGTCGGTATACTTTTTTAAACTCCCAAATATTTCACTTATTTTTAAAGTTTTGGCATGATTAGTATCTCCTTCCTAAAACAATTTAATATATTTAAAGTAACAATTAGGGCTAGGGTTGTGGTTCAGTGGTAGAGCAGTTGCCTAGCACATGTGAGGCCCTGGGTTCCATCCTCAGCACTGCGTAAATTAAATAAATAAATAATCTTAAAAGTATCGTGTCAATCTACAACAACAACAAAAAATAAAGTAGCAAACTAACACAAACTTTTTTTAATTTTTTTTTTTTTTTTTTTTAGTTGTAGGTAGACATGATACCTTTATTTTATTTATATGAGGTGCTGAGGATCAAATCCAGTGCCTCACACATGCTAGGCAAGTGCTCTACTGCTAAGCCACAACCCCAGTCCCCTATAAATTGTCTCTTAACAAAAGAAAATACATTTATGTCATATGTTGTTAATTTTGCTAGGAAAGCAACCTTTATTTAATAGTATTTGTGTGACTGGCATTCTGACAGGCACTAGAGAAAGAACAAGCTACAGTTTCCTTCTCTGGAGGGAACTTGTAGTCTGCAGTACATAATGCATAGGTATATATCACCTAAGGTGGAGAAAAATTAATCTATAAGCCAAATCCAGACTACAGCCACAAAATTGGGTTAGAGAAGTTAGATGAAATATACTTTTTTTCAATTACAAAATGTTTTAATGAATAAAGGTAGATTGAGTAAAATAAAGAAGTTCCTTTACCTCTCTTCTTAATGTGTTCCTCCCCAAAGGTAACCCCTGTTAACAGCTACTTTTAAATTCAACTACTTTGTGTGTGTGTGTATTTTGGAATATTTATGTTGAATATTTGTCTCTCCAAAATTAATGCTCCTATAAATAAAAAGCTGCATAGAAAAAAAATTTTCTTGGGTTTTTATTTTGTTTTTTTATCTTCTGTTTTATTTTTGTGCAGGGCTACAAACCTCCTGATGAAGGACCTTCTGAATACCAGACTATTCCACTTAACAAAATAGAAGACTTTGGTGTACATTGCAAACAGTAAGTAAATTAAAAAAAAAAAAAAAAGTGTCTGAATCCAGTCACAGGAAACCTCAGAGCTGATCCAGCTCAAGCCCTTTATTTTACAGATGAGAAAAAGACTGACAAAATGCATTTCATACGATAACACCTTCTGAAATAATAGTTTAAAACGTGGATTTAGGATAATGTTAAAATTTTTATTGATTGTTTTAATATAGCATGTTATTTGCCTTTCAAACAACCTAAAACATTTTTTCAGTGTACATGATATTTGACCCAAACCAAAATTAACGAGTGAGAGATATATTCAGGGCCAGCCTGACACTAGCATGCTTGTAGTCCTTGTCCCACTTAGCAGACTCTTTCTATATATTTGCATGCCAAATTTAAGCCATATTTAAAAAAAAAATCACTGAATTATATATATATCCTTTTTTAAAATGCTAGACTTCATGGTATACAAATTACATCTCAAAAAAAAATTTTTTTTAATGTATTTTTTAGTTGTTAATGATCTTTTATTTTATTTATTTATATGTGGTGCTGAGAATCGAACCCAGGGCTCACACATGCCAGGCAAGCACTCTACCAATGAGCTACAACCCCAGCCCCTCAAAATTTTTTTAATGTTAAAGAAGCCAGTGAAGTCAGTTTTCTTTACCTTCTACATATATCTTAGCACCTTTCTATCACCTTCATCCAAGCCACAACTAGTCCTACACATACACTTTACCTCTTAAAGTTGTTTTCTCAGCCAAACCGATTCTGTTAAAATGTAAGATTGTGGTCCTTCTTAGAATAATTTCCCATCTTATTCTTTCTAAGAATAAGATCCTAAAGCCTTACCATAGACTACACAACCCTATGTGGTCTAGCCCCTACATTATCTCAAGGTTCATCTCTTAACACTGACCTTTGGTTCTCCCCAGTTCAGCAGTACTGACCTCTACCGTTTCTCAGATATATCCCGCAGGCTTCTGCTTCAGGGCTTTTGTACTTACTGTTCCCTCTACCTGGAACTTTCTTCCTTATTTCCATATGGCTCTCTAACTATTTTAATCATTGACTATCTGTTTAAGGTCATCTTGACAGAAAATGTTCATTGGTCATCCTCTCTCAGATAATACCTTCCTATCACTTTGTGTCTACTTTATCTACTTTCTTTTTCTTTGTAGCACTTGTTGCCATCTGGTATGTTTGCTTTCTTATTATTGAACATGTGGATTTTATGGGAACAGAATTATTAGCTGCTGTAACCTTGCTTTTAAAACAGCAAGGCACACAGAAGAGTGGGCACTAAAAAACACCTCGTATCCCAACTTCAAGGAATATCTTGACTACCCATGTGCTACTTACTGTACTGCTCTTATTTTTCTGTTTAGAAATTCTTAGAAAATTCAGATTCTCTAGAATTGAGCTTTTAAATATTCTGGTATTATCTCTGACATTGTCCTATAATAACTACCTTTACCCTAAATGTTTAGGATTAAGCATTTAATTTGCCCTTTTGAAAAGAATGTAAACTATTTATATTTAAGAGAATTGCTTCTAATCATGGAAACCTTTGCTGCAAATTCTCATTTTCTGAGTAACAGTCAATTGTGTTTTCATATTTATATATGCATATTTTTTTTTTCTATAACCTAACAGAGCTACTTTCCCTGTTTTTCTTTCTGTTGTTTCATTCTTTTGTCTTCCTTAAATAACTTTCTTTTGGCAAGTACTCTACTTGCTATTCTGAAATAGGAGCCTATCAGAGAGGAGTAGCTACTTTGCTAGTTCCTACATTGCTAAAGTCTAGAATTTTGAACCAAAAATTGCTAGAATATTCAAAACCATTCTCTTACTTTGGATTGATTCCTAAATAAGAAAGAGTAAAGACAAGTAAATTACTGGATTTATTTTGGGCAAATATTCAGGGAAACACAGTGCCAGATCAAAAGAACAAGGGTTTTGCATAGGCTAATTATACATCCACTTCCTAAATTATTTGATGATGAGTTATTATTAGCAGTTTATATTGGATTTTCTTTTTCTTACCTTAAATCCCATCCATATCATAATGCACACTCAAAGTCTTGGGGCATTTTTTTGGTTGTTTCGTTTGTTGTTTTTTGTTTTGTTTTGTTTCATTTTGCAGTGCTAGGGATCAAACCCAAGGCCTCACACATGCTGAGGAAATGCTCTATCACTGAACTGACTACCAGCCCTCAAAATCTGTTTTAAGGGGCTCCAGTTGTAGCTCACTGGTAGAGCACTTGCCTAGCATATGCCTAGCATATGTGAGTCACTTGGTTTGATCCTCAGCACCACACAAAAATAAATAAAATAAAGGTATTGTGTCCACCTATAACTAAAAAAAAAAAAAAATTTAAATCTGTTTTAAACAGTGAATCTGATGTGTTAACTATTTTAACTTTAAAAAACTTTAGTGGAACTAGAATACAAAGGGTTTTTGCAGTGTTGAGGATCAAACCCAGGACTTTATACATGCTAGGCAAGCACTCTTATTACTGAGGTGTGTCCTCAGCCCCAAATATATTTTTTTTTAATTTGCTTGTATTTTATTAGTATTATAAGTACACTGTTTAAATAATCAAATGAGGGCCAAAGGAGACAGTGTGCACCTGTAGTCCCACTTACTTGTGAGACTGAGTGAGGTAGGAGTTTGAGGCCAGCCTGGACAACATAGTAAAATTCTGTTTTTCTTGAAAAAGTCAAATGATTTTATGAAACATGAAAAGCAACAGTCTTATACCTTCTTCTGTCTTATCCCCCAGAGGTAGTCACATAAAATGTTATTGTTGTTCCTTTAAATGTTTAACCCCCATGTCTTCAAACAACATGGTGATAATGTTACTTCTTGATTTTAAATACTGTTCTGTTTTTCAACTCTGTATCTGGGATATTTTAGGGGAAAAAACACATTTTATCATCCTAAGGATTTAAAACAGTAATTATGTTAAGGTGATCCATAAATTTGAAAACAAAGAGTCTATTCAGGACCCTCAAATTTGAGTTCCCTATTTTCCACTTTTTTTTTTTTTTAAGTTTTGAGACAGGGTCTCTGTCACCCAAATTGATAGTATTACAGGCATGCACCATCAGGCCCTGCTTATTTTCCATCTTTTATGAATCTAAATATCCTTTATTATATTTATCCTCTCCTTCCCCCTGCCCCCATGTCTGTGGTTTAACTCCTCCTTTCTAAAAGTAACCTTTTCCCTTGAGTGCCTGCCCCCATCTCTGCCTCTAACTTTTTCCTCAGTCTTGGGGCCTCACTTCTTAAGTGCTCTCCTAAATGTCAACACTTTATATTTAAAAACATAGACTGAGGTTTTAGTAATGGACATAACTGTTTTATTATCCTTTCTCTGCCTCTTGCTAGCTGTGTAGCTTTGAGCAAGATCTTTGTGTTAGTCAGCTTTACATCACTATGATAAAATACCTAAGATAATAAACTCATAAGAAGGAATGATAGGGCTGGGGTTGTGGCTCAGTGCCTAGCATGTATGAGGCACTGGGTTTGGTCCTCAGCACCACATATAAATAAATGAATAAAATAAAAGTCTATAAACATCTAAAATTTAAAAAAAAAAAAAAAAAAAAAAAGATACTAGGGGGGAAAAAGAAAGAAAGAATATATTTTGGCTCAGAAGTTTCATGGTTCATTAGTTCTGCTCTCAGGCCAGAAGGGCCTGTAGCAAAGCAGTACATCATGCTAAAACCATGTGGTAGAGAAAGCTGCTCCCCTCATGGTGTCATGGAAGCAAAGTAAGAAGTAGAAGGACCAAGGCCCCAATATCTCTTTTAAGGGCATGCCTCTAATGACCTAACTTCCTTCCACTAGATTCTACCTCCTAAAGATTCCACCACTTCCCAGTGGCGCCACAGGCTAGGGATCAAGAATTCAACACGTGGGCCTTAGAAGGACACTCCAAATCCAAACTATAGCAGTCTTTAATCTTTGAATCTGTTTCCTTGTCTGCAGATAGAAGATAATAAATCCTTTCCTTACGGTTTTGGGAAAGATGAAATCAGAATATAGGTGGGACATAATAGATGTTTGAGATACTATTCCACTTCCCACCTTTCACTGCTCCTTTTCTATCTTTGGATATACACAGGTGTCTTAGTCTTGAAAAGGCCTTCACTTTATTCTGATGTCTTCAGTTTTTTATTTTTTATTTCCTCACTGCTGAACTTTAATCAATGGGAATTTTTTATTGTGTACATGTCACTTTTATCTTTTGTACCACTACCCCAGAATCTGAACCTTTATCTCTTCCTATCTGTCCCACTCCAATGGCTTCCTTTCTTCATCCTACCTCCATTTTTTTAACCTCTAGCACCTAATGGTATTACCACAGTCAGCTTTCTAAAACATCCCTTTGACTATATCATTGCTTGACTCCAACACCTTCTGTGAGTCTTAAGTACCTAAAGAATAAAAAATTTAAATTTCTTAGCCTTTTATGTAACATCTTCCAGCAACTGGACCTCCGTATGGCATTATAAATTTCCCTCACAATATACTTCCACTCTTGCTAAATTGTCTGGCCAAGCCAATTCGCTTATTACTCTTACATGTTTCCTTTTCATGGATGATGCTCTCTACATCATGCCTTGTGTTCTTAACATAGCCACACCATAGACTCTTATGAGCGTTACCTAAAATCCTGCCTTTTCCCTGGGGATTTGCAGCCAGTTGTAGCTCCAAATGACCATTTGACATCCTCTTTAGAGTACTCATTATCTTTAATACTCAATTGGTAATTGGTTCTTTTTATATATGCACTTTGGCATCACTTACTGTTTTTCAACATATTTCATTATATTTAAATTTTTTGATTCATACCACTTTCCCTATATAAATGGTGAGTTCCTAAAATAAAGAAATTTTTGTGCTTCTTTGTATCCACTAATGTACATAACCTACTGAGAGTTAAAATTTGTTACTTTTAAAATATGTATGTTTTTTAGACATTAACCAAATTTTCCTAGCTACAATCTGATTATAAATTAAGCACCTTTGGAAGCAGTAGACATTCTTTTAGGCACCTTAGGACATACTTTAAGGTTTTCTTTTCCAAAAAGTAGTAGCCCCTAATCAGAGAATTAGAAAGGGAGAAATGAGGAATACACGTGTCACTTTCAGTGTATTTTAAAAGGCTAATAAAAATGATAGTAAATCCTAAAGAGGCAACTCATTAAGCTTATGTACTGTTAGAATTTATAAAACTTAATAACACAAACATATCATTCAGAAATTCTTATTAGTAATATTTTCTTGGAAATTCTGGGCTTTACAGAAGGAAAACATATAAAACAGAAGTTTTATAGATAGAAGATTTGAAATCACAACCCCTGAAGTAAAAGAAACCATGGTTACCTTTTATTCTATTAGACTAAAAACTAAAACATGACTATTAGAATTTAAAATATAATTTGCTTAAATTTGGCTATGACTTCTGTATGTTGTAATTGAATATTCTTTTACTTATTCAGTTTGTGCTTTTGTTTCATAGATATTATGCCTTAGAAGTCTCATATTTCAAATCCTCTTTGGATCGCAAATTACTTGAGCTTTTGTGGAATAAATACTGGGTGAATACACTGAGTTCCTCTAGCTTGCTTACTGTGAGTATTCTACTTATAAGGGATGCATTTGAATTTTATATATGCTATAAAAGCTGTTTATTATTTGAAACCCCCTTCCACACAAAGGCTGTACCCAACTTGCCCAAAACACAAGGATTGGGATGGCATTCTGCATTGCTAAGTAGATCAAAATGCTAGGAAAATCTAAGGTCTGTCATATGCCAGAGAGACCAAGTATAAATGGCAAATAGAGTGGCCAGATCAGGGTGAGATCTGCTGTGCATGCCTTAAAGAGATGTATACAGAGGCTGGGGTTGTGGCTAAGTGGAACAGCACTCACCTAACATGTATGAGGTTCCACATAAAAATAAATAAAATAAAGGTATTGTGTCCATCTACAAGTAAAAATAATATAAATGTTTAAAAAATGATGTATAGTGGAAAATACAAATATTTGTTGTATCAGATGTCTTTTGGACCACAGTTTCAAGTAATAGGACACTCAGAGAAATAAGAAAGGGAATCATGGTGGGAGTGTAGCTCTGTGGTAGAGTGTATGCTTGTGGTAGGTCCTGGGTTCACTCCCCAGCACCAGGAAAAAAAAAAAAAAAAGAAAGAAAGAAAGAGAAGGGGAGGGAGGGAAAGAGAGAGAGAGAGAGAGAGAGAGAGAGAGAGAGAGAGAGAGAAGTAAAGAGGGAAAGAGAAGGGAAGAGAGTTAAATAAGTTGCAAAGCCTAGGAGTAGAGCTTACCTTGGGCACAAATAAGTTTACATTCAAGCATTTACAAAGTCTCGAATTTTTTTCTCTCAGCTCTATCAGTTAGTTTCAGTTTCAGGTTTCATGTGGAAGCAAGATGGCAGCTTTAGCCTCAGATCTCCCATTTTCATGTTCAAAATAGGAAATCAAGGGCTGGGGTTGTAGATCAGTGGTAGAGCGCTTGGCTAGCATGGGTGAGGCGCTGGGTTCTATCCTTAGCAGCACATACAAACAAATAAATAAAGATTAAATTCTTTAAAAAAAAATTATATCAAGAAATACATTTACCCGTGCATATTCTCAGGCAAAGAAAGCCTCATTGTTTCTGACTGAATTTACTTAGGACACATGCTCATCTACTTAGACCTTGCTATAGGCCAAGGGAATGAAGTCATTGAGTGCTGCGCTAGGGTGGAGGCAGCTCCTTCAGGAGCATACTAAGCTGGGGAAAGAGAGGTCCCAGAGAGAAATCAGAAGACTATTACTTTAAAGCAACAGATAGAGGGCAGCAAAAAAAATAGCTATGTATTCACTGAATGTTTTTTGATTGTATCACTAAAACCTAATACATTTAGAAAGATATCTGCTTAATAGTTTTTTCTATATTTAGAATTTAGAAACAGTTTTTTACTTTTTTTAAAAAGTAAGCTATTTCATTTAGTGCAATGTACATAGTGGTTAGAACCATATTTGGAATAAAATAAACTGGGTTAGAAAACACCTGTGCCACTTTAGTAGTTCTGAGTGACCTGAGTTATTTAATGTGACTGAGCCTTTGTTGGGTATAAAATGATGATAATGCTACATACATCATTAAATACACTGAGGAAGTTAGGACTTAATATAAAGCAATTAACCAAAAGCCTGGCATATAATAAAGTCTCAGTAAGTGACTTTTGTTTTGTTTGGTGCATTATATACACAGAAAAAGACTCACTTAAGTCTATTTATAGTGATTTTAAACAATTCTGACAAGGTTTCTGTTCTTACTGCTTATCCTCAGTAGTCAGAAGTAGTAGATTAGAAAGAAGAGATTGGATCAGAATAGCAAACATTGTTTCCTTTGTGCCAAACACTGCTAAATGCTATATATTTGTTGTTTCCTTAGAGGCAAATGTACTAATAGCAGCCAAAAGTGACACCTGATGGCAAGCAGTGAAAACACTGTAAGACCAGAGCAGTCTGAGCCTTTGTGTAAAGACAAGCAGATCTATCTACTCAGCCCTGTGGCTATCCCTGTATTATAGGTTTGCATATACAAGGACATTAATAATCAATTAAATTTCATTTCCATCCTTTTTGTGGTTTTACATAATTACAGCATTTGAAGAAAAAGTTTGGAAATATGTGTTCAGCTTTTTCTCCAGCTAAAGTAGTTAATTATAGCATGTAACCAAAAAACTACCAGAAAAAAAGTTATTTTCTAATTTAGGAAAATAGTTCCTTATATTCATTCTGTATGCACTGGAAATGTAATTTGTATTAAAAAAAAAAAAAAAGAAATGTAATTGGTTGTATTTTATTGTAATTTTAATAATAGCTATTTCTAGTGACCCACATTTTCATGGCTTAAGTAGCTTCTGATTGTGAAGTGGTCTATAAGCCTTAAGAGTTTTTTCCAAGTCTATGGTGGAAAATTATTGATTTCCTAAACCACTTATAGCCAGACAAAAGGAACACAGTTGCATCTTTTAACAATATCATAAGTTTGTAAAATCATTAGAAGAACAAGTAACATTTTAAAGGACCCTCTTATAGCTGTGATGACAGCAAATAACTTCTCATGTTTGGTGATGAATCTCTGTTTCCTGTATACTATCTTAAAAATTGAGCAAGTAGGATAATGTTCTTTTTTCTGCCAAGTTGTTATTAATCTTCATTCTCTTCTGTCAAAGATTTAGGAAAGAAATGTAATACATTACAACTTCACCTTCGTGATTTTTTTTACATTTTACACTACAACACAACTAAAAAATTATACCCCCTAAGTATATATTTTAAATATTATAATTAACTGTGTACTTGTAACTATTAAAATTTTTCCTTTTAAAAAGGATGTAATATTCTAGAAAAATAGTATAAACCAGTTTTCCAAATGTAGGTATGCATGTGAGAATATAGCATTTCTCCAAGGTATAACTGCTCATAGTTGGGTGGAATAATTACAAGTGGGTTTATTTTCTTCTTTATATTACTCTACATTTTCTAAATTTTCTGTGATAACTATTAATTTTATAATCAAAGTCTAAAATATTTTTTAAATATTGTGATAAGTACTATTCTAAAAGTTCAACAAGAACACTAACAAAATTAGCTAACAATTATTAAGCCTTTTCTAGGTGCCATGCACCATTCTAAGAGGATATAAAACTTCATTTAATTTTCATGACAGTCTTAGGTAAAAATTATTGCCACCCTTTCCCATTTTCAGAAGAGGACCAAGAGGTGCACGCCAGGCTTCCGATCTAATCTGCAGTAGGGTTAGAACCTAGACTCAGATCTGTGTATTTCAAAGCCTCCCATAACAACAAATATTATGATAAATTGATCAAAAAGAAAATTTCAAAATTTAATCTTAAAATTGTAAAAGGAGAAGTATCTACATTCTAACTCCTTAAATTTAGAAGCAGTTCTTGTAGATGAAGAACATTTTAAATTGTGTTTTTCATATTGTGCCCTGATACAATGCTATTTTCTCTACAGAATGCAGACTATACCACTGGTCAGGTGTTTGATTTGTCTGAAAAGTTAGAGCAGTCAGAAGCCCAGCTGGGTCGAGGAAGTTTCATGTTGGGTTTAGAAACACATGACCGAAAGTCAGAAGACAAACTTGCCAAAGCTACAAGAGACAGGTAAGAGGAAGATTCTTGACCCTAACTTTTTCTTTCAAAATTTGCAAATAATAGTAAGATTCAAATTCCTTATGGTTTAGCTCGGTTTTAACTTAGAATGATACCCGAATATTAAAGCCTTGGAACTTTGAAGAGTTGTCATATGCAGATTTTAACTTCAAAAATTTAGGAGACATTATATTAAAACATTAAAGGCACAAATCAATGATCTAGTTCTGGGTATTGTGGTATACACCTACAATCCCACTTACTCCAGAGACAGGGAGGGGGATCACAAGTTAAGGCCAACCTGGGCAATTTAGTAAGACCCCATGTCCATAAAAAAGGTCTAGGGATGTAGCTCAGTGGTAGAGCACTTACCTAGCTCATGTGAGGGCTCTGGGTTCAATCCCCAGCACCACAAAAAAAAAGAAGGAAAAAAAAGCATAGGATTATTTTGTAAATTATTCTAAATGAAGGATAAGGTTTTATGTAATATTAGAATCCTATAGTTACAGATTAATGTGTCATTAATATATAATTTATATATACTATTGTACATAGTACAATTTTCATAAATATAATAATATATAATTTCAATTGTCCTCTAAAACAGAACTTTTCCCAGAGCTGCTGACAAGTAACAAAATTAACTATTTGGAATTGTATCCAATTTTACATTGTCATTCTTTTGTGAAGGTTCTAGTAAATAATGAAATAGGTTTAAAGATATGCAGAAGGCTAAAATTCACAAGGGTCAACTTTAGATTTGTATGGTTTGGGAATATGAATGAAACTGAAAAAATATTGGAAATGTAGAGATGAACGTGAGAGGAGAATTGCATGTTTGAACCATTTTTAGTTTGTGATATTATATGATGTTTTTTCTTTCCAGCTGTAAAACCACCATAGAAGCCATCCATGGATTGATGTCTCAGGTTATTAAGGATAAACTGTTTAATCAAATTAACATCTCTTAAACAGTTGCTGATAGTACTTTTGCCTGAAAACTGGTATGTGAAAAATACTCAAGTAATACTTTTAAAACGAGTTACCAAAAATCTGATTAGAAGTATAAGGTGCTCTGAAATGTCCTGAATATTAACATCCTGTAATAAAACTCTATAAAATGAAATTGTCTGTTTCATTGTTTCATGGGCAGAATTGCATTGTTTTTCTAGTATCCTTTAATGCTCTCGAATATGAAAAAAAAAAATTAGACCCTTTCTATTTTTTGAAGCATGGTGCCTATCTAAATTAATGAATTTCAACCTTTCACTTGACACACTTATGGCCAGAACCACTTTTCATTTTTGCCTATACCTTCTTTTGAAAGTCTGTTAGTAAAAATAAAATTTAACATTTTTATATTCCTATAAAATAGCAGCCAAGTCAGACCGAAGATCATTTTCCTGAAAATCAAGTAAACTTATTAGAATTAGAACAAACCTAGCCCAGAGTATTCAAATGTTCGCTAGTGATTTTCCTGAACCAGGCCACTGGTACTCTCTCTGGAGATAAACTGAACAAGCTGAACATGAGCGCTGTCCTCACAGAACTTAACTATGGAGTCTAAGGCTAAGTTGACAAGCACATAAGTACACTATTGTGAAGGGAGAAATAAAGTGTGCTGGTTAATTCCTGGGAGAAACACTTCTTCCAAAGAGGGCTTAGCGAGGTAGTCTTCCCAAAGGAAGTGACCTGACCAGGTAAAACTTGAAGGAAAGGAGGACTACCCAGAAAAGGGTAATAAGTAGGCAATCACTATTACAGGTAAAGAATACAACAATGAATTACTTTCTGCCCGGTGGTCTGGGGCAGAAAGCTTCAAGGAAATGAGATCAGTTTGACTTGAAATTATCTGATAGAAGGATAATTTCTGATTAATTATCCCATAGAAGATAGGAGATAATTTTCTGATTAAAGGAAGGTAGGTCCTACAAGGGGTCTTTTGTTGGAGTTGATCCTAATAGCAACGAGGAGTTAGAGTTATAAACAGCAGAAATGTTCTGCATTATTTTTTTTTAAGAGCATTCTAAAGATTTGGCAATAAAGGCTGGGTGAAAAAGGATGAAATAACCTTTGTAATAAAGAATCAATAAAGGGGCTGGACACAGTGGTGCATGCCTGTCAGGAGGCTGAGGCAGGAGTCACAAGTTCAAAGCCAGCCTCAGCAACTTAGGCCCTAAGAAACTCAGCAAGACCCTATCTAAATAAAATATTAAAAAGGCTCAGGATGTGGCTTAGTGGTAATCACCCCTGGATTCAATCCCCAGTACTCCCCATCAAAAAAACGAAGAGAGGGCCTAAGACTGAATCATGGAAACATCAAATTTTTTTAATGGGCAGAAAAGAAGACCACAGAAGCAAGAAAAAAAAAAGACCTTTAAGAAAGAATTTAGCCAGTGATTTCACATGCTGCCAAAAGGTCAATAAAAATGGTCTAAAGGTTTTCTAAGCTTTAGAAATAAGGCAGTCTTTGGTTAAAATGAGAAAGTTAGTGCTGGGTTGTGCTCAGTGGTGGAGTGCTTGCCTTGCATGTATGAGGCACTGGGTTTGATTCTCGGCACCACATGTGTATAAATGAATAAAGGTCCAACAACGATTTAAAAAAAGGAGAAAGCTAATTAACATTAGCATTCAAATGCAAATACTATATGGACAGCCAGTATGTGAGCATTTTGGACATGTTTTATTAAGTAAAATTATACACTTAGAATTTCATGACTCAAACTCACCTCCATTTTTATGCCCTTAAAAAAAAAAAAAAAAGACTACCCCCAAAGAATAGCCAAAATCTGTATTTAATGCCACAGTTTCAGCAACATCAATACCATATTGAGTCATCCTGCTAGAAACACTAACAAACTTGATGGGGTTTCCCTGACTGTCATGATTTAAGTATTTAAAATTTTGACCAAAAAGAGTAAGGAGTCATTACAATCACCATGAAAAGCATATTAGTTTCCATACTGGAATACAGTTATCCACATTTACATTGGTGAACTAATCAATATGTCTCAGTGACAGAAAATACTTCTTACAACGGAGAGAAATAACCAGGAAAATTTTCTTTCATTATCACTGGACTCATTTTGAGAAGTCTCAGTGTGTCAATAAGGATATCTTGATTGGAAGTAACCAAAACCAAAATCACTTAAATGTTGGCTCTCCTAACTCCAGGGTTCAGAGTTATAAAGGCTTAGGAAGAGTTGGAGTAGACTTCTGTCAGGGTTCTCATCTCTGCCCTCCTCATATTAACCTAGATTTAAGTGATTTCCCCCAAAGTTAGTATTTTTTAAAATATTTTTTAGATGTTGATAGACCATTTTTTAAAAATTACTTATTTATATGTGGTGCTGAGAATCAAACCCAGTACCTCACACATGCTAGGCAAGCACTCCACCACCAACCCACAACCTCAGCCACGCAAAGTTGGTATTATACCACACCATCCACTTAGGGGGAAAAGCTGCTCACCAGTGTCCAAATAAGGTTCCGACTTCACTCTGATCTGACTGGAGTGACAAGCCCAGTTACATATGACAAGGGTAGTTAAGGGCTACCCTTGACCTCAGAGTGGGGTCAGTAACCCAAAACACATAAGTACTACACAATGGGTTAAGTAGATGCCAGAGAGACTACCAACAATGACCCCTCAATCGGCCATCCTTCCTAGGCAAAAAATAGCCCCAGAAGGGAACATTTGTATTTTATTTGAAATATAATTACTTTAAAGTCTTTTGCAGATGTTTTTAAAGCATATCTTTAAATTTTAATTATTTTCATGATCACTTTCATATACACATTCCTATTTATAACATCGAGCTTTTAGCAACTCAGAGTTCAATTTGCAGCCATAATTTATAAACCGAAGTCAGGAGATGGGGTTTGTTGCCTTTTCCTGCAAAGTATTGTCTTTACAGCCTTGAGCTATTCAGGAGCTAAAAAGGCCATTTTTCCTGAATGAAATCTGTTTCTTGTTCAGTTTCAAATTTTTCATAGATAATTTCTCAAACTCTTTGGTGATAATATACAGGAAATATCAATCGTCATAAAAAATTTAATCCCAATGTCCAAGTGATTTTTTTAAAGGAATCAGAGCAGGACTTCAAGTTCAGGCTCTAGTGGAGATGGAAAGACAAGTCAGTGGATATGGAGTGGGAATTGAGGCCAGTTAGGGGATCCAGTGAGATCCCCAAAATCAAGGGTGTTCCAATTTTTCCAGGTTGTTTTAATATAGAGAGGTTCTACCTCCAAACAATTGAATAATATGAACTTATATATAAATTGTTGAGAATTTGGGGCATTTAGTACTATTTTTATGTTATACTTTACAATTATATGAGTACCTTGATGTGCTAGTTTTTATTGATTACCAGTAATACACCACTCAGGTCGTTATTTTGAAATCAATAACACTGCCAAGAACAAAAGGGCTAAGAAAAGCCATTTGTGCTCCATTGTTTCTGAATTTGGAAAATAAAAACTCTGACATCAAACATTTCTTGCTCCCTTGGAGGGATCAAGTCTGAAGATCGTCACAAATTAGTATGAATACCTGGTATACAGGACCTTCAAAAAATCAGTGCATTGCACAATAGAATAATAAACTGCCCCAAAACACAGCCACTTAAAAATAAACACAAAGGAGCAGAAGCATGAGTAACTTTACAATGAATCAGAGAAGCTGGGAGTTGAAGTGCTGCATGTTGCAGAGGTTCAGTTTCCAAAACTGTCCTGTGACTGATGAGGTACAGACGCGTAAGTCATGCATGCAGGGAAGAGTTCATTTATATTACTAAGTCTGCACTGTATCCACATGTAGCTGAATAAACTTAACAGAACATAGACCATTAAGTTTCTAAGGTTTCTTTTGTATTTCTGGATTGTTTTAACTACAACCTAAGATATGCATATATCTTAGTGAGTAATGTGGTTTTCTGTTTTGTTTTTGAAGACAGAAAAATGTAATGCATAGAATGATGACTTTTTTTGCTCATCCTTATAACTAAAAGATAATTATGTTCAAATTATGATGAGGTAATATGTCACCCACTATTAATAATTGAAGTGTCTGTGTCATTGTTTGCAAAATATTAGTTAAGAAATAGAAAATACAGTTCGGTATTCTTTCATTTTGACCTATTTTCAAAACAAGTTCCAATAGCCAAAATACTAATTTCAGGATTCCAAGTAACTTCTGAGATAATCAATCTATAAGTTTCTAAAAGTTTTTAAATCTTTTATCTAAATGTTAGCAGCTGATATACCATTCATCTTTGTAAACATAATGTTATAATCTACTTATTTTAGAAAATTAATAACATGAAATTCAGGTCAACTGTGACCACATTAGCATACTTAAACTTTTGATCTCACATATCAGAATATTACAAAATAAAATCAGAAACTCTGTCATTTCAGGTCAAATTTGGGAGGAAACAGCTAAAAGCATAGCTTGATAACTAACACCAGTGATTAATTGCTTTTTCAACATGTGGATTATCTTGGTGCCAAAAATTATGGAACAATTGCCTAACAAATTGGAGAGTCCCTGATGTCAGTACTCATATTTTCTTTGGATTATACTAAGCAATTATGCTAAACTTTCTAATGACTGAGTAAAATAGTATTGTGCCTTGGGGCACATTTTGATGAACTACAGTTGTACTTTTCAAAGCCTAAGAGGCATATGCATAAAGAAGTATATTGTCTAGAATAGAATTATGTTTGGCCTTTATGTTGGACTCTAAAAGATCATAAAAATCTATCACAAAACTATGAATGCTTTGAAAATCATTACTTTAAAAATCCTGAAAAATTACTTGGTATAAAGTCATCTCCAAATAAATATTTGATTTATATGATAAATTTTTGTTCCTATAACTTAACTACTTCATATCTCCTCTTTATATTCAGTTTTCTATTATTTGTATCAATAATGTTAAATAAGTCCTTCATAACATGTATATGTTGAGCTTTAATTTTTTACTTCAATTCCTATGTAATCCATCTATGTTTTCATCTATAACTTTTCAATATAGTTGAGGCTATTTTAAGATTTGGGGCTTAAAAAATAAAGTAATACAGAGACAAATAAGAAATTAATTTTTGTTTTTATATATGAGGATACTGTATTGAATAACTACAACCATCTGAAATATTCTCTAGCTTCAAGGAAGTTCACTTGACATGCTATTGATGTCAGAATTACACATGAATGCCACTTTTAGGGGGTATTTTCAAACTTCCTAACTAATCTTAATATTTAAAATAAACATTACATCGCTTAAAACTAAGGAAGTATAAACTAATGAAATGGCAATTCATTTAGACAAACATTAACAAGGACTGCTAGTTCTCCCAAGATCTAAAAATAAAAATAATTTTTTACCATGTGCTTTACCTATTTCACTAAAGAACAAAACTAAAACAAAAGTTATATTGAATAAGAAAATTTGGAACACAAGTTGAAATTATATATTTTTTTTCATTTTCACAAGACCTTTTTATAGTGGCATTAATTCATTCTTGTGGACATAGCTTTCATGACTAAAACACCTCCCCAAGGGTCTTAGTCCCCAGTACTTTTGCATTGGAAATAACATTTTTGAAATTATATTTTCTAATTCTCAGGATCTTCCTGACATATCTAGGGTCATCCCCAATAACACTATTCATTACATTAGTATCACACTATAAGAATATTATATTTCCATCAGATTTTTTATTTTCAACTTATAATAAGTGGCATCTACTCTCTCCCTCAAATTCTAAATATAATAGGGTTTTCTAGTAACAAAAGCAAAGTTTACATTCTGCCTTAGGATGTAAATGCTGCTTTGTATCAAAATTTGAATTTCACTGCGGCTTATGTGGTTTGTGGACTGGGGCTGTAGCTCAGTGGTAGAGCACCTGCCTCACATGTGTGAGGCACTGGGTTCAACCCTCAGCACCCCATAAATTAAAAAAAAAAAAAAAAAAGGTAATGTGTCCATCTCCAACTTAAAAAAAAAAAAAAAAATCTGGTTTCTAATTCCTTCTCATTCCATTCTTCCCTCCCACACTGATCCTTACATTCACTCAGCTTCTTATCTCTCCCAATTCTCACTCTGGCTGCTTCCAGGGCCTGGAAGGCTCCTTGAAGGTTCTCACAGGCTTGGTTTCTCATTCTTCAAGTCTCTGCTCAGATTCCCTTCTCCTAGATACCTGATTTGTCCCCTTCACCTTAAAAAAACACTTCTTCCTTTCCTTCCATCCTCATTTCTAAACCCTAGTTACATTTCACTCTATTGGTTTCCTTTACAGAATTTACTACAACAGGAAATTATCTTGTTCACTGTTTATTTACTTGTCCACTGTCTCACCTTTCTAGAATGTAAGCTCCATGGAGCCAGGGACTTGATCTAACTCACTAGCATCTTATTGTAGGCACTTGATAAACATGTTCAGTGACAAAAGAAACTCAATTTGCTTTTAAGAAACAACAATATAGGGACTGGGATGTGGCTCAGTGGTTAAGCACCCCTGGGTTTAATTCTTGCATGTGTGAGGCACTGGGTTGGATCCTCAGCACCACATAAAAATAAATAAAATAAAGCTATTGTGTCCATCTACAATTAAATATATGCATATATATATATATATATATATATATATATATATACACACACACACATATATACAATGTTTTTATAAGGACAAAATTAAACATGTTCATGCCTTTTTTTATGGGAACATGACTTTTGTCACACAGTAAGATCATTATAAAATGAATACCCTTTCCCAAAATTTCTTCACAGGGTTAAAACGGGAGTTTAAAAAAAAAGTTTATTTTTTCAATGAAAGCTTGTTATTGCAAAAAGTCATAAACTAATTTTTAAAAAAGCACCAGCAATCTTCAAAAACAAACATGAAATAATTATAATGTACCAATTTTTTTAAAAAGCAAGGAAGGGGAACTGTTTTTAATTTCAAAAAACAGATAGGTACCCCCAAAATGAAGCAATTAAATAGGGGTATAAATATATAAGATGTTTTCACTTATTTTAACAAATTTTAAAAGACATAAGGATAGGATTGCTGCCTCAATCCATCACCAACTAATTAAACTTTTGCTGAACTTATTATTGGCCTGATAAATTAAGCAAAGTCTTGGATCTCTACTCAAAGACAGAAAGGTTCTCCACCAGTGGTATAAAAGATCTTTAAAAAAAAAAAATCTTAAAATATAAACAAGGAACTGTTTCTGAAACTTAACCTACACTTTTTCTTTGTTTTAACCTAAACTTTTTCTATAATTAGAAGTCCCTTTCTTGCAAATTCTTCATGAAAAACTTAACTGTTAGGTTATTGACAATAAATGTTTCAGAAATAAATATGAAACATAAATTAGAATGCCACTGGAAATTTTTAAAACATATTTTTCAGAAAACATCTTGCTTACTATAACCGTATTCAGCTTTAACAAAGCTGATTTTCAACTGAGATCCTTTAATTTATGACCACATTTCACAACATATTTATTGCAGTTTGCCCTTCTAGTGGAAGTGTATGTTCATATTTAAAAGTGCACTATATTAAAGCTGGGGATATAGCTCAGTTGGTAGCATGCTTGCCTAGCAAGCACAAGGCCCTGGGTTCAATACCCAACACCAAAAAAAAAAAAAAAAAAAAAAAGTATCAATGAACCTTTATTTTATTTATTTATATGTGGGGCTGAGGATTGAACCCAGTGCCTCACACATGCTAGGCAAGTACTCTTCCACTGAGCCACAACCCCAGTCCAACATAATAGACTTTTCAAAACAAAACCTGAGAAAATCTTTATGTGTTCAAATTACCAGAACTTAAAAAAATGTAGAGCTTGACAAAATCCTTTCCCATGATTCTTAGGTAGTGATAGGGACAGTGGTGAAATAATTAGTTTTGAAAGTTGTTTCTGAGATTAAGGAGATTTGATTTGGTGAATGAATGTGGGGTTACTAGTATATGAAAGAGTGTTGGAGATGGCTCTCTGTACTTTGGTTTTTTGTTTTTGTTTTTGTTTTTTGGGGGGTACCAGGGATTGAACCCAGGGGGACTTAACCACTGAGCCACTTCCCCAGCCCGTCTTATTTTATATTTTGAGACAGGGTCTCATCAAGTTGCTTAGGGCCCTCACTAAGTTACTGAAGCTGGCCTCAAACTTGCAATTCTCGTGCCTCAGCCTTCTGCATTGCTGGGATTACCGATGTACACCATGGCACCCAGCTTCTCTGACTCTACTTTGTGTAGCAGGATGGACTGTGGACAAGCTGAACTAGAGGAAGCATATTAGATTTGTGCAGGATAGAAAAGACAACAGTTTTTGACACTGAGTTTTCAATGCCTCTACGATCTTCATGTCCAGGTGAATTGAATATCTAGAAACCTGTTGGATGAATAGGTACAAAAATTAAATACTATGGATTGCTTTACATATAATATATAGAGCAATCATTTATATTTATAGAATATATCACATGACATAAATCAGTTACTAAGTTTTTTAATCATGTTATTGGGGGTCATATTATATACATCATGGCATTAGAAGTCTCCTAATATCTTCTACAGAAGCTCTCAAGTACATGATCATCTACAGGTTACAGAAATAAGGAGTGAAAACTGACTCGCCCATAACTAAAAGGACTTTGTATTGTTTCTACAGCTTCCAGTTGTTATATATAGATAGATGTTCAAAACTTTGGTTCCACTTCCTATAGTCACTTTAATTTCTGTCCTTTGAGCTTCCATTCAGAATGTTCTATGAAAATGGGAATCATGACTCATATTTCTGAATAATAAATCTTCTCTCCTTAAGGAAATTGTCCATTGCTTCCAGTATTGCTGTGTAACAATCACCCCAAAACTAAGTGGATTAAAACAACACACATTTATTATAACAGAGATATTATGGGCCAGGAATCTGGGTCCTCTTCTTCAGGGTCTCTAACAAGGTTACAGTCAAGCACTGGCTGGATATAAGGCATCATCTGAAAACACAACTTGGGGACGAATCAACTTTTCAGCTCAGACAGGGGTTTGGGGTATTAAGTCGGTCAATGAACTAATGCCTCAGTTTCTCACTAGCTGTTGGCTGGAGACTACTGAGATCCTTGCCACGTGGGCTTTCCCAATTACAGATTGCCTAATCAAAGCACCTGAGTCTGCTGTTGTAACCTAATCATGGAAATGACATCCCATAAATTTTACCTTATTTTATTAGCCAGAACAAGTCATTAGTTCCAACCCACACTGTGGTAGAAAAGACCATGCAAGGGCCTAGATATCAAATAAATGTTAATTTTTCTGTGTGGAGTTATGTGATGATATACATGTCTGGGCCCTTTAATTTCTTGGTTTCTCAATGAAAGGTAACTAATCTTTACAGTGTTTGCTTAGTGCTTCATGTAGTACTATGAAGTATATACTCAGGAAAACACAGTGACTAACAAAGAACAACATATGAAATATAAAGTATATTTTCATCTAAAGTTACTTGGAAACTCTAATTGAGGCTTTTAAAATGGCTTTTTAGCATCATTCTTTTAAAAGTGCATTTTAGGGCTGGGTATAGCTCAGTTGGTAGAGGCAAGCACTCTAAAGTCCTGAGTTCAATCCCCAGCACCACAAATAAATAAATAAATAAAAGTTCATTTTAAAATGATTCTCAAGACTTCACAACAGTTTTTTTTTTTTTGCAAATATAAATTTCCTAACATCTGTCAAAGTATAAACCTTGAGGGTATTTTATGCTAAACTTACAAATGTGGTAATGAACACAAGTATTTCTTATAGTCTGCCAAATTTCTGCCACATTGGAAAATACACAGATGACTGTTGAACACTGTGTGCCACTAGACAGGAATCATATTTCACATCTTATGAGAGAATACTTTCTTAAACCTGTTGAATTAAAAAATTAATTAGTAATTCAAACCATTTTAAACACCAGCAATTACAAAGTGATTTTTAACCCCATGAAGATCAGGATCCAAAGTGAACTTTCAAAATGTAATTTTATCATTTTAAAAAAAGCCTAATTGCATAAAAGAAAGAAAGAAAGAAAGAAAGAAAGAAAGAAAGAAAGAAAGGAAGAAAAGAAAGGAAGAAAAAGAAATTCCTAATCCCACCACCAGGAAATAACCACTCTTAAATATTTTGGTGTATATCTACATATCTATCTATATATCTATTATTTATCTATCTCTTCTTTTAGACACTTGAAAGTACATGTAGCTAGGAATGGTGGTGCATACCTGTAGTCTCAGCTACTCAGAACACAGAGGCAGAAGGGTCATTTGAGCCCACGAGTTTGAGATCAGCCAGAGCAGCATAGTTAGACACTGTTTCTAAAAAATACTAGTAAAAATGAAAAATGTTAAGCTGTATATAACTTTACTACATATGAGATCATACTCCTTGTTATAATGGTATACGAAATTGTTCCAAAAACAAAGATTTTCAGATCCCGATCTTCATGAAACCAAAAATCACTTTGTGACTGCTGATGTTTAAGATGGTTTGAAATGCTAATTAACAATTTTAATGGAACAGGTAAAGTTTTAGAGAAAGTATTCTCTCCAGCCACAAAAAATGAAATTATGTCATTTTCAGGAAAAAGGGTGCAACTAGAGACTATTATGTTAAGTGAAATAAATTGCACTCATAAGTTCAAGGGTCATATATTTTCTCTCAAATGCAGAAGCTAGAGAGAAAAAGGGGGAAAAAGTGGGGACAAATTTCATGAAAAACAAAAGAGATCAGTTGAGGAAAGGGATCAAGGGGTGGAAGGGTGGAAGTGTTGGGAGTGATATTGGCCAAATTATATTATTATATTGTGTGCATGTACAAATATTTAATAACAAATCCCATCATTATGGACAACTATCATGCACAAATGTGGGGGAAAAAAAAGAAAATATTCTCTGGGTACAATGTGAAGTGAGACACTGTTATACAAGGTTTCTAGCAATGTAATGTTAACAAGCATTACATTGTTTGTTGGCCAGCCCTGAACACATTTTTAAAAGTGTTACTTCAGAGGAATGACCTACAAGAGATCAGAGGAACTTCTGACTTATGCCCTAGTGTTTTAACCATGTTATACTGATCACTCTTACTTTTTATCCTTTTGTAACTTTTGATTCTGTTAGGTACCCCCCACATATACACCTTGAACTCCTTTTTCCCTTGCATCTGAATCTGAATTACCAGGTTTTGGATCACTATTATTTGTTCTCAGAACAAATTTCACTTCTGATAAATCTTTCTTTGACATCTTTACCAGCTTTGCTTCCCTCTTCCATTCAAACTAGTTGGCATATCTATTGACCCACTATTTCTCTTTCCTAACTTTCTCCCTCACTATCTCTATGGCCTCATGGTCTCAATAATTAGTTTTATACTGGAGACTGACTATTAAAACCTCTCTCATCTCATATTCAAGGTATACAAACCAAACTCATTCCCATCCCCTCAAATTAATTGCCATCTCTCCTCTTTCTCCAGTATTAATACTTTATCCTAGCTAACACCTTGGGAATTATCTTCTCCTCTCCCTTTATCCAATCTCTATTAAATCATATTTCAATAAATCTCCTAAATTTGTTCATTACTTTATACTTTTTTGTCTTCATCCCATTTGGGGCAAGATTACTTCACAAATGGACTTTACCAACAATATTTTGAATGAAGTTAGGGTTTCTCTGCCCTGATCTCCAACCCTCTAAAGCTATTCCTATTGTAAGGAAAACCAGATTTGAAATCAGGAGCCCAAGAATAAGTTCCCTCTCTGCCACCCCAGGTGTGACCTTCAACATATTTCTTTCCTCTTTCTAAGCCCAGTAGTCTCCTTATCTGCACGATGGCAATTGGACTGCCCTTACTGGCTCTAAGCTGCCTTGTAACTTTAACAGATACACTCTTGATGCTTCTTGGCTCAAGAAATTGCAATGATAACCTTGTACTGTCAGAACACAGCAGGTACTCTCAGATATGCTCTGTCCTTTACACTCAGACTTGTTTCACTGTAAGTCTATTAAGCCTGTCTCTCTCCACTGTAAATATCTGTTCTTTGTGCTACTGTTCTTTCTTTCATTGATAAATTATTCATTTTACATACACTTAAGAAGTGACTTCTCAAGGCACCTTCCTGGTACCTGGGAATAACAAGGTAAAAGACATAATCCTTGTCCTCAAATAATGTGTCACCTTATTGGAGTACGGATAAATAACAAACGGTAAAGTGTTAAGTGCTATGCTAAAGAACTTAATACATCCCAGCTATGCTGGGAACAAAAAGTAACATCACTTAACAAAGATGGAGTCTGCAGAAAGGTCTTCAGAAAGGATGCAAATAATGAAAGCGGGAATAAAGTGTGTGCTATCGCTACCCTGTAGGGAGAATTAGGGAGGGAAAATCTTTTTAGAACTGGGAATACTGGGGAATTCTGGAGAGTAGGGGTCAAGGGGTAAACGGTAAGGGGAGACATGAGAATGCTCTTGAATGTCACCCTGAGTTTGGGTTTTATCGGAGAAAAGGTGGAGAACTGGCTGCACCTTGATTCAGACAATTCCTTTTCTGATCTGATAGTGGGACAAAGCGGTTACTGGGCACTTCAATAGTCAAATCTGATGCTCCAAGAATGGGAAATGGTGACCTAACAAATACTGTTCGGTGTACTACCTATGAAACCGATGCCTCACGGCCAGCTCAATCAACTGGCCTCAGTTCGGAGACTGCCTAGTTGGCAACATCAAACACCTTGCCGCCACGTCACAATCCACAGGACCGCAGGGGCCACGGGAGAGGGTGCTTCCTGCAGCCTCGCGATACTTCCCGCGAGCCGCGGGTAGACCGGGAGCGTCTAGTTGCTCGGCAACTGCGTGGAGGCTGCGGAGGACCCGAGGCCGGCGCAACTTACCAAACCGGAGGTACTGACCAGACTAGTCCAGCGAGCGGTGAGGGGACTCGCGGGAAGGAGCGTTGAGACAGAGGAAACCCCATAGCCACGTTTCGCAACCTTGCCTGCCAGTAAGACTCTCCTGGGACGATTGTTAAAATGCAGGTCCCTGGGCCCTGTCTCTAGACATCTAGAATTTCCAGAAAAACGCAGTCTGAATTTTTAACAAATGACTAGGATCAGGCAAGATTGGGAAACAGCTCCGGAGGAAGGAGGCGGTGGAAGCGGGGGCCGCCGGGCTGAGCGAGAGGCAGGCACCGCGGGCGCGTCTGAGTTCCAAAGGGTTTTGAAAGCTTGAGGGCTGAGGTCGCTGAGCCTGGGACTCGCAGAGTAGAAATGTAGGTGGAAATTAACTTGGGAAACTGTCCATCTCGTTTGGCCTGTGGAAATCCCGGGGAATGAAAGTCGAGGGGGCCACTTAATGACTTCCAGAACGCAGCTGTAAGCTGTTCCCACGGGGATCTGGAGGGAGAGCCTAGCTATCGGAGCCCGAGATGACATTATCTAGTGGGAGGAAATGCAGAAAAGGCGTTTCTCACACTTTAGAAAATAATGAATCTCATTTAAAAGAAAAGCAAGGACACACCACAAGTGTTGACGTAATTGTTTTTATTATTATGTTCTAAAATGTATCCAAACCCACACTATTGGGTTCAGTTTAGACTTCTGAAAGTTTATAATTTATTTACACAATGAAACTACAATACCAATAAAGTTTAAAGTTTTATTTTAACAAATGTGACAAGTGTTTTGCGAAATAATCTTCCTTGTGCACTGCTACAGTGCAGGTTCTTTTGAGTTAAACGTCGATGATTTTTAAATGTTCAGTTCTGTCACTTTCACATTCAAATCCCTGGAAAGTTTTTTTTTTTTTTTTAATTATTGATTAGGTCCTTTGACTTTCCCTTGGTTTAATAAATACTTCATTTAAGTTTGCCTCTTTCTACTTTTAATTATCTGAAATTCTTAAAACTTTTCTTCTCCACAAACATCCATTGTAGAGACAGAATTCCTCTATAGTGACAGAGTTAAGATTATGCCATCCTAAAATATGCTGCTCTGGCATATTGACTGTATTGAGCTAAAGGCTTTAAGGAACAACAGGTGCAACATTACTGACCTTTTATTTTGTTTCTTAAAAGCAACAAATGCAATTTCCATGTGAAAAAGTTCCTTCCTATAGTGGAAAATTATCATTCTTACCATCATGGATGGGAAGCTGAGGTCCAGGAAAATCCTTACAAATTTTTGATTAACCCTTAACTTCCTAGCCACTTCTTCACAGTTGGCTACCTTAGCCCAATCCCCTTTGCCTTGTCACATTTTCACGATTTCCTACTCTTAATTCAGTATATAAGTGCTCAGCTGTATGTCTTTGAGTCTTCATGTCAAAGGTTCCCTTGCCACTTAAAATTTGTATTAAATAAATTTATATGCTTTTCTTCTTTTGCTCTGTCTTATGTCAATTTAATTCTTAGGTCCAACCAGAAAAAAAGGAATCCAAGAGGGTAGAGATTAAAGTTTGCCTCTCTTGCATGTGGATAGGCCTTTATGAGGTTTTAGACCCAAAATTTATTTTAATTCAGGTTGAAAAACAGCCGTAAGCAAAAACTTGTGATAGCACTTTTCTTGGGTTGCAATCTCAGGGAAGTAGAGTGAAGGAAAAAATGAACTGGACAGAGATGGAAGGAGAGCAAATAGAAGAAATTGTTACTCTGAAGACTACCACATGTTTTCAAAGAGATGTTCTGAAATGAATATGTTTCCCAAAAGTCCATGAGGGAAAGGAGGATAAATCCATTGTGACTCCTGTCTCCCTTTCATCAGAGTTAACCCCACTGGGATCACCTCCTCCATATTACAGGGTTGTTCCTGAAAAGACACCAATATAGCAATCTCCCTCAGTTACCAGGGGAAGGCCCTGGGATGGATAACCTCTTTTAAATGTACATTTTCACTGGGCTCTCCTGTAATCCCAGTTACTCAGGAGGATCACAAGTTCCAGAGACCCTCAGTAACTTAAGACTCTTGTCTCAAAATAAAAAATAGAAAGGAGAGGTAGCTCTGTGGTAGTGTCCCTGGGTTCAGTTCCCAGTGCAAAAATAAATAAATTAACAAATGCATTTTATAGTTACCAGTATAAAAAGGACAATTAAATTTTTCAGGAAAAAAGGTTCTAAGATTTAAAAGTTTTAAATATGGGCCAACAAAAGCATAAAAGGATATTAAAAATTGAAAACATCTGTATGAAAAATCAAATCTGGTAGAATCAGCTAAGAGTAGAGAATTCTAATCTTAAATATATTTATGTATATTTATATTAGAAGATAGACTAAAATTAAAGCAAGCATCCACATCTAGACCTTGGGGAAAACACAAAATAAATCTGAACGTAGGAGGAAAGAAAATTCAAAAAGAGAAAAATGAAGTAATAAAATTGAAGCAGAGATACAATAGAGATGGTCAACAAAACTAAAATTGGTGTCCTTTGAATGTTGTGCTAACAAAACAGACAACCTGATTTGAGAAAAACCAGAAAGACTAATCAAGGGGAAAATGGAGAAAAAAAAATTAGGGATGAGAAAGGGAACTATCAATCAAAGCAGTAGCAAAGACTGGCATATTAAAATAGAATAACTTTCTGACAGTAAATTTAAAATATAAGCAGAAAGGTTAATTTCCTATGAAATACACAAAATATACCAAAATGGATTCCAAAAGAAACAGAAAACCTGAAGAGACCTATAACCATTAAAGAAACTAAAGCAGTAGTTAAACATTAATCTCCTCAAAATCATTACCCCCCAAATGAGAACCCACCAGGCCCAGTTGGTTTTACAGGAGATTTTAATCATATATTTGAGGAAGGAAAAAGTACGAATATTCACTAGCTGATTTTAGTTAGCTTTGGATACCAAAATCCAGCCATCAAAGAATAAGAAAAAAAATGACTGGCCAAAGTCCCTAAAGAAGCATAGATAAAGTAGATCCTAAATAAAATATTAGCAAACTCAATTCACTTAGATCCAGTGTATCTAGTATATGCTATTCTGTGTGATATATCTCTGGAACGTAAAACATTTTAACGTAAGTCTATTAACATATTAACTATTTCACCACATATTCTAATACACACATTTGCATGCACGTGTGTGCACACACTCAGAGTCAACATCCATTCAGGAATTTTTTTGGTTTTTGTTTTTTCTTTATTGGTGCTTGAAATTGAACCTAGAACTGCACACAAATACAGAACAGGTACTCTACCACTGAACTACACCTCCAGCCCCCAAATTAGTGATTTAAAAAGAAATATTTACAAACTGAGTAGAAAAGAACTTTCTTAATCTGAGAGTGGCTACCTACAAAAAAAAAAAAGCAAACATTATACATAGTAGTGAAAATTGCAAATACTTTGAGTTCAGCAGTAAGACAAGTGCATACACTCTTTCTTTCCACATGGCCATCCCAGCCCATCCCACCACCTTTCTTCTCCTTTTTTCTCTCTAGTTTCCACATATGAGAGAAAACATACACCCTCACTCTTGACCTTCTGAGTTTAGCTTATTTTGCTTAACATAATGGCCTCAAGTTCCATCTGTTTTCCTGCAGTAACATAATTTCATTTTTCTTTATGGCCGAATAAAACTCCATTATGTATATATACACCCCATTTTCTTTATTCATTCATCTATTGATGGAAACAGGCTGGTTCCATAGTTTGGCTATTGTGAACTGTGCTGCTATAAACATGAGAATACATGTATCACTGTAGTATGATGCCTTTAATTATTCTTTTTTTCTTCTTCTTTTTTTGGTATCAGGAATTAAACCCAGGGGTGCTTAACCACTGAGCCATATCCCTCAACCTTCTTATTTTTGTTTCAAGACAGGCTCTCACTATGTTGCTCAGAACCTTGCTGAGTTGCTGAGGCTGACTTTGAACTTGTGATCCTCCTGCCTCAGCCGGCAGGAGGACATTGCACCTGGCAATGTCATTCTTTTAAAATTAGGGAAGGAGTTACCACAAAAAGCACAAAACATGAACGGAAAGTGATGCACAGGGCTAATGTTCAAAAACAGAAAAAACTTCTAGTTTTTAGAAAATAACTTTAAAAACAAAGAGAGAGAGAGAGAGCAAATAGACTAGCCGATGAAAAAATATTTGCAACAGATATAATCAATAGTATCTGATAGAAATATGTGTGTTCTAAAAATTACTTATAAAACAAAACTCACTAGCAAATATAGGTGAAATATAAGAAATAGCAATTACATCCATTGGCTTGAAAAAGTTTGTGTAAGTGATGATCTGGTTGTGAGGAACTTCTCTTATTACATATCACCCACAGAGAATAAATACCTTGATCATTTAGAGAAACTACAGTAAAATTCAATATAGAGTCAGTCTTCTTCTCCAGGAAACTCAATCCAGCACTTACTGTGAGGTCAACTATTTTAGAAGGAAAGAGAAAAAGTGAAAAGTATTCCTTGAGGGGGATTGGGTCCTCCTACCTCAGAAATAGATACCATTTTTCTTGTTTTATTTATTCTTTTGAGACAGGTTCTTACACATTCAACAGGCTTCAAACTCCTGAGCTCAGGGGCTGGGATTGTGGCTCAGTGGTAGAGCGCTTGCCTGGCATGTGTGAGGCCCTGGGTTCTATTCTCAGCACTACATACAAATAAGTAAATAAATAAAGCTCCATGGACAACTAAAAAATATTAAAAACAAAAAAACAAAAAAACAAAAAAACTCCTTCTGGGCTGGGGATATAGCTTAGTTGGTACTAAGCACAAGGCTCTGGGTTCAATCCCCAGTACTGCAAAACAAACAAAAATAACCTCCTCCTGCTTCAGCCTCTTAAGTACCTGAACTATTGTACCCGGCTCCTTATTTTGTTTCTTATTTTATTATTTTTGTTCTACTGGAGATGGAACCCAGGGCCTCAGGAACACTAGGATCTACTGCTGAACCATGACCCAATCCCATATATTATGAGAAATTTGAGATAACCTAAGACTGCCTACCCAGTGATCAGTGAAGCCAAAATCTAAACCAGGCCATTTGGACCGAGAAATACTACATTATGTTGCCTCTTTCAGGATTATAGCTGCAGTAACATAACATAACAAATTCCTAGGCTAGCTCCACTTTTAAGTGTCTTGTAGCATTATCCTCTATATAACTCAAGCTTTTCAATTTATCTGTTCTGATTTTGGAATTTTGGAAACAGATTTACTGTGGCTATTATGTGAAAAGGAGCCAGAAAACCTGATGTCATTCTCAACTGCCTCTAGATTGAGTAATTGCAGATAAATCTCTGGGACTTAGTTTCTTCACCTATGAAATGAGAACAATAGAAAATATTCCTTGAGGTCCTTTTTGACTCCAAAAGATAATAAATTATCCTTCAAAAGATGCCCACAATAACAGTTCAATGCTATTTGAGAGGAAAAGATTTAAAAGTAAATGAATACTATGCACTTAATTAATTCTTAAGTCTTTAATATATGCTTAGAAAATACCTCAATGCTCATAAAAATGTCTGTGGACTAACTCATCAAATAGTTTTATTTAAGAAAATTAAAGAAGCCGGGTACAGTAGCACACATTGTAATCCCAGCTATTTGGGAAACTGAGGCAGGAGGATCACATGTTCATGACCAGCCTGGGCAACAGAGTAAGCCTCTCGCAAAAAACAAACAAACAAACAAACAAACAAAACTAAAAGGGCTGGGGATGTAGCTCAGTGCTGAAGCACTCCTGGGTTCAATCCTCCATGCTGCAAAAGCAAAAGAAAAAAGAAAAAACCTAAATCAAAATAACCTTTCCTAAATTGCTATGTGATATCATAATATTCCCTTTTTTTTAATTTTTAGAAAGTTGGAAATAAACAATATCTAAACCTGCTTCTGGACATGACATCAAAACAGAGCTATTGCTGAGAGTTTGGTTTATAGAGAAATCATGGTTCGACTGACCTTGGAACTAATTGCCAAAAACAGCAATCTTAAACCCCGAAAAGAAGAAACCATGGCACATTGCCTGAAGAAATTAACTCATATAAATTTTTCAGACAGAAATATAGATGCAATTGTAAGAACTCAAATTATTTCTTATTTTTATATAATTAACCAATGTAAAGTTTAGAAATTGGTCTGAGGGTATACCTAACATATTAACTCTATTATTAATTAAACTTATTAACTGTATTTTTACTAGTAAGCTTTATAGTATGTTTTCTTTTTAATTTACTTCTTGTGATATCAAACTTATTTTCTATAAATGTACCATTGTGATTTTCATGAATATATTTTAGATACTGTTGTTTCTGTTCCCCTACAATACTCTATATAGTGTGGCAATCTGGATTTGAAAATAATTTCAAAGATGTTTTTGTATTATTCCAGAGCCTTGCAATATAATATTTGACACATCAAAATGTTATGAAATAACTATGTGAGTACCATAATTCAAAAGTTCAACAGTGGCAGCAGGGATATAACTCAGTGGTAGAGTGTGTGCTTAGCATGCCCAAGATCCTGAATTGGATCCTAACAGATGCCACCCACAAAAAAATGTCAATTGAAATTGTTTTGCACCTAATTTAACTGGTTATATGTGTGTGTGTGTGTGTGTGTGTGTGTGTGTGTGTATGTGTGTGTGTGTGTGTGTGTGTGTGTGTTGGAGTGGGTTAGTTTTATCAGACAAGAATATGTTGGACTTGAATATATTCTGAAATTGCATTTTCTCAGTGCTAGGGTAATTCTTGGCTTTAATTTAGGAAATTTTAAAGGCTGAAATAACTTTTTGTGATCATTTGTAGATACCAATCTGTCGTCCCCAGTATGTCTTAAAGACTACAGATGAGAGAAAATTTCTCAGAAACATAGAAGTTACATGAGGGCAAGGATCATGTCTATTTTGTACACATCATTCTAAACCCCCTATCCAGTACAATACCTGACTCATATTAAATGCCTAATAAACATTTGTCAAATGAATGGATGGATGAAATACCAAAGCCCCAAGCAAAAACTGTCCCTTAAGAATGTTTTGAGGGGGTTGGGGACATAGCAAAGCAGTAGATCACTTGCCTGACATGCCTGAGTTCAATGCTTGCTATCGCAAAATTAAGAAAAAAAAAAAAGGTTTTGTTTTTGTTTTTGCAGAGCCACAACCCGCTCTTATATCATTTCTGGTTCTCTGCTGATCCTTCTCTCCAAGGATCCAACAGCCCCAGGCCTCCTGTTTCTCTTTTGTTGCTCAGAGCTCTCTACCTTATCATACTATATAAGATTGCTTTCTCCAGGAAGACCCAAAGAGCCCTTACGTAACTATATTTCCACAGCATGTTTGATCTTTGTCAGGAGGAATGCAAACTAGTTAAAGTAATTCACACTAAAATAAGAAGTTATAAACTTAAAGTTTCCAAAAATGTGATGTTGATGAAGGCTGACACATTTTGTAGCAGAATTTTCCTCTCTCTCTTGTAGGGAGAATTATTCTAGGGTAATTCTGCCACCATTCAAGAAATAACAGTCTTTTAAAATTACCTTTATTTAGGCTGGGATGTAGCTCAGTGGTGAAGTGTCTGCCTTGCATCCCCAAAGTCTTGGGTTGAACCCCCAGTTCCAAAAAAGACTAAATAAATAAATAAATAAGATAAAATTACCTTTTTTCCCCCTTACCTCAGATGTAATTGGTGTTTAGCTGAATGTGGTACCACGCACCTGTAATCTTATTCACTTGAGAGGCTAAGGCAGGAAGATTGAAAGTTCAAGGCCAACCTCAACTTAGTAAGACCCTATCTTAAGACAAACTAAACAGGACTGGGAGTGTAGTGCAATGTTTGAGTGCCTAGCATGTACAAAGCCCTGGGTTTGATCCCCCAGCACTGAGAACAAATTTTTTTAGAATAAAATATATATAAAAAGAAGAAATATCCTACCATTCAGAGATACCCATTTTTAATACTTAGGTATTGTCCTTCCAGTCTTTTCTAGGCATGTAGTAATATAATTTTCCAAAATTGGGTCATAAGGAATGCACTGTTTTCATTTAATTATGTATTATTAAATTTGTAAGGTAGTACTATAGAAAGTATAAGGATAGTTAATGGTTTTACACTATTCACTTCAATAGCATTATCATATTTTTAGTTAATCCATTAATCTTGAATATTGGATGACTTCTGCTTTTCAGTATTATAAACAGTAGCAGTTCACTTCCAGACACACAGAAAGAGCAAGCCTGGTTTTTTAACATTGGAACAATAATTTGTTCAATGCTTCTACTTTCAGAGGACCCTAATTGCTTCCAAGGAAAATTGCTTGCACTGGGAAAAATCTTAACAAATACAATTTTACTGATATAATTATAGAATGTTAAATCCTAGAACTTATTTTGTAATCATTCTAGTATCATTTTGACTATGCCAAGAAGAGAGAAATATTTTTCATTTATATAAACCCTAAGGGAATTTATAGAATGTTCACATGAAAAACTCTCTAGAAAACAAATGTCTCAGTTTTTAGGAGAAATTAAAAATGACTGTTGTTGTTTTCCTTTTAGGAAGACCTCTCTCTTTGCAAAAATCTTAGTGTTTTATATTTATATGATAATCGTATTAGTCAAATCACTAACCTGAATTATGCCACAAATCTGACCCATCTGTACCTACAAAACAATTGTATTTCATATATAGAGAACCTCAGGTCATTAAAGAAACTGGAAAAACTGTAAGTGCTTTTATTTTTTAATAATGTTAACTGTTTGTCATCCTTAGAGTATATATTTTATGTAGGCAGGCATTTCCATTTTCTGCATTGTTTCACAAGTAAATTTAATATGTAATTGAGTCTGATTCTCACATATGTTTTGTGGAACAGGCTTCAATTTTTATTTTCTTACATATTGTTATTCATATGAAATAAACTTTCACATGTAAACTGAACAATTTATGTTTTATTAAGCTTGATGTATCTTTCTTTTTTGGTGGAGTAAGTTGTATTATGAACTTATAGGGACACCTAAAACATCCTCCTATGACTTAACTAGTGAAAAAAGTTTCCATGGAACCCAGATAAGTGCTGTGCCTTTCAGAATCACATGACTCAAAAGATCAATGTCATAGAATTGATCATGTTCATGTACATTTGATTGTAAAAAGGCATTTACTGCCTATAGTAATTATAATTAGGCAATGAAGACTGGTAGATCCACATTTCCCCAGCCTAGAATAACTACCATGCTTCACAAAAGTGGACCAAAGGCCTCATAATGGGGACAATAAGAGCAGGGTGGGGAATGCTCATTAAAAATGACTGGGTTCTTGGGAGGGAGGTAAGAATGGAGGAAGGACTGTATAGAGGGAAAAGAGGGGTGGGAGGGGTGGGGGGGAGGAAAAAATAACAGAATGAATCAAACACTATTATCCTATGTAAAAGTATGACTACACAAATAGTATGCCTTTACTTCATGTACAAACAGAGAAACAGTATGTATCCCATTTGTGTACAATAAAAATAAATTTAAAAAAAAAGACTGGGTTCCAACCTAGATATCTAAATCAGAATTTCTGGGAGTTATGCCAAAAAATCTTCATTTTTAAACCTACAGGTGATTCTCTATACCCTAACACATGAAAAGCCCTGGTAGATAGTTTACTAAGGACTGTCTCAATTCTCACATTTTAGAAAAAGTAAAAATATATTTCTTAGACTAACTTAAGTGTAAAAATATAATTTATTGCTATTTAGATAAACCTTTCATAGATTCAATATAGAAGTATAGTATTCTGTGTATATAATTTTCACACAGCTGAGTGATTTTATTACACTTTTATTATGTGTAAAGACCGTAGCATTCTTGGGGTTGGGGTTGTGGCTCAGTGGTAGAGTGCTTGCCTAGCACGTGGGAGGCACTGTGTTCAATTCTCAGTACCACATATAAATAAATGAGTAAAATAAGGCTCAATCAACATCTAAAAAATATTTTTTAAAAAAGACCATAGCATTCTCAGAGTCTATTTAGAATTATGTCTATGTTTCAGATATCTGGGAGGCAATTACATTGCTGTCATAGAAGGTTTAGAAGGATTGGAAGAACTAAGAGAACTTCATGTTGAGAGTCAGAGGCTTCCCCTTGGAGAAAAGCTTCTATTTGATCCAAGAACTCTTCGTTCTCTGGCAGTAAGGCCACATTTGAATATTTTGACAAAGAATATAATGATTAACAAGTTATAATGGAACTGGGACATGGTGAAGGTATATTTGGACACTGCAAGTTCTCTTCCTGTTTGTATGACAGGTTGAGAGCTTGAGGACTGAAGCTGCTTTTCCCACATTATGTCTCAGTGTCACGATACTATAAAATAGGATAGGAATGCCCACCTCCTAGATAAGTAAATGAATATGGAAAGGTTATGTAAATTTAAGTTCTAATGCAGATGATAAGTCATTCATAATTTGGGCCTTGGTGATTATCATAGCTTAAAATTTTAAATTTTAGAGAAAAGTCTAAGGAAAAAGGAATGCATAATTATTTGGCAGCTTTTAAACAATGCAGAGAAATGAACTAGTTTTTATCCCATCCTCTCATGATCATCTGTAAGCAACCACAGCTCAACCTCAACTGCTCCAATTAGACAGACCCGACTGTGGGGATGGCTAGTTTTAGTGGTGGAAAACACCACTCAAAACATTTTTACTAGCTCAATTTTTACATGGATTCAAGCAGATTCTGAAGTTCTAAATATGTCATAATTTTTTCAGGTTTATTTCAAGTGATGTATCAGGAAATATTTTTTCTAAAGGTTGATCAGTGCAGATCCTCAGTGGTATACTCAATCTTGGTAGAGATTTCTGTGCCTCAGATTTAAGATGCCTTTGATTTAGTGTTGCCATATTGTATATTTAAGTCCTCATTAATAGCTTACATCAAAATTCTTATTAATTAGCTTACTGTTATTTCAAGTGACTTTTGAATATATGGACAGTAAAGAGAAACCACTATAGAGAGGCAAATATAAACATAAAAACCAGATATTTGTTCTTGCTTGGTTATCCTTCCTCTTCACAAAAACAAAGATAAAAATTATCTCTTCCTATGTAAAGCACAAATCTTAATGATATTTAGCACAAAATATAATTTGTTTAAATTACAATAAGCATTTTTCTGTTTTCAACATTGTGTTTGGGGGAGCATCTTTTTTTTTTTTTTGGGTGCTGGGGATCGAACTCAGGGCCTTGTGCTTACAAGGCAAACACTCTACCGACTGAGCTATCTCCCCAGCCCCCTTTTTTTTCTTTTTTTATTCTTGGCTTCTTTATTCTGTAAATCTTTTATTATGGAAGAGGAAAATAAAAATGTATGGAGAAACTACAGGCAAAACCAAAATTTACATCACATACTATGTTCTGAAAGTTCCATCCAAAAATAAATAGCACTAAAACAAGATCCCCATGGTTTATTTTCTTGCATAAAAAGCAAAACAACCTGATAAATCTTACAACTTCTTAAGAATTCGTATTTTTATTTCCTATGTATAGTATTTAACCTATTTACTAATGCTAATTTAGTTATTTTTCTTACAGAAATCCCTCTCTATACTGAATATCAGCAACAATAATATTGATGACATAAGAGACTTAGAAATACTGGAGAATCTTAATCACCTTATAGCAGTCGACAACCAACTTATACATATAAAGGTAGTATAAAGAAAATTAATTTTAAATATTTACATGAAATGGTGATTGAAAAGTATGTTTTGAAATATCTATAAAATATATCACTTTTAAAATTTAATGTGGATCTGTTTTAAAACTATCTTGTGAATCTCTTCTTTTTAATATATTTATTTGTATAATTCTGCTCTCTTACCTGGTTTTCTTCTCCATATCCCAAGTCCTCCATCTTTTACCAACAGAATAAAAGATTCTCTGAGAATAAATTATATGCTTTTTCCTGTCTGCATCATGTATCCATCAAACTTTTCCTTCTAGACTAGATTTCTTGCCCTTTGATCTCCCAATGAATGAACTTCTAGTAACTGTGACTACACCTGAGCTCTCTCCAGGTTGCTCCTATTTGAAGAACCACCCTGGGTGTTGAATTTATTCTACTTTGTACTAGCTATATTCATGCCATGTTATATCATATTGTGCCACATTCATTCAGTTACTCATTTATTTGAATATGAACTGGGCGCCTACATATTTGTCAGGTATTGTACCGCAGAAGAAGGAACAATTCAGTTCCAGGTCTCAAGAAACTTACAGTAAACAAATAATGATACTACAGTGTCATCCTGTTTAGTATGGTAACCCAAACATAACAGCCTAGGCTTGGCAAAGCTTCCTGGAAATAATTACCTGTGAGTTGAGTCATTGCTCTGACCTCAAAGTTTCTGTTATGGCAGTGGGATGCACTGTGGTATCATTTATTGACATTGACATAGGAATCACAGGAGGAAAAATGAGCTTCTTTATCCCACATACAGAGATCTTGTTTTCAGAGCTACTTTCAAACAGCATCAGCTTTATTTACAAATTCATATCTATTGACTGATCCATCCCATAACTATTATAAGCAGTAAATTGTGAAAATAAATATATGTATTCTAGTACAAATGAATTCCTCGAAATATCCAAAATTTCACTGAACAATCAGGGTGGATGTTTAAAAAAGACCACACAGCAAGTCCAACTCAAGTAGTTGTTTCAACTTACAACATGAAAGATTTAAGTATTTCACTAAACAAATTCTAAACTCAAAAATATTTTAATTTTAGAGTTATTTTCTAATCTTATTTATTGAGCATTTTATATTTGTTATCAGAATTTTCATTTTCTTATATATATACATGTATTTATATACATACATGTATGTATACATTTCTTATATATACACACATATGTATACATACACACAGTACATGTGATACTATTCAAAGTGACAGAACCAGAATTGGTTTTTTTATTGACAGAGAAGACCTGGACTATGTACAATATTCCATATTCACCCCTCCAAGAAATGGAAACAGTGGTCAAGCAAAGAATTTTGCCTTTTCTTAAGAGAGAATAGTGGAAGATTCCAATCTTCCAAATTGGCATCAATCTTAAGTGCAGGATAAGTATTTTCCCTAAATGTTTTTCTGAACCCAGGTCTTAAGCACAATGCTTAGCAAATAATCTATAATAAATGGTGAATATATAAATGTGTCTTAATGTAATCCAAATAGTTATTATCATAATTATGAAGTTCATTGTAGTTATTGCCATTACTTTAAAAAAAATTTTGTAGTTGTAGATGGACAGAATGCCTCGATTTTATTTGTTTTTTATTATGTGGTGCTGAGGATGGAACCCAGTGCCTCATACAAGCTAAGCAAGTGCTCTGCCACTGAGCTACAGCCCCAGCCCTGCCATTACTTTTAAAGTCTTATTCTATTATGCTTTTAACTCTGAACAGAGAAGGAAAGTTTGATAACAGGACAAAACTGCTAGGCTCCAAATGATCCCAGTGGACATTTTCCTGCGTGACCTTATGATCAAACTGTTTTGTCTACAATGATAACTCAGGCCATGCTAATAACAGATAGCCAGAATAAAATTGTAACCACAGTCTAACAACCTATATCTAGCTCAATTTCTGACACATTGCAGTTGCTCAATAAATAATTGTTGAGTGAACAATGAGGCAACAGAATAATATGAGATTAGAGAGAAAGGTATATGGGCCAGATCATCAAGGTCCTTTTAGAACATAATCGTAATTCATAAAATGAAATTCTGATTTCATTTTAAGTGTACTAGAAAGCCAACCAAAGGATTATATTTTTTAAAAGGATTTCTCTACTATGTGAAAAATGAGTTTCAAGAGTGACAGCAAAGATATCAGGAAACTATTGCAGAAACTAAGTAAAATGGTTGCTTAGCAATGAAGAAGAGTGGGTAGATTGGATGTTTATTTTTAGATAAAAACCTATGGAATTTATTTGAGTAGGATGTGGGCATATAGAAATGAGAAGAATCAGGGTTGACTAATAGGTTATTGTGTGAGGAAATGGATAGACAGTGGAAGCCTTTATGAATTGGGGATACTAGGGAAGGAATAGATTCCTTCTCTTGCATTGCCTATTGGATATTGAAATGGACATGTCAAATAGATGTCTGGAGTTCAATGGAGAGGTAAGATAGATGAATTTGAGTCAACAGCATTCACATCACATTCAGAGTCCTGGGACTGGGTGAAACACAGAAAAGAGGAAGGATAAATAAGGTCAAAACCAAGCACAGAAACACACCAACATATAGAGACCAGTTAGAAGAGAATGCTAGTTAGAGGCTTTTAGAAGACTAGTTAGGAGTCAATGATTTATGAGAACAGAAAAATGAGCTTCAAGAAAGAGGAGGTGACCACTTGTGTTGAATGAAATTCAGAGGTTAACATGAGAGCAGATAAGAGGTTAACAGAAATGTACTAAATTTATCAAGAATGAGAGTATGTCTGGTAAAGTACCATGCTTTTGGCATGTTTCAGGATAGAATGCAGGGGTTTTACACTGGTTTTCTCTTCTTCTTCTTCTAACTAAAGCCATATAAACCTGTTAGAAATTTCTTTCCATGTGATATGGTTTGAGTTTGTTCCTCAGAGGTTCATATGCTAGAAGCTGGGTCTTCAGTGTGGCAGTGTTGAGGTGGTAGAACCAGGTAAAAAGTGATTAGATCATTGGGGCCCACCTTCAGAAAGGATTATGTTCTTGAGGGACCTAGGTTAGTTCCTATGAGAATGAGCTATTTAAAAAACAAACAAACAAATAAACAAACAAAAAACCCTGGTCCCTGAATCTCTCTGGCTTCCTGTCTTGCAATGTGATCTCTCACTCTTGAATTGTGTTCCCACCATGATGCCATCTTGACTTCTTGTCCTGTAGCCAGAGAGTCCACACCAAAGCCAAGCAGATCTTGGACCTCCAAAATTGTTAACTAAATAAAGCTCTTTTCTTTATACCTTACCCAGCATCAGACATTTTGTTATAGCAGCAGCAAATAGATTATACATTATTCTCCATTTTATAGTTTGAGAAACTTCTTTCATGGCTTATCAGGGAAATACTTTCCTTATACCTGAACTTTCAATGCATAAGCTAAAGGGCAAAAGGAGAGAAAATTAAAAGACTGCCTAGATAGAATACCTTAATAAAGTTATAGGGGACAAGTTTAATCTGTGAAGAAGTTGAACTGGAGAGGCTGTGAGTTAAAAATCATAACAGAGGGTAATGTTGAAAAATGAGAATTTAGTGAAAGACTAAATACTGAAATGTTAGAGAGCCAGTGCTTGCCTCCCTTGGATGTACACAAACCAGGCTCCCTGCCTTGTGTGTCTTAAAAACCCTAAGCAAGAGTTGTGCTTTAGGGAATCTGACTATCCCAAAGAAATCATCCTCAATTTCAACACTTAAGCGTACCACAGGGAATATACCCAGATACCTGACCAATTGCTGTATCAGGAGACTGACTGGGAAATAAAAGGGATTCATAACCTTGAAATAAAAACAGGATTCCATTTTTTTAAAGTAACATTAAGTGAATAAGAGAGAAAACTTAGAAATTAAAATAGGATAGGAGAAATCAAACATTCATATAAATTTAAATGATAAAACTGAAGCAGTTTTCCAAAAAGAACTAAAAAAGAATGGAAAATGAACAAGTAAAAAAGAAACTTAAAAAATTAATTCAAGAAATTCAATATATGACTAATAAGAGTACCAAAATCAGAGAATAGCTTTGTGCTACTGTAACCAAATACCTGAGACTGGATAATTTATAAGAGTAGAAATTTATTTCTCACAGTTCTGGAGCCTAGTAAGTTTAAGATCATGGCACCAGCAGATTTGGTGTCTGGTGAGGCCTGCTCTCTGCTTCTAAGATTGTACTTTGTTGTTGGATCCTCTAGAGGAGATGAACACTGTATCTTCATGTGGTGTAAGGGACCCTTTTATAAGGCATTACTCCATTCATGAGAGTTTTATCTTTATGAATTATTTTCACCTCCTAGAGACCCCATCTCTAATGTATCACATTAAATTTATCACATTAAATTTCAACATATGAATTTTTGGGGATACATTTGGATCATAGCAATAGTTGTAAGGATAGGGAAAGAAAATTACATTGAAAAATTATATAATGGGCCATGAACAAGAGCCAGAATCACCCTTCACAAAATACAAATAAAAAACTAGCCAAAATATGTAAAACAACTTTTCAGACTTTGAACAATAGGCAGCACAAGCCTGTGTTTCCTAACACAAGAACAAATCAGGTGAGTACTATGTTATCTCAGCTGTCTGCCCGAAGGCACTTTTCAGGCCACCATGCAGGGAGAGAGACAGCAAATAAGAACTATGAGGATGTAAATCATAACTGGAGAAAGATTCATTAAGGAAAAAAAAGTGTCAAAAATGGCATGGAGAAGACAGGACTTTTAAAAAACTATTATAAATGTATTTCCAAATTTAAAGAAGTCATGAACACAAGAAGAGAAATAATAAATAGGAAAAAAGTTACTTCTAAAGCTGAAAAATGTATCTAAGATGAAAAATTCATTGGACTGAATTGAGTGAAATCAAAAGCTAGAGCATTGGGGACTGGGGAGATAGCTCAGTTGGTAGAGTGCTTGCCTTGTAAGCACAAGGCCCTGGGTTCGATCCCCAGCACCCAAAAAAAAAAAAAAAAAAAAAAAAAAAAAAAAAAAAGCTAGAGCATTAAAAAAGATAGAGCATTAGACCCATCCAAACTGAAATATGGGAAGAAAATAAGCACTAAAAAAGAAAAAAGAAAAAAAGAGAAAGAAAAAAATGAGCAGAGCCTCAGTGAATTGTAGTAGAGCATTACAAGTATTCAAATATGTATTTAAATGAAGTTCTAGGAGAAGAAAAGGAGCAAGAACAGAAAATACCTTCGAAAAAATAGAGGCCTCAAGGTACCCACAGCAGTTAAAACTGTCTTGAGGGCTGGGGTTGTGGCTCAGTGATAGAGTGTTTGCCTAGCATGTGTGAGGCCCTGGGTTTGATTCTCAGTACTGCATATAAATAAATTAAATAAATAAATAAATAAATATCCATTGACAACTAAAAAAAATATTTTTAAAAAACTGCCTTGTAGGGCTGGGGATATAGCCCGGTTGGTAGAGTGCTTGCCTCGCAAGCACAAGGCCCTGTGTTCAATCCTCAGCACAGCAAAAAAAAAAAATAAATAAATAAAAAAAAAAAAAAAAAAAAAAGAACTGTCTCATAAAGAAGAAAAAAACTGGAGGATTCACACTTTCCTATCCAAAATTTACTACAAATGTATAGTTACCAAGAGAGTATAACACTGTCATGAGTACATACATTAAGTGTACTCATAATTATTCAGTGGAATGGGATTGGGAATTGAGAAATAAGCCCTCATATTTGTGGTCAACTGATTTTTGACCAGAGTGCCAAAACGATCCAGTGGGGGAAATAGTCTTTTCAGCAAATGGTGCTTAGATAATTGGATAGCCACATGCAAAAGCATCAAACCAGATTTCTTCCTTATATTACAAATAAAAATTAATTCATAATGTAATAACTAAAACTATAAAACTCTTACAGAAAAATGTAGAGATAAAAATTCTTGTCATAATGGTGGTACTGAAGATCAAACCAAGATCCTTATACAAGGAAGCTAGGCAGGCATTCTACTATTGAGCTACATTCCCAGCCCTAAGATAAATCTTTATGACCTTGAACTAGACAAAGACTTCTCTTAGGTATGACAACAAAAGAATAACCAAAAAAATTTTTAAAAACCCAAATAGATATACTGGACTTTAATAACTAAAAACTTTTGTGTCTCAAATGGTATTGTTGAAAAGCTGAAAAAGACAAGTCACAGACAAGAAGAAAATATTTGTAAATGCCGTGTCTAATAATAGACTTGGAACTGGAATATTTAAAGAACTCTTACAGCTCAATAGCAAATAAGCAAACAATCCAGTTTTAAAATGATCAAAGGACTTGAAAAGATATTTCTACCAAGAAGATATGCAAGTGACCGATACTCATGCAAAAAGATACTCAACATCATTAGTTGTTAAGGAAAGACTAATCAATACCATTCAGATGAACTTTGAAGACACTGTATTAAATACTCCAGTCAAAAAAAAAAAAAAAACTCAAGAGACTGAGAAGCAGAAGGATCACTTGAGGCCAGGAGTTCAAGGATAGTCTGGGCAACATAGTGGAATCCCATCACTTAAAAAACGAAAGAAGTAAGATGGTGGTTGTAAAGGACTCGGGGAAGCTCAGCAGGGGGAATGGAGAGTTATTGTATAATGGATATGAGTTTCAGATGAGATAGATGGTAGTGATGGTTGGAAAACATTATGAATGTATTAAACACCACGAACTATACATTTAAAATGGATAAGATGATAAAATTTTATGTTATGTGTATTTTCCCACAATAAAAATGGGGAAAAATTCCACAATGAGATATCACCTCACCCACTATGGCTATAAATGCTACTATTACTACTACTACTATGACTACTACTATTAATAATAGATAATAAAAAGTGTTGCAGGGCTTGGGAGATAGCTCAGCTGGTAGAGTGCTTGTCTTGCAAGCACAGGCCCTGAGTTCAATCCCCGGTACCACAAAAAAAAAAAAAAAAAAAAAGTTGCAAATATGTGGAGAAATTAGAATTCTCATATATTTCAAAGGGTAATGTAAAATGACTATATTGCTTTGGGAAACAGTTTGGTGCTTCCTTCAAATTTTAAACACAGACTTATCATATGACACAAAATACCACTTCTAGATATACATGAAAAGAAAAGAAAACATGTCTACACAAAAGCTTGTACATGAACATTCATAGTATTCATAATGGCCAAAAAATGAAAACAGTTCAAATTTCCATCAACTGATGAATGGATTAAAAAATGTATTTGTCCATACAATAGAATAATACTTGACAACTAAAAGGAATTAAATACTGGTTCATACTACATCATGAATGAGCATTGAAAACATTATGAAAGAGGACAGATACAAAAGCCCACATATGGTATGATTTCATTTATATGAGATGTTCATTACAGGTGAATTTATAGGGTTGGAAGGTTGGGAGAAGATAGGAAGTGATATTAATGAGTACGGGTTGTTGTTTTTTTTTTAAGTAATGACAATGTTCTAAAAGTTGATTGTGCTAATGGTTGTTCAACTCTGTGAATATGCTAAAAATCATTGAATCATACACATTAAAACAAATGGTTATAAGAACCAAACAACATCAAAAGCAATAGGAAAGAAACAATGCCCCCCAAATCTTCAAATATGAGAAAAGTATAATTTCTAGATACATGAGACTCAACAAAACCCAAGCAGGACAATCCCAAAGAAAATTACACCAAGGTGCACCATCATAAAATTGCAAACAGTCAATTGATTATAAGAATATCTTAAAAGCAACCAGATATTTTATGTACAAGGAAAGATAAGAATTATAGACAGGGCTGGGGATGTGCCTTAGTGGTAGAGTGCTTACCTAGCATTCAGGAGGCCCTCAGTTTGATCCCCAGCACTGCAAAAATAAAAATAAAAACAAAAAACACAACATATTTTTGTTAAAAGCAATGTGAGCCAAAAGACAATGGAACATCTTTCAAGTACTAACACAAACAAAAAAACCCCATCAACTTAGAATTATATATCCAGAGAAACTATTCTTTTACAAAGAAAGGCAAAACATTGTTCTCAGAAAAATAAAACCTGAGAGAATTTGTCCCTGGAAGACCTGCACTATAAAAGATTAAAGCAAGTTTTTCACACTGAAGAAAAATATGGTAATAGATGGAGGAGCTTTTCATGTAAACAAGGGAATGGAATGTTGAAAATGCAGATGTAGATCAAATATAAAAGATTTTTCATATTTTCTTAAACAGGTAATTGTTGAAAGTGAAAATAAACATTTATCATGGAGTTTGATATATAATAATGATAATATACAACAATGTACATTTAATGACAATACAATATATGTAATACAATGTACATAACAATATCCTAGGGGGGGGCTGGGGAGATAGCTCAGTTGGTAGAGTGCTTGCCTTGCAAGCACAAGGCCCTCGGTTTGATTCCCCAGTACTGCCAAAAAAAAAAAAAAAAAAAACAATACCCATACCACAGGTGGAAAAAATGATGGTATGCTATTATTAAGTTTCTGTATGTGAAGTAGTATCCTATTATTTGAAGGCAAACTGTGCTTATTTAGAGATTGTTTTAAATTAAAAGTAAGATTATAGAAAATGTATAATAGAAACACAAAACAAAGAAGGCTGTAGTGACTATATTAATATAAGACAAATAGACTTTAGAACAAGAAACAGGAAATAAGGAAAATCTTTAATGATAAAAAGTGCCAATCCATCAAGTAGATGTAGCAATTCTTAAATGTTTATGCTCCTAATAACAGAGTTTCAAACTGAATGAAAAACTGACGGAAGTAAAAGGAGAAATAGACAAATCCAAATTATAACAGATTTCAACACTCCCTCTTAGTAACTGATAGAACAAACAGATGGCAAACCAGTAAGGATTGAAACAACTTGGTACAGCACAACCAAGCATCTTGATCTAAAGTTTGTCATTATGCAACACTCCATCTAACAATAGGAATGGAAGTGTTCACCGAAATAGCCCATATTCTGAACTACAGAGCAAATCACAATAACTTTAAAGAACTGAAATTATACAGAGTATGTTGTTTGACCACAATGGAATGAAATTAGGAATAAAAAATAAAAAAGGTTATCTTTTTTTTTTTTTTAATCCAGGGGCACTTAACAACTAAGCCACATCTCTAGCCCTTTTCTTTGTATTTTGTTTTAAAACAGTGTCTCACTAAATTGCTTAGGGTTTCACTAAATTGCTGAGGTTGACTTTTGAACTTAAAATCCTCCTGCCTCAGCCTTCTGAGTTGCTAGGATTATAGGTGTGTGCCACAGTGCCCAGCAAAAAAGGTTATCTGTAAAATCTCAAAAGGCTATCTTTAAAATCTCCAGTTGATTCTAAAATTTATAAGCAAGAGACTTAGAATACTAAAACAACATTTGTCACATATTTGGAAATTTTAAAATACAATTTTAAATAACCTCTGGGTCAAAGAAGGAATCACAAGGGAAACTAGATAATATGTGAACTAAATGTAAATGAAAAGAAAACATTTAAAAATTTGTGGAATGTGGTAAAGTAGAATGAAATTTATAGCTTAGAATGTTTACAGTAGATAAAAAAAAAAAAAAAAAAAAAAAAAACAACCTCGATGTAAGCATCCATCTCAAGAAGCAAAAAGCTAACTGTAGTGACACACACCTGAAATCTCAGCAACTCAGGGCACTGAGAGGAGGAATGCAAGTTGAGGGGCAGCCTGGGCAACAAGGCAAGACGCTGTCTCAAAGTTAAAAAGGATTGGAAATGTATGTAGGTTAGTGGTAAAGCACCGCTGGGTTCAATACCCAGTACTGGCGGGGGGGGTGGGGGGGGACAGGGGGAAGGAGCAAGAAAGATAAATGCAAACTAAATTCAAAGTAAGTAAATTTTGAATTTACTTACAAATATTAATACAGCAAAAATTAATGAAATAGATAACCATTAGAGAAAAATTAAAAGCTGGTTCTTTGAAAATGTAAATAAAATCAATAAACTAGCTAGGCTGATTAAGAAAACAAAAGAAGCCACAAATTAACAATATTAAGAATGAAAAAGATATCTCTATACTTAAAAGGATAATAAGGGCATGTTGTGAAGAACTCTATGCCAATAAGGTTGACAACTCAGATAAAATAAATTTCTTGAAAGACGCAAGCAAATTGCCAAAACTACCTCAGGAAGAGATAAAAAATCTGATTAGTTCTATATATACATATTTCACAAATAAAAATCTTTTCAAGATCAAATTACAGATTTATAGTCTAAGTCCTCTTAAAATCTTTAGTTACCTATAAAACAAAAGTATATATATCTGACCTTATTAATGAAAGAATATCTGTAAAATTGTAAACTTAAAAGGTTGTGGAAGTACATTAGGGTATGAGAAAACTAAATATATAAACTTTGCTTTATGGCAACTATGTATTACCTGTTAAATAAAATAGTATCAGGGTTTTTTTAAGCCTTTCATGTAGAACTTGACAATTTTAGTGATACAATGTTGACTATATATTGTACTTTATTTGTATTAAATATAGGTAACATATGATTCCATTGTTTATGCTTACTGGACCCAATAGTGGATAAGTTTTCGGGGCAGTGCAGAGTTCAAGAAGAAAATTGAGAAATACTATGAAGTTCAAACTGTGGCAGAACTTATAAATTTGGTTATTAGCCTTAAATAGATTAGAAATGAAAGAGGGGTTTATTTCCCAAACCCCTTGAGTTTATTCTCAGTATTAATAGAACTCTTATGAAGAAAAATTTGCAGAAGTACTATTTTAGTTAATTAAGGGCTTATATGTGTGTGTGTGTGTGTGTGTGTCTGTGTCTGTGTGTCTGTCTGTATGTATCATTCTATTACTCTTAGCAAATAACTATTAGATGTATTGATTATAATAAGATCTAACTGTCACAGTTACAATGACAAGTCTGGCAACTGAGCTTTGTTGACATTAAAATAACATGGCAAGAAATTTTGGCAGTAAAAAATTCTTATCCAAATACAGTATGTAGCTAGCACTGAGAAGAGGTTTTTATAAAGTTTTTACAGCTATCTTTCCAGAATTAGAAGCCTGGGTTCATTTGGAGACATGGACTCTTATTTATTTGGAGAAAGAAGTTGATTCTTAAATTTGATTCAAAGTAATGATTATTATACCTTTTGTAATGCTTCCTTCTTGAGGTTCTTTTCTCCTGAACAAAGCTTAATCTGTTATGATCAAAATGTTATTTGAAGCAGGTGAAATATTCTAACCTCAGACTTAGTTACAAAGCACTGATTTTTTTTCTCTTGATACAACTGTATGTAATTTTGTTACATTAGTGAGTCTTACTTTGTTTATTATTTCTAAGAACCCCTCACTGTATTGCCCAGATAAAAATTTAAGTGATATTTATTTGAGTCATATTATAAAGGGACACAGTTATAGTCAGGTAGAGTATGTTTTACTCTATCAATTCATCCAAAAATTAATTTAAAAAAGGCTTGTTCACTTTAAAAAAGAAATAAAAAATAAAACCTCAGCCTTTACATCATACACAAAAATTTACTCAAAATGGATCATATCTAAATTTAACTGCTAAAATATAAACTTCTAGAAAAAATGGATTAGAGAAAGAGTTTAGGTATTAAAAAAGCATGATCCATAATAACTGATAAACTGGGCTTCATGAAAATTTTTCTTTGAAAAGTTTTTCTCTTTGGAAGACATCATGAATGAAGTGGTAAACCACAGACTGAGAGAAAGTATTAGCAATAAATATATCTAAAAATTTGTTTCTAGTGTACATAAAGAACTCTTAGAATTCTTTAGCAAGAATACAGCTAATATATTTAAAATGGACCAAAATTTTCAACAGTAACTTTATAAAAGGACATATATCAGCGATCAATAACACAAGAAAAGATGCTCAGTATAATTATTCTTCGGTAAAATGTACACTAAAATCAAAATGTGGTACCACTGCACATCCAGTAAAATGACTAGCATCAAAGAGGCTGACAATATCAATTGTGAATGAGGAGGTGGAGCAAATGAAACTCTCACCTGCTGAGGAATATGTAAAATGGTACAACAACATCACTGGAAAACAGTTTGATAGTTTCTTAGAAAGGTAAACATGGACTAACCATTTGACCCACCAATCCCACTCTTAGGCATTTAAACACTCCAGTGGAATCCAAACCTGCATCCATACACATACCTGTAGCAAACCGGTATAGTAATTGTATTTTCATTATTGGAAACAATCAAATTTCCTTCAAATGGGGAATAGATTAACCGTATTCCATACAATGGAATAGTACTCTGCAATAGAAAGGAACAAACTAGTGATGCACACAATGAATTTTTTTAAAAAAGACAATTTTTTAAAATTCATTATACGCAAATGGGGTACAACTTTCTCTGGTTGTATACGAAGTAGAGTTGCACCATTTGCATAATCATACATGTACATAGAGTAATGATGTTTGTCTCATTCTATTATCTTTCCTTCCCTCCACCACCTCCCCACTTCTCATTTTCCTCTATACAATCCATCCTTCCTCCATTCTTGCCTCCCTGTGCCTTCTGTATTATCATCTACTTATCAGAGAAATCATTCAACCTTTGGTTTTTGGGGATTGGCTTATTTCACTTAGTAGGATATTCTCCAACTCATTCATTTATCTGCACATGCCATAATTTTATTCTTCTTTATGGCTGAATAATATTCCATTGTGTATATATACCACTGTTTCTTTATCCATTCATCTATTGAAGGGCATCTAGGTTGGTTCCATAATCTAGCTATTGTGAATTGAGCTGCTATAAACATTGATGTAGCTGTGTCACTGTAAACATAAGTTAAATAAGCCAGACACAGAAAGAGTACATACTAAACTCTTTTATTAAATACTGTGTGTAATATGTAAAACTTACATATTTTATATACCATTTTTTAAAAACTTTTTTCTTTTTTTATTGCTAAAGATCAAACTCAGGGCCTCATACATGTCAGGCAAACACTCTAACACTGAGCCACATCCCCAGCCCTCACACTAAACTCTTGAAAAATAAAAGCAAATGTATACAGTAACACATAGAAAGTCATTGGTTGCTTAATCAAGGGAATGGGGAAGACTTTGACTGGAAAAGACCATGAGTGAATATTTAGGGATGATTGAAATGTTCTGTATCTTGATTATAGTGATTGTCATATGAATGTATATGTTTGGTCATTTAAGTGGATGAATTTGTTGCATGTAAATGATAATTCAGTAGTTGATTTTAAAATAATATTTAAAAATTATCAGAACCAAACAACAAAAACTTGCATAATGAAACTGTCTCCGAAAATGCCCAGCATACTGGATGAAAACTGACCCTCACAAAGGTTCATCCTTAAAATTTGGGGGACACCAGCAGAAAGGAAGAAGAATATCCTAAAGATTTCTACAGAGAAAAAGAGGATCATAATATAAAGAATCAAAAATCAAATGGATTAGAGTTGTCCAACTTTTCAATATGGAAGACAGTAGAACAATACCTTCAAAAATTTGAGGGAGGGGCTGGGGAGATAGCTCAGTCGGAAGAGTGCTCGCCCCGCAAACACAAGGCCCTGGGTTTGATCCCCAGCACCGCAAAAAAAAAAAAAAAAAAAAAAATTGAGGGGAAAATATTCTCAGCCTAAAGTTTATATACTCATTAAATGTTCAATCAACTATTAAGTATAACACTATTAAGTATTAAGCACGTGTGTTCTCAAAAAAATTTATATCTTACATGCCCTTTCTCAGGCAGCTCTTGGAAAATGTGTTCTACCTAAAGAGGAGAGTTAACTAGGAAAAAGGAAGGCATGTATCTAGGAAAAGGAGAAAAGTCTAAGGAAATTCCCAGAGGGAAGTTAAAGAGAAGTCCTAGGACAGCAGCTGTATATTAGACTATAGGGCAACCAGCCCCTGCCTTAACAGGCTGAACGGGTAACAAGCACAGAGAAAAACTGAATGAATAATTAAACATTTTTTAACTGTACAAAAAATAAGTAATCATGATGTAGTATGTAATTTAGCTGTGAACAATATTTACCTGTAAAGTTGTGAGCTTTAGACTACAGTTAGTGGATATTAGTTTTCTAGTACCGTTTTATAGTATAGTCACTGAGTATTAGTAAACTTTTCTATTGATATATAATTATCTTGACATAATGAGACAAAAGAAGTGTAGTAGGAATTGGAGGTGGTACTTGTGACTATTAGATCACCATCTTCCACAGTAGGAATTCGGTAGATAAATATGTAAGATTTAAAACCAATAAATAGCTGTTGTTATTTAGCAAAAAGGAGGTAAATTTGTGTAAAAACTGCTGAGTTGGAAGTTGATTTGTCATAAGCCATAAGGTACTCTTAGGTTTTATTGTCAACATTACAGACTTATTTGACATTTTTTAAAAAACGCATTGAGTGCAACTTTTTATTTATTTATTTATTTTACTTTTTATTTTTGGCAGTGCTGGGGATCAAATCCAGGACCTTGAACATGCTAAGCACTCTGTCACTAAGCTATACCTCCAGCCCATACTACTATAATTTTTTAACACCTAATATAAAAAAGAATGAATAGTTGGTAAAGAAACCTCGTTAATATGATTCTGATATTTTATATTATTGTATCCCCCATCAGACTGGAAGCACAAAGAATTTTGATTTATTGACTTTAGGATTAATACAAGTGTGCCTGGAATATAGTAGGCATCTACTACATGTTTATAGAATGAATGAATAAGATAACAAAAATATTCAACTATCTAGGGAAAAAATATAAACCATTCTGTAAGTTCAAGTGGTTGGAATATGCCAAGAGTTGCTTTTTCCTCCTGTAGAAGATATCCAGGGATTGAGTATAAAAATTCCAAACCCTTTTACTTCCAGTGTGAAAACACAAACAATTAAAAATGCCTAGGCATTACTTATTAGGAATCTGAATATAGACACTGCCCAGAACACATCAGAAAGTGCTTTTGTGATTCATTTTAAGTCATCCTCTGAAGGCTTAATCAAAGGACAAATTGTTGAAATCCAGCATCAAAATAGTAACTTATTTCTTTGTATGTATTCTAAGGTCAATATCTCTATTTGAGGACTTTAAATTTTCCTTTTCTTTTCTTTTTTCTTTCTTTCTTCCTTTTTTTTTTTTTTTTTTTTTTTTTTTTTTTTTTTTTGGTTCATTTAAGTTGACCCAAACCCACTTGGCATCAAACCCTATACCATGAGGGAGAAATTCTCATGCCATACATAAGGTCACTGACATCCATCTTAAAAGACGTCAGCAATAGACAGCTTTGTGCCACAGGGAAAAAGACTGGACATCATTAGAGAATCCTAACAAAACCACTATAATTACCTAAGGGTTTTAGCACTTAGAGCAGCTGCTTTTACATGAACATCAGTAGGTTCCTCAAATACACCTATAGAAAATATATGAAATAAGACTGGGGGTGTAGTGGTGTAGCGGTAGAGTGCTTGCCTAGCATGCAAAAAGTCCTGCATTTTATCCCCAACACCACACACACACACACACACACACACACACACACAAATATATATATATAACTGTCATTCTTACATAGCAAAGTATAACATTAAAATCATTGCTTTTGCAGATACTTCACTATCATCTCCAAAAATAAAACTTCAAAATTTAAAGTCATTATTCAAATATACAATAAAAAGCTACTTTAGTCATTCATTCTCATTTTATTAAATTTTTTTTGAGATGTTCTTTTTTATTTGGTTTAGTTTGGTCATGTGTGCATGTTTATTAAATGTTATAATAGATTTCCCAGTAATAAGAAAAGTCCTATTAGTCAATTTTATACATGAATTTTTGTGAAGTCTTATAAACTAAAATGTTAAGTGATTTGTATTTACAAAGTTTTTGTCATGAAAAACTCATTTTTAAGTGTTGGCTATAAGAAAAAAATTTAAAATAATGGTCTCTTAGAATGATTATATAACTGAATCTTCCAGTCAGATTCTGGCTTAAGCAGTGAAAAAGAAAAGATATTTCCATAAATTTTAAAGGAACATATATAGCAAGGAAAAAGTACTATATCAGACAACTGAAATCATTGAGCCCCATAGAAATAAAAGAAAAAGAAGAGTGAATTGTGTCACTAGGAAATAGGCAGCCTCCAATAAAGACCATACCCTAGCTAATTTAGTGTCCAAGAACCACAGGGAAATGCCTGCATTAGTAGCCAGGCACAGAAGATAGACCTGTAAAAAGTTAGGTGGCCAAGTGATTTCTGTCCCTTCTTATAGGAATATCATTTCCTTCCCTCTTCTCATTCTCTAGACCTTCGGTTGTCAGGGACACCTTACTCTATGATCTAACCCTACACTCATCTCTGCAAAGCTGATGCTAGTCTAAAACTGCTCCAGAACAGGGACTTCTAGAAGTATTTAGAAAGGGAGCGAGTATGTAGAGAAGGAAATAGAAGAAAAGATCAATTCTGTGTTTCCTCCTTTTTTCATGTCTGCAGCCCTTCTAATTAACAGTTTTTCAAAAACAGTATCATCTTATTTCTGCCTTATAACTCCTGTTCTGATTCTAACATCAGACTCTCTGCTCTTCTATCCATTAGTCTCTTCTTATCCATTCATTGAAAATAACTGCTTCCTGGCAGCACTTGCTAGACAATGGGGGAAATAATAATGAGCAGAAAACTGATATAATCCCTGGCCCTGAGGAACTCTCAGCATGAAGAAGAAAAACATTAACATGTAATCCTGAAAAACAAAGTAAAATTGCTTGAGTATCATAAAGAGAAGTAGGTGGCTCTGAAAGCCTATAATGGGTAATATACCCTCTAGTTATGGAAGTCACTGAAGGCTTCCCTGAGAAGGGATACCTGAACTGGCTCTATGAGGAGAGGACTTACAGGCAAAAGAAATAGCATGTGCAGAGACTCTGAAGAAGGTGGAAGCATGGTAAATATGAGGAATGGGAAGTTGAGAGTGAAGATGGCACTGCGTACAAAGACTGATGGGTAGAAGGTTGCATAGGTTTTTATCCTAAGAACAGGGAAGTCACTTCAAGTGTTTTAAGCCCATGGGTAAAGTAATTAGAAATTAGCATTTTGAAAAGATCTTTATAGTTACAATGTAAAGAACAGATGAAGCTAGAGATGGTGGAAACCTTAATAGGGTGGGGGTGGAAAGAGACTGGAGAGCTGTTTAAGGAGTAAAGTGAATAAGACTTGTTTGTGAGTTGGATATAGGGAATGTGCAAAAGGAGGTCAAGAATGATTCCTGGGCTTTGGCTTTGTACAATGGGAAATAAAGAACCTAACAGTCAGGTTTGGGAGACATGGAGAAGATCATGAGGTTATTTTTGTTTGTTTTTTAATTATACATGACAGTAGTATGAAATCATGAGTTTTGGTCATGTACAGTTCAGGAGGTTTCTGAAACATTTCAGAGAAAATATCAAGTAGACAATTGGACGTATGAGAACACAGCTCAGAGGATAGATCAAAGTGGGAGTCTTTAGTATATGGGTTTAATGATCAATGGAAATGCCATCATGGATGAATTACAGAATGCATGTGGCACTCTTTTCTGTAAAGAGTCTAAGTGAGGAAGTTGATCTAAGTGTAAGTGAAGAAACTGGTTTTTTTTAGCTGTGATTTTACATTCCGCTGTGGTTCAATGAATGGAAACCAATACATTTGAAAGGAATAAATGTAGATTATAGAAAAGGAAGCAAGTGAATTGGTCACTGAAAGTCTGTCACAGGGGATACCTGCTCCTGTTCCTTAATGGGAGCTATGGTGCTCTGGAAAATGCCGATGTCTTATGGGGAGATTCTATAGCATTGTCATGACACAGGTGTTCTTCAATCTTTTTCTCAATTAAATAGTTTTTCTCAATTGTTTCCATGGCCTGACCCAGGCAACAGTCTTTCAGGTATAGCATTGTCTTTTATGTGACCTGCTCTCAGTTTTCAAAAAGCAACTTTTAGAAAACAACCTTTTCACATATTGGGGATGTCTGTGGTCAGAGGCTTATTACACATGGATCAGACATTCATGAAGGATCCATAAAGACTGAAGAAATGTAAAACCACAAATCCATGAAGGAAGTGGTCCACGGAGTAAGATGCTCCACAGAATTAAGACAGGGAAAATCCATGATTGGTCAAGTCTGGCTCAATGATAAAGTTAGCAATGTCTCTTCAGTGGAGCTAGTGTGTGGGAATATGTGATGGTTGAGAAAGTAAAGGCAGTGGCCTAGACTCTTACAACTCCAAATGGAGTTCTAGGACCAGCAGCAGCAGCAATGCAGAATCTCAGTTTCTGTCCCAAACCTAAAAAATAAGAACCTGCATTTGAACAAGATTCCTTGAACAATTGAGAAGTATTGGTCAAGTTTGGCAGTGGTAAGAGCTTGGATAACAGTCAGAGAAGGAAGATTAGAAATGGAAAATCAAAAAGAAAAAAGATCACAAGAGAAAGAGGTGAGGATCAAGAAAACTGACTAAAATGGGGGAAGAAAGCAATATTCTTTCTTTGTTAAGAAAAATGGGAAAAGGGGGTAGAAGAGGAAGTATGAGAGACTAGGCCAATAACTGAGAAAACTTTATGGACAGATAACCTATTTCTACCCAATAAAATTGATGGCAAGGTGAACCACTAAAGAGGAAAGAGAAAAGTTTTAAGCTAAATAATATACAGTTTAGAAACCTCCTTTCTTTAGCTCTTAGAGTTCTAGCTTAAATGTATTTTTGGTTAACATTCCTTTGCATTTTTTTTTTACCTGTAACTTCTTTAAACAGGTATGCATCAATGTATAGAAATATTAATAATGGTGATTTATAGTAAGACTTTTGCATTTCTGCAAGTAGTTGATGAGTATAAGTTGAGTTTTGAACTTCATTAGGGCCAACATTAAATAAATCAGCCAAATCTCAGTTTGCAAAAATGTATAAGCACTTGAAAAAATAATCTTTACCTATAGTTTTTATGTCTAAAAAGTTTGCTAAATCAATAAATGATCTGAAAAATTCATCTCACAGATTCATTAGTGATTTATTTAATTGGTTTTTTGATGACCATTTATCATGAGGTATAGAATCTTCAGAATGAATGGGGGAAATAAAAACCTTGACATGCTTGCCTTTTATATAAAGTAAATATTTGATTTATAGGACACAAATGAACCAACTTCTATGGCCTGTCATGTTTTCTTAGTTTCTAATTTATACAACCTCTGCTCATTATTGATCCTGACAGCAGAGTGGCCCAAAGATAAATTTATTCATTCTACAGTTTAGTCAGGAACAAGCCCAAAATTATAGATTTTCCCAGGCAGATGATGACAGGCAGTCAGGGGGATGACAAATGGCTGTCTTTAGATTTAGTAAGGACAGTTGGGCCAGACGTTTCCAATAAAGATTGAAGCATGCTGGTCAAATACAGGTTCATCAGCGGTCATCATTAATGGTGAGAGAGCATTGCCATGCAGCAGACACCCATACAGGAACCTAAGCACCAGTCCCGCAGAGGAACCAGAATTGGCTCCTCAGTATTTTGCAGCACTCCTCTAAGTGATAGTATGACATGATCATTTATCAAACAGAGACTGTCCAGAAAAGTGTCTGCTTCCTTTAGTAACTTATTGAAGGGCAGGAAAGTGAAAGCATTTTATTAAAGACAGGAAGGCAATGAACAACCAGAGCGTATCCAAAGGGTAATCGTATTTCAGCACAGGATTAGTTTAGTCTTAAATAAACATACACTGCAGGGAGTACGTTGAGGGTCATTTATCAAGTGAGGAATAATTAGCAAAACTTGGAGCACTCTTTTTATCTATAACAATTTAAAGTTCTCATACTGTAATTACTTAACTTTTTGGATGGTGGGCATTGTATTCAGCACTGTAGAAAAAAATGCAATCCCTTCCTTAGAGGTTCTTAAAGTAAGAGTAATACAGTGTAACTCTCTGTTAAATACTGTTGAATAAATGCTATGCAGAGGGCATTGTCTAGGGCCCAAGGCTGAGGGCTGAAGTTATAGTTTGTGAAGAAAGCTTTCTTATAAGAAGTCAATTACTTGTTTGTGAGTGGGTCAGAAGTTTCTTCTTCCTTACTTACAACTTTTTCTGTGTTGGCCAAATTTAAGAGAAAGAGAATTCATTGAGGAGTAACAGGGTAGGCAAAGAGAGAATGAACATATTTCTTATTTACCGCTTTGTTTCCAGCACTGTATATGCCATGACAATTATTGCAATTATCCTCACTTTATAGAGGAAGACATAAACTTGCCTAAGTTCTCACAGTAAGCAACAATGCCTGGGAATTTAGGATTGCCTTTTAAAAAATAAGTCCTATATTTTCACATAGATTATTTATTGGGATCCCTCAGGGTCAAGCACAGACTTAAATTCTGGGTATATATCCAAAGAATATGAAATCATATTTACACTATGTTCATTGCAACATTGTTTGCAATAACCAAGATAGGGAAACAACCGAAGTACATTATCTTTTTGGTATAATTCATGATAGATTAAACATCTAATTTTTAAAATAAAAACCAGAACTTTTTGGCATATATAAGAACTACTCAAAGCATATTCCATTTCTATTTTTTAGTATTTTGTTTTAGGTGTAGGTGACACAATATCTTTATTTTATTTTTATGTGGTACTGAGGTTCAAACCCAGGGCCTCACACGTGCTAGGTGAGCGCTCTACCACTGAGCCACAACCCTAGCCCTATATTTCATTTCTGTTAAATAGCAGTTAAGACAAAAAATTTGTTTAAAAAAGGGTTGAGCCTGGAGCTGCATGCCTGTAATCCCAACACCTCGGGAGATCTGAGACAGGAGGATTGGGAGTTCAAAGCTAGCCTCAGCAATGGCGAGGTACTAAGCAACTCAGTGAGACCCTGCCTCTAAATAAAAACACAAAATAGGGCTGGGTATGTGGCTCAGTGGTCAAGTGCCCCTGAGTTCAATCCCCAGTACCCAAAATAAAAAGTGGGGAGCTGAGATTGTGGCTCAGTGGTGGAGCGCTTGCCTAGTATGCAGGCGGCACTGGATTCCATCCTCAGCACCACTTACAAAACTAAATAAAATAAAGTTAAAACAAACAAACAAAAAAAGTTGAATTCTAAAAAAATTTTTTCTTAAAAAAAGAGGAAGGGAAGAAGGCAAAACAAATGACAAAAACTGTGGGAAAAGGAAGTGACAGTGGATAGGAAAAGAAATCCAATTAGAGAGAAAGAGGCATTAAAGAAGGCAAACTGGCAGAGTTGGTTCTTATGTGCCATTAATCTGTTTTTCCTCACATTCAGTTGAGTTGTAGAACATGAAATAACTTAATTATTCTTTTCTTGTAAGCAATTAAAAGCATGCAAGTATTTATGGTAGAATGTAAAAAATTACACCCAGAGTATTGATGCGAATTTAAAAAGAAGTACCTATACTCAAAAAAGATTATGAAGATATAAAAGTGATCTTTGAGTGATAAAAAGTGATCTTTTTCTTTCCACTTTTCCCTTTGATAAATTCTTTATAAAAGGCATCAAAGTATATTTCTTGCAATGCCAATGAACTATTTACTCAGTATTCTCCAATTGCCTTCATCTGTAAACTTCTATAAATTTCACTAAGAATAGGGCCTCTTCTACAGCACAAATGTTATCTGAGCTGCAGTTTGGGGCCACTTAAGGGAGGTATGACCAAGAACAGTTCTGTGACCCAAGTTAGGATGTCACTTTTTTGCCTCTTCTTTAGTCCCTTCTACTACCAGTATGTCATTTTATTTAAAAACTAGTTATTATGCATCATCTGAGTACCTGACACTGAACTAGAACTCTGTGAAAAACAGTAATTTAAAAAAACAGTAATGGACATTCTAGAAGTATTGAAAATTATGAAATATTTATGGCTTGCTTTTTCTTCTCTAATTTTAGGATTTGGAGTTTTTACTGAACAAGCTGATGAAGCTGTGGAAAATAGATCTAAATGGAAATCCTGTTTGTCTCAAACCAAAATACAGGGACAGATTAATATTGGTGTCCAAATCATTGGGTATGTGTTTTATGTTAATATAACTTTAAAAAAATTTTTTTTAGTTGTCGCTGGACATTTATTTTTATTTATCCATATGTGGTGCTGAGGATTGAACCCAGAGCCTCACACATACTAGGCAAGTATTCTACCACTGAGCCACAACCCCAGCCCCACATTAATATAATTTTCACAGAGAAAGATATCTGTTCAACTTTACAGTTAATTTATCTGCAAGCTTTCAGAAATATAAATATGACATCTTAACCTATGAAATGGTCAGCTTAAAATTCAGTATTTTGAATAAAAGCAAAAGTTAAAATTGCTAAATAAAATACAAAAATATCTGCTGTTAGAAATAAAGCACCAGACTCTTTAAGGATAAAATGTAGATGATACCAACAAAAGTGGTTAGTTATAAATGTGTAAACTTGCTGACCTTTTGCGAAACTTTCATTGGCACAAATCCTCTGATGATCCCAAGAGACTCCTTAGCTCTTGGTTCTGTAGATAAAATTGATCAAGTTTTCACTGTGTGACATTTGCCAAATGTACCCTAAACATATAGAAGTGCCTTTCATTTGAAAGGGGAATAGAATGATGAATTCCTTTATAAAATCCTTAAAAATAATAGCATTCCTGAATATGCACTATAATGGAGGAAATGGACTAAAGTACTTGATCAATAGTGGCCAAGTTACATAGTATCAGACAAGCAGTGCTATCTCACTAAGGAGCCTCATGAGAGGGTTTCCTATAACAGTACCTCGGTGACATGATGTGCTTGAGTTTAAAAATTAGCTGTATGATAAAACCACTTTGAAGCTCATAGCTGTAGTAAACTTTGATTAATCATAATGTTAGTAAACTGATTAATTATAATACTAATGCTGTGATTCTCTGGAAGGAGGATGAAAGGCATATCAGAAAAATATAAGACTAGGGAACAGAGAACACCTAGGGACAACAGTCATATAGTTGTTTTGAGTTTTTGGAGGGGATTTGTTTATTTTTGTTTTTGTTTGTGTGTGTGGTACTGGAGAGTGAACCCAGGAGTACTCTACTTCTGAACTACCTCTTTAGCCCTGCCCCACCCCTTTTTTGGGGACAGGGTCTCACTAAGTTTCCCAGAATGACCTCAAACTTGCAATCCTACAGCCTTAGTCATATAGAGTTTTTAAAAACTCTACAAATGATTCTGCTTGGAGTCTGTCACCCATCCTCCCCTCCCCTCCCATCTCTGCTCACAACACACAACACTGTATGAGTCCACCTTTATTGGCTTGCAGAGTAAAGTAAATACAATTAATGTTTAATGATTAAAAACCTTCCAACATTCATGAGACCACTTCTGGAAACATTTCTCATTATATAATACTATTGGGGGGACTATAAAAGATGTAGAGATAGCTATATTGATTACCAAATAAAGAAGATTTATTCAAAGTTTGTTTTGAATAAATCTTTTCTATGACATGTTTATGATTACAAAACTAATACATATTTTTCTTGTAAAAATACAAAGAAGAAAATAAATATAACTCATAATCCATCATAAACCTGCAGTTAACATTTTAGTATATGTCCTTCCAGGCTTTTTTCTATGCACATATACGCATATAACAAATTCTTTTTGATTTTAGCTTTTCTTATTCCCATTTCTTTCTTTTTATTAAGTGTTAAAAAAAATCAATTGAGGATCTGGTTTGATCCTAGTCCTAGTAAGAAGGACTTCTAGGCAGTCATTTTTATGTTTTATAAGTTAACCATTCTTCACCATATGGAACAAGTCATATATTTGGTTTACTTGACATGAAGGGAAGCAAATTTTATCCTGAAAGCAGCTCAATAAAATAAATCTCATAAGATCTTGTGTCCATTATCTGGCTTCTATACATAATAACCTCAAATAAGATCATTTGCTAAAAATGAGATGGAATCAGGTTAACTGAGGCACAATCCTCCAGTCACTGCTAGTTCTGGCTGGGACATTAACATAAAGAAGAAATTGGCCATGCAGAGTGGTGCATACCTGTAATTGCAGAGATTCAGGAGGCTGAGACAGAAAGATCATAAGTTTGATGCCAGCCTCAACAACTTAGCAAGATTCTGTCTCAAAATAAAAAATAAAAAGGATTGGAGATGTAGTTCAGTGATAAAGTGTCCCTGCCTCAATCCCTAATACAAAAAAAATTATGTTAAAAGACTTGGAGTTTTCATTCCTTATTTTTATAATATGTTGTTTTAAAAAAATTTTTATAGTTGTATATGGACAGAATGCCTTTATTTTATTTGTTCATTTTCATGTGGTAGTAAGGATCAAACCCAGTGCCCCACATGTGCTAGGCAAACTCTGCTGCTGAGCTACAGCCCCAGTCCTATAATAGATGTTTTTTAAAAATATGTATTGATTATACACATTCCCTCAAAAAATACAACAAATTATATAATTATTAATAAAAATTAACCAGGAAAGACATGAATAAGTTAAGTAGTTAAGAAAACTGAATATAAAAGAATGACCCTTAATGGAAAGTTATAAATACTAAGATGTAGGTTGATAAAACATTTAACCAATTTCTTGAAGTGCTATTAAGTTAAGAAAAGTTCATGAATAAAATATGAAGACAATTATATTTCTAGGGTTCATGATTCTAATTTATATATTAGTCCCCCTTTTATCTGTGGTTTTGCTTTCCAAGATCAGAAAATACATTATAGCACAATAAGATATTTTGAAAGACCACACTCACTTTTATTATAGAATCTTGTTTTAATTGTTCTATTTTATTATTAGTTATGTTAATCTCTTACTATGCCTACTTATAAATTAAATTTTATCATAGGCATATATGTATAGAATAAGCACAGTATATATATGGCATTCAGTAGTTTCAGGCACCTCCTGGGGGTCTTGAAGTATATTCACCATGGATAATGGGGGACAACTGTGTTCCAGTTTCATCACTTTATATTGTGCTTTGGATATAAAGCACAATACAGATTATTTTTAAATGGCAGTGTTAATACTTTCAGCAGCACAATTAATATTTTATCAATTCTCACTTTTCCTGAAAGAGTATGATTTAATTTATTTTACTACATCCTTACCACATTCTGGTATTCAGGGGAAGATATTACATGTATGATGAGAGAAAACATTTAATTTAAAAGTTATACAGGAATGTTCTTAGAAAAGATAAGACTTTTCATTACGTGAAGACCACATAAATCATCTTATTTATGTGATTACAAATGCTAAATAGAGCTGGGTGCCATGGCACACGCCCATAATCCAAGGTGCTCAGGAGGCTGAGGCAGGAGGATTGCAAGTTCAAGTCTATCCTGGGGCAATTTAGCAAGACCACATGTCTCAAATAAAAAATTAAAAGGGCTGAGGTGTTACAGCACCCCTACTTTTGATCTCCAGTACTGAAAAAAGTAATATAGGCAATATAAGATATCCTGTAAAAAGAGATTTGGCTGAGCACAGTGGCACATGCCTGTAATTCCAGTGACTAGGAAGCCTGAGGCAGGAGGATCCCGAGTTCAAAGCCAGTCTCAGCAAAAGTGAGGTGCTAAGCTCACTAAATAAAATACAAAATTGGGCTGGGGATATAGCTTAGTGGTCAAGTGCCTCTGAGTTCAATCCCCAGTACCGTCCCCCCAAAGAAAGAAGAGAATTATTCAACATTTTATAGCATACTCATATACAAAAGAGTACTATCAGCCATTAAAATTTGTGCTTAAAGAAAATTTCTTTAAAATTTGTTTAGAGAAAGATAATAATGCTCACAATTGAATATTTTCAATATTTCAAAAGCGATTTGAAAAACTATAAAACTGAAGAATTTCATTTTGTATGCTATACACGTACATCCACCCAATACATAGCAAACAAGAAAATGCTAAGAAATATTCTGAAGTGTTATCAGTGATTTTCAGTGATTATTTCTTGTGGACTAAAGCAATTTTATTTTTTTTTGTATTTTATATGTTCCAAATATCTTACAACATACAAAAATTATGTTGTAAGAAGCTCAATTTTTAAAATTTATTTATTTATTTATTTATTTATTTATTTATTTATTTATTTTTGCGGTGCTGGAGTTCAAACCCAGGGCCTTGTGCTTGCAAGGCAAGCATTCTACTGACTGAGCTATCTCCCCAGCCCAAATTTATTTATTTTGATTCATTATAAACTTATTTCTCTGGTTGTACATGAAGTAGAGTCATACCGTTTGTGTAATCATACATGTGCATAAGGTGATGTTTGTCTCAATCTATTATTTTTTCCCTTCTCCCCAACCCTCCCACCCCTCATTCCTCTTTACAATCCATCATTCCTCCATTCTTGCCTCCTTCCCACCCCCCATTATGTATCATCATCCACTTATCAAAGAGCTCATTCGGCTTTTGGTTTTTTGGGATTGGCTTATCTCAATTAGCATGATATTCTCCAGCTTCATCCATTTGCCTGCAAATGCCATAATTTTATTCTTCTTTATGGCTGAGTAATATTCCATTGTGTATATATACCACAGTTTCTTTATCCATTCATCAGTTGAAGGGCATCTAGGTTGCTTCCACAATCTGGCTATTGTGAATTGAGCAACTATGAACATTGATGTGGCTGCATCACTGTATTATGCTGATTTTAAGTTCTTTGAGTATAGGCCAAGGAGTGGGATAGCTGGGGTCAAATGGTAGTTCCATTCCAAGTTTTCTAAGGAATCTCTACATTGCTTTCCAGAGTGACTGCACTAATTTGCAACCCCACCAGCAATGTATGAGTGTATCTTTTCCCCTACATCCTCGCCAACACCTGTTGTTGCTTGTATTCTTGATAATTGCCATTCTAATTGGGGTGAGATGGAATCTTAGTGTAGTTTTGATTTGCATTTCTCTTATTACTTCTCTGTGAAGTGTCTGCTCATTTCCTTGTACCATTTGTTGATTGGGTTTTTTGTATTCTTGGTGTAAAGTTTTTTGAGTTCTTTATAGATTCTGGAGATTAGTGCTCTATCTGAAGTATGTATGCCAAAGATTTTCTCCCACTATGTAGGCTCTCTCTTCACATTGATGATAGTTACCTTTGCTAAGAAAAAGCTTTTTAGTTTGAATCTATCCCAATTATTGATTCCTGCTTTTATTTCTTGTGCTTTGGAAGTTCTGTTAAGGAAGTCTGGTCCTAAGTTGACATGATGAAGATTTGGACCTACTTTTTCAAGAAGCTCAATTTAAAAAACTTTTTTAGAGGAACAAAATATAAAGATAGCTTAAATCTCATCTCAGAACCAAGAGATCAGCTTTGTAGGTTGTTCATATTACATCCTCTGTCCTAGAATATAATAAACAGTATTAATGTTGTATGTACTTTAAAAATACCATGTTACAGATTTAAAACCTGTTACCCATTTTAACAAAAATGCTTTTCCTAAGAATAATAGTCATTATTTAAGTCAAGAGAATATACTATTTAATTATCATTGAGTGTAACAGCATTTTTGTTTTAAAAAACATAGTCTACACAAGACCCTAGAAGGGGGGACCATATGTCAAAATTGTTTACAGTGATTATCTTTGGTAGTGATGAGAGAGAGGAATATGGATAATTACAGAGTCTTTTCATGTTTTTTACAATCACATTTCAGTTGTTTATAAAAGCACATATTCTTTTTGAGATTAGAAAAAAATAAAAATAAAAACTCAACAAAATGTAAGTCACACAAATGAGGTAAGTCATATGGTGTAACTTGAGTTCATGTGAAGTTAATTTTTATTTATACATTCATATGTATATGTTGTACTTTTATCATATGTATTTTTTTCCAGAATTTCTTGATGGAAAAGAAATAAAAAATATGGAAAGACAATTCCTAGTAAATTGGAAAGCATCCAAAGAAGCCAGAAAAATCAATAAGAAAAGGAGCAGTAAAAATGAGGGTGAAAGCAACTCTTATATAAGTAAGCACACTGTTCCTCAGTAGCTACTCATTCACTTACCACTTCAAGCACATGAATAGTCTAACAAGCAAAAAACTGTCAAGAAATAAGGGGGTTTGTTTAGATTTAAGGTTTTTTATTTTGTTACTCATTTACTTAGTTGTGAATGAAGATAAATGCAATTGCTTGGACATTTTATTTATTATGAAAATGGTAGCTAGTATGAACAAAACCTGTGGTTGGTTTGTATTGGGTAAGGACACAAGAGTGGGCAAAATGTGTGATTTTATTCCAGCAAAAGTATCTGATACAAATGGTCGATAATCATATGAAAAAATGCTCAACATCTTTAGCCATCAGGGAAATACAAATCAAAACTACATTGAAATTCTGTTTCATCCCGGTCAGAATGGCCATTATCAAGAAAAAAAAAATAACAAATGCTGGTAAGAATTCAGGAAGAAAAGCAACTCTCTATACTATTGGTGGGAATGTGAATTAGTACAGCCACTATGGGAATCAGTAAGGAGGTGCCTCAAAAAACTAAAAAAGAACTGTGATCCAGCAATATCACTCCTGAGTACATACCTGAAAAAATTAAAGGCAGCATAAAGTAGAAATACCTGCAAACCCATGTTTATCAAGGCAGCTTTCACAATAGCTAAGTTATGAAATCAGCCCAGATGCCCATCGAAAGATGAATGGATAAAGAAAATGTAGTATACATACACAACGGCGTATTACTCAGGCGTAAAGAAGAACAAATTCATGTTATTCACAGGAAAATGAATGAAATTGGAGATCATCATGTTAAGCAAAATAAGTTGAACTCAGAAAGACAAGTATTGAATGTTTTCTCTCCTGTGTCATCTCTGGGGGCGGTGAGGAGACAACATGAAAGTAGAAGGGGAAGAAGATGACAGGGGAGAGAGGGCAGGGGATGCAAGAGAGGATAACAGGAAGGGTGGATAGAATCAGTATACATTATATACATATATGAAAATGTAACCCCTTTTGCAATTAATATGCACTAATTATAATAAAAACGGGTTTTAAAAGTGCACAAAACTCGGTGTGGTGGTGCATTTCTGTAATCCCAGCTAGTCAGGAGACTGAGGCAGGAGGATTGCAATTTTGAGGCCAGACAACATAGTGAGACTCCATCTTAAAAAAATGAAGAGAACCAAAAAGTATACCATATCAGTTATGTAAATGGTAATACAACAATCAGCCATGCAAATTGTGAAACCTAACTCACTAATATATTTATTTAGCAACAGCACAGACATCAAGATAGAAAATAAAAATGCATCACAAAATGTTTTTCATCAGGGAAGAAAAATGTATCACAACTGCATCTGGCCTGTACTCTGTAGCCTATCTCTCTTCTTATGCACACACCTCAAAACCTAAATATTTGGATTATAATATACCTAACGTTGTGTGTTACAAAACACAGCAACCTCACTGGGCACTGTGACACATGCCTGTAATCCCAGTGACTCCAGAGGTTTATGAGGCAGGAGGATTCCAAGTTCAAGGCCAGCCTGGTCAATCAACTTAACAAGACCCAGTCTCTTGGGGCTGTGGTTGTGGCACTTGCCTAGCATGTATGAGGCATTGGATCCTCAGTGCCACATAAAAATAAATAAATAAAATAAAGATATTAAAAAAAAAAAAAGACCCAGTCTCAAAATAAAGGTCTGGGAATGTAGCTCAGTGTTAAATCTCCCCTGGGTTCAATCCCCAGTACTGAAGGAAAAAAATACAAATAAAAAAAATAGACACACTAACCTACCTTGCTTAACTAGTGCAACTAAATGTAACTAATTGTACTGCATAACAGTTGTTGTCTTTATCATATTTGAGAGCATCCCAGAATTGACTTCTCACAAGTTCTATAGTCCAAAACATTGCAATGAACCTATTCCTTCCTTCCATGATAGAATTTGAATGCTAATGTTCTTGTTCCACAGCTGACTATAGCAGGGGATGAGGAAACTGCAAAGGGCTTAGGCCCAGAGAAAGGGAAAGGCAAACTCTTATTAGGATGTTATGGATATTGTATCCTAGGAGTTTTGTTGCTCTAGAACAAGAAGATTGAGCTAAAGAGGAGCAGGGCTAAAAAGGCATGCAGTTCTGGTGATCTTGTTGTATCATGTCCATTGAACATGAACTGTGCAAAATCATTTAGAAGGGGACTTATCTGATGGTACATACATGAGTGGTACTGTGTTGGCAATGTGAATTTCTCACAGCCTGAAACTTGTGAAATAGGAAGACTTCTTCCTCTATTTATCTTTCCCGGCGACTGGCTGTGAAGGGCAGGATGAGGTCCAGGGTAAGAATTCCAGTGTTTTAAGTATTTTCAGTATTTCATGGAAGATGCCAAAGTAACTACAGAATTCAGTACTAGCTCATACCCCAAATTAAGCCTGTGCTAAAAATAATCTAGTTTCTTTCATCTGAGTAGATTTCAAATTTCTTCCTAATTCAGGGACAATTAGCTAAATTAATTTTTCACTTCTCCCAATGAACTTTGACAAAATAATGATAGTAATGTGTCTTAAAGTTTATAACTTTTTAAAATTACAGTCACTTAATTTTCTCAAGACAAACCTTATTAATCTCTTCATAATCTAATATGATGCCCAATTACCTAAAACAACCTTTAAAGTTATAGAGATACAGTAATATCAAAGAATGTGAAAAAGAAATTAGTAAAACTATTCCATTTACAATAGAGAGCATCAATAATAAAATAACCCAGAATCAACATAGTTAGAAAGGTGAAAAACTTGTATTCTGAAAACTACAAAATAATGATAAAAAAGACACAATGAAAAGACTTCCTATGTTCATGAACTAGAAGACTTAATATTGTTACAATATTCATATGAGCAAAAGTAGCCTACAGATTCCATGCAATGCCTATCGAAAATCTCAATGACATTTTTTACAGAAATAGAAAAAAATTCTAAATTCATTTGAACTGACAAAAGATCACCAATAGTCAAATCAACTAGAGAAATAATAACAAAGCTAGAGGCATCACATTTCCTGATCTCAAAATATATTACAAAGTTGTCATAATCAAAATGGTATGAAACTGGCCTAAGACAAACATACAGAGCATTGGAATAAAAGAGAGCCAAGAAAAAAATTCACGCATATACAGTCAATTGATTGTGCCAAGAATACACAATGGGGAAAGGAGAGTCTCTTCAACAAGTGGCACTGGGAAAACTGGATATCCATGTGCAAAAGAAATGAAAGTGAATTCTTATATCTTACATCACACTCAAATATCAATTCAAAATGGATTGATGTTATAAAGACTTGAAATTATAAAACTTCTAGAAGAAATCATTGGGGTAAGTTTCATGGCGTTCATATTGGCATTGATTTCATGGTTATGACACTAAAAGCCCACAAGTAACAAAAACAAAAATAAATAAATGGGACTACATCAAACTAAAGAGTTTCTGCATAGCAAAGGAAACAATGGAGTTAAGTCTATAGAATGAAAGAAAATATTTGCAAACTATCTGACAGAGGTTAATCTCCAAAATACATAGGGACTTTTACAACTCTTCAGCAACAACTAATAACCTAATTTTAAAATGGGTTATGGACTTGAATATCTCCAAAAGAGATATAAAAATGGCCAGAAGGTATATGAAAAAAATATTCAATGTAACTAATCATCAGTAAAATACAAATCAAAACCCAATAAGTGGGGCTGGGGCTGTAGCTCAGTGGTAGAGCGCTTGCCTAAAATATGTGAAACACTGGGTTCGATCCTCAGCATCACATAAAAATAAATAAAGGAATTGTGTCCATTTACAACAACAACAAAAAAATACAAAAACAAAACAGAAAACAGTAAGCGCTGGACGCAGTGGCGGTCACCTGTAATCCCAGCAGCTCAGGAGGATGAGGCAGGAGGATCTCAAGTTCAAAGCCAACCTCAGCAAAAATGAGGTACTAAGTAACTCAGTGAGACCCTGTCTCTAAATAAAAATATAAAATAGGACTGGGGATGTGGCTTAGTGGTCAAGTGCCCCTGAATATTCAAAAGAGTAAAAATCAGGATCTCCAAGAGATATTAGCACACCTATGCTCATTGCAGCACTATATCCATGGAAAAATGAATGAATTTTAAAATGTAGTACATATATAAAGTATAACATAGAACACTATTTAGCCTTTACAAAATTACCAGAAATTATGTAATATGCTACAACATGGATGAACCTTATGTGAATAAGCCAATCACAGAAAAACGGATACTGTATGATTCCATTTATAAAAGATATCTAAGATCATAAATTTGTGGAATGCTGGTTGCCAGTGTTTGAAGGCATGGGGAGTTATTAATCAGGCATAAAATTTCAGTCAAGCAAAATGAATAAGCTCTAGAGATCTGCCATACAAGATTGTACCCTAAAGTCAACAATGTAGGAAACACTTTTAAAATTTTTCAAGAAGATCTCATGTTACATGTTCTTGCTACATTTTAAAAAAGACATAGAATGTTATAGTATAGAAGTTTCCTTTCATATGTGTAGTTGCTATGATGATGATCATTAATAATTTAAAATGGAAAGCACTCAGGTATAAAATAAGAGGGAGAATGAGAAGAAAAGAGAGTCAAAATATATTGTGCTAGATATTTCAAATATTTATATACATTAATGCATTTAATCATATAACCTGTGGGGCAGAACCAGTTTGCAGGTAAGAAGTGAGTTTCAGAAAGATGAAGGGATTTTTTTGAGGTCACAACACTAGGAAAGGCAGCGTCATTAATCAAGTTACCTAACTTCATAAAACACATTTGTCTTCTAGTGAACACTCTAACACTGGCTGAATAAGGACAATAATGACTTCTCTACTTAGAAGTTCACTTCAGTTTTGGGGAGAATTTAGAAAAATCTAGATATGGGAAGATGTGATATGTAAACGATTTTCATAAGTAAATATGAGCTATAAGAAAAAATGGGATACGATATTATGAAACAACTTAAAATTGAAAGGAGTATTCAAATAGATTATAAGTTTTATATCAAAAACTAAACTCTTGGGCTGGGGCTCAGTGGTAGAGCACTTGCCTTGCACTTGTGAGGCACTTGGTTTGATCCTCAGCACCACATAAAAATAAATACATAAAAAAGATATTGTGTCTATTTACAACTAAAAACAAAATATTTAAAAAAAGAAATTAAACTCTTGGGACTGGGGCTGTAGCTCAGCCACAGAACGCTTGCCTAGCATGTGTGAGGCACTGGGGTCAATCCTTAGCACCACATTAAAAATAAACAAATAAAATAAAGGCATTCTGTCTGTCTACAACTACAAAAATAAATAAATAAATAAATAAACTCTTAAGATCAATTAAATTATAGTAAAATTTAGAATGAAGACTCTAGCTGCAACAGAAAATTATCTGGACTTTCCTCGCAGTTATTCTCCCTTATCAGTTGTGGATTCCTTCATCCTCGCCCCTGCACATTTACCATCCCCATCCAGATAGTACAGAACTGAGTCTCTCAGACTTAAAAGCAAGGACACCCCCAGATACATGCATGTAATGTGCAATCATTTTATTTTTATGTATGTGGCCAACAGTAGCAAAACACTAGGAGAGGCAGAGTCATTAATCAAGTTACCTAACCTCATAAAACACATTTGTCTTCTAGTGAACACTCTAACACTGACTGGCTGAATTGTGGCTATAAGGACAATAATGACTTCTCTACTTAGAAGTTCACTTCAGTTTTGGGGAGAAGTTATGGGTTTTACAAAAGAGGCTCTTTGTAAAAAATTTTTTTAGTTGTTGATTTATTTATATGCAGTGTAGAGAGTGGAACCCAGTGCCTCATGCAAGTCAGGCAAGCGCTCCATCACTGAGCCATAACGCCAGCCTCCTAAGAGGCTCTTTTATTACTACTAACAAGAAAGAAAATGCATAAATTAGAATCTAGAGTATAGATTGTCTTTCTTTAAAATTATTTTTATGGGCACAGTACCTTTATTTTATTTATTTTTGTGTGGTGCTGAGGATTGAACCCAGTGCCTCACACATGCTAGGCAAGTGCTCTACCACTGTTTAGAAGAGCAAAGATGAACCTTTTAAAAGTATCTGTACAACCAAGTACATTTTATATGGATTGGAATTCTTAGATAGTAATCTGTGTGTGTATGTGTGTGGTGTTGGAGATCAAACTAGGGCCTGGTGCATGCAAACACTCTTATCACTGAGCTACAGTGTAGTAGTAATCTTTGTACATGCTAATCTTTTACACTTTTAAATGTTTTTGATAGCCTTCTAAGTTTGGAGTTCTAAAAGGAGAATTAGAGTAAAATTGTAGAGATTATAATCTCTAATTTAGATTATATGCCAGGGATCCTACAATAAAAAATGATTATGCTGGGGATGGGGTTGTAGTTCAGTGGTAGAGTGCTTGCTAGCACATGTGAGGCACTCTGTTCTATCCTTAGTACCACATAAAAATAAATTAAAAAAAAATAAATAAAGGTATTGGGTTCATCTACAACTTAAAAAATTACCCAAAATATGGCCATATAACTCAAAATGGGGAACTTAATCAAATACTTTAATAAAATCTAAAACATGCATATCACTTAGTATTTATTTGCATAGTGCTCTTATGGAAAATTCACATATTTGTTTAATACACATTTGTTAAGGGGGCTGAGAATGAGGCTCTGGATTCACTCCCTAGCACCAAAAATAAATAAATTAATAATAATAATAATAATGTCTAGCATTAGTCAGAGCACTGAAGATTAGAGGTAAATAAGGTAGTCCCCACTCAAAAGGACTTGACTAGTGGAAAGGAAAGAGAATGTGTAAACAGGTAAATGTTAAGTGCTAAAATAAAGGGTATGAACATATCCAAAAACTTACATGACTAATTTACCTCCCAAAGGCACTTTGAAAAAATATATTAACTCAGAACAACAAAATTCAAAGGAGTTAATATTTATATTAATGCTAGCATGCCCATTTCATAAGAGTTGACCATAAACTTTCCTGTATAGGCTTTTAATATATAAAAATCTGTGATGTTTATCATTGATTTTACTATGGATTTATTTAGCCTTAACTCTTTTCATAAAATATAATTTTAGATAATCTACTGTAATATATCATTGTTACAATTCAGTTATTAGTTTCAAAGCAGAATGCTTTCAATTCTTTGTATGCTACAGGTAACTTTGAAACAATGCATCACATAGGTCCTGTTTATTACCCACAGGTGGGTAAGCCAAAATTAGTGCTTTTCTCCGACTCACAGAGATGTCTTATAAATGGAAATACATCTCCAGAAAGCTGCCAAGATGATAACACTAAAATTATTGAAGAGATGGGGTAGGTTCTTTCAAATATTTCTACTATTTTTTAGAGGGATGGGACATCAATCAGCAATACAGATGAAAGGAGGCCCTCCATTTGTTCTCAATCTGTCTTATCCAAGCACAAAACAAAAAACTTCACTATTGGTCAATCATAAAGTTGCAGTGGGAGAGGTGGTTCAGAAGAGTTGGGAGTTACAGACTAGATACACTCATTGAGTTGGGGTAGGTGACTCAGGAAAGTCCCAGAAGACATAGATAAAGATGTCTGAATGACCAAGGATAATATCATAGGATCCAGAGGCCACAGTTGATGATCAGTGTCCCACCAGTGTGTGTGTGTTGGGTGGGGTGCATTGAGGCAGAGACTGCAGTAAAGGCATAGAGTTACAGAAAGGAGGTAGAGCCCACACGAATAGGTGGGCTCCTTTGACTGTTTCTCCAAATCAAAAGTTCTCTGAAGGAGTCATTAGAAATTTCATTAGATTTTTAAAGGGGTTTATGATCAAAAAATTAGTTTAAAAATCATTATTCTAAAGCTTGATCTATACATAATTAATTTAGTTCCACATGAATCAGCTCAAAATCTCCTGACAAGGAGAAAAGTGCTTATGTTTTAAAATTAGGATATTGCTTCCATGTAAAGATAAACCACATCAGAAAATAACTGCATTTATTCTAAAACAGACATCTGCCATATGCCAGGTAACAATATAAAAATTCAAATGAGACAAACCTAATCTCAAATTCCTTGCAAACAAGCTAGGTGGGGAGTCATATCTGATACAATTGCTTAGCATGATAAATGCTATGGCCCTTATAAACCAGATCCTACTACATCGTATAAATTTTTCATTGAACTTTTTAATTTGTAATCAGTACGATTCTATATTGATCTCTCCAAGCATATCATACCAGTCATTACAATATAATGAAGGGCAATAGCATATTTCATTGAGAAAGTACTCAGGGTGAGGAGACATACTCTGGAATAGTTCTGTTTTTCCCACAGCTTCTTGCTGAAGGTCAGATGGGTCTGTCACGACACCTTCTTTGCAGGATCCAGTCTAGGGGAGGTGATGACATCTCTAGCAGAGCCCACCTGAAGAAGTTCAGTAAGCAACACTGCTGCACTGTCCTACCCACTCCCTGCAGTGCAGCTCAGTGCAGCTCAGGCTTGCCAGACTGGTCTGTGAGTCTGGAAATGCTTTATTTAGGGGGGAGAGAAAGAATATATAGAGAGTGTTCTCCATTCACAACCAAATGGGAGCTGTGTGAGAATTTGCTTTACTCCTTACATACATTGTCATTACTGTCAAAGCCATAGCCAGTTTGTCCGTAGCACCCTGATGGTTTCTTAAAGACTGACACAATTGATACCAATTCCACAATAGTGTTCTTGAGAATTATTTTTCTTTGCAAAGCATTTTGAAAAATCTTGCTAGTATATCATCATGGTGGTAAATCAAACAATAAAAATGTACACAGCCTTGGAAAACAAAGTTGGTAAATTCTGTGCATTACCACAAACACACACTAAGTTAGGTTAGTTGTGAACTGTCAGATCACTAGGATTGCATTGATGAAAGCAAGCAAATCACTCTGCCTTCACTTTTCTAACAAGGAAGACAAAATATAAACTCTTCCATATTGAAAAAGCAAGCTGCCCTAAATGAAGTTAGCAGAATAGAGGAGTTCTGTGTGAAGAACATAAAGAATTCCTGCTTCTGCCATTGTCAGTGAAGTTGATTGTTCAATTCTAAGTTTTCAGCTTTATCCTATGGGAAAAAAATACATAAATAATATCTTTTAAATGTTTATTATGTCTTCAGCTAACTTTTTACTGCAGGCATGCCAAAATACTGTTTTGATATCTCAAAGATTTGAGTCTTATTTGATGGGAATATCAGTTATGTCCCTGTTTAAGAAGAGACCAAACATCATGGAATTTCATCAAGCTCTTGATACAGATTTTTCAGGGTGTGCTTATGAATAACATTTTAGTAAGTTAATGTCAAGCTAAGAGATAATGAGAATAAAGTTAGAAGGTCAATAAAGTGTTAAAATACCCAGGTTAGGGCTATAGCTTAGTGGTAGAGCACTTGCCCAGAATGTTTAAGAGCCTGCACTCAATCCCCAACGTGACAAAAAAGAAAGAAACAAAAACAAAAAAATCCCCAACTGAAACACTAGCAATAGGTTTTTAGTTTCTAGAAAATTGATTAAAGCAACCTCTTCCCTTAATTACTTTAAGGAAGAGAATGAGCTGGTATCTGCAGAGATGTATTTCCCTACACCTCTTTAACATTTGAAGTGAGGTGCCTGACAGAGGAGGAAAAAGGTCTAGAATGCATCATCCAAAAAGCTAAAACTATGTGTTCTGCACTCCTTTCAGGGTTCCACATACTGGGAGCTGTGCCTGTATCCTATATGGAGCACAGTGAAGCAACATCTGTCCAAAGACGGGAATGTTTTCCACCTCTTTTATAAATGCATGCAGTCTGTGCTCATGTATATTTACACAAGCCTGCTTTCCCTACAGGGAGGAAAAAGTCAGACTCATTGACGTTGTTTTTGACCCTCAAACTGAACTTGATACTATCAATGTACACTTTAATTAAAGATTAGGTCAAAACTTTTTTATTTAAAGGCTGATTCTGAACAAATGCCTTCACTGTTCAATTAAAAATAATATATGGTATTAAACAAACAAAAAAGGGTACACCTTATTGCCTCTTTCTGTGTTTGTCACAGTAAATACTTCTGACAGATGTTTCCTCTCAAACATGCTAGGAGGTGCTTGAGCCTTAGTAATTTAAAAATAGACATTAAATACATTTATATATTCCATATAAGATTCATTGAAAATATTGTACAGCACTGTACAATGAAAAAAAAGCTAATTGTTTCTTGATTACTTAACTATCTTTCAAGCTCAAGCAATATCGATAGTTAATCAATCTTTTTTGTTTAGTGTAAATGTAAGTTTCTAGCTGGGTTGGAATTCTCTTGGTTAGATACGGTTAGGGACCCATAATTCATAGGTTTCTTGAATTAAAAAGTTAACTCTAGTAGTTTCTTTGAATTAAAAAGTTAGGTTTCTTTAAATTAGGTTTCTTTTATTTAAAAAGTTAGGTTTCTTTGAATCTGGTTTCTTTGAAATAAGAAGTTAACCAATCATTAAAATAACTCGCCTTCACCAATGTTATGTTTGAACAGTTGTAACAACAGATCAGTGTGCTTTCCAAAAGAATTGGTAAAATTTAGGTTAATATTTATGGTCATAAAACTCTAGGATGTTCTTATATAAAACTCACTTGCAAAACTCAAAATGCCTTTAATTTTACTTTGTTAAACCTAACCTCAGTCTATTTAATTTTTTATGCAAATAAGGTTAACATTTTGATTTGCAGTTCCCCAAGAACTTTTTAAAAATTAAGATACCTTCTTCCCTCCAAGAAAGCAATAGTAGTAAGAAACAAATTTTTTAAAAAAATTCGAATAGACTAGTTTTTGTGACTTCTAGTCTCAATCAATGACTTACTATGTGAATAAGAGTATATTAGACCCAATTCAAAAGAATTGTATTGACTATTTTCCATTTTAACTTTAACATGCCTATATTTTGAAAGCTGACTGACTGTTCATTATCCAAATTTTAAGCCCTTTGGAGCTGTTTAAGAAAGGAATAGAATTAGCCCCATTTTACAGATGAGAAAATGAGACTTGAAGAAGTATGTTCAAAGGAACCCAGATCATTGACTCAAATGACCAAACTCTCAGCTACTCCATTAAGGGATCTTAAACACGTTCTCAGGGACAGGTACTACAGTAAGTAAGAGAAGCAGGTGAGGAGGAGACTAAGGTGAATTGTAGAGCACATGTCCAACAAAGGCAGTTGCAGCTATTCAGCTCCAGAACAGTATAGGCAGGCAGACATAGTGAACTTGAGAAATCACACTAGCTGACAAGTAAGATATCTAGATTTAAAAATATTTGCTCAATTTTTATTTATATGCAGTGCTGGGGATCAAACCCAGTGCCTCACACATGCCAGACAAGTGCTGTATTCACTGAGCCACAACTCCAGCCTCTAGCTCAATTTTTTCTTAAAAATTATGTGCTAGAATGGATAAAAATATAAAAGAAACTAGTAGTACTGGCTAGGATGTGAAACAACTGGAACTCTCATTTACTACTGATGAGAATGCAAAAATAAAAAATTATTGTCACTTTGAAAAATAATTTGATGTATTATTTTATAGCTATCACATCTAGCAGTCCCACCTCCTAGGTATTTTCCCAAGTGAAATAAAAACTTTAAAAAACCTGTACATAGTGTTTATAATGGTTTATTTGTAATCAAACTGAAAACAACCCAAAGGTGTCTCAACTGAGGAATGGATAATACAATCTGTGATACATCTTTACAATAGAATACTATTCAGCAATGGAAAGCATTGAACAATTGACACATTCAAAACAATGGATGGGTTTCAAAAGCATAATGCTAAGTGAAAGAAGCTAGACTCAATAGTCTCCAATACTGTGTGCTTCTATTTGTATTATGGCAAAGCCAAAGTCATAGAGACAGAAAACAGATCAGTTGTTACCAGGAACTGGGGGTAGGTGAAAGGATTTATTTACACAGAGTCAGGGAATTTGAAGGATGATAAAAAGTTCTATATCTTTATTGTGGTGGAGGTTATAAGACTGCATATGTTTATCAAAACTTGAACTCTACACCCAAACAGGTAAATTGAACTATGTAATTATAGCTTAATTTAAACAATGAGGGAAATAGTTGAAAGATAAAGTACCAATTAATGCAATTGTTCTATATATGTGCAAAATATTTTATATCTTGTATTTTATGTAAATGTTTTATAAAATTTTTTTGCATTATAAAGACAATATTATTTGCATTATAAAGACAATATTAATAAGTTAACAGTGTAACTTGACATATTTAGGAAAAAAGACTTAATTCTAAGACCTACACCACAATCAGAAATAAAACCTGTAGTCTTCCAAAAAGACTAGACAATTAAGAACTCCAAAGAAAGATACACTATGAAAACAGGAATTGGATTGTTAATAAAGAATCAAATTATTTAAAGTATGAACTTTATTGAAATTAACAGATGCAAAAAATGTTTGGCATACTATAAAATATTCTACAAATACTAAATAGAATAGTATAGCAAAGAGCCCAAGTGTAAGGGTCAATCTGTTTGGTTTGAACACTGTTTAGTCACTTTTTAGCTATGTGGCCTTGGACAAGTTACCTAATCACTCTGACCTCTATTTTCCCAACTGGGAGAAGGAAAATTTTGAAAAGACTAAATGAGAAAACACATATAGTGCTAACTATGAGGTACCTCTTACTAATTTTGTAAATAATAGAAATTCTGGGTTTCTCATAATTTGAATTTAATTACAAATATGGGTTTCTTTCAGGAATTAGGAATACTTAAAATCATCAGAGAGGCAGAAGTTAGAAGAAGCAAGTCGGTTGTGGAGCAACATAACCATGTCACTGCATGACCATGTTGTTGGCAGTAAAGAGCCTTGTCTTTCCTCCACATCATCACACAGGAGACTCTAGCAGGCTGGGCCAGGCTTGGCAGGTGACGTGCCAAGAGTGCAAGATTTAAGGAGCTCCAGGCACCTCATCTGCCTCACTTTAGCCTGGGTCAACATTCCCTCCAATATTATTATTTCCATACCTCTCCCAACTCATAGATTCCTCACATTTTTCCAAAGCAGAAAAATCTTTGTTTCTGCTTCCTTTAAAGTCGTCTTGAAAAAATTCAAAGTTTGGTGACTAATTATTATCCATTACTGTCATTGTATCCTGGATTCTATGTTTGTGTTCTTTTTTGAATACTTTCATCTTAAACTAAACACTTTTTTTTCTCTTTCTTTATACACCAGGAATCTCTCTTTGAAGGAATCTAAAAGCTTGCTAACAAAAAAATGATGTGCATGAACCTCAACTTCTCCATAATCCAAAAGTAAAAGAAATTTTGCTGAAAACAAGTAAATTCAACTTCAAGTGATCTTATTTTTTAACTTCATAATTCATAATTTGTTTCTTTATAGAATCTCAAACTTTTGTGTTCCACGTGTGAATTCAAAGATCTGTTTATTACTCATTGTATACAATTCACTGGGAAAATAAAGATGAGCTCTCCTATTCAATGAGGGTCTTTTGAATCAATGGAATTTGGATGTGCCTCTTTCTAAAGTGTGAATCTAATTACAGTATTTGGAGGAGAACTGAGATAAAAAAAAAAAAACCTGAAGGTCCTTCTGATTTACAAATATACTTAATGTTTGGACTGGTACATCCAAGTATAACAAGTGCCACCATTATTATCTCAGCTTGGTAATTCCAATTTGGAAAGTTAGAAAGCTATGGAAAGTATACAAAAACATATATACAAGAGTTGGTTCTTGGATAACATTTTAAATTTGATATTCTTTATTTACTCCAAAGAGAAGAGAATGTTAGAATTGTAGACTTTGTTTCTAATAAGTCCTAATTACGACGTTGCTAGAAAGTATTGTGTCCACTCAGACTTCAACTACGAAAACGACGAGTCCAGGACGCACCGCAGCTTTATGTTACCTCAGAGTATGAGTTCTTTAATTTTTTGTTTGATGTGCTTCAAGAAAAACGGAGGGCTGGGAGCCTCAGGCGGAATGCTCGTCCGGAATCGGATTCGGGGCGCAGCGCCGGTTTAAAAAGGAACTTTGGATCGGGTCCCTCCTCGCACTGCTGCAAACCACGCTCCCCGCGGGGGCACAGGTGCAAAGTCAGTAAAGAATTTTATGTCTAAGAAATGAAAATGAAAAAGTTGTTGCCCCGAGGGAAGAGCTGGCCAGGGTCCGCATCCCCAGGAAGAGTTCCTAAAATATAACAAAGGAGACATTCGAGGTCTTAGGGAAGGGCAGTTTTATCTCCCAGCGCCTGCCTGAACTAGTCACGGAGTACTGAGGGGGGCGGGAGGGGGAACTACTGCTATGCGTAACGAGGACAATGCATCGACGTGGCACACTCGACATTTCCTCGCAGAAAGTTAAATCACGCTCAACCAAACAGCAGCATTCCCACCTGCGCCGGTTGGTAAAAGTGCCTAGAATCAGACTGGGGCCAGGTGGGAGGACAGCGGCTGGGCGAGGTAATTCGCTAGGTCTGGAGTTCTCAGACTCAGACCCCCTCCGGCCCCACAGACACCGCCCGCTCTGGACGCGGTGAACACTGCGCCCCGCCTCTGGGAAAGCAGGGCTCAGTGCCTGAGCCGAGTCTGGCGGACGCCCCACCCCCTGGCCCGCCCCGCCGGGCGGTTTGATTAATGAGTCTCCCTCTGCCGAGCCTCCTCACGGCCTCATCCCGTAGCGTAACCCCCCGGATGGGACGTGCTGTCGCGGTTGGAGATACATGCTCATGGCCTCAGGGATCCCTGCATAAAAGGCGTGACCAGAAGAAGCTGAAAGCGGCCTTTGGCTTCGACCCGACAACGATGGAGTGACCCGCGCGGCCCTGTCCACGCAGACCCGGTTTGACGCCCCTGACCCCTTGCACAGCAGATTCAAGACCCGCAGGACAGCTCCAGGAAAGGTGAGGTTCCTGGTCCCTATCGCTCCGCACAGTTCGCGAGTTTATAGTGGTAGCGGATGCCTTCATTCGGGGCGAGGCCAGGGGTCCCCCATTTCTCAGGCGTAAATTCCCCAGGGGTGCAGATGGCCCAGGGACGTGCCACCTCGCGTGGGAGAGAGAGACCAGGGCTTCCCGCGCAGTCGGCGAAAATGACCTGCAACACTTCCCGCGGGGCTGGCGGAATAAATGATGAAGCACCAAGTGTCGAAACGGAGCTGTTCTTCTGAGCACTTCTTTCCCTGGTAGAGTACCCCTTGAGCTTAATTTGGCCTTGAAAAAGCAAAGCCCACACCACGCCCCTCTTCATACTTCTAAGAAGCCCCGAAACTTTGAGGTCCCACGTTCCCCCCAGACGCTAGAAGGCAAAACATGCTGGAAGGCAAAATATACTCCCTACAAAAGAGCTCATCTTTGAGAGCCCCTGAATTACGTCGAGCGGCCGGGCCGGCGCGCAGCGTGAGCTAGAGGGTTGCACCATTCAGGCTAAATCTAACCGCGCCCTGTCCTCACTGCGCTTTCGGTCCTTTGCAGAGCGCTTGGCGCTGGAATTTGCCATGGACCGCGGCCGCCCGGCAAACAGCCCTTTAAGCGCCAGTGCTGAGCCGGCGCCCCCAGGCACCTTCACCCGCGACTCAAGCCCGGGGCGGATTGGGATCGGTGCGCGCTCCGGAGGAGGCCGGCCAGCTGCAGCGAACGCAGCGCGGGAGCGCAGCCGCGTGCAAACCCTGAGGCACGCCTTCCTGGAGCTCCAGCGCACGCTGCCGTCGGTACCGCCAGACACCAAGCTGTCCAAGTTGGACGTGCTACTGCTGGCCACCACTTACATCGCGCACCTTACCCGCAGCCTGCAGGACGACGCCGAGGGACCTGCCGACCCTGGTCTGGGAGCTTTGAGTGGTGACGGCTATCTGCACCCAGTCAAGGTAGGCGGGCAGGGCGCACTGCGGGGCTGGGACCGGGAGGAGGATACCTTGTCTGCCTTGTCACCGTCTGGGCAGATGCCACCGAGCTTACATTCCTCCCGGTGGGTGAGGAGACCTCGGCCTGAGACGACACTGACACTAAGGACCCAGTACAAGAAGCTGCTGAATGAGTCTTTAAACCTACGTGGCTTGAACCGGAGTCTCTTATGCCCCTTACAGGATAGCAGTTCAAGGATTTTTGCACCTCTCAGGGTAAGAAAGCGGCGATTTGGTTGCAAGTCCTGATAATTTGTAATATCTGTGTTACATTTATGACCTTTGTGTGTATTTAACTTAGATAATTTCAGTTTCATTGTAATTTTGATGGGATATTTGAAAGCTATGATGAATTAAATGGAGTCATGATAATTATCTTCCTTTAAGTAATCCTAGGAAAACAGCTGAATTTTTTTTTTTTTTTTTTTTTTTTTTTTGCTAAAACCAGGAAGAACAAATGAGACCGTCTACATCTCCATGACATAAATTTTCAGTCTGTTTAAATAAAGGTTAAACATCGTAGACTAGACAGCTAGTAAGAATGTTAGAAAAGCTATAATGTTTTACGTGATTTTCATAAGTAGACATGTACATTGAGTGAATTGATTAAATATTATATTCAAATTTTGTAATGTACAAAACTAACCAAGACAATCCGTTTGCATGATTTGTTTACATGTAGGTAGCATGATCACAGATGTCATTTAATATGATGTATAGGACTATAACTCATAACTTATTGCATAATCTGTATAATCCTTTTCCCCTAGATTTGATTGTTTTTGAAACCTTGTATTAATCTGACTTTCTACTCAATATGCATAATCTTTTCTATATTTGCTAAATCTAAATTTTCAAATTTTTGTTTCTACCATTCTGAAGTATTTTACAACATACACAAAGAAAAAATTAGGACTTAGCCTTACGTATATCATTGGTCAATAAATTAGTGAATAATCATTATTGAAATGTGGTAAACATACTAATATTAGCTGAACCTACAATCACTGGGTGAGGTTTAACAAAATTTACTTTTACAAATATAATATGTGAGGCACTGGGTTTGATTCTCAGCACCACATATAAACACATGAATAAACTAGAGGTCCATCAACAACTAAAAATTTTTTTTTAATTTTAAGTATATGTTAAATTTCTCCTTTGTGGGAAATATGATTCAGAATGAGACATCAAGTTTTTCACCTTAGTTTCATGGAGTGAGCTTTTTTTGAATGAATAATATTGGAAGCATCAATGTTAGAAAATAACAATAAGCACAGAAAACTTTTTTATACTTGATTCGTGTACCAAATGTTTTTGTAATCATAACTATTTTATGAAGTTAAATTTCATTTGTCCTCTGAATTATTTTGATATTTCATAGACAATTCTAAACATTTTGATAGAGGCCAAAGGTATCTCTTAAAAGTGAAATTGATGCCTAACAAGTAACAATTTATTTAAAATCAAACATTTGAGTTCCTGCTATGAGTAAAGCAGTATTTTAGGATAGTAAATACCATTATGAGTAAGACTCAGTCATTGACCTAACTGAACATGTTACAGAGATAAAAAATAAACATACAAATAACAGTGAATGCTATTAGAGAAAATGTTATATTTGCCATAAAAGAGTTTATAACCATGTGCTGTGGAGGTTCAGAGATTTTATATATGCACTCGAAACCACCTGTTAACATATTATGTTATAGACACGCCAAAATGTTTAAATATTAAATCTCTTTACTGCAAAAGGAATAAAAATATTCTGATCCTTTTTATTTTAGTTAACTAAAGGTTCATTGTAAATTTATAGCCCTTGGTAAGTGTTCTAAAATGATTTGTATTTCTGCTTTACAATAGTGTTATTAAGTTTTACTCTGATAATGAAAGATCTTTTAACAAATACTTCGGTGCTGTGATTTTGAAACATTAATCTTTATTACCAATATTATTAGCATGTAAGATCTGTTGGGGACTTACATGAAAATATCTGAAATGAGAAATCAGGGATGTAGCTCAGTGGTAGAACTTATGCTTATCATTCTTACCATCCTCAGTAGCCAAAAAAAAAAAAAAAAAACACCACCTCAAATGAAAATGAAACTGGGGTTTAAGAAACCAGGCTATAAAAGCTCTTGGGGCCTAAGCCCATTTTTATTTCTTTGGCCCACAAGCAATTTGGATTAGTATCAGTGAACCAAAGAGCAGTGATTCTATAGGAGATCAAGAATGTATTTTTAGACCTTTACTTTGGGAGAAAAGCACAGATGATTTTATTAATTGTTACACCCCTTGAGAATCATTGTCCATAATACAGATAAACAATTTTTTAAAATACAGGATTTTGTTATTTTGTGGTCATTTAACTTACCAAGAATGCATTTTATTTCTATTTTTTATATATATATTTTAGTTGTAGATGGACACAATACCTTTATTTAATTCATTTATTTTTATGTGGTGCTGAGGGTGGAACCCAGTGCCTCACACATGCTAGGTAAGCACTCTACCACTGAGCAAGAGCCCCAGCTCCAAGAATTTATTTTCAAAGTCTTCAGTTTCAAGGTCAGTTCTGGTTAATTGTGAGTTTGCTAGAATTTTCTAAATTTAATGAAACTAAATATTTTAAATATATTTTAGTAGAAAGTAGAGTTCAGGATGGTTACTGTACATGCTACTTAAACAAACCATTGAAAAATGGAATATAGCCAGGCACAGTGGTGCGTGCCCATAATCCCAGCAGCTTGACAGACTGAAGCAGAAGGATGAAGAGTTCAAAATCAGCCTCAGGTTAACCTAACCAGGTGCTAAGCAATTCAGCAAGACCCTGTTTCTAAATAAAATACAAAAAGGGGCCTAGGGATGTGGCTCAGTGGTTAAGCGGGACTCATTCACTGGTACCCCCCAAAAAAAAAAAAAGGAATATAAATCAGTCAACTGGCTTTTTTTTTGGGCATCTTGTCAACATGTAACCCAACTAATATTTGCAATCTAATTTTTGATCCTTCAAACTATTTCAGTGTCCCAGCACGCCAGTAATCCCAGCGCCTCGAGAGGCTGAGGCAGGAGGATCGTGGGTTCGAGGCCCTAAACAACTTAGTGAGACCCTGTCTCAAAATAAAATATAAAAAATAGTCTGTGGATGTATCAACGATTAAGCGCCCCTGATTTCAATCCCTATTACCCCTAAAAAAAACTATTTCTGAGCCTACATTAAGTTGAATAAGATCATTTATTTACAAACTTTGAAAATCAAGGACACAAAATTTGAAAGCTTTATTATCCATGGAAATAATCCACATGTACATTTTATGTTTGCTTCATTCATTACTTACGTCCTAGCAAGGATATAAGGAATAGACTCTTTGATTTGTCTCCATGTGTAGTTGAATTATTTAGAGCAACTGTAACATAGTGGGATCTGGGTAGCACATGAGAGCCAGAGGGGAGCATTCAGTAATATTTCTGTCTTATTTGATTTTAGATGTATTTAATTCACATAATTCTCAAATTACATTTGAAACATGAGCATGAAATTTTTATGCTTATGAAAATGGGGCAGGAGTATAAAATGTTGATTTCTGCCCTACTTTATTCATTGATCACATGTATTAGTCTGCTCAGGCTGCCATAACAAAATACAACAGACTGGACGTTCTAAACAACAGAAATTTATATTCTGATAGTCTGAAGTCTAGCAAGTTCAGAGCAAGGTGCTGGCATGGGTTAGTTCCTGTTGAGGTCTCTCTTGCTGGCTTGCAGATGGTCCACTTTTCTGTTTTCACGTGACCTCTCTTTGCTGATGCATGCACACCAAAGAAAGGACGGAGGGGGGAAGACAAGACAGACATAGAGACCCAACTATCCCTTCAAAGGCCACTAGTCCTTTATTTTTATTTTTTATTTTATATATATATTCATATATATATATATATATATATATATATATATATATTTGTTTTGTTTTAGTTGTTGATGGACCTTTATTTTCTGTATTTATATGCAGTGCTGAGATTCAAACCCAGTGCCTCACACTTTAGGCAAGCGCTCTACCACTGAGCCACAACCCCAGGCTGCCACTAGTCCTTTATGACCTGATCTAACTCTGATTACCTTCCAGTTATCACCTTGGGGTTTTTATGACTTCAAGTCATGCATTCTGTCTTTAATACCACAGCACTAGAGTCTTTATTGTAGGACTTAAATCTGATCTAACAGTTCCAGACCTGGACATATCAGATGAGCCTCAGGCCATCTTCTAAAACACAGGTTTGGCAGGGTGGCAGGAATTCTAAGGACAGGACCAGAGACAGTGATGTACCCAGAATATATATGAATGTACACGTGTGATTTTTTTTAAAAATTTCTGAAATGAATTTGGAAAGATAAATATCATAGTGTCTGTCTTCTTTCTGTATCCAACATACCATACAAGGTTATTTACAGTAAGACTAAATAAGAGTAGACTGTTTTAAATTCCAGGTGACACAAATTTTAAACTTTATTTGTATTTAAGATCTAGATTCTTCAGATGGATGTGGTGGTATATACCTGTAATCTCAGTTACCCTGAAGGATCATGGATTCAAGGCCAACCTAGGCAACATAGTGGGACTGAGCTACATGGGAACAAATTCACCTATCACATCTGGAGACATTAAAATAGAATGTTTGTTGGATGCCACAGAACAGAAACTTTCAAGATAATATCACAAGCCCGTGCCCAGTTATTATTTCTTTTTTTAACTTTGTTCTAATTGATTATACATGACAGTAGAATGCATTTTGACTTGTTGTACACAAATGGAGCACAACTTCTCATTCCTCTGACTGTACATGGTGCAGAGCTTTCTTTTTATTTTTATTAAATTTTTTAAATTGAAACAAAAATTATATATATTTATGGAGTGCAATGTGATGTTTCAAGACAGAACATGTATGTAATATCATGTTTAAGTAAGGGTAAGGATGTCTTTTCAAACATTTGTCATTTTTATTCAGAAAGTCTTGTGGCTTTTTTGAAATACAAAACATGTAATCCATAGTCACCCTACTATGCAGTAGAACACCAGAACTTAAAAATTTGAAATGCTTCATGAATTTGCATGTCATCCTTGCTAAAGGGGCCACATTAAGCTTCTCTTTATCATTCCAGTTTTACTATATTTAGAATGTAATTGAGTTCTCATTCTTTAGAGCTAAGTTTTGCTTATTTAATTTTGTTTTAGACAGTTTATAAATCTGGATAGACAGATTTTTCAGTGCTTAACTATATTCATTCTGATTTCTTATCCACCTGTGCACATAGCTTTACAGTTATAATCAAAGTCTGAGTATAATTTTACTTATCTTGTTAGCATTAATAAACATTTTCTCTCACATTCTATTAGACTTCATTATTATAATTATTACTAGCTGTATAATGCATTTTTCTGGGATATTTGGAATTTTTAATATTACAAGTTTATTATATACGTCCCAGATACTAACTTTTGGAATCTTATTTAAATATTCTCTTTTCAGAAGTGGCCCATGCGATCAAGATTATACATCGGTGCTACTGGTCAGTTTCTGAAGCATTCCATCTCCGAAGAAAAAGCAAATCATAGCAACACTCCAACAGACTCACAGCCTTAGACTCTCTCGTGGTGGGGGCTGGTAGAGGTGATGTCTATTGTTTTTAAATACTATGAAAGAATTACGTATTTATTACATCAAACATAACAAACATCATTTCTGATAGTTCACATTAGAGCCGATAGTTTGATGTCCAGATTTATCTGTCTAAATGTGGAGTGAAGTAATCAATCTTATATAAAACACACAGCTTATCTATTCATTGTGAGAGTCATTGCTGTATAGTACAAAAGAAACTATTAGAAAAAGACACACAAAAGGAAACAATTATGTATATATCCAAAGAAGGCACACATTTTCTGTAGTATACCTATTATAAACTTAAAAGCCAATATCTATTAGTATAGTCTTTCTTGTTTAAAAAAAAAATCGTGTTTGTGGTATCTCAGTGTTCCATCTTTGTGAAGACCAAGAAGTCATTTTAACTGTCAGATGCAAGATCTTTCATTTAGTTTGGCTTTATATGTATAAAGACGATTGCAGTAGCTTCTATTGCTAGTGATTTTTCCCTCTTAGAAGACTTGTTTGGAGTATCAGAAATCATTTGCTCCCTAGGAGAGCGCGTGCCCATTTTTCAAAAGGTTTTGTAAGTATTCAGACATGACTTACATGTTTCCAAATTGTCAAAGGCACTAAGAATATAGGCAGCCAGTATGAACAGGAGTCCAGGTGTCACTGGGCAGCAGCATCATCATGCTTTCCCCTGGTCACAAACCTATCCATCCCTCCTTTCAGGTTCTGAACTAGGTGAGCAAGTTCAGCTGTAGCCATTTTGGAGAGAGTGGCATTTCCAGACCTTGTGGAGCCTTCAGTGAATCCCCCTGGCCTTCCTCAACCAGTGGTGGTGTCAGATCCCTTCTTGTGTCAGCTGTTCATAATCTACTGATTTGGCCATTATGAAATGGGGAAAATCCTGTCTGATTTGGGGATTCTGGCACTGATCTGTACCTTGAGGGGATCTAAGGATACAGTGCGTGTCCTGAGTTAAATTCAGGCTGGAGCCTAAATCTGCCCCAATATGAACCTCCATCAGTAGGCCTCCCACTGCACTGAACACCATTAAGTGCTTAGGGAACAACTGGTCTGACTGATGATGGCTTCAGTTTGCAATAGGAGTCTTCTTAAAATCGTGTTAAATAATGGAGCTTTGCCTCTGACGACATTGTTTTTTATTTCTTCTTGTCCAGTTACGATTGTTTTAATGCCAAATCAAAGAAGTGCCATTTCTGTCATAGATTTGTATAACATTTTATTAAATTGTTAAATATGCTAATAGCTTTTAGTAAGTGGGAAAATCTCTGTATGTGGTCAGAGCCTTGAGTAGAGATAGATGTTTGTCAAGGAACACTGAACTTGGAACAATGGGGTGCAGTAGAACTTATCAGTCCTCTCTTTGCTGACTTAGATTCCCTTTTATCACTTCTTGCTTTTCTCCTCCGTCTTTACTCTTCACTTTTCCAACTGTGAAAGTTCATATATTTCTTAATAACCTAGTTTTAATGTTGATGAATTTGATCCAAGATTAGCAAATAGATAGCAAAAATAATGGACTTGGTTGAATTACTATAACGGTCGAACCATCATTTTATTTAACGGCACCTCAGTTTTCTTCCAGCTTTTGGCAGTGAAATGAAGTAAAAGATCATTTGAAAGCAAGAACTGTCACTCAGTTGATTCAGGACAGCATGACCATGTTTTGGCTTATATCCAATAGTTTGTAACTTTTATTATTTTAATGTGAATATCTTCCTTCAAATGTGACCAATAGTAAAATCTTTCTACATATTAATATGTAACACAAATGTTTGTATATTTAAATGTTTGCGACTATGTTTACCTACTCATCTAACATTGAAAGGAATAAAAAATAAAATAAGATTTGGATCGAGCCATTCATTATTGTTATTGGCATAGGAAATGCTTAACTGTTTTTCATAGTAAGGAATGAAATCAACTTCTTTAAAGTTACCTCAAACAGGCCTGTAAACGCTAAATTTGATAAGAATTTCAGAAAAAGCATTTTCTCATTAATAATGCTAATCAATTTGACTATAGTTTATTTAATTGGGAAAAAACTGACATGTTATTAGACTATTCTAAATCATACTGTGAAATAGTAGATATTTTGCCTTTGATGGTATTTTTATTTCTACTTGTCCAGTGATAAATGCCAAAGAAATGTTATTTCTGTCATAGATTTTCATTACATTTTATGAAATTGCTAAATATGGTAATAGCTTTTATTAGGTTGGAAAATCTTAGAGGAGAAGTTGCATATTTTCACCCAAAGGTCCAAAGGAGCATGCTGTTTTAATTAATGATGCATGGTCAGGATAACGATTATTATTAAAGTAAAATAAAGCACTAATTTGAAAATTAGTCTGTTTATTTTGCATCTGTCTCTTGGAATATTTAACAAATATTGATGGCACATTTGAAAAAAATCTTTTTTTTTTTTTTTTTTTCTTCTGATACTGAGGATTGAACTCAGGGGCACTCTACCACTGAGCTACATCCCCAACACTTTTTATAGTTTAACTTTGGGACAAGGTCTCACTGAATTGCTGAGGCTGGCCTCAAACTTTTAATCCTCCTGCCTCAGCATCCTAAGTGGTTGGGATTACAGGTGCACACCACTGCACCCAGCTGAAGATCCTTCTGGAGCATAGATACCTACCCAGCTTCTTCACCATGTTGTCCTAAATAGATTATATATTAGAACTAGGGAGGGGATATATTTGGATCACAGTATTTATAACCCTGTAATCTGCTGGGGAAATCCTCAGTTAAATTCCTTTCACTTCATTCAGCCTTTCCAGTGATATAACACATTTAAACTTATTTTACACTGATAATTTGGGGGACTTGGGAAATGCTTTTTTAAAGGCAGAACCATTTCTGGTCAACTAAAATATTTTTTTCTGATTATGAAAATATAGCCATCTAGTTTATTATACATCAATTTTACATTAATAAAACTATATTTAAAAGCATATATTCACTTGTTTTAAATAAATAAACAACAAAAAGAAGTGAAGTAGAAAGTAAAAGTCCTCTCATGGAGATGTCTGGAATGGATAAAGTTGGGGATTATGTGTTTTATGTTACTTGGTAATGAAGAGAGGTCTTGTATATTTATAAGTCTTGTTTTTAAACCACATTATTCTAGTCTGCAAAGTTGCAGATAACCTAAACAGTAACTTTCTTATCTGTTCACGGAGGAGACTTTATTTAAATGTAGAAGAATCTGCAAAAAGAAAATAAATGTTGATTGACCCTACTGAAATGCAGAGTAATTATTTTAGTTGAAATTGCTTCTTAGGTTGAATTATTCAGTAATTTCTCTTTCTCTCAAAGGGCCTCATTTTATATTCATGAAAGCAACTAACCATTTACTTTCAATTAAAGAGAAAATATTCAGGCTCTAGTAAGTACTTTTTTTTAGGAGACAGGGGAGATAATTATGTCTATATTTTCCAGAACATTATTTAATCTTTTTTCTTTAGGCTTCAGTATATCATAGTGTCATTATGAGGAAATAATCAAATACAGACAAAACATCTCTGCAGTGGCCATACATGATTCACTCAAAAATGAACACATAAATTGTATTTTTCATTGTGATAAGACAGGTTACTTGTTGGCTCTATTTTATTGTTGCTCTTCTTAGCTGGCAGGGAGAAAAAATACAAATCAAACAGATTGCTTCTGATCTATATTTATGAGGTATTTTGAGAAATCGCTTAATCTAAATGCTCTTTTCTAACAATGTGTGCATGTTATCACAAATTATATGTATTATATATTTTATTTGAAAAGCTATGAACTTTGACTTTTTCAGCACCAGCAGATTCTGCCTTAATCTGGTGACAAATTCATGTTTAAAAAAAATCATTAGATGATTTCCAGCAGTTTTCTAGATGACTTACAAGTAGCAATATGCTGTCCCTTTTTCTCCAAGGTGTACATTTTTTAAATTTCTTAGTTGTTTTGCTTTCATTCTTGTATTTAAAAAATATCCACAAGCTGAGGTTCGAAATTTTTAAAAGGAGTACTTGAGGGAAATGTTATTATAAAATTATTCATCTCAAAGAAATCAATATGTACTTTGTTAAATAATGGTAGCTGGTGGTCTTATATGTGACTGTTGTACTGAAAAATAAATGCCCCATAAATCCCATAGATTTGCTTCCTGTAGACTGTGAGCACAGCACAGATGGAACTGCAGCACACTTGGAAATGAGGGACATTAATATTCTTGCCTAACTACATAAACCGGAGAAGGGTTTCCCTTCCTCTGTTTACACAAGTCTTAGTTTCAACTCATAAGAGAAACCAGTTCAGTGAAATATACCCCAGTCACTCAAATGCTTTCATTATAAATTATACCATAGCATTTAGTTGTCAGAAGCTTTTGAATTATAAACTGGAGAATAATCTTAACTATTAGTCTTAAAGATTATGTCAGTCGTTATTTCCTGAGCACATGGATGTTACTGAAGAAACATGCATTCCTGCCGCCTGGGGACCAAGAGTTATGTCCTGCGGATGAACTTTAACCGCTCCTTTCCATTTTTATGGCTATTGGAAACTGGGAGCCATTTCAAAGTGTACTCTAAATAAAAATTGATTTTCAACATTTTCATTTTCAAATAAATTCTGAAATCACTTAATTTAAATTTTCTTAATGTGTGCAATTATAAACCATCTTAGTAATTCTTTAGATGGATCTATCATGCGGACAAAAATTTTTTCAAGTAAGTTGTATTAAACAAAAAAAAGTTCCTTGCGAGATTGCAGTTTGTGGCACATCAGCCCCCTTAGTACTGTGAACTCCTGTACAATAATCATCTTGAAATGTGGGCAACAGCCAAGTAAAAACAGAGGTATACAATAATGGAGACAGAGTCAAAAGAAGGAAGAAAGATGAGAAGTTGAATTTAGATTCTCCTTTTAGAAATAGGTCTCTTCCTCCAGGGTCCAATCAGGCTATAGGTAGGATTATATTCTAGAGACACAGGGAGAGACTGCCCTGAAAAAGCAGATCCGATCTCATGACCAGGTCAGAACAAGAATCTAAAGTTCCTAACTCTGGGTAATGCTCAACCCAAGAGACACAGGAAGCTGCCACACTTAGTGATGTACTGGCCAATATCCTTCTCTGGACTGACACCGAACGTCGAGGTGATAGTGGCAATGGAAGTGGTTTAACCCAACACAGAAAACTTCTTGTTGCCTTAAGCAATGATTGTTGGTCTCTCCACTTCCCGCAACCCACACAAGCCCCATCCAGACTTGTGGTCACTCAGGTGCACACATTGCATTCATGAGCTCCCTCTCTTCCCTTACTGAAAGAAAGCAGAGGTTCCTGTAGGAATGGAGAGTATCCTTCAGTGGCTAGAGATTGTTACTCCAGATCGAAATTTAGTCAAACTTGAGGAAGGGATGAAGGTGGGGGGCAAAACTGAAAGAAGAGGAAATTGACTCTAGAAGGACTTGGAAATCCCACTTCTTAGTAGGAAATAAGTTGGAGAACCCCTATATGAGTAAATATTCTTAGGGCATGCAGCAGTTTACTAAGAAAGGAGGAGAGTGTATGTTTTTAATTACTCAAGGGTGGTTCTCAGCCTCTCATTCATTGAATTAAAGTCCTCTACTTAAGGGCAGATACCCCCTAGAATGAAGTTATTCTACACCTTTGAAAATGCAAAACAGACCTTCAAAATCTCTAGCATGACAATAAACTTAAATTTCAGACTTCATTAATGGGGAAAACAAAATTCTAAATCCCAAATCTACCTTCTATGTACAAGAGCCAAGACTGAAGGTCCTTATATGGAGTTTTACTCAGAGTGGTAACAGTTGGGAGAGGAGCTCAGGTCAAAGCACTAGGTAGGAGAAAGGAACCAGTGGAGACATCTGCCCACACTGGTATCTACTTTGGGCAGAGTGGGAGGAGGGAAGGAAAGAATTGGAAAACAAAGCTGACCTCACCCCAAGTCTGAAGCCCCCAGAAGCCTGGATTCCACCCAAAGCCGCGTCCAGGCAGCAGGGTAAGAAGCAAGGACTGAGGGAGGAGACTGGAGACCTTTGCTGGCTGCCACAGGTGGAAAAGTTGCCACAAGTACCCAGGACTAGATACCAGGAGTCAGGAGGAAGCAGAGTTTGAGCCCTTAAGAAGAGGAGGTGGTCAGTAGGACTCAGGACCTCAGCAGTTGGTGCCAGCATGACCTTGAGAGACCGGATGGTCACAAACATCACATGCCAGAGTCCACGCTAGACCCAAAGTGAAGGGACAATGGGTTAAAAAAGCTGCAGTCATTTCTCCCCTGCTACTTTGCTGCCGCCATTATTCTGCCTCCCCCACACCATTTTACAACCTAGATTGCTAGCCTGCGAACTTCCTAGTCAGTCATTGGTCCAGATTGTTAGCTGCCCATGAAAATTCCACTTCTTAAGAATATCTCCCCCACCATTTTCCCTCTCTCTCTCTCTCTCTCTCTCTCTCTCTCTCTCTCTCTCTCTCTCTCACTTTGCGGGCAGACACTCTGCCTGTCCACATAATAAAATCTCTTGTGTGAGGTCCCGTGTCCAGAGTGGTTTTTTGGGTGCTTTCACAAAGGACAGACAGTAAAGGAACCTGTGCTCCCTCACTCTGTCCCCTTTGGATTCACAGCTTTTCCCTAAGTTATCTAGGAATCAGAGTAGGAAGGGCAGTTAGGAAGCCCACTAAGAGGGAAAAACAACCCTGATAATTTCAACTTCTACTTGACTGAATATTTGACAGACTAATATTAAATACAGACTAATATTAAAAGACACCTGTTGGTTGGGTGGTTTTCCTCTTCAGGACTAGGGCTTCTAGAACAACATGAGGTCAGATACTGCAAAAAAAGAAAGCTACATTACTCCCTCATGTTTGAGTTGTAGCATATACATTTGGTAGGGTAGAGAGAGACTACTGGTGTTGACAATTTACAACTTGATCCCTCAGTGTAGTTTTGTGGTTTTGAGTACCTTCACAGACCTTTACAAATACATTGGAAAAAACAGAGTGAAAGGAAAATGCCACACAGATGAGCAACGGCAGAAACCAGGTGAGGAGATTCGCACATAGAAAGTTTTATTTGCCAGTCAGGGTCTGATCAAAGGCTATCACTCCGCAAAAGCGAGAGAGGCAGGAAAAACTTGGCTCTGGGGTATTTTATGAGGTGGTTTGGATGGCCTGGGTAAGTCGCATGCTTGCATAAGAACTTAAGATGGTCTGACAGGCAAGTAAAGGGATGTTCCAGTGGGGTAGTTAATGAGAGGTGGGGAGGGGAGGTTACATTTTAACTCTTGTTTTCTCTTTCTAGGGTGGGAAAGCAACTTATGGTAAGAATTTAGAATGGCTGCATAGATGCTAAGCCTTGGACCTAATACACAGTCTGAGAAACTTGCTGAGCATTGTAAGCTCGAGGACGAGGGCTGGTGGTCAAACAAAAGAGGACAAAAAGGGCCGAAGCAAGCTTTATTGGAATTTGTCTCTCGGGAGAAATTCCCAGTCCTCCGGGGTACAGGCCATGGTGGAGAGCCAGAGAAAATCGCATGTGAACCCGGCTGCCCAGGGTCTTCATAGGCCGGAATAGGCAGGGGTCCCGCTGAGTGATAGGTGAATGTAAGAGTCAGTGGAGTTTATCTATCCGTGTTTGATTGGTCGCTCTTTGGTGCGCTGCCTGCTGCTTCAGTCGTTTTGTTCCCTTTGTTCCCTCCCACGTAGCCCCTCAAGTCCCGACCTAACAAGCATTGTCCAGCTAGTCAGTGGTAGGGCACAGATTCAGATCCAAGCAGTCTATGCTGAGTCATTTCTACCCTAGGCTGTGTGAGCAAAAATAACCAACACAGTTTCAGCACCATAATGAAAATAGAAATAACCAGGAAGGAAGCAGACCTCAAATGGCAAGTTTTCCTTTATTCCGCAGCAGAATCAATCAACTAGGCGTGGGAAGGCTCATTTTCTGGGTATGAAAATGACCCACGGCTTACTGAAGGAGTTTTTATAGTTTACATTGAGGGTGAATTAATCATTGGATGTGCCATTTGGAAAGTCAGGGAATTAGTTGTGCAGGTTAAAATTTTAACTCAGGAAGGCAGTTATAAAAAGTCTGAAGCTCATTGTCACCAGGAGAGAGAGGAGCTCAGATCCCAAGGGATGAATACTCAAATCCTGCCCATTGCTTTTCTTCTTCTTCTGGGATTCATTGTTTCCCAGAGTTTTGTTATTTACTGTGCCTCCACTCACGACTAATTTGCAATAGGGGAGTTAAATTCCAGAGCCCAGCATTCAGTATCTGCCTCCTTCCTTCAGCGCCCTTTGTTCCTGGGAAAGGATTTACTGGGAGAGGTTTAATGTTTGGCTAATTTCCTTTCCTCCTCCTGAGCTATACTGTGTTTCTGGGTGCCCCCCGCACAGCTGGGGGGGGGGGGGCTGTCTTGTAGGAATATTATTTTCCATACCCCTTCAGACTGCCTTCAGTTAGCTGCCTGGATGCCTGAGGTACTTATATTTGTACACCTAGTGTGGTTAGAAAGCATTAACCTTTGCTCCAGTTCTTCCAGTGCAGTAAGCGCTTGACATATGATTGACCCTCAATAAATGTTCCTTGCCTTTTTTCCTATAATATGGTAACTGAGAAAGTACATGTAGGCAGTTCAGTACAAGTCAGGCACATCTTCTCTGGCTAATTAGCATTTTAGTTGAAGAGTATAAGATGGCAAGAAGTGTCTTTCTCTCTCTCATACACATAGACATATACATAACCCATAAGATGCCATGAGGAAAAGGTAGATAATTTGACTATCTAAAAATAAAGTCATAAAACAAAAAATCCAAATTGAGTGATACTAGTATTAATAAGGATCCGGGTCCCCATTCTTTTGGTGTTGAAGACTGAGCATCTGAGAAACACCTGAGAAACTCTGAGGAAAGAGCAAAAACTTTTATTTAAAGGATAGAATGGGGGGGTGGGGGCGAAGACTTCTCAGCAGAGGAGGGGGGTCCAAAACTGGTGACCAAGGGAGTGGGAGTGTACTGCCCCTTTTGTAGATTTTAGATTTCCTTTGTTCTCTTGCCCCCTCCTCCCATCCTGCCTACTGACTAAAAGGTGGTGTGGTCCAAGGGCAGAAATGGAACCATGGGGACAGGCAGGAAGGGAACAGCCCAGGGGCTACTCGTTAATAACTCCTTGCAAGGAGGAACTATTCCCTGTAGGCAGGTAACCTTGGCAACAGGTTGGAGGAGGGGGAAGTGCTGTGGAAGTATTAGCATTTTATTTCCTTTGAATCAGCCCCCATCTTCCTGATACAATCATTCATTACTTATACTGAGTGTCCTTTTGCCCGGCCTCACCTGTAATCCCAGATATTGGGGAGACTGAGCCAGGAGGATTGCAAGTTCAAGGCTAACCAGGGTAATTTAGTGAGACCCTGTTTCAAAATAAAATAGAAAGGTTTGGGGATGTAGCCGAGAAGTGGAGGGTTTATAGAGGGTCCTGGGGTTCAACCCCCAGTGCACACGTGCACACACACATACACACACACACACACACACACAAAATCCAAGCCAGGCATAGTGATAGATATCTGCACTTCCAGTTACTTGGGAGACCAAGGCAGGAGGATTGCTTGAGACCAGGAGATCAAGGCCAACCTGGGCAACATCATCTAAAATAAACAAAAACTGAAACCATAAACAAGGTCAAAAAAAAAAAAAAAGCAAAATTTTTAAAAATGCACTGGGAAATCAGAAAATATATGACAGAATAGTTATTTCCTTATATAAAATCAATAGTCAGACAGAGCTTGACACTCACTCACCTATAATCCCAGCTACTCAAGACCCTGAGGCAGGAGGACTGCACATTCAAGGCCAGCCTAAGCAACTTAATAAGACCTTGTCTCAAATTAAATAAAAAGCATTGGGGGCATAGCTCAGTGGTAGACTTCTTGCCTAGCATGCATGAGATCCTAGGTTATATCCCAGTACTGGGGGGGAACAAAAATCAACCCTCGGAATTTAAAAAAACAAAAAGAACAACAACTAGATAGAAAATTCTACAAATGGTATGAAAAAGAAGTTCATAGAAATCAGTCAATTGTCTTCATGAAAAAGACACACAAAAGCACTTAAAATAAATATAAATTTAAAAAGCAATGAAATAATATATTTCACCTATCAGAATGATACAAACCAGAAATACCTGTTATTGGTGAGGGTGAGAAAATGACTCTTGCAGTTTTGGAGTGTAAGCTGTCTTAAATTGTTTGGCAATATCCTTCAATATTTTAAGTGTATACATTCTGACTTAGCAATCCTGTCTTAAAGAATTGTCTTACAAGTATACTTATATTCACAAATGTATATAAGAATAATTATTGAAAGTATTTATTATCTTTCACCTTATTATTTGTAGGCTTAACACTTTTCCTAGCTTTTAATATTAACTGCATCCAAATAACCTGTGAAAAATACAAGCCCAATGACATAACACATTTACTTAAAACATTTCAGTGGTACCCCATGAACTAAAGGTGAAGTTTAACCCCTTAATTTGATTTACAAGACCCCTATCTAATGTCACAGGCCTTATTCTCTACAACTTCCTGTTTTACACTGTGAGTTATAGTAAACACACACACAGCTCTTTCATGCTTCAGTGAGTTTGTTCATCAATCATCAGTTGGTCCCCAATTTCTAAAAAAATAGTATAGCAGGCATTGTTCATTAGTTATTACATCAGTTAAGAACTCCATTGAGCTGCTAGTAAGACAAATCCAACTATAGTGGCTTCAATTAATTAGGACTTTATCCTCTCATGAAAAGGAACTCCATATGTAAGCAGTCCAGGGCTGGTAAGGTAGCTTCATAGAGTTATTGGGGTCCAAGTCTTCTACTTATTTCTCGATGGCCTAGACTGAATCACAAGATCACCTCTAGGTATATGACATATATTTCCAGCCTGACTTTCCAGCTAATTTTCAAAGAAAGGGGCTTATTACAGGTTACTAGTGATATACGGAATCATGGAATGTATTAATAAGCTTTCCATTATTATAACAAAATACCGGAAATAATCATATTTTAAAAAGAAAAGACTAATTTTTACAGTTTTGGAGATTTCAGTCCATGGTCAGTTAGCTCACTTGAGGCCATACAACATGGTGGGAATATGTGATGGAGGAAGTTGTTCATGGTGGCTGAAAAGTGAAAGAAGGAGAGGAGGCTCCAGGCATGCTTCCAATGACCACATTTGTCCAGACCCGCATCTGAGAAAGGTTCTATCACCTCCTAATAGTGCCACAGGTTGTGGCCCAAATCTTTAACACATGAACACTTGGTGGATAATTATCCAAACCATAGCATGGGATATGACACTAAGTTGGGCTGGAATTATAGGAACAATTTCTTAAGGCATTCCATGGGACTGGGCTTCCAAGGCAGCTGATACTTCTGCCATGATCTGGACTCTGCCAAATGGGAAACTTCCCCTTTATTGGCTGATGCCAGAAGCATGTTGGCTTTGTCACACATATGATGGTTAATTTTTTATGTCAACTTGGTTAGGCCAAGCAATACCCAGGTAGTGGGCTAAACATTATTTCTGGAGGTTATAGACTGAATGTTCTCCTCTAAGATTCATATGTTGCACTTCTAACTCCTAGTGTAATAGTATTAGGAGGTGGGGCCTTTGGAAAATAAAGTAGTCCCTCTATATCTATAAGGGTTATATTCTAAGATATCCAGTGGATGCCTAAAACCACAGATAGCTCTAAACCTAATGTAGAGTATTTTTTCCTATGCCATAAGTATATATCACTATGATAAAATTTAATTTGTAAGTTAGGCATAGTAAGAGATTACCAACAGAAGCTAGCAATAAAATAGAAAAATTATAACAAGGTACAATATAAAAGTTTTATAATGTGGTCTTTCAAGGGAGTATTTCACATCCAGAATCATAACTCAAGACAGTCTGAAAACATATAATATTTATCTTTCCAGTCTCAGAAGTACACAAAGGCCAGTAAATGAAGCTGGAATAGCTATTGAGTGAGCCAGTACCCAGAATCTACCAGAGGAGGCAGGGGAAATAAATGAAAACAGTGAAATAAATGGCTTGGTCCTAGGACTAAGCACAAAACACAAACATAATCAGGATTCCTTTATCAGGGAAGAAAGTTGGGATGGTTACTAGGAAAGCAATAAGAGTGGCTGCCTCAATTGCTTCCCCTAGTCTTAAGAGATCTGGGAAGATCAAGAAGAATAAGAATATTTTCGATATAGGAAAAAGCAGACAAAATCATGCTGCTTTGAAAGTACACAGGGGAGAAAAAAGATAATTCATAAGTATGATTTAATTTACCCCTCACAAAAATTCTAGGAGTAATGGAATGTGTCTCATCATCAAAAAGAAAACATTCCCTGAGGTTTCTGAGCAGATTTCCCCTTAAGTCCCAATGACCAGTATGAAACATTTGAAAACATTCCAGTACATTCAAAATTTGTCATAGTTGGATTTAAGTAGTTGTTTTCAGAGTTTATTCTTAATATGCAACTTAAATTGTTAAACAGAACAAGAAAACCTTAGTATTTCACATTGACAATTAAAGTCACTATGGCTAACTCATTATTTTAGATCCGGGAAGAAATCACAAGTAATTTAGATAATTTTCACCAAAATTATCTCAGTAAAGTTCATGTACTTCAAGTGCTTAAGAATCAACTTTCATTCAGATCAATGCCCTATTTTCTGACAATGTAATGTATTTTTCCACAGATTTGGAACTTTAAACTTGACAAGATGTATAAATGCTATGATTATCTCAATGTCAATATTATGTTTAAAAATAATCTTGCCTGAGGCAAAGGAATCTTATGGAGAAAAGTCATGCATTTATGACTAAGGTCATTTAAGTTTCTATTGCATTAGCTCTATTTTGACATGCTTACTATGGAGCAAGGGAAAACATAAGGATGTGGTTATTACAGTCAACTTCCTAGTAGTTCCAACCTCATTTTCTGCTGCAAACATCTAGACTTGGGAGGTTCTTCAAATCATTCACTGATATGAAAAAGGACTGAGGGCCAAATGTATTAATTTACTAATGAGATTTACATGTGTTAAGTGCAGACTATAGATTCTGACAGCCTCTGAGAAAATACTATATTTGCTCCTGAATCTACATGTACGTCATTATACAAAATACAAATTTTCTATGGTAATCCTGGTTATACAATCAAGGAATGGTTATTTTTAAGTTACTTTCTTTCTTTTTTCTATTACTCTTTTCTTTTTTTCTTTTTTCTTTTGGTACTTGGGATTGAATCTCAGGATGTTTAACCATTGAGTCACATTCCCAGCCCTTTTTATTTTTTATTTTGGGACAGGGTCTCACTAAGTTGCTTAAGGCCTCACTACATTGCTGAGCCTCCTTTGAACTTTCTATCCTCTTGCCTCAGCCTCTGGAGTTGCTGGGATTACAGGTGTGTGCCACCGCACCTGGCTAAATTACTTTTGATAAACTGTTATATCAGGTTTAAATCACTGAACTTTTCACTTGAAGTGGTTTTAGTTGTATTCACACTAGCAGAATTAACTCGGTTCAGACTTTGGACACCAACAACCCCCAAGGATTCGTTGATGGAGAAAACTGCACATCATCTTTTCATAATGTCAGTCTGAGTGAAGAAGTGAAGGACAGCCTGCAAGACAAAAAGTACTACTTTAATAATTATTTTTAAATTTTAATTATAAAATCAATGTATACACACAGTATAAACCCATGTGGTAAAGAATGCCAGAAAATAATAAAAATGTCACTCTCCCCACAAATCCTCATGTTCCATTCTCTAGAGATGTGCACTGAAAACAGGTTCTTTTGTAAGCTCTCAAAATTATTCTGTGCTTAAAAATTCATATACAGTATGTTCTTTTGATTTAACCCAAATAGGTATTTTTTTTTCAAATACCTTCTGCAACCTAGCTTTTACATTTTTAAATATCTTGAGAATTTTCCAAATTAGTGCACACATATCCATGATTTGTTTATTTGTTCAGGCAATAAATATTTACTAAGTGCTAGGAGCTATATCAGATGCTAAGAATAGCAAGCTGAACAAAACAGACAAGTCTTTCCTCTCACAGAGCTTACATTGTAGTGAGGGTACAAAAAATTAATACAAAAGTATTAATTTTTAAAAACATAATTACAGATTATGGTAAGGGCTATTAAGGAAATAAAACAGGAACTGTGTTGGAGTGTGCCTACTTTAAACAAGCAGAGCAAGTGTGGCTCACTGAGAAGTTGACATTAAAGTTGAGATTAAAGGAAGAAGTCAGTCATTCAAAAATCTGGGGCTAGCGAAATTTACACCAGAGCATAGGCACTGGGATGTGGAAATTGTTTGTTTTAAGAACTAAGAGAAGGCCAGGATGACTAGAGTGTAGCAAGAGATGAGGTAGGCCAGGTGAAGCTATGTAAACTTTTTTCTTTTTAAAAAATATCTTTAAATTTCTTTATTGTGATAAAATACATAAAACAAATTCATCTTCATCATTTTTATTTTGGTACCAGGATTGAACCCAGGGGCACTTAACCACTGAACCACATTCCCAGCCCATTTTTATTTTATATTTTGTAAGACAGGGTCTCACTAAATTGCTTAGGGCCTCACTAAGTTACTGAGACTGACTTTGAACTTGGGATATTCTTGCCTCAGCCTCCTGAGTCACTGGGATTCCAAGCATGGGCCACCACAACTGCTCTCTTTTTTTTAAAGCTAAACTATATTCCACTGTAAGTATATACCATATTTTTTTTAATTCATTCATTTGCGAATGGAAATTTGGGTTATTTCTACTTTTTGGGTGTTGTGAATAATTATACTATGAGCATTGGTATACAAGTACCTGTTTGAGTCCCTGCTTTCAATTCCTTTGGTTATACATCCAGAATTAGAATTGCTAGATCATATGGTAATTCTATATTTAACTTTTTGAGGAATCTCTATACTGTTTTCCATTGTGGCTGCATCATTTTATATTGTCTAAGCAATGTACAAGGGTTCCAATTTTTCCACTTGTCATTGATTGCTATTTTCTATTTGTTTTATAATGAACAACTTAATGGGTCTGAAGTGGTATGTCATGGTAGTTTTGACTCACTAGCGATATTGTTGAAAATCTTTATCATATCCTTATTAGCCATGTGCACATATTCTTTGGAGAAATAGCTATTCACATCCTTTGTCCATTGTCTATTTTTGAATTAAGTTGCTTGGTATTTTTGTTGTTGAATTATAAGAGTTCTTTATATATTCTGAATATTAATCCTTTATTAGATATGTGCTTCCCAAATATTTTCTCTCATTCTTTGAATTACCTTTTCATTCCCTTGATAATGTCCTTTGATGCACATGCACAAAAGTTTTCACATTGGTGAAGTCCAGTTTACCTATTTTTCCTTTTATCACCTGTGCTTTCCGTGTTATATCTAAGAAATCACTGCCAAATCCAATATGGTGAAGTTTGTTCCCTATATTTTCTTCTAGATTTTTGTAGTTACAGCTCTTACATTAGGTCTTTAATCCATTTGAATTAATTTTTGTAAATGGTCCAACTTCTTTTTTGTTTTTGTTGTTTGTTTATAATGTGGATATCCAGTTTTCCCAGAACCATTAGTTAGAAAATCTATCCTTTCCCCAATGGACAGTCTTGGCACCCTTGTCAAAAATTAATTCACACAAGTGGATTTTAAAAAAGTATAACGGGAAGTGTTTGACATTAGTAATCAAGGTTATTAGACAAATCTGCCTTTGAAAATAAATGTCCTCCTTTGAAAATGAGAGACTGAAAGAGAAAGGTGAATTCTAAATCCCCAAAATCCTTTACTATTAAGAGCAAAACTTACATGAATGAACATTAAGTTTTACATAAGAAGAGAAAACTCAAAATATGAACTCAATGAAGAGAGGAAAACTCAAGGAAGTTCCCAACAGAGGAAAAAGAAACACAAAGTCTTCAAATGTTAGATTGAGAAGGAAGGGAAAGAGAAGTTTCAAGAAGAGAGGGACTGAGATAGAATGGAAGAGGGGACAAATATGTTTACCATGTGAAAGTAGGATTTTCATTCCATTTTATGAATGTATACTAATGTCACCAGCCTCCGGACCTTTAGGTTGTTAAACACACACACACACACCATTTTGAATCTATTCTTCAAATCTACCTGCTGAATTAACCAACCTTATAATACCTCTAGATTTCTCATAATGTGGAAGGCACCCTTCATTTTTATTTTTATTTGTTTCGTACTAGGGATTGAACTCAGGGGTGTTTTACCACTGAACTACATTCGAGCCCCTTTTACTTATTTATTTTTTGCAGTGCTGGGAATTGAACCCAGGGCCTTGTGTTTGCAAGGTAAGCACTCTACCAACTGAGCTATATCCCCAGCCCCCCTTTTATTTTTTTATTTTGAGATAAGGTCTTGCTAAATTGCTGAGGCTGGCCTTGAACTTGTAATTCTCTTGCCTCAGTTTCTGGAGTTGTTGGGATTATAGATGTGCACCACCACACCCAGTCATACTCTTCATTTTTAAAAATACTTACTTTAGCTGAGTATTTTATTACAGTTGAAGAAACATTTATTTAAGGTCACTATTAATCAATTAAGATAGCAGCTCTGAAACGAAAACCTGAAAATGGGCAGTTGTGCAGTTTAAAAACACCTAAATTTTAGTCATGGTATTTATCTGTATGCATTCTAAGGAAAGAATATATTGTCATTAAAGTGTGGCCCCTTCCATATCTATCCACCAGGCTCAGCTAACTCTTGGCAATGGAGATGGAAGAATGTCCTTTGAGCACCCGCAGGTTGAGACAATGGAAAGCTGTTAGCAACTTAGGGAATTGTGACAAAGGAAGGACATGTCTTTTGTCTCCAGTTTTTTCTCACATGACCCAGGACTGAGTGACATTAAGAATTTACATAAATTGTTCCCTTGGTATCTATGGGTTTAGCATCCAAAGTCATCCCTTCTAATACCTTACCAGAGCTACCCACACAATTGCAAGCAAACACCTGAAGCAACATGAAGCCAAGGTTCAACAAGTCCATGAGGTAGGCTGCTTGACAGAACAATTTGGCACTGGGGACCTCAGACAATGATTTTTAAACTTCCGCAGATCACTCAACAAAAACCTATATAGACAGGTTTGGCTAGATTTAGATTTTCATACCATACGTTGCCTTGAGACAAATTTGTACGTTGTACTGAATTATGTACTCCTTTCTTAGACTTCCTGTTTTTTGAGACTGACCCATCTTTTACTGATTCGATTGTTCAATTTATGCTTTCATGTGTGCTTTTTCAGGCAACAAGATTATAAATCTTTTAAGGCTAAGCGTAGTGCTTTGCAGTCGGGACTCAACAATGATTAAGAGAAATAAGTGTAATAAAACATGAAAATCCCTAGCAAATTACAAACAACATAGGTAGCTGCTTAATGGATACTTAACAGAATTTTTAAAATTCTATTATTACCAATAAAAATAGTAATGGTGCTACTGTTATAGAGAAAATATATAACAGCTTTTCCTTTTCCTGGTAACTTATTTTCCGTGTGTGTAAAGGCAATTCCAGAATGCTTACTCTAAATGGGGCTGCCCAATACCACCAATTTTCTATTTGTTTTTATTTTGCTTTAGGTAACAGGGATTAAAACCAGGGACACTTAACCACTGAGCCACAACCCCAGCCCTTTAAAAATATTTATTTAGAGACCAGGTCTTGCTAAATTGCTAACTGCTGGCTTTGAATTTGCAAACCGCTTGGGGTTGCAGGTGTGCGCCATCGTGCCCAGCACCACCTGTTTTTCTAAATACAGAACCATATGAGGGTGTAGAACACCAAGCAAAGTACTGAGAATAGAAGACCCCTTTTTTTAGATTATTATTATAAACTGGTAGCCTCATAATTTGCATATTGAATGAAACAGCCCTAGCTGAGGTACTCAATGAGCCTTAAATGCCTCTAGGGAAGTTCCAAAGTTCCAGAACACTAGCTGAGACACCAGCGTAGTACCCACTCTACAAGACCGTCCCAGCGCGTTGCCCATACTGGCGCCAAAGCCCCACTGAGAGGCGGGGCCCAGGACCTGAGGGGCGGAGCCCAGAGCCGGAAGGGGCGAGGGAAAGGGCCGGGTGACTAAGAGCAGTGCGGGACCGCAGCTTTCCTTTTCCGCGCAAACGCCGAGAGTGGAAGGTGTTTCGCAATGGCGATCGGGTGGCAGAAGAGCTCGCGGGCCCGTTGCCGGGTTCTTCGAGGTGAGAGTCCTCAGGATCTTAGTATTTCCTCTCTTCGGTGTCAGGTTCCTCTGCCCTGTGGGTTATCCGACGGCAGTGAGGGGTCTGCGGATGCGGGCTGAACGCAGGAGGTAACGCTCTCCGCTCTCCCTATGGACGCGGCCTAGAGATTTCCCTTCGTGCGGTTCGCGTAGTTGTGTTTTATAGATAAACCGCCTGCGAACCTTAACTGACCTTACTCCGTAGTGAACGCCGGTTAAGAAAGGGTTTTCTGTGACCCAGGAGAGCTGAGGAACGGACATCTCACTGCTTCGTTTTTGCCCTCCCCGGCTTCCACCGAATCCCTTTAGAGTCCCCAGCAAAGCTGTTGCCGAACTTTGGCGGTTTCAGGCTCCCTTGAGTGGGCTTTTTACTTTTCCTTAAGGGAACATTTTTTAAAAGATCACGTTTCTTTTAAAGGTGGAAGGCACTTAACTGTACAAAATGGAGGGGTTTGGAAAGCAGTAAGCACAACTTAACCACTGAACTCAACATAATGGTAGAATTCTAGCATTTGTTTCTGGATCTCCCTTGTAAATGTAAAAAGGCCTTGAAACTGGAGAACCGTATATGGAAGTATAGAGGCCTTTGGACCACAAATGCCTGCTGTACACGTAATCTTCCATTTACATGAAAATGTGTTTTTGGACATTAAACAAAAGATTCCATTCTACAACTGGGAGGCTAGGAAAAAAAAAGTGTTACCTTTCAAAAAACTAAAGATTGATAAAAGTATCCCACTAGTTGCTGTTTGCTTACTGCCTTCCACCTCGAGGTACCCACCATCTGGAATTTTGTAAGTCTAGGGTTTTGGTGTGTTTTTCTTTTTTCTTTTCTTTTCTTTTTTTTTTTTTTTTTTTTTTTTTGAGGGAGTGCTGTAGTTGCAATTTTGTTAATACTGTGCATTTGTAGACTTTCATTAGGTTTTAAAAGTATGTTAATGCATGTAGTTACCTACTTTCTGTGAATAAAACAATTTCTCAGTTTGGAACTATTCATTACCAAGTTTATATTGTTTTCCTAATATTGATTTCGTGAAACATTAAAGACTTGTTTCCAAGTTCCAGTTTTATATGTTTTCATAAACCGTTTCCAGTAGCTGTCTGGTTCAATGATTTATCCTCTTGGGGTGCTGTAGGACATGATTTGTGTCTCTGGCCATTACCTTAGCACTTGGTGTACTTTTGGTCAACTTAACAACATAGGTATTCTTGCCCTAAATCTACTAGATTTGCCATTGTAATGTTTTTTAGGTGAAGGTCTGCACATTTGTTTCAGTATATTTAACCTTTATCTTTGCTCATAGTTTATCCTGTCAAGCTTTGAGACAGAAAAACGATGGCTTTGATACTCATAGGAGACCATCATGTCTTAAAATTAATACTGCTGCCACAGTTATTAAAAAATGTTTCCAGGGGTGGAATTGTGGCATAGTGGTAGAGCGCTTGCCTAGCATGTGTGAGGCATTGGGTTCAATCCTTAGCATCACATAAAAATAAATAAATAAAATAAAGGCATGTTGTCCATCTACAACTAAAAATATTTTTTAAAATGTTTCCACAGATTTTCCTGCCCTTCCTAATAATTCGAGTTTCTAGCTTGTAAAGAAGCTCCTTTATGGAATTAAGTTGAGCCAGTTGGTAAAATATAGTTGTGTTTATGCTTCTGACAATAATGAAGTTCTCATTGAACTCTCCCCACACATAAGGTGCCAAACAAATAGAAGTATGAAAATTCACAATTAAATATTTTTGTTTCTAGGTGCAACATCCAGTGGGTTTTGAAGATGTATGGAGGTCATTGGAACAAAAGCTTTCCAAAACCTTGTCATAGAAGATGACTGCAGAAAACTAGGATCACATTTGACATGTAACACGGTACCATAGTGTGTACTTTTGTTTTTCTTTGTGATATTCTCACTAAACCAAAATGTGTAATATATTCTTGACATAGATGGGTTTAACTGCTGGCACAGTGATGACAAATTTTTGCCGTTTACCCAACTGAGGGTTTTCTTTGAAGAAGTAATTTTAAGACTGAGGTGCCAGTAATCTATATTTATTATGTGAATTACTGAAAATACTGTTTTTGCTGAAATTAGTGAAATGTTCTTTCTCTTCTGCATACAGGTACCTGTCGGTGAACGCTCTGGTCCTTTTGCTCTGGTATTCAGAAATACATCTTTTCCTCAAGTAAGTGTGACTTCTCAAGCACCACATCTTTTGATAGCTCAGAAGCATTTGAACTCCGAAGGAGTAGGACCAATTTCTTTTGAAGTTGCCTTTGCATGTCTGGGGTGTGGTTTCCTTTTAGCATTAATATTTTGAGGGTTCTTGATGGCTATTGAGCTTGAGTTTTGAGTTTGGGTAAAAGTGATTTTCATTGCTGCTTTCTTATTTTCTAGAGGTGTGGCATACAACATTGTGGAAGGAAAAAATGAAGAGTTTTTCAAGAAAAGGAATAGCAAACTGAAAATTTTATTTGATATTGATAAACAATAATTATGTGGAAAAATACATGCTTGACGATTTTTAATTGCTGTGGACAATAAATTGTTAAAACATCCTTTTTAAATAGCTTTGTTCTCATAGTTACTCATCAGGTCTGTTTTTAACATACTTTGATAATAGTTCTTGTCAGGAAGTAGCTCGTTTGTGGATAGTGAGTGTCACTGACATAGGCAGCTAGGGAGATAGTAATGGCAATCTTTTTTTTTTTTTTTAATACACAATATCTTTATTTCTTTTTTTTTATGTGGTGCTGAGGATCGAACCCAGTGCCTCCCTCATGCCAGGCAAGTGCTCTAACACTGAACCACAACCCCAGCCCCTAAATAGCAATCTTATACAATAAAAATATTTTTTTTTCCTATAAATTGAGGCTACTGTATGTTTTTATAAAAGTGTTGCTTTGCTTTCACCCCCAAAGACAGGAAATTGCAGTGTGTTATAGGAAAAGCCACAAAACAAGGCTCTTTATTACAAACAGGATTATAATAAATATTTTGTTGAAAACTAGTTTAGCCTGATGAAAACACTGTATAGTTGCTGGCACTAGTAGGTATTCAGTAATAGTGAATGACCTCTCAGGGTCCTATAAAGAAAGCCTTCCAGCTGTATGGTGGTTAAATAAACTGAATTGTCAGTTTTGAAGAATTAGAATTTTAGTAACTAAGGTGGCACTTGTGTGACACGTTCTGCATTCTTTGAGTAGAATCTTTGATTAGTGCTTTGAAAAATTAAAACTGAAAAGGATTTGAGGATTTTATTGTCCCTACTTTTTCAGAGCAAATTTGCTAAAATGACTAGCAGTTACTGAAGTTGAGGGACTGCCTGGGTGACAGGGAGACCTTGTCACAAAAAATAAAAATGTCAAAGTATGTAACTCTAAAATGCCCCTGGGTTGGATCCATACTACCACAGAAAAAGTGCCATGGTGCTTGCCGTAATCCAGGCTACTGGCAAGCTGAGGCAGAATTGCTTGGGCCCCCAGGAATTTGAGGTCAGCAGAGTGAGACAACCCACCTCAGTAGCATCAAAAATGAAGACTGGGACTGTGGTTGTGGCTAGAGCACTCACCTAGCATACATGAGGCCCTGGGTTCAATCCTCAGCACTACATAAAATAAAGGTATTGTGTCCACCTACAACTAAAAATATCTTTTAAAATGAAGACTGGGTTTGCATGTTGGTTTCACTGCATCATGGAACCTTTCTTAATTTAGGGTCAAACTGGTTCCCTATATATATTTTTTTTAAATCACAGTTTATATGTAGAAATTTCCAAGGCTTTTCCTGACTATATGTAGGACTTCTAAAACAATGTTCACATACTACATAGGTAAACAAAGCTGAAAAGGCCTTAATTTAAAAAAAAAAAATTTTTTTTTTTTTTTTTTTTAGTGATGGACCTTTAATGTACTGAGAATCAAACTCAGGGCCTTATACAAGCTGGGCAAAGGACTCTACCACGGCTACAACCCCAGCCCTGAAAAGACCTTAAGTTTAAAGCTTCAAGTTATACAAATTGGTTAATTCAGCAAGGGGAAAAAATGGTTTAAAATTTGTAAGTCAATAAGGTTATTGCCATCTTGTGACAAAATAGTGAACTCCATAAGTAAACCATTTTTCACATTGTAATGCCGTTCAATTTTTGTTTTAGCACATGCATTGGGCTAACCAGAAACTTAAAAACAGAGGATTCTCTTTGGTAACTTCACCTTAAGCATCCACGTTACTCTCCTAAGATTTGGAATTTTGTTTATAGTTTTAGAGGTTTGGATTAGTGTATATCCCAATAGCAATTGATTTTGTGGGAACCATGTTTTATTTTTTTAAATGACATTCTTATGTACTTCTGTACACAGTATTATCTGAAGCATTACTTCAAAATTACTCAAATACACTTTCCCATTGCTTAAGTAGAAATGACAAGGAAATTTTCTCAAACTGCTTATTCATCGCTAGTGAAAACGGCTGTTCCAGGTCCATATGTGTCTATAAACTGTTGGAGCTGTTTCTGGCACTGAGTCAGATAGAGATCCCTTTGCTGTAAATATTCTTCATTATACAGTTCAAAGGGAAATACTGCATTTGGAGCAACACAAAATACAGTGGCCCCTAAATGAAGAAGGAAAATAGCATAAATGAGAAAGATTTCTTAAAATGCTAAATAACTACACTACATTTTAAACTTAAGTAATGAAAGTTTTTAAAAAATCAAATCCTGGTTGTGTGTTGTGGCACATGCCGGTAATCCGGCAACTCCAGAGGGAGGAGGATCACAAGTGAATTTCAAGCCCAGATAGCTCTCAAAATTAAAAATAAAAGGCCGGGAATGTAACCAGTGGTAGAGTACCCCTGGGTCCAATCTCCCATACTGCAAGAAAAAGTTCTAACCTGCTGAGTATTTCACTGATTATTCAAATCTTATTTTTTTGAAGACCAAAATTATGCCCTGGAGAGTAAAACAAGCCCAAAGTTATAAACCTTATCTCATTCTGTATCCATTTTCTTATAAATTCAAGAAGTGACGTACATGAGTCTAATTCCTTAACATGTGCTCTGGATCTGATTGATTTCCTCTCATTTTTCTTAAGGATTTAACTGCTTTGATTTCATCCCACCCCAACACCCTTTAAATTTTTTTTTTCCTCTTTTGAACCCAGGGTTGCTTAACCACTGAGTCATATCCCCCTAGCTAAGGCTGGCTTCAAATGTGAGATTCTCTTGCCTCAGCCTCCCAAGCTGCTGCGATTACAGACGTATGCCACTATGCGCGAGGCCCCATATTTTTTTAAAGATGAGGTCTTGTTATGTTGCTCAGGATGGTCTTGGACTATGGGTGTGTACCACCATGATTGCCATCTTTTAGTAGTATTACTGTATATCATGATTTAGTACCTTATGTCTTAAAAAAAATAATCCCTTTTTGGACCACACATTCTTCTCTAGCTAATATTCTATTTCTTGTCTTCATAGTCAACATCTCAAAGTTGTCTGTGCTGTCTTCCTATCCATTACCTCCATTCCCACTCCACAGCTCTCCAGATAGTTTTGATCATGTCCACCCACAACCTCTGGGTTACCAAATATACTCTTAAATAAATCAGTAGCCTGTGAGACAGCTGGCCAGTCTGCTCCCTTTGGAAGCCTGCTTTCTTGGTTTCTGTAATACCACACTTCATTTTCTTCCTATATTCTAGCTCCTGCTGCTTTGTTCACCTTCCTTGACCCCATTTCTGAGTATTGGAATTCTCTTTAGTCCCTCTGTAGGTGATTTCATCCACTTCTTGGCTTTGAATACCATCTCTATGCTGATGGTTCCTAAATTATATTTCTAGGTTAGAACTGTCCTCTAAAATCCAGCTTCTTTATCTGTGTATTGATTTCTTGATAGAATATCACAAACTCATCCATAATTTGATTTTTTCCCCCAATTCCTTTTCTTCCCATTCTTGGTACCTGGTTGCTCAAGGCAGAAGCTTGGGAGTTTTCCTTAATTACTCCCTCTTCCTCTCCCCACTTCTGCACTCAACTCTAAGTCTAGTTCATGAGCAAAACCTATTGTTTTTTGCATCCAAAATGTATCTCTAAAACTCACTAATTTCCATTTCTACTGTCTCCACCTAATCAAAGCTCCTATTATTAATCACCTAGACTTTGACGACAATGTTCTAACATCTTTTTCGACCCTCTAACCCCTCTAATCTATTCTTCATATCCACTATAGACAATGATACTTAAAATATATAGTTGATTATACTAGGTCTCTGCTTAACCAGCAAACCTTTCATTGGCTTCCTGTTTTTGGAAGAAAAACACCATTTTTTACCATGGTATGTGAGACTCTACAGTATCTGGCCCTATTTTTTTCTGCAACCTTAATGTGTGCCTTTATTTACTTTTGTTTACTATGTTTTAGCCACCCCGCCCTCTTTTCATTTTCTTTAAAGTACCAACACAATATAGTTTCCCTCTCTGGATTTCTCATCCTTCAGGTTAAATAAATATCTCTTCAGAGATGTCTCCCTAAAATCCAGTCAAAATAAGTCCTTTTTATTATTCTTGCTCATAACATCCTGTATATTTTCTTCATAACATCTATCTCAATTTGTATTATATATTGGTATTTTTTAAAATAAATTTCTTTGTAGTTGTAGATGAACAGAATGCCTTTGTTTATTTTTGTAATGCTGTGCTGTGCTGTGCCTCACACATGCTAGGCAAGTGTTCTGCCACTGAGCTATAGCCTCAGCCCCAGTATATCAAGCTTTTTTGTCTATTCTCTCACTAGGCTGTAGGCTACAGCTGTGTATAGACTATGTCTATTTTTTTTACCACTATATCAGGGGCCTAGCACCTAGTTGTCAATAAATATTTGTTGAGGTACTGACTGGATAAAATAATTACGAATATTTAATTCATGTAATGATAATTACAAGGTACAATAGCACATAACATACTAATTTTAATACATTGATCCATAATTTATTTCTAATTACCTTTATAGTTTATAGTATGCAAATAATGTAAAAAGAGTAAATTAATTTTAATAATTTAAGGTAATAGTCACTAGGAAACCCAAGTGTGGCTTTGTATCAAGGGTTCCTAGTCTTCTCATGTCAATTCTACCCAAGAAAAATTTCCCTTGGAATCATTTTCCTCTGTTTAAAGTAATATTTAATAAGTTCTTAACATTAACTTAAGATTTAAAATCAGTATACCTAACTGAAAGTTCTTATGAAAGCAAAAGTAAAGGTAAAAATTTTTTCACATAGTTTTAATTCCCTCAAATGCTTTCTTAAATGCTTCATGGAAGTCTTGACAAAATAGTTACCAAGTAAAAATATTCTGTCAGGAGTCCTTAATATTATAAAACCATAGTTTTTCAAACCTTAGTTTTTAAGTGTTTGTTTTTTTTTCCCCTTCCAAGTGCTAAGGATTAAACCTAGGGCCTTGCACATACTAGGCAAACACTCTACCACTGAACCACATTCTCAGCCCTTTCAAACAGTTTTTAAATTCAAAGACATACTTTGTTGTTTTCTTTTTGTACCAGGTATTGAACCCAGGGGTACTCAACCACTGAGCCACATCCCTAGCCCTTTTTATATTTTATTTTGAGGAATGGTCTTGCTAAGTTGCTTAGGGTCTCACCAAGTTGCTTAGGGCCTTGCTAAACTGCTGAGGCTGGCTTTGAACCTGAAATCCTTCTACCTCAACCTTCTGAGCCACTGGGATTACAGGATGCACCCCTGTACTTTTGTTTTATTACTGAAACTCAGATATGACTTAACAATTGATGGCAAGTCATTGTAAAGTTTGCAGCATTTTTTTTTTTTCCTTAATGATAGACAAAATAATGTTCCTTGGATTTGATGAAATATTGTCTTAAATATAGATTAAAAGAAGAATGTAAAGATAAAGCAAATTAAAAATATTTACATATCCTTATTTAGTGTTGGTTGGGAACTAGTGTTTTTATCTTTTGGTTAATAAAACTAATTCAGGATGACAGTCTTTTCTGGCAGTCATGAATCTCTAAGGCATACTTCATAAAACTTAAAAATCTCTTCCTAGAAAAGGGCACACATACACATATTTGTATATAACTTAAGGATCAGCAAACTTCTAGGACTTCAAGCATCCATGGATCCTAAGTAAAAGAACACTTGATTTAGACAATTATAGAACAAGGTTGTAATATTCTAATGGATCTTTGTGTGAAATTAATACAATATAATTAATTTTAAGCAAATTTATATTTATTTATTTTTTTTTTTAGTGTGTCTTTCAGGTTTTTTTTTTTTATTTTTAATTGTATACAAATGGGATACATGTTGTTTCTCTATTTGTACATAGAGTCAAGGCATACCATTTGTGTAATCATACGTTTACATAGGGCAATGATGTTTATTTTTTTTTCCCTTCCCCCCCACCCCCAAATTTATATTTATTTATTTATTTATTTTGGTACCAGGAATTGAATCCAGGGGTACTTAACCACTGAACTACATCCCAAGTCCTTCCTATTTTTTATTTTGAGATGGGTCTCACTAAGTTGCTGAGGCTGGCATTGAACTTGAAATCCTCCTGCTTCTGCCTCCTGAGTTGGTGGGATTACAAGCATGCACCACAACACCCAGTTATTTAAAGCAAATTTGAACACTAAACACACACAGCAAAGTTACTGTTAAAATAATAAAGCTGCAATTAGTACATCATCTTTGAGCACTTTCAAGTCCCAGGATTAGAATAAAAATCTGGTTTGAAGGATGATATCTCTTACCACTATTAATATCTAATTCAACAAAAACTTTATAAGAATAACTTTACTCATCCTTGAAAGCTCTTTTGTAATTTTATGAACAAAAGCGTAGTAACTGCCTTTCATTTCAAATGATTAAGTGCAGTAGTCAGTATTAAATTTTGCAATTCAGAGAAGGTGATTTTTTTTTGGTTATATGCCTAACTCCGCTCTGCTGTGGGGGACTGCTTGACAAATGTTGCATGTTTTATTTTATTTATCTTATTATTTATTTTATTTATTATTTTTAAAATTTATTTTTGCAGGACTGGATTGAACCCAGGGACACTCTACCACTGAAGTACATCCCTAGCCCTTTTTTTTTTTTAATTTCTGAGATGGTATGGCCAAGTTGCCAGGGCTGGCCTCCAAATTTCGATCCTCTTGCCTTAGGCTTGCCTCCCAAGTTGCTGGGATTACAGGCATGTGCCACTAAATTTGGTTGACACGTTATTTTAAATGGAATATAAATTAAAATCATTTCATGTTTTGTATTAATAAGTACTTACCCCCAGAATTCTTTAAGCAACACAAAAGTTCAAGCATTGATGCAATCATGTATAATAAGGAACTTAGTATCAGTTGAGGATACTACTACTAAACAATTAGAAAATGTTTAAATTCAAACAAGTCTTGCCTGATATTTGTTATTCTTTGAAGTAATGTTTAAATATAGTAACAATTTAATAAATTAATATTTAATTGTAAATAAAATTATTTGTAGGGATCATTAATAATACATTACCATATTTCAATGTGAGAGATGTTTCAAATAATAAAGCTGCAATTAGTACATCTTCTTTGAGCACTTTATTCCTTAAGTTTAGTCGTGCATGGGCTTCAGATAAGGAAACTCTAAAAAAGAAAATTGATGCCAATAAAAATATGTTGATATTACAAAAATATATTTTGGTGGAAATAAACAAGACATATAGGAATATGACTCACGCACATGAAAGAACAACATATTCTTACTTTGAAAAAAATCTTAGTCCTTTTTAAAGTATTTTTTCCCTTCAACTTAGACTATTCCAGGACAAGCAAGTATCATCACTTATTGTCATAGAATTGGTTTCAATCCTGGCTGCTACTTACCATTCCACCCAACTTCTTAGTTCTGTTCAGATAAATATGCAGTTGAGAAAGTAAATCTAACTAAATATCTTTAATAGACACATCCTTAATGCTTTTATCCATCTGAAATCTTTGTAGAATCTTGCAATTTCAGAAGTAGAAAGGATCTTTGAGTTCAAATACCAAATTCCTATCAAATGATTTTTTTTCTGTAACATCCTGAACTATCCATTATCCAGTCTCCTGAACTTCTCCTAGCTTTTACTGTTTCATGAGGCAATATTTTCCTTTATTTTTAAAAATTTTTAACCAGTTTTGATTACCTGGAAGATCTCTCTTAAGCTTTCATTATATAGATGTAATATAACTGGATGACTGCTGGACTTGAGAATCAGAAAAACCTATGCTGTCTCTCTAGAATTTTCTAGCTGTGTTATTTTATATAAACTGACTTATGAGATTCTTTTGGAACTCAGCTATAAAATAAGGATACTAAGTAAAGGCATTTCAAAGTTTTGCAACTACCCTAAAAGCTTACATACATCTAAACTGGTTTCACTGCAGTTGTCACCCACTGGTCTCTTATTCTATCTTTTGGAACTACAGAACAAGCCTAATACCTCTCAAATGTGATGGCCCTTCAAATTTTCATGTAACTTTTATAGTTGCCCCAAGTTTTCTTTTCTCCAATTTATATATTCCTAGTATCTTTACTATGTCATAAGGGCTGGGGGTATAGTTCAGTGGAAGAACTGGGTTTGATCCCCAGCATCAGGAAAAAAAAAAGTAGTTAAGTCATGAGACACAATTTTCAGCCCCTCACCATCCAGGCTATTCTTGTGAGGAAATAGGACTTTCAAAAGTTTGAAGCAATATAATTTGATCTAAGTATTTTAAATGTTACTTCAGAAAATGGAAAGCATTATATAGTAGTTTATTATTTTAAAATATATCAGAGTTTTATTTTTCTACCTAGGTTTATCTTTTGCATTTTTCAGCTCTTTGAAGATAGTTGAAACAAATTAACTAAACATAGCTATCTTTCATAGACCTCTTCTTGATCTTTCCTGCCAGTTTTTCATCTCTTACTTTATGCTAAAGTAATAACAAGATACTTTATTTGTTTATTTAATGGATTATTTTACTCCTGGATCCTGTTTATAATTTGTTGGAGATTATACTTTTTTTTTTTTTTTTTTTTTTTTTTGGTACGGAGGATTGAACTCGGGCACTCAACCACTGAGCCGCGTTCCCAGACCTATTTTGTATTTTATTTAGAGACAGAGTCTCACTGAATCGCTTAGCACCTCGGTTTTTCTGAGGCTAGCTTTGAATTCTCAATCCTCCTGCCTCAGTCTCCCGAGCCACTGGGATTATAGGCATGCACCACTTAACATGGCTGGAGATGATACTTTAATATTGTATCAGATGAAGTAATTAACAATAGGTGACTACATAAATTATGGTAAAAGCACATCACAATATCACACATCACAACTATAAAACTGTGATGTAGCTATTAAAATGGAATAAGGTAATTCTGTATATGAAAAATTCTATTTGGGCAAAAAAGCATATTTATCCACATGAAAATATACATGTATATATTTATATGCATACATATGTTTAATGCATTAATTTTAGAATGTAACAGTTGAATAAAATGTATTTTACATACCATATTTAAATTATATATGTATATACTAGCATTTGAATGGATAATTTCTGGAAGGTCACATAAAAACTGTCAACAGTAATTATCTCTGGGATAACAGTAATTATAAGAATAGGTACAGTTAAGATACTTTCCTTATTTTAGATTTCTATAATGTCTGTACTTCCTTTTATAATAAAAATAATTTTTTAACTTTTTAAGGAACAGTAACAGATGAGTCCATTAAAGTATTTAAAAGTACAGAAAAAATATATTTAAGAAATTTTCTAGGTCCAACTGCAAAATACTTGAACTATAGTCACATTTTAAAAAATTATCATTTGACATTTTTCTCAGACACATTTCATACAAGGGAACCAATAAAATAAACAGTGAAAAGAATTTTGGGGGTTCATATGAATCAAAAAATTATCAAGTCCTCAAATTCTTTTGGAACAAGGTATATTATAAACCAATCAATCGATAATCAAACAAATTAGATATATAAGTTAATTAAATTCACCACTTAAAAGTCAATACTGGCTTTAACATCTTGAATTGAATACCTACAAATATTTTAATGCAGATGCTGACAGTTTTGATCCATATATAAAATCTGTTCTGATTCTGCGACTGGCTAGATAATAGCCATGAATCATTCTTTCTGCCTCCAAGCTGAATTCTACATCCAAATTCTTTGCAAAAGCCAGTAGCTAAATTAAAAGTGAAAAATTTAAGAGATTTAAGTTTTATTATAAAATCTATAACAAAAATCCAAAGTATATTGGTTTCTTATTTTTTGTAGTGAGCATATTTTTAAAAATTGAGTAAATATCTGAGACCATCTGGAAGTCACAAGGCACTTTAAGTCAGTCTTATGTTTTGAAAAGAATATTAAAGTTTATTTAGAATAATTTCCTCCCTCATGGTGCAAATATAATGTATTTGAAAGACTAGCTAGTCTTTCAGTGAGAGAAAGGCTCTTCTCCCTCAGAAGATCATTTTTCTTTTGAATAGTTTTCTTTGACAGTTTATTTTCACATACCTTTCTTTTATTGGCCCTAGAGCTACTTGCTCTCCTAACTTCCCTTCCTTCCTTTTAAAAGAACATTTTCACTGAACATTTGCAGTGGGGGAGGTACTATACTAACTGCTATGAAGGTGGGCGCTGGAGATTCAGGAAGATTTAGATAGAGAATAATTCTTCAACACAAAGATTACCACTGTTTTCTCTAAGTTTTTTTTTTTTTTTTTTTTAATTTCTGAATCAGTGACTCACAGTTCCTTATTAAGTCCTTATTCATGGCATAATTTCCAGATTTTTCACTGTATTAGTTGTTTTCTACTTTTTCAACTCACAGAACCAAAGGAAAAAAATAACTATAATAAGGTTGCTCTTAACTATAACATTTGCATTTTAAATATAACCATTTTAAAAAAGCATAATGGCTATATCCTGGGTTGGAAATATCCTATATGGATGTGTCCTGTCTTTATTTTCCTTGCTCCACAATTTTCTCCAGGCCTTCATAACTGTATAATAATACAATTGATATTAATTAATTAATAACATCAATATTCCTCTCTTAAGTTTTATCCCGTGGTGGCATGATGTTATACCACCTGTGTCAACCTTTAGGTGATATCTTGCTCCAGCTACTGGAAATGCTGTCAGTAATGGCTTCTTGCTGTCAGGCCCTTCAGTGATTGCCTCAGGACAGCCCACATCGTATAACTGATTGAAACAGAAGCAGGGAAGGCATTATGAAGCTCCTCCATTTTTGTCCAAAGCTGGACAACTCTGATGGGTCTCAGCTCCAGAGTTCCTTTGTAGGCCAGTAGAGGCTAGCATTGGGTCTGATGGCAGGTTGACTCCTCCCTCTACCTAATTCTACCTCATCCCTTCCTCAGGTATTGATAGAGCACTCCCTAAAACACATTGGCACGCTCAACTCCACTTTTTCAGCATGCAGTCTGCCTTCAGGAGAGCCCAGACTGCAACAAATTTCACCCACTCTGATTTGTGTGGTATATTTATCTTGCAAACAAACCATTTTCACCATTTTATTGCCTAGTAACATCTAAACTGTTCGATACAGTCTGACAAATCAACTAAACTTCTGAGAGCTTCTTGGATTATTGTAAATTGCCACATCCCTGTGAATCCATGATACAGTTTTTACTCTAGTCAAGCTAATCTTCTCATAGTTTCCATACATACTTATTTCAACTTCTCTGTTTTTGCTCCTACTGTTACTCCTGCTTAAAATATCCATCCTTTCTGACATCTAAATTTTACTTTTTCTTAAGGCCCACTAAAGTCCCAACTCCTCAATGAAGTTTTCCCAACTCTTGCCTTCTATACTGATATCTTCATTTTTCTCTTTCTTTTTTTTGGTGGGAGTGGATACAGGGAATTGAACCCAGGGCCATTCAATCACTGAGCTAGCCCCAGAACTATTTTGTATTTTATTTTGAGATGGATCTCACTGAATTGCTTAGCACCTTGCTTTTGCTGAGGCTGGCTTTGAACTCTTGATTCTCCTGCCTCAGCCTCCTGAGCCACTGGGATTACAGGTGTGCACCACCACACCCGGCAATATCTTCATTTCTGAATTTCTAAAATACTTACAGTTGGCACCTCTCAGCTTAGCACTTTGAGTTGTTCCTTAATTGTTTCATGTATCTTGTTTTTATGTCAGTTAAATAATAAACTATTAAGAGAGTTTTATATTTCTATGAGAATATAAAAGTGAAAATAGGCTAATATATATTAAGTATTTAGTAATACTAATAAATCCATAGTTTTTTGTTTTGTCACTTTACAGAAAAAAAATAAGCAAAAATTTCTCTGGGTCATTACTGTGTCTATATCTAGTGCCCTAATTCCTAGAAACTATTCTTTTCTTATCTCCTAAGAAAAAAAAAACCTTACTATATTATAAATATTATTAATTTTCTATCCTAGTCTGTGTGAACAAATAATTTTTTAAATTCATCTTTAAGTCCACCTTGCCTTTTAACCTTTTACTCATGCAGTTTGCTTACACGGAAGGCAAGTAGGAAGAAAAAAAATTTTAATAGCTATAGATTTCTACTGCCAAATATCTCCTGCCTTTTATCTATGCTGCCCAGATATTTTACTATGGATAGATTTCTGAAGAGTTAAAAGGACTACAGTTGCAAAAATCTGTATGCCTTTATTAGCTATGAATGAATACTAAATTTATATCATCTGCTCTATAGTTTTCTGAACATGCCACACATGTTTTCACAATGTTAGGATATTATGGGCTGGTGAGTTATATCAATATTCCTGAAAGTAATAATTCTGAAAACATCATATGAGGGAAATCCCTTCAAATGGTCTGTAAAATGTGAAAAAAAATGTATATATATATAGTCTATGATAATTTTCTGTAGAAAATTTTTTTTTTAAATTTTTCATTGACATTTTTTAAGCCCTAATTCAACAGTTTAGATATCTGGGAGTTTTTGTTTGTTTGTTTGAGATAGGGTCTTATTATTTTGCCCAGGCAGGCCTTGAACTTGCAGTCCTCCTACTTTGGCCTCCTGAGTAACTAGGATTTCAGGCACATGTCCTATGCCCAGCTTAAACTCAATATTTCAATATCCACTTCCTTTCATAGTTGTTTATTTAATTATAATCTTAAATGATTTCTATACATGTCCTTAAAATGGTTAAAATCTGGAAGCACTTGGAATAAAAGAATCCTACATGAAATATGCTCAAAGAGATGTCTATTTAAGTTTAGAAACATTAATATAGGCATTTTAGGTAACCATTATATCTGCCTTTACCTTTTCAAAATCTTCAGTTGTGAACTGTTTAGAAGCAAAATAAAAGAGCCCTTCAGGATCAATAGCTTTCTTTAAAGTATGTTGCATAGTAGGAAAAAGTTGGTGGCAAGGAGATGATTCATTGCAGTTAATCAATAATCCAAATGTCTCCACAAGGTTACCTGGAATCAAACTGCAATCCTACATCAAACCAAAAGTTAATAAACAGTAAGCTATGTAATTTTCACAGTTTGGAAATAATTATAAATTAATCATTATATATATGATTTATTGTTCAAATTATTAATTATTTTATCAACTACAATTTAAAGCAATATCTAAATAGCCTGGGAACTTGTAAAGAGTTTTTTTTTTTTTTTAAAGTTCTTCATTGAGTATTTTCTTACACATTATTAAAGGCTCTCCAGTTAATGATTCAAATAGAAATTTCTACTAAGCAGACATCTGATTTGCAGCACTGGGGATGTACTCAGTTGTAGAGCACTAGTCTGGCATGCATGAGGCCCATGCATTCCCAGCACAACACACATATACACACACACACACACACACACAAATAAAAAATAAAAAATTTAAATGATGGGGTCATTACTGTTTATAGGACCTGATATAAAAGTGGGTTAATAACAAAACATTAAGAAGATATATTAAAATCTGCAACAAAATCCCTGAACAACATTCTAACAATAAGTGTATACCTTACCATCTGACCAATTAGATTGTTGTTTTTCTGTGCATTTCTCCTTGAAGATGAATCCATATCAACAAAAGACCAAAAACTGCACTTAACTGGAAAAGTCATTTGTTGATCAATATCATCCCCAAACTTCTTTCCTGGGATGTACACTGTAATGCTTCTGCTCTCCAGAACTATGTTCAGAAGACATTATCCATTTGTTACTTAAGTTCATTTTGGTCTATATGTATAAAAATTAATACTAAATTATATAAAATTTTACTGTCTTAAAATTCAGATGGTGAAGAGAGAACTAAATTTGATTGTTTTGCAAGATATTGCTAAATTAGAGCACCTGCCATAAAAAAGAACAAGACAAGAAAATGTTGAATGTTAATGTGTCCCATGACCTGATGAGAACTGTTAGTCCAAAGCATGTAGCTGGAATTGTGGTTGGGCATCTGGGTGAAGTAGACAGAGGTCTAGAAGCTTTCCCACTAAGATCAGAAACAAGACAAGGGAATGTACCCTCTTACTATTGCTTTTCCACATTGTGCCAGAAGTCTTAGTTAATGCAATAAGAAAAGGAAAAAGCTGGCAGAATACAATTTCACATGTTAGCTCAACTCAAAGCAAAGGCTAAAACATTGCATTTACACATTAAGTTTCTCTTTTTATTTATAAAAATGAAATGAGAAATGACATTTAATATAATTTCTCAACTGCTAAAAGGGTAATACTGTCAAATAACTCTGTCATTGTTAAGAGGTTATATAGGTAAAAAATAATTTGATAAAAATATTGTTTACCTGATTGAAGTTGTTCAAGTTTATCTTTTTTATGTGAAGACAAGTCTCCTATAAAGCAGATACTGTCTTTAGCTAACAAAGCACTGCCAGCTTGAATGCTAACTGCTCCAGTTCCATATTTATTTCTGGATAGAGTAGGAAAAATTTCAGTAGAAACCGGATGGTGTATACCACGGGGAAAAAGGTTTATGCTAAAATTCAAAAGCCTAGGGAAAAATAATTTATTCATTACTACTATTTAATGTTTGATTTTCAGAAGTCATAATATATTAACAACTACACAAATTGAATTTGACTTAGCATTTAGTATATCTGTGTATACTAGCTATGAACTAGGAATAAGAACATATGAAATGTAGTCCTCAACTTGAACAGCTCACCCTAGAAAGAGACATGAAAACTAACATACAATGTGATGAGTACTAAAATATTATCTTTAGGACACACATAAGTATTATTTCTTTCTGAGAGAAAAGAGAGAAATCTACAGAAAGACAATATTGGAATTGGGTATTCTTTTTTTTTTTTTTTTTTTTTTGGGTGCTGGGGATCGAACCCAGGGCCTTGTGCTTACAAGGCAAGCACTCTACCGACTGAGCTATCTCCCCAGCCCCGGGTATTCTTTTTTTTATGACTCGCTTTCTTTTGCATATCCAAAACCTTTACATTAGGCTTGTCAGTGCCCCATTAGGTCTACTGCTGTGTCTGTATCACAGCAACTCTTGATACACCCTTTCATTTTCTAACACCCTGTAATTGCCTTGATTTCTTCATTTCTCAAATTCTGAGAAAGAAACATGATTATCTTAGCTTAGCTTTGAAATTCTTGCCACAGAAATTACAGCTTGCTGATGCAATCAACTATGATAAGCAGATGTAGACATGCAATGCATGTTGAGAGTAGTATCCTTACATATGGACAGGTGGATGCTATAAAATATGTTTAGTGTATGTACCATTTCAAGGATCTACTCCATACCACTTAGGATCTATGGAAGTGGTACACAGTCCTAAGTTATTTTTATTTTTATTATTTTGAGATGGGGGTCTTGCTATGTTGCCCAGACTGGTCTCAAACTTGTAATTTGAAGTGATCCTTCCACCTCAGAATTCTGAGTAGGTGGGGCTCCAGGTATGCAGCACAATGCCTGGCTATGTATTTTTTAAACCTGTCTATATATTAGACTCAGGCGCCTCTGGGATGCAGCCAGGCTGACAACTTAGTGATATGGAACAATGAGTCTCAAACTTCTCTAAAAATTGGAAGCAAATGAGGAATTTTTTAAACTGATGCAAGGTTACAGAATACAAGGTCAAAATTTAAAAATTGATTTTATTTCTACATATCTATAGCAAATGATTGAAAATGAAATGAAAATATTATTACATTTTTGGTTTTTTAAAATTATTTATTATTTATTTTTATTATTTATTTATTTTTATTTTTTATTTTTAACAAAATATATGTTAATTTAACAAAATATATAATTTACAAATGTTTACAAAATATTGCTGAGAGAAATTAGACCTAAATAAATGGAAAGCTATACCACATTTATGGATTAAAATATTTAATATTTTTAAGATGTAAATTCTCTTCAAAATTAATTTGTAAGTTAAATGCAGTAGCAATCAAAATCAAAATCCTTAAAAGCTTTTTCTTTGATGGGGGGATGTTGGTATTAACATTGATTCTAAATTTTATAAGAAAATGCAAAGACCCTAAAATAATTTTTAAAGTTTTGAAAACAAAGATTAAGGTTGCATCATCTGGTTTCAAGACTGAATACAGAACCATAATAATCAAGGCAGTGCACTATTGACATAAGCATAGACAAACAGACCAAACCAACAGAGAATAGAGTTCAAATAGTTCAATTTTATATTCAATTTCTACCCAGTTAAACTAATTTTCAACAATGGTACCAAAACAGGGCTGGGGCTATAGCTCCCACCCTGGATACTCAAACCCTTTCCCCTGCAAAAAGACACAAACAAAAATGGGGGAAAGGAAGATCTTATCAAAAGATGATGTAGAAAAATAAGACAATGCTTTGGAAAAATATTAATCTTTATTTCTACCTCATACTATATACAAAAGTTGACTTGATATAGATAAAAGACCTAATATAAAAGCTAAGATTATTATAATGCTTCTAGAAGAAAGCATTTTTTAAAATCTTCATGAAGTCAGCCCCTATAACCACCCCTATAATCCCAGCTACTCAGGAGACTTAGGCACAAGGATCTTCATTTCGAGATCAACCTGGGCAACTTAGCGAGACCGGTCTCAAAATATAAAATGAAGTGAAATGAAATGAAATGAAATGAAATGAAATGAAATAAAATAAATGGGGATGTAGCTTAGTGGTAGAGTACCTCTGGGTTCAATCTCTAGTATCACAAACAAAATAAACAAAACAAAACTTCATGAGCTTGAGGTAGGCAAAGATTTCTTAAACAAAACTCAGAAAACATGAAACATAAAAGAAAAGAATAAACTGAACTTCATCAAAATAAAAGTTCTGCCCAAAATTTCTTTAAAATTTTTAAGAAAACTCTTAAAAAACATGGTTTAGAATGGGAGAAAATTTCATACTACATATATGTGACAAAGGACACTCATTGAGAATAATCCAACTAAAAAGTGAGCAAAGAATTTGAACAAATAATTTTAAAAAGATACATGAGCCAAGTGTGGTGGCACACACCTGTAATCCCAGTGGCTCGAGAGGCTGAGGTAGGAGGATTGACAGTTCAAAGCCAGCAAAAGCGAGGTGCTAAGCAACTCAGTGAGACCCTGTCTCTAAATAAAATACAAAATAGGGCTGGGATGTGGCTCAATGGTCAAGTGCCCCTGAGTTTAACCCCAGGTACCCACCCCCCAAAAAAGATATATGAATGGCCAATGAACACAAGAAAAAGTTTAAATGAGTTGTCATTATGGAAATGCAGCTAAGAACCGCAGGACACCACTTTACATCTACTAGAACAGCTAAAATGAAAAAGACTGTTAAGAAAAAAAAGAAGAAGAAGAAAATGACTGTCAACATCAAATATTGGTGAGGATGGGGACAAAGAAAACTCTTACATTGTTGTTGGAAATGTAAAATAGCACACACACTTTGGAAAACTGTCAGTTTCATATAAAGTTAAATATCCAATTACCTTATGACCCAGGAATTCCACCCCTAGGCATTTATCTAAGATAAAAAAAAATATGCCCACAAAAAGACATATTTAAGAATGTTTACAGCAGGACTAGGAGTATAGCTAAGTGGTAGAGCATTTGACTAACATGTGCAAGACCTAGCACCAGAAAAAAAAAGAATGGTTACATCAGATTTATTCATAATAGTCAAAACATGCAAAACCCAAATGTCCACCACTGGGAGTATAGATAAATAAATTGTGGCATATTCACATAATGAAGTAATAATAATAATAATAATAATAATAATAATAAACTACTGATACAATTGAATCAATCTTACTGATTACTCATTATATTGAGCAAGAAAAACTATACACCAAAGAGTGTGCTCTGTGTGGTTCCCTATATATGAAGTTCAAGAATAGGAAAATTATTCTATGGTAACAGAAATCACCTGTGGAAATAGGAATTGGAAGAGAGAGACAAATTTCTAGAGTGATGAAAATAGTTTTATTATGGTTATGGTTATAGGAGCATATGCATTTGTCAGAACTCATTGTTTTAAGTAATAATATTATCTAATTATTTTACTATATATAAATTTTACCTGAAAACAAACAAAAATCATGTTTCTCATACAGCCCCAAATACCATAAAAAAGGCAGACTGATTACAAACAGAAAAAGAGACAAAGGTCTTAATTTCCAACAGGTGTCACAACTCAATATAAAACAGATAATTTAATAGAAAAAATTGACAATGGTCAAGAACAGGAAGTTTGTAGAAAAATAACACAGTGCTTAATAAGCTCTAAATTATGCTAAAGTTTATTTCCAATTAAAGAAATACAAATTAAAATACCATTTTCACCCATCAGATGGCAAAATTTAAAAGTATGACAATACTCAGAGTTGGTGAGGCTCTGAGGAAGCTTTAAATACTCTCATGCTCTATGAGTGGAAGAATAAATTGGTGCAATCTGTAGCACTTAACAACAAATTTACATTGTCAGTAATGGTTTAATTTTAGTGAAACTTCATCTGTTTGATTAACGTTAATTTGAATTTTTAAAAAATTTAACTTCATTCTATAAATTTATATTTGATTAGAATTACATAAAAGATATTAATGTAGAGACTTTATTTCCAGCTTCATGAACATTTAAGTAACCTGTTTTTTAAAAGGTACTTGCTAATAGGAGCCCCAAAATGCTGAATAGAGGCTTATTCCAATGCTGCCCCCCAAATAAACCACAATAATCTTGACATTTTTTTTATAGCCTCATCTGAATGAATTTGTAAGAAAATAATATGAAAATGGCTTGTTGGTTCCTAGTAAGATTATTTAAAAAGAAAAACAAGGTATAAAAGCAGGACACTGAGCTAGGGAATGGGGAGTGGGGGAAGCCTGGGAAAGATGCATTCATTTGCATTCAGTAGAGGTTTGACTGGGGATATTGGTTAAAACTTTGAGTGGTTAGATTCTCAAAATATTAAAGCAGCTATACCAATGTTCAATTCATGTTTCAAAAGTTCTGAACTTCATTGATAAAAACTGATTTAAACACTTAGATACTCATCTTGGAATAATACTTATGGTAAGGATTTATACAATTCTGTTACCAGTTTATAATTTGGGAAAGTTCATTACACATCATTTTACCTGTCTACAAGTAGAGTATCACTTGTTATAATTAAAATATCCAGGCAATCTTCTAGTTCCTTGTTACGGTCACTTGTCTGTACTAGACTCATCAACAAACAGAGTTTGAGTAAATTGTAAGTCCCAGGAGGAACAATTTGTGATGCAAAGATATTGGCAAGTATTGCTGTAAACTTCCAGCATGAGCTAGAAGTCAAGGAGAGGAGACATCTGAAGTTGTCACTAATTCCTGAAGGAACTGAAGGTAACAAACAAAACAAAACAAAACAAACATTATAGACATTTGATTCCACTTATTCAAATTTTATGAAATTATCGCTCTATTAATGATGCCATATTCAAATTTTTATATTAAGTTATGAGTGGAGGTAATGCTTATCTATCATTTCTATCTCAGAGAATGCAAAAATAATAAAGTAGTCACCTCATTGTGTTCACATAACTTGTCTATGGGTTGAAGGCAAATCTCTCATTCCCCTAAGACATAAATGAGCAAAGCAGATCTTGGGATTCCTGAATTGCTGAATATGATCCTAAATTTCTGTGTCTGAAATAATATCACCTTCTGTGAGGACTAATGAGAAAAATGAGAACTACTGGAATATTGTGGTTTAAAGGAAAGATTTATATTCCACTAGTTCGAAAGCACTGTCTTACAGTATATTGTAATATTCTAGATCTTCTCCACCACCTCACTCTTTCCAGCTCCTGAAAAGGGTAAGTGATTTATCCATTTGGTAAGTTTGGGAGGAACAGCTGTGCATGAATAACCCAATCCCTTTCTCCTTTCTCTTGGGCTGCCAGCATAGATTTCATCATAATTTCCTGTATTCTCCCATCCTCATGGACTAAAAGATGCCTATCTTAGTCTAGATCTTGCCACATGTGACTGGTTAAATCTGTATAATTCTGGAGTACAGCATAAGAAAGCATACTTTTCCACCTACAAATAAGTCATGTTCTGCTATCAAAATCCATAAATCTTGAAATATTTCACAGTTGAAAATATAAAAAGGTCACTAAACTCTCTGTGGTCTATCAATGCTTGCTTTCCTCAACATTTTTGTTCTTTTAAGTTTTCTCTTCAAGATAAATTGAGGTATCTAGAATCTACTTATATTCAAAGTCAACTTGGGTCTCTATTACTACAGATGGTTACTTTAGAATTTCAAAAAAATTCTACTCTACTCAAGATTTAATTATCCTTTCCTTTATTTACATATTTGTGAACCAAGTTTAAAAAGTAGGCCTGCTTTCTATTACAAAAATAGAATATACATAATATAAATAATATGATATAATATAAACATAACATATTTATATTTATAAATATAAATTATGTTGAAGCCCTTACAGGAAATTTTTAGTAATAAAGGTGATATTTTGACCCCCATCTGACTTTATCTGTTTTCTTATTTCTGAATTCAGATAAGAAAATGGGTGTTATTTTTTTGAGCTCTCTTTCTCAGTCATTTTCTATTTCCTTAGCTAGAAATAAAAGGCACTGCTGCACACTTTGGCAGCACATACACCAAAACTGAAATGATACAAAGAAGAGTAGTATGGCTCTTGGGCAAGGATGACATGCAAATCTGTGAAATGTTCCATATTAAGATAATAAATGAACTAAATAAAAGGTACTGTAGAAAAACTCTTGGACTAATCTCTAACTCTTGGCATCCTGAAACCTCTTTCTTACTGCTAATTATAAAAAAATCAAAATAACTTAAACAAATTTTTTTTGAGACGGTCTGGCTCTGTGTTGCCCAGGTTGGCCTCCCATTCCTGGGCTCAATTGATCCTCCTGCCTCAGTGTCTCAAATAGCTGAGATTATAGGTGTGTGCCACTTTACTTGGTTCAAAATAATATTTAACTCAAAGGAAGGGGTACTGCCTGACAGAAAATTGTACATTATCCCGTTTTATTTCCTCCATAGAAATTTTTGTCAGAAATTATCTTATTGATTAGTTTACATTTTACTGACAATCTACTGTATGATTTAAGAGTAGGAACTTTGTCCTGTTTACAACCATATCCCTACTGTTTAGATGAGTGCCCAGAATAAAGGCAAACAATATTTATTTGCTGAACAAATGTATTTAAATTTAAGTGTTTGTTAATATACGATTTTCCTTACCTTTTAGATTGCAAAGAGTGATGCTATTTGCTTCTATACAGACAGTAGTTTGTGAGGTTTTGACACAGGTTGGAATTCCAATAATTTTATACTCATTTCCTATGTTCATTTTATTCACTAATTCATCTAGAATGATCAGGGGAAAATAATATTCACTAAATGAAACTTGTACATGATCCAGTAACAATTCAGTAATTGAGTTAGTAATGCAGTATTTACTTTTGTTTAGTATAATATTCATAAACAATGGAACCAATAACATAAACTAAGGCAATTTTATTGCTGATAAATTTTGATACTTGGCTGCAATAAGAATTAACTTCAAGAAGCAGGTGACATGGCAACTAGATATCCTCCTATAATACAATCAAGAAAAAAAGATAATTCTATATAAGATGAAATATCTTTTCCTTAAATGATAAGCAATGTTAATAAAAATGATCTTATAAGTGATAACATTATTTGGGAAAAAGTAATTGTAAAAGGTACCGTTTACTTACTGTTTACAATATTTGTAAGGTACTTATATGTGTATTATGTAATTGTAAACTGTAAAGTAGATATTCTTATCTCCATTTTATACATGAAGAACTCAGAGGCTAAGTGACTTGCACAAGCCTAAATAACTAGTAAGTGGCAGAACTGAAATTCATATCGAGTTCAGCCTTCCTCCAAAGTCTATACTTTTACATTAGGCTAGGTTCTTGTCTTATACCCACAGATTGGGCAGAGCTTTTGCATGCATTCAATGTTTATTTTTTTTAAATGTAATATCTTAATCTTCCATTCCATAGTTAGAAATTGATTGGTTGTAAAGCTATGAAAAAACGGTTTACAAGGAGGAGCAAGGGTTAAATTTTCTCTGGATAGAAGATAGAACAGTGATCTCCCACCCTCTTAGCTCCAGAGAGCATACTGGTGTACCCTGCAGACCTGAAAGGGAAGAATCAGGCTAAAATAACTGAAAAAATAAGTCAAAACAAACACTAAAACCTCTAAACTAATCAACAACCAACCAACCAACCAACTAACCAACCAGACAAACAAACAAAAAAGGACTAAAGAAATGAATGAATTACTAGAGGAAAACAAAACAGAAACTATTATCTCTCTAAATGAATAAATTTTCAACAGATACATGGAATCAGTTTGGTGGGTGTATCCTGAGGTCACAGAAAGATCAAGAGGAAGGCAAGGAAGCTGCCTGGGTATCTTTTCTGAATGTCAACCCCAAAAGGCCTGCTTTATTCATTTAATTTTTATAGTTTTATTTGGGTTCTTTGGAAGAGTTTAGAGAAAATGTTTTCTTCTAAAATGCAAGCTGAATAGTGTTTTATTCGACTTTTTCATTGCTGTAACCAAAAGACCTACCAAGAACAACTTAAAGGAAAAAAAGTTTATTTTGGTTCACAGTTTTAGAAGTTCAGTCCATGGTCTGTAATTCCATAGATCTGGGCTGGAGGTGAGCCAGAACATCATGGTGGAAAGGCATGGCAGAGGAAGGTAGTTCAGATCATGGCAACCAGGAAGTAGAAAGAGAGTTCTGCTCACCAACGACAAAATATAAACCCCAAAGGCACACTCCCAGTGACCTACTTCTGCCAGCCACACTCGACCTGCCTATAGTTACTGCCCAGTCAATCCATATCTGTGAATTAATCTACTGATTAGATTACACCTCTCATAATCTAATCATTTCACCTCTGAATATTCTTGCATTGCCACACACATGAGCTTGTGGGGGACATTATATCTAAACCATAAGAGATAGCTACTCATATTTCTATATTGAAACGTATGGCTTGTATGCATATGAATATATGTAATATAATGAAGTGGTTAAAAACACAGACTTTGGACTGGGGTTGTGGCTTAGTGGTAGAGTGCTTGCTTAGCTCATGTGAGGCACTGGATTTGATCCTTAGCACTACGTAAAAATAAATAAATAAATGAAGGTATTGTGTCCATCTACAACTAAAATTTTTTAAAAATTAAAATAACAGGGCTGAGGCTGTGGCCCAGTGGCAGAGTGCTTCCCTAGCATGTGTGAGGCACTGGGTTCGAGTCTCAGCACCACATACAGATAAATAAAAATAAAGGTCCACCTACAACTAAAAAAAAATATTAAAAAAAAAAAATTAAAATAACAACAACACAGACTTTGAGACCAATTGCATGATTCTGAATCTTGGCTTGCAATTTACTAGCTGTGCGACCTTGGATAAGTTACTGTACCATTCTGTGCCTCAGCATCCACATTATAAAACAGAGGTAATAATAGAATCTACTTATAGGGTGCTCTGACTAAATAAGTTAGTATATGTAAGAATGCCTGGCACACAGTAATTGCTATATAAAAATTATTATTATTATTTATTTATTTATTTATTTATTTATTTTTGTGGTGCTGGGGATTGAACCCAGGGCCTTGTGCTTGCAAGGCAAGCACTCTACCAACTGAGCTATCTCCCCAGCCCCTATAAAAATTATTTATTATCATCTGGGCTTTCATCCTTCTCAGATCATGGGGAAAAGAGTTCTTGTTTGAATCCCAACTCTTCTAATTCCCGTGTTTCCTGTATATGGTTTACCAAGATTTCTCTTTCTGAACAGTTTAAATTCTCCAATTTTAGCCAGAAGAAAAGGTAGAGCCCCATTCTTATTTTCAATTTTGGCTTCTGAATGAAGACTTAATGATTCCTTAATAATGATTTTCTCCTTTGTGGCAGACTGTCTTCTCATGGGTACTTATTGATGCAGTTAGTCATTTGTGAATGCTTATTCATTTATTTAACAAATACTTATTGAGTTTTTACTATGCAAAATAAGAAACAAAAGTCGTATCTATTTTCATGAAACTTACATTCTAAAACAATAACCCCAACATTAACATAAGACATATACACATAGAATAATGGAAGATCATTATCTTAAAATGACTGTGACCCTGGGACTTAGTATAACATTTGGGACACTGCAGATGCTAATATATATATATATCTTTTTTTTGAAATACTTTCTTAGATGTTGATAGACCTTTATTTTTATTCATTTATTTATATGTGGTGCTGAGAATTGAACCCAGTGCCTCACACATGCTAGGCAAGCGCTCTGCCACTGAGCCACAATCCCAGTCCCGCTAATATATTTTTAAGTGAATGTTGTATGCCTGAATGAACAATTGATACATTAACTAAATGAGACTCTTTAAAAAAATTCTCAAGAAGAAAGATGACAATTTGTGTGCAGGTGTGTGGGTGGGGGATACTGAGAATTGAACCCCAGGGCACTGAACCACTGAGGGCATTCCCCAGCCCTTTTTATTTTTTATTTTGAGACATGGTCTCACTAAGTTGCCTGGGCTGACCTCGGACTTGCAATCTTCCTGTCTCAGCCCCACGAGTTGCTGAAATTATAGGTGTATACCACTATGTCAGACAAGATGACAATTTTTAAGCCACAGAAGTACATATAAGCATACACTAGTCAAGTCCACATTTTATAGAAATTTGAGTTCAAATAGAATTTACATACCTCTTAGGAAAATTGTAAGTGATTGAAACCTAAATGACTGGGCTTTTGAATGTCCTTGAAAAGCATGAAGTGCTTTTGTAGTAATTATTTCAACTACCTGTTTATCTTTAGGCAAAGAACAAAACAAATTAATTATTAGACTATATATTCAGGTTAGTTTTTACATTAAAATATCAGAAAAATTTTTTTTCATGGTCAAGGATAGAACTCAGGACCTTGCACATGCTAGCTCTACCATAAAGCTCTGCCACTGAGCTAAATTCCCAACACCTATATCACTCAATATTTTGAAAATTATAATTACAAAATGTAAGTGCATTTTTACCACCAAGCACTCTAAATTTTCTGTCTTCTTGGAGTGAAGATGAACATAGATTACACAAAAAGTCATTTCTTACTGTTGCAGATTCTGTAGCACCAGGCACATGTACTCTTATATATTGAAATCCTGAAAGAAAACAGTGGTAAACTAAACTTGCTTCCAAATTTACCTAATTTTGATCAATATTGGTCTAATTAAGGGATATTTAATTCAGTTTGCACTCAGATTCAGAGTAGACTAATTGTTCACTGCATGGCTGTTTCTGGCCCAACACTGTGCTGACACTGGTAATACTGACGCTAAACACAATTTCTATTGAAGATTATGCAAATTAAACTTATAAACATTAGGAGATACCTATTTTTCCCATTTAGTCTACTTTGTAAATGATTATAAATGTTAAGATTAAAGAATAAAAATAAATTGTTTAATCTTTCAACTTTTCATTTTAATATTTACCTTTTGAAAAAGGACAGGTTTCATCTGAACAAAGGAATCTTGCACCTTGGGTATACTTGGTTACAGTTGTTATTGCAATCACAATTCCTTGCATCATATAAAATCTCTGAGATGTATAATCAAGTGGAAACTCACAAAGATCAAGACAATAACTTGGCAGGAAAGGTAAGTGTGTTAATTTCAGCACTATATTAATCTGATAAGAACAAAAGAATATTATTAATAAAAATTACAGATTCAATTGAACTTGCATTATGACATAATAAGTACATTTCAAAGTAAGACAAGTAAGAGATTTGTTAGTGTTAGGAACCAAAAAATTTTAAAAAATTTTTATTTTTAGTTGTAGATGAACACAATACCTTTATTTTATTTATTTACTTTTATGCAGTGCTGAGGATCAAACTCAGTGCCTTTCACATGCTAGGTAAGTGCTCTACCACTGAGCTACACCCCCCAGCCCAGGAACCAAAATTTTGCCTGAGAGTAAAGAGAGTCAAAATTATAGAAAGAAAAATCTTATAACCTAATATTTTAATTGAAAATATGATAAACTCATTTTTTCTCCTTAAGAATATACATTTCCTGTGTCCACTGAAAAAGAATTTTAAAATAATGTTAATCCAATAGCAAAGAACACTACTAGTGCCCAAAATGTGATCACTAAATGTTGTTTCTCACTTAAAGGAACCAGGGCTCTTTAAGGGAGATGGTTGATTCCAGGTCTGGGACAGAAAATATACCAGTTGGAGTTGGTGCATCTTATGCCAGAAATGAAGGGAGTCATAAAAAATATTAATGGTATGTGTCAAAAGAACATAGGAGCAAACTTGAAGGAACTCCTAAAGATTAAAGGTATGATAGTGTAAGAATCAAAATGATAACAGATTCATTAAAACATATGAAATATATTAAAAATTCATGAGTTTCTCATATTTAAACAAAGAAAAAACAATATTGGTCATAATTGGAGGCTGAATTCAACTCATTACCCTCTGAAACTTTATAAAGAATCAGACATATATCTCACTTTTCCTGTACAAATCATGTTTTAGAATAATCAAATAGTTTGATAAAATAAAATTTCTTTTGTTGAATAATTTCAGAAAAATGCTAAAATTAGAAAAATCGCTTTTTTTTTTTTTTTTGCAAATTCATGTGAAATGATGGCTTCTAAGTATTTTAAAACCATTAGGTGAATGTTAACAGGAAAGTCTGCAATGGAGGGATCCAAATAACATCGCCACCGATCCATTGTGACATTGCCAAAAGTGGGACAACTTTATATGCTCCTGATAAAGCGCAATATGGAATGTATGATGCTATATTAAAGTTATATGAATCTGAATCTAAACCCTTAAAGCAAAATTCTATTTTAGATACATAAGATATAGGAGAAAAAGTACCACAAGAAAGTAATGCCATAGGACTTGGATCTCAACTAAAAGACAGTATTCCAGTTTCGAAACTTTCAGTAAGTGGGTCTTTTGAAAGTCATGATCTTCTTTGGAAAGGTTTTTCTTGTGTGAAAAATGAACTTTTGCCCAGTCATCCTCTTTAATTATCAGAAAAAAAAAACTCTAGCTCAACTAAGATAAAATGAATTTTTCCACACTGAGAAACATTCAATTTGCTCCTCTAAAATTACAAATGGAATTTAAGGCAGTGCAGTAGGTTCAGTGTCTTCCATTTCTTTCAAGCTCAAACCTGTCCCTGGATATTTTGAGGGGTAATGATGAGACTATTGGATTTGAAGATATGCTTAATGATTCATCTCAAAGTGAACTAACAGGCGAACCACATTCGATGGTGGAATCTAAACTCGGTTTATTGTAAGATTGTGTGCTGTTCATGAATCAGAGGGACTGCATCTTGTTATAGTTGTCTATTTGTTATAATTCAATATATTCAACATTGAAAGTACTGACAAATGAGAGTCTACCTAAATAGTATGTGTGATTATTTGAAATTAATTGAGTTTTCAATTTATGACCATGTGACAGTTGAAAGCACTAAAGGAAGATGATTTTAAAACTCCTAATTTATAGTAAAACCATAGCTTTTTTGTTATTCAAAATTATTTTTCAGGAATATTATACATTGTCACCAGGTTCTAATTCAACTTACTTTCTAGATATTCCATAAGTTTAATTTTAAAAAAATCAAAGCAACATCTTTCAGAATAAACATTTGTAATTAATTTCAATGACAGCACTTCAGAATGAGTACAGAAGATATTTATCATGCTTCAGTATAGTCTGTGTTATAGTGATGGTATTTTAGAATTACAGCTATTCTTTGATTCTTTTATGATGGAAAGTATATTTCAAGAGTTTTCATTTTGCCTTTAAGTGAAAAAGCAAAGTAACCAACAGATGTAGATTAAACTCTTGTACTTCATGGATTTAATATGTATTTGATATATGAGCAAACAACACTATTAAAGAATAGTAAAACTCATTTTTATATACACTGTGCATCCCTGAACAAGTTTCCTAATAATTTGTTTCAAGCAATTTTCACCTTGATTACTCTTCTTATAAAGTGTTCTTTATGAACCTGCTTTATAAAAATTAAAGATTTTTAGAACATTAAAAAAAATCAGATAAATCCAGATTATGTAACATTTCATAAGACAAATTAACTCATTTCTTCAAAAAGGGAAGGAAAGGGAATGTCTCTAGATACTTAGTGGGATATAAAAACCAATAATAATGTATGAACCTTGTTTTGATACTGATTTGAACAAACTAACTGAATGACGCTAGGGTAATATTGGGCAAATTTAAGTACAGACTGGATATTGGATGATATCAAAGAATTATTATTACTTTTGAAAGGGGTGATGATGGCATTGCAGTTATGTAGGAAAAAAGTCCATAATACTTCGAAGTCGATACTGAAGTATGTAGGGGTAAAATAATAGAACATCTGGAATTTGCTTTAAAATATTTTGGATAAAAACAGATGCTGCAGACACAGTGGTATATGCCTGTAATAAAGTCAATTTGGGAGCTGAAGCTGGAAGACTGCAAGTTCAAGGCCAGTCTCAGCAATTTAGCAAGGTCCTAAGCAACTTAGTGAGACTGTTTCAAAATAAAAAATAAAAAGGGCTGGGGATGTAGCTCAGTGGTAAAGAGTCCCTAGGTTTAGTCCCGTACAAAAAAAAAAAAAAAAAAGTTGCCATATGACAAAATATTTTAACACTGAATTTGAGCAACAGATATAAGAGAGTTCACTAATTCTTTCCTTTTGGGTATGTTTGAAATGATTTATTATAAAAATGTTTAATTGTATAAGTGATAACATAGGAAATAATGATGCATATTTAAGATTTTATTGAACTTTGAGAATGTATTATACCTTTTAACAAAAAGTATGCATATAAAAATATAAAATTAACAAGTCATCTTGAAAGTGTGCCCATGAGTTTTCTTTATTAAAGTTAATTAAAACTTACTTGAGTTTCAGTCTGTAATTGTCCAATTAATGAGAGAGTCTTAACAGCAATAAAACAAACCTGTGATTTCAAACAAACATACAGATTACTGAAAATAAAAGTATTGGCATAAAAGTCTTTCTTTCTTTAACTTACTGATTGAAAAACTTGAGCAGCTTTTAATGGGTAGTGTAAAATGTGATTTCCAAGTTCAGCATATAATTCAACGACATCAGAAGGATTTATTAAAATATTGAATCGATAGACAGCACAACTTTGTTTTGAATCTGTGAAAATACACAAACGTCTAAGTCTGGATAGTTATATGTAGAAATATATTTGAAAATTTCTAACATAAATCGTCTTTGTTGAACATACCATTATAGTGCTTGCAATCATCTATAAACTTTTGGAGACCTCCACTTCTGTCAAGATAGATAAGGGCTGCCTCTTTCATTTTTAGATTTGACATTTTCTCCTAGTTAATGTTTCTTCTTTACTACTTAAGGAGTAAACCACTAGCTACTGATAATGATTACAGATGGTCAGAAAAGCTGAGAAAACCTAGAGATAAAATAAATTTTACTTTTGAATATCTCTAATAAAACTTTACAAACTATTAAAATTGAGAGTAAAATAAAACTAGGCACATATTCCAACTCTAAAAAATTCCTATATAAAAGGAAACAAAACCTTGTTTTCTTTTGTTAACTTTTTATTTTGGGCAGGGGGAAGGAAGTCCTAGGGATTGAACCCAGAGTCTCACATGCACTAATCTTGTACTCTACTACTCAGCTACACCACTAGCCCCCAAATAACATTTCAATCAACACTCATTATCCTTCACAAGGTAATAAACTTATGATCAAGAGTCCCAAATGTCTTTACAGAGTAGGTACTGTAAGCTCGGGGGCAGGGTTAGTGGCCAAATAAAAGCAAGCAGAAAAGTGGCGGAAGCAAGCTTTATTGGAATTTGGCTGGGGTGTTGGGGTTGGGGGGCAGAATTCCCAGCCCCGCGGTATGGTCAGAGTGGGGAGCCTGAGAAAATCGCATATGGCCCCGGCTGCGGGGGATGGGGTGGGGGGGTGTTCTTTATAGGTGGGAATAGGCAGGGGGGTCCTGCTGAGGGTGAACAGTAAGGGTCAGTAGAGTTTTTCTGCCCGTTTGATTGGTCTTTTTTTGGCGCGCTGCCCTCTGCCTCAGTAGTTTGTTTTTTCTCATATATCGGTTCCAATCCCGACCTACATGTACTCCAAAAATGATTGTTGAAATAAACAATATTGGATGGTGAATTTCTTCTTATAGTCATTGTTTAAAAAATAAAAGTAGTAAAAGTTGTTTCATAATTGAATCTAAATAACAAAGAGTAGAATGAGTACTAACCTAGTAAATTTGAGAAATTAGTTCTTGACTCAGCATTTGTTTAGATGGGAAAATCACCTGACCGGCTTAGTATCTTTACCTAGAAAATGAAGGAATTGTATTAAATGATTAAGACTTTCTTCAGTAAAATCTTGTATTCAGTATTCAACATGTAAAACATTAAACTGTAGTAATAAGTAGAGGGTAAAATATGAAAAAGACAGAAAACAATATATGCCAATACAGTAATTATAATATGTATTAGGAATAAGGATTAAGATTGGATCCTGCCTTTGAGAAGTTGCCGGTTTAGAGAAGTCAGAAATAATGAGTAATACATTTATCCATTTATTTTCAATTATTTATTTGGCATTTACTATTTATTGGCTAACCTATACTAGACACTAGAAATACAAATATGAGTAAAATGTGGTACCTATCTTTCAGAAAGAGTACAATAAGGGAATAATGATATGGAAACAATTACATGACACAAAGAAATATACTCTGACGTTTCACTTCTATGTGATAGTTTCACTTTTCACTGGAAAGTATGAATGTATTAGGGAGTGTGAAAAGAACAAGTATGTTCACAAAATTTGGGGTCATCCTTGTGTATGAGTCAACATTTTCTATTGTTTTAGTACATTTTGATTGAAGATAGTAAGAAGACAGTCACAGAGAAGCAGCTATGAATTCTACTTTAAAGGTGACATTTGGCGGCTGGGGAGATAACTCAGTCAGTAGAGTGCTTGCCTTGCAAGCCCAAGGCCCTGGGTTTGATCCCATTTGGGAGATGAATTGCAGGAGAGGTAAACAAAAGGAAGAGAAATTTTCCCCAGATAGAAGTTAAGATCCCCAACCTCCATTATGAGTTACATACTATTGGATCCACATCCCTACTACCTGGAGTTCAGGCTACTTTCCAGTGAAAAGTGAAACTATCACATAGAAGTGAAACGTCAGAGTATATTTCTTTGTGGCCATAAGTACAATCATCTTAAAGTTTGCTCAGTACATCAATCACATCTTTGCTTTATTATAACATCAGGTTTGCCGGCACTGGCACACACCTGCAATCCCAGGGGCTTGGGGGGCCTAGGCAGGAGGATCTGGAGTTCAAAACCAGTCTCAGCAAAAGTGAGGTGCTAACCAACTCAGTATGACCTTGTCTCTAAATAAAATGCAAAATAGGGCTGGGGATATGGTTCAGTGGTTGAGTGCCCCTGAGTTCAATCACTGGTACACTCCCGAAAAAACAAAAAAAAACTAGGTTTCTGAAGTTGAAGGAAGGGAAGCAATTGATAATGAAATGGTAAAGTTCAAAATGATTATATAAGCAAAAAGAAGCTTACGAGGAAATTTAAAGTAGAGGGAAATTATGATTTCTTAATCAGCTTCTGCTGCCAACGTGGAAAATGAGTTGGAAAAGTCAATTATCAGTTTTTAGCTATTGTAATATTCTTAAGAATATATGGACCAACCTATGTCCTTAAAAACAAAATGTGAAGAATTCTAGAATTTTAAAGATTCCATGCTGGATTTGATAAACACTCCATAAAATGTAGGGGGAAAGGTGTCAGAAGGTAAACGAGTTTTAAATAGGGGTGAATGGGTGCAACTCCTCTAATGGAAATATGAACCCAGGAAGAAACACAAGGAAACAATAAGGAAAAGTTCATTTGAGATATCCTGACTCTGAGGGGCTCTTGGGACGCCTAGATATAAACCCGAGGGGGACCTAAATCAGGACCTGGAATTCCCAAAAGAGCTGGAGCTGAAGTCTGGGTATCATGTGTACCCTGGGGGTGACTTAAGTAGAGGAGAAGACATGCACGCCTATGGGAAAGCATTAAATAAGCCATCAGGGATAAAATTCCAATTCTCTAAGTCTTCCCACGGTCTAAAAACCCAACTATTGGTTCACGTGAATAGGTGCAGATCGAGTCTTCTCTCCTCATCCCCTCAGCGCCAAGGATGAACTGGTGAGAAGACGGCGGCAGGAAGCGCCTCACAAAACCCAAGCAGAAGCGAACCCTGACTCACTGGCGGGGATCGCGAACCCCTCCCAACCACAGCCCTAGAACTGCCCCGGAAGCCGCTCAGCCCAGGTAGTTCGCGCCAGCCCTGGGGTGCCGGCGGGGCGGGGGGTGGCCGCTACCGCGCATGCGTGAACTCCCCACTGACCGTTGGTGGTACGCAGGGGCTGCCGGGACAGCGGACCTCAGGAGCAGGTCCCGCCCCTTCCCCACAGTATTAATTTCCTCACTCTTGCTCCCTCTGCAAGGCAAAGAGACCTGGCTACATTTGGTTTTGTTGTTACTACAGTCCAAAGATGTTGGTGTGTTTTAAAAAACTTAAAAATTTTTCAGCTGGAATGCAAAATGGCACAGTCACGTTGGAAAACATTTCAATAGGTCCATAAGGGACTGTTATAGGCTTAATTTCACTTTGCAAAGTGTCTTCATGTTGTAAAATAAGAATTTACTGAGTTTTAATGCCTGAAAAATATTCCACTGAATAAAAAAGATTGATTTTTTCTATTTGTTCGGAGTTTCTTTTCTTTTTTTGGTGATAAGATTGAACCCAGGTTTTACACTCAGTCAATTATACAGCTTGTCTTTTGAGATGGTGTCTGTGTTGCCAGCTGACCCGAAACTTCTGGGCTCAAGAGATCCTCTTGCCTCAGCCTCCTGAGTAGCTGATACTAGAGGCACGCCACCCTGCCTGTAAAATTAAACAGTTTAAATGGGTCAACTGTATAATAAGTGAATTAAATCACAATAAAACTGTTATCCAAGCCCTACAGTTGGTTCCTCCACTGCTAGTATTACTTGGTACAGTTAACTTACTCCATTGCATTGGGGGAGAGTGGTAGTCAAAGAATGGAGGATTGGATCAGTTTCCATGGGAAGTAATTGAGGTCATCCTGTTGCCAAAATCTTGATCCTTGTCCCTAATGCCAACCCAATAATGAGGACACAATTTATGAGAAAAAGGAAAAAAATTTATCTCTTTGCTACCAAAGGAGAAACAGGGGACTCCTGTCCCAAAGACTGTGATTCTGCCCATCAGCAGAAATAGGGGGCTTTTAAAGAGGGATATAAAGGCTACATTCCACATGTTCTCTGTTGAAGTTTGTAAGGTCAGATGCAGGTGATGAGTTAGGAGTCAGACCAAAAGCAGTTGAACAAGGCTTTATTGGGTTTGGCTCTCGGACAAGATTCACCAGTCCAGGGTGAAGGCCAGGGTAGAGGGCAGGGAAATCCTCGCATGGCTTCAACTGGCTGTTGTCTTTATAGTCCAGAATTGACTGGGGGGGGGGGGTCCTGCTGAGTGACAAGTGGGTGTGAGGTGCCTTTAGGGTTCATCTGCTGGCGTCTGATTGGTTGTTCTTTGGAGTTCGAGAGCTGCCTGATGCCCCTCCCTCATACAGCTGCTTAGACCTCCTTAACATTTTTTTTATGATTTAGGGCACCGTAGTCCATCTGGCTACTTCCTGCTTATTAGGGGGTGTTATGGGAAGAAGGCTCAGATGTGGGTATGGTAGGCAGGCAGATGTTTGGGTGCAAGAGCATTTGGTTGTATGTTTCTCTGGCAACCTTGCTCATGTGATTCCAGATGAACCTGAGAAGACAGGGAGCAATCATTAGTAGGAATCCTATCACTAATATGAGAGTAAAGGATAGGGGTCAGCCAGGTGACAAAAGTGGAGTTTAGCCACCCTGGCCAAGGTTCATTTGATTGTTGTTGCTTCAGCCTTTCACTCAGATGCCTGAGAGTTTCGAAGTTTTTCTTGACTAGCCCAGTTTCACTGATGTAGTAGCAGCATTGTTCTTTTAGGAACAAACATGTACCCCCTTTGTCTGCAATCAGGAGATCTAGTGCTTGACGGTTCTGCAAGAAAAGTTGGGCAATAGATGTAATTTGTCTTTGTAGGGATGCTAAGGAGGCAGCAGATGCCTCTATTGCCTTCTAGAGTTGCTCTTCTAGCTTTTGGGTGGCAGTGACTGCATAACCAAGTCTTCCTGCCCCCAACCTGGAGGCCGTGAGTGATAGGCTAGGGAGAGTTCAACCACCACTGGTAGGAAAATAGCCCCTTGTAAAGTCATCTGGGGGTAGGTGCTTCTATGAGAGAAACAAAAATACATGAGCAATGAAATGAGATTAATACAGAATAAATGTTGCAGCATCTGGAACATGGCAATGAATATCACGAAGATGACAGAAGTCAATCTCTCACCAGGAGGTGGAAGAACTGAGTTGTTCCCATGACAAGGCCTAACAAAGGTTGGAGAGGACAAGGCCTTTATTTGGGAACTTTAACATTGTCAGAGTTATCAGGAATGTAAACACAACATTTAATTTCTAATGTCACTGATGTCCCCAGAAAATATAGTTAAGCCACTTAATGTCATCTGAGTTCTGTAAAATATCCTTTTATTGGTATAACCTGTGTTTAGTTGAGATCTCTATATTTCTGTTACTTAGGGCTAGATGATCATACTAGCAAACGTAGATCAAGCCTACCTGTGTAGTTTAGGAAGATCTGTAGGCTTTAAACTGACTAAAAATTTCTGACTTTGGCAGTTTCTCTTGATAGTTGTCAGGCACATATGCCTAAGAATCTCTCTTTTGTAGCTTCCAGTCTTTACTTATTCTAGGGAGTTAACACAAGTGTACATCTGAAGTTACATTTAACTATTGTTTCTTTTAAATGCCCAAGAATGGCTATGTTTTGGTTTGAACAGTTTTGCTAGGTGTTTAAGACCAAGCCGGTCAAATTAACCTGTTCCTGTCTGTTAAGAGTCAGCTGAGTTCCCACCAGGTTCACTCGTAGGGAGCTTTTTTTTTTTCCCTCTCATTTTCCCGGCAGGGGATTTGAACCGGGGTCCTTAGGCATGAAAGGTGAGCGCTCTCCAAAAGTAGCCATTTCTTCAGCTCCTCGTGGGGAACTTAAGAGCAGCTTCTTAGCTCTTTCAGTGCCATTCGCTAGGTAGGGTGTCCTTGATGAGGTGACTTCTCTTGGAAACATTAGGGATGTCTTCCATTTTCAATGACCCTCCTCTGATTGGCTTTTCATTCTCCAGTGGTTTTATCAATCTCCCTGATCAGGAGGTCGTGTGGCCAGTGTTCCAAAGGTCCTTAGAGAAGTTCTCTTGTTCCCTGGATTCAGGTTGCATCTGAGTTTTTCTTGGCCCCTTTGTTTTAATCTCAATCTGTAAGTTTGATCTTAAACATCCAGCAAGCCAGTCTTACCGTCATAAAGTAAGAGTACTGGATTTTATACCTTACAATCTATAACCTTACAGTCATTTACCCCCTTTTATTTAATTGGGGTCTATATTATCTTATCTGTCCTATAGGTGATGGCTTATTGTCTCAAATTAATTCAGGTTGTTTGTTCTTTGAGCAGTACTTCTGTAAAACAATCAGGCAACAGTTGTAGAATTTACAAGGAAAATACAAAATGGAATCAACAACAGTAAAACATTTTAGTTTGTGTAATAGCAATCTTGTTTTTTAGCTGAGCTATGTATTATATCCCCGTTTGAGATCACAGTAATTGTTACAACAAACATCAAACTTTTGAACTAATTTTAAATGAGTTAAAGTCTGGCTTATTTTGGAGACATTCTAACATGCAGCATGGTGGGAGGCAGAGCCTTATCTCAGGTAAGGTGGAACTTTTCACAAATCTTAGGTAAAGTGTTCTAATTCTGAAGCTGATTTTTGCCTCTTTTGCAATGACCAGCACAACCAAACTCTCAGGTCCAGTGAGGGGTAAAGGAGGATTGGAAAATAAAATTTATAAACACAGATTTTGAAGATTAAGCTGGGATTAGATGGAGCTCTGTTCTCTGATGGAGATGCAGATCTAAAGAGTTATGCCAGCAATTTATATTTATATATGTCTTATTATTAGGTTAAAGATTATGTAAGCATTATTCTTTGTATTCAGGAAAGTTACAGAGAGTAGGACATCTATGTAACTTTTTCACAGCTGCAAAGTTCTATGTTAGGAGCTCTGTGTAGCTCTCAAGAAAGTTCACTGTCCAAAGTTACTGTAAGGTGGGTAGGAACCAGAGACGGGAGCTGATGAAACATCGTGGTTGTCTAGCAAAAGAATTCCTTCCTGCCCAGGAGCTATGTGCCTGAGATCAATGTCTGAGCTGATAGGACTTCTGCACAGAGCCTCCCTAGGCAGGGCACTGCCACAGTAGCCAGGCATCTTGTTCCTCTGCACAGGAACACTCTCAGGCACTGGGCATGCTAAGGCTATGAGGTCATCAGAGACTCCAACCTCAGTCACTGCTGTCCATCCTCCACTATCACCCTTTCTTAAACACCACTTTACAAAGTTTGCATATTTTGCTTTCAGAGTCTATATGAACATTCATTAACATAATACAACATTACATCTAAAATATAAATTAAAGAAAGTCTGAGAGAGCCTTTAACTTTCCTTTTGTGTGGAAAAGCAGCAAAATGCTTCCATATTTTACAACATTAACCTTTAAATAGATCAGGCTTTCAGCTTTCTTTAAAAATACATTTAAAATTTTTATCTTCGTGTAAAAAGATACCATATACCTTATTGATAATAGGTCCTGTTAATGATACAAATAAGTCCCCAATAAAATTTGCTATTCTTATAAGTTTAAAATCACCATTACAGACAAGTTTAGTTTGGAGAATAGCAGCTTGATAAATTTTCTGCTTTAAAGACTTGTGTACCTGGAAGATATAAACATATTTAATATAACCCTGTAAATTAATTAGATATCTCCAAGAAACACACTTGAGTAATCCCACACATGTCAAATCCAATTTACTTATTTTATTGTAAAAACCAAGATGCGAGATAGTATATTGAACAGTATCCGCCATCTCTTTTCTGTTGAAGAAAAGTCCTAGAAACAATTGATTAATATCAATTAACATTTTATTAATTTAACCACCTGGAGACTTGTGAGGTAAGTCATGATATCACATACATGATTTTTGGACACACAATAGACAACACGAAATACACATAACACAAAAGCAAATGCCTTGTAGCTTTTTATAGGTGAATCTCCATTGCAATGTAACAGATGTTCAAAAACTGGAGCAGAATAAAAATAAGACTGATCAAAAAACATTAATGTTATGAGCTCAAAAATTATAGAATTTAAGGGAAAAAACCAGCAGTCCTGGAAAAATGACATGGCCATTAATTATTACTTTTGCTGGAGTTCAGGTAAAAGACTTTTTTTTGCACCTGTGGGAGAGTTACATCCATTAGGTGGAACTGGTCAGCATGATTTTGTGCTGTTTGCTGGATGTGGGGTCATTCATCTGGGTGAGAGTGGAAGAAAGATATAAATGTCATGCCAGGTGAGATCATAAGCCAGAGAAAGATATCTAATTCCTTAATATAAGTAGAGGACTCAGCAGTGAAAGATCCTAGGTGCTTTTCGATCTGGGAAAGATCCTGAAGTGAGAATGGGATGTGGACTCGCACAACGCCCTCTGCACCAGTCATTTCCTGTAGAGGACAAGGAGTTCCGAGTTGGGTGGGGAAGGGGCCCAATGAGATTGGGTGTGAGCACTAACAGGAGAGGAGAGAGGTGAGGAGGAGGAGGAACTTTCTGGTGAAGGAGAAGGAGAAGGAGGAGGAGGAAGTCTGGCCTGAGTGAGGAGGGGGAGGGTGGAGTTGAAAATGTGGACAAAGAAGTGGGAGAACAATGAGGGAGAGGTTTGGGACCATCTCTGGCAAGGAAAATTTGGGCAGTAGAGCAGGTAGAACAAAGGGAGGGGATGAGACTCAGTCCCAAAAAACCTGAATAAAAGATAATTCTGATCATTTTTATGTCTGGGAACAGTAATTGCCCAAATCAGTGAGGATTTGAAAATCAAAGGTTCCCTCTACTGGTCATTTTAAGCCAATATCTAAAATGTACTGGGGCCAGGCCACAGTCAAGTAAAAGCCCAGCTGCTTACTGTGTAAGTATTGGGCGAGTCCTAATTTAGTGAAATTAAGGTACAGACAGCCCAAAGGAGTCTTGCGGTCTAGGGAGGACCTGGCATTGCCCATGGCCTTTCAGTATTACCCAGGAGGCAAACAGGAGCAGAAAGAGGCATCCCAAATTCTGATCCTGTTCACCAGAGGAACAGAAAGTGGGCGAGCCAAGGTCGAGATGTCTCTGCAGCCTTTGGGGGCCCAGAATGGAAGGTGGGGTTAGCCAGAGCCTAGAACGTCTTCACAGTCTGCTGGTGCCAACATAGAACCAGTGGGCTTCTGTGGCACACTGGACTTATGGACAGAGACCTGTAACAGATGGGGCAACCGAAAGGCCAAGGGAAGCATAAGGGAGGGAATTTACCCCACTTCTGTCAGCCCAGATGAAAAGAAGAGGATGGTTTTGGAGTTTCCTGGTTCATCTGAGGGAGAAGGTGGACCTCAACCCTGATGGGGGAGGCCCGAAGACCCTCCCAGGTTTCAGCACCAAATGTAGGGTAGATGCGGGTGACCAGATAGGAGTCAGACCAAAAGCAGCTGAACAAGGCTTTATTGGGTTTGGCTCTTGGGCAAGGATCACCAGTACTCCAGGGTGAAGGCTGGCCGGGGTCTTTATAGTACTGAACTGGCTGGAGGTCCTGTTGAGTGACAACTGGGTGCGAGGTGCCATTAGGCCAGGGCTGCCTGATGCCCCGCCCCCACACAGCTGCTCAGACCTCCCTAACAGAGTTGTGATTCACTTGTTAATTTGGGAGAAAGTGGGGCTGTGGCTGTGGCTTGGTGGTAGAGCAGTGGCCTAGCACGTGGGAGGCACTCGGTTTGAGTCTCAGCACTGCATATAAATAAATAAATTAAATTAAGGTATTGTGTCCATCTTTAAAAAAAATTGGGGAGAAAGTCTTCTCTGAGATCTTCTGGTACCATCCCCTACTTCATTCCTGTGGTGGGTGAGTGGTCAAGGACAGATAACTCTGTCTAGGATAGGGAAGAATGGTTTCCCCTGAGATTAGGGATGGGGAGAAATTAGGGAGGAGCAGGGAGAGAGGATGAGAAAGAAACATGTGCCTTTTAAAAATAAGTTGCAGTGGCAGAGCAGCAAGGTTATATTCAAAGCAGAAAGTGGACCACTATTAATCCTTTTCCATACATAAACATTTGTTTTTCTGGAGGAATATAATCTATTTTAGTGGTGAGGTGAAGACTATACTTTTCTGGAGTAGAAATCAATTAGAAATAGCAGGGGGGCTGTCCCAATTATCTTCTACTACAATTCTGTGGTTATGAGTACCACCTAAGATGGGAATAGGTTAGTCTGGTGATGGACTTCCCCCCACTCCCCCAATAGGAATTGAACCCAGTGACACTTAACTACTGAATAACATCCCCAGCCCTTTTTATTTTTTATTCTGAGACAGGGTCTTGTTAAATTGCTTAGGGTCTCATCAAGTAGCTGAGGCGGCCTTGAACCTGAGATTCTTCTGCCTCAACCTCCCAAGTTACTGGGTATTAGGTCCAAGGCTTAGCATCTATGCAGTCATTCTATATTCTTACCATAAGTTGCTTTCCTGCCCTAGAGGGGTACTTACAGAGAAAACAAGAGTTAAAAATGTAACCTCCCCTCCCCACCTCTCATTAACCACCCCATTGGAACATCCCCTTATTGTCCTGTCAGACCATATCATAAGTTCTTACGCAAGCAGCTCACAAGAGCTCATGCGACTTATGCAAGCCATCCAAATCGCCCCACAAAATACCCCAGAGCTACGTTTTTCCTGCCTCTCTCATTTTTCCCCAGTGATGGCCTTTGGTCAGACCCTGACTGGCAAATAAAACTTTCTATGTGCGGATCTCACCTGGTTTCTGCGTTGCTCATCTGCGTGGCATTTCCCTTTCACTCTGTTTTCCCAATGTATTTGTAAAGGTCTGTGAAGGTGCTCAAAACCATAAAACTACACTGACCAATCCAGTTGTAAATTGTCAACACCAATAGTCTATCTCTACCCTACCAAATGTGCATGCTACAACTCAAACATGGGGAAATAATGTAGCTTTCTTTTTTTGCAGTATCTGACCTCATGTTGTTCTAGAAGCCCTATAAAATGCCCCAGGGCTAAGTTCTTCCTGCCTCTCTCACTTTTCCCTAGTGATGGTCTTTGTCAGACCCTGATAGGCAAATAAAACTTTCTATGGGTGAATCTCCTCGTCTGGTTTCTGTGTTGCTCATCTGTGTGGCCATTTTTCTTTCATTTGGTGCCATGACTCAGATCGGGTTCCCCATTGTGCTTGCTCCCCTTGCTTTAAGGGTCTGAGCTGCCCTGGAACCTGATCTGAGCCTCTTTGGAGATCAGGCTTCTATTTTATCGATTGCTCTCCTTCACATCCAAACACTGGCCTCATCAGGTAAGTGGCTCCTTCCCCAGCTTTTGGTCAAAAGACCCTCAAGACCTGAGAAGTGACTGTTGAGCATCCAGCACCCCTGAGACTTTCTGCGGGTTGGGAGAACCCCCAGCCACAGTCCTTGCAACTATGGCTGAATCCCTATACTAATTGCTGGGGGAGAGCTCCGGGTTGACCGGGGACTCTTTTCTGAGAGGACTGCCTCTTGTGAGACCTACTTTTCGTCCTAGGTTTTGTCTCTTTGACTCCTTCTCTTCAAAGCCCCAGTGCTGGGCACCCAGGCACCCTACAGGCTAAGCCTTGACACTTACCTAGCGGTGGTGACGACGCCTCTTGGTAACCCATCATTCACTAAGGTGATTCCCTAGGGGCTAAGGGAAGCCTCACCTCTATATTCACCAATTCCTCTCTCACCATGGGCAGCTCACTCTCAATCCCCGCCCATAGCCCTCTGGGTTGCCTCTTGGCAAATTTAGAGTCCCTCTGCTCATCTGGGACCTCAAACCAAAAAAGCTTATCTGTTTATGTAATCAAATTTGGCCATTATACACTCTAGGTAATAACTCCAAATGGCTGCTTAATGGCACTTTAGATCCCAATATTCTCAAGGATCTTTCTAACTTCTGCGAGCACTAGGGAAAATGGAAGGAGATCCCTTACATTCACGCTTTTTTTCCCCTGTGTTCTAAACCTTCCCTTTGCAACTTCTGCTCTCATGCTCAAATCCTCTTGGCTCTCATTAAACCTGCATCTGTTCTATCTAAAGCTGAAACCTCTACTTCAGACTCTTCTTCCTTTGATCCTGCTGATGAACTTCCACCTTATCAAATTCCTCCTGCCATTGCTCTACCTTCCCCCAATGACTGCTACAACCTTGGCCCCGCCTTCCCTCAGTGTTGGGACTAATGACACGTTAACTAACTCAGGCTGACTCCTTACTCCCTGGCGAGTGAGCAAGATCAAGGCCTCAAAGGCAGTTTCAATAGTTAATGACAATAAACCAGACCACCGTCAGGGATTGGTTAACAACAGTTCCACGAACGTGATCAGCTTGTGCTTGCCATATAGTCCTATGGGACTCTCGCCTGTGTGAACAACCCCCCCCCCGCTGACCTTTAAGCTGATTGGTTCCCGCCTACCCTCCACCCTACATAAAAACTGTGTGACTTCCTCAATAAACGAGATTCCTGCTGTGACTGGTCTCCCTGATGCTTCTGATTGTCCTCTGCCCAGAGGGCTGGGTGCAGGCGGTCAGTTGGCCCTACCTATCCTGGTCTGGCCTTGTTGGGGAGTGCTCCCTTCCCTTGTCACTGGCCGAGAAGAGCAGGGGGGCTTAAGATCCCGACATCTGGTGCCCAACGTCGGACCCTCAAGGCTGATCTGCAGCCAAAGCGAAGAGGCAACTTCGAAACCAAAAGTACTGGCAGATTGGGCCAAGCGAGTTCTGAGGTAAGGACATCCCTGAAAAGATGGGGCAAACACACACCACACATAGTGACCCTGCGCTCTCAACTCTTAAACTCATGCTGAAGACTAGGGGCCTTGAACTGTCTGATACACAGGTGGAAAAAGCCTGGGACACCTTTACTCGGGTGGCCCCTTGGCTTCCTGCCGCTAATCTTTTTTTTTTTTTTTTAAATTTATTTTTATTGTAAACAAGTGGGATACGTGTTGTTTCTGTTTGTACATGGAGTAACCTGCTACTAATCTTTTTGACTGGTCCACATGGGATCGTGTAGAACAACTTGTTAGGAAGAGGGAAATCAATTTAGGGGAGGGTCCCCCATTGAGAGTCTGCCCTACATTATCCGCCCTTAAGGCCTGCTTCTCTCCAGTACCTCCCAAAGGGGGCTCCAAGTTTCTCCCCAAAGAGCTGCCACCGAAAGATGATACTGGGAGAGAACTCACTGACTCTAACCTCCCCCCTCCTTGTATGGCCTTCTGGGTAAATGCTAAAATGTTATTTTGGGAAGGAATGACTACTGATCACAAATTGGCCTGTGCAGGGATGAAAGATCGCTCCATGGGAAGGTGGATTGTGACTACCAAAGATATTGGCACACAGCTTCCATGAGCGAGAAGGCAGATGGAAAGGGATTCCTTATCTTCAAGTCTCTTCTTTCTTGCGCTTCTATGCTCTTCCTGCAAACTCAAATGCCTCCTTTGCCTCCTTCTCCCCCTCTTAATCCCTCCTCCTCCTCCAACTTCAACTCAGCTGTTTCTGCTTCCATTCCTGGGAGATAATGTTTAAATTGATTACTAATGAGGAAAAAATGGCTAAAATGCCCTAGGCACAAAGTTTCTGCTAAAACCTGTCAGCTCCTTCCAGATCTCAGTCAAGGTTTACATTGAAATGTAAATAAGGGAAGCCTAAAGACTCAGTAGGAGACCGGTCTCAAACCCAAGGGGGGGAAAAAAAAAGGCAAAAAGAGTCTTACCTGAACTCCAGCAAAAGTAAATTTTATGGTGCTTTACTAAAGTAAATAACAGCTGTATCATTTTTCCAGGACTCTTGTGTTTTCTTGATTTCTACATTTTTTTTGGGCTCATGACTTTTTGATCAGTTCTATTTTTTTTTATTCAACTAGAGTTTTTGAACATCTGTAATATTGCAATGGAGATTCACCTATAAAGTTATAAGGCCTTTGATTTTGTGTTATTTGTATGTCGTGCTGTCTGATGTCATGTGTCATCTGTATCAAAACTGAGCGCTCCTAAAATTAAAATTTAAAAATGGATCCAGATACTTTTAATTCACATGATTTAAAAAGGTTCAATTCAAATTGGGTAAACTAATAAAAATAAATGTCTAAAAATAACTCGCAAGTCTCTAGGTGGTCAAACTAATAAAATGTTGATATTACTATGTCTCATATCAATTGTTTCTTGGACTTTTCAACAAGAAAGAGATGGCATATACTGTTCAGGACACTTGTATGATATCTTGGTTTAAGAAAAAAAAGTGAATTAGAGTTGACATGTCTTTGTCATCACTAAACTAAAAACAAGGTTACTAAGAGTTATGTCCTAACAGGTACAAAGGGTTCCAATGGTTTCAACTGTGTTTCAATTAGAGTACTATAAATAACAAAATATTTAATCTTATCAAAATGGAATAATTTATATAAATTAAGAAATTTCTTAAGAGTTGTTTCAGAATGTGAACAAAAAGGTCAACACATAGGAAAGAAAAAATAAAAGGATCTAGATATGGAAATGTATTTAGTGAAAAACAAAATGTTTCTGGGTAAGAAAGTGCTTATGTGATAAAATACATGAGGGTCTAAATAAGTGCTAAGAAAGTCTGTAAAGGGCAAGTTTCAATAAGTTTGCATGTAACTAAGTTAGGTGTGTAAGGAAATCCCACAGAACCATGCCGGACACAGAAAATCACATAAGGGAGTTTATTAAGCAAACAGAGTGTCTCCCTGCAGGGTAAGAGAGAAAGTGAGAGGAAAAGAGAAAGGGAAGAGAAAGGGCGTGAGCTAGAGAGAGTGCGAAAGCCTGGAGGATAGAGAAAAAGTGAGGAGGAAAGACAAAAGAATGGGAAAAAATGGTGGGGAAGCTATAATAAACAGTTGAATTCCACCAGGCTAACAGGGGACCAATATCAGAGAAGGATACTTGCAAGCTGACTGATGAACCAATAGCTAGCCAGGATGTTCACAGATTGACAAGTGGTTGGGAGGCGGGGAAAATGACTGCACCTGATGGGCGGAGGAGCAGCTTTATACATTACAGGTTGTATGTATGTGACACAGTTAAAGCTATTTAAGGTTTTTCCTAAGGTGAAATACTAATGTTCTGATATAAACCAAAGTTTAATCTATATGGTAAAATGACAAGGATTTCTTAGAAACACTAATTTACTCTTAGTTTTGTGTCTATTGGGTTTATTCTTTAGAACAATCAGTCTTGAGGGTTGAGGTTTGTGCAGTTATGGTTGGACAGCTGTTGGAATATTGTGCTATGTTAGAGTCTAAATTTTTTCTTCAAAAACTAAATTTAGTAATGTAGGAGTGTCAAGGTAATTGTGAAATGGTCACTCTTTGTATATTAAATGTGTTCATATTTTCCAGGTATACAAGTTTTTAAAACAGGAAATTTATCAAGCCGCTATTCTCCAAACTAAACTTGTCTGTAATGGTAATTTTAAACTTATAAAGAGTAAATTTTATTGGGATTTATTTCTATCATTTAATGTTCTATTATAGGATCTGTTATCAATAGGGTATAAAAGCTCTCTCAGCCTTTATTTAATTCATGTTTAGATATAATGTTAAATTGTGTTAACTAATGTTCATATAGACTCAGGAGTCAATATATGTAAACCTCTTAAAATGACATTTAAAAAAGAGTGGAATGTGCAGTAGCAAAAATGGGACAGCAGTGATTGAGATTGGGGTCTCTGACCTCATGACTTTGGACAGTGGACTTCCTTGAGAGCTACACAGAGCTCCTAACATTGCACTTTGCAGCTCTACCATCTTAGATCTACAGGTTCAACTTGATTCCTGGGCTGCTGTCGTCCTGCAAAATCGTCGTGGTTTGGATCTGCTAATGGCGAAGGAAGGAGGGCTTTGCCTGTTCCTTGGTGGAGAGTGCTGTTTCTATGCCAACTGCTCTGGCATTGTACAAGATAAAATCAAAAACCTACAAGAAGATCTGGAACTTTGTAGGAGTGAGCTCTGCTCTGGACTGGGTTATACGGGTGGCTCCCCTACCTCCTCCCGTTTATGGGACTGCTAATCACCATTATCCTTGTGTTCACCTTTGGGCCTTGCATAATCAATAAGCTTATCCATTTCCTGAAAAGCCAGGTTAAGTCTGTGCAGCTCATGGTGGTCCGACAGCATTATACCGCCCTTCATAATGATAATTGAGAGCCCTATAGGATCATGGAGCACTTGTATCAGGACACTGGGGTCTAAGTGCCTCTCCCTTAAGCCCTGCTCCTCCTGAGGGGCCCACCTGAAGTACTAAGGTGGTAGTCAATGACAGTAAGATCCTCAGAGGAGGACAACCTAAGATAGACACACCTTCGAGTAAGGTGGACCCCCAAACTGCTAGGGTGATGTTCCATGATGGGTAAGACCTTCCCAGGGGCAACCTAAGACAAACACACCCTTAATATAAAACAAAAAAAGGGAATATGTTGGGACTAATGACACGTTAACTAACTCAGGCTGACTCCTTACTCCCTGGCGAGTGAGCAAGATCAAGGCCTCAAAGGCAGTTTCAATAGTTAATGACAATAAACCAGACCACCGTCAGGGATTGGTTAACAACAGTTCCACGAACGTGATCAGCTCGTGCTTGCCATATAGTCCTATGGGACTCTCGCCTGTGTGAACAACCCCCCCTGCTGACCTTTAAGCTGATTGGTTCCCGCCTACCCTCCACCCTACATAAAAACTGTGTGACTTCCTCAATAAACGAGATTCCTGCTGTGACTGGTCTCCCTGATGCGTCTGATTGTCCTCCGCCCAGAGAGCTGGGTGCGGGCGGTCAGTTGGCCCTACCTATCCTGGTCTGGCCTTGTTGGGGAGTGCTCCCTTCCCTTGTTGCTGGTTGAGAAGAGCAATGGGGCTTAAGACCCCAACACCTCAGTGACTCTGCTACAACCTCCACCTAGCTGGCAGCCGCCACAGCCACCACTGATCCCCTCCACCCCCCACCGAGCCACAACCTCCATTTCTCATGCCCTGCCTCCCTCTGCCACAGCTCCTCCCCCTACCACTCAATCACAGACTGCCGCCAACCAGTCTGCCTCCATGTTCCCTCTGTGTGAGGTGGGAGTGGATGGTGTAGTCAGGGTTCATGTGCCTTTCTCCTTGTCTGATCTCTCCCAACTAAAGGAGAAGCTTGGGTGCTATACCTCCAACCCACTACCTACATCGAAGAGTTCCAATACTTAATCCAATCATATGACCTGACCTTCCAGGATATCCACATGGTCCTATCCAACACTCTTATCTGAGGAACACAGGTGGGTTTGGGAGCAGGCTAGAGTCTATGCCAATGAAGTACATCAGACTTCCCCAGCACAACCAATTGTTGTTGAGGTGGTTCCTGACCGTGACCCCAATTGGAATTATACCTCACCTGGTGGGATCAACAATAGAGACCACTTTATCACCTGCCTTATGGTCAGATTAAGGAAAGCAGCCTATAAGTCCATTAATTATGATAAACTCCAAGAGACTGTCCAAGACAAAAATGAGAACCCTTCAGCATTCCTTGATCACCTAACTCAGGCTTCATTACAATACACCAATTTAGACCCTGAGAGCCCAGATGGAAAACAACTCCTAATGACCTACTTTTCTCCCAAAGCTTTCCTGACATTAGGGCAAAACTTAAATATCTAGAGAGGGAACCCTTAATTCCCCAAGCTGAGGTTCTAGCTGTGGCCTTCAAGGTGTAAAATGGGAGAGATGAAAAGACCTTCAAGCAGAAATACCAGATGCTTATTCAAGCCATCCATACAGGTCCTGCACCGGCTCCAGGTTCCTCTGGTCCAAAGAGGGGTCCACCATGACTGCCAGGACCCTGTTTCCAGTGTGGTCAAATGGGTCACTGGGCCCGGGTATGTCCTAAGCCTCATTGACCCCCAGGCCCTTGTCTTAAGTGCTGATGGGAGGGACACTGGGCTGTTCATTGTCCTCGAGCACATAGTGGCTCCACACCATCTGGCCCTCCTGACCCTTTATTCCAAGTTTTAGGACTGGCTACAGAGGACTAATGAGGTCTGGGATCCCCACACCTGACCACTGCCATCACTCATCAAGAACTCTAACTGTCCAAGTTGCAGGTAGGCCTATTTATTTCCTTTTAGATAGCAGGGCCACATACTCAGTCCTTATAGAACATTGGGGGCCTACCTCTCGTTCAACATCCTCTATTGTGTTGGGGTAGAGGGCAAACCTTCACAACCTTTACAGATACTTGCTCTTGTCTGTACCTTTGGGCCCTTAATTTTTACCCACTCCTTTCTAGTGATTCCAAAATGCCCCCTTCCCCTTATGAGTAGGGATATCCTTTCCAAATTGGGGGCTATGATTTCCTTTGCCTCGAGCATGGGCTCCTTTCCAGACTCAAGTGTGACCCCTCTAATCCTAACTTTCACTACCAGTCCCTCTTCACTAACCCCCACTTGCCCCTTCCCTTTACCTACCTCAGAGGTTAATCCCATTGTATGGGATGTCTCAAGTTCTTCCCTTGACCGACACCATGACCCTATACAAATCCACCTCAAGGACCCCTGCTCCTTCCCAGCACAACCCCAATATCCACTTTCCCAACAAAAACTCCTGGGTTTGTTGCCCATTATCCAAGATCTCTTACAAAAGGGCTTTCTTAGACCCACCAATTCTCCATATAATACCCTAATCTTAACAGTGAAAAAACCAAATGGCTCCTATCACTTGGTTCAAGACCTTCGCCTCATTAATTCAGCTGTCATACCCATTCACCTGAAGCCACTAATCCCTAAACCCTCTTACCCACCATCCCCTCAGGCACCACTCACTTCATGGTACTGACTTAAAGGATGCATTCTTCTCCTTTCCCCTTCATCCCAATTCTCAAAACCTCTTTGCCTTTACAGGAGCAGATCCTCACTCCCATACCTCTTCTCAGCGGACCTGGATTGTTCTCCCACAGGGATTTCGGGACAGTCCCCACCTCTTTTGGATAATGGGCAACAAACCCAGGAGTTTTTGTTGGGAAAGTGGATATTGGGGTTGTGCTGGGAAGGAGCAGGGGTCCTTGAGGTGGATTTGTATAGGGTCATGGTGTCGGTCAAGGGAAGAACTTGAGACGTCCCATACAATGGGATTAACCTCTGAGGTAGGTAGGCTTTGGTCAAAGATCTAGCTTCATTACATTTTAACAAGTCTATGGTTTTACAATATGTTGGTGATCTCCTCTGTTAAGAAGCAAGCTTCTTAATTTCTTATCCTCCTGCAGCTACAGTGTCTCCCTCCGAGGCCCAGTCGTCCTCAACAATGGTCACTTTTTTTTTTTAATTTTTTTTTTTATTAAAAATTTATTTATTTTTACAGACACATTTTGGTTAATTGTACACAAATGGGGTACAACTTTTCATTTCTATGGTTGTACACGATGTAGATTCACACCGTTCATGTAATCATACATATATATAGGGTAATACTGTTTCATTCTACTGTTTTTTCCATTCCCACCCCCTCCCATCCCTTTTTCCTCTACACCATCCAAAGTTCCTTCATTCTTCTCATCCCTTGCCACCACCAATCATTATATATTGTCATGCACTTATCAGAGAAAACATTTGGCCTTTGGTTTTTTGGGTTTGGCCTATTTCACTTAGCATATTTTCCAACTTCATCCATTTACCAGCAAATGCCATAATTTTACTCTTCTTTATGGCCGAGTAATATTCCATTGTATATATATACCACAGTTTCTTTATCCATTCATCGTTTGAAGGGCATCTAGGTTGGTTCCACAATCTAGCTATTGTGAATTGAGCTGCTATGAACATTGATGTGTCTGCATCATTGTAGTATGCTGATTTTAAGTCCTTTGGGTATAAACCGAGGAGTGGGATAGCTGGGTCAAATAGTGGGTCCATTCCAAGCTTTCTGAGGAATCTCCATACTGCTTTCCAGAGTGGTTGCACCAATTTGCAACTCCACCAGCAATGTATGAGTGTACCTTTTTCCCCACATCCATGCCAACACTTAATATTGCTTGTGTTCTTGATAATAGCCATTCCGATTGGAGTTAGATGAAATCTTAGGGTGGTTTTAATTTGTATTTCTCTAATTACTAGGGATGATGAGCACTTTTTCATGTATTTGTTGATCACCTATATATCTTCTTCTGTGAAGTGTCTGCCCATTTCCTTAACCCATTTATTGACTGGGATCTTTGTATTTTGGGTGTGAAGTTCTTTAAGTTTTTTATAAACTTTGGAGATGAGTGCTCTGTCTGAAGTGTGTGTGGAAAAGATTTTCTCCCACTCTGCAGGCTCTCTTTTCACATTATTGATTGTTTCCTGTGCTGAGAAAAAACTTTTTAGTTTGAATCTATCCCATTTATTGATTCTTGCTTTTATTTCTTGTGCTGTGGGGGGTCTTGTTAAGGAAGTCTGGTCCTAAGCCAACATGATGGAGATTCGGCCCTACTTTTTCCTCTATTTGGTGAAGGGTCTCAGGTCTAATTCCTAGATCCTTGATTCATTTTGAGTTGAGTTTTGTACAGGGTGAGAGATAGGGGTTTAATTTCATTTTACTGCATATGGATTTCCAGTTTTCCCAACACCATTTGTTGAACAGGCTATCTTTTCTCCATTGTAAGTTTTTGGCACCCTTGTCTGGTATGAGGTTACTGTACTTATGTGGGTATGACTCCATGTCTTCTATCCTGTACCATTGATTTACCTATCTATTTTGGTGCCAGTACCATGCCATTTTTGTTACTATTGCCCTATAGTAGAGTTTAAGGTCTGGTATAGTGATATCTCCTGCATCACTCTTCCTGCCCAGGATTGCTTTGGCTATTCTGGGTCTTTTGTTCTTCCAGATGAATTTCATGACTGCTTTTTCTGTTTTTATGAGAAATGTCATAGGGATTTTAGTTGGAATTGTGTTAAATCTGTATAGCACTTTTGGAAGTATGGGCATTTTGATAATATTAATTCTGCCTATCCAAGAACATGGGAGATCTTTCCATCTTCTAAGGTCTTCCTCAGTTTCTTTCTTCAATGTTTTGTAGTTTTCATTGTATAGGTCTTTTACCTCTTTGGTTAGATTGATTCCCAAGTATTTTTTTTTTTTGAGGCTATTGCAAATGGAGTTGTTTTCCTCATTTCCCTTTCCGATATTTCATTGCTTATGTATAAAAATGCTTTAGATTTATGCATGTTGATTTTATAACCTATTATTTTGCTGAATTCATTGATGAGGTCTGGAAGTTTTCTGGAGGAGTTTTTTGGATCCTCTAAATAGAGAATCATGTCATCAGCAAATAGTGACAGCTTAAGTTCCTCTTTTCCTATTCGTATCCCTTTAATTTCTTTAGTCTGCCTAATTGCTCTGGCTAGAGTTTCGAGGACAATGTTGAATAGAAGTGGTGAAAGAGGACATCCCTGTCTTGTTCCCGTTTTTAAAGGGAATGGTTTCAGTTTATCTCCATTAAGAATGATGTTGGCCATGGGCTTAGCATAAATAGCCTTTACAATGTTCAGGTATGTTCCTACTATCCCTATTTTTTCTAGTGTTTTGAGCATGAAGGGGTGTTGTATTTTGTTGAACGCTTTTTCTGCGTCAATTGAAATAACCATATAATTCTTATCCTTAACTCTATGGACATGATGGATTATGTTTATTGATTTTCGAATGTTGAACCATCCTGGCATTCCAGGGATGAACCCCACTTGATTGTGGTGCACGATTTTCTTAATATGTTTTTGGATATGGTTTGCCAATATTTTGTTAAGGATCTTTGCATCTATATTGATCAAGGATATTGGTCTAAAATTTTCTTTCTGTGATGTGTCTTTTCCTGGTTTGGGTATGAGGGTAATATTAGCTTCATAGAATGAGTTCGGTAGGGTACCCTCCTTTTCTATTTCCTGGAATACTTTGAGAAGTATTGGAATGAGTTCTTCTTTGAAGGTCTTATAGAACTCAGCTGAGAATCCGTCTGGTCCTGGGCTTTTCTTGGATGGTAGGCTTTTGATGGCTTCTTCTATTTCATTGCTTGATATTGATCTGTTTAAATTTGTATGACCTCCTGGTTCAGTTTGGGAGGAGCATATGTCTCTATAAATTTGTCGATGTCTTCAGTATTTTCTATTTTGTTGGAATACAGATTTTCAAAGTAGCTTCTCATTATGTTATGTATTTCAGTGGTGTCTGTCATGATATTTCCTTTTTTATCACAAATTCTAGTAATTTGCGTTTTCTCTCTCCTTCTCTTTGTTAGTGTGGCAAAGGGTTTATCTATTTTGTTTACTTTTTCAAAGAACCAACTTTTTGCTTTGTCAATTTTTTGAATTGTTTCTTTTGTTTCAATTTCATTGATTTCAGCTCTGATTTTAATTATTTCTTGTTTTCTACTACTTTTGCTGTTATTCTGTTCTTCTTTTTCTAGGGCTTTGAGCTGTAATGTTAGGTCATTTAGTTGTTGACTTTTCATTCTTTTCTGGAATGCGCTCCATGCAATGAATTTTCCTCTTAGTACTGCTTTCATAGTGTCCCAGAGATTTTGATATGTTGTATCGTCATTCTCATTGACCTCTAAGAATTTTTTAATCTCCTCCCTGATGTTTTTTGTTATCCATGTTTCATTCAATAGCATATTATTTAGTCTCCAGGTGTTGGAGTAATTTCTCTTTTTTATTTTGTCATTGATTTCTACTCTCAGTCCATTATGATCTGATAGAACACAAGGCAGTATCTCTATTTTTTTGCATTTCCTAAGGGCTGCTTTGTGGCATAACATATGGTCTATTTTCGAGAAGGTTCCATGTGCTACTGAGAAGAAAGTGAATTCGCTCGTTTACAGATGGAATGTTCTATATATGTCTAAGTCTAGGTTATTGATTGTGTTATTGAGTTCTATGGTTTCTTTGTTTAGTTTTTGTTTGGAAGATCTATCCAGTGGTGACAGCGGTGTGCTAAAGTCACCCAGAATTATTGTGTTGTTGTCTATTTGATCCCTTGTATTGAGAAGGATTTGTTTGATGTACATGGATGTACCATTGTTTGGGGCATAAATATTTATGATCGTTATGTCTTTCTGATTTATTTATGCTTCCCTTAAGCAGTATGAAATGTCCTTCTTTATCCCTTCTGACTAACTTTGACTTGAAGTCCACTTTATCTGAAATAAGAATGGAAATCCCCATTTATTACTGAGTCCATGTGCGTGGTAGGTTTTTTCCCATCCTTTCACCTTTAGTCTGTGGATGTCTTTTTCTATGAGATGAGTCTCTTGAAGGCAGCATAATGCTGGGTCTTTCTTTTTAATCCATTCTGCCAGTCTATGTCTTTTGATTGAGGAGTTTAAGCCATTAACATTCAGGGTTATTATTGAGATATGATTTGTATTCCCAGTCATTTGGGCTTATTTTTGGTTTTTAACTTGACTTGGTTTCTCCTTTGAATGGATTTTCCTTTAAGGTAGTTCCTCCCTTTGCTGACCTACATCGTTGTTTTTCATTTCCTCCTCATGGAATATTTTGTTGAGAATATTCTGTAGCGCAGACATTCTACTTGTATATTCTTTTAACTTTTTTTTATCATGGAAGAATTCTATTTCGTCTTCAAATCTGAAGGTTAGTTTTGCTGGGTATAGGATTTTTGGTTGGCAACCATGTTCTTTCAGAGCTTGAAATATGTTGTTTCAGGCCCTTCTAGCTTTTAGAGTCTGGGCTGAGAAATCTGCTGATATCCATATTGGTTTCCCCCTACATGTAATCTGATGCTTTTCTCTCGCAGCCTTCAAAATCCTATCTTTATTTTGTAAGTTAGGATTTTCATTATAATGTGCCTTGGCGTGGGTCTGTTGTGATTTTGTGCATTTGGTGTTCTGTAAGTCTCTTATATTTGATTTTCCATTTAATTCTTCAGGCTTGGGAAATTTTCTGATATTATTTTATTGAATGGGTTGTTCATTCCTTTGGTTTGTACCTTTGTGCCTTCCTCAATTCCGATAATTCTTAAATTTGGTCTTTTCATGATGTCCCATAGTTCTTGGAGATTCTGTTCATGATTTCTTACCATCTTCTCTGTTTGGGCAACTTTATCTTCAAGATTAAAAATTTTGTCTTCATTGTCTGAGGTTCTGTCTTCCAAGTGGTCTGGTCTGTGGATAATGCTTTCCATTGAGTTTTTTATTTGGTTTATTGTTTCCTTCATTTCAAGGATTTCTGGGGGTTTGGGTTTTTTTGTTTGTTTGTTTGTTTTTTGAGAATCTCCATCTCTTTGTTGAAATGATCTTTTGCTTCCTGCAGTTGCTCTTTCAACTGCTTATTGGTATGATCATTCATTGCCTGCATTTGCTCTCTTATCCCATCCTTTGCTTTGTGAATCATCTTAATCATGTATAATCTGAAGTCCTTTTCTGACATTTCTCCTACCATACTGTCACTGGATTCTATTAATATAGAATCTCAATTTGTTTGGATCATTTTCTTCCCTTGTTTTTTCATGTTGTTCATGTATCTTCCTCTCTAGCAGTGCAGATCTGGGGTATCGCAGTTTCCCCCCTATAGGCTTATAGTGACCCTATAGGTTTCCAAAACCTTTTCTTTAAGGGGAGATCAATATTAGCAGTGCCCAGTTCAGATAGTATGCAATCCTAGACCAAATAGCCCCTATGAGGACATTAACAATAAACAGAATGAGTTCAATTATTATCTTCAGTATAACAAATAGATTTGCAATAGGTCTGCAGTTTCTAATGGAGGACAAAGAGGACACAGAGGGGTATAGGATATAGCTGTTAATGGGATAAGAAAAGGATATGTGGAAGTTCTAGATCATAGAGTGAGAGTGTAATCAAAAGAAGTTGGTTGTTAGCATGAGAAAAGGGAGAAAGAGACTCTGAGGGAACAGGTAAACAAAAGGAAAATAGAGTGAGAAAAGTGAAGAAATAAAAACTTAAAATTTTTCAATAAGGAGAAAAAAGAAAATGTACACTATAACATTCATACAGTATTCAAACCTCCCAGTCTTCAGTAGCCTGTTGTATGAGAAGTACCTGACAATGAGCTTCAAGTCTCCAGCAGGAGTCTCAGGATGGGATTTGCCCCACCTAAAGATCGGCTTCCGGGATTATCCAAGATGGCCGCTCTGGCTTCCAAATGTGTTGGCAAATGGGAAACTGCAGCTCGGGGTGTGGACGTGGTCGGCTTGAGGTCCTGGAGGTAGAGTGCAGTCAGTCTGGGGGTCCTGGTGGCGGGGAGCAGTCAGTCGATGTGAGGGCCCCAGAGGCAGGGAATGATTGGTCTGGCTGAGGGATCCTGGAGATGGGGCTCAGTCAGTTTGTCCAGGGGTCCTACAGGGCCTGGCCGTTGTCTCAAAATGGCAGCAGCCACGTGTAACCAAACCTGCAGGTACTATGATAGTGAACTTCCAGGGAACAGCAGGTAGCTGGTGTGCCACTGGTGGTCTGTAGTCAGTTTGCTGACTGCTGTCGGATGATCAGGAGGTGAACCTTGGTGGTGGGTGATGGGTAGGTGAATGGCAGGCGATGGACAGGCAAGAGGCAGGCAAATCGTGGATGATAGGTGCCAGACAGTGAGCAATCTGCACTCAAAAATGTGTCACTATTCTGGCAGACTGCATATGATCACAGTAGACAAATCAGATAAGCAGGAGGGGATCGATAAGCAGCAAAAACTGCCTCACCGAGAAACAGATATCCTCTGCTTGAAACCTTAGTTATGGAGCGACGAGGAATGCAGCCTTCCTCTAGTCCACCATCTTGGATCCTCCAATGGTCACTTATTTAGGCTTCCTCTTAACACCAACTCATAAGGCCATTACTGTTGATAGAAAGGGCCTTAATAAGCAATAATCTTATTGCTTATTAATAACCTTATTGCTATCAGTTCCCTCCACTAAGGAAGAAATTCTCTCTTTCTTGGGTGTGGCAGGATTCCTCTGTTCCTGGATCCCCAACTAGTCCATACTAGCCACGTCCCTATATGACGCAGCCTGGGGCTCACTCTCTGAACCCCTATTGCAACCCATCATCACACACTTTACTAAACTTCAGCAATCCCTCCTTAACACACCTGCCTTTCACTTGCCTAATCTCTCACACCCCTTTCTACTTTATGTAAGTGAAAAAAAGGATTTGCCCCTGTGGCCTACCTATCAAAATCCCTTGATTCTACCACTAAAGGCTGGGTTCCTTACCTGTGAATGGTAGCTGCTGCCTCTTTACTGGTTAATGAATCCAAAAAGTTTACCTCCTGGGCCCCATTGACAATCCTAACCCCATACCACCTTAAAGAGCTTCTTACCTACAAGGGATTACATTCCCTACCCCCTTGTTGCATCCTATCTCTACAGGTGTCTCTGGTGGAGGACTCTAGCCTCATCTTTCTTGCCACTGCTGAACTCTGCTACACTTCTTCCTATTCCACACATTCCTCTTCCCATTCACTCTTGTACTGAAGCTCTGGAAGAGCTTCTTCCACATCCCTCTCACATACATGAAGGACCATTGCCCCAAGCAACTCATACCTGGTTCACAGATGGCTCTTCCTTCTTACATGAAGGAACCCAACTAGCAGGATATGCCATAGTTTCCTTAACATCAGTTGTAGAAGCCTCCTCACTTCCCAACAACACATCCAATCAGCAGGCTGAACTTATTGCTCTCACCAGGGCTTTCACTTTAGCCAAGTGGTCCTCCCTCGACAAGTACACTGACTTCAAATATGCCTTCCATATACTCCTCTCTCACTTAGTCATCTGGAAAGAACATGGATCCCTCTCCACTAAGAGCACCTCTATTATCAATGCCACCTACATCACAGATCTGCTCCAAGTCTCATTCCTCCCCACTGCCATTGGCATCTCTTACTGTAAATCTCATCAGACTGACTCCTCCTTTGTCTCAATAGGCAACAACAAGGCAGACTTCGAGGCCTCCAGCAGGCTGCAAAACACCCCCATCTCCTTCCCCTGCTCTCCCCTCCTACAACTCTTTCACCACAAGATCCTTCACTTAACACACAGCCAACAACCCAATAGATACTTACTTACCTCCATAAACTCTTCCACCCAAATACTGCCTCTTTATGGTACTTCATTTCTTTCCAACTCAAACTTTCTCCTGAAAACTCTCAATTCCTTTTAACCTTTCCTCCTCCTGCAACATTTTTTAAAAAACCAATCCTACCTCCTACCTCCAACCCCCTCCACTTTCCTGTCACATCAGGTGAGGGAACATCTCCCAGGTTCTTATTGATTGGCATTTGGACTTTACTTACATGCCTCCTGTGAAGCATCATAGGTATTTTCTAGTCCTTGTTGATACTTTCATGGGATGGGTTAAAGTGTTCCTCACCACCAACAAATGTGCTTCTACATTAGCCACTGCCCTTATTACACACATAATTCCTCTATTTGGCCTCCCTACATCTCTTCAGTTCGACAATGGTCCTGAGTTTACCTCTCATCTTTCACAGCTAGTAGCCAAAGCCCTCAACATCTGGCAGTTCCACGTTCCCTACCATCCACAATCATCTGGAAAGGTAGAACGCACCAACCTTACTTTAAAAACCACCCTCACCAAACTATCCCTTGAATTATACCTAGACTGGATAAAGATCCTTCCTCTAGCCCTCCTTAGGCTCCGCACTCTTCCAAAGAAACCCCTCAACATCTCCCCATTTGAGCTCTTGTATGGGCAACGGGTCTCCCTCCTCATGTCCCGACCCTAGAGTCACCTTTGCCCCCTCACCTTCTTTCCCCTCTACTCACTTACCTTAGGAACCTCCTCTGGGAACAAGCAGATAACTTTCTGGCTAAACCTAACACTGACCCCCATTCTCCTTCAACTCTCTCGCCTGGAGATCTAGTACTTCTTAGCCCACCCAATAAAACCTCCTCCTCCTCTTCCCACCTTACTCCAAAATGGACTGGGCCTCATGGGGTAATACTCACCACCCCCTCACCTCGCCTTGAAGGTGTCCCTTACTGGATACACCATTCTCACCTAACCTTATTCCATTCTCCCTCCTATTCGGTCACACCCACAGGGAACCTCAAGCTGCGATTCTCAAGAACCATCATTCCAGACCTCCCTTCAATTCCCAAGGATTTCAAGACCAATGACCACACTCCAGGAGAGAACCCCATCCCACCCAATGAGTGAAGTTATTACCCTTTACTGATATTATAGGTTTCTCCAAATCTTACGGGAGTAACTGTCTCTTGACATTTTCCGACTCCACTCCTTCAGTCTACTCTCACTACTACAGGATCTCCACCTCCAAGGATCATTTTCTGACTTCACCCACACGAAACATATGTATACCCTCACCTCCTACTTATCTCTCACTCCTTCTTTATACTATGAGGATAATCCCCACCATCCCTCTTCATGTTTTACATGCTTCCCCACTGGGACATCTCACCCTCCAGGGACCAGATTCATCTGGCAATTTAAAATCTATGTCACAGACTTTAATCCTTTTTTTTTTTTTGGTGCTGGGGATCGAACCCAGGGCCTTGTGCTTACAAGGCAAGCACTCTACCGACTGAGCTATCTCCCCAGCCCCTATGTCACAGACTTTAATCCTCCCCACCTACTTAAATCAATCCCTTGCCAATCTCAGGCTGCACACAACCCATTACCTTTGACTTACCTTTGACTTCTCCCAAGCATGCAAGGACCATTGCCTTTCCTGGGAAGAATACACTATAGGAGAATATGAACATCATCGATTCTTCCTCTGCCTGAAATTTGAAAACACAGGTTCTAATGACCTCACATACCCCTAACTTCTTGAGACTATGCCCCACTCCAGCTGGAAGTAGCTTCAAGAGCAATCTCCGCCCACATCCCTGTCCAAGGTCCAAGGCTTAGCATCTATGAAGCCATTTTAAATTCTTACCATAGGTTGCTTTCCCACCCTAGAGGGGTACTTACAGAGAAAACAAGAATTAAAATATAACTTCCCCTTCCCACCTCTCATTACCCACCCCACACACTGGAACATCCCCTTACTTGTCCTGGCAGCCCACCATAAGTTCTTACACAAGCAGCACACACAAGCTCATGCGACCTTACGCAAGCCATCCAAACCGCCCCATAAAATACCCCAGAGCTAAGTTCTTCCTGCCTCTTTCACTTTTCCCCAGAGATGGCGTTTGTCAGACCCTGACTGGCAAATAAACCTTTCTACGTGTGGACCTCCTCACCTGGTTTCTTTATTGCTCATCTGCGTCACAGTTTCAGTTTCCTTTCACTGGGATTTCAGACCTGTCAACATGCCTGCCTATGGGCTTTGTGTTTTAACAGACTCAATGTCCAAGAAGGTATTTGTATATTTTTAAAGTTTTGACTGATCACTTAATCATTATAGTTCACTTATGTGCCAAATAAAGGAGTTTTATATCAACCAAGTTCAGTAAACTTGTCTAATAGATTTTATGCCTTTAATACATATTTAAAATATTTTAGATTTAATATCACACTGGATATGTATTTAAAATTTTTTGCAAAGTACAGAATTTCCTTTTTAAGAATGAGTAGTATTCCTTATGTGGTACATATATCACATTTTCTTTATGCATTTATGCACTTAGGTTGATCACCTAACTTGGTTATTATGAATTGTGATACAATGAATATGACATTGTAGGTATATTTTAACAGACTTAAAATTTTGGGGGTAATTCTTTTTTAGTGCAAGTGCATGGCAATGAAGACCATAATGACTACTACTCATACAGTACGTTGCCTCTGCTTCTTAGCACAGATGTAGCCGTTTTATCTACTATTGCTTTCATGCCACCAGTGGCAAGTTACGTTTTTTTTTTTGTTTTTTTTTTTGTTCATACTGGGGATTGAACCCAGAGCCTTGTGCTTGTGAGGAAAACACTCTAACAACTGAGCTATCTCTTCAGCCTCACAAGTAGCATTTTAACATTATTTCAAAAATTCTTTTGAGTTCATGAAGTCCCCAAAAGGGCCTGGGATCTTCCAAACACCTACCCACCACACGCTACCTACCATTCTAAGTTCTAATTCTGTCAGTTTTGGTTTGGAAATGGATGTGTGATGCAAGGCTGGCTAGGGAGACCGGAAGGAAAAGAAGTCAGCTGTGGGGCTTCTGAGAAAGTGGGGAAAGTGAGCATCCTCTTTTTGCCTTGAGTTAAGTATTTCGTCTGTTGTGACATCTGAGAATACTAGAGCCATATGGGATCAAAAAAGAAAACTTCCATGGGATGAAGTAAATGCAGAGTGGGAGAGCAAGGGAATCTGGGATCTTGGTGAAATTGTCTAGCCACTGATCAAAACATACCTGCTAGACATTTTCCTTCATACTTAATGGAATAATTGTCTTTAATTTAAAAAAAATAATGACTTGGTGTTCAACATCAATAGATCATTAACAAAGTAAGCTATTTTTTTTTTTTTTTCAGTGCTAGGGATTGAACCCAAGGCCTTGTGCATGCTAGGTAAGTGCTCTACCTCTGAATTACACCACCACACTTAAGCTATAACTTTTGCATTATGATTTACTATCGAGTCATTAGAGGAGAAAAATCAACAGAGAAATGCCATATTAACTATCCGGAAAGGATTAAAAAAAATCCGATGGAGATAAAATTTGAACATTTGAGTAGGTTGATTTTTCTGTATATATGCCTCCTGGAGTACATGTGTTGACCATTTAAACAGAGAACATTTAAATATTGACAACTCACTGTAGACTTTCCTACACAAAATTTAACTAAAATTGAAGTGGAAATATCTGCTCCCTAATTAGTGAATTGCTCAAAATATTTTAAGGGGGAAAAAAAGATGAACCCCTGTGGTGGCATATGCCTATAATCCCAGTGACTCAGGAAACTGAGGTAGGAGGTATGCCAACTTTGAGGCTGGCCTCAGCAACTCTGCAAGACCAACAACTTGTCTCAAAATAAAATATAAAAAGAACTGGGGATGTAACTCAGTGGTAAAAGTGTCCCTGGGTTCAATCCTCAATATAAAAAAATTAAAAAAAAAAAAGGGAGAGAGAAAAGTGGTAGAGAACCTCAATATTTTTATGTATGATTTTTACAAAGCTACACAGTACTCTCCATCCTGCCCATTAATCTCATTTACACACAAAATTTGGCCTATCATTTCAAAGTACTCAAATCACCTGAAACTCACTAAGTACACTTGAGGGTTTCATATTGATATGCTCTGCATGTTTGTCCCCACAATATTCATGTTGTCATCAAATCCCAATGTGACAGTATTCAGAGATGAAGCTTTGGGGAGGTTAATGGAATTAGTGCCCTTAAGAGAACCCAGAGAGCTAGCTGACCCCTTCCTCTCCACAAGGAAATAGTGAAAAATTTCCACGTATTAAGAATGGGTCCCTGCTAAACAACAAACCTTTACTTGGGAATGGAATAATCTGTAAAACCCAGTAAAAGAAAAATCAGTAAAGGCAAGAGGCAGAAAATTCCACTGAAAAAATGGAGCTAACTTCCAAGTGGCACAAATGAGCAATTAAGTCTTCATTTAGACCTTTGAGTTTACTAATTACCATGAAATAGTTCAATTGTTCGAAGGGCATGTATTTTACCAAAAGACATGCGGAGAGAAAAGATAAACTTGGAAGAAATTTTGTTAATCCGTTCAAAAATTTTGGTAAAAGTTTATAATTTTCTTTCCCACATATTTGTAAAGACTGTTGTAATCATTTCCAATTTTAATTTCAAATAATGACAGGCATTAATCTTTTTTCTAATTTTATTATACTATGTCAATTTGTATTTCTTGTGATCTGAGAAACAAAATTCTATTCTAAATTTGTTCTTTAAAATATACAATATTGAACTTTAACTTTTGGTAGTTTAATTAAAGAGCATCTGAATTTAAAAAATCATACAAGAAACTACAATTTTTGTTTTGGTTTATCACAAAGAGCTTTGTGTAAAAGCAGAACTTACAGTAGTGCCAAACCAACCAAATATTTACAGTGTAGATATTAAATTGACCTTCTAAAGGAAGATTCAGTGTATTGAATGCAAATATTATTAACTGAACAAAAGCATCTCCTCCTTCCCCATTCTGTTGAACAATGAGCCAAAGGGTATTGGTGAGAAATGCTTTTGTGATTTCTTTCTCAAAAGAATGCAAGGAAGGGAAGTTTATTCTTAGAGACATCTAAACTGAGGGGTGACTAAACTCTCACAATACTGCTTCCTACATGACTTGAAAATCCACCACTCTAAGAACCAGAATTCCAAGTTAAGCATTCTTTTTTGTTTTTTCTATAGCTATTCATTTTTAGCATTACAAATATACAAATTACTAGTATGCTATGATTTTAAGGTCAGTTTCCTTACTTTTTTCTAAGGTACATACAAATATTGGAGAATTTGGGGTGTAGCTCAGTGGTACAGCAGTGCTGGGCATGAGGCCCTTGGTTTGATCCCCAGTACCACCAAAGAAAATTTTTAAAAAGATAGTGAGTATGCACCTGCCTGAATTACTTTTAATTTTTATTACAGTGTAGTTAAACTACATTCATTTACACTGACCCAGATTTGTAATTTTACTCTAATTCCCAATCAGGTAAATATTCTAGAGAGCTACACATTTCTTTTTATGTAACCAAATAGGAAGATAGTTTTTAAATAGCTATTTGCAAAAGTAAATACCAAGATTTAGATTTAACAGTATATTAAACATTAAAAAAAACCAAAAGGAACATAAATAGAATATATTTGTAATATAAATATATGATGCAGAGACATTCATTTTTGGCACCACCTAAGAAAAAAATTCTGGCAGTACTTTATTAACCTCCAGATCTTTGGGAATTCTTAAAATTTCAAACCATTAAATTTTTAATTTTCCTGTAGATGAAAAATAATTCACAAATTTGAACCGGTATTTCAAAAGCAAATGACTTCCCTTTGTTTCTTATTTTATTGTCTGTAAAATGAACAATTATTTAGTATTAACTAGCAGCCAATATGTTAATTATGCTTTTACATTTTTACCCAATTATTTCAAATAGTGGTTTCTCATGGAAAGATGGTTTCTTCTTAAACACCAAGTACCAATTGCATAGTTCTGATTTGATAATAAAAATCATAGTAGAGTTACAAAGGTATTAATATAAGTTAAATGAATTGAAATAGACTGTTAAAAAACAGTCTATCTTGGGTGTTAGTGTAAACTTAAGAGGGAAAAAGAACAGTCAATAGCAAAAAAGTTCTCTTTAAAAATAGGTTAATGCTAAGAATAACAGTTTTTAAATTTTCTGTTTAAAAATAAGCTTAATAAACAAGAATACAAATTTTAATCCAAAACAGCTCTTTGAAATGCCCTATTTTCTTGCATACAGCAGAAAATACATTTTTCATAGTTTTCAACATTACATGTAAAAATGAGGCACTGTTATACATATTTGAATATATTCACAAAAATAGGAGTCTCAGTCCCATCCGTAGTCTTGTATTTGCATGACAGTTTCTGAATAGCAAACTGTTCACAAAAATAAGTCTTCTGAAGGAGGTGCATATGAGAAACCAACAAATGCATCATCAGCCTCCAGGACGCTGGCATTCACTATGGAATAGTCAGAAGACACACACACGGAATATGGAACTGTTTCCTCTGTAAATGCTGTGTCAAAGTTCCTAATATCATCTGGTCCAGCCTAAAACATCAAAAGAACAGTATCAGTCACCTTGGTTTTTCTTTCATTCACCTTTCATTAAAGTGTTTTTATGACTATATACTTTTTTTCCTAGCAAGTTTAGATATTTTCCTACTTTAATTTTCTACTTTTCCTTTCTGAACTTTTATTTAGGTAAGGCTATCTGCTCTAACAGTTAAGGTCTTGTCAGATGGAGAGAGGAGAAAGAAGGTCGAGCAAGGCTAGCATAATACAGTCCTCCTTACCTCTGCTAATTTGAATCTGAGACCCTGTAAACTGACCTCCTTTCTATCCCTACCACTAGCCCTGTGTTCAGAAACAAGGCTTGGGTAGGTTTTCAGGACAGCATTCTACATTCTTCCACAAATGCCTGCCCATCCAGTTTTTCAACTCTGGATAAATGAAGCCTTTTGATGGAGGAATGAAAGGGCTATAAGTAAAACTGTGAAAGGTCACTCTTGTGCTACAGAGATCACGCAGTCTCTGATAGGGCATCCTTAGCTATGGAGATCTAAGGGGACCAGGTGCATGGGAAATGGAGTTAAGGTGGTGACTTAGGTTCATAGGCAGTAGTTTATTCTTCCTTTATGAGTCTGATGCAAGCTAATGAAACCTACCATTTGACTATATTTACAGATAAAAAGTGATACAAATTCAGGTGATTAATTTTTTCTATTTTACAGGGAAGGGAATAATTGAAATGTCCAAACCATAAAGTAAAACAGAGATGAATGAAAAGACAGGGATTCAGAGAAGAGATTATAAGCTGAAAATATTAATTAGGCTGGTATGTCTACAAATTGAGCAGAGACCAGGGATACCTAGAATGCTTGATCCTTCCACTTAAGAAAATCCCTTACAGGGGACAAAGAATTCTAAAAATGATAGCATTAAAGATTTTAAGCATAAAAGAAATACAATTTTTGAAAATTTGCCCTTGAGAGAATTCTGAAGCATGGGTTTTTGAATTTTGTGAAATTTGCAAACTGTTAATTCTTCATATAAATTACCTTATCTCTTAAGCTTGTTTTCTCTTCTGTAAAAGAATACAGGCTGAGTATCCCTAACATAAAAATCCCAAATCTGAAATGCATCAAAATCTGAAATTTTCTGAGCATCAATATGATGCCACCAGTGGAAAATTCTTCACCTGACCCTCATGTTATGAAATGCAACCAAAACTCAGGTGCACCAAAATATTATATAAAACTACCTTCAGGCTATATGCATACATTGTATATAAAACATAAATGAATTTTGTGTTTAGATTTGAGTCCCATCATCTATAAGATATCTTATTTTACATATGTACATATTCAAAAATCTGAATCCTGCCTGAGCTTCCCAAGGTGTTAGGATTATAGGCATGTGCCACCAAACCTGGTACATATCTTTGATACAGTTTTTTGTATAAAGAAACTACCTTTAGGTAAAATGTTTCCATCAGTAGATTTAACAAGTTCTAGCTAACATGAACATTTTTATAATACTATCTTACTGTTTTCCAAAAAGCGTATAAAAATTTATATTACCATTAAAAATGTCTGCTTGTGCCTAGTTTTAAATCATCTAGGGAAAAAACTATCCTTAGTGTTACTTAAAAATGTTTATTGATTTATTATGTATAAAAATGAAACCTAATAATTTAATTTGCTTTTTTTTCCTTTTTTTACTGAGTTCATTCCTTTCTTACCCAAGTGCCAAAGAAACATTTCACAACTGTGCTGGAAGATATTTTCATTAACCTAATCAAACTACAAACTTATGAAAGTTATTAGTAGTACTAGGCAACCCTGTGTGACATATTTCACAAATATTTAAATAATGACTTTATTTCATTCAGGTTAGATTTTGAGATCTATTTCCAAAATGGTAATAACTACAGTTCTATGCTTCCCTAGTTTATTTGTTTGTGTGTGTGTGTGTTTTGTGGTGCTGGGGATTGAACCCAGGGCTTTGTGCTTGACAGGCAAGCACTCTATGAACTGAACTATATCCCCAGCCCTTGTTTCCCTACTTTAGAAAGAAAGATTTGGGTATATACTCACCACATTAGGATTAAATGGTGGTGGAATCTTCTTTTGTACAAGGTCAGTCCAGCTGAGTGATTCAAAAAAAGGATGATTCTGAATTTCAAGCTGGAATATTGAGAAAAAAATTTTTTTTTACTAATGATGAAGAATATATTAAATATTCACTGAAGAATTTTATGAGACCAAACCATTACCATTTGGCTCCCCAATATTTTTTTTAGGCAAATGTTTATGTCATTCATGTGACAAAACGGTGAGCAGACTTGTGAAAGACAGTTACTTCGAATGACCTACTTAAACTTATGTTGTCTTCATGACAGTTTTTCCACAGGTAAAATTGGGTTAACATTTCTGACCTAAATACTTCACAGGTTGTTTTAAAGATGAGCACAAAAAATATGGAAATAAAAGTGCTATGAAAAGAATAAGGCACAAAAGAATTATTTCCTGAACAGAGGATATAAATAAGTTGAGCCAATAGTTCTACACATTGGAGCAGAAGTAAAGTCAAAGCGATGAGCTCTACTACTAGAAAAAAATAATGTACTCTGGGTTGGTACTATCAAAAGTGATACAGTACTGATTGTAGCATTTTTTTTTTATTCCCTGCAAGGTGCCATGGGAATGTATAAAATAGAACCCAATGTAGTCTGGTGGGTTAAAAAAAGATTTCTTAAAGTGATGTCTGACCAGGTGTCTTAAAGATGAATAAGACAAAAATAAATAAATAAAATAAACGAAGAATGATCCAGGCAGAACAGGAAGGTTCTGTGATGAAAATACAGGTCAGTTTGGCCAAGAAAATGAGACTCTGGTATCTCAGAGATAGAAGGGACTGTCACAACAGGTGAAGCTCGAGAGCTAAACAGACCATGCTGAGTCTATGTTAAGAATTTTAGATTTTAATCCAGGGTTATGGGAACCCATCAAGGAGTATTAGTTATAGGAATGTTAACTGTTGCTGTTGTTGTTTGGCTGGCTTTTTAAAAAAACTTCCCTGGCTATCAAGGAGAAATGAATTGGAGAGTCAAGACAGAAAGAAGTGTCTGGTTATTGGAAAGATTTAGGTGGTAAATGCAATAAGACCTGTTATTAAATATGGAAGTAAATAAGAGAGAAAAGTCAAGAATGCCTTTCAGATTTTTTAACAGAAAAACCAAAGGACAGTGATGTCCTTTAATATGAAAGAAGATAATAGGAGGATGAGGGCAGGATTTCAGTTTTCATGCACACATACACATAGGTAGGTAGATAGATTATGTTTGGCAGTAGTAAGGATTGAATTCAGGGACTTGACCATGCTGGGCTAGAATTCTATTATGATCTACTTCTCCAGCCCTAGGATTTCAATTTTGAACATGCTGTCACTGAGGTACTCTAAGGAAATCCAGCTGTGGGGGAAGTGGGCAGATACTCTGTAAGTCTAGAGTTTAGAAGAGGTTTCAAGATATAAATATAAGAGATAAAGACATACAGATAGCTAAAGCCACAGGACCAAAATGAAATTGTCCAGAAAAAGAGCACAGAAGAGAAAGAGGGTTTAGGACAACCACAAGGGAGTGATGTCCTTTAATATAAAACACATCTAATAGGCTGAAGAAGAGAGGCTCACACAGTAGAGTATGGTGGGACACCTAGAATGAGATGAGTGTGTTCTAGTATGAGCCCCAGGAACTGGAGAATGTTGCAAATTTACTGCTCTGAGAGTAAGATTCTTAGCAAGGGGACAAATGGAAATGGACCTTTTCCACCATAACAGGGAGAAGGAATGGCAGATAAAGGTGTATGTAAGGCCTGCAAGTTTGATAGCAGGAAGCTGAGTTAGTTCCACTCTGATGGTCTTTTTCCCTATAAAACAGAAAATAAGATCATGTGCTCCAAGAGACTGGTTGGGGAACTATTTCAAAACATTTCAAAAGGTCTACAGGAACATACACATTTACTTTTCTTTTAGTGGTGTTAGGGACCAAACCCAGAAACTTGCAAATATGCACACTCTTCCACTCAGCTACATGCCCGGCCCACATTTACCCACCGTACCCCAGCCCGGGTCCTGAAGACTGAACCCATGGTGCTCTATGAAGTAAGTAAGGGTATGAAAGCTAGATGTGGAGTATAAAGAGGAGATTAAATTATTATAAAGATTAAATGAAAAAATGTAAGTGAAAGTGCTTTAAACATTACATAGTCCTATTATGAGTACTAGTGAAAACTGTGGGAACCAGTATGCTTTTCTCAGTTGTGTTATTCTCTTTTTTTTGGTGCTGGGATTGAACCCAGGACCTCATGCATTTTAGATAGTGCTCTACCACTGAGCTTTAGTACCCCACCAGTTGTACTATTCTTTATTTTTCAGGTACTGGGGATTGAACTCAGGGGCACTGAACCACTGAGTCACATCCCGAGCCCTATTTTGTATTTTATTTAGAGACAGGGTCTCACTGAGCTGCTTTTGAACTTGTGATCCTCCTGTCTCAGCCTCCTGAGCTTCTGGGATTACAGGCGTGCACCACCGCGCCTGGCATGTGCTATTCTTTAACAGCTATATTTATACCATTAAATGCCACATAAAACAAGAATTTCTCTACAAATTTTAAATAAGATTAAATAGGGCTTATGTTGGGAAACATATTACGTACAAAGTCTTCTTTGGCCCCAAGTCGATTTTGTCTGTCTTTTTCTAGGAGTTCTTCCAGAATGGACCAGGCTGTGAGGCTTACTCCTGGTCTCAAACTTAGAGGTTTGTGAAGAATATTATCATACATTTCAGCAACATCTCGGCAGTAAAAAGGAGGCTGAAAAACAGAAAAGCAAAATAAACTTACAGGTAAATGAATTATACCAAAATAATTTTTAAACAGTTGGATTTGGCTTTGAGCTGCAGAGAGCAGCTGGGTCTGGACAGTGGCAGAAATGTACAGCCCTCTCAGGATATGCAGATATCTGCAGCATGGCCTCCTGATGTAAAGAAATTCTAAAACCTAGTATGTGGTACAGTTTCATGTTCACTGAGTAAATAAAGCTCAGCTCATTCAATAGTACTTTGAAGATAACTGTTAAACTGCATACAACTCATAATGGTAGGTTGTAGAGAAAACCACCAAACCAACCTCATCATCACAGTTATGATAGAACCACTGGAAATAAAAACATTAAGTAATTTGAGACTTGGGAATAAAACTCATTCTAGGAGAGACTGAAGCCTGAAGATAAGTTTCTAAGTACTTGTGATAGTAACAGCATTATGAGTATATTTTGCAAAAATAGAAAAAGGCTAGTATTATAGTCTATATCTATATAGCTATAATTGCAACTTCAATATGAGCATTGGCCAGTTAATCATCTAGTTCAAAGTTTTAAGGTAAAAATAATTTTTAAAGTTAAGGAAGTTTTTTCAAAAAATTTTGGTTATAGATAGACACAATACCTTTGTTTTTTATTTATTTATTTTTATGTGGTGCTGAGGATTGAAGCCAGTGCCTCACACATGCTAGGCAAGCGCTCTGCCACTGAGTCACAGTCCTAGCCCCCTAAAGTTAAGGAAGTTTTATAGGCCTATCATTTTTTCATTTTATGGGAAAGAAAATAACTTTACTTTTTGCCTTTGGAAATGTAACTTTGGGGCTAAGGTTGTGGCTCAGTGGGAAAGCACTTGCTTAGTACATATGAGACCTTGGGTTTGATCCCTAGCACCACATAAAAAAGCTAAATAATCAAAATAAAGGTATTGTGTCCATCTACAACTAAAAATATTTTAAAATATAAATATATAACTTAAAGCCAAGGCATGGTGGCATAAGACTGTAATCAAAGTTACTTGGGAGGTTGAGGTAGGAGAATCACAAGTTCAAGGCTGGCTTCAGCAACTTAAGGAGATCCTGTCAAATATATATATGACATATACACACATACGTATTATGTATATGTATATATATATTTGTGTGTATATATGTATATATACATGTACATATACATATATATAACTTCATTTTATATTTTCAAAGTCCTCTAAGGAAATAAAAAGGATTCTGAAATATCAAGACACACACTCAGTGAAAGTACGGTGGTTAAGCTGTAAAGTAGTTTTCTAAAGGTTGAGCTGGGGTATACAGCTCAGTGATACAGTGCTTGCCTAGCATGTGTGAGGCCCTGGATTCTTCCCCAGTACAGAAAAATAAACAAACAAGGTTCTAAGTTGCTGGCATTACTAGAAAAGTAGCTCTTTTAATATGTTCTTAGCCAAGAGCACTGGCTTTTCCTAGAACTCTATCATGCAAAATTAGTGATATGAAACAAATACTCTAACATGCACCTGATTATGCCAATCAAACTTCATTGAGAGCTCCAGTTTGTTGGAAAAGCAAATGCAAACGCATGTATGTGTGAGCATGCACACGCACACACACGCGCGCGCCAGCGCACACACACACACACACACGATACATCTCAGCTGATGGTAGCATTTAGCACCAGGGATTAGTATATAGTTCCCAAGGATGGGACTGCTAAATACCACAAAGGGAAACTAAAACTAATTCATTCAAATATTTCAAAGAACCTACAGAAAGATATAATTTATTCTTTTCTAAAAATATTTTAAAATTTTTAATAAATTTTTGAAGTTGTAGAGGGACAGCATGTCTTTATTTATTTTTATGTGGTGCTAAGGATCAAACCCTCATGCATGCTAGGCAAGTGATCTGCCACTGAGCTACAGCCCCAGCCATAATTTATTCTTCTAAAGATATGTAAAATTACTAAAATGCCTAAACTGTTTGCTTTGGGTTGGAGCAATGTTACCTCAATGCAGAGATACAACTACTTATTATTTATCAGAAGCTCTGACTGGCCTCATGTAGCTGTGCTTATTAAAAACTGAATAAATCCATTACACAGTCAACATTACTTTTCTCCCACGAAATCTTTAAGACATGGTGTCTCAAGAGACGGTAACAGAGGGTGATATTCAGTGACAGAAAAAGCTGAGTGACCTGTGTCATTTAACAAACCCCATAAAAAAGAACAAAACTCAAAAGGCATTATCTTTTGAAATACAATATGTTGATAAAATGCAAAAATCTTTTTCTTTTTCATTTCTTTGAATTAGGGAGATGATGTTTGGGGTACACGGAGTAAAAGCAGGTAATTTTAAAGTTACCACTAGATGTCTATTTATATAAGTGCTAGTAGAATGAAAACACCTAAAGCAGCGATCTGTATGACAGAGATAATTTTATTAATTTAAAACACTAGTAAAAAAATGAAAAAAATTAATTTTTGTGCATACTCCTAATGTGGGCTTAAATTCATTTAACCAGGGTATAACTGCTCTAGTAGTGTTACCTAAGTGTCTGTGAGATTACTGAGAGAGAGAGGGAGAGAGAAAGTGCCAAATCAATGATGGCATATTGGAATAACAATCAAAGAATAGAAATACATACCAATCCATACAGCATTTCATACAGAACAGCACCAAGGCACCACCAATCTACAGTGTTGTCATAGGGCTGTTTTCTGATTACTTCGGGTGCAAGGTACTGAAGAAAAGAATGAAATACAAGAGCAACTCAATAAAACTTGGGATGAAATTTAGGAAAAATTGATAAATTTAACAAAGTGTTAAGTGTTTTATTATCACAGTAAAATCACATCATCTTGATTTTCAACAGGTTGGGAGTTCTCACTCTGTAACAGTGGTTCTTAGGCAGTGCCAGCTGGAACACTTTTCAAAATACACACCCTCAGGCACATCCCCCAGAAACTGCTGCAGCTGATGTACAGAAGCAGACAGCAAATGCAAGATCTACCGAGTATGTGAAGTGGGTGTTTTGGGAGAAAGTCTTCTATCAGATTAATTTATTTTAGGAATTCATCTGCTTATTTATGTTTTCTCCTTGAAAAAGAATCCTTTCCTTTCCCTTCTTTCTTTCTTTGAGATGGGGTCTCACTGTTGCTTAGGTTGGCCTAGAACTTCTGGGCTCAAGTAAACTTTCTGACTCAGTTTACCAAGTAGTTGTGACAGACACATACCACTGTGCCTGGTTTAAGAATTCTTAATGTGGCAATTATAATCAATTTTTTTCAGTGAAAGAAAATAAGACTAAATTACATTCTTATTTGAAAATTACAGTGGCAATTCTCAAACATATTTTGAAAACTTGTGTAAGCTATTAGGTGGCTATTTACATTTTAATTGGTAAAAAAACTAAATGCATCATAATTTCACACTTAGAAGATGATGAATTTGAATTTTTTTGTCTTGTTTTGTTTTGGCAGTGCTGGGGATTGAACCTAGGGCCTTGTGCATGTGAGGCAAGCATTCTACCAACTGAGCTATATCCTCGGTCCCATGAATTTGAATTTTAGACTTCAAGATATATAACCTCTTCTCACATGAAATATACATAAGGAAATAATTTCATCTTATAATTTTTTATGTGAACCAAAGAAAAGGTAACAAACTGTTAAAAATTTGACAACTTTTGATCACATTCAGATTTAAACGACAAAAAACTTGTTTCCTTTCTAAAAACTATAGAACTTACGATTTTATTAATTATGAATTCATTGTACCTTCACAAAAAGTGTTTCTTTATACTGTAAATAAAATAGAATGGTTACAAATATATATATATATGTATATATATATATAAGATCTAAAGTGAGATTAGAGAGAGAAAAATACAATTTAATGTAAATATTACCTATACTTTTTAAAAAAATAATTTAACCTTTATCTTACTTATTTTTTTAATGTGGTGCTGAGGACTGAACTAAGTGCCTCAACCCTGCTAGGCAAGCACTCTACCACTGAGCTACAACCCCAGTCCTATTACTTATACTTTTAATTATGTTCTAGATCTTTTTTTTTTTTTTTCATACCAGGGATTAAACCCAGGAGTACTTAATCACTGAGCCACATCTCCAGTCCTTTGTTGTATTTTATTTAGAGACAGGGTCTTGCTGAGTTGTTTAGGGCCTCGCTGAGTTGTTTAGGGCCTCGCTGAGTAGCCAAGGCTGGCTTTGAACTCACAATCCTCCTGCCTCCCTCCAAGTCGCTGGGATTACAGGAGTGTGCCACCGCACCCAGCTTGTTTTGGATCTTGATCAGAAAGAAGGTCATGTAAACATTTTATCATGTTTTCTTTCTTTCTTTTTTTTTTTTTTTTTTCTTTTTGTGAGGTACTGGCTCTAACCCAGGTTTCAATGTCAGCACTGTATTTGCGATTACTCCACAATAATGTTGAAATATGATATGGTACCTAAGATCACTATATAAATACAATAAAAGTAGGATATTTTGAAATAAACGTGTGTGAGGTCAGAGTAAGGCTTTCAAATATAAGTTGTAAGGTTTATTAATGTCACAAATGAAAAGACATTTTTCTCCTAATGTGATCAGAGAAAGGGATTCTTGGGTTGTGAATTATGATTTTTTATTTTTTTCACATCTATGGTTTTATTTTCTTCTATTAAATAAATTATTTTATTCACAAAATATTCCAACCATATAGAAAAATGTAGAAATCAATAAAACTGCCACGCAGATAAATGCAGTGTTAATATTTTATCCTATTTGCTTTGGCTCACTACAAAAAAAAAACTTTATTAAGATAGTCACATACCATATAATTTATCTTTTTAAGGTGTATAATTCAATGACTGTTAACATATTCACAGCACGGTAAAACCATGACCACAATCAATTTTAGGATAGTTTAACTGATTTGTGATTTTTAAAAAAGGATTAGAAATATAATCAAATGCTTAAAGATGCCTAAGGTAGAATTTTCAACACTAAGAACAAATAAGCATAATTTGGTTGGATTATTCAAAAGGGTTACATGGTATTTTACAATGCCAGTGAAAAATACCAACTATCAATAAAATCTAAATGTCCAGAAGGGATGATTACATTTCTAGCTGGCTAAAAGGTGAAATGAGTTTTTATTCTACTTTTTCTATTTCAGTTTTGTATATGTAAATGTGATTCATATTTGCATCTTATAAGTGATTATATCAATGACAAGATATGCTTCTTACCTCTGGAGTTCCACAAAAAGTGGTGGTAGTATCAGAAATAGCAATTCCTTCTTTACAAAGCCCAAAATCTGTTAAGACAACATGTCCCTGACAAATATAGAGGCAGTAAGATAAAACAATGCAGGAACACAAATAGACAATTTAAGAAAAACCCTTTTTATTTTGAAATAAAAAAAGAAAATTACAAAAATAGCACAGAGTCCTGGGTACCCTCACCCAGCTTCCCCAAATGCTGACATGTCATTGTAGTACAATATCACACAGGAAACTGACACTGGAATAACACTGTTAATTAGACTGAAGACTTTATTCAGTTTCACTATTTTGAACACTCATGCTTGTGTGTGTGTGTGTGTGTGTGTGTGTGTAGTTCTGTGCAGTACACATGTAGAGATTCATGTAACACCCACCACAATCAAGACAGAGAGCTATTCCATCCCAGAGGAATACCCCTGTCTGCATTCTCTCCCCTTGGGCCCCCCAACTCTCTGCCTTCCAACCACTGATCTGTTCTCCATCTCCATGGTTTTACATCTTGAGAATGTTATATAATGCAATCGTGTAGTATGAAACTTTTTAAGACTTTTTTCCCACCATAAATAACAACAGAAAATTGAGAACTAGTAGATTCTTCCAAGACAATACTTACCACTGAATCCAAAAGAATATTTTCTGGTTTTAAGTCTCTTTAAAAGGAAAAAACAAAACAAAAACAAAACAAAACTGAGTATTACCTAAAATAAAATATTAAAATGATATTTTTACATATAATATTTAAACAATTTACCTGTACACTATTTTGATGGAGTGCAAGTAACCCAATGCACTGGCAATTTCAGCAGCATAAAACCTTGCTCTGTGTTCGGGAAAGGACCGTTCTCTTTGTAAGTGAAAAAACAGCTGCAAAATGGGGAGGGGGAGTGGTTTAGGATCTTTCACACAGCATTAAATAAATATATTCAGTAAATAAAAAAGTAAAACTTGGTTTTGGTATTTTGAAAGTCAGATAAAAATGCACCAAAGCACAGAGCTGTGACCCTTCCTTGTCCATGTCTCTTATCCAACTATCATACCATTCTCTCTTCAATCCTGCATTTTTGTTTACCCTTGCTAACTTCACTTGTCTCCCCTGTACACCTCTATGCTTAATATCATGGTGTCCTCACCACTTCAGAACACCATTCTAGGAAAGGTCATTGTTGAAAAACAATTTGATACTGCCATGGAATTAACTTACTGGGCCTTTCTGGATTGCTTTTTCATTAAAAACAAAGGAAAGTAGTGGCTAGTAGAACAAATATAACTCACAGATATAATTTGCTTGAGATAGATTCTGTTTTTAGAAAAATCTGAATTAGCTGAGAACATAAATACCGGGATTTGGTGGGGGGAGGTGGATAAAAATTGTGTTTTAGTTTCTTGGGGGGGGAAAAAAAATGGAAAGCTCTGCCCCATTAGGCCTAAATTCAATGTGGTAGCAACTGGCTGGAGTGAAGCAGCAGCTGGACTCTCCAGTTTGTTTCTTAAACTTTCCAATTTTATTTCTCACAACCTGCCCTTTGGCCATTACATTATCTGCTCCAGGGAAGTCTGTACTAGGACCCTGGAATTCTAAAATGATAATCTCCTCTTGGGTCTTCTCCTATCTTGGAGAGTTCCCTCTGTGCTCCTTTTTGGCTCCAAACACTGAAGGGACACAGTTTCTGCCCTTGGTCCACTGTTATTTTTCCTCCAAATAACCCTCTCAGGTAACCTTATCTATTCCAATGATTTTACCCATCACCTCTCTGTTGGTATCTCCCACACAGACTCCCCCAGTTCAAGCCTCTGCTTGGAGCTGCTCCTGAAAATATCTCCTGCTGTCTCTTGAATATTTTACAAGTAAACAAGTTTAATTTGTTTAAAACAGAGACTCTTGTCTTCGCTTACAGACTTACTGCTACTACTGTGTTCTCCCCAGCCCTCTTAGCTACAGGAGGCAACAAGATACTGTGGAAAGAGCATTTGTAGCTGATTAGACTTGGGTTCAAAGTCTGGCTCTTCTCTTTTGTGTTGAATTCATTTAACCTCTGATTATCAAAATTGTTTTAAAAGGATCTTAACCTCTTCTGAAAGGTGGTGGTAAAGATCAGTTATATTATATCCTGACCAAGAGAAATGGGGCTGGTCTGGGATTCACCTAAACTATCCTTTACCCTTAGCCCTTGCATCTAGCTTCCATTTTATCTTCTAATTATTTCTGGAATACTTTCTTCTTTTTACCCCTAACCACTGCTTCTACTAGCTGTGGGCAACACTACTAGAATATTCTATTTGCTGCTCTCCCAATCTCATTTGCCCAACATTCTATTACTAATGTAAAAAAACTAAAATGAAAATTGAACCATGTCACTAAAAACAGTTAACATGAATTGCTTTGTAAATAAAAAACACTGTGCTTGCATTACTTACTCCATCCAATAATTCTGAGTTAGGAAATTAAAGAGGAAGCTAAGGCTCAAACAGGTTTGCTTATATACCCAGTATCATACAACTTATTTATTTGATATTTAACTTTGCTCTAAAGAGATGAAAGTACACAAAAAATAATATTACATGTCAAGATTAAAGTATAAGTATGGGGCTGGGGTTGTAGCTCGATGGTAGAGAACTTGCCTAGCATCTGTGAAGCACTGGTTTGATCCTCAGCACCACATAAAAATAAAAAAATAAAGTAAAGGTATCATGTCCATCTACCACTAAAAAATAAATAAATAAATAAATAAATAAATAAATAAATAAATAAAGTATAAGTATGAACATGAGGAGGAAAGTAACAGTAATTACAGCAGGGAACACAGGATGAAACCATGCTCCTGATATTTCTATCTTTTCTCCTCATCTTCATTCCTCATCTGCCTCCTGTCCCACTCAACTCCTACACCCTCCACTGCATTCTATTATATTTTACTCTCTTAGCCAAGTGCATCTTTTAGATGACAAGCCTACTCCTTTTCACCTCTGTTGCTCAGTTTATGAGCAGTCAAGCAGTCAGTGTGTAAAAAGGACTCAAAAGCAAACTCCTAAAACAGCATGAATAAACCACAGATAGAGGAGGAAACGTGCAACAGGATCTCCTCCTTAGTTACATGCCTCACATAAACATTTCAAAGAAAGAGTGGTATTTAAGAGTGGGCTTTGCCACAGGGCACAGTGGTGCACCTATAATTTCAGCTACTGGGGAAGCTGAGGCAAGAGGATTTCAAGTTTGAGGTCAGCCTGGGCAATTTAATGAGACCTTGTCTCAAAATAAAATAAAAAGGTCTTGGGGTATAGCTCAGTGGTAAAGTGCCCGAGTCCAATCCCCAGTACTGCAAATAAAAAACTAAAAGAATGGACTTTGCAGTAATGATGTCTAGATTAAATCTAGAGTCTGACACTTTCTGAAACATGACATTGAGAAAATTAACTCTGAGCCTCAATTTCCCTATGTATAAAATGGGTTGTTAGAGTGTTTATCTCAAAGTTGTGATGATTAACTGAAAAAATGCATGTTAAGTAAATTGCAAAGTGCCAAGCCCTCAGTAAATTCTCATTATCTGTTAGCACTTGTTACACACAAAATAAAATGACAACTTTCAATGCAGGAACAATGTGGGCTAATCTGTATCTCTAAATTACAGTGCCTGGGGGAGGACTCAAAATCTTGTCTCTATTTTGGATCTTAAGGAACTTTTGTCATAGATGCAGAGAGTTGAATAGATTCCTTTTTACAACCTTGCCCCAAGGTAAAGTTTGACAATCATTCAGATTTGCAGAATAGAAACTGGTCTTCCTAGTTCCTTTAATCTATAGTCAAGTGTATTACAGTAACACTGAAATGTCTTCTTCCCCCTTCTCTGAGACTAGGGGACAGAAGATTCCTTTGTAAAAATATGATAGTATCTACTAGTTAAAATAATTTTAGAGACATTCAGAGGTCAAAGATCAAACAAATTTGGTGCGAGGATGGAAAAGTAGAGTAACAGGTATAGTCACCTGCTTAGAACCTAGCAGACTATCTGATGTCTTGAGTTCAATTCCTGCCTCCAATACTTACCACATGACACCAACAACCAACCTGCCCTCTCTGTACCTGAATTTCTTTGTCTTATATAATAAAACTGCTCTGAAGATAAAATAATATAAAGAATGCTAATACCTAGTAATACTTGACACATTAGTTATTACTATAATTATTCTCAAACTAGCAGTATTTCCCAGAGTGTATTTTAATATCCTTCTGAATCAGAGTTTTGGGAAATATAATTAACAGATAAAGTTCAAACAAAAAAGAGAACTCTGATTTTTTTTAAAAAAATATTTTTCTTCATTTAATAAATCCTTTGTTTAAACTGGGCACAGTGGTGCATGCCTGTAATCCCAGCTACTCAGGAGGCTGAGGCAGGAGGGTCGCAAGTTCAAGACCAGCCTCAGCAACTTAGTGAGACCCTATCACAAAATAAAAAATAAAAAAGGGTTGAGCTCAGTGGTAGAGAGTATCCCTGGGCTCAATCCCCAGTACAAAAGAAAAAGAAAAGAAAAGAAAAAGGAAAGGAAAAGAAAAGAAAAGGAAAGGAAAGGAAAGGAAAGGAAAGGAAAAAAATATCCTTTGTTTAAGGCAGATCTTCTCAAAGTTTAACAAGCTGATACACTGTGAATCACCAAAAAGGTGATACAACATGAAGCATTTTCCAGCTGACTTCATTACAAGGCTTTTTATTAGAGGATCACTGATTAATAGTTTGTATATTTTAGAAAATGACAGGTTGGAGTGATATTTATATGGAACTGCTGAAACAATCATTATCTAAATTACATATCATGTTTTATTCTAATATGTCAGTGTATCATTCTTGCTACACAGCTTAGTGATGAATCTATCCATGGCCTATAGCTTCATATCAAGGTTCTTTTATGAATCTTCCCACTATGCCATATGCTTAAGGTCCCCCTCTTAACACTTTTCTACATCTTGTATTGTACTTTATCCCTCAAATATTGTTTTTACTCAACAAATAGCTATTGATAACACACTGTCATTTTAAAACTTACAAAAAAAATTATTTCATACTTTTTCTTCTAACCATTATCAATATTAGAAAACTAATTACAAAACTCACCTCCCCTCCATTAATAAAATCCAGAACAAAATAAAGTTTTTCGGTTGTTTGGAAAGAATAATGTAATCCAACCAAAAATGGATGTTTCACATTTTTCAAGAGTACATTACGTTCGGCCATAATATGTTTTTGCTGGAAAAAAAGGCAAAGGATCAACTTGTATTATACACTAGGAAAACAAATTTGTTAATTAAGAATATGGGCTCAGGATAAATGAAAGCTATTTTATTTTACCTCTTTTCTGTTGAGAACTATTTTTTTCTGTAATACTTTGACAGCATAAAATTTTCCATCCATTTTCCGTTTTGCAAGAAGAACCTGTTATAAAGATTGTGCAAACTATTAGAAATTTTGAGTTTTTTATAGCAATGATTCCCTTGTCAATAAACCAATAAGTCTCAAATTTTATAAAAAGCAGGTTCACGAGGGATCTAGATAATATTTTTATTCTGAAAGAGCACTATGGAATTCATTTCTATAATGGGATTTTTACTAATTTAAGTGCCAAAATCTACACTGCATGAGAACACTGTGTGTCAGTCTTGAATCGTGAAGAGTGCCCTGAGAAAATACTGAGGCTATAGTATAAACTTTGTGGCTACATTAAAAAAAAAAAAAAATCAGGACATGATTTTTAGTTTATCAAATGTATTGTTTACATTCGTTTTGTAGGTTTTAAATTCAAAAGAGTTCAGAGAAGGAAGCATCATGTATCACTGATTTTCTGTAATGGGTTGGGTTACATGTAGATACTTCAAAGAATCTGAAGAAACCTAGATGATCTCACCCCAGAAAAAGGAAGACATTCTCAAGGTTTTGCAAAGATGGTTGGTTGTGTACTGCCTAAGAATGTTTTGGTCAATGAAGGATCACAAATATGATGGTATAGACCATATAGCTAGGAATATAGGAGGCTAATGTCAGTACCTTCAATGACATTTGCTCAATGATGGAATCACATAAGAACATGTTCCCACTGTTAGGTGATGCATGACTTATTTGTAAGGGATTTGAGACCACCTGCACATTGAGTAAGTGAGAGTGTGTGTGTGTGTGTGTGTGTGTAGTGGAACCCAGGGCCTGCACATGGTAGGCAAGTGCTCTACTGCTGAACTATGTCTCCTGCCTGAAGATGTGTAACTATTAAATGACATGTTCCAAAGTTTTTTTTTTGAGACGATTGGACATAGCAACACTGCTGGGGTTTATTTCTAAAACCTCTGTGGTTTTCCTTGCTAAAACCTGTAACCCCAGGCTGAACACGTGAAAACATCAAAGCCCAATATAGAGGGAATTTTATAATTTACTGTAGAGCATCCCAGAATATATTTGTCCAGTAATCCTCAAAACTGTCAAGGTCATCAAAAAACAAGACAAGTCAGAGAAACTGTCAAAGCCAAGAGAGTCATGAGATATAAATGTAATGTGATATCCTGGATGGGATCTTTTTTTTTTTTTTTCAGCTGTTAATGGATCTTTATTTTATTTATATGTGGTGCTGAGAATTGAACCCAGTGCCTCACACGTGCCAGGCAAGTGCTCTATCACTGAGCCACAGTCCCTTGGATGAAATCCTGAAACAGAAAAAGGACACATGGCAAAAACTAAGAAAATCTGAATAAATTATAAACTTCTATTAATAATAATGTATCAACTTCTGTTTATTAATTGTGACGGGGCTGGGGAGATAGCTCAGTTGGTAGAGTGCTTGCCTTATAAGCACAAGGCCCTGGGTTCAATCCCCAGCACTGCAAAAAAAAAAAAAATGTATTAATTGTGACAAATGTAAGATGTTAATAAGAGGGCAAACTGTTGGGAACACTGGGAATTCTCTACTTTCTGCTTTCTGTAAGTCTAAAACTGTTTTTAGATTTATTAATAAAATACAATAAGGTCTGTTAAAAATTTTTGTTCATAAAGATGGAGTCAAAATATCTTTAGTATGAAAATGTTCTCAGCTCAACTGAATTTTTGTCATTTCTCAGTTTTTAGTTCTTGATCGTATTTGACTCTGTTGAATGTTCCTTCTTAAACTTTTTTCCTCTTCTTGACAACTACCACCTGCCTGACCTTTCCCTCTCTAATATTTCAACTGATTCATGTTCAGTACATTCCTAGAAAATACTTCAAGGAATGTGGCAACTAGAATACTGATTGACTTTAAGTAGGCAAGTTTTCAGTAGGTTGGCAGATTTGGACAACAGACAGGTTAAGCCAAACGGCAAATTAGACTGCCCCTACTTATTTTCAGTTTATTAAATATTTTTCCAGTTTTCCAGCAGATTGTAAATTGTCATTTGATTGCTTTTCCTTCTTTTTGTGTATTTTTATTCTCTGATTTATTGCATTTCACTAGCTTCTAGCCATTTTGCAAGATTTAAAATTTTTATTAAACAGTGTATGTATAGAAAAACTCACAAGTCAGTATAGATCAATACATTTTTTACAGTGAATACACCTATGTAACCACTATCCAGGTCAAATAAAACACACAAATAACCTGAAGCCTGTCTTGCCCCACTCCAGTCATGACTCATGTACTTCTTCAAGGGAAGTATCACTATTTCAACTTGAAGTAATTGCTAAGTTTTGTTCTTTTAAAAATTTTATGTAACTGAAATCATACAGATGAAATTGTCTGTTCTTTACTTCTTTTACTCTAAATTATGTAATATATATACATGTTGTGGCAGGTAACATAGTGTTCATTGCTGTATGTATTCACTCTTTCATCTATAAATATTTAATTGTTCATGAATAATGATTCTATAAGCATGCTTACACATGCTTTTCCTAGTACACATGCATTTCTATTGGAGAGCTAAGAGAAGATCCAGTGTCTCACAGGTAATGCCTATATTCAGTTTCAATAATTTAAATCAGGTTTCAACAGTGTCAAAAAAGAAACACCTAGGAATATATCTAGTTAAAGACAGGTGTAAAAAGTTCTACAGAGAACACTATAAAATACTATTGAGGAAAATTTAATAATGAACTAAAGGGGGTGGGGAGATAGCTTAGTTGGTAGAGTGCTTGCCTTGCAAGCACAAGGCCCTGGGTTCAATCCCGAATACTGTGGGGGAAAAAAAACAAAAAACAAAAAACAAAAAAAAGAAAACTAAAATAACAAGATTATAACACGATCATGGATTGAAAGAATTAATGTTATAAAGATGCCAAATCTCCCCAGATTAATCTATAGATTCAACACGATCCCAATCAAATTCCAACAGAATTTTTTGCAGAAACTGACAGGACTCTAGAATTTATACAGATATGTAGAAGGCTAAGAATAGCCTCTTGAAGAAGAACAAGGATTAAGGAACTTATTCTGTTGGATATTAAGCAACAGTTGTCAAGACAATGTGACAATGGTGTCAGGATAAACAAATAGACCAAGGGAAGAAATATAAAATATAGAAACAGAAATACAAACTATAAAATCTAAAAGTGGATCTGTACATATGTGAACACTGGATATATGATGAAGGTGGTCCTGAGATCACTGGGGAAGGAATGGTTTTTTTTATACATTCTGTAGGATCAGCTAAATACCCACATGGAAAAAAATGAACTGTGACTACACCACACATTATATGCAAGAATGAATTCTCTTGGACTATAGATCTAAGCACGACATTTACAAAACACAATGCCTTTTTTGTTGTTTTTTGAGATGATTGGTCTCACAATATTGCACAGGCTGGCCTTGAACTGTGATCCTCATGACTTGGCCTTCTGAGTTTCTGGGATTACATGCATTCATCACAGAGCCTGGCTAATGCTTTTGTTTTTAATGACAGACTACCTCTAGCATCCCAACAGACTACAACCATTTTGAGAGTAAACCTTCCAGTTTTCTGTGCTTAATATTAGTAAAATGCCCAGCATATAGCACGTGGTTCATATATATTTGGTGAATGAATAAACATACATGGGTTTAACTGCATGGTCAGTTTCTGGTCTCAAGGGAATTAAAAAAAAAAATAGATTAGAGTTACCAAACTATAAACACATACATATTCATTTTTTACTACAGATTAAAAAATAATGCAAAAAAGCCCCTAAATATAGTAAATGATTCTGACAAATTATCTATGACACTTTTCCTAATAACCTGTCCTTAAGTGATTCTCCTTCTTTGGTACAGCTACATTGTCGAGTTGAACAATTCAGATGATACTATATGAGAATAAAAAGGGTTTTTGCATATTCCTTCCCTTCTCCAACTCCTATTTACAGATGCTTATTTTTGTCTTTCTAGCTTCAGCTTAAATAGCATATCTTCAAAGACGCATCCTTGACCAATACATCTAAGTAGAGATCCCCCCAATAGCTGCCCTATTGTCCTCTGCCACTTCACCCTTTTCTTCATTTCTGTCATTGCCCCTTTACTATTTATATTTACCTGACTGCAAAATTTTTTTTCTGGTACTAGGTTTTGAACTTAGGGCCTCTCTATCACTGAGCTCTAAGTTCAGTCCTTTCTATTTTTTGAGACAAGGTCTGGCTTAAATAGCTGATACAGGTCTAAAATTTTTAATCCTCCTGTCTCAGTCTCCCAAATAGCTGGGATTACAGGTATGCACCAATACTCCCAGCTATGACTACAAAATTTTAGTGGACTATTTCCCCCACTAGCTTGAAAGCATTACAAAAGTATAATCACATCAGTTTTTTCAACAGTATCTAATCAGTTCCCAAATGAGTACTTGGCACATAGTAGGTACTCAATAAATAATTGTTCAATAAATGAACTTTTAGAAATTGAGTAGATGGCTTATTTCTTTAATTATTCTGTTAACACTTTGAGGGTAGGACTGAATCTTAACTTTATATCCTTCAAACAAAAAAGTCCCATAGCTCACACACATAAAGCATGCATTTCTTAAGTATTTATTCACTGAATGAGAAAATAAAAATATTCTTACCTTGCCAAAGCTGCCTTTTCCAATAACTTTTAAAAAATCAAAGTCAGTTGGCTTAGCACTGAAATAAATTAACAATGACGAGAATTAACCTCCTAGAAATTGGAAAGATGTTGACGTAAACATTTCCTAGTAAAGGATATGGAAAATAGGCCCCAAGGAACTTCTCTTACTGTTCCCTACCTGCCCTGCCTAAATGATCCTGCCACAAAATCCCCTCCCATGACCTGTCCCTGCTCCCCAAAAGGCCCTGCCAAAAGTAACTTACTCCTCCCATGACCTGGCTCTGCTAAGGCCCTTTTATAAAACCCAGACCCTCATAGTAGCCCACCGCCATTTTCCCCCTCAGATGTGCCCCTCTGGTGCTGAACAAAGCACTGCTGGTCCATGAGTCTGCCTCCATTTTCCTTCTCTTTTTATATTCTCCTTCATGTGCTTTCACCCAGCACCACGTTCTTTAATAAATAAATTTAGGTTCAAAATATTTAAGTATGATGATTCCAGTTTTTACACTGGTATTAATGCATCTTTTTATATTAGTAATACTATCTATGTTCTGATAACAAAATATTTTATATCTTCCTTTTGGTAAGGCACTTCAATAATATTCTCTTTGGAAGAAAAGGACGGAGCTAGATCTCTAAACAGAACACACATACAGTTTTGAACTCAAAGCAGCTTCTGTCTAAATCAATTTTACTAACTCATCGGCCTCACCAATGTTGTTAGTAAGGAAACTGAATAACCACATAAATACATTCCAAGGACACTGGCAATTCTTCTGAAAAGAAAATTACTAAATGTGAGGTGTAATAAAGATGCTAAGAAAACTAGGGTGGGAAAAGAGAAGAGTCTTCATAGACTTTTACATGTAAATCACATATTTTATATTATAAATAAAAGCTCATTCTCTTGAATGGTAATAAAGGAAAGCTAGGACAGAAAAGCCAGAGGGAATACCAAAACTGTCCTTTTGTTTATTTTAAACTATTAGGTAACAAGGGCACTGGCTATATGTAGGCAAACACAATGAACAGCAGAAAATTGAGCTTAAGTAGCCAGAAGACCTACTTCCTTCATGACAGGCTGAATTCCTAAATTATACTGAGGAAAGAGAATAATTCCAATTAGAATTGAAATTTCCATCAACTGATTAAAAAAAAAAAAGTTAGCCCAGAATAGTGGTACATGACTGTAATCTCAGTGATTCAGGAGACTGAGGCAGGAGAAATATGAGTTTGAAGCCAGCCTAAGCAATTTAGAAAGACCCTGCCTCAAGATTAAAATAAAAAGGGCTGTAGATGTAATGGTAAAGAGTCCCTGGGTATCATTCCCAGTAGCTCATGCACACAAAAATAAAGCCAATTCATAGCTAAGAGAATCACCAGGGCAAAACAGTAACAGGAAAAGTTTAGTGAGATAAATATTTAACTACATTCAGATGTTTTTTCCTTAAAAACCTGTTCTCTGGACTATTTTGATCTTGATATGCTAAAATATTAAAATAATTTTTTAAAAAAAGCCAAGATGGCCTGGTGGCACATGCCTATAATCCAAGTGACTCAGGAAGCTGCGGCAGGAGGATCCCAAGTTCAAGGACAGCCTCAGCAAGTGATACCCTATCTCAAAATAAAAAAAAAATAAATAAAAAGGTCTGGGGATGTAGCTCAGTGGTACAGAGTCCCTGGGTTCAATCCCCAGTATATGGTGGAGTGGGATACAATGGGGGGGGGGACGATGACTTGGGAAGCATCAAAAGCAAACAAATGTAACAGTACAAAATGAAATCACAGCAGAGAGGCTAAGGTCCCATGGTTTGCTGTTGGTGAGGAACTCTAATTCAAAGCAAATTTCTCTTTTGTAATGACAGTTTGTTCAATGCTATGAATGACAGCAAAGAATGCTCAAAACCAAAATGTCCTCTTCTATTCCATTTCTTTGGTTTCCTTTGCAGCAATCCCTAGCCCTAGGATGTGTTCTAAACTCTTCCCAGTAGGGGTCTATACAGCTGTCCTCTTCTCTAGTTCTCTTGTGAACCCTTTCCCTATCAAGGTCTTGTGCCCAACACTATTGAGACTGCTCACAGAAGTCATCAATGATTTATCAAATCCAGTAGTCATTTTTCAATCTTTATCTAACTTGCCCTATCCAGTAAGGCTTAGAGTTTAATTACTCCCTCTTCCTTGAGACATTCTCTTCTTCTGACATTAGGACACCACATTCCTGGTTTTCCTCCTATTTTCCTGATTATTCTTTCTCATTCTCCAAGATCAGTTTCTTCCCTTGAACTCATGATGTTGAAGTGTCCCAGGATCTAATCCTTGGTTCACCTCTTCCATCCGTTTATACTCACTCTCTATGTAGAAAAGGGTAGAGAAAGTATGTGGTGCCCTGGGATAAAAGAATGCTTTGGGATTAATCCAGTAATCCTGGAAGGCTACAAATTAGAATGACAACACTACATTCTTCCTCCAATCCATGCCAGACATCACTAATCAATCTGGGCACTTCTCAAACTGACTCAGGCAGCAGTCTTGTAATCTTTTGTATTGAGTGTTCTAGGCATTCACTTCCAATTAACTGTTGGAGCTAACACTACAGATGGTGTTTTATTTGCCATCTCTGGTCCTGTTCAACATTTCTCAGAATGTGTTCCTTGAAATGTTTCCCCTGTGCTCAAATAAATACAGAAATACGTGGGAAACCAGACAAAGTTTAATACCTTTTAATATGCTCATGTCTATAGTGACACCTCAGGAACAAGTTGGCTAACAACTAGGGTGTACTAACAACACTGAGTACCACGTAAATAACAATTCAGTCTGTGACAATTTCCACCCCTCCCAAGAATACAGCACAGGACCTATGGTCCATTGGAAAATATGGTCAACTGATTTTACACACACACACAAAATCAGAACAGTGAAAAATGACAAATAAAATTCAATTAACAATTTATGGTTTTAAAAAAACCTTAGCCCTTTAGAAAAGGGCTCTACTAAAGTAGTGAAAAGCTAGAATAGTAAGTTAGTTAAGCATACGGCAGTACTATTTTCACTGTAATTACAGTCATATATTATAGCCCCTCCCCCAGTTAAACTGATATAATTACATATATCTTCACACTCTTAAAGAAGATCTTCCTAAAATGTGGTTAAAAGATTGCTTGAAATAAATTAAACCTACTGAGGATTTCCAGTTGGTCCCAGGTTGATGTTCTGTGAGGTAGAGTGTAGCTGTGTGAATGGGGAGAAAAAAACAACATTTTTATTGGAGTTTTGAAGATTATCAGTCAGTGAATGATTTGAAATAAAATACACATAATTATACTACAGCTATCAGTACAGGTTAAAGAAACCTAAGGTACTAACTCTTAATAACTGAGTAGATTTATGTGGGAACAATACAATCATTTTAACATAACTTTCAAGAGCAGTTGTTAAGGAAAAAGGCAAGCCAAAAATCAAGTTTGAAGTTGATAAATCAATGCTGGAAGCAAAAAAAGCTCCTTGGAAGAGATGGGCACTGAAATCATAATTTAAGAGTGATCTTTTTCACATTTTGAAAACTGGTTAAAAAAGGCTGCTTGTTTTTCAAATTTTTAAATGGTTCATTAATAAGTCAGAAAATGGTAGGATGAAGGCAATGATGACTGTCAATACTGGGCTTTCAGTTTTAACTTGATGATAGGTAAATTTATTTCTAAAGCAAATATAGACAATAGTAGTTTTCTGATTCCAACATCACAGTTGTAGTGAAATTTTAAATAGACTTTTCTCTTTTTAACCACTAACATAGTAAATTTAATTCCTGGTATTAACTTTGAAACAAATCTAAACTCACCTAACATGCCATAAAATAATTTAACTAATAAAAGATTCTAGCTCACTAATATCAGCTAGAAATTCAGCTCAAAATCCCAAAAGAGTAATCTAGTTATCCTGTCAGAGTGAGCATTTAGTTTTGTCATGTGATGCTGGGGGTCAAACAAAGGGCCACCAGTATATGCTCTACCAACAAGCTACGATCCTAGTCCAAGTAGGGCTATTTCATAAAAGCCAAGTATAGGTTAATCCTGCTTCACATAAATTCACTTTGAAGTTCTTTATACATTGAGAGAATTAAATCGGTCATAAATGCTCTAAGTATGTATACTTTTACAAGAGCCCTATATAACCGAATTTCATATAAGCTATAAATAGGAAAAAAAGCTTTTAAAATTTTCTCTTTAATCAGAACTAAAAACATTTTATCTTATTAAATTTCTTTTGGAGACATTTAATACATATTTTCATTTAAATTCATTTCAAACTTATAATCTCCAGAAGACAAGGTATTTTTTAAATTTAATGGCAAATACTCTCATCCCTTGAAAGTTCTGAAGTATGTTTCTAACGAAAAAACAACGACAGCACTGGCTTTATAGTTACAATTAAAATGTATCTCCTACCAATACCTTTATATGAAAAAATCTTCATATAATAAAACCCTCAGTTCCCAGAAATCAAAATAGTATAAGACAAAAAAATTTATAAATACTCCAGGGTGCATTAAATTAGACCTGCTCTGCAGTGGTATAATTTTAACATGCGAGTAACATTTCATATTTAAATATTAGTGTTCCAGAGCACCTGACAACATAATTCAAACAAAGCTGAAATTTCAATATACTTATTCTTTTATTGAATGTGCAGATAACTGGGTCAATTTTCTATTCAATGAAATTTTTTTACATTTATCAGGGAATCAAGTAAATATGGATTAAACATCATGGACAATTTGTCCCCTAAATTATATTAATATACAGTTAGATCTTTAATTTTTTGGCAATGATTTTACTAGTGGAGCACATCCCTAAAATGATGAAAATATTGGGATACCCAATTAAACAATTTTCCTTTGTTTTTTTGGGGGGGTATTGAACCCAGGGTCTTTTACCCATGCATACCTATTTTTTTAATCTTCTTTTTTAGATGTTGATAGACCTCAATCTTATTTATCTATTTATATGTGGTGCTGAGAATCTAACCCAGTGCCTCACACATGCCAGGCAAGCACTCTACCACGGAACCAAAACTCAGCCCATGAATACCTATTTTTAAAAATGACATCTAATCACTAAATTGGGGGTACAGTATAATTTATTAATAGAATGAAGACTAACTGACATCATAACTTTCTTGACTTCTCTTGATCTCTATTTTTCCTTAAATAAGGCGGTAGAGGTCCAAATGTCCTCTAACATATCTTCCAGCTATGAACTTCATTTTGTTATCTACCTAAATGTTCTTAATAATTACATTCTAAAAATGACCTAAACCAGCAATACTCTCACATATGTAGCAAGCAAAACATGGAAAATCATAGTTACTATGGATTTTTTTTTGTACCAGGGATTGAACCCAGGGGTGATTAACCACTGAGCCACATCCCTAGCCCTAGCCCTTTTTTATATTTCAGTTAGAGATAGTCTCACTGAATTGCTTAGGGCCTCATTAAGTTTAACATTTTTCAATTAAAGTATACATCCATAATTGGAATACATAAAAAATACTAGAAAAAAGATGTTTTTAAACATCCACAACCTTACCAACAGATAATTCTGCAAATATTTACAAGTAATTTCATTTAGTCTTTTATATTTTTAAAACTGATTGTTGTTCACTGTGTGAATATGCACATAGTTTTTTTCTCAAGTTTTATATACTGAATTCACTTAATAGCATGCCAAAGATTAAAATATTACCTTAAATACTTTAAAATACATAATCATACAGAGACTTTATCTGATTGAGTTCAATCAGGCTCTATCTGATTGATGGTAAAGATTGACTGTAATGTTTCTATAAATCATACTGAAATAACAGCCTTTTTCCCCCCTGTGTAAAGGATTATCTTATTTGCATAAATTCCTAAGTGAATAGAATTTTTAAAAATATTTGATACATATTACATTGTTTTCCAAAAGAGTTGCATAAAATCATGATACCAATAATGCCCAAGGGTTCTTATTGTACTTATCCTCATCAGTCCTGTAGTATTTTATTTACTTTATACCTCTGTTAATTTGGTAGAGAAATAAAAATCTCTCCTTTAAAAATTCCTTTTGTGAACTGGGGATAGCTCAGTGGCAGAGTGCTTGCCTAGGATATGTGAGACTAAGGATTCAATCTTCAGTATAATGTTTTCTCTCACACACAAGCAAACAAAATTCATCTGCCATTAGCATCAAGGTTGAACAGTTATATATATATATATATATATTTTTTTTTTTTTTTTTAACTAAGAGTATTTCTTCATGTTCCTTTTATCTACTAGGTTCTTAAGTACCATTGTTTTAAAAAATCCAACTGTATGAGTTTTTTACATAGATGACTTTTCTTCTTATGCAAATGTTTCCCCATTTGTTGTTGTTTCTTGACTAGGTACATGGAGATAAAATAAAAATATTCTTTTACATTGTCCTAGGAGCAACCATGTCACAGATGCCAAAGTTAACTCTGTTCTCTTAACTGAGAATTCTCCTGGGGCATCAGAGAAGGAAAAACACTACTTTCTAAAAATCACATAAAAGAAATAGGTCTACTTTCCAAAAGTAGACTTTAGCTCTGGTGTTTCAAATCATATTATCATCTTTTTAAAAAAATTTAGTTGCAAATGGACACAATACCTTTATTTATTTATTTTTATGTGGTGCTGAGGATCAAACCCAGTGCCTCACAAGTGTTACGCAAGTACTCTACCATTGAGCTACAACCCCTGCCCTCTATTATCTTTAAAACACAAAAGCAGAACCATAACACAATTAAAAGACACTATAAAGAAAAATGACTTCAACTCTTATAATTTTCTTGCATATATTCAATAGTTATAATGAATATCATATTTATACAGAATCTGTAACTGATATTCTAATTATTACATCAAAATACTTTGATTATACTATTACAATTTACCTTTACCCATAGCTTTCAAAGGTAAATGCTGGAAATATCTTCATAAGACACAAGCTTATTTTACTTATTTGCTATCACAATTTACTTTAAAAATTAGGAATAGCCTAATTATTAGGGATACCTGTTGACTATGTACGTAGACAACAAAATAAAAGTGGATGCCAACAGGTGTACTGACTGTTCTATGTACAAAAACCTGACAATGCCAAGGAAGGGATAGATAATATTTTGGTTGAAAAAAGTCCTTCCTGCTGACCAAAATTCAAAACAGTAGTTTCAAGTATGATGATGATGATAATAAAGATATACAATGGTCAAAAATAAGATGTAAATTGAAGAAAGCAGAATATAAAACTGTACACACTATGTAATTTAGATATCTTTAAAAATCCTATATATTAAGACAAAATTGAAAAGAAAAATCACTAAAATGTTAAAAATTACTACGTCTGGGTGGCAATAATATGGATAATACTTCTCACCTGTTATTTTCAAATTTTCTTTAGCATGCATTAGACTCTTTACTATAAAAAGTACTAATTCTACGAATTTTATAAGAAATAGTGATCAATAATTGGTACACACATTGTTTTTGGTATCCTCAAGAGTAAGAAAATCTACTGTGGATGAAAATCTATGCATAAAATGACTTCCTTTTGAGAAATGTTGTCCTAAAGTAACTAATTTCACTTTTGGGGAATACTAATTTTTCTGTTAAAAAACCCCACAATTTCTCTTACTACCTTCTGAGTACTTCTTTCATCCTCATCTTCAGATGGATCTGACTGATGTTTTGGGCTATCCATTTGAAGGAATGCTCTGACATCTGGACTAAAAACAAAAATTAATTTTATTATGAGCTTGAAAGCATGTCTAGAGACTTGCTCCCTTTAAAATAAAAATCAAAAGAGAAACCACTATTTTAGCATTTATAACAAGAAAGCTAAGTAAAATGTATTAATAGTCATTATTGTAAAACAAATAATCAAATTAACTTTTTAATAAACAGGGAACACAACAAATATTAAAGGTATAATCAGGCAGTTCACAAAAGAGAAAAACCAAATGGCAAGCAAATTTGTGAAGATGCTAACTTTACTATGAAATCAGAAATACAAATTAAAATGATTATGAGGTAACACTTTTAGTCCATTAACTGGCAAAAGTTAGAAAGATAATATTATATATGATATATTAAAGTATATTCTACTGTCTGCATAACTGAATAAAACAAATGAAAAAACTAAAATGCAAAAAAAAGGAAAGATAATAATATCAAAAGTTGGTAAGAATAGAGGGAAAGAGATGCCCTTATATGTTTGTTGCTAGTGAGAATGCAGAATGAAACTTTTCTAAAAGGAAAATCTGGCAATATTTTGAGGAACCAAGTATGCATTTTTTCTGGACCCAGAAATTCCAGTTTTAGGGATAAACAAAGGAAAAAATTACATAAAAGTCCAGTGAAAAGTATCTAACGAGGATATTCATTGCAGCCTTCTCTATAGTAGTGAACTGGAAGCAAAACAGGCATTTATCACCAGGAAAATGAGTAAATCAAATATAGTAACTGCCTAAAGAGAATACCAGTCACAGCCAGAAACAAGAAACAATAGCAAAGTACCATCTATATATGTATATTAAATACAGACACAAAGCAACAGTCTAAATTTTTCCAAGATACGGAGATCTCTCCAAGAACATATATTGAACATATTAAAGTCAGCATCCCCAATGGAGATGAAAAAATGGGTAAAAAAATACAAGATGAAGAGAAAAAAAAAATGGACTAAAATTGAAAAAGGCCATGCATAGACTAAAGGAAATCCTGACGAATGGTTAAATTGCTATAGCTGGTACCTCCAGCCCAAATTATTTTTAATAATTCAATATAAATACTATACATTTATTGTAGGAAATCTGAAAGATAAAAAATTACTTTTAAAAAGGGAAAGGCTGGTGTGAATGTAAAATGGCACAAAAACTGTGGAAAAGTTTGGCACTACCTTGAAAAGTTAAACATAATTATTGATATTCCAGCAGTTCCATTCCTAAGTATATATCCAAGAGGAGTAACAACATATATTCACACAAAAACTCATATATGAATACTCATAGCAATATTATTATTATTAGTAGTAATAACATTATAGTAATATTATTATTACTATTATAGTATTATTATTCATAATAGCCCCAAAGTGCAAACACTTCAAATGTCCATCAAATGAAAAATGACTAAACAAAATGGGTCATATCCACATATAGACATAACTCAGTAACAAAAAAATAAATGAACTACTGACACATGTTACGACATGGATGAACCTCAAAAGACATTATACTAAATAAACAAGGGGAGGAAAAAAAGCTCATATATCCTATGACTTCATTTTAAATGAAATGTTCCAATTCAATCTTTAGAGATAGAAAATAAGTTAGTGGTTGCTAAGAATTGGGGGAAGAAAGAATGTAGAGGTACTATTCCTTTTTGGGGGTGGTAGAATCGTTAAACTTGAGGTGATAATAACAATGGTTGTACATGATGAATATATTAAAAAACCACTGAATTGTAAATTTAAATGGTTAAAATGTGAATTTTATCTCATAATCCCAGAGATTTGGAAGGCTGAGACAGGAGGACTGCAAATTCAAAGCCAGCCTCAGCAATTTAGTGAGGCTTTAAGCAACTTAGTGAGATCTTGTCTCAAAATAAAAAATAAAAAGAGGGTGGTGGCTGAGGATGTGGCTCAGTGGTTAAATGCCGCTGGGTTCAATCCCTGTTACCATTAAAAAAAAAAAAAAAAAAAATTAAAGGTTAGCAAAAGATCTTCGATTTTACCACATAGCAGCAACCACTATTAAACATTTTGGCACACTTCGTTTTTTTTTTTTCTGCAAAATTTTTATCTTACTGTTTTTCCCTTAAAAATTACAGCGTAAGCATTTCCCTATGTTGTTAAAAACTCTTTGTAAACAATCATTTTTTTTAATAGATGTATGAGGTTATAAAATATAGAATCACTGAAAGTTATATTTTCCACTTTTGGATAAATGGCTTCCAACTTTTTACTACACAACTTTCACTACTACAAATAAGTTACAACTGACAATCTTTGTGCCTAGTCCTAGAACTGCATTTATGATTTGCAGAATAGATTTTTAGAACTATAAAACTTGGTCTGAGTTATAAACAATTTTAAGACTTAAAAATACTCTGTTAAACTGATTTCCAGAGAGGCTGTACCAATTTATTCTCTCCTAACAGTGTATGAACATCCTGAAGACTCTTTCAGCCTTGGTTAGCATTAAATGCTGATGTAAGTAATTTTATATTACCATCACTGATAATTTGGTCAACTTTATTAGTAATTAGTGGAGTACAAATTAAAGCAAAAAAAAAGATACCACTAGCCAGTCACCAGAATGGCTAAAATTGAAAGACTAACAATACTAAGCATGGGTGAGGTGAGCAATGTAATTCTGTACACTGATGATCAGAGGGCAAAATTTTAACAATCACTTTGGAAGGGCATCTGGTATTATACACTAGAGTTAAACATATACATATCCTATAACCCAGAAACTGCAGAAATGTATGTACATGTGTAACAAAAGATATGTTAATGGTGTAAGAAAGGAAGAGAGGGAAGGAGCAAAGAATAAAGGAAGGAAGTGCAAAAAGAAAAAAAAATAAGTTAATTAAGTTTAAAAAACTCTTGGCTATTTATTTTATTTTAGTAGTTAATATCTTCTATCCCGAATGGCATGGCAGGGTTGTAAGGTGTACAGGTGTATATAAAAAGAAATCCATTGAGCTGCATACTTACGAAATATGTATTTTATACTTCAATATTTTTAAAATTGATAATTAAAACAAGCAAAATTATTTTTAGCTAATTTTAATGCCAAATATTAACATCTTTATAACAGTATACTTCAAGGTCCAGAATGAATATTTAGTATTCAATATATAGTATTAGAAGTTTAGACTAACACTTGCCAGTGAAATGCCAATTCAAAGTAATCTCCCCTGCATACAGCAAAAATTAGAGGTTAGAAGAGTAGACAGAAGAGGAAGACAGCATAAAACTTGTCCTAGGGGAAAGGCATAAGGTTAAAAAAAAAAATTATACAAAAAACCAACTAACAAAAGTCTCCTTGTGGAGGAACAGTCGTGATATGGGAACTCTGAGTTAAAGAATGCTCCTCAGCTTTGAAATAGAAAATACTGCTTTTACTGCACTGGCAATCCTGGTGCTACTACTACAGGTACAGGACCTCCCTGAACCTTGTTCAACCTGTGAGCATGGGGGGAAAACCATAGCTGTAGGCAGATCATGTCAGACAGGGTCTAGTCATAGTATTTTAATTAATTTAGTAAAATAAATAAATAATTTAGTAAACTAAAATAAATAAGTTTAAAAAGGTCAGAGCACCTCCTCAGAATGGAAGAAGTCCTCTGTGAACTGTAAAGTACTATACAAATGGCGATCGTCATTTTAGAAAGATGGCTCAGGGCTGAGAATGCAGCTCTGTGGTAGTGTACTTGTCTAGCATGTGCAAGGCCCTAGGTTCAATTCGCCACAGTACAGATACAAACAATTAAAACTGCTCAAAAATATAGTTCTTCAGTGTTGTGATTCTGACAAATCCGATAACCATGTATCCTGTTCACATCGTCACCCATAAAGCAAAGTTTATATTACACAAATAGGTGACCTGTGAAAAAGTTCCCCAGTTATTTTTATTTTATCCTCTTTTTTTTCTTCTTTGTTTTTTGTTGTTGTTCTTGTTGTTTATTTGTCTTTGTTTTAAGTACTGGGGATTGAACCCAGGGGTACTCTATTACTGAGCTACATCCTTAGCCCTTTTTATTTATTCATTTATTTTAATTTTGAGAAAGGGTCTCACTAAGTTGCTGAGGTTGGCTTAAACTTGCAATTCTCCTCTCAGCCCTCCTGATTAGCTGGGATTAAACATATATATAAGCTACAAATTACAACACAATCAATACCTAAGAACAAACCACCAGACTTTAGAACATAATAAAAATTACTTACTGGTTGTAAAGCTCTGGGTACCTAACTAAGTTCTGAATGAATTCATTCAGTCCTGCTCTCCTTTGTTTAATAAAATCTGTAAGAGAGATATAAACTATTAGGAATATTTATGTTAGCCTATGTAATTATCATCAAAATATTCAAAGCACAAGATAGTAAATTGTGATTCATGATCTATTTCTTAATTCATGCTACTTGGTATGCAAGGAGGAACTAATTCTTAAAATATGTATGTGTATATATGAGGTCTATATGCAATGATTAAAGAATTAGCATAAAGCAAGTACATTTCTCAAAAGAAAATTCTCAAGAACTGCCTATTTTAGATTCTAAATAAGACTCGCTACAAAACTTGGAGAGGCATTTTGCTTTGTCCACCTCCTTATGCACCACCAGGAAGTTAGTAAAAAATCAATACTGTGATATTGATAACTGCAAATCATACTAAAAAAGCAAACAAAAAATAAGGATTACTAGAAATCCTTTAAGGCTGGGTAATGACAATTAAATCATTAACAGAATATTACCAAACCACTGGTTTAATCCCTGCTGTTAAAAATCCCTTGAAAAATACACCAGTGTGCTTTCCTAACAAATAATTGTCCAGTATCTACAGTGTTCTATTTATGGACAACTGAGGCTAATGCAACTATCAGTACACACTTTAGCAATAAATGTTAAGCACAAGTGTTTCTTGGAACTGGAAAACTTTATTCAAGTATCTTGTCTCTGTTACTCACTGACCTTGAGTATTTTCAAGACTTAATTCCTTACTTATTAAATAATAACAATATTTTTACCTCACAATTAAAGGACTAAATGAAAAATGCATGTAGATTTACACAATATCTAGCAGATAAAAAAGCGATCATTAGCCATTATTGTCATATTATTAGTTATCATAGGGTCAAAAAATCACTCTAAACCCTAATTATTAAAAAAAGGCTTCAAAAATTGAAGACATAGGCTATTTGAGACAGTGCCCCTTAATGGTGAACATCTAGATAAAAACCTATAAACAATATTATACTTAACAATGGGGCATAGTGAAATTGATTTCCACTCAATAAAGGTTTTAATATATAGTGCTTGTCACCAAAGTTATGAGTTACTTCCAGTCTAAAGTTTTTCTCCTACTTCTTTATATATGTGTGTGTGTGTGTGTGTGTGTGTGTGTATAATTTTTTTTTTAGTTGTAGGTGGACATGATACCTTTATTTTATGTTTACGTGGTGATGAGGATCGAACCCAGGGCCTCACCCACGCGAGGGGGGTGCTCTACCACTGAGCTATAACCCCAGGTCTTCCTACTTCTTAAATGTAAGTAAGGTACAGGTGTTCAACACAAAAAATAAAATATAAATTTTAAAGACTGTAGTTCAAAGACATTTCTCAGGAACTGGATTTAGTATTTTGTAAGAAAGAACTAAAATGAATGATTTCATTTATAATGTTAAAAGAAAATCTAATGACCATATGGAAGCAGTTTTAAATTATTCTGTGGATACTTAGAGAAGATATATTTTACTTTGAAGACCAGAATGAAAATAGGAATTTCTTTTCCTCTTTGAAATATAGCTCTGCTATACTCAGTCCTGCTAGACTTTTCATTTCATTACTGACTTTACACAGACTTGGAATCCCTCTGTAGGCTCTCTATGAAAAGAGAAGAAAAAGCAATGAAATAACAAGTCCAATAGTAGTCAGACTTTAGGGGCAATTTCAAACTTAATTTTAAAATCAAAATTAAGCACGCAAATATCTGAAAATAACTCCAAATCAGACTAAAATGTGCATTAAAATATGCCCTTTAACTGAGTGCAGTGGTGCATGCCTGTAATCTCAGTGGCTCAGGAGGCTGAGGCAGGAGGATCTCGAGTTCAAAGTCAGCCTCAGCAAAAGCAAGATGCTAAGCAACTCAGTGAGACCCTGTCTCTAAATAAAATACAAAAGAGGGCTGGGGATGTGGCTTCACTAAGCCACACTGAGTTCAATCTCTGGTAACCACCCCCCCAAAAAAATGCTCATATTTGGTACTTGCTGAGGTTGACATACTATCTTTAAGATATATATAAGGTTGACATACTATCTTTAAGAACTATAGTTAGGGCTGGGGTTGTGGCTCAGTGTTAGAGTGCTCACCTAGCATGCATGAGGCCTAGGTTTGATCCTCAGCACCACATAAAAATAAAGATATTGTGTCCACCTACAACTAAAAACCCAAAATATTAAAAAAAAAAAAACTATAGTTGGAGATATATACTTTTAAAAATCTTTCCAATAGAGACCTTACATTAATGTATCTTTAAAAGATGAATAGAAGGTTAAAATTGAGAAATAAAAAGTGGTTTCTACAAGAGCTGTTGACGGCAAGGATCATAAAAAATCTTGCTAGATGGAGTAGTACACACCTGAAAATTTCAGCTACTAAAGAGGCTGAGGCTGGAGGACTGCAAATTCAAGGCCAGCCTCAGCAACTTAGTGAGATCCTGTCTCAAAATAAAATTTTAAAAGGGTGATTATGTTGCTCTGTGGTAGAGCACCTCTGGGTTCAATCCCCAGTTCTGCAAAAAATCAAAACCAAAACCAAAAAGCAAACCAAAAAACTCTTACTATCTTTAGTCCTCAACATAGTACCTTGGAAAGCACTTAATAGACACTATGAATAAGTTTAAAAAAATGTCTTAGAAATTGTTTTGTCATTGCATTTTTATTTTTGTTTTTAAATTGTTTAAAATGTGTACATGGTTCCGAAGTCAAAGAAATAAACAAGATGAGACATCTAACTTCCACCCCTGTTGCTTCCCCTTGTCTTCTTCAGGGGTTTTATTAATCACTGGTTTATTAATTTCTGATTTATTTATTACTTCTTCTTGAATTCCCACACTTTTTCCTACACAAAAAATACACACTATACAAACTCATCTGCACCCTTTTTCTGGTCACTCCATAGCAATACACAAAGAGCTTTCTGGTTTTTACAGCTATATTGCGTAACAGACTTGGAAGGATATTGCAGTTGATTTCAGATTTTGCTAGTAAAAATCATGTCACAGTATACATTTTTTCATGTATATCATTTCATATACAGTTTCTCATTATATGCAGTTTATCTTTGGGATAGATTCCTAAAAATGTTATTTCTTGGCCAAGGTGAAATATACAAAAAAGTTTTGCTAATATTATCACATTCCTTTCCTGAAGGAATACTGTGCATGCCCACCAGCACGATATGAGAATGCCAAGCATCTTATCTATCTTTGGAGCTTTTAGTAGATTTGATTTCCTCAGTGCAGGGCTTTTCAAGATCTCTATGATACACATACAATCTGCTTCACTGTCAGCAAGTCATATACAATATGCTCAGGATAGATTTCAAATGGTTCTTTAACAAAAATCAATTTTTAGGGTCAAATAGTTAATTCACCAAAACACGCAGCCTGGTGTATTTTGCCTTCTCTAACAAAGCAGTGACAATGCAAGTCTTTTACTGTTTTGCCGCCTGTCCTTGATGAAATAATTCAGCCTCAAGGATTCAACCAAGGGCTCCAGAGAACACAAATCCAAGTTCAAGTTTCATCATTATTAACATGCAGTTGGGTTCGTCTTAATGCATTTCTGCCACTTCAAATTAATTAATTGTCTCAGTCACCCAGGTCTTACAGTTTTACTATTTTTGGTTCTCCTTTTACTTAAGTAATTATCAAGATTTCTTCAATATTTTTAATTAAGAGTCTTGCACGTGGCTCAATTTTTACCTCATGAGCACTCCAGTCTTCATGCTCATTATCTAATGCTAGGACTAAGAATATTCCCTACCAGTCTTCCATCTCTGTTTAGTCTCTTCTCTTTGCTGTGTCTACTGCATATTTTAGTTCGCCTCATATCATGTCAACCCTTGCTCAAATATCTCTAAGGCCCACATCTTACCCATATGATGCTTTTCAACCTATGCTCCAAAAAGATACCTCTCTGTTGTACCAACAAAACAGTTCCATAATTATTTGATTTACATATTTTCTGCATAATAGGTCAACTGGGGGAAAAAGTATTCTGATTCTCAAGACAAGAATACAAAACACATTGGTCCATACAATCAATCCTACAGAATCTAACATCTGGCTTTGTTGTACCAACTCAATTTTTCCTTGCTTCTCTTTATTAATGACTTCATGTATATACAGTACTATTTTAAAATCTAGTATATACCAGATACTACAATCAACTTAAAGATATCGTTTCCACTTTCACAAAATCTACAGCTCAACAAGACAGGTTAGTAAATACAATGACATGTACTATACACCTCCCAGGAAAAAAAATTTCTGCATATGACAGTAAGAACATTCTCTAATCAATCCTGCGGTTCACAAGGTGTAAAGAATATAGAACCTTCAGTTGAAGGGATAATCCAGCAACCTTTCGGGGGAAAACAAGGGTTTAATTAAAGCAAGAATGTGAAAAAAATATTTAAAAGATGGAGACTAAAGAGGAGTTTGTTAATCATGGGCAGAATTCCACAGGAAATAGTGAAAAGTAGGTTGGACAGAGAAAATACAGTCAAGGTAAGTGATTTGAGAGCACTTCTCTCAAGGGACCATGAAAGCAGATATGCAGGTATCATAGATTTAGTGGGGTTAAAGGATATAAACAAATTAGTTGGGGAGGAAGCGCAATCCATTCAGAATTCTGTGGAATAGAGATGAGTTCTATCTCCTTATGGAATTCATGATGAATAAAGAGACTTCTATCACTACAAGTAGCCAACTATGACCTAGATCCATCACTTGGATTCTAGAGAAGGTTTGAGTCTCTAGATTCCTTAGACACTGGGGTCTCAAGTCTCCCAAAGGGTAATCTTTTTGTTATGCCATAGAGAAGACTGTAGGATGCTATGTACAGAGCATGTACCTAAGAACCAGTAAATTTACCTGAAGTCAGACTGCTTGAATTTCCTTCCAAATCTGTAATTTACTACCTGTATAGGACCCTGGCCAAAATAATAAGCCTATAAATGCTTTAGTTTATCAACAGAGTAGTGATGATTAACAGTCATGCCCATCTCCTCAGGGTTGTTTTGAGAAGTGAATGAATTAAAGAAAACACAAAAAGTGCTTAATCGTGAGTAAAGAGAGTAAATACCTTCCTGAGGCATTATTTTAACAGAACATGGAAGGAACTGACTTTTAAAATTCTTGTACTACTATGCAATGCAATGAATAAGTTAACTACTTCTTCAAACTTCAACCATAACTTACTTAATGGTTGTCTATAAAGTTAATGCTTACCTGGATCAAAATTATCACCAAATATTCTCTTGGCAGGAATCTTCAGGGCCATAGCAGGAAACTGCTTCTTCAACTAAAAATTTTTAAAAGTAGAATCACGTGAATTAATTTTAAAGGTCTTCTAGTAATGTATATACTAAAACCAAATACAATCTGATTTTGAAGAAAATTCACCCTAATATATGATCACTTAAATATATGATCATACAATGTATAATATTAAATCATTCCAATAAAATACCACAGATTAACCATTCTATTTTGTCCCAATAAAACACTCAGTATCTTTGTGACCTTGGATAAGTTACTCAATATCCATATGCCTCAGTTTTCTTATAAAAACTCAGCAGAGGAGATCTGCATCAGAGACAGGTCTTCATGAGGTTTCATGAATTAAGCAGGTGGTGATTACTTAGTTGGGTTATTAATATTTGAGAATCTTTAAGCATAAAGATAAAAGAGGAAAGCTTGTTTTGGTTATCTTACTGCATGATTACTTTTATTTTCTTTTTCCAGAAGCATCCATCTATAAACTTTATACAGAAAAATTTCCTAAACTCCCACTGAGCTACACAACCCTAGCCTAGGCCAGGTTTAACCTGCTCTCTGTAATTTCAAAGAACACAAATGATATCAGTCTCCTAGTTTTTTCTTTGTCCCTCACCACAGAAGGCAGAATTAAAAGCAGTTAGGTTAAAAAAGAGACAAAGAAAATGATGAAATAAGAAAAAAACCTGCCAGGCACAGTGGTGCATGCCTGTAATCCCAGCAACTTTGGAGGCTGAGGCAGGAGGATCCCAAGTTCAAACCCAGCCTCAGGAAACTTAGCGAGGCCCTGAGCAACTCAGCAGACCTTGTCTAATAAAATATAAAAAAGGGCTGGGGATGTAGCTTGGTGGTTAAATGACCCTGGGTTCAACCCCTGGTATAAAAAGAAAGAAAAAAAAAAAAAAAACCCCAAAAAATGAAAAGGAAGAGAAATATAAGAAAAATAAGACAGATGATAAAATCTGAAGTGTGTTGTGTATATCTGTGATACTACTGCTGTATTATTTTTACCCAAGAATAACTTAAATGTTTTGATGGGTTTAATAAGATTTGTATAGACCTCAAAAAAATGCTAACCATGTAGATGACAGGTATATAAGAGCTTTAATGGGTATTTTAAGGGTATTTTAGATCTAATAGTTCAACCCTCACCCAGGCTCCAAAGTATACCATTTCTTAAAAAAAAAAAAAAAAAAAAAAACTAAAAATTATAAAGGATATTCCCACATACAAACTCTATTGTTAAAAGAATCTCATATCCTTTGATCAAGTAATATTCAAAGCTATAAGCTATTTCAGTTGCACATATATTAAAGAAAATAATACAGAATAGAAGAAAATACAGTAAAATGTATTTATGAATTTTTGCAGTGCCAGGGGTTGAACCCAGGGTCTCATGCGTGCTACTCAAGTACTGTACTACAGAACTACATCACCAGCCTGATGACTGACTTTAAAGTTTAATCTAGTTTTACTTAATTATTTAGATTTTCTAGAATATATATTAATTTTTCACAGGAACAAATGTCATTTAAAAACTTTAATATATTTTTTGAGTTTAATTTCGACTAGGATGTTATTTGAATGTTATTTGGAATAAATACAGCTATAGTGAAATGCTAAATAAGATGGAATAATGCAAAGTTATATAGACAGACATTATTCTGGCCCATTTAGGAAATAATTTGTTTTGTAATGGAGATATGCTTAACTTCCCTCATTAAAAAAAAAAAAAATTCTTATGCTGGTCATGTAGCTCCGAGGTAGAGCACTTGCCTAGCATGTGTAAGGCCCTAGGTTCAATCCCTGGCTGAGTGGGGAAAAAAAATTGTTTAAAAAAAAATCTTACAAATAGTAACTTACAGATTTATATAGCTCAGGAAACAGGGTTAAAAAATTTTAAAAATTACCATATTATGTATCTAATACAATTTTCCCAGAGGATGCCTAGTAACTTTTCACTTATTATACAGTGACACTGGGAAATCCCAGTATTATGAAAACACAAAGAACTGAAACTTGGAATTTGAGTTGTGTGCTTTGTTTTATTTTTGGTACCAGGGACAGAACCCACAGGTGCTTTACCACTTAGCTACACTTTCAGTTTTTTAAGTTTTTTTTTTTTTAAGGATCTTGATAAGTTGCCAAGGCTGGTCACAAACTTGCTATTTTCCTGCCTTAGCCTCCAGAGTCTCTGGGCACCACCATGTCTGGCCACAATTGCTTTTTACTTAACTGAAGCAAAGTTTGGAACCCAGAGCTACCCTAATGTGGGGTTGAACTAAGAGGCATTCTTTGTCCTCCACATAAGGCTTTCAATGCAACAACCCCCATCAACATTAGTACTTGGTGGGATCTGGCCTGATGAGTTATAATGACCTTGATGTTTTGCTATCAACTTTAGAAAGTACATACAACTTCAAACATTATTATTATTATGAATATCTTTACTATATTAATTATGAACATATAAAAACAGGGTTTAGTTATTTAAGTAGTCAATGGTCTCTTAAGATCTCACTCATGGCAAAATACATTCTACTGACATATATATCTAAAAACAAACCAATTTTTTAAAAAACCCACTTAAAAAAAATCTTACTCATCAGGCATCAAAGACAATTAATACTCATTTCAGTTGTTTTAGTTACTTAAAATCTAGAATCTAAAATGGTTGGACACAGTGATGTACACCTGTATGCCTGTAATCCTACTTACTCAGGGAGCTGACCCAGGAGGGTTGTAAATTTAAAGCCATCCTGAACAACTTAGTGAGACCCTCACTCAAAATAAGAAAAAGGGGTAGAGTGAGGGAGCTGGGCTCGATAACAGAGTTCCTCTGGGTTCAGTTTCTAGTACAGCAATAACAAACAAACAAAACAATTCTGGCTGGTCATGGTGATGCCCAACTATAATTCTAGCAACTTGGAAGGCTGAGGCAGGAGGATTGCAAGTTCAAGGCCAGCCTCAGTAACTTAGTGAGATCCTTAGCAACTTAGCGAGACCCCGTTTCAAATTAATACTTAAAAAAATAGCTGGGGAAATGGTGATGTGGTTCAGTAGTAAAGCACCTCTGCATTTAATCCACAATACAAAAAACCAACCAACCAACCAAACAATAACAACAAAACCACAACAATCCTAGGACTTATCCCTAACTAAAAATGATATATGGAAGGAGGGTGGGCTCATAATAGACTTTCAGATCTAAAGCTTACAGTTGGGCAATTCCTTATGATGAGTAACAACTATTATTTGGTATGAAGGATTATTTCTAATATTCTATGATAGTAAAATGTATAAGCAGTTCATTAGTTCTCATATTTTCAACAGTTTATTTGGAATCAGTCAATAGTCCTCTTTACATCCTTATTTGTAAGAATTTCAAAGTTAGGATGCTTTTGAAGAATCCCTTACTCTTTTCTGCTTGTCTGATGTATGTGAGTATTAAGTTATTCATTCAAATAAATGTTCTTTTGGGGTTTTCTCAGGTGTTTTAAGTAGAAATCCTGTAGACAATTACTTACAGTGTTGTAAAGTTTGTCAAACTCTGCATATCTCCTGAAGACAAACCATTCACTCCTCCCCACAGAGACAAGAACTTTATAAACCTGCAGATATAAAAAAAAATTAACAAATTTTAATTGCAAAAAAACGCCATTAGATAAATGTGTAAAAATTGTTTTCATACTTGTGCAACTGGTATTAGATTAATGTTTATATCATTCTCAAGTACATAAACATACCAACTAAAATGCTTATCTTGTCAAAAGGTGATTATTTATTTTAAAATATTTTTTTAGTTGTCAATGGATCTTTATTTTTAAATTTTTTTTAGTTGTTGATGGACCTTTATTTTACCTATTTATTTATATGTTGTGCTGAGAATCGAACCCAGAGCCTCACACATGCTAGGCAAGCACTCTACCACTGAGCCACAACCCCAGCATTGTCAATAGATCTTTTATTTTATTTATTTATATGTAGTGCTGAGTATCAAACCCAAGGCCTCACACATGTCAGGCAAGTGCTCTACTACTGTGCCACAATTCCAGTCTGCTGGTTATTTTTTAATGTTATGAAATATTGCTATAATTTTTAGAAAATATGGTGAACATACAAATATTCACTATTAAATCTACTGAATTCTAACATTTTGCCCTTCTTGCTTCAGGTTTTTCCCCCAAGAGTATAACATCATATATATTGAATATTATAGAATTTATAAAGAATTTTCAAAAGTAATGCTAGAAATTATCAAGTATTTTCAAAAGTAATGCCTGGTACAGAGTAAACACTAAACTATTAATATTCTTTTTTGCAGATCATCTTTTACACAGTACTTTTCTAACTAAGAGTTCATTCTCAGATTTTCTAATACCATCTTACGTGGGCTTAATATTTTCATAATATATGATCTCATAATCATAATCAACAACCCTATGAAATAAGGAGAACAAATATTTTTAACCCCCACTACAGAGGAGAAAATGATAGGCAAAAAGTTAAATAATATGTCTAAGTTCACAGTCTTAATAAACAACATAAAACTAAAGATAAAAATCTCAATCTTCTACTCTTTGTCTACCAAACCAGTATCAAATCATCAATAGTTGTAGAATGAACTCTCATAATTCATCCCATAGATACTTTCAGAATATAATTACAAGAAAAGAGTTTGGGACCTCAAAGATTTTGTATCATTTCTAAAGGAAAAATAATAAGAATTCAGGTATATGATGAAAGGCTGGTTATGTAAGACTTGGTTTATCAACCTCATTATTTTACAGTGATGACAAGAGAAGAGATGGAAGTTGCTTTTGAGATTTATGATACTTCACATAGTTTGTCAGACAACTTAAAAGAGAAACCAGGTTTATCTCAGAAGACAAGCACACAAATGAATACAAACTCTCCTTTCCCAAGAAAGATAGGTAACCTATATTCACAGGCTCATATTAGATAATACTGTGAGGAAAGCACTGATATTTTATGTGATTAAACTGTGGAAATTCTGTAGTATTATTTAACATATGGACACTTTAACAGGGTCACAGTTTCACTGAGGGACCCCAAAATATAAAGCCTTCTGTGAGAGACGGGATAAAGCCTCAGCTGGAAAGTGAAGTAAAGTCACTGGTGTCAGTCACCTGGACAAGGGATATAGGATATATATCACTCAGATGGAAAAAAAAGCACTCGGGTACCATGAGATTACAGGTAATCTGGTTCTTCTGATCTTAACCAAGAAGACACTGAGCTGTCTTAGAGGGAGTTGTTGGGTGTAACATGTTAGAATTAGTTGTCAGGTAACACTCCCCCAAGAGAGAGTGCAGAAGTAAAGGGCAGAAGACCTAGTCGAGATGCCAGTGAAGCTATGATAAGATTATATATCATATAGCATGTAGGATCTGACAGGCCTGGAAGCAGCACTGCTATGGAAGGACAAAGACCTTAAGTTTTTATGATTGTGAGCGTCTTAAATCCTTTCCTTTCTTTTCTTTTCTTTTTATTTTTGGTACTGACAACTGAATGTAGGGGTGCTTAATCACTGAACCACAAGAGCTGGGGAGTTCTTTTTATTTTTTATTTTGAGACAGGGTCTCACTAAGTTGCTGACCCTGGCCTTGAACCTGTGGTCCTCTTGCCTTAGCTGCCCAAGTCACTAGGATTACAGGAGTTCACCACCACATCCGCCAAGCTTCTTAAATTCTTTATGTTGATTTCCTGGTGAGGACAGTAGTCCCTAGAAATGTCAAGTGTCCTCCCCTAGCTCCCAAGTACAGCCAAGAATACAACCAAGCTTAGGTTCCAGGCTGGAATGGATCTGCAGCAAATATATTTACAGGAAATAAGGCCTTGGGAAATTATTAACTACCAGTATGGTTATAAACAAGTGCTTATTAAGTAAGTTCTAATAAAACAGGCAAAAACTATTTAAAATTTAAAAACATATTTTTATTGGCAAAAAAACAGGATTTCACAGAAAATAATACAATACTTATTGTAATATGAAATTATTTTTATTTGAGTGTTTACTTGGGTATCTGTTTGCCCACCAAAATGTAAATTCTTGAGAGCTAGAGCTGTGTTACGCACTGTATCTCTACTGCCTTGAAGAGTACCTGGAATAATATAGAATTCACTGACAGTTTGTCAAATGGATAAATGAAAATACAATGTAGACTTGGTTTAAGTCAAGACATGCTAGAATGCAATGCATGAAGATATGGAAGTTACATAAAAAATGTATGAGAAGAGCATAATAATATTATTGAATACTCAGTAACACAATGTCTGTTTCTGTTCCACAGGCATCTGGACTTTCCGAAGCTGAAGAGAAAGTCTGTGTTGGGGATGAGGGGTCTATCTGTGCTCACTAGAACCAAGTTTCTTGAGGACTGAGGACAGCACTATTGTGACCCAGTAATTAACACATGAACTTAGTACTGCCACTTTCATTCAACGGGAATTCAACAAATACTTATTGAACATCTACTATCTCTGTTATAGGCTGGTGAAATAATGGTGAGGGAAGTTCCTGCTTCAAAGGACCTTGCTTTCTAGCAGCAAAGCACATGTAAATAAATGCCAAATGTCAGGTGGTGATTACAGCTATTAAAAAATTACATAATCAGGACAGAGAGAAAGGGTGTTTGGGGGTGGGGTGAAGGTGCTATTTTATATTTTAAGAGGTCAGAAAGAGTCTCTCTAAGAAGGCAACATTTGGGAATCTGAAGGAAGTAAATGAACACGGTGATTTGGACAAGGCTTCTGAGAACTCAGAGCACATGTGGGCACAGCTAGGTAAGAAAGTTGTTGAAGTATTCCCTGACCCTTTCCCAGAAAACATGGAAATAGCTATACCTTGAAAAATCAAAGGACATCTGACATAACCAACAGTCCACGTTTTCAATGTTATGAATTTCTGTCAAACTTGGCAGGAGGTAAAGTCCCTGAAGTAGAGAATGGCCCAAAGGTAAAAATAAGGAACAGGAAGGAAGAAAACTTGCACACACTCCCCTATTTTATCCAAGATTTAACAACCCTTGTTCACCTTTAATGTGATATTGTTAAAAATGTGTTTATATTGATGTGTAACAAATATACACTGTTTAAGTTATCCCTCCGATATAGAGACTGACAGCACACATGAAAGAGGTAAATAGACATACGCACCAACCTCTGCTCTGCACTTCAGTGCAGGATGTGAGAGGTATGTTTAAGAAGGGAGAACAGAGAGCAGAGAGGTTGTTTCTCTTCTTCCTTTCTTGGGAGAAAGTCACCATTTGGGAGCACCTAACTCCCACAGTTAAGAAGGCAGAGTACAGTGTTCAGACTAAGGGTTTCGTTTAATTCTTCGGCTTTCCTCATTCCCACGTGACATGGACTCTGAACTGAAAGTGGCTTCTGTGTCATAGCCTTAGGGGGCTCTTGGGCTACTGAGAGCTGAAGCCCTGAGTCAGCAGAGGGCCCCTTTAGGACCCTGGACAAGCTAGCAAAGGAGAGATCCCAAGTTAATCCATCAGATACAGATGCCAGCAACAGAACTGATAAAATGCCCAGGGCTGGATCATTTAAGCCACATCTGGATATGTACAAGACCAACCACTCTACAGCTAGAACAGCAAAGATCTGCAGGGATGATCAGAATACAAGAGATTTCTCTAGGCTACCATAAGATCAGTCACCTACTCAATCAACACTGTGAAAGGAGATACCCTCCTGCCCATAAATTAAGATGACAACCTTGGGGCTGGAGTTGCAGCTCAGTGGTAGAGCACTTGTCTAGCATGTATGAGGCACTGGGTTCGATCCTCAGCACCACATAAAAATAAATGAAGGCACTGTATCCATATACAACTAAAAAAAATATATTTAAAAAAAAAAGATGACAACCTGGAGAAGTGTGTTAAAATAAGAAAAAGAGTAGAACACAACCTGGGCATTTTTTACCTAGATCAAAAGAAGTGTTAAACAGAACTAAGTTATTAAATGAATTTCTGAACACCATTCAGCAGAGGGGAATTTATAAGGAAACCAGATCACTTACAGACAGGATAAATGACTTTTTTTTTTCCAGAAGGGCAGATGATCTTTGTATATACTAACTGGACTACCAGAAATAAATACAATATTGTATGTTTCATTACGCTAATTTAAAAAGTGTCTATTCTCTATTAATTGTCACTAATAACACTGACTCAGGAAATATTCATTGGGTTTACTCTTTATAAAGTCCTACAGTAGATATACTATGGTATTAAAAAATGAAATCAGAAATGGACTTTGCCTTTAAGATGAAATAAAGATAAAACAGTGGAATATTTTAAAATAAAATATTAAAGATAAAATAGAAAGTAATAAATGTCATAAAAAAGATACTATGGAAACTTCATGACAATAATTCTTAACATGGTCAACAACACCTGACAGCATAAATAAAATTATCAGTGTGTAGACCAGTATGTATACATACATACATTTCTTTTCTGTTTCTGGTACTGGGGATTGAACTCAGGGGCACTTAACCACTGAGCCACATCCCCAGTCCTTTTTTACATTTTATTTAGAGACAGGATTTCACTAGGTTGCTTAGGGCCTTGCTAAACTGCTGAGGCTAGTTTTGAACTTGTGATCCTCTTGCCTCAGTCTCCAGAGCTGCTGGGTTTATAAGCGGGCGCCACTGCACCTGGCCACACACATACATTTTCTGATAAAGAAGTTTTGAGATAGTTTTGTAACATTCTCCAAGGAAATAGGTAAATAGGTAAAAATCTGCACTAAAAAAGGAAATTTTATTTTTGTTAAAGTAGCAGGGTAGGCTCTGTGGAGGACACATCACTCATAAGAAATACAATCTGGATATTCAGAAATGGAGGAAGGGGAGGCATTTTAGCTTAGGGAAGAACAAAAACAGAAATGGAAATTATTTTTTGTAATAAAAATTTCCCCAAATGCTTTATGTTACATACTTACAGTAAACCTCTTCTTTTTCTCTCTGTGTTCATCAGAGCTGGGAATGCTTACACTTGGGCAGTTTTCTTTGTAGTCCATGATATGATTTCTTTGTGTTTAATGACTCAAAAGGACACCAAAAAAACCAAAAAATGAGTCCGAAGAAATAATCAACAGAGGATGAGCACAATTAACTAATCCAAAACATGAAACCTCTTGAAGTAATGTTCAAATTCCATCATGCAACCTTAACCAACAGGGGGGAAAAAAAAGAATTGATTAGCAAGACAATTTAAAAATACTATTAAGATTTGCCATTCTTTGTAAATAGGACCCATTTGATGTTTATTCTGGCAGGAATTTATTTTTGCTCATAAATATCAGCCCAGGCTAGAGATTTAGTTCCTGTTGTATTACTATCACAATCAAACAGTTGCATCCTATCTACCTTCCTTACTACCTGGAAATTCCAGGAGTCTATATGCTGCAGTTCATGTGGACTAAAGGTTAATTCTCACTAAAGGAGTTCTGGTTGATGATCAGAGGCTTGCCCTCCTGTCACAGTGGTAGACTGTGGTACTGGTTAATATTGAAGGGGATGGAGCCCAAGGCTCTTTTAAAGTAGATTAGCCTTAGTGGGAGGGCACAGGATCCACCTTATCCCACCCTTCAAGAGACACCTCCACATGTAGTAGAGATGAGAGGAAGAAGGTTATGAGCAATCCAACACTCCAAGTATGGTTTTCAGACTTTTTTGTCTCAGGTCAAACCAAAGATGTGATTGCTGAACAATTCAGATTATAATCCTGTTTGGTAGGTAACTTTATTTCCATTTTACTAGTAAGAAAACTGAGAGACAGAGAGGATAAATAATTTGCAGATCCAGAATTTTGACCCAGGCTGTCTGGCACCAGAGTCCTAACTCTTAACCACTGTGTTATGCTTTAAAAACTGGATGAAGCCAGTGGTGCACACCTATAATCCCAGCAATTTGGGCAGTTGAGGCAGGAGGATCACAAGTTCAAGGCCAGCCTTGGCAACTTAGTGAGACCCTGTCTCAAAATAAAAAAAATAAAAACAGTGGGGATGTGGCTCAGTGACAGAACACTCCTGGGTTCAATCCCCAGTACTGAGGGGTGGGGAAGACTGTGGACAATTCTTACGCACTGGACTAGGGATCAGAGACATTGTAATAGATCTTCACAACAAACAAATGTAATATGCTAAAATCATTCCACCCATGAACAAAGGGCTTGAGATGTCACACTAATGTCACCTTTGTTACACACAGCAGACCATAGTTTTCACTGACACCAAATAATACCTTTTAAAGGGTCTGTATGCCTGGATAATTTCCCAATCTGGATTAGCTTTATTTGAGAGCCCCATGACCCACCATAGCCCTCTCTTGCCCAGAAGCAAAGGGGATCCCTTGAGAATGTGGTGCTTAATTCTATATGAATTTAAACATTTGTGCCTTTTGTGCTATAACCCATAGCAGAATTACAGGAAAACATCAGGCCTCAGGCCTTCCCTTTGGAAGGCACAATAAGATACCACATTGAGGGGAATCAGGAAAGAAGGAGGGGGAAATGGTTGAAAAAGCTGTTTCATACAAAGAGCCCAGGGGACATCTAAAATTAAAGGTAGAGCAGGAAGTTAAATGTAGGAGCCTACATTCAAGGTGCACACTCAAACCTGGTCAGAGGTTACACTTTGTGCTACATTTAGATATTCTCCATTTGCCCTTCCACATCCAATCATCACTCTTTTTCCACCCTGCCACATCCCAGAAAGCTGACCTGTATGCACTATACACAGAGGCCTTCCACCTTCTGCCCTTGTCCTCTGGTTAGATTCAGTCAATGTGAGGCGCTAGCAGAACAGGGCAGGGGCACTGAGATGCTAAGTATATTATCCCTTTGATCCTTATTGGACAAGCAAAAGGATTTCTCTATCTAAGGCCAGTGTCTACCAGGCAGCCCCTTTTACCCCAGCTACAGTTGGAAGGTCTAGGAGTAATGATGGGCTCATGACCTTGCTGGGAATGAGGGTGCTTCACCATGCCTTGGTTGCCTTAACCCTGCCCACACCACCTTAATAAACATTCCTTTGTTAGACTCCTTCATTACACTTGAGTATGACTTGTGACCAATGCAGTTAACTGGTACCAACAATGATCCTAGGAAACAGAACCTCAAAAGTGAGATATATATTTGCTAAGTGTCCCCATAATCTTCCCAAGGAAGAAGGGGATGGCACACAGTGACATCATGATCATTCCAATTACCTCCTGTGCATGGTGTTACAGGATGGAGTGCAGATGGAGGGCAGGGTGTTGGAAATCCAAGTGGCTAATGAAAATGCTCACTTCAAAGATTTTAACATGGGCTGAAATTACTTCTGGCTGTTCTTGAGAATGTGCACAAAGCAAACGACAAGTTGAAAGCCATGAATTCCCAAATAAATGGGTAGAATAGATGGCTATTTTAGAGAGTCTATTATCTCTTATAACTGCCAAGCTGATAGGACTAAGGATCAAGACTAGAAGAACTGCAGAGCTAATTAAACTTACAACACTGCAAAGTCTCATACACTAACACAAGGCACACTGGCTAGAAAGCAAAATAACTCAGAAACATGGACTCAGACAGCTGAGAAGACACAGATGACACTGAAAAAACTGAACTCCAATTTAGCTCAAGTTCCCTGCTGAAAGCAGTTACCTGCATCCCTGAGGATACTGAGACTACCAATGCACCCATAAAACCCTTTGAGGTTGTTTTACAAGAGAACCCCAATTCTCTTCACTACCTACTCCCACCACCCTTTATTGCCTCATAACCCTAAATAACCCAGAAAGAAGTTCAAGTCCTACTCTGAAAGAAGACTGCCTTTATACCAAAAAAATCTGCAAAATCTCAACAACTTTTACCAGCAGCAGTCTTAGGAACACATATGGAGTACATTCAAACAGTATTAGACTACAATTAAACCTAAAATTGTAACCCTTTAGAAGGCCATAATCGTGTACTCTTGATTTTTCTCCAGGCTTTTCCGAAGAGTGATCCACAGCAATTCCCAAGGATTACTGTCCACTGAACCAAGGGAAATCTATTATCCTTCCATAGGTTACGGGATGGGATACTACCTCCGAACTGACACTAATGCCAAAATGTGGTCCACCAGTGATAGTGGGTCTCCCAGAGATAAGGTGAGAGATGAAGCTGGACTTGGTATCTTACAGTATGTCCAATGGAATCATAACCTTGCCTTTTGTTTATTTTCCTAGTCCTATAATTTTAGTGGAAATAAATACAATATTAACTGGCTAAAATCCCCACATTGGCTCCCTGCCCTATGTTATTACAGGAGAAAGGGCCATGCAGAAGCCTCTGACCAGCAGCAAGAGAAGAATAACAGTTGCAGACCCACTAAGGGTTTGACAACAACTACTGTCAATTTGGTTACTAGTGTAGAGCCCTTATAACTATTTTCCCTGTCCCAACTAAGAAAGTAACAAAAAATTATACCACATCCCTGTGAGCTCAGAAGTCAATACCACTATCAAAACCTTGAAAGGGGTTGTGGCTCAGTGATAGAACACTTCCCTGGCATGTGTGAGGCACTGGATTCAATTCTCAGCACCACATAAAAATGGATAAATAAAATAAAGGTATCGTGTCCAACTAAAATTAAGGGGGGAAAAAAACCCTTGAAGGTTGCAAGGGTGTTAAATTCTGTCGTATCCCCATTTAACTCACCTATTTACCTGAACCAAAGCCAGAAACATCTTAGAACATGACTATGGATTACCATAAATTTAATCAGATAGTAATGCCAACTGCAACTGCAATTCTAGATGTGATATTTTGGGTTGAAGAAAATCAGCACAACCCCTGGTATCTGATATATGACTAGTGACCTGGCAAATGCTTTCTTTTCTCATAGCATCAGCAAGGACAATGAGCAATTGTTTGCCATGAATACCTAATCCCTTTTGTTGTCTAACCTGACGGCCATGTTTGAATTGTCATAATAAAATAGTCTGGGGGGCCGTGATCATATTGATGGTCCATAGATCACCACACTGATATACTACATTATGGCACTGCCTTAATTGGACATAAAGAGCAAAAAGTACCAAGTACCCCGGAAACCTGTAGAAACACATAAACAAGTGAAGGGATAGGAGAAAAATTTCATGGAAGTTCAGGAATCTCCAAATCAGTGGTTTTTAGAATTCCACTTGTCTGAGGCAGGATGTCCTATCTCAAGTGAGAGAAACAGCCATACCTTGCCTTACTTAGCTGAGAAACAGGAAAAATAACTGTGTGCTTCCTAATTGGACATGCTGTTCTGACCCATCCACTAGAAAACTATGAAGATGTTAGTTTTTATTGAAGCCTATTCAAAGAGTGGGTTCTCTAACAATGAAAACTGCTCTAACCCTTGAGTCTCTGCCTTAGCACACCCAACTGTAGGAGAAATGACCTAATAGGGATTTGTTAAGGGGGCCTATAATAAGCATCAGGAGAATAAAGGCTGCAGATCCCTTAGGGTTTGCTAACAACTACTGTTCATTTGGTTTCTGACTTGTTACTAGGCCCTGGGAGAAATTAGATAGTTGCCTATGGAAAACCAAGAAACTGGGCAGTAAGAACATTCATCATGAACAAATCATTATTTGATTCTCCAAATCACAAAACCGGACATGCACAGCAGCATTCTAACTCAGTATAGTAAAAGCAAGATTGGGTGTATACAGGTTTGGCTGGTACATGTGAATTGCAGAGATAAATGGTACAGACCTCCATGGTGGCAGAGTTAGGATTTGAACCTGGTAGTCTGATTACAGGGCTCATTAGATCATATTGCCTTCACGTATATGCTTTAGAGTCTTCTAGGGATGAATGAAGGTTTAAAACCTTACATTTCTGTGTTTTGAGACAGAAAAAGGTCTCACTATATTGTCCAGGCTAGTCTTGATCTTCTGGACTTAAGCTAGCCTCCTGCCTCCATCTCCCAAATATCTGGGACTATAAACTACAGATTACACCACGCCCAGTTTTCATAAACTAACTTCTAAGTGGTTAAAAGTAAAATTGTGAAAAATTAACCCTAATATTATTATGAATTTAATGTATAATTATTCTATGAAACTAAAAGGAATTAAAATTCTATGAAATCATCCTCTGGTCAGGTAGCCAAATAGGATAAAATGAGACGGGGACTGACATAAAAACTCACAAATAAGAAATAACAGGACAAAAAACTACGTTGTTCATGTGGGAAGAAAAATTGAAAATTTCTGAGAGGTTCATAGGTATGCAGGGCTTTTCAAAAAGCAACAGGAGGGCTGGAGTTGTGGTACAGTCAGTGGTACAGTCCTTGTCTCACATGCGTGAGGCACTGGGTTTGATTCTCAGCACCACATAAATAAATAAAATAAAGGTATTGTGTTCATCTACAACTAAAAATTAAAAAAAAAAAAACAGGAAAAAGATCAAATTCTACTCTGCTGGTAAGGCACAAGATAATAACATACAGGAGCAGCTGACTTGCTCAGGAGTAGGTCACAAGGCCCCAAAGAGACAAATTCATCAGATGCTAACCCATAATGGAAAAATTAATCTGACTATCCACCTCATGAATCAATTCAGACAAGTCCAACAAGACAGAAATAAATAGGTCGAAAAAGACTTTCAGAGGTCAGCCAGATCTTAGGAAGGACAGTGAATTTGCAAGGGTAATGTAATAACTAGTAAATACTATATAATGCTTCCCATCTGGGGGCAATTTTGCCCTGAGGGGATATTTGGCAATGTCTGGAGACTTTCAGATCTCTTAACCTGGCAGCAAGGCAGGGGTCAGGAAAGATGCTAAGCATCTACAAGGCCCAGGACTGCATTGTTTTTGTTGTAGGGGGTCTATAGGAAAAAAAAAATAAAAAAATCTGGTCCAAAATGTCAACAGTAGTGAGATCAAGAAACCAGCATTTATTGAGCACTACCACCAGGCCTGTTATAAGCATCCACATCTAACACCTCACACAATCCACACAGCAACCTCTGAGGTAAATATCATTATTCCCATTTTATAGATGAAGAAGAAAGCTAGGCTATGAAAAGCACTTCCAAATGATTACACAGCTGTGGATGGCAGCATCCTGACCCAAGAGCCCAACTCACACCATGTCCCTCAATTTCTTATCCTACTATTGTATGCATCCTCTCATAGCAAAGGCAGATTTTGATTCTGTCACCAAGAAGAGTTGGAGTTTGGGCAGCAATGGCAGGAGCACCAGGCTCTTGACTTTCCTCTCTTGAAACATCACATGCAGGCATCTACACAATAGCTTGGTAGAGAGCTGGCCCCATCACAAAGACAACCAAGGGCTAAATTATGAAATAAAGAAGACACAAGAAATGATGCTGTTTAAGGACCTTGGTTTTAGAAAAGGAAGGGGGAGTTTATCTTTTTTCAAAAAGCATTTATAGATTAAATTTTTTTTTAAATTTGGAGCTATAAAAAGTAGGAATATAAGTGGCACTCTGTGGTGGAAAATCACCCAAATTCTTACGTTAAAATTTTGTTGATTCAAATACTTCTTAAAATTTGTGTACAATGAATAAAAAAAAATGCTCCTTAAAAATAAATGGACATGTTGGGTGCAGTGGCACATGACTTTTTCCAACAGGCAGGAGACCTGCGAAACCAAGGCTAGCCGCCTGGGCAACCTAACAAGACCCTGCCTTAAAATAAAAAATAAAAAGGGTGGGAGATGTAGCTCAGTGGTAAAACACCCAGGTTCAATCCCAGTACTGCAAAAATAAATAAATAAATAAATAAATAGTCATCACTCAAGACTTTTTAAAAGCAATTTTCCCTTTACTTTTTTATGTCATTTAATCTATTATATGCTGATTACTGTCCTGAATCTTACTCATCTTTGAAACAGTAAAAAAAAAGAAATAAATAAATAAGAAGGGTAAAAAATTCTTCTGCTTTCGCCTCTAAAAAAGAAGTGTTACTGAATCCTATTTCCTTCACATATCAAAGACTAGTGGATCCTACTCAGATTATAAAGTAGATGTAAGTTATCAGTATTCACTCTTAACCTAATATGGCAATGAGAGAGGATCGAAGATTTACAACAAAGAACAAAGAGAAATAAGGACAAGACTGTCCCAAACAAAAGGAATTAGGCTTGAAAGAACTGTAAGTTTTCTTCAGCAGGAGCACAGAACTGGGTACCACTATTTGAGAACAATGGTACCTAAAGGTGGAAGTTAACAGGAAGACACAAAAGAAAACCCATGCATGTAGAATGCAACACTACAAAATTTCTAGAAGATAACAGAAGAAAAACTAGGTGACTCTAGGTGTGGTGATGACTTTGTAGATACACCAAAGGCATGTTCCTGCAAAGAATGTCAAGAGAATAGAGGACAAGTCATGAACTAGAAGGAAGTATTTGCAAAAGATATTCAGTAAGCTGGGTGCTGTGATGCATGCCTGTAATACCAGTGGCTCAGGAGGCTGAGGCAGGAGGATTGCAAGTTCAAAGCCAGCCTCAGGAACTTAGCAAGACCCTGTCTCAAAAATAATTAAATAAATAAATAAATAAATAAATAAATAAAATGAGCTAGAGATGTGACTCAGTGGTTAAGCTCCCCTAGTGTTTAATCCTTAGAAAACATAAATAATTAAAAAATTTAAAAACCCTGTGGGTGGGGGAAGGCATTCAGTAAAGGATTGTTACCTATAATATATTTAAAAACTCTTAAAACTCAATATTAAAAAATAGCCTAATTTAAAAATGGGCAAAAGATCTTGACAACTCACAAAAGAAATTATACAGTTGACAAATAAGTATATGGAAAGATGCTGCCTACCATATGTCAAGTGAAAAGCAAATTAAGACAAGAAGATACCAATACAAACCTATCAGAATGACCAACTTCCAGAAAACTGACAACATCAAAGGCTGGTGAGAATGGGAGCAACAGGAACTCTCATTCATTACTGGTGAGAATGCAAGATGGTACAGTCACTCTGGAAAACAATTTGGCAATTTCTTACAATACTAAAATAAACATTTACTGCATAATCCATAAGTTGTGCTCCATGGTACTTACTCAAAGGAATTAAAAACATGTCCACACAAAAACTTGCAGGTGGATATTTATAGCAGATATATAACTGACAAAACTTAGAAGCAATCTAGATATCCTTCGGTAGATAAATGGATTAACTGGTACATCCAGACAATGGAATATTTTTACTCACTATAAAGAAATGAACTATCAAGTATGAAAGCCATGGAGGAAACTTATATACACATCACTAAGTTGACAAAGCAATCTGAAAAAGTTTCACACTGTATGTATCCAACTATTTGGCATTCTAGAAAAGGCAAAACTCTGGAGAAAGAGTAAAATGATTAATGGTTGCCAGGAGTTGGGAGGAGAACATATTGAAAGGATGAATAGACACAGAACAGAGGATTTTTTTTTTTTTTTTGTGGTGCTGGGGATCGAACCCAGGGCCTTGTGCTTGCAAGGCAAGCACTCTACCAACTGAGCTATCTCCCCAGCCCAGAACAGAGGATTTTTAAGGTATAATCTGTATGACTCTTAATGGCAGATAAATGCCACTATCCATTTGCCCACAACCATAGAAATGTACAAAAGCAAGAGAGAACCCTTATGTAAAACTATGGACTTTGGGTGTTTATGTTAATGTAGGTTCATCAATATAACAAATGAAACACTGTAGTGGGGGATGTGATAATGGGGGAGGCTATGCACATGTGAGGTAGGGGGCATATAGGAAATTCCCATACCTTCCTCTTAATTTAACTGTGAAACTGAAACTTCTCTAAAAATAATAAGTTAAAAAGGCACAATCCCTGGGCATGGTACAGAAATCAGGTGGGAACTAGTTTGGGAACTGGAGACTAATCCAGGAAATAAGAAAAGGGATTAGAGTAGAGGGGAAAGGGATTATTCATTTTAAATTACATTAAAAGCCACCTTCCCAGGAAATTCAAACCCCAAAATAACTGATTTTTGGTACTGAATGTCTACTGTAACAGTATTTAATCTGTGTCTGTTTATTTCCGCCTCTCAGGGTACTAGCTCCAAACATATCTGAAATGTTTCAACAGAAACAAAGCACATCTTTGTCACATCTGTAAATTAGGTTCAAAGCAGAATAGATTAAAAATCCAACAGGATCTGTCAATGAAAGATACATATTAACCTTCTCCCCTTCCCTCAAACACATCACATGATGAATCAGATACAACTTTTCCTGTTTTCCTTCCTTAACAACATATCCTTCCTTTAATTCCCGGTCTACCCACCTCTGGTTTTCCCTCATTCTGTAATCACAATTAGTTATGTTTTCCCTGAGCTTATCATACCTCAGATTTGAAAGATCTTTTATTTATCCTGATTCTTAAGAAAAGTGATAAAGGAGTTTAAAACAATAAACCAATATACGTACAAAAAAAATTAGCTATGTTGGGACAAACAATAGAGAACAGTGTGAATTCAACAATTTGAAAGCGATGTCCAAGAACCTCAACAAAGTCACAGAGACCTACGGAGTCCCTGAAACTGGCTCTATATTTATTACATTCAGGGAGGGGAATGAGTAAGGGGGTGAAAGTAGACAACCCTTTGTTTTCCATACTAGAATTAAAACTACCAGGATAAGGAGGAAAGCCCTATACTTACTCCAACATGCCTCCATTGGTGCAGAATCTACAGGGTAGGGACCCTAGCAGTGGCAGCAAGTTTGTGCCCTATCCTTCTCTGCCTTCCAAGTTCACTGGTCTCAATCACAAGAACAGCTGTACTCTTCCAGCTTCCCAAGCTTTTCCATTCAGAGTCACACTTCTCCTAGCACATCTTGCAGGCAGATGTGAACTCAGAAATCTCCAAGGACAATTCCTAGAGGACTGTCATTACTGGCAGAATGAGGAGGCCTAGGGTAAAGCTGGTTGTGACTGTGGAGGCTGTGTGAAGAATTTGGACTGAGGTATCAAAGACAAAACAAAACCTACAGAGTCAACAATCACCACCAAGTCTCAAAGTCTTTTTGGAAAACCTTGATCTATATCTGCTTCTGTTCTAACGCCCTTACAATCCTTCCACAGTAGCCAGAGTGATGTGAACTGGATAATTCCAACCCATTTATATCTTTTCCATGACTTTCCACTGCCCCTAGAATAAAATCCAAACTGAAAGACAGCCTACAGACTACTTGCCCAGCTACATCCACTGGGCTTCTTGCCCTCTGTTCAGAAGACTCCCTTTAGAACAACCTTCTCCCTAGTTTGCACACACACACCAAACTTTTTCCCATCTCTAGTCTGTCTCTTGTACCTATGGTCCCTTCATGTGGGATGATTTCCCCTCAGCTCTTCACACAGAGGCCTTTGTTCAAATGTCACTTCTTGTGATAAACCGTACTAAACACTGTAACTAAAATGTTCCCTCCCCAATTTATCTTCTGCCATCATCCTGCTTATTTCCATTTTAGAATTTATGGACTGCTTCTAGGATTGTATTTTGCTTGCTTATTCAAAGGTTCCCTAACTGGGGTGTAGGAACTTTGACCTATTCACTGCCATGTCCCTAGAAGGCCCTAATAAATATTTATTTAATTTATTCATTTAACAGGTAAAAGAGACATGCTTAGAAATTCGACTTGTCAAATTATGCCAGTGAGATCTTCAAAGTAAACAGTGCTTCATCATTCCTTCGTCAATCTCCTAAATCATCACTTTCTGCCTCTTTACTGGGTCACCCCAGTATACTAATAGGCTATGATAGCTTAATAAAATCCTCCCTAAAAATACAGATTTACTTCTGTAACAGTTACTTACATAGTGCTCACCATGTGCTGGGGATGTATCCCTAGTCTGTGCCCCAATTTTAATTACTTAACACCTTTAGCATTTTAAAAACAAGAATCAGGATAAACACAGATGCTTACATAGTATGGTAAAAGGAAGCTTCACTCCAGAGCAAGTATTTGCTTTCAAAATTCTTCTCATGGTAAAACTGTGTTAGCACACTAGAAGACATTTTCCAAAGCACACAAATTACAACCAATTACCTATTTAAATTATAATATCTACAATGACATTGTAGCACATTTGAGCTAAGTCCTTTTATTGGCTATATTATTATAAAATATGTAAAATTGTATCTTAAACGTTTTAACAGTTCAAAAATTAGGACCTCTATGTGCATTTTCCCTACTAACTCCCTCCTATCAGTAGAAACTGCAGCTTCGCCTAGAAATGATGAAATAAATTTACTTGTACCTATAAGTACTCAAAATCAAGAACAAAGAAAATAAGGCTAATGCATGCCCTAGAATGGAAAAACCCAGTTAAAGTTTGCAAGATAACAAGATAAAATTAAATGTCAGAAACATCTACAGAAATCCTTAAATTAAGTATTGATCTGAAAGTCACAAGTAAAAGAAAAACACTGACTCGAATGGAATATGTGCAAGGAGATGGCTGTAATGTAAAATTAGGTAAAACGTGTTAAACCAAATGCAGATATCAAACTTAACTGTAAGACTGAACAACAGAAAAATTCAAGTATCTTCTATCTACCACCTTTCTCTGAATAACTAAAAAACTTCTGGCATATATGTTCATATATCTGGAAATAAATGAAGAAAAAGGAGTGAACTTTTTTTAGATTAAACAATGAAAGGAGGTAAATTAATTCCCACAAGACCAGAGAAGAGATTGTTCAGTCCTATTCAGTTCAAAAAACAAAACAGAGAAAGAGTATAATGTGTGCCCAAAGATATAAAACAAAATATAATTTAGGAATAATACTTCACAAGAAATTCAAAGCTATAGACGTTGCTCCATAAAGTCTGCCTTGTCCCAACGGTTTCCTGAGTAAGATTACTGTGTATGTTTTTAACATTTGACTATGTAAGTGTTGGGTATGTTGCTTTTCCTATACCCACCTGCTTCTACAAACTCAGACCTGGATATCTTCATTTTTATCTTTTGACTTAATACTGAATTTCCCCTGTCATTTTCTTTATATGTCCATCTTGTAGAAATAAATGTTGCAGTTCAATCTTAATAATTTAAAGGTCTATTAAACAGAACTTTAATTTTATTTTATTTAAAAAGCAGCCAAGTGGATGTGGGTCTTATATTTCCTTTAAAAGTAACTGAAAAGAAAACAAATTAAAGGAAAAGAGATAACAGGAATTTTTCTGTGTGTGCTTCCTGGAATTTATGTGTGTGCTTCTTGTCCTTCAGTTTATATTCAGCAAAAAAGAAAAGAAAAATGCTCAAAGAATTACAATTCAAAGTAGAATGTGATAAATTCCCTTGAAAGTCATCAGAACTCAGAGGAAGACAAAACCACCTTCAACTAAACTTATCTACTACTGTGGGGGGACGCTCGGAGGATGAGCACACAAAACCGAAAGGGCAGCAGAAGCCTTCAGCTCAAACAGGGAAAAGCTATTATTAGTCCAGTTTATCTGAACAACTACCTACACTGGGGAAAAGTCCAAATCATTAATTAAAAAAAGGAGAAACTGTTATGAAGCAATACTCATTTCCGGACTATGTAAGATGCTGCCATTAAAGCTTTATCTTACTTTCATGTTTATAAACCTAAGTTGGAAATCACTGTTTTTATCTATAGGAGATATAGCCTAAAAACGTGGATTTGAGATCACATTGTAGGGAGTTTTGAATGCCAGGTTTCTCACTGTGGATCTCATTCTGCAAATGAGGATGTGAAAGTATTTGAAAAGGGAACTGCAAGACTGTAGATGTAGAAGATGGAATGAATAAAGGGACACAAAGAAAGATGGGCTCGGCAACAACATGAGTGTCAGGTTCACAAAAAACTGACAGGTGAAATATTGTATGTGGGTGCAAGATAGGAGGAAGAATTAAGATCGCCTCAAGGTTTTATTCCTGGGTAACCAGGAACTAGAAGTGGGGTGGGGGGGCAGGGCAAAATGATAGTGAATTAGCTTAAGTAATTACTAGTCTTGTTAGAAATGTCTACATCAGATCCACACATCTGATACATTCTATGTGCTAGGCACTGCTTCCAGGGACTTAGGATACAGCAGTGAACACAACTGGGAAGCACCCTTAGCCACATGGAACTTACCCTCTAGTGGCAGACAACTGATAATGAGTAATTATATAAACAGGTAAATATATATTATAGGATGTGTGGGGTTGTGTGCAATTTTAAATAAGGTAACATCTGAACAAATACCCAAAGGTGAGGGAGTGAGCTATGCAAAGAGCTGAGGAAGAGTCAGCAACTAACACCTCAATATCTCAAAATAATTTCATTCCAAAATGCTTTTGAAGTTAGCAGGAACATTGCAACACACTTCTTCAGGACCCAGACCTATTTCCTTGGGCAAGCATTCAGGGTTCCATTTCCTGACTCTATCCTGTCTAATTAAGAAAACGTCACCAATAACACAGTGATAACAAACTGCCAAGTAGGTCAATTTGTTTATACTGGCCATTTACATTCTGTACATATGAGAAAAGGGCTACAATTTAAACAACAAAACCAAAGCACTGTTAGAACATGTTTGTACAAAACTTAAGAAGACAATCATCTTGTTCTCAAAGCAATAATTGATGTAGCAACTTTGAGACTTGTGATTTCAATCAAAGGTGCTGAAGAATGATTATGAATCATGCAATTAAGCTACCAAGCAGGATGTTGCTGAGAGAAAAACCATTCATGGTACCATAAAACTGTCAAAAATAAAAATAGTAACTATCATTAAAACTAGAAGTTATCCTTCTGATTTTACAATTCCTTGATCAGTATAGCTGAATCCCAGTCTAAGTTTGGCCATTGTTGATTCTGGGTCTCTGGCACCACATCTTTATCTGTAATGACCAGCTAGTCTGATTTTTCATATCCCTTTAAATTCTGAGAGTCTATGTAGCAAGCCATGATGTCTGTTTGCCTATTTTGGATGCTCTGGTTTACCTACTCTTGCAATAATAGAATAAGCGCCTAGATTAAACAGAATAATTCATAAGTTCTGTATAAAGTGACAGGAACTGTTTCTAAACAATCCTCAACTCGGTACTTAAAATGAGGCTACATTCACTTAGAAGTGATACTTTTTTCATATCTCTTTTAGAACAGCCTTCAAGACTGAGGTGTCTGAGGGTTGGAGGTTTAGTTAGGTGGTATAGCACTTGCAGAAGGCCTTGAATTTGGTTCCCATCACTGCCAAACAACAATAACAAAAGACGGGTATCAGTACATTCCAGAGTGGATATGATTTAGAACAAGGAGGATGAGACCTCTTCTTGTAGAACCCATCTTACAAAAACTGTTCCAAAGTAATCCCCAAACATTTCTAGCAATGCCTCTAAGGAAAAGGTGTAGGTTTTCCGGTGATGACAAACTTTGGAGATTAATGATCATCTAAATACATAATAAAGAAAAGAGCCAACACTCATTGTTGCCAAGCATTAGGCAACAATCTCTCAATCTTTACAATCTTGTAAGTTTGGGACATATGCGAGCACTAGGGCATAGAGAAAGTTTTTACAGTTAATTAGTTGACTCGAACCCAGACATTCCAGCTTCAAAGCTGAAATACCTAATATTCCCATGATATATTTATTCCCTGGTGCCCTTGTTTAAATAACAGTCCTATTACCAATCTCACCTTTCTCGCAAACTGAACAGTCAATATAAAGCCATCCCGCAAGGTCACACTGCAAAAGTTTCTCCTACAGTCCTGAACCACGGACTATAAATGTATTTTAAAGAATAAAAGAACTTAACAAGTACCTGAGATTTCTCGAGATTTGAGGAGGAGGTGTGTGTGGATCAACTCAAAAGTTCTCTGTTCGGGAGCAAAGTGCTGCGAAGCTAGAGCACCACCTGCTGCGGGCCCGGCGGCGTCTCCAGCTTCAAAGTTCACCCCAGGGGGTCGCCCGACCGCCCGCGCCCAGCCTGCCTCTCCAACTACGCGCGCGGAAATGGCACCCTGCCAGTTCTCCCAAAACACACCTGCCCTGGGGGCGCCCGTGGGGTCCCTACACCTGGCCAGTGCAGTACTGAGACCCCCGGGTTCCCCGCACGAGCTCGGCGAGCTACATGCTTACCTTCGGGTACACACCTCCGGCGCGTGGCGACAGGGAAGCGCCACACCACAGCTGCGCCACACTTGGCCGGGCGCTGCACCTCGCCGCGCCACCCGCTCCCAGCGGCGAACGCCTAGCTCGGCGCCCGGGCCCAACCTCCAGGCCCCGCCCCTCAATGCAGGGCCCGCCCTCACCAAATCACAGGCACCGCCTACCTACCGAAGGGGCGGGTCCTCCGCTCACTCAGCCCCGCCCCCAGCACGCTCGGGGCGCTAGGGCTAGAGAAGCGCAGGCAGGGTCAAGTCGGGGGAGGCCATAAGTAAATATAGGCAGTGTGCGGGAAGCCTGGGCATGTGTAGCACCGGGGGAGGAAGGGCTGGATGCCGACAGACAAAAGAGCGAAAAGGGCAGCGAGCTCCACCAGCGGAAGATAAGAAAGAGGCTTGAGAAGGGAAAGACAAAGCACTTTCCCCAGGTTCCAGCCAAGACGTAGGACCAGTTGAGATCTTAAAACAAAGTTCACTCATTCAGGTCATCGGCATACTCTCTCCTCAGGCAGAATAGAAGTCACACACGAATTCGGGGTTTCAAGAGTGAGAAGTCATTGGGAATGGTATTCAGAGGGGCTAAGAACAGAAGTAATGCCTTTACTAACACCCTTTGCACGTCCTGGTGCTTCCTTTTAAAAGACACTGACTCCCAGAAAGAATCCTCACCCTAGGCTTGAATTAATGTTAATGATTTCCTCTCACCTTAAACAGATCAGGCACAGTGGGAAAAAGGAAACACTTTACCCCAGGCAGGCCGAATATGGCATATCTATATAAAAATTGTAGGAGGCCATTGTTTTTGACCAAGCTCTTGCACTAGATCCCAACAGACCAGACTAAAAATCAAAACGTTATTACCCATGATGAAGTTCCACATCACCAAATGCAAACTAAGTTGGGTTTGTGTGTGTGTGTGTGTGTGTGTGTGTGTGTACTGACTAGGGATTGAACCCAGGGGCACTCTTCCACTGTTTATACCCCAGCCTTTATTTTTCTTGCTAAATTGCTAAGGATCTTTAAATTGCTGAGGAGCACGTGTTCCTCTTTGTCTCAGTTTTCCAAATTGCTGAGAAAACAGGCTTGTGCCAACTAAATTTTTATCTGATCTAGGGGAGGAGGGGTGTAGGGGTGGAGGTGGTATGAGAGAGCCAACTTTCCCCAAACAGGTCAAATCAGCATGACAATGAAGTTCCCTCACTTTAATCCTTATATCCATTAATCCCTAAAAAAAGTAACTGGAAGTAATCTGTTAATTTATCAATTTATCAGTTACTTTTCCATTGTTCTGTTTCTCTGCCCCCACTTTACAAGGAAAGCAACTTTCCAAATGATCATTCTGCTTTTTGTTCTTTAATTCTATTTTCTATAGTCCTTCCCCTCGGTTCACTGGGACATTCTTTCTATGATAGGTAAGTAGATAGATGGAGTTTATATAATATTAATTAGAGAACTGCAAAATAAACCAATTAATATCTTTATTTAACTAAATTGTAATATTTTACATGGATATTCATAGTGTACTACTTAGAAAGTTGGTAACTGGGTGTATAAATAAAGGGAAAGAAGATTAATTTTATTATTTCAACTATGAATGCATCCACGTTTGAAAAATCAAGTCAATAACTGATTTGATTAATAATTGAATCAAGACAGGGAAACAGGCCTCGCTTTGCCAACAGGCAGGACTGACACACAGAAAACTATACTATATGAATTTCAGAAAAATACCAGGAGGCCAACCTAGCTGCATGGACTTAAAGAAAGTCAGAATATCTGAAGCTCTCAATTTGCACATTATTAAAATAAGGGGATTCAGCCAGGTGCCCTTCCACACATTTGAGTTTATCCTGCCAGGCTCAACTCAAAAAAGGTTCAAGAAATGTTCGTCAGGGTTCATCAGGGCTATTACATTCAGGAACCACACAGAGAAGGTCGGAATTTTTAGCAGAAGTCTCCTTCTGGGATCTCTGGGATCAGTTCATTCAAGCTCTCCTTTCTGACTTTCCGTTTGTAATAATAAAAGTGTCATTCTTGTCCTAGCTCAAAAGCTTTGACTTCTTTTCTCTCAATCTTGACATTTAGTCTCAAGGTCCTTCACTTTCTCCTTTACAGAGTCCTTTAATTACTCTTCCCATTTTCATTGACATCTCTGTATAAAGTACAAATTCGAAGAATTTTTGATCTTCAAATTGACCCTAACCTACCTTTTCCACTTAATCTCCAACTTCTCTCTTGTGTACACATTGGTGTCTCCTCACTGTACAAGTATTCACAACATACAGCTAACATTCCTGCCACTGTACATGTCTAACCACTACTTCCCAGTTCAGAATAACCTCTGCTCAGTCCCAGCTGCTGGTACCAACACAAATACTCAGCTCAGGTGCCTCTCTTTACAATAAAATACTACAGTATTTTATTAAGATCTGCACCACTTAACCTGGCACTTAGCAGAGCTACCCTGGTTTTGTTATTTTTGTTATTGTTATTTAGAGTATTTATCTCTAAAAACTAAGCTGTAAATCACTTACTAGATGTACAAGCCCCAGGCAATCCCAGCAGAAAAATCTATTTTCAATAGCTGAAGAAGCCTAAAAGAAATTGTATATCCATCTACAATTAGGCTTTTAAGGTTACCTATAACAGTAAGATTCTCTATTTTTGAAATATTATGTTACAGTAACACCAGTTACTTCATTCTAACCAAAAGCTTTGGTTGGCAGTTATAAGTGACTGATGTATAAAAATTGGAAAAATAAATTTTTATTACATAAGACTCGTTGGAAGACTAGATCTTTGAGATTCCTGGAGATAAATAAAAAATAAAAAATAGTCTATCTGCTCTTTGTCATCCATTGCCCTAACAAGTTATATGCCCACAGTAAATGCTTTAAAATACATGAATCAATCTATGATTATTTTAAACTTTTCTCATGTTCTTTTTTTTCTTTCTCATGCTTTCTTGCTGTAACTAAAACAATGGTTTTTTTTTTCTCCCACGCAAATAAGATAGAATTTCCCCTTATATTTTCATAGAAATTCTCAAGAATAAGACAAGAATCACACAGCACTTCTTGGAGCTGGACTAGAACACTTTTCAGTGTCTAGAAATAAACCCTCAACTCATAATAAATCCCCTACATGAGGGAGTTCTACATACTATTAAGATCTCCAGAAAGTAAATTTTCCTTAACCGCAGCCTTACCCAGATGGCACAAGTAGAGGCAGAACCACGTTTGCAGAATGACTACCAAGTAAGAGTGAAAACTGATTTGCAATCTATCAATGGCTCCTTGTATTTTGAAAATGTCACCGGCACATTTCAAGGAGGTCCCAGAGCTCTGAAGTCTGGCCCAAACAATCTATAAATCACTACTCACAGCAAAACTTCATAATGTTCTAGAGATTTAAGAAGTACTAAATGGGACTGGGGTTGTGGCTCAGTGGTAGAGCACTTGCCTGGCATGTGAAAGGCACTCACATGTTCAATCCTCAGTGCCACATACAAATAAATGAATAAAACAAAAGATCCATCAACTACTAAAAAAAAATTTTTTTTAATTACTAAATAGGCAGACTAAATAAAAGCTACACACTTTGTTTTACAATGTGGTTGTACCAAGGCAATTGGTTATATAGACTTTTGGAACTTTTGTCTTCCTCTCCTTGAAATGTGAAGTGACTATTAACAATAGAATTTTGAGGGACTTCTGAATTCAGCCAAGATTGAGTAGCAAGGACTAGATTGACCTTCCCACCTGAACCAACCAAAAGGAAAAAATAAGCAGACAAAATAAATGAAACAAAATTTTTCAGACTATTGGATATTATGCAATGAAAGCAAGTGATCCTCAGAGATGGAAAATAAGCAAGTTTATCCCAACTTGCTACATTCAGAGAGCTTACAGGGATGGGGGAGGGAATTCAGGAGAGCCCAAACAGACTCTGAGTTGAGCAAATAGAACTGGGAATCCAGAGAGAACAAGATAGCCAAATTTCACAAGGCAGAGTATAAGAGACAATTAACTGCACAGAGAACCCCAGAGATTTCCAGGAGGGTTCTCCTTGAGAACTTTACAGTGCTCATCAGTGCATGCATGTAAAAACAAACAAACAAACAAACAAACACAAAACAAAACAAAAACTATGAAAGGTCCAAGAGATAAACCATTTGAAATTATTAGAGGGAACAATAGTGGGCACTTACACAGAGGACCAAAAATCATTGCTCTTTCCAGCAGGCTGACTAGAAAACCTCCTAGTTCCATGGGCAAAGTGTTCAGAAGAGTCTTGACTAAGTATGAGGAAGAATTCACTCTAGACTAGATGCTGTTTGTGTCTTGCCAATAAAAATCATAGAAATAAGATCCAAAAGGATCAAACAATTTCTAAGTAATTTAACTCCATCTCAAATTCAAGTACTTCGTGGGAAAACAAAAATATCCAGCACTCAAAACTGAGTTCACAATGTCTGACATTCAATAGTCAGTACTGAATAACAGGCATTCGGTATCACAAGTCATGCAAAGAAACAGAAAAATATGATCCATTGTAAGAAGAAAATTCAATCACTAAAACTGATCCACAACCTATCTAGATGTTAGAATTAGCACCCTAGAACATTAAATAAGTTACTATAATGCTAATATACTAAACAAAGTTAAGTAGAGATAAGGAAAGTATAAAATTATTTAAATTCAATTTCTAGAAATAAAAATAATCTATAAGGTGAACATTATAGCAGGTGAGATTAATAAAAGATTAGACATTACAGAGAAAAAGATTAGTGAACAGCAAGAGAAACTTTCTCATGAACTATAGAGACAAAAAGAATTAGAAATAAAAAGTCAAAAATGAGCTACAGCTGATAAGTGGATGATGATACATAAGTGAGGATGGTTAGGGGTAAGAGAAGAATGGGGGAACTTTGGGTTGTGTAGAGGGAAATGGGGGTGAGGGGGATGGGGGGAGGAAAGATAGTGAACTGAGATATCATTACCCTATGTACATGTATGATCACATGAATGGCGTGAATCTACATCATGTACAACAATAGAAATGAAAAGATATACCCCGTTTGTGTACAATCAATCAAAATGCAGTCTGTAAAAATAAAAAAAAATTTTTAATTTTAAAAATGAGCTATGAGGGGCTGGGATTGTGGCTCAGTGGTAGAGCACTTACCTAGCATGTGCGAGACACTGGGTTCGGTCCTTAGCACCACATACAAATAAAGCTTCATCAACAACTAATGAAAAAAAATTTTTTTAAATATGAGCTGTGGGTAACTTGTAAACAGCCCTAAATACTTGTAATTGGAGACCCTGAAGGAGAGGATAAAGGTGGTTTGTGGGAGAGGATCAGAAAAGACATCTGAAGAAATAATGGCAGACATTTTCCAAATTTGATGAAAACTGAACTCACAGATTATATAAGTTCAGTGAATTTAAATTCTAGGAAAATGAAGAAAATGACACCAAAATACATCATAATGAAATTACTGAAAACCATAGATTTAAAAAAAAAAAGCTGCTGGATATAGTGGCCCATGTCTGTAATCCCAGCAATTTGTGAGGCTGAGGTTAGTCTGGGCCTCCTCCTCCTTCTCCTTGAACAAGAAATGTTCAAGGAAGCCCTACAAACCTAAGATAGTTTATTCATATTTCTGGAAATATAGATGTGCACAAGAAATAAAAGAGTACTGGAAATAGTAAAAATGATGATAAATATATTTTTATAATGTAAATCTCCTTAAAATAACAATTATTTAAAAAATGATAATAATTTGTTGTGGATTTTATAGCCAATATATGAGTACAATGACATTAGTAGAATAAAGGCTAAGAGAAGAAACATGAAAATTAACTATTCTAAACATAAGTATCCTATAAGTAATGTATTATAATTCAATTGAAGATAGACTATAATAAATTAAATTTGTATACTTAACACCTAAAACCATTAGTAAGAGGAAAAAAAGAAGTTGTAACTAATAAGCCAACCAAGGAGATAAAGTGGAATTGCTCAATCCAAAACAAGGCAGAAAACAAAGAAAAAAGGACATAACACATAGGTCAAATAAAAATCAAAGAGCAATATGACAAACTTAAACTTGACTCTCATATACATAATGGCATCAAATTTCGTGGTAAAAACATCCAGTTAAATAATCCGTCACACTGAATTTTAAAAAATCCAAATATATACTACCTACCAAAAAAAAAAAAAAAAGACCCTGCACTTCAAATATGAAAACACAAATAGATTAAAAGTAAAAAGTTTGAAAAAGATATGCCATGTTAATGCCACATATTAATATGCCAAGAATATTTCAAAATAAACACTATTACTGGAGAAAGAGAAGATCATTTTGTAATGATAAAAGTCAATTTATCAAGAGACTATAATAATCCTAAACATTAATTCACCTAATAACAGCTTCAAAATAGATGAACAAAAACTGAAACAACTTAGAGGAGAAATAGACACATCCACAATTATAGTCAGAGGTTTCAAAACCACTCTCATAATATTAGCACAAGTAGAAGGAACCACAGCAGAAATATGGAAGACCTAAACAACACTACACCCTTCTTAACCTAATTGATATGTACATAACACCCTCAAACATAAAACTACATATTATTTTCAAGTGTATACAGATATTTACCAAGACAGACCATGTCTGTGTCATATAACCAGTTTCAATAAACAACAAAAGATTCACATCATATAAAAGTATGTTCTTTAATAAAATGAAATTAAACTAGAAATCAACAGCAGAAAGATGTTTGGAAACTCTCCAAATATTTTACATCAAAATATATGATTCTAACAACCCATGGATCAAAGAAGAAATAAAAGAAAAATTAGAAAATATTGTACTGAATGAAAATGAAAATACAACTTACCAAACTTTTAGATAGCATTAACACGGTAATTAGAAGGTAATCCCATGTTGGAAAAGAAGAAAAGTCTTGAACAATGAACTCAGCTTCCGCCTTATAAAACTTAAAAGAGAAGAGCAGGGGGCTGTGGCTATAGCTCAGTGATAGAGCACTTGCCTAGCAGGTGTGAGGCACTGGGTTCAATTCTCAGCACCACATAATAAGTAAATAAATAAATAAATAAAAGTATTGTGTCCATCAAAAACTAAAAAAAAAAAAAACAAAAAATTAAAAAAATAACAAATTGATCCAAAATGGGAGAAAATATTTGCAAATCATATATCTGATAAAAGTCCAGAATTCAGAATCTATAAAGAATCTGTGCAACAACAAAACTCAAACAACAAAAATTCAACAAAAACAAACAAAAAACCCAATATGAAAATGCGCAAATGAGGTCGGGGGTTGTGGCTCAGTGGTGGAGCGCTTGCCTAGCATGTGTGAGGCAGTGGGTTCAATTCTCAGCACCACATATAAATAAATTAAATAAAGGTCAATTGACAACTAAAAAAATTTTTTTTTAAATGTAGGCAAATGACTTGACTAGATGACATATTTCCAAAGAAAATATACAAACAGCCAAGAGGCACTTGAAAAGATGCTCAACATCATTACTCATCAGGGAAATGCAAAACAAAGCCACAGTGAGATACCCACTAGGATACCCACTAGGAGAGCAAGGACAAATAAAAAACAAAGTGAGGATGTAGAGAAATTAGAGCTCTTGTACACTTCTGGTAGAAGTGTAAAATAGTGTGGCTGCTGTGGAAAACAGTTTGGTGGTTCCTCAAAAAGTTAAACATACAATTACCATATGACCCAGTAATTCCGAACATTCTCTGGAATATATCCAGTATTCACTGGATATAAACCCTAAAGAACTAAAAACAGGCACAACACTCAAAACAAATACCTGTATGTGCACGTCCACAGCAGCACTATTTACAGAACCCTAGAGGTATAGACATTCAAATGTCCATCAGTGGGTGAATAGATAAACAAATTGGGGTATATACATTCGATGGAATATATTCTGGATTCTAGAACTTTATATGATATTTTCTCCCACTTTGGTTCAATTTGCTCTTCTTTTTTTTTTTTTTTTTTTTTTTTTGGTTTTATAAGGTAGAAGCGGCAGTCATCAATTCAAGACTTTTTTCTTTTCCAACATGAGCATTACCTTCTAATTACTGCCTTAGTGCCAGTCATAAAAATGAATGAACATGCTACAACGTGAATGAACCTTAAAAATATTATGGTAAGTAAAGGAAGCCAGACACGAGAGATCACAACTGTATGATTTCATTGATATAAAAGATAATTTCTTAGAAACAGAAAGCAGATTGGTAGTTGCCAGGGGCTAGGCGAGTGGGTGATAACTGCTTAATGGGTATGGCATTTTATTTTGAGTTGAAGAAAATGTTTTGAAAATAGATGTGTCCATCATATAACACTGCAAAAGTACTAAATGTCACTAAATTATTCACTTTAAAATGGTTAACTTTATGTTATGTGAATTTTATCTCAATTTTTAAAAAATACCTTAGCTGGGCACAGGGGTGTTTACCTATAGTCCCAGCTAAACAGGAGATTGAGACAGGAAGATCATCAGCCCAGAATTTCAAGACCAGTCTGGGCAACATTTTTTTGAGACCCTGTCTCAAAAAAAAAAAAAAAAAAAAAAAAAGAGAGAAAGAAAGAAAGAAAAAAAATACTTAAGAATATCCCACTGGGGACTGAAAAAAATCTTAACAGCTCAGTCTCCTTGGTCTCCCATATTCTTATCTTTATAAAATCCTACTTCCCCTGCATGCACACCATGCTCCAAGTAAACCAAACCCTTTCCTTTAGGTGCAACACAGCACACTTCTCTATATGTTTAAGTCCTACTCAACCTTCAAGGCAAAATTCGAATACAAGCTCCTACAAGAATTTTCCTCATTCCTTTAGGGAGGAATACTCTTTCCTGTAAGCTCTTATAAGCAGTTTATCTATAACTCTGGCCTTCTACCTAAGTTATTTATTTGTATTTATATGTCCTATTTTAGACAGTAAGTCCCAGAAAGATCCATATGATTAATCCTATTATTCCCAGAGTCCTCTGCATACTCTTTGGATGCACAGTAGTCACCTAAGTATTTGTTAAAGGAAAAAGATTAATGTAAAATGACTTTCTGCATGTGAATCCTCTTGGTTTTCCTTTAAAGATGGAGATGTGTTTTTCTGGGAAATAGTTAATGCTAGCATGTTTAAATACCTTTGCAAATTACATATAAAATATTATAATTTCCTGATGAAATAGTTAAAATATTTCTGAACACTAATGTAAAATAATTAGAACTATTTGTATTATTGACAATAACTCCTGATGGTCTTAATGGTAAAGATCATAATAATAATAATATCTAACATTTATATAACATTTACATTCCAGATTCTCCAAGCTTTTTTATATTACTTCACTTGATCCTCACAATAACTGTATGAGCTAGGCAAAATGATCAACTCCATTTTACAGGTAAAAGAAACACCAGAAAAGTCAAATAATTTGCCCCAGAGTCACACTAGTGAGTGGGGCTGGGATTAGAACCCAGACACTCCAATTCCAGGTTACAGGCTTTTAACCATTATACTTTTCTATAGTAACGGTTTAATAAAATGACTTTGCAAAGGTCAACAAGTTTCCAAGAAAACATTTCCTAATATTCTAGAGAAGGTTAATGTCAAACTTTCACTGTTTTCTCAGATTTTATGCCCTAGAATTGTAACCTGTTTCCATTAATAAAATCTGAATTAAGCAGTTTTTTTTAATAACAGAGATTGAACCCTAGAATTCTTAGATGGCTGGTAACTTCTAGAAATAAACTTGATTTCTGCAGGCTAGGGATGTAACTCAGTAGTAGAGCATTTGAGCTCTACACAAAAACATAAGAAAGCATACAATTAAAAATACAGTAAATGAACTAATGACAGGGATATATTACAAGTTTAAATAAAGCAATGAAGCTGTACATTTACTAAAATATAGACAAAAGAGTCAGAAAATTTTCTGTAGAAAGATTTCTGATAATTCTTTTAATAGTGATTTCCAGTAATTTCAATATAATTCCTATATAAAATAGTGCTTGTATGGGGCTGGGGATATAGCTCAGTTGGTAAAGTGCCTGCCTCTGGGTTCGATCCCCAGCACTGCAAAAAAAAAAAAAAAAAAGAAAGAAAAAAAGAAATAGTGCTTGTATACTATTTTTAAATGCATATTGATTTTCATGAATTCTAATGTTCTATTAAAGGAACTGAATTCTATAAAGGAGAATTATTGACCTATTATATAATTATATTTAAGTCTCACTAAGCAGTGATCCATAAGAAATAAAATATGAGAAACAACCATTAGAGGCTATTCATATTGAAGAGGAAACAAAAATCTTTAAATCTGACATCCAATTAAATCTTTGTCTCTACTCTCAAAAGTTAGTTTTCTATTAATCTTGCATACAGAAATTACCTTAGTAATGATGCATTGAGTGATTTTATTTGACACTGGAATTTGGGATAGGCCTTTGGGTCAAAATTTTTCTCAAATGATTTGTGAGATATGGTCAATAGTTTTAAATTAATGTTTAATTGCTCTTATTTCTTTAAGAATGTTGCTGAGGCTGGCGTAGTGGCACATGCCTGTAATCCCAGTAACCCGGGAGACTGAGGCAGGAGGATCTCAAGTTCAAAGCTGGCCTCAGCAACTTAGCGAGACCCTGTTTCAAAACAAAAGTAAAAATGGCTGGGGATGTGGTTTAGTGGTTAAATGCCCCTGGGTTCAATCTCTGGTATAAAAAAAAACTGCTTAATTCAGATTTTATTAATGGAAACAGATTACAAGCACAATCGTATAATGTTTATAGTTAGGCATTCTTTTGCATGCTAAGGGGAAAATTACTTTCCACTATATTTTCATGATTCAATAGATTATGTCATAAATAAGAGGAGTTTGTTTTCAATTTGAGCTCCAGGGTTCAGCACTAACATTCATTCATGTGAACTTAATTCTTAGGGTTTTACTATAGTTTCACCTCTTAATTTAAAAAAAACTCTCAAGTTCTCTTCCTTTGAAAGTTTTCTCTGTTCCTACCAACTTTGAATCACAATCACATGTATCTTTTTAAAATAATTTTTAATGTATTTTTAGTTGTATATGGTCACAATACCTTTATTTAATTTATTTTTATGTGTGCTGAGGATCAAACTCTGCACCTCACTCGTTCTAAGCAAGTGGTCTACCACTGAACCACAACCTCAGCCCTCTATTTTCTAATTAAGGAATCAAATAGGAAAAGATGATCCAAAGTCACTTATAGAGAATGAGGGGAAAAGGGAAGAAAAGAAAAATAACTATTCCTAATTCCAAATTCTTGATATGATATTATGAATAATAAACTGATAATAACTGATTTAGTTAATGCTTTTATTAATTAAAGACTAAAATTTTATTTAGCAAAAGGCATAATAAAAATTCAATTTAATTCAGAAAGTACCTAATATGTACATAGCTCTCTACTAGACTCTGTGCATGTACATTGGTATATAAAATTTTCTTAAAAAAAAAAACCTTTGAGGCTACTATCTATTGTGCATAGAACAAGAAATAAAGGTTATTAAGTATAGAAATTATAGAGAGTGACCAATGAAGTTGCCAAAATGGTGACCTTCCTACGGTGAGGGGAGGAGGTCATGCTAAGTGAGCTCAAGCCTCACCTATTATAATTACGTGCTTAAAGATGTACAAAGTTGAAAAAAAGGAAGGCGTAAATTTATTATTTAGAGATATGGAGGGAAACATAAAAGGAACTAAAAGCAGAAATGATTAAACATGGTTCCATCTCAAATTTAAATAAATGAGCCTGATTAGAGGAATTTTTTTTTTTTTTTTCAGTGCTGGGGATTGAACCCAGGGCCTTAGGCAAGCACTCTACCAACTGAGCTATCTCCCCAGCCCTGATTAGAGGAATTATTTCAAGTGATTTGAAAATACAGGATATCCCTAGTGGGATAAACCCTAAGGACAAAAAGAACCATAAAAATCTTAAACTCTATTCAAGTAATCATATTATTGATGATGGAATTATTATTACTGAGACCAGGATTGTATTGTCAGATAAGAAAATGAGTAATTACCTAGATGCCCTTAGAACCAGGAATTTTTATGTGGCAGAAAGAAAAAAATAAATGAGCTGAGATTTAAAACAAAACAAAAAGATATAGTATTACATATCAGTTGGAAGTATGAAAATGAATAATTGTTATATTTTACCTTTTAACCATATATCTGTAAAAGGCTAAAAATCAATGACTAACCCAGTGAAATGAGCACCCTTAATATCAAGGTTATGGTCTCTTAAGTATTCCCCAGTAAAATGAACCAGGGCATCTTGTAAAATTGGCTGTTTGCTGACCTGCAGCAGAAAATGTACAAGATGAGCCTAGAACGTAAGTATTTTCTTACTTACTGGCATGATATCAATGACTACTAGAGTCATGCCAAAGGCCTAAAAAACCTATTTGAAGAATTAACCAAAGACAGGGTAATTGAGCATAAAAAAGAATGACTGTGATGAGTTGAAATACATCGAATATTTAGTATCTTTATAAAGATACTAAAAAATAGAAAACAAATCTTACAGATTACTTTTAGATAATGCTAAAGCGCTAAATTATTATTTTGGAAACTGGTAATAAAAGGTAAGAATCAAGTCTTTATTCTACCTTTCCAATACAGACTTCACCCTGGGGTAACCAAATAGTCATTGAAGGGAAGTTTTTCTTTACATAAGAATTCTAGTCAATGAATAAAGAAGAGACAGAGAGGCTAGCAGTGCTAGCCGTGTAGTTCAGTAGCAGAGCACGTGCTTAGCATGCATGAGGCCCTGGGTTCAATACCCAGCATCCAAAAGGAAAAAGAAAGAGAGAGAATATGAGAATATAACCATTTTGCAACAAATTAGTTAATGAATTAATGTATGATGGCAATGATCATCAATGGATGCTTATTTCATTAAAGGAGAGCTGACCAAACATTTTATACCTCCTGATAGAAAAGCACATCATTTACAAAGTATTCTTGCCCAAATATTTGAACCCAAATCTCATTAGGACTCTAGCTCTAACGTCCAATTTATAGAAAATATAGGGGACATAAGCACATGTTAAACAACATCATAGGAATGTGATAAGCAAAATCTAATGGAGAATTCTGGTCAAATGACCTAGTTTCTTCATTATGTAAATTGTAAGGAAAAAGAAAGGCAGGAAGTACATAGATGAAAAGACTTAAAGAGATATATCAATTACCAATTGTAACGTATAGTTCTTATTTAGATCTTGATTAGAATTAAAAAATTGAAAAATTATGAAGCAATTGGAGCTATTTGAACATGACTGGATGGATATCAGGTGACATTAAGAAATTTTTAGTCATGTATAATTAGAACAAATTAAAAAATAAAAAAAATCATTTTTAGGTACGATGGTATTATTGTGCTGTCTATTTAAAGTAGTCCATATTACAGAGATAATACTGAAATATTCATAAATTAAACAACCTGATGTCAGGGATTTGCTTCAAAATTATGTGTGAGGAGGGAGGTAATTAGCTGAAATAAGATTTAGCCATAGTTAGATAACTGTTGAAAAGAGAAATAGGTTTATGGATGCTAATGATACTATTCAGATTATTTTGTGTATGTTTGAAATTTCTACATTTAAAGGGCTTTTTCTTTAAAATAATATTTGCTTCGGAGGAATAGCAAAGTAGGAGACTTGTTTTTCATTATAAACTAACCTGAATTTTTTTAAATTTTTAGATATGTGTGTGTATTTTATTTCTAGGGAAGTAAGCCTGTTAATGAGATAAGAAATATACATACATTTTAAAAAATTAGTCTATTTTTTAGTTCTAAACCGAATGATATACACTAACATTTCTTAAAGCATAGTCACAGAACCCTAGAAGACCCTCAGATCCCTTCAGGGGGTCTATGAAGTCAAACTATTTTCATAATAATACTAAGATATTATTTGCTCTTTTTATCATGTTGACATTTGCACTGTTGTTATAAAAAGCAATTGAGGCTAGAACTGCCGGGCCCTGGAGTGAATGGAGGCAGTGGAGTCACTGTCAGTAGTCCCTGCATTCCTCACCATCATTTACTTGCAGTTAAAAGAGGAGAGGGGAGCTGGGGGTATAGCTAAGTGATAAAGCACTTGCCTAGGCATTTGTGAGCTCCTGGGTTTGATTCCCAGTAATGGGGGGGAAAAAAAAAAGATTCACTTAAGATGACACTAATAAAGCAGTAAAAATTACTAATTTTATCAAATCTTGACCTTTGAGTACATTTCTTCTTAGTATTTGGTGTGATAAATTAGGAAGTATGCAGGGCTGGGGACATAGCCCAATGATAAAGGCGCTTGCCTAGCAACACACAAAGCCTTGGGTTTGAGCCCCACCACTATTAAAGGAAAAAATATCCAGAAAGTACATCAGCTATATACCAAAATCTACTGACTGGAGGAAAAATCCTTGTGCGATTATTTGAGTTGCAAGCTGAACTACCTGCTTTAACGTAAAACTCTTGTTTTTATTTGAAAGGATGACTGACAAATGATATTATTTGCCAGCCTTGGGTATTTGGCAGACACTTTCTTGAAAATGAACAAATAAGCCTGTCACACCAAGGAAAACAACTTAATGTGTTTGTTGGCAATGTTAACATTCAAGCTTTTAAATGAAACAGTGTTTTGGAATATTTGTTTCTGTCACCATGAGCTTGTCTGCTTCCCTCCACTGAGAGAATTTGCTGATACACTCAGTGATATTAACGAATAAAATTTTTAAAACATTCCCACAAAAATAATGGCTAATGAAATGTGTTAACATTTGGAAGATCTGCATAAATCAGTGAACAACTATTTTCCAAATGACTAATGCATGAGATTATAAGACCATACATGCATCAAAATCCATTCAAAATGTGACTATAGTAGGTTGAATGGTGGTCCCCAGAAGGATCTTGAGATGAGATCATCCCAGTTATCCAAGTGAGTCCTAAGTCCAATGACAAGTATACTTTATGAGGGACAGAAGAGGAGAAGACACAGAGACACACAGAGAACTTATAAAGACAGAGGCAGACAGAAACTGGGAAAACTGGAAGGGATCGTATCGTCTCCTAGTCATTGGAGAGAATGCAGTTCAGCTTGTACCTTGATTTCAAATTTGTTTGGCTTCCAGAACTGTGAAAGAATATTTCTGTTGTTTTAAGCCACCTAGTTTGTGTTAAGTTGTTATGGTCCTAGGAAACTAATACAATGACCAATGGACCTTAATGTAACTGAGTACAAAAGTATATTGAGAGGCTGCGGTTGTGGCTCAGTGGTAGAGCACTTGCCTGTCATGTGTGAGGCACAGGGTTTGATCCTTGGCACCATATTTTTAAAAATGAGTAAATAAAATAAAGGTATTGTGTCCATCTACAACTAAAAATATATTTTTAAAAAAGTATGTTGACATGGATTCAGAATTCACATTGCATCCAATCTTTTAAAAACTTAACACTTATTAAGTCTTGAGAAGATATCCATAATTTGTTTTTTTTGTACCAGGGATTAGACCCAGGGGTGCTTAACCACTAAGCTATATCCCCATCCCCTTTTTATTTTATTTTTTTCATTTTGAGACAAAGTCTCACTAAGTTGCTTAGGACCTCACTAAATTGCTGAGGCTGCCTTTGAACTTTCCATCCTCCTGCCTCAGCCTCTGGAGTTGCTGGGATTACAAATAATGTGCCACCATGCCTGGTGGAACTGTGTATTCTTGAGTGAGTTTTAATTTCTTTGTACCTAGGTTTACTCATATGTAAAGTAGAATTAATAATGGTACCTATCTTTGTGGTTGTTGTGAAAATTAAGTGTGATAATGTTATAACATTGTCATATGCTTAGCACCTGAAATAGGAAGCATCCAATATGCATCAGTTATTTCTTTTAAAGTTTTGCAATTTTCAGACTTTTCACCTAGTATGATATCATTTGATCACCTTATAAACCTGTGATTTCCCCATACTCCTCTAACTCTTCACCCTTTCCTTCTCCCTCTCCCCAGCCATGTCCCAGTCTCACTGAAAATATACAGGCTATTCATCTTAATCTCCCTTAGTATCTCCCATATCCTCAAACTGCTGTGTCTGAGCACCTGGGTTTCCTTCCCCTACCCCACTTTAGCTACTTCCCCTTCTCTTTCTGGGAAAAAAAGAAACCACTTTCACTTCTCTAAAAACCACATACAGGACACATTTTGGCCTGAAATGTTTTTTCTCCTCAGTTTTTGTCAGGGTAACTCCTCCTCCTTTCTCTGGATTCATTTCAACTCCATCACCTCCCAAAGTTGCCTCTATCTTCTGCAACTGGGGTGGGGGAGGGTTCCCATAGCCTCCTAACTTTACTTCTACCCACATATAATAACTCTCTTTGCATGTCTATTTTCTTTTTTAAAAATGTTTTTTAGATGTTGATGGATACTTTTTCTTTTATTATTTATATGTGGTGCTGAGAATTGAATCCAGTGCCTCATAAATGCTAGGCAAGGGCTTTACCACTGAGTCACAACCTCAGCTCCATGCATGTCTATTTTCTTTATATCCTCAGAGCTTAGCATACTGTTGGACACATAGGTGGCCAATTATCCTGTTTTGCCTGGTAATTGTCTGGTTTTAACACTCAAAGTCCCTGTTTCAGAAAATTCCCTGATCACCATCCCACACACTCAGTAACTTTTATTCAATGAACAAAAAATCCACACTTGCTTCTTCTCTTCCACCTCTACTATTCCCTCTTTAATTCAGTGTCACCAGCTTCTTTTCTTAACCTCCCCAACCTACTGGCACAGTGCTTTCCTCATGGCCATATCTAATGGACACTTCACAGTGCTTCACAGGTCAACTTCTCAATAAATGATCTGTAATAAGGAGAGATTATTTACCCAGTAGAACCATTCTTATGCTGAAGCAATGCAGTATTAAAATGTCCACATTTATTAAGTATTTAAGTAGATTCAAGGCATCATCTCATGTACTATTTTACATAATTCTAAATATCATACCATACTTATGATTTCATTAAAGTAATCACAAGAATATACTCAGGACTTCTAAATTTTTGTTGATTAAGAAATTTCCAGAAGTGATGTGCTCATAGTATTAGTAAAGTATTTAAGGCAATGAGGAAAGCAGTTCTCCTTTTTCATAAAATCCAAACAAGAAAACAGAATTGTATTTTAGGAGGCTCATAATAAAGATTTTTCTTTTTCTTTAAAACTCTGAAAATAAACAGACATAACTCTAAAAATGAATATATAAACAAGAACTTAATTTTTGTTTGTTTGGTTTTTGAGACAGGCTCTTGCAATGTTGCTTCGGCTGGTTTCCAATTGACAGTCTCTTGCCTCAGCCTCCCAAGTAGCTGGTATTACAAGCATGCACCATCACACCCAGCTTTACAGGTACTTAAATTTATTAAGGGCTTTTTTAAGTTAAAGAATAGGATTTGGTTTTTGTATTTTTAAATAACATTCGAAATATTTTCCTCCACCCTCTCATTTTTTAAGACTACATATGAACCAACACTTAACAGAGAAAAATGTCTGGGAGTTGCCTGTTAAACATTACTCTCTCCTACTGAACTCCAAGTTCTTTGAGGGCAGGATTGAATCTTGTTTCTTACTTTATCTCTATTGCCTAGATAAATAGGTACCTGGCCCCGGCAAGGGCAAAAATAAATGTCTTAAGCAGAGAGGGAGGAAATAATGGAAGAAATAAAATGTGAGCAAAAGATTATAAAAACTAGGATTTTTCAGAAGGGAAGGCATTGTATCAGAAACATACATAAATTTTACTTGTAAAACATTTTTTCATATGTACAAAAGAAAGCATTGGAGCTAGGTACAATGGTGCATACCTATTACTCCAACTATCGGGAAGGCTAAGGCAGAAGGATCACAGGTTCGAGAATGGCCTGGCTAGCTAAGTAAGACCTTGTCTAAAAATAAAATAAATAAATCTAAAAAAGGACATAGATGTAGCTCAGTGATAGAGCACCCCTGGGTTCAACCCCGAGTAGGACACACACACACACAAAGAATTGAAAATAAACACTAATTGCAAAATTCTAATGGTCATTATTATTATGGGGGGAGGTACTGGGGATTGAACTCAGGGATACTCAACCACTAAGCCACATCCCTAGCCCTACTTTATATTTTATTTAGTGACAGACTCTCACTGAGTTGCTTAGCACCTCATTTTTGCTGAGGCTGGCTTTGAATTCACGATCCTCCTGCCTCAACCTCCTGAGCCACTGGGATTACAGGAGCGCACCATCGCACCCTGCTTCTAATGGTTGGTATTGACTTTTCTTGAATTTGTAAAATTTCAAATATCATGGTAAAAAAATTAATAATTAATTTAGCACCTTAATTCCGGATACTAGAAGATGCACTGAGTATCAAGGTGGACTGAACATATAGAAAACAATTCCTTTTTTGTTCAAAAACTAAGACATCTGAAGGCATTTTGTCTACTCTGATATTCAGACATTCACTCAAAAAGGAAAAGAACTACAAAAACAGATTCACTTACACACACACACACACACACACACCCAAAAGAGTATTTCCAGATATGTGCCAAGACAATCAACCTGTTCTGTATGTATTTAATATTTTAGCCATAATAGTTAATATATTCCAATTCTTGAAATTGACTATATGCTTTGTATCTTTATATGTAAACATCTCTAAATTACCTGAAATTTATGACTTCATGACCTTTCTAAATAAATCAATTATCTCTTATTTCAAAGGCAAACTATTTTTCTGAGAAAAATTTCTAAAATTGATACAAAATTATCAAACCACTCATTTGGACCAAATTATCTCAATCTCAGATCCTCCTTAAATTCAAAGAAAAGAAAATCACATTTCATATAAAATTTTAAAATTAAACAATTGGCCTACCAATTCCGCCCTCACTCACCTTCATCAAGGGACAGGTATCGGAAATTTATACTAGCCAAAAAACTGTAACAACCTAAACATATATCAAGAGAAGACTACACGGTGAGGTGTGGTAGTGAATGCCTAGGTCCAGCTTCTGGGGAGACTGAAACAGGCAGATTGGCTGAGCCAGGAGTTTGAAGCTAGTCTGGGCAACATGTTGAGACCCTGACTCAGAAAAAAAAAAAGAAGGTATAGAGGTCATAGTGCAGGAGTAGAGCACTGCTTAGCATGTGCAAGGCCCTGGGTTTGATATATAGCATTGCAAATAAAGAGAAAGAGGGAAAGAGAATAGATATTTAAATTGTGTGATTGTGATACAATGGGATGCTATACAGAAGGGAAAATGAATAAGCCACACCTGTCCACATCAACATGGACTAATATTCCCAACACTGTGTTAAAATTAAGTATCAGGAAAAACTGTTCCATTCCTATAAGTGTCAAAGTGGAAAAAATTAAACCATATACTACATAGGAATAAATGTAAATTGTAAAGCTAGCTTTCTAAAAAGTAAAGAGGACAATAAAATTTTTTATCATAGTTACTTAGTGAATAGAGGGAGGTAAACTAAATTGGAAGACTCTACTGTTCATATTCTATTTTCAAACTATGTGGTAGATAAATGAGAGTTTCATTGTTATTCTTTATATTACCTGCATATGCTATTAATGTTCTGTTTGTATTTGTTTAATAATGTATTTTTTGGCGAGCAGGTATGGGAATTGAGCTCAGGGGCACTCAACCACTGAGCTACATCCCCTGTCCTATTTTACATTTTATTTAGAGACAGGGTCTCACTGAGTTGCTTAGCATTTCACTTTTGCTGAGGTTGGCTTTGAACTGGCAATGCTCCTGTATCAGCTTTCCAAGACACAATAATGTGTTTTTAAAAAGTAAATTTGGGGGGCTAGGGATGTAGCTCTACAGTATAGTGCTTGCCTAATATGTATGTGGACCTGAGTTTGACCCCCAGAACCACAAGGAAAAAAAAGAGTCAATTTTTAAAAAAACATTTAAAATAATACAAATCTAAGTTTACTATATGCCTAGAATATTAAACCTTTGACTTTTTAAATAAAAGAGTAAAAAGAGATTTTTAGCTGAAAAAAAATATATCAAGAGAGCTATATAATATTTGCCATTAAAATTTAGAATAACAGTGTTCAAAATGCAAGAAACTTAGCTTACTATGCAATAATTTTGACCATTTTGCCATATGTTGACCAAAGGTAATGGATTTCAAAAGTATATAAAAGAATACCTTTCTGAATAGTACAAAATCAACCCATCCTTAAGGCCCTTCATATTTTTTTTACACCATCCTCACCAGAAATATTCATACAGTTACAATATGTAGTCATAGTTTCACAGGAAATAATTTAATAGAGAACTCAGAAGTCTCTAATGGCCAACTCTGACATGATAGGTTTCAAATTGATGAGTCCACCATTTTTGTAAAAGTAATTCAGACAAATTGATGACAATAGTATGTAGGCAGTTTTCAAAATTAAAATTGATGAGCCTGCTCCCTCTATTTGTCAGAGCTTATTGATCATAGTAATAGCAGTGGTATTAGAGGGAAATGCAAACTGCTAGATTGGTCCTGTGGGTCCCTTGCCTGCTGGCAAGCACTAAGTCAGGTCCTGCAGGACCATGATACTGATGTTGCAGTAACAGAAGGGAAGACACATGGCCCGCAGGCAGGATAAGCCCAGCATATTGATAATATATTAACATAAGACGGAAGAATCAATCAAGACTTGACATATTTATAATTCCCCTAGGAAACACTTGAAGTCTGAGAGCTTAGCAAACAGATTATTTAAAGAATCTGGAGTTCCCTTCTCCAGCAACTCACTGGTGTTTTTACAGGCTGCTAATTCAGCACAGACAGGGATCAATTCTTTTTTTTTCTTTTTAATGCTTTAGTATTTTAACTGAAGTTAATTTTTTTATTTGTTTATTTTTATGTGGTGCTGAGGCTCAAACCTTGTGCTTTACACATGCTAGGCAAGCACTATGCAACTGAGCTACAGCCTCAGCTCAGGGATCAATTCTTTAGAAGTCCCTGAGCATAAACAAATACCACTTCAGTGGCAGAATTTTTTAAATTTACCCAAACTATCTCCAAATGAAATTTTCTAAGAATCAGAGGAAAGGTTTTCAATTATATAACATTCTATTGGTCTTTTTGACTCAGCAGGACATCCTGAGTAAGCAGGAGGAAAAGCACTGTGTTAGATGATTTACATACCTCAATAAAAAGAGCCAAACACAGTGCTGAGAACTTCACATGCGCTACTTCATGTGAGCCCTATGAGGAAAACCTTACGCACTCCCTTTGACAGATGTGGAAAGTGAAACATTCAGTAACTTGTTCAAATTCATACAGTACAAGAATTTCAGTGCTGGAATCCAAGCCGAGATCTGACAAACACTAATGCTTGTGTTCTGTCTGCCATGCTGTGCTGCATAGCACAATGCATTCATTTTTAATAAATACTAAAACAGATTTTTAAAAAATAAGTTGCTAAGTGACTAAAAGTTTAAATAAGAGGATTTTTAGCTTTATATTAAAATGGCACATTAGCTGAGCACAGTGGCACATGCTTGTAATCCCAGTGGTTCAGGAGGCTGAAGCAGGAGGATCACAAGTTCAAAGCCAGCCTCAAAAATTTAGTGAGGTCCTAAGCAAATTAGTGAGACCCAGTCTCTAAATAAAATATAAAAAGGGCTGAGGATATGTCTCAGTTACCCCTGGGTTCAATCCCCAATACCAAAAAAAAAAAAAAAAAAAAAAAAAGCACATGAAAGAATTTTAAAATGATCACACATCATACTATTCTTCCAAAGCACAGCATCATATCATGTCTTACCTTCTCCAGTCTTTCCATGAGTTTAGCCCTGAGCTTTCTAAAAGGGGCATTTTGTACTGTACACTCAGAAAGTCAGGGCTGTTTAAACTACTTGAAGATAGTCTTATTTGTAAGTAATTACTCTGTAAGAAGTTTAATGGAAGTTACTGAGATGGAAAAACCACAGTCATATACTCAAAAAGAAAGAACATTAAAATGAGGTTAGGAAATAAGACCATCTATTTTTAAAATAAACCTCACACCTTAATATTATGAGAACTCACAACATTCACAAAGCCACATTCAGCCTGTTTCGTGTTATGAACAGTCTCCTGATGTCACGACTCTGGATATTTGAATTGGCCATGAGAGACCAACGAACACTGGTCTGTCAAATTCTAAAATTACAAGGGCAAAAACAAACTTTGCTTTTTTGAAATGGGAAACCCTAAAAGGTAACTTAAAGTCTACACAGCATTCTTTCTAAGTCCTCTGGAAAACAGCATACTAATGAATACTTTCACAAACATTTCATCTTCATAAATGCATTAATATTGATTAGTTAGGTCCCAGTAGCCCTGTGTATGAGAAATTAGCTTAGCTTATACTCTCTGTTTTTAATGTTGTATATGGAGAAACTTCACCACTGAAAAGGTTTTTTTTTTTGTTTTTAAAATGTTACCACAAAGATGTTTCATTCTTTTTCTTTCAGATTCCCCTCAAAACAATAGGGAAAATACAATAGAGGCTGGACTGGTGTCATAAGCTTGTAATCCCAGGATTTGGGGGCTGACACAGGAGGATGGCAGATTCCCATCCAACCTTGGCAAGTTAGCAAGACTCTGTCTCAAAATAAAATTAAAACAAACAAACAAACAAAAAAAAGGGCTAGGGATGATGGGCAATAGGGGGAAAAAAAATCCAAAACCAAAAATAAAAAATAAAAAAATTAGAGGATCAATTCAAAAGATCCAACACAGAACTAATTGAAGTTATAGAAATAAAATTATTTCTCTGGTAATTTTATTCAACCATGATGATGAAATTATTGAAGAAATAATAAGAAATTTTCCAAGAAATGAACAACATAAATCCTAGATTTCAAAGATCCATTGAGTATCTAGTACAGTATCTAAAGAAAGGTCTTCTTCCTCAGAATGAAGGAACTTTGAATGGTGTAGAGGGAAATGGGGCAGGAGGGGGTGGGGGAAGGAAAGATAGTGGACTGAGACAGACATTTTAACCCTATGTACATGTATGATTACACAAATGGTGTGAATCTACACTGTGTACAACCATAGAAGTGAAAAGTTGTACCCCATTTGTGTACAATGAATCAAACTGCAGTCTGTAAAAATAAAAATAAAAAAATAAAAAAGAAAGGTCTTCTTCCTCACAAGGCAGAAAGTTTTCATTGTGAAATTTCAGAATAGAAGATATAAAAAGATCTTAAAAAGTCTCCAGAGAAGAAGAAGCAGGCCACATATAAATGTTGAGAATAAGAATGGCATGGCCTCTTAACAGCAACAGTGGAAATTAGAAGACATCAGAGTAAAGCCTTTGAAAGTCAGAGAGAAAATAATTTTCAAACTGAGTTCTAAAACAAGCCAAATTATTATTCAAATGCGAAGAGAGAATGCAGGCATTTTCAGACAACATAAGATTTTTAAAAATGACTTCCAGAGCTGGGCATATAACTCAGTGGTAGAGGGTTTGACTAAAATATGTAAAGCCCTGGGTTCCATCCCCAGCAATGTCAAAAATAAACAAACAAAAACCCTCTCACACATACTTTCTCAGGAATCTATTAGATTATGTGTTCTACCAAAATAACAGAGAAAAAGGAGAAGGAACAGGATGAGGAGTAGGAGGAGGAAGAAGAAGAGGAGGAGAAAGGGATCCAGCCCTGGTAATAAGGAACAGAAATTTCCAGGATAACAACAGTGCAGCAGCATCCAAGCCTAGACTGGGATGAGAGAAGAGTCCTAGAGGAGGATTTCCAGGGGAAATGGAACTGAGAAATTCCAAGCTGCTAGACTTGACTCTATGGAAAATTTTATAGTAAATTAGGAAGATTTAGAGACAATTTCAAAGAAATCAACACTTAGGATAAACAAAGTAACACCCTAAAAACTACATGAAGTACAGTGCCTCAGTGACAAGTCCCGTCTTCAGGGAACATAGAATCTGACTGAGGAGCTAATCCAGAAAGGATGTGAACCACTGTTTCTAAAAAATTTTTTGATGAAGACCCACAATAAGAAACACATTATACACAGTGAGCCAGTAGTGCAACAAAAATACCCTGAAACAATATCACCCCTTTCTATGTACAACACATTTTGATATTTTCTATTCTGATTTATTTTAATCCAGTCTTTTTTGACAGTTCATACCCCACTAAATTGATTTCACTAATGGGTTACAACCTACATTTTTTAAAACACTGAGCAAAAGACTACGGTATATTTTATTAGAAAGAAAACACTTCTGGAGTAAAGAATTAGAGGAGGCAAAGAGGATGGCAAGAAATCCAGAGATCTGATAGGAAAGTATTTGAACTAAGCTTTCAAGAAAGAATCATATTTAAAGCTGGGCATGGTACTGAACACCTGTAACCTCAGTGGCTCAGGAGGCTGAGGCAGGAGGATTACGAGTTCAAAGACAACCTCAGCAACTCAGTGAGGTCCTAAGCAACTCAGTAAGAACCCTGTCTCTAAATAAAATACAAAAAAGCGCTGGAGATGTGGCTCAGTGGTTAAGTTATCCTGGGTTCAATCCCCTCTGCCAAAAAAGAATAAAATGGTCATATTTGACAGAGAATAGGAAGAAGGCCATCACAGGTGATGGAAAGATGAAGTAAAGACTCAAAAACAGGAAAACAAAGGGTTGCTAAAGGTAGAGCAGAGAAAAAGGTAAGTCTAGATGAAAGAGAGGAGTAGAAGATGTAGACAGAGGCAGGTTGGAGAGTACCACAAGAGGTTAGACAACTGTACAAAGGAGTCTGATATTTTTCTAACAGCAATGGTGATCCAGAAGTAGGGTGGTGGTGTGCCAGCAAACTGCAGCAATCATGTCATGATAATTTACTCATGAATTTTATATGCAATGAAAAGTATAGAAATTAAGACATAGCATGTGGCCAGAAATTGAGTTGAGTTGTTAATGAACCTACAGTACATTTTATTCACCTGAATTTTTTTCTCTTAAACCTTATGAAAGAAAAGAATGAATTGATTGCCACCAGTTCAGACCCTGAGGAAGAGTATAAGCATGTCCCTCATAGGACAAAGAGATATCCTTCCTTTCCATTCATCATCAACAACAGTAATACCCAAAAGTCCTTGTACCTGAGTCTAGCCTTAAGAAACTTCTCTCACTTTCTTGACTGCCCCAGGCTCTCTTCCCACCAGGCTTTTGTTCTTGCTGCTCCTTCAACCCCTAATGACTTCCTGATAGCTCACCTCACTGAACCAGAGAAGCCCCCACCTGATCCCACAGCTTGATATGGTACCCTTGTTGTGGGCTCCTGGGGCACTCCCCTTATCCAGCATTTTTTACCCTAGATTACAGTAGTTTGTCTGCCTTTAAAATTAAACGAAAACCTCCTATGGAAGCTATGTTGATCTTCATATAACCAAAGCCTCATTCTCTGGTATAGTACCTATCCCACTAAGGGCACTCAATACATATTTGGTGAACACAAAGCTTTTCTTTAGGGCACCAACAAAGAATGCTAAAATATATCATCTGAAGCTAAATCTAGTTTTGAGAAAAATCAAAATCCATTCTAAGTAAGAACAAGTAATCCATATTCTCTGCCTGTTCTGCCTATTAAGTAAACAGATATAACTATACAAACTGATTCTGTAGAAGGGTTGCCTAAAACAGGTTAAATAGGTAAGACAGGGTGAGGAGTTTTAACTTGAACTAATAAGGAGCTTTTGTGGGTTGAGAAAGGTAAGCATGCAATTATAACAGGACTTTAAGAAGATTAGTCTCCTCTGGAATGCAGGGAAAATTTTTTTCTCCATTTTTTTTAGCCTGTATTTTAAGGTGTGAGCAGATGACCATGCGAACGTGAATAATCAACTACAAAGGCTGAGTTTGCATGGGTGAAGTTTAGTGTTCATTAACTCAATGAACAATTTTTGAGGGTCTACTATGTTCTATGCATGTGCTATGTTATGATCAAAAAACTTCGGAGCTGGGAGTGGTGGTGCACACCTGTAATCCCAGCTACTCAGGAATCTGAAGCAGGCGATGACAAGTTCAAGGTCAGCCTGGGCAACATAGCAAAACCCTATCTCAAAACAACAAAAACTTCAGGGGCTGCAGTACAGCTCAGTGATAGAGAGCTTGCCTAACATACACAAGAACCTAATTCAATTCTCAGCATGGAAAAAAAAATTCAAATTATAACCTAATAAATACTGAGAGGGATATGAAGTGTTGAGAGCTAAGTCACATTAATGTGTCACCATTCCTATAAAGTAAAGGGAATCTATGATGCTTGATATAAATAGGAAAAAATTCATACAAAATGACTGAATTCATTATTCTCAAAGAACCAAATCACACTTTTCTTATTCATTTCTTGCTTTGTTAGTGCTTCTGTATCAATAAATAATTTCAAAGAAACTTATGACTCCTGCTTCTGGAGATGAGCAGAAGCCTACGGAACACGTCTCAGGAAGACTTCTTCATGGGCTACAGAAGTACAAAGATATCAGAAAGATATAACTCTAACACAATAGTATGTTAGGATAGAAGCATCTAGAGGTTACAGTGGAAACACCTGGAAGAGAGCAAGTATTTCCACTTTGGAAACATGTAGGGAGGAGAAAAGTTAAAGGTGGCTCTTGAGCTCAGGACAGACTAGTGAACTTTAGAGGGACAGTATTCTAAGAACATTGGTTCATTAGCATAGTGAATCTGTTGCATTTTTACTACAGCTTCTTGAGGACCTCATTATCTTCTGCCTGTTGCAATGGCTTCCTCAGAAGTGATCTGTCTATATACAATCTTTTTCTTTTCTTTTCTTTTTTTTGGTACTGGAGACTGAACCCAGAGTCACTTTACACTAAGCTCCATCCCCAGCTCTTTTTAATTTTTTATTAGTGTTTGTCTGTGTGGCAGTAATTAGTACTGTCGGAGCTGAGAGCATAAGCCTGGGAACATCAGGTCAGCAGATCAAAATAAGCCTGACAAGTCATGCTAAGAACTTTGGCCTTGATCTTGCAGGAAATGAAGAATATATATGTAGGAATAATACATAGGTACAATCAGGTCTGCATGGTAGACCACTTTGAAATCAACATGGAGAAAGAATAGGGAGTTGTTGAGATTGGATATGGAAGCTGGGCATGGTGACACAAGCGTATAATCCCAGCAACTTGGGAGGCTGAGGTGGGAGGATCACAAATTTGAGAGGTCAGCCTCAGCAACTTTCTGAGACCCTGCCTCAAAATTAAAAATTAAAAAGGGCTGGAGGTGGAGCTCAATGTAAAGTGACTCTGGGTTCAGTCTCCAGTACCAAAAAAAAAAAAAAGAAAAGAAAAGAAAAAAGAAAAAGAAAGAAAGAAAAGAAAAAAGTTTGGACATAGATCACTTCTGAGGGAACCACTGCAACAGGCAGAAGATAATGAGGCCCTTGAGAGGCTGTAATAAAAATGCAATAGATTTAAGAAGTATTTAGGAGGTAAAATCAGAAGGTTTTTGTTTGCTTTTGCAGTACAGGGGATTAGAACCCAGGAGCTCAAGCCTGCTAGGCAAGCACACACTACGTTTGATACATCTGCAACCATGAAGTCTGGAGGGTAAATGCAGAATGTAGTCACTCATGGACATCTAGCAGCCTTACAGTGCCTCTCAGGCTTCTGCGTGAATGACAAAGCCATAAATTGAATACAACTATAAAAGGAAAATAAAATTGGTGAAAACTGGGAGTGGGGCATAAGGAGGAGGGTAAAGAAGATGTATTGTGTTTTACACATGTTGAATCTTCACTGTATAAAGCTAGTTATCTAGTAATAGGCAACTGGGCACATTAGTCAGAAGGGTAAAGCACAGAGTTCAGGATAGAAGTCATGAATTTGGGATTCATAAACACAGATGCAGGTTAAACCATAAAGAATAGTTTTCGTCACCTATAGAGAGTGTAGCCCAAAGAAAGGGCAAAGGGCTGAAGTCAGATACCTGGGAGTCTAATGTTTGGGGAAAGGGGCTTATCACCCCTAATGCTCAATTTGGGAGTCAGTTCTAAAAAATCCTCCCTTCTTTCCTATTATCCAAAACTCTTCCTTAACAGCTTCTTAGGACTTCATGGAGAAAACATTGTGCTATGTCTTCCTTTGAAATAATTAACAGAAAATAAAGTTAAGGCCATGAAATATATTCAATTAAGTATTACTAATTGACCTTTACTGAGCACTCACTGTGTCACAAGTACTGCATTAGGTGCATTACAAGTATTATTTATTTTAAACTTAACCCTGTGAGGTATGTTACTATGCCTGTTCTACAGGTGAAGAAATTGATTTATAAGTGATGGATGAGTCATCACTTGAACAAAGGTCTGGATAAATTTAGAGTCTCTATTCTTTATTTTTGTTTTCACAGTATTGGGAATTGAACCCAGGACCTTGTGCGTGCTAGGCAAGGACTCTGCTACTGAGCTGCATCCCCAGCCCTTTCTTTTTCTTTTCTTTTTTTTTTTTACACAGGGTTTTGCTAAATTGCCCAGGCCAGCCTCAAACGTTGATCCTCCTGCCTCACCCTCCTGAGTTGCTAGGATTCCGTGCTCCACTGCACCTGGCTAGAGTCTCCATTCTTAACCACTCTGCAGTATAATCTCTCACAGAAGCTGAAAATAGATTATGAGATACCAGAGCCAACCTGCTACTTCTATACATAACAATTTCTGCCCATGATATTCACTCCACTTGTGATCATCTTATAACATACATTACAAAGGGAATAGATCGTATAAATAATTGTACCAATGTTTGGATAAAGTTCTATTAATGAGTCCAAAGACTCGATCCTAGAAAGAAATGTCAAAATTGAAACCTGAGAGCTGGGAGTATAGTTCTGTGTTAGAGCACACACTTCATATGTGCAAGGTCCTAGGTTCAATCCCTAACACCAAAAATAAGTAAATAAATAAAAATTCCAGAAAGTTCCAAAAAGCAAAACTTGAATTTGGTGTACTTCTGAGCACTATGCTGCAGCCACTCAAACGAAGTGATGTGTAAGCATGTCCTGCTGTTGCCTCCACCTTTTCACAGCTCCTCAGCCTCTCTCCAGTCACACTGAGCACTGTTTGCCTGCTGTCTTGTTTGTGTACTGTGTAGTTAGGCCAATGTTTTTTGTTGTACATAACACATACAGATTTTTTCCTGTTGTTATTCTCTAAACAATACAGTATAACAACTATCTCATCACATGTACATTGTGTTGAGTCTTGTAAGTAATCCAGAGCAGGTTTAAAGTATATGAAAGGATGTGTATACATTATATGCAAACACTATGCCATTTTATATAAGGTACTTGAGCTCTTCGGAGTTTGATAGCCACAAAGGGTTCTAAAAACCAATCCCCCATGGATACCCACAACTATATACACCATCCTTTTCATTAAGAATTTGGGAAATCAATCATTTTGAGAGTGTCATATGCCTGATAGATTCTTCTACTTCTGTATATACTTACACAATAAACCATAATGACTCATAACCAACTATTCATTACTCGAATTCATGTTTTGCAATGTGTTTTCCACTCTTCCCTTCTTTAAAAACTGAACTATATAAATAGACAGCATACAAGGAATTATGATAAATGAACATCAGTAGCATGAGTTTAAGATAAAAACTTTTTAAAATCCTACTATACACTTGGATGGCCTGCCTCCTGGTTTTCCCAGAAAACCTCAAACAGAGTGTGTTCCTTTTTTTTTTTTTTTTTGCAGTGCTGGGGATTGAACCCAGGGCCTTGTGCTTGCAAGGCAAATGCTCTACCAACTGAGTTAAATCCCCAGCCCCAGAATATGTTCTTTTAATAGGGGTGGAAATTTTTGGTTTAGTTCTCACAACTTTAACAGTTTTTCAATAAAGTATACTACATAGTAAGATTCCATATGCCATTATATAAAGACTTTAAAAAAAAAAGAGGATCACCCATGTTAATTCGTTCTCTAACAGTCACACCACATATCATTTGCAAATGACAAAAATGCTTCTAAAATTTAAATTATCATTAGTTTTTTACTAGAAATTACACGAATCCAGAAAATAAATATAACAAAAGGCTTTGATAGTTTATCAAACAACTTTGGCCAACCTGAGCCACGTTTCCAAACTCCTTTTCGCTGTGATTCCCGCAGCGAATTCCACTAGTACATTTTAGAACTTTTGCAAATTAAGTTAGAAGTACTTGTTCACCTCAATTCATCTCTAGTGAATGGCTGTGTGGAACTCTAAATTTAAGTACAACTGCATTACTGTTCTCTGATTCGTGTAGAATAATTCTTGGATTCATGGCAATGCCAAGCTAAAATGACACTGCAAAGAAACTCTTTGTTTTCAAATAAATCTGTGCCTGGCTTTAGATAATGCTATAAAGAATCTTATTCATGCAGCATACCCTAGTTAAAATTATCAAAGTTGAAAATAACAACAAAAACTTTCACCTCTATTAAAGAATAATCTTTATTTAAAGTTTTTTTTCTATATTGAATTTAAAAGAACCATAAACTTCTAGTTCATAGACAGAAGTTAAAGTAATTTACAGGCAAAGAAAACAAAATCACACTTGCTCATTGTTCCTTAAATTAGTGGCAGATCTAATACTAGGGCTCAGGCCTTCTACATTCCCTAGCCAAGGTTATTAAATATTATAGAACATTAGGTTAATATCAGCCAATATTTATCAAGTGCCTACTTAATGCTCTTCACTGTGCCAAGCATTTTCACATCCATCATTTCTTTCCTAAATTAGTTCATAAGTTAGAATAAAATAATTAAAACAATCACATTCACTCCTTTGGGCGTTCTGTGTTGCCAACAGAGTATTGTCACAGGATATAAATGAAAAAAGATAATTTAATTACTGCAGTAAGTATACTATGAAGAAGATGTGTTTCAACAACACACTTTACTCTCGGTAATTTCTCTCCCAGAAATGGAAAAAGATTCAGAAGTCTTAGGGTACATTTCTGGATAAAAGTCTCTTTGCCAAGACTTATAAAGATGTCTACAATGACCTCCTCCTTCATCCACTGCCACACGTTTTTTCACTATCACATTCTTGATTCTTGGTTCTTCAGTAGCTGCTGTTTGTTATTTCATCCATATTTCTAAATTGTTATTCCCAGATGGTGTTCTAAAGTCATTGTTATATAACAGCCCTCATTAAATTAAGAGAGATCACTCTAATTACACATATAGTTTTTTTAAAAATCTAAAATGTAAATATTTGCTTTCTTATAATTTCAAAACAAGATTTTATTTTTAAAATACAGAATAATTTTCAAATTCCTGTGAAGAAAAGTCAAATTATATTGTTTTTACAAACACATAGTCCAAGTGTTGAAAAGAATTTACCACTATTCATATGCTGACACATTTAAAATTACTTCTACTAGGGGTTGGGGCTGTGGCTCAGTGGCAGAGCCCTTGCCTAGCACATGTGAGGCCCTGGGTTTGAGCCTTAGCATCACATAAAAATAAACAAATAAAATAAGGCATGCTGTCCACCTATGACTACAAAAAAGAAAAAAATTTTTCAAACTTTTTAAAAAATTACTTCTACAGGATTGCACATGACTTTTCTACCACTGAAAATTCTGATATGTCTGTTTCATAGAATTCTTATAGATGCAAATCAAATAATCACAAGACAGAAAAATCGACCACTTACCAATTCTAGTTAGGATGAAGATGCAGTGCTATAATATTTGGGGGGTAGGGATGTCCTCTTGACCACACATTTGAAAATAAACTTTTAAATTCCAAACAAAAAGGCAATCAAAATAGGAATGTTAATATATTTGAGATGGGTGTCAATGCTGTCTGAAAAAAATATTCTAGTATATTTCACTTGTAAATCCTATCACACAAACACAAAAGAACCATGGACCTGAGAAAACAAAGCACTGAACTTAAGTTAGATTTAAATTATAGTATCTAAAAATAATGAAAGTAAATAATTTTGAATTTTAATTTTATCTAAATAGCTCACTAAAACATGTTTGAATTTAAGTCATTTGTCTTGGTAGTGAATTTTCATATTTATACTAACATGATATACTAAAATAGTACTTTTAGTAAGGGAACCAGCTAGGGAAAAGATCAACAAGGAAACAGCAGATATGAATGAGACTATAAACCAACTGGACCTAGTAGACATCTATGAAACATTCCCAGTAGCAGCAGAATATACATTCTGCTCAAGTACACGTGAAATGTTCTCCAAAATATTCCATATATTAAGCCATAAGACGGTCTCATGAAATTAAAAGGAGCAGAAGTCATACAAAGTAGGTTCTCAGATGGTAACGTAATTAAGTTAGAAAGCAATAACAAAGAAAATTTAGTAAATTCACAAAACACACTTTTAAGTAACCAGTGGGTTAACAAAGAAATCACAAGGGAAATCAGAAAAGATTTTCAAATGAATGAGCCAAGTGCAGTAGCATGGCCTATAATTCCAGCTACACAGGAGGGTGAGGCTCTTAAGAGGATAATAAGTTGGAAATTGGCTGGGCAATTTAGCAAGACCCTGTCTAGAAAATAAAAAGAGCTGGGTATGTAGCTCAGGGATAGAGCACTGGCATGTGTGAGCCCTGGGATTCAATTCCCAGAAAGAGACGGGGGATGACACATTCAGATGGTGAAAATGAAACCACAACATATCAAACCTCTGGGATGCCGCTAATGCAGTAGTTAGAAGGAAAGATATAGCTGTAAATGCCTATATTATAAAAAGGTCTCAAATCAATAGCCTCATTTTCCCAACTTAACAAAATAAAAAAGGCCAGACATGACACCTGTAGTTCCAGCAACTTGGGAGATTAAGGCAGGATTGCTTGAGCCCAGGAGTTCAAAATAGTGAGATCTTATCTCAAAAGAGGGAAACTAATAATTAATTAAAGCTAAACACAAAGCAAATAGAATTAATAATGATTAGAGCATAAGTCAATGAAATAAAAAAATAGAAAATATCAATGAAATTAAATTTGATTCTCTGAATAAAATAAATCTTTAGCTAGATTGATCAGGAAGAAAAAAAAGAATCATATTAATAAAATCAGTATAAAAAAGGGAACATCACTCCCAACTCACAGAAGTAAAAAGGTCTACAAGAGAATGCTATGAACAATTAGACACCAACAAATCAGATAACCCAGATGAAATGGACAAGTTCACAGAAAAAACAAACTAACAAAACTAACTCAATAAGAAATAAAAAATCTGAATAGATATATAACAAGGAAAGAAATCAAATTAGTAATTAAAAAAAAAAAAAAAACTTCTACAGGACTGGGTTTGTGGCTCAGTGGTAGAGCATTTGCCTTGCACGTGTGAGGCACTGGGTTCAATCCCTAGAACCACATAAGATATAAATAAACAAAGATAAAGATATTGTGTCCATCTACAACTAAAAAAAAATTTAAAAAAAAAACTTCTACAAAGAAAAACCCTGGTACAAAACGGCTTCACTAGTGAAATCTACTAAATGTTTAAAAAAGAATTAATACCAATTCCTTATGAAATCTCACCCATCCCCCAAAAAGGAGTGAATACTTTGCAACTAATTCAATGAGGCCAGTATTACCATGATACCAAAACTAGATGACTCTATCATGACAAAGTTATAGACCAATATGGATGCAAAAAACCTCAGTGAAATATTTGCAAATTAATCCAACTACATACAAAAGGTATTATACACCATGATCAACTATGATTTATCTCAAGACTGATTTAACGTTGAAAATCAATCAATGTAAACAGATATTTAAAGGACAAACCCACATGATTATCTCAATAGATGCAGAAAGGGCATCTGAAAAAATTCAACGTCCTTGACTAATAAAAACACTCAACAAACTAGGAATAGAAGGGAATTTCCTTAAGTTAATAAAGGCCATTTATGGCAAACCCATGGGTTACATCATATACAGTGGTGAAAAGGTGAATGATTTCTCCCTGAGATCAGGAACAAGACAAGTCATATCAGTTCACTTCCATTCAACTAGAGGTTTTAGCAGAGCAATTAGGAAAGAAAAATAAATTTTAAAAAGGCATCCAGATTGGTAAGGAAAAAGTAAAGCTATCTCTATGTGCAATGACATGTTCTTACATATAGAAAATTCTAAGGAATACACCAAAAATTACTCAAAAAGTGGGCTGGGGAGATAGCTCAGTTGGTAGAGTGCTTGCCTTGCAAGCACAAGGCCCTGGGTTCAATCCCCAGCACCGTGAAAAAAAAAAAAATTACTCAAACAAATATATGAGTTCAGCAAGATTGCAGAATACAAGATCAAAATTTAAAAATCAATCGTATTTTGATACGGTGGTAATGAATGAATACAAACAATTTAATTTGCAATAGCATTAAAAAGAAGAAAATTCTTGGGAATTTAACAAAAGTGCAAGACATACACCAAAACTACTTTCATACACTGTTGAAAGAAGTTAAACATTTTAGTAATGAAAACAACCCACATCCGTGGATCAAAAGACTTAATATTGTTAAGAGGATAATAGTCTTCAAATTAATCTTCAGATTCAATACAATCCCAGTTGTCCTTTTTTCAGAAATCAATAAACTGATCCTAAAATTCATATGGAAATACATGGGATCCAAAATAGTCAAAGTATTCTTGGAAAAGAATGAGGTTACAGAATTCACACTTCCTGATTTCAAAATTTTCTACAAAGCTACATTAAGCTAATTAGGATAGTGTGGCAATGATATTAAGCTAGACAGATCAATGGGCTTTAATTGAGAACAGAAAAATAAACCTTTATTTTTAAGGTCAATTGATTTTTTTACATGGATACCAAGACAAATCTGCAAAAATTAGTCAACAAATAATGCTGGGTCTATTGGATACCCCATGCAAAAGAATGAAGTTGGACCTGTACCTTACCATAAACAAAAATTAGCTCAATGACAACAACAACAACAGCAAAACCCAGAAAAGTAAATATCTGTGATGTTGGGTTATATAATAATTTCTCAGATGATATGATACTAAAAATATAAGCAACAAAAGAAAAAATAGATAAGCTGGAATTTATCAAAAATTGAAACTTTCATGCTTCAAGGAAATCATGAAAATGAAAAGAAAGTTCATGGAAAGGGAGAAAACATTTGCAAATTATATATCCAATGTATCTAAAATATATAAAGAACTCTCATAATTCAACAATAAAAGGACAATCCAATGTTAAAAAAGAATAAAGAATCTGGACATTCTTCTAAATAAGACATATAACAGGTCAATAAGCACATGAAAAGATGCACAACATCAATAGTAATTATGGAACTATAAATCAAAACCACAATGAGATACAATTTCATATCTACTAAAATAAAAAGGCAGACAACAAGAAGTGTTGGAGAGGGCTGGGGTTGTGGCTCGGTGGTAGAATGCTTGCCTAGCACACGTGAGGCACTGGGTTCAATCCCCAGCACCACGTTAAAAAAGAAAAAAAACTAAATAAACAAAATAAAGGCATTGTGTCCATCAACAACTAAAAATATTTTTTAATAAAAGAAGTGTTGGAGAGTATGTAGAGAAATTTGAACCCTCATACATTACTGGTAGGATTGTAAAACCAAACAGACACTCTAGAAAAGAGTTTGGCTATTCCTCAACTACTTACCATATGAACTTAGCAATTCTGCTCTTAGGTATACACTTAAAAATAAAAACACATGTCCACATAAAAATATGTAAAAAAAAATTCATAGCAGCATTTTTCACAATAGCCCCAAAGTGGAAAACAACTGAAATGTTCATCAATGGGTGAATGAATAAGCAATACATGGTATATCTACACAACAGAATATTTTTTCAGCAATTAAAAGATATTAAGCACCATAAGCTGCATCATAGAGGGAACTTGAAAACATAAGCTAAGTGAAATAAATTCACAAAATAACACATAGTATATGCTTCAGTTTTTTATTAAAAGTTCAGTAAAGGTAAATCTTCAGAGGGAAAATAGGTTTGTTGTTCCCAGGAGCTGAGGGAGGGATGGATGGGAATAACTCATAATGGCTCTAGAGTTTCTTCTTGGGGTGATAAAAGTTCTGGAATTAAATAGTGAGAGTGACTGCACAATTCTGTGAATAACTAATGAATTGGGTTTGTCTGATGAACTGGAGTTTAAAAGGGCAAATTTAAGGTCATGAGTATATATCTCAATAAACCTATTTTAAAAATATTAAGTATGAGACTTCCTTTGAAACTAAAAGTTTGCAGATTCTTTTTAGATTTTCTACATATATAATTTTATACACTGAGTAATGGTATTTTTATTTCTTCCTTTCTAATCTTTATAATTTTTTTCTCCTTATTATGCTATCTTGAGTAGAATGTTGAAAAGAAGTAGTGATAGAAGGTATTCTATCTTTTTTCCCTTTTATGGAGAATGCTTTCAATATTTCACACTTAGGTATAATGTTAGCTCATAGGTTTGTTTTGCAGATAACTCCATATCAGATTGAGGAAGTTTTTTTTTATTCCTAATTTGCTAAGAGAGTATATAAGTGTGTTTCTTACAAATCATGTTTGTTTATCAGATGTTTTTCCTTTATCCAGATAATCATGATTTTTCTCTTTCAGTTTATTGATGTTGGTGAATTACATTAGTTCATTTCCCAGTGTCAAATGCATTCTTTGAATAAACCCAATTTATATATTTTTTTAAAAGTACAAGAGACTCTAATGTCTTCTCCACTCACTGTGACATTTTACTTTTTAAACTTTCCCCATCATTTGAATTTTCTTAGCATCTTCCTCAGCATTTGTATTGGTCCATTTGTGCAACTATAATAGAATACCTGAGACTGGATCATTTATAAATAACAGCAACTGACTTCTCACAGGGCTGGGAGTGTGGCTTAGTGATAGAACACGTGTGACGCCCTGGATTTGATTCCCAGAACCATAACAAAAAGGAAAAGAAAGAAAGAAGTTTATTTCTCACAGCACTGGAGGCTGGGAAGTCTAAGATTAAGGTGCCGGCATCTGATAAGGGCCTCCTTGCTACATCCTCACATGGCAGAAAGTACAAAGGACAAAAACAGACCAACTCCATGTCCTCACATGGCAGAAGAGCAGAGGAGGACAACCCATTCCCATAAGCCCTTTTTATAGCAGCTTTAATCAGTTCCAGAGGTCCAATCCTCAATGACCTAAACAGCTCCCAAAAGGCCCCACCTTCAAAACTGTTGCATTGGGATTAAGTTTCCAACACACGAATTTTGGGAGATACATTCAGATCACAGCACCATCTTCATCCAGGAATGTAAATACAATTTATTAGATGATAGAACCACTGGATATTGTAGCATACAAGAATTCAGAACTGAAATATTCTATTAGTTTTACTTAGTTAAGAGTTCATCCCATATCCGCCAAGCTAACTTTCAACAAAAGTCGGCAAAGTGATTTCTCTACTCCCAAGGATACATGTAAGAGGTGCTGGTTATCTTTGTTAGGGGTTTTAGAATATGATAGCAGTATTTGTTATCCTTGGCAAGTTCAACGGACTTTGGTTGCTAATAGGAGTGTGGCAGTTCTGCACATAAAGTAAGACATTGAAATCCTGTGGTTCAGAATTTATCACAAGCAGTTTTTAAAATTAGAATTTTAAGGATTTTTCTATTAGGCAGGAACTACATGATATTTAAAACCTTTTTAGTTTTCTTCTTGAAACCTGGCACTAGTTTCTAGATTAAAACATTAATATTATTTCACAATAAAAAGGTAATAATGCATAGCCCATTTTTCAAACTCACTTAACCACTGCCTCATCAGCAGGCAGTAATCTGGGTTATTTGTAAGTCATTTCCACCTGTACTTTCTGATGAGGTTTTGAGGGAAGTCAACTTTTACACTCTTAATAATAGCACAATGGGGAACCTCAAGATAAAGCCAAAGAAACCAAAGAAATCAAAGAAACCATGGATCAGCTCTGTTCCACGTTGACCAAAACCCCAAAAGCAGCAACCTTCAAACATCACTAAGCCCAATTTGTTCATTTGTCAAATAAAAATACCTATCTAACCCATAGTTATTATGAATATTTAAAAAAATAAGGTCTCTAAAGCACTCAGCAAATGGTAGGTACTCAATAAGCATTAGTTCCTTTCTCTTTGCTCTCTGCAAGATAAAATACAGATCACAAATAATAATAACTACAAAAAAAACCGGATGAAAGAATATATTTGGTTTAGCATATACAATTGAAAATAGCAGAATTACCTAAACACATAAAGTATACCAACTAGGAAACAACTGAGTATTCAGTTGGTAAAATACTGCAAATAATTTCAATTAAGTGGTTCTTCCAAATAAGCCAATGAAAACTTAGGGTTTGGCTGTATTTGCAGTATCAGAATTTCCTAATGGAAGACTTCATAAATGAACAATAGTTGCATTTGAAAGCAGTGAAGGGGAACAAAGCCATGGCAAGATGCCTACAAAATACTAGTTTTGAAATGAGACTATGCATGTATTGTTAAAGCAGAATTTAAAACAATAACAACCTGGGCTGTGGCTGTAGCTCAGTGATGGAACGTTTGCCTAGCATTTTTGACCCTCAGCACCACATAAAAATAAATAAATAAAATAAAGGTATTGTGTCCATCTACAACTAAAAATAAAATAAAATAAAAAATAAATCTCACAGGCAGATGTTTAATCCTAATAAGTTCAATGAAAGTAATAAATAACTTCAATGGTACAGGGCCTTTTGTTCACACCTGAGTGGACTTTTAAAAAGGAACAACAAAAATAAGAGACAAAAAAAATTTTTAAACAAGGAAAAGAAAATAAATGATGTCAATGTTTGTGAGAGTCAGAAATAATAGAACTCTAAAGAAGACACAAAATGCAAAGGGGAAAAAAGGGACATAGTCTTATAACTCTTAAAATTTTTCTCTACTAAAACATTTAAGTATTTTGTCTTTCATTAATTTAACAAAATCCCTTACAGACAAAAAAAAGTAAATCCAATATTGATAAGAGAGAATGGGATAAAAAAAGATCAATTACAAACAAAAGTACAGTATTCATGTCAGAATGGCCTAAACTATCAACTATAAATGATTTAGAATTATAAAAAATAAGAACCATTTTAAAAAATTTTGTACTTTAGATAGATGGCATGCTTTTATTTTGTTTATTTTTATGTGGTGCTAAAGATCAAACCACTGCCTCACAAGTGCTAGGCAAGCCCTCTGCCTGTGAGCCCCAGCCCCAGCCCCAAGAACCATTTTTTAAAAAGTAGTTTTTAAGTCTTCCAAATGTTTATTAACAATGGGCCCAATCCAAATAAGCAAATAATTAGGTTTTGTCATGTTTCAATTTTAGTACCATATCACTAAGAGACTGAAGAAAAACATCTTTTCAAAATCTTTCTTATTCATATTTATGAAAACATATGCCTTTACTTTGGTGCAGTTTAAGTTGCTATTGTGCTGGTGTGAAGATTCTCATCATGGCTGGCCCAAGCACCTCTACAGGTGAGTTGAAGTTGGTAATGCAGTGGACTATCAATCCTGACCCTCCTTTGTCTCTATCTCTTGTGGAAGTTTCTAGTGGAGACCCAGCATTTGGAACCAATATTGTTTCCTATCTGATTCCCAAGGATCCAAACCAATCCAGGATCTCACCCCTGCACATCCCTACTGATGAAAATCCAGAGGGAAAAGAATCTTGATATACTACTTCTCAAGGCTTGCTAACCTTTGGTAGAATAGCTTCTTAGTCTTCAACTTAGTTGGAGGGGGAGGTTATTTTTAAGCCAGATACTTCAAACTTTGGACATATTTTCTAAAAGGAACAGTAGTCATATCTGGGAGTTATCTTTCCAGACCAGGACACTCTACACAATCCATTATATGACTGATCTTCAACAGAAAAATAGAACACAACAATGCTGTTGCAATCACAGGAACAAAAATAATTATAAATAGTTTAAAATGTTTTAGTTCATGCCAATGCTTAAGGAAAAACAGCTTATTTAGAGAAAAGGAGGTGGGTGGAGACTTCTGTGGATATTTTGAAAGGAATTACTGGGTATTCTCAAGGGTTTTGAAGGTTGAAACCACTAGTTCTTTATAATGTCTACCTTTCCTTCCAAACTGAAAGCTTTCTTTTTCCTTATTAAAGGCCTGCTCTTAAATGTATCACTATGATTATTATCTTTTTTGCTCAAGACCAAAATGAAGAGAGTGAGATGGAGAAAAGGATAGGGAGAAATTTTCTTGAAGCAGGAAATACAAGAAAAGGAAAAAAGAACAAGGTTTAAAAGGAGACTGAACTCTTCACGAATTTTTTCTTTTTTTTTTTTGCAGTATTGGGGATCGAACTCAGGGCCTTGTGCAAGGCAAGCACTCTACCAGCTGAGCTGTCTCCCCAGCCCTAGACTGAACTCTTTGAAAGGAGGCCACAAAAGGATATAGGAGGCAAGTGTGGGCCACAGTTTGTATATGTGTGCCCCTGGAGAAGAAAAGGGAGATGTCAGCACATACATGCCGTGTTGGAAAAACTGGTGGAATTAGTATATAAAGAGGGAGATGTGTGCATGAAAGTACACTGTTTCTAACCTGGAGACAGCCTATACTGTAATAGGATCATAAGAAACTTGAAAGTCACCTATTCCCACCACTAGTGGCAGAGCTGTTAAACCTATTACTTCAAACAATGTGCTTATCATTAGGAGAATATTTCAAAACATCTCAAGTTCAACATTTTGATTTATAACTGAACTTTAGAGAAGCCACTTTTCCCTTGGTTTGAATCCATTATTTCTGCTGCTTTTTTAGTGATTATGATCAATCATATGAGAATACTTTATCATTTCTCTTATTAAATATCTTGTATTTTAGATGTACTTAAAATACGAATATTAACTGACCCCCATTAGAAGGATATGTGCTTAATGTTGATTTGGATGGATTTGTCAGTTCATCCACACACCCTCACCTCATCCCCTTTATGAGCAGTAGTATAAATTTCCAAGAGTGTTAGCCAGGTTTGGGGTATGGCAGGTGGCCAGGAAACACAGTAAAATAACTAGTTCAAAGGTGCATGGAATCTGTGACGCTGGTTGGCTACATAAGCATGATTCTCTAACCAACAAAGCAAGTCTGTATAAGAGAATGTTTCTTAAATGGCGCTGAAAATATGTATGTGAACACAGAAATAAAATTCTGAAGGCTATACTCTAAAATGCTATAGTTTTTATAAGGAGTGACAGGTTTATAGTGACTTTTTTTTTTTTTTTTTTTTTTTAAAAAGGACAGGGGTCTGGCTATGTTGCCTATGTTCTCCTGAAACTACCAGGTTCAAAATATCCTTCCATCTTAGCCACCCATGTATGTAGTTGGGACCATAGGTACATGACAAAGCACCCAGAATAGTGATTTTTATTCTTCCCTCTTATTTTATTTTTCAAAAACATGTACTATTTTGGCAAGTAATAGAAATAGATAACTATCAAGTGAAATACTATGCAACTGTCAAAACTAATGAATCAATAAAGTCTATGAAAAAGTGTTAAATAAGAAACAAAAGAATAAATTGCATAGATAATTCTCATTTAAAAACTGTACATATATAATCAGAAATTTATAAAAGCAAGGAAAAAGGTCTAGACACAAAAACTTAGCCACGTTTATCTTTGTGGGTAATATTAGAATAGCAAGGACTTTTTATTACACATGATTCTCAACTGCTTGAATTTAAGGGCATGCATTTTTTTAATTAAAAGTAATGTTTAAAAATATGACACAGTTGGGTGTGGTGATACACACTTGTACTTGGAAGGCTGAAGCAAGAGAATTACAAGTTCAAGGACAGCCTTGGCAACTTAGCAAGGCCCTAAGCAATTTAGTGAGACCCTGTCTCACTAAAATAAAAAATACAAAGGGCTGGGGATGTAGCTCAGTGGTAAAGTGCCTCTGGGTTCAATCCCCAAAGCCCCCAAAATAGTAGTTAAAATAAATAAAAATAAAAATATGACACAAACTAAAAAATAGGGGGAAATGTGTACAATTAGGAAACTTAGTTTCTTGGGAAACTAAGGCCATGATCCCCAAATTCCCTTTTAGATGTTCACATGTGAGAGCACACAAAAACACACACAAAAAAATGCATGTGCATTACATTATGTAATTTATACTATGGTCATAGATAGACAAATGTTGGCATACTGAATTGGAAACTGCATCATTCTAAGTTACCTTTAATCTATTTTTATTTAAAAGCCAGGAAAGTAAATAATGAGAGCAAGTCAGTAATGGTACACCTGTAATCCTAGGTATTTGGGAGACGCAAGCAGGAAGATTCCTTTAGTTCAGGAGTTTGAAGCCAGCCTAAGCAACATAAGTAGATTCTATCTTTAAAACACAAAAACAAAAACAAAAAAACAAACAACAACAACAACAACAACAACAAAAACACCAACTCTGGAGTAATATAGTTCTTTCTCATTTCCAAACTCAAGTAAGCAAATTAGTGGAGTCTTAGAGAAGTATCTCTGTACCTGAAGATATTTCATCTAGCAGTCTATATTCTGAATAATCCATCAGTGAGTTCCATTTTTGTAGATGAATATATTGTATATGAAATCCATTTTACCAATAGAGAACAAAATGTTTGGTATTAACTAACTGAACAAATATACCAGGAAACCAAATGGAAACAATTAACCTGAATTATGCTCATTAATATAGGCCATGTGAATGCAATGTTATCTCAGAACAGTGAAAAGAATAGACATCATCTCAACATTACAGGCATTCTCAAAAGCTTTAAAAGGGTACAAAATCTAGGCCCTTGTCCAATGAAAAATTTGTCAAATCAACTTTACTCTTAAAAGACACTAAACCAAGCCTCTGCATTTTTAATCATCTGCAAACAAACTCACTTCATGGCCTGAAGAAAGAGATACCTGTAAGAATACTTCTGCACTTTGCGGTACAAAGGAACTCTGACCACCAGTGTTTTCTCAAGCCAACAGATGTGTCCAGTCCTTCCCAGACTTCAATCCCTTATAGGTCTTTCTTATGCTTTTGGCCCCACAGGGGAAGCAGAGCTGTAACACATAGGAATCTTTCCCCATGAAATCTCATTTATAGCTCTTATTTCACCCATATACCTCCTATTTTTCTTTCCATAAAACATGTTATCAGTCGCTTACCCTACAATTCCCTTATATCATTACCTCCTTCACTCATCCAGAACACTACCCAAGAAAAACAGATTTTAGTTTTGAATAATAGAAGAATTGTGGCTATAAGGAGGTAAGTTTAGGCAGGTTTTCAGGACCCATGGGAAACAGGAAAGGACCTGAGAAATCATACAAGAGTAAGGATGCTGCACACTGCTCTAACTCCCTCTGAGAACCCTCAGCTTCAATCTTAGACTGGCAATATAATTTTACTTTGCTGCTCTGAATTGACCTTCAAGGTCTCATTTCCATATTACCTTCCTTGGCAATGATAATTAACTCAAAGCTAGTGCTGAATTAGAATTATTGTTGATGTGAACTAAGGATGTGGAATTGGTACCTCTCAGATTTAGCACCTTTCTCCATGAAAAAGAAGGTAAAAGTGAAATAAGAATAAAGTCTCCACATACAAATGAAACAGGTAAAGGAAAAAGAGACATTGAGTGGTTTAAAATACTGTGGGAGCTGTTTCTATCAGGAATAACATGTTACATAACTTGAGTTTCATGAATCAGCAGTTTAGTCAGTAATTTACATGAATTTTTAAAAAAGAAAGAAACCATAAGGATTGGAAAAGGTAAAAGTGGTTTCTGAAGCAAGGCAGGTTTCAAAAGAATTTTATCCCACTCTCAGATAGAAGACTGACAGGCAAATGACTCACTCTGGCTTCATTAAAGTTTTCTTACCACCTAATATCCTTCATAGAGAAAGCCATCCCATCTTTCTCCCTGATAACCCTTCCCAATTTCTTCTACCAGGTAATGACCATATTTTCCTCTCTAAGTGAAATTTTTCTATCTGAGATCACATACTTAATATACAGAAGATTATGCTTGAAGGATCTAAATAGTTGAGAATTTTTCTGTTTTTTACTTTTTACTAAAGTAATAGCAATATTTCAACACACACACACACGCACACTGAGTGATCTCAGACACTTATTAAAAAATGAGGGCTGAGACTATAGTTCAGTAATAGAGCACTTGCCTAGCATATATGAGGGCCTGGGTTTGAATCCTAGCACTGCAAACAAACAAAACAATCAAAAAAGACAAAACACTGTGTGTTTGAACTTGATCATAAACCCAAGTAGCTTAGAATCTACAGAAGAAAGCTGTCAACACAAACACTAACACCATGTGTTCAGTTGAAACACTTTCAAAAATCAGAGAGAAAAAAATAGAATGAGAGGGGAAAATAAAAAATAACTAAGCTATTTTCTTTTTCAAAAACCAGAGATGACAAATCCAAAGAAATTAGTCCAGAGGGTATTCCTGTCCCTTTTGTAGAAAAGGTAGTATACCAGATGTTATATGATAAAAAAGCACTAGATTAGGCCTGGAAATCTCTTTGGCACAAATCAATTATGAGAGGTGTGCACAAGATATCTGAAGGCGTTTAGAGTCATTCATTCCACAAATGTTTATTACAGGCCTGCAAGTGCCAGGTTCTGTCCACATGCTTCTCTATTCAAGTGTTGCCTCTCACCAGCTGTGTGTGTAATCAGGGCTACATCATGTTAACATTTCTCAACTTCAGTTTCTTCACTTGTACAAATGGGAATGAAAAATGGCTACCAACCTCACAAGGTCTCTCTATTGACATCTGAGCATGTCTAGAGGCACTTTGTAAACCATGAAAGTGTTAGGTATCTTGGCTGAATTGAATTCATGAGTGCTACTAATGTCTGTTGTGCCATAAATTATATCAGAGGAAAGTGAGTCTTCCTGCTTCAAGAGGTACTTTATAATCCCATTAAATAAGGTTTATGGTCTCATTTAATCACCTCCCTGGAAATTTAACTATATGAGAGAGAAGGGGGCAGAGAGAGAGAGACAGACAGACAGACACATACACACACATGCACACACATGAGTCCCCATTTCAGATCTCCATCCACCTCTGGCCATCAGGCCAAAGTGCTCTTTGAAGAGAGCATTTTATTCTGGAAAAGCATCATATATATATATACACACACACACACATATACACATATATATACACAAAGCATCATATATTTGACATATATACAAATCACAAAATGAACACCTACTAGTCTGATCCACCAACTCTGTTAACCAACAGCAAATGGCGGTAAAAATTAGGAAACGTAATTTACATGGATGTGTAGAAACAAAAATGTTATTTTATTGTCCATTTCAAGTTCAATCTGACCTTGGCATCTAAAGTCATGTCCTATGAATTGTCAAAAAGATTAGGAACAAAGTTCCTTTAAAAAACAAAATGAGGCTCCACGCAGTGGCAGTTGAAAAAGGGGGAAGTTCTGGTTTCTCCACTTAGCTAATGGGCTCCATGGTAAAATGGCAAGACCATTTTACAAAAGCCGCTTGAGATCTGGTGAGACCTGCTTGCAACAGGTCTTGTTCCCCGGAGCTACAGACAAGCTTCCCCAGGGAATGCAGGGTGGCGGCTTGTCTTATGGGAGTGGTGGCCAAGGGGGCCAGAAGGCACACCCAGCGCTAAAATATGCCCGAAACTTCTTCTAATGTTTCCAGCTCTTGCTATGACATTCAGGGAACTAAAGTATACAGTATCTTCATGGCTAGAACCGCTATAATTTAATATTTCGAGTCAAGAATTTGAGTTAATATTTATTAAGCACTTTACAACCCCTTACGTAGGAAGAGCAAAGTGGTAAATAAAGAGGGCACTTCCCCATGGGTTGGGTGAATACTCAACCTAATGAGAAGGGAGAGAGTATCAAACTACACAAATCTATTTTCACTCTTACAAAGATTTTGAAATTGTAGTGCTCTGTATTTATTCTTTAATCTCAAATACACCATATAGCGCCTGTTGTGCCGGGTTGAAATTCTACTCATGTTCAGAAATAATCGTGCAAAATTAAGTGAAAATTGAAGTTCCGAGAGATGAATCCTTTCTCTTCTCTATGTTACGTTATGCTCCCGTTTCTATGTTAGTAACCATCACTAAAAATGCCTCTAGATGGTACATACCAGTGCTAAAACTGCGAGAATTAACACAGGGAGATTGACTTGAAAAGAGACGCAAAGGGTTCAAGTCACTGAGAACTTAAAAGAACAGCAACGCATTGAAGTCTCATCCTAATAGCTCCGCTGACAACAGGTAAAGGGCTCCTGTCCACCCCTGCGGCGCCGCCCGCATCCCGAGCCTCGCAGGTAACCCGCACCCACTTCCTCCTCAGGTGGGGTCTTCTACCCTCCGCGTTCCCGGGTCCTCCAGGCTCCGGGCTGCGCCCTGGGTAACAATGTCCTTCCACCGACATCCCTCGGGCGTTTAGGAATGTCAAAGCACAGTCCGAAATCACCTCGAGGAAACAAAAGACCACAAACTTAAAGAGTCGGGGGCTGGGCGGGGGCACTGCTTTTTCCCTGCGGATCTTCTCGGAGATTCCCGGGGGAACCCGGGAAAGTCACGTTTGCTCCGAGGAGAGGCAGCAGTCGAGGCCCGGGCAGCCCTCGCCCCGCCCCGTCTCCTCCCGCGCAGGGGCTCCGACCGCAGCCCGGACCGCGCGGACCCTCCCGCCGGCCCGTCACCTACCCAGCTCAGCGGTGCTGCCTCCCGGCGCCGCGGGCGCCGAGTCGAGCGCGCTCGCGCTTCCTCCTTCCCGGCAGGGCCGCCAGGCGCTGGCGTTTCCTCCCTGACGCGTCACGGCGGCCCGCGGCTCCTCCCGCGGGGCGGCGAGGACAGCCGCAGCGCGCCGGGGAAGGAGCCCGCTCCAAGCCCGTGGGGCCAACAACCGGGAACGGCCCGCGGGTGGCGGCCCGCGTCGGGCAGGGGCTGCAGGCTGCGCAGCCCGACTCAGGCCCGCCGCCCCTGCCGCGGAAACCAGCCTCTTCTTTTACCCGAGGACCCGCGGGAAGGGCCGGGCCACCGTGCACGGTCTGCCCCTGTCACGCGGTGTGCAAAGTTCAACAGGACCCTGGTGGATCCTTCCTACGAACGCAGACCCTTTGTGGTTTCCCGCTGCTCAGCTGATAGTGACCACTTCCCTGGGGCTCAAGAGCGGCGTGGGCCAAAGCGCGGGGCCAAGGCGTGAAATGACCTTAGTTTGTGTAGGGAGCAAGACTGCTTGACCACCAGAAAGGACGAGACACCCCACGAACAGAATGGGGGCCATGTGGCTTTGTAGACTTAGAGAAGTGAAACAAGTATCCAGATAATTTAGGAGCACAAGTATGTTTCATTTAACATTATTTGAAGTTTTTCCACTTTTTTTCAATCAGCAGAATTTTGGCCTTTGTGTTTATAGATAGGCCAGAACTTTCACAAATTGGCAGATCCTCTGTACAGAGAAATATTCTTTATGTGCATATTTTTACATCTACTAACTTAAATCTTGTTAATGTCCAAATCAACTGAGGGCAGGCTTAACAGCTTGTTACTCATCCTTTGACTGCAGAAGCTGCATTTTAGGCCTACCATTTTATCTCTTTTCTCCAGATAAGATAAAGAGGTACAGAATGTGAATTGAAAACTAAGAATTATATGATTCAATGGTTGTGGAGTAAAGTGGTTTAAAAGATTTTGAAGTAGAGGGGATTTGGTTTTGTTGTTGTCCCACAACCCATTGTAGTTTAGATTTTATACAATATCACTTGAAAATAGACCTGAACAACTAAAGATTCCCATGTACATGTCACACTTCAGATTTTGAAGCAATGATCTATACTTCAGATTGAATGATTCCAGAAAATTTGCCACAATCTGTGAACAAGTAAACTGTTAAAGGTAATTAGAGGAACTGCGATCCATGTGCGACTTCCTTAAATTCAGGGGACATTTCCTTAGGTTTTAAAATGATACTCAAAGACTTAGCCCCACAAGTAATGGTAAGAATATTCATTTTTACTGTCCATATCACTGTATGACCTCGTTCTTAAAAAAATGAATTATAAAATAAAATATTTTTTATACTTTGAAACATAATAGTCATACAGAACTTTCTAAACAAAGGTTCTCAGTGGCATTCATATATGAATATAAGAATAGATGCAAACCTACACATTGCCAATGGTCCTTTAAATCTTTTTCACTGTGGTCCACACACAAAGCAATCCACACAATAAAGCACAGACAAGTTCCTTCCTTGGAACAAAATCAACAAATGATCAGTGTATCTCTTAATTAAAGCCATATTCACAGTCTGAATTTTTTCCCAGACAAAAGGAAGTTCTGTGTCAATAAACATCAAGTGGAATGACATCATTCTCACTTTAAAGACAAATCCCTAGCTATCATCACATTTTGACTTTTTTTTTTAAACAAACATTTGGGAACTATTACAACATTTCCAGGATAAATTTGTATTCCTGCTGTGAAGGACACACACACACACACACACACACACCACCTACCACAATGCATAAACCTTTTAAGATAGAAAAGGGGATGAACTACTTTCAATTGAGAAGAGATTGGGTATTTTGCCTTTATAATTATAATTTGAGACTTGCAATTTAATAGATTGATTTCTCAAAAAAACTAGAAGAGATAAATATATTCAGAAACCACTGAGGTTTTTCTCACTTAATTTCCCACCCCTGGGGATGGAGCCCAGAACCTCATATATGAACACATCATAGACCAATGCTCTATCAGTGATCTACACCTTCAGCCCCTAAAATTAATTTTAAGGGCTCACTTTGATGCTGATCACTTTAAACACATTCCCTTATAAAGATATAGATTATATTCCCATTTTCTATGGCTTCCAATTTAAGTTGTCCCCTTTCCTCCCAAGTCAATGAGATGGGAGTCTTGCTATGTTGCCCAAATCTGGCCTATAATTTGTAATCCTCCTGCCTCAGCTTCCTGAGTTGCTGGGATTATAGGTAAGGACTCAGCTTTCCAATTTGTTTAAACTGTAAAAGAAGAGTTAAATGTTCAGCTGAATGTCTAGATGATGTTTATGCCTTAGTTTCATGTAAACACATTTTAAAATAGAGAAAGTTGGTTTTTAGTTTTTAGGATATTTTGGTCAGAGTATGGGTTCCAATATTTGTGGAGTAGAAATTATGGAACAAGCATTAGAATGGGACAGACCGAGGTTTAACTTCTGGCTTTTTCCCTTTCTGCCATGGGCAAATCATTTCATCTCTCTGAACATTCATCTCATTAGTAACATGAGGATATAATAGTATTTTTCTTCCTCAAAACAGAGATAAGAGTGCTTAATATCTTCAAATTGTCGATTAGGATCATATTAACTTGGTAGAATGCCTAGAACATAATATCAATTGATTGCTATGGTTTGAAAGTGTTTTCCAGTGAGGCATAATGCTGCACACTTGTAATTCCAGCAATTTGAGAGGCTGAGGTAGGAGAATCACTAGTTCAAGGCCAGCCTTGACAATTTAGCAAGACCCTGTCAAAATTAAAAATACAAAAAAAAAAAAAAAAAAGAAGACTGGAGATGTATCTCATTAGTAGAGGTTCAATCCCTGGTACTGGAAGAGAAAAAAAAAGTGTTTTTCAAAGTTTATTCTCTGGAAACTTAATCCTGGATGCAACTGTGTTGAGAAGTGATTAGGTCATAAGGCCTGTGTCCTCATGAATGGATTAGTGCCATTTGCAAGGGAGAGGGTTAGTTATTGGGAAGGTGGATTTGATATAAAAGTGAGTTTCATCATCTCTTGCTCTCACCTTCTCTTGCCCTTCTACCTCTGCATGGGATGATGTAACATGAAGGTCCTTACCATATGCTACTGCCATATTCTTGGACTTCTCAGCCTGGAGAACTGTGAGCCAAATAAACTTCTGTTAAATTATAAGTACGCATTCTCTGGTATTCTGTTATAGCAGCAGAAGACAGAAGAAGACAATCATCATCATTAGCTCTGAAACAGATATAAAAATGCCAATATTATATATTTCATTTGTAGTCATGTAATCAAATTTTAAAAGTTTTTTAAAATTTTTAATTTAGAAGTTCTAACAGGAAAAAAATTCATAAAAGAAATACTAAGATATGTTCAGAATTTGGGACAATTTAAACTGACAATGATGTAAATTGTTAACCCAAACATTTTTTAAAAAGCAACTAACTGCATGACAAGATAATTTAATTTTTTAGATAATATATTCCAATGAAAATGAGCACTTGGTTTCATCCTCCACTATTCAAAATGGAAAATCTTTTGTCTGAAATGGTTCTTGCTATGGAAGCATTACTATTTTTATGTCATAATAATGCCTTCTATTATTTGTAATTCTTTTTTGTAACCTTAGAAGAGGTGAAGGGCAAACAAATACAAGTAAGAGCACTTCTATTAGGGAGAAAAATGGAATAAATGGCAGTTACAGGGCCTGAATGACTTTTCTTCATAAGTCAACTGGTTAAAAAAAGTAAGGGCCAGTATTCATGAGAACATTTGTTTTATAGCACATAAACTGTTCAGTCTGGAGAGTTAATAATAACCAGTGACATGGTTACAAAAGCAAAGATGTTTTTGAGTCATATTATTTGCTTTTAGAGCATCTTTTCCTTCAACCTATTACAGTCTCGCCTACTTAAATGGGTCAGACATCATGAGTTGTTGCTATAGTTTCCAGCTATGTTTATCAGGTGATACACCAATCGCAGCATCCCACAACCTCAAATAAAAGAAAAACATTTTTATGGGGAAGGTAGTTTAAGATATAGTCCTAATCATGAATTGGCTTGAATATAATTTAAAAGAAAAGCATGCTGTAAAAATGAGTAAGAATGTGGGAAAACAAAAATGACTAATTTATTGAATTTTCTGAGCAAAATAACTTAATAAAACACAAAGCAAGCCAAGTATCGTTAGAAAAACTCAGACACTCATGAGAACTGAGACAGAATAATAAATCGAGAGCAGTTAATACCTCCTTAGCACAGAGCAGAATTAACTTGTTTCTTTGATCTAGAAAATGGTTCAGTGAGTGCTCATTTGAGGTTTGAAGGATGCAGGTGGAAGACCCAAAGCTCAAGAGCATTTCTTGGGCCAAATCAACCAACTTCAAACTCAAAACCTGAACTGAAATGCCTGAGGTTCAAGTATGTTTTCTAATTAAGAGGAAATTGCATTTTAAAACAAAACTGTCTCAGGATAAAATATAAGACTTTCAGATCACAGGACTTTCTCACTTTCTATGTTAGACTCATGAGAAAAGCCAAAGGGAAGTGTTAAACTATCAGAACCCTTAACTACTAGAATCAACCTTTTGAAAAGTAGGTAGAAATTATTTTAAATCCTCCCAAAACGATGATTATCTAAAGGAAAACTATTATACTTCCCTATTAGGTAAATCTCATTGTCTCTTAATCTATTCTAAGTATCAAAATAAAATAAAAATCATCCTTTTTATCCCCTTCCCATCTTGTTTGGATCGTTTATTATGTACATAAACGATGTCTACTAATAGTAGACAATAACTTATGTAAATAAGTCCTGTCAGCAGTTTCTATGTTCAGAGAATCTTATTAGAACTTTGAGCTCAAACGTGCTAGGTGGACTTTGAAGATAACTATTATTTTAGTTGCTTATCGGTGGGAAATAATAGTTTTTCTTAAATACTGTTCATTTGAAGACTCAGTTATTTACTGTCAATTATGTGCAATTAATAATAGAATCCCTTTCAAAAGCAAGGGCTTAATAGCCTCTAACTTGAAGTGATGCATTGCTGTTATTTCCTCAATTAATTCTATAAGGAATCTGTGTTTGGTTCAACCAGAAATGTCAAAGACTTAAATAGACCCCTTAGGATTAAAACTCTTCATATATTGGAAGACTTACATTCTTCTAGGCATTCTACGATCAGAAACCCCAATGCTTTTAACTTTTTCTCATACCTTTTATGTTTCATGACCTATATGATTTTTCCAAAAATTCTCCACATCCCTATGTAGATTTTAGATGATTATATAGAATGAGACATATATCTCTAGAAAGGATTGGAGGTTTCCTTAATATAATGAGAGCATTCTTTCTTCAATGCATGCGCTTATAATGCAACCTACTATTGTTACATTTGAAATTACATTTCACCATTATATAGTGAGACCCCTGTCTCATTCACCATTATAAGATTTTTAAACAGTGACCTCAGCCTCCTTTTATTTCTCACATTATATTTAAGGAGCAGTTTTGATTACCCTATCAAATTGCTCTGCACCTATTTTATTGAAACTATTTCTGCTGGGTGATTTTAAATGTCTTCTTATTTACTGAAGCAAATGACCAAAAATGAAAGATACATATCTTATAAGTGTTCAAGATAATCGACTATAGTTCAGAAAGAAAATATTGCGATGTCTATTCGTTTTACCTAAAAAAATAAGGCAGAAATGAAGCTTCATTATTTAAAAGACATGTTGACACTGACATGCTCATCCTATACAGGCCTTTCCCAGTTATGGCAAACTTGTGCTGTGTAAGGTCACCTAAGAAAGGTGGGCCTTCCACAACTTGAAGGGGTTGTCAAGGATGGCTTTATACACAGTCTACTGCAGTTTTGTGTAGCATAGAAGGTCATTGATGTGGTTAATTTTGTAAAGACAAATCTTTTCAGCATAATCTGTAAAATGCCTATATACTGAACTAGGGTGTGGTTGTGAAAACGCTTTCTCCCAGAAAAGTATTTAAAATACATGTGACTAAAAGCATAGATCCTGGATCTACATTGCCTGGGTTGTGACCATTCTTCCACCATTACCAGATGACACACAGAATCACATGCCTTTCTGCCACTTTCTCTGACTTCACTCTCAGGCCTTCATTTTATTTTATTTTATTTTATTTTATTTTATTTTATTTTATTTTATTTTATTTTATTTTATTTTATAGTTTTTGAGACAGGGGTCTCACTAAGTGTAATCATGGGCAAGTTACTTAACACCTCTGGGTTCAGTTTCCTCATTTTTAAAGAGGAGAAAATAACAGTATCTACTGATTGGGATTGTTCTGAAGATGAAGTGAGTTACTATGTTCATTCCACCGGAGGATTCCACATTTGTGGATTCAACCATGTATTGAAAATATTTGAAAAAAAAAAAAAAGAATTGTGCCTGTATTGAGTATATACAGACTTTTTTCTTATCATTACTCCCTAAAAAATAGAATCAGTATTTACATATCATTTACATTGTTTTAGGTATGATAAATAACCTAGAGATGATTTAAAGTATATGTATACAAACTAGATGCAAATGCTGTGCCATTTTTTTTGTGCCATAAGGGACTTGAGCATCTGCAGATCTTGGTATCCATGGGGGTCCTGGAACCAATCCTTCATGAATACCAAAAGACAACTATATATAGAAATCTCTTACTATAATATCTACCACCAAAATAAGCATTACATAAGCACTAGCTGTTATTACTTTGAAGAGTAGTTAACTATTGAGATGAAGTGATACTGCCTTTGGGTAGTATGCTACATAGAGGATAATTCTCTGTCTTTCTGTCTCCCTCTGTCCCTGTCTCTGTCTCTCTGTGTCTATCTGTCTCTCTCTCTCTTATATACACACACACACAGAGTTTTCTTTTATGGTAAAGTTTTAGCAATGAGTGATAGGGATTCCCTCCCTCCTTTAAGTGTATTTGTGTTTTGAAAGAACTTTTAAGAGTGTTTTGAAAATATTTGGAAATATGTTCAACAATGTGTGATTTTTATTGGAAAAAATGTGTTGTGTGTGAACAAAAAACATGCTAAACTCAGTGTACAATAAACTCCAACACACAATTTTCTAGATTTTCCGAATAATGAATTTCAGTGGATCCTCCAGGAGTCCTCTACCACTGAGCTATATCTCCAGTCCTTTTTGAAAATGTATGTTTTGAGATAGAGTCTGGCTAAGTTGCCCAAGCTAGTCTCCAACTTGTGATCCTCCTACCTCAGTCTCCCTAGTGACTGGGATTACAGGCATTCCTTACAGTGCCCCATTTAGTGGGTCTTAAACATCTTTTGAAAAGATAAAATGCAATGTCTTTCCTTTGCAAGAATTGCCACTGGTAGCTGAGAAAATGGAAATTTACTAGTCAAACTTCAGCAAAAATGTTTGTGAAACTGGTTGATGGGACTGAAAAAGAAAATGAGTACTTTTAATAGATATAGTGGAAGACAATGCATTTCTTCCATTTAAATCTAAATGTCTTTTTGAAATATCTTTTTCAGCTATGACAGCTATGAAAATGAAGTATTAGATTCTAACTAAACTTAGAACTAAATCTTCAAATCACTGTATCACAGTGTCAAACCAAGATTTAAAAAAGGAATGAACTACCAAGTAATAAAGCATCAGATGGAAGCAAAAAGACTTTTATATTATTAATAAAATACCATTAAATTATTTTGAGTGTATTATTTTACATTTAAAATTTTGAAATTTGTGTTTTATAATGTCTACAAATATTAGTGTAAAAGGTTACAAATTTGTGATTTATAAGTGGGTGTGCCTTAAACTCCTGGGCTCAAGTGATCCTACTGCCTCAGCCTGAGTAGTTGTAGCATGATAGGCACATGCTACAACACTTGGCTTGCTGAAATATTTCTAAGGATAAAAGCATATATCCAAAATCAGGTTGTCTAAAAACACAATGACTTTTGTTCTCTTCCTTCTTTTGAGTATCTCATGTGTGCTAGGAACCACACTAGTCTCAGAGAGCTAGAAATTAAAAATATAACCACCACCCTGAAATGGTACTTAATATCATTTATGAAACATATAATAAGGAACTATTCCCACAAACCAGCTCCACAATATCACGTTTCTGACTCCACCCTCAGGCCTTTATTTTATTTTATTTACTTAAATAATTTTTGAGACTGGGGTCTCGCTAAGTTGCCCAGTTTGGCCTGGAACTCACAGTCCTGCCTCAACCTCCTGAGTAGCTGGGATTTCAGGCTTGCCCAAGCCCAGTTTTTTCCAAGCCTTTAAATAGCTAACCATCCACTGTAGATTTAGATTTGAATTTGAAACTGGTCATTTGAACACCCATTTATTTTTTATGTAGTTTAAATGAACCGTTATGACTTATTTTCTCTTCTGGATATCTGCAAGGTGCTTTTATGACAATCATGTGAATACAAACATTACTGGTTCAACAAACATTTCCTTTGCAAAGTAGTGTGTTGAGACAGGGCAAGGTACAAATATGCACAGTACTTTCAAAGGGATTTTATGTTCTAGATATGTATAACATGAGAGAGAAAACTGAGAAAAGAACCTTAATTTTTCCTCATGCTGTGTGGATCATTTTCAATGTTGAGTATATTCCTCAGGACATGGCATTTCTAACTACCACAGTATTTCTGTCTTATGCTGTTTCTTCCAGCCTAGTACTATACCACTGAAAAGTTTTACAGGCATTCTGTTTGGCTGCAGTCACCTCTTTCAGATTTTATCTCATTATCTGTAATTTCAATTTGTGACCAAGATAAATTACATTTCATTGTTACTTCTTTGCACTGAAGAATAATAATCTGAAAAGCAGGTAGAACAACACACTGTTGGAAACTGAGGTCATATAAATGAAAATTTGAATATGCCTAAAATGGAATCTTACACTTCTCCCTAAATAGCAATGAAAAAGTGGTGATTTGAGGTATTCAAGGCAAGACTGGATCACATGATGTCTGGGGTCTTGTTTACTTTTCAACTTTGCAAATAAGCAAAGTCAAAGCTCAAAGCCTTAGAAGAATGTATACCAGTTTAACTTTTAAAAGCGAAGCAGTGCTAACAGTTCAGAAACTCTGGTCATGGTATGAAAAGCAAAAATAAGTTACCAAAACTCAATAATAACATATAAGCAGCACACTAAAGCAATTTTATTGCTAATAGAAATAATATTTGAGTTTTATTTGAATTATTTGAATTTTAATTGATATGTACTTCTGGAGTTATCCCTTCTATGAAGTAATCCAATTTTCACAATAATACTCATTTTATTGGAAAACAAAAAGAAAAATACAATTTGAATAAGTTTTAATATAGCCCAGTGACAAAGGACATGATTTTAAAGGAAAACAGCCCTGGGCTCACTTTGTTACTTACCAACCCTGGACCCAGGCATATTTCCTAACTTCCCTATCATCAGTTTTCCTATTGTAAAAGTAGAAAAATCCACTACTGTAAAATCTACTTTTACTTTATAGGGTTGTTGTGAGAATTTAATCAGATAAATTCATGCATGGTAAATTTTTAAATTATATATATAATGTATATAATTTCAATTATATAATGTATTTGATATATAATATATAATGTATATATAATTTATGTATATATATATAAATAATATACATATATATATAAAATAAATACTCATTATATGGGCAGATTGATGGCTCCCCAAGTTGTTTACAGTCCAGTCCCCAGAACCTGTGTATATGTTACACAATATGGCAAAGAATTAGGGTTGTAGATGGAATTAAGGTGGCTAATCAGTTGATCTTAACAGAGATTATCACTGGTGGGTTCAACATAATCATAAGGGCCCTTGAAAATGTAAGAGGAAGGCAATACAAGAATCAAAGAGTTGATAGCTCAGTCATAGAACACTTGTCTAGCATGCATGAGGCCCTGAGTTCAATCCCCTGCATTGCAAAAAGAAAAAAAGAAACAACATATGGAGCTGTGACCATGGAAAATGGTCAAAACCCTCAAACAGTACTTAATATCATTTTTGAAACATATAACAAAGTTTAGAAGGTGTAGAATGGGCCACAAGTGAAGGAATGTGGATGGCCTCTAGAAGCTAGAAAAGGCAAGAAATTAATTCACTCCTAGAGCATCCAGAACAGGAACACAGTCCTGCCAACACCTTGATTTTAGCCCAGTGACACCCAGGCCAAACTTCTACCCCACAGAACTGCAACCCTGTTTCTACTGTTTTAAGCCTCCAAGTTTGTGTCTATTTATTACAGCAGCAAATAGAAAACAAATTAGCTGTTAATATGTATAGATAGGGCTGGATTGTAGCTCAGTGGTAGAGCAATTACCTAGCAAGTGTAAGGCTTGGGGTTCAAAGACACATACAGATAAATCAGGAACTCTTCAGAAGATGTAGGCAAGTGTAGACATGTGAAAATTGTCTTTCACAATTTTTTTTTTCAATTTTGGAAACCATGCTAACTCACCAAATTTTTCATTTTTATTCAGTTTATATAACATTTCAAGAACTTGGTTTATCATATAATAAGATTACCTTCAAGCAATAGGAATGCTTTTGGATTACAATAACTTAACCCGTTATGGCTTCTTGATGATGACCTCATGATGATGTCACATGACAATTACAAAAAATAAATTATATCCAGTGGTGCAAGCCTATAATCCCAGTGACTCGGGAGGCTGAGGCAGGAGGATTATAAGTTCAAAGCCAGCCTCAGCAAAAGCGAGATGCTAAGCAACTCAGTGAGACCTGGGATATAGATTAGTAGTAGAGCCCCCCTGGGTTCAATTCCTCAGTACCAAAAATAAAATAAAATAATTGAATTGATAACTATTGAAAGTAAATTTTACTGCCAACAGTGGTGCAACACTGGTGTATATCTGTCCCAGCTACTCAGGAGACTGAGGAAGGAGAATCACAAGTTCAAGCCCAGCCTGGATAACTTAGCAAGGCCCTGTCTCAAAATAAAAATAAATGACTGGGGATGTAGCTCCATGGTAGAGTACATGCCTAGCATAGGTGAGGCCCTGAGTTTAATCCCTAATACTGCAGGGGGTGTGACAGGGAAAAGCTAGGAATATATATTTTTGTGTGAAACAGCATAATTTTGAGATGCTAGAATCTAGGTCATATTTTCTTAGAAATGAAACATATTTATCAAGTAAATCTGCCAATTTGAGACCACTAATGTAAACCATAGGCACCAACAGTGACCCAGAGAATATTACCACTGGTAGTGGTGCTGAAAGAGAAGGTGTGGGAAGATCAGACTAGATTACAAAGCCCCCTTGTTTGTGGGATGCTGAGGATCAAATCCAGGGCTGTGCACATGATAGGCAAGTGCTCTATCTCTGGGCTACATCCCCAGTCCCTGGGTTAGATTTTGTTTGAGCTCCTTGAGTGGAGAAGGTAGTTTACTCTAAGGACAAGGGAGGTTTCTTGTGGGCATTGAAGCATCAAAGAGAAGGGCACTGACTGAACTTTTCCACAGAATCTTTTCAAAGACACCTGTCTAACCAATAATTAGAGTGACTCTAAACATACTAAGCCACCTGGTATATTTTTCCTTTTCTCATTACTATTACATAAGCACTTTTGGGGAAAATCTACACTGACAGATATACTAATCTGTCATATTTCTATAATAATTGATATCAAGATTATGCTAATAATTTTAATAGAAAATGGCATTAATCCAATTTTATGTGTCTGCAAAAACATTAATATAATACCTGCTCAGTCAAAAGAAATGGTATAAGACTTTGAAAATATTCATTCAAAATGATGGACTATCAAAAAAAAAACTATATTAAAACTTGTATATATTTGTTATGGTGTGGATGTGAGGTATCCTCCAAAAGCTCACATGTGAGGCAATGCAACAAAGTTCAAGGGGAAATGATTGGGTCTTGAGAGTCTTAACCCAATCAGTGAATTTATCCCCCAATAGGTGGCTGGAGGAGGTGAGAATTGGCACATGGCTTTGAGTATATATTTGTTTCTGGCAAGTGGAGACCTCTCTCTCTGCTTTCTGATCATCATGTGAACTTCTTCCCTCTACCACACTCTTTTGACATGATGTTCAGCCTCACCTTGAGCCCTGAGGAACGGAGGCTGCTGTCTGTGGATTGAAACCTCTGAAACTGTGAGCCCCCAAATAAACTTTTCCTCCTAAAATTGTTCTGGTCAGATCTTTTAGTCACAGTAGCAAAAAACAGCTGATTAAAACAAAATTTGGTACTGAGAAGTGGGGTCATTGCTATAAGAACCCAGAAAACCACGCCAGACACGGGAACTCACACAAGAGAGTTTATTAAGCACACAGACAGAGTGTCTCCCTGCAGGGCAAGAGAGAAAATGAGAGGAAAAGAGAAAGGGTGCACGCGCAGGAGAGAGAGAAATGGAGGAGACAGCATGAAAGAGAGGAGGAGAGAGAGAAGCATGAAAGTGAGGAGAGGAGAAGAGAGAGAAAATGGCGGGGAGCTATCCTTAAGTCGAATTCCACGGGTTTACGGGACCAATAACAGAGAAGGATACTTGCAAGCTGACTAATGAACCAATAGCTAGCTAGGATGTTCACAGACTAACAAGAAGTTGGGAGGGGGGGAAATGAATGCAGTGTAAATAAAGCGTGGGGGAGCAGCTTTATAATATAATCGCTGTGACTAACCTGACAGTGTGGTTCATGTTTGGGGAGAATTTTAGAATTGATCAGAGGAATTTTGAGATGTTTAGCAGTGCAAGCTGGAAATGCTTTAGAGTGTTGTAAGCAGAGCTTAATGGCCAATGGCCAATTCTGGCAGAGCTCAGAAGACCAGAATGCCATTAGGATTGTGGACAGTGAAAACAGGGCTCAAGAGGGCTTAGAGGAAAAGGAGGACACTATTCGTACCTGGACTAGAGGTCATTTGTGTTATGTTCTGGCTGAGAAGTTGTCTGCATTTCACCTGTGTCGTGAGGCTGAGTTTAAAAGTGATGAATTTCTTAATTTGGCAGAAGTAATTTCTAGACAGCGTAGCATTCAGGAAGTGGCATGGGTATTGCTGGCGGCTTTTAGCCAAATTTATTGTGACAATCAGGAGCAGAAAGCAGAGCCGAAAGACTTGGAAAATGTGGACTTGAAAGGCTGGAGTAAAACTAGGACTAAGGAAGTTGCAGTGGTTAAAGACATTACTACCACTAAAGAAATGCTAAAGACTTTGCCTAGAGATAATAAGATGACTCTGAGGGCATCTTAGGAGCTGGTAAGACCACACCCTTCTCAAGGTCAAATGGTTATCAGTGAAAATTCTCTTGAGAAGAGACCAGTGAGGCACCTTTCCTGCACAAGGGAGCCTAGGAAGTTTTTTTCAATATGCTCAGCCACCCAAACACTCAGAGGCTGCTGCAGCAAGTGTCCCTGGAGTCTTGGCTACTACTGGAGATGGCAGCAGATCTTGGTGTTAACCACATGGCAACAAATAAGGCCACAGGGGCAGAGCTACACAAGCCCTCTGGAGAGGACATCATGTCATATTTTAAAGTGAACTGCAGTTTAGGAGGATCACAAGCTCAAGGGCAGCCTGAGCAACTTAGCAACCTTGTCTAAAATTTTAAAAGTGCTGGAAGTGGAGCTTAGTGGGTGAGTGCCCCTGGGTTCAATCCCCAGTACTGCAAAGACAAACAAACGATACACTGCAGTTTTCAAAGTATTTTCAAAAATAGATTTTATTATTTTTAAGCCAGTTTTAAGTTCATAGAAAAATTGAGAAGATAAAAAAAGGTTTCCCATAAGCTCCTTGCCCCTCTGTGCATAATCTCCTCCATATCAACACTTGCACCACAGTGGGACATTTGTTAAAATTGTTGAACCCTGTGTTGAAACATCATTATCACCCAAAGTTCATATTTTCCAATGTGGCTCATTCTTTGTCTTGTACATTCTATGGGATTGGACAAAGGTATAATAACATTGTGGGCTCCCTTACGGTATTGTACAGAATAGTCTCACTACCCTGAAAATTCTCTGAGTTTCACCTTCTTATTCTTGCCTCTACTCAACTCTGGATCTTTTTGCTGTTGATACAGATTTGCGTTTTCTAGAGGGTCATGTAGTTGGATTCATACAGTATGTGACCTTTTCAGATTGACTCTTATTTCACTCAGTAGTATACTTTTCAGGCCTCCTACAATCTTTCCGAGGCTTGATAGTTCATTTCTTTTTTAGAGCTGAAAAATATTCCATTATGAGGATGTACTAGTTTATTTATCCTTTTACCTACTATAGGACATGTGGTTATTCCAAGTTTTAGCAGTTACGAATAAAGCTGCTACAAAAATTCCCGTACTGGTTTTTGTGTGAACAAAGTGTTTTTGCATACGTAGTCCTATATAGATACCAATTTTCTCAAAGGACTGGAAACATAGCTCAGTGGTAAAGTGCTATCTCAGAGACCAGTTTTCTCAATCAAATCCTAATGAGCTAAATAAAGCACACCAAATTAAAGCATTTATCCTTTTGACAGATGAATTAATCTTTAAAAAAAAAAAACAAGAGCTGAAACATTATGATGTTAGGAATGAAAAGTTCAAAACTGATGATCTCACAAGTGTAAGGAATTAACTATTTCATCATCTCCTCCACCCCCAATCCTTAATACAGCATGATATGGCGGGTCAAAGACTCTGTACCTGGTTGCTGGTATTTGTTTCTGTTTGAATAACAGGGCTCTTACACTTATGAACTACATGACTTGGAGCAAGTTACTTAACATCTTTGTGCTGCTTCTTCTCCAATATCTGTAAAATGGGAAATTTTAATGGTACCTACCTCATGATTGAGTTTATATGCATAAACTTAGAATAATAACTGGTGCACAAATGTTTGTTAAATAAAATATATAATATGTATATGGATCTCTGGTGTGAATGTTAACCTCACAGAGTTGTACACAATTATAATGATGATGTCTTGTTGACTCAAACTGTCAGGTCTGTGATTTTATTTTATCTTACAGTCAAGAAGTTAGCCTGTTACTGTTTCAGGGATGCTAGAAGAAGACATTGTTACTGAACTACACAGTTTTACCAGCCACACTGTTTGCCAATCACTGAGCCGATGAGTTTTGCAAAAGAATTTATTCTCAAGATAGCAGAATGTAGAGGGGAAGACCCAAATCTTAAATCTGCCTCCTTGATTATAGGGTTTGGGGAAATGTATGGGATAAATAAGAAAGGCTATATAAGGTGTGGGGAAAGGTGATTGGAGGGGAAATAATCAGTGGTCTACACATGCATAATCAAACTTCATGGCATTATCATGATCTGAAACTGTTTTGTTTTGGTACTGGGAATTGAACCCAGGGACACTAACCACTGAGCAACATCCCCAGTTCTTTTTCATTTTTTATTTCAAGACAGGATTCTCACTAAGTTGCTTAGGGCATCACTAAATTGCTGAGGCTGGCTTTTTTTTTTTTCTCAATTAGATTTTTAATTTAAAACTAGTACACTTTGGGGGTGGGATTGTGGCTTAGTGGTAGTATGCTTGCCTAGCATGCGTGAGGCCCTGAGTTCAATCCTCAGTACCCCTTTCATTCATTAAAAAATTTTTAAAAAACTAGTACACTTTTAAAGTCTATTTTTTGTAATAACACTTTAGATCTAACTTTTACATTGAAGTCTAATTTTCTTCTCTATTCTAATTAGTTATACATGACAGTAGAATGCATTTTTGTACTTTGACATATCATACATAAATGGGGTAAAATTTCTCATCTTCTGATTGTACATGCTGTAGTATCACATTGGTCATACAGTCATACATGTACATAAGGCAATAATGTCTGTTGCATCGAACTGAACTGCTATAAACATTGACATGGCTGCATCACTGTAGTATGCTGATTTGAAGTCCTTTGGGTATAGGCCAAGGAGTGGGATAGCTGGGTCAAATGGTGGTTCCATTCCAAGTTTTCTGAGGAATCTCCATACAGCTTTTCAGAGTAGTTGCACCAATTTGCAGTCCCACCGCAATGTGTGAGTGTAACTTTTTCCCCCCAGCCTTGTCAACATTTATTGTTGCTTGTATTCTTGATGATTGCCATTCTGACTGGTGTCAGATGAAATCTTAGAGTAGTTTTGATTTGCATTTCTCTGATTGCTAAAGATGTTGAACATTTTTTTCATATATTTGTTGAATGATTGTATTTCTTCTATGAAGTGTCTTTTTAGTTCCTCAGTCTATTTATTGATTGGGTTATTTGTTTTTTGGTGTTAAGTTTTTTGAGTTCTTTATATATCCTAGAGATTAATGCTTTATCTGAAGTGCACGTGGTCAAGATTTTCTCCCAATCTATAGGCTCTCTCTTCACATTATTGATTGTTTCTTTTGTTGAGAAGAAGCTTTTTAGTTTGAATCCATTATATTTATTGATTCTTGATTTTACTTCTTGCGCTTTAGGGGTCTTGTTAAGGAAGTTAGATCCTAGGCCTATGTGATGAAGATTTGGGTCTACTTTTTCTTCTACTAGACACAGGGTTTCTGTTCTAGTGTGAGGCTGACTTTGAATTTGTGATCATTCTGCCTCAGCCTCCCAAACCACTGGGTTTACAGTTATGTACCACTGTGCCGGGCTGAGAGTGGAGTTTTTAACTTCCTGATGTCAAAAGGTCACTCATCAGACACTTGCTCAGGCCCAAGTAAAGTGGTTTTGATTCTTTAAAAATGGCTTTGAAGTCCCTAAAAAGTATCCTAGGCAACCATTATTATGAGGTGTTATACAACAAAATTAGTGGGAGACTAATAATATATCAATCAGCCATGTGAACCTCCAAAACTAATGATTTTTAAAGTCAACTAAAAGCAAGTAACTAAAAGCAAGTGAAGCTAGGTTTATTCAAGTTTTCCTTTGGTTTCTGCATGAGATAGCTGAGAGAACTTGATTATTCATAGCACAGAAAAAAATCTAAAACATGAGTATCAGCATATTTTTATTTGTTTTCCTCTTGCCCCCAAGTTTTACAAGGGTGGCATGAAGGGGCCCAGACAGTGGGTTTGCATTGTAGCTGGGGAATATTGAGCTTGGAGACCCACTGCTTTTATAGCAAGCAGTGAATTTAGCCTATTCTCTGCCCCAGAGATGTTACCTCTCATCCCTCAAATTATAAATGGGGTTAAGGTTGTAACTCAGTGCTACAGCATGTATTTAGCATGTAGAAGGTTCTGGGTTTGATTCCCAGCACCCACTCCCCCCCAAAATTGCAAAATTGTGGCTTCTGTCTTGGGCATTCTGTGATGTTCTCCCTGTCACTCACTCTGTGGTAAATTGCCTTATGTGGTAAAAGGAATATATGGTTCTAACCAACTGTCAGTAAGAACTTGCAGCCCACCAACTGCCCTGTGAGTGAGCTTGGAAGCACATAATCTCAAGACTTGCCGTGACAGCAGTCCCAGTCTACACCTTTACTATAACCTTGAGAGAAATTGAGCAAGAGGCATCCAGCTAAGTTGCATCCAGATTACTGACCCATAGAAACTGACAGGAAATAAATAATAAACTTCAAAGCATTGGGAGCAATTGGTTATGTGGTGATCTATATATGTTACAAGAAATCAAGGTCTTACATTCTTGACATAATGAGCAAGACATGTGAGAATACGAGATTCATAGATAACCACCTCCCAACAACAGGGTAAATCTTAATCCTAGGAGTAGGCAGTGCCATTATCTTAGTCTGTTTTGTGTTACTATAACAAAATACCCGGTGCTGGGAATGTATAAATGACAGAGATTTATTTAGCTCAGTTTTGGAAGCTGAAAAATCCAAGATCATGTGGCCCCATATGGTGAGCCTCTGGTGAGGGCCAGTGGCTGCACCACATCACAAAGGGAGTATGAAACAGAGGCAGGTTGCCTGTGTGGAAGAGATCACATGGTAAAAAAGAAGCAAGAGAATGGAGAGGGTCCAGGTTTGTTTGTTTCCCCCCCACCCCCGCCTCCCACCCCGGTATATTACTGTGGATTAAACCCAGGGTCTCACACATGCTAGGTAAGTGCTCTACCACTAAGCTACATCCCCAGCTCTTTTTTTTTTTTTTTTTTTTTTTTTCCTTTTTGAGACAGGGTCTCACTAAATTGCCCAGGCTGGCATTGAACTTGTGATTCTCCTGCCTCAGTTTCTTAAGTAGCTGTGATTACAGGTATGTACCATCATGCCCAGCTCAGGCTTGCTCTTTCAAAACAACCTCTTTCTTGGGAACTAATCCCTTTCCCAGAGACACAACCCACTCCTTAAGGCTAGCATTAATCCATTTGTGAAGGTAGAACCCCCATGACCTAGTCACTTTTCACCAGGATTCACTCTTTAAAAATTCTACCATCTCAACACTGCCATACTGGGAACCATAATTCCAACACACAAATCTCTGGGAAACAAACCACACCCAAACCATAGCAACTATCTTCCCAAAAGAGGGCTAGCATGCTTAGTTCTCATCCTCTAAAGAAAAGGCAGATATTGAGACTAGAACCTAGAATTTAGAAGGAGGTCCTTGTGTATAATTAACCTTATCAATCTTGATTTTAGAATAATTGAGCTTGTTTGAGAATATTATGCAAGGTAGGAAAAAGTGATTTCTGTTTTGTGTTTATAGAGGGAAGCAAGGTAGGGAAGAAACCTTTTAGTGTTAAGCACCATACTGTCTAAACTGCATTCAGTGAACCAGATTATATAGTTGTATATTACTCCCTGTATTCATTTGGCATCTGTTGATCTGAAGCACTTTGTAAAGTTTTAAAATATTTTTCTGGGTCTCATCAGTATTCCAGAGAATTGGGTCAAATGCTTGAGCCACAATATTAAAGGAGAAACAGTGCCCCCTGGAGGTCAGAGTGGGAAAGACCAGATTTCAAGAGACCCAAGGAACTAGCTAGAGTAGGCAAGGGAGATGGCAGGGATTCCTTATAAATATTTGATAAAACTGAAAAAAAAATTTTTTTAAAGTTAAAACCTTTAATAAATTAGTGGTAATAAAGAGATAGAAATGCTTATTATCCTGGTTTGATTATTATGTATTGTATACGTGTATTGTACTATAATGTACCCCATAAAGATGTACAAGTATTATGTCTCAGTTTTTAAAAATGTAAATAAGTAAACAAATAAATAACATGATATGGAGATTTTCTTTCTTAACACAATAAAGAACTTTTTTTCCCAAAGAAAAACGACAACTTTATACTTAACTGAGGGCTAGATAATACAGTTATTAAGAATGTGGGCTTTGCAAACTTAGAAGGTCAAGGGTCACATGTTTTCTTTCGTATTTGTAAGCTATTGAGGAAGAAGGAAAAGAAAGGTGTGAAGGGGTTCACGAAAATCAAAGTGAGATCAGTAGAGGAAAGGAACCAAAGAGAGGGAAAGGGGAAAGACTGGGGAATGATATTGGTCAAATTGTGTTGTTATATCATGTACATGTATGAATATGTAATAATTGATTCCACGTAAAGATAATGCACTAAGAAAAAATTGGAAAAACGATGGACGTGGTGGCACATACCTGTAATCCCAGTGGCTCAGGAGGCTGAGGCAGGAGGATTGTGAGTTCAAAGCCAGTCTCAGCAAAAGTGAGGGGCTAAGCAACTCAGTGAGATCCTGTTTCTAAATAAAATACAGAATAGGGCTGGGGATGTGGCTCAGTGGTCGAATGCCAATGAGTTCAATCCCCCATGTCAAAAAAGAAGGAGAAAAAGAAAAAAAAAAAAGAATGTGGGCTTTGGAATATGACCAGCCTTCCTTTTGTTAACTGTGTGTGTATCCTGGGCAAATTGATAAATCTGTTTGAGCCTATCTCTTTATCTGTAAAATAAGGATATCTCACTGGATTATAAAGAAGATTAAATGAGATTATGAATAGAATGTACTTACTACTTGGTAGGCACTCAATATTTGAAAACTGCTATTATTCTTTATTATTTACTGTTACTACAACTGCTACAATATTAATAAGGGTGTTCCATGTAACCACAAATAATATACAATTACACACACTAGTAATAGAATTTTCAGATAAGAAATTATAGAAGATATAAATCAGCATAAATGGAAGAAAGGAAGAAGTAGTGAGCAAGAAACCCAAGAATATCTGGAAAGGTAGGGGAAAAAATAGAATCCTTAGAAACTTTCTATCCATTATGTAGAGAGAGTTCTCACAAATACATAATTAACACCACTAGTCTATTGGATAAGTGGTCAAAAGAGATTTTAAAAAGCAGTTTAGCAAGTTGCATGCCAACTTATTAAGAAAAATAAATTTCAGGTCTCATGCATCTGTTAAAATTTCAAATTGTAATGAAAAAAAATTTAAAAATTGGTATTGGAAAGACATAGGAAGATGGCATTGACCCTAGAACATGATGTGCCAATTCTGCCTCTTACCAGCTGTGAGGGGTAGAAAGGTGACCTCCCCTCTCTGTTTCTCAGTTTCCCTATCTGTACAGATGAGACAGTAACAACATTTTTATAGACACATCATGAGGACTAACTGAGAAAGTTGTGTGGAGTCCTGGGCACAGTGTCCAGCTCTCCACAAAGAGACTCATCATCCTCATTGTCTGTCTTCATTGTTTTTCCTGAGGCTTTGGGGTTATTCCAGGAAGCACTAGGAAGGGGGCTGTTTCCTTAGGAGATGCTGCAGTGCAATATGTGATAAGAGCTATAAAGTTACATTGAATCAGTTTTTTTCTAGTCATGGGAAGAAATCTGAAGGGGAAAATTATCTAATTAAAGATGTTTATAGCAGTGCTAGTTATAATCATCAAATTGGAACAGTTTTGTCCAGAATTGGAGGAGAGGTTAAGTAAATAATACATGAATCATAGTTTTACTATGTATTGGCAAGAACCTGTTTGAAAATATACCCAGTATGGTGGTGCAGGTCTGTTATCCCAGTAACTCAGGAGTCTGAGGAAGGAGGACCTCAAGTTCAAGACCAGCCTGAACAACTTAGGGAGACCCTTTCTTAAAATAAAAAATAAAAAGGTCTGGGGATGTAGTTCAGTGTTAAAGTGCCCCTGGGTTCAATCCCTAGTACCACACAAAAAACTATATGTGCATATAACATATATTTTAAAATTATATACAGAATATATGTGATATATATTTTGCATATATAAATTTCATTTATAATATCATAAATATAAACTGTCTAGAAATAAATTCATAAGGATTGTTCAAAACCTGTGTAAATAATTATCCCCATATTGAGCTATAAATTCTAAAAAATGTTTACCAAAATCCCAATGAAATAAGTGAAATAAGTCAATCCCAAAAAACCAAAGACCGAATGTTTTCCCTGATAAGTGGATGATGATATATAATGGGGGAATGGTGAGGGGGGTGAGAGAAGAATGGAGGAACTTTAGATTAGGTAGAGGAAAATGAGAGAGAGGGGGTTATGAAATATGGTGAAATGAGACAGATATCATTACCCTATGTACATGTATGATTACACGAATGATATGAATCTACATTGTGTACAATCACAGAAACAAAATGATGTACCCCATTTGTGTACAATGAATCAAAATGCAGTCTGTAAAAAAAAGTTGATTGTCTAATTTATCAGGAAGATAAATGTTTGAAAATAGCCTAGAAAGTTTTGGAAAACAACTTGTAACAAAATAATATAAGATGGAAGAACTGAAAAACTACAGGGTAAGTAGGCGGGGTGGTACTGTTCAGGAAAAGACATGTAGATCAGTGGAATGCAGCAGAGTCCAGAAAATAACCCAGGTTCATACACGTTAAGATTTCTTACCTGTTCAAGGTGGTATTTCAAATTAGTGGGGGGAAACTAAAGTATCAATAAACAGCACAAAGATAACTGGCTCTCCTTAAATTACTGGTGGTTGAAAGATCTGCATACACTGTTTGTTGGTTGGTTTGTTTGTTTGTTATGAGATGGAGCCCTGCTTTCTTGTCCAGGCTGACCTAGAACTCCTGGGCTTGAGTGATCCTCCTGCCTCAGCCTCCCTAGTAACTGGGACTACAGGTGTGTGCCATTGCACCCAGTTTTGGTTTAAAAATCTAAATGTAAAGAACTAAAACCATAAAACTACTTGTAAAAAAATATTTTAAAGTAGTTTTGTAGACTCCAGGTAGGAGAGAAACTTTCTTAGTCTGACAGAGTACAGAAAGCCATGAAGGAAATGAGGGATTGATTAGATTATATGAAGATTTTGTACTTTGTACAGACTCCAACTCTAGTTTACCTTATCTTCTTCCTTCTCCCCTAAGAATCGCTGAAGTTAACAGTGTGCAGCAATGGCAGGGGTAGGAAATGAGAGTTGGAAGTTCTGCAAGGCACACCAGGAGGCTTTTACTATGATTTGTTTTGACCCTGAGCATCACTCCAAGCTCAGATAGCAAAAAGCTTTGAGCACTTGGAGTTTTGATAAATAGGTTTTTGAAACATGTCCCTGAGTCCTGATATTTTTGATTGTTAAGTGAATTTGAATGAAATAAAAATCCATTTATATGCTCCCCAAACACCACCATAACTTCCACAGAGCAAAATAAACCATAAATTTAAAATATGAGTGAGTACTCTGGGTGCTGTGATGTGTGCCTGTAATCCTAGTCATTTGGGAAAATGAGGCAGGAAGAGTTTGAATTCAAGGACAGTCTTGGCAATTTAGCTAGACTCCTTCTCAAAAATTTAAAAAAAGATGAACAAGTTGGGTGAGGTGGTGCTTGCCTATAATCCCAGTGACTCAGGAGGCTGAGGCAGGAGGATTACAAATTCAAAGCCAGCTTCAACAATTTAGTGAGGCTCTGAGCAACTTAGTGAGACCCTGTCTCAAAATAAAAATAAAATAAAATAAAAAGGGCTGGGGATAAAATGAAAAGGGCTCAGTGGTTAAGTGCCCCTGGGTTTAATCCCGATACTTAAAAAAAAAAAAAAGACATTCAGAAAGAATGTTTGCAACATGTGTAACAAAGGGTTATTATTCACAATATATGAAGAGTTCCTTTAAAACAATAAGAAAAAGACACAAAAGAAAATAACCAAAGTAGAAAAATGGGCTAAGGATTTAAGTAGGCAATTCACTAAGAAATATGAATTGTCAATGAACAAAAACGCATTCAATCTCATTACTAATCAGAGAAATGCAAGTTAAGCAAGACAACTTTTTCTTTTCTTTTCTTTTTTTCTTTAACCTATTATCAGTAAACCAAAGTGGGTGGGCATTGTGAGCAATCGCAGGGAAAAGGCAGGCAACAGAAGTTCCGAAATTTGAGACTAGATTGGGAAATTTAGTGAGACCCTGTCTCAAAATAAAAAATAAAAAGAACTGGGGATGTGATCCAGTGGTAGGGTACCCCTGGGTTGAATCCCTGGTACCTCCCCCCCAAAAAAAAAGACAGTAAGAGATTGCATTGTCTGTATAAGATTTTTAAAAATAAAATTAGTCACCATGCTCCAATAATCTTAAATAAACTTAGTGGTTAAAATATCCTTTCTTACAGCAGCAGGCTGTTCCCACTAACTCTACTTTGGTAGGCCCCTGCCTACCAGAGTGGCAGAAATGTAAAAGATTGATAGCATTCCATGTTAGTGATGCCCATAAACTGTTGGTGGAAGTATACAGCTTTTGTGGTTGGCAAACTGGATTTTAAATGTTCATATCCTTTGATCTAGTAATTCTATTTTTTAAAAATCTAGAGCCCTAAAATATCTCCCAAATGTCCCCAAAGATATATATATACCAAAAAAGTCACATAGACTTTGTAAGGGGGACATTTTGGAGCACAACTCAAATTCTAATTACTTGAAAAGTGAATAAATAAATTATAGTATTTGTCTAAATTCTTTGGAATGGCTTTTGAAGATAATTTTGACCTTTGAAGACAATTCAAAAACAGGGGCTTCGAAAAAAAGATCAATGAAAGCACTAATGAAATAACCATGAAATATCTTAAGATCATCATTAAGAGGAAGAAATTAACTTTTAAAACATTTTACTTTGGTTCTAGAGATGTAGATCAGTGGCAGAGTGCTTTTGCCTTGCATGCACAAAGCCCTGGATTCAATCCCCAGCACTGAATGTGTGCGTGCATGTTTACGATTGTTTCAAAGTAAAATTTCATTTTCTTTCCCCATGCTGAGATTGGACCCAGGGCTTTGTGCATATGAGGAGAGTACTTTACTACTGAGCTATATCCCCAGTTCAATACTTACTGAACTCAGGGGCACTTTACCGATGAACTACCTGCCCAGCACTTTTAATTTTTTATGTTGAGACAAGGTCTCACTAAATTGCTTAGGATCTCACTAAGTTGCTGAGGCTGTCCTCAAACTTGGGATCCTTTTGTCTCAACCTCCTGAGTTGCTGGGATTACAGGAGCCCATTTCGTATGCTTCCAGTTGTATGAGTTCCTAGAATAGTCAAATTCATAGAGAGAGAGAGTAAACTGATGGTTGCCTGAGGTGGGAACGGAGGGGAGAATGGGGATTGTTCAATGGCTATACAATTTGTTATGGTTTGGAGCCAGAATGTCCACCAAAAGCTCATGTGTTCTTCAACACATTGCTAATGCAGCAATATTCAGAGGTGGAACTTTGGGGGATGTGATTGGGTCATAAGAACTCTAACATCATGAATGGATTAATCTATTGAAGGTTCATGAATGAGTGGCATTATTGGGAGATGGTGGAAACTGCAGGAGATGGGGCCTAGTTGCAGGAGATAGGTAACTGAGGGCATGCCCTGAAAGGATATTTCTTATTCCTGCTTTTTTTTTTTTTCCTTCTTTTTTCCCCTTGTTCTCTTTCTCTGCTTCTGAACCACCATGAGATGAGCAACTAGCTTTGCTCTGCCTCACTTCTCTGCCATGATGTTCTGACTTATCTCAGGCCCAAAGCAATGGAGTCAGCCAACTGTGGTCTGAAACCTCTGAAACTGTGAGCCAAAATAAATCTTTCCTCTTTTTAATTGTTTATATCAGGTATTTTGGTCACAGCAACAAAAAATTGACTAACACCAAATTTCAGTTTTGCAAGATAAAGAGTTCTGGAGTTTAAGAATGAACTTATTACTCAACTATACACTTTAAGATGGTTACGCTGGTAAATTTTATGTTGTTTATTTTACCACAATTAAAAAAATAATGATGTCAATGAATTCCCTTCAAATAAAAAAGAAAAAAAAATGCCCTTTCTCATTCATTTATTTGGAAGTCAAATTTTGATTGCATTATTGTAGAAAAATGTTAGAGAGTACATTTAGAATCATATAATGCATTTACTATTGGCAATAAAGAAAAGCACTAGCACTAGAAGGAATGATTTGGGAATTTACATACTTGAATAGGTTAACTCATGTTTTTCTGGAGTGAGTGGAGGATCTGGTTTCTTAGAGTATGGAAACTGGGCATGCTCCCCAGCATGGTAGCATCTGTTCATAACCAAGTACAAGGAGCTGTGTTTTTCATTTCATTTTCTCAGTTCCCATAATTAACAGAACTCTTCATCTCAAAGAATTTAAAAACTTTTATGTATCTTGTGAGTTTCACATAAAATATTGGGATTATTAAAATTTGTCAGACAGGTTTTCTAACACTTGATGGGAATCTTCTTTGGAGAGTTAGTATACAGTAATGATTAATAAAGAAATGAGTATAGTTATAATTCCATTTACTTGCTATTATGATTTTAGGCTAAGTGCATAACCTCTTCAAGTTTCTATTTCTTCATCTTTAAAGTGCAGTATTGTGAAGATTCAATTATAGACAGTAAGCAAAACAACTAGTACAGTTCCTGACATAGTTGCTATCCAATAAATTGTAATTATTACATTTAAAGTAGCAAATTACTTTTTTGTAGGATTCCTGTGACCTATAAATCCTGACATTATTCTTTTATTATTAAAGATGATTCCTGAGTCAAACACAACTAAAATTGTGAACTCTGTGAGAACAGAGACAATGACTTTTCACTTTTGCATCCTGGGAAACCAAGTAAATGAACATTTATCAAGATCTCATTACATTAAAAAGTTCTATGCTAAGTACAAGAAGTTAGAAAGGTAAATAAGATGTGATTCCTGCTCTCGAGATTTTTAATTTTAATGGAATGTATATTTTGTACACAAATAAATATAAGGCAGGATATGATACATCCAAAGAGCAATGGAACACTAATTATAAGAGTGATTAATTATCAGTGAGTATGGAAACGTCAGTCAGTAACTACAAAATCATCCAAGACTCTATATTAGGTTCTAGCCATCTCTATGGCTAATGACTGTCTAGGCTGGGGGTCCTCTACATGCCTATCTACTGAAAGGATTGAGAGTGGGTTGTGGCTGAAGCCATAGTAGCTGGTTGATGGAAAATGAGGATTCAAGAATTTTGGCTCCCAACCCTCTGTCTCTTTCATCCGGAAGTAACTAATATGTGTCCCTATAAAACGCCTTCTAGTTTAGGGCTTGATCCAACAGACATGCCCAGAATTACCCAAGCTATGCTTTAAATTTGCTATTTCAGTTATTATCCTTACATCCTATGTGTAAGTAGGGAATATACATTTTACATGAGAAAACTATGGCTCAGAAAATTTAAATGATTTTTTAAGTATGCCTAGTAAGTGGGAGAGCCAGGATGAAATCTAGAATGTGTGAGCACAAGTCAATGGAAGATAGATAACTGGTGTTCTTGGGACTGGGATTGTGGCACAGCAGTAAAGCACTTACCTAACACATGTGAGGCACTGGGTTGATCCTCAGCACCACATAAAAGTAAATAAATAAAAAACATAGAGGTATTATGTCCATCTACAAGTAAAAAGAAAATATTTTAAAAACCCAGGGTTCTTCACATGTGTTTTTTGCTTGATTTAGAATTATACCCTTGCTTTGAATTCTCAAACTAGCCAACTTTAAAATGATTAACATTAGATGAATATTTAAAATCCTTGTACTTTAATTTTATTAATAGTATCCATTGAATACAATATGTCGAAGCAACAAAACCAAACACACCAGTGATTTAATTCCAGTTACTACTCCATTGGCAACAGAGGCTAATTATAGCAAAGCAATGAAAGGGTTATTCTTAGGGAAGAGAGAGATTGAGGTGAAGAACACAAGTATTCTCTGGTCACTGCTGCTTCTGTGCATCCTTAAAGTGGAAAGAAACTTGGTTTTTACTGATGTTACCTCTAGTTCACTTATTTTTAATTTTTTAATTCCTGAAGTAAAGAAGGCTGAGGTTAGCAAGCTGAAGTATCACCTCAGTTGTTTTTTAAAAAGTTTTAGAAACTGTGTTCTACTTTCATATTCTGTTAATTTAATAACAATTGACAAATCACAGTGAGGAAGCAGGTCAAGAACCTAAGAACAGGGAGGGGCTGGTGTTGTGGCTCATTGGTAGAGTACTTACTTGCCTCGCACGTGGGAGGCAGTGGGTTCAATCCTCAGCACTGCATAATAAACAAATAAAATAAAGGTATTTTACCCATCTACAACTTAAAAAAAAAAAGGAAAAAAAAAAGGAATCTGAGAACACTGGATGATAACATTAAAACATCAAGCATATTCTTATTAAACAGCTTGCATATGTGTGCCAAGTGTGGTTAGTTTTACAGTTCACTGGGCTTTATTGTATCCAGACACTTCAAAGAACATTTCAAAAAGATGGTCTGACTTACTGGAAGTTTCAAGTTAAGTCTCAAACCCCATATTTTGCCCTATTTTAAAAACTTTAATTAAGTTTTTATTACAAAGTGTTGAGACATTTTACATGACAATCCAGTTTCTAGGAGTCAATAATGTAATTTTTTAAGAGAGGAGAAAAAAGAAAATAAAAGAAAAAGGAGTGCCCTGCATTAAAAGAGAATTAAAAGGTCTAACAAACAAATGTACTGCATGTACATTATTTCAATTCTGATTTCAAAAAATTAATTATAAAAAGATTTTTGATATAATCAAGGATATTTGGTTATGGAACTGGTGTTAGAAATACCAATAAATTGTTAATTTTGTGAATATGACTTTATGGTAGTTAAGAAAATGTTCATATTTTAGAGCTGGATACTTGATATATGAAAGGACAAAATTATATGATATTTGGGATTTGCTTTTAAGCATTTCAGTGAAGGAAGACCAAAACAAACAAACAAAAAAAGGTGAAATAAGTATCAGATAACTTAGTAATTATTGAATCAAGGTAATGGAAGTTTATTGTACTATTCTTTTTTTGTGAGTTTGAATTTTTCAAAATAAAATTAAACAAAATTTCCATAAAATTTAACTAAGATGGGGTTATTTTAGTTGTAATGGTAGATTTTCTAAACCTATGAGCAGCCTAGACCCATGTTCATTGTGAACTATGAAAACAGTTCTTTACAGATAAAGTTTTCATTTGCTGGTATGTTTTTAGTAAATTTCTGACAAGAGGGAAACACACTCTGAGGTCACCAAAATCCATTATATCCTAACGTTGCCCTGAATTGTATCCCTGTTTCCACTCTTGACCTTCTCTAGTCATTCTCCACATTCTACTTAGAGTTGTATTTAAAAACATAAAGCTAGTCATCTCACTCTCTGCTTAAAACCCTTCAGTGTGCCAGGTGCACACCTGTAATCCCAGCACACCGGTAATCCCAACAACTCCGGAGGCTGAAGCAGGAGGATCAAAAGCTCAAAATCAGCCTAAGCAATTTAGTGAAGAATCAGCAACTCAGCAAGACTCAGTCTCTAAAGAAAATATAAAAAAGAGCGGGGATGTGGCTCAGTGGTTAGGCAACCCTGGGTTCAATCCCTGGTACAAAAACAAACAAAAATCCCTTCAGTGGATTCCAATTCTTGGAATACAATTGTGAGCTCTCACATGGCTCTCGCCTTATCTGTGAGCTAGCCCCTGTCTTTTGATCACCTCCCGCACGCAAGCCCAGTCTTCCTGGCTTTTCTCAGACCTTCCGTAGCCAAGGTCTGTCCTGGTCCGTGATCTTCCCAGAGCTGGCTGCTATGTTCCTCTTGGAATATCATTTTCCATCCATTTTTTTCTCTGTTATGCAAAACAGGGTTTTTCCTTCTTTGCAACCTTTAAAATTTGTTGTTACTGTTGTTGTTTTATGTATGTCCCACCACTCTTATGGAATCTCCATGTGTATTCTGTTTACCGCTGGGTCACTGAAGAACATTCCTAAGCTTCGAATCCCATTAATACCAAAGTGATATTTAAATTTTATTTAAAGAGGAAATTTTGTGAATCTCATCCAAAAAGTTGGCTTAGACTTTTGGAAATAGGGTTGATAAAATGGGCATTCAAGAGAAGTATCAAAGGGCAGCAAGTGGTGACTAAGCTGCAAAGCAAAACTTTACAAAAGGGGACATGGTGACTCACTATGATTCTCAGTGTGTCTGAATTAATTTCCATGTCCACGTGATGCCCCTTCTGCTTGGTCAGTGATCTGCATCATTAGTTCTCTGCAGGACAGTGAAGCACAGTCCTCACTAATGGGATGGGTCAGGGACAGGATCCAGACAACTAAACAAGATCTCTCATTCCTCTGCCAGGGAGCCAAAGTTGGCAGGAGATGTGTGAAAATGTACAAGATCAAAATCACAGGAAGATTTTAACATAGTTCTCTAAAAAGTGAAAGTTCAAACATACTTGTTGAACAAGACAGTAACAAATTTGAACTATTGAACTTACAAATAACTGTCCATTATCATCATTATCATCATCATCATCATCCCTGGGGATTGAACCTGCAGCATTTTACCTCTGAGATACATTGCCAGTCCTTTTATTTATTTTGAGACAGGGTCCTGCTTGGTTGCTGAGAATGGTCTTGAACTTGTGATCTTCCTGCCTCAGCCTTGTGAATAGCTGAGATTACAGGTGTGTGCCACCACGCCTGGCCCATATTATTATTTTAAAAATTTAACACTACTAGAATACCTGGTGCTTAAGATGCACAAAGCCCTGGTTAGAAGTTCTTTTGTGTGTGTATGTGTGGTACTGGGAATTGAACTCAGGGGTGCTTAACCACTGAGCCACATCTCCAGCCCTCTTTTTATATTTTATCTAGATACAGAGTCTCACTGAGTTGCTCAGTACCTTGCTAAGTTGCTGAGGCTGGTTTTGAACTCCCTATTCTCCTGCCTTAGCTTCCCAAGCAGCTTGGATTATAGGCCTGCACCACCATGCCCAGGGTTGGTTGGAAGTTCTTTACAGCTATTAATTAATTTAAAGAGTTAGCCAGGTGTGGTCGTACACATCTGTAATCCCAGCAATCCCAGCTACTCAGGAGGCTGAGGAAGGAAGATTACAAGTTTGAGGTCAGCCTCAGGCAATGTAACAAGAACCTGTCTCATGGAACTGAAGAATATCATGCTAAGTGTAAATAAACCAGTCCTCAAAAACCAAAGGTTGCATGTTCTCTCTGATATGTGGATGCTAACCCACAGCAAGGGAGGATAGGGAGGGGAAGAATAGAAATTCATTGGATTAGACAAAGGGGAATGGAGGGAAGGGAGGAGAGAATGAGAATAAGAAAGACAGAATGAATTGTACATAACTTTCCCATCCTTACGTATGAATACTCGACCAGTGAAACTCCACATTGTGTACAACCACAAGAATGGGACCCTAATTAGAATAAGTTATACCCTATGTATGTATAATATGACAAAATATACTCTACTGTCATCTATATCTAAAAAGAACAACAACAAAAAAGGAGGTAGGGATGTATCTCAGTGGTAAAGTAACCCAAGTTTCAATCCCCAGTAGTAGAAAAAAAAAGTGTGCTATAGATGTTAGTTTTCTGGATTTTGTTAATTTTTCTGTTCTTATGTAAAAGAATATCCTTGTTTTTAGGAAATAATCACTGAAGTATTAACGGGTTAAAAAGGTACTAGGGCTGGGGTTGTAGCTCAGTGGTAGAGTGCTTGTGTAGCATGTATGAAGTACTGGGTTCAATCCCCAATACCACATAAAAATAAATAAAATAAAGGTTCACAAACAATTGAAAAAAAATTTTAAAAGGCATCATGTCTGTAAACTTGTAAATGGCTCAGGAAAAAAGTCTGTGTCATACACAGAGACAAGGACAAAACAAATGTGGGAAAATATCGACAACTGGGAAAATGAGAAGGGTATATGGGAATTCTTTGTCATATTCTTCCAAATTTTCTAAAAGTCTGAAGCTAAGTAAAAGATTAAAAAAAAAAAAGTTGAACTAATCATGGCAAACTCAATTATGGGTAAATGGATGTCACATTATCTTCTTTACATGTTAAGTATTTCATGATTTAAAAAGGAAAAAATTAAATCAATCATAGAAAATTGTTCATAAAAGGAAGTCAGATAGATGAAGCTGTCAATCACCCCACAGAAGGCAACTTGTGAGTAAACTGACAAAAGGTACCCTCAGGTGGCCACACTACTCCAGGAGGCTCTGCAAGCAAAGGGAGTGAGAGCCTTATCCCCATCGTGGCCCATGCAGGAAACAACCCGCCCAACTCTTCAGCCCTGTCCTGGCCTCTTATTTATCAGCAAATGGCAGTTTTTTCTCTAGGACAGAGCAAATAGATTAGGAAGCATTAAAACACTTCTAAAGTTTCTTTACCCATTGTTCAGTTCCTGTGCATGTATGCCAGTGTTGTTTAGTCAGCATTTATAGGATGTTCTCTGTAAACAAAATGCCCCGTTAGATATAAAAAAGATTTAAAATAAATAAAAAATGTGACCAAATGCTCTCCCAAACCCATAATCTGACAGAGGGAGGAAGGGCCTTAATTGCCTGTATGTGCCAGTGGTCATATATGTAATACAAAGCTGCTCTTTCCGGTGCAGTCATTTTCCCTGCCTCCCAACCACTTGTCAGTCTGTGAACATCCTAGCTAGCTATTGGTTCATCAGTCAGCTTGCAAGTATCCTTCTCCGTTATTGGTCCCGTTAGCCCGGCAGAATTCAACTGCTTCTCGATAGCTACCCCGCCATCTTTTCTCATGCTTCTCTACTCACTTTCTCTATCCTCCTTGCTTTTCCACTCTCTCTAGCATGCCCTTTCTCATTCCCTTTCTTTTTCTCTCATTTTCTCTCTTATCCTGCAGGGAGACACTTTGCTTAATAAACTCCCTTATGTGATTTCCCATGTCCTGCGTGGTTTTCGTGGGATCCCTTACAATATATCCATTTTCTTTTCTTCCTTCCTGTCTCCTGTTTCTCTCTCCCTCTCCCTCTCACTCTCTCCTTCCCTCCCTCCCTCCCTTCCTCTTTCTCTTCAGTACTGGGATTGAACCCCAGGGATTCTCTGTCACAGAGCTACATCCTGCTCCTTTTTTTTTTTTTTTTTTTTTTTTGAAACAAGATCATGCTAAATTGCCCAAGCTGGCCTCAAACTTTGTGATCCTCCTGCCTCAGTCTCCCCAGCCACTGGGGATTAGAGGTCAGCAACACCACACCCAGCTGTCCACTTTCATTTTTGCTGCCTCATTTAATTCTAGAAGGATTTCATTTATTCCCACTTTATAGAGGAGGAAACTCAGAGAAGTTAGCTGGTCCCAAATTACATAGCTCCTAAGTGACAAACAGGGAGTTTACAAGTCTGACTCCAAAGTCCAGGCTCCCTCTTCATCTTCATGGTATATAAGTCACAGAAACATGAACTAACACTGAAAAATTTCACTTACTCAACATTCTCTGGAATGAGTCATGCTGGACAGATGAGTAAGTGAAAGACCATCCTCTAGGAAACTGTTCAAATCCTTCCAAAGTTAGATCAGAGAAGACTCCAGAACCCTTTGGGGAAAATCTTTTCCTCCCTGCATTACTTTTCCCTCTTGGGCTTCTGGGAATTGAAGCCCAGCATACCTGATCTCTCAGTAACATGTTCTCCCTTAAAGTTCCAGCACAAGAAGGCCAAAGATCCCTTTTATCCTTCTCATTCTCCCAAACCACAAATAAGATAGAAGGAAAATTCAGAAATTGTTTTAATACATATGGAAGGAGAACAAAACAGAAAACATTTACAGAAAATACAATCAGTATCAAAAAGCTGGGTGTTCAAAGCACATTACCTGATACCACATTAGGCATCCACACAATCCTGTATCTTAAAATGATGCCCCTTGAGCCTTGATGGGGGTACAGCTTTGCAGAGTTGTTTCTCGCCTTTGTGTGTGTGTGTGTGTGTGTGTGTGTGTGTGTGTGTGTTACTGGTGATGGGACCCAGGATCTTGTGCACACTAGGCAAGGGCTCTGTCATTGGGCTACATCCCTTATCCTTTTTATTTTTAGATAGATCTTACTTTTATGAACAATTTTCTATGGCTGATATAATTTTTTCCTTTTTACCCTAGCCTGACCTTGAACTTGCAATCCTCTTGCCTAAACCTTCTGAGTAGCTGGGATTACAGGCCTGCATTTCCAGGCCTGACCTGTTTCCCCTTTTATTTGTCAGCATTTTGTTACCTCCTGATCAGGTAACTTTTGGTATTTATGTTGTTCTTAGTTTTAGAAATTGGCCTAATGATTCATTCTATTCCTACTATATGTGACTTCCCTAAATTTTAGTTTCATCATTTATATAAAAAGCTGTGCATGGTAGTGCACACATGCAATATCAGCTACTCAGGAAGCTGAGGCAGGAGGATCTTGAGTTTCAGGCCAGGTTTGGCAACTTAGCAAGATCCTGTCTCACAAAATTAAAAATAAAAATTTCAAATAGCTCAGTGGTAGAGCACCCTGGAGTTTGATCCCTAGTATCAGAAAAAAGGGCGGGAGAATAGACATTTGAGATCAGAGAAATCATGCAGGTATATGACACAAAATGAGAACTCAAGCAATTTTTCTTCTTTTTCTTTTTCTTTTTTCTTTTCTTTTTTTTTGCGGGGGTGGGCGGTGGGCACTGGGGATTGAACCCAGGGGTGCTTTACCACTGCACTACATTCCCAGCTCATTTTATTTTGAGGTGGTCTTGCTAAAGGCCTTGAACTTGCAATCCTTCTGCCTCAATTTCCTTGCTGGGATTACAAGCATGTGCCACTATGCCTGACTTTTTGTGCACTTGTCTAATAATAGTAGCAATTATAGCTAATGGTTGAGTACTTACTATGTCCCAGGCACAGAAAGAGGGACAAAGAAGTTGCCCAAGTTTAAACATCTAATAAATAACAAAGCTGGGACTCAATCTAGACAGGTAGGGTCCAAGACCAGCATTTCTAATCGCTATACAGAGAATGGATCCTCGGTGCTAACGGTCAACCATCCTCCTGTATTCTACTCAGTTTGTCTCTCTAGTCTGTCTCCAAAATCAATAAAATGTATGTTTGTATGTGTATACACACACACACACACACACACACACACACACACACATACATACATATACATATATAAAGGGAAATTAATTTTGGTGAAAAATTACCAAGCATAGTCACTTTGTAAAGGAGGAGGAATTGCATATAGGAGGGAGTTTTTTACTTGTTTATTTTAATGTCAAATTGCTTTAAAACAACCTCTCAGTAAACAGTGAATATTTTCCCATATCATGAGGATGGTGATCAAGAACAAGGGTTAAGAGTAGCTACAGGCTGAATTCAAACACTATTTTACTAGCTGTTTAAATGTCACCTACCTTCTCTGAGTGTTTTCTTGTCTATAAGTAGGAATGATGATTCCTATCAGGTAGGGATAATGTTAGACATAAGTAAGACAACATAATTAAGGTCAGATTCATAAGAAACATTTAATATTTTTCTTTCTATAGTAGCACTTTAATGACTGAAAAGTATCTCATCTCATGAGATAATGATTCATTGAATCAGTTCCATACTGTTAAACATTTAGATCATTTTCAATATTAGCAACAATACAAAAAATAGCAAAGTTTTCCCATACATGTCTATTTCTTTAGGATTAAATCTTTTAAGTGATGATGTATGTAAACTTTCAACATACATTATAAAGTGTTTGTGAAGTTTATCAAGGTGGTACATGCCTGTAATGTCAGTGACTTGGGATGCTGAGGTAGGAGGATCCCAAGTTCAAGATTAGCTTGGGAAACCTAAAAAGACCCTATCTCAAAACAAAAACAAATATATAAAAGGACTGGGGATATAACTTAATGGTGAAGCACCCCTGGGTTCAATTCCTGATATATCTAAATCTATGTCAATATATAGTTTTACCAAGTTAACATCCTCCACATTGTATTAAAGGTATATATATTCAACTTGTCAACACTGGACATTTTTAAAAGAATATCTATGCTGATTTTACAGGCAATATCCCCACAACTCTCTTAAAAAATTTATTGGTGCATTGTAATTACAGATAATCCTGGAATTCGTTATGCCATATTAGTACATGCACATAATTGGATCCCTCTCATCCCCTAGTACCTTTCCTTTCCCTCCCCTCCTCTGCTTGCTTTACTGATCTCCCTTCTATTATTATTAGTAGTAGTAGTAATGGTGGTAGTAGTATAACTGTATGAATAAGCAGGATTCATTCATGACTCATTTTTAATTTTTTTTATTCAGACATTTCAATGTCTTGTTATAGATCTCTTAGACCCAAACTTTAAAAGTGTGGAATTGGAATTAAAAGAAAAATAACTTGAATAGGCAAAAATTTAAATGTAGTCTGTTACAGAGGTGGCATTTGACATCATTTGTAAGAGGATAAACTTTTCCAATGTTTTTCAAAATTACTCTCTGGAGCTGTGGTGGGTGGGTAGGAGATGCTAGCTGAGTGGAATAACTCTCATTCTTCCTCCCTTCAATTACATTGACCTAGGGCTGGGGATGTAGCTCAGTTGGTAGGGTGCCTGCCTTGCAAGCACAAGGCCCTGGATTCAATCCCCAGCACCACAAAAAACCAAAAAACAAAAAACAAAAAACATTGATCTGTTTTACATATTGAATTTATTGGTAAGCTTTGATCTGAAGGGTTCTATACCTGAAAACAAAAGTAAAAGCATATTGAATGCAAAATTCCACAATAAATAAATAGATTTAAAAAGTTTACTCACATTATATAAAAAAATACTTCAACTGGATTAAAACATTAAATGAAAAACAAATCACACAAATTACAAGAAAATATAGACAAGTGTTAACTGATTTGGGGGATGAATAGATCTTCTTAAAGCATCCTGATGAGGTTCTACTCACATTGCCTGACATGTGTGCCTTGGAACAGGTTTGAAGTGGTTCTGTAGCCAAAGATGTATGGAAATGCCACTTAGTGATAACAGTGCCAAGAGGTGGCCCAGGGCACTAACACCCCTATTATCTCTATTAAAATCTCTAGGTCACCACAAAATACATTCTAAATAATAATTAAACAATGTACAAAACAAGCAAATATCACTGAAAAATGTGCCCTCGTGTCTTATGCCCCAAACAGACACTTGACAGACTCCTCTTCTTAGACATTCTGGAGCAACTCCTGTTGCCCTCTGTTTGTAAATTCTTTTAACTTTTGTTTACCATAGAAGGATTTTATTTCATCTTCAAATCTAAAGGTTGATTTTGTGGGGTATAGGATTCTTGGTTGGCAACCGTGTTCTTCCAGGACTTGAAATATGTTGTTCCGGGCCCTTCTAGCTTTTACAGTCTGGACTGAGAAATCTGCTGATACCCATATTGGTTTCCCCCTACATGTAGTCTGATGCTTTTCTCTTGCAGCCTTCAGAATCCTATCTTTATTTCGTATGTTAGGCATTTTCATTATAATGTGCCTTGGTGTGGGTCTGTTGTGATTTTGTGCATTTGGTGTTCTGTAAACCTCTTGTATTTGATTTTCCATTTCATTCTTCAGGTTTGGGAGTTTCTGATATTATTCATTGAATAGGTTGTTCATTCCTTTGGTTTGTACCTTTGTGCCTTCCTCAATTCTGATAATTCTTAAATTTGGTCTTTTCATGATGCCCTATAATTCTTGGAGTTTCTGTTCATGATTTCTTACCATCTTCTCTGTTTGGGCAACTTTATTATCAAGATTAAATATTTTGTCTTCATTGTCTGAGGTTCTGTCTTCCAAGTGGTCTAGTCTGTTGGTGATGCATTCCATTGAGTTTTTTATTTGGTTTATTGTTTCCTTCATTTCAAGGATTTCTGTTTATTTTGTTTGTTTTTTTTGTTTTTGTTTTTTTTGAGAACCTCTACCTCTTTGTTGAAATGATCTTTTGCTTCCCACAGTTGCTCTTTCAACTGCTTATTGGTGTGATCATTCATTGCCTGCATTTGCTCTCTTATCTCATCCTTTGCTTCATGAATCATTTTAATTACGTATAGTCTGAACTCCTTTTCTGACATTTCTTCTACCATATTGTCACTGGATTCTATTAATATAGAATCTAGGTTTGTTTGGATCATTTTCTTCCCTTGTTTTTTCATGTTGTTCATTTATCTTCCCCTCTAGCAGTGCAGATCTGGGGTATTGCAGTTTCCCCCCTATAAGCTTATAGTGACCCTATAGGTTTCCAAATCCCTTTCTTTATGGGGGAGATCAATATTAGTGCCCAGTACAGACAATATGCAATCCTAAACCAAATAGCCCCTATGAGGATGTTAACAATATTGTCATAATAAGCAGAATGAGTTTAATTATTATCTACAGTGTAACAAATAGATTTGCAATAAGGTCTGCAGTTTCTAATGGAGGACAAAGAGAATGGGAAGGGGTGTAGGATGTAGTTGTTAATGGGATAAGAAAAGAATATATAGAAGTTCTAGGTTGTAGAAAGAGTAAAAGTATAATCAAAATAAGTTGGTTATTAGCATGAGAAAAGGGATAAAGAGACTTTGAGGGAACAGGTAAACAAAAGGAAAATAGAGTGAGAAAAGTAAAGAAATAAAAACTTAAATTTTTTTCAATAAGGAGAAAAAAAAATCTACACTGTAACAGTCATATAGTATTCAAACCTCCCAGTCTTCAGTAGCCTGATGTATGAGAGGTACCTGACAATGAGCTTCCAGTCTCCAGCAGGTGTCTCAGGATGAGATTTGCCCCACCTAAAAAGGGGAGATATGGCTTCCAGCATTATCCAAGATGGCCGCTCTGGCTTCCAAATGTGTTGGCAAATGGGGAGCTGCAGCTTGGGGTGTGGACGTGGTCAGCTGGCGGTCCTGGAGGCGGGGTGTGGTTGGTCTGGTTGTGGGATCCTGGAGGCAGGGTGCAGTAAGTCAGTCTGGGGGTCCTGGCAGCAGGGAGCAGTCAGTTGGTCTGAGGGCCCAGAGGCAGGGAATCATCGGTTGGGTTGAGGGGTCCTGAAGATGGGGCTCAGTCAGTTCGGTCAGGAGTCCTACAGGTCCTGGCTGTTTTCTCAAAATGGTGGTACTGTGACAGTAAACTTCCAGGCAACAGAAGGCAGCTGGCACTCCACTGGTGGTCTGAGGTCAGTCTGCTGACTGCTGTCCAATTGGCAGGTGAACCTCTGGTGGTGGGTGATGGGTAGGTGAAAGGCAGGTGATAGACAGGCAAGAGGCAGGCAAATGGTGGATGGTAGGCGCCTGACAGTGAGCAATCTGCACTCAAAAAGTAGTCGATGTGCTGGCAGACTGCAGGTGATTGCAGTAGATAAATGGGGTCCCCTGTTGCCTTCTGGAAAGTCAAACTGTCATTAGCAAAGAGAGGTTCTGAGAAATCCTACAGTAGAAAAAGAATAAAAGTAATTCAGATCATATTTGACTACTGAACCTTTCATTCAACATGAAGCCTATTAATGTCCATGAAATTCGTGGTGTGCTTCCTGCCAAATGCCAGGTGATATGGAAATTAATATTTGAACAGGAAAATGCTGCGTGAGAGGTGCTTTGTAAAGGGCATACTACTTATTGCTATTTTACTGATGCTCAATTTGAGGTACTCTCCAATGTGATCTACTGACATCTAGTGCTGCTGCTTTAATTAAGCTACTGCCCACCAAAATAACAACATCTACTTGCAGACTTCCTTGGATTCAAATTCTTATATATCATTATTACAATGTACTTATATTGTGGAATAATATGAAAGGATTTATGTAAATGATCCACAGGGTTAAAAACGTATGTAGGCTTATACTTTTACTCTTCTCTCACCTATTAAAATATACCTTATGCAACTATAAATGCAAAAATGTGTCAGGTACTTCTTGTTCTGATTTTTATGTCGTACTTGCAAAAAGAACTGAATTTAGATTGTGTTTAAGGAATAGAACTATATAGTTCAGAGAGGGGGGTTAGGCTCTTCCACAAAAACTCAAGATTGTTACTAAAATGAAGATACAAGTGTTTAAAACCTTATTTTTTTACTCTAAAAATATACTTTAGATTTAAAATAAAGGAAAAGGAAAGACAAGGAAGAGGCAAAGATAATACAACTGCAGTGATTAGTATTCCCTGTTCCAATCATATTAGTTACTTGTACTTGTTACTTAAAATTAGCATCAATTTAAATAGCAAAGCATTAAGATTCAAGTTCAGGGCTGGGGATGCTGCTCAGTCATAGCATGCATGAAGCTCTGGGTTGGATCCCTAACACCATATACACACAAAAGATATATTTCTATATTAAATGTATTTCTGTATGTTTGATAATGTCAATGCAAATAATATATGTTTTCACAAATATATCATATTAGCAACTTCTAGGTCTTTTGTTGCTAATTTGATATAATCGGATTTTTAATTTTTTTTTCAGTACTGGGGATTGAACCCAGGGCCTTGTGCTTGCAAGGGAAGCACTCTAGCAACTGAGCTATATCCCCAGACCCAAATTTTGAATTTTAATAAAAGTTCTACTGGGGCTGGAATTGTGGCTCAATGGTAGAGTGCCTGCCTCACATGCATGAGGAACTAGGTTCGATACTCAGCACCACATAAAAAATAAATGAATAAAATAAGGTCCATTGACATCTAAAAAAAATTTTTTTTTAAATAATAAATGTCCTACTGCTACAAAATCATGGAATGTCAAATTTATTTGATTATCACTTGACTCTTGTTTTAGACCCTTGAGAGCTTTATTTATTTTTTATTGTTTGTTCTATTTAGTTATATATGACAGCAGAACACATTTTGATTCATTGTACACAAATGGAATATAACTTTTCATTTCTCTAGTAGTACATGATGTAGAGTCACACCATTCATGTAATCATTCATGTATATAGGGTAATGATGTTTGTCTCATTCCACCATCTTTTCACCCCCTCTACCCCCACCACTCCCCTCATTTCCCTCTACACAATCCAAAGTTCCTCCATTCTTCCCTTACCTCCCCCGACCTGTTATGTATCAGCATCCACTTATCAGAGAAAACATTTGGCCTTTGGTTTTTTGGGGATTGCCTTATCTCACTTAGCTTGGTATTCTCCAACTCCATCCATTTACCAGCAAATGCCATAATTTCATTCTTTATGACTGAGTAATATTCCAATGTGTATATATATATCACAGTTTCTTTATCCATTCATCTATTGAAGGGCACCGAGATTGGTTCCATAGTTTAGCTATTGTGAATAACTGCTATAAACATTACTGTGGCTACATTACTGTAGTAGGCTGATTTTAAGTCTTTTTGGTATAGGCCAAGGAGTGGGATAGGTGGGTCAAATGGTGGTTCCATTCCAAGTTTTCTAAGGAATCTCCACACTGCTTTCCAAAGTGGTTGCACCAATTTGCAGCCCCACCAGCAATGTATGAGTGTACCTTTTTCCCCTCATCCTCACTAGCACTTACCGTTTCTTATATTCTTGATAATAGCCATTCTAATTGGAGTGAGATGAAATCTTAGAGTAGTTTTAATTTGTATTTCTCTTATTGCCAGAGATGTTCAACATTTTTTCACATATTTGTTGATCGATTGTATATCTTCTGTGAAGAGTCTGCTCAGTTCCTTAGCCCATTTATTGAATGGGTTATTTGTATTTTGGTGTTAAGTTTTTTGAGTTTTTAAAAAAAATTCTGGAGATTGGTGCTGTATCTGAAATGCAGGTGGTAAAGATTTTCTCCCACTCTGTAGGCTCCTTCTTCACATTATTGATTGTTTCCTTTACTGAGAAAAAGCTTTTTAGTTTGAATCCATCCCATTTATTGATTTCTTGTTTTTACTTCTTCACTTTGGAAGTCTTGTTACAGAAGTCTGGTCCTAAGCGACATGATGGAGATTCAGGTCTACTTTTTCTTCTGTTTGGTGCAGGGTCTCAGGTCTAATTCCTAGATCCTTGATCCATTTTTAGTTGAGTTTTGTACAGGCTGAATGATAGGGGTTTAATTTCATTTTGCTGCATATGGATTTCCAGTTTCCCATCATCATTTGTTGAAGAGGCTATTTTCTTCATTTGTGTTTCTTTCTCCATTGTGTTTTTGGCACCTTTGTCTAGGATGAGATAACTGTTTTTATGCGGGTTTGTCTCTGTGTCTTCTGTTCTGTATCATTAACCTGTCTATTTTGGTGTCAATACCATGCTGTCATCACTTGACTCTTTTTTTTTTTTTTTTTTGCGGTGCCAGGTTTGAACCCAGGGCCTTGTGCTTGTGAGGCAAGCACTCTACCAACTGAACTATCTCCCCAGCCCATCACTTGACTCTTTAAAGCAGTCTTAACTAATTTTAAGTAAGATTAGTATTTGTATTTGAAATTCACATTAAATCATATCTAATCTGATATTGCTAGAAACTGAAAAACAGTTCCTCCTGTGTTTACTATGTCATTTACAGTGACTAAGTTCTTGTGAATATGTGTATGTGTGTGTGTACATTTTGTGTAGTTTGTTTTTAATAGGAATGTGGCACTGACAAATGCAAAGCTGGTTCTTTTGGGTCTGCCATGTCTATGCTACTAGATGTATGATGACTCAACACTCCTACCTCTTTTCTTTATAACAGTGAACATGAAACTTTATCTAGACATTTTGCCGTGATATCCTTTATCTTTCAATCAATATAAATAAAATCCTAAACTCAATGTGAACTCAGGCACTCAAAACTCCATTTTAAGATGCTCAGCCAGAAAATCATAAATAATATTACTTTGTTTTAGATTGGCATCAAAATAACATTACACAATTTTTAAAATTCTTGCAGAGAATTGGTGGAATCTCCAAAAACATGTTTGGAACTCAGGCTGAGACACACTGCCATGGATGACAGCCATTCATTCAACAATACTTATTGAGGCTAACTATGTGCCTGGCACAGGAAATCCAACAATCAACAAACTGCCTGCCCTTGTGAACAGCCTGATTTACAGTCTAGTGGAGAAGGAAGACAATAGACAAGTATAAATAATCTCAGATTATGATTAGTGGTGTAAAGAAAATCAGAGAGCTAAAGGATGGAGAAAAGGATGGAAGTGCTATTTCAGAGAGGTTGGTGAGGAAAAACATCTCACTGGAGCTGAGATTGGCACAGACACTTACATGAATTCTACCTGGAAAGAGCTTTCTAGGCAGCAGAGTGAGTAAAGAGCCTTGAAGACAGGAACACACTTGGGAGTGTTTGAAGACCAACTAAGGAGGTCAATGTCTCAGCCACATGAGCCAGGGAACATGAGAAGTAGCCTGGGGCCAGATCATACAGGGTCCTACATGTTATAGTGAGAGCTTTCTTGACCCTTAGACAAGAAATTGGATAGCAGGAGGTATGTTTTAACAAACTGGAGGTGGACGTTCTAGCTCTGGAACTTGACCTTTAAAAGAAAAATTAACTAAAAAAAAAAAAATCTTAACTGATACATAATAATTTTTTACCTATTTAGAGGATATCAAATGATGTTTTGATATATTGTATATATTGTATAATATTCAAATCAGGGCAAACATAATCTCTCCTCAAATCTTTTCTTTATCTATATACAGCCCACTATGTAAAGAACTATAACTTAGAAGAAGTACATGTTAATCAACCTTCCCCCTTCTTTGTTTTCACTTATTTTTAATATTTTTTTAGTTGTAGATAGACACAATACCTTTATTTTGTTTACTTATTTTTATGTGGTGCTGAGGATTGAACTCAGTGCCTCATACATGCTAGGCAAATGCTCTACCACTGAGCTATAATCCCAGCCCTGTTTTCACTTTTTAAAATTGATTTTATTAAGGAATCATTCACATAAAACAAAATGCATTTTAGGAGTACAATCTGCTGAACTTTGGAAAATGTATAAATGTATGCCATACCACGTAATCAAGATAAAGAATATTTCCATCCTCCCCTAAGTTCCCTTGTTCCCCTTTGTAGTCACCTTCCAATCCATACCAGAGCCAGGAACTCAACTGAGATTCTGGGACTCAGCATTATTTTGCATTTTGGGGATTGAACCCAGGGCCTTGCACTTGCTAATCATATTACCTACCACTGAGCTACATCTCCAGCCCAATGGAACTCATCATTTTTAATGTGTACTTTGTAGACCCAAGATCTGTGCCGTCCAATATGGCAGCCACTAGCCACAACTGGCTAAATTTAACTAAATAAAATTAACAATTCTTAGTTGCACTCACCACATTTCAAGTAGCTAGAGAGTGCCATAATGGACAGTTTTAAGCATAAAACATTTCCATCACCATGGACAGGTTTTGTTTTGTTTTGTTTTGTGATACTGGGGATTAAACTCAGAGCCTCACACATGCTAGAAAAGTACTATAATACTGAGCTATATCCCCAACCCTTTCTTCATTTTTTAACTTTTATTTTATTTTATTTTTTTTATCTTGAGACAGGGTCTACCTGACCTGGAAGTTGCCATCCTCCTACCTTAGCCTTCCCAGTAGCTGGGGTTAAAGTGTGAGCCAACATATCTGGCTTGTAAATAGTTCTATTGGGCAGTTACTCATGGAATTTGACCTTTATCTTACAGAGGTAAGCTAAGTAGCCTGAAAACTGAGTCAGTCATACAAGTCACATTAACTAGATTTATGTTACTATTTGTGTTTATTACCTTTGTCACCAAATAATTAACAAAGTTCTGGGATGGAAGTTTTAATGACATCAAGATTGTTCATGATATGACTAAATAACATAGGTTAAAAGCAATCTCACAGAAGAGTGAGTACGGCATAATAGTTAAGTCCACAGGTTCTGGCAACAGATAGTTTTGATTTTAATCCTAATTATGCCATTTACTAGTAACAAGAAAATTAACCTCTCTCAGTTTCTTCATCTAAGCATATAGAACCTGCCTCAGAAAGATATTGTAAGATTAAGTAAATGCATGAAAAGAACCTGGTACACAGATGATGAATAGGCATTAATAGCTATTATAATGATGATATAATTTTGGTTTCTTTCTCTTTTTGGGGGGGAAGGGGGTGGTACCCGGGATTCAACCCAGAGGTACTTTACCACTGAGTCACATCCCCAGTCCTTTTTACTTTTTGAGATAGGACCTCAATTAGTTGCTGAGGCTGGTCTCAGAATTTTCAATCCTCATGCCTCACCCCTCGCCCCCCTGTCTTTGGGTTTACAGGTGTGGGCCACTGCACTGGGTCAATTTTGGTTTCTTAAAAGAGCACATATTATATATGTGTAGAATAAAAGCTTGAATGATTTGAATGATTCATCAAAAATATTATCAATTGGGCTAGAGATGTAACTCAGTGGTAGAGTGCTTGCCTAGCATGCACAAAGTCCTGGGTTTGATTCCCAGCATTGATCCCTTCCTTCCAAAAAAGTTAATTGATAACAAATAATTTTAACCTCCTTTAAAAAAAAACAAAAACTTTTTCCTAAACATTATATTTAAGCAATTCCTTCTGTACTTAAAATGACAGAAACACAGTAATGAGTTCTTCCCCTACAAAGTGCCCACAACCAGATTAGCAGTGATTTTCAAAGTGTGATCCTTGGACCAGCTGCATCAGCAATCAGAGAGCTTGTTAGAAATGTAAATTCTCAGGCTCCTCCTCTCCACTCATCTAGGGGTGGAATCCAGCGACCTGTAGTTTTATAAGCTTTCCGTTTGATTCTGATGCTTGCTAAAGTTTGAGAATACTGTGTGAAGGTTATCCCCGCTGTAGTTCCCCATTCACATGTATCTCGGTTAAGGAAATTGTGTGTGTTTGTGTGTGCTTAATGACATAAAAGTGCACGACAGTGTTAGAACTGCAAACTGTTGTGATCTCATGTGCTCTAAGGCTTTAGTAACTCAATTCTTTACACTGTTTATGAGAACAATGAAGCTTCTCTGCAGGTGTAACTTTATTTTTTTAAAAATTTATTTGCAGTTTTGTAACTTTTCCGTCACAAAAACAAAAACAAAAAACCTCCACTTACAGGGCATATCCAGTTTTACAAGCATTCAATTAAAAATTAGCTCCAAGATAAATCTATGTCATTAGAAGCAAACTACAGTCGGAAAAAAATAATAAACAACTCTTGTAGCCTGAATTATTTGCAAAAAACTTTATTGAAAAATGTCCCCTTCAAGGTGGTAACATTACCTATCATATATTATAAAGGTACACTATGAAGGAAACATTATTTTACATGGGGCAGGGAAAATTGGCGAGAAAATTTTTTCTCTTTCAAACAAAATTTATTTTGAAGAAAATTATAAACAATTATTAGGTGCAAATTAGTACTAACACCTTTCATGTCTATCTTATAGACTCTGGTGCAGAGGCTGTAAAGAACAAGCGAAATTTATGTACAGTTAAAATATTTTCTATATGTATATAAAACACTACACACATCCAAGGTATTATTTGTACTGTAAACTGTAAAGACGTACAGGGTATGACAAACCAAATGGCGCTTAGGCGACACTAGAGAGGAGGAAAAGGCAGAAAAGGGAGTTCAAGTGTTTCCGTGGCTAGGAACAGCTGTGGGAATGAGAACAGAGACAAGGGGCAGGGGAAAAAAAAAACCCTGAAAGGCACTCTGCGACTCAATCCACTCTCCCCCTTGCACTCACACCCTTTATGATATCCAGACCGGACTAAACCATTTCATTCAATTTCCAGGCACTACATCCCTGGGCATTTATTTACGGTACCGTCTTCACTGAAAGCCTTTCCACCTCCCTCCCCTTCTAGTAGTCGTGAACTGCACATCGCTGGCTTCAACACCCGCTCCTTTAAACTCTGTTTTTACCAGGCTTCCCTGCATCCTCCCCTCTGCCCAAAGAGGAAGTGCGAATGGACGAACCGCGGGGAACCCTAGGAAATGTGGTCTTTCTAACTCTCGCCTAGGCCAGTAGAGTGGGGAAGACCACAAAGGAGATCCAGTTAAAACTATAACTCCCGGCAGGCCATGCGAGACAACATCTTCCTCTTTGCCCCCCTTCCTATTGCCTTCCTCTTCCTCCTCTCCGTGGGCGCTGAACCGCGTGGCATCACGGTACTTGTAGTTCCTTCTGAAAGAAAGCTCCTAACACTCGATGGCCAAGAGCGGCCGGAAGACTCTAATTCCCAGAGGGCAGAGCGGAAGCTGCGCCTGCGCATTCTCAGTGAGGGCGTGTATGTCTGTCTGAGGCGGAGAGAGCGAGAGTGAGTGAGTGTTGAGTGCGGGGTGGGGTGGTGGCCGTTACGTTCGGGGCAACGGCTACGGCAGTGAGAAGTAAGAAGAGAAACAACGTCCGGCGCTTCCGCCTTCGCTTAGGAGGAGGAGGAGCTGGTAGGGAAAGGAAACTGATTCGCCCTGGGCCTGGACTAGATCGAGTCGGGGCCAGTGGGGTCTAGGCTATGAGCCCTTGAGGGTCGCTTGGGACGCGGAGCGAGACACGAGAGCCGAGAGCTATGTCTCAGCCGCCGCCGCCGCCTCCGCTGCCGCCGCCACCTCCTCCCCCTGAGGCTCCGCAGACTCCGTCGTCTCTGGCGGCGGCGGCGGCAGCTGCTCCGGGGGGGCTCTCGAAGCGGAGAGACCGGAGAATCCTTTCCGGGAGCTGCCCGGATCCGAAGTGCCAGGCGCGTCTGTTCTTCCCGGCCTCCGGTACTGTCAGCATCGAGTGTACCGAGTGCGGACAGCGGCACGAGCAGCAACAGCTGCTGGGGGTGGAGGAGGTGACCGATCCGGACGTAGTGCTGCACAACCTGCTGCGGAACGCGCTGCTTGGGGTGACGGGGGCACCCAAAAAGAACACGGAACTGGTAAAGGTGATGGGCCTTTCTAACTACCACTGCAAATTGTTGTCGCCCATATTAGCTCGCTATGGAATGGACAAACAGACAGGCCGGGCCAAGCTTCTCCGGGACATGAACCAGGGTGAACTGTTCGATTGCGCTTTACTGGGTGACCGCGCTTTCCTCATAGAACCAGAGCACGTTAACACGGTGGGCTACGGCAAGGACCGATCCGGAAGCCTTCTATATTTGCATGACACTCTTGAAGATATCAAACGAGCCAATAAAAGTCAGGAATGCCTCATTCCAGTGCATGTGGACGGGGATGGACACTGCCTGGTGCATGCTGTGTCTCGAGCTCTAGTAGGCCGGGAGCTCTTCTGGCATGCCCTGAGAGAGAATCTAAAACAGCACTTTCAGCAACACCTGGCCCGATATCAAGCCCTGTTTCATGACTTTATTGATGCCGCTGAGTGGGAGGACATTATCAATGAGTGTGACCCTCTGTTTGTGCCGCCTGAGGGTGTTCCCTTAGGTCTGAGAAACATCCACATATTTGGCCTCGCTAATGTGTTGCATCGTCCCATAATTCTATTAGATTCCCTTAGTGGCATGAGAAGCTCTGGTGATTATTCAGCCACCTTTTTGCCTGGGCTCATACCTGCAGAGAAGTGTACTGGAAGAGATGGTCATTTGAACAAACCAATCTGTATTGCATGGAGTAGTTCTGGTAGAAACCATTATATCCCCTTGGTAGGCATAAAAGGGGCAGCTTTGCCCAAACTGCCTATGAATTTGCTTCCTAAAGCATGGGGTGTGCCTCAGGACCTTATTAAAAAGTACATCAAACTCGAGGAAGATGGTGGTTGTGTTATTGGAGGAGACAGAAGTTTGCAAGATAAATACTTACTTAGGCTTGTTGCTGCTATGGAAGAAGTCTTTATGGATAAACATGGTATCCATCCTAGTTTGGTTGCTGATGTCCATCAGTATTTCTATAGAAGGACTGGAGTGATAGGAGTTCAGCCTGAAGAGGTTACAGCAGCTGCTAAAAAAGCAGTAATGGATAATCGCCTTCACAAATGTTTGCTCTGTGGTGCCCTTTCTGAACTTCATGTTCCTCCAGAGTGGTTGGCTCCAGGAGGGAAACTGTATAACTTGGCAAAAAGTACTCATGGACAGCTGAGGCCTGACAAAAATTATAGCTTTCCCTTGAACAATTTGGTTTGCTCATATGATTCAGTGAAAGATGTTCTGGTACCAGACTATGGATTGAGTAACCTAACAGCTTGTAATTGGTGCCATGGCACATCTGTGCGAAGAGTCAGAGGAGATGGATCTATTGTGTATTTGGATGGAGACAGAACTAATTCTAGGTCCACTGGTGGCAAATGTGGTTGTGGATTCAAACACTTTTGGGATGGTAAAGAATATGACAATCTACCAGAAGCTTTCCCTATCACTTTGGAATGGGGAGGAAGAGTGGTCAGAGAAACAGTGTACTGGTTCCAGTATGAAAGTGATCCATCTTTGAATAGTAATGTTTATGATGTTGCAATGAAACTTGTTACCAAGCACTTTCCAGGTGAATTTGGGAGTGAAATACTAGTTCAGAAAGTTGTCCACACCATATTGCATCAGACTGCCAAAAAGAATCCTGATGATTATACTCCTGTAAATATAGATGGTGCTCATGCCCAAAGAGTTGGAGATGTGCAAGGACAAGAATCAGAATCTCAGCTTCCAACTAAAATAATTCTTACTGGACAGAAAACAAAAACTTTGCACAAGGAAGAGTTAAACATGAGTAAAACTGAAAGAACTATTCAACAGAATATTACGGAACAGGCTTCTGCAATGCAGAAACGGAAAACAGAAAAGTTAAAACAAGAACAAAAGGGGCAGCCCAGAACTGTTTCTCCCAGTGCCATTCGTGATGGGCCATCCTCTGCACCTGCCACCCCTACCAAGGCTCCCTATTCACCTACAACTTCTAAGGAAAAGAAGATTCGAATAACAACTAACGATGGACGACAGTCCATGGTTACACTTAAGTCTTCAACAACCTTTTATGAACTTCAAGAAAGTATAGCCAGAGAATTCAACATTCCTCCATATTTACAGTGTATTCGCTATGGCTTTCCTCCTAAAGAGTTAATGCCACCACAGGCAGGAATGGAAAAGGAGCCAGTTCCTTTACAGCATGGTGACAGAATTACAATAGAGATTCTCAAAAGCAAAGCAGAAGGTGGTCAGTCTGCTGCAGCGCATTCTGCCCACACTGTGAAACAAGAAGAGATTGCTGTTACTGGTAAACTGTCATCTAAGGAACTTCAGGAGCAAGCTGACAAGGAGATGTACTCCTTATGTCTTTTAGCAACATTAATGGGTAAGATCAATTTAACTCAAATGGTGTTTCTTAATTATATAATACACTCGAGTTTTTCTGTTTCTTCGGAGGAAAAAAAGCCCTGTGGTCACTGTAAATACTTGATTATATATTTTCAGAGAAAATCGTTTAGTGGTTTTGACAGTAGATGTTTAATGTGATTATTGAGTGACTTTTAGGAAAACAGCTACAAAGCAAAAGTATTTCCTCAGCTGTCACCAGGTTATTTCAATATATCTTATTTTACAATGGTTTTTCTTTTTAAAAAACAGATTTTTAATGTATCTACTTAAAGTCTTTTCATTTTTTTCCCCTAAGCTCTGTTTGGCCTTTCCATCTTGCTCATTTTTCATTTATTTTTAAATTTCATTTTCCTGCCTGTCATGTGACTTCAGGACTTCCTGCTTGATGAATTGCAGTTTCTGGTGTTTATTCTTGCTGTACTCCCATCTAATAGTCTCTCTCCTCCATTTCCTGTTCTCTCTTTCCTAATTCATTACAGTTTTCTTATGTGTACATAGGATTTGTGTTTAGGTAATTTTAGTGCTTAGCGAATCTTTACCATCTATTATAATGAACTATTATAGCTCATGAAAAACATAAACAGATAGATGTTAATGGGGTTAAGAAGTATTTCTTTTTAATAATGTAACATATAGAAAAATATACAAATATGTAATTTAAAGCTTGAGATGATGTGGGATACTGTACAGTGGTACACTTTTAACATTATCTTTATTTGCTTAGTCTTTGTTTTTAAGTTACTGTTAATATGCTTAACTGAGTCTTTTAACGGATGAAGTAAAATCTAAATATGTTAGATGTTAGAGGGATCTTATTTTTGCTGAAATTAGAGCTTTCAATTAGAAAGGTGATCTGGGTTTTGATTGTGTTTTCTAAGAGTGCTAAATAGCAGTGAATTGGGCCTTGACCTGTTGTAATGAAGATTTTTATTCCTGGATTATTAAATTTGGGGACCTAGTAGTTAATGGGAGAGCTAAAAACTCTGCACAAATTTATAACTTGATAAAGTTCATTTTAGTTTGGTAAACATAGTAATTGAATTGGAGTATATGTCAGGAATTGTCCTAGGCCATTTACATATTTCTATCTTTTAAGAGTTTTTAGTTTCTTAGAAGCTGCGTGGGAATAGAGGAAAGATGATGTGATCTTTAGAGTCAGACCTAGAATTTGAATCTTGGCTCCACTACTTATTAACTTAGTGATTTCAGGCAAGCTACTTAATTCCCCGATACTTCAGTTGCCTCTTTATATAAAATACCCATTGCAGTTTGTATGTAAGGGCAATGGTGAAGTATTCCCAGAATTCTAAAAAAATTTAAATAGCACCCATAATAAAATGGATAAAATTATATACATGCAGAAGGCAATTTGACTGGCAATCTCCCTGGTCAAAATGGGGGAGATAGTCTTCCTGAATAAAATGTGAACTCTTGAGAATGTGGCTCATATCTTTTGTAACCTTGTATATTCAGTACCTACTATATTGCCCAGCAGGTAGTAGGCACTTCAAAATGTTTTTTTGATTGAATTCAATAGGTGACATTAACACATCTAAAGAAAGGCTGTATCTGCAGAAATGAAATGGATGGTCAGCACTGAACATTGAAAAAGAGTCTGAAAAGCAGAATTTGGCAATGTTTATACACTGCTGTACAAAGGAAAAAGATACATCATCTGGGGTTCATGATAATTCTGGTAACTAGCAAGGTAATCTTTGCTGAGGGGCAGTAATATTTTATAAGTCCTGCCACGGCCTCTAAGAGATCTCATTCTCTTAACCTGATTGTGTAATCATGAAGGATTTATTCTTATTCACTTAGTTTCCTGATAATAAATTGTGATGTACAGGAAAGAGTACAGATAAGAATTATATTCATTTAGAAGTCTGTGTTCTCCATGGTGGATTAATAAATTGGCATGGGTTGGGATATGATCAGTAGTTTTAAATATTGGAGCAGCAGGATACCGTATTTCATAATGAAAATTATTAAAATATAATTCTGTCTTATAATCAGTTGCCTGTTTTTGAATTTGGTGTGAGCTTCCTGGACCTGAAAATCTGAGAATTAGACCATGAATTGTTATGAGTTCACCAAGATAATCTTTCTGTTCTGATCCCTTGCCTCTTCACCTGTAATATTTATGTTGCTGTCCTCAAGTCCTCAAGTTTCTTTATATCTTCTACTTCGACTGTCAACCCAAAATTTGAATGTAAAGATGTTTTAATTTTATAGTAGTAGCATTTGAGAGACTTTCTGCTTTAAAGTACTAAGACAGTGACTCTCCTCTCAACAATACTTTTATCCGTCTAATTCTCTTATAACTATATGAATTATATAGAATATAGTCTTAATAAAAAGATATGTTTATAAACTTGCCAATTTGGGGATAGTTACATACACACAATTATATTTAAGGAGTACAGGGGTTTTAGAAAAGATTAGAAAATTGCAAATTTTGAAATGCAGAAATTACTTTGTGAATTACCAAATGTGAAATAAGCTGCTACTATGTAAGTTTAGAAAATAGTTTATGAAGCTTTATGCTGTTCAATTTGTGGGCTCCTTGTCATTTAGGATTAGGGTTTAAATAAATATCCCCCTCTAAGGTTTGTTTTTGTTTTGGTACTGGAGATTGAATTCAGGACTCAGGTGTGCTCTGCCATCAAGCTACACCCCAGTGCCTGCCCCCCACATTTTTTTTTTTTTTTTTTTGAGACAGGGTTTCACTAAGTTGCCCAGGTTGGCCTTGAACTTGCAATCCTTCCACACAGGCATGTGCAACCACCTCTGACCTTTGCTGATCATTCAAAGTAGGTCCCTCTATCACTGTACCCTTTTAGCACCTATCACAAGTTTTAATGATCTTATTTATTGGTTTAATTATTTGTTTGCCTCCCTCACAAGATTATAAAGTCCACAAAGGCAGAGACCGTAGCCTCTTTTATTCATTAATGAATATGTTATTACCTAGGACAAGACCTGGTACATAGTAGGTACCAAGTAAATACTTGCTGAATGAATGAATGCACATTATTTCAGCAAGAGGATGTATGCTATGAGCTCAAGACTGTGCTGGAGGTACAAATATAAATGAGACACAGACCTTGCCCTCTCCCTGCAACATATTTTTATAGCATTCATCAACATATTGCCAGCCGCCTTTTCTACAGACATAAAAATTATAAAACCCCATAATATGATCTACATAGTATTTTAGAAAACTTATTAAGTATCATATGTATACATAGAAATTGTATATTTTTATTAAATAGGCTGACTGCATAATAGCCAGGAATATATTTGTTTCTTCTTTTGCTTTTAAATAGAATATTAATTAAATAGAATGTGTCTGTTATTTATGTCAAAGAATTGAATAAGTAAGTGCATCAATCTTTTGCTCTGTGTAAACTATTCATGGAACTAGTAACTTTGAATCATATGATGGTGGTATAAATAGAATAAATTGATCCTCCCTATAATATTTCACATGTTTTAATCTGTTTTGTCCAGACCACTGAACTTAATTTTTTATAGACCATCATCTTCATATAGTACTTTGCATGATCCCAATTCTAGCTTTGCAAAATATATTGCTAAAGTTTCTTATAGATCAGTTAGTGTGTGTGTGTGTCTTTGTGTTTTCATGGTAAATATGATGGTTGATACATGATGCATCAAAAATAATAGGCTAATTTCTGTTTTATTAGTATTGTATTTCATTGTTTCTAGTATTTGTTTTTGTTTTCCCAAGAGGTAAAAAGACAGGTTTAAGATGAAAAACAAAATATATCAGTATGGAGTTATTTAAATGGAATTAGTCTACTTGTGCCTCCCTTAACTACAGAGATTACCAGCCTTTCAGAAGTTTAGAAACTTGATTTTCATATACCTTTTCTCTTTATGTAAGAACTACTTGACTTTTTAGTATATATTTTTAAAAAACGGGCTTGAAGTGTAGCCCAGTGGCAAAGCACCTGCTTGGCATGCATGAGGCTCTGGATTAAATCCCCGGCATCAAAAATAAAAATACACAATATTTTGTAATTTTGTTATTTCATAGTACTTTTTTCCTTCTTTTTTTGAAGACCAAACCCAGGGCTTTGTGTATGCTTACAAGCAAATGCTTCACCACTAACTGCAACCCAACCCAATACCTCTTGATGTCTATAAGTGCCTTGGGATTTTCCAGAATCACATTTGAGATTTAGGTGCTTATTTTTTTAATGACTTTGAATCTGAATATTATTACTGCATTTTTTTGTTTTGTTTTGTTTTGCTTTCAAATGTGTGACAGTTTCAAATCTAGGTAGTATTTGTGCATATTATTCTTTATATGCCATCTGATAGCCTTTCTATTGATATGTATGTGGTGTATTTATAAGGGGAGAGCATTCATAAAATTGAATAAAAACTAATACATGGGACTGGGGTTGTGGGTCTGTGGTAGAGCACTTGCTTAGCATGTGTGGGGCACTGGGTTTGATTCTCAGCCCTGCTATAAATAAATGAATAAAATTAAAGGTCCATCAACATGCAAAAAATTTTTTTAAAAATATTTTTAAGAAACCTAATACATATAAATGTATCTTATGGTAAATAATGTACATTATAAATGGGAGTTTTATATAAGCATGCTTTGAAGATTTAAATATTGATTCCTTTCTGTGTTCAACTATTTCTTTTTTCCTTCCACTATAAGATAATATATTTAAAATTTCAAGGATGTATGTATATATATATGTGTGTGTGTGTGTGTGTGTGTGTGTATAAAGTAAAATATGATTGTTCTTAACATTTCTTAACATTTATACTTCCCAGAGAAAGTGATCATTAATGTGTTGGAATGTGTCCTTTCAGACTCTGGGGGGGTATACGTCTATACACATTTGTGCATGTATGTGTGTTAGAAATGTATCTTTTAATACTGATTCTTATCCTAAAAGCCGTGTGACTGGCTACCCTCATGAGATAAGCATGAGATAAGAAACTGATCTGCTTTTCTTAGAAAATTTTGACCATTGGTAGGGTAAATAAATTTTTAAGTGGGAGAATCCCTATAAAGAGGGGAAAGATGACAATTCTTTCAGCAAATGAATACTTTTAGGATTCTCTGTAGTAGAAACAGTCCTGTAAATTTAGAACTACTTATTCAAATTATTTAAAAATTTTAAAAATTGACATTGTTTATTCAAATGCATTGTTTATTTTATGATGGTAGATATTTGATTTCAGAATTTTTAATATTTCTTTTGGAGCTTTATATTTCATACAGAGGTTAGATTTTAGAATTTACTACCTTGCTTCATAAATTGCAAAGTAGAAACCTCAAATTGCCTTTTTATTTATTTAATATATTTTTGTTTTTAATTGGCACATAGTAATGGTGCATATTTATGGGGTGCAGAGTGACATTTCAATACATGTATACAATGTACAGTTATCAATGTACAGGTTTATTAGCCTATCACCTAGGACACATTATTTTCTGTGTTGGGAACATTAAAAAATTCTACTAGCTCTTTTGAATTGTACAATTAATTGTTGTCAACCATAGCTATTCACTGTGCTGCACAAAGTTAGAAGTTATTACTCATATTCAACTGCATCTCTCTACCCATTAACCATCCTTTTTCCATTCTTCCCTCCCCCATAATTTTCCCCCAAATTGCCTTTTTAAATATTTAAAGTTTGAAAATTGTATGATGACCTTTTTAATTCACTTTTAACCTTATTTGAGTATTAGAAAAAGTTAGAAAACATATATTTTGAAGCAGTTCATTTTAACAGTTTTAAAAAATTAGAAATACTTCTTATCAAGTGGGAAAAAAATTTGGATAAATTAAAGGAAAAACCATCTTAATACCATTGCCATATTTAACCACTGTTTAAGTAGATCTGAAGGATGTAGAAGGAAAGACTGATGGAAGACAAGGTATGAACAGAGATCATTTGTGGTGGTGGCATAGACTTTTTCTATATTTATATACACATTGGAGAGAAGTATGTTACTGTTGTACTGTGGAGAAACAGTTGAATTGTAAAGTAAAACTAATTGAAGACTACAGTAGAAAAATATACATTAACATATTTGCTAGAGGTGTTACCATACCATTCCTATTCTCTAAGGGTTTGCTTTCTAGTGAAATGGTAGAAAAATCATTGTCTTTTTGTTTCTGCTATTATTTTGGTTTATTAGATTCTTAAAAACAGATGATACTATTAATTGTTTTATAGATATAACTTTAAAAAACAGTTATCATTATGCTGCTTCATTAAGTTTTTTTCTGGATTGCTTTCAGGCATTGTTTAAAAGGAAAAACCTCATTTGTAATACTCTTTCTATACATTCATTCAACCATTACTAAGAATGCTATTGTTTGTTTAGCACTGTGTCAAGTCCTGGAAATAGAAAGTCTGATAGGCTTTTAATTTAGAAGGAGAAAGAGAAAAAGTAAACTAAATTAGCCTGCAGTATGATATGGCTATGGTATTGATGCACATATGAACATTAAAGAAGGATATCTATGTAACCACTCTCAGAAAAATCTAGAAGGAATGACACTTAAATTAGTTTTAAAGAATGTGTAACAATTACTGGTCTTTAGGGAATTAGAGCAGTGTGGTTGTGTTGCTTTAAAAAAGTCAAGGCTATGTATGATGTGAATTGGAGTGGCAGGTAAGGGCCAACTTTTCCACAGTGCTTTGTATGCCATGAAAAAGGAACCTGGACTTTGCCATATGGTTTTGGGAAATCAGTAAAGGTTTAACTCTGAAGGCTGTTTGATAGATGGATTTGGGGAGGACAAATGTTAAGGGAAAAGCATATATGAGGCAGTGACAGTAATCTAATCAGGAAACTAGGACTGATCAGAACAGTGGTAGAAGGCATGGAGAGCAGTATGAGATTGTGGTGGACTTGATTCCTTTCATTATTTCTATTACCAATAAACATGACTTCTTTGGAGGTATCTGCATACCAAAGGAAAGAATTCGGCTGTTCTTTTTTCTCTAACAAGTTGTTGATGCCATAGATTTCTTTAAGAAAAGACCATCTACAGTGCTGCCAAATTTGTTTTAACACTATTTGACCTCTGTTGGAGGTATTTGTATAACCAAAGAAAATAATTCACTATTTTTTTTTTTTTTACCTCAGACCTATTGTTGATACCATAAATTTCTATTAGAAAAGACTGGACAGTGCTGTCAAATTTAACACTGTTTGATCTATAGAGGAGATTTAGTAGCAATGGAAAGGGCATAAAGCTTTGGGAATAATAAACAAAATTCAAATCCTGGCTCTGCCACTAGCTTTATTTTCTTAGGAGAGTTTTTAAAGTAATTTGAACTTGTTTCCATGTCAGTAAAGTAGAGTTTAGTTGTGATGAGTAAATGAAGTTATATAAAAAATGTCTTCTCAGAGACAGGTAGATAATAGAAGCTTAGGAGGATAATAGACTTAATCTTCCCTTAAATTTGAAGGTGGTGAAAATTGGTTCTTAGCAGAGGGAGGGCAAAAACAAAAAACACCCTAATGAATAAAACTAAGATATGCATACAGTATAAATAAATATACACAGTATATCCATGGCATTCGAATGCCATGAAGAATGGGGCAGATTAGAAAAATATTATCTAAACACGTTTAGGGGAAGATAATGAAAACAAGGTTGGGAAGCACTGCTATATAGTAAGCCTGCTTAAACAAGGAATAGTCAAGTATGTAAAGAAGTAAAAAAAAAATGTGTTATTTTTCTTGTTAGTATACAGTGGTCAGTTCTGAATAGTTCATCATTTTGGCATGTTCATTTTCTTACCAAATTAAGCACTTCCATTTTTAAAAATGTTTTCTTTATAAATGATACCCTAAAGTATTTTAGAAAATACTGAGTATGTTGATAATAACATTAACAATAATTAAATGAATGGTTATTGCTACAGAAATAGTAATCCAAGTGAAGTTTAATGATAAGTTCAGCCATCAGTTTTCTCAAGTAGTTATTAATATTTCTGTATTTGGGCAGCTATTCAAAAAATTTAATTAAAACTCCTATGTTGCTACCCTTAAATATGACCATTCTAGTAATAATACTGCTTCATTAGCAAATAAAGTGTTTGTAACTAAATGTTCTGGTTAACTGAAATTTCAAGTGCCAAGACTTTAAATTTGTTTGTTTTATCCTGAGGATAACTTTAGCCAACTACAACAGAAATTCATACTCCTGTTTATGAATGTGGGAAGGGATTAGAACTCAGAGATTATAAATACATAGTAGTTAATTAGGACCATTGGTTACTCTCATCCAAAGCTTAAGTCAAACAAGGTAATTTTCTAGTAGCAAAGACCAAAGATAACCTTACTCTGTTAAAATTAACTAAAAATTTTCTGGTAGTAAAAGTGGTACATGTAGGGCTGGGGATATAATTCAGTTGGTAGAGTGCAACTTGCCTTGCATCCTCAAGGCCCTGGGTTCAATCCCTAGCTCTACCCCTCTCCCCCAAAATGTGGTACATTAACATTAGAAAATCATGAAAGTATAAAGAAGCAAATAAAGACAACCATATTGCACAAAGTAAATGTTAATGTTCTTTTCATTCTTTGAATCTCCAAAAGTGTGATTATCATTCTCAACTGTTTTTTGATGGCTGGGAACTGAACCAGAGCCTTGTGCATTCTCAGCCTGTACTCTATGCTGTACCACTGAGCTACACCCCCAGCCAATTGTTCTCAACTTTTTTTTAAAACTTCTTATTGAAATAGATACTACCAAAGGATGTTTTTGAAAAAAAAAGTTTTTGTGAAATAGTTTGCATGTGGATATCTTATGGTCTTTTAAAGATTATTCTGAATGTCTTCAACAATTTTCCTCTTAAATTTTTATTTTTATAGTCAACTTTAGAACAACAAAATATGGTGTTAATTATTTGTATGCAGTCTTTTTCTCTCGAGTCCCTTCTATTTAATTTTTACTTGGTTTTAAACATAAGTATATTTTATATTTTATATTCTATTAAAAATAGTTATCTTTCTATAACCTTTTCTGTTCCAGTCCAGAGTTTGCAAACTAGTTTCCTTTGAGCTGGACTGAATCTTCAGATACATTTTGTTTAATATGGCTAGTAGACTCATGCAGTTTTAAAGACATTTTAAAATCACTTCCTACATATTAAAAATTTGAATTTCCTGGATGTGGTGGTACAGGTCTGTAATCCCAGCTACTTGGAAGGCTGAGGCAGAAGAATTGCAAGTTTGAGGTCAGGCTCCACAATTTTTGAAGATCTTGTCTCAAAATGTAAAAAGGGCTAGGATGTCACTCAGTGGTAAAGTGCTTGCCTAGCACACGTGAGGTCCAGGATTCAGTCCCCAGTTCTGCAGGGGCAAATTTTTTTGAATTTCTGTCCTCTATTGAAAAGCCACGTGGTATTGAAACAGTGGAGCTGTACTCTTCCATGATAGCACTTGGCAGTTACTGCCACCTTTACATGGTTCATGCATTTTCTAGGGTGCCACTATATCATTTCTCTATGTGTACTTGGATGCTTCACTCAAGAGCTCTGCCTTGCAATCTCTGTTCTAGTGTAATCTGTTTTAAGCAACCCTGGATGGACTCTTTTTTTTTTTGTCGTTGCTTATAATGTTATCTGTTTTTGTCTTACAGGTGAAGATGTATGGTCTTATGCAAAGGGACTTCCTCACATGTTTCAGCAGGGTGGCGTATTCTACAATATTATGAAGAAAACCATGGGTATAGTTATTTTCGGATTTTATTCTTAATAATATTTCCACTTGAGCTTTTATAAGATTAAGAAAGTTCAGATAGTATTCTCTTGAAAATATTTCTAGCCAGGCATAGTGACACATGTGTATGGTCCCAGGTGCTTAGTAGACTGAGGCAGGAGGTTCGCTTGAACTCAGAAGTTTGAGGCCAGTCTGGGCAACCTAGGGAGACCCTGTTTAAAAAGGAAAAAGTATGTGTGTATTTCCAGTTAATTTTAAGTACATACTGTTCTTTAGCAGTCTGCCTAAATTAGATAATTTTCCTGACAATGGTCAGCTGCTTTTCTACTCTGTTACAAAATTACAAAAATTTCCTATCACCCCTTTGCTCCCATTTTCTCATTTAAATTATATATATGATTCTTAATGGCTAAAAGACAAATCGTGAAATTAGAATCATGTTTGGTTTTAATACTGGTGGTTATCCCAGATCCAGAGAATATAGTATCTTTGTTGTTTTTGTTTTAGCTATAATTAGAACATATTTCATTGCTTTCTAGGTTTTAGGAAATAGGTCATTTTACACTTAACTTCTACGTTGTATGTGTATTATTTATAAAGATATATACACTCATATGTATCTATAAAACTGTACCTTTAGAATTTTAAAGTCTTAAGAAAGAAGTTGTCAGGGTATGTGTTTCAATCTCACACATTTTTTCAAATATTGGACATGAATTCTTTTGGTCTCAGATTTATCACTGGCTTATCTTACTATTTCATCTATCTCACTGGCCTTCATAGATAGGATGGGCAAAATCTCTGTTTTATGGTTTTCATTTCTTCCTGATACACTTTTTTTTTTTTCTTTCTTTCTTCAAAAAATCCCTCCAACTTGGCTGTTATAGAAATGTGTAAACATATACACAACTAGAAAAAACATAATGAAATCCTGCTTACCCACCATTTATCCCATTCTCAACTGAACTATTTTTAAGTAAGTCTCAGACACAGTATAACTTCTTCTGTAAGTACTTAAGTATGTATCTGTAAAGATAAGTGCTCTTTTTTTCTTTTAAAAAAATAACCACAATGCCATTGTCACATCTAAAACATAAACTATATATATATTTTATATATATATTTTTAATTAATACATATACACACAACTTTTTTTTAATGTGATGCTGTGGCTTACATGACTTACAGCCTTGTGTATGCTCGGTAAGTGCTCTACCACTGAGCTACAATCCCAGCCACCTCAACAATAATTTTTAGTATCACCAAAATAATTATTGTGTAGTACCACCTCAACAATAATTTTTAGTATCATTCAGTGTTTAAATTTCATTGACATTTGATTGTTCCCTCCAATTTTTTTTCTTTTGATTCATTTGAATCAGAAACCAATGAATGCCTTTCTTTCTGTTTGTCTTTATTGTTTTAAGACAAGATAATTGAGACTCTTTCTTAGGTGTGCAGATACAGATTGAATACTGCTTATCTGAAATACTTTGGACCAGAAGTATTTTGGATTTGGGATTTTTTTTGAATTTTTGGAATATTTGTACCTTCATAGTGAGATATCCTGAATGTGGGATCCAAATCTAACTACAAAGTTCACTTATGTTTTATATATACCTTAAACACATAGCCTAAATATAATTTTATAAAATATCTTAAATAATTTTGGGCATGAGACAGGATTTCACAATGTGAAATTTTCCACTGGTGCCATTGTGTTAGGGTTCAAAAAAGTTTTGGATCTTGGAGCATTCTAGATTTTGGATTATTGAATTTGGGATGCTCAATTTGTATATGAATTTTGAGAAAACATGTACAGTCATGCAATTGCCACAAAGTACAGAATATTTCCATTACTCCAAAAAGTTGTCTTGTGCTTCTTATAGTCAACTCTCCTTCCCTTACCTCCATTCCCTGGGAACTGCTAATTCTTTTTCTGAGTCTGTATTTGTGTTTTTCATATTACCATATAATGGAATCACTTAGTGTAACCTTTTTGTGTCTGGCTTCTTTAATTTAGCACAAGAATTGACAAACTATGGCCTGAGAGCCATATCAGGTCTGCTGCCCATTGTGTTTAAAGTGTTATTGGAATATAGCCATGTTGTCTATGGTTGCATTTGTACTATAGTAACAAAGTTGAATGGTTTTTTTTTTTTTTTAAACATTTTTTTTAGTTGTCAATGGACCTTTTTATTTTATTTATTTATATGTGAGGCTGAGAATTGAACCTCACACACATCAGGCAAGTGTCTACCACTGAGCCACAACTCCAGCCCCGAATTGTTGTTTTTTTTTTAATTTTTTTTTAGTTGTAGATGGACATAATACCTTTATTTTATTTATCTTTGTATGTGGTTTTGAGAATCAGACCCAGGGCCTCACATGTGCTAGGCAAGTGCTCTACCATTGAGCTACAACCCCAGCCCAGAGTTGAATAGTTATGACAGAGATATTATGATCCACAAAACCTAAAATATTTGTCATGTTGTCCTTAATAAAAAAATTTTGCCTATTTCTGTTTTGTTTTTAGTTATAAAGGAAAGAGTTTTATTTTGGCTTGTGGTTCTGGTCCAAGGTTGAGGGGCCATGTATCTGTGGTCTAAAGTCTGATGATAGCCTTCTTGCTGGCAAAGTTCTGAGGCAATGCAGGCCATTACATGGCAAGAGACAGTGAGGAAGTGTGTGTCCTTTTTCTATTTTAATATCTATTTGAGATTTATCGGTCTTGTTGTGTGTTTTAGCAGTTTATTCATTTTTAGTGCTGAGTACTATTTCATTCAGTGGATGAAATTACATTTTTAAAAATCCATGACCATTAGAGCTATTTTTAGTTTTTGGCTACTATGAATAAAACTATAAAAATTTATATACAGTTCTTTGTATAGACATGTTTTCACATCTCTTTGGTAAATACTTAGGATTGAAATTGCAAGGTCATATGGTAAGTATATGTTTATCTTTACAAGAAAATTCCAAATCATTTTCCAAAGTAGTTGGAACATTTTGCATTCCTTCTAGCACATATAAGAGTTCTGTTGATTCAGTACCCTCGTTAGCATGTGGTAGTTTTTGTTTTAAAAACCATTCTAACAGGTTTATAGTATATTCCACAGTGGTTTTAATTTACATTTAATATAAATGATGTTGAACATCTTTTTTAAAAAAAATTTTTTTAGTTGTAGGTGGATACAATACCTTTATTTTATTTTTATGTGGTGCTGAGGATCGAACCCAGGGCCTCACACATGCTAGGCAAGCCACAACCCCAGCCCTGTTAAACATCTTTTGATGTGCTACCATTTTTGCCCATTTTTAACTTTTTCAATTTTTATTACTGAGTTTAGAGTTTTTATATATATATTCTGGGCACACATATATATTAGTGTTTACCTATTTTGTGTTCTAGGAGTTTTATAGTTTTAGGTTTTATATTAAAGTTTATGATACAGATATATTTTAGATATTAAATATAAAATATCTTACATATAAAAGCAAGTTGAATTTTTTTACTTTGTTGCAAGGTATGAGTCAAGCTTCATTTTTTTATATATGGATGTTCAGTTGTTCCAGCACCATTTGTTGAAAGGCTATATTTTATCCACTAAATTACTTGGGTGTCTTTGTCAAAAATACAGTTGACCCTGAATTGTACACCTAAAAGCATGAATTAATATCATATGCAAAATATACCTCAATAAGTTATTTTTTTTTTAAATTGACCACATATGTGTAGGTCTAGTTCTAGAATCTTTTTTCCATTTTGTTGATTTATATGTCTTTCCTTTCATCAATGCCACATCCTGATTATTGTATTCTTATAGTGATTCTTGAAATCAGTCACTGTGAATTCTTCTCTTTAGTCTTTTTCAAAATTGTTTTGGATTTTGTAGGTCCTTTGTTTATTCATATAAATTTTAGAATAAGCTTGTCAATTTCTACAAAAAAGTCTGCTGGGATTTTATTGTGAATACAATGATTATGTACATCAAATCAGGGATACTTGATACCTTGACAACATTGAGTCTTCCAGTTTGTGAAAATGTTATTTTTCTCTACTTAAAGTCTTATTTCATAAAAAATTTGTAATTTTTTAGCATATAGGTCTGCAGGTACTTTGTTAGAGTTATACCTGAACATTCATGGTTTTTCAGATGCTGTCATAAAAGACACGCTTTTAAAAATCAAATTTTCTGATTTTCATTGCTAATCCATGGAAATAAAATTGTTTTTTATTTGTCGAACTATACCCTGTGACCTGGCTGATAAAGTCACGTTAGTTTTAGTAGTTTTTTTTTTTGTTGTTGTTGTTTTTTATTTGTCGAACTATACCCTGTGACCTGGCTGATAAAGTCACGTTAGTTTTAGTAGTTTTTTTTTTTTTAGTAGATTCTTTGGAACTGTCTATATAAGTCATCATGTCTTTTGCAAATAAAAGACTTTTATTTCTTCTTTTCAATCTGTGTACCTTTTCTTTTTCTTTCCTTATTGAAATGACTATTGAATAGGATGAAATCTGATGAAAGTATATTTGTTGCCTTGTTTCTTATCCTGAAGGGAAGCATTCAACCTGTAGGTTTTTCAGAGAGACCCTTTATAAGGTGGATGACATTCCCTTCTATTCCTAGGTTTGCTGACAGTTTATATTGGAAATGAATGTTGAGTTTTTTCAGATGTTCTTTTTCCACATCTATTGAGATGATCATATAGTTTTTGTCTTTCAATTTCCTGATAGGGCAAATTACGTTGATGGGCCTTTGAATGTTGAACCAACTTTGCATGCTGGATTCAATTCGCTAATATTTCATTGAGTATTTTTGTGACTAGCTTTATGAGGGATAATAATGCAGTTTTCTTGTAATGACTTTAATCAGGGTACTACTGGCTTCATAAAGTAGTTTTGGAAAGCATTCCTTCTTGTTTTCTACTAGATTTTGTAATAGCTTTAATAGTACATCTTTTAATGATTTAGTAGAATTCATCAGTTAAGTCATCTTTGTTTGGAGTTTTCTATATTGGGCAATTTTTAAGTATGAATTTAATCTGTTTAGCAGAATACTCTTCAAGTAATCTCTTCTTGGGTAAACTTGGTTAGTTTTGCCTCTTAAGAAATGGATATATTTCATATAAGTTATCAAATATATTGGTGTAAAGTTGTTTATAGTACTACCTGTTGTCCTTTCAATGTCTGTAGGGTCTGTAGCTCTCTTCATTTCTTATGTGGCAATTTATGCCTCCTTTTTTTTTTCCCCTGACTTGGCTTAATGCTTTATCAGTTCTGTGGATCTTTTCAAATAATTGACTTTTGTATTCATAGGGTTGTTTCTATTTTTCTGATTTAAGTTTCATTAATTTCTGTTTTTGTTTATTCTTTTCCTTATAGATTCTTTAAATAGAAGCTTTTGTTATTGATTATAAATTTTATTTTCCATTATAAGCATTCAAATCTATACATTTCTCTCTAAGCATCACTTTTTTTTGCATCCCTTTTTACCTTTTCATCTTTCACATGATTACATTTTCTGAATATGTTGATACCAATTAGTGGTTTCTAAAAGTTATTATTTAATTAGAATTGTATATGAGAAGCTTATGCATCTGAAAACAACTTCCCTCAGTTTTTTGTATGTGGGAGGAAGGGATTGGAGATGAGGGAGTGGGTAACTATTTTTGGTTATTTTCTAAATAGTTTTATATTTCTAGTTTGAAATTAATTTTAAAATGTTAGCTGTGGTGCTGAGATCATTGCTAGTGTAAGAATAATCTTTTCAACAAGTGGCACCAAGACAACTGGACATCTACATGCAAAAGAATGACGTTTTACCTCTATCTCACACCATATACAAAATTAATTCAAAAAATGAATAAAAGCCCTAGGCGTGAGAGCTGAAACTAGGAAACTCTTAGAAGAAAACATAAATGCAAAATTTCTTTACTGCCAGATTAGGCAAAACTTCTTACATATGACTCTGAAAGTATAAGTGACAAAAGAAAAAAGTAGATAACTAAAAAATAAATTTGTATTTGCAGAGAATACCATCAAGGAAACATAAAGACAATCCAGAGAATTGAAGAAAAATTTTGCGAACTGTATATCTGATAATGGACTTGTGTCTAGAATATAAAGAACTCCTATAGCTCAACAAAAAAAAGAGACATAATTATATATTCAGTACATAAAAAAATGAACAAAGGATCTAAACAGATATTTCTCCAAAGAAAATAAATGGCCAGCAAGCAGATGAATAGGTGTTCAGTTATCAGGGATACAAAAACCAAAATGACTAGCATGGCTGTAATTTAAATGTCAGATAATGAGAGCTACTGAAAAGGATGTACTACTGGTGGGGTTGTAAAATGGCACAGCCCCTTAGAAAAACAGTGTGACAGTTCCTTATTCAACAGAGTTTCTGTATGACAAAGCAATTCCATTCTTAGGTGTGTAACCACAAAAAATGAAAAACATGTCCACATAAAACTTGGTAGTAGTATTTATATTATCCCAAAGTGAAAACAATGCAAATGTCCATCATTTGATGACTGGGTAAATGAAACATGGCATATGCATACAACAGAATATTATCTAGCAATAAAAAGGAACAAAGTATTGATACATGCTAAACAATATGTGAAGACATTATGCTACATGAAGGAAGCCAGTCACAAAAGACTGTGAAATGAAATGTACAGAATAGGCTTACCTAAAGGGACAGTAAACCAGTGGTCACCTACGGCTGGGGATGAAGAAGGGAAAGGAAATCAAGAGTCACTGCTGAGGTTTCTTTTTGGGTTGATGAAAAAGGTTCTAAAAATGTGGTGATGGTTGCACAACTCTGAATATACTAAAAACCATTTAATTGTATACTTAAAATGGGTGAATTGTATGTGAATTTACCTTAGTAGAGTAGTTGTTTTAAAAAGTTTGTGTGTACTGTTTAACCTTATTAGGAGATAATTTAGAACGCTGTAGTCAGAATATCTGAAGCCAAATTTTGTCACTTTCTGTGTGACTTCTCAATCTCAGTTTCTTTATTTGTAAAGGGGATATGATGATAATGTCAGGGTTGTAAAGATCAAGAGAGATCATGTATGCAAAGTGGTTAACAAAGGACCTGGTGTTTAATAAACACTTAGGAAATGTTTGTTGTCATTATTATTATTATTATTATTATTATTCCAGTTGTTACTGCAGAATTAAACTTCTGTGTGTGTGTGTGTGTGTGTGTGTGTGTGTGTGTGTAGTGTTGGGAATTGAACCCAGGGTCTCGTACATGTTAAGCATATACACTTAACACTGAATTACATCCCCAACCCATAAAGTTCTCTTGACTGTAACATAAACATTTTCTGTTCATTTGTTTTTTTTGAGACAGTCTTACTATGTTGTCCAGGCTGGTATTAAATTTCTGAGCTCAAGTGATCCTCCTCAACTTTGTGAGTAGCTGGGACTGCAGGTGATTGTCACTATGCCCGGCTAACACGAGACATTTGAAACGAATCATCCTCATAAAATTATTTTACCTCTCAAATACTTTCTCCTAATATTTGTGGTAGAATTTTCTCTATTTTAAATGACAGATTCAGGTGATAAATTATTATCTTTTGGTCAGAGAATCAAAGCATATCAAACCTTCTTCACCTCCAAGCATATCATACCTCCATCTTCCAAAACAGGCAAGGAACATACCTCTCTTACTTCATTCAAATCCACCCTAGCAGATCCAAAACTGGACTATTATTATTCCCATTCTTTATATTTGGAAAGGTATTTTTTAAAAATATTTTTTAGATGTTGATAGACCTTTATTTTATTCGTTTATTTACATGTGGTGCTGAGATTCGAATCCCAGTGCCTCACACATGCTAGACAAGTGGCTCTACCCCTGAGCTGTGCACAACCCCAGTCCTGGAAAGGTATTTTTAAATTAATTGACTTAAAATGTAGTAGTTTCCTTGCAGGTCTTGGTTTAGGGGTAAATGCAGAGATGAATGGAAATTTAGTTTTAACCCAGGTGTAGGTATTCTTTATATAATATTAAACTTCCCTTGTTTTTAAACTTCATAAAAAATGAAATTATGCCATATACCTTCTTCTGTGACTTGCTTTTGTACAGCATTTTTCAGATTCATCTGAGTTGATGAGTTCAACTATAGTTCATTCATTTTCACTATTGCATAATATTCTGTTGTATCATTTTAACACAATTCATCCATTGTTCTGCTGATGAACTTTTGAATAGTTTCCAGTTTTTTTATATAAGGAACCAGTGTAGCCATAAATACTACTAGTATATCTTGTCTTTGGCATAAGTAAGTAATGGAATTGTTGATATGTAATATAGAATCTTAATGTAACTTGATTCTTAAAATTCAGAGGACTATATAAGTTATATAAAACCTAAACAGTTTATTTGCATTTTAATTCTTTTCTCTGATTATTTGAAATAGTCTGAAAGAGATATATTGGAACCACTCAACTTTTTGCAGGAAGAGAGGAGCCATTTGTAATATCCTATAAAATTGGAGTTGCCTAAATGCTCACAAAGCATTCCAGAATTCATTTATTGATTCCCTCTGAATTTCTACAGCACTTACTAACACTTTTGTTCATTTCTGCTTTATTGCATATATCAGGCATCATAACTTTCTTATTAATATACATTTTAATAGCATATTACTTCCATTGGATAGGTCATAATTTACTTAATCATTCTCTAGTTGAAATGATAGATTGCTTCCCTGCATTTCATTGTAAATTATATTGATGAATGGTATGGTACTATAAGTATTTTTGATGTGATAGAAGAATTAAAATGTATTGACTGTGACTTACATCAGGCACTGTGGTATGTGCTTTCTATATGCTTTCTTATTTAATCCTCACATAATTAGGAGAGAGGAGGTGGAATATCCATCATTATACTTAACTATATTATCATGGGCTATTTATAATATCTGTCTTCAAAGAATATAATATTTTATTTTTAAATTCTCATAGTATGTTTTAGTTCCTAGAACATAGTGAGGCTCAATGGGTATTTATTGAAGTTCATGTTAAAAAGCTTCCTAGCCTTACAAAGTTCTCTTCTTTGCTACCTTGTGTCTGGAGCCAGAGTTTAATAAATCTTTGAGGTAGGGCATCAAGAGATAGTAAACTGAATCCAGAATGTGCCCTGAAAGTTCTATTTAGACCACCTCTTTGACTATTATTATTATTGTTGTTATTGCTTTTTTTTTTTTTTTTTTTGCTGTGCTGGGGATGAAACTCAACTCCACCATACTAGGTATGTGCTCTATCACTGAGCTACACTGCACTGCCCATGACTTCAATTTTTACAAGTCTGTTTTTGTCATTTGTTTCTGTTGAAAGTGTGTCAAGAGAAAATTCTACTTGGATTTTTATTAATTGATACCTTGCCTACCATTGAAATAAATGTTTATTTGAAATTATAATGTGAAATTTGAGTAATTAAAAATTTTTATTTTTGTTTTACATTGTATTTTCCTTATAGCTTAGCTGTTTGTTTCAAGCCTTTTTCCTAACTTCGTTAATAAAATAATTATTTATTTTAAACATTCCTTGGGGGAACTACTTTAAGATCTGTGGTGGGCTGGGGTTGTAGCTCAGTGGTAGAGTGCTTGCCTAGCATATGTGAGGCACTGGGTTTAATCCTCAGCACCACATGAAAATAAATAAATAAAGGTGTGTGTCCATCTGCAACTAAAAAAAAATTTTAAAAAAATCTATGATATTTTTTGTAATAAAATAAATTATTTTCTAATAATTCTTGTTTTGAAAACTATTATCTGTACATCATTATTGAAATTTCACTATTTTAACCATAATTGTCTTAAAACTTTTGCTAATAACCTTAAAATTTTAATATGTTAAATATCTTTTCCCCTTTTTTAGGTATGGCTGATGGCAAGCATTGTACTTTTCCACATCTACCTGGCAAAACTTTTGTCTATAATGCTTCTGAAGATAGACTGGAGTTGTGTGTGGATGCTGCAGGACATTTCCCCATCGGTCCTGATGTTGAAGATTTAGTTAAAGAGGCTGTAAGTCAGGTTCGAGCAGAGACAACTACAAGAAGTAGAGAATCAAGTCCCTCACATGGGCTATTAAAACTAGGTAGTGGTGGAGTAGTGAAAAAGAAATCTGAGCAACTTCATAATGTAACTGCCTTTCAGGGAAAAGGGCATTCTTTAGGAACTGCATCCAGTAATCCACATCTTGACCCAAGAGCTAGGGAAACTTCAGTTGTAAGAAAGCATATAGGGACAGACTTCAGTAATAGTTCCACTAAAACAGAGCCTCCTGTGTTCACAGCTGCTCCTAGTAACAGTGAGCTTATTCGAATAGCTCCAGGAGTAGTAACAATGAGAGACAGCAGGCAGCTTGATCCTGATTTGGTTGAGGCCCAGCGAAAAAAATTGCAGGAAATGGTTTCTTCTATTCAGGCTTCAATGGACAAACACTTGCGGGATCAAAGTACAGAGCAGTCACCATCTGATCTTCCTCAAAGAAAAGTAGAAGTTGTGAGTTCTGCAAGATCTGGGAGTCTTCAAACTGGCTTGTCTGAATCTTTTTCTTTAACTGGTGGCACTGAAAATTTGAATACAGAAACAACTGATAGCTGTGTGGCAGATGCACTGGGAGCAGCATTTGTCACAAGGTCAAAAGCACAAAAGGGAAGTTCCGTGGAGGAACCTGAAGAGATGGATAGTCAAGATGCTGAGATGACTAACACAACTGAGCCAATGGATCACTCTTGATTTAATTAGAGGCTAATAAAGGCAGAATGTTTATTGTGAATATGTAATATTTGTTGGCTGGGCCACATAACTTGATTAGTCATTAAAAATCTTGTACGTATATAATTCAAAGATTATATCTTGTTATTCAGTGCATGATAGCAAATGTGTGATTGGCAATAGCTTTTAATATACTGCTGCCCAGGCTGGCTCTGAATTCTTATAAACTAGTTATTAGATCTGCTGAGTTTATTTCATATATGTGGTTCATTGGAAGTTTTTTGTAATTTTAATTCTATGAAAGTCTTAATGTTTCAAACATGAAAATCTCTTGCTAAATATGTTTGATTTGTAAAAAGACCAAAACTAGGGAGGAAATCAGATTTTGCTAATGTTGATGCCATCAAGATAACCATCCTACATACATATATTAGAGTGTCAAAAGATTTGTGTAAATTTGAAGGTTATTTGAACTAAATTGTCTCAAGATTCATAAAATGATTTATTAGTGGTATTCTGACATTTCCATGAACGTCAACACATTCATAGAGATAGCTAATTCTTAGAAAAATATCTTGAGAATAGAGTGTAATACAACATTTTGCTGATTTGAGCAGAGTTGGGGGAAAATAACTGTTATAGAATGATAAAGTCAATGTGATTAATTTAGTTGCTGTCTGAGCCAACACAGCCAACTGTGTGCTCTGCTGATAATATGTTACCATTATTTTTTGAATTCTGGCCTGGTCAAGTGTCACCTAATTTTTTTATAACTCTTGCAGGAAAGTTGATCACAAATTGTGTTAGAAGATTTAAATATAATGGTAGCAGTAGTTAATTTCTAATTTTCAGAGTATGTCAGATTCACAGAGAATTTATAAATAAGAATTTATCTTTATGAATGAGTTACATTGTTCTACAATTTTGATCAGTGGTATTTAAGTCTGTATATACTAAGTGTCTTTGAGCCCCTTTGAACCAAAAATCTTTCCTTTATTTCTTAAGAGTTCATAAGTGATTTTCTTTATTTGTTGGCTTCAGTTTGGTTTGGATGCAGATTTTATTGCAACATACCCTGATGTTCAACTGAGCATTTGCTTAAATAGTGAGTTCATTAAATATTTAGTGCCAGTTTCCTAAAGAAGCAGCTTTTATGCTTATTCCTTAAAAACAAAGAGTGTTTATCCTGAGATTGGTGTTGCACTATTTTATTCTATTCTGCAAACCTGTATTCTGAAATGTACATTTCAATTCATCTTCTTCCTCTGTTCACTGACATTAAGTTGAATTTGAATGGATGAAAGACAAAATGTATGTTAATACAATCTCTTAGAGCATTCAAAGCCTGGCTGTCTCTGTTTGAACATGTAACAGATGCAGAACTATTTGTAATTCTAAGAAAATGTACAAAAGAAAGTATATTATCAGGTATGTAAAAATCTCTATCTACTGATTAATAAGGATATAGACAGTACTTTAACTTTTTTTTCCAGATAAGGGAGGTTTTAGTCTTCTTTCTGTGAAAGTATCTCTAACTGAATCTACATATTAAAGTTACTGTTCATTTTGAATTAGGAAAGAAAGGAGAATCTAGACATTTTACAAGTGTATGTGAGCAAGATATATATATATATATGTGTGTGTGTGTGTGTGTGTATGTGTGTGTGTGTGTGTGTGTGTGTGTGTATATATATATATATTTGGGTTTTCAATCACAGTATCACTTGGTTTTCTTTGCAATATTTTATCTCCATTCTTCCACTTCTGAATTTACTTTGTACATCAGAATAGCAGGAAAATTTAAGAAATTTTATTTTGTATACTAATTTTTCTTAAAGTAAGTGAGCCACCAAATAATATTTAACATTTAGCATAGACAGCCTCTGTATTAAACTAAAAATTACAAATGTCAGATCACTAACCACTAAAATTATTTTTGACTTTGCAGCCACTGAAACATTTTTTACTTCTTTTTTTCTTTTTTCTTTTGGATTTAAGTACAGGAAAACTGAGCAAAAAATGTGCTGCTTCCAAATAGATTATATAATCACCTTTCCATAACAAACATTTTCTTCATTGGTGGCTTGATATATTTAATTATTAACTGCCAAATGGATCTCAAAGCATTAAAGTAAAAATGTCAATTTTATCTCCCTATTATAAATTTAAATTTAGTGTAAATTATAACACACATAAACAGTAGAAGATGGACTTAATCTCTGACAATATTCTGTTTTCTCTAGCAACAGCAAGGCTTTTAGGAAGCTCCTTAGGTATGATTGATATAGCAACAATTTTGGTTCCCCCTTGGTAAGGAATAAAAGGCTTGATTCTGAGAAGTGATCAAATTTCTTGAAATTATTTTAAATCAGCTGAATATTTGAGTGGGGGTAATTAATGGTTTTTTAATAAGTGGGCCAAGTATCATCCTCACAATTTTGAGAACAGGGTTTAAGTTTTTAAATATCACTTTTATATTTGGTCATATGACTATAGAATGATTACTTTTTAGTACTACCATTTGTGATATTGCTGAATCTTTGAGTCCAAGCTAGAGATTTCAAATCAATTAAAATATTTTTTAGTTTTAGATGTAATATAATCATAATTCAGTCCAATAATTCAGTTCTATATGCAGTGTTTGAATAACATTGAAATAGTATTGTAAATTTTTTTCTTCAGTAATCCATTGTATAGTTAATCATACCAACTTGGAGGTGACAAACCAAAGTCCAGGTAGAGTCAAAGGTAATTTGAATCTAGAATACTGGTAATGAGATAATAATTGAAATTGAAGAAACGACACAGCCAAATATGAGATAGAATGTAATTAACTCCAAGCGACTAAAGAACAAACATATGGCCCATTCCCTACCCAGGTTTTTTTTTTTTTTTTTTTTTTTTTTTTTTTCTGGTGGTGCTGGGGATTGAACCTAGGACCTTCCCATGCTAAGCAAGTGCTCTGTCACTGAGCCACATCCCCAACTACTCCCCTCCCTCTTTTTAAGTTTTGTTTTGTTTTTTTGTTTTTGAAACAGTCTCTTGCTAAGTTGCACAGGCTGGTTTTGAACTTGGAATCATCCTGCCTCAGCCTTCCAGGTAGCTGGGAATACATGCATGTACTACCATGCTCGGCTATTGCTGGTATTTTAAAATTTTAATTTAATTTTTTCTATACTGGAGATTGAAACTAGAGCCTCACATATGCTAGGTAAGCATTCTAACACTGAGCTACACCCTCCCCCGTTTCAGGTATTTTATTAGAAAATGTTAGAATAGATGCCAGAGAAATTTAGCAAATGCTATTGACTGAAATTTACTGTATAACTTCCTATGAGTTGTAGTTTGGTTTTTATAGTCAAGTCTACTTCTTGCAATTAAGATCACAATCTGAAATGCAGCTGTTTCTCAGCCACGGGTCCTAATTTGCCTTTATTTAAGTATCAAATTCATTGGAGAGAGCAGTATCTTTTGAATATGGTCTCTTACCTCAGGGAAGATCACTTGCTAGCAACTCACTACTATTAATAGATTTTTGAGAATTACACTGATTTATCACATGTTAGCTACTAAATGCAAAATTTGTAACAGTAATATTTTATGTAGTTATCTACTAATACTGCCTCCTAGTGAACATTTCTCTAAATATTTAGACCACTAATAACTAACCTTTAGTTATTATATAACCTTTAGGTGTAAACCTGTAACTTGTATCATCAGTTACCCTTCCACTGGTCAGTATAGTGATAATACCATAAAAGTGTTTTTCAGAATATCAATACAGTTTTGTTCTCATTTTTGAACAGTAATTTTAATTAGCCCATACTTAAAATACTGCAGCGCAGATTTTGAGAATTTCATGGTTCTCAAAGCAAGGTTTCCATCTTAAGATTTTTCATAAAAGAAAAAGCCTTTGCAAACTGCTTTAAATTCCACTCAGTATGAATTTGAAGTAACCTTTAATAATAATAATAGTAAGTTGGGTACACATGTCCTATTTTTTAAAGTTACCATAATTTAACAAAATTGTACAACCTCAAGACTTCACAAATAATATAATTTTTCAAACCACAATTACTCATGAAAACACCATAGCAAAATGTATATTTAAGGATTAAAATAACAAGGAAGAATCATCACCAATGTTAATTGCAGGTTCTACCATTCTTGATAATTCTGTGGGATGCTAAGTGTTTCAGTTCATATTTAATGATACTTAAATCGTGGGAATTTAAACGTTTGTTCCAAAATAGCAGAAATTGTAAAAAAAAAATTGTGAATTATTGGAGAAAATGCCATTACTTGTATATCTGACATTTAAATTTTTAAATTATGGAGTCTACATGCTTTTGTAGTATAATATTAATACAATGATTATTCTCTTGTAAAAGAAAAGGAAAACTAGTAAAGAAAAAAGTTATAGTTGATATTATCTGCTTGTGAGTATCAATTACTTAGTATTTTAAAGTATTGCATACTTTTTTTAGATTGCAGAAATCCCTTCCTGAGCCTTTATACCTGTGGTAGAGCAATAAAAGATTGAAAAGGTTATCAATATTTTCAGGTTTATTTGAATTTAAAGAATTAGTGCTAAGAACTGGAGAGTCTTTCTTTTTGGAGGGAAATGCTATTTAGAATATGTAAAAATAAGCAGTAATGGTGTAAATATTTAGAAAAAATTAAATAGCAAGTGCTTTAAGTGCTCAGTAAAATAGTATAGTTGTTATGCTTAAGGCACTAGCTGTTAGCCATTACTTTCTGATTTTGTGATTGTTGTATATATTACATTTGAGTAATGAATAATTGGTTATAGTGTATTATAACAGTATATAGTGTTCTACAGCACACCTCACTGTACAGTATTTGAAGTTTTCTTTTATATCGATAATAAAACTGTAAGTTAATAATACTGATTTCCCCCTCAACTTCTCCACATTAGGTTTTTAAAGTAATATCTTTTTCCTAAGTTTCCTGGAATTATACCTTAAAATTATAATGCATGAGCAAATAGTTGAGTTTTATAAAGGAATTCTTAAGTATGTTATAGGTTTTTTTTTTTAAACTTCTTCAAATGAGTTATAATCCCCTTAATGCAGATTTCAAAACTAGATGAAATTGACCCATTAGAAAAGAGTAAGCAAAATTTCTTTAGACAGTGGGGTCATGTAATGCTTACTGAATACTTAAAACAAAGATACGTTCTCATAAAGAGAACTTGGTATTGTGTGTGTGTTTGTGTGTGTGTGTTTAAAAGATACTGGTCAGTGATAATGAGGGAATGATGGGAAATATAGAAAATTGTACTAAACTAATTTGTATAGTTTAGCAATCAACACTCATATTTACTTTTTAATATGTATGTTTAATATTCATTTTATTAGAGTAGATCATTTAACTCAAAATATAGCCTCAGATGCCAGATTTCCCAGGTCCAAATCTTGGCACACCATCTACTGTGTGACCTCTGTGCTTCAGTTTTCCTCTCTCAGAGAATGATAATGACAACTACTCCTAGAGTTCTTGTGAGGATTAAATGAGTTAAGACATATCAGATGATTAAAAACAGTGCCTGACACATAGTAAACACTCAAATATTTGCTGTTACTGTCATATGTTAAAGTAATGTGGTGGAGTTCAGTTGACATTCAAGTAGGATAAATCCTCACATGTAGGGCTCATGTTATATAGCTTCTGTTACATCTAAAATTTAATTTGTGGTATATCACTAATGGACTAAAAACTGGATGTTTGTACAGATATTTATATGAGGGCTTTTTGACCTCATGCAAAACTGAGACTGGAGAAGTGACAGTCTGTGCTGTGTACTTGAGTCAAGCTGTGGAATTTTCAACGCCTCCATATCTGCTGTAACCTTGTGGTTTCACAATTGTTACCATTGTGTTCTGCTGACAATGTCATCATGGTCTCTCTTGTTGAGGGTCGTGCTGGTGGAACAGGTAACGTGGGTGTGAGCCCCAAGTAAACTAATCATAATCTTTGCTTTATGCTGTGGCTATATTTGTCCCAGTCTTGGACTTGAGGTCTTGTGCATGCATAGCATTGGTCACTGACCATCAAGGTAGAGCTCTCAAAAACTCTTCAATGAATAAAAGATAAACATCCTACTATGACAGTTCATTATGAATTTTATTTTTATTGAATGGCTTTCAGATTCCAGTAAATGCAATTCTGACTGAATAATTGTTTCAAATAATTAAAAGTGTATATAGAAAAGTTGAAGTCTTTAATTGGTTTTTCTAAACTGTATGTGGTACACTGAGGTGAAAAACATGCAGGCTTTTCAAATTCGTCCTCTCATTGGAATTAAATCTGTCTGGTCTACTTGTCATACCACATAGTTCCCAAATGAAGACAAATTGTGTGAGAATCTGGGGGCATCATTCTTGTTTGTTGGTTCCATATATAGAAAGGAATTATGGTATTATGAATTATTTTTATATTTGATTTATGGAATCAGCATATTATGTAGTTATACTTGGATCATACATTCATTCAAAACAAGTACTGATCAAAAGCCAAGCTTTTCTAGGAACTGGGGAAACAGTTCTACATGAGATAAATAAGAGTATATACCCCAATGATGAAGTAAAACAAAAACCACACTTAATAGCTTCTAGTGACCCCTTTACCTATATCTTGGCAATAGGCTAATATTTAACACAGTAATTAACTCTAAAAATGACCCTTTGTGGCTGACTGCCATCACTGTCTTCATCTTTCAGGGGGAAAGCTTATATTGATTAGTTTACAAGTCCTGGTGTTAGTAGATGAAAGCTGGTTTTCAAATCCAGATGTTTATATCGCCACAGTCTCTGCTTTTAACCTAAATGCATACTTAATAATTTAGCAAAGAAGTAAAATATGGTGGTCATGTCTTCACAAAATTTGTTGTTAAATATAGCTTGTTTTTAGGTATACCAACCTGGTTTGAACTCTTTCAGTGAACAATCCCTTTTTGAACCCCAAACCTCTCCCCCAAATCCCTTCCTTGGGTTTATTTTCCTGCCTCCAAATTTGGAGGTGCTTTCAGAGAAGGTTTAAGAACTTCTTAGTTGACTAATGTGGATAAATATTTGAGAATCAGTGGTTAGATAAAAAGCCCAATTGCCTCACTTTAATGATGTAGACTATTAAGTGGGTCTGTTGCTTTGGCAGGAGGATTCCCTAAAGGCGATGTTTCTTAACATATAATTTATAGACCATATGCATCTCTCCTAGAAAATTGTGGAATCTACATATGCCAGGTACTTTGCTAAGCATAAGTAATAAGTTGGTTCCTGCCTCCATTATGCTTATGTTTATGGTGAGGGATATTTAAACAAGTAATTAAGTGCACAGAGAAGGAAAGTACTGGGTGGCGAGGGATAACTTTATGGGAGGAATTAACCTGACTTGCTAGTGATGAGGGAATGTTTCCCAGAGGTGATCGAGACCTAAAAAATCAACAGGACAGTTAAAAATCAAATTGGCATCTGGTGTGGTGGCACATGCCTGTAATCCCACAGCTGGGGAGGCTGAGGCAGGAGGATCACAAGTTCAAAGTCAGTCTCAGCAACTTAGCAAGGCTCTAAGAAACTTAAGGAGACCCCGTCTCAAAATTTAAAAAAAGGCTGGGGATGTGGTTCAGTGGTTAAGCACCTCTGGGTTCAATCTCTGGTACAAAAAAAAAAAAAGTATGATTCATTTCCAGAAAGATTTTACTTATGAGGGCAGCCCATCAAGCAAAATTAAGTGAGATGCTTATGTTTGCCACAGTGTAGACCCCAGTTGGTGGTGTGGCCTAGTTGAACGGATGAGAATTTGAGAAAACATCTGAAAATAGGGCTGTTAGGGAAAGAGAAAAACTGGTAGTGAGAATCTACATAGAATGTGTAAAAACAACTTCAGAAAGATGAAGTAAATTAGGTAAATTAGATGCATAAATGTATAACAAAAACAAGCAAAAGAATAAAGCAATAATCAAATTTGGACACTAAAAGAAACTAAATGGATTGAAAAGAGATCAGTGTGTTGGAGGGAGGGGGTGGTGAGGGGAGATACTGGGGATTGAATTGGAGTGGGGTGAGTTCCATACCTTCATGACAAAGTCAGGGTGTATCCTAGTGTTTCATCGAACAAAAGAAAAAAAAATCAGATTTGGGGTGGGAAGCCCTCAGTTTTTATTTCTTTCAAAAGGGTTATAGAAAGACTCATTCCATTTCTTTAGATTCTCATGACCCTTTACCAGTATCTGTCACCTGTTTTCCATTAAGCAGTAGTACTGCCAGAATGGCTACTAACCAAATGTCTATCTTAAGTTGCACTTAACGATATTGCTTTTCAATATAAGATTATCATTATGTACTCTTTCTTAAGGAAAGTGATTTGACTCTTTCTTTAGTAAATATTACAATGTTATTAATTTATTGTTGGTTAAGCAAAGCGATTAGAAAAATTAGATCAATATCTGAAAAATAAGCAATTCATAAAAACTATTCATTGAAATAGACCCTAGCTTTTTCCCATTTAAGTTGTTCTCAAAGCAGTATACATACATGGTTAAAACAAGAGAAAGGCAGCCAGCATCCCCACACCAATTGTTAAATCAACTATTTCTCTTTGGTGAGAAACTTAAATGTTTATAGATCTAATCTCTTGATTTATCAATATTTATCAATAAACAGTATTTTATTTCCTAATTATGAAAGATGAGGTCCCTTTCCCTATTTAGGTTATCTCTATAATGTTAAATAATATATCTAGATCTGTTTATTGAATTACCAAATTTATATATTTTCTCCTGTCTCTTCAGCAAGTAAAATAAGGAAATTAGCATTTCTACTCATCCAAATATCCCTTCCCATTGTACTTCCTTAATTTTATCATCTTTACTACTTACAACTTTCACATCATCAAGATTTATGGTATTCAGAATATGTTCTTGAAACCATATTGCTTTTTTAAAAAAATCTGTGGTTTGATTAAACTAATAACCAGCTAGGTTATTATATCAAATGTTGAAAGAACTTTTTTCTGGGATATCAACTAGAAGTTAGAGCTTTCCCAAGGAAAAGACTGTAATTTAATTAAATTAGAGATGCTTGCTTTTGCCTGGGAATAAATGGCATCAGCAGTTATTCCACAAGAAGAATGTAGAAATCTATTATGGAGGAGATTAATTAGCACAGTTGTCACATAGACATGTCAGTTATCATGTTTTATGTCCCATTATTCACTCTTGCTTTATCTTCACTTCCTAATTTGGAGTCTTAAGATCCCACTGGGAAATTCAGCTCCCACTTTTGCTGCAATCTTGTATATATGTATAGTTTCCAAGGTATGGCTTTTACCATTAATACGGCTTTTACCATTAATATGCACACACTGAGAATTGAACCCAGGGGCTTCATGCATGCTAAGTGCATACTCTCTACCACTGAACTCTGCCCTAGTCCCAGGTATTGGTATGTTTTACACATTAGTATGTTCCTGTTTCCTGTCTTTCAGATATATATTAGTAACTGAGGTCCACAGATAATCTTCTTACTACTCTTCTCCTTAGCTGATTTGGGTTTGTTCCCTTTTATGTTTTATCGTATTAACATGAGTTTTGTTTGGAAAAGGCATAATCTTTGTATGTTCCATTGACCATTTTTAATCAAAAGCCAAGGTCATAAATTTGTAATGAAATTGCAAGAATAATTTTCAGATTTTTGTTTGTTTTGGTCTCCTATTGGTTACTCCAGCATTTTGCAAACCAATTACATTTTGACTTCAAAGGGAGAGTGTTATTGTTTTGCCAAAGAAGCAGCACTAAAAATATAAGTAAAACTACTCTTTTTCTTTCATTTATCCTTTTAATGTGTGAAAACAAAAGACAAAAAAAGAAGACAAAAAAAGAAGTCAATTCAAAGAATTGCCTATAGGGCTATCATTTAAGAAATGTTTGTGAGGCTACTGTCTGGAGAGACAGACTTCCTTGGGCTTCTACACAAATCTTGCTGGGTGTATCAAGTTTGCAAAATCTTGGCTCCTCTTTTACCCAGGCTATTTCTAAGAGTTGTTCTGTTGCTAGTAACCTTGAGAGATGTGGTAGCATCTCACCCCAAACAAACACAAAAACAGGCTTGCTTAGTGCTTTAAAAAAAAAAAAACAGTGGATTTCCCAAACTCAGTTATTTCTTAACTGCACCGCAAATCCACTATGTGCATAACATCTGGGCCCATCGCCTTGCCTCTTCACATTGCCCCCTGGACCTGAAGGCAAGAGAACTGATGCAAATATGCTGATGCTCATAGTTTTGCTGTGCAGTAAGTAAGAACAATCCTTTATTTCTTACCTAAGAATCTGGTGTCTTTTGTTGGCATCCATGAACCAATAACAGACTAATTTAGCTTTAAGTAGTGTAAAATCAAATCATCAATGTTCTGGAACCTCTATCATTCTCCTTATTAGATTTAAATTTCCATGAACTTAATTTTTGTCTTTCAAAAGTTTCTGGATTCCTGAGCTCAACTTTGATTGAATAAAATATATGTCTTGGGCTGGGATGTAGCTCAGTGGGAGTGCTTGCCTAGTATATACAAAGACCTGTGTCTAATACTCAGTAACACAGAGGGTGGGTGGAGAGAATGTTTTATGGTTGAAGTAACCATCAGCACCTTCTCAGATGTAGTTTTTTTGGATATGGAGCTCCAGAGGCATGAAAGCATCTATACCTATTTTTGACTCCTTGCTAAAACTTTGTTTATGTTGTTTGGTAAAAGGGTAAGTTCTTTGAAAATAAAAATCTGAACAGTCTGATTTTTAGCTTTAGAATCTAATGTTTTCTTTCCTTTTTCTTGAAATAATCTACTTTTTTTTTTGTGTTTGTTTTTTTGGCAGTGCTGGGGAGGCAAGCACTCTACCAACTGAGCTATATCCCCAGCGAAATAATCTACTTTTAAGAACTGAAATAATGGACTAGAATACTGAAAAGCTAGAGAGAGGAATTCATTGTTACTCTGTTGACTTACTGATTAATATTACAGAAAACAAATTAATGTAAAATTGGTCCTTTTGTCATATTCATATATAGTACTGAAATAGGCAGGTAGCAGCATGATATAAAATTCACTTGTAGAACAGTCACCTGGTGCTATAAATAAAAATTGGAAATTCCTATTTTTAGAGGAGAGAAATGTTCATTGATATTAATCATTTTCAATTATTTTACTTTAACAGTTACTGAGCACCTGTTCATGCTATACAATGGGACTAGAGAGATAAATAATAACTGATAGTTCAGTAAATGTGAGAGAATTACATAAATTATACTTAAATGTGGTGAGTAGTAGCAGAAATATATCCCAGCGATAGAAGTAGAAGAAAATGAGTAAAATGAGTAACTCTTTAGGTAGAGGGTGATAGGTGGTTTTTCAGAGAGGGTAACATGTGAACCTTGATGGATGAATAGAAGTCTCACAGACAAAGAAGAACATAATTGACAAAGGATAATTATGCGCAAACATACACATAGGCATGAAAAGTAAGTACATGTACAGATAATTCAAGAATATTGTGTGAATTGCTCTAAGTTCCCAAGTTTACTGAATTTCAATCAAGTGTTTATTCTGTTGCATTATATAGTTATAAACTCTCAAATAAAAATTTAAAGTTACTTTGGCTTTTTTTTTTAATTTAATACTTCAGCTTTTAACCTTTCTTCTTGTTCTTAAAAGTAGCTCCAAGTGTAACACTTCAATCTGTTCCTAGATTGCTTTTTCTGCTTCTAAATTGTTCTTTTTTTGGTGGGGGGTGGGTACCAGGGATTGAACTGAAGGGCATTCAACCACTGAGCCACATCCCCAGCCCTATTTTTGTATTTTATTTAAAGATAGGGTCTCACTGAGTTGCTTAATGCCTTGCCATTGCCAAGGATGGCTTTGAACTTGAAATCCTCCTGTCTCAGCCTCCTGAGCAGTTGGGATTACAGGCATATGCCACCATTCCTGTACTAAATTGTTCTTTTTTTAACTAACGACTTTTATATGTAGAACTAGTTAAAAGAGGTTAAGTTATGAAAAGTAGCAAGATCAGATTTGAACCTAGGTCTCTAAACTGAGAGCCAGAATCAACTTAATATTTTTTAGGAGCAGGTGTTGCAAAGGAGTTTGAGGGTTAGAAATCATGAAGGTGATATCATGGAAATCAAAGAATAAAAATTTCAAATAAAAGGACAAAATGAAGTCAAATGCTGTATGTAGAAAGTTTAGGTAAAATGAGGACTGATTTCTTTCTACAAGTATCCATTTGATTTCACAGGATTTCCATGGCATGGTGTTGGTAAAAGTCAGACTGCAAGAGGACTGAAGATTGGTTGGCTGGTGGAGTCAGGATATTCTTTGAACATGTTTGACTGAAAGGAAGAAAAGAAGGTAGCAGACAGTTATGGGAGGAATGGATGGATGAATGAAATCAGAGAAATTATTTCAGCACTATTGGAGAACATATATCCTCTTTATAATGGTATTTTCTATTCCCTAGATATAGAAAATTTACTAATATGAAATTTAGAGATAACTTACAGTTTTTTAAAAAATTGCTTTACTGCTTGCTGTGGTTTGAATATAGTTGAGTGTGTCCCCAAGAGTTCATGTGTTGGAGGTTTGGTTCTCAGTGTCATGGTGGGAGGTGGAAATCCTTGGCAGGTCCTAGTAGGAGGTCTTTAGGTCGTTGGGAACAAACTCTTGGAAGAGTCTGTGAGACTCCAGCCTCTCTGACTTCCTGGTTTGAGATATGATCTTTTCCCACACATGTTCCTGCCATTTTGATGCTCTTCATACTTTGGCCCAGACTGGAGGCAGAACCAGGGTCTTCTTCCTCCTGACTGATCCTGGATTTTGACTTGAACTATGAGCTTAATAAACCTCAGGTATTTCATTGTAGTAACAGAAAATGAACAAATACAGTGTTCTAGCCATAATATATAGGAGAAACAGAAGAAATTTATAATAAAACCTCTCTCAGGCATAACTAATCCAGCTGATGTGGAATCATTATGGACACAATTGCTACAAATATGGGCAGACACTGGTACCATATTAGTGTCTCAAAACCTTGAGCTGTATTGTTTTCAGTGATGTGACTTTAAAAAAAAATGGGGGAAATGACTCGTTCTAAAATAGTATAAAGAACATTCATGCACTTGTGTTAATGTGTGAAAAGGAATTTGGGTCTGGGCTTAAATAATTATAACCAGGTGTTTCATTTATGTGACTGCCTTGTTGAAAGTTGAATGAAATGTAGGATACTTTTTCCTTGTGCAGGGTTGTCTCAAACATTGCAAGAATCAGGTATTCATAGACCTATCATACTAAATGTCAGTAATAACCTTCAATAACCACGGATTCCCCTAAAATTTCCAAATTCACAGTTCCCCTTGGGGATGTCTGCATATGCCAGGCCAATAAAGAAAGGGAGACTGAAAAAAAGACAAGATATATTATTGTCCTTGATAAAGTGGAAGATGATGACATTCATAATAGAAGCAGAAAGCTTAGACATTGAGCAGCACACATATTCATATCTCTGTGGATGTCATGTTTCCCATCAATGAGCGATAACCCTGCTTTAAGGATTTTGCTGGTTAGTAAATTACTTCCGTTTTTAATTCTAACTTGGAGTTCCTCATCTTCATTTGAATTCTTGGCAGGCATATTTATTATAAATAAAGACTAAAATTTGAACACTATGAAATATCACTTTTAAAGAGAAGCATTACTTTTTTATTACAGGTCAATAATTTTGAAAATTCCTGAGAATGTATATCAGTTTCTTATTGCTGCAGCAACAAATTACCACAAATGTAGTGACTAAAAACAATACAAACTTATTAAGATTCTGGAGATCAGAAGTGAGAAATGCATCTTACTGGGCTAAAATCAAGGTGTTAGCACGACTGTGCTCCTCTCTGGAGTATCTAGAGGATAATCTGTTTCCTTACTTTTTCTGGCCTCTGAAGGTGGCCTGCATACCTTGGCTCATGACCCTTTCCTCTGTTTTCAAAGTCAGTGCTGTAGCATCTTCCAATCTCTCTCTAACTCTCCTGCTTACCTCTTCAGCTCTTAAATCCTCTTGTAATTACAATGAACCCACCTCTTTCTATGTCAATATCCTTTTTGGCACATAAGGTAACACATTCTGAAGATTAGGATGTGGATGTCTTTGGGGAACCATTATTCCATCAATCCCAAAAGGGTAGAGTATGGAGTACAGGTTGAAATAGGGATGCTAGAAAACATTTTATTTTCCTCTTACAACTCCTTTTAAATTTTAAAAAGCTAAACTAAGAACTCTAATATCCACTGCATTTTAAATAGCACCCTGAATGCAGAGTAGGGATTAGCAAAAATATTGATGTAGGGGAGAGAGACTGGAGCAAACATTTTTGTATACAAGATATAGTTCTTAGCCCGAGTTTGTTTTCAGATTGAATACTAAGTATTTGGTTTCATCATTTCTGCCATGCCACATTTTTAAAAGCATTATCAGTGTTGGGTCAAGCTTTATATGCTGTGTTAGTCCTCTTTCCATGACTATAAAAAATACCTGAGATAATCAACATATAAAGAGAAAAGTTTTATTTTGGTTCACAGTTTTAAGAGTTCCAGTTCATGATTAGTTGGTATTGTTTTGGGCCTGTGGTGAGGCAGCATATCATGATGGAAGTGCTTAGCTGAGCAAAACCAATTATATTAGAAGTAGGGAGAAAGGAGGGGGTGGAGTTACACAATCCCCTTCAGGTAGGTATATGTCCCCAATGACATAATGACCTTATGGTAGGCCCTATCTGTCAATGGTTCTACCACTTCTCAACAGTGCTGCCCTGGGGACCAAGCCTTTAACACATGGACCTTTAGGAGGCATTCAACATCTAAACTCGAGCATATCCTATTCTTTGCTATTCCCTGCTAGGATTTTCAGATATTTTTGGAATTTAGCATCTACTAGTTTTTTTTTTTTAATTAAAAAATTAAAATCAACATTAATTCTTTTTTTTTTTTTGGTACTGGGGACTGAACTCAGGGGAACTCGACCAATGAGCCACAACCCCAGCCCTATTTTGCATTTTATTTAGAGAGGGTCTCACTGAGTTGCTTAGTGCCTCACTTTTGCTGATGCTGGCTTTGAACTTGTGATCCTCCTGCCTCAGCCTCCCAAGCTGCTGGGATTATAGGCGTGCGCCACCACACCTGGCTGAATTCATGCTTTTTTAAAAAGTCAAATGATATATGAAAAGGTGAAAAGTTAAAAGCGGGGCTGAGGATATAGCTCAGCACTTGCTTAGCATATGTAAGGCCCTGGGTACAATCCCCAGCACTGGGGGAAAAAAAAGTTAAAGCCTATCCTACCCCATCTCATTCCTTTCTTTATAGTACAACGCAGTTAATAGTTTGTGCATTCCATGCACCATTTTCTAGAGTAGCAGACATAAACCCACAAACTCTTTGACTTTTCATCTACATAAATAACATAGTAATCATACTGTTTCAGTATTCTTTGTACTACATCTTACTGTCTCTATACTACATGAACACTAATTTTTAGTGGAGTGTCCATAGATATTAAGGTAGTAGAGTGAGAACTTGGGTTCTAATTCCAGTCTTAGCTCTGGATAAGCTTTTAGACAAATTAGCTTTTTGGTGCCCATTTTATCCAATTTATAAAGTAAAATGGAGATAATAATACTTATCTTGTTGAGTTATTATGATTATAGAATTTGTGCTTATTACCTAAGACAAATGCATATGTAGCACCTAGAGGGGCCCAGCAGTATGATAGCCATTTAATGGCATATTCTCAATTTTATACTGTTTTTTACTGCTTATGTAATTATTATTTCATGCTGATGAATCATTTAAACTGGTATCAAAATGTGAATCATTCTGGATGGGAGATCTAATGGAATACACTACTGTAAACTTTCAAATGCATCTTTTTTTTTTTTTTGCTTCTATTGAATCATAAAATATCTGTCAAAGACTGTGCAATTATTTCGGGCTTTTGCCCAGTATTGTTTTCCAAAAGGATTATACAGGTTTTTAATATCATTATCAAGGAATTATTCAAACCTTCTTGGCAGAATTTAGAAAAATTTTGCTACCTCAGTAGTCATAAAATGGGTATATCAAACCTATTTACTTTATTACATCCTTTGAGCATATTTATTCAAGTGCTTGCTGTTATTTGCCTTTTTTCATTTATTCTACAGATTCTTAGCTTATTTAGCAAATGGCTGTGTTCCTGTTCTAGGGACTGGGATATAGCAGTAAATAAAGTAGACAAAAATCCCCTTATGGGATGACTATGTATACAGATCTATTATAAACTAGTCTCTTAGGTACTATATCAACCAGGGCTTTTCAAACTAGCTTAAGCAAACTTTTAAAGTATTTGACCTTTTATTTGTAGGAGGATGAGAAGAAGTAGACACAGCCATGTCATCTTCCTGGGGAAGCAATTTACTTGAAGATTCGAATTAAGAAAGTGAATTAGTACAGTTTAAAAAAAAAATTCTTTGGCTGTACTTGAGATAGAAACCAGGCCTTCATGCACATTAAGCAGACACTCTACCACTAAGTGATATATACAAAAATGTGAATATATTTATCACAGAGTAGAAAAACATTTTTATATGAGTTTTTAAAGGTAAAAGAGTTTTCAAAGAAACTGCCAACACTGCCTTTAACACCTGTTTCCTTTTGGTAATCAGTCCTCCATGCCTTGAGGGTAAATCAGTGGGAAGTCTTGATAAGCATTAATAGACTAGTCAAAACCAATTCTTAGTTGAATAAAAGTTAAGAATGTCCCTTTATGCATTTTCAGTTTTTGATGATCACAAATAAAGTCACTATATACATTTTCAAGGTGTCTGAACCATTTGCATTCCTATTAGCAATGCATGAAAGTTATATTTGCTTCAGTAAATTTCATCTTCACCAATACTTGTATAGTCCATTTCTTATTCTAATAGATATGTATCTCACTGTGGTTTTAATTTGCGTTTTTCTCAAGATTTAATGAGGTGGAGTATATTTTCATGTGCTTTTTACTTATATATCTTCTTTGGTGAAGTATCTGTTCAAATCTTTTGCCTATTTTTCAGTTGCTTCTCTTTTCTCATGCTTGAGTTTTCAGAGTTCTTTATATACTCTGAATAAAACCACTAAATATATGTTGCTTTACAGGAAACCCCAATTCATAAATAATACATTTGATAATGTATATTTAGGTGACTATGAACTAATTCCACTGTCTTGTTTTATAACTGATTTAAATGATTTTACAATGTTGTCTGAGAAATTGTTTTCCTCTGTATGTAAAATGAGTGGAATTTTTACTGTCAACTCTCAAACACTTGCCTGAAAGCTTGATAAAGGTATTCTGTATAAAAAATGATTAGCCTAAAACAGCAGAAGCTCTGCTTTCTGTTAGAATATAAGCAGAGAAATGTACGACTCAGGAATAAACATGAAAACACCGAATCCAAATGACATTTGGAATCTAATGAAATTTAGAAACTGATTTCTAAATTAGTTTAAGTGAATCAGCAACCCTGTACGGAAAGAAAATCTGCTTTACCTTCCCAGAATATATTCCTTGAGAAAAAAGGAACTGTAGAAGAGACCTCTTTGACAGTGAGCATGCAAGCTCCTTTTAATTCATGTTTGCACCTGCATCTCTAATTTGCAAGAGATATGTGAATTTCAAAATAGAAAAATGTCAGTTTGTTACAATATTAACATGTGGTTCAGGGCTCTAAGCAGTAGAGCATGTTGCTGTGCAAATTTGGATCCTTAACTGGGTCTGATCGTTACTGTAGTTAATCTACTTGAACTGAGCAATTCTTAGTTTAAATTAAACCCAAAATCTCTAGTAGTTGCAACTGCTTGAAGCTCCTCTGGTGCAGTATCCCCTCCCTCTCAACTCTAGTGCAGAAGTCACCTTCTAAGATTGACTAACGTACTCATTTGTGTGGGCGAAATTTCCAGTCCACTCCCATCTTCCTGAATAGTTCTTCAGGCTCAGAACTCCTCTACTGCCCCAGAACAGTTATTTCCTGCAGAGCTGGATACAGGATTAACCACCTTGGGGACCAGCAGCAGGCATGGATAATTTCCTTTTCCCGCTATCAAAGCACGTCTCCGGCTAAAATTCATTTGTCACATTTGTGTTCATTCTTGAGGAAAATAAGTGATATTCCGTTTCCTGCCACAGAATCTTCCCCTCTTTCATAGCTACGATGTCTGGGTAAAAATAGCTCACATTTTTTTTGCTTAAAAAATAACGGCTGCGCAAATTTTATGGTTAGATTTGTTTCAAATACGAAGACCGCGCCTCCTAACTAGTAAGGCGGGATATACCCAAGAAGCGAGGAGCTGTGATAGAGAGAAGCCTGCAGAGACGTTCCCCTGTCAGACCCCGGGGTCACCCAAATCCCAGGGGCATGGTCCACTGCACCCCGGTAAGTTTGGGGCGGCCGGGTCAGTCCAGTTGCGGCTTCCGGACCCACTTCTCAGAGAGCGCAAGAACTCGCTTTCCCAGCAGACCCCTCGCGGCCCCAGCGCCCCGCCTCCTCGTGGTGCGGCTCCCGGCGCGTTCCGGGTCCTGTCACAGCGCGGGCCCGCGAGTCCCGCCTGCGGCCCTTCCCCCTGGCTCCACGCTCCTTCCCCGACTCCCGCGAGTTCCAGTCCCAGCTTGCAGCTCCCCAACCCCGCCCTCACTCGCGCGCGCGCTCCCCGCCCCGCCCCCGCCCCCCCGCGTGCAGCAGTCACAGCCAATGAGGTTTAGGGCCGCGTGCGCAGATTCAAACGGCGGCTCTTGAGGGAGGCTGGGCGCGAGATTCGGCGGTGCGGACAAAACCCTGCAGGAGGCTGCGAGCGCTGCAGAGCTGCTCACTGCGGGGAGAGGGCGGGGGTCGGCGCCCGCGGCGGAGCCGCGCCTGGACCGCAGCGAGGAGGCTGAGAAGCGGCGGGAGGGGCCGGCGGAGGGCGGGAGCGCGCCTCCTGACATGTTGGGGGCATCCCTGACCGGGCCGGGCCGGGGCTAGGAGCGGCGCCCGGGCCGGGGGCGGGTCGCGGTCCGCCCCTCTGTCCCTCCGTCCTGCGCTGCCGAGGACCTGCGTTCCGCACTCGGCCGCCTCGGGGAAAGAGCGAGGGAAGAGGCGGGAGGGTCGGGGAGAAGGAGCATTCGCCTGAGGCTGGAGGAGGCTGACCTGCGTCCCCGCCCAGCCCGCGCCTATGCGGTACTTGAAGGATGGCGAAGAGGTCGCGCAGGTGGGTGACATCCCTTTCGGCCAGGCCTATCGGCACTGTCTCCGTTCAGATTCAGTTTTCTGGTTGTCCCCACACCAGACCCTCTCCAATCGGAGCAGAGGTTTTCCTTTTCGCTGCCACACAGCGTATTCATCCCTGTTGGCTGGAGCGCAGCCGCGACGTGTGGAGAGTTGGGGACCAGCGTGTTTAAGACGTAGAAAGAGTAACAAATACTCATGTTGCTCCTTTGAGTTGATTGTTCCCACAGCGCACGTCTAGATTCCTAATCTCTCACGGCCACTTCTTGGAGGGAGGTTTCTTCCCAGGTAAGTCTGCACTCTTGGGGAATATTCTACGCAGGTAAAAGTAATTGTGTCCTGCCTGAATGACTTGAAAATGGGGTTCTCTCTTCTGAATTACAATGCCAGTCAAAACAGGAACTCCGTGACAAACCAGGGCGGGCATCCCTCCGCCAACTTTGCTACCTTGAAAGGTTATGGAAAATCCTCTGAGGAATAGCTGAGGAGAGAGGATCTTTTTGATCCTTTCTGTTATTACCATTCTCATGTTTTGAGCATTATGTATATATATATTCTTAATACTTCTGCTGGGAGATGTCACACTGTTACTACCAGTAGCTTGATCTTAAAACAAAGTGTTTTATTCACTCAATATTTTGAGTGTCCATGTTTGATTCTGACTGTGTTTCTCAGAGGTAGGACACGTTTTTTGTTGAAAAATGTGCTATCCTGAATTTGTGCATTTAGGTCTTACTTTTACACTAAGAAGTAGTTACTCCTGAATTGCAGTAATCGCTTAAATGAGAAAAATTTGCAGTGCCTTTTAATTTTCAGTTTTATAAATAAACCTGAAAAAATATTTGGCAGAATTTCCAAATATTGTTATTTATTTATATCCACAGCCTCAGTCTTGAATTGTATTTCCTGAGTTGAAATTTAGTACCAGGAATCATTTATAAAAGATTTGGGTTAAAATTGGCAATAGCTACACAAATTCTTTGTTATTCATATATTAAGTATCTACTGTAAGATTGTTCTGCAGAAATCAGCACAAAATGTTATTATTAGCTTATTATTTTGTAGCAACTTCAGTATAGGACATACCCTTGAGGTGGAACAAATGTATACACGCACACACCTCTAACCCCTCTAGAATGGGCTTTTCAACCATGGCACTATTGACATTTTAGATCAGATAATTTTTTGTGTGTGGGGGGGCTATGTTCAGCAGCATCCTTGTCCTCTGGTCAATACAAGACAAAGTCTTTACTTCTCACAGCCATGACAATCAAAAGTGCCTCCAGACATTGCCAATATCTTTTTTTTTTTTTAATTGGGGGAGTGGGAAGGGTAAAATCAGGTAGGTTAGAATTACTAGTCTAGAAATTCAAGAACTCAGTTAACCTATCCATCTGCAGGAAAGACAAATGAACAGCTCCTGTAGTGTTTGTGGAAGTACTGGTTTAGGCCTTTTGAATTTTTAATTCTAAAAAATTTAAAAGTAACTATTAAGCAGTTAAAGTGAACATGTCAATTACAGAAATTTATTTGTAGATAATATGTAGCATTATCTGCTTAACATTGACTTAATCTTATTTGAAACAGTTTCTTGGTTCATTCTGTTATCAGCATTTAGCTAAAGTCATATTTAGATATTGTTGTTTGAATGTCAAAAATCTCTCCTCTTGGGCTGGGGATATAGCTCAGTTAGTAGAGTGCATGACAATGCCCTGGGTTCAATCCCCAGCACCACAAAAACAAAACAAAAAAGAAAAACCTCTCCTCCCAGTTGGATTTTCTATCTTTTCATTTCATAGTTGTGTATGTTCCATAATAATATTCCAGAAGGATGAACTTATTTAGTGATTAGCTTGTCTGTATAAATTTTCTTTTATTGATAGTACTGTAAGCTTGAGAACTAATCATTAATTGTATTGTTGGCTTTTATTCCTTGTCAACTGTGTAATTTAATTGAAACATTATGGAGTGATTTATAGAGGCATTTGTCTGGAATAATTAAGCATGCTGAAGTGAAGCTATACTCCCCTGGGGAGTATACAGGTAGAGGGATGTAGTGAGAAATTATCATCTCTGAATGGTTCGTTTCTTGGGGTCTTCATAGTTGAGTGAATTTCAGGCTCTAAACTGTATTTCTTGTGTATGTAAACATGACTCTGTATCTTAGAAGATAATGGAATGTGAAATGTTTTGAAGAAGAAGTAATCTGTTCATCAAAGTCCACTCTTGTCTTTTGGCTAAGAATCTTAATATATATGAACTCAATTTATAGTAGAAAGGGAAAGGAAATCATTCAGTCATTTCAAGGTGTACCTTCAGATCTCCAATATATAACCATTTAATAATTTGAATGAAAACTATACTTTGTTGTGTAAAATTTTTGCATGAGTATAGGCATAAATCCTATAAGATACTTTTTCTGTGTAATCTGGAAAAAACACCTAAGAGTAGAAAACCAAGTGGTACCTCAAGTGTGAAACAACTGAAGGATGTTGGCTCTTTTGATCTTTTGTAATAGCTGGAAAATCTCATTGAAATTTACATAAAGAAAAAGGCTCATTTAGTACTGGAACTTAAAATAGTTTTAGATCTCACTGGGGGTTTTAATGACAGAATTTACAGGCATCATTAAAATTGGGATATCTACTATTAACTGGGGTTACCTATTATTTACTTGATTTTTAAGCGTATTTCTGCAATAATTAAGTTTAATTTTTAAAGACCAGTTCTACCATTAAAAATAAACTTTAAAAAAATTATGTGAGGGAGGTACTGAGGAATGAAATTAACCAAATTATGTTATGTGCATATATGAATATATAATAACAAAGCCCACTATTATGTATAAGTATAATATACCAATAAAAATGATCTAAATTTGAAAGATCATTTATGTAATCCCAATTACTTGGAGGCTGAAGCAGGAAGATTGTGATTTCAAGGCCAGGCAGTGAGAATCTGTCTAAAAGCAAACAAACCTACAAAGCCTATTCACTAGTAACACATTATGGTATTTATACTTGAAATGATCAATGAGTATACCAAACTGAAAAGGTGAAAACCAGCTTTTACTTTGGAAGATTTTATTTTTCAGTGGTTGTGTATAGCAATTTTGCTATGTTATTTACAGCAAAATGGGTGGGGGTGAAAGTATAACAAAATATGGGAAATGATTTTTTAATCAGTTGTGTTATTAACTGGCAATATTGCTTTGGGAAAACAGATAAACTTTGCCCCCTGTTTTTATCTGTTAATATAGGGAATATGGATTTTATGGTCTGTAAGGTAGATCTTGCTTAAATGTATATCCTATTTAAAAGACATCTTTTGTAATCATTTTTTTCTCACTTAAGAATGTGTATATTCTAAAAGAATCAAATAGAAATGTTCTTTGTTTTAATGGATTGCTAGGTAGAACATTCTTTAGCATTTCAGTTAATTGTTAATTGTCAAAATTTATATGGAGTCAAATTTGTCTTACTCTAATATTACTTTGCACAGTCCAGATTTGGAAATAAATATTCATGTATGCAGTACATTGTATTAACCACTGGGTGGCCTGATTTCACTTTTTAAAATCAACCTGGTAAAATTTCATCCCTGAATGCAATGGACTTAAAATTAAATGCTCAGTTACCATGTCATCAAAAAGTATAATAAAGATGTATTTCTTGATTATGACAAAGATTTCAGAACAGAGGCAGTTTGTGATTAAAAATGTGGTCAAGTTGAAGTAATTTTACTACTGCAGTTTCTGTGGAACTACTGATATTTATCTAATTTTAAGCCATTAGTTACTTTTCCAATAAAAATTAATTTTGAAAAATTTTCAAATTCTTCCTTTGGCTACCTCATTTTACTGTTTTTTTTTTTTTTTTGTGGTATAATTGTTATCCTTTAGAATCAAACCTCTCCCAACTGTTTTATGTTAATATCATCAACTGAGGATAGTTTGTGTATTATTTCATGGGTGAAGACATGACTATCACATCTTGTTGGCTTATATCTAAGATGTAAAGTAATCCTTAACCATTTTCCTGGCCTGATGTGTTGTAGAACTTTTTAATGCTTCTTTTTGCTGTTTCATAATTACCCTGATTGTTTTGTTCATTCATAATTTACAGAACTATTTCCATTTGAATGTGGTAGTTTGGTTATATATTAGGCATTTATAGAATAAATACTTTCTTTGATTTACAAAAAGGAAACTGGCAAAAATACTGGAAATCAGATCTTAAACTGGAGAAATAATTTTTTGCTTTGTGACTGGAGAAATAATTTACCTTCTTTTGCTGTCTTGATTAATCACATTAGGCTAGAAATGGTTCATTTATTTAACTACATATAGGAAGCTCAATTTCATTGAATTATTTTATATTGCCAAAATTGAATTATTTTATATTGCCAAAACTGATTACTACATTACAGAAATGCTGACAGATGGCATAACAAATAGAAAAATAGAGCAGATCTGTTTTGATAATTTCCAACTATTATTGAGCAATAAGATTGTTTCATTTTTAAATGGTGAAAGTGGAATGTTGGTGAGGTTACTTATGGAGATATCTTTTTTTTCTTGGCAAATTATAGGATTTCTTGGGCATCTTCCTATTGTAGGTAGTGGTGATACATTTTTGGGATTTTCTGTCACACTTGAAAGTTACATTCTTTCAATAATCATTCAAATATATACAGAAATGAATGTGGTCCAGTGGTAGAGTGCTTGCCTACCATGTACAAGACCCTGAGTTCAATCCCAGCTTCACACATACACACACACAATAGTAAACTGATGCCAAAACTAAGTAGGTCAGTTAGACTCTAGGAAAGTCCCAGTAGTAAAGAGATGATTCTAAGAATTCTAATTTAATGTTCCCTCACACTCACCAACTCAAAAACCCAGCTTCCTGACAATGAATGGACTGTATAACTCATTGTCTGAAACTTATGACCATGTTGAATGTAAAACATAAAATGAAACCTCATGTAGATATAGAAATTTCTCACGAAGTATGTGGTTAAAAAGTAAGGGGCAGAGTTTTAAGTGAACAAGTTTTTAGGAAAATTATTCCTTGATCACTGGTCTTTTTGACCAAAGTAACATTTTTGCACACATATGCTTTGTGACATTTCGATAAGAACCTTAAGGTGAATTTTGTACAGAATAGATGTGATGTAGATGCTTTTGTGAATATTCAAGACTTATGTGGGCAAACTCCCAAGTTAAAATTTATTTTGACTTAGAAATAACCTATTTAAAAAAATCGGTCTCACACCTGTAATCCCAGTGGCTCAGGAGGCTGAGGCAGGAGGATCATGGGTTCAAAGCTGGTCTCAGCAAGTGTCTATAAATAAAATACAAAATAAGGCTGGGGATGTGGCTCAGTGGTTGAGTGCCCCTGGGTTCAATTCCCACTATGAAAAAAAAAAATCAGTCTCAAATATGCGGTTATGGAAGCTTATTTGGATGTGAGGGGAGGGAAGGACAGGAGAACCTGTGAAAAGCATGCCTGAAGGTTGTTTGGGGTGTCAGAAAGTGGTAATGTTATTGGCATTTCTAGGGAAGGTAAAGCAGCATAGGAGACACCCTCAAAGAACTCCTTTTGTACTGAATTTTTAAAAATGTTTGTTTCAGCAGGTTCTGCTTCTTAAAATTCTACCACTGAATTTGGATTCTGAAAGTTCATTTTAACAAATGGGAATGCCTTCCACCTCCTCCTAGAGGTATTTTTTTTTTTTTTTTTTTTTTTTAGTTTTTTTTTAGTTTTCTTTCTCATATTCCCTTTGAAATCACACCTATATTGAAGAAGGTAGTTTTGGTTGGGTTTGAAGGGAATGAGGCAATTTTGGAATATATATAGCACTTGAGGGAGATAGAAGGATAGGAAGATTGCTCGTAAATCTTACAAATATTTGAATGAACCTGAGAGGTGAGCATGGTAAATGTGGGCTCTGTATTCTTAAGCTTACTGTTTGGTTGAGGAGGTTGTGATAAACATTAATAGAAGAAAGGGTAGATGCTCTGAGTAAACCACAGTATGAACCTTTATCTGATTTAGTAGCTTAGAAATTTATGAAATCATTGGACTATGAAGCATCTTCAAATTAACAGTTTGCTCTTGGTAATCAGGTGACATTTCAGACAGTTGAAGATGACTGCCAGTGGCAGGTATTTCCTTTAATTAAACCTGTGTTTTTGTTTTGTGCATAGTTTAACAAACATATGGAAGTAGGACTGGCAGATTATTGTTACAAAGAGAGATTGGCTTCAGGGAAATAGAGCATTGGAAAATTAAAGTGCTTTGAAATACAGAAAGAGATAAACACCTTGAAAAGGAAAATAGGGAATCTTAATGTTTCCCCTGTTCAGATGTGAATAATTTTGATCCTTATCACGTTAGGGAAAAGGTTTTAGGAGGGAGGGGGGAGGCTATGAAAAGTTACTGGAGAGTGAATTTGTTGAATAATGTTACATGCCTGTACCAATATACCACAGTGAAACCCACTGTTCTGTATTATTATGTACAACCAACAGCAAAAAGTTTTATCCCTATGAAATTTGACAAGTCAGAGGAAATTAGAGGTTCCTGCAAAGGATCTGTAGGCAATATATGTTAAATCTAGGACTTTGTATTTCAATCTGTAAGATTGTATATATTATATTTAGATATTAGGCACTCACATGTTCTTGACTATATTACAATTAGGTTAGACAAATCAAACATTTGCTGCTTTAAATCAGAATGAACTTTTGGAAAGAGTTAAATCTAGTAAGGCAAAAATAATTTCAAATTCTGTTAGATAATCAGACTATGCAAATAATATAGGGCCACTTCTCTGTGTCAAGTGTTGTATGAGGTGTTCATTCAAATATATTTTCTCATTATTTAATTTCATCCCTAAAGCAGCACTGTTGATAAAGGTAGACAAACAAGTTTATTAAATCCCTGAGAAGTTAATATGGTGTGGGTTACAAAGCATATTGCACTTGAGGTTTGTCTTTGGTATCTTCCAGCTTCCTAATACTCTTTCCTGTGTTTCCAGTTTGTTGTAGTAAAATGGTAAACTAATGTACTGTAGAGGTCAGCCATACCATATTTAGGGGACAGTGGGCAAGAAGTTAACTTTTCTAACTCAAAATGTTATATTCTGTGAAATGGCAATAATAATGTTACCACCTTCTGGTTGTTGTAAAGTTTTAAGAGAGAATCCCATGGGCTACCACAATGTCTGGTACTTAAAAAGTTTTAAATAAACCTTAGCTTGTGTTATTTTCAGATGCCCATGACTTTATTCAGTCCTCTGGATACTCAAATTCTCTTAACTTAGTTTATTATAGAGGCTTGCCCTGTTTTTTTGGGCTTTATTGCTTTAAATTCCTTTGTTTTTTTTTTTCCATTTCATGAAAACTCAAGATTCTGACTTTGGCCTCTTCTTCACTATGTTAATTTTCCTTGGGTCATTTCATGGCCTCAGCTATTCTTTGTACCCTGCTGATTGCCAATCTGTATCTCTACTCTAGATCTTGTATCTGAACAGAAGATCCATGTGCTCATTGCCTTTTAGATCTGCTGTACCCAATAGTAAAAGGTGAAAGATATACATGATCTGAAGACTATTGTTGTACCCAATAGGATAGCTACTAGCCACATGTGACTGTGGAGCAATTGTTACGTGGCTAGTCTGAATTGCAGTGTTTTGTAACTACAAAATCCTGGATTTTGAAGACTTAAGTTAGCAAAAAGAATATAAAACATTTAATTTATAATTTCTATGTTGATTATGTTTTGAAATAATTGTATTTTTGATATATTGGGATAGATAATATTTATTAAAATTAATTTCAACCATTTCTCTTTTTTAAAAAAATATGGCTATTAGAATAGGACATGTGTGGCTTGCATTATATTTTTTTTGGGTAACACATCCCCCTATTTCTCAAGTACCTTGAAAAGGCCTAGTCTAAACTGTAGTTACTTTCTCCATTCCCTCCTTCCTCCCAAAGTCCTATTTCTCCTTCATCTGTTCCCTTCCTTAGAAAATAGTTCTAGTTATAATTCTCAAAGCAAGAAATTTTGTTGTCATCCTTGATTCCTCCTGCTTTCATGTCCTTCATAGCCATCAGTTTCAAAATTCCAAAGAATTTCTACATTTTAAATATTTGTCAGTATCATGTACTTCTTTCCATTTACTGTTGTATCTTGGCTGGTCACTTTTATAGATTCTGGATTTTTGACTCATTTACCTCTTTTACTCAAGGATGAATTCTCTATTTTTTAATAGTATTTTTATGGTTTTCATTTTGAAAAATATAAATATTTGTTTAATCTGAATTAATTTTATTGTGAAGTAGGATTCTAGCTTTGAAAAATGACTGCCCAGTATCTTAACACCATTTATTGAAAAGTCTGTCTTTATCCCATTGACTTGAAATGTTGCTGTTATAATTTACTAAATTCCATATGGATTTTTTTTCTGAATGTTCTCTTCTGTTACATTTATGTGTGTGTCTATTAATGTGCCAGTACCATTTTTTTTATACTTATTGTTTCTCTACAATATATTTTTATATATTAGGTAATGCTAATTCTATTACTATTAATTTTTAGACCTTTCATTTCTGTATAAATAGAATCAGGGGCTGGGGTAGTAGCTTAGTGGTAGAGTGCTTGCCGAGCATGTATGAGGCACTGGGTTCAATCCTCAGCATCACATATAAATAGAGGTCCATTGACAACTAAAAAATATATATATTAAAAAATAATAATAGAATCAGTTTGTCTAATTCCTTGCCAAAAATATATTGGTATTTTCATTTATTTTAAATTTATAAATTAATTTAGGGAGAATGAACAACCTCTATAATCCTGTTATCCAAATATGTGGTCTAGATATTTTTCCATTTGTTCGATTTTCTGTTACATAACAGTACTTACAGTGTCATACATTGATTTTATACATTCAAATTATTTCTAGGTGTTTAACCCTTTTTGTCATTGATATTGGTGATGGATCACTTCTTCCATTGTGTCTTTTTGTGTGTGTGTGTGTGGTGCTGGAGATTGAACCCAGGGCCTTGTGCATGTGAGGCAAGCACTCTACCAACTGAGTTATATTCCCAGTCCCCATTATGTCTTTTAACTGACTTTGATTTTTGTTTTACCTTTCCCATTTGTCAGACATAATAATTTCTTGCTTGGGTTTATGACTATTACTAATCGATTTTCCTCCTAGTTCACTACAGTTGTCATTGTTTTTTTCCTAAAACACAACGTATTTGTCTTTTTCCCCATGAAAGTCATTTAGAGAATAAAGATCATTAAAGAATACAGGTCAGACTCCTTAGAATGGCATATAAAATTACGACTTGGTTCCCTGGTGATATATACAGCTTTATCTATTTGATGTCAGTAAGAACTGTAGTTCTTCCACATTGTATGACTTAACTTTTTATACTTTGAATAATCTCATTGGGTGTATAGTATTTAGTCTGAGTAACTTCTTCATTCATACCTTCACACACAGTGATTGAGTTCAATCATTGAATTCACTGATTTAAATAAAATTCTTATTTTACAAATTGTTTTTTTTTTTAATAGTGAGGATGAGGATGATGACCTTCAGTATGCTGATCATGATTATGAAGTACCACAACAAAAAGGATTGAAAAAACTCTGGAACAGAGTAAAATGGACAAGAGATGAGGTAGTTATCTGGCAAGATTTCTTAATTTTGTATTTATATGTATCAATTAATAATATAGTTATGGAAGATATTTAAAAACAAATGTAAGGAAAAGTTGTCCATTAACTATCTTGCACATTGTTTTTATTCTGTCAGAGACCTGAATAACTGACTGATACAGGGACTGACAGAAACAGTATGGAGGAACTTTTATGATAGTGGCTTTAGTCCTAAAAATGGTCATCAGATATGACTTGACAGAATGGAGAGTTATCTGTGTTCAAGGAAGAGGATGGGGGAAAGCTTTCTAATTTTTTTCATCTGTTTTAATAGGATGATAAGTTGAAGAAGTTGGTGGAACAACATGGAACTGATGATTGGACCCTAATTGCTAGTCATCTTCAAGTAAGTGAAGCATTAAGTTATATATCTTACATGACTGATTTTGTACATTTGATTATGTTTGCTGTTTTTTTGAAATGTGTCTACATATTTTATACTTAGGTTTCCTTTTAAAAAACACCTTTTTTTTCTGGTCTGCTTGTAGTTGGTTGCTAATGGCTTAGAGGGTCTGATTTTGTAGTACAGGTTGAGCATCCCTAATCCAAAAATCTGAAATCCAGTTTCTTCAAAATCTAAAACTTTTTGAGTGCCGACATGATACCATAAGTAGAAAATTTTCCGCACCTGACATCATGTAATAGGTCGCAGTAAAAGTGTAAGCACACTAAAAATATTATGTAAAATTTTCTTCCAGTTATATGTCTAAGGTGTGTATGAAACATAAGTAATTTTGTGTTTAGACTTGGGTCCCATCCGAAGATGTCTCATTATGTATAAGCTGATATTCCAAACAAACAAACCTGAAGTACTTCTGGTCTCAAGCATTTTAGACAAGGGATACTCAACCTGTAAAGCATTTGTTCATGGACCAAAAGACTACCAATATAAAACAAAAATAACATTAAGTTTGGGTATGGCTTTATAAATATTTGTGATATTATGTTAAAATATTTTGAGAGAATTTAAATATTAAAATATTTTGATAGCTAACCAGTCAAATCAGGAAGAACTGTTTAAAAAGTTTGCCATCTAATATCTAGATTTTGAAGTGTTACTGATTTTTTAAAAAATTTATCTTTATCAACTATGCTAAAATTTACATACTATTTGTTAGTATGTAATTTTATAACAAAGTATATTTGCTTATACTTTTATTTGCTTCCTAATACCCTGTGGATAGTTAAACAAAATACTTATATTTGTATTTTGGCATTGACTACTTTGTTTTCAGAAACCACATTATCTGTGTTCTTTTTATGTTGTTGTAATGCCTCTCAACATAACTTGAAAATTGAGATCAAATAATGGAAAGAATAAGTTTTGGAGTTAATCTGAATTGTGTTCAAATGTTAGCTCTACTCACTTGGAAAAATTACGTAATGTCTTTGACCTTCAGCTTTCCTATCTATGAGATAGATAATAGTACTCATTTCTATGGTATTGTTGTGACAATTAGAAATAATGTATAAGATGTTTGGCTTAGTTCAATAAATGGAAGCTAAATTAGAAAAATTGTCTACATTAGCTTTATGTCCTTTTAATATGTGTGTGCTGCAGGGACATATGAGAATAAAGAGTAGCCTTAAGATGATATACACATTGATATATGTACAAGCCATAACTGAAGGAGCTCAGTTTGAACAAGAGTAACTTAAAGTCCATTGGCAGATACAATATTTATATCTATTCCTTTATATTTTTCTGTTATCTGTAATCTCTTGTGTATTAACTAGTAACTTTGTAAACTATGAATCCATAATGAAATATTAGGTATTATTATTATTATTATCCTTGCAATACATTGTAGTTCCTAGGTCATGAAAATATTAAAATTAGGCTTTATTTATTAGTCAATTTTGGAGTTTAAGGTGTTTCTACATAAGGTTTTCTCATTCTGGTAAATTTATTTTCCTCTTAAGTGTTAACTCTTAACCAATTTAATTATGTAATGGAGATCTGTACAGATATATTTAGTGTTTTCATGTTTTATAAATATCCTTTTAATGTCAGGCAGTAGTCAAGTCATGCCTTTAGGGTTTTTAAAAACTGTACTATCTGGATTGGGGACTACTGTGTTGTTTGGTTCTTATGCCTACTTTGTGTAATTTTCTGTCTCCAACCTTTTATTCCTCAATCCTTGATCCATTTCTTTATGGGTGGATCTGTGTAATGCATTTGTTGTTTGCTGTATCATAAGACATAGTGTAGACATAAGTACTTTAATTTCAAATATATTGTCTTTATTTGTAGTCTAAGTCCTGCTGATTAATTTTAAAAACAGAATTGGGGTATAGACATGTAAAATAAACTTTGCATGTTGATTACACTATTCTTGAAGACTTTGTTCTTAAGTGTTTGACATATAAGTTTGAATTGACTTGCTTTATGGAAGACAATTGTTCAATAATATTTTCCAAATTCTTTCAGAATCGTTCTGATTTTCAATGCCAACATCGATGGCAGAAAGTTTTAAATCCAGAATTGATAAAGGGTCCTTGGACTAAAGAGGAAGATCAAAGGGTAATATGTTCATGTTTTTTATGCTCTTTGTGTAGGTACATTAGGTTTTTTTCTCATTAATAGGTTGTTTTAACATATAAAGTATGTATTCAGATCACTTGGTTTTGTGCTCCAGAGGCTGTTTGCTAAGAATTGAATGTCGAGTATCTTAAAATGTAGGGTTTTTTTTTTTTCCTGAATTGAGTCAAATCAAATGTAATATATATAGCCCTTTCTGAGAGTTTGAAGAGGGAAAAATACTATGTGTTTAGTTACCTTGTTTAAAGCTTGGTTTAGGAACATTTAAGAAGTAGTTTCCTGTCAAAAATTGAATTTACATATTAAAAACATTTTAATTTTATTTTTACATTTAACTTGAAATGTAAGGAAATCGTTCCTATCTTTTCCTCTTAACCTTTAATAAGCCCCAAAATTAGATATCAGGGCATCATGTTTCCGAAGGTTTTATAATTTAAAAACCAAGGTCATTTGTTGTGCAATAAAAGTTGAAGAAGAGTAAAAGAGTTTTTGCCCCCGACTAGGAATTATTTCATGACCTTTAAGACTGTAAGTTGCTAATATAGTTGGGGAATTAGCATCCTTACTACCACTTACAACAAATTTAAAAAGTTATTTTACTAGAATCTGATTTGCTTGATAACTAATGGTAAGTTTTAAAATGTGTGACCTTGTTTAAAAGTACATTTACTAAATCCTAAAATTTTATTTTTTAAGCATAGTAAATAGACATTTATAGTGAAAATATTGTTATATATTAAATTCAAATATATAAGCTATTAATGATGCAATATTTGACAATGAGGCAAAGTGGTAATGAGGAAAAGTAGACTAGGAGTAACTATTTTTACAATTTTAGGTAAAATAAAAACAAACTTAAAATGAAGGGAAAAGAATGTATAAGCTTTATTTTTTCAGTTTGAGAAAGGAAGAAGTGAAAAGCCAATAACTATAGATCCTTCCTGTTTCCAAACTGGTTTATTTGGCTTTCTGCTTGAACTTTTTTTTTTTTTTTTTTTTAAAGATATAAGGGTAGATTACCCAAAGTACTTAAAATTAGCATATTACAGTAACACAGTCACATCAATGTTTATAGCAGCTCAATTCACAATAACTAGATTGTGGAACCAACCTAGATGCCCTTCAACAGATTAATAGATAAACTATGGTATATACACACAATGGAATATTATTCAGCCATAAAGAAGAATAATATTATGGCATTTGCAGAGAAATGAATGGAATTGGGGAATATCATGCTAAGTGAAATAAGCCAGTCCCGAAAAACCAAAGGCCAAATGTTTTTCCTGATTAGTGGATGACGATATATAATGGGGATGGGAAGGTGGCGGGGGTGAGAGAAGAATGGAGGAACTTTAGATGACATACAGGGAAATGAGAAAGGGGCTAATAAAATGGTGGAATGAGACAGACATCATTACCCTATGTACATGTATGATTACACAAATGGTATGAATCTACATTGTGTACAACCTTAGAAATGAAAAGATGTACCTCATTTGTGTATAATGAATCAAAATGCAGTTTGTAAAAATAAAAAATAATTTAAAAAAGAAAGATGTAAGAGTAGAAAATATGCATGTCTCAATGTTTTTACTGTTATTTCCTATTAATTTTGTATGGAAGCAGTTTTACTTATGAGTTACTTTAATTAGATCTTGGATATTAGATAAGTTTGGAATCTTCAAATTTGTCAAATACTGAAGAATTTTTATTAATGAAATTATTTTTGTAAATTGTAGTTATGGCTTAAATTTTATGCATTTATTTAAAATGCTATTCTTAATGTCTTTTGAAATTTATATTTTTATTTTTTTGTGGTGTTGGTGATTGAACTGAGGGCTTCATGCATACTAGGCAAGTGCTTTATTACTGAGCAGTACCCCAGCCCTAACCATCTTGGGTTATGTTTTAAAATGCTTTTTAAAAAATTTTTTAGAGTTGATAGACCTTTATTTTATTTATTTATTTATACGTGGTGCTGAGAATCAAACCCAGTGCCTCACACATGCTAGGCAAGTGCTCTACCACTGAGCTACAAACCCCAGCCCTTAAAATGCTTTTTTTAAACTTTGTTTTTATTTCTTAGGTTATTGAACTGGTTCAGAAATATGGACCAAAAAGATGGTCTTTAATTGCAAAACATTTAAAAGGAAGAATAGGCAAGCAGTGTAGAGAAAGATGGCATAATCATCTGAATCCTGAGGTAAAGAAATCATCCTGGACAGAAGAAGAAGACAGGATCATCTATGAAGCACATAAGCGGTTGGGAAATCGTTGGGCAGAAATTGCCAAACTGCTTCCTGGAAGGTGCTTATATAAATGTATATACATTTTTCTGTACTTAAACATGATCTTTATTACTTTATTATTAAATATATTTGCAAGAACCCCATGACTTTTATTTATAATTAAATTTAGACTATGTAATACAAGCATCTATTTGAGATCATTTGTTATAAATTCTGGGGTAAGGAATATTATTACTTTTATAATGAAATATTTTATAGCAATAATTTCTACAATAAAATGATACATCTTTAGGTATGTAAACATTTAATACATTCCAAAAATCATGTTTGCACATCAAGGTAGGCAGACCTTCTTTATACAAACTGTTGAAATGGAATCTGAATCAAAGAGATTTCTTTCATATTGGATACTATGTACAAGACCAGAGAATTATAAATACCCTGGCTAAAATAAATTGCTGTGAAAATATGTTAGGAAAAATCAATTTTTAATTAATTGTGATATAATTTCAACCATGGAAGTAAGTATATATATAAAGTATAAAATATAGCAAATATAGCAAATGTGTTCCCTTAGAGGCAGTGTGGTGTGCTATGTTCACTCTACATTGCACTCACGCAGATATTTTTTGTGTAGTCTTTAGTGTGGCACACCAGCGACCTTGGGACATATTATACCTCACTCAGAAGATATGCATTTGCATTTTATTGCTGTACTCTCTATCTTTATAGGACTTTATAGTGTATAAAGTGCTTTTACATGTATTCTTGATTAATCTTTACATGGTTGGGAAATATGCAGAGCAAACATTACTGTTTTATAGATAAGGAAATCAAGATACAGTGTTAAATTTTTTATCCAGGTTACTAACTCTGTACTAGGAACTTCTGATGTTGTCAAACATCTTTGTACTTTCTGTAGAACCTAGCTTAGTACCTTCACATGAAGTAGTTTTTCAGTAAATATGTATTTTATGTAGGATGGAATTTATACTACAAATAGCTATAGGTTGAAGACTTACATTTTTGTAAAGGGAAACTTGGGTAAAAAGGGAGCCAGTGAGCCATATTTTGTTTTAAGAAGTGAAAAAAGACACTCGCTGTACTCTTTATCTGGAATGCTCTTTTTTTCTGTTCTCATATGGTTGGTCATTTTCATCATTCAGATATTAGCTTCACTGTCACCGCATAGAGGGCCTCCTGGACCACCTAGTCAAAATTACCTCAGTTATGCATTTTTCTCATCCTACTTCGATTATCTGCATTGCCCTGGTATTTTTCTTATTCTTTGTTTTCCTTCCTTCCCTACTGCCACACTTCCAGTTTGAATGTAAGTTCATGAGAGCAGGAATCTTCTTTGTCTAAGTCACTGAAGTATTTCTGATGCTTAAAACTGTACCTGACATATAGAGATACAGTTTATCTTTAGAATTTTTAAAAAGTATCTGATTTCATCATTTGTGGAAATTTGTTTTAAGCACTTTATGCAAGATACACAGTATTAAAATTCGTGGAATCCTTTTTTCCTTCTTAAATTAAAACTTTTATTTCTTAGGACTGATAATTCTATCAAAAATCATTGGAATTCTACTATGCGAAGAAAAGTGGAACAGGAGGGCTACTTACAAGATGGAATAAAATCAGAACGATCTTCATCAAAACTTCAACACAAACCTTGTGCGACTATGGACCATTTGCAAACCCAGAATCAATTTTACATACCTGTTCAGGCACATATTTTTAATACCTTTATTATTTTAAAAATTTCTTTAGTTGCTATATGGAAAAAGGTGTTTGATTTCTTAATAGGACAAATACAACATATACTAAGGCAGGAGAAAGACATACATTTCCAAACTAAAAAAAAAAAAAAAAAAAAAAAAAAAAACCATAATTTTGACAAACATATTATAGTTTCCACTTAAAAAAATGTTATGTATAATTGTAGTATTCTTTTAGGTGTGTAGAAAATGGCTTAGGGACAAAATAGTAAAAAATCAAGCCATCACTTTGGGGGTACAGTAAATAATTTGATGACTTTAAGCCCCCCCTCTAATAACCAATCAGTTGGGTGATTGTAGTCTTTGTTAGGCAGATTTATTAAAATAGAGATTACCCAACTCAAAACAGGGAAAGCTGTGTTGTCCCTTGCAGTGCATCTTCCCACCTGCAAGAATTTAGTTTAGGAGTCTTCATAAGGTTTGTTTTACCTTTTCCTATCTATCTGTCTGTTAATGCCATTTTTTATGATAAACCTTCTAGATTCTTTTCATGTAAGATATAAAGATTTAAGTCAGAACTTAATAGTATCTACAAAAAGATAAAGTAGGTCAAGGTGTTAATCTGTGTTTACCTCAGATTTTATTTTATTGTACATTTTATGGACATTATTTTTTAGGCATACTGTAATGACATTTTTATTTTACAAATAGGAAAATGTAAAGACAGTATAGTTATCTGCTGATACTTAGCCTTAAATGTTTTTCTTGTCCGTTTCTTTTTTTCTTTAGAGTCTTAAATTTCAGTAGCATAAATTGAAACTTTCTTCTTTTATCTTATAAAGGTTACCATTTAAGTTTATCTTTTTACATCTATAAAGATAATTTTAAAATTTAGTTGGACCAAGAGGGTGTTTAGCAGTCTCAAGAAAAATTGGAATGATAAGGACATTTATTTTAAGAATTGTTTCCCTTTTAATAATCTTAGATTTATACATTCATAGTTCAATTAGTTTAAATGACTAAGAGAGTAATTCTAATTTTACCATAAAGTGTGCTTGGAGAAAAAATGCAGTGGTTTGATATGCTGTCATAAAATTTGAAAAATTTTAGAAAGATAAGTTTCTAATTCATTGGTGTTACCAAGTGATACTTACTGAGTATTACAAATGTATGATTTTGCATCAGATGGTGATTTAGATAGGTCATTATAGAAAGTAGACAGTTTCATATTTGTTTGAATTAAAATATTTTCACGACTGCTCATATGCAACTTCACAATTTTTTTTTTTACTTTTTTTTGAGAAAAAGGGAAAAAAAAGGTTTATTGCTTTACTAGCAAAGGAGAACCACAGGGGACTTCTGTCCCAAAGGCTGTGATTCTGCCCATTAGCAGGAATTTGTGCCGGGGGGCTTTTAAAGAAATGACTCAAAGGCTACATTCCACATGTTCTCTATTGGGATTGTAGTTCACTTGTTAATAGTCCTCTATGAGTTCTTCTGGTATCATCTTCAAAGTCTGTATTACTTCATTCCTTTGGTGGGTGTTTACTCAGGGACAGAAAACTCTGTCTAGGATGGGGAACAAAGGCAATCCCGTTTCTCCTGAGATTAGGGAGGTGGGCAGGGAGAGATTAGGGAGGATTAAGGTAAGAGGAAGAGAAGGAAACATGTCCATTTAAAAAATAAATTGCAGTGGCAGAGTAGCAAGGGTTATATTCAAAGCATAAAGTGGACCATTGTTAGATTTCCCCACTGTCAATTTCTACATTCCATTTCTATAGAAAAATGGGCAATCACATCTCCAAACTGCTTCCTGCTGAAAGGGGGCAAAGTTGGGGGAAGTAACCCAAAGTCCTTGTTCTTTATTTGGAGGGGTGTGGACAGTTAAGGGTATTGACCATCATAGGAGTCCAGAGGTCCACAGCAGCAAATGACAGGTGACTGGAGGGAGTATACATAGGGCATGGATCATGCTAAGAACAATAAAGACAGCAAAGCATTACTTTTTTGTAAATAATTAGCACAAAAACATTTAGTATTTCAACCAACCTCTGAAAACCATGACAACAGTAACTCATAATCTTAACAGTGAAAAACAAATCAATTTCATCATTGTAGGAGCTTAGAAGGATTTGTAGGTCTATGAAATCAGACTCAAATTAACTCAGGACAAATTTGCAACTCTTGTGATCATTATTAGGTGCACTCATACAAGAACTCTTTTTTAATAGCCTCCAACTTTACTTGTATTACGTTTTAGAAATGAAGCACAATGATGCTCTGAGCACCTGTTAAAAGTACATGAGTGGTTCTTATTATTTTTCCAACACAAGTCATGTATAAATAGCCTCTTTTCCTGTCTTTCTATTCAGATTGGCACGAAGTGGAAGAATAGGAGATAAAAAGAGCTTCATATGGACTAGTCCCTTTCTCTGATAAATAGAAATAATGTCTTTTTTTTTCCTCCACGAGATAGAGCAATTCTTCTATAGCAGATTAAAAAAAATAATTTGGTGGATAATGTTAATAGATAGGTGGATTGATAAAACTAGATTAAATAATTCTCATTTCATCTAGGAGATGTTGAGGGATTTTCCTAGTGTTATGGCTTTCTCTGTAGATTCTAGGAACAGAGATGTAGTTATTAGATAAGAAATTATTGCAGATATGAATTTGCAAAATTATTAGAAATAACTTTATAAGTTATTAATGTTGACATCAAAACTTTTTGTCATTTGCCTCAGATTTTAAAAAGTTGCATGGTGTTATATGTATAATAGTAATGCTTTAATTTTTAGATCCCTGGTTATCAGTATGTGTCACCTGAAGGCAATTGTGTGGAACATGTTCAGACTACTTCTGCCTTTATTCAGGTAACTTTCATTTATAACCAAAAATTAAGGAAATGCTTTCAAACATATTTTTAAGTTGAATAGTGCCCATTTTCCTTATCTGTTGAACTAGGATAAAAATGAGATGATCCTATTTGTGTATTGTAACATTGAAAAAGTATGTAAATGGGTTTGAAAAATATAAAATGTACAAATGTAAGATGATTGATAGCACTGGTATGGTGATTCATTCTTTCAACTTAAAGCATTCAATCATTTGCTAAGAAAATAGAATATATATTACAATTCAATAAAATAATATATTCCAGACATAAAATTTTCAATTGATATAGAAGATAGTGTTTTTTAATGCATTCAAATTTTCCCAGATCTTTTCTGCTGAGTTAAAACTATTTGCCAGCACACTTTTGAATACCAGTGGGACTGTGTATATCTAGTGTGTAGGATTTAGTAATATTAAGCTTTTTAAGAGAAAATTTACTTTAGGTCGTATACAAGAAAATAAAATTAGATCACTAATAATAATTATAAACCAATTGTGTAAATAACCTGTTTTTTATTTAACTTGCTTTAGCAACCCTTTGTTGATGAAGATCCTGATAAGGAAAAGAAAATAAAGGAACTTGAGATGCTTCTTATGTCAGCAGAGAATGAAGTTAGAAGAAAGCGGCTTCCATCTGTAAGAAATAAACCTATTTTATTGTTAGAATGCTCCATATGTATGCTTTTATAGTTTTTTAAAAATTTTTTTTGGTTGTTGATGACCTTTATTTTACTCATTTGTTTATATGTGGTGCTGAGATTTGAACCCAGTGACTCTCACATGCAAGGCAAGTGCTCTACTACTGAGCCACAGCCTCAGCCTGGCTTTTATAGTTTTTATCAGGTATAAAGCACATTCACTTCTTCTGATTTTAATATGGTATAAAAATCATTTTTCTTTGCAACTTTGAGGTTGCCTGATTTTGATGTGCATTTTTTTGAGTGTATTTTACAGTGTTCTGATTAGGATACTTCTTGAGTCATAAATGTTAAGCAGACTTAGGGTAAAGTCTTATATGTTTGTGACAATTATGTGAAATTTAGATTAGGATTTGACTTTATTTTATTTTTATTTATTTATTTTTTTGGTACCGGGAATTGGACCCAGGGTTGCTTAACCACTGAGCCTGTCCCCAGCTCTTTTTTATATTTTATTTAGAGAGGGTCTCCCTGAGTTGCTGAGGGCCTTGATAAGTTGCTGAGACTGGCTTTGAACTTTTGATCCTCCTACCTCAGCCATCTGAACTGCTGGGATTACAGATGGGCACCTGTGCCTGGCTTGGACTTTATTTTAAATATTCCATGTAATGATGGTTTTAATAGAAAAAATAGAACTTGAACATTACTTTCTTTTTGAAAAAAATTTCCTAATAACTATTTATAATCTGAATTCAGCAAATTAGAAAAAGTAATAATAAAAATATGTAGAAAGGGAACATGAAAATTTTATGCTCTCTAAAAAACTTTCAAAAGAAGAAATTTTGTATAGATGTTGGTTTGGTTACTACTGGGTGTGAAAAATATTGTCTGAAATATGGTTAATGAGAATAGCTAATAGTAGACTAGGATAAATAGTGATCATAGTAGATGGATTAAAAGAAAAAAGAAAAACTTATACCTCATTAATAATTTTAAAAGCTTAAAATAACATCTTGAACCTTTTTATGTTTAGAAAAGAATTTTCTTGAATGAATTGAGGACGAATAAGAACTCATACAACTTCACTGAGATAGAATAACCTGAGATCTTGAAATAGTACTATGAGGAAATAGTATTACTATTTAAATGGTTATTTAAAAGAACATTTATTAATTGTACTAGGTGAGATATACATACTGTAGGGAAAGCAGTTTTTGTTTTGAAATTGCAAAAACCATAGGTAAATAGGACACGAACTGTATTTTTCATTTTTAAAAAAAGTTATAAATAACAAAGTTAACCTTTGTAAATGATTATATAATGTTAAAACCTTTTTTAATGGTAATAGTAGTCTTATTTTAACAGGGAAAATATAACTAGCTAATTAGTATTTTTCATAAAAAATGGAATAAAGTTACTAATTTCTTTTTAGAACTTGCTATCTAAAACACACTCTCATAAAGATCTGATTGAATAAGGATCTTTTGAATTCCAAAGAGGAAGTTGCTGCTGCCAATAGAATAGAGCATACACACATATTTTCTTAAATAATTATATGATAATAATGACCATTTAACTGAGATCTATTATATTCCACTCTTGTATGTGTATTCTTGGTAATCCTCATTAATTTTGTTAAGTAGCTGAAATGTTTTTCGAGATTCAGATTTAGGTTTATATGATTACAACCCTGTGGTTTTTTTCTCTTGGACCCAATGACTTCCCCGTTTATCTTTTGGATTTTTTTTCCCACCTGCAGAATCAATCGAAAGACATATGGTTTGGAAGCTATCTCCTGAAGTTATTGTTAATTCAGAAGGTAGCTATGCTCATGAAATAAGGTTGTTTTAGTTTATTTTATTTTTAGGAAACTTTAAAACAGGTAGAACTTCTTTTGCAACAATGTTTTTTCACCTTTTTTAACTTGAAACAATATTTTGTTACTGTGAATCTTTTTTTTTTTTTGAACGTTTATAAAATATTTTATTTAGAGGTAGGGTCTTGCTGAGTTGCTTAAGGCCTCCCTACGTTGCTGAGGTTAGCTTTGAACTTTCAATCCTATCTCATCCTCCTGAGCCACTGGGATTATAGGTGTGCACTATCACACCTGACAAGTTATTGTGAATCTTTAGCACAGTTTAGCAAATTTTATTTGTAATAGTAATAGGAACCATTTTTTTAACCTTCCAAAAATATATTTAATTTTCCATCTCAGTGTAAAGAAGAATAAAATTGTTATCACTTACTGATTATATCCAGTTACAAAACATTAAATGACATAAATAGATTCCCAGCTAAATTTGTTATTTTCATATGAATCTGAACTCCTACAGACAGTTTTAGTTTGGAGAACATCAGCTTGGTAAAATGCTTTCCCAATCTTTATATTTTAAAAGAATTGTACACTTGAAGGACATGATTTTTCTAATATACAAAGAAGCCAGTAATAATTAGCATCACAATTCATTGATGTCCTTATATTAACTAATTTTTAACTTTAAAAGTAAAATTAACAGTCCATAGTGGGTACATCACAAGTCTGCATTGGTGAGCAACACTGACAAAAAAAAAAAAAAAAAAAAAAAAGAAAAAGAAAAGAAAATCAAAGGATAGTTTTAAATCTCTTAAGGATAGCTTTAAATCTTTTAGGAAACAGTGTTAATGATCAGAAATAGACTTATCTGATTATAAATACATCACATTTATATAATAATAAAACATTTATATACCCAAAGCCAACAGATGTAAACCAGGTTTTTTTAATTGGTTCTTTTTGGTTATACGTGACAATAGAATTCATTTTGACATAAATTATAAAAACTTGGGATATAATTTGTTCTAATTCAGTCCCCAGTACTTCCCCTTATATTCCTTTCGTCCCACCCCCTGAGGAATTACTTATTGAATGCTAAGAAAAACTTTACTTTTAAGTAAAATTTACAATCCATAGTGCAGGGTAATTAATGACAAGGCTGCATAGGTTAGAAGGACTGACAAAAAAAGGATAGTTTTAAATCTCTTATAAGTTGAAATGGGCAATATGCTTTCTACAATATGGCAACTACTAGCCATATTGATAAAATTCAGTTCCTCAGTTCACTACCCACATTTTAGTTGTTTATATGGCTACTGGCTCCCATAGTGAGCATGCAGATATAGAACATTTTTATCTCAGAAAATTCTATCGAACATTGCTATGCACTTTGCATGTTATTTCTCATTTATGAGTCTTCACAGTCTCTTCTAATTTTTTATTACAAAGCAATAGGAAGCTAGACTTTGAAGATGAATAAATTTACCAGGGTATATCTCTAAAGAGATAAGAGAAAAATGACAGAGCCTAATATCAAAGGATATATTTTGCCATGGGAACAGAGACAAGTAATAGGATTTAGTATGATAAAATAAGTTGTGAAATGTTATGGGAACACATTGGAGAGGTACCTAATTTAGATTTGTAGTCAGGAAGAGGGTTCCTGGAAGAAGTCCTGTTTGAGCTCATTCTTGAAAGATGGAATTATTAGCAAGACAGATGAATTAGGACATTATTATAAATGGAGCAGATACGGAGTACTTCCCAATGTTTGAATTGTATCTTCAATGAAGAATAGGAGTTTCCTGGGTCAGTGGGTTAGGGAACATTCTAGATAAAGTGAGCAGAAGTCTATGCAAAGGCACTCCAGGACAAAAGAGCTTTAATCTTTAGAGAGCTGAAAGTACTAGAGTTGAGTTCACTGGGAAGAGGACTTGTAAGTAGAAGTGTTAGGAAATGATTTAGAAAGGAAGAGAAAGGTCAGATTTTAGGAGTCTAGAATTTGTGTCACAGTATAAGTACTTGTTTTATCTCACCATGATTTTATGGCTAAAAAAATTTAAGAAAATAAATATAGGGAAAGTATAGGATTTAATGAAAAAAAATCATACCAATTTTGAATAAAGAACATATTTGCTACTGTATTTTTTGCTGATATGGTATGATGTTTATTGTTCTAGAAAAAACTTATTTAAAATCTGAATTTATGCTTAACACTGAGAATGATAAATAATATTCAAATTTCTTTTGTACTTTTAGCAACCTGGAAGCTTTTCTAGCTGGTCTGGTAGTTTCCTCATGGATGATAGCATGTCTAATACTCTAAATAGCCTTGAGGAACATGCTACTGAGTTTTATGGTATGGATGAAAATCAAACTGCATCTGCTCAGCAGAATTCACCTACGAAGTTTCTAGCTGTAGAGGCAAATGCTGTGCTGTCTTCTCTACAGACCATTCCAGAATTTGCAGAAACTTTAGAACTTATTGAATCTGTAAGTTTGAAATTGTGAAATTATCAAAAACTTGGTTTTAGATACGTGGTTTCATGTTCAGAAACTCGGTTTAATGGTCATTGACCAATTTTATATTAGGCATTACTTTATATATGCCATGCTTAATTTTATTCTATTTTGCAGTGACTTTTGGCCAATAAATAAATAAATAAAATAAATAAATAAATAAGTAAATCTTAAGTATGTACCTGGCAAATAATTTTTTATGATTAAATATTATTCATTTTTATTAAACAAGTTGTACAAGTACATTAGAGAAAGTTAGAAACTAGATAAAACTTTAAAGAGGAAAAATTACAATCCTCTAGATACTCAGAATTAATTTGATGTACTCCTTCAGTCTGTTTTATATATATAGAAAAAATATATATGTATGTTTTTAAACCCAAGTGCACATATATTTCCATATTATGTTTGGATTTCTTTTGTCTTCTCTTTATATCATGTGAATGGCTTTGTTTTCTTAATTGTTTTTTAAACTTGAATTTTAGTAGACTTTATAGTATAACATCATATGAATATAAGAAAATGTATTTACCCAGTATGCTATTATCATTGGACATTTGGGGGGTTATTTAGATTTTCAATATTGCTAATAATAGAATATATTTATATAAAGCTTTGTGCAAAATTATGTTTATATCTTTAGGTTAAATTGAATTTTTGGATCAAAGTGTATCACCATTTTTAACATAGTTCATACATATTACCAAATGATTATGCAGATTTTAATAGTGTTTTCCTGATGGAAAGTAGAATATGAAATTTTATGATAAGTTATACTTTTTGATAATAATTTGAAATAATTTGTTTTTTATATAAAATACTTTTTAACAGTAAAGTTCAGCTACTGAATGAGATGAAATAGTATTTTGGAATGTTCCAAAGTGGTATGATAGGAAAACCATAATCTGTTCCTCTTTGATGATCTTGTTTAAAAAAAGATGTGTAAGTAAAACCTCTTTCTACTGATAAAAATGAATAGTTAAGTGACTCAGTGGAAATCATCATCCTGTGTTCAAGATCAGATTTAAACTAGGTTACAGTATTAACTTTAGTTAAAAATTTAATTTTTTGCAGGATCCTGTAGCATGGAGTGATGTTACCAGCTTTGATCTTTCTGATGCTGCTGCTTCTCCTGTCAAGTCTACCCCAGTTAAATTAATGCGAATTCAACACAACGAAGGAGCCATGGAATGTCAATTTAATGTCAGTCTTGTACTTGAAGGGAAAAAAAACAGTTGTAATGGTGGAGACAATGAGGCTGTTCCTTTAACATCCCCAAATGTGGCTAAGTTTAGCACTCCACCAACCATCCTCAGAAAGAAGAGAAGAATGCGAGTAGGTCAGTCCCCAAGCAGTGAACTTGGTGATGGCACATTCAATGATGGCAGTAATACAGCACTAAAGCACACACCGGTGAAAACACTACCATTTTCTCCTTCACAGGTAGTAATGTTTTTATTTATGTTTCCAAGTGTTGATGAGCTAGATTAAATTAGATCTTTAGTATCTTTATTAATCAGTTGCTTTGACAACACATAAAACATGTGTATTTAATTATGTACATAAAAGAATGCTAAACTCAGATTAGAAAGTGTCTCACAAAGTACAGTAGCTGCATTATAGTGTCCTACAACTATTAAAACTGAAAGTGACATTTTCTTTATTATGTAGTCCCACATATTTAGTAGGACTCATTAGCCTAGAAACAGAACAAGCCAGAAAGGTAAAATGAGTTGCTCACAGTTATCTAATACAGTATGAGATCCAGTCAGACTCCTTGATCCTTGATTATTCAACAGATGTATCCAATAAAATATAGAAAGACCTCACCCATTTAGAGTAATTTCAATTTGAGTTTTACTTTTTAAGTTTTCCTTCTTAACATTTTTTTGGAAGAAAGACAACTGGTTACTGTAAGAATCTCATGTCAGGAAGTTTTTCTAGGATGTCCAGAACTACTTGCTTTCTCCTTTAATGTCCCTGAACAGCAGATGTTTACATTAGGATAGATTCTTATTGAACACTTGCTGTTTTCTAAGCTGTGTGCCAAAACCTTAATTACAGCATCTCAGTTAATCTTTCAAAAAAAAAAATACTTAGGAGTTGGATAGAATGAAATTTTGAAGTTGAGCCACATGTCGTAGTAAGAGGTGGAGCTGCTGTTTGTTGGAAGTGTTTTGACAGAGATTAAAAAGTTTTGGGGCTGGGGTTGTGGCTCAGTGGTAGAGCGCTTGCCTGGCACATGTGAGGCACTGGTTTTGATCCTCAGCACCACATAAAAAGAAAGAAAGAAAATAAAGTTTAAAAAAAAAAGAATGCTTAAAAAAAAAAAAAAAGGTTTTACGAGAGAGCCAGGTGTGGTGGTGCACACCTGTAATCCCAGCTACTTGAGATGCCAAGGCAGGAGGATCTCAAGTTCAAGGCCAGCCTGGACAATTTAGACCATGTCTCAAGACAAAAAAAAAAAAAAAAAAAAAAAAAAAAAGGACTAGCTTAGTGGTAGAGTGCCCTTGGGTTCAATCCCTGGTACTAAAAACAAGCAAACAAAAACAACAATAAAACCTGCAAAGTTTTATGGGGCAAGGAGGGAGTTTTGTGGTCAAACAAACATGGAAAATACTGGGATATTATTGGAAGTCTGTTTTGAGGTTGGGAAGATGAATAGGATCTGGTATTATACAGCTATTGTGATCTCTGAAAATCGTGCCCCCATGCTTCATGGGGTACCGTTTTCATAGACTATAGTGTGAATAGTGCATCCCTTTACTTCTTCCCCAGCCCTCAGTTAAAGAACATCCCAGGAAAGGTAAAACAAGTTTGGGCACACTAGTAGTTTTCCATTTCTGGAGTTTAGCATGCTAGCAACTTTTATTAAAGTGTAAATTCTGAGGTGGAGAGTGTCTGAAAGGTGCTTATGTCCCCAAGGCAAAGAGTTTGGACTTTATTCTGTGAAAGAGGGTTTGGTTGCTAATCTTAGGGTAAAGTTTTTCAAATATTAAGAGACAGGAGTGATAGAGCTAGAATTCATTCCACTTAAAAGTAGTAGTCTTGAAGCAACTTCCACTTCTTTTATTGGCCACAAAAATTAGTATTTCACAGTTGTAAGACTTAATGAACACATTGTATAATTTAGAAAGTGGATTCTGTGATAAAAATTTTGTCTGCTCCAAGGTTCTGTGCTGTGTTCTAGATAGGCAAATTTTCCAGATAGCTGTATTTCACCTTGCTCTGTTGCTCAGAAACTCCTGGGCTCAAGTGATCCTCCTCCCTCAGCTTCCTGAGGAACTGAGACTAAAGGTGAGCACCACTGTGCCCAGCCTATTATTATATTCTGAATTAATGGTACTCTCATAGAAAAACCCACTGAAGATCATTAATAACACCTAGAAACTGTTCTATTTCAGTTATATTGTACAAAATTGTTAGATTTTTAAACAGTAGTTTCTATAGATCCCTATTTGACAATAAATTGTTTAAAAATTTTGGTACTGTTTTTTATAACTTTTGAACATTTGTTAAATAACTATTTCTTGAACATCTATTATATGCTAAATACTGTTCTAAGTGCTGGGAGCAGTGAACAAAACAAAAGTTACTGCTTTTATGGAGCTTAATTTCCATGAAGTGGAGTGTACATATAATTTTATTGATAATCTTTTCCTAAAGCAAATAAAACAATTGGAAAGTCTTATCAATTTAGTATTTGTGTACGAATTTTGATATCCCAAAAATTATCTTTAAACTATTCCCTTTTTAGTTTTTCAATACATGTCCTGGTAATGAGCAACTTAATATGGAAAATCCTTCATTTACGTCAACCCCTATTTGTGGGCAGAAAGTTCTCATTACAACTCCTCTTCAGAAGGAAACAACTCCCAAAGATCAAAAGGAAAATGTAGGGTAAGTAATTATTGAATAATTGTATTAGAGAAAATGGGAAGCATAACATCAAGGGTAGATTGGCTTTTTGTCCAAATATTTACTAGCATGGATCATAATCACTATCCATGCAGGACTTAGAACTTTTATAAAGTCATAACCTAATGTTTTATCCTCAGGACACTGGAAACCTGCTAAATGTAGTGTAAAATTTTGATTACAGGCAAAGCAACCTTTTAAATACTTTTTTCTAACATTAGTCCCTTATTTTTTTCCATTTTAAGGTGATCAATTGGAATAAGAATTACTTTAGGCAACCATCCTTTTTTTTTTTTTTTTTTTGGTGTGCATCTCTTTTATTATAATACATTAATCAAATACTACTAAAGACATCCATCTGAGAAAATTGTCACACTGATATTCTATAAAAACATTCTTTTAAAGAGAGTCCATCCTGACAGCTATATCAACTACATTGTCTTAAATGATTGTCAGGCCCACTCTTCTCAGAAATTAAGACAATTTATGTATGTGCTCTTGAGTTCTTCTCTCCATATGCCCACTTCTTCCACTCTAGTCCTGTGAGGTCTAGGTTTTTAAAAGAAAATAATAGGAAAAATGTACAAACTCTCACAAAGACTCAAGAATCTGGGTATAAATAATTTTAAAAAAATTTTAAAGCAAGATATATTATCTAATACTTAATTTTTCACAAAAAACCCAAAAATTCTGTTTATACGTAGTTATGATGAAATACCTTTTCATTTTCATGTTGATAGACTAAAAATTACAATTTTTACATTTAATTGTTCATGATGTATATTTGGATTCCTCTATTTAAATTCTATTAGAGTCCTTTTATGGAAAACTAAACCTATGATTTAATATTCTAATATTGAGACAAACACACATAAAAGCAAACAGATAAAGAAGAAGATGAACAATACCTCAGGATTTGTAGACATTAGACTATGAGCAAAACATAGTATATAAGTATTGACCATTAGAGTCAGTTATTACAGAAAAAAGCAATACTGTATTTAAAAATACAACCAGTCTTGTCTTTACGTAGCACAAATTTATTGTTGTTTTTATTGTGCGCTTTATTTTTAAATTTCTTTTTAGATATACATGACAGTAGAGTGTACTTTGACATACATACATGGAGCATAACATCCCAGTCTTGTGATTGTACATGATGTGGAATTACACTGATCATTTTTGAACATAGGAAAGTTATGTCTGATTCATTCTGCTGTCTTTCCTGTTCCCATCCTCCCTCCCTTCCCTTCTTTGTCCTTTGTCTAATCCAGTGAACTTCTTTTCTTCCCTCCACCGCCCCTCGCCCCCTGCCTTATTATGTGTTAGTAGCCACATATCTGAGAGAATATTTGGCCATTGGTTTTTGGGGATTGGCTTATTTCACTTAGCATGATAGTCTCCATTTCTATCCATTTACTGGCAAAAGCCATAATTTCATTCTTCTTTATGGCTGAGTGATATTCCATTGTGTTTATATATCACATTTTCTTTACTTATTCATCTGTTGAAGGTCACATAGGCTGGTTCCATAGTTGAGCTATCGTAAATTGAGTTGCTATAAACATTGATGTGGCTGCTTCACTATAGTAGGCTTATTTTAAGTCCTTTGAGTATATACCCAGAAGTGGGATAACTGGGTCAAATGGTGATCCCATCCAAGTTTTCTAAGGAATCTCCACACTGCTTTCCAGAGTGGTTGCACCAATTTGCAGTCCCACTAGCAATGTATGAGTATACCTTTTCCCCCACATCCTCACCAACATTCATTGTTGCTTGTATTCTTGATCATTGCCATTCTGACTGGAGTGAGATGAAATTTCAGTGTAGTTTTAATTCGTATTTCTCTTATTGCGAGAGATGTTGAATTTTTTTTATATATTTGTTGACATTGTATTTTTCCCTCTGTGAAGTGCCTGTTCAGTTCCTTTGCCCATTTATTGATTGGGTGATTTGGTTTTTTGGTGTTAAGTTTTTGAGTTCTTTATATATCCTGCAGATTAATGCTCTATCTGAGGTGCATATGGCAAAGATTTTCTCCCATTCTGTAGGCTCTCTCTTCATGGTCTTGATTGTTTCTTTTGCTGTGAAGAAGCCTTTTAGTTTGATACCATTTATTGATTCTTAATTTTACTTCTTGTGCTTTAGGAGTCTTGGTGAGGAATTTGGCTCTTAAGTTGACACGATGGAGAGTTGGGCCTGCTTTTTCTTCTAGTAGGTGTAGGGTCTGTGGTCTAATGCCTAGGTTCTTGATCCATTTTGAGTTGAGTTCTGTGCAGGGTGAGAGATAGGGGTTTAATTTCATTTTGCTACATATGGATTTCCATTTTTCCCAGCAGCATTTGTTGAGGCTGTCTTTTCTCCAATATATGTTTATGGTCCCTTTGTTTAGTATGAGATAACTGTATGTATGTATGTATGTATGTATTTTTGGGAGGTACCAGGGATTGAACTCAGGGACACTCAGCCACTGAGTCACATCCCCAGCCCTACTTTGTATATTATTTAGAGACAGGGTCTCACTGAGTTGCTTAACCCCTTACTTTTGCTGAGGCTGGCCTTGAACTCTCGATCCTCCTGCCTCATTCTTCCAAGCTGCTGGTATTACAGGTGTGTGCCACTGTGCCCGGCGAGATTACTGTATGTGTATTTGCCTCTGTGTCTTCTGCCATTGGCCTTCATGTCTGTTTGGGTGCCAAAAACATACCGTTTTTGTTACTATAGCTCTGTAGTATAATTTAAGGTCTGGTATTGTGATTAGGCAACCAAACTTTAAAGAAGCCCTAGAATGTGTAAATAAAACGTGCATATGCAAGGAATGTAACATATGCCTGTGCCTTCCTTAACTTGTAAAAATCAAATTGTGATTGTAGTGTCATTAACACAAATATCTAAATGGTTGAATAGGTTTAGAACACCTACTATTAGAAGATCTATATTGGGTACCACACCAAGAACTCCTACCCCTTTTAAGAATGCGCTTGCTGCTCAGGAGAAAAAATATGGACCTCTTAAAATTGTGGTATGTATACTCTTTATTTTTAAGAATTTTCCTAATTTTAATAAAACAAACTGATTTTTATCACTTTGATTTTTAATAAAAAAGATGCTCACTGAAACTGAAATAGTTTGATCTCTTGATTTATAAGTTTGAATTTGTGTTGATCTTTTTTCCTTGACCACTAAAAAGCTTTGCTTGAATTATTTTTAAGTTTTACTTTCTTTGTATCATCTAGAGAAAGCAAAACAGTTGTCAGTGGAACTTTTTTCTTAATATTAAAACGTACATTTAGTAGTTTCACTAACATTACCTGCTGTAGACTGAAGTAATTTTAACATTTTGATATACTCAAGCATTTAAATAATAGTATCTAGGAAACTGATTGTTCAGGGTACCTCTCTGAGATTCAGTTTCCTCTTCTATACCCAGGAGTTTACAAAGTACATCCCAGATTTTTATGTTAAAACTGAAAGACAACAAATAAATTGACTTGGCCTGAGTTTTAAAGTAGTATGTACTCAGTTGCTATTATTATTCTCACAGTAGTGGTGGCAGTAGTTCACAGATTGATTTGGGAAGTCTTCTAGTTATCAGTGCTCTCACAAATACTGTCACCTTTGAAGTAATGCAGAAAAACTATGGGCATTCTAGGCAGATACAGATTTTTGATAAGGTCACTAGAAATACAATGTAATTTTAAAAATATCAATTACTTCCAGGGTATAGTTAAATTCTTCAATTTTTAGTCACTTTTTGGGTAGATTCATTTCTAAGTTAGTATTATTATTAAATAATTATTTTTGCTGTTAAACTGATTAATTAATTTATATATTTATAGGAAATAGGAGAAAATTATGCCCAAAATGGAAAAGTATAAAAGATAGGTGTTCTATATGTAGGGAGAAAAATGAATTGTTAGCAACAACTTTAAAAAAAACCCTTTTTAAAACGATTTAGTCTCAGCCTCTTGCCTTCTTGGAAGAAGATATTCGAGAAGTTTTAAAAGAAGAAACTGGAACAGACATATTCCTCAAAGAGGAAGATGAACCTACTTATAAAAGTTGCAAACAAGAGGTAATATTTTAGTATTTTAAATAAAAATCTTTATCATGTTCAAGTGACTTGGCTATAATGCTTCTTTGTAAATTATTCATTCTAGCATACTGCTTCTGTGAAGAAAGTCAGAAAGTCATTAGTCTTAGATAATTGGGAAAAAGAAGAACCAGGCACTCAGCTGTTGACTGAAGACATTTCAGAGATGCAGGTTTGTAAAGAATTAATATATTTTTTTAAATGGTTGCTTTAAGTCCTTGTGTTTCTAGTTTCATTGTTTGGCCAGTTTATTATAGATTCACAGAGTTTCCTTTGTATCATTCTGCCTAATGCAAAGAGAAACTAAAGAATATTTTATTTGCTTCTTTTTTTAAAATACTTGTTAAATACATGAGTTAGTTTCTCATGTATGATCTCAAAAAATGGTAATTTGCAAAACTTTCAGTATTTATCTTTGGTTCATTTCCAAAATATTTAATATTACTATATTACTAGACATTGCATTGGAGCCAAATGCTTTCTTGGAGGGAAATGAACAGGGCTTCCATTACCACTTACTCAGTAGTCCCTCTGTTTGTCTCTAGTTTTGAATTAGTTATTTTATTTTCCTCTTTCTTTTTTCTCTTAGTCAGAAAATATATTTACAACATCTTTATTAATGATACCATTATTGGAAATACATGACAATAGGTGCAACTTGACTCCTGAAAAACAAGATATAAATTCAACCAACAAAACATATACACTTACTAAAAAGAAACCAAACCCTAACACTTCCAAAGGTGTCACATTGGAAAAGAATCTTCAGGTATGAATTTCTAAATTTCTTTAGTGATTTTTGTTATTGTTTATTCAATAATCACTTTAGACTTACTGATCACAAATTATACTTTTTCTTTTAAATTAGAAATTGACGATAACAGTACCTAAACATTCATCATTATTTTGTCACTCAATGTAGATTTGGGTTTGAGAGACTCATTCATCAGGGTACATATTAACCATACAACTGGAGTTGTAGTCAAAGATGCTTGATGATTTCTTAAGTACTATTTCTTTTTTAAACTAAAAATACCTAAATCCACTTCTGGCATCTCTCCTCCTATAATAAATATAAATAGTCCTAATTGCTGTCCTGAAAGAGTAAGTGGTTGGAAGCAGTTTCAGCATGATTTTATTGCTATCATGGTTCCTAGTAAATTTTTGGCTCAGAAGTTGTGAAACAAAATCCTTTTATCTGTTGCTATGTAGCCAGTATATTGTTGCAAATAAAGGCTGGAATTTTTTTTACTGAGTTATCTTAAGAGTTCACCCCAGAGAATGTAAGAATGTAAGTTAATAGAAGAGGAAGGTTTCTTCTTTATGCCATAATGACTGCAGCATTAGTATTGCTGACATTTGAGCGTTACTTAAAAATGTCTTTGGCAATCAGATGTGGTCACCTCCCATTTGTCTTGAGTTGCTGCTTTCAAAGAGCTACGTAGCACTTTTTTTTCCTCACATTTTTTATTGGTGCATTATAGTTGTATATACAGATGGAATTTACTGTTACATATTCATACATACATACAATATAACAAAAATTTGGCCAGTATCATTCCTATCACTTCCCTGCTTCCTTCCCTCTTCCCATCCCCTGATCCTTTTCCTCTACTGATCTTCCTTTTATTTTTCATTTGATCCCACCCCTCCACCTTTTTTTTCCTTTTTCCTCTCTATCTTCCACATATTAGAGAAAAGCATGACCATTGACCTTGAGTTAGGCTTATTTCCACTTAACATAATGATCTCAAGTTCCAACCATTTTCCTGCAAATGATATTTCATTTTTCTTTATGGCTGAATAAAACTCCATTTTATGTATATATCACATATTCTTTATCATTCATCTGTTGATGGACACCTAGGTGGGTTCCATAGGTTGGCTATTGTGAATTGTGCTGCTATAAACATGGATATTCATGCATCACTATAGTATGATGACTTTAATTCTTTCAGACAAATACTGAGGAGTGGTATAGCTGGTTCATATGGTGGTTCCCTTCATAGTCTTTTGAGGAACTGCCATATAGATTTCCATAGTGGTTGTACTAATTTACAGTCCCACCAGTAATGTAAAATTGTTCCTTTTTTTTCACATCCTTTCCAGAATTTATTATTGTTTGTATTCTTTATGACTGCCATGAAATCTCAGTGTAGTTTTGATTTACATTCTCCTAATTACTAACGATGTTGAACATTTTTTCATGTTTGTTGACTGTATTTCTTCTTTTGAGAAGTGTCTGTTTAATTCATTTGCGCATTTATTAATTGGGTTATTTGGGGGAGGGTTTGGTATTCTTTGAGTTCTTTATACATTCTATATATTAATCCTTGGTCAGAAGAGTAGCTAGCAAAGATTTTCTCCAGTTCTGTAGGTTCTATCTTCACCTTCCTAATTGTAGCCTTAGCTGTGCAGAAACTTTTTAATTGATGCCATCCCATTTATTAACTCTTGGCATTATTTCCTGAGCTTTAGGGTTCCTATTGAGAAAGTCATTGCTTGTGTCTATATGCTGGTGTGTTGACCCTGTGTTTTCTTATAAGAGTTGCATAGTTTCTGGTCTAATTCCCAGGCTTTTTATCTATTTTGAGTTTATTTTTGTATAGCTCATTCTCTTAATCCTAGTGTTTTATTAACATAGAACCTTTTGGGAAAGTACATTATATAGCAGATTCTTCCTATAGTGTAGTAATCTTTACTCTTTAAATGGGAAGAAAACAAATCAAATTTGACTTTATGTGATGAATATATTTTCTAATTTGTAAAACATAAAACATTCTTGGTTCATGTTTTGTTTTGACATTACATCTTCTCTCTCTCTCTCTCTCTCTCTCTCTCTTTTTTTTTTTTTTTTTTTTTTTTTTGGATGGTGGTGGTGATGCTGGGGTTACAACCCAGGGCTCACCTATGTTGGGCAAATACTCTACAACTGGTCTACAACCCCCTATCTTTAAAACTTTTGCAAAAGTTGGAAGCAATAAAGACTAACATTTCTTTCCATGTTGAGACTCACTTCATTTGGGGGAAGTTGTTGGGGAAAAAGTTTTATACTACCTCCATAGGTCTATGAACAATATAGATAGTTAAAATAATTGACTTTAAAAAATTGGTTATAAATATTTTGTAGGTATTTTTAAAATATCTTATTTAAAAAGAAAGTGCCATTATCAAAATATTTTATAGTAATGACTTGTAAAATACCTGATTTCAATTAAAATAATTGATTTTTAAAAGTCTAATCATGAAGTGGTGTGGATGTTATTTTAGTAATTTTCACATTATTATTTCCTTCCTAGTCAAATTGTGAATGGGAAACAGTGGTTTATGGGAAAACAGAAGACCAGCTTATCATGACTGAACAAGCAAGAAGATATCTGAGTACTTATACAGCTACCAGCAGCACTTCAAGAGCTCTAATACTGTAATTGTTACTAAAGTTGATGAAATGCCCCATTCCCTTACTGTATTCTAAATTAGGTTGCCATGAAAATTTTCTCAATTATTTTTAAAGTTTTAATATAGCCTTAAAACAGTTAGCATCTTTTTTCTATACTGGGCAGGTAGTGGGAAAGGAAAAAACAAAAAAAAACAAAACAACAACAACAACAAAAAACCTAATAAGCCACTTATGTAAGGAGTGGGTAATTTCACTGTTTATTTTTTTAAGAGATGAGATTTTTAAAATTATTTTTAAAAAACAAGATGAGAAAATAAGAATGTTCATGGATATTTCAGAAGTAAATTCTCACATATTTTCTATATAAGATGTATGTTGCTATTCTCTTGAGGCTGCAGTTTGTTACAGTCAGGTATATTAGTATGTCTGATCTCTGAAATTAGCCAAAGGAAGCACACATGGTTTTATGAAGTACTTTTGCCCATGTGCTGATTTACTTAGGCTACCATTTAAAAAGAAACACAGTGAAAGGAGTCTAAAGGAAGATAGAAAGTTGCACTACTAATTTTTGGTGTTTTTCAGAAACAGTAAAATTAACTACAGTGTTAAGTGTATTTATTTGAGCATAGTACTAAAGACAAAAAGCATTGAAAGGGTTTTTTCCTTATTAGTAAAGTGTCAGTATTTTCTTCATAAATCTCAGAAGAGCTGAGAGTTTTGTTGAATGTATTGTACAGTATGTAGGAACAGGAATACTTTGTAAATTGGACAGAAGTCTGTTTTTATAATTTATTTTCATTTTTAAAGCTTAAATGTAGATATTTATATGTATACAGGGTCTCTAGAAGCCAGTGTTGTTTCCTGTCATTACAGCTAACATAGAAAAGAACAATTTTGACCTTTAAGTATGAAATAGTAAGTTATAGCTGCAAAGAATACAATATCTATACTGTATGTCACATCTACCTAAATATTGCACTATACCCTTTAAATCATGTTGGTTATAAAATAGTTCTAAAAATGTACTAAATAATAATTTAATATTTTCTTTTTAAATTATATCGGGGGGTCATATAAATTAATCTGGTGATTTGTATATGTGTTTGAAATTTTTTCATTTTGTTTAAAAAATAATATGGTACCTTGGTCCCTAAAGACAGTCTGCACTTAGAAGTTTATTATATTTACTCAATGTTTCAGAAGTAGAGAACATTATCTTTTATTTATAAAAAAAATTTTGTCCTTTTATAAATGTTTTGTGTTTCTCTACAGGTTACAACAGTTGCTTCAGTTGCCTGTTTTAGGTGTTTGCACTTATTTTATTTCTTCTTGAAAGAATGTCTTTATTTGCTTTTGTGGTAGAGATTTTATGTAACTTTTTTTTGAAACATAATGGTATGCTGTCAATTTAAACACTGACAGGCAAATAGAATTGTACACTGTAGTTTGAATTATTTATAATTGACACACTCTCTCCCTCTCCACTCCTGAAGTATGCTGCTATATAGAAAATAGCAGAATCGGCTTGCTGCTATGAGAGATGGAAAGAGCGACCACCACTTGCACTGTGTGAAAAGATAAAAAGCAAATGATGGCAAGTTCTCAAGTTAACTTAATGGAATCAACCATTACCAGGCAAATTCTTATCAATACCAAAATACTACTATGCCTTAAAAACAAAACAAAACAGCTTAGGATTTTCTGATCTGTTTTTATGTTAATTGAAATGGAAATACTAAGTATTTTAATGCCTAGCTCTTAAACAGTAGACCTAAAAGGGTTTTAAGCTATTTAAATCCACTTGCTAGTTTTGCATACTATATGTTAGTGAGAAGTAAAGAATATGTATGGTACTAAGATTATGCTTTGTTGGTAACAAATAGATAAACCAATTTGAATCTTCTTAGCATGTTTGTTAAGTGTGTTGATTGCTTTCTAATTAATGAACTTCTCACAGAAATTTCACTTTGTAAAACCAATGATTGTGACAAAATCATACTGGATCATTTCAGTTACCTTGAACTGATAACATATAATGGCCTTTTGGTTTTGTGTGTGTGTGTGTGTGTGTGTGTGTGTGTGTGTGTGTGTGTGTTTTAATGTAGCCCTGGCTGGATTGGATACACTTAGTCTCTAATCACCAAAAATAATATCTTAGAAGAGCTATATTTTTTAAAGTATAATTTTTCTTGAGCATTAAATTCTCCCAGATGGAAATATATTTTGGATAAGCCTGGGCTTGTTGGACGTAGTACATATTTGGATTGGTATTGGTTGAATCCTCCAGTTAACCGCTTTGTTGCTTTTTTGCAAGATTTTCAGTTGTAACTATGTCAGGCATCTTAAGTCACCCTTTTTATGTTGTGTTCATTTAAATTTCTTTCATTGTTATAAAAATGCCAGACATTCATGTAGCAGCCATACTTTCCTGGAAACTGACTACACATATACCATATATCATACTGCATTTTATTGTAAGGCTTTCACATTAATACAGCAATTACCCTGACTAAATTGAGCTTTTTGATATATGAAGAAATTTTCTATTGTAAGAGAATCTTGCATACAGTGTTGATATATATTAACATCCAAATAAAGCATCTGTGTACAAGCTGACTTGGCCTTGCTCATTTCACTTCCATTTTTTGTCTTGGGGATTTGAAAACACTTAGGGACTAAACTGAACATTTTGTTTTTAGACCTTTTTTCTCTTAGAATACCATTTACAGATGGTTTATCTACTAATGCAACATGGCCTCTTCACTGAACCTCATTCAGAACCATATTTTCAACTGCCTTGTAGATACTTGCATGTGGATCTTCTATCAACACCTCAAATATGACATGTCCAAAGCAGATTTCCTTTTTCCCAACTTGGGTCTGTTCTTCCTTTGTTCTAAAAGGTATTGCTTCTAAATGGTATTGTGCTCTAAGCTTTCCCTTCCTTCATCCACTGATTAATCTACCTTTTCCTCACCCCTTCACTGAAATCTGTTGTAAATTCTCACCCTGCATAACACCACCATTCTAATTCCATTCCTTTCTCTTACACTTGAATTGGATTATTGCACCAATCTGAGCTTTATTCTATAGAATTATCAAAAAACTATGTGGTGACATCAGGGTGTCCTCTGGTGAAGGCCACCAGGTTATCCAATCAGGTCTTGGTAGCATCACATACCTTGGTGAATTCACCAAGGCCTTAATTTAGCCTTCTAGGCTCAGAAATGTTTTGGAACTAACTCACTGAAAGTGAGTTTACCTCACAGTTGAAGGCTAACATCAAGTTTATAAGACTGATACATGTAGCATGAATGACAATCTGTTAATAGTGTGAAATAAAACTGCTAAAAGGACTAGATACATTCTCACATTATATGTAAGCTGAAAGAAATATAAAAAGCACAAAGATATGGTCATATTTAAAAATCTTTCCAGATCTCTGTTACCTAAATAATAATTCTTTACTTCCTAATCTGGACTTGGCTAGCCTTTCCACATTTCATTTTTGAATCATGCTTGGGTCTTGGATCTCCAAGATATAAGTGCATGCACCTCTCTTCATGGCTGTGTTTGTGATATTCTCTCTGCATGACTGCTTTTCTTTCTTTCTATACGGTTAAAATCTCATTCATCCTTCAAGGCACAAGGCTGTGAATCATTTCCTGAGTGTCCTAGTGCTTCCATAAAACTTTCCAAATAGACTTTATATTTCCAAAGAGTAGGAATTGGCTATTTATAACTGCTTCCTTTCTGTGTGTATCATGGTGCTCAGAAAATCTTGCTAAATGTTAAATTTAAAAAATTAAAAAAATTAGTCATGACTTTTGGAGAATATTAAAGTGACACATTATAAATAGCTTTTGTTTTTTAGTTATCTGCATGAAACCAATTTTGCTTTATAGCTAAGAAACTATTAACTTTCTTATAATCTTTTAGCTCACTTTTCTAACTGTAATTTCCTGCTTGACTTATCTAATTATATAGTCAAAGGCCTGCCAGCTAATCAGACCTTTAATTTCAATGTAAAAAAATCATAGTATTTGGAGAGATACTTCTTACTTTGAGAAGTGAAATTTATTATGTTAAGTAGTAGTGGGTAAAATGGACCAAGTAAAGTTCCATTGGAATATTTCACTTTTTCCAGTCATTTTTAAAAATAAATGCAGATGTGGTCAAGAATATTTGAAATATAGCCAAAAACCAAGACAAAAGGGTACTTGGAAAAAATTATTTGTGACCAATGTTCTAGGAAGAGTGCTTTTGAAACTTTTCAGTATCTTGGCATAAGTACATTAAAAGCTGTTGAGTTTGAGGCAAATTTTGTATCAAAGTAGTGTAATGTACTGCTCTTATTTCTGAAGTTCTCTGACCTGGTGTGCTTATTCAAGTTCCAAGTACAGAATGTGCTCTATTTGATTAGATTTTCCTGGCCAGCACAGGGAAAGAGGGAGATTCACTTTGTTTGAACTACTGTAATTTTGCCAACCATAGCTCAAAGGTTTGAGCAGATGCTGACATAATTTCTCAAGTCCTACTACAGTTAGCATTTATTTATTTATTCAGCTTAACTGGGCACTAACTATACCCTGGGCTAGTTACTGAGGATACTGTGGTAAATAGTACCTTTCCCTTAAGCTGTCATTCTAAAAGGGAAAATGAATAAGTGTATGACAGAAATATTATTTGGCAAAAAAAAAAAAAAATTAGATGTATTAAGTAGCCAAATTTCCTATTACATGTGTAGCTACTCATTTGTACATCGAGGAAAGGTTGACTCTTCCCAGAGAGGGTGGATTTTTTCCCTCCAGTATGCAGAATTGGTGGTTAGGTGGTTCACTGGAGTCTTGCACAGACTAAAAGTTTGAGTTCATTGTAACTGCTGCAGCCATATGCCAATCTCTATGCTAAACCCTTTACACAATCTCATTTAATCCTCACAATAATTCTATGAGGCAAACACTGTTGTAATCCACTTTTATGGATATGGAAACAGGCTTAGGTTAAGAGGCTTATCCAAACTCACAATAAAAGCTCAATCTAGAAATCAATCATTTGAGACTTGTGTTGATTCTTTAAAATTAAGCATAGGGCATAACAGATTACATAGTATATGACTTATGCAGAAGTGCAAAAACAGGCAAAGCTAATTACGCTGTTAGAAGTCAGGATAACAGTTACCCTGCTTGGGAGGATTGTTAAAAGGGACACAAGGATGTTGCAATGCTCCATTTCTTGCTCTGGCTGCTGATTTCATGGATATGTTCACTGTTGGTAAAAATTCAAGTTCCACTATTAATTATATGTGCACATTTCTGTATGTACATTAGGCTTCAATAATGACTCTAAAATTGAGCCTAGGTTGGATAACAGAGGAAAATAAAAATGCTTAGCCAGAGCAAAATGCAATGATTTTATTCCTTATACTATATCATTTATATGCTTACTTCTGATTCTACAAAATCAGCATGCAGCTTATTGCCATTATTCTTAGCACATTCTAGCCTCATTTCTCATGGCAAACTAAATTTATGCTAAATTTCTACATTACATAAATGAGTGCTTTCTGGAGTGATTATATGTCATATTTTTATGTATTGAGAACTTACTCTGCCCCACTGCATGAACCCTTGACTCAAGCCAAACTAGACAACATTCTTTTTAATACTCCCAATTGCCCATCTCTTAATCTTTGCCCAGATTCTTCTCTCCACTTTAAAGTTTATACTTTGACTCCCACCCCCACTGAGATATCTATAGTCACCAAGTCACTTGTCATCAAATATTTATCTACCTCATGTTCCACCATTGCTTTGTATCTTATCGACTGCATTTTTCTATGACACCATGTGTTATTGTCTTGGTTATTTAAAGTTGGCATTCTCTTAACCAACATTCATTTAATTCACTCATTCAATTTACCCACATTCTTTATTCCCAAGGTCAATCCAGAGCTGGGTAGGCCTCTTCTCAGTTTACTGAACACTTTTGCTCAGTTACCTATGCATGCAAATAATGTCAGCTAAGAGGGATTCTACATTTTTAAAATTTAGATATATCCAAAATATTATAATTTTAACATGATTAATATACACTATCAATGAGGTATTTTACATTCATTATTCTAAGTCTTTGAAGTTCAGTGTGCATTTGCATTTAGAGCCATCTCTATTCAGACCAGTCACCTTTCAAAGGCTCAATAATCACGTGGCAAATAACTATTATACAATGGACAACACAGTTCTAATTTCCTAGGAACTCACAAAGAAAAATCTTCCGTAATTCAAAAGAAACACTACCTATTTCATGCTACAACAGAACAATGTAGTTATTGCCATCCCTCCCAACCTCCCTACCTCTCTGACTCTGGAGTTGGATTTTAATTCCAGTTCTTTTCCTTATTGACCATGGGAACTTGTCTAGGATGCTAGTGCTCAGGTAATTAACACCTGAGGAAGGGATGAAGCAGTATTGGCAGAGTGAGAAATTGAACTGTCTCAGTCTCAATTAAGGCCTCAGTCAAACTCTATGGGGAGCTGTGAGGCTCAAGGGCCTTTCCAGTTGTCCCAGGTCCAGCTGAGAAGACCAGGTCTTTATAGTCATGGATTCATCATTGCAAGTGGGCTTTCCAGGAAGCAAGGCCTGCCCCAAGATACCTGATAGAAGAGGCAATCCCTTAATTTCAGTGTGTTCGTGAAATAGGAGGCAGAATCATTTGCTGAGAGTACAAGGAAAGACTATTGCTGTGGACATATGGTTAGTGATCTCAGGAGAATGAAGAATTTTTGAAATAACACTTGAGAAGAATGAGAAAGGATTTGATTAGGGAAATACAGTGGAACTGACAAGTAGCACGGAGGACTCATTTTAGGTTGGTAAGTATGAATTCAGTCCCTACTTTCTCCCTCAGCTGGACACACAGCCACAGGCAGAAGTCCTGCATAAAGGCATAGTGGTACACACTGCAAGGTGAGGTTGGTTCCACGCATCAGAAGCAGAAGCAATGTCCATTTGTCAAATGGGTATGAAAGAATGGAGAATCCAGGAAGTGGGAGATATCAAGAACAAAGAACAAAGAACAAAGAACAATATCAAGAACAAAGATATCAAGAACAAAGGTTAATGGAACAAAACAGGATAACCCCCAAACTGGAAGTCACTCTGTCCCTTCTGAATTCCCATTGTGCCTTGTCTGTCCCTTATTTGTGATTGTCATTGTTTCTGTGTTGTTGTTTCCCCCTCCATTGTTGTTAAAATCATTTCTGCCAGAGAATACTATGCTAAATGAATAAGCCAATCCCAAAAAACCAAAGACTGAATGTTTTCTCTGATATGTGGATGTTAACTCACAATAAGGGTTGGGATATGGAAGAATTGAAGTACTTTGGATTAGTCAAAGGGGAACAAAAGAAAGGAAGGGGGAATAGGAATAGGAAAGATAGAATGAATTGGATATTACTATCCTATATGCATATATGATTACATGATCAATGTAATTGTACATCATGTACAACTAGAAGAATGAGAAGTTACCCTCCATAAATGTATAATATGTCAAAATACATTCCACTATCATGTATAATTAATAGGAACAAAAAACAAAAAACACCATTTCTGTGTGCTTTAGCGGGGTCTGCTGTAAGAATACATTTTAAGATCAGAGGGCACAGCTGCAGGAGGCATAAGTGCATACCTGGATATGACCTCTGTATCTTTTAAAGTTTCAGGAGGGCACATGAGAACTGTGGTAACTGGTTGGGTATGTGGGAAGATCAAAACCAGTTCTTTTTCGTTTCTTTTGTGTGTGTGTGTGGTACTGGGTATTGAACCTAGGGCTTTGAGCATGCTAGGCAAATGCTCTACCATTGAACAACACCCCTAGCTCTTTTTAAATATTGAGACAAGATCTCACTAAGTTGCCCAGGCTGGCCTCAAACTTTCACAAGTTTTCCTCAGTCTTGGGAATAGCTGGGATTACAGGCATGTGCTACTGCACCTGGCCTGGGTAAGCCAGTTCCTAGACCTCCTTTCTTTTGACCTCTTGGTTGATAATTTCCAGCTGCTGATATTTCTTTTTTTTTTTTAACATTTTATTTTTTAAAATTAATTAATTTATTTATTTGAAAATTTTTTACAGACTACATTTTGATTCATTGTACACAAATGGGGTACACCATTTTGTTTCCATGGTTGTACACAATGTAGATTCATACCGTTTGTGTAATCACACATGTACAGGGTAATGATGTCTGTCTCATTCCACCACTTCTGATATAAACTTCTACAATCATCTATAATTTTTTATAAAATACAATTTTTTATAAAATTTTTATAATTTTATAATTATAGTGAATCTGGAAAAATCAAACCCAGCGTACACATTTAGGTTCATTACTGTAATTGCTAATATACTATGTTCACTCTTACTATTAAGCCCTATGAGGCTTTCGAGTTTATTAAAAGAGTACAAAAAACTCTTAGTTGAAAGGCATATAGTGGTAGTTATTGGGTAAATTCCTTACTTATAAACAATGTAATAAATAGTTTACATTGGATTCTCTTGATACACTTATATTTTGGGTTGGTTTCTTGTTAGCCATCTGACTCTGACCCATCATTTTTTCATTTTTGCTCAAAGAAGATCAACTCATTTTATTCAATCCACTGTGCTCAATTATTTTGGATCACTGAAATTTGAAACAGAACCTTAGTTTCTTTAAAGTCTATTGCACTATCTTCTGCTGTATTAGGTTTCTGTTGCTTCTATAACAAACCATCACAAATTGAATGGCTTAAGACAACACAAATTTTATTATCTTATAATTTGTATGGCAGAAGTTTGAAATGAGTTTCAATGGATTCAAATCAAGGTGACAACATGCTTTCATTCCTTCTGAAAGCTCTTGGGGAGGATCCATTTCCTTGGCTTATGGCCCCTTTTGTTGTCTTCAAAGCCAGGAATATAAGAGTCTTCTAATGCTTCATCCCTCTGACATTCCTCCTCTGCAGTCAAATTTCCCTTTGCCTCACTCTTTAAGGACCCTTGTGATTACTTTGGGTCCATCCAGATAATCCAGGATAATCTCCTCTTCTCAAGGTCCTTAGTCACATCTGCAAAGTCCCTTTAACCATGTAAAGTAGCATGTCCACAGGTTCTGGGGAGTCAGATGTTGACATCTTTGACAAGGTAATTATTTAGTCTGTCATATTAGGCCAGTAGAATACAGTGAATTATATGTTTGGCAGATATATGTTCCATGGACAAATTTTGAATAATGGAGTGAATACAACATACTACATAATACTCAGAAATTGTAGTCAATGTAAAGAACTATCCAGATAGCCCCATGGAAGGTGGATTTTCTCTTAAATGCTCTTTTTTTTTCCCCCCATTAAATTATGGTATTTTTTTTTCCTTGTGGGACTGGGGATTGAAACCAGATCCTTGCACATGTATAGACAAGCCCTCTCCTACTGAGCTACATTCCCAGTCCTAAATTAGGTTAATTTCATTCTTTTAAGCATGAAAGAGGGGTTTGGTACTGTTTGTTCACTTATCCAATAAAAATATATCCATGTACAATGTAGGAAGCATTCTTTGCTGGTACTAGTTGGGGCACAATTTTTGTTATTAGGAATCATTATTCATAAAAGTATGCTGGTATTGCAAAAAATGATAATAAAATCCATCCAGCCTAGTGGTTGAAGAACATGGAAATTAAATTCAAGATGTGGAGAAGAAAGTTGGATTTAATCTTTGGGAAGAATAGTAGTAGAGATTGGTCCAAATTTATGATGCCTTTGGTCAGAGCATAAACAGGTGGGCCAAATATCTGAACAAAGGCAAAATCATGAGGTTTACCACAGCATCCAAAGTTGATTCAGCAGGTATTTGTTCCTCCACTTTTATTAATTTAAACTTCTTCTCCTTCTCCTCCTTCTCCTTCTTCTTTGTACTGGGGATTGAACACAGGGGCATTTAACCACTGAGCTTTTTATTTTATATTTTTATGTTGAGACAGAGTCTTACTAAAATGCTTAGGGTCTTGCTAAATTGCTGAGGCTGACCTTGAACTTGCAATCCTCCTGCCTCAGCCTCCTGAGTCACTGAGTTTATAGGCACATGCCACCAGCTTCAGCAATTTAACCTAAAATTTGAGGTCAATTTGAGTAATTTGGATAATTACTAGACACTTTGAATATTTAAGGAAATTTGCTTATGTGTATTTAGTTCTCTCCAGGTATTTTAAACATGCAGTATATTCTTTTTTATGAGAAAAAGAAAACTAAAGATTTAGAGAAATCATGGGAAGTAAAAGTGATACATCACCACCTGCTATTTAAAATTAGTTAATAAATAACTTACTTGTTCTCTCCATCACTCCAATGTTGTATATGGCCCATTTTCCTGTTCTGTCACCCCAAATCTGCTTAAGGGATGACGCCCAATCTCTGTTTTGGATTCATCTTTCTTATTTACCTTGTAGTTCTCCTTCATTTCTAACTTTGTTTTTCATCATCATTGTCATTATCATTATTATTTTGTGGTACTGGGGATCGAACCCAGGGTCTCACACATGGTAGGCAAGCACTCTACCCCTGATCTACATCCCCAGACCTTTTTATTTTTTTATTATTTTAAAAATTTTGAGGCCTAGACTCCCTAAGTTGCCCAGGCTGGCATTAAATTTACAATCCTCCTGCCTCAGTCTCCAGAGTAGCCTGGATTACAAGCAAGTGCCACCTTGTCCAGCCTTTTCTTCCATTATAATGTAAAGTGAGGTAACTTTGAGCTGAGGTTGAAGTCAAGTCATTTTAATAGATGAAGTCCCCGTCCCCCCACCCCCACCCCCGCCAAAAAAAGGCAGGAGTTAAACAGAGATTCCTTGTCTAAACTAGAATAAGATAACCTGGCACAATTCCCTTGTTGGGATATTAGTATCTTTTATAAACTTGCACATTATTTTTCAGAGTCATTAGCTATTAGGTAAAATACAGCTATGCAAATGGTCCTTGGATGGATCTATTTGTAAATTGTGGAACAGACGATCAACTTCGGTGGTTACTTTCAGGGTTTTTCTAGCTTTTTAGAAAAGTCACCACAGTAAAGGATGTCTTTCTTAGTGAGGGAGCAATAGTAGGAAATAGTTAACAGAAACCTTTGTGGGCACTTTTAAGATTAAAGGACAGTAGTAGTGTCCCAGTGGTATGAAGGAAAGCGTTTTTAAGACGTTGCCTAAGTGGATTTCCCTGTAATGATTTGTAAAAGCCAAATTATTGAGGGTGGCCAGTCTCTCTGATGACTGCAGGCCACCAGAGAGGCCAGCCCAGGGCAATGTGCACCTCCAGTGGGGCGTGAAATGCACATCTCCAGGCTTTTGTTCCATTGGCAGACCAGCTTGGGCAGGAAATTCATCAGAGACTGACCTGAATTAAAAAACTACGAAGTTATGAAAGGCCCGTCTGCTCACGGACCAGAGCCGTTGAATCTCTTGAGTCCTCTAACCTCTTTTCTAATTGCTTCAATGCATCCAGGGATAAGAAATAATAATAAAATCAGATTTTATTAGGCCTCATTTTCATAAGAAATAATCAAATGGAAAAAATGTGTTCCTCTATTTAACTCTTACTTCGGTCATAAGCTGCTAGAGAAGGATTTATAAAAACTCGAAATCTGCTAAGTTTACATATTCATTAAATGTGACATAAGAAGGGAAGGCATAGATTGTTTGCAGAAAAGTATTAATAATATAATGAAAAAGAGGTGGTCTCTCCAAGGAGCCAGAGCAGTGCACAACTTTTGCCTTCTAACCACTGGCATTAGGGGAATAAGAACTGACCTGGGAGTGCTCTGTGCTTTATTTACTTATTTAAACATATTTTTATGTTGTCAATGGATCTTTTATTTTATTTATTCATATGTGGTGCTGAGGATTGAACCCAGGGCCTCACGCATGCCAGGCAAGCACTCTACCACTGAGCCACACTCCAGTCCCTGCCCTGGTTCTGCATGGTTCCTGTGGTCCTAACTGTAACCTCTTTGGGTGGATGTAATGATTCCATTTTATAGACAAGCAAACTGAAAACCAGAGAAATTATTTGACCTGCCCAAGATCATACTGGCAGAGGTGAATTTATTAGAAAGCAAATGAGCCAGGCATGGTGGTGCATGCTTGTAATCCTAGCAACTTGAGAGGCTAAGGCAGGAGGAGTGCAAATTGGAGGCCATCCTCAGCAACTTAAGGGAGGTCCCATCTAAAAATAAAAAAATAAAAAGGGCTGTTGCCCTTTTTACTCTGCTCAGTGGTAGAGTGCCCCAGGTTCAATCCTGTCACACACACACACACACACACACGCACGCACGCAAAGGAATGAAGCTTATGTGTCAGGGCTGCCACTTGCATGGGTTCCTGTGAGTATAGGGAGTCTCACGGAGGAGAAAAAACAAGATTGCAATCAGCAAGATTTTCTGTATAAGCATTTCTGGTAAGCTGCCTCTCAGAAGATCAAAATCTTGATATCTCAAGAAATGTGTTGTGATTTCCTTTTTCATTCCAAAAGCAATAATCAATTCTGCTCTTAATTTTGAATTTTAAAGTACAAATTGTTGCCCAAATTGTAAAAGCTTTGGGTCCCATTAAACCTGCATCTACCTTTGCATTATAGGTGGTATGTCGTAGAGCTGGGTTTTGAATTTGGATTTTCTGGTTATATAGAAACACAGAAAAATATAAATGAGCATCAGGTGAAAAAAAATTAAAACCAGGGTATGAGCATATAATTGCAATAATGTAAATCTTTGTATTTAATAAAAGACTGAAAGAAAATACTTTCAAGTTAAGAGGAGTATCTTAAAATTTGGGGATTAGTGATTTTCTTCTTCTCCTTTTTCCCCTCCAACACTTTCTGAAATGCTAAGTTACTCCGATAGTGTAGACACAACTGGAAATACAGAAGAGTTGCTTTCATTTAAATATTTTACTGGCTTAACAAATTATAACTCTAATTGTTTAAATTTTAAGAGTTTCATAAAGCAAGAACTAAATTATCAACAATTGAATTTACAAATTAAAATAAATTTGTTGAATAATTAATTTTTTCTCAAGGTGTTGATATCTGATTTATATTATTTTGGTGGAAGAAGAAAGAATAATTTTATTTCCAAATATCACTGGTTGCATTTCTTTTGCAGCAAATCTTTGACATTGACTGTGCTTAAACACACACACACACACACACACACACACACACACACACACCCGTCTTTTAGAATAGAGGCAATAATACTCCACATCCAGTTTCACTTGTCAATTAAATAAATTTTTCTTTTGCAGAAGTCGAAATTAAACCCAAGACCTCAGCCATGCTAGGCAAGCGCTCTACCACTGGGCTATAGCCCAGTCCTTTTAATTTTATTTTGAGACAGAGTCTCACTAAATTGCAGAGTTTAGCCTCGAATTTACAATCTTCCTACCTCAGCTTCCTCAGAAGATGGAATTACAGGCATGTGCCAGAACACCTGGCATTAAAAAAAACCCTTTTAACTGATACATAAAAACCTAAGGGGCTGGGGAGATAGCTCAGTTGGTAGAGTGCTTGCCTTGTAAGCACAAGGACATGGGTTCGATCCCCAGCACCCAAAAAAAAAACCTAAAAGTTGTACTTATTATGGGCTACCATGCAAGATTTGATGCCTGTATATATTGCATAATATTTAAATCAGATTAAACATATTTATCACCTCAAATAGTTCTCATTTCTTTAAGGTGAAACATTCAAAATCCTTTCTTATGGTTTTTGAAATGTATAGTACATAATCATTATCTGTAAGTTTACATATAAAGGAGGTGATAAAATTAGCTGAGGGCTCAGAAAGACCAGGATCCTCGTCTTTGATCTGACACTAATAAAAATTTACCTTAACCTCTCTGAATTTCAGTCTCCTCTTTTATGAAATGAGCATAGCATATCTTTACTAAACTCTGAGTAGAAATAAAATGAGATGATTGTATATGTGTCCATGAACTACTGAATTGTCTACAAAGGTGAGGCATTCCTTTTGGTCAAATGACTAACCATTGTATTATTACATCAAGAAAACAAATCATTGTAAATAGAAACCCTGGTTTAAATTCTCAGAATAGAGAACCCAAATAACAGAGGTGAGGCTGATTAAGAGGGCAGGAAACCATCTCTAGACATTACCATAGTTCAAGCGTGTAGTACAGTGCCTGACATAGAGTTAGTGCTCAATAAATATTTGTAGAAAAATGTATTGAATTTTTGCTGGGTGTGATGGGGCACACCTGTAATCCCAAAGACTCAAGAGGGTGAGACAGGAGAATATATTCTGTGGTCCTTGAACTATAACATGAAACTTGGTGAGAAAGAAGATTTAGCCCTTGTTGCCATTAAGTTTTCTTGGAACATCGATATCAGAAACGCCTCTTACATTAGTTAGCAGAGTCCTTGATTTTATGATATTAACTACATAAGAACATGGTAGTGGTAAATTTCAGTTAAATTGGGCATTGTAGCCATGATAGTGTTTCTGTGATGAAACAGAAGTTGATTATCAATTTTAAACCTGGGATCCTCATACAGAATGTTGATCTGTGGTGGAAACCAAAGAGGCCCACAGGAAAATAAGACCTAGTGCATTCCCAGCAGCTGCATGGATTTTCTTCTCTTATAATCCTGAGAAAATGGCTTTAAATGACAAGGCAGATGCCTACTTAGTTATAGCCACAAAGCCTAGGTAGCTAGCTAGGGAGGTCTAGTGAGTGATAGTGAGGAGCGGAACCCTGGAAGCAGAATGTCTCTGGGCTATTAATTAAATCATCAGATGTCAGCTATCGACTTTCTCCTACTTTGTAAGGAGAGAGCTATCTTCTCACTTATGATTATCCTCCTCCCACCCTTTTCATGAAAACATAAGATGGAGTGTGTTCTGAAAAAATCTTCTAAAATAATATACTCAAGAGCACGTTCATTATTTTATAATTCCCATTTTTTTGAGGTTGAAGTCATTTCCTGAGATACATATAAGTTTTTACAAAATTGAAGCATTGAGAGAAAAGAGAGAGGGAGGGGAAGAGGGAGGAAAGGTAGAGAGAGTTAAGAAGATATGTTTAGGAATGGGGTTACATGTAGTAAAAAATTTGATAATAAAAAACTCAAGATATACATGATTTCCATTTTATAAATAAAATTAATTCAATTTACTGTGGTGTTTGTTGCACAACTCTGAATATTAAAAATTGTCGAACACCTAAAATGAGTGAATTTTATGGTATGTAGTAAAATATACCTTTTTCTTAATATTTTTTTTAGTTGTAGATGGACACAATACCTTTACTTTTTTTATTTTTATGTGGTGCCAGGGATCGAACCCAGTGCCTCATACATGTGAGCCGAGCACTCTACCGCTGAGTCAGAACCCCAGCCTCTAAAATATATCTTAATAAAGTTGTTAGTTATTTGGGGACTGGGATGTACCTCACCAGTAGAATAGTTGCCTAGCATATGCAAGGCCCCAGAACTACAAAAGGAAAAAAAATATAGTTTTGTTTGAGGCACACACACACACACACACACACACACGTAAACCAATAAAATTGTGACAGAAAATATGAGCAAAAGAATATAACTTGATTCACATTAATGTATAATACTGTAGGGCTATAGAAGGATAGCTTAAAGTAAGACTCTGATACAAAACATATGAAAAGGTTTTGAATTTTCAGTTTCCAGATTGTTCTGAATGCTTGGACTCCTGTAATCACCCCACACCAGTTCAGTACTCAGTGTGTACTGACAATTCCATCCACATACTGAGGTGCCCATGGGAACCATATTTTCAGTGGAGGGTGACACAAAGGGTCTTGGTTGACTTGAGAGCAGCCGTAACTGAAGTGACTGTATAATTTATCATCTAAATTGGGGATATTTGGAGCTTAAAATGTGGTGCTATAATAATTACCCTGGGACAAGAAACATAAAGCAATCATGTGTACAGTCTCTCTAGTTCTAATCATGTGTCTTATGATAAAGCAAATAGTTATACAAAACTCTTGGTTATATTTGTTTATTTTTATGGTACTGGGACTCAAACTCAGGAGCACTCTACCATTGAGCTACATCCCCAGCTCTTTTTATTTTTCATTTTGAGACAAGCTCTTGCAGAGTTGCTGAGACTGGCCTTGAACTTGTGATCCTCCTTTCTCAGCTTCCCAAATTGCTGGGATTACAGGTGTGTGCGATTGCACCTGGCTTCTTGACTGTTTTTATAAGTAGGATTCAGAATCAGTAGCCATGTTTATTGTTCTGAGCTTTGATTTCCTCAGTTCTAAAGTAAAGAAACTTATTCCCTCCCTACCTTCTTCCTTCTGTCCTGCTTTCCTTCCTTGACACATATTTGTTGAGCTCCTAATATTTTTTGAATTCTGTACTAGAAATCTAGAAGTTAAAGGTAACCCATTCCTAGCCCTCAAGGAACTCCTAGTCTAATTTTAGAAACAGATTCACAGTTATAATTACACTTCATGTGCTCAGTGGCAGTACCTCCCTTGGTTTTCTGCAGGATGTGACCACCAAATTAAGTCTTAAAGTCAGAATAGACTTCAGGCAGGGGTGAGAGAAGCTATTTCCATCCAGCAAGATGCTGAAGAACATCAGACCCAATCTTCTGATGCCAAAAATGCTCTGCAGGGCTCTCCCCCTGACATTTTCTGCATCACCCTGGACAAGTCTCCTTGGCTGGCTCCTCACGGAAGTACCTAATGCAAGAGGAAAACATACAAGAGAGCCAACTGGCCTGTGAAAGTCATGATGCCCACAAACCTCAAGTAATCCCCAGTAGAGCTGCTGCTTGATTTTACCCTGTGCCTCTGGGTGACCACAGATTCTCTGGAGATTCTCTGGAGAATCTCCAGATCTTCACCATAGATCCCCATTCACTCTCAACTTGGGCTATATTTTAGACAAGATTGTGATAGCCAGCCAGAAATACCTCACTCACCTCCCCCACCTACTAAGAGGTAAGGCCCACCCCTCTTCTGCTTTTCTGTCCCTTGGTAGAGGATAGACTGCTGGGGTCTCACTCTGTAGGCCACATTACCTGGGAGCTGGACCCTATGCTTTCTAATCCATCTGAGCTTGTTACCCTTGAAGTGTTTTCTCTCCAACATTCCTCAATACCTGATCATTTGCTCCCTCTTTGACAGATCACTCTCATCATCTGCAACAGTGTGGAAATGTTCCCTACCTTGAAAACACAACCTTCCCTTGACCCACACCCTGTTTAAAACTTTCACTTCTCTTCAGTTCTTCCTGTCAAAACTCTTCTTCCTCACTTTCCCTCTCATTCTGATAAAATTTCATCTGGTCAATCCAATGCTCATTTGCAACCCACTCCTTAATATCTGACTTGTTCCTCTTAGGGGTGATTGACAGTCCATTCTCTCTTCTGCTTGGATCCTTTCCTTCACATCACCTCTGGGATCCTTCTGGTTTTCTCCTTTCTTTCTGTTTCTCCCTTCTTGATTTCCTTTCCTGTCTCCTTCTATGTCCAACTTCTAAATATCGGAGTTCCCAAGACTGTCTAAGGAGATTTGAATTGTTGATTTAGAGCCATACACACTCTAGCACGTATGCGCAACTCTGGATGGGCTCCTAGGCTCCTACATTGCCTTTGTCTTGCGAAGGCCCGTCCACCAACATCAACTGTCAGTCCTTCGGCTGACGAGATGTCCTCTGGAAGCCCAGGAGTGCAGAGAGGGCGGGTGGGGGGCGCACAGACTTCGTCTGCCCTGCGACCCGGGAGTGCCCCGCAGAGTCGCAGCGGTCTGAGCCGGCAGCGTGTGGCCCCTTGGCCCAGTGCCTGCCAAAAGTGTGTCGCGTCACGGCTGGCCGCGGGGCGGCCACAGCCGGAGCTGCACAAATGCACAACGGACTGAGCGGACTGAGCGCTGCGGCTGCGGCCGGGCGGGCGCCGGTCTTTGTGCTTGCCAGACGCCAGATGGGGCGCAATTAGGGACGGCACCAGCAGGTCAGATGGCAGGTTCCCCGTGGACCTGCTGCTGCTGCGGCTGCTGCGGCTGCTGCAGACATTTTGGCGGGAAGAGAAACCGAAAATAAATAAATAAAAGAACTTGTTCTCTGTGACAGGTTCTTCGGACAAATGTGTTTTTGACTTTGTGTGGGGGCGGGGGCGGGGTTGCCGCTCAGAACTGGGCTCTTTCCTTCTGGGATAAAAGTCATTTATTTGCTCTGTCAGATCTGGGCCAACAAATGAGGGGGAGTATCCATCTGGCCTTTGAGGGCAGAGACCAGAGCGATGTTTGCACTTGGGTGAGCACCGGCTGGTCATTGTTAGGAGGACTTTTTGAATGAAAAGAGTGTCCATGAGGATGGATTATGGATTTGTGTTCCATGCAGAGTCTGCCCCCCAGGAGAGCCTCGGGGGTGGGCACGTGCAGACAGACAGAACTTCGGTGAGGAATGAGACTTCGGATCACAAAAAGAGAATTCCCCAAGTACATCTTGGCTCGGTGTTCTTGGCCAGAGTGGGAATTAAGGGCAGTGCTCTCCCAGGTGTGGATTTATGGCCTGTGTAGGAGAGGCAGGTAGCAGGGCAGAACCCTGCCCTATGTGTAGCCACATGCCCTGGCCTCTGTCCTCTGGCCTGGCCCTTTCTCCAGATCTAACAGAACTGGATATAGTAAAGCCTGTAGCTTGCCCACTGTTCAGACAGAGTGGTAAATGCTCTGTTTGAATTTGAACAAAGTGTTCAGTTCTAGAACATTACTGTCCTGGGCCAATGGACCCAAGGAGAGAGTGTATGAAAGCCCCCTCTGTCTTCTAAACTGGGGCTCTACTGACTCAGTCTCCTTAGGTCTTAGGTGTTCTCTCTAGAAAGTTCCCATATATCGGCAATGGTGGCCTGAGTTCAGTGCATTAGCACACCTTATCACTGATGCAGAGAGCATTGTGGGTATTTAAAGTTTCTCAGCCCCAAAGTACTTTGGGGTATGAGAACTGGATGAAGTCAGTTAGTATGAGAGAGAGGACATGCAGACCAAAATGGAAACACAGCATAGAGTCTCTACTGAGGCAGTGTGGCAAAGAGAAAAGGCCCTGCAGGGGGACTCTAAAAGCTACTTCTGACACATTTACCCATGGCCAGCCTGCTTAGATCTTGCCTTCCCCTCTAACCCTGCAATCCTAAAACACCATCTGGCATATGCTCAAGATGTCCATCTGCCTTTAGGTGGTGTGTGATTGATCTTCTGAACGGGTGAAAGTGTGCGGGATGAGATAGAACAACATCACAGAGATACTTTTGGAGTTTCAGGGATTGTCTCCTGGCATAACACAGCTAGTGTGAGGAGTCAGGAGCCCTGGGCTTGAATCCTGCCTTCACTTCTCCTTCATGGTGTGTCCTTGGACAACTGTTAGTCAACTGACTATTTCTTTATTGCTAATCAGCAGAGAATAATATCCAGTCATAGGGTTAGGAATAAACTCTGTGAAAATCAGTGTTGGTTAGGGTGATAATGATGAAGATGGTGATTATAATGGTAACAATGATGGACCTTTCAGTACTTATAATGGCCTCTTCCAAGAGGATTGGTCATTCTCCCCCACTTCCTTTACTGTAGTAGATAGGCATTTTCCCTCATATTATTGATAGCCTTAGATTATCTTTTCCAGTTTTTTTGCCTCTTTAATTCTGAGAGGTACAGTACAATAACTGGTAATAACACATTGCTATTTGTCACTTGAAATGTGACTGGTTTGAATTGGGATGTGCTCTAAGTATAGAACACATGCCAGATTTCTAAGACTTAGTATGAAAAAGAATATAAAACAACTCACATATTGATTATATGTTGAAATGATCATATTTTGTATACATTGGGCTAAATAAAGATGTTAAAATTAATTTCTCTTTTTCTTTTTAATGTGGCTTCCAAAAAAGTAAAATTATGTTTGTGGACTGCATTTTCTTTGGGCACTACTATATAAGTGTTAGGAGAAAAACTACTTTCCTAAAGTCCAGCCCTTAGTACTCTCAGAAGGCTCTTTTGGATTGGTGACAGAATCTACTCATCTGTCTTTGTCTTGCCCTTGGGAAGCCCAATCCTGGTCTCATTGTTTTCTGACACAGGCTGTGAGCCCTGCCTTGTTTCTATAGATGAAGAGCCAAAGTCAGGCTCTGCCCTCAGACTGACCAAGACTGTTCTGAAAACGGAAGCTTTGGCTTACCTTTTAGCATAGGTGATTAGAGAAAGCCCAAGTCAAAAGGAGTATCTGCAAATGACTTTTAAAAAAAATATTTTTTAGTTGTAGGTGGACACAATATCTCCATAATATTTATTTTTATGTGTCGCTGAGTATCAAACCCAGTGCCTCACATGTGCCAGGAAAGCTCTCTACCACTGAGCTACAGCCCCAACCCTGCCAATGACTTTTAATGTTTGAAAATGCTTTGATCTCTTCTTTGAAAGGCATTCTCTTTTCTCCTTTGTAAGTTTGACTCGAAGCCCAAGAAAGTCAAGACCTTAGAGGATATTTTGACACGGGGAGAACCGGGGGCACCACTTAGAGAAGGAGGTGTCCTTATTTCGCTTTTTTAGAGGAGGTAAGCCCCACATACTTCATCAGGAAGGTTGTTACTTCCACCACACACTGCTTCTCCACAGGGATTGGGAAAGAAAAAGAATAACTCCTTCTCACCTCCACTGGGAAGCAACTGAGCGTGTCTCACTTAGCTCCCTTTGAGGAAGTGATTTCACACCAGCCTCTTTGTACTTTGGTCTAGGCCAAGCAGAATAAGTTGGATTTTCTTGAGTTAAAATTCTTTTCTAAACAGTTTAAGATCCTGTTGCATTTTTGTTTTTACAAGTGAAAACAGAACACTGGGATGCATTTAGAGCACAGGTGGGGTGTCCAGCTAGGTTGTGTAGGTGGGCTGCCTGGTTCTGTGGTCAGAGGTGCTAACCACCTGGCATCCTGTGAGAGGGTCCTCTTCAACTGGCTTACAGCCCAGGACGAGGCTAGGACTGACCCTTCCTGGAAACACAGCAGCCTTGTGGACATGGGTAACTCAGAAGCTCCCACTTTCAAGGGCAGGAACATGCCAGGGACCCTACTCCAGCTTTACATTTGATATATTTTCACAAAGGCTGTATTCTAGGCTTGGCTGAATGCAGTTGGACAGGTACATTCATCTTCTCCATTAACAGAGTTGGCAAAAGCGTTCCGTGGTTCTACCCAGTTCCAAAGTTCTTGACTAATGTTAGAAAGAAGAAATAGCAGCATCAGAGGAGTCAGATTCACAGAGAAGGGGACTGAAGGTTTCTTCTTAGAACCACAATACCCAGAAATGAACACCGGTGAAAGGAGATTACTGTCAAATGAGGGTTTTTTTTTTTTTTTAATCTGATTTTCCTCACCTGTTGGGTGATGAGCATGCCTGGTGATAATCACAGAAACCCCAACTTTGATAAAACAGTGGCTTTACTACTTACCATCATAGCACCCCTTGCTCTGTGACTGTTTTCCTGTGAACAGGGCTCAGGCTACTTTCCACCCTACACAAGTCTTCAGTGGGGGCTGGATTCAACTTGAGATATTGAGTGTCTGTTGATTGCATGGTTGGCAGGAAGTGGGGGGGATGGGTAGTGGGCTAGAAAAACATGATGGAAGAAAATAATAACTATGTCTTACTCTGGAAATTATAGGAGGTCATAGGAAGAGTCTCATAATTCTTACCCTTTTCCACTTACTTCCTTACCAGCCAAGCACACCTTGTAAATGTGTATGAAAAATCCACAGCCCAGACATGATCAAGTCACTCCTGAACTCAGAAATCTTTGGTGACTCACTACTGCTCACGTTTAGACATTTGGGGCTACCTGGGACCTAATCTCAAGCTTTCTCTTTCACTGTTCTCTCTCTTATACCAAACATTCTCTCATCTCTTCTGGAAAACCTATCATCTCCCCACCATCATTGTTTTTCAGGGCTAGAGGCCCTTTATATTAACTAACTATCTATATCTATATCTATATCTATATCTATATCTATATCTATATTTATTTTTGTGGAGTTTGGGATCAGACCTTGGGCCTTGAACAAGCTAGGTAAGTGCTCTGCCACGGAGTTACACCTCCAGCCCTAAAAGACCTTTAAAATATGCCCTAGCCTCATCTCTACCACTTAAAGTTCTCTTCATCTATTCAAGGCCCAACTGTTTCTGCTGCCTTGTTCATGAAACCTTCCTGTGTCTCCTGAGCCAGAAATTTTCTTTCCCTTATCTGAACATTCAGTCTTTAGTTGGTATTTCTCTTTTGATATTACTTGCTTTCTACCTGTTCCTAGAATTATTTATGCACATCTTTGACCATGTCTTTATGTACCTAATAGCATGTAGCTCATGCAATGCACTTAGTAGGTTCTCGGATGTTTCTTGATTGACATGTGAAATGAAATTCACAAAACTGCATGCACTGGTGCTGAGGTGGTAACACAGCAGGACAGCTGCAAAGCAGGTGAAATGGAGATCTAAGAGCAAATGACTCCTGACCACCTCAAAGCACACAGGCTTTATTTCCTTGAATTGAATCTGCTGGTAGCTCGCCAGCCTGGACTCTTTCCCAATGAGGACCTATTTTCCCCTTTCTCTTTTCATCTTTGAGACTCACACACCTGCATCCCTCTCAGGAGGAATAATGGAAGAATTGGAAATATAAGATGTACTTAAGGAAAAGAAGTACTAATTTTGAAAGATTATGTTATGGGTAGACTAATCTTACAATACAGGTAGTTTAGTTTTGATCACTATCTGCTTATTGCTTACTTTTTTAAATACTATATTTAAAGCAAACTTTAGTATCCAGGGGCTCTAAAGCAGTGCTTCGGAAGCAGTGTGAATGTGCATATACACTGTCAAAGGATCTTATTAAAATGCAGATCCTGATTCAGTAGGTCTAGGAAAAGGCTGTAATTCTGCATTTCTGACAAGCTCCCAGGTGGTGCCTTTGCTCTGGTTCTATGGACCACACCTAAGAAGCAAAGATCTATAGATAATTTTCTAATTGTTGGCAGAACCTAAGTTTTTCAAATCATCTTTCTCATTTTGAATTTTCGTAATATCTTGTTTGGCCTGTACTTAAAGCCCAATGCAACAGATTGTTTTGTATAGCTATGCTAGGCATTAGAAGTAATTGCCATGAGACAGAAGTCATGGCTTCCTTTTATTTCTCTATATTTTTTTCTTATAAACTTCATATTGATAGGAGAGAGTATGTCTTCATAAATGTTTGGTAAAGTGAATTAATGAATGAACAAATAAGTGGGCAAGCATAACTATAAGACTGTATTCCTGGGCATGACTGTGCCCTTCAGAGAAAACTAAGTCCAGGAAAGGAAAGCAGGGTGAATAAGCAAGGTGAGGGATGGAGGCTTCCCCCTCTAGGAGCTGCCTCAGGCCTAAGAGAGGTGCCATTTTGAACTGACTGGACCAAATGTCCTTTTGGATGCTGTGGGTTCCCAATCACACTTTGGGATGTGTCACTGGAAAGGACATGCTGCTTAGCATATTGGCAATCACCATGTGTAAAATTTTAGTATCATGCACCTCTGGGGACTTTTCCCTGTAATCCCTGTGATTACTCAAGTGCTAATTAGAGAACCCGTGGAGTATCCAGGATATTAGCCTTTAATTCTTATTTCTTCATCCTTGTTTCTTTTTGCTCATTTTCTATCATTTTGGCACTACCCATCATCTCTCATCCACAGAACTTGCCTGTCATTCAGAGAGCTTTCTGTTAAGAGATCTCTTTGGAGCATTCCACTCTCCTGGGGAGCTTCAATGACTCACCACTGCTATCCAGAGTCACAAACAAGTGCTTAGTATGACATTCTAGGTCCTTTCCCTCTTTTCAGTCTAGTCTTTCACTTCTCCTTTATACACTTTGCTGCTATTAAATGAACCAGTTTCCAATCCTGTAGAATGTTTTCAGTCCTCCCTAGTGTTTTTTTTTTGTTTTTTTTTTTTTCTTGCTACCTTGCCTAAAACCCTCTTTTGTTCACTTCTTGCTCCTGATCTTGGACAATCCCAGTTTGCCCTGGGTCCTTGTGATGCCCCAGGTAGAATGAGTGAGTCAGTCCTTCTCCTGGGCTTCTGCCTCTGCAACACCTGTGTTTCTTCATTTCTCACACTACATCACAGCTAGGACTCTACTGAGATTCCACCTGCCTTCTTCCTTTTTAATTCAGCACCCAGTGGGCACTCAAATCACAAAGAATGAAGTCAACAAGGAAGTACTTTAACCGCCTACTGTTCATTACAACACATTTTCCTTTCTTCTGACAATCCAGAAGGAATTCACATCAATCCAGCACTATGTACCAATTTCATCACCTCCCTGTCTTTAAAAAGATTTTTTTTAGATGTTGATAGACCTTCATTTTATTTATTTATTTATATGTGGTGCTGAGGATTGAACCCAGTGCTTCACACATGCTAGGCAAACACTCTACCACTGAGCCACAACCCCAGCCCCTCACCTCCCTATCTTATTTGTACTTTACAACTTCTCCATGCAGTAGTTATTACCTTCATCATACACATGAAAGCACCGAGGACCAGGGAAGTAAATCATTTGCCTCATGACTTTCTGCAAGTTTGGGGCCCAGGATTTAGCTGTTTGCTGAAAGTTGGAGTTCTGGAAGCCTAAATTCTGCTAAGCATGTGCTGATTGCATGAGTCTTCTTAATAAGGATGATAGGCTGGGCATGGAGGCTGTTAGCGGCATCTGAGTCACTCATTCCTGAATCAAGAGTTCAGATGTTTAGTGGAATTTCCCTTTTTTCCTGTCCCTGGTACCCTGATATGACTCAACTGGAGGGCACAGTAAGTAGGGAGCTCACAGTAGGTATGACCTCGAGGGTGGGGCAATATTTCTAAACCACAAGTAGCCAAATTATTTCCTTTTTCAGGAGGGATTGTTGCTGGTCAGGCTTATGTAGTCATCCATTGAAAACAATTTCAAAGGGTTTTTGTTTTTTCTTCTTTAATTAAATCTAAAGATAAGTGATTTCATGCTTACTTGTGTAGTGTTTGAGACACACTGCAGCTGTTGGGTAATGGGCCAGTCTGGGATCAGAGCGGACACAAACACACTTAGTATCTCTGTGACCTTGAGGAAGTTATTGAACCTCTCTGAGCCTCTGATTTCTCATTTAGAGAATGTGGTTGCTGGGAGGATGACCTGAGAGTATTTGTGAAAACAAATGCTGAGCCCATAGCAGCCACTCACATGTTTGTGGAATGTGAGGTCCCAGATCTAGACTTCCCTAATATTCATTTCTCTTGGCAATCCTGCTCAAGCATTGAAGTGCGTAAGCAATTCTAGAAATGGGTAGGCTATAAATTACAAGTAAATATTCAATGATGTATCTGATTACTTAAGTGAGGGTGCCTTTTGGGATTCTATTTCTCTGAAAAACATGAACTGTGGGGGAATGAAATAAAATGAAAGAGTAAAAGTCTTTTATTTATTTATTATCCTATATAAGATAGAGTAACAATTGGACCACTCTCATCTGAATCCCCTGGATATTTGTCGTTGGTGTTATTTTTAAATCTTATTTAAGTTTTTTAAAAAAATTTTATTTAAGTTTCTTGCTGTTATTTTTTAATTTTATTTAAGTTTTCTTATTTTATTTTAGTTTCCCACCCTAACCTATCGTAATTGCTGAATGTGAAACTCAGGAATTGCATTTGTGTGAACTCATCAGGCGATTCCTGTGAAGATTTAGACTTTAGGGTGGCTCAGATGCTTTTCTTAACCTTGTAAAACTTGCCAATAAGAGGTGCTATACTGGAGAGCTGATCTGCCTACTCTAGTCACACCTGCCTAATCCCCATTCCTGGCTTTCAGAAGACCCCAGGCCCATATTTGGCACTTATGGTGCCCCTTGCTGATTTCTGCAAGAAACCCCTCAGGCCTGGAGGTGATTCACCACGATGTGTTTTGGCAGGAAGGCAAGAGATATTAGACTTAAGCTGTCATTGCTGTGTTGTTTGCAGCACTAGGATTTTTTAATCACAGTTTATGTTTCAAAGCAAACAAGAAGATTGATTTTGATAATTGTGGTTTGATATCTAACATTGATTTTGATAATTCAGAAATTCTGATGGTCTCTACAGGGAAAGTGAGAAGGATGAACCTGCTCTGTTCTGGTGGAGAGTAATTAATTCAGGGAAACCCAGCTGTGCACATGAGAGGGCCATGGCATCTCTGGGTGTTGGGCCCCCTCTGCCTCACATGGCTTGGAGGCTCCAGTGGTCTTTCTACCTGTGCCTGCCTGTTTCTTGTCCTATAAGAGGTAAAGTCTGGGAGGGAATATGGTATTTTGCATCATTGTTTTACACAGCACATTAGTATAGACTTTAAAAGAAGCCTAAAAAAAGGTCATTAAAAACACTACATAACTCTAAATTTTAGATGATTTTGTTACCAAATAAAGAGATTTATTTTGGGCTGGGGTTGGGGTTCATTGGTAAAGCACTTACCTAGCATGTGATTTGCAGTACTACATATAAAATAAAATAAAGGTCCATCAATAACTAAAAAAATTTTTTTTAAATTAAAGAGTTTTATTCATCCCAACTGGAGGGCACAGTAAGTAGGGAGCTCACTCAAGTCCCCAAAATTCACCTCCATAGTGATGCTTCAGAAGGCCTCTGAGGTAGGGATGAGGGCGAAGGTGGGGGTCAGGAATGTGGCGGGTCCAGCAGCTGATGGAAAACCACAAGTAACAACATGGCAATCACGTATCTCCCACACGTGTATCCTCAGGAAGCATACTGTCATCCTTGGGGAATTTTGCCTCTTTTAAAAGAATCCACCAGAGTCTTGAGAGTTCTACATCTCACATCCTCTAATTTTGCTTTTTACATTACAAAACCCAGACTCTGTGACTTTCGGTTAATGATAGATTTGCAAATATCTCAGTTTTTTTTCTTTTACCTTTTCTTTGTACTTCAGTTTTTCCCTAAGTTTCTTGATTATGTCAGTTGAATTAGTTTTCAGACACTAGAAGGGGCAGGGAGGATAGAGAGGAGAGTTATCTAAGATAACAATAGGCTGTCCTCGGCAATAAGTTGTCAAGAGGCTCAACCATATTTCTAATAATTATTTTAACATATTTTGCATTGGTGTTAGTTGATATTGCTAAATTCCTTTATGATATGGGTTGCAGGTGGTGCCCTGAGAAGCTAACCTAGTTTGAACAGACATTTCAAAAATATTTGTAAAGTTAAAAAAATTTAAAAATAAGTAAAGAGACACATAGTTAAAAAAATCAAAGGAAAAACTAGACACAATACAAAGGAGAGTTTTTGCTTGTAATTTGGGGGTGGCAGGGAAGGATGGATAGGACAGCATTGAGGGTGCTTAGGGAAGCAAAACAATTCTGATATGTTACCAGTGGATACATGTCATTACACATTTGTCAAAACTGACAGAATGTCCACGCCGAGAGCAAACCCTAATGTAAATTGTGATGTTTTGTTAATGATGTATCAGTATTGACTCATTGATCATAACAAATATACCCCGCTAATGTAAGATGTCGTAAAGTGTGGAGGGGTGAGGGAATATGTGGGCGCTGTCTGTACTCTGCCCATTTTTTGGTAAACATAAAAAAAGCTAAAATACAAATTTAAAAGCAAGATAAAAAAGTTAAGATGCATTTGGCAAAAAAGTATTCGGAGTTCAAAAGCGTATATTGTGAAGACTGCTCCCCAGTCCCCAAGATTCCACCCCTGAGGCAATGATCACTGCCAGTTTCTAAAATATCCCTCCAGAGAGATTCTCTCCAAGTACAGATACATATCTGTGTGACAGCCTGCCTTGTTTCCATACAAATATTGGACTTATATATGCATTTCATTAAAAAGAAATAAATTATAACACTAACAAAGAACAGAGAGTAAAATAGGAAGCAAAAATCTACAAATGGTGGCAACAAACGTCAGGAGAGTTGGCAGCCAGAGTCTATTTGTCAGGTGACATCACCTCCCAAATGTCTTTGGAACTTCTTCTTTGTAATAGCCCTTTGGAGTCTGCAGGACAATTTGTTTTCTTGAATCTTTTTTTAAGAACACAGCCCTGAGGCCCCGAGAGCTGCCTGCACCTGAATTTGCCAATGTGCTCTCCCTGTTGTTTGCTTTTTATATAACAAAAAGCAAACCTACCTGTGACCCTCTCTTACTCCCACACTACATGCATTGTGGGATGAAAAATGTGGGTTCATGAACTCTTTTGCATCTGAGAAAATGAATACTAATATGGCAGCTTGATTTATTTCTGACATTTTTTTTTCCAGATTAAATTAAACAAACTCCAGGAAATGAAGACACTCAACCTATACTGTCCAATATAATAGCTACTAGTCACACGAGGTTGTTGAATACTTCCCACTTAATTATAGCCTATTTACAATCTACTTGTTACTTTTTTGGCCCATTTTCTTTCACTCCTCACCTTTACCTCATCTTTCTACCATACTCCACTAAGATAAAAGTGGCACGAAGTTAGGGATCTTTGTTTTGATTACTATGTATCTAGATCAGGATTTGCACAGTCAGGTGTGCCATGATCCATATCTTGGCCTATGTGATGTCATATGTTCAAAGTGTCAGACTACCAGTCAATGTGAAATACAGAAAAAATATAGTCTAGATGTGTTTGGGAAATAGGGACTGAGCAGTAACACCTTAAAGAATATAGGGAATAGTTGAAAAGATCTTGCTACCTTTTTATATAATTTATTGTATCGCGCAAATCTACATCTAGTTTTTATATTGCATAGAGTAGTAGGCTGAATAAGTCCCCTCTCCTGTCTCCTCCAGTGTCCAAAGATATCTGTGTCCCCTAATCCCAGGAACCTGTGAATATGTTACTTCACATGGCAAAAAACTTTGTAGATGTGACTAAATTAAGGATCTTGAGATGGGGAGATTATTCTGATTTATCCATATGGTTTGATGTAATTAAGTTTTATATTTTCTTTTCATCACTGTGACAAAATATTAGACAAAAAACAAAACAAAACAAAAAAAAAACAAACTGAAGAAAGACCTATTTTGGCTAACAGTTTCAGAGGTTTTACTCCCAGGTCTCTTGGCTCCATTACTTTGAACTTGAAGTGAGTCAGAATGATCATGGTAAACAGGCATGGTGGAGCAAAGTTGCTCACCTCACCGTATCAGGGAAGTGGTATGGAGGCTGAGGACAAGATACAGCCTCCACGGGCATGACCCCAAGGACCCAATCCCTTCAACTAGTTCTCATCTCCTAGTTTCCACCATTTCCCAATAGTCCATTCAAATTATGAACCCATAAATGAGTTAATCTGCTGACAAAGTTAGAGCTCTCAAGATTTACTCATTTCCTAAAACCTCACCTCTGAACATTGCTGCATTGGGGACCAAGCCTTCAACATATGAATCTTTAGGGAAATTTTCAAATTTGAACCACAACACAAGGGTCCTTATATGAGTGAGATGGGAGTGCAGTCAGTAGTAGATGTTGCAATCAAAGTGAGAGGGTGGGATGATATGAGGAAGGGGTCTGAGCCAAGGAATGCAACTGGACTTTGGAATATGCACAAGGCAAAAAATCAGATTCTTCCCTCAGAGACTTCAAGAGGAACCCAAAGGAACCAGGTTGGCTAACACCTTGAATTTAGTCCAGTAAGACTGATTTTTGGCTTACTGACCTCCAGAGTTATAAGATAATAATCTCATGTAGTTTTAAGTCACTAACTTTGTGGTAACTAGTTATAATAGTTAGTTATGGGAAACTAATACACTTAGTAATGCTTTTTAAATTTTGCAATAAACCTTTCTGTCACTAATCAATTAAAAAATGAAAAATCTGTGCTTAATGACAAATTAAAGGTTAGGGTATGTCTTAGTGATAGAGTGCTTGCAGTTCTAGGTTTGGAAAAGAAAAATTTGATAGCAGATTCCTGTGTCTCAGGATCATTCATAATTAATATATAGCTTGCAGAAAGTTTTGTCAACATTTATTACCCACAATAAAGGAGGGCTTGGTGACATACTGACCAGGAGAAGCAGAAGACATCCATTGACTTCTACTTCAAAAATTTATTGTATTTTTGAGAAGACTTGAGCAGAAAAATGTTCAGCTGTGTAACAGAGCCTCTTTGAAATTAAAAGTTACTTCTCAGCTTCCTGATAACTGCTTTTTTGCATCTGAATTTCCTTATGCTCAGCAGCTACCCCCTGGTCCCAGATGGGTGCCAAAAAAACTCCCAAAACCTGAAAGTGATTTATATATATATATATATATATAAATATATATATATATATTTATATATATATATTTTTTTTTTTTTTTTTTTTTTTTTTTAAAACTAGCACAGTGTGGCTAAACCTACTTATGTGTATTTCCTGCCCTTTGTCCCACTGAACTCCTGGGCCCTCTGAAGATGGAGATTTAAGACAAAAAGTCTCCTCTGTCTTGGTCAAGACTTGCTTTGAATAAACCTGTTTCCCTTCACCAACGTTGTCGGTCTCCAGAGCTTTAAAGGAGTTAGGAAGAGCAGTAGAAACTTCCTTCCTGTTAAAAGCTGTAGGAGGTATATATTTACATATCACTCAGTAAAGCATGACTTTTCATTTAGATCAAATGCTATTTCTTCTAAATTAATTTCCTTCATGTTCTCTGCCAAGTTTTCTTGCATACATACAGAAGTGAAGCAACTAATGTAAATTTGGTGACCTTTTTGTAGTTAACACATCTTCTGGCTGCACTTAGATTAAAATCAGTTGCAAATGTTTAATGAAAATACTCAATGAATGAAGAGTGAAAATTTTTAGTGTTGGAAAATTTTCAATAAATTACAGCTATTAGGGCTGGGGAGATAGCTCAGCTGGTAGAGTGCTTGACTCGCAAGCACAAGGCCCTGAGTTCGATCCCCAGTACCGCAAAAAAAAAAAAAAAAAAAAAAAAAAAAAAAATTACAGCTATTAGAAACAAAATTGCAAGTGGAGGTCGACTGGGGTATCAGTAAGAATTTTTAAATAGGTGCTCTCATTTGTGAAGATCTATAGTCTTCTGGGTTATCCAGATAATAAATCATCTTATTACTGAAGTAACAGCCTTTCTTTCAGGGCCTGGATTGTGTTGGTACTTACAGTGAGTGGCACAGGTGTCAAGTTGGTAAGAATTCCTCTAATTGTCCCAGGCTAATAGGAAAAGAATGGAGGAGGACATAATAAGTGGATGATGGGTTGGAGTCCAGAGAAGGTCACATGATGAGACAGTGGCTGATACAAGGAGGCTTCCCGGTACTTAAATAGAGAGAACTGGGGGTGGTGGTGGGGGCAGACAGCATGATTGCATTTCTCTCACTAGCTAGCTTTGTGTACAGTGAGTTAGATCCAGCAAAACAATTCAAGTCATCATGTTAAAATTATCATGTAATTTGGATTTTGTTGATATTGAAGTTTTGTCCATATTTAACTTTCAGAAGCTTGTTTTTTCTACCTAATTGTGATCTGCACATATTAAATAAATTGAGTCAGTAATGGGAAAACAAGTGATTTACTTCCTATAAAAGAGGTCTGTGTATCACTCATGTTTGAGAAAAACTATTGTCGATGTTGTTCAACTTGTTCCTCATATCAAAATAGACAAGACCTGCAGCTTGTGACTTGAATGGAGGACAGTGGGATGAAAGCCCCTGGGAGAACTTCATGCACAGGGATGAGGCCCCAGAAAACTCACATGGAGAAAGAAAGGGGCTCTGAGGAAAACGCGGAGTCACGAGATGGTATTCAGAAAGGGAAGAGGAGCCCTGTTGCCTGGAGTACCAAGAAGGAAACTCCAGGTTGGGCCTTGGAGAACAGAGAGACTCAGTGCAAGGAAAGATCCCCATCAGATGAGAGGTGGGACTGGTCAGCCCCAGAGATGAGGTCCAGAGTCCTGCATGGACAGGGGAGGATAGGCAACAGTTGTGGTTTGTTCATTGAAGGCTTTCAGTAGTGGAATGAAGAAAGCAGATTTGGTCTTCCGGGTAAAACAAAGTCATTGTTGGTCTATGTCAGAAAGACTAGTGGGTGGCTGAAATGCAAAATTATGTTTCTAGCATTACTGTCTGTCATTCAGTTTTTGCCAAAGAAATTAAGCACTAATCTCATTTTTGTAGTCATTTGAAATTGCACGAGTACATTGATCACAATTAAGCAATTTGTTGAATTTGTAAAACAAAAAAGTTAAAATAAAATTGAAAAGTTGAAAAAAAATACACAAGTCTTGCCTCTCAATCCCTTGAGACTCTGTTTTTGCTGATGTGCTAGTGGGTTAATGTGCTGTTACCCTTGGATCCTTCTGGCAGTGGGGATGTGAGACCTTCTTGTCCGATACAGTAAGAGGTGATTTGGGATGGAGGGTCTTAGTACTCTTTTGTTCCACAGTGGATGCTGAATTTGCCCAAGAGTGAATTGTGTTTTGTGCAAACCTCTGGCATACTTTGTAAAAGACAGGGTAACCATGACCTTGGGAAGTTCCCTGAGTAGACATGGGCTTCATTTCTCTGGCCTACCCAATGTAATTGTCTGGAAGACTCCTCTGTTGCCACCAGCATAGGTACCACCCTGGCCTTTGGGTACAATCTCTGCTGCCTCAAGGCCTGCTGGTCATCCCTTCCTGGATACTGGGCATTCTTCCACATTGCAGGACTTAGGACTGACAAGATGATTCTTTGACATGAGAAACTATCCCCTGGACTCCGAGGGACAGAGGGACAGGTCACTGTAGCCCAGGTCTTCTCCAGGGGCCTGATTTTCCTACAGGTATGATTCCTTTACTGAAAGGAATGAGCTTAAATTCCTGTTTCATCATCTCAGTGACTACCAGCTCTGGATATTCAAACACAACAGTCAGAACAAAATACTCCTCTTTTTTAATCTTATAATAATATACATTTATTGTAAGAAAGAAATCCTTGCTATGAAAATAACCAAAAAAAAAAAAAAAAAAAAACAAAACTCACATAATCCCACTTCCAAAGGGATTTCTATAAATGTTTTGTCATATAGTCTTTATAGTTTTCTAAATATAAAATTAGCGTCACCTTCTCCTGCTACTTTTTCTTCATATATCTAGCAAATACTTATTGCAAGGCCCTATATGCTCTTACTCACAGCAAAATGCAACACAGTCCTGGCCTCTAAGGAACTACCATTTGGTAGGGAAAATAAGACATTTCCACAAATATCGAACCCTGACTTCCGCATCTACAGAAGCAGCTGGCATGTTGCCCTGCTGGGTCCCAGACATCCACTGACCGTGAAGTAGTGTATGGTGGGATGCTGGCCTGGAGAGAGGTCATATGTGCACAGGGTGTTTAAACTTTTTTAAAACTGTCTACTTATTTATCTATTCCTTTATTGTGTTAAACCAAGTGTGTAAATCTGCCAGGAAGTAGACACAATTTTGGTTAAAAAAAAGCATAATAAAGTTTAGTATATTAACTGTTTGTAAGGGCAGAATTCAATAGTGTTAAGTATTTTCATATTGTTGTACAATGAATCTCTAGAACTTTTTCATCTTGTAAAGTTGAAGGTCTATACCTGTTGAACAACTCCCTTCTCTCCAGCTCCATGACAACAACCATTCTGTTTTCTGTTTCTATGAGTTTGACTACTTTGGATAACTCAGCCATATGCATATTCTTACCCTAACTTTGCAGAGAAGTAATTTTTGACCCCATTTTATAGATAAGCAATCTAGGACGAGAGCCCATATGCAGAGTACAGTCAGAACTATTCTTTCTCTCCTTCTCCTCCCTCTTTTTCCTTCTCTCTTTTTCCTCCCCTGTTCATTATCCTCTTGAGTTCAGGCTGACCTGCGCTGCCATTCCCCAGACCTCTTGCCAAAATGTTCAAACATCCTGCCTAGAAATGCTTCCTGCTCTCACAGTAAGAGAAGTCTCTCCGAACAAGTTTTTTGGCACCTTTCCTTCAGGTCCTGTCTAATTGACTTCTCTTTGGAAGGCTGGTAGTTCCCTATTCTTTCTTTTCTTAACAAAACTGTACTCATCTTTCAATACCAAACTCAAGTGTCCCTGACTCTTCCTGCTTGCTCTTTTATTTTCTTTAAGGAACATATAAATGCCTAACACAAGCTATATGGTTATCTAATTTGTTTATGTTGGCAAATTAAACCAGTGCACTGTCCAAGATCAAGAGCATTTCATTTTGCAATCCCAGAGTCCAGCACTGTTTGCTGAATTGTGACTTTCTCCTGTCTGAAATTATCCTGTTTTCTGAACTCTTTCTCTTATTTTTTGCCACCTCAAATTCCCACATCTAATTTCCAGCTCATTTCTTCTAGAACACATTTCCTAACCTCTTGCCTGCCCAATAGTTCCAATTTAGGTGTTTTTACTCTGTGTGTGTGTGTGTGTGTGTGTGTGTGTGTTTTAATTTTAATTTTAACTTTTAGTACTGGGAATTGAACCTAGAGGAAGGTCTTGCTAAGTTGCTTAGGGCCTTGCTAGATTTCTGAGGCTGGCCTTAAACTTGGGATCTTCTTACCTTGGTCTCCTAAATTGCTGGGATTACAGGAGTACACTAACCACTCTGGGCCCAAGTTTTACTGTTAATTCTGTGTTTCCTTAGGATGACTTTTACTTTTTTTCTTTTGGTAGGGAAAGCAAGTGTACTTTTCAAAACTCAGCATTAAATTGTAGAGGAAGGTGTGTTTCTGAAATAATTGTCACAAATTTAGGTTTTGTGCTGGAGGAGGGTCTCCTTCTGGAGGTCCCTAGCACTAAAAAAAGCATGTGGGTGAGAATTGGGCCAGTGGGTTTTTTTTATTGCACTTGCAGGCAGAGTAAGGAGACTAGAAACATCTCCAGGCTGGAGAAATGTTCTCACATCAAGAATTCTACCTGTTTTTCCTGTGCCTTGCCCCATCCCGCTGCATATGCCACTGGGGATTTTACATGAGGGAGGCCAGGGCATTGACCTGTGCGGCTGCACACTGTTTGTGCTGTTGCCCTGGACACTGGGATGACAACTGAGCCGCTGTCTTTTGTAATCAGCTCACCTGCTGAGTAATGGGCTGGCTGAGGGCCTCCTTGGCCTCCTGCCTCCCTGGAGGCATGGCAGCATTTTGTCTCTGAAAAGGAGCTGTGGGTCTGGTCAAGAACACTGAAGGAGTCTCCACCCTTCCAAATGTCCGAAGGGTAAATGGAAGAACCATCTCATAGAGTTGCTCAGAGGACTGTAGGAGCTAGTGCATTTGAGGCACTTAGCACGGTACCTGGCACATCAAACAATAAACATTAGTCCGTATTAACACAGTTGTCTTAGTCTTAAAGGACAGTAGTCCACCACACGCCAACTGGAGGGCCCAGGAAGACATGTAGTATTAGCCTGAGAGTTCAGGCAGATCCTGGCACTCAGCCCTGAGTGTCTGAGGGTGAATCTGCCCATCTGGAACCTGGGGATGGCTTTCTATCCTCCTGCTTCTTGGGCTAGAGAGGCAGGGAATAAAGAGCCAGAACATTCAGGCATCTGTTCTCCTCGCTACTTCCTACTTCCTTCCTAATCTTCAGCTTCCGCCACATCCTGAGGAAGAACAAGTAGCAGATGGGGAAATGTGGTTCTGTGGCAGCACCCAGCTCCCAGCGGCTGTGAGGCAGCCTGCTGGAGAGAGCCTGGTCAGGCCCTGGAGAGCCAAGAGAGAGAGTTCTGTCTTGGTTCTGGCTTGTTTATGAGATGGCAGGTTCCTGAGGCTGACAGCCTCTCCACCTCCTGCTCCTCACCCCTAGGAGGGTGGTCTTTCTAGACAGCAGGGGGTGGGGAGCTCTGTTCCTGCTGCCAGTCTGCTTTGACTCTGGCACCTGCTCCTCCTGCAGGGTGGTGCTGCCTGGGGATTTTTCATGACACATGACTCTCCTAGGTTATTTGGGGATGTGGGACTTGGGTATGAGACTGCAGAGCCTGCTTTCCTGGTGAGGTCACTGATCCTTGAGTTATTACCTTGCTTTCCTTGGCCTGAGCCAGCAGTTAGATTGCCTTGGAGGAGTGTGTGTTTGTGAAACAGCCAATATCTGCCTAGTAACACCCAAACAGGCTGGTCTCCATCAGACCCCATCCCTCAGCAGTGCTTCAGTTCTCTGGGTACCTAGCTTTGTCACCTGCTTCAGAATGGAGGGGCTGGAGCATGGGTGAGGCAGAATGGGTAGAGACTGGCTTCCCCCTTCTGGGCTTGGAGCAAACAGGCAGTGCCTCTGGTCTCCTGGGCCAATGTGCTTTGTCGGTTTCATCTGAGGGCTAATTTTGCCGGTGGGGAATGTAGGCAAGAGGCCAAGGGCAGCACTTGGCAGCAAGCAGGCAAGCTCCTGGAGAGAGAGTTGTTTGAATTCAAACAAGTAGTCACCACCCTCCACTTGTGAGTCACTGGCCGAAGCAGCCTGGTAGGGCATGTGGCCACCTTAGGCTTCAGGCACCAGCTCCACTTGACACAGCAGGAAGCAGGTAACCTGGAGACCCTGTCTGACAGTCACTGAGGAGACTGGCCCCTGGACTCTGAAGACTATTCTATTTTCAGTCCCTGGCTAGCTCTTTAGCCCTCACTCCTGACTTGAACTGCCTGAGTCATTTCTCCCCACGCCAGCTCTGCTTCTTTCTGAATGGAGTGGGTAATCATAACACCATATGTTAGAAGAGTAATTCACAATGTGCAAAGCCCTGTTATGTACTAGCTCTCCTGTGATCTTTCATCAGCCTGTGAGGTTGACTGGGCAGGTAATTTAATTCATGTTCACAGATGAGGCAAAATAGAGACTTGAAGAACCTCAAGTAGATTTACCAGTGAAACTCTTTCTCTACAATAAATGTGGGACTGGGCCTCTGTACCTGACTTCCCACCTCTATGCTATCCAGGGGGCTCATGGTTATTGGGCTGAGGGGGTGCAGACACCCTATAGGACCACCTGTCAGGGCTATTTCTTATCTTCTTCACAGAGGATGTTTGCTTCTGGGTGTGTTGTACTTTGAATCCGAAGAATTTGGATGCTGGGGAGAAGTCAGTCTCTAGACTAGATGGAGGAAGCAGCCTGCAGTTTTCTACCATGGGGTCTCCAACCTTCCCCTTTATCATCATTCCACCCTTCCATTTGGCTTCTAGTACATAAGGAAACCTCATCTCCATTTTCCATCTACTTACACTAAGGTACAAATGACTGATAGTCTGGCTTACATGACGGGCACACTCAAACATGTTGTCTTCAAGAGGACAGTCCAGAATTTTAACAACTGGCAGAGCATAGGCAAATGACCAGTGCCAACAGGGGGAGGTAAGGGGTGTGCTTTGGGGAACTCTTGGCATTGACCATTGCATGGAATACTCCTGCATTTTCATAGCTGTGTATCCATATTGGTGCCTATCATCTGCATGTCAGTTGATATCTTTAATCTTTCCCAGGACTTTTGGAGGAAGATATGACATTTTCTTTTCAAATGCTGAGGAAGCTGAGTCTCCACGAGTTCCACAGCATCTCCAGCTCGCATAACCAGAGTTTTGGGCAATCAGGGCTTTAGAGCATGGTGCACCCAAGACAGATGGCCCCAAATGAATGGAGGAGGTGGGATTCCTGATGGCCAGAGGACACTGTGAGGGATTGGGTCCCACCAGAGCGTAAAACACACAGTGTGGGGGAAACTGGAACAAGGAACAGAGGAGGTAGGGGTGTGTGTGTATGACTGAGAAGATGGTGGGTGGGTGAAGGGGAGATTGGGAAGTGGACACTAAGAAACTGAGAACAAGCTGGCCTTCATCCACAGTTTTGCTGTGGCCAGAACTAGTGTCCTGAAAGACACCAAGAGACTATTTTCATAGTTCATGTTGCCCCTTGCCCTTTATCTGAATGCTGTTACCTTGGAGCACTCCATGTGGTATGTGTGATTTTGGAAATGGCAGTGTCTTACTCATCAGGGGCTGCTGCTGAACTCCTGTTGTTCCTCCACCCCTTTGCCAATCACTCAAGTGCCTGGATAGGTCGAATCCTTAGCTCAGTAGAGTCCAACATCAGTAAAGTGGGTTGACATTGAAGTGGGGTCTTTTCCTGAAGAATGCCCTGGGGATCCTGGGGTTAAATAGGAATTTCAAATTGCTTCTTTGTGAATGGAGCCCCAAACATTGGTCAGCATTTGCTCAGAACTTTGGTTACCCCTGCCTATTTGGGGCTGGGCAGGATCCAGATACCCTGTCCTTTTGGAAAAGCACAGGACCCTCTTAGGTTCACAAATAAAGCTCTGGTCACTTGGAAAAGGAGGATTAGATTCATGGCAACTGTTCTTCTTTGGGTCAGCCCAGAACTGGGACATAGCACCTTGGTCTCCAGGAGCGTTATGGGGAGTGCCTGTGATGTGGGACTCTACAATGCTCTCAGTTTGGATTCTCTACAGACCCCCAAAAGGGAACAGGAATGAGGTAGGCACAGGTTCAGGTACCATGTCCACGATGGTGCCAAATGGCAGATTTCTTCTGCTACTATTGCCAAATCTTCCTACCTCCTCCCAACAAAGGGTATTAATAGGCATGAGCCCTGTTCCAGGTCCAATGTGACAAAATGACAAATTAAGTGTGGAGGCAAGTGGCCTAGGCTGCAGAGCAAGATCTCTTTCCCTGTGCATCATAGTGATGCATTTGCCACAAACCTCTCGGAGCAGGCTGACATTGTGATAAGAAATTAAAAACAAAATGCAAATTCTAATCCTTAGAAGAATCATCTTTGCCTGTATCTTTCCTTGCTTGTCCTTCGGTCTCTGCCAATTTAGTGTCAGAGACAACGTGTCACAAGATTCCTTTTAAAATTGGGCTTTGGCTGGTGCTGCTTTTCCTACCCACTGCCCATCTGCCGGCTCTACAGGCAACCTTGGTGCTGGGTAGGGTGGGGGAATCGCTGAAGAGCTCTCAAGTAAGAACTGAAACATTTGACTGGCCCTGATCCTAACAGAGGCAATGTTATTACCCTAAATGTCCTGGAAACCCTGTTGCCTCTGGCATGAGAAGACTCCTGGGTTGGTCATTCCCGGACAGCCGTCTGCAGTGAGCCTTGGCGTCCTTCTGCAAGTGGCTGTGATATGAGTCATGGGGGCCATATCCAGTAAGGTCAAACATGGTGGGTACACAGGAGGAAGTCTGCATCTTCCCTGATCAGCAATGAGAGGCCAGTAGACTGGGGATGACCACTGGATCCCCTAAAGTTTATGATGGGAACTCGGGTCATATTAGCAAGGAGGACAGAGAGACCCTAAGAGGTCAGGTCATCTAGTCAGGGCCTCATCAGCAGAGACCCTGGTATTAACTGCTTGGGCATGGCCTGTAATATCAAAACCAGACATTGCCTTAGGATGGAAAGAACATGCTAGATTCTTTCTTACCTTCCCTTTATTTTTATTTCATATAAAAAAAATTATCCCTCTCATTTCAAAGAGCAGTGAAGTCTAGATCCATAAGTCTTTCCCTTTGTAAAAAATCTTCCTCTTGTTCAATGAGGGAGTCTTAGACACACTCTTCTGGTGGTTTATTAATGTCACAAAGCACACTTTATTTTTATTTGAATTTGCCAAATGTTCTATACAAGGCAAATACTTCACCATGAAATATTTAAATTAAAAATAAATAAGTTCATTCCATCCTACATAGATCTTCAGCTGCCACATACAAATAAAAGACATCAGTTATAAATTAAATAAGTTAAAATAAATAGTTGTAGGAGACTGTGTGGTCCAGCAAGATCACCTCTTTGTTCCCTTTGTTCTGGACCCCAATTTCTATGCTGTGTAAGACACTGGATAGTTCATTGGGATTAGCCCCTCAGTGAAAAAGCCCTTGAACACAAGTTTCCAAATCATGTTTGGATGCTGGGGTCAGGTGCTCAGAGTCTAGCACAGTGTCTGAAGGCAGAGATCAGCAAGGTGAAAGCTCAGAAGCCCAGGCCTCTTACCCACCACCACACCTTCTTGTAATTTACCCAGAGATACAGAAACAGGAAATTCAAAGAGCACAAAGCAAGACATACCACAGTGAAGCAGTCAGAAATGTCAGTTGAGTCTGAGATGTTGAATGGTCAAACTCTACTTTGTACCAAGACATGGCAATTTCTAACACAGTCACAGGCTAAATTTTACCACAGAATTTCTGATTTCATTAAATAGGTTGAACTAATTTAAACCTCTTAATTAGAAAACAAGCCTTCTGGAGTCAGAGTTCAGGTCACAGATGAGGTCTATTCAAGGCCTGTCACTAATCCCCTTCACAGGCAAGGCATTACTCATCAATCACTGCACTCTTTTAGCTCAGATCCCTCCTCCATATAGCACTCCAGACAGCCTCTACCAATCCATTAGTTTTAATGCTTGAGACAAAAATTCATTACTAACCCTAGTCCTTCTCTATGTACTGAACTCTTTCATGTGAAGGAGGCATTGAAGCCTGACACCTATGTATCTTAGGTGCCTTCAGACTAATCATTTAGTCTTTTTGAACTGGTGTCTATATATAAATGGATAAAGCCACCTAACTCAGCTGTTGGAAAGATTAGGATAATTTGTGTAAAGTGCTCAGTATCATGCCTGGCACACAGTAGGCATTTAATAAATGATAATTATTATTACCATTATTATTATGGGATAATTTTAAGGCTACTGATGTTGAAAATGGAATTGATAATGACATTTCCATTGACAGAGGACAGCATAATATTATATATTAGGTCAAACCATATGCAATGGGTATTTGACTCCTTTTGACCTCTAGACTAATATGCAATGGTCTAATTCATTCAAATCACTTATATGTTCTAACTTTATCAGACTCTTTGCTTCATGGTTGTCCCCAGAGACATATGCCCACCATTTAAAAAGTTCCTCAAATCAGTTGCTAGTGTAAGCACAGCAGGGAATCTGCTGAGGGAAGTTGAGGACTTGATGACTAATCCCACTATCTTGTGTCTATTCACATAACCTCTGGAACCTCAATTTCCCTATCTATAGATTGGGAATAATTGTGTTTTTTTTTTTTTTTTTTTTTCAAGTGGGGCTTTGTGATGATAAGAAGAGATAATGGCTGGGAAAGCACTTTTGAAAGTTAAAAATCGTTGTACCAAATCAAGGTATTGTTAATTCTACTAGATTATGCCACTTAAGAAAACATTAACATTTAATTTTAATCTTTTTCTATAGAAAAACTGCACATAAAAGAACAGAGAATTCATGCAATCATGCCAAATGACCATCAGAACTGATTTTGATGACACTGTCAAGTAGATATTAGAACTATTCAGTAAATACCTAGTGCTTTGTCCTTAAAATTTGTACCTCATCAAGGTGAAATAAACATGAAATGAGAATAGTGAGAACCATGGGGTTTACAAACCCCTCAAATGTCAAGCTTTTACATTCATGTCAGAAATTATACATTTTGGAAAAGCCCACAAGGAAAACAGAGGAATTGCCTTTGTTCTCCCTTGTTGTTCTTTAAAATGGGCTGGCAACGTTTGCTTTTGGTATAGTTATGCCTAAGGATAGGGAAATAAACTTTTTGACCTCCCAAAGTAACTTTCAGACCAACAGTTTTATTTTTCCTTCAAGGGACTGTTCCTTTTCCATGCCCAAAGCTGGGGTGATCAGTTAGTGAGGGAGAATGATGTTCGGACCAGCTACTAGTACTGGTGAGTGTGGCTCAGTCCCAATCCTCAAGTTTTCTTCCCTTGTCCTGTGAACCTCAGCCAGTGCAAGGCACCTGGGAAGGGTCACCTTTAGTCGGCCTCGAAGGCGCTGTTGGTGGCTCCCACATATTCAGACTTCTTCTTGTGCCTGGTCCACATTTTTCGGAGGATGCCAGGGACACCACAGGAAGCACTGCCTGTCAGTGGCAGGGAAGCCTCCGCACCCTGAGGGAGAGTTGGATACTCTTCCGTCATCTTCTTGAGATGTCTGGATCTAAAGAAAAGCCGGGGGTGGGTAAGATAATCACTTCACTGAGTCGGACCCTCTCCTCCTCTGCCTCTCCATCCTGTGATCGAGCTCTGCATAGCTGAAGGAGTTTTTGTGGAGACCCACAAGGAAATGTCCCCCTGGGGGAGGCTCCCATAGGGCAAGGGAATCTCAAGTTCGGCTCCTATCCCAACTCCTTGGGGTCTGACCTTGTAAAACCTCTATTTTCCCACCCCTCTTCACTTCCATGTGAGCGATATTGCTGGAAAGGGTAGATGATCCAAAGCAACTACTACAGAAAGAACAAGAACCTGTGGGTTGAATCCTGCTTTCCACTTACTGAGTGACTCAGGTAAGTGACGTAACCTTTATCAACCTGTTTCCTCTTATGCACAGTGGGGATAATTTCACCTAGTTCCTGGGGCTTTTGTGAAGAGGAAAATGAGATAATTAAGCATCCGTGCACATGCACATTGTAGACCTTTAGGAAGTGTTCATCTCCTCGGGTGCTGGAAAAAAAGGGATTTTTACAACACCCAGGGTCCAGGAACAGGAAGAACTGAGTTTAAAGAGAAAAGAGTCATTTGAGAACCCTTTGCAATGCAGCTATGTGGACCTGAAAGTTGGCCTCTGTTAAGACACAGTGATGTTTTTGCTGGTTTATTTGAACTGTCAGCAACAGCTATCACCACTTAGAAGGATTTGTTAACTAGAATGTAATACAAGCCAAATGACGGTTTTTTGTTTTTTTGTTTGTTTTGTTTTTACTTTTCTCCAGCTAAGTCCCAATACATTGAATGACACATAATTTTTTTTTTTTTTTAAACTAAGGATTGAATTCAGGGGCACTCTACCACTGAGTCATACCCTCAGCCCTTTTAATTTTTTTTTTGTTTTGTTTTGAGATAGGGTCTCATGAAATTGTGGAGGTTGGCCTCAAATGTGTGATCTTTTACAATTTATGTTTAAATATGAGTTTTTTCCTCCTAAAATCACGTTAAAATTTAATTCCAATTATGAGACATTAAGAGATTGGGTCAGACAATACTTTTAAGAGATGAGTAGGGCCCTGCCCTCAGGATTAATTCATTCCTACAATTAATGGGTTATCTCCGAAGTAGGTATGCCATAAAAAAATTTGGCTAGGTCTCTTGTATGTTCCCTGCCTCTGGCCATGTGATACCATGTGCTGCCAGGGGCTCTGCCAACAAAAAGGCCATCATCAGAGGCAGTTCTCTTGATCTTGGGCCAGAGCCATGAACCAAATGGCTATTTTCTTTACAACTCACCCAGTCTGCAGTATTGTGTTAGTAGCAGAAAAATAATATATAATGGACTAAGATGTGGTCTTTTGGATGTGCAGTGAACACTTTCCCAAGAACACTGTTTCCCAGTTATTGGGTTGGAAATTTCTTGAAAAATGTTAACTGCAGTTTGAGCTAAACTCTGAGCACATGATTTCACTCAGTTCTCACAATTACCACTGGAGATGGGTACTCCTGTCTTTCCTGCTTTTTTGCTTGTTTTTAAATAGATGAGAATGTAGGGGGCAGAATAACTTGCCTGAAGCTGGAGTAGGTTGAGCTGCTAGGCTAGGAAGCAGATCTGTCAAAAAGCCCACTCCCTTCATCCTCCCCTAACCACTTGCCTGCTATCTGCAGTGTGGAGAACAGTAGTGGGGGCATTGACGTCCCCACTGAATTGCAGACTCTTGCTGTCTTCATGCATTGAAGGCAGTGAGAGGGCACTGGGGCAACAGACACTCCAGCTACCCTAGCTGCTGGCTCTGGATCAGAGTGAACAGGAGCACTGGAGTTATAGTTTGGTTTGAAATCACTGTATTTTATACATTTCTTTACCTATGGGCAGGGCCCCCTAAACGAATTCATTGGGCAAACGGGAGGTTTGGAGCATGGCTTGCAATTACGTTCATCTAATTAACCAAAAACCCTCCCGAGTGACAATTCTCTAAGCCTAAGGAGTGGTGTTAATGAAGTGGAAACCATGAAAAACATTTCAGCTTAATCCCAGGGAAATAGTTGATGAGGCACTACCCAGACCCAGGATTATGGCCCTCATTACAAGGTAATCTACAGCTGGCAAGGGTTTTTTTAAAATACTTTGAGAGTCAGAAAACCAGGCCACCTGCTGCTCTTCTGCACAAGACCAGGACCGGGTGGGGAGCCCTGCAATTGGCAGGGCTGGAAGGTACAGTTCTTACCCTCTTCCTAGAACAGTTCCATTCTCTGAGCCTGTGGCTACCACCTCTGCTGCAGCTGGAGATTTCACTGAGATCCGGGCCACTGGAGGAATCTGTGTTGTGAGGAAAGGAGAAGGAATTGAGTATGTGTCCATATTCTCACCCTGGGAGCCATTTGAAAGGGGGATGACTGGAGAGACTACTACCTACCTGGGCAATAGCTTTTACCCTTTATCCAGCATCAGATGCCCCTAGAGGCCTTGTGATAACTGTGCTGGGACCCACCTCTAGTGTCTGATTCAGCAGATCTGATAGATACTTGGGCATCGGCATTGCAAACAGTGTCCCAGGTGCTGCTAGTCCTGGGATCCCACTTTCAGAACTACTGGCCTAGAGACACTTGAGAGAGTGCCACTCAAACTTACATGAGAGCTGTCACCCTCCCACCTTCATCATCTGTGTCAGTTGTCAATGTCCTGCAGATTCTTGCTTTGAATAAGCTGCCTACACTATAGTCAGCCTCTCTAATGGTTCTGTAGCAGCCTTCAAGGGACAGTCATCTCAGATCTCCTTATTTGTTGATTAGAACTGCTACCTTCCCTACACCCCTCCTGACTCCAGAATTGCCAGAACTTTCCACAGCAGGGCAGATTGAGGCCAACTCTGCAGTCTGCTCTTGAAGGCTCCACAACACTGGATTCAACCTTATCTATGGCAGCCTAGCCTTCTGTTATTCCCCATGTGTATCATTAGATCCACTTCCTGTTCCAGCAGGAGTGGGCCTGCATTCCTTAATACTATTCACAGCTCTGGATCAAGTCTTCATCTCTGCCTGCCCTTCAAGGCAGCTTTTTCCAGGAAGCCTTCCCTCACCCTTGTGGTCCAAGTTGCTCTTTCTCTGTCTCCAAGTCTCCTGAGCACTGTCTATGTGACACATTATGGCATCCCACCCACTCCTTTTATGGTTCTCCACTTGCTTCACATGTTTGTCCAGTCTCTTGGTCTATAGAAAGATTGAATAGTGAATGGCAGAGTCTGGGACTTAACCCATTTGGTAGCCCTGACTCAGCCCTTCCACAGAAGATGGTAAGGACTCAGGAGCACGTACTGAATTGAAAATTAACTGATGGCCTAACCAGAGCTAAGTCCAGAGGTTGCTTGTCAAAGGACACACATTATGCTTTGTTCTTCCACCCCAAGTCAGGTCAAAGGTTTCAAGTCATCACATTCCTGAAATTGCTGGGAAATTCCAGGTCAAGGGCACTGCTGTTTGCCACCTCCTTCTCTCCTGAGCTGGCCAAAGGTTGTAGGCAGAGTTACTGTGCCACCTTGTGGTCCCTCCCAAGCATTCCCTCCCCATGTGCCAGTGGCCATGCAAATGTACAGACACCACTGAGCTTTGGAGGAAAAGTCCTTGTTCTGAACTCCTTTCCCCCACTTTCCTTAGTCCCATCTCACCCCGTTCATGTCACTATTTACTCAGATTTAATTGCATGGGTTCTGGATTGCTCTCCTGCCCTAGGGTAATGAAGCTCTGCTGAACTGTGGGAGTCAGCCCCACTGTTTCCAGGCTTGGAGGTAATGCTGCCTCTTCCTCCTTTTCATCACTATCACCTCCTTATCATCCCCATCACTACCCTATACCACCCCAGCTTCTTCTGGCTAGATACTGCAACTGCCTCCCTGCCAAGTGTTCTGTCTGAGGGGCAGGTAGTCCAAGGTCATCAGCTACTCTCTTCCCCTTAACCTTGATCTTTCTCTGACTCAGCCAAGGGCAGCCATTCTGTCACAACCTGAGGCAGCAACTGCCCAGTCACCCCACTTTTCCCTGTGTTTAAGATTGGAGAAGCCCTACCCCAACCCAACAACAACTTTCCCCATCCCCTCCTTTGTGTGGTTTTCTTAGTATACTGACAACTTAAGTGAGATTCCTGGATTAGGTATCCTGCCCAGATCAGGAGTGATGAACCCACATCTCTGTCCAATTTGTTCCGTAGAGAGGAGAGACTGGCCCAGACAACCTGTGGGGTCTCTTCTACTTCTCACATTGTACCATGAGAGCTGACACTGAAAGGTCCTGGGGTGCCTGAGCTGACTCACCTCCAGCCACTGCTGACCCTGCTAAACCAGAGGGAACCCGGCATTCAAACCCAGAAGATGACATAAGAGAGAGATGTGGAGATGTACCACCTGATTCCTGTTCAAGGAAGGACAGAGGGTGAATAGCAGAAGGCTCTCAGCTTCTTCAAGTGTACCTCAGCTGCAGAGGGTCACCTTGCCCAAAGGACAGATGGAGGGAAGAGGGAACATAAAAGCTTGACCATTTTGGCCCAATTCAAATTGATGTGGTTGGGTAATGCTTTTCCTAGCATTCCCCAACAGGAGATGTTGGATTTGCATCATGGTTCAGCTACTCCCTCCACCAAACCCTGCTTCCTCATTACTGTTACTGGTACTGATTCCTAATATGCATCTTGCACCTCAAACTCCAAATCCCAGAGTCTGCTTTGAGGGAACTTGACCTCTAGCAGATGCCCCAGAGGTGTCTCTGTATTGAGATGACTGGTGGTCATGGGCTTTCAGACTGAAGACTAAGCCCCAATGTAATGATATGGGAAGGTGGGGAGTTTGGGAGGTGATTACACTTACATGAAATCATCAGGGCAGAATGCCTATGATGGGATTAGGACCCTTATAAGAAGAAAAAGAGATTTCAGAGCTCTCTCTCTCCATGAACTCATGGAGGAAAGGCAGCCATCTTCACTTCGGGAAGAGAGCCCTCACCAGAACCTGAATCTGCTGACACCTGATCTTGGACTTCCCAGCCTCCAGAAATGTGAGGAAGGGTTATTTCAATCCCCAAATCTATGGTATTTTTTTTTATAGCAATCTAAGCTGATTAAGACACTAGTGTTTGAGAACCTTATATCTCTTTATCCCTAATGCTGCACCTGGCATAGGTATGTTCACCTGGAGGGGCCTATGCTAAAAGCCAGTTTTTTCCCCCATATATGAAATGTCGGTTGGGTCACAGTTTCTGATTCCCTAAGAACTAAATTTCTGGCAGAAAAGAGAAGCAGTCAGTGATGTGCCCCAAGCACACAAAGCAAAGTCAACTAATAGCTTTTAGGAGCAAAGACCTGTTATGCTTTTCTAATAATCTTCAGGCCTGAGCAAAGGACACTTAGTCTCTCTTTACAGCATGGGAGAAACAGACACGGTAAGAAGTTTAAAGCACAACAGCTCTAACTAACCAGGCTTATTTTTTACTTACCAGTGATTTTCCATATGCTCGATTCCCACACAGATTTGATGCTTTGGGTTCAGAAATCCCCACTGTGAAGTTGAACAGAGAAGATATTACTCAGTAGTACTCAGAGTTCTGCCTCCCCCTGGTTCTGCATCAATTATTTTTTTAGCCAATCAATCACAGAAAGAAATTTCTCAAGCAGTAAAACCAGGCAGTAAGGTCAGGTTATGGAAACTGCCAAGCGGGGTCACCTGCATCCCTGTCATTCTTCTTGGGGCAGGGGGCAGGGACTAGAACTAAGATCTACATACCATCAGTGTGTCAATGTAGGCTCATCAGTTGTGACAAACATATCACTTTGGTGGGGGATATTGATAGCTGGGAGAGGCTGTGCATGTGTGTGGGTGGGAGGGGGACATATGGGAAATCTGTACACCTTCAGCTTAATTTTACTATGAAGCTACCACTGCTCTAAAAATAGTAAATTTCTAAAAACCACACATGTGGAAGCACTTAGCACTATGTCTGCATGCAGAAAGTGGTCAGAGAATGTGCCCTCAGCTCCTTCTTCTTTTCTAAGGTCTCACCTCAGGTCATGAGAGGGTAAAGAGGTTATCAGGTCTCTGAACCTGGGATCAATTTGGTAACATGGAACCTCTGGACAACTCTCTAGAAATGAGCAGAGAGGTTATGTCTACAGTAGGAAGTACAGCCTATATAGTGGAAGAACCAGAGTTAATTGGATCAGAATTCTGAGATATTGGCCATATAAGATGAATTATATCAGAGAATCTTCTAATACTTTTATTCCAGATGCCCCAATCTACTTGTAATTTCCATGAAGCCTGCAGCTGCTTCTTCTTTCTTTCTTTTTCTTCTTCTTTTGTTTTTCTCTTTTGCATTACTGGGGATTAACCTGTTGACACTTACTCTACTACTAAGGTACATACCCAGCCTTTTAAATTTTATTTTGAGACAGGGTGACTAAGTTACGGAGACTGGACTCAAAATTAGTGATCCTTCTTCCTCAAACTCTGAGTAGTTTTAAATGTTAGATGATCATGTTGTTGGTTGGAATTCTCAGAAGTACCAATTCATGAATTATTTTTATTTTGCTCAAATAAACTCTACAAAATTTTTATTTATTTATTTTGCTTTTCTGGGATCAAACCAGGCCTTATGTACCGAGGTAAGCACTCTATCAGTGAGCTATATCCACAACCCCAACTCTACTAAACTGAATTGATCTAAGGGGGTTTCCTTTAAACACTACTAATATAAAACTATAATGAATGGTATCTGGCATAATTAATGATAGTGGCTTATAGCTTTGTCTCTGTGAGCCAGGTACTGTGCTGAGCATAATTCACATGAATGCAGTGAGCCCTCCATATCCACAGGTTCTGCATCGGTGGATTCAAACAACTACAGATTGAAAATATTTTTGAAAATGTATCTTTACTGAATAGATTTCTTTCTTTTTGTATCAGGGATTGAAGGGATGCTCAACCACTGAGTCACACCCTCACCTCATTTTATTTATTTATTTATTTATTTATTTTTGAAACAGAATCTTGCTAAGTTGCTTTGGGCCTCACTAAATTGCTGAGGCTGGCTTCGAACTTGTGATCCTCCTATCTCAGTCTCTTGGGCTGCTGGGATTATAGTGCCTGGCTGAATAGACTTATTTTCTTGCCATTATTCCCTATGCAATATAGTAAAATAACTTACACAGCACTTATATTGTACTAGGTATTAAAAGTAATCTAGAGATGATTTAAAGTATGCCGGAGGAGTATAGGTTATCTGCATACATGACACCCATTTTATATAAGGAACTTAAGCATCTGTGGATGTTGGCATCTGGGGTGGGTGGTCCTCAAACTAATGCCTCAGGGATACCAAGGGACAACTGTATCTCATTTAATCCTTATTGCAACACTAAAAAGCAAATATAATAGTTTGTACTTTCTAGTTGAGGAAACTGAAACTTTAGGGAGCCATAACAATTATGATGAAGCCATTATGGAGTAGTTAAGAGACTTCTTTGGTGGTCTTGCAGGTCTTAGGAAGCTTGGCCAAGGGGCCCAGCCTGGGAAGGGATGGCATTTTCCAGGTGGGGAGAAACAGGAAAGGTAGCCAAAGAGAGAAAAGTGCCAGTGAAGGTCCAGGTAAGCAGAATATAATGGAGTATCACAGAATTACACTGCAGTTCAGTCTGTCTACCTGATTTATAGAATGGTGGGGACAGGAGTGTCACTAGAGGTGGACTGGGAGAGGTCAGCATGGCCTAGAGGGAAGATGGGCGGTGCTTAAAGCAGAGGGATGACAGGGAAGATTTCTGCTTCAGGAAGACCATAGTGGTAGCCTTGTAGAGGGAGGGGGACTGGATTCTGAGGCCGCTCATTGACAGTGTTCTCCATATACTTGAGATGCCGGGAATCTCTCATGTACCTTGAGGTAAGTACAATAGGGCAAGATGAGGACTATCTGTTTAGTAGTTGACACTGTCTGTGTTCAGTGTAGAAAGGGGTGGGGCAGAACAAGAGGATGTTAGGGACCTTACTGGGTCCAGACTTGCTGGAATGATGGATAGCTGTTCCAGCAGAGAAAGAAACTTTCAATTTGTCTGAGCAAGTCGGTTCTGAGGTGCCCTGGCACATTTCATTCAAGTCCCACAGACAACTGATTTTCCAGGCCTAGGAGGTGGGAACTATCTCTTTTGTAGGCACTTGAGCCTCATGTTGAGAGCTTGGTCTTTGACTTCAGAGTCCTTGAGGTTCCCAAGGTTCCTCAAAGCATCTCTCTCCCAAGTGAAAAGGCCACAGCATCCAAGAACCTTTTCCTATGGTTCAGACAAAAAAGCAAGTCCCTAGATCCAAAATCCTCAGAGATATATAGCTTTCTGACAGAAGGGAGTGAAACTCAACACCTATGAATTGGTGTCTAGCCTTTATTTGGAGAGCATCAGGATATGGCTTTGTCACAGAAAAGCTCCCTCCTTTCCATCCTCTCTGGAATCTATCAGACTGGGGGAGCTGAAGAAATTGAATCAATGCCCAGTTCAATCTTTTTTTTTTTTTTTTAATTTAAATCTGACTAGCACATCCCTGCATGAGCTGTCACGTGTTGGGCAGATTCTTTACAGTATTGCTCTTGTCTTTCAAGACTGACTCAGGCAGTTCAAGTCGACACAAACTACTTAGAAAGGTATGAAAGTGACCCTAAAACTAGGTGGTTGGGAAGACATTATTCCCTGGGGGAAGGGACACTAGCTAGGGAATCCAGGGACCTGAGATTTCATCTTGGCTCTGTGGCTAACAAGCAGTGTGACCTTGGGTAAGTCAAAGAGTTTCTATGGTTTCAGTTTCCTCTTCCATGAATTAGCAGAGGGGCAACTGTGGTAGATCAGAGGTTCTCTGCCTCCAGTATGCACAAGAATTGTGTGTATGTGTGTGTGTGTATGTGTATATGTGCGTGCACATTAAAGCACAGATTGATGTGTCATAACCCTGAGGTTTCTGATTCAATAAAATTTGCATTTCCAACAAACTTCCAGCTGGTGCTGCTGCTCCCAGGACCCACATCTCTAAATCTTTTCTACTACAAATCATCTCTAAATCCTTGTTATTCAATCTGTTGTCCCTGGAGCAGCAACACCGGCATCATAGAGAGCTTGTTAGAAACATAAAATCTTGGAGCCCACCTAGTTCTCCTAAATTAGAATCCTGCATAAAAACAAGACTCTCAGGTGATTCTTTTGCACACTAATTTTTGAGAAGCATGGCTCTAAATTCACTTTAATTTGGTAGCAAATAGAAATATTCTGCCTCTTTTTCTTTCCACGCACATGCATCCACCCACTCACCTATACATAGACACAGAGAAAAATCTTATCTCCTCTTAATTTGCAAGGCAGATTGTGGTTTTCCTAATGCCTTCATCCACATACATATACATATACATATACACAATCACTTAACTGGAGAATATAGCTCAATTTGTGTGTTTTTATACATAGAGTTATAAGGGCAGGATCAGTTTCTTAGTGATCAAAGAAACCTTAGAAGTCTAGCCTAGCACTGCACTAGGGAAAAGGAAAACAAAATAACTGGACAAAACAAGAGGGTCATGGGTGGATGGGAAGTGAAGATGGATGAAAGGACGTACTCAAGGGAGTCATATTGCAGTTCTTATAAAATACAACATGTTTAATGCCCAAAAGTTTTGAGAAAGACATCCTCAACTTTCTATTGTGTATTTTTGGAGTTAAAATATGAATAACTACAGGTTGTAGGCATAACAGAAATATCCTAAACCAGCAATTAAAAGCTAAATGTCATCGTAGACTTGAGTGGGCCTCAGGCAGAATCCTACTTCACTGCTTGGGTGGAAGCCATTTAAAAAAACAGTATCCAAGGTAAGATTGTAAAGTTTCCAGTTTTCAAAACAGATTTGCCCCTAAATTCTTTTTATAGATTAAGTCAAATTTGGTAAATTGGTAGGGTTGGTTTTTTTTTTTTTTTTTTTTTTTTTTTAATTCCAGAGTTGGGACTCAAAGCCTTGAGATTGCTAAGGCAAGTGTTCTACCACTGAAGTACATCCCCAGCCCCACGGGGACAAGATTTTAAGGTGGTAGTGTAGGAAGAACTTAGAACATTTACACACACACACACACACACACACACACACAGCTAAGTAAATAATGTGAGTTTCCTTCACTTCACGTTTCAGGGGTCAAGGTTTTCACGTCCCAGATCATAAGGATTTGCATCCCTTGCATACAGCACTGCTCCCCGTGGAGCAAGATGGTAGAGAAGATCGTCTTCACTGTGTGCACACGCAGAAGCACGTGTTTTATAGGCAGGTGTTAAGCTGGGCTGCTGTAGGTGAGGCCCGAGATCAGGTGTTTTCGTAGGGGAAACAGCATTTGTGTCGGAAAGGCGCAGGTGTTTGTCACCTGGCGCCCCACACCGAAGGCGCTCCGCTCACCTGGCGTGATTGTGGCTGCCAAAGGGCCTTTGAAAAACGCCAGACAGGACGCGTAGGCGCGTAACCTGCTCTACGGAGGTCAGTGCGCGCAGCAAGGTTTAGGAACTGGGCCTGGGACTCACGTACCAGGTCTGGAGGGGGTTTTGGCTGGATGCGCCCCGGGAGGCCGAGCGTTTTGCAGCCTCCCGAACCTGCGGCCTTCGCCTGCGTCCCGACGGTCGCTACGGTGCGGCAGCAGCTCCAGGGGCCGGGACGTGTAGAGGTCCGACTCGATCACCACCTGCCGGGCGGAAGAGGGACAGTCAGCTTATTCCTCTCCCCCGACTCAAGACCTGCAGCCCCAGCACTGGAACTTTGCAAGATGGACCTTGTGTTGACAAGGAATTTTGTGAACTTCCTTACTCCAGTGAATGCAAGGAGCAGCAAGAAAAATTGTGTACAAAGCTGAATAGAAATGGTTGTTTTACTTGACTTCAGACTGTCAAATAGTGTCATGGTGCAAGGAAATGAAAGTTCTGGAGGTTGCTCTGCAGACTCAAGTCTGGGCCATCAAGACAACTGCCCCATGGCCTGAGGTGTTTTGATAAAACAGGACAGGCTATTTGAAAGGAGGATGGTCCTGGAAAACAGGGTCTTATGGTCTTTGTAGCTAAGTGGCCGACATCCTTGTTTATGCAGAGGAAAGTTTTTTGGATGCTCTAAAGGAAGACCTAGAGGACATGAGGTCCAATTGATTCTCGGGTTTTAAAAAAGAAAACAAGCAAACAAACAAAAACTGCTGGCAAAATGGGAGTGTTAACACAAATCTGTAATCCCAGCTACTTGGGAGGCTGTGGAAGGAGAATCACAACAAGTTCAAGGCCAGCCTTAGCAATTTGGGGAGGCTGTATCTCAAAATTAAAACAGCTAGGGATGTAGCTCAGGCGTAAAGTGCCCCTGGGTTTAATCCCTAGTATCACCAAGAAAAAAAAAATGTGTCATTACTGAACATAGTCTTTTTTTCTTGTTATTCCCTAAACAATACAGTATAACAACTGATTACATAGCATTTCATTGTTTTAGGTAATATAAGTAATCTAGAGATGCTTTAGAGTATAGGGGCTATGTGCATGGAAATACTACACCATTTCACATAAGGGACTCAAACTTTGTGAATTTTGGTATCCAGGGGGGTACCAATACTGAGGATACAGAAGGACAAATATACTTAAGTCACTGAAATAATTTACATGTAAAAACCTGAGACAAATAATAGCAGCCATTTTATCTTAATATCAGGAGTCATGAAGGGAGTCTTAGCAGTCTGGGCTCAGATCCTGCATATTTTATCCATATCCAGGACACTGGGGTCATTCATTCTGAATGTCCTCACTCCTTGAACCTCATTAGAACCTTCGATATTCTGCAGCTTTGCTGAGGTCTTCATTCACCCATTCACTTGTTTCTTCCTTCCACAGCTGTCCTGCAAGGGCACAGTCTGTACCAGATCTTGTGCTCACTGTGCATTTGTGAGTGAGACAGTTTCATCCCTTACAGTCTAGCCTTTGGCAGATCCCCTTCAGTTGTCCACACATAAACAATTCTGTTGCTTTTGGAGATGCTGAAGCAAAAATGAATTGGTTTTTTAAAATATGAGAACAGGGTAGTATTTAAACTCAGTGGAGAAAAATTAAATATTTAATATTATTGGAATAAATATCAGGCCTTTAGGGAAAGTAGATCTCTTTTCATTTCTGGAAATGAATACCAGCCAGATCAAAGCCATATATTAAACAACAACTAACACTAGAATCGAATATAGTTCAATAAAACATTTGTTACATATTATGGGGAATTATCCCTATGTTCATAAAACTCCTACAAATCAATAAGGTTGGAAAAAATAGAAAAATGAGGCAAAAATATGATCTGGTAATTGACAGTAGAAATATAAATGGTCAATAAGCATGAAAAGATACTGAACAACATTAATAATTAAATGCAAGTTAAGACAATAATTATTTTCCCCCAGCCATCAGGTTATTAATGAAGATAAAAGCTTCATTTGGGGTCAGGCCAATCTGAGTTCATACTCCAATTTTGACACTTAACAGTTATGTGGAAAGGGGATACTAATGCTACCCTTACAGAACTGAGGCATAGTAAAAGTCTGTCATTAGTAGGATTTTTAGTAGCACATTTTGTTCTTTTTCATGCCATATATTTATATACAGTCCTGAGAGAAGTGTAAGTCTTCTGAAGGCCAGATTTTTATGTCTCCCACAGAGGAAAATAAGAGAAGCTGTCATTGTTTGCTTTAGTTTTCCACAAATAGTCTTTCGCTTAAAAAATTGATATATCTGACATTTGATCTTAAATGGGTTATTCATTCTTCTTGGTTCCCTTGTAGGACCCAGATTTACCCATTCTGTGCCTTGGGAAAAACTGAAGAAAATTCAGGAGCATTTAGGATTCTTCACTGGCATTGAAAATCCCTTTTATTTTTTTTCTCTGTGCAGTGCTGAAGGTGATTTTGTTGTGTTTCCAACATGTCTTCAGTGCAGGCTGAGGGTGGCACTGATCCACCCTAGGTCAGTTTGTGTGTGTGTGTGTGTGTGTGTGTGTGTGTGTATGTGTAAGTGCTTCGCACTCACGTTCTGTGTGAGCTGTTCATCTCTGCTCTCCTTCCTTCCTTGTAGCACTGATCGCTGCCATGATGTCACTCAGGATACTGGAATTTCCTGGTTTAATGGTAGTTCTGAGCCTATGCCCTGGATATGTATTCTCAGGGTACTAAAGAGCCTGCTCTCAGACTACTTTGTTTCAAGATCACCAATAGCAAGCCTATGCACAGTGAGCACAAGATTTGGTACAGACTGTGCCCTTGCAGGACAGCTGTGGAAGGAAGAAATAAGTACATGTGTACTACATGGCATAAGGAACCCCTGGGAATGTGAATCTCCTAGACAGAATGAAGATCCCCTTCAGTTATCCACACATAACAATTCTGTTGCTTTTGGGCAGATGATGAAGCAAAAATGATTTTTTTAAAATATGAGAACAGGGTAGTATTTTAACTCAGTGGAGAAAAATCAAATCTTTAATATTATTGGAATAAATCTGCACTCTGAGGGCTCTTTATTGTCAACCTTTCATCACAGACATGCTTGATTTTATTCCCACAAGCTCAGCAATCCTCTGAGAGAGGAGTGAGAACCTGTGTGGTGTTTTCACAACCACCCTGTGGAAGGAGAAAGTGAGGCAGGATGGGAAAGGCTGGGGAGTCCATGAGGAGATACCACTGCTTTCCAGTATTTCCTCCTTTAAAGGGGAGACAAACGGTCCCCCACAGGAACAAGAAATGCCACAAGCTCAGCATTCCTTTCCCATCCCTTCCCTGCACAGTGGGGTGGGAGATGGAAGGAGAGAGAGTGGAGGAGCATAGGCTGCTTACCCCAGCAGCTGGGTGGATGGAGGAATTTCCTGGGGTGGAGGGGAGGCCAGCTCCTTCCCAGGTCACCACTTAGGGTCAAGCTTCTCTTTAGGGTATCTCTCCAGCCCCTCCCCCAAGTACCAATAGCAGTCTTCTGATAGCCTGGTTCATGTTCTGGTCTATAGGACACAGTCTGGGCTTGCTATTGGTGATCTTGAAACAAAGTAGTCTGAGAGCAGGCTCTTTAGTACCCTGAGAATAGGGTAAGACTGGAAAGCTAGAGTGGGAGTGATGGGTGTCAATGGGAAAGGGGAAGAAGGGGAAATTGCTAGAATTCTAATGCTAGAATTTTCCTTTCCTAGGTCATTAAACTGCTTACGGAAATAAGGGAATATATTGGAGCCACAAACATTACTATAATAAATTGATGCATCTTTGCTGGTCTTGAGGAGGTCAGAAATAGGAAGAGCAAAGATGCAGGCTAACCCACAAGCCTAAGGATTCATTCCATCCTCTGACATCTTGGATCTACACTTGGGTTTATTTGCCAGCCTAGAGGGCTGGTATGGAGTTAGAAAAGACAGTCAAGACCTAGATGGTGGAGATTCATCATGATTTGGGGCTGAAAGGTTCCACAGAAACATTCTAGTCCAACTCTCTGATTTTATACAGAAGGAAAATGAGGCCAAGAGGGGCCATGTGCCTTACCAAGGTCACAGGGCTGTAAGAGACAGAGCCAACGTGAACCGTGGTTTCATGACTCCTAAGTGAATGCTCTTCATAAAACCCACACAAGTGCCTACATCCAGATAAGAATTTTCAAGTGTAATTGATTGCTCAGTGCATTTCAAAAAATCAGGAGCTCATTGCACAAGTCCCTCCCCCACAAGCTTGAAATCTGGGGACAATGTAACATTTGCAATCTCATTTTTCCATCTTTCCTGATGACAGTCATTCTGCTCACTGTGAAGAGGCTGTGAATCACAGAGGAAGTGGCTCCGGTGTGCCAAAAGTCTTAACTGATCCACTCCTCTTTGCATAAGTTTATTCCCATGAGCTACTCCTATGACATCCATGGACATCAGAATGATAAGGATGTCAATAAAGTAACCAAGAATCAAAAAGAGGAAGGAAGAATGGATGGGAAAAAGGAAGGGAGGGAAGGAGGGAGGGAGGGAGAAAGAAAGACAGACCCAGGAGAGATTGTCCAGGGGAGCGTGTGACTGTGCTCTGGGTTTGGGAAAAGATGCAACTCAAGAGGAGTCAGATAAGAAGGAAGTTGTGACATTAAGGATAGCTTGGAGAGGAAAGAGATGTTTGTGAAGGAAAGAAAGTGACATCCATCCACGTAGTAGCCCAGGGAGTGGGAGGAGATACAAACAAGAATTCCCAACCAAAATAAGTTGTAAATATTGATTGGTACGTTGCAAAATAAGATGAGCTTTCCCAAGCAAGATAATCGATCACAATTGCTCCCAGGCCACCAAGTTAGAGAAGACAAAAAGGCCTCTAAAGGAAGCCAAGAGCCAGTTGGTTGGGGAAATGAGAGCAGACTTCTTTCCTCTTGGGACTCACTTTTCCCATCTGTAAAAGGTGGAGGTGAGGTGGAATAGGAGAACTGTCTCTTTTAATTTGCATGCACTGTGTGGCTGGGGCTGGATTTTAAAAGCAGAGGAGGGATTGGGCAACTGTTAGGGGAAATTAGAGATTCAGAGAGCTCAGAAGGCCAGAGGGCATCACTGAACCATCTACCTGGAGAAAGAATGAACATTTGAAGCTAAGAACCTAGCTTCTCCACCCAAAAACCAAAAGATCTACTGTGAAATTTTCTTAAAATCCAAATTCCCTACAAACAGTCCTTTCCCTTTCCATTTTTGGCAGCACCTCACCCACTGTTTCTTGAAGATCAGAACTTTCCTTCTAGACTTTGGACTTTTCAGGGACCATGAGATAGATTAGAATCTTGTGCCCTTCAATCAAAATTTCTACCTGTTAAAAGCCCTTCTCTTTCTTTTTTCTTTTTTTTTCTTTTTCTTCTAATAAAGTAAAAAATTATTTTAGAAAATATATTTTATGTCTCAAAGTAAAACAGCATTAGATCAATGTACTTCTGGAAATTTGCAAAAAGCTCATCTTAAACAGTAAATTGTTGGATTACTCTTTCTTAATGTGTAAAATATTCTCAAAAGTCTTTACAAAAAGGCATGCAATCAACATAAAAATAAGCAAAAGACCAGAGTAAGAAACCCATAGAGAGAAAATATTGAAATGATCCATAAATCTATGAAAAGATGAAGAATTACATTAAAAAAGAAATACAGATTAAAGCAATAGAACATTTTCATCACCTATCAAATTGTCAAAGTTTAACAACGCTGATATCACACAGTATTGGAATGCTGTTCTGGAAAAGGTGCTTTAAAACATAGTTGTTAGGAACTTGGCAATGGCTATAATTTGTTTTCAATGTTCATATTCTCTGGCCCTGCATTTTCATAGCTATAAATTTATCTTCAAAACATTTTGAAGAACGGACACTTCCAAGAAGAAGAAATACAAATGGTAACCAATATATGAAAAAATGCTCAACATTGATAGCAACAGGAGAAATGCAAATTAAAACTATGCTGAGATTTCATCTCACTCTAGTCAGAATGGCAATTATCTAGAATACAAGCAACAATAAATGTTGGCAAGGATGTGGGGGAAAAGGTATACCCATGCATTGCTGGTGGAACTGCAAATTGGTGCAACCACTCTGGACAGGAGTATGGAGATTTCCAAGAAATCTTGGAATGGAAGCACATTTGGCCCAATTATCCCACTCCACAGCATATACCCAAGGACTTGAAATCAGCATACCATAGTGACATGGCCACATTAATGTTTATAGCAACTCTATTCACAATTAGCTAAACTATGGAACCAGCCTAGGTGACCTTCAACAGATGAATGGATAAAGAAAATGTGGTACATATACACAATAGAATATTACTCAGCCATAAAGAAGAATGAAATTATGGCATGGATGGAACTGGAGACGATTGTGCTAAGTGAAATAAGCCAATCCCCCAAAACCAAAGGCTGAATGTTTTCTCTTGAGATGCAGATGCTGACTCACAATGAGGCGGGGAGGAGTGGAGATTCACTGGATTGGACAGGGGCTATAGAGGAGGAAAGGGAGGGGTGATGAGACTAGGAAAGACAGTAGAATGAATCAGGCATAGCTTTCCTATGTTCATATATGAACACATGACCAGTGTAACTCCACATCATGTACAATCATAAGAGTGGGAGATTTTACTCCATGTATATATGATATGTCAAAATGCATTCTGTCATGTATAACTAAATAAAAAAAATTTTGAAGATAAGTAAAATAAAAATATTTTCAGAAATATTTCTTGTGGCATTTTCTTAATAAAAAAATGGAAAAACCCTATTTATGGATGATATGGTTAAATAATGAATCTAAAAACACCCAGATATTTGTTTTATACATTGGAATACTCTACAGTCACTAAGAATGGGTAGATCTGCAGGGTTTTGGTTTTTTTTTTTTTTTTTTTTTTTTTTTTGGTACTGGAACACTCAACCACTGAACCACATCCCCAGCCCTTTTTTGTATTTTATTTAGAGACAGGTCTCCCTGAGTTGCTTAGGGCCTCAATGAGTTGCTGGGGCTGACTTTGAACTTGCAATCCTCCTGATTCAGTGTTATCCCCAAGCCTCTGGGATTACAGGTGTGCACTACCGTGCCTGACTTAGAACTGGAATTTGAACCTGGGCAGTTTGACTCCAAAGTTCACATATCTAACCATTCTATTCTATAGCTTCTCAGGATTTAGTGATCCTATATTTTATATGTTTGCAATGTTTGACATTTTATAATGGTCACACACTTCTTTTTGAATTAAAAACATAATACGTATATATATAGAAACAACAAGCAAAACTCGATTTCATTCCCAGTACACTTAACATTTTTTTCCAAATATAGAATAGGCTTTGAAAAATTGACATACTTAATAAATCAAAATAGTATTTTATGAAAAATGTGATAGAGAAACTCCAGTACAACTAAGAAGCAATTAGTTTCCTTTTTAAAGTACAAAGGTATATGGACTTTTTTTACACAAAGAAATGGATATATAAAATGTAAAACGCATAACATTATTGAGCTTTAAAGATGTGTAAGCTAATTTCAAGTTACTGCATATGCATATTAAAGTAGCAAAAACATTATAAAAAATGAAAACCAATGTTGTGTGAGGTTGGAGGTCAATGGAAAAGCATTGCTGGAAACTTGAAACTTGTTCAGAATTTCTGGAAGGATGTGGCAAAACTATAAGCAGAAACCATATTCAAAAACAGCAACGCATCTCCACATCTAGCACAATATCTTTCACATAGCAGAAAGGCAAATATTTGATGAATGTGTAAGTGTACGTATGTATGTATGTATGGACGAGTGGATAAAACTATTCTCACTCCTTTACCTATTGATTCTACTTTGGGATCTATGCACCAAGGAATTAATCCAAAAGAATAGTATGTTTTACAAATTATTTCATTGCTGTGCTATTTATAATAGTGAAAAGTGGAACCGTAATGCCAGCAATCAGAGAACAGGTAAGTCAGAGATGCAATGTCCATATCACGGATTCTGTTTAAACAAGAACAAAATGTGCATGTAGAGCAGGGTTTACTCTCTGTGTCTAGGGAAAAGAGAGCAGGGGAGTCCACTTCAGGGCTCTGGTGGACATGTGTCAGTTATTTCGGTTAAGTGGAGGACAAAGACTGCAGCAAGAAACACACGGGACATAGAAAACACTCCTATTGTAGAGGGTGTGGGAGTAAGGAAGCCAGCATTGCTTTTGTAATGCAAGTTAGTCGAAGAGAATCAAAACTAAAGGTTCCTTACATTCTTGGTCAAGAGGTGTTGAGAGCTTTTGACTCTTCTCCTGGCTGGACTGGACACTGCAAAGAGAAATTTAAAAAATAGTTTTAGAGAATGACTGTAAAAACATTGAGGTTTGGACCTGGAACGGGGGTATAGAGGAGAGGATGGGAGGAAGCAGGGTCCATTTGATTTAAGATGTTACTTGACTACTCCAAAGTTCATCACAGCCTTATTCACAACAGCTAAAAGTTGGAACTCAATTCAACTCAAATGCCCATCAACAGATGAATGGATAAACAAATTGTGATATAGTCATATGATGGAATATTATTCATCCTAGGAAAGAAATGAAATTCTGAAATGTGCTACATATGAGTTTTTTTATTTTATTTTATTTTTTTGAGTACTGAACATTGAACTCAGGGGCACTGAACCACATCCCCAGTCCTATTTTGTATTTTATTTGGAGACAGGGTCTCACTGAGTTGCCTAGCACCTCACTTTTGCTGAGACTGGCTTTGAACTTGTGATCCTCTTGCCTCAGCCTCCCGAGCCAATGGAACTATAGGTGTGTGCCACCTTGCCAGGTGCTACATATGAATCTTGAAAAGTGCTAGGTGAAATAAGTGAGACACAAAAGAACCAAAACTGTTATTGTTCCCTTACACCAGGTACCTAGAGTAGTCAAATGCACAGAGGTGGAAAGCAGAATGGTAGTTACCAGGAACTGGAGGAATGTGGAAAATGACGAGTTGTTGTTTAATGAGAACAGTTTGAATTTAGGACAATGAAAAATTTCTGAAGACCGAAGGTTATACAACACTGTGAATGTACATAAGGCTACTGAAACTGCCCACTTAAAATGGTTTAAGTTGTAAATTCTGTGACAGGTATACTTTACCAAATTAAAAAAAAAAAAAAAAAACAGTTTAAAGAAATCAATTAACCATAAAAATTTATATTAATTTGTTGGGACAAAGTGTGAATTTTATTGCAAATGGAGACACCCAGGCACATTGTTGCTAGGGTGATTTACTGGAACTGAAATCGCACCACGTCCCTGCTCTGTGTAGAACTGAAATGACTTCTTATCACATATCAGATGAGTGACACATGAGTGCTGACCTTGTTCTCTTCTGCAAAGCCCTCACAGCCTGAAGCCTGAGGTACAGTGCGCTGGTTAATAGGCCAGGCTCCAGATTCCCTCCACTTGGGTGTGAATTCAAACTTGGCCACTTGCCAGTTGTGTGATGGGCAAATTACTCACCCTCTGGAAGCCTCACTATCCCCATGTGTAAGACAGGAAATAATAATGTCAGGAATAACAATGGCACCTAATTCAGAATGTTCTGTCAAGGATTAAATGAACTAAACTTCATAAAACCCTTGCCCAAACCTGGCAAAGAGCAAGTTCCCACAAATTAGTGGTGATTATTAGGATCTTGCTAACATGATGAGGACACGTGGCAGGAATAGGTCAATGCCTGGAGATTGTAGCATTGTGCTAGACATTCTGGGCTTCCTGAAACTTGCCCTATGTCCTCCTGCTCTTCCCTAATTCCCCTCACTTCTCTCTCCCCAGTGTTGCTTATCACCAAAAGAATTGTTTTTGATGCCATGGTACTGTTCACCCCAGAAATGAATCCACTCTCTATAGCTCAGGAAATAACTTCTGGTACAACTTCTTAGTAAAACCACAACCTTTATCTTTTATATTTACTGTGAATTGCGGTCCGTAAAATTTTTTTCCTTAAAGGGCTCTCTTTTCTTTCTACAAATTGAAAAGACACACATGTTCTCAGTTATAGATTTGGTCGAAGTCCTGTGCCTTTAAAATGCTTAAGAAATACCACACCATTTTCTATTGCCATATTTTTGTGAGGTATCAAGATGGATCAGTTTTTAAAGATATCAGACTGAACCCAACATGTAAGGATTGGAAAGAGGAATGTGAAAAGTGGTGGATGTACTACTAGCTCACGTTGAGATTTGCAAAGTTATACTCTTTCATAACTCCACTGATGGGGATACTGTGGGGTAGAGGGGTCACTGGGTTAAAGGCGGAACAAAGCCCACACTTATAACCATTAGGCAGCACTGCCCTGCTTGTGCCTGGCAAGTCTGGGTTGTTGCACATGGATCATCATGGCTGACCCATTGCCTTTGGGAGTGGGACCATCTGGGAGGACGACTCCTGTTAGGTAAAGTTCAGACAACTTTCATTTCTGCAGTTGGGACATGTGGGTTAGGGTTAGGGCCACGACCTCTCTCATCCGCAGTGACTCAGGCCTGCTGGCACCGGCTTCCCTCACCCAGAGCCCTCTGCTCCAAGGTTTTGAGAAGCCACAGGAGGCAGAGGGAGAAGAGGAAGGGGTGGACTCCACCCATGTATGATCCAATGGAAAACCGCAAATACACCTTTTCCAGAGAGGAACTCTCTGATCTGTGAAATGTCTGTGAATACGGATGAGTAGTGGGTTTAATACTGGGAAGAGGTCATGAATGCAAATGGCAAGGAAGGAATATAGTATTAAATATTTATCTTGGAATATATTCATTGCTCCACTGACAGTAAAATTAGAATGCAAGTGATGTAATGGTGCTTACTACATGCCAGCTACTGTTCTAGACTTTATATATTAGCTCATTTATTCCCCGTACTAATCCTGGGAGCTAGAGTTCTGCTCCTCACTGTTACAAAAGTAGAAACACAGGGCTGGGGAGATGGCTCAGTTGGTAGGGTGCTTGCCTTATAAGCACAAGGCCCTGGGTTCAATACCCAGCACCCAAAGAAAAAAAAAATGGAAATGTAGCTTGTTCACATAGCACAGAAATGGCACAGCATTCTCTTAACCACTTTGTCACTGACTTTTTTTCCCTTTAAATATTTTTTAATTACAGAAAGAAGACATTATTTTAAACATTTTCATCTTTGCTTCCAATTTGTTTCATAAAAAAGAAATAAAAAAATTAGGGGAAAATTTAGGTCCCCTTTCTAAACTTCTCATGATTCTGCTTCTCCTCCTCCCCAGGGCTCCTAAGATCACTAATTTTATCTGTATCTTTCTGGTCTATTTTTTCATACTTTTCTCCAGATATGTATCCATAAACAATGTACAGAATTATTTTATATTTCCAAATTTACAGAAATGCTATCATTCATGTATAATTTCTCAACTTGATTCTTTTCCCTCCTTAATTAACATGCATCTATGGGGCCAGTGGTATATGGCTCAGTGGCAGAGTGTTTGCCTAGCATGCTGCCTCCCTAACATCACAAAAAATAAAAAACAATCCATCTACATCCATTCTCATGTAAATCTATTTCATTTTTGAGGACCACTGTGGAGAATTCCATACTTTGATGGCACCACATGTTATCCATTCCCCTTTTCATGGACATTTAGGTTATTCTCCATTTTTATCCTCTTAGTATGGATGCCACTGTGAGTGAGCATTCACAAGTGAGAGTACCCCTGGGCTTTTTATCCAAAAATGGAACTGCTGGGTCAGAGGGTCAGCTTTGACTTTCAGAATCTGCAGAGAAAATTTCAACTCCTACATGTGGGCAGACTCCCAACTCCCAACTCTTTTTTCCTCTCTCTCCCTCTCTCCCTCTCTCTCTCTCTCTCTCTCTCTCTCTCTCTCTCTCTCTCTCTCTCTCTCTCTCTCTCTCTGGAAGTAGATGTCTAAAACTGAATTTATGTTCTGCTGGCTGTCTCTTTGTGGCCAGGCTGTCTTGCCCTTCCCCCCTGGAGCCCTGGCCCTGTCGTAGGCTGATACCGGAGGAAGAAGAGGAAGAAAGGAATTGTTTGAATGAGGACTCACCACCAGTAAACATCCAGCCCACTTCATTCATGTCTGACAATGAGACCAGGGCTGAGCCTGAGCTCTCCGGGTAAAACAGGGTCTTAAGGGCCAGAACAGAGGAACAGAGGTGACAGGAGAGAGAGCCCCCTGCTTTGGAGGGGTGAGGGAACTGCCCAGGAGCCGGACATTCTGGATCCACTGAGCTCACACAAAGCCCTTCCTGGGACTTAACTCTGATAAAGGGCCTGATAAGGTCAAGGTTCTCAGGCTGCACCTTTGGGCATGTAGGTCCAGGTCGGGTTTGGCAGGATGACCCCGGGGTTCTGTGGGGTTCTGTACCTATGAAGCCTGGGGTCCCAACACTATTCAGCTGCTTCACTGGACTTCAGACCACTGCTGGGAACATTTCTCCTCATATTTCACGGCAGAGTTAGGAATTATACTTTTGAGCCAGCTGGTTCTCTTTTCAGAAGCCACTTGCTCACTGGAGAAAATGAATCTGTCTAGCTGTCCTGGGAATTTTGTTTTCATACCTGTTTCCTTCACAATGACTGGCTGTCACTTTGACTCAGCCTGTTGGGTTGCCGGTATTGAGTAAATGGGAAACGAGGAGTATTTAACAGCCCTCATTTCCCTCCCCCTTGATAGATGATTGTTTGTCAATGATTGATGTTTATCCTTGTGTCTCCTTTTAACAAGGGGGAAAAAAATTCCAATACCATCCAAACCGAGGATCCATCCGACCTCAGGGCCCCGAGGGTTCCCCAGAGTACAACAGCACGTGAGGGTCCTCACCCTCCGGCATCAGATGCCACGCTAAGGGACAGTCAAGGGCAATTGTACTCACCCTTGGAAGGAATCACGGTGGTGAAAACTTCTATATTTTCATCGCTGCAGCTGTAAATCTGATGCATCGTTTCAGCCTTCTCTCCCCCAAGTGTCTGGGAACCGGCAGCCTGTCTCTGGACCCCTAGTCGCGAGGTTTCCTAATCCAGTCTGGCTCTCGGATCATTGTGTAGGTCCACAAAAGACAGGCTGGGGCTGTGAGCTCATCTCATTCCAGTCTTCACTGCAACATTTTCTAATCCCATCTGTCTTTTTTTTTTTTTTTTTTTATGAGTCCTATTATTGCAAACCTTTGATTGAGCCTGGAGGCTTCCGTCTCCTCCCAGCTAGGATGTACTTAACGTTTTTATTTTGCGGTGTCTGCCGCAGTGAATTTGGAAGTCTTTTGTGAAGTGACGGTGAAGTGAAATCGCCTACTCGGTTTAGCGCCAGGCTTGACTGGAGAATTTTTTTCCACAGAAAAGGAAATGTGAATTTTGATACCAGTAATTCCCCTTCTCATTTCAGAAATGCAGGGATTTGTTTTCCCCCACTCCCACCCCAGAAGAACTAGACATTCAGTGGTCATGTGTTAACTTGGCTTTCTTCAAAGTTTCTATTTTAAACAAAAGGACTGTTTCTCCAGAGCATTTTCACCTCATACCATTACATGAAAAGCTGACATTTCTAGAATCGTGTGTTTAGTGTCTCCTTGTGCAACCCTTCAGGTGCTTACAGAGATGTGGAACAGGCAGTGTCCCACACTCAAGGAGCCCAGTTAACAGGAAGGGCATATTTTTATTATACTATATATCCTATTATATTTATCCTACATATTTATTTTTTATATCCTATTATCACATACATGCTACATACTGTCCTATATATCCTATGTGTACTCTATATTTTCCCTATACATTCCCTCTCTAATATCTATAGCTATACACACAAAAAATAAGGTTATGGTTAATAAATGTATCATGCCAAACCCAAAGCCTTTTATTATACCATTACAGCTTCACTACTTCTTAATAATACTGATGCTGATATTAATAATGAGAGTTGTCATTTACTAAATGCGAGCTAGATAGCCTGATATATAGTCTCATTTAATATAGAAAGCTACCCCATGAAATGAGTTATTATTTTTGCCATGTTATAGGTGAGGAAACTTTCCTATAGTTTCCATAAAAGAGATTAACTCTCCTGAGATTAAAATAGCTAGTTAGTGCAGAATTAAGGATTCATAACTAGCTTGACTCTAAAGCTTAACCACTGAATTATATGCTGCCCTGTACCTATGAAGCCTTGCCCTTATTTTGAATTTAGATGCACCTCATACACAATATGTTAGACATGGAATTAATGTCCTCTGACATTTCTATAGTTAACAAATTTGGGCGGTTTACTATTCATCAGGTGGTTATCAATATTACATCTCTTTCTCTGAGGACTGCACCCAGCCACAGAGGATGGCATGAGAAGCCATGTTTGTTCTGCTTGGACTTGTCCTTTGGTCATATTTGATTGGCCCAGAGTGAACATCAAACTCAAACTGCTGCCTTCTGGAAACTGACACTGAGCTTTGGTCTGGGGCCAGAGGAAAGGTGTGAACTCTGAATATCTGGGTGATTGAGGAGAAGCCAGTAGAAATACTGTACCTGGTCAGGAAGTCACCTGGGTCCTGAATGAAAATCCAGGGTAAAGAGTTTTAGCTGGGGGAGAAGTAAATTCTTACACCAAGGCCCACATTTGGTGGGTCTGTGGTCCTGTACGCATGCAAGCAGGGACCAGTTGGAGGGTGTGGGGGAGGGGAGGGGTGAAAGGAGTGTTGGGAGGAATGAGGGGGGGGTGTGGGGGAATTGAGACAGAGATAAGAAGGGATAAAGTATTGCCTATTTCCCACCTTGCTTCTCGCAGGCTAAGCATCATTCCCATCTTAGGGTTAGTGAGATAGCTCAGTCTCCATCTGACAAATTTCCTTTTGAGTTAAAATTATGTTAACAGATCAGAATGGAGTACTGAAATCTACAAGGTGAAATTTAACAAAATGAAATGTAAACATCCGTTTTTACATTTATAAAAATAGACACTCAGGTACAGAATCTGGGATACCCGGTTTAGTGACAATTTATTAAAAAGGAATCTGGGGTTTTGTTTAACCTTATTCTCTATAAGAGGCAATATTAAAGAGGAGGGGTTAAAAGACAAATGGAGTTCCCAGGACCTGGTACTAAACTGAAACTAAGAATGCTTTGGGGGAAATCCAAAAACCAATCAGGCTTACCTGGATTTAATTTCAAGTGGTCCAGATTGATTTAGGTTTTATCTAAGAAAACTGAAACCAAATCAGTGATAGCATATTATATGATGTCTAATTAATGAGCCCAAAATGTATAATTAAATGGGTTGATATAAGGAAAAACACTTGGAGAAAAACAGTTCTTAAGAAATAATTTTTACCTGTTTGAAATATTTTTTAAATAATAAAAATAATACTGGATTATTATAACAAATTCAAAAATTATAGAACGGTATACTGAAAGAGTGAAGCTCACTTCCCTCAATATAGTCCCACTCCCTAAAAGCAATCACTGTGGGAAGGGTCTATTTGCAGATTTTTTCTATGCTTTTTCATAAATATATATTATACGTATATGCATATGTGATTTTTAACAATCAGAAATGGAGTTATACTACATATACATGTATATAGTTGTCATTCTTTTAATACTTAAGTAAGAGACCTCTGAATAATAGGAATTTATGCACTCGTTTCTTATTTGATCTAGTTTATTTCCATTTTAAAAATTTGAAACAATGCTGCAAAGTGCATCTTTGAGTATGTGTCTTTACACACATCTAATAGTCCCAAAGGCTACGTTACTGGAAGTCAAGTCATAACATATGCACATTTAAAGTTCTGAGGGATTTCCCCAAAATTTTTGCCTTCCAAAGATTCTGTATCAGTTAACGTTTTCTTTCTTTCTTTTGTGGTGCTGGGGTTCAAACCCAGGACCTCGTGCATGCTAGGTAAGTGATCTACCCCTGAGCTATATCCCCAGATCTCAGTGAACACTTTCACCAATAGAATATGAGAAGCTGATTCCCCACACCCTTGGCAATACTTTATATTAATCCATTTTTTAAAAATATTTTTTCTAGTTGTCAATGTATCTTTATTTAATTTATTTATATGTGATGCTGAGAATCTAACCCAGTGCCTCACACATGCTAGGCAAGTGCTCTGCCACTGAGCCACAACCCCAGCCCATATTAATCCATTTTTATATTTGCTAAAATGATACTGTCTGGCTTTTGTGCCATGTTAGGCCCCTCCTTGCCCTGGTACTTGATAATCCTTGGAGGGGTAAAGGCTGAGTCCTCATTTAGAATGCAAACTATAATCCACACAATAGTGATTATACAGCTCGTGACAACCCAGGTCTAGGATGAGGCTAAACCTATGGTCAAGTCTGGTCTGGTCTGGGATTTTCCCCTAAATTTCAGGGATTCACTGCTGAGGGTTCCAAGCTTATTGTATGTGGATGCCCAACTTATGGTGATATTTCCATTTGGCTTCTGTGCTTGTTCAAAAAGCAGTAGGTTGATATCAACACACAACTTTCTTTCCTGAAGACTCTGCAAAAATGATTTCTACTTGTGTGACTGGATACTTGGAAGCACTGAGTGGTGCTGTATGTGTGTTTCTCCAACCTGAGAGCTCTAGAAATCTACCCCATCAAAGGCACTTAGAAGAAACTCTTTCTGTTTTTTTTTTTTTTTTTTTTTTTTTTTTTCGGTACTAGAGATTAAACCCAGAAGTGCTTAATCACTGAGTCACATCCCCAGCCCTTTAAATTTTTTTGTTTTGTTTTTTTTTACTTTGAGATAGGATCTTGCTAAGTTACTTAGGGCCTTTCTGAATTGCTGAGGCTGGCTTTGAACTTGTGATCCTCCTGCCTCAGGCTTCCAAGCCTCTGGGATTACAGGTGTGAACCACCATGCTCAACTAGAAAAAAATCCTTTCTAAGGAAGTTACATTTAGGTTGAAACTTAGGCTTGTGCTCAAACTCTAGCATGTGTATAAATCACTTGAAGAGCTTGCTAAAATGCAGATTTTGGTTTCCACAGTCTAGGTTGGGGCGTTGCTGGTCCCAGAGCACAGTTTGGAGTTAGAAAAGAGTTCACTTAAGGAGAATGAAAGTTCCTGATCTGAATGCATTAAAATTATAAGGATCTCAGTTCTTTCCCTAGACTATTTAAATCTGATTAGCTCAATCAATCAATCAATCAATCAATCAATCCAATTATCTAGGCCCCAGGCATAGATGTTTAAAAGCACGCTGGTGGTTAAAATATGCTAGGGTTCAGAGCTCTGGATGTGGCACAGTGGTCCTCATATTGTCACCAGACAACAGTATGGGCATCTCTGGGGAGCTTGTTAGATTTTCAAATTCTCAGAGCCCATCCTGCCTGCCAAATCAGAACCTCTGGGGTGGGAAGGAGCTTTTCAGGGGATTCTGATCCTCATTAAAGTTTGAGAACCTTTGGTGAACAGTTTTCATGGAACCCTCATCTAAGATTTGGATCTGTGGTTGCCTGGCTGCATGTTAGAACCACTAAGCATCTTGGTAAATGTCCACATGCACGGACGTTCTTTCTGATTCTGAAGTTCTGGAGTTGTTCCCACGCATATGTGACTTTGAAAGCAATCAGAGGATGCTGATCCAGTTGCCAAATGGAGGGGTGGCAGCTCTTGAATGGTGGCCTATGTTACATCTGGCTTGTGCTTTACCGTGTTCATCCATTCACTTTGCATGTCTCAAACCTCATCATGTGCCATACACTGTGTAGATGATGTTACTGCTGAACAATTATTATGTGCCAGTCACTTTTGTCATGAGCCCCACAGCCCTGCACGGTGGGTTTACAAAATAGAGTCCCTGACCTGGATGCCCAAGTTCTGGACTGCCCAACACCCTAGACATCAAGCTTTGCAGACTTGCAGGACACCAAATTGTGGGCCTTTGAGAAATTTCTCTTTAATCTTCTGTGGCTTACATTGTGAAACAGAAAATATATTTGTAATTTTAGCATTTGTATAACCTTATCCTCTTAGTTCCTCTGAGAGAAAGAGAGATAGTTTCAATCTTTACCTTATGCAAATTGATGCTTTTAGGTATGAAAAGATTTGCAGGTGAGGAGGTGATGTTGCAAATATTGCGTTCATGGGCTCAAGCAATCTTCTTGTCTCATCCTCCTGAGTAGCTGGAACTTCAAGCATGAGCCACTGCACATGAATTCTACATTAATGAGTAGTATGAACACATCATAATACACTTAGATTACTCTCGTTGTTTCTAGTGCTAACCACATCACAACAAATACCCTTAATATGTATCTCCCACACATGTTCAACTGTATCAGTAGGATAAATTCTTAGAAGTCAAATTGAAGAGCTTGGGAAAAGATCTAGGCATATGTGTATTTTTAATTCAATATAATTCCAAATATAGAATTATATTTGGAAATACAAAGTACTTGTGAAATGGTTGCTTTCAGGGCAGGAAATTTGGCAAATGGGTATTCTATGTATATTCTTTTTAAAAAATAAGTGCATAAAGTTTATTTAAAGAGAGGAATGAAAGTAGAAATATATACAGTGTGTAGAATTAAAAACTTGAAACATTAAGTAAAAATTTTTGAGCAATTATGTACAATGGGCTAGAGATGCAGCTCAGTGTTTGAATACTTACTTGCCTAGCATAAGCAAGGCCCTGGGTTCAATCCCCAGAACCAAAAAAAAAAAAAAAAAAAAAAAAAAAATGTAAAGTACATAATAGATGGAATTGATAGAAAGTCATATATAAGGCAACTATAAATTTAAAAGAACTGGAAGTCCAGGGGCAGGAGGTGTAGCTCAGTGGTAGAGCACTTGTTTAGCATGTGCAAAGCCCTGGGTTTGCTCCCCAGCACAGCAAAACCAAACAAACAAACCACAGCAAACAGCTGGAAGTTCAAGTGAAGGAGTAGATATTTTATTTAATTGAATATAGCTCAAATATTATCATTTCAACAATCAATATGAAAAATCATTAATGAGATAGAATTTTTTAAAAAGTTTTAATGAAAAGACTTTTATTTTTGGCTCATGAAAAAAATTTTTATGCTTCTTTGAAACCTGATGTGTGTTTTTCATTGACAACACATTTCAATTTGGACTAGTCATACTTCAAGGGCTCAATAGCTTTTTACATTTAATGGCTACCATATTGTAGAGTATAATTCTAGAGATTCATCAGACTACCAAATTTCTCCATTGGCTCCTAGATTTTGCACTTGACATTCTCAGCGCCAGCATCACTCCCAAAGTCAAGTTAGAGGCCTGTATTTCATTGAACCCTCACACCGAGTAGTGATGACTTATATAATTGTACTTCTGCCCTGCAAAATGCTGTGCGCTATATTCGGTGTGGGAATTTCCATGTCCTGCACAGTGTTGGGCAGAATACTTGGTGATTTTATCTTGAGTAAATTATAGAAACACTATTTGTATAGAATTTGGGGATTAGAGATGCCCAGAGACACAGATTTTTTTCCTTTTGCCCTACAGGCTTTCCAACAGTATCAGGACTAATGAAGACATATCTACAACGTCCTCTGGGGAATCCAGCTGAACTTGAATAAGGTGCCTGGGTGAGGATCTGCTTAACAGAAGCCAATTGAACAGGCCCTTGCTCAAGGCAAAGTCACTTCCCTGTCTTTGTTTGCTTTGCCCATTGTTCTTTCATTTTCCACTTTTTCGACAATTCATAAATTAAAACACCTAAGAAGAGCATCCATGTAAAAAAAGCTGCAAAATGCAGAATTCATGGCAACAATGAGTAACACACCAAAAAAATAAAAAGAGAGAAGGACTGGGTGTGGCTGTAGGCTTCCTGAGCACACTCAAATTGTGATCTTAGAACTGGAGTGGGAGTGGTGAATGGGTCCCTGAAAAACTGCAGTGGGTGTTGCTTGGTCTCCCTCTGAAGTGTTTGCTGGTGATGGTTTCTTTGGCTTGATAAATGTTTGAACTGTTATATGAACATTTTTTTTTTTGAGAAAAGACAAAACTGGACAAAAATGTTTATGAAATAATGGAAGCTTCCATTTTCCAGTTATAAAGAATTTTTAATTTTTTTTTTTTTTTTTTTGGTACCGGTACTGGGGATTGAACTCAGGGGCACTCGACCACTGAGCCACATCTCCAGCCCTATTTTGTATTTTATTTAGAGACAGGGTCTCACTGAGCTGCTTAGTGCCTTGCTTTTGCTGAGGCTGGCTTTGAACTTACAATCCTCCTGCCTCGGCCTCCTGAGCCACTGCTATTACAGGCATGTACCACGTGCCTGGACTGTGAATAATTTTAAACCTGTGCAGGAGTGGAGAATATAGTACAATAATCTCTTAGGCACCCACCACTTAGCTTTAACCATGTAATAAACTCATGGCCAATATTTTTTTCACTTATCCTCCCATCCACTCCCATCCAATTTTAATTTGAAACCTGTTCTAAACATCAAATGGTTTCATCTGCAAATATTTGAGTGTGCATCTGAAAAAATTATTTTTATTTCTTTAACCTAGAATGATTTTTTGGCTTAATTACCTCTCTTTTTTGATGAGATCAGAAGCACAAGGCAGGTCTCTAGGCTCTCAACATTATGGTAAACTCCCAGGTATTTAAATGGATAACTTGGGATGACTTGTTAATGACATGAGCAACCGGAGTTGCTATTAGCTCTTGATTTATGAAGCCACATGTTCAGCTTGTATGACGGATGTCATTAACATCAGGCATGACGGGCTCATTCATCTGTCTCTGCCCAGTGCTCTTCAGTCATGAATGCACTCAACAGATGGGGAATTTCATGGCCGCAAATGGAATTGTTTATCCTCTCATTGTTCCCATGTCAGCAATCAAACTAAATCCATTACCCACCAATAAAAAGATCAGCCTGCTGCCAGTTCAGCTGTGGAAGCAGTTGAAGCTATGTTGAAGGGATTTAGAGTTTTAGAAGGGATAAAAAAGTAATGAGAAGTCACATAAAAATTAAGATCCCAGAGAAGAATTTGACTCATTCTAAAGCCCAAGGTTTTAAGGGATTTAAAAGGGAAGGTCTAGTATTCAATATTTTCTTTAACATAAAGTATACTCTAGAGACGCCTGATTATAAATGTTGCATAGCTTTTACTGTGTGTTGATGGTTTTATTATTTTATTTGTAAAAAATATCACAAGCACTCAAATTGGACTTTGAAGAAGGAGAAAATGTCAGATTCATAATGGAAAAACTGCCAAGATGTTAATGGTGTTGTTTCTGGTAGGACCAGTTTTTTTGGTGTGGATAAGTAGTTATCTGTTCTTTATAAAATTGTTCCTCTTTGGCTCAGTGCACAGGTTCTCTGTACACTGATATGTAAAAGGAGAAGTTCTGTGGATCCCCCAGGCTGCCCCCAGCATTCTCTTGGGCCATGAACCAGGACTTTAAAAAAGTGAATTCTAAAACACTTCTTGCTTTTTGCCAGGTTGTTTTTATATCAGAATATTACAGGCAAGAGATGATGGTTCTGCCACTCATCTGAGATAGCTGAGGATCTGGGGCACACAGACTTCATATTTACGCATTCAAAAAGTTTGAGACTTTGGACGCTGGGCGCGGTGTCGTATGCCTGTAATACAAGAGGCTCAGGAAGCTGAGACAGGAGGATCATGAGTTCAAAGCCAGCCTTGGCTAAAGTGAGGTGCTAAGCATCTCAGTGAGACCCTGTCTCTAAATAAAATACAAAATAGGACTAGGGAACGTGGCTCAGTGGTCGAGTGCCCTAGAGTTCAATCCCTGGTAGCAGACACACACAGTTTGAGACTTTGGTAAATGAAAAGTTATCTGAGTGAGAAAAATTAGATTGGTTGTGCCATTCTTTCTTTTCCATTATATTCTTCAAACACATACTGATGACTTACAACTTTATATACCAGTTTTCATGCTAGATCTACTGTGATTGAGATAAGGTCTTTTACCCCTCATCAACAGATTAGAAGGGGAGATGAATAAGAAAATAAATGATTGAACATAGGGTTAGAGGCACATTAAGGGCGTCATGAGAGTGGAGAGGAGACCTCCATTTAAAGTTCCTTGGTTTCCCTAGGGAGAACGGTGGGGATATGAGAGGGCTAAGAATGGGCAGGGGTTTGTATTATGGTTTGGAAAGAGTAACTTAACCAAGGCTTTGAAGACCTAAGGCAGTTCTGAGTGTGTGGGAAGCTGGGGAGGTTAGTGTGACTATAATGAAAGCTCCATAGCAGATAGATGGCTGGCCTGGGAGGCAGTGGTGAGGTCACGATAGCCCTGAATGTATGCTATGAGGTATGTGCCTTCTCTTGGAGGCCAAGAGAAGCCACTGAAATATTTTAGTTAAGGGAAGCCATGGTCAGCAATTCGTGTTTTATCAAAACCATTCTGAATTCAGGATGGAAAATGAATTGCAGGTATTAAGAAATGGAGGTAGGGAAACCATTAGGAAGGTTATTGCAGAAATCCAGGCAAGAGATGTTTATCTGTGTGTGTGTGGGTGAAGAGACAGTGTAATAATAATTGCTGAAATGACAACACTAAAAATATAGAGGAAGCATCTAGAATAGCATTTATATAATCTATGCTCAATGTTAACTCATTTTGTTTTCTTTTTCCTCTTTGGGACTGTTTTTTGTTTTTTTTGTTTTTTTTCCAGCTTGGACTACTACAACATACTACTGTAGCCTGGTGGTTAATATTCATATCCTATAGTTGTGGAGACTGGGAAGTCCAACATGAAGATTCCAGCTGATTCACTTCTGGTGAGGGTACTCTACCTGGTTGGCAGGTGGCCAACTTCTTATTATGTGTTTATGTGGCAGAGAGTGAGAACTTCTGATTCTTCATCTTCTTTTAAGGTCACTAATCCCAATATGGAGATCCTCACGACTTCATCTAAACCTAATCACCTTCCAAAAGTCCCACTTCCAAATGCTAAAACACAGGGGTTCAGGGGTTCAGTATATGAATTTGGGGAAGACACAAACATATAATCCATAACAGGGACTGAGTAAAGCCTCCTGGTCATAGCATGACAGAATGGAAAACCAGGAGAAGAGTAAAAGGAGAGAATATTAGGGATTGGGAGGGAAGAGGGACAAAGTGGAAAGGAGGGGAAACATTCTGCACAATGTCTCCTGGAGTCTCTTCCTGCAGGAAACCATCCTGATGATAAGAATATTTGCAAAAGAAGAATGAACTCAGTGTTGGGAGGTCTTATGAGGTAGATGGTGGGAGTCTGGGGGAACAGAGAGGTCACAGATACTTGGACAGCAAACCTTGCTCTGGTTGATATATGTGGCTGAGTCTGACTATTCTGTAGGACTGAAGGTTTACTCTTCTTGGTTACTAGCTCTGTCATCTTTTCTATCTTGGTATTCCATTATGGTTTGATAGAAGGTGTCCCCCAAAAGCTCCTGTGTAAATGCAGGAGTATTCAGAGGTAAAATGATTAACTTGCAAGAGCTGTAACCTAGTCATTTCATCCTAGTTTGAACAGACTAACTGGATGGTAACTGTAGCAGGTGGGTGTGGCTGGAGGAGGTGGGTCACTGGGGCTGTGCTTTGAAAGGGTTTATCTTCCCTGTGGCTCCTTTCCCCATCTTCTTCGGTGTCCTGGTCACCATGAATAAAGCAGTACTCCCCGTCCATACCCTTTCACCATTATGTTCTGCCCCATTTTGGGTCCAGAGCAATGAAGTCAGTCAAACATGAACTGAACCTCTGAAACCGTGAATCAAAATAGATTTTTATTCCTCTAAGCTGTTCTTGTCAGGTATTTTTGTCACGGTGACAAAAATCTTGACTAATACACTTCCTTTACATTTGATAGTTGTCAGTCTTTGTTGCCCAGCATAAGTGTACAAACTGATTAGGATGGCCACAGGCAGATGGATGATTGGCTTAAGGAACTCATTCTACTTTTAGAAAATAGAAAGCACTTTCTATTAGAAGAAACTCACTTCTACATAAGCTAAGATGAACATTAGATCTGCTCCAGGAATCAGGATAATGGGTTTTTCCCTCCCTTCCTTCTTTCCTTCCACTTAACCATCAGCTTATCAACTGAGGCTACTGCTTCTTCAGAAATCAAACTGTGACTGTGCAGACTGTATCCCTGATAGACTGTGAGCTCTTTAAGTGGATGGATTGTACCTTATTCATCTTTACAGACCAGAACCTGGAAGTGGGTGGTTGTCAAGAGCAAGACCAAATCACTTGCTACTACTTGCTAGCAGTGTGACTGTGGTCAAGTTATATAACCTTTCTAAGATTTGGCTTTATATTTCTCAAAATGGGGGTAATAGTAACATCTGCCTCATTAGGCTGTTTTGAGAATTAAATGACATAAGTGTAATATACTTATAGTATCTAGCATATAAGGGCTCAAAGAGACTATTGGCATTAGGTTTGTAATAAATGTTACTGAACGAACACCTTAGGACCTAGTCTGACAAAGCTGATTTTGGGACAGATTTGGGCAAGAGATTTTACCACTGTGAGTCTCTATTTTTAAAAAGTTTAAATGTTAAATAGAAATACCTGCATGGGCACCTAAAAGGGATTTTAATGGAAGTGTCCCTTGATTACAAAAATAACCTAACTCTAGTAAATTATCTAAGCATAACTATCAGAGAGTAATAAAAGTTGCTGTGTTATAAAAATTTAAAGAATGACACAAATTCCTTAATTTGGTAAAAAGTATCTACAAAAGACCTACAGCTAGCATCATAATGTGAAAGAGTCCCTTAGGATCAGGAACAAGACAAGGATGTCTGCTCTTACCCATCTTACTCAACATTATGCCAGTGCAAAGTCAAGAATAGGCATACAAATTGGAAATGAAGGAATAAAAGTATCCTTATTCACAGGTAACGTGCTTATCTCTGTAGAATATCCCAGGGAATCAGCAACAAAACTTCTAGAATTAATAAGTGAGTACCTCAAGGTTGTGGGATAGGAGATCACCATATAAAAATTAATAACATTTCTGAACATTAACATGAGCATATGGAAACAAAAATTTAAACCATAATACAATCACTATTGTTCCCAAGAAGAGGAAATACTTAGGTATAAATGTAACGAAACATATAGGCTCTCTATCTTAAAATTAAAAGAAACTGATGAAATCAATTAAAGAAAACCTAAATGGAGAGATATAGTGTGTTGTGGATTGGTAGACTCAACTTATTAAAGATGCCAGTTCTCCCCAAGTTATCAATAGGTTTAATGCAATTCCTATTGAATCCCAGACTTTTTTCCCACATAGGTAAGCTTATTCTAAAATTTACATTGAAAGGTACAGATTTAGAACAGCAACAAGTTTAAAAAATAAGAAGTAGAAGGATTTAATATTAAGGCTTACTATATAGCTATAGTGATCAAAACGGTATGGTTTTGGCAGAGAGATAGACACATGGATTGATAAAAAAGAATAGAGAATCTGGAAGTATATCTACACAAATATGCCCAAATGATTTTACAGAGTTGCAAAAACAAAAAAAATGGAGGAAAGGTTGTCTTTTCAACAAATGAACACATGGTGCTGGAACTATTCATAGGTGCACTTCCATACACAGAAACACACCTTATACAAAAATTAACTAAAAAGTAGATTACATGTGAAACTAAAACTTATAGGAAAAAACTTAAGGAGTACATTTTAGAGATATATAGCTAGGCAGAATTCTTTGACTTGACGCTAAAGGTATGATGCATACAAAGAAAAAGAAAGAAAGTGTGCCTCATCAAATTAAGAACTTTTGCTCTGTGGAAGTCCTCACAAGAGAAAATTTAAAACATCCTTAAAACTCAACAGTAAAAAAAACAAACCAATTAGAAAATCAGTGAAAGATAAGAACAGACATTTCACTGAAAAGCACATATAAATGGCAAATCACATGAAAAGATGTTTGACATCACGAATTATCATAAAAATATTAATTAATTACACAAAAAGAGCTCAGTACAAACCTACCAGAATGATTAATATACAAAATAGTGGTTTGCCTAATAACATTGTTTTCTTATATTCAGAGCATGGTATAAAGCTCCTACTGGTCTCTAGAAAATATTGTCAGAATTATCATGAGGCCTGTGTGCAAAACTACAAAGCTTCCAGAAGTTTCTGATGAGAGGAGCTACTTAGACCCTTGGAATGTTGTTTCCTTGGTCTTCCTCCCTCTCTCACCATGCAGGCCTAGACAGTTTATAGAAAAGAACATTTTTGTAAAAAGGAGAACATTTATATGTTGGTTCCCCCCTTTTTTTGGCCAGCAAAACTGAAGACTATGAATTTAACAATATAGGTGTGTAGGCTTAGGGACTCATAGAGGAATCAAGAAGAAAAAAAAAAAAAAGGTAGACTTAGTGATTTATAGTTTTCTTTAAGAGATAATGATGTAAAACCAAAATAAATCTCCCAAGTTTGTATGAAAATTTCAATTGGTTCATATAAACTGTTAAGTTATAGAGTTGGCCTTCCATATCTGTGCATTCTGTATCTGTGAATTCAACCAGCTGCAGATCAAAAATCTTCAGGAAGGAAAAAATTGTATCCAACACACTTGTGCTGCCTGTCTCATCCTTTGGTGCCCTATTTCTCCTTGGAACTCTGGTGACAAGAAGCCTATTACAAGATGCAGCCCCTGGATTGTGCATCCCCAAAACTCTGCTGCAGCCATCTTTAGTACCAGTGCCACCTCCAGCACACTGAATGCCAGGCCAACGGCAGCGGGGGTGGTAGGGAAGAAATGTTCTATACCATGGCTCATTCCAAGCTGACTGCCTGCAAATCAACCAGCCTGTGAAGAAACCTTATACGGCTCTGATAGTATGACACTCTTTGAAATCAGACATTGTCAGAAAATCCACTGAATTCCTATTTTTAAATGCTTCCTCCACTATCCAGTGTGAGAAATTGTGTTGGATTTTAACACTGATTTTTTAGCTTCCAGAGTGAAGTTATTGGTGATTTGCAATGTTGTCTGGACTTTTTTTCTTGTCATCATTCCCTAAAACTGTATAGTATAACAACTATTTACATACTATTTACATTGTCTTGAGTATTACAAGTAATCTAGAGATGATTTATAGTATATGGGAGGATGCACATAGGTTATGTGAAAATACTTATGCCATTTTGCATAAGGGACTTCAGCATCCTGTTCAACTGTACTACAAAAGAAAAACCATAGCCTGGTCCATTCATGTGAATGAACTTTGTCTCATTTCTTGTCACTCTGTTCTAGTATTTATTTAGAAGAAAAGATTGAAAGAGAGGAGAAGCAACACTTAAAACAATGGTGAAGTACTGCATAATAATTTGAAAATATGAATCAAGACCCATAAAAATATAAAAATTCAATTCAGGGAAATAACCTATTAAATTAATTTAAAATATGAAAATGTCATATACATTATTCATTTGTTCATTGCTATGCTATGGTGGGAGTAAAAATTTGGAAGCAATCTAAATTGTGGCTAATAAGAATACATTTTTGAAACCCTATTCTATTAATTATCATGTACCTTTTAAAATAATGATTACAAAGATTATCTGATAACATGGAAAATGCTTAAAATGTCATGACTTATGAGAAAAAAACTGAAGACTACACCATCCAAATGGAAAAAATGGAAAGAAAATATATCAAATGTTAACAGCTGTGTTTGGGTAATGGGATGATGAGTAGTTTTTTTCTTTCTTTTCTCTCATGATTATTTTAATCATTGTAAATTGAAAAGCAATTTGAAGCACCCAAATTAAAAAGCAAATATTTAAAGTCAGAAGGAATGAAATGGGTTACTTTCAAGTTAACTGTCCTGAATGTAGCTTAATGAGGGAGTTCACACCGTTATTGCAGTTGCTGGTAGGGGGGTTGCATTTATGCTGAGAGTGATTGGGGTAGTTGGAAAAACAGTGGTAGACCCTCCCATCTCCAGCTGCCAGTAATTCAACCTAGGGCCTCAAGAACCGATTTCTGTCCATTCATTGTGTCTTGGCTCTGGAGACGGCCTCCCCCACGCCATTGTGATGGTGATGGCCTTGGTCCCCCAATAGCTCCCAGAGGAGTAGGCACTTAATGCCAGAGCCATAGCAGCTGTCTAGCTTGGGGTTGCTGGTCATCAGAGACTGGCAGCCTGTGTAGTGTTGACCCGGAGGTGAACAGTCCTCTTTCTCATACTCCCTCCCTAGAGGCAACAGTGCCTCATTAGGGTACAGTTTCTAATCCAAACAACCATTAATCTTTCTCAGGGTTAAAAGGTCAAAAAAGCAATTTTTGTGCGCGTGCGCTCTATTTCGATACTGTACTTGCCTTTTACAAGAGCAGCCTTACTTCATTGACCACTTGAAAACACCCCACAGCTGTGTCCACAGCTACTCAAACAATGCCAAGCCCAACAGCCCTTCCTATGCACGGAGAAGAGACAGGAGGGCAAAATAATGTGTCAGCTATTTATTGGGCACTTGACAATAAATCATAGAAACATGACTTACTTGGAACAAATCAGTGTTTTATATCACAAAATAAATCATGGATGTCTCTGTGTATATATATTTGGTCTCACTAATTTACTGAGGGCCTCGCTAAGTTGCTGAGGCTGGCTTCAAACATGTGGTCCTCCTGTCTCAGCCTCTGGAGTTTCTGGGATTACAGGCATGTGCCACCACACCTGGCTGAATGTGTACATATTTTGAAAGAAAATGCTGTCATGTATGATAGTTCTATGAAAGTAGTATTAAACAAACTCTTGAGTACAATTTTAAAAATTTTCCTTGCCTTGAATTAATCCATGCAAGTGGAGTTGCAGGTCTTTAAGAATTTTTTGTAAAAAAGGAAATCAATAGAAAATGGAATTTGAAACTAGGAAAATGCACTTAACTGTTGTCTATGCAACATGAAAATGTTTGGTTTATATAAACAGACATTACTAAAAATGGATGGTAAGTCACAAAACATCTTTTTCAGATTTTTAAACTGTACGCTGGGGACATAGCTCAGTGGTAAAGCACCTGCCTAGCATGTGGTAAAGCCCTGGGTTCAATCCCCAGTACCACAAAAAAAGAAAAGAATAAATATTTTCGAACAGTAAGGACCAAAATGTTGGGTATCAAGATAAAAAAACCATTAAGGCCTCCTAAATCTGTTTCTTCATGCTTGACCTTTAAATTCTTCTTCTACAGAGTCATCGTCAATATGAATACCAAATACTTCTTTTGGTGAGTCATATTCAGACATCTGGCAAATGTTAGGAAAGGAATCAAACATTCAGTGAGACAGAATTCATTTTTATATCTCAAAATATTTTACACTAAATCCCCCAAATTCAAAATCTCACCTTGAGAAATAGGTAATGTAGAAGATCTAGTCACAGTATTTTCAAGCTGGAAGAGGCTTTGGTTGAATAAATTCTCAGATAAAACTGGGGCAAAACCCAAGGCCATTGACCCCTAGTCTTAATGGTCTCCTAAAGATGCCATATCACATTGCAGAATACACAGTCAACCCTCTGTATCTGTGGGTTCCACATCCATAATTCAACCAACTGCAGATTGAAAATATTGAGGGAAAAGATTTCGGAAAGTTATAAAGAGAAAAACTTGAACTTGCTGCACACTGAACCATACACTGAATCTAGTGGATGGTGTGTAGACACATCCTGCTAGTTCATAGACCCTGAGTCTCCCTCCTGCACTAGTTGTTGGAATTTTGTCTGAGTCTTGTTTATGTACAATGAAGTTAGGCCTTTAATGAATGTACATCAACACACTTTTTTTCCTTGTCATTATTCCCTGAACAGTACAGTAGATCAAGCACTTACATGGCATTTACATTGTGTTAGGTGTTACAAGTAATCTAGAGATGATGTAAAGTATATGGGAGGATGTTCTTAGGTTATATGCAAATACTGTGCCATTTTATATAAGGGACTTAAGTATTTACAGAGTTTGGTATCTGTGTGGAATTCTGGAACCAATCTTCCAAGGATACAGAAGGATAACTATACTGCAAGAATTCTCTAATTAATCTGGACTCTTTTTTTTTTGGGAAGGTGGAGGGAAAATTCCACAAACATCTATGTATATATAAAGTCGTATACATGTGTATGTATATAATGTGCAATACACATACACATACATATAGTTTTGCTATGCCACATGTATTTTGATATACTCATTGACAACTTTTACTAAAGTTTCCTAAGGGTCTCAGATTAGCCAAGAGTTTCCTATTTTCTGCCTCATTCACATACAACTTCTCATGTGATACTCAATGAGTCTCCTGAAAAGGTGGAAGGAACTTTAGCTAGATTTGGTCTTCAAGGTGTAGCTGAAACTCTGTTGGTACAGTCTTTTGCTTACCTTTGGGCACTACCATTGAACTACGCCTCTATCCCCTCTTTCTCCTTTTTTTAAAATAAGAAAATTTCTTGTTTCCAAACAAAATAGATGCTTATAAAACACAAAGTGAATATTTTCTTTTAATTCTCTATACCCCAAATTCCATTTCTCCAATGATAACTTTTCATATTTTGTTGTGCATCTTTTCCATATATAGGCATGTGTTTATGTTTTCTATATGTAGACACAGTTGAAAAAGTACAAATAGGATTATATCAAAGCATAATTTTCTTTTTATTTTCTTAATTTTTTAAAATTTATTTTTATTGTAAACAAATGGGATACATGTTGGTTCTGTTTGTACATGGAGTAGCAGCATATCATTTGCATATTCATACATTTACATAGAGTAATGATGTTTGATTCATTCCGTTGTTTTTTTCCTCCCCCCCCACCCCTCCCACCTCTCTTTTCCCTCTATACAGTCCCTCCTTCCTCCATTCTTGCCCCTCTCCCACCCCCCATTACGTGTCATCATCCGCTTATCAGTGAGATCATTCGTCTTTTGGATTTTTGAGATTGACTTCAAAGCATAATTTTCTATGACTTTTTTTCCAACATTCATTATATAATATACATTTCCAACAGATTTACTTCATCCTTGTTAATAATTCCATAGTATTCCACTGCTTAATACATCATGGTTTTATTCATCTGTATACTATTAATGATTTATTAATTGATTATTTATATATGATGAATGATTTATTAATCTATATACTATTATTTCTCATTTTCCAAACTAGTTTAGTAATTTGCTCTATTTTTCTTTTTTTTTTTTCTTTTCTATTTTTCAACAATTGTTACGAGTAAAGTCAGCAAAGACAGCCTGCACTTCCTATGGCTATTTATATTTCCTCAATGGTGTGTTATCCTTCTGGGGTAGGGGACTAGAAGATGTGATGACTTAATGAATATTTAGATTGTTTCAATTTTTTGTTACTTAAAAAAATCTTTCCCAAAACATCTCATCATATTTCTTTATAGACTTGTACTAATCTTTCTACAGGATAAATTTCTAGACATGCAGTTCCTGGGCAGAGTATAGGTACATATTTGATAAATAGTGAGTTTTTGCCCATTTGACACATGGAATAGAGGCAGAGTGTTCTGTCGGGTTTGGCACAGGAACACTAACACCTGAAGTCTGGCCCAGGGGTCTGACATAGTGAGCACTTGTGTAGCTTATTTTATGGAAATAACTTGACTCCAAACATCAGGACTCTCCTGTAGGATAAATTTTTATCTATCACATTCAAACTGGTAGCAGGTAAATTATGTGAAGAGATGAAAAGACAGTGCTCTAGCCAGGTCAACTTCTGTTTTCAGGGCTATAGTGGATGATTTTCTTTCAGTTAAAATGACAACTAATATAGTTTCATTGATGCTTCAAACAGAGTAGACAGATCCTCTTCTGATTGGGGACGGGGTGCAAGCTTGGTGACCCTTTCCTGAAACAGTAAATAAAAGGAGTTACTCAGGACTTGCAAAAAACTGTAAAAGTTACTATGTTATGTACATTAAAATAGTCTTAAGAAACAATGACTTGATAATAGTCATATCTTTAAAATCATTTCTTGTATGGTTTTTACTAGCTAATTACCAACTCAGAGGCTTACCAAGACATGCCTCTTTCCCAAGGAGCTTTCAAAAGCTATTGCCCCTTGCCTTCTGTGCTGGACAAATGTATAGAACCAAGCCAGTCACACAGAAAACATCTTCTATAACGACCAAACTGGGTCTGTCAACAACCTGTGCCACTTCTCCAAGTGCAGAGAGCCCTGTTCCAGACACAGAGTGCCTCCAAAGAAAACAAAACTATTTGTCCTTGACTTCCAAGACCATATATTTTGCAACATGGACTTATGGTATATTCTAAAGGAATTCTGTAGGACATGAGCCATCAGGCTATGTGCAACAAGTGATTCCTTTTTTACTATTAACTAAGGTTTCATCTCTCCTTTCCCAAACTAGTTTAGTGATTTGCCTGATTTTTCAATGATTATTATGAGTCCAGTTAGCAAAGACAGCCTGTGGCTATTTTTATTCCCTCCGTGTTCTGTTATCCCTCTGGGATAGGGGACTAGAAGATATGATGACTTCCATGTGGCCTAAATGAGTAAGGGGCTCCACTTTCATGGGTTTCTGGGTCTGTTTTCTGGTGATAGGCACATGTTTGGGAGCATACCTGGTAAACAGGGAGGCTTATTATGGGAAGAACTCAGTTGTGTTCACTGCTCTACACCCTAGTGGTGACCAGAACGCTTGGCACACAGAAAGCAGATGCTCAAGAGTTAGTTGTTGAGTTAATGAAGATGGTGGGGAGGGGAAATACTGGCATCTTAAAGGTTACATGAACATGAGTGAACAGAGTCTGCTCGGAAATGACACCAGTAGCTCAGAGGAAATCCTAGGAGCTATCCTTGAGTTCTCTTTCCCTTGCTCTGAAAGTTCAACCTGTCAGCAAGTCTGCTTGACCTGCCTCCAGAATGAATTCCCAATCAGAACACTTCTTACCTCCTGCTGCAGACACCATCATGCTCCGGTGCTCCCGGACAGCCTCCTACAAGGGTTGTTTCCACTATTGTTCCATTATCGCCGCCTAGAGGTAATTTTCTCCAAAGCAGCCCTAATGATTCTCCCCTAGCTTAAATCTGATCACACCATCCCAGTGCTTAAAGTTCTTGGATAATCTCCCTGTTGTGATTAGAGTAAAATTATAATCTCTGATGCTGCCCTGGCCTGGTATCGCTTCTCACCCCAGCTCTCTCCTCTCCCATTGGCTCATCTCATTTGGTCCCACTGTTCCTTTTGCATGTTTTGCCTTTCCCCTCTGCCTGCAGAGCTTCGCCCAGTTTTCACATAGCTGACACATCCAGGCAGAGGACTTCTCACAAGACTTCACCACCCTTGCTGGAGCTCCTGCCACATCGTCCCTGCAGGGTTACTCTCTAGTTCATCATTCAGGTTTTCCTTCACACCACTAATCACTATCTGAAATTATTTTGTTCACATCTTATTTATAGATGTTCATTGCCTGTCTCCCCTTGCTAAGCTCCAGAACTGAAGAAAAGGACTTTATTTTCCTCTTTACTGTATCCCCAACAATGCATCAGGATGGTAGATCTCAAAAAGCATTTTTCAGGTAAAAGGAAGATGAAAAGAAAGAAGAACACATTAAAAAAATCAACTCAAAATGAAGCAAAAACCCTATAAATAAGAGCACACACCTTAAAACACTTAGAAGAACACAGAGCGGGAAAACTTCACGACTTGGAACTTAGCAAAGATGTTTTGGACAGGACATGGAAAACACAGGCAACAAGGGAAAAACCAGATAATCTGGACTAGATCAAAATTTAAAACTTTTGTGCATCAAAAGACACTAATAAGAGAGAAAAGATAACTCACAAAACAGGAGAAAATATTTGCAAATCATACATAATTAGGGACAAATGTCCAGAATTTTAAAATGATTTCTACAATTCAACAACAACAAAACCCTAAACAACTCAAAAAAATGAGCAAATAGCTTGACTAGATATTTCTTCAAAGAAAATATATCAATAACCAATAAACACATGACAAAATGCTCAGTATTATTAGTCATCAGGGAAATGCAAATCAAAGTCTCAACTAGATACAACTTCATAGCTATTGGGATGGGCTATTTTAAAAAATGGAAAATAATGAGTGTTGGTGGAGATGTGGAGAAATTGGAACTGCTTGTATTGTTAATGAAAATATAAAATGATTCAACCATCATGGAAAACAGTTCACCAATTCCTCAAAAAGTTAAATGTAGAATTACTATATGGTCTAATTCTACTCCTAGGTATATAACCAAAAGAAACCAGGGACTCAAATAGACAATTATACACCAATGTTTATAGATGTTCATAATGTTCATAATGGCCAAAAGGTAGACACAACTTGTGTCCATCAACGTGTGAATGGATAAACAAAATGTACCCATACAATGAAATATTATTCAGCCATGATCAGGAATGAAATTCTGACACATGCTACAACATGCATGAACAGTGTAGACATTTTGGTAAATGAAATAAATCAGTCACAAAAGGGCAGATATTATGTGAGTCTACTTAAATGAGGTACCTAGGATAGGCAAATTCAGAGGTTACCAGAGGCTGGGAGAAGGGGGAATTGTTTAAGGGCTGTATAGCTGTTTGGGATGATAAAAGAAGGTTCTGGAAATTGATAATGGTGATGGCTGTACAACACTGAATATACTTAATAGCATTGAATTATATGTGTAATATTGATTAGAATGGTAAATTTTATGTTTTATGTATATATGTCCACAATTAAAAATAAATGAAAAAAGATGGATGAATGGATGGAATTTGGAAGAAGGTGGGGGACAATATTGATGAATATGAGTGAGGCAAAAGCAGAATTTTATATCGCAGCAGATCCTCTAGACCCTAAGGGATTTTGGAAATTCATAGCATGGCAAAGGCTTGTTAGTGGTTCGTTCGTTCTTTCTTTCTCTTTCTTTCTTTCTTTCTTTCTTTCTTTCTTTCTTTCTTTCTTTCTTTCTTTCTTTCTTTCCATCATTTATCTATGTTTTCGGCACAGTCAAGAGGTGAAGTTCAGCATTTGCTATGGCCACATACGATGATCTTCACATTATTCTGTTATAATGAGTCTTATCTGATGAGCTCACAGTCCCTTCACATGGTACGGTTTATATATGGTCACACAGTTCAAGACTCTCAGAAGACCTGAGGTCATGCCTGAGCTGAGTTTCTCTTTCACATTTCTAACCCCCAGAGAGTGGTTAAATGTGGGCAAATTTTTTGAAGTCTTGCTAGACATATCAACTATGCCATATGAAAAGCTAAACTCAGAATGAGGATGTGTTAAGCAATGTGAGGTTATTTATAGACATGTAAGACCAAGGAACAACTGATTAACATGGGCACTGAAGTAAATTCAGACTTCTACTTTTAGCACATTCATAAAATAACAACATTTCAGCTGTCCTGTCTACCCGGGAGTGGAAGTGCTCATTCGGGTAGGCAGCTCTCCTCAGTAATGAAATGTTTTGATTTGAAATGTAAATGTTTCTTTCCAGAGGTTTCAGAAATTCATCTTGGAAGATTAATTTATTTTTGCCTGCTTCCTTTGCAGTCTGGCTATGGCAGTTGGAAGCCTCTGTACACAGGGCTGCTATTTGCTGCCACCAGTATGGGTTGTGGTGTTTGGTCAAGAATACTGGCCTGGTTGTTCCTTCCAGAGAAAACTGATCCCTGGTTGCTAAACATAAAAGAACCTTTATCAAATATGTGAAATAACCTTTCTGGCAATGTCCTTTACAGGTAGCAGTATATCCTCCTCACTACCTTAAATCCTGTAGACACTAAAAAGTGAAGATTAGTTTACTATATGTGTAAAATTCTGATGTTGCAATAGCCTTCCTGAAAAATGTTCCCTGCTGCAAAAATGCAAAACAAACCCTCCCCACAGTGATTTTTCATCTGCAGAATAGACAAGTTCATTTCTAAGATCCCCTCCAAAGTCCTGGGAGTCTATGAATATATGCAAATATCTATCACATTGAACTCCAAAATGGAACAAGTGCTAGTTAACTAAATTCAACTGTTTCTCCTCATTATGAAAACATGATCAAAGGAGGAAAGGCAGTATACACCTTGGGGATGCTTTGTGAATACAGATCAAGGAAAATATGGTTTCCTACTTTATGACATGACTTACATTCAAAAGATTTCATTTATTTCCATCTTTTGTGAAACTAAGAAATTTGTTTTGTCTAAACTTTTGCTTCTAGGTTTCTCTCTATGACATATACATGAAGGCATCCAGGATGATACCTAATTAACTTACTATTTTAGTGGATGGTCTCAAATGTTAGTCTGGATCTAAATGTTAGTCTGGAATAGCTCTTGAAAGTGAAGGTCTGAGCACAGTAGAATTAGGATAGTAAACACTTGCCAATGTGTGCTGATGGCTGGGAAGTGCACTGTCACCAGCTATTAAATGGCTAAGAATACCATCTAGTTTCATCTGAAAATCATAGATACCATTCTTGGAAGTAGACAACACATATTTTTGAATACTGTCCTGGGTTAAATAAGCATAACTTTAAAGAGAGCCCTTACAGAATGAATAGTGTTATTGGAACCGTGCTATAAAGCTGGAAGCTACGTTAAAATCAGCGTGACCACTCAGTCTGTAGTGTCCCTGGGCAGGCTTTCATGGTTCCCTTGACTTTGGCTGAGTCCTAGCCATTCTGAGGAAACATCTCAAAAGTTACCACCATCCAGCTACTAAGTTCATGTGGACAAAGGCTGTAGGAGGAGAGGAGAGGGCTGCAGGTTTGTGTTTATGTAACATGTTTACTAGGTTGTACTAGGTGCTAGATTCCTGCCTTCTTGGAACTTAGAGTCTAGTAGGTTTGAATAAAGAGGAGTAACTATGATGGACTCACAAGGTCTTATTTTTTGGCTGTTTTGTCTCTTGGACTTATGAGTTAGAACTAAGGATTTGTGAATTGGCTCAGGGGCTGTGCTACACTTTGAGACTCCACTTTTTCACATTCATTTATATTTTTAGATGCAATTGGATTCACTGAACCTTAATCTAAATCAGGGAAACTGGTGGTTCATGGTCCATGTTTCATTTGTATATAAGGAAACCAGGGAAAATTCAATAGAAACATCTGGATTGCTTATTTTTCTTGAAATTGGGAGTTCTACCAACAGGAGGACCTGAATTTCTGCTTGGTGATAATAGTGGCAGAATAGCTGCTCACCCAATTAGATGGGTCACGTGCTTTCCAGTTTACCAAAGTCTCCACTACTCCCTGTTGCATTAAATAACGCTGTTCATTGCCTATATGGCTCCCGTGGAAATATGAGCCTGTGAGCCAGATCTATACAAATATCTTATGTGAGTGGTGAGACTATCAACATTCTACACACTGACAAATGGGAATGAAGCGGTTAGTTCAACGCCTTTGCTACCTGGAGTGAAGAGAGAAAAGAGCACTGCTGCCTGTAGTATGCAGGATGCCGTGTGAGTGGATACTCCAGAGCTAGCTTTGTTTCAAGGTCAGGGTGAGGCCCACAAATGCCTTAACTTTTGACAGAAGAGCCCCCACAATATTTGAAATGATCCCTGCTTTTGCCATATCACTCCAGGCATGGTGAACATGGTGTGGCCCACCAACCAAGCACTCTTGGCTCTGAGTTCTCTACTTTATGAGGAATTGCAGTGAACAGGGTCTTGGCCCATGAGTATCTGATGTACCAGTTTGAGAGGTCCAACAAAGGATCGACTCTCTTCATGAGATTCTCGGGAGAGGAAAGGTAATACATCTGTTATGATTCTGCCAAATAAAGAATGGCAGCTCATTTCACATTCTTTAGTGAAGTTTAAGTAAATGAATTAGGACCCAGAGAAACATGCATTTGTATAAAATATACAATCTCCCAAATTCATTCAAAAGCAATTTTGTAATAGTTTCAACTTAAAGGGCATGCCCATTTGTCACAAAATAGTAGGAATTTGTAACGCTTTGTAATGGGAAATAATATTAGCAGTCCTTTTGAAATAGCTTAAAAGAGGAGAAATAGGAAAATTTTGCCATAGCTTGAGGTCAATTGGGTTGTTTTTGCCTTGAATTTCCATAAAGAATCCTTTCAGTTTTACCATAAAATCCTCACCTAAGCCACAGTTCTATGGAATAACATAAAGGCAAAGGAGCCTGGGCCCCCTTCCCAAGGGAAAACTGCTGTGGAGGAAACCTGAGACCTGCTGGAGAACTTTGCACCTCTAAATGGAACATATTTTTCTGGAAGTTCTGTGCTTCTTAGCCAGAGTGTGCTGTGCCTCTTACCTGGGGCAATGTTCCTTTCACTAATGCAGGGATATCGGCCTTGGAGTAACCAATGGCAGCTAGGCCATCATCAACATTTAGATCAAATAAGAATTTCCGGAGTGTGTCTGCCAACACAGGCCCAGCATCTTGGATCCTGGCAGTGCGAGTGTCCGCTCCTAGAAGACATGAAATGTAGACTGGGCAGAGAGGGGGTTGGAGGGCGGGGGGCAGGAAACAGGCTCTGGGTGTCATTCAGGCACCACATCAGTCAGATATATAATGTGTACTCTTGCCATTTCCAAACGCTGAGGATGAAGGCACCACTGTGCCTCCCTCGAGGTGGACCAATGGTCAGTGATCAACCCCACAGAAGACAAGTTGGCAAGGCCAAACTGAGAAGCCAAGGGTCTCTGCAAGAGAAGTCTGCCAGGGCTGTTAAACCGACTCTCACATTTCCAAGGAACTGCCAATTCCTACCTGCTCAGCCCTTGTGCGGTGGGAACGAAGAGGAACAGAGGCAACAGAAAAGATAAAGAAAGGAAACCGGAAAAGAAAGCTGGCACTGAGAGAGGAGGAAGGAGCATTTGTAGGCGAAACACAGCTTATGTGGTTTTCAAGGCTTGGAATTTGCTGACATCTAGAGGTGTATATGTTCAATGGCTTTTCTCATGGCAACATCTTAAAAAAAAGACAAGGCCTGGATCTGGGGATGTGGCTTGGTGGTTGAGCACTTGCCCAGTATGTGTAGGGCCTTGGGTTAGAACATGAGGCGCGGGAGGAAGAAAGGAGAAGGAGGAGGAGAATAAAGAGGAGAAGGAGCCCTTTGCAAACACCTTGTGAGTTAAGGATATAAAATATACCCAAATTCCCTCATTAACTGCTAAAAAAGGAAGAAAATATTATGACAAAAATGTGTTACAGTGACCAAGGAGGGAAATATTCCTCTTTATAGCTAGAAAACATTCTTATTTTGGTCTCTATTGCTAAATGGCAGGGAAATTTCCTCTTAATAAATATTGCAGTACCAGTTGGGCAGAAGCAAGAACACGAAGCCTCTCAGAAAACTGTGCTTCATGTATAGATAATAATGATATCAATGAAGAGGTGCGGTTGCCAAGGTTTGAAGGTTTGAAAGGACAGAATTTTCCCATAATTAATAACTAATCCACGTAATCACAGAGATGTTAGTCTGGAAGAACCATGGGGTTCTGTCCTCAGGGAGGGTGAAAATTCCCAGAGGAATGACTTTCCAACCTTTAGCACCTGTCCTGCTCCTCATCTTTTGAGTGGATACCTTCACTACCAGGAAGCGAAGCGTTCTGTAAACAGAAGGTAGCACTGCATGAAGTTTATCCAAAGTGCCTCTGAAAGACACTAGAATGTATTCTTGACCTGCATGTTGAAGCATATTACTAAATCGGTTTAAGCTTTCCTTTCTATGGAGTGAAAACTGTTTTAGGAATCTAGGAAAAGGAGTAAATTGAACCAGGTCCAGGGCCAGTTGGAGAGCAGCTTGATGGAAGGTAACCTTGCCTGACATGACCAATCCGTGTGACCCAGCAGCAGCTAAAACATGGATTAGGGACAGGAGACACACAACGCAGGGTTTGTGATGTTTTTATGTTCTAGGATGGCTGCCATAAAACACAATCTCTGGGTTTTTCTATGAAGTGTTTTTAGGAGAGAGAGAGAGAGAGAGAGAGAGAGAGAGAGAGAGAAGAAAGAGAATACCTTGTCCTAAACCTAAGAAAATCTGAGATAACATAGAAAATCAAAATATTTAATGGCCACCTATGGGATGATAATATGAAAATTTCCTGTGTAATAAGAAAAAACTCATGGGTTCTTCTAGCCTGGATTTTTATCTAACAGAGGAAGGGCTTTCTCAGTAATGTTGATGGCTGTCTGGAATGTGAACTTTAAGTTCTCTAATATTTTTCCCATTTTTCATGTTTGCATATTTACAAAAGCAGCTGTGTCCCAGCCTGTGGCTGACGACATCTCCCATCTAAAAGGGAAAGGGGATACGAGATCTTGGTAAAGTTGGTGGCTTGTTCTCACAGCACACGCTGGAAATCAAGCCTGGGGCTGGCTCTGGGTCTTAGGTGTCTGACATTAACATGCTCAGCACAGCTCCTGGAACTCTGGGAGCACAAATGGGCGAGTGTGCGAGGGGAGCCAAGGGGAAGCCGCCCTCGCGTGGGATGTCTGCGGTCGTTCCCACCTCCTTGGAAATAGTCTCTCCAACGGCTGGAGCTAGAGCAGCATAATGAAGTTTTCTTTTTAGCCTTTCCTTCCCCACCCTAAACACAAGTAGGGGAATAAGATGGCTTGCAAATTGATCAAATACCTGAGTCTGCTTAAAAGAGTTCTCGTTTCAGAAAAACCACCAATATTATACTTTCCACTACAGCTATCTGGAATATGATTTTTATTTCTGGTAAGATTGAGAAGGCACTGTGGGTGTCTTATCATAGATATTATTTATCCTACAGTATGGCAAACAGTTCATTTGGGATCTTTTTAATAAAGTTTCTCATTCAGACTCTCTGTGATTGGGAATTTACTGTTACTTCCAGATTTTTCCACCTAGCAAAAACCAATTATAAATTAATAGTAGGTATAGAGTTGTATTTTCCTTGGGCATGAAAGCAGAGAAAATAATATTACCACGAATTTAAAGAATCAATATTTGATTCTGTTTCATTCTTATCAGATTCTTAGAAACACAAAAATTATGTATTTTAGTGCAAGATAGGGCTTTGAGCAAGTCACTGACATTTTCTTAAGCTACTCCAAAGCAACATATTTTGGTATTATTCTTTATGGTTACCTTCAGAAGCAATCCTAGGAAATGCTCCACCTGTGTGGGTCACAGATTTATGACTAATGGTTCATACCCAATATTTCTGCTGTCTCCAGGTGCCGCTCTGGAAACATCTGGGCTGTGAACGTGAACACTGCAGGGGATGTGAGCACCACAGAAAGGCCATGGGGCTGTGGAAAGACAGAGAGCAAAACTGTTCTTCCTCCTGCATTCTCTGGGTATTTCTTTACCCTATATTCCATGCAGTCAAGACTTGACATGTATGGGCTGGGAGTGTAGCTCAGTGGTCTCAGAGGTTACATGCATGAGGCCCTGGTTTTAACCCCCAGCACTACACAAAGAATCAACAAATATACTTATGGAAATTGTGAGGCATATAGGATTTAATTAAATAATTCATTATTAATTATTTTTACCACCAGTGGGTGATCCACATTATAATCTTTTGCTTTATATGTCTTCACTAAACCTGAAATCGGGTAGGACATTCCATGGCTAGAAAAGAAAAAAAATACTTATGTTGGCATATAGATATCAGAATTCATATCAACTACACAAAGACACACTTATGGGGAGCCCTTTATCAGAGATATATGTTCTTTTTTTTCTTGGATGTAAGGAGAACTGTGATTCACTCCAAGGTCAGTGTATTCATTAATCAAACCTCTGAAATATCCATATTTGAATGGTCATAGAATTGTATGCCATTCAACAACAAGCAAGCTGGACCACCTGTGATTCATCTCTCCAAAGATTGATAGATACTTTCAAATACCATTCTTTTGAAATGGCATTGAATCATAATGTGTTAGTCTAGTCTGAGTGACTATGTTAATTCTAACTTAACTGATTTCTCTTGCTTAAATTCTACCTAGGATTTGTTTAGATTTAGTTGTCATCAGGAAAAGGTATCATAGTTTTTGTTTTTACTGAAAAAAAAAACTTTATATCCTCTTGGATTCTTAGTGAACAAATTGGAAGATGTTGTAGTTTACTAAATGATTCAGAAGATAAGTATTGTGATGAGTTAATATATTTACAATTAATATAGTAAAAATGAAATGTTTTTCATGAGTAAAATGATCTATAGTTTTTAAAAAATGGATTATTGGATGACTTTGTGCTTATTTATCAAAAGACTTACATTTCATGGAATGAATTATTTTGGTGAACTATATGAATATTTATGAAAGGAAAAAAAGAGTGCTCCCAGCCCCTCCTTCATGAAACAAACTAGAAGTTATTGATTATCTGAGTCATTAGGTACTTTGAAACGTGTTTTACCTGTCTTAGGCTCAGAAAATTATTGCCAGGTGTGCTTTTGTGATATGATAGGATTCATGAAGGTCTCAAAGGTAACTTTTTAGCAATATTCAAAATGTTAGCCTGATTGCTTTTATTTTAACAATTGTCTATGCCCTTTGTAGAAAATAAAAACTATCCACAGTCCTATTTCCTTCTAGTTATTTTATACATATGTTTAATTTATAATTTTATTTGTGCATGTAGTTTTATGCATTGCTTTTGCTACTTAATATTCTTTGTAAAATTTCCCATATAAATTTGTTCAAAAACATTATTTTTAATGGTCTTATTTTATTCTTTCTTTATTTTGGCCTGATTTTATTCTTTAAGTACTGTATACTAGTTAACCATTAACTATTGGAATTTGGTTGGAATAAGAATTTTCAGTTATAAATAACACTTAGGTGGATATCCTTTCAAGGAAATCTGTGGATCATATCATGGTTATTTCTTTAGGCTAGATTCCTAGAAGTGATTTAGTTGGTTAAGGGGTATAAATATTTTTCTGGCTCTGGGTACATTTTGTTCATTTGCTTTTTGGAAAGGTGTAATAACCAAGTTATATTCTCAGTACCAGCAGAGTTTGAGGATGACTATTTCCTTACACTTACCCTAGCAAAGGCCCATTTTTAGTTCTCAGTGCTCACTGTTTTTCAATTTTAAAGCAACATATCAAAGAAGTTCCTATAAAACAGATCAATTCTGGGTTATTGACAAAGATTCTGATCCCTTTCTTTTTTGTGTGTGAGCGATTAGGGAAAAAATCCTGCATTTGAGGTTTTAAAAATCTACAACACATGGTGATGCTATGGAGAAATCAGAACCCTGATTCACTGCTGGTGGGGATATAAAATGGTGCATTCTGTAAGTTTCTCATAAATTTAAACACAGAATTACCATATGATCCCACAGAATTACCATATGATTCTACTCCTATGTATAAAAGAAGAGAAATGAAAATGTGTATACACAAAACTGGTACAGGAATGCTCACAGCAACATTATTTATAATAACCCCAACTCATAACAACCCAAATGTCAATCAACTGGTGAATGTATAAATAAAATGTGGTATATTCATCCAATAGGATGTTATTTGGCAATAAAAAGAATGAAATGCTGATACATGGTTGAACCTTGGAAACATGCTAATTATAACAAGCTGGATACAAAAGGCAACATAAATGAAATTGTATAGAATATTGAATAGAGAAATCTATATATAGAGAAAGTAGAATCATATCAAATAGGGAACAGAGAAACGTAACATAGAGAAAGTAGATCAGTAGTCATTTAATACTAGGGAGGTAGGGGGATTCATGGGTGATAGTTGAGGAGTCTGAGATTTCTTTTGGGGATAAGATGTTCTAAAATTGATGATTCAAGAACTTTGTTTATATACTAAAAATTATTAAATTGTACACTCTAAATGGGTGAATTGCATGGTATATGAGTTATATCTTTAATAGCTGATTAAAAAAAACTATGACCCTATAAATTCCTTGCTAATTAAAAGAATACTTAGGGACCTTAAATTAAATTTCTTCCTTCTATAGCATATTTAAATTTTACCACTAGTCCTAAATTATAAATATTTGTTTTTAAAATAAATGACTTGAGTAAAGAAATAAAATCCCATATTCACTCACCACAGATGAACACCAGCATTTCCAAAGCCAATGCCAGCAAAAGTGCTTGCCAAGTGCATATTAGACCTTGCTTCAAGATCATCAGGATTTCTGACAGCCCTGTAAATTATATAAGTACCAAACAACAACACAACATTGGCATTTTCTATTGATTAAAGAGCTGCCTTAAGAAGAGATGGGGGCAGGGCTAGAAATGCTGCTTGGTAGGAAGAAAAATTAGGCAAGTTATTCATATGACGTCTTGTCTTTTAAAGGAAAACCAAAGGGAAACATATTTTCTCAACAATGATTTACCAAAGGCATAATAAATATGCTGTCAGCTGCTAATGTGATATAAAAGTGCCAGGGGAAGCAAAGCCCTGATACTTGGACTGGGAGAGCTGCTCTAGGAAAGTGCCCTAAGACTCATTCTTCTTCTTCATTTGTCAGTGACCTTGACAGCAGCCATGGATGAACTTAAACATATTCTCAGAATACACCTTGAGCCCGTCGCCCTGGGCTACCTACAGTCTAACCCCAGCTCACCCAGTCATCTTTTTTCATGTGACACTGACCCAAATTGGAGGGGACCTCTTTTGGTACCGGTGGAAACTGCACATCAATTCTCATACTGTTATTGTGGATATGGGATGTTATTGTAGGCTGAGCCATTGCTTGCTCTGCGTATCTCGTGCCACTGTGCAAAAGCAAATTCTCAAAGGCCCTTTGAGATTCAGCTTAGCCCTCCTGCACACATTGCTTGGAAACCCTGCCCGAGAGAGGAAGCCCAAAGGCTGGCAAGTGAACCACTTCTTGGTGTTTCTCAATTTTGCCTTAAGTGAGGGTTCCTGTGACCAAAAAAAAAAAAAAAAAAAAAAAAAAAAAAAAAAAAAAAAGTGGCATAGTCTTTCTTTTCTCCTTTTATTTGGAATAGAGAGGTGCTTGTGCCTCCTTCTCCAAACCCAGTGTAACTTCCTTATTTCTCTAATGACAAGGTGTAGCAGCTGATGATGGGACTTTCAGCCTTCTCTCTGTCCATCTCATTCCCTTACCTCTCACTATAACTCTGCCGACCCCTCCGTCCTTGTCAAACAACTGGCTCCCTGGTTACCTACCTAGTCCAATGCTGCTGTGCTTCTCTGTGGTTCTTCTCTCAGGAGTCTGAAACAGCTCAGTGTCCCTCCCTGCATTTCAGGGGCTCTACTACAAAATGCTTCAAAAGACTGTAATCGCGGTGACTGGGCAGGATGATGCAGGAGGATTGCAAGTTCAAAGTTAGCCTAGGCAACCTTGTGAGACCTAGTCTCAAAATAAAAAATAAAAAGGGCTGGGGATGTGGCTTAGTGATAAATGACTCTGGGTTGAAAAGAAAAAAAAATTCCCCCTATCCAGTGGAACTTTTAAGATCAAGGCCAGAGGGAGCACCACATCCATATCTAGGGTTAACCTGCCTGTGCCCTTACCCTGCATTATGTATAAGTACAAAAATGAATTTGACTTTGCATATATCTTAATGTCTCAGTTGTCATTTTTAAGTATAGTCAGTCTGTGGGTTCTACATTCATAGATCCAACCAAACATGAATTGAAAATATTGAGAACAAAACCCATGGCATCTGAACTGAACTTACAGGGATTTTTTTTCTTGTCGTTTCTCCCTAAACAATACAGTATGATAACCATTTACATAACATTGCATTATATTAGACATTATAAGTAAAGAGAGAGTTAAAGTATATGTGGGATTGTGTGACAGTTCTATGCAAATACTAAACCATTTTATAAAAGGGAGTTGAACATCTGCAGATTTTGGTGTCTCAGAGGGTCCTGAAATCAATGCCCCAATGGTTCAAAGGGATGACCATAGATCTTCTTTGTTCTCTCATAGCTTATGACTATAAAAGCTTTTATGTATGTATTTGCATTCTTTAAAATTTTTTTGAATTAATTTTTTTTAGAGATGGCGGTCTCTCTCTCTTGCCTAGGCTGGTCTTGAACTCCTGGGCTTGAGTGATCCTCCTGCCTCAGCTTCCATAATAACTGGGGCTACAAGTGTACGCCACTGCACAGGCCTGTATTTGTATTCTTAATTCTTGCAAAACTTTTTAGGAAATTCTTTTAAATTTTCAGCCTTTTATATCTCCTGTATCAGTAATCTCTACATATTTATTTCTTAAATTTAGTTCATGAGAGTTTGCTCAATGGGTAGCTTCCACCCTAGATGGGCTCATCCAACATATACCTGCAGGTTCTCATTTCCACCTGGGGAGCCAAATTTCAAGGACATCTCCCCTCATCCTAATTTCAGTTTGAGGCTTTGAAGAATAAACCTCCATTTAGTCTATCTGCATCTTTATAAATTAGGGGCTTCCATTTGTCTACTGGCAGCCTTTGCCTTTTCAGATGGAAGGATCCAGTTTTCACCTGCCATCCCTTGGATTTCTTCAGAGGTCACCAGTGCTTGTCCATGTCTATGGACTGAACTGGTAGACAGATACATTCAGGATTATTTCAATATAGGGTACACCATGTTTCACATGAGGGTGGAGTGTAGTTTTTATGCTCCATCTCTATCCCCTCAGGGTGGCATACCTCTTCAGGTACTTAGCAACGATCCTCAGTGCGTGGACCGCCCAAATGTCACTGATTGGGTTGCTGCCCTGGTACGCTGGCCGTGTGATGGGATTAGAAGGGCAGGGGCTCCGCATGTGGTAGGGAAGGGCAGTGTATGACTCCAGTGCATGGCTAAAGAGAAATATTTAAAATACACAGAATGAACACATTATCTTTCTTCTTACTTTCCCACATTCAATCCCAAACCAGAACTCGTTCCACTGTGGATATGCTCTTCAGCACTGAGATCACAACATATTCCACCAGTTAGCTTCTTGTCCATGACAGTCATCACATAGCACAGAAATTAATATAGTCAGATTTATATTGGCAGCCCTACCGTGTTTTTGACCAGTATGTATAAGGCTGATTGATCAAAGGGTATTAAATTGCAGTTAAATAGGATTAAGAAGTTCTCATGTGCTATTGCACATAGTAATTGTGTACTGTACATCTCAAAAAGCTGAAAGAAAGGATTCTGAACTTTTTTTTTTGCCATAAAGAAATGATAAATTCTTGAGAAGATACAGATAGACTAAATGGACATATTGTGGAATATGTTGTGATTGCAGTGCTAAAGAGATCTATGTTTAACCTGATCACACAATATGTTCATGTAACAAAACATCACATGGTACTCCATCAATATGTGCAATTTTTGTGTTTTAATTAAAAATAAGCTCAAAATGAAATTGACCAAATTATGTTATGTGCCTATATGAATAGGTAACAATGAAGTCCACTCTTATGCACAAATATAATGTACCAATAAAATATCTAAAAATTATAAAGTTAATTAAAAAATTACACAACTCTTTTCCAGTATAAATAAATCTTTATGATGCTGAATTATTGAATATTTGAGCCATTAAAAAAATCACTAAATCTAAAAAAATGACTTTTTTGTAGAAGATAGTCACCATTTTATACCTAGCATAGGTCAAATGCCACATTACCAAAGGATGATCATAGTTATATGGACTCTGATTAAGAGTACAGTGTAGCCAGTTGTGGTGGTGCTCACCTTTAATCCCAGGAACTCAGGAGGCTGAGGCAGGAGAATTGCAAGTTTGAGGTCAGTCTCAGCAATTTAGTAAGACATGTCTCAAAATAAAAATAAATAAATAACAAGGGCTGGGGATATAGCTCAGTGGTTGAAGCATCCCTGAGTTCAATCTCCAGTACAAAAAAAAAAAAATTGCAGTGTAATAGCTGGGTATGGTGGCACACGCCTACAGTAAGCAACTTGGGAGGCTGAGGAAGGAGGACTTCAAGTTCAAGGCTAGCCTGGGTAATTTAGCAAGACCCTGTGTCAAAATGAAAAATAAAAATGGCCAGGAATGTAGCTCAGTGTTAAAGAACTCTTGGTTTCAATCCCCAGGACCACCACCACCAAAAAAAAAAAAAAAAAAAAAAAAAAAAAATGTATGAGAGAAAATAAAAAGTACAGTGTAGAAGGTAGGAACACATGCTTTGTGGTCAGTTGTGCAGCTGTAAATCCTGGCACCAGATCTTCCTGCTATAGACCAGGTGTGAGGCACCACCCTTCCTGTGACTCAAAGACATGGATAAATAATAGTACTGCTTCACAGGCAGCTGTGAAAACTAAATGAGTTGACCCTTATAAAGCCCTTAAAATAGGCCTGGAACATTCTAAAACTTATTATTAACTATTATTATTAATTCTTGGTCTGATAAATTATTTTTTCTTATGTGTTTCAAACCCAGGATTGGCTATTTTAAGAACTAGATTTATCTAGAACTAGACTTAAGAACTGCCTTATCTGCTGGCCTTTCCTGGAGTCTAGCTCCTTATTGCAGAAGCAGAGACTAGACAAAGCCATCTAGATCAACGATGCTGGGACACAATGTAACATGAACTATGTTTTCCATCAATTATAGTTTCAATGTTATAAGGATTACTCTTTTTTTAATGTGAGAGAGAGCTATCTTTTGAAAAAAGTGCTAGAAATTTTAAAAAATTCAGTTGATAGATGGATGTTATGTGGTTCTAAGTAGGAAATGTGTGAAGAATGCAAGAATGACATATACCCATGGGGCAGTGGTGAATTCACCAGCGCCTAGATTCTGACTGTGGCTTCATAGCATGCCTTGCTTGCATCTAGGATCTGAATCCAAGAATCTGAATCCCTATTTCCCAGGAGCAGATTCTCTATGCTAAGCTCACAGAAACTATGTGTGAAACATGGAAGTCACATTACTGATTTACAATGAGAAATGGAACCTCTGAGGGTGACAGACATCAGAGTCTCCTAGCACCTTCTTTCCCTACAGGTAAGCCTTGTGATGGTCGATTTGTGATTAGAGGCCCATGGAGTCCTCTCAAGGGGAATTATCCCCAAGGTTTAATGTGTAGCTGTGTCCATAGTTAGAACTGGCCACAGGGCTTTAGAGGCAGATTCCTTGGGCCAAGTGTTTTCTTGTTCAGACAAGCAACATTACAGATTGGATCTCTAATGTTTCTCAATGACCCATATGTTGAAGGCTTGGTTTCCAGCTGTTGGCCCTATTCGAAGGTGGTGGAATCTTTAAGAGGTGGATTATTGGAAGGGAGTTAGGTTATTAGGGGCATTCCCTTGAAGGAGATTGGGATCTCAACCACTTCCTATCTCTCTTTGCTTCCTGGCTGCCATTAGGTGAACATACCTCCTCTGTTGTGCACTCTCACCATCATGTACTGTGCTGCCATAGGCCCAAATCAACAGGACCAAGTGATATGGACTAAAATCTCTGATCAGAGAGTCAAAATAAACCTTTTCTCTTTTTAAGTTGACTGTCTCAAACACTTTGTTATCAAGATAGAAAGTTGACTAACACAAACAACTACCATCATTCTCCTTCCTTCTATTCTGCTTTCTGCATTGGTTCATAGTGAAGTCTTTGGGCCTGTGAGTTATTCCTTTAAAACCGATGGCTTTGGCCCATGATGTATATTTATTATGTACTTCATAGTTAGGGAAAACAATCTTATTTCCCTTATTTCTAAGTAAATAGGAGACAGCTCATCGAAATTCTGATAATATTGACTAGAATGGAAGTGGATACAATTTTCTATAGTCTCTTGACAGGCAGCAGAACATAGTGGGAAAAGCAGACCAGAGATATGGATAGACCTAGCATGGAACCTAACAATGTTATCTTCTGCTTGTGTGACTGTCATTTAACAGTAATCATTTCAATACCTGTCATGTGATGATCACTGTGCCAGGGAAGACCTAGAGAAGAGAGTAAGATGGCCTTGTCTTTGACAAATTCACAATGCACTGTGGATACAGGCAAGTGAAGAGAGGGTATCTCAGAAGCAATGAACAGGCCACCCAGAAGAGCAGCAAAGGATAAGTGGTCAGTTGTAATTGAAAGAAGAGGGAAGGGCCGGCAAAGGCTCTGTTGAGGAACAGATGCTCATGTGTAATTAAAAAACAAGCAGATAAATAGCTGAGCACTGGGATGTGCCAGGGCCATGTAATTTGGCCTTCAGATCGTTGGCATGGAAAGCTCCTGAAAGACTTGTAAGGTGGAGAGGTATGTGTACATGCACACGTGTATACTTGTTCCTTTGTGTGTGATGGTCATATTGCAATGTGGAAGTTTGTTGAGGCCATAATGGAGGACAAATGGAAGAACTATGGGATGGAATTAGGAAAACCAATGAGGAGACTGCTGCAATAACCCAGGCAGTAGTTGGGCAGATCAGAACGAACTAGGAACAATGAAGTTTGAGAAGACAGAGCAGATATAAGAGATCCAAGTACGACAAGAGACAGGCTCTGCTGACTGAGCATGGGCATGAAAGAAGGGAGAAGTTCATACTAAAGTCCTGCTACTTGCTGAGCTAGTGGACCCTGGAGAAACTGTGAAGTATGGGTTGAGAATATCGCATCTCATGAATTCAGGATGCCATGCATTATGAGATGGACCATCTTTTCAAAATGTGCTGCTGAAGGCAAAAACCATAGCACCAGGTCATAGATTTTAAGATATGTCCTAATTTCAGAGATGTGAATAAGTGACAAATCTGCACACGTAGATGGATGAATTAGGGTGGTTTGGGACATACTGAATGGGAAGCACCTGTGGGGCCTTGTGAGGCTACTGGAACTAATGGCCTGGAGTTTAGAGTGAGGTCTATGATAGAAACTGTGATTGGGCTCAGTCCTGTAATCCCAGCAATTTGAGATGCAGGAGGATCCAGGTTCAAGGCTAGTCTGGGTAACTTATTAAAACTGTCTCATGACAGAGTGGTGGCACAAGCCTGTAATCCCAGCAGCTTAGAAGGCTGAGGCAGGAGGATTGCGAATTCAAAGCCAGCCTCAGCAACTCAGTGAGGCCCTAAGCAACTCAGCGAGACCCTGTTTCTAAAAAAAATATAGAAAAGAACTGGGGATGTGGCTCAGTGGTAAAGTGTCCCTGGGTTCAATACCCAGTACCACAAAGAAAACAAACAAACAAAAAGAAACCCTGATTGGGAGCTTTTGGCATATTGCAGCTGAAGCCAAGGGATCACACAGTGAGACTCTGGGTGAGTCACTAACCATCCAAAAATCTAGTTTTCTTTTTCTTTTAGTGAAAGTCTCATATTACACACCGCTGCAAGGAAGCAGTGGTGTGTGTCAAGAGCTGACACAGTATACACATCTGGGCCAACTTCCCGAGACACTCGCTCCCATCCCTGCCCTCTTTTGTGGTGCAGCCATGGGTCTTTCCTAGTGTGTATGGCCATAAAGGCAAGGTAGCATGGTCCTGAGTCACTGCATGCCACCTCATGCTGCTCCTTTATCTGTCACCCTGTGGCCATGGCTGTGACTGGGTAGTCCTTCCTGAATAGCAGGTTTGTAGCTCACACTGGCATACCTAGTGATCATCTTTACCTTCAGTATTGTCATCTATGGAAGGGGATAATGATAGCCAATGCAAGAGGCATCTGCAAATAGGCTCTTAGACAATAAAATACTGTCCATAGAACTTGGTACTGAAAAAGTTCCTCCAGAGGAGGGGAGGGAAAGGAAATGATTATAGCCAAATTATATGGTTATACTGTTTGCATGTTTGAATATGTAACAACAAGTCCCACCATTGTGTACAACTATAATGTATCAATAAAAATGTGCTGAAAACAATAAATAAAAAGAAAAAGTCCCTCCAGGTGTCACCAGAACCTACCAGAGCACATCGAAGCCACTGTTGGCGACCACTTGGCTAGGCATGTGGAGAGTGTGAAGAGGGTCAACTAGTCCCAGTGTGGGTTTGATGGCTCGTGAAGCAATGCCTGAAACATAAGGATTTTTAATAAAGGCAAAAGTCATGGGCACCATTTTAAAAAAAATTAAATAACTTTAGGATGGTACATTATTCTAAAAACAGTATAAGAAAAGGTTCATTCTCAGTAGGGAGGCAGCAAGGAACAGTAGAAAGAGATGTGGAATCAGAAACTTGTGTTTTTCAATGTTGGGTTAGGGTGCTCCTATATCCCAGGAGCCAAGTGCAATCTCATCCCAGTTCCTGGAAGAGTGATGTCACTAGACGTTCTGGGAATATTTACATCACTGAAATTGATTAACACTACAAATCAGGTTTTATTCATTTATTGTTAAATTCCAGAGAACTAATTTACTGTTTACTAGCATACCAATGATCCTTGCTTTGCAACTCTGTCTTGGGGCAAGTCACCTAACCTTTCTGAGTTCTCTATAAAACTAGACAAAAATAACAGACCTCCATTCCTCCCAGAGCTGCTGTAGGGATCAAATGAGAGAGTATAATGTAAAAGTCAGAACTAAGTGTTGGCAATTATTACTATCTTTAACAATGTCAAAGGATCATAGAATTAAAAAGAAGTTACCCTAAGTTTGCAGTTGAATGTCAACTTATTCAGTTACAAAGGCCTGGAAGCAGGATACTGAGTCAGATTTAAGGAGAAGGGCATTCCTAACACATAAGCCAGAGTCAAGGACAAATTGAGGAGATGGGATGAAAATCACTAAGACAAAAACAGAGCAGAGGTGACCTGGAAATGGGGTGTGAGAGAAAAGTTGAGATGGACATGAGGCAACTTTCTAGAGTAGTGGGAATGTCTTGATCAGGGTTGTGCAGACACAGCACGTATATTTGTCAAAACTCACCACAGCAGACACTGAGATGTGTGCATTATATTATACAAAAATCACATCGCAATAAAGTTGATTTAAAATATAAAAAAAGAAAGGGAACACTCACTTATTATTGAAACCTAGTCACTAACATGAGCAGAAGAAAGGCCAACTAAGACCCAGGGTATCTCAATATGCAATTGTAGGTAATTCTCAAAAAGAAGTTTATTTTTTACATGCACTTGGAAGAAGAAAGAAAACGTGTATATGCATATATTCTTTCCTTAACTCCACAACTCCTTGATTTCTAAATAGTGGGATGAAAGAAAAGGGAGTGGGACTGAAAGAGAAGAGAGAATTCATTAAAAGAATTATGGGCAAAGTTCTTACCAGTTTTTACTTTCAAGCTTTCATAGTCAAAAATGGCAACCCCAGTAGTTTCACTCCCAGTTCCTGAGGTAGTTGGGACTTGAACAAAATAATATTAATTTTAATAAAGCAGCTAAATAAAGGTAAATGGAAATATTTAATTCAGACTTAGAAATAAAGAACCAAGTTAGAGAAGGAAGCTTTGCTGACATTGCTACTTGCTTGATATCTGTATTTATATAACATGTATGTCAACCTGATATGCATGATGTGCCTGCATTGATGGGCATGTATGAGGTGTACATCTGTACTCTATATGTTTAACAAGTATGTTGATGTATTAATGCACATGTATGTTTAACATGTATCATGCCTGTGCCTGCTGCATGAATGTATGTTTAATAAGCACATGTCTGTGTCTGCATTAACACGCATGTGTATTTAACGTGCTTGTGTGATCTCTGTGTCGGTGTTCATATACAGACATGATGTCTGTGTCTGCATTAAAATGCATGTATGGTTAGCATGCATGAATGTTTAATATGTATATTGTCTATATCTGTACAAACAGGAGTGTTTAATATGTATGGCATCTGTCTGCAGTGAATTGCATGTATGTTTCTATGTATTTGTACATGCATATCTTTGCACTAACATGCATGTGTGTTAATCATTTGTGTGAATGTCTGTCTGTATTAACAGTGATTAGCCCTAGGGAAACTTGGGCTCCGCCAGTGCCAGAGCTCAAGTAGCTGCAGCTGGGTATTCAAATACAGGCTACTCTACACCTCTGTAAGAACACTCATATTTGCTGTCTCTAAAAGACATCTTTATTCCCTCTTGGCAGCAAGCATAGGAGTGCTCTGCCTTTGCTGGGCTCCATGGTTTTGTAGTTCTGTCAAGTTTCTAAACATTACTAATCACCCCTCTGTGTGATGCTGACACAGTTTCACCAGAGGGTTCCATTTGCCAGACCCCAATTATGCTGCTCCCTGCTGGTTCCTCATTCCCATCAATGCAGTTCATCTGCCACTGACTCCCTCGTGTCCCATCACAGGGACTGTTCACAATAGGGGCAGGAGAGGGGGAGAACAGAGGACAAAACTTGAACTGAGGGTATTTCTCAGTTACCAGTTAGTGCATTTTAGCTATACAACTTTAAATAGTAATATGCTGACAGTCATAAAAATGGGAGGGAAGAAAAGACTGGAAAATTCCAAGGTCCTCTGTGGAACACACAAACTCTTTTTTGCTTCAGATTTGTGTGTTTGTGCCCTGAGAAGTCATGGAGCAGATGTCATCCAGAATGATGTGGCCATGCTGGCCACATGTCCCTGGGAAGAGACAAAGCCTGAGGTCAGCTGAAGAGCCATTATGTGGAAGAAAGGGTTGAATCATTGAAAAATAACAGCAAATGTTCTCCTTAAACTTCACATTGGCTGGCAAAATGGGACAAAACAGATGGGTTTAGAGGACAAGCCTGCCAACAGAGGGATCTAATCAAATGTCAATGAGGACCTTTCCCCTCCTCTGCATAGTGACTTCATAGCCTAAATCTGCAAACTTCCTCCCACTGACCCAAATTGTCTCTATCTGTGCAATAATGAAGATCAGAATTTTCAAAACGAATGAACTGCCATCTGTTTTGGGGTCCAAATGAAGCATTGATTTGAAATGAAAGATCAGAAAGTTTTAGAAACACAGACACTAAAATTACTAGCTGGAATCTTTCCTAAAGTCTTTTGCCAATTGTAAAATGAAGCAAACAAGCCAACAGTTTTACCTGCAATCAGAGGCTTAAGAGGCTCAGACACGGGTTTTCCCTTTCCAATGGGGACATTGACGTAATCAAGGAACTCTGAGTGAGGGTTGGAGGCATATAGATTAGCAGCTTTGCAGGTGTCTATGGTGGAGCCACCACCCACAGCAACATAGGCATCAAAAGATCCCTTTCTGGCAAACTCGATTGCATCCTTGAAGCTTGAAGAAGTGGAAATAAAAACCACTGTTACATTTTTTTTCAAAAATCATTCTCATGCCATTAAATAAGGCCTTGGGCAAGTTTCACCAATAGTGATAGGTTTTGGCTTCTGCTTAAAGTAAATAAATAAAAACAACTTTCAAATTTACCTTGTATCTGTTGGTTCCACCCTCACATCATCATAAACCTGAAAGTTGATGCCATTCTTTACTAGGGAATTCATAACTACTTGTACAGGAGGGAGTCGGGAGAGGTTCTTATCTGTCATCAAGCAAATATTTTTAGCTCCCATGTTCTGTAGGTCCTACAATTAAAACAAAATTATGTTAGGTATGATTGCACTGAAACTGAAATAGACTTAACATTGTACATCTTTGAACATAAAGGATGTGATTGTCCATTAGCTCTTGTTTTACAAGATATGTAACATTCATAGAAGATTATAGATAATCGCAAATACTTGCCATGCCTACTTCTTTTGTAACTCCTGCTCCATATCTAATATTTGAAACAGCCATCTAAAACAAAGAAAAGAAGATTTTGGTGCAAATTGTATCAGAGAGTTGGCTACTCCATTTCTGAAAACCTGAAATATTCCACCTTACCTAAAGAATGAAGTATATACTCCTTAGTATGTTTGTCTAGGTTACTACCATCTGGCCTCACACTTCTTTAAGGGAACTTTGGTTCCAGTCACAGTACAATTATATATTTGACTTTTTCAAGAACATCATAAACTCTCAATTGTTCATTCAGCTTTAAATCTCTGCCTTCCCCAACCTCCATATCTAAATTAACTCTAATTTCTTACTTTCCCACTAAAGGTTACCTCCTGTGTATATTTTTTGTCCCTTCATCCATCATTCCATCCATCTATCCACTCTTCTATGCCCATGTGTATCTGTATGTATCCTACTATCTTCCCACTCACCCAGCACAACAGTCTGCTATATTCCAGGCACTGGGCTAGGTTCATGTAACACAACTGCTAGTAAGAGAAACAGGGTCTCATAGGGTTTACAGATGAGAAAAGAGCTTTTAAACTGATGAATTATGGGTCATTTTTGGCCCAAAGATATTTTATTTGATCCATGTTGTATTTAAATTGTTTTCTTTTCTTTCTTTTAAAAAATTGCCTAATAACTGTTAAAATCAGGATTAAAAAGATCCAATTTGACCACCTCAGTTTCTATCTCTCTTGAATAATCTGGAAACACTGGGGCTATATCCTCAGGGGGCAGAAAACTTGTGGGGCTGAGTGGAGGCCATACCTTTTACACAGGGTTTGTGCTCTATGAGCATCTGGTGACATTTCAACTTATGACTTCTGGATTAGGAGGAGACAGGGACTAAACAAATAATTACAAGTAATTATGTACAATGTGATCAAAATGCACTAAAGTTAATCACTCCTTTATTCTTGCTTCAACAAAATACTTTGACTTCTTTGGAGATTATTGTAACTACAGAAGATTTAAAAGATAGCATATATAATTTAGAGAATGTGTAAAATGGGGAGTATTTTTTTTTTTTTTTTTTAATTTATGTGGTCTGGGGAGCAAGCCCAGGGTCTCATGTATACTAGGCAAGTGCTTTACCACTGAGTTACATCTCCAACACTTATTTTATTTTAATGACTGTATAGAAGATATAATTTCAGACATTACTTATGTTGTCAGAAGATTTATATTCTGTTATCGTCACAAGGTACTTTACTGATAAGGGCTTGATCAAATAGTGATTGTGGAACATCAATTTATAAGAGATTTCAAATGAAATGCTAATATGTTAGCAAAATACTATAGTTATATTTTCTAGGTCATTCATAAAAGAAAGAATGAGTCAATGAAATCTACCTCAAAGGCATAATCTGTTGTTTTCTCAGAAGATGAAAGTCCAGGAGCTGGAAATGGAGAAATAGGTATCAGAGTAGGCCTCAGAAATAAAGCATAATTTTTTTTGGACAGTATAACTTAGCAGTGAACATTAGCATCTTCCTTGAAGTCTTGCCTACAATATATCAGGTTTCATATCAAATTAAGATGTCTACAAATTAAGACAGAATTTAATGCTAACTTGATGCTGATTTTGTAAAAATAAAGTGATTTAAAATTTCCTCCACTGAAATCTAAAAAATATTTGAAAACATAATGTATAAAAAGAATTCTCTGAGTTGGGTTATTATTTGAGAACAACTAGTAGTAAAACTATTATAGCCATTGTAATAATTTGTTTGAATTTCAAATTTTTTTCACAAATATAACATCACAGTAAGATATTTACATTTCTCAAGCTTATTCATGTTTAAAAATCTAGTTTCCTTGATGAAATTTAATAAAAAATTTATAAATTGATATTTACTTGCTAAGTATCAGGTTTTCATTAAAGCAAATTCGATTTTCTGTCATATTGGAATAGCAAGAGGAACCCATCAATGAATTTTATCTTTGTTTTTCTTTATTTGTTTATATCAGTCCTGATCAATCATAAAATAAATAAAAGTCTACAGAATAATTTTCACTTTCTTTCTTTCTTTCTTTCTTTCTTTCTTTCTTTCTTTCTTTCTTTTTTTAAAGAAAGAACCTAGAACTAGATAACAATCTTAACATTGGCTCCCTTAGGGCAAAGACACCCTTATCAAAATTCAAATTTCTTTAATCCTTATAGACTTTAAAGAAATTATTATTACTATTATTCCTGTAATTAAAATTTAGGTAAAATAATAAATTGGGTCCTAGATAACCGTGAGATTATTTTTCTCTAAGTTATTGATTTTATTCCCCAAATAGCAAATTCCCCAAATAATAAATTATTTGTTAAAACTAACCAAGGATTAGAGCAAACCATTTGAAGACATAGTCTGCCTAAGCTCTGAGGGCTTCATAGACGGAATGCCTCTAACACAGAGGCCTCACAGTACTGGAAGGCTTGGTGGATTGTTCTGAAAGGTGAGCCGCGCATCTGGCAAGAAAAAAGGCCTTGGTTTGTTCTACTTCCGCTCCACTCACCAAGTGTTTAGATTTGACCTTTTCTTCCAAGAGGCAAAATCAGGTTTTGTGTCAGTAATTCATGTGACATTCGGGGGACACGCTAAAGCTATGGTCAGCTTCCTGCTGCTCTGTGGACAATGGAGTTTGGTACGGATTAAGACATTGGTGGGAACTGAAAACTTTTGTCATGATTTTTAGTTTTTAAAACGTAGAATGTTATTTTAAAATGGATACAAATAAGATTTTTCATTCTAGGAACCACCTTATTCTTTAGCCCTTTTCTTTTAGAGATGTCTTATAACCTTTCCAAGGCTTCATCTTGTTTTATTCTGTTTGATGAACTAGACATTTTTAAAAATTTTCAGTGCTAGGGATCAAATCCATCCTAAGCAAGCAGCTCCACCACTGTGCCTAATCCCCAGTCCAAACCTAGACATTCTTAAAATACTATCAATGAATTTTTAGCATTAACAAATATTCTATCTACTTAAATAGCATTAAACATTTAGTTGGGTCAAACACATCATCAGTAGCATACAATCAGCTCATTTCCATGTTGGAGCGAAGTACTACCTATTACAGAGAGAAAAGGCCATTGTTTTCATCAACCTTCCTCTCTCTCACACTCCTTGATTTTCTGTTTTTACACATGACCCAGATGTAATATAAATGCCAACTGTAGAAACCAAAGTTGTGGCTAGTGTAAAAACACAGAATGTATTACCTTGGGAGTAAGTATGAGAATGTGCTGGGCACTTGCATCTATGGAAAAGAAAAACAGTAACTTGAAAACCGACAAATAAGAAGACTTAAAGTAACTCTCACATTGCATTATAGTCCTAAGAGATAATCAGACTGACAATTATTGGCGGGCCCTGTACAATAGGGAATAAACAAACAAAAATCCAGTGATCAGGATGGATAAAGTCGACCCAGAGTCTTTCTAGAGCTGAAGGATCATTTTTCCTTGAATTCGTTTATTCTAGCAGCTCCTATTAAATGCCTGCGGGCAGCTGAGATAAGCATTCTGGGAGTACACAAGATTCAAGATGGGGTTCTTGATTTCCTTCAAGCTCTCAGCTCATACAAGTTGGGAGCTTTGATCAAATCCACCTAAGGTTCATGTGCTCCTCTTCTTGCTCACCTCCCTCCCGCCCCCTGACACGATGGAAATTTCCTCTCGTCTTCAGAGTGTTTAAAGTTTTTCTTCAAACAGGCCCCGGACCCGTGCCTACTGTTAGTCCTCCCGGGACCCACAGGCGTCCTTGTCACCCCTTGGCGTTCCCACCCTTCTTGGCCCAGTTGCATCTTCAGGTTCCATGCAGTTGTCCGGGTCTTGGGAAGCCCCCCAGGCGCTCACGCTGGGCGCTGTGTGCTCCCTTAAACCCATTATCTCTTCTCACTCCCCAGTCGGCTTCTCTACAGATTTTCCATGTCCTCCTTTTTGGAAACTTTCCCTCCCTTCCCTGTCTTGCACGGTTCCTTCTCTGCCTTCTTTCTCCTGCTCGGTTTTGTTTATTTTTACGGCCCGCAGGACGGTGTTAGAGTGAGCTCCCAGTAGATGCTCGAGTGCATGACATCCTCCTCCTCCCACCCCGCCAAAATTCAAATTTGGAATTAAAACATCTGAGAGCAAGAACGATGGAGGAAGGAAAAGGGTGGATTTCAATGGTCCGTAAGATCTCAAAACTTCCTGAGAATTGTTAAGTCAAAAGAGACTTTGGAAGCGAGTCAGATATTTTAAGTCAAGGCTGCCACCTGGCGGTCCCAGTTGACTCGCGGGTTCCCGCAGGGGATGAGAAAGCAGGCCAGGCCGGGGATGGCTCTCTGGCAGTTGGGCTTTACTTTCCAGAACATACCACGTATTAAAACCTCCAAAGACAAGAACAGCAAAAGAAAGGAAAGAAAAATATCCACACCCAAAGCTTTCCAACGCGAAGGCTCCTGGGACCGCGTGCTTCCTCCCTCATACTCCTTTTCTTTCTCCTTTACTTCTTTCTAGCTCTGGCAATACCTCAGTTAATCCTTTCTACTCCTTACTTGAGGTTCCTGTCCTGTTCCCTCTTTCCTTCTGGGGATCTCAATCTGTTGTATTTTCCCAGTGCTCTCTCCCTCACTGGGTCCTTCTCATCATCAAGAGTTTCATGCCTGAAACTCTCAGGCTTGCTCACTCTCTGGTTCTCCCCTACTGGCTTACATTTGTTGGCTCCATTTTCTTGCCTCCAGCACCATTCCTTGGCCCCAGAAATCAGGCTGCTGCACGAGCAAGCCCTGGCTTTCAGGCTGGACCCTCCTAGTATTTACTCTAGCAGCACTGAATGCTGTGAGCTACCCCCAGCTCCCCTGCAGTAGGTGAAACTCTTTCCTTGGCTTCCAGGACTCCCTTCTCACCTGGGTTTCTTCTCATTGTTCTTCCTCTGACTGGTTTCCCCCTCTACCCATTTCTTAAATGCTGGGTTTGATCCTAGGCTGCCTTCAGCCATTCTGGCCCTTCCTTCTTCCTTCTCCCTTACCCTATCTATATGGACTACCACATATCAAGGTCCCAAATATTAATATCTCTACCTGAATCCAAACACTTTTCTCAGGGTCTTTGCTATTCTGGTTCTGCTGCCATCTTTCATCCAGATTTCTACTAACTTCCTAACTGGGTTCTCATGGTTGCATCTTTGTCACCTTTGTTTTCCAGTGTGGTCAGACAGGGACACATTTCCAATGTCACTCTCTTGTTTAAAGCTACTTCCATGGCAGATAAAGTTCAGACCTGGTCCTACCTGAATGGCCCCATTGACCTCTTCAGTTTTAGCACCTCATCTTTCTCCATTTCTGGGTTTTAGCTTCTGGAAAATTAACTTTGTTCTTTTCCTTGAATGAGCTACATCTCTTTCTCTCTCATCCCTTTCCCTCTTCCCCTTCCGTTCCCCCTCTAGACTTTGCCCTTGTTATTTCCCTACCTGAAACATACTTTCCTCCCTCTTCTGGATAACTTATTCTTTCCCATCAGTTCCCCAGGGAATTTTTCTCTAAGGCCCCAGGTTTCAGGTGCAATCTGCAGTACTGATCCTTCTTCCCCATTATAGTTCTTGTCAAGTCTCAGTCCACACCTTGTCTTCCCTTTTCACTGCATACTGCCATCAGAATGTGCTGAAATAATTCTACTCATGCCACACTCCTTTCTCATGCAACCATTCCATAAACATATTCTGCATGAAAATGGTTCTAAGGGATATAAATAGTGTGTGATAAAGAGTTGCATGATATAGGTTTAGAACAAAGAATTTTAACACAGCTAAACACCTCCCCCACCCCTTCCTTCAGGACTTCTCAGGGCCCTTTATGTGCTAATGTATATTCTGACTCTCCAAGACAGCAAACAGCAGTCAGTGGTTTCCCAAACTTACATGGCCATGGAATTCTTTACCATGGGGCATCTCAAGGTATTAATGTTTCAGGATTAGAAATATTTGCTTTAGTAGCTGTTATCTATAGAACACAATTTATATTTTTTTGCATAGGTTTGAGAACAAGGCCTGTGAAACCACAACATCTGGATTCAAATTAGGTCTGTGATACTGGACAAATTATTTTTCATGCTTTTCTTTATCTACAATAGAGGCTAATAATACAGTATGCTATAGGGTTATTTTAAGGGTTAGAGTTACTGCTATTAATAGTACATGTAAAGTATATGGTCAGTGCCTTGCCATGGTAAGTGCCCAGTGTCAGCTGTTTTCTTGTGGTATTTCACCATCTGTTTTCTCCATTCTCACTTCTTCCTATGAGGGTATGACCAGACTTTACTTCTAAATCCTGGAATTGCATTTCTTGGTGTTGCTCTTCACTGTCTGAAATTCCTCTCTAGTCCGCCTCTTTTCCTCTCCATTTATCTCCACTTGTTAACTCAAACTTTCCCATGTTCTCCCATGCTCACAAATGAACTTGGACCTTCAACATTATTTATCAAGCAACTACTATGTACCTCGAATTTCTGGAGGGGGTCAGACTGTGTCAGGAAGTGTAACTGCACGTGGTTTCTTCCCTTCTACACCCTTTCTGCTGTGGTCTGCCCCAGGCCAGTTCTCCATCTGTCCTCTCATTCCAATGTCTGTACCCTTATGTGCCCCACTAGACTTTAAACTGCCCGAGTCTTTCATCGTCTGTCCCTGGAACCTAAATATATATACATGATATGTAACACACACCCAATAAATAAGTATCGATTGGATATGTTAATTTATCTTGGTCACTGTGCCCAGCTGTGCACTGCCTGCCACAGTGTGGGACTAGGCCCCATCTTCTCAGGACCTGTTTCCTTAATGGTAGATAAACTGAGTAAAATCTGACGCACTGCACGGTGCAAGACTACATGTGCCATTCTGTGACAACGCTGTCGTACCCCGGTGCACCGCGGTACCTGCTTCCCTACATTCTTGAAAGCAACCGGTGGAAGACTGCAAGGGCCCAGGCGGATCTTGCGCCGGGGACTGCGCGGGCGCGGTGGCATCCTCCGGCCCCTGCCCGCCCGCCCGCCTGCACTCACGCTGCGCGCTGCAGTTGCTTTAGCAAGTGCGCGACCCGGGCCCGGGCGGCTGCGGCCATGGCTGCGGGAAAGTCCTCCTCGTTTCTCTGCACAGCTCCGCCCCGCCCCAGCTGCCCGCCAATCCGAGTCGCCGCCCTCCTTCCGCCCACTCGGCCCTCCTGCTCTGCTAGGTCACTGGGCCAAGCGGCAGCCCGCAGTGGCACTTAGACCATATTCTCGCGGGCAGTCGGAATGAGGACTGTGAAAGTTCCAGCGCTTACTCTCACCATTCACCTTTTTGAAACTGCGTAGGCCGCAACTGCTCGCTAGAGTCTGGGGTCCCGCTTTGAATCACTCCAAAGTCTTTATTTTCCACATGTTGGGAACTTGGCGAAAGGGAATTCTTTAAAGTGCTACTTTGCCTTTTAAAATTATTTTCAGAGTAAAATTACCAAGACACTGGATTTCAACTTTGAACCTTGCAAAGAAGTTCGAGGTTCTTTTTTTCCTCTCTCTTCCTTAAATTACAGGGCCAGTGCCATACCCTGTGCTAAATCAAGAAAGTTTTAAAAAACAAATTCCCAAATAAGCAACAAAATCCCATAATTTTAAAGTTCAGACCAAAAAGAGCAGGGTAGCTTTTAGCTCTAAGTAGCAAAAAAGTCTCCCAGATTCTGGATCTACTGTTATTTTCAGATTAAGATTTGTAGAGATGAGTTTACTAAGTTTAAAATTAGACTGGAGAGAATGACCCTGAACAGCTTTAAATATTTTTCCTTCCAATCAAACCAGAACAGGCCAACTTGGCAAATGAATCAAAAGATAATGTTCCAATCAAGGATTTTGTGGGTCTCTCCTCTGAACAGACTATTTTTAGTTAAGCTTTATTTTAAACTGGGGTTATCAATGTTGGGAAAGATAAGTATTTTCTGGATTAACAAGGTTAATTACGTTTATTTGTAGGGTAGCCCAAATTTATCATTTATAACTATCAATATGTTCTGGTTGTAAAGTGTCAAGTATTCCTTACAAAAAGCCTTCAGTTGTGTTATACTTTTAACATTATATTTTATACCAAAATAAGTTTGAGTTTTTCTGATAAAAGTGGCCTTGCTGAAAGCAGTATAATTTAACTGCTTTTGTTTTTTTAGAAAGTAAAAAAATAATCTGTACTAGATATCCAGGTCACTGTCTTCAATTTCTACAATGGTCAAAAAGTTAAAAGCAATGCTAGATACAGACACATCTTTATTAAATAATCTTTACAACAGTGTCTTTAAATCAACTTAGGAAAATGTCATCTTTCCTCTCCCCTCCCAGATCTGATGGGCATAAAAGCTTGTTACAAAAATAACAAATAATATACAAATTAATCTAGTAGAAGTCTCTAAAATATAACCAACTCTTCCTCACCCCATAATCCAAAGGTAAAATGACCAAATCATTTTCCTAATACTTGCATCCTCAAATATACTCATCACTAGCTAAAGTCTCGTTTGTGGGAAAAGCATTAATTTGTACAGTAGAACACTTAGATACTATCTTGAGGGTAGGGCAATTCTGAACCTTCAACTTCAAGCTCAATGAAGACATCGGTCCCCTTTCTGCACCCCGCCCTGCAACAGTACCTAAAAGGCAACATTTAGCATACTTTCTTTACAGAACAGGTCCAAGGGTGAAGTGTTACTTCCTCCTTTTTCCTCCTTGGTGCTGTCCTCCTTTCCTCTTGCCACCCAAACTAGGTAGCCCGGAAGGCATCTTGCCTCCCAAACTTCCTTTCCTCTTCCCTTTCCGGCTAGGCGGGCCGCTGCCTTTCCTCTTGCCTCCAGGACCTGGCCGGTTCCCTTTTCTCTTGCCCTTCTGGCTCATTTTCCTCCTCTTGGCGGCTTCCTCTTGGTCCTCTTCTCTCATCTGCTTGTTGGTGGCCCTCGTCACATCCAGCTGAGGCTTTTTGCTATTCATGACTCGAAGTAGTTCCAACTGGTTCTTTTTCTCGGCTGCAAAGTCCCCAAAAAGGGGCTGAAACTTCCTCTTCTTGCCTGAACCCCGGGGAGCCTTCTCCTTAGGGAGGCGCTCCTGGAAGCGCCCCACAGAGGCGGTGGAGATCTTGGCTACCTGCATGGCGCGGCCCAGCTCCTCCTTACTCTGGTGCCCAGTAGGGTGCATGCCGGCCGCGCTGGGCAGCTGCATCTTGTGGGCACGGGCCAGATTACGCAGCCGGTTCAGCTCGTTCTTGGCCACGCGTTCCTTCTTGGCCTGAATCCGCTTGGCGAACTGGTCTTCTAGGGGGTCGGCGCCACTCGGAACCTCGATCAGCCATTCCTTGGTGTCATCCCGGGCGCGCTTGTAGCCCCAGCGCCGCCGCCACTGGCCGCTCACCTCGTCCCACACCAGATTGGTTTTCTTCTTGGGGCGGATGCCCTTAAGGCGCGCGAACTGCTGCCAGCGTGTAAGCGGCCGCGGCCGTGGCAGCGGTTTCTCACGCGGCAGGTGCGTGGTGGGCTCGGGCAGCCGGGCCACCAGCGCCTCTTCCACGCGCTCCGTGGGCAGCTGCCACAGCTGGTTGATGAGCAGCTGCGTGTTGTCCCGTGCCAGGGCCCGCAGTTCGGCCTCCGGCGTGGGTCCGGCCTGCCGCAGCACAGTCGGGGGATTCCGGTCCGAAGCCAGCAGGTTGCCCAGGTCAAACTCCAGCTCCAGCTCCTTGTGCACTGTGATACGTTGCAGCTTCTCTGCCTCGTCCTGCTCCGCCTTTGCCAGCAGCTCCTCCACGCTCTGACCCTCCATGGCTCCGGCTCGGTTCTTTTTCTTTGAGATTAATAGTTACTTTTCATAAGAGCAGGGGCCCTAGTACAAGCAACTCACCCACGTGCAGACGCCCGGACGCTCAACCCGGAAGAGAAAGGTTCGCTTCCGGGGTACTTGAATACGGCTTGGCACGGGCGATCGAAGGAAAGGCCGGCAGAGGGCGGTGTTGGAGAGCTGATAGGATTAGCAGAGGGACCTTTTGGCTCGCGCCCAGCTGTAGTCGGAACCTGCGCGAGCGTGGACTACAAGTTCCGGGGACTAGTTGGGACTGCGACTCCCAGAATGCAGAAGCAGGAGGCGGTCCCGGGGGCGGTCGGGTTAGGACGCGGGCCGGTCAAATTTCAGGGGCTGCGGAAATGTGAGTTACTGATCCAATCGGTGTTAAAAGTTTTATTTGCATATAAATCTAAGATGTTTAGTTAATTACCCCTTCTTGGGTTGAGACAAGTCTTTGTACCAGAGTCAAAACCGGCTTTTGGGGTCCTAGGTGTAAGCTGAACGACATCCCACAGACATACATAAAGGTCGTTTTGTCAGTGATGGGGCTAGCAGTTACACCACCTTGAACTGCTGCTACTGTGCACCGACCCCAGCGAGTTGACTCCGTTCTGGGAGGGTCTCTTCTTTTCCTGGTAAAAGAGAACCCGACTCTGCAGTTACACCGCTTGGTTCCAGTTCCTGGCTGTGGCAATATTTGACCTTCCGCTAGGCTATTTAACTTGGTTATACCTTTTAAAAAACCTTTAAGAGGGGGATACGAGTCACATTAGTGTTTACAGCAGCCCAACTCATAAATAATAGCTAAACTATGGAACAACCTAGGTGCCCTTCAACAGAATAAAGAAAATGTGGTATATATACACAATGGAATATTACTCAGCCTTAAAAAAGAATGAAATATGGCATTTGCTGGGAAATGGATGACGCTGGAGAGTATCAGGCTAAGGGAAATAAGCCAGTGCCAAAGAACCAAAGGCGTATTGTTTTCTCTGATATGCGAATGCTAATTCACAATAAGGGTGGGGGGCTAGGGTAGAATAGAGGTACACTGGATTAGACAGAGGGGTGTGAAGGCAGGGGAGGGGGTATGGGAATAGGAAGAGTGAATAATAGAATGAATTGGACATTTTTACCCTATGTGCATATGTGATTACAGGACCAGTGTACATCTTGTACAACCAGAAGAATGAGAAGTTATACTCCATTTATGTATGATGTGTCAAAATGCATTCCACTGCCTCTTAGGACTAATTAGAAGAAGAAGAAGAAGAAGAAGAAGAAGAAGAAGAAGAAGATGGGGATACTAATGGTATTTACATCCTAAGGATATTATGAAGATAAATAGGTAAATACACCCCAAGGGAATAAAAATACTCAATAAGAGTTAGCTAAATACTAATTGTTATTTAATCTTTGTCATGGTCGGGGAACTAGGCAGTGTCATATAGTAGTTAAAAATGAGGTTTCTTGGGTTAATCTGCCTCAGTTTACCATTTACTAGTTCTAATTGAACAGGTTGTTTAACCTAAGCCCTATTCATAAGTTAATAAGTATGAAACATTAATTCTTGGTACATAGTAAGAACTAATAAAATAAATACGTTTATTGACTTATGTAATACAACTAGGACATGTGGGAGCAGGATCTTCACTCTGGCTTTAACACTACATATGTATCTTCTGCAATGCCATCCAAGTTTTTGATACTCAAGAAAAAGAAAGTGTGGTCCACTGACCAGCAAAACAGCATTACCGGGAGCTTGTTTGAAATGTGGACTATCGGGCTTCCTCCCTACTGAAATGTAGCAAAACCTTTATTTTAATAAGATATCTAGGTGATTAGTATGTACTTTCAAGTTTAAGAGACACTGCTGATTATGTGGTTTGCAAGGTTCGTTTTCCTTTCAATAAGGACCAGGTTAAGAGGGGATTATGTTGGAGAACGTAGCAGTTACTAGGTAGCTGCTTTGAACTTTAAAGCTTTGGGGATTTGCCTAGAAGACAGTTAAAGATATTGATTCAGCTGCTTTGGGCTTGGCTGATTTATTAATTCACTCAGTGAACATTTAATTGAATGCCCATCATGTGACAGGCACTAGATACAAAGATAATTGAGATCTTTTGGAACACAGGAAAAGAAATATAGGTAAAGAGAAATTTACTGCACAGTGTGATTGAACTTTTAACAGAAAGTACAACTGTGTAAGATTTAGCTCCTCTTTCCGTCTTTTGAATTAGGGAAAAAGAGCAAGGATTGCTTTTTCTCAGTGGATGAAATGCTATTTGGTTTGGATCATACAGGTCACCTCTTAATTGAATTTTAATTGTTTTTTGTTCACTAGTGTTTTATAGTCCAAATAGATTTTAATTTCCTTGAAGTCTGGAGACTGACTTTCACTTGCACATAGTGCTAGGATATAACAGTATTCAATACATTACTGTTGAAAGAATAAGCATTATAAAGAATGAACATTAATGTTCATTGTGTTAGATTCAAGTCGAGTAAAAGTAGTAAGACTGGGATGTGGGAGTCTCAAAAATATCTTACTGAGACAAGTGAATGGGTGGTGGTCTCTAGCTTACATTTATATCATACTTTAGGCAAGACTATACAGTGTCAAGAAATGTATAAATATATGTGAATATATTTTAGTAGTATGGCAAATGGTGGCACATGTTGTCTTTTCTTGTTATTCCCCTTCTTCCTTTAGTCCTATAAATTCGGAGACCCCAAGTGTGGGTCATTAGACCTTACTTTCTTTCCCTCTATACCTGTTCTCTGTGACATTTCATCTATTCACATATCTCAACTGCCTTTTGTCTACATATTTCTATTTATTTTTGTGCAAATAGTTCTAGAGTTATATCTTTATTCCTTTCCTTTTTAGAGGTTTAGGCTGAAATATCCAACACTTGCCAGAGCGTTTCACCATATTTCAAGCTAAGTATGTCTTAAACTATATAACATATAATTTTCTCTCAAATCTATTTATTCTATCATCCATTCATTCATCATTTTACCCCCAAATAAATGTTGATAGAGGCCTTTGATTACTGAGGAATACAATGAGAATATGAATGTTAGTATAAACAATTTCAGTTGATGCTATCATCTATTCTTGTCAGCTAATTTGGGCTTGAAATGGTGAAGTCAGTCTTGACATTTCCTGTTTCCAAATCCAATCAATTCAAAAGTCCTGTGAGGTTTGTCTCTATATTGTATCCTTTCCAGCCCCACTGCCATGACTAAATCGGTCAGCTTTTTGTTGTTATGACCGAGATACCTCAAATAAACAACTTAAAGGAAGAAATATTTATTTTGGCTTCATGGTTTAGATATTTTAGTCCATAGTTGGCAGGCTCCATTACTTTGTGCCTGAGGTGAGACAGAACATTATGTAAGAAGGGCTTGTTGGAGGGCCGGGGATATAACTCAGTGGTAGACCAGTAGAATGCTTGCTTAGCATATACGAAACCCTGGGTTCAACACCCAGTACTTCCAAAAGAAAAAAAAAAAAAAAGACCTGGCAAAAGAAAGAAGAAAGTTGCTCACCTCAAGGCAGTCAGGAAGCAAAAGGAAAACAAGTGGGTAGGAACAAGATATCAGGTCCTATGCATACTGCCAAGGACCCACTCCCCTCCAACATCCTCTAGTAATTCCAACAGTTATTTGGAATATATAATGATGCTCCTACATTTCCCACCACCTCCTAATAATCTATTCAGCTGGGAATTCCTCAGTGGATTAATTAACTGATGAGGTCAGAGCCCTCATGATCCAATCACTTCCCAAAAGCCCTACCTCTGAATATTACTGCTTTGGGAACCAACATGAGTCTTCGAGGGACATTTCATATCCAAGCCATAACAGAGACCTTACCTATGTTCTCCTATACTGTATCTCTTCTATCTGTTTCTCCAGATCCTCTTTTTACTCTGCTTGTTGCCCTTGGCTTCCAGTTGGGTTTGACCAGCCAGAAGGAGTGACAGATCAGAAGATATAAAGAGAGTGAGGTCAGTACACACATGCCCTCAGCCCTCTGCAGATTGCCATCAGAAGGCCATCAAAAAGCTTATGTGGTAGGGCTGGGGCTGTGGCTCCGTGGCAGAGCACTTGCCTAGCATGTGTGAAGCACTGGGTTCAATTCTCAGCACCGCATATAAATAAATGAATAAAATAAAGGTCTATCAACATCTAAAAAGTATTAAAAAAAAAAAAAAGCTTATGTGGCATCAATAGGCCACAGCTACCATCAGGTAACCCAGGGTGATTATAGTTCTCTGCCATTGTAGCACCACTATTCTTTGCTACTGTTCTTCGTGGGTTTTCTTACATTGGGCTCACATCTTTGTAAATATTTCCTTTGTCTCTCTTAAAATATCTAGCTTGATTTCTACCTGTTTGCTTCTAGGACCTTTATTGATATCTTGGGAATGATCTTAGGAGCATCTTAACAGTTTCCCACCTCTTTTTAGGACATTCCTGAAAATTTACCTTCCATTGATCTATCCAAATCAAACTCTCCTCTCTACTTAACAGAGTAATAATTATTTTTGGCCTTGGATGCTCATGATCTGGCCTCAAATAACTTTTTAAAAACACACATGTCATAATAATCTGTCTTATGCTTGTTTTTCAAGTATTTCTAATCCCACTCTTATTTTTCATTTTAGCTATTTCTCCACAGCTTTAAGAATGCTCCTCATCAGAAAGTAAAAATTGGGATGCAGAGCAAAAAGTCAGCAATTATATATATATATATATATATATATATATATATATATATATATATATATATATTTTTTTTTTTTTTTTTTTTTTTTTGGGTGCTGGGGTTCGAACCCAGGGCCTTGTGCTTACAAGGCAAACACTCTACCAACTGAGCTATCTCCCCAGCCCCCAGCAATTATATTTTTGTAGCAACAGTTGTGAAATTTCTTAACAAAAGTGAACCTGTAGAGAGAGGTCACCCCTTTCCCCACATAAGGAATATGAAAGTTAAAGACATCAAAGTAATATCTTTCATTTCCTTCATTCATAGCTACTTTGGTCAGTGAAACTTCTTTTTTTTTTAAAGCGGTTTCTTCATTCTTTGTTATCACATTAACTTGGATTTATTTTCTAGATGTTTCTCAGTTGTCTCCTTGTGACAGTTAAAATGAGTCAGCCATTCTTTAATCCTGCAGTTTTTATTTTATTTTTTAGTATTTTTGTCTAGGAAATTGAATGTGCCAGTAATTTGATAAAATAGCAGAAAAGGGCCCTTAAATCTCTTATGTGATTTTCACATGGTTCAATTTTACTGATTTATAATTTTATTTTGCAAGTACTTTAAAGAAAAATTTAAATTAGAAAATTTCTTAATCATAGAGAAAATTTGTGTTCAAGTGCCTCAATTTTAGTCAGAAATCTATACTAAAAATCCATCATTTTATTTTAAAAAGGAACAAAGAAAATAGAGATTTTGTACAGGTAGTGTAGAAGTGGATAGTATAACTACCAAACATGGTACATTTGCCTATGAAGAACTTTGAATTTTTACATAGTAAAAATTATGTTACCTTAGTGGAAAGTAGGTGTCACTGTACCCTCGTCAGCATCTGAGAATGCACTGTAAATCTTATCCAGCTCACCCAGCCCACTTGGTGATATAGAAGATCTGGTGACTGTGGAGTGGCTACTTTCCCCCAAGACCTGAGTAGGACTTTTTATCTGGAATATATAAATAATGATCTTGGTATTTCTCAATATTTATTTCCCTTGTCTCATTATTTAAGATAGTATGAATTTTCAGCTTAGGAAACTGACTTCTTACGGTAGGTCCTGACTTTCCTTCTCTGGAAAGCCTATGTATTTCGATGGAAACATTTTATATCTCAGACCTTAGTTTATTCATCTGAAAAATAAAGGGTCTCTTTTTCTGTAGGTAACTTTTACAATTCATTACTCTGATCCTTTTGTTAAAAGCCTATGTTCTTCAAGTAGTCCAATATTTTTTTTTTTAACAGTGTGTTCTTTGTGCGGAAGCATTAAAGTTTTTGACCAATATTCCCTATTTTACAAACCTCCTCTTAAGTTGTCATGTAAACATTCTTCTGATGTGTGAGGTGATTTGTGAATCTCCACTTAGAAACCTCAGGTATTTTTCTAAGCTAGAGAGTGTATGTCTGACATTGAAGGACCTGAGGAACTTCACTGAATATCTCAGACTTTTTATAGTGAGCTTCCTTGTTGCCTGAATCCTTTGAATTATTAATGAAACCTGATATTACATAAGATTCCTGGTTCATGGAAATTTAATTTGAAAATCTGCTCCTGTGTGTTAGTGCACCATATAAAGAAGCCACCACTCTCATCCCATTATCCTGTTTTATTGTCTTTATAACATTTACTTATTTTTTTTTGTCTGTGTCTGTCACTTTTTGAAAGTAAACTCTTTGAGAATAGCAACTTTGTCATGTTCATGCAGTCGCTGTAGTGCCTAGAACATTTTAGAATAGTGTCAGAATGATTGTTGACTAATGCTCAATAAATACCTTTTGTGTGAATAAGATATAGTCCTTACCCTCAAGGAAATTTTGGTCTAGTAGGAAAATCAAACTAAGTACATAACAGCCAGGAAAAATATAGCAACCAAACTACCATAAAGCAGTAGAGTAGAGTTTAGGCTTTGAAGTCACAGACTTTGGTTCAAGTCCTCATCAAGTCCTCATTCTGCACTGAGTGTTACGGGCTGTATTGTGCGTCGTCCCCTGTCCCCCCCTTCCCACCCTGTCCTCCCACTCATATGTTGAAGTCCTTTCATTTGAAGGACTTCAAATCTGAACTTAATAGAATTGGAATTATTTTTTTCTTTCTTACTATGGTTCAAATTGTTCTCTAAAAAATAACTCATATGCAAGTGATTACAACAAAACTGGTTTTTAAAATTAGTCAAATATTATTATCTTAACGCTATGGAAGGCTACATACAGAAGAAGATCTGAAGTCAAATGTGAATTATATTCTAAGTATTGTAGTAGGAACTTGAAAGAGGCAAAAGTAGTTGTAGACGATTCAAATATAATACATAGGTACATTGCAAATTTCATATACTATATTCATTTGAAGGCAAAATATTAAACTTGTTTAGTCATATACATTTTAAAGATAAAAAGTCATCTCCATTTACTTAGTGCAAAGCTTTCTTTGCAGTAGTCAATAATGTCACGAACTTTTTAATCTATAAAAGGGTAACAAAATATAGCAGAAAAACCCAGTGAAAAAGTACTTTAGAAGAATTGTTAAAAGAATCAATGGGAAGAATCAGCATCTCCTAAAATGAATACTTTGGAAAGAATCACATTCTCCTTTCCCCAGTTTATTCTCACTGTGATAGGCATCCTTCATTAGAGATCTCATTAGACTTTCCTTTAATCCTAAATGTTGGAGGTTAGACTAGATGACTCATTTCTAATAGTGTTCTGATAGTGTGTTCATAACACAACAAAATGGATTCTCTCAGTCTAATTAATTTGTTGATCTCAGGCATTGTCAGAAGAAGAGTGATAGAAACCATAAACTTGCTGTCAGATAACAATACTAATGCATTTTTTCCCTTTCCCAAGTTGATTATATTAAAGAGTTTTCCTCTTAATCAGGAGCCTTTCTACTCTAATTTGAGGGAGGGAGGATAGGTAGAAAGGAGTTATCAATGGGGATGATGTGTGAAATGTCAGAAGATTTGAAAGCAATCCTAGATTTTGTTTAAGAAACAATCTGCTTTTGAAAAATTCAAGCAATATAAAAGCATAGAATCCCTTATCATTCTCTCTCTTCTCTTCCTGGGACTCTTACATCCCCTTCTCAAGATAAAAATTTACTCTCAATAAATTTACATCCTATATAAGAAAACACATACATAATTTTAAAAAATTCATAGGAGAATACTCTTAAGTTTTGATTTGCCTTTGTTTTCCTATTATAATGATAAATATTAATTAGGATTGGCTAGGTTGTACCAGAGTAACAAACTGATGCCATAATTCCACTCGTTTAAATATACAAAAGTGTAGTTTTCATTTGTATTTCTTGTGTTGATGGGGTCTCTTACTCAGGGACTTATGCTATTGGAGGTTTCATATCTTACTGCACCGTCCTTTGTTGTTTTCATAGAAGAAGTGCAAGAAGAGAGAAGGACATGGACTTTTTGCTATCCCAGCCCAGACACCACACTGTTTTCCCTTCAAGCCCATTGGATAGAACTAATCACGTGGCCTCACCTAACTGTAAGGGTTATTAGAAATAGGAGTATATATAATATAGGGTGAGTATTACTATCTCTGACAATGTCTTATAGCTCTTTCAGTAAAAGTGGATAAATACCTAAGTTTTTCAATAACCACATAGCATTTCATAATGTGAATGCATTCCTATAGATGGAAATTAGACACAGTTGCAATGAGCATATTTGTGTATCTTTCTTTGTACACATTCTGAGTAATAAAACACCTGGATCAAAGGGTATTTGTATGTTTAGTTTTGATGCACATTCAAAAATTATTTATCCCAAAGGATTGTACCAGTTTAATATCAATCTTTTTATTTCTTGTCAGTGCTGTGGCTGAAAAAAAAAAAAAAGCAATCTCATATGTTTTTATTTTTGTTTTTTGATATATTTATTGTCTTTCTTTTTGTATCCTTTGACTGTTTCTATGTTTATAGGAGGTTTTTATGAATATGTATGTGTTTATATACATATATGGTATGTGTTTGTGTGTAATTTTATTTTTAAGTTTTTGTTTGTTGTGTATAAAATAATTTGTAAATAATGTTTTTTTGTTTCTTCCTTTCCAAACTTAATACCTTTTAATTTTCTTATTTTACCACTCATTAGGCTCTGCAGTATAATGTTGAATGGATGGGTACTTGTAAGTGTCCTTGTCTTGTTTCTGATTTTCAGAGGAATCCTTTTTTGTCTTGTTTTGTTTTGGGTTCTGGGGATTGAGCCCAGGGCCTTGATCATACTAGGCAAGTGCTCTATCACTGAACTACATCCAAGCCCCAGGGGAAATCTTCTATAGTGCTTCACCATAGAAAATAATGTTTTCTATAGGTTTGGGTAGATGTCCTGTATAAGGTGAGAACAGTCTACTCAAGTCCTAATTTTCAAAGATTTTAAAAATAATGTATTAGGGCCAAATGCTATTAAAACTGTTCCATATAAATTATAATTATATAGTTCCTTTTAAATCTGTTAATATGATAAATTATATATTTCATAGAGTATGCATTCTGGAATAAATCCAGCTTGATCATGATGTATCATTTTTTATGCTATTTTATTTGTGAACATTTTGTTTGTATTTTTGCATTTCCTGTACGTGGGTATGTGGGCTTATAATTTTTCTTTTTTTGTACTATTCTTGTGTAGTTTGGGTATCAATGTTACAGTAATATCATTGGGTAAACAGGGGAATATTCCTTTTCTTCTATTTCTGGAGGAATATTTATAAGATTGGAATATCTGTTTGAAAATTTGGTAGATTTCACCTATAAAATTTTTTGGACATGGTATTTACTTTGTGAGGCGATTTCAGTTTTGTTCCTGTTTTAAAAAATGAGGTCTTTGACTTCTTTTCAATAATTCTTGGTAAGATATTTTTTATCTACAGTTTTTTCCAATTCTATTTCCTATAATTTCTACAAATTCTTTTTCTCTAATTTTTGTTTATTGGCATAAAATTGTTATCAATTCTCCTTTTCAACTGTAAGTTATGTCTGTTATTTCAGTGCTAATATTATTAGACTTTTCTATTTATTTCTTGATCAAGTTTATCAAAGTATATTCTATCTTATTAGTTTTTACAAAGATCCATTTTGTGGTTTAATTGATAACCTCTTGAACATACATTTCTAACTTATTAATTTATGTTCTTTTATTAATTTTTCTTTCAACTTATATTTTTAAATTCTTTTTTAAAAAACTTGTACATGCTCTACTTAAGTTCACTAATTTTCTGACTTTATTTTTTAATATATAAGAATTCCTTCCCATTTTCCCCACTTCTCACATATTTTAATATGATATTTTGATTTTTCACTCAGTTCTCTGTATTTTCCTGGAAAAAAAATATACACACACACACACACACATTATATATATATATATATATATATATATATACACATATATATATATGTGTATATATATATATATATATATATATATCTTTTTTCCTTTTAGATCAACTCTTGTGTCTTTAGGCATATTTCTATATAATTGTTTTAAAAATCCACTGACATTCTTCACTTACTTGAGAAATTTAACCATTAACTTTCATTGGAATTTAGAATATGTTTGAATTTGTTTTGTCTTTATGCCTTTTATTTGTCCTGCTTTTCTCCTATCTGTTTGAATGGTTTGTGTTCATTCTCCTGTTCTTTTTCTAATTGTTTAGAAGTTAAGCATTTCTTTTCCAGGTATCCTCTGCATTTTAAAAATTTATATTTAATTTAATGAAGTCTAAGGTTTATATCTTAAGACTCCCTACTGAATAGAAGATACTGAATTATGATTATTCTCAATTATTTATTATTGTTGGCTAGTATTTTAGTTTTATCTTTAAAAATTCTAAATTAGACATCATTTTCATTATAGAAAATATGCTTCAATTTATCAGGTTGTTTAGATGTTTATTAGTATATTTGACCATTTTTTCTTCCTGCTTTGAAAAATTCTTTTGGCTTAATTTTTTTTCTTCCTGAAATACATCCTTATGAAATTCTGCCAGTGACAAACTCTTGCAGTTTGTGTTTATCTGAGAGTGTCTTTAGTTTAAACTAGTAAACGAGAGATAGTTTAGTTGAACATGCATGTCTAGACTGACTGTAGTCTCAGCACTTTGAAGACAGTATTTCTCTCTCTTGGTTTTCATTTCTGCTTTTGAGAACTGTGCTTTTTTTACAAAATATGTACATATAGCATCACCATACATTTAGATATAACCATGTATTTTACTAGACTCACAATCTCCATTATGTCTTATATTCCTTATGTTATTCTTTTAAAATTTTAAAATTTGATATTTTTAGATATACATGACAATAGAGTGTATTTTTACCTTAGATATTCTATAATGAGTTTATTGTTTAGATTTAATTTTCTTTTGACTGACTGAGGTATTCTGTCTTGAGTGATTTCCTGAGAGAAAGTGCTTAGGTAATATAAACTTTGAGTTCTTTTATATTTAAAAATGCTCTCTTCTTTATATTAAAATATTATATAAAAATTAAAAAGACTCTTTTTTAGTGGTTTGATTCCGCCTACTACTGATTCTACTGTTCACTCCCTTTAAGCGTATCCATGTCAAGACACACCACACTAGAGCCATGATTGCAAGATATCCAAAGATTTATTATTCATTCAGGTATAGAAAAGGTGAGGAAAGTTCAGGAAAGTCCAGGGGACCCACAATGAGAGGGTTCTTTGACTTCCACATAAACAATATTTTGGCCAGGCATACAATTCTTGGATTACAATTCTCTTTTTTCCAAAGTCTCTACATAGTTTTCCTTTTCTCTCCCACTCTGTATTCTAATATCATCAATGAGAAATGTGATCCTAGCTCTGATTCTCTTACCTTTTTAAGTAACCTGAAACCTCACTCTAGAAGTGTGTATATCCGAAGTTCAGAAACTTCATTAGAATGTGCCTAACCTTTTCATTATTCATGCCTGGTACTTGATGTGCCTCTGGTATTTGAAATGTTGTCTTCTCTTAAAATAGAGAAAGAAAATAAAGTTAAAACAAGAAGGTTTTACTTTTTTTTTATTGTGATGTTTTGTCTTCTCTGGAGTGCCTTTATTTTTATTTGCATAATAGGTTTCTTAAAACTGACTTACATAAGTTTTTCACTAATAATTTCCTTTTGTGTGTGTTTTTCCCTTTTTGTAATATACTTTTTCTATTGGACCTTGCTGATATTTTAGCATACTATCCTGGTTACTATTTTAGTTTTATAGTGGTATTTTGATGGTTGTATTCTTAGATTTTTTTTAAATTTAGAAGTAATTTTTAAAAATTTCTAAAACGTGTTTATTCCCTTTAAATTAATACATGAAAGAATCAGTATAACATTTTTATTAAAGTTCTCTTTAGGTTTTCTCTCCCATTAAAATTTGCCAGAATAGGAGCCACCTGTTCAAGTTACATTCTACAAAGTTTCTGTACCTGTATCTGTCAGCTGGTGAGGGATGAATCCCATCTAGAGTTGGATTTAGAGTGTCTTTGAGCAGCATGATCCTTAGAGTTGAGGAAGACAGAGTCTGTCTCTAATTCCCTCTTAGGCAGTCTCAGCATTGCCTCAGGCTTGGGTATTTCCTATTTCCTCATTAGCTATTTCCTATTCCTGTTTCCTCATTAGCTATTTATTTTGCTTGTTAAATGTTACTGAATAAGCCATGATAGATGGAAGCATTCATAATTCAACCCAAACCTTCCTTTCTCACCCACTTTCCTGCTCCTCCTTCATATATAGTGTTTTATAAGTTCTGAATTTTTCTTGTTTCCTGAACACGTGATATATTATCTCATTTCTGTATATTCTGTCAGAAAGTGGAAGAAATCAGAGCAAGAGTATTAGAAATGTGGGCACAGGTTATCACCCCAGAATCTGTCTGCCTACTACAATTTTTAAAACAAACAAGGAAACTTAGTTTTGTTTACAATCTGTTAGTTATAATTAATATTAGCATATGATATAATATAAATCCCAAACAGAAAGAGTGAGACTAGAATTGTGGGAATGTAGAATTCTTGCCAGTGAGATGTAGGAATAGAGCAGGTACTTCAGGAGAATTATTAGTTCACTTTTTCATTCATCATTCATTCTTGAAATGTGTATGAGTCTGAACTTCACAAGATAATTTGGGAGGTGACAGAATAAAAATGGATGAGGAATATTTTAATTTATTATTATTATTATTTGTACTGTTAGGAACCGAGTCCTGGACCTTGTGTATGCTAGACAAGAACTACCACTGGGCTACATCCCCATCCCTTTCATCATGGGTGAGGAGTATTTTAAAAAGCAAGTAGCCCCATCAAAGATCAGAAACGTAAAAGTATGTCATGTGTTTGGAGCACACAATAATTCAGAGCTTCTGAATCATTTGAAGGGACAGCAGGAAATGAGGGTACAAAGAGTAGGTGGGGCCAGATTGTGAAGGGGTGTGCATGTCATGCTTTGTTCTATATTTATTCTACAACATTTATTGAGAATCTATTATGTGGTAGTACTCTGTACTGGGCACTGGGGATGTAGGAGTGAGAAAGGCAGTGTTCCTGCTCTCCAGGAGCTACAGGCATTAAGGAACCTGTAATAGAATGAAGTAATTTAAGCCTATAGTTTGTTGAAACGTTTACTTTTGTAGCAGTCAAGTGGAAAGATACTGGAAGCAGGGAGTCCAGATAGGAGACAGCTGCCTTAATTCAAGGGAAAAATGATGCAAGCCTGGACTATGGAGAGGGATGGCAGTTGGCAGAGCAGATAACAATAGACATGCGTGGGGTGGGAGAAAGTTGAGGTGACTGGACCTAGAGAGGAAGGAGAGCCAGTCACCTCGAGCTGCATTCTTCCTAGTCTTGCCTAAAGACAATAGTTGTAATGTTGCATTGAAGCTTTTGTTTCTGCTTCTTGTGGGTTCTTAGAGAGAACACACACACACACAGTGCCTACCTTGTTTCCCATGGCTTGCAGCATCACACTGTGATATTTCCCCTAATCAGGTGTGGCAGGAGGCTGTTGTCCTCTGCTCAGCCAGGTTAGGGTTTATCATAATTGACTAATTGGAAATGCTTCTGTAGAGGAATAAAATTATTTTCTAGGTTTTTACTAAAACAGATCCTAAAAAAAAAAAAAACAGATTCTTTGAGGTAAATTATCTCATGTAGCTGTTGTAAAAAAAATTACCAAATAAGATAATACTGTATCCTTGAATTTAAAAAATATGGCTAGAAATATTTAGAGACTATTTGTTTTTGTTGCTTCTTTGTCTTTCAACAGCTATAGAAATAAAAGGGAAATGGCAACTATAATTTTAAGAAAGGTATTTTACCAAATAACTCTTCTTCTCTTTTTCCCTACTCTTGATATTATGTTTAAAGCTATTTTCTTACAGTATTCAACAAAAGGGTCTATTCCCTTGATAATATATTTAATCACAGACAATTTAGCAGACACTATCAATACCTTCTAAGTCTCGATTTCTCAATTTTTTTTCTAAGCAAATAACTGTTAAGAACATTTTTACATTTCATGATTTTCTTCCTGTTTATAGCTCCCAGGTTAGCCATATGTGTAAACCACACACTGCAGCTTTTCTACTAAACCTCTCCATGACAGCATCTTGTGCTATTTGCAGTCTTGAAAATGGACATATAATAGGTTATCTTTGTTTTTGCCCTTTGCTAGCTTGTATCAGTCATGAGTCAACAAATACTTGGTGAATGTCTAATGCAATAAAACACCAAGTGCCAAGAGAAAAAAGACACCTGTACTGTAGGGACTGTTAACTGAAAATAAAATACCACCATGGGAAGGCATCTATTATGAAAAGTATGGCAGAGCATCCCAGACACTTTGGCATATGTATTTAATCCCTATTCATCATACCCTAATACACCCCAATGTTCTTTATTGTCAATGTATGGCTCACTCATGTGTAAAGCAAGAAGGGCAGTCATCATAAAGAGATTTATGTAGCTCACAGTTCTGGAGATTCAAGAGCATTGTCCTGACATCTGCTTGGCTCTTTTAAAGATCCCCCAGCTGTGTCACATCATGGCAGTTGGCATCATGGCAGAAGCATGTATAAGAAAAGATCACTTGGTGAGACAGGAGGCCACAGAGACTGGGAAGCAGCTAGTCTTGCCCTTTTATAGCAACTTTCTTGAAGAAACTAACTGAGACTCCAGGGGAATCATGTTCATTTCTTCTAAGGGCAGTGTCCCAGTGACCCAGTCACTAGGCTTCACCTCCTAAAGGTCCATTGTACTTTCAACATTGCCACTTCAGGGACTGTGCTTCTAACACATGAACCCTTAGGGGTCACCCTCAAAGTACATCTAAATCATAGCAATTTACAAATTTGCTGCTTGCCAAGAAAGAGTCTTAAGCTCAACAGTTTAGCCGATGTTAATGTCTCCTCATTTGATGATGCTGTGGCCTTTTTTGCATACAATGGAAAGGGTGGGACTCTTCTTGGAAACTGAGACTTCCAATTACAGTCTCTGGTTGGGACCTGGACTGTGTTCTCTTTCTACCAACACCAGAGACAAAGCCAGAATGGGGCCTGGGATAGTCCCAGAAAGGGGTCAGAGTTGACACTTTATGACTCCACAGTTTGCCCTTCCTTCTCCTGGGCTCTATTCCCTTTTGGCTCTGTTCTTTTTAGGTTATGAAAATCAAGTGTGAGCCCATTTTGAAGATGCTTTGGGCCAGTGATCGCAGATTCCTTTAAAACCACTTAATCTCGCTCCTTATGATCTCTTATTTCTGTTCTGAACTCTGTCCTTGTGCACCCTTGCTGAATTTATGTGCAACCTATAAATCAAACATATTAATGTTTTGCATGACTTAATTATAAAAATGTAATGTATTATTTTAGAACTTGAGACAAATGAAAAGTGACCACTATAATTTAAAATGTAAATCTGTTCAGCAGAGCTAAAGTCAGAAATACTTAGTATTTTGGAAAAAAGTCCTAGAGTTATCAGAGGTTTCAGCTTTATGCTTTAAAAGTGGTGTAGCACTTTCTAAGTGTCCTTTATACCAGATTCTGGCTAGCATAGCATGCTGAGTCAGGTGACTTTTCTTTTGTGATAAGTAGATTGAAAGTGTCATTTCAGTGTATTGGACCAGTGAAATGTTTAATTTAGGTAAGAATGATAACTCCAGTATCAAAAGAGCCAGGCAGGAAAAGTCAGATGAGCCACAACCAACAGGAATGTTGAGGAGACTCCACTTAGCACAACTGGTTCCTGCCATTCTGGAGTGCCAGCCTTTAGGTACCTCTCATTCTGTTTGTAGTAGTCTTTGGGTTTATGGCTTCCCTGATCTGGAAAATTTGGAAACCCTAGTTAGTAACTATAGGTTAACCTGGGTTTTAAATAATTACCTAAGGAAACTGTTAATGTGTTTGTATAATCTTCTGGAACTACCTTTTTTTTGAAAGGGAACTTGGAAAATCCTTCTAAGTATCTGGTGGGTTTGTTTGTTTGTTTGATTAACCAAAATAGTGTGCTGAGCAAACAAAAAATAGTAAAAGAAAAAAAAATCAAGGTCAGACAGAACTAGAAAGCTTTTCTTGGTTTCTAAATGTTGACACCAGAGAATTAAATATGGCTGAGAAACAGCAGAACTGTAGTTATGTTTCCTGAAACATGCTATCCAAACCAAAGGTGTTACAACTAAGAGCAAGAGAGATCCATTTGAAAGGCAAATAATAATGATTGCTAAGGAGATGATGCAGAAAATGGATCAAAAGCTTGCCCAGAAAATATTTCTTTGAATATTGATAAATTTGATTCACATTGTTATGGACTGATTTGAAAATTAGGTCAGGCTGACCCCATTTTATTCAGACATCTCACCCTATGTAAAATCAACTCCCCTTTTCTCGGGAAGCCACTTGCATAGAAGGTAACATCTCTACCCTCACCCACTTGCACCCTGACCACAATATCTTTGAACTATGGAGTTAATGCAAGCTTGCCTTCCTAAGTATGTACAAAAGGTGCAGTTTTTGAGAATATTCTTTCCACTTTATGAAATGTGTCTTGTGATTATAACTGCCTCTCCCACCCACCCCCAACTTCTGTGTGGTTTTTTTAGTTTTTAAGTTGCTCTCAACCCCATTCAGGGTTGGAGACTGCAGAACTGTCTGCTTTCTGCTTCCCTGGCCCTGGCCAGAATAAATTCATTGCCTTTTACTTCAAAAAGATGTGGAGTTTTTATTGGGGATATTGGAATAGTGCCTTAACATCATGTGTAAGTCTGTGGATATTATTAGATAACTTGGTTATCGTGGATTCCTAGTGATCTTGTCTTTAGGCTGTGTGCATCATTTCTTTTTTTTTTTTTTACTTTTTTTTTATTGTAAACAAATGGGATACATGTTGTTTCTCTGTTTGTACATGGCATAAAGGCATACCATTTGTGTAATCATAAATTTACATAAGGTAATGTTGTTTGATTCATTCTGTTATTTTTTCCCTTCCCTCCACCCCTCCCACCCCTCTTTTCCCTCTATACAGTCCTTCCTTCCTCCATTCTTGCCCCCCTCCCTAACCCTAACTCTAACCAACCCTAACACTAACCCCTCCCACCCCCCATTATGTGTCATCATCCACTTATTAGCGATATCATTCGTCCTTTGGTTTTTTGAAATTGGCTTATCTCACTTAGCATGATATTCTCCAATTTCATCCATTTGCCTGCAAATGCCATAATTTTATCATTCTTTATGGCTGAGTAATATTCCATTGTATATATATACCACAGTTTCTTTATCCATTCATCAATTGAAGGACATCTAGGTTGGTTCCACAATCTGGCTATTGTGAACTGAGCAGCTATGAACATTGATGTGGCTGTATCTCTGTAATATGCTGATTTTAAGTCCTTTGGGTATAGGCCAAGGAATGGGATAGCTGGGTCAAATGGTGGTTCCATTCCAAGTTTTCTAAGGAGTCTCCACACTGCTTTCCAGAGTGCACTAATTTGCAGCCCCACCAGCAATGTATGAGTGTACCTTTCTCCCCACATCCTCGCCAACACCTGTTGTTGCTTGTATTCTTGATAATCACCTTTCTAATTGGGGTGAGATGGAATCTTAGGGTGGTTTTGATTTGCATTTCTCTTATTACTGGAGATGTTGAACATTTTTCCATATATTTGTTGATTGCTTGTAGATCTTCTTCTGTGAAGTGTCTATTCATTTCCTTAGCCCATTTGTCGATTGGATTATTTGCATTCTTGGTGTAGAGTTTTTTGAGTTCTTTATAGATTCTGGAAATTAGCACTCTATCTGAAGTATGATTGGCAAAGATTTTCTCCCACTCTGTAGGCTCTTTCTTCACATTGCTCATAGTTTCCTTTGCTGAGAGAAAGCTTTTCAGTTTGAATCTATCCCAGTTATTGATTCTTGCTTTTATTTCTTGTGCTATGGGAGTCCTGTTGAGGAAGTCTGGTCCTAAGCCGACATGTTGAAGCTCTGGACCTACTTTTTCTTCTATAAGATGCAAAGCCTCTGGTCTGATTCTGAGGTCCTTAATCCATTTTGAGTTTTGTTTCGTGCATGGTGAGAGATATGGGTTTAGTTTCATTCTGTTGCATATGGATTTCCAATTCTCCCAGCACCATTTGTTGAAGAGGCTATCTTTTCTCCATTGCATATTTTTGGCCCCTTTGTCTAGTATGAGAAAATCGTATCTATTTGGGTTTGTGTTTGTGTCCTCTCTTCTGTACCATTGATCCACCTTTCTATTTTGGTACCAATACCATGCCGTTTTTGTTACTATTGCTTTGTAGTAGAGTTGAAGATCTGGTATTGCGATACCCCCTGCTTCACTCTTTCTGCCAAGGATTGCTTTAGCTATTCTGGGTTTTTTATTCTTCCAGATGAATTTCATAATTTCTTGCTCTATTTCTGTAAGGTACATCATTGGGATTTTAATTGGAATTGCGTTGAATCTGTATAGCACTTTTGGTAGTATGTGTGCGCATCATTTCTGATCCACACTTAATTCCCAAGATGTTATAAACATTGGAGCTTCCAAATAATATTCTGTGCCCTAGAGTTCTAAACACAGAGGGGCTGGTTTTCAGATCTGAGTATGTATGAAATTACCACTGGAGCTTATTGCAAAAAGTAGCCTTATTCTGATTGAGAGAGTTTGTAGACCACATTTTGGAGAGACATTACTTTAAAAAAGAAATAATGGGAAGCATCAGAGGGTGAGGTTTTGACTTGTTACCTTGATAAATGATTTTGTTCACACTCTTTGGAAGCCATTCCTTCGACTACAAAGTGTTAAGATTGCTCGAAAGGGAAATATGTTTTATCATTGCTCGGAGTCTGTATTCATCTTTTCATGACTCCAAAGTTTGTACTTTTAACGTAGAACATCTTTTGAACTCCAAGTGTGTATGTTCAGCTGCCTGCTGGACACTTTTGTTGTAATGTCTGTTAGATGTCTCCCACTTCACATACTCACACTGAAATCCTCCCTCTGAACCTGCAGTTTTCTCTATTTCAGTTAGTGGCATCACTGTTATTCTAGCTGCTTAGACCAAAACACCTGGTGTCATCCTTGATTCTTTTTTCTTGCCTTATATCCAAGTGACCAGCAAATTCCTTTGATTCTAGAATATGACCATTTCCCCCCCACCTTTTGCTACATCCTGGTCCTAGGTTTTAACTCTCTCTTACCTAGATTATTGCAGTTCTTCTAGTGTGTCTCTCTATTTCATTCTTGCCCCTTTATGTTACCAACACAACATCGAGAGTGTCTTTCTAAAGTTAAAACCACAGTATGACCTTCTTCTGCTGCAAGTCCTGCAGTGACTCTTCATATCACTAAGAGTCATAGCCAAAGAGTAATGAGAGATTCAAGTTTTCTCTGACCTCTTCTTTCTTTTTTAATATATTTTTTGTTGTAAATGAACACAATACCTTTATTTTACTTATTTTTTATGTGGTGCTGAGTATTGAACCCAGGGTCTCAGTGCTCAGTGTACTAGGCAAGTGCACTACCACTGAGCTACAACCCTCATTCTTTGACCTCTTCTTCATTTTTTTATATTATATTTAAAAAATTTTTAAATTTATTCTAATTGGTTATACATGACAGTAGAATGCATTTTCACACATTGTACACAAATGGAGCATAACTTCTTATTCCTCTGGCATAACTTCTCATTGCTCTGAGACACACCAGTAGTGTAATCATACATGTATATAGGGTAATAATGTCTGTCTCATTCTAATGTCTTTACCATGCCCACGGCCCCACCCCTCCCCTCACTCCCCTCTGCATAATCCAAAGTTCTTTCATTCTTCCTTACCCACTCCCCACTGTGGATCAGCATCCACTTACCAGAGAAAACATTTGGCCTTATTTTTTTGGGATTGACTTATTTCACTTAGAATGATATTTTCTAGTTCCATCCATTTACCTGCAAATGCCATAATTTTATTCTTCTTTAAGGCTGAGTCATATTTCGTTGTGTATATATAACACATTTTCTTTATCCATTCATTTTTTGAAGGGCATCTAGGTTGGTTCCATAGTTTTATTATTATGAATTGAGCTGCTGTGAACACTGATGTGGCTGTGTCACTGTATATGCTGCTTTTAAGTCCTTTGGGTATAAACCTAGGAGTGGGATAGCTGGGTTAAATAGTGGTTCCATTCCAGGTTTTCTGAGAAATCTCCATACTGCTTTCCAGAGTGGTTACACCAATCTGCAGTCCTTCCAGCAATGTATGAGTGTGCCTTTTTCCCCATATCCTTGCCAACACTTTATTATTGCTTGTATTCTTGATGATTGCCATTCTGACTAGAGTGAGATAAAATCTTAGAGTAGTTTTGATTTGCATTTCTGTAATTGCAAGAGATGATGAACATTTTTTCCACATGTTTGTTGATCTGTTGTATTTTTTCTTCTGCGAAGTGCCTGTTCAGTTCCCTAGCCTATTATTTATTGGGTTATTTGTTTTTTGGGTGTTAAGTTTTTTGAGTTCTTTATATATCCTGGAGATTAGTGCTCTATCTCAGGTGCATGTGGTAAAGATTTTCTCCAATCTGTAGGCTCTCTTTTCATGTTGTGGATTTTTTCCTTTGCTGTGAAGAAACTTTTTAGTTTGAATCCATCCCATTTATTGATTCTTAATTTTACTTCTTGTGCTTTAGGATTCTTGTTAAGAGAGTCAGGTTCTAAGCCAACATGATGAAGATTTGGACCTACTTTTTTTTCTATTACATGCAGAGTCTCTGTTTTAGTGCCCAAGTCTTTGGTCCACTTTGAGTTGAGTTGTGTGCAGGATGAGAGATAGAGGTTTAATTTCATTTTGTTATATATGGATTTCCAGTTTTCCTAGTACCATTTGTTGAATAGGCTCTTTTCTCCAATGTATATTTTTGGCACCTTTGTCTATCTAATATGAGATAACTGTATTTATGTGGATTTGTCTATGTGTGTTCTATTTGTACCATTGGTCTACATGTCTGTTTTGGTGCCAATACCATGCTGTTTTTGTTACTGTTGCTCTGTAGTATAGTTTAAGGTCTGGTAGTGTGATGTTTCCTACTTCACTGTTCTTTCTAAGGATTGTCTTGGCTATTATGGGTCTCTTATTTTTCCAAATGAATTTTGTGATTGCTTTTTCTATTTCTGTGAATTATATCTTTGGGATTTTAATAGGAATTGCATTAAATCTGTATAATGCTTTTGTTAGTATGGCCATATTATTTGACAATTAATATTTGACAATATTAATTCTGCCTATCGAAGAATAAGGGAGATCTTTCCATTTTCTAAGGTCTTCTTTAATTTCTTTCTTTAGTGTTTTGTAGTTTTCATTGTAGAGGTTTTCATCTCTTTTGTTAGATTGATTCCCAAGTATTTTATTTTTTTGAGGTTATTGTGAATGGAGTAGTTTTCCTAATTTTTCTTGCAGTGGATTCATTGCTTATGTATAGAAATGCGTTAGATTTATGAGTATTGATTTTATATCCTGCTACTTTGCTGAATTCATTTATGAGTTCTAGAAGTTTTCTGGTGGAATTTTTTGGCTCTTCTAAATACAGAATCATGTCATTGGCAAATAGTGATAGTTTGAGTTCTTCTATTCATTTCCCTTTAATTTCTGTCATCTGTCTGATTGCTCTGGCTAGGGTTTCAAGGATGATGTTGAATAGAAGTGGAGAAAGAGGCATCTCTGCTTATTCCAGATTTTAGAGGGAATGCTTTCAATTTTTCTCCATTTAGAGTGATGTTGGTCTTGGGTTTAGCATAGATAGCTTTTATAATGTTGAGGTATATTCCTCCTATCCCTAGTTTTTCTAGTGTTTTGAACATGAAGTGCTGTATTTTGTCAAATGTTTTTTTCTGTGTCTATCATGATAATCATATAATTCCTGTCATTAAGTCTATTGATGTGATGAATTATGTTTATTGATTTTCATATGTTGAACCAATCTTGTTTCCCAGGGGATGAATCCCACTTGATCATGGTGCACTGTTTTTTTAATGTGTTTTGTATGCAATTTGCCAGAATTTTAGTGTCTATGTTCACCAGGGACATTGGTCTGAAGTTTTCTTTCCTTGATGTGTCTTTGTCTGGTTTTGGTATCAGGGTGATACTAGCCTTATAGAATGAGTTTGGAAGGGTTCCCTCCTTTTCTGTTTCATGGAATAATTTGAGGAATATTGGTGTTAATTCTTCTTTGAAGGTCTTGTAGAACTTGACTGAGAATCTGTCTGGTCCTGGGCTTTTTTGATTTGTAGACTTTTGATGGCATCTTCTGTTTCATTGCTTGAAATTGATCTGTTTAAATTGTGTATGTTCTCCTTCTTCAGTTTGGGTAGATCATACGTCTCTAGAAATTTGTCATTGTCTTCGAGATTTTCTATTTTATTTGAGTATAAATTTTCAAAATAGTTTCTGATTACCTTCTGTACTCCAGTGGTATCCATCATGATATTTCATTTTTCATCATGAATTTGATGAAAAAGGAAATTTGAGTTTTCTCTCATTCTCTTTGTTAGTGTGGCTAAAGGTTTATCAAGTTTGTTTATTTTTTCAAAGAATCAACTTTTTGTTTTGTGAATTTTTTAAATTGTTTCTTTTATTTCAATTTCATTGATTTTAGCTCTGATTCAAATTATTTCCTGTCTTCTGCTGCTTTTGGTGTTGATTTTTTCTTCTTTTTCTAAGGCTTTGAGATGTAATGTTAGGTCATTTATTTGTTGATTTTTTATTCTTTTAATGTATGAACTCAATGCAATGAACTTTCCTCTTAGCACTTCCTTCATGGTGTCACAGAGATTTTGAATGGGGTTGTCACAGAGATTTTGTTGTATCGGTCTTCTCATTTACCTCTAAGTTTTTTTAATTTCCTCCCTGATTTCTTTTATCCATTCATCATTCAATAGCATGCTATTTAGTCTCCATGTGTTGGAGTAACTTCTATTTTTTATTTTATCATTCATTTCTAGTTTAATTCCATTATGATCTGATAGAATGCAGGGTAGTATTTCAATTTTTTTGTATTTGCTGAGAGTTGCTTTGTGGCATAACATATGGTCTGTTTTAGAGAAGGGTCCATGTGCTGCAGAGAAGAAAGTATATTTGCTTGATGATGGATGAAATACTCTATATATGTCTGTTAAGTCTAAGTCATTGATTGTATTATTTAATTCTATAGTTTCTTTGTTTAGTTTTTGTTTGGAAGATCTGTCCAGTGGTGAGAGAGGTGTGTTAAAGTCACCTAGTATTATTGAGTTGGGCTGACTTCTTATAGCTTTCTCCCACCTGCTCATTCTCCTTAGGCCTAGAGTCCTTTCTCAGTATTCCTTGAAGTCACAGAGCCTTTATAATAGTTGCTCCCTTATTGTACTGGCTGCTTGTAGTACTCTTTCCAGGAATTTCTGAATGGCTCCCTTCCTCACCACCTTTGAGTCTTTGCTTAAACATTGCCTATGGGCATTTTTTTTATTCCTTTTTAAAAATTTGATCCCCTTCCCTTCCCACCCTTCTTTTTTTTTTTTTTTTTTTTTTTTTTTTGCTGGTGGTGGGTAACAGGGATTGAACTCAGGGGCACTCAACCACTGAGCCACATCCCCTGCCCTATTTTGTATTTTATTTAGAGGCAGATTTCACTGAGCTGCTTAGCACCTCGCTGTTGCTGAGTCTGCCCTTGAACTCCTAATCCTCCTGCCTCAGCCTGGTATTACAGGCATGTGCTACCATGCCTGACTCCACCCTTCTTTTCTACTGTGATTTTCAATTCTTTTTTCCCCCACTCTCATTTTCTGTAGCATCTCTCCTCATTAATCTACTGGATTATTTATTTGGTTTTTTCATTAATGAATAGATCAATTTAATGTTTATTGTTTTTCTACCATAGTAGAATGTGCGCACCACAGGGAAGTGATTTTTATCTCTTATTTTCACCCATATGTCTCTAGTACTTATAAAGGTGCTTGGCACATACTAGATGCTCAACAAGTATTTGCTGAGTGAAGTACATGATGTATTTATGAAGTAGTCGCTCAAAGCCAGGTGCTATTGTAAGGTCTAGAAATATTACTGTGAACTAGATCATCCCTGTCTTAGAACTGACATTCCTGGTGGGAACTAACTATAATACAACAGAACTGTGGAATGACAAGAATTTTGTGTAGAGACTGTGGTGATGGGGTTGATAAAGCAACCATAGCAGCCAAAGATGGAGGGGACACCTAGTAAGCAAAAGATAAGAGTGACTTGCAGACACCAGTCAGACATGACTGGTATTCTTATACTTAGGCTTGAAATAGAAAAGGAATTGAAAAACATGTAGCAATACCTAAATCTGGTCCTCTGACTGATGGGAAATAAATATTGGTGTGTTGAGCGGTGATTAGCAGGAAAGCAAATTTCATGGTTACAAAATTGATGTCTCTAGAAGAAGGTCATGCTTTTGTAATTATCTGATGAATAGTTCTGATATGGAACATTAATTGTCTTTTTGTCTTTTGAATAAAGAATTATAGGAAATTGAGACAATATTGATCTATCTTATAGACTAAATTTTGGAAATTTTTTTTGTGAAAAATATCAGAAGTCATATGCTTTAAAATTATTTTTAGTGGTCATACTTTAAGCAAAAAAGAAATCAATGTACAGTGAAAAGCAAATTTTTTCCTACCCCAAGCCATCAGATCTCTAAACCTTCAGATTTCTAGTGTCTCTGTCCAGAGTAATCTGTCTGTTTAGCTTCTTGTATAAGTAGTCATTTGAAGCTGTTGAGCCATATGAAAATGAGTGCTTGGTTATTGTTAAAAATGAAAATTTGGTTTGTGGGCAAATTTCAATGAAAGAGCAAGCTTTAATGAGGCTACCTTGAGGAGCCCCTTCCTTAGTTATCTGAGGCAGATATTCTTCCTGTCTTCCAAACTCCTTTGTGACTTTTAAAAATAAATTGTGGTAAAATATACATAACATATAACATGCCATTTTAACCATTTTTAAGTGTATGGTTCAGTGGTATTAAATACAGTCACATTGTGCAACCTTTACCACTATCCATTTCCAGAACTTTTCAATTACCTGAAATTGAGACTCTCTTCATTAAGCAAAAATTTCCTATTTCTCCCTCCCTCCAACTCCTGGAAACTTCTATTCTGCTTTCTGTCTCTGAGAACTTGACTATTGTAGGGACCTCACATAAGTGGAAATATATAGTATTTGTCCTTTTATATCTGATTTATTTCACTTAGTATAATCTTCTCAAGGGTCATCATTGTTGTAGCATGTCTCAGAATTTCCTTCCTTTTAAAGGTTTGTTATCCATTCATCCATTGATGGCCATATGGATAGTTTCCATATTTTGGCTATTGTGAAGAATGCTTTTGTGAACATACAAGTATCAGTTTGAGTTCCTGCTTCAAATACTTCTGTGTCCTTCCCATCTTTTTATGGTATACTATCTTTCATTGGATGCCTAGATGCCTTAATTTCCTATTGGACTCTAACCTCTTGAGAGCAGGGCCTGTGATTATGCTTTTCATGCACATACTCATACATTTGTTCATACAACAAGTGTATGCTGAACACTGTTGAACACTGAGACTATGCTAGGCTTTGAGGAGAAAAGGTATAATGATGAGTATGACCTCTGTTCTTTCTTCATGGGTCTAGTGAGGACATTTTTTGTTATTGTATCTAGTACAATGTCTTATACATTGTAAAGATTCAACAATATTTGTTGATATCTTGGTTGATTTTGTGATTTAATGTATCCTCAGTGGTTCCTGAAAGTGTCATATCAATTAATGTATAGCAGTATACACATTTTGAACAAATATAAAGTTTGTCAGATCATGAATTATGTCTTTCTTGTTCAGTGTTGTATTTATTGCAAATAGGATGGCGCCTAGCACACTCATCTGGGCTCAGTAATTTTTAAATGAGTAGTGATTACATAATTCATTCTAAGAAATCTGACAATAGCCAGACATTAATACCCATGTATTATGAATAGAAAAACTGAGGCAGTGAAGAAAGCCAGAAAAGTAGTGACCTAATCAGGAATAGAACCTGGGCCTCTTGATCTGCAATCTAATGCTTTGTGTCCTTGATCACACTAGTGCATATAATTAGAACTGATGTCTCACCTTTCTGCGAAAGATGTGAACTTTAATTGGGTGTAATCACACATGGTATGGAGAAGGTTTAGGGCCATTCAATTTCCTAAAAATGATAATGAATCAGATTCTAAAATAAGCTTGTTAAATGCTATTCTTAAATTAAAAAGATAGTAGCCTATGATGATAAGTTGCTTTTTCTGCTATAAGGAATGGGGTGTTACTGAGCTGCCACTTAGGAGGGCTTCACCAGGCTGTGTTTGACTTTAGAAATTCTTTCAGTGCCCCTTCAGCTCTCCATTCTTGGGATTTGGAAATGATTCCTTAATGTTCACTCTCAATGATTTATTTAGGCCGCGCGCGTGTGAGTGTGTGTGTGTGTGTGTGTGTGTGTGTGTGTGTGTGTTTAATTTTGCAGTGCTGGGGATGAAACCCAGGGCTTCACTCATGCCAGGCAAATACTCTACCACTGAGTCATACCCTAAGCCCCTTTTTGTATATTTTTGAGCAACTTGGTTTGGAATTTAATCCTGTGCTATATGAATTAAATTAAAGTTCAATCACTTTATTTCATTAGAAATTCTGGCTAAATTTTTCATGAGGGAGAGGTTGAGACCTTTAATTATTAAAAAGTTTTTGGATTATTTGTGGATCTTAAAGTCAAACCATTTTTAAACATTTCACATATTTCAGTTTCAAGAACACCTTCAGCATTTGAAATGTGTAAATTCATTTTATAATAAAACGAGTACAGCACAGATTGGAAATGCCAGGAGAGCATAGACTAAATTCACGTCTAATCTTAGCTGATCATGTCCTGAAACTATCACGAGTCCACTGATGGTACAGAGAGTAGATGACCTTAGTTCATATAGCAAGTGATTTTGTGTATAGATATAAGGAATTTGACATTCTGAGAAGAGGAAATTGAGCAGAAATTCCCCAAAAGAGCATGAAGAAATCAGGGTGAACTCTTCTCAGTTCTCTTAGTACTGATCCCAGAGTTATAAAAGAACTGGAGACTGTTGGAAATAAAATAAGACTGAAGTTCAGACTTTTTGACCCTGTTGATGCTTAGACTTTCTCACAATCTAATGATTTTGCCTCTCTGACAACAGGAAATGCTCAAAGACCTTCTGACTTACTGTAAGTTGTCAAAATAATGCAGATATTTCATCAATTTCTTTGTTGTTTGTTCATTTTCCATTGTACCCTTTATTCAGAGTCAGGAGTAAAAAGTTGAAATGGTCAATTGGTGACCTGTGATGTTACTTCTTCACTATCCAACCTTGTATGATTTTGGTGAAATACTAACAGGTGTGTGTTGTGGTAGGCAGGATCAGAGCAATAAGCAGGGGTCATATGGTAAAATCAAAGACATGAATATGGAATTTGGTCAAAATTATCTTGATCATTGACTCAGTCTTGGTATTTTCCTTGTGTTTTAGAGAATGACTGGGGCTCTTCCTGCAGGCTACCATTCTGTCTCTGTACTCAACTACAGGTAATGGGTAAGCAAGAGACCCTTCCTTATAATAAGCTTCTCCCTTGATTCTGCCATACAACTATCAGAGTTTGTGAGAGGACAGCTCAGCAATTCCCCAATGGTATTCTTCAGAAGAGAGTTGGCCATTTTGAATTTTACATGGAGAATCTATCAGGATAGGGAGAACTGAAGCTGGAGGTGGGAGGAAAATATGGGAAGACAAATCTAAAGTATTATCCCTATCAATTAAGACACAGAACAGAAAGTAAACTCCTTTTGTAGTCCTTGCCTATAATCAACAACTTATTGACCCATGTACTTTGCAGTTTACACCTCATTAAATTCTTACAATACCCCATGAATTAGACATTATCCTTTACCTGCACTTTACAAATAAGAAAACCAAAATCCATAGTGACTTTTCTAAGATGTCACAAGAAGACAGGGCAGAAACCCAGGTGTGGTCTGACTCCAAAATCACTCTGCCAGTCTTCTCCTTTTTGTTCGCAATCACTCTGCCATTCTGTTTTGAAAATAAGGTATACCCTTTCCCCAACCCCAGGACTTTCTGGAGAAAGCTCCTATCTTAGATGACTTCTCTAACATTAGACAGATGGCCAGAGTACCAGCTACTCTCACGCCTCCAAAGGAGTTTGGCAGAAATGACTAGGTATGGATTCTGAATGTCTGGATTTTTTTCATGTCATAGGAATTGTCTTATAGAATATTTGGTCTTCTGTTGTCCAGCATGTGTTGGACTATTGTTAGAAGAAAAAGTTTGCCAGACCTTTATTTTTATAGCTCTAGCTATTCCTATGCAGTTGTCAACAAGTTGTTACTTTAATACCACAGTCAATCATATATAATGTTACAGCAAAACACACCTGATGTGCTCATTAAAACAAATATCACATTTGCATAATCACTGTCAATAGAAAGATACACACGCAGAGGCAGCTGGAAAGCTAATGAGATTTGTTCAGGCAGCAGCACCCTCTTTGTGGCACAAGTGTACTAGTAACTTTAACTGGATGTTTCTGCTTGCTTTCCTCCCCTTGCTTCCCATAAACAAAGACTTTAGTTTAGTCTTTTTAATTGGAAGTTTGTAGAGGAGGATAGAAGGAGCAATCTGATGAAAATGAAACTTATTGTGAGAGAAAGTGCCATTGCTGGAAAAAAGGAGTATTTAAGAGGTGGTATTACTAAATAGGAGTGAGCCAAAGGAGAGCCTTCAGGAAGGGCCGTCATCTGATATGATGGCTGGTTTCATGTATTTGGAGAAGGGGATGATGTATTTAGTATTGCTCATGAAGTCAGAGTAGAACCTGCAATCCAGGTTTTGTCACAGTGGAAGAATGTCCATGGTCCAGGGTCTGTCTGATTCTGCAGAAAGGGAATGTAGGGAAATCTAGGGTATACATTATGCTCCATGATTTCTAGCATGTTCTCAACTTATCACCTAATTTGATAATCCTGACCCCACCATGAAATATGTAAGTGTTATCACCCACTTTTTGTGGCTTAGGACTTCTAGGCTGTAGTTAGCAATATTCCTCTGCTCACATAGCTGGAAAGTATCAAAATGGAAACTGGAACTCAAGATGCCCAGTTCTTAAGACTAAACAGTTGAACGTTTTCACAGGTGTACAGATCCTTGTCCTGCTCTGTGAGGAGTAAGGAGCTCCAGAAGCAGGAAGCAGGCCCAGCTAAGGTGCTGGAACTTGTTGGTAGGTGTTTAGTCTAGAAGGACCTCTAGTGGCAAATAAGTGTCCCAGGACCACATAAAGCAGAAGAACTGGGGCCAAGGTAGGAAGAATGGGAAACAAGAAGCAGTCAGTTTGATAAAGCACCACGCTGAGTACTTTTTAACAATCCAGTGAAGGTAGGATTATTGATCTCTGTTTTAAAAAGATTGGTTCAGGACTGGGGCAGAATTGGGTCTGTTGTGGGATGTAGTGACATGGCCTTTGCCACAGGGCAGAAGTATAAGCAGATGATCCAGGACCAAAGAGAGGGTTAGGATAGGGTCTAAACATTATAGCACTACTGATCAGTGTGAAATCAGCTGCCTCATAGAACAGGATGAATGCAGGAGCTACAGTAGAGGGGAACCCTCTATGGGGAGGAAAAGGAGATGACCTGTCATCAAAGGTCCCTTCCAAATTGCAGTATCTATAATTCTAAAAGTAAAGTGCTGCTGGTGTCTTATCATATCCTTCAACACTTCCTTCCAACCTCACCTACCTCATGGCTCCTCAGAGGTTTTCTCACTCTTTTCCCAACCAGTTCCCATAATGGCTACAGGTGGACTGATCTTAAACACAACAGTCTGTGCAGGGTTGGCTCATCAGCTCACTCCGACAATCAAGTCTTCTAATCTCTTAGCTTGGTGCAGGCAAATATGTCCTGAACTGTTGGATAGATAGCCTCTCATTGGTAAGTTTCTCAAGGTTAAGGACTATGTCTGTCCTGTTCACCATTGAATTCCTAGAGCCTGGTATGTAGTTGAAGGACTAGAGACTGATGGAAGAATGAATGAAAGAAAGAGTGAGTGAATAATAAGCAAAATGGTGAAAGAAGATTTGGGAGAGGAGGGAGGTGTTTGTTGCCTCCAGGATCATTTCATCCTATTTAAGGAGGTTCTTGAACCAGGCTCCAGTACTTCCCCCAAACAGTTATGTCCCATTTGGCCCATGTTATGGACTGGGAGAGAGTAAGCATGATGTCATATCTAGGCAAAGCCTCCCAGGCTCCTCCATTGGTTTGAACTGACTACACACCTTTTCTTGGTGCTCTGGTACCTAACACAGTCTCTTAGATATGGAATGTGCTCCTCAGATGTCTGTGATGTCTAAGTATCCGAAGTTTGTTTAGTAGGTCAATTGTATATATTCAGTGGTTACCTGTCACAGACCCTGCCAACATGATATCATAAAGCCCTAAGATTTGTTGGGATTGTGAATCATAAAGACTTATCCTATACTTGATTAGAGTTTAAATTCTCTAACAAGGGGTACTGCCTATGGGGATGTAAAAATCCACTGTAGGGGCTGGGGAGATAGCTCAGTCGATAGAGTGCTTGTCTTGTAAGCACAAGGCCCTGGGTTCGATCCCCTGCACCCCCCCCCCCCAAAAAAAAAAAAAAAAGAAAAAATCCACTGTAGTTTTTGTTTTTGGTTCTTTAACAGAACACTACTCAGAATCCAATCTTTAAAAAAAAATTTTTTAAAGACATCATTTCATTTGAGGGTCTTTTTGTAACTTCCCTTTATCTAAGATTCTTTTAGGGTAAATTACTATGTGCAAATTTGTGGAATTTTAAAATAATGAAACAACTAATTCAAATCTTGCTTATAAACTCATCCCTTCACTGAAAAAGTTAAGATCGTAAGTGACCTTTGGTCACTTACTTCACTGCTGAATTCTCCATCCAAGAAAATATTTTCCCACGTATCTTCTATACCACTCTTTTCTGGTTTTCCTCTCACTTATGTGGTTTTTTCCCTTCTCAGTTCCTTCAGTGATTAAATGTCAGAGCTCCTCAGAGCTTGACTCCAGGATTTCTTTTTTCTTATTCTCAACTTGCTCCATACCCAGAGCTTTAGTTGCTTTTCTGTAACAATGAAAAAAAATTTTTTTTGGTACCAGATTAGGATTGAACTCATGGGTGCTTAACTACTGAGCCACAACCCAGCCCTTTTTATTTTTTTTTTATTTTGAGACAGGGTCTCACTGGATTGCTTACAGGCTCACTAAGTCACTGAGACTAGCTTCAAATCTGCAATCCTTCTGATTTAGGCTTTCAAGCCACTGAGATTACAGGCGTGCAGCACTGTACCTGGCTACAACAATGAATTTTTTAAAAATTAATAGATTTAGCTTATTGCTAGTAACAAAAGTGTACTTTCAGATAATTTTTATAGCAGTTTCTATTGTAACATGGAAGAATATACCCAACAACTAAATCCTTTTTTCCCATATTTTTATTGGTGCATTGTAATTATACATCATATGGGATTTGTTGTGACATATTTGTACATGCACACAATGTAACAATGTAATTTGGTCAATATCATTCCCCAGTATTTCCAGTTTCCTTCCCAGACTCTCTTCCCTTCCTTGGTCCCTTTCTTCTACTTCATTGTTCTTCCTCCTACACCAATGAATTTTTAATTATGCCTCCAGCTCAGTTCCCTTCTTTAAGCTCCAGACTCATTTACTACCTTGGCTTTCCCATTTGGATATGTTAGAAACACCTCTAACTTAATTTGTCCAAACTTGAACTTGTAAGATTTCTTCTATACCCATCCTAAACTGACTCTGATTTCAGTGTTTTCTGACCCAGTCAATGGCATCACCAACCAGCCCTTAACTTTGGAGCTACTAGTCCTTTCTACCCTCTACTACCAAGTTGTTTTTTTCTTTAACCACTGTGTATGGCATGAATGATGGTCTCCCTTCCAAGATTCATGTTGAAACAATCCTCAATGCAACAATATTAAGAGGTATGGTGTTAGGAAGTGATTAACTCATGGGGTTTCTGCACTCATGAATGGACTTAGGGGCCCTTATGAGAGGGCTTTACAGAGGGAGTTTGCTGCTCTCTCATCCTTCCACCCCTTCCATTATGTGAGCACAGAGCTATCCTCCCCTCTGGAGAACATGGCTATCTTGGACATGGAAACCAGGCCATTACTAGACACCAAATCAGATGGTACCTTGATCTTGGACTCATCCTCCAGAATTTTAGAAATAAATTTTTGTTCTTAATAAATTACTCAACTTCAGGTATTTTGTTATAACAGCACAAATGAACTAAAGCATTATATAAATACCTCTTAAATTCATTCTTTTTTTCATCTTCATTTTCATGACTCTAGTGTAAGCACTTACAATATGTCATCTAGACTATGATAGTCTGATGACTAATCTCCATGTCTCTACTCTGATTGCTGATCCAAACTCCACACTCCAAAACATACCATTCCCTTACTTAAATCCCTCAGTAGATTAAATTCTGGTTCTCTTAGGGTAAATATCAGAATCTTTAAGTCATAATGTGGCCTCTGCTTTCTTGGCCAAATCTTATCTTCCTTCCTCTGTTCCAGCTACACTAACTGGAACCACATACCCTCCGCTATTTAGTTCTATTCTCTTATATTACAGATTAGGCAATAGACCAAGGGATATGAAAAAGTCTGTTGAAGGTCAGAGAAGTCTCTGGTCTTCCAGGTCAGTGCTTTTTCTACCACACAGCCTGTATTGCTTTAGCTCATGTTATCCTTTTCTGATGTGACTAACAGAGCTCTTTAGAAAAAAAGGAAACAAATAGTGTGTGACTGATTATTCAACTCCAGTGAAACCTTTGATTGTAATTAAGTTCTTTTTAAAAATCCAGGATAGAGTCACCCGAGTCTGGTAAAGCTAATAATAGTGCTTTCTTCAGAAGAAAAGTCTTTAGAATATCTTTGGGCCATGAAGTTATATTTGAAAAATGTTCATGTATTATCCTTGGCTAATGATAGGATGATAATGTGAAATAAAGACTAAAGGTCAGTTGTCAAATGTAGCTATTAGCCAAAAAGTCTTCCAGACAGTGTTTTCTGAAACCTTTTGAGTCCTGACATGGTTGATGAACAGAGCGAGGTAGAGCCATGAATCATTAGAGCCTCTTGTTGAACGTTGGCTTCCTTGGGTAGCAGCCTGAATGTGTTCAAATCCTGAGTTGTCGACTGTTCCTTTGTTAAACTGCCTCAGAGTATACTTTGTCTCTCTATTATTGATGGTAGGTCAAAATGACAATGTTCATTGTGAAAAGCTTTGTGGGCTATTATAGGAAAGTGCTTATTTCATGAATTAATTTCCTACTCTGCCATGGAGACCCAAGTTAGTGCTTTTACTCATTTGGGAAGATATGGATAGCTATAAGAATGATCTTGAGGTGGGATATAATGGAGTGATCATTGTCAGAAGTGTAATGGATATCATATTGTGAAGAACTGTGCTGTATTCACTGAGTCTATGGTTAGGCATTGAAGAGGAAAGTATTTTTTAGTTTCTTTGTCCTCCAGGACTTTTTAAAGTTCTAGAATTTTAGAAACAAGCATTAGAAATGACCCATTCAAAGTATTTTTCAAGTTTGCCAAAGATTACCATGGCAACTAAATTACTGCATGACTAAAGAAAGTACATTTAATGACTTTTTTTCAGTTTATGTGCGAGTTGCTGTTTGTTAAAAAGGAAAAGCCAGGGGTTGAGATTATCATTCTCTTTGTAAAGGAAGAGAATGAACAATCTCTAGAGGGGGTGTGTACTCTTAAAAATATGAAGCAAGTGTGTCAAAAGCCTCCATGTGCATCTTTACATAAGTGCTTGGTGATACTGACAGATATCCATTGCTCTTTGCACACGAAAGTCAGAAAGGCAGAGTTTTACTATGGGTACAGTTTTGGGATGACCTGATAGTAAGCTTCTTTTTAAATATACATTTGGGTGTCCACCTATGCTCTATACATTGAGTTTCATGTCCTACTGGATAATTTTTTTTTTTTTCATGGCATGAAAGTTGAACCAGGGATCAAAGTCAAGTTTGTCACACTTTTTTTGGAGGATGTTATGTAGTGGGCATTCTGGGATTTCACTTGAAGCTTCTTTAAACAAAGACTTTTCTTTGCCATCTATTTGTGTATTCTTAGAAAACTCATTTTTCCTTTTAATGTGCTGAAATAATTTATCATTAAAACATGCTACTACTTGGTGAAGAAAATTAGAAAAACATTACTTAAAAGTAAAGTTTTTTTTATTTTCTAAATTAAAATGTGTATAGCAAATTCAGGTGTGTATCATTTTAATCAGGATTCATTTATTTATACATCCAGGTAAGGTGTTCCCCTTGATTCCATGGAAAGTTACTATACCATTATATACTTAGAAGGATAGATTTATTTTATTTGGAAGACACTTTAAAGGTAATAAAGTATGAACCTTTCATACCCATTCCGCTCATTTCTAATCCTTGCACTGACAATGCCATTACTCTCCCTGATGCAACCTATTCCATTGGACAGTATTAAAGGCTAAAAAATTCTTTTGAAGCTGGGTTGTAGCTCAGTGGTAGAGCACCTGTGTTCAGTCCCTAGCGCAATAAATAAATAAATAAATAAATAAGTAAATAAACAGATTCTTTTAGTAAACTAAAAGCTGCTACCGTCAAATTTTTATAGATGGATTCTTTCTTTACTGCCTGGATTAACAAAAGTACAGTATGCCGACAGCAGCAAAAATGCTAGACTTTCAATTGACTGTTTAAATGCCACTGAGCCTGAGGTTAAAAGTTTGCACAGATCAGGGTGAGATTAATCTGGAAAGGAACTAGGCTTTGTTTGGGCTATACACAATGATGAAGGCAATGATTTTGTTTTAGGATCATAACATCTTCCCAATTTTTCTCCAAATAAATGTATGATTTTGGCTAATTCAGTTTGTAAAAGTGAATACTATCAGCCTAGGGAACAAAGGACAGGGTTTGGGACTTGCAGATACAGAATTTTGGTCTTTAGACTTCTGCAGTCTTGAAATGACTGCTAACTTGATTCATTCGCAGAGATATTTGTACTAGAGGAGTAATAGGGGATCTCAGGGTACATGTGGAACTTCCCTCTACTGTGAAAAATACCACTTCCTGTGGCAGCAGGTTAGATTTTGAACTCATCATTGAATAGTTATTCTAGTTGAGTTAAAAAGTCTCCCTGTAACTTTGCTTGTTAGTCCTACTTCTTTCATCTGTGTAACAAACTTCAAATAATTGAATGTAGCAATCCTCTGTTCTTTTTGAGATAACTTTTTCACAGCTAATTCTTCCAAGTTCTATTAATACTTCTTATATGAAACAAATTCAAAGAAAAATCATTGTCCTGTGTTATTCAATGTACTTAAAAATGTTTCAACTATTTCTTGAGACCTTTCTAGGCATTGTGTTTATTAGCACCTTACCTTCAGATTTTAGTAAATATTACCAGGTATTTTTATTTAATTCTCACGACAGTCTCATGAGATACATGTTATTAATATCTGCATTTGGCAGGTAAGCTAAAGCCCAGAGTAGTGCACTAATATGCCTGTGTTGCTGTGTTTCTGTTTTTCAGATTTTAAATTCCATGCTTTTAATTATCAAAATACATTCATTCTAAGGTGTCTAGAAGCCTATTAAAGGGCCTTATCTGGCGGCAAATAGATGACTTTAGGTATGATCCCACCTGTATGGAGCAGAGTAGAGAACTCCCTTTGTGTTGGAGATTTTGCTTCTGAAATTGTGTCTGAGTTCTCACTCATTCTCTGTCAAGTATGTTACACTATTGCTGATGAAACAATCCCTTGGTTCTATTTTTTTTTCCCCTATTAGGGTTTAAACCCAAGGGTGCTTTTACCACTGAGATATATTCCCAGCCCTTTTTATTTTTTATTTTGAGACAGGGTCCCACTAAGTTATTTAGGCCTTGCTAAATTCCTGAAGCTGGCCTTGAATTGTGATCCTTATGCCTCAGTCTCCTGAGCCACTGAGATTATAGGCATGCACCGCTGTGCCTGGCTTCTTGGTTCTTAATATATGTGTGTGCTCTTATCAGGATATTTATTTCTAATTATACTTTTATTATTTATTTTTTGGATATGAGTGTAGGAGTTTGCATTTATATTTATTAATTTTCACCTTATGATAACTGGTTATTCATTTAATGTATAAATTCATTTAATATATAAATATATTAAAAACACCATTAGTTTTCTTCCTGGCTTCCCCCCACAGGCTAGTGTTTCACAGAAGTTTTGCTGGTAGGTTCTTGATTATGTTTTCATTTAATGACATTTAATAAATGTGTTATAAACATTTTTCTGGCTTATCCGTATGACCATCTTATTTCCAATATAGATACACAGTTTTAGAGTCTACCTTTGTGATAGATACTAGCTACCTTGTTATAAGCTGAAAAGAATAGAATAGAGGAAGACAAGGCACAAATGATGTATTTCACGCTAGACAAAGGTCATATGCCCTTATGGGGCACTGAGTGAATGTACTTTTCCCAGTAGTAGGAATATAGTGGGTAAATTGAATCATCATACAGATGGTTTGTTCATGAGTTTGGGACTTAAAAGAACCCTATGTTGTAGCTCAGTACCTTGTTCATGTTGGTTATTTGGTTTCAACAAAATATCATGTATTGTATTACATCAATTCAATCTGCATTTTATTTGGTTTTATAGTAATACAAGTAATGTTACTCTATTGACTAACATTAACTGAGTACTCAGTACTTTACATAGGTTATTTAACTTAATCCTGAAGTGATTTATATAATAGAGATTAGTATCATCTTTGATTTACAAATTAAGAAACTAAACTCTGGAGAGTTTAAATAGCATTCAGAAAGACTCAGTTTAATAAATGGTAGAACTAGAGTTTGAGCTCAGACATTTTGATTTTAGAGACCAATTTCTTAGCTCTTCTGTTTTATTTATTTTGTAAATTTATTTTGTTTCTATAGTTTCTTAAGTTTTTATTTGTTGATATCTAAGTAATATGATAGAAACTTTATTTTTACTTAGGCATTAAAATACCTTTATTTTTTCAAAAGAAGTCATTACATATATTTGATAAACTCTGTCAAGGTATATATTATTAAAATCTCTCTATGATCAACAGAGCTCTGTGTGTGACTTAAGTGGAAGTTAATTATGGGGGTCACACACTAGGGAGAAAGGGACTGGCCATGGCTGCGGTTTACTCATCAGGATATTAGCTACCTGAGGCCAGCACAGTGGCACTAGTGTATTCAGTCATGCATTGCATAACAACATTAAGTTAATGATACACCGTATTGCAACAGTGGTCCCATAAGATTATGATAGAGGTCGCAGTCGCAGAGCGAGCTGGCGGGTGAGTCAGGTTGCCTGCACTGCGGAGGTAGCAGACGGGCACCCAACCCGCCTACCTTGTGGAGTAGGTGGCCGGTAGCCTACCCGCCCAACCACCAGGCCAAGTTACAGATGCCATCACTGTGCAACCCTGTCTGACCATCACGCCAAAGTCTGTTGCTATTGCGGAGCTAGCCAGAGGCTTCTTTATAGTCCGGTGCAGGCATTTTGAATTATTCCTGAGGGCGTGGCCATCATCATTGGAAGGGCGGCTCCCTTCCTGAGACACCTACAGGAGGCTAGAGGACCTTTGACAAGACCCAGGAGTCAAGAAGAGGAGGTATCGAGAGACTCAGGACCAACTCAGAGCCACTGGGAGAGTCTCTCCCATTGGTCAGGCTCCCCAGATGGGGCAGTAGTCCTGAAACACAGGGAACTTTGTGGAGTAGAGTGGCCCAGTGAGACTCCCCTGCTGGAGCCAAGAACCCAGTCAACCGGGAGCATTGCAGAGGAGGGCCGCACAGCGAGAGGCTTAGATGCAGAGTGAGGGTCTGAGGCCCAGGCAGTAGCTCCGGTCCCCAGGGAACATGGCAGAGGAGAGCTGCTCAGAGAGGGAGTCCCTCACAGGGACAGGCTTCCCAGCCGAGGCGGTAGATCAAGACCCCTGGGAACAGCACAGAGGAGGGCTTCCCAGTCCAGGTGGTAGTTCTGGACTGAAGGGAACTGCTCAGAGGAGAGCTGCCTAGAGAAACTTACCCACTGGTGAATCTTCCTTGCTGGGCCAGACTTTCCCACCAGGGCAGCAGAACCAGAGACACAGGCCCAGATCAGACATGCCCCAGTCTGCAGTCTAGTCCCCCTTTGGCTGACCATCAATCAACAAGTGGAGGTGCCTTTGCCCACTGACAGGGAATATACCCCACCTGAAGGCCACCACCCCTAGAGGGGCAGCTTCCTAGTGGAGCACCACATTATCAAGTTCCTCCAAGACTTCAGGCTACTGAAGGATAAGAGACGAGTTATTGGAAATCTACAGAGACAATATTAGTCAATAGAGGAAATCTGAAATATCCCAGAGTTTCACTACTAGAGGGGTAGATACCTGAGCAATATGAGAAAACAAGGGAAGAAAATGTCCCAAACAAACCTAGACGGTATAGCAATAAAATCCAATGACAGCATGGCAGAAGAAATGTCAGAAAGGGAGTTCAGAATGTACATGATTAAAACAATCAGGGAAGCAAATGAGGAGATGAAAGAGCAAATGCAGGCACTCAGTGATGACATGAAAGAGCAAATGCAGGATTTGAATGATTGCACCAATCGACAGTTAAAAGAGCAAATACAGGAAACAAAAGATCATTTCAATAAAGAGTTAGAGATATTGAAAAACAAACAAACAAACAAACAGAAATCCTTGAAATGAAGGAAACAATAAACCAAATTAAAAACTCCATAGAAAGCATAACCAATAGGATAGAACACCTGGAAGACAGAACCTCAGATATTGAGGACAAAATATTTAATCTTGAAAAAAAGTTGAACAAACAGAGAAGATGGTAAGAAATCATGAACAGAATCTACAAGAATTATGGGATATCATGAAAAGGCCAAATTTGAGAATTATTGGGATTGAGGAAGGCTTAGAGAAACAAACCAAAGGAATGAACAATCTATTCAATGAAATAATATCAGAAAATATCCCAAAATGAAGAATGAAATGGAAATTCAAGTACAAGAGGCTTATAGGACTCCAAACACACAAAATTACAACAAACACACACAAAGGCACATTATAATGAAAATACCTAACATACAAAATAAAAACAGAATTTTAAAGGCTGTGAGAGAAAAGAACCAAATTACATTCAGGGGGAAACCAATACGGATATCAGCAGATTTTTCAATCCAGACCCTAAAAGCTAGAAGGGCCTGGAACATCATTTTTCAAGCCCTGAAAGAAAATGGATGCCACCCAAGAATCTTATACCCAGCAAAACTTACATTCAGATTTGACGATGAAATAAAATCCTTCCATGATAAACAAAAGCTAAAAGAATTTACAAAAAGAAAACCGGCATTACAGAACATTCTTAGCAAAATATTCTATGAGGAAGAGATGAAAAACAACAATGTAAATCAGCAAAGGGAGGAACTACCCTAAAGGAACAGCCAAATAAAGGAGAAACCAAGTCGTGTCAAAAAAAAAAAAAAAAATGAGCCAAATGATTGGGAATACAAATCATCTCTCAATAATAACCCTGAATGTTAATGGTCTGCACTCATCAATAAAAAGACATAGACAGGCAGATTGGATTAAAAAGAAAGATCAACAATTTGCTGCCTGCAAGAGACTCATCTCATAGAAAGAGATTCCCACAGACTAAAGGGGAAAGGATGAGAAAAAACATACCATGCACATGGACACAGCAAAAAAGCCAGAGTATCCATCCTCATTTCAGATAATGTAGACTTCAAGCCAAAATTAGTCAGAAGGGATAAAGAAGGACATTTCATACTGCTTAATGGAAGCATAAATCAGCAAGACATAACAATCATAAATATCTATGCCCCAAACAGTGCTCATCCATGTACGTCAAACAAATTCTTCTCAATTCCAGAAATCAAATAGATCACAACACAATAATACTAGGTGATTTTAACACACATCTCTCACCACTGGACAGATCCTCCAAACAAAAATTGAACAAATTTTAGTAATTTTGAGTTTTCTCCCTCTTTCTCTTTGTTAGTGTGGCTAAGGGTTTATCAATTTTGTTTATTTTTTCAAAGAACCAAATATTTATTTTGTTAATTTTTCTGATTGTTTCTTTTATTTTAATTTTGTTGATTTCGGCTCTGATTTTAACTATTTCCTGTCTTCTACTACTTTTGGTGTTGGTCTGCTCTTCTTTATCTAGGGCTTTGAGAGGTAGTGTTAAGTTGTTTATTTGTTGATTTCTACTTCTTTTGTTGAATGCAGTCCATGAAATAAATCTTCCTCTAAGTACTGCTTTCATAGTGTCCCAGAGATTTTGATATGATATGTCTTTGTTCTCATTTACTTCTAAGAATTTTTTTATTTTCCTCCTGATGTCTTCTGTTATCCATTCATCATATAATAGCGTATTATATAATCTCCAGGTATTGGAGAAGTTTCTGTTTTTTATTCTGTCATTTATTTCTAATTTCAATCCATTATGATCTGATAGAATCCAAGGTAGTATCTCTATCTTCTTGTATTTGCTAACAGTAGCTTTGTGGCATAAAATATGGTCTGTCTTAGAGAAGGATCCATGTGCTGCTGAGAAGAAAGTGTATTCGTTCTTTGATGGATGGTATCACAACAGACATGAGTGAAATAAAAAACATAATTAGAAGCTATTTTGAAAATCTATACTCCAACAAAACAGAAAACCTCGAAGACATCAACAGGTTTCTAGAGACATATGAATTACCTAAACTGAATGAGTAGGATATACACAACTTAAATAAATCAATTTCAAGCAATGAAATAGAAGAAGTCATCAAAAGCCTACCAACAAAGAAAAGCCCGGGACCAGATGGGTTCTGAGCCGAGTTCTACAAAACTTTTAAAGAAGAGCTCATTCCAATACTCCTCAAAGTATTCCATGAAATAGAAGAGGAGGGAACCCTCCCAAACTTATTCTTTTTTTTTTATTGTAAACAAATGGAATACATGTTGTTTCTCTGTTTGTACATGGTGTAAAGGCATACCATTTGTGTAATCATAAATTTACATAGGGTAATGTTGTTTGATTCATTCTGTTATTTTTTCCCTTCTCCCCACCGCTCCCAGCCCTCTTTTCCCTCTATACAGTCCTTCCTTCCTCCATTCTTGCCCCCCTCCCTAACCCTAACTCTAACCCTAACACTAACCCCTCCCACCCCCCATTATGTGTCATCATCCACTTATTAGCGATATCATTTGTCCTTTGGTTTTTTGAGATTGGCTTATCTCACTTAGCATGATATTCTCCAATTTCATCCATTTGCCTGCAAATGCCATAATTTTATCATTCTTTATGACTGAGTAATATTCCATTGTATATATATATACCACAGTTTCTTTATCCATTCATCAATCAAAGGACATCTAGGTTGGTTCCACAATCTGGCTATTGTGAACTGAGCAGCTATGAACATTGATGTGAGTGTATCTCTGTAATATGCTGATTTTAAGTCCTTTGGGTATAGGCCAAGGAATGGGATAGCTGGGTCAAATGGTGGTTCCATTCCAAGTTTTCTAAGGAGTCTCCACACTGCTTTCCAGAGTGGCTGCACTAATTTGCAGCCCCACCAGCAATGTATGAGTGTACCTTTCTCCCCACATCCTCGCCAACACCTGTTGTTGCTTGTATTCTTGATAATCACCTTTCTAATTGGGGTGAGAAGGAATCTTAGGGTGGTTTTGATTTGCATTTCTCTTATTACTAGAGATGTTGAACATTTTTCCATATGTTTGTTGATTGCTTGTAGATCTTCTTCTGTGAAGTGTCTATTCATTTCCTTAGCCCATTTGTTGATTGGATTATTTGCATTCTTGGTGTAGAGTTTTTTGAGTTCTTTATAGATTCTGGAAATTAGCACTCTATCTGAAGTATGATTGGCAAAGATTTTCTCCCACTCTGTAGGCTCTTTCTTCGTATTGCTGATAGTTTCCTTTGCTGAGAGAAAGCTTTTCAGTTTGAATCTATCCCAGTTATTGATTCTTGCTTTTATTTCTTGTGCTATGGGAGTCCTGTTGAGGAAGTCTGGTCCTAAGCCGACATGTTGAAGCTCTGGACCTACTTTTTCTTCTATAAGATGCAAGGCCTCTGGTCTCATTCTGAGGTCCTTAATCCATTTTGAGTTTCGTTTCGTGCATGGTGAGAGATATGGGTTTAGTTTCATTCTGTTGCATATGGATTTCCAATTCTCCCAGCACCATTTGTTGAAAGGCTATCTTTTCTCCATTGCATATTTTTGGCACCTTTGTCTAGTATGAGAAAATTGTATCTATTTGGGTTTGTGTCCATGTCCTCTCTTCTGTACCATTGATCCACCTTTCTATTTTGGTACCAATACCATGCCGTTTTTGTTACTATTGCTTTGTAGTAGAGTTGAAGATCTGGTATTGCGATACCCCCTGCTTTACTCTTTCTGCCAAGGATTGCTTTAGCTATTCTGGGTTTTTTATTCTTCCAGATGAATTTCATAATTTCTTGCTCTATTTCTGTAAGGTACATCATTGGGATTTTAATTGGAATTGCATTGAATCCGTATAGCACTTTTGGTAGTATAGCCATTTTGACAATATTAATTCTGCCTATCCAAGAACATGGGAGATCTTTCCATCTTCTGAGGTTTTCTTTAATTTCTTTCTTTAGTGTTCTGTAGTTCTCATTGTAGAGGTCTTTCACCTCTTTTGTGAGATTGATTCCCAAGTATTTTATTTTTTTCGAAGCTATTGTGAATGGGGTAGTTTTCCGAATTTCTCTTTCTGAAGATTCATCACTTATGTATAAAAATACATTAGATTTATGTGCATTGATCTTATATCCCGCTACTTTACTGAATTCACTTATGAGATCTAAAAGTTTTCTGGTGGAATTTCCTGGTTCCTCTAAGTATATAATCATATCATCAGCAAATAGGGATAGTTTGAGTTCTTCTTTTCCTATTCGTATCCCTTTAATTTCTTTGGTCTGTCTAATTCTCTGGCTAGAGTTTCAAGGACGATATTGAATAGAAGTGGTGAAAGAGGGCATCCCTGCCTTGTTCCAGTTTTTAGGGGGAAATGCTTTCAGTTTTTCACCATTTAGAATGATATTAGCCATGGGCTTAGCATAGATGGCCTTTACAATGTTAAGGAATGTTCCCACTACCCCTATTTTTTCTAGTGTTTTGAGCATGAAGGGGTGCTGTATTTTATCAAATGCTTTTTCTGCATCTATTAAAATAATCATGTGATTCTTGACTTTAAGTCTATTGATATGATGAATTACATTTATTGATTTCCTGATGTTGAACCAACCTTGCATCCCTGGGATGAAACCCACTTGATCATGGTGCACTATCTTTTTAATATGTTTTTGTATGCGATTTGCTAAAATTTTGTTGAGAATTTTTGCGTCGATGTTCATTAAGGATATTGGTCTGAAATTTTCTTTCCTCGATGTGTCTCTGTCTGGTTAAGGTATCAGGGTGATATTGGCTTCATAGAACGAGTTTGGGAGGGTTCCCTCCTCTTCTATTTTATGGAATACTTTGAGAAGTATTGGAATGAGCTCTTCTTTAAAGGTTTTGTAGAACTTGGCTGAGAACCCATCTGGTCCTGGACTTTTCTTTGTTGGTAGGCTTTTGATGACTTCTTCTATTTCATTACTTGAAATTGGTCTATTTAAATTGTGTATGTCCTCCTCGTTCAGTTTAGGCAATTCATATGTCTCTAGAAACCTGTTGATGTCTTCAAAATTTTCTATTTTGTTGGAGTATGGATTTTCAAAATAGCTTCTAATTATGTTTTGTATTTCACTCGTGTCTGTTGTGATATTTCCTTGTTCATTCTGAATTTTAGTAATTTGGGTTTTCTCTCATCTTCTCTTTGTTAGTGTGGCTAAAGGTTTATCAATTTTGTTTATTTTTTCGAAGAACCAACTATTTATTTTGTCAATTTTTCCGATTGTTTATTTTGTTTCAATTTCGTTGATTTCAGCTCTGAGTTTAACTATTTCCTTTCTTCTACTACTTTTGGTGTTGGTCTGTTCTTCTTTTTCTAGGGCTTTGAGCTGTAGTGTTAGGTCGTTTATTTTTTGAGTTTTACTTCTTTTATTAAATGCGCTCCATGAAATAAATCGTCCTCTAAGTACTGCTTTCATAGTGTCCCAGAGATTTTGATATGATGTTTCTTTGTTCTCATTGACCTCTAAGAATTCTTTAATTTCCGTCCTAATATCTTCTGTTTCCATTCATCATATAATATCATATTGTTTAATCTCCAGGTATTTGAGTAATTTCTGTTTTTTACTCTTTCATTTATTTCTAACATCAATACATTATGATCTGATAGAATACAAGGTAGTGTCTCTATCTTCTTGTATTTGCTAACATTAGCTTTGTGGCATAATATATGGTCTATTTTAGAGAAGGATCTATGTGCTGCTGAGAAGAAAGTGTATTCGCTCTTGGTTGGATGGTATGTTCTATAAATGTCTGTTAAGTCTAAATTATTGATTGTGTTATTGAGATCTATGGTTTCTTTGTTCAATTTTTGTTTGGAAGATCTGTCCAGTGGTGAGAGAGGCATGTTAAAATCACCAAGTATTATTGTGTTATGGTCATATGGTTTCTGAAATTGAGAAGAATTTGTTTGACATACATGAATGAGCCACTGTTTGGGGCATAGATGTTTATGATTGTTATATCTTGCTGATTTATGCTTCCCTTAAGCAGTATGAAATGTCCTTCTTTATCCCTTCTGACTAACTTTGGCTTGAAGTCCACATTATCTGAAATGAGGATGGATACTCCAGCTTTTTTGCTGAGTCTATGTGCATGGTATGTTTTTCCCCATCCTTTTACCTTTAGTCTGTGGGTGTCTCTTTCTATGAGGTGAGTCTCTTGAAGGCAACATATTGTTGGATGTTTCTTTTTAATCCAATCTGCCAGTCTATGTCTTTTGATTGATGAATTCAGGCCATTAACATTCAGGGTTATTATTGAGAGATGATTTGTATTCCCAGTCATTTGGTTCATTTTAAAAATTTTATTTATTTATTTATTTTTTTGACACGACTTGGTTCCTCCTTTATTTGACAGTTCCCTTAGGATAATTCCTCCCTTTTCTGATTTGATTCTTTGTTTTTCATCTCTTCCTCATGGAATATTTTGCTGAGAATGTTCTGTAATGTTGGCTTTCTTTTTGTAAATTCTTTTAGCTTTTGTTTATCATGGAAGAATTTTATTTCATCGTCAAATCTGAAGGTAAGTTTTGCTGGGTATAAGATTCTTGGTTGGCATCCATTTTCTTTCAGAGCTTGAAAAATGTTGTTCTAGGCCCTTCTAGCTTTTAGGGTCTGGATTGAAAAATCTGCTGATATCCGTATTGGTTTCCCCCTGAATGTAATTTGGTTCTTTTCTCTCACAGCCTTTAAAATTCTGTTTTTATTTTGTATGTTAAGTATTTTCATAATAATATGCCTTGGTGTGGGTCTGTTGTAATTTTGTGTATTTGGAGTCCTATAAGCCTCTTGAAGTTGAATTTCCATTTCATTCTTCAGATTTGGGATATTTTCTGATATTATTTCATTGAATAGATTTTTCATTCCTTTGTTTTTTTTTCTCTAAGCCTTCCTCAATCCCAATAATTCTCAAATTTGACCTTTTCATGATATCCCATAGTTCTTGTAGATTCTGTTCATGATTTCTTACCATCTTCTCTGTTTGGTCAACTTTGTTTTCAAGGTTAAATATTTTGTCCTCAATATCTGAGGTTCTGTCTTCCAGGTGTTCTATTCTATTGGTTATGCTTTCTATGGAGTTCTTAATTTGGTTTATTGTTTCCTTTATTTCAAGGATTTCTGTTTGGTTTTTTTTCAATATCTCTAACTCTTTATTGAAATGATCTTTTGTTTCCTGTATTTCCTCTTTTTAACTGTCGATTGGTGCGATCATTCAAATCCTGCATTTGCTCTTTCATCTCCTTTTTTGCTTCCCTCATCATTTTAATTATGTACATTCTGAACTCCCTTTCTGTCATTTCTTCTGCCATGCTGTCGTTGGATTCTATTGATGTAACATCTAGATTTGTTTGGGGCATTTTCTTCCCTTGTTTTCTCATATTGTTCAGGAATCAGTGGATCATTAAGATATTGCAGATTTCCTCTATTGACTTATAAGAAGATTGCTAGTATATCCCCTCTTATTCTTCAGTAGCCTGAAGTCTTTAAGGAAGTTGATAATGCGGTGCTCCACAAGGAAACTGCCTCTCTAGGGGTAGTGACCCTCAGGTGGGGTATATTCCCTGCTAGTGGGCAGAGGTGCCTCCGCTTGTTGACCAATGGTCATCCAAAGGGGAACTAGTCTGCGGGCTGAGGCAAGGCCTGTTTGTGCCTGTGTCTCTTGGTTTTACCGTCCTTGTGGGAAAACCTCACCCGGCAGGGAAGACTCACCCGGTGGGGACGTTCGCTGATCAGTTCCCCTCCTAGAGGTTCCCCTCAATCTACAACTACCACCTGGGCTGAGCTGTCTTCCTCTACAACGTTCCCAGGGGCCCAGATCTACCTCCTGGGCCTGGGAGCCTCACCCTTCGCAGACGAGTCTCCTTAGGCTGCCTCTCAGAGAATCTGCCCGCAGTCCTGGAATCTTCGCTCCACCCCTAAGTGTGTCTCTGTGCGGCTCTTCCACCAAGAAGCTCCTAGGTCCTGGGACCCTGCTCTGCACCTAATCGCCTGCCTATGCGGCACCTCCTCTGCGCCGTCACCTGGAGCCGCGAACAATAACTACGAGTCCCAGAGACCCACCGCACACCTCTTCCTCCAGACAGCTGCCCGGTGCTCTGACGCAGTCACTAGGAGTCCAAGCAACTCACTTTGCGTCTCCTCCTCCCGCCAACCACCCGTAGCCCTAGGCAGTCACTCCGAGTCCAAGTGACCCGCCCTGTTCCTCCTCCTCCTCATCAGGGTACCCCCCCCGGGTTCAGGAGTGGTCGCTTTGAGTCCAAACAACTCACCACTTGCTTCCTCCTCTGAGCAGCCACCCGGAGCTCTGATGCAGTCACTCCTAGACCAAGCAACCCACCACGTTCCTCCTCTTCCTCCGGGCAGCCCCCCGGTGTTCAGAAGTGGTCATTCTGAGTCTAAACAGCTCGCCGCGCAGCTCCTCCTCTTGCAACCGCCTGTAGCTCTGATGCAGTCACTCCTAGTCCAAGCAACCTGCCGTACTCCTTCTCTTCCTCCAGGTAGCCCCCCGGTGTTCAGAAGCGGTCGCTCTGAGTCCAAACAGTTCGCCACGCAGCTCCTCCTCAGGCAGCCGCCCGGAGCCCCAGTGGTTGCTCCGAGTCCAAGCGCTGTGCTGAGCAGCCACCTCTACGATGTTCCTAGTATTCGTGTTTACCACTCCAGCGGAGGGAGGGGCATCTCGCCGGGCAACTTTACTTCACAAAGTTCCCTGTGTTCTGGCACTACCGCCCCATCTGGGACGCCTCCCCAACAGGAGAGACTCACTCGGCAGCTTTGATTTGGTCCCAAGTCTCTCACTATCTCCTCTTTTGAATCCTGTGTCCTGGAGCCACATGAAATGCAGCCGCCCTCTAGTCTGCCATCTTGAAACCTTCCCAAACTCATTCTATGAAGCCAGTATCGCCCCGATACCTGAACCAGACAGAAACACATCAAGGATAGAAAATTTCAGAACAATATCCTTAATGAACATTGACGCAAAAATTCTCAACAAATATTAGCAAATTGCATGCAAAAATATGTTAAAAAGATAGTGCACCACGATCAAGTGGGTTTTATCCCAGGGATGCAAGGTTGGTTCAACATCAGGAAATCAATAAATGTCATTCACCATATCAACAGACTTAAAGTTAAGAGTCACAATTGTTTCGATAGATGCAGAAAAAGCATTCGATAAAATACAGCATCCCTTCATGCTCAAAATACTAGAAAAAATTGGGGTAGTGGGAACATTCCTTAATATTATAAAGGCCATCTACGCTAAGCCCATGGCCAATATCTTTCTAAATGGTGAAAAACTGAAAGCATTTCCCCCTAAAAACTGGAACAAGGCAGGGATGCCCTCTTTCACCACTTCTATTCAAAATCGTCCTTGAAACTCTAGCCAGAGCAATTAGACAAACCAAAGAAATTAAAGGAATACGAATAGGAAAAGAACTCAAACTATCCCTGTTCGCTGATGACATGATTGTATGTTTAGAGGAACCTGGAAATTCCACCAGAAAACTTTTAGAACTCATAAGTGAATTCAGTAAAGTAGCAGGTTACAAGGTCAATGCTCATAAATCTAATGCATTTTTATACATAAGTGATGAATCTTCAGAAAGAGAAATTCGGAAAACTACCCCATTCACAATAGTATCAAAAATAATGAAATACTTGGGAATCAATCTCACAAAAGAGGTGAAAGACCTCTACAATGAGAAGTACAGAACACTAAAGAAAGAAATTAAAGAAAACCTTAGAAGATGGAAAGATCTCCCATGTTCTTGGATAGGCAGAATTAATATTGTCAAAATGGCCATACTACCTAAAGTGCTATACGGATTCAATGCAATTCCAATTAAAATCCCAATGATGTACCTTACAGAAATAGAGCAAGAAATTATGAAATTCATCTGGAAGAATAAAAAACCCAGAATAGCTAAAGCAATCCTCAGTAGAAAGAGCGAAGCAGGGAGTATCGCAATACCAGATCTTCAACTGTATTACAAAGCAATAGTAACAAAAACGGCATGGTATTGCTACCAAAATAGAAAGATAGATCAATGGTACAGAATAGAGGACATGGACACAAACCCAAATAAATACAATTTTCTCATACTAGACAAAGGGACCAAATATGTGCAATGGAGAAAAGCTAGCCTGTTCAACAAATGGTGCTGGGAAAACTGGAAAACCATATGCAACAGAATGAAACTAAACCCCTATCTCTCACCATGCACGAAACGAAACTCAAAATGGATTAAGGACCTCAGAATCAGACCAGAGACCCTGCATCTTATAAAAGAAAAAGTAGGTCCAAATCTTCAACTTGTTGGCTTAGGATCAGACTTCCTTAACAGGACTCCCATTGCAGATGAAATAAAAGCAAGAATCAACAACTGGGATAGATTCAAACTAAAAAGCTTTTTCTCAGCAAAGGAAACTATCAGCAATACGAATAGAGAGCCTACAGAGTGGGAGAATATCTTTTCCACTCATACTTCAGATAGAGTGCTAATTTCCAGAATCTATAAAGAACTCAAAAAACTCTACACCAAGTATACAACTAACCCAATCAACAAATGGGCTAAGGAAATGAACAGACACTTCACAGAAGAACATGTACAAGAAATCAACAGATATATGAAAAAATGTTCAACATCTCTAGTATAAGAGAAATGCAAATCAAAACTACCCTAAGATTCCATCTCACCCCAATTAGAATGGCGATTATCAAGAACACAAGCAACAATAGGTGTTGGCAAGGATGTGGGGAAAGAGGTACACTCATACATTGCTGGTGGGGCTGCAAATTAGTGCAGCCACTCTGGAAAGAAGTATGGAAATTCCTCAGAAAACTTGGAATAGAACCACTATTTGACCCAGCTATCCCACTCCTTGGCCTATACCCAAAGGACTTAAAATCAGCATACTACAGAGATACCGCCACATCAATGTTCATAGCTGCTCAATTCACCATAGCCAGATTGTGGAACCAACCTAGTTGTCCTTCAATTGATGAATGGATAAAGAAACTGTGGCATATATATACAATGGAATATTACTCCACCATGAAGAATGATAAAATTATGGCATTTGCAGGCAAATGGATGAAATTGGAGAATATCATGCTAAGTGAGATAAGCCAATCTCAGAAAACTAAAGGACGAATGATCTCGCTGATAAGCAAATGAGTACATATAATGGGGGGTGGGAGGGGTTAGCATTAGGGTTAGGGTTAGGTTTAGGGTTAGTGTTAAGGAGGGTGGTAAGAATGGAGGAAGGAAGGACTGTATAGAGGGAAAAGAGGGGTGGGAGTGGTGGGGGGAAGGGAAAATAATAACAGAATGAATCAAATAACATTACCCTATGTAAATTTATGATTACACAAATGGTATGCCTTGACTCTATGTACAAATAGAGAAACAACATGTATCCCATTTGTTTACAATAAAAAAAGAAAAACTAATGTGCAGTTAAAAAAAAAAATTGAACAAAGAAACCATAGATCTCAAAAACGCAAACAACAATTTAGACTTAACAGACATTTATAGAATATAACATCCAACAAAGAGTGGATACGCTTCTCAGCAGCACATGGATCTTTCTATAAAATAGACCATATTCTATGCCACAAAGCTAATGTTAGCAAGTACAAGAAGATAGAGATCCTACCTTGTATTTTATCAAATCATAATGGATTGAAGTTAGAAATAAATGACAGAGTAAAAAACAGAAACTACTCCAATACGTGGAGATTAAATAATATGCTATTGTATGATGAATGGATAACAGAAGACATCAGGAAGGAAATTAAAAAATTCTTAGAGGTAAATGGGAACAAAATCTCTGGGACACAAGAAAGTAGTACTTAGAGGAAAATTTATTTCATGGACTGCATTCAATAAAATAAGAAAAAAAATCAACAAATTAATGACCTAACACTACAACTCAAAGTCCTAGAAAAAGAAGGACAGAGCAACACCAAAAGTAATAGAAGACAGGAAATGGTTAAAATCAGAGCCGAAATCAACGAAATTGAAACAAAAGAGACAATTGAAAAAATTGCCAAAATAAATAGTTGGTTCTTTGAAAAAATAAACAAAATTGATAAACCTTTAGCCACACTAACAAAGAGGAGAGAGAAAACCCAAATTACTAAAATTCAGAATGAACAAAGAAATATCACAACAGACATGATTGAAATACAAAACATAATTAGAAGCCACTTTGAAAATCTATACTCCAACAAAATAGAAAATCTTGAAGACATCAACAGGTTTCTAAAGACATATGAATTACCTAAACTGAACCAGGAGGACATTCACAATTTAAATTGATCAATTTCAAGTAATGAAGTAGAAGTCATCAAAAGCCTACCAACAAAGAAAAGTCCGGGACCAGATGGATTCTCAGCCGAGTTCTACAAAACCTTCAACGAAGAGTTCGTTTCAGTACTTCTCAAAGTATTTTGTGAAATAGAAGAGGAGGGAACCCTCCCAAACTCATTCTATGAAGCCAATATCACCCTGACACCCATATCAGACAGAGACACATCGAGGAAAGAAAATTTCAGAACAATATCCTTAATGAACATTGATGCAAAAAAATTCTCAACAAAGTTTTAGCAAATCACATACAAAAATATGTTAAAAAGATAGTGCACCATGATCGAGTGGGTTTTATCCCAGGGATGCAAGGTTGGTTCAACATCAGGAAATCAATAAATGTCATTCACCATATCAACAGACTTAAAGTCAAAAATCACATGATTATTTCGATAGATGCAGAAAAAGCATTTGATAAAATACAGCATCCCTTCATGCTCAAAACTCTAGAAAAAATCGGGGTAGTGGGAACATTCCTTAACATTGTAAAGGTCATCTATGCTAAGCCCATAGTGATATCATTCTAAATGGTGAAAAACTGAAAGCGTTCCCCCTAAAACCTGGAACAAGGCAGGGATGCCCTCTTTCACCACTTCTATTGAACATTGTCCTCAAAACTCTAGCCAGAGCAATTAGACAGACCAAGGAAATTAAAGGAATATGAATAGGAAAAGAACTCAAACTATCCCTATTTGTGAATGACATGATTATATACTTAGAGGAACCAGGAAATTTCACCAGAAAACTTTAGCACTCATAAGTGAATTCAGTAAAGTAGTAGGATATAAGATCAATGCTTATAAATCCAATGCATTTTTATACATAAGTGATGAATCTTCAGAAAGAGAAGTTAGGAAAACTACCCCATTCACAATAGCATCAAAAAAAAAAAATAAAATACTTGGGAATCAACCTAACAAAACAGGTGAAAGACCTGTACAACGAGAACTACAGAACAATAAAGAAAGAAATTAAAGAAAACCTTAGAAGATGGAAAGATCTCCCATGTTCTTGGATAGGCAGAACTAATATTGTCAAAATGGCCATACTACCAAAAGTGCTATACAGATTCAATGCAATTCTAATTAAAATCCCAATGACATATCTCACAGAAATAGAACAAGCAATCATGAAATTCATTTGGAAGAATAAGAAACCCAGATAGGTAAAACAATCCTTAGCAGGAAGAGCGAAGCAGGGAGTATTGCAATACAAGACCTTCAACTATACTACAAAGCAATAGTAACAAAAACAGCATGGTATTGGTACCAAAATAGACAGGTAGATCAATGGTACAGAATAGAGGACACGGACACAAACCCAAATAAATACAATTTTCTCTTACTAGATGAAGGTGCCAAAATTATGCAATGGAGAAAAAATAGCCTGTTCAACAAATGGTGCTGGGAAAACTGGAAAACCATATGCAACAGAATGAAACTAAACCCCTCTCACTCTGCCCAAAAATCAACTCATAATGAATCAAGGACCTTGAAATCAGACCAGAGACCCTGCATCTTATAGAAGAAAAAGTAGGTCCAAATCTTCAACATGTCGGCTTAGGATCCAACTTCCTTAACAGGACTCCCATTGCACAAGAAATAAAAGCAAGAATCAACAACTGGGATAGATTCAAACTAAAAAGCTTTCTCTCAGCAAAGGAAACTATCAGCAATGCGAAGAGAAAACCTACAGAGAAAATCTTTTCCACTCATACTTCAGATAGAGCACTAATTTCCAGAATATATAAAGAACTCAAAAACTCTACACCAAGAATACAAATAACCCAATCAACAGATGTGCTAAGGAAATGAACGGATACTTCACAGAAGAAGATGTACAAGCAATCAACAGATATATGAAAAAATGTTCAACATCTCTAGTAATAAGAGAAATGGATATCAAAACTACGCTAAGATTCCATCTCACCTCAATTAGAATGGCGATTATCAAGAATACTAGCAACAATAGGTGTTGGAGAGGATGTGGGGAGAAAGGTACACTCATACATTGCTGGTGGGGCTGCAAATTAGTGCAACCACTCTGGAAAGCAGTGTGGAGATTCTTTAGAAAACTTGGAATGGAACCACCATTTGACCCAGCTATCCCACTCCTTGGTCTATACCTGAAGGACTTAAAATCAGCATACTATAGAGATACAGCCACAACAATGTTCATAGCCGCTCATTGCACAATAGCCAGATTGTGGAACCAACCTAGATGCCCTTCAATTGATGAATGGATAAAGAAAATGTGAGATACACACACACACACACACACACACACACACACACAAGGGAATATTATTCAGCCATAAAAAATAATAAAATTGTGGCATTTGCAGGCAAATGGATGAAATTGGAGAATATCATGCTGAGATAAGCCAATCAAAAAACCAAAGGACGAATGATCTCACTGATAAGCTATGATGACACATAATGGGGGGTGGGAGGGTAGCAAGAATGGAGGAAGGAGGAACTGTATAGAAGTATACATAAGAGGGGTGGGAGGGGTGGTGGGGAAGAAAAAAAAATAACAGAATGAAGCAAAAACTATTACCCTAGGTAAATGTATGATTACACAAATGGTATGCCTCTATTTCATGTACAAACAGAGAAACAAAATGTATACCATTTGTTTACAATAAAAATGAATAAAAAAAAGATTATAGTAGAACTGAAAAACTTATTGCCTAATGATGTCATCGCCATCCTTATGTTTTAGCATACTGTGTTCCTCATGTGTTTCTGGTGATGCTGGTGTAAGGAAGCACTGCACTGTCAGTTGTTAAAGTATAGCACATAAAATTATGGTACCTAATACTTGATCATGGTAGAAATGGCTATGTTATTGATTTATGTATTTACTGTACTATACTTCTATTGTTATTTTAGAGTGTACTCCTAATTATAAAATTAGTTTACTATAAAACTGGGTGCTGTATTATGCTGGCAGCAGCTCATATTTTTTCTAAGATCTCCAACATATCAGACAGTATATGTTAGTCCATTTTTCCCCCGACTCTTTCCCATAGTCCTCTCTGTCTTCTTGCTGTGCTGTATAGAGAAAGGAAGCTGGAAATCAACTCATCGATTCAGGTTTTTTAAGGTGTTGGCCTTTTTTCAACCTCATCCCCATACTCTTACTTTTAAGTGCTGAGCTTCTTAGTGACTGTGCAAAGCACAGAGCTCTTGTCTGGCCTGAATTCACTTTCTGTAGGTAAGAAATTAGAATTTTGTCCATTCTTTTAAGACAGTTAGCTTCCGCCCTATTTCCATCTTCTAAAAATATGTTGGAATCTATCATGTGCTATTGTCTTCTCTCCCAGCCTCTTTCCTTCTGACTAGGTACTGTTTTAATTCGTTAAAATTTTTTTTAAGTTACCCATATTCTTTATCTTGGTGCATTATCTCTAGTGTTAGTAATTTGATTTTTGACCCTATGGTTGAGAAGCATTGTCTGTTTTTCATCAAAGACCTTCTGTGGGCATTGACTAAATCTTTCCCAAGAGTGAACAGAGCTAGCTGTGGGCTCTTGGCAGTGAAGAAACAGAAATCAGAAGTGAGTTATGTGAACCCTCCTGGTGAACCATGAAGAATAGGTACCAGTACTTCTGGCAATTACTTCACTATTTGCATTATTAGTATAAATATTAGAAATATGGAATCTATAAGATGAATTTATATTAAAGGATAAGTATTTTGTAGGTTTTCATCAATATATTTCACCTTAAACATGAACCAGTGCCCATATGACCATTCCACGAGAATTTGGGAGGTATATTTGTGCTCTACCCAGGACCTTGTGATATTAGGAAAACTCTCCAGGAACTTCTGGGCTCTGCTAGTCCTTTTAGCTTTTGTTCCTAAGGTGTCCCATTAATATATAGGAAGAAAGTAGATAAATTCACTGTTGTTTCCTTTGCATACTAAAATTTTCCAACAAAAAGTTGAAAGTTTAAGGTTATTGAATAAGGACATTGAGTGTATAATCAGCCATTTAGAGTGAATGGAAACCTTACCATTTGTCAGCATGCCTACCTTTAGTCCACGTTGGAAACAGTGGGTAGTATACAATGAAAAGAAGAGAGAGAAAGGATATGGATTGGGGAGATGATTGTAGAATTAAGAATAACAAATAAGTCTATATTAAGTATTAAAAGTGCATAACACTATATTTTGGAGTGTGATATTGTCTTAGAGATTAGGAAATATTTCAGGTTTTTTTTTTCCTCCTCCTTCCAGAATTCTAGTCAAAATGTGGTGCAACGTGGCTTATGTTCAACAGTTCTAACAAATTTTTGGTATAAATGGAGGTAGACATGATTAGCTAAGATAGCGGCTTTGGAATGATATATGGATTTCTTCTGTCTGTCATTTGATCTGGGAAGGCAGTAGAGAGTTAGGAGTGAGGGCTGTGGGGTCAGACAACTTTGTTTAAATCCTGATGTCATAGGCTGAGGTTCTGGACACAGTTTGGCTTGCAAAAAAACAATAGGGATTAACCCCTGTGGAGAGGAGAGGAGTGAAGCAGATTTGGGCAGCGGGGAGAAGTGGAACTATAGGGCAGGTCCAGCAAAGCCTTGGCCAGCCCCATGGGGAACCCTGGAGTGTATGCTCTGCATTACAGCTATCCCTGAGAACTGAAAAGGCCAGACCCTTCTAGCTCTGTTTTTAGCCATTTTTTCAGGTTGCCCTCTGAAAGGCAAACTCTTAGGCAAGGCTCCCTCTGTAGCTAAGACTGAGCCTAAAGGAGTTGACAACACTCCCAGTGGTTGACACATGTCCTTTCTTTGAGGGCCCAGTGGTGCATTTCCATATGTGCCACACCTGGGTTGTCTTTTAGAAGCTATATAACCTTGGACATGTTACTGAACCTCAATTGGTACTCAGTTTCCTTGTGTGTAATACAGTAAGCTTTTCTCATATGAGTACTGACTGTGAGGATTTGGTGAATTTATTATAAAGTCCTTAGAATTGTGCTTGGCACATAGTAAGCATATAGTAAATGTTAGCTATTAATTCTATTTAGGTAATTTCCCCTTCCCTCTGCAGTATCCCCTTTAATGGAAAAAGGTTATAACATTTTCAGACTTAATAAGTTATAGTTCACACTCCAGGGAGAAGGTAATGACAACTCTTTTTAAAAGAAATCATAATTGGAATACTTCCATGTTCTTCCCTTGTCACTTGATATTATGTGATCTATACTGCTAGCAGAATGTGCTAATAATCCCTGAGTAATAGAATAATAACAACCCCTAATAAGCTAAAATCATAGAGAGCTATTTCAAAATGATCTGTAAATTACATGGTTCTATTCCTAATGCATATGCATTTTCCTCATGAAATAATATTTAAAGATTGATAAATAAGGAACTAGTGATTCAGAAATGCTCATCTCTAGTGTTTGTAAGAGTCTCAATGGAAGTTTAAGACCCACTGGAATGTTTCTAGTTTCTATAGCTTTAAATTTTTCAAGTTTTCTTTGAAAATCATTGAATATATAAAAATAAAATACTTTAAATTCCATTCATGACTGAATTTGAAAGGGTTATTCTCTCATCTGAGAAGCAGCAAATTATGAATGCTGCTGCTGTTGCTATTATAACTAGGAAGGAATATTGAAGAAAATGGGTGGCAGATAAGGAGACTGGAAATGGTAAACCTGCTAGAAATAAGGCTAAATACTTCTGTTTATTCACTGGAAAGGTATTAATCCAGTACCCACTGTGTGTGAGGCTGGATGCTGGGTGCTGAGATTAAAAGAACATGGATTTTTCATTTGAGAAGCTTATGTTCTATAAGGGATCATGTGGGTAGGATATGATGGGAATAGAGTGTGGCGGCACACAAGTGTACATCAGAACAGTGTTATAGGTAATGTAATAAAGATACAAGGTAACATTGAAGTGGAAAACCTGCATTTAGGGGCTGACCTTGGGAATGGCAAAAAGAAGGAAGTGTAATGTAAGATACTGTGGATGAAGAATGGAGTGTTTGACCACTAATTTGCCAAGGTAACCAGACAGAGGAATTCTCAACAGGAATGAGAGTTTCAAGCCTGGCTGGTAGAAAAAATGAGAACATTCTTAGAAGATATAGGATATTTTGGGAGATGATAGATTTGGCTTTAGACATGTTAGTTTTAAATCCATTGGAACATCCAGGTGAAAATGCCTATCAGGCAGGTGTGCCAGCTTCTGAGGGAATTCATGAATCTGAAAAGAAAATAATACTAAGGTTGTATTGGTAAGGTTGAGCACCTAGTATATATTTATAAAATTAAATGATTTGAGATCAAATGGGTAGTGTAAATTCCTGAGTAAAGTTTCATAATTCTGTTATTACATTCAATTTTATTCTGTTAAAGGGTTGAAATGATATGTGTAATTATATGCTTAAAACTTTGTTAGTGTGTCTGTATCTGATTTGCTTAATTTTTCTCAAAAATAAAATTTATAGTTTACAAATTTTAAATATCATTTGCTTGTCAAACTTCTATGAAATAGAACTGTGTGCAGTAAAGAGTGATGGGCTATTCTTTTCCAGCTCCAACCTCTCCTACTTCCCTGAGTTAACTGTGAGCTGTTTGGTATGTACCATTCTGGTTTTTTAAAAGAAAATGTAGTTATATATCTGTATATTTTATTTAAATGGGATCATCCTGTATATATTGCCTTGCATCCAACTTTTTTGCATAATAATATTTGTGATCCCTTCTCCTTGTTAAGACACAATTATCTTATTCTTTTTATTCACTGAACAGTATGTACTATTGTATAGATGAATGATAATTTATTTAACTATTCCTCTATTGATGCATACTTTGCCATTTTTCAGGTTACAAAGTGGGTCCACAAACACCTTTGCTTATATGTCTGTACACTTGTTCTGATACGTGTCCTAGTTGAGAAACTGCAAGATCAAAAGGGAATAGATATTTTAAATTTTGATACACTTCACAAATTGTATTCAAAGGGATTATACCAACTTATATTCTATCATAGACTTCTTTTAAAGAAGATGTCATTTTTTTATATGTTTGTTGATCTCCAGGGCATCTTGTCTTATGGCTGTTTGAGAGAAGCTACGTTAAAGACCTTTTATTGAGTCACTTTTCTAAAGAAACAAGTTCCTGTGGGAGGCAAGAGCTCAGACCATCAGACGATTGTAGGCTACACTTCTGTGACTGGATTCAGCATTTGCTAATGCGACACAGCCTCTGGGTCATTACAATGATGTGACAGAGTTTTGGGCAAGGCAGACAGCAGAGAAAAACAGGGCAAAGACCTGATGGCTCTCCTTGTGAATATTTAAAAGTCATTTAAATAGATTTCTTTTTATCCTCTAATTTTCTGTTGATGACAGCACTGAAACTACTTGTCTTATTTTCAAATCAAATCTTCCTATAGCAAAATGGCTTAGACACTGAACAGTTCTTGAAGCTCTGTTAATCAAAAAATGGGAGTGGGAGCCCAATATGTTGTTCAGAGTAAAAAATTACTTTAGACATAAGAACACCTCTCCTTTTGGCCAACTTTTTTAGAGGATGTGACTCTGAGAAAGCATCTTGACACACGCTGGGAGCCATTGTCAATCTTAGCGTCAGGAACCAGAGAGATGTTGAATGGTACCCTGCATCAGCTGTTGTTACTTGGTGATGTTGGGCCAGCAGCTTGTCTTTGCTGTTTGTAAAGATGTTTGTGTCCCCACTGGGATAATCCTACTTGTCTGCAAGGGTTGTTTTTAGAATGAGTGATAATATAATTTTCTCTTTGTGGTTGACTTTGGCAAATCATATTCCAGCTCTGCCCTTCATCTATTGCAGTGGCTGTCTTTTCTGGGGTGATCATTTCTACAGAGCAATGACTGAGATGACGGTAGGGTGATATGTCAGTTTGGTAGGTGTTAGAACTCTGAAACTGTATGCCAGGACCCTTTACGTAAGACTAAGAAAACATCAGTTACCCATTTCAAAGCTTGGTTGGAGTAGATAGAGATTATGTGAGATGGGGGAATCTGAAGCCTCTGAAGAAGTTGAAGTGTTTTGTGAAGAAAGTACTTATAGTAGTTATGTCCTCTACAGTTCTGTTTGAGCTCATCACTTTTTTTTTGTTTTAAAATGTGAGGGACCCCTGGGTAATCCAAGGCTCATCTACTTTAGCTTCATAAAATCTGAGCAAATTACTTAACCTGTGTTTCCTTATTTCTTGTTTCTAAAATATGACAATAATCTGTTCTGCATACAGTTGCTGTGAGAATTAGTGAGAACATCATATCCCTTTTCCTGCTTTATTTTCCCTTTTTTCGTTTAGCAACTTTTACAATCTCAATTGCTTTATACTTACCTTCTTTATCTTCAAATTGTCTGCCTTCCTCAATGGAAGCTCCATGAAACCAGTGATTTGGCCTGTTTTTCTCACTGCTCTGTTGCCTAGTACTGCACCTAGGATTACTATCTGCATTTAGCAGATACTAAATAAATTTGTAGAAAAGTTCCTGAAACTTGATAAACTGTCCACAAGTATGACCTACTTTAAAAAATAATAATTAATAATAACAATTAACTATGTTTGAGGAAACAGTGAGGAGTCATATTATTTGTGGAGATATATTGTTTTGTTTAATTTCCTGTAATAAGCATAGTGGCTATATATCTAAAGGACAATTCTCCCTTAACTCTTCCCTCCACTTTAGCAACAGGTAATTTTGAATTAAAAAATGTAGATAGCCATCTTTATTAAAAAGAGAAATGGCATAACAAAAATTATTAACCACTATGTATAAATTGGGGATAACAAGGTTTTCTTTATAGAATAGGATATGTACTTGGCATAGCTTATATTAGGTTCTTTTGTAAATGGTAACTGGATTATATATAAGTAATTATTATTACTTTTCATCTAAAATTTTTTTTATACTGTGGTATTGGGGATCAAACTCAGGGCCACATATGTGATAGGCAAGTGCTCTACCACTAAGCTACACACCCAACCCTCAGCTGAAGTGTTTTGTGAAGAAAGTACTTATAGTAGTTATGTCCTCTACAGTTCTGTTTGAGCTCATCACTTTTTTTTTGTTTTAAAATGTGAGATTCTTTTTTTACTTATTCTTTTTAGATATATATGACAGTAGAGTGTATTTTGACACGTTTTACATACATGGAGTATAACATTCTACTTAGGGTCCCATTCTTATGGTTATACATGATGTGGAGTTTTACTGCTATGTATTCATATATGTACATAAAAATTTGGCTTCATTCTTAGGTAGATAGTGAGGAAAAGTACATAGGGAGACATTTGAATAAGATATGAGTGTTAGGAATTTGGTTCACTTTTTGGTTCAAAAAGTATTCAGTCAATTCTCAATTATGTTCCTGACACTGTGGTGGGCATAAAGGTAATGACAAAGAAGGGGAAAATGTCAGGAAATAAGCAGATTTTTGAAACTGAAATATCAATTCTCATGGGCTGCTCTTAGCAGTTTTTATCTAGGAATTTATAATCTAGTTGTCATTAATGATATATACATAGACACACACATACACACAGACACATACATCTTAGCATTCTTTTTATTGTTTATCCTATTTAGTTATACATGACAGCAGAACACATTTTGATTCATTGTACATAAATGGAGTACAACTTTTCGTTTCTCTGGTTGTACATGATGTAGAGTCACAGGATTCGGGTAATCATACATGTACATAGGGTAATAATGTTTGTCTCATTCCACCATCTTTTCTTCCCATAGGCCCCATCCCTTCCCCTCTTTTCCCTCTACACAATTGAGCATTCCCCATTCTTCTCTACCTGCTGCCCTGCCCATTATGCATTAGCATCCACTTATCAGAGAAAACATTTGGCCTTTGGTTTTTTTGGGATTGGTTTATTTCACTTAGCATGATATTCTCCAACTCCATCCATTTTTCTGCAAATGCCATAATTTTATTCTTCTTTATGGGTGAGTAATTTTCCATTGTGTATCTGTACCACAGTTTCTTTATCTATTCATCTGTTGAAGGGTATCTAGGTTGATTCATAGCTATTGTGAATTGAGCTGCTATAAACATTGATGTGACTGAGTCACTGTAGTATATTGATTTTAAGTCCTTTGGATATAAACCAAGTAGTGGGATAGCTGGGTCAAATGGGGTCCATTCCAAGTTTTTGAGAAATCCCCCATACTGCTTTCCTGAGTGGCTACACCAATTTGCAGTCCCACCAGCGATGTATGAGTGTACCTTTTTCCCCACATCCTTGTCAACACATATTGTTGCTTGTATTCTTGATAATAGCCATTCTCATTGAAGTGAGATGAAATCTTAGGGTAGTTTTGATTTGCATTTCTCTAATTACTAGAGATGTTGAACATTTTTTCATATATTTGTTGATAGATTACATATCTACTGTGAAGTGTCTGCTCAGTTCCTTAGCCCATTTATTGATTTGGTTATTTGTAATTTTGGTGTTAAGTTTTTTAAGTTCTTTATAAATTCTGGAGATTAGTGCTCTTAATGCAATTCCAATAAAAATCCCAATGACGTACCTCATAGAAATAGAGAAAGGAATCATGAAATTCATTTGGAAGAATAAGAGACCCAGGATAGCCAAAGTAATCCTTAGCAGGAAGAGTAAAGCAGAAGATTCACCAGACCTTAAACTATACTACAGAGCAATGTAAGAAAAACAGCATTGTATTGGAACCAAAAGAGACAGGTAGATGAATGGTACAGAATAGAAGACACAGAGACAAACCCACATAAGTACAGTTATTTCATATTAGACAAAGGTGCTAAAAACATACATTGGAGAAAAGATAGACTCTTCACCAAAGTGTTGGGAAAACTGGAAATCCATATGCAGCAAAATGAAATTAAGCCCCTATCTCTCACCCTGCATAAAACTCAACTCAAAATGGATCAAGGATTTAGGAATTAGACCAGAGACCCTGCACCAAATAGAAGAAAAAATAGGTCCAAATCTTCATCATGTTGGCTTAGGACCAGATTTCCTTAACAAGATTCCCAAAGCACAAGAAATAAAAGCAAGAATCAATAAATGGGATGGATTAAAACTAAAAAGCTTTTTCTCAGCAAAGGAAACAATCAGTAATGTGAAGAGAGAGCCTACAGAGTGGGAGAAAATCTTTACATCTTAGCATTTAAAAAATTTAAACCAATTGCTATCATTGAATATGAGTTGTACCCTCTGAAACTCATGTTAAAAAATTAATCCCCATTATGAGATATTAAGAAGTTGAACCAGATAGGACCTTTAAGAGGGGATTAGGACTCTGCCTTCTTGAAGGGACTAACCATTTTTTTTTTTTTGATTACTGGATTAATGAATGAATGGATGAATGGGTTATCTCAAGAGTGGGACTGCTATAAAAGTCAGTTTGGCTAGGTCTCTTGCATACTCCCTGTCTCTTAACATGCGATGTCTGTGCAACCTTTGAATTATGCCAACAAGAAGATCATCACCAGATGTGGCCTCTTACCCTTGGACAAGAACCATGAGTCAAAATAAAGCTCTTTTCTCTATAACTTACCTAGTCTTTGGCATTGTATTACTAGCAACAGAAAATGAACCAAGAAACCATCCTAGAAGGAGAGGTTATTTAATGTTGTGCTCAGATAATGAAATACTAGTCTATGGATAAAGAAAATGTGTTATATATACACAATAGAATAAAATATTACTCAGCCTTAAAGAAGAATGAAATTATGACATTTGCAGGTAAGTGGATGGAGCTGGAGAATATCATGCTAAGTGAAATCAACCAATCCCCCAAAAACCAAAGACCAAATGTTTTCTCCAATATGTGGATGCTGATCCACAATTGGGGAAGGGCAGGGAAGAATGGAGGAACTTTGAATTGGGCAGAGGGAAATGAGGGGTGGGGGGTGGGGTGGGAAGGATGGTTGAATGAGATGGACATTATTACCTTATGTACATGTATAATTGCATTAACTGTGTGACTCTGCATTGTGTACAGTCAGAGAAATGAGAAGTTGTGCTGTTTGAGTACAATGAGTTGAAATGCATTCTGCTGTCATGTATAACTAATTAGAACAAATAAAAAAGAGTGAATAAAAAAGAAATACTGTTCTATAATTAAAGATAATATGTGGCACCATCTTCCTGAAAACAGAAATATATTCACAACTTATTTATTAGAAAAAAGAATATAGATTTTTTTTTAAGTGCTAGAGATTGATCCCAGGACTTTGTGCCTGCTAAGCGTGTGCTCTACCACTGAGTTCATACTACTGTCTCCTTACAGATCTCAATTTTGAAAGAAGACATTTGTAAATGACTGATAAACACAGATATTAACTTAAGTGTATAGAAATCTGGAATGACACATACCCAAAGGCTAGCAGTGTTAAAATTTGTTTTGTTTTTAGTGGTTGTTTGTGTTTTCTAAAATTTTTAAATTTACACAACTTGTCTGACAAAGGAAAACACCTTTATCCAGCAAGGAGCCAAAAGAGCACTGTCATAGGAAGAAACTGGTCCATGTCTTAAGAGATTAGCAATGGAGATGAATGAAGAAAGGAAGAATATATATGAGGGTTATCCTAGAGAAACCATCTACAGGAATTGATGACTGCTGTGAAGGGACTGAGACGAGGAACTGAATGCAGATTTGAGCTTGGGTGACTTTGAAAATGGCAGTATCATTAATAGAAAACCATAAAATGAGGATATTTTTGAGGGTCATGATGAATTTGGTTTGTAACCTATTGAGTTTAAAGTCCCCAAAGGGAATGTCCAGTTTCTAATAGAATTTGGGACTTGGAAGGATTAGAGATGCAGTTTTCACTCTTTCATCCATTTGTCCAGTGAATATCATATGCTAGACATTGTATCATGTATAGGAAATACAAAGATGAAAAGCATAAACCATGCCCCTAAGGATTCCCCTTTGCTGTATATAGGTCTTTTCCTCAGGAAGATGTACTTTTGTTGATGTATAATTTCATATAATCAAGATCAACAGTATACATATTTTAGTGTGTATGGATATTTTTATTTTTCAGCTCTCCTATGATGATTAATATATATGTATTAGTGTAAGTCTCATTATACATGTATAATTGCTTTAAATTTATAACTTAGAGTTAAAGGAAATCCTGACTTGATCATCAGAAGAAATAGTTTGAGGATGTTTTTGACTTTTGACCCATGAATAGGTCATCTCATTAATATTTTTAACACAGTAAAATAGCACTAAAAGAAAAACCAAAAATCCAAGCTCCAATGTGCTGGAATTTGGAAGGCTTATGTTTTTCATTGGAATTTATGAAAGCATGTGGATAGTTTTACTAGATTATCGATCTGGAGCCATCTTCAAAAGGAAAACAATACTGCCTTGAATCACTCTTGGAAGAAGTAGGGTAACTATTTAATGAGATTCTTGTTATTTTTCCATTGGAAGAGGATGGGTTATTGAATGCAAAGTAAGGAAAACTGGGGGAAGAAATCAGGCAGGGATGCAGGGCAAATGTGGAGGAGGGTCTTGAGAAAAGGGTTCATGAGTTCAACTACAATTATGCCCAATATGCACAATGGCAAGCAAGTTAGAACAGTAATTATTTCCTATTCTATAGAAGGAAACTGAAGCTCAGAGGAGTGAAGTGAGTAAGGTTGCTGAGTGTGGTGGCACATGGCTATAATCCCAGCAACTTGGAAATTGAGGTAGGAGAATTGCAAGTTTGAGGCCAGCCTTAGCAACTTAGTGAGGTCCTAAGAAATTTAAATGAGAACCTATCTCAGAATAAAATAAAAGAAGGGCTCGGGATGTAGCTCAGTGGTGGAGCACTTGTTCAGCATGTGTGAGGCCTCAGGTTCAGTCCCCAGCACTAGAAACAAAAAAGCAACAAAGGTTATAGGATAGGTCCAAAAGCTAGACAAGCTGGGGCAGGACCCATGGCATTGATTCCAAGTCCATGACTTTTGGTGCTTTCTAAACGTTCAGGAGATGATGTATGTTCTGGTGCTTTGTCTGAGCACTAAGCCTTTGCTAGGGCCACAGCTCAGCTTCATTGTCCTTCCTTCACCAAGGCTAAAACCCTACTTACCCTCAAATCCATCTTCTCTCTGAAGCTTTGTAAGATCCATCAGCTAGCACCCAAAGGCTGTTTGTCTTTACCTCTGAATGGAGGCTTTGATTCTCAATGGATTATGTCCCACTCTCTCCTAATATTATAGTAATTATTAAGATGTATGTTTTATCTCTGTCGGTAGGCAGTTAACCCCTACTTCTGAACCCCTTCAGAGCAGGATAAATCCTGATTCTGAATTATCTGTTTTTCCCACAGTATTTAGCACAACACTTTATAGACATTTAATAAATATATATTGGGTGAGTGAGTGAATGAGTCTTCAGGTCCCCTTGTCTGAATCAGATGGGTAACTGTCAGGATCTCCTGTGTCTCTTTAATTCAGGGCAGGGCTGATGCCATCAGGAAGAGATGGAAGAGACAGCCTGATTAAAAAAAGACAAGATTATTTTACTTTATGCAGATAGGGATAGGAAGATGTCAGTGTGAATGGATGGGCTTAGTGCTGAAACAATATCTCTGATCATCTGAGGGTCTTAGTGATAAAGCTCATGTAAATTGGAATAATTAACTCTCTGGGCCAAGTAGTTATATTATTTGGCACAAAGAGAACAAAAATGTATTGAGTCAAGTGTTATAGGGATGTCATAAAAGGCCAAGGATAAATTAACACGGTGGCCTTTTCCAGTCATTTTCCCTTTGGGGACAAACCACAGTGGGCTGATGTCCTAAATTATCTATTCTGTGGTCATGTGGTTTGTCTGCTACCAGACTGCCGGGTGTGCTTGGAGCAATGGCAATTAATTCAGCAGCTCTGAGAAAGAATTGAAGATTAAGATGAAGAAGCAAAGGAAACTGCTCCCATATCCCTGGATGAAATCACCCATGTGCCAAAGGTATTAACCACTCTCAATAGTTAGGGGAGCAACTCAGACTAAGCCTCTACTGAGCTATCTTGAAGAGGAATTAAAGGCTGTTCAACTTGAAAGCTTGGAACCAAGTGATATGGATATAAAGTATGAGAACAGAGGGCCATGCTCTTAAGGAATCTGTATGTGTGTTGTATAACATCTTTTCTGGCATTCTCTTTCACTGACAGTTTCCTAAATAACTAATAATTAGTTTCTTTTTTACAATGAAGGCAAAAAGTAGAAATCAGGAAATCCTAATTAATATGCATTAACACTATTTTGAGCCAAGTAAATGGAAATCAGTAGGGCTTTAGAATTAAAAAGCTGGCTTTTGAAGGCAGTTGTAATTTTTTTTTTTTTGCAGCAAAGCATTCTTGAAAATTGCTTTATAGATAGATTGTTGTTAATTGGAACGATATTTTACTTGGGGTTTCTATGGGAATATCATAAAAACCAAGGTAATATTAAATTTGATTCCTCTATGATAGTTGAATATAGAAAAATTGTAGTCTCGATTAGACTTAATCACTTAGAATGATCCAGAGGCGTTATACATTTGAAAATATTTTTTAAAACATATCATATGAAATAAGTACTAGCTATTATTATTAAAAATATAAATAGAGATATATTGATTTATATTCAAGAGGATTGCTTCAAATTGTCCCTAAAAAATAGATTTTTATTATGTCAAACATTTTACTTATGGTTAATATGTTATTTCAAACAAGCAGTTATTAACCATCTAGTTAGTAACAATTTTCTTTGATTTCTTAAAAATTCTAAGCTTGCTTTTTTTTTTTTTATCAAAAGGGAGAGTAATTTGAAAGATTCAGGTCATCACCCAAAATTAGAATTGCTATTTCCTTTCTGTCATAGTTTGGATTTTGAATGTCCTCCAAATGACATTGGAGAAGTTGAAAGCTTGGTCGCCACAGGTCCATTATCAACTCAGTCAAATATCCATGGACTGAAACTTCTGAGAACATGAACCAAAATAAACCTTTCCCTTTTTAAAGTTGAATATCTCATGTATTTTGTCATAGCAACAGAAAGTTGACTAACACTTTATTTCTTATTATATTTCCAATGAGAAATCTATAACTAAAATAATTCTGGTACAGCTATGATTCAAGTAATATGCTTAGTTTTTATGGCTACTTCTATGGCTCTGTCCTTTTCAAAAGTAGAGGTCTGATCACTACAGTTTATTAAAATGTTGACTAGGCTAGTATATCAGGAGGTGTTCATCTGTTCAGCAAATGCCTACTGAACATTTACTACATAACAGATACTGTTGTAGGCAATGAGGATTATAAGAGTAAATAGAATGGACAAAGTTCCTGCCTTAATAAAGCTTAGATATAAGAAGGAGAAAAAAAAGTGATAATGAGATAGTGCCTGGGTCAAGGGGACATTTGTATAAGGGAACCCTGTAAATTTTGTGACTAGAGAATGCTTTTCTGAGGAGGTGATATTTGCACTGTGTTGGAATGAAAGGAAAATTCATCCCTATGATCTGGGAGTAGAGAGCTTCAGAAAAGGGAATAGCAGCAAGTACAAAGCAACTAGAACAGAGAAAAGCCTTGCCTGATAAAGTACAGGATGCCCAGTTGAATTTCAGATAAATAATGAATATTCTTTTTTTGGTGTACGTCCAAGATATTGTATACCTTATACCAAAAAAAATTCCTTTAAATCTAAAATTCAGCTGGCCATTCTGTTTATTATTTGCTAAATCTGACAGCCTTATCCTGGGGTGATCAGGTCACATAAATGAAGTCAGTTTTTCTGGAAACAGTTAAGTAAGGGGAGGATGGTGGGGAAAAAGTTTGGAGATACTGTTAGGGAATGGATCATTTAGAGGCTTATGAGCTAGAGTAAAAGATTTGAATTTGTCCTCTGTACAATGAAGAGACGATGGAAAATTTTAAGCAGGGGGGTAACACAGTCTGATCTCCATTTAAATGCATTACTTTTGTGTTTTTGAAGAATGAATTGTAGGGAACCAGGGTGGAACCAGTCAGGTAGATGGGTGATTCTTGCAGAAACATGGAAGAGCCATGGTGATGGCTTGAACTGAGATGGGTAGCAATGGACGCAGAGATAAGTACATGAATTTGGAGAGAAGGGAGAGCTGTTGGGATTTGCTGTTGGAGTACGTAGAAAGAGGTGATGGACAGAGAAGAATTAAGTAAGGATGGCTCTGTTTTGGCTTGGGCAAGTAGGTAAAAGAAGTTGACCTTTATAGATATAGGGAAGACTGGGGGAAACATGTTTGTGGGAAGGACAAATATCAAGATTCTGTTTTGAGCCTACTTTGAGACACTTTTTACATATCTTAGTAAAATATCAAAAGATAGTTGCTTAAATGAATTTATCTTTGGGTGTTTTGTTAGGCTCAAAATGTAACTTTGGAAATTTTTAGCATGTACATGATTTTTTTTAAAGCCATGGGAAGGGATAAGCTGGGTTATTCTTGCTATTTTGGAAGTAAATATTCTAGAATGCACTGCAAACACCGAATTATAAAATATTGAATTATTGATCCTATAGGAAATACAGTTAGATTTCTGTGAGGCTCTGGTCTCAGTATTTGCATTAAATGATCAACACATAACTGTGTTCCTGGGCTTTCTACCACTATAGCAACAAACTGAGATAATCAAAAGAGAAAGGGTTTATTTGGGCTCATAGTTTTAGAGGTTTATTTGACCTTGTTGCTTTGAGCTGGTGGTAAGGCAACATATCATGGTGGGGATTCAGGGGTGGAGCAAAACTGCTTACCTCCTGGTCAGGAAGCAAAAGAGGAAGGGGTCATGATTCCATTATCCCCTTCAAGGGCACACCCCCAATGACCTAAGGACTCACCATCAGGCCCCACCTCCTAAAAGTTTTACCGCTGTGCAGTAGAACTGCCCTGGGGATGAAGCCTCTAACACATAGTCCTTCCTTTGGGGGACATTCAACACCTGAATTATAGCAATAACCTTGTCTCATTTGTGTTTCTGCTTAAAAATATTTTATTTGACATACATCATTGACTCATTAACAATGTACTCATAGACAGCCCCACTGTAACTCATACCTGAATGAAGCTTATCTAATGCACATATTTTCTCCCTAAGGTAAATCACAACCTTCTTGCACTTAGGAATACAAGACGGTACTTCAGCACAATGCTTGGAGGCCATTTCAAGCAGTGAAATCACTAACAACAAAAAAAACCCCTCAAAATCATACTAGTAAATAGACCACAGAAAGAACACTTAGTTACAATATGAGAGCTAAAACAAGGAGGCAGTATTGCCTTGTTCTACCTCAAATGGAAGCATATATATCAAGGTAGTAATTTTGTATCTGCTCTGTGCAGGTCCCAAATAACTAGGAAAGTCCTATATTTATTTGGGAGTCACAAGTAATTTTAACTGGTGGGTGGTTTTACAAATATGAAACCTATAAATAGTGATAATTGTCTATACACAGAGAGGAACAAAGGGCTCAAGGCTTCCAGTTGTTTTTATCTGTATGTCTATCTATTTAAAAGGAAGCTCAAGAAAGAAATAATTACTCAGAGGTATAATGAATGAGCTAGCAGAGCTCTGGAAATAAATTTCTAACAAATCAAGAAATAAGATACTGTTGGGACAGAAAGGTCAAGGACATATAGAACAGTTTTGAGAAACATCTCTCAAACAGAAAAAGAAGCACCAACAAATATCATTAATTATATCATCAACCAGAGAGAAGATGATAGTTATGTAAGACAGAAAAAAAGAATCCAACAGAAGCAGAACACAATTTATTTGAATAAGTAAAACAAATGGAGAAAGAAAAACATATAAAGGAATAATAGAAGAAAAATATCCTGAAATTTAGAAAGCATTTATTCTATAGAAAAAAATGAATATGCAATGATTAACACAGGATATCATGGTAAAGTTATTAAATTTTAAGGTAAAAAAAATCTTTAATAGTCAATGAAGCAAAGAAAGAAAGAAATCAGCTAATGAGGAGAAAATATCAGTTTGGCTTCAGGCTTATTCATAGCAGCATTAAATGCTAGAAAAGTGAAGTAAATTTTACAGAGTTCAAAGATAAGAATTTTATATCAATTCATTTTCCCAAATAAGTATAACAGAAAGACATTTCCAATATGCATAAGCTCAGGATATTAATGAATCCTGCTTGGAAAAATAATTGATGATGGGATATAGACAACTAAATGATGTTACACTTTAAAAAATTTGGAATAGGACAGACATGAAATGAAATGACTAATGATGAGCACTAAATATATTTAAATTAGTTACTAAGGCTTTAAAAAGTAACCCTTTGGAAGTGAAATGAGGATAACAGTTATAATTTGACTTTCATAAGGGAATTAGGCAGTGCTTATAATTATTTAAGTAAGGGGAGATGAGCTCAGTCAGTGAAATATGAGGGAATTCATTTACATTTATAACAGATTCACAGGCATTGCTAATAGATAAAAGGATGGTCATATTATACCTTGTGTTTTTAATTAGTTACTATTAATAAAATTCTGGTTCTGTTTTGAGTTTCACATACTAGTTTTTAAAATTTTTTCATTATTTTGTAAGAGAACGAGTTTGAACATCACTAATCCTGCAACCGAAAATCTGAAATGCTCCAAAATCAAATTTTTGAGCACCAATATGATGCCTCAGTGGAATATTCCACATTTGACCTCACATGTCAACATGTCATGTTGCCATGAAAACAGCAGGTCCACTAGAAATACTGTATAAAGTTACCTTCAGGTTATGTGTATAACCTGTATATAAAAACACAAATGGATTTTGTGTTTAGACTTGGATCCCATCCCTAGGATATCACATTATATATGCAAACATTCCAAAATTAAAAAATCCAGAGGAGTTTCAAGATGGTGGCCTAGAGGGCGGCTGCATTTCACGTTGCTCCAGGATGCAGGATTCAAAAGAGGAGATAGTGAGAGACTTGGGACCAACTCAAAGCCGCCGGGTGAGTCTCTCCCGTTGGGGAGGCGTCCCGGATGGGGCGGTAGCCCCGGAATGCAGGGAACTTTGTGAAGTAGAGTTGCTCGGCGAGACGCCCCTCCCCCCGCTGGAGCGGTAAACACGGACAACTGGGATCATCGTAGGGGAGGCGGCTCAGCACAGCGCTTGGACTCGGAGCAACCACTGGGGCTCCGGGCGGCTGCCTGAGGAGGAGCTGCGTGGCGAGCTGTTTAGACCCAGAACGACCGCTTCTGAACACCGGGGGGTTGCCCGGAGGAAGAGGAGGAGCACGGCGGGTCGCTTGACCTAGGAGTGACTGCATCAGAGCCACAGGCGGTTGCCAGAGGAGGAGCTGCATCGCGAGCTGTTTGGACTCAGAACAACCGCTCCTGAACACTGGGGGGTTGCCCGGAAGAAGAGGAGAAGCGTGGTGGGTCGCTTGGTCTAGGAGTGACTGCATCAGAGCCACAGGCGGTTGCCAGAGGAGGAGGCGAGTGGTGAGTTGATTGCACTCAAAGCGACCGCTCCTGAACACCGGTGGCCTGCCTGGAGGAGGAGCGTGGTGGGTCACTTGGTCTCAGAGCCACTGCCCCTGAACACCTGGGGGGCTACCCCGAGGAGGAGGAGGAGGAACAGGGCGGGTCACTTGGGCTTGGAGTGACTGCCTAGGGCTACGGGAGGTTGGTGGGAGGAGGAGACACGAAGTGAGTTGCTTGGACTCCTAGTGACTGCGTCGGAAACCGGGCTGCTGTCAGGTGGAGGAGGTGTGTGGCGGGTCTCTGGGTATCGGAGCTATTGTACAGGGCTCCAGGTGGCGGCTCAGAGGAGGGGCCGCATAGCCAGGTGATTAGGTGCAGAGTAGGGTCCCAGGAGCTAGGAGACTTCTTGCTGGAAGAGCCACACAGAGACACGCGTAGGGGCGGAGCGAAGTTTCCAGGACTGCGGGCAGATTATCTGGGAGAGGCAGCCTAAGGAGACTCGCCTGCGGAGGGTGAGGCTCCCAGGCCCAGGAGGTAGGTCCGGGCCCCTGGGAACGTTGTAGAGGAAGACACCCCAGCCCAGGTGGTAGTTGTAGATTGAGGGGAACCTCTAGGAGGGGAACTGACCAGCGAGACGTTCCCACCGAATGAGTCTTCCCTACCGGGAGAGGTTTTCCCACAGGGACGGTAAAACCAGAGACACAGGCACAAACAGGACTTGCCTCAGCCCGCAGCCTAGTTCCCCGTTGGATGACCATTGGTCAACAAGTGGAGACACCTCTGACCACTAGCAGGGAATATACGCCACCTGAGGGTCACCACCCTAGAGAGGCAGCTTCTACGTGGAGCTCCGCATTATCAACTTCCTCCAAGACTTCAGGCTACTGAAGGATAAGAGGGGATATACTAGCAATCTTCAGGGACATTATAAGTCGATAGAGGAAATCTGCAATATCTTAATGACCCACTGATTCCTGAACAATATGAGAAAACAAGGGAAGAAAATGCCCCAAACAAATCTAGATGTTACATCAATAGAATCCAACGACAGCATGGCAGAAGAAATGACAGAAAGGGAGTTCAGAATGTACATAATTAAAATGATTAGGGAAGTAAACGATGAGATGAAAGAGCAAATGCAGGCATTGAATGATGAAATGAAAGAGCAAATGCAGGCATTGAATGATCACACCAATCGACAGTTAACAGAGCAAATTCAGGAAGCAAAAGATCATTTCAATAAAGAGTTAGAGATATTGAAAAAAAACCAAACAGAAATCCTTGAAATGAAGGAAACAATAAACCAAATTAAGAACTCCATAGAAAGCATAACCAATAGGATAGAACACCTGGAAGACAGAACTTCAGATATTGAAGACAAAATATTTAACTTCGAAAACAAAGTTGAACAAACAGAGAAGATGGTAAGAAATCATGAACAGAATCTCCAAGAACTATGGGATATCATGAAAAGGCCAAATTTGAGAATTATTGGGATTGAGGAAGGCTTAGAGAAACAAACCAAAGGAATGAACAATCTATTCAATGAAATAATATCAGAAAATTTCCCAAATCTGAAGAATGAAATGGAAAATCAAGTTCAAGAGGCTTATAGGACTCCAAATACACAAAATTACAACAAACACACACAAAGGCACATTATAATGAAAATACCTAACATACAAAATAAAGACAGAATTTTAAAGGCTGTGAGAGAAGAGAACCAAATTACATTCAGGGGGAAACCAATACGGATATCAGCAGATTTTTCAATCCAGACCCTAAAAGCTAGAAGGGCCTGGAACAACATTTTTCAAGCTCTGAAAGAAAATGGATGCCAACCAAGAATCTTATACTCAGCAAAGCTTACCTTCAAATTTGATGATGAAATAAAATCTTTCCATGATAAACAAAAGCTAAAAGAATTTACAAAAAGAAAGCCAACATTACAGAACATTCTCGGCAAAATATTTCATGAGGAAGAAATAAAAAACAAAGAAGCAAATCAGCAAAGGGAGGAATTATCTTAAAGGAACTGTCAAATAAAGGAGGAACCAAGATGTGTCAAAAAAGAAATAAATAAATAAAATTTAAAAAATGAACCAAATGACCGGAAATACAAATCATCTCTCAATAATAACCCTGAATGTTAATGGCCTGAATTCATCAATCAAAAGACATAGACTGGCAGATTGGATTAAAAAGAAAGATCCAACAATATGTTGCCTTCAAGAGACTCACCTCATAGAAAGAGACACCCATAGACTAAAGGTGAAAGGATGGGGAAAAACATACCATGCACATGGACTCAGCAAAAAAGCTGGAGTATCCATCCTCATTTCAGATAATGTGGACTTCAAGCCAATGTTAGTCAGAAGGGATAAGGAAGGACATTTCATACTGCTTAAGGGAAGCATAAATCAGCAAGATATAACAATCATAAACATCTATGCCCCAAACAGTGGCTCATCCATGTATGTTAAACAAATCCTTCTCAATTTTAGAAACCAAATAGACCATAACACAATAATACTAGGTGATTTTAACACGCCTCTCTCACCACTGGACAGATCTTCCAAAAAAAATTGAACAAAGAAACCATAGATCTCAGTAACACAATCAATAATTTAGACTTAACAGACATTTATAGAATATACCATCCAACCAAGAGCGAATACACTTTCTTCTCAGCAGCACATAGATCCTTCTCTAAAATAGACCATATATTATGCCACAAAGCTAATGTTAGCAAATACAAGAAGATAGAGACACTACCTTGTATTCTATCAGATCATAATGGATTGAAGTTAGAAATAAATGAAAGAGTAAAAAACAGAAACTACTCCAACACCTGGAGATTAAACAATATGATATTATATGATGAATGGATAACAAAAGATATTAGGAAGGAAATTAAAAAATTCTTAGACGTAAACGAGAACAAAGAAACATCATATCAAAATCTCTGGGACACTATGAAAGCAGTACTTAGAGGACGATTTATTTCATGGAGCGCATTTAATAAAAGAAGTAAAACTCAAAAAATAAACGACCTGACACTACAGCTCAAAGCCCTAGAAAAAGAAGAACAGACCAACACCAAAAGTAGTAGAAGACAGGAAATAGTCAAACTCAGAGCTGAAATCAACGAAATTGAAACAAAAGAAACAATACAAAAAATTGACAAAATAAATAGCTGGTTCTTCGAAAAAATAAACAAAATTGATAAACCTTTAGCCACACTAACAAAGAGAAGACGAGAGAAAACCCAAATCACTAAAATTCGGAATGAACAAGGAAATATCACAACAGACACGACTGAAATACAAAACATAATTAGAAGCTATTTTGAAAATCCATACTCCAACAAAATAGAAAATTTTGAAGACATCAACAGGTTTCTAGAGACATATGAATTGCCTAAACTGAACGAGGAGGACATACACAATTTAAATAGACCAATTTCAAGTAATGAAATAGAAGAAGTCATCAAAAGCCTACCAACAAAGAAAAGTCCGGGACCAGATGGGTTCTCAGCCAAGTTCTACAAAACTTTTAAAGAAGAGCTCATTCCAATACTTCTCAAAGTATTCCATAAAATAGAAGAGGAGGGAACCCTCCCAAACTCATTCTATGAAGCCAATATTACCCTGATACCTAAACCAGATAGAGACACATCGAGGAAAGAAAATTTCAGACCAATATCCTTAATGAACATCGATGCAAAAATTCTCAACAAAATTTTAGCAAATCGCATACAAAAACATATCAAAAAGATAGTGCACCATGATCAAGTGGGTTTCATCCCAGGGATGCAAGGTTGGTTCAACATCAGGAAATCAATAAATGTAATTCACCTTATCAATAGACTTAATGTCAAGAATCACATGATTATTTCGATAGATGCAGAAAAAGCATTTGATAAAATACAGCATCCCTTCATGCTCAAAACACTAGAAAAAATAGGGATAGTGGGAACATTCCTTAACTTTGTAAAGGCCATCTACGCTAAGCCCATGGCTAATATCATTCTAAATGGTGAAAAACTGAAAGCATTCCCTCTAAAAACTGGAACAAGGCAGGGATGCCCTCTTTCACCACTTCTATTCAACATCGTCCTTGAAACTCTAGCCAGAGCAATTAGACAGACCAAAGAAATTAAAGGGATACAAATAGGAAAAGAAGAACTCAAACTATCCCTATTTGCTGATGATATGATTATATACTTAGAGGAACCAGGAAATTCCACCAGAAAACTTTTAGAACTCATAAGTGAATTCAGTAAAGTAGCGGGATATAAGATCAATGCACATAAATCTAAGGCATTTCTATACATAAGCGATGAATCTTCAGAAAGAGAAATTAGGAAAACTACCCCATTCACAATAGCTTCGAAAAAAATAAAATACTTGGGTATCAATCTCACAAAAGAGGTGAAAGACCTCTACAATGAGAACTACAGAACACTAAAGAAAGAAATTAAAGAAAATCTCAGAAGATGGAAAGATCTCCCATGTTCTTGGATAGGAAGAATTAATATTGTCAAAATGACCATACTACCAAAAGTGCTATACAGATTCAATGCAATTCCAATTAAAATCCCAATGATGTACCTTACAGAAATAGAGCAAGAACTTATGAAATTCATCTGGAAGAATAAAAAACCCAGAATAGCTAAAGCAATCCTTGGCAGAAAGAGTGAAGCAGGGCGTATCGCAATACCAGATCTTCAACTCTATTACAAAGCAATAGTAACAAAAACGGCATGGTATTGGTACCAAAATAGAAAGGTGGATCAATGGTACAGAATAGAGGACACAGACACTAACCCAAATAAATACAATTTTCTCATACTAGACAAAGGGGCCAAAAATATGCAATGGAGAAAAGATAGCCTCTTCAACAAATGGTGCTGGGAGAATTGGAAATCCATATGCAACAGAATGAAACTAAACCCATATCTCTCACCATGCACGAAACTAAACTCAAAATGGATTAAGGATCTCGGAATCAGATCAGAGGCCTTGCATCTTATAGAAGAAAAAGTAGGTCCAGAGCTTCAACATGTCGGCTTAGGACCAGACTTCCTCAACAGGACTCCAATAGCACAAGAAATAAAAGCAAGAATTAATAACTGGGATAGATTCAAACTAAAAAGCTTTTTCTCAGCAAAGGAAACTATCAGCAATGCGAAGAAAGAGCCTACAGAGTGGGAGAAAATCTTTGCCAATCATACTTCAGATAGAGCACTAATCTCCAGAATCTATAAAGAACTCAAAAAACTCTACACCAAGAATGCAAGTAATCCAATCGACAAATGGGCTAAGGAAATGAATAGACACTTCACAGAAGAAGATCTACAAGCAATCAACAAACATATGGAAAAATGTTCAACATCTCTAGTAATAAGAGAAATGCAAATCAAAACCACCGTAAGATTCCATCTCACCCCAATTAGAATGGCGATTATCAAGAATACAAGCAACAACAGGTGTTGGCGAGGATGTGGGGAGAAAGGTACACTCATACATTGCTGGTGGGGCTGCAAATTAGTGCAGCCACTCTGGAAAGAAGTATGGAGACTCCTTAGAAAACTTGGAATGGAACCACCATTTGACCCAGCTATCCCACTCCTTGGCCTATACCCAAAGGACTTAAAATCAGCATATTACAGAGATATAGCCACGTCAATGTTCATAGCTGCTCAGTTCACAATAGCCAGATTGTGGAACCAACCTAGATGCCCTTCAATTGATGAATGGATAAAGAAACTGTGGTATATATATACAATGGAATATTACTCAGCCATAAAGAATGATAAAATTATGGCATTTGCAGGCAAATGGATGAAATTGGAGAATATCATGCTAAGTGAGATAAGCCAATTTCAAAAAACCAAAGGACGAATGATATCGCTAATAAGTGGATGAGGACACACAATGGGGGGTGGGAAGAGTTAGTGTTAGGGTTAGAGTTAGGTTTAGGGAGGGGGGCAAGAATGGAGGAAGGAAGGACCGTATAGAGGGAAAAGAGGGGTGGGAGGGGTGTGGGGAAGGGAAAAAATTAACAGAATGAATCAAACATTACCCTATGTAAATTTATGATTACACAAATGGTATGCCTTTACGCCATGTACAAATAGAGAAACAACATGTATCCCATTTGTGTACAATAATAAAAAATAAATAAATAAAAATAATAATAAAAAAATGATTAATCTGAGAGAAAAAAAAAATCCAAAATCTGATAAACATATAGTTCCAAACATTTCAGGTAAGGAATACTTAACCTGTATAATGAAAAGAAAAATGGGGCTTAATGAAAGTTTCTATTTGCCAAAAATTTCTGGAAGAATGATCTCAAGCCTGTCTTTAATGTTGAAGCTGACCCAGAAGTTTATGCTAGAACCATTGTAATGGTTAATTTGAATTGTCAACTTGATTGGATTAAGAGATGCCTATGATTAAGAGGCTTCTGGGTGTGTCAATGAGGCCGTGTCTAGGAATGATGGGAATGTGCAATAGTGAACCGAAGTGGAAACCCTCCCTAAGCTTGGGCAGCATTGCCCAATAGGATGGTATCTTTGATGGAATAAAAGTTGGAAGAACAAGGAAGCAGATGCACATGCAAGCTCGGCTCTTGAATGTGTTCTTGATTGCTGCTTTGGTTGTCTGAGGATATTGGACTCTCGCTTCTTCACTCTTCCAAAGTAGACTCTACCAGTGGTTCTCCAGGGAATTTCTAGAAGCCTTGGTCTCAGACTAGAGTAGCACTGTTGATCCCTTTTGTTCTGGGGTTTCTGCCTCTTGGACTGCACAGCTACTGGTTCTTCCAGCTGCAGACAGCCATTCTAATAACCCTCCTTTTTATAATCATACTTCCTTTTGATTCTGTTCTTCTAGAGAACCATGTATGTTTTCTTACTGCCACAATCTTTCTCAGTCTTCCTCAGTCTTTTGCCTGTAGTGACACAAGCTCCATTGAAGTCTTTTACAAAGGAGATACCCATGATTAAGATATAGAACATTTCTATCACCCCACAGAGTTCCTTGATGTACTCAGTTAACTTCCAACCCCCATATGTGAACAGGGTTGTAATTTCTACCACCATAAATTTTTTTGCCTGTGTTTGAACTTTTTATACACAGAATTATTCAGTCTGTATTTTGGTTATGTTTGGCTTCATTTGCTCAACCTAGATTTTGAAATTCATTCAGTTGTGTGTTATCAATAGCTTATCCCTTTATTGCTGTGTAGTATTTGTTTATATGATTAAACCATAGTTTGAGTATCTACTCCTGTTGATGGGAATTTGTATTGTTTCCAGTTTATTACCTATTATGAATAAAATTACTTTGAACTTTTATGTATTAGTCTTCTGTGTGTGTATGTGGGTACATATTGTTTCAGTTATTTCCAGGTAAATATTTAGGAGAGAAATGACTGAGTCATAGAGTAGGTGTATGTTTAACTTTTAAGAAACTATAATTTTCCAAAATGTTTTCATCATTTTACCATACTACCATACTACCATACTACCATAATTAAATTCTTCAATTATTCCATCTCCTCATTAACATTTGGCACTGTCATTTTAATTGTAATCACCCTAGTGGATATGAAATGGTAACTCATTGTGGTTTTAATTTGCCTTTCCCTCATGACCAAAGGGATGCAGAAAACTTTCATGATTTATTGACTGTTTGTATATATTTCTCTTTGTAGTGTCTGTTCTTTTATTTTATATAACCTTTTTGCCTTTTTGTTATTAATTTAAAAATTTTTAGTTATAGATGGACAGCATGACTTTATTTTATTTGTTTATTTTTATTCAGTGCTGAGGATTGGACCAGTGCTTCCTATGTGCTAGGCAAGTGCTGTGCCACTGAGCTACAGCCCCATTTGTTATAAATTTATAGGAATTCTTTTTTATTCTGGTTATCAGTCCTTTGCTGGTTATATGCATTGTGAATATTTTTTTTCCTCCCTCCCTCCCATTGTGAATATTTTATCCTACTGTTCTCATTTTTTAAAAATTTTAGCTGTAGATGGACATAATATTTTTATTTTATTTATTTTTTATGTGGTGCTGAGACTCAAACCCAGGGGCTCACACATACTAGGCGAGTGCTCTACCACTGAGCCACAACCCCAGCCCATGTTCTCATTTTTAATGATGACTTTTTTGAAGAACAGAAGTTCTAAATTTTATGAAGCAAGTGTTTCAATTTTTCTTTTAATACTTAGTGATTTCTATGTCCTGAAAACTTTATACCTTGATAATAACAACTGCTGACATGGGTGTGGAGCAACAGGAACTCTCATTAATTGCTGATGGGAGTGCAAAATCGTATAGCCACTTAGAAAGTGCAACAGTTTCTTGGAAAACTGTGTTCTACCCATATGACCAGCAGTCACACTTCTTGCAATTTATCCAAAGAAGTTAAAAACTCATGTCTATACAAAAATCTGTCCATGTATATTTGTAACAGCCCTACCAAGATGTACTTTGGTAGGTGAATGGATAAACTGTGACAAATTCAGACGATGGAAATCATTCAGGGCTAAAAAGAAATGAACTCTCAAGCCACAAAAAGACATGAAGGAACATGAAATGCATTTTTCAATAGAAAGGAAACCAAACTTAAAAGGTTGCATATTGTATGATTTTAACTGTATGAAATTTTTGAAAAGGGAAAATTATGAGGACAGTAAAAAGATCAATGGTTCTCAGGGAGTAGAGAGAAGGAAGAGATGAATAGGTTGAGCTCAAAGACTTTTAGGGCAGTGAAATTATTATGTAGACATTATAATGATGAATATATGTCATTATACTTTTGTTGAAACACAGGATATACAACACTGACAGTGAACTCTAATGTAAATTGTGGACTTTGGTGATAGTGATGTGGTGCTGAATTCTTGTAGTAGCCAGAGCTTGCATATACTGGAGCATATTACCAATGAATTGGAAAGCATTTCTATATGCTTACCTTTTCAGTTTTCTCTTTCATTGATTGCCCATTCATGACCTTTGTACATTTATTCTCTTTGGCTTGTTTTCTTTATCTTATTTGCAGGATTTATATATTATATTTATTAATCACTGTCAGCTTAAGAAACAAAATATCTTACTCTCATAATTTGCTAACTTCATTTTGGGTATCTTTTGTTTAAAAGAGCAATTAAGTTTAAGATAATAAAAGTTATCATTTTGTTTCTTAGATCACAAAGACATTTTCTATGTTTTCTTTCATTAACATTTTGTTATTTCATCTCTTGAATGTACATATATAATCAGTTTGGAATCTACCTTTGATTAAGGGGTTAGTTAGGAATCTGCTTTTATTTTTCTCCACATGATTAGCTGTTTTCTTAAAAAAGCAATTGAATAATTTATCTTTTAATGATTTGTGGTGCCATTTTTATTGTATATTAGGTTCCTCACTTTGATTTTCCTGTTCTGTTCCTGTCATCTCTTTTATGTTTTTCTTGTGACAGAACTACCATATTTTTAGACTTTGGCTTTATAGTATGTCTTACTATTTGGTAAACTCTCCTATTTATCCCTCTGTTTTTCAATTGTCTTAGCTATTTTTGAACTTTTACATTTCCACATAAACTTGGAGTAAGTTTAAATTTCTTAAAAACAAAGAACAAAATGAAAACCAAAACAGCTTGCCTGGGTGTGGTGGTACATACCTATAATCCCAGGGATTTGGAAGTCTGAGGCCGGAGGATTCAATTTCTTTTATATTTACTTGTATATTTAAATTTATTATTTATTCTTCCATCAAATTTGGCAGTTTATTTTTCTAAGTATTTTATCTAGGTTTTTAATTTTGTCAGTGTTTAGCTGCTCATAATTCTCTTTTAACAAACCTGTGTTGTGTCTTCATGTATTTTCTTTCTTTTTGTATTTTGTATTTCTTCTGTGGTTTTTATTTTTGTATTTTTAAATTATACTTTCTCTTTTTCTTGGTTTACTATTGCCAAAACTGTATTATTATTATTCTAAAAATTAATTTTTAGTTTTGTTAATCTTTTAATTTTTTCTAAAATTATCTTTTCCCTCCCTTTTGCCTTTATATTTTGCTTCTTTTGGGGGGTTACTCTGTAACTCTCATCTTTTTAAACTGGATCCTTAATCACCTATTTATTTATTTGTATGTATATGTGTGTGTGTGTATGTGTGTATGTGTGTGTGTAGTGGTGCTGGGGATTGAACCCAGGGCTTGATGCATACTAGGCCATTGTTCCACCAATTTACCTACATTCCTAACCCCAACTCATCCAATTTTTTGGTATTTGTTTCCTCGTAAATAATTTTATTTTGCAATATATTATATTTTATTGTTGAAAACTGATTACACTTTTTAAAATAAAATGACCTATAACTTAAAAATTTTGGTACAACTGTGATAGATGTTATGGAAATTTCTGGTAAATAATTTAAAGCCATAAATTTTCTTCAAGTACAACTTTAGTTATGTATCACAAAGTTTTGACTTATAATATCTTCATTATTATTCCATTTTAAATATTTTTAAATTACTGCTTTAAACAAAGTTATTAATACATTAATTTCTAGGTATTTTGTTTTAGAAAAATTAACCTTCTATTTTTGATTTTAAAATAGCATTATGATCAGAGACCAAGTCTTTAAGACATTAATTATGTGAAAGTTGTTGTTCTTTTTATGGGCTATCACATATTCAATCTTTGTTAATATTCTAACTATGAAAGAAAATAATAATCAGTAAAAACAACATATGGATTTAGATTATCTCTTTACTGTCATAGAAACAGTGTATTTCTTTTTTCTCAATTTTCTGAAGGATATTGGTCTTTGGAAAGTTTAAAACTAATAATCCTGAGGCCTCTCAGTTATAAACATGACATATAATTTATTGAACCACTGTTTGGGAAGGACTTTAACCCGCCTCATCTCTATGCTCTGCCTCTCACCTCTTCTCACCAGTCACACACAGCAAAAACTTGGCTATAACCAGGTGATTTCTCTTATTTTAACCTGAAGAACTTTTGTAGATAATATAAAGGGCAAGTCACTACTTTCAGAGGATGGGTGAATTCTTTTAACTGGAAGACACTTTGTTCCACAGAACCTGAAATAAATTGGGGTATGCAGATTTGATGGTAGAAACTGGAGTTCAGTTGAACTGTTTTCACAATTGTGGAGTAAGGTACCTGGATCACCAGGGATAGTTGGCTGGGAAGAAACATTGAGACAACTGACCTATCAAGTGGAACATTTAAGAAATTGTTCTTACTTTATTTTTATTAATATTTTAATTGACAAATCATAATTATATTTATGGGGTGCAATGTGATATTAATGTGAAATTTTGATATATATAACAGTGTAGAATGATTAAATCAAACTTTAATATCCATCACCTTGATTACTTATCATTTTGTGGTGAGACATTGAACATTTACACCCTTAGTTGGTTTGAAATATATAACACATTGTTGTTGACTGTAATCACCCTGCTGTGCAGTTTATCTCAAAGCATATTACTCCTGTCTGTATGTTTATACCCTTTGACCAATGACTCCTCACTTCCTTTTTGTCTCTCTTCTAACCCCTGAGCTCCTAGTAACCATTATTCTAATCTCTATTTCTTTGAGTTCAAATCTTTTAGATTCTTCATATATGTGAGATCATGAAGAAGGAGGTTCCAGTTATCGACCTAACCAACTCCATTTTGTCCCTTTCTAACTCCATTTGCCTTTTAAACTTTTTTTTTCCTTCTAAGCCATTTTCTTCTCTAGTTACCTTAGATTTCAGGAACAGCAGGACAGTTGATAAGCATCTTGAGAAGGGACCTAAACTACACCCAAATAATGGTGAGCCTTGTAGACCAGATTACCCCATGATGGGATTGCCTCCACATCAAGCAGGAGAAATTGGCCCATGATGGCCCCTGCTAAGCACGCGCAGTCACCTTAACTTGGGAACCAATTGCCCTCTCAAATGATGATGACCTTCTCAGAGCTTCTCAGAACCATCTTGAGATAATGATCAACCACACCATGGGAAGACCAGAATGACTTATGGTAGCCACAAAAAACCTCCCACACAAGGCCCCAACCTTTGCCTTTGCTCCACTTTTCTATTAAATCTCAAGTTTCTGTCTGTCCCTTGAAGACAGATCTTTGGTCATTGTACCCATCTGTTCTCCCTGGCATGACTGTGCTGATTAAAAGCTCCTTTCCTGCACCTTACAATTGCTGTCTCTTTGATTGGCACATTGGGACAGGTAGCTAAACCTGGTCTGTTGGAACTACTGGAGCTGGGGCCTTCACCCAGGGACTCTGGTAACAATGAAATGTTGCCTGTCTGTGGCTGACTTATTTAACTTAGCATTACATTCTTCAGGGTTATCCATGTTGTCATGAATGACAGAATTCCTCCTCCCCCAACCCCCACTTTTTAAAGCAGAATTGTATTCCATTGTGCATCTATACCACATTTTCTGTATCTTCAATGGGGCATTTTTAAATTGGATTCCATAAAGTATATGATGTAAACTTAAGTAAGCTACATCAAAGAAGGCACAAGATACATTTTCCGATCATTCCAACCACTGATATATTTTACAATCAATAAGTCCTGGTGATTCTGGCAGGAGATCTCTTGAGATTTTGGAGACTTGCTTTCTTTAAATTCAAGACAATCTGTTGCTTGAGGCTGTCCCAATCTTTCACTTCTTCTCCACGTCTCACCACTTCTTATAAAGAGTCGATATTAAAAGCAAAAGAATAAAGTTATCAGAAAGGATTTCACTAGTTTGGGGAAACTAATCACATAACTTTAATCTGTCTTTTGGAAAGCTACGGAATTACCTCAAATGATAAAATAAATCATTTTCAAAATCGAAGTCATGTTCACTGCCCAGCATCCTTCCCTCCACTCCCAACTGCTTCCCCCATTTGATTAGATTTCATCACAGCCACTGAGTCATAACACCATCAGTGTAGTTTTTACTCCTACTGAACACTCGAAATGATTGACTACACTGGAAAGTTCATGGTTCCCTGTGACCTCAAAAGTATTTTGAGTCACTAAGTTCTTATATCAACTAATTATCAGTAAAGGATGTGAGTAAGGAGACCCAGTTCATTGGCTCATTAGCTCACAGCTCTCAAGGTCTGTGAAGCTGATGGGGAAGCTTGGACCAAAGACTGGGGCTCTCCAAAGCCTTTCTGTCAGCTATAGACTGGCCTACAATCACAATGGGGCCTAAGGCTGCTCAGTGCTGGGCTGAGCTCCTGTCCTTAGTTTGGGAGAGGCTTCACGGCCTCCCACCATGTAGGAAGAAGGCAGAGCCCAACAACCACATACCTACTTCCTTTCTGTCCTTAAAAGTTGGGTTCAGTCTTTTTTGTGATATACATCACTTTTCCTACCAGCTGTGAGGGCAGGAGGAAAAGCAATTAAGGGCATTATTAATCAAGTTCCTGCTGAGAAGGGTCAAACTGCAGAAAGATTTCACAAGGCAACAACAATTCTATCACCAACAGAGTTACAAAAGTAGATAGCTCAACATCTTAGAGCTATATTTGGACTTATTCTTTTTTAGCCTTAAATATCCCTACTGAAAGTGAACATCCCAGAGGTGATTAAAAACTGGTCTTCCTTGGAGTTTTAAAATTGTTTGAGTTCTAACAATATTTGAGTTTGGCAAGCTTTGAATTCCCCTTTGGAGGCTACAGCAAAAAATGAATTGGAAAATATATCTGTGCCTTTACAGAAAGAAGAGAAAGTATTTCATTGCTTTGTACGATTACATCTATACTAAAATTTCCTGAATTTCACTGAAACTCATGGAAAATCTTAAAACCTTCATATAATTAATTATGGAATGCATTAAAAATATCTATTGAAATTATATTCTTTTGATAGGTTGGTAGTATTCAAAATATTGAAGTGAACACTGATTCTTCTGGTGACTACAACTTTTTATCCTCAACATACACTCATGCAGGGGTTGACTGATTGTTGCCCCTCAGTTATCTGGATCCCTTTATACTTCACTTTTCTCTTTATAAGTTCTCACTACTAATTCAGTAACTCTATCAGTCCAAAAATATTTATTGAGCATCTACTATGGGCCAGGAATACAGTGGAGAATAAAGTAGATACATTCTTCACCCTTGTGAAGTTTATAGTCTAGGAGGAAAGATGAATAGCTAAAGTAAAATAAAGGTTATTAAGAGTGCAGGCACTATCAGAATGCTTAATGATGGGGCTCAGAAAATGATACCCTAAAGTAAAGTTTTGAGAAGCAGCCTCAGAAACAAAGTTTCTTTCTTACTTTCTCCTACCCTCCTGTCTCTCATTCTTCTTTCTCCCCCAAGGCAAAGTCATGGAAGCCAGAATCCCTTCTCTCCAAAGCCAGCCATAAAGCCTAAAAATATTACTCAATTCTCCCAACCCCATCTTTCTGTGTAAAAAGTGGTCACAAAGAAATTGTCCAACCTACCTAGTTTGATTATTCTTTATATCCCCACTTCAGAAACTGTCTTGCCCCAGACCTGGAAAGAAGGAATAGAGAGGCCAAGAAAAATCTAAATAGACAGGCCTTGCCCATCCCCGTGCCCCACCCCAACTACTGCTTAGTCTATTACTATTAGGTCATAGTCTTTTTCTCCAATCATATGTGTACACGGCTGTCCATGCTTCATTGAATCTAAAGAATAAGAATGGATAAATCACCCTGAGTCTTGGGTTTTCAATCTGAAATCTTCTTTGTCATGTGAGACTATGATCAAATAATTTATTATGTTTTCCTTTTGTTAACCTGTCATGACCCTTTATGATGGACAGGAAAAGGATCACCCACTTTTCCACCCTATAGTAACGAGTCTTCCCATTAAAACTCCTGTGCTTTATTCCTCTACTAGATCACTAGCTTCTCTTTATCATCCCCAGATGATCATGTTGATGATGATGTTAAAAATAATCACTGACATTTGTTGAGAGTTTTCAATGTGTTAGACATTGTTTTAAGTAACTTTAGGAAACTTATTAGTAAGTGGCAGTCAGGATTTGAAGTGAGGCTTTTAGAGCCAGTGCTTAACTACTGTGCTGTAGCATCCCCTAAATTTTGTTTTTATTAGTATGTTGTACATTGAGTAGGTTCTCAGTAAACATTTTAAAATTTGCTCTAATTAGTTATACATGACAGTAGATGAATTTTGACACATCATACATAAATGGAGTATTCTCATTCTTCTGGTTGTACATGATATAGGATCACACTGGTTGTATAGTCATATATGTACATAGAGTATTAATGTCCAATTCATTCTATTATTCTTCCTACCCCCATACCCCCTCCCCTCCCTTCACTCCCCTCTGTTTAATCCAAAGTACCTATATTCTTCCCTAGCACTACCTGCCTTATTGTGAATTAACATCCACATATCAGAGAAAACACTTGACCTTTGGTTTTTTGGGTTTGGCTTATTTTGCTTAGCATATCCTTCAGCTCTATCCACTTATTGGCAAAATATGATAATTTCATTCTTCTTTAAGGCTGAGTAATATTCCATTGTGTATATATACCACAATTTCTTTATCCATTCATCTGTTGAAAGGCACCTACGTTGGTTCCATAGTTTAGCTGTTGTGAGTTGAGCTGCTATAAACTTTGATGTGGCTACTCAGTAAACATTTGTTGAATGGATGTGAAGGGATAAATGAGTAGATAAGTGAATAAAATGGTGACCCAAGGCAATAGTTACATTAATGAATTGCTGTGGTACTAGTGGCAGATGATGATTTAAGATTTCATTTTTCCAGATTGCTCTTGCATTTCCCCAAAACCTTAAATGCAAAGTGAATCATCCAGTAGATGCTTTAATCCCCTTAGCTTTTTTCATTTCTATTTGTTATATGCTATAGTGAACTATTGGTATCCTACAGACTGAGTCAAGGATGGCAAATAATGTGATATCTCGCTATAGGGGTGAAGGGAATGTCCCTTCACCCTTTGAAGGCAACTTGAGCTTTCTGAAATAAACTGACCAAAGAGATTGACAGGAGAAAATGTGTACATGTTTATTATGTGCTTAGAAACATCTCAACAAAGCAAATACTTAATAACCCAATGAGATCTAGAAGTTTATATACCTTTCCTCTTTGGGGAGAGAGAAGTGGGGGTGGTAAGCACCTTCAGAGGGATAGTGAATTACTTTAAGGGGAGATAAATGGACCTGAAGAATATACCATAGCCTGGGGAAAAGTTCCTCTACGCTTTGGTAATGTATCAATTCCAGTCTTCTTTTCTGGGAATCAATCTTCTGCAGGATTCAACCTTTGGGTAAATAGAAGAACTTAAGAGAAAGCACCTTCCTGTACTTTGAGAGGAAAGGAGGCCTAAGAGACAGGGAGGGAAGAGAGTCAGAGAGACCTTGGTTTTCCTCTTATTCAAAACACTCAACATGTTAAAGTGATATAATTTGGGGGTATCATTTTCTGAGCTCCAACATGGCACTTTTCTCTACCTCTGTTCGTGGGAGATACCACTAGCCAGTTATGTTACTCTTTTCCAAGTCCTTATGGGGGGTCTCAGATCACCCTCCACCTTGAGGTCCTGACTATTGATATGGTAAAGTTTCTGTATGATGTCAGTCTTACCTTGCCCACCAGTACCTGCATAGCTTACCTTTGGATGAACGTCCAAGGGCTCTTCAGCTGGCTGTCAAAAGTTATATTTGGGTAATCCAACCTTAGTTATTCCAATGTGGAGGTTGGGGAATGATAGCTGCTGCTTTATCCAGAAGAGAACAAACCTGGCTAAAGTGTGGCAACAAAGGTGGATAAGTGTAGCCACTGATTTATTAAATACTAAAGTATGTTAATTTGGTTGAATGTGGAAAGACAGGATTTGGAAAATGGGAAAAGGATGGAGGACATCCAGGGTTAGAGAAAGCGTGAGCAAAGGAAGGTGTTGAGAATAAACATGGACAGTGTAAAGAAAGGCCTGGCAGCGTAGCCTTTGCCAGGTATCATGAAATACCTGCAGTTGCAGCTATCTGATCCTACCTGGTTCTGGTAGGTCAGTGTATAGTTGAGAGACTCAGAACACACAGTTGTTTCTACCTTGGAGTGCCCTGTCTACAACTTTGGAACTATAATTAATTAGCTGCCATCAAGTACAATGAGCAGACAAGTTGCATGCCTTAGGTTTTTCTTTTCTTTTTTTTTTCTTTTTAATGCTGGGAATCAAACCCAGGGCCTCTTAGATGCTAGGCAAGTGCTGTACCACTGAGCTATATTCCAAGCCCACTGTGTTTTAGTTTTGTTGAGATAATAAAGTCTTTGGAAATACACACACCAAACATCCTTTAGGTATGGTGTTTTGGAAAAACTCAGGGTACAAAAACTAGGTGCCAGAGGCAAAAGGTGCTAAGAGACTGAAGAAAGAGGTAGACAAATCCAGGATTGCACAGAGTGCAATTTATTAAAGACTTACAGACAGAAGCATATCTTGGGTGGCAGTGAGACAGGAAGATACTATGCTAAACTAGACAGATGTGGGTTGGGGTCGACTGGAATGTCCTGGGCTTTCTCAAAAACTGTTTGCTTGTCAAATGTCAGTTAAGAAATAGTTTGAGTGGGCTGGGGTGGTGGTGGGGGCTGCTCAGTGGTAGAGTGCTTGCCTAGCATGAATGAGGCCATGGGTTCAACCCCATTGCCATGTTTCTGAGTGTCAGTGGCCAGCAGGAATCACTCACCTATCTTAATGATTTTTTTATTCTGTAGGGTTTGAAATGTGTGCCAGGATCACCTAGTGTGCAAGATGGCGTTCACATACAAGATGGCTGTAGAAATGTCAAAGTGGATCCCTACAGTGTGGACTCAAAGGATCGACTTAAAGGGAACCATAGGGTATGTCATCAGAATTTGTCCTATATCGCAGCATATCTTTTTTTTCTTCTTATATTCTTATATTTTCTTTATTCATTAAATAATTTTTTGATTAAAAAATCAAATATGATAATTAGGAGAGAAAGTAGTATAATAACATATAATATATACATTGCCTAGATTTTTAAATTTACATTACCATATTTGCTTCATTTATTTATTTTTTTGAATTATTTAAACACTTTATAGACATCATACTATTTTACTTTTAAATCCATATGTACATCTAAAAAATGATCTCATGTTTTCTTACCTGTGCCATTTATATTATCTGTGATTCAGGTAGGAAATGACTGGCTTAGACACAAAGGACCAATTGCTTCCCAAATTGTATTATTAACTGATACATTGCTTTACCTGGGGTAGAATCTTTAGTAGCAAGTTTTAGCACATGAGAAAATTTTGGTTAAAGTTTTTTTTTTAGAGTATTCTGGAGAATTGCTTCTGCTGAGATGGTGAAAGGGAAGTGAAGAGAAAGAAGAAAACTAAGGGTAAAGAACTTAAATTATAGTCTCACTCAAATATCCTGACAACCTTAGATAAGTGTGAAGAAACCCAAGGAGGAGGAGAAGGAAAATCACCCAGGAGGCCAAACAAACACTCATTGGACAGGCAACTACAAAGACAGTCTCAGGCAGAGGGCAGGGGCCTCATATTTCCCCATTCTCATGATATTTTCTTTCATTTATACCCCAGTCTCTTCTCTGATCTCAGAGGGGGTCTGCTTCTCAGGGTGTTACAGGAGGGTGGGGGTGTTCTTGGCCTAAATGATAAAAAAGAATTTTGGTATGGGCCAGTCAGAGGCATGGACATAGATTTGTTCAGGAAAGTAGGTACATATTCAAGAAAGAATGGGGGAAATCTCAAGAGAGAGATGCTTTGGGTATAAAGGAAGAAATACACGTTCAAGGGAGAACATGGGTCATCTCGAGTAAGAGATGTGCTTTTGGGTTCCTGGCTCTTTTTTTATAGAAAACCGGCAAGGGGTAGGAATGGAAATGTATATAGGAATGATATCAGTACAGTGATCTCAAGATGGGTTCTGGTGATCTGGTCAGTCTCAGGATCTTCAAGCTCATAAAGTCTTCATTATCTGAGAATACCAGAAAGTCTCCTAAATTACAGGTTCCTCAAGGTATTCCATTTCTCTTTGCCCAATTGACTTATTGGTGTACTAATCAACAGTATACAGGTAGATTTACAGATTTTCTAGGAATTTGGAAGTAACAGGTCTGGAATGGAGATGGTTTTAGGAGGGTAACAGAACTGGAAATATATGTGGAACTTCTGAATTAAACTTTTTCTTTGTCCTTCCTCTATGTCTCCTTTCTACCTATTTCTTATTTCTCCTGTCTTATTTCAAGGGGATCATGAGAAGTAATATGTGTTTAAGTAACTTCTTGAGATCCACCTAGGTAAAGGACCAAACAATGTCTTAGGAATGAGGTCATCTAACAACATAGCTGGATTCACTGAACAAGCATTGAAAAGCAAAATAACCAACTATTCAGCAAGAGAAAGGAAAAGGTATTAGTAGAATGACTAGGAGAAACTCAAAAAACAAAGAGATTAATATGTTCAATTCCTATACCTATGCCTGAATTAATAGTTCCTTTTCATAACTTCCTTCTTTGGTTGATGTGCTGACCACATATAGTCAAGAAGAATAACTCATCTGAAAAGAACTTCTCATGTTTTTCCTGAAATAATTTAAAAAGGTAACAGAAGGGAAGAAAATATATTTCCTTTCTTCATCCTAGGTTCATGGCCTAGGCCCCTAACAACAAAAGATATATTCACAAGAGAAAAGGTCACAAATTGATTTGGTATGAGTTTTCTGGACTTGGACATGGGAGCCTTCATAAGGAAATGAAGATTCCAAGAAACCATTAAACTCGAGTGGTTTTTTAAATAGTAGGTTTGATAAAGAGTGAACAGTCATTGGAGAACTGTGATAAGAGTGTGAGGTAAGTGTAATAAACTGGGGGAAACTTAGCCAGGCCCATTTGTTAATTTTCTTTCTGCTATTTGGGGTTAAGAATTTTCTTTTCTTTTTCTGGGTATAGGGAGGGCAGCTCTCACAGAAGGATTTTATAACCTGCTTAAAAGAAAGTTCAGAAAATCTTCCTAGGTTTTATGATTTGCTTTATGGAAAAGGATGGGGGATGGTCAGAGACACCTGGCACATGTTCTCTCTCAAATTCCTTCAGCTTAAAATATTCAGTATTTTAAGGTGCCAAGGTGCCATATTTTGATATAGAAAGTTCTGAGCCTTATTACTATATTATTAGTTTTGTTCAAAAATTTAAAGCATCACTAACTGAAGTGGTTAAATAAGATCAGTTAAATATGACTCATACTATGATTTTGAAGTTATCAGGAATCTGCTCTTTGAGAAGGTAAACTCCTTTAAATTAGTAATAACCAGTCAATTGCCTGTTTCTTGGTTAGGGTCAGTACTTATGAGATGGGATTTATCACAGTTTACATTTCATGGTATGGCTTGATTTTAAGACAGCACATTGTAAGTGAGTAGACATGGGCCTTCCAGCAGACTGACTGGTTTGTGTCCTGGCTCCACTACTTTACAGTTGTGTGATTTTTGGCGAAATTACTTCTCTGTTCCTCACTTTACTCATCTGTAAGATGGGAGTAGGTAAAGTCCTCTAGTAGAGGGTTATTTTGAAGATTAAGTGAATATTTATATATGACTTAGAATAGCACCTGGCACATGGCCAATCAGGATAACTTTTATGCTCTTGAGAACAATCATGATCCAACTTTAATTTGGCAGGCAGCTGCTTACTTGCCTTTGTCAGTTGTACTGATGGGAGAAGCTTGAACATGTAGAAAAATCTTTCCTTAAGGACTATTTGTCTGGTTTGTAGTGAAGTCAGTGTAACCCTTGTGTCCCTAGGCTACATCATAATAAGAACACTTTTTGTGGTGATGCTGTAGGTACTTTATATAAGTCATTTAATTAAACTTTCACAAGGAAGTGCTGCTTATTCCCATTGTTAAAATAATTAATTGAGAATTCATTAGATTGAGGTCCCTTTGTTCCTACATGTGCAAACTAAAACCTAACTTATATGGTCAAATCCTAGCAAAATGAAACTTACACCTCACTAGGAAAGGACTAGATGAATCCTTGGGTAACTGCAAAAATTAATGAATACCTGAAAGAGTACACAACAGCTGTTGTGTCCCTCAAAAGTTTATGTGTTGGACTCCAGCATATAGGCAAAGCAACAACTTTCTCAATAGGACCCCTAAAGCTCAGGAAATAATGCCAAGAATTAATAAATGGGATGGCAACAAATTAAAAAGCTTTTGCATAGCGAAGAAAACAACAAGGACTGTGAAGAGAGAATCTATAGAATGGGAGAAAATCTTTTCTAGTTACTCTTGCTAGAGGATTAATATCTAGACTATATAAAGAACTCAAAAAACTTAACACCAAAACCCCAAATAACCCAAGTAATAAATGGGTAAATGATTAAACATACTTCTCAAAAGAAGAAATACAAATGGCCAACAAATATATGAAAAAATGTTTAATAGCATTAGCAATTATGGAAGTGCAAATCAAAACTATACTGAGATTTCATCTCACACCAGTCAGAATGGCAGTCATCAAGAAAAAAATAATAATAAATGCTAGAGAGAATATGGAGTAAAAGGAACATTTTTACACTTTGGGATTGTAAAGTACAACCACTATGGAAATCAGTATGGAGGTTCCTCAAAAGACTAGGCATGGAACCATCATATGACCCAGCTACACTACTGGTTGGTATTTATCCTAAAGAATTAAAATCGTCATACTACAGTGAAACATGCATACCCATGTTTATAGCAGCATGGTACACAATAGTCAAACTGTGGAACCAGCCTAGGTGTCCCCTGATGAATGGTTAAAGAAAATGTGGTATAGAGACCATTATGTTAAGTAAAATAAGATGAACTCAGAAGGTCAAGGGTTGTTTTTCTCTCATATGTGAAGCTAGAGAGGAGAAAGGAATAAAAGGAGTGTGTGGGAATCTCATGAAAATCAAAGGGAGATCAGTAGATTGGGTGGAAGGCTGGGAGGGAAGGGGGAAGTGCTGGGGAGTGATATTGACCAAATTATAATGTTATATTGTATGCATGTATGAATATGTAAAAACAAATCCCATCAGTATGCACAACTATAATACAACAATAAAAAATGTTGGAGGGAAAAATAACCACCAAAAACCAAAAAAAAAAAAAAAAAAAAAACAACAACCCCAAACAAACAAACAAACAAAAAAACCCCAAAATCCAAAAGTTCCTGTGTTCGCAACTTAATTCTTCAATATGGTAGTGTTGCCAACTAAGGTTGACAGCCTGGAATAAACCTAGGGATCCCTAGGGGTTTAATCCAGGCTGTCAACCTTAGTTAATGTTGCCTTGAAGAGAGTAAAGTGGTCAGTACCCTGAGCATGAGATCCCTACCCTTCCCTGAGCATCTAGTAGGATCATTCAAGGGCTTTCTGCCACAGAAAGCAAGAGGGTATGGAGGTCGTCGGATACCAAGCTTCCTGCCACTGTCTCCTGGCTCTAGCAGTAGTGACTTGGGTCAGGGTGGGGAAGAGCAATTCCTTCTTCATCCATGGATGCCCCATGTCCAACCAGTCCCAGCTTCTCTATGAAAACTTTCTTTATCAACATGGCTTTTTAAAGTCTGTTCATTGATCAGCAGGTTCTTCTCTAGAGTTAACTGCCTCCATGGTCTGGTGAAAACCTTTTTGAGCATATGACCCATGACCTCAGAGTCACTCTGAGGGCCATGATTGAGCTTACCTGTCTGCCAGCAGTGGTCAGTTGATAGTTATGGTAATTGAAGCTGAAAGGAGTTGGGGTTCTCAGTTCTTTTTTGTAAAGCTTCAGGGCTTCTTATACAAATTTACCCACCGGCTTTGGGAATCTCTAAGCTTATTCTGATAATGGAATGTGGGTTGGGTGAGACACTTGGGCCCTGATCCCCGTTCAGTGTCTGCTGAGTGACTCTGGGGCCATTCTGGTGATAGTCCAGGAAAAGCAAACTTCAAGGCAACTCAATGTCACTACAGTTAGCAACCAGATAACAAGTAGCAATTTCCAAATGGCTAATCTTTCAATAAAAAATATTTGAAATTCCATTTTGCCTAGCATTGTGCTAGGATAGCAGTCTTCAGTTTGTCTGAAGACCCCTTTAGTCTTAAACATTATTGAGTCTCCTTGCTTTTGTTGATGCAGTTCATATCTATTAATATTAATCCCGTTAGAAAATAAAACTGAGGAATTAAAAAAATTATACATTAATTCAGCATAGTAATTTATGTGTTAATAGAATTAACATACTTTCATGAAAGCTATTTTTCAGAACGAAAAAAGAAGTCACCTTGTTTTACATTTTAACCATTTTTTTTAATATTTGGCTAAATAGAAGACAATTGGATTTTCCATATCTACTCTTCCTTAATCTGTTCTGATATTATGCTTTTGGAATAGCTACTCTGGGGTATTTTCACATTCTGTGTGTGGAAGATTTTAGAGATAGTAAAATACCATCAAGTCACTGGGTGTTAGCTGTTTCTATACAAGGCTGCTGATACAGGAAGTAGCAGGACATTCCTCCTGTGGGGCTTATCAGCCTTCTCTGAATCAGACACACCCAGGACTCAGCCCACCCAGAGACAAAATGTTTTCCCACTCAGAGTTTCAGAAATAACATTCTCACAGAAACTTATATGAAAAAGCTTCATAATTTCACCAAATACCAAAACAAATCTGACTCCATACTAGATAGCTTTCAACTTTGCAAAAAATTCTGAGTTGTAGATGAGCCTATATGACATTATAAAATAATTTTCTACCTACCCACATTCATTTTAATCTGTATGTCTTTGAGAAGTAGGTATTATGAAGTTCATAGAGATTAATGGACAAATGACTGCCAAATGCCAAATGGTGGTGAAACTGGGGACTCAGTCCCGGTTTTCTGATCCTAAAGGCAATAGCTTTGTTCATTACATTACAGCGCCTCTGACTGGCTTCTCTCACACTCATGGGGCTCTAAAGAAGAGGGTGAGAGGAAAGATGTATCTGATATATCACTCCTGTAGGGTAGAGGGAGGAAAGAATATAGAGGAAAGTTTTTACTTGGCTGCCAGCCCACACAGCTGTGGAATCTATTGCCTATATGGATCATGGTGTCCTGGGAGGTGGAATGGGAAAATGTAGGACATTAGAACATTGGCGGTGTTGGAAGATTAGGAATCTTAAGTCAGTTTTCTCTTTCACATTTTTATTCAATTTTGTCTATGTCTGTAATGTGGTTTCTTCAGAAATTTCTGACAAAGAACCCAAAGATAGAAAATTAGTTTAGCATTAGACACTATTATGATACTATTATGAGAATGCCTCCAAATAAAGTTGAAGATTTTTTTCTTTATGTTGCAAGAATCACCCTAGGTCTTGAATTACCAGCCACATCCAGAATAGTGAAGGGCACAGGTGATTGATTATTGAGTTTTCCATTTCTTTTCAGATAGCTCTTTGTTATTTTACAAAAAAAAAACACTCAGAAACAAGTATTTTGCTTTCTGCAGTGTGGTTTATTTACTCTGGTGGTTAAATGACATCTCAGTCATTATCTTAATTGACCTTTCTGGAGCACAAAATAGTGTAAAAAGTCCTCCTTTGGTTTTCCTTGGGTTTCATGATACTCACTTTCCTGGGATCCTTCCTCCTTCTCCATAATCTGCTTTTAGACTGCTGTTCTTGGTTAGTTCTTAAATTGTGATGATTCCTGAAGCGCTCTTCTGTTTTCCTTAATTCATTCTTTCTAGCCAATTGTCCATTCTCTTGGCTTCCATGTCTACCTGTTTGCTGGTATCTCTAAAAACTACTTTAGGTCTACATTTCTAACTGGCTCTGATCTATCATTTTCCTTTTAGAGGTCTCACAGGCCCATGAAACCAAATATGTTCAAAATGAAACTCATTTTTACTGCTGTCTCCAATTAGTTTCTATTCTGCTTACCATTCTCTTTCCTTGCATCCCACACAACAAACCATACTAAATGCCTTTCAATTCCTGGAATGAACCCTTTTATTTGTCTTGCTTCCTGATTGAACAAGTGCAGTTTCTTTCCTTGTAATATCTTCTCACCTTTTTAAAAATGTTTGTGCCTGCCTAATTCACTGTTCAAATTTAAGCCTTAATATCAGACCCCAAGGAAGTCACTTCAGGATCCCAAAGGAGGGGTCCATGTGCTGCTGCCTCCATGTGCTCACATATTACACAAGGCTTTACCTTGGCCTTTACCATAGTGTTGCAATTGCTTTTTTACTCATCTGTGTCTCCATATGTGGTATAATCTCATTTAGGGCAGGAACTATGGCTACCTTGTTTGCTGAACCTTCTTTACCATGGTTATATTTCCCAACATCTAGCACTATTTTGAGGATACATTATAAGTGACATTGGACAGGTTATTTAACTTCTTTGTGTCTTTCAATTTATCAAACTGTGAAATGGGAATAGAAATAATATGTATCTCATAGTGTTGCTCCTAAGAGAGTCTATATATTCAGAATTTAGGGTTGAACACTAAGGAGTTGTTTCCATAATCATGTCTAAACAAATCCTGTCATGTGACTTTGGAAATCTCCCACCTTGACTTTCTCACCTCAGAGTTCATGTACAGGCCACAAAGCCTGATGGCTAAAATGTGAATTCTGAAACTATGATGCCAGGTTCAAATATGAGCTTTTTCATTACTTGGCTGTTTGATCTTGGTCAAGTTATTGAGCTGAAGAGCCCGTTTGTAAAATGGAAATAGAAGTTGTATCCATCTTGTAGAGCTGTTGTGTCCCTGACACATATTAAGGACATTATAAATGTTTCTTAAATATAGAAAAAAATTCAGAGAGGAGGAGTGAAACATGTGGACATTTGACATTATATGACAGTTGATATGGAATGACTTCTCCCTGTGTTATGACTCCAATCAAACTCCAGAGCAGATTGACTTTTTTTTCCCATTTATCAGCTGTCCACACCTACCCCAAATAAGTTCTAAAACCTTATAATTCTTAATGTGTGTTAGCCTGTACTCTAGGGAATTCAATGTCTGTGAAGAGGGTTGCATCAGTATGGTAACTTTCAGGTCAGGATCCACATGATTGTTACTATTTGCAATGCCATCGAATGTGACAAATGGTAGCAGGTGTAGGGGATGGATAGATTTGAAGGGACCAACACAAATGTTCTCTCAGTAGATGTGAACTTTGTGTCTGAGACCTGGCAGACTTTGAGATTGTTTCTGACAGTAGGAAGAACAACTGCCCTTTGCCTAAACTCTTGTCACACTGAATCTGAAGGTAATGTTGACATGTTTGTGATAGCTCAGTTTATTTCCCTTGGAAAGTACAAATGCCTATAATTAGCCTCCAGTTATTCAGCATGCAGCTTCTCTTCTTTTTTCCCTCCTACTGTCCATCTTTTGATAGTTTTTATATCAAGTAGCCAACATAAGTATGTCCTTTTCATTATTCACTAACAGCCCTGGAGAAAAATATTTTAGTTCGGGAGACTATAACACTGGATAAAACAAAGAATTTTGTAGTCCCTTTAACAAGGGACTACACTGTTTTGTAGTCCCTTGTTAAAGAAAAATATTATTCAATGGTACTTGTTAAAGCATAGTAAGAAAAACTGTTCTGGTTCATCATGATAGGAAGAGGGACCTCTACCATGGAATTTATCAGCAGGGAAAAGATTGGGCTTAGCTCTGAATACTGCAGGGGTAGCTGAGAATTTATAGCCATAGAGCAGGGTGGGGATCAATGAATGGAAAATTATTAAGGGAAACATCTAGCATAAGGGGAGATGACTTAAAAGGAGTCTTACTGAAGACAGGCCAGGGTGATCACCTGGCATATAGAAGAGGATAAGGGGCCTGATCAGCTATCTAGACTAACCAGATATTAAGAGTTGGTTTTTTAAAAAAAATTAAACTGATTTAGAAGAATACTTTGCTAAAACTAATTTTATAAGGATGTTCAAAGGAGAAAGTTTGGTGAAAGAGGATCTTTGTCACCTACATACCCTCACCAAACCCCTTTAGAGTCCAAACCCCTAGTACTTTGAAATGACACCTTACTTGAAGTTAGGATCTTTTCAAACACAATATAATAAAAATGGGATTATTAGGGTAAGCCCTCATCCAATATGATTAGTGTCCTCAACAAAGAGTACTTCCTGGGCTGAGTGCTTATTGTATTGAAATTCTGGGCCTCTTTAGCTGCCTGGTATCTTTCAGAGAGGGTATTAGGCCCAGAGGGGAAGGAAGGTATTTCCCTGGCCACTTATTTTTAGCCGGGCTCTAGAAAGTTCTTGCTGCTTCTACTGGGATTACTCAACCCAGAAATTTTATATTCCAACGCCCTGATTATTTCCCTCAAGGAATCAATTTCCCTCAAGTATCTAAAATGATATTTATCGTTTTTCTTTTTCATTGTCTGTTTCCCACCTGGGATATAGCTCTGTGGGGACAGAGATTATTAGTAGTATTTTAAAAAATTTACTGCTGTATTTTAGCACCTTGACAAAGTAGGTTCTCGATAAATATTTGTAGAAGAAAAGAGGAAATGTTGAGAGGTATAAAAGATGTTGGCAACTGTAAGAAGGATGTGAGAGCAGACTAACTTTTAAAATATTCTGTATATTTTGGCAAGAGGACCAAGATTTATTTACTACTTTATTTCCTGTACATTTATTGAGTTTCTCTTCAAGCCAGACACCATGTTATGGCTTGTGAATTTAAAGTAAGATGCAGCTTTTGTCTCCAAAGGGCCTGTGTTTAGTTGAGACCAAACTAATGATCTGTGTATTCTTGTATAATCTCAAACCCTGGCCAAGAACAAGAGGTTGCTACATGAAACACTGAAAAGATGACCCGATCCAGGGCAATGTGTCCCACTCCTCAACTTTGAACTCATCCAAAGAGATCAAAACTAAGTAAAAGTAACTGGTTCTTAACAATTTTAAGCAAGAATTCTGTTTGCATGACTACCTATAAAGGGAGTTCTAAAAATCTTAAGGTTTTTTACTTAAGTAGAAGACACAATGACTAGTATAATAATGTCCCCCAGGAAGAAAAGGTGAATGAATTCCTTTTTCCTTGCCATATTTCCACAAATACATGTCAGGTAATGATTATATGTCTAGGCTAGAGATAACAAGAGTCAGACAAGACAAGATCCTTTCCTGGAGTCTATTGTGAAGGAAGATGTGAAAACTATTGTAAAACAGTAGTAAGAGGGTTGCATCAATGAACCAAGGGAGAAGGTGCTGGGGGACGTGGGAAGGTAACTCTCATCTGCAGTGGAGGCAGTGAAGGTTTTCCAGAGAAACTGGGATTTGAGCTGGGCCCGGTTGGCCAACCAGGAGGAGGGCAGCCCTGCTACAAAGATGAACATGCAGTGTGGCATGGCATGTTTGAGGATTTACAAGAAGTTTTATTTTGTTGACACCAAACATAAAAGGGATGAGAGTTATATAAAAAAGTAAATTGTGTTGAAATATACAAAATAAGTTAACAGTTTTTACCTTGTGATACTAAGATCATTTATTTCAATTTCAATACCATCTGTAAACAATCTTTCTATATTTGAATGGCCTCTATGAAAATAAAAAAGGAAAGAACCTTAAATAAAAAAAGTAAATTGTGAACTCTAGGACCAGACTGTGAAAGGTCTGCTGTGTAAGGAAGGGTGTTGGTCTTTTATTACCTCAAGTTCTGGTTTTCTATCTTTGAGAAGGCTTATCAGGAGAACTTTTATGGAAGACCTATACCTAGCTCTGTCCCAGAGATTCTAATTCAATAGGTGTACAGTGAGGCCTGATCATCAAAAATATTTTTATTTTTGCAATGGTAGGGAATGAACCCAGTACTTTGCACATGCTAGGCAAGTGCTCTACCACTGAGATACTCCCCAGCCCCACATCAAAATTATTCTTAAACTTTTTATTGGAATATATAATACATTCATGTGTAACCTCTACTCCAGTCAAACTGGCTGGAATCCAGTTTTTAAAAAAATTTTGCCAGTGTCTCTTCTGTAAATGCTGTTCATAGAATGTAATCATTTTTTACATTGTTTCTCTAACTCTGAACTGGCTGTTGTTAGGCTGGAATTTGGGCAACTATATGACGGGGAGCGGAGCAACTGAGGCAGAGGGCAGTGCGCCGGACCAATCACTGACCCTTACTTCCACCTGTCACTCAGCAGGACCCCCACTATTCCTGCCTATGAAGACCCTGGGCAGCTGGGGCCATGTGTGATTTTCTCCGGCTCTCTACCCTGACCTGTACCCCAGGGGGCTGGGAATTTCGCCCAGAGCCAAATTCCAATAAAGCTTGTTTCCGCTGCTTTCTGTCTGATTTTATTTGGCCACCAGCCCTGCGGAGCTTACAACTATCATAAGTCAAATCTAGCATTGTTTCCTTTAGGAAGCTTCCCTGACATTTCATGACAGAGTTGAGTCCTTTCCCACGTTTCCATAGCATCTTGTACATAATTCACAATGATTGGTGTCCACTTGACTTAAGTTTTGATCTTGAGCAGAATGCCTATAGTCACTTATGCCACCTAGACTGAATCCAATGAGGGTGGCAAAATTGGGCTCTCTTATCAGAGGGGCATAGTGGGGATCAAAACAACACAAGTACTTTTTAAATTGTGTATAAACTTATATTGTTCCCAGATATAGTTAAGGTGGTTGTCTTTCTGTTAGACGGTGAGTTCCTTAACAGAAAATATTGTGTGGTATTAATCTTTGAATACTGTTCCAAATTAAGTGCTGGAATTTGCTTGAGTGAAGGATTTCTACCCTCAGACTTAAAGATATGAGTTTAATTTTGAGATCTATTATAAGTAGCATTCATTTTTTCCTATAATGTTTCTGCTTTATTCTGTCAAGTTCCCAGGACTTTAAGGATGAAAGATTTTTTTTCTTTCTTTCTTTTTTTTTTTTTTTTTTTTTTTACAATAGCTTTTGAAATTGTCACCAACCAGAAAAAGTCTTTGAGAATCTTTAAATCAGCTCCTCTCCATTTGACCTCCTGAGGAAGGCATGGTAGAATGTAAAGGTCAGTGGTGGGAGGGCAGCAGACCATGCAGCTGGAATCCAAACCCAGTGACCCCAAGGACAAGCACCCTCTGTGCTCGGTAGAATTCAGGTTGGCAACAAGGAGGAAAGTAGAGGTTCGTGGACTTAGAGTGAGGTGCTCAAAACATTTTTAATGCATTGGATTGACTGGCCACTGCGGAGGTAGGAAATTCTTTAATTCTGCTAAAGTGCTTTAATTCTGCCCATTTCCTGAACTTCCTCTGAGAATTGCTTTTAACTTATATTTAAAAGTTGGAGGGAAAAAATAGCTGACAGTCAAGGAGCTGTACATTTAAGTGTCAGTTTATAAGCAATATTTCTAAGTCTTAGGTCATTTCAAAGTTGCCATTTAATAGATATCCTAGTGTTTCCCTGGAGAGTAGAATGTTTTCCATTAAACTTTTACTCCTTCAAGGGTAAACTTGGATTTGGTTTTATAAACAGTAATGATTTTTTTTCACAAAGTATGTTTTGCTTCTACCTAGGATGGTATGATTAATAAAATAAAGTTTTTATGTTCTATCATTCCAGGAATAAACCCTATTTTCCTGTAGCTTTCATTCCTATTGTAAACCAGCTAGGTCCTTGTTATAACATTATGCAATTGATTGCTATTTTTATTTAGCCATAGTAAATGGCACAAATGCTTTACCCTGAGGGATGAAAGAGAAGAAAGAGAAGCAGGAGTAGAGAAGAGAAGGTAGAGAGACATTTGCTGGGGCTCCCTAAAGAGGCTATCTTCAATATCCACATATCCATTGGTACTCTGGGGAGGAAGATGGAGGAGATGACTGAGTTTTTTTCATTGAAATGGCCATTTCTGTAGAAGTTTACTCTGCATGATCAAAGCACTCTTTCCAGGTGTTCTGGTTTGGATATGAGGTATTCCCCCATCCCCCAAGCTCCTATGTTAATGCAGGATATTCAGAGGTGAAATAATTGGATTGTGAGAACTGTAACCTAATTAGTTCATTCTAGTTTGAATAAACTCTGTGGTGACTGTAGGTAGGTGGGTCAGGGCTGGAGGAGGTGGGTCAATGGGGGCACATTCTGGAAGGGTTCTTCTTCCCTATGTCCCCTCCCCATCCTCTCCTTCATGGATGCCATGAATGGAACAGATTCTTTCCATCATGTCCTTCTGCCATGAAGTGCTACCTCATCTTGGGTCCAGAGCATTGGACTCTGAAGCATGGACTGAACCTCTGGAACTGTGAGCCAAAGTAAACTTCTGTTCCTCTAAGTTGTTCTTGTCAGGTATTTTGGTCACATTGACGAAAATACACCAGTGCTTGCCTCAGTCCTCCTCTCTTTTTCTCCTTACTTCCCCCATGCTCTAAAACTCATCTGGGAAGTTTGGACTACTAGATTTCTTATTTACTTCAGTGGAAATAGTGCCATAGTGGCCTGACATCTGTTTACCACTCTACCACCCTGGGTAGCACCTTTGTGTCATTTTCCTTTGGAGTGAGGAGGCAGATGACCAACAATCCTACTTACTTCCATCTCACTCTTCTAAGACCTGAGGCTGACTTATATAGGAAAGAGTCCAAATTCTTGAGCATGGGATACAAATAGGCAGCATTAATGCAAGTGATATTTTGGGAAAATAATCTGGCAGCAGAGACTAAAGAAATAAAGTAAATTAGCCGCTGATTAGAGCAGTTTGGTACTATATTGGCCTCAACTGGGAAGGCACTATGCCAGGACTATTACTGAGAGAGAATTTGAACAAAGAATATACACTCAGAGCCTAATTAGGAGCCAAGTCCTGTGCCAAGTGCTTTACACACACAGTCAGCTCCATACTTTTCTGCTGTAGCACTTTTTACAACTGGCACTATGTATTTGTGGGGGTACATGCTTTGATGTTTGCTTTTATCCACTAAATTTTTTTTATATTGCTGGGACATAGTAGATTTTCAAAAAGGTTGTTCAATGACTGAATGATGATGATCTAGTTAGGACTCCTGCGGAACCTAAACTAATGAAGAGAAAATTCATGAAATTCTAGGAAAACCAGAATAACCTGGATACAGAAAGAGGCTAAGCAGGGCAGCTCTGAGAATTTTGGGATTCTATTGTCACCGGAGAAGCTGGCCTTTAATGTGAATCAGTTCACAGTGATTCTGTGCTGTGGCTCTCTGTTTAGATTGTTGAGCGAGATTCTAGTTGCTTACTTGCTGTAGGTACCCCCATAATCTAATCAGCTAGGGTAGGTACAGTGGCACATACCTGTAATCCCAGTGGTCTAGGAGGCTGAGGCAGGAGGATGGCAAGTTCAAAGTCAGACTCAGCAATTTAGTGAGGCCCTAAGGAACTCAGTGAGCCCCTATCTCAAAATAAAACATAAAAAAATGGGTTGGGAATGTGGCTCAGTGGTTAAGCGTCCTGGGTTCAATCCCCAGTATTCCTCCAATAATAATAATAATAAATAAAATAAAGAATCCCACTGAGACCCTCTAAGGATAGTTAACTTCTAAGAGAGAGCAAATAAGGATTAGTGTAATGAAGAATTTGAAATTTGGGAAGAAATGATTTTGATAAGTTCTAAGTGTTCATAAAATGATTTGATCCTCAATTTTAACAGTTTATTCATGTAGCCAAGCAGATTTGGCACCATCTCCTTATAGGCCTTTTTTTTTTTTTTTTTTTAAATCTCTTCTGTTCCACTGGTTGTGAAGCCCAGAGATTCCATTTTAAGGTCAGTGTTTCATCACCACAGTCCTGTGTAATAGGGAAGTGATGAGTTAAACCATTTAGCTGTTCATGGTCCCTGACCTAATCAATCACTCTGCTACTGCTTTTGAAGGGATAAGGTGAAAAGTGTAATCACCAGCTGCTGTAGCAGGGCAGCCAGGCAATTTTTGTGTTTATGGATCTATATAAATCGAAGGTCACTGATTTTTTTTTCACATTTAGCAATGCATTCTAACCCGAAACACTTATTAAAAATTGGTGCTGATCTTAATCCCAAAACACACAACCCTGAATGCCATAGATATTTTCCTATGCTTTACTTTTCATATTTAGATCAACAATTCATCTGGAGTTGATTTTTGTGTTAGGTATAAAATAGTGGTCAAGATTCCCTTTTCTTCCCGGCATATGGATAATCAATTGACCCAGCACCATTTAGGGAAAAGGCCACTTTCCTCACTGTTTTATTTTGTCACCTTTGTCAGAAAACAAGCATCCACATGTGTCTCAATTTTGCAGGGGACTCTGTTGTATTCTGTTGGCCTGTTTTTCTATCCTATGTTAATACCATATGCTCTTAATTACCGTAGCTTTATAATAAAATTTTTTTTTTCTTCAAATTTTTTTTTTAGCTTTTTTTTTTATTGTAAACAAATGGGATACATGTTGCTTCTCTGTTTGTACATGGCGTAAAGGTATACCATTTGTGTAATCATAAATTTACATAGGGTAATGTTGTTTGATTCATTCTGTTATTTTTTCCCTTCCCCCCCACCCCTCCCACCCCTCTTTTCCCTCTATACAGTCCTTCCTTCCTCTATTCTTGCCCCCCTCCCTAACCCTAACTCTAACCCTAACACTAACCCCTCCCACCCCCATTATGTGTCACCATCCACTTATTAGCGATATCATTCGTTCTTTGGTTTTTTGAGATTGGCTTATCTCACTTAGCATGATATTCTCCAATTTCATCCATTTGCCTGCAAATGCCATAATTTTATCATTCTTTATGGCTGAGTAATATTCCATTGTATATATATACCACAGTTTCTTTATCCATTCATCAATTGAAGGGCATCTAGGTTGGTTCCACAATCTGGCTATTGTGAACTGAGCAGCTATGAACATTGACGTGGCTATATCTCTGTAATATGCTGATTTTAAGTCCTTTGGGTATAGGCCAAGGAGTGGGATAGCTGGGTCAAATGGTGGTTCCATTCCAAGTTTTCTAAGGAGTCTCCATACTTCTTTCCAGAGTGGCTGCACTAATTTGCATCCCCACCAGCAATGTATGAGTGTACCTTTCTCCCCACATCCTCGCCAACACCTGTTGTTGCTTGTATTCTTGATAATCGTATAATAAATATTGTATATAAGACTTTCAGTTTTATTCTTTTTCCCTTAAAACAAAAAGAATATATTATTGATTATTAATCATTTACATAACTTTTGAAAAGGTTGAAAAAATAGACTCCATATTGAATTTCTAGGAATGGTTCATAAAACTGCACCAAAGGACTGGACCCCCAAGAAAGCTTTCTCTTTTTCCTTCAAGGGGAAGCTATGTTTGAAATGGAGAGCTGCCAGTGCAGTTCTGGCTCCAAAGCCATATTGCCTAAGGTACAATTAGGAAGCTGTTTCAGCCAAATCAGGAAGCCATGGTTAGAATTTCTGGCCCCAGAACCAAACCCACGGTTTATAATTGGGAAGCCACCATTATAATCCCTGCTAGCAAAATGATTCCCTCCATCCTACCCTTCTTCCCCACTTACCTTAGTTTACTGAAAACACTGAATGGATCAAACTTAAATTATCTGTCTCTCTTTCTATCTCTCTATGTATTTAACCTGGAAAAGAATTAATAAATTGCCACCTAATTTTAATGCTCTCATGCCATCTTTATTACCAAATCCAACTAATATTTATTGAGTATCTCCTAACATTCTCCCATCACTGTACCATACATTTTAAGCATGAATAAAAATGGAAAGAATTTTACAGTGAATGTTAATACACCTATTACCTAGATTTCACATTTAATATTTTAAAATTACTTTACTACCTAACTATACATGTGTCCATCTCTGTCCATTTATCGGCCCATCACTATTTTTTTTAATGCAGACATTAATATACTTTACCTCTAAATATTTCACTCAGTAGGCATATCATTAGGGCTCAATATTTATTTAGTTATTTCTTGAGGTAAATTTAATATTCAGTGATAATCACAAACCTTAAATGTAACATTTAGTGAGTTTTGGTTAATACATATGCCCAAATACATATCAAGATAATAGCATTACCATCACTTTAGAAAGGTCCCTTAGATTTCCTTCTTAGTCATTTTGTGACACCTCACTATTCTGATTTGTCCCCATAGATTATTTTTGCCCTTCCAAAAATCTTACACAAATGGGTTCATACTGTATGTATTCCTTTAAGAATCTTATTATTTTAGAATAATTTATTGTATTTTAGAATAATTATAGGTTAATAATTGTTGATTCTAAGTTGTAAGAAGTAATACAGAGAGATTCAATATACAGATGCTTCTTGGCTTATGATGAAGTTACATCCTGATAACCCCTTTGTAAAGTAAAACAAAAAGACACACATACACAAATTGAACTGTCCTAAGTCAAGGACCATCTGTACTCTGCATTGAGTTGCTCCGCATGCTATCATTTTGTGTAACTCTTATACACTATCTGTTATGGTTGGCTATGAGGTGTCTCCCAAAAATCTCACATGTGAGACAATGCAAGAAGGCTCACAGGGGAAATGATTGGGTTGTGAGAGTATTAACACAACCAGTTAATTAATACCCTAATAAAGATTAACTGTTAACTGTAGGCTGGTAGGGTGTGACTGGAAGAGGGGGGACATTGGGGGCATGGCTTTGGGTATAAATATATTTGGATCTGGTAAGTGGAGACCTCTCTCTCTGCTTCATCATGTAAACTGCTTCCTTCTGCCACAGTCTTCTGCCATGTTTTTCTGCCTCATCTCGAACCCTGAGGAATGGAGCCGGTTACCTATGGGATTGAGATCTTGACCGTGAACCCCCAAATAAACCTTTCCTCCTCTACAGTTGTTCAAGTTGGGTCCTTTAGTCACAGTGATGAAAAAGCTCACTATCAAAACCAGGAAATTGACATTGATATAATCCATCCACCTTATTCACATCTCACCAGTTTTTCATGCACTTATTTGTATGTGTTTGTATGTATTTTTAACTCTAGACAGTTTTATCACATGTAGATTCATGTGACCAGCACTCTAGTTAAGATACTGAGAAGTTCCATCCCACGGATACTTTGGGTTATTCTTTTATAGCCACAGCAACCTCCTTCCTTCCCTCACAACCTTTCAAACTTTGGCAACCATGAATCTTTTCTTCATCTTTATAATTTTGTTTTTTAATAATGGCATGTAAATGGGATCATGTAAAATGCAACCTTTTAGGACTGGTGTTTTTCACTCAGCATAATTCTCTAGAGATTCTTCCAGGATATCCAGAGAATGCCTCAATAGTTCTTTATCGCTGAATAGTGTTCCATGGTGTGGTTGCACTAATCTGCAACTCATTCTTCAGAGGACATTTTGGTTGTTTCTAGTTTGGGGCTATTATGGGGAAAGCTTCTGGGAATATTGATATACAGGTTTTTTTTGTGTGTGTGTGAATATAAGTTTTATTTCTCTGAAATAAATGCCTAAGGGTTAAATGGATGCATTATACAGTAAGCAGATGTTAGGTTTTATTTGCTTGGTTTTATTTTGCATTTCTTTCTGTGGTAAAACATAGCATAAAATTTGTCACTTGAAGCATTTTTAAATGTATAACCTAATGGTACTAATTACATTCAAATCTATTCAACCATTATCACTATTCATTTCAAAACCTTTAGTCACCCCAATTAGAAACTCTTAAGCAATAACTTCCTATTTTCCTCTTTTCCTTAGGCCCTGGTAATCTCTAGTCTGCTTTCTGTCTCCATGAATTTGTCTATTCTAGATATTTCATATATGTTGAATCATATAATATTTGTCATTTAGTGTCTGACTTATTTTGCTTAGCATGTTTTTAAGATTCTTCCATGGGATAACATATATCAAAATTTTGTTCCTTTTTATGACTAAAATTCCATATATTATTAATCTATTCATCTGTCATTGATAGAAGTGGGTTGCTTTCATCTTTGGGCTATTATGAATAATGTTGCAATGAAAATTGGCATATAAGTATCTGTTTGAATCCCATTTTCTATTCTATACCTTTTTGGTATATACCTTGGAGTGGAATTGCTGGGCCATATAGTAATTCCATGATTTACTTTTTGAAGAGGATTTTTGTGTGAATCTTAATTTTAATTTCTCAGAAATAAATGTCCAAAAGTCCAAATCCTGAGTCAATTGTTTTCCAGTGATATTCTAACAAGCAATGTATAGTTTCTCTGCATTTTTGCTGGTGTTTGGTATTATTTTTTTAAACATGTGATATTGTATTGCAGTTTTATTTTGCATTTGCCTAATGCCTAATGGTGCAGAATACTTTACCTGTAATTAAATGACATCTGCATATCCCTTTTAATGAAATATCCCTTCATAGCTTTTGACTATTTTAAAATTAGTTTTTAAAAAATTGGTAAGTTAACATGTATCCCATTTGTTTACAATAAAAAAAATTGGTAAGTTTTGAGAACTCTTTGTCTTTTGTTGGTTATTGCTTTGTAAACATTTTCTTTCAGTAGGTAGATTGCCATTTTATCCTCTTCCCGAAGTTTTTCACAGTTTTTTTAAAGTGGTTTTACTGAGAAATAATTCATGTATTATACAATTCACTTACTTAAATTGTATAACTCAACAGTTTTTAATACATTTCAGATAGGTGTAACTACCATCACTGTCAATTAAAAATCAATTGCAGAACATTTTAATGAACTCAAAAAGAAACACTATACCTTTAGCTAACACCCCCTTTCAGTTAACCATTCCTCCCCTTCAAGCAACCACTAATCTACTTTCTGCTTCTATAGATTTCCCTATTCTGGACTTTCATAAATGAAAGGATACAATGTATACAGTCTTATGACTGACTTCTTTCATTTAGCACAATATTTTCAAGATTCATCCAAGTTTGTAGCATATCTCAGTACCCATTCCTGTTTATGATTGGATAGTATTCCATTATATGGGTGTATCATATTTTCTAAACCTACTCATCTATTGATAGATGTTTGGGTTATTTTTACTTTTGATTATTATGAACAATGCTGCTATAAACATTTATATATATGTTTTTATATGGATATTTGTTTTCATATCTTTTGGGTTGGTACCTAGGAGTGGAATTGCTGGGTCATATGGTAACTTTATGTTATCATTTGAGAAAATGCAGACAGTTTTCCAAAGTGGCAGAACAAAAGTTATTGATTTTGATGATGTCCAATTTGTCCATTTTCCTTTTATGAATTATGCTGTTAATGTCAAGGCTAAAAACTCTACATCTTGCTCTATATCTAGAAGAACTTTCTTCTATTTTTTTCTAAAAGTCTATTAGTTTTATGTTTTACCTTTAAGTTCATAAACTGTTTTGAGTTAATTTTTGTATAATGTAATCTTTAGGTTGAGGTTTTTCTTTTTCTTTTTTTCCTTTGGTCTTTGAATGCCTAATTGTGGTAGCACTATTTGTTGAAAGGTTACCCTCCCTGTATTGGATTGCTTTTGCACCTTTGTAAAATGTCAACTTGGCATATTCTTTTGGGTACATTTCTGGGCTCTCTGTTATGTTCCATTGATCTGTATGTCTCTCTGCTCATACCATAATGTCTCAGTTGCTGTAGTTATATAGTAAACTTAACATTGGGTAGAAAAATTCCTCTCACTTTGTTCTTCCTTTGAAAGTTGTTTTAGCTATTCTTTCCCTTGTATTTCCATAGAAACTTTAACATAATTTTGTCTGTATGTACAAAAATCCTTGCTGGGATTTTGATAGGAACTGTATTAAATCTATGATCAACTAAGATATTGAAATGTCAATTCCTGAACATGGTATATATGTCCCCATATATTTAGGTCTTTGATGATTTTGATAGGAACTGTATTAAATCTATGATCAACTAAGATATTGAAATGTCAATTCATGAACATGGTATATATGTCCCCATATATTTAGGTCTTTGATTTTTTAAAAAAATCAGACTTTCGTAATTTTCAGGACACTGACCTGGATATGCTTTGTTGGATTTATGCCTACTTTCTATGAAGTAGCTGTGAATATCATTTTAAAAAACAGGCTTTTTTTTCATGGTCATATTGGTATATAGAAATGTAAGCTGTTAAAAGAGTAATAGCCAGATTAAATTACTGCATGCTTTTGTGTCATAGGATTATTATAGGTTAACATTGAGGAAATAACTCTCTCTGCTTCCTGGAGGTCATGCCCTGTTCTGCTGTCCTCCTGCATGATGTTCTGCCTTACCTTGGGTGTAGAGCAACAGAGATGGCCATCTGTGAACTAAGATCTCTAAAACCATGAACCTCAAAAAAATTTTTTTTGAGAAAATATTTTTCTTTAAGAGGAGTTATTTTAGATTTGTTATTGCATTAAATGCTCCCAATATTACTCATTTAGTATATCAATTTCCCGCAATATTCACTAGAATATTGAAATTAATTTATAAAGAAACATTAATGTTTTCTTTTTGAAGGTTTACTTCTTCTAATGATAAGTTATTATTTTCCATAAGATCACTATGAAATGGAAAATAGAGATATGAGAATTAAGAGATTGACTGAACAATTTGTCCCTGTGGGTCATTTTCTTCAGTTGATTCTTCAATAAATAAATTTGGTGTCATAGATACTACCTTTCCATTGGTTGTTTGGATATTGTTGGTGACCATTCTGCCCCAAATTTACTTCCTATTTTTGCAGTGCATAATTCAACCTGGTTCTGCTGTTCAATGTAATCCATGAACTGCAAGCTACATTTAGCTTCTCCTTAGTTTCCAATATGCTCAGGCTAACCACAATCATACCAACTTTGGTTTTGTGTCACCTCTTGATATGTATATCCAAAACATTGAGTTCTATTAGAACAAATATAAAGGAAAGTAAAAAATGATGAGAGGAGTTCATCACAATTTGATTATATTTGACTGAATTTTTTATATGGTGCATTTGATTTGGAAATAATATTTTCAATTCCCCTTTATTGCATATATCAGAACAATTTCCTACTAACTAACATGATACTTTGGCTTTTGGTTTTAGTGCATTTTAGTATAAATATCCAGGGACAAGTGTTTCAATTGAATACATCTGACATATATATTGTTCAATTAATCTGAAATCAGAGATTGTGTATAATTCACTTCTGTTAGGTATAGTCTTTCTAAATGAATAATCTTAATAAGTTCAAATTCACTTCATTTTACTTTTTAAGACTTTTTATCTGATTTTTATACTTTTTTTCAGATTTTGGAAGTCATTTCTAAACACATCCTCATGCTGTGAACTTTCAAAACACTTGCAGTCTTTAGTGATTTGTTTATGTTTTCCTAAATTATGGTGTCCTATAAGCCCCACCCTCAACAAAAAAGGTGTTATAATAATGTCTATATCCACAGCACTTAAGTCTTGTATGTAATTCAGGATAAAATAAATAAGTAAATGCTTATTAACAGGTGAAAAAATACATCTTAGTAGTCCTTTAGTATCTAGAATAATGCCTTATACTTCCTACCTAGATGACTCTAAACTAATAACTTACAGTGGGTGCTTCCCAAGGAAGGAAATTTTTTAATGTTTGGTTTGGTACTTATATTAATGATAATATAATTGCCAGCAATAGAAGCTTGAAAAACTGGACTATGCAAAAAAGGTATTTTAGTCTCATATAATGGGGCATTCTGATGAGTACCTTCAGATATGACTGGATTCAGACATTCAAAATAAGTCATCAGAACTTTCTGTGTGTGTCTCTTTTTTTCCCTATGTCTTAGACTTATCTCCATATGGCATTTCTCCAAAATAGCTTCCAGTTGCCCATGAACTGGCCTAGCAAACCCAGTGTCCTGACAAAGAGTGTATTCCTTAATATCTCTTTGAAAATGGGATAGAGAGTATTTTAATTGATTGCTTCAACCTGGGCTATGACCATTCTTGGATCACTGTGGTCAAGAAGTTTAGGTATTTTATTGGGCATAACTATGTCTTGTTTCTGCCCCCAGTGCTACAGGAGAGGGCCAACTGAATTAACTCCACACAAGTCCCAGGAAAAAAAAAAAAGGTGATATTCCAGAAAAAGCGGGGAAAAGATAAACAGATAGACAGACCAAAATATGTCCATCACCATCTTGTAGCTGATAATTCCTCATAGATTCAATTTGCTCAAGGCTGTTTGCCAGGATCCACACTGTTCTGGATTTCTTCTTATCATATTCTTGCCACTGTTATTATCCTGCAGTCATCTTAAAGCCTCTGCTCAGTGTCTCCTTTTGATTCAAGCCAAAGTGAAATCGGTAGTTTATAAGACAAAAAGCAAGTGGGTTTCTCAGGATTTGGTAAATGTAGTTGGTAGTTTACCAGACAAAAAGCAAGTGGGTTTCTCAGAATTTGGGAAACTCCTTTACCTCTTAACTATTTCAAACCTAAGATGCAGGGTACTCGAGCAAGTTTCTGGTGATGCCACACAAGAGTAATGCTTCTGGGCATACCTTCTGACAGGAAAGAAATTCAGGTTGACCTTATTGAGTGGCCCCATCAGCCTGTCAATAAAGTACTTGGTAATTAATCAAGCAATTTGTTTTAAAATTGAAATCAAAGTTATGCTCTAAAATATTTTCACTATAATTATTAACATATACTAATTATACAAGTGCATGGGGTTCACTATGATATTTTTAGACATGCATATATAGTGCATTGGTCATGTCCACCCACACTTCTGTTTTCCTGTCTCCCCTTGTTACCCCCTGCTCTGGTCCCCTTCAGTCCCTGATGACTGATGTACCTCTTTTACTTTCAGGTTGACTTTCTTTCTTTATTTTTTCTTTCTCCCTCCCTCCCTCCTTCCCTCCCTCCCTTTCTTCTTTGGAACTTCACTAGGATATAAAATAAAGATGAGTAGGGGGTCAAATTCCTTTCTGTGGATAGTGTCCTCCCTCCTTCCCTTCTTTCCTTGCTTCCTGCATGCCTGACTTTTCTTCCTGACTTCCCACATTTATTGAGCCCCTCTTCTATGCTGGACACTATTCTACATCCTGAAGAGAACAAGGCAAAGTCCTGCTCTCATGGAGCTTTTGTTTTAATGAGGGATATACACAAACAAGTACAGGAATAAGGACAGGCACACAGGAAGCAAGGAAAGAGAAGGAAGAATGTCATTAAAACCAGAGGGTAATACATGCTGTGAGGAAAATAATTAAGAGAAGGAGAACTCAGGGTGGAAGTTAGGTGGCCAATGGTGACTTAAGAGCACCAACACTCCAGTCAAGTCCTGCCCCTGTGCACAGCAGCAGTCATGACCACTCAGTATAATGGTCTTTTTTTTCCTTTTAACTCAGCACATTCTGGTTTGTGGCATCTCTCTCTCTCCTTCTGCCTTCTATGTTCTTCTTTTTATTTTTAAAAATTTCCCCCATCCTCCAAATCACAAACTTCCGATAACAGGAACAGAGTTTTTTTCCTGCTTGGATTCCATACTGGTGCACAGTGCTGTGAAGCATATAACCCTTATTTATTATTATTTTTAAATAAATGCTATTTTTGAAAACTTAGCAAGTTACATTTTCTGTTTTTTCTTTTCCCTTGTTTCTCAGAGCATTTGCATGAAACATGATCAGTTCTGTTGAGGGATCCTTTTCTCCTGCTGAGCAGTTCCTGTTGCCTGCATCTTCAATCCTATGTAGGTGACAGCCGCCTCCTTCTGTTCAGGATAAGATGAAAGGCCTCTAATATTGTGCTCCTGACCCCATAATGAGAATTACCAGTAGGCTTGAATGCATTTCCTAAGAAATGTTAGCCCACTCTTCTGCAAATATCTTTAATAATTGATGATGAGAAAGACAGAAGTTATGATGCATTTATTTCTTTCTTGTGGAAAAATCTCTGCAGATTTTCAGTGCCCAAATGTAAACTAAAAAAGAAAAGAAACTTATTATTTTGGGCCTTTGAGTGCATAGTATGAAACAATTTCAGTTTGGAGAGAGATAATGACTTCTTGGGGATCAGAGGGATTTCTAGAGATTATGGATGTACGTTGTTTTTTTGTTTAATTGTAGATAGTTTCAATAAGAGTGATTGTGTTAGTAATGTTCTTTCAGAGAACCCAAAATAATTTATCTATTTATCTCTCTTCTCTATTCATCTTTATTAAAAAGAATTGACTTATGTAGTTTTGGAGACTAAGTCCCAAAAGTTGGCAAACTGGAGACCAACAGACCTAGGGATATAGTCTCAGTGTCTGAAGGTCTGAGAACCAGGAGAGCTTTTATAAGTTCCAGTCCAAGTCTGAGTTCCATGGTAGGAAAAGACCAGTGTCTTAACTGGAAGGATGGAGAGGCTGAGAGAGAAAGTAAACTCCCCCTGCCTCAGCATTTTTTGTCCTATGCAGGCTATCAATGAATTGAATGAAGCCCACCCACCCACACTGGGGAGGCAATCTGCTATTATTCTACTTGTTCAAATGTTACTCCTTTATCTTGTGGTGCTGGGGATTGAATCCAGGGGTACTTTACCACTGATCTGCATCCTCAATCTTTTTTTTTTTTAATTTAATTTTAAAAAATTTTATTTGTTCTAATTAGCTGTACATGACAGTAGAGACAGGGTCTTGCTATGTTGTCCAGACTGGCCTTGAACTTGTGATCCTCCTTCCTCAGCCTCCTGAGTAACTGGTTGGTAGATGTGTGCCACCATTCCTGTCAAATGTTAACTCTCTTAAAATACCCTCACAGACATACCCAGAATCATGTTTTTATTTTTTCCCTCTTTTCTTCTTGAGAACATAGATTTTTTTTTATACAACAGAAATTTACTTCCTTTTAAAAATTTGTTCTAATTAGTTATAAATGACAGTAGAATGCATTTTGATACATCATGCATAAATGGAGTATAACTTCTCATTCTTCTGGTTGTACATGATATAGAGTTACACAGGTCATGTAATCCTATATGCACATAAGGTAATCATGTCCTCTTTATTCTACTATCATTCCCACCCTCATACCCATGCCCCTCCCTTCACTCCCCTCTGTTTAATCCAAAGTACCCCTATTCTTCCCTAGACCTCCCCCTGTCCCCCTGTGAATTAGCTCTGCATGTCAGAGACATTAGTCCTTAGTTTCTTTGGAATTGACTTATTTTGCTTAGCATGATAATCTCTAGTTCTATCCATTTACCTGCAAATGCCATAATTTCATTCTTTTTAAAGGGTGAATAATATTCCATCATGTATATATGCCACAATAGCTAAACTATTGTGAAGTGAGCTGCTGTAAACATTGATGTGGCCACGTCACTATAGTATGTTGATGTTATTAAGTCCTTTGGGTATAAACTAAGGGATGGGATAACTGGGTTAAATGGTGGTTCCATTCCAGGTTTTCTGAGGAATCTCCATACTGCTTTCCAGAGTGGGTACACCAATTTTCAGTCCCACCAGCAATGTATGAGTGTACCTTTTCCCCCACATCCTCACCAATATTTATCTTTGCTTGTATTCTTGATAATTGCTGTTCTGACTACAGTGAGATGAAATCTCAGTGGAGTTTTGATTTGCATTTCTCTAATTGCTAGAGATGTTTAACATTTTTTCATATATTTGTTGATTGATTATATTTCTTCTTCTGTGAAGTGTCTGTTCAGTTCCTTAGCCCATTTATTGGTTGGATTATTTAGGTGTTAAGTTTTTTGAGTTCTTTATATATCCTGGAAATTAATGCTTTATCTGAGGGACGAGTGGGAATTTTTTCCCCCATTTTTTAGACTCTCTCTTCATGTTATTGATTATTTCCTTTGCTATGAAGAAGCTTTTTAGTTTGATTCTATTCCACTTATTGACTCTTGATTTTACTTCTTGTGCTTTAGGAGTTTTGTGTTAAGGAAGTCAGTTCCTAAGCCAACATGGTAGAGATTTGGGCCTACTTTTTCTTTTATTAGGTGCAGGGTCTCTGTTCTAGTGCCTAAGTCTTTGATCCACTTTGAGTAGAGTTGTGTGCAGGTTGAGAGATAGGGATTTAATTTAATTTTGCTACATATGAATTTCTATTTTTCCCCAGCTCCATTTGTTGAAGAGGCTATCTTTTCTCCAATGTATGCTTTTGGTACCTTTGTCTAGTATGAGATAACTGTATTTATGTGGGTTTTTTTCTGTGTCTTCTATTCTGTACCATTAGTCAACATATCTGTTTTGCTGCCAAAACCATGCCATTTTTGTTACTATGGCTCTGTAGTATAGTTTAAGGTCTGGTATTGTGATGCCTCCTGCTTCACTCTTCTTGCTAAGGATTGCTTTGGCTCTTCTGGTTCTCTTATTTTTTCCAAATGAATTTCATGATTGCTTTTTCTGTTTCTATGAATTATGTCATTGGGATTTTAATAGGAATTGCATTAAATCTGTATAATGCTTTTGGTGGTACGGCCATTTTGACAATGTTAATTCTGTCTATCCAAGAGCATGGGAGATCTTTCTGTCTTCTAAGATCTTCTTCAATTTCTTTCTTTAGTATTCCCAAATATTTTATTTTATTTTTTGATGCTCTTGTGAATGGGGTAGTTTTCCTAATTTATTTCACTGGATTTACCAGTGATGTATAGGAACACATTTAATTTGGGGGTATTAATTTTATATCCTGCTACTTTGCTTAATTAATTTGTTCTAGACGTTTTCTGGTAGAATTTTTTGGATCCTCTAAATATAGAATCATGTTATTGGTAAATAGTGATAGTTTGAGTTCTTTTCCTATTTGTATTCCTTTAATTTCTTCTGTCTAATTGCTCTGGCTAAAGTTTCAAGAATGATGTTGAATAGAAGTGGAGAAAGAGGGCATCCTTGTCTTGTTCCAATTCTTAGCGGGAATGCTTTCAGTTTTTCTCCATTTAGAAATATGGCCTTGAGTTTAGCATAGATAACTTTTACAATGTTGAGCTATGTTCCTACTGTCCCTAGTTTTCCTAGTGTTTTGAACATGAGGGGTGCTCTATTTTGTCAAATGCTTTTTCTGCATCTGTTGGGATGATCATGTGATTCTTGTCTTTAAGTCTGTTGATGTGATAAATTATGTTTATTGATTTCCATATGTGGAACCAACCTTGCATCCAAGGAATGAACCCCACTTGATTGTGGTGCACTATCTTTAAAATATGTTTTAGTGATATGTGATTTGTCAGAATTTTATTGAGAATTTTTACCTCTTTGTTCATTAGGGATATTGATCTAAAGTTTTCTTTTCTTGATGTGTCTTTTTTTTTTTTTTTTGGTTTTGTTATCAGAGTGATAGTAGCTTCATAGAATGAATTTGGAAGGGTTCCCTTCTTTTCTATTTCATGGAATAATTTGAGAAGTGTTGGTATTAACCCAAATCATGTTAAACAAAATACCTGGGCATGCCATGACTCACTTATATTGAGACATAAAATTAACCCTCACCAGTGATGTTAAATATTTGTGGTTGATGTACTTAAGTGATAAATGGTTTGTGATTAAGAGTAGGCTAAAGAGTCACCCTGAAAGTCTTCAGAGAACTATAGCTTTAGGTCCTTATAGAGGAAGTTTCTGTTTGATGAGGCAAAATGAGATTCTGAAAATGCAGACCTTAGAACTGGGAAGAGCATTGGTAATCCATTCTGTATGTCCTGTAGATGTGAAAGGAAAAGTGAGAGTCCTAAAGTATCCAGTCAAGCAGCAGCTGAAACATACTTCAATTTAACTCTTGACTTGTTCACTTTCTTCCATTCTACTGAAATATGTTAAGTGAAAGAGCTTGATGGACTATAAAATATTATGTATGAGCTACTGTCATCATCAACATATTGCCTTTTGTCCTAACTTGCTGTATGTTCACCCAAAAGTTTCTCTCTGTAGGTCTTAGCTTATTTATCTATAAAATACATGGGATTAGTTGGTATTGACTTTCTCTTCTATTTCTAAAATTCTATTCTTCTGAGTTTTTTTTTTTTTAACAGTAATAGAGATTGTGGGTGAAAGAGGCTAGAATTCACCAAGAACCTCTTGCCTTTTGCCTGCATTGATTCTTCTTTGGTGTCATCCCTTGTCTCTTCCTAAGCATCTGTACTAGGTTATACATATAACCCTATATTACATGTTAGAGGAACAGAGTCAATAGAATGCATATATTATTATAAAAGGTGATTTATTGGGTTGATTTCTATAATCAGAGACTGAGTAGTCCCACAGTGGCTGTCTGCAGACTGAACAGCCAGGGAAACCAGTAGCTGCTCACTCAAAAGGGAAGAGTTAATGTAGCCTTTTTGACCAAGGACAGCATGAAACTGGCCACCTGTACCTGACTACACCTGGATATTCCAAATCATTTTAAAGGAGGGAGCTCCAGAAAAATATGTTGCCAGCTCTAAAGAAAGGTTGGCTCTTATGAGTTTATAGGATCTAGTGTACACAGGAAACCTCTTTAGAGTTTTGGGGAAGTAGGCATGAGACTGTTTTTACAACTGCAGTATGGGAACAGGTAAACTATTCTTTAATATTCTCAGACATTTCCCCATCTGAGTTTTGTTAGTGTTTCTAACATGTGTCAACTCAGGCTGCTGCTAACTGCTGCTGATTGCTGGTAAATTGCTGACGTCAGCAAATAGTGGTCCTGGCAGCAACAAAAGCATAGAAGGTGTAGGGATAGATGGTCTAAATGGCACAGGGTACCAGAATAGAAGCCCAGATTGCCTAGGTAGCCCCACAAGTTGCCAAGCAAGGGAAGCCCCGAAGAAAAAACTCTCTTGGGAGCTCAATGCAACAAAGAAGTACAGAAACAAGGGACAGGAGTCCATCAGAAACTGGGACTCTGCATACATTAATTTTCCTGCTAAAAGATAAATGTATATTGACCACCAAGCTTGGGAAAAGTTTCTTCTCAAATCTCAGTGTGTCAGAATTCTGAATGAACCTAAGGTAAAACAGAAGTAATGCCAAATGCAAATAAGGAAGTTCAAGATTTTGATAACTTGATCAAAATTAGTGGAGGGTGTGTACACTGATATGTAACAGAAAATTATTCCAAACTACTTGGGTTACCTATTAATTGCTGGCCCCCTTCTTCTCTCTCCAGCACAACTATAGGGAAGCTTTTCCTTTCCACTTCTGCTTTTCTTCCTTTCTTGGCCTGGGGTGGGAAGGTGAACAGAGAGGGATTCCTTACCATGTTCTGTTCATTAATTGAAGAAATATTTATTGTGCTCAATGACTGCATGTACTACGTTTTAGGAATATAATATGAAACTAGGTGGAATGTTTAGTTCTTCCCACTTTTTCCATTTTTCTTCTGAAAGTTTGATATATCTATTGACTCTCCCTGGATGGTCTTTTCTTTTCTTTGGTTGGGGTGGGATAGAAGGGGGTGGAACAGGGTGACCCTGTTTCAGCAGGGAGACCAAGTTACCCAGTCAGCTGCAGACATAAAAGGAAATGGAAGGGCCTGGCTCATAAGCTTTTGATTTAAGGGTTGGCCTTATAGGTATGGTTGGAGTGGTTAGTTTCTCTATCAGAGCAAAGCCGCTACAGTCAACGATATTTGTTCAGTTGTTTCATCAGTTGGGACTTTATCAGGAAATAGATGGTATGCTGAAATGGTCAATTGAAGATAATTTAATGAATGGAATTTTCCTGGATGTATGGGCAGGGATAAGGAAATCAGCCAGGGATGGAGAAGCTCCCAGAATGTTAGCAATGAAGGAGAGTGTCTTCTGATTAAAATGTGTCAATCTCAGAGCTGCCTCTTGGAGTCCAGCCTACCACAGTGGTAACTTTGTTTCAGTTTTGGAGGTGACAAACCATAGCAGCTGGGAAGGCAGGTGTTTGGATTTTGGATTCCATATAGTAGGAATTGACAAAAGAGTAAAGAGTTGAGAATGACTCTTGGATCAACCAACCGTTGGTTGGTTTCTTTATGCTATAGTTTTTGTGGCACATTCTTTCATTAGAATGTTCAACTAATTTAAGACACCTTATTCTCTGGGTTTTGAAGGTGACAGTGTATTTGGTCTATTTTATATTGATTTAACAGTGTAACTCTGAATGCATTTTTAATTTTCTTGTCTTTGAGTTTATGGAGAACACTGCATCAGAAATCCCAAGTGTAATATTAATACCTATGATACCAGGGTCAGAGATCAAGAATGAGAAGTCCTGAGCTCACTCCCTGGCATATAGTAGGCATTCAGCAAAAAGTGACTGTGTTCATCAGCTTTTTAATTCCTGTGACCAAAATACCTGACAAGAAGAATTTAGAGGAAGTAAAGTTTATTTTGGGCTCCCAGTTTCAGAGTTTCAGTCCCTAGTCGGCCAACTCCATTGCTCTGGGCCCCAGATTAGGTAGAGCATCCTGGCAGGAGGGTGAGAGGAGTGCTGCTCAACTCGTGGCAGCAGAGGAGCACAGGGAGAGAGTGAAAGAGGTGCCAGGGACAAAATGTAAACTTCAAAGGCATACCCTCAGTGACCCACTTTATCCAGCCACATCCTACCTGTCTAAAGGTACAACCCAGTTAGTCCTTTCAAATTATTACTCTATCAAATGGATTAATCCACTGATTAGGTTATGTGCACTTGCAATGGGAACAAGACTCTATTGGGACTTATAGCTTGAGCAGAAGGGAGACACAGCACTGACCAAGAGAGTGTTAAAGCTGACTCTCAGGACAAAGGGAGAGAGCTAGTTTTATTCATGTGGAAGTGTTGTTTGCAAAAGGGCATTCAGGTTTAGCAATATTAATTGATTTTAGGTGTATTTCAAAACTGCTTTTATTTTCCTTTGAGGACACTTTTAATTCTGAGGGACACTATAAGGTAAGTCTGCAATTCTAGAATCAAATTTTAGTTTCTGATGTTGATGTTGCATCTTGTATAAATATCTCTGCCCTGTGATAGGAATAAGTAGCTGTAGCTGTGAAGAGAACACCGGATGGGAAATGAAAGAGAACACAAATCATGGCAAGTAACCGCTTAAGGGCCTGGGATTTTGCCACTTTGGTGTCTCCTTAGTAACTTTATCCTTTAGATTGTTTATCAACATGTTGAGAGCATACTGGCCCTAATGATTTACCTTGGCACATACCAAGCTTTTGGTGTCTGATGAACTGAGAATTAAGGTGGACAAGCAGGGAAAAGTATATACCATGCTTATAATAGCTAACAAGTTATGACTTGAGGTCCCTGGAGTATATTTGCCCCTTTTGTTGGAATGGGGGAGGCTGTGTTAGTGGCACCTTGATATTGGACTTTCTAGCATCCAGAACCATGACAAAATGAATGTCTATTATTTATAAATTACCTAGTTGTGGTATTTTGTTATAACAGCACAAATGGACAGTGTCTCTTATCATTATTCATAATTCCTACCTTCAGATGTAGATGATAGAGGAAGATCTTGGAGGGAAGCAGCCGGCTATACAGATGGTGTTGATGAGTGAGGTTTGGATGTGTGAGCTCTGGTTTAAAACATCAGGATGATGTGTTCTTAGCTAAGACTGGAGACTGCATGGAGAGGCAGAGTGCATTTGCTCAGAAGCTAGCTAACAAATACAGAGTGCTTAAAGCTGGATAGGGAGGGAGAAAAGAAAACTTTAATTGAAGAAATCAGTAAAATCAGTTCTGTAGAGAATAAGAATTGTGAGTTAAGAGAAGAGTACAATTGTGGTGAGTCACAGGACAGACAATAGAGGAGGGAGCTGGAGATGGTAACACTGCGTATTGTCTTCTCATTGGGCTGACCTCATTGTGTTGTAATCATGACATATTTACATTTACTTTCCTGATGAACACAGTGTTAAGACAAGCACCAGCCTGATTTTCCCAGAAATAGATTCCAGACCTAGAGATGCCATCAAATCTAGATGGCGTAGGTGAAGAGATGTTCTCAGGTGCTTGTATGAGGGTTCTGTGGAAGACAGTATGGTGTCACTTAAATAACTTTTATTGTGTTCTGGGCACTATTTTAAGTACTTCACTTATATTATTTCATGTGATCTTCACAAAAGCTCATTGTGGTAGATATGATTATCATCCTTGCCTTAAACAGCAGAGGAATGGAAATACAGAGTGGTTAAGTAACTGAAATAAGGTCACACAATTCAAGAGTTTTAGACAAAACTGTTACAGTCTGAATGTCAGGCTGATTCCCTGTGTCTGTATACATAAATTATGTTTGTTTAAACTGATTTGTTCTTTTTTTTTCATAGATTTACTAGAAGTTTTCATAGATTTACTAGGCAGTTAGGAGTAATGTGTTTGCAATATGCCAATATGCACTTGCCTTTTCATTTTATTATAGAAGATAGGTTGGTAAATCAAAGGTAAAACATTTTGAGGTATGTTAGATGTAGATAAGACATAGGTAAATAGGAGAAACATAGGAAGGGATAAAAGACCAAAAATGCCTAAGATTCATGAGGCCCCAAGTACTAAATATTCCTTTTATCCCTAAATATTCTTAACACTAAATACACTAGGAAATACTAAACATATTCAGGTTACATCTGATGAGCAAATACTATTCATGAGGCCTCAATTCTTTGCACCCATTCTGGCACCTTGTACCCTCTGTCCAAGGTACACACATAAACCCAAGGTTGTTCATCAGCTGACTGGTGAGCTATGAGTGAATCTCTCCAGTGGAGTTAGTGTGTTTCAGTGGATCCAGGGCACCATCTGTCCATAGATTCTGTCACTCACACATGAATTCTGGTCCTCATAACCTTACCATAGGAGGAAAGGCATGTGTGTGTGTGTGTGTATGTGTGTGTGTGTGTGTAAGACTGAGGGGGTTGGGGAGAGAAAGAAGAGGGAAGGTGAAGAATGGTCTGCTAATTTAGGAATCAAGATGTGAGATCTTTTCACCTGTCTGCACCCAATCCTAAGTATGTTACCTTATTTGGTCTCTTCCCTCCCACCTCTCTTTCCTGTGTGTTATAAATTGATTTTAACGGACCATCCCATGACCTCCTGGTAGTATTTTTGGAGAATATAATGACATTCACATAATTTTCCTCATAACAGTGGTAGACATAGGCTTTCAGGACCTCAGCAAGTCCCCTGACAATCATACACAAGGCCCTGGTAGGCACATGTAAGCTGGGAAGTACTACAAACAACAAAACACCTGACCTGCTGCTGGTGGCCAGATAAGGAGGTATCTCCCAGCAAGGAGGTTTCTGATGATGCTCCATCTCATTGGTCTGTTTTGCTAACAAGTAAAGACACACACGGTAAGTTAATCAATTTTAAGACAAGCAAACTATTTCATTTTGGAAGGCATTCTATGTGCTCTGATTCTGTGAGCTCAGCTATGGGAAATCACTTCCATCAATTCTGTCTGGAGACATGTAATGGGATGTGAAGGATGGGGAAATGTGGGGACTGTCCCAGGGAATATGATGGGTCAAGGATTTGGAGACGTGGCACAAAAACAATAGGGGAGTTGGAGGTGGAGCCACCATGTTTAAGTAACAAAGTGAACTAAGGCAGGGAGAAGTGAGAAGCATCCAGCCCCAGGTGTGTAGTAGGATGGAAATAAGAAAGCATTCCCCAGATGAAGAGCACCACAAAGCAGAATGAAACCTGGGGTGTCCCAGTTGAGGATGCCAATGGCCTTGCTGAGGAATTTGGAGGAAGCTGCTATGAACCAGCTGTCTGGGAAACAAATCTCTCCATTGTCTGTTGGTTTGCTTTGCTTATGATGAGACAGCCTGGCTCACTGTACACTATTGATAGGCACAGGATACCTCAGGGAGGTTGCATGATCACTTGGGATCCTGTCCTTTCTGTTTTTAGTCAGTTTTCTTATTCTTCTCCCTTCAAACTGTAGATCATTGTGATACGAACATTTGGATGGAAACTTTTTTTTGTTGCTTTTGTTTAAACATAAAAGAAATTTATTGGCTTCCAGGAAGTTCAGGAACAATGCTAGTTTAAAGGCTTCTAGATGGAAACTTGTAACCTGGATTTCTTTAAAAAAATAGTTTTCAAAAATTTTTCTTCTTGACCCACAGTAAGAAATATGTATATTTTACATCATGACCCAGTTTACATATACCAACATATATATGTATATTTATGAAACAAAAGCAAGAGCCCTATGAAATTTACCTTTTCCGCATTTGATAACTCTAATATAGTTCATTCTGTTTCACTTTAAATAAATCCTAAATATAATGCACTAAATTGATGTATACCCCACTATTGGGTCCTGAAAGAAAAAGTGTTAAAGGATTCGGGATTGACTTTTGCCCTTTTTGTCGTCAAGGCTCTGGGCTACTTTGGGTAGCAGCCCTTGTCCAAACTGATCCCATGGATCCCAGTATTTGTCATGACCCAGATATCTTAAATACTTCTTCACAGATGGAGCAGCAAAGAATGAGTATTTACTGGTGAATTCAAAGACTTACAACCCAAATAATTTGCATATATTTCTTCATATAATTCTCATAGTCATTCTATTCATTTGGATATTTTGATTCTCCTCTGACAAATAAAATAGGGTTAAAGGAGTTGTGTGATTGATCAATGACTATGGAGATAGTAAGTGAGATAATTGGTATTTTAACCTAGGAATGTTTGAGTATAGCTTCAAGACAAGGTGTCTCTTCAAAATTCCCATTCCCACATCTCCTGTATTGTAGTTCTGGAATTCAAATTCTCTTCCACTTCTCCTTCTGAATCCCAAACTCTCTCTTTATTCTGTATGCCATTGGAATAACTTGAGGGTAAAGATTTTATGTCTTATACAGAAGTGCCTGGTGATGATCGTTAGCTCCAGAGTAACGGTATATATAACCTTATTTTATCCTCACAAGTGTTTTCTAACTACATTTTGACTGAAGCAAGAGATGACATTATAGAAGCAACTGTCTATTATGTGGTCTTCAATGACATATGACAATCTCCCTCCTTAATTAGGAACAGGATGTATGTATGATTAATATCTCCAAGCAATGCCTGTCCAACAGGTAAAGTCTAAGTAGTTGGTATTTGAAATATTCCTCTATGAAGCCTAAAATTAGTACAATAGAATGCAAATGCAAAAAGGCAGACATACCAGTACCTGGCAAAAATCCTTATTTTTCTACATCTTTATGTATGAAATATATTTCTAGAATCAGAATTTTTTTTTTCCTTTGGCATGCTGAGGATCAAACACAGGGCCTTGTGCATGCTAAGCAAGCAATCTACCACTTCCCTATGTTCCCAGCCCTTAGAATCATAGAACTTTAAATAAACTTCAATTATCATTATTTTGGGGTCAATATCTTTGTGTTTGAATGAAATTTTGCAATGAATTTGGAATAGTTTTATTGCTGAACAGAACATAAAATCATGGAAGTAGAAAGGATCTTAGAATTATTTCAAGGGAACAGAAGCTTGGTCACTTTAAAAGTACATTTTTTTCTAATAATAAATCGAATACATATTTGTTGTAGATCATTTTGAAAACAAACTGTATAAAGAAAAAATACTCAAACTCAGAGTTAAGTGTCATTGACATTTTTGGTATATTCCCCCTCAATTCTTTTTACAATTTCTCTCTTAATTTGCTCATGTTTAAAAATTGGGGAACTCATTATACTGTACTTAAAAATATAGTTTCATATTCTTTTAAAAAAACTTAACATTGTATCAATAACTTTTTGCCATGACATTAAATATGTGTTTGGAAATATGTATTTTAAAATTTATGTTGCTTTCTTTTCTTTTTTTTTTTTTAATTTTTTTGCAGGTTTATTGCTATTTCATTTTTTTTTATTGTAAACAAATGGGATACATGTTGTTTCTCTGTTTGTACATGGCGTAAAGGCATACCATTTGTGTAATCATAAATTTACATAGGGTAATGTTGTTTGATTCATTCTGTTATTTTTTCCCTTCCCCCCCACCCCTCCCACCCCTCTTTTCCCTCTACACAGTCCTTCCTTCCTCCATTCTTGCCCCCCTCCCAACCCTAACTCTAACCCTAACACTAACTATGTTGCTTTCTTGAACACTGGGTTTGTTTTAAGAATATTAGAGGCAAGGTCAAATATTGCTGTTTTTATGTCCCAAAAAGTGAAATTCCTACATACAGGAAAAGCAATTCAAGGAGGAAGAAAATCTATTGAAAATCTATTGAAAACATAACCAGTTTATTTTAAAGCAGTTTTTAGTATTAACATTTCCTGCTTACAACATTTTAGCCTATGAAGGCTCATCAGGCACACTTGTTTTGTTTTAAAGACAAAGGGGTTGTTTACATATATTTGACTTTGCACAGCACACTTCTTCCAAATACCCTCCTTTCTGTGCTCTGTTTGGAATGCCACCCAGGTCCCAGCAGTGATCAATGTTAGCTGATGGTGCTGATCAATTAAATAATTAGTGTCAACTTCAAAATAACACCTTTTATTAATGACATTGCTTGAATAATAGATTTCTCTTTAAATGCCAGGTTTTCAGAGTAAGATGTTTCAGTAAGTCTTTGTAGATACTCTATAAGCAAAAAAGGTTATTTCATAAAGAAAGGAGTTTGGAAGGAAAAATACCACACCATGTCCTATATTACTATTCACTTCTTAACTCAGTGAGGCAGAAGCACAAGAAGTGCCCCTGACCTTGGGAGTATATGTGTACATTCCTGCTGTGAACTCCAGGGATGCGACCAGTGGTGGCTGCCCTTTACTTATTGTTCAACATGACTGGGACTTTTGGTGCTTCTACTTTTACTTAATATTCCCCATAAATATCTGATACTCTTTTGTGTTATGCAAATTGTTAATTTAATTGTGTCAAACAATGGTTCTCAAACTGTTCTCCAAGGCCTGAAGACAGAGGTCTCTCATTTCCTAGGTTATTGTTAAATATACTGCTTCTAGGCCTTAAATTCAAATTCTGATTCAATAAGCCTGGGACATCCACATTTTGAGGACCACTCTCCCAGTGTCTTTGTTTGGGCTTCTATAACAAAATTCCATAAACTGGGTGGGTTGTGAACAACAGAAATTGATTGCTCATAGTTCTGGAAGCTGAGTAGACCCAGATCAAAGGCACCAGCAGATTTGGTGTCTGGTGAGGGTCCACTTCCTGGCTTATAAATGACTGTCTTCTCACTGTATTTGACATGTTTGAAGGGGTGAGGCAGCTCTTTGTGGTGTCTTTTAAAAGGGCACTAATCTCATTGATGAGGGCTTTACCTTCATGACCTAATCCCTTCCCAAAGGCTCCAACCTCTAATACCATCATCCTGATGATTAGGTTTCAACACATGAGTTTTGGGGTGACAAATATTCATTCTACAGCACCTGGGGAGGGGTTGTGGTAGTGATAGGCTGAGTGGTGAGCTTTAATACCTTCTTCCTCTATTCTGCTAGAAGTTTAAAACAAAGTCTGAAAATAACCTTTCTAAAGGATGCTGTTTATTCTACTCTAATATAAACTTTAAAATAAGCAATGACTTTCAGGAGCCCAAAGAACCAGAGATTTACAAGACCTTACTCTGTAACACAGGCTGGTTACCAGTTGCTCCATTTCTGGAGGAAGGACAAAAGGCTTTGTCCACTTCTGCCTTTGTCCTTTTCCTCCTGTCCTTTACCCCTCAGAGACTGCATCAGCAGTGTCTATGAAGTGTGGGGGTGATACAAGTAGATATTTTTATGAAAAGTGAAAAAAGAAGTAGAAAAATTGGCTTAGTTTTCTCAGTAGTATAAAAATATAATAGTAATGTGCTTCACAATTTTTGGGGTGTGTGTGTGGGGTCATATGGTTCATCCACATGTGAATTAGCTGTGCCTTCCAAGTGGGTTACTGAAAACAGGGAAAATTTAGCACAAAGTAAACCTTTTGTAGTCTACAGCGTATGTTAAATACTTCAACATAGATGGTGTGATGTGATGTGTGCATATGAATTGGACTCCACTCAAACTTGGGTGATCATTCGGCCTCACTGGAATGCATGTTTCTAAGGGAATATTATTTTATGATTAACCAAAAGACCCACTTTACAGGCAGCCAGACATCTTCATCTCTTACCATAATGAGACTAGATATTTTAACTTTGTTATTATTATTATTAAAATATAGAACACTTCATGAATTTGTGTGCTATTCTTGCTCATGGTCCATGCTAATCTTCCATGTATCATTCCAATTTTAGCATATGTGCTGCCAAAATGAGCACTATTTTTTAAATTAACAAATAAAAATCATATGTTTGTGGTATACAACATGATATTTTCATAGATGTAGACATTGCAAAATGGCTAAGCAAATTAACATAAGTATTACATCACCTACTACTTTTTTGTGGAGACACTTAAAATGTGCTTTCTTAGAAAATTTTGTGTATACAACATATTGTGTTAGCTTTTGTAACCATGATGTACAGTAGATTTTTTGAAGTTATTCCCAGAATTAGATATTTTGTTAATGTTATATATGGGGTGAAATTAATGGTTGGATATTTTGTACAATGACTTTAAGAAATAGTTTCTTTCCTGAAGTTATTGGTGTTAAAGATATACTTATTGAGATACTGAGAAATGTTTTTAGAAATACTCTCATACCCTGTGAGAAAGGGTAGAAGGAGCCCATCTCCCTTCACACACAGTATTACTTTTTGAGGTTTGAATATGATATGGTCTTGCATTTCCACAGATTCTGGTCAAATGATACTGACTGAGAACCTAACTGAATTTTATCTCTGTACTTCAGTTTTTTTCTTGGAAAATTTAATGCAAACTGTAAACAGCACTTAAGAAGATAGAGCCTGGGACTCCATCCATCTAAGAAATCAATTTGCCTTTGTGTTAGCTGCTAATAAATGCTTACATTTGTAGCAGAATTTAAACTGAGGACTGCTTTATAACCTGCCACAAACACAAGCATTTATTAGCAAGCTGATACCAATGTACTTCCATATAACAACATTCATGATACCCAAGATTAGAATTCAACATGTTTTTGAATTATTAAAGGAAACTGTTCTACATTACAAGAAAACTCCTCTTTGTCTTAAAATCAATTTCTTGATGCCATATATTAGAATAATACAGATTCAGTTTTAATTTTGTAATTACTAGTATATTATTTACCTGACAATAAATTGACTGACTGGTGTTTTGCCTTCTCAAAACACCTGTGCAATGATCTATTTCTTTAAATGTTCTTAATTAAACAGCTAAGGAAGAGCACTTCTGCTTCTTGGAAGCTGGAGTAGATTTAACACAAAGTAAGCCTTTTGTAGTCTACAGTGTATTTTAGATACTTCAACATAGATAGTATGATGTGATGTGTGCATATGAATTGCTTGGACTCCACTCAAACTTGGGTAGTCATTTGGCTAATTCCTTCTGGCAGGTACAACAAAAAGCTGTAGAAAATGTGTATAAGATTTCATAAGATTATGAAAGTTAGAATGAAGAAGGCAGATATTCTAGAAACCTCAGGCCCTGAGGAACATCATAATGGCAAGTTCTTTGGGTTTTCTTTTTGTCTCGACTATCCTGGATTTGGAGTTTAATAAGCCAACAATCTGGAAATACCAATAAGTACAGACCAAAAAACAAACAAACAAAAAAACCCCCAAAACAAAAACCATTTCTCTCTCTAGTCAAAGTTCTAGGAAATGGAAAGGGCCACTTAGCAAGACAGAAAAGTTTTAGAAACTACTCTGCTTCAAGCAAACAGCACAGAAAAACTGTGATCTCACTTCTACCCATGCCAGCAGACCACCCTCTCACCAGGCTTTAACAAGGAATTCCTCACCTATGTCTCAGAGAAAACCTGGAGCCAGGACTTTCCTGTCTACTCAGTGGAATGAGAGCACCTCTCTCATCCCTTGTGTCAGCAGAAGTGTGAGTTTTGTATATATAATATAATACCCGGAGCAGCAACCAAAAAGCTACACAAGGAAATTAATTCAAAAACAATATAGATCATATGTGGAAGCTAAAGTAAAATAAAGGAAAGGGAGAGGGAAGGATAAGATTACATAAAGAACCAATCAAATACGAATTAATAGATGAGCAAAGGGAAGTCTAGTAGAGTAGAGGAAGGAGAAACAGGGGAGGATGGGAAGAGAAAAGGGGTGATCATGAACTGAAATCAGTTTCCATGCCTGTCTGAGTTTGTTGGAACAAACCCAACTACTATTTATAACCAAAAAGATCTAATAAAAAAAGAAAAAGACCAACATATATAAATCTAATGGAATTTAAAAATATTCAAGTAACCCCTAGGAAGAGGGAAAAAAAGCAAATGAAAAACTGGGAGAACAAACATAAAACAAGAACAAAATAAAATGACAGGCTTGAGACATAATATATCAATCATTAAATTAAATGTGGATGGTTTAAATACACTAACCAAGAGAGTTTGGCAGATTGTATTATAAAACATGGTCCAACTATATACTGTCATTAAGAAATTCACCTGAGCCAGGCACTGTGGTACATACCTGTAATCCTAGCTGCTCCAGAGTTTGAGGCAGGAGGATCTCAAGTTCAAAACCAGCCTCAGCAACTTAGTGAGGCTCTAAGCAACTTAGTGAGACCCTGTTTAAAAATAAAAAAATAATAAAGAACTAGGGATACGTTTTAGTGGTTAAGCACCTCGGTCAATCCGTGGTACCAAAACAAATAAGCAAATGAACAAATTGCAAAATATCAGTATAGAAATGTTGAAGATAAATATATGCAAAAATATATACCATGCAAACACTAATTAAAATAAATAAGGAGTGACTATGTTGGAAGCATATAAATAGACTTCAGAGCTCAGAAAATTATAGACACAGAAAGGGACATTATATCATGACATAAGGTTGATCTAACAATAAAAAAAATAGTAACCCTAAAGGTGTATGCACCAAACAACATAACTGCAAAAGATGTGAAGAAAACCTGATAGAACTGACAGAATAAACAGACAAATCAACAAGTATAGTTAGAGATTTCAGGACTTCTCTATGTTGATAGAACAACTATACAGAAAATTAGCAAGAATATAGAAGAACTAAACAACTTCACTAGCCAGCAGGATGATGATTTTATAAATTAACATTTATGAGAAAGCCCCACCCAACCATGGCAAAATACAGTTTATTTTCAAGTACTCTGGAACATACACTAATACAGACCATATCCTAGGTCATAAAATAAACCTCAACAAATCTAAAAATCATATAGCATGTGTTCTCTGACCACAGTAGAATTAAACTAGAAATCACAGAAAGATAACATCAAAATCTTCAAGCACTTGAAAACTAGACAACACACTTCTAAATAATCCATTCAGAGATTGTACTGAAGTAAAACAAAAATGTGTGGAATGAAAACAAATGTACAACACCTCAAAATTTGTGGGACTTAGATAAAAAGAACTTAGATGGAAATTTATAGTACTAAGTGCATATGTTAAAAAAGAAAAAAAATCTTAAATCAATAATCCAAGCTCCCACTTCAAGAAACTAGAAAAAAGAAGAGCAAAAATAAATCCAAAGCAAACACAAGGGAAAGAATATTATGTTACATAATATGTTAACACAAAAACCTATGCAAGAGTCTTCATAGCAACTTAGGTACAGGTTAGAAATAATCAAACATTGTGCTTACAATATTCCATTTCTGGATGTTTGTGATGTCTATATATGCAAATATTAAGTTATTTTTTATATCAATATCTGGTAGTATAAACCTTTCCAGAGTTGACCACTCTGGCATGACCTTTTTTAGTCAATAACTACTTTCAAGTAATTACTTGAAAAGCTACAGTCAAACCTGTGGGCCTGAGAACCATCTTGTTTCATGTATTTTTTACTCTGGCATATTGAAGTTAAGCCATGTTGTTGCCATGCTTTATACATTCCCCTTCCTCAGTGTTTCCTTTTTTTTTTTTTTTTTCTTTTTTAAATTCTTCATTCCCAGGCCGGAAGCCTCAATTTTTAATCATGAGGTTTTAGAAGAGCATCATTTTGCATTTCCAAGTTTTGAGAACATCTTTAATAGTTGCAATAGTTAACTACTTCCTTCAGGGCATTGACTGAAACCATTTGAAACTACTAGTGAGATTTTATAACTGATCCTGAAAATTGGGAAAAAGCAAAATTATTTCTTAGTTTCCCACTGCCACCTGTTCATGCATGCTCCAGCCACCAAGTCAAAGAAAATGCATTGGAAGGCACATGAGCACTTGTATCACAATGTATCTTTGGCATCCTGTGGGTCCTCAGTCCCCAACTGGGTAAGTTGAGCTATCCTTGAAGCTGCTCCGTGTTGTTAGACAAGTAGTGTAGAGGGCAGAGAAAACTAAAATTTCTCTGAGGTGTTCTAGAGTGTTTGGGTCCAGAGGATCCTTCAGGTTCTGCCTGTTCTGACCTCCAAACCCAGTAGAGGTCCCAGGGTTTTCTTCACTTGTTGAAATGACTACCCAAAGCACTTCTTCCAAGGGACCTAGGATCAACTTAATGGGGCAAATCTCCTTTAGATTTACCCAGACTTCAATCCAAATTGGGCCTGTAGCATTCAAAACCCAAAACGAGGTTACTTTGCCCATGAAGGTACATTTATAACAGGGGAAAAGTGCTGGTTTGCGGGCAGTGGAGCATGTACTTTCTGCCTGACTGCTTTTCAGTCTTCAGGATCTGGGCTTGTGTTAATTTGCCTGACTGTCCTAGTGTCTTAAGCTCCAGGAGTGAGAAGTATTATGCACTAAGCTAGAAAGGTGGACCTAAAGAGAAAAAGATTCTATCCTTGTTAACATCTCAGTTGAATTAATCTCTGCTGTTTCTATTTTTTTTCCTGCAGTTTTGGCTCACTGAATCTTGGCTTCACCAATTCTTTTATTTACTGAAATTTGAAAGGTGGAGGCAGAAGAGAAGATTTTAAACTTTGCATTTCCGCTGCTTGGGGTCTAGCTATGTTTTTTTTTTTCCTATTTGAAGTATTTGGATAAGGCTAAAATTTTAATTTCTCTATAGTAGATTATCCTTCATATTTTTCTTATTGTATCATTCACATCTGCTAAAAGTTTTCATGTATCAAGATTGTTTTGTGACTGTTACAGTACCTGCAGGTTTGATTACACGTGGCTGCCGCCATTTTGAGACAACAGCCAGGCCCCATAGCACCCCTGGCCAGACTGACTGAGCCCCATCTCCAGGATCCCTCAACCCAACCGATCACTCCTTGCCTCTGGGACCCTCACATCGACTGACTGCTCCCTGCCGCCAGGACCCCCAGACCAACTGACTGTGCCCTATCACCAGGACCCCAGACCGACTGATTGCACCGGCCTCCAGGATCCCACAACCACACCAAACACACTGGACCTCCAGGACCCCTGCCTGACGAACCACATCCTGCCTCCAAGACCTCCAGCTGACCACGTTGACACACTGAGCTGCAGCTCCCCATTTGCCAACACATTTTGAAGCCACAGTGGCCATCTTGGTTAATCCTGGAAGCCATAGCTCTGATTTTTAGGTGGGGAAAATCCCATCCTGAGATGCCTGCTGGAGACTTTAAGCTCATAGTCAGGTACCTCTCAAGCATCAGGCTACTGAACTCTGGGAGGTTTCATTACTATATGACTGTTATACTGTAGATTTTCTTTTTTCTCCATATAGAAAACATTTACATTTTTATTTCTTTACTTTTCTTGCTCTCTTTTCCTTTTGTTTACCTGTTCCCTCAGAGTCTCTTTCTCCCTTTTTTGCATGCTAACATCCAATTTCTTTTGATTACACTCTCACACTTTCTATTATCTAGAACTTCTCTATAATCTTTCCTTATCCCATTAACAGCCACATTCTACATCCCTCTGCATCCTCTTTGTCCTCCATTAGAAAATGCAGACCTTATTGCAAATCTGTTTGTTTTATTGAAGATAATATTTTAACACATTCTGTTTATTATGACAATTTTGTTATTGTCCTCATAGGGGCTATTTAGTCTAGGATTGCATAGTGTCTGAATTGGGCACTGCTAATATTGATCTCCCCTTAAAGAAAGGGTTTTGGAAACCTATAGGACCACTATAAGCCTATAGGGGGAAATCTGCAATACCCCAGATCTGCAGTGCTAGAGGGGAAAATACATGAACAACATGAAAAAAACAAGGGAAGAAAATGATCTCAACAAACCTAGATTCTATATTAATAGAATCCAATGACAGTATGTTAGAAGAAATGTCAGAAAAGGACTTCAGATTATACATGATTAAGATGATTCGCAAAGCAAAGGATGAGATAAGAGAGCAAATGCAGGCAATGAATGATAATACCAATAAGCTGAAAGAGCACCTGCAGGAAGCAAAAGATCATTTCAACAAAGAGATAGAGATTCTCAAAAAAAAAAACCAAATGGAAATCCTTGAAATAAGGGAAACAATAAACCAAATAAAAAACTCAATGGAAAGCATCCCCAAAAGACTAGACCACTTGGAAGACAGAACCTCAGACAATGAAGACAAAATATTTAATCTTGAAAATAAAGTTGCCCAAACAGAGAAGATGGTAAGAAATCATGAACAGAATCTCCCAAGAACTATGGGACATCATGAAAAGACCAAATTTAAGAATTATTGGGATTGAGGAAGGCACAGAGATACAAACCAAAGGAATGAACAACCTATTCAATGAAATAATATCAGAAAATTTCCCAAGCCTGAAGAATGAAATGGAAAATCAAGTACAAGAGGCTTACAGAATACCAAATGCACAAAATCACAACAGATCCACACAAAGGCACATTGTAATGAAAATGCCTAACATTCAAAATAAAGATAGGATTTTGAAGGCTGTGAGAGAAAAGCATCAGTTTACAAACAGGGGGAGACTAATACAGATAGCAGCTGACTTGTCAACCCAGAGTCTAAAAGCTAGAAGGGCCTGGAACAGTGTATTTCAAGCTCTGAAAGAACATGGTTGCCAACCAAGAATCTTATACCCAGCAAAACTAACCTTCAGATTTGAAGATGAAATAAAATCTTTCCATGATAAACAAACGTTAAAAGAATTTACAAATAGAAAGCCTGCACTACAGAATGTTCTCAACAAAATATTCCATGAGGAGGAAATGAAAAACAACAATGGAGGTCAGCAAAGGGAGGAACTACCTTAGAGAAAAACCACTCAAAGTAGAAACCAAGCCAAATTAAAAACCAAAAATAAGCCAAATGACTGAAATACAAATCATATCTCAATAATAACCCTGAATGTTAATGGCCTAAACTCATCAATCAAAAGACATAGACTGGCAGAATGGATTAAAAAGAAAGACCCAACAATATGCTGCCTGCAAGAGCCTCATCTCATAGAAAAAGACATCCACAGACTAAAAGTGAAAGGATGGGGAAAAAACCTACCACGCACATGGACTCAGTAAAAAAGCGGGGTTTTCCATCCTTATATGAGATAAAGTGGACTTCAAGCCAAAGTTAGTCAGAAGGGATAAAGAAGGACATTTCATACTGCTTAAGGGAACCATAAATCAGGAAGACATAACGATAGTAAATATTTATGCCCCAAACAATGGTGCATCCCTGTACATCAAACAAATCCTTCTCAATTTCAGGAATCACATAGACCACAACACAATAATTCTGGGTGACTTTAACGCACCGCTGTCACCACTAGATAGATCTTCCAACTAAAACTGAACAAAGAAACCATAGAACTCAATAACACAATCAATAACCTAGACTTAATAGACATATATAGAATATTCCATCCATCAATGAGCGGATTCACTTTCTCCTCAGCAGCACATGGAACCTTCTCGAAAATAGACCATATGTTATGCCACAAAGCAGCCCTTAGGAAATGCAAAAAATAGAGATACTGCCTTGTGTTCTATCAGATCATAATGGACTGAGAGTAAAAATCAATGACAAAATAAAAAACAGAAATTACTCCAACACCTGGAGACTAAATAATGTGCTATTGAATGAAACATGGATAACAGAAAACATCAGGGAGGAGATAAAAAAATTCTTAGAGGTCAATGAGAACGATGATACAACATATCAAAATCTCTGGGACACTATGAAAGCGGTACTAAGAGGAAAATTCATTGCATGGAGCGCATTCCAGAAAAGAATGAAAAGTCAACAACTAAATGACCTAACATTACAGCTCAAAGCCCTAGAAAAAGAAGAACAGAATAAGAGCAAAAGTAGTAGAAGATAGGAAATAATTAAAATCAGAGCTGAAATCAATGAAATTGAAACAAAAGAAAGAATTCAAAAAATTGACAAAACAAAAAGTTGGTTCTTTGAGAAAGTAAACAAAATAGACAAACCCTTAGCCACTCTAACAAAGAGAAGGAGAGAGAAAACTCAAATTACTAAAATTTGTGATGAAAAAGGAAATATCACGACAGATACCACTGAAATACATAACATAATTAGAAGCTACTTTGAAAATCTGTATTCCAACAAAATAGAATCTACTGAAGACATTGACAAATTTCTAGAGACATGTGCTCCTCCCAAACTGAACCAGGAGGACATACACAATTTAAACAGATCAATATCAAGGAATGAAATAGAAGAAGCCATTAAAAATCTACCATCCAAGAAAAGCCCAGGAACAGATGGATTCTCAGCGAAGTTCTACAAGACCTTCAAAGAAGATCTCATTCCAATACTTCTCAAAGTATTCCAGGAAATAGAAAAAGAGGGTACTCTACCGAACTCATTTTATGAAGCTAATATCACCCTCATACCCAAGCCAGGAAAAGACACATCAAGGAAAGAAAATTTTAGACCAATATTCTTGATGAATATAGATGCAAAGTTCCTTAACAAAATATTGGCAAACCGTATCCAAAAGCATATTAAGAAAATCGTGCACCACGATCAAGTGGGGTTCATCCCTGGAATGCAAGGTTGGTTTAACATCCGTAAATCAATAAACATAATCCATCATGTCAGTAGACTTAAGGATAAGAATTATATGGTTATTTCAATTGACGCAGAAAAAGCGTTTGACAAGATACAACACCCCTTCATGCTCAAAACACTAGAAAAAATAGGGATAGTAGGAACATACCTGAACATTGGAAAGGCTATTTATGCTAAGCCCATGGCCAACATCATTCTTAATAGAGAAAAACTGAAACCATTCCCTTTAAAAACGGGAACAAGACAGGGATGTCCTTTTCTCCACTTCTGTTCAACATTGTCCTTGAAACTCTAGGCAAAGCAATTAGGCAGACTAAAGTAATTAAAGGGATACGAGTAGGAAAAGAGGAACTTAAGCTGTCACTGTTTGCTGATGACATGATTCTCTATTTAGAGGATCCAAAAAACTCCTCCAGAAAACTTCTAGACCTCATCAATGAATTCAGCAAAATAGCAGGCTATGAAATCAACACACATAAATCTAAAGCATTTTTATATGCAAACAACGAAACAACTGAAAGGGAAATGAGGAAAACAATTCCATTTGCAATAGCCTCAAAAAAAAAAAATACTTGGGCATCAATCTAACCAAAGAGGTAAAAGATCTCTACAATGAAAACTACAAAACATTGAAGAAAGAAATTGAGAAAGACCTTAGAAGATGGAAAGATCTCCCATGTTCTTGGATAGGCAGAATTAATATTGTCAAAATGGCCATACTACCTAAAGTCCTATGCAGATTCAATGCAATTCCAATTAAAATTCCAATGATGTACCTTACAGAAATAGAGCAAGCGGACTGGGGAGATAGCTCAGCTGGTAGAGTGCTTGCCTCACAAGCACAAGGCCCTGAGTTCGATCCCCAGTACTGCAAAAAAAAAAAAAAAAAAAAAAAAAAAAAGAAAGAAATAGAGCAAGCAATTATGAAAATCATCTGGAAGAATAAGAAACTCTAAGAAACCCAGAATAGCTAAAACAATCCTTAGCAGGAAGAATGAAACAGGGGGTATCGCAGTACCAAACATTCAACTATACTACAAAGCATTAGTAACAAAAACGGCATGGTATTGTCACCAAAATAGACAGGTAGATCAATGGTACAGAATAGAGGACATGGACACAAACCCAAAGAAATACAATTTTCTCATACTAGACAAAGGTGCCAAAAATTTGCCATGGAGAAAAGATAGCCTCTTCAACAAATGGTGGTGGGAAAACTGGAAATCCATATGCAAGAGAATGAAACTAAACCCATATCTCTCACCCTGCACAAAAATCAACTCACAATGGATCAAGGACCTCGAAGTCAGACCAGAGACCTTGCATCTTATAGAAGAAAAAGTAGGTCCAAATCTTCACCTTATTGGCTTAGGATCAGACTTCCTTAATAGGACTCCCATAGCACAAGAAATAAAAGCAAGAATCAACAACTGGGATAGATTCAAACTAAATAGCTTTCTCTCAGCAAAGGAAACTGTCAGTAATGCGAAGAGAGAGCCTACAGAGTGGGAGAATATCTTTGCCACTCATACTTCAGATAGAGCACTAATTTCCAGAATATATAAAGAACTCAAAAATCTCTACACAAAAGAATGCAAATAACCCAATCAACAAATGGGCTAAGGATATGAACAGACGCTTCACAGAAGAAGATCTACAAGCAATCAACAAACATATGAAAAAATGTTCACCATCTTTAGTAATAAGAGAAATGCAAATCAAAACTACACTAAGATTCTATCTCACCCCAATTAGAATGGCGATTATCAAGAATACAAGCAACAATAGGTGTTGGAGAGGATGTGGGGAAAAAGGTCATACATTGCTGGTGGGGATGCAAATTAGTGCAGCCACTCTGGAAAGCAGTATGGAGATTCCTTAGAAAACTTCGGAATGAACCCACCATTTGACCGAGCTCTCCCACTCCTCGCACTATACCCAAAAGACTTAAGATCAGCATACTACAGAGATACAGCCACATCAATGTTCATAGCTGCTCAGTTCACAATAGCCAGATTGTGGAACCAACCTAGATGTCCTTCAATTGATGAATGGATAAAGAAACTGTGGTATATATATACAATGGAATATTACTCAGCTATAAAGAATAATAAAATTGTGGCATTTGCAGGCAAATGGATGAAATTGGAGAATATCATGCTAAGTGAGATAAGCCAATCTCAAAAATCCAAAAGGTGAATGATCTCACTGATAAGCTGATGATGACACATAATGGGAGGTGTGAGGGGGCAAGAATGGAGGAAAGAGGGACTGTATAGAGGGAAAAAAGGGGTGGGAGGGGTGGGGGGAGGAAAAAATAACAGAATGAATCAAATATTATTACCCTATGTAAATGTATGATTATGCAAATGGTATGCTGTTACTCCATGTACAATCAGAAACAACATGTATCCCATTTGTTTACAATAAAAATAAATTTAAAAAAAAGATTGTTTTGTTATTACAGAGTTCTTCAGGCATGATTGGAGCTTATTTAACCCATGGTATTTAGCCTTCATACTGCATAATATACAGGTAGACATTTAGTAATTTTTGATGATAAAAACTTCTTATGATGTGTGGTGACAAGACTATTCCTAACAGAAAGTTCTGGTTGGTGGAAAATAAACTTCACTTTTGAGACAAATAAAATTTCAAAACTGGTAACTATTCAATGTTTATTTATAAGCTACAATCTGTTGAGGATCCTGTATTTAAATAATAGGAACAATGATTAGAGCAGTAAAATGATAAACAGAAATGATGACCTCCCCTTCCTCAGAGTTTACTTTTTTTTTTTTTTTTTATTCTTCATTCCCAGGCCGGAAGCCTCAATTTTTAATCATGAGGTTTTAGAAGAGCATCATTTTGCATTTCCTGGACAATCTATCATGCAGTGACTCACAGAGCTGGGGTGTGTAGGGAAGGCACATAGGGTTGCTCTAACTGAGAACAAAACGACACGATGTCACAGAGTCAGTCATATGCGTCATCCACACACCATTACCAAGCAGCTCTTGCCTGGATTCTGAATCTCAGAAGATGCTGCAAGATGCTGGAGGAAAAATCTGTCTTATGGGATTGCCTTCCACAGGCATAAAACGAAAACCAATTTGATTCTTTGGAGGTACCTTTACTCCCAAAGGATCCCAATGTACTCAGCTCCTTCCCCAGGAGTATTAGTCATACATCTTTGAACGTTGCCTCCTCTGTGCTCGAAAAGGCAGGCTTCTCTTGAGGCAGCCCCCACTGTGACAGGCTTTGAGAGATAGTAAATAGTATTTCTAATTAAAATGGCAGGAGAAATTGTGGGGAGGTAAAACATAATTTCCCACGCTGAAATTTGACAAAGACACAGTGGTTAATAATCTTCCTTTTTTAGAGGACTATATGATTTAAGGGGGAAAACCTCTCCCACATTGCAGTGTGAATTCACAGGGAGTTGGAGAAGATGAAAGAGTCAGAACCTCAATTGGAAGATGGGTACAGGAAATCAGTCAGTAAATTTAAAAGGGTGATAAAGGTGATAGGTCATATCTGTCTGAGGATATATACCTGGTGTTTCAAAAATGTTTGTTAGAATCATATTGGCTATTAAAGGACAATGTACAATTTCCTCTTGAAGCTCTTAAATGTCTGCTATCTCAAAGATGGAAGATCCTTAAAAATCATCTATCCCATCTTCTGCATCCAGGCTGAATCATTAAAAGCATCTCAGAAGGATGAGAATCTACTTAATAATAGAATTCCAGGGAAGGAGTATCACAAAACCAGACTACATATTACAAGTTACATCTAAGTTAAATTCCACAAGTTTCAACTAGAACCAGGCTTTTTTCCCCCTTTCTTAGAGGAGATGAGAAGTAGCTTTTCATTGTGTGAAAGCCATTTCTACACTTGAAAGACATTTAAAAGCCTCTTTTTGCTAAACTTAACAATCCATTTTCTTCAAAGGTTTTCTAAGTTTCATTTCCCATTTATGACCCTGTGAAAGTTAATGTGAAGCTCTGGTACTGAATAGGAAAGTCCTTGAAACCTGCCAGGACTTCACTTAAAGCAGTTTTAATATTATATTCATTCTAGGAACAGAGTCCTTCATTGATGAGATGGCAGAGAGCTGAAGAGCTGACAGGATGGGAAAAAAATAGCAAAATCTTACAATTTGTCTGTACAGAACAAGAACCAGTGAAATGTTGCAGACTGATGACAGGAAATGTAGCACAAAAACAGTTTTGATTGTATTGGGCTTCCAGGTGGCACCTATCAGAAGTGCCTTAGAGAACAGCATCGTGGGAGATGCTGGCTAGCACCTGTTCTCTGGGTCCAGCCATAGGCTCTGAGGCTTAAACATGGCCACTCCCATTTTCATTTCAGCTCTGGCAGTCCCACAGACACACTTCCCAGGAGTAGTTAGGATTGATGGAACAATGTCTTCATTTAATAGGTTTGGTTTATTCCAGAGGCTGTTGATATTCTATTCTCCTTTGGAGTCTGTTCATGATCCAGATAAGTTTCACTCGGTGGATGCTGCTGCTTGCCTTCAGCTTCTTTCTCCAATAGATATATAACACTTATAATTTGTCAATTAAAAATTTTTAAAAATCCTCACAGCTCTAAAGGTGCTCATATTCCTGAAACTTTTTAATTACTGTGTGCCTCTCTGATCTGCTGCTTTCTTTTATGAGGGGACTTTTGCTGCTTCTGAAGTTTTCTCCTTTATCCTGTTGAGTATATAATTTCTCTTATCCTACTCTCCTCAGTCAGGTTTTTGGATGACCAGACCATCTTTCTGGAAATGGTTCAATCACTCCATATGTTCCTGTATTTAAGTGATGCCTAGACTTTGGCAACTACTTGATAAGTTTGCCTCAAGCTTCCTATGAAACAATTTAGGTTGGAGCCGTCTAATTTGGTTGGCATAAGGGAAGTTGTAATTTGGTGGCAAGTAGGTACATTTTATTGGGGGGGGGGGGGTCATTTGCACTGTACTCACCAGGGTGGGCATGGAAAGCTTCTTCCCTGCAGCCACTGCTGTTGGCAGGGATCACATCACTGATATGCTCTTTGATTCTGAAGGAAGAAGTTCTCTGGTGCTAATCATTTTCCATGTTTACAGCTCTCACATTACATAGGTACCAAGAAATGAAAACGAATGAAGGTATTTGGCTCAATAGAGGTAATCAGAGCTTTATAAAAGGAGACTAGCTCAACCCACCAACACAACCATCATCATTCACAAGACATCTTTACCCTGGCTCTGCACAACATACTGTCTTGTTTTGGTGCTGATGGAATTAGGGGTATTTTTTCATGATGTTAAATAAGTACTTGTCTTAAAGAAGTACTAAAACCTGTAATGTCTGCCTGGTTTAATTTTAGTGATAACTAAGTATGCAGGTCCATGCACTTATTATTAAGGGAGAAGAAACTTTTCTCAAAGCTTAAATTTTCTTTCTAGTTGCTTACATAATCCAAACTCAACTCTCCTTTACTTTGACATACCTAGTCCCAATCACATAGTTACCTTGAGACCAGGCATATTATTTCTTACTAAGCCATTCCCAAGTATTGTCCTGAAATGAATTCTTTGAAACCATGAGGAGGAATTGTTGGTAGATAGATTCATTCCACAGGCTGATGAGCATCCTATTAGGTTGGGAAGAACTTGAGGTAAGGAGTTGAGATGAGTGGATAACCTTAATGGTACAAGTCTGAGAAAGTAGTTGTTGTTTTCTTGGTTTCTTGTTTTTTTTTTTTTTTTTTTTTTTTTTTTTGTTTTGTTTTGTTTTGGTATCAGAGATTGAACTCGGGCACTCAACCACTGAGCCACATCCCCAGCTCTACTTTGTATTTTATTTAGAGGGAGAGTCTCACTGAGTTGCTTAGTGCCTCACTATTGCTGAGGCTGACAAGCAAATGAACCATCTTCACTTAAGATGCCTTCGAGGAAGGTGATATCGATACCTATTCAATAAATACTTACTAAGCACCTCTGATATGCCTAATCCTGGGCTTATTGCTAGAAAATTAATGTTTCCATAAAATTATGATTTTGGAAGATAAAGATGGTGCAGAACCAAAGTCAGTGTCCTTGCAAATCACCTGTCAGTCAAGCCAAGGAGGGTCACTCAGGTGGAGGCAGAACTGTTTGGAGTCTAAGGGTATGATGTAATTCCTTTAAAATGGGCAGGGGTTCAGAGTTCCAGGGGAGGACATTGGCAGCAGGGGGCAATGCAGGACAAGGTGAAGGAGTCTAGGAAGCCTTCCTGTCTCCTTCCTTGTCTCTTACTTCTACAGCAGCTTCCTGCTTCTTCTTCTTTTTTTCCACACTCATTTTCTCTTCTTCTTGGTCCACATAGTAGGAAATGGTGACCTCAAAATCTTTTAATTTCTTTTCTTTAAAGGACCAGCCCAGATTGAGACCAGACACTTATAGCCCTTGTTATAGTTTGGACCTCATGTGTTGAAGGCTTGGTCCCCAAAGCAGCAACATTGATAAGAGGGACTTTGGGTAAGTGATTGGATCATGAGAGCTCTAACATTATTAGTGGATTGATATATGAATGAATTCAGAACTGAATGGACTATTCAGTGGTGGAAACTGTAAGGGTTGAGATCTGGCTAAGGGAGTCAGTCTCTGAAGTGTGTCCTTGGGGACTATATCTTATCCCCAGATTCATTCTCTCTCTCTCTCTCTCTCTCTCTCTCTCTCTCTCTCTCTCTCTCTCTCTCTCTCTCTCTCTTCTGCTTTCTGGTTGTCATGAGGTGAGGTGAGCAGCCTACCTCTGCTATGCTCTTTTGCCAGAATGCCCTCTGACTTGCATCAGGTGCAAAGTGATAGAGCCAGGTGAACATAGACTGAGAACTCTGAAACTGTGAGCCAAAAAAACTTTCTTCCCGCAAGTTGAATTTTTCTTGGATATTTTGCAACAGTGATACAAAACTGACTAATATAGCCTTGATTCCAAATTTTCAACTCTAGCCCAATTTTGGTTGCCTATGGCCAGAAGGGCGGTCACAGAGAACAAGTATGTCTGGGGTGCTTAGCCTGGCAAAAGACATTTTCCAGGGGGGATGGTAGTTGTTGAAAAATGGGTGACCAACCTAAATGTGTCCTTTTTATGCCACATTCAAGTGGTCTGGGAAGGATGTCAAGGGTGTGAATCCTTCTATATGAGTTTACATGAGAACAGATGCTGTGGTTTGGACTCATTGACATGTTAAACATTTCCTTCAGACAACTTCAAGGACAGAAAAATGCCAAATATTCTCTGGCATTGTCATATTAACTTTGACAGTTTTATCTTACTACTCTGATTGTAGAAAGAACCAATGCTGGTCCCCCCTCCTAAGCAGAGCAATACTAATTGATAGCATGTTTTAATTCATAAATAAAATTTAGTATATATTTAATCCAAATGAAGAGCTAATATACATCTGAGTAAAAGTAATGTTTTATTATTCTCTCAACCTGATAATCTTTATGTCTGCAAAATTCTTGACTGGTTGCATTCTAATCCTCTTTGTTTCTTACACACTACTATTTGAATATCCAAAGGCAATAGTCAAAGCTCATGTAGTTGCTGGTGTCCCTGAGCTCCTGGGCCTGCATCATTCCTCATTTGTCGATATCCTTGTTATTGATGATGGCAAGTTTGGTCTTTAGTATCTGATGGATGGAGCCTCTGGCTGGGTTTATAAATTATAATTTCAATGGAACACTGTAAAAACCTAAATACCTGTGTGGATTCTTGGCTTGACCCTTTGACTTGGACAGATCAAACAACAAGGTGAGAACAAGTAGAAGAGCCCTCTCAGAGGCAGAGGGAATAAATCAAACTTTACCTCTCTACTCACTCTATTAATTTATGAGTTCATATTTTCAACAAAATATTGAAACAATATTTTGCAGAGTAAGAATATGGCAGTCTAGATTCTGATCACTAAAGGCAATGGCCACCATCATGATCATCATGATGAGTGCTTTGGTAGAGAAGTAGAAGTGTTAGTAATTAGAACAAATTAAAAAAAAAAAAAAAAAAAAAAAGAACCTAGGAAATGTACTGACCAGGACCTCTCGGGAATTGAGAGAGTTCCCAGGAGGAGAGATGCAAATGATAAGCAGGTGTCATGGTGAAGGCATGGAAATCTTGTTCTAGGTACAGGGCACAGCTACTTTGGAGAGAGGGGTTCAAGATATTTTGGAAGATCCATGGAATCCCAGGAGCACAGATGTTCCCGTCGCCTGGGATGTAGCAGGAGCCATGCTGTGTAAGCCTCATAACCAACCACAGAACCTGGAACTCCTTCCAAAGGCAATGGGAACCACTGAAATTTTAGACATCCTCCTCCTTTGGCAGCTCTGGCTCCTCCTGAGGGTCACCAAGGCTTTATACCAAATCCGCAAGTCTATTTTTATAAACATTCCCAGGCCCATGTTCACTTCACTTGTATGCATGAATTAGAAGTAGATTAAAAAAAAGAAAATGTGTGTTTCTGGTCCTGTCTCTGGGATCAGCAGAGGCCATTTCCCAACTTCCTCTCTTCATACAGAGTTCCTGCAAACCCTTGAGATACAAACCCTGGAATCCCCTCCAGCTCAGTCTCTTGCCTTAGCAGAGGATTGACTTCTGTAGAAGTCTATGACATATTTTTCCCTCTGCTAACCTGGCAGAGCCTGAGTTACTTTCCTTCTGAGGGATGCAGGAACCATTTCTGTATGGTCTATAGATAGTTCAGACAGGCACCAAAGACAGAGCTGTTACAGTGAGGCTGTGCAAGGATCCCCATAGGACCCAATCTGCTGGGCATAGGATCCCATAGGATCCCCATAGGACCCTCCTTGTTTACTTGGGAATAGGAGGTTATTTTCTTCTCTCTTGTGCTGCTTCACTCTGTGCCTCCACTCAGGTGTCCTTCTTGCCTCATCTTACCATTTGCATCAACTGGGAGATGATGGAGGATGAAGCAAAAGTTGAGGAACACTCCAGTTTTGTAAGTTTTGCAAGATCAGTTTATATATTCTATGCCAGCCGTGCAGAAGACAAGGTTAAGTACCATTCATTTCCAAGTTTTGTTTCTGAATTTGGTTTCTTAAGACCTGAAGATATTGATGGGGATTTAGTCAATAATTTGAGCCCTGGAATTGAGCCAACTTGGGCTGGAATCCTAGATCTATCACTTACTGATGACCTGAGTGGCAAATAACCCCTTGGCTTCTTCTCCAATAGAATGGGAACAATGGTGCCTAGTTCAGAGGGCTGCTATGAAGATGCTCAATACATAATTAAAAGTAAGCCATTATTAGTATAATGACCAGTGGTGGAAAGCAAAGACTCTGAGGGTATGGAACTCATATCCCCTAGGACATTCAAGAATGTCTGCAGGATGAAGGTGACAGGATCCTTCCTACCTCCTCCTCACATCCTGATCACCTGCTTTGCTTTCATTTGAAGGATCTTAGCACATCAACAGGACATGTGTAAGACAAATGGGAGTTACGCCAGCAAACCAGAACACATTAGGAACACAAGGATAGATTCAAATGTGGCTTTCATCACTGTGGTCTTGTTTGCTGAGTGAGCAGCCCTGCTCAGAGAAGACAGCCTTATGTCACAATTTGTTTATACTGGAGATTGCTGAATGTTTGTACTGGAGGTCTGATGCTTGTGTCTCCCTAAAATTCATAGGTTGAAACCTAATCTGATGCAATAGTATTAAGAATTGAGGCCTTTAGGAAGTGATAAGTCATGAGGGTGGAGCCATCATGAATGGGATTAGTGCCCTTTTAGAAGAGACCTAAGGGAGTTTGTTCACCCTTTCTACCATGTTAGGACATACAGAAAGTGCCACCTCTGAGAAGCAGGCCCTTGCCTGACACCAAATTTGCTGACTTATTGGTCCTTCCAAATCTCCAGAACCATGAGCAGTAAATTTCTCTTTATAAATTATCATGTCTAAGGTATTTGTTATAGCAGTAAGAACAGATGAAAGAGTATCATAATTGAGAAGAAAGTGGTTTTAATTTCAAAACTTGCTTCAAGCAGGCCAGGTAAACACAAAGCCCAGCACCCTATGGTCCTGACTGGTCCTGCCAGAATAGGGAATTGGGTTACCCCTAAGTGGCCTTTGACTTACAGGGGACATGAATATGAAGAATTTGTGGATGCTGCTGCTTTTTGTGTTCTGTAAGAGAATCAAGCTACACATTTTAGCTGCAACTCTGAGTCTTCTGCTGTTGTCCACCTTAGGGTTCCTTATCTAGAAGAATGGGGTCAAGGGTACCAAGAATGATTAGGGAGGAAAACAACCAGAAAAAAAAAATTCCTTCTTCCTTTTGCAACTATCCACACACAGGGCTTAAATGATGACATTCTAGATAATGTTTTGGAATTTCTGAAGTTTCACCCCATGGGCCCCTGTATTTGCTGGTTACTAGTTTTCAAGACCAGGCTGGCACGAGACAAATGGACCAAATTTATCAGCTCACCCAGTCCTTGTGGCCAGGGTCTGTACAGAGGTCACTCAAGCCTTCTGACCATGTGTTTACTTGTAATCCTGCGGTGAAGTCAGGTAACACAACCAGAGTTACAGCTGCAAAGATTCATCACCATCTGCATCCATTCATCAACAGATGTTTGATGCCCAGTGTACCCAGCACTGAGCTGACTAAGATCTGGGGTAGGAAAGTCTTGGCTTCTTCTCTCAGGGTCATAGCCAGGGAGGCAATAGAGAAGCAGATTTTACAGGATGGTGTGATAAGGACCTGGTAGAATACCAAATCAGCAAGGGCGCCCAGCCCAGCTCAGCCAAGAGATAATGCTTACATTGCAACTTTAAGAAGATTCATAGGTTGAATATTACGCCCCCCTCAATTAAGTTAACCCCTGAACCTCAGAATGTTCTTATTTGGAGTTGAGGCTTTATAGAGGTACTCAAATTAAAATGAGATAATTAGGGTAGAATTTAACCCAATATGACTGGTGTCTATATGAAAAGGGGAAGATTTAGGCACAAAGACCACCACATGCACAGGGAGAATGCCACGTGAAGAAAGGAGCTATGCTACCTCAAAGCAAGAAACTACCAGAACCTAGGAGTGAGACCCAGAACAGCTCCTGTAGCACCTTCAGAGGGAGCATAGCCCTGACACCTTGGCTTCATACTTTTGATCCCTAGAAATAAAAAATAATTTTAAAAGTTGGGTGTTTTTAATATTCTGTTTGGAGGTATGCTGTTACAATAGGAACTCAGAAACTAATTTAAGAACTCAGGGACAATCCAGGGTAGAAAGCGGGGAAGGGATTCCCAAACCCACACATGGAGACAGGGACTACGGTGTACTGTTTGTTATCACTGGGGCATAGGAACAGGAGCAGGTAGGCTGTGGTAATAGTTGAGTCTGGAGAGGGCTGGAGTCCCTTCCTCTCCCCCATGGTTTGAATGTTTGTGTCTCTTCCAAATCTCCTGTGAAGTACAATCTATAGTGCACCAGCACTGAGCTGCCGGGCCTTTAGCAGGTGATTAGGCCATGAGGTCTCTGCCCTCAGGAATGGACTAGTGCCTTATGAAAAGCTTTAGGAGGCAAGTTCACCCCTTCAGTTCCTTCTGACACTTGAAGGTAAGAGTGTTCATTCTTTCTAGAGGATGCAATAGCAGCAAGGGCCAACTTGGAAGCAGAGAGCAACCCTCTCCAGACATGGAAGCTGCCAGCACCTTGATCTTAGACTTCCCAGCCTCCACAACTGTGAGAAATAAAACACTTCTGTTCTTTGTAAGTTAATGAATCACAGGTATTTTGTTATAGCATCAGAAAAGGACTTTTCCTCCACCTGGATAACTGCTGGGTCCTGTATTTGTTTCAGTTCCTCCTATAACGGAGATTGAGAGGCAGATATTGCTTAATCACGGAGACCTTGATCTGATGCTGTACTGAGAAATATGAATTTTATCCTGAAAGAGATAAGAGTTACCAAGGAACGGTAGCACAATCAATCTGCATCTTGGGCAGTGTTGCAGAGATTGAACTGCAAGGGGTGGTGCTCAGTGAGGGAGGCACTGTTGTTCTTTAGAGGTCATTGTGTGACCCAGTCAGAAAGTGAGGAGACCTGGAATCAAGGAATCCTGTGGATAAGGGAATAGGAAGAAGGGCCAGCAGGAGCTGCTGTTGAGGAAATGGTGACAAGGGATGGGTAGGAGGGGCGGAAGGGCCTGGGAGACTAACTGGATACTGAGAGTATTCATTGACCAGGAAGGAGGAGGAACTGTTTCTGGCAAGGGAAGATGTGTGGTGTTGGGGAAGTCTGCTATTTGAGAAACTGAAAAAACCTGTCAGTGGAGGTATCCTTCAGGGGCCTGAGTCATGTGAGAAACTTAAGGGCCTTGTCCCAACTCTTTCCTAGTATAGTCAAGTTTCCAATGAAAGATGTGGAGAGGAGAGGAAGGCAGGGCTGAAGGTTACCTTAAGTTCCTTCTGAAACACTCTCCACCCTTTATTCTATCTAAAGGAGTCATGTTAAAAGGCTTTCTTCCTCCTTTCCCATGGCCAGGGTCCTGACTGGAATCCTGGGGTCATACTTGAAGGACCATAGCTGGCTGCTCAATCCTGCAGATCCAGGGCTGAACTGAGAGGTACATGTTTATTCATGGGACAATTTTTTTAAATTGGTTCGTTTTAGTCATACATGACAGTAGAATCTGTTTTGATGTAATTTTACAAGCATGGAATATATCTTATTCTAGTTAGGATCTCATTCTTATGGATGTACATGATGGTGTAAATCATTGTGCTGTTTTCATATATGTACATAGGAAAATGTCAGATTCATCCACTGTCTTTCCTTTTCCTATCCCCCTCCCTTCTCCCATTCCCCATTGTCTAATCTAATGGACTTCTATTCATCCCCCTTATTGTGGGTTAGCTTCTATATTTCAGAGAAAACATTTGACCTTTGGCTTTTTGGGGACTGAATTATTCTACTTAGCATGATACTCTCCATTCATTTAATGGCAAATGTCATAAAGTCATTCTTCTTTATGGCTGAATAATACTCTGTTGTGTATATATACCACATTTTTCTTTATCCATTAATCTATTGAAAGCCACCCCATAGCTTAGCTATTGTGAATTGAGCTGCTATAAACATTGATGTGTCATTGTAGTATGGTGACTTTAAATCCTTTGGATATATACCAAGTAGTGGGATAACTGGATTAAATGGTAGTTCCATTCCTAGTTTTTTTTTTTTTTTTTTTTCTTTAAGGAATCTCCATACTGCTTTCCAGATTGGTTGCACCAATTTGCAGTCCCACTGGCAATGTATGAGTGTACCTTTTCCCCCAAATCATCTCCAGAATACAAGTAGCAGTAAACATCTCAAAATAAAAAATATAAAGGGCTGGGGCTGTTGCTCTGTGGTTAAGAATTTTCCTAGGTTTAATCCCCAGTACCCGTCCTGCCAAATGTTGGCATGGAACAACTTTTGAGGAACCCATTTTAGAGATCCAAGTCAGTTTGCCAATCTGAGCATAACAACTTATAATCCAAATGCCCCACTTTTCACATTTTGTGGATTTGCCCCATACTTGATCATTGTAATTATGAGACAATGGTTGAGTCAGGGGCAAGACCCCTGGGCTTGGAATGTGGAGTGCTTACCTGGATCTGGCTGCTACAGGCAGATGTGCAGTTTGGTTCATTTGACTCAGCTGCCCTGGGCCTCAGTGTCCTCACCTCTGTCCCAGCTCAAGCAGATTGCAGAAGGGTTAAAGTAGAAGCATCTTACAACTGTACGTTATATTATATTATTAGTGTTGTTATTAAAATCTTCCCTGCTGAAGATCACTGTATTATTTTCAACTCTGCGCTGGGAGGTCATTCTCAGTATTTGATCTCTCTCCATTCATACCTCACCTTTTTCCAAACCGACTTTCTTTTAAGACTCACTTTCAGGCCTAGATTATGGTAAGATCCGTTTTCCATTAGTACTTTTCTGTCACCTTTTTTTCAAGTGACTCTTGTATTCGTTATGCTTCTATTGAAGAACACACTCACTTTCCTGCTAGCCTGACCTGGTGTCTCTCCTACCAGCTGCTGGCTACATTCAAGAAGGATACAGTCATTTCTCTGTCCCACAACTATGTAAGTTATCTTATGCTCTGCTGAAGTTCTGCATGGCCACCTTTCACAGTATGAGGGAGGAACTGGATTTCTCATCAGAGGATGCTCAGAAAGATAAAGGGGAAAGTTTATTACTATTGATATTAATTAGCATTTAAAAAATGCTCAATACAGCTTAGAGAGAGGCACAACCTCATCATGATCCAGAAAAAATAAGAGGAAGAAGTAATCATGCTGTTTCTAATTATAATTGAATCCTTGATTGGATGCCAGGATTCCCAAACCTTTCGGCTCATCAGCTTCCTAATGCTGAGAGTACTGAATCTGCAGAATGAGATCCAAAAATCCACACCCACCATTCTCTTTTCTTTTCTTCTTTCAGTACTGGGGATTAAATCTGGGAATGCTGTGCCATTGAGCTACATCCCCAGCCCAGACCTTTTTATTTTTTATTTTGAGAGATAGGGTTTTGCTAAGTTGCCCAGGATGTCCTCATACTTGCAATGCCCCTGCCTCAGCCTCCCAAGTCACTGGAATTACAGCCATGTGCCACTGTTCCCAACCAGGAATCTACTTTTTTTTTTTAACTAGAAAAAATTTATTTATTTATTTATTTATTTATTTATTTATTTATTGTAAACAAATGGGGTTTCTCTGTACATGAAGTAGAGGCATACCATTTGTGTAATCATTCATTTATATAGGGTAATGATGTTTGATTTATTCTGTTATTTTTTCCTTCCTTCCAACCCCTCCCACCCCTCTTTTCCCTCTATACAGTCCCTCCTTCCTCCATTCTTACCTCCCTCCCACCCCCAATTATGTGTCATCTTTGCTTATCAGCGAGATCATTCGTCCTTTGGTTTTTTTGAGATTGGCTTATCTCACTTAGCATGATATTCTCCAATTTCATCCATTTGCCTGCAAATGCCATAATTTTATTATTCTTTATGGCTGAGTAATATTCCAGTGTGTGTGTGTGTGTGTGTGTGTGTGTATGTGTGTGTGTGTGTGTGTGTATATATATATATATATATATATATATATATATATATATATCACAGTTTCTTTATCCATTCATCAATTGAGGGGCATCTAGGTTGGTTCCACAATCTGGCTATTGTGAATTTTTTTTTTATTGTATACAAATGGGATACATGTTTTTTCTCTATTTGTACATGGAGTCAAGGCATACCATTTGTGTAATCATAAATTTACAGAGGGCAATGATGTTTGAGGAATCTACATTTTTAATAAGTTTTCTCAGGAGATTAAGGTGTGCATTTCACTTTTGGGACTGCTGTTATGTTTCTTGAGCAGATGTGTCTTAGATGGTACTATTGGGGATTGAAGGTTTTTGATCACTCTTACCTATTCTTCTCTTTCATTCATCTGATCAGCATTTTATTGAGGGATGACTTTGGGTCAGAAGCTGTACCATGTGCTCCATGAGCTTTGGCAACAAGGTGATGAGAAGGAAGGACACAGGTCAACTCCACAGGACCCAACCTCCTCCCTCATCCTTGGCTGGATAAGAGGAGGCCTGGAGTTTCTCTCCAGAAGGGACAGAATCTGTGTGGCTAGTAACCCAGACTACTGCAGAAATAGAGGGAAACTGTGCAACTTTTCCCTTCTGTTGTTACTGCTTTTTGCTTTTCTGTCACAGACATTTATGGATCCAACGCTTTTTGAAGATTAAATGCATACTGTGGAGCCAGGTTGCTCCAGGTCTAAATGCCACACATGGAAAGGGTGGTACTGGACCAAGTTTCCCTGTGACATGGGGCCTCCTAGTACAGAGAAGGTGATGTGAGTTCATGATGTGTCATGTAGTGAAATCAAGGCCCAGGCACAGGAAGAGCAGGATGAGGCAAAGGGACAAGACTATTCTCACGGAGCTTGTGTTCTGTTCAATGAAGATAAAATCAGTTTGGATGATGCTTCTGCCATAAAAATAATAGAACCAGGTAATGAGATGAACAGTGACTCTCAGGGATGGTGTTAGGAGGAGGAAAAGATTCCCTCTACCCTCCTAAATCCCACAACTAGCTTGTGAGATTATTGGACAACAGGCAAATTAAAAGGAGAAAAGGTATACTAATCATTTTTAATATTATGCACATGGGGGTATCACAGGAAAAAATGTGAATGGTCAAAGAAGCATTGAGATTTGAGGACTTATATAACTTCTTAGTAGGGGAAGGAGGAAGTATAGGATACTTGGGGAGAGTAAAGGATTTTTAGTAAAGATGAACAAATTCTTGGAAGAAGAGATGGAAAATATATTAAGTTGTGACAAAGTTTGTCTGGCTGTGGTGTTGGACTTCTGGTGTCCTCTCTTATGATAGGACTCAATCTTCCCTGGTTGATGAAACTCCCAGGGAGGGGATTAAGGACAATGGAGTTCCTTTTGGAGGATTTGTTTTTAGGCAGATAAGGGAAGTTCAGAGAAAGACTGCCTATATTTATTGTTTTTCAGGTGCCTTTGGCTCAAAATGATCAATATACTGAAGAGGCATATTTTGGGGTGGTGTGTCCTGAACTCCTTTCAGGGTGAGTCCACTGAGGAGGTGCAGGCTCAGTGGAGGCTGAACAGCCAGCATTGCAACGATCTGGAGTCAGGGATGAGAGGGTACATTCCAGGCTGAAGGAAGAGTGAGATGAACTGGATGATCCAACTCCAGTGAGCAAGGGAAGATGGGACCAGTGACCCCAATAAATAGGCAGGGATCAGACCCTGTGGAGCCTTGGAGACTACAGGGGGATTCAGGATTTTTGTAACCACAGGAAACTTTTAGGCACAGGAGATTATTATTTAATTTGTGTGTTTAAAATATCCCTTCTTGTACAATTAAAATATCACTAGCACATATCCAAACCTGAAGCTAGGTGGGTTCCAGAAAAAAATTTCAGATTTATCCACGCATTAACACACGGCCTGGGAACATCAGCAACATGTATGTTTGCCTCTTCCTTATCCTTGTGGAAACATTGCCTAAATCTCATCCTATGAGACAGGGCACTTAGGTACAAGATGCCTGGAAGGATCATAGGAACATAGGAATCTTTCATATAAAGCTGTCTTTGAAACAGAAAGAAGCTGGCACTTTGTGTTTAAAGGCTGGGGATGGGTAACCTTTGTCATCCCCAGTGCTGCTGGGAGGCACCTCCTAGACTCAGGAGAACCCACATTGAAATGACTGCTTTAAATCATCAGCATGATCCATGACTCAGGAGAGGAAAACAGATATCAGATATTTTCAGTGAGGATGTTGGCCCAGGGTAGGAAAATATTGTCCTTTTGATTCTTTCTTCCTTTGGTTTCACCCTCATTCACATTATAATTTCTAACTAGCATCTTTACATGAAGGCTGACAGGGAAGGTCAGTGTTGTTAGTAAACAGCCAGAAAAGGACTTTTGCAGGGAAGGAGTCTGGAAATTGAAATAAGATATGGGGCTTTTCTACTGATTCAGTTTATCTGAGCTCTCCCAATCCAATAACTACAGAGAATCAGGAACTGTGGTAAGGTTGAGGTCATTTTCTTTGTTCTGTTACTTGTCACATTTTTTTTTACCTCTTTTTAGTGTGTGTATATATACACACATATATATATATATATATATATATATATACACATACATACACATGTACACATATATGATTAGTATATATTTCTAACATATTCATGTAGAAATATATACACATATACACATGTCTCTATGTACACTTGTGTATATGTGTGTGTATATATACACACATGCATGATATGGATTTATACCTAAGCCATATGCGATCCATGCCCGTGTCCCATGAGGCACAGGCATAGTTGGTGAGAGAGGATTGATATTGTTGCCAACCATTTTTTTGGTCAGGGATTTAGACCTACTCTAAATAGAAGCCATCCATCTCCATAAATGTGAGATTCACATACCTCCATGTACATGGGAGAGCTGGAAAATTTATACTTAAATTTATATCACCTTCTTCTGTTCATTCTACAAAGATTTCTTGATTACTAACTAGAGGTTAGCACGGTCTGGAAATACAATAATTAATAACAATAACCACATCTAAGGAGCTCAAGTCTTGTAGGGAGACAGCCATGTAAACATGTAATTAAATGTGAGATACAGTTGTCTCCTTATATCCATGGGGAATTGGTTCCAGTACCCTGTGTGGATAGTAAAATCTGTGAATGCTCAAGTCCCCTATATAAAGTGGTATTTGCACATAGTCTATGTATGTTCTCCTGTATATTTTATTTCTAGATTACTTATAATACCTAATAGAAAGTAAATGCTATGAAATACTTGCTATACTGTTGCTCAGGGAATAATGAGAAGAAAAATGTCTATACACGTTCGGAATAGATACATTTTTCCCCTGAGTAATTTAAATCTGCAGTTGGTTGCCCATGTGGAACCCAGGGATGTTGAGAGAGTATGGCTGTATTAGGGTAGAGAAGGGCCTGTGGTGTTATGGGAATCAGAGGAGAGATTTTTCAACTCTGCTGGGGCTGGGAGAGCAATCAGAGAAGACTTTCCAGTGGACAGGGATTTTGAACTGAGTTTGGAATGATGAGCGGGAGATGGCCAGGGGTACAAGAATATTGTAGACAGGACTTTGAGTGAAAGGCAAGGAGGCACATAACACCATGGTCTGTTTGGAAATTGCTGGGGATGCTGTGAGTGGAGCATAGCTATGTTAGTGGGTTGATATTAGGAGGAATACACATGATGATTCTGGAAGGGCTGTCTGGGCAGGGCATGGAGGGCCCTAGGGCACCCACCCTCTCAAGACAGTAGAGGGGGTTTAGAGGGAAAGGGGACTGTAGGCAAAGGGCCAGCAGCAGAGTGTATATAAAGTTGAGGGAACAGATGAAGATTAATCCTGTGGACAGTCTGCATTTGAATAGAGGCACTTTCACGATCTACCTAGCTCAGCCCAATGGAAGACTGAAAGCTAGATGGTCCCTAACACATTCTTCAGTGTCTTTGGTGGCCTTCTAGCTTTGATTATTATTATAGTCCATGCATAACCAGGAAGGAATTATACATATGCATTTCCCAGTGGCTACGGCTAAGCCAAAGGGAAAAGAACATTTGCATTTCTTAAAGAATTGATTGAGATTCTAAAGCCACACTGGAAAGTTAATAGTAAAAAACACACAGCTTGAAAGACTTTGCTTTTTGGCATGAAGTACCAGACCAGATTGACTCTAACTGTGATGCAGTTTTTAATTAAGTGTTTATAATGAGACATTTATAACCACTTGAGGGGCCTTTTGGGTTCTTTGGGGAGGAGACATGAAGGAGAAGATGTCTGTGATTCTAGCTGAAATTAATATATAAACAGACTTCATGTGTATTTAGAAAGACTCAGATAAGAGAACACACTTTGTGAGATGAAACTTGTCATATAATTTAAAACTGAATACAGTGGGGGAAAACTTGGAGAATATACATAGGTTAAGAGTTTTTCACTCCAAATCACTTGCTGCAGGAAACCACATTAATACTGATTAGGAAATTAGATAACACTTTTACATCAATTAATTCACATTTGATTTTGATTTAATAAGCATCATGTTAAGTAAATAGAAAATGTTTCCTTAAAGCAGTAGAGCTGGAGATCAACTGCCGTGAAGTAGATGGAATTGTATTTCTTATGGAGTCATTAAACTCAATCAGTGGTTTGCTGTTAAATTCACAATGACAGCACAGGCCAGTTTGATAGAATTTGGCCAATACTAGACTCAATTATGTTATTCATCATAGGGGAGAACTATAAAATAGCAGCTAAATTTCCTCCTTTTTGCTGTATTCCTCTAAGCATGTGGTTCTGAGCTCTACTGTTACTATCATTTTTATATATGTCTCCCTTAGGCTGGGCTGTGCCTCTTAGAAGAGGGATTGGTATCTAATATTTGTGCTTTCTTTTGTGTTTGGGATTTGTGTTTAACTGTTTGGGACTCTGTGGCATACTTCATAGTGTTTCTTCAGTTCTTTCTAGCTGCTGTCTGACTAAAGAAGTCAGATAAAGACCTGAGGTTAAAGACACAAACAAAAGGAAAGACATTATTAAGAGAAGTTGTTTTTTAAAATTTATTTTTTAACTGATAAATATTGTGTGTATTTATGAAGTACAACATGTTTTGATACATGTATACATTGTGGAATGACTATAAATCAAGCTATTAAACATGTATGTACATTACGTTACTGTGTTAGTCAGTTTTCTATCACTGTGACAAAAGACCGGACATAATAAACTTATAAGGAAGAAAGATTTATTTTGATTCACAGTTTCAGAGGGTTTAGTTCATGATCCTTTGACCCCATTGCTTTGGGACCTGTGACAAGGCAGTACATCATGGTGGGAATATGTGGCAGAGGAGGTCTGTTCACTTCATGGCAGCCAGGAAGCACAGAAAGAGACAGGAGGGCCCTAGTGTTCCCTCAAAGAGCATGCCTCCAATGACCTAACTTCCTCCTAGTAGACTCCACCTCTTAAAGATTCCACCACCTCCCAATAACACCCCAGGCTGGAGATCCAGCCTTGAACACATGTTATTTTAGGGGACACTCTAGATCCAAACTGTAGTACTTGTGTACTTATTTTTTTGTGGTGAGAACACTTAAAATCTATTCTCTTAGCACTTTTCAAGTATACAGGTGTTGTTATTAGTTATAGTAGTCATGATGTATAATAGATCTCTTGAGCTTATTCTTTCTATGGGAAACTTTGTGTCATTTGACCAATATCATCCCAATTCCTCTGTACTATTGCTTACAAACTTTGAGTAATTGCCACTTTACTATCTGTTTCTAAGAGTTTTGACTTTTTAGTATTCCACATATAAGTGACATCATATGGTATTTGTCTTTATGTGCCTGGTTTATTTCACTTAACATAATGTTCTTCAAATTCATTTATATTGTCACAAATGACAAGACTTCCTTCTTTCTAAAGAATGAATAATATCCCATTATGTATATGTCTGCATTTTCTTTATCCATTCATTGACACTTAAGCCAATTCCATTTCTTGGCTATTGTGAACAGTTGTACAATGATTATGGGAGTGCTGATGTCTCTGACACTGATTTCATGTATTTCAGATATTTATCCAGTAGTGGGATTGCTGTGTTTATTATGTGATAGTTTTGTTTTAAGTTTTTGAGTAATCTCAGTAGTTTTTTTCCAGTAGAGACTGGACCTACATACAATTCCACTAACAGTATACAAGGCTTCTCTTGTCTCTACATTCTTTGGTCTTTTTAATAATAGCTATTTGAATAGATATAAGGTGATTACTGTGTGCTTTCAATTTTGCATTTTCCAGATGACTAGTGATGTTGAGTATTTTTTTCTAAACCTCCTGGCCATGTGCATGTCTTCTTTTGAGAAAAGTCTTTCTAGGTCGTTTACCAATTTTTTATTTGGTTTATTTTCTTGCTATTGAATAGTTTGAATTCCTTACATACTTTAGAATTAATCCCTTATCATATGTGTGATTTGCAAATATTTTCTCCCATTCTATAGGTTGCCTTTCACTCTCTTGATTTTTTCCTTTATGGTGCAGAAGCCCTTTAGTGTGATGTCCCATTTGTCTATTTCTGCTTCATTGCCTATACTTTTGGGGTTGTGTCAAAAAAACACCTTTGTCAAGATCAATGTCAAAACACTTTCTTCTTGTTTTCTTCTGGTAGTTTTATAGTTTAAAGTCTTTCTTTTAAGTCATTTATCAACTTTTAAAAAATATTTTTAAGTTGTAGATGGATATAATACTTTTATTTTATTGATTTAATTTATGTGGTACTGAGGATTGAACCCAGTTCCTCACGTGTGCTCAGCAAATGCTCTACCACTGAGCTATGACCCTGGACACATTTATCCATTTTGAGTTGATTTTTGTATATGTGGTTAGATAGGGGCTCAATTTTATTCTGCAACAGACATTCAGATTTTCCCAGTACCATTTATTGAAGACACTGTCTTTACCCCATTTTATATTATTGATATTTTTGTCAAAAACATAAATAACATGTGGATTTACTTATGGGCTACCTAGATTGTTCCATTGTCTATGTGTCCATTTTTCTTTTTGTTGTTTTTACCAGCACCAAACTTTTTGATTATTACAACTTTATAATAGATTTTGAAAGCAGGTAGTGTGATGTTTCTAGTTTTATTCTTTTTGCTTAAGATTGCTTTGATTATTCAGAGTCCTTTGTGATTCTATATGTATTTATGGATTTCTTTTTCATTTCTGTAAAAATGTCATGAAATTTTGATAGGGATTGCACTGAATCTGTAGATTGCTTTGGACAGTATAAATATTTCAACAATATGAATTCTTCCAGTACATGAAAATGGGACATCCTTCTACTTATTTGTGTCTTCTTCAATTTCTTTCATAAATGTGTTAGTTTTCAGTGTACAGATACTTCATCTCCTTGGTTAAATTTATTCCTAATATTTACTTTTTTTTGTAGCTGTCCTGAACAGAATTATTTTCTTGATTTCTTTTTTAAGTGGTTCATTTTTTTTTAATTGTAAACAAATGGGATACATGTTGTTTCTCTGTTTGTACATGGCGTAAAGGCATACCATTTGTGTAATCATAAATTTACATAGGGTAATGTTGTTTGATTCATTGTTATTTTTTCCCTTCCCCACACCCCTCCCACCCCTCTTTTCCCTCTATACAGTCCTTCCTTCCTCCATTCTTGCCCCCCTCCCTAACCCTAACCTAAACCTAACGCTAACCCCTCCCACCCCCCATTATGTGTCATCATCTGCTTATCAGAGAGATCATTCGACCTTTGTTTTTTTGAGATTGGCTTATCTCACTTAGCATGATATTCTCCAATTTCATCCATTTGCCTGCAAATGCCATAATTTTATCATTCTTTATGGCTGAGTAATATTCCATTGTATATATATACCACAGTTTCTTTATCCATTCATCAATTGAAGGACATCTAGGTTGGTTCCACAATCTGGCTATTGTGAATTGAGCAGCTATGAACATTGCTGTGGCTGTATCTCTGTAATATGCTGATTTTAAGTCCTTTGGGTATAAGCCAAGGAGTGGGATAGCTGGGTCAAATGGTGGTTCCATTCCAAGTTTTCTAAGGAATCTCCACACTGCTTTCCAGAGTGGCTGCACTAATTTGCAACCCCACCAGCAATGTATGAGTGTACCTTTCTCCCCACATCCTCGCCAACACCTGTTGTTGCTTGTATTCTTGATAATCGCCATTCTAATTGGGGTGAGATGGAATCTTAGGGTGGTTTGATTTGCATTTCTCTTATTACTAGAGATGTTGAACATTTTTCCATATGTTTGTTGATTGCTTGTAGATCTTCTTCTGTGAAGTGTCTATTCATTTCCTTAGCCCATTTGTTGATTGGATTATTTGCATTCTTGGTATAGAGTTTTTTGAGTTCTTTATAGATTCTGGAGATTAGTGCTCTATCTGAAGTATGATTGGCCAAGATTTTTCTCCCACTCTGTAGGCTCTTTCTTTGCATTGCTGATAGTTTCCTTTGCTGAGAGAAAGCTTTTTAGTTTGAATCTATCCCAGTTATTAATTCTTGCTTTTATTTCTTGTGCTATGGGAATCCTGTTGAGGAAGTCTGGTCCTAAGCTGACATGTTGAATATCTGGACCTACTTTTTCTTCTATAAGATGCAGGGTCTCTGGTCTGATTCTGAGGTCCTTAATCCATTTTGAGTTTAGTTTCATGCATGGTGAGAGGTATGGGTTTAGTTTCATTCTTTTGCATATGGATTTCCAATTCTCCCAGCACCATTTGTTGAAGAGAGTATCTTTTCTCCATTGCATATTTTTGGCCCCTTTGTCTAGTATGAGAAAATTGTATTTCTTTGGGTTTGTGTCCGTGTCCTCTATTCTGTACCATTGATCTACTTGTCTGTTTTGGTACCAATACCATGCCGTTTTTGTAACTATTGCTTTGTAGTAGAGTTGAAGATCTGGTATTGCAATACCCCATGCTTCACTCTTTCTGCTAAGGATTGCTTTAGCTATTCTGGGTTTTTTATTCTTCCAGATGAATTTCATAATTGCTTGCTCTATTTCTGTAAGGTACGTCATTGGGATTTTAATTGGAATTGCATTGAATCTGTATAGCACTTTTGGTAGTATGGTCATTTTGACAATATTAATTCTTCCTATTCAACAACATAGGAGATCTTTCCATCTTCTAAGGTTTTCTTTAATTTCTTTCTTTAGTGTTCTGTAGTTCTCATTGTAGAGGTCTTTCACCTCTTTTGTGAGATTGATTCCCAAGAATTTTATTTTTTTCGAGGCTATTGTGAATGGGGTAGTTTTCCTAATTATTCTTTCCAAAGATTCATCACTTATGTATAAAAATGCATTAGATTTATGTGCATTGATCTTATATCCCGCTACTTTACTGAATTCACTTATGAGTTCTAAAAGTTTTCTGGTGGAATTTCCTGGTTCCTCTAAATATATAATCATATCATCAACAAATAGGGATAGTTTGAGTTCTTCTTTTCCTATTCGTATCCCTTTAATTTCTTTGGTCTGTCTAATTGCTCTGGCTAGAGTTTCAAGGACGATATTGAATAGAAGTGGTGAAAGAGGGTATCCCTGCCTTGTTCCAGTTCTTAGGGGGAATGCTTTCAGTTTTTCACCATTTAGAATGATATTGGCCATGGGCTTAGCATAGATGGCCTTTATAATGTTAAGGAATGTTTCCACTATCCCTATTTTTTCTAGTGTTTTGAGCATGAAGGGGTGCTGTATTTTATCAAATGCTTTTTCTGCATCTATTGAAATAATCATGTGATTCTTAACTTTAAGTCTGTTGATATGGTGAATGACATTTATTGATTTCCTGATGTTGAACCAACCTTGCATCCCTGGGATAAAAACCCACTTGATCGTGGTGCACTATCTTTTTAATATATTTTTGTATGCGATTTGCTAAAATTTTGTTGAGATTTTTTGCGTCGATGTTCATAAAGGATATTGGTCTGAAATTTTCTTTCCTCGATGTGTCTCTGTCTGGTTTAGGTATCAGGGTGATATTGGCTTCATAGAATGAGTTTGGGAGGGATCCCTCCTCTTCTATTTTATGGAATACTTTGAGAAGTATTGAAATGAGCTCTTCTTTAAAGGTTTTGTAGAACTCGGCTGGGAACCCATCTGGTCCCGGACTTTTCTTTGTTGGTAGGCTTTTGATGACTTCTTCTATTTCATTACTTGAAACTGGTCTATTTAAATTGTGTATGTCCTCCTCGTTCAGTTTAGGCAATTCATATGTCTCTAGAAACCTGTTGATGTCTTCAAAATTTTCTATTTTGTTGGAGTATAGATTTTCAAAATAGCTTCTAATTATGTTTTGTATTTCACTCGTGTCTGTTGTGATATTTCCTTGTTCATTCCGAATTTTAGTAATTTGAGTTTTTTCCCTCTTTCTCTTTGTTAGTGTGACTAAGGGTTTATCAATTTTGTTTATTTTTTCGAAGAACCATCTATTTATTTTGTCAATTTTTTGTATTGTTTATTTTGTTTCAATTTCGTTGATTTCAGCTCTGAGTTTAACTATTTCCTTTCTTCTACTACTTTTGGTGTTGGTCTATTCTTCTTTTTCTAGGGCTTTGAGCTGTAGTGTTAGGTCGTTTATTTGTTGAGTTTTACTTCTTTTATTAAATGTGCTCCATGAGATAAATTTTCCTCTAAGTACTGCTTTCATTGTGTCCCAGAGATTTTGATATGATGTTTCTTTGTTCTCATTTACCTCTAAGAATTTTTTAATTTCCTTCCCAATATCTTCTGTTATCCGTTCATTATATAATAGCATATTGTTTAATCTCCAGGTGTGGGAGTAGTTTCTGTTTTTTACTCTTTCATTTATTTCTAACTTCAATCCATTGTGATCTGATAGAATACAAGGTAGTGTCTCTATCTTCTTGTGTTTGCTAACATTAGCTTTGTGGCATAATATATGGTCTATTTTAGAGAAGGATCCATGTGCTGCTGAGAAGAAAGTGTATTCGCTCTTGGTTGGATGGTATATTCTATAAATGTCTGTTAAATCTAAATTATTGATTGTGTTATTGAGATCTATGGTTTCTTTGTTCAATTTTTGTTTGAAAGATCTATCCAGTGGTGAGAGAGGTGTGTTAAAATCACCAAGTATTATTGTGTTATGGTCTACATGGTTTCTGAAATTGTGAAGAATTTGTTGGACATACATGGATGAGCCACTGTTTGGGGCATAGATGTTTATGATTGTTATATCTTGCTGATTTATGCTTCCCTTAAGCAGTATGAAATGTCCGTCTTTATCCCTCCTCACTAACTTTGGCTTGAAGTCCACATTATCTGAAATGACGATGGATACTCCAACTTTTTTTGCTGAGTCCATGTGCATGCTATGTTTTTCCCCATCTTTCACCTTTAGTCTATGGGTATCTTTTTCTATGAGGTGAGTCTCTTGCAGGCAGCATATTGTTGGATCTTTCTTTTTAATCCAATCTGCCAGTCTATGTCTTTTTATTGATGAGTGCAGGCCATTAACATTCAGGGTTATTATTGAGATATGATTTGTATTCCCAATCATTTGGTTCATTTATCTTATTTTATTTATTTATTTATTTATTTTTGACACGACTTGGTTCCTCCTTTATTTGAATATTCCTTAGGATAATTCCTCCCTTTACTGATTTGCTTCTTTGTTTTTCATCTCTTCCTCATGGAATATTTTGCTGAGAATGTTCTGTAATGCTGGCTTTCTTTTTGTAAATTCTTTTAGCTTTTGTTTATCATGGAAGGATTTTATTTCATCATCAAATCTGAAGGTAAGTTTTGCTGGGTATAAGATTCTTGGTTGGCATCCATTTTCTTTCAGGGCTTGAAAAATGTTGTTCCAGGCCCTTCTAGCTTTTAGGGTCTGGGTTGAGAAATCTGCTGATATTCTTATTGGTTTCCCCCTGAATGTAATTTGGTTCTTTTCTCTCACAGTCTTTAAAATTCTGTTTTTATTTTGTATGTTAGGTATTTTCATTATAATGTGCCTTGATGTGGGTCTGTTGTAATTTTGTGTAATTGGAGTCCTATACGCCTCTTGAACCTGATTTTTCATTTCATTCTTCAGATTTGGGAAATTTTCTGGTATTATTTCCTTGAATAGATTATTCATTCCTTTGGTTTGTTTCTCTGTGCCTTCCTCAATCCCAATAATTCTTAAATTTGGCCTTTTCATGATATCCCATATTTCTTGGGGATTCTGTTCATGTTTTCTTACAGTCTTCTCTGTTTGGTCAACTTTGTTTTCAAAGTTAAATATTTTTTCTTCAATATCTGAGGTTCTGTCTTCCAGGTGTTCTATCCTATTGGTTATGCTTTCTATGGAGTTCTTAATTTGGTTTATTGTTTCCTTCATTTCAAGGATTTCTGTTTGGTTTTTTTTCAATATCTCTAACTCTTTATTGAAATGATCTTTTGCTTCCTGTATTTGCTCTTTTAACTGTCGATTGGTGTGATCATTCAATGCCTGCATTTGCTCTTTCATCTCATCATTCAATGCCTGCATTTGCTCTTTCATCTCCTCGTTTGCTTCCCTGATCATTTTAATTATGTACATTCTGAATCCCTTTCTGTCATTTCTTCTGCCATGCTGTCATTGAATTTTATTGATGTAATATCTAGATTTGTTTGGGACATTTTCTTCCCTTGTTTTCTCATATTGTTCAGGTATCAGTGAACCGCTAAGATATTGCAGATTTCCTCTATTGACTTATAATGTCCCTGAAGATTGCTAGTATATCCCCTCTTAGCCTTCAGTAGCCTGATGTCTTGGAGGAAGTTGATAATGCGGTGCTCCACAAGGAAGCTGCCTCTCTAGAGGTAGTGGCCTTCAGGTGGGGTATATTCCCTGCTAGTGGGCAGAGGTGCCTCCTCTTGTTGACCAATGGTCATCCAAAGGGGAACTAGGCTGCAGGCTGAGGCAAGGCCTGTTTGGGCCCGTGTCTCTGGTTTTACTGTCCTTGTGGGAAAACCTCACCCGGCAGGGAAGACTCACCTGGTGGGGAGGTCTCATTGTTCAGTTCCCCTCCTAGAGGTTCCCCTCAATCTACAACTACCGCCTGGGCTGGGCTGCCTTCCTCTGCAACGTTCCCAGGGGCCCAGACCTACCTCCTAGGCCTGGGAGCCTCACCCTTCGCAGACGAATCTCCTTAGGCTGCCTCTCCTCAGAGAATCTGCCTGCAGTCCTGGAACCTTCGCTCCACCCCTAAGCATGTCTCTGTGTGGCTCTTCCACCAAGAAGCCTCCTAGGTCCTGGGACCCTGCTCTGCACCTAATCGCCTAACTATGTGACCCCTCCTCCGAGCAGCCACCTGGAGCCCCGTACAGTCGCTACGAGTCCCAGTGACCCGCTGCATGCCTCTTCCTCCGGACAGCCGCCCAGTGTTCCGGTGCAGTTACTAGGAGTCCAAGCAAGTCACTGTGCGCCTCCTCCTCCTGCCAACCGCCCATAGCCCTGGGTAGTCACTCCGAGTCCAAGTGACCTGCCCTGTTCCTCCTCCTCCTCCGGGTAGCCCCCTGGGTGTTCAGGAGCGGTCGCTCTGAGTCCAAGCAACCCGCCGCACGCCTCCTCCGGGCAGTCGCCCGGAGTTCTGGTGTGGCCGCTCCGAGACCAAGCGACCCACCGCGCTCCTCCTCCTCCTCCGGGAAGCCCCCTGGTGTTCAGAAGTGGTCTCTCTGAGTCCAAACAGCTCACTGTGCAAGTCCTCCTCTGGCAACTGCCTGTAGCTCTGGTGCAGTCACTCCCAGTCCAAGCGACCCGCCGCGCTCCTCGTCCTCCTCCTCCTCCAGGCAGGCCCCGGTGTTCAGGAGCGGTCGCTCTGATTCCAAACAGCTCGCCGCGCAGCTTCTCCTCTGGGCAGCCACCCGGAGCCCCAGTGGTTGCTCCGAGTCCAAGCGCTGTGCTGAGCGGCCTCCTCTATGATGCTCCTAGTTGTCCGAGTTCACTACTCCAGCGGGGGGAGGTGTGACTTGTTGGGCAACTCTACTTCACAAAGTTCCCTGCATTCTGGGACTACCGCCCCATCCGGGATGCCTCCCCAATGGGAGAGACTCACCCAGTGGCTTTGAGTTGATCCCAAGTCTCTCAATATCTCCTCTTTTGAATCCTGAGTCCTCTGGAAGCTTTCTGCTTAAAGCTCCCTGCTTTCATTCAGGGCAGTGTCTCTCCAGTTTTTTGAACCATCTCTCGGTGTTCAGGATCCAGTCCTTCTCCCTAGGGTTTTTCAGCTCCTGCAAAGCAGAGCAACCTGGGGCTCCTGAGTGGAATGAAGCCTAGAGCCAAATGGCATTGTGTTTTTATTTGTATTCTATATTGATACTGAATTTTTAAATTAGTTCTAATAGTTATTTTGGTGGCATCTTTAGGATTTTCTTTATATAAGATCATGCCATCTTTGGACAGGTACAATTTAACTTCTTTCCTTATAATTTGGAGGCCTTTTATTTTAATTTAAGATGATCATAATCTTTTGCAAGCAATTTATTAATCTTGTGAAGTATACTAACAAACTTCCTAATAATTAATCCTTATCATTGCAAATTCTGGGGTAAAGCTTTCTTTTTAAATGCTGTATATTCGATAATTATATTACTATATTGATTGTTTTCTCCTATTTCACATAATAATGTTTATAATTATGCTCATTACTGAGAATGACCTATTGTTGTGAATGAGCATGTATATGTGTGTATGTGCATGTGCAATTTTTACCTAATTATAGTGTCAATGTTAGGATAGATTAGTAGGATGAGTTGAGAAATTTCCAATTTATGCCCTGAAGTGGCATGAATATTGTAAATTGGTCTTAGAATTCTTAGAACTTATCCCAAATCTATTGATTTTAATGTCTTTTCTATTAGGGTAGATCTGCAATTGCTTTTTTTTTTTTTTCATTTTACTCAATATTTACTTATTTGTGTTGATTTCTACCTTTCTTGAATTAATTTTGATAATTTTCTTTTACTTAAAATGTATCCATCTCAATCTCATTTAGATTTTCAATTTTACTTCTATAAAACTTTACATAGTATTTTCTTATAATTCTAACACCTTCCTATATATCTCTATTTGTTATTGTTATGGTTTAGATATGAGGTGTCCCTTAAAATCTTATGTGTGAGATAATGCAAGAACTTTTACAGGTAAAATGATCATATGATGAGAGTGGATTAATCCACTGATAGGGATTAACTGAGTGATAACACTGGCAGGTAGGGCATGACTGGTGGAGGTGGGTCACTGGGGGTGTGCCTTTGGTGTTTATATTTTGTCCCTAGTGAATGGAACTCTCTTTCTGCTTCCAAATTGCCATATCCTGAGTGGTTTTCCTCTGCCATACTCTTCTGCCATGACATTCTGCCTCATCTCAGGCCCAGAGCAGTAGAATTAGCCACCTGTGTACTGAGACCTCTGAAACTATGAGCCCCAAATAAACTTTTCATCCTCTACATTGTTCTTAGGTCTTTTGGTTCCATTCATCTATTGACAAGCACCTGGACTGATTCCACAACTTGGGTCTTGTGAATTGTATTTCTGTAAACACTGTATGCCTGTATCACAATAGTATAATTTTTAGTTTTTTTGGATAAATAACATGGAGTGGGATATCTGGGTCATATTGTGGTTCCATTTCTAGTCTTTTGAGAAATCTCCAAACTGCTTTCTGAAGTGATAGTATTAATTTGTAGTTCCCAAAGTAACATATGAGTGTACCTTTTCCCCCACATGCTCGACAGCTTTTATTATTGTTTGTCTTGATGATTCCCATTCTAATTGGAGTGAGATGAAATCTCAATGTAATTTTGATTTCCTTTATTGTAAAGAATGTTGAACATTTCTTTTTTTTTTTTTTTTTTTTTTTGGCCACTTATATTTTTTTCTTTTGAGAAATGTTTGTTTAGTTATTTTGCCCATTTATCAGTTATTTGTTTACCTGTAGTTAGTTTTTTGAGTTCTTTATATATTATGGATATACCCCCTGTTAAGAGAAATAGCTGGCAAAGATTCTCTCCCTTTCTGTAGGATCTCTCTTCATTCTCTTCGTTGTTTCCTTTGCTGTGCAGAAACTTAAATTTGAAGCAATCCAACTTATTGATTCTTGGTTTTATTTCTTGAGCTTTAGGGGTCTTATAAAGGAAGTTGGTGCCTGTGCCAGTGTGTTGGAGTGTTGATCGTATGTTTTCTCTAGTAAGTTGCAAAGTTTCTGTCTAATTCCTAGGTCTTTGATATGCTTCAATTTTACTTTTGTGAATGGTAAGAGATAAGGATCTAGTTTCATTCTCCTACATCTGGATATCCAATTTTCCCAGTGCTATTTTGTTAAAAAAAGATCTTTTCTTGAATGTATGTTTTTGGCACTTTGTTGAGTATTAGGTGACTGTATCTGTGTGGGTTTTTCTCAGTGTCCTCTATTTCATTGGTCTTCTCGTATGTTTCAATGTCAATACCACATGGATTTGTTACTCTGTAGTATAATTTGATATCAGTATAATTTTGATTCCTCAGTATTGCTCTTCTTGCTCAGGATTGTCTTGGCTATTTGGGGTCTTTTATTCTTCCATATGAATTTTAGGACTATGTTTTTATAGTTCTGTGAAGAATGTCATTGGTATTTTGAAGGGAATTGCATTGAATCTGTGTATCACTTTTGATAACATGGACATAAACAAGACTGATAAACCCCTAGTTAAACTAGCCAAAAGAGAGAGAAGACCCAAGTCAACAAAATTAGAGATGAAAGAGGAGATGTCACCATAGACATTTTTGAAATACAGAGGATCATTAGGAACTATTTTGAAAATTTTTACTCTAATAAACTGGAAAAGTCTAGAAGACACATTTCTAGATACACATGACCTACTCAAATTGAACGAAGAGGATATAGAAAACAAACAGATCAGTATCAAGCAATAAGATTGAAGCAGCAATTAAAGTCTTCCTACAAAGAAAATCCCAGGACTGGTATCTGTCATACCTTTAAAGAAGAATTAATGACAATCCTAACGTATTCCATGAGACAGAAAGGGAGGGAATACTGCCAAATTTGTTCTGTGAAGCCAACATTACCGTGATACCAAAACCAGACAACGACACATCAAAGAAAGAAAACTACAGACCAATATCCTTAATAAAATGTTAATTTTATTAAATAATATAAATATTTTATTAAGCTATCAATTGATATTAAATAATTAAATATTAGGAAACCATATTTAAAAACACAAGAAGATTATACAAGTGGGTTTCATCCTAGGGATGCAAGTTTGGTTCAATATATGCAAATCAATAACTGTAACTTACCACTTAAATAGAATTAAAGACAAGAATCACATTATCGAGGCAGCCCTGCCCCCTCCGGCCGCAGGCTCTTTCCACAGGGTGATCCAAGATGGTGGACTAGAGGGTGACTGCATCTCCTGTCGCTCCAGAACCTAGGATTCAAGAAGGGGAGGCATTGAGAGACTCAGACTAAAATAGAGCCACGGGGTGAGTCTCCCCCACTGGGTGAAGCTCGGCCTGGGCGGCATGCCCTGATAGGGGCAGCTTATCAGAGCAGGGCAGGGCAGCTAGAGTCTTCCCCAGGTAGCCCTGCTCCCTCTGGCAGTGGGCTCCTCCCACACGGCCAGCTTCTTGGAGCAGGCCACCCATGAGAACCTTTCTGCACAGAACCAGCTCCAAGTCCCGGAGGCAGCAGCTTCAGGGACCAGGACAGGCAGCCAGGGACTTCCCCAAGCAGCCCTGCCCCCTCCGGTGGGAGGTGCCTTTCAAGGCTAGCTTCTCGGAGCAGACTGCCCAGTGAGAGCCTTTCTACACAGAGCCAACCACAAGTCCTGGAGCCAGCGGAGAGCTGCGACCCGCAGGCAGTCTCTGGGACGAGGGCAGGGCAGCCAGACACTTCTCCAGGAGGCCCTGCCCCCTCTGGCTGCAGGCTCATTCCATGGGGCGATCCAAGATGATGGACTAGAGGGTGACTGCATCTCCTGTCGCTCCAGAACCTAGGATTCAAGAAGGGGAGGCATTGAGAGACTCGGACTAAAATAGAGCCACGGGGTGAGTCTCCCCCATTGGGTGAAGCTCGGCCCGGGCGGCAGACCTGGATAGGGGGTGTTTATCAGAGCAGGGCAGGGCAACTAGATTCTTCCCCAGGTAGCCCTGATTCCTCTGGCAGTGGGCTCCTCCCACATGGCCAGCTTCTCAGAGCAGCCCCCCAGTGAGAGCCTTTCAGCACAGAACCAGCTCCAAGTCCCAGAGCCAGCAGTGAGCTCCAGCCCTCAGGCAGCTTCAGGGACCAGGACAGGGCAGCCAGGAACTTCCCCAAGCAGCCCTGTCCCTCCGGCGGCAGGCTCTTTTCACGGCCAGCTACCCGGAGCTGCCCAGTGAGAGCCTTTCCGCACAGAGCCAGCTCCAAGCCCTGGAACCAGTAGTGGGCTAGGGGCAGCTTTCTTCGGAAGCACTGCATTATCAAGTTCCTCTAAGACTTCAGGCTATTGAAGGCTGGGAGGTGATACACTGGAAATCTACAGGGACACTATAAGCCAATAGAGGAAATCTGCAATATCTCAGAGTCCCACTGACATCTGACCAATATGAGAAAACAAGGGAAGAAAATGTCCCAAACAAACCTAGATACTATATCAATAAAACCCAATGACACCACAGCAGAAGAAATGTCAGAAAGGGAGTTCAGAATGTACATAATTAAAACAATCAGGGAAGCAAATGAGGAGATGAAAGAGCAAATGCAGGCATTGAAGGAGGAGATGAAAGAGCAAATGCAGGCATTAAATGATCGCACCAATCAAAAGTTAAAAGAGTAAATACGGGAAGCAAGAGATCATTTCAATAAAGAGTTAGAGATACTGAAGACAAAAACAAACAGAAATCCTTGAAATGAAGGAAACAATAAACCAAGTTAAAAACTCCATAGAAAGTATAACCAATAGGATAGAACACCTGGAAGACAGACATTGAGGACAAAATATTTAATCTTGAAAACAAAGTTGACCAAACAGAGAAGATGGTAACAAATCATGAACAGAATCTCCAAGAACTATGGGATATCATGAAAGGCCAAATTTAAGAATTATTGGGATTGAGGAAGGCTTAGAGAAACAAACCAAAGGAATGAACAATCTATTCAGTGAAATAATATCAGAAAATTTCCCAAATCTGAAGAATGAGATGGAAAACCAAGTACAAGAGGATTATAGGACTCCAAATATACAAAATTACAACAGACCCACACCAGGGCATATTATTATGAAAATACCTAACATACAAAATAAAGACAGAATTTTAAAGGCCACGAGAGAAAAGAATCAAATTATATTCAGGGGGAAACCAATAAGAATATCAGTTGATTTCTCAACCCAGACCCTAAAAGCTAGAAGGGCCTGGAACAACATTTTTCAAGCCCTGAAAGAAAATGGATGCCAACCAAGAATCTTATACCCAGCAAAACTTACCTTCAAATTTGACGATGAAATAAGATCCTTCCATGATAAACAAAAGCTAAAAGAATTTACAAAAAGAAAGCCAGCATTACAGAACATTCTCAGCAAAATATTCCACGAGGAAGAGATGAAAAACAACGATGCAAATCAGCAACAAGAGGAACTAGCCTAAAGGAATAGCCAAATAAAGGAGAAACCAAATCATGTCAAAAAAACAAAAATGAGTCCAATGATTGGGAATACAAATAATATCACAATAATAACCCTGAATGTTAATGGCCTGAACTCATCAATCAAAAGACATAGACTGGCAGATTGGATTAAAAAGAAAGATCCAACAATATGCTGCCTGCAAGAGACTCATCTCATAGAAAGAGATTCCCACAGACTAAAGGGGAAAGGATGGGAAAAAACATACCATGCACATGGACTCAGCAAAAAAGCTGGAGTATCCATCCTCATTTCAGATAATGTGGACTTCAAGCCAAAACTAGTCAGAGAGATAAAGAAGGACATTACATACTGCTTAAGGGAAGCATAAATCAGCAAGGCATAACAATCATAAATATCTATGCCCTGAACATTGGCTCATCCATGTACATCAAACAAATCCTTCTCAATTCCAGAAATCAAATAGACCACAACACAATAGTACTAGATGATTTTAACACACCTCTCTCATCACTGGATAGATCTTCCAAACAAAAATTGAACAAAGAAACCATAGATCTCAATAACACAATCAACAGTTTAGACTTAATGGACATATATAGAATATACCATCCAACAAAGAACGAATACACTTTCTTCTCAGCTGCATCCTTCTCTAAAATAGACCATATTTTATGCCACAAAGCTACTGTTAGCAAATACAAGAAGATAGAAATACTACCTTGTACTCTATTAGATCATAATGGATTGAAAATAGAAATAAATGACAGAATAAAAAACAGAAAGTTCTCCAATACCTGGAGATTAAATAATACACTATTATATGATGAATGGATAACAGAAGACATCAGGAGGGAAATAAAAAAAGTTCTTAGAAGTAAAGGAGAACAAAGACACATCATATCAAAATCTCTGGGACACAATGAAAGCAGTACTTAGAGGAAAATTTATTTCATGGGGCGCATTCAACAAAAGAAGTAGAAATCAACAAATAAATGACTTAACACTACAGCTCAAAGTCCTAGAAAAAGAAGAGCAGACCAACACCAAAAGTAGTAGAAGACAGGAAATAGTTAAAATCAACGAAATTGAAACAAAAGAAACAATCAGAAAAATTAAGAAAATAAATAGTTGGTTCTTCGAAAAAATAAACAAAATTGATAAACCCTTAGCCACACTAAAAATAAACAAAATTGATAAACCCTTAGCCACACTAACAAAGAGAAAGAGGGAAAAAACTCAAATTACTAAAATTCAGAATGAACAAGGAAATATCACAACAGACATGAGTGAAATGCAAAACATAATTAGAAACTATTTTGAAAATCTATACTCCAACAAAACAGAAAAACTCGAAGACATCAACAAGTTTCTAGAGACATATGAATTACCTAAACTGAATGAGGAGGACATATACAACTTAAATAAATCAATTTCAAGCAATGAAATAGAAGAGGTCATCAAGAGCCTACCAACAAAGAAAAGTTCGGGACCAGATGGGTTCTCAGCTGAGTTCTACAAAACCTTTAAAGAAGAGCTCATTCCAATACTCCTCAAAGTATTCCATGAAATAGAAGAGGAGGGAACCTTCGCAAACTCATTCTATGAAGCCAATATCACCCTGATACCTAAACCAGACAGAGACACATCGAGGAAAGAAAATTTCAGACCAATATCCTTTATGAACATCGATGCAAAAATTCTCAACAAAATTTTAGCAAATCGCATACAAAAATATATTAAAAAGATAGTGCACCATGACCAAGTGGGTTTTATCCCAGGGATGCAAGGTTGGTTCAACATCAGGAAATCAATAAATGTCATTCACCATATCAACAGACTTAAAGTTAAGAATCACATGATTATTTCAATAGATGCAGAAAAAGCATTTGATAAAATACAGCATCCCTTCATGCTCAAAACACTAGAAAAAATTGGGGTAGTGGGAACATTCCTTAACATTGTAAAGGCCATATATGCTAAGCCCATGGCCAATATCATTCTAAATGGTGAAAAACTGAAAGCATTCCCCCTAAGAACTGGAACAAGGCAGGGATGCCCTCTTTCACCACTTCTATTCAACATTGTCCTTGAAACTCTAGCCAGAGCAATTAGACAAGCCAAAGAAATTAAAGAGATATGAATTGGAAAAGAAGAACTCAAACTATCCCTATTTGTTGATGATATGAGTATATATTTAGAGGAACCAGGAAATTCCACCAGAAAACTTTTAGAACTCATAAGTGAATTCAGTAAAGTAGCGGGATATAAGATCAATGCACATAAATCTAATGCATTTTTATACATAAGTGATGAATCTTTGGAAAGAATAATTAGGAAAACTACCCCATTCACAATAGCCCCGAAAAAAATAAAATTCTTGGGAATCAATCTCACAAAAGAGGTGAAAGACCTCTACAATGAGAACTACAGAACACTAAAGAAAGAAATTAAAGAAAACCTTAGAAGATGGAAAGATCTCCTATGTTGTTGAATAGGAAGAATTAATATTGTCAAAATGGCCTTACTACCTAAAGTGCTATACAGATTCAATGCAATTCCAATTAAAATCCCAATGATGTACCTTACAGAAATAGAGCAAGCAATTATGAAATTCATCTGGAAGAATAAAAAACCCAGAATAGCTAAAGCAATCCTCAGTAGAAAGAGCAAAGCATGGGGTATCGCAATACCAGATCTTCAACTCTATTACAAAGCAATAGTTACAAAAACCGCATGGTATTGGTACCAAAATAGACAGGTAGATCAATGGTACAGAATAAAGGACACGGACACAAACCCAAAGAAATACAATTTTCTCATACTAGACAAAGGGGTCAAAAATATGCAATGGAGAAAAGATAGCCTCTTCAACAAATGGTGCTGGGAAAACTGGAAAACCATATGCAACAGAATGAAATTAAACCCGTATATCACCCTGCACAAAACTCAACGCAAAATGGATCAAGGACCTCAGAATCAGACCAGAGACCCTGCATCTTATAGAAAAAAAGTAGGTCCAAATCTTCACCTTATTGGCTTAGGATCAGACTTCCTTAACAGGAATTCCCATAGCACAAAAAATAAAAGGATGAATCAATAACTGGGATAGATTCAAACTAAATAGCTTTCGCTCAGCAAAGGAAACTATGAGTAATGTGAAGAGAGAGCCTACAGAGTGGGAGAATATCTTTGCCACTCATACTTCAGATAGAGCGCTAATTTCCAGAATATATAAAGAACTCAAAAAACTCTACCCAAAGAATACAAATAACCCAATCAACAAATGGGCTAAGGAAATGAACAGACACTTCACAGAAGAAGATGTACAAGTAATCAACAGATATATGAAAAAATGTTCATCATCTTTAGTAATAAGAGAAATGCAAATCAAAACCACCCTAAGATTCCCTCTCACCCCAATTAGAATGGTGATTATCAAGAACATAAGCAACAATAGGTATTGGCGAGGATGTGGGGAAAAAGGTTACATTGCTGGTGGGGTTGCAATTTAGTGCAGCCACTCTGGAAAGCAGTATGGAGATTCCTCAGAAAGCTTGGAATGGAACCACCATTTGACCCAGCTATCCCACTCCTTGGTCTATACCCAAAGGACTTAAAATCAGCATACTACAGAGATATAGCCACATCACTGTTCATTGCTGCTCAATTCACCATCACCAGATTGTGAACCAACCTAGATGTCCTTCAATTGATGAATGGATAAAGAAACTGTGGCATATATATACAATGGAATATTACTCCGCCATGAAGAATGATAAAATTATGGCATTTGCAGGCCAATGGATGAAATTGAAGAATATCATGCTAAGTGAGATAAGCCAGTCTCAAAAAACTAAAGGACCAATGATCTCGCTGATAAGTGGATGAAGACATATAATGGGGGGTGGGAGGGGTTAGCGTTAGGTTTAGGGTTAGGTTTAGGTTTAGGGTTAAGGAGGGTGGTAAGAATGGAGGAAGGAAGGACTGTATAGAGGGAAAAGAGGGGTGGGAGGGGTGGGGGGGAAGGGTAAAAATAAAGTTGGATGCAATCTAAAAGAAAAAAAGAATAAACAAGTTGAACTGATCAAAATTTAAAAAAAAGAAAAAAAACAATCACATTATCATCTCAATAGATGCAAAAAATGCCTTTGGCAAAATCCAGTACTCATCCATTTTTAAAATGCTGAAGGATCTAGGGATAGAAGGAACTTACCTCAACATTATAAAGGCTATATACAACAAACTTAAAGCCAGCATCATACTATACAGAGAAAACCCCCAAAGGATTTTCTCTAAAATCAGGAACTAGACAAGAATATTTATTGTCACCACTCCTATTCAGTATAGTTCTTGAAACTCTAGCAGAAGCATGCAAGAGAAGGAAATCCAAGGGAAACATATAGGAAAAGAAGAAGTCAAAGTTTCATTTGCTGATAATATGATCGTATATGTAGAGGATCCAAAATACTAAATCAGAAGACTTCTATAACTAATAAACAAATACAGAAAAGTAGCAGGATTACAAGATCAACATACAAAAATCAATAACTTTCCTATACTCCAATAATTAGTTTACTGAGAAATAAATCAGGAAAAGCATCCCATTCATAATAATCTAAACAAACAACACAAATAAATTGTGAATAAGTCTAACCAAGGAGGTGAAAGACCTACAAATAAAACTATAGAACACTGAAGAAATAAATTAAATATTTCTGAAGATGAAAATACCTCCTTTATTCTTGACTAGGCAGAATCAATATTGTCAAAATGGCCATACTACCAAATGCAAGACATTGTTTTAGTAAATCTACAGACTCTCAGCCACAGCCCACGTGGGTAGGGAATTAGTAACCCTCAGGTGTGTGGGCCAACTGGAAATAAAAGGCTGAAAAGGCAATATCAAGTAATAAAGCAAAAAACAGAGAAACATATTTATATTAAAAGCGGGGGCTAGGGCTGGGGAGATAGCTCAGCTGGTAGAGTGCTTGCCTCGCAAGCCCAAGGCCCTGAATTCGATCCCCAGTACCACAAAAAAAAAAAAAAAAAAGTGGGGACTAAATGGGTGGAAAAGACATGATGGGTTTGATCCTAACAAAGGGAAGAATCCACAAATGCTTTATTTATAGTGAAACACATCAAAGGAATTTATTGTGAGGAGGGGCTACTCAAAGTAAATAAGAAGCAAGAGGCTACGTGGAAGTTAGCCTGATTGGGGACCTACGATTGTGCAGTAATTCTTCCTCTTCCAGGCAGCTGGCACTTCAAGACTAGTTGAGGCACTGGTATCTTTCTCTACCTCCTGGGAGTTGCGTTTGAACCTAGGGCTGTCTGAGCCAATAAATTCCACAGTATCACAGAATTCTCTTTAGGCAGGTCATCTGCCAAGGCAACGAAGCAGTCTCAGAGTGGTGAGATCATATCAAGAGTTCACCGAAGGGCACACCTCTGCTTTAGAAATGGCTCAGACACGCACATGGTTCATTCGTGGCTTCCCACAACAGACATTGCTATTTTACCTATAAGCACTTTCTGCTAAACCTTGCCAATTCTTTAGATTTAATAAATCACAATAGTAATATTAATAATTTTATCTCTACCTTGGTATCCCACCTTGTGATTATGACAATTTGTAATTTTTGTCTTTTTACCTTTCCCTAATTGCATATTTTTGAGGGTACAACTTTTTCATTCTTTTAATTTTCTGAATCTAAGAACTCAGAACATTGTGCTAAAAAATGTTCTTTTTATTTTCTCTTTACTCTGTCTTATAACCATCCTGAGAGCACTGATGAAATGTTATTTTTGTTCTCTCTTTCTCCCCCCTTTCACTTATTTGTTTTGTTTTTGTATTATGGGAGCTTAATAACAAATAGTTGCTTTTTCCCATCTTGCAAGATGGCTGGTGAAAAGGCTGAGGAACCAGACACTTAGGAGAAGAAACCTGGAGCCGAGAAGGCTGATGCCATTGGCACCGTTAGAAAGATAACTCTAAGGCTAAGAAACCCATAAAAGGGAAGCCCCACTGCAGTCAAAACCCTGCCTGAGAAAGATCCAAGATGGCGGACTAGAGGGAGGCTGCATTCCTTGTCACTCCGTAACTCCGATTTCAAGCAGAGGATATCTGTTTCTTGCTGAGGCAGTTTTTGCTGCTTATCAATCCCCTGCTGTTTACCCCATTTGTCTGCTGTGATCACCTAGTCTGCCAGCATATCGACACCATTTTTGAGTGTGGATTGCTCACTGTCAGGCACCTATCATCCACCATTTGCCTGCCTCTTAACTGTGCATCACCTGCCTTACACCTATCCATTACCAGACACACGAGGTTCACCTCCTGATCATCCGACAACAGTCAGCAAACTGATCGCAGACCGCCAGTGGAGGCTGCCTGCTGTTGCCTGGAAGTTCACTGTTAAAACACCTGCAGGTTTGATTACACGTGGCTACTGCCATTTTGAGACAACAGCCAGGTCCCATAGGACCCCTGGCCAGACTGACTAAGCCCCGTCTCCAGGATCCCTCGGCCCGACCAATCACTCCCTGCCTCTGGGGCCCTCACATCGACTGACTGCTCCCTGCTGCCAGGACCCCCAGACCAACTGACTGCACCCTATCATGGGGATCCCAGACCGATTGATTGCACCCGGCCTCCAGGATCCCACAACCACACCAAACACACCCGACCTCCAAGACCCCTGCCTAACCAACCGCACCCCACCTCCAGGACCTCCAGCTGACCACATCCACACCCTGAGCTGCAGCTCCCCATTTGCCAACACATTTCGAAGCCACAGTGGCCATCTTGGATAATCCTGGAAGCGGTAGCTCCGATTATTAGGTGGGGCAAATCCCATCCTGAGATGCCTGCTGGAGGCTTGAAGCTCGTCACATACCTCTCATACCTCTCATGCACCAGAGTCACATACCTCTCATGCACCAGGCTGCTGAAGACTGGGAGGTTTCATTATTATATGACTGTTATACTGTAGATTTTCTTTTTTTTCCTTATTGAAAAATTTTAAGTTTTTATTTCTTTACTTTTCTTGCTCTCTTTTCCTTTTGTTTACCTGTTCTCCCAGAGTCTCTTTCTCCCTTTTTTGCATGCTAACATCCAATATCTTTTGATTACGCTCCCACACTTTCTATTATCTAGAATTTCTGTACAATCTTTTCTTATCCCATTAACAGCTACATTCTACATCCCTCTGCATTCTCTTTGTCCTCCATTAGAAAATGCAGACCTTATTGCAAATCTGTTTGTTTTACTGAAGATAATATTTGAACTCATTCTGTTTATTATGACAATATTGTTATTGTCCTCATAGGGGCTATTTGGTCTAGGACTGCATAGTGTCTGAATTGGGCACTGCTAATATTGATCTCCCCTTAAAGAAAAGGTTTTGGAAACTTATAGGGCCACTATAAGCCTATAGGGGGAAATCTGCAATACCCCAGAGCTGCAGTGCTAGAGGGGAAGATACATGAACAACATGAAAAAACAAGGGAAGAAAATGAACCAAACAAATCTAGATTCTCTATTAATAGAAACCAATGACAGTATGTTAGAAGAAATGTCAGAAAAGGACTTCAGATTATATATGATTAAGATGATTCGCAAAGCAAAGGATGAAATAAGAGCAAATGCAGGCAATGAATGATAATACCAATAAGCTGAAAGAGCACCTGCAGGAAGCAAAAGATCATTTCAACAAAGAGATAGAGATTCTCAAAAAAAACCAAACGGAAATCCTTGAAATGAAGGAAACAATAAACCAAATAAAAAACTCAATGGAAAGCATCCCCAAAAGACAAGACCACTTGGTAGACAGAACCTCAGACAATGAAGACAAAATATTTAATCTTGAAAATAAAGTTGCCCAAACAGAAGATGGTAAGAAATCATGAACAGAATCTCCAAGAACTATGGGACATCATGAAAAGACCAAATTTAAGAATTATTGGGATTGAGGAAGGCACAGAGATACAAACCAAAGGAATGAATAACCTATTCAATGAAATAATAGCAGAAAATTTCCCAAGCCTGAAGAATGAAATGGAAAATTGAATACAAGAGACTTACAGAACACCAAATGCACAAAATCACAACAGATCCACACAAAGGCACATTATAATGAAAATGCCTAACATTCAAAATAAAGATAGGATTTTGAAGGCTGCAAGAGAAAAGCATCAGATTACATATGGGGGGGGGGGACCAATACGGATAGCAGCAGACTTCTCAACCCAGATGCTAAAAGCTAGAAGGGCCTAGAACAACGTATTTCTAGCGCTGAAAGAACATGGTTGCCAACCAAGAATCCTATACCCAGCAAAACTAACCTTCAGATTTGAAGATGAAATAAAATCCTTCCATGATAAACAAAAGTTAACAGAATTTACAAATAGAAAGCCTGCACTACAGAATGTTCTCAACAAAATATTCCATGAGGAGGAAATGAAAAACAACAATGGAGGTCAGCAAAGGGAGGAACTACCTTAGAGAAAAACCACTCAAAGGAGAAACCAAGCCAAATTAAAATCCAAAAATAAGCCCAAATGACTGGGAATACAAATCATATCTCAATAATAACCCTGAATGTTAATGGCCTAAACTCATCAATCAAAAGACATAGACTGGCAGAATGGATTAAAAAGAAAGACCCAACAATATGCTGCCTGCAAGAGCCTCATCTCATAGAAAAAGACATCCACAGACTAAAGGTGAAAAGATGGGAAAAAACCTACCACACACATGGACTCAGTAAAAAAGCGGGGCTTTCCATCCTTATATCAGGTAAAGTGGACTTCAAGTCAAAGTTAGTCAGAAGGGATAAAGAAGGACATTTCATACTGCTTAAGGGAACCATAAATCAGGAAGACATAACGATAGTAAATATTTATGCCCCAAACAATGGTGCATCCCTGTACATCAAACAAATCCTTCTCAATTTCAGGAATCACATAGACCACAACACAATAATTCTGGGTGACTTTAATGCACCGCTGTCACCACTAGATAGATCTTCCAAACTAAAACCGAACAAAGAAACCATAGAACTCAATAACACAATCAATAACCTAGACTCAATAGACATATATAGAATATTCCATCCATCAACGAGCGGATTCCCTTTCTCCTCAGCAGCACATGGAACCTTCTCGAAAATAGACCATATGTTATGCCACAAAGCAGCCCTTAGGAAATGCAAAAAAATAGAGATACTGCCTTGTGTTCTATCAGATCATAATGGACTGTGAGTAGAAATCAATTACAAAATAAAAAACAGAAATTACTCCAACACCTGGAGACTAAATAATGTGCTATTGAATGAAACATGGATAACAGAAAACATCAGGGAGGAGATAAAAAAATTCTTAGAGGTCAATGAGAACGATGATACAACATATCAAAATCTCTGGGACACTATGAAAGCGGTACTAAGAGGAAAATTCATTGCATGGAGCGCATTCCAGAAAAGAATGAAAAGTCAACAACTAAATGACCTAACATTACAGCTCAAAGCCCTAGGAAAAAGAAGAACAGAATAACAGCAAAGGTAATAGAAGATAGGAAATAATTAAAATCAGAGCTGAAATCAATGAAATTGAACAAAAGAAAAAATTCAAAAAATTGACAAAACAAAAAGTTGGTTCTTTGAGAAAGTAAACAAAATAGACAAACCCTTAGCCACTCTAACAAAGAGAAGGAGAGAGAAAACTCAAATTACTAAAATTGATGATGAAAAAGGAAATATCATGACAGATACCACTGAGATACATAACATAATTAGAAGCTACTTTGAAAATCTGTATTCCAACAAAATAGAATCTACTGAAGACATTGACAAATTTCTAGAGACATATGCTCCTCCCAAACTGAACCAGGAGGACATACACAATTTAAACAGATCAATATCAAGGAATGAAATAGAAGAAGCCATTAAAAATCTACCATCCAAGAAAAGCCCAGGACCAGACGGATTCTCAGCCGAGTTCTACAAGACCTTCAAAGAAGATCTCATTCCAATACTTCTCAAAGTATTCCAGGAAATAGAAAAAGAGGGTACCCTATTGAACTCATTCTAAAAGCTAATATCACCCTCATACCCAAACCAGGAAAAGACACATCAAGGAAAGAAAATTTTAGACCAATATTCTTGATGAATATAGATGCAAAGTTCCTTAACAAAATATTGGTAAACCGTATCCAAAAGCATATAAAGAAAATCGTGCACCACGATCAAGTGGGGTTCACCCCTGGAATGCAAGGTTGGTTTAACATCCGTAAATCAATAAACGTAATCCATCATGTCAATAGACTTAAGGATAAGAATTATATGGTTATTTCAATTGAGACAAAAAACACGTTTGACAAAATACAACACCCCTTCATGCTCAAAACACTAGAAAAAATAGGGATAGTAGGAACATACCTGAACATTGGAAAGGCTATTTATGCTAAGCCCATGGCCAACATCATTCTTAATAGAGAAAAACTGAAACCATTCCCTTTAAAAACGGGAACAAGACAGGGATGTCCTTTTCTCCACTTCTGTTCAACATTGTCCTTGAAACTCTAGGCAAAGCAATTAGGCAGACTAAAGTAATTAAAGGGATACGAGTAGGGAAAGAGGAACTTAAGCTGTCACTGTTTGCTGATGACATATTTCTCTATTTAGAGGATCCAAAAAACTCCTCCAGAAAACTTCTAGACCTCATCAATGAATTCAGCAAAATAGCAGGCTATGAAATCAACACGCATAAATCTAAAGCATTTTTATATGCAAGCGACGAAACAACTGAAAGGGAAATGAGGAAAACAACTCCATTTGCAATAGCCTCATAAAATAAAATAAAATAAAATACTTGGGCATCAATCTAACCAAAGAGGTAAAAGATCTCTACAATGAAAACTACAAAACATTGAAGAAAGAAATTGAGAAAGACCTTAGAAGATGGAAAGATCTCCCATGTTCTTGGATAGGCAGAATTAATATTGTCAAAATGGCCATACTACCTAAAGTGCTATACAGATTCAATGCAATTTCAATTAAAATCCCAATGATGTACCTTACAGAAATAGAGCGAGCAATCATGAAATTCATCTGGAAGAATAAGAAACCTAGAATAGGTAAAGCAATCCTTAGCAGGAAGAATGAAACAGGGGGTATCGCAGTACCAGACATTCAACTATACTACAAAGCAATAGTAACAAAAATGTCATGGTATTGGCACCAAAATAGACAGGTAGATCAATGGTACAGAATAGAGGACACGAACACAAACCCAAAGAAATACAATTTTCTCATACTAGACAAAGGTGCCAAAAATATGCCATGGAGAAAAGATAGCCTCTTCAACAAATGGTTGTGGGAAAACTGGAAATTCATATGCAAGAGAATGAAACTAAACCCCTATCTCTCACCCTGCCCAAAAATCAACTCACAATGGATCAAGGACCTTGAAATCAGACCAGAGACCCTGCATCTTATACAAGAAAAAGTAGGTCCAAATCTTCACCTTATTGGCTTAGGATCAGACTTCCTTAACAGGACTCCCATAGCACAAGAAATAAAAGCAAGAATCAATAACTGGGATAGATTCAAACTAAATAGCTTTCTCTCAGCAAAGGAAACTATCAGCAATGCGAAGAGAGAGCCTACAGAGTGGGAGAATATCTTTGCCACTCATACTTCAGATAGAGCGCTAATTTCCAGAATCTATAAAGAACTCAAAAAACTCTACACAAAGAATGCAAATAATCCAATCAACAAATGGGCTAAGGATATGAACAGACATTTCACAGAAGAAGATCTACAAGTAATCAACAAACATATGAAAACATGTTCACCATCTTTAGTAATAAGAGAAATGCAAATCAAAACTACACTAAGATTCCATCTCACCCCAATTTGAATGGCGATTATCAAGAACACAAGCAACAATAGGTGTCGGAGAGGATGTGGGGAAAAAGGTACATTCATACATTGTTGGTGGGGCTGCAAATTAGTGCAGCCACTCTGGAAAGCAGTGTGGAGATTCCTTAGAAAACTTGGAATGGACCCACCATTTGACCCAGCTATCCCACTCCTTGGTCTATACCCAAAGGACTTAAAATCAGCATACTACAGAGATACAGCCACATCAATGTTCATAACTGCTCAATTCACAATAGCCAGATTGTGGAACCAACCCAGATGTCCTTCAATTGATGAATGGATAAAGAAACTGTGGTATATATATACAATGGAATATTACTTCACCATAAAGAATGATGAAATTATGGCATTTACACGCAAATGGATGAAATTGAAGAATATCATGCTAAGTGAGATAAGCCAACCTCACAAAACCAAAGAACGAATGATCTCGCTGATAAGTGGATGATGACACATAATGGAGAGTTGGAAGGGGCAAGAATGGAGGAAGGAGGGACTGTATAGAGGAAAAAGTGGGTGGGAGGGGTGGGGGGGGAAGGTAAAAATAACAGAATGAATCAAATATCATTACCCTATGTAAATGTATGACTATGCAAATGGTATGCTGTTACTCCATGTGCAAACAGAAACATGTATCCCATTTGTTTACAATAAAAATAAATTTAAAAAAATAACCCTGCCTGGTTAGAGGAATTGGCAGATGTTCCCGATCCTCTATGTATTCCTGAAAGCCTGTGTACAAGAGAAAGTAAACAGTTGCTAAATCCAAAGTCAAAAAGAAGAAAAAGGAGAAGGTTCTTGCTTCTGTCACAAAACCACTCAATGGTGACAAGAATGGTGGTGCCAGGGTGGTTAAACTTCTCAGAATGCTTAGATGTTATCTGTGGAAGCTGTTGAGCCATGACAAAAAAACCCTTCAGTCAGCATGAGAGAAAATTTCAAGCCAGTATCACTCCTGGGACCATCTTGATCATTCTCACTGGGGACAACAGAGGCAAGAGAGTGGTTTTCCTGGACCAATTGAGCAGTGGCTTGTTCCTTGTTGCTGAACTTCTTTCCCTCAATCAAGTTCCTCTGTGTAGAATACACCAGAAATTTGTTATCATTACCTCCACAAAGATTGATATCATAACGTGAAAATCCCAAACCACCTTATGGTTTGTTTACTTCAAGAAGAAGCTGTGGAAGCCCAGACACCAGGAAGGTGAGATCTTCAACAGAGAAAGAAATATGAGATTACAGAGCAGCGCAAGGTTGATCAGAAAGCTATGGGCTCACAAATTTTACTTCCAAACAAACTCTTCCTCACTTCCAGGGCTACATGTGATTGGTTTTCTCTAAAAATGGAATTTATCCTCACAAGTTGGTGCTTTAAATTTCTTACCAAGAACCTAATTAAATAACTGATACATTAAAAAAAATAACACAATAGTTGTATTTAGGTCAATGTATATTGTTAACTTTTATTGACTTGAGTGCTATATTTTGAGGTTTTCAGTTTTGTTAATTTTTATATTCTATTGTTTCTGAGTTAAGAATTTATGAGACAGTCATAATAGCTCAAATAAAATATTTCTCATTATTATTTATAGATAATGAGGAGATACAATCTGCCACAACATGTATTGTAAGCATTTCCCTAATTAATATTTGGTGACTATTTTATTGAAATTGCTGTGTTATAGGCTACCTATTTTATGGGAGTATAAAAATTACTTCATATTTCTCAAATTAATATAAATTCATATTCTTATGGCTATAAAATGAATAATCACTATGAAATTTAAATCTGGATAGGATTTTAACCTGAAGTTTAATCTGCTTTCCTTACATTCTCTTCTACTTGAGAATTTAAAGTCAGGGTACAATGAATTTTGAAGGACCAACATCTTACAATTTTGATATTTATTGTTAAGACAAAGAATATTAAATGAAAAATACAAAAATAGATACTGAATTACTTACGAAACCACAGCAAAATAGTGATGTTTTAAAAAGCTGCTAAAAACAACAAATATTGCAAAATTAAATGTCTAATCTTTGTTTTTGTATTTTCCCTCTACATTTTGGTTATAAATTTGTTACCATCTCTTCCTATGTCAATTTTATAGTATTTTCTACCATAATAATAAAATGATTAATTCAGTCCTCTCTTTATTGTGGTTGATCAAAATGTTACTACTAATAGTTCAGAAAAGCTTCTTTCAGCTTCCTAACTCATTATTGTGATACAACTATTCACAGATATGCTATTTTTTCATAACTCAGCTTCGTGCAGTGCACTATAGATCCAGGCATTTTGGTTGGGTTTAAGGAAGGTGGACATGCCTAGGAGAGGGGAAGCTTTGACATTGTTTGACCCAGCATTACCACTTACTGAATGTTCTTACTCTTGTTATTTAACCTGTGTCAGATGAAGAGTAGACTCAAGTGCTTCCAAGCCAGTATTTTTTAATTTAAACTAAATTTCAGAATAGTTTGGTCTATAGTTTCAAGAGTTATCTTATTTAGGAACTGGGGTTGTGACTCAGTGGTAGAGTGGTTGCCTAGCATGTATGAGGCACTGGGTTCAATCCTCGGCACCACATATAAATAAATGAATAAAATAAAGGTCTATCAACATATAAAAAATTTAATAGTTATCTTATTTAATACCCTTAATATTGTGAGATGAGAATTTTGAGATTTAAAGGCATATGAGAATCTTACCTAAAGTGACACTGCATGTGGACTATGGGCTGGGTGCTGAAGGGACATCTGTGTTAACAGCATTTATATCACGAACATCACTGGGGGCAGTAGCAATAGTTATAAGATCATTATGTAACTTACTGCGGTACTGGGGATTGAACCCAGGACCTCGTGCTTCAATCCCTAGGGCCTCATGCATACTAGGCAGGTGCTCTTCCACTGATCTACATTCCCAACCCCTACCCACCTTTTTTAAAATTTTATTTTGAAACAGAGCCTAGGCTGGCCTCAAACTCCCAATTCTCCTGCCTCAGTCTCCTGAATAGTTGGAATTTATAGGTATGTGTCACCACTCCCAGCAAAAGCAAATATTTTTTTAAAAAAACAAAATCCCTACCCCCTTTTGTCAATTCTTTATACTTGGCTCACCTTCTCTTTACAAGTTTAACCAGTTTCCTTGAAAATTTATTTCTCTGTTTAGACTTTTTAAAAAAATTATTTATTTTTTTTTAAACTTTTTTACAGACTGCATTTTGATTCATTGTACACAAATTGGATACATCATTTCATTTCCATGGTTGTACACGATGTAGATTCATACCATTCATGTAATCATACATGTACATAGGGTAATGATGTCTGTCTCATTCCATCATTTTTCATACCCCCTCCCTCTCATTTCCTTCTACAGAATCCAGAGTTCCTCTATTCTTCTCTCACTCCCCACATCCACCACCCCCTTATTCTAATGTATTCCTGTTTCAAATTCATTTTCTTTCACCAGTTAGTTATGGAAGGTCTATTATGAGAATGCTGCTACATTAAAAGGTAGTTGCATTGTGATCACTTACAAAGGTACTCTCTTGTGCTCAGTGACCTTAGTGGAACTTGTCTTTGAGAGGTCAGCTCAGCCCCTGAGTGGTCTTTTGTGCACAAAGAGAGTCAATTTAACAGAACTAGGATTAATTGTCCTATGAGGGCTTTATTAGTGACTTTTTTAAAAAAGAGAAGAAAGTAATCCATTGGTATATCTGGTAGAATAAAAAGCCTATGGGACTGAGAAGACAAAGATAAAATAATAATTGTATGGAGCAACCTAGTATGATGGTTAATTTTACATATCAACTTGGCTAGGCCCACAGTATCTAGATATTTGGTCAAACATCTATCTGGATATTACTGTGAAAGTACTTTTTGGGTGAAATTAACATTTAAAGCAGTAGAATTTGAGTTAAGCAGATCATCCTCTATTATGTGAATGGGCCTTTTTCAGTTAGTTGAAGAATTGAAGAATGAACTCCCTAAAGGAAGAGGAGTTCCTGCCTCCAGACTGCCTGTGGACTTTAGCTACAGTACCAGCTCTTCCTTGGATCTGCAGCCTGTTTTGCTTCCCTACCCTGTATATTTTAGATTTGCCAGTCCAAACAATTCTGTGAGCCATTCCTTAAAATTAATGCTTGTCTCTTCTCTCTAACTCTCCTTCCTATCGATTCTGTTTCTCTGGAGAATGCTGAATAATAATATTGATTAATACAGGTGAATGATAAATATTAATTTCTAGTGATCCTTCAAATTTATATAGGATATCCAGTTGACTGGGATCTGCATGGTTTTGGCTTACTTTTTTTCTTTTTATGCTCGTTTTGATTTTCAGGATTTTTGGGGGGAGGACAAATACTTAATATCTTTGTTCAGTATTTGCTCTTTAAGTTATGGATGATTAATAAAAGCCAGAATATATCAAATATTGAGTAATTTATAATACTTTAAAAGTGTATTCCTATACTTTACTTACACAAACCATCTGGGATAGTTAAAAGTGTTTTAGAAATAAAAAGTGACAATAAAACAGAACCAAGAGTTTATTGATTTTGTTATGATCAAAGCGTGTCACAAAGGTTATCTCAGGTAAACCTCACAGTGACCCATGGCATGGGTAATCTAATTATACCTAGTGTACAGAGGTTCACGTGAGCAGCACACTCAGTAAGTGCTAGGTTAGAAGTTGAACTCTGGTCACCTTGTTCCAAAGAAACCTATGCTGGTTTCCTCCTACAGGGATGTCTTTCTCATTTTTTTCCCCCAAGGTGGGCAAGACATATCTCAGAGACATTTGTGACATGGGTTTCTGTGCTGGTGTCATTTTTCTGGAACTGAACTAAAAGTCTGGAACTCAATTAGAACAGAGATCAAATGACTTGGCTGCAGAACCAGCGCCTTGCTCCTCCTGAGTTAAAGATTCTCATTTATGGCTATTAATATTGAAAGGGATGAAATGTATCTTTATATCAGTCATCAATTTTCCCCTGCCTTCATGGAGTTGCTTCAGAACAACTCTGGGGAAATTTAAAGGCAACTGAAGAAGTAAGGAGAAGAAACAGAGGATCAGGGAATTTAGGCTTAGGATACTTAGGACTCCTAGATAGCTTCTTATCCTTGTGCCTTGTTTCACAGATGAGGAAACTGAGGCAAGAGTTAAATCACCCATTCACAGGACCATAGACTGGAGCATCTAATGTGCACACGGAATCACTAGGAATCTTAATTAAAACAGATTCTGATTTTGTAGGACTTGGTTTGGGCCCAGAAGTCTATATTTCTAACAAGCTCCCAGGTAAAGATGCTGCTGCTGGTCCAGGGGTTGCACTGTGAGTAGGAAGGAGAGAGAGATGTATTATGACAGGTAAGCTAATAGAAAGGGAAGAAGCAAACTGCATTTTACTAAGTCCCATAATAAGTGGTAATGATATGTACAATGTTTATTAATACTCAGATGATCTCTCAAAAATACTAATTTATTGATGATGACATGATTTATTAGAGTTTGAAATTGTATCATCATCAATTAAAACTGGGAATAATATTGAAATTTTGTCATGGGGATTAAGAATTGAACAGGCTAAACAATATACTGATTTTTAATTTGTTTGCAGTTAAGCAAAATGAATATGATTCAATGAATGTGATTATACTGGTACATAATTGGAAAGCTACAATTTAATAGTTGCCTGTGTGGAAAAGATCTAGAGGCATTAGTTACTAGTAAGCTTATTGAGTCAATAAAATGTTATGGTTGCATTAATAGAAGTATGGCATGTGGGGAAAGAATGTGTTAGTTCCTTTCATATTGCACAAGTCATCACATACCTGGAAGCTGTGCTCAGTGCAGGGTGTATTACAAAAAGGATATTAGAGATCTGGAATACCTTTGGGCAATTGGCAACAAACATGATAGGATCATGAATTTGAGGAATGGTTAAAAAATTGTGCATTTAACCTGAAGATTAAAGTGACATACAGAACAATGAAAGAACTGACCCAGATATTTGAAGGTATATCATATGTGTGATAAGATAGGCTCATTCTATGAGACCCTTGAATATGATTAGAGTCAGTAAAAGTGGACACTAGAGACAAATTCTTGCATATTTTATGGCATTTGTGGGGAGACCAAGGAAGAGAACTGGGAGTTGAATTCCAGCTGTGTGACCTTGGAGTATATCACTTGGACACTGAGTCTCAGAGTGACTCATTTTCCAAATGGGGGAAAAGAATTCTTTCTTCTGATCATTATAAGTAGTCTAAGAGATAATATGTGAAAACACATAGCTAAGTGTGACAGTGCTGATTTAATCACTTTTTAAAATATCATTAACCAGATCAGTCTAGCGCAAGTAATCCAGAAAGAAGTAAGTTACCCCTCACTGGAGGCATCCAAGTCAAACATAATTAAGCACTTGGGAATTAGGGATGAGAACCTCGCACAGATTTTTCTGCCAGCCAGAAAGTATTATATACCTTGAACATGATTGATAGGTTTCTTTCCAACTTTAAGAGTCTGTGCAGACTGGTATCACCACTCTCTTTTCCTGGCTATTAAAAATGCAAGTGTAAAAATTGCTTCATTCAATTGTAATGCTATGCACTTCTCAGTCCAAAATAGGGAGGCAGAAATGGACTTTGAGCTTGTCATTGCTGACTCCCAAATAGAATGATCTTCCTTTGAACTCTAAAATGGTTCCATTTATGATGGTATTAAGTACATATCTTTCTTTCAAAAATGGTGCCATACAGAATAGCTTCCTATTTGGTATGATTTGAGAAGGGCAAAGGAAGATTCAATTTTCACAAAATCATTTTTCCCAATGGTCCCACTACACATCTTTAAGTTCCTCTATTATTTCATTTCTTTGTATAGAGCTATCAAAATGTGAATATGATCTAGGATGACTAACCTCAAGCCATTATCTGTCATTAACATCTTGGCCAGACTTAGCCTGGGCATTGTGTGTTATTGTGATGTTCATGAAAATGCACTTCTCAGTTCTCCTGCTGTAAGGGTGTATGTATTATTGGCTGACACCCCCAACTATTAGCCTTCTGGATTCTCTACCAAGTGTGTGCTCAAGTCCATTTTTGTGGGTCATTTCGGCCAATGTCTAACCATAGCTTATTAATGTAGGTGAATTCCTAAGTAATGTGGGATTCCTCCAACAGGTGATTTTATGAGGAGTCCCCAATCGGCCCAATCTTCCTAGACACTTGTTGTAGTCTGGGATGCTTCCTCCCCAGTACTCATCCTCACAAGCCTTCCACCTGCACTGTGGTCTAAAGGCTCTGCCTGTCTCCTCCTGCTCCCTCCTCTTTATCTTTCACAGGCATTCCCCCAACAAGTCTCTGTACATCTAACTTCTAGAGGACCCAAATTAACATGAGTGGTGCCAGGAGTGGACTGAGAAAGCAAGTGGTAACTTGAGGTTGTGATGTGGACTTACTCACAGCTCCAAAACCAAAAAGGAAACCATCCTGAGTGATATATAGGGTATGGGAGACCCCTGGCACAGGGTGAAGGCCCAAATGCTAAAATTTTCATCCATGGTGACCTGAAAAAAATGTTCCTGAGAGGAGACTCCACTTAAAGGAGCAATGATTAGGTGTTTTAAAATTATGGAGAGAGAGAGAGAGGTATCTACAAGGGCAGTTGGGTTGACTGGTTACTACTTAGTTGTACTAATGTCTCTTGTAGAGTATGAGATGGAGGCCTTTCTAATAAGAAACTGAGGACCTTGATAAGCAGTTAAAGGCTAAATGTGAAGACCAGAGTCTCTGATAGGATATAAAAAGACTCCGATCTCCTGAAACGTAAGTGGGACATAGCCAAGCAGTGTCTAACTATTAGTTAGAAAGTTATTTAGAATTGCAGAGTAGGTATGTTATGCTAAGGTCAGAACCCTGGTGAGAAAACATGGAACCCTGGAAAATGGGTGGGAGCCATCTGAATGGATGTCTCTGAAGACTGCTCTAAACCCTCTGAATCTGCCAAAGGGACTCAGTTTTCCTGAGTATGAGCCAGTTGTTGACCTGATAGAAGATGCTGAAGTCTTGCTCCTACTTTCTCACCTGACTGCCAGGTGGATTCTAGGTTAAATCCCAGCATTATCTGACTGGGGACCTACTAGGTCCCCACTGATTAGGGAGGAAGGATACTATACACTGAAGGATTTTCAGAATTCCCTAGAATGTACCTGCCATTGAAAGAGTACCCCTGGAAGTAGATTTTGAGGGTGCTTCATCAATGGATCTGGAATGTATGATTAGATTTACAAGAATTCATTTTCTCAGGGACATTTCCTGAGATGTGAGATCAAACACCCTGGCAAAACCCCCACAAAGTGAGGCAAATTTATTGGTAGGGTAGCACACAGAAATCTGGGAAAAGTGATGGCCCTTGCTGAGGAAAGTGAAAACGTGTGTGTTTCCTTGACAGACAATAGAGGAAGGAATAGAAAGGCGCAGGTGAGTGTGTGTGTGCTAGAGTGGATATATTATGTGAAGTCAGAAGGTTGGCCAGAGGATTGTGTTAGATGAGAAGGATACAGCATTCACCAAGACCATTGGGAAAGCTCTGCAAGAGGGGCAACAACATCATTAATACATCTGTTGGTAGATACTCCTCTGCAGGTCAGGGGTGATGGTAGAGGAGGTAATTAGAGAACTAGATTCCTGGATAGTTACCAATGGCATGGACAACTATTCAGAGGTGTGAAGGGAAAGTATTGGCAGATTGAAGATAGGAGGTCTTGGCTGGAGTATTGTGCATGAATGTGCAGTAAGGCCTCTGTGTCCTTGTGTTACATCAAGGGGTTCAACCAACTGTGGGTTGAAAATATTCAGAAAAATATTTGCATCTGTGCTAAATGTGTACAGACATTTTTCTTGTTATTATTCCCTAAATAATACAGTGTAGAACCCATTTATGTTTCTTTCACATTGTGTTAGATATGATAAGTAATCTAGAGGGAATTTAAAGTACATGGGAGGAAATGTGTAAATTATATGCAAATATCATACTATTTTATATAAAGGACTTTAGCATCTGCGACTTGATATTTGCAAGGGTTCCTGGAATCAGTTCCCCTTGGATACACAGGAATGTGGGAAGATCTTTGTATCATATATTAACTCCCACTAGAAGGCATTCACCACAGAAGAGGAACTGAATAACCAAGCAGACAAGATGGTGCAGCCAGTTGAAATTAGTGGCCTTTGTTATCAGCTGCCAGACCTGGAAGAAAGAGACATGAATGGAAAGGCCAAGGTAACAATGAGGGAGGTTTAGTTTGGTCCAATGGCCGGGATTCCCATTTACCTTGGGAGTTACTGCTGCCTGGGTGTCCAAACTGTTAGCAACATAGACCAGAACTGAGCTGTTGGTATGTCAATATTCCTTGAAGGGACCACATTCCTCTTATGGCAAGCATCCACATTGACCTTCTTCTATTCTGAAGGGTCAGCAGTTTATCATAGGAATAAGCACCTATTCTGGACAAGGGTTTGTCTTTTCCTCAGGCAGACCTCTAGCCAACACCTTTGCTGAGGGCTCACAGAATGTCTGACCCATAGGTGAAAGATCCCACACAGTACAGTTCCTGATCTGGGATCCCCATAGGTGAAGGAGTGTTCCATGATCATGGATCATGTGCCAAATCCAGAAGAAGTCAACCTCATAGAGTACTGGAATGACCTCTTAAAGGCATAGCTGAAACAGCTCAGGTGACATTCAGAAAGAAGTGCCATCTTTCAGGCCGTAGCAGTGCACACATTAAATCAGAGGCATACATATATATGCTGCTATGTCCCTATAGGAAGAATACATGGGTGTGGGAACCCCAGAATAGAGGAGTGCTTCTATGTAGCATCACTCCCAGTGATACACCAAGGGATTTTGTGATTCCCATTATCATACTTCAAAGTGCTGGTCTACAGTGCTGGTGTACTTTTACAAGAGGGTCCCAGAGAGTCCCATTGAACTAACCATAAACTAAGATCATCACCAAGACACTTTGGATTCCTCATGTCCAAAGATTATTGAAGGGAATGAGGGGTCACTATTGTGGTGGAAGTAATTTCCCCTGAGCCACAGGAGGAAAAAGGGCTGCTTTTACATGATGGGGGCAAGAAGGAATACATACAGAATCTGGAACCCAGGAGATCCATTTGGAAAGTTTCTGATACTCCATTGTCCCATTTTGACTTTGAATGGACATAAGCCACAACCCTACTCTAAGAAGAATATAATTACCAGTGCCTCAGATCCCTCAGGAATGAAGGTTTGCATGAAATTGTTGAAGATGAGGGGACTGAGGAGGAGGAGGCAGAGAATGAGAACCAGACACAATCCCAAGACTAACTGCAGCACTGGCAATGATAATTCCTACTACGAACCTCTCTCATCCCAATTTCCTCTCAGGAAGAAACCATGAGATCCATGGAGGACCTGCTTCCTGAATCTGTGTAGAGAAGTAGGTTGTGCTATGTTGATGGGGTGACCACGGTGGCCATGAAAATGCAAAACTCAGATCTCAGATCTCCTGCCACCGGGAATACTGACTGTCCTAGATGCTCCCCCTCCGGATTTACCACTACATTCACCATGAGGTCACCTTCCTCCATCTGAGGTCTGATCTTATCCTCCTGAGAGATGTGATGCTCCTCCAACAACAGTGGAATTTGACTCAGGATTATCCGTCAGTCATTAGCAAGCTGAACTTTTCTAGGATCAAGGCTCTTCCTGCTGCATCCTTCCCTTTTCCTTCTTCTTCACTGCATCTTCATCTGAAATTTCTTCCTACTGTTCCTTCTCCTTCTCCTCTCTGTAAGTTCAGTTTCCTTATAAATGTACCTTGGGTGTTTAATCCTGTCCCAGTATCTACTTCACAGAAGACCTACACTAAACTCATACCATAGGAAATGATTGACTTTTGACTCTGTTCTGGATTCAAATCTTATTTCTGCCCTTTATTAACTATATGACCTTTGTCATACAACTTTCCCTTGTTTTCCCCATCAAGGAAAATATTTCTTACTCCTAAAGTTACAGTGAATATTGAATGAGTTCACACCTGAAGAACATCTATCACATGCTTCCTATAACAGCAGATTCACAGTTCCTTCTTCATCTTTGTCCTTTAGTAGGACAGCAAGATAGTGGGACACTATACTATTGAATTTTGGTACGAAATTGCAAGGAAGTAAAAGGAAGAAATCCCAGCAGTTCTATATGACAAGCTTGGCTCCCTGGGCAAGACTCTTCTGAAAGATTTGGTACTTGGGAATTTAGATGCTGGGAGTCAAGGAAGGGAAGGGTGGGGCACAGAAATGAGAACAAACTTGATACTTTTATCTTAAGGACAGTCCCCTTCTGTTCTGTGTAATTCCTAGTGTAAGATTTTTTTTTTTTTTTTTGAAGAACCTTAAAGGCAACCACAAGGTAGAAAAGAAGTCCCCACCCACGGGGTGGAAAAGTGGTCTCATCTGTCTGAGCAGCACTGGCCACGCCTGACTCTCCACCTCAGCATCCGCTTTCATCTCAGGGCCTTTTAGTGTTTCACACAAAAGAGCTGCACATCTGATTCATGCTCTGAAGAGTATGAATGGCCATGACTAATGACTGGGGAACTTTCTGAAGAGCCTTGAACATTTAATCATCAGGAACAATTTAGTCCACTTCAACTGAAGTTTTCTTAAGCTCCACATATATCAGAATTTGCTTGAGAACATGAAATAAGTTTTCTATGCTGTTCACATGTGACTGGCCCCTTGTTTATATGGGTTCACTACTAGCCCCATCTGGACCAGTCTGTAGAGATTTACTTTTTGTGAACTTTCTCACTGGGGTGTGGTTGGGGACAAGGGACAGGGGAGAGAAGGAATTGAAATAGGGGGAAAGTATACAGAACTTCAGTGGTTCTCTATGACCTGGGACCTTTAAAGTTAAGTCTAGATGGGACTTTGAGTCCCTACTCTCACTAGGCTGATGTGAGGAATAAACTAAATATGAGAACACACTTGAAGCAGAGAGAAAGTGCCTGGCATTTAAATGCTCAACAAATGCTTACATTGTTGAAATAAGAGCAACATCATTTTTTCATATTGCCCTTCCCTCTCCCTATAATGCCCTGCCTTCTTCTGTACATTGACCTAGTGTTTCTTGTCCTTTCATTTCCTTCTTGGAGTGCTCAGTTCAGACCACACCGATGTGTTCTTTATTTAATGCTGTGGGAACTTATCTTTTCACCTTTACTGGGTACAGACAACATTTTGCTTTGTGTTATGCTTTAGGCATCTGTCTTATCTTGATTTAGGAGAAAGGTAAGATGGGGTAGTGGTTAGATTATGGGATGAGAAGCTGGAATGATTGGATTCCATTATTTACTAGATATGTGGGCAAGTAACTTAGACTTCGTAAACCTCAGTTTCATTGTCTGTAAAATGGGAAACTTCAACTTAACCTTTTATGTTTGCTGAGTAGTTAGAGATGAATATTATATTATTTTGTTTTCCATTGCTATAACAAAATAGCCAAGACTGGATAGTTTATAAAGAAAATGGCTTTATTTAGCTCATAATTTGGGGGACTGAAAATTAAAGATTGAGTATCCCCATTGACTTGGCCTCTGCTGAGGACTTAATGACAGATGGCATTAGGGTGGAAGTGCATGCAAGAAGGAGAGATGATACTAGATCACAGTGTGGGACAGAAAGCCAGAAAGAGTGAGTGGGGAAATTGTTACTCTTATATAACAAGTCCTCCCATGGGAATTAACTGGGGTCCCCTGAGAACTATGTTAATCCCTTTTGAGGGCAATTTCCCTAATGACCTAGTGACTTCCCACTGGGCCCCACTTCTTAAAGGTCCTACTTCCTCTTAACATAGCCACATAATCATATAATCATATCCCAACCATAGTGAATATAGAAAACATCAGGTACATAGGAAGGAATAATAATTTTATTATTCATCTAATGTTTTATTTCCCTTTCTATCTGTCAGAAAATGCAGCAGGAGCTACACTATATTCACTTCATAAATATTTGAAGAAAATTGAATTTTTTTGCAACCATTTTAAAGGTACACATTGTTATGAAACGCATTTTTCATACTTCCCTGGGCATAAGAATCCCTTGGGAAATATGATTTGGCAGGTCTGGAGTAGGGTATTTTAACATGCACCTCAGGGCATTCTGATATTCACACCATTTGGGAAAACTTCTATAAAATAAACTTGAATGATGCTTAAGACCGTCAACAATTGTGTGTGGGTATCTGTTTCATAGAATGAGCTTATATTGGTTCTTAATAATTGGCACATAGATGCCCAGTTGATTTAGATGAAGGGATCACTGTGAAAAGGTGGGTATGGTGGATAAGTTGCATCCCCACATAGCTAGAGTTGGGTCTGAGGCAGCTACAGAAGGTACTGTGTCTCCATGTGAACTACAGATGACTTCTCTCAATTGACTGAAATCCAAAATTTCAACTTATTTCAAAGCTTCCTAATGTGGTAATTGGAAGCCTAGTTACATCTTAGGCCCTGAATCAACCCAGGGTTGTCTCACAACAGGCAAGAGATTCAAACAAATCACGTTGTGATAATTGCCAACGTCAGAGCACTCCAAGGAGAGAATGCTTACAGACCCGAGGGGCTTGAAAAGCTAAAACATGGCCCCAGTGACAGGCACTGTTATTGGTGAAGAGCTTGTCTTTTATGATGGATTCTCAGATGGAGTTTCTTTCACTTGGTGTTGGTTTCCTTTTCATTCAGTTCATAATGAAATGGTTTTAATGAGGCATGGGGTTGGGTTGAGACAAAGATGAAAGTAGATCAAGGACCAACAGAAGAAAAACAAAGAATATTCAACCTAGGGGCAGTTTCTATTGCAAGGATGACCTAGAAAGAGATTTCCAAGTAGAAGCATTTGCAGTTTTAAAAGCAGACTTAATATTTAAGCTCAATCTATTTCTGGGCAAAAGGAATTATCTTTAGAGACATCCAATATACCTAAACATTCAGATAGATTCAAAACTAATAGGTAATACCTGGACTATTTCACAGAACATAACCCAAGAGAAGTACAGAAAAGCAAGTAGTGCTCTATCTTCTCAACACTCAAAATCAAGTTCAGATATCTAACAGGTCAGTTTTTGAACTCTTGTATAAAGAACTGAAAGAATCCAGAAGAAAAAGGATATGTGCTTTTTAGTTGCACATAATCACCTCACAATTTGCTCTACTTGACATCAGTCCTTACTTAAAATATTGCCTTATCTCAGGGTTGGGGAGGTAGGTCAGTGTCAGAGTGCTTGCCTAGCATGTGTGAGGCCTAGGTTCCATCTTTAGTACTGAAGAGAAAAAACAAAAACAAAAAACAGTGACTAAAATATGCCTTTATCTGTAAGTCTTAGAGTGAATGATATTTTCTCCAATAGATGCCATTATGTTACCTGGAAAAACAAGGAGTCTTTCCCCATCCCAGTGAACAAGTACTTGGGAACCACAAAACAAACAAAAAACCCCACATCTGCTCATGGTTTTACTTTATAGGAAGTGTTTTGAAATATTGATAGCATTGATATCATTCTTCAGTGATGTACATATGACATTTTTTACTGAAGTGTATACTGAGAAAAGTCACACAAGTGTGAGCGGTGGTGAGTTAAGACATAATGTGGAAGTTCAGACATTGTGTTGTGGGGACTCAAGTTGGGAGCGAGTTTCATGATGGTAAGTGAGATTGAGACTCTTAGATGAATTCAATTCGCAGACTGCCTAGTCCTCCACATCTCATGGTAGCATTCATAAAACAAAAGAAGTTGATTTTTCTGTGATTAAAAAATTAGAAAAGAAAGGTGATCCAGTGATGCCAATAGAAGTAATGATAAAGTTGAGGTCAAAGACAGTTATAGTTTTTAACTAGAAAATGGAAATTTGGGGTAAATCAAGCAGAAGAATGTGAAATTAGCAGTGACCTGGTTCTCTGAACATAAACAATTCACTATATACTCTCCACAGAAAGAAGAAAAGTACTTTATAAAACAGTTTCAGCTGATGTCTCAGCCAGTATGAAAATTGCTCATCAAGTGAGAGATAAAATTTTAGTGGAAACTGAAAAGACAATTTGTAGTGTAATGATATGCACAAGAAGCCTTTGCCTGAACAGAAAATTGATTTGGGCAAAATGCAGAAATTTTCATAATTAAGATCTTGGGGATTTTTGGAGAACTAGATACTTATCTTTCAAATGGATTAGGCATCTGAAGAAATTTATATCAATCCATCTCTATCATACATGTATGTATCTCTATATATATGTTTCTATCTATACATCTGTGTAACTTTCTGCATATCTATATATCTATTATCTGGCTATCATATATCTGTCACATATATGTATGCATGTGTGTATCTGTCATCTATCCATCACTTCAATCATTCTTTAAAAAAGTAGGGGTGATGTGGGTTAGACATTGTGATAGAAGGAGGGATAGAAATATCATGGACTAAACAGACACAAACACATGCACACACACACACACACACACACACACTCTCTCTCTCTCACTAATAGTCTCTAATGGAGGAGGTCTAAGATGCGTCACCATGGAAAACACTCATGTATTAAGAACAGACCTGGTTCTTATTCAACAGAATTGGAAAGAACATAATTCTTATTGTTTACCTCTTCCTATCCACTTTCCACTCACTCTATTTTTCCTCAGTTAGCAATTTGACAGGTAAGCACATTTCATCCACTAAATCTTGTCTATTCCTTGATTTTTTCTGCTCCAGTGTTTTTCAAATAATCTTTATTGGTCCTACAAATTATACATCATGGGGCAGCTGGTCAATAAGGTATAGAGAAGTTACACAGGAGTGAAAATAATAGTATTTTCTGTGCCTTCCTATGTGTTACTCATGATTTGAGAACAAGTATTAAGGGCTCTTTCCAATTGCTGAATTTCATGTGGATGGGAGAACTATCAATGGGTGTTGGTAATTAAGTGGTTTAAGAAGGAGAACTCGGAATCTGGGATTAGCGTTCAATCTATTAGATTAGAGTCTGAATATAAACTCTTTCCTTACCTTATTCCATCCTTTAGCTCCTTTTCCTACACTATTAATGAAAGCAAATACTAATTATGGCACAATTATTATAGGACCTTCCCTATATTAATGTATTTATTATTTTCAACTACCACAGGAGGTAAATGCTATTATAATTCCTATTTTACAGATGAGGAACAGGGACCCAAGGAGATCAAGTAATTGTTCATAATCACATATCTAGTAAACTGTAGATCCTGAATTCCAAGCCACAAGATCTAGCCCCACATTTTCTCCAATCACTGATCATGCTGCCTTTCACACCAAAGGCAACCAGATAAGGGAAATGTCTCTTAACTGTCAAATTCTTAATTGCGTGTGACAGGAGACTCAAGGCCATCTTCCTCCATCTGACTTCCTATTGACTGTCCTACTTGTTGCTTGAATGACATTGGGAGAAAGGGCAAATAGCATTAAGATTTAGAGCATATCTCAGTGGATAGTAGGAGAATTCTGAAAACCATTTCCAAGATGCTTTAACTGTAGTCCTGGCTCCATGTCTGTTGGATGCAATAAAGTTAACAAAGGTAATAAAAGGCCATTAAAGGAAGGCATATGTGTTCTATTAGGAATATGTCTCTCTTATTCTGCAACCAGCAGGTAATGAATTGCTGTCTGGTGAGCAGAAGCCAGGAAAGCTGTTTGGCTATTAGGGATTTCATTCTCCCCATTCCTCACAGATGAGTAGTAGGTAAAGAGTGTGATGGAGGGGCCAAGAAAGTCCAGGACTGGTGCCAGGCCACTTCTTCCCTGACTGGGCATCTTAAAGTGCTGTTCACTCTCTCCTTTTGAAGCAGTAATAAAATATATCAGAAACAAAAAGCAAAGTCCTCATCTTAGCTCACAGAAAGGGTGAGCCAGCTCTGTGTTATCTTGACCTTTTCTCCTTTGTGCAAAACATTTTTTGAAACTATTTTAAGTTGTTGAAGGAAGATTTCTACCTAAAGAAAAGGTTAAAGCATGGGCTGGAGGGACAAAAGTCAAGGTGAATGAACTAAGGTTCCAGGGGCTTTGCTGACCTATTTTTGCCAATTTTTGCAATGCAATACTCTCACCCTTGGAGTGGATGGGTGGTGGTTAGAGACATCCGTGATAGGTGTACTTTTGAGTCTGGAATTTGTTTCTCTGAACATCTGCACAGGTGGCTACATTGGGGAGGGGAGAGAAGGAGAATGCCTGACACATCATGTATGTATGCTTTTTCCTTCTCTTTCCTCAGGTACCTCAAATGGTACATATTCTCTTGGGAGGAAATTCAATCCAAAATGAGGTTGTGTTTTTGTCCCAGCTAGGCTGGATCTGAGAGTATGTGACACCACTTAGATTCATATGACAGGGTCACTACTGAATTTCACATTGCACTGCTTGACTTACCCCAAACTTCTGCTTTCTAGTAACCGTTTCTGGCTTCATCTTTTTTCTTTGTTTCTAACAGCAAGGAAACCTCATTTATCCCTTTTTCTTTGTTTTAATTTCCCTCATTTTTCTAATTAGGAATGTTTCTTTGGGGATAATTTAATCTTGGGCTGAACGAAAACAAAAAGACATTTGTTTGCATGTCTCAATCTTCCATTAGACTGTGTCTTCCCCAAGAGAGTGGTTCGCTGACACCGATTAGAGTTCAAGAAATGTCCACTAAGTAAGTGAATGAACATTCAGGTCACTTTCCTTCGCTGGAAACTTAGACCCATCACACCCATTCTTCTCAAAAACTGCAGTAAACTTCTTCATTCTTGGTGCCATCTCCCTAAGCATGAAGCCCATGTTTTATTATGTACTAACTCTGACACTCAGGGCAGATTTCTTAACCTCTTCATGCTTTAGTGAACTCATTTTTAAAAGTGGTCTTAATGATAGGCTGTTGGAAAGGTTAAATGGGACAATCCATGTGAAATCCTTACAGCATTACCTAGCTTATTATAAATCTTCAATACCTGTTACCTCTTGTTTCTGGCTCAATGCTCATGATTTCCATGGATGCCCAAATGAGTTCCTCTTTTCTGTTGAAGGACACTCTGATGCTCAGCACTCTTTTAGAGCAGAGGTGACTCCTCTGTCTCTTGTGTATGTAGACTGAGTCACCTGGTCTTCAGGCTGCTGTGTTTTAAACCGATAGCTCCTGCTCTACTTACTACTGAAGAATGACAAACCTCCCCAAACTCAGAAGCATGAAATCATAACCAATGTATTAGGCTCCCACATTCTGTAGGACAGGAATTGTAGCAGGGAAAAGTAGGGATGGATTGTCTGTTGTACGATGCCTGGGTCCTCATCTGGGGAGACTTGGTTGGCTGGGACTGGCATTGCACTTTCATTTGGCCTCTGGAATGATGATGTACAGATGTTCCTTAACTTATGATAGAGTTATGTTCCCATTAAACCTATTGTTAGTTGAAAATGCCATAGATAAAAAATTCGTTTAATACAACTAACCTATCAAACATCCTAGCTTAGGAAGACAGCACACTATGGAATCTCATTATTTCCCCTCATGATTTCCGGCTGATGGGAATCTGACTGGTTGCCACTGCCTGGGATTTCCAGAGAGTACTGTAATACATATCACTAGCCTGGGAAAAGATCCAAATTCAAAATTTAAAGCACAATTTCTACTAAATGCATATCACTTTCATACCATCATGAAGTTGAAGACTCATAAGCTGAACCATTGCAATTTGGCAACCATCTGTATTCGCTTTCTAGGGCTATTATAATAATGTACTACAAACCAAGTGGTGTATACAACAGAGATGTGCTTTCACAGTTCTAGAGGCCAGATGTCTGAAATCAAGGTGTCTACAGGTCCACAGCCCTCCAAAGCCTCTAAGGTAGAAGACTTCCTTGCCTCTTTCAGCTCTTGGTATACCTAGGTGTTCCTTGGCTGGTGGCTGCAAAACTTCCATCTCTGCCTCTGTCTTCACTTGACTGTTTTCCCTGTTGTCTGTGTCTTCTTTAATGTTTTTATATAAGGACTCATTAAAGACCCACTTACAGCAATATGACCACATCTTAACTAATTACATTGGCAATGACTATTTCCCAATGAGACTGGGAAAAGGTATTTTTGAGGAGAAAAGAATTTTATATGAGCTGAAAATAGACAACATGACTGGAGTGATTACAAGTTGTTGCTGGGAGGCAGGAAGCTGCTGTCAGGTGAGAATGTTGAGATTCCACAGCTATGAGAATCAGAGTCATGACATAAGCTGAGTTGTTGCTGCTTGATTTTAGGGAACAAACTGCCAAAATATTGAGGAGAGATGATGTGAATATCTCCTGCTCCTCCTCCTCCTCTTCTTCCTCCTCCTCCTCCTTCTCCTCCTTCCTCTTCTTTTTTGGTTTAGATTCTTGTATATACTCAGCATACACTTTCTATTTTTTTATTTCTATTTTTTCAGTTTATTGAATCAGACAAAATAAAATAGAATCAAGTAGAAAATTTACTACTAACCTGTGACTATACCAGTGTCAGAGGACATGATATAATTTCATGAAACTGTGGCAGAATACCTGAGCTCACCCACAGGTGTTCTTAGTGGTGCTGGTATACACTTTCTTACTGAGCTTTTTACAGTGCCACCTGGAAAGCAGTTAAATATTTGAACATCCACCTGCAGGTCAGATATTATAAAAAATATAAGACTTGTTTCAATTTTGTCAAAGATGTTCATAGCAGCACTTTTTAAAATAGCCCCCAACTGAAAGTTACCAAGATGCCCATTGACAGAAAAATGAATGCACGGTGCTGTATGCACAGTGGGGAGAAAGATCTGTGGCTTCATGCAACAATATAATGAATCTTAGAAATAATACTGAGGGAAATAATACAAACAAAGGAGAACATACTGTACAGATTTCAGTTATATAAAGTACAAATGGCAAAACTTATCCGAGCTTGTTATAAGGCCAGAAAATAGTTACTCTCCGGGGGAGGAGTGACTGGAGGAGGTAAGGGGAAGGGACTTCTGGTTACTTTCTGTTTTTGGACCTGGGTGCTGGTTGCATGGGTGTTTTCAGTGTGTAAATCTATACACTTATGACATGTGGACTTTTCTCTCTGTATATTTTGCTTCATTTAAAAAGATTAAAAATAAAGTACTTACACTCAAATAATCACCAGGCTGTTGCAGAAGAGAGTATGTTTCAAAGAAAACAATAAGAACTTGTCTCATTGAGACCTACAGTGCCTGTGCCCAAATGACCAATTCTTCTGACCTTTCTAGTTTTAGCTCAGCAAATTCTTTTTTTTTTTTTTTCCTTTTTGCAATGCTGAGGATTGAACCCAGGGCCTTGCACATGCTTGAGTTTTCATTTATTAAAAACAGTATATTGGGTAAATCTCCAAAACTGTCATTTAACTATGACCTTGCTTGGGAAAAAAGGGGATTGAAAGACTGTGTGAAGGCAGAATAATCCTTCATCTTTTTGAAGGGACCCAAGACTGCACAGCAGGAGAGCCATGTATATAACCTGGGAACAGGGAAGATGAGGAAAGAAGCATTATGATGCCTACAAAAGAGGGGTGCTCTGCAGGAGCCCCACTGTCTCATTCACCTCCTTTGGGATTCTCTTTGACTGAGATCTTCCAGGATTCCAGAAGGTTTTCATCCACCTTCCATTGCTCATTTCACTCATTTCCTACTTCACAGGGTTGTCACTTGGAGTCTTTCCCCATTTGGTGTGCCCCCTGTTTTACTTCTCCACTGAGACTAATGCACATCTGGCTTGGGGCTCTTTGGTCTTTTGTGACAAATCACCCTTAGAAGGTTCCATTGAGGACCATGTACTCAAGGGCTTAGAGTTTTGGGGATGCAGACCAAGCTTCCAGACAGTTTCCCATGCCTTACGATAAGCAAGAGTTGAAGATGAGGATGTGTATGGTACATGGCGTGTTTCCCATGCAATGGCAAGGAATGGGGTTCATTGGTTTGTTAAGGTGGGAGTATTCTGCAAGAGGAGAATACTGTATTGATTCAAAAGAGTGTCTAATGCACTATAAGCCAAGGCTTGAGTTGAGTGTTTCCTTGAATGCATCCATAGAAAACATTCTGGGCACTGTGTGTACATCAATGAGCAAGAGTATCTCCCTTTGGTTTGAGTAGCATTCACTTCCCCTGTATTGATGAGGTGAGCAGCACATAATACCAGCACCTGGGGCCTTCTGCAAATTCCAGTTCTACTCCACTTCTCAGCTGTGTTTGCTTGTCTGTTCTCAGAGAGCAGCATTTTCACTTGATAAAGCTATGAGGCACACTCAGAGCAAGCAGACTGGTTCCTAACAAGGAAACTGACACTGACAGCTTTTTAGGTTCTGATGAGAGAAAAGAGATGGCTTCATATCAAATGGTTTACCTCTCAATGTAGAAAATGACAGAGAGGGAGAAGGAGGAAGCAGGGGAGGGAGAGAGATATTTTTAATTGCAAGGCTCTGATGCACAGTGTCAAAGTTACTTAGATTATGAGAGATATATCAACAGTGTAAAAGCTATAGGTCTCATCTCCTACTCCACCCCTTGCCCCAGCGTGGGCAGCTCAGACAGGATCCAGAAACTCCAGCCTATAACTCAGTTCCATCAAATGCTCAGCAGAGGAAATAAGTATTTAATTGTAGTATGGAATCCTTCTTTTTAGACACAATTCTATTTGCCTAGCTAATTCCTTTAAATTCATAGAAGCATCGGAGATATGAAGAATTAGAAGGGTCCAGAGAGATAAATCAATTCCATGTACAAATAACCCAATCCCATGCTCTCATTAAAACTAAAAAATTATCATCAACAACAAACAAATAAACAAATTGGGGCCCTGAGAAATTAAGTAATTTGCCTGAAGTATTCCTTTAGCAACAGTGCCAGGACTGGAGCTCACTCTTACAACCCTTAGCCTGCCGTAGCAGGCCCTATTCATAGAATCACCTTGATGACCCACTTTCGGTAGGAATCTTTAGAGCCAGAATGGCTCCTTGCCTGAGAGGTACATGTCTCTATAATAAGAATGATTTGGGAAATAATCAGGAAAGAAATAAGATGAGTCAAATATCTTTTGCCCCATGCCCTCCTTTCTCCATGTATTTAGAATGTTGAATCATTTCCAGCATTTATTGTATGATCAGGACTTGAACACCAATCTCTTTTATCCTTATAGCCTGTTCCAGTCTCAATGGCTTTGGAGGAGTTGGCCATGCCCTGAGTCATTCCTGCTATATAGGCCCTAGGAAACTTAGAGAGCATCTGTAGATGTGGGCTTCTCTGATTTACCCAGGTATTCTTTTCTTCAAGTCATCAACCAATGCCACTCCAAAACTGTACCGTGTTTCCTAAATGCCCGAGAGAGTCAAAACATCCTCCTTTCCCCCCAGAACTCTTCTGATGTCAGAAGAAGTAGCATGGGGCCAAACCATTTAGGGATTTTCTGGTGGGTTTTGAATTTATGTCAATCAGACTTTGGCCATTAGGAGACTACAGTATTTACCTAGGCAAATTCCCTTTCCCATGGTATTGTTTACTCTCAGAAGACAACTACAATGAGTCCAAGAGAAAACGTTCATATGTTCTGAATTGTAGATGCTCAGAGTTTTGCAGGCAGGAATTACATTTGACAGTGATGGGGGTGCAGAAAGTCACAGATAATGCTGTGTGCCACTCATAACACTACAGATCAGGGCACGATTAAATGAGGTGGCAATTCTGATTTCCAGTTCTACCCCCATGACCAATTCAGCCATCAGAGGGCTGACACTGGGAGTCCTGCTTTAGAAAGATGTTAGATTTCAGAAATACAAGATTTTCTACTGGCTTACACATGTATTCTCACATATGTCTTCCAATCTCTAATTTATTCAATAAAATTTCTTAAACACTTGTTGGAGACTCTTGGATAAAGCTGATAAATAAGCTTATTAAGCTCCTCCTCTGTGCTAAGCACTTAATATTATCTCAGCTGCACTCAAAATACTGTTGTAGGGTTTTTTTTTTGTGTGTGTGTGTCTGTGTGATAATGAAACTTGAACCCAGGGTGCTCTATCACTGAGCTATATCCCCAACCCTTTTTATTTTTTATTTTGAGACACAGGATCTTCCTAAGTTGCTGAGGCTGACCTGGAACTTTCAGTTCTCCTGTTTCTACCTTCCAAATAGCTGGAATTACAGACTTGCACCACTGAGACTGGCATTAGGTTTCTTCCTTATAGACTATGAAATCATGGCTCAGAGAAGTTAGTTGAGTTGTCCTGCATACACAGTAGATGCAGAGCTGTGACTCAACCCTGGATCATCGGATTTGGGGTTCTGGATAGTTTCTATTATGTCTATTTACTCTAATAGTCTACCCTTAAAGACTGAAATTGTTGGCAAGAAAGAATGCATAACAGGCACAGTGGCACATGCCCGTAATTCCAGCCTCTCGGGAGGCTGAGGCAGGAGGATTGAGAGTTCAAAGCCAGTTTCAGCAAAAGCAAGACTGCTAAGCAACTCAGTGAGACCCTGTCTCTAAATAAAATACAAAATAGGACTGGGGATGTGACTCAGTGGCCAAGCGCCCCCGAGTTCAATCCCTGGTACCACGCCCCCCCCCCAAAAAAGAAAGAATAGGGGGTTATTTTACCAGAAAGAACCCACCAAACCCCAAATCTTTGATACTGTCAACATTTTAATTTAACTGTACTCAGTATATAAACAGTGGTGGTTTGGTATAATGAATGATAGATGATAGATTCAATGCCAAAGTTTACCTAGAAATGTTTTATACATCATTTGGCAACAGATTTACCTTAACCATTGAGTCCAAAATAATTTTAATATTATTTGTTGTTTACTGGGCTCATAGCAATTTAAACAAGAAATAGTCTGGATAGCAGAGAATAGTCTGCCTGGGACCTCTGGTGGTCATAACCCTAAGGATTCAAATGTAGAAAAGAGCACAAAAGCATAACTATAAGTGGAAAAAAGTAGAAAGCACATACTAGTCACCCTACAGAAAAATTAAGTTCTCTGACAGTCACATAATCTTTAAGCCTAAGAACCAACAGAACTAAGAGGATAAACTTTGCAATCTGAGAAGTTGATCCAGAACTAGACTCTACCTGTCATATACAAATTGGGAAGTGAGTTAAACCTGAACTAAACCAAGTTTGCTTCTCTGACAAATAGGAAGGTAATAATACCTCCCTCATAGGATTGTTGGGCAGGATAAATGCCCCTCCACACAGTGTGAAGTACATGGAAAACATATCATAAGTGACAGCTTATTGTTATAATTACTAAATGTAATATATGATGATATGCAAAACAATAACATAGCTTCACAACATTTTCATCCAAAAAATTAAAGTTACATCAGGCAAGCTAAGAACTTTTCTGGATTAAACATCTGATTAAGTTTACACCAGTTGACTTCTATAATTCATTTTCACTCTAAACTCTTTTAGGGGTTGAGTGCTAATTGTAACCAAGATTCAGGTGTCATGTTATTCTCAACTAGGTGGAACATTTGTGAATAGATTAAAACATAACTGAGAAAGAAGATCACAGATTTAACACACATTAACCTCCACTCATGTTCAAAATATGCAAGTAAAATAATTTAAAATATATGAAGTTAGAAAACAAGAGAAAAGGAGAGGTGATAAAAGAGAAAAGCAAAATTTTGGAAGCTGTAAAGCAAATATAGGGGTGATAGCATACTGAGCAGATGAGGGAGAGTTGAAAGCAGAATTTCTGCAGAATTAGAAAAGCCAAGAAGGATTGAAAGAAAAGCAAGTTAATTTTGATGTGGAATCTTGGACATACTTAAAATAGGAAACTGACACGAGTCATGATATTGTTTATGATATCTGTTAGCCATTCCAGTGTTCTTATGGTTTTGGTATAGTTAGAGTACATCCCCCAATGACTTAAGGATCTCCCATTTAAGGACTTCTTAAAGGTTTGATTGACTTGTATATCCCCGTACAGGGGACCAAGTTTCCAACAATTGAACCTTAAGGTAGTTCCTGTGGGATCCCTGTATTCTTACAAGAGGCTTGTTATAAAAAGAGCAAGCCTGGATCTACCCTGCTTTCTGGGTTCCTGTTCTGAAACGCTATCTATTTTTCACACATGTGCTCCTGTCATGATGTGATGTAGCCAAGAGGGCTCACACCAGAGCTTAGCCAATGTCAGTGTCATGCCCTTGAACCACCAAAACTGTGAGCTAAATGAGCTACTTTTCTTAGAAAGTTAGCCTGCTTTGGATATTTTCCTTTAGTAACAAAAAGTGGAAAAATACAGATGTATACTTTTTCCCCTAAAGATCTTTATTCATTTGTTCTGTCTCTTTGCCCAGTGAACTTCTTGTTTTTAAGACCCAGAACTATTTTCTGTAGAAAAACTGGGACACTAAATTTCTTCAAGCCTTTGCAGTATGAATTATATGTGTCTGTCTAAGGAGAATGTGGAGGAAAATACTGCCTTTTCCCTCTAATTTCCAACTGATTGAATCCCATTCCCCAATCTGACTGCAGTTTGTACAGGCTTCTCCTCTAAATATTTCTGAGAATGCTCAGAGAATGCTTATGTGTCCTCCAAGTTCACTCTATTTATCACATGTGCCTTCTCTCTCTCATCTGCCACTTCCAGCTTCTTAGAACAATTTTTCTTTTATGGTCATAGCCCTTTTTATTACACTTTACCTTTACTCCAAAGCATGGACAGAGTACCTAATTTTTATTCTTTAATGCTTACTAACACAACAATATGAGGTGATGATATTTAACAAATTTAACTCTGGAGAAAAGCAAAACCTAAAACAAGAAATCATCTATTACTATTTCTAGATTCCGTATCCTGTTCCTTTGAAGGTGACCTCTACCAGCTCTATCTCTCCTCTGGCCCCTGCCTCCTGCCACCCAAATAAGGGACAGCTGTCCTTCATGTTTGGAAGTCTCTTTCATCTTGTCCTCCTTAAATCAACAGTCCAAATAAGTAAAAACCTATTTACAACATAATAATTGACAACAACATTGATGTACCTTGCTCACTATGAAGAGAGAACTTGTCCTTGTTAGAGTAATGAACATTCCCCATGGGAAGCAACTACAGTTGGAACACTCCTTCTATTCAGGGCTTCTGTAAGGCGAGTAAGTAGGTGTTTCTAGATATGCATGACTGAAAAAGACTCACCAAAACCAACAGTCAAGAATAAATGTTGGAGGACCTACCTCCAAAGATATATTCTAAATTCTACCCAAAGAGCAGATGCTTCTAACAACTCCCTAAAATAGGTTTCTTTTTCAACCTCAGATGTATGAAGAATGATACACAATCCCTGAGCAACAGAAATTTTGGAGATCTACCTCTGAAATATCATTTGGTCTCCTTTTTACACTTCCTTTCTGAGTTCCCTAGACAGTATTTGTTACTCCCTTATTGGCGTTCCTATTCTTGTATGTTTATACAAACAGCAATAAGATTATATAGCCCTTATCACAGTGTTCTATTGTTGCTCCTTAATGGGACTGCCTATCTGGTTGGGCCGTGTGCTTTTGAGGGCAAAGAATATCGCATTCATCTCTATATTCATGGCACATAGTAGGCATGCAGTAGTACTACTGCTGAACTGAATTAGCTGTGGCAAAAGAACAAATGCTTCTCCTCAGCCAGCATTTGTTTTCCAGGATCCATTCCAATACACTTCCAATTTAAAAATGTGATTTAAAAGATATGTAGAGAATGAATATTCAGCACATACCTTGTCTTTAAAGGTGGAAGCAAAATCAACCCAAGATGAATATTTTGTCCCACATCTTCTTGAAGCAATGAAATGTGTGCTATGATCAGAATGAACCCTAAGAAAATGAATAAAAATTCAACTCTACTAATTCAGCCACAAGCAAGGAAGGGAATGACGAAAGATATCATTATCATCCTGATATTTTTAGAAGTTCTTTGGTGACAGGTCAGGTTTTTGAGAATCAGAAAATGATAAAAATAATCTTGTTATTCCACAAAGGAGGCTCTATATATATCAGGGCGATTTTGAGCACTGGCTGAGAATGTTGAGAAAATATTTTTAAGTGTTAGTGAAAATGATAGGCTTTGGGGGCAGCCTTGCTTTATAAAAGATTTATCTTTGTGGAAGTTGAGATATTTTAGTGAGGTGGGTGTTATAGCAGTAAGTGGATGCAAGTTTTTATTTCCCAATTTTTCAAAAGTAAGATCCACGGTGGAAGAATTTTTGTGAGATATGTAGAAAACTGAAAGTTGCTTTCAAAGCCTTCAGAGGTGCTTAGAGAATCCTCCTTGCCCCTATCAAATGACCATGCTCTCCAGATCTTACAGGACCATGGACTTTTCTCACCTTTAGAATGCAGAATTTTGTAGAACTCTTTTTCATCTTCTATTGGTAGGCATTACTAAGTGATCCCTATAGCTATGTGTGGGGCTTTAGATTTCAGGCAGAAATGACCCTCTGTTTATTTGAGATGTTTGCTTCTTAACTTAGCCATCTGACTCTCTTAATTGTTTAGGATTAGTCATAAGTTAAATAGGACAGGGAAGATGTTATAAATAGTTTCTTACATATTCATTCAAGAAATTTAGGCTAAATTTATATATCCAATCCACTCAAAGGAGGAAGCCCATGTGTTTATTTAAAACATTGTAATTCCTTTCTAACTTAGAATATCAATCTAATCTGAAAATTGATTATAGAAGATCTACATGTAAGTTGCTATTTTCTTGATACTTATTTTATCCTTTCTTATTTCTTGCTCTAAGTCTGAATTTGAGCCTTTAAAAGTATTCCCTTTATGTCTATGTTGAGTACCTTTAAAAAACATGACTTAAAAATATAAGTCCACACATCAAGAAAACTTTGTGCCTCTGGGTCTTTGGAGTAAGAAGGTGATTTCTGTCAATACTGAGTTTTATTTTACTGGATAGTATAATTTTGATCAAGTGGACTTTACTGCAACAATGTTCTATTGTTGCTCCTTAATGGGACTGCCTATACAAACAGTGAGATCTGATTATAAAACTGGAGTAATATTAAAATGTAAAATTGAGAACTACTAGGAATGTAGAAGAGATTTTCTCACTCTTCTTCAGGAGAGCACCATTAATTGTAGGACTTCTAGGTGGCATACATCACTTGCAGCATCCATACAAATCTGGCACTGAGTATGAATAGTTTAGTTTGACTGCCTCCTTGAGGAGATTTTAGGATTTCTGGGTCATTTGCTCCAAAGTGGCCACCACATTAGTCTACCTGCCACCGGGCCCACATGTTCTTCCATCTGCCAAGTGCTTAGATTTCAGCTTTGAAGATTTCCTATAAAATGCAAATGCGTTATTAGGTGAGACAGTGCATCAATATACTACCAGCTGGTGTTATTCATCAAGTTATCTCCTAAGCGTGACTTGGAGAGGAGGGGAAAGGAGGAAGAGACCTGAAGAGGCAATGTCATTCTGACGTAGCTGGGGGAAAGGCCATGGAGTCCACCATATCTGGACAGCTAGTACTGGGGAGGGAAAAGATGACACTTAGATAAAAGGAAAGAGGGAGAACCAGATAGGGACCAGAGGGACCAAACAAGGTTTCCATGAGGCTGCAATTTCTAATCTGACAGAAAATAACTAATATTTTCAAGCAGAAATTTATATAACTCTGTCCAGTTTCTCAAGGAATTTCTTCAAGTCAAGAACTCATTTTATTAATAGGAAACATGTTTAGAAACTCTGCATTCCCATAGCATCAAGATGAGTTTGATGCAGTATGATTACACAAATGGTATGCCTTTACTTCATATACAAACAGAAACAACATGTATCTCATTTGTTTACAATAAAAATAAATTAAAAAAGAAGATGAGTTTGATGCAGATAACTTGCATGAGCTGGCAATCCCTGGGAGGACTTGGGAAATTTTCTCTGGCAGGCATGAGTGGCATCTCATCTAGAATGTTTCCTGAGTTTCCCACTCATGATGGTCACTTATGCTAACTTCAGCATGAGTGATAAATGCAGGAGTAAACCATGACTTGGGAATTGCAAAAGATATCAAGTGTGAGGATGGATTCAACACGAGGAAAAGTGTTTCAGTTGTGTGTGTGTCGGGGGTGGGGGGCAAATGGTCACAGCCTTTGGATGCTGTACATTACATTGGTACCAGTCATTTCTGATGAGTCTTTCTAGGTCTTTTGATGAGCTCTCAAAGGTATGCGTGCTATCTGACCACTGATATTTGGGAGCCCACATAGAGGAGGCTATAGTTTGCCATCCCCCATCAGATTCCCAAAGGAGCTAGCCTATTACCTTAGGGCAATACATTTACATGGACATCTTACTTGAGGCTTAGCTCTTGGGAATGGCATTTTTCTACTTTTCCCTTTCTGCCCTAAAAGTGGTATAATATGGCAGGAGAGAAAAGACTGATGAGCCCATATGTTCAATCACATTGTAGAAATTTAAAGCTCATGCCATTCAGGACATTAATTCAGTCTCTTGAATCTCATCTCTGAAATGCAGATGATTACAATAATTGCTTCATAGAGCTGTTGAGAAGATAAAATAAGGTCAGGAGTGAAATTTGATGTTTATTAAAATAATGTTTGTGAGGTTCCTAGTGACATGGACAGGCTTTTAATCAGATAGCTTGGATTTATACCAGACTTTCTGAAGGGAAAAATGACAGGGTTCATCCAGAGTGGACTAAGCTTCAGGAGCACTTTCCATGAATTTTAGATATGAAGGAAGCCTTCAAAAATCATCTTCTCCAGTCACCATATTTTAGGGTGTTTTTTTGTTTGCTTGTGTGTATTTAGAATTTAATTTTTATCAAAGAAATGCCACTATTATTATAGTTTTAAAGTCAAATACTTATAATGAAAGGCAACTGTCTCTTACCCCATAGCACCTCAAATCCCACTTCCTTGAAGACAATATCTTGATGAATTCAATTTTATATATTATCTAGTATTTACTACTCTGAGTGCTTTGTTCATTACTCCTGCCATCTCCCTACCCATTTTTCCAATATAGTTATCACTACTTTTAGTTTATTCATGGGATAACTTTGTAACTTAAAACAGTATGATCTTATTTTAAAATTTAACATTAGGGCATAATCCTTGATTCCACACTTTGAAAGATGAGACCATTAGCACCTACCCTTCCTTCCACGCTTCCCTCCACTTCCCACTCCTCAGCTTCTATCATTTGAATTTTTACCTCTATGTTGTTAAAGCTGATGACATTGACATTCTATTATGATCATAATTGTCTCATGACATATTGTAGGTTATGTATAAAAGCTTAAAATCAAAAATCAGTGTTCGCCTAAGAGTTGTTAAGGAAATGCAGTTTACTGAGAGCTGAGTGAAGGACAGTGACTACATTGCCTCTCTGGTACAGTATTTTTTTCTTTCATGAGTTTCTGATTGCCTTTTCTTATTCATCACAATTTTGCTCTTATCATTTTTTAATTTCAGAACTTTGAAATTATATTAATATTTCATCTGGGTCTCTCTTTTTTTTCCAGGAACATCCATTATTCTCTTTTGATCTACATTAGTTGACTGATAGATTTGTGTTTGTTTGTTATCCTGGCACTTGTCTCTTTGACTTTTCTGTATCAAATATCGTGTTTCCTGGGTCCTAAGACTTCTGCTTTCTTGATGTTTTTGATGAGCTGGAGCCCCTGGTATGTGGGGCCTTAGGCAAATATTTTTATGGGGCCTCTTTCTACATAAGTAGTTTGATTAAAAAAGTATTATGAGGGACTGGGGAAATAGTTCAGTGGTAGAGGGTCTGCCTAGCATGCATGAGGCCCTGGGTTTGATCCTCAATCCTGAAAAAGAAATATTACAAAAGTCATAGGTCCATGTTAGGATATGGTGTTTCATTGCAAATGCTCAGAATAATGAACAGAGATGAGATAATAATATCTATTATTCAGGGAGTATATATGAAGATTCTTCACAGTGTCCAAACATCATCTCTTGGTTCTTTATTATTCAGGGTACCCTTCTTGACTAATTTCATATGTCCTATCATGAGAAAAAAGTAGTATATTTATCCTGTGTGTGAAGTTTGAGAGTACTATGGCTTAGGTGTGGTTTGAATGTCCCCAAAGGTCCTCTGTGATTAAAGTTTTGGTCCCCAGAGTGTGCTATTGGGAGGTGGTGGTAACTTTGGGAGGTGGGCCTAGTGGGAGGTACTGAGATCACTGTAGATGTGAAATATTTCTCATCTGACCCTTTTGGAAGTCCTAGTGATAGTTTTCTTATTAAAGGAGAAAGCCTGGCTTTTCTCATTCTCTTATTCTCTGTTCCTTTTGGAGATGTGACTGCTTGTTCCTAAACACACAGCTGCTATGATGTGCCCAATCTTGAACTTTAAATCTCCAAAATTATGAGCCAAATAAACCTTTTTTCTTTATAAGTTAACTGCCTCAGGTATTTCATTGTAGTAATGAAAAACTGACTATTATAGGGAGCCACATAAAATTACCATGTCAGTGCTAATTTGGCAGCTCAATTTCACATGATTCTGTGAAAGACAAACAGAACTGGGTAACAGGAGCAATCCACTCAATCCACTTCTAAGGAACCCTTCTGTAACCAGGGCCTAGTCAAAGACATCCAGACAATCATGTGGCATGAACTCCTTGGGGCATCTGGTCAACCTCATGCAGAGGGTTGGTCTTCAACCTAGTGTGGCTGATGGTGAGGGATCTTATGCTGATTGAAGTTCTTAACTTTTATAAGTATCTTTCAGATTTATTGCTTTCTTGCTAAACTTTCTCAGTATCTTCTCTTTATTTCTGATGTACTGAAATTTTACAATGAGGTGTATGCATATGCTCACAGATTCACATTTGTAAATTTGTTAACTCATTACCTTGGTCACTTAGTTGGCTTCTTAATTTGGAGAGAGCCATGTCCTTTGACAAGTACTTTGTTAATAGCAGTAACATTTTACTACTTTTCTAGAAATATTAGTGAGTTTTTAAAATTAAATTGTGTCCCTAAGTTATTTCTCTTCTTTCCAGAGTTACATATGCTGTTTATTTATCTTGGGTTCTCTCTTTTGTGTTGTAGATTCTCCTCAAAAGTCTGGGGTCTTTGATTGTTCCAAGATATTTAAGGACCTGGCAATTAGCTGATCTAAAGGTATATGTGTGGGTATGTGTTTGCGTGTGGGTTTTGGGATGGTGGTGCTTGTAGCCTGGCATTTCCTTTTGACATAGGGCAGTGGGCAATAATTCTAGGGAACCATAATTGCCAGACTTGAAGTTTTTTTTTCCTGTAGTCATTCTACTTCTTTGTAGAAATACCCTCTCATTTCTTGCATCATGAATATATATATTAGTTTACTTGATTGTCATAATAAAATATTACAGACTTGGTGGCTTAAATAACAGAAAATTATTTTCTCACATTTCTCAAGCCTGAAAGTTGAAGATCAAGGTAACAGCAGGGTTTGTTTCTTCTGGGCCTCTCTCCTTAACTTAGAGATGGCTATCCCCTTGCTGTGTCTTCACATGGCCTTTTCTTAGAGTAACGTGCATCTCTGGTATCTCTATATGTCCTACTTTCTTCTTATTATGAAGATCAGTGGAATATTGGATTCAGGCCAATTATAATGATTTTATTTTAACTTAGTTACCTCTTTAAGGCCTTATTTCTAAGTAGAGTGACATTCTGAAATGCTGGGCTTAAACCTTCATTCAGCATTATGAATTATGAGAGGATAAATTCGGCCCATAACAGTTAGGTAGATGGATATCTGTCAGTCTGCAAATAGAAGAGGGTCAGAAAGTGGTAGATCACTGATAAAACTAGAATGGGTTTTTACTTTGATATTACTGACATTTTGTGCTGTGTAATTCTTGATGGGTAGTCCTGTGCATTGTAGGATGTTTGCAGCAGCCCTGGCTTCTAGCCTCCAGGTTTCAGGTGCATCTCCCCAGCTGTGATAACCAAAGATATGCCCTGAGGACGTAGCAAAATTGATCCCAGTGGAGGATCAATCTATGGCTTTCTTCAATCCTTTATTATAACTGGTATTCCAGAATCTCAAGTCTTTCCAGGGTTTAATATACCTATATTTCTTACTTTGTTACTAAAGCCTATGGCTTCCTAAACCCTGTTTGATTCATTACCACCACATCCTCTCTTCTGTTTCCTGGAAATTTATTGATGTCTTACATCCATAATGGGTTCTCATGGTTAGTTTATTTTTCTTTAATATTTTAGAGGGATCTTAGGAGAGAATGTAGATATGTATGGAAGGCCAACGTACTATATTCAAGTAGAAACCGTCTATCCTCCTAATTATAAAGAGAAATTTGAGATTTATAGAGATGAAGAAGTTTGCATTCAGTTGCAGTTGCATTTAATAACAGTGAAAAAGGTAGGATTGGAACCCAGTTCAGTTGGCTCCTAGTCCAGTTCCCTTTCCACTAACTCAACTCTTCTACTTCACTGTGATATTTTGGTAAATACATTTCTGTTCTCTTCAGAGAGATTTTCTCTCTCTAAAGGAAAAAAGTCCACCCCCCCAATAGTGAATTTCTTAAAATTATAAACTCCAGTGACAGTAGAAGATTTTGGAGTAATACCATACCCGGGCTTTTGAATTTCTTTTAAAAATAAGTTAAGCTCTAGTATTAATAAAAAACTGTTTAAAACAGGGAATGTTGAGGGGGCATGGCTTTTATGCTCCATCCTCCATTAAATGATCATAGATAAAACCATTATTTTATTCATTCATTCAATTTATTCTATTACCATTTTCCCTAATGCATATGTGTGTGTTGCGTGTGTTTATCTGTGTCTATGTGTTTGCAAGTGAATGTAATGTCTGTGCATTTCTATGTAGTTGGTATATGCATGCATGTGTACTGGATGCACTAAAATTTAGTTTTCTCAAAAATGAACAAAGAGAAATATACTGGAATAGTCTACCAAGTGTTTCCTCTAAGGACAGTACACACACATCCAGTTTTTCTGGTTTCCATACTTTGTATCTACAGAGCATTCTGAGGTTTCTTCTAACACCTTGACAATGGGGATTTGACCCCAAGGACCCTCATCCCATTTGGGCTGACAGCACTGGCAGCCTGCTGCCCATCAAAGACAGCCCTGAGGAGGTTTTCAAAATATATATGCATGTCATGCATGTCAAATTGGTATGAGAGAGTTGCATTTTTTTTAAATGGCCCCTGTTTACTGTCTCCATTTCTATTCTCAACCCACTGCTAGATGGCTTTCCTCAAAACCATTAAAACTAGACTGGCAAAGGTCACTGTGCTAATTATAAAGCTAGTTGCTAAGTCTCAAAATGAGACTTTCTAGACTGTGCTGTGGGATCCTGGGACCAGGAGTTTACATGCTGTATTTCTCCACTGTTACCTGGTTTCCATTGGGTTTTGCTATTAGAGGACACTTTAGAGAGACTGGAAAGGGGGGCAGTGAGAAGGGGTTTCTGTGTCCTGTTTGCTTCCTGTTCATATTAGCATGACTAATATCAATTCTGTACTTTACCACCAATCTTATGCTTCTACCAGTACCCCAGAATTACCCTCATGCCCCACTTCTCAGAGGTTCCAGCCCCTACTCAGCTGGGCACACCTTCCAAGCTTCTGAGGCATCAGCTCCAGCAGAGAAGGGTTCCATCTCCTGAGCCCTAACTTCTTAAGGCCCCTTCTCTGAGCTCCACAGGTACCAGAATCCTCTGGGCAGCACCCTACCTCAGAGATTGGAACCCAACTTCATGGGGGCCTTTCCTCCAAGGGTCTGGGTTCAGGTAACTCCAACCTCCTCCCTTTGTTCCCTTGGCCCAGAGGAGGTAGTTGCTTCCTGTAGTTATTATCTTGGTCCTTTCTCATTGTTCTCTTTAGCTTTTTCAGTTCTCCAACTCCTATTTACCCAGTTTCCAATATTAAGTTTTCTCTGTTAAAATAACTAATGCAGCTTTTTATTGTTAATTGGACCCTGGCAGTCACCAAAAGTTTCCATGTTGTCAAATTCATTGACTACCGTCTCTTAATCCTTACATCATGGCACTTCTAGGTAGCGTTTTGCTTTTTTTGTCACTCTATCCTGGCTTCATGACACCATTCCTTCTCAGTTTTCCTTCTAGTTCCTGAATTACCCCTGCTCCATATCCCCAATGATGATCTCTTCCTCCAGCCACCTCATAAATCCAGACTTTCCCCAGCTTTCCTCCATGGTCCTTCTCTCTTCTTACCCAATTCTACCCAGATCCCGTTAGAGCCATGGCTTCAAATGCTTGTTAAGAATTCCAGCTCTCTAACCTTTTTCAGACTGATCTCCAGAACCTACATTCCTCCATACACCTACAGATTTGATATTTCTACTACACTTTCCACTCTCAATATTTTCCAAGTAAATCTTATCATTCTCCCATTTCAAACCATTCTCCTTTTGCATTCACCATCTGCCTCATTCCCCAAGACAAAGCAATGAATCAGAAAGTCTTCTCTGCCCCACCTCCTGTATTTTCTTGTTCTTAATATTTCTTGGGGTGCTGACTTCTGTCTCCACCCTTTACTATTGTTCAGATAATGAAAACTAACACCAAGCACTTAACTGTGCTCTAGAAGCTATGCTAAGGGCTTTACAAATAGTTACTCACCATGGCAATAGTTATGAGGTAGATCCTAGTCTTTCATTTCACAGTTGACAAAATGGAAATACAAGGAAGTTACATGACCTGCTCAGTTTCACACCTAATAACTCATAGATCTGAGATTTGGATCTGGGAAGGCAGACTGTTAACCACTCTGTTTAACAGCTCCTCAAGCACCTTGGGCTGATCCTAGTTTGCCTGTATTGGTTTAAAAATTTCTGACAGGCGTCTCTGTTCTTATCACCTCCAGCATTGTACCTAGCACACAGAAGGCACCCAAAAGTGTTTACTGTCAGCATCATTTTACCTGCTAATAGGTAACAGACAGATGTGAGCAGTGGGAACATGTGGTTTTGGGGATAATTGTATAAACAGAGCCCATCCCCACACACTTTCTTTTAAAAAGTCCTGCCTGGCTTAAGTCAGTAGGATATCCTACATTCCTCAGCAAACAACATGTTATTTGCAGGATAAATACAGTCCAGAAGAAAGACAATAAGAACACAAGTTAACCTGAAGCTGGACCTTTGTGACCTTAACACAGACCAGAATCCAGAATTCAGGGAGATATGATAATTAGAATGGTCAGTATGGGTCAAAGTGACTTAGAGTTGTCCTGGATCTTTACCATGCATGCTGGGGACTTGAAAGTCTGGTGCAATCCTGCTATCAGTCAAAAGTGGAGAGGTGGATCCTGGAAGGACTTTCAGAAAACTCCAAAAATCTGGAGGGCAGGAGGGATGTGCTGTCCTTCTCCTCTTTGAGAGACCCATTCTCTTCCGTTTCCCTTTTTGCTATCCCTTCTAATAAACTCATGCCTGCTACTCTGAGCGACATGTCTAAAATCTTTCCAGTGTGATCACAAGTCAGTAATCAAGGACCACAGGGACTGCCTTGACTCTGTAGCAGGCCCTTACTCTGTGACATTATCTTTCTAATAGTCCAACTAGCTTGAATATGTTTCTGAAATACAAATCTTGCCTAATCTTTTCCCTGCTAAAAGTCCCCACCGAAATGGAATCTTGTTCTGCATTTCTATTCCATCAGAGCTGCCCTGCACCAATCTCTCTAGCTTTACCTCTGAGGATTTTCCTCTCTGCACACCTTCATACACGACAGGAAACCACTTAGAGTTCCTGAAACACCAAGCACATTCTCACAACTCTGCATATTTCCATCTGAGACTCCGTCTCTGGAATGACCATCCATCCCCAGCTTTTACCAACTCCTGTTCTTCCAGTCTCATCTTGGGCATTGTCTCCTCTGTGATACTCTTCTTAAACCCTTGCTCCTTTTCTCTGTTAAAGGTATACTTCCTTCTCTGTGCCCACACACAGACTGATTACCCCAAGTGTTTTTAACAAGTTTTCCTTCCTGAGCAATGAATACCTAAGGCTCTGCAAGGATTTTTACCTCTTCATTTTTATCTCCAGCTTCTAGCACAGGTCTGGGGCATGGCTGATGTTTAGTAAATATTTTGGGAATGAGGAATCATTGTTTTCAGTACTCTCTAGTCTGCTATAGTTCAGTGGCCAGCCTACACTGGGGTCTTTCTCTGGGCAGAGGTATGTCAGCTGAAGGACACATCCCAGTCACCAAACAGAATTCACCAGAGATAATTGCCTGAATTTGGCAGGTTAATCTCAGCTGTCTGGCAGTCCCTAGGATAATATAAGAAAACTTTGGTAAACAGTATGACCTGCACTTGGTCTTGGGGAGCCCATCAAATAGTGGAGAAACAAGAATCAAATTTCACAGCAAAGGCAGAATACTAATTAACTCCCTATGTCTTGTCTTGTCTCATATTATAAGAAAAAAGAATCATGCAAATGTTGTATAATTGTTTGTCTTCATTATGTGAGCTTGTTTCTCACTTCATTATGCACAAAATTTGCAAGTTTCTTTCTCTTTTCCTCCCATTTCAAACAGCTGATTTGAAATTTCAGCAAAGGTACATATTAATTAGTGGGTTTCTCTATCGCAAATATTAATTTAGAAACTGGTACAAGGCATAAACATCAACCTACAACACCCATTAGAGAATGAGAAACTGCAAATCTTTTCAAGGCCCAGAGATATGGGGAGGTTGGATTCTATTCTGAGATTCTGTATAAGCACATTTGTTAGTAGAGGGTAACTACTGCTCTTGGGAATGGCTGCTGAGGATGAACAAAATTGGATGCTCAGTTTGGTTTATACAGAAGAGGTGTGAGGATTAAAATGAAAGAGGAAACACCAGTAGTGAACAGAATAATGATATAGGCAGTGCTTGGATCAGTTTCCAGGGTTGCTCCTACAAAGCCCAACTGTTTGAGTTTTCTCTTGAACAATGAGCACAAACTGGGTAACATTCTTCATTGCCACATCTTGTGGTTAATGCTGAGAAAAATATAACCTGGAAGCAGGGCATAAATACAGGACCTGCCCTTTTTAACACTATGGAACTGCCTCATCCCTCTCCTGACCCCCTGGAAAACCTGGGTAAGAAGGAGGAGAGAGAAGAGAATCCCAGCACCCTTCACATACCAGCTGGGAGACACCAGATATCTCACCTACCTAAGCATCTGTTTCTTCACCTATGTAATGTAATAATTCCTACTTCCTAGCAGGGATTCAAGGTAGGGGACTGAGATAAGGAAGTTAATTTCTGGAAGAAGTATCAGCAAGGGAAGCTATTATTGTACTTTCCTTGACCTTGAGAGAGTGTCCATAACCCAAATTCTCAGCAGAAGTCTCAGTCTCCAGTTCCTGAGAACTGCTCATCCCCTTTAAGTTACCCACAAATTTCTGATAAAACTCCAGCAGATAAAAATATGGTTGATATTTTTATATTTCATCTAAAACCCCAAACACCAAATTTGTCATTGCTTATGTTTATTCTTGGTCTTATTCTTGGGTCTTAGTCCAGTCCTTTGCTCAAAGAAGGTTCTCAATGTTGGAGAGAGTTAATGGGGTTTCAGGGACTCCGACACTGCTTTGGGGATGATTGAGATTTGGGTAGACTTGAGGGTCATACTTTGAATCACCTGCTTGGTACTTTCAACCTTGTCTTGATTCCTCTCTCCGCTCTTGCTTTGCATAGGGGTCAACTTGTGTGTGCAGGAATGGATGTCCCATTGGTACTATGTTGCATGGTCAGAAGTTGCCCCAGTAATTAGACACAGAAATATGAGCAGGAGAGAGATGACAGCTCTTTTAGAGAAATCCAAATCATCCAGCCTCAGGTGGTTTGGTGAAAAGTCTTCCTTTTCTCCTCTTCTCCACAGAAAAGTCCTATGAAAACTTTGTAGGCTCAGAGAGATGACTTTTGACAAAGTACTCAGAGCCAAAACAAATACACTTGTGCCTTTTCTAAATTAAGACTAGTGGAGTGACATACTATTTTTAAATGCTTGAGAGATGCAAATGTTAATAAATTAGGAGGGTGACTGAAGAGCTATAGAGGAAACTATACCTCAGAGTATCTAGTGGACCAGGCTGAACATGAAATTATCAATGAAATTGAGTCTATAAGAAACCCACTGGTTTGGAGCTGCCATCCTGGGGAAACATAAAGGCAACTTTTCCCACTTCTTCCCTCCAGTTGGAGAAAGGGAGGATCCTTCATGTACTGATTCAGGGAGACAGACAAGGTGAGTAAAAGGAGTTTTTAAATTTATGATGAGTAATTACTTTTCATTACTTTGAGACTAAGAATGGATTGGTCATAAGGTTGTCCAGCAGCAATTTAGATGTGAATGAATGACAAAAAGAAATTATTCTACCCAGATTGATGTGAGTGGTCATCTATGCCAAATTTGGAGAATCTGACATGTTCATTTTAACTTTGTGAGACAACAGAAACTCCTACCAGGAAGACTTGGATTTCTGGAAAAAGTATGTATGTATTCTTGCATTTTATTCCCAACTAGTGATGCATTACCAATTAGTAGTGAATCACCAAGCATTTTAAAAATTGTTTTTAGTCCCTCAAGATGCAAAATTCCCCTTTGAGTGTGTATACTTTCAGTTAAGTCAATAAATGATTAGGCTGAGAATAGAGATTTCAACATGGAAATAGCCCTTAGGGGAACAGGCATTTATTAAATGGAGAAATATTAGTCAAATGGATAAGTCCCAAGTAAAAATGACATGATTTACCTGTTAAAAATATCTTTATTTTAACAGGTATGGAGCAATGGAGGAACCTGAAATATTTGCTGTGTTTGTGAAAGAAGTTGATCAGAAACAACTATGAAATATATAATCTCAACTATGTGTCATTCTGAAAAAAAAAAAAAAGAACTACAGAAAGAGAAAAAGGATTAGAGGTTTTCAGGGACTAGGGGAGGGAGGATTGAATAGGTGGAGCATAGGGAAATTTTAGGACAGTTCAAACTATTTTGTATGATACGGTAATAGTGGGTATATGATATTATGCATATGTCAAAACTTAAAGAATTTTCAACACCATGAGTGAACCCTAATGTAAACTGTGGACTTCAATGAATAATAATGCATGTAACAAATATACCTCACCAATGCAAGATGCTAATAATAGGGGAAAACTAAGGGCAGGCGTGGTAGGGGGGTGGCCAAGAAAGGATATATGGGAACTCTGTCCTTTCTGCTCAGTTTTTCTGAAAACTTAAAACTTCTTCTAAAAAATAAAGTTCACTAATTAAAAAAATTATTGATCAGCTGGGTGGCTGAAAAGACTCTGATATTAGAAGGAAAAAAAAAACCTTAGTGATTGTATTTTTAAAATTTTTGGTGATAAACATTTATTAAGACCAATAAGAACTAAGCACAGAGTGCTAGGATTTGAAGTCCTGATATTAAATAGATTGCCACCTTCAACAGTAACAACTACAGCATTGCCCTGACAACCTCTGGGACCTGAATTCACTATCCCATTTAATTACATAGTCTTAAAAGGAACAAATAAGGAGACTTACATTTTATATTGGTTTGACAAATAAGGAAATACGTTTATAAAATTTCAATAACTTATTCAAGGCCACCCAGCTAGGAAGTAATAGAGTCTGAATTGTACTGTGGTAGTCAACAATTGCCATACTCAGAGACTGATGTGTCCCCCCAGGAAATGGTTACAATGCTATTTTGAGGAGTTTTTGTCCTTTCTTCAAGTAAAGATATTAGAATGAATTATGTTACAAATAAGAATCATATATGCTGTTTGTTTTGGTTGGTTCAGGTTGCTAACAGAACACCCTACACTGGGCGGTTTAAAGAATAAACATTCATTTCTTACCATTTGGGAGACTGGGAAGCCCAAGATCAAGGTGCTGGTAGATCCAATGTCTGAAGAGGGCCTCCCTCCTGGTTTGCAGATGGCTCTCTACTTACTAACTGTATCCTCATATGGGAAGGGGAGATTTCATGGCACATGTTTCTTCTTATGAGGACACTAATCCAACTCCTGGGGTCTCCACCTTCATGATCTAATTATCTTCCAAAGGCCCCATCTCCAAATCTTATCACATGGCGGTTTAGTCTTCAACATAGGAATTTGGGGTTGGGGGGACACAAATATTCAGTATGTAGCACTATTCTTCAAAGACTGAATAACACTTTTTACAAAAGAAATCTATCAGGTTATATAATTATATTTCTCTATTCAAATAAAAAAATTCCATTATTGCAATTATTTTTGTTTTCAGGAAGATAAAAGTACATTAGCATGCGACAGAACTTTACAGCTATTAAGAATTAAAGTACAAAGAAAACAAGTTGGAAAATGAGGTGCAGCTCCAATAGGTATCTATATTTAACTTTATATGAATAGGAACATTAAAGTTTGCTGCTGCTTGAGGCCGTTAAGTCTTTTCTATTATTCTGGGAACATTATTGCTCAGATCACTCCTAAAATTTATGCAAAAGAGAAGAGTGGATATGGGAAATTAGATCCTTTCTTTCTAGACATAGGCTTCCCATAATTACCCTTCAAAATTTCATTGGTTTCCGCAGTTATGAGACCACCTAGAATTGAGGTGGCCTTTCTGCTAAATTAGGACACACAAAGTCAATCTCCAGCAACCAGTATTTACCATGTGTAACATGTACATTAAGAGCCAAGACTATAAGGAGTGAGAGAAGAAGTACAATCAAGCTAGGAGGTAGGCCAACAAGCACATACACATGAAAATAACAAGCTTCCATGATGGAGGCTAACATCCTATATCCCACTGATAGATAACAGAAGCCTTGGAGAAGAAAAGATATTCCTAGTTCCACAAAAGATCTGAACCCACAACCGGTAATAGCATCTTGGAACACCACAGATCCTGGATGTTGGCCACCTATAATTTCTGTCCACCCCTGCAGTCCTCATCACTTACCGCCTCTTGAATAACCAAACTTCCTTTCCAAATTTCTGAAAAGCCCAACTTCACCCATTGTCATCTGTTTTGTCTAGGACGTTTCTGCCTTTTCACATTCCTCCTTTGCAAGGCAGGTTCATAGATTTCCACTGAGTTAAATTACTATGGAGACCAACTCCATCCCCTGACCAGGAAGTGCACAATCTCAACGATTTCGTGGATGGTGAGCAGTTCCTCAGCAGCTCCTTGTTGTAGGGCAACCCATCCTCAGAAGTCTGAAAATAGATAGATCTCCATATCCTGAGACCCTCTCTTCAAGGTTAAAACTGCCATCTTTTATTTTCTTACAGAGGTGATAAAACATTTCTTGTAGCTTTAATCATGGACATAAATATCCTATGTAAAAGAAAGAAAATTCAGCTGGATTCCTCCTTAGAAGCCTTTGGCTTATTATGTTTCTAACTAGTCCCACAATATACAGTCTCTGTGGGCACATAAGCCTGGGAATTCTGAATACTTGGGGATTTACACTACAAAATAAAAATGTAAAAACACTAAAAAATTCTACAGTAAAAAATATTTAACTTTTCTTAAACTCCCCCACTTTTGTTTTTGTAACACTGGTAGCATTCCTAGGAGCCTTCTTTGGAACTCTTTTCTTCAGAGTCAAATAATATTCATGAATATAAATACCTATTCAGGAAGCTTGGCTGATGGATTTCTTTCTTACGACCAACTATTGTAAGATGATTAGTTTCTGCAAATTGCCCTTCATAACAGAAAGTTCACACACATCTTCTCACTGCCTTCCATCCATTATCTGGAGCCTAAAACAGAAAATTCAATGTATTATGATGTAAATAGAAAGGTCAATCATGTCTATCAAGACCAGGGCTTGTTAGAGAAGCAGAAACATGCCCCTTTCCCAATGCTCTGAGTCATCTCCCCAGAGTTAGTTACTTCTTAACTTCTGGAAAGAGGGATGGGTAACAAAGTTCTTGCCATCTTCCAGAGGAAGATGAGGCATCCTGTGATAACTTCTGGGTGTTGAAAGCATAATTGATTGATGGGGACTGAAAGGAAGCCCTGTCCCATCCCAAACCTGGACAGTGTTTTGCTTTTCCACAGGTGGAGTGTCCTGGGCTCTTTAGACCTCTTCATTGCCTTCTATAGTTACCCTCATCCCTGGACATGTGGTGTTTATTTTACAGGAGTCCCATCCCAAGAATTCAGAAACTATAACTCATTGTTTTTTGCCTCCTTGACCCTCCAATCTGCTTTTTACACTGCATTCAGAGGGGTCTTCCAAAATGCATGTATATTTACCTCTCTTCTGTGATCCCATTAAAATGATAACATAAATTCACAATAATGAATTGGATAAGGATTCATAAGCAGGTGAGAAGTTTGTTTTTTTTTTAAAAAAACTTCTCAAAATGAGAAACTTCTGAAGATCAGAAAAGATGAAGTAATATCTGAAGAAGGAAGCAGCTATAAAGTGTCCACAAAGCAGCTATGAAGTGTCCACAAAGGTATGAGCAGGAGGAGAGCAGAGGATGGCATGGTTACTGAGAAAAAATGTAGAGGAAGCTGATGTAGAAGCCATGCAAAATGGACTGGCAACAGAGGGAAGGACCCACCTGGAACACAGGAAAGGCTCAGGAAACTTGGAAACTCCAAGTATCACTAAAGGCAGAAATGAGAAAAGAGATCAGAAACAGGAAAGATACTTTAGATGGAAGATTCAACCCCTTCACCAATTTTTCCTATCCCATGTGGAGAATGCCAGGCATTTAAATGTCTACCTGTAAAGCAAAGAGTAAACAAATAAACAAACATTTGCAGAATATATTATTATGGACTGAATTGTGTCCCTCAAATTCACACATTCAAGTTGTAATTCCCATTGTCTCAGAATGGACTGTATTTGGAGATAGACACTTTAAAGAGGCAATTAAGATAAAATGAGGTCATAGGCATAATCTCAACCCAATATGACTAGTAGCCCTATAAGAAAAGGAGTTTGAAATACAGCACATGCAGTGGAAAGACCATGTAAATAACAGAAGGCAGCCATCTACCAGCCAAGAAAAAAGGCCTCAGAAGAAATCAACCCTGCTGACATCTTGTTCTTGGACTTCCAGCCTCCAGAACTGAGAAAATAAACTTCTGTCATTTAAGCCACTCAGTCTGTGGTACTTTATTATAGTAGCCCTAGAAAATGAAGTCATTTTTTTTTAAATGAAATCAAACAGTTCCAGAGAAAAGTTCTCTGTACTGTAGTGTTTAGAGGTATCCCTAGAGTGATGACTATCAGATCAGATCACCTTAAAAGGAAGGCTGGTTGGTGACAAACTTTTTGTCCTCCATGTAGAGTTCCCAATTAATTTTGCATTGTCTAATTCTTAAATACAAGAGTGCAAACATGCATACATAGGTTCACCTTAAGAGACTTAAAGAAAATTTCCAACATTAGTAGATAAACCAAGATGAATAAAAAATTTTAAAAGAGCATGAATGGAACAGATAATTCAGGAAAAGAAAGACAACTTAGAAACCATGTAGTTAACATTCTCTTAAAGGATTAAAGAGACTATTACACCATAAATCAAGAATAGAAGCTATAAAAAGGAAAGGAGAAATAATTAAAAGACCAGAAATTTGAACACATGGTTATAAAATAAAATTTAAAAAACTGAAAGATATTTTTAAATTCTCCTAGAAAGTAGAATGTAAAATGGAGTCCTAACAGGAGAGAAAATACAGAGGGCTGAGGAAAAACATCTTATAGAAGTCCCAGGAAGAAAGAATAGAGGAAATTATCCTGGAAATAATACAAGGGATTTCCCCCTCCCCCCACACACACACTTAAAGAGTAAGTATGTCCAAATTAAAATGGGTAAATTAAAAAGAAATCCAAGCACCCTTGCAAAATTTCATATCAACAACAGAGAGACTAAAAGCTTTGAGAGGGAGGGAGAGAGAGAGAGAGAGGAGAGAGAGAAATGTCATAAAAAAGGAGAACCAGGATAACTTTGGATTTATTATCAGCAGCAATGGAAAATACAATACAAGGGAATAATGCCTAAAGTTCTAGAAGGAGATTGATTTTGTTTAGCCTGAAATCATACACCTTACTAAAGTAACACTCAATTACTAGGTACAATAAAGTCATTTTCAGAAATGCAAGGACTCAGAAAATTTACCTAAAATAGTCCTTTCTTAGAAAGTTATCTGAGGATGTGCTCTAGATAAATAAATGCAGGAATCAAGAAAGAATAAATCATTTGATTCTGGATAGTGAATTAAATCCAGGAAAAGAAAAAGAAATCCCAGGAAGATCGCCATCGTATTAGATTTAGTAAGTAACTAGTCTGAAAGCAGCAGTTTAGAGGGCTCCAGGAGAGAGGTCTTAAGAGGAAAAAGAAGGAGGAAAAAAGTGGAATTTCATGAAAATAAAAAGGAATTCAGTGGAGCAGAGAATGGGGATCTTTGAGGAGGGAGAGAGAAGAGAAAGGGGAAGTACTGTGTAGTGAAATTATTCAAATTATGTGCATATGCAAATATATGCACAATAAATCTCACTATTTTGTATAATTATAATGCACCAATGAAAATGCCAATCAGTTAAAAAAAGAAGTAGAGGGATTGCTGGATTGAAATTTCTGAAAAATATGGGAACAAGATTAAGACAGTTCATAATTCTAGAAAAAAACAGTTGTAGAAAAAAAGGAAACAATCAGAATCTATGTCCTTGTTCAGTAATGAATGATTTTTACATAGTCAATAGTTAAAAACTGTTTTGATTTTTAACTTTTAGAATCAATCTATGGTCAAAGCACAGAAGACATAACTATGGTTATAAATGATTAACACCAACAATGTAGAAGTAAAAGATGAGAGAGACCAGGAGATCAAGGTGCAGGCGGATGTATTAAAAGCTGTAATGATACTAATATTCTCATTTTAAAATCTAAATAGTTAAGAGATATCGTTTGTATTTAAAGGATTGGGAAATAAGTCCATGGGTGTATTACTTAATGGTGCAAGGTTCAGATATAAAAGAATGATAAAAAGCAGGTCATTAGGATGGTGATCAGCAACAAGGAATGAATAGAAATTCTAGTCTATCTCCGTGTTGGAATATCATGGATATTCCAAAAATGGATGCCATTCAGACTCAGGAAAATATTTGAGATATAATTTTAAGTGGAAAAAGAAAAGATCTTAAAATTTCAGTTACAAAATAGTATTTGATTGTTTCTGGATAATTGCTTTATGGGTGACTTTTCTATACCTCATTCATTCAACATATTTCCCATATTTCATTCACCAAACAAGTTTATTGAGTATATACCATGTTTTAAGTAGGAAAAATGGATGGAATTTATGAAGAAAATCACGATCCTGCCACACAGTTACAATCCAGAAAAAAAAATTTTTTTACAACACTAATTATAATAAAATGTGAGCTTTATAACTGAGGACATTTACAGCACTAGGAAAACATAAAGCACAGGTATTAAAACTAGAATCTGAGAGCATTCCCTCAACAAATTACTTTTTAATTAATCAATAAATGTATATTGACAAATTGTTTATGGTGTACAAAATGTTGATACGTTATATATTGTGGAATGGCTAAATCAAGATAATTAACATAATCTCACATACATTTTTCCGTGACGAGAACATTTAAAATCTACTCCCTTTCTATTTTAAAGTTTTTAAATTAGAGGATTTGTTGTTGTTGTTAAACAGTGACTCACAATTAAGAACACGACATTCTCTCAATTACATAAAATATATGGCTCAGGAAAAATCCTCAAGGGAAACAACAAAATATTAAATGTGATTATCCTTAGATTGTGATTTTCTGAGAAACTGTATTCTTTATACTTTTAAAACTCTTTCAAGTTTTCTACAGGGGGGATGTATAGCTTTGTTAACACAAGAGACTAATAAAAGTGACAGTATTGTTACAGGAGAAACAGTCAGATATTGTGACTGTTTGAAAGCTTTTTCCCAGCTCTTCTGGAAGCAGAAGGTAGTTGTTGATTTATCTAAAACACAATTACAAACAATTACTGGACCACCTGTTCATGCAAGGCATTTTGAAGGCTGTCATTGGAAGACTAATGTCCACGAATGTTTCAGTTAGCAAACTTGGAGACTGTACTCGTTTGCCTTGAGTTTTGCGAATAGTACAAGGAGATTCAGGTGATAGGAATATGCCAAGTAGTTATCTGTTATTTCTTCCATTTTCTTTAATTGAACCATATATCCTATATTATTTAAATGACCTAAATTATGTGGTTTTTGAAAACATATGATTACAATAAGTAATCCTTGATTTCATGTCTGTTTCTTATATTGTGTTTCTAGGTTCCAAAAACTTTAAATTGGTTCTCCAGTAACTCCTTTCAAGAAGGTATTTCTATATATAAGAATGGATCTGCCAGTGGTGATTTTTATGGACTTGGATATTTAGTTTACAGTATATATAAGTTTCTGTGTTATGCTATTTCTCCAATCACACATTCATTATTATAATTTTGAGAACTCACCATCTGTATTTTATCAAAATATCACTTCTTTTTCAAAGCTCACTTAAGGTGGAAAAATCAAATTAATGCTTTCTTAGGTTGGCAATGTACTTAAAAACCTCATGTCATAATTACAAGATTCAACTGAAGAGTGAATTTCAATGTGTGCATACAGAGATTTAAAATCAAGTGTCAGGGACATCAGCATGCAGACGGGATCTTTGCATTCTCATGCCTTAGGAGATTTACCAATATAAAGGAAAATCTAAGAAAAAGTCTCCCAAGGACTGGTGAATACACTGCTTTATCTAAATTCTTCTCATCTCAACTTGTTCATGTGCCTCTTATGAAAAAGGAAGTCCAAAGGGTATTGTTATATTATATAAGTAATATGAACTGGTAGTCAAAAGAATTGGATTTTAATTCTGACTTCACCACTAACTGGTTGGGTGACTCTAGGTAAGTCACTTAACCTCTTTAAGTTCTCATCCAAGCCAGGGGATCTCTTCAAGTCATTTGAAGAGATTTAACTTTTGAATGAATTGTGTTGCTTCACAGCAAGGTCTCAACAGTGACAAGGGAGCTACACTAAAATGGCATTTCTCAATTGGAGAGAGATCTAAAGGGGTATAAGGTTAGTCAGAGCCCAGAACTTGTTGTGTCTTCTTTGGAGGAAAGTGCCAGACCTCCCCAACTAAACTCATGATCATATCCCTTTTCTAGTTCCTCTTATCTATTTACCTTCAACTTCCCCCTTCCAAGTCTACTTTCCACCTCCAGATTGACATCCAAGCTGCAATCTGCCAATGGGGACAGAGAAGGGATCACAAAGGAACATAGCAAAAATATTGAGGTCCATTTCTACTTTAAAAAAACTCACAATTATAAAAACTAAGGTTCTCTTTGCCTCCCTGCCAATATGAAAGTGTTTCCTCCAGAAGCTCAACTGTTTTCCTAATCATGATCCCCTATTAACAGCCCACATCTTTCCCAGTAGACACATTTCTTTCTCAGTTCTTTTATGTCAGAAGTACATTCCTTAGTACAATGATCCAGCTATGAGCTAGTTCTCAGGAAACTGTAGGTATTTCTCTCCCCATTTTCCTTTTGTTTCTCAGAGCATTTGTGGATTAGTTTAGGCCCAAAATAGGAGCTGAAAAATGTGTTGCATCATTTGTCACATTAGCTGCAAAGGAAGCAGCAGAGGCAACCAGAAATGAGGAACAGGAGATTTTTGATAAACAACTCTGGTGGTTATCTTAAAGCTGAATTGAATCACAGACACTAGTGTTTGTAATTGCATTTTGAATTGCAGAATTAGAGGTAACTGCCTCCCACTTAAATTTGAGTGTGGTTTATAGGCATAACATTTCATTCTGTAGTAGTATCAGAGAGCATTTATCTATGAGGCTCACAGGAGCACATTTGAATTTGAAGAAAGGGATGATAAAAAATAACAACCTGGGTGCCACTAATATATATACTATCATGAATGTTGGTAGTATTTGGAGGTGAAATGAATAAAATTGCCTCTTTATAGAGTCAGTATTCATCAATGAAAACATGCAAATGATTCTTAGCTCTGTTGTTAAGTAATTTAAGCTTTTTCCAACACAGGGTAGGAAGTTAGAATTGATGCTTCTCTCATTAGGTTTGCATTAGTAGACTAAAAGAAGATTGTTCAACTCATGCACCTCTTACTGGTCCTCTTTTGCTTTAATTTGGGTAGAGAAAAGTCCACAGTTAACTTGAGACCGTGAAAGAGGAAACAAAGTAGGGGTATTGAGATTCTTTGAGAACCCAAAATCTTTGCTGCAACCCATCAGCCCCTCCATCATTGGAGTAACTCTTGTTACCATTAAAAAATATATATATCTTAAGCTGTGTTTCAAGAGACTTACTGGTCTTGTCTCTGCAGACTCATAGTTCCTTTATCTGCTCTTAGGAGGAAAAAGCAGATAGAAACTTAAAATCTGGATGTATCTGCAGTCTTCTCCTTGTTCTTCATTCTTCTCCAGGTAGAAAGAAGGTGGGACTCTGACTCTAGCAAAGAGATATTGCCTGAGACAATTGGTCAGAGAAGTTAGGAGGGAGAGGGACTGGAAGGATACAGAGCCACCTCCTGTAACTGGTAGTTACTTTCCTAGCAGTACCGCATTTGTAGACCTCCCTTCCTTCCCACTTTCTCGTCTTTCCCCTATCCCATTCTCTGTCGCTTTTCTGACCCATAATTTGGCCTTCCATAGTAAGAGGTCAGTATGTTTTCCACACTTGGGAGATTTCATTCAAGAATTTTTGTCAATGGACAAGTCATAAGAATCCCTTCCATTTTAGGGCTCATTGACGTCACCAAGGAGGCGATAAATATCTGTTGATATAATTGGATGTGAGATTCAGTGTTGAAATAGCAAAACTGTCCCTCGCTCCTTGGCAGGGCCCTATGATTTATGCAGGAGCAGAGGCAGCACGCAATCGAGCTGTCAAGAGAGCGTCAGCTTATTAGGCAAATGCTGCGTGCTTTCTGAAGAGGGTCGATGCTATAAAATCCCACTCCAAGCTCTTGTGTGAAGAAAACTCGGAGCCCAAGTACACTGAAGAGAAAGAGAAGAGACAAAGAAAAAAGAGAGTAGCAATAGAAAGCAGAAGGGAAGAAAACCGCTAGAAAAAGCCCTGAGACATCCCTCTGCCTAGAGGAGGCAGCGCCGGTCTCACCTGCGAAGCGCCAGAAAAGGTAGGGAGCGCCTAGACGGAAACGCGCCACCAACTTTGCGCTGCCTGAGCCGCCGCGGTGTGCGCTGCAGAGCCAGCTGCCCCTGTACGGGCGAGTGTGTGTGTGTGTGTGTGTGTGTGTGTGCGCGCGCGCGTGTGTGTGTGCGCGTGTGTTTGTTGTTGTTGCTGACTGTGCCTTAAGATTCCGATAGTAGCTGTGATACAGCAAAAACAAACTTAGACGGCTGCTCACCTTTACCCAAACTGCCAGTTACTACTCATCGCTATCTGTATAAAGGACCCCCCTGAGCCCGCATCGATGCCGACTCCCAAGAAAAGGAAGCAAGGGCAGGTATGAAGAGACAGGAGAAGGGGAGGGTAGTTCTTAATTTGGAAGAAAATGCTGAAATATCCGGAAGCGGGTAATCAGAGCGGGAAAATTTTAAATTACGACTCTTCACTAGGCTCAGGGGAATCAGGTTTTGGGATCGTTAGGAAGAGGAATCAGGGATTGTTCCTTCAGGGTCTTAAGAGCAGGGGCACTCCTTTCCTTGAGAGGGAGTTTTGGTGCGAAGCCTCTCAAACGTCCCGTTTCCTGCTCCCGCTATCACCCCTGCGGCGGAAGTCCTAGATCATTATCTTAAGCACCGCGGACAGCGCCCGACGAACCCCTGAGGGCACACTGTCACTTCTCCGCTGGTCGGGTAGCAAGACCCCCAAGTGCACCCCTCAGTTGGGCTAAATTCTGACCAACTCTTTATCTCTCTCTCTTTCTCTCCTTCCGCCCACCTCTGTACGCAGCGAGTGTCCCTAACATGCGGCTGCCGCTGCTCGTATCTGCGGGCGTCCTGCTGGTGGCTCTCCTGCCCTGCCCACCATGCAGGGCCCTCCTCAGTCGTGGGCAGGTCCCGGGGGCCCCGCAAGCCGCGCAATCCCCCCAGTCCCTGGATTTCTTCCAGGCCCCGCCGCAGCCCGAGCAGCCCCAGCAGCCGCAGCCCCGGCCCGTTCTGTTCCGCATGGGAGAGGAATATTTCCTTCGCCTGGGGAACCTCAACAAGAGCCCGGCTGCTCGGTTCTTGCCCGACTCCTTGTCCCCTGCCGGTGGCAGCGGCAGCCGCCCCTCGCGGGACCAGGCAGCCACCAACTTTTTCCGCGTGTTGCTGCAGCAGCTGCAGCTGCCTCGGCGCTCGGTTGACAGCCGCGCAGGTTCAGCGGAGCGCAGCTGGGAGAACGCCCTCACCCACCACCAGGAGGCACTGGAGAGGGACCGGCGGTCCGAGGAGCCTCCCATCTCCCTGGATCTCACCTTTCACCTTCTCCGGGAAGTCTTGGAAATGGCCAGGGCAGAGCAGTTAGCGCAGCAAGCTCACAGCAACAGGAAACTGATGGAGATTATCGGGAAATGAATGGTGCGTCTGACCAAAAAGATTCTGCATTTAGCACAAAAAGTTAAAAAAAATTAAGAATACGGTATTCTGTACCATAGTGCTGCTCTGATATCATTTGTTTATTTTTATATAGCTTGCAACATAGATGTACAGGGACAGAGCCTATATCCCTTAATTAGCATGCACAAAGTGTATTCACGTGCAGTAACAACACAATGTTATTTGTATTGTCCACTTTTAGTTTCCGTGTCCAGGTGTCTTTATAGTGGTGTTTCAAAGAAAATGTAGACCTGGGAGGAAGCATTTTGAAAAAGCAGATGGAAGTCACCCAGTTGCTTTTGTAGTGGTTAGAGCCAAAGAGAATGTTATTCTCTTGAGTGGGTGGGTAAAATGAAATGTGTAAGCTCTTTGAATCAATTTTTTCTTGTAAACATTTCAATAATAAAACATCCTTCCAATCCTTGGTCAATTGTGTAAGAGAATGTTGAATACTTATATTTTTAATAAAAGCTGCAAAGGTTATTGTGATTTTATTCTTCCTCTTCTAGCTTTCTCTCAAAGGTCTTCTGCACAATAAACTAAACAAACAATCAAAAATCCCCCCAAATTCCTGCATTTGTTTTCTACTAAAAATACAGACATTTGTCAGTGGCTCCACAGGTCCTAGATCACCTCATCTCTGTACCTCGGACTAGTTATCAGAGATTAAGTTAGATAATTTGAAAACTCTTTTAGCTCCAAAACTTGTTATTTTACAAATGGAAGATCAATCACAATGGAAATAGCATTCCTCGATGAATAAAGAGATATGAAGTAATTGGGGAGAGTAGGAAAGGATAAAGAGAAGAGCTGAGTCAAACCATACAGTCAAAATACTGCATTGTTTTTCCATGACAAAAGCTTACTTTATCAATTGGTACCATAAAATATTTTTCTAAGCTATTTTCCAATGACTACTTCAAATAGAAGAAATATTAAAACACTATATTCAGTTGCTATAAAATGACACTTGGGAAATTTTTCTTATAAAGAACATTTGGCTTTAATTATGCACAAATACCCTCCAAGTTAATCACTTTGATTCTTAGGAATATGAACTATCTTTACTCACTTCTAAAACTCAACAGCATGGCTAATTAGTTTTAAAATGTATTTGCCTTCAGTAGTTTAGTTATAGCTTAACATTTTTTCAATCAAAATATTAAATACTTCAAAATTAATTTATGAGTATGAAAATGTTTTTTCCCCTGAGGCCCTTGAACTACACATGACTAATGGATTAATAAGATGATACAAGATGCTGAATAAATCATTATAAGACTGGGTTTTTAAAAACAGTATTTATTTAACAGTTCATACAGAGTAAAGTTACACTTACATTCTAAAAGAAGCATTATGGTGGGACAAATAAAGTTTGATATATATGTGTATATATATATATATATATATATATATATATATATATATATACATACACACACATATATTTAATACATGCAGTTGTTCTATAATTTACCAGACTGGTGCCACAGTTGATGTATGAGAAAATAGTTTCTGTTAGAAAGTCTTTTTAAATTAAAGTACCTGGTATATGAGTATCTAAAACTAAGATTAGAAAACTGTCACAAGAGATGTCCTCGGCCTTCAGCCTTCTGGACTATAAAAAGGTCTTCAAATTCAAAGAACATTTCTGGATATACATCCAGTGACATTTATTATGGAAAAGAGGAAAACTTTGCACAACATTTTCATAGCTTTGGTCAATGATTTACCATTTGTCTGTATATTGATATATCAGGCACTTCTGAATTGACCCTGAATTTCACTGACCACCTGCATTGTTAAAGAGGAAAGGAAATAAGAGCTACTATGATATAATAACAAAAACCTCGTGCCTATTAGACACGGAAGTGTAGTGCCCACTTTTTTTCAACACTTGCTGCTTGTAACTGACGCACCCACATGTACCACACCTGCACACCCCTCATATTTCCCACACAATAAAAGACTTGCATAAGATCACGTTTCTTTATTTCCAGTGCTTTCTGCAACAATTTTCTGAAAGTATTTTTTCTTCAATGTGTTAGGTAAGTCATCTATAATTAAAGTTTTTTTTCTTTCCTTTAAAAATCCTGTCCTGAGGTCCCATTCATCATCTGCATCATGTTAATTTCACCTAGCCCTGCTGCCTGTGTGCATCTCAGTCAGGCAGACAGAGGGGCAGCAGTTGGAATGAACATCATTCACTCAGGGAGTTCAACCAGGAGAAGGAGAAGACATGGCGAGCTGGCTCAGAATCAGCTCCACTCCCACTCCCTGAAGCTGCAGCCTGTCCCTGGAGGGGAGAGGCCTCAAATCCAATCTGCAACAGAAGAACATGTGAATCAGAGGAAGAAGAGGCTAGTCTTTGAGGGGGGGTTGGTCCAGTCATTTTTCTACTGAGGAGAAACAATAATAATAATTATATTCCATATAATTATTATTAAGAACAGAAAGCAAGCTCAGGTTATCTTGGATATGATCAAGAGCCATGAAAGAATTCATACTCATGATCCAAAAAGGGACAACAGTAATGCATGCAGTGAAAGGAAGAGTCCAGGTTGTTCTTAAATAAAAAAAAGTACACTTGTACATAATTTACTGATATGAAAGTCTCATTGAAACTTATAGGTATCTGGGTTTAGAAAAATCTGTAGCAAGAATTTTTTAAAAATTCCTGCTAGGGGTGTAGCTCAGTGGTAGAGTGCTTGCCTAGCATGTGAGGCCCTGGGTTGGACTGAGAAACCTTGACTGGCCCAGTAACACCAGCATACATTCTTACTTAAATGACATTGCTATACCAAATGTCATGGCAAGACACACTATAATCTCTCCATTGCTAAAGTAGGAAGTTTCTATGAGATGATATTAATGTGCTTCTTAATGAAAACGGTATGTTTGGAGAAATGCATGATTAGACATTTTCATCATTGTGTGAACATCATAGCATGTACTCACTCCAGCTAAGATGGCTATACCATCACTAGGCAATAAAATCTCATGGAACCACTATCATATATGCGGTCCATTGTTGACCAAAATGATGTATAGATTTTACAAAACTGCAGACTTAGTTTTGAGCAAATAATGAAAGGACTTGTTTTTCTCTAGGCAATAAAATCTAATCACAACATTTCTATAAAATCAAATCTAATATCGATACGTCTAAAGAGATAATTACCTTTTATAAATGCCTAATTGATAGGTTATAATTTTGAATGAACTGATCAACTTAATTAAGTTGACTTTATTTATGTCATTTGAAGTTTTAGAAGTAATAATGGAATGAGGGACAATCACCAAAAAAATCTTGCTGAAAAGAAATTTGATTTTATTAACTCGAACATTTTCCATTTAAAGTTACCATGACAAACATGATTATTCCTAGGAGAATGATGGAAAATGAGCAAATATATTCTGATGCTTCAATGGTAAAACTACCCCACAGACTGGAATGCCACTAATTTCAAAGCCATGAAGTAGCACATGCACTTAGCTCAGAAGCTCTGGGTAACTTTGTGAGGCTGCTATATGAATGGAAAATAACTGGCACAGGCAAAGCAGAACTTTTCTGGGTAAGCACATTGCTTTATTGCCATTCGAGGTAGTTTTGAGGGAAAAAGTGAATGCTTGGCCTGCACCTTACCAAATTTTACCCTGAACATGTTTTGAGAGTGATGTTTCAAAAATCAATGAACTTGTCCTAAGTCCCATGGCTTCAGGATTATCCTTTTGTGCTGTTAGATTGCTTCCTGATAGGAAGTTAAGAATGTCTATGAAATTACATCAACCACTGTAGAATAAAACTGAACCAGAGAGTTTTCTATAAGGAAACAGTTGAGACTTCAAGTGAGATTTAGTCTTTAATAAAAGAATGGCAGCAGATTCTGTTGGGAATGGGCTAAGAAATCTCAATGCCCTTGAAATAGGTGTAACAAACCTATCCTGAATTTGTACATGTCCAACTCTCCTTTTCCCCACCATGCTCACTTTATCATTGCTAATCCTGAAACAAACAACAAAAATAATCAAAACAGTCCAACTGATCTGGGGCTATTATTGGTGTGTAAAAGTCTGTTTGTAACTGTTCAGTATGAGTCAATAGTGAATTCTGCCTGGACAAACAGACCATCAGACTTCATTTTTGTAGCCTCTTTTCTTTGAAGGCAGTTTCTACTCTAAACTTCCTGACAGCTGTGTTGAAACATCTAAAAGTGAAATTAGTAGGACAAGACATTTTTTTTTTTTTTTTGCAGAGAGATATAATCTTTGGGAAATGATCTTTGGCTATTAAGCCATTTGGAACTGCTTTTGAGATTTGTATCTGTTTGCACTTTCTTTTCTGTACTAGAGATTAAATATTCTGCTTAAACTGTGTTAGCTGTTGTTACCCTATAGTGCTCAAAATTTGGGATTAAATCATTTGGTTTTGCTGCTCTGACACACCCATGTTTCCAGAACATTATTAAAAATGTCTTCCAAGCAATAGGGACCTCTCAGAGAGGTCAGTGCCAGAGCGAAGGCCAAGAGTGAAAATTATCTGGTGTACCTATAGGTGATTATACCATCAGCTCCTTAGTCTTGTTTATGTAAACTGAGGACCCCCCAACCACCTCAGCAAGAAATTTCTGTGTAAAAATGTAGGCTTGTTTTGAATTCCAGATCAAACTACTACTTAGTATGACTTGGACACACATTTCTTAACCTCTCTGAACTTTGGCTTTTTAATTCTGTAAAAATAGAAATGAGAGTGAATTTCACAGAGTTGTTGTAAGGACTAAATAATACACATGCAGCACTTTGCATATCCCTCACTTATATTAGATCCTTCCTTCCTTCTTCCCTCCCTTCCTACCTCTCTTCTTTCTTACTATAGTGAAGAAGCTCCTCTCCCATGAAAAACCACTTGAAGACTGTTTATGATGAAATATATACAACAGCAATAACCTCCAATAAGGAAAGACAACTGCATCTGCATCCTCATCTTTCCATAAATGACAGAATTTATATGATGTAATCCCTTTGACCTGTTGTGATCATGGTCATCCATGATACTATTTAGCATATCTCCAGGGGGCCCAACTTTCTATATGACTATCTCATAAAGGAAGAATGAGTTAAAATTTAGAAACCTCCTTTCTGGAACCACCACCCATTGAATCAATGCAGAAATTCTTCTTACAGTTTTCCCCAAATAGAGTTTTATAGCACTCCTTCAAATAGTTTCCCCAAAGCTGGTTCTCTTCCCTTACAGGAAATGCTATTTTCTGGGAAGGCTGATGTGCCATGAACAAAGCCCTGATCTCCTCTACCTGCCTTGGAGCTTGCCTGCATTCCAGTTTAGACTGAATGTATAAAAAGGTGAATGAAGGATTGCTACAGTCATTATTTCTAAATTTTATGCATTTTCCTCAGGTGACAAATAAACAAACATACAACCATCACTTAACCCTGTGCTCTATCACTGCAGGACTATAGATAATCTGACAAATATGACTTTTAGTCATAAAATGAAATGGAATAAGGAGGCAGCATTTTCCCTCTGTCCCAATTCTCAGACCCAATTCAGATCCAGAAGACCAGATAAAAGGACTGACATATTTTCCTTAGAGGAAAAGTTACATTTTTAGGTGAGGTTGACCAAGAGTCCTGGGTATTCATACACTAGACCATAAAATATTTTATTTTCCTTTGATTTTTTTTTATGGTTACTGTCAAACATACTTTGAAAGGAAAAAATGAGTATCAGATTATGGTACTTGGGTATTGATTTACTCCACAGAAAAGCAAGGTGTAGTGAGGAGTTTCCATCAGAGCCCTGTGACATGCAGGTGTCATCTTGATGAGTTATGTCATCTAGAATCATTTCTTGTTAGGGATTAAGGAGCATATGTCCTACCAGAGGCTGGTGGACATTAGACTTTGTGTGTAGGGCAGTTCCAGGTTATGGACAGTGTTTGCTTGACCTGGACAATATTTTGAAAAACATACCAATTAGTTGCAAATATTAAAAAACCAGAAGGGAATGTGTGAAGACATAAGAATCCTATACACTGTCGGTGGGGATGTAAAATAGTGTAGACATCATGGAATATAGCATGGATGGTCCTCAAAATATTAAATAGCAATGCCATGTGATCCAACAATTTTATTTCTGTATATACACTCAAAAGAATCAAAAGGAGGAGTTTGTAGATATCTTGCACACCCATTTTTATAGTAACATTATTTACAATAGTGAAGAGGTAGAAGCAATCCAAGTGTCCATCCATGGATAAGTGGGTAAATAAGATGTGCTATGTACATACAACAGAATATTTCTCAGTCTTTAAAAGGAAGGAAATTCCAACGTGTGCTAAAACATGGATGGGCCTTGAGGACCTTCTGGTAAGTGAAACAAGCCAGACACAAAAGGACAAATATTGTATAATTCCACTTAAGTGAGTTATCCAGAGTGGTTGCTAGGGGGCGAGGGGAGTGGGAAATGGTTAAGTCTTGTTTCTTGGACACAGAGTTTCAGTTTTGCAAGATGAAAAAGTTCCAGGGATCGGTTACACAATGTGAATATAGTTAACACTACTGAACTTTGCACTAAGAAATGGTTAAGATAATAAATTTAATGTAGTATTTTTTCTTTACTACAATTAAATCTTTTAAAAAATCAGGCAACTTCATATTAAAAGTTGATTTTACAGCTAAAAATTTTTTGATATTCATTTTTTCCTCTCAGAGCACATTTGATAGTAACAATTAAAAATTCAAAGGAAAATAAAATATTTTGTGTTTCTGAGTGAGTCTACTTAATGAATACTCAGGACTCTTGGTCAACTTCATCTAAAAAAATAATTTTCCCCTAAGAAAAATGTATCACTCCTTTTGTCTAGTCTTTTATGGATCTGAATTGGGTCTGAGAGTTGGAAGAGATGGAAAATGATGCTTTATTCACATTAAAAGCTGGATTTATGGCTTTTTAAAGCTGAATTTGGACAAAGCAGAAGTTGGCCTCTATGAATACACAAATTTGTGCCTCTTTTTGCTTGTTCATTCTTCCTTCCTTCCTTCCTTCCTTCCTTCCTTCCTTCCTTCCTGTTTCTTTTCCCTTTCTTTTCTTTTCGTGTTGGGGAGTTCCAGGGCCTTGTATATGCTAGGTACACACTCTACCACTGAGCAACTCCCTAGATTCAACCTGTAGCTTTTATCAGAAGGCTATTTCTTAGTAGGAATGTGTCAAAGAAGAGAAAGAAAAATGCTCAGTGATTTTTTTGATTTAGTTTTTAGGTTCAATGTGATTAAAAACAACAAAACAAACAAACAAAACAAAGTAAACTTCATGGCAAGATTCTTGACAATAAAAGCATGGAATTGCCTTCACAGTTACTTGGGCACTTGGCATAGGGGACCTAACTAGATGCAGATTAGTGAGTGTATCTTTGCGTCATCTTGAGAGTCAATGCCAGTGGCCCCTTTACCCTAAATGCGTCTTGTCTGACATGATCCACTGACAGAACATTCACTCTATAGTTACACTTGGAAGCAGTCTTTTCTTTTAAAACTCGACTCGAAGTAGAAGATTGAGCCCATTTTCATCAGTAACCCGTGCCCTCCAGCTGCCTCTAGGTTTCTCAGGGCCTCCACTGCCTGCCAGCATCACCCCTTCCCCATGTGGCCATTCTCTACACCACCATGACACTGACATATTAGAATCTGCCTTTGCTGTGTTCTATTCACTTAGGCTTATCTAGCTGATAGCAATCAATTTGATAAAATGAATTAAAACTAAGACAGTAATGGATGATGATAGCTTAATGTATACCCCTGCCAGATGTGTCCATGCCTTATCCTGACATATGAATGATGGCGGGACATTGAGGGGATACCCAAGTCATGAGGAAGTTCATGTCTAGCCTCCCTCAATCTCTTGAGTGCTGTAGTGGATACCAATGAGAAATTCAACCTGACAGAGTCTGGTTACCACTGAGTGTTAAATGCCACTCTCTCTAGGCCAACTCAAAAGAACCCTTGCCCAGCTAAAACAAAATCAATTTTCCCTAAAGGAATGTGAGGATAGGAAGGATAAGGCCAGACTTGAGGCTGCTGAGTGGGCCATCATCCAAAGTCCAACCTGCACCTGCTAGGTTGGGTCAGAGAATCAGCCAGAGTAGTGTGAGTAGGAATCCTGAGATCATGTTTAGAATATTTATTCAGAAAGAACCAACCCAAGTTTTGGCTGGTTCCCCTCACTTTACATTCTTGGACCTCTGGCCCTTGGATAACTTAAACATTATGGATTCCTGGCTAGAAAGGAGCATACCATCGAGATCCTGGGCCAGTCACCAGCAGTGGGAAGCAACTAAGGCATGGTCTGTGGCTGCCAACCAAAGACCTAAGCCTTACAAACTCTGTTAGACAGTTCTGGGATCATGGACATTTCTTTCACAGGAAGGCAGACATTTCTGCCTGGTGTAGAGCCAGCAATATATGTTAGGAAAGAAGCACAGAACTGAGAAAATGTAGCACAGTCTCCATAACACTAAAGAAGAAGAAAATGGGGGTTCCCCAAAGCATCTATGGAAGTAAAACACTCCCTAAAAAAGCGTTTTTCCTTGGAAGGATTTATGGCCATGCCCTCCTACATAAGGGGATGGATGAAGGGAGTTGATCTGGGGGCTTTATTGCCATTAGTTACTTCCTTCCTGCTAAGGAAAGACCAGAAGCCAGAATAATTTCCTCGGGTCCATCAAACAAGAAGAAATTAAACTCCCTCACTTACGCTTTCTTAACCTAGAGGAGGATGGTGGGATGTATTCTGTTTAGTTTGTTTCAAACATGGTATCTAGGAAATATGGGGCCAATGTGGGGAGCAGGTTATAGAATATTTCTCAGTCTTTAAAAGGAAGGAAATTTCAACATGTACTAGAATATGAATGAAACTTCGAGGAAATGTTACATTTTTAGGTGAGGTTGACCAAGAGTCCTAGGTACTTATACACTAGACTCACTCAGGAACACAAAATACTCAACTTAATGGTCAGCCTCCTTAGATATGGATCTGACAACTATGTGTCCTGCACAGATTCCATGTGTGTTGTCACTCTTTCTGAAAGGAGAACTGAATCACAAAGAATTAGATCCCTAATCCTTCACAGACAGGGACTTCTTTACTTTGTTTTAGGCAAAGAGGCCAAACAGGTTCTTAGGAACCATAATATCAAGTTATCATCATGTCCAATTTATAGAAGAGGTAACTCAAACCCAGGAAGTTTGAGGAACTTCCTCAAAGCATCTCTAAGGATGAAGTGCTGAGAGGTATTAATGATGACCACATAGCCAAAGGGAAAGGAGGCAGCTGCTGTTGTTGAACCTATGAGACTCAGGGGATGGGACTGACCCACCACTGGAAGTCAGACAGACTTAGTTTGGGATGCAGCTAAAGGATTGGATCAGCCTCATTTGTAATAGACAACCACATCCTGGAAAGCAGTAGAGGTTTAGAAATGCCCTACCTGTCCTCTGTGAGGCACTGCCAATCTGTCATTCATGGTAAGTCAAAGCAGAGGAGTCCTAGATCACACTGGTTTTTGTTTCAGTCGCATCAACCACAGTGAAGTGGGGATCCACTTACTTTTCTTAGATGCTGGTTAGGCCTCCCTGACACTGCACACCATATTCTGTGGTGGAGAAAAAGGCTCTGAAGGCAGCACGCTCTCTACAACTCTGTAATCCTCAGCAAGTCATGCTTCCTCTAGGATCCTCATTTTCCTCCACTATAAAATGGGAAGCTTAACAGTTCCTACAGTACAGAGTTGACATGAGGTTTAAATGAGAGACTATCTGAGGCTTCGTGTATGATAAAGCAAAGTACACACTTCAGCCACAGCGACCGTTGTGCCAGCAGCATTTTATATGCACTGACACCGTGGCCGATTAACTCCTCACTTCACAGGCTGCAGTGGGGGAAAAGGCATTTCATGGAAATCACTGAATATACGAGTGAAGACCGAAAAACCCCACAGGATGCACAACACTAACAAGGGTCTGAGGTTAAATGAAAATAATAAACAACTTAAAACACAGGAAGCAAAATTCAACTAGCTGTGTCATAACAACTCCCCCAGAGAGCTCTCCCCAGTGCCTGTTTTCACAGAATTGTACAGCTGTAGGCACAGGTTGCCAGGGGAAATGAATTCATTATACTGCTACACAAAATTTACATGATATTTCCCTCTTTAAAATGGATATAGCAATTTTAGCTTCCTATTAAAATGACATTTACTCAGAAAGCTATTTGATCCTGAGAAATGTAGTCCAAAAGTTTATTTTTTTTTTCTGTAAAACCACCAAAATGACAATTATTAGGATGTCACTTTCTCAGCAGGGGGGAAAAAAGTCCAGAAGAGTAAAATTGCAGTTGTAACACTCAAAAGCAAAAGCATTAATACTGTTTATGTAATGATCTCATTAAAACTTACTTGTTAAGAAAAACTTACTCCATCCTACAAGTAATTTTTCTGCGTAAAAATGCCTGCATCACTATTATAACTTCTTATAATTTCCAGGATTAAGTCCTGACAATGTTATGCATTAGATATAGGCTAGTCCTGAGCACAAGTCTGTTTTCTCTGTGTTTCTATCAAGTTGACATTCCAGCACAGCCAGGGTGCCTGGCATAGCACAGTGATTTGTGAGCTTGAATTTCCTAATTTGCAAAACACCAAGAAACCCCTCTTGCTTGATTTCTGTTAGGAAATTTCTGTTAGGAGATTTCTGTTAGGAAATAATTTGACACCCTGAATCCCTCAATTAGATTCAGAGAACATAAGTTAAACTTTCATTCATTTCAGTTTGCTTTGGAAAATTAAGTACATCATTTCAAAGAACTGAGGACCTACAGTCACACCCCTGGGAAATCATGTTCTTGGTCTCCTGTTTTATTTTTTTTAAAAATGCTCTGTGATACCCTGTGAAATTAATCTCACACGGAAAAGAAGCTTCCCAGCCCTCTAGCCTCCAGCATCTCTCACCTCTCAATCTCTGGCGGCAGCTGGAGGGGATATTTGTGCTTGAAATCAGAATGTATATGGTTTGGTCTCACAGGTCATTTGCATGAAAATGTTTTTGTCTTTTTCATGTTACCCCTGGTGGAGATGCACAGCTCTGCACAGAATGCTTCTCCTTGGACCTTTGGCCCATTGTACATTCCAGTTTAGGAAAGTAGGAATATTTTCAAGAGGATTGAATCTTGGGTGATAAAAAATCTGGTGAAGGTTCAGGTCTGGGTACACATAGGAATTAAACCTGGGCTTTGAGAAGGAAAAAGAATCTTTGCTACCTACCCCCTTTCCGCCCATTGTTTGACCATTTAAACCAGAGGTCTGACTGTTTTTCCTTCCCATTTCCTTTCTTTTCCTCTCCTCCACTCTTTTTTTCCATCTGTTTTAAAAAACAAAATGCTTTTAAATTTTCCTTTAGGTACATCTTTCTAACCTCACAGGACATTTATAGAGTCCAGGTGAGAACTAAGATAACCATGGACTGGTTTTCCTTGGTGGCACTTTCCCTACCTCTTCTGTCTATAATAAGCCACTGGCCTTGACCTCCACAATTCCTCCACAATGAAAGGGTTCAGGACCCTAAGGTATGGGGGACCCACATTGTTCCTCAGGCTCTGTCCCCGAGGTAATGATATGCCAGATAGAAGGGAACTGGGGATACTGGAGACAGGCGAAAGGCTATCTGCATCTTTTTGTGGGCATTTGGGTCAGATTTTCTTAGCCAAGAGGACAAGCCATCAGACCTTCTCAGGCAACAGGAAAAGCCTGGTGCTGGAAGTCACTGGACCAGGGTTGCGTGTCCTGTGTAGTTCTATGGAAACACTGAATAGGACAAGGAATGAATCGGGGCACAGGTATGTCGCGAGAATGTACAGAAATATTAACTCATGGAGCAGTTGACATCAAAACTAAAAACAGGGTCCCATAGAACTGTGATGAGTGATCACCAGATTGAAAAATTCAGATTGATCACTTAAAAGTATCTCAACCACCTTGGCCATGGCTGTGCATGGCCCTGTGTATGGCTGAGGAAAAAAGGTAAGACAAGCCTGTTGGATTTGGGCCATGAAACCTTCCCTGTGGCCTGCCATTTGGAATAATGCCTTCAAGATGGTCAGCACCATTTTCCTCCAGGACCTCCCCCACAGCTACCTTAGAAGCCAACACCCACACATGTGAATGAGGACCCTCCTCTTCCCCTTCAAGCGTGAAGACACAAGGAAAGAATACGTTTAGATAATATGAATAGATACGAATAGATAATACGTTTTGTTTTTAAAAAGCACTTATCTTGGGATCAATTCTTCAAAAAATAGGGCAATGCTAAATATAAATGTACCTAAACAGAGTTTTCAAAATACATGAAGCAAAGCCTGATATATCTGCAAGGAAAATTAAAATAAAAAAATCACAATTATGATTAGAGATCTCAAAATTCATCTCTCAGCAATTGATAAAAGAGAAAATAGTATGTATATGATAGAATAGGACCATTAACCAACTGACTTGATAGACATTTGTAGAACTCTCTATCCAACAACAGGAAGTACTTATGTTTTCAAGTGCATGTGAAACGTCTACCAAGGTAGATCATATTTTGGACCATAAAAACATCTTAATAAACGTAAGAAGACTAGAAACATAAAACATATTCTCAGGCCACAACAGAATTAAACCAGAAAAATATCTGGAAAATCTCCAAATATCTAGAATTTAAATACTACTAATGTAAAAACAACAAAATCAGTCAAAGTAGAAACTACAAGGTCAAGAAGAAAATATTTTGTATTAAATGAAAATAAAACTACAACATATCAAAACTTATGGGATGCAGCTCAAGCAATGGTGACAAGAAAATTTATAGTATTAAACACTTATTTTAGGAAAAAGTCTCAAATCAATAATCCAAAAGTTCATCCTAAAAAACCAGAAAGAGAAGAGAAAATTAGATGCAAACTAAACATGAGGAGGAAAATAATAAAACAAAAATGAGTAAATAGAAAAACTGATCAGAAAATGAGGGGAAAAACCTCAATAAATCCAAAAACTGGTTCTTTTAAAAGTTCAATAAAACTAATAAAGAGTCAAAACAACTTTGAAGACTGATCAAAGTTGGAGGACTGTTATTACCTTATTCTTCTTATTTGGTGACTTCCTTAAAGCTATAATAATCAAGACATATATATTGGTAGAGAGCCAGAGGTCAATGGCACAAAATAGGCTCATACATATAGGGTCAATTAAATTTCCAAAGGGAAAGGACAAAGAAAAGAAAAACTTGTTAGTGGTACACATGGATATCTATAAAAAAAAATAATAATAATGAACCTTGATTCTTACATCACACATATGCAAAAATTAACAAAATAATCTTAGATCAAATTTAAGAGCTAAAACTAAAAGTCCTAGAAGAAGACACATAAGTAAACTTTATGATTTTGAGTTAAGGAAAGATTTCTTAAATAGAACAACAAAAAAGCACAAACTATAAGGGAAAAACTAATAAATTGGACTGTTCAGCTAAAAAATATTTGCTCTTCAATCTACATTGTTAGGAAATGAAAAAAGGAAGTCACAGACTAGGAGAAAATATTCATAAAACATCTATGTGATAAGGGAGTTTTACAAAAAGAACTTCTAAGACAACCCAGTAAAAGGTGGTTAAAAGATATGAACAGATATTTCACCAATGAAAATATAAAAATGACTAATAAACATATGATAAGATGATAAACATCATTAATAGGCAGGAAAATGCAAATGAAATCCATAAGGACATATCATATATATTCATTAGAATGGCAAAAATGTAAAAGATTGACACAATACCTTGCTGGCTAGGGTGTAGAGGAGTTAGGACTCTCTTACATTGCTGGAGAAACACAAAATTGAATAGACACTGTGAAAAACATGTGTCTGATGAAGTTATACATTTACCATGCAATCCAGCAATTCCGTTCCTTAGTATTTACTTAAGAGAAATGAAAATGTATATTCCATATATGACTGTTCATAGCAGCTGTATTTATAATAGCCAAAACTGCTAAGAATACAAACATCCATCAAACAATGACTAGATAAATAAATTGTGGTATATGCATGTAGTGGAATACTACTCATGAATACAAAACATCTGAATAATGATATATGCAATAAAATGAATGAACCTTGAAAACATTATTCCAGGTGGAAAAAAAGCAGTCACAACAGTCCATGTACTGTATGATTTTGCAAACTAAACATAAGAAAGAAATAACGAGAAATAAAGAGAAGAAATGAGTAAAATAGAAAAACTGACAAAAATGGGGAAAAATTTAAAAAGTTGACTTTTAAATCATGCATCTTTCATTTCTTCATCCATCCAATAATTGTGATTGCGTCTAACATGTCCATCTCATCTTTACTTTACAAGGACCTTTAGGTGATGGCTTGAGGATGGTGTCATCATGGGTTTTATAAAGTTTATGGAATCTAAAGGTTATGAGAGCAGCAGTGTACCCATCAAGCTAAATGGAAATCAGCATGGTAAGAAAGGGTTTATGTAAGACCATCTTGAAAGGAAATTTATTTTGAGAGATATAATGCATTCTCTATTTCATGAAGAATCTATTATTGTTATTCAGAATGATGGTGTGAGGCCTGAGTCCATAACCCTCCCCTGAAGCAAATTATAAAGTTCTTAGTACTAGATTCTTCATTGTTCAAGGTTTTATCAACAGATGAATCTACTCACTGAGTAGTCCTTTCATTTTTGTGGTGAGAAAACTGAGACTCAAAGAAATTAAGTGCCCAGAGTCAAAATAGATGAGAACTGAGGCTCATTCTCCTAATTGCATTGATCTTTCCACTGCTCCAAACCTTGGAAGAATGTCTACCAGACTCCTGTGTCTATGTTCAGGCTTGAAGAATAGTATGTGAATAGTGAATATTCCATTCTTGAAACAGCAAATAGCTGTGACAAGATGGTTTTCAGAGTCTTACCACCATGACTTCATGCTCAGATGAAATACACAAAGCATGATTCTTTAAAGAGGTAGAGATTGGAGAGATGTCAATGCCAAGGTCTCCATCTCCAAAGCACTTGGCTTTCAATGGTGTGTGTGTGTGTGTGTGTGTGTGTGTGTGTGTGCGCGCGCGCGCACGTGCACCCCATCAAGTGGGGGCTTCCGCTGACCTTGAGGCATCTGCTGTGCCTAGCTCATGTATCAGTCTCAGCAGCTGCTGAATTGATCCACCAAAGATGGAGATATTTCTCTGGAAACCCCATTGCCTGCACAACTCTCATTAAATTTGGACAGATTCTCCCACAGGAGGCCACTAAGCCACACTGGGAAGAGAGAAAAGAGAACCAGGGTGGGGGGTGCTCACTGCTACTGCTCCCATCCCTGTAAAAATATAACTGCCACACATATTCCCAATAAAATGCTCAACTGTCTGCGGGGAGCGGGTAGGGATGGAGGGCAGGCTCTGCCTTCACATGTAGGTATAACAGGTAGTTAAATGTTGTCCAAAGAGGAAAGGCAACAGTTGGAAGCAGACTGGATCAGAGAATGGTCATACAACAAGGCATCTCCAAGAAGTCAGGCCTCACAGAGATTGCTTCCAAGGGTAGTTGTTATAATTTGACTGTGTTCCTCATGTGTTTAAAATTTAATCCCCCAATTTATATGTTAATAGTATTTGGAGGTAGAACTTTTGGGAGATAATTGGGATTAGCCGAGGTAGTGGGAGCCTCCACAATGGCATGAGAAAAGAAAGGGAAACACAAGTTTGCATACTTGCTTTGGCCAGGCAATGCCCTACACCATATTAGGATGCGTGTGAGGCCTTCACCAGGTGAAGGCCATGCTCTTGGATTCCCCAGCTTCCAGAACTGTAAGTAAACTTCCATTCTTTTAAAATCATCTAGTCTCTGCCACTTAGTGATACCAAAACAAAACAAAACAAAACAAAACAGTCTAAGACGGCAGTCAACCTGTCACAATTTCCTTCTCCCACCTTGTTATTCCCTTCTTTTCTGAGGTTGACTAGGGCATGGTGTAACTTTTCAAAACAAATTTAAAAATTGACCTTTGAAAAAAATCAGTTATTTCTACCAATTGAAGTTATGACCCAGGATGAAAACATGGGAGCAATTCTGCATCTAAAGGCTAGTTTGTACATGGGGCCTTTACATAGTTTTCTGGCAGGATTGGGGCTCAAAGTTCATCCTGTAAAAGGCTGGATGAAAATCAGCACCTGTTATGAGATTCAAATTTATCACAAGGCTAAGTCCAAACACTGTTAAGATCTTTTTTTTTTCTTCCTTAGAGAATAGGGAAGGCAACAATATTCATCTGATTTAACACAAAGGAGAAGCCCTGTCCACCATTGGTGGAGGAACCTGACATCTGGTTTTTGCTTGACCAGTTTCTACATAATCTGCCTGTGTGCTTGGGTGAAGGGCAGGTGTCGCTGTGTCAGTATATATGAAGAAAACACCTGGAAATAGAACATTTGCTATTAGCTGGTGAGGACTGAAGTGAGCTTGTAGATCAGCGAGGGGGTCCAAGATGCCTAAGGCAGCATCACTCCCAGACATGGGATCACCTAGTTAAGATGAGTAAGACCAGCAGTGGATCAAGGAGACTCTCCAACCACATCCTAAATTTTCATGATAACACTAATGATGCAGTGTGAAATTCCAACAACAAACTAACCTTGTGTTAGACAAATATTCATCTGGTAAGTTGGATTCTGAAGTGGTGAAGGTGAATCAGGCTTGCAAAAAATTCAAAGGCCAGGAATTTGTTGCTATTGACTTGTCCATATGCCATTTCAGGGATCAAAGAGTGGTATTCCCTTCTGAACAGGTTTGCTTCTCTTTGTGAAAGTCCCTTTCTCAAACACTGAGAACTATATAAGTAAGGTGCTTGGCAATACTAAAGGTCAATCCACTGTGCCCAGCCCCACCCTATTTATCTCACACTCTCCTCACCACACAGGCATATGAATGAATATCAGCATACATGACATGGGCTCAGTGGATGGCAGCCATAAAGCATGACACTCCCCCTGCAGCCTCAGAGAATATTACAAGAATATATATATATATATATATGCATATGGTGACAAAGCTCCAAACCCATATTCTCAGAATATAAAGAGAACTCTTCAGACAATTATTCAGATTCACAATTAGATCCTGCTTCTAATAAACTTGTTGTTTTCTCTCTCACCATTTGCACCCCTAGAGTCCATGACCAACACTTCCTCTGCTCTTTACCACAAATAATTTGAGGAGGAGGAGTTGGGAATTGAGCAGACTGTAGGGACACTCAGACCATTTGAGGGTGCTACCTATCAGATAGTGGAGTGGGTCCTGCTCACACTCAGTTACAGACACAGCAGGGACCCATGGAGGTCCATGGCTACTGCTAAGCAGAGGTCTCATAAGGCAGAAAGGAAGCCTGTGGTGGGAGCTTCCAGGAGAGCCAGTGCCAACCCAGGGAAAAGTCAGTGAGCCAGGAATAGCTGATGCCTTTCAGCACCAGGGACCCCGAACTGCTTCTGAGTTAAGGGCACAGGGAGTGAGGTTTTGAACTAGCAGAGTCATTTACTCAAAAGCTCATGGGGTTTGGATCGTTGAATACTATTAATTAAACTGGTAGCCTTCAAAAGACTATTCAAGGAGTAAAATGTCAGTGCCAAAGCAAACCTCATAACAGGAATCAAGAAAAGTCTTGATTATGAGAAACATGACTCCAAATAATAGGCTGGGACTATTGAATGGCATTATAGCTTGTTTCTGGTTCTGATTCCTCATGGCTGGGAAGTGCACATTGATCTCCAGTTCTTTATTCCTTCAGATCTCATCTGGCTGCACTCCCCTGCTGCCCCCATTGTTAGAAATCTCCTCTCCCACAAACTCTGTAGAGGTTGAAGGTTCAAAGAGAACCTGTAAGTCACCCAGTCCATCTGCTCACCCATGTGGGAACTGCCTAGGACAGCGTCCCTGACAGTGTCCCTGTCTACCTCCTGGGTATCTCTAAGTGGGCAAGAATACTGCTCCTTAATCTATGTCAGTCCTGCACATTCCTGAACGGGTCTTTTGTTGCTCCTCCCTCTGTCGTGAGAGCAGTGAGTCCTCACAGCACCATGGACACCTTGTGCAGCTGGCCACCCCATCCTAGAGGGGTCTCTCCTGCTGGATTACTGAATAATTGCCCACAGAGTCACTGTTCTGAGTTAAGGTTTCCCACCATGCAGGAATAGATAACGCAGCAATTCTCCTCAGGAAAGTGTCTCGAGGTGATTGCGTTGTAGGGAGCTTGAGGCCTTGATTGTTATCTATGAACAGGGTTCAATTTAGATGACTGAGCCTCAAGGTTGGGAATCAATTCATCTCTGGGCCTACAGAAGAGGAGTATTATGGAAGAAACTACATGAGATGTTAGTCAAGGGAAAAGAAAATATTTCCTACCCATTAAAGCAAAAATCAAGCACTGAATCTGACTCCAGATGTAGTGAAGGATAAGAAAAGCCAAAAGTGCTAGGCAGATTGCTAACTCCTGTGAGAAAACAAGAAGAAAGCTTCACTGATTTATCACATTTTTTTTCCCCCTCCATCATTGTTTAGATAGACTTTTCATTTTGGATCATATACCTATCACATGGGGTAATTGTACTACTATGTTGAGTAAACAGCTCTTCTTCTTCAAATTACACAAAATATAAGAATTCCCACAAACTTTCTAGATATAATGAGTACACTCCATTTTTTTAAACCTAAAACTACCTCAAAAGGTTTCCTCACACCAAACATTTACCTTTGTCATTTGCATCTGTGAAAATAAATATGTCACCAAAGCATATTGCTTTTAATTTTCCAATAATCATTTCTTTTTCATTATCTGATGAAATTGAGATCCACTAGAGCATATACAACCAAGAAAATAAGTCATTTGCTGATGTTTTAAGACATATTGTTCATAATCCCATGATGAGGGAGGAGTATAGAGCTAGAGAATACTACCCAACAGCCTCATGTTGGGGTAACACTCACATCCCACAACCATTTAAGAATGTTCATGAGAATGAGTTACTATGAACATTCTTCCTCATGAAGAAACTGGGAAACATTTCTTCTATGGACTCTTCAGGACATGCAAACATCTAACTAGGCGTTAGGGAGAAGACATGGATTTCAAGCTTTCATTAAAAAAAAAGAAGAAGAAGAAGAAGAAGAAGAAAGTAATCAAGAGTCCCTTTTAAAAATGTAGGAAAACCTGTGTGTCCTGCCCCCCTGGAGAACAAACTTAGGAAGCACAGGTTTAATCAAGCCAAGACTATCTTTGTCCAGCCATTGCCAGCACACTCCCAGAACCTCTGAATCTGAGGTTATTTTCCGGAGCAGATTTAAAACCAATTCAAACGTGCTCCTTGGAGGTTGCTGGGAACGACACAGAGGCAGGTGATTAGTCTTTGGAAGTCCAGAGGGGACGCAGGAAAAGGTTGAGCAAAAGCAAGTGGATGCTGCAGAGAAGAACAGGGACACCAGCCAGTCACTGCAGACAAAGCAGATCTCAACAGCATGCCTAAGGGTCAGGCTTGCTTGCACCCTGTCCCCTGTGAGGCCAGGTGAGAGGTCATCACGCACAGGCAGGGTGAAGTCAAATTGATTTTGTTCTTTGATAGAACGCTTAAAAAAACAAGCCAACATCAGAGGGTGAGTTGTTCCTATATTTTTTCTGAGGGCCATGCTTTCTCTCTGCCCTTTGAAAGCCCTTCTTTCTTGCTCTGGCCTATTCCAGCAGGAACACAGGGGACACAGGAAAGCATTCAGACACAAGAGCTTGGACACTAACCTGAGAAGTAGCTGCAGGTGAACTAGTTTCCTTACCACTCACTGTTGCCCTCTCATTGGCTACGGCTTCTGCCACTTCTGCCTTCCGTACATTTGAATCCTCAGAACCTGGAGGCCCTATGTGCCCCAGACTTTCGCTCCCTGGGGTGCAAGGTGGGTTGGTGGTGGCTTTCCGGGTTTGGCCTTTATACCAACTAGGGTAAAACAAGGGATCCGCAGTTTCCGCTGCTGCAGGGACTGGAGTTTCAGACTCTGTGGTCTGCTGAGAGCCAGTGGGCACAACCTCCCCCTTAATCAGGATAGATAAATTAAAAAAAAAAAAAATAGAAAAAGAAAGAAAAAGAAAAAGTGGTTGATTTTGGTTCCCTTTCCTTCAGGTTTGAACACTGTGAGTTCTCTGCACAATGCCTGACTTAGTGGCTGCTGTAGTTCATCCCACCATCTGGAAGAACTAGGGGCAGAATGTTGTCCTCAGTGCTCCTCTGACAGGCCTCTGGATCTTTTCTGTGCTTGTCTCTCACTGGGTGGTAGCCCAGGAAAATAGGAAACAGAAGCTTCAAGTCAAAGTTGCTTATAAAGTATCAGATATGGGAAAAGGGTCAAACTATTTATCAGAATCAACTTTTTGGCTATATATGTGGGCCCCCAAATTGCTTTTCAAAAGCCAACAACTGACTTTTGATCAGATCTAACCCTCATTTAGTTACTACTCTTCTTTCAATTCAGTGCAACAAGTATACCCAGAATTTCAAGATTCTAGGATGTATAAATACTATAAATATTTTAAGCCTTGTTTGCTATGGAGACAGAGCATACAATTTAATTCCACCGCTGAGTTTCCCCTCTGGGGTTTTATTTCTACAGATGATTTCAATCCATTCTGAAAGCAGGTGCAAAAGTAGGGCTCCTCTTTGGTGAGTCTGCATTGCCCACAAACTCAACAGGTTGAATCCTGTCTGCTGAAGTGTCATGAAGTCAGCACAAAAGCTTGAAAACTGGACAGTGACCTCCTAGAAACATAAGGTTAGCTGATCAGGTGCAGCATCTGGGATGAGCTAACATCCTAAAATGTTTTAAACAGTCCTGTCAACACAGTCTCATCAAACGACAAACATATAGAAAACCAGGCTTCATTCGCTTATCCACTGAGAGGAAGGAATAGTTGCATATCCAGGTAAGCAACATGAATGTACACTAGTGTAGTTTCTCTGTTATGTATAGAAAATTCAAATTTCTGAACTTTCACTTCTCGCCTCATAATACTTCTCACACTGTACCCTATGTCTGTATTCACTAAGCAACAAAAAGTGACCACATCCTCATCAAGTAAACCTCTGTGGGGTTGACATGTTTCTCTCAATCTCTCTCTCTCTCTCTCTCTCTCTCTCTCTCTCTCTCTCTCTCTCTCTCTCTCTCTCTCTCTCACACACACACACACACACACACACACACACACACACACACATTCAAAGATCACCTCAGATCTGGGAGTGTTGTTGGTGGAAAGTGGTATTAGGTCTTGCCACCTGGCTATAACAACAGGGAACCTGTTGAATCACTTAGAGGACTTTTCTGCCTGACACTGTGACTGTCCTGAAAAATTGTCTGCTACATACAAACATCCAGCATATGGTTATCTTTTTTCTTAAGATAGAATACATTGGGGTGTTTAGGAAAGAAAGGAGGAACACCTGTAGGAAGGAACTCATGAAGGGTTACCTGTGTCACTGGGGCATCCACTGCAGGTGGCAGGGTTGGAGGTGGCTCTGAAGAGGAAACTGGAAGTGCCTCAGGGACAGCCTGGAGCTCTGAGGCCAGCTGAGAGGTCTCTGAGGCTTTTCCGGGACTTTCCTCTTCTCCTGATGACTCTATTTGAATATTTTCCACTTCTTCTACTTCTGCTGCTTCCTCTCCATCTTCTCCTTCTCCTTCTCCTCCTCCTTCTTCCTCATCTTCATCTTCTAGTAAGGCATTTTTTAAGCTTGTTATAACTACCACTGCAGCCATGGAAACAGCTAATGGTCAGTACTTACAGCTCAAGCTAAGGTCAGGACTAGGGAATTCCTCTCCAAAAGACACTTGACAACGGCCCAAGTGTGCCATGCTGGGACCCGTGCTTCCAGTCAAATGTGGACAGGACAAATGTGAAGGAGCCATCACCATCCTCCTTGGGTCCTCCCCAGTACAGACTCCCACACCCATTGTGCACCCCCCACTCCACCCCCACCCCACCAGCCTGCTCATGTTTTTATCATATTCTGCCACATCTGCAAGCTCCTGGAGGGCTGGGATTGTCAGTTATTTATGTAACCCACCAATCTTCATGTTCCCTCAGGCAACATTAAGGACAGACAATATTAAGTACATTTTTTAAAAAGACCTGTTATAAAGATTTGCCTCTACAATTGCATCCCTGGTGCTGGTGCATTTTAAGAGGTCTAACCATGGAGTATTTGTGGAGAGCAGTAACAGAGTATGGAAGAGCAGTGACTGAGATTGGGGATTTCTGGTGACTTCATGGCTGTGGCACATCTGCTGCCTAGGAAGGTTTCTGTGCAAGGGTCCAGGATGCCCAGTTGCTATGGTGACATCCTGCTCTGTGCAAGAGTCTTATCAACTTTGACCTTGATCTCAGGCACGTAGCTCTCAGGGATAGAGAAATTTTTCATGCAAGACAACCACAGTGTTTCACTAGCACTGCTACTCCTGAGCCTGCCCACTTAACAGTGACTTTGGACAATAGGCTTCTTGAGTGCTGCCCAAGGCTCCTAACATTGCATATTGTAACTGTGGAAAAGCTGCATAGATGTTTCTAGTCCTGTAACTTTCTTGAGCACAAAGTATAATGCTTTTACAGTCTTTAACTTGATTATGAGACATATATAAATAAAACTTGCTGGAACAGCTCTTTAGACACTGCTTCTCCATCAGAGAACAGAGCTCCGCCTGATCCCAGCTACCTAACTATCTGTGTGTGTGAGTTTTTCTTAATCCCCCATGGTCCCTCGGTGATACCGTGAGTTTGGCCCTGCTGGTCACGGCAGTGTTGTCATTTAGATGGGCTAGGATGAGTCAAAGTGATCACATTTTGGGTCAGCTTCACAGTTGTTTCCTCTTTTTAATTATTTCATCAGGGTAAATTTCCAGGAGTTGGATTTCTGAGCCAAAGGTAAGGGAGATGTTCATACCTTATGAAATTCATATGATCACATAGACCTGGCCTTGTTTCCAGGTTGTGACTTATTCTATGACTTGTTACTATTTTCATCCTCTAACGAATGATCAAGATGATATACTAACACATCTAGCCCAGTGTCTTCTATGTTTTATTTTTATCTCATCATTAACCTTGCTCTTTTTTTCATTTTAATGGTATTTATTCCAGCAACCACAACATTGCTATAAAAGCATAATTTTAATCAGATCTGCTCAGATATTTTAATTAGCAACTCTCATATATAGACTTATGAGTTATTTTTGGTGTTTAAGTAGTCTATAGAAGTAAGAAGAATCATCATTAGAGAAATGGAGTTAAGTTGAAGCTTAGAGGAGGTCCCATAAAAATGAACTGATTCCTGCCTTAGATCTTCCTAAGTTGAGCATAAATAAGCCATCTGCAATAGCAGCCCCTAAGACAAATAACAACGGAAGACAATCACACATGTTGAATGGTTTCCAGAGGAGTTCTTCACCAACAGAGATAGTAAATGATTTGCAGTTCATTCTTTGAGAAAGCAGTTTCTATATGCTCAGTAGTAATCCTATCAGCTAAAGTGATTATTTCTTGCATCCCATCTCTGTATCTTCAGAATTGGAAGAAGAATGTGAGGCTATAATGTGGGCACATTCCTTTGCCATGTGTGAGTCATATTTTGACTCTGTCAGTATTTCTTCTTTGGAATCAGGGCAGGCAGCCAGTGGATCAGCCATGGAGGAAACAATAGGAATTTTCTTAGCTTGGAAGTAATCATAGGCCTTCTTTCCACAGACCAAGAGTGTGACATTCTTCCCACTGTTCTGTATTCTGTCCACCACCTTCTCATGGGGTTCATCCAACACATTTACCCCATTCACTCAATGATGATGTCTTCACCTTCCAGTTCAGCCACATCAGCAGGGCTGCCCTTCTGCACCTCTTTGATGAATGAGCCTGGCAGACCCTGAATTGCATTTAAGTGAAAACCATAGTCATTTTTAATCTTTAATCAGCCTGCAGACTTTAGGCTTAAGATCTGCTACTTCCTTTGTAGTATCTGAACTTGAGACTTCCAGAGGAGCAGGGATAGAAGTTGGATCCTCTTTGAAAGAACCAATAGGTATTTCTTGACTTTGATAGTAGAAAAATGGAGAAAAAATTAACCAGTCTATATATGTTATCTGTCTCTTCGTCTGCCACCAAGAGTTAAGTCTGATCTCTACCCTTTTTAGTCATTTCCACCACACTGTCATGATTGAGGGTTTCCAGAGACTACCATTGACAGCAACTACCAGGTCATTGTTCTTCAAGCCAGCTACCTTTGCTGGACTTCCAGAATCTATGTCCTTGATGATGTGACTTTTCTGTTCTGAGCCTGCCTTCAGACAGAATCCATAGCCATTGCTTCCTTTCTTGATCTCCACAACCCAGGGCTGATGAGGAAGGAGTTTCAAACTAGTTGCTTCCCTTTTGAATTGTATCCTCTGTTCACTATGATGCTTGTCAGTTTCTTTGTCCACAAGCAAGAACATGACAAGCTTCCTGACTTCTTCACCTTTTCCACCACTTCCTCATGATTGGCATTCTCCACATTCTCTCCAATTACTTCAATCAGGTGATCATCAACCAGGACACTAGCTTTCATAGCCACACCCTGAGGTGTGATATTAGTTATGTACACTCCCTTTTTACCTTCAATAGTTTTCAGAGAGATGTCATAGCTGTTCCCCTCCTTCACCAGATAGCAGAGCCATGGCTGGGTCCAGTTCTCCACTGGAACCAGTTTCTTATCATTCAAACCCAGATCTTTATGGCTTTGACTAAATTCTTTCAAGTCTACCCATTTGTGGTTCATTTTTATTTTTTTAATGACTTTCTCACAGGAATCTCCATCTAGAACTAGAAAAGTTGCTGAATTCCAACTCTTTCCGACCAGATCCACCACCTGCATATGCTCTTCCTTGTTGACAAAGAAACCATTGATCCTAAGAACTCTGTCTCCATCCAGAAGACCAGATTTCTCTGCTGGGCTATGCTTCTAAATCATCCAGACTAGGTGTTCACCAGTAGTATCCTTCTCAATTCTCAGGAAAAAGTCATAGCTTTGTCCTTTTTGTTTGGACAGTTGACATTTCCAGGGGGTTGAAGATAGAGGCCATTTCTCTACCTGGAAGGAAGAGGAACTTTTCTGTCCCTCAAGAATTCTCTCTGCTGTGAGTACTAGTCTTGGAACTCACTGGACTTTGAACAAAGATCAATTTAAAAGCTGATGTATTTAAAAGGACATGAGGTCTGAGTTCAAGTGACTTCTGCACTCCTTCTGCTAGCTGGCTGGGCCCAGAGCTGGAAAACCCAAGAAACCCTCAGTAAACCCAGCACTCTGGTTTACCTGCCTAGAGGTACAAGGAGGGGCATCTTGTCTTTACTTCTAGACAACAAGGAAGGGAGAGAAGAGTAGGGGAAGAACAATCAGGAAGTAGGTGGTTCTGCATTCCTTCTTCTCTTGGATGCCCAAACAACCCCCAATTCTCTTACTACTGTCTCTATTATTCCCCATCCCAGGGTCAGGGCCAGGGATTATTATTAGAACACCCTCCCATGCTAAAGCCATCCTGGGGCTAGTAACCTGTACAGCCCCCACCTAGAAGAAGGCAGGGTGCTTCAGTAAACCTCCAAGTGTGGCAAATCCTCTCAGTTTACCAATCCTTCCTCCCCCTGCCCTGGGAGTTCTTACTTTTATGCTCCTAGAGTCCTGCAGCACAGCCCCTTTAATCTTGCTCTTGATGATACTTTACATCATCGTAACTGATACTTTTTGTATGGTTGAGATATCACCATAATCATCCATTGTTAAGTATTTGACTACCCAAGTCAAATGCCCAATAATGGGATTAAAATAGGCATTATGATGTGCAAAGCTGAACAAACACTGTCAACATACTACATGATCCTATTAAAAAACAGAGCTTAATGTTGGATTGTGATCCTTCTGAAGTTGTCAACATCCATTCTGGAGGTGATTCTGAATCCTCCCTTCCTCCCACCCAACTTTTCTGCAATTTTCCCACACCTAAAATTTTGGTCAAATGGTCAAAAGAATAACAAACCTCTGTAGAAATCAATCTCACGTATTATTTTTTCTTCTCTATTGAGGTTGACTGTGAAGTGGCTCATGTTCTCATAACCATGTTCTATTTTCTCCATCTGAAATGCCTTTGATGCTTCTGAGATTCTGCAACAAAGACAGGTTGTCATTTCTGTCACTGTGTAAAGTTTGATAGACTTGGGTAAAAAGGAAAATATGTATTTTTACATAAAATAAAAATAACTTACTTTTGTAACAGGGTTTTGGCATTCTGTGAAAGGAAATAAGAGATACTTAGATTCTTTTCATCAAACATGGTGGTGAGACTTAATTCTTTCCTTTGATGACCCTGAGAATCTTATAGCTTAGTTTCTAAATACTATAAATAACTGCTGTTTTGTCAGGGGCCCTTTTCTATTTAAGTAGCACTAAATAGATAATGATTTTAGTTTCACCTATTTTAGTAAAATAGGTAAAAACATGAAATATACACAAAAAATAAAAATTTAATAACTAATTTTCAGCATCCACCTTTTTGGTTTATTTCCTTGGTGCCAAGAAGAGAACTTACCTGCAGAAACACTGCCATTTCTGGTTCATCCATGAACTGGATTCCTGACTCAACCAACTTTGATACGTTCTCCAAATGATCAGAGTACTTTTTGATCAGAGCACGGACATGTTCCAGTTTCTCCTCTTGGGTGCGGGTGATGGCTTGGGTCATTTCATTCTTCCTCTCCTCCAGGATGCCATATAGGTAATCAAATTTCTCACAAAGGTCCTGTTTCTGTTTTCTACAGCATTCCTGTTAGTTGGGTTAGTTAATATTAGAAAGTGTTTGTGAGAACACCTATTTTGAAAAATCACCTGGACATTTTGGGAGGCAAAAGCATTTACTTATATAGGATATTTTGTTCATTTTCCCCTTGAGCTGTCCCTTGAGATAGATATCCACTGTGCTTTGAATTCCAGTTTTTATAAATTCAGTATTTAGACAATCTAAAAATCAATCACACTGGCTAAGTGGATCAATGATTTTACAATCTCCTGTTTTTCATAAATGGAGAATTTCACAGAAATTATAACAGGTTTTATTTTATGTTCTATTTGGGTTACATGGGCTACAGGTTATATCTTGCTTTTGTGTGTGTGTGTGTGTGTGTGTGTGTGTGTGTGTGTGAGAGAGAGAGAGAGAGAGAGAGAGAGAGAGAGAGAGAGAGAGAGGGAGAGAAAGCAGAAAAAGATGCTACTTCCTGGTTGGTACCCTTCAGTCTCTCTCTGCTTTACCTATTACACTACTGTCCTAGTTTCAGTCCTCCCACATAGATTCTGTAGCTTCCCAGAGTTTCTGTATCTGGCAATCCCTCCTCTAAGAACTCATGCCGCAGCCAAATCAATTTACTATTAGTATAATTCTAATAGTGATTTTTTTTCAGTTTAGGATCCCCTTGTATAAAGAGTAACATTTAGGCTTCATAACTGACTTTCAAGATTATCTGTGACCTGGCTTTAACTTTTCTTCATAATTTTCTTCTATTCTCTATCTTAAATCTTGTATTCCAGCAAAACCAAACCACTTACTCTTTTGCTCTTGCTTTCCACTTTGTCTACAATGTTCTCCCCCAAGTCATAGCTGCAAACTCTAAGCAATCTTAAAGACATTTTTGGAATACCATTTGTTTCATAAAGTTTTCTTTGATCTCTATGACTGAATACTAACTCTTAACCTTCTAATGCCCTATCATAGTTCCATTTTTGGATTATACCTGTGTCTACCAGATCCTCTATTTATTCAGTACTGCATAAGAGAGGGAAATACTGAAGGGAAAAGTTGTCTTAGAAGTTTGACTTGCACATGTACATTGTATGATTAAAGCATCTCCAGTGCCGTCCAGTTCCCCTGAATATGAGTCCATGTTTAAATCATGACTAATTTTCCAGTTGACTTAATCATTGGCCTTTGATTATTTTCAAGCTCCACTAAGCTTGGTGTGTGTACCAATCTCTTCAGACTGGACCATCTCTAGGTCCAGGCCCTTTGTGAGCCATAATGATCCAACCTACTCTGGAATCCAGTTAATTTATCTCTGACATCCCTGACCTGTGCATGACCTTTATCATATGTCCTTTCATATTTGCAAACACTGGTCTTTTTGATGTCACATATTGCTTTCTTTCTTTACCCGAGTCTTTTAAATATGTAAACTATGGTCTTCCTTGAAGATAGAATCTAGGTCTGCCTCACACATGTCCATCAATTATAAAGATACTCCAAAAATGCAGAAGAAATACACCCCTCAGTCCCCTGCCTTCCCTGCAACAAAGTCAATTCTCATCACTGTTTCTAGCCAAACTATAAGGCATAAGGGAAATCCAGTGGTTCAAGCCATTTTAATAGAATTTCTGTCATCTACCTACTCATTCAACAAACAAGCCTTAATTAAGCATGTCCTTTGTCAAGCACTATTAAACGTAGTTCCTGTTCTCAAGGACTTCACAGTTCACTGAATGAGAAAGACTACGGACCTGTAATGTAATACAAACTAGGAGGCTGAATAATAGTAATATGTTAGAGATTTATGCCAGGTTTAATAGAAGCATAGGGGTGAGACCCTAATTTAACTCTTTGCATAGGTGGGGCATGTTTGAGAGGGGACTCAGGAGCATTAGCTCAGGAAAACTTTCTTAGGACAAGTGATGCCTAAGTTTGGCTTTAAAGGATGAATAGGAGCAAAGGAGGTGGTAGGAGGGAACAAAAATTGGGGAGTTTTGGTAGTTGTTGAAGTAACAGACAAGGGACCATGCAAGACATGAAAATTGCTGGGCTTGTCAAATTTCCATCCATTTCCAGTCCTTTGACCTGTTACAACAAGACCTAGGAACTGAAATCGGTTAGTAGCTTTCCAGTCAGTTTCTTTTACTGTATTATTTTTGTGCTAAGCTTAGAGCACACATGTGATCTCTGCATAACTGGAATATGTCTATCTAATGTTTAGACGTCCCAATGCTTACTGGAAGCATGATGGTTTCTAGCGTGTTCTTTCAATATGTATTGTGCACTTGAAACATTTATAATGATATTATATTAAGATATAGTACTAGAAGAATGTCCTCTTTTTATAAAAGTTTTCTTCATATAATTTAGTATGTGTGAGAACATCCAAGTTTATGAAGTTTATTTGTGATGAGATTGATGTGAAATCCTGTGTATTCTAGTGCATTGCTCAAATAAGATATCGCTTATTTTGATTTTATAAATGATAGTTGTTTAAATGGAATAACTGTACTTTCATTCTTATGTTATTTTCAGTTCCAAATATTATTTTATTTCTATTTTGTTTTTTTAATGATTTGTATGGTACTGAAATTTGATAAAATTACTGTCATTTTGCTTATTTGCTTATGCTTTATAGTATAGGAAGTACTACCTCATACCTGGTTTATGCTTTAATTATAGTTAATTATAATCACAGCATACTTTGAAAAGTGCTTATAATATTACCAGGTACATAGAATGTATGATATCAGCATTTATTAAATTTAGGTCCAAATGCCTTCATTTGAATTTTTTAGGTGTGAAATCTTGAAGTTGTATGGCATATTAGAAGTATCCTGCTCCAGATCAATCAATTCACTCACGTAGAAACTGAAACCGAACAGAACTGTCACCTTCTCAAGGCCTTTCTACTATTTATTGTTGGTGCCCGACCTAGAGTTAAAGGCTCGGAGCTCCTGAGTCATTCTATTTCCACCACACCCAGCTGTATCTGTCCTTTTAAGTAACTTGGAAAAATTTACATGAAGTACTTATGAACTGAATATATGCCATCTAATAGACCTACTATAATGAAACTAGGCTTTTTAAAGGAAAGAAATCTCAAATTGTTTCAGGATTATATTCATCAGTTCATTCCTTCAACAAAATTCACTGACAGTTTATTATGTCCAAGGAATTATATGATCCAAAATCTGTCACAGTTTTCTCCTGTCCAGAAGAATACAAAATTAATACAAAATAAAAATACAAAATAACATACAAAATAAAACATTATTGTATTTTCTGATTTCCAACAGAAAAACAGCTCCACATTTTCTCTTGCTTAATTTGCCTTTAATGTAAATTTTTGCAAAATGTGATTAAGAGACAAATCTGTTTCTGAAATAAATCCTGTGTCTCTGGAATTATGTAATTGGGACTTACAAACTTCTAGAAATTAAGATGTCTAGATTAACCTCGTGTCAGATTCAAGTGTAAAATACAATTTCATTTTTATGAAATTGAAAGTCGTATACTTATTCTGAGACAGGATCAACATACGAGAGACTAACTTAGGTAGCCTTCAATCTCTCTCAGCTATAAGACCATAAAAATGCTGAGGAATTCAATGAGCAACAAGCACCCCAGGTTATCAATTCACCCCTTAAGTTAACTGGGGAGCAGGTATGTGCTATTCAGAAGAAAATGTTCTCAGAGGCTGTGCTGCTGCTAATTGTGTGATTGAGTACTTTCTGTGCTTTTGTGAATGTGAACTGGTAACACTTTCAATCTGACTTTCTAGTAACCTGGAAAATGCAATAGGAAAAAAATACAGACTGTGCATTATCTAAGTGCTTGCAGATGGTACACCTTAAAGGATGACTGTTACTTGCACAAGCATGAGAGTAACCATGTTCATCTCTTCGCCACCTCTCTTCAGAGACTTCTTGCTTTTAGCATATTTCATTAATTTGAATAAAAATATGTATCTTTAAGTTCAATTTCACATTGTAGTCCTACCCTCCCTCACCCTACTTCTCTGGATAGTAGTTGAATTAAGATGCACACTTTTTGGACTTTCAAATTTATTTTTTCAAATAATCTCCATTTTCTTCCTTTCGATGTCTGTGGTTCCTATGCTTTCTGTGTATGCATGAGGGCGTGTGCTTGTGTGAGTGTGCGCAGCAAGTGGAATAACTCCATCATAAAGGCACGTGGTCCTGGCCACCAAGCAACCTTGGATGCCAAGTCTCCAGCCACAGCCCTGCCTTCCTCCTGGGTATGCCAGACTGTTATATTTATTGAGTTCTTAGAAGAACCAAATTAAAGTTGTCTGTAATACTTCAATAAAAATAAAATGCATCTCATCTCTAAGGAGAACCTGTTGTGGATGTAATATACTAAAAAGGGATGATTTTATAAAGGGAAAATTATCCTGTCCATATTGAAATGGTCAGATGAGGACAAGTGGAATAATTTTCAAGACTTCTGAATGAAAAGAAAAAAATCAAGTAGTTTTTGGGTTGTTTCCTTAAAAGTGCATAGGTAACCTTTAATATTGATCAAAAATCTATTGTTTGGCTGTAGCCTTCATAGAAATGTCAAAATTGACCAACTCTAAATTTTAGTCACTTGTATTTTAGTAACAATAGGATAAGATGTGCAATTGCAAAGGAAAGTTTTTCATGAAAAAATAAAGAATAAAAAAAGAACAGATAAAAGGAGAGTTTGCCAAGAAGAACCATCATGCCACCATTTTTTTTTTTTTTAATTTATTTATTTTTTTTACGTTTACATAGGGTAATGATGTTTATTATATTTTTCCCCTCCCCCCCACCCCTCCCACCCCTCCCACCCCTCCCACCCCTCTTTTCCCTCTACACAGTCCTTCTTTCCTTCATTCTTACTGCTCTCCTTAGCCTAACTCTAAACCTAACCCTAAACCTAATGCTAGCCCCTCCCACCCCCCATTATATGTCCTCATCCGCTTATCAGCGAGATCATTTGTCCTTTAGTTTTTTGAGATTGGCTTATCTCACTTAGCATGATATTCTCCAATTTCGACCATTTGCCTACAAATGCCATAATTTTATCATTCTTCATTGCGGAGTAATATTCCATTGTATAAATATGCCACAGTTTCTTTATCCATTCATCAACTGAAGGGCATCTAGGTTGGTTCCACAATCTGGCTATGGTGAATTGAGCAGCAATGAACATTGATGTGGCTGTATCTCTGTAGTATGCTGATTTTAAGTCCTTTGGGTATAGGCCAAGGAGTGGGATAGCTGGGTCAAATGGTGTTTCCATTCCAAGCTTTCTGAGGAATCTCCACACTGCTTTCCAGAGTGGTTGCACTAATTTGCAACCCCACCAGCAATGTATGAGTGTTCCTTTTTCACCACATCCTCGCCAACACCTATTGTTGCTTGTATTCTTGATAATCGCCATTCTAATTGGGGTGAGATGAAATCTTAGGGTGGTTTTGATTTGCATTTCCCTTATTACTAGGGATGTTGAACATTTTTTCATATATCTGGTGATTACTTGTACATCTTCTTCTGTGAAGTGTCTGTTCATTTCCTTAGCCCATTTGTTGATTGGATTATTTGTATTCTTCGTGTAGAGTTTTTTGAGTTCTTTATAGACTCTGGAAATTAGCGCTCTATCTGAGGTATGGTTGGCAAAGATATTCTCCCACTCTGTAGGCTCTCTCTTCACATTTCTGATAGTTTCCTTTGCTGAGAGAAAGCTTTTTAGTTTGAATCTATCCCAGTTGTTTATTCTTGCTTTTATTTCTTGTGCTATGGGAGTCCTGTTAAGGAAATCTGATCCTGAGCCAACAAGTTGAAGATTTGGACCTACTTTTTCTTCTATAAGATGCAGGGTCTCTGGTCTGATTCCGAGGTCCTTGATCCATTTTGAGTTGAGTTTTGTGTAGGGTGAGAGATAGGGGTTTAGTTTCATTCTATTGCATATAGTTTTCCAGTTTTCCCAGCACCATTTGTTGAAGAGGCTATCTTTTCTCCATTGCATATTGTTGGAACCTTTGTCTAGTATGAGAAAATTGTATTTATTTGGGTTTGTGTCCATGTCCTCTATTCTGTACCATTGATCTACCTGTCTATTTTGGTACCAATACCATGCCGTTTTTGTTACTATTGCTTTGTAGTAGAGTTGAAGATCTGGTATTGCAATACCCCCTGCTTCGCTCTTGCTACTGAGGATTGCTTTAGCTATTCTGGGTTTTTTATTCTTCCAGATGAATTTCATAATTGCTTGCTCTATTTCTGCGAGGTACATCATTGGGATTTTAATTGGAATTGCATTGAATCTGTATAGAACTTTAGGTAGTATAGCCATTTTGACGATATTAATTCTGCCTATCCAGGAACATGGGAGATCTTTCCATCTTCTAAGGTTTTCTTGAATTTCTTTCTTTAGTGTTCTGTAGTTCTCATTGTAGAGGTCTTTCACCTCTTTTGTGAGATTGATTCCCAAGTATTTTATTTTTTTTGATGCTATTGTGAATGGGGTAGTTTTCCTAAATTCTCTTTCTGAAGATTCATCACTTATGTATAAAAATGCATTGGATTTATGAGCATTGATCTTGTAACCTGCTACTTTACTGAATTCACTTATGAGTTCTAAAAGTTTTCTGGTGGAATTTCCAGGTTCCTCTAAATATATAATCATGTCATCAGCGAACAGGGATAGTTTGAGTTCTTCTTTTCCTATTCGTATCCCTTTAATTTCTTTGGTTTGTCTGATTGCTCTGGCTAGAGTCTCAAGGACGATGTTGAATAGAAGCGGTGAAAGAGGGCATCCCTGCCTTGTTCCAGTTTTTAGGGGAAACGCTTTCAGTTTTTCACCATTTAGAATGATATTAGCCATGGGCTTAGCGTAGATGGCCTTTATAATGTTTAGGAATGTTCCCATTACCCCAATTTTTTCTAGTGTTTTGAGCATGAAGGGATGCTGTATTTTATCAAATGCTTTTTCTGCATCTATTGAAATAATCATGTGATTCTTAACTTTAAGTCTGTTGATATGGTGAATGACATTTATTGATTTCCGAATGTTGAACCAACCTTGCATCCCTGGGATAAAACCCACTTGATCGTGGTGCACTATCTTTTTAATATATATTTGTATGCGATTTGCTAAAATTTTGTTGAGAATTTTTGCATCGATGTTCATTAAGGATATTGGTCTGAAATTTTCTTTCCTTGATGTGTCTCTGTCTGGTTTAGGTATCAGGGTGATATTGGCTTCATAGAACGAGTTTGGTAGGGTTCCCTCCTCTTCTATTTCATGGAATAGTTTGAGGAGTATTGGAATGAGCTCTTCTTTAAAGGTTTTATAGAACTCGGCTGAGAACCCATCTGGTCCTGGACTTTTCTTTGTTGGTAGGCTTTTGATGACCTCTTCTATTTCATTGCTTGAAATTGGTTTATTTAAGTTGTGTATGTCCTCCTCGTTCAGTTTAGGTAGTTCATATGTCTCTAGAAATTTGTTGATGTCTTCAAGGTTTTCTGTTTTGTTGGAGTATAGATTTTCGAAATAGCTTCTAATTATGTTTTGTATTTCACTCGTGTCTGTTGTGATGTTTCCTTGTTCATTCCGAATTTTAGTAATTTGAGTTTTCTCCCTCTTTCTCTTTGTTAGTGTGGCTAAGGGTTTATCAATTTTATTTATTTTTTCAAAGAACCAACTATTTATTTTATTAATTTTTCCGATTGTTTCTTTTGTTTCGATTTCGTTGATTTCGGCTCTGATTTTAACTATTTCCTGTCTTCTACTACTTTTGGTATTGGTCTGCTCTTCTTTTTCTAGTGCTTTGAGCTGTAGTGTTAACTCGTTTATTTGTTGATTTCTACTTCTTTTTTTGAATGCACCCCATGAAATAAATCTTCCTCTAAGTACTGCTTTCATAGTGTCCCAGAGATTTTGATATGATGTGTCTTTGTTCTCGTTTACTTCTAAGAATTTTTTTATTTCCCTCCTGATGTCTTCTGTTATCCATTCATCATATAATAGTGTATTATTTAGTCTCCAGGTATTGGAGAAGTTTCTGTTTTTTATTCTGTCATTTATTTCTAATTTCAATCCATTATGATCTGATAGAGTACAAGGTAGTATCTCTATCTTCTTGTATTTACTAACAGTAGCTTTGTGGCATAAAATATGGTCTATTTTAGAGAAGGATCCATGTGCTGCTGAGAAGAAAGTGTATTCATTCTTTGTTGGATGGTATATTCTATATATGTCTGTTAAGTCTAAATTGCTGATTGTGTTGTTGAGATCTATAGTTTCTTTATTCAATTTTTGTTTGGACGATCTATCCAGTGGTGAGAGAGGTGTGTTAAAATCGCCTAGTATTATTGTGTTGTGGTCTATTTGATTTCTGGAATTGAGAAGGATTTGTTTGACGTACGTGGATGAGCCAATGTTCGGGGCATAGATATTTATGATTGTTATGTCTTGCTGATTTATGCTTCCCTTAAGCAGCATGTAATGTCCTTCTTTATCCCTTCTGACTAGTTTTGGTTTGAAGTCCACATTATCTGAGATGAGGATGGATACTCCAGCTTTTTTGCTGTGTCCGTGTGCATGGTATGTTTTTCCCCATCCTTTCACCTTTAGTCTATGGGTGTCTCTTTCTATGAGATGTGTCTCTTGCAGGCAGCATATTGTTGGATTTTTCTTTTTAATCCAATCTGCCAGTCTGTGTCTTTTGATTGATGAATTCAGGCCATTAACATTCAGGGTTATTATTGTGATATGATTTGTATTCCCAGTCAATTGACTCATATTTGTTTTTGACATGATTTGGTTTCTCCTTTATTTGGCTATTCCTTTAGGCTAGCGCCTCCTGTTGCTGATTTGCATTGTTGTTTTTCATCTCTTCCTCATGGAATATTTTGCTGAGAATGTTCTGTAATGCTGGCTTTCTTTTTGTAAATTCCTTTAGCTTTTGTTTATCATGGAAGGATCTTATTTCATCGTCAAATTTGAAGGTAAGTTTTGCTGGGTATAAGATTCTTGGTTGGCATCCATTTTCTTTCAGGGCTTGGTATATGTTGTTCCAGGCCCTTCTAGCTTTTAGGGTCTGGATTGAAAAATCTGCTGATATTCTTATTGGTTTCCCTCTGAATGTAATTTGATTCTTTTCTCTCGCGGCCTTTAAAATTCTGTCTTTATTTTGTATGTTAGGTATTTTCATAATAATGTGCCTTGGTGTGGGTCTGTTGTAATTTTGTATGTTTGGAGTTCTATAAGCCTCTTGTACTTGGTTTTCCATTTCGTTCTTCAGATTTGGGAAATTTTCTGTTATTATTTCATTGAATAGATTGTTCATTCCTTTGGTTTGTTTCTCTAAGCCTTCCTCAATCCCAATAATTCTCAAATTTGGCCTTTTCATGATATCCCATAGTTCTTGGAGATTCTGTTCATGATTTCTTACCATCTTCTCTGTTTGTTCCACTTTGTTTTCAAGGTTAAATATTTTGTCTTCAATGTCTGAGGTTCTGTCTTCCAGGTGTTCTATCCTATTGGTTATGCTTTCTATGGAGTTTTTAACTTGGTTTATTGTTTCCTTCATTTCAAGGATTTCAGTTTGGTTTTTTTTCAGTATCTCTAACTCTTTATTGAAATGATCTCTTGCTTCCCGTATTTGGTCTTTTAACTGTTGATTGGTGCGATCATTTAATGCCTGCATTTGCTCTTTCATCTCCTCCTTCAATGCCTGCATTTGCTCTTTCATCTCCTCATTAGCTTCCCTGATCGTTTTAATTACGTACATTCTGAACTCCCTTTCTGACATTTCTTCTGCTGTGCTGTCATTGGGTTTTATTGATGTAGTATCTAGGTTTGTTTGGGACATTTTCTTCCCTTGTTTTCTCATAATGGTCAGTTGTCAGTGGGACCCTGAGATATTGCAGTTTTCCACTATTGGCTTATAGTGTCCCAGTAGATTTCCAGTGTATCACCTCCCAGCCTTCAGTAGCCTGATGTCTTGGAGGAATCTGATAAAGCAGCTCATTCGAAGAATACTGCCCCTAGCCCCCTACTGGTTCCACGTTTTGGAACTGGCTCTGTGCGGAAATGCTCTCACTGTGGGCCTGCACCGTGCAGCTGGCCGTGTGGGAAGAGCCCACTGCCGGAGTGTGGAAGACTACCTTGGGAAGACTCAAGCTGCCCTGCCCGGCTCTGCTAAGCCACCTCTATCTGGGCCTGCCACCCGGGCTGAGCTTTACCCAGTGGGCAGACTCACCCGTGGCTCCACTTCAGTCCGAGTCTCTCAATGCCTCCCCTTCTTAACTCCTGGGTTCTGGAGCGACCGGGGGTGCAGTCTCCCTCTAGGCCGCCATCTTGGATCGCCCCGTGAAGAGAGCCCGCAGCCGGAGTGGGCAGAGCCGCCTGAAGAGGTCTCCGGCTGCCCTGTCCTTATCCCTGAGGCTGACTGCAGATCGAGGCTCTCCGCTGGTTCTTTGCAGGAGTACACTGCACTGCAGGGGCTCCGGGACTCGGAGCGTGCTCTGTTCAGACAGGCTCTCACTAGCGGGCCAGATCCGTTCCGAGAACCTGGAGAAGCTGGCTGTGTGGGCGGGGCCCACCGCCGGAGTGCGCAGGACTGCCTGTGGATGACTCTAGCTGCCCTGCCCGGCTCCGATAAGCCACCTCTATCTGGGCCTGCCACCCGGGCCGAGCTTTACCCAGTGGGCAGACTCACCCGTGGCTCCACTTCAGTCCGAGTCTCTCAATGCCTCCCCTTCTTAACTCCTGGGTTCTGGAGCGACCGGGGGTGCAGTCTCCCTCTAGGCCGCCATCTTGGATCGCCCCGTGAAGAGAGCCCCTCATGCCACCATTTTTAATAACTAAATTTTTATTGACTTGCTTTTTTTCCAGGTACTTATTACTTTCTGAAATTATCTTGTTACTTATTTGTTTTCTTGCCTAATGCCTCTTCTAGAATAAAAGACGCCTGACACCAGGTACCTTTCTTTTTAGCTCATTTCTATTTCCCAGCATTATGTGTACAGAATATGGCACAGAACGCATACTTGAGAAATATGGGTTTGAATGATTGAACAAAGAATGAATAAAATATGACTTTCATCTAGAATATTCAGCCCTCTCTCAACAGCTTCTATTTTAAAGAAATGGATTTTTAAACAAATACCTTAACCCTCTGCTTCAATCGATGCTCAAAAGAAAACAGAAAAATATATATTGAAACTTAGAAAAGTCATTTAATCTCAAGGCACCTTGGAGTTTATTTTTAATCTACACAATGCAAGATTAGAATATATAATGGCTATGGTCCCTTCTGAATCTACAGTTCCAAGACTAGGACTTCAGGTAAAAGTGGAGATATTTTTGAAGGTCTTCAGGCTAGAACATGCCTCTCTCCATTCCCAGACAGTTTCAGAGTGTCATATACTGTACTAAGACAGTAATGTCAGTCCCAGCTTGGGTGTGTACGGCCACAACAGGAAATGCTTACAGCAATTATGACCATTGCCCTTACCATGTAAGGAGTATAGTTCTGTGACCAAAATAGAACTGGAGATAAACTCTTAGCCCCACCACTTGTCGCTGAGCAACTGTGGCTCCACCAGGCCCATTCATATCTCCACCACATTCCTCCAGCATTGATGGATACACACTTGTTCAGAGCAACAGCTTCATTTGAAATACAGTACTTCACAAGTCCCTTTATGAAGCTGGACAAGATTTCTTCCTCCACCACACTCTCCCCGCAAAAGAAGGAAAAGCAGACAGTAGACTAATAACACTGAAGGAAGAACTCCATTAAAGTAGGACCTTCTTACCAAGGATTTTAAGCCTGCCCCTTCATCTGTAAAGCTCCTGTGACAAGCATTTGGAGAACTCCCAGAGGCACACATTAGGATGTTACTAGAAAAGGGCCTCTAGGCACAGGCTGGGGTTCAGCCTTGTTCCTGCCAACCCATGCCTTTGCCAGCCCATGCCCTTGTGTAGAACTCAGCTGATGAAATCCATCTGGGGGTTGTGGGTCTTCAGTCTCCCAAAATCATGCTCTTTCTTACTGTATCAAGCAGCCCTCTACTGGGCTAATTATGTAGGATAATTATGTAATAATTTGTGGCATTTCTTAGGCTTTCTCTTGAGGTCCTTGGCCTCAGGGCTCCTCTGGGCTAGTTTGGGTTATTTTGAAACTCCCTGAATAAACCCTTGAAGGATGAGGCCAGGTGGGCCTGTTCTGATGTGAGCCTACTGTGCAGCAGAGGTCACATGGCAAGTCGAGCAGATGTTGAACTCACCTCGTTCTGCGAATAGGCAGTCTGCTTCCCAGGAGCTGCTCAGTCTCCCTGGGTTGCCAATATTTCAAATTGTCACAAAGCTTTTTCTATAAAGAATAGAGCTAATATCTAGTTCCATTCATTTTTAATTTTCCCTTCTGAAGGGAGCTGCTCAGCCCTGCTATTACAATTATCCAGGACCTTGATAGTCTTCTGGCACCATTTAAAACAAGTCCCAGTGGTTCAAGGGATGGTTCATTTGCATTGTCAGTATAAGTGTGTGCTTTCCAAGGTGACTGTGAGAGTGACTGTGGTGTTGCTGTGCACAAGCCCTCCAGCACATGTCTCTTACCCCAATTTGATCATCAAACACTGCAAAGAGTATTATCATGCCTACTGTAAAGCTGAAAGTGGAGGGTCTACAAGCAGAAGTAACTTGCCTCACCTCCCATAATTAAGTGATGGAGCAAAAATGAAAACTTACATCTGTTCTTTTGAAAAAGCATTTATATTGTCTTTAAAATGTGGCATCAAAATTGAGGCATGCTTATTAAAATGATTCTTATATATTCCTATTTTTGTATTTGTAACTGCATGGACAATGTCTCAGAGACAAGGAAAAGCAGTTGGGGGTAAAATCACTATTTTGGAAATATAATGTTCTTACAAAATTATTGGAGGATTTACAAAAGTTATCATTCTCAGATATAGGGAACAATAGCGATTATTTTTTATTTTTATTTTTATTTTTACAGACTGCATTTTGATTCATTGTACACAAATGGGGTACATCTTTTTGTTTGTATGGTTGCACACAATATAGATTCATAATTCAACTTGTGACAGTTTCCCTAGACAGGCATTCATAAAAAACAATAATATTTCTAAGGTTTGCCTGTTTGCCATTGGGAGTGCCACTATTAATAGTCTGCTCCTTGAGATATCCAGTGACATAGGATAAGTGCCATTGTTAAAGATGATAAGAGAGAGGTTATGTTTTCTAGGGATGAGGAATGAAAGTGAAGCATGCTTTTCTGGAAGCAAAGAGTTCCTCCCAAGGAGAACTTCACCCCTATGAGCAATCCCCTCCCCAGTTCTAGCCCATCTCAGAACATCTCCAAGTTCGGAAAAGCACATGAAGCTCCAGAGCATTCTGGGCTCCTCCAGAAGAGTTCAGAAGACCTTGATCAACCTGCAATCCAGAGCTCAGGGAACATCTTAGGCTGGGCCCCCTCATCTGGAATGGCTAAGAAGTGTCAAGGGTCCTTCATTCCACCACAGCCCACAGCAGAAGGAAATGCCTCTCCCTCTTCAAGACAGCCCATGCTGCCCTTTGAAAACTATAGCCACCCTCAAACTTGTTCTCATCATCAATGTAAATACAAGTCAACAGCATGCATTATTTTTAAAGGGTAACAAGGAATCCAGATGTGATTTACCCTAAGCTCAGCAATGATCCAGGACAGATTCCTGGCCAGGTGCCTCCCCAGGCAAGACATTACATGATTAGGGACAAAATTAGACATGTGCAAGAAACAGGCACCACTACCAGAGGGCAGGTGTCAGTGTCCCGGTGGAGAGACGAGGTAATTATGGAAGGACAGTGCCCACCCCAGGGGCTACTCCATTTCCTATCCCTAAGGAGTCCTCCACCAATCAGAAAAGAGAATTCTTTAACAACAACTCCCCACCCCCAGGAACCACCAATGACTTCTCACAAAATGTTTCCGGGCATGTGGTGAGCAAAGCCACAAAGGGAAATAACAACCCCAGGCAGACAAGGGAGCTCAGTTCCCAGATCCCTGCTGCAGAAGTCACCTACTGCACAAGGTGGAAAAATTTCACTCAGAGCCGGAAGACCTGGTTTGCTCCACATTGTCCTGCTTTGCAGGCTGGTGAGAAGCAGAGCCTCTGAGGTTTTGTTCAAGGATATGGGTTTGACTCTACTGGAGACCACAGGTGCATGAGGTGGCTACCTGTGATGGCGTCCCTGTCCTCAGGAGCCCTTCAAACAGAACTGGAACCATGAAGTCAGAGACCCCACTGTGCTCTGAGGCAATTCCTACATCTTCAGATGAGCTACCGACACTGATCTGAAAGAACCATGCTTATCCACACCATATCCATTAATTTGTTCTTTATTTTACTGGTTATAAAATATGTCAAACTTACTTCATAAAAATGTGAGAGAGGAATATGTAAAGAAGGCATTGAAAATTACCCCCAGTTCTATTATTTAAAAGTCCTAACCTTTTTGGTGTTTTACCTTCTTGGTGTTTTTCCTCCCATGGGTGTACAGAAGGTTAGATATAAATATACACATTCTGTGTTGTTATATAGGAATGTATACAACCTTAAGCTATTTATATATATATAATATACATGTGTATATATTATGTATATATAATCCTATGACTGATATATATATATATTATATGTATATGTATATTATACTTTCTATTCTTTTTCATTATTTCCTTAAGACAAAGTCCCAGAAATAAACAGGTAAAAAGGGATGACCAAAAAATTCTTGCAGGGAGTAATTGCACACCCTCCTCTAGAAACCTGTGAAAATAAAAGGGTGTCAGGTTCCATGAATGTCATTATCAATAAGAATGGGATAATGATCCTGACCTTTGCTTCTGGGAAGTTCTCCCTGATATCTGCCCTAAATTCCTCTGCGGAATTAACTTCAAACATGTTCCTTCTTGTCTTGTTCTCAGAATAATTAGAAACAGCTGCCTCCTACTGCACTTTTGACTAGTCACCATGAAGAAATACTGTTGTTAAATCTCTTGCCACCCTTTGACGCTGGCTTAAAGGAGATGGAGTCCAGTTGTTTGCATTTACTCAAGGCTCCAATGTGACCCATAGGGTTTTTCTCCTGTATGTATTCTGCAATCTCTCTGTCTCAGACAGAAAACCAGTTCCACCTCACAGACATCTCTGAAAATGGTCCAGGGATGTGTAGAGAGTATCTCACTCACCCACAAGCAACAGGCTCCTACTTAAACACTCCAGACTCAATGTGGCCTGTTCTGGCCACATAGCTAGTGATTAAACTGTAATTGACTTTTACTGTAACTAAGTACAAAGAAAAAAGTGGAAATTGTCCATTTCTGAATCTCTTTGAGTTCTTCACCAAGAACAAAACATTTTTTTACAAATCCTAGATTTATCACGGGTCTTTTTAGGAATGTGAGTGTGGAGAAGAAAGGAGATTTAATGATGTGTAGACCTAAAATGAGACAATTATAGTTAATGCCTTGAAGTCATCATCTAGGAAATGGCCCTTGGCTTTTAATAGAACTGGCTTTTCTAATGATAAAATAATAATAACTAGTTTTCACTCTCTCATTGCATACCAGGTACTGTGCTAAGCATTCTGCTTAATTTAATTCCTCTCAGCAACTTTATAAAGTGAGTACTGTTATAATACCCTTCTTACAAAGGAGAAATCCAAGGGACTGGATGTGCTTGTAGTAATATGAATGGATCTTACGAACATAATTCTTTGCGACACACCATTCATAAAATTAACAGACATACATGTAAAACAGTACCATTTTATGAGAATACAGCCAAACAGAACATCAAATCCTATCTCTGGGGAGGAAAATAGGAGTGGGAAATGAGGATAAAAGGAAATGAATAGATAACAAGAGAGGACCTGCCAGCAGCAGTGAGAACAATGACCAGGACTGAGCAGTTTAATACCATGGTCCTCTGCACTGAGTTCAAACAGAGTCAGCAGGGGATCTCTATGCTCAGAGCAGGGAGATAGTAATAGACTGCTCCAGATGACACAATCAGAAACCAGGAGTCTGACCCAGGTGTCTGAGTACCACCCCAAGTACAGCATGGTTCTAACTCGTCCATGAATTAATTCCTGAAATATAACTGCCACATTGCTAAACCTCTTTTGGTCTTGCTTCCTTTGCTATGGTTTAGATAAGTGTCTCCCAAAGGTTCCCACGGTGGCACTAATGAGAGGAACTGTGGACCTTTAGGAAGTGGGGTATGGGACGTCCTTAGGTCATTAGGACAGTGGGACCTTGGTCTTTTCCTCTCTTCTTTCTCTGCTTCCTGGATACTTGCTCTTACACTTGATCACACCATGATGAGATGTTCCCAGACTCCCAATCCTATAGGACTGCCCAGTCTTGGACTTGGACCTCCAGAACCATGAGCCAAAATAAACCTCTTTATTTTGCAATTAACTTCTGTAGGATAATTCATTATAATGTTGCAAAGCTGACTAATACATTAGGCTTTCGTATTTTGATTTCAGTAAATACAGAGTTTATATTTGATCTTCAGGAAAAAGTAGATTTGCTAGATATATTTACATGCCAAACCCAAGTGTGATTAGGCCCATCATTCACCAAGTTTTTCATGTTTATTACATGCGAGGCATTGGACCAGACAGAGGGCAAATGGATGTGAATGAGTAAGGAACTTTGCCTCCTTGAGCTCCTAGCTACTGAACCATTCTCTAAACACAGCAGGGCAGTTCTTTCTTTTCCTGCTGGCCCCTGTGAAGCCTGCAATTTGAGCACAGTTGTGCTGCTCAACCTTGTTCATCATTTTCAAAGTATTTACTAGCATGTCTTAAGATTGTCAGGATTTACTCCAAGAAAGTTTGCAGTAATAGCTGTAACACTCATTTCACTAAATGGAAATTCATTTTTCTCCTTGCTAAACTTTCAAAGGAGTTGACCAAGGAAGAACAACACATACAACAACCACCTGAATAATTGTGGTTAAATCTGCCTCTTCCATTCATGTGGCAAATTCTATTTATATGACAGAAAGTGAACATTTCAGAGACATATCTGAAAGGAAGTCATTCTGTTAGGAAATAATTAAAGGCAGGATGGGAATTTCTGGGGCGTTGAGGAAGCCACAACCCCGCTCTCCCAGGAGTTGCAAGCCAACTCCCTGAGAGTCACCTGGCTTACCTCAATGGTTTTACAGGTGTCCTCCAGCTGACTGATCACTCCCTGGACTCGATCATTGCTCCCCACAAGAACAGCAATGCCATCACTGAGCTCTGACTGATGAAGAGAAAAGAGGGACTCAAGATCTTGGTGACCGGATCACTAAAGATTGTGGATTAGTCGTCGTATTGTTCTTATGGAGCTCCTAATTGAGTGTCCATCCAATTCCAAAGGAATAACTGTAAGAATTGGGAAACCTGTGACCCTCCTGATCTTGCAAGCACACCTTCAGATAGGGATGTATTTGTGTGGGAAGGGAATTCATAGTTTTCCTCACATTCTCACTAGAGACTGTAACTCTGCTGAAAACATGAAGAACATTGAAATTATAGCTATAAAGAGTAACATTCAAGTTGAGGAACTCTAATCATTGTTTATAAGTGGAATGGAGTCTAATATGTGACTTCAGGGACCTAAAATGAATTACTTACCTAGTATAACTCAAGATCAGTTTTATTTGGGAAATGTACATAACAAACATTCATTTTTTGACATATAATTATTTGAGGCCTAGTATGCTAAGCACAAACATTCTCTAGATTGTCATTATAAACTGTAACATGATTCTTGGAGAGAAATTTCCAAGCTGAAATTCTTTTGACCCAAGAAGAGATTCTTTTGTTCACAATGATTTGATTTACCCTCTTCTCATAGCTGGCTATGGAGTTGCAGGGAGCACTGAATGGCAACATAGGAAATCTACAACTCTGTCCTTAATTTCTCTATAATGTTGGGCAAAACATGTCCTCGATTTGAACCCTAATTTTCTCTTACTTAAGTAGGGAGATCTGGATCAAAACAGTGGTTGTAAAACATTTGAAAGCTGCAGAATCCTACCAGGTCAAAGTGAGGCAGTTTTAACTAAACAGGAGCCAGGATGGAGTCCCACCTTCTGTTCCTCTGACCTTCCCATGAGTCACCAGGGCTTGAAGGAAATAATGTTAGGATGTGAGGGACAGGGGAAAAGGAGAAGGGGGAATAAGTCAAAAGTAAATTTGAAAAATAAAAATGCAAAATTTGCAAAATCCTCCTTCTTCAGCAGCTAGCAGTTATTGATTGTAACTGGTATTGTCTGAGTATGACTTCCAAATTTTATTTCGGCCCTGATCTTTACAATAAAACACTGACCAATGAGGAATTGATGATTCTAATTGATACCAAGAGGTGGAACTGCTCAAGTTCTCAATCCAAGAGTGTCTGCAAGTCATAGTGCCCCAACCCCACTTTTATCTGTACTACAGGGATAAGTACTGACAAGTTCCTGCATGAAACTAGGTCAGCAGGTTGGTGACGAGCTGATATGGAGACTCTATTTGGTCTGAATGAGGGGTCTGAGGCCGAGGCCTGCGTGGGTGTGGCGGGGAGATGCGCCACACTCAGGATGTCTTTTAGCAGCTGGCCTAGACAACCTGAAGCCTGGCAGGAGGTGAAATTTTAAAGCTGTTCAGTAACTGCATGTCACTATGACAATTCTCTCCCACAGGGAGTGGGCCCTGCAGAGGGCAAAAGGAAACTTTCCTTGGTGAATGAAGAAAAGTATTCTGTGACTGGAGAGGGAAAAAAGCCATCCTTTTCTTATTTGTAATCTAAACTTCAAATAAGCAGTAAGCAGTTTGAGCTTGGGTCTGGCTCCTTAACACTTCTTGTCTTCAGCAACCTCCAAAAGGCACAAAAACTGGGATTCTGTCCTTCTGCGTCTGTTTCTGAACCTCAGCATCCTTGTCCTCTCTGGCCTTCTCCACCACCCTGCAGGGAATCTGACATGAGGCTACGTGTGCACCTACTGCTCCCACAACCTTCCCTGCAGGGCCCTCTGCACATGCCCTCCAGGGTCCTGTGGCCCTGTATGACTTGGGCTTACTCCTTCCCCAGCAGGGAGCTGACCACACCAACATTTGAAAAAGACTGAGGAGAAAGGGCTGGAGCAACTCCTTTACCTTCTGCCTCTGGAACACATGAGTGAGGGGAGCCACCTGGCAATCCTTGTGTGCACCAAACACCTTGCACAGGGAGCAGGTGGGCACTTCACAGTTCAGACAGTAGATGTTGATGCGCTCCTCTTCATGTTCTTCACACATGGGCTGGTCAGACTTCTTTTCTGGCCTGGGAGGAAGTAGGCAGATAAATGTTCATCAACTTTTATAGGATCCCAGCAGAGACAGGTGACCCAGTGGGTCCCTGAACCCCCAGAAACCCTATTCCAGGAGACTCCTGAGGTCTCTTTCATGTACCCCAAATACTCGGAGTTCAGTTTCCCTGTAGGTTTAGTGATGAGTGCTGACAAATCTCTTAACAACCTGCTTGGCGTGAGACTTGGGACCTGGAGACACTGATTTGTAGCGTTTACCAATTTTCATACTGCGTTTCCAACATGGTTGATTTCAATTCAAGCTTTAAAACTGTCTAGAGAAATTCCTGAAAGTCGAACACTGGGCCCTTGCCAGCCATCAGGAATGTGCTCCAGTTTTGTGTCCATGAGCTCACAAATTTCTTATGAGACACATTCTATTATGGGTGAGAAGGGGAAGTTGCTGATAAACCAAATATCAATCAAGTTTATGTCAGCGGAAGAGCTCAATACCAGCCCCTAGCCTCTGGACCCAGCAGACACCTTTCCCACCTATAAAACTGAGGATGGCTAGGGAGAGCCAAAGTTTTCTTTTATTATTAATCTGGGTGCTGTTAGAAGTAGAAATACATATGAGGGAGATGTGGAGGTGCCTCCTTATATAAAATCCAGGAGTTTTGATGAATTCTATCTAAATAATAGGACTGTTAATAGTTTTCATATGTATTTGAAAAAAATCAACTCTAAATCCGAGAGCATTCTTAATAGTACAAATCACATAGATATTGAGAAGCACTTCAGCTTTGGGACTACATTCTTCTCAGTTGCTATTGAGATGCATTTCTTAAAAACTACCAGTTTTAAGGGGCATGAAATCAATTTAGGAGGTTGTGACTAGCATTGCTAAAGTTAAAATAAAATAACATAGCAAATACTGTGCATTATATGTAGCAAAGATAAGTACCAATATGTAAAATTTTTGTTTCAGGTATATATATATATATATATATATATATATATAAAAATGTGTGTGTGTACATATATACACACATATTATGTGAAGCTATATATACATACATATCCATGTATGTAATTGGTCAATATTATGACGAAAAGCATACTTCCTATTGAGTCATGAATGAAAATGTTTGAACACAATTGATGCTGATGTGTGGTGTATTTAATTACAGTGCTAGAACTCAGAGGAAGATGAAAAACATGCTAAAATACTTTTATAAGTTACTAGGCAAAAGTTCAGTATTTGGATTGGGGCAACTAAACATTAGGAAATCTCCAGGTCTGGTAAGGAAATTGCATGGACTTCTAGCTTCAAGCTTTTGGAATCTGATGTTTGCAAGAGGAATTTCAATCTGGTCTTGTGGAAGTATAATCTTTGACCTCCTGGCTTGTCCATATGCTAGGAACTGAAACAAGAAATGTAACCCCATAACTAGAAAGATTACTTTTCCTCCTGGGTATATTTCCTCCACTAGAACATGAACTCTTTGAGGAGAGGGGCTATGGTATGTCTTCTTTTTTGCTGAATTCCCCAGTGCCCATAAAAGTACCTTGCATACAGGGGAGGGCTGCTTAAATATTTATTGAATGAATAAAAAAATAAAAGGTAATTTGCCTGAATGGTAGACAGTATACCCTGGCTTTACATACCACCACCCAGCTCTAGAAGGCATGGGGAATATGGGCACTGACTTAGCACATATGAGTGACAAAGGAAGAGACAAGACAACATCCTGAGTACTCTGTTAATAAATGACCAAGCCCTCTGGGGGTTATCTACAGATGAGGACTGACAAACTGGTCTCTGTCTGATCAAAGGCACCTCTACCACTAAAACCTCTCTCATGTATCTCCATCTTGTAGTAAATGCGGGCTAAACAAGAATCTGGAGCGTATCTACTAGAAAATGGCACAAGCAAAGCTACTGTGCTCATCTCCCCTAGACATTTTCTGAGGGCAGCTGGTGTTCCAGGTGCTGTTCTATTGTCACCAGAAACAGTGTTACAGGCACAGATATAGGTAGGATAGGAGATACTGAACATGTGGAAACAGTTATCAGGCTATATGTTTATTTTTGTTTGTGGTTCACTTCTTCTTTGTCATGATGTGACATACACTGAGAACTGCTTCCCATATTTCTTATTAGGTTTTTCTTGTTCAGGTGGCAACACAGGACCAGGGGTATCACCTAATTGAAAATGAGTGTACAATGAAAACCTCTGGACAACTTACAACAAATAACAGATTTAGGACAAATATGACATGTAGAATAAAGATGAAAACACATTTTTATGAGGTGAGTGGTCAAGCTCACAGTCGCGGTTCAGAAGTCAGTGCCAAAGGTTGGCAGAGACTCCCAGCCATGCAGGGCAGGCTAGGTGCAATGAATTTGTAAACTGCTCTTGCCCATCTCCAAGGCTATGGGAACCACACCAGCATTTACTGAGAGGTAGGTATCTGGTCTTGGTGAGGCAATTCCACAGGAACCTATGTTCTGACCTTAAAGCTTAATCCTACTTCAGCTTCACCATGTGGTCTTAGGTGAGTTACTCAACCTATTTTGGTCTCAATTTTTATTGACATCTAGAAATTGAACCAAGAGTCTTCTAATTAAATATGGAAGGATGAACACAGGCATGTACTTATGTTTCCCATGGAAATCCCACTAAATGAGATAAGGAAATAAAAAGGTATAAATCAATAAAGGACAAAAAGTAAGCAAGATGATGGCAAATGGGAGATGTCTAGCAGGTGTTGGAAATTGGCAACAGTGACCTACTTGAGTTACATCTTAGCTCTGCTAAGTGCCTGCAGGGAAGAAGGCTACAAGAAGCCAGCTGACTTGAGCTGTGGAGTTCTGAAAAGGTTCTGGAACTGCAGCCAGAAGCTTGAGTTGAACCTCTACGAGACATCCTGAAGACAGGCACTTAAATGAGGCTGAAAAGAGAGGACTATGCATATTGTATGAGATAGATTGAGGATGTGTGCCACAAAAACAAAAGAATAAATCAACAGAGGAAGACATGGATTCAAGAAGCAAGAAGCTTAACCCAAGGAAGAGCAAAGTAGAGGGTAAAGCCCAGGCATATGAGGGCTTAGTCCTAATCATCTACAGTGGAAAAGTTAATGTTATGGCTTAGATGTTGTGTATCCCAAAAGCTCATGTGTGAGACAAAGTTAGAAGTTTCGGAGGAGAAACGATTGGGTCATAGCCTTAACCTAATCAATTAATTAATCCCTGATGAGATTAATTGAGTGGTAACTGGAGGTAGGTGGATGTGGCTGGAGAAGGCTGGGCTTGGGGTGTGGCTATGGGGTACATATTTTGTATCTGGAGAATGGAGACTCTCTGTCTGCTTCCTAATCACCATGTAAGCTGCTTCCCTCTGCCACACTCTTTGGCCACGATGTTCTGCCTTACCTGGAGTCCCAAGGAATTCAGCCAGCCTTCTATGGACTAAGACCTCTGAAACCATGAGCCCTCAAATAAACTTTTCCACCTCTAAAATTGTTCTGGTTGGTCATTTAGTCACAGCAGTGAAAAACAGATAATATCTAAAATTGAACAATCAAGCAACAGAAACATAATAGCATATACATGTCATTAGCAACAAAAAGCAGAAAACAACTAAAAGAATTAAAAGTGACTTTGGGGATCAAGATGTGAAGGTGAAGAGAGTAGGGTGGGAAATGTGCCTTTTGTTAGAGGCCTTGTAGTGTTGTTGAACTTTATGTGATTTAGTTTCACCAAAACACTAAAGAACCACCATTTGATTCAGTTATCCCACTCCTCAGTTTATACCCAAAGGACTTAAAAGCAGAATACTACAGTGACACAGCCACATCAATGTTTATAGCAGTTCAATTCACAATAGCTAAACTACGGAACCAACCTAGGTGCCCTTCAACAGATGAATGGATAAAGAAATTGTGGTATATATACACATGGAACATTACTCAACCTTAAAAAAGAATGAAATCATGGCATTTGCCAATAAATGGAAGGAGCTAGAGAATATCATGCTAAGTGAAACAAGTCAATCCTAAAGAACCAAAGACCAAATGTCTTCTCTGATAAGCAGATGCTAATTCACGGAGGTGGGTAGGGAAAAATAGAGGTACTTTGGATTAGACAGAGGGGAGTGAAGGGAGGGGAGGGGGTATGGGGTGGGAAACACACTGGAATAAATCAGACATTATTACCCTATGTGCATACATGATTACACCGGTGTAATTCTGTGTCATGTACAACCAGAGAATGAGAAGTTATACTCCATTTATGTATGATGTATCAAAATGCATTCTACTGTCATGTATAACTAATTAGAACAAATAAAAAATCAGTTAGCAAGCTTTAAATAAAACAATAAAGACCTTTAACAGGGTGAATAATAATAATAATAATAATAGTAATAATCAACCCTCACAGGATTGTGTAAGAACTAAAGAATTGCACAAGATTCACACATAAAGCACCCTGAACAGTGTTTAACACATAATACATAGTAACTTTGCTTATTATACTTTAAAGCTTATTACTATTTATTATTAATATTAACCAAATTAGTCCCTTCTCTTGCCGAACCCCCAAACTGTAGCTAGCTCAGTACCATTCCCTGTTCTAGATGAGACCAGGACTTGTGGAGAATTACAGTCTCTAGTTTTTCTGCCAAAGAGCAGAGTTGCCCAGTACCCATGGTCCATTGTTCATACCTCCTCCCCTGTCCTTTGATGTTCCCAATAACCAGAACTGGGCCCATCTCACTCTTCTTATCAAAGGTTATTCCAGGGTGGTCTAATGTACCCTGAGGCTCAGAGTTCTGGTCTGTTAAGACTTCCAACCTCCAGAGAACAACTGACTCCATGCCCAGATCTGTGGCTAAGCCCTCTGGGCCACTTGTGGTTTGGCTACCATGTTAAAAATGCCCTAAAGGCAAGTCTCGAACTTAAGAAACAACATAGGAAGAATTTGATAATTACAAAAGTAAACTTGTTCTTGGTTGTGAGCTTATTTTTTGGAAATTTGGTTCATTCCATTCATGCAATTTGCTTCCCAGCTCCTGGACACTATTTTTGGTAGCTCCCCAACCCAGCTTGATGGTTAAAGTAAGCATTTTTTTTGTGGTTTTTACTAATGCCTTAAGTTTTAACATCTCCTTTCCTTTGGATTTCATAACAAGTATTGTTAATTTTTTTTTCATGTTTCAAGTTCCCACTGTGGCAAGTAGTGAGAAAATTTATTTAATTAATGTAAAAATATTAATGTAATTATTAGTGTAAACTTAGAGAGCTGGCACTGTGGAGCCAGGTGTAAGGTGTGGTGTAAGGTAGTGTACTAGGTACTGAAACAGCTGTCATAAAATTCCTTTTAATAATTAGTTGGTTATTAATTGGTTAATTTTTTTTAAAGACAATTTGTGTACTTGTACTTTAAAGTAACGAAATGCAGTGAGATCAGATATCTGAAGTGATAACAGTAGTACTTTCTTTCTTGTCAGGAGATTTTGGAAGCAAGGGAAACAGGTGGCTGTAATCTGTAATAAGTCATCAGCCATTCTTCTTTCCCAATCTCATCTATGTCCCAGTACTAATTAAGTTTTGACTCTCAAGCAGAAACTAATAGCCATAATAATTACAATAATTATTTGTTAGATTTATAGAACAGTTTTCCTTCTAAGAGCACAAGGCTTTTCTTTTTTTCTTTTTTTTTATTGTAAACAAATGGGATATATTTTGATTCTCTGTACATGGAGTAAAAGCATACCATTCGTGTAATCATAAATTTACACAGGGCAATGTTGTTTGATTCATTCCGCCATTTTTTCCCCCTTTCCCCCCACCCCACCCACCCCTCTTTTCCCTCTATACAGTCCTTCCTTCCTCCATTGAGCACAAGGCTTTTAAAACCTAACAGATGTTCCATAAATTCATGACCCCAAATAAGAATCTCAATGAAGCCATTTCTAGATGGTCTCCATATTGCAACCAAGCTTTGTGGACTGGACTGACCTGTGCACAATAGTAAAAGGCTCCTCACTCCATGCCTTCTAGGAATATACTCTTGCGGTGTTGTCTCTAGGAAATGAACTGTATAGCCAATGTGGTTCCATAAATAAGAAGCCTTTAAAAATTTTTAAATGAATGAATGTATAATAATCCATCAACAGTAAATGCTAAAAGTATACAGCAAATATAATATGCAGCCTGGACTTCATTTTTTTTTCCTCCCGTATCTCTAAACTGTAAGTCTGTAAAGGTCAGGATTGATACCTGGCTTTGAACTTCTTACAGATTCAATATGGTGACAATGTCAGAGGATTTTGTTTTTCTTATTATTAGCTAGACAATTTTAAGGCAAGATTGTCTGAACTAGAAACTGGGCTATTTTGGAAGATGCCATTTCGGTTAACTTTATATTTGCACTGGAATTTTTCGCTATGTAGGATCTGGAAATACAAAGGATCTGTAATGTGCAAAAAATGTCTAAAATGTATGTACTACAAGGCTTTTAGGGAGGGCAGCATTATGCCTCTTTCAGCATCACCATCTGGGATGGATTAGTGTTAATGAGTCACTTCATTCTTACATGATACAAAAGCATGAACACCAGTTCCCTTCTCTATTCCCACCAGCGACTCTCAGTCCCATTAGGAAGGACTGACTTGGAAAAACCCTTTACTATAAAACAATCAGTCTGTGATTGGTAGACAATCATTCAGTGTGGCAACCCATTAAAACAAATACAAACAAGCATCGAAAGGATTTGGCACATGGAAAAGTGTTACCTGGTGGACTCCTGCTTGTAGATATCGATGATGTTTTCCACCAGCAGGTTCCTCTGAAGTCCATATACCCCGTGTCTGTCCAGAACCACTTCGTGTCTACAGGAGGGGCAGCGGAATCGGCCCCCTGATGCCACTGTGGTACCTCCTCTTGTGGGCAAGTACGGGTTAGAGGCCTGTTCTTGCCAAGCAAGAAAAGAGGAATTGAGTCATGTCACAGGGAGCTTTCCTGAGACTTATTTTAACTCTCTGTGACTACAAACAACATGGACTTCGACTTGAAGCTTGCCATAAAATAATCTCTCAGGGCCTTGCTGCAAGTGGTCCTGAAACACAGAGCCAGTCCTCATCCACAGGCATCTGCAACGTATCAGTCAGCATGAGGATTTTTCCACCCAAGGTTTCATCATCAAAATTTCAGCCAGAAATACCAATTTCCGTGTCTTTTGACTTTGAAACACATTCAATGATTTTGTTAAAAACAAATGTGATTCTTAGAATTAAAACACAACTAGATTTGGGAGTAAGGAAGAAGTTGACAGCCAAGCACAAAAGAAATTATTCAAATAAATTGGAAATAAATGCTGTCCCATTAAAGTTTTCTAAAGGAATCAACATCAATATGAAGCACTTGATTTGGAGAGGAGGGAATCTTTCGCACCCCCAAATCCCAAACAAGCCTACCTGGAAAATGTCGCTGGCACACTTTCGGCACAGGTTGTGCTGACAGGGGAGAATGACCACAGGCTTTGTGAACATCTCCAGGCAGATGGGACAGATAAGTTGCTTCTCCAAGTTATCCATGGTCTGTTGCTCTTTGGAAAAAGACTTGTAATTCAGAGATGCACTCATCTCCTGGCCGTCCCAGAGCGCTCTGCCAGGGAAAGGCTGTTCCGAATGGCTTCAGCAAGTGTTTCCTGGAAATAATTCCAAGGACTGTATGATCAAGTGTCCTTTATGTTTCTCTTGGTGGAGGACATTGTTTCAGGCTCTGGTTCAAAGTGGATCCAGAGCTGTTTTTAGCAGTCCAGTGTCACGTGACCATGGGCTGACTTGTCCATATAAGCCAGTGACAGGAGGATGGATTCTGACAGGTGACAGAGAGCAGGAGTCAACATTCTTGTCCCTGGGAGTGAAGAGAGTGGGTGGGTAGAAGGATTACAAACCCCATTTAGACAGGGGTGGCCAGGGGAAGGAGGTAGAAGCTGACAGTTGTCAACAACAAATGCAAATGTGCATGCCTGGCCCCTGAGACATGCCTCCCTGAGCACTCAGGAATAACTTGGTGACAGGCTTCTCCAGGAAGGGCAGAATGTGACCCAAGAGTCTAACTGTACAATGAACACCATTTCTGTCTTGAGAGATCCAGAACTGAGTCAAGGAAAGTAGCCTGACAGTACCTGCTTAGGAATAAACAAAACACATCTTGAACATTATTATCCTGGCTTCATGAAGGTATACATCTAAAAAGACTTGATTAATATTAAATCTTTCACCTTTGCCAGGGTCATGATTGGGCGAAAAATTCCAATTTAAAAGCTGAATTTGGGCCAGGTACAGTGGTGTATGCCTGTAATCCCAGCAGCTTGGGAGGCTGAGGTATAAGGATCCTGAATTCAAAGCCAGTCTCAGCAATTTAGTGAAGCCCTAAGCAACTCAGTGAGACTCTGTCTCTAATAAAATATTTTAAAAGGACTGGGGTTAAGCACCAGTGGTTAAGTACCCCTGGGTTCAATCCCAAGTACCAAAAAGAAAAAAAAAAAAAAAAAAAAAAAAAGAAAGAAAAAAAGCTTAATTCAAATCCTTTCACCATAAAGATGTCTACAAAATTGAAAAAAAAAAAAATCAACACCAGTTCATGATCCAACTTAAAAAACAAACAAAACTCCAATATCTCTTTTCCATGTTGCTTTCCCTTCTCCCTAACCCTCTTTTATCCTATACCCTCACCCCTATACACATCCAAAAACACACAAAAAAATTTACATTCTTTAAAAATTTAAATTTAATTTATGACAATAATCTGTAGTGGTGTAGTAGCTGGCCTGTGTCTAGCAGAACAATGATTTCCTTTGGTCATGTGTCAGGGGCCAGATATTAGTGCCATCTACAACTGAAATGAACATACAGTCCTTCTGGACCTCTCTTGGATCTGCTTTTTACGTGTGCATCTGTCCCTTCCTCTCAGGTGATATTTAAAATGAGACCTTTCCTGTACATTTCTGATATTCTTGATCTACTCTTGAGTTAAAAATATAGATTCTAACATTTGCCAGAATTTTGTGAAACAACTGGTTAACTGTATTGTATTTGACATTTTTAAATGAGATTAAAGACTAAAAGAAAAATTCATGTCTGTTTTTACATGATGAATTTTATCCCATTTCTCTTTGATTTTAAAAACCCGGAATAAGGAACACATTTTGTTAACAATCCCTAGTATACTTAATTATCAGTAAAGGGTAGGTCAGTGTAACTGGTTATGTGTGGACTTAGTGCTGTTTGCACTGAGAGCTTATTGATGATCTAATAAGCTCTATTACCTAATAATACATCATATGTATTCATAAACACTTCAGGGATCTTGGGATGATTCTTTTAATACTTTCAATATTTATTTAGCAACTTATTTAGTGAAGAAGGGGAACTGATGACATTTTTTACTGATTTACATCTGGTCACCTAGACTAGGCAGCTAATTCTGTTTGTCATTACTTTAACTATGGAGGTCTGAGCACAATATATGAGATATTTTTTAGGGAAGAAGAAGTTGCTATTGTAAAAGTATAAGACCTTGTAATCTAAGGAAAACACTTGTATTAACCAGGGTTCTCCAGAGGACTAGAACAAATAAAATGCATATATAATTATAAGAGGGGATCTATTAGATTAAATTATAGGGTCAAAGGCTGAATGATTTCACAATGGCCACCTGCAGGATGAAGAGCTTGGTCCAAGAAGTTGGAAGTCTCAGAACAAGAGAGACAAATGATGCTGTCTGAGGCTGAAGGCCTGGAAACTCCTGGAGATTAGCTGGGACAAATCCGTGTTCAAAGACTGAAGAGTCTGATGTCCTGGGATGATGGCAACAGCAAAACTCACACCTGCTCAAGAAGAGTCAAACTTGCATGCACACATGTAGTTTTTGTTCCATCTAGGCCCCCTAGTCTCTTGGACTGTGCTTCCCACATTCAGGGTAGGTCTTCCCTACTCAGTTCACTTATCCACATCAATTGTCTCTGACAACACCTTCACAGACACACCCAGCAGTGTGCTTTACCAGTTTTCTGGAACTCTTTCAATCTAGTTGACAATCAAAATTAACCATCTCAAAATTAACTCATCTCTTAAACTAATAGTATAGTTATGAGTTAATTAACAACAGGGATGTGTTCTGAGAAATGTATTGTTAGGCAGTTCTGTCATTGTGTAAACATCACAGAATACTTACAGAAAACTAGATGGTATAACCTCCTGTACACTAAGGCTATCACTTATTATTGACAATCTAAACATAAGCTCTATTACCTAATAAGTCACCACAAACCTGAACAGGAAGCTATTGTACTGAACACTGTAAGCAATTGTAACACAATGGTAGTTATACATATATATATAAGCATATCTAAATATTAAAAAGGTACAGTGAAAATGGTATAAAAGAAACTTACTATAACTTTATTTCATATACTTTTTAAGTTTTTTAACTTTTTGACTCTTTTGTAATAACTCTTATTAAACCCAAACACATTGTACAGATACACAAAAATATTTTTGTAAACTTATTCTGTAAGATTTTTCTATTTGTAATTTTAGTTTTTAAATGCTTTTGTTAAAAATTAACACATTAGCCTAGATTTCTTTACACAGCATCACCATTAACATGTGTGTAATGTTTTGTGCAGAACATTATGACAGCTAAGACATGACTAGGCAAAATAGTCTCATGGGACCACTGCTATGTATGCAGTTGGTCCATCATTGACTGAAAAGTTGTAATGCAGCACGTAACTGTACATTGTAGCAGAGCCTATTATTATAGAAAGAAGTCATTCCTTCAAAAAACATTCATCAAATATTTACCAGGTGTCTCCATTGTGCAAGGCTATGGGGATCAAAAGATAAAACAAGTCACAACCCATGTTCTCAAGAAGCTGAACCTAATAGAGATAAGATATGCATCTATAGAACCATAATTCAAAACAAAATGTGATAAGGAGCTACAGACTTTTAGAGTGGGAGGAATGAGGGTAGCGTCATGGGTGAGAGTAGCTTGTGAATAGATTCACTGAGGAACTTGAACAGATGGACATGTAGCTAGGTGAAACCCAGGTGAGGCTTTCCAGACAGAACAAGCAGAAGCATGGAGGTGCAGGTGTGCAGGGGGTCTCGGAGGATATGGCAGTTTAGGCTGGAGTGCAGAGCACATTACTGATACGTTGGCAGGCTGTGAATTCTGGACTAAAGAGTTTCTAACACTTAATAAATTAGACATCAGGAAGTCATTAAGAGCTTCTCACAGGGACACTTCTATAAGTGTGTTGGCTAGGTTAATCTTGCAGTGGTTAAAAGGACAGATGAAGAGTGAGGGTAACCTGGCTAAAGACCAGATTGGAAGGTGATAGTCCAGGTGAAAGGTCATAAAGCTCTAGCATGGGGTGATGGTACTGGGGAAGGAAAGGAGGAAATGGACTCTGAGGTTGTTATGAAAGTTGAATCCACAGAGATGACTCAGAAGTCTTGAGTGTGAGCAACCAGTGACGAAGTGGGGAGGGCTAAAGAGTGAGTCAGGAGACAGGCTTCTCTCTGGCCTCTGTCCACCTTACTTTGTGGTCCAGGGAAAGTGGCCTTGTCTTGCTGGATTTCAGTTCTCTCATCTATAAGCGATTGGGGTTCATAACTAGGTTAGCAGCATCTTTAAGAGAAAAATCTGAAACAGTATTTCTTTTGATGCTGAAAATCCCCAATTCCATTATTTGATGTTTCTTCTTTCCCTCTGCCTTCCGCTTTTTCCTAGAATTGTCATTGGAGGCTGTACATAAAGCAAGCAGAACTCCCGTAGAAATGTGAGTCAAGTCAGGGAATAATACCCACTTTCCCTTCCTCATTCTCTTTTTTACATCTCTTGTTCCTTCCTCCTCTCAGAGACCAGTGATCTATGGGGTAGCTATGTGGGTTGGGAGTGGGACACAGAGAGTGTTGGTTCTAGGGCAGAGCCAGAACATTTTAGCCTACTCCCAAATCCTTCAGAGTCCAGGAGATAGAGACCAATGTAACTGAATTGGATTTAAGACATCTTCAGGGTTCTGGGATTTAGAGTGGACTTGAGTCTCCTTAGTCATGAAAACCAGCATGGTTTCCTGGAGGTATCCTGGACTATGAAGAAGGGGTGCACTATTCCCTCCCCTTCTCTCACCCTCACTCTCACCACACACATAAGGACAGGACTTGAAACCATAGGGAGCAATTCCGGAGTCCACCAATCTGGGGCAGGGGCATGTTTAGACACACTGAGAAACTGAAGCAAAACCATCATTGCCCTTCTCCAACAGCTTCCCATTTCTCCAGAGAAGTCTGGGGGAAATAACATGGGTTCCCAAGAAACTGAGTAGGCACCCAAGAGTGGATTTGGTATTAAGAGATGACAACAGGGATTTTGACATTTTTCAACCTCTAACCTCCAGACCAAATGGAAGCAGGTTTCAGGGGTCAGAGGCAGGAATGACAAGGAGGTCTGTGATCCTTCTGACACTACTTACCTGGATCTAGGCCAAACTTCACAAAGTAAGGACACCACATAACTGCCTTCGCTTTAAACTCCACCTGCAAACTCAGGGGGCCCCAGGTCCCTGGCAGTTCTGACCCAAGAGTGACAGAGAACTAAGAAAAGCATTAAAGTTATGATAACAATTTTATTAAGAGAGAGATAGAGAAATACAAATTAGGACCAGGTCAAAGAAGAAAAGTATAGGATAAGGTCTGGCTGGGGGTTCCCAAATATGAACTCCTGTGTCCTCCCCCACTGGAGTTGGCATGCATCACCCTTTTGGCACAGGATATGTAACAATAAAACAGGTACTGCTAACCAGGGAAGCTTACCCAAGCTTCTGTGTCCAGAGCTTTTATCTGGGTTTTATGAAGCAGAAACGATTGATTAAATCATTGGTCATGTGACTGAATTCAGTCTTCAGTCCTTCTTCCCTTCCTGGAGGCTGGGTTGAGACTACATAGCTAAAAACCCCAACAGGCTTATCACACGGTTGCTCTTTCTGTCCTGATTGGCCCCCTCCTGAGTCATCTTATTAGCCTAAATTATTGGGGCCCACAGTGAATAACACAGAGACATGCTTATCACTTAGGAAATTCTAAGAATTTAGAGGCTCCCTCCCAGGAACTTAGGATGAAGGTCAGCCAAATTCTTTATTATATAATAAAACATTAGTGTGTTTTTATCTCAGACAGGGAGAAAGGGGGATTCTAAAATTACTTTTACTTTTATATCAGCACAACAGATAAAATAAACATGTATTGAGTACCAATTGCTTTGTATAATAGCTCTGCGTAATAGGTATTATTACTGCCATGGAGCCAGCTGTGGCTGAACAAAGTAGTTGTCCAGAGTCATATGATTGCTAAGTTGTGACGCACACTCAAAGACCCATATGATTACAGAGTCCATGTTTTCACCCCTCAAGCTGTTCTACTCCCACGAACTAGAATAGCATTGTCCATTAAAATTGTCTGCAATGAGCTGGGCATGGTGGTGCACACCTGTAATCCCAGTGACTCTGGAGGCTGAAAAAGGAGGATCCTAGGTTCTTCAAGGTCAGTCCTGGCAACTTAGCAAGACCCTGTCTTAAAATAAAAAAAAAAAAAAAAAAAAGAATTGGGGACATGGCTCAGTGGTAAAGATATAGCTCAGTTCTCAGTACATAAAAAAAAAAAAGTCTGCCATAAAAGAAATGTTCTATATCTGTGGTGTTCAACCTCTAGTCACAAATGGCTACTGAGTACTTAGAATGTATACTGTGCAACTCTGGAACTGAATTTGAAACTTTATTTAATTTAAACTTATATTTAAATGATCTCATGTGGTTAGTGGGTACCATATTGAACAATCAGGTCTGGAACATGAAATATAAAAAAATTGGGGAGGAAATTAAAATGCATGTGAAAGATTCTCCAACAGGAACTGGATTTCCTTTTTTGGTGGATTCTGTACTATAGCTAGGGTGATATGAACCCCCACTGGCCCCAGAATGTCTAAAAGACCAAAGTAAACTTTTTATCCCAACTTTCAAAATAGTTTTGAGTATTCTGGAGATATAAGACATTAGAAAAGGAATCAGGGTCAGGGGTGCTAGTTTCTTGAAGATTCTAGAACATCCTTAGCATTTCATTTACTCATGTTCTCTTTTGTCTCTTTAGCACAAATAATTGCAAATCCAGATGCTAGAAAAGAATAGAGCTTTGCTCAACAAATATGTTGATCAAATAAAATAGGATTTGTGGCCGGATGGAGGATAGAGCTAAAGAAAATTAAAAAGATACTGCTTATAGAAAGTGGTAAAGCAGATAGAGGACAAACCTACTGGGAGAGAAAATAATAGGAATTAGAAGGTTAACCTTGCTTCTGGCTCAACCTCTAAGGTAGAGAGGAAGGAGAATTCTTGATTTCTTGTAGCCAACATAAGAAAGTTGGTGACTGACTAAATCAGTAAAACATGGAGATGTGCATGTGCAGGCATAGAGTTGAGGACTGCAAAAGAAGGAGGGTTAGAAAGGTTGAAACACTAAGGCATTAGCAGTCTAAGACTTCAGATCAATTCCAGCATAAATTAAATTTCTTGGAAATTATTTTAATCCCATGCCAAAACAAAGAGCCAACCCTTAATCTTGTGCAAGCTAGGTCCTCTTAAAGATGCAAGATTATTAATTCTTTTTTGCAATACCCATCCATCCATACAACTACCCAACCATCTAGCCATTCACTTGCCCATCCATCCATCCATCCATCCATCCATCCATCCATCCATCTATCCACCCATCCATCCTTTGATAAGTGAGAGCACCATATAAGGTCAGTGGTGAAGTTTAGATGAGCTGGTTGGTGTTCTAGGCAGCAGGCTCTGTTTATTGGTTCTGCCAGATACAATGCATTTGGCAAAAGACATGTAGGTGTATAATGCTATTTATTTTGGTATCCTAGAGCTCAAGGTATGCTTCAGAAAAGCACTTTCTAATCACTAGTTGTCTTGAGAATTTGCTTCCATGTAACTTTTAAAGTTCTTGGGGGCGGGGGGAACATCTCCAGTAAAAGGATCCATGTCATCTCCTTATGCCTTTTCATGTATACAATATTTAACATTTTCCTCTTACTTCATTGTCAATCTTTACAATTTAATTGTCTCTCTGGAAATAGGCAACTTGCATATATGATTTAAAATTTTTTCATGAAAACACACAGAGAAATGAACTAACTTGAAAAGAACATAATAGAAGCTAACACTATGTGACATTTATTCCATTAGATAGTTTGCAAACTTCTGGTTCTTTTAGCTTTTTTTGTTTCATCTTGATAATTGCTTCTGCTTCAAATCTGTTGTTTATAAATTTTATTTCATCATAAAGATCTCTGAGGAACTGTTAGAAAACTAACATACTGTACTTTCCTCTGAACATTTATTGACATAATTCAAGTGCCAGAAATAAACAGAAGAGTTCCAAGAAGTAGCAAATACTTTATAGCCTAAGGTCCTTCCAATGGTGCCTATGTGAAGTCCTCACCTGGGCTTCAGGGCCTCCTGAGTTCCACCCTAACCACAACCCATCTCCCACTTCCCCTACACCCCAGTGTTCTAATTGACTTCTCTGAATTCGCTCTTGCCTTTTGCAACTCATTTCCTGCACATCACTCCTATTTAAATCCCAGGAATGTTCGCATCACTCCTATGAAAAAGACATTAATCATGATGAGTCCTAAGGCCTGACATGATCTGCCCCTGCCTATCTCTCCAATCTGCACTGTCCATAGAAATAAGATGTGACAAAAATGAGTCATATTTATGAAAAGTTACAGTAAAAAAGCGAAAAAGAAGCGAAAAAGAACCTAGGGGGGCTTTTTCACTGACCCACATGCCCAGTCCATTTTATTTCTTATTTCTAGACAGGGTCTTAAGCTAAATTGCTGAGGATCTTGCTAAATTGCTAAGGTTGGCCTTGAACTTGCAATCCTCATACCCAAGTATCCTGAGTTGCTGGGATTACAGGTGTGCACCACCACGCCCTTCTTAGTCTTTTACTATTAAATATAATGTTAGCTGTATGTTTTTTGTGGATACCTTTATTAGACTGATGAAATTCCCCTCCCTTCCAAGTTTGCTGACAGTTTTAAAAATCAGGAATAGATGTCTAATTTGGTCAAATGTTTCTTTTGTCTGTTTAATACGGTGAATTACATTGATTTTTGAAAAGTTGAACCTGTCTTGTATTCCTGAAATAAATTCCACTTGGTAATAATGTATTTTCCTTTTTATGTATTGTTGAATTTAATTAGCTAAATTTTTGTTAAAAACATTTGCATCTCTGTTCATGAAGGGTATTGTTATACTATTTTCTTTTCCTGTGATGTTTTTGCCTGGTTTTGATATCATGGTAAAGTCGCTTCATAGAAATGAGTTGGGAAATACTTAAATTTTCTAGAACAATTTATATATAATTGGTATTATTTCTTCCTTAAATGCTCAGTAGAATTCACTGCTGAAGCCATCTGGGTCTGGTGTTTTCTTTATAAGAAAAATAAATGCATTAATACATGTAAAGTTCCTAGAACTGTGTTTGGCTTATAGGAAGTGCTGAATAAATATTAGCTGTTAATTACCTAATTATTATCATCTGCATTTTACAAATGAGGAAACTGAAGCAACCAGGATTTCAAATATTAGTTATTAATATTTTCATCTATATGTCCAGTTAAAGAAAAGGAAATGTGCAGGGTCTGGTGGTGCACTCCACTGCAGCTCAGGAATCTGAGGCAGGAGGATGATGAGTTCAAAGCCAATCTCAGCAACTTAGTGAGGCACTAAGCAACTCAGTGAGACCCTGCCTCTAGATAAGAGGGTGGGGACATGGCTCAGTGGTTAAGTGCTCCTGAGTTCATCCCTGGTACCAAAAAAAAAAAAGTGTGTGTGTGTGTATATTTTGGAAAAATTAGAATATTTTGAAATTTTAGGGAAGAAAAAAGATCACCACTATTAACATTTTTATGCATTTTCCAATCTTTTCTAATTTATGCTTGTTTATATTGTTATTATTATTTCTATTATTCTGTAATACTTTGTTTAGCATTCAATTATTAACATTTTCCATGTCCATACAAATTCTTAATAAATATAATTTAAATGATCACACATTTCTATTATATGGTCATACTATAATGTATTTAACCATCATTTTGTATTTTTATGATTTTTTCCCTACTTTCTTTGCACAGCAGAGCCAAGCACCTCTTTCCTGCACTTCCATATGTACTTACATAAACATCAATACAAACTCTCAAAATAATTCCTCCAGGCCTTCATTGTAAGTATGGTTTGCTTGCCAGGCTTCTAGATGTTGGAATATGTCCAATCTCTACAGTTTACCATGAATGTGTTTATGCTTCTCCCTCCTTCCCTTCTTCCCTTCTCCCTGTCTTTCCTTTTTCCCCCTCCCCTTCCCTTCTTTTCTTTCTTCCACACTGATAACATCTAATGCTTACTATGTGCCAGGCACTGTATTAAGAGCTTTATAAATGATATCTTAATAAAAATAAGTATCCTTATCATCATCCCTATTTAACACATGAGGAAACTGAAGCAGCCAAGAGGTCAAGCAGCTTGTCCAAGGTCATGCAGTAAGGAGCTGCAAAGCCAAGACAGGTCATCAGGTTCCACAGCCCACATGACTAACCACTATGCTTATTGTCTCCTGATTTGTACCTTTGAACTTTTTAACCTGATTCCCATCCCCCACCTGGGCTGCTGACTCTGAGAGGTTTCAGTTCTGTCCCATATCACCTGCATATATGTGTGTCCTATGCATATATGTGTGCATAGAGAGGTCCTGGTAGTATTTCTTCCTATTCCTTTGACTTATCCATTTCTTGTTTTGTTTTGTTTTTTTTTTCATCAATTACAAGTAAAAGGATTCTTTTTTCTTACTTTGTAAATGTGTTTTTGTGAATATGATATGTTTTAAGTGGTTCATACATTCAATTAAAACCTTTCTGAAAAATAAGGAGATAAAATTGGAAAGATAGAAAAATAAAGATGAAGCAAAAAACCATGGCAGTTTATATACATCGGTAGCAAAAAAGTATACAAGTTGCCCAGGATCCTAAAATATACAAGAGTAAAGAATCACCATTTCTTTTTACCATTACCTTTAAAAAGGATAATTCTACCATAGTCAACAAGATTTATGTTTTGTGTTGTGACTTCAATAGCTTTTTAGTGACTCTATTCTAGGAAATAAGGATAAGGAGAATTATTACCAGAAAGATCTTCCCATGTGTTCTGTTCAATTGCTGAATCTTTCTGGGGGTTGTATGTCTGTCTGCTTTAGTTGTTTTTCAACAAAACCGTACTCAAGAGAAGCCGTAATAGAACTTTTATTCCGGGTTACTTCTTTTTCAGGGCTGATCTCTAACTCTCCACCATTACTTTCCAGGAGGACACTGGCATTAGACCTTCCAAAAGCAAACCGTCATTTCCAGACTTCTTCACATGCAAGCCTTGCTTTAGCCTGCTCACTCGCCTCTGCCTAACAGACTAGTCAAATAGTCAGTGTTCCCTTCCAAGTTGTTTCCTGATTGTTTTTCCGTATGTGGGTTTCCCCTAACTACCCGCAGTGCAGACATCAAACACAAATCACAAAGCAGCTGAAGTAGCAATAATACCCATTGCTATTGCTACTTCAATCTGTCACCATTTGTGAACGAAAAATAACCGATTTCATTAGTTTCCCAAGGAAAATGGATCTATTTTTTTTTTTTTTTTCTTTTTAATTTGATGGCTAAACTATCAACAGCCATCGACCCTTGTGTGGGATGTTTTACAGGGCAGTAACCTCAAGATTACCTTACCTTTCACTTGGCCTGAGGTCTGACTTTCTGCTCGAGTTCAGACTGATAGCGAATTGAATGAAAAACTACCGGATGGGACCAGGAAGAAAACTGGAGGATGCGGGCATCGATCCCGCTACCTCTCGCATGCTAAGCGAGCGCTCTACCATTTGAGCTAATCCCCCACCGCTGGGCACGGCTGCTTATCTGTTCCTCTAGAGAAGGGACAGAGCAATGAGACGTGAAGATAATTCTCTTAAAAACCACTTTTAATCTTGTCTAGTAAGTGAAACCAAAGTAACAAAAGTAAACTGCCCCTCCTTCGAGCCGGAGTCGAACCAGCGACCTAAGGATGGCCACGGAAATGCAACCTACAGTCCTCCGCTCTACCAGCTGAGCTATCGAAGGGAGCGGGCAGCTTGCTGGTCGGCTCGTTCCCATAACATTGCCTCACTTTCTAGACTCCGAGCGTTGTGCGCCCTGTCTTCCTGATTCCCAGGGTCCGGGAGTACAAGACCTCTCTTCCCATGCACTTCCCACCTCCTCGCGGAAGCCTGAGTGGGCCCCGGCGTGGCTGACGCTACCCCGGGCTTAGGAAAAGTCCCTTCTGCCTGGGACTTGGGCGCAGTGGCTCCTTTTTGGGACTCGGTGGCTCGGGAAACGCAGAGACGGTTAAAGAACAAGCACAAGGCCACCACCACAGCCGCACTTTGAAACTAACTGGCCCGAGCACGTCCTCGCTCTGGGATCGCAAAAGGTCACACACGTGGCGTGCCACAGACCCAAGGTGGAGCCAAAGTGCTCCTGTTTGTTGGAATGCCATTACTGAACGAGGGGGGGAATGTTGAAAAGGGGCTGTCATAGGAAGCCGGGGGAAAAAACAAAACACACCAGTCTCCTTCGAGCCGGAATCGAACCAGCGACCTAAGGATGTCTCTTGCGAGGAAATCGGCTACAGTCCTCCGCTCTACCAGCTGAGCTATCGAAGGGACGAGAACACCCGACGCGCCCCCTGAGATTCAACACTTAGGAGTCTGAACGCCCTCGTGGTTGGCTGAGGGTATGAGCATGCGCACTTCGAGGAGCAAGGGGACGGAGTACGCGCCCGGGTGAGGTTATACGCGTGCGCAAGAAGACAGCCCCGTCCCCGTTCTGCCCCGCCCCTCTCTGCCTCGGTTGCGATTGACCGGGGAAAGGGCCCTAACCGGGTGTCCCGGGTCGGCTGTGCCTAGATTCTGCGACTCCACTGCCTGATTGTCACAGTCTTCCTTTGCTAGCCTACGTTGCCCATCTGGGTAACTGTGAGGTGTCGCCTTACTACAGTGTCATTTCGGAGGCCCTTTCAGGAAGCCTTATGTGGAGGGCCAGTGGCGCAATGGATAACGCGTCTGACTACGGATCAGAAGATTGTAGGTTCGACTCCTGCCTGGCTCGCTCTTTTTGTCACTTCAGTTTTTAAAACCAAAGTTATTACTTCCCCCTGACCACCCCAAACCACAGATGGCACAGTAGTTAGATCTTTGCAATGTAAGCCTCACTTGGATCCCAGAGAGCCTTGGCTCGCGTTGCCCTGGCTGCCCTGGTGATTTCCAAGGCCCCGGGCGAGGCTGGCTGCACGCGCGCGGCTTCTGGAAACCGACTGCCCCACGCAGAGCTTGATGAAATCCCAGCGCTGCTTAAGATTCAGCTCAGATCCTCGGCTTTTGTAAATTATTTTAAGACATCACAATCAAAAAGTCACTAAAGAAGACCTCTCTCCTCTCACACTGCAGGGAGGCAGGCAGGGGAGAGTTAAGAGTACTTAAAATGTCTTTTTGATCCTGTTCTTACATTTAATTTTCACAAAAGATATTCCCTCCCAGATAGGCCTGAAATCCTGTTACGTTGGCCTGGTTTTGTAAAGTCATAGTCAAAGAGGGTCAGTAAATTGTTAGTGGCTGGTGGCCATTCTTCTGTGATATTCTGCCGACTAGCTCCTAGCCCTACATAAAAACCTAATGATTGTTCTTTTAAGCAAGGTAGCATGATACTGGTTTGATTAAACTAAGTTTCTATATCGAAGTTATTATTTTAATCTTATTTGTAGAGGAGGATTTGCAACTGTTTGTTACATCTCCTGATAAGGTAGCAATTCCCAAAAATAAAAGTTTTAAGGAAATGTGAGTACAGGAAGAATAATGTGAAGTTAGGGGGAAAAAAAAAGAGTGATTAATTTCATAAAGTGGGAATGCAGTTTCCTTAAGTTGCTTAAACTTGGTCAAAAGAAACTAAAATATAAGGGGAAGGGCAAGTACAGACGATTTAGACAAAATAATGGTGGTTTTCGTTTTTTGTTTCCTAGTGAACCTATTTGCCAATTTTGCATGTAACAAACTGAGGTATCTTTAAAGTTACATAGTGTTTCTCAAGAGTTAAAAAAAAAAATTACCTCCGTGGGATTTTGGAGAGATAGGTTACACTCCTCCAAGTTCATGGACAGAACCAAATAAATTAGGTTAAGAGGAAAGAGCCTTTGTCTTAGTCCTACATTTTCCCATTTTACAATGGTGGTAAGCAAGGCATTTATTATCTGCAGAGGTCACAGTCATGACCATCATCGCAGGTAGAAACCATGACCCCTTGCTATGTCCCCTTCTTCTACAGCCAGTCTAAGTAACAGATTTCAAGACATGCATGATTTCTGGCTCTTTTACTTGTGGCAAAAATCCATACAGAGCTAGTATAAGCAAGAAAGACATTTATTCTGATGATACAAGGGTATTTACCCAGGAAAGCTAGAATGAAATGTACCTTGGTCTCCTTAAAGTCTTTTCTCAGTGCCCCTCAGCTCCTGTATACATGGCTCTAGTATCATGTTGAAAAAAGTTCCTGAGTTTTCCTTAGTCTGTAATCGTGAGACTCCCTCCTATTTCTCAGGCCTTACTGCAAACATTTCCATAGTTCTGGTCTCATTTAGATCTTCATTCTCTGTATTCAGGGGGCAGGATAACACGTCTTATTGGGCATATTTGATTGCATTCCTTCCTTCCTTTCCAGGAAGAAGGCATTGAAAACAGTATAATAAAGATATACAAAAAAGGGGAAAAGATTGGTTACAACATGGCAGACTATAGTAGGTACAATCAGTAAATCAGAGCTTTTAAATAATTTCTGGGAGGTGGAAAGCAAATGACACTGTATGGATATAGCTTAGAATAGAGAAAACTATAGTTTAAAATATACATTCTGCAAGTTAACAGAAACAAAAGCAGTAGAGTTCCCAAGAGACTTCAGGCACAGAGGCAGCAGTGAAGAGGTCAGTTGTCCACAGCATGGTGCAGCTGTTACTGAATTTGTCCTCAGAGCTGCCGAAAGAGCTGCTTAAGCAGAGTAGATTTGCTTGGAGAGATCATGGATGGGTATAGGATGGGGAAAGAGGTAGAGCAAATTCTAATAATATACATGGAAACAAAAGAAGGCCACCCCATCTCACTCTTAGAATGAGTCTCTTCTTGAGTTGGTAGTTTGGAGGATCTTGGTCCAGATGGCCACTCTCCCACTATGCACCTATAAATGAAAAAGACTGCATGTCCCCAAGACCCAGCCATTCTATGATATGAATCATTGTAGTCCTTCATTCATAAATATGAAAACATGTTTACCAGACAATTGAGAGGAAACAACAACTTAAAAAAAGAAAGTTCAAGATGAACAAATTAAGTAAATGACCCAGGAGGAAACAGATAATGTGAGGAATAGAACAGAACTATGTTTTTGAATGCTAATGGATATCCTCAGAGACATCCAAAGGGTATTGCAACAATGAAAACCAGAACACAGTGATATTAAAAGGAGCCACTAGAGAATAATAGAGTTCTTGAGAACTTAAAGTGCAATGGCTAAGGTGAAAAATAACATATCAGAAATGACTAAAGACCAAATTTGAAGAAAGGGACGATAAAATGGAAAATAGCTCATAAGACACCAGACCATGGAAAGCAAAAAATATAAATAGGAACATAAAAGATCCAGAAGACACAATAGCTATCTAATAAGTTCTAGAAAGAGAAAGAGACAATTTGGAGGAAGGAATGAAAGAAAGACATTACTCTTCTGTTCAAAAGGGCCACCCAAACAGTATTAGATTAAAAACAAATGTGCTTGACACAGACTCCTGAAATTTAAAAACTTGAAAAATAAAGGTTTTCATGGATGGAGGAACAATAAAATAAGTGAAAAATCAGACTAGCTACAAAGGAATAAGAACTGGATTATGATCAAACTTCTTGGATTTAGAGGAAGTAGAGCAAGGCCTTCAAAGTTCTATGGGGAAATAATTTAGATCCTTGAATTGCCTACCCAGCCTAGATAGGAATCACATGTTAGAACAACTACTTAATACTTGCAAGGTCTCTAGGATTTAAATTTTATGATTCCTTTTGAAATGAATAATAATTTTAAAAACATTATTTGAGGATGTTGAGGATGTTATACCAAAGGGTTTTTCCCCAAGATGGGGAAGCTGAGGCAGAATTAAAAAGCAAATTTTTCCCGGGGAGTAATGTGTGAGTAGAAAAGGAAAGGACACAAGATTGAGTAGGAGTAGCCATCAAGCAATGATGTTGACTTCAGAGATTCTGCCTGCCCCCTTGGTAGCTCCAGAGCAAAGATTTCCCTTTAGAGGAGTCCTGAATTAGGCAGAAATGATTTGGCTCTTATACCACTGCCTTGCTCAGTCATTGGCCAGAGACTGATTATCATCAGAGGATCCTGTAGACTGTCAGTTAACTGTGCTTCTTGCAGCTGGGCAATGAGTCCTTTCCTGAAAGGCAGTCTAGCAGTATACCTCTGTATCTGCCACAGATGTACTTTGGCAAAACAAAGTGAAAATCCAAGAAAGAGTAATACACATGATTTAAGACAAAAGGAAACCAACTCAGGAACTCAAAATAAACCTCAGGTTGACAGTGCTACAGTTTGAATGTTTTTGTCCCCTTAAATATTCATGTGTTTAATGCTTGGTCACCAGGGTGGTAGGTGGTATTGGGAGGTAGTAGTGAGACCTTTAAGTGATAGGGCCGTGAGGGAGGTCCTTAGGTCCTGAGGCATGCCCTTGGAAGGAATTATGGGACACCTTTCTCTCTCTGACATCATGTCCAGGGATGTGATCCTCCTTCCACAGTCACAATTGTTCTGTCATTTGCCATGGTTGACATTGCCAGAGACTATACCATGCTGTTTGGACTGTCAGTCTCCAATACTGAGAGCTTAATCAACATCTTTTCTTTATCAACTTTCCTGTCTCAGGAATTTCATCATAGTAGCAAGTTCTGATGAATATAACAATGATGCCATATGTTAAGGAAACAAGACTGTGTGTGTGTGTGTGTGTGTGTGTGTGTACACATGTGGGTACACACAAATCAGAGGGCTCTGGGAAGATTATCTTTTAAGAAGAAAATGAATTCTTTTACAATAGCAAATATGATTAAGGACCTGGAAAACCTCACAGATACTAAAAAATAAAAAAGTCATATGTTACTTTTCTCAGACAGATACTTGGGAACTTCTAAAAAATACAAAAAGAAAATTAAAATATTGCCCAAATGTAAAGCAAATTGTGGTGTGACTCAATTTTTTTTTTATTGTAAACAAGTGTGGTACAACTTGTTTCTTTGTTTGTACATGAAGTAGAGGCATACCATTTGTGTAATCATACATTTACATAAGGTAATGGTGTTTGATTCATTGTTATTTTTTCCTCCCCCCCCACCTACCCCTATTTTCCCTCTATACAGTTCCTCCTTCCTCTATTCTTGCCTCCCTCCCACCCCCCATTATGTAACATCATCTGCGTATCAGCGGGATCATTCGTCCTTTGGTCTTTTGAGATTGTCTTATCTCACTTAGCATGATATTCTCCAATTTCATCCATTTGTCTGCAAATACCATAATTTTATTATTCCTTATGGCTTAGAAATAGTCCATTGTATATATATATACCACAGTTTCTTTATCCATTCATCAATTGAAGGGCATCTAGGTTGGTTCCACAATCTGGTTATTGTGAATTGAGCAGCTATGAACATTGATGCGGCTGTATCTCTGTAGTATGCTGATTTTAAGTCCTTTGGGTATAGGCCAAGGAGTGGGATAGCTGGGTCAAATGGTGGGTCCATTCCAAGTTTTCTAAGGAATCTCCACACTGCTTTCCAGAGTGGCTGCACTAATTTGCAACCCCACCAGCAATGTATGAGTGTAACTTTTTCCCCACATCCTCGGCGATGTGGCTCAATTTTGAGAAATCAAGGGCACATGTTATGAATTGAACTATATCAGTCCCCTCTACACATACACATAAATTCATTTACCAAAGATCTAACCTCTGGTACCTCAGAATGTGACTATATTTGGCAATAGAGTATTTAAAGAGGTACTTAAGTTAAAATGGGGTCATTAGGGTGGTCCTTAATCCAGTATGGCTGATATCCTTTTAAAAAGAGGAGATCAGGAGGTAGATATGCACAGTGAGGTGGCCATGTGAAGACCTGGAGAGACAACACCCATCTGCAAACCAAGAACAGAAGTCTCAGAAGAAATCAAATCTGCTGATATCTTGTTCTTAGACTTCAAGTTTCTGAAACTGTGAGAAAATAATTTCCGGTTGTTAAAACCACTCAATCTGCAGCATTTTGTTACAGTAGCCCTAGCAAACTAATATAGGGATTGTGAGGAAAGAGAAATTTGCACTTTTTTCATTCTTTGATTTTTGGGTAACCATATGCAAGTTGTTCCATATAACACATGTGGAGTGATAATTATTACCTAATCTAGACATCTAATAAAAATTACTTAAAAGTGAAAGAACTGGTGCCCAAAGATGTGAAATAACTCACATCAGGTAACAGAGTTGAGGAGTGACAGAGGCAATTTCAAATCTCCTCAGTCACAGCCAGGACCAAACACTCATACATTGCTGGTGGGGTTGCAAATTAGTGCAGCCACTCTGGAAAGCAGTGTTTGGTCTCCCTGTCCCCATTTGGACACTTAGGTTAGGGAAACTGGACTAATGACCTTGGGAGGAAGATTGTTGAAAGGCAGCTTCTGATGCCAGGTCAGACAATAACCAAGACATTCTGGGATTAGCAAAGTGTTCCTTTTATTAACACATATGCTATTTGTCACCTCTAAAACCCAAAAGTCAAATCCCCACAATGGTTCTCTGGGGAACCATTTGTTATCACAAATTGTGATAACACAATTTGTTATCAATGGTTCTCTGAGGAAATACACCAAGACTCTATGATATCTCAAGACACAAACCATTGTTCAACTTGAAAAACTATCTTACACATATGCATACTAAAGAGCTTTCCAGTTTTTCCTACAAGCTGAGGAAACCTTTTTACAGATCAGGAAACTATCCAGAAAGATTAAATAATTTGTTCAGAAAGATCACCCAGGTTGGGGAATTAGGGCTGAGCTCAGGTTTGGATATTCCATGTTCATGGCTTTGTCTATTTTCGTACTGTCTCCAAAAAGGATGTTTGTGAGAAACCACAGAGAATATTTCCAAGATCAGAAAGGGAACCAGACACACCGAGGTCGGATGCCATTGCTGAGCCCACCCACCCTCACAACGAGGACGGAGGACGGTAGCTGAGCCTGCCCTCCTGCCCCCCTACTGCTGAGGGACACTGCACCTGCCTCCGTGCTGACTCAGTGCACCCTCACTGGGAATCCCCAGCTTCTGTGGAGGCTAGTGCAGGCATTTTGAATTATTCCTGAGGGTGTGGCCACCATTATTGGAAGTGCGACTCCCTTCCTGAGACACCTACAGGAGACTGGAGGCCCTTTGACAGGTACCTCTATTTACTCACTTACAGCCTACACCCTTCCCCATCCTCTTGTTCACAACTAGAAATACTGTAAATAGTAATCAAACTGATCCTGTTTATTTTAAAAATGTTAAAATCTTTATAGGTGCTCTCTGGTTCAGGGCTGCATTTTCTCTGTATTGGGTGCTACTGGTATTGATCTCCCCTTCAAAGGAGAGGTAGTGGAAAACTGCAGGTTCATAATAAGCCTGCAAGGGGGGAACTTCAGTATCCCTAATCTTCACTGCTAGAGGGGAATATATAGAAACAGTGGAAGAAAGTGTCCCTTACAAACCAAGATGCTATTGTGAGAGAATCCAATGACAGCATGGCAATAGAAATGACAGAAAAAGAGTTTAGAATCTGCATACTTAAAATTATCCATGAAGCAAAAGACGAGATAAGAGAGCAAATGCAGGCAATGCCTGACCATTCCAGTAAACAGTTAAAAGAGCAGATGCAGGAAGCAAAAGAACACTTCAATAAAGAGATAGAGATTCTGAAAAAAACCAAACAAATACTTGAAATGAAAGAAATGATAAACCAAATTAAAAACTCAATAGAAAGCATCACCAACAGAATAGATCTCATGGAAGTCAGAATATCAGACAATGAAGACAAAATATTTAATTGAAAATAAAGTTGAACAAACTGAGAGGATGTTAAGAAATCTTGAATGGAACCTCCAAGAATTATGGGCTATCATAAAAAGACCGAATTTAAGAATTATCAGGATTGAGGAAGGCACAGAGATACAAACCAAAGGTATGAACAACCTGTTCAATGAAATAATATCAGAAAATTTCCCAAATCTGAAAAATGAAATGGAAAATCAAATACAAGAGGCTTACAGAACATCAGGTGCACAAAATTACAACAGATCCACACCAAGACACATTATAATGAAAATACCTCACATACAAAATGTAGGATTTTAAAGGCTGCGAGAGAAAAGCATCAGAGTACATATAAGGGGAAACCAATATGGATATCAGCAGATTTCTCAGCCCAGACTCTAAAAGCAAGAAGGGCCTGGAACAAAATATTTCAAGCTCTGAAAGAACACAGATGCTAACCAAGAATCCTACCCAGCAAAACTAACCTTTAGATTTGACAATGAAATAAAATCTTTCTGTGATAAACAAAAGTTAAAAGAATTTACAAATAGAAAGCTTGCCCTGCAGAACATTCTCAGCAAAATATTTATGAGGAGGAAGTGAAAAGCAACAATACAAGTCAGCATAGGGAGGAACTACCCTAAAGGAAAAGCCAATCAAAGGAGAAAACAAGTCAAGTAAAAAACCAAAAATAAGCCAAAATAACCAGGAATACAAATCATATCTCAATAATAACCCTGAATGTCAATGGACTAAACTCAATAATCAAAAGACATAGACTGGTAGATTGGATTAAAAAGAAAGACCCAACAATATGCTGCCTTCAAGAGACTCATCTCATAGAAAAAGATATCCACAGACTAAAGGTGAAAGGATGGGGAAAAACATACCATGCACATGGACCCAGTAAAAAAGCAGAGTTTCTCCATCCTCATATCAGATAAAGTGAACTTCGAACCTAAGTTAGTCAGAAGGGATAAAAAAGGACATTTCATACTGCTTAAGGGAAACATAAAACAGCAAGATACAACAATTTTAAATATTTATGCCCCGAACAATGGAGCATCTATGTATATCAAACAAACCCTTCTCAATTTTAAGAATCAAATAGACCATAACACATTAATAGTGGGGGACTTTAACACACCACTCTCACCACTGGATAGAGCCTCCAAACAAAAACTGAACAAAGAAACTATAGAACTAAATAATACAATAAATGATATAGACTTAATGGACATTTACAGAGTATTTCATCCATCATCAAGCAAATATACTTTCTTCTCAGCAGCTCATGGATCCTTCTCCAAAATAGACCATATGCTATGCCACAAAGAAGCCATTAGTAAATACACATTCACAAAAAAGAGAGAGATCCTACCTTGTATCCTATCAGACCATAATGGAATGCAGTTAGAAATGAACAATAAAATAACAAACAAAAACTACTTATACACCTGGAGACTAAATAATATGCTATTGAATGATGCAATGATAACAGAAGACATCAAGGAAGAAATTTTTAAAAATTCTTAAAGGTAAATGAGAACAATGATACAACATATCAAAATCTCTGGGACACTGAAAGCAGTACTAAGAGGAAAATTTATTGCATTGAGTTCATACATTAAAAAAATAAAAAGTCAACAACTAAATGACCTAACATTACATCTTAAAGCCCTAGAAAAAGAAGAACAGATCAACACGAAAAATAGTAGAAGACAGGAAATATTAAAATCAGAACTGAAATCAATGAAATTGAAACAAGAGAAACAATTCAAAAAATTGACAAAACAAAAAGTTGGTTCTTTGAAAAAGTAAACAAAATTGATAAACCCCTAGCCACACTAACGAAGAGGAGAGAGAAAACTCGAATTACTAGAATTCTTGATGAAAAAGGAAAGATCACGACAGACACCATTGAAACATGTAACATAATTAGAAGCTACTTTGAAAATATATACTCCAACAAAATAGAAAATACTGAAGATATTGACAAATTTTTAGAGATATATGATCCTCCCAGACTGAATCAGGAAGACGTACACAATCTAAACAGATCAATTTCAAGCACCAAAATAGAAGAAGCCATCAAAAGTCTACCAACCAAGAAAAGCCCAGGACCAGATGGATTCTCAGCTGAATTCTACAAGACCTTTAAAGAAGAACTGATACCAATACTCCTCAAAGTATTCCAAGAAATAGAAAAGGAGGGAACTCTTCCAAATTCATTCTATGAGGCTAGTATCACTCTGATACCAAAACCAGACAAAGACACACCAGGAAAGAAAACTTTAGACCAAAATCCCTGATGAACATAGATGCAAAAATCCTTAATAAAATACTGGCAAAGCACATACAAAAATATATTTAAAAGGATAGTGCACCATAATCATGTAGGGTTTATCCCAAGGATGCAAGGTTGGTTCAACATCTGGAAATCAATAAATGTAATTTATCACATCAATAGACTTAAAGTTAAGAATCACATGATTATTTCAATAGATGCTGAGAAAGCATTTGATAAAATACAGCACCACTTCATGCTTAAAACACTAGAAAAAATAGGAATAGTAGGAAATATCCCAACATTATAAAGGCTATCTATGCTAAGACCACAACCAACATCATTCTTAATGGAGAAAAACTGAAAGCATTCCCTCTAAAAACTGGAACAAGATAGGGATGCCCTCTTTCGCCACTTCTATTCAACATTGTCCTTGAAACTCTAGCCAGAGCAATTAGACAGACCAAAGAAATTAAAGGGATACAAATAGGAAAAGAAGAACTAAAGCTGTCACTATTTGCTGATGACATGATCCTATATTTAGAAGATCTAAAAACAACTCCACTAAAAAACTTCTAGAACTAATAAATGAATTCAGCAAAGTAGCAGGATATAAAATCAATACATGTAAATCTAATGCATTTCTATTCATAAGTGATGAATCCTCTGAAAGAGAAATTAGGAAAAACACTCCATTCACAATAGCCTCAAAAAAATACTTGGGAATTAATCTAACAAAAGAAGTGAAAGACCTCTACAATGAAAACTACAGAACTTTAAAGAAAGAAATTGAAGAAACCTTCAAAGATGGAAAGGTCTCCCATGTTCTTGGATAAGAAGAATTAACATTGTCAAAATGGCCATTCTACCAAAGGCACTATACAGATTCAATGCAATTCCAATTAAAATCCCAATGACATTCCTCATAGAAACAGAGAAAGCAATCATGAACTTCATCTGGAAGAACAAGGGACCTTGAATAGCCAAAACAATCATGAGTAGAAAAAAGTGAAACAGGAGGTACCACAATACCAGACATTAAACTATACTACAGAGGTAGTAACAAAAACAGCATGGTACTGGCACCAAAATAGACAGGCAGACCAATGGTACAGAATAGAAGACACAGACACAAAACCACATAAATACAGTCACCTCATACTAGACAAAGGAGCCAAAAACATACAATAGAGAAAAGATAGCCTGTTCAACAAATGGTGCTGAGAAAACTGGAAATCCATATGCAGTAAAATGAAATTAAACCTCTAACTCTTACCCTGCACAAAACTCAACTCAAAGTAGATCAAAGACATAGGAATTAGACCAGAGACCCTGCACCTAATAGAAAACAAAGTAGACCTGAATCTTCATTGTGTTGGCTTAGGATCAGACTTCCTCAACAAGACTCCCAAAGCACAAGAAACCAAAGCAGAATCAATAAATGGGATAGACTCAAACTAAAAAACTTTTTCTCAGCAAAGGATACATACAATCACGAATGTGAAGAGAGAGCCTACAGAGTGGGAGAAAATCATTTCCACACGTACTTCAGATAGAGCACTTATCTTTGAAATTTATAAAGAACTTACAAAACTTTATACCAAAAATACAAAGAACCAAATTAATAAATGAGTCAAGGAACTGGACAGACACTACAAAAGAAGACATACAGGCAATTAATAAATACATGAAAAAGTGTTCAACATCTCTAGTAATTAGAGAAATGCAAATTAAAACAGCTCTAAGATTTCATCTTTCTCCAATTAGAATGACTATTATCAAGAACACAAACAATAATAGATGTTGTCGTGGATATGGGGAAAAAGGCACACCTTTACCTTGCTGGTGGAGTTGCAAATTGGTGCAGCCACTCTGGAAAGCAGTGTGGAGAATCCTCAGAAAACTTGGAATGGACCCACCTTTTGACCCAGTTATCCCACTCCTCGGTTTATAGCCAAAGGACTTAAAATCAGCCTACTGATTTTAAGCCACATCAATGTTTATAGCAGCTCAATTCACAATAGTTAGATTGTGGAACCAACCTAGATGCCCTTCAACAGATGACTGGATAAAGAAATTGTGGTATATATACAAAATGGAATATTATTCAGCCATAAAGAAGAATAATATTATGGCATTTGCAAATAAATGGATGGAATTGGAGAATATCATGCTAAGTGAAATAAGCCAAGCCCAAAAAACCAAAAGCCGAATGTTTTCCCTGATAAGTGGAGAATGATATATAATGAGGGTGGGGGGGTGGGGAGTGAGAGAAGAATGGGGGAACTTTAGATTATGTAGAAGAAAATGAGGGGGGGTATGAAAAATGGTGGAATGAGACAGACACCCTATGTACATGTATGATTTCACGAAAGGTATGAATCTACATCATATACAACCGTAGAAACGAAATGATGTACCCCATTTGTGTACAATGAATCAAAATGCAGTCTGTAAAAAATTAAAAGATAAAGAAAAAAAAAAAAGAAAGGGAACCATTCTGTGGAATTCTAGGGTAAATCAGTTGCTTCCCATTACTCACAGAGTTAGCTTCTATACGATCCCTGCAAACAGTGATTTAATGAGTGCTAACCCATTGCTTCCAGGAGAAATACAGGGTTAGTTTTCTGTAAGCCTATGGTTACATTTTCATCAACCAATCAATTCATAACCTTGTTTTCTGTGTGTTTCTGTTTAAGGACACCTGATTTAATATATATTGCTGATTTGTTAATCTTGAGTTCCTTGCCAACAGCACTGCCTGAAGGAAGCTTATCTGATGAACACGTTTTCTTCGTAAGGTTTCTTGCATCACAACCTCTGGTGCTTAGGAGCACTAGGCAGTGCTTTAGCATGATGCTTGGGGCCATTTTAAAAAACAAAATCAACAAAACACGCAAAAATGCAAAACACAAGGCACTGAATAGACCATGTAAAAGAATTTACAATAAGAGATCTGAAGCAAGAAGGCAAAGGATTGCCTTGTTCAAATTCAGCTGGGGACTTGTACACTGGGTGGTTCACAGATTTTGCATGTTTTCAAATTAACAAGAAAGTGCCATATTGGTTTCAGGTCTACATATAAATTTTAGAGGGTAGGTGAAGGGGTTCAGAAGTTGCAACCCCAAATTATGTGACTTTGACATATTGTCTACTTTGAGTCGAGGCACCTGAGAAACAACAGAGGTAGGAAAGGCTCTCTAACATTCCATTCATTCTAACGTTCCACCGAAAACCAGGTCACAAAATTTCACATAAGAAAGGTGTCCTTACTTTACCAGGAAGAAAGGAGCATTCTCATCCCTGGAGACTGGGAGCTGTACCGAGGTGGACCTGAACAAACCAACCTAATAAACTAAGACTTATTTTCCTTTAGTTTCCCCCATATATTTCCTAGTCACCTTCCACAATTTACTGACCCTGGCCTTAGCCGCTTTGTCTTGTCACATCTCCACAACTTATCATTCTTTATTTAAAAAGGCATGCAAGCTCTTGGGCCTAATGTCTTCTTCAAGTCTTCATTTTTCTTATGAATATGCCCATGTACATGAAAATATTAAATAAAACTTGTATGTTACTGTCTTATGTTAATTTAATTCTCAGGCCCAGCCATAGAACCTGAGAATAGAAGGAAGTTCTTCTTCCCATAGAGAAAGTTTGTTTTCTCTTACATAGGCACAGCCACAAATATGGAATCTGAATAATGAATATTGACTGTATTATTAAACCGAACTAAATCCTGAATTATATACCAAGTTACTATATCAAAAGATCTTCATTCAAGAGACCAATCCCCAGCCCCTTCCCCCTTTAAGGAGATTGACAGGAGCCATTTGTATTGTACGGAGATGGCGAGACCCACCCATCCAATTCCTAGGGCTCCATAAGACTCTGCAAGCTCACTTGCAGTCTTTCACTCAGGTAAAGTGAGAATAACACTGTTTGTTACACATCTTTCCCAAAGATCTGATTGGGGATGGGAGGAGGATGTTGCAGAGAGATTTTCTTCAGAAACATTTAATCCTTTACCAAATATTAATTTAACACTTGCTATGTACTAGGCACAAGTGTATTCTAGAGCTGGGGATAAAACAAGATAGATATAAATCCCTAACCTGATGAAGCACATATTCTGGAGAGGCAGATAGACAATGAATAACAATAAATAATGTATATATTAGGCTCCACAGAGGTGAAGGCCAAAGAAAAAAGAAAACACAGTAGATCCAGTGTGTGGAGAAGACTATGCTTCTCACAATGGCAAACTGACATGACCAGAAGCAAAATAAATCACTATGGAATATACACATGTGTATACACACACACACACACACACACACACACACACACACACACAAACAAGCAAACACATGCACACACATATATTCATACGTACATGCGCACATTCTTTAAAGGGCAGTAAATAGTAATTAGTTCCTTAAGAAAATGTTGAAATTTGCCAGGCTGTATTTCCTTTGTACTATGAAGAAATAATAAAAGATTGCTAATTTAGTAGTCTGACAGAAGGAAGCTATATTTTTTCTAAAGGAGCTTCACAATTGTACCTTCTTTTGTACAATGGAGAAATTGGATATAATTTTACTTTTATTATGAATAGATAACATTTAAATCATGAAAAGATTTTACATCTCATTGTTGACAGGTATTGAAATACCTTATTTTTATATATAATAGCAATGTTCTCATCCCAATTTTGTGGACTCTGAATAATAGACTGTATTAACTTGGATTTATAGGCCTACAGTATTCACTTCAAGTGGGGGAGGAACTAGTTAGAATATATTGAATGTAAATACTATTTTTCACATTAAATAAGCAGTTGTATCTGACTTCAAAGAATTTAATGTGTCTTAGGGCACGAGGGTGATATAGTACTTAAGCAGATAGACTTTAGAACCAAATTACAGAAGTCCAAATGCTGGCTCTCCTATTATTAACTATGGGTTAAACAATGGCTCTCTGCTCCTGAAATTTTCCCATTTGTGAAATGGGAAATCATAATAGTACTGATCTCAGAGGGTCGCTGTGAAGATCACATGAGTCAACTTACATGAGACTTCTGGAGTAGTACCTGGCTCATAGTAAGTACCCTATGTTGGCTATTTAAAAATATGTTTAAAGACTTTCTTGGCGCTATCTAAAGATCCTTGAAAATTTTGGTAGAACTCCATGTAACAAAATTTTAAAATCATGGTTGTATATCTAATTTTATGTTAATTATCTATCTACTTTTGGTTCTGGGTGTGGAACCCAGGGCCTTGGACATGCTAACCATGTGCTCTAGACCTGAACCACACCCCCACCCCATAACTGTTTATGAATATCAACCACTCTAAAATTCCTTGCAAAACTAAACAATCCAATGTTTCACTCACTGGATTGATGTTGCAGCTATTGGTTGGTCAGACAAGAGAAAATCGCAAAGACCTTTCTACAAAGACAGCAAAGATTCGCCAAGTAAGGAGGTACTTCAGAGAGTGGGGGCAGGAAGAGGAAGAGGAAGACATCTCCTGATTTACTCTTCAGGAAGTCACTGGAAATAAAGTAAGGAAGATTCCCTAGTCCTCCAGTCTCCTCAAACTACAAAGGGCAGTTGATGGAATGGGCCATGTTACTTAATATTCCTATTTTAGTTTCTTAGTCTGAAAAATAAGGACTGATGATGGTGATAGTACTTGTCTTTTAAAGGTTTTTAGGAGTATTAAGTTAATCAATATAAAGCTGTTAAACTCAGATGTTAAACACTCACTATTAACTATTAATCATTCAGAAGATTTGTCTTAAATTTATGAATGAATGAATCATCTTTTAAATACAAATAAATACATCTATGATCCTAAAGTCAACATTCTCAAATCCTTTATTTTGAGGGATAGAATGTGGTAGAAAGAGGTAAGAGAGCAAGCTAAGAAATGCAAGAGATAAACAGGAAAAAGAATAATTTTATTTACCATTAAAACTTTATCCTCCAAGTCAAAATAGCATGTATTTTTTTTATTTTGAAAGCTAAAAATTTTATTCCTAGCAAGTTACATATTAATTAAAAAAATAATTTCCATGTTGTGTCAGTTTTTTTATTGCTGTGACATAGATACCTGAGAAAACAACTTAAAAGAGGAAGAATTTATTTTGGTTCATAGTTTTAGAGGTTTCAGTTCCTGGTTGACGGGTTCCATTGCTTTGTGCCTCAGGCAAAGCAGAACATTAGGGCAGAAGGGCATGATGGGTGAAAACTGCTCATCTGTTGGGGCTGGGGACAACATATACCTTTCCAGGGTGTGCCTACAGTGACCTACTTCTTCCAAGTAGGCCCAGTCTCCTACAGTTTCCACCACCTCCCAGTAGTCCTTTAAATTATGAACCCATCGATGAATCCATTAATGTGATCAGAGTCCTCATGATCACTTCCCCAAAACTCCACCTTGAACATTCTTTTATTACTTTTAAACCTAGGTTGTCTCTAAAGTTTTGCTTCTAAAATTATAACAAATGCTCCTGAAAATGCCAGTTTGAAAACTAGTTAATACTATGCATGCCCAGACCATTTTCCTTAATTTGAGAAAATGTTGGAGTTTCATCCCCAAAGGGAAAATCTGCACTACAAATACCCCCAATAGTTCAACATCTCTAGCAATTAGAGAAATGCACATCAAAACTACTCTTAAGATTTAATCTTAACTCCAATCAGAATGACAATTATCAGGAATACAAGCAATAACAAATGTTGGCAAGGATGTGGGGAAAAGGTACACTCATATATTGCTGGTGGAAATGCAAACTGGTGCAACCATTATGGAAAGCAGTATGGATATTCCTCAGAAAACTTGGAATGGAACCATCATTTGACCCAGTTATCCCACTCTTCCAGTTTATACTCAAAGGACTTAAAATCAGCATACTACAGTGCAGCCACATCAATGTTTATGGCAGCTCAGCTCACAATAGCTAAACTATGGAACCAGCTTAGGTGCCCTTCAACACATGAATGGCTAAAGAAAATATGATGTACACACACACACACACACACAATGGAATATTACTCAAATTTAAAGAAGAATGGAATTATGGTATTTGCTGGTAAATGGGGGAGTTGGAAAATATCATGCTAAGTGAAATAAGCCAAACCAAAAAACCAAAGGCAGAATGTTTTCCCTGCATATGCTAATTCACGATAAGTGGGGGGCAATAGGGAAGAAGAGTTACTTTAGGTAGAGGGGAATGAAGGGAGGGGAAGGAGTATGGGGGTAGGAAGGATAGTAGTATGAAACACATTACCTCATGTACATATATGATTGTATGATCAATGTGGTCCTACAAGATGTATAATCAGAAAAATGAGAATTTATACTCCATTTATGTATGATTTATCAAAATGCACAAATGTATTCTACTGTCATGTATAACTAATTAAAACAAAATTTTAAAAGGAAAGAGTTATTATAGATATAAACTTTGAGAAGATAAAGATCTTCTTAAGAAGTCAGGAGTGGGAATATTTGGGTATCAGAACATATCAAAAGTAAAAGAAATATCCCTGATGAGTAGGCCTTCTTTTCCTGACCCTGGAAATGAGGGTGTGCCTGGTTGCACATCACTGGAGAAGCCCATGATCTGATTTTCAGCAATCAGAAAACTCAGTTGGCAGCCCAGCAGTGAGCAGGATGTGTTAACAGATGTCCTATAACTGCTGATTTCATTCTAGGAATTTAATTTGGCTTCTTGGGGACAGCCCTGGAACGGCATGATAATTCCAGAAAGTGGTGTCACACTTACCCATTCATTTGGCACTAAGCAGGTTTAGATCTCCTTTTGGAGAAAGGCATTTCTCAGAAATGGCATATGGTGAGAATTAATCAATTAACCAACAGGTAGCTATTTATTAGTTTCCTAGTTTGTGGGAAAGGCAGAGATAAACTCTGACTTTAAAATGCAGCTCTGGAAAATACTAATTTGTCATCTATAATGTGGCAATAACTTTTCAGAGTGCAGTTACATAGGACTCGATCTCAATTTCTGAGCATTTTCAGTTAACCACTCAGGAAGCGAATACAGGTGAATGTTACTCAGGTGCTCAGGAGATCTTCAGACTGGAAAAAAAAATGGTTTTGGAGAAGAGGACTTAGGTTTCTCCAGCAAAAGTTTTTCTCTGTTTGGAGAAGCGTGGTATTTCTGGAAATGGACATTTGCCTTTATATAGATGAGGGGTGAGGATGCTGAAATAGCTGAAAAAGGTAACTATAATCAAGTGAATGAAGTGGAGTGACAATGGAACTCTCTTTTCCATCTTCCCAGTCTTCATTTCTAGAGTATTTCATGTAAAATATTAATATGCAAAAATTAATTAATTAAAAATTAATTAATATGCTAAACCTCTGTAAAAATAACAGGCTCTAGCAGCTTTTACACTTCTAGTAGGTAGGAATTTCTCTTTTCTACAACATAGGTTAAACACTTATTCATTTAACAAATATTCCCTGACCACCTACCATGTGATAGGCACAAAAGATAGGCAAAAATCCTCGGCTTCTGGCGTGAGAATCAGACAATGATCAAAATAGAAAAGGATTTTAGTGAAATGTGCTAAGGAGAAAAAGTAGAGAACAGGAAACGAGGGCGGTCACAGTTCTACACATGGGAAGATCTTAAGAGAAATTTGAGAAAAGAGATAATGCACTTTGAAATCTAAAAACATTGAACTTATAGAAGTAGAATAAAATGGTCTCTTTATGCTCCGCATATTATATGTTCTAAATTAATCTCTGACTCAGAGCTGCAGTTTAACAGAGTAGCAAGAAATTTCATCTCAGTCAGGTTCTGAGCCCCTTCTCTTCCTAGGGTTGTGAGAACCTACAGGAGTTCATGTCTTAGTCCTCCAGTGAGTTTCCAGGGCTCATTTTGCTCTAGGCTGGTAGCTCCTGAGGACTGTCTAATCTTATGTGGTTCTTTGAGGGGCCAGCTCTTTTGTTAGGGCTATGAAACCATAGCTTAATTTTGTCACTTGGGCATCCAAGTGCCACCCCATGGTAGTAGTTCTCCCCTGGGGGGACACAAACCTAGGCTACTCTAGGAACGCCCCTGAATTCTCAAACCCATCTCAATTTGGAGGACCCTCACAATGGGGCCACTTCTCCTTCTCAAATTTCATCAGGCACTTTCTAACAGTCTTCTAAAGGCCTGGCCTCCCAGACAGAAGCCCGGATGGAAGAGGACATTGTTCTGAATGAAATAAACTAGGCACAGAAGGTCAAATGTCACATGATCTCATTTGTATGTGGAATCTTGAAATACCGAGCTCATAGAAGCAGAGAGTTGAATGGTGATTATCAGAGCTGGGGGGTTGGGGAGATGTTGGTTAAAGGATTTAAAAAAAATAAAAGTCTGGTGTTTATTTTCAGGTCTCTGGTTATCTTTGTTTTGAACCCAAAAATGGTGCCTGCAACAAAGAACAACCTTTAATATGATACTCAAAATAAGGAGCTTCATTCCTTTTAGTTTCCTAAAGAGAACAAAACAAAATGAATGTCTCAATACATTAAAATAACCTTGTCAATACATTCAAATATCAAATGTGGTCTCTATAAATTGTTTGCCAATATACTCAGAGAATTGTCAGAATAACATATTTGTACCCCCTTTGCTTATTAACATTGTGACTCTCTGTGCTGGAAATCGGGGTGGGGAGATATTCCTCTAATGGTGTTCTGTCATGTTTCCCATCTCTCCCTCCACCACCAGCTGACGTAGATTCATAACAGACCAGTTCATCAAAGAGACCAGTAAGCAAGGCATAGAGGTGACAATGGGGAACAAGAGATCAGGAGACAGAAACAGAAATGTCAGATGGAGGAAAGGTGGAAGTGAGAAAGGGGAGGACAGGGAAGGAAATGTATTGAGAAATAAGGGAGAGAAGGGACAAAGGAGAAGATGAAGTTAAATAGACTGAGAATGAGGGTTGGAAAATGAAATACTGAAGAGAGACAATGAAGAAACAAGTGAGGTGCACCAACTATGTTAAAATTATGCAGTTCTGGAGGTCAGAAGTGGGACACAGGCCCAAATCCAGGAATTGGCAGAACTTTCTTACTGGAGGCTCCATGGGGAACCCTCTTCCTTGAACATGCCAGCTTCTAGAGCTGTCTACATTTCTTGGTTCATGCTCCCTTCCTCCATCTTCAAAGCACCCCTGAGGTTCAAATTTCATCACACTATTCTTCTGCACCACTTCCCTGCCACCACCTCCTCCCTCCATACATCAGGAAAGGTTCTCTACTTTTAAGGATTCATGGGATTACATTGGTCTGCCTGGATAATACAGGAAAATCTCCCCTTTTCAAGGTCCATAAAATCATATCTGCCTAGCCTCTTTTGCTATAAAAGATGACACATTCACAGGTGCTGGGAATCAGGACACGTACATCATTCAGGGCCACTGCTGTGCCTCTCACAGAGGTCATGCAGGCTTCGTTGAAATCCTCTCTGTTAGTCAAAGAATCAGGTAGTGCACTATTAGGGGAGCCCAATTCCAGTCTTGGCCATGTCTACATACCATTTGAAATGTGGAAATAGAATGTATTTCCCAAAAAGTCAAGGTAAACATTTTGGTAAGCATAAATGCATACATGTCCTTTTATTATGTTCTAATATAAGACGGCAGGAAAATAAATGGATGACTTATGAAACCTTATATGAAATCTCCCCACTCTGGTAGCATGGTGCCCAGGATTAGGGAGGAGCCACTAAAGTGGCCTCTTTGTCCGACTCTGTGTGACCATTGATGAGGCTCATGATTACCATAACCCTTCTGTCCTTGACTCTTCTCTGCTGAATGACTACAGGTGATTCCAGATGGCAACTTCTGCTGGCTTCCAAAAGATGCTTAAGCAGCCCCACCTCAGATGAAGAACCCATCTTAGTTTCTTTGTGGTTGAGGGGAATTCTGTGGAATTCAATTCCTCCTTCATAGGTATTCAGGTGCTTGTGTTTGCTACACATCATTGTAACCAGAAACTGACCTCCTGTGGAGAATATTGGCCAGACCCTTCTGGATTCAATCCCATAATATGTTTCTGATTCTGATTCATGCCCTGTTCTCTTCTTAACAATTCTTAGATCAGCTCCCTGGGCAAGCTGAAAGTGAAAGTTTAAAAATCCCCATGTGAGAATGAAAAAGGAGATCTGGGAGGGAAAGAGAAGGTGAGCTTTGTAATTTATAAGTTGCTATTCAAAAATAAGGCTGATCTTTGCTTCCAGAGAAGACAGGAAGAAATGTAGTGGCTCAAATTATCCACAGATTGGGCTATTGTGCCCGTTTCTTCCTCCAAATGCAAAGTAACATTTGTTGAGTACAGAGTTCCAAGCAAGCACTTGCTAGCTATTGGGGCTATTAATACTAAGTATTTTCATGGGTCTTATTGGATGAGAGAGTTTATATGCATAAGAAGTTGCATTATGTTTATATCAACATATCCAAATTCATGCAAAATTTTACTTCTGTTACATTGTTACTTGATTTTTTAGAAGTTCTTTTACCTCAGCTACTTCATCTGGTCTCAACAGCAACACTGAGAGTGGTCAATGCAGATATGAAATCAGAGTCATAGAGAAATTATTTATCTTAGTCTCACCTCACTTGGTCCCAGGCCTAATTGAGTGCTGAGGATAGAATCAAGTTTCTTAACTTTAAAACCAATACTCTTTCTACTTGATTATGTAGAAAAAAATCCAGTAATTCAAGAGTTTGAGCAGAGTTTTAATGACTTCAGAACTGTCAGAGCTATAACACTAATTTTCACTTAAAATATATATTTAACAGCATTTGACCATAATTTGGTGGTAAGGAAAATATGAAACAAAGAAAAAAGATAGCATTTCATGCAATATTATATAAAAATATAACAAGATCTTGAAAATGCAATATTATATAAAGAATTAAGAAAGACTCAGAAAAAAAATTTTTTTTGCTGCTGTACTATTTTAAAACAGTACATGGTTTCTACCACATGATGAATGTAAGAATCAAACAAGCAAATGCAGAGACAACTTCTGAGAGTTCAAATTGCCCAACATGCACAGAGCTACACATTTTCTGGTCAGTATAATTAATTCCACCAAAAATAGGATGATATGCCTTTAAATGAATTAAACTGTAGAATTTATAATTCTACCCCATTACCTCATGTGTTTCTTTTCCTTAGTGTGACCAATCTGAGCCAGTTATACAAAAATTATTTTACTGAAAAATACCCAACACTGGTGCTGGTTCAGATTCAGAATGATTTTCTGGATCATTTATAAGATTCGAACAGATTGAAGTTTCTGTTTGTTTTTAAAGTCAACCTAAAGGCACATAAAAAAACCTGTTTCTTCCTTGTTTTACTTGCTGATTTTCAATAAGAGTCAATTTTTAACCTTCCAAAAATATACTTTCAAACAATGTGATTTGTCTTCTAAAATCTAATCATCTCTTCCTGACTCTTGAAATATTTCTGTAACCATGTTGAATATTAACAAAGAGCTCCACATACAAAAAAAATTTCCCCTCAATTCTTCTATGTCTTTTGCTGATATCTGTGGTGGATATCAACATTGCATTTGGTTAAGTAGATGGAAAGTGGCTTCTGTTTTGGAATCCTACTTTAGTCTGTAGGTATGAATTCTGGCTCAGTTAAGGGACAGGCTGGTATAGACTGTCCAATGCCACTGTCTTACTACATTTAAGGAGCATAAAATGAGTCTTCCAGGTCTTTATTCATCAAAATTGAATGTCTCATTAGGAATTCTACTCAAAGAGAAAGTCTGCCTACTGAGAAAACTATGTAGCAACCATTTTCCCTTAGCCTAAAAACAAAATACACGTGTCTAAAAGTTCACAGCATTTCATGTCTCAACCTCCCCCCACCATGCAGAGACATGGCTGAACCAAGAGGAGGTGCTTTGGACCCTCAGGCTCAACATCAGGAGTCTGTGCAATAACTTCGAGGTCCTTCTCTGATTAGCTGTGTTTTCTCGTTTGCATTTGTAGGCTGGAGAACAACAGGAAAGTCCACATCTAAAAATAAACAGAGAAAAGCAATAAACACTATCATCAAATTACAGTTCCTTTAATGGGGCAAGTGGTAGGTAGTTTTGTTGAAATGATGATGAGCAAATCAATTCAATTCACAAAATATTATTAATATTAAAATGCCTGGGTAGGCACTACAAAAGGGAGGTGACACTGTATCCCTTGCTCATGTTCTGTTACAGAATTGTAAAACTGAAACTGTAAGCCCAACCCTTCCCTTGAGGGAGTTTGCTGAACCTATTGAACTTGAACTTTAGTTTTCATTCTCTTGTGAATAGACCCAGGGCCACCAATCTGGTTGTGCATGTTAGACACTAGAAAACACTGGGAGCACCTTCATAAAGACTGTAATATGTATCTATATGAAAGGTCTAGTTTATATGGCAGATGACCCCTAGAGTTTGTAGTGCGTAATTGCATGCAGGTTTCCCACTGAGACAGGAGTCAAAACCCAGGGCTTGCTTAGGTGGAGGGTCTAATAGGAAATTCTCCACATAAATATTGTGTCCCAAATGGTTATGTCCTCTCTAAATCACTATTCCCTTAAATCTGCAGGGAGATTTGTTAGTATTGAATTTTGATATTGAGTTGAAGGAACTTCCCTTAACATGTTTAATGGCAGGCCAAGGAGTACATAGGTTGGCAGATCAAGTTTTCATTACCCGTTTTCTCTGAGCCAAGATGGTAATTTAGTCTAAAGTGGTACAGTGCAAGACTACTCCCAGGCACCTAGTAGAAGTGAATGCCTTCACATTCAACATAGTTCTAAAGAATCCCTATAACATTACAAGAAATGTGAGTTCATAGTAAAAACAGAGATAGAACAATAAGAGGGAAGGAAAGATTACACACAGAAACAATGCACATTGAATGAGAGTATTATTTTTTCCTTATATTGGTGTATTAAAATTATACATGATAGTGTCATTCATTGTTACATATTCATATATGCATAAAATATAACAGTATGATTTGGTCAATTTCATTCCCCAGTACCTCCTTTTCCTCCCTCCCCCTGGTCCACGTCCTCCACTCTATTGGTCTTCTGAAGAGAGTAGTAATGAAGTAGAATACAGATCTAAGGAGATTATCTGTGATGTAACAGAAACAGAAAATATGAAAGATGGCATAAGAGATGAATAGGGTGATAATCTAATGCAACTTTCAAAAAGAAAGGAAAAAAAGAGGAAAGTCAGTATTTGAGGATTTCACGACTAAGAAATTTCTAGAATTGATGAAACGCCAATCCACAGATTCAAGAGAAATTAAACAGAAACCCATATTTAAAATATCTTAGTGACATTGAAGAGCATCAAAGATAGTGGATAGTCTTCTCAAAAGGAAGTATGAGACTATGCAACTATATCTTCAGTATGTCAAAAGAAGAACTCTGTCAACTTCACATTTTTGATAAACTAAGTTCTTTTATAAAGGCATGATAAAAATGTATTTCCAGATAATAAAAACAGAAAATTTGAAACCAGATGACCAAATTTAAGCATGTAACTTAGGCAGAAAGGAAGCGTTATCTGATGGAAGACTTCTGCAGTAAAAAGGAATGATTAACAAAAAAAAAAAAAAAAAAAAAAAAAAAAAAAACACAAAAAATAAAACCATAGGGTCAATACTCCAGTATATGGGCACAGCACTGATTTCCTTAGTAAGACTCCTCAAGCTCAAGAAATAAAACCAAATACCAATAAATGGGATGACTTCAAATTTAAAAGCTTTTGCACAGCCAAGGAAACCATGAAGAGTGTGAAGAACCTATAGAATGAGAGATTGTTGCCAGCTATTCTTCCTACAGGAGATTAATATCCAGAATATATGAAGAAGAAAACAAAAGAAAAACACACAAAAAAATAGCCCAATCAATAAATGGGCAAATGAACTAAATAGACATTTCTTAAAAGAAGAAATACAAATGGCCAATAAATATATGAAAAAATGTTCAATATTCTTAGCAATCAAGGAGATGCAACTCACAACTACACTGAAATTCCATCTTACTCAAGTCAGAATGGCAATCATCAATAAATGCTGATGAGGATGTGGGGGAAAGGTACATTCATGCATTGTTGGTAGAACTGCAAATTAGTACAACCACTTTGGGAAGCAGTGTGGAGATTCCTCAAAAATTCAGAATGGAACCACCATATGACCCAGCTATCCTACTCCTTGGTATTTATCCAAAATATCTAAAATCAGCATACTACAGTGATAACTTGCATACCATTGTTTATAGTAGTACAATTGACAAAAGCCAAGTTATGGAACCAGCCTAGGTGCCTCACAATAGATAAAAAGATAAAGGAAATGTATAGACAATGGAGTTCTATTAAGCTGTAAAGAATGAAATTATGTCATTTGCTGGTAAATGGATGGAACTGGAGAATATCATGCTAAGTGAAATAAACCAGACTCAGAAAGTTAAGGGTCGAATGTCTTCTCTGATATGTGGAAGCTAAAGAAAAAAGGATTTTAAAAAGGGGATCTCATGAAAATAGAAGGGAGATCAGTAGTGTAGAGGCAGGGTACCTGAGGGGAGGGGAGGGAAAGAGGAAGAACTAGGGAATGAAGTTGACCAAATTATTCCATGTGCATATATGAATATATCACAGTGCATTCCAATTTTAGATATAATGATAAATTATATCATTATATAATGATAGAAGACAAACAGGGTAGAAAAAGGGAAGTTGGGGGAGGGAGGAGAAGAGGGAAAGGGATGTACTGGAGATTGAAATGAAGAAACTATGTTACATGTATCTATGAATATGTCAAAATGAACCCCCAAATTATGTAAAACTGTAATGCACTATACATAAATAAAAAAGAGAACACTAAACATATGAGTAGAACCAAAAAAATTGTTGCTAGATTATAAGATTAAAGGGAATAGGAACCAGGTCTTCCTTTTTTCTAGCCCCTAACATACTGTCAAGAAAATGTTCAGTTCTTAATAAACATTTACTGTTGAAAGACTATCTCAGTAAATCAGTCTGGTAAATGACTCAACTTTGACAAGCAAAAATTAAGAAATCTTAGGTCCACTTTGCTTTGTTGGGACCCATTCTGAGCTGAGTTACCTGTTCTAACTTTTAACTGCCCTGGACTGGGACCTTGATGCTTGCTTGACATTTTCATGTAAAGAGGTATACATTTGGGCTAGGGATATAGCTCAGTTGGTAGAGTGCTTGCCTCATAAGCATGAGGCCCTGGGTTCAAATCCCCAGCACCACAAAAAAAAAGAAAAAAAAAAAAGCACAAGTTTCTGAACTGTTTTCAAGCATCATTTTTCATGCATTACTTTTGAAATTGTAATTCTTGATTGGGGGAAGGAAGTTGAGTGGGGGAGGGTGGCAAAAAGAGGAAGGGTGAATTTATTTTCTTCCTTGGTACACTTTTCCTGAGCAGTCAAATGTGCTGACTACTGAACAGCAAGTATAATAAATGAATCAATATCTTGGCCAAGAGCAAGAGCCATCTGGCTTCTTCTTCTCAGTGGTTGTGAATTTATTTGGGTTTTATCCAGGTGAGGGGCATGAACAGTTAAGCAACCAACATATTTTTCTGTGCACCTGAATCACACATTTTTAGATCCAAGGTCAATACCGTAAACCCTACTTCTCCTTTATATATTTTATTCCCTCTCATTTAAAAAAAAGAAAGAAGGAAAGGAAAAGGAAAAAATCATGACTCCACAGGAACTTTTTGGGATTTAGCTGGAGTTGGTTGGATTTCATTTCACTGGCTTCAGTTTAGAAGAAACAAACTCAAATTAGCTCCTATATTTTTTATTTGCATTGCCAGGTGTTCAGAGGTGACTGGTTCTACTTTAGGCTTTTGTTTTGGGATGTTTTTACATGGTCACACATACATTCAAGGCTCTATCTCAAGATGGTCTAGCAAACCCTCTTAGCTAGTGGAGTTCTGATTTCACTGTGGCCTTCAGAAAACTTAGGACTACAGAGGCTAAATTATAGTGTTTTAAATATGTCAATCAAAATTTCACAATGTGAAGCTTCTCATTTCAACATGAAAGTAGGGAAATAACCTAGTATCTACTACCTTTTACCTTTCAGGTTTTAATTTTTCAAAGACAAAAAAAAAAAAAAGTGTTCTTTCACCCTACCAAAGACACTTTCTCTTCCATTTGACCTTGATTAATGCATAGGAAACAACAGAATCGTCCTGTGTTCCTAGGATCTCACTGGGAGTATATTTTTATATTTAGAAAGAGATGGGAATCACTTATAAGTTTTCTAATTGCCCATGATTATTGAAGATGCCACTGTTTGAACTTTGTTTCCTTTATTTCTTAAAGGTAGACACTGGGTTATACCCTTTGACTAGTTGAAAGAAACAAAATAACCCAAATGGATAACCCCCTCTTCTACCAAATTGTACCCTAAACCACTACTCCTGAACAGAGACTTGTACCATGTTACACTATCAAAAAGTATCTTAGCCTTTAGCCAGGGTCAAAGAGCAGATATAATTGAAATATGTGCATAATAAAAAAGAAGCAAGAAAAAAGTCTTAGAAAACAGTTTAATTGTATAGATTGTTAAACTATCTCAAGGCAGGTGAAAAAACGTTTCTAATGTGTTTTATAAGTCAACAAATAAAAAAGGATTTGATATTTCAAGTTTGGATTTTCATAAATTAAAAATATATTTAAAGATCCTATAACATGTTCTTAAGTGAAATTTGAAGTGATTGGTCAATAAATCAAAATCAGAAATGTGTTTTTCTAGTAAATCCCTGCTCTTTCCTCTTTACAGATAGTCAAGTAAGACACAAGAAGAAAGTTGCCAGTAATTACTATTACTTTTGTTCTAGAGAAAGGATTATCTCACATTAGTTGTATTACAATTTATGTCTTGACATTTCTGAATAAAAGACAAAATAATAGAAGAAATCCTACTTCACTAAAATCAGGTTTTATGTATGAAAAATAAATTTCCAGTTATAATCTTCATATCTTGGTCAATCCCTAAGCAAGTATAACTTGAGGTATGGCATTTAGATGGATAATTAATATAAATCCCTGGATCTACCCACTCTTCCCCACCCTACCCTGTCTCACCTCAATTTGCTTCCCCTTCCACTTTCCAGGGAAATGGAAATTCAGCACTGGCTAGATAATTTGTAAAACCCAGTGCAAATAGAATGTGATATACTTTTTTCGAAAATTAAAAATTTCAAGACAATAATAGTGGAGCAGTAAATTGAGTGCTGGGAATCCTTGCCAATTGTAATAAGTCAAGAAAAAGAAACAAAGGGCATGCAGTCCAGAATGGAGTGGACCCCTTGGATTGCTTCCAACTCTAAAATCCTAGGACTTTATGATTATCTAGAATGTAAGAATTAAAAATTAACACCTATAAATCAAATGTGTTCCTATATATCAGTGATGAATCCACTGCAAGAGAAATTAGGAACACTACCCCATCGACAATAACCTCAAAAAAATAAAGTATTTGGGAATCAATCCAACAAAAGAGGTAAAAAAAAAAAAAAAAAAAAAAAAAAAAAAAAACTCTACAATGAAAACTAGAGAACACGAAAGAAATAAAAGAAGACCTTTGAAGGTGGAAAGATCTCCCATGCTCTTGGATCGGCAGAACTAACATTGTCAAAATGGCCATACTACCAAAAGCATTATACAGATTTAATGCAATTCCTGTTAAAATTCCAGTGACATTCTTCATAGAATAGAAAATGCAATCATGAAATTCGTTTGGAAAAATAAGAGACCCAGAAGATTCAAAGCAATCCTTAGCAAGAAAAGTGAAGCAGGGGGCATCACAATATCGACCTTAAATTATACTACAGAGCCATAGTAACAAAAATGGCATGATATTGGCAACAAAAGAGATATGTAGACCTATGGTACAGAATAGAAGACACAGAGAAAAACCCACTTAAATACAGTTATCTCATACTAGACAAAGGTGCTAAAAACACATATTGGAGAAAAGATAGCCTCTTCAACAAATGGTGCTGGGAAAACTGGAAATACATATGTAACAAAATGAAATTAAACCCCTATCTCGCACCCTGCACAAAACTCAACTCAAAATGGATCAAGGACTTAGACACCAGAACAGAGACCCTGCACCAAATGGAAGAAAAAAGTAGGCCCAAATCTCCAGCATGTTGGCTTAGGAACTGACTTCCTTAACAAGACTCCTAAAGCACAAGAAATAAAATTAAGAATCAACAAATGGGATGGAATTAAACTAAAAAAACTTCTTCATGGCAAAGGAAACAACCAATAACATGATGAGAGAGCCTACAAAATGGGAGAAAATCTTTACCACATGCACCTCAGATAGAGCACTAACCTCCAAAAAACTTAATACTAAAAAACCAAATAACCCAAAAAACTTAATACCAAAACCCAAAAAATCCAATCAATAAATAGGCTAAGGAACTGAACAGACACTTCACAGAAGAAATACAATCAATCAACTAGTATATGAAAAAATGTTCAACATCTAGTAAATAGAGAAATGCAAATCAAAATTACATGGAGATTCTATCTTACTCCAATCAGAATGGCAATTATCAAGAATACAAGCAACAATAAATGTTTGCAAGGATGTGGGGAAAAAGGTACACTCATACATTATTGGTGGAACTGCCAATTGGTGCAACCACTCTGGAAAGCAGTGTGGTGATTCCTCAGAAAACTTGGAATGGAACCACTATTGGACCCAGCTATCCCACTCCTCAGTTTATACCTAAAGGACTTAAAAGCAGCATACTACAGTGATGCAGCCACATCAATGTTTATAGCAGATCAACTCACATTAGCTAACTATGGAACCATCCCAGGTGCTCTTCAACAGATGAATGATTAAAGAAAATGTGGGTATATATGAACAAAGGAATATTACCCAGCCTTGAAGAAGAATGAAATTATGGCATTTGCTGGTAAATGGATGGAGCTGGAGAATATCATACTAAGTGACATAAGCCAATCCCAAAGAACAAAGGTTGAATGTTTTCTCTGATATATGGATGCTAATTCACAATAAGGGTATTGGCTAGGGAAGAATAGAGGTACTTTGGATTAGACAGAGAGGAGTGAAAGGAGGGGAGTGGGTAAGAGGGTAGGAAGGATAGTGGAATGAATTGAACATTATGTGTCTACATGGTTACACAACCAGTGTAACTCTACACCATATACAACCAGAAGAATGAGAAGTTATACTCCATTAATATATGATGCGTCAAAATGCATTCTACTGTCATGTATAATTAATTAGAACAAAGAAAAATAAGAAAAAAGTCAATCAGAAGCCTTGCAAAAAAAAAAAAAACCTGAGTGAGAAAATGTTTGTCACTTTTTATTTAATTTCACTAAAGTAAAATTATGATAGCCCCAATGTCACACCATTGCCTTCCAATCTCCCCCAGTTTCTTCTGGCATCTTTACATTTAAATTTTGCATCAAGTCTTGATGTACATTGCTTCTCATTAATTATGAGAACAGAACTTTGATAATTGAGAAACTAGTAACACTCTTTGGTTAATAACTTGAAGTGGGACCCCTTCTTTCACAGAACAGATTAGACCTTAGTTTATTTATCAGACCACAGTTCAGAAAGCACAGTCTGCTATTGAAGTCTGCTTTTTCATCCTCATCAGCCTTAATTTGTATTAATTTCACCTGTGAACTATACCAAGCCTCTGCATTAGTGGAGTACATTTCTAAAATTAATGCAACTAACTACAGATGAAACATAGATCTTCATAATGAAATGATGATTTCATTGATTTCATGATTTCATATAAGAAGTGATGGATTTGTTGCAGAGTTGGTGACACTTAAGCTTCAAGGGTCTCACCTGTACAGACCCTTCCAAGAGTCCATGTGTATAGATCAGAAAAAGAAAGATATTTACAGACTATAATCAGCAAAAAAAATTCCCCTTTTTTATGCTGACTTTCCCTTCTCTTTGACAAATGAAAACAGAGAGCTTTTGGGGGATTTGGTTAAGGGAGAATAGAATTGGGGATATTTTTGAGTTTAGTGGGATATGTTTTTGTGGTATGGAGTAACTGTGTATAATTAATTATTGCTAGCCATGTGGGTGTAGAAATGCCTTTAGGAATACTCCTACAGTTCATTATGTCAATTGGAACAAGAGATCTAAGACAAAGGTCGTGTCATATAATATGAATGTGTCCAGTGGGCTCTGGCCTGGGGAGTATTCAGTGTTGTAACAAGGTTTGAAATGTATAGAGATGTTCTGTGGAAATTTCTTTCAAATCTTATATCTTTTTCTTTCTTTCTTTTTTTTTTTTTTTCAGTGCTGGGGATTGAACCCAGGGCTTTGTGCTTGAGAGGCAAGCACTCTACCAACTGAGCTATCTCCCCAGCCCCTCAAATTTTATATCTTTTATAAAAAATAAACTAAATTATTTTCCCAAATTTGACAATCCCTAAATTTTAGGGATCAATAATGAGGGGAGCGTCAAAAGAACCCTTTCTAGTTTACCAATTATAAAAAAGAAAACAAATTTGGATCAAGTACACTAGAGGAGAGGCAGAATTAGTTTTATGTTCTTTTCCTATAGAAAAAGGTATTACAAAATTATTGTTATATGAATGGACAATCAAAGAATAGGCAGCCATATAGCATGAGAGGGAAAATATCAGAGTTGTGCTAGGCAGTTAACTACACGACTGCTGCTTTTATAATTTTGTGATATATGTGGTATTTGTCAGAGTTTAAGCCTCACAGCTTGTTATAATTTCTTTTTCCCATTTCAAATAAATATTCACTTTCAGACCTTATTTTTTATTCTTTTTCTTAAAGAGGGTTGAACAAATCTCATACATTTCAGATCCCACAAAACCTGGATCATCCCTACATAAGAGGTTTTGATTATTTAGAAATAAGAGAAAGTTTTCCTTTTAGTTAAGGATTCTTTAATAATACAGTCAAATGAGATTCTAGAATCTGACATCTGGAACAGAATTGGTAGCTCTGGGGTGTCAGAAGAACTGAGAACAGTGAGAGACACACAGATTCATCACCAGGCACCCAGCAGGGAGGAACCCTGAGTGGAATCTGGCACCTAGACAGGTCTGTTCCAGAAAAGAAATCTTCCACAAAGATTACTGAAAATGACTTGGTGGAGCTTTTATCTAATTTAAAAGAGGAAAGACTGTGAGGCTTTTCAGAGAAGTGTGAAATACTGAAAAAAAAAAAAAAATCAGAAAACTTCCTCTGGTTGTTGAACTAACAACCCCATAGCCAGAGGTCACAGGTTGCAGAAAAACTCTTTCTGTCCTCTCCAAGCTCCTAATTATCAAAGAGTCTGGGTCTCGGGACATTTAATATGACTGAAGACTTTTCTTTCGAACTAGAGTAATGGATAATCCTGGATATTACTTAGTACCACATTTTATAGAAATAAAAGACATGTGGAAGTCTTTAAATAGTTTCTGGTGCTTGATGTCCTGGAATTTGTTTCAGTGTGACCAGAGTATGGTCCAGTTCAGAGAAATGCACCATCCTGAAATTCCAGCAGTTCTGAAAACAATGAGCCATTGTGTGAATTATCAAGTAATTTTTTTAGTTGACCCTCTAGGGTTGTTTTAGGATTCAGTGATAAAGTCTATAATCCAGAATAATGATTTATTCCACAGGAGAAAATGACAGGGAACTGTAGCTGCAAGACGGGAGCAGGGCCATGGCAATTTGATGTTGGTTTGTTTAAACACAAACTTCTCCCAAAGAATATCAAATATCCTTGGTGCGATTCTCTGGGATCTTATCTTTCCCTACAATTTTTTTTCTTTTTCATTTCTGGGCAGAATGAATTTGAAAAATCTGTATTCATCATGGTCATGCATACACACACAAAGACATATGGAGATTGTTTAGTAAAGCAAATAGCCCTATTTTTGAGGCTGCTTTGAAGTTAAACCTCAATGTATATAATTGAGAAAGATGTTCTATTTCAGAGGAAGAAGACAGGGCTACTCCAGTTCTAGCCCAACATCTTTATCTATCCAAAGGAAGAAAAATCAAAGATTGATGACTTTTCTTGATGTTCATTCCTTTCTATTTCATCTAGGGATGTTAAAGGAACAAGATGAAAGGTTTCTTCTGAGAAAAATTTCTCCCTTGGGTCTTGTGTCCTGAACACTCTCACCCAAACCTTCCTGAACCCAGAATTCACTCTCTTGTAATAAGATCATGAATTGTACTTGCTTTGCATTGTTATCAGCATACTTCAAGTTATTATCAGTTTTTCTTTATGCTTGGTAAAGCAAATGTCCCTTCCTCTTCCCCAAAAGACCAGCCAAAGCTAATAGTCTATGGGATTTCCCTTGCGTGACTTGGATCTCTTGCTTTAGCAGGACCTGGTGCTTGGTATGGTCTATGAAGGGACACCCACTACCTCTGCTCTCATTGTACTCCACCTTTTTCCATGTCAATCTTGATCTGTTCCTCAAGGTCTTCTGGTGACACATAAAAGTCCTCTTCTGTCATCGATGATTTGGGCCGGCAGTGTCCACAACAACAGTTGCAGCAGCAGCACAGGCAGCAACAGAAATAGCAGCCAGTCAAGAGGCCAATGATGATGAATAGGGTCTAGGGGACACAGAAACAAAGAAAAATAGGGGTGAGGCTAGGTGGAGAGGGGGGAGTCCCTGGAACCCAAGCCTGCACCCTCAAGAGCCCTGAAGATATCGCAGTTGATCCTACAACGGCATGTTCACCCTCATCCTCACCCGCTGGAGGAACTATCTTTTCCATTTCCTTGAAAATCATTTTCCTGATAAAGTTTTGCCTAATAAGTTAGACCCAGAGGAAATGCCGAGTGCATTTTTAGAGCCAGGGTGCTTTCACTAAACTCATCCCTATCACAGGGCAGTGATACCTGGGTCACAGTGTCCCCACAGGTTGAAGTGCACCTAAAGTCAATTAGCACTCCTCAGTCCCAGCCCACCCCGGTCAGCCAATAAAACTAGCTCCTTCCTTTTGTTCCAGAGAGTCAGCCTGATGCTTTCTTGTGGGAGCTGCATTTCCCTTCCCAAATGGAGACCCCAGGAAAGATGTTGCCTCTATATTTGTATACGTAAGACCCGACCTTGTATCTGTCATTATTATGTCAAAGCTCCCAATGTACAGCATCAAATCCATATAGAGGGATCTTTGTTTTCTGCCCAAATCTTTCATGAGAAAAGGGAATTCCTAGGTATCCCCTCAAAAGGACTCCAAAAGGATAGATTGCAGAAGGCAAGAGAGGTCTTAGGTTTCAGACTTTCTCTTCATAATAAAAACACATTCTCTCTCTTCCTGCATGTGTAAGACTCTAAAATTTAACAAGATTCAGTGGAAGAAAATAGCAATCAGAATACTACTGAGATCTTTTCTCTTGCTTTTCTCTCCTACACACTTGCTTACTTTCTCCTCCTCGCTTTTCACACTCTTTCTTGTGTGTGCCCTTTCTCTTTCCCTTTCTTTTCCTCTCATTTTCTCTCTACCCTGTAGGGAGACACTCTGTTTGCTTAATAAACTCCCTTATGTGAAAAAAAAAAAAAAAAAAAGAATACTACTGAGCATGAAACCAGCTTTTTTGGACATTTTGTTTCCAAAAATCATTATTTTCACAACTTATAAGAATGTGAGCTGCCCACAGAATATACCAATGGAATGTATGGGTGGTCTATATATGTAAGTAGAATTTCATCTTTTTGGTGCTGTGGATTGAACCTAGGATCCCTTTGCCACTAAGCTACATTGCCAGACCTTTTTATTTTTCACGTAGAGACAGGGTCTTTCTGAGTTGCTGAGGCTGGCTTGAAACTTGCAATCCTGCTTCAGCCTCCTGAGTCACTGGGATTACAGGCATGGGCCACTTGGCTATATATCAATGTACTTTTATCAGAAGATAAGGATATTAAAATTCACAAGCAAATATGAATTAATCACCAAGCATACATATTTTAGGGATTCCTAGGAAATCAAACAAAAGCTACTACATAAAAATCAATTCTGACTTCACTGAGTCCTTAAAAAGTTGCCTTTTGCTTGATCAGATGTCCATTTCTCTCCCACTCCCTGTTCTACTTTCTTCTCACTGGTTCCCCTCCTTTCCTTCTTCACTACCTCCCAGCAGGCTCCATGTGAGCCTATGACAGAATCACCACTCATCTTCTCCACTACCTTGTTTGCTGATGTAGTCTACGCTATAGATGGTAAAGTGCATGGTTAAATTTGTCCTATCATAATTTATTAAACAGTTGTCACACTAATAAATTATTTTTGGTTTTGAGCAATGAGTCAGTGCTTAATTAGTCACTACAGGGGGAAGGGAGGCCAGTCAGAATTAACCTGAAGCTCCAAATTCAAATATAATTAATGTCTAGCAGTATTTTTAAGTCAGGATGGATTTAATAATTAACTGATGAACTAAAGCAAAAATGCTCCCCAAATAATAGCTCTTGGTAGAAGAGATGTCTCATTTTATTTACAAGAGTTTAATCGTAGTACGCCTAGTCTTTCTTTGAGATGAAGTTTAAAAGAGTGAAGGATACTGTGATCTTCCATAAAGTTGTTTTTGAAGGAAAAGAAAATGATTTACCTTTGCCCACCAGCTTGAGAGCATGAAATAGGTATTAACATTTTCATCTCCAAATTGCTCCGCCACGTAGAGTCCCAGTGATCCATACTTGTCATAGATGTTTCTCTTGGACATGTCTGTAAGTATGGTGTGGGCATTGTTGATTTCTTTAAACTTTTCAGCAGCAGCTGGATCATCTGGATTCTTGTCTGGATGGTGTTTCAGGGCCAATTTTCTTTTAAAATAAAAAAAAGTGAGGAGTGTTATTTGAAAAAGATTACAATAACATCTTGGAAAGGCAGGGTTCATCTGTACATCCTTTATTCGTGCAAGTACTATGAAATGATCAGTTTCACACCAGTGGTGATTTAACTAAGAAATACATTTTCATTACATGGTGTCTCTTGTTCCTGATGTGCAGAAACCATCATATTATTTCTTCCCTGACACTCTCAAGGCCATTCTCTATAGCAGCACAACTGTTGAGTCTGAGACATTTTGCTATGGATAAGTGTGTGGAGTTGATCTTTACCTGGAAGCTGCTCCATAGCCCACCCCAACACGTAGAGGCCCTTAAGAGTTCTAGCAGCAGGTTCTAGCTTACGCTCAGATTCCATTTAGAACCAGAAGAGTTTTCCAGAATGACAGAACTTCATGTCACATATTCTATAAATTAAATTAAAGTATAAAAGAAGATCCTGAATTAAGAGTGCCTTGAACACATATATGACCCCTTTCACAAATCACTGATAAGTCTTAACTCACATTCGTTTTCTAAACGAACACTGTTTTCCAACATACCCCTTTCCAAATATGTCTTCCCATTTCAATCACTCTGTAGACATTTTCTGTGGGTATAAGACCCTCTTTCCTCTTGGGTCATAAAGTGGACCCCGGGAGGTATGGGATATCCTCCATGTTCAGGGCAGATTGGGAGTGTTCTTTACTCTTCTCTTTATACTTAGGTGTAAAAGTGGATGTGAGAAGTCAGCTATGCCAGACTCCTGGCTGGGGTGGAGGGGGGTGCATTTCTCTTACTTCCACCTGGAGACAATTTAAATAATGATAAAAGTTATGTTCAAAGTTGAGTCTGAACTATTTTTTCCACAAAAAAAGTCAATTTTAGGACTCCTGGTTGGAAATTCCACACAACTTTTCTTCCTACTGTGCCCAGCATAGGTATTTAGATACAATAAACTTCTTTTTATGATATCATGTTAGGTAGAATGTTTCATTTTAATGCAGAAATAAAAGACCAGAAGTACAGCATAAAAATAAGTATAGCTTGAAAGTCAATATAAACTGAACAAGTCACCTGTTTTAGCAATTCAAGTATTACTGGTTAAGAAGTAGGCAAATACACTCATACATTGTTGGTGGGACTGCAAATTGGTGCAACCACTCTGGAAAGCAGTGTGGTGTTTCTTCAGAAAACTTGGAATGGAACCATAATTTGACCCAGTTATGCCACTCCTCAGTTTATACCCAAAGGACTTAAAAGCAGCATACTACAGTGATGAAGCCAATCAGTATTTATAGAAGCTCAATTCACAATAGTTAAGCTATGGAACCAACCTAGGTGCACTTTAACAGATGAGTGATTAAATAAAATGTGGTATATATACACATGGAATATTACTCAACCATAAAGAAGAATGAAATTATGGCATTTGCTGGTAAATGGATGGAACTGGAGACTATAATGCTAAGTGAAAAACCCAATTCCAAAAACCAAATACTAAAGGTTTCCTCTCTGATAGGTGGATGCTAACACACAATAAGGTGGGGAATAGGTGTTCATTGGATTAGTCAAAGGGGAATGAAGGGAAGGGAGGGGGATGAGAATAGGAAAAAACAGTAGAATGAACGGGACATAACTTTCCTATTTTCATATCTGAATACATAACCAGTATAACTCCACATCATGTTCAATCACAAAAATGGGATCCTAATTAGAATAAGTTATACTCCATGGATGTTAAATATGTCAAAATACATGCTACTGTCATGTATATCTAAAAAGAACAAATGAAAAAAAGAAGTAGGTAAATATTTAGGCAGTGCAGCATTAGGATGCTTAAAATGCACAAAAAAATGCTTAAAAGCATAAATCATGGTGTCTAATACATTCTAACTGAACTCAGACTAAATAAAAAATCAAACAATGATAGTTCATTCCAAATTTGTTTAGTACAAACAATTTTTTATCTTTCATTTTGAGAGATGTTTAGAGTACCTTTAAATTATTATAAGTGTAACCATTGGTGTCAGTGTTTTCTTGTTAATTTTTTTATTTAGCTTTTAATTTTTTACAGACTGCATTTTGATTCATTGTACACAAATGGGGTACATCATTTCGTTTCTATGGTTGTGCATGACGTAGATTCACACCATTCATGTAATCATACATGTACATAGGGTAATGATGTCTGTCTCATTCCACCATTTTTCATATCCCTGTCCCTCTCATTTCCTTCCACATATTCTAAAATTCCCCCATTCTTCTCTCATTCCCCACCCCCTGACTCCCATCATATATCATTCTCCACTTATCAGGGAAAACATTCGGCCTTTGGTTTTTAGGGCTTGGCTTATTTCACTTAGCATGATAGTCTCCAATTCCATCCATTTATTTGCAAATGCACTCAAAATTTATAATGCAACCTTTGGAAATTGCATAAAATGCCTATTTTTAACCTTTTACAATGTTTACTACATGCCATCATTTTAAAGCACATTGGAATATCAATTCATTAATTCTCACAACTCTATGAGATAGGTATTATAATTATCCCGTTTTGCAGATTATCCTGTTTTGTTAGGCACTGGGAGGTTGAGTCTTGCTCACTGTCTACACAGCTAATAAATAGAGCTAGGCTTTGAACACAAACTATCCAACTCTGACCACAACTCTTCACTACTGCTGTGCTTTTCCTAAATTGACATTTTTGAATTTAAAAAGTAAGGAATGCAGAATACTTAGTAGGTCATTTTAAGTATTTTGACTTTAGTCTGGTGACAAGGAAGAGGACTTTGTAGTATTTTTAAGAAGAGCAACAGTTTTAGAAGGATCACTTGTATCAGAGAAGACAAAGGCAAATGTGAGGATACTCTGGTAAACTCCTTAGAGTGATCCAGGTAAAAGTTCATGGTGGTTAGGAGCAGTGTGGTAATGGCAGATGTGATGAGAAGTGTTGGATTCTGGATATATTTTGAGAAATAACTGATAAATTAGGTGTGGGATGGGAGAGAAAAACATGAATGTAGATGGCAGCAAAGTTATGACCAGAGCAATTAAAAGTTGGGAATTACTATTTAATGAGAGCTTTTTTTGTTTTGATTTTTTTTTTTTGGTAGTGGATAGTAATTTTCTGGCATCCATGAGTTCCATTTTGAATACCCTGAGATACCTATTAGACTTCTAAGTGGAGATGAAGGTAGAGAGTTCTTAGATATACATTTGAGGGTCTTTGGCAGGCAGCTGACATTTAGAACCATGAAACCAAGAAAGTGGTTCCAAGAAGTCCAAGGACTAAGTTTTGGAAAAGGATAACCATAAAAAGAGACTAAGAAAGAAGGACCAATGAATGACACACAAGGAGAAATCTGAAGAGTATGAGGTTTTGGGATCCAAGTGAAGAGAGTAATCATCTGTGTCAAATGCTGTGGGCAGGGCATATAAGATGAGGGCTAAGAATTGACTGGGAGATTTAGTTAGTTGGAAACATCCTGGATGACCTTCACACACACACACACACACACACACACACACACACACACACACAATTGTATATATGTCTTTATATGGGGAAAATTAAAGAAGAAAAATAAGCAGAAGTCAGAAAACGGAATAACCAAAAATCTAGAGTGTTCATAGCTGCACATCAAGATTATAGGTGATTGTTTTACTATTGCTTATTATAAAATCTACATATATTACTTAATGTGGTTTTTTTTCCTAAAACACTTTAAAGCTCCAGTGAAAATTCAGTTTGTTCCCATAAATGACCCCTTACTGAATTAAGGGTAGGGGAACGAAAGAAAAAAAAGTCCTCAAACTGTCACAGTGATCATTATCAAAGCCTTAAGTGGATTCTTCAAGCATGTTTGTTTTAATGGCATAATATTTCTGGAATCCTCACTCTATACCCTGGAATACTAATAGCAGAATCTCCCCCTAATAGTTTCAAAGATATCATGTCTAGGCCAATCAAAAAGGCTGTTACTTGTGCCTTGATGGGGAAAAGAAATCCTGGAAAATGCGTCCCTTTCCTTGTTCCCAGGACTCAGTTGTAGACTGATACACACTGCCCATGACAGCCAAAGAAGCCTGGCTTCCTGTCATTTTTAAAGTTATTTGGATCTTTGTCAGCTCACAAGGGCAGAGGCATCAATCCATTTATCACACTCCTCTAACAATGGAGTTGGCAGACATGGAGGGTTGGAACACCTCCACTTGTAACAAATCCAATTCTTGGTTGTCAGCCGCATTTTGACTCCTCTTGGCAGGTGCTCCTGGCTCTGAGGGATCCTTGGGAACGATGGCGAACAGAGGCAGCTGCCAAAATTACACCACTGCTCAAGGAAGTATTTGCTCTGTCCCCCCTCTTAGGAATTGTCTGTTCAGCAAGAAAACATGTAGGGAATTTAGGATTTCAGGAAAGGCTAGGGGTACATTTGAATAGAATAGTCACCTGTTCATTTTCTAATTTTATACTTAAAAGTGACCTGATATTCAGTCAGAATGCGAACCTTTCATTCTAAATCTCTCTATGCTTTTAGTTACCTGTTAATCTGGAATGGCTATAACTAATATAGTATTAGAAATAGCATTCAATGTCCACCATATTTACCTCAAAATCCAATGACAGCTGTCAACCAAAATGCATAGTGAATTCAACAAGTGGCAGATATGATAGATATACGTGGGGTCTATAATTGTAATTATCTAAGGCCCCAAGATCTACACATTTTTTTGAGGCACTGGAATAATTCTAAGAATTGTGATGCTTTTCCCTGTTGTCTTCCTTGCCCCGCTAACCTTCTCATATGAAACCTGCCTACTGCTCTTTACCAATTTCTGTGTTACCTGGGGCCAGATTCTGATCATGTCACCCAGGTTCTTGGACAAACGTGTCTCCTTGAGGTTGGAATGTCAGAGAGCTTCTTGTATTCTAGAGGAATACTAGCCTCGGAGTCTCAGGGAACCAAACCTTGGCACGGCTGTCTTTGTAACTGCCTTTCCCCACTCAACTCAGCAGTTTTATTCAATTGTTTTTTGTTGCTAACTATTTCGAAGATTTCTCCACTGCTGACTTTCTACTAAACTCTCAACCACAAAGCTGATTGCTCCTCTACTCTCCCAGAAGAAAGTCACCTGAAACCAGGAGGAAAAAGTAGAAGAGGGAGGATGAGGAATTGATTTCTTCCTATATCTTAGAAATTTTAAAACCACACTCATGGCAGAGCCAATGCCCACTGCAAAGGACACAGGCCCAGACTGAACTGGAGAGACCAAAAATCTGAGTTCATATTGGATCTAGACTATTCTTTATAGAAAAAAATGGCAGGGATGAGAAGGAGACTGATGGTTGACAGAAAAATGAGCTTCCATAAAGCAGAGTTTGTAGGTGAAAACACCATAGATTAGGAATTCCTCAGTGCATGGTAAGTGTTGTGATTACGGAACCAAAACATTCAATTGTGTGTCATGACGGTGGAGGCTCAATGGAAGCAAGCACTCTACCAACTGAGCTATATCTCCAGTCCCCCTGTTCCTTCTTAGACTCAGGCAACACCCAAGTGAAAATAGAAGAAACCAATCTATGGGTTCCTGGGCATGACTCCCTAACATTTGATGTTGACAGACATACATATATATATATATGTATTTAATACATATACACACATACACATACATACACAACATATATATGTGTGTGATGTTTTATATATATATATATATATACATTCATTGTGATTTATAATGAGTTGATACATATGTCATTTGGACATCCTATAATTAGGTGCATTTTCATTTTTTACAAAATTTTAGTTTGGCTTTAAAATTAACTTATTCCACTTAAAAATACATATTCTATATGTGCTATATATGAATTATTTGCCAGTTATATACATTGCAGATACCTTCCAATCTGGGTCTTTGTTATCAATGTAACCTTTTGATGTTATTTTTGATGAACATCAGTTCATAATTTAATTTTTTGAATTAGTCAATCTTTTCCTGAGCCAGAAAAATATCATTCTACAAACTCTAAATCTAAAATATTTATGGTTTTGCCTTTCATATGGAAGTGAAAGTCTCATTTATAGCTGATTTTTTTTAATGTGGTAAAAGCAAGGCATCCAATCTCACTTACTTATATAGATATCCAAGTATTGTTGCACCATTTGTTATAAAAATAAAATACTGTCCCTGGATTTCTAGGATCCTCTGTTCTGCTCTATTGGTCTCTAATTATTTCTGGGCCAATAGTGGTCTTTTTTTTTTTTTTTTTTTGAGGCAGAAGTTTGCAGGGAGTACCAGGGGTTGAACCCAGGAGTGCTTAACCACTGATCCACATCCGCAGCCCTTTCTATGTTTTATTTTGAGACAGGGTCTCCTAAATTGCTTTAGGGCCTTGCAAAATTGCTGAGGATAGCTTTGAACTTATGATCCTCCTGCCTCAGCCTCCTCAACCACTGGGATTTACAGGTGTATGCCATCTCAATAGCTATCTTACATATGATGCTTTAAAATATGTCTTAGTATCTTAAAGAGGAAGTTCTACATTGTTTTTCAAGAGTTCTGGATTACAGCATCAGAGGGAGGGGTGTATGAAAAATGGTGGAATGAGACAGACATCATTATCCTATGTACATGTATGATTACAGGAATGGTATGAATCTACATCACGTATAACCATAGAAATGAAATGATGTACCCCATTTGTGTACAATGAATCAAAATGCAGTTTTTAAAAAATAAATAAATAATTTAAAAAAAGAGTTCTGGATTACTCTGGATCCTCTACATTTCCACTTGAATCTTAGAATCAGCTTGCTAGTTTACACACATGCACACACACATATTCATGAAACTTATTCAGATTTTCATTGCAATTGCATGGACTCTGTAGATTAATTTGAAAATTAAATTTGTATAATATGTTCACCTGTTTAGATCTTTTTAACTGACTCTCAAAGTTTTGTAATTTTTATCATTTAGATCCTACATGCTTCATTGGATGTATTCATAGGAGTTTAATTATTTTTACGGTTTTGAAATTGTAAATTTTCCTAATTTTCATTGCAGATATAATTTTAGACATTTTTTTAATCCTGCAAACTTTCTAAACTCATTTCTTAGCTTTATTAAACTATAGTTTCTTTTGGATTTTCTGCATGCTCAACTGTAAAATCTACAAATAACAATCTTTTTTTTTGTTTCTTTCCAATTATTCTATCACTCAACTTTTTCTTAGGCTGGGATGTAGCTCAGTGGCAAAGCGTCTGCCTTGCATTTACAAAACCCTGGGTTCAACCCCCAATTCCAAAAAAAAAAAAAAAAAGACAAAAAAATTATTTTTTCCTTATCTTACTGACCTGGCTAGGACTTCAGTATAATGTTAAATGGGAGCAGCTTTAACAACTATCCTTTCCTTGTTCTTTTTCTAAATTCCTGAAGGTGAATGAATGCTGAATCTTATCAAATTTTTTTTCTGTACAGTTGAGAAGATATGTTGTTCTCTTTTAATCTGTTATTGTAAGATTGGTTGAGTTTTAATGTTCAATGAAGTTCATTCTCCTGGGATAAACTACACTTGGTCATTATGTGTTTTTTAATTTATTACTGGATTCAGTTTTCTAGCATGTGCATTGAGCTCAATAATTTCCCTGTAAGTACTACTTTAAGTGCATTTCACATCTTAATAGATAGCATTGTTTGAGATGTTTTCTAATTTCAATTGCAATTTATTTCACCCCTGAGTTATTTTAAATTATGCTTCCTAATTTTCAAAACACAGGAATTTTCTAGTTACTTTAAAATTTTCTAGCTACTTTAAATTTTTTGCTCTCTAGCTTAATTGCACTGTCATTAGAGAACACATTTTGTATGACTGGAATTCTTTAAAATTTGAGAATTACTTTAATGACACATTATTTTTATGAATGTTCCATGCATACTTTAAAAGAATACATATTCTGTACCTGCTGGGTGCTTTGTTTTTGTATTACTGACTTTCAATTTTATTTGTTTGTTGCTTGTTCTCATCTTCTATGTCCTCAGTCATTTTATTTAATTCTCTCACCATGGCTATAAATTTGCATACTTCTCCCTAAAGTTATATATTTAAGGCTGTGTGTTTTTAGAAGCATACAAAATTGTAACTATTATATGTCCTTGGACAAAATGTATTTTGCATTGTGAGAAGGTTGTGAGCTTTGGGGGGACAGAGGAAGAATGTTATGGTTTGGATGTAAGGTGTCCCCCCAAAACTCATGTATGAGACAATGCAAGAAAGTGCAGAGAAGAAATGATTGGGTTATGACAGCCTTAACCCAATCAGTGAACTAATCACCTGATGGGATTAATTGAGTGGTAACTGAAGGCGGGTGGAGTGTGACTGGAGGAAGTGGTTCACTTGGGGTGTGGCTATGGGTATATATTTGTATCTGGCAAGTGGAGACCTCTTTGTTTCCTGGTCATTATGTGAGCTGCTTCCCTCTGCCACTCTCTTCCACTCTGATGTCATGCCTCACTTTGAGCCCCCCAAAATGGAGCCTTCTATGGGCTAAGACCTCTGAGACTTTGAGCTCCTAAATAAACCTTTCCTCCTCTACAGTTGTTCTGGTCAGGTCCTTTAGTCACAGCAGAAAAAAAAAAAAAAAAAAAAAAAAAAAACCAACCTGACAAACAATTAGTATTCTTTTGTGGGTCCTTCCTGCGTTTACAAAGTCCTCGACTTATTAAAGTTAATGTTAGTGACTTTTTTCTTCCTCTAAGATAACATAAAAATCTTAGAACACTAACATTGTTAGCTCCCTCTCAAGTTATGTGCTATTGGTAACATGTACCTTAATTTTTTAAAAATCTTTAAACCCTGAAGAATAATTATTTTTATACAATTCACATTTAACAATGTAATAATATAATTAGTTTTTGTGTACATTTAGTCAAATATTTGCCATTTTTATTATTATTAGTTCTTTCCTGCATGTCTGACCATCCATCTGGGACCATATTCCTTCTGTCCTTGGACACCCTTCAGTATCTACTTTAGTGCAAATCTGCTGATAATTCTCACGTTTTTAAGCTTAGATATCTTTTTTAAATTTATTTAACCTTCAGTTTTGAAGGGTATTTTTCCTGGATATAGAATTGTAGGTTATCAGTTATTTCCTTTCATCATATTGAAGATTTCAGTTCATTGTCTTCTGGCTCCCATTATCTCTGTTGAAAAGTCATCTAAAGACTAATTGTTGTTCTTTGATAGTAGTCTGTATTTTTTCTTTAGGTATCATAAAGGCTGTACCTCTCTTGTTTTCAGTAATTTTTTCTGTGATGTGCCCGGGTATAAAGTTCTTTTTATTCTAATTGGTTTTCATTGGGAACATGCAGAATGAAATCTTTCATGATCTCTTTTTAGACTCCAATTATATATATAAAAACACCCTTTTAAGGAATCCTCTATGTCCTTTCTCTTTGTTTTCTATCCTTTTGTAATTATATCTGGTAATTTTATTCTGACCTATTTTTCAGACAGGGCTCTAACCTAGTAAACCCAAGCTTTGAGTTCTTGAATTTGGTTGTTGCATTTTCTAGTTGCAGAAAATGTATCTTTTTCAAGTTAGAAATATCCCTTTTTCAGAGTTTTCAGTCTTGTGTGAAAATTCTGTCTTGTGTTTGACCATCTTGATGATAGAAAATTATTTAAAATTTTGCACCTAATTATTCTAATACCTGAAATTCCCATGTTTCTAGCACTTCATTTCTTCTGATTCTTGACTACCTTGTCTTGACTCATGTGCCTGATTGTGTGACAGATATTGTATTTTTAAAACTTTTAAAGAAAAACTCGAGGACTAAGATGTAATCCTAGGAAGCATTTTTATTTCCTTCTTATAGAAGTCTGGGAGCCTTTGAAAAACTGGGGTCATCCTAATCCAATATTAGGAATCAAGATTTTCTCAGTTACCCAGATGACTCAAAGTTCTTTACAGTTCATATATGACTGCTGTTTCTATCATCTATTTCTCTGTAACAAGTTATGGTAGTTTAAAGTTTGGTAACTTGAAACAATAAGCATTTTATTTATTTACTCACAATACTGTAATTGGCTAGATCTTGGTGGAGACAATTTTTATCTCCTTGGTGTTGACTGGGGCAGTCTGTTGTGGCTGAAGGATCTACCTCCAGGATAGCTTCACTTACATGCTGGGAAGTTGGCCCTGGCTGTAACTAGGGAATTAGCTAGGACTGTTGGCTGGAGCCCTATTTCTCTCCACATAGCTTCTCCACATGGCTAGGTGAGGATTCTCACAACAGGATGGTCTCATGGTAGTTATATTTCTTAAGTGATTGCTAGCTTAAACTAGACTGCAAAAGGCTAGCGAGGCTTCTTTGAGATTTAGGTACAGTTCACTTTCAACACATTGATTAAAGCACGTCAGAGAACTGCTTGGGTTTGTTGGGTTTGTTGAGGACTGCCAATGTAATTGCCAACCACAGATGGTTTGCTTCCAGTTTGTCCTGAGTTGAAGCACTTTAGAGTCTCAATAAAATTGTGGGATCCCTATCCTTGTTAGGCCACTATCTAAGATTTTCCCCCTTTTTCTCAGTAAGCTATTTGAAGTCGTACTCAAACTCTCAGCTTCTCTTCTCCCAGAACATGGGAGAGCAATCCTTCCTTGCTCTTAAATGTTTTTAAGGTACATATTTTCTTTCACTTTTTCTAGTTCTCATCAGGAAGGAGAGTTGGTATAAATGACTTAGTCAGTGATGATCAGGAAACTCCTTCTTCAGAAACTCCTGATTATCATTTATGTCTATGTTCTCTTCTTTCAATTGTTTATTAATCTGTCCAAAGTCTTTCTACCACTGTTATATAAAGGAGCCAAAGATGGCCTCTTGTGTATTGGCACCACGTTATTTCTTCACTGCAGCTGAGCCCCATTAGCTCAAAAGCCTGCCAGAGCCAAAGTCAAATTTTTATACATCCAATTATTTTAAAAATAGCCCAAACAAGCAGATTTTTTAGCCACTTAGCGCCTCCCTGTTTTACATACCCCACGAGCTCTCAGACCACATCTGCTGACCATTGTTGAGACAGAGCTTTATGGTTTTAAGACTCAAAGCTGCCATAGCCCGTTGGAGTTCTTAAACCTAGAGAATGCTCTGTACTGAGAGGTATCACCTGGACACATAAGCCCTTTCTGACCTCCTCTCTCCTTGGAGTTGCCTTGCCCTCCTTCCCCTCTGAATGGTGACCCCCTAGCTATAAGCCCTGGGATGACTTTAGGCAATGAGGACTGCCCTTCTTATGTAACCCTGTCCAAGCATCACCCAGAAAAGCCTGTGTGTTACTGCCCCTCATGGTGATATCTTTTCCCTTGATCAGTTCCCAAATCCCTCAAGTCCCACACAACCATTTCATGCATCTGTACCCAGGATAGTTTCTCACCCCACAAGAAGCTTCAAAACCGTGTGTGGTTGAGGGAAAGCTAAAAACTGAGTGCTGGGGGTGCTTAGGAAAGCAGAATCCACTGAGCCAGATTAGTGTAGAGTCCACCAGAGGGACAGAATAGAAAGGTCAAGGCATCATTTGGCTTCAAATTGCAAATAGTGATGCCAAAGACACCCCTGCTGTGTGATTATTTCTGAAACACCTGCTACCATAATGTATGATTCAAGGGTTTTGACCACAAAAACCCCATGAGAGCATGCTGAAGGCCTCATTGCACAGTACTATGATGTCCTCACATTTGCAGATGGAATATCTGAGCAGATCGCCCCACTATTGTTAGAGTGTTGCTAGTTTTCTGGGATCCAGAGTCACATTTGTGATTCAAGCCAGATGGCATGAGATAATTACAGGAACCATAGATGATGATACGTTTCAGAGAACTGGTCTTTTCCCTCATGCCAAACAGCATCGAGAGTCAAGTGCTGACCTCTAGTGGTAGTTGGGATGGTGATAGCACTATACTTAATGATCTGGCAAGTGTGTCCCTAGTTTTTACTGTGTGTGCCTGAACTTGACTTTATCATACTTGAATGTTTTAAATATAAGAGTTAAAAAATACAATAATACTTACACTTTCAAAGTTCAGATACCAATTGTCAGAGCTTTGTTTTAGTTTTCTGATCACTATGATTTTTTGCTATGGCTGATTAAGGGCCAGGTATTTACTCTCCCCAACAAGGTGGAATGCACTGGGATATTTATGCAAATATAAGTGGATAAGATATGTCCAAAATTACAAATATTTTTCTATATTTGGCTAAAGCTCCCAACAGGAGTTTCTGGGTCTCTGTTTTTTTATGTTTCTTGAGGGGAAATTTGCATTCTTGCTTTTTTGTTTCTTTGATTTTTGTTTTCTTTCCCTACCAGCAATCTCTGCTGAACTTTGAATGTCAAGGGAGAATAAGACTGGGGTGTAGGAGAAATGGCTATACAGGTTTCTTGAGCTTGATACCTTGTCTCCTACTTCCAACAGCAGCCCCCACCACTGGTTCTAGTCAAAGCTCTGAGCGGGCAGACATAAGCTCTGTCTCCTGCTGATTCTTGGCTCAAGTTCCAGTGAGCGTGAATTGCAGCAACGCTCCAAGTAGGTCCTGGTAATTTCCAGAGTTTTCCTGACTGGCAGTTCTCATAGGGTTCTCAGCATCTCTGGTCTTCTAAGCTTCTTAGTACAAAAACATATAGCATTATCCTCTGACACATCTTCTGGTCATGCTCTCACTTAAACCTGTGTTTCCCCTATCCCCAGACTTTTTGAACCTAACAGCACATTCTAGACTGGCAGTCTTTATGACTGAATTCCCTTAACTTTATAGTCTGAATGCTACTCAAACCATCTTAACTCCTTAAATATTCTGATTCCCTGCCACACTCCCAAGGAGATAATTCTTACCATCTCTTAATTCCACTCCCACTTAGGGTCTGACCAGCATTGCCATACGTATTGTATAACTGTGCAAATGGAGTCAAGAAATATACACAATTTCCCACCTCACTCAGTCTTTCATGTAACTTGGCAATCTTTTTGCTTAATCTCAGTAAATTCCCTTTCATGCTTCCTAAGATGGTTGTTCAAGTCTCTACCATTTCTTGATTCTTCTTCCTCATTTCCCTGCCCTCTCAACAATCAACCTTTCTTCCTACTTCAAAAAGGTAAAAAGTTTGTGAGAAAGAAACTTCTTCACACTCTTCTACCTCTCCACTTCTGAATAATTGCACCAATTCTTTTATCTTTCTGCACTGTGAAGACAAGAATTTCCCCTCCTTAAGATTGATCTTGCCAATACCATCTATTTGTTCACCTTCCTGGATCCTGACCCACCATGGACCCCTGCCCCCAGCTCAGGTGTCTTCAATGATGTCTCCAGTAGCTCATTCTCCTCAGTAAGCAAATATACTCAAGTCATGTTTTTAAAAGGCACTTTTTTGTTCTCACCTCTCCTTCAAACTATTGGTCTGTTACCTTTCTCCACTTTCCCTCACCATAACACTTCTTCAAATCATAGTTGCTCTCCTCACTGTCTGTTCCCTCTTCAGTCCACTGTAACCTGATCTGTTTTCAGTTCTCTCCTGAACTTACTCTCCCCTTTCCATGACATTCTAACTGAAAAATTCAATGTCCTATTTTTAGTCCTCTTGTGCTTGACTTTTCTGGAAGCTTCTATGACTACCCCTTCTCCTCTCTTGTCTTCTGGGACATCTACTCATTCTTCCCTTGTCTTGGTTGAGAGGCTAGAACAGGAAGTGTGCACAAGATGTATGTGGGGTTCTTGGGTTAAGGTTGGTTGAAGCAGTATGTCTTGTCCCAAATGGTCAGCGCACCACCAGTGACTATTTAGATATCACGTGAGTAATAGGAAAGACCATCAAAGAACCAGGAATCCAGGAGCAGGAACTTGAGAACAGAGTGGAAACATCAGGGACAGATCAATTCATTTCCAGTCAACTGGAGGAGGGCCTCCTCTCATAAAAGGACCAAAACCAGACTAGGTCATCTTTGTATTCCTACAGTCTGCTATGCTTATCATTTCTTCTCAGCCCACTAGTTCAATCAGTAGTTTTCAACATCAAACATTAAGAATCATCTGTGAAGGTTTTGTTTAGTTTGATTTGTTTTTTTTTGTTTTTTGTTTTTTCCACATCATGGCACTGTTCTTGGAGATTTTGATTCTTCAGGTAGCTGCATGTTTGCAAACGCTACACAGTTGATTCAGCTATGCATGGAAAGATGAGAACAATTGGCTTTGTGGTTTTGCAATTATTTCATTTGAAATTTGGTTTGTTTTATTTTTATGCAGAATTTATCTCTTATCTTTCTCATTATAAAATGTCCTTCTTTGTCTCTAGTAACTTTCGCCTTAAAACTTTTGTCTGAGACTAGTATAGCTACTCCAGTTCTTTTGGTTACTGTTTGGTTACTGTTTACATTCAACTACATGAATTGCTAAAAGGATCAAGAAGATTTGATGCAGCCCACTTGGAAGAGGATGCTGATATGGCCTCACATACTCTTCTTTTTAGTGGAAGGTTTTAGAACTCAGGAAGCAAATTAGTGGTTGATAGAGATTAATTTCAATTAATCTTGTGAGCTTGAATCACCACTCTGCCTTGTAAATATTTACAACTCTTCTATTAGCTATGCATTCCCCTGACATTTACATTTTATTCACAGGCAGCCTTTGTCTTTACCTGTAATTGCTAATAAAGATGGGTAAAAGCGCCACAGATTGGGGTTGCCACAGAAATGACACTCTTTCCTGCTCATTGTGAAAACAGTTATTTGCCTCCCTTTGCTCTACTCTGAGGCAACTCTTCAAATTTGAAAGATAATTTCCAGAAAGTTCCATGTAACATTAAATGAAATAGAAGAACCAACTGAATCGCCTGCTGCCTCCTGAACCAAGATATTTGATAATTTGTCAATAAGGAGAGATTAAACTCATCCATGAGACACAGAGACTTTGCAAGCAGATGTACAACACTGGTATCCATCAAATTTGTGGTTCTCTGAGAAGTTAAAGAAAACCTAGTTCTTTTGTGTGATTTCTTACCTGTAGGCCAGCATTTTGTTAGGATCTTGCAACCAAGCATGCCAGGAAAACCAATCAGCCTCACTTTGGGACATCTTAATCTTGTTTCCAATTTTTAAAAATGTACATATTGGCATAAATAAAAACTATCATTTATGTTACATACTTAAGACTCGCATTCTTTACATTGATCCTGTTTTCTACAGTGCTTTCCTTTCCTTATCCCCTATTTCTTCTCACTTAAAGGTTTCAGAATCATTCAAGAATGCATTGTGTCTCCAATTGGAACTATTGTTTTTCATTGCCCATCTGCCCCTCCTGTTTAGTGGTCCAGTGAATGACTACCCAGTCAGCAGTGACTAAACAAATCATTTGAGACAAGGTCCTGAAGAGCTGAGAATATAGTTAAGGAGAAAGCAGACATAATCAATATCTATTTGCTGATCAAGTCGTTCTTGTATTAAGCAACATTGGCATGGTGCTAGGAGTGGAAATGCAATGGGAGACAAGGCACACAGCATTTGCCCTCAGGGAATTGAAGAGTGGGAGAAACAGAAATGGAAAAAGGGAATTACAATCTGTGAGGGCTTGATGGGACAGGACAGTGGACTAGGGAGCAGATAGAAGGTGCTCTGCCTTCTAAGAAAGGTAGTCTGCCATGGTCCCTGCAGATTACCCAGACCCAAATTCACCAAATGCCTTATTGTAATGCCTTCTTGTAATCACTTTGGGTATGATGTTTGGGTGTCTCTGTCTCTCTGTCTCTCTCTGTGTGTGTCTCTCTCTCCCTCTCCCTCTCCCTCTCCCTTTGGTTCTAACTTTTTGCTCAGGTGCCCCTTACAATAATTTTGATGAACCATACCCCTCAACATTTTTAATTTAGTATTTACAAATGTTTATAAGATTAAACAAATGCAAAGGATGTAATCTTCACCATACTAAAAATATTGGCATGTTATAATAAAACAACTGTAACAATTTTATTTATTGCAGTGCTGGGGTTCAAATGCAGGGCTCAAACTCAGGGCCTTGCCAATGCAAAGCAAGCACTATACTGCTGAGTTACATCCCCAATTCATGTAACACTTTAATCATCACAGAATCTAATTATCCCCCCAACACACACACACATTCCTTGGAGAGTCACCCTGTACTCATGCCCTAGCTGAGTTTGAAGAGTTGTGGTATAGAGCTATTTATCTGACTTTATTTTTTCCAACTGGGGTTCTTTCCCCAGTACCTAGGTGTCGGACCTTGGCTAAGCATGTATCATGTATCATCTCATTTAATCCTCAGCATTCATTACAGATAAATGTACTGTTATCTACATTTTTACTTATGAAGAAAATGAGGCTGAGAGCAGGGTCTTGACTACAGATCTGTCTGACTTTGTACTCTGCACTTTCTCGTTTGGAACCAGGGATTGAACTGAGGGGCACTAACCACTGAACTACATCCCCAGCCCCTTTTTATTTTTTATTTTGAGACAGGGTCCCACTAAGTTGTTAGGGACTTCCTAAATTGTCCAGGCTGGCCTCAAACTTGTGATTCTCCTGCCCCAGCCTCCAGAGCTGCTGGGATTACAGGTATGTGCCACCATACCAGTGTACTCTGCACTTTTAATTGCTAATTTATATTTAGAATATGCTGCAATTGAAGGATTTAATGTTAAAATCTATGCAGCACATTCCCAACACTTCTTCCCCTCCTCCTGCTTTGCTTATCTCCACAGCACTTAACAACATTTAAAATACCGTAAGTTTTACTTATCTATCATTAAACGTTCCCAGTCTCTTGACCCAGAACATAGGCCTATATTTTAGGAAGTGGGTCTGTTTTTTAATTTTTTCTTGCTGCCATTTTCTCAGTACCTAGAACAGTGCCCAATATAAACTGGCACTCAATAACTATTAGTTGGATAATGAGCAAAACTTACTCTACAAAGCTATTGATAGTGTTGGAGACTCTAGGCATACTAGGAGTTGCTTTGTGTTTCAGCCAACCTTCCTGAATTCCACTATGATCAATAGCAGTATGGGGTACGATCAATAACCTGCTGACTTTGGAATAGAGGATGTTTGTGTGCTAGTCAGTGTCAAAAATATAAGGGAACCTAATCACACACCCAAAGTGCTTGTTGAGCAGCAATAAAATGATAAATTTTGTTTATCTCATTCCAGTTACCGAGGATAAAACATGGAATGGTTTAGTCTTGTTGGAGGACTATGGCAGGGCTACATCTTTGGGTCATAACTTATCACTCACCATTGGGAGTTAGGGCAAGTCGGGGCATGTGCTAACAGCAGCTTTCCAGAAAGGAGTCCAATCTATTGCTAGGGCAGTCACAGATAAGTAAGTCTAAACCCAGCCTGAGCCTATCTGGGCATGGAGTGGGAATGACAGAATCCTCTGGAAAAGAATACATCTTAGGGAAGAAGGTATCAGGTGTGATGGGCTCCACCTAGGAGAGAAACTTAACCTGTCAGAGAGAATTGAGATTCTGAGTACAGCATCATTTCCACTAGTCTCTGACTCACCCCCAAGCATGTTCTGGTCTTAGAGAAAAAGAAAACTAAGAGGAAAAAAAATGGAAGGAGCTTTTCTATTAATGTTTAACCTTCACTGGGGGCTCTAATAGAAGGTATCACAAAGGTCATTCCGTAAGCCTGGCTCTGCACCTCCCAGTGGTACAACCCAAGAGACATTGGTGACTCCCTTCAAGTCTCAAGACAAATAGCAGCTGAAGCTTCTGAGCCTGAAGAAATAGTCAGAGGGCTTGGAGACTGAATGGTTAGCAGGGGGCACCTGCTATGCCTACCACACCTGGGATAGATGGGGAAGAGTAGCAAGTAGCTGTGCCCAGTAGAGTGGCAGTGTGCATAGCTGAGTGTAGCAGCAATTTAGAGCCCAAGGTTGGATGTAGCAGTGACCATGGACATACCCACTGAACAAATGGCAAATAAGTCTCATCAAAGGGTGGAAACTTGGTTTGGCAAACAATGCTGCTATGTGGAAATGAACAAGTTCCTAGGTCCAGAAGAATTTTTTAGAGCAGACCCCTAGAAGGACTTGGGTACTGAAAACTTTGCAGGTAACCCAGGTTCTTGAGTCCCTCATAAGGGTGCAGAGCCTGAGTATTGGGGTTATTTATAGAGCAATCTTGGCATCTCTCATTTCAACAGGCTACTACTATCTCCCAGTTGTTCAACTGTGCCACTATTCACTATTGTTCCTCTCTCCTACTTCAACAGCTTCCTCCACCAGATTCCTAACTCAAAATTTTTGTTGACTCAGAGAGACTATCTAAATTAGATGGGAAGATAAAGCATGCCAGTATTTAAGGCAAATGAGTGAAAGATAAACATTCTAGGTGTATCCAAATTTTAAGATTTACCTCAAAGGATCTCCTCCAGACAGCATGGTAGGGGGACATAAAGACTTTAGCACTGGAAGATTGGAGGAAAATATTTGCTCATCTTGCATAGCACTGGTAGGAATTGACTTGGCCTGGCCAATTTAATTAAATGAGCCTTACTTAGAGTTGAAACTCTTTGGGATGATTATGTTCTGCCATGCTACAGGCAGGTTTATTCATTAATGAAGATCCTGGAAGAGACTCATTCCATGAGTTTCACTCTGTGATATGTCACTTTTGATGTGGACTGCAAATTTACCTTATGCTAGATAAATGGTTTTTTAACAGTAGCACAAAATGACAGGATAATTTTAGACTATAAGAATGATGGGGATATTCATTCAATTGCAATAGTGAGTGGTATTTTCATTGTGTTGTTCCACAGGGGCTCTACATATCTTAAAAAAAAATCTCATTTCTTTTTACAGAATCTCAATGAGATAAGAACTTCAATACCTGATAGATTGACATAGTAAAAGCCTTCCTTCTGTCACCTTTCCCTGCTGTTCTTTGAGGTAGCAGGGAACTCCAGTATATCAGTTGCTTTATGAAGAAGCATGGTTGAGTTTCAGAAAATGCAGGAAAAAGATACTTTATAGACTCCATGATAAAGATTCATAAATAGACACAGAAGAGACTGAGGCAAGTCTTTGAAGCTGCTATTTATGGTCATTATCTAAAGAAATAAAGAACTAGACATGCCGATAATCTCTTTTCCAACTTTATACTCTTAGAGAACACTGACCCTTTTTCTTTTCACAGATTTGGACCCCATACCCTTGCTCAGTGGCAGTGGGAGTTGTGATTCAGACTTCTGATTAGAGATAGAGATAGTCAGACATGGGTGATCATATGACCCAGCAGGGTCTTGGGATCCTTGTGCCAGTATTGGGATTGAGACTTGTAAAAACTAGAAAGTGAACAGGAGCCAAGATTTTTCCCTCTCTCTTCCTCTATCTACCTTTCTGGGGCAAAGGAATTTTCCTCTCTGAGAAGCTTAAAACTGGTTTAAAAAGACAGCCTTGAAGGGAAATAGACTAAATATCTATCAACATGAAACTGATTAAATCACAGGATAGCCATGCCATGGCAAAATGAAATAGAAAACTTTCTACAAAGTGAACATTCTAAGATGCATTGCTAAGAATAATGTATAAGATAGAAGGGATAAAACAATTTGTATAAGAAAAGAAATACATGTTTAAACCACTTACATTGAATATACTTATATGAAGTCTTAAGGTTACCATGATTTTTGTTTTCTGTTTCTCATTTCTCTCTTTCACCTTCCACTTCCTGTGGGTTATTTTGGATTCAATTTTGACTTATTTGTACCATTTTGAAATATTAGTTTTGTATAACTCTGTGATTTGAGTATTCGTGTGTGTGTGTGTGTGTGTGTGTGTGTGTGAGAGAGAGAGAGAGAGAGAGAGAGAGAGAGAGAGAGAGAGAAAGAGAGAGAGAGAAAAGCTTATGGTCTATGGATATCAATGTTTTCCTATTTATACTCCCATTTAGATCCCTTTATCTTTCCACTTTTAAATATCATTGTTTTGAGTATCAGGTGGTGTTACAATTTTTTCACCAATCATGATGTACAACTAAGAGAACTCATGAAGAGAATAGTCTTTTGTATTTACCCATATTTCTGCATTGTTCTTTCTTCCTAATAATGTAAGCTTATCATTTCGTTTCTTTTGAAGACCTTCATTAAACCATTCTGTAAGAGTAGATCTGCATGTGACAAATTCAGATTTCCTTTATCTGAGAATTTCTTTATTTATCCTTGATTCCTGCGATATGGTTTCACCAGATTCTGAAGTTGTAGTTGACAGTTCTTTTCTTTTAGCACTTGAAAAATGCCTTTGACTTCTGTTGCTTCAGATGAGAAATATGCTGTGATTCAAACTGGTGTTACCCAATAGGTAATGTGTCATTTCTCTCTGGATGCTTCTCAGGTTTTTTTCTTTGTTTCTAGTTTTCAGAAGTTTAAATTATATTGGGTTTGTTATAAGTTTCTTTGGACATATCCTATTAGAATTCACTCACCTTCTTGAATCCTAAGTTTATATCATTTGATCTAAGTTTATATATTTTGCCAAATTGGGGAAAACTTTGGCCACCAATTCTTTGAGTAGTCAGTCTTTCAGTTTCATTCTTTTTCTCCTCTCCATCTAGGATGTCAATTTTATAAACATTGAAACCTTATTATTGTCCCACAGCTTCCTGATACTGTCTCCCATTTGTTTTCTCTCTGTTGTTCAGTTTGGGTAAATTCTATTGGTCTGTCCTCAATCTCACTGATTCTGTCCTCTATCATCTCCATTCTACCATTAAGCTCATCCAGTTAGTATTATTACCTCTGTTATTTCTTAATTTTATAAATCCAACTGGATCTTTTTAAAAATCTTCTATTTATATAACAAAATTTTCTATATTTTTACTTATTTCAAGAAAATTTGCAATTGCTTGTTGAATCTTTTTTTATGATGATTGACTTGAAATATTCATTAGACAATTCCATTATATCTTATGTCAGTATGATAGTCATATGATTGCCTTTCTCATTTGAGTTGTGATTTTCTTTGTTTTTTTTTTTTAAATGATGAGTAATTTTGATTGCATCTGGATATTTCAGATATTATGTTAGGAGACTTTGGGTTCTATTTAAATTTTTATTTATTTATTTGCCCTGCTTGAGTTTTGCACACAGGTGCTAGCCCACTTTTGTGGGTGGTTCCAAGGACAACCTAATTTTTGGAGACTTTATGTGCCATTGTGGTCTCCATCATCTGTATCCTACCTCTGAGGCTGCCACACCCCTTGTTGAGGAGGTGAAAGGAATTTCACTAAGTTGGGTGTTTTAAAGTGAAGGGAGTCCCAGCCTACAGGGACAAAAAGCACTTCCTGGGCTGGATGCCTATTGCAGTGGGCTTCCCCTTCCAAATGTTCTCTGTCAAGTGGGGTCTCTGCGTGGGACTCAGGCTGGTGAGAAAGGAAAGCACTTCCCCTGGTCTATTATCGTTAGGGGGTAACTTCAGGTGGCATCTCTTGCTATGTCTGCAGGGATCATCTAGCAGTAATGGCAGGACTGAATGCTTTCTGTTGCTAGACTGGATGTTGGGAAAAAGCGGACCTGGGTTACCTCCTGATGGGTGGGGTATGGTGGAGTCATAAGATTCTTCACGGCTGTGTGTTCCTTTGCTCCTGAGGTCCCTAATCAATTTGCCTTTCTCTTTCTGCCTTTCAGACTTTCCTTTTGATTATCTATTGTGTTATTTCCAAGGATTTTAGTCATGCTTAGCAGGGAGAGACATGTCTATGCATTCTTGCCCAGACTGGAAGTTCTCTATATATGCTCTTATGGGAATAAGATCTCTAAGGGTCCACAAGGAAGTGATAATACTGTTCCCCCTCAGGAAGTGACCTAGAGGATTAAGAGGTAGATGGGAGACTTTTTTTTTTTTTTGTATATCTGTGTATACACTTAATCAAGTGAATATATTACCTATTCAAAAATAAAAATAAAGTGTAAAAAAAGAAGCCTCTTAACTCAATTGTTTTTAAGAGAACAACTAAAGATTATATCAGAGGGCAAGCAGCATATGGATTCAACAGTTGGTAACTCTATTAAATTTCATTGACTTTTAATTTCACTATGCTGTCACTACTTTGATCCAGATCTCTGAATGTAAGAATAATATCCTCAGTGGATTTGCTGCTTGCTCATACATTTTGAATAACTTTCAGAATACAAATGTGTAATTTAGATAGAAGTAGATGCTTTCGGCAGCATACTAGTACCCTAATCAGCTGAAAAAATAATATTTGTATGACATTAAAACAAAATTAATAGGAAGACACTGGTTACATGAAAATACTTCTTTATGTTGTAATTATTAAACTTGCAAACAACTCGGCATAATTAATGCCTTAATTAGGATATGACCTGAAATTTTAGCTTCCAAAATTAATAAAGGCAATTAAAAGTCTCATTCGTAAAGTAAAATGAGTTTTAAGAATTACAAGGTAGTTGGACAAGACTTTTTTATCCTCATTTGGGGGACATTTTTGTAGGTATTGAACCTACATTGCAATTTCCCTGATACCCATGCCCAAGCCCTGGCACAATAGCTCAGCCTGAAGCCTTAAGAGTTAAGTTTAGTGACCTTCAGACAAGAATGTCCACCAATAGGGGCTGGACCATTCCCAGAATGCTCCTTCTAGATACCACTAGGACAAAATGAAACAACAAAGACTATTCTCTTGATTAATTAGAAGACTGATATTGACTTTCAGATTCTACCAGTTTCACAGAACTATTTGGGTTCAAATGATAATTTTCACTGCTATCATTTATTCTTCAATACAAGCTTCTTGAAGGTATTTTAGTTTACCATGTGGTGAAGCATAATACAAGGCCAAAGAACTTTCCATTAGTAGATAACAATGGAAAATTTAATAAATATTGGTGGGCCTGTGATTTGGAAAAAAATAAACCTGGACTCCTACCCTCATTCCAAAATAAACTCCAGATGGATCAAAAATGTAGTGTAAAAGCAAAAATTATAAATGTACTAGAAGAAAATAGGAAGAAATATTGTAATTGGGAGAGACTTTTTAACCATGACAGATAAAACAAAAAACCATAAAGGAAATGACTAACAAATTTGGCTATTCAAAATGTTTAAACTTCTATAACATTAAAAAATCCTTAAGTTTTAAAAATTCAACTCAAAACCAAATGAAGAATAAATGTCCCTATAAATGTCTAACTTTATTCCCAAATAAATAATTGGAAATATGCATCATGATTGGTGCACAAGGATATAAAATATAGGGTAAAATTAAAAGAACTTACAATTTAAATAATAGCTCATAAAATGATTAAGTGAATTAGAGAATAACATAGACTGCAGGAGAACAGGGTGAAGGAGGAGGGGAGGGAAAGGAACTACCGGTGCTGAAATAGGGCAAATTATGTTCTGTGCATGTATGATCATGTCAAAATGAACCCCATTATTATGTATAACAATACTGCACTAATACAACTTTAACAATCATAATATCTAATAACAGCTTCATAATATTTTCACTGAAAGGCCTATAAAAAGATAGTTGGAGAATATAGATGAATTCAATTTAATTTTTAAGTGTCCTATCTAGACAGAAAAAAGGCAAAGGAAATAAAATCAATAATTATTATTTCTATGATAGAATTATGTATAAATGCTATTGCTTTCATTTTTGGTAATTTGCAAATTTTCTACAATAAGCATATTAATTTTGTACTCATTTTTATTGCCTAGAGCATTAAATAAAAGAATATTTCTATTTTCTTAAAAGTAGCTAACTTAGAACTAGATAAGATATGAAAAATCAAAACTGAGGCCTTGAATAGTATAGCCTACAATAGAGCAACTTTAACAAATTCCCTTTTATTTAAAAAAAAAAAAAATCCCTCTACCAAATCTAGTCATGCTATATCACATAGGTTAAATTGCAGTTATTTGTTGTAGTTGGTTCTCCTCTCTCTCTAATTCTTGCTGTCCTTTCCTAAGACCTGGTATCACCAGATAGTTCTTTTTTGAAATCATTATCATGCCTGTTTATTCTATGTTGCAGAGCAGGCACCATGGGGTCCAAAATTCAGATTACCTGGTCTTGGCAAGAAGTTTATGTCTTTAATTAGAGCCACATACTAGTCACAAAATTACTATCACTAGCGGCACAAGAAATGTCACCATTGAACTTCCTCTGTACCTGTAGGTTTTCTTAATTTCTTCATTTGATGCTCCCTTATGCAAACCAAGAATTTCATATAGAGCTTCTCCAGTTGTCGACAAAGTCCGTTGTCTTTGGTTAGGTATGTTACATGCCATATTCTCAAGCTGCAAAACCAAAGAGGGAAAAATAGTTATGAAGGTCATGCTCACTGGATCTCTCTCTCTCTAAAAGGGAAGACAGTTTATTCTTAACCTTTTGTGAACTGACAATCTGAAGTATGCCTGTGTGCTAGCTGCAAAAGGAGGGGAGAAAAGTGTTAAGAAAGTCAAAGAGGAGGTCAGGGTGTCATAAAATATAGTCTTGTCTACATGGTTATATAGAAGCAAAATATTACCTAAATACCTAGCTAATTCAGAAGTGTCAAGAATCAATTCTCACAGATTAGGCAAATGCAGGTGTTTTGTTTTGCAATGTTTGGGTAGAATTTGCATAACTACTTCTTTTTTGTGTGTGTATTTTCCAAACTTATCCAGCGATGGGAAAACATCTTTCTTTTTATTCCAACTTGATTGGCCTAGCCATTAATCAAGAGCTTGAAGAAAAAAAGCAAAACTTTTTAAGTACCAGGAAGAAATTCCTGCCTCCTCTGGGACCTATGTTAAAACTTCTCTGGAGCTGGAGCTATGGAATCCCAGAGCTTTAGCACCCCCACCCCACAATGCTCCTTGGTTCTGTACCTGAGTTTGCTCCTTTCCCTATGGTCTATCCAGAAAGGGTTGGGCTATCAGGTCCCAAGGAGTCATTTGTCTGCCGCACCATGACTCTGGGGGATTCAGGAAGTAAGCACACCTAGGCAGGGGGATTTGGCATTTCTGTATTCTCCACATGATGTTCAGGGTATGGCTCAGTGGCAGACTGCTTGCCCAGTATGTGGCAAGGCCCTGGCTTCAATTCCCATCATAGAAATAAAAACACAGGATGTATTCACCATTTAACTTCTCTGAGCATTAATGTCTTCACCTGTAATGTAAAGATATTAAAGTTCCCCAAATAACAATATCTTAAGGGTTTAGAAATAACACATACAGTGTATCCAGGACACAGTAACCTCAAGGAAAAAGGCAACTACTTTTATTAAAGGCAAACACAGTGTGCCATCCACAGTGCTCTGTAGTCAACCCTCTAGGGTAGAATATTGGTCTTGCCATTTCCTGCTCCACATGCTTTCTCATCTGTAAATTGGAGATCTGTAAATTGGAAAATGTTCCTTAAACTCATGGAGCTATTGCAACAATTAAATGAGTTAATATATATTTTAAAGTAGAACAGTGTACATATCAGCATAAAGCACAAAGCTAAAACCCTTTAGCAAACAACCCAGTCCCCATCAACAAATGAACAGGTGAACAAAATGTGGTGTATACAAGAATGGATTATAATTGAGCCATGAAAAGAAATGGAACTCTAACACATACTACAACATGGACAAACCTTGAAAATATTATTCTAAATGAAATAAGTCAGTCACAAAATGATAAATATTGTTTGATTCTATTCATCTGAGGTACCCAGAACAGGCAAATTCTTAGAGACAAACAGTAGAATAAAGACACCAGGGGCTGGGGGAGTGGGAAATGGGAAGTTGTTGCTTACTAGGTGCAGGGTTTCTGTTTGGAAAGATGAAAATTTCTGGAAATAATTGGTGGTGATGTTTAGATAATTAGGTCAATGTACTTAATACCATTGAATTACAAGCTTAAAATGGTTAAAAGGGTAAATTTTGTTATGTATATTTGTTATGGGTTGGATGTGAAGTATCCACCAAAAGCTCATGTGAGATAATGCAAGAAGGTTTAGAGGAGAAAGGATTGGTTTATGAAAGCCTTAACCCAATCAGTGAATTAAATCACCTGATGAGATTAATTGAATGGTAACTGAAGACAGGTGGAATGTGGTTGGAGGAATGGGACATGGGGTCGTGGCTTTGGGGTTTATATTTGTATTTGGCAAGTGGAGTTCTTGCTCTCTCTCTGCTTCCTGACCATCATGTGAGCCACTTTCCTCTGCCACACTCTTCTGCCATGATGATCTGCCTCACCTTGAACCCCAAGGAATGGACTCTGCTCTCTATGGACTGAGACCTCTGAAACTGTGAGCCTCTAAATAAACTTTTCCCCCTCTACAATTGTTCTGGTAGGATCTTTTAGTCATAGTGGCAAAAAAAGCTGACTAAAATAATTATTTTACCACAAAAGCAAAATAGAAAAACAACAAATAAAAACTACTGAAGACTGCAAGGTCATCTGACCAAAGTTCTTTGAAAATCATTGTCCGTGTCTTGGCTTTGGGCCTTGTGCAGCAACTGCTATAAGAGAGAAGGGATGTAAATGAATCAATATACTAGAACTAAGGAGATGGCGTCAGGCTTTTGAGTCACTCGTGAGCAGCACAGGAATCCCTGGTTGACAGTGGTGCTTCAGAAGAGCTGGGCATGCACATCCCGGTGGTGGGTAGGCCCAATTAGAGCAAACCTCCCAGCCCTGCTCCCACTAGGTTCATGATCACATCAACACGGGCAAGGTAGAGGCCACAGGATATCACCTGGTGGGTCAGGTGGTCTTAGAGTCCTCCAAGATCCCACAATGGTATAACAAGTGCTGGTGGTCTTAAGGAAGTCAATTAAGGAGAACAATATCAAGAACTTCAGAAGTATTTGTGAGCCTTCAGCTTCTTTCAGGTTGAAAAGGAAGGTAACTGAAAAGGGAGTTGAACCCCAGGCAAAACCCTACAGCCCCAAAGACTTTGAGGACAGAACTAGCCTGCCCACGGGTGCAACTGTGCAAGGTGAAGGGTTCGCCATGTGGTATGGCACATTGCCCCCTCCCATAAAAGTCACGAAACCCTGGTTCACACAAGGGCAGAGAAGGAACCCTGATTCTACCCACCACACTACAAAACCAAACAGACAAGCTCACTGACTGGCAACCACTCAGTAATTGGCTGTACTTATTTCACCTCTGCTCAGCCTTACTTTTCTCACCCATTCTCATCTAAATTTTCCTAGGGAGTAAGTAATTCAAAGCTTGGGTCTATGTCATCCTAACCCCATAGCTCAGTCCTCTCTTGGAACTACAGCCTTGTTCACTATTCACAACTGAAGGAAAAATTGCCTGAGTAAACTGATGCCTTCCTACTTCCTTCCCAGTCACCTCTCCTCTGCCATCACCACACACACACACACACACACACACACACACTTACTTTCAGGATACTGATAATTTTTCTGCTCCACATATCCACCTGATATTTCCCAATAATGTAGGTAGCCTACAGTTTTCTCTACAAGTCACACTACATGTTATGAATTAATAGGATTTGGAGTATAAGGGCTTCTGTGTGGCTTGGTGGGCAAGCAAAGGCCCCGATTCATCCTGCTAGCTCCTTTGACTGGGATTCCAAGATCTTGCTGGGAGGCAAGATCCCCAAAGTCATTGGTTTCTAATACTAAGAGCATATCAACAAATCCCAGTTCTGGGTATAACTACAAAGGAAATAAAATCAGTTTGTCAAAGAAATATCTGCACTCTCATGTTCATTGCAGCACTATCCACAAGAAGAAGATATGGAATCAACCTAAGTATCTCTCAGTGGATGATTGGAATAAGAAGATGTGGTATATAAATACATAATAGAATACTATCCAGTTTTTTTTTTTTTTTTTTTTTTTTTTTTTTTTTTTTTTTTTTTTTTTTGGTACTGGGGAGATTGAACCCAGGGGTGCTTAACCACTGAGTCACACCCCCAGTCCCCCCTTTTTTTTTAGTTTTCAATGAACCTTTATTTATATTTATTTATTTATTTACATGCAGTGCTGAGAATTGAACGCAGTGCCTCACACATGCTAGTGAGCGCTCTATCACTGAGCCACATCCTCAGACCTTTGTATATTTTATTAGAGACAGAATCTTGGTGAGTTGCTTAGGGCCTTGCTAAGTTGCTGAGGCTGACTGAATTTGCGATTCTCCTGCCTCAGCTTCCCAAGCTGCTGGGATTACAGGTGTATGCACCACAACCAGCTCAATTCATTTTTACAAAGAAATAATCTTGTCATTTGCAAAAGCATGGATAAGCCTGGAAGACATTATACCAAATGAAATAAACCAGACACAGAATAACCACCACATGATTTCATTTACACTAGAGTGGGGGCGTGGATCAGAGAGATGATGGGCAGAGGGTATAAAATTTTAGTTAGGAAGGATAAGTTTAAGAAATCTATTATACGACATGGTGACTAGAGTTGATAATCATGTATTATATTTTAAAAAATTGCCGAGAGTAGATTTTAAGTGAGAGACAACTTCACAGAAAAGGCGAAATCTGAGCTTCCAATAATACTACCATTTGTCTCTGTAGAACTTGGTATGTCTTTTTCTATTTTGGTCTTTACAGCCAGGCCTAACTTTGGACCCATATGGATGTGGAACCTAGTGACTCTCTTGTTCATCTATTTGCATAAACAAGGATGAAAGAGGACTTCTCAGTTTGGAGTCTGAAAGATAAGGGAGGATCTAGCTTAGAGAGAGGATGAGGGGAGTCTAGACCAGACAATGGCCACTGGCCCCTTCCCCGGCCAAGAACATGCTTTTGAGCTTCTCTGGGGAGAGAGGCTAAAGACTGAAGAGTTGTTTTCATGTTAAAGGATGAAGGGAACAAAAGTTTGGAACTCCAAAACCTCATCACAGAGTCAGCACCCAGGCAGGATCAGGTCAGCATTTTCCAACCAAGGAAGCAGAGAGGATGTGGCAGAGTAGTCAGGGGACACGCTGATCCTCCCTCTAGTCTGCTGAGAAGGGATAGTGTCAGATGGCTCAGAGTCACTTCTGAAAACATTTGCATCGTTCCTGGGGATGCTTAGAAATATTTGGGATCATTGGAAGCTTCAGAATTCCAATGTGAGAAAGACTTAGTACCCACAAGGGGCAGAAAGAATGAGGGTGGGAGGCAGGGAGGGGCTTACAGTTGGATAGGATTAAGGAAATAATGATCCGTATGTATAATATGTCAAAATACACTCCACTGTCATGCATATCTAAAAAGAACATACAAGAAAAATTTTTAAATGATCCAAATAAAAAATGGGGACTAATGCTAATAACAATAATGGGGGTAAAGGGTGAACGAGGGTGGGGGTGGAATGAAAACCGGTGAGACCATATTTATCCCCATAGTTCATGGGCATGGGAACAGTGGAGTTTTCATGCCCAACAAAGTTATTGCCAATCATGTGTCTCTCTTTAAAACCATCTCTGAGCTCCTTAGGGGCTGTAACTCTATTTTTGTATTAATCTGCAAAACCCCCAGTGGCAAACGGTCTTAACGTTAGTATACTGCATGAAAAGGAAGGTGAACAGGGAACAAGCACTTACTGAGCACCATCTATGTGTCATATCACTTAATCCTGATATCAACACTTGAGGGCATCAAGGAAGGGACCCCCAGCCCAGGAGTTCAGAGAAACAAGATTGCTTTCTGAGAGTTGAACAGAGAAGTCACTGCCTAATGGATCAGGGAAGAGCTGTCTTACATTTTAGAGAGATGAATGTCTGGAAAAATGGTTGGAAGCTGATAAATGTAACATGCAGTTATCAGGTTTCTCTTGTGTTGTTATTCAAAAGAGTGATTAGATGTGAACAGGAAGAGAAAAGCAAATGTAGAGGCAAATGCTGGCAAGGCCATCTAAGCACAACTGAGGGGAGGAGCCCAAGGATTCAGGTCCCACTGGCCACCCAGCACCTTCCTCCTCATGTTCTTAAATATTTACTCATCAAGCCACCTTTGATTTTGATCTTGTAAGAACCCAGAAACCACTCTGGACACGGGAACTCACATAAGAGGGTTTATTAAGCAGACAGAGTGTCTCCCTGCAGGGTAAGAGAGAAAATGAGAGGAAAAAAGAGAGAGAGCACGCACAAGAAAAGCGAGGAGGAGAGAGAAAGAAAGTGAGAAGAGAGAGAAAATGGTGGGGAGCTATCCTTAAGCAGTCAAATTCCATGGGCTAATGGGACCAATAACAGAGAAGGATACTTGCAAGTTGACTGATGAACCAATAGCTAGCTAGGATGTTCACAGACTGACATGAAGTTGGGAGGCGGGGAAATGACTGCAGCATAAAGGGCGAGGGAGCAGCTTTACATTATTTTACAGGTCTGGTATCCCATGTAGGTCTTTCTCAGGTCATATCATTGAGTTCTTAGTGCTGGCCCACGTGACAATTGCATCTTACCATTCCAATGTTGATTTGCCTTTCCCTGAAGTCTGCCCTTGCCCTTTCCCTTCATAAAAATGATAAATTAACACCTAGAGTTTATGCATTATCCTGGAACACACAGAGGGAGTCTGGCCTTCAGCAGGCCTGCTCTCTGGGACTGCCCAAGTCACCTGGCCTAAAGAGTCTTACTGTTTCAGTCACAGTAAGTTCAGGATATGACCATTACTACCACCTTATGCAGGCTTTTTTTTTTTTTTTTTTTTTTTCAGTACTGGGAATCAAACCCAGGGCCTTATGCATGCCAGGCAAGCATTCTACTACCGAGACACATTCCCAGCCCTATGCAGGTTCTTAGAAAAAAACTACCTAATAGCCCCCAAAAGGTAATAAGCATTTGATTTGCCCCTATGTATTGCTCTCGAATTTTAAAACTGAGGAAATTGAGTCTAACTGAAGTAAAATAATTTGCTCGGATTTACACAGGGAACTCTTGACTTCAGATCTGCTTGATTCTAAAGCCCAAGTTCTTGCTAGTGTGCCATATTGAGTAATACTCAATGTCTTTACAATTCACAAATCATTTTCCACAACCAATATTTCATTTAATCCTCACAAGAACTCTGAATAGTGATGACACTAAACCAGAGCAGCCCTGTACTGTTTCAGTCTCCAGGTCATAAGGGCCCCCCCCCCCCGCCCCCCCGCTGCTGTGTCTGAGGTGAGAGGGCACATGAGGGTACAGTGGGATCTAAGGACTACAGTGCAAGTTTCCTCCCTGAGCACAGTCACTGGACTTTAATGCAGACAAAAAGAGAGTTCCCAGAGGAGAGTTAGGAAAGAGAATAGTTAAGAGTAGAAGAATGCCTGGGTTACACAAAAATTTTGAAACTTCTGCTAGGAGTGCAGTTTGTAAGTCACTTCCTGGCCACTGGGTCAAAACTGCCTGAAGTATCTCCAAAGAGCTTTGTGACAACTCTCGAGACTATGGTGACATATTGACCGTAGCTCGGAGGCCTTCTAGTCTATGCTAAACCTGTTCCTGTCACTTATGAAAATAACACACTCCTGTCAACTTATGAAAAGAGCATACTCTTCCCTCTCCATTCCAAAATTTTGGATTTTTATTTATCTTCCCTTTTGACTAGGGGGTGATGGGAAGATGTATATTAGATTTGGCATTATTACACCTGTGAGCAAAATTGTCAAGCCATTAGCATTCACCCTTTCAAGAAGACACTGAGGTTCCTAGAGATTAGAATGCCTGGACCTGATCCAGGATCTTTTCCAAATGTGATTAAGGCAGACCAGGGAGCCTGTCAAAGTCTTCTGGAACTAGGAGGAGCACCAGCATATAGCTGCTCACCATTTGGAAGCCTGCCTCCTTCAAAATCATCCCAGGTATGGAACAAGGGAGATGGTCTCAGTTGGGGGCTACACCTTAGCACTTCCAGAGAACAGTTCTGGAAGCATCTGGAAGCATCCTGGGGCTCATGCTTCCCTGCCCCAGGCCCATGCTTATGCACACTCTTCCCAATGAAAAAAAAAAAAAAAGGAAGATTTCACTTCTTAGTTTCATACACAGAAACTAACAAAATGGTAGGGTAACAAGTCATTTCTTTGATGATATTTTTCAAATCATCACTTCACTTAAAAATCTAATTACATGCCAGGCATGGTGGCACACACCTGAAATCCCAGTGGTTTGGGAGGCTGAGGCAGGGAATCACAAGTTGAAGGCCAGCCTTAGCAATTTAGTGAGGCCCTAAGCAACTTATTAAGACCTGTCTCAAAATAAAAAATACAAAGGGCTGAGAATGTGGCTCAGCGGTTGAGTGCCCCTGGGTTCAATCCCTGGTACCTTGCCTCAAATCTAATCACATTATAATTCATTCCTGCTAAGTGAAGTCCAGTGGCTATCTGTTGCTTTAGGACATGAATTTATCAATACTTACAATGAGTGGTATGGAGCACTTATTGTATTTATGGTTTATTTTGCCCTATTCCCCAAAGATTTCCTTTTAGACAGATAATATCTCTTAATTAAGGTTCTTTTAAAAAGTCCATTTGCATTGTATTGGAACTTAAGAAAAAGATAGTTGATCAATAGTTGGCTGATTGTATGGACTACAACAAAAAGGAAAAGACTGCAAAGATGCTTTATGCATCAAGCAGTGATAATATGCTTTTTGTGCTTCTTTGTTGAGCTAGAAGTCAGACTCCTTATATATAATTGATTTACATGACATTTGGCTTCAGATTCAGTAGAATAGTGTGTTCAAATGCTTAAAGTATGAAAATAAAGATCTTATGCCCTGAGAACATACTAACTACAGAGTAGTAGTCAAAACATCTTATAAAAATGCTTCCTAAATAATCTTAAATAAATCATGGAGCCATAATTATATTTAATTCCTTATATAAAATACCCTTGATTAATTCTTTTTCTGTAGTCTTTTGAATTCTAATATTCTTATGCAAAATTCAAGTCTTTATTACTTATTTATAGTCTTTCATCTACAAGCCATCCAATGGAGGGGGGGGGAATGTTGTCATGCAAAGTCATTAAGTAATTTAATTTTAATCATCCAGCACATGTACTTTATCTTCTGAGCCTAAATTACCCTTTAGCTGAATTATAATACCATTAATATCACAATTTCTTAAAGCATTAGCCACTATATAATCACTACTGAGCTCTATGCTGCTCCCCTATTTCTAGATAATAGTTATATATAATTGAAAGAAGGTATAGCACCTTGTTGGTGACAGGCTTTGACCCAAAATAAAATGTATTTTAAAAATTCTAATTCTGGGGAACCTAAGAGGGCTATTACACATTTTTATGTTGAAATAAAATTTTCCCTTCAAAGCAAAAGAAGCTTCACCTATATCTATTATGTGAATTTTGAAAAATGAGAAAACTATGCATTTCTTGCCAGGGTCCCTTTATGATGGAGAACATGAATGTGGGCAGGAGCTATAAACTCATTAAACACAGCAAACATACTTGTCACTGAGGACACCAGCATGCATTACCATTTCATTGTTACTTCTCTAATTCTTTTATAGGAATCTATTTAGTGGAGCAAAATCCCCATAATCCAAATAATTTGTCTTAAAGCTAAATGCATCCAAAATGTTAATCTGGTGTTAACTCTCCCTAGCATGATTACATATATGCAATTTGAAAAAAAAAATTTTCTTGCAATTGCTCTAGTATGTATATAAACAGCACTGAAGATGAGGCAATTTGGAATTGTTACAAATAACCCACCATACCTGTTCCTATGACTCCAATTCTGTTCTCCAACAGGAACGACTTGTTTTCAAAGTAGGTGTGTGGAGAAATAAAAGAAGGCAACCACGAAAAGAGCTGTTCCATACCTGTTCCACTGTTTAGAGCAAACGGCTGCTCCTTTCCATCATTCCCAAGCAGGAGTCGAGCAGGTCAGTGGAGTCAGGTTACTTTTCGGTAGCTACTCTATCAGCCAATAGGTTATCCCTCTGGAAACCATAACAAAGAGAGAATAAAACATGCATGACCACACAGTTTGGTATTACAAGACATCTAGTGATACCAAAATATACACTACATACTTTTCATTCTTTGTCAGTCAGCACCTGACTCAACCAACTGTATGTGGAACTGCCCCAGAGTGTTCAACAGGACTTTCCATTAAGAAAACATGCTAATCTCTTGACCTGTAGAGTTAGTTCTTTGAAATTTTATTTACTTATTTATTTATTTATTTAGTTAGTTAGTTTTGGTCTAAGGCTACTAGTCAGTTGACTTATAATTGCTGGAAAGACCATGCAACATTCAGAAGGGGAAAATACAAAATTGCTCACTATATTAATCCAAGCATTTTCGTATTAGTATATTGTACCCTAATCATCTTCAGAGGGCTTGGAGTCATAGTAGTTGAATCACTTGTTAAAAACAATGTCCAAACTGCCATGTAAAAAAGTCACAAGAGAAAACAGTTCCTATGATTTTTTTAAGATCTTACTGACTGAAAGTCTTAAATAAGATGGGTGCTACTTCTGAATGTGGCTCCTGGGTCTGTAGGTGGAGCTTGTGTAAGGCCTAGCAGATAGGTGGCAAGGCCTAAGGCTCTAGTATGTGAACACTACAGAACACTTTCGCCTCTAGAGGGCACTGGTTTTTCAGATACCAAGGAATATAGGAACTTTTCTTATAGATCTTGATCACCAACCAGTCTAGGAAGCAGTCCACCATCAGGAATGGGGAGGGGTAGACTAATGAGACTTAAATGCTCAAGTTCCAGCATCAATTTAGCTTAAGGACTGTATCTTTTAATGAAATGAAAATAGTTGCTATATTGATAAAGTGATATTACAGATAGCTTTTATTAAAATTACATTTTATGAGCTAGGCATGGTGGTGCATGCCTGTAATCCCAGCTTCTCAGGAGGCCAAAGTAGGAGTATCCCAAGTGTGAGACCAGCCTCAGCAACTTAGACCCTATCTCAAAGTAAAATTAAAAAAAAAAAAAAAATGGGGATGTAGCTCAGTGCTTGCCTAGCATGTACAAGACCCTGGATTCAATCCCCAGTACCAGAAAAAAATATTATTATTTGTGTTTTTCAAATTCAGTTTAATATCAAATATTTTAATAAAATCTATTATTTTTGCACAATTCATTCACTCTCTTTAAACCACTAATTTTTAAAAGTATTACATAAGCCATTAGCTTTTTAAAAAATTAAGTATTGCAAAACTCTTGAGTAAAGTGAAACTTATAGCTGTGTTTCAAGGAGAAATCATAGTTTCTAATTCACCTGTTCATTCAACAATTAATCATCTACTGGAGCCAGATAGTGGACTGAGTTCTAGCTATATACTGATAAACAAAAACAAACACAGGGACTGTGTTTGTGGGTCATAGAGACAACAGTCCTCCAAAAGATACAGAGAGTAATCAGTCGCTCAAGGAAGTATAAAAGTGAGATCTTGGAGAGATGCTATAAAAAATATATATTTATGTAGTAAACATATATATTTATTAAATATACAATTATATATTTATTATAATATTTATGTAATAAATACATAATTTATTATATACACATGTATATATATCAGTGAACAGAAGAAGATCTGACAAAACTTCTCAGAACAAAAACAGCCAAGATCTGAACATAACTAAATGAAGAGGTTGATGATAGAAAGAAATATATTCCAGGCAGGTACAAAAGAGTGTTGAAAGCCCTTGGTGCTTAAACTAGAGAAATAAAAAGGACACTGACATGTGCTGCCATATATGGGATGTTAGTATGGGCCTATACTTAGATGGTTTCTGATACATCGTCCAACAATACAGTGGAGATCATTTTCCATTTAGCCAGGTGAGATGTTTTAGAAGGTGAGTTTCAAATAATATTTGTAAAAGCAAGTGATTCAAGAAAAGCACGTGAACAACTTCTTGATATCATGTGCACTACATGTAAAAGTGTTGTGAGATGAACCATTCACACTTTGAAGAGGAGAACTCAGAAGATCTTCCCTCATTGAACTAAAGGGGCCCCTCTGTGAGGTGGAAAATTGAACTGAGAACCAAAGCAGTGGTGGGAAGGAGTTAAATGCTAATCTTCCTTGTTTCATTAATGGACTCTTGACCATTCCCTTAGGGACTCTTTTTTTTTTTTTTTAATTTTTACATTTTGTCTTTATTGAGTTAAAATCTGACCTTCGTTTATTGGGATTTACATGGAAATTCTGAAGGCCACAGTTTGGCCTTTTTAATGTACAAGTGAAATATATCATTAACAGCCATTGCTTTGGATTGGAATTATGCCAGCTCAAAATCTCATGTTACTGCAGTCCTGACTGAAAGGTCTACGTTGGACATTACACCTAAGAGACCTCATAGGCCATCATCCTCATTAGTTTTCAGACTTGTCACAATTAATTTCTTTATTTTCGTAATCATTGTGTTAGAAGACATTGTCTATCAAACTAGAGTTTATTAATGAATCATTTTCTCATTTTTATTGAAGTGTCACAAAAAGTGTTATCAGTGCAAACCTCTGATCAATACATGCAATTCTGAAAAATAACCAATATTAACAATCCAAGATTGATACCAGTTTATATGCCTCTGTCAATTGTCAGATATGATTAGGGTATTATAAGAAATGACTAGTACATTAGCATAGAATCTGCAATGGTACCAGATGAATTATTTGAACTTTTAACCAAAACAACCAAATACATGAGCATTAGGGTACAGAGTCTTTACATTTTATACCTCAACAGGCTCAAACACCACTCATTTTGAACATGGGTTGTGCCATAATACATAACATCAATAAATAAATCCTAATCCAAAGACTGTCTAACCAAATGATTAAAGGCATTATTGCTACCACTGTTACAATTTTTATTACCTTTTACATCTACATAACATTATTATTATTAAATGGAACTCATGCCATTACTTTATAAATTTCAAAGAAATACATAAACTGGTCAAGATGCATTGCGTTGAGTGAATTTAGAAACTGTAGAATAATTCTGGTGATTCTTCTGTAAAATTTACTGCTTAAATGTTTCAGGAGAACAAATCAGTTAATTCCTATTATGTTTTATAATTTTCAAGGTTAAAATGTATTTTTTAAGGAGAAGTTAAAAAGTGGGTGAAATTTTTTAAATTTGTTTTTATTGGTGCATTATGATTATACATAACAGTGGGATTCATTATGCCACATTCATACATGCATGTGACATAATCGATCAGTCTCATTCCCCAGTAACTTCTTTCCCTTCCCTTCTCCCTCCCTCCATTTTCTTGCTCTACTAATCTTCTTGTCATTATTATTTTCTACTAATGCATTATAATTATAAATGGTATTCATTGTAGTATATTTGTATGGACATAACATAATTTGATAGATTTCATGTCCAAGTACTTCCCATACCTTCCCCTCTCCCTCCATCTTTTTCTTTTCTTTTTTTTCTGGTATGGGGGATTGAACTTGGGTACTCGATCACTGAGCCACATCCCCACCCTATTTTGTATTTCATTTAGAGACAGGGTCTCACTGAGTTGCTTAGTGCCTTGCTTTTGCTGAGGCCGGCTTTGAACTAGCGATCTTCTGCCTTAGCCTCCCAAGCTGCTGGGATTACAGGCATGTGCCACCGTGCCCAGCCTTCCTCCATCTTGATCCCCTTCCTCTACTTTATTGGTCTCCCTACTATTTCCATGAGAAGGGGATGAAATTTTAATGCGCCCACATCTATAAATACATAGAAAGCATAGAACCATAGAGGAATAAGGGAGAAAAACTAGATTGGAAGTCTCTCTAGAATCATTTAGAAAGATTTTAAGAATTTTGATGCATGGGGCCCACTCAGATTATCCTAAAACATAATCTAGTTATGTTTTATCCTAAAACATAATCTAGGTTCAGGCATTTTTAAAAGACTCCTTGGGAGGGTTTAAAGGGTTCTTGGGTTGAAAGCTGTTATTGACCCCACAGCAGAGAGATTTGATGCAGAGGGTTGTTCCGTTAAGTAATGTGGAAACACCTGCTGACCAGGCAGCTCTCTGGAGGAATTTTCCATTTCTGGGTTTCTGAAGAAAACACTTACTAAAGATAATGGCATCTGTATGATTAGACACAAAATAAAATTTGTTTTTACCTAGTTTAACTCAGGAAGGAGCATCCAAAAATAACACTCCTGTCTCGGGTTTTTGACAAATCCTCTGCATAACTTTAATAAAATACATTTTTTAATCTTAAAATACACTTTTTATCTTCCAGACCTTTTATCAAATGTCTACTATCATGTGCCAAGCATTATACTAGGAATGTTTATCTGCAGATTGTTTTCTAGGGTTAATTTGGGCACTTGTTAAGAAGTTCCTCTTTCCTTGCCTCTCCAAATCAGAACCAAGTACTCTGCTTTAAGGATTTGCATGTGATCTGGGTGGATTTCATCGTAACTCCATTATTCATCAACAGGTTGAATGAATTATACGACAAATGGAAAGTGTTCCCCTGTTATCATGTACTACAAGGCACTGTACTGGGTGAGGACCCAGAGGTGGTGGCAATGGTGACGATGATGGTGATGGTGGTGGTAATGGCCATGATGATGACAGTAACTATCACTTTAACTGGATTATTTCATTTAAGCCCTACAAAAGCATAAAGTGACAACATGATACAATTTCTTTTTCTTTAAACCCCAAGTTGTTTCAAAATGGTATTACAATTTTACTGACTTCACAATACTATTGACAAAGACTCTCCTTGACTGAAGATTGGAAAGATTTTTTCTTTAGACCTCCATCCCCTGGTTTCTGTCTGTGTCTGGCCTGTGCTACCCAGTTGTAGGAAGAGCTGTGCTGTCAGTTTAGAGAGACTCTCCCTCCTAACTCAATCTCTGACAACCCTCAATATCTCATCAAATTCCTCATCTCCCACCCTTGGTATTCAATCACCCTGACCTGCCTTCAACAAGAATTTTATGAGGTCTTTTAAACCAGACTCCTCCCTATCCCTGGTGTTTATGTTTAGCAGTTTTCCATCTACTGACCCCAATTCCGTTTGGGGGCTATAAATCTTGACTGGTTCATACTGGATTCAGAATGGAGCCCAGTTCTATGCTGGAGTTCTCTTTTCTCCTATTGCAACAGTTCCTGAATAAAAACTACTTATTCTACTAAAGTTGGTGCTTTTGTATCCTCATTTATAAAGGAGGAATATAAGATGGGAGAGGTTAAGAGAATTGCCCAGGGTTGCCAGTCATTGAACAATGAACTCAGACTTGGAAACCAGAATGGCTGATTCTATACTAAAACTCATTTAAGAGTTTTGCTTCAAGAGCTTAAAATTCCAAGGGACTTCTGCCTGCTGTTATTTCTTTGCTTACCAATCTGTGACTGAGACAGGTGGTATATATGTTAAAACTCAAAAGTAAAAATGGAGTAATGTCTTTAAAGAAGGAATGACCAATAAGTGTGTTCACTAATGAGGTCCAACTTGAAGCTCTGGTGTCAAGGACAATATCTATTTGGTTAAGTAAAGCTCTAAGTCTGAGAAATGTGTTACTGAAAACATTAAAAATATTGACTGAGTTTTGTCCCCTTCTAGAAAACATACTATGTATTTTACATGTATGAAATTTAAACACCTTGTCACTCACTTAAGGTCAACAATTGCCGTTATAAACAAAGAAGGCTTCAGATCCAACAGATGTGTTTGACAAACTTTCTGTAAACAGAACCTTGATCTGTGAGATTTTGTCAATAGCTTCTTCCCTGTTCACATTAACTCAAAGATGTCTCTTATGTTACTCAACTAAAAAAGAAGGCAAAAATAAGGAAGGTTATTTCTTAGGACAAAAATATCTTTTAATAGGGTTTCAGTTACAAATATAGTTCTGAGTGTGGTCAAGCAGTCTACAAAGTCAAGAGCACACAGAAACAAAACATGGTGGGTTCCAATTCTATTGTGTGGTAGTTTAATAGGACAGTCATGAAGATACATCTTCACATCTTAAATGTAATTGAGCCCCCTTCAAATGTATGCTCACCCAGCCCAGGTAACAGACCTATGTTTAAAAGAGGAGGAAATACTAAGTTTCCCTCTTGAGATTTACACTGCACTTATATCATACCTAAGTCTTTTACAATTTATATATATTATCTGACACTCATTCTCATTCAATAAAGAAATAACCCATCAGGTTATCTTGTGACTTCTCCCAAGAATGAACATCAAGATTGAGGCACTAAAAGCTGGAACTAAAATCTGCTACCAAATTATCCTTCCATGTTAAATTTTTTTAAAAAGCCTGAATAAAGCAAGAGTATCTAAATGACAAAGGGAGTCCCCCTCCTTATTGGTGCATGTGACTACAAGTTGTCCCCAGACCTCACAATAATCACTGGTCTGGGAAGCAAGGCATCTCTCTGCCTGTCTTCTGCACCAAGTAGATCATGACCTTCCACCAATCTCTGGTGTCCATAGTGGATCTTTGCAAAGGCACATTTCAACTTGCTCATCAAGATAACGGCAATGATCTTGTACTCTCTTCTATACCTTCTCCCTAATTTTGTAAAAGTTTTCTCTTTCAAATGAACAGTCAGTGCTCACTAAATTGCAAAAAATCCATTAGTATAGCTTTTGGGTTGAAGGCTGTCTATAATGCAGAGTAAGTGGTCTTTGTCACTAACAACCTGCCTTTGCTAAGAACATTCTCTCTGAGTGTTGGTGGAAGGAGCCCAGAACTGCATGGGTGAGGCTGAGCTGCATTCTCCAGGGGATGAGAATGGAAAGGTCCCTTTTCAGAACAAGTGGGGTAACCTAGTGCAGACTGTATGATACACACACACACACACACACACACATACACGCTTGGGTTCCAGATACACAAGATCAGATGGACTCTGATACTGGTGGCATCTCGCATGCTGCCTGCCTTAGGCAGGGTTCCTCCCCTACATAGGCTCTTCTCACAGGCCTCAGGGCTCCCCATGAGGTAAGCACAGCCACCCCTTCAACAGGGCCTTCAACACCCTATCAAGTCTCCCAGGCCCTTTCAACAGCTCTGCTCCTGCTCCTTCCAAAGTCTTCTGGAGGCCTTATGAAGTTTCCTGGATTGCTCCAGAGACCATGCAAGTGCTGCAGTCAGCGGGAAGTTATTCCAAGACCACAGACACAGACTGGTCAACTGGCTCCGTCACTGAAGCCCCACTGCTGTTGGGGCAATGATAGTAGGACCTCTGCCATCCCTCAAACTTCTTCCCAGGCGTCTCTTCTCTTAGTCTCCTCCATTCTCTTAGGTACAGGTCTCCTTTCCAGACACTAAGTGGAAAAAGCTTATGCATTCAGTTTAAAGGATTGGTCCTACAAATAAGAAACTGGATTCCTGAACAAGGTAGCTCTTACAAACCCTTCTCAAAAATGACTAGAACGGGACCATCGCAGGAGTGGGTGGGATGGTGACAAGTACTTCCCCACAGGTCTCCCTGCCTCAGGACCCTCGGCATGGGAATCCAGCAAGTAGCCCTCAAAGCCTTCTCTGTAACTTTCTTAGACATCTGAGTGAAATAGTCAAATGAACAAATATTCAATTCAGCACTTGTTCAAATATGTATCGTCAGTCCCCTGGATTTCAGTCCCTTAAAAGGCAAGGCAGATTCACTATTTAATATGACTGTGTTGCCCTCTGGTGTTCAAAAAGGGAGGAACTGTAAGCAGTAGCTTTCAAAATACTAATCTCAAATCACCCTTGAATTTTTGTATCCCCAATGCCTCCCCCCAGCTACCTGAGATACGGGAATTGCTGAGAAAAACATTCAAGAAAGCAGCAGGTGGGACACACTAAATTTATAGAGGATGCGGCCTTTTTTTACAGTCTTTTAAATCTGGAATTTTGCAATGCATTGAAGTCAGTTGGAGGATTTAAATTAAAACTTTACAAAAATCTGGTTTTGATCATTATACTATCCACTTAGTGAAACAATACACTGTACCCCTAAAATTATGTACACATATTTGTCAATTAAAAATGAAATAATTTTAAAAGTTTTTAAAGAAAAATAATTATTATAAATATTTATAAAATAAATATAAATATTAAAATCTGATTTTTGAAGTTTCTGTCTGAATGGAGGAACTTTGGGCAACTGTTGAAGTTCTGAGATCTCAGATCTAACTCCTTACCAGCTGGGTTAAGACAGAAGAACCCTGAGAGAGCCAGGTAGCAAATGGCAGCAAAAAAACAAGAATCCACCAGAGACAATCAGCTTATTTGTAAACCATGAATAAATGCCTGCTGATGCTACTGTGGGTGCCAAGGCTAAAAGAGATGTTTCCTCCCTCTCTGGGAACACATTGAAGAGTTCCCCAAATGACAGGTCTCAACTAAAATTTCCTTGGCCAGCCTGGTGATCAGCTATGTGTAAAATGACCAGTTTGTATATGATTCACACCAAATTTTAAATTTGAGTTGTGCATCCAGGAAAATCTGTATCCCTTACTCTGAAGCAGCATTGATCTTCTCCTCCAGCCCTTCTACACACTGTGTATCCACATTTGATGTCCCTGTGACCCACAGGCTCTGGTCTTCTCCATAGCCAGCCCGAGTCTGACAACGTACCCATCTTATCCAAGGTAATTCTGTCATGCTGTTCTAACTATCCCCATCCCAATCATCAACCTGGGAACCCTCAGTGCCTAGGTAGCCCTTGTCTTGTGTACCACCCCTTACCCTACTCAGATCTCTGGATGTCTTCCACCTGTTAAATCTTAAACTCCAGCCTCACCCTGCCCATGGGTTCTGGTTTAGATATGTGGTATCCCCCAAAACTTCTGTGTTAATGCAGAAATATTCAGAGCTGAAATGATCAGATTACAAGAGCTGTAATCCAATTGGTTCATTCTAGTTTGAACAGATTGACTGGGTGGTTAACTATAGGCAGGTAGGCTGTGGTGAGAGGAGGTGGATCACTGGGAGTGTGCCCTGGAAGGGTTCATCTTCCCTGTGGTCCTTTCCCCCTCCCTTTCTGCTTTCTGGTGGCCAGGAGAAGAGCAGCTTCCCTCTGCCACACTCTTCCATCATGATGTTCGACCTCACTTTGGGTCCAGAGTAATGGACTAACCCTCTGAAACCAGGAGCCAAAGTAAACATTTCCTCTTCTAAGTTGTTCTTCTTGTGTATTTTGATCACAGCGACAAAAAGCTGACTAACACACCACCATGGCCTATCTCATGAGCTAACTCCCTTCTGCTTAAGGTACTTACATCTACCTCACTAACACTTCTGAGTCCCCCATGTTTGACAGCTATGTCCCTCTCTTCAATGCTTTCCCTGGTTCAGCTAAGATTCCCAGATCACCATTGTAACTATTCCCTTGTCAATACCCCTAATTCTTCCCACCCACCAAGCCAAAACTCAACTGTATGTCTCCAAGAAGGATGAATGTTGACCACACTGACCCACAGTCTCCAGTCCCATGAGGAATTCCAACCTGTCCAGCACCCTTTTGGATGTACCAGTGGAACATTTTACTATTCTCTATCACTGTCCTCAATTCTCCTTCCTCACTTCCAGCAAAAGACATTGCCTCCTATATCACAGGAAAAAAATAGATTGTACTATAGTGTTACAGAGTATTTTCACATAGGTTTCTTTTAATTCACATGACAACTGGGACAGTTAGGCAGGGCATGTGTTAGTATTCCCATCTTATGAACCAAGAAACTGGGGCTCAGCGGGGTTTTCATGAGAACATCAGACAGTTGCTAGCAGAGCCTACATAGGAACATGGGTGTCCCAATTCTGAGAATCCCAGCCAAGCATGAAGTATGTGATCTGTTCATAGGCTCCAGTGTGACGTTTGTGCCAAGGAAAGTATCCAAGTTTCTGGACACCTTCCAAATTCTTTATACACCTCTGAAGTGTGCTGCCTTCTCAATAAAACCTCCACTCAGTAGTGCACCTGAAGTTCATTTACTTCAATAGTGCACCTGAAGTTCATTTACTTCTTATATTTTAAGAGAAAAAGTAGAGTGGTTTTGAAAACACACGTTTCATCTTCCTTTCTTTTGAAAACTGTTATCACCAGAGATTGAGTTTCCTTGTGTACCCGTTTGTTTGGTAGAGTAGTCTCAGAGTCCTTGACTGAAAATCAGAAAACCCACCTTCCATTTCTGTAATCTGGTTCAGAGCTCAGGAAGTAATAGAAGCCATGAGCTGGAAAGCCAGACCAAGGTCTGAGTTGGAAGCATCAGCCCACAGAACCCAAAAGCATGTGTGCAGGCCTGCAAAGGTGTCATGCAGCAGAATCCACTGGGTGGATCCAATGCTGCAAATGAACAGATGAGTGATTTTCTATAAACACATGGTATGAGCCAAAGCCACTTCCGCTGGGAATGGAGGCCCCAAGTGAGTCACTGCAATTCCAAACAGATAGGAATCTCAGCTCTTTCCTGGTCCTTTCACTGAAGTATGCAGACCAGAGGGAATCTGCTTCTGTCCATAAAAGAACTTCTATATCCCCATTTCTCTTCCAATACCTTTCTTTGTGCCACACCTTCATTGTTGGTCATATAAATAGACATTAGAAATATATGCTCACCTCCCATTAGGGTGGTGCAACCTGGGTGCCTTCCTACAAACACTGCCTTGGAGATGGCCTGTTCTTTGACCTGCCTAACCCCATCAGAACTGGTATTTGTGGGCTGTGCCTGAAGCTCTGCCCAGGAGATGGGTGATATAGCTTTTAACTGTGTGAACTTGAATAAGGGACTTGTCTTCCTGAGTCTCAGATTCCTCTTCTGTAAAATGAGAAGTTTTACTATTGCCAAAGCTAATTGAGCAACACTGGAAGGACTGCTTATGATGTTATGACAAAGGGGACTCCAAGAGCAACCAGAATGTGCCACAGGGACCAAAGGACAGAGGAGTCCCCTTTATACAAGATAGACTTAGGAGTTCATAGTGAAGTTTACCACCAGACAGTGATTCCTTAAATCACTAATGGAAATGGAAAATGAGGAGCAGCAGCACGTCAGACAATGAGCAAGGAGAAAACAAATAAAGGGAAAACCCTAACCCAGTCCACTGGTGAGTCAGAAGACAGCACATACCTGCGTAACTATTGATTCATGCACATTTTAAGCTGGTTTTATGGGTCTATTTTGAGGAGGGATGGAACAGGACTGGACTGGCCCATAGGGACATTTAAGAAAGTCTAGGGCGCTCTTGGTGGTGCTGAGGACAGCAGTTTAAAAAGGGATGGCTCGCAGTTCTTTGTTGACCCTGTCATACTCCCCTCCCAAGGCAGAGTTGTGTAGTGGGAAAAACAGAGTTGTTGTGAACGCTATTAAAATCACACGAAGCACAAGTATGCAGATTTCAATAACTATAGCAACTATTAATGTTCTCTGGATCCCCTGAAAGGCAAAGAAAAGTGGAACCCTTGTAGTCCAAGCTACATTCAAGTCCAACCTGTTCAGAGACATATGAAGATAAGAATGAGTCTCTCATCCCAAAGCTGTCCCTGAGATTTGAGCAATGGTTAATGCCTTCAGTTCTCTTTCAACCCAGGTGAAAGCCCCAGGAACTTGGGAGAGAACATAGCACCAATAATTGAAGGTGGTGACCACACTAACTAAGAGTACCCAGTTGAGGCTTTTAGGCCTGGGTTGGAATCCCAGTTCTGCCATTTGCTGACAATATTGTCTTAGACAAGTTACTTTAACTTTCTGAACATCAGTTTCCTCATCTATACATTCTGAAAAAAAAAAGCCACTTATTAAATAAACAGCTGTTGAGCAAATGAAATTAAGACTATTTTTCACATGGGGTCTTTGTGGCAATTAAGTCAGATACTTACTCCGTAGGTATGATGGTTAATTATGTGTCCACCTGATTGAGCTGCAGGGTGCTCAGATAATTGATTAACCATTATTCTGAGTGTGTCTGTGAATGTGTTTTGAATGAGGCTAACATTTGAATCAGTAGACTGAGTAAAGCAGATGAACTTCTTTAATGTAAGTGGCTCTTGTCCAATTAGCTGAAGATCTGAAATAGTACTGAAAGACTAACCAACCCTTGAGTAAGAGAAAGGATTGTCCTTTCTTCCTGACTGCCTTTCTTTGGGACACTGTTCCCCCACACCGGCTCTACTGTCAATCTCTAACTGAAACATCCACTCTCCTTGGGTTTCAAGTTTCTCATTATGGATCCTAAGACTGTTCAGCTTCCATAACCATGTGAGTCAATTTCTTATTTGTAAAATATATCCTTTTGGTTTTGTTTCTCTGAAGGACCCTGACTAATGCAGTAGGTGTTTAAAGAAAAAAAAAATTATGATTGCTATTTTTCTTATCTCAAAATTAAGCAAGAAACAGTGCCTATATGTAAAGTTGTTTGAAAATTACAATGTTTAAGAAGCAGGGGGAAATGCCTATAATGTGCTGTTCTTCTAAACCAGATCTTACTTGATCTTCTAAAACCAGAACTCATAAATGTGTGTGTGTGTGTGTGTGTGTGTGTGTGTGTGTGTGAAAGAGAGAGATTGATTCTGAGAAAGACATTTTAGATTTACATTGGTAACTATTTTCTATTTGTATGGCTCTCTCAAGTTTAAGAACTGTATTGTTTGTATTATGGTTTTACCATTCCTTAACTATAATGAAATCACTGAAATGCAAACCTATGACCTGCCTAACCCCATCAGAACTGGTGTCTGTGGGTTATGCCTGAAGCTCTGCCCAGGAGATGGGTGACATAACTTTTAACTGTGTGAACTTGAATAAGGGACTTATCTTCCTGAGTCTCAGATTCCTCCTCTGTTAAAGAAAGTGAAGAAAGACCTCTATGGTTGCCTCTGTCTGCAGCTCATAGGACTCTTACAAGCATAGACCAGGAGGAAGTCAACGGCAAGATTCCAGACACAGAAAGAAGAGCTATGAACAACCTCAAGAGATTAGTAAAGAAAGAACATGCCACAGAAGGCCAGGAAGACTGCTGAAGAAGGAAGAGGAGGAGGAGTCATTCTACACTGTGGGGAGAAGGACATCCACTTACCAGCCAGGGGAGGAGGGGCAGTGGTGGCAGGAGAGGGACAGAGTAGCTCACCCTGACTGGTCATTCTGGAGATGTGCTGCTTCCTGACTAGATGAGGGCGACTTAAAATGATTTGTAAGAAAAGAAGAGATAAAGTCAGAAGAATCTGTATGTTTGGTTCCTTTAAATTTATAAGGAGAAATAAAGCAGAGAGGGCTCCAGGTAATATTATCTCTTCTTGTATAGGCCATGACTTTGAAAGTGAAAGGAAAATGTAGGAAAGAATACAATTGGTTTTCTGGGGGTGACTTTGGTTTCCAGATAATAGACACTAGCAAGGAACACCAGTTTCCAAAGGCTGTCAAATGGCCTGGCTGGCAGGAGACATCCCCTTCATGAAGATTGCAACTGGAATCTGAGTTGGGGAGGATGAAAGGATCTATTACAGTGTGTACTTTATAGGGTCAGAATGTTATGGTTTAGATCTGGAACACACCCCAAGTTCTCATGTGTTAAAGGCTTGGTCCCCAATGCAACAATGTTCAGAGGTGGGGTTTGGGGAAGTGATTGGATCATGGAGGGTTCTACCCTCATCAATAGATAAGTCTATTTTTGGCTTTGTAATGAATGGACTAGTGGGAGGTAGTGGAAACTGTAGGAAGTGGGAGCTGGTTGAAGGAAGGTCACTGGGGGTGTGCCCTGGGAGGATATTTCTTGTCCCTGGTCCTCCTTCTCCCCTTCTCAGATGCCATGAGGTAAACAGCTTTGCTCTACTACACCCTCCCTAAAGTGATGTTCTGCCTCACCATAGGCCCAGAATCAATGGAACCAAGTGACATGGAACTTAAACCTCTGAAACCATGAGCCAAAATAAATCTTTCCTCCTTTAAGTTGTTTCTCCCCCACTGCCAGGTGTTTTGTCACAAAACAGAAAGCCGACTAACATAGGGAGGAAGAAAAGGTCCATTACAATTTATACTAGGAAAGGCCAGTAGAAATAAAATGCTCAACATTTCTTAGAAAAAAAAAATAGCAGGAAGACTATCTGGAATGATGTTCATAGGCACAGTTGTTTATTCACCAAAGTTTATTGAATATGTAGGTGCCCTAGAGATTATAGCAAATGGTTAAGCTCTAAGTCTGTATCAACTGAAACTTCTAAAAAGCCCTATTGTCTAAGGAGATTTTGATCAGCTTCATTGAAAATTTCATTGCTGAGAAGAAAGAAAAATCCCTGTTGCTCTGAGCTTGATTGTGAGTCACAAAGAACTAGTCACTGATTGGCAGTGGGGCTGTGACACTTTTAGGTTTGTAAGTAAACCCTTTGCATAGTTGGAATATAAGTATCAGAATTTGGAAAGTGTAGTTCACAAATTTAGAGAAAAGATCAGTTTCTTGCTCAAGGCATATAGATCTGATAAGATAAATTGATTTTAGGAACACAGATGATTCCAAGGAGGAAGAGGAGGTTGCACTAAACTCAGGTGGCTGCAGAGGGAGTTCTCTTACTTCTGATTTGCAAAGAGATATGCAAAGAAAAAGATGGAAGGAGAATATGACCCACGGTGAGACTGGTGAATGATTTGAAAGAGCAAGACCTTCAGGTGTTGAGGACTGTAGACAAGGATAAAGACACATGAGAGCACTTTTAACCCATATTTTACTTAAATGTTCAGCTGTAGGGGACATTTGAAATGAATGTAGGATATATTCATTGCAGACATCAAGAACAAAGCAGACCTATGTGAAGTAATATAAAAATAGCCTAGCAGAAAACATTTTCAAGGGTAACAAAAAAAAAAAAAAAAAAAAAAAAATGAGCTCGGTATTACTGGGCCTGAACATAGGAACACATCTAAAACAGAAGACATCAGGTTCTGGAGACCTTCTTAAAAACAAGCACCAGAACCATTCTCAGGGGAAAAGAACTATGTTTAACTCTGTTGGAAGATTTGAATGTCTTGTTCAGCAAGAACCCAGACCTCAGTCTTTGAAAGAAATAATTTCAAAAATGAACATGACATCTATTAGTACTACAGGTTTGATTCAAGACCAATAGAGCAAAATTCAATGCACAGACAAACATATTCGGCAAAGCAAGAAGCCCAACGTCGATTACCTGTGGGAGGCATTAAGACAAGTCCTTCCCAGAGAAGTGTGGACATACCACCCAGAGCCCAGATGGTGCCTATCCTGTGGCCCTCGTATATACAGATCATTCGGCACCCACATTCTAACCCAACATATGCCCCAATTTTAAGACCCTCATAAGCCATCCTGTTGGCTACAAAATAATCCATTTTGACTGTTGCCTGATCCTAATATACACTGCCTCTATCCCATTCTCCAAGTTTCAATTCAAATTCTTTTGCCTTTTCATTTCTACAAAGTAGAAGGTGAAACTGGACACAAAAGTTCACATATTGCTGTGATTTATAATGATTCCCACAAAAGGGAATACTTTTCAGCAATGAAAAACACACTATAGGTATACAAAACAACACAGATGAATTCTATGCTGAGTGACAGAAAAAAAAGAAACAAGATGTCGTACTGTGTGATTCCATTTATATATTTATATCAATTCCATGTATATGAATGGAATTACATTTATATGAATTCCTAGATTAGGAAAAGCTAATCTGTGCTGGCAAAACAGTTGATGATTACCCACATGGTACAAATAATTGAATAGAAAGAAACATGATGACAAATGTATTGGGGTGGTGGAAATGTTTCATACCTTAATTAGGGTGGCAGTTATTGGGATGTAAAAATTTGGATGTACATGGAACTGTATATCCAAAATATGTGTATTTTATTTTACATAAGTTATACCTCAATAATCATAACTACATAATGGAATTCAATCTTAAAAGCAAGGCAAAGAAAAGTACAGTAATCTCACATAAAAAGAAAATTAATTTCTATGTATATGTACACATATAATCATGTGCAACAGGAGAGAGCACACAGCACACACCGAGATGCACTTGTGTATACATAGAAAATTTCTGGAGCATATAAAACTTGTAAAGTTCCATGGAGAAAAGGACTAGGATCTGGGATGGGAGAAAGAATTGTTTTTAATAGCTTAACATTTTATACTGCTTTAAAAAATTTTTTTTACTATGTACACATAAAACTTTTCAATTAAAACACTATCATCTTTTCACAAAACTATATTTGGGGCAGGATCCGAAGGACTGGAATGTGTCCAGTGCTTTAAGTGACCATGCATTGCATCAAAGAGCATCCCACCTCGACAGCTGATGCCTCCCACTCCCCCTCTTCCATGTGATCAGTCTGCCCCTTTCCAGCGTACTCTCCATATCAGTTCCAATGTTCTCTTTCAAAACGTAGGTTTGCCTAAATAAATAAACCCTGTTACCTCCTGTTTCCTACAAGATAAAATCCAGTCTCCTTAGCAGGACATTAGCAGGAAGAGATACTAAGCCATATATAGGATCATTCTGAGCCATTTCTTGGCCTCACCAGAATTCTGGAAGTTTTTGCTCACTCACCTCCATTTGATTCATACCAAATTGATTCACCAGGCCTAATCAATTCTCCTTTTGAAAGCCCTCTGAAGTCTATTGCCTTTCTGTCTTCTCACTGTCACTACTCTAGTCCAAGTTGATCTTCTCTTCAGTTTACCCTGCAAGCCTCCTAACTGGCAGCTGTTTCTCCAGTCTCTTTCCACTCTCATCTCTTCCCCATCTCTTTCATTCCTTTAAAATGAAAATATTACCCCATAATTGCCTTGCTTGTGATCCATCAATCAAACCTGCCCATTGTACTTGAGCCAAACCTCTTAGCAGGGCCAGCCCCTCAGACTTGGCCCTTGCCTTTTTCTTCAAGGTCAGGTCTTACCAAATCCTTCCTCTTTATTTGGACTCAATTTCCACTAACTCCCATCCACTGTTCAGTTCTTGGACGCACCATTCTCTTTCCTCTCAGTCTTTCACATGATACTCTCTGCCTTCAAACATTTTTTTACTTCCTTTACCCTGGTCTTCCAACCTACCTGACTCACTCCTTCAGCATGAAGAGTCAAAAATAATAATATCATGAGAAGGTCATAAATAATGGAGATAGAAAGCAAAGAGAAGAAAGCAAGGGCCCCTCTGAGGCCAGGAATCCCAGAGGAGGCTGCTTTAGAAGCTCAACCACCAGAAAAGATAAAATTGCTTGAGGTCAAATTAGAAGAAAAATCAGTGAAGAAGAGAAAGGAGATTGAGGGGAAGGGAAGAGAGACAAGATAGGGAAGAACAGTGGAATACATCTAGCCTAACTTTCCCATGTACACATGTGAATATACCACAGGAATCTCACCATTATGCACATCCACAAGGCACTAACTGCCATGAGGAAGAGCATGGAGATAGGAAAGGGTTGGGCAGCCTGGAAAATGGAAATTAGCTGGATTCATAAGGGGTGGGAAGGAATGGGGGAATGGTGGCCAAGCAAAGCCAGAGAGGGCAAAGTGCCAAGGAAAGGAGTTAAGTTCTTGTTTTGTAAGCAACAGGTAAAATGTGAACAGTTTTTAAACTGGAGAGTAACAGTCTCTGCATTTTAGGCATGACCAGTGGAACCAGTTGGAAGTGCTAGATTCAAGTCAATGGGCTTGATGTCCCAATGCTAGGAGAAGGAGACAGACAGACACAGGAATCAGAGAGGACTCCAGATTCTCAAAAGAGTAACTGGAAAGATGGTGAGGTCATTGGTTGATATGGAAACCACACAAAGGGAGCAAGTTGAGGGGAAGATATTGAATTAGATCTGGGACATGTTGATGCTAGGGTATAAGCTCAAGAAGTTCGTGTGCATAATTCAGTTCAGACACAACCCATGCAGCACCTTGCACAGAAACCACTGGCTAAGACCAGGCGTGATGGTGCATGCCTGTAATCCTAGTAGTTCGGGAGGCTGAGGCAGGAGGATTGCAAGTTTGAGGCCAGCCTCAGCAACTTAGTGAGGCTCTAAGACTTAGTGAGACCCTGACTTAAAATAAAATAAAATAAAATAAAATAAAAAGGACTAGGATGAAACTCAGTGGTAAAAAGCCTCTGGGTTCAATAGCCAGTACTCTCACCACCACACACACACACACACACAAAAGAATCCACTGGCTAGGGTCCATTTCATCCTTCCCAGTGCCCATATGTTTCCGTGACTTCTGTTTTCCACGTCCCAGTGAAGCAATGCAAATGTTTGCTGTGCATGCAAAGAGCTATAAAAGCAAAGGGAGAGTGGACATAAGATTAGTGAGTGGAAGATTAATCCTACAGGGCCAAAATTTTCACTAGAAAATGTTTCTCTCTCCAAGTTTGAGTCAGTCATGTTCTGTATCTCTTCCTTCAAGATTCCTCCCACATCCTGGTGCTTCCCAGATGAGCAACCGGAACACTCTGGACAACTCCTCTTCTTTGCTCTGAGCCCCTGGGGTGCTTTGAAGTACACAGTGTGCACATTTTTCACATAATTTTGGAGTTCCTTCTTTGCTTTTGAACTCTTTGCAGGTGTACACCTGTTTTCCCTAACTGAATTTTTAACTTTTAAAGAGGACAATTTATGCCAAGCATTTCATTGTCACAGTACAGTGGTACAATTTCAGGTACATAATAAAGTTTTCAAAAAGTTCAAATGGGATTGAAACTGATACTGAATTATTTGAGGGTAGAAAGGAGAATGGACAATAACCACCTTGAAACGACATGGTATGATAAGAGATAGAATATTGGTTGAGGGAGTGAGATAGTGTCAGTTCCTAACCTAGAAAAGAACATATCTTAACATAAAAGGTGTTGTCCTTCTTTTGATAATAACAACTTTGCATTTTAAATGTACTTGGAGAGAGGATAATACTGGCATTTAAACTGCCCTCTGAGGGAGGTGAGGGGGCATAGTTCAGTGGTAGAGAGTTTGCCTATCATGTTGGAGGCCCTGGATCCCCTGTACTACAAAAAATAATTAATTGATCAAATTGTCAACTGGTTATAAAGTTCATTTCTTGAGAATACCTTTACTTTATAAGTAATGATAAAATAAAATGCTGAACTCGTCATTTACAGTTAATTATACTCAGTAGTTCAAAACAACACTCAAATGGCCAGACCGAGGGAGAATCTTTTACTTCCTTTCTGTTAAGAGTTCTATTGGTGTGGCCAAAGCGATGGTCACTTAAAGGAAGAGTATTCCTGACTCAGTTCATGACACTACTTTTCAGACAGAAGAGGTAGGGCAACCCAAGCACTGTGGGGGCCAGACTGATGGAGGAAGATGTCTGTGGGACAGGAAGTTGTGTTCGTGTTTAGAGTCGATGAGTGCCACTGGGCCTTGGATCACAAGATTTCCCTGGCTGTCCTGGCATTGTTCTATCAATGTCATTACATAATGCAGACTCCCTGCTTGATCCTCCTTCGTCCTTCCCAGGGTGCTGTAAGGAGAAGACTGACAACTTGTAGCTGACAGTAGCCGGTAACTGGGAATAGGACAAATAGGAGCTCAAAAGTCGGTGGGGTCTACTCTCGGGAGCAGTGAGAAGCACGCCTCAGGAGGGGTGAGAGGTAAGACAGGGCTTGCATCACAGATATGCTAAGGAGTTGTTTTAGAGCATTTTAGAGCATACCTTTCCTTTTTAAGATTCCCACAAGGTGCAGGGTAAACAGCAAGAGAGCTCCTTCGTGTCCTGGTGGCACCAACGCCCGTTGGCTCTGGGTCACATTCCTTTCCAGACTTCACAAGGCCCCAGGTTACAAAGGCCTGGTTGCACAATTCTTAGAGTGGGCATGGGGGCTGGGCTAGGATGAAGGGGAGGCCCCGTGTGTGTCAGAGATGGAGGTCTGGCCAGATGCCAAGGCAGCCAGGTGGTGGCAGTAAGAGACTCTAACGTCTCAGGATCTCTGCAGACATAACTTTCTTTTCCTTTTCTTTTCCCTCCCAAAGCCCTCAAATAAGACTTGTCAAGCTGCATCTTCTTGGGTAATCTGAGGGAAAACATTTCAAAACTTTTCCTTGGCATACCTGTGTTTCAGTTTACTGGAGAGAGTAGACACTTGGAAACCACAATGGAGAAGCTGAAACTGAAGCTCCTTTTAGACCTCCGTTTTTCACAGCTAGCTTTTTCTTGCCATTTTATGCTGTAGTATGTGCGAAATGACTCAATGCATTACACAACTTTTGAAATTAATATGGAAGCAGTTCCTGTTCAAACCCTATGCCATGATAGACTACTTTGGTAATCTTTTTTTTTTTCCTGGTTGGTAATAATTTCATAATTCTCTTTTACTAAAGACAGTCTGCATGAAAACTAAGACATATATGGAAGATCCTTTTAGGAAGCAAACTTTTTAGTTGTCTATAAAGACAACTAAAATATGCAAATATTCATGAGATCTTTCTAAAGCTAATGATCTCAGAGCTGACAACTATGAAAATTAAAACTAAATTTATCTTAAGCAATTCAGAATTTCTTTTCATTTTCTTTCAGTATTTGGGTCTTTGGACAAATATTAATCTATTTGCAATGAACTCAATTGGAAAAATTCTGAATATCTGTGACAAAGGGTGCTGAAAATGAAAATTGCAAATTAATTATAGATGCAAGACATACACAGCTCTACATAAAACAAACCCTGGACAAAGCTAAGGAAGCTCCTAAAGTATCAAGAAAATTCCAAATAAAATATGAATTCATGGGATAAGTTTGAGAAGGGTCATCTAGGAGACGTGTTAGGTAATAAGTGTAGATTGGTTATCACTAGTGTGTGTAATAGCCCCGCATCTCCCAGATAAATATTTATTCATATGTCCATTCACAGGGCACACATACATACTCATAAACAAAGTAGAATCCACTGAAACTGGGAAAGCAAGGTCACACGAAGACTATATCTATTACAGAGCAAAAGCTTATGAGTTGTATAAATGCTTTTTTGTTTTTAATGAACTACTTTTAATCAAGCGTCAAGCACAGTAACTTGCCAACTTCCCTGGTTTATTTCCATCATTATCTCAGCTTTTTGAATGGGTTTTGGGTGTGTTTTCTTGGCCTTGACTAAAGCTTATTTTGTCTGGAGCTACAGAAGGTAAAGGGCTGTGGTAAATAGTGTCACCTATGTAGAGAATCATACTCTCCAACCCACATCAAGGTGATAAAATGAGACATCCTCATTTTAGACTAGTCTAACTTGGAAAATGATTTAGTTTAAATATGCACCAATAAATTTACTCAACTTGGGTAGAGGGTAAGTGAGAGGGCTCATGCTTTAGTGCCCAGCACTAACTGCTGGACGTGCTTGGCTAAGACACTTTACCTTTCTGTGCTTATTTCTTCTGGAAACAGAACTGTTGGAATGGATGATCTCTTAAACCCCTGCAACTCTAAAATTCTGTGTTATGTGACTACACAACAGCCAGAGAACAGTACAGTCAATAAATATAAATGTAGATGAGTTAGAACATTGTGTTTTGTGGAAGTTATTTTAGGGTAAGCCTAAACTTGGTTTTCATTGACTATAAAATGAATGAAGTCTAAAAACTGAACCAATGAAAATTTAACTTCCAAGGTTGGACCATAATCTGATGGTGAAAATTGTAGTAACTTCTCTAGATGAATGTGTGCTATAAAGTTAATGTGCAAGCACGTTTTGTTTTTATCCAGGTTGCTCCGTGTTTTACGTGCTTTGGGTTACTGCTATTTTTAGAGTGTGTGAGTACTGTTCTTACTGCTGTGGTATATTTGTTTGTGATGTGTTAGAGGCTAAAAAGCATTAAAATTGTGTCCCATGATTACTCTGTCTCCTCCTTCCCTCTCTATTGCCACTGGAGTCCCCTGAGGGTGACTGATCTACCTGTTAGAACACTGGACTGCTACTGCCATCAAGGGAGTGTCACAATAAACTCTGATCTTGCAGGCAACTCCCAGGGAGCCTGCCTGAGCAGTCCTGTGCTCTGACTCTGGGGTCGCCATGTGCTAAGACCCAAGGGAGTCCAGAAGGAGATGAGTCAGGGCCTGGCACCAAACCTGAGCTCCTCCCTGCTGGTAAACAGAACAGCTAGCTATTTGCCGTCACTTGGAGCCTCTCAGGGCCCCAAGACTCCAGGAAGAAACAAATACTTTAGAAGCCAAAACCCCAAGGCAAGGTAAAGAAAACAGAACTGTCCACATCCCCAGCACTGATTTCATGGCCTGTGTTCCTTAGAGGGGGAGGAGCTGTAGAAGGTTCCTGCTGAACTGTTTGACTTAACCTCTCAACCATAAGGGCTTTCTCTTTCACTGTTCCTAAGAGGTGGCCTTTTGCCTTTGAAGTTTTGGAATTTCACAACCAGAGTTTGGGAGTTAACCTCAGTCACTAGTCTATAATACATTTTTTCTCTCCCTTTTCTTACTTTTGTTTATATTTTTGTATGATTTTCTATTAAAGTGCTTCTTTTATTTAACGTTTTTTCTTAGTTTACTCTTCCCTGTCATTCTGGGGAGAAGCTATTAAAAGAAAACCACCTGGATAGAAGAATATCACCAGATAACAAATGTGACTTTAGAAAGTAATTTTGTACCAAGCACTTGAAATACCTGCATCTTTTGTGTTTTCTCAGTGCTGGGGAGAGGTTGGTAAGTACAGGCTAAGAGTTTTGGAAATGTCTTTGTAATCTGGCTTCATGGCAAGTCTGGCCATTTGTCAGGAGGACATCTGTTCCAGTTCTGCTGCTGCTGGGATAGCCTCTGGCCTTCCCTCTGCCCCTTTAGAATGTTACATTACCCTGAATTATTTGGGGTGTCAACTCTGTGCTTATACTGTTCTTCCTAAGCCTGTAGACTCCTAAGCTGTGGGTCTCCCATTCTTTCCCTTTAGACACCAGCAAGTTCTGTTCTGAGCTGAGCAAATGTCACCTACCTGAACTGGAGGCATGGCTGCTTTCTAGGTCCTTCAGGTAGCGTCCCACCGCTGCTCTATCAGTAACTGAACCTCTGTTACTTTTGCATCTCAGAAGTAGAGGCCAAGCCTGGGCTGGATATTGTGATGTCACAGAGCACAGTCCTTGCCCCTCCCCATCCTTCAGCAGAGACCCTCCTGAGGGCACTTTCTCTCCTGGCCAGGGGGAGGAGTTGGGAAGGACAATCCCTCAATTTCCATTCACTCCCTACTCAAATTTCATTTGGGATCTCAAGAAAGAATGCTTTGGCAAGTCATAAATTGACCCTCAAAATTATGAGGTCTTACTGTAGGAAGAGACCTTGAAGACCAGAGTCTAATATTAGATTCTCAATTAATTCCCTTTTATTACAAATGAGGATATTGAGACCCTGCAGGGTGAAGTGGCAGAGTTAACCAGAGCCCTGAGGCCTTCAGTATCAGCCTGTAGCCCTCTGACACTGCTTTCATACCTGCTGTCCTCTCTGAATTTGATCAATATCAGCATTTTTTTGATAGGCAACTCTCAGACCATTTTTACTTGAATCCACTTGCAACAAATGTCCATTTGGAAAATGTGTGTTATGGAAAGAGAAGAGAATCTCAATGAAGATCATAAGTTTCTCTGACTACAATAGGTCCCAGGAATAGCTGGCTTCTGGTCTTAGCCCAGACACAGAAATCTTGAACCACCGGACCAATTCTTGATTAACGAGTAATGTGACTTCTGAGTAACTGATGTTTTCACTGAGATTTGATGATAAGCAATAAAGTTCAAATAAAAGCAAAGAAGTTGTGTTTACTACAATGCCATATCAGCTTACAGTGTTTGCTGAGGAGGGGACAGGAAGGAACACTCAGTTACAGAAATAGATTCTCATTGCAATTTAGTTCTTTCCTCTTTCATATCCTTTACCTTTTCTATACTATCCTCATATGGTATTAAAACAATTATCTTCATTACATGAAATGGCTTGTATCTGTGAAGTCAGGAGACCGTATTTTCAGAATCTCTCAAGAGGGGAACATATATTTCATTATTTAGAATATCAACTGTTAGTATTTTATATCATGCTTCAGTATTTATAAGCCATTTTCACATATTTCATTTAATCTTCACCTCTCCATGAGGTAAACAATGTATTATTTTTAGTACAATTTTATGGATGAGAAAATTATAGCATAGAGAAGTTGTGACTTGCACAAGATCACAAAGCCAATTACATAGGAAGGTTAATATTAACTACACACCAGATCTTCCAGTCAAGCATTTTCCCCACCACACGGCTTCCCCAGGATGGGAAAAATTATCATTTGGTCTCAGAACACACTTGAAGGCACAGCATTAAGCAATCCTTTGAGTAATGAAGAAGAAATTATTCCCATGGGTCATAAATACTATTTTACTAACCTCCTAAGTGTCTTCATAAAAACTTTAAAAATGGTTAACAAACACCTAATTTCAATCTTTAATATAATTATTGCCATTCCACGTAATGCCACATATTATCTGTGAGTTCTCCTAAGGGAGCCATTATGAATATGCATATTATTTTGCTACAAGAGATTATTTGAAGTATTATTTATAACAAAACATAAATTAGAAGCTCAACATTAGGAAAGTGATATAATGAATTGTGTTGAATTCATGAAAACAGTTGTAGATCATTTTCCCAAACTTTGATCCTTCATACACCATCTTTGGAATATTGCCATCTACACTAAAATTTACTTAACGTTTTCCTTTAAATTAACACACATTCATGTACAGACAGAGAAACAACATGTATCCCATTCGTTTACAATTTTATAATAAAAAAAATAAATAAATAAATTAACACACATTTTATTAAAAATCAAAGTATTTACAGATATTTTTATCATAACCTAGGTAGAAATACAACATCAATCATCTGAAGTGTTGGATAATGGTAAAAACAAATATAATGAAAACAAGGTAATGTTATTAATGTGTTAATTTGGTCCTGATACCTAGCAGAAAAAATATGAATATTTTAATCCAACCATAATTAATACCTTTTATTTTATCAAAACTTTACCTTTCTGCACTAAAAAAAAAATCTCTTTTTCATCACTGACCTGTAACATGTTCAATGAAGAAAAGAAGTGCATGTCTGATTCCAAATCTCAGTTAGATATATTTATATTCACCTTGCATACTAAATCAGTAACCCCTAGACTTGCCTTAAAGATCACCTTCTTAGAACAAGGTGTTCCCATGGCCCCTTTTCCCAAGTTGTCTTCTTCTAGCTGTTATCGCAGTGTGGGGACTAGATCCTCACTGTTTTTTGTCTTGGAAGAGCTGTACTTGGCCTATTACAGTCTGTGGAGGTATGAATTACAATGCTTCCCCTTGGCATACATCTCTGTAATGAAACCTAAGTACTCTGCCTGTATTGGAGATGGGCACAGCCCCATCCTTGTCTGATGAGGAAGCCTGCTTACCTCCATCAGCAGGCCTGCTTCAGGCCAAACAAAAAAGAGATATTTGTAAAATTGTTCCAAGATTTTGCTCAGTTATGGAAAAAGATTTTTGGGAGGGGAATAGTAATTTTGTCAACACTTAAATTCCATTGTAAGCCAGAATTTCTCACATTGTGGTCTACAGATCACCTATACCAGTATCTCCTACTTCATTAATGTGTATGTAAGTGTGTGTATGTGTGTGCCTGCATTCATATACACATTTGGGTATGGAGTTCATATCTGCAAATTCAACCAACTACAGATAGAAAATATTTGAAAAATGTTTCTTTAGTGAACATGTACACACTTTTTTCTAGTCATTATTCCTTGACCAATACAGTTTGACAACTATTTACATTATCTTAGGCACTATAAATACTCTTGATATGGTTTAAAGTACAGGGGAGGAAGAGCATGGCTATTTGCCAATAAAGGACTAGAGTATCTGTGGATTTGGGTATCCGACGGGTATTCTGGAACCAATGCCACACAGGTATGAAGGGATAGCTGTATGTACACACACACACACACACACACACACACACACACACAAATAGATTCCCACAGAGTTCCCTGGATTTACTGCCTCCAAATTTCCAGATGGGATAAGGCAACACTTTCAGGGAAATCTGATGCACACAATCCCTATAGACCAGAGGTTCCCAAACCTTAGACCGGAAGCATCACAGAGCCTGGAGGGACTGTTAAAACACAGACAGCTGACTCCATTCATCAAGATTATGGTTTGGACGAGGGAGACCCAAGACATGACAATTTTTTAAAAATATTTTTTTAGATGTTGGTAAACCTTTATTCATTTATTTATATGTGGTGCTAAGAATTGAACCCAGTGCCTCATGCATGCTAGGCAAGCACTCAACCTCTGAGACACAACCCCAGCCCCCAAGACATGACATTTTTAACAAGTTTCTGAGGCTAATGATTGAGACCACACTTTGAAAACTAATGCACTTGTCCCAAGAAACTAGGTAGATTCTAAAGACATTTCCTAGATGTAGGAAATACAGTACGGGATCCTAATTTTTACCTATTAATAACTCAGAAAAGAATTTGTTTATTAAAGCATTTCATTCTTCTTTTGTTTCTGTTTTTCAGTTTAACTTGTGATTTTTTTCCTATAAATTATTTTTATTTTCCCACTAAAATATTTGTAGTCTGTGTCCTTCTATTCAGGATTCTCCAAGATTTAAAAGAATCATTTTTCTTTATTTTGTAGTCTTAGAATGTGAGGATTCCAATGAATTAACACAACTGATGCTTGACTTTTTAGATGCTTGCACTGATCTGCTTTCAATGGCCCATTGAACACCAGTGTCAGCATAGCAACAGTTACCAGGGCTCTGCCTACAAAATCTGTAAAGGATCTGAACAAACTATGTTGCAGAGATTTTAATTAAGCTTTGGTGACTCTGAAGCTGAACTCTCTTTTAAAAGATGTTATTAGAATTCAACATAATTCTGAAAAATGTTTCTAAATCCAGGTCTTCTCCCAAACCAAACTACTTATACCAAATAGAAATATAAGCATGCCTGTAGAATCATAAAGATCTTTCCATAGAACCAGAAAGATATTGTTAATATTTGGTCCTGTGAGATCCACCTCATGTATGCAAAAAATAAAGCATAATATTTTCTAATAACAAAGGTAGTACTATATACCCCAATATAATTCAGTCTTAAATAGTGCTAATGACATTATTAAAAGAAAATGTTAGCCAAGCTGCAATAAAACATTTTCAGGCCAGTAAAAGTATTTTGAGTTAAACACTTTAAAATTATTGCTCTTGAAAGGTTAAAATAATAAATGGCCACAGATCCAAGAAATACAATGCTTAAGTTATTAGCAGAGAAATTTTATGCTATATCATCAGTAAAGTATAAGGGATGCCATGGCTTAGATTCTGTAAGGTGATCCCTGCAGGACCAGTGCCTGCCTTTGCTGTAAGATTCTTCTCTGAAGAACAGAAAGCTATATACAGGATAAAGAACTCAAACATTTTAGGAACTGAAAAAAAATATTTATATTTGGCTTTGTAGTACATTTATGTGATTCTGTTTGGACAGGACTGCCTGATCTTTTGGAAATGCTTTAAACCAAACATAAGACACACTGTGAAGACCTACATTCTTTAGAACTGGAGCTGATGTTGGTCTAACTTTCCCTTATTTCATCTTCTCAAAAAATGTTTCTGCTTCTTACATTCATCACAGAAATCTACCTCACCTCTGCTTTCTTTACCTGAAGTAGTTACTGCAGCTAAAGGAACACTGTCAGACCACTCTCACTACAAATGGTCTGTTAGAGTCTGAATGTTCCCCCAAATTCATGTGTTGAAACCTAATCTTCATTGTGGTGGCAATAAAAGGTGAGACCTTTTGGGAAGTGATTAAGTCATTCATGAATTGATCAGTGCCCTATAAAAGGTCTGAAAGGAGCTAGCACAGGCACTTTTTCTCTCTGCTTTTCCTCCATGTGAGGATACAGTGTTTGATCCCTTTGGAGGATGCAGAAGCAAGGCGCCATCTTGGAAGCAGAGAGCAACCCTCCCTGAGCACCAAACCTGCTGGAACCTTGCTTGGACTTTGAAGCCTCTAGAACTATGAGTGATAAGTGTTTATTATTTATAAATTGTCCAATCTTGGGAATTTTGTTATAGCAGCACAGACAGGCCAAGACAATATCCAACCTCAATTTTGCCCTCAGCACAAAACATTTCTTGCACTGTTCACTGCACAGTCATTGTAAACTCTCCAATCTCCTGAAGCCTCTCTCTTACCTTTTACTCTCTCATTCATAGCAGTAAGATTTATCTTTTCTGCAAAGAACTCAGAGTCATTACATATTCTTCTCCTCACTCCAACCCACACTACTCTGAATGTCCACATCTGTGCCCACTCTTCACTTCTTCCTTCAACTCAGTGGAAAAGACATCCTCCAGACAAGCCCTTGTGCCCTGAGCCTCCTGTAGTGCTTCCACTTTGGGGACTTACCCCTTGGATTATTCTCTTTAGATTTTTACCACAGCCTCTGCTGACTTTCTTTTCTCCGCAGAAAAACATTCTCAAAGTGCTTCCTTTCATTTATGAAAACACAAAACCTTCCTTATTCCTGACACCTCCCTGCTGCAAGACAGTCATTTTCAGTTCTCTCCCCTTGTCTAAATCATCCTAATGGAAAGAATAATCTGCTACACTTCCCTTCAAGTCATAGTGTCAATGCCCAAAGCAAGATGAGAAGGATATAGGAGGTTATAGATTTGAGAATAATTTTATACCTCAATCTCCCTTCATGACACCACTATCCAACTCTCCCAGGACTTCCTTCAAACTTTAGCTAGAAGACAGACTACCCACAGCCTTACCTCAAAGACAATTTCCAGTATTTTAATGTTATTTTTCTCATTATAATGCTGTTTCCAGTATATCTGGGAATGGAGTGTGTGCAGTTTACTGTCAGAAGGACCCAGAATTCCTTCTGGTTATTCATCAACTGTTTCTGTCACATCTCAGTGACAGAGGATCACAAAGATGTAAGCATTCAGCAATTTCCATACATCCCATGAGATCTTGGCATCATCTACATAGTCCTTTGACTATTTTGACCTGGCTATTTTTATTTCTACTAAGCTACCTCTGATCACTTGCCCTTTAACTTTCAATGGATCCCCCTCTGAATTCCTCCTCAGTTTAATACTCTGGTAGCATTAAGGAATCTGAAGGAAACTACCTAATCTTTTCTCTGAGTATTTTGGACTGAATTCCACTCAACTTTGTTTCTGTAGTCACTCCTTGATTCCTAGGATCGAACTGACTAGGAGACACTTGAGGGTTAATAATAGCCTTTTTAGGAAAAGAAAAGTTGAAAAGACTATAATGTAAACCCAGACATTAATTTGACTTAAGTTTCAATTTAAAAGGTCCTTAAATGTGGAAAGGGAGGGCTACTTTTGGACTATAGGAAACAGTACTTATTGACTACTTTCTGTGATGGGTTACAAAGGGATAGAGACATGACTACTTACTTAATGGTACCTGTCAGAAGGAACTTCCCAGGTAAGTAGGGAGAAAAAAATATCACACACCACTCAAAGGCAAATCAAATGTTAAAATTATGTTATTAAGACTGCTACTTTGGAGCTAAATTTTGAGTTCAATTCTTTGGAGCTAAATTTCTTCATCTATAAAGTGAAATAATGATACCTGTTCTTCAGGGGTACTGGAAAGAAGAAATGAGATCCTAAAAGTAGACTTTAACCTGATTGAAGCACCATGAAAAATTCTCATTGATAAATCACTATGATTTTTTAGTACTAATTAGCTTTATTATATTATTGACAGACAAACCAGATATGCTACAGATTGAAAAGAGGAAGGGATCATATTTGCTCCTAGAGTCAAGAAAGATTTCATACAATAGTAGCCTTGGTGAGGAGGCTTAAAGGATGAGTGACTCTTGTGAAGGGCACAATGAAGGACCACTTCTCTCTATAGTCTTGACACAGGGATGAGCCCGCCAGTGGACTACATCTAAAGTTAGGGACAGACAGAAAACTTTGTACGTGTTAAAATTTATAATACTTATTTGTGATTATACCTGGTGAATTCATTTATTCAATAAATTCCTATTTATATCTTTGCTATGAAATAAGCAATACTTACTGAGGTGTTATAATGTTCACAAAATAGTCAAAAAAGCAAATAAAGGATATTTTGAATAAGTATTATTGTGAAATAATTTCAAAAGCATGTACTTGTTATTAATGACAGGCAGTGTATTATGTACTTCTTGGCTTGTCATCCTGTCTCTGAAGTACATGTTGTAAAGGAAGAAAAGTGGGTAATTATATTTCACATGAACATCAAATTGAGTGTTCCTTCCTTGTAGTTTTGTAACATAGAATTGTGGCATGATTGTCCCCAGTGAATGCCAGCAAAAAATGAAAAATAAATGTCTTTTAAAAAAAGTGTCTCTTAGATAAACAAGTAAAAACCTCTTAAAGTGGTTTGTAGTCACTGAAAGTAGATCAAGTCCCATTGAAACAAACTCCATGGATGAGTCTGAATTATTTTGTTATGTTTGTATTTTATTTTATCAAATATTGCTTAGCATGAGATTAAATATATAGTTTGTATCTCAGTGAAATAAATATGAATATTTTTGTTAAGTCATTATTGGCAAACTCAAATAATTTTGTATAAGAACAGTTTTAGCTACTCTTATATTGGTCTTATCAGGTGCAAACGTGGTTCACAAAATGAACAAATAATTTTTCAATCTTGTTCTTTAATCATAGAGGTTAATTTTTGTCTCATATCTATTTTAGTCATTGCCTTCAAGGTGTTTATTGGAAAAACACAATTGAGGGTGTATCATTAGAGTTTGTATATTTTTCATTAAAAAGGATCCAACTTTTGTTATTCTAGAACATAAATATCTTCTAATATTCAATAGAGTTTATAGCAATAATATTCATATCTCAATCTCATTCCCAAGGTTTTTTTTATAGACTCTTGTCTGGGACTATAATTACTGCCTGGTTTTTGTAGTATCACTAAATATTAAAAGTTTGAGATAAAACTCTACATAGGGAATACTTTATTGGACTTCAGTCATTTGGGAACATTTCTAGTATCTCTCATGAGTGTGATGTTTGGAATACTCTAACTTAAGTCTTAGATAAAACTGAACATTATCTATAGAGGCCCCTCAGCTTTCTCCCCAACCTACTCCTTCACCTTCACATTCTATGCACAACTCTTCCTCAGTTCCATAACCTTCTTCAGGTATTTTAATCAGTTTTTGCTGTCATAATTCCAAATAACCAATTCTTGTTGACTTGCAATAACAAATATTTATATCATACCAGCAGCCTGGCAGATCAGCAGTAGAAGTTCTGCTCTGTGCTACAGGGTGGGTTTGAGTCTGTTCTGTGAACTTCTCATCATGGAACCCAGGATGAAGTAACCTAGGCTATCAGGCACAAGCTCTCATTCATGGTAAAGGGTAGGAGGGAGCATCAAAGGCTGAGAGGTCAAGTCCAATGGTGCAAACACACTCAAAGCCTCTACTCATGTTCATTAACCAAAACAACTCACATGACCGTCCCCAACATCAATGAAGAAGCTAAGACACTCAACAAGATGAGGAAAGAGAGAGAGAAGTGAGTATTTGCTGACTAGTGCCCCCACTCAATATACAATAGAGGAACAGAGAGGATAACAAAAATAAGCAGAATGTTCCAGAGGGGAAGCAGTCGCAGTTGTGTGGCAATTCTGAAATCCCACTGGGTAAACATTCTGTAGGACAGACCTACTAGGCAGCAGAGGGAGCCAAAAAACCTAAATACTACTACAGACTTGCTTTCACCTCAGCCCACCTCCACATATCACCCTAACTCCCCAAGGGGGAAAATGGCCATTGATGGAAACCAATGAACGATCAGCTCCACAGACTTTGAAACTAAGTCCTGCACCCACTTTACCCTTTACCTCTGTACTACCAGGAAATAAATCAAGAGCTACTGCAAAGTTAGCAGAATAGTAAAAGAAGGAAGAAAGGAAGGAAGGGAAGGAAGGAAGGAAAGGAGGGAGAGAGGGAGGGAGGGAGGGAGGGAGGAAGGAAGGAAGGAAGGAATTAATTAATTCAGGAAATTTGGAATTTTTATTTTTTTAGGGTTCAAGAAATTACAAGAAAGCAATTCCTGACATAGGAGTAGATGACCTCATGAGATACTTTAAGATCCTCTGGCTACATTAGCAGGAGGTGGAAAGCCTTTTTCTTTATTTCTTCCATTTCATGTATCACACACAAATAGTTGAGCAGAGTCAAAATTGACTGCACTCTCAGGAATAATCCATGAAAATCATGTTTACTCATAACAGATTCCATTTCCCTAACAAAATTGCTATTCTCTTTTGAAACTATTTTAATCAAGGCTTTTTGTTGTTGTTGTTGTCGTTGTTTTCAAGTAATATAAACCTACATCGAATGTACTCAAGCAAACCAGATGGGTACAGGAAGGAGTTTGGAGTATCTTATAAAACTCAAGGTCAAGAAAGTGGAACTTGTGAATAATTGGAAGGAGGACTTGGCTGCCATTGTAAAAATGGTAGCCAAATCTGCACAGTAAGTGTTGGTATTGAGCTTTCATGTAACTGTTAATACCACTCACGCTGCAGAGTAAACCATTGGTGGAAGCAGACGTAGTCATGACCCAAAGGCAGCCTATTCCTGTGAAGTGAGTCAGGGAAAAGCTCTCATCCCAATGCTATCAATGGTAGTTAGCCATGTCAATGAGGTTAGATTCTTTAAGAAATATGCAAGAATGGGCCAGGAACTTCGAAAGGTAAGTGGATCCAAGTTATAAAAAGACCCATAAAGGCATAGTTAAGATATTAAGTTAGGGGCTGGGGTATAGCTCAGTTGGTAGCATGCTTGCCTAGCATGCACAAGGTCCTGGGTTCAATCCCTAGCACCACCAAAAGAAAAAGATACCATGCTGACTCTGACAACTGTAGACAGTAGTTGACCTCTAGAAGGGACTTTTCCAGTTGAGGTTCACATGTTCCTGTAGCATCTGTCAGGGCTGCTATGTCAAAGGACCATAGACCAGGTGGCTCAAACAAAAGAAACTTATTTTCTCACCATTCTGGAGGTCTGAGATCAAAGTATTGGTATGGTTGATTTCTTCTAAGGCCTATCTCTTTGGTTCAGAGATGGCCTTTTTCCTGTGCTTCACATGGTCTTCCTTCTGTGCAAGTCTATATATTAATCTCCTTTTGTTTTTATAAGGGCACCAGTCACTTTGGATCGGGATCCATCCTAACGACTTCATTTTAACTTCACTTCCTTTTTGAAGAACTTCTTTCCAAATACAGTCATATTCTGAACTACTGGAAGTTAGGACTTCACAGTATGAATTTGGTAACATAACAGAGAACCCTCCCTTTTAGAAAGTGCCCTGTGTGAGTCTATGCAATCAAAAGAACCTAATGAACTCTATCAGGATTCTCTGTTGTAAAAAACAGGAAAAAAAAATTCAAACAGTTGTAAGTAAAAAGGAATTCACTGGGTCAAGGAACTAAAAATTCTAAATAGTATCATTATCTTTAAGCATGCCTGGATCCAAAACGAAAATACTGGCATCCTGTCTGTCAGGGTTTGGGCTGGAAATAGATGGCTCCATCCAATTGAGTTTTAAAAGATGACTACTTACAAAGATGAAGACATGGATTAGGGAAATTACAGGGCATATTGAAGTACCAGATCAAGTAATAGTGGGACATTTTTACTATCTCAAGGACTGAAGAAGCTAAGCAGGAGTGGTTACTGGAACCTGAAGGCTGTGAGTTATGTGGAGAAGGTCCCCTGACTGGAGCTGTGGCCGTCAGTAGAGAAACACAGCCAGCCTGAGGAGACCCCACGGAGAAGGAAATAAATAACCCCATTTTTCTCTCATCTCCTGACAGTACTCCCACCTGGAGGCCAGTGGAATTTTGTAATTTCTTGTAATTTCTTGAACCCTAAGAGTCATTTAGTCAGCCAGTAGAGGAGAGGAAAGGGTGGACTTGGAGCAAGTAGAAAATATTCAGTACTATCATGAAGACTCATTCTTGCACTCTCCACCCTCTTCCCACTCAAGGTCTCAGTTCTTCACCCTCACAGCTTGCAATCTGTGAGAAGAGAATTTCTCTTGCCCAGAATTTTCCAACAAAAACCCAGAATTTTATCTCATTGACCTGACTTTTATCACCCAACCCATCTCTATTTCAATCTATATTTATGCCCATCTCTAAAATAATCACTGTGGCCAAAGTATGACTGAGCGGGTCAGGATCCTCTGAATACCCCTGGAGCTAGGAGGGTGGGGTAAGTCGCACCGAAAACAGAGTCAGAAGAGGAGAGTGTGGCTACCCAAAGCAAAATTAGTCATCATCACCAAAAGAAGGGGCAATACATAGAGGCCGGATAGGTGAAAGCAGTATATGTACATTACCCAGGTGACTCACAGAATCATCCTTGGTACATATGTACTGACCAACTGCATTGATTGGATACGGTGTGTTTTGAGAACCAGTCATTGCACATAGTTGCTCCTCAATAAATGTTTGTAGACATTTGCTGGAATATAAATGTTAATAATCATCACACTGGAACTTCATGGACAAATGTATTTTTCAATTGGCTAACAAGCTTTTCTGAATTCAGAGGATATTTTTTCCACTTCTAGTCTTTATCATGATTATTATGAATGTTGATTTATGATTATTAACTTCTTGTTTATAGAAACCTATATTTACATCAAACACTGCTTCTTTCATAGTTCTGAATTAGTTTGTAAGCCCTGTTTATTTGCTTTCATTAGACCACAGTCTTGAGAATTTCTGGTTTGTTTACACACATCACCAAGTATTTTTTTTAGACTCATTTAGCAAAAGATCATCGTGAAAAAGGCAATAAACTAAAGTAAGATTAGTGAACAATTTAAATTTAACTGTTAATAAAGCTTCTTTGTTTCTGCCCATTAAAGATGACTATCAATGTTGCTAAGAGCTGTTTATTAAACTGATTTAAAAAATGAAGATTGTCTTTAAAAAGTCAAACTGCCTTTATCTGATCTCAAAGGTGAGCTTGTAAAATTAATCCTTCTGGTGTTTGCTTGTCGTTCAAGCATAACTTTTCTTCTGCCCACACCCACTGGTTTTTTGTTCAGCTCCAGCAAGTTTTTGGCAGTGGTTCTATCAATGGCACTCTGAATGAAAAGCTCTGCCAGTAGGACTTGAGCAACATTTTTCAGAGTGGGAGCAGGGGTTCAGATTGAGCAGACCTTAAACATCAATGAATATCTAAAATATATGAAGTACCATTGTTAGGGTTTTAAATGCTACTAAAACTGCAGCGGTCAGAATGGAAAAATGTGGAGATCTGGAAAACCAGACTGAAAATGTCCAGCATAACCTTATGTACATACAGACAGACAGACAATTGTGCCAGCTGAGGATGTAATTCAGTGGTAGAGTACTTGTCTAGCATTCATAAGGCCTTGTGTCTGATCCCCAGCACACACACACACACACACACACACACACACACACACATACACACAATCTGTGTACTTGAATATCTAATAGAATTCTGTAAATATGATCATATATGTAACTATGTCAGTGAAATTATTTTTGTTATTAAAAGAATAACTTAAGTCATCAAGTATTGCCTAAACAAAATAAAAAGGTTATTATTTCCCTCTTTTAAAAAAAAAGTTTCAGATAGGGAACATTCCCCTATATGTTGCCCATATTCTATAGAATGCTATTTATTTGTTCCATAAATATTTATTGAAGGCCTGCTTTGTGGGACTTAGCAAGAAAAACACAGGGGACTCTGGCTTAATGTGTAGCACGTAGGTCCCCCAGTGGGGGGCATGTCATGGCATCTGCGGGAATGCGTCCACAAGTACATGTGGATCATAAACTCCCTGCACACACTCACCCTTGCACAGAACAGCATCAGTTCCTGAGGATGTCAGGGCGACCAGGAGAGAAAGGCTGAAATCATAAGACATCCCCTTCTCTGTCATCTCTGTGCCAACAAAGGTAACCAGCAGTTTAAAGAGCTCCCCAAATCTCACTCATTTGATTTTAGAACACATTCTGCACCTTAGGAGCGGCAGATTTAACTCCTTTCTGGTCTCTTAAATAAACATCCCCTTTATCTAAATCCCTGGCCCTTCTATTAAGCCTTTCCGGTCATTTCAGCTCATAATGGTCTTATTCTCAACTCTTGAAATGCGTGGACTTCATTACATACTCCCTCATGGTAATATCTGGTCTTTGAATGTCCCCTTAATGCTCCCTGAGGGCAGGGACCAGTTTCAATGTTTCTTTACGTGCCCCCTCCATCCAGGGCAGACAGGAACCCTATAACCACTTACTAAATTGACACGGTTGCTTTGCCTAGGTTAATATTAAACTTAGTTTGCATTTGTGGGCCATAAACCACCCAGTAATTAGAGGGCCTTTTAGTAGGAGCAGCCCTGAATATACCAGTAATGGAATAGATCTTGTCTGGTGGCTGGAGGAAGTAGGCAAGACCTAATAAATATCCAATAAATTAGATCAAAACTGGCCCAGCAGACATCAGAGCTGTAAGATTTTATACAAAATTTATTTAGTGCACAATCCCCTCATTTAACAGAAAGGAAACTAGGACATAAAGGTTGCAGCTTGCTTGAGGTCACATTGGGTTAGTGGTAGATAGGGCCCAGACCCATAGTTATTAACCAAGTCTCTGTTGGGTAGAGTTAAGTTTGGGAGCCCACTAGAGAGAATCAATCTGATGTTTGCCAAGTCCCCATAATAACAAACACCATTTTTCAAATGCTTTTTGATGTTTATGGCACCATGTCAATTGATTCCCATATGTTACTTAATTTAATCTTCATAACACCTCTGAGAGAGATACTGTATCAGTCAACTTTCCATGTGAGAAACAGAACCAGTTATATATATGTAGTAGGTTTATGTGATTGTAGTGTTTGACTGGAAAAGTCTGAAATTCGTAGGTCAGATCATCAGGAATGGCAGGATATGATTTGGGGTACTAGGTGAAGCTGCTATCCACAGGTCCACAGTAGAATTTTTGCTTCAGCCAAGCCTCAAACCTGCTTTTAAGTCCTTTCAACTGATTGAACTAGGCCCACCCAGATTATCTAGGATAATCTCTCATACTTAAAATCAACTGATTCTGGATGTCAACCATCTACAAAGCAAGTTCATGACACTTAGAATGATGTCCTGTTGACTAAATGGAGACATGCCAAGCTGACATAGAAAACTGACCATCAAAAGTACTATTATTCTGAACTATTATTCTCCAAGTCCCAGGTTGGTGAGTAGCAGGGCTGGACTTAGGCCTACTCTTGTCTCCACAGTCCATTTCAGTTCACAGCATTCAGTTTCTGTGTGCAAACTTACGTTGCTCTGAGTCCTGGAGTCTTTCCCCCATGAAATGGAGAAAATCATATTTGAGGCACTGTGTTAATATGTGAATTGAATAATAAAAAGTTAATTGTTAGCACATAGTAGGAATTCAACAAAATTAGCTTCCTTTCCTTCCCCTTTGTGCTGTATTACATGCTTATACTTACACACACAGTAGCTATGCTCCCAGTCCAAATAAAAATTAATCCTATGTGACAAGACTTGGCTCATATGTGGATTTCTTTCTGAAAATTTACACAAACATTACAACTTCCAGGAGTGGCACATTCATGTCCTTCTGCACATATCTTCATACAGTCTTTCAGCTTCACCCAAATCCCCATTCTGCTTTAACTCCTGTCTGCCAAAAGATGGATCTGCTTTCTTATCCAGGCAAAAGAGGATTAAATGGTTAATTCATTAACTCTGGCTCTTGCTCTCTGACCCTTGCTTCTGACTCATTTGAATTCAGATATCTTTTCTAAGAAAAAAAGTCTTTCTACCTTCATGTCATGGTTGTAGGAAATGATCTCCTATGCTGGACATTTCATGAGCATCTTCCCAAAACTCACTATTCTAGCACTTTTTAGAATGCTGAACTTTGTCTGCAAGGATAAGACAATTGGATCTGTGTGAAAATTTCTTCTGTCTCCTGGACATGGATAGGGCAAGAAGTTGATTACTCCTATTGCGTTTTCAAGATCAGGGCAATCACAATCCCAGGTCCAATAACTTTCCCAAAGGGTAACCATCTGGTATTTTGTAGTTTATCCTCCCAACTTGAAATCGACAATTTTAAATCTTCATGGCCTTGACATTAACTTAAATGACAATGTTTCTTCCCACTGGAAAATTACAACTGCATATTTTCTATACCACCAATCTGTACTTCCTAGTGGGGGAGCTGATATTTACTGAACATGTCACCTGCATCTGCCTGCCATATCCTAGCACATCTCATGGTAGCCCCTCTACACCTGATTCAGAGACTGATAGAGAAAAATATGCTGAATCTCAAGTAGATTTGCAGTCCCAAGCACGTGGTCCCTCTGTGACATTTATCTTTACTCTCATTTTCTACTACCACTATTCCCCAAAGCTCTCTGTGTGTCTCCCAAACCAATCCATGCCTCCTTACCATACTCTCAGCAGATGAACTTACCAGCTCCCTTGCAGAGAATCTCCTTCCTGGTTGATCACCTCCTTCATTCCTGAAACCCCCTGTATCTGCTACTCCCCTTGCTCCAGTCCCTTCACTCTTGAAACAACAGATATTCTTGTTCAAGGTCAACTCCTACTTCATCTATGCAAGTTCTGTTCTGAACTTCTAACCCTTTACCTTACCTCCCACGCAACAACCTTTAAACAGGTTCACATCTTGCCCATCAGGAAGGAAGGAAGGAGAGATGGGAGGAGAGAGGGAGGGAGGGAACAAACTCCTCTAGCTTTTGTCCTGTGCCACTCCTCTCCCCAGACAGCCTTCTCAGGAGAACTGTCCCTGTGTCTACAGTTTCTGTGTTTAGAACTTCTTATCCTTCACTCCCTGTGAACACACTGCAGTCAACCTTGTGATACCACCACTCTACCAAAGATGCCTTTTTTTCTTTTCTTTCCCATCTTTATTATTATTATTATTATTATTATTATTATTATTATTATTATTTTATCTTTATTTTATTTTTATGTGGTGCTGAGGATAGAACCCAATGCCTTGCATGTGTGAGGCAAGCGCTCTACCACTGAGCTACAGCCCCAGCCCCTATTATTATTATTATACTGGGAATTGAATCAGGGCACTTTACCACTGAGCTATACCCAGTTCTTTATATATATATTTTTTTAATTTTGAGATAGGGTCTTGCTAAGTTTTTAAGGCTGCCCTCAAATTTGCGATCCTCCTGCCTCAGTCTCCTGAGTCACTGGGATTACAAGTGTGTGCCACCATGCCTGGCTTAAAGATATTTTCTCTAAGGCCACCAATGATCTCCCAACTGCCAAGATCAATGGACAATTTCCTTTCCTTATCAGACTTGATCATAATGAAACATTTAACACTATCTCCTTAAAAGATGGTTCTGAATTTCCAGGACACCAAAGAGTTTCACATCAGAATTTTTCCTTGATTCAGTCCTTGAACTTGCTTTCTAAGTTTCTCTTTTGACTCTTGTTTTCTTCTCATTCTGTATCTTCTTTTGATGGACTTGACCAGCACTTGTCATGTCTGCTTCCTCCTCCACCCCACCTTCCTGCTGGGAACCCACTAGAAGATGCACTAACTTTCTTTGCAGCTCAGGGAAGTTCTCCAGGCAGAACCTTTGACCCACTTTTCAGAACCTTCTTCTCTCATTTGGTATCCATCCCACTTCCTGGTACATGAAGCCTTGCTCTCTGCTAAGCCTCTTTGCATGCATGACTTATTTAGAGGATCAGCCTGGCTTTTGGTTCCACTATAACAGGAACGAAATCATTAATGCATGAGTTCTTTCAACCTTTTCCCTCCTCTTGGCCTCTAAAAGGATTCTGACTTTGTTGACTTCTTTTTATTCTTCTCCTTTACCCTCCAGAGAGTACCAGACTCATTCCTTGGATACTTCATAGTATAGGATATGAAGAAATCAGGAGGGAGATAGGATCAGTGGGAACTATGATACGAAAAAGACTTGTTAGTACAAGTAGATATGTTGGAGAAGCAGTATGGGATGAGAGGGAAGCAAATGGGAAAGAGACAGGGGTTTTAAGAAGTGTTACTATGGTCTGTGTATTCATTGAAAATGTTAAAGAAGCTGGGGCTCAGTGGTAGAGCACTTGCCTAGCATGTGGGAGGCACTGGGTTCAATCCTCAGCACCACATAAAAATAAGTAAATAAATAAAGGTATTGTGTCCATCTATAACTCAAAGTATGTTTTAAAAAATGTTAAAGAAGTGAAAACAAGTGAAATAACTTGAATTATGTTGACTGTGATTTGGGGGGTTTTGAAAGGTTTTCTTTGATGACAATTTTGCTGTGAGGATAGTCCAAAGGATTTTCTGAGCACACCACTCCTCTTTCCAAAGCTGAACCACAGATTCCCCTTTGGACACACTCCTCCAACCCAGGCTTTCTAAGATGGCCCTGAGGTGATCCTGGGTGGGACAGAAGGCCCAGGTGCTCAGCTGGCTTCACAAATAAGGCTGTGGGTTCTGAACCTGAAATCTTCAGATCAGTCTGTCTCCTGAGCTCCAGAGCAGTGCACTCAACTGCTTACAAGACATTTCATTCAGACATTTCAAAGAACCCTCATGTTCTACTTGTTCAATGTTATCTCTTTATCTTTGTTATTTCCTCCTCTTGGTGTCCTTTTTATGTCTCTCAGTAAAAGCACCCTAGCTAAGTCACTCAAGGCAGAAAACTGGGAGTCACCTTTCCTTGTGACAAACCTTCTCATGTAAGCGGTCACCAAGTTTCTCATACTTCTTAAATAAGAGATGTTAAACAACTTGATGTTTTCCAACCCCTTGAAGTTTTAAAGTTGTTTACAATCACATGCCATTGAACTTTCTGTTGCTTGTACAATCAATGCCTTTTCCATTCCTCAATTCCACTCACCTTTTAAACATTAGATGATGCTTAAGTTTTTTTCCTTCAAAGTCTTCCTGCATTGTCCCAAGAGGACTTGATCACTTTCTCCTTTGTACCTTCTTGAACTTATCTGTATCAAGATAGTCTCACAGTGTCCTGCAATTACTTTATGTATTCAACAGTCTGTGCTCCTAGACAATGGAATCCTTAAAAAAAAATTGTTATATTTATAAATTTTTAACACCTAGCAGAATATCTGGTTTCTAATAATTGCTCAATAAATACACATTTGTTAATTATTGAATTAATAAATGTTAAGAGCCCAAATTTAAAGATAGGGAAGATAAATTTTATGAAGTTAAGTAATTTCCCCAAAGTGGGACAATTACTAAGCAAAGAAGCAGGATTTGAACTCTTTCTGCTACTGCTAAGCCTGTGTCTTTTTTATCACAGTAATTGCACTGCCTCCTGGCTGGTGGATGCTCTTGTGCTTTAGAAGTTTATGTAGAAATGTTCCTTGCTGACAGCGAAAATGTCTCTTTATGGTGACATTTTTAGGATGTTTCCTTGGAGGCATTTCAAGGATGCAGGAAGCATTTCAACAATTCTGTGCTCAGTGCTTATCTGTATGCTCATCGCTGAAGTTTTCCCAGGGTTTTCTAACTTCTTAGGCCTTTTCTTCAGCATTTATTTGACAAACTCTAGATGAGAACATTGTGGGAATGAAAGTAGGTCAAAGTGGGAGTGCCCCCAGCTCTACCCTCCATGGTTCCTGGAGGGCCTATTTTCAATGCAAAGGGCACCCTGGAGCTAGAAGAGGGGAACGAGTGTTTAAAAGTTTATTTTTGAAGGAAATGAAGGGACACAGTAGATAGAGTTATTGGGGAAACAGCAAGAACTCAGGTAGATGGTAGACCAGACACTGATGCCCAGTGAATTTGGGGGGTGGATGGGTAGGGAAATGAGGATTAATTTCTGAACCTGTATCCTACTCATCTCTAATTGCTACCCAGGATGCTATGGCATGTAATGTCTGGACATATTATGTCAGGAAATAAAAGAGAACTATTTGGCAACCCACATTTATTCTTAAAATATCAGTTGGTCCTTCCCTGTTCAAGGATGGAGAGTGAGTCAAATCCATATTATTTATTTTGCTCAGTCAGAATACCTTTTGTAATTCTTATAAAATGTGGAGTAATATACATTAGTTATTATTATTATTTTTTTACTTGTACTGCTTTCTTAGTGAAGGGTATCTATATGCTCCATAACCAGAGTGCCAGGAGGGATGGCAGTTACAACAGAATTAGAATACCTTAGAGTATTCTAAAATATGTATTTGACTCTTTTCCTTAAAGCCCTTTATAAAGCCTTCATTGACAAATAAGCATTCATTTTCTAACACCCAAGGAGAAAAATAAAATGTATACTTTTCAACCCATTTTTTTTTTTTTTTTAACTATTTGGGAAGAGCAGTTAGCAACTCACTTACTGATGGAGGAAAGTGATGGACATTCATATTAATTTGTTCCACAAACATTTGCTAAGCACTTTCTATGCATCCGGGACTGTGCATTGTGTTCAGGATAGAATGATTACATGAATAGGGTCTCTATTCTTGAGAACGTATAGGGGAGGAGGAGGGAGGTTGTAGCAATTATGTGCACAACCACAAGGGCCCCGAGGGCCACAGCACTGAGACCATGGGAACTCATAAGGAGCACCTTGTGGTAGAGATAAGGATGAAGGAAGACTGCCCAGAAGTGGCATCTGGGTTGGGGTGGAAAACAGAAGATAGGCCAAAAATATTAAAGGTAGAGGAAGTATATCTGTCCTTAATAAACAAAGGCAAGAAGACAAACTCCCTTAGGAAACTGGAAGGATTTCAGTATGAGTAGAAGCTTGGAGGCAAAAAGTAGTCCTGAGAAGGACACTGTGAGGCACAGAGAACAGACTAGATAGGACAAAGTCCTGGGGATGAGCACAGGAGAGAAGAACTTCCATGAAATAACCCCCAGCTCCCTGGCTGTCAAGGGTATATTAACCTCCCTCTGGAGGAACACAACCATTTTCTAGGTATGTCCCCCTCTCAGATAGCTCTGAGAGAATCCTTGCCTCAGAGTTCCCAGAGCTTGTTCCCCTGTAGATTAGGGACTCTCAGAGTCAGGGAAACTAACATCCTCCCACCTTCTCCTCCAGAAAGAACTTAACAAGGAGCCTCTGGATTCCAAATGGGAACAGGCCTTCCTAAGAATGCAACAATGCAGGCCTTAGATCTCTCCATCAGAGGCAGCCAGTAGCTGCAATCCAGTGTTGCCCCCAGCTATGTCATAACGACCCTCATTGCCTCACCCTGGGGGACCAAGCACAAAACCCCTGACCTGTACCTCCTGGCCCGAGGCTTCTGGTAATAGGTCAGTAAATTCTCTGAACTGTTGATTTGTTGATAATGGATTGATGCTCAATAAACATTTACAAATAATCATTACAGTGGGGCTCTATGACCAGAGAAAAACAAAGGAAAAATAAAGGAAGCAGAGACAACCAGTGTGGATCAGAAAGAAGTAATCATTTATATTAATTTTCTGCATGCTTACTAAATCACAAGTTCCAAGCCTAGCATGTGCATGATCTCATTTAATATTTATGACAAACTATACTATACATTCTTTTTCTTCCTTCTCCTCCTCTTATTATTATTTTTGTTATTGCTATTATTATCTCTATTTAACGGGTAAAGAAACTGAGTCTCAAAGAAGTTGAGAACTTTCTAAGGTCAAAGGAGTGATTTTCTGACTGTAAATCAAAGTTCTTATTAGTCACACTAAGCTTTGGGTAAGAGAAGCAAAAGCCCTAGGTTCCTCTGTGGGAGTGTAACAGTTCTTCTTGAGAATAAACAGCATGAGATTCTGCTTTAAGTTTTAATAACTAGAGATAGAAGTTTAAATTTTTCTTGGGAGAATTTAACAAATCTATAGACTGAACCACAGTTCAACAATCCATACTATTTCCCCTGGACATTCTAGATCACCATGCTCCTCCCTCCTCCCATTCCCCTACCCACCCTCCCCCCATTGATTATCCTGAGGGATATATCCTATCCATTTTATATCTGTTTTGATTATCAACCTCCCAGAAATGGTAAGTGCCTGTCTACTGTGATCTGGCTTAGCAAAGAAATCAAAGATTAGGATCTGGTGTTTAACACATAATATCATGACAGGACCACATTAGATGTATACTTTCCTAAGCATAGACTTGGGACTTTCCATTATATATAAGAAAACAAATTTCTCATAAAATCCATAAATGACTAGTGTGTGGCTTTAAAAGCATTATTTTTAAAAAGCTCTTTGGCTATTAGATTTTCAAAAGTCCCACAAGAAGATTTATTTAAGGATTAAATATGAATGTATTTGGAGGACACTGTTTTTGCTCTAGGACCTAACCTGAGCATAAACTTTTATGATTCAAGAGAGTAGATATTCTGTCTGATTTAGCCTTCAGATAACATATTTTTAAATAAATAGCATATTTTAGAAGAGTTTAATTAGAATGAAAAGTAAATAAATGAAAATGAGAAAAATATGCTTCCATATCACCATATTTATAAACATAAGGTGAGTTTACAGTTAAATGAAATAGAATTAAATACACCAGGTTGTTCCTTTATTTTTTTTTAATATAGTCAAATGATAATAGTCACTCAGTTGAACTGGCCTACTGATTGAGGATGTTGTGTTAAGCATCAGATTTAAAAACTCATATTTGTTTTTACCTTTGATTATTCATTCATTGAAGTAGTTAATGAGCACCTACCTCCTACCAGGCACCATTCCAGAGAATGAGGGTACACTGGTGAAGAAAACAAATTGTTCTCTCATGAAGCTTACAAATCCTAGAGGGAGGAGACAGACTTGGACTGATAAATATCTGATGTGTCAAGCAGGGAGAAAATGAAGCAAGGCAAAAGCTCTGGAGAGTGGTTATTTTAGATAGGAAAACAGGGAAGCCCTCTCTGCTTTGATAGGCATTTGAGTAGAGACCTAAAGGGAGTGAACTCAAGAACTGAGAAAAGGAACATTCTAGAACTCCTGAAGGAACTGAGGAAAGGACATTCCAGGCAGAGGGAACAGCAAATACAAAAACTTGCTATGGTTTCAATGTCCTTTCCAAAACTCATATGAAAATCTAATAACCATTGACTGTTTTAAGAGGTGGGACCTTTAAGAGGTGACTAGGTCATGAGGGGTCCATGAAGGCCCCTGCAGTTGCCATATTTTTGGACTTCCCAGTCTCCAGAACTTGAGTAATAAATTCCTTTTCTTTATAAATTACCCAGTCTATGGTATTCTGTGATAGAATCAGAAAACAGACTAAGACAGACCCCAAAGTGTGAGGCTACTTGGCATGTTTGAGGGACATTGCTAGTGAAATCTTAACCACAAATAAATAAATCTTAAATCTTAACTATAAATACATAAATTTTCTATCGTTTTAATTCCTCATCAAACAGAAACAACTTTTTGCTCCAACTCATGTTTCAAAAATCCACCTGATTTTTACTTTCTGTAATTCCATAATCAACTTATTTTAATTTTTCATTTCTTTCTTTCATATCTGCTTGGTGCCAGACATCACAACCATGTTCCTATCTCAAAGTAGTATACAGCATTGAAGAATTTACAGCACCTGGCAATATCCATTTTCATGATTCAGGATGGTTAGATTTAGGACCCAGGATTGAGCATTCAACCAGAAAGAAGGATGGGGTTTGCTGACAGAAGGCCAGATGTTAGGGAGAAGCAGGAAGTCCTTGCGGGCCAAACAAGTTCCAGACTCTAAGGGGAAACAGGAAGAGGGAGGGAGGAAAACCAAAGGCTGAGGAGTCAGTGACCCTCCAGGCAAACTTGGGTCCCAGGAGGCAGGATCCTCTCAGAGCTTCTCAGTCAACCACACCAGGTCTTACGGAACAGGCAGCAGACACCCCTAGCAAGCAAGAAGTAGAAACAACTATGACTCTGCCAGTAGGACTCAATGTTAAGTGTGGACAGTTTTGAATTTTTTTTTTCCCCTGGGAGCTGTAAGACAAGATCTCACTTTTTCTAATGTGCCCAGTGTTGGCTCAGATTGCTGCCAGTATTCTGCCCTCCCCCACACCATTTTACAACCCAGATTGTCAGTCTGCGAACATCCTAGCCAGCTATTGGTCCACTCATCAGCCTGTGAACATTCTCAGCAGTCATTGATTTAGATTGTCAGCCTGTGAACATTCTCGTCAGTCATTGGTTTGTTATTATTAGCCTGCAAAATCGGACTACTTAAGAATATTTCCACCACCATTCTCTCTCTCCCTCCTCTTGCTCTTGCACATTCTCTCTCTCTCTCTCTCTCTCTCTCTCTCTCACACACACACACACACACACACACACACACACACACACCCTGAGGACACTCTGCCTATCTGCTTAATAAAATCTCCTGCATGAGTTCCTGCATCCAGAGTGGTTTCTGGGTGTTTTCACCCAGACATGAGTTGAAACGGAAGGCAGAGATTTTTGTCATTATGCCACCAAAGAGTTTGAGTCTACCCTTGAGTTGAGCGTTGCCTGGTTCCTGACAAAGTACCTCAGTTGGGTCCTATCTGCTTTCTAGCACTGGGTCCTCCTGACCTCCAGGGGACCCCAGTCAGCTCTCATCCTCACTGCCAGTTACTGCTCACTCTGCACCTTCCTTCTAGCCATCTCCTTTCCCAGGCCCCCCGACTTGCACGTACTCCTGTGGTAGAAAGTGCCAGAGCACAAACAATAGCATATTCTACAAATATCTGATATCAGTCTGTCTTTCTTGTAAGGGAATGCTGAGAAAAGTTCAGAAAATTCAACCTTTTAATTTTAATGAAAATCTGGATAATCAACAATCTTTCTTTCTTTTTTTTTTTTTTTTTTGATGCTGGGAATTGAACCCAGAACCTTAATGCTTGCAAGGCAAGCACTCTACCAATTAAGCTATATCCCCAGCCCAAGACTGTTGTTATTGTTCACTCTTTGAGATCTATTTTCCTTTGATAGTTTTTCCTCCAACAGAAGCACTTAAACCTTCTTTCCCATATATAGATAAATATATCCTACATCTTTTATATTAATAATGAATCATGTAATGAATGCCTCCCATGGTTGTACGTAATGTATATTCATAACCCTCCTTATCCATAAAATGAAAACAGTATTTATTTATTTATTTTGCTTTCATTAGTGCATTGTTTGTGCATAACAGTTGAGTTCATTTTGACATAATCATACACACATAGAATTTAATTTACCCCATTTAATTCCCCAGAGCCCGTGGTTTCCTTCCCTTCCTCCCTCCTTTGTCCCCCTTCTTGTACTCTACTGGTGTACCTTCCATTCATTTATTATTTATTTTTAATTTGTGCTTTATTGATAGACATAAAGGTGGAATTCACTGTACTGTATTTAAACATGTATTTAAACATCATTCTGTCAAATTTACTCCTCCCCTTTTCTATCCCTCCTCCACCCCCCTCATTTTCCTTTTTCTGTTCCAGTCATCTTCCCTCTATCTTTATGGTATTGTCCTTTGCTTTATTCTAGCTTTTGCATATGAGAGAAAACATTCAACCCTTGATTTTCTGAGTCAGGCTATTTCACTTAGCATGATGTTCTACAGTTCCATCTACTTACCAACAAATGTCATTATTTCATTTTTCTTCATGAGTAAAACTCCATTGTGTGTGTTTGTACCATATTTTCTTCATTCATTCATCTACTAATGGGCACCTGGGCTTGTTCTAAATTTTGGTCATTGTGAGTTGTGCTGCTATAAATATTAATGTGGCTGTATCACTATAGTATGCTTATTTTAGTTCTTTGGCTATGTACCAAGGAGCAGGATAACTGGGTGATTGGTGGCTCTATTTCTAGTCCTTAGGAGTCTCCATATCACTTTCCGGAACCATTGTACTAATCTACAGTCCCACCAACAATTTGATTGTACCTTTTCCCCCACATCCTCACCATCATTTATTTATATTTGTATTCTTGATAATTATCATTCTGACTGGAGTGAGATGAAATCTCAGTGTGGTTTTGATTTGAATTTCCCTGATTGCTAGGAATGTCAAACATATTTTCATGTATTTGTTTGCCTTTTGTATTTCTTCTTTTAAGAAATGTCTGTTTAGTTGTTTTGCCAATTTATTGATTGGGTTATTTGATTTTTTGGTGTTAAGTTTTTTGAGTCCTTTATATATTCTGGATATTAATCCCTTTTTTGGAGGAATAACTGGCAAAGAATCTCTCCCATTCTCTAGGCTCTCTCTTTACACTCTTCATTGTGAAAACAGTATTGAAAATGTAAACCAAAGTAGAATGTGAAATCTGGGTTCTGGGCTTTATATAACACAAGGTAAAAGAAATCTGGTGGTTGGCATTCATAAAATCAGCACAGGTGTTTGAGTCCTATTGCATGTTTCTTGGCTGCTTTGGCAACCCAATAAACAGGTAAATTCTGTGAGAAGATGAAAACGTTGGCAAAATGGCCAGAGGTCTCCACTGACTTTACAAAGCTATACTATTATAAGGAGGATTGCATCTGCCTTATCTATCTGCCTCAAACAATGTTTTAATTTAAGGATATTTCCTGGGTTCAGCAGTTTTTCTTGTTCATAATTTTTTTTCTAACTAAAGAATAATTATACTCCATGCAGAAAATTCAGTAAACATAGATATTTAAAATATCTCTTAAAATCATGTCCTCTCAACCTCAATCTGAACTGCTACATGCAGGGGGTTCACCTTAGCTCAACATAGCTCCAAGCACTATCACCTCTACTGTGACAAGCATGACCATTCTAAAATAGGTTTTGGGGAAAAAAGCTTTCTGAAGTGTCGATGTTGGTTTTGTCAGTGCCGTCCCAGCTTCTTGACTAAATTAGTTAGTTCCTGTCTAACCAGATTAGGTATTTTCCTATAGAAATTTATGTAGAGGTTCATTAATTTAGGGGTTTGGCAAAGGATGTGCTGGAAATGTCAGTACCCTTTAGAAAGAAAACTACACCTTGTTTAATAATCAAGTGACTAGGCTATAAACATGCAGGAGATTCAGGATACTCTGGTTCTTTCTCATTCAGAAATTGGTGACAACACTTAGTCGTGTGGTTGTGGGAATCACCTTCACTATTACCCAGCCTGAATTCTCGTTTTTCATGTTTGGGAATATACTTCTGGGTACTCCTTGCCACAGAATGTTCACATCTTGCTTTGGGGTCACTATGACCAATTGTAAGAAGTTCAGGTCCCCCTTGTGTCTAGTACAGACTATATATATGTGTCTCTCTGAAACACTCTGTATCCCCTCCTCTAGGAAGTACTGTTGCACTTCCTGTGCCCCATATACTCTGGAGGCAGCACTAGAGGGGGCTTTACTTTTCATGTCCTGTGTCTTATGGGTTACATATATTATCTGCCCATTTTGTGCTTCCATTTAACATCCTGCTGCCTGTACCTCCAGCTCAACATCTTGACTTGATTCAATTAACTTCTTCATAAAGCTAGCTCCTATCTTGATATCAGGCTTCTGTTATATATTTCCCTGTCATCTAGGCTCAACACTGGAAAGCCATTTTTGATGTTCCCTCTTCTTGATCCTCTATCAGTTGATAAGTCCTGATTATTTATTCTTATTAGTCTCTTTTATAGCCATCCTTTCTGTTTCATATCACTGTCACCATTCCAATTTGTGTCTGATTACTTTATGGTGGGACCTCAGCAATGGTCTCTCTGCCCCACCTTCCTTCAACATATTTTATGTACTTTGGTCACATTTATCTCAAACACTCCTTTAATCATGGCATTCTACTTACAAATTTTGAACTGTTCCCCATTGCTAGAAGAAAAAAATCCAAGCTCCTTCATTTGACAGGTAAGGTCATGGTGTCAAGCTACCCTGCTAATTTTATTTCTTAATTCTTACCTAGAGATGAGACCTACTTGCCCTTGCTCCCATATACCATGTACATTCCACCCCTCACCTATGCCCAAGTCATTTCTTTCACCTGGTGGGCTAACCCAGTTGCCACATCTAACCTTTTTTCTCTTAGTATCTTTTAATATAAACGTTGAAAACACTGAACACCGCATGTTCTCTTTTTCAATGTCCCTTGCAACTTGAGTCAGGTATGTATTGCATTTTAACACTTTGAATGTCATCCTGTCTGCTGTACTGCTGTTCCCTCTTACAGAAAAATCATAGTAGTTAGTGGAGAAATGTGAATTCACAAAAATGTCATTACAGAGGATTAGAACCAAAAAAGGAGTAGTGTTGCAGTTTCTGGCTTACTCAGCTAAATTAAAGATTGTTGTCTAAGAAACATAGTACTTATTCCTGAAAAGTTGGTCAATTTTCCCTTGTTTGTTGAAAATGTTTGGGTCTCCCTCCCTCCCTGAATCTCTTTTCTCTCCTTCCCTTTCTTCCTTTCTCTCCTAATTTGATAGGAAAAAAAAAAAAAAAAAAAAAAAAAAGAGGGAGGTGGAATTTGATGTCCTAGAAGTAACAGAAAGATTTAAATTCTCTCCTTTATCTCTTTTCATAGAGATGGTGACTTCATTTAATAACTAGAAGCCACATTTTAGTTGATCACTATGACCTGGCACAGATGAACTATTAACTAGTAATCATAAAACTCTGAACTTCTTGTTTACCTGGATTTTAGCTGATCTCTTTAGAGATGTTAAGTCTTTTTTTCTTTAGAATGTGCTTAGGGGGTTACCAAGTCAAATTGTACAACCCACACACTATTGACTTTAGTCCACAAAATAGTAGCTATAGAAACTGGAAAGGTCATTTAAAAAGGCCATGTTCATTTAAAGACATCTGTGGTTAACACCAAAAAAGAAAGAAGGAAAGCCCTTTGACCCTCAATCCACTCCATGACAGTTTTACTTCTGTTTCTGAACAGTGAAGTGTGAACCAATTTCAAAGTCCTGTCTCTGAACAAAAGAAGTTGCAACTGTTGTGAAGGTCAGATCAAGCTCTGTCCTTGAATAGGCAAAAGATGTTGAATACCTTTGCATATTTGGCCAATTTGCTTCAATGATCAATAATTTTAACAATTCATTCCCTATAAGATTTTAATCCTGGTATTTATGAGGAACATCATTAAATGTTTTAAAAGGAAATACAGTTCAGTTTGCCTCACACCTGTCACGTGTTTAACCAAGCTAGAGTTGTCCACCGAGTGTCCTAGGCACCTGCTTTGAAAAGCCAAAGTTCGATTGCAATGCAAATAAGAAGTGTGACCATATTTCTAACCAATCATGAAATAATCAAGAACAGAAAGAAGAAATGGGAAGAACAAACAGGAGAAGCAAGTGAGTGTATGTGAGACTTGAAGAGGGTCTTGAATGATCAGTAGAATGGAGACAGGTGGGAGATGTCAAGAGAAGGAGTGAGTGACATATGGCAGCATGGGTTATTCCCTGGGATCAGCAGATTTCCCTCCTAGAACCCAATTTGTGATTGAATGGGAGAACTAGGAGTGGGCCTTGTACTTTAAAAGAAAATGTTGTCAGACTTTTTAACCCACAACTGATAGACACAATGGTTTGTGAAAGAAAAGGTGCTAACCAGAGATTTGTTTTCAAAGTCAATATCCCCAGTCTCCAGCAGCTGGTTTTTGAGAGATTTTTGGTTCCTCAATTTCTAAGTTCTCATTTTCATTTTATTTATTTACTGATTTTTGTGGTAGTAGGGCTTGAACACAGGGGAGCTCTAACCACTGAAATATATCCCCAGACCTTTTTAACTTTTATTTTGAGACATAGTCTGTTGCCCAGACTGATCTTCACCTCAGCCTCTGAAGTTACTGGAATTATAGGTGTGTGCCATGATATGCAGTCTATTTTCTCAATTTAAGAAACAATGATAAACACTATGCTTGCTTATGTTAGAATATTTGAGATGATAAACAAAATTGAAAAATTTTTAAATTTAGGCCAGGCATGGTGGCACATGCCTGTATTCCCAGTGGCTCAGGAGGCTAAGGCAGGAGGATTTTGAGTTCAAAGCCAACCTCAGCAAAAGCAAGGTACTAAGCAACTCAGTGAGACTGTGTCTCCAAATAAAATACAAAATAGGGCTGGGGATGTGACTCAGTGCTCTCGTGCCCTGAATTCAATCCCCGGTACACCCCACCCCACTGCAAAAATCTAAAAATCTAGAAATAAAAGCACTTGGTAAGCTACAGCCTAATACAAAGGTTAATGTTTTTCATCTTTAACATTAATTGTTTTTTATCCATAGTAAATTCATTAATATATTAATAAGCTAATATACATAAATACTGGCACATAATTCTAGTAGATATTTGTGACCTAAATAATGTGTTCCAGGTCAGAAACAGAATCATTACAATAAATATTTTCTTAATAAAAAAGACTAGAATTATTTTTCTGAACTCCAAGAATAAATGCCTAAATAGAAAAATGATACATTAAATTAAAACATAATTATATTTCAAGTGACTTTAAATCTAAGAAATTATTCCTGATTGTAAAAGTTAAAGTTAATTAAAGAGAAAAACTCAATCTCTTTGGGGAAAAAGAAGATTTAAAAATATGTACAGTATCCACAAAATCATAGCAAAGTCATAATGAATAGTTGAATTCTGATTTTATTATTCAATAAAATACTATACAATCACAGTATGCTGATTTTTATAGTCTTGTCAATACTCTGAATTCAATAAATACCACTTGAAATGTCTGCTTTCTCTTTCAGAGTTGATTTGTACCTCAGAAAAGAGATATCAAGGAAATACTACAGTTGGACCATGCAGGTTTTGTTAGTCAGATTTTCATCACTGTGACCAAAATACCTGGCAAGAACCACTTAGAGGAGAAACAATTTATTTTGGCTCACAGTTTCAGAGGTTTCAGTTCATGGTCAGCTGACTTCATTGCTCTGGGCCTGAGGTGAGGCAGAACATCCTGGAGGACAGGTGTGGTGGAGGACAACTGCTCAGTTCACAGCAGCAAGGACTCAGGAAGAGAGGGAAGGAAAAGCCAGGGAGAAGATAAACCCTTCCAGAGCATGCCCTCAATGACCTACTTCTTGTAATGAGGTCCTACCTCCTAGTAGTCTATGTAGCCAGTGATGGATTAATCCACTGATGAGGTTAGAGCCCACATGTCCAATCACTTTCCAAAAGCCCACCTTTGAGCACATGAGATTTGGGGGAACATTCCAGATTCAAACCATAAACACAGGCCCTTACAATTTAGTAATTTGAAAACCGTAATAACTGATCTAGATATTTAAACTGTTTAAATAAAAAGGTAGCATATGAAGGCTTTTAAGATTATTTTTTCCTTTTGTACACAAAAATACAGATTTTTCAATATATAAATTTTAAATAAAAAATTTTAATAAAGGAAAGTCAACATAGTACTCAAGAAAATAGCATGAAGGATTTAGAGTTTTCAAACAGAAATCCAAAGTTTATAAAAAGAATGAGTCCTCTGAACATATTCTAATGCCCAACCCTATGGGGCAATGGGCTGAGCAACCATTCAAGTACTAAAAGAGATGTTGTCCAAAAAGCCTTAATAGAAGTTTTTAGATTTATTATTCTTTTGGATTAAATCTCCAAGTCTCAAGTGGTCCCTGGTAACATACAACATATACTAAGAGAGTAAGACATGAGCACATCAGTCTATCTGACACCTGTTATGGTTTAGATGGGTTTACCCCAAAGGCCTGTGTATTACAGACTTGGTTGCCAGCCTGTGGCGCAGTTGGGAGGTAGTGAAACCTTTAAGAGGTGGAGTCTACCAGGAGGAAGTTAGTTCATTAGGGACATGCCCTTGAAAAGGATATTGGGAACCCAGTCCTTTCCTCTCTCTTTGCTTCCCTGCCATCATGAAGTGAACAGTCCTCCTCACCACATGCTCTTGCTATGATGTACTGTGCCACCAAAGCAATGGGGTTAAGAAATCATGGGCTGAAACCTTGAGCCAAAATAAATCTTTCCTACTTTTTAAGTTGATTTTCTCATGTATACTGTTACAGTGACAGAAGTCTGACTAACACACCACCACAATGTAATATTATCTCATTCTTGGCACTTTCATCCAATCTCCATGTCTTAGGGATTCTGATTTCTAGATAAATTCAGAATTTGTCCATTTTTTCCCACCCCTAACATCTAGAGCCTAGCCTGAGCCCTAAACAGCTCTCACTGAACCACTGTATTATCCTAACAGATCATGCCTCCAATCTTGTCCCTGGCCATTAATTCTTCATCACGCAGCCAGAATATCTAAAATATCTCTCATACTTTGAGTCACATTTTTTCCAGTGGTTTTCACCCTTATGATTCAATCTAAACTCAGAAGCAAGGCCTCTCATGATTTGTTTCCAGCTCCCTGTCCAACTCTACCTCTTGGCATTTTTCCCTCCTCCTTTCCTACATATTCACCTTAGTCATACAAGAAATAACAAACCATCCACCAGTAATAATGACTTCAAGAGAGGCAATAAAATTCCAGTCTTAACAATTACTAGCCTAGGAATCTGAGTCAGGTCTGTCTTACTCCATTCATGTCCTAACAATGATACTGTACACTTTCCTTAGTAGTTTTCATTATTATTGATAAAATATATTATGAATAATGATATTAATATATTAATATTTTTTTTTATTTTTAATATATTTCTTGGTACTAATTAAACCTTGTAAATGATTTATAATTCATTCTCAAATACTCTGCCCTAAACTTTCATTAAAAAGAGGAAATTCCTCACTTATGTCTCTAATAAATAGAGAAAGAAAAGTTATTCTATTTTTCACCCCTTTCACTGTCTTTGGAATGCTTCAATAACATTTTATGGATAATTATAGCCAAGACAAAAAGACAATCATAGCTCACACTTTGTAGAGGACAAAATGATGACCATTCTTCATTAATCATTGCTTATTGAGACATTAAAACATCACAGAAAATAAAACATCATGAGAGTTTAAAATCTTTTGGAGACGAAATAGCTTCCACAAGGTCCAGATTTGTTGTCATGGTTTATTCTTCAAGGATCAATCTGGTTACAAAGAACCATTCCACCAGAATGGGTGGCAACCCAATGAGCATACATCACATGAAATCTGGCAGGAGGCTTACATTACAGTCAGTGCCCTCATAATTTTGCTTAAAAAGAAAGAAAGGGAGAAGAAGGAAAGAAAAAAAACACCCTCTTTTAGACTTTAGAGCAAAGATTTCTTGATGTGATTTAATCCATTTCTGGAAGGTGTGAATTAAATCAGAAGTGTATCCAGTAGCTTCCAATTTGTGCCAACCTCACTGTCCCCTAAGTCCTCAATGGTTAATTTCCTACCAGCAGAACACTGTATTGCTCTGGGCTTCCCTTTGATATGATCTCTAGTGGCTATGGGGATAACCAATGCTGGCTTGTTTGCACTTGTCTTAGGGGTTAGGTGGAGGAAATTGAACACAATAATTAATTCGGATTCAATACCCCGAGGTGCGTCAAGAAACCTGAACTTGAATCTCAGGTTGCAAAAACACAATTCAAAGAGAACATGATATTCCTTCTCCCCTGGCATTTTGCTGATAGAATTAAAAGCTAAATGGAAGATTACCCCCTACCGTATTACATTCCCTTTAAACATCCTCCCTCAGAAGCAGCAAAACTACAGGTAAAATGATATCACCAATATATTTCCTTGATTTAAAATACTACCAGGACAAATTCAATGTGAACTTTCAAAATGACCTTTGCGGGGGCGGGAATGAATCCTACTTCTACTGATTACTCCTACATTAAAAACACACTACATTGGTGGGACTATACTTTTTCTTTTTCTTTTTCCTTCCAAGAGCAATGTTATAATGGAAAACCACCATGAACTCAACCTTATGAAAAGTTGAAAAACAGAGACACACTTTATGTTGAACATAAACAAAAATACCTAACTACCAGGCTTATTTCCTGGCCAGTATGCATTAGATGTGTTTATGAAGTCTTGTAAAGTATTACAGCAGCTATGACTACATGGAAAGTCTCTTTGGGCAGGTTGGTGCATGATTTCAGTCTTATGGAGAGTTGTCATCAGCTCCTAGTAGGATACTAGCTTTTTGTAGTTGTCTTCAATCTCCAGTTGTGCTTTCCAGAGCGTAGTCATCAGCATCAGGATGATTGTTGCATGGACTTTTGGTGGTGCTTATTAAATATCGAACGGAAAAAATTTCCCAGTTGACTACAAGCACCATAACATCATCTGTTTTAGTCAGCTTTTTCATTACTATGACTAAAAGATCTGACCAGAACAATTTTAAAGGAGGAAAAATTTATTTGAGGGCTCACAGTTTCAGAGGTCTTAGTTCATAAAAGGCTGGCTTCATTCCTTGGGGCTTGAGGTGAGGCTGAACATCATGGCCGAGTGTATGGCAGAGGGAAGCAGCTCACATGATTTCAGGAAGCAGAGACTCCACTCTCCAGATACAAAATACATACCCCAAACTACACCCCAATTCCAATCTCCTTCAGCCACATCCTACCACCTCGGTTACCACTCAGTTAATCCCTATCAGGGGATTAAATCACTGATTGGGTTAAGCCTCTTACAACCCAATCATTTCTCCTCTGAACCTTCTTGCATTGTCTCGCATGTGAGTTTTTGGGGGACACCTTATACCCAAACCATAACATCATCACCATAACATCATCTCTCCTCTCTTCTTTAGCTTTTTTTTTTAATTATAAAGGCAGTATATGTAGTTTTTTATTTGGAAAAATAGAGAAAAGGTTTTTTTTTTTTTTTTTTTTTTTTTTTTTTTTTTTTTTTTTTTTTAAAGAATCTTTCATCACTTCGGTACTTACATTTGCTGTTAATATCCTGCTGTGTAATCTCATAGTATATCACATTGGTTCTTAAGCGATGATGATGTGTGATTACACAAGGTATACCATTTTGTATTCTACTTTTTCCCAACACTGTATCATCACTTTTGTTCATTTTAAAACTCATTTTAATGTCTGCATACTATTCATAAAGTGTCGGTGCCGTAGCTTACTTAATCATCAGCTATAGTATTTAGTTTTTCCTCCACCACAGCTCCCACAGACTCTTGCTATTATAAACAATTTTGTAATGATCATCATTGTATAAAAGATTAGCAAATTCTAAAAATATAATGAGTCAAAGCATATTAATATTTATGGTTCCTGAGTCAGCATGCCAAATTACTGTCCAAAAGGAAAGTTAATTCATACAGACAATAGTCTGTATGTACACACACTAGTCTGTGCAGAAAACTGATAGAAAAAGGATTTGGTATCAAGGATAATGATTAAGTCTCAAGTCAAATAAAACTGGTAGAATATCATAATCATACCATATCATAATGTGTAGGTCATTTGAAAAAACACATTAAATGACAGCCAAGGGGGAATATGTCTGGGCTGTTGTATGCAAAGCAACAGTTTATCAATTACCATGGTAATTGCTTGGTAATCAGAGAGTCATGTTTGAAACATTTTACACACTAGCATCATGTTTCTAATACAGCCATTTTACTGTGTTCAGTTCCAGGCTTGGGAGTTGTTGGAGTATGTTGGTTTGATGTGATGAACATAGAAATTTTCTTGTTTAAAATGATGAAGAAAAAAATAATGGAAAATAGCTCCCAGGCAGCACATTTGGGGCAGTAAATCTGATAATCAAGAACAAATTGATTTAAGTGATAGGAACCTGTTTATTATCTTGTGGGAACAGAACTGCCCTACAATTAGTATTCTTTTCTATAATATTCTTTCTAAACTTTTCTTTACTGCGACATTGAAAATAGGTTATCTACATGATACCAAAAAGCTGCCAAATATTTTAATGCATAATTCATATAAACAAGGACATTAACTACACAGCCACAAAACAATCACCAAAACTGGCAAATCACCAAAACTGGTAAATAGTGCACTACCCAAGTGTTATTCCATGTCCTAATAATGTTCTCGAGAGGGAAAGGATCCAGTCCAGAACCATGTGTGGCATTATGCTATCACATCCCTTTTAAGCTCCATCAAACTGGAACGATTTCCCTTGTCTTTTATGACCTTGACACTTTTTAAAAAATGGTCTTCAATTTAGATTTGTTCGCTATTTTATTAAAATTGTGTTCAGGATTTCAATTTTGGGCAGGAATGTCACAGAAGTGTTTATTATTGAATTCTGTCACAGAGAAATACTAAAAGCTAAATTACTGATTTCACCCTTAAATTTATAAAGGAAAACAATAAGTTATCTAAAACTGGACAAAACAACCAATATCTCTCTACTTTTTTTTTTCTTTTTGGTAGACAGTAAATCAAATAGAAGGCTGCTGTACCTGCTAACCATTGCCGTTTAATAAACCACTTCAAAACTTACAATTGAAAACAATAGCCACTATTTTCTAGTTCATGATTCTGCAGGTTGGATATTGGACTAGGTTCAATTGGCTGGGTTCTTCTGGGCTGAACTGAGCCAGGCTGGTCTCAGCTGGGCTTGCTCACAAGTCTGTGGTCAGCTGTGGGGTCAGCAGGAATGACTCATGCTTTCAGGCTCCAAGACTTCTAAGCAGAAGTACTGCAGCCTCTTGAGGTCAAGGCTTAACATTGAGACATCTTCACTTCTGCCGCATTCTATTGGCCAGAGGTCAATAAGTCAGACAGAATCTGATTTTGTATAACTAACAATGTTCATGAAGGGAAAAGCAAGTGCTTTTGACTAAATAGTTAATTCAAAGTAAACATTCTGATTATCCATGGTTGTGTAACAAACTACTCCAAACTTAGTGGCTCAAAACAACCAGTTGATGTACTCTTGATATTTTTACATGATGAATTTTAATATAATAATTACATATATACTATACAATATTATAAACATTCAGCAAATGAGTGAAAACCACAATTAGGAAAACAGTTTAGACCTACATGTAGCATGAAGTAATTCCAAATAGCTTCCAGAATTAAACATTTAAAAAAGAAAATCCAGAAGAAAGTGAAATAGAATTTATTCATTTTATTCATAGGGAAAAGTTCCCAACTTTTCATAAGCTCAAGGTCATAGTGATTTTTTTCTCCAAAAAGTCTTCCAAGTCTTACATCTTATAACTTCTTTCTTTTACCAAGTTCAACAATCTTGGATTTTATTTGTCAACTTTGGACCAGCTAGCAATCTCTGTACCAATCGAATTAGATTTGCAGTTGTAGAATTTTGTGATGGATCCAGCTTGGTTTATGTTTCTAGTCATAAACCAATCCACTGTGGCCAGGGGATTACATAAAGACAAAGTAGTATTACAAATAGTCACAAAGAAGAAACAATGAAAGTTACAAGAGGAGAAGAAAGTGTGGGATAGTTTCCTGGGCAGACAAGCTCACAAATTTCCAAGAACATTGGCATTTGATAATGTTATTTAACAAATATTTGTTAATCCACATCACAGAAACAAAATACACTCTACATATTATAGCTGGGTTTAGGGTCATTGAAGTCTTAGTCATTGTTGCACAATCAGACAAGACATTATCACAATCACCAGCTCCCTCTACCACAGGAACTGTGGTAAAAGTGTCTTCTCAGATATGCTGGCAAGGGAAGTTGACTAGCTAATACCATCAGAATTTCAGTGGCCTATTGATGATAAAAGTAAGAGGTTCTGGAAATTATGACCCATTATTGGTATAGAAATACTCCTGCCATTCTGGCAAGGACTATAAACTAGAGCCAGAGTCTGTTGTTTTAGTAACAACTACTCAGTTGCCACTTGTTCAGGAAAGATTTATTAAGGTTCTACAAATCTTACTCTCTAGGAAAAGTTCCCTCATTCATTTTTCTCTGTGGTCTCTGGCCCTTTCAGCAACATTTATACAAAAAATATTTATTAAGCATTTATGAAGCTCCCAATAAAATAACAGATTGTGTATAACTTTGATATAAAGTGATAATCTTCATGGTAGGTGTGTAAAGTCTTGGGTGGGTCACAAAAGAACATCTAATCATCTATAGAAATCTGCACAAACTTGTTTGAGATGACATGTAAAGTTTTAAACAGTTAGATAAAAAGGAAGAAAGAGAACACTCCAGGAAAGTATTAATAAAGAGAAGCAACATACTATGAGCAAGAAACTCAATGTTCTTTGGTATTTCAGAATGATAAAACACAAGAAAACAAGGAGCAAGAAATGAGGCTGCAAAAGAAAACAGGAGTCATCACGAAGAACCTTGTGCATCATGTGATAGGGGTTTACATTTCATCTTAGAAGGAGTGGGAAGCCATTGGAACATTTCAGTGTAGAGCAATACAGTCTGATTTACACTGATGAAGATCAGTCTGGTTGATACACAGTTGGGTAGATAGGGAAGGTACTAATGATAACTATGCCAGGTATGATTTATTTTATTGTAACTCACAGTGTGCCATAGCCCTGCTGAGAGCAGTTATGATCTGTGAAAGAGTTCAGTAGTCAGTGTAGCTAAATATTCACATTTACTCCAACTTTTATTCCTTAAATAATTCCAATGATAATCTAATTACTTTTCCACAACTTCTCATTCCCTTTGTTCTCAATTTCTCCACCATCTCTCAGCTGCCCCATTTGTTTTTCTTCATCATAACTTAATATCATCTCCCTACTAAAATTTGAGAAAGTATGGCAGACAAACAGATGTTGCAAAAACCCCCTACTCAGGGAAGAGAATGTATTTTGATAACCTATTGCATTATCCTCCTTGACTACATCTGAAGCATTGAGAATATATTTTCCAAGGAGACTAGCCTCCTGGCCATCAAAGGAGTGGATATAAAGGTCTTTTTAAGTTACAGAAGTCATAGACATTTTTCTTTTTTTCTATCTTTCTTTCTCTCTTTCTTTCTTTTTCTTTTTCTTCCTTCCTTCCTTCCTTTTCTTTTTTTTCTTTTTCTTTCCTTTTTAAATTTTTTTTTGCTAAAGAAGAGAAGTTTATTTTTATATTCTCACAGTTCTGGAAGCCATAAGTCAAAGATCAAGGTCATATCTGATTCGGTTTCTCCCAAGAGATCCTTCCTTGACCTGCACATGGTGACCTTCTTGCTGTGTCCTTTTATGATTTTTTCCTCTGTGCATATACATCCCTGATGTCTCTATGCTGTCTGAATTTCCTCTTCTTATAAGGATACCAGTCAGATTGAGTTAGGTCTTTTTCGTATGACTTTTTAAAATATTTTCTTTTCTAGTGTTGGGAATTGAGCCCTGGGCCTTTCACACACTAGGTAAGTGCTTTACCACTGAGCTACATACCCAGCCCAACCTTATTTAATCAAAATTACCTATGTCCAAATAGAGTCACAGACTGACGTACTGAAGATTATGGTTTCAGCATATAAATTGGGGGGGGGGGGTTTACAATTCATCCCATAATACCATATAATAAATTAGATTAGAAAGGGGAAAAGTTCTTAAATGAAGTAAACATTTACACCAAAACTCATAGGCTAGAGATTATTTTATTAAAGAACTGTTTGCGTTCTAGAGGAACTGCTCTATTCTCTGGAGTTCAGAGTTTGGGATGTTGGAAATGAGATTGTGGAGTATTTACAGTTCTCGATAGTGGAATAGCCTAAGATTTCTTTGGGAATGAGTAACTGAGACAAAGACCAGATCAGTGGTGAAAAGAAGCTCAAGGGACTAAAAGGCCAGAGTCATTGGAAAGACTATGTAGGTGTATTTTGAAATGAAAAAGAATAAAAAAGTGGGAATTGTGTAGAATGTAGTCTTGGTGAGCAGGAGATTAAAATTGAAAAATCAGGACTAATGCCCTAGGGATATACATGTGACAGTAACAAGGAAGCATGCTCAAGGCTCCACCTTGAAGACATAAGATTCAAAACTGAGACTTTAAGAATAAAAGATGAGAACTGTAGGAAAGCAGCAATGAGAATTCTAGAGGACATCTACCAAACCTTCAAGACCTGTGGAGGTTTGAAAACTGTGGGAGAAATATGCAGTAATTACTGAAGAGATATTAGAGTTCTTGGGGAAGAAAAGGGAGATTTTCTTTTAGAGCAAGAATATATATGGAATATTTAAGGAAAAGTATGATGATAATGATGATGTACCATTAATATGCAGAGTTTTAGAAATTGGGAAGCATGAAATAATGAAACTCATAGGGCTTTACTTAGAGTATTTCAGAAATAGAGGAGGAGTTGAAGAGTTTCAGGAGCTTGGGTGGGTGACTCAATAAAAATGTAAAGTACTTTAGTGTGTAGAGATAAGAAGGTTGTGTTTCTCAGTCCATTAGGGCTGCTTAAAAAATACCACAAAGTAGGTGGCTTATAAACAACAGAAATTCATTTATCACAGTTTTGAAGACTGGAAAGTCCAAGCACAAGGCTCCAGCAGATTCAGTGTCTGGGGGATGTCCCCCTTTCTCACATATAGCTTTCAGCTTACTCAAACCTCACATAGTAGAAGGAACAATGGGTATTTCTTGGGCCTCTTTTATAATAGAACTAATCTCATTTATTCAGTCTTTGCTCCCATTACCTAATCACCTCCCAAAGACCCCACTTCCTAATAGCGTCACCAAGGGTATTAGAATTTCAACACATGAATTTGAAGGGAACACAGTTAGATAATTGCACTTGGGATTCTGCACCTTCCTGGGATGAGTAACTTAACAGGTTAAAATAAATTAGCCTCCATAGATTCAAGTTTGATTACAGTGGCAAGGCTGGTGGTACTGTAGGTAGAAAGAATGATTTCTATCACCCTCTCTATGCATTTTCTAATTTCATCTTTTATTATTTGAGACTAATAAAAATTTAATAAGCTTCTGTCATACAAGTCCCATTTTTTTTGACAATTCCTATTTTCTTTTTATTTTTACTTTCAAAAGCAATTTTCTCTTTTTTGTTGTTGGTTTTTTAGCATTTTTATTTTATATATTATTATTATTTTTTTCTTCGTTCTAATTGATTATACATGACAATAGAATATATTTTGACACATTGTGTACAAATGGAGCATAACTTATTCCTCTGGCTGTACATGATGCTGAGTCACCCCAGTAGTGTAAACATACATGTATATAGGGTAATAATGTCTGTCTCATTCTACTGTCCTTCCCTTCCCCTCTGCCTCACCCCTCCCCTCAGTCCCCTCTGCATAATCCAAAGTTCCTTCATTCTTCCCTATCCTGCTCCACAATATGGCTCAGCATCTGCTTATCAGAGAAAACATTCAGCCTTTGGTTTTGGGGGAATTGGCTTATTTCATTTAGCATGATATTCTCTAGTTCCATCCATTTCCCTGCAAATACCATAATTTCATTCTTCTTTAAGGCTGAGCGATTCCATTGTATATATGTACCACATTTTATTTACCCATTCATCTGTTGAAGGACATCTAGGTTGGTTCCATAGTTTAGCTATTGTGAATTGAGCTGCTATAAACATTGATGTGGCTGAGTCACTGATTTTAATCCTTTAAAATAAACTGAGGAGTAGGATAACTGGGTTAAATGATGGTTCCATTCCCAGTTTTTTTGAGGAATCATCATACTGCTTTCCAGATTGGTTGCACCAATTTGCATTCCCACCAGCAAGGTACAAATGAACCTTTTTCCCCACATCCTTGCCAACACTTATTACTGCTTGTATTCTTGATGATTGCGATTCTGACTGGTGTGAGATAAAAATCTTAGAGTAATTTTCATTTGCATTTCTCTAATTACTAGAGATAATGAACATTTTTCATGTTTGTTGACCAATTGTACTTCTTCTGTGAAGTGTCTTTTCAGTTCCTTAGCCCATTTATTGATTGTGTGATTTGGTTTTTCGGTGTTAAGTTTTTGAGTTCTTTATGTATCCTGGAGATTAGTGCTCTATCTGAGGTGCATACGGTAAAGATTTTCTCCCATTCTGTAGGCAATCTCTTCACATTATTGATTGTTTCCTTTGCTAAAAAGAAGTTTTTTTAGTTTGAATCCATCCCATTTATTGATCCTTAATTTTACTTCTTGTGAAAAGCAATTTTTAAAAAAATTTTTTTTAGTTGTAGGTAGACACAAAAACTTTATTTCATTTATTTATTTTTATGTGGTGCTGAGGATCAAACCCAGGGCCTCACACATGCTAGGCAGGTGCTCTACCACTGAGCCACAACTCCAGCCCCCAGCAATTTTCTTTTAAGATGACTTTTCTCTTGTAATACCTTGATAAACACATACTACATACTACTAACACATACTACTAACATTTTTGGTCATCCAACCTTTTCCCTTAAAACTGCAAGTGCATTCGGACAACCTTGTAAGTTCTCAAAAATGAGGGATTTACCAGATGTTTTCTCACTACATCCTTTCTAGTTGGTAAGAATTTCTTGCTACCTGTTGCTTGATCCCTGAGATAATATAGATTGAGAATCACGTATCTAACGTGCTTGGGATCAGAAATGTTTCAGATTTGAAAGTTTTTTAAGATTTTGGAATATTTGCAAATATTTTAGAGGTTGAGCATTCCTAATCTAAAATTCTGAAATCTGAAATGCTCCAAATTGAACTTTGGATTTCAGATTTCCAGATTATGGATTGTCAACTTGCACCACATATTTTATCTTATTGTTATATTGGTATTTCACCTCATATAAATTTCTCTGTTAACTAAGTTATGCTGCAGCAACAGATAACCCCAAGTTCTCTGTGACTGAAAAGAGCCAAGGTCTTCTTCCCACTCTCACCTATGCAGCCACTGCTGATCCATGTGGTCTTGGCTCAGGGTTGCCTTCCCTTGAGAGCCAGGTGGAGGTAGGCTTCCATGATGCTGAGGCTTGTGCTGTCCAATGTGGTAGTTGGCCCTCCATATCCATTGGTTCTGTATTCACAGATACAGCCAACTGAGAGTTGAAAATATTTGGGAAAAAACAATAAAATGAATACAAATTTAAAAATTTAATAGTATCATATGATTGTGCTATAACAATCATTTACATAGCATTTATATTTTATTAGGCATTATAAGTAATGTAGAGATGCTTTAAAGTATATGGGGGATATGCAGAGGTTATATACAAATACTATTTTATGTAAGACACTTGAGCATCTGAAGATTTTGGTATCCTTGGGGGGGTTGAATCTAGAAGCAATTGCCCATGGATACCAAGAGATAGCTATAGTCACTAGCTACATATACTATAGAATATCTAACTATTGATCCTTGAAATGTGGTTAGCCTGATTTAATATATACTTGTAAAATGCACACTTTCAAAGACTTAATATGAAAAAAATGTACAATATTTCATGAGTAACTTATTAATTACCTATTGAAATAATTTTTAAAATATATTGAGTTAGATGAATGATGTTATTAAAATTAATTTAAACTTTTTACTTTTTAGCATTATTACTAAAAAAATCAAAATTATCTGTGTGGCTTGTATTATATTTCTATTGGATGGTACTAACTTTGGCAGAAAAAAGAAAGTGTTCCTGTATACAGTGATTCTTAAAGTTTCCACTCAGAAGTAACATATATCACTTCTGCTCATATTTCTTTGTCCAAACAAGTCACATGGTCATGCCTAACTCTTTTAGAGAGAGGAAGTATAATTGAACCATGTGCATCTAGGAGACCTAGCATACAATAGCCTACAGCAGAAATGATAACCACACATCCTTTCCGTAAACAATTTCATTAATGCTTCTCTGGAGACTGACAATATTAAACATCAGTAGAGGCTGAACCCCCCTCAATTCATCACTCCCCACCCTTGCCTTACTCTGTGCACATGCCCAAATGGATGTAGGGCTTCAGGCAACTCTGAGTGATGAGCTAACATAAAGTAGGCATTCCTAGGACAGGAAAAAATCCACTTTAAAGAATCAAAGGCAACCCTGGTTAGGAGCAGTGACACACGTAAATGCTGACTACCAGGGAAAAGCTGCAGGAGGCAGACCCTCTTAATAGGGAGAAATCAGATAGGGAGTAGTTTTTGGTCAGCCAAAATGTCACAAAATGCATCAATAAGGAGGCACAATCACAGTATCCAGGTATTTAAAGCGGTACTGTAACAAAAAGCACTCTTGTGGTATGTTCATTATATATCAGCAGAGGAACTGTGTGGGTGGTGGCTCAGCATAAAGACATGCAGGAGGGGCTGGGGCTGTAGCTCAGTGGTAGAGCACTTGCCTCGCACGTGCAAGGCAGTGGGTTCAATCCTCAGCACCACATAAAAATAAATAAAAAAATATATTGTGTCAACCTACAACTTAAAAAAAAAGAAGAAGAAGAAGACATGCAGGGAAACCGGGGCTGGGAGAGCAAAGAGCATGCAGAAGTTATGGTTCTGGATTGCACAGCAGGTCGGCAACTTGACAGGGACCCAGGAGCTCAGATGCATGAACAAATCAAGCATCAGGACATGTGGATCAGACCACATGTGTGAGCAATTTGGAAAGTCTAGGCAGGGAAAAGAGTGGGAAGATGAGAAACAATGAAGTTAAGCATTGCAGAAAAAGCCCCCCCCCCCCAAAAAAAAAAAGAGGTCTGACACTGTACCGGAAGGAAAGGGGGAGGGCAAAACGAACAGAAGCAGAGGTGCAAAACACCAAAAGGAAACCTCAGTGTTGTGGGTAACCTACAGCCAAAATGAAGGCACTTCCTGTTTGCTTCTTTCTGGTACAGGAATTGGCTTCTGGCTGAGTCTTGGAGCTACTGGTGGGAGTAGGTAGTAAGATGAATCTTCTAGGAGTAGATTTTTTGCAGAAAGATAAGAGAAAGTTCTGACTGTTTAACATAAAAAAGGCAGATCATTACACAATGGGGTCTTTGAAGTACATGCATCTCACTACAAGATTTCTGGTGTCTTCACAGGTACACGTCGACTTCATGACTCATCTTCAATGGAGCATATGCTCATCAGGAGTGGTCGTGGTTGGTCCAAAGCCAGTCAAGTTCTCTTGTTTCAGCCTTCCATGTGGTCTAAGCCACACACTGACAAACTGACTGTCACACTGAAGCACAGGAGACTGGAAGCATGCTTCACCCCAAAGGTTAACAATGGGACAACATATTCTCCCCCAAGACTTGGCTAGAAGGTTAATCTTTCTGAGAACTCGAGCTGTAGTTTTATTTGTTGATTTAGTTGCTTGACTGATGGTGATGGTAGTGTTATTTGGGGTTTCTGCCTCCCTTCCACTCTTCCTTTCTCCCTATCTACCTTTTATCTTAACATAAAGATCATTTGTTGACTTTGAGGGTAGATGAAGGAAACTAAGTGTAAAGGAAAAAAGCCGGGGCAGGGGCGGCGCATGGGCCTGGGCTTTCTGAGAGGATGACCAGAGCTGGCCCATTAGGCTCCAGTGTGAAAGGGAAGAAAGGAAGTGTATTGTTTGCACAAGAAGCCTAAAGGAGGAGCAACGAGGATATCTGGAGAAGACTTGAGTGGGAGAGAGAGAGGCTGCGGCAATGGATCTTTTGCCCTCCCATTTTCCTACCACACTCTCTTGGGGGCCCCATCCGTTCCCACAGCTTTAAATGACAGACTTATGTTGATAACTGCCAAATCCCTGCCTCCAGGAGACACACACACACACACACACACACACACACACACCAGGTTCCAGGTACGTATTCTAGCTTTCCACTGGATCTCCCCATTTGTCTGTCTTGCAAACATCTGAAACCTAATTCTGAAACTTAATGTGTTAGGTAGGAGTGTAGGGACACCAAAATGACCAAGACAGGGTATTAGAAAGAAGCCACTGGAAGACAAGATGAGGAAAAGAGTCCTGTCCCTGTTTACAATGAATCCCATTACCATGACAGCTCCTGCCACTGGGGACTTATCACCATGACAACTCCTGCCACAGTTACAAATTTTAAAATGACCAATGGAAGTAAAGTGGGTTTTCTCAAGTAACCAATGTGGGGGAGGAGGAAATTGGAAAATATTCTAATCAGGTATCATAAGATAACCAATGGGAGAAAATGGGGTAAGGTCTTCAATCACGTCTATATAGGGAAGAGAATGTCCCACAGTTCAGGATATAAGACACTAATTTCCAGACACTGGGGCCTTAAACCTCTCCCTTGCTCAGCCCACTCCATTACCCAATGGGGTGCTATCTTCACCTTCAATAAATCTATACTCTGTTACTTCCCTGTGTTTCTCTCAATTCTTTGTGACAACAAGAACCTGGACTTCAACTGGACATCCCAATGATGACAAATGGATTCCCTCTCACTCTTACAAATATATTCTCTTATCAGTCCTCCCTGTCTTAGTTAATGATGCCACTATGGACCTGTCTCTCCAGTCAGTCATAAGAGTCATGTTTGCTTTCTTTTTCTCATCTGCCACATTGAATCCAATAGGAAGTCATATTGATTCAACCTCCATTTGGGTGGAAAAACCTACCATTCCTTCCCACTGTCACTGTCCTAGGCTCCTTACTAGTTTCCCTGCTTCCTCTTCTGCCTTCTACAACCCATACTCCATATACTTTGGAGAATGTCCTAGGAATTTCAGTGATTTCATGTTATTGTATGTAAGATTTATATTTTCTTTTCTACCAAAGTTAAACCTTAATGTAATACCAACATGTTACTGTAACTTAAGTTTCAGATGTATAGTGAAGCCATTTTAAGTTAGAGAACCAATTGGTCAGAAGGAAGCCATTTTGAAATTAGGGACTCACGTGACCAGAGTGGCACCATTTTTACAAATACCCAATCACAATTGTAGCCCTTCCTTTTTGCCTACCCCAATTTTAAACTAGCTAATCATGTAGATAATACCCTCAAGCTCTTCCTATCAGGAGCAAGGGGTAGTACCTTGGTGGGCTGTTGGTCCAGGTGCTCACTGAATTCCCATTAGGAGTGCACCTTTCTGCAGGACTACACTTGCCTTGCTGGCCTGCTTCTGAGCATGAGTTTGATTTCTGGTGGCACCTCATTATTCTAACATTCTCTCACTTCAATGGCTTCGTTTTTCACATAGATTTACACTCAAACTCTCTAGGACACTACATCCTGTAGGGTCACAAGTCTTATCTAGTATCATTGTCTCCTTCACTTTCTACCTTTCATTGGAACTGATTTTCTTTTCATTTCTTTAACATACCTACCTCAGGGAGTTTGCACATGCTGTTCTTTCTGGCTGTAACACTCTTCCTTCTTTCAACTGCTTGCATGATCATCGCCTTCTCATTCTTCTTGTTCTACTTCATGTTACTCCTTGGAAAGGCCTGCCCTCGGTGGTCACTCTCCCTTATGATAATCTCTGCCTTTGGTTCATTTTGCTCAAAACATACTTCGCAATTTGTAATGACATTTTAACTTTATGTATTCTGGTTTGAGCCCTAGTCTCTAGCTAGAACCTTGACTACAGAGATACTTGATATGTTTTACTGTTATATTTTGGTGCACTGAATTCCACCATCATAGTTGCTCATAAGTCTTGTTTCCCAGAGTGTTTCTGTCCTATTTCTGCCCAGATATAACTGCTGTCAGGAGCACCAAGCAAATGTTGAAAGATTGTTTAGGGCTAAAGGGGCTAAATTTTCGGGAAAAAAAAGTCTTATTTTATGAGTGGGAATATTTTTCAGTCTCTGCTTCAAGATCTCACCTACCAACCATTTCTTCATCCTGTAAGCAGGAGAGCCCTGCATGTTGTTACACTTTGTCCAATACATATCTGATCATTGCATGAGGGCACTCCTCTGAGAACACAGCAGGGTAGGCATCAACTCTAGAGGTCTGCTGAACACCTGGCAAAAGAGGAGAGGAGCTTACAAGTTCGCAAAAGAGGAGAGGAGCTTACAAGTTCTCCTTGGTGCTGGCTGGGTACACCCAAGCTTGCATCAGAGCAAATGGCTCTATTTCACTGTATAATCATGTGCTGAAAATAACACTTCAGTCAATAATGGGCTGCATGCATGACAATGATCCCAAAAGATTATAGTGGAGCCAAAAAAAATTATCACCTGGTGACATTGTAGCAGTCACCATGTCAGAGTGCAATGCATTATTACTCTTGTGTTTGTGGTGATGGTGGGGTAAACAAACCTACTGGGCTGCCAATCATATAAAACTAAAGCACATATACTTACATATAGTACCCAATACTCAATAATAATAACTATGTTGCTGGCTTATGCATTAACTATATTATACTTTTATCATTATTTATAATGCACTCCTTCAACTTATTTTTAAAAAAGGACTGTAAAATAATATGCACACTATGTGAGCAGCTGCCCCATGTGTTTCATGTTTCCATGTCTCTCAGTTGAATCAAGACTCTACATTGAGAGTTTGACCTACACCATCTAGGTCTGTGTAAGTCTACTCTATGATGTTCACACAAAGACAAAGTCACCTAACTACTATTAAGTGACACAGTAATGTAATTAGACTTTATCAGTGTCCAGGTCCCCACATATCAGGTTGGAACAGAACTGTTAAGATCTGCTTCTTTAAATGAGGCAACTTAGAGGCAGAAAGGTCTAAAGGATCAAGGGAGATGGAAGAAATATTACTTAGGGAAGTATGAGAGTATTTGGAACAAATTCATAGAAATAAAACTGTACTAGGAGAAGTTTAAAGAGAGACAGGAACATGAATCAGGTAGAAATAACAAGCAGGAGACCACCTTTGAGAAGTATAGGGTGGTCAGACTGGAAAGTCCCTCTGAAAGCCACCCCCACATCCCATAGCATGGGACCTGCTTCTGTCATTGCAGTCTGGTAAAGTGCCAGAAATTCCACCTGCTCTGTTCCACCTGAGAACAATGTGCCTGAATGGTCATAAAATTTCCCTCCAGTATAAATTTGAGAAGTTGCATCAGATTGTTGGCAAGGCACTCAGACGGAAACACAGGTCAGGAGAGAAAGGGAAGAGGCAAGACATGACAAGCAGGCAGGACTATGCAATGGCTACCTGAGTACCAGGTGTGGAGTGTCTGCCCTTGGGGCTAGTAACCCTAGCTTCATCTCTACCAAATGACTCATGGAAGCTCATGAAGAAACACTGCAGTCAAATGGTAGAGTGATCATAAGGCTCTGACGTACCCCATGAGGTATCCCAGGTTTTTATATTAATGCCCAGGATTTAGAGGGAAAAAAAAAAGCACATTAGTAGCCACATCTTCCATTACATTGACAGAATGCCCAAAACATAATATATTCATTCAGAAAACAAAAGGTTAAGGGTAGAAAACTTCAGGCAAGAATGAATCCAGAGACTCAAACCTCACCAAGCAAAGACTTTATGTCTAGGTTCATTTCCTTTTTGTCTTTTTAAGAAGAGAACGAACTTTTATTTTGCAATCATTCCAACAAAGTTCTCAGGCCTGGTCCTCTTTGGTCTGATGCAGTCATATACCTGCTCTAAACCAATTACATGGCTCGTGTTATGGAAGGCACCTGCTGGCCAAGACCTGGATGTTGTAGGAAGGAAACCAAACCCCACTGGAACCACAAGGATTAAGGGTAAGAGAAGAGGAATTCCCCAAATAAAAAGATAAATATCGTTAACTGTAAGAGGAAGGAATAGAGACTGGAAAAGCAAACACAGAACAACCAGGAGATCTGGACAAACCAAGGTGGGTCTGAGTACATGGAGTCAAAACAAAAGCATAATTGGGAGAGTTGTAGGACTGAGCTGAGGGAAATCAGGTGTCGTGAAGGAAAGTAACTGGGAGCAGACCCATGGTACAAAAAGAAGAAAAGTTGGTAATGGGATTATTAAGGGCAAAGATCTATGAGCAAGGCTTAGCCCAGGCTCCCTAGACAACAGAGCTTAAGGCACACTTAATGACTAATACTTTCTTGGGAGGTACAACCCCAGGGCAGCAAAAGTGAGGGGGAAAGGCAATAAAGCTGGAAGAATGGAAATCAAATACAAGATGGTATTGCTTTTTCAGGAAGAGACTTAGAGGGCTGCTTCTACAAAGCAGTAATCTCCAGATCTCAGAACAGTCCATTATAGGGATGAATGGGGCAGATATTTATCTGCCTTCTCAATTCATTAGTTTCTCCCCACAGAGTTAACTCCCCTAAACTTCTGTGGTGTCTCCAGGTCCTTTCAGTGTGTGAAGCCAAATTTATCTAACCTGTGATATAGTGTTTCATCCATGGGCATGTGAGGAAGTAATGGGAAATGCCAAAGATTGCCTCAGGGAGTACAATGTGAGACTAGCAAGGAGCATGTTGCTGGGGAGAAACAAGAGACAGAGGACCCAGGAAATGGGTAGAGTTAAGAGAATCAAGGGTAGCACACAAGATGTGTTCAACACAGGGTCATGTTTTCAATTCAGATTTTTTTTTTTTTAAAAAGGTTCTTAGTACATTGTAGGCCTTTGAAAAACAAGGAGAGACAAATAAATGAGTGTGTTCAAGGCATTACACCTGAACACAACTGTGAGAAAAGCATAGACTTCAGGCAGATGGATTCACCACAAAAGGTCAGGGGTTAGTTCATTTTGAGAGGAACTCAACTATGCAGATGGTGGGCTGGACTTTTGAAAGATGTACGCCTAACTTGGATTCCATGTGTTATCACGTAAACATTTCCAAATAATGGAATTTGGGTGGTTGCAGAGGAGTAACACATTATGTGCAAGGCATTATGTAACAGACATATTATATATAAATCTGTATAATCTGGCATCATAGATGGTATATCACTCATAATTTTTATTTAATTTTTATTTGTTAATTGACATGAAATGGTACATATTTATGGAGTTCCCTATGTTTTGATACATGTATACATTGTGTAATGTTCAAATCAGGATAAATATATTTATCTCCTCAAACATTATTTCATTGTTGAAAGCATTCAAAATCATTTATTCAAGTCTTTCTGAACTATACAATGCATTATCATTATCTGTAGTTACTATATCGTCATTCATAATTTTTTGAAGATATGATTGTTAAACTACAGCCACTCACTCCTGCAATTTTAACCAACAATTACATAGCAGTTACATGTCCCAAAACCTATGTTAGCTCTTTTAAGTCTTAACAACAATTTTATGAGATAGTACATCATCCAGATTCACAAAGTGACTGTAGGACCCCAACCCCTTCAGGATATAGGACCAGGATATAGGACTGCATCAGACATTTATCTTCAATGGCAGGTCTTGAGACAGCCCAATGGGTTCAAGGAAATGATACCCAGAGTGCAGGATTTGTTCTGGCTTAGACAGACATCTCATTCTCCAGCAGAAACAATATCTCCTGTGAGGTTTATTTTTTCTCTTTTATTTAATAGACAATATTTTAGAGCAGTTTCAGGTTTCAGAAAAATTGGGAAGTACAGAGAGTTCCATATATCCCTTATCCCTCTATGGACACAGTCTCCCCTTAATAGATAATAATTAATTTTATTAATATTTTGCATTAGTTTGGGACACTTGTAACGCTTGATGACATGATAGTAAAATATTATTGTTACCAATACCATGCCGTTTTTGTTACTATTGCTTTGTAGTAGAGTTGAAGATCTGGTATTGCGATACCCCCTGCTTCACTCTTTCTGCCAAGGATTGCTTTAGCTATTCTGGGTTTTTTATTCTTCCAGATGAATTTCATAATTGCTTGCTCTATTTCTGTAAGGTACATCATTGGGATTTTAATTGGAATTGCATTGAATCTGTATAGCACTTTTGGTAGTATGGCCATTTTGACAATATTAATTCTTCCTATCCAAGAACATGGGAGATCTTTCCATCTTCTAAGGTTTTCTTTAATTTCTTTCTTTAGTGTTCTGTAGTTCTCATTGTAGAGGTCTTTCACCTCTTTTGTGAGGTTAATTCCCAAATACTTTATTTTTTTTGAAGCTATTGTGAATGGGGTAGTTTTCCTAATTTCTCTTTCTGAAGATTCATCGCTTATATATAAAAATGCCTTAGATTTATGTGCATTGATCTTATATCCCGCTACTTTACTGAATTCACTTATGAGATCTAAAAGTTTTCTGGTGGAATTTCCTGGTTCCTCTAAGTATACCATCATATCATCAGCAAATAGGGATAGTTTGAGTTCTTCTTTTCCTATTCGTATCCCTTTAATTTCTTTGGTCTGTCTAATTGCTCTGGCTAGAGTTTCAAGGACGATATTGAATAGAAATGGTGAAAGAGGGCATCCCTGCCTTGTTCCAGTTTTTAGAGGGAATGCTTTCAGTTTTTCACCATTTAGAATGATATTAGCCATGGGTTTAGCGTAGATGGCCTTTACAATGTTAAGGAATGTTCCCACTATCCCTATTTTTTCTAGTGTTTTGAGCATGAAGGGGTGCTGTATTTTATCAAATGCTTTCTCTGCATCTATCGAAATAATCATGTGATTCTTGACTTTAAGTCTATTGATATGGTGAATGACATTTATTGATTTCCTGATGTTGAACCAACCTTGCATCCCTGGGATGAAACCCACTTGATCATGGTGCACTATCTTTTTAATATGTTTTTGTATGCGATTTGCTAAAATTTTGTTTAGAATTTTTGCGTCGATGTTCATTAAGGATATTGGTCTGAAATTTTCTTTCCTCGATGTGTCTCTGTCTGGTTTAGGAATCAGGGTAATATTGGCTTCATAGAATGAGTTTGGGAGAGTTCCCTCCTCTTCTATTTTCTGGAATACTTTGAGAAGTATTGGAATGAGTTCTTCTTTAAAAGTTTTGTAGAACTCGGCTGAGAACCCATCTGGTCCTGGACTTTTCTTTGTTGGAAGGCTTTTGATGACTTCTTCTATTTCATTACTTGAAATTGGTCTATTTAAATTGTGTATGTCCTCCTCGTTCAGTCTAGGCAATTCATATGTCTCTAGAAACCTGTTGGCATGGTATTGGTACCAAAATAGAAAGGTGGATCGATGGTACAGAATAGAGGACACGGACACAAACCCAAATAAATACAATTTTCTCATACTAGACAAAGGGGCCAAAAATATGCAATGGAGAAAAGATAGCCTCTTCAACAAATGGTGCTGGGAGAATTGGAAATCCATATGCAACAGAATGAAACTAAACCCATATCTCTCACCATGCACGAAACTAAATTCAAAATGGATTAAGGATCTCGGAATCAGACCAGAGACCTTGCATCTTATAGAAGAAAAAGTAGGTCCAGAGCTTCAACATGTCGGCTTAGGACCAGACTTCCTCAACAGGACTCCCATAGCACAAGAAATAAAAGCAAGAATTAATAACTGGGATAGATTCAAACTAAAAAGCTTTCTCTCAGCAAAGGAAACTATCAGCAATGCAAAGAAAGAGCCTACAGAGTGGGAGAAAATCTTTGCCAATCATACTTCAGATAGAGCGCTAATCTCCAGAATCTATAAAGAACTCAAAAAACTCTACACCAAGAATGTAAATAATCCAACTGACAAATGGGCTAAGGAAATGAATAGACACTTCACAGAAGAAGATATACAAGCAATCAACAAACATATGGAAAAATGTTCAACATCTCTAGTAATAAGAGAAATGCAAATCAAAACCACCCTAAGATTTCATCTCACCCCAATTAGAATGGCAATTATCAAGAATACAAGCAACAACAGGTGTTGGCGAGGATGTGGGGAGAAAGGTACACTCTTACATTGCTGGTGGGGCTGCAAATTAGTGCAGCCACTCTGGAAAGCAGTGTGGAGATTCCTTAGAAAACTTGGAATGGAAACACCATTTGACCCAGCTATCCCACTCCTTGGCCTATACCCAAAGGACTTAAAATCAGCATATTACAGAGATACAGCCACATCAATGTTCATAGCTGCTCAGTTCACAATAGCCAGATTGTGGAACCAACCTAGATGTCCTTCAATTGATGAATGGATAAAGAAATTGTGGTATATATATACAATGGAATATTACTCAGCCATAAAGAATGATAAAATTATGGCATTTGCAGGCAAATGGAGGAAACTGGAGAATATCATGCTAAGTGAGATAAACCAATCTCAAAAAACCAAAGGAAGAATGATATCGCTAATAAGTGAATGATGACACATAATGGGGGGTGGGAAGGGTTAGTGTTGGGGTTGGAGTTGGGTTTAGGGAGGGGGGCAGGAATGGAGGAAGGAAGGACTGTATAGATGGAGGGGAAGGGTGGGAGGGGAGGGGGGAAAGGGAAAAAATGGCAGAATGAATCAAACAACATTACCCTATGTAAATTTATGATTACACAAATGGTATGCCTTTATGCCATGTACAGACAGAGAAAAAACATGTATCCCATTTGTTTACAATAAAAAAAAATATTATTGTTAACTAAAGTCTATGCTTCATACTCTTTGTGTTGTACGTTCTATAAATTTTGACACATGGTGGATAGTGATTTGTATCTACCATTGTAGTATCATATGGAATTGTTTCACTGGTCTAAAAGTTTCCCGTGTCCCCACTGATTCATCCTTCTACTCACCCTACTCCACCCATCACCTAGCATCTTCTGATCTTTTTGCTGTCTCCATAGTTTTTTCTTTTCCAGAATGCTATATAGTTGAAATTATATAGTATAGTCTTTTCCAGATTAGCTTCTTTCACTTAGTGACCTGCATTTGACATAGCTGCTTTTCAGTGCTGAATAATATTCCATTGTCTGTATATACCACAGTTTATCCATTCACCTATTAAAGGACATCTTGGTTGCTTCCAAGTTTGGACCATTATGAATAAAACTGCCATAAACATTCACCTGCAGGTTTTTGTGTGTGCGTACATAACATTTTCAAATCATTTGGATAAATACCAAGGCATGTGCTAGCCAGATCCTATGTTAATATCACCTGTAGGATTCTTTTATTTTCCTATGCATTTTGAATTTTAAAATTCTACTATGAAACAAAGCATACATACATAACTATTTATAGGCATAGTTACAAGGATTCTTCGAGGCAAATAAATGCCCAGTGACAAGGGTCACAATACTTACTGAAGCCCAAACATGGCATCCCCATCATGTATTTATTGTTCACTTCTCCCCCCACCCCAGTCCAGATGTAATTTACCAATCAAGACTCATTTTTTACCATAAATATAGGCTGGTAACATCATTAACATTTCTACTTTTTCCAGGTTACTAAGAAACAGAGCTGGATAGTCAAACATGTTCAAGTCTCTCAGAGGATTAACCAGTTTTTTAAAAACCCTTTACTTACATCTAGGCCTTTTATTATCTCCATTTATAAAATAAGAAACCAATGCATAGAGAATCAAGTAACTTACCAAGATCACACAGTTCTGAAAGAGTGGAGCCAAGAACAGGACTCAGGCATCTGGCTCCAGAGTGTATGACCCCGAGTTCTACATTCTACTGCCTTCAACCTTCTTTTCTTTCCCTTCCTTTCTTTCTTTCCTTGCCTCCCTCCTTCCCTCCCTCCCTTCCTTCCTTCTTTCTATCATAATGGAGATAATGTAAGTAAGTAATGGGTTAATATCCCTAGAATATTTGATGATAAACTTGTGACTATTAAACTTGCTGTAATGGTGGTTTCATCAAACTCCCTCTCTATTTCTGTACTTTGGGGGAAATTTTTTCAAAGCCCCTAATTTCCATGGGTGGGGAAGTCCCCAAAACTTCTAGGCACTCTCATCCACTTAAAGCCTCCACAACCCCTCTGACTCAGGCCCCTGTACTAAAGTTTACTTTCTCTATTTTATTTCCCACAAAAACCCTGGTGCATTTTTGGCCATTTTCACAAGAAGTCCAATCACTTCAAGATTTCTGTAAAATTTTCTTTATGTGGGTGGCGTCATGGTGGAGTCACCTTGCACAGTTCACAGTATTCCACTGAACGTGGCATTTTCTTATGTCTCTTGTTCTCCTTTTCCTCTCTTCCTTCTCTCTCAGCTCTGCCCTAGTTGCAAATAATTTTCTCTTTGTCTCTCTTCCTTGCTTGGAAGGCTTCAAATCACCTGTCACAATATGTACCTTATTGGGACTTACTTTTTACAGGCTTATTAAGGTTTTAGTCATAAGAAAGGTAAGTCCCCTTCAAGAGGAAGCCATGTACCATTTGTAATACCATATTTTTCTTTCTCATTATATTGCAACAGAATTAATTTATCAGTAGCCCTCTTTAATAGGTCCTCAGGGACAGTTTTCTGATAACCACGATATGATAATGAAAACATCACCAGAAATGTATGGCTAAAGGTCCTTTGTTTAGTTTATTACATTCTTATTTCTATTTTTAAAAATAGCTAACCAAATAATAGAAAGTGCAGTAGCATTTTCTTATTTCTCAGTTAACCAAGATTGTACTTTTCTCTTAAATATCAAATTTTGCAACCCAGGAATCATATATCCATTTGTTCTACTCTGTGCCATCAAATGTTCATTAAGTTTGGACAGAAAGGGTACTTTATTTACAATATACATCTTTGTTAATATTTGGCCAAAGCAGTAATCGGTTAGCACATTTCTTCTCTCATTTTTGAAATAATATTCTGATTTACAATGTGATATAATTTAGATTAAAGCTAAATTTTCCTGTATTAAAGTACTTTACTACAAGTAATAGTCTATAAGTATTTCGAATATGTGCTATTTGCAAGGTACCATGTCAGATAATAAAAATATCAAGAGGAGTATAGTTTCATCACTGACCTTAAGAAATCCTAAAAGGGCAGACTACCCAAATAACTGTAACATAAGTGGAACATGAATCCATAAGAAAGAGTACTAATGTTGTGTTGTGTAAGTAATGTTGTGTTGTGTAATGTTAGTCAGCTTTCCATCACTGTGACAAAATGCCTAAGATAAACAACTTAAAGATGAAAGGTTTATTTTGGTTTGTAGTTTCATAGGTTTTGTCCACATTGGTCACATTGCTTTTGGGCTTGTGGTAAGGCCACATCATGGGGGAGGCACGTGGCAGAGGAAACCCATTCACTTCAAGGTGGCCAGGAAGCAAAAAAAGAAAGAGTAAGCGGTAGGAGTTCTGATAGCCTCTTCCAGGGCGTGCCATAATGACCTATTTTCTTCCACTAGGCCCCACATCCTAAAGGTTCTTCCACTTTTCAGTAGTGCCACAGGCTAGCAACCAAGCTTTCAACACATGTCTCTTGGGGGACTTTTTAGAGCCAAACCATAACATTCTACCTCTGGCCCCACAAAGCTCATGTCCATCTCATAACACAAAATGCATTTAGTTCATCTCCAGGAATCTTCAGTCTTAACTGTTCCAACATTTCTCAAAAGTCCAAGTCTAAAGTCTTAGACTCTCAGTTGCAAGTCTTAGACTCTTACTTGTAAGTCTTAGACTAGTAGTTGTAAGTCCCTATAAAAATCAAAAAAGACAAGTTACTTCCAAAATACAATGGAACAGGATAAACATTTCTATTCCAAAACGGGAAGTAGAGAAATAATGAAGAGGCAGCAGAGCAAAACAAGAGCAAAAAACAAAAGGCAAACATTAAATCCTGTGGTTCCACATCTGCCATCTGAAGCACAATGTACTAAGATGTGGGTCTCTAAGGGTTTGGGCAGCCCCCCATCCCTATGACCTTGCCAGTTGTAGTTCATGTGGTCACTCTCTTGAGCCTACTCTTCTTGTTACCTGCAACTTCCAATAGCCAACATTCCACATTCCTAATAGCTCTACTTCCTGGGATATCCATTGGCTTTATTGCTCCACTGGGATTTTTGCAGGGACTCCATATCTGCCACATAATCCTGGCTTCTCAGGCTTTCTTTTGAATTTTTAGTGAAGGCATCCATGACCCCATAAATCTTGCATTTTGCATGCCTCCAAAACAAGCATCCCATGAACGAGGCCAAGTTCTGTCACTCATGCAAGCAGTAGCTGGCCCATTTGAATTATGGCTGCAGCAACCTCTGAGTGCCTTGATGGCTGAATGTGGAGAAATGTATGTGAGGGAAACAATTTCATAGGCAAACCTGTACAAGTAGGATGCTCTGGGTCTCTCTTCTCAAAGAAAAGTCTTTGAATAAAGTTTATATTTTTATACCTTTTAGCCTAGGTTGGAGTCTTGCTTATTCCTGAGATGCCCTCAAAGCATCTTTCCTCTTGTCACAGTGCAAAGTTCTTGGCTTCTTTTTAATGCCACTAATTTCTGTAGTAAGCACACCCTCCTTGGCTGCAACTTTAAACATGCTTCTTCCTAGGCAAATTGCATGTTTTTCAAGTCTTTCTGCTCTCCCTTTTCCTTCTGTTTGTCACTGTAAATCAAGTTAAAAGAAGTCAATGATACCCATGAATGCCTGAATGCCGTGCTGACTTGCAATTTCTTCCACCAAGCAAACTAGTGCATCACTTTTAAACTCAGACCCACACAAAGTCTCAGGGCATGGACAAAATGTAAACAAGTTCTTTGTCAGAATGTAACACAAGTGACCTCTAATCCAATTTCCAATAGAGTCCTTACTTCTATATGAAACTTCATTAGCACAGCATTTACTTTGCATTTCTGTAAGCTTTCTGGTCTTCTGAGCTCCCATCATAATCACCCATTAAATTCTACCAACAATATTCTAGGCTTTCTCTAGCTTGCTCTTCTAAACTTTTCTAAAATCCTCTTACAAACCAATTGCCAAGGCTTCTAAATGACATCATCAGGTATAGTCACAGTAATGACCCTTCTTCTCAGTACCAATTTTTCTGTTAGTCAGTTTTCTGTCACTATGACAAGATACCTAAGATAAAAAACTTAAAGAAGGAAAGATTTATTTTGGCTCATGATTTCAGAGGTTTAAGCCAATGGTTCCTTGGTTTTATTGCTTTTAGATTTGTGGTGAGGCAGTACCTCATGACAGAAGCACATGGTGAAGGAAATATGTTCATTTCCAGGATGACTGGGAAGCAGATTAATTGATTGATTGATTAATTGATAGAAGAAGGGACTGGGGTTCCAATGTTTCCTTTAAGACTACGCTCAAATGACCTAACTTCCCTCTACTAACCACAGCTCCTTAAGTTTCTATCAATTCCCAACAGCACTATCAGTTGGAGACCAACTCTTTAACATATGATCTTTGGGAAACATTTATGATCCAAACCATAACCTGGAATTTCAAGGGGAAAGAGTAATCACATCCAGCTGGGAAGATGGAGATGACATTAGATTTTTGTCTTAGAAAACTAAGTATAATTTTGATGGATTGGGATGATTGAGGAGGAAAGTGTGTTCAGGATGGGAGGTTTGAAAAAGACATGTACCTGGAAGTGAGAATGTAAGGGGTATAATCGGAGATCAGCAAAGTGCTATTGTTTGGGAGGAGCATAACAGTGGAGTTTGGGGTTTAATTTTTGGATAGGTAGTATTTGAAGGATACTGCCTCTAACTAGATACAGTGTGAAAATCTTCCTTAAAATAGTAAAAATACTTGAGGCTGAAAAACCTCCTAGTCTTAAACTTATAAGCAGTTTTACCCTCTGGGGCCAAACTGCTAAATCAGTCTTTGTAAATACCATTTCAATGAGCCTTTTAATTGTGCAGGTGTGAGGTCAAGAATTCAATATTTTTCTTGAAGAAAGCCAAAATGCAATGAAGTAACCCAAATACAAATGCTTTGGACAGTCTATTTAGTAATGTAAATTGGGTGCATCTTAAGCTCAATTATGCTCCTACAGAGTTATAATTTTCCCCCTCAATCTAGATTTAGAAATTATGTCTGAAAATTGCTGGTTGTTCTTGAGAGATGTGTTTATAGGTTCTTGTCCAAGTACTTGTTGACAGGAGATCAGGAATGAAAACCAGGGTGTAGTAGGATTCCTATGAAGGGCTGTTCTACTCCTTACCACATGCTGGAAAAAAGACTGTAAAAGGATTGTGTTTCTCTGGGTAGTGCTTCTGCTGGGATTCTTATTGTCCCACCTGCAGTGTTACCTAAGATTGGACACCTCACTTTAGTTAAGTGCAGTCTAGGAGGATTGGACTTGCTGAGTCATAGAAACCTGACTAGTTATTTAGTGGTGTGTTACCAGGTAAAGGGATCGTGTTTCTAGTATCTGTAATCCTGGGAAGATGAGCTTCTAAATAGAGGAAAAAGCTGAATCAGTGGCAGTCAACTGGAGAGCAGAGACTGCAGACAGACAGAAGAACCAGAGAGACCTGCTCCACATCACACAGGGGCCCTGGGGTCGGGAGACTCAGAAATGTAACCTGGGGAAACAAGCAGACAAACTCAGCTGAAGGACATCTACAGACAACTGGACTAGTCTCTTCAAGAATGTTAATTTCATCACAGGCATAGAGAGGAGCTATGTAGAGACTAGGAGACAAAAGGTGTAACAACCAAACAAAGGGTGTGATCTGGGACTGGCTTTTGGATTCAAAAAAATGCCATACAAGATGTTTAGTTACTGGGATAATCAATAAAGTTAGAAAGTGTGGTAGAACTTGGATCATAGGAATGCATATTGCTATTAAATTTCCTGAGTTTCATTTTTTCATTTAACTATGGCTATGTAAGAGAATGTTCCCATCTTAAAAGGTTGTTTAGGAGGTATGATCATATATTTAGGAGTAAAAGTTCAGGTTGTGTACAACTTATTCTTAAACCCAGAACCCAGAAGAAGCTTCTGGCATTTGCTAAGGCCATTTGTTTGATCAAGCTACTATCCAGTTCTCTTCACAGGAAGTAACAAGATAAGGACCACATAGAATCAAATGTTGAGCCCATTCCAAATTATTAACCCAAACATAGAATGCTTTACCCGAAAGGGATAACTCCCAAATCAATCTTGCTGGGAATTCAGTGGGTGTATGTAGGAGAGTATAAAAAGAGTAGAATGGATATATTTTAACCAAGGCCAAAATAAAATATCTATCCTCTTTGAACCCTAAAATATTTTTCTTTTTCCCCATTTTGAGGTTGACATGAATATACACATAATTCAAAATTTTTTACGTGTTAGGGAAAACATATTGTCTTATTCTCCTCCCAGTACTCTGACATAATCAAAATTATACCTTAAATGTGACTTCATAATGAATAAACAAATGAAACTGTCAGCTAAGCACTCCATTCTAAGTGTATTATCCCAATATGTTATTGATTTAAATATGACCATTTCATAAAGGAGGAGATCATGGGCAATAAAAGTGGTAATAATTTGTAAGATGAATAGAGAAGGCACAGGTTCATATCTGGCAATTGCTAAAAAGTCATGGGTAAAAGAAAACAGTGATACTCCTTATTCTTTGTGCCTTGTGTTCTCTGCCCAGGTATCATCAGATTGCGAAAGTCAAAGCCATGGCTTTCCTTGAGCCTTTGATGAGAGAGAATATTATGAGAACCTGAGGCTGCCAGAAACACTGGCATAATCAAGCCACTATCTGTAATTGTTGGATGAGAGTGGGCAAAACAGTCTCCCAATTTTCATACATAGGGAGGTCTTAAATAATAGTCATTTTAGTGTATTTATTCAAGAAAAATTAATTGAGAAACCTTCTACATAATAAATGCTGTGTAAAGTACTGGGGATAAAAAGAGAAATGAGATGTGGTTTCTAGAGAGGTGAGACACTAAACAGATAATACAATGAAACTTAGGGAAGTACGATGACATTGATTTGTGTAGGGTATCATCAGGTGACTGGAGCTGTAGCTATGAGTCTGGATTTATAAATCAGATAGACTTAAGATGGATACTGGCTCTGCTATTCACAAGCCATGTGAATCCCAAAAAATGGTTAACTGCCCTCCCGCAACTGGGAGTAAAATGAGCCTCCTAGGCTTGTTACAGACGCTCTGAGATCATGTGAGGAAAGCACTTAACACAATGCCTGGCACATATGGAGTATGTACCTCACAAAATGGTCATGATTGCAGTAATTATTGTATCTGTAAAGCATGTATTGGTGGTATTAATTCTGAGTGATTGTCAAATTTTATTTTTCCAGTGCCTAAAAAGAAAAGAGTTGACCACATCTTCCACGTGACAGCAATTGTGAGTTCATTAACAAATCAGCTTCAGTTCTTTTTTGACATGGTTACCTCCTCACCTAGTTACTAGCAAGTCATATAAAAAGAGGTAAGTATTTAGTAAAGCACACAACAAAGTCTCTCCAACCACTCCATTAGGTGTGCAGGAAACCAGTCAGCTGGGTGATGGACAGCTAGGTTGCTCTTCTAAAGGGCGATGTAAACCTGGAAGGGAGTTGATAAGGTCATTCTTCTGCCTTTCCAGTTTAGCAATTTTATAAACAAATTAGAAAAGAGCTCAATGACAGTCTGACAAAATAAGACTTCTCATTAGAAAAGATAAGTCATATATTTAATGATGGACTCATGACCTGAAAAGAACTCTGTCTGAAGAGCAGAAAAATAGATCTAGGCTCCTTGAATGTTCTTCTATGTGTAAATTCAATACAGCCAAAATTATTATGGATTACATGGTATGAATTCATAGTGTAAATATTAAAATGTTTGTGTTCCACTCCAGACTAAAGCCCAGGAAACCTTTAAGCTACCCATCAAATTATATATGTAGAGATGTGTTCTGTCTATGGACAGTGAGACTTGGTACTGCAAATCATACCATAGATAACTATGTTATACTATATATGCATATGATGTGATACAAATGAAAATCAAGATCCTTGATGTGACCATTTTTCAATTTTGGTAAATATCTGACACTTTTAATGACAAAATACAAGCTTTCTCTTTGAAGTATTTGATAAATTTCCAAATTATTAACAGATTTTCCCTCAAAATTGAAAGTGTTTCCTCTCCCTAAAATCACTGATTATTCAAACTTCTTTAGCATTTCATAAAGTTGACACAAATATTTGCATAGCACTGTCTTAAACATTTGGTTTCTGTTTCCATAGAGCCTTATAGGTTATGTTGAATCAAAAATTTACATTATCTTAATGGAAAGCATAGCATGTACTTCAGAGGGCAGATACTTACTACATTCTTTCTATCCCTTGGAACTGCAATAACAACCTTTCCCAATCTGAAAAAAGAAAATAAGTGAATCTATACAATAATCTATGCATAAACAACCCAATGGAGCACAATTTTCAGAATATGTTTATCTGTCCTTGCATGGGGTTGACTTAGTAAAGGAAAATTACTGATAAGCCAGGGACTTGGTGTCCCAGAGTTCAGAGTCATCACTAATCAACTTTTATATGCTTACAAGAAACCTGTACTAATTGGAATAGTGAGTGTCCCTTCCAAAAAAAATTATATATATATATAGATAGATAGATAGATATAGATAGATAGATATAGATATAGATATCTTTCCCCAAATCTCAGAATATGACTTTAGTTGGGAAGAGGGTATTTACAGGTATGATTAGTTAAGGTTACGTCATAGTGGAATAAGGTATCTTAAATTCAATCTACCTTGGTGTCCTCATAATAAGAGGTGAAGAGAGAGACACGCACAGAGAAGATGATGTGAAAACTCAGAGACACACAAGAAGAACACCACGTGATGGCAGAGGCAGAGACTGGAGTGATGAATCTACAATACGGAATAGTTGGATTGCCAGCAATACCAGAAGCTAAGAGAAAGACAGGGGACAGGGTCTCCTAGAGCCCTAGAGAGAGCATGGTCCAGTCCAGACCTTGAACTGTACTGCATTAAACAAAAATCTCTCTTCTCATCACAATGTAATCTGTTCTCTCCTCAGAAACCAGTGTGATCTTTCTAAAACTTAACTCTCACTTGTCATTCCTTTGCATTAACCACAACCACTGCCCTCAGGACAAATCCCCAACTTTCCAATGTGGTATCTTCTTGATCTGTTCCCAGCTTACCTCACCACCAACACTCCATTCTATAACTTCTGGTCTAGCTGTCCTACTTTTCCAGGGACTCATTTTCCAATCATCTGGTCTCTGTGCCTTTACCCTCTGCCTCCTCCCCTTTCTCTGTACATCCCTACGCCCCTTTTCCTGGCTAATGCTCTTCATTCCTGCTCAGAAAACCTTTCCCAGGAGGCCTTCCCTGCCCCTCCTAAGCACTCCCTGTGAACTTGATGCTTCCTCCAACATTGCTTATCACTCTGTGTTGCAGTTGCTTATTTATTTGTGTAACAAGCATGAATGTTACCCTTCACTACTCAGGTGCAAAAAGTGTCACATTCCATTATTTCTAAAATTAAAACTAAATGTGCTCCTCATTCTCACCCTCTTGACTCATAAGAATTTAATCTGTGGGATCCCTCCCTGCCCCACACTCCCATGAGATCACCCAAGAATTCTGAATTCATGCAATTCCAGAAAACCATTCCTCTATAGAAAACTGGTACTGCAGTTGCATACTGACCTGTTGAGTACTGGCTCTGTAGAGAACTCAGGGATCAACCCCTTCCCCTTCTCAGCAATCCAATCCACCAGAGATTCACCCCTCCAGCATATACAACTGCCCCACAAACTCCTTCTTTGGCATCTAGGGAGGCCTCCCCATGCACACACACACAAATAGGCATACCTGTCTTCCCCACTTCTGCTCTACCCCATGCCCTGAGTCAAACCTGAATGTCCCTCCTTAAGCTGCCTGAAGGCTGAAAAGCTGTTTACTACTACCTGAGCTGGGGGAATGTGAGATGAGTGGGCTTTGTGAGGCACTGTGTCTTTCTATCCAGGTGGAAATGGAAAAAGGTCTTAATTTTCATTCTCATCTATCTCCCATCCATGCCCCCCCCCACATAAATTATAGCAGGAAAACAAATACAATACAAAAGCAAGACACTAGTTGAGTTTTAAAAACTTTTCAAATGATTAAATTGATTTTCTTTCCCAAGTAAACGTAGAATCACTGAAGAAGAGACAGAACTCCAAGTGCCTCATGGCATTTTCCTTGCTACAGAGCAGTTCTTGTAACTATCCCACTGGATAGTGACAGTAGGTAGTGAGTTGCCTTAGAAATGGACAAACTTTGCTAATGATGAAATAGCATAGAATAAGGTAAGGTAAAAAGCAAGGAATTAGACAGACCTGTGTGTCCTGCAGCTTATTGGCTTGTGATTGATGTAGCTAAAATATTCGACAACCAGAGCAAATCATGTTTTTAACATCTTTCATTCAACACAATTATTTTCAGTATGCTCAAGTAATAAAGGGCAAATGGTCATTATTTTTCTGATGAATTCTTTACTTTTAAAACAACTATTTTTAAAAGTATATTTCAACTTCAAAAATAACTTTAGTTCAGTCATGTATTTCATAAATGAACTAAAATTTGTATTTACTAAACAGAGGTGACAGTTGTTTTGCTGCTTAAAATTTTAAAAGAGAACAAAAGTTCCAAGTTTTTCACCTCGGTTGATAGAGTGACTCAAATTCTGTTCATCTTTATGATCATGTGCTATCATTGTTATTTTGTTTGCTTTAAACACAGGAACATTTAATACTTCAGGGGTTCACAACACAAATTGCACCCAAAGTGAGCTCAAACCGTTTAAAACATCACTAACTTATTCATGTATTCATTTTCTAACTGAATAAGAACCAACTGTATAAGTGAAGAGTTCTCAAATTAACTTTTTTGCAGAATTGAATTGTTTATTTAAGGAAAAATAATTTTAAAATGTGCCAATTTTGACACACTTAGACACATTAGACTCCATTATTTATTTGGTACCAGGGATTGAACCCAGATGTAACAACTGAGCCACATCCCCACCCCTTTTTTGCATTCTCTTTAGAGACAGGGTATCACTGAATTGCTTAGGGCCTCGCTAATTTGCTGAGGCTGCCTTTGAACTCTTGATCCTCCGTCTCAGCCTCCCAAGCTGTTGGGATTACAAGTGCCACTGCATCCGGCTCCATTATTAAAATCCTATAGTACCCACAATTGCTTAAAAATTAGCAACTTGGGCCAAAAAAAGATTTTTTAGGGGAGGAGTATTCATCATTGATATTATTTAGAATTGTTGGCACATTGTATTTTAAACACACACATATGAATACACACACACACACACACACACACACACACACTCACACACACCTGTGTTCATAGTAGCATTATTCACAATACATTTTAGTCAGCTTTCTCACTGCTGTGACTTAAAGTACCCAACCAGAACAACTGTAAAGGAGGAAATGTTTATTCAGGGGCTCACAGTTTCTGAGGTCTCAATCCATGGACAGCAGGCTTTATTCCTCGGGGCCTGAGGTGAGGCAGGACATCATGGTGGAAGAGTGTAGCAGAGGGAAGCAGCTCACATGATGATCCGGAAGCAGAGAGAGAGGTCTCCACTTGCCAGATACAAACATATACCCCAAAGTCACATCCCCAATTACCACTCCTCCAGCCACACCCTACCACTTTTAATTACCACTCAGCTAATCCCTATCAGGGGATTAATTCACTGATTGGGTTAAGACTCATAACCCAATCATTTCTCCCCTGAACCTTATTGCATTATATCACACACGAGCTTTTTGGGGGACACCTCACATCTAAACCTTAACAATATCCAAATGGTAAAAGCAGTCCACATGTTCACTGGTGGACAAATGCATAAGTAATTATGCGGTATGTTTATAGAGTGGAATGTTATTCAGTCTTGAAAAGGAAGGTAATTTTGGCACATGACTATAATATGGATGAACCTGGAGGATATTATGTCAAGTGAAACAAGCCAGACACTATTATATAATGTTACTTACAGAATGTCTCTGGTGGGTTTTAGGAGTTGGGGAGGGGTATAGGGACTTATTGTCTAATGGGTACGGGGTTTTAGTTTTTTGATAATTGCACCACAGCGTAAATGTACTTGACATCCCTGACCTGAACACTGAAACACTGGCTAAGGTGGTAACTTTCTACCAAATTTTTACCAAAAAATTTGTAAATACTTAGAAAAGGATAGTCCAACTTTTAGTCAGTTTTATTACTATATTTAAATTTTCTATAGCCAATGTTCCTTCTTACTGCCTGAATTTGGGGCTGACCATGCCCACACCCACATCTCCCCCTTGATGTTCACCTAGACTTTGGGTGAGTTACTTAACTCTTTTGAGTCTTAGTTTTCTTACTCGAAACATGAAGATGATAATTTCTTCATGGAATTATTCAAAGAACTAAAGAACTGCCCTTGGCATATAGCGAATTCTTGGCACTGTTGTTGTTGTACTCATATTTAAATGATTTTAGGTGCTCTGACATCAGATGAGCTAGGGAAGTGATTTCTTAGTGTTGACAGAGCTAGGAACTGGTGGCATGATGAGCAAATCAGTTTTTAGGAGAGAATTCTGGCAGTCTGGGGCAAAGTGCAATTACTGGTTCCACCTATGATTTCACTTGGGTATGTGTCAGTTTTATGAGGGTCCAGGCCCATCCCACTACCTCTGCTACTCTTCCAACCCAAAACAAGCATCTTGCCTGTCCTTGAGTCAGCCCCGTAGATTTAATGTGCTCCCTTTGACTAAACAGCACCCGAGGGCCAAAGCTGCTGAAGGGTAAAGTGAGTCACCCAACTCAGCAACATTTTCAGGATCTTCTTGATCTGCTTGCAGATTGCTTGGTAAAGGTTGGAAGATTGGACATGAGAGTGATATCAATGGTATTTAATCATTAGGGTTTGCTCTCTTGTTATTATAATGATTTCTCACCTTTTTATTCTGCATTGAATCTATTCATTCTCAGAGGCAGCTTCTGCTTCTGCAGCACAAAGGAAATTGCATGTGTTCCTGCAGATACAGGATATCATCAACCACATCTGACATGACGACAGAGTGAGGAAGCTAAGTGCCTCTGTAAGGGTACAGGCCAGCTGTTGCTACAAAAGTTAGAGGAAAAAAATTGCAGAAAATAGAAATGCTGGTATAAACACACAAAGCACACACCACACAAAATAATTGCCCCGTTGTTCTCAATTCAAAAATTAAAAACTAGAAAGAACATCCTTTTCATTTTGTTATTTTTATTAGTTATAGAAAACAACTTTCCCCTATCTGGCATAACAGGTAAGCTATTCAGAACATAAATTCTATTATAAATGATGACTGTGATTCTGGGATCTAATAGCACAACATCACCAGAATTTAACAGAAATATTACTTTTTTTCTAAAGAGCAATTTTAAAAAATATACTGAACCCTATTAATCAAAAGGAAATATAAAAGATGTAAAGAAAATTATCTCTAAGACCTTACTTGACACATTATAATCAAATGATCTGAGCTGGGTATGTAGCAATGGAAAAGCACTTGCCCAGCATATGTGAGGGCCTAAATTCAACCCATAGAGACTCTAGGCAGAAGGTTTTGAACTGAAGTCTATTTTAAAGCAATTGAATGATAAATGGGTTTTTCACCTTACCACTACAAATACTTGACTTTTTCTGTAAATCCTGGTGTAGGTATGGGGGAGATTTTTATTACGTTTTTAGTAGTGCGTTCTGCATAATTGTGGGGTTCATTGTGGCATATTCATTCATGCACATAATGTAATTTGCTCCATTTCATTATCCAGCATTTCCCTTTCCCCTCCCTTCCCTTTTTAAAGGAAGGAAACTTATGAAGTGTAATTCAAGTTGGAGAAGAGATAGAAAGCACATAACCTTAATGTAAAATACTGGAATCTTACTAACAAGTAAGGCAAGGGTGGAAGGGAAGGAAAGAAAGAAGAAAGAAAGGAGCAGCCTATGTGGGGAGAGAGACACACAAAGAATTTTAAAATATCTTCAATCCTCACTATTCCAGTTTTGGTCCAAGAACTATAGTACAGCATCACCAGAAGCTTGATAGAAATGCAGGTCTTTGGCCACCCCACACAACATCTGTGCATTTAGTACCTGCACTTTTATAAGATGTCTAAGTGACCTGAAGTCCATTAATGTGTCTGTTTTCCAGAATCGTGCCAAGGCCAGATGGCAGCGGGGCTTCAGCCATCCTCTCCTCCACCTTTATCTCTGGTGCCCCAGCTAGAGGAAGTGGTGACAGAGCGGTCAGATGCTAGATTCAGGAGGCAAGGAGGTTGACAGAAATAGATAGGGTCCAGGAATGGGGTCCAGGGGAAGCTTCATAGAAGACAGTGGAGCACAGCCCTGGGATAAAGACCTGTGTCCACAGTGTGGCTCTGAGTCTCAGTCAGCTCTGAGGACTCTAATTAGAAATGTCCTCTGGAAACCAGAGGGCGAAGTGTTAACTGTGTGTCTGTCTGACCATCAGGGGAGTCATTTTGTTGTGAATTCTGTCACTCCCTATCACAAGGAGGCTTTCAGCCTGACATTACTTTTGAAAACATCAGATACATATTTTTAAATTAAAACAAAACCAGTTGACCAAGGAAGCTGTGCCTGAAGAAATGGAGATTTTAAGAAAGAACACAGGAGAAGACTTTTGACTGCTTGAGAAGCAGTCTGTCACCAAGGAATAGGAACCACGTGGTCAAAGAGCCACTGCTGGCTACTCTAAGATGACATTATCTACTGACAGATCTTGAATGCACAAAACCCATTAGTGAACAGTAAACTTCTCTAGTAGCCTCATATAGGGACCTGCCAACAACAATGAACACTCCTCCCAAGCCCTCCCCCAAAACGGCGGTTTATTCTGCAGATAATCCTTCATACACATAAAAGGAAGGGAGATAACTTATTGTGGATGAGGAATAGAACAATATCACAGCAGGTGAACTCTCAACCCAGCAGTTTCAACACAGCCATGACAAAAACGGCTAGACAAGGAAGAGATGTCAATACAACCTGAAATCATTTGTCCTGCAGAGAATATAAAACTCTCTTTTTCTAGAAGGGGGTCTTGAAGCCTCTCAGCAGAACACAGGCCCCAGGCTGCCCAGCCATTAGGAATCCTGTGAGCGGGACGAGTTTGGCTCCATTGTCAGAGTAACCAAACCTGCTGATTGGAACATCCTTTGTTCGCACTAATCCAAGGCCAGATTTCACTTTTTAGTTAGAAAAAAACACAGTTTTAAGTTGAGTGTTATGCAAGGGCTAGCATGGTGGGACCTTACAGAAAGAAAGCTTCCAGCAACCACAGCACACCACGAGTTCTTGGAACCTGCTGCTCCCTTCATATTTGGCACTAACCAGCTTATTGTCCTTGTCTAGACAAGTGCTATGGGCTGAGTAAACAGTGAATGGCTGCACAAAGCCTCTATTCATCCAGAATGAAAATGTGTCAATGTGCAGCCTTTAAAGTCCAAGGGACCTTTGTGCAGAGGAAGAGCTATTTACAGTCACTTTGGTTTTAAATTAATATTTACTTATTAACCTGGCAAAATTTAAAACCTAGCATCCTTACGTTTTAAGTACAGTTAACAAGTTATGCTGTTCTATTTCAAATTCTAATCAAATATGAATCACTTTTACTTATTATTTTATTAATATATGGTTAACTCAAGCCAAAGTCTAAATTCCTCTTAATAATCATTCCCTTTTACAAACTTAGTTAATTCTCCAAGTTATTTAGTCACTTCCTCAAATTTTTAAACCACATTTGAAATTTCACATATTTAATATTCTTTTTCAGGGTTTTCAAATACTTTCAGGGTAAACTAAATGGTCCTTAGAAGCAAAATAATTTGATTACCTAGTAAATTGTGTGGATAAATGCATAGGCATAGATATGAATGATATAAGTATAGTGAATCTTAAGCTATCCTAAAGAACTATTTATAATACTAGCTAAATTCTTATGCTTACATGTCTGAAAGCAATAATGCAGGTAAAACCAATGTCATGAGAAAAACGTGTCAGATCCTTTCAAGCTTTACACTTTAAAGAACAAACATAACAGATCATCCCCATGATTACTTATGCCTGAATATTACACAGAAGGATTATTTGTGGGTTGGTTGATTTTATTACACCTAAATTTAATTCTAAAACTCCATAAGTTTGGGGAAACACTTTCCTGTACAGAAATGGAATTGTAACATCCCGGGCAAGTTGAGTTGACTATGCTGACCATGACTGACAACCATGAGATGGTTCTTTATTAATCAGATATTCAAGGCGGGACTCAGGCCCTGAGGGTTTATACCTACAAAGGGGAAAGCTACAACAGAGAGAATTCTATGTCTTCAAATTTCAGATGGTTGTTTTTGCTTGTTTGTTGTTTTGTTTTGTTGTTTTTGCATGTTACTAAAAATCAGGAAAGTTGGTGCTCCTTATACCGCACAGCCCAAGGTCCTACAGCTGGTTAATGGAGCAGGTTTTAGCTTTTACCTGTGCTAGTAATCTGCTTGCAGGTATTCAGAGGTTCTATTTAGAGTGTACTAATGATTTAGCATAACATTTTGTGATTGGTATGACTTTCAGATTTGTGGTCATAGAACCCCATGAAGGATTGAGAAGAATTTATGATCCAAGGGATGATATTAAGAGGATTTGAGAGCTGTGGTCTGAGAAAGATCTAAAAAGAATGCAAACTTAATCATGCAATAAGGGAATTAGTGCAATTCAGCCAGAGTTAAGAAGGGAGGGGTGAGAAGGTAGTCTGTTGAATTCTTTCCACCAAAAGCCAACTACCCTGGGCGGGGGTTGGGGATCATGGGCTTAAAAATGAAACAAACCCAGGGAACACTGCTCCTATCTTCTTCTAGCATTCCCTGACCTTGGTAAGTGACATCTCCCACCACTGGCAGGCGGGAGCTGTTTAGTGTGGTCATGACGAGAACTCTCATGGGTCTCCAACCTGCCTGGGTCTCCACCTCTGCCCACCCCCCCCATTTACTATTCAATAAACCTTAGGCAAGTTGCTAAGTCTTTCCATGCCACAGTTTCCTCATATATGTCATGATGAATATGATAGTAATCACTCTATCTTCCTCACAAAATTAGATGAGTTTACATGCTAAATACCAGTAACAGCCATTGTTACTTACCCTACCAGTTCTTTCACATCTCCACACATTTTTTACTTGTAGTCCTCAGCCTAGAATTCTCTCCGCTTTGCTCCATCTCTCATTTTACCTTCTTTAACAACCAAATGCTTACTGATCCTTTAAGTGTCAACCAAAGTCTCACTCCTCTCAAACCCTCCTCTATCCTCCCATCTCTCTGGACTCTTTTATCCTCTATCTCTTCTGGACTTTGAAAGTACTTACTCATTCCTTCTGTCCTTTTTTTGCATTGAAAAATAAAAGTTATACTGCAGCTGTGATGGAGGCACAAGGGCTCAGAGAGGCTGAAAGAGCTTCTATCAGCATATTGTAAAGGAGCACAAACTACGGTTAAGTTGTGAACTTGAAGCAACTACACATGGACAGAGCATGGGTTTTCTGCAGTGCAGCATAAAAATCCTGGCTACTTCCTTTTTAGGGTCATATCCAACACCTTCTTCTCACAAGGGGAACAAGAAACAGAAACTCAATTGCATCTTTGATAAATCTAGGAAACATCTGTAACCCCAAGCCACACTATATTAGTAGGGAAATCAGTTGGAGGAGTTGTAAATGACTTGGCAGAACTGAGCAGGGTCAGATCTAAATGCCTGCAGATGTGACACCAGCCAGAAATAAGCTCAACCCAAAGGACCCCAGAATGGCTCAGAAAGAGGAGACACCAGCACCCTGAAAAGTGAGGATGGATAGATGTTAATAATCAAGTTGTTTGAAAAATCGTAAAAGGAAAAATTGGGTCACCATATCCTCATTTCCACCTCTCTCAGCTTGGTGACAACTCATTTGAACCAGAGAGAATATTAATGTAGAACATGGTGGGGGTGATGTGCTAGAGTGAAAACAGGATTTTAAGCAAAAGCCTGCATACTCACGAACCTGCCAGACCCTGTCCTTTGTCCAACTCAAAACCTGAGAAACCAGGTTCTTACTCTCCAACAGGGGATTAGAAGAGTCTTCCTGGAGAAATTTACTAAGCATACCAGAGAAAAGTCCTTTCACTACTGACATATGGGGTCTACAATGAGCAAGCAGCTGGCCACCCCATCGAAGGTTTTCTCACCTAGCAACTATTGATATTATGGATCAGATAATTCTTTTTTTTTAAGGGAGCTGTCCCCTTAAAACAGCATCCTTGGCCTCTGCCCATTAGATACCAATAGTATCCTTAGCCCCATGACAATGTGTCCAGGAAGAATCACCTCAAGTTGAGAACCATGGACCTACAGAGAAGCTCATTAGTTGGAAGTCCCTCCCCAGCATCTCCAATTGGATTTATTGTGTACCACCAGTACTTTGAGCATAATTTCAACACAGAAGATAAGTGACAAAGACAAAAATAAATTGTAATTAATATCCCCCAAGAAATAAGAAAAGATGTTGCATATTAAAGCAAAACCAGTATGTTATATAATAGGAACAGAGACCAAGGAAGAACATTTGGAAAAAAAAACGCCCTTTAAATAATTTTTAAAATTGGACAGAAGGGTTAGAAGAAAAAGGGATGCATATCTCAACAAAAGTAAAAAAAGAAGATGAAAAACATAGGAATATTGGAGTATCAGTCCTAGAAGACTGATATGTAGTTGAAATGTTTTCCAGAAGAAATACTAAGAAATTTCCAGAAGTAATACTTATTAGTTAAAGAAAATTATATAAAATTGAAAGATAAGACTTTCCAGATATTAGTGATTATACCTAATAAAAATATTTTTAACAAATATCTATATTAACTTCATTTCATTGAACTTTAAGGAAAAAAGAAGATCCTAAAAGCTTTGATGAAATAAAAACAAATGTATACAAAAGATTGGGAATCAGAATGACACCAAACATTTCCATAGCATTTCCATGGAAACAAGAAGACAATATCAGTGCATTCAGTAATCTTTAGGTACATGATTTGTACCCATGAATTCTATACCCAAATTATAAATCAAAATGTTTAGGTTAAGTATTAAGTGATAATTTTAGCAGGAGATTCAAAGAAAACTAAGACAATGAAAAACAGCCCTATCAACTGAGGAAAATAGGAAATAAAATTAATTTTAGCACATCTTGTTTAATATTGAATAATATATTCATAGTTGTGTCATCCTTGGAGAAAAGGAAGACAAAAACACTATGTCCCTGAAGTGTCCCTCTCCATATCAAAGAACCTAGCCAAGTTAAGGGAATAAGAGTGAGTCTGGGCCATATTATCTGGAAGGACACTGGCTTTCTCTTGGATATGCTGGGGAGTAGGGCAATGTAGTGTTATGTATAGAAAGCTGCTTTCTTGCATTCACGACACATTCCTTGGGGTGCTGGTCATACCATAGGCCAAAGCAAGCTGAGCTAAAGATGTCACTGCTTCTGTAACCTAACCTATAAAACTCTCCTCCCTGTGGAAGCTGGTGCAGAGCAGAGCACTGTGAAGAGGATGGGTGCTCACTCACCCAGCTGGCCACCACTGGACAAAACATCATGAGGGATGGAGGCAGCCCTTCTGGAAGAGCACCAGAGGCACCATGAGAAATTGCCCCTAGATCTTTCCCATAAGCATTTTTCAGGAAACCTTATGTCTTGCATTCCATTTCTAGGTGTCTTCTTTGGTCTCTTGGCAACCTATCCTACTGATCTGACACAGCTGAGCTGTGGACAGTACAACTGTCAAAACAGGGAACACTGATACAAAATAGGCAAAAATAAACAAACAAAAAACCTGTGTTATGCAATATCAGGAAAGGGTGTAAGAGAGATAAATATCCTCATCTGTCATTAAAGAGAAGAGAATTTCCATTTCTGGCAAGATGGTGGTGGTATACTAAAAACACTTGAAAGTCCTGGACAAAAGGTAAAACATCTTAAAAGCATCAAGTAGGATATAGTTTAATGGTAGAGCATTTGTCTAACTTGGATGAGGCCCTGGGTTCAATTCCCAGCACTGAAAAAAAAAATTATAAGGGAGCTGGGGATATAGCTCAGTTGGTAGAGTGCTTGCCTTGCATGCTCAAGGTCCTGGGTTCAATCCCCTACACCACAAGAAAAAAAAAATTGTAAGGTAGAAGAAGAGAGTTCTCAGTTGAAATTCTCAGTGGAGGTTTAACTTTAAGGGGTGAGTAGAACAACTGGCTTATCCTCACTCTAACCTCAAAATCTTATGATTCCTTTTCGGAAAGTTTGTATCTGAGACCTGCTTCTAACATGCAGCTCTTTTGCAGAGACGAGATCATTGACATCTTGAAACTAAACATTAGTCAGCTCTGGAATTCAGATTTGTTCTCTTACCCCAGAATTTCTTTGATCTCTTGCCACCAAGCAGAGACATCTTTAAAAATATTCATTAGTTAGGTAAGTAAGGTGATGGATATGTTGATTAGCTTGATTTAATCAATTCATGTAGTATGCATACATCAAAGCATCCCATTGTACCCCACTATAAGTACAGTTTGTGAAATAAAAATATTTAATTGTTCATTAGTTATAATCATAACTTTATAAAATATAAATATAAACCTCTATGAAGATATTTTGAACAAAGGAACACAAAGGATGTTCCTTTCCTCCCAACTTTAACTATATATTACCTGTCACCTCATTTCCCTTACCTGACCTCTCTTTATGGTCTCCACAGCTGACTGGCTTACACCATGAATATCACTAAAGTTAGATTCCTATGCTGTATACAAATGAATTCCAGAGCAATTGAATGAACTTGTAGTATAACTTCATAATCCTGAAATGGAAGAAGCATTCCCAAATAAGGAAAAAAAAAAAAAAACAACAACAGAATCCATATACTGTCTAAATTTTACCAACCAGGTATTATTGGCAAAGTATTTGGTGTTGTGACATTTTTAAAGAAATATGACGTAGTAGACATGGAAAGCAAAATAATATTGCTTCCAAATTTTTTAAACTTGTAATGTTTACAAAAAATAATAGTCAACTGGTCATCTATGTCATCAGGATAAAATAATAATTTATGCTAAAACTGGAAAAATAGAAGTCATTTTAATTTTAAGACAATTGTATATTTGATGTGGAACATAGGAGCAGATTAATGAGTTCAACTGGATGCAGGGAGGAGAAGGGTTTTGGTTTGACTCTGGGCAGCTCAGGTTACTTCCAAATGCCATGGATGTCTACTGCTCAGGTCAGCTCCACTTGGCCCTCATCCATGGTCTCCTCTGAAGACATTATACCTCAGTGACACAGATATGAGAAATACAAAGCAGCTCTTTAAAATGTGAAGGCGTTTTCTGACTTTAGCCTTAAATTTTTCTTCCTAGAGTTGCACTCTCCTGTCCCCCTCAAAGTAAACCTTCTAGAAATTGATCTACACCATGCAATTTTGTGCATCAGACAAGCTTAGTGAAAGACAGTAAATTCCACATAAAATCAGCTTAATTTTCAATATTCTAATGCTATTTTCCCCTAATAGTTTCCTAAGGAAGTAGTATCTGATTTTATAACATTCCTCTGCCAATTATCTTACTGATTCAACATACCCGCCATTTATTAGGATCTATAAATGACAGTACCAATTATTCATAATTGTAACTTTTTATAACACCATTTACATTTTACATCACCTCCCTATCCATTTTTATGTAAGAAAAGAAAGAGGGCAAATTAAAAATAATTAGGTTCTCCTTTGATTTTTCCCTAAAAGTACAAGGACAGTAGAGTAAAGACATTTTAAAATTCTGAAAGAACTGCTTGTATATCTTTTTCAGTTAGTTAGTTTCCATATATGTTAATGATTATTGGAGTATTAGGGGTTTATAATATCAAAATGAAGATCATTCTGCCCTTGCTTTTATTACAGCATTTTTCATATTGCAATTAACTCTTTCCACAATTCTCTCTCATTTTGATTTCCTTAAGTCCTTATTTACCTCTATATCTCTAGAAATAGCATATTCTTAGCTCCTAGTAGGTACTTAACATGTGTTTATGGAATAATTAATTTGTATAATTCCATTAAATTTACAAGGAAGTAATTTAAATTTCTTATAATGTATCTTCAAATAGTATATTTCCAGGCTGGGGATATAGATCAGTGGTAGATCACTCACCTAGCATGCACAAGACCCTGGGTTCAATCCCCAGTATTACCAAAAAAAAAAAAAAAAAACTATTCAAATCATTTATTAGAAAATTACAAAGTTTTTCATCTCCAGTAATGCTATTCTCTATGAACTATATCATGTTTTTCTATTTAATTTATATTATTTCCATTACCCTACTGACATACTCTGATTTCCTTTTTTAAATTCTTTTAATATATATTTTTAGTTGTTGATGAACCTTTATTTTATTCATTTATTTATATGCAGTGCTGAGAATTGAACCCAGTGCCTCATACATGCTAAGCAAGCGCTCCACCACTGAGCCACAACCCCTGTCCGCATCTGATTTCTTATCTTAAAAAAATTATCTTGACCCATTTCCTCCTTCCAACCATTGCTTCAAGTTCCTGATCCCCTTTACAGAAAATCTCTATAAATGTTTTCTATATTGTTGTCTCTAACTCCATCAGGGGAGTGAGAAGTGGTGAATGGCCTGGATGGTTAATCAGGGCATAAAAGCAGCAAAAATGGAAAATTAGAGAGACATGGAGGTCTGGGGAAGGTGCATGTGGATGGACTTTGGAGAGTAGGCCCAAAGATATGGAACTTTCTGTTTTGCTTTAATACCCACCAGAAAATAGTCACTGCAGATAAGATATACAACAACTAGCTGGACTGAATAACTTTTCTTAACAGGCAAAGTTCTTGCACAATGTGCACCCCCATTGGAGCCATAGTGGCAGAGTTGGAGGTTATTCATAAGCTCAGTATCACAGGTTCTCTTTCACCATGGCTGATCCAGCTATTCCTACTTCTGAATACCAAACTGGGAAGCAGAGGGCCCCAAATCTGTGATTTCAATATAGTACTCCTTGAAAAGATCAAGTAACATCTTAGATAAGTTTATTATTTCAGATCCTCTGGCATTTATTATGGATACGGGTGTGACTTTCTAGCTTGAAATATCTTTGACAGCACTAGTTGCTAAGAGCTTACAGAATGGACTTTACCACCATGGCATCTTTTGTGACACTGCCAGACCACAGAAGCCATTTTATAGCAAGACAATATGTGACAGTGGGAGTGTATCTGTAGAAGTCACTAATCCTACCACATACCATGTTCTCTAGAGCATCAGCTCAAGAGAACTTTGGAAAGGTCCTATTAAGGTGCCCACTTGCAGACAAAATCCCACAGGACCAATGCATAATCCTTTAGGACTGTTACACAGGCACTTAACAAATGCATGATATAAGATGCCTTTTCCTGCAAAATCACTGCAAAGGCTCAGGAATAGAGGGGTAGAAATAAGATTGGCTCCTTTCAGCATAACTCCTGTGAGCCCACTTACAGAATTGTGTTTCCTATCCCTGGATTAGAGATCCTGATTTTCAGGAAGAAGGGAATACTTTGAACAGGACATAATAATGGTTCACTGAACCAATCCAGAACTACAACAAATGCTTGGTCATATTAGACTTCTAGTGTTAATTAATCAATGAAGAAAAGAGTTACTCTATTAACAGGGGGTACCTGACTTTATAATGAAGAGACAAGATTGCTGCTACTTTTTGGATCAGGGAAGAACATGAAGTTTTGAAGTAAACAGGTGAATATATTAACTATGGCCTGACAATGGTAAGGCAATCAAGGTCTCAGTTCTCCCAAAGGTGAAAGTCTGGGCCATTTCACCAAAAAAGGAATCCCAATAAAGTACTGTCCAAGGGTGAAGAAAATAAAAGATAGGTTATGGAGGAAGAGAATGAAAACAGTTGTGGTCTTGGGAATAGCTGTAGAAATAGGGACACGACTTGTTGTACTGACTCTTCCATTGTCTTCTTTTTCCCCCAGAGATTATGTCTGGCCCCCATCTTTATCCATTTATCCATTATTGGATCTGTGAGTACTTCTACTTTTATTTTTTATGAGCAATGCTGCCATGAACATCCATATACAAGGTTTTGTATGGACGTATGTTTTCAATTCTCTTGAGTAAATACCTAGAATGAATTTGTTATTTGGTAACTCAATGTTCAATCATTTGATCAATTGCTAGATATTTTATTTTCCAAAGTGGCTAAACTATTTTACTTTCCCACAAGCAGTGTAGAGATTTCCATTTTTTTTCATATACTTGTCACCACTTGTTATTATCTAACTTTGTTATAGCCATCCTAGTGGGGTATTAAGTGGTATTACATGTGGTTTTTATTTGCACTTATTCAGTGACTAATGATGTTGAGCATCTTTAACTGTACTTATTGGCAATTTGTATGTCTTCTTTGGGGAAATGTTAATTTTTTAATATAGTGTGAGGTAAGGATCCAATTTCATTTTTTTATTAATTTTTTATTTGTTCTAATTAGTTGTACATGACAGTAGAATACATTTATACATATTGATAAATCATACATAAATCAAGTGTAATTTCTCATTTTTCTGATTGTACATATTGTAGGATCACAGAGTGCTCAACACCATTTTTGTTGAAAAAAGTAATTTTCCCCATTGAATTGTCTTGGCACCCTGTTGAAAATCAATTACCATAATTTTCAGGGTTTATTTGTGGGTTCACAATTTTGTTCCATTAATCTAATTGTTATTATTATGCCTCATACATTGTTTTTTGTGATGTTGGGAATCAAATGCATGATCATGCATTTCTTAAATCATATCTGATGGTTGACACAAAAATTATAATCATCTCATGTGGTACTGAATGTATTGTGATATTTAGGGCAACTATATCTAAAAAATGGTGAGGTTATATGAACCTAAATGGAAATAAGTTTTCTATAATTCATTAAAAGTAATTGAATACTGGTATCACTAGACTCTGATAAGTTACATATGTACATTATAATGATCAGAGCAGCAATTAAGAAAACTTTAAAAAACCATATACTAAAAAAGATCATATGTAAATCAAGATTGAATCCTAAAAATTAAAACTAAACAACTCACAAAAGTGTAAGAATAGATAAGGAGAGGAATGAGAAACAGGAAACAAAAAACAGAACAAAGAAAAAAAATGGAAGAATTAAGCTCTAACACATAAATAAGTACCTTAAAGGTAAGTTGTTTAATTATACCAGTTAAGGACAGAGACTGCCAGAGTGGATTAAAAAACATGATTCAACAGTATTTTTTCTATAGGAAACTTAATTCAACCAGGTGTAGTGGCACAAACTTGTAATCCCAGTGACTCAGAAGGCTGAGACAAGGAAATCATAAGTTCAAAGTCAGCCTCAGCAACTTAGCAAGGCCCTAAGGAACTTTAAAAAACCCTGTCTTGGGATACCCTCTTTCACCACTTTTATTCAACATTCTTGAAAGACTAGCCATAGCAATTAGACAGACCAAAGAAATTAAAGGGATATGAATAGGAAAAGAAGAACTCAAACTATCACTATTTGCCAATGACATGATTCTGTATTTAGAAGATCCAAAAAACTCCACTAGAAAACTTCTAGAACTAATAAATGAATTCAGCAAAGTAGCAGGATATAAAATCAACACACATAAATCTAATGCATTTCTACTCATAAGTGATGAATCCTCTGAAAGAGAAATTAGGAAAACTACTTCATTCACTAATAGTCTCAAGTAAAAATAAAATAAAATACTTGGGAAACAATCTAACAAAAGAGGTGAGAGACCTCTACAATGAAAACTACAGAACACTAAAGAAAGAAATTAAAGAAAACCTTAGAAGATGGAAAGATCTCTCATGTTCTTGGATAGGAAGAATTAATATTGTCAAAATGGCCATATTACCAAAAGCGCTATACAGATTCAATGCAATTCCAATTAAATTCCAATGACGTATCTCATAAAAATACAGAAAGCAAACATGAAATCCATTTGGAAGAATAAAAGATCCAGAACAGCCAAAGCAATCCTTGGCAGGAAGAGTAAAGCAGGAGTTATCACAATACCAGAACTTCAACTACACTACAGAGCAACAGTAACAAAAATGGCATGGTATAGGCACCAAAATAGACAGGTAGACCAATGGACAGAACAGAAGACACAGAGACAAACACACATAAATACAGTTACCTCATACTAGACAAAGGAGCCAAAAACACAATAGAGAAAAAATAGCCTGTTCAACAAATGGTGCTGGGAAAACTGGAAATACATATGCAGTAAGATGAAATTAAACCCTTATCTCTCACTCCATACAAAACTCGATTCAAAATGGATCAAGGACCTAGGAATTAGACTACAGACCCTGCACAAAATGGAAGAAAAAGTACACCTGAATCTTCATCGTGTTGGCTTAGGACCAGATTTCCTTATCAAGACTGCTACAGCACAAGAAATGAAAGTAAGAATCAATAAATGCGATGAATTCGAATTAAAAAGCTTTTCCTCAGCAAAGGATACAATCAATAATGTGAAAAGAGAGCTTAGAGAGTGGGAGAAAATCTTTTCCACAAGCACTTCAGATAGAGCACTAATCTCCAAAATTTATAAAGAACTTAAAAAACTTTACAACAAAAATACAAAGAACCCAATTAATAAATGGGCCAAGGAACTGGGCAGACACTTCACAGAAGAAGAGATACAGGTGATTAACAAACATATGAAAAAGTGTTCAACATCTCTAGTAATTAGAGAAATGCAAATCAAAACCACCCTAAGATTTCATCTCACTCCAATTAGAATGGCTATTATCAAGAACACAGTTCTCATCGTAGAGGTCTTTCACCTCTTTTGTGAGAGAGGTGAAAGACCTCTACAATGAGAACTACAGAACACTAAAGAAAGAAATTCAAGAAAACCTTAGAAGATGGAAAGATCTCCCATGTTCTTGGATAGGAAGAATTAATATTGTCAAAATGGCCATACTACCAAAAGTTCTATACAGATTCAATGCAATTCCAATTAAAATCCCAATGATGTACCTTACAGAAATAGAGCAAGTAATTATGAAATTCATCTGGAAGAATAAAAAACCCAGAATAGCTAAAGCAATCCTTGGCAGAAAGAGTGAAGCAGGGGGTATCGCAATACCAGATCTTCAACTCTACTACAAAGCAATAGTAACAAAAACGGCATGGTATTGGTACCAAAATAGAAAGGTGGATCAATGGTACAGAATAGAGGACATGGATACAAACCCAAATAAATACAATTTTCTCATACTAGACAAAAGGGCCAAAAATATGCGATGGAGAAAAGATAGCCTCTTCAACAAATGGTGCTAGGAAAACTGGAAATCCATATGCAACAGAATGAAACTAAACCCATATCTCTCACCATGCACGAAACTAAATTCAAAATGGATTAAGGATCTCGGAATCAGACCAGAGACCTTGCATCTTATAGAAGAAAAAGTGGGTCCAGAGCTTCAACATGTCGGCTTAGGACCAGACTTCCTCAACAGGACTCCCATAGCACAAGAAATAAAAGCAAGAATTAATAACTGGGATAGATTCAAACTAAAAAGCTTTCGCTCAGCAAAGGAAACTATCAGCAATGCGAAGAAAGAGCCTACAGAGTGGGAGAAAATCTTTGCCAATCATACTTCAGATAGAGCACTAATCTCCAGAATCTATAAAGAACTCAAAAAACTCTACACCAAGAATGCAAATAATCCAACTGACAAATGGGCTAAGGAAATGAATAGACACTTCACAGAAGAAGATCTACAAGCAATCAACAAACATATGGAAAAATGTTCAACATCTCTAGTAATAAGAGAAATGCAAATCAAAACCACCCTAAGATTACATCTCACCCCAATTAGAATGGCGATTATCAAGAATACGAGCAACAATAGGTGTTGGCGAGGATGTGGGGAGAAAGGTACACTCATACATTGCTGGTGGGGCTGCAAATTAGTGCAGCCACTCTGGAAAGCAGTGTGGAGACTCCTTAGAAAACTTGGAATGGAACCACCATTTGACCCAGCTATGCCACTCCTTGGCCTATACCCAAAGGACTTAAAATCAGCATATTACAGAGATACAGCCACATCAATGTTCATAGCTGCTCAGTTCACAATAGCCAGATTGTGGAACCAACCTAGATGTCCTTCAATTGATGAATGGATAAGGAAACTGTGGTATATATATACAATGGAATATTACTCAGCCATAAAGAATGATAAAATTATGGCATTTGCAGGCAAATGGATGAAATTGGAGAATATCATGCTAAGTGAGATAAGCCAATCTCAAAAAACCAAAGGACAAATGATATCGCTAATAAGTGGATGATGACACATAATGGGGGGTGGGAGGGGTTAGTGTTAGGGTTAGAGTTAGGGTTAGGGAGGGGGGCAAGAATGGAGGAAGGAAGGACTGTATAGAGGGAAAAGAGGGCTGGGAGCGGTGGGGGGGGAGGGAAAAAAAGAATGAATCAAACAACATTACCCTATGTAAATTTATGATTACACAAATGGTATGCCTTTACGCCATGTACAAACAGAGAAACAACATGTATCCCATTTGTTTACAATAAAAAAAAAAAAGAACACAGGCAATAATAGGTGTTGGTGAGGATGTAGGGGGAAAGGCACACTCATACATTGTTGGTGGAGTTGCAAATTGATGCAGCCACTTTGGGAAGCAGTATGGAGATTCCTTAGAAAACTTGGAATGGACCCACCATTTGACCCAGCTGTCCCACTCCTTGGTTTATACCCAAAGGACTTAAAATCAGCATACTACAGTGATGCAGCCACATCAATGTTTATAGCGCCTCAACTCACAATAGCAAGATTGTGGAACCAACCTTGATGCCCTTCAATAGATGAATGGATAAAAAAACTGTAGTATATATAGATACAATGGAATATTATTCAGTCATAAAGAAGAATAAAATTATGGCATTTGCAGGTAAATGGATGGAGTTGGAGAATATCTTGCTAAGTGAAATAAGCCAAACCCAAAAAACCAAAGGTTGAATGTTTTCTCTGATAAGTGGATGATGAAACATAATGGGGTAGGGGTAGGGGGTAAAGGAAGAATGGAGGAACACTGGATTGTGTAGAGGGAATTGAGGGGTAGCGAGGGGGCAGGGGGAAGGAAAGATAATGGAATGAGACAAACATCCCCATGAAACCCTATGTACATGTATGATTACACAAATGGTGTGACTTTACATTGACTATAACCAGAGAAATGGAAAAGTTGTACCCCATTTGTGTACAATGAATCAAAAAAATAAAATAAAATGAAAACCCTGACTGAAAATTTAAAAAAAAATTTTTTTTAAAGGCTGGTGATGTTGTTCCCTTATGAATGGTGAAGCTCCCTTAGTTTTAATCTCTGGTACAAAAAGAAAAAAAGAAAAAGAAAAGAAAAGAAAAACCCACACACAATTCAAATGCAATGATATTGGTAGGTTGATGATAAAGGTAGGAAAAAAATACATAATGCATGCATTAATTTAAAAGAAGAATAAATGACTACATTAGTATCAGATAAAGTAGTCTTCAGAAAAAACTACTAGAGACAAAAAGAAACATTTAATAATAATAAGATTGATCTACCAGATAGACATAATGATCCTAAATGTAATGAATCAAACAATAGAGCACTAAAATACATGGGACAAATATCCCTCACTTGTCCCAGTCCCATCCCAGGAAAGGGAATGGTTGGTGGACTAGAACAACTTGTGTGAATATAATGGGTTTTGGACAAAAGTTTACATATCTTGTAGCTGCTCTTCTTATCAGAAGACAAGAAAAATATAACACTGGAGAGAGAGCTTCAAGGGCCTGAGCCAAACATTCTTACCTAGATCAGTGGCCTCAAGAAGAAAGGCCTAAGAAAATAGTGTCAAGTTCTCAGAGGTATGAAGACAGAGCACAGTCATGAAAATCACAAGCAGAAGCATGAACACCAAAGCAAGAAACACCAAGAAACTTTTTGTTACAATTGAACAAATGGCATGTCCAGATACAATGTTGCATAAAATCCACAAATTTATTTAAAGAGACGTAAACACCATTAAATTCATAGAACGTCTTATAATTCAAAATTTTTTCCTTAAAAAATAATTTAAAAATCATTACCATTTAGTGAGCAATTACTATTTCCAGTCCATTGTCTCATAATTTTCATAGTCCTATTGAAAACTATTGCTGCTGCAATAACACAAATTAGTTATCTTATCGTTGTTTAGTTCAGAAATCTTGAGCTAAAATCAAAGTGTCTACAAGGTGTTCTTTCCTGTTCATTCATGGTAGGATTTGTTTCTTTATCTTTTCCAGCTTTAGAGTCTGCTCACATTCCTCAACTTGTGGAATGGCCTTGACTCATGGCCTCTTCCACCACAAACTCCCACCATGATGTGCTGCCTAGCCACAAGGCCCAAAAGCACTGGGCTGACTGACCCGGGACAGAAATTTCCAAAATTATGAGCCAAAATAGAAGCTGATTTATCTCAGGTATTTGTTACAGTGATGGAAAGCTGACTAACACAGGGACCATTATTCTGCCTACCATAACTGTGAAGTGGGTTCTATTATCCATAATTTAGCACCTAACTCATTTCTCAAATAGGGGTGATTCATCCTTGCAAAATGTGCAATGTCTAGAGACATTTTTGGTTATTACAACTGGGAGAAAGCGCTACCAGTATCTGGTTCATAGGAATGCTAAACATCCCATAATGCACACGACAGACCCCCAGAGCAAAGAATGATCTGATCCAAAATGTCAACAGTGCTGTCAATGAGGAACTGTCTTTTAAAAACCTGAGACTTGAAGAAGATAAGTATCTTGACCACAGTCACAATAATAAGTTCCAGGGGCTGGGGAGATAGCTCAGTCGGTAGAGTGCTTGCCTTGCAAGCACAAGGCCCTGGGTTTGATCCCCAGCACCAAAAAAATAAAATAAAATAATAAGTTCCAGAGTCATGATGTGAACCAATGCCCACCTGACTTTGGATTGTGACACTTTCAACTTGGCCACACTGTAGCATTATGCCATGAAATTGTCCTGTGACAAGCAAAACTGTACACAATTAAATGAGGACTTCTTCATTCTGAAAGTGCAAATGCTCAGGCTCTATGCCTTGGTGACTTGGACAAAGCAGTTTTGTTCAGGAGCTTAAACAGCTGAAGTTCTTTCATGGAAGCTCCATTGAATATAGTGGGCTCAGGCTTTAGAGTAATCCGAAAAACCAAGTGTGTGGAATAGCGCTTTCTTGGTACTGTAAGAATAAAGAAACCAGGCAAAAGTTGAGATTATCATGTCAATCTTCTGCTTCTATTTATCTACTTCCCTAGTTCCTGTTGTTCCACTTGCCAGAATGTCGATTGCTGAGAATATTTAAAAATATGTATTATCTAGAAGGATGAATAAAGACCAGGATGAGAGCATTCTAAGGGTTGCTAAGCATAAGTCTTTGAAAAATCATATCCCAGATATTTATATAGGCAATGAACCATGTGTCTAACCACGATGCGCAGGAAAACATGATACTTATCATCAAACTTGTGAAAAAATATTGCTTTAGTGGGATGCAACAAAAATTGAATTGCCCATTCATGGATTTTTCATAGCATTGTTTACTATTTTCAATAATCACTCATTAACAACCCATTGCATTTGAACATTAACATTGCATAAACCATTGTATCATTAAACACTGAAAATAATTACAACAGTATTATTTTCTATAGCCATATGTTCCCTGAAGCACTGAGAATTCATTTGAGCATAATTATGGCATCTTAATCGTTCAAATATCAGCATGAATTTAAAAGACTTTAATTAGGGAACACCTTTAGCTTTCACTGGGTAAACAGCTACATTTTAATATTAATAACAGCAATTCACCTAATTACATATTTGTGGCCAGTATTTGCTTGGTCTGAATTATTTAACAGTTCAAATAAATTTTATAGCCTTATAGAGTTTCAAATTTTAGGCTACCACGGTGCCACCAAAAATAAAACAATATAAGACAAATGGGATATAGCATGTATGTGAAAGAAGTTACACATCTTTTATAAGAGGTTACTATTGATTTTAAGACTCCTTCAAAACCAGCCACCTTGCTGCATCCCTGAGATCTACTGATTAGAAAATCAGTTTTCCAAGAAATTCTAAGAAGCTGGTGACTCTCTCAGGGTCACCCAGCTCCTAACATCAGAACCAAGACCAAATCTCAGGTTTCCCAATTCTGAGCTTCTTAAGAAGAGAAATCACACTTTCCTTATTTCTATTCTACCCTGAGGGGCTTACATGCATCTGGCACACAACAGGTATCTGCTGAATTGAATTCTCAGCCTATGTATTTACCAAGCTCTTGCAAACATATTGTTTATTTTTAGAACTGATATTCAGCCAATTGGCTGATTTCTTAGTCTATCTGACTCTTCCCCACAACTTCTGAATGTGCCCATAATCCAGGAACTAACCTATATTTATTGGCCTCCTGGACCATGCAGTAGGGCTATCATTGTGTCTATTCTTGCTGTTGGGTGTTCTTGTTATACTTGTTGTCAAAGACTTTGACCATCATTTAAATTTATAACTAACAAACTTGACTTTGACTAAATTATCTAACCTTTCTTCTCATCTTAAAATGAAGGCAAAATAATTAATAGATCCTATTCAAGGGTTATGAGGCTTATAGGAGACAATTTGCATAAGGTTCTTAGCGCAATGCCTAGAATACAATAAGCTCTCAATAAATTAAGAAGGAGAAGGAATAACTATTGTTTTTGTTATTATTATTTTGCTAGAATGTAAGATCCTGAGGGCAGAAACTGAATCTGTTTGGTACACCACTAGAACTCATCCCAAAGCTTCAATCTCTTGGACGTAATATATGTTCAATGAATACTTGTTGAATAAGAGAATATAAACCAGCCTCCTTCCTATCCAGGCTAATGAAAGACCTCAGATTTTCCCAGTTAACTCAGGACCTGTACATATCATTTACTTAAACTTAAAACACGGACTTAAGATGTGCACAATTACTTAAGCTACTCAAAAGTCACAGATTCAAGATTCAATACACTATTTATGTAATTAGAGTAAGGATAATTATAGCCTTAGCAAAAGTAAAGAACATTTACTGGGTACTTTAACGTGTTTACCAAATGCCTTCCCCCACACTACTGAATTTGTACAATGAACTAAAAATTAGTGGATAATCTTAGAGATTCTGTGGTGAATGTAATCTTTTAGTCAAAAAGGGAATTATTTATATTTTTACTCAAAGAAAACTAAGTGCACAATATATTGCTCCAACCCAAATGTTACCGTGCCTGAACTCTGTTAATGTAGTAAAAACAATGGCTTTTTTTTTTTTTGCCAGTCCCTCACTTACCAAACAATTTTCTTGAATTAATGATACTTCAGGTCAAAGGCATGCAATATTAAAAATATATATAGGGGCTGTAGCTATAGCTCAGTGGTAGAGCGCTTGCCTAGCATGTGTGAGACACTGGGTTTGATCCTCAGAACCACATACAAATAAATAAATAAAGATACTGTGCTCATCTACAACTAAATAAATATTTAAATATTATATATAATACATACTAATATATATATATGTATATATATTTGTCATGCTTACTGCCCAAAAGGATTTGAGATGGCTTAAAATCACATAATATCACATAAGACAGGAGATTAGAAATAAAAACAGAACATAAATAATTGTAGAAAAGCAGACAAGTAGGTTTCAAAGAGTTAAAGTTGGACACGTAATTTATTGCAGTATCTTGGCAATTGTGGCAGAAATTGGAAGCATCTTGCATAAAATGGTCTGTGTTTTCTAACAAAAAATATTTTTTAAAGCAAACACATTTGTCGGCAAACACATACTTTCTCCTGGGAACGAGTAGAACCAGAAAGATTGCCAAAACTCCTCTATTTTGAATTTGCAACTCTTAGAACTGACTCATACTTCTTATGGGCAAGAAGTCAGGTAAGGAATTTAGTTTTTTCACTTAGTTAGGATCCCTGTCACAGTCCAGTGAAATTCTTCTGACCTACACCCAGGGAATTCGGGTCCTTCCTATGCAGGTCATATAAAATTATGAGGTGGACCAAAGTTAGACTCAGATATTAAGATAAAATAAAATGTCCTACAATTAGTTGAACACATACAAAACACTATTTATTATCATCTTTAAATCCAAAATAAATTTCCAGTAAATAGAGAACAAATAAATAATAGCAATACCATTTATATAAAACTTCACAGTTTATGAAACTAATTTCATTGACATTGAAATTCATTGACTTTTCCACAAATACTTATTGAACTCTGATGATGTGCTAAGTACGTGTGCTAGAACAGAGCAGTACAAAATAGAATGTGGTTCTTCCCTTCTCAAAACTTAGAATTTTGTGGGGAATGTTGTACCATGAACAGTTAATCAGTAAATTACAACTGTGATAAGTGCCATGATGGAGAATGTTATAGTTTGTATATTAGTCAGTTTTTCATCTCTGTGACCAAAATACTGTAAAAGAAAAACTGAGAGGAAGAAAAGTTTATTTGGGATTCATGGTTTCAGAGGTTTAGTCCATGGTCAGCTAGGTTTGAAGTGAGGCAGAACATCATGGTCAAAGGGTATGGTGAAGAAAAGATACTCAGCTCATATCAGCAGGAAGCAGAGAGAGGCAGAGAAGAAAGTCATGTCCCAGTGACTTACTTCTTTCAGCCATGGCCCCACTTGCCTATAGTTAATCACCCAGTAGTTCATTCAAATTATTAATATATCAAATGCATGAATCCACTGATGAGGTTATAGCTCTCATAATCCAATCTTTTCACATCTGAATTTTGCTACATTGTATAACATGAGTTCTTTAAGGGGACATTTTTAGATCTAAATCATTACAGTTTGGATCTTGAATGCTCCCTAAAGGATTGCTCCTTAAGGATGTTCCTTAAAGGATTGGTTCCCTGCCCATGTTGCTATCAGGGGTTGGCAGAACCTTTAAGAGGTGAGGACTACAGGGAGGAAGTTAGGTCATTGAAAATGTGATGGGGATGTCAGGATCTTGGCCTATCCTTTTCCTTTCTCTCTTTACTTTCAGCTGCCTTCAGGTTAGCAGTTTCCCCCACAATGTGCCTCCACCATGATGTTCTCCCTTAGCTCAGGTCCAAAAGAAATAAGGTCAACTGACCATGGACTGAAGTCTTAAAAACTGTGAGGCATAATAAACCTTTCCTCTTTTTAAGTTGATTATCTCAGGTATTTTGTTAGAGTTATACAAAGCTGACTAATACAGAGAAATACAGGGGATTGTGAATGTCCAGCAGGGAAGCCTTACTTCGAATAGATCAGGAAAAGCTTCCCTGAAGAAGTGAGATTAAGCTTGAGACCTGAAGAATAAATGAGAAAATGTTAGACAAGAGCAGAGTGAGTATTTGAGACCAAGGAATATCCTGTGTAAAGGACCTGAGGTGGGAAGGGGCACAACTGATTTTAAGAACATGATGCTTTAAATCTCCTGGAATTTCTGAACCATAAGGTAAACATATGTTCAGTTCTTTTGAGGAATCATCATATTGTTTTCTGCATCAGCTACACCATTTTACATTTGCACTCCTCTTTAAAAAAAAAAAACAAACTTTGTTTTGCAGTGAGGAGTCATTGTTTAAAAAGATGTGATGGGACTGCAGCTCCTTCCTAAAACAGACTATCTTTTAGGTAACTGGGCATCTAAAATCAACAGACAAGTCACATAAGGTGAGAAGCACAGGCAGGGGGATCATGGCTCACAACATTTGAAGTCTTCTAGACCATACTCTTCTACAAATTCCATCCACAGGATCACATACATTAGAATTTATCAATAGTCACAGACATAGCCAGCCCAGCCATAATACAGTGGGTAGGAACCAGATGGTTTCACTTAGTCACATTATAGAAAGGTGAATGTCCCAAAGATCAACCCAGCAGTTCCAACATCTGTAAAAAGAGTTACCTTGGCTCTTTGAGTATCTAAATCACTTCAGAGAGCAGACTTTTAGAATGTTGGCAGTTAACAGTTAAGCTTTCTTACCTTAACTCCAATTCTGACTCACTGTTTTATGACTGTGAGCAAACCTTTAGCTACTCTGAACTTCAGCTTTTTTATTTACAGAATGGAGATAATTTTTGTCTCACCTGGTTATTGTGAGGATTAATGTAGAAAAGCACGTTGCAATGATAAAATAAATGCTCAGTGTTGATAGTTTTATGATTCTGAGTCATGTTGTGTTTTTCTTAGGGAAATTCCTAAGTAATTTTTCATTCCAAAAGGCTTAAGAATGTCTTTGTTTACATGCATAAAAGGTAGGTTAGTATGATAGAACAAACTTTGGAGTTGGAAACACTTGAAGTCAAATGCCTGTCCTGGCACTTGACTGAATGACAATGGGATAACTGAACCTCAGTTTCTTTATCTGTTAAATGGGAGCAATAATTTATACTTCTATTTTTACTTTAAATATTAAATGAAATAACATTGGTGAAACTCATACTGTAGTATTCATTACATAGCAGTTCAGGAGCCAATGTTTGTTTCCTACTTTTACCTCTCTTTCTTCAAAGAGAAAACGTTGCATGTAAGAAAGAACATGTAGGTCAGTGCCTCACAGACTCCAGTGTGCATAGGAAACACCTGGAGATTTGTTAAAATGCAGACTCTGATTCAGTAAGGCTGGGATTTTGCCCTAGATTAAGTATTTCTCACAAGTTCCCAGAGGAGGCCATCATAGTTGGCCATAGACCTCACTTTAAGTAACGAGGGTCCAGATGATCCAGCTAGTTTATTAATGTTGTCAATCTGTGTCCACATCAGAATGAGAGTCAGCTCTGTTGTGACAGATCTTAGTGAGCCTCCCTGCTTCCTGGAAGAGGGATGTGAAGTTCAGGACTTATTGTTTGGTTTCATTTACATTTCTTAACCCAGAAATAAGGAGCGTACTTCTATTGTAGAAAAATCTAGTAAAAATGATTCTTGATCTGGAGGTTTGATAATCACCCTTTCAAGAATCTCTTAGAAATGCCAAGAAACACTCAAGATGAATGAGAACAAAACATGTCAGTTGCAAGGAAAAGCAGATTCTCTTGCTTTTCAACTAGAACAGTGATTACAGAAGTTAGAAATCACTCTGAATGCATCAAAGAAGGCAACAAGAACAAAATTCCCCATATTTTTCTTCTTTTTTCAAAGTTGTGGTTGAATATACACAATGCATAACTTACCATTTCAACCATTTTATATGTGCAATTCAGTGGCATTAAGTTCAGTCACATTGTTGTCCAGTCAGCACCACTATCCATCTCCAGAACCTTTTCATAACTCCAGCTGAAACTATGTACTTGTTGAATAATATGTTTTCATCGCCCCCTCCTCCAGTCCCTGCCGATGGTTTTTCTACTTTCTTACTCTATGAATTGCTTCTTCAAGCTTCCACATGTAAGTGGTATCAAACAATATCTGTCTCTTTGTGTCTGGCTTATTTCATTTAGTATGTTTTCCAGGTTCATTCACACTATAGCAAATATCAGAATTTCATTTCTTTTTAAAGCTGAATAATATTCCATTGTGTGCATATTCTATGTTGTTTATCCATTCACCTGTTGATGTATACTTGGGTATTTTTCAGGGTTTAGCTATTGTAAGATTGTTATGAACATAGGTGTACAAATATCTGCTTGAGACCCTGCTTTCAGGAACCCAGAGTGAAAATGGTAGTTATAGGTTTAATTTTTTTAAGGAACCGCCAAACTGTTGCTCACGTTGGCCACACCATTTACATTTTTACCCACAATACCCTCCTCACCTTCAAAGAAGGAAAAATAGTATTTTTTAATGAAGAGTCAATTTTTTAAAGTTTCTGTGGGACCCCTGCTCCCTTAAGAGATGGACTACTTTTGGGGACCTCTGACCAGAGGAACAATTTGGTTTGAGTTGTTTTTGAGTACTACATATTTTCCCAAAACCTTTCTTTTTGTTGTTCACAATTTCTTCCTCACCTTTATTTTATTTTATTTTTTACTTATTGACATCAATTTTGGTTTAATTCAGTTGTCTCTGGAGAATTTCAAAATGAACTTTACATATAAATGATTCTCAGTATATTATTTAAAAATGCTGAACATTGTAATGCTGAGATGGATCATGCAGCTTCAAAACAGAAGCAACAAAATAGTTTCCCCAGACTAAGTCTGCACTTAGGAAATTTAAGTATCTGGTCAATGAGTTACACAAATTTTGCAAATGGGATACATTGGAGTTTTAGAAAATTATGTAAAAACAAAGTGAACTATTTCTGGCTTATATGTATCCATTTATGCTTCTCTTATTTGCCTTATTTTTCTTACTAAGCTAAATTCAGAGATGACATCTATTATACATTATGTGTATATATAATATACATTTTGACTCAATCTTAAAATAATTTACCTTAGGGTTTTGAATATATTCAGAATTTAATCTTGATGGGTTCATTAAATATATATATATATATAATTATTCAAAAGATAAATGAGTAGGTTGATAGAGGTCTGCTATTCTTTTTAGTTCTCATTCATATTATTAATTGAATTCAATGTATACAAATATATCAATACTGCTACCCAACCTCCACCACCACCAACCAAGCAGATAGCAATTAAATTTTCTTTTTATAATTTTGAAATAATTTTATAACAACAGTATTCATTGGTAAATTCATTGCTTTCAATGATAATATGATGAATTTTGTTGAGAGTAAAACTCCTGACAAGAAGTAGTCAGATTCTGCTGGAGGAAAAAAATCTTCCTGGTAGGTTAACATTTGTAAGAGGCTCTGTCATTCTTTGTGGGCAGGAAATAGATTTTTTTCCTTGTTGTGTCAACTGAAAATTTACTCCATCCTTATACACTGTCTATAGAGAATTTTTCTTGCCCTTTACATGCAGAGAGATTGTTGCCCTTTATGGCATGACTGATGAGCTTATTCATGAATTAGAGGGTCTTCTTTTCTTCTCAAGGAGTGTTAACTTGAACATCACATGGTATTGGAATTCCTTCTGTACAAATCCTGGATGCCAGCTTGATGCAGGTGGGACACTGGAGCTTGGCCTTGCTACTATAGCTATCAGTCTTGCACACCTGTGTCTACAGGGCCGCCATGCTGCCTGCCTCCTTCCTCTCCTTTGGAAAGGAAAATTTTAGTGTGCTGTAACAGAACAAACAAACATTTTGAGTAGGATATCACTTTCATTGATGAATGCCTAAAGAAGGGACCCTACCCTCTGTTTCTTTTTCCTTTCCTCCACTCTGTTTTCAGTCTCTTATTATCAGATTTCTGGTCCCAAGTTTCCATTGCAACTAGGTATTAGAAGTCACCTCCTCACCTTCCTTAGTAGTTTTTGTTTGTTTGTTTTTGTTTTGTTTGTTTGTTTCCCTGAAACATTATCTCCCTAGCTTTCAGAGAAATCTTGAAGCTGGGTATGAAGGTTAATGCCTGTAATCAGAGCTACTCAAGAGGTTGAGGAAGGAGGACCAAAAGTTAGAGGCTAGTCTCAGCATCTTTGCAAGACCCTACCTCAAAACAAAAATTAATTAATTAAGAGGGTTGGGAACATAACTTATTGATAGAGTGCTCAGTGGTAGAGAAACCCTGGGTTCGATCCCCATTACTACAAAAAAGGAAAAGAAAAGAAAGGAAAAGAAAAGGAAGGAAGGAAGGAAGGAAGGAAGGAAGGAAGGAAGGAAGGAAGGAAGGAAGGAAGGGAGGGAAGAAGGAAAGAAAGATGAAAGGAAGAAAGGAAAGAAGGAAGGAAAGAAGGAAGGAAGGAAGGAAGGAAAGAAGAAAGAGAAAGAAAGAAAGAAATTTGAGATTCTGGTTCACCTCCTCCTGTGGCATTTGCTTCCCTGACTACTCCTGTTCTGAACAGAAGTAGTTCCCCAGCATAAATTTTCAATTATTTTCTTCTCTCCCTCGTTAACTCTCTGTTACACTTTAGATCTAAAATGTGTGTTTAAAGTCTTTTGTGTTGAAGGCTTGGTCCCTAGTACAACAATGTCCAGATGTGCAGCTTTGGGGAAGCGATTAGATCATGAGGATCTGACCTTGTCAGTGTTTTACTCCATTGATAGATTCATAATTTGATGATATTAGTTGAAGATAACAGAAACTATAAGAGGTGAGTCCTAACTGGAGGAAGTATGTCACTGGCAGGGTGTATCTTGTCTCCAGCCCCTTCTTTCTCTGCTTCCATGAGGTGATCAGCCTTGCTCCACTGCACCCTTCCTGCCATGATGTTCTGCCTTATGACCAGTCCACAATCAGAAGAGCCTAGTGAGCATGGATTAAAACTTCTGAAACTATGAGCCAATATAAATCTTTCCTCTTTGTTTTTCTCAGATATTTGTCACAGCAATGAACAGCTAACTTGCATGCACTCCCTCAGAAGTCACGCCATTTCCTAGAATCAGATGTCATGCTATGAAGACCTAAAGTATAACTAGGACCTGTCTTTGGTTTCAATAATCTATCTTCAATTATTCACTGGACATTTTCACATTAACTGACTAGCAATTATTGAGGCCAATGATTGAAACAATTAATTTAGTCCCTAAACTCCTTCCCCCTCCAGATTTTCTATTTATGTCATGGAAATGGCAATCTGTTGGTCCCAAGATTTGGCATCACTTTTATGTTTGTCTAATCCTTTGTTCTCATCTCACTCCTCCCATATCTGCCCAACCATCACCAACTGCTATTCTTCCACCTCAATTCCTCTTAAAGCCCTTCTTCATTTTCTACTCCTTCCTCTAATAGACTACTAGAGGTTCTGCCTTTACTCATCTCCAGTTTCTATCCATCTTCAATTTTTCCTGTGTATCATTACATTATTTTTGTCATTCTTCTACTTAAACAACACTGAATTTCTTCCTTTATCTCAAAAATACAATCTGAACTCCTTAATTCAGCATGCTGAGTCTTCTACAATCTGACTGTGATATGATGAAGTATATATTTGGTCTTCCTCTACATTCTTGGCATATAAGTCCTACTTGGAATAGCCTAAATGATTAAGTGTCTTTTTATATGCTAAAGGGTTGACTGATGGTTGGCAGCTCCTAAGTCATCAGGATAAAGGCTGGTCACCAGAAATACCAAGAGTGGATTAGAGGGTTGGGACTTTAAGTTCCCTGTCTCAAGCTCCAAGGAGGAGAAAGGGGCTAAAGATTAAATTGATCACCAATGGCCAATGATTTAATCAACCATCGCTAATGAAGCCTCCATAAAAATCCAAAAGGACAGGGTTCAAAGACCTTCCAGATAGCTCAACACATGGAGGTTGCTAGAGGGTGGGAATGCTCAGAGAGGACATGGAAGCTCTATCCCACTTCCTGCATATCTCACTGTATGCATCTTTTCATCTATTCTTTATAATATTCTTTATAATAAGCCAATAAACATGTTTCCCTTAGTTCTCTTCTCTGAGTTACATTAGCAAACTGATTGAACCTGAGAGGAGGATGTGTGAACTTGGATTTATGGTTGCTTGTCAGAACATGGGGAAAATAATCAGAGCTTGCAAATGGCTTTGGAAAGGTGATGAATCTTGTAAACTAAGCCCTCAACCTGCAGGACAAATACAATCTCCAGGTACACAGTGTCAGAAGTGAATTGGATTGGAGAATGATGAAGTGGTATGCATTGCCACAACATTGCTTGCTTGTTGGTTGGGGGAAAAACCCCACTCACCTGGTATTAGAAGTGTGTTGCTGAGAGAAAGTATAGAAGAAATTGAGATTAATTTTATTTATATCCTTACTGACTCAATCTCTTGCCCCAGTTTTAAAGACTTGAGAATTCTAAAAAGTAAGAGTCTTATAAACTCATTTTGAATGAAAGGTTTACCTCTCATCCAGTTGGTCACAATCTGGGAGTCAGGATTATGCTCAAGTTTGCTTTTTCTTTGTCTAGTATGAGAAAATTGTATTTATTTGGGTTTGTGTCCGCGTCCTCTATTCTGTACCGTTGATCTACTGTCTATTTTGGTGCCAATACCATGCCATTTTTGTTACTATTGCTTTGTAGTATAGTTGAAGTTCTGGTATTGCAATACCCCCTGCTTCCCTTTTCCTGCTAAGGATTGCTTTAGCTATTCTGGGTTTCTTATTCTTCCAGATGAATTTCATGGTTGCTTGCTCTATTTCTGTGATGTATGTCATTGGGATTTTAATTGGAATTGCATTGAATCTGTATAGCACTTTTGGTAGTATGGCCATTTTGACAATATTAGTTCTGCCTATCCAAGAACATGGGAGATCTTTCCATTTTCTAAGGTTTTCTTTAATTTCTCTCTTTAGTGTTCTGTAGTTCTCATTGTAGAGGTCTTTCACCTCTTGTTAGATTGATTCCCAAGTATTTTATTTTTTTCAAGGCTATTGTGAATGGGGTAGTTTTCTTAACTTTCTTTTTCTGAAGAGTCATCACTTATGTATAAAAATACATTAGATTTATGAGCATTGATCTTATATCCTGCTACTTTACTGAATTCACTTATGAGTTCTAAAAGTTTTCTGGTGGAATTTCCTGGTTCCTCTAAATATATAATCATGTCATCAGCAAATAAGGATAGTTTGAGTTCTTCTTTTCCTATTCATATCTCTTTAATTTCTTTGGTCTGTCTAATTGCTCTGGCTAGAGTTTCAAGGACAATGTTGAATAGAAGTGGTGAAAGAGGGCATTCCTGCCTTGTTCCAGTTTTTAGGGAGAATGCTTTCAGTTTTTCACCATTTAGAATGATATTGGCCATGGGCTTAGCATATATGGCCTTTACAATGTTAAGGAATGTTCCCGCAATCCCTATTTTTTCTAGTGTTTTGAGCATGAAGGGGTGCTGTATTTTATCAAATGCTTTTTCTGCATCTATCAAAATAATCATGTGATTCTTGACTTTAAGTTAATTGTCAAAATGGCCATACTACCAAAAGTGGTATACAGATTCAATGCACTTCTAATTAAAATCCCAATGATGTACCTTACAGAAATAGAGCAAGCAATCATGAAATTCATCTGGAAGAATAAGAAACCCAGAATAGCTAAAACAATCCTTAGCAGGAAGAGTGAAGCAGGGGTATCGCAATACCAGAACTTCAACTATACTACAAAGCAATAGTAACAAAAATGGCATGGTATTGGCACCAAAATAGACAGTAGATCAACAGTACAGAATAGAGGATGCGGACACAACCCAAATAAAAACAAATATGCAATGGAGAAAAGATAGCCTCTTCAACAAATGGTGCTAGGAAAACTGGAAATCCATATGCAACAGAATGAAACTAAACCCCTATCTCTTACCCTGCACAAAACTAACCTCAAAATGAATGAAGGACCTTGGAACCAGACCAGAGACCCTGCACCTTATAGAAGAAAAAATAGGTCCAAATCTTCAACATGTTGGCTTAGGATCTGACTTCCGTAACGGGACTCCTATAGCACAAGAAATTAAAGCAAGAATCAATAACTGGGATAGATTCAAACTAAAAACCTTTCTTTCAGCAAAGGAAACTATCAGCAATGTGAAGAGAGAGCCTACAGAGTGGGAGAAAATCTTTGCCACTCATACTTCAGATAGAGCACTAATTTCCAGAATATATAAAGAACTCAAAAAACTCTACACCAAGAATACAAATAACCCAATCAACAAATGGGCTAAGGAAATGAACAGACAGTTCACAGAAGAAGATCTATAAGCAATCAACAGATATATGAAAAAATGTTCAATATCTCTAGTAATAAGAGAAATGCAGGGCTGGGGAGATAGCTCAGTTGGTAGAGTGCTTGCCTTGTAAGCACAAGGCCCTGGGTTCAATCCCTAGCACCACAAAAAAAAAAAAAAAAAAAAAAAGAGAGAGAGAAATGCAAATCAAAACTACCCTAAGATTCCATCTCGCCCCAATTAGAATGACGATCATCAAGAATACAAGCAACAATAGGTGTTGGCGAGGATGTGGGGAAAAAGGAACACTCATACATTGCTGGTGGGGTTGCAAATTAGTGCAGCCACTCTGGAAAGCAGTATGGAGATTCCTTAGAAAACTTGGAATGAAACCACCATTTGAACAGCTATACCACTCCTTGGCCTATACCCAAAGGACTTAAAATCAGCATGCTACAGTGATGCAGTCACATCAATGTTCATAGCTGCTCAATTCACAATAGTCAGATTGTTGAACCAACCTAGATGCCCTTCAATGAATGAATGGATAAAGAAACTGTGGTATATAAATACAATGGAATATTACTCAATCATAAGGAATAATAAAATTATGGCATTTGCAGGCAAATGGACGAAACTGGAGAATATCATGCTAAGTGAGATAAGCCAATCTCAAAAAACCAAAGGACAAATAATCTCACTGATAAGTGGATGATGACTCATAATGGGGGGTGGGAGGGAGGCAAGATTGGAGGAAGGAGGGACTGTATATAGGGAAAAGAAAGGTGGGAGGGGTGGGAGGAAGGAAAAAATAACAGAATGAATCAAACACCATTACCCTATGATGTAAATGTATAATTATATAAATGGTATGCCTCTACTCCATGTACAAACAGAGAAACAAGATGTATCCCATTTGTTTACAATAAAAATAAATTTAAAAAAAGAATTGGTACCAAGAATCATTTAGAATATTATGAGGTTTTATTTCCTTTTTTGAATTATGTGTTGTTTTTTCACATTCAATTTCTTTACTGTCTCCTGCCCAAAATAATAATTAATTTTAAAGGGAAGTGTTTGGGGAAATCTGATATGCACAAGCAACTTGCAAAAAATTTATTTAAACCTAATTGAACTTCTGAGCTATCACAATATCCCTTTAGAGAACATTCAAGGGGAAGAAGTTCAATACCATGGGTTTTCTATATAAAAATCTCAATAAAGGGAATAAAAAAAATATCTGGAGAAAAGACAAATGCAAGGAGAATAGGCCAATCAAAATGAGTTTTTCTTCTCTAAATCAACATAGTAATGTTTCTTTCTTTGCTCTAACCCACAGGATCTAAAATTCAGATCAATGTCCATTTTATTGGAAGTCTATCTATTTGAGGCTGTAGGCTGTCTTGGGAGATTTTCTGGTTGATCCTCTTGCCTTCAGGTGAGACTATCTCTAAACTAGCTTAGACAGATGAGTATTATAATTATGATGATTTTTAGCAAAAGCAATCCCAAGACCTTCTTCCTTACTTCATTTCTTTGATAAGGAACTCTGGTTATTTAGTTATTTATTCACAGTAAAACATTTATCTGAATCCTTCAGCCTGGATGTAGCAGAATACTTAGAATGATGCACAATATACTGCAACTAAGAAGGAGTGAAGAGGGTTAAATGCCTTCTCTCTTTTTCCTGGTTTCTTAGTCTTTACAATCCTCTGTTTTCAAATTATATAATAGTAGGAATTCAGATGTGAATGACTCTTTAAAATGTCTCCAAAATTCTCAACTTGGACTTCTCAAATAGAACTCCAAAGGAGTTTGGCCATGATGGCACACGGCTGTAATTCCAGTAGCTTGCGAGTCTGAAGAAGGAGGATCACACGTTCAGAGCCAGCCTCAACAAAAGTGAGGCCCTAAGCAACTAAGCAAGACCCTGTCTCAAAACAAAACATAAAAAACAGCTGGGAATGTGATCAGTGGTTAAGTGCCCCTGGGTTCAATCCCCAGTACCAAAAGGAAAAAACAAAACAAAACAAAAAACAAACAACAACAACAACAAAAAAACACCCAAACTCCAATAATGTGCTAAATGGCTATATAGCAGTAGCAGCAAATCATAGTGTTTTGTGAGAAGTGTGATAAGATAAAGAAAATGTGCACAAAGCCAATGTTCTCAGATGAATGTATGCACTCTGGCAGCTACCAAGGTAGAACTAGCGACATCCAAAAAAGAGCCAGCAAAAATGATAATCACCAGTGAAAGGAATTCACTTTCCTTGGCCAGATGAATTCATTGAGGCCTGCATGGCATGAGAAACATAGTTTAAGAAGTCATTAAGCAGCCAATGATAATGCTTGGTCTGTTTATTCTCAGATAGTAATAGAGCAAATTATGGCCTGACCATTTTGAAAGATTTCAAAGCTTAAGAAATAAAAACTTAAATGAAGAATGATTGAGAAATATTATCTTTTTTGCTCTTGCTCACCTCTAAAAATAGGTTCTATGTTAGTTGAAAAAGGGTAAGAAACCCACACTTATAAACATACATCAGTATTTGTTTTGTAAAGTCAACAAATCATTCCTTCTAGTGAACTGAGTTTTCTCAACTACAAAGGATGGACATGAATTAGATGGCATGCAACATGAAAGACTGTCAAAAAATTTTCATTATCCAAGAAGTTCAAACAAGTGACTTATTAGATATATTTTACCATTTTTTCTTAGTTTAATTTAAAATAGTTTAGAAGAAAGAGTAGTTTTACAAACTTCATATATTGCCCAGAATATTATAGAAAATGTAATATGGATGAACTAAACCATATTCCATGATCTAAGCATTTGAGAATATTTGTTCTAAAAAGTACCAAAAAGGTCACAGATTTTTGCATGTTTGAAGACTAAGGGCACAAAACATAAAATTAAAAGCTGTAATTTAATTTTTTCTGACTTTTTTCACCTTCACAATTAGGAGTTAATGAATGGAGAAGAATAAAGGAGTTTGTGATGAATAAAAATTATTTAAAAACTACTTGTAAATGATGACTTATTTTTGAATCTATTGTGTGCTATACTCTCTCATCTTCAAATTAATTGCTCTAAATATGCACCTGTCAGTACTTCCAGTGCTGAAATCCAGAATTCTTTTTTTTTCTGGTTAACAGAAAAAACTTAATAAAGAGTATACAGAGGAGTTCCTATATGCCACTGAACTCTCCATTTCACCATGACCTCACTCCTGACAATATCTTTCATTATTAATGTCTTGCACTAATGTGTTATATTTGTTATAATTTACCCAATATTGAAACGTTATTAAATTCTATAAATCACACAAACAAAAAAAAGTTTGCTTTTTCTGAACATGAATAGAGCAATTTTCTAGGTATGAAGTATGGGCAAGGAGGAAATTATTTCTGGTATTAAGAAAATTTTAGTCAGTGCCTGCACTGAGAATGTGGTAAAGAAGCTTTAGCTTCCCCACAGACACTAATTAACCTGGATCCAACTTTCTCTAAAGTACCTGAACATAAATGGATACTGGATGTTTTTTTCTAGCTTATGCGAATGTAGTCTCTTCCACCTCCTAGACGGAATGAAGTATGTAAACCCCCTACCTTCTAGGTTGTACTGGAGCAGTGACAACCAATTAACATTTCTTATTTGCATATTTGTTTTTGAGACTATAAAGTATGGCAATCACACTAAAAAATTATAAACTAAAATGATGTTCCATACATATAGGATTGTCCAACATTTTGCTTGTTGAATCTTTTATTAATTATTAGGATGAATAAAAGACCCTACTGTGTAATATGAAGCCAAAAAGACAATAGTGTGACAACTGTTAACTCATTGTTTTCTCTTTCCTGAGACATTCTGTATATTGTGTGGATTAAAAGTTGACATTCATGTCATAGAATAAATATTAAAATTCAACATAAATATAAATGAGTTAGTAAGCTTTTCATTGCTGGTACAAATACCTGAGAAAAACAACTTAGAAGAGGAAAGGTTTATTTTAACCCAAGGTTTCAGAGATTTCAGTCTACGGTTGGCAAGTTCCATTACTCTGGGCCTGAGGTGAGGCAGAACACCATGGAAGAAGGGCATGGTGGAGGAAAACTGCTCAAGTAATGGCAGGTGGAAAAAAGAGAGAGGGGAAGGAGTTAACGACAAGATATGCCCATCCATGGCATGCTCCCTCTTAAATACTACCTCCAACTAGGCTCCTCTTCCTACAGTTTCTATCACCTTCCAGTAATGCTTCCATCATTTTCTGAATCTATCAATGAATCGATCCACTGATGAGGTCAGAGTCTTCACGATGTAGTCACTTCCTAAAAGCCCCACCTCTGGACATTGCTGCATTGGAGACCGAGCCTATAACATATGAGTCTTTGGGGGACATTTCAGATCCAAACCATAACAACAAAGAACCATTTTTAAGGGAATGGAGAAAATGCAGTGGAATTAATGAAAAAGTTAAGAATTTGATATTGAATTGAATTTGCCAACAAAAGAAAAGAACAAAGAATTGTCTGCACATAGTGTTTAAGAGAGGAAAATTCTATAAAGAGATTTTGGAGGACATCTGAATTAAACATCCTCATTTTTCTTTTGAATAGCTTTATTGAGGTATATTTCATACATCCATAAAATTCATTCTTTTAAAATGTTCAGTTTAGTGGTTTTAAGTATATTCACAGAATTAAGCAGCCATCATGAGAATTAACTACAGATAATTTTACTTACCCAAAAGAGATAACCATTAGCTCCTGCAATCATTAGCAACCATTAGCTCCTGACCACCACTAGTATATGTTATGCATCTACAGATTTTTCTGTTTGGACATTTCATATACAGAATCATACGACATCTTTTGTGGCTGGGTTCTTTCATTTTGCATGTTCTCAAGGCTCATCCACGTTGTAGCATGTGTCATTACTTTTTATGGATACATAATACCTCATTGTGTGGATACGACACATTTTGTTTATTAATCAGCTGGTGGGCATTTGGGTAGTTCCTACTTCTTGGCAATGGATAACGCTGCTATGAACATTTGTTTCATCATGGACATATGTTTTCATTTCTCTTGGATATATATCTAGGAATAGAACTGTTGGTTCATATGGTAACTTGATGTTTAAAAATTTGAGGGACTGCCAAACTCTTTCCAAAGTGGCTGCATCATTTTGCATTCCTACCAGCAATACATGAGGGTTCCAATCATAGCCTCACTAACATTTGTTATTGTCTTTTTTATTTTAGCTGCCCTAGTAGTTGTAAAGTAAAATTTTTATGATAGGTTTGATCTTCCTTATTTAGGTAACTAAAGCCCTGAGTCTCATATGTTATGTCCTAGTTAGTCATGAGTAAAAAATGAACTACAGAATTGTGTTGTTTTAGAGAAAGATATGCAAGGATAACAACTGTTATTGCTGGTCCCTCAGAAGGTATGGAATTAGGGAAGGAAATGGGGAAGACATTAACTTTTTTCTTTTATATTCACCTACTGATAAAACGGGCATTGTCTACATATGTATTACTTTAATAAAACAAATATCAAATAAAAATATCAAAAAGCAAAATGAGATCATCTAAGTCTTTTGATTCCCAGTTCTTTTGTTAACCCTTTGGGGGTTTAGGTTAAAGTCTTTCTGTGCATAAGGATTATATATACATATATAAAGATACATAAATGTATTATATAATAACTGGATTAAATAATACATTAAAAATATTATACATGTATAAAATATATAAAGTACTAGCAAAGTGAAACTTGGCCAAATAAAATCTGAATATTCTGTGTAACACTGGCTAATGATTTGCTAGAAAGTTTGAGTAAAGGTGTTTTTAGATTATGGATCAGTTGCATGGAAGAAATTATTTTTGTATGTGATTAAAATGCAATCAAGATACAGAGGGTCATACCTTCCTTACAATTTTTGAACATGGTATAATAAATAGACTTAGGACTTGATAAACACTGAGTTGTGCCATTTGGTAGATCCGCTGGCATGTTGGTATTTTAGGGGCTAATTTTTCTGATCTTGTGCAACAATCTATAGAATATCATTCATACTTGTTTAGCAATTCACAAACGTCTATTTAGTCATTCTTCCAACACAAGGAACACAATAGGTTTATGTAAGGTCAAACACTTAATGGCAATACCCATATGTGGATTAATTACAGGCCTTCAAGTGAATAAAATTTGTGAATTTTTTAAAAAGTGAAGCCCAATGCTTCTCCCATATATTCTCTCAAAACCTTTTTGATATAATGTTTTATATACCCAGATGGCACTATAATATACAGAAAGTGTGGCAGACACAATTCACTTTTCATAATTTCATGTTCTAGGGACTATGTTGTATTCCTTTACAGTTTGAACAAAACCATTCAGTAGTTTTAGCAGAGCTAAAGTAAGGAGGTGAAGAGCAAGCAACATGTAGAACTGGGTCTTTAAAGTCTCTCAATACAGTTATTACAACTAATCACCTATAAACTGTAAGAATTATATAGAAAATTGAAAGCTTGATAATAAATACTGCAGAAAAGATCAAACTCAAGAAAGACAAAAATCCAAGACATGAGTGATAGTAAGAGTTTCTCCATGCTTATTCTGTAACACCACTATTCTTCATTGTGAAAGAATTCAGTCCATAGGAAATCAACAAAAGTGAGTAGCACTTTATGAGGAGTTTGGCTACATGTTGGGACAGATAGGATCAGATCTCAAAAGGATAACAATAAATGCAAATTCCAGAGACAAGAATCTACAATCAGCAATGTGCCTTTGCATGCCCCAGAACTTCAGACCTTTGGAATGAAGGATAAGAATTAACCAATCATCATAACAAGAATGTATAAAGGCAGCAAACTTCCCCCTTAAAAAAACTGGTTCGAAGACACTGAATGATCTATAGCTTGGCGTGTCCTCAGTACTAGTTATGCTTTCTAAGGAACTGAATTTGTAAATATACTTGAGATGAAAAGTATGTTCCTCTGGACAGCATCCCAGAAAAGCAAGCAGGGAAGACAATTTAATTCAGTAATCAATTGAATCTTACTATATATGTTTTAGAGTCTCATAATTTAGAGACCACTATTCTAATGTAATGGAAGAATCTATTTTTTAAATCAAGGTGGAAAAAAACCCCACTATACCCAGAATTTATAAAACATGCTTAGCTTTATTATTCCTCCATTACTAAGCAACTAATAGTATATTTTCAGAATGGCAGAGATGAGGTAGAGTCAAATAAACACAGAAAAAATTAAAATATACTACAAAGTCACTTACTTTTTTACTTTCTCCTAAGTAACCCCACCCATATCAATCATATCCATCATCAGAAAGTGTTTTTATTTTTAAAAATACACATTTTTTTTTCTCATTGCCTAGCTTATAGTACTTTGACTACTTATACTTTTTCTTAGTAACTTAATTTCTTATTAACTAACTTTATGTCAGATGCCAGGGACCAGCTTGACTTAACTCATCTCATTCAGAAGCAGATTCAGGTTTTTCAGAGACAGAAGCTTACAATACTTGGGAGACTTCTTTAAAGAAGAAAAACACAAATTACACAGGTGCAAAATTATGTAAAAAAATAGAAAGATAATACAAATCCAAATATGTTAGAAAAAAGTAAATATTGGTAAATTCCATGCTATTGCAAACTTCTGAGACTATTACATAATATTTTAATTAACTAAATGCCTAGCATATCCTTACAATACTTTTCGTCTACAGTTTTTGATAGCATGCTCTTTATACAACAGCTATTTTGTAATATTATCTATAATGAGTGTAGAAAAACACTTCAGTCTTTCTTAAAGTAGAGTTGATCAAAATTTGTTTAGCATATTGATGTTTTGGATGTATAAGTCATTTCAACCACACACAAGCAAAATTGCTGTTTTTAGTACTCTTACAGGTTTGTGCCCATACAAAAGTTTCTGATCAATTCTATTTCATACAATTTGCATCACAACTTTTAAAAAAATTATAGGGGGTGTTGATGATTGTGGATGCTGCATCATCCTATACATTATAACTGGAGAGCTATATTTACAGCTTCGGTGCAAATGGAAACTTCTGTTCACAATTATCTACATACGATGATTGGGAGAACTTTCCATAGTCTAACTTAAGACCTTTCAAACATACTTCTCCACCACACCTACACAGTCTTGGTAAGAGGTGCAACAGGACCCACTTATGATGTATACATATTAGTTTTGCACCTAATGTCATGGCACTGGGTGGCTCAGCATAGTGGGTGGTATTCCTGGTATTATGAAGCTATTATTTCACCAGGAAATCTAGCTATAACTTAACTAATCATAAAAATGATTGCAAACCACATAAACAAGTCAGTCCTCCACATCTGCAAATTCTACATCTACTGATTTAACCAAGAATGGAAAATTTTTTTTTTTTTTTTTTTTTTTTTTTTTGGTGCTGGGGATTGAACACAGGGCCTTGTGCATGCGAGGCAAGCACTCTACCAACTGAGCTATATCCCCAGCCCAATATTTTTTAATTGTATCTATTTTAAACATGTACAGGCTCTTTTTCTTGTCATTAATGCCTAAACAATGTAGTAGAACCATGATTTACATAGAATTTACAGTGTCTTAAGTGTAAGTTATCTACAGGTGATTTAAAGTATACAGGAGTATGAAAGTAGGTGATGCCAATACTACATCATTTTATATATGAGACTTCAGCATCTGCAGATTTGGGTATCCTCAAGGGTATTGGACTAGATATGAGTCTCAGATACCAAGGGAAAACTATTTATTCCATGAAACCTAAATTAAATGTATTACCAACTGAATTTCCCCTTATCTAGAACCTTAAATACTTACATCTTCTCCACCATCATCAAACATAAAGGCAAGTACTAGAGAGGGGAAGTCAAAGGGATAAGAGACCACTATTAGTTGACATTGGCCTTAGCATCTTCCCTTAACACACTTTACAAAAACATATGACATTGGAACATACTGTGAAGGTCTCTCCCCAAGACTTGGTAAGATCTGGGCAGAAAGAGGGGCTTGAATTTTCCACATCACCAGCTTCAATTTTTCTGCTCCTGATCTCATCTGATCTCACTTGTGTGAGGGTATCTACATTGAGAGGCACTCATGTCTCCACACAAACATAAGTCATGTGATCTAAAAGGAATTCAGGCTGCCATACACATATGCACACACTTTCACCTTTTGTTATAGCAAATAAACTTAAAAATTGGAGTTATATTCCTGAGTCTGCAGGAATCCTCAATAAAACAGTGTAGAGACAGTTAAGGGAAATTACCTACTTGAGAGAAAAAGGAACAAATGCCATGGAAGTGAAAGTCAGGCTCAATCTGACGGCAAGAATGATCTGCAGGTTCACTGGCCAGCTGGTCCAGCGTATTCGCCCAGAGCTGCTGTCACCAGTGTGTGGCAGGTGGAACCTGGAGGAAGAGGCCTCAAATGGGGAAATGGAAAACACCAAAGATCAACTGTCCTATCTTGACAGTTAATACCCAGCACAGTTCTTGCTAGGTGCTCTAAAATAATCTAAAGAATCTGAGGGCCCCCCAGCAAGTTGGATTTGTACAACTAGAAATAAAACAGACAATGTTAGAAAAGTGTTTGAGCTCTTGAGACAAAATTTGACCAGATTAGATCAAGACATATTTGTACCTAAAGGCAGAGGAGTGATGAGGTGACTTCTTAAGGTATTAATCACCAGATTAATGATATGAGAGAAGGATGAAAATATATTCTAGGCATAGACAAATGTAGACTTAAGGACAATTCTTTTAACACTCTTTAGAAATCATATAGACCATTTAAAGTCCTGCAATGTGTAAAACATTATAGTTTTCCCACTTTTGGAAACAGAAAAGAAGCTGTACAAATTTTAAATGTGTCCAGGGTGGGGGAACAGAAGAATCACCATAATATTATTCTCCAATATTTCCTATTTCCTAATAAGTTTTTCTTGAGTAATTTCCATGTGAATAGGTATAAAACAGAATTTTGCAAGTAAGCTTAAGTAATTTTAAAAATCTGAAATCATAGCAGGCAATTAAGCTAAAGAAAAAACCAAAACTTTTTATCCATCTCTAGATAAATATTACAACTTTATGATCCTTGGAACACTGAGAGAAACATCATAGAACTTCAACTATACATAGTACTTTCTTTTCCGAGGCTGTTTAAATCTTCTGGCAGACAATGTCTCCCCTTCCTTTTAGTTTGCCTTTGTGAATGTGACTCTCCAGACAAGGTTCTCACATTCATTGTTCCAGTGATGTCACATCTTCCATGGCAACACTTAGCCACTCTTTTGTAAATAGGCTCAAGTAATTCTTGGTTGCCTTTCATTTTTTAAGAAAACTACTTTATGAGTCCTTAAAATTTCAGATATTGTATCTGTTGATTTTCACACAAAATTAAGTGCACTATTGAGTGAAATATTAAAAATTTTTTTTTTTTCTTTTGCAAAGGTGGGGATCAAATCCAGAGCCTCACACATGCTAAGCAAGCACTCTACCACTGAGCTGCATCACTAGACCAGGGAGTGATATTTTAAAGTATGAACACAAAATGAAATTGAGATGAGACTTATAAGGTCAGATAGCAGGCTAGAGATTTTGGAAATCAGTGCCAAGATTATGTAATGTGCTCTTTCTTCCAGTCCTTCACATTGCATGAACATGGTCCACCTGCAGAGGTAAACAGCACCAGTGGCTTTGGAAAGAAACAGCTTTCAAATAATGACATTATTTTAAGAAAGAGGATCTGAAACTACAACCATGTAAAAATATATTTACCTATTGACAGAACTAGGAAGTAATGTGCAAAATGAAAAGAACCAGAGTGCTTCTGGAGTGAGAGAGTGATTCAGTGTTTCAGAAAAGTTTTTAATCTTCTCCTTCTCCCTGCATCTCAGTAATAAGGATTTGAAAATGGGTATATCATCTGGTTGGAAAAGGAGAGGCAAGTAGTCTGATTGCTGGTAGAGATGCTTCCTGACTGTGACTTCTCAGTAGGTCACTCTTCTTGGGAAGCCCACAAGATAGTGGCTAAATCCTCAAAGGAAGTTATACCTGGGAATTCCTATAGCTCACTCAGAGGGAAGTAGTAATAGAAATAATTTTATACTTAATAGCTCTCAAGACAAAGGGTTAGAAACTAAACAGCTGAGTTGTTTTTCCCAAATGGCTCTAGCGATTTCTTTTACTTGGTAGCTGTAAAAGAGACTGAGTCTGTTACTAGGTACAGTCACCTCCAACAGAGGACACGTGGGCCTTAATGCCTAGTTCTACAGAACCATCTATAAACTCACAGACTTTGCAAACCTTTGGTAAAATAATAAGTGATGAATTACATTATTTTTAAAGGCTAGAAAAGGGAGCAGCATGAAGAAACAAATATGGTATTGTACCACCTTACTAAATTGTGTCTAGTTCTAAACTTAAGAAAACAACAGTGCTGTTTCATCTAAATAATTGTATTAATCAAGAGTAAAAACTTGGGGCAAGAGAATGATAATCTGAGTTAAAACATACTTCATGAATTATAGAAATTTGACAGCCCTAAATAGTCAAAACTGCATTTATGGTTTGCCTCCCAAGACTCGTCTGCTTCTGGAAAACTCATGATGATTTTATCTCCTGTTAAGGTGATCTACTTAAGGCAGCAATACCTTTGAATGTCCTTACTTTCTTTCTCATATACTTTCTGTCTTGTCTTTCTCTTTCTGTCCTCTGGTTTTCTTTCCCTCCTTCTTGTCCTTCCTATTTATTTGTTATTTATCTGCCTCTTTATCTGCCTATGATCATTTCCCCAAATTAATCACTTCTTTGAAGAACCAGAAAGAAAAATGGGTCCTTGCTATGGCTATGTCAGTGTGCCAGGTCTATGACAGGGAGAAACTATAATTACTGAGGTTTCTCAGATCCGCTGTCACCCTGTATTGACTCTGGTGGAGACTAGATCTCCCAAGGGAGGATGCTAGGGAAGGATTCCTTCACAAAACCACATAGAAAGTCCAATGCATAAAATAACTTGAGTTCCTTGTGAGAAAAGTATCACATAAATAAAAGACAGGAATTTCTTTTAGCATCTTTGATATTCAGTATTCCAGTTTTAACCATCTACTTCCTTTCCCTTTTATTTCAGTTGTTATAAAATGAAATGGCTAAAGAAATCAAAAATGATTTATGCAACCTTCAAACACTGTGTCTCATTTTTCTATACTCTAATTTTTGTGTTAAAGAGATAAACTAGTTCAACAAAGGGTAAGAGATTTTTGAGATTGGTAAACTGAAAGTTTGGAAGAAATCTTAGGGAAGGAATTATAGGAAAAGTCCTCAGAAAAGAAAAAAAATAAGAAAAAAATTAGGTGAGAAAATAAATGATTCATGGGGCAAGAAAAAGGAAAGTAGCTGAAAAAAAGAAATAAGGAGATGATGACAAAGAAATTGAGGGCAGATTTCCATTGGGAAAGTCCTAGGAAAAAGTTATTTGTGACATGATCCTCAAAAAGCAATATCTTAGTCAACAGAGTCTCTTACTTTAGAGTTATTGTGTTGTAACATGAAATATTCTTTCAAAGAGTGAAAATTTGCTTTTCCTTGGGATAACAACTTAAGGCTGGTTAATAAAAAGAATAATGTTAATAGCTTTTTATTTTCCACTAAAAATATTAATTTTATGACCAAACTCTGTTTCAAAAACAAAAAGCTCAAATTATTCAAATACCACTGCTAATGGTTAACTTTTTTAAAAAAGGGGAGACTTTTGCCAGATATATCTTAAATGGATAGAATGTAAAAGAAGTCAGGAAAGTAAAACTTACAAAATAAAAACAAGGTGTGTTTTAGAAGTAGAGAACAGAAAACAGTAACACTTTCCAAAACCAAACCAAAACAAAACCTTCTTTGAAAAGAACTGAAATCCAGTAAAGCACAGATTTGGAAAATGAGCAAATGAAATGAATTCTCAAGAACAGAGAGGAGATACTCTTAGAATTTTGTTGTGTCGTTTCTAGAAAGTTCCATTTTGAATGGCAGTATCTAAAGTATATTATTCTTTATTGATTTACTAGAATTAAAGGTTAAAGGTGGTCTGATGAAAACACATTAGCACATCTTAATGACTATCATCAGCAATACTGCAATTCTTTTCTGAAGCAGAAAGGGAACCAGTGAGATTTGTAAAGTAGGCCTATGGGGTTTCTTATGGTCATAATTGAATTCTGAAATGTCAAAATATGATATCCAAACATGTGCTGCTTAGAAAGCATAGCTTGGAGAGACAGTCAGTATTCTGAGTTTTTTTTTTTTTTTTTATGTCCAATTTAAATAATGTTGGAGAAAATAATCCTGTGTGGTTTTAGCAAATTCCTCAACCTTTGAGGCTTGTTTTCTCAACTATAAAACATGAATTAAAATACCTATCTCATCGGGTAGTTGTTTAAAACAAATGAAATAATGTTTGTGAAGCACTTAAGAAAGTGCCTAGCACATAGAAATGGCTTCACTGAATAGCAACAACAGTGTGTGAATAACCAGATCTAACCTACCCCTGCCTCATGGAACTGTTCCCTGAGAATAGCTTTTGGACAGATGCCTACTCTACATCAGGGAGAGAATCCTGGAGAGTAGAGCCAGGGTGTTGCTGTGACCATGGAAGATCTGATTAGAGTAGAACAGTAGAAGCAGCAGTACTTATGTAGGAGCAAGAATAGGATGGAAAAGAAAAATCATAATGAATATTTTCAGAATTCATAACTGTATTTTTACTAAAGGTTTCAGGCAATTTTTAAAACTGGAAGGAAAATGGAAAGAGATAATTTATGTAATCTCATTTCATACATGAAAAAACTGAGGACTGATGAAATACTTTTAAAAATCATGCAGTTAGTGACAGCCATGGGTCTCAATGGCTGACTTCTACTCCAGTGCTTGTTTATTTCCATGACTTGACACCCTGTGTAACCTAAGTTACACGAGTCTTCGTGAGAGAGGTTTAGAAATGTACAAAGGAATGTTTGCTATATGAAAGGCACAGGAGGGGAAGCAGAAGACTGGGAGGTAGGAAGAGTTCATGTAAACCCTAGTTCATTTCTTTCTTTCTGCTGTGTGTGTGTGTGTGTGTGTGTGTGTGTGTGTGTGTGTTATGTTGCTAGAGATGGAACCTAGGGTCTTACACATACTTGACAAATACTATCACTGAACATCACCCCCAGTTTGAGTTCATTTTTTTAGTGCTCTCTTATGTTAATGGAAAGTCAAGAGCATAGTAAAAATATTTCAAAGGAGGGATCATAGTAATAGCAGACTTACAAGAGATGTGCACTTGACATATATAATGGACTTAAGGAATAACATTATAATGATCTTAGTGCAAATGATGGGCATAAAATTCAGAAAGAATTTAATACCCCCAAACACTTGAAGATAACCACCGAAAACACCTCCAAAATATTAAGCAATAGGAATTTTTTACAATTTTAGAACCACAAATGTAAGCAGTTTTATAGAAGAACTAATAAAACTTCATTTCTTTTTGTTTGCTTGAAATTAACTTCTAATATTTGTCATTATACAAAAGGAACATGTGATTATAATGTGTTTACACACTATTTAATATTATTTTTCCTTTAAGCTTTTTTCATATGTTGATTTTCATGAGTCAGCCCAATAATGTACACTTGTTAATTTTAATGATTAGTCCATCATATTGTTAGAGTACAATTAATGTATTTACCTTGTCCCTTTTTTCCTGCTTTCTACCATCGTTTAGAATTTTGTGTAAATGTCCTCCATGCCAAGGCCACCTTTGGAGTTATTTCCTTGAACTCTATTCTGCAATGCAGAATTACTAGGTCAAAACAATGTGAGTAACAATAGGTATTATTGTGTTCTTTCTATGTACATTTGGCTCTCCAGATGTTATCACTGTTATCCTACAGACAGTCCTGTGAGGTATTTATTATTTTTATCCTATGTTACCTATAAGCAGATTGACACTAAGAGAAGATGAACAATTTACCTGTAGTGATGGAGAAAGGAAGTGCGAAAGCTAGATTTAGAACCTAGTTCCACATAACTCCAAAGACCATGATCATTACAAAATATTGGTAGTTCTTAAACATTGCAAACTCAGGACTCTTTTACACATTTAAAAATTACTGAAGGGGGAAGAAACTAGAGAATGAAAATGAAAATTCAAACTAAGAGATCATATTTAATACTGGAAATGAACAATTGGAATTTGAAATTGAAACACAATACCATTTATATTACACAAAAGCAATGAACTTGTTTGGTAGAAATTTGACAAAATCGGTACAAGGTTTATATTGAGGAAAACTGCAAAACTCTGATGAGATGCAGGAAGACCCAGATAAATGGAGAGATACTCCATATACATGAATAGGAAGACTCAATATTGTCAAGTCATCAGTTCCTCCCAACTTGATCTATAGCCTTAATGTAATCCCACTCAAAACAAATTTATTTTGTAGAAATCAACAACTGATTCCAAGTTGGTATCAAAAGGCAAAAGACACAAAATAGCCAATATGGTGCCGAAGCACAAAACTGAAGAACTGACACTACTTGACTTCAAGATCTACTATAAAGCTAAAGTGATTAGGACAGTGTGGTACTGTTAAAAGAATTTGACAGATCAATGGAACAGAATAAAGAACCCAGAAATAGATTCATACAAATATTGTCAACTGATTCTTTGACAAAAGAGCAAAGGTAATACAATGGGAAAAAAAAACAAAACAGTCTTTTCAACAAATGTCCTAGAACTAGACATTTACATGCAAAACAAGTGAATCTAGATGCAGACCTTAAACCCTTCACAAAAATTAACTCAAAACAGATCATAGACCTAATGTAAATGTAAAATTATAAAACTCCTAGAAGATAACAAAAGGGAAAATCTAAGTGACCTTGTGTTTGGCAATGACTTTTTAGATACAATGCCAAAAGCATGATTCATGAAGGAAAAAATACGTAAGCTGGACTTCATTAAAATTGAAACTGCTCTGTCAAAGATAATTGTTAAGAGAATGAAAAGGGAAAATCACAGACTAGAAGAAAATCTTTACAAAACACATATCTGATAATAGATTGGCATCCAAAAAATATAAAGAACTCCTAAAACTCAACACAATATGAAAAGAAATTCCACATCATATGTTAGGGAATCATAAATTCAAACAATGATATATCACTATACTCCTATTAGAACATATATTCCAAAACACTGACACCACCAAATACTGGTAAAGATGTAAAGCAACAGGAACTCTCATTTATTGCAGGAAGAAGTGCAAAACACTACATTCACTATGGCAGACAATTTGGCAGTGTCCTACAAAACTAAATATACTTTACCTTGCAATCCAGTGATGATGCTTTTTGGTATTTACCCAAATGCATTGAAAACTTATGTCGACACAAATACCTGCCCATGAATTTTACAGCAGCTTCGTTCATAACTGCCCAAACTTGCAAGCAACCAAGATATTTTTCAATTAGTGAATAAGAAGTTCAGTGGGAGGGAGGAAAGAATGAATAGGTGGAGCCCAGGAGAATTTTAGGGTGGTATAACTACTCTGTATAATTCTTTCATGGTAACCACATGTCATTATATATTTATCAAAACACATAAAATGGACATGACAAAGAGTGAAATAAGTTTGCTTAATAATATTGTATAAATATTGGTTCATCAATTATAACAAGCGTACCTTGATAATACAACATGTTAACACACAAGTATTATATATATATATGAAACACTGTGTACATGTGTGTACATGCATGTGCACATAGGGAATGGTAAAGAGACTTATAGTTATTTTGTACCTTTTCCTCAATTTTTCTGTACATATAAAATTACTCAAAAAATAAGATCTTTTAGTTTTTAAAAAAGAAAATGTTATAGTCAATAACAAATAATTACTGTGAAACTTAAAGAATATTTGTTATATCTAGCAATACTTACCATATTAGAAATATTTTTTGAAAATAAGTATTAAAAGTTTATTAAACAGTAACACAAATAGCATTTTTGTGAAATAGAACTATATTTTCCAAAATTTAAAAATAGTAAAGAATTGCACTGTTTCCAAATCTCATTATCATCTGGCTTCACAGAAGACAGTTAGATTCTCACATCTGTTTCTGTGTTCAGACTGTTGCATTATGTTGTTTCATTGAAGTTATGTGAAGAAAATCTAACTTCATATACGTAAGCATTTGGGAAAAGGGTAGTATTTTAACAGCCTTTGCATATCGTTGTGGATATTTTTCTTTGCTATGACACCCAAATTCAATATGTGGAAGTTTCTTAAAGACTAGTGCAATGTGATATCTAAACTCTTTTTTCATACTCTGTTCCACTAAAATCCACTGGCTTTGAACTCTGAATGGATATTTTCACTATGGCATGTTTTTACAAATCAGGCATTAGTTGTTTGGGAAATATTTATTAATTTTACTATGCAGATTTTCCAAATGCTGGCCCATTTTATTATACAATAAAAAATTACATCCATCAGTATCACTACTGACTCAAAAAAAACAAGTATTAAGCACATGTTGGTGGATCATATTTTTCAAAATTCTAATATTGGAAGTTTGGATTTGTCATGAATAACAAATATTATAAGGCATTTACCTTGAAGTGACAGGCTTGATTATTTCATTTTATAGAAAATGTCTGTCAAATATCCAAGTCCTAACAATCATAGTTTGTCTGCCAGTCATTCTTTCAAGTAAAATGGAGTTTCACAAAAATGCAGCTGCTTCAGTTCCCAGCATAAACAATGGTGCAAGTGTTTTCCTTGAGACAAACACAAGGACTTTATACACATTTCCCATTTCATCACACAGTGTATTAAGAAGTGAACTCAAGAGTTGACATGGAGTAACATTAATAATTTTTACTTTCAAAGACACAGAAAAGCTAAAACTGGCATTTTTGAAATGTATGCACATAGTAGTGAAGAACACAATGACTAGAACAGTGGGCTCTTGCTGAGGTTCCAGTAGTTTTACCAAACATTTCCTTCATGCCATCATTGCCAATGTAAAAACAGTGAGAAAAACAAATGTCTCTGTAGTCTTATGAAAATGATTTTGATCATGTAGATCCCCTCCCCTGAAAGGGAGATCATGAACCACACTTTGAGAACATCTCAATCACATATTAATAATGATAGCATAGATCTAATATCTGCCATTTATATGCTTGATTCAGACGTACCTGTAATTCCATAAAGTATTACTGCTCATTATTAATGTGTTCAATAAATGTTTTGTGTGTACTGAGTATTGGATGAGCACAGAAAATGGATGCTTCTCATGAGGAGCATAGAAGTCCCTGAGAAGATAGAATTTTTAAAGAGGACATTAGAAACTTGATTAAATCTGAAAATTTTAAGATGTGTGGTGTATTCTTAAACTACAAAAACACTTTAAAACAAGGTGGATACAATGAAGTAATTATAAAGGAAAGCTATCAACAAGGAGAAGTGGGAAATTAAATGAAGCATGATATATTTATGATGTTTATGAATTATAAACACTTTTAAATGAAGAAATAGACTGATGTTTTTATTGTTGGCTATTCTGTGCACTAAATGGAAATCTGACAGAGAAAAATTACAATGAAGAGTTGCTTAGACTCTGGAACTGAGCAGATAATAGAGATTTATGGTTAATTGGGGATTAAAGACATCTCTTTCAAGAACAGAATTTGAATATTTTGTTAGTTTTAAATGATTTTATTATTAAAACAATAACATAAAACAGATAATCTGATAAAAACTAAGTGAGATAATATGCATTGCTATAATTTGAATCTTGAATGTCATCCAAAGGGTCAAAGGTTAAAGGTGTGGTCTATGAGATGGCACTCTTGAGAGGTAGTAGAACCTTTAAGAGGCAGATTTTTAGGTCACTGGGGGAGGTACTAAAGGGGATTGTGGGATCCTGGTGTCTTTCTCTTCCCTCTTTTACTTCCTGGCTATGAGGTAAGCAGTTTTGTTTTGCCATTTACTCTTGTCTTTCCATAAGCCCAAAACAATGGGGCCAATCGAATAGGAACTGGAAACTTTAAAACTGTGAGCCCAAATGAACCTTGTTTCTTTATAAGTTGATGATCTTGGGTATTTTAGTATAGTAACAGAATGCAAACTAACACAAAATTTTATTCTAAAACATTGGGCTGTTAATTATAGCTTTACCTAAGATAATGTGGAGGAGCCTTTGGAATTGGTTTATTAGTGATGTTAGAGGAGCAGCCTGGAGAAAGTCTAGAATTCTGTCAATAGATCTTAAAAGGGTAATACTGGTGAGGGCTCAGCAGATCAGAATACTGACAGGAGGATTCTACTGAGAATTGCTTTAGAGGTCTCTTATGTTATAGTCTGGCAAAGAATTTTAGTCTACCTTTTGTCCATTCCCTGAGGCTTCGTATGAGACCAAGTTTAAAGGTGATGGACAAGTTCACTTGGAGGAGGAAATTTGAAAGTAGTAAAACATTCAAGCAGTGACAGGGTATCTGGCATGGGTATAATTGAATACTTTTGCTGAATAATCAGGAGCAAAGAAGAGCAGAGCAGAAAAATTTGAAAAATTTGCAGCTTGTCCAGAAATAGAATGTGTATAAAGGTGTGGACAAGGAAGGTGCAGTTGCTAGTGCCAATTTAAAAAGCCAAATGCTTTGCTTGGATACAATAGGAAAGATGCCCTGATGACTTCACAGAAATCAGCAAGGTTATAGCTGTCATAGATTCAGAGATAAAGAAATACAAATTTGTTTAAAAAATGGAAGACTTTCCAGGGCAAAAACCTTTCAGAAGAAAACCTCTGGGTGCCCTGCCCATGTAGAACTACCTAGGAAATCATTTCCCCAGGATTTGTTTCCTCCTGTTCAGCTGGCAAAGTACTCAGGAATTGTTGCAGCCATGGTTTAAGTGGGTCCAGGTACTGCTTACTCTGGAGGGAGATCTTTGCATCTCCATGAGTCTGGTTTTTTAGGCATGCACAATGTAAGACTTATGGAGTTATGATACTTCCACCAATATTGCAAAGAAAAGCTTGGCGGTCAGGCAGTGTAGGCAGGGCTAAAATTCTTACGAAGAGCTTTCAGTGAGGCGATGCACAGGGAAGCTACAGGAGTGAAGTTAAAGTTGCAATGGGGACCCCAAGAAGGTAGAAGTCCCAGCAACATCCAACACCTGCTGAGGGAAGCTGCAGGCAGCATGAAAATCCTTCCCAAGAGAAAGGCTAGGTGGGCTGCAACCAGCAAATCCATAGGGGTGGGTTTTTCTAGACCTTGGCAGCCCATTTCCCACCACAGTGCATCTGGATGCTACACATGAGGATTTAGAATTGAATGTACACATTTTGGGTTTTGGTCTTTCTTTTGATCCTTCCTTACTATTTAACTTTTGGAATAAGAATATTTACCTTGTACTTGCCCACCATTGTATTTCAGAAGTATGTAACTCATTTGATTTGATAGTTACAGGATCTCTCAGTTGAATTTGCCTTGAGTCTTAGATGAAAATTCAGACTTAGACTTTTGAGAAATGCAAGAAGAGTTAAGAATTTGGGGACTTTTAGTGATGGAGTGGATGTATTTTGCGTCATGCAGAGATGAATAAGACCTTTGGGGGTCAGTAGTGGAATGCAGTAGGTTGGGTTTAAGTTCCCTCAGCGCTGTTGGGAGGTGGTGAAAACTTTGATAAGTGGAGTTTCATCATTAGGAACATGCCCTTGAAGACTGGATGATCCTACTCTCTCTTCTTACCTTTTTTTGTTTCTTGATCATGAGGTGAACAGTTTTGCTCTGTCATGAGTTCCTGCCATCATGTACTGCCTGACCACAGACTCAGTGCAATGGGGCCAAACAGTCACGAACTGGAACCCTCAAAACTGTGAGCCTGTGAACAACCTTTTTCTCTTTATAAGTTAATTATCTCAGGTATTTTGTCATAGTAACAGAAAATGGCCTAACATGTAAAACACTATGGCTTCTTTGTTTCAAAAAGGCATCATTCTCTTATTAGATAGTTATCAAACATTTATAGATGACATCAGAAATTTTAATATCTGAGCAATTTAAAGTGTCATGGAGTTGTTTACACTAGAAACTTTAAAATAAGACAGATAGCAAAATACTTTTCTAGGGACTTTGTGGGTACAATTTATGAGTCAGACGTAAATTCTGACTTTATGGGATTTAGAGTTTTTCAGAATCGTCAAGACATGGATTCTGAAGGGTAGTAAATTTTTGTTCTTTATTTTAGCCACTCAATATATGAATTCTCTGGTAAATACAGGTATTCTCCCATTATATGAGTCTTTGGGGGAGGCAGAGTCTAGGCACCTACTATGAAAGTTGAGGAGTCAGAACCCTGCCATTCTTGACTATAGGCACATAGTCTAGGATTAGTCAAAGTCTTGTGCCCACCAAGACTTTTTGAACCTTGAGCAAGTAATGAAGTATGAAGAATTGTGAGAAGAGATTGCATTGACTTCCAGAGTCAATGGAAGTACTGGGATACGACCTTAATGAAAGTGGTGTCATTTTTGCCCAATGCTTCTGTCCTGTTGACAGATTGCCCTGCCTAATTTTCAGCCTTCCATAACCTGTGAGTCTCCACCATGTATATGTGTATATGAAGAAATATAGTACCATGTACAAATGCCTTCAGAGGGATACAGTTGGCCTTATAGAACTTCATAAGACTGAGTGTCCATGTAAGGAGATCAGGGAAGGCTTCACTGAGATACAGCAATTATATTGGGTCACATGACATGGGGTTTGCACTTGGGGAGACTTGGGGCTGGGTGTAAAGGAAAGAATGTTCAATTTAGAGGAAATGGCATGAGTAATGACAAGGAGACAAAAGGGCAAGGCACTTGTGAGACTAGAAAGTCTAAGATGTTAGAGTGGGGGCTTTGAGTATATAAGTAACTTCAAAGACAAGTCAGGTAACTTGTTTCAAACCTAGAGCCTTCTGCCTTCCACACTGGTGTTTTTTTATTGGTAAGTTTTTTTCATGCATGTGTGAACATTTTGTTCTTATTTCTTTGGGAGATTTCATCACTGCTACATTTATTACAGGTCTGAACAGTGTTTGGGATTCCACTTAAACATGATGAAGTGAGGGAGGGTCATTTGAGGATTCTTTGGCAGATGCAAACCTCCACAGATTGTGAAAAATATTTCTTCCAGTTATCTCTTTTATGTGACTAAAATTTGCCTAAAGAAAATGCAAATTGTTTCTTGTAGCTTGTTCCAGAGGGATTTTTTTTAAGATATTGACTGTTTTGTGTTTTTAAAAAACAAATCACTGCTAATACAGAATTCTTTTCACTTAAAACTCAAATATTTTATTAATATTTTTGTGTTTTATGGCTCTTCTGTTCCTTTGTCACCTGCATCCTCTTGCATACCACAGTTCTGCTTGTGCTGATGACTTGCAATCTGTATGGTTCATCTTAATTGCCAGCAGATACAAGGCAATTATAACATTTTAGCTGCTGGGATCACTCGTTATTGCTTGAACCAAGGAAACACCTACAAGAGCTGGGTTGTCAAGGCATAATTGTTGCCAACAAAATGCGTAGGCAGTGTTGATAACATTCAAGTCACCTGCCAGAGACCAAATCCAAACTAAAGAATCAACATAAAGAAAATCATAAGTGTACAAACTTCAAATTAGTAAACAACTTCATCTTTCTTGATGAACTTAGAATATTTGAAATGCAAAAGAAAGTAAGTGTCATAGATTTTCTGAAAAACTTTTCTCAAGGAGTTCAGGGAAAACAGTAGAGGAAAAATGGGTAACTTTGATGAGATAAATCACAACCTCTGGTACCTGTAGGGAAGGGAAGCTATTGTCATGTTCTGAAAATAAAATCATTGTGAGCATTAAGGGGCTGTACCTTCCACAAGTGTGGTGACTGGCCTCCATAAGAGTTTTGAAAGAGTGAACTCTCAGAGCATATACCTACCTTGTCTCTATCCTTGATACATCTCCTGGGTGGAGATGGGAAGATTTTGTTGTGGTTAAAAAAAAAAAAGCCTAACATAAAATTTAGCATTTTGACCATTTATAAGTATGTAATTCAGTGTCATTAAGTACAATCAATCATATTGGGGTGCAACCATCACCACTATTTCCAGAATTTTTTCATCATTCCAAACTGAAACTTTATTCCCATTAAATGATGACATCCCATTTCTCCCCACTATGTTTTGAGATGTATTCTGTCCCTGCCAAAACTTATGTCAAAATTTTAATGGTTAAGTAATGGTATTGAGAGGTGGTAGGGCCTATAAGAGGTTATTAGGTCTTTTAGGAGGGATTAATGCTTTTTTCTTACAAGTGAGTTCTTGCTCTCATAGGACTGGACTAGCTAACTCGAGAGCAGGTTTTCATAAAGCAAGGTCCCCTCTCATCTCATTTTCTCTCTCACACATGTACACCTCCTCTTTATACATGCTTGCTTCTCCTTTCCCATCTCTGCCATGTTTTGACACAGCATGAGATCCCCACCAGGAGCTGAGCAGATGCTGGTGCCTTGCTCTTGGACCAGAACTCTGAGCTAAATAAACCTCTTTTCTTTGTAAACTTTCAGCTTTAGGTATTTTGTTATCGAAACAGAAAATGAACTAAACACACTTTCCCAGCACCTGGTAAATTCTATTCTCCTTTCTGATTCTAAGGATTTGACAATTCTATATATCTTATGTCAGTAGAATCATACCATATTTGTCCTTTGGTTTCTGGCTTATTGCACCTAGCATAATGTCCCAACTGGTTCTCAGATAGTGTAAACTTTCTTTCCTTTTTGAGACTGAATAATATTCTACTGTATATATATATATACTACATTTCATTATCCCTTCATTTCTTGATGGACCTCTGGGCAGTTTCTACCTTTTGATTATTGTGCATAATGCTGTTATGAATATTGGTATACAAACATCTTTTTGAATTTCTGCTTTCAGATCTTTTGGGAATATATCCAGAGTGGAATTACTGGATCATATGTTTGAGAAAATGCCAAACTGTCTTTCATACCAACTGAACCATTTCACATATTCACTAGCAGTGTTCAAGGTTTCTAATGTCTCCATACACTCATGAACATGTTATTTTCTGTTGTGTGTGTGTGTAGATAGATAAAGATATATGTAATAACCATCCTAATGGGCATAAAGTGAGACCTCATTGTGGTTTTGGTTTGAATTGCCCTAATGGCAAATGCTGTTCGACATCCTTTCATATGTCCATTGATCACATGAATATCTTCTTTGGATAAATGTCTATTCAGGTCTTTTGCCTATTTTTGAACTATCTGTCCTGGGAAAATGTTTTAAAGTTTTGACTGTGGACATTTAATCATTCCATTTTCTAAAGTCAATGGTCACTACTATTAGTCATATTAACTTATGCCCAAGTGAAAAAAAATTCACTTTAAACTTAACTGAACTTTGAATACTGATACCTTCAACTCAAAAAATTGTGAACTTTACTAATTCTTGGACAATGCTGAGATTCCTGAAAACTGTAAGTAGTTGTTTTCATTGTATTTAAAAGATCAATTGGATTCTGCTAATAATATCACTTACTTTGCTTTATCTTGTACAATTTTTATATTGTTATTTATAAAATAAATTATGAGCTTTTTTCAAGAGTAATTTCACATTTATCTCTCAACTTAAGAGTTATTTTTCTTGGTTCTTGTTAGTTACACATGACAGTAAAATCAATTTTGATATAATTATACAAGCACAAAATATGTCTTCTTCTAATTAAGACCCCATTCTTGTGGAATTCACTGTGATGTATTCATATACGTACATAGGAAAATTATGTCAGATTCATTCCACTGTCTTTCCTTTTTCTATCCCCGCTCCCTTCTCTAAATTCCCCATTGTCTAATCTACTGAACGTCTATTCCTAGCCCTCCATCCCTTATCATGGGTTAGTTTCCACACATCAGCAAAAACATTTGACCTTGTTTTTCGGGATTGGCTTATTTCACTTAGCATCATAGTCTCAACTTTAGAGTTATTTTAAGTTTTTGTTTTTGAGCTGAGAATAAGTTCAGATGGGTAGTAGCTGGTTTATTCAGAAACTTCTATGGTTTTGTAATCTAAAGAAGTTCAGGGGATGTAGACAAACCCCTTGATTGTTATGATTTTAACTTAAAAAGTGGATGACATTTGTAAGCATATATCATTGTCTGTAAATTTTTGTTTTATAAATTTGCATAGTACCGTCCCCAGAGATCCTTGAAGGCATCAACCACAGTCTGTCTTTTCAGTCTGTCTTTCTTATAAGCTATTAAACTGATTTTCTTATTTCTACTTTTAATTTGAAAGCCATTTTCTATACAGCAACCAGAGAGATCTTTAAAACATATAAATCAGATATGCTGATTAAACAAAAGAAAATAAAACAAAAATTTCCAATGGCTTTTCATCACACTTAAGAATAAAGTTCAAATCCTTAACCAGGCTGACCAGGGCCTTCATTGGTTTGACTTGTCTCCTTTTGCAGCTTTTGAATCACTAGGCTCTCCCTTCATTGGACTTATTCATGCACCTGGCATCTGTCCTGGTTTCCTTTATCAGGAAAGTTCTCTTCAGGCATGGTGATACACACATGTAATCCCAGCTATTGTGGGAGGGTAAGGCAGGATTCCAAGTTCAAGGCCAGCCTGGGCAACTTAGCAAGACCTTGTCTCAAAATAAAATAAAAAGGACTGGGGGTGTATTTAGCATGTGGGAGGACCTGAATTCCATTTCCAGTACTGAAAAAAAAAGTTCTCTCCCATTTCTCAGGCCTTGCCTACCTCACTTCCTCATTTCATTCAGGTCTCTGCTCAGATGTCATCTTGTCAAAGAAGGCTTCCCTGACATCTGTATTCTAATCTACTTCCCTGTTTTATTTTTCTTTTTAGCACCTGCTATGGTTTGGATAAATGTTCGTCAAAGGCCCTGTTTTGAAGGTTTGGTCCCCAGTCATAGTGTTCAGGGAAGGTGGTGGAACATTTAGGAGGTGGAGCCTAGTTGAAGGAAATGTGCTCTGAAAGGAGAATTTTGAAATCCTACACCACCCTTTTCCTCTCTTTCACTTCTAGACCAAAAAAGCTTCCTTGGCCACATGCTCCCACCATGATGTGCCTGCTGCTTTCCCACCAGCTTTTGGCCAACCAGCCATGGTTGAAACCTCCAAAACGATACTAGCTTCTGTTATGTTGCTATGAAATGTATTTATTTAGTTCCACTTCTCTCCATTAGAATTTTAACTTCATTAGGGCACTAGGGACCTTTCTTAGTCTTATTTTATCCCTGGTGCCTGGTAAAATGTCAAACAGAACAGTTACTCAGCAAATATTTGGTGAAGAAACAAAAGAATGGAAAATACTGAAATTGAAAAAAAAAATTTTTTAAAGACTTCCTTCCTCCCCTCCCTTGGTATTATAATTTTGAGTAAAACCTTGTATATTAGGTTTCCAGGACTTATGAAACTAAAGACCACAAAATGGGTGGCCTAAAACAATAGAAATTTATTCTCTTGCAGTTCTAGAGTCAGAAGTCCAAAATAGAGGTTTCAATAGGGTTGGTTCTTTGCTCTGACAGAGAATCTGTTCCAACTCTCTCTCTTAGCTTCTGGCTATGGCTGACAACACTTGATGTTACTTGGCTTGTAGATGCATAAATACAATTTCTGCTTCCATCTCTACATGGTATTCTCCCTCTCAATGCCACCACATCTCTATCTTCTTCTAAGGACATCAGTCATAATGTATTGGTATTGAGGTCCATACTAATTCCATACCACCTTATCTCAGTTTAACTAAATTTATGAACAACAACCCTATTTCCAAATAAGGTCTCCTTCTGAGGTACTAAGGATTAGAATTCAACATATATGTTTTTGGGAAGAGAAGGGGGACAGACACAATTCAATCCATAACACTCTATAACCAACTGCCTTGCGATCTTAATATTTCATTATTTGAAATATGTTAAGCAGATCTGAAATCAAAGTTGTAAGAAATGAAAATAACACAAATGCTTTCTTTAAATATGTTACTATTTTTCATGAAAAAGATAGTTACCGTGTTCAGATATATTTGTTAGTGAGAAAAAATTTTAGTAATAGATTTTCAGGTGCATTGTAAAAGGTTTTATAGTTCTAAATAAGGTTCATTCCATTTAACATTTTATATTGTTATTCACAGGAAATGAAGAAAAGGGTCCTTTGGTCTTCATTGTTATTGTTCAGAGATAGCAGGAGAGAATAGTGTTTTTAAAAACAGAAAGTAAACATCAGACAAGCAATCATTTCAATATTTAAGCCAGAAACTAAAATTTGTGATTCCACATTTGCCAGTCCTCCCACATCCCTTAATTGGACAGATGGGTTTTATACTATGCCCTAAAACACACCAAACTTGACTTGTTGTTATTGTTTTTGATGTTATACTTTTTAACCTCAAGTGTAGAAATGAATTTAGAAGAATTGACCATCCTTGAAATATTTGCTTTGACTCAGAGAATAGTAACATGATTGCATTAGTTTCCTAGGCTGCTAGGACAATTGACTATAAACTGGGTATCTTAAAACAATGGTAATTTTTCCTCTTACAGTTCTGGAGGCTAGAAGTCCAAAACTGAAGTGTCAGCACGGTCATGCTCTCTTTGAATGCTTTAAAAGAGAATCTATTTCATGCCCTTTTCCAGATTTGTGGTGGTTTCTGGCAGTCATTGGTATTTCTTGGCTTGTACATGTAACATACCAGTCTGTCTCTGTCTTCATATGGTCTTCTTCCCTTCATAATGTGTGCCTTTATATCTTCCTCTTCTTGTAAGGATGCCAGTTCTTGAATGTAGAGCCCACAGTGATTCCATGTAACCTTATATTGACTATATCTGCAAAAATCTTGTTTCTACATTAGGTCATAGGTACTAGGAGCAGGACTTCAACATATCTTTGGAGAGAATCAATGCAACACACAATGATTGTTTTCATTCTTTGGATGAAAGTAATAATACATTCATGCAGCTTTTAAAATTCAACAGTTCTGTGTTGTAATCAACTCAGCAGCTTCCTGTCCCATTCTGCTACTCTACCTTTTTTTGCTCTGCTAAGGCAAGAATGTCCACTGCTTTTAGTTGTTTCTTAAAAGTAATTAGCTCGGCTTTATTAAATCAGATCTCAATTTTTTTATATTATCTGTTAATAGTCTACTGTAGAAGATAAAAATGTAGCTAATAACACCCAAATAAACCCACACTTTTCATCCTCTTATTTCTCTTTAAAATGAAGTTACGCTGTAACACTATTTTTGTTAAATCAATATTAAGTGATTATTTTATTGTGAAAAAGTAACTTTTATAGAATGACCATATAATATATGATGACTGCATTTCTTTTATAACTTTTTTCTAAGTGTTAGTAATCAAATTTTGGGATTTACTTTTCTATATAGGAATAATAAATTTTATTCCCAAATTCTCTGCCAGACCTTCTCTGCCAGAGCTTCTTTCGCTGTTTGGCCACCTCAGGTCATCTCTTGGTTTCATTTCTACTCAGAGTCACCATCCTCCTGCTCATATGTGGCCTGCTGTTCTCTAGGTCCTCTCTGTAGCTGTGAACCAGGAATTGTAATTCTGGGGACTCCCTTTTCCTTTGCCCCACCTGGGAGTTTCTGTTTGCTTGATTTTAATATTTCCCTTTCTATCTTCCCTCATCTTTCTACAGTATAACCTATAATAACTTTCTGAGAAAAGGTACAATGGGAGCTAATACTTGAGTTCTTCAATATCTGAAAAGTCTCTCTCTTCTGTTTTCTCACTTGATAGTGTGGCCAGGTTTACAGATTCTTAAATGGGCAGCCATAGTCCTTCAGACGTTCAAAAGCTTCATCTCACTGTCCTCTAGCTCCTAGTTTGCTGTTGAGATGGCCTTTGCCATTCTGATCTTCGATCTTCTGTTTGTGGTCCGTTTTTATTTCTAAAATCTTCCTGAGAGATTTTTTGTCCTCTTATTCTGAAGCTGCACAATTATCACCATGGTGTAGATCTTTTCCCTGTCCATTATTTTAGGTCCAAACTTGGCTGTCTCCATCTATAAAATGTGTGCTCTTCAGTCTTGTTAAATTTTCTTGAATTGTTTCCTTCCCAGGATTTTCTTGATCTCTCTTTCTGAAATCATTCTTACTTGAATGCTGAACCTGTTGGATTGGGGTTCTAATTTTAATGTCTGTTTATCACATTATTTGTATCTTTAATTTTCATTTCACTTTTGGGACGATGATTCCATTTTCTAACCCATTTATTAAATGTTTGTTATTATAAATTTAAAAGAACTATTTTGCTTTTAAAGAAAGTATCATCCCATTTTTATATCTTAAAATTTTTCACCTAAGATACTGTTTTTGTTTGTTTGAAGTTTTCTATATTGTTTATTCATTTCTCCCCCCCCCATTTTAAAATTGGGTTCATATTTGTGATACATTAGGATTCATTTTGACATAATTATAAATGCATTATAATTTGCTCTAATTCATTCCATGATACTTCCTGTTTCTGTCCCCTCCTCCCCCTTCCTTTTCCTCTACTCTATTGATCTTTCTGCTATTTATGTACAGGTTTTATTTTTTAATTAGTGTCTTGTGGATATACATAATGATGAGATTCACTGTAGTATATTCATTTATGCACATAGGAAAGTTAGATCAGATTACTTCAACTTGTTTTTCTTTATCCTGTCCCTTCTTTCTCTGCCTCAATACCTTTCCTCTACTCCACTAATCTTTCATCTATTTTTATGGAATTCCTCACCCATTTTTCTATTTTTTTCCTTTTAGACTAGCTTCCACGTAACAGAGAAAACATTTGACCTTTGACTTTCTGGGTCTCGCTTATTTCACTTAGCATGATAGTCTACAGTTCCATCCATTTACTAAAAAATGACATAATTTCATTCTTCTTTATGGCTGAGTAATACTCTATTGTGTATATATATATACACCATATTTTCTTAATCCATTCATCTGTTGGAGGGCAGCTAGGTTGTTTCCATAGCTTGGCTACTGTGAATTGTGCTGCTATAAACACTCATGTGGCTGTATACCTACAGTATGCTGATTTTAGATCTTTTGGATATATACTGAGGAGGAGGATAGCTGGGTCATATGTTGGTTCCATTCCTAGTTTTTTGAGGAATCTCCAAAACTGCTTTCCAGAGTGGTTGTACAAGCGTATAATCTTGACAACACTTATTATTATTTGTATTCTTGCTAATTGTCATTCTGATTGGAGTCAGATGAAATCTCAAAATGCCTTTGATTTTCATTTTCCTAATTGCTAGAGATATTGAATATTTTTCATATATTTTTTGGTCATTTGTATTTCTTCTTTTGAGAAGTGTCTATCTAGTTCCTTTGCCCACTTCTTTGGGGATTTTTTGGTGTTAAGTTTTTTGAGTTCTTTATATATTCTGGACATTAATGCCTTACTCTGAGGAGCAGGTGGCAATGATTTTTTGATTCTGTAGGCTCTCACTTCATAAGAGTTTTAATTTGATGCCATCCCACTTATTGATTTTTGGTTTACTTTCTTGAACTTTACGGTCCTATTAAGGAAGTTGGTTCCTGTGCCAACATGTCGAAGTGTTGGGTACGTTTTCTTCTAGCAGTTGCAGAGTTTCTGGTCTAATTCTTAGATCTTTGATCCACTTTAAGTTGACTTTTGGGCAGGGTGAGATAGGGGCCCAGTTTTATTCTGTATATATCAATATCCAGTTTTTTCAGTACCATTTGTCAAAAAGGCTATCTTTTCTCCAATGTCTATTTTTGGCACCTTTGTCTAGCATCAGTGTTTTAGTCAGCTTTTCCACTGCTGTGACTGAAAGACCTGATGAACAATTTAACTTATATGTGGTGCTGAGAATCGAACCCAGTGCCTCACACATGCTAGGCAAGTGCTCTACCACTGAGCCACAACTCCAGCCCCTGATGAACAATTTTAGAAGAGAAAAAGTTTATTTGGGGACTCATGGTTTCAGAGATCTCAGTTCATAGACAGCTGGTTCCATACCTTGGGGCTCAAAGTGAGGCAGGACATCATGGCAGAAGAGTGTGATAGAGGAAAGAAACTGGGGACATGCTGCCAGGAAGCAGAGCGAGTGAGTTCTGCTCAACAAGCACAAAATATAAACCCCAAAAGCACATCCCCAATGACCTACTTCTTCTAGCCATACCCCACCTGCCAACAATAACCACTTAGTCAATCCCTATCAGGAGGATTAAATCAATGATTGGGTTAAGGCTTTTGTGACCCAACCATTTCACCTCTAAACCTTCTTGCATTGTCTCACACATGAGCTTTTGGGGGACACCTACCATCTAAACCACAACAATCAGATAACTATATTTATGTGGATTTGTCTCTGTGTTTTCTGTTCTATTCCATGGGTCTTCATGTCTGTTTTGGTGCCAGTACCATGTTGGTTTTGTTACTCTAGTTATGTAGTATAATTTAATGTCTGCTATTTTGATGCTTCTAGTCTAGGACTTTTTGCTCTCTCTGTTCATTTCTATCATTTCTTATGTTATGGATTTTTTTTTCAAATTCTTTCAAATGTAATATATGTTATTTACAAGCTCCATGTGCCTGGATAGAGTTTACTTTAGAATTATGTGTGGTCCCACTCATTTGGATGGAAGACTACCAACTGAAAAATTTCTGTCTTGCAAAGGTACACTTTTCTGAAAGAACCTTCCAGCTCTTGCCTGAAGGATATAAACTTGGCTGTCAGAAAGAATGCTGATTCTTACCACCTCTTTTCATATGATGCTCTAACTTCACCCTCAGCTATGCTTGGAGAACCCAAGTCCTGTGAGTCTGGTGAATTCAGTCAATCTTCAGCTCATATGAAGAAGAGCAAGTTACCTGTCTATTTGGGGTTAGGGAGGAGATCTGCGTGTGCTAATAGCTTCAACTGATATCTCTATTTTTTAAGCCCACTTGTATCCCTGCCTTCCAAGACTGGTGGGGCCTCTATTTCTGATATTTTTCTGGGTCTCTGTAGCAAGTCTTGGTTAAATGTAGCCTTCTCCATTTTTAAGCTTAGATTTTAGCTTTCTGTTTCATTAACACACATATTATTTGTCTATTCACCTTCATTTCCAAAAAAATGAATTTCTTTTTTTTTTTTGCGGTACTGGGGATCAAACTCAGGGCCTTGTGCTTGTGAGGCAAGCACTCTACCAGCTGAGCTATCCAAAAAATGAATTTCTTATTAGGAATTTCCCAAATAACAAAGGAAGGAATTTTCTTTCCCTTCTCTTTGTTCTTCAGGGTTTGTTTTATTTTCATACTTCAGTGTCAGAAAGATAGAGTTTGGACAGGAAATAGAGATCAGTACATGAATACAACCTGCTGTTTGGGGCTAGAAGTCCTTGGATTGATTATTCACTAACGTACCTCCATGGAAGTGCTTGTTGATTAGCGTTGGGCTACTAAACTCTCTGGAGACCAACTCTCAGAATAAATTCCCCTTCAGTTGCCTTTTTAATTTCGACAAATGTTCATCATAACATTATAAGCATTCTTCTACTCACAGCTTATATTTAGAAAATAACTCTTTGTTAAAAATGATATTTTTGTCTTATAAATTTTTGCAAGTAGAATTAAGACAACGTTTTTTAAAAATGGAAAAAATACAATGTCACCACTTCAACATTTTGTGGATATACTTTGGAGACTACTCTTCTGAGACGTATAGAGCTTTGTTCATTTAAGATTTATCTGGTAAAGAAAGTGAATTAGTAAATTAGTCATTTAATATCTTCCCACAATAAAAGTCCAGGTCCAGAGAGTTTCACTGGTAAATCCTGTCATATGTTTATGGAAGAAATAATGCCACCTGTACACAAACTCTTTAGGAAAATAGAAGGGTAAGAAAAACATCCCAACTCATTTTATGAAGCAAATATTGCCCTCATAATAAAGCCAAAGACAGTACAAAAATAAAATAAAACAACTGCAGACAGAGCAAAGCAGACTTTATTTTCAATGTTCCAACCTGCTAGGGGATGCCTGAAGTTCTTTTCTCCCAACTTGGATCTCAAGCAGGGAGAAGTAATAGGTGCTGCTTGGGAAAGTTGCAGGGAGACTGGTTCTCAGACTAGTAAGAGATTATGGGTAAGGACATACAATAGACCATTAAAGGCTCCAAGGAGAAACTTATTTGGAAATAATGACACTTAAAAAGCAGTCATATCCCCAGGAATTAAAAAAAAGAGTTACAAACATGCCGTGGCAAGACACATGTCCAGAAAAGACCTTAGAAGACCTCTCTCCTTGGCCTGATCCAAAAACTTAGAGCAAAGACGGAGCTAATTAGTGAAAACTATCCCTGGCTAGTCTGCAATGACTGGGAAAGGTAATTGTTTTCTCAAATGTCCAATTTTCAGCAAAAAACCCCCACAAGGCATTGGGGGAAAAAAAAAACCCATATTAAAAAAAAAAAAAAAAAAAGAAAAACGATGCCTTTTCAAAGGAAGAAAACAAAGTGGCAGAAAATGTCTCTGAAGAATTATAGACATCAGACTTGCTAGACAAAGACTTCAAAACAACTGTCTTAAATATGCTTAAAGAACTAAAGGGAACCATGGACAAAGAACTAATGTATAAACAAAATCAAAATTCTAGAACTGAAAAATACAACAACTAAATTAAAAAATTCACAGGCTTCCAACACACTTGAATAGGCAGAAGAAAGAATCAAGGAACTTGAATATAGGACATTTGAAATTATCAAGTCTGAGGAACAAGAAGAAAAAAGAATAAAGAAAAGTGAAAAGAATCTAAGGAACTTACATGACACTATCAAGCAGATCAATACAAGCATTATAGGATTTATGGTAGAAGTGAAAGAAAGAGAGAGAGATTAGTTGAACAAATAATAGCAGGAAACTCCCTAAGTTTGCAGAAATCACAACTCTACAAATTCAAGATCAACCAATCCCAAGTATGATAAATCCAAAGAGATCTGCACCATGGTATTATGATCAAATTGTTGAAAGAAAAAGTCAAAGGATTTTGAAAGCAACAAGAGAAAAGCAAGTCATAATATATAGGGGGTTGTCAATGACATCATCAGTCAATTTCTGAGAAGAAAACTTGAAACCAAAAGGCAGTTGGATTTTATACATAATGTGCTGACAGAAAAACAAAAACCAAAGCTATCAACCAAGAATTCTATATCTGTCAAAACTGTTCTTCAAAAATGAAGAGGATATTAAAACATTCCCAGACAAATGAAAGCTTAAGCAGTTCATTATCACTACACTTGTCTTATAAGAAAAGGAAAAGGGAGTTCTTCAAGTTGAAATGAAAAGATTCTAGACAGTAACTTGAAGCCATATGAATATATGAAGGTTTCTGGTAAAGGTAAATACATGGGAAAATATAAAAAACAGTATAATTTTGTTTGCAACTCTGTTTTTCATGTTGTATAGGATTTAAGAGACAGGTTAATATGTCAATGGGCACACAATACCTAATTTGTGACATTGGTGACATAAAGTAGGAAGAGCTGTAAAAAAGAAGTTTTTATATATGAGTGTCGTTAAGTTGGCATTAATTTAAAACAGATGGTTAAAAGTTTAGGGTGATGTATGCAATTCCCATGGTAAACATAATGAAAATATCTACAGAATATGTGGAAAAGGAAATGGGAAGGGAAATGCTCTGGAAATGGATAGTGATGATGGCTCTCCAATGTAAATGTACTTAATGCCACTGACTACTACAATTAAAAAAGGTTAAAATGTAAATTTTATGTTTTATATATTTTTGTCACAATAAAAAATTAAAGGCTGAGTTGGGCTCAGAATCTGAGAAGGCTATGTAAAGAATTCATGCTGCCATGTAAACTTCTCAGTCACTTGGACCATACGACTCAGTAGATACAGTGCTGAAATGTCTACAATAGTTTAGGGATATTAGATTAAAACTTTGATAAGCCCCTAAAAGTGAATTTGTTAAGGCTTTAAGGATTTGGGAGCAAAGCTATGCTATTGTCTATATACAACTTCTGTCCTTTGAGAAATTGTTCCATCTTACTCTGGGCTCTAATAGAAACTAAATGCTTGAACACAAATTACCCTACAACCTGAGATGCCCATAGTATACTAGATACATTATGATCCAGCGAATCTTAAGTTTGTCCATACCAAGAAGCACTCCATCATAAAAGGATGTGATATATTTGAGATTAAGCTCTAACATGTCTTTGAAGGCAAAAGTAAACTGTGTGAACAAGTGGCCTAAACACCCACGATCTCCAGGACTACATTGCTTCCTACTGCTCAACTCAGATCTAAGCCAACAGTCCCTGACATGTTGAGAAAAATATCTGGGACTAAACTGCAGATAGTTCTGCATTTTATGGTGCAGAAAGTAGATAGCTGTAGCAGTATGGTCCTTCTCTATAGTGGTCCTGAAAGTAATAAAGGGAAATACTATCAGTGGGCTGAACTTGGAGCAGTTTTTCTTATTTTCTTTCTGTCTGAACAGAAAGGTATATGTATGAATCTATACTGACTAATGAGTGGTACCTGTTTGGATGAATGATCTGGAACTTGGAAAGAACATAATCAGAAAATTGGTGACAAAATCTGGGCATAAACTGAATGGACACCTACTGTGAAGATATGTATCTCATGTGAATACTCACTAAACAAGAACCTCATTAGAGGGTAATCATTCAAATCAAGCGGGTAAAATGATCTCCTCTATGAATGTCAGTCAGCCTCTCCCAATCTATTCTTATCCATGCCTAATAGATTCATGAAGAAAGTGGCAGTGGCAGAAAGAAGATTTGAATGAGCTTAGTAGATGAATTTTCACTCAGAAAAGGTCAATCTGGCTACAGCTATCACTGAGTGCCTAACTTGCCAACAGCAGAGACCAAAAATTAAATCACTGTTCCCTGGAGGCATCCATCAGTCATCAGGCACATTACATTTGGCCACTCATACCCAGCCCTAGTTTTCTCACTAGATACTCCTGGAAATCAATTTCCTTTCCTGTCTAAAATGCTTCTCTGAAAACCATATGGACTTATAAAACACTTCAATCAGCATCATGCTATTCTACACAGCATTTATGTAAACCCAGAAAAGAAATATATATTTTTTTACTATAAATAAGTAATGGGTTCAAGTTCATAATAAGAATCCACTAATGTTATGCTGCCCATTACCCTGAAGTAGCTTATCTGATGTAATAACAGAATAACCTTTTAATTATGGTAAAATACAAATCACGTAGTTTACCATTTTGACCATGAAGTATACAAGTCAATGTCATTAAGTATATTAACGATGTTGTGAAACCATCACCACTATCTGGTTCCAGAACTTTCTCATCATCCCCAAATAAAACCCCATGGCTATTAAATCCCAGTCGCTCCCATTCTCTCCACCCAGCCTCTATCAAGTAGTAACTGGTTTTCTATTTCTGTGGTTTGCCTGGGCTGGATATTTCATTACAAATCAAATTTTATAAGGTGCCCTTTTTTTTTTTTTTAACCTAGTTTGTGTTCAAGGTTCATCCATGTTACAGCATTGAAAAGGGCTTCGAAGACTCAATAATCATGCCATCTGGGTCGTTGGCAACACCTTGTAAGGCTAGATAATTTTTTCCAGGGTTTGGTATATATTCTAAATCAGTGACACTATTGTTTAGATAAGAGGAATCTCCCAAAAATTCAAGTGTGAGACAATGCAAGAATTTTCACTGATGAAATGATCAGATTTTGAGAGGTGTAACTTAGCCAGTGGATTCATTCACTGGTATGCATTAATCAGGTGGTAACTGTAGACAGGTAGGGTGTGACTAGAGGAAGTAGGTCAATGAAGGTACGCCTTTGGGGCTTATATTTTGTCCCTGGGAGCTGAACTTACTCTCTGCTTCCTGTCTGTTATGTTCTGAACTGCTTTCTTCTGCTCTGCCCTTCTGCCATAATGTTCTGCCTCACCTTGGGTCCAGAGCTATGGAGTCTGTCAGTCATGAACTGAACCTCTAAAACTTTGAGTCAGTATAAATTTTTCTTCCTCAAGGTTGTTCTTCTCTTTTGGTCACAGTGACCCAAAAGCTAACCCCAGGAGTGGGGTCATTGCTGTGAATAACCTGTATTCATTGCTGTTCAAAACCTTTGGATCTGGTTTGTGGAAGGAGTTGTAAGATGTTTAGAACTGGAAAAACTTTAGAATGTTGTAAGCAGTACTTAATGGATGATACCGGTAGGAGTTCAGAAGACCAGAATGCCCACAGGACTGTGGTTAGTAGACTGGGCTCGAGGTTTCAGAGGAGAAGGAGGACTCTATTAAAAATTGGACTAGAAGCTCTCATGTTACATTTGGGCAAAGAAGTTGTCTGTATTGTGCCTATGTCCTGAGACTTTCTGTGAGAAAGTCAATTTAAAGGTGATGAACTAATTAATCTGGCAGGGGAAATTTGAAGACAGCACAGCATTCAGGAGTGGCATGGATATTGCTAGTAGCCGTTAGCCAAGTTTGCAGTGATAAACAGGAACAAAAAGCAGAGTATAAAGATTTGAAAAACTTGCAAGTTAGCTAGAAAAGTGTAAATAAAGCTGGGGCCAAGAAAAGTGTGATTGTTAAGAGATTACAGTCACTAAACATGCTAACTACCTGCTAAAGAGACACTAGGAAAGACAGCTTGATGGCATCTCAGGAATTGGCAAGACCATACCCATCACAGGCTCAAGAATGTAAAAGTAAAAATTCCTCTGAGCACTGATCACTGGAGCACAGAGCTTGTTCAAGGGTCCTTGGAAGTTGTTTTGTTATGCTCAGCCACCCAGGCATTCAGAGGCTGCTGCAGTCATGGTCCTAGGAGACTTGGCTACTGCCTGAGATGGTAGCATACCTTGAGATCAACCACAGTGTGCTGGTTCTGCAGGAATGCAGGATGCTGGAGTCAGGGAGTCATGGAGGTGTCCACTGAAATTTCAAAGGAAGGCCTGGGAAGCCAGGCAAAGTGTAGCAGGGCCGAAGTCTCTGCAGGCTGCTCCCGACAGGATGACACATGAAGATGTGAGAAGTAAGTTGGAGGTGCAGTGGAGGCCCCTGAAATTAAGAGATACCAATAATATGAAAAGTATGCCTAGGGAAGCTGTGTGAATCAAGCAGAGATAGCCAAGAGAGAAGCCACATGAGCTGCAACCAGCGAGGCCACAGGGGAAGAGATACATAAGCCCTTTGGAGAGAACATCACAATACAATGTACCTGGACATGGAGCTACAGAATTTGTTTCCCAAGCTGAATTTTTATTGTTTTGGTCCCATCCCATCTTTCTATGTCCCTATCTCTCCCCTTTGGAATAGAGATGCTTCCTCTGTGCCATTATGTATTGGATATATATAACTTGCTTTTGATTTTCACACTCAGTCAATAGTTTGCCTTGAGTCTTGGATGAGATTTTGGACTTGGGCTTTTTTGGGGCAGTGCTGGAACTGTTAAGACTATGGGGACTCTTCAAAATGGTCTAAATGTATTTTGCATTGTGAGAGAAGTATGAGCTTTTGGGAGCTAGGGATGGAATGTTGTGGTTGAGATATGAAGTATCTCCCCCAAACTCTTGTGAGACAATGTGAGAATGTTCAGATGATCAGGTTATGAGAAGAATTAATCCACTGATATGGATTAACCAGGTGGTAACTGTAGGCAGGTAGGTTGTGAATGGAGGAAGTAGGTCAATGGAGGTATGCCTTTGGGATTTATATTTTGTCCCCGGGGAGCTGAGCTTGTTCTGCTTCCTTTCATGTTCTGAACTGCTTTCCTCTGCTATGCCCTTTTGCCATGATGTTCTGACTCACCTTAGATTCAGAGCTATGGAGTCTGCCAACCATGAAATGAACTTCTGAAACTGTGAGCCAAAATAAACTTTTCTCCTCTAATTTTTTCTTGTAAAGTCTTTTGGTCACAGTGACACACAAGCTCACTAAAATAGTGACAAATACACTGTCATGGTGGAGGATTCAAGGGGTGGGCTTGGGAGTAGATCTTTACTTTTAACTCTAGTGAAGCACATGCAAAATTTTTGCTTTCCATCTCTGTAATTTTCTGTTTTTTCCCAAAGAACAATTCTCCCACCAGGGCATACCAGCAACAGTTCAATTAAATTGAGGATGAGACAGTCACTTGACTATTTTGAGCTCTTTCTATTTAGTCAACACACCAAGAAGTGATTGATCCCTTCCAAGCAGAATGATTGCTCGCACTAAGCTGCTACACAATGGGAGAAGAGAGGAATATGAAAGGAACGAAGGAGATTCTTTGGAGATGTTACTTGGTACTTACAATTACCAGACTCTCTGATGTGACTTAATGGAAAACTACCATAATCCAACAGAAGTTGAAACTCTAATAGCTCAGATCCTTCAGGAATGCAGGTTTGGGTCTATTCAAAAGGCAAGGAAACACTACTAGCTGAGATGTTTACTAAAGGTGAAGGGAATATGAAACAGGTAACTAAAGAGAAGGAAGCTAGTTATAAATAGTAGCCATGACAATGTTACCAGTTGTAGATATAAGTACTTATAAGCATTTTCTGATGCATTTGTATATATATTAACCATTTTGGTTTTTTTTTTTGGACTTGAGAGGTAGCTTAGACATAGCTCAGTGGTAGGATGCTTGCTTAATATGTACAAGACCTTGGGTTTAATCCCTGGCCTGTTAATAGTAGATACCCTTACAACTTACTACTTATGTTTTGGAATGTCAAAGGGATAATGTGATCCACTAAGAAGAGGAATGGGCATTGCTCAAAGAAAATTCTTTATCCCCCTCTTGGGATAGAAGTGAGCTGAATTTGGTTGTGTGAGAGAAAGTTATCTTAAGGGCTAAAGCATGATTCTGTTGAAGGCTTTATTTGAAAGTTAATTATCAATAATATGATGTCAAGGAGATAAGAGCAGTTCTGGGGTGGTTTTATACTGTCAATTTCTGCTGCATTGGAACTACATTTCCCAGAACTCTTTCCTTTACAGTTCTGGTTTCAGTTGGCCAACTCTAAGAGGTACTCACTTTTGTTTTTTTCTTGTTCCCTGTAATTTTCCTGGATAATCGTGTGTCATCTTTTTTTCATATGATCTTATAATCAGTTAATCTGGATGAAAAAAATTTTTGACTATGTACTGAGGTCATGTTAAATGTCTACACATAAATTTAGGGTGAACTGATTTTTTTAGTAGGTTAAGTCTTCCTATTCAAAGAATAACATACTTCCTAAACATTCAAGTCTACCTTTATATTTCTCCCATATAAACTTTTTTTACATGAATCTTGCATATTTTGTTAAGTTTATTCTTAAGACTTTATCCTTTTGTTGTTTTAGTTAATGGGATATCTTCCATTATTTAAGTTTGAAGTTTGCTGTCTGTGATGGTTAATTTTATGTATTAATTTGACTAGGATATAATGTCCAGTTTGGTCAAACACTTGTCAACACGTTATTGTGAAGGTATTTTGTGGATGTGATTAACATGTACCATCTGTTGACTTTAAGCAGATTACCCTCAAAGAGGATGTGCCTCACCACTCAGTTGAAGCCTTAAGAGAGCAGAGACTCAGGTTTCCAGAAAAGGAGAAATTCTTCAAGACTCCAACATAGAAACTCTGCCTGAGTTTTCAGTTTGTTGGTCTGCCTTGCAGGTTTCAGATTCATACCAAAATCATCTATAACATTAACTGTTACTTGAATTTCCACCCTATAGATTTCAGACTTGCAAAGCCCCACAATCATGAGTCAATTCCTTAATATCTCTCTCTCCACACACACAATGTGTTTTGTTTCTTTGAAGAACTGTAACTAATATACTTCTCAATATAATAAAGAACACTGAAACAATTTAAGTTCTATCTTGAGATACTGCATGGTATGGTAGAAAATGCCTGGCTCTCAAATCTGTTGTTCAGTAGGGCAATTAATTAACTTACAGTCTTAGAACCTAATTCCTCATCTGTAGAACTGGGATAAAATTACCCAACTTATGTGGCTATTGTGTTAACATTGTATGTAGAATACTTTTATGGTTCTTTGTTCACATTAGGTACAGTCATCTACTATGATGAAGGGAAATATACCGTTAGGGTACCCACTTAGTGCTCCGAGTCTTATTAAATAACTTAATCATCTTGAGTCTCAGATGCTAGTAAATGTGACATAGTTATTTTATTTGGTACATACTAATATCACACCAATATCATCTTCTGGGCAATTAGATATACAAAGAATTCAAACATTACTTGAGGTTACTTCTTGCTACTTACCTAGCAGGTGTAGGGCAAGTTTGTTCCCATAGACCTACTTTCAATTTAGATACTAATAACTACCTATGAGGTTGTTGTTAGAAGTAAATGTAGTAACATAGATGAAAGTGCTCAGCATAATCCCAACTACATAGATGTTCAACATATCTTCCAGATGTTATGGGAATAATTAGTTTCAAAAATGTGCTGGATGAGTTGCTAAAGGGGAGCTTATTGTTTCACCACCCAGTGAAGACACAATCCACAAGACCACAGTGGGGAGTTATATTTCTTTTAACAATGAATAGCAGACAAGAATACAAAGGAGGTATAAAGTTTAAATGATAGAAAGAGATGCCATGGAAGATGATAAAAGATCTCATAGACTTTCGCCCATTTATCCAATCACATGCACCGGGTACCCCATTCTCATCATCAGCTGGAGACTATCCGGTAGTTTCCAAGGCTTGCCACCTCACTCATGGTCAGTCATTGCAAATAACTGAAAGACTGGATACCCTAAGAACTTAGCCAAATCAACAATTTTGCCAGCAGGGGAGAGTTTGTTCATTCTGAAGTAGCAGAGGATAGAAAGCATTAGAAACAGTTTCTGCTGAAAAGTTTTGACAGCTTGGGGAGAAATGTGACAATAGCAACATGCAAATTACATATCCAGCTTACCAAACAGGTAGAGATCGCTTTACCTTCTCCCGCTTTCTAAAAATATCGGAGGAGCTAACAAAGAAACACTTTTGTTTAGAAGGTCATGCATCTCCTTTTTTCCTTTGTCTTCTCGATATCATCCTTTTTTTGTTTTTTGTTTTTTTTTCATTGCATACTCTCACTTCTCTTTTAGTCTCGGATTTTTTCCAACCATTCAGGGACCCCATCCCCTAACCCCCTCTCACTGTTGAGTCTTGGTTCCCCTGTCTGCCCCGCAACCCCAGACGGTCCCAGGGCCTCACCTGTCAGGGGAACGCTGGAGCCCGGCCCCTCCAAGGGACTGGCAGTGACGTAGCGGGGAGGATGGGGCACCGCGAGGTCCGTTGACGTCACTGCCGCAGCGGTCCCGAACGCAGCCCAAGAACTGGAATTTTCAAGGAGGGAAAGCCGGCGGTGTCCTCGCGATCAGGGTTGAGCGCTACGAGTGCGCCACGTGCTTTGGGTTTCTGGTGTCGCTACACCGAAATGGCACCTCTGGAGCTGGCTGAGCCCACCCCATACCCTCAGTGCGCTCCAACTCAAGAGTTTAGAGCTGATGGGGATGCCCCCAAACCTCGGGGACTCATGCGCACGCGCCTTGGGTTGCGGGGAGACGGGATGAGAAGGGTGGGGGAGGAAGGAGAAGTGTGGTCCGGGACCCAGCGCTGGGTGCGGAACTGGACGAAGGCTGCTCGCACCCTTGGCCGCTAGCTGGTCTCCCTGGGCGCTGCGGCGGCAGCACGGGGCGCTGGGCCTGCGGCGCGGCGTCGTGACGTCACGGTGGCGGCGGCCGTGGTTGGCGCAGGGTCCGCGGCTGCAAAGTGTGAATGTGAAGTCAGGCTCCGGGGGAGGGGAGGGGCAGGGCTCCGGCGGCGGCTGCGGCCCGAGCTGGTCGCTGGTCCCTGGTCCCGAGCCCGCGCGCCCTGGGTCTGGCCGCTGGCTACAGCCGTCTTCCTTGCACCGCTCAGCTCCATCCTTGCTCGGCTGTCGGGAACCCGCACCTCTTGGCGGAGGAGCTCTGGGGCGGCGTTCCCTTTCGACTTTGCCTGTGCTGCTCCGGCTTGCACCCAGTCCCCCTAGCCTGCAGCCCCGCGCGCGGGTCCTGGTAACCGGCGCCGCGGTCGCCGCAGCTCCTTCCCGCCGGCGATCGGGGCGGAGGGCTGGGCTGAGGGAGGTGTGAGCGCGGCTTCCCGGTCCAGGGTCGGCGCGCGCCCGCCCTGCCCCCGCCTCGGCCCGGCGCCCTGAGCCGCGGCCCCCTCCCAGCGCAGGGGCCGGCGGCCGCGACAGGGCGGGCGCCGCGCGGAGGCAGGGCGGGCGTATTCAATGGAAGTATGTTACCAGCTGCCGGTGCTGCCCCTGGACAGGCCGGTCCCCCAGCACGTCCTCAGCCGCCGAGGAGCCATCAGCTTCAGCTCCAGCTCCGCGCTCTTCGGCTGTCCCAATCCCCGGCAGCTCTCACAGGTAATCGCCGCCGCCGCCGTGCTGCGGGCCCACACTTGGGGGCTTCTGGCTTTTGTTTCCCTCCGCCCACCGGCTTCACCTTCTTGACACCTCTAGCCGCTCACTCAGCCCGAGCTTTGTCCATTGTTTGGGGATTTCTAGGCTGGCCCCTCGATTCGAGAGCCTTATCTTTCTTTCCTTGTGATTGTCCACCCTCTGTTCTCTGGCCTCCTCAAACCCCTGGTGGGAATCTTCCGACCCTCCGCAGGCTAGTCACTCTCAGTGCCCAGAGGTTTAAGACTCTGGAATGACTTTGTTCTCCGTCCTCGACGTCTTGGACTGGAAATTGGGCCCTTATCCCTTAGCTGCGGCCCCTACCCCAAGAACACCTGTTCACCTCTGACACACCTGTCCCCCCGTAGCAATCCCCCCGCCCCGCACACACACCTGTGCCGGGTTCTGCCCCAGTTAAGGCGCTCCCCGTGGTGCTCGGATGGTCCTGCAGTTCTCTGAACAATAGGCCTAGGTGCCCCGTTGCCGCCTTCTCCCCTACTCCTTCGTTTCTGCAAATGGGCCTTAAAAGTGTTGACAGAGGAAGCAAGTCTGCAAAGTTGATAGCCACGAATCAGTTTTGTTTTAAATTTGATATAAAGGTTTTAGGAGAGAAACTCATTGATGAGCACTCAGAGGAAGACTTTGTTTGAGTGGTCCAATACCAGTTGCTCCTGAGAATTTGTGTTTTTTCTTTGGTGATGCCCTTGGCCCAACTCCTTAGTTCTGCCTAATTTTGGTTGCCAAATTTAGATTAGGGAGGCAAAAAGAATTTTGCTTTGTTTGCATGTGAACATGCTGTGTTTGCCTGCTGCAGTTAGTTCTGTGTTCATGGTCACTTTTTAAATTAAATATATTTATTTTCCCAATATTTATTTATTGCTTAATGTTTTCTTCTATGGGAGTCTATTTTCTAACTCCAGTTATATTCAAAGTATCTTGAGCAAGGTCTGCATTTTTCTTTTTCTTTCTTTCTTTCTTTTTTTTTTTTTTTTTTTTTTTTTTTTTACAGCTAGTGCGGACAGCACCTTTTGTAGATTTTGCTTATAAGTGTCTACTAAATATTTATCATTTATATTTTTGCCTAAATTGTTTGTAAAAGAGCAAGAGCCTATATTTGAGTTTATGAATTCTTTTTCATTTAAAACACTTCTTTCATAGTACAAGGTAGTATGCTAATGAGATCCATGTAGACTTGTAAAAATGACTAAAATATGAAGTGGCATTTCAAATAATATTACATTATTACTAATTTTGAAGGTTAGATCTGTGACCTGCGTTTTTAATATTACTTACAGCATTTTCAGCTTCCAGAATTAATGTTGAAGAAATATTAATTCATTGCTGAAAAAGGGTTTTAATAGTAGTAATTAAAGGTCTGTAATGGTGGCAACTTCTTTCAAATTTAACTATAATTTTACTTCCTCAGATTAGCAGGCAATTCTAAATATTATTTTACTTCCTCAGATTAGTAGGCATTTGACCCATTTCCATTATGACTAAATAAAGGCAATCACTGATCATTTATAAAATTATAAAATACATGTAACATTTTTGTGTTCCCTGAGGAGATGAATGAGAGGGAAGATTCCAAGGGATTTAAAATGAGGCTGATGCCAGAGGTGTTACCTGATGCCTTAATTAATCCACAGAGACCAAGTTCAAGCTCAACTCTATGTTGATTTAGTTCCTGGATTTGGATTTAAATGGGTAATAGAATGAAAAAAATATGACTGTGGCAGATAAAGCAAATATTATAGGCTTACACATCATATTTTGCTAATGGAAATTTAAAAAATTTCTAAATCCTAAAGTAAGTATAAAGGAACTTCTCAAACCCTGGACAGAAAATTTCCCAAATTAACACTGATACCAAACTTACCAGCATGCTGAGATGTATGTTTATCATTATCAAGTCTTGGCATATTATTTAATAATAAAATTTTTTATGTTGATATTGACTTCTCTGAGGATGGAAAGGAATTTGTAAGAGAAAAAAGGGATTAAGAAACCTTGGAATCTTATTTAGGACTCTATAAAATAAGTATTTGGTTGACTCAAAAGCTTTCTTTACCCTTGAATATTTAGTTCCTAAACCATAGGTACAGAAATTATAAGGTGTTTAGGCAGTTTTATAATTTTATTTAAGAGACTTAAAATCATTTTTAATACATTAAGTAGAATATTTTAATTTTAATTTTTTATATTAAAATTGGTTCAAAACTAGCAATCCTTTTCAGTTCTTTATTTTTGCCACAATTTTGGAGCTCAGTTCATAGCAAGTGCTTATATTTGTTGAATGAGTGAATAATTTCCTTACCTCTGACCGATCATCAATTTTAAATATGAAAAAAAAATTAGGACATCAAAGTAGAACAGTTATTTATTTATCCAAAATTTGGTTTAGAACTTGTTACTGCAGACTATAGATCCAGGAAAAAAAGCAGAAAAGACTCCAGGCCACCAAAATAGAATTGGAGATACTCTCAAAGTTTCTTAGATTTAGACAAATATTTCAAAGTGGGAAATTTGAAGTGGAATGAGAGGCAGCTACAGGCCATTTGCACTGAGACCAGAGGAAGTGACAGCAGACATACCAAAAGCTAGGGATGATAAGTAATACTTTTTGAAGCCTGTGAAGTTTTAAAAAGATACCTTGGGAACATTCAGTTTAGGGATTGAGTGTCAGCCACTAAGCATTGATATAATAATTATTTGACTAATAGTTATTAGTCAATATTGCCTACTAGAGTCTGTTTTTAAAAGTTGAAAGATTTGTATTTTAAATAAAAAAAGATTTTCATACCAAACAGTTTAAGTGTTGGTGCTTAAATGGACATAGCTGAATTATCTGGAAAATTCATTTATGTGGAACACTAACTTTTCTAAGGATGCCAGGTAAATGAGGCATTAACTTTTTGTTTCCAGTCAGGTTGTATACTACCTTTGCAAATGGTTAATGTGAGTTTTTAAAATTATTTGACTAGTAAAGATAATAAATGAACCCTGAAATATTTACTGTTGATAGCTGAATTCATTTCATACACATTTGTCTTTGAGAACCAAGTGTGTTCTTGGATAAAAAAGAAAACTATCGTGAAGACAGAAATGGGTCTTGTTCATCACTGGTGCTTCACATAGATAGATGCTCAGGAAATGTGGTTGTTGAGCTAATGTATTGATAGGTATGCCAGAGTACTGCACTTAGAGAATTATTTCAGTCTGATTTTCTGTGCACTGGAAACAAAATCTTATTTAGGTTAGACATTTGAGGTTTAATTTTTAAACTATATCATTAAAAAAGTACTGAACAAAATATTTGAACTTAACATGTAATATTGTGCTTTTAATACCATAATAAACCAAATTTGATTTTGAATTCAGCATTTTTTTAAAGAAACTATATCAAAAATATATATTTGCAAAATACCTATGAGACTCCTTTTATTAAGTGTGAAAAAATGTAAAGAATATGTAGTTTAAGAAAAAAATTCTAGTGCTTGCCTCTCAAGCACAAGGCCCTGAGTTCGATCCCCAGCACCGCAAAAAAAAAAAAAAAAAAAAGAAAAAAATTCTTTGTGACCCTGCCATTCCTAATCAGGTTTTCATTTGTATGCCTTCCTTATACATAAGAATTTCCTTATGCATAAAAACTCCTGTTTTTAGCAGTGTTTGTAGTATAGGATAAATTATGAATGTTCCCCTTGAACCCAAAGTCCCTTGAATAAAATTGGTTTCCTCTTCAAGAAGCTTGCAGGATTATGATGGGGAAGAAGGTAGGATTATATGTGGTGTAATTATTGTATTGGTGTTACCAAGGTATGATGAGACTACAAGGTAGGTACAACAAAATTTCAGGGATAAATCAGAGTTTACCTTGTGTGAGACTTATGCTAAGAACCTCAGGTTAAGCAGATGTATCTAGACAAAATTGGTCAAATGCAGGAGGGAATAGGAGAGAGGATGGCTCATGTAGGTATGTATTACATAGATTAGCACTATGCAGTAGAACCCACTGTGATGATGGGCATGTTCGCTATAGTATCCAGTATGAAAGTCACTGCCATATGTAGGTAGTGGCCACTTGAAATTTGGCTAGTATGCTAAGGAAGTAAATTTTTAGTTCAGTTTTATTTAAGTAGCTACATATAGCTAGTAGCTACTGTATTGCAGAGCAGATGTATAGATCATTACTTAATGATCATTGGAGGGATGTCAGGTTGATCTGTCAGCAACACATTTACCAAATGTTGAATAGAAATTTGTTTTTAGGTTTTGTTGTATGAAAAAATTAATAACTTCATATTTGTTTGATAAGGTCTTTAGAATCACTAGGTTGGGCCAGGTGTGGTAGTGCACGCCTGTAATCCCAGAAGCTCTGGAGGCTGAGGAAGGAGGATCACAAGTTCAAAACCAGCCACAGCAACTTAGTGAGGCCGTCTCAAAATTTAAACACACACATACACACACACGTATACATACATACATGAAAGGGCTGGGGATGGGACTCAGTGGTTAGATGCCCCTGGGTTCAATCCTCAGTACCCAAAATAATAATAATAATAACAATAACAACAACAACAGTAAATATAAATAATAGAATCACAAGATTGGGTCAAAAGGTAAGAACATTTTTTTTGGCTTTCTCAAAAGGCTCTATCCTTTTAAATACCACACTGAATGATCATATCCCCTTTATGTCCAGTCATATATTATCTTACATTTTGTTACTTTAGTAGATGTACTATGGTACTCTGAGTTTCTTGTAAATTACAGTAAGTGAGAGTGTGTGCTTTCAGAAATATTGTTTGTACTATTTTCATTTCTTCTTCCCTTTTTTTTGCGTTTCTTCTTCCTTTTTTTTTTTGCATTTCTTCTTTTGTGAAATCTCATTTGCATATTCTGTACTTTATTAATGAGGGCACTTTTATATCCACCATCAGTTTGTAAATGTGCATTATTCCAAATTACTGTTACCATTATAGTGGCCTTTTCATAAACCTGCGTATGGAAGCTGATAACAGGGGATAGTGTGTGCATTTGATGGTTTCCTTTGCAAGGGACCTGTGCCATTGATTTTTGTAACTGACATTAAAAGTGTTCCTGCTTATAATTTTCTTTAGCAGGACTTTTGGATTGTTGCTCCATACCTCCACCTGCTGGTAGAGATGGTTCTTCATTTTCAGAATATGATGGCTAGAGGAAGAAGACCAAGACAAGGCAGGGCAGAGCAGAGCAGAATATGAGGACGAAAGATACATTGTTAATTGAAGAACTGCGTTTCAGCAAAACCTACACTATTTGGAGGTTTGGATAAACCAAACTCCAGCTCAGGATCATATAACGTACATGGCAAGAGGTACTTTATAAAGATGCAGTATCTTGCTTCAGTAATAATTATTATTTGTTCTGTTTTGGGAGTGATTTCTACATGTCAGATACTTTAATTGGTGTTTCAGATCTTTATAAAACCTCTCTCTTCTATTTTTACCACATCTGAAAAGAGTGTTACTTCAGAGCGTAGAAAAAGAACCAAGAGCTAGAAATAATAGGGAAATGTAAAGGGAGAGCTTGTGTTTGACCACACTAGTAGTCAGAGAAGTGCATACTAAAGGAATACTTCAAGAAAGTATTACAGTGTGTTAGATAGTTTAATTGATGATTTTCATCTTTATAAAAAATTCTCTGGTTGGCGGTATTACTCCCATTTTTACCAAGGAGTAAACTGAGCTTTAAGACATACCTTGTTCAAGGCATCATATGAACTTTGAGATGGGCTTCTCACATTTGAACTCCCTCACTTTTAATCTGGCCTTCTTTACTTTCAGACTGATAAATTTTTAAAAAGAGAGTGTAAAACTGTGTGTGGTGGCTCACACTTGTAATTCCAGCAACTTGGGAGGCTGAGGCAGGAGGATCACAAGTTCAAGGCCAGCTTCAGCAATTTAGCGGGGCCCTAAACAACTTAGTGAGACAGTGTCCCAAAATAAAAAAAAGGACTGGGGATGTGGCTCAGTGGTTAAGCATCCCTGGTTTCAATCCCTGGTACCAAAAAAAAAAAAAGTATATAACTTGAAGGTTACACTTTGTAATACTGGTAAAATTATACATTGTTGTTTTTATAAGTTTTCTGAAGAGCAATTTGGCAACTGAAAATTTTAAAAAATGAATACTTAGAAAATTAATGTTCTGCTTGGTAATTTACTTTTGGGAATCTATCCTGAGCAAATTACTAGAAATGTTGACAAAGATTAATCTTCAAGGATATTCATTCTGTTATTCCTTATTGTTATGGAAAATTGGAAACAACAAATAATTTGTAAATGTTGTGTAGTCTTTCTTGTGGAATATGATATTTGTATTATTTCTGTATTATGTAACCACTTAAATACTTTGAAGAATTTAATGGATGTAAAGTAACAGTTTGCAAATAGCTAAATTAATTTTAATTGTTTTTATTCTTCTCCTATTCTATAACCACTAAAGTGCTTTGAAGAATTTGAAGATTGTTTAATCACATGGTGAAATGCTTACAGCATAATTAAGAAAATACCCGCCAGGTATTTACAGATTATCACAATTTTGTCACATGATATGCATACATATTCATATCATACATGTTTGCAAAAAGAAAACAAAAGCTAGATGTATTCCAAAATGCTAACTGAAACTTTCTCTGGATGGTGAAATTTTAAGTAATTTTTAACTTTTTCTTAAGAATTTTACATAATTTTATCGATTTTCTTCTATTAATAAGAATCTCTAACCAAAATAATTTAGGAATATAAAGTCAAGCCAGTTGTATTTGGACCAAGATCTCCAAAGAAGTGGGAGCTGTCATGATTATAAATTCCCAGTTAGGGACGATGGAGATAACAGTTTGAAAGATACTTGGATGAGAATATTGTCAAGGGATTTGACTCTTCTGGTTCTTTCCAACTGATTCCTTCCAACTTCACTATTCTCCAAGTTTTGGGGCAATTCATTTAATATGCATGACAGACATAAGGTATAGCTCCAATAATTATCAAGATGTTTCATCCACCATGGGAGATGTTGGGAAGTAAAATGGTACGGTTAGTGTTTTAAAGAAGAGTTGCACAAAGACAGCTGGTGAAGAGGTCTTGTCTAGTTGGACCAGGTGGAAGGAAGGGAAATAAGAAGTGAGGTGTTAGGTCCTAGGAGCTAATCTCCCTTGGAAGGTAAAAAAGATTCCTGCTTTTTGGTTTGGGAGACCAGGTAGATTATGAAGCAAGCATCAAAAATACAGAGACAGGGTCTGGCTAAGTTTTTTAGGACCTCGCTAAGTTGCTGAGGGTGGCTTTAAACTCGTAATCCTCCTACCTCAGCCTCTCAAAACAGCTGGGTTTACAGGCCTGTGCCACCATGCCCAACTCATCTAAATTTCAATATTTGTGATATATTTTCTGGTGTGTTGTTCAAATCACCAGTCCCCACCTCTTGAAGTTTCTACCACCTTTTAATAGTAGTGCCATGTTGGGGTCCAAGCTTTTTACCATGCAGACCTCTGGGGGGGGGGGGGCATGTAAGACTCAAACTATAGCAGGAATACTGAGAAACTTCATTTATGAATTTAGTAGATGGTAATGTTTTATTTTAGTAGCATAATCCATTTTTTTTCTGAATTACTTGCATAAATCAACAAAGTGATCCATAATCCAAATTATTTTAATGCTTTGTTAGATAGCATCTGGATTTGATTTTCCTTCCATTTTCATGGAATTGCTGACACCTCCTCTTGAAAAAATATTTGATACTCAGTGTTTAGAGTAAATAACTCTTTGAACATATATAAATATGTGTACATATAGTTTCCATACTGGGGATCAAACCCAGGGCTTTGTGCTTGCTTCGCAAATGCTCTACCACTGAGCTAAATCTTTAGCCCTTCAATAATTTTTTTTTTTTTTTTTTTTTTTAAATTTTGAGACAAGAACTCTCCTAGTTGCCCAGGCTGTCCTCAAACTTGTGATCCTCTTGTCTTAGTCTCTGAGTAGCCAGGATTACAGGTGTGTGTCACTGTGCCTGGCTCAACATGAATATTTTGAACTGTGCTTTTGGCTCCTTAGATGATGTTAGACCTCAAGACAGTTCTTCACCATAAGTTTAAGAAAGTGTGAGAATTAAGGTTTCCTTTTTAAGAAGTGACAGAAAAGAGGAAGAGGTGGAGGGGGATAGGAGGCAGAGGTAAGGGAAAATCAGCATGCTGTGTCAGCAATGGTTCTAGAAAACTGTACTTTTGGAAATTAAGGACCTAATAATCTATTTCCCTGAAACATTCCATGCTCATGTCTTCTAGGAGTTGCATAACAGTCTGTATACTACTGGTTTTCTGTATTCTGCTTTATTGCTGTATTTTACCATTCTCTGAAGTTACACAGAAATAACTTATCTGTCAAAATTTTCTCTGGTTTTTGATTACTCCTAGTCCTGGATCTCCATACTTCAGCTCTCTTGTTCTTTGGGAATGGAATCAGGATATCAGTGCTTGCAAGGGACCATATAAATAATTCCATTCCCAGCATTTTAAAGATTTAGTGGCTGATGATCAGCAGATTATGTAATTTACCTAAGGTCACACAATTAGAAAGTGGAGAAGATTAGGACTGTAAATTTAGCTCTGCCAACTTTTAATCTGTTGCTTTTCTCACTATATCCCCTGCTTCCTTGTAAAAGGATTGATCTATAGGATTTAAGTGGCAATCTTTCTTTAATGAACATTATTCCTTGAGTGGTGTGTCTCTTTTAGTACATTGAAAGCATCTGTTTATAGATTAGTAATTATTTGGAAAATATTAGAGTACAAACACACTCAATTCTGAAATCAGCTGAGTTACTTCTAATTAAAATATAATCAGAAATAAAGTAAAACTGTTCTTGAAATTATAATGGACCAGTTGGAAAGATAACATTTGATTTGTTGAAATGTTATTTATGTATAATGTTATAAGGAATGACTTTATGAAAGATGTATCTCACCTGCATTTTAAAATTAACTGATGAATGAAGCCTTTTTCAATTTGGGGAATAAGATAATATTCCTGATACACAAAGAGCTCACTCTGGCATTTTATGTGTTTTCTGTGTTTGAAGTAATAAATAGTGAAACTTTTTGGTAATTTAAAAACTTTCTTCATTTTGTTTTTTGCATGAATTCTTCATAGTAAACATTGTTTTAAGAAAAACAATGAAGTTATTCTAAAAGTAAAAAGATTATTACTTTTAACAAAGGCAGTACAATCAAATCCTTAAGAAAAGAGACTGTGCACTAGATAATTGGCAGAAGATGCAAGCATTTCTAAGAAGAAACAAATGTGGAAAACATACACAGCATCTCTAATAACGAAGTGCACATAAAAGATTTGAGTGTGGATGGTAGAGGAATGCTTCATATTGGCAAACACTAACAAAACCCACTGTTAGTAAGGATGTAAGAAAATGGATTTTTCTTACATATGGAGTTGTAGCATCATTTGATTCAACCATTTGAGACAACAGTAAGTTTATTTTGTGTAAATGAACATTTTAAGTTGGAATATTAACCTTTCTGCAGCTCTGGAATTTGTCCAAAGGAGGAATTGTAAAAATTTGATAATATGTGCATAAATTTTTGGTAACATTTGTAACATTGGTAATGATATGTAAATTTATTTCAGTGTTCATCAGTGGGGGATTGGTTAAATTAATGGTATTTTATTTCAGCAGAAAACTATATCCAGTAAAATAATGCCATATAGCCAAATTTGTCATGGGAAAATGTACATAACAATTTGAGTGGGGGAGAAACTAGTTACAGAATGTCACATTGCATTAGCTTCTTAATGCAACTTTATATATGATGTGTATTTGTATATAAAATCATGGAAAAAAATTACATATACCAATGTATGAATACATCCAAATCTTTAAGTTTGTTCCATGTACTGTTAACATGGGCTATCTCTGGGTAGTGAGATTTTGGGTAATTTTTACTAGTTTGTTCTTTCATAATTTTTGTTAAACAATGAAAATATATCATTCTTTTGTAATCGGAAATCAACAGCAGTTTTTTGAAACCTTCCCATTTTAAAAATAGTTCATATCAGTTAGAATATCATTTAAGTAGAATTTTAAAATTAGTAAGAGACTGCGGTCTAGTTAGTTAATAATTTAATCAGTGCAATATGTGAAAATGGGTTATTCACTTCTGTGTCCCTATGTGCCTGGCACATAGTATGTATTCAAAGGTGTAGCTTATTAAAATGAAAGTTTTAATATGTGAAGAAATACACTGTATTTTTAATGAAAAATGAAGAAAAAGTGAGTATGTGGTGGCTAGTTTACAAATTTTGCCTACTTCAAAGTTCTCAAGCATTGTTTATGGGTTAGAATCTTAGTATCTTAGAATACTAACTTTAGGAGAGACCGTGGAGATTGATCCCCTCAACATACAGGTGAATAGAAGTTAAAAATAGAAATCCCTTCTATTGAACAGGTCAGGTTTTGACTTTTCATTGTTACTTGATCATTTTTGAAATGGGATGACCACTTTATAAGGTAATCCATTGTGGTGTTGAATAGTGTGGTGAGTTGAATAGTGTTTACCAAAATTTTATGTCCAGCAAGAACCTCAGAATGTGATGCTTATTTGGGATAAGCATTTTTGCAGTTGTAATAAAGTTAGATGAAGTTGTATTGGATTAGGACAGTATCTGAATTCAACGACTGGTGTCTGGACTCTCAGAAACTCAGACACACACAAGGAAGAAGCCCATGTGAATGCAGAGGGAGAGATTGGAGTGATACAGCTATAAGCCAAAAACAGCAAGGATTGCTGGAAGACAGCAGACACCAGGAAGTAGCAAGGAATATTTTCCTCTGAAGAAGCAAGGCCTTGTGAACACCTTGATTTTTAACTTCCAGCCTCCAGAACTGTGAGAGAATAAATTTCAATTGTTTTAAGCCACCCAGCTTGCAGTATATAATATAATATATATTGTAATATATAATATATATTGCAGTATATAATAGTTGTCCTAGAAAACAAATATAAATGGCTTTGATTTAAATTTTTATGTTCATACTTCGAATCGGCAGACACTTACTGAACAGTGTTTATGTACTAGGTGCTCTGCTGCGTGTTATAAAGATAAGTAAGACATGTTCCTGTTTTTATTCTTGGTGTTTTGTCCAGTAGGAAAAATAGCAGTGCAAATACATAATTATAATACATTTTGATACATTTTCTCCTTAGGATAGTGTATGAAGTTAAGTAATGGTACTCAGAATTGGGAAACTATGAGCTGGTAAGTTTTTGTTGGATGAGTCCTAACTTTTGTATATTTAAAATTTCATTTTATAATCCCACCTTCCCCTCTATCCCCTTTCTGACATGGCCTCTGTGACACTGAAGCTCTCATAATTTATAAGTTTATGTAAGTCTCATTTAAGAATGCACTGAGGTTTAGGACAGTACATTGCCCACAGCAACACAGCTGTAAGTGGTGTTTCTAGGATTTGAACTTAGATCTTTTTCTAACTTGAGCTGCTCTGTGCTGAGCTGGTGTGGAGGCCGATGCTTTTGGTGAGTGGGAGGTATAAATCCAGAATTAGAATAGGAGTCTTGTCCTTTTGGAATAGAAATAGCAAACACTTATTATTTGTTTCTATAAGAAGAACTGGGTGATGTTTGTTAAAAGGAACTTTAAAAAGTAACTTGACTTTTTTTTTTGGACTAGAATTAATATATGCTTGTTATAAAAATACATGGAATATACAAAAAAAAGGGAGAAACATCATCCATAGTCCTGCTAATCACTATTAACATTTTAGAATATTTTAATCCAATATTTTTTCTTTGCAGTAAAGAAATATCATGATGGTCATCTTTATACATAAATCTTGAATTTTGAAATAATTTCCTAATGTAATTGCTAGATCAAAACATATGGTCAGATTTTCCACAGAGTGATGTCAATTTATATTTCCACAAGTAGTGCTTGAATGCCTTTTTTGCCCTGCCAATATTTTTAGTTTCCATTTCTTGAACTTTTGTTGTTACCTGTGTCTTATGTGACTTATTAATATCTATTGACTGTTTTTATTGGCAACTTTGCTTATCAGTCAACTTTTGAATTATATTAAAAATGAGCATTTTGTCATATTTATGCCAAACATCCAGTTTTGTCCCCTTAATTAAAGGGTATCATATTTATACTGATAAACCTTTAATAACTTTTAGTTCTCTTTAATGATATAATGGGAGAAGTTTATTATTAATAAAAGTTTTCAATATTTTAAAATCTTTCACATGTAAATTTATCTTCAGCATGGATTCAGTAATGATCTTTTTCATTTTAATAGTTGCAACAAACTATTGCCTGTCTCTATGTATTTTCAATAAAAAAGGAAGATGACAATATGAATATGTCTCCTATAACTGAGAACATGAAATTGGAGGAAAAAAATTTATGCTTGGGAAAATATACTGAAAATGAGGGGCCTGAGAATTTACAAATGTACTGCTGAAGCACTGTCACTTTAAGGCAACTGGCACCCACGGTTCTTGGCAAAAAATCTTTTTAATTTTGTGATACCTCCAATTTTAGAGTAAGAAAAATGAAAAAATAGAACCCATTTTAAACAGCTTTTCTAAAATCTTCAATTTTTTGAAGAGAATTTATATCTTACATTAAAAAGCTTTTTTAGTGGCTTATATTATTAACATAGAACAAGATAATCAAAGATAAAGGCAGACAGAGCATAAGTTACCTGAAATATGTAGAAACAACTTTTTTTAGTTTCATTATTGTATCACACTGAAAATATTTTATATTCATTTTCATAGAAAATTTTTCTGGAAGTGACTTTGAGGATTTTGTGGTTGGACTCAGGTCATTCCATTTGAGGTTTAGTTTTAATAACGTTGCAGAGGTTTTCCACCCTCTTTTCCTTATCAGCAGTGTTTTAAAATGTCTTATTTTCATGTTGGGATGTGTTAGACCAGGAATCAAGCGAGCTGTGCAAGAACATAAAAATAAACTTTTAGAATTGTATTTGTATTTATTTAAAAAAATTTAGATCCTAATTTTGTTGCATAGAGCACACAAAAGTATGTGTGTATAATTTATAAATAAATGCGTTCAAAACTTGGAGAATGGTGCCTCAGAACTTCTTGATTGCTATGAATTTTTCATCTCTCTCTCCAAAGCAGGCAGAGGTTAGGGTGGAGTGGGCTTGCGCGAAGCCCAAGGAAAAATATATATATAACATTTCAAAGGGTTCTTGGAGTCTACTCATTATACCCCTGGAATACCTGGATTCCCATTTATCCATAACCTTTCTTGTCTTCTGAGTCCAGTTACCCTCAGCTTTTGTCTGCCTATTTATTTGACTTTCTTAAATAATTCTGGTTTTATTTTTTAAGGTTGCAGCCTAGGATTAACTCTTAGCACAAATGTCCTTTTCCACTGATGTGTTCTGACTTCAGTGTGTTTGGTTAGACTGTGAGCTCCTGAAGAGTGGACAGTGTTTAGCTCTGTACAGCCTAGTGCTGATGCCAAGTAGATTTTCAGCAAATAGTGCACCAAGTTTATCAATCCTGTGGGTGAGGCAGTCCTACTGAGAGTACAGCTGTCTGCTCTACCCATGTGTCCTCTTTTTTCCATCTTCCCAGAACACCTCCCCATCCCCTACAGTGGCATCCAGTGTTTTCTGTTTTGAAGTATCATGTGCTATTCAAGACAGCCACTACTAATTGTTAGAGAATTTCTGGAGAGCATCTTGAAAGGGCATTAGCTTTCACATTTCCTTATATAAAGCTGGTAAATTATATTGTCAGAATGATGGGTAGGTTTCTTACCGCAAGACATTCTAAAAGATCTCTGGGTTCTTCCTGGTGCCTTTGTTTGGTAACCTTTATCTTAAACAATCTGTGGGACATAACCCTGGTCAGCACAGCCTCTTGATTTTCACCATAAGCGTGGAACTGGAGAATAATAACCCAAAAGATAGTGGTTACAGAATTTTGCTGGTTGAAAAGTGGATTGGCTTATTTAGATATAAAACCATTGGTTTCCCATAGAAACAGTGGGAGATGTAAGTAATTTTAAATTTTGTTATGTGGGGTTATATACATTAATACCTTTTCAACCATTAAATTTAATAATTAGACTGAGTTATCAAGATTCTGAATAAATCAACTGCATTTTTATAGAGATTATATAGCTTCAAATATGAGAAGACAGTGAAGTTTTAGCTTTATTTTGCATTCTTTGAGTTGAACTGTTTTAGTTTCTTGGGAGGAAGAAACTTTAAATTGCTGTTTTATGAGAAGATATGCTTGTCACAGAGTTGTGTATCCTTCAAACAGATTTTTAAACTGAGGGAGGCTTCTGGGTGAGAAAAGTCATAAAACTTGTTTTCTTTTGTTGGAGGGAGTCAGGTTTTGATATACTTCCTTGCATTGAAACTTGTTTTCTATAAAAAGTACAAATACCAAATATAAAAAAGTAGAAATGATTCACTTAGTAATGTGAATGTAGTTTTACTTGGTTAAGACTGAGAGCTAGTGCCCTGAGGAACATGAGTAGATGAGTTCTTCATTTCTTAAATGTAAATGGCTAGATTACTGACCAAGCATCTTGCATTGTAACATCAGCCAGAGGATCCATGTTCTTGAAAGCAGTTAGGATAAAAATTCCGTAAATCTGTTTAAAACTTTGTCACTGTTCTAAGAATTGGAGCCTCACATGTTTAAATCAATAACTTCAATTTTTAAAATTGTCAAAGTAGTTTAAGTAATATTACTAAAAATTTGGAAAAGAATAACTTCATAATCCTACCATCATAACATTTAGCGTGGTTAAATACATATCTTAAGGTAATTGTGATCGTTGGGTAATTTAATTTTGTAGCTTTTTGGAATGTAATACTTTTTAAAATATGGGTTTGTAATGTTAGTCTTTATAATAAGATAGCATTCTATGTTGCTTGGAAGGAAGTATAAGCTTGTGAAGTGATACAAGATCTACTTGTCATGGTTGTCTGAGCTGCTGCAAAGTCACACTTGAGCCTGTGGGAAGGGGAAGGAGATGAAATACAGGGCAGTTAACCATCAAGGGGTAAGCAGGGAGTTGTCCCCATCTCTTTTGCTCACATTCTAGTAGTGAGAACTCAATCACATGGCCACACCTGTAAGGAAGCTAGGGAATGGAATCTAAATGCCTGGTTATATGCTCAGGAAGAATCTGAGAATAGATTTTGGAGGACAACTAATAGCGTACCAGAAATTGTATGAATAGTCTTAGCAACTTCTAATCAAGAAGAATTATAGGGCTGGGGATGTAGCTCAGTGGGGAGAGTGCTTGTATCACATGCACAAGGCCTTGGGTTCAATCCCCAGCACCAAAAAAAAAAAAAGGATTTACAATGGAACACTTTTTGTGATTTTAACTTTTCCCCCTTTATTTGTATTTTATCTCGAATTTATTCCTGTGCCATGAGTTTTTGTTTATTCAGTTTCTTCTGGGATATCTTTTATTTATTTATTTATTTTTCTGTGCAACCTCTTCTGGTTTAGGTACAATTTGTTCCTTTTCAGTGAGGATCATCTCAATGTGGCAGGGGATCTCATGTATGTGTTAATCCAATCATAAGCTCTGTAAGTATGATGGTGCACCTTGGGTGCTTAATTCATCTGGATATATTTAGTACATCTAAACCCTTAAGTTCAGCATTATTCTCTACATTTTTAAACATGTGCAGCCAAAATTCAGCCCTCTTTCTGGGCCATTGACCCTGTGTCCAGCCCCACTGTTTGGCCAAGGCACACCATCTATTTCCACTGTTGTAATGCTAAAATGGCACACATTGCTTCTTTAACGTGACATCTTTCAGGTACTTGGTGGCTTTTCGAAACTGTGTACATTTGATGATCTGAGCAGTTTCACAAAGTGAACATGAACAAAAACATATGATTTTGTGGGGTTTTCTGGGTCAAGAGAGCAGCAAACCATTTTCACAGGTCATCTCAGGCCATTTACAGGAAGAGGGAGAGTGGTGGGTTCTGGGAGAATTCTTGTGATTTTTAACTTTTATGTAATTCATCAGATGTGTGTACATTAGTCTAATACCCAGCTTTGTTGAACTTACATTGTTTTAAATATTTTACTGTACTGTTTATAAGAACATGCTAAGCACACAGTTTCCTCCATATTTTGGGTTATTTCCCTAAGGATTTTTATTTTTGTAGAAATGGTATTAGACCAAACAATATGAACGTTTTAATAAATTTTTATTTCTGTATTACTTTTCTAAAGCAACCATTGCAGTGCTGTGGAGAGTGACTGAAGACCAATTGTATAAAACTTTAAAAAATGTTATACTCTTAAGCTCAGAGTACAACAATAGGAATAGGTAACACTGTAATTTAAGGCTACTCACATACCACTCCACTGTCCTAGCTTGGTTGACACCTAAGTTCCATCCGTGATAAACAGGCCACAAAGACATCACCTTGAAGGGACCTAGCTTTAGGCTGGTGTGTGATGCCAGTTGTTTGCATTGTTTTTGGATATGAATTTTCAGAGGTGCCAGAGGGGCCAGTGGCTCAACTCAGCCTGAACTTTCCGTAGTGTTTAGAGCAAACATTTTCCAGGATGAGGCTATAAACAAGCACAGGAAAACCTTTAAAAGTCTCACTGTAGTCACATACATTGGGCTAAAACTCTGAAGTTGTATGTAAGCATTTAGGAGACTTGAAAGGACTTTATAAAAAATTAAACCCAGGATATACTTGAACTTTGAATATGCTTCTCATATCCATTGGCAGAGATGAAGGTCTTACTGGCTCAAGGTGTTTTAGCAGTCTCTTCCAATCTGAGAGTGACTAAATTATATAAAAGGGCTGGCCTTAGGAAGGCAAACTTAAAGTAAAAACCCAGAGTATGTTAAGAAAACAACAGAGCAGAGGCCTCTATGATGACATAGCTTGGAGGAGACAGATTTCACACATTTATCTTGGGCATGATACTAAACAAAGGTGAAAAAAACAAAACAGCAGTACCTTAATGGGGACAGAATTCTAATCCAAAGTTGTTGTGTTATCTAAAATCCCAAGGTTTAACAACAGAATTAAAAGATAAAAAAGCAGTTAATAGAAATTGTCCGGGCTGGGGAGATGGCTCAGTTGGTAGAGTACTTGCCTTGCAAGTACGAGGCCCTGGGTTCTATCCCCAGTACCGCAAAAAAAAAAAAAAAAAAAAAAGAGAGAAAAAGAAAAAAAGAAATTGTCCCTAAATATTGGATTTAGTAAAGATTTTACTGTTAAAAATACATTAAAATAACTAAATGAAGCCACATTTAAAAAAGTACAACAAAATTAAAGCATGAAAATTCAACAAATGGAGATTCTTAATAACTAAATTGAAATTATTTTAAAAATAACTACAACAAACCATTCCTCAATATGATATGAAAACATTTCACTTTCCCCAAAACCTGTAACATAAAGCCAAACTCAGAATAGTTTCAAGGGTACCTGTAGGTATTCTTAAAAACTGTTAAGATCATGAAAAACAAGGAAAATAAAGAAATTATTGTAGATAAGAAGATACTGAAGAGACATGATGACTAAATGTGACATCTTGTGTTGGATCCTGAAACAGAAGAAGGACATTAGTGGAAAACTGATAAAAACTTGTAGTTTATGGTGTTGCACTAAAGGTAATTTCTTGATAAATACATCATAGTTATGCAAGATATTTACAATATTCATGTTAATACATGTTTACATGTATCTACTTACACATGTATATGTATAGACATGTATGTTATGTAAGTATAGCATGTTTACATAAAATATAAAATATTAACTTTAGGGGAAAATACTAACATTAGGGAAGCATCTATAGGAGCTCTGTGTTCTTTGCAGTTTTTCTGTAAATATTCTAAATATATTCCAAAGTAAAAAGTCACAAAATGTCAAATGGAAATTCTAGAGTTGAAGAATGCAATACCTGAAATGAAAAATCGACTAAGTGGGCTGAATAGCAGACTTGAGACGAAAATGAAAGTAATCAGTATACTTGAAGGCAGAACAATAGAAATTATTCAACCTGAAAACCTGAGAAAAGTGACTGAAGAAAAATAAGCAGAGCCTCAGAAAACATCTAGTGTAAAACATGCATGTAGTGGGAGTAACAAAAGGAGAAATGAGCAAATGGCCTCTCAGGGAACATTCCAAATTTAATGAAAATCATCAAACTGCATATCTAGAAGCATGTTGGCCCTTGCTGGGATTAATGCAAAGAGACCTACCCCAGACATAGCATAGTCAAACTTTAGAAAGAGTATCTTGAAAGCAGCAAGAGAAAACATCTCATTACATACAGGGTGCACAATATGATTAATGATTAATTTTTTTTTTTTTTGTCAGAATCAATGGAGGCCAGAAGGCTGTAGGATGACATCCAAAGTGCTTAAAGAAAAACTATGGAAAATTCTCTATTTAGCAAAAATAACCTTTAAAAATGATAGTGAAATAAATGTATCTGTACACAAAGACTGGCAGAAGCCAGTAGACCTGCCTTACAAGAAATACTGAAAGAATTCTTCAGTATTGGAAATGACACCAGATGGTAATCCACAAGAAGAAATCAAGAGCACTGGAAATATCAATATGAAGATTAATATAAAAGATTAGGAATACTTTTTTTCTTCTTTAAAAAACATTGACTTCTACCTATAAACAAATTTAATATCTGTAACATTCCCCCTCCTTCCCCTTGTTTGTTTGTCCTAGTCATTAATTGCTTTCACCTGTTTACCTCTTGGTCAATAGCGTGAGACTGTGATCATGGTTCTGCAAACTTTGGGCTCCAGGACTCCTTTCTACTCTTTATTGAAGACTGAAGAGCTTGAGCTTTTGCTTATTGTGGGTTTTACATATTGATATTTATTAGCAATTAAAACTGAGCGAAAATTTTAATATTCATTTAAAAAAACACTGATTTCATGTTGACATAAGTACCATGGGTTTTTGTTGTTTGATTAAAGAAACTCTTTTCCAAAACAAAATAGGAAAAGGACATTATTTTACATTTTCATCTCTTATTCCTGTCTTCCTTCATGGAAGACAGCTGCATCGATCTGTAGGCTCCTGCATTGAACTTGTTGTAATATGTTGCTTTGACTGGAGTATGTGAAGAAAATCTGGCCCCAGTCTGGTGTAGCTGGAATAGGGAGGTCTATTTTAGAAACCTTTCCATGTAACTGAAACTCAGGTGGTGGTTTTGTAAAGGTTAGTTGCGGTGTGAAATCTGAAACCATGTCAATGAATTTTTATACTTTATTACATTAAAATCATTCTCTTTTATACTGGGAATGAATCTTTTAGCAATGCATAATTTTATCTCTTGGATCCAGTGAAAGGGTGTTGGGTGCCTGCAGCACAGTCTGAGAATTGTGGGACTCTTTTTTCAATTTTCAACTTTTATTGGAACTCTAATTTGAAATGAACATATCCATTTTTTAAATAAAAAGGTTTTAGAACACAAAGTTTTTTCAGTGAGTACAGGTATTGTTTGTGTTATAATTGAGAGTTACTTTTGCTTATTTTTCCCTATTTCTTAAATCTCAAGTTTTACTTTGCACTTCAGAAATCAAAGCTCAGATCCTGTTTACTTCTAAGGGATAATGAGATATGCGACAATTTTCTTTCTGAAGTAGATTTAAAAAAAACTTATGACAATTGAGTATTGAATAAGAATGTCTTTTGAAATGACATTAATTTGTATTTAAGATTTCTAAATTTAATGCATTATATGTTCTGATTTAGTTGAAATTAGAAGGTGGAATTATAGTTATCTATGGTTACTCTATACTTAATTTAAAAACTATGACATCACCATCATCATTATAGTAAACACTATTGTAAACAGTATTATAAATATAGTATTGCATCCTTGTGATAAATTAGATAATTCAGAAGGAATAAAAGGTGGTTAAAGGAAGTTTCTTACCAATTCCCCAGAGTTAAGTAATCGTTATAGTTTCTTGAATGCTTTTCCTGAAAAGCATTTGTTCAGGAAATATATATTTGTGTGTATGTATATATGAAAGAATTTTAAGCAGATGAAATTATATATATTCTGTAAATATGTAAATCTTGAACATCTTTATATCAGGGTAATAGACTTGTGATTCTTAATTAATGACAGCTTAGTGTCTGTGTTACTAGGTTGATTGTGAAGTTAAAGGTCATCAAAAGAAAACTTTTTAGTAATGGAAGCACTGCTTTTAACATTGGTTCCCACTCAGATATTGCTGTTGATGCTTTAGCATTTTTAATGAAAGACAACAAAACAGTAAAATCAGTTGCAAACTGAAATTTCATACCTTGCAGAGTATGTAGATTTTTATGAGAAGTTCCTGGACACTCGAAGCTATTTACAGATTGACAACTGAAGAAAAAATTATTAAGGATGATAGCATATTAGGTGCTTTAAGGGAGCCTGATTCAAATACCAAACGTTTAAAGAGAGACCCCTAAGAAAAATGAATGAAACCTTCTATATTTATTCAAAACTATGTTTTTTTGTGATTATCTCAGAAGAGAAAAGCATGAAGAATAGTGCTATTATAAAATTTTGTTGAAAAAATTTAAAAAGTTCTATCATATAATTTTGTTGAAAAAAATACACCCAAAATAAAGTTTGATTCATTCTTTTATTCTAAGAATTCATACATAGTTGAAATTATAACAAATTTTATTGAATATAAAATAAACTTGTTTTGAACTTTTGAGTATTTCAAGTCAAAAATCTTGAAAATCAGCTATCTTATTAAGTATTTATGTATTTTGGTCCCTGATCTAACAGAATTCACAGAAGTGGTCTTTTCCCAGTGTCATCTTTGTAAAACCACGTAAAACCACCAGTTCACCAGTCATCTTTGGAAAAGTAGGAACTCATGACTTCCATTGTATATGACTGTAATGTAATATAATTAGGTTCCTACTGATCAAGATACTTAGTCTAATGGTTTTGCGTGTGTGGTATCGCTTAAAATAATGCTGCAAATCTTGTACATGTGAGAATATCAGTGATACACATTTCTAGATGTCGAAGAACTTGAATCAAATGCTGAGTGCATTTACCATTTTGATATCTCCAAAAGGGCTACATCAAATTACATTCCCACTACAAAATTCTATGCATACTTTCACAAAGTCTCCCTTGTCCAAATCTTATTATTTTGAATCAACACAGTGCATTCAGTTAGTGGGGACATGCGAATATCCAAATCTGTTTAGTTCCTGGGATTTGGATAGCAAGAGTAGGGACAGATCAGATAACAAGGGTTCATTTGAAAATTTATCCTAATCTGTTTGGCACCTGAGTTGACCAGTAGGAGTTCGAATAACTCATATCTATTTCTTATATTATTTCCACACCCTTACTCGTGTGGAGGTATTATCAATCTTTTTAGTTCTTGCCAACATTATAGGTTAAAATAAAAAGACATCTTATTATATTTGTTTTGTTTCCACTTAATTGTAAGTGATGCTTTACATTTTTTATGATATTGGTAGTTGTATCTTTAAAAATCTGTACCTGACAATTAACTTCTTATTGTATTGCAAGAATAATATTACAATATTAAGAAAATAAGGTTTTATTACAACATTACTAATATTTTATCTAATCTCTTGTCTTTTGATTTTTTCTGGTATTTTCTTCATGCATAGCATTTTTGTCTAGTCAAATGTGTCTTTCCACCCTCCTTTTAAGTCTTCTGGTTCTATTCATGCTCAGAGAATTACCTTCTTTGCTTCAAGATAGTAAATATATTCCTTCTGGTGTTCTACAGTTCTTTTACATTAATCTTTTTTACAAAATACTTTTATTAGTTGTCGATGAACCTTTATTTATTTATATGTGGTACTGAGAATTGAACCCAGTACCTCAAACATGCTAGGCAAGCGTTCTACCCCTGAGCCACAATCCCAGCCCCTCTTTTACATTACTCTTTATGATTCTACTTCCACATTTGTTCCTTGTGTTTCTCTCTTTGTTCCATCTGGAGTTTTTTTGTGATTTAAGGAGTAAGGCAGGGACCTAGTCATTTCCCCCCTCTACTTACTAGCCAGTTTTCCCTAAATAATTTGTTAAACAATGTATCTTTTCCTCATTTACTTGAAATAACACATCTCACGTAAAATTCTAGCATGTGTTTTTTAAAATTTTTTTTTTAGTTGTTGAGGGACCTTTATTTTATTCATTTATTTATATGTGGTGCTGAAAATCAAACCCAGTGTCTCACATGTGCTAGGCAAGTGGTCAATCACTGAACCACAATACCAGCCCTCTTGCAAGTGTTTCTGGTCAGTTCTGGACTTTGTATTGTTACATTGATTTGTTTATGTGCCAGAATCAAATTGTTTTAGGAACTGTAGCTTAATAATTTATTTTATTCTTTGGTAGGATCTCTCTTTTTTCCCCTATTTGATCTTACATGCATGTTTCTTATTTTAGAATTTTGGCAAAAACTTACTCATGAATGTCCCATTCCTTTTCTCTACCCACAAGATATCTGGTTGGTATTTTTTACTGGGATTGCTTGATTTTGTAGTTTAGGGTAAACAGGGATTATGACTGTTTGAAAATTAAAAAGATAAATTCAAGTAAAGTGCTTAGAGAAGTGCTGGCATACAGTAAACAATCAAAAGAGACTAGCTGTGCTGGATATCCTTGTTCCTTCCTGTACATCCTTCACCTTCTACATCCTGCTCTCTGCCTGATGAGGCTGACCCTCAGGGAATACATCACTGGTCTCTTGCCCTCTAGCTTCTGGAATGATGGGTGACCAATGGGAGGAGATGGTCTGTGGAGAGGAAAAAGAAGTTAGGGTATGCTTTCCAGCCTCTCTCCATATAGGACTGTCGGCCTGCATAGAGCTGTGCCTCATGTTAGGTGGGTCCACTCGCATAGTGAGAATCCTCACTGGGGTTCAGTAGTCAGCTTCCAACTATTACTAACCTCTAGGTGCTTCACTCTGCTCAGACCTCATTAAACAGTATCTTCATGAATTTCTCTTCATTTACCCCATTGAGTAGAGTTTCCTGCCGGAGCCTGACTGTCAGAGCTACTCATCTTCCTTCCCTCCTCCTGATCACTACTGCTAAAATCTAATCTTCCTGTTCTGATCTTCTTTGAGATTCTTCCATGAGATTAAAAGTTTCTTCATAGAACCCTTTACAATTTTGATTGTTTTTACCCAGGTCTATTTTTATTTAGTTGCAATTTTAAATGGAATCTCTTTATTTTGTTACGTTCTGTAATTGAATGTGGGTAACATTATTGATCTTGTATGTAAAATTTACAAATCAGTTATGTACTGATTTATTGTTTCTAATAGTTTTTCAGTACCTTTTGTTTAATTTATAATTACCTGAAAATATCGCATCACCTCCAACTAATGATAACTTTTCCTTTTTTCCTTTTATTAGGAAGTATATATTTGGGAACAGTTGTTTATTTTATTCAGATGTGTTTGGGAATCTACTGAGATGCTTAACATTTTTCACCTTTGATTTACTAATAAAATAAAGTAAGTTGTCTTAATGGATATCGTAATAATTTGCTCTCATATTACTAGGGTGATTCTTACTTGGTTCGGATATGTTATTCTTTTAATGATTCTACTTGCTAATATTTTATTCAGGACTTTCACGGCATTGAAATTGATCTGTAGCTTTCTCTTTTCACTCAATGTCATATTTTGTAATATTACTCTGTTGACATATTTTTTTTTAAAGTAAATTATCAATAATAAATCAGTAAAGAAAAGAGATTTTAACTTCTCTCTCCCTCTTTCTCTTCCTTTTTGGATAGAAATATCTTCAAAGCACAAAGCAAGTTAACTTGTTACCAGGGAAACTGGCATCATACATTGCTGATTATAAAGCTGCCTTTTGTATCAAAGTGGAACAAAGCACAATTTTTACAAGACTTAAAATATGTATGTAATGAAATAATGACATATAATACCGTCTTTTACTTGATGATTCTTTTTCATGTACTTTTATCTCATCCTTTGAAGAAGAATGGGTAGATATTATTAGTACTGTGTAACAAATGAGGAGATTTAGGGTCAGAGGAATGCTGCTTGCCAGAGGTTCATGGCAATAAGGACTAGCCCTAGAACGACAGAAATCTGTGGCCCTGTGCACCTTTACTTTATCACAATATCTTCAGGAATAGAGTGAATGCAGTTTCATGAATCAGATCACATGCATGTATCAAAATAGAAGAGAACTTGGCTCAGATTATATTTTCATAGCAATTGTGTGAAAAGAATTCAGCACTTTTCTTATGCATATCATAATTCAATTGATGTTTGCATGTGGTGATGCACACCTGTAATCACAACTGGTCTGGAGGCTGAAGCACAAGGATTGTTAAGTTTGAAGTCAACCTCCACAACTTGGTGGAACCCTGTATCCAAAAACCAAAACAAAACAACCAAGAATGGAGGGGGATATGGTTCAGTGCATGAGGCTCTGGGTTGAGTTTCCAGTATTGCAAAAATAAATAAATAAATTCAATTTATGCCTACATTGTCCCAAAGTAGTCAGAACAGGTATATAACTTGTCCTACAAATTGCAACAGTCATCCAGTTTAAAAACTGGGAGTTATCTTCCTACTTGAAAGGATCGAACACGCTCTTCTTTGGTACAAATGGAAGGAAAAAAATACTGTCATCTTGTACTCAAGGACAAAAAAATACTGATTTTCCTTAACAAAATGTGAATGGTATTTTTACTTATTACTGTGTTAACACGTGTTTGTACTGAAAAATTAAGGGAAAGAGCAGGTTGAAAAATACAGGAATCATTTGTTTACCACCCAGAGATAACATTGTGAACTTGGTATTTTGCGCAACAATCCTAGTATTAGTTCATCTAAATATATATTTTTTCTCTTCCTACATGTAATGTTTTAGAATCATTTTTTAAGAAAAAATTTTCCACATTATGAAATATTTTCTTAAGTCTTAAAACCCAAATATATACAGTATTTTGCTAAAGTTTTAATTTTTAAAAATACCTTTATTAGAATAAAAAGATAGATTTGATGAAAAAAATGAAATAGGTTTGTATCCTCAAGATTATTAATTAGTAATTGTTTAGAAATTTTATCTCTGAAAGAAAAGTATTGCTGATTTGTGGTATTTTCGTTTCTGTAGTATACATACTCTTATTGTGGCTGATTTGAAGCTACGAATATATGTCACCAAATGGGGAGTTGGGGAAGACAGGTGTAGAATTGGTTCTCCTGAGCTAAGTTGTGACACACAGACTGCAGCACATGACCGGTTGCATTAGCTGTTTTTTGTTAGTTGCAAGTAGCATAAAACTTACTCTCAATTCTTTAAACAATAAGGTTTACCAAGTAGACTCAAGGTTGAATGTCTCTTGGGTTTGGTTAATTCAGCAGCTCAGCATTATCACTACTGACCCATGTTGGTTTGTTCCTTTTTTTTTTTTTTTTTTTTTTGCAATATTGGTGATTGAACCCATTTGCTTAGGCAAGTGCTCTCTCAGTATAGCTGCATCCCCATATAGTTACTATTGATTTTTTTTTTTTTTCTCAGTACTGGGAATTGAACTCTGGGGCACTTAACCATTGAGCCACATCCCCAGACCTTTTTGTTTTTTATTTTGAGACAGGGTTTCACTAAGTTGCATAAGGTCCTTACTAAGTTGCTGAGGCTGGCCTTGAACTTGTGAGCCTTCTGTCTCAACCTCCCAAGTCAGTGGGATTACAGGTGTGCATGACTGCACCCAGCTCCTAAATAGTTAGTTCTTCCTTTCTGTTTTGCTATTTTCAGTGTGTTGGAGTTGTCTTCACTCTGGCTCTACCATGGTTGCAAAGTGACTTTAATAATTCCATGTATCCAAACATAATTTCCAGAGGAAGAGAAAAACTGGCTCTTTGTTTTGTATGATTTTAAGTGCAAACAGACCTGTTCAAGAGGCTCCCCCAACAAGCTTCCCACCACAGTTGATCATTACACTTGGTCATTCCTAAACCAGTCTTTGGCAGGAGAGATGAAACCATAAAGGCTTGGATCAGTCAGGACCCACTCTTCAGGACTGAGGCTGCAGCTACACTTCCTGAAATGTATGGCTGCTCCAGACACCTGAACAAAAACTTGTGTTTTTTAAAAAAGGGTCATATACCAACTGTATCTGCTATACAGGAATTGCAGAGACACTTCCACTCGTATTACCAACTTTAATAATTTATTTTAATTCCATGTTAAAAATTTTCATTCATCCAGAAAAAATGCAAATGCTAACAGTATTTTTTACAGTTCATTCTGTGAGACCATAATTACCCTGATACCAAAACCCAACAGAGACCTCACAAGAAAAGGATACTATAGACCGATAGCTCATATAAATATGAGACTATAGACTGAACAGAAATTTGAAGAAAAATAGCAGCAAACTGTATCCAGCAATGTAGAATTTTACACCATGGCCAAGTAGATTTATCCCAGAAATGCAAGATTTACCTAACATCACAGTCAATTAATGTAAAACACCAAGTTGATAGAATGTAAAAGGCCACACAATCATCTCAATAGACGCGGAAAAAGCATTTGACAAAACCCAGCATCCTTTCATAATAAAAATACCCAGAAAACTAGACATAGAAGGGAACTTTCTCAGCCTGATAAAGGACATCTACAAAAAACTGGCAGCTAAAATTGTACTTAATTATGAAAGACTGGATGTTTTCCCCATTAGATCAGGAACAAGATAAGGATGTCTGCTTGTGCTACTTCTATTCAGCTTGGTACTGGAGGTTCTAGTTAGATCAATCAGGCAAGGAAAGAAAGCAAAAACAGACATCCAGATTGGAAAGAAAAAAATAAAACAAGTCATAAATAACATGATCATCTATATAAAAAATGCTTAAGGAATCTACTAAAGAATTATAGAACCAATGAATGAATTAACAGTTGCAGGATGCAAAGAAAATCAACATTTCTGTATACTTGAAATGAGCTACTTGACATGAAATTAAAATAATTTCATTTATAATAGCATCAAAAAATAAATTTAACAAAAAGAGTAGAAAACATATTCTCTGAAAACTACAAAACATTTCTGAAATTGAAGATTAAATAAATGGAAAAACATTCAATGTTCATTGATCAGAAGACAATATTGTTAAGATAGTAGTCCTCCCAAGATTGTCCTGCAGATTTCATACAGTCCCCAGATGGAGAATCCCTGCTGACTTCTCTATAGAAGTTGACTTCTCTTTAGAAATGTCAAATAATTGAAAATGTATACAGCATTACAAGGGACCCAAAATAGCAAAAACAATCTTGAATAAAGGAGGACAAAACAGAAGGAGTCACTTGATTTCAAAACTTTCTGCAGTCTAGCAGTGATCTCGACAGTGTGGTACTGGCATAAGCATAGACGCAGATCAGTGGAATGTAGTGGGGAGTCCAGATGTGTCTATGGTCAATTGATTTTAACAAGGATGCCAAGACCATTCACTGGGGAAAAGAATAGCCTATTGAACAAATTGTGCTAGAACGACTGGATAGCCACATGTAAAAGGAATGCATTTCTGAATATGCTGCAACTGGAATGAAGGCCAATTCAGAGCCCAAACTTTGCTAATCAACAACACATGTAAAAAAGACTTTAGATACATGCACAAAGATGCCAAGAACAGCCTAATTTAAGATTTGTATTAACACATTCTTTTGGCAACATAAGTGGACTCTCTGGTAGGAGTCCTCAAAGAGTTAAAATTCAAAATGTTTGATTATGTGCATTTTATTTATGCAAAGAATTTGCATTTAAAATACACAATTTAAAGTTTTTAGTGTATTCATAAAGTTGTGCAATTTTCATTATTAATTCAGAACATTTTCATTACTTCAAAATGAAACTGTACCCATTAGTAGTCATTTCCCACTCACCCTACCCCCGTCTCCTGGCAATTAGTAATCTACTTTTTGTGTATTTACATATCAAATATGTGCATTTTTTAACTACAAATTTAAAAGAGTTAAAAATATCCAAGAATTAAGTTGTAATCAGTTGGGAAACAGTTTGAACATTTATGCTTCATAGTACTCAACTTTAAATAAGAGATTTCAGATAGTCCATATTTCTATGTTTATTTAAAAAATCTATTAATCATTCCTTGTTGGATATATAAGATGTTTAAAATTTTTCACTATTAATGCTATAATAAAAATCTTTTTTGCTATAATGCTATAATGAAAATCTTCAGACTACTCTGTGCTTACTTCCTTAATATTAATTCCTTGTATGCCTAATTAAATATTAGGTGCAGTTTTGCCAGGGGTGGTGGTGCATGCCTGTAATCCCAGTGACTCAGGGGGCTGAGGCAGAAGAACCTCAAGTTTGAGGCCAGCCTCAGCAACTTAGTGACACCCTTTCTCAAAATTAAAGTGGTTGGGGATGTAGCTCAGTGGTAAAGAACCCTTGGGTTCAATCCCCAGTATTAAGGGGGGAAAAAAAAGATATAGTATTAATTCTTTGAGTAAACATTGCCAGATTATCTTTCAGAACATTTACCCTGATTTTCACTCAAATAGTAATGTAAGAAAGACTTGAGTACATTTTAAATTATAATGCGGTAAATAACTAGATTTAATTTTTTTCTTATTAGGTAGTATCTGCTTCCCAATTGAATGTTTACTTAACTAATTTTGAAAAGTGCTTTCTGCTCAGCACTTTAGAAACTTGGCTGTGAATATATAAGTGCTAATTTTAAAATCAATGTATTTGAAACAGTACCTGAAATAAGTTACTGGGTTACCAGCTTGTATCCCAGGTCCTAAACAAAGGACCTTTTTAAAAATATATTGTTCATCCGTTGTAAACTGCTTGTATTATACGTAACTGGTGCTTAAAAAAAATATATATATATATATATATATATATATTTTTTTTCTTTTTTAGTCAATGGAGCTTTTATTTTTATTTATTTATATGTGGTGCTGAGAATCGAACCCAGGGCCTCACACATGCCAGGCAAACACTCTACCACTGAGCCACAACTCCAACCCTGTAACTGGTTCTTATTTTTTCGTAGACTGAATCAAACCTTTCAGCTTCATCAAGTTGCCTTATTAGTTTTTAAAAACTTTTCCAGTAATGAACTAAGCACTAATGTCCAGAAATGACCAAATTTCACTTTTCCCTTTATATCCACATGTTGGAGCCATTAAAACTTTTTGAGGAAGAAGAAAATTTACTCTAAATTGAGAAAACGAATTGGGTAAAAATGTGGCAGTGGTAATGCCCAGTATGTGTGCTGGAAATTAAAATTATTTGACTGGAGTTAGGGTAAGTGTAGGGTGAAAGTGAGATAGTAGGACTAAATTTGTGCCACAAGAGACAATTTAAAAGTGACAGTCTTTATTTTTTTTGTAGTAGAAAATAAGGTGTGTATTGCCAGGTAAGGCATATGCAATTTGAGAAAAGGGTTAACATTTTGTGCTCTTTGGCATGTCCTTTTTTTAACCTTGATCATATAGGTTTTTCTTATCATATCAGTTTGAATTATATCAGTTTTTTAGAGATATGTTGGTGTACTGAATGATCTGTAGGGGTGTCTGGGGAGAGGTAAGCACACAATACACCTTTTGCCTCTACTGGTTTGTTCTTCCAGTGTCAAGAGCCTTATCATACCCTGACCAGTGGTTCCCAGCTGATGGTGGCAAATTCCTAGAGACTGTGGGAATTGTCAAGGAACTCGTGAATTCACATTTATTTCAAACAGTAAACTTAAAAAATAAATCTGCTATATATGTGTATTAGTGTTTTTCAGATATAATTACCATTGATATTGTTGTGATAAGTAAAAATCATTTAAACCTATCTAATTCACAGCAATTTATGCTGGTTTGTGCTTTCTCAGTAAGTGGATACCAGAATAAGGTCTTTTATGTGGGGGTTTTGGAATTATTTCAAGGTTCAAGAGTTTTGTCATACATAAGAAAAAGAAGCATCACCTATACCAGCCATGTCTTGTCTCCTAAATGTGATTTAGACTCTGAAACAGTTGGGCAAATTTCTGACTGGTTTAACATTGTTAAATGCATATCTAATTATTCGTGCAAATGACAGAAAATTAACCATTTCTGTTAGATACTGGAATACTGGCTAAAAATTTGAAAAGGGGAACATTATGGTCAAACTTTAACTCAATGATGACATATTTTTAAAATTTCAAGTCTGTCTCCTGCTGTAATTTAGAGAAGCTGACAATTTAAATAGAAACCAGGTTGATTAATGTCTGCTCAGTAAAGAGGGAAAAACTATTTTAAAGAATTCAAATAAAATCTTTGATATTCTTGAATACATTACTACATTACTAAAGCACTGGTTTAAGGGGGTTAGATAGTTTTTCTTCTTTTTTCTTTTCATTTTTTGTTAATGGGGATCGAACCCAAAGACACTTTACCAATGAGGCACATTCCTAGCCCTTTTTATTTTTAATTTTGAGACAGGGACTCGCTAAGTTGCTGAGGCTGGCTTTGAACTTGCAATCCTCCTGCCTTATAGCGTCTTGTAGATAGATAATTTTTAAAAGTTTGCAAATTTAGTTAATGACTTCATTTGGACTGTCAGAGAATTGAATAAGAGCATCTTGATTAAGTTTCTGGATTATCTTTATAGTTGTCTTCTTCCTTACACCAACTCTGTATTTCCTGGCTTTCCTATTTTTCTGATGGAGAGAACTGAGGCTTAGAATGTAACTTGTATCAAGACTACGTGACTAGGATTCGTGAAACTTGGATTTCATTCAGTAATCAGATGACCCAATGCTAGTGCTCCCCGCTCCAATTTTAAGAGGACATTTGTGTGCATTTCAGACTTACGAGAATACCAAACTTTGAAGAGTGGTGGGAAAATATTTTTTCCTATGCAGTTTTACTAGTGTGTAATTTATCATTTTAACCCTTTTTTAAAAGTAAAATTTGGTGGCACTATACCAATAGTGGTATATGACCACCACCACTATTCATTTCCTGAACTTTTTCATCATGCCATCAGAACTGTACCCCTTAGACAATAAACCCCTTAAACAATTACCTTGATATTTTCCTGTCTCCACAACTTTTGGTGACCCCTGTTTTTCTTTCTGTCCCAAGGAAGAAAATATTTTTTAATGAGAAAGTTTGTTGATGTTAGATGATCTAGATTAACTTTTACTTTCTTTGTTGAGTACTAATTATAAATGTATTTCTTATGAACAAGAAGTACCAAGTACTTCAATGCAAATTAAAAGTTATTTTTGCCTTCCTCTTTGTCTATTCTATTTTAAACAAAGCATTATAATTATATATGCTAAATACAGATTTTCTTTCTCTTGATTTTATTAAATGTAAACAAATGGTGTTAAGAGAAGTTTTTTATTTTTCTTTTTTTGAGCCTTACTAAACAGATTTTTATATGGTATTCTAGTTAGAGCTCCTAAGTTGCATTGTAGTCAGTCAAAATTGCCTTTGCAATTAAATTCCTCAAAATGGTAGCATATCCAAGGGATGATTATGTTTTTGCCAGTCTGCATAAATTTGTATCCTGTTTTCCTGGCTGATAGTTGTCAAATTGCACATGATTTGAGTTAAGCATTTTAAATGAGTATAGACTGTAATTATTATTTTTCATCATATTCTATTAGTACTAGTTACTGGGGGTTCTGTGCTTTGGTCACATCCTGAGATTTGCCTTTTTTGTTGTTCCATTTACCCTTGAGGTTGTGAAAAACCTAACACTCAGGTTCACCTATTTTATTTTGACCTTGAGATGAAAGCCTGTTTCAGTGCTCCTTTACTTTGTTGCATTCCTGCCTTAGTTTTTCCTGAGTATTCCTTATTTTCCTACTAGCTCATGGAGGCATTTCAAAAGATATCTTCAATATTTTCTATCATTTTCCCATTGTTTTCAGCGATGGGGTCAGTTCTCTCACAGTTGTAAGTATTCTTAGACATTTTCTCAACAAATTCACTTACCCTGCCTTGTAAATAATAATAATAGTGATAGGCACACAAATTTTCTCTTGGTTAGCCACCATGTACTCTTGTTTCCTTCTTCTAAATCTGTGGCCATTTCAGAACTGGACAGAAGAATTTTGAATACTAGCTGCTGTAGCTTGCCTCCATCTTCTTCTGATGCTACTAAAGGAGCCAAGGTTGGGGCTGGGCTGGATTTGAACCAAAACATTCACATCCTACTCTCAAAGGGGATTCAGTTGGATAAAGGCAAGGAATATTATCTGTATGTGTGTGTGTGTGTGTGTGTGTGTGTGTGTGTGTGTGTGTGTGAGAGAGAGAGAGAGAGAGAGAGAGAGAGAGAGAGAGAGAGAGAGAGAGAGAGAAAACAGATGGAGGGGGGCATTGCTGTTTAGTTTGAATAATTACCATTTGTGAGTTTTGACATTCTACCCTCCAAGTCCTCTTCTGTTTGTGAGCCCAAAGGTTTTGGGTTTAGCCATCTTTTCTTCTCTCGGGGTGATCTTACCATACCATCTTGAGTGGAGATTTATTCCCAAATTGCTCCCTCTAACTCAGCTCTCTCCAGGCCTTGAGACCCACATCCTAACTGCTGAATGGACATTTCCACTTACTTGTCTCAGACACTTAACCCTCTCATGAGACATGAAAACAAAGCAACCTCTGAACTCTTGTCACTGTTCTTTGTCCTCATGGCCTTTGTCCTGATCTGCTCTATAATCTCTTCTGGGTTAAGGCAACAACCTTTTTACAAATCTCCCTGAAGGCTGAAGTATCCCATTGTGCTACACCTTTCCATACATCAGTACCCAAAGTACTTTTCACAGAATGCAATGTATTGTATTTTACACTAGATAAAAGTCTTTCTGGATCCCCTTTGTCTTTGCATACAATTCAGATTCCTTAATATGATTGACAAAATCTTTATTACTTCTCTAGTCTCACCTCTCATTTAGTTTTACACTTTAACTGTTTTAAACTTTCTTTGAAATTCACTTTTACTGAGGCATAATTCACACACAGTTTGATGAATATAAACAAGTATGTACACCCATGCAATTAATATCCCAGTAAAGATATTGTACTCTTCTGTCACCCCAAAAGGTTCCTTGGGTCCCTTTATAGTCATCTCTCCATTTCCTGCCTCAGGTAGCCACTGAGCTGATTTCTATCACTGTGCAAGTGTTGTGCCTATTCTATAACTTCATATAAGTGGATCATACAGAACGTACTCTTTTTCTGGCTTGACTTAGCTCAATGCATTTGAGATTTATCTACAACATACTTTAATAGTTTATTTTGCCAAGTAGTATTCTGTTGTATAGATGTGCCATAATTTATCCATTCTTCATTCTTTATCCATTCTTTGATGCTTGTGTTACCAGCTTCAGTTATTATGCATAAAGCTGTCATGAACCTTCATGTTCAAGTCATTTTTTGAATGTATATTTTCATTTCCATGAGAGTTGTAATTGTTCTACATCCTTGCCAACACTAGATATTGTCAGTCCTCTTAATTTTAGTCATTCTTATGGGTACGTAGTAGTACCTCGTGGTTATAATTAGCAGTTGTCTGATAATTAAACATGTTGAGCACCTTTTCATATAGCATATTGACTTTTTGCACATCTTCTATTCTGACTTGTCCAAATCTTAGCACATATTTTTAAATTGGGTTATTTGCCTTAAACTATCAAGAGTTTTTATATGCATGCACACACACACACATACATACTTTTGATACAAGTTCATTGCCAGATTTATATATTACAGATACATTGTTTGAACCTGTGGTTTACTTTTTTATAGCTTAACCATATCTTTTAAAAAAGTTTTTAATTATAGCAAAATCCGATACATTTTTTCCCTTTATGATAGGTATTTTTGTGCCTAGAAATCTTAACCCAAGATCAAAAATATATTCTCATATTTTATTTTAGTCTTTATGTCTAGATATGTGAACCATTTTCATTTTTTTTAATATCATAAGATTGAGTATTGTGGGTTTTAAAATATAGTTTCCATTTTATGTTTTAGTTGTTTATTTATTTTCCCTTGATTGCTTTGGCACCATTATTGAACATCAATTGAGCACATAAATGATCTATTTCTTAACTCTCTATTCAGTTCTGTTGTTTGAAATGTCTCTGTGCAAATGCCACACTATTTTGGATTGTTGTAGCTTTATATAAGTTTTAAAAGCAGGTAGTAGAAACACTGCAATCTTGTGTCCTTTTTTGTTTTTTCCTACCCCCCCAAAAGAGTTTGACTATGCTAGTAATTTTTAATTTAATTTGCAAAATTTAGAATTAGTTGTGAACTTCTATTTAAAAAGCCTGCTGCAATTTTAATTGGGATTGCATTGAATTTATGGATTATTTTGAGGAAATTGACATTTGACAACATTGAGTTTTTCAGTCCATTATGTGTGTTAGTTTCCTAGGGCTGCTAAAACAAAGTGTCAAAAACTGAATAACTTAAAACAACAGAAATTTGTTTCTCAAAATTTTTTTGGCCAGGAGTCCTGAAATCAAGGCATCTATCTGTAGCGCAGTGCTCTCCAAAGTTGTAGTGAGGAAACCTTTTTTGCCCTTTTAGTTCAGAGTGGCTGCCAACAATCCTTGGCTTTCCTTGGTTTGAAGAGGCACCCCTCCAGTCTCTGCTTTTGTTTTCACAAGACCTTACTATGTCTATGTACAAATTTCCTGCTTCCTGTAAAGACACCAGTTATGCTGGCTTTAGAGTCCACCTGAATCCAGGATGTCCTCATTTTAATTTGGTTACATATGCAAAGACCCTTTTTCCAAATAAAGTCATTTTCAAAGGTACCTCAGGGTCAGGTTGTTGTTGTTTATTTGTTTGTTTTTGTTTTTGCAGTATGGGAAACTAAACCCAGTGCCTCACACAAACTAGCAAGTGCTTCACCATTGAGCTACATCCCCTGTCTCAGGGTTAGGATTTTGACATTATCTTTTGGGGAAACACAGTTCAGCCCCACAGCAACTTGGTATGTTTCTCCATTTATTTAGGTCTTTAATTAATCTCTAAAATGTTTTAGTTTTCAATGTGTAGATCTTGGATATATTCTCTTAAGTTTATATGTAAGTATTTTATGTTTGTGGATGCTTTTGCAAATTTTATTTTTAAAATTTCATTTTTCAATCTTTTTTATGGTATGTAAAAATACAATTGACATTTTTATATTGACCTTGTGTCCCTTGAACGCATCAAATTTTATTAGTTCTCGTAGCTCTTTTATAGAGTCTAGGATTTTCCACACAATTGTGTTGTCTGCAAATGAAGATACTTTTCTTCTTCCTTTCCAATTTGTACGTCTTGTGTTTCTTTTTCCTGCCTTAATGCGTTTGCTTTGACTTTCAATATTTTGTTGACTGGTAGAGCAGACATTCTTACCTTGTTCACAATTTTAGGGCAAAAACATTTAGTCTTTTATTGTTAAGTATAATGACAGCTGTAATTTTTCACAGATGCCCTTTCTCAGGCAAGGAACTTCTCTTCCTGGTTCAGTAAGAGTGTTTATTATAAATTAGTATTGAATTTTGTCAAATGCTTTTTTAAAAAAATCAGTTGAACCCAGTGTATAATTTTTCATTTTTATTCTTTTAATGCTGAATCACATTTATTGTTCTTTTGAATGTTAAAAGGTTGAATGTTAAAAGGTTGGATTCCCAGAATAATCTCTACTTGTGATAATGTATTTCCTTTTTATATATTATTGGATTTTATTTAGTAATAGTTTTTAAGATTTTGTGTCTGTGTTTATAAGGGATATAATTAGTCTGTGGTTTCCTTTTTTGTGTCATTATCTGGTTTTGGTATCAGTTGATTTTCAATTGATCTTGGTGTAGTTTTCTTTTTTTCCTATATGGAGTTCATTGAGCTGCTTTGAATTGTAGATTGATAGTTGTCACCAAATATGAAATTTGGGGGCCATTATTGCTTCCAGGATGCTTGCTACGTTTTCCTCTTGGGAGCCTTAATAATTCTGTATGAAACCACCTGATATTACCCCACAGGTTTAGATTCTTTTTTTTTTTTTTTCCTTCTTTCTTTGCAGCAGTTTAGATAATTTCTAATGATCTTTTCTGTAATGTCTGTTGTTGTTAAGCTCAACTTTGAATTTTTTATTTTTAGATATTGTATTTTTCATCTATAGATGATCCATTTTTTTTCAAGTTTCAGTTTTTTTTTTTTTTTTTTTTTTGACATGCATGCATACTTTCCCTTAAATCTTTGGATATATTTACAGTAACCTTTTCAAGTCCTTGTTTACTAATTCCATTTTCTTTGTTTTTTTTTTTTTTTTTTTTTTTGGTACTGGGGAGTGAATCCAGAGGCACTTAACCACTGAACCACGTCTCCAGTCCTTTTTTAATTTTTCATTTTGAGTTAGGGTCTTGTTAAGTTGTGTTGGGCCTCGTTAAATTGCTGAGGCTGGCTTTGAAAAACCTGTCATTCTCTTGCCTCAGCCTCCAAAGCCTCTTGGATTATAGGCGTGTGCTACCATGCCTGGTGATCAGTTTGTTTTCATCGACTGATTTTTTTCCCCTTCAGTTTCAGGTCATGTTTTCTTTTTTATTCTCCTAAATTGTAAATTTTGATTTGTTATCTTTTAAAAAAGCATCTTGAATTTTGATCTTCTAAGCAGAATAGTTGCTTGCAGATCTACTTGATCCTTCTTGACTTTTTATAAACTTCAGGTCATGTTTTCTTTTTTATTCTCCTAAATTGTAAATTTTGATTTGTTATCTTTTAAAAAAGCATCTTGAATTTTGATCTTCTAAGCAGAATAGTTGCTTGCAGATCTACTTGATCCTTCTTGACTTTTTATAAACTTTGTTAGTGTGGTTCCACAACAGTGCTGTCTGATAGAACTGCACTGATGGGCTAGTTTTGCCTTCCTCTCATTAAGGTATAGCATTTCTGTGATCTCCATGGAATGTCCCAGGTATTCTGTGAGATCTCCTACTGTGGTTGGTTGGGAATCACATGTTTCCCATCCCCCTTGTAGTGATTCTTTCCCTTTTCCTGTTCTCATGGAGTCTTATTCTACACATGCCCAGTTTGTATTCACCCATAGACCAAGGGGACTCACCTTCCAATTTCTAGAGCTCATTGTCTTCATAGCTCTCTTCTCTCTGGTATTCAGCCCTGCAAATTTCAGACAAGATTCGGTGCATTCAAGGTAGTGTGGTTGTAGACACCAGCCCTGTAAATTTCAGGTGCCTCAGCCTCACTGAGCTCCATTCTTTTCTTGTCTCCTTAGCTTTGTGAGATTGCTATGCTTTGTAGGATTCTCTGCCTCACGTCTAGGTTTAGTGACTGCTTACAGGGGAAACCTGGGCAATCATGAGGCTCACCTTGGTTTTTCTTCCCTTCTGTCTGCGATCCAAGTCCTGTTGTGGTTTAACATATAAAAACAGTGTTTCATATTAAAAGCCAAGCATTCTAGTTGTTTCTGATGGGAGAGCTAGGCCAATACCAATTACCCTATAATTTATTGAACCTTGTTTATAGTTTAGTGTCCAAGATTTAGCTTACCTTTGATAATTTGAACATACTGCTTTTTCTGCCTGGAGCTCTTTTTCCTATAAGTTTTACCTGATAAACACTTATTCATCATGTCAGGGTCAGATTCTGTGTCCGTTTTTCCTAGTAGTCTTCCTTGATCTACCAAATCTGGGTTGGATGCCATAATTGCCATACTCATAACCCTGAATGTTTGCTTGTAATTGTAATTATTTGTTGTGTATTGTATCCCCAGGGCCTAACACAATGAGGATCTCAAAATCAATCTCTCTCTCTTCCATCTTACATATGGAGATGAAATGTACTGATGTGCTTTAAGTAAACATTAAACTTTTTTGTGCTTTTTTTCATTACTTTAGAGAGGGTAGCAACTATTGGCTGATACCATCCTTATTTAGAAGTTTTCTTTTTAAATTTGCACATTTCTTTAGAGATTACTATTTTTGTTTTCAATGTCTGTCATAAACATTTTTGTGTATACTTACCCACAAATAGTGGTCTGTTCATATTAGTTTTAGAAGAGAAGTTTTTTTTCCCCCCTAATCTACAAATAGGTTTCATTAAAATGTATTTTTCGGGCTAGGGATATAGCTCAGTTGGTAGAGTGCTTGCCTTGTAAGTACAAGGCCTTGGGTTCAGTTCTCAGCACCAAAAAAAGAAAAAAGAAAAAAATGTTCTTTCTCAAGATGAATACTTCTAACCACCTAGTTGTTACAGTAGCTTTGAATAAATCAATATGGCGAGGTCTTATGTGGTATGTGGAGGTATATGCGCTGTCCCATTAAAGAGCCTTTAACATCAGTAACTTTCTTAGAAAGGCTTCTTTGATTATTGAATTGAAGAAGATATATTTATGGTGCGATAATCTTTTATTTATCAGAAAAGAATATTTCCGTTTTAGTTTCCATTTCACAGATGTATGAGCGATTGCATTTTGTTTTAATAATACTAATAGATTTGTTGTGAATTTGGTTCAATTTTGCTTTAAGTTTAAAATTAAAATTATTGGCATAAAATGAAATTATGAGCTGTCATTATAGTATTGTAGAATCTTAAAACTGGCAGAGATCTTGGAAGTCATTTGTTCTAACCTGCTCCACAAGTTCCTTGACTGGTTTGAGGCAGCTCCTTTCAGTTTACATTGTTCTAATTGTAGAAAGTTGCTAGAAATTATAGTTAAGTTCCTAGAGTGGTAACATTGGGTCAAATTCTGTTTCCCATAAATAACTACCCATTGGTCCTACATCTGTCTTCTATGATTTCAAAGAATTAAGCTGCTTCTGCTTAGGGTATTTTGTCTTAAAGCAGTTTAACACCTATTTTGTCTCTTCTTATTTCTTTGCCTGAAGCATCTCAGTTGTAAACTTCACATATAGTATTACTAACTGCATTTTAAAATGTGCAGTGTGTATGCATCTCGATAGTACTGTTCAGAACTGAATTTAGTGTGTAAATGTGGCCTGTATTAAGGACAGTAGTGCATTCTTGGTTTGAATACTAAACTGACACTCATGCCTTCTAAGATTGCCTTCACTTATTGTCTCTTACTGACCTAGAATGTAAACATGCTGGCTTTTTTTTTTTTTTAAAGAAATTAAAAACCATAATAGTTTAGCCAGTTGTGGTAATGCGTGCCTATAGTCCCAGCTACTGGGAAGGCCGAAGCAGGAAGATCCCTTGAGCCCAGGACTTCAACCCCAGCCAGGGCAACATAGCAAGACTCTACCACTTAAGAGTCTTAGGACCTTCCAGCAGATCTAGCTGGGCATCACAAACTCTGTCTCTTAAAAAATAAGCAAACAAACAACAATAAAAACTTAAAACTTTAAAACCCATTTCTATTTTTCTATACATACGCTATTTATGTCAAAATGTAGGCAAAATATTTTTAGTTCATTTTGTAATTCAGCATGCTGATTTATCCTTTGTGTTTTGTATGCAGATTTGATATGCTTTTGTCTGATATCCTTGTTGGTAAATAAACTATGAAACAGGACAGGTCAAAAGCAAAGTTGTGTTAATTAACTCCAGATTATTCTAATAGTTGGACATTAGGTCCTTATCTCTTGGTGTTTGGTTGGATAGGAGTTTTCCTAAATGGTATGGGACTCACATTGCTCTTTTTTTTTTGTTCTTAAGAAACCATTTGCAACCTTACTGCCATTAATGTGTCCCAAGTCTGTGACATTCTCCTGGTCTTACATGCTAGTAGCCTGAGACTTACAGTACACCATTGTGTATGCCTTTTCTATGTCCAAACTCTGCAGTTATGGGACCTACCCTAATATATTTTTCCTTTTGGTAATTGTGTCAACATTCGCATGTTTTGTGACAATTTTCCATAGTTTTAAAAATATGAGCAGAGATTCAATAAGCAAATCTCTTCAATTCTCTTGGTATTATAGAATGATGTTTTTCTGGATCAGAAGACTTAAATTGTTGTAAAATTTCAAGGTGTTTTTATTGCTTCCCAGGAGGAATCACATACTGTTTCCCTCAAGTATAGGGATATTATATTATGTACCAGAAAACTTAATTCAGAGCTCTAAATCAATATGACAGAAAGGTTTTAACTGACTTGTGAAGCTCTCATTACCATACCTTTTAATTTTTGTTGTTGTTGTTAGTTAAAGAAAGTTTACTTTTTCTTCAGTTTTATAGTTCTTGAAATTCATGTCATTTGAAAAATAATAAACTGGTTTTTAGTAAAAGAAACAAACATAAACTTCTACTCTGATTTGTTTATTATTCAAATGGTCTAGAATCAAAATGATAAAAGTACAGATGGGAGTTTTTACTATAGTGTTCACATTTTTTATCATAAATTTGGTTATGGTTTTCTACAGACACTACTTTTGTATAAAGAACTCTGTGATAGGCTATTTCTGTCCATTGGATTCCAAAATTATAGACACTGATGTCAATGCAGATGAGGTTTGCCTAATTTGGTCAAGAGAGGGACATGGTGAGTCTCTATATGGGTAGTTAAAGGCCATTGCCAAGATTGACAGGTGTCCTGTGGGTGGCAGAGTCCCAGGGATAAATTTGCTCTTGGATTACTTCTCTAAGAAACAATGATCAAAGTCATACCTTTTTTCTATTGATCACATATAAAAAGGTCTGTTTTAACTTAGTTTTTCAGATATTAGCCTTATAAACTCCAGAAAGATAATAAAGTTTTATACTTTGTTCTTATAGTACAAGTTTGTTTTTGAAAGTTTAACTGTACTCTGTGCAGTAATTTTGCTGGGATAATCAACTACTTATTATCCTGCCATGTTTCACTAAGGATTTGAGATAATAGTTAATGTAAAAAAAGTTTGTTATTAGTGTAAAAGAAGCAACCACTTTGGCAACAGCCTTTTTTTTTTTTTTTAATCTTAACTGAAAAATTTTTATTAAGGAGTCTTATAATTTAAGAAGATAAGTTAGTACTAAATATGTCTCAAAATAAATGGTTTTAAAGCCATTAGGTTCTTGACATTCAGAAAGTTAAGCATACTGCTTTAAGAAAAATTGTGTCAGTGAGATTTTTATAAGATTTGAGTAATGTAAATGTGTCATTAGCAACAAAAACTGTGATTTTAGGGTGAATTCTTTCAATTTAAATAGGAAAATTTCTGATCTGAGTGCATTGTGTCTTGATTATTTCTGTATTACAGTGTCAGGAATATAGTAGAAATTTGAGAAGTAGATGCTGGGGAACCATCTTAGGGAGCCAGCCTGTTAGCTGATGTGGGAAATGAAAGCCAAGAACCTAGTCCTGTTAGGGGTCAGGGAAGGTTTCCCAGGCATCTGACATGCACCATGCAAACTCCCCTCAGGAACTGTTGTGATTGCAGTTAGGCTTAGACTCGATGTGAAGCTAGAGTGGTTAGGGCATTATCATTTTTAGATCTTAGATATTTTAAAAGTTTGCTGAAATTTATGGAGAGCCCACTCTGAGCTAGCTTTTGCTTTACAGATATTATTTAACTTCTGTGAAGGAGAGGAAAATAAGACAGAGTGATGGTGAGCTGCTCAGGGTCACATGCTCATCTTCAAGCCCAGTAGAGTTCTGAGATGGCAAAAATAATCTCAACAGAGATGGGGTGTAGCTCAGTGGTAGAGCACTTGCCTAGCAAGGCCCAAGCCCTGGGTTCAATCCCCAGGACCTCAAACAAATCTCAATAGAACACTGGGGACTGCCTTTCTTACTGTTTCTTTTCTTCTCTGTATCTCAATTTTAATTTTTCCCTTCTCCCCCTTTTAATCCTTCTCTTTTAGACTAAAAGATAATGCAGATTCTTGTGGTTACTATTAGCCAAAAAGACATTTATAAAAATATTTAAGTACTGTACAAAAAACAGCAATTTTATTTGCTGCAACTGTATATGACAGTACTTGAGCAACTAATTGGAAGGGAAGTGTGAAGAGAAAGGAAGCATTCCTGGGCTAAGCATGGTGGTAGTGGGCTAATTTGGGGTGCAACCCAGGCCAGAGTGGCAGAGAATGACCCTGAAGCCCTTGCTAGCCACTGTCTCTGACTGCAACCTCCTACAAATGAATATTGGGCTAAGATGCACTCTGCTGCTTTGTCCCATTCCCAGGCATCCTTGGAGTTTGCTGAAACCTTAGTGGGCTACAGAGAGTAATCAAAGACTCTTAACACTCACAGGTCAAACCTGGTCTCGTGACAAAGTAAAAACATTGATTCGTGCAAGGATCAGCATATTAAAGTTTGTTAGTCCCATAAGCACGAAGTGAAAAGTTTATGACCGTGTGTTTTGAATGATTTTAATTTAGGAAAATTTTAATTTACATATGTAAATTTTTTATGCTTCATATTGACAGGTATAGAATTCACTTCTTTTAAATAAACTCTTTGTACTGAGCATTGGATAATGAAAATAGCATGAGTATTTGAACTATTCAGGCTCTATTCAAATACTTTAGAATCATCTTTTGTTTACTGTGGATATGCAGATGGCTTTTGTCTTCTGATGGACTGCCGTCCTTGACAGTCTCTCAGTCCCATGTGTTTATTTCTTCCGTCAGTTCTAGCTGTCCTCACCTCTCTCCTGGACCTCTGCAGTGGCAGCTGAATTGCCCTGAACTCCTATGTATATAAACTGAAGTGGTCTTTCTAAAATCAAAATCTGCTAAACTACTTTATCAGGATGAAGGCAGTACACCTTCATGAGGAGGCCTCTGAAGGTTCCCAGAGGTCTGGCCTTGGGTTTCCCACTGCTCCAGCCTCATCTGGCCCAGGTCACCTTCCTGCACTCAAGTTACCCTGGTCTTCTGTCTTTTCTACTTGCCTTGCTTGGTTTTTGTCTCGCTCCTGGACCCAGGTGCTGCTTTGGTCTGCAGGACCATTCTTGCCTTCTTTTTCATGTTCTTACTACCTCACATGTCAGCTCAGGGAGGTTTCTAACACTCTGAAAACAAGTTCCTCACCTCTTAAGAAGGTCAGACCCAGGTTTTGTTGGCAATTCCTGTGAACTTTATAGCACTTGTTGAAATTGCAATTTTCTGTTTAATTTGATTAATGCAAATTCTAACTAAACAAGGGCAGGAGCCACATCTGCTTTTACTCAATAATTTTATCCTTGCCTTTTAGTACAGGACCTGGCACAAAGTAGCAGCTTAGAAAATATATGCTAAACACTTGAATGAAAATTCATGAAAGACTTTTTCTCAGCAATACTACCCAAGACTGTACAATGAACTGTAGCTCCTGAGGGGACAAAGCCATCTGCATGTCCACAATAGCCTCTATTGTTATGGATGGTCATGAAGATGAACAAGTGGAGGCACAGTGTGTCAGTAGATGGTTCACTCACAGTCACAAGAGCAAGACTTGTACCAAAAACTTTAAAATATTAATGAGATTGCCAAGTGGTTTTGAAAGTAATATAATTTTAATTATTTGAAAATGCACTGTTAACAGCCTGGTCTTTGTCAGTAAATCCAGAATGAGTGAATTATAATGTTAAGTAGCTCTGACAAATTTATGACAGCCTCTAACATTAATGAAGCGATCCAAAGGAAATAAAAAGTTGAAGAAATTCAATGTTAGAAGTTGAAAAGAGTAAAATAAAGTAATATTTTCAAATGCAAGGACATTATGTCCGTGAAACTGGCCTGTGTGAAAAGAATGAGAAAATTTTTAGTCCTGCCAAGTATTTTTTGAAAATCGTTTCAAGACATTCTGTTAGTATTAAGATTGTAGAAATGTCTGGGGCTAGCCTGAGATCACTTCTGTCTTCTATATCTTGGGAGATGTTAGGTCAGCTAGGGTTTTTTCCCCCTTCTTCCAGCATTTCTTAAGCTGTTCTACTCCAGCACTGGGGTTGTGGCATTAAGCATGCCCTGGGTAGGAAGCCTGGCCAGGCAGTGCATTCTCAAAAGTCAGGTGCTCACTGTTGGAAGGCAGCTGCTTGAGGTTCAAGGCATTCAGTGTCCCTTTCTTTTGCCTGGGGACAGCTGGTTGTTTATCAGACTCCTAAGAAGTCTTCCTTGCTCATTGCTCACTGGTAGAAGAGAGAGATTATGCAGCGGGTTTTTGATTGATCCAATGGGAATTACATTGATCTGGTGTCTGGCCTTGGTTCTTATCAAGTGGATCACCTCTAAGGTAGGCCATCTTTACTCTTAGGACTGTGATATCAATCATTAATGTACATATATGATAGGAATGAAATAGGTAATTTTCTTCTCCTTTTGCCTCAGTTTCTGTTTCTCTGATTAAGAGGGCCAGAGTCTGTTAGCAAAAAGCTTAAAAATTACTGTTTGCAATTTTTATTCTTAACTCACTTTATTCCTCTTGAAGGGTTTTTTATGGTATCATTCCTGAGTAGCTTTCCTTGGTTTCATTCCCTTAAAAAAAGTTTTTATGATTAAAGAAGTTCAACTTTAAGTTTATAAAATTAAATAATTTAGACTTTTGGTTATACATATTTTAAACAATATCTTTTGGAGACTGTTACTGGTGCTTGACTATTCAACATATAATTATTGAGGATTTCTAAACAATAATCAGCATTTTAAAAACTGAACTCCACCCTCTGTCATATTCTCTTAAAGGTCTTGGCTGCTGCTAAAATGTATGCCTTAGTTATAATAATTGACAAAACAGTAACTGTTGTTTTTGAAGTTGAATTGTAAGCATCAGACTTGAGAAATGCTTGATGAAATGCTAGCTAGCTGATTGCTATTTAGACAAGAACCAAAAACTAAAGGAATATTGAAGATTATACTATTTGAAATTATTTTTTCCATACTTGTATAAAAAGATTATATCTTTCATCCACCATGCCACTTTTTCTTTATGTATTAAGAAACTGAAGAGTATTAATATAAAATTTAAAGAGCTATCACTATTTGCTGAGCAACATTTTGCTGAGCAACATAGAGCTTTTATGAAGTTAATTTTCTTTTTCAAGAAAGACTTTAATCCCTGCTGTGTAATATTCACATCTAAGCAAAAACATTTTAAGTGTGTTTCTTAGTTGGAGTGGTCCTCTTTTTTAAGTGAATATGATTGAAGAAGTATCTTTAAGGAGCATAGTATACTCAAATTAAAAAAAAAAACAACCTTTTTTTTTAAAGTTAAGAATGAATTTTATTGCGTCGACAGCTATTTTAGAGGATTAGCTTGCCAAGTTATAGAAGGAAGGTCAAGTTCGTGTTAATAATGCATTAATTGAATTATGGATGTTTTCAGACTCTACTTTTTAAAGGATCATCAAAAATCTAGGAGAATGCTAATATTTTATTTTTTTAAAAAAAGAATAGGAAATGGATCAAATTCAAAGAATTTGAATTCAATGGGTACTCAAACCACAACGTGTTTTTCTAGTATATGTAAGATTAGTATATTCTGAAAATGCTCATTTTGCTCTATCAGAGAAAACAGGTTTTAGAACTTTGGTGGTGCTTCATCGTTTGCTTGTGTGATACTGTCTTTCGATATTGTTACCAGACATTTTATTTAGTACTACTGTGTTTAAGTCCTACAGCCATTACTTTATTAATCTGCAAAACGGGACTAATAAAGCCCACCTTATAGAGTTCCTGTGAGAATTAAGTGAGATATTGTATGAAAGCACGAGGAACATTTTCTGTTGTTACTTTTACCAATGTAAGGAAAATATATTTGCTTTTGTGAGCTAGATCATATAGTGGAATGCTGAACAAAGTGAAAACAATGTCACTTTAAATGTCTTTGCTGGGTTCTAAAGCATCTGTCTTTAAAAGTTATGTATTAACTAATACTTGGAACAACTTTTACTCCTTTTGTCATTTACCTTCAAGTCAAATCTTTATGGAAGAATGGTTCACCCAGTTTCAAGGTGAGCGAGTGTCTTACCAGGGCCCACAGAATGCCTGTGAGCATGGCAGTGAAGCCTTTGGAATCTTACAGTTTAACTTGTTTATGCTGCTGCTGTCAGTTTCTGATTAGCTCAGCCTCGCCCATGCTTTGACCTATACTAGTTTGCTTTACAAGCTGTTCCCAGGATGGCTAAATTAGAAGAGTCACGAGTAGAAGCCTCAGTTATTTCCATTCACTGGTGAGGTGAGGTGGGAATGTGGATGGTAGCCCAGAGTGCTTTGTGACTGGTGTGTGACACAGGATTTTGATGAAATTTGTTTTACTATTTTTATTAAGAATAAAGTTCTGCTAGTGTACATTTTTAACAGTGACTATCTTTAAAGAAATGTATGTCAAGTCTGTGTAACAATTTTGGGGTATAGAACACACACAGTGTTTTAAAAGCAATGTGATTCTAACATGGAAGTAAAATTTTATTGTTCCACTTCATAATTTATAGAGTATTTTTCTGAAATGACTTACTTTAGATCACTTAGCAAGATAACTTAAAAGTATTCATCTTAACTTCTCAGTCATATTCAATAAGAAAAGAGGATACTTGGATGTAAGAAACAAGCATGCTCAAAGTGTTATGCTTAGATGTGAATATTGCACACCAGAAATTAAAATTTTGCTTGAAAAAGAAAATTAACTTTATAAAAGCTTTTGTGTTGTGATGCATGATTTATCACTCAGGTTGTATATATTGATAGGTTCGTGTGTGTGTGTGTGTGTGTGTGTGTGTGTGTGTGTGTGTTTATACCCACGCACACATGGTGCTGGGGATTGAACGTAAGGGCCTTGTGCATGCTAAGAGTATGTTCTGCCACTGAGCTACATGCCCATCCTTTAAATACTACTTTTTAAAAAATCGTTTAGTTGCCAATGGATCTTTTATTTTATTTATTTATTTATATGTAGTGCTGAGGATTGAACCTAGAGCACATGCCAGGCAAGTGCTCTACCACTGAACCACAACTCTAGCCCTCAGATACTATTTTTAAAGCCTGTTCTTTTAAAAACTTTTTTCAGTCTCATTTGAATACATTTAGTAAAAGCTGTCATGTGCCTCAATATAGCATTTAAGCTAAATATTTGTTGACCTATCTTACTTGTTAGTATGTTATCATTAACAGAACAACTTGAATATTTTGCACATCCCCAAGAAATTTGTTAATATATACTAAAAATTAAATTCTACCTTTTTTGACAAGTTTTTGCTAAGACTAATATAGGTCTTACCACTATAATATCTAAATTAGTGATTGTATGAGTCTAAAATAGTTACCTTAAATTTAGTATGCTATAGATAAATGATAATCTAGATTATTTATGTTATTACTTGATTTTTGTTATAATGCTGTTCTCTTTTACAGAGACCTGGTGTCAGTCTTTCATAGTTCTTAATATGTGAAGTAATAAATGAGAGTTTGCCTTCCTAATCAGTGGTTATTTTAGTAAACACCCTTCCTATATTTAAAAAAAAAAATACTGTCCATTCTTCTAAAGAGCTAGCTATTACGGATAACAACCTAAAATTTGTTTTAACAGGCTATTGAACTACATTGTCATTGGACTCTACCAGATTGATAGGTACTGGCGATGACAAACTATTATATCATGATATCTGTAGTTTCCATAATGTTTGAATTGATAGAAATATTTATTTCCACATATGCCCTGTTCAGGTTATTAGTTACCCGTATTACAGCAGTTATTTAGGAGAGGCCCATAATCTTTTTTTTTTTTTGCCGTGCTGTGGAGGAGAGGCCCATAATCTAATGAACTTAATATCTTAGGAAGGGGATGGGATCAGCAGCCATGAGTGACTCCTTTTAGCATTAAGTGATGATAGTGGCTGTATGCTCTAGAATAAATAGTTTCCCATGAAACACTGCAGCAGCTTAGATTTTCCCTTGTTGGAAGATGTGTTAAGCATGATGCCAGTGGTGTATTCTGTATGATTTAGTCCCTTGAGATTTTAGATCATGATTTTTTTGGTAGGTGATTTTTACTTTACTTTTTAAATATCTGTTTTGTGAATATATAAGAACCATGTGTGCTACAAAATTTAAAAAGTACAAAGTTATATACATTAGAAAGCCCCTCTCCTACCTTTCTGTCCCTCAGCATCCTTGTAGACAATCGGTGTTGATAGTTGGAATTTTATTTTTGTTTGGAATGTTTGTTTCTCTTACATTTCATGCACTGTTTTTTCTTTTCCATGAAATCATATAAGGTTTTAATTGAAGTGTTCTCTTTCAAGAATGTAACTTAAGGTTTTGGGGAGTTGTTTTGCATATTAAATCCAAGTGAGAACTTCAAATAAAGTAAATTTTCTTTATGATTTACAAACTTGATTTTTTTTCCCCTTTGACATTTGTAGACATACGGTTAGGGACTGTCAGTCACATGCTGGAGGTTTTTTTTGTTTTTTGTTTTGTACCAGGAATTGAACCTAGGGGGTTCAACCACTGAGCCACATACCCAGCCATTTTTATTTTTTCATTTTGAGACACGGTCTTGCTGAATTGCTGAGACTGGCTTTGAACATGTAATCTCCTGCCTCAGCCTCCCCAGCTGCTGGGTTCACAGGTGTGTGTCACTGCCCCTGACCGTGCTGGAGTTTTCTCAGGGAAGAATATCATTCACCTGATGAGTCAAAATATATTCTCATAGCTTTAATGTGTATTTCTTTTGTTAATAATTTCAAGCATCTTTTCTTTTTGTTTAATGGCTTGTTATTTATTAAATATTCAGTATTTTCTCCACATATTTAAAATCTTATATTTATGGTATACAAAATCACAATAAAGTTTGTTTCTAGATTGTCTATTGACTATTTTCCCCATTTCTTTGCAGTGTCACACCACTTTATATATTAATTTGCATAGTGCTGATTTCATTTATTACTGCTTTTTAAGAATTTTTAGGCCTGTTAATCAACTAATATTGTGGATTACTTTTGATGTGTTAGACACTGTTCTGACCATTGGGATTTGTTCTGTATCTGTGAATACAGAAATGAACAAAATTCTTGCCTTCACAGAGCTTAGATTTTAATAGGAAATTTGGTCCAATTTATCTTCCAGATTTTAAAAATGTATTCATTTATATCTATTCTGTTGTTAATATATTTATAAATTATTCATTTATTTGCAATAAATGCATTAGTAATTTATGTGTCATATATTTATTTAGAGTTTACTAAATAATAGGTTCTGCTTTAGAGGCGAAAGTAACTGGTGGAATAAGACAGAAGGCTCTTGCTCTTGTGGAGCTTCTCTTTTAGTAACAAGCAAACAGAATAACATAAGCTAAGTGCCACTCAGGGGACTGAGGAAAGGAACTGTGGAACAGGGTGGCTGTCAGGTAGCTTTGGATTTGGTAGTCAGGGTATGCCTAGCTGAAGAGATGACATTCATTTGAGATCTGAAAGATATAGGGATGGTGATTGCAGTGCTCCAGGATATAGGAACAGGGTCAAGTGCAAAGGTCAGACATTTAACATGGTTGAGAAAAGCCATGAAGGCTGCATCACAGTGGTGAGGGAGGGGGCTGACAAGAGGACAGAGATGTGTGCAGAACACCAAAGACTCTGGAAGTCAGAACCTGGAGTTTAGAACTTACTCCCAGTATGGTGGAGGGAGGCTTTGGAAGATTCTGAGCAGAAGCTGAATGCTCACTCTTGATTTTATGTGACGAGAGGACTGGGGGCCAAGAGATAAATCTGGAAAAGCAGTAGATTGCCCTTTTCCTTTCTTTTCCATTTCATTGCTCCTGTATATTAGTCCCAAATCTTTTTCACTTTGTATTCATTTTTATGGTAGTTCTTAACTATATTGTATTATAAGTATTTGTCTTTACCCTGACTAGAGAATTCCAGAGCAGATACCATATCTAATTTCCTTTTGTATTTTCAACTTCTCTTGCAGTGTTTCACAAATAATAAATGCATGTTTGCTTAATTGAATTTTAGATCACATTTCATTGTCATGTATTTAAGTATATGCTTTTTTTTTTTTTCTAGAGGCGTGGAGCTATTTCTTATGACAGTTCTGATCAAACTGCGTTGTATATTCGTATGCTAGGTAAGAACTTTATTTTCTATCAACATCAGTTAAATTAATTATCATTATTTGAGGAAGAGGTGTCTTTCATTAGGTAGCTTTCATCTCTGGTTGTAGCTGATATGATTTATTTCACTGAAGTTTAAAATCTGGAAGCCAATATTGAATGTGATATGAATAAAGAAAAGTATTGTAGAATTATAGGTAATTGGGAAGTTTCTGGCTTAATAACTGGTATACTTTTTTCTAAAAATTGGGACACAATTTTAAATTGCCTTTTGAACATTCTTTTTGGAAAGTAGCACTATAGGGTTCCTAAATACTGAAGTGATGAATTCTGACATAGATGAAGACAAGACTATGAAATATCTGATCAGATACTTCTGTCACTGGGATTGTTTTGTTCTCAGTTGTCTGGCAAGGAAAACCATTTTTCTTCTTTTAGTCCTAGTGCTTAATTTTTTGGTGTTCTACTCACAGGTGAATTACTTTAGATGTGTATATGTATATTTTCTTTCTCTCTTTTCATTCACACATTCCATGATCCCTTCACTTTAATTCATACAATTGAACGTGCATATTCAGGTTCCAGTAGGCAAATTTACTCGTTTTTGTTAGAAGAATCTTCCTGTGGCTCTTCTCATACTCTGAATTCCTCCCTAACTTTAAGATATTGAGCCATCCTTATTCTTCAGCTACCTCTCTTTGCCCCCATTTCTCTTGCTTTAATGTTCCCCATGTAACGTCTTATCATCTTCCATAGAATGAAATTGTGGATTTATTTGTCTTATCCCATAAGATAAAGTTTATGAGAACAGGGACTTTCTGTATTTTGCTTACTGATATATGTGGAGGGCCAGACATAAAGGATGCTTTTTTGTCACAGTGTGAAGGAATCACCACATGAAAGAGGTTATCAGTCCTTATGGGTTGGAGTTATGTTAGATGGAATGAGTCTGGAAGGAAGTGATGTTCTTACTTAAAGAAACAAAGAGTAACAACATTGCAAGAGCACAGAAGATGGGACTGAAGACTTGGGGTTAGGAGATTGAAGATTGTAAAAGTGAAATGAGAAAACTACTGTCTTTGGAACCCACAGGGCTAGCTTTAAATCTTCGCTCACTGCATTAACTTCGTGGCATGCAGCATGCTGTTTAACTTCTCAAAGTCAGATTTCTACATCTGTAAAATGAGAATGAAGATTCCTTTTGCTGCTTGACTAGAGAACTAAAGCAATGCCCATAAGTCAAAAAGAGTGCCTTGTATGTAGTTGCTGTGTCAGTGTCGCTGTGCAGAGAGATGAGTCTGTCTGAAAGTCACATGGGTACATGTAGAACAACACTGAGCTTGTAAAACTAAAGTTTAAGAACCAGCTAAAGACCTTGGGTTGAAACTGGTGATAAGTGAGAAGATTGATCAAATCAATACTTAGAGCAAAATATATAACATTTTAATTTACTGCACATTTGTGAAATTGGAAATTGCTTGAGAATAGGTAATGTATTTTCTATTTTTCATATCCCTTGTAGCCCATGATATAGTGTGAGACACAGAGTAGACATTTAATACTTGTTTGCATCTTACTGTGGCTTTTAAAAGTTTTATTCTGAAGATTTTCTATCTCCTGTAAAATAGATTTTGTTTTCCAGTGGCCTTTGTTTTTTTAAACTTTACTTGAGTAATAAGATGTTAGATTGGATTATAATACACCTGAGTCATCTTTCAGAAAACTAACTTTAAAATGTAGGTTATAAGAATTATTATTATAATTCTTATGATATTTGTAGGAGTACTTTAAAAAAATTCTCCTTATCCAGCCTTATAACTCAGTGCTGAAAACTTGTGAATTCCTTCAAATAAATTAACTCTTAACTACTTGCTCCATATGTATCATTAACAGGCCACTTCTTTTTTTTTTTAATTTTTAATATATATTTTTAGTTGTTGATGAACCTTTTTTTATTGATTGATTTATATGCGGTACTGAGAATGGAACCCAGTGCCTCATACATGCGAGGCAAGTGCTCTACCACTGAGCCACAGCCTTAGCCCCAATGGGCCGCTTCTTAGGATGTGATGCCATATGGGCCTCTTTTGCGTGTGGGAGCTTCTTCACAAATGCCAACCTTCTAAACTTACTTCTGCTCTTAATTCTATCCAGGAGATGTACGCGTAAGGAGCCGAGCAGGATTTGAATCAGAAAGAAGAGGTTCCCATCCTTATATTGATTTTCGTATTTTCCACTGTAAGTGTTAGCAGTCACAAATGTTTCTCACAAACTTTCTAAACTAGTTTATATCTTCATAATATTATATAACTTTCCAAGTGGAAAGAATACAAGAAACAAAAAACTATATTGTGTTTGGAATTTTTAAAAGCATTTAGGACATAAGTGACACTACATTTCTGGATGTTAACAAATGCTTAACTTTTGCTAATCGGAAAAGGGAGTATTAAAATATTAACACCATTTTAGTTTTTCTTCTCTTATAATTTAACTGAAATTACTTTAGTACATTCATTTCTTTTAAAAATTTTTTAAGAAGTCATTTTCATTATAACTGGTTTGTCTTTACTGCTTTAAACAAACTATTTTTGTGTGAATGAATGATATTTTATAAAGGTATTTTAGTAGTTTGACAAGGAGTTGTCATTTTATTTGAAAATGCACATCATCTTCAAACATCTTGGTAGAATACATATTTTAGAAGCAAAAATTCTAAGTGGGTCTGTCCCACAATGAAGGGAAAGGGAAAAAAACAGAACTTCTAAACCCCTTAAATATTAAATGCATTAATCTGTTTCTGGAGGAGTTCCACTTTTGGTCATGTTGGGTAAAGTAATTTGGATTAACACCCTAACTAAAAAATTGAGAAAAACTGGATAAAATATAAAAGACATGTATTCAGTATATCTAAATACTAATAAGGCAGAGAAATGAGTCTGGCTTTTCAGATCACTCTTTCACTGAGTATCATGTGCTGATTCTGAGAAAAGTTGATAAGAAGCACAACAGAGCTTTTGATGAACACTTAAGGGTAGAGAAGCAAAAACAAGTATTTAAAGACCATCAAGGTTATGGGGTGGTTAGGTGCTGGTAAACCCTCCATGTTTAGGTTGGAACCCCAATGTGCTACCCACACATTAGAAATAAATGCAAGCTTTGAATTGTCTCAGTCGATCATTAAATATAAGATGATCCATGGCTAATACTTTCTGTTGCATGAGGGAAAGAGATGTTACTTGTCCCTTAAGGTTGCTAGCCTTAAACACAACCCTGAGAAATGTCCCAGGCTAAATATTCATCAGGACTTTTCATTTTTGGCACATCTCTTAAGGTCATGCATGGACACTTGGGACCTCTTTGGAGGTCCACTAGTAATAAATGCCTCCAAAACTTATTGGCATAAAACAATCACCTTTTTTATGCATATGACTCTGAGAATCAGGAATTCACTCAGGATCTATCAGATTTGACTTGCCTGTGTTGTATGATGTCTTGCTCTTTAATTGGGAATGACTGGGATGGCTACACTGGGTCCATATGTCTGGGGCCATGGTTCTCTTCATGTCATATACTGGGGCTGAAACCTTTAGCATGGCTTCAGCACTTTTAGGTCTGGTGCCAGCACTGGGAAGGCTGGAATTTCTGGGACTTATCAGCATTTCTCTTTCCATAAGTGGCAATCTCAGTGTAATTGGACTTCTGTTTTCATAGTACTGGGGGTTGAACACAGGACCTCACACATGATAGACAAGTGCTCTACCAGTGAGCTGCAACCCAAGTCCTTGTTTAAATTTTATTTTGGTCTTACCAAGTTGTCCAGGCTAGCCTTGAACCTAGTGAGCTTCCTATCTCATCCTTCCAATTAACTGGGATTAGAGGCTTGTACCACCACCCTTGACTATAATTAGACTTCTTACTTGGGAGCTGCCTTTTCCCAGAGAAAATATTTCAAGAGAAAGGAAGTGTAGGAACTTTGTTTCTGAAGGTCTGGGCCTGAACCCTGCACAGCATTATGTTTCTATGTTCTTGATCAGCCATGTCACAGCTTGTTTAGACTAATGGAGAGAGGATGCAGGCCACAGTTATCAAAGGGAATACAGTTGAAAGTTTTTCAATCCTCTTTCTTTAATCTGGCACAAAATTTGTTGAGAAAGTAAATTGGGTCCTAGAAGGAGAGGAGAGATAATCTCACAGAAGTATTCTTTGAAGAGATGATGACTTAGAAGTCTTTACAATGTGATAAAAGATATTAGGGCATAAACTGAGTGTGGTTCGGCATGCCTGTAATCCCAGGGGTTCAGGAGGCTGAGATAGGAGGATCATAAGTTCAAAGCCAGCCTCAGCAACTTAGTAAGGCCTTAAGCAACTTAGCAAGACCCTGTCTCAAAATAAAATACAAAAGGGCTGGGGTTGTGGCTTAGTGGTTAAGTGCCCTTGGGTTTAATCCCTGGTACCAAAAAAAAAAAAAAAAAAAAAAAGACATTAAGGCATAGATTTAAGAAGCATTATAACACACCTAGCTGTATTATATTGCATATTGTATACTATTATATAGTATAATTGTAAAAACTGAAGTCAAGGAGAAAATATTAAAGTAGTGAGAGAGAAAGAAGTCACCTTCAAAAGAGTAGTTAAGAGATTGGCAGAAGCAGATTCTATTTCATATTCTTTATTTCTTGGGTCCTCTAACTTGGGTAACAGTTTATAGGGTACATTGGCTTCAGAAGTAACTTCATCCTCCGCATCCTGGATGATAGTGGGGGCTACAAAGATGTGTTGGTGGGGTAGTGCTTTTGTACTTCATTTATAGAAGAAACCAAAATGCTAAAAAACAAAGAAAAGATAGCTGTGCTAGAAAAACAAATTAACTGTCAAACTAAAATTTCATCCACGAACTCTTCTACAGAGTAGAAGGAAAACGACATACTTCATAATTATTATATAAGGCTAGCAAGATTTTGATATTAACAGTCTGATGTAGGTACAGCAAGAACAGAAAATTGCAACCAAATCACTCATGGTTATAGTTGAAACATCCTACATAACATAATTGAATTAAATCTATACTATATTGGAAGACCAACGTATTTTGACCCAGTTTGTGTTTTTCTAGGATTATAAGGTTGGTTCAACATTGAAAAATCAATCAGTGTAATTTGGTACAACTTTATAGAAAACTATAAGACATTCTAGAGAAAAATCAAGGTAGTCCTAAATAGAGACATATATCATTGTTCAAGAACTGGAAAACTAAAAGATGTCGGTTATGATGGGTGGCCAGCACCCCAGCAGGGAGCAGGTTCAGGCTCAGGAGGTGTGAGCTGCCTGAGAAAATAAAAGGTCTGAAATAATCAGTAAGAAATAAGACAAAGAGGTTTAGTGAAACAATAACAAAACTATTTGTTTTTTAATGGAATCAACAAGCTGATTCTAAAACTTATATATAAGAATGGAAAAATTGGGCTGGGGAGATAGCTCAGTTGGTAGAGTGCTTGCCTTGCAAGCACAAGGCCCTGGGTTCGATCCCCAGCACCGCAAAAAAAAAAAGAAGAATGGAAAAATTAAGAATAACTCAGACAATAAAGAAAAAGAGCTATGTTATAGGATTTACTCCTCCTGGATATCAAAATTTATTATAGCACATAATAACTAAGTCAGGGCGATATTAGTTCAAGGATTGACAAATGGGAATAATGGCACTTTATATAGAGTCCAGAAACACAACCATACATCTGTGGTATTTGTGACAAATGTGGTAATATATTGGGTAAAAGTTAAATAGTGCTGTCACATGGATATCCTTATGGAGAATAAAGAATCTGAATTCTTACCAGATATGAAAAAATCAAATTTTGATTCATGAACTTTGCCAAATTATGCCAATAATTCAGATAAGATGAGGAATGAGAATTGATTTAGCTCTGTGGAGGTGGTAGTAGGGAAGCCTAAGATAAGTGTGGATACAATTATGAGAGAATAGAAAGATAGGAATTAAAGATAGCAAGTGCAGACAACTGTTTTAGAGACTTTTACTGATAGAAGGGGAAAGAAATAGAGTTGACAGGGGAAATAGAATCACTGAAGCTCAAAATTAATAGCAAAGCTAGAACACAGTTGAAAACTGTTCATGAAAACCTATCTGATTTAGCTTAAAGGACAATTTGTAACCTTTAAATATTTATGTTTATAAATGAGAAAGAATGAAATAAGTCAACTAAGTAGTTCAGTCAAGAAGTAGGAAAAAGAATAACAAAGGATACCTAAGAAAAGATAGAGAAAGTGAAAATAATAAACAGAATTTAATGAATTAGAAAATTATAATAAAAATAGAACTACTAAATACTGAGTTGATTGTTTATAATAAATTGCTAATTAACTTAACAGATAAAATGAGGTAAGATGCATACTCCAAAATTATAGGGGACGAACCTGACAGAGGTAAAGAAAATTAAGGAATCAAAATAGTCTATTTAGCATGATTCTAAAACTATATTTAAATAGCAATGTGATCCAGAAAATTTTCTTGAACGTTGCAGTTTATTTTTTCAAAACTTGAATGCAGATAATTCAGCTAAATGAAAACAGAAATGCTCATGTGGTCTGGAGTCATCAAGATTTGTGGGACATCTGTGAGGTTAAAACTATTTTCGTAATAATGCTAAAATGTTAATTTGCCTTTCTTACTCTTATTTCTCTCTCACAGGTCTAGTGGAGTTTTTTGAGGCTACAAAATGTGTGATATCTCATATTCGGTATAGTTATAAGCAGATATGAAAAATAGCCAGATATTGAAGAGATTTACAGAAGTGTAAAACAGTGTCTTTCTTCTCTCCCTCACCTTTTGTTTTTGATGAGATCTTTCTCTGTTGCCCAGACTGACTTAGAAACAACTTTGTGGATACTCCTGCCTTAGTCTCTAGAGTAGCTGGAACTGTAACAGTAACAGGCATGTACCATTGTGCCTAGCTTTCATTAACTTTTTTTTTTGGAAGACAGGTTTTTTTTTTTTAATTAAAAATATTTTGTCTACATTAACATGTTATGAGCTTATTGTTATTTATAAATGAAGTAATATATTTTAATTTTTAATTAATAATCCTATATTAATCCTATATTAATAATCCTATATCTGAAAAAACTAACAAATTAAAAGGTAAATAAGATTGACCTCAAATTTATAGCAAATAAACAGAAGTAGTATCTTTATAAGTATCATTCTGTTCTAATTTGCATTTGATTAGTAATTATTAAGATTCAGCACTAGCTCACGTGTTTACTTTATAGAGCTATGTTATTTTACCATGAATTTGTAAAAGCCTTACTAATTGTTTTCTAATATTAATAAATAAAGGAGATACTTCTAATGTATAAAATTAGAAAAGCAGCTAATACCAGTTTTATCAAAGAAATTATAATGAAAAAGCTACAATGAAAAACTTTAATCTCTTAAATTAGCAGATTTTTTTTTTTTTTTTTTTTTTAAAGATAACTCCTAAAACTGGGTTGGGTAAAATAGAAAATTTCTGTCATACATAATTGGTAGTAGTGGAAAGTGAAGTTTCAATTGGTAGAGCAATTTATAATTATAAGCAATACTTATAAATTGCCATTAAAATATTCATAGTAATAACTCCATGTCAAAAAGAAAAAAAATTTGTGCTGGAGATATGGTGTTCAGTGGTAGAGCACTCACCTAGTGTGTAGGGGAGCCCTGGTTTGGGTCCTTGGTGCCACAAAAATAAAAATAAATAAGTAATAAATATTTACACATTCACAAATTTATTTTTAAACAAGTAACAAATATTTATACATTTACATATTTATTTTTAAAAAGTATTTATATATTTTAAATTTTATGTATTTTAAATTTTAAAAATTAGATACTTAAGTAGTAAAATTAAAAATTTTAATTTTTATCATGGTAAATATCTCTCATCATTCTCATATAAACTAAATTATTTGGAGTAGACAAAAATTTTCAAGAGTATAAAGGAGTCCTCAAAACCAACATGTTAGAGAAAGTTGCAGTAAGTATTCTTTCTCAAAGTCTGAGGGCCAGTGATGCAGCAGATTCTTCAAGATCTTTTTCAAAGATTTTAAAACTCTTTTCAGATTACAAGAAAGGAACCACTCAATGTTATTGTATAAAGCAAATATAGCTTTTTTTAGAAGCAAGTATAATATTTTCACTGTAAATGTCAGTAGAAAACATTTTAAAACTATTATCAAAAGGAATTCCAACAACTTAAAAGAATAATACTTTCTTCTTAGTGGAGGGAGCAAGAATGATTCAATATATTGTTTGTTTGTTTGTTTCTATAATATAGTAGAAGCTGGTGACATTGGTTGATTCTGAGAGGGAAACTGGATGGCTTTAAAATGTGGAAGGGAAGAGAAACTTTTTGTTGTGAACCTTTTGAATTTTGATACAGGTGAATGTGTTATGCCTTAGAAAGTTTAAGTTAAAATATTTTAAAATACTGCGATAAACAAGGATAGACCATAAGGAAACCAGTAAGAGTTAAATCAAATATTGGTATTAGTATGAGGAAAAGTGTAGTTGTATTTGAGGTCTCTAGTATGTCCCCTGATCTTCACTAAATTTAGTAAAATTAGAAGATTTTAGAAATATAATTGTTATAAAGTGTTGGGAGTTTGAAATAGGAAATATATGTTTTGGTGGGAGAGGGAAGTAGAAATTATCAAATTATTGAAAAGAATCTAATGACACAAAAATAGTCTGTATACCTTCTAAATCTTTAGGAAATCAGGAGCAAATAATATGAGTCTAAAGGACAAAAAAAGAGACATAAAACTAAATATATTGGTGGTGGTAATAAAGGTAAATAGATTAGATATTCCTTTTAGGAGATAAAGATGCCCAGATAATAAGTAAAACTTAATGACAAACAGTGATTCAAAATAATACGATGCAGTATGAGGCTTGAGGATCAAGGGTTTGGGAATCCTGATCTACTGACATGGAAACTTTGTAGTATGGTATCTTAGAACAGTGGAGACAGCTCACTTTTAAGAGCAGTTCATTGCTTTCATGATCTAATTTTGTGCTGTTTATCAAAGGTGAGAAATATCTAAGACTTGGGTTGTAGTTAGAAATTATCCTTGTAGAATTAGTTCCTTAGTTACAACAAAACAGGAATATCTCTCTTTATCCAAAATATAATATAATTGGGAGGGTTTTTTATAGAGAAAAAGTGAATTATTTTCTGTTGGTATAGTAGGATCTGCTTATCACACAGCTCAGAATTCCTTAAACATTTTTTTAATCCAGTGTTTTTTTGTGAAATGTGATCTAATCAGGGATTGAGCACATGCTCCTGCTATGATTAAAACCTGTTACCTTTCTCTTCTTCTGCTGACTTCTTTGTTCAGTTTTGTCTGAACTTGTTCTCTGCAGGAATTAACTTATAAAGCTTGTCCTTAATTTAACCCTAGGCTTGAATTTATGCAAGTCTGAGCTGCCTCAGACTTCATGACCAACAGTCACTTTTTTCTTTCCAGCTGTGAACCTCAGGATTTCTTCCCTGAGGAATATTTTATTTCCCCTCACTCTAGTTGAAGATCGTTTTTGTGGTGGCAAGGTTGTTCTGTTTCTCTACTGTCCTGTGAAGTGTCCTGGAATGAGGATACCTGTGATTGAGGTCACATACCCATTCATCTTTTGTAATTTCAGTCTTGGTAGAGTTCCCTTCACTTGAGCAACTCTGAAGGATGGGCTAAACCTTCAGAGGTACGGAGGCCTCAAAATCTGCAGAGGAACTGAAGAATCAAAAGTTCATAATAAGCCCTTTTCCTTATTTATATATAATTTAAAATAATGCTAATTTTTCACAATGACACAAGAACTTACATACATGCCCAAATAAAAATAGTTTATAAATGAAGGCCAGGTACAGTGGCACAAGCATTTTGGGAGGCCAAAGCCAGAGGATCAAGTCAAGGCCATCTGTGGCAATTTAATGAGACCCTGTCTCAAAATTTTGGAAAAAGGATTGGGGATATAGCTCATCAGTAAAATGCCTGCAGGATAGAATCCCCATACCTGACCCCCTTCCCAAATAGTTTCTAAATGTTCTGAAGGCAAAATTCTGTATCTAAATGATCTAAATTTATTGTGACTAGAATTTTTTCTGCCTACTAAGCCTCAACTCACCTTTTCTGTACACCTTTTCATTTTTTTTTTTAAACCCAGAGGTGCTTAACCACTGAGACACATGCCCTACCCTTTTTTATATTTTTATTTAGAGACAGGGTCTCGCTAAATTGCTAAGGCTGGTTTTGAACTCTCAATCCTTTGCCTCAGCCTCTCAAGCTGCTGGGATTATAGGCATGCACCATCTGGCCTGGCGACCTTGTCACTTTTACCCTAAACTTAATATTAATTACACTTACTATTAATTTCCCTGTTGTAAAAATCTTGTCTCTGTTCTTTTATTGCTTAAATCCAGTCTGTCATTAAAAACCATGTATTTTTGTGTTCTAAAATAGCGGCTGTTTAATCCCCTCTCTGTCCTCCTTATCTCTTATCCTCCTTGATGTAGACCTTTGTCACCACTGTCTGGGATTATTCTGGTAAATCTCCTAACCACTGTCATTACTTTCAGGATTTCTGTTCCTTGCTTCAGCCTCTACTTCTCACCCAAGGTCAGGTCTTTCTCAAGGGAGGGAAAGTTTAAGATACAGGGGGAAATGTGTATTAACAGGTTAAAGACACTGTATGCTGTTAATGTGTTCATTAAAACTATTATTCATCTGTAATTTTGTATATCTTCTCTGTATCTATGAGGTACTGGTGATTTGGTTTTTTGGGTGCTGGAATAGTTTTAACATATTTCTGGATTATGGTTTTCTCCATGTTGAGCATGATAATCCTCTTTACTACCTTTAACTGGAGATTAGACATTCTCACTGCAATATTGAGCTTTTCTTTTAAGAGTTATATGTGTGTGTGTGTGTGTATTATAAACAACATTTGGGTGACATCATAGAGATGCATTCTCTAATGAACCAACTAGATCCAAGACAGCTTGTTGTCAGGGAAAAATTACAGGTCCCACAGTTTACAGCAAGCAATTTTATCATGTGGATTACATAGTTTGTTCTGCCATGAGCTTTTATGGTTTGGGTTGTCTTTTGTCATATTCCTTATTCTCTGAAGTACTGTACATTTATCTTTTCAATAGGATTTACCATAGGCCTTAATATTCAGCAAGTTTTGGCTGAAGTATCTTTTTAAATGGGGCAAAAAAGTGGAAAATCAGGTGAACACAGAAGCACACTGAACACAAGAAAAATCAGCCTTACTACTAAACAAACAAATTTGTATTACAGTAAATTAAAGAATCAACTGAGGTTCAGGTAGTAGGAGTTCACTTAGAGACTCTGGAGAGGACAGTTTGGCAGTATGCACCAAGCAATTTAAACATTGTTTTTCTTTGGTTTTACCATTAGAAATACATGCAAAGGAAATAATCCTATATAAATGTTGAAGTCTATGCAACACCATTCACATTGACCTTGTTTATAATAGAAAAATGTGTTAAATTAATTTAAATGGTGTTATTCACTGAAGTTTGTAGGAATAAAGGACCAGAATGTTTATATAAATAATAAAGGACCTTAATGTTCAGAAAAAAGAATTAGGTCTACACACACAGGTAATGATAAAGCAGACATTAGCAATGGAAAATTTCAGTAAAGAGTTCTTTTTGTACTATTTCTATTTGTGCAACTTTTTGTATTTTGAAATATTCTGTAAAAACGTTTAAAAGTGTGATATGAAATTAGTCACATAAAAATCATGGGTTTATATTGAGATTACATGTTTGTTAATTGATATTAAACCAGTCCCTTGGTTTATAAAAAAACATAAGAGTTCAAACTTTGGAAAGATACTTTCAAACTTGTTTGTATTCATGGTTGTAGAGGGTGGAGGGATTTTAATGAACATGAATCTTCTTTGCCAAGATGTATTTCTCAAGGATCTGGTATAAATCGGCAGTCAGCATTAGTTTGGTAGCTTTGTCACAATGAGTCTGCTTTAATTAATATATTCTATAATTTTTAAGTTGTCTTTTCTGAGATTGAATCTGTCATAGGAAAGCCCTTATTTTTAACTAACTTGTGTGTTTGTGTGTTTGTGTGTATGTGAGAGAGAGAGAGAGAGAGAGAGGTTTTAAGTATTTTCTTCATGCTAAAATAAAATTTTAAATAAAAATTTCCCCAGATGACTCTCACTCCAGAGGTTTTCTGAAGTATTCTTTAACCTGTTTGTATTTTTATGTATTATGACTTTTCTATTATAGCATGAAAGATAATATTTATTATACATATTTACATAGCTAGGAGTTTGAGAAAGGGATTTTTCACACAAGGAAGTCATTGTTGACATTATTTTAGGATGGCCAGAAACATTCCTTGGAGTATTGTCTCAAAGTAATGTTTTTTTCTTGGAGTGTTCTGTTTTATGATTTAAACAGAACACACATATCCATGGGAATTATATGAGTAGTTTTTGTTAAAGCATTTGGACGCTCTTGGCTTGTTAAAGATACTGTTAAAATTTTTAGATGCTCACATTAGTCAAAAAATTTTATTGGACTGTGATTACTTATAGGACAGAAAAGACAGACTCTGATGCAGTGGGAAAAGTGTCACAAGTAATCCATAAGTATTTATACTGTGCTAGTCTGTGATGACTTGCTTAGGAAACAAAAAGCTGAGATTGATGCTTCACTTAACCTCTTTTCCTGTAGTCTGTCCCCCAAAGCTCTGCATAGAATCCTTCAACAGACTTCCCAAATTCAATGAGTACTACAGGATTAACAGCAAATAAAGTATCTCTGACTCTTCCAAGTGTATGATGATTTTATATGCCTTTTTAAAAATAAGTGTTGGATGGACTTAGTGGTGTAGTTTTTGTGTGAGAAACTTGATTAGTTTCTGATAAATATTTAAACTGAAAATGTTGGCATTAATACTTCTCAAGACCCAAAGAGAAACTTTTAAACTCTTATCTCATGTTTCGAAGATCCCTACCCCTTATACCAGCCCTGTCTCAGGGTATTCTCACCACTAAGGTGCAGATTTCTTGTCCTCCTGAATTTAATAAATGTATTCTTCCCCATCCCCTTTTTAAAATTGGTATTATGTATTTACACAGAATAGTAGAATTCATATTTGTATATGCACACACACTAACAGTATAATTTGATCAGTTTAGTTCCCCGGAATAAACTTATTCTTGATGGCCCTTAATTTAGTCTCAGCCATAATTTGGGAAAATTCTTTTTAGGTTTGAGGCACCTACTAATGGTGAGCAATATGTAAACTAATAAATTGGGAGGAAAAGGTGATGAGGGGAGAGAAGAAGGAGGGAGAAAGAAGGAAGTCGATTGGAGAGAAAGCAAGAGAGACAGAGTGCTGGGCTGACAGCACAGGGGTTTACCCCAAAAGTTGTCTAGAGCTTGTAGCTCCCCACAGAGGGCTCCTGTGCGCCTTGGTGTGGTTGCATACTGTGGCAGCCTCCCTCACTGAGCTTTCTCAAGTTTCTACTTTCACACAACTCTAAAGAGAACCAAGGGATTCGCTCGTTTCTCCTTTCTTCTTTAGACTAAGTGGCTTACATTTACTAGGCTAAAGTAAAGCAAGAAATTCACTCATTTCTGTTTTCTTCTTTTGAATAAATTACTTACATTGAGTGGGCTCAAGTAAAAGTCCCAAATATTCCTACAAAGATTTTTCTCTGTTTGGTTGACTATTTAACTGTTCTTTTAAAATAAAGTATTTTGAGTCTTAAATTAAGTTAACATAACAAAATGAATTTCATGTTAATTTTTTTGTCAAAAATTTATTTCTTGTTTGCTCTAAATTTAGAATTCTTTTAGTTACACTTTATCTTGAGCTTATATAATAACAAATTCTAATATCTTTAAATATAAAAGAATTATTATAATCCCATTCCACATGCCCACTTAGAAAGAGATTCTGGCATGCTTATTAAATAGTAATGGAAGTTGTCAGCTTGACAGTTCTCTGCATGGAATTTGCCAAAGCTCATTGACGTCATCCAGACCAGAGGGCACAGTCTCTGCCAATGTCTGACAAGATGTAATACAAGGAATATGTTTCTTTACAGTTTTTTCACATCCACACAAATGTAGATTTTTCCATTTTCTTTTTTTCTTGGCACACAGTAATGTTCCAGTCCATGTAAATGTGTTTTGCCCATTATCTTGAGCTCTTTATTCATTTTAGCACTGTACTCCACCCCATGCTAGGGCAGCAGGGGAACCATTCAGGATATTTACATCGTAGCCTAAAAGCTTTTAACTTTTGGCTTTTAGTTTTATTTATCATTTTATTCCAGGTCTCTGGTGACTTCTGGCTCATAGTGGAGACTGAATGTGTTTTTATTGCCTTGAATTGACTAAAGTTGTATATCATCTACCAGTTAGATTTTATAGGGTTCTGTTTATAGTTCTTTAAACATAATCTGTATTAACTGTTAAACAAGTTCAGTCTGGTTGCTGCCTTTCCCCTGAGTCAAGTGTTTCATGTTGCCTCTCTTATAATGACCTACTATGAAAACACAAAATTTGCCCTAAATTTTCCCATACTTCCTCATGAGCATTTGGTTTTGGGTTATTTCCTTTCTTCCTAACAGGGCTGTGTTGAACTTGATTGTTTCATAGTTAGTTATATGCTGTGAAAGGACATCTGTTTCTGTGTATCTTGAACTTTAAAGCAAGTTTTATTGACTTAGATTATCTAAGTCTTTACTGGGTGTAGTAACTCCCATGTGAGGGCAGCTTCCTTTATATTTGGAAGCTTTTAGTGCTTCTCTTCTTCACTTCAGGCATAAAAGTTATTTGCTTGGCATTTCCCTCAGTCATGCATTTTTCTTTATTAAGTGTTTTATTTTTCTTTTAGTTTTTGTACTGTGCCGCTTGGTCATTACTTTCTATTCACAAACATGCTTTTTTCCAACAATTATTTGTTTGGTCTGCTGATGTGGCTGTCTGTCATTCATAATTTTAGTTTCTCATTCAAACTTGAGCATGCCAGCTTACAGTTTGAGCTGTGGTATTGTAGTCTAAGGTCATATTTTGTTTGGAGTTTCTATTAAATTAATTTGTTCCCAATCATTTATTTGAATCATATCTGGTTGCTTCAAAAACACCATTTCCATAAATAAGTTCATGGAGTTATTACTGGAAATAATCACCTCATGTCTTTTTCCTGTCTTTTCTATGAGCCATGTTCCTACCTCCTGTCTGTGACAATCTCCTTGCCAAATGGTGCTTGTAAAGTTTAAACACTGCTCTATTGACTTGAATCATGAAATATTCTGCACTATAGATGTGTATTTTTTAGGACTCACCTAGGTGGTTCTGAAATGTCTACAATGGAGAACCACGGATTTTTGTTTCATCGTTGTCTTAAATTTGGAAGAATAACATGTTCTGTCTTCTAAATATCTTCTTTAACTTCATAGCAGAATTCAGGAAACTGATCTGGGTTGGACTTTAATCTTAATACAATTTAATACTGGTTTAATTCTACTTGTACTTTGGAGAATTGGTGAAATTGGAAATTCAACTTCAGGCTTTATTTTGTATGTTAGGTTTTGAAGGAAGTGCTGTATGAAGACCTGTTTCCTTTCTTCCTCAGTTCCACAATAAGGGAATTAAGCATTTAATGAGTAAAAAACTAAAGTTAAAGGCCAGAGTATGAGCATAAGAGGGGTACAGATACTGTATATACCAGCTCTGAAGAGTAAAAATGTCTTATGTCTAACAACATGTAATCTTTTTAGAGAGTTTTCTGTTATGAAGTCTTATCAAAGTGGACATTGAATTCTGCAATTTAAGGTTGCAAGAATTGCTTAAGGGAAAAATATTGGATATATGTTTTAGTCTCATTAATGTTGATATAATTTTAGATCATGCATAATTCATTTTTTATTTATAATGAAGTTTATACTATATGTTCATTTTAAGGTATTGAGACTATATGCATAGTTTGAAATCTTAAATTGTGCAGTTATTTCTGCAGTACTTATGCATGCAGTGGTTTTCAGATGAAGTTGTACAGTTGTGAAAAATCTGGTTTGTTAAACAGTATGATGTCATGTGTTTTAAAATATTTGATGTTTACAATAATAACTACATTCATTAATTTTAAATGCTTGTTTCCTTGCTAAAAAATGTGCAGATATTGCCTGCATTATCTCATTTAATCTCTACAACAGTCCTTCAAGGCCTGTTTTACAGATGAAGAAACTGAGGATCATAGACTTTAAATAGCTTCCTTAATGTTACAAAACTCTAGTGACAGCTGGGGTTCAAACTCAAATGTGTCTACTTCCTAAGCCCACTTTGCCCACTCTGCTGTCATGCCTTTCCACATCAGCATAAGCTTCTTTTCTCTACTTAAGACCATTACTCCAGGTACCTACCTCACTTTTGCCCCATCTGTCCATGTATACTAAGTGTGAAAATTCATCTAAGAAAACTTTCTGAAAAATGTAGGATACATGTAATTACTTAATATTAATAATAGACTCAGATATAGCCCCTGTTCTTTTTAAGGGAAACTAAGAGAAAGGGAAAGTTGGAATATAGATTAACTTCAGCTCTTTTGTTCTGTTATTTTGTTCATATCTTCTATTTATTCAACATGACCTTGCCCTAGCCTAGGGTAAAACCTTATAGTTTTGGATTTTTAAAAAATGAAAAATTTTAAGCATTATCCTTTAACTGTAACTGATGACTTTATATATCTTTTTTTTTTTAACCCCCAAAGGCATAGATAGAGGTTTATTTATGAAAGTAGATATATATTCAAGGGAGAAGGGGGGCAATCTCAGGAGAAATGCCTTTGGGGTAAAGCAAGGAATATACATTCGAGGGGAAATATGGGGATTTTACGTTTCTTAACTGATTTTTATAGTTTTTTGGTGGCAGATACAGCGACTGCAGGGCTCCCTCTTGTGGACCATTAAAGGAAGTAGTGGTCAGATCTCAAGATCCACAGGCTTTCTGTAAAAACCTCCTGTATAAAAACTGAGTATCTGTGATAATTTTTGACTTGCAATTTGAATGATAGGAAAGACTCTGTGGAGTGTTTAGGGGATGTGTTGATTCTGTATCCCTTTTTGTTTCCTTAACATAGGGCTTGTATTTCCTCTCTATTTTCTAATATGAGCAGGGAAACCCAAGAGAAGAAAAATTAACTTCACCTTCTGTCCTGTATTTCATTGTTTGGCTTAGTGAAGTCAAGGATGGATGCCTGGACAAAATATCCATGATCATTAAGTAATAGTGTTCACTTGGTTTTGGTGGAGGCTGATTAGTTTGCTCATGGTCACATAGTGAGGTAATGTGATATTTTAGAAGAGAACCAGCAAAGCCAATGACTTGTTAATAGTAACTTGATTAATTCACTGAGCTCTCTTGGCTCTGTAAGCTGAATTGGAATGTAGGTAACCATGTAAACTAGAACAAGCCTTGGCACTTAAATAGTCTGAACTTGATGGAAGCTGAGCTTTAATAAAGAGTCAAGTTTAATCTATTGTGCATTATGCTGTGAAATAAATAATGACTTGTCTCATGTCACAGAATGAGCTCATGAGAATATTGGTAATAGGGTCATATTTTTGTGTAACTCTGCCAGAGGGTGAGTGTTTTAGTAATTACCTGAGTGAAAGGGCACTACATTTTCATAGTCACTCTTTGCTGTTTCTGCCTCCTCATGAGTTCTCTTTTATATATTCCTAAAAGATACTATTCATCTTGACGTCCTTTCGTTCTGTGGTGGTCCCTTCTAACCAAGTTGACAGAAAAGCTGGGTGCAGCCTTCCCAACCTTACCCTTCTTTATTGCTCCAGAAGATATGTTTGTAAGCTTTTTTTTTTTTTTTTATAACAATTTTACTTCTAACCACTATAGGGAAACAGTATATGTGTGTGGTAAGTGAAATGGGGTTGGGGACAGACAGAGGAGCAAACATGAAAAACTAAAAATTTCCAACAATCCTAAAATGATCTCATCATGTTTTATCTGATTTATAGTTCATGTCCCTTTCTTAGATCATATGTTGGAAACTGTTCTAGGACAATTATGGAAACTTCTGTAATTTTGTTTTAGAAAACTTATATTCCAGTTTGGCTTGCATTTCAGACACCATTGGAATGTGCTCCCTTGTTTTACTTCTGAGAATTTATTCTTAGAGGATCAATTATTTAGTTACAAGGATGTTTATTACAGAATTGTTTGTAAGAAAAATAAGAGACAGTTTAACAGCAAAAAGATTAATTACAGTAACTTCATACTTTAGAACAATATATGGTTAGTAAATATTATGTCACATCTGACTATAGCCATCTACATGAAAAGATGTCCATTAAGTTTTTTAAAAATACTGTGAATTTTCTTGGATGAAAAAAAAGTCACACACACATATACATAATATATATAGAGAGAAAATAATTAGTAGAAAAATATCTAGAGTGCCAGAGTATTAGCAATAGTTGTTTTCTGGCCTCCAAGGCAACTTTCCACATTCTCAAACCTGGCTAAACAGAAGAGAGGACTTGGGGTGGCTAATTCCAGGAAAGACCAGGAAAAACATACTGTTTAAAGGAAGTGGGTAGATGTCACTCAAAATGTTAGGGTAAGAAGCTCAAGGGGGAAGTCTTTCCACTGAAACAAACACGAAACTGAAAAAGAAAACTGACCAGAATAAACTATTTCAGTACACTATACCCCAATTGGAACTTAATTATCAGCAAAGTGCTTGGTAAAGGGTGAGGCAGCTGATCTTTCGCAACAGGACACATGGTGAAAACTAGTGACTACCCCCTCCCTATTCCTGCCCTGTGCCCACATAACCTGGAGTGTCTAGATGGCTGAAACCAGGTATAGCAGTGGGGACCTTGTTTCCATCAATTTGGAGATGCACGTTTTAGTCAGCCTGTTGAATCCCTAGGGGGCAGGTACAGATGTTTTCTTTGTTTTAAGCTCTTTTGGTGCAGCAGCTTCCCCAGTAACATCTATCTCCCTACCTCCCTACCTACCCACCTTCTTTTTGGAGTCTGCCATTTAAGAAAATCTGCGGAGAAATAATTGAATGGAAACTTTAGTTTAAGCAGTAGACAAAAGCAAATAGACAATCAAAGCAATTTGAAGTCATAAAATGGATGGCTTTAGTCTACAACAGGCAAAAAATAAATAATCCTGGAGAAATGAAATAAGTGTTTTCAGAGCTTCCCCAGAATAAAGACTTAGAATGAACAGATCTCAGTCGAACAATTTCAATGAAACTACAAAACATACAAATGGTGGGTGGGAGAAGAACTTGATAGAAACCTTCCTAGAGAAGGCCCATGCATTAGAATTATTAGTTAAAGAATCAAATGTACCTTTAATGAAGCTAAATGAATCAATGGACAAAGAAGTAAAAGAAGTTAGGAAAACAATGTGCGAACAAAATGAGCATCTCAATAAATTATAAAAAGGAACCAAACAAATTCTGGAGGTGAAAAGTATAATAACTAAAAATGAAGAATTCACTAGAGGGGATCAACAGCAAATTTGAGCAGACAGAAGAAAGGATGAATGAATTTAAATGAGACAATTGAAATTATTCATTCTGAGAAGTAGAAAGAAAAAAGTAGGATAAAGAACAAAACCCGAGAGTCTGATGGGGCACTATCGAAGTGAACCTTATATTTAAAGTGAATCTTTTCTACATAGCAGATGGACTGTGTGTTAGTTCATTTCATGCTGCTATAAAACAATACCTGAGACTGGGTAATTTATAAAGATCAGAAGTTGATCTCCTGTAGTTTTAGAGGCTGGGAAATTCAAGATTAAGGGGCCATATCTGGTAAGGACCTTCTTGCTACATTGTCTACAGCAGAAGGCAGAGAGAGCTTGCTCAAGCAAGGGAAGAGGGCAGAACTCATCATCTTATCAGGAAGAGCTCACTAATAAGCAATCCCAGGAGGAGAGGGGCTGAAAAAATATTTGAAGACATAAACTTTCTAAATATGATTAAGACATGAATATATATATCTAAGAAACTCACTGAATTCTGATGAGGATAAATGCAAAGAGATCCAACTGAGAGATACTGTCATTGTTAAAATCCAAAGAGTAAGAGAATTATGAAAGCAGCAAGAGAGAAGCAACTTGCCTCATTAAAGGAATCTTGAATACGACCAACAGCTAGTTTCTAATCTGAAACCTTGGAAGCCCAAAGGCAGTGGGATGACAGAAAATCTTTAGAAAATCCAAACTGTTAACCAATAATTCTATGTTGAGTAAAACTATCGTTCATGAATAAAGGAGAGAGCTGGGGTTGTAGCTCAGTGGCACAGCTTGCCTAGCACATGTGGGGAACTGGGTTCAATCCTCAGCACCACATACAAATAAATAAAATAAAGGTATGTGCATCTATAATTAAAAATATTTAAGAAAAAGAATAAAGGAGAGATTAACACATTTCCAGAAAAATAGAAGACAGGGGATTCCATTACTAATAGACCTGTCCTATAGGAAATCCTACAGGGAGGAGTCCTTTAGGCTGAAATGGAAGGATACTAGGCTGTGACCCAAAGCCATAAGAACAAATCAAGAGCATTGGTAAAGACAAGTATGTAGCTAAATATAAAGGCCAGTATAATTGTACTTTGGGTTTGTAACTCCTTTTTTCCAAATATGATTTAAAAAGCAAATACATATAACAATTATCTTGTCTAAGTTAATAGGCACACAATGTTTAAATATGTAATCTGTGGCAATAACTATACAGAGGGAGAGGACAGAGATGTAAAGGAGCAGAGTGTCTGTTTTACCATTGACACTAAGTTGGTAAGCAAACTAGCTTATTATAAGGTTCAAATGTTAATTGTAATCCCCATGTTGACCACTAGGAAAATGGTTAAAAATCATACAGAAAATAAAAATAAAATACTTGGGAATCAATCTAACCAAAGAGGTAAAAGATCTCTACAATGAAAACTACAAAACATTGAAGAAAGAAATTGAGGAAGACCTTAGAAGATGGAAAGATCTCCCATGTTATTGGATAGGCAGAATTAATATTGTCAAAATGGCCATACTACCAAAAGTGCTACACAGATTCAATGCAATTCCAATTAAAATCCCAATGACATACCTCACAGAAATAGAGCAAGCAATCATGAAATTCATCTGGAAGAATAAGAAACCCAGAATAGCTAATGCAATCCTTAGCAGGAAGAATGAAAGAGGAGGTATCGCAATACCAGAACTTCAACTATACTACAAAGCAATAGTAACAAAAACGGCATGGTATTGGCACCAAAATAGACAGGTAGATCAATGGGTACAGAATAGAGGACACGGACACAAACCCAAATAAATACAATTTTCTCATACTAGACGAAGGGGCCAAAAATATGCAATGGAGAAAAGATAGCCTCTTCAACAAGTGGTGCTGGGAAAACTGGAAATCCATATGCAACAGAATGAAACTAAACCCCTATCTCTCGCCCTGCACAAAAATCAACTCACAATGGATCAATGACCTTGAAATCAGACCGGAGACCCTGCATCTTATAGAAGAAAAAGTAGGTCCAAATCTTCAACTTGCACAAGAAATAAAAGCAAGAATCAATAACTGTGATAGATTCAAACTAAATAACTTTCTCTCAGCAAAGGAAACTATCAGCAATGCGAAGAGAGAGCCTACAGAGGGGGAGAATATCTTTGCCACTCATACTTCAGATAGAGCACTAATTTCCAGAATATATAAAGAACTCAAAAAACTCTACACGATGAATACAAATAACCCAATCAACAAATGGGCTAAGGATATGAACAGATGCTTCACAGAAGAAGATCTACAATCAATCAACAAACATATGAAAAATGTTCACCATCTTTAGTAATAAGAGAAATGCAAATCAAAACTACACTAAGATTCCATCTCACCCCAATAAGAATGGCGATTATCAAGAATACAAGCAACAATAGGTGTTGGAGAGGATGTGGGGGAAAAGAAACACTCATACATTGCTGGTGGGGTTGCAAATTAGTGCAGTTACTCTGGAAAGCAGGGTAGAGATTCCTTAGAAAACTTGGAATGGAAACACCATTTGACCCAGCTATCCCACTCCTCGGCCTATACCCAAAAGACTTAAAATCAGCATACTACAGAGATACAGCCACATCAATGTTCATAGCTACTCAATTCACCATAGCCAGATTGTGGAACCAACCTAGATGTCCTTCAATTGATGAATAGATAAAGAAACTGTGGTATATATATACAATGGAATATTACTCAGCCATAAAGAATAATAAAATTATGGCATTTGCAGGCAAATGGATGAAATTGGAGAATATCATGCTAAGTGAGATAAGCCAATCTCAAAAATCCAAAAGACAATGATCTCACTGATAAGCGGATGATGACACATAATGGGGGTGGGAGGGGTCAAGAATGGAGGAAGGAGGGACTATATATAGAGAAAAGAGGGGTGAGAGGGGTGGGGGGGAAGGAAAAAAATAACAGAATGAATCAAACATCATTACCCTATGTAAATGTATGATTATGCAAATGGTATGCTGTTACTCCATGTACAAACAGAAACAACATGTATCCCATTTGTTTACAATAAAAATAAATTTAAAAAAAAGAGTAAAACGAAATATGTAAATCTGACTTTAATAACATTTAATCCAGTGTATCCAAAATATTGTCATTTCAACATATAAACACAAATGTTGTAAATGTGACATTTTGCCTTCCACATTTTTCACACTAAGTCTTAGTATATTTTACACTTACAATCCATTTCAATTCAGACCAGTGGTATTTCAAGTGCTCAATAGCCACATGTGGCCTGTGGCAAGTATGTTGAATATTGCAAAGATAGAAGAAATACAATTGGTACCATATCTCATATCATCTAAGCAGAAATAAATTCCAGACGAATTAAAACCTAAATCTAAAACATAAAACCATAAAAAAAAAAAATCATACAGAACAGGAAAGAAGACAGACTCAAACTGGTAAACTAGAAAAACATCAACAAAAAATTTTAAAGGTGGTAATGGAGAAATTAAGGAATGAAAAACTTAGAAGAAACAGAAAACAAATGGCAAAAGTAAAACCTTTCTTAGTAATAGTATTAAATGTAAATTGACTAATTTTTTTTCTCTTTAAAGGTAGAGATTGACAGGTTAGATTTAAAGAAACACAGCTTGATATGGGTTGAATGTCCCCCAAAAGTTCTTGCGTTGAAAACTTAAATCTTCAATGCACCAGTGTTGATAGATAGGACCTTTGAGAGATGACGGGGCCCTGAGGCTCTGCCTTTATGAGTGAATTAATGTTACCAAGAGATTGGAGTGGGATCCTGATAAGAGGTTGAGGTCTGCCCTCTTACCTTACTTCCGCTGTGGAACAATGCAGCAAGAAGGTCCTTACCACACCAGATTAATTCCTGCAGTCTTGGACTTCCCAGCCTCTAGAACTACAGGAGATAAACTTCTGTTCTTTTTATATTACCCAGTCTTGGGTATTCTATTGTAGTAATACAAAAGGAACAAGCAAAGTCAAAGTCAATCTGTTGTGTAGAAGAGGCTCACTTTAGGTAAAAGGGCACAAACAGGTTGAAATAAAAAGAATGTGAAAGGATATACCATACAAATCATAATCAGGAGATTGGGAGTGGTTCTGTTTTACTTAAAGACAAAATGGTCTTTAAGTAAAAAAGGCTGTGGGAGACAAAGAAAGACATTTTCAATCCAGCAAGAAAATGTGACAGTTATAAACGCATACACACATAACCATATATCTCCAAAACACATGAAACAAGAATTTTAAAAAGGGAAAATTCTACAATAATGAAGAATATACTCCCACATTTTCAATAACAGGCAGAATAAGAAGACCAAAGATTAATAAAGAAATGGAGGATTTTAGCAACACTACAATCCATTTGGAGCAAGAACACACATTCTTAGGTACACATGAGCCATTCTCAAGAATGAACCATATGTTAAACTACAAAGAAGTCTTAATAACATTTTTATAAAGTAGATGTGGGGTGAGGCACAGAACTCACCCTGAAATACAAGGTAAATATTTTACTTACCGATTCTGATCTAGAATGTGGAACGAGTAGGGATAAGTGTAGTTCCCTTGGGCCAGATTTGTTTTAGAGAAACAGCGCTGGCCTACTCGTAAGAAGCATTCTGTCTATTTGGCAGAGAAGGAGAGCACCATTTGGTAGTGAAGTTCACAGGACTCCTCTGTCTTCTCCCAGCACCTGCCCTTCACACCCTTAGAGAACTTGGGCAAAGAGTAGGTTCAGGAAAACTCAGCCCTTTCAGTAATGACTCTTTAAAAAAACCAAATCGGCATATCAGACAATTTAATGAAGTAAAACAGTGGAAGAGAACAGCAGAACTCAGTGATCGAAGAACATTTGGTAGGAAATATTGCCAGAGAACAGATGAAAATTGGGACTACACTCTCTACTACTCACTTAAAAACTAAGTGAAACAAAAAATTTACCACAAAGCATTAATTCACGAACTCAAGGAAGGAGTTGAAACGTATTCAGAATCACGAAATGGCAAAAAAATAATTTTTCAGATATATCTCAGAAATGAAGACATTGGGAAGGAGCACAAAATAGTCTACACTAGAAATAGTGGGTATGGAGGATAGAAATGAGAACAGCATGCAAAACAAATAGGGAAAGGAATTGGAAATAATTAAAAAGAATTGAGATATAGGAGATAGGTAAATGTGTTCAGCAGAGAATTTCTAGTAGGATCAGTGTTCTTGTGTACAGAGGGGATAGGGATAATACCTTTTTTTTGAGGTTATTGAGTAAGATACTTTTTGCAAAGCACTCGAAACATTGCATTAACAGAATTTAATCTCTCATTTTCTCAGACTAATTTTAATTTAAGTATAATCACTTGATATGTTACCATTTTGATTCTGTTGTGTTTTATGTACATTACATTGATAAAGATCAGAAAGTTAACTCCACAGTTGTTTCATATACTTTGTGTTTTAGACTCACTGGAATGAAAAATGGGAGTAGATCATGTAATAGTGTGCATTATTTTACTTCTGGTTTATTTGGGTGTGTGAGAACCTCATCAGATATTTCAAAACAATATATATTTATACAAACTGTTTTACAATAACCTACTGACATTCTTGTTGACTTGGGAAAACAGAGACGAAAAAAGGTATGTTTTGTCTGTATTGAAACTCATCATTTGTTGACAAGACAGATAAATAAGCAATTATAATGTATTGTCAGAAGTACTATAATGCATGAATCCACTGGGAGCTCTTGGACCCAGAGGAGGTGTTTCCTGCTTCTGTGAGATAAAGGGGAGTGCATTCAGGTGTGCTTCCCAGAGAAGGTGACACCTGAGTCTGGAGAGAGCCAGAACCTGGAACATGGAGCCTTCTTTTCTAGGCTAAGGAGGTGGAGTTCATAATAAGATGACGGAGGAGCCAGTGAATTAGAAAAAGACTGCTTTGTCATCTAGACACTCTTTACTAGGTTTCTAAATCCTGCCAGAATTGACCATTTACTTTTTCATTCTTAGTTTTGCAATTTAAAACAGAAATAAAATACCTCTTCTCTCCTAGAAATGTGGCATAATGATTAATGAATTTTTAAAAATACTTGAAAGTAGGCGTACTGTAAATGACAATTTCAAGTTGCTCTTCTCATCTTTAACTCCTTTTATTTCAGCTCAATCTGAAATTGAAGTGTCTGTCTCTGCAAGGAATATTAGACGGTTACTAAGTTTCCAGCGGTATCTCAGATCCTCACGCTTTTTCCGTGGTACTACTGTTTCCAGTTCTCTAAACATTTTAGATGATGATTATAATGGACAAGCCAAGGTGTGTACAGCTTTCTCAAGAAAACATGTTGTTTAACAAATCTGCTGAGGCCTTTTTCCCCCATATAGTACTGAATTATAAATCCCTTTTTCTCTCTGCGAAAAGCAGTTGAGCCAATTTTTCTGATTTTTTTCTTCAGAGCAGCTATTTGTTTTATCATTAGGGATGGCAAAGTACAGGGAATTTCTGAAATAACTAAAATAGTGCAAATATTTGCATATATTACAACATTAAGTAATAAGTAGGTCAATATAACATTAAACTATAAGATCATACTGAATCTTAATGCTGGGAAGAATATAAGAGATTACCTGAATATTCAAGATTATGATAAGGAAACGGAAGCATAGCTGGGTAGGGGTAACCTAGCACAGGAAGTCAGGTTTCATGATTTTCAGTCAAATGCATTTTGCATAGTATCTTACAGCCAACAGATTTTTGGCTGGGTGTTGTGGCACACACCTGTAATCTCAGTGGCACAGGACACTAAGGCAGCCTCAGCAATTTAGAGAGACCCTTGTCTCTGAATAAAAAAATAGAAGGGACCAGAGAGGTAACTCGATAGTTAAGCACCTTGAGGTTCAATTCCCAGTACCAAAAAGAGAGAGATTTTGAGGATTTAGTCATATCTTAACTAAGCCTAGTGAATGTGAGCTTTATTTGCTTCATCGTTATATACTTTAGAAGAGATGTCATAATTCAGATTGAAGTTAAATGAACTTACTCTTGACCAAATGAGAATTTTAAATAATCTTGAATTTTAATTATTTCAAATTATATTTTATAGGCCAAGTTTTATAAACTTTTTTATTTTCAGATTTTGTAAATTTTCGTAAATTAGGCTGGGGTACCATCTTAATCACATAAATGTGAAGAACTTTTGCTTCTTTGATGAAAGAAATCAGTGGAAAATGCTCATGCTTTCTTTAAATTTTTGAAAATTTTACAAGCTCTGTTTTATAAAAGGAGAATATTGATCTATATATTATTGCTTATATTGGTATGATTATAATTAACAAACTGTACTACCACTCTCTTGTGTTACTTTTGTAGTTTATGCACAATGTATATAACACTGAATTTCTGGAAACAGGATAAAAGCTTTTTCTTGGAAAAGCTCACAAAATGTTCAGGTTAAGAGTATGTGGTGTAGTGCTCCCTTCAGCAGCACATATACTAAAATTGGAATGATGCAGAGAAGATTAGCACCGTCCCTGTGCAAGGGTAACACACAAGTTCATGAAGTGTTTTGTATTTTTTACTATTGCCACCTTACTGGCAGAGACCAAAAACGTTGTCAAATAGAATTTTTTAAATTGAATACTTCTTTTTCATCAACACACATTTGTACATGTTCATGAGGACAGTATGATAATTCAATACCTGTATATATTGTGTAATGATCAAATCAAGGGTAAAAATATTTGGTTTTTAGGATCTTTATGGGATTTACTTGGTTAGCTAAAGTACACATCGTCATAAAAGTTCATGTAGTAAATTCTGTTAATAGCTCTGTAAGGCGTCATAAAGATAACAAATATCCCTTAAGTTGGGAATGTTTATAAAAACATGAGCAACAGGTAATTTAAGTATGGCATAGTATTAATGTCAGGTGCCTGAGTTCCAGAACTAGACTTCCGATCTAAGATCCCATCTCTTTCACTTTGTAGTTGAGCATGTTAATGCTAAGTTTTACCTGTTTCCCCATCTATAGACTGAGGATGGAAAACAATGCTTGCTTAGTCAGTGTCAGTGTAAAGTAATTATACTCAGTAGCCATTTTAATTCATTTTTACTAGATTTTTAAAAATCTAGTTTCTAGACTATGCAACATATGAATCACACCTCTGAGACGTTTGAATTATCTTAGAATTCTTGAAAATTTGTGGGACTATTGGAGTAAATGGAAAGACTAATCTGACCTGTATTAATGAATATTAATTGAAAAACAAAATAATGTTTTCATTTTTCAAATGGAGTTCATTTCTTTGGGCATTTTTTGGAACCAAAAGAAGAATAATACTTGGTTGTTCTTAAAGTAAATCAGTCACTTTCCATTTTCATTAACTTCTCTATGGACTATCTACAAAAGATACAGAATGTTATTAAAATTAAATTACAGTAGGAATGTTTGGTTTTCATTTCAGTGTATGCTGGAAAAAGTTGGAAATTGGAATTTTGATATCTTTCTATTTGATAGACTAACAAATGGTAAGTGAAGAATTTGACTTACTCAAGTTAATGTAGCTTCTAGTTTACTGCATTAATGGTACAACCCCTAGTGGGCTGTTGCTTTCATTGACTCAGGTTATGAGCCCTCTGCTGGCAGAGGGAGCATCGTTTTGTGTCTTTTTTTAGTGACTTTTCTAAATGTTGACATTCTCACAATTCTGTGTTTTTATTATTACCCTAAGTGGTAATCAAAAGTCATCATGATGATGATGCAGCCAGTTAGCAGTTATTGCAGCTATTTTTAATAACCCATAGTAAGCATTATTATCTCATTATGGTCTTGATTTTTCCCTGTTTGGTTTCTTTTAGATTGTGACTATTTACAGTGACCTCTTCTGGTGCTGTATCCTTGTGTATTCCAGGTGAATGGTGGATTGGTTACCACTTGAGACACATCCTTTCTTGAAGCACTGTGGTTCCCAGGCTTGCTTTCTCTGTTTTCTTGAGACGGACATGGCATGTTAGAGTCAGCAGCAATGGTTCCCTCTGGCACTGTCTCTGATGGTGGGATAGGAAGAGTTTGTAGCTTTAGGAGAATGTATTAGAATCTATACAGAGAAAAAGTGACTTGAAAAAGATGCTCGCAGGTGATTCTGATCTGCCCCACAGCCTCCAGAGTTTGGTTTAGTTTTGTAGGGATTGGAGATGCCTTGGTTCCTTATTCTCTTTGGGAACTAGAACTGGGTTCCCTTTGGGAATCTCTTTCTTTAGGATAAAATTTTTGGCATAGTTCTGGTGGTATATACAGTTCAGTTAGCCCTTTCCCCTTTTGTCTAAATAGCTTTTTAATAAAATGAAGCAAAGTAGAAAGTACATGAAAAGGAAGTCATTTCTTAATGTTTGGAATGATGAAGTAAATATATGGCCTGCTGCTATCCTTTGAAATCACTTGCTTTTTCTTATTTCTCTTTGGGGTGAAACTCCTTTAACAAAGAAGCCAATGTATAAAGTAGACAAGCAAATACAGCTTAATCTTGAGCACTGGTGTGGGTCTTATAGCATCACCCCATTATTTCCTCTAGGCTGTATGCTGGTGGGTAGAGAAAGTACTTCTCTGCACCTTCTGCTTATTTACACATTGTGGGCAGGAAATAGACTGCACTGATGTTTGGCAAAATGGTGAAAACAGGTTTGCCTTTATCAGCAAAGCTACCTTCCACTTCCCTGGTTGTTTTTCTTCCCCTGATGCTCTTCCACCTCTCCTTTGCCCTTTGGTGATTAAGTTTCCTGTTGCTTTCCCTGCCCCCACCTTGGCGGTCAGTGCTTAAAAGGCTCAAATGTCACTCGCAGTTGGTCTTCCCCTGGGCTTTCTCCTTGAAAACACATAGTGAAATATCAGGTGACCCACCTCCTTCTAGATCTGGAAAATTGTCCTTTCATAACTCAACAAATATTATTTGAATTATTATATCAAGTTATTATTTCAAATAAATATAGATGAAACACCTTCAAGGCTTAGCCTTATATAACTGGTCAGCTCAAAGTCTATTATTAGGCTGCTGGGATGCCTGCCATTCATTGAAATTGTTGATTGTTCTCCTCTTAATTTTATTTTAAAAAGTCCTCATCAGGAACTCAGAGATGCAAGTGGTGTGAGCTTGGTGTTTTGTAGGGTGGTCAGAAGTGGTAGCTCCAGTCTACGTCACTTAACTGAGCACTTTATCTTTGTTTTGATCACCTTACTTCTTAATGTGGAATTGTAGAGGGTGGTTGAATGGCTGCTTCTTAGGGCTGATTCTAGATAGTGAAGGGTTAGTATAAACTGCTCATGGTTAGCCACCTTTGCTTTTATAGAAGGTGATGCATGTGGTCAGTGACAGCTACCTAAAAGTTATACAAATTCTCTACTTAAAGAGTTGTTATTGAACAAATGGTCAGAAGGAATTTCATCAATTTGCATTATGCATTCAGAATGGATGTCCTTTTAACACTGCTTAGCCTGAAATTAATTCTGGATGATATGTGTTCATGGTATCCAAGTGTATAGTTTTCCCTTCTTGCTTATTGATCCAGTGCTTTCTTGTATTTCTTACTCTGATAATTTCCCAGACGATACTGGGGAGAGGGCAGGGAGGAGTAGGAGGCAAAACTCAGTGATTCATACTAAAACAAATGGTCCCCAGCTTATCTGCTCCAATGAGGAAAAGAGTTACTGTTTGGTACACTTGATGTTCCTTTTACAGGGATTACAGTGATGTGATGTTGGGGGAAGCAAGATACAGCTTGCTGCCCCAGAAAGTTACATGGTTCCTGAGGACACTAGTTGCCAGCCTGTGTTGTGGAACTGTCTCTGGAGGATCATTTTCTAAAAACTATTGAGGGCCTCTACACCTTAGGCAGTTCTATCTTTTTTTTTTTTTTTTTAATTTTTTTAAGTTGTAGGTGGACACAATACCTTTATTTTATTTTTATGTGGTGCTGAGGATCAAACCCAGGGCCTCCTGTGTGCCAGGCGAGTGCTCTACCACTGAGCCACAAGCCCAGCCCCAGGCAGTTCTACCTTTTGGTATATTTTTATGAGTTAGTTTTTCTGTAATTACAGTTTTCTTTTTCAAGAAATTGTTTGTTTCCCTTTTCATTTGAAAAAGTTCTTCTGTGCTTGCTTCTTAACACAACTAAGCATGTCTTGTTTTGAAATGTTTCATTGATTTGTATTCTTATTCACTGTATTAAAATACTCGGTGTTTTGTGAACTGAAAAGGGGAAGAAGTATTGTGTGTAGTTTTTCAGTTTGATATGGGAAGTATGCTTGAATTGATAGTTCTTGACAGATTCTTGGAAAGTTCTTAGTGAAGGACATTACGTGTGTCTCTTCCAACTCTTTGCCTGAATTCCAGAAGAGGATATTTCTCCCTTAGGCCATAGCTTCTGTAAAACTTATTCTAGACCCTAGAAATTGGTGATGTGTTTTGTTAGGTTTGGAAAATGATTTGGGAGACTATATGATAACCTGAATACACAGAATGAATATACCATTCTAGAATATCTAGGTACATACCTGAAGAAAAATTGGTTATTCCAGCAGTAACTGTGAGGATAAAACTCACTTCTTCACAAATGGTTCCAAATCATGTGGATTTGTGTTTGTTCCAGTAGAATGTTATTAGGACTTGAATGCATCCTAACATTTAATTTCTTAAAAATACTTCTTTTTTTTTTTTTTTTTTCTCTTTCCCTGTGAAGGTAATGTGCTAGTCAGTCTTGAAAAAGAATCTCTCTTGGCCTGCCACATCCTTTCTAATGTTGCTCATGGCAAATATTGTTCCAGTTAATTTAATTTTTTCTCAGTCATGGCTTCTGTTGACAGTTGCGTTTAGTCTACTTTGGATTACAAGTTCAATTAACTAGTCCGTTATTATCCTTCTTAAATATTATTACTATAAATTTTCAATGCGGGACCAGTTATGTCTTTTTACGTTTTAGCAAGAATCATAGACGTCTTCAGAGAATATTAGTTATCTGAATGTTGGCACTGATTTCTGACATCATACCCCTTTAAATAGACTATATGCCTATTTAATTATTAAAATAATATTGGTATGTGTCCTTCAGAAGAAGTCTACAAAACTTGGATAAATATAGTATAAGGTATAAAAAAAATGGAGAGCTGTACTATGGAAGGGAAAACTAATCATTATAAAGATAGTAGGTGTTCCAAGTATGATTTCTGTACTTGTTATGACTCCTGTCGTTCAGTGGTGAAGAAGTGGAAATTAAGGATGAAGACTTGCTGTGGAGGGACTGGAGGGACTGAGAGTAGCTCAGATTCTTTGTTGTTTGAAAGATAAAGGGAACATATCTGGTCTGAATACTGACGCCTATTGGGACAATATAGGAGAGAGAGACACTGACTGATTTGCATGAGGGTAGGTGTCTCTGATGGAACAAGGAAGGTCCTTGAGGAGGTGTGGATGGATTTGCTTTTGGCCGAAAGGGAAACTTGAGGGCTTGTGGTTTTTCTGTGAAGTATGAGGCTGTAAAAAATGAGGAGTAGATGGGAAGTGAGTATGCTGAAAATTTGAGAAGAGTAGAAAAGTTTTGAAAATAGGCATTTTCCACTTTGCTAGAAAAAGAGTAAGATCACTGACCATTGTTGACCATGAATCTATAGGGATAGTTTTCCTCAGTTTTGTGGTCCTTCCCCACCCAAAGAATTCTCAGATTTTCTGCTGCAAATATGGAAAAGGCAAGTGATTGAGTGCGGAATTTTGATCCTGGAGCTCTTAAAGAGGTAATTGACCTGCCTTGCCCTGAGTACCTAAGAAAAAACAGCCTTCATCCAACAAGGTTATAGCCGAGACCTTTGCTCAGGGAAAGCCTGTTTTAGTTAAAGTGATAGAGGGCATGTTAGAAGAAGAAGTTAAATGCAGCCATGTTTTAGGTGCTTTGGAAAGTTGAATTAACTTATTCAGAGTGAGGCAAAGTTTTCTAATTATATTTTGATGACCTTAAAAATTAATTTATTTGAAAATGTTTATTTTCCAGTTCTTTGGTTGTAAAAAACTGAAACAATAAAAGTTTTTTTCCTTAGAGTAGAACAAAATTGTTGCATTTGAAGTTCATAACTGGTAAAATTAAAAAGAATCTGTTAGTCCAAAAACAGGAATGAGAGTACTCTCTTTCTGTGTTTTTTATTCAAAATCCATATTGGAAAGCACAGTATTAATTATGTTACCCTGTATCTCCTACTAATGTAATATCTCTTCTTTCTTTTTAGGAAATAGTCTAGTAAGCTTAACCTTTCATTTATTTAGTCTTCATGGATTAATTGAGTACTTTCATTTAGATATGATGAAACTTCGTAGATTTTTAGGTAAGTGAGTCTGACCCATTTAACAGTAACAAGATTTGTATGAGAACTTGTTTAATCTTTTATCAGTTTCATCAATTATCTATTGCTCTGTAACAAACCACTCAAAATTATTGACTTAAAACACATTTGCCATTGTGCACCACATGACAGCTTTTTGTCAGTGACAGACTGTATATATGACAGTGGTTCCAGAAGATTATATACCTGAGTGAATTGTAGCCATCTGAGTTTGTGCAAGTACATTCGATGATGTTCCCACAACAATGAAATTGCCCAATGTCACATTTCTCAGAATGTATCCAGTCAGATATATTCAGATGAAAGACATTACATGTGAATTGTGAGTTGATTATCATCTCTCCAAATATGGACAATTTTAGCTGATATCTGGAACATATGAGTGGATAACTGACAATCGTCATAATTTTTGTACTTGTACACGTCACCCATTTACAATACAATTGGGGTCTGTTTTTCTTTGATGCAGTTATGATTCAAGAAGATTACCATAGTCAAAATCCTTACCACAATGCAGTCCATGCTGCAGATGTTACTCAGGCCATGCACTGTTACTTAAAGGAACCTAAGGTAAGAGGATGACTTTTACTTGAGGTGAAAATCATAAGAAAATTCCTTTGAATTTACTTTCAAATACTTTTTCCTAAGTTAGTGACTTGGCTGCAATGGCAGCCAAGAACCAGTCTTCCACGGACGTTGCTTAATTAATTTAGTAATTGATTTAAACTCATAAGTAAGCATGAGACTAAACATAGAGTAGAAAACAGGCAGAAATCAGCTTCCTCAGTGACAACCATGATGGTTAATATTGTCAGTAATTCAAGGATAGTAGGTTCAATTGGAACAGAATGCTTTATGGTCCATGTAAGTTCAGCCTTGAAGACAAAATATAAATACTAAAGGTAGAAATGATGTATGTACGTTTCTAAGTGTGAATCATGATAAGGGAGAAGGCAATCGCTGCATTGAGGGCTCAGTGATTCAGTCTCTGCCCTTAATCAAAGCTTTGGATTTTAAAGAGTTCACTGAGTTTCTTAATAATGAAAAGCGTTTAAAATAAGTATTAGCAGTGCTATATAGGCAAAAAGTGTTTAAAATCGTGTTTGTATTCATTCATCCACAAGCCTCCCCAGCCTGCTCACCTGCCATCATCCAGATTTCATAGCTCCTGGCTGTGGTTGGGTGTGGACAGTGGAAGATGGGGAGTGGGAGGCGCCCTCACTGTCTAGGTCAACCCTCCTCTGTGCTCCAGAGCACATATCCCCATTATTTCATTCTCCAGACTTGCATGGTGGTTCTTTATCAATTTCTCTCACAAGGTTCTCAAAGAGAGGTTTAAGCCTGGCCCAGAATTTTTTAAAATTTTAATTAAAAAATTGGGATTGTTGGGAGTATACATGTGTCAAAACTGTATAAAATATAATAATATATTTTATTATATAAAATATAATTATATAAATAAAATATTTATTGTATAAATAAAATATATTTATTATATATTTTATTATATAAAATATAATAATATATTTTATTATTAATGTAAGTTATACCACAACAAAGATGATTTAAAAAAAAAAGTCATGATACTACAAAAAATTGGGGCACATATCCTGTGATCTCTTGAAAGATCAGATGACTGGCTGTGTTCTCAAGTCAACTGGTACAGACTGGGTTAGTTGTTTTCTTCCTCATATCTAGCCAAACTGAAGATCCAGGGAGAGAACTGTTGTGAAGTAGTACTAGGTGCACTACTGGGCAAGTTTTGGGAAAGCCATGGGCACACATGGCTTTCAATAACATCTACAGATGATGATTCCCAAATCTCTCTCAATTCTAATTTCTTTTCTATACTTATGACTCTTATCTCTAGTACACATCATCTTTTGGGTGTTATGCAAATATGTGCACCTCCATAAACACGTACCATGTGTACATTATTCATGCACGAAGTATATACTACATAGCATTCCAGTTGCTGATGACAAAGAATGTGTATAAGATATAAATTTTGACCTCTGAAATTTTACTTGTGGAACATATTGAAAGCTAACATGAAACCAACAAGGATGTTAGCCATGTGAAGTACTGTAGAAACACAAATCAGTCCTTTGCTGGGGGAAGTGACTGGAATGTGGGTCAGTGGAGTTGACAAGACTTATAGGATAAATAGAAGTTTGCCAGAAAAAAAAAGGCAGTTCATGAGAGCCAGACTCAAGGTGACTGTCTTTTATTGTTGGAAATTTCTGTCAGCTAATATTAGACTTTTTTATTTGTTGTGATTGTTTATTGTATCAAACAAGTGTGGTAATGATCATTGAGGGTAAAATTATAAGTGCTAGTTTACAGAATTCCCTCTTGTGTGACTTGACTTTGTTGTACCTTGTTCTGAATATATCCATCCATTGGGAGAGAATTTTATTACACACTTGACCTAGACTTCTGCCTGCATATTCCTCAGTAGTTTCCCTAAATATTAGGACCACAGGGATCTTGCATTTAAATTACATTGAATTTCAGTGACCAATTTATTGATAGATAAACACCTTGAAAATTATAGGTCTTCTACTTTGTAATAGCTATAATAATAAAAATACGCAAACCTGTGTTGTCATTTTTCAAAAGCCATTTAAAAATAAATGGTTTATACTTTAGTTGTCATTTTAGATGTGTATTAAAAATGAAGCAGTATAAAGATAAACTCTGTAAACTCCATAGGAACAGGGACACTGTTATATCACACTTGCCCCCATGTTCTGATAAGGTAGTACCTGGCTGGTGTTGGTGGCATTAATGAACAGTCCACCTGAAAAAATGACATGAAGGGGGGAAGACTGTCAACAGTACCACTGACTGCTAATTCAAAACTTCTCTAGTGATGGAGAGTTTACTTCAAATATGTGATTAATTATTCTTTTGTCACACTGTAGCTTGCCAATTCTGTAACTCCTTGGGATATCTTGCTGAGCTTAATTGCAGCTGCCACTCATGATCTGGATCATCCAGGTGTTAATCAACCTTTCCTTATTAAAACTAACCATTACTTGGCAACTTTATACAAGGTTAGTGCAGTTTTATCATCAAAGTCTAATATTTTTGCATTCTGGAATAAATGTTCCATGTTTTTAAGAAATAAAAGTAGCAAAAATAAATTCTCAATGAATGCTAGAATTTTGACCAGATTAATATTACTGACAAATACTTCTTTATGTTTAGAAAGAGACTTACCATTAAAGTAACTAAGAAACATACTTTTTGTAGAATACCTCAGTACTGGAAAATCACCACTGGAGATCTGCAGTGGGCTTATTGAGAGAATCCGGTTTATTCTCACATTTGCCATTAGAAAGCAGGTAGGTTGGATTAAGACAAATTTAATTTGTTGTTAACTGTGGAAATTAAGTTGGCAAAGAAATCTACAAAGTTTTAAAATTAATGTTTTGTCCAGGTGTCTGTAGTTTTCAGTTTTTGTTAAACTGAATAGATAAGTTATCTTATTTAAAAATTTTGTATCAAAATTTCAAATGTTTAACCCTGTACTGTATATTCAGTCAGTAATATTTTAGTGACTATTTCTCTTTATGAAATACCATTCCATAAATTTGAGTACTAGAACATTTACTCCGGATACACAAGGCTCAGTCATAGGTTACTACTTAAATAGATATTACACATTTCTACTCTGTACTCAGTTGAGTAAAACCTTAAGGTCTAGGTATAAAGGCAAATTGTGTACAAAGTAATTATTCTGTATAATGAGTAGATTCATTACAATCTGTCTCAGGAAGTTTTCAAAACTGCTGAGAAAGGAAGAATGAAACTATGTCCTCAAGAGCATAGTTCTAAAGTCACTTTTAGAGCTATTAAACTAAATAATGAATGAAAAGAACAACAGAAAATAATACTTTAGAAAAATAATTTAACATTAAGCAGGACGTTTAAGGGACTATAAAAGAGCATTAGTGTCAATAAGCTTAACATGGTGGTGGTGAACTGCCTTGTATGGTCCACAAAGAAAGAAATGAAAGTAGTGAAAATAAGGTTTTACTGATGCTACACATAGAGAAGATGCACTTCAGAAAACCATGTAAATGGACGTGAACCATCCATCAAGAATAGTGGTGAGGTGTCAAAGTGCATTCACACTCACCTACCTTTTTCCTTTTTTAGTTTAAAACTGCTTTCTTAAAAAACAGTTTTATGTAATGACTATAAGGAAAAAGCTGGACTTTATTTTTTATTTTTTTAAATCTTTGTTCATGGTTACCATTGGAATATGACAATACTTTTGGTAAGTAAAATTGTTTCTTGCTGTAGTACAAATATAAAAATTGTTTAAACCATACAGTATTTATATATCTAACTTAGGGATGTTTTTATCAAGCCAGATTTAAATGTTTGCTTCATTGTTTCCTTTTTATCCTCTTTTGCATTCAGTGATTAACCTTGTTGATTTTTTAGGTTTAATAAAAAAATAAAAACTGAAAATTTAGGAAAACTATTTAATAGTGCCCTTTTACATTTTATTCTTTTAGGGTTTATTTTTACTTATTATTCAATATTGTGAGTGTTTTAATACATTTTTCAGCTGTTTGCTGATCATAAAACAAAGGTATGCTTGATACAGCCCATTAAAACAAAGGGCAGGAATTTTTCAAAGTGTAGTTCTCTTGTTATTTGGACATGAGTTGATTTAAAATTTTTATATTTGCTATTTCTATTAACATGTCACCTTTTATCTTCCAGAAAATTTGGATATTCATATACAGATATTTGATTAATTCTTGAGTTTGACCCTGAAAATATTGTCAAATTTAAACTTTATTAAATTGTTTTATGGAATTTCATCAGAATTTTTTTAGACATATTAGTCAAAATGTCTGAGGTGGTCATTTGTTGAATGGGCTAGTATTCTCTCCATTTGAATCTTCCTTCTGCCTTTCAGATCTCAGGCACCAAAAGAGAAAGTTGTTTACCCTCAGCACAAGAATGTTCGAGCAAAGAATCCTAGCAAAGGATTTTCTCAAATAAGATACCAATGTTATATTGATTTTTTTTTTTTTTTTTGAGCAAATAATTCTACTTTGATGGCAAAAACAAAGGCACTTTTTTGGACTGTTTGCACATTGTTATTTTCTTACAAACTCTTGGTTTTAGTTTTGACTATTTTAATAGTGTCTAAATGCAATCTTTAAAATACATTTTTTTAAGATAAATTTTTTAAGTTAATGGCAGTTTGAATATCTTAGGGCTCTGTGAAGCTTTGTTTAAGGGGGAAAATCAAGAATAATTACTTAAAAGTCTTATATTTTATCCTTATATTTCTCTAATTACAGGCAACAAATGGAGACTCAGATAGGTGCTTTGATACTAGCCACAGACATCAGTCGTCAGAACGAGTACCTGTCATTGTTTAGGTCCCATTTGGATAGAGGTGACTTATGCCTAGAAGACTCCAGACATAGGCATTTGGTTTTACAGGTAAAATGCGGGTTAGAAAGGTTCTGTTTCAATTCAGTGCAATTCCAATTAAAAACCCAGTGATGTACCTCATAGAAATAGAGCAAGCAATCATGAAATTCATTTAGAAGAATAAGAGACCCAGAAAAGCTAAAGCAATCCTTAGCAGGAAGAGTGATGCAGGGGGTATCGCAATACCAGAACTTCAACTATACTACAAAGCAATAGTGACAAAAACAGCATGGTATTGGCATCAAAGTAGACAGGTAGATCAATGGTATGGAATAGAGGAACAGAGGCAAACCCAAATAAATACAGTTTTCTCATACTAGACAAAGGTGCCAAAAACATGCAATAGAGAAAAGACAGCCTGTTCAACAAATGGTGCTGGGAAAACTGGAAATCCATATGCAACAGAATGAAACTAAACCCCTATCTCTCACCCTGCACAAAAATCAACTCAAAATGGATCAAGGACCTTGGAATCAGACCAGAGACCCTGCATCTTATAGAAGAAAAAGTAGGTTCAGATCTTCAACATGTCGGTTTAGGACCAGACTTCCTTAACAGGACTCCCACTGCACAAGAAACAAAAGCAAGAATCAATAACTGGGATAGATTCAAACTAAATAGCTTTCTCTCAGCAAAGGAAACTATCAGCAATGTGAAGAGAGAGCCTACAGAGTGGGTGAAAATCTTTGCCACACGTACTTCAGATAGAGCACTAATCTCCAGAATCTATAAAGAACCCAAAAAACTTTATACCAAGAATACAAATAATCCAGTCAACAAATGATCTAAGGAAATGAGCAGACACTTCACAGAAGAAGATCTATAAGCAGTCAACAGATATATGAAAAAATGTTCAACATCTCTAGTAATAAGAGAAATGCAAATCAAAACTACACTAAGATTCCATCTCACCCCAATTAGAATGGCGATTATCAAGAATACAAGCAATGATAGGTGTTGGTGAGGCTGTGGGGAAAAAGGAACACTCATACATTGCTGGTGGGGTTGCAGATTAATGCAGCCACTCTGGAAAGCAGTATAGAGATTCCTTAGAAAACTTGGAATGGAACCACCATTTGACCCAGCTATCCCACTCCTTGGCCTATACCCAAAGGACTTAAAATCAGCACACTACAGAGATACAACCACATCAATGTTCATGGCTGCTCAATTCACAATGCTAGATTGTGGAACCAACCTAGATGCCCTTCAATTGATGAATGGATAAAGAAACTGTGGTATATATACACAATGGAATAGTATTCAGCCATAAAGAAGAATAAAATTATAGCATTTGCAGGCAAATGAGTGAAGGTGGAGAATATCATGCTAAGTGCGATAAGCCAATCCCAAATAACGAAAGGGCTCTGATAAGCTGATGATGATACATAAAGGGGGGGTGGGAGGGAGGCAAGAATGGAGGAAGGATAGATTTTATAGAGAAAAAAGAGGGATGGAAGGGGGGTGGAAGGAAAAATAACAGAATGAGACAAACATCATTACCCTCTTTTTCTTTTTTTTCTTTTTTCATGATTACACAAATGGCACAACTCTATGTACAACCAGAGAAACAAGTTGTACCTCATTCATTTATAATGAATCAAAATAAATTATAAAAAAAGATTCTGTTTCTAGGTTAAATCATATTACTATTAGAATAAAAATGAAATATTCTAGCATGGTTTTTCAGGGTAGTTAATCTGGAGGGACAGCTAAGCTGTTTCCCATAGTCAGCACACACACTTTCCAGAAGAACAATGGCAGATCTGCTGCCTGGAGAGGCATCGCGAGCCTGGTGTTTTTATACTCAAGAATTCTGATGAGAAGAAAACATCTGCAAGATCAGGATACCATGATCAGACTATGTTGTGGACATGTGCAAATACGGCATAATTAATTCTACTATTATGTATAATTATAATGTGCCAATGAAAAATAACAAGAAGTTATGTTAGAAACCTAATAAAAAGATTAGGTTAGCAATCAAAAAAGAAAATTTTATCCTAATGAATGCTTTCATTTGCAAAATGAAAAGGAGAAGCAGGCTATTTTTTTCTGGTTCCTTTATGTGTATTTTATGGTTAATTCACTCATGCGGTTGGCCCTTTGGGATTATCAAACATGAGTAATTATAGTTTAGCATCTTATATCTTCACAACATTTCTCCAAAAATAATTGGTAGATTCAATATTATCATAAAATTAATATAGAAAGTATTGAATTTTCTGTTACAATATTTTTCTTTTCTTTTTTTGTTCTGGGGATTGAATCCAGGATCTTACACATTTTAAACTTTAACTTGTTCTATAACTGAGATATACTCCAGCTCTTTTTCTTTTTTCTTTGCTGTTCCTTTTCTTTTTTCTTTGCTGTTCCTTTTCTTTTTCCTATTCTTTTCTGTTTTTCTTTCTTTCTTTTTTTTTTTTTTTTTTCCTACTGGGGATTGGACCTGGGGCAATTTTACACTGAGCTATCTCACCAGCCCTTTTTATATTTTGAGAGAGCGTCTTGCTAAGTTGCTAAGGCTGGCCTCGAACTTGTAATCCTCCTGCCTCAGCCTTCCCAGTTGGGATTCCAGGCACACATCTCCAAACCTGGCCTCTTTTTCTTTTATTACAAGTGTTCTTTTTCCCATTATTAGGGTATGTTTAAGCTTCATACAATTGAGATCTTATGTTTTTTCCTCAACACAAATTTAATATTTTGTTTGCTAGATGGCTTTGAAATGCGCTGATATTTGTAACCCTTGTCGGACCTGGGAATTAAGCAAACAGTGGAGTGAAAAAGTAACAGAGGAATTTTTCCACCAAGGCAAGTTACAGTATTGACTGATAAATTATTCAGTGTATGTTTTAACATTGCATGAATAAAATAAGAACCCAGTGTTTATAAGAGCCTCACAGTAGATGCTTGATATTTTTAGCAGTAATTCACAGATGTGCATGTAGCCAGTAATGTGCAAATTGAGCATCTGTTTTGGAAGTTAGTAGTCTTCTATTGGAATTATCATATATACATATATTTATGCATTATGAATATACATAGTGTAGGCTGGAAATTTTATTTTATGAAAGACTTCCCTGAATTTCCTGCATCTCTTATCATATGTGGAAGGCATGGCCATATAAACATTGAAGACTTTTTCTTTGTGAGTAGGATTCGAAGTCAGGGTTCAGGGAATATCCATTTCTTACAGTACCCTTTAAAAAATGTAAGTTTTAAACTAAAATGCTGACAGAATTATATTCTTGGGGGTGTAGTTAGTAAAATTTTCTACTTCTTCCATATAAATAAAAATATCAATTTAGCAATCTTTTCTATGTCTGAATAACTTGAAGTTAAAAAAATAATGAATTGAGCTGTCTCTCCCCCTGGAGATGGCCTGCATTCTTCCTTGAATGTGCCTTTGCTTTCCTAAGTCTAAAAGAAAAAAAAGAAATTAATTGAGAAGCTGTCTTCTCATGAGGGTTAAATATGTTCTTCTAAAGAAATTATAGGTATGATGGAGACATTAATTATATACTTAGACAATAGATGTGTTCCATCTTAACAATTCCTTTTTTAATTTTTAGGAGATATAGAAAAAAAGTATCATTTGAGTGTGAGTCCACTTTGTGATCGTCAGACAGAATCTATTGCCAACATCCAGATTGGTAACTATATACATTTAGATATAGTTTTTTTTTTTTTTTTTTTTTTTTTTCAGTGCTGGGGATTGAACCCAGGCAAGCACTCTACCAATTAAGCTGTCTCTCCAGTCCCACATTTAGAAATAGTTGGTTCAAAAAAAAAATGTCATTTCAATTTTGTCAAGAAGAGAAATTGTTCAAAGTATAAAATAATGAAATTGTGCTCATTTCTAGTTTTTAAAATAATCTAAGTAATCTTGTTCTTGTTTTCTCTTGTTATGACTCTTTCACCCTCTGTGTCCTTCCATTCTTGTAGTCATAGACTCCTTTTTCTTGAAGACTCAGCTCAAGGGCACCTCCTCTAGAACCTGCTTTCCACTTTCTAGGCAGTGTTAGGCAGTCCTCTTCCAGGCACCAAGTGCTTACACTATTGCTCACACCTTGCCTTGCCCTTGGTTAAGTATTCCTGCAGCCTGGCACTATACCTACACACAGGAGGCTTTGGAGAGCTCTTTGTTGAGTGAACTACTAACTGTAGTAGAACACAGTGAAATATTCTGTGATTGAAGCATTGCAGCTTGTAGAAGAGCATAGGAAGGATAGACTAGGGTTGAGTGTTTTGGGGTTTGGTTGTAAAGTAGGGACTGATAGAGGCAAGTAGCTCAAGAAGGTATTGAGCTAAGAATAATTGTGGTAACTGGTATTGATTGAGTAGGGCCTTTTGAGCATTAGTTTGAACTTCAAATGCATTTCTAGAAATTCAGAAGATAGAACAACCCTGTCTGAAAGGAGGATCATCCTGTTGGATCAGAAATTTGAAAATATAATTATGTTGTAGTCATGAAGGATTCACATGTGGAAGAAAGTGGATAGTGAATGATTCTACTGCAGAGGGACAGGTAGTGAAGATGCAACAGAGAGTGGCACAAACCTGTCGGAGTATGCAGGGATGCTGAACCTCAGGGAAGCCCAGACTGGCCTTGAATGCTGACCTTAGCAGATGGATAGTACAGTTAAGAAATAGATCTGCTGTCTGGATTCTCAAGTAGAATGATCTTCAAATGCAAAACAGTGGATGAAATATGGGCAAAAGGGAATTGAAGATGGGTAAATGGGTAGTAAACCCACTCTAGCTCCTTTAAATAAATGTCTTTTGCCTGAGTAAATTACTCCCTAGTTTAACTCATCTTTTCCCATTGTCCTAAGTATAGACATGTATAAAAACTTAAATATAGTACATAATATAGTTATATGTTTATATAGTTGTTATTATTAATATGATAATATATAAGCTGTAGATTACCAGCTCCAGGCTATCTTAATGTACCTGTGTCAATTTCATTGAAATACTCACAGAATTGAAAACTTGGGTCTTAATGGGTTAATAGAACTTCCAAGTGAGGTTAAAAAATCTGCGATTTTTTGTAAGAGTGCAGAAGCTAGACCCCTTAAACCGTTCATCTCAAAATGTAGGTCTGGTCAGTGTTGGGCAATTCTAGAATGGGTTGTCAAAGAACCAGTGATAAGATGAATGATGTGATGAGGAGAGTGGACATTTACTGACTCCTTACAGCCACCTTAGGAGTCAAATACTACAGGTACCCTATTTTCAGATAGTTTGCCCATTAACAAGTTGTTGGTGTTAGGCTTCAAATGGGTCTTTGTGACGTCAATCTTATTAGTGATTACTCGGAGCCTGCTTAGGATTAGTAAGTACAAGTCATGTGTAATGAATATAATTTCCTTTGATGTTAGTTTTGTTGAACAATCACTGGGTGAGTGTAAGGCATTTGGCAAAGCACCCTGTGAAATTTGTGCAGATAGAGGTTGAGCAGCTGTGCTTGAAGTCCTAATTGACAAGAGTGCTACCTCCAAGAGGCTGCTGCGTGCCTGTGCCCACAGCCCTGAACTGTTAGAATCAAATAAGAATCAAATAAGGTGAATCATGTAACCTACAATAATAAGGTTCTACATTTGCATACGAGCCTCCAACTGTTCGTGATCTAACTGGAAAGGCAGGGCTTCTGGAGGCTGGCCCAGCAGGACTTAGTGGTGTGAGGATGACTGCCCAAAGCTGCCGTGTTCTTGACTGCATTGATGAAGTTCTTCTCTGTTTGTTACCTATTTCTCCTCACAGAACATACGCTCCTTGAGGGCAGAGATGTTGTGTTTTGTTCACTGCTGTATCCCCAGCTACCCTGGAACAGTGCCTGGCAGACAGTGGACTCTGAGTTAATATTATGTGGAGGGAATGAATCAGAAGGAAAGCTGGGCTGGGGATGTAGCTCAGTTGGTAGAGTGCTTGCCTTGCAAGCACAAGGCCCTGGGTTCAATCCCCAGCACCACAAACACACAAAAAATAAAATAAAAAATGAAGGAAAGCTTATTGTAGATATCATTATTATTCAGTTACCATAATTATGTACACTTAAAAAAAATCTCAACCAGACGACCGTATATGACTTTCCTAATTAAAAATAGTTTGGGCTAATTGCTTTAATTTCAGTGAGATCTTTATTTTATGTTGGCTAAAGGGAACCTATGTTATCTGTGGTCCACATGATCTTTTACTACAAGAAAACCTTTAAATGTGAAAACTCAAAAATACTATTATCCAGCTCTAGTGTATTCTGTTTATTTCCCTCTTAATAGGTCAGAATTTTAGGAAGATAATGTGTATATTTTGATTGATAATCTATTTCCCAGGAAGCTTCTTTGAACTCCTGATCTAAGTGAGACAGTACTTAGTAGGAAATCAGATATGATGTGCAGCACAGGATTGTATAACCTACAGCTGTAAACAATCTTGAAATGACTCATTCTCCTTTTCTGACTATGAATTAAGGGAGATCAATTATATGAGTTGTTTATAAAATAGGACCCTGGTACTCTTTTGGTGTTCTTTGTAATAATTTTTAAAAGTTAATCTCCCCTGTTATCTTTAGACTGATAAATTCTTCTCATGAGTTTTAGTTCTAGTTAATTAAACATATTTATTATCATGAGAGATTTCTGTCCCTGAGGGGCAAAGCAGTGAGCTCACCTGTCCATCTCAGTTCTGGCTTCATCACCCACCTCCTGGAGGAGACACCCTCTTTTGGCCTCGTTGTCTCATTGGAACTAAACCTTGAATTGTTTTTCTAGTATCCTCACAGAGTTGATATGGCCACTCCATGTTTGCATAAGTATTAGGATGTGGTTGTTCAACTGAGACATAATCAGGAAGACCTGATGCGTTTACCAGTTTACCTTTAAATTAGTAAAAGTTCCACTCAGTTTCTTAAGAATTGGGTTCTTCAGGGGTGTGTAAATTATACATATACACATACTTAGCACTTTTGAAAAGTAAGATTTAGGTAATATTGGAATAGGACTTAAGAAGGTTAACCTTGTCTAGATATTCTAAATTCCAAGCATATGTTAATAGCTGTTTTCTCTTATTTTTCAAGGTTTCATGACTTACCTAGTGGAGCCATTATTTACAGAATGGGCCAGATTTTCAGACACAAGACTGTCCCAGACAATGCTTGGACATGTGGGACTGAATAAAGCCAGTTGGAAGGGACTGCAGAGAGAGCAGTCCAGCAGCGAGGATACGGATGCTGCATATGAGTTGAACTCACAGTTATTACCTCAGGAAAACCGGTTATCATAACCCCTGAACCAGTGGGACAGACTGCCTCCTGGAGGTTTTTAGTAATGTGAAACGGGGTCTTGAGGTGAGAGAACTTACTCTTGACTGCCAAGGTTTCCAAGTGAATGATGCCAGCATTATTTATTTACAAGATTTCCTAAGTTGGATCATTTGAACCCACTTTTTAATTATAAGACCTGAACATACAGCAATATGCATTTGGCTTTTGTGTGAAACCTTGAATATGCAAAGCCCAGCAGGAGAACCTGAAAAGAGTAACAAAGGAAGTTTCTCAGTGTGCCACGCATTTTTTCAAAGCATTTACTCTTCGAACATGAAACTTGAACTGAATTTTTCAGCAGCAATCTCTTGGAATTCAACCAGTCTGATGCAACATTGTGTATCTGTACCTTCCACTAAGTTCTCTCTGAGAAAACGGAAATGTGAAGTGCCCAGCCTCTGCTGCCTCTGGCAAGACTCAGTGTTTACAAATCAACTCTGAAAACATTGGTTCTAAATTGCCTTGGAGCATGATTGTGAAGGAACCACTAAAAAAAATCTAAAGATCAAACTTTAGACTGCAGCTCTTCCCCCTGGTTTGCCTTTTTTCTTCTTTGGATGCCACCAAAGCCTCCTGTTTGCTGTATTTTATTTCGTGCACTGGAAGCTGAGCATTTATCATAGAGTACCGCCAAGCTTTTACTCCAGTGCTGTTTGGCAATGCAGTTTTTTTTTTTTTTTTTTTTTTTTTTTTTTTAACTGTTAGTTTTAATTTGGGGTGGGAGGGGAGGAACGCCAGTGTCCTAGCTGTTATGATTCTGCAGTGAAGACATTGCATGTTGTTTTCACTACTTTACACTTGACCTGCACATGCAAGAAAAAGGTGGAATGTTTAAAACACCATAATCAGCTCAGGGTATTTGCCAATCTGAAATAAAGTGGGATGGGGAAGTGTGTCCTTCAGATCCAGGGTACTAAAGTCCCTTTCGCTGCAGTGAGTGAGAGGTATGTTGTGTGTGAATGTGTGGATGTGTGTTTGCGTGCATGTTTGTGCATGTATGACTGTGCATGTGTTATGTTCATCCATGTGGGAAAGGATTAGAAATGTAAGCTTTTATTTATTATTTTAGAATGTGACATATGAGCAGCCACACTTGGGGGAGGGGAAGGTAGGTAAGCTGTAACAGATTGCTCCAGTTGCCTTAAACTATGCACAAAGCTAAGTGACCAAACTTCTCGTTTTGATTTGAAAAAAGTGCATTGTTTTCTTGTCCCTCCCTTTGATGGGCCTTTTGATGTGAACAGATGTTTTCTAGGACAAAATTTAAGGACTAATTTTAAACTTAAAACATTCCACTTTTGTAATTTGTTTTAAAATTGTTTTATGTATAGTAAGCACAACTGTAATCTAGTTTTAAGAGAAACGGTGCTTTCTTTTAGTTCATTTGTATTCCCTTGTTACTGTAAAAGACTGTTTATTAATTATGTTTACAGTTTGTTGCAACAGCCATTTTCTTGGGAGAAAGCTTGAGTGTAAAGCCATTTGTAAAAGGCTTTGCCATACTCATTTTAATATGTGCCTGTTGCTGTTAACTTTTGATGAATAAAAACCTATCTTTTCACATTTTTATCTTTGATATTTACCTTATAACTGAATCCTTTGGAAATCACAGTGCTAAATTACTAGGGAGCCAGAGTTAGCTGCTTGGCTCTTGCGTTCACTCATCAGATGTTAATTCAGTCAGAGCTATGTGCCAGCACCATCCTGTGGGTTATCTACTATTATCTGCTCATTTCTAGTGTGCATGCTGAGGCCTGGTTACATAGTTTGCTCAGAGTCTTGACTAGTAACATGGTAGGGATCAGCTTTGAGCCAGGCTCTTGACTCCATAGCCTTTTGTACCCACAGTTGAGAAATTGCATAAGACATTACCTCTTGGCCTTTTTAAAATAAGGTAATAAGAAATGGCCACTCATATTAATGTAAGAATAATACCACTGGACCTTTCCCACATCTTCCCAGGTCTGTGTCCCTTGGTTCACAACTTTAAAATCAAACATTTGTCATTTGTATTAAAGGGCAATGTTTATTGGAAATATAATGGAAGCTACTTCAGTAATTTTCAATTTTCTAGCAGCCACATTTAAAATAAAGAATAGAAAATTGAGTAACATTTTACTCTAATATATTCAAAACATTTTATTTCAACATATAGTCAATTTTAAAAATAACTTTTTTACACTTTTTCTTCTTTGGTACTAAGTCTTTGCAAGCCAGTGTTGTATTTTATACTTACAAGCATTCCTAAATTCAAATTAGCCACATTTTGAGTGCCCAGTCTCCACATGTGGTTAGTGGCTACTATGTTGGACAGCATGGGCACAGAGCTCTGAGGGTATCAGAATTTTTACCAGGGGGAGGCCAAATGGCCACTCATGATATGAAGTGGCATCACCTTAGCAAATCTGGTGTCCATGGTCTGATAGGTCCAGAGTAGAAGCTCACAGACATTGTCAGCACATGGGAGTAGAACTATTTCATGGCAAACTCACATTAACCAAGCTCACAGTAACTGATATTTTAAAAAACTATCAATATTTTAATTCAAAATGAGAAATGTAACTATCAATCATTCTCTCCCTTTAGGCAAATCTTCTTGAGAAGCCAAATTATGAACAGCCGGTTCACTTGGTGAGCATGGATTCTGAGCAAGGGAAGCAAGTTGCCTCATGCATCCATCTCCCTATGGAGATATTCCTGCTGATATTCATGGTTGTGGACCAGGGTACCCTCTTCCCCTGGATGATGCTAGAGATTCTCTGCTAGTAGTTACTTCTTCACATTAGCTTCTGATTGGCAATTCCATTAGATGTCATTGCCTTCAGCCTTGTTTCATGGTTGAGCTTACTTACCTAGGCTCCATTCTACCTGTGTGTGCTTACTTCTGCTCTGATCAATTATGTTTGTCTTATAGTTTAATACTCAAAAGATCAGCTTACAGTTTCCACATTCTCAGGGGGACACCTTGGTGTTGCTTCTATTTTCCTATCAGTGTAATAAATCCATTGAAAAGTCATGTTTTGTTATGTATATGTGGGAATCACCTTTTATAGCCCTGCTTTTTAAATGGAACCTATGTTCCTTGAACTTTGAATTTTGTAGAAGTTTGACGGTACAAATAAGATCACATTTTTAAAAAATAAGCAAATATGGAACAATGGAAAATCCACATGAATTTTTAAGATAAAATAGATTTTAAAGAATTATTGAGCATGTAGCAGCCCTTTTGGGCTCTTGGCCCAACACTTCAGTGGTGAGGGAGTCTATTCTCTATGGGTTAAGTTCCTTGGAGAGAAAATCTTGACAAACCCTAGCTTAAGAACAAAAATTGGTTCCCGATCAATATTTGTACTCACTGTAAATGTGATGGTTTGTAATGATCCTCTTTGTATAAACAGCAAAAATTACATTTTATGTCCTTTGCAAACATGGGAAATATCCTTGTACCTGAGGTACAGGTTAGAGGTGCTAGTAACTTCTTCACAATTCCAAAAAGGGTATCTTTTTCCACAATGCTTTCTTGGCTTTTATTAAGCTTTCTATTTTCTTAAAACTTTAAAATTTTCACATCAAAAGTTTCCAGTGTCTTCAAACATATATAAATATTTTAATGTACAAACTTTGTTTAAATTCCCTATCAGTACCTGCTGATTGAGAAAACACACAATGACCAATATTAACTAATATAAATTCACATTGTTTTTAAGGAAATACGCATACTAGTCCCTACAGCATCAACATACATTTAAAACATATAGAATAGACATGTGCAAGACAGTTGCAGCCATTTCCTGCTAAGGTCCTAAAGATGAACTGTCATTTTGAAAACCCCAAAGGGTCCATGGTCTATAGGTAGGAAGACCACTACTGGGGGTCGAATTGGCAAAGGGTACATAATGGGTCTCTATCTTCCTGGTTCCTGTGCTTAGCATAGGGCTGGTGTAATTTGGACTATCAGTAAATATTTGTTGAACAAATTAATGTTGAATTAATGTGTTCCCTTTTTACCTATCAGATTATCACTAAGAGAAATTATACTGAAACTAGTCTGTTTGTGCTGAAGTCATGTGGTAAGCAATATCTGAGTTCCTGTTGTGTACAGAGCATGGCACTGAATGTAATAAAAGGGGTATTAAAATTAAAAACCATGGTCTCTGTTCTCAAAGTGTTTGGGTGACAATATAACGAGTGTGAAGTGTTTATCATGTAATATGGCAGGTGTCATTCAAAATGAGCAAAGTGTTGGCCAATGGTGAAAATGACACCATTTCTAGGAAATCTTATTTTTAACTGTTAATATCTGAATCATTTAGCTCTCACATTTGATTCTAAAATAATTTTAAATATCCATTATACTTTTAGTAAAATTCTTATATCAATTATATCTTAAAATTTCATACCAACACTTTTAAGTTGTCCTATAACTGATCTTAGTCTGGTGGGTTGGCAGAAGAAGAGAAACACCCAGTTTTTAGTATTCAATTTCTTGCTATTACTTAAGACTGAAACAAAGTAATCAGTCTATTCTAGCTATCCACTGATCCCAAAAAGTCTGTTAGAGAATCCCATCTCCCATTTATCTTTAAAGCTATGCACCTGAGATTATTTTGAACATAAAATATGTATTTCTTCATTTATTGGGCTACATCCTCTAAAAATAATTAGGAAACAAATGATATCACAAGTCCCCTTGTCTTAGCTGAATTTTATGAAAATTACATATATGTATATACACACACAACATAAATTTTGAAGGAAATACCATAAGGAAGTATGCTTGTTTTACCTTGCTCAGGTTGCTATAACAAAAGAACCATAGACTGGGTGACTTAGAAACAACAGGTGTTTGTTTTTCATGGCTTTGGAGGCTAGAAGTCTGAAATCAGGATGCTAGAATGGTTGGTTTTTGGTAAAGGCCTTCTTCCTTGCTTGTATCCTCAGGTGGCCAAGAGAGAGCGAGCTAGCTTTCTCCCTCTTCTGTAAGACCACCAATTCCATCATGAGGTCTTTGCCCTGGGACCTGATTACTTTGAAAAGGTCCCATTCCTAATACCATCCTATTAAAGGTTAGGGTTTCAACACAGGAATGAGGGAGGGTGTCACATAAGCACTCATTTAAAAAAAAATTTTTTTTTTTAGTAATTGTGCTTTAAAGTTCCTAGATATAGAGCTAGGGGTTTGGCTCAGTGGTAGGGCACTTGATTTACAAGGCCCTGTGATCAATCCCCAGCAGCACATACTATAAAAATTACTAGGTGAACTATTTTAGAAAACAACTTGAATTTCCCCCTAAGAATCATCAAAAGATAAGGGTTAGGTTTTTCCATTATTATAGGGCACAGAGACTCAGATTAAACTGGAGGCTCTAATAATGTGGGTTTATGTACATGATAATAGAGATCACTCCTGAGGCCACACCTTTGGAAGCAGAACTTGAGATGTGATCATTCTGAGATGGAGCTTCTTGGATTTGCTGTTTTCTCCCATACTCTTGACTACTATTCCTCTTCTGGCTTTCTTTATTGCAATTTCTGTTTAAGGCAGCAGTGTAACATGGTTTTTAAAAAGCAAAGGACTTGGGTTTGAGTCCTTTGGCAAATTACCCTATCTACTGAATGGTTTCCTACCCTGTAAAATGTCTGTTTAAAAGTAAAATCATATGTTGACACTTACTGAATCAATAGCTACTATGAATATTCTTCCTAAGTCATTTCCTCAAAATCCTTGCATAAATCCCTCACATGTATAGCTGTACCTTATAGCATCCTTATTTGAGCTCCTGGTACTACCTACCTTACCTCACTCTCTTAGGTTTCCCATTCAGATTCCTGGGGGAGAATCTAATGAGAACACCTCAAGGAGGCTGTCCCTGGGCACAGACCAGTCTGCATTATCAGGTATTGCCCCTGCAAAAGGGAAGGACAAGGACCATCCAGATAATTCTTTTTTTTTTTTTTTTGGTACTGGGGATTGAAGTTGGGGGCACTCAACGACTGAGCCACATCCCCAGCCCTTTTTTTGTATTTTATTTAGAGAAAGGGTCTCACTGAGTTGCTTAGTACCTCACTAAGTTGCTAAGGCCGGCTTGGAACTCTCAATCCTCCTGTATCAGCCTCCTGAGCCACTGTGCCCAGCTCATCCAGATAATTTGAACCCCCTCCCCATTAGCTCCTATATGCTACTCTACCCCATTTGCTAACACCAATATTTCAAAATGACTTTCTGACTGAATGCTAGTTCTCATCCTTTTCACCCTTAAGATGATACCCAAAACAGCTTCTGGTATCATCTGCTTTCATCCTATGATAAGAAGCAGCATGTCTGATCAATGAGGAAGGATGGCCGTTAGGTAACACCGACAGTGGCTCCTTGTGCCTTTGGTAAAGACCTTTATTTCTCTGGAAATTAAGGCTTTTCCAGCTGTGAAGAAAGAAGAATGTCAATGTGATATGCGTTTGGTATGGAATGGGAAACACTATTTGGGTTATTTTAACAATTGCTCTCTTGAGAATGTCTAAATGACACTCATGTTCTACGCTAATCTTACAGGAATCATCTCACCTTTTCAAGAGGCTGGAGAAGCTACCCAAAGAGAAAAATGTGAAAAGTTCCAGCTGTAGGAACTTTAAGTCTTCTAGCCCTTATGAACTGAACTAAAGACAACAATCCCAGAGGGAACTCTGCAAGATTTCTGGGTCCGTGGGTTGGTTATGCTATTTTTATTATCCTGTCTTCAAGAGACAGCATTAAGGCCAATGAAGAGCTAGCCTGCTTACAAGATTTCCAAGAGAAGTCTAAGAAGAATCCTAAGAAATAAATTCAAGAGAGTTGCTCAGAAGGATGAACCTGTAAGATGAAGAAAGAGACCATAAGAAAGAGGTCCTTGCAATGAGGGTTCGTGAGCAGTATTGCAACAGTCTGTTATGAAATCGACTGTCAGTCTGGCAATCCCAGACCTGCTTCTGTTGGGTGAACTCCTTAAAGAGTTTTATGTGCTACATTCTATTTCTGGAGAACTGTTTTTGGAGAAGTTATCAGAACAATGTTTTTTCCAAAGTGTTTGTTTCTGGTAACATTACTTCATGTCTTCCTCTTCACCTCTGAGACAGAGACTCAGGAATTTTTAACATGGCAAGAAGACTAAAGACTGTAGCCCTGCCCCTTCCACCTCAATCTGTGCAAGTAGGTGCATACAGTGACACCTATTACAGGTGCTAGCCCTTAGTCCTAGGAGAAATCATTCTACTGGAAACTATAAAGATTTCATATAAAATAACATAATGGTAATAATAACTCATTTAGCCCTTTAATATTAATAGAATGTGCCCCAAATCATTACTTCATTTAATTCTCAAATTCTTTTGAGCTACTGAGTACCATTCCCATTTTTTTAAAAGGGTGTGGCTTGGCCAGGATCACATAAGGCTCCAAGTCCAGTGCTTTCTGATTCATACTTTCTGTCTATAAAACGAGGGTCACTAGACTAAATTTATAGTAGATAAAACATACCAGGTTACTTCCCTGTCTGAGCTGTACCTATAAAATGTAAAGTTAGTTTAACTATTTTTAAGTTCTCTAACTTCAGGTATTATGTTAGGTGGGAGCACTGCAACTTGAATAAAGTGGGTTTGGGAAAAAAATGAGAAAACAGATCTCACCAATCCCATAGTGGGTTATGAGTTTGAGAGCCCTGAAATCTGGGTGCCTCCAGTGACTGTCCTCCACTGTCAATGCTGAGATTCTATTTTAGAAAGCATTTTGAGCTGCTGTGACCAAAAGATTTGGAGCTCACAGTTTCAGAGGTCTCAGTCCACAGATGGCCAACTCCATTGCTCTGGGCCTGAGATAAGACAGATTATTGTGGTAGATAGTTGTGGAGGAGAAGGAAAGAAGCTCAGGACATGGCAAACAGGAAGCAGAGTGGGAGGGGGCGGTGGGGAGAAATCAAAAAACAAAACAAAACAAAACAAAACTGCTCATCAGGCACAAAATATAAATCCTAAAGGCATGCCCCCAGTGCACCTTCTCCTCCAGCCACACCTTATCTGCCCACATTTACCACCCATTTAATCCATATCAGTGGATTAATTAGGTTAAGGCTCTCATAACCCAATCATTTCATCTCTAAACTTTGTTGCTTTTTCTTACATATGAGTTTTTGGGAGATACCTCGTATCTAAACCATAACAAAATTGGGAAGTAATACAGCTCATTTTGGGGAATATATTTCCACTTGACAAATGTAGAAAGGCAATTATTGTAGAGAAGCACCATGTGCAATATAAAATAACCTTATTGAAAACAAAAAGAAAAAAATATAAGTGCTATTGTCCAAGGGAAATAAAAGTTTGTTTTATTTTAAAATAGTAAATTCCTTACATTGGAGTACTAGCCGAAATTCAATACTGATGCAAATATAAATTTCTTAGGAGGCCAAAATATGTGTCAGGTGAATTTCTGAATATCTTAAAAGGCAGAATTCTTAAACATACCAAAGAATTAGAAACAATATCTAACAACATGCCACAGTTTAAACTTAAGCCAAATAACCAAACCATGTAAATTACCTCAGATAATTTTGTTAATATTTAGGAGAACACACATTTTCAATAACTTAAAATGTCTATCTACTTATCTCCTAATTCTCCCAGGAAGTATAACTTTTCTTCACTAGATATAAAATTTTTAAAAGTTCAAATATTTACTTATGGTAAGAAATTCTGGCATTAACTATAGCTGAATTTATCAGAAATAGAAAATCATAAAAGTTTATTGAACACTTACAAATGACCACTTATAGCAAGTCCTTATAAGCCCTGGATGAGAAAGGCATTTCTCCACTTTCTAATAATATCTAAGGATTACATTGCATAATATTAATTCATCAGAACAGCATTCTGACCAATGATAAATAATATATAGGAAAGTCATAGTCCTATTTAATGTTTCATTATAAAATTAATATTTTGACCAATATTAAAAAAATTTAAACTCCCATTATGCTGACATTTCCAGAAGTATTATTTATTAACTTAGCAATGAGTCATTTTTATGATGCCATTTATTAAACTGAAATAAAGAAAGATGGCATATCTAGTTTGTATTTAAGTGATTTAATTCAATAATTTAATCTGTCACCACTTGGAAAGTACATTTGTTTCCCCAGTACGTGGATGGCAATGAGGTACAAGCAGCTGCCCTGGTTCTCAACTTCCCTCTAATGGAAAGTATATGGAATTGCACCAGTGAACATCAACTGGTTCCTATGCAAAGCTCAGCTCCAAAAATGTGAGAGAGAATCTAAGATATAAGTTCTGTTTGAGGCAAGAAGTTTCCAATCTCAAATATTTTATTCCAACATCTTAAATTACACCAGCTAATCCATCACTAAGAGTAAATGCTCATTGAAAACATATGAAGATAACAATACCCTCATTGTCACTGATAAATTTTTAAACTGTTTTATATCCAAACATATGTATATAAAACATTTGTACAGATAAATTAGTGTTAAGAATTTTAAATGCACAGTAAAATCCACAAATGTCCTTTCTGTGTTCTGAAATCTTAGGAATGTTTTCAAGATTGGAAGCCTCCATCTCCTGGCTATACTTGAAAAACATGTCAGAATTCAGTATGTTATGGGAAGCTCCAGAACTGACCATCTCATAAAGCAAAACAAAGTTATGGTGCTTCCATTATTGCTTAATCCTCTAGGTTAAAAAGGAGACCACTGAATACTAAAGTCAGGTATTTACTAAATAGTGTCAATTTCTACTAGCCAAATTCAGCCCTCACAAACCAGCTGAAGCAGGAAATTTTTCTCAGCTCATTGTCCATTAGGAATTTGAAACATTTTCAATTAAAGCCTTCATTTTTCCTGTAGACTTCAACATATGTGGCCCAAACTGGAAAAGAAACAAAAAGAATAAAAGTAGACATCAACTCTTATAACAGTAATAATATGCCTCACCCCCATCATGGATCATAGGGCTGGGTATGTTCTGCATGAAAAACCAAGCAGATACTAATAAAGTTAAAGCCTTTATGAATTAACAGGTTGTTATAAACACAGGATACAGTAACAGGATGAAAGACAAAGAGTTAGCCAGATTTATTTCTAGGAAGGAAAAAAATCAGCAACACCCTAGTTCAGTGAAATTTTACTTCTGAATAAAATAGGAAGCACAAATTTTCCCTTGCAATGTCTAAGGAGTTTTAAGGATACCTTAATTTGACATCTGCCTCTTTGGAATGAGTACATGAAAATTACAAATAAAGGGAATGTAGAAATTAACATTGGAATGAAACCTGCTCAATCTCCTCAATCTCCACCTATGATACAACACACAACTTCAAGGTCCACCTCAGATCTCACCCTATTCAGAAGACTGACAGGATCCACTAAGAGAAATGATCTGGCTTTGAAGTTTCTGTCTCACATGTACAATGCCCTGACATAAAAATTTTATTATAATGAATTTCACTTCATTATGCTTAAACATATAACCCAACATGGGAAGTTTAACATTAGAGATGGGTAAGCAGTGAGATGCAGGATTAACTTTTGCTTTATTCTTTATGCTCTTCTACAGGTTTTATATTTACAAATAAACAACTATAATTTTTATAGTTAAAAAAAATTAAAAATATAAATGCTAAACAAAGATGTCATCCTTTTCCCAACTAGTTACAATCTATTTGTAGATAAGGACAGACTCCTGTGTTAAATTCTACTGAATCTTGCAGAGGTCTCAGCTGAATGATTTGCAAAGGCAGCGGCGTGGGCTCAGTCATGGTGTGAATTACCATGTAATAAGAAAGAATATAGGCTAATACTCACCAATGCTGTCTCTGAGGTGGTCTCTGATTCAGACTTTGGAGATCCTTTTTCAACTTCACCTTGGCTATTGCTTCGATACCGATAAGCAAATTTCTTTTTCAAAGCTTCTGCTATGAGGGCAGCAGGGTCAGTAGCATCTACTGGCTTGGGCTTTACATCTTGCTCTGACCTTAGAGAAGTGAAGAGAAACCAAGGGGACAGGCTGATACACTGGCTGATACACTCAGGGAAGTACTGTGTCAGCCCTTGCCTGACTGATAGTGCTTTTCCAGCATCATAGTTTCTCCATAATGACACTGACAAACTGTGTTAGCAGTGCAATGGAAACCTAGATTAAGGCTCAACAAAAGTATGTAAGAGTCCCATAAAGAGCCACTCAGTACATCTTCACAACACCATGTTCTTCAGAGAAACAGCTTCCATCTTCCATGTGTATTCAGTGACCAACTGAGTAGGTACACAACACACCTTTTCTGAATGAATGACTACCTAGTCACAATAGAGACATTATACAAAAGGGTGATACTTAAATGAAATGGGAAAATTAAAAAATCACCTAGAAATATTAGTTTATTTGTTACTGGTATAGGAGTTGCTTCTGGGACTCTTTTTTTTTTTTTAAACTGAAAACTGTTCATAGTAGTCATATTATAAATAAAATTCCTCAAGAAACCTGGTTCTTTGGTTTTACATAATATTAACAAATGGGAAAGCAATAAAAAAGTAAATGTATTCTCACCTCTTAACTGACCGAAGTTTTACACTATTCATATCTTTAAGGATTTCTAGCATATTTGGCATGTCAGATTTCTTTGGATTGTTCTTAGCCAAAGTCTTTCCAGCACTGGCTTTTTGCCCTCTTCGCTCTTTAATCAAATCAATAGCAGATTTACTTTGGTGGAGCCCTGGTGGAGCGGGTAGAGGAGGTGGTGGTGGTGGTGGTGGTGGTGGTGGTGGAGGAGGTGGGGCCGTGGTAACAGACGTAGCAGAAACCAAGTCACCTACTGAAGAAATAAGAGAAAAACACACACACATAACTTAATTGGGCTGGGAATAAAGAAAATATTGGTTTTTAAAAGCAAACTTATATTAGAAACTTTTGTATTTCTACAAACAATATCTTAAAAAGAATCTCAGTTATGTAAGGAGAAAACCAGTTTCAGTTACTTCCTGAGAAATGCCTGAATCTAATCTACTATCTTATTCAATTCAAACTCTCCAGATGGAAAAGTTCCATTTAACTTAACGGGTGTTTCCGTGATATCAAAATGTTCAAGTTTGTAGCGCAATGTATGATCACTTTTAGTAGAAACATAAAGCAGTCTGTACCACATACCTCTATTTTCAATATGTACAGTTTGACAATTTAGTACTATTATAACTATTAGAAAAAAACTGATAAATTTGTGGTTCATTTAAAGTACACTTCCATATAAGACATTTAGAGCTAAAAGCTTACATTATGACTGGGAACAGTGGTGCTCACCTGTAATCCCAGTGACTGGAGAGGCTGAGGCAGGAGGATTGCAAGTTCAAAGCCAGCCTCGACAATTTAGCAAGGCCCTAACCAACTTAAAGAGACCCTGTCTCAAAATATAAAAGTAATAAAAAGGGCTGGGTAGGTGGCTCAGTGGTTAAGCACCCCTGGGTTCAATCCCTAGTAACACAAAAACAAAACAAAACTTGCACTAAAATATGTACAGAAGAAATGTTTTAGATTTACTGTTGAACAAATTTGCAGAAGAAAATTTTTATTTAAATTTCAAAATAAGAACTAAGAACTAGAGTTATAAAATAAGGACCTAAAATTCATCTGCATAATTGGAATGTACAGTTGTTTATTGGTAGAATTATCTTGATTAGGGGGAGAAAGGAAATAGCACTTATGGAAAGAGTTACTCAAAAGATTCAGATTATAAATAAAACATCTAAACTCTAAAATTATCTCACAATTTACAGTAGTTTTCCTAGTTTGCCAGGAGAGGGAGGTAAAGCAAAAGAAAACAATTTAAAATAAACAGAATAAAAAGGCAGGGCTTCAGGTTTTTAAAAAAGTTACATGCTTACACAAATTACATGCTTATATGAAGTTCACTGAAGGAACACTGATTATCCCTCCTACACCTGGTGACCAGAGCTCCTTCTTGCCATCATGCCCAAGTTGGATAAGATTTCCAAGATGGCACAAGCACAGTGGCTCAGAGGCAAGATATCTGACTGTCCTATCCTTTCAACAGAGCTAATTAATACTGAGTCATGACTTGGGAACAACCATGGGAACAACCACCACTATCTGCCAGCAGGTTAGCAGGCTAGGATTTCAAAGCTACAGTTTCTTCCTCAAAGAAACAGCAATATCACACTAAGTAAATCAACAATGTTAGATAAGGAGTTAGAAGACCCAAATTCAGTTTCTACTCTGCAGCTGCTGTGTGCTAAAGACTTTTTATATCTTTTCTATATTTGCTTGAACAATAACTCAATAACATAGGTATTATTATGCCAATATTAAAGCAGGAAAGGGAGGTGAAAGTAGTCCTTGACCCAGGTCCTGTCGAGAAACCCATGCTTCTTTCACTGGACAGAAACCCACGGAATGACCTCATGTCAGAAGGAGGTGGTGTTACTATTACAGATAGCTAAATTTCCCATAAGGGAAGGATTCAAACAGTAGCAATTCAACTGCATGAATTTCAATGTTTTCCAAACAGGTTTCCTAGTCATTCTTTCTGATAGCATCAAGATTGTTTGAAACAAACACAAAAACCACCTAAACTTAACCCGGTTCTGCAATAAGCAAGGTAGGGAACTGACACTTGATTTTCAAACAACATCAAGGGTTATTACTAATAAATCATAAATTTAATGGCATTCTTCTAATTTCCACTTTGCCAGGTAAAACAAACAGATGTAGCACTTACAGACCTGCAGTGAGATTTTGTTGCTCTTGCAGGGTTACGATTTTGGCAATCTGAGCTCTGAGAGTAGCAAGTTCATTTTCAAGTGCACAGATCTTTTGCAGAGCTTCCTCATTGGCCAGTGTTGCAGTCTTCGGTGGAGGCTCTTCTTGAGACAAGTTTGGTAAGGAAATATGCCTGCTTGGGGGCTTCTCAAAGAAAGGAAGGTCTTCGTGAAGGGGTGGCTTTGACCTGACTTCTGTCCTGCAAGCAAGGTATAAGGGTGGTTGTCTCAGGCTTTTTAAGAGGAGGGAAAATCACTGTCACCCATTAGGAAAGAATATCAGAGCATAATGAACCATTTTTCAAACTGATCTTACATAAATCCCCTCCAAAAGTGTTAAAAACAACAAAGCACTTGTCAACCTTTTGTAGCCATGCTAAATTTCTTATTCATTCTCCTTAATCTCTAGAATATGTACAAACCAATACTATTCAAGAGGCATCTCAGATCCCACCAAAGTTTTGCTAATCCATTTTGTTTTCACTTAAACTGAGAGATATTTCACTCTCTTCAAAATGGAAAATGATTATATTTGACTGCAAAATCAAATCAGTAATCCATTAGCCCTTTCCCAAGGATTTGGCTTCTTCATATCAATAGCAGTGTTTCCTATGTATGATGAACACATCAAATTGAAAGACATAAAATGAATATGTGGATGAAATATGGCAACAGAAACTGAAAAGGAGAGAAAGGAATCATGATTGAACCCATGAAGTACCTACATGGATAGCCTCATTTTCATTTTGGTATAAAATATTTTTTTAAATGTGCTTAATCCAATAGCTCCAGATGGAAGTCCTCTGGGGTTCAGTATAAAATTGAGATTTCTTTTCAAATATCAAAGTATACAATTATCCATTTCTTTCTATTTTCTACAATTAGGTATACCTGACCTGCATTTCTCCTCTAAGCCTTTTTCTGTCTTAAATTCCTTCTCTTTAAAAAACAGTCCTACTCTAACTTCTTCCGATTTCCCTTCTTTCCTTTTCTCTTTCCCCATACGCGCCACCATTTGTTGCCGCCCGAGGCAACAATTGCGCAGGTATTTATTGGAGGGGCCTGGAAATAAACTATTTTTCCTATATTCACTAATTCATAGAGGAAGAGAGACTTTGAGAGAAAGATAGGCTTTGCTTAGAGGAAGAGAAACTTTGCTTATCAGGAAGAGAGACTTTGCTTAGAGGAAGAGAAACTTTGCTTATCAGGAAGAGAAACTTTGCTTAGAGAGAAAGTTTTAGAGAAAGAGAGGCTTCTACGCTTATCAGAGATCTATTTCTTCTTAGTTCTGCTGCTTCTTCTTAAAGGTGCGTCCTACATCCTGTGAACTAAGGGTGCGTCTATCTGAGGTGCTTCTTTTCATAGGTGCTTTCTATCTGCTTGCTGCTTCTTCTTCTTCCTTTCTGCTAATGGCTTCTACTCCGCTTCTTTCTGCTAGCTGCTGCTCTGCTTGCTGCTGCTCCTTACTGTTGCCCCCGCCCACTGCCTGCTTACATTCCCTCCAGGAGGTGGAGGGCGGGGCCACGCCAGTTGCAATCAGGCGAGGAGCCAGCTGCCCCCTCACGGCAAGGGTCAAAATGAGCAGGCCCAAGCAGGCGTGCTCAGGAACACCTGTGCACGCATTGTGTGAACTTAACTGAATATGGCCAGTGATAAATCGCCTGAGTGTGCTTATGTCAATGAACCTCCTCACTGCCGATGTGATCAGGCGCCGTTCTGGCTGGCACAGCCCCCAACAACTTCTCACTTATATCCACCCAACAAAACCTGTCAACTCAGAAAACTGCATCCTATCTTTTGACATTTTGGTCACTGTAAATTCTACAATACCAAATATGAACAAAGTAATTATAGTTCACAGGTCTAGAGAAGAGCACCTCAGAAATGGTAAGCCAATGTCCTAGTGCAGTACCATCTGGGAAAAGCTTCCTGTGTTTGAAAGTTACTGGGAGACACAGGACACGAACACTGAATGGAATCTTTGCTATCAGACATAGGGCTGGATCATCCCTCTCCATCACCACATTTAATCTAAAGTCCATGAAGCGGATGTTATTATTTTAAAGCTATGGACACAGAGTCAATATCACACTGCTAGTATGTCAAGAATCAATATTGCAGTTGAGGTTTATGAAGAATCTCAGGCTATCAAACACTGCTATCCTTCTGTGAAAGACACAGAAGTGTCAATTTAGCCCTAGTTAAAAAACTAGCTTTTTGCACCAAGAATACATAATGTTTTGTTTTTAATAAGACAATAATGATTTTTTAAATTACTCTTTTAAAGAACTAGGGACAGTGCTGGTAGGAAGGATAGTAGGAGTAAAAGAATTCTAGCCTTATGAACAGATCTTGACAAAATACAGATCTCAAATAAATGTAGAATTAAAGTAGCCCACTTGTTCAAAACTGTACTAGAGAAAGAAGGGAGAACAGCAGAAAATGAGAGTGATTTTAGAGAAAGCATTTAGAAGCAGTGGCCTCAGAATGGGGACAACAGAGGGAAATGGAACTAAGAAGAGGGAAACAGAACATTTACTGTCTTGCCATGTACACAAAAGTGGAATTTTGCTTTGTTTACCAAAATCTATCTGAAAGAATGAATATATTCATACCTATGTCTGAATGGAAATGAGGATGATGGTTTGTCTTTGTATTATGATCGAGTGCAGAGGTTTCATACAGCCTATATACAGGAAATAAATTTCGGAACCTTTAATACTAGTACACGAAATATGATTTTATATTACTGTTACTCAAAAACTAGTGGTCACTAGTTTATGGAGATATATCTCCACCTAATATTCTCCTAGAAATTATGAGATCCAAAAGTATTAAATCCTCACAAGTTTTAAAATATTACCATTCAAGTAAGCCAATCTTCAAATTCTGTTAAGATTTATTCCTCAATATCCAGAATTAGATACTGGATTACATACTAGATTAAGATATCAACTGCAAGGTATATATGAACTAACTTTATTTAAATTATCTTCTGGCCAAAATAAATTATGAAAGACAAATTATAAGTATTGAGCAGAAACTATAGTATTTAAAAAAGGATTAAATTTCTACATCTCCTCATGATCTCTACAAGTAAATTTAAATTTTGCTTTTCCCACTATTGAAATTTTAAGAAACAAAACAACAAAAAAGGACATCAAACACGGGAGTCTCCAAAGCAGAAAACAATCAGCCAGGGTGATGTTTCTTTAAGCCATTTTCACCATACCAACTTCTGCTGTTGAGACCTTGTTTGTTTGTTTGATTTTGGCTCCAAAATGCCTATTTAGAGTAACACTATACTAGAATTCTCTCTCTTAGTTTTTCAATGTTAGTATCTAAAGAAGCCACTTTCAGAGCACAATTTATATAAACACAAAGGGCTTTTTAACTCCACTGACCATTGCAAAGAAAAGTCTAGATTAAATATAACACACCTCTGGGGTCTTTTCCCTATTTCACAGTTGATGGAAACTCAAAATCTGAGATAGTTTTAAATTTGCTCAGTGTCCAAACACAGGTGGCATTCCCAAAATGATTTTTAATGACCCTCTTCACCTTTTTAGTTTAGAAAGCAATCAAGAAAGTTATAAAAATATACTCTATTGTGTTAGAATCCAGGGAGGAAATGCCATAATATTATTATTCTTCATGGTTGAATAATATTCCATTATGTATATATACCACAGTTTCTTTATCCATTCATCTGTTGAAGGGCATCTAGGTTGGTTCCACAATCAAGCTATTGTGAATTGAGCTGCTACAAACATTGATGTGGTGTGTTACTGTAGTATGCTAATTTTAAGTCCTCTGGGTATGTGGTATATATACACAATGGAATATTATTCAGCCATAAAGAATAATAATATGGCATTTGCAAATAAATGGATGGAATTGGAGAATATCATGCCAAGTGAGATAAGTCAATCCCAAAAAACCAAAGGTCGAATGTTTTCCCTGATAAGTAGATGATGGGGGTTGGGAGGGGGGAGTGAGAGAAGAATGGAGGAACTTTAGATTATGTAGAAGGAAATGAGGCGGGATATGAAAAATTGTGGAATGAGACAGACATCATTGCCCTATGTACATGTATGATTACACGAATGGTATGAATCTACATTGTATACAACCACAGAAACAAAATGATGTATGCCATTTGTGTACAACAAATCAAAATGCAGTCTGTAAAAAATAAAAAAATAATAATAATAAAAAGAATTCAGGGAGGAAAAAAAGCTGGTTAATAATTTAGTTCCTTCTCCTTGGGTAGAAAATGACTCATCTTTTCAAGTGGGCAAGTGGTTGGATTAAGACAACTGGCCAAGCTGACAGCAGGAGGTAATCCACAAGAGGATGGACAGTGCAGGTCATGGACAGCATGTTGAGAGGCTATAGACCAGAAGACAAGTGGGAATCTCCATATTTAGCTGCTCTACGTTCTGTTCAATATAAGCCTTATGTGGTTTTTGTATTTTAAATCTTCCTAAAAGTGTATTTATTGGGAATAACATTTCTCTGTTAAGTGCAGGTTTCCCCTGCCATTGATACCTATAAATTATTGGTTAATGTCTCAGGTCAAATAATTAATTTTAGAAATGGAACAAGTAACACCTATTGTTGCCGTGCTATGAGTAGGAAACTGTCTTGCTCTGATCCAGTGAGTATCCTGGTGTACTCTCTATCTCAGAGTTACAACGAGACAGCCAGCCTGCTTCCCTAGAAGCAGAGTCTTTTAATTCCTTATTATCTTCTATGAAGCTGGAATCAGACTAGGGTCTTCTCTGATACTCCTCTTAAAAATAGCACATTTCATTTTAAAGCTAATATTCAAATTTGAAAAATTGAGCTGGAGACCTTTAGTAGTCTGCAGTCTCACTTTATTCACTATCTTTATATTACATTTTTATATAGTCAGCCCTCTGTATCCACAGGTCCCACATGCACAGATTCAACTAACACAGATGGAAAATATATATATTTTTAATTATGTCTGTACTAAACATATAGACTGTTTTCTTGTCATAATTCCCTAAACCATATAGCATAATAACTATTTAACTATTTAGATGGCATTTACATTGTATTAGGTGTTATAAGTAATGTAGATTTAAAGTATACAGGAGGATGTACATAGGTTTATATGCAAATACTACACCACATTATACAAAGGACTACACATCCACAGATTTTTGAAATGCAGGGGTAAAGCCCCAGGATACTGAAGGACAAGCGACAACTATATGCTTATCTTCCTCATTAGATTATAAGCATCCTGGTATAAGAAAAGAGTTACTTGCAATATTTCTAGGCATCAAGAATCTAAAAAATTTCATTCTGGTTGGGGGTATAGCTCAATGGTAGAATATATGCCTAGCTTAATGCAAGGCCCTGGGTTCATGCCAGCACTGCAAGAAAAAAAAACTTATTTAACACTGAGTTTGAAGAATTAGACATAATTAGAAATTAATATATTAATATAGAATGAGCAAATTGAAGTTAACAAAATATTTCAGTATTTCTTAATGTTCTTCTATTCCAAAAGCAATCAAATATTTGATGACAATATGTCTATTAAAGGACTCAGAGATTATAATCTTTAATTTCAACATGTCAGTACAAATGTTATATTGTGTATATAACCAAAGTTTGGAAAGACACCTTTCCAAACTAACCTTAGTATTGTTGAACACTCTCCTCCTTCTGTGGCTACCCATCCAACATCAGCAAAAGATACCACTGCATCCTCTCCCAGGTGGTTGGGACTCCATTCTGTTGCATGGCTGGTAAGCTGTAAATTACAAATAGGGAAAATCCTTCACTAGGAACCAAAATGTTATTAAATTTTTTTACTCACTGAAAAATAAAATCATCACCTTGGTGTTAAAAACACATGGGAGATTTCTAGCATTTCCACTAAAGGTCTTCATGAAAAGGATCACAGTTATATCATTGTATGACAAACTCTAAACTATTTAACTTTATCCAATTTTTATTTTACAGGTTAACTTTTAAAATTTGATTCATTTAAAAACATTTTTAGATTCTAGGCATTAGAAACCACTTATTTTCTGAAAAAATTTAGTAAACGGGGGGAAACAAAGTTAAGAAAAAACAAGTGACCAATCTGTGCTAAATGCAGTAATTTTTTACATGACTATAATACAGTAGTGTTGTTATAATGTTATATTATCTCTATGTTGTTAATGTGATAGTGTTTAAAATATATATTTAAAACTCAGTTTCTGAAAGATCAGTTTTTATTTCCAATGTCAATCCAATAATGGGAACAAGGTTTAGAGTAAAGAAAAAGGAAAAATTTTATTGCTTTGCTAGCAAAGAACAAGGAGGGAACTCCTGTCCCAGAGACAGTGAGGGGTAGTGATTCTGTTAGGGGAAACAGGGCTTTTAAAGAGCTGATTCAAACACTACTCAAGTTGTATCCTGTCAGAGGAATAATTCACTTGTAGCCTTAGGAGATACTCCTTTCTCAGGTCTTCTGGCACCAGTTCCAAAGTCTGAATTACTTCATTCCTGTGGTATATATGTTTAAGGACAGATAATTTTGCCTTGGATGGGAAGGATAATCTTGCTTCCCCCAAGATTAGGGAAGAGGAGAGGGAGAAGAGAAACAGAAAAAAAACACCACCACCACAAAAATAAAAAGTCATGTCAGTTTTAAAATAAGCCATAGTGGAAGAGGAAGGAGGGTCATGTACAAAGAATGAAGTGGACCCCTGTTACAACTCCTTAAATCTCTTGATTTTTAATTTGGGATTAAAGAGCAAAAATATATGGATGATGAAAAGAATATTTTAAAATAAATACATTAAAAAAAACACATATCCTGAAATTTATCTTGAAAAATAAAAAGATAAATTTTTTTAATTTAATAAAGATGATTTAAGCTAGGTGTGTGGCACACTCCTATAATCCCAGCTCAGGAGGCTGAGGTGGGAGTATCAAAAGTTCAAAGCTGGCTTCAGCAACTTAGCAAGACCCTGTCTCTAAATAAAATATAAAAAAGGGCTGCGGATTTGACTCGGTGGTTAAGTGCCCCTAGGTTCAATCCATGGTACCAAAAAAAAAAAAAGGATAATTTATTAATAAATGTAGGTTGTTATCCATATAAAGCCTCAGTCAGAAGGTCAATGAATAACAATTTTAAACCAAAGTTATCAAATAGATGTCAGACTTTATGAAAATTAGAGTAAGATTTAAACAAAAAAGAAAATTGCAGCTTTTTGGGTTTTTTTTGTTTTTTTGATGGTGCTGGGAATTGAAACCAGGGTCTCCAGCATGGTAAGCCATTAAGCTATATCCTCAGCCCTTTATTTTATTTATGTGTTTATTTAGTTAGTTTTGATACAGGGTCTCACTAAGTTGCACAAGCTGGTCTCCAACGGACTTGAGGACCTCTTGCCTCAGCCTTCTGAGTAGCTGAGACTTACAAGAATGTGTCATCATGTAGGATAAACCCTGTACTTTTTTTTTTTTTTTTTTTTTTAGTGTTTACTTTTTTTTTATTGTAAACAAATGGGATACATGTTGTTTCTCTGTCTGTACATGGCGTAAAGGCATACCATTTGTGTAATCATAAATTTACATAGGGTAATGTTGTTAACACTGTACTTTTAATTCAAGAAAAAAATGTAAAAGGGCAAAGAAGTTTACTAGATTTACTAATTAACATATTTATCAGAAACGTTATACTGGGATCCATGCTCTACTGGAACTTTTTTAAAACCCAGGATATATGCTAAATAAGTACAGGATCTACCACTGAGCTATACTCTTAGCCCTATTCAAAACCTTCTTTATGTTATCACTGCCAGATCAGAAATCTGAAAGTTACACTTTGGTAATGCCTCTTCCTTAAATGTAAAATATACAAAGCAAACAGTTAATATTAATGTAATTTAAAGTTTATAATATTTTTAGCTGGCACAGTGGCACAATCTGTAATCCCAGTGACTCGAGAGACTGAAGCAGGAAGATCCCAAGTTCAAAGCCAGCCTCAGCAATTTAGAGAGGCCATAGGTAATTTAGGGGGACCCTGTCTCAAAATAAAAAATAAAAAGGGTTGGGGATGTGGTTCAGTAGTTAAGCACCCCTGGGTTCAATCCCCAGTACCAAACACGCACACACATAACCAAAAACAAATCTTCAAAGAAAATTTTAAATAAACTTTTGTTTGGGGAGGGGGCACTAGGGATTGAACATCCCAGGGGCACTTTACCACTGAGCTATATCCCCAGCCTTCTCCCCCTGCCATTTTGGACAGGGTCCCACTAAGTTGTAGAGGCTGTCCTTGAACCTGTGATCCTACATCTCAGCCTCCCAGTGGCTGGGATTATAGGCATATGCCACCAAGCCCAACTGTGAATAAAATTTTAATTGAACACATTAGCTGTTAATATGTGAATTTATTCTGATATCATTATTACCTAACATACTTATGATCAAAAGAGGAGAAAGTATCAGTATCAATAAGTATATTCTTAAGGTTTATGAGCATACAAAGACCAACAGAAAGATTTTTATACTTTCCCCCATGTATTCCAGAAACTTATCCAAACAAGTCAATAACTAAACAGATATTCAGCATAAGAGTTTCTTACACAACTTAAGTAACATAACTGCATCACCGTACACATCAGGTTGTTCCTCCCTCATTACTGAAAACAGAAGGATGTCTTATAAATCCTGTAACACTATAACAGAAAGATTCTAAATGGGTAATATGCAGATCCTTTAGTAGGAAGGTTCCTATAACCTGCAGAAGCTCCTAGAAGAGTCTGCATTTAACAAACTGTTTTATTACAAATGAAGGAAGTCTTAAGATTAAAACTTGGAGCTCATGGATGTGGCTCAGTGGCAGAGCACTTGGGAAAGGACCTAGGTATAAACTCCTGAACTGGAAAAAAAAAAAAAAAAAAAAAAAAAAAATTAAACCTAAGTGGTGCCTTCCTGAGGTGATAGACTGATCATAATCCTTTGTTTTGTTTAGAAAATAAAACTTGTTCCATACAGTTGCCAGATAGAAAGACAGGTATACATAAGGCATTTTGACTGGGAGACTTCTTACTTTCCCATTAAAGTGTTACATTGTTTTCTTCCGACATGCATAAATGGACACAAAGTACTGCTTTAGGAATATATATTCAAAGATAAATAAATTAACCCACTTTAAAGATCTCTTAAATGATAATTAAAGATCAAATTTATTTCTCAACTTTATATCTGTACTCCCTACATTATCCAAGAACTATTACTTTTTGCATAAACTTGAAAAAAAATTATAAACTATTCTAAGGACTTAGTTTTCAATCTTATTTAAACATTAATCATGCTTAGAAACAATACCAAGTATACATAACTGTGCTCAATGAAATGAAAATGGTTAATGATACTGTCAAGATCTATCTGTACCATTTCTACTTGACATATTTCCTTCACTAAAGTAGTTTTGTCATTTAAGTAAGAATCAACCAAAAGACAAAACTGACCCCCTCTAAGATTATTTTAAAGGCCATTCTGGTGACAGAAGCATGAAATGGGAAGGACAACTTCCAGGATAATCTATTTGTAAAGTACAAGACAAGACACAGTCAGCACTGGCAAGGAGGAAATGAGGGTGAAAATTTCTTGGAAGTTAGACACCATCACTGACATGCATGGATGACTGCTGAGAAGTCTGAAAAAGAAAACGACTTACTGATGGTTCCCAGGAAGGTCCTGTCCTATTATAGCTATGGTTAGTAGAAAAGAAAGAAAAAGTGAAGAAAAAATTTAGAGCAGCATTATATTTTTACTGGTTTTAAGAAGTACACTTTAACATTTGAAAAAAATGCATTACTCAAAATTCAATTCTATTTTAGGAATCTTACTATGGTAACTAATTTAAAATATTCTGATAATATAAAACTATAATAAGAAAATAGATTCATTTAATAAAATGTTTAGAACTAAAATACAAATCATTCATGGGGGATTGGATTCCTTGACCCCTCCACCCATACTAAAACCTATAATTCTTGAGTCTCTTGTATAAAATGGCATACAGTTTTTGCATAAAACCTAAAACATCCTCCCATATACTATAAATCATCTCTGGATTACTAATAGTACTTAATATAAATAGTTTATACTGCATAACATATAAAATTATAAGAAAAAAGTGCCTGTACATGTTCTGTACAGATGAAATTTTTAAAAATATCTTTGATCATTCTATGGTTGATGTTGAACCCAGTTGGCAACAGCTCACTATACAAATGTACAAAAGTTGAAATTCTTAGAAAATATTAGAAGAGATAATTTTGTCATCATCTGACTTTTTCTAAAATAAACACACTGGTACTCAAAACTAGGATTTTCTGCCAAGATGGTCTAATAGGAAATAATCTCAGTCTACTAGTAAATGAACAGGTTATACGCAGATCCTTCAGTAGGAAGATCGCCACATCCTATAGAAGCTCCTAGCAGAGATGGTATTTAATGAGTTGTTCTGTTACAAGTAAGAGAAGTCATAAGATTAAAACCTGGGGCGTAGGGGTATGGCTTAGTGGTAGAGCACTTGCTGTGCATGTGAGAGAACCTGGGTGTGAACCCACGCACCACCAAAAATAAAATAAAATAAAATAAAAGTGTCTTCCCAAAGTGCTGGTTCATGAAGATCAGACTGGTCATAACCCTATTTATTTACAAAATAAAATTTGTTCCAGTTCAGTTACCATAATTTTAACTTCCAGATTTAGTCATGGTATAGAGGTTTTACTGGGAATTTGGAATCTCATTCATGCCTTGTTTTGTTAGAGAACATTCTCCTCCACCACCAATTCCAAAAACTACTTCTCAAAATACAACAGGCTGGGGCAGGGTTACCAGAGAGAAAAAAGTAATCCAGGTTAAATTACCCAGAGGTCTCTCAGAGTTGAGCTTCAAACTACCATATCACATTGACAAGTCTCCACCTAGGTTATTCTAAAGTACTTATCTGTTGGTACCCATGATCACTTTTTGTGTGTGCTTTAAGTTTTTTCTTAAGTATAGTATTTAAAACCCTAATAAACTACATTTATGTTCCACATTTTTCTTTAACTCCTACAACTTAAAATTCATAAAACATGCCCAAAAGGCTTTAGACTTTAGTGACTGATTTTCACAACTATCAAAAGGGAATGTGTTATCGTTTTTTAAAAAAAACTTCCTTCCTTTAGGGACTGGGAGTGTAGCTCAGTGGTAGAACACATGACCAACATAGATAAAGCCCTGGGTTCAATCCCCAGCACTGTAAAAACAAACAAAACAACTTTTTTTTAGCAAGATACTAATGCATAACATGCCTCAGCTCCTCAATCTTATCTGTTTAAGAAGCTTCTGAAGAAGTTTTAAAATACATGTATAAAAGAGTTAGTTAAGTCTTGTATGTGTTAAAAGCTTCCTAAGAATTTCTGCAAGGAGATAGGGAGGACATATACTACCACATTAAAAAATGAGGCCTATGCATAGATACTTATTTTTAAAAACTTTTGATAATTTAAATATGCATCCAGTTCACTGAAAATCAAAACCTATGCATCCTATTTGTCCCCTCCTCCAGAGTTTACCGCTTTTACAAGTCCCTCCACATCTGAAGTTTCTTCTGATCTCTCTTTATCTATACAAAATGCTTAAAGCAGAAATATATAGTTGCAACCCAAAGTTGAAATGCATGTTATGTGAAAAGTACACAAAGGATAAGGGAAATTATTTTTTTCTAAACTAAAGTAAATGTAAAGAGTCTAGAGATTCTGTTTAGAGTGTAATATAACCAACTAATTCCTAGTACTCAGTAAATGAAGTACAGAATGAGATTATATGCAGATCTTCCAATAACATAGTATAGAACATTTACTGAATGCCAGTTATATGCTTTTTACATTTATTACCTCATTTTATTTCCAGCACAACAGTCACTTTACCTATTAACTGGATGAATATATAACTAAATTGGTCTGTGTTCTGATTTGTCACCCTATAAACATGCAGAATCCAACCTGTAAAATCAGGGAGTTAAATTAGCGAATCGAATACAATAATTTGCTCTGTAACTGTAAGGTGGCAATAACAATAATGCCAACAAAATCACTACCAGCAGCCCTTTTTATTAAGCATTCTCTATATACCAGTTATTAAATTCATGGCTTTCATGTGTTATCTCCTCTAATAAACACAAAGTTAACATGCCTGTCTTGCCTAATATTTATATATAAGTCTTACTTGGGTCAGCTGGTACAGTGAATGTTGTGGTCTAAAAGGACTATACTGAAGTTTAAGATTTCAGAGGTTCAACTATAGTTTGAGAATAAAAGAGTTGAGCTGTTGCTGATTATGTGGGTACTAGGAAAGGAATGGAAGTAAAAGTCAACAGGAGTAAGAAAAATAAGAAGTTTCACATGGATCCTCCAAAAGACAATGAAATCACCCAGGACTGTGAGCAGATTCATTTTGAAAACCTAATTCCTGTCTCTGAACTGATCCCATGAATGCCCCATTCTCAGTTTAATTCAATTCAACTTTTGTTCCCTGATTATGGTCTTATTATAATGCTGTCCATTCTTATGGGCCCCAGTAGTTCCTCAGTTCCAGACTTTCTATATTACTATTTACCTGTGTTGGACTCCTAGACAGGTCAGATATATTCCTTATCATTTAGCCCCTAAATGAGTCTGAAAAATAGCAAAAGTGCATTGCCAATTTTATTACTCAAAATTGAATCCTCTATATTTTTAAAGATTCTACATTTTTATTTTTGATAGTCATAAAGAAAACACAGATACAAAGGAACAATAGCAGACTTAAAACATCTAAGTAGCAGGTAAAAAACTTACTTCAACATTAATATTAAACAAATGATTTGCGTTTTCAAGTACATTAAAATAGGTCACTAATGATGCTTACTCAGTCTTCTCATGTTAATCAATCTCTTTTCAAATGTAATTCCTGAACTAAATCTAACGTTCTTTTTCTGACCATACCCTTCTTAAGTGACTGATAAGAACAGTGAGAAAAAGAATCCTCCCAATACATGTACCTGGTTATAGCTCTTTGGTTCACTGTCAAGGCAGATTTGGATTGCAACAGAAAATATTTGATATCTCATGTCCTTTTATATGTCTCCAGTTAGATGAACACAAATGCTAAAGCAAGTTCTGCAACTAGGAGGTTATGTAACAGCGGTCTGCTTTATGCTCTGAATGTAACCCTTGCAGCTCTGCCACTGGCAACTTATTTTAAAATGGACATGTTTCTTTCTCTTCCTCTCTCCCTGCTCCTCCCTAATCTCTCTCCCTCCCTAATATCAGGGGAAACAGGATTACCTTTCTTCCCATGTTAGGCAGGTGTATCTGTCCTAGAATACAAATTTACCATAGGAACGAAGTAATCCAGACTTTGGGGATGGTACCAGAAGATCTCAGAAATGACTATCTCCCAAATGAACAAGTGAATTGTAACTCCAACAGAGAACATGTGGAATGTAGCCTTTGAATCACCTCTTTAAAAAGTTCCCTGTTCCTGCTGATGGGCAGAATCATAGCCTTTGGGAGAGGAGTCCCCAGTGTTCCTCCTTTGCTAGCAAAGCAATAAACCCTCTTTCCTTTTTCTCAAAACTATGTCCTCATTATTTGATTGGCATTGGGGACAAGAACTGAGCTTTCAGCAACAATTACACAGATAAAATTTTTAATTCTTTTTTTTTTATTTTTGGTGGTGTTGGGGTTGGAACACAGTATTTCACAGTGTATTAGACAAGCAGTTTACCACTAAGTTATATCAATGGCCCCAGAAAGAAAATTTTAATAGAACTGAGCAATCAGAAAAAAGTTAACAAGTTTCAGTTATTACACTAGTTATTTGAAGAAGTTGGCAAACAAGGCAACAGCAATTTGTGTCTAAATGTACTGAACTCTGAGAAATTACTTGATACTTAATTCCACAGATTTCATTTTGATTATTTAAAAAAAAAAGTCTAGAGTTTGATAAAAAGTAAGTTCCAATCTGTCAGTTTTGGGACTGATATACAAAAGTTTAGCCAGTCAGTTTGTAAGAAGTATTATGAATATGGCAATGAACAACACTGTTAGCCAATCTGAACAAAAACTAAATGCTACACTTAGAAACAAATTCACACCTCCTTCTGACCTATGAATATGATATGAAGGGGGCATTTTTAAGTTTCTGGATGATGAGTTAAATACATCTTCCAAATCTCCACATGCTTTTCTGGTATAGAGATGTTAAACTTTATGTTATTAAATGTTGAATCAAAATGCTTTATCATATTATTTTCAGACAGAATTACTGAAAAATAAAAACAAAGCTATGCTATGTAAGTCTAATACTATAAAAACAATAAAGAACAAATGCACAGCAGAAAAAACAGTAATATCTCCAAGCAAAGAGTAGAATTGTTCCTGCTTTGGCACTGCAAGAAAATACTAATACTTGAGCATTCAACAGTACTCCTAAAGACTGGGGATATAGTTCAGAGGTACAGCACTGGCCTAGCAGGTTCAATCTTGGTCACTGCAAATACAAAAGAAAGACCACTCCTAATTTAGGGTTTATCCTACTACCCTGTTCAGAAAGCTACAGTTATCTTTTTGTTTTGATACTGCCATTGCCAAGGCAACAGATTCTATATTTAATGCTGAGTTTGAAATCAATGATGAAAAAAGCAACTTATAAGGTATCCACAGACATATCTAAAAACAAACTAGGGGAACAGGATGGTTGTCCAAAGAAGAAAGGTAATACAAGAAAATAATGGTGGTATCGTAAGCAACTGAATGCCTATGTATGAAGTCACGTGGGAAATGGCAATTGCCTATTAGTCCATGTTATAGACTATATAATAATAATATATAATAATAGCCTATCATAGTCTTCTATACCTTCACATACATTTGGTTGTTGTTAACCAGGGAACCACATACCCCAGACCACCCCCCACTTTGGGGGGGTACTGGGATTGAACTCAGGGGCACTTGACCACTGATCCACATCCCCAGCCCTATTCTGTATTTTACTTGGAGACAGAGTCTCACCGAGTTGTTTAGCACCTTGCTTTCGTTGAGGCTGGCTTTGAACTTGCAATCCTCCTAACTCGGCCTCCAGAGCCACTGGAATTACAGTCATGCGCCATCGTGCCTGGCACACATAAGTATTTTTAAGAAGGATAAATGTCTTAAAGATCTTGAATAATCACTTCACAGAGGAACTTAAATTAGAAAAACTACTTTGGTTGTTAATCCTCTTATTTTAAGGACAGTGACATCAATAGGGAAAAGGTTCAAACACAACAAAGTACTTTTAACCATCTTACTTATTTATATTTCTGATGTACATATTAACATCTGAAATATGTAAAACATAGTACCTGAAATTGAACTCTTGGACACTGAATCAGAGATAAGTTAGTACCAATTTTCCTTACAATACTTCGAGATGAACCATATGGTTTTCCAGACCAAAGTACCTGTGGAAGTAGGAAAGAACAAAAGTTTAATTATAAGACTTTAAGAACTGTTAATAGAAAACACTGGAGTACTAACTGCAAGACATACTAACACATTAATTATGGCATCAGAAAGCTCTAAATGTTATGGGAAATAAGCTCATATTTCTTAATTCAAAATAAAGATTATGTATATATAGCTTGCTATTATTAAAGGCAAAGTTTAATGCAGGGCATTATATAAAAATAAAAGACTAGTAACTTTTAAATAATACTATATTTTAACTAAAAACCTGATTTTCTGCAAGAAGACACTATTTTACCTCTTCTATATTTTTACTTTTAGAATTTTAATAAAATAAATTTTAAAATATATGAGTTACTTTAGCTGTGATGAACTTTTCAAAACAAGTCCAAATTAGTACAAAGCTTAGAATGTCAATGGGTGCCATGCATGTTACTTGCTGCACAAGAGCACCTGACCAAAGGAGAGCAGTCACACTGCTCCCTCAACACCACATGTTCTTGTCTTTAATTTGCATAAAGGTGCTAAATGAGCTAGTGGTAGCCATAATGAGAAGTTCTCTGATGAAAAAAAAAAAAAAAATGTACATAGGACATTATGCTATGCTTAAAGCAGAAACAAAAACAAAACCCCTAAGGCAAAAAGCAAACAAAACACACAGATAGGGTATTAAATCATTACAAATTGTACCTTGAAACTTCTCCCCCAGTATATCATCTTTCCTTAAAGAGAAAAACTATCCATCTGTTTTGAGTGCTACACCTGAAAGCCTGGATAGAAGAGGTAAAGAAAGGTAGTATGCTATTAAAAGCAATCATAAAAGAAAAGAATGAGAATAACATAACTATTATACTTATTTCTCCAAATCTTAACTTTCAATTGTACCATAAAGACTGAATAACTAATACCAAATCAACTAAGTATAAAGAGGATAATGGACATCATCCCCCTTTTAAGGTCCTTCCATGGCTATTGTAGTTTAAAGAATGAAATTACTCCAATATAAACAGTATTACCAGGCAACTGGTCATTGAAAACTTTGATGGCTCCAACACCTGACCCAGACTGCCTCAGACCATTCTAAAAGCATCATGTACAACTTAAAAAATGAGCACAGAAGCAATCTGATTTCTTAAATTTTAGCAGTCAAATCCAATTTAACATAAGTCAAAGTGAGGGTCTTGAGGATACACATATAACTCCTGACATCTGCCTCAGTTATTATTTTTATCTTATATATTTAAGGTTTCATGGACTTACCTAGGAGAGTTCCAGAAAATACTATGATCTACACTGTTGGTTTTGATAACCAACAAAAACTATTTTCTTTGGAAATATAAATATAAATAAAAGATATATATTAGAATTTCATAAGTAGAATGATAGGAAGATACCAGTATTAAAATACGACCATTATACAAAGAGTTTAAGAGACAAAGTTACTCTGAAGTCTAGAGCAAAATATCATTCGCAATAATCATGCAGAGTATTGTTAAGAGTATTGCTATATAAAGTTTTAATAATGTGAGGACTGCCAGGCATTGTGGCACATGCCTATATTCTCTAATACTTAGTGGCTCAAGAGGCTGAGGCAGGAGGATCACAAGTTTAAAGTCAGCCTCGGCAACTCAGTGGGGCCCTAAGCAACTTATCAAGATCCTGGCTCAAAATAAAGAATAATTTTAAAGAATGCTCAGTGATGAAGCATTCCTGGGTTATATCCCCAGTACAAAAATAATAGTGACAATGACAATGATGACAATAGGACTAAGATATGGAAAAACACCTGACTAGAGGGAAATGGGAAATCTCACAGTTCTACAAAATCAACATAAAAGCCACTATCTCAAAAACAGAACATGGGCAAGTGATTCTAAAATGCACAGTATTTAAGCAAACATTTTACCTTATACATTTTAATAGCTCTTGGTCTTTTAAAAATAAATCCATAGAGCAATGGTAGCACCACCATTTGGTGATTTCTTTTTGAATCTTGTATTTAGTCACAAATCAAAACTCTTGTATGATGTAAGAGAATTGGAATGCTATCTGTGCATCACAATGTGACAATTACATAGTCTAAAGTCAATCTTCCTCCTCTCCAGGAAATAAAGATCTTGCCTGGAGATGAAGAGGTCAAAAAGCTCACAAAGAAAAATTTAGAAAGGATTTGCCAAGGTCAGGAACTATTGTTTCTGCCAGCTTTTAGCATTCTTCATGATACATGCTGCAGGGCTAAGTTTCAATTATTATCTTTCCATCTGTTTAACAGCAAAAGAAAAGAATACCAGGTGCTTTCTAGAAGAGAAGTGGCCAATGATTCAGTTTTTAATTATAATGAATATGTAGACTATTTAGGTTTCATCTACAAAGACAAAGGAAGGAAAAAGAACAGATTGCTTTATGTGATTATTTTTTCAAGCATACATAGTAGTCTAACATAATTTTCTTTTGTTAATTGTGAAATGCATAGTACTTACCACCAAGAAATATGAAGCAAGAGTCTGTGTAAGCTAATGACTAGACAAGTAGAAAGAAGAGCCTAAAGGAAGGGGATGGTAGAAAAAAATAAGGGAAAAGAGAGCAGATCACTTCTAGGAACTCTAAAACTAGGTCTTGGTACTTTTTTTCTTTTTTTTTTTTTTTTTATTCAGTCCTCATGGAAGGAGAGAAATTATAAATGGCTGTGAAGAAACAGTGAACAGATGGTACTGAAAAGTCACCATCTGTGCACTGGGAGGCTGCATGACCCAAGTGCATCTCCTACCCTACCTTGTGGCTGAACTGTGTCTTGTCAGTATACTGGTTTGGAGAAGGGTATGCTCCTTCTAAAGATAAACTGTCATTAATATTTCTTCATGTTTAAGAGAGAGTCAGGGAGAAAACTGTCATTACTAGATAATTTGATCTCATTGAGAAATATGAATTCAATTCCCTTAAGAACTAAACAGAAAAACTGTGCTTTATTTATAAAAACTTTATAAATAATCTAATGAGTCTGTGTATGTGTATATATGTGTGCATGTCTGTGTCTAGTAATGACAGTCCATAACATTTAGCAACAGTGTTGGAAAGTGATGACAGCAAGGAGGAGGATGACAACAGGAAAGCAATTTATTCTTTTTTAACATTGTGAAATGCTACTGTAGAAGTGTTGATGTGTGAGCCTAGAATCTAAAGCTATCATCTGTCTCATCTGTGATAACTGTACTCAAGTTTTATGTGGCAATTCATTTGTTATAAACGAGTCTAATTTATATTGTTACTTAAGAGAGAATATTTAGCAAAAGAAACTATAAATTCTAAGTGAATATATATTTTTAGATAAACTGATATAATTTGATTCATGTATTCATGTACACATGTACAAATGTATATATGTATATAACATTTTTCTGAGAAAATGGTTCATGCCATTGATCATATTTTTAAGAAGTCTGTGATCCAACAAAACATAAACTCATATTCCAAGGAACCCAGTGTGTTGGGAGGGGGAAGAATGGAGTGAAAAACTCTTTTTAATAATTTCAAAATCCCTACTGAAGATTAAGGCTTCTCTCAGTTCTCTTCTTCCCTATTCTAAACTACTAATCACATTCATATTGGTCCACCAAAGAACAAAAGCAAAACAAAGGTATAATTCTTATGTATTATTATTTTGCTAATACAAAGTAGATATTTGCTATAACATATTTTCTATCATAACATACTAAGGTTAATAAGAATCACATTAGCTTCACACTATTATTCTCTAGTTTAAAAATGTTTTTGCTTAGGGATTATAAATATAATAAAACGTTGAGAAAAAAATCTGGACACAAACAAAGTGGAGGCAAAATGGAGGACGGTAAAGAGAAATTCTGAGCCACAGTAGCACAAAGACCTGACTTTAAAGGCAGGTTCTACTGATTTTATCACATGTATAAGCTGATTGAAGTATTGACTTTCCATCTTCTCATCTATAAAATGGGGACAATATCTGCTTCATGAGTCCATGAGCATTAAGTGGGGTTCAGGTATTTATAATGTCTTTAATAAACATTTAGTCTTTTTTCCCCTTCTATTATAAGAGGTAGCAAAGTAGACTAAAAAGAGGAAGGAATTTGGAACAAAATTGGGTTCATATTTTATATAAAAAATCTCTAAAAAACAAAATGCTTTATCTCAGGAAAAAAAGTTGTTTAGGGCTGGGGAGATAGCTCAGCTGGTTTGATCCCCAGTACCGCAAAAAAAAAAAAAAAAAAAAGTTTTTTTTATAGATTTTGAGCAAACTGATTAAAGTTGATAATGTTATAATAATCTCAACACATTAAAATATATATATAGAGAGAGACAGACAGACACACACACACACACACACACACACACACAGGTGGAGCTGAGCAAGTTTCTCTTTAGATGACCAACAGTGTAATCTTAGTACACTACACTTTTGTATTCTGAATCTTTAACAGGAGGCCATTACCTACCCCCAAAATCTTAGCAATTACTGATAATTATATATTAGTCTCAACACAATAAAAAAAAACAGAAAAAGATCCTGCTCATCTATTAATAGGAAGAGTCCTTAGTTGTAATTACAATATTTTGAGTTAGTCCATTCTCTGATGAAAGACATCCATTTTACAACTTAAAATGAACAAAGTTCAACAAAATGTGTCACTTGTGCTTAACAGAATTCTGTAAGTGGCCCGAATAAGCTTGAGTCACATCAACCTGATGAGATGGGAGAAGTGGGGAACAAAGGCAAACCAGGAAGCTTTTTATTATTGAATGTAACTACACTATAAACACATTGTACTCGGTGCTTTACATACACTGTCATTTAATCCACAGGCCTACTCTCCAGTAGCAATTCTTCTTATTCCTATTTTGTAGATGAAGAGAATAACCAGCAGAGAGAAATTTCAGATCCAGGTCTGTTTAAATCCAGGACCAACAATCTTGCCACTAAACCGTATTTCTCATTAAAATAACAAGCAAATAGAAATCAAAATGCTTTACTTTTTTGGGAATTAGAAATAACAAAAGCTTTCCTTCTTTCTGGAAGCAAGAGGAAAAGAAACTCTTTTAGTGTAAGTACTAAAATGTTAATCTATTATATGTAGCCAAATGGTGGTATAAAAGTGATAAAAATATGTATAAAACATATGAACATGTATCTGAAAAAGATGAAAACATCAGTAACTTACTTTCCTATTGCTTATCCTCAAGCTAATAATTTCAAAACCATGCAGCTACAAAAAAAAGGTAATTTAAATTGGTTCTCTGCCTCTTCTCTCCAAACAGATGTAGCCTTGGGGAGTTAGAGAGGTTCAAAATTCAGACACAAAGTAAAAACAAAAAAATGAAAAGTATTCCTATATTCAAATGAGGTAACCTAACTATGTCTTTAATAAAACTCAGTACCATGTCACAGACACTAAAACATTGAATTTGAAAATAGGAAACAAGTATTCTACAAAATGTGCTTGGTACAATTGCTCTTATAACTTCATAGTGAATCTGAATAAAATTTATGTATCAGTAGAAAATACTTATAAAATATGTCAAGAACAGAACTAATATCTGTAGAACAGAATGATCATAATATACAAAAATTTTTTCTTCCTCGTTAAAGTTGCTATATTTTAGGAGATATGACTTACCTTTTACTTTGATGAATGACATTATAACAGAATTCAATATTAATAATCCTACAATAGTTATCAACTATGATTCTACATTTTATTCAATGATTTCTCTGTATATTTAAGCCTTTCCCTCACTAGTAACGCTCATTGCTATTAATGATCACATGAATACAAGTAAGTTTTCCACATAACCTAGAAAGTTATTCCTTTACTCAGGATGCTGGGAAAAGATTTTCTATTATTTAAAAAGTAGGCAAATTAAACATTACAAAAATATTGAATTCAAATATTGATCATGTATATATAACTTATCTAATTTTCTCAGAAAAATTCTTAAAATATATAAATGTCTGCATCTTAAAAATGAATTTTGAGCACTCACCGATTGCATGCTTACTCCAACTTGTTGAAAAACCATCCTCATCAGGCGCTTAATCCAGCCAAGCATTTAGATGGTAAAGTTGTCCCAAATTTGCATCTCAAGTACTTCAGGCATACATAGCAGTACATTGTCCATTAAAGCACACTGAAATTTTTAAATGCAGATACTGAAATGAATTATTATTCAGAATTTCTACTGTCTACAACTTGCTTTACAGAGTAAGCCTAAGACATTTTAAAACTTACAGCAGGAAAATTCGTTCTAGAAAGACATACTACACCTGCTATCACCACCACTGACAGAACAGAGTCCACATCCTTCTTCCTTTTCTGTGTCACAGATACTGTGGAAACTGCTTAGCCAAGTCTAAAGCTCATGTATCCTAGCAAAAAAGACGCTGGAAAAGCAAGTGCCTGCCATAATAAACAGGTTTTGCTTGCTACCAAAAATTAGGAAGACAAGAATTCCAGGAACAGGATTCAGATGCATTATGGTCAAAACTGGCAAAAATCCTTTTACACTCACTGAAACTTTCAACTCATCCTGCCCCCCCATCCCAAGCCCCATCATATACTACAGAGATTTCAAATATTAACTTGCATCATGTGAATTTAGTCAAAGTATTAGTCTGCAAATGAGATAGAGTTTGAACAGAATATAAATTAACGCAGTTCTTCCTCATTAAGGAAATATCATATTAAAACAAAAAAACAAAACCCAGAAAAACAAAACACAAATGAATAGAGCAGTGTGCTTTTGTGATAGTTAATTTACATTTTAATGTAATCTCCTTATCTCATAATGGGCCAACAGCAGTTTGTGGTCCACACTTTGAGAAGAACTTTGTAATTACAGAGAATAGGAAGAGAAAAGTGCCACAAATACGCCAGTACTGGATGAAAATTAACTGAAAAGAGGAGCTGTAACCTAATAACAGAAGAGTGGAAAAGACATTGAGCACTGTGGGCAAAAATGAACAGCAGTGGGGAAGCCAGGAATATAGGAATAAATACGGGATGCAAATTTATATGAGAACCTGAGCTAAGAGCTTATATTGGAGAAAAAAGAAAAACAAATAGCAATCAGATTAAATAAACCTTGAAACCACGAAGTAGAGTTTGACTCAATATGTAGGACAGTTTAGAAAGTTTGTTAAATGTGACAAAATTTAAACTAAATTGATCCTTTGAAAAACTAAGAAGAAATAGTATACACATTTTAACTTATGAAGGAATATATCAAATTATCTTCAAAGGGGCAAAGTGTTTTCTGTTTTGATTTTGTCATACATGATCCTACTCAACTTTCAATGATGTTAATATTCTCAAAGTAATAACATAAAATAGTAAAGTATTGCAGGGTGCAGAGGCACCTGCCTGTAATCCCTTATTTGGGAAGCTGAGGCCAGAAGATCACAGGTTCAAGGGCAGCCTCAACAACTTAGTGAGCTCCTGTCTCAGAGTAACAAATAAAAAGGACTATGAGCGTAGCTCAATAGTAGAGCACCCCTGGATTCAATTTCCAGTACCAAAAAAAAAAAAAAAGAAAGAAAGAAAGAAAAAAAAAGTGTGAAGTGTTATGGCTCTGGGCTAGAACCTATATACCCTTATACCACCTACCAACTGGTGACTATGAACAAAGAATTACCTTCAGACTGACAGAATTAGTTGAAGAGACATTTTAATGTCATCAAGATCATTACTGATTATATAAATGAATCACATCTGAGAGTCAATGGAAATGAAAAGAGCAAAGAACCAAAAATAACAAAAAATGGAAATGGTTGACAAAAAACTAGGCAAGGTGAAAGGATTTTATGTGAGATGTAAAGCCCTCCTATTTTATTGTCTGCATAGTTTTGCTTTTTCCAGATGTCATATAGTTGGAATCTAGTATGTAGCCTTTTTAGATTGGCTTCTTTTACAGAGTAAGGTGTATTTAAGGTTCCTCCATGTTTTTTTTTTTTTTTTTTTGTGTGTGTGTGTGTGGTTTAATAGCTCATTTCCTTTTATTGTTGAGTAATATTTCATTATCTGGATATACTACAGTTTATCCATTCATCTTCCAATGGATATCTTGTTTGCTTCTGAATCTTGACAATTATAAATTAAAATGCTATATAAATATCTATGTACAAATTTTGCTTGTTTTATTAAATGAGTATTGCATTAGGGATCTTTAGAGAATCAGAAACAACAGAACATATATTGACAACATACAAAGAGATTTGAGAGACTGACTCAATTATTGGAAGTTGGGAAATTCCATAATCTGCCATGTACAAACTTGAGGGACAAGTGAGCTCATGATATTCTACTCTGAATCTAAGGCCTTTGCGAGGGCCTTTCCCCCCCAATATCATCCTAACTCTATTTTTTCCCACATTTTATTGGTACATTACAGCTGTACATTTTGATGGGACTTGCTGTTACGTATTCATACAAGCACACAATATAATAATGTAATTCGGCCAATATCACTTTTTAGAACTTCCCTCCTCCCTCCCTGCCTCTCACCCTTTGGTCTTTATCCTCTACTTATCTGCAAGGGCCTTCTTTAAGGCAAGAGATGGATGTCCCCATCCAAGTAGTGAGCAAATTTGCTGCTCCTTTGCCTTTTTGTTCCACATTAGTATGGACGGACCTTCTTAGTGCACAGATTCAAATACAAATCTTTTCTAGAACACCCTCACAAACACACCCAGAAATAATGGTTTACCAGCAATCTGTGTATCCCTTAGCCCAACATAGCATTCACATAAAATTAACTATCACAGATATTTCTTTTTAAAAAAAAAATTGTAATCCCTTATTTGGGAAGCTGAGGCCAGAAGATCACAGGTTCAAGGGCAGCCTCAGCAACTTAGTGAGCTCCTGTCTCAGAGTAACAAATAAAAAGGACTACGAGCGTAGCTCAATAGTAGAGCACCCCTATTTGCCAGAAAGAAATGTAATTCCTAAAGTCTAGGCTAGAGATTGTTAGTGAACCCTAGTTTAGAAAAATAAGATGAAAGGAATTAATTCATGAGACCAAAGAGAAGTCAGCAGAAAGCTGAGGAAAAAATGTAGAACAAACAAAAAATAAACAGCACTGAGAAAAAGAGGCAGTAGAAAAATTAGTTGTACTGTCACTAAAAAAAAAAAGAAAATTTCAAGAAAGTTAATGATCCTTGTGAAATACATAAGGGAAGTCATATTTGGTGGTCTCTTACTGCTACCCTTACCTACCAGATTCTCCACTGTGCTCTGGAACCCTGTTTGGAGGTGAACATCCCAACATACTCAATCACCACTGAGAACTCCTGGCCCATTTCCTTTAACTGAAACTTGACTTACCTTTGTAATACTGCTTCTCCCAAGCTATAGCCTTCTCAAAGGGGTTTCTGCTTGTTTTTCCCTTAAATTTTATGTCAATACTGTTTCTCATCAATTATTTGCCTCCTATCTTTTAATAATTCCTTCCTCAAAGGCAGGGATTAAACTAAAGGGAGAGAAAACAGGTTCACAGTCACTCAGGGCTGCCAGTGGAGGGATGGCTTGACAAAGGAAGCAAAGGGCATTTTCAGGAATATGAAACCAATCTTATCTTGAGTGTGGTAGTAACTACATGGCTGTGTTCATCATAAAATGTTCACTAACAAGAGTGAATTTTGGTGTATGCAAATTATACCTCTATGGGGGGGGGCAAAACTTTCCTTTGAGACGCTGCTTAATACCAACTGCCCTCTCATTGTGGTTGTTACTAAAGGGCACTTAAGTCTCTCATCATCATTCAGCTATGATTTTTGTTGAGCCTTCACTCCAAGTCCTTTCCTAAAAGGAATTCTGCACATTGACTTGATTAGCACTAGTAAATCAATAAATATATCTTACATTCTTGCTAGTGCTGGGTGATTTTAGTATTCATACAGATGATGCATCAAGGAGAGTAGTATACAAACCCACTTTTAGAAAGATGTAAAACAGCAAAACTTTAAGCTAATCATAGATTAGGATTGCTGTCTTTTATGTTTTATTATATTTGGAAATGGGTTATGACTGATAAAAAAGACATGAAAAGAACTTCTGGAGTACTGGTAATGTTCTATTTCTTGATAAGAGAGGCTCAAATGTGTTGACTTTGTGAAAACTTATCAAGACATACTTCGAGTAAAAGTTTTAAAAATACATATAGCCTTTGACCAAGTTATATAACTTTCAGCAATTTCTCTCAGAAATAAAAACATTAATATCTAAAGACATATGTATTATTTCTGTAGTGCTTTTTATATGCACAAAACCGGAATTTAAATGCACATTAATAAAACAATGTTAACTAAATTATGGCATAAAATATTATTCAGCTATTTAAAGTAAATTACAGTCTATGTGCTGATATGAAAGTATATCCCTGATATATAAGAGTAACACAGAAAGTATGATTTCATTTTTACAAAACAAAAATCCTCAACCTTTTGTGTATGGGTGGTGCTGGAGATGGAACCCAGGGCATCTACCATGGGCCCTAATTGCTGCCTAGCATTCTAGGAAAGTTTTATTTTCTTATTCTTCCCCTTTCTGCATTCTCTACAGGAGTTATTTCAAACTATATCCAGGTGATCTGATGTGGCTTAATGTTCTTGTGTTGGAAACCTAATCCCAATGCAATAGTGTTGAGAGATGCGGCCTTTAAGAGGTGATTAGGTCATGAAGGCTCTGCCCACATGAATGGACTAATGTCAATATTGTGGGAGTGAGTTATTGCCGACGTGGGTTTCTGACAAAAAAGACAAGTTAAGCCCCCTCTTGAGTTCTCTCTTTCATGTGCTATCTTACCCTTTCACCTTTTACCATGGGAAAACGCAGCATGAAGACTCCTGCCGGATGCTGGTGCCATAGCCTTGAACTTTCCAGTCTCACAAACATAAGAAACATAAATTTCTGTTCTTTATAAATTATCCAATCTCAGGTATTTTGCTATACAGCAGCAGAAAATGGACTAAGAGCCTGGCACTGTGTAACACCTGTAATCCCAGTGACTTTGGAGGATGCTAAGTTTGAGGCCAGTTTTAGCAATTTAACAAGATCCTGTCTCAAAATAAGAAATTTAAAAAGGGTTGGGGATGCAGCTCATTTGTATAACATCTTAGCTTAATCCCCAGTATCCCCCTGTAAAAAAATGAAGAAAATGAACTAAGACATTAACCAAATCTATCCAACTCTTCATTATTTCTCAGCAGATAATCAAGCATACCACTTGATAACAGAGAAGTCAGCTGAAGAAAAATCCCTCAATGTCTTGCCATTCCACATGCCACACATTTATCTGCATCGTAGTTATTCCACCAGTCTCTCCAGTCCTTCCTTCCAATCAAATGCTCAGGATCCCACCCCCTCGCTTCACAGATCTTACATCAGAAATGTCCTACATTGCATAAATTCTCTATTAACTTCAAACACACTTGCTCTCTCCTAGTTTCTCCCATCTCAATGTAATCCAAAATTGAACTCCTTTACTTCCAAATATGTTGTTCAAGTGTTCTCTGAGGAAAACAGCATTCATATTGCCAGTTATTCCTTCTCTTTCATATTCTATAATCAATCAAGTTCTATTTTTTCTCCTAAATATATCAGACTCTATCTTCATTATCCTTACCTATTCTATGCCTTCATTATTGTAAAAATCCACTAATTTGACTGTGATGCAATTTTTCCCTCCCCTTTCCATTTTTCTCAAAACCAAAATGGATCCTTTATGATTTGGCCTCTATTCTTTGCTATCCTTTGTATTTGTGCTAGTCAGCTTTTCATTGCTACGACAAACACCTGAGAAAAACAACTTATAGGAGCAAGTATTTATTTTGTCTCAGTTTTAATATATTTCAGTCCATGGCTGGCTGGCTCCACTGTCCAAGGACAGGCAGAAAATTATGATGGAGCAAAGAGGTTCAGCTCATGGCAGCCAGGAACCAAAAAGAAAGAATGAGAGAAGGGGCCAGGGAGAAGATAAACCCTTCTAGGCATACTCCCAATGACCTATTTCCACCAACTAGTTCCCACTTCCCAGTATTCCATTCAACTATCAAAGGATTAATCCATTCATGAGGTTAAAGCCCTCATGATCCATTCATTTCTTAAAAGCCCCATCTCCGAACACAGAAGACTTTGGGGGACATTCCAAATCCAAATCCTAACAATGTCCTTAGTATTCTACCCTTTGTTCCAGTCATACAGATAATTCCAGAAATTTCAACATGGTCTGATCTCTGGACTTCTACTCGGCATTCTACCTCCCTACTGTATTCCTACACTAAGCTGGCTCCTACTAATCTTTGATTCAGCTTAACAATGCCTTTTCTAAAAGGTCTCACAACCACAATTAGGATCCTCCCGTATGTATTCCCCTGTATAGTAGTACAAAAATGTACCTAAACCACTTACCTCCTCCACTGAACTTTAATCAACTTAAGGGTGGAAACTATCTTATTTATCACAGTGCCTCAGCATTTAGCACAGGCATAGGATATAATAATTGTGCAATTCATATATGACTACAGCCAGTGCCTTTCCCATGCCTTCTCAACTGTAAACAGATATTTACTAAAAGTTTGATTCCATTATAGGTGAGCTAGGTAATTTCACAAAAACCTTCCTCTCACTGAGGACAAATAAACTAGTTAGGCAAAATATAATAATCAGCTATTGAAAGCATCAGAGAACAAGGAACAGAAACATAAGCAAGACAAGAAGAGACGGTTCTTTGAAAAAATAAAAAGTTACAGACCTACAAGATTTTAAAATGAGAGAGAAGGAAAATACTACCAAGATCAGAAATGAAAATGAAACATAGGACATCACTACAGAACCCACAAGCATTCAGAAAATTACAAAACCAAAACACTGCACAGTATAAGTAGTCACAGTAGTGATTAACTTTGGGTGAGACTGGGTAATGGCTGGAAAGGAGTCATCAAAGGAGTTTTCTAAGTGCAAACAACTTTATATTTCTTAACTTGGGGGCTATTACATGGATCTTTGCTTTGTGACAATTTATTCAGCTGTACATTTATGTTTGTGCACTTTTCTGTGTTCTAATTCCTAATTTTAAAAAAGTTTAAAAAACGTAAAAAGACCTAATTGAAAACACTTAAAAATTTTTGCTAGTCACAAAGGTGGGTTTTATCAATAGGAATTATAGTCACAATGATGGCTTTTATTAGTACCATTTAATATCTTAATTCTTTTTTATAACCTGGCTCAATGTATTCTCCATTTTGCCTTACTTAAATGAGTCCTGTTGAGTATTACCTGTTTCTATATGCCAAGTTCAATTTAAGCACCTTTAAAACAGAAACCCAGAAGTACATTTCTCTACACAAAGTATTTACAAAGTTCCAAAATGTTACTCAGCATTTGCTATACAATTCAGTTTTTAACTTTGTAAACTATATTCAAGAGACTTCCACATCTGCATTATTGCATGAGTCTAAAATTTTTTTATTCTATTTTTTTTAGTCCTCATTTCCCCCTAAAATTTGTTCTACTTAGTTATACCTAACAGAATGCACTTTGACACATCATACATAAATGGAGTATAATTTCTCATTCTTCTGGTTGTGCATGATGTAGAATCACACCGATTGTCATATATGTACATAGGGTAACAATGTCTGATTCATTCTACTATTCTTCCTACGCCCATACTCCTCCCCCCCTCCTTTCACTCCCCTCTACCTAATCCAAAGTAACTCTGTTCTTCCCTAGTCCTGCCCCTCTTATTGTGAATTAGCATCCACATATCATAGAAAACATGCAGCCTTTGGTGTTTTGGGATTGGCTTATTTCACTTAGCATGATATTCTCCAGCTCCATCCATTTACCAGCAAATGCCATAATTTCATTCTTCTTTAAGGCTGAGTAATTTCCATTGTGTATATATACCACATTTTCTTTATCCATTCATCTGTTGAATGACACCTAGGTTAGTTCCTTGCTTCAGCTAATGTGAGTTGAGCTGCTATAAACATTGATGTGACTGTGTCACTGTAGTATGCTGCTTTTAAGTGCTTTGGGTATAAACCAAGGAGTGGGATAACTGGGTCAAAATGGTGGTTCCATTCCAAGTTTTCTGAGGACTCTTCATACAGATTTCCATAATAGCTGTACACAATTGGCAGTCCCACCAGTAAAATATGAGTGTATCTTTTCCCCCACATCTGTGCCAACATTTATTGTTGCTTGTATTATTGATAATTGCAATTCTAACTGGAGTGAGATGAAATCTTAGTTCAAGCAGACTGTTGATAAAAATTTTTTGGTATTCTTGTTCACTTGGTTACTTTTGTATGAAGTTCTGATTGCCAGTTGCTCAGATAACAAATGACAAGGCACAATTCTTTAAAATATTAAGTTCCTAAAATCTAAGACAAAATCTTGAATACATCATTGAATTCTTTAATATTTTGGTGAACTGACAGCTGCACATTTGGCATGCATTTTTATTCACTGGAGATTTGTAAACCTGAATCAACTTTATGAATAAAGAACCATTTTTTTTTAAAAAAGGTTTTAAAAAACAGCCTAAGAATCAGGCTGCAGATTACTTTCTAGGTTTAATAAACACACACAATTAACCTCTTTATCTTCATAAAATTTCTAATAATCTAATCTAAAATAGTCTCGTGTAGCACTGACTACAAGAAATAATAAACTACTTTTGTGGGGAGGAGTGCTTGGAGGGGTAATAAAAAAAAATAAATCAGAAACACAATTTGAAAAAAAGACTTTCTTTTTCCTTCCAAATTTGGTGAAAGCATATGATGGTGTACAGCTATACTAAGTAAAATTTATAGCACTCCAATCAAAGATAACACTACCTTCAACTAATGCAATGTTTGTTTTTGAGATTATTACAATAAAAGTTACTAATAGTAGTTTCATAGCTTGTTAGCAGTAAAGACAAGGTTGTCATTAAATTTTAAGTGCCTAAAAATTTTAAGTTATAATTTAAATATAGTAGGGTTTATTTTTATAAGGTCTTTGATAATCACTTAAGGAAATAGCCAATTATGTTCCTATCATGAGAGAACTATGACCCATTTTATAGAAAATGCCTAAAAAGATAAATAAAACATTCTTAATTATTTAGTTGACTAGATTAGAATAATGTTATTAAGTATTCTCAGAACATGAAGTGATTAGATAATTAATAACAGTGCATCTCAAATAACAGTTCATACAAGACACTTTTGTAGGTAGGAAAGTTTGGCACAGGAAAATGATTCAAAAGAAAAACAAGAACTGTGAAGTATAGAACAGTCAAAAAAAATTCAATTTAAAGTTTCTCTTCTTTGAGAATATTTCCTTCCTACATTTTGCCCCTATATTCTTTCAGGGTACAAGAACAGAAGATAAATATTGTTTGATTTTATTTTCAGTAGTCAGGATTGAACTCAAGGGTGTTCTATCACTGAGTGACACCCCCAACCCTTTATAAAAATTCTGAGACAGGGTGTCCCTAAGTTACCTTGAACGTGAAATCCTTCTACCTTAGCCTCCTGAGTTGTGGAGATTACAGGAACATGCCACCATGCCAGGCCTTACTTACAACAACTAGAACTTGTCAGCCCTATGGCAAAACCTTACCCTATTTTTTAAATTAGAATTGCTTTTTATTTACAATATAATCATCAAAGCCCATAACTTTAGAACGCATGCACAATGCTGTTACACATAAATTTGACAAACTTGTTAACAAATTGATATCCCTGAAGAATTTTATTTTTTATGGGTGTACTATAATTATACATAATAGTGGGATTCACTGTGACATATTCTCTATGCTCAAAACAATATGGTCAATTTCATTTCCCAGTATTTTACCCTATTTTTTGAAATTAAAATTTTGAAATTCAAGACCAGTGACTATTACTATATCTCACATCAAGCCAGTCTAGACTTTAAGTCAGAATACTTTACCATAACTATAAAACAATAGTAAAGTATCCAACCTGTGGGTATAATTTACTAGCAGTGATTTAAAAATAATATTCCACATGCTCATTCAAAATTAAGTACATTTATGTGTGTATGTGTCTGTATTCCCAATAACTAGCACAGAATCTGACAGTGTCATTTTGCTCAATCTATAATGAATAAATCTTAAACCCTGTATTATATTTCTCACAAAAAATTAAAATTGTCTAAATATCTATGAACAATGGTGATTAAAACTTGACAAAATTTTTTTCAAGTTCATGGTCTTTAAAGATGAAATTAAACTTCTGAAGGACATTTTTAGAAGTTATTTTTCTCTCTGTAGGATAAATGTCAACAAGAGCCAGTCACTGAAGCCTTTAACCCCAGTGACTCAGGAGGATAAGGCATGAAGCTTGCAAGTTCAAGGCCAGCTTGGGCAACCTAAGACCCTGTCTCAAAATTAAAACCAAAAACAACGACAACACAGAAAGGCTGGGGGTGTGGTTCAGTGGTAGAGTACTCCTGGATGCAATCCCCAGTACCAAAAAAATAAATAAGCATATAAAAATAAAAAGTCAGCAAGAGAGATTCTGTTTCCACTTAAAAATCTGTCCTATGCATGTGAGGATCTGGAATATAACCACACATTAAGTGATGGGTATTTTCTTTTTGAAGTATTTTTGTAATTTTAAGCAGTCCCATGCAAATAAATTAAGTAACCTGTAATTAATTTTAAAACAGTTCTTTGAAAAGACAGTTCAAATACTTTCAATGATCAGTAGGTGCAAACAAAATACGTGGAAGTCAACAATACTTTTTCACTGAAAATGCTGCCCTTGGGCCCAAGGACATGATGAAAATTCACTACAGAGGTGATTCTGATAAGCTGGAAAGGAAAACTCAAAAGAAATGACAATTGTTTAAGGACAACAATTTAAATATTTTATTTTTTAAGAAGCTATGCATGAAAAGATTTTCAAAATAAAATGTTAAACAAAAAAACTTCCAAACAAGTGTATATGATTCCATTTAAAAAAAAAATAGGTAGTGCAGGCATTTAGCATGTGCAAAGCTCTGGATTTGAGTTAGACCCCTAATACCACAAAACAAACAAACAAAAACCTAAAACACAGTAGAAGAAATGGTGTGATAGATATCTTGTGTAAACACAAAGAAAAAAAGATTTGAAAAGCTAACAAAATTTAACACTGATATACTTGAGGCTTGTCAATAGGAGCTGCCATTTATTTTTTCCTTTTTGCATTTCTGCTCTTCTGTTATTCTGGTTTTTTTCAACAGAATACACTATTTTTGTATTTTTTTTTAAAGACCATTAGCATCTTTAAGATTAAGTAAGTGAATCTAAGAAGTAGAGACACAAAAATTATTCAAAGTTTGAACCATAAAAGTAAATAATAAACTTTAGCAATATACAGACTTCGGGGAAACCACACAGGCTATATTCCTATTTTCCCATCTCAGACATTCATCCTTTATGATTTCTGTCATATTTAGATGCTCTTAATAATTTAGTCTAAATCAACTCACTTTTAAAAAAATGATACGAATTCAGCCTCATCCTAAGCAATAATATCTATGCAGTCAAAGTTTGTAGTTCAAAGTTATTTTTCCAAACACAATTTAAAATATAGTCATGTGAGCTTAATGATGGGAATACATTCTGAGATCATCATGTTAACATCAGAGAATGTACTCACAAGAATCTAGATGGTAAAGGTCAATCACTCAGTGTGGCCTCTTGATGCAATCAAAAGACAAGGTAAACACAAGATGTATGAAGCTGTCAGAGCAACATAGCATACTGTTTTACGGTAACTTTTTTCTTAATTAGTAGAAGTACCCTCTAAAATAATAAGTATAAAATAGTAAGTATATAAACCAGTAATACATTTATTATCATTATTAAATATCATCTACTATACATAATTGTATGTGCTGTACTCTTATACAACTGGCAACACAGGTTTGTTTATGCTGGTAAAACCACAAACACATAATGCATTGCCATATGACATAATGCATACAATGTCACCAGATGATAGGAATTTTCCGGCTGCATTTATAATTGTATGGGACCACTGTTCTGTATGATTGTATTTAACTATAGTTTACACTCACTACCTAAATCCAAACGATGAGATTTAAACAGGATATCTTGACTAAAATGAATTACAAAACTGATTTCTATTATATCTAAAATCATCTCTTAGGAAACCAGTCTACTCTATAGCCAGTACACATTACATATCAAATCAGTATTTACTAGTATACAAAAAAATCATTTCGAAAAGTAAGAAAGTTGGGCTGGGGATGTAGCTCAGTTGGTAGTGTTTGCCCGTCATGCACAAGGCCCTGGGTTCAATCCCTATGACCACCACAAAAAAAAAAGTAAGAAAATTTCTTAAAGGTTAAAAGTTATACTACTTTATATTAATACTTACATATTAAAAATATTAATGTATGCATTATTCAGAGTTTTCCTAGTTGTCTGACATTTTACATTTTTAACCACATACCAACTCATGCTAGTCAAATCCAGTTGCCTAAATTAATCTGTTAAAAAAATAGTATCAAATGTTTATACAATTTATTTTGTAATAATGGCTTGTAGTCTAACTGGCTGACACCTTCAATAGAATAAATGAAAGAACTGACCCAAGGTGGCATGTTCTGGTCCCTAAAACAGCAGCCCTCAGTGCTCTTCCAGCTGAAATATACAGTAATTTCACTATCCATTCTGCTGCTTTCAAGAGGCAGAGCCATCTATGTGCAACTTAATATAAAAAATGATGAATATCACTAATGAATATGTGCTTGCAAATCAGTAAGTGAAATATTAGAAGTCCAATGGAAAAATAGGCATAGGACATCAAGGCACAGTATACAACTGGAAATTTGTGGAAACACAAATGGAAAATAAAATGTGAAAAAATGTTCAAGGATATCACTAGAAATCAAATAAACATTAACTCAAATTATTTTAACTTTTTCCTTGTGAGTTGGCAAAGATGAGGCTGGGGATATTGGTAGACCACTTGCTTGGCATGAGTGAGACCCTAGGTTTCTTACTTTTTGTGTGTGTGTGCCACTTTTTGTTGCTTTCCTTAATTGTGTAATTTCTATTAATAGAACCAAATAAAAATAGAATATCTTAGTAGCTGAATAGAAATCAACATGTTGAAGAGCAGTTGATACAGCAAGACTGCCCAAGAAAACAAACTATGGAAACTGAAGTTTATCAGCACTTCTGAACCTACTGTACTACACTTTTTTCCTCTTTTTCAGTCTATTTTCTTTCTCCATTCCTTTCCTTATGTCCATTAACCCACATCTATTTTCTTTTATGTTCATCAATCATATCAACTCAATAATCCTTTCACATCTCAGGTAAAGTTACCTTTGATGGTGCCAGCTTAGTAGCTTCCAATAAGATAACCCTGAACACGTCTTCACTTCTTTGCGCATTAAGTTCAAACCTCTTAGACATGGACTCAAGTTCCTTCACAAGCAATCTGACCTTACTTCAATTTTTTTTTTTTTTTACTGGGGATTGAACCCCAGGAGTGCTTTACCACTGAGCAAACTACATCCCCAGTCCTATTTTTTATTTTGAGACAGGGTCTCACTAAGTTGCTGAGGTGGGCCTCAAACTTGTCACTCCTCTTGTCTCAGTTTCCCAAATTGGTGGGATTACAGGCCAGCACCACTGCACCCACCCTAAACTTCAATTTAACAAGACTATTCTATTGTGCGGTGAATAAGCCACCTGTCTTTTTTCCTTATATCTCTTATACTATTTAGATGAACATGCTGTTATGGAAGTAATGTAATATTGGGAAGATGAGGGATAAAGATGAAATAACCACTATGAATAGCCAGTATCTGCCATGTGCTAAAGGAACAGTAGAGACTATGCATTGATGTATATTTTTCCCTATTTCTTTCCCCTTTAATGGCTGTATATTAAATAAAAATATCTTAATACTTGTATTTGTCGAACTACATTTACGCAAGTTCAGACGTATTAATCATTGAAAGTTTAAAGAAACAAAAATACTTCTCTCAATATTGTTTTGTACTCACATATACTTCCAGGTTATTGCACCCCCACTATAGTTTTGCAGCTCATTAGAAATAATTTTACACATCAGTCCTATTCAACTCTTAGGATATTAGGTTAAGGTTAAAAGTACAAAATTTTTGCAACCACAAAGGCCAAGAGTAGCATCCTGAATTCCAGTCCTCTCCTTTCAGTAGCATAACTTTTCAGGCAAATTGTGTGAACTCTCTAAGTTTCTTTTTCCCCTCAGCTGTGAAATGAGGAGAACTACATCATAAGAATGTTGTAAAAATTAAATTGGTGGAAAAAAAAAAACTGCACAGGGCTTCAAACATAGTAAGAATTCCATAAACAGAAATTAGCAATGCAATTATTACTGCTCTAAGCATAAGGCTAATGCCTAGATTATCTGGTACCTTTGTTTTTGGTGATTTTGAAAATCTGGGCACAGGGTAGTGAAACCTGTAGGACATTCTTGTAATACAACTAAATTAGCGGTGTTCACACTTTTTAATCTGTGCCTTATTTTACTCAACTTCTCTAAAAGGCAAATAGAGGAAAAGTGTAATTATTGACCATGAAAAAAGCCAAGTAATACATAAAAGAGATGAAATGATATATGGAATTTACATCAAAATAACCCGAAGAGGGAGCAAGACTGGCCGTGAATTAATAATCACTGAAGATGGGTGAAGCATACATTGAGTTCTTCATATTTTTTACTTAACTTTACAGTTGGAAAATTTTCATATTTTTTAAAAATGCTCAAAGGCCTACTTCTCGAGGGCTTCATGCAATCTCTGGGCATGGTCAGGAAAATACATTGGAAAGTTCTGGGAGGCAAAAAGTGACACTGCAACACAAGCCAGGTGTAGCGGGTTGAACCTCCCAGACAGAACCGCGAGTATGCTCCTCCTCCGGAGTCCGCGAGGCAGGCTCCGCGAGGCCGGGGAAAGAACGCACCAGCCAAGGGAATCGCCGCCTGGCGGCCGGAGGGGAAACTAGGGTTCCCAAGTCCGTCAAGAGGCGGGGGAGGGGCAGGAGACGTGGGAGAGGTGGGTGGGTGAGCGAGTCCCAGCCCTCTAAGCAAGGCGACTTCTCTCAGCTCCGCCGCAGCGCCGGGCCCACCAAGGCTCTCAGCCTCCCTAGCTGTCCAGGACATCACTACCTTCCTTCGGCCCCGGCGCAGACACCCAGCCGGCCTACGGAGCCCGCCCGTCTCCCAGACCCAAGCTCCTACAGTTCCTGCCCTGTTACCGCGGCGTCTCACCGCCGTCAATCCCAAGGCCGCCTCATTTTCCCCCTTGCCAACCGTTTTTCGGAGTCTCCAGACCCACTTACCTCCGCCGCGCGGCAGCCAGCACCTTCTCCGGCTACTCAGGCTTTCAGATTGGCTGTCCCGGGACGTTGCTGTCAATCAGCCAATCCCCGCCCCGAGCCGGGACCAGGATGACCAATTAACTGTTTGCTCCGGCTCGGAGGCGGGCCCAGCGAACGGCGGGCGGAAGGCGTGGCGACCCCCTCAAGCGCCGGAGGCCTCCTTTCCCAGTCAGTGTGCGCACGCGCGGGCCTCCGCGAGGGGCGTGTACTTTCGCGTGGCCTTGGCTTTGTGTCTTCACCGCTCCGCTCTGGGAAGTACTTTTGTTTGTAAACGTCATGCTCTAGGTGTGTAGGAAGACCCACATTCGAAAGGTAGCCGCCAAGTGTGTGTTATGCTGTCTTTATTCTAACCTGTGTTGAGCACTTTTCATCCCATGCTGTGAGGACTTGGTTTCACCTGGCAGCTCTTTACCTTTGAGGACCTCACGTCCGGGGTGTCTTTCTGTTTGGGAGGAGTAGAAGTGCAGGTTTGCTCACAGTGGATGAAGATTTTTACAGTACTGCCTTTAGTTCCAGCGTCTATTTAGTCTGATTCATTGGGGCACGTACTTTTTAAATACCTAATCTTGTCATGAAAATATGATCCTTGCATGTATAATCAGTCATATTCAGCTAGGTAATGTGTGTAGGAGTAATAAAACATTAACATGTAGAAGTCTATCAGTATTTCTTTTTGGCTTTTCAAGAGGCTGCTGCCGATTGGCTGTCTCTCTTACCCTCCCATTGCAGTTGATCCTGGAGGTTGCTGGGCAGATGCTTAATCTCTGAAGTTCTTGCCCTAAGTAGCCCAAGTCCTCCTAACTAGGGAATTCCTTCCTTCAACAAGAACTTTAAATCATTTACTCAACAAGGGCTTATTGGCAGCTTATTATTACAGTACAGATATATTTAAAAAACAAAAATCCTTGAACTATGCGCTGAGTGAGCCTACAGGATAATGGGGAGATAAAAATACAAATTTAATAAATGTGATCAAATGTTATAATGGAAGTACAAAGGGTCCTAGGAGATACGTCTGAGCTTACTGGTGGCTTAAGGAACATTTCAGGAAGTAGTGGGTGCTTGAGTTGAGGCTTACTGAAAAAGCAAGAACTTCTGAGCTGAATGGGGGTTTGGGGAAAATAGTGGTGTTTCTGGCAAAGGTCATTTGTTTCTTCTGAGATACTTCTAGGGTGGGTTTACTGCTAAGTTAATGCACGTGCTTCAGGGCCCTCCCTGACTTATGTCAGCTCTTTCCATGTTCTGAAGGGGGACCTTGGTACTGAGTTCACATGGTCATATGTTGCCTTCTACCTTTTTTTTTTACTGGGGACTGAACCCCAGGACACTTAACCACTGAGTCAGCCCCCCATTTTTTTTTTTCATTTTTATTTTGATACAGAGTCTCATTAAGTTGCTTAGGGCCTCAATAAATTTCCAAGGCTGGCCTCAACTTTTCAATTCTTCTGTTTCAGTTTCCTGAATCTCTGGGATTACAAGCATGTACCACCATGCTCCACTTGTCTTCTACTTTTTAAAAGGAGTGTGTCTGAAAACATCACAAATGAAGTCTGGTTAACACCTGTTTTTTCTTTATAGCTTCCCTTCACTTCCCTTTATCCTGGGTGCTCTGGAATATCCCTGAACATTTTTGGAATCTGGGCCACTTCACCTTAAGTTATTGCTGTCTCTCCTGGTAATGGAATGACTTCTAGGAATTCTAGTCAAGCTGTATGCCATCTCACTCAATGCTGTGATACAAAGGGACTGTCATAGTTGTCTGGCAATAGAAGTATGTAACTGGTGAAGAAAAAAAGAGGATTTGAAATGTGTTAAGCTAGAAGCTAATGTAGGGGAAAATCTTCCAGTCATCACACTTTTAAAATTACAAGCAGGATGCTTTGCCTTTTGTTTTTAATAAACTTGTTTTAGATTTGCAGAAAAATTGGAAAAAGAGTGGAGGGAATTCCTTTGTATCCCTCACCCATTTTCCCCTATTGTTAGCATCTTATTTTACTGGAATACATTTATAAAAGGAAACAACCAGCATTGGTACATTATCATGTACTAAACTGTACACTTTATTTAGATTTTACTAATGTCCTTTTTCTCTTCTAGGATCCTATCCAAGATGCCACATTGCATTTAGTCCTTAGTCTCTAGTTTGTGACAGTTTCTTACTTTTTTCCTGCTTTTTATGACCTTTCATGAACATGACAGATTTGGGTATCTGGTCAGGTAGTTCATAAAATGTCTTATGGTTTGAGTTCACCTGATAATTTGCACATAATTGGACTGTGGTTTTAGGGTTTGAGGACAATACTCTACAGCAAGATGCCTGTCTCATCATGTCATGTCAGAGAGTACATAATATCAGCATAATTTATTAATAATGATGTTAGCCTTGATCATATGGTCATCATAATGTTTGCTAGTTTCCCCACTGTAAAGTGCATTTTTCCCCCTTTACATATTCTTTTTTTTTTTTTTTTTGCAGTGCTGGGGATTGAACCCAGGGCCTTGTGCTTGCAAGGCAAGCACTCTACCAACTGAGCTATGTCCCCAGCCCCTCCTTTCCATATTCTTGCCCTTAACAGCAAGTCACTAAATCCTGACTACTGTGAAGGGAAGTATAGGATTAAGCTTCAAACTCCTGAAGGTTAATATCTATACATTATGTGGGATTCTTCCATAAGGAAGATTTGTCTCTTCTCCCCATTTATTTATTCTCAGTTATATAAATTCTTATACATTTATTTATATGTCATTTTATATTTATACTATGATTTTTATTTCTTTGCTCAGATTGTTCCAGATTTGGCTACTGGAAACTCTTTTAGGTTGTCTCTTGTGTCCTTTTATTCTTTTGATTACCTCCTGTTTTTCTAGATCTACAAGATGCTCCAGGCTCATACTGTATATTTCCTGCCCCAGTGCTAGAATCAGCCATTTTTCCAAGGAACCCTGGAATGGTCTTTAGAACCAAGATCTCAGTACTGAGTATACTCTTTGCTACTAGAGTATCTTTGAATTTAGCCTCTGTTAGAGATGGTAAATATGTTACCACCATGTTTTTCTTTAATTCTTTGTTTACATATCTGTGATAGGCAGCCTATAAGGTGTCCCTAGTGAGCCTTACCTCTTTATAGTCACACTTTTGTGTGATCCCTCTTTTTGAGCATAGACTAGACCTAGTGACTTACTTCTAATGACTTGAATATAGCAAGAGTGAAAGGATATAATTTATTAAGTTACAAAAGGACTGTGGCTTCCATCTTGTTTCCTTGCTTTTGGTTTCTCCTTTCCTTGCTCTGAGGGAAACCAGTGACATCCTGCGAGCTGCTCTAAGGAGAGGCCCACATGGCAAGAAACTGAGGGAGGCCTCTGGTCAACGGAGTAATGGATCTCCATTCATCAGCCTGTAGGAAACTAAATCCTGCTAAAAGCCATGGAACTTGAGCTTGGAAAGAGATCCTGTCTCTCTGGAGTCTTGAACTGACAGGAGTCCCAGCTGACAATTTGATTGCAGCCTTGTGAGAGAGGCATAGACACTCAGCTAAGCTTCATATGGATTTCTGATGCACAGAAACTAAGAGAAAATAATTGAATATTGTGTTGAACTGATAAGTTGTGTAGCAATTTGTTAGGAAGCAATAGATAACTAATACAATTTTGGTCTCTTCCACAAGATCATTGGAGCTATTTAAAATATGTATGCCCAAATTATTAAACATGTGTATTCCAAGTCCCTACTTAGAATCTTAGGTAATTGTTCTGCATAGCTAAGTTTATAAACAAATATAGACAGATACAGGGCAATTCATTTGGGGATATTAGAAAAATGTTTTTAATGTATTTGATGCTGGAGTTTTTGACCCTGATTAATGATTTAGGTTTCTTAGCAGAATTAAAAATAACTGAAACTTTACCTACTATTTGGAGTATTTACTGAATAGAGGGAATAAGAACCAGAGCTCTCTAACATACTGTGTGGCCTTGAAAAAGTTTCTTGACTTTTTTATACCTTCAGATTCCCAGGAAAATAAAAGACTGTAATGCCACATTTAGGGAAAGGGATTTATTCATTTTTAGGTATATTGGGCAATAGAAAGTGATCAAACTTTCCTTCCATGTAGATAGAGATTTAATGGAAGATCAGATTCCCTCTAATCCATATTGGTAGATAGTGATGCTATATTTTTTTGTAGAAAGAAAGAATGTGGACTTTGGAGTCAGATAGACCCATGTTCAAAATATGCCCATGCTGCTGGCCATCTGTTTGCTCTTGGTCCAGACAGCCTCCCTGGGTCTCATTTTCTTGACCTGCACAGTGAACTATCTCAAAGTATTCTTGAGAACCTATTGTGTAACATTTGACAAATGCCAAGGACAATTCCAGGCTTGTCAGTATTATCACCATGAAGGATATATAAGCAACTTGTCTGGTTTTGATCCACTGGTTAGTAAAGTAGGGAACAGACAAATGTCCACAACAACCTGTTTCTCATAGTTAGTTTAATAGCAACCTCATTTGATGGAGAGAGGTTGGATAATATTCAAGTCTTATGTGTTATCTTAAATTAAAGCCCTTTCCCTCAAGTTCTGTCTCCGCCCCCCCAAGTTGGAATGCCTCTCTATAAAAAATATAACACACTGAAATGGGGCTAGAGTTCCGACATTAGAATCCAGGAAAAACTTGATAGTAAATTACCATTGTGTGGAGCGATGGAGTGCTCACAGAGGTTTTAAGACAAATTGAGGATGAATGTGTCTGGGAGAGGAAGTACTGTTCTGTCCAGTTTGGGCTAATTGGGCAAACCAACATCATCTCACTGGAGATGAAAGTCACAGATGTAGACAGTGCCCATTGACTGTAAAACTTCTTTAATCACAATTATAGGTAGAAATTATTGAAATGATAATGTTTTAATATACTTTAGTCATGTAAAGCTCAATGAAAAGAATATTTTTACTGTGCCCAGTGACAAATTGTTGAGCAATTTCAATTTTGTCATAATTTTGGTTGCTCTAATCCTTTGGTTTTTCTAAAAAGAATATTTATTCTCAGATTGGTATATGAAATGACAGAATCTAAGTTCTGTATTCAAATGAATAAAACAGACCACACAACCTTTCAGCAATTATAGCATTTTTATTATAAATCCAGCCCTTAATCTGTGCACAGTGGCCCATGCCCGTAATCCCAGAGACTGGGGAGGCTGAGGAAGGAGAGTCACGAGTTTGAGGCCAGCCTCAGCAACTAAGCAACTTAGTGAGACCCTGTCTCAAAATAAAAAGTAAAAAAGGGCTGGGGATGTGGCTCAGTGGTTAAGTGCCTCTGGATTCAATCCCCAGTATCCAAAAGTAAATAAATAAATACATGAATAAATAAATCCAGCCTTTGGAATTTATTTGACCTACAGAGCTCTTTTTATTTTTGTTTTTAAAAGGAATCCTCTTTATCCATCAGCCAGCTTATAGCTATATTTCCTAACTCAAGCTTTCCCTTCCTCTCATTTTTCCTTTCCTTCCTCTTTTCTGTTCTGGGGATGGAACCCAGGAGCAAAATACCACCAAGCTACATACCCAAACCTTTTTATTTTTTGAAACAGGGTTCTCGTTAAATTGCTGAGGCTGGCCTCAAACTTTGCCATCTTCCTGCCTCAGCATCCTGAGTCACTGGGATTACAGGTGAGTGCCACCACGCCTGGCTCCTCCTGTTATTCTTTTGAAACACATCTCAGGTAGGTCATTCCATCCATAAGTATTTCACTGTATATCACTAAAAAATAAGTAATCTTTTAAGAATGTAACTATAATACCATTATTAAATCTAAAACATTAATTAGTTCTTAATATCAAATAAGTGCTCAAATTTACCTGGATTGTCTTTTTGTTTTTTTTACTGTCTAGTTGGTTTATTTGAATCTGCTTCCAAAAAGAGTCAAATGTGGGTATGTCTCTTAAATCTATTTCAATTTGTTTGTTTTATTTAAGAAACAGCTGCCAAGTGCAAGCCTGTAATTCCAGTGACCAGGGAGGCTGAGGCAGGAGGATCACAAGTTCAAGGCCAACCTTAGCAACTAGCGATACTCTAAACAACTTAGCAAGATTCTGTCTCAAAATAAAGGAAAGTGCTGAGGATGTAGTTCATTGGTAAAGTACCCCTGGGTTCAGTCCCTAGTACTAAAAAAAAAAAAAAAAAAAAAAAAAAAAGGAAGGAAGAGAAAAGAAAAAAGAAGAAAAGGAGAAGGAGAGGGAAGAGGAGACTTGCAATGGAACCACTAACCCACTTTTCTGCCTTATAACCTAACTCATAGTTTATTGATTTATTTTTTTTTTTGTACCAGAGGTTGAACCCCAGAGGTGCTTAACCACTGAACCACATACCCAGCCTTTTTTATATTTTCTTTTGAGACAGGGTCTCACTGAATTGCTTAGGGCCTTGCTATGTTGCTGAGGCTGGCCTTGAATTTGTGATCATCGTGCATCAGCCTCTCCATTTCCTGGGATAACAAGCAAGTACCACTGTACCTGGCTCCTTTTTATTTTTTGTTTTGAGACAGAGTCTCACTAAGTTGCCCAGGCTGGCCTTGAACTTGTAATCCCTCTACCTCAGCCTCCCAAATTCCTGGGGATTACAGGGTGTGCCACTACAGGTGCTTTAGATTTTTTAGGTCACAATTATTGGGTCAAAAGAATATTTTTAAGAATAGGTTTTGTGTGGTTGCTGTCTAAAGTGCAACATTTTGCAGAAATATATGAAGAGTCCTTTATCAGAAACATTGTGTCATTTTGATTTTCACCAGTCTGATCAGAATTAAGTGATTATTCACGATTATGTTAATTGGTATTCCCTTATTACAAGTGAGTTTATATGTCTTTTCAGTTTATAGACCACATGAATTTCCTCTTTATTAAATGCCTATTTATGTTCTTTGCCCAATTTCTATAGAATTGCTTACACTCTGCTCTTCATTAATCTCTGTATGTTCACTAGGTTGCACATTTACCCCCAAACTTTTTGTGTATCAATATCACTTGTATATTTTTTATCATAGTAAAAATTGCTTTTTCTTTGGTAGTATTGGGGCTTGAACCCCAGGGCCTTGAGCTTGCTAGGCAAGCACTTTTGTCACTGAGCTGTACCCCTGGATTCCAAAATTGCTCTTTATGCCTGCCTTGCATGCTCGAGGCCCGGGTTCGAGTCCCCAGCGCTGTGGGATTGCGGAAATAACAAACAAAATTGCTCTTTAAAACAAGTCAAATATGTTATTTTTTTAACTTCTCAGTTCCTGGTCTTGTTTAAGTTTCTCCCTATATTTAGGTCATATATGTAGTCTCCAAGATTTGAGTTTTGAATACATCTGGAATTAATCTTTTAGTAAATAATGTAATATATGGGTCTGATTTTATTTTTATTCAAACGGATAGCAAGAGCGTCCATTCATAATTATTTGTCATCCTTTAAAAATTTATCTTCTGTCATGTTTTAGAATCTACATTTTATAGTACATGTCTAAAATTTATGAATAAATTTTAAGCTGAGAAGGATCGCTCCATCAAAAAGTTTCAGAAAACACTCCTTAGACTGTGTTCCTTAGACTGTTAACTTTTTAGAGGGCAAGGATTATGTTCTTCCATATCTTTGAATCCAAGCTAAGACTATTTCTTAGGTGTTCAAAAAATGACTGCCAAATAATCAAATTAATAAAACAGCCACTATCTGAATCATGTGTTTTAAGCAACACAGCTATTGGGAAACTTGACATTCCAGCTGTGTCCTGTGGTAAGATACCCAAGGCTAAGAACAAGCAATGACTCATAGTGGTAAGTAATATAACTTCCTTGGTGTCAAGTTCAGACACTTTTTTAGTATGGGAATGTGAATTCTTAAAACCTTGAAAGATTTCCCTGAGGCTTGTAATCCATAGGTGCTTAGGAAACTGGTGATTATTTTTTGTGGATGTATCTTGTGCTTTTTAATGCTAGTCATTTTTTCTTTATAATGGCAGTTTGCAAGAATTAGTCTCAACACTTTAATGGCAGAAGAATGATTATATTTAATTTTAGACTGTAGGAACTTCCAAAAGACAAAGACTGTGGAACTTATATTCTGGACAGTGTCAAAATCTCTACCATTAATTACTAGTTGGGAAAATGCCATATGGCTTTTCCCTTCCTAATATAAAAATAAACAGCAAGTTTAATTTCCTGGGCTATTGAGTTGTTTTTGATAACAATACTGAACAAAACTTCATTTACTTAACCAGATGGGTTATGTTTAACCTGGCTGTGCTCTTTGGACTTATTATTATTTGCTTTTTTTTTTTTTTTTTCAATTTTCTGTATTCACAACTCCCCCAATTTCTTTTTTAAATTTCAGCAATTGATTGTTACAAATTAGGATGGTGTTCCTACCCTTAGACATTATGCATCATCTTTTTTTTTTTTTTAATAATTTAGACTCAGTGCTCACCCCACCCCACTCCAATTCCCTCTTATGACTTTGGGGAAAAGAAACCAAACCAGACTTTTTTTTTTGTCGGGGGGAGGTATCAGGGATTGAACCCAGAGGTGCTTAACTACTGATCCACATCCCCAGCCCTTTTAAAGTTTTATTTTGAGATAGGGTCTCCCTAAGTTGCTGAGGCTGACTTTGCACTTTCAATCCTCCCTGCCTCAGCCTCCAGACTGGGGTTACAGGAGTGCGCCACCACAGCCGGCCAGGGTTGTTTTTGCTATAGGTCAAATGATGTGAAAAAGACCAGTACAGCTTTATTTTGCTCCTATTTAATTCTTGAATTTATTGCAAGAGGATAATCAAGAACACGGAACACATGGTAGAAGTAACCATTTGGTTTTTCAATTTCCTTACAAAGTTCAGGAGATATTAGCCCATGAGAGCCCTCTCAAATATTAGGTACATAGTAGAATAAAATTGTAAGAGGGAATCCAAAATCCGGCTACTGGTTTTCTGAGTGCAATACACGCATTATCGTCAATGACTGGCCTGTGGAATTTAAAATTACTTACAGAAATACTTTTTTTTTTTTTTTTTTTTTTTTTCAGTGCTGGGGACTTGAACCCAGGGCCTTGGGCTTGCGAGGCAAGCACTCTACCAACTGAGCTATATCCCCAGCCCGAGAAATACCTTATAAAAAAATCCATACCTAAACAAAACAAAACTTTCGGTGACTGCTATCAATAAAACGGGTACATAAACCTTTACTTTGATAAATGTAAGGCAGTAATAATTTTTAGAAAACACAACTTTATGACAAATGAGAAAATTCGGATAAGTCCCTTAGAAGAAAAAAAGACTCATTTAAAAAAAATTATTATTTCAAGCAAACAACTGTACTTTGCAGTCTTAGTTCTGCTAGGAGGACTGAACATCTAGATGATGTCCAAGGAACGCTTAACGTTCACAGTTAAAATAAAAATTTAATGATTATGAATAAAGATTCACAGAAGCAAATAAAATACGAAATTGCTGTTTTCGAACTGAAATAAATGCTTAAGAAGGAACGCTCAACTTGAATTTCTGAACACTTAAGCAGAGAAGCCTTTCTACCGCCGGAACGCTGGGAGTTGTAGTCAGGAAAGTAGGAAGTCTTCTCATCGGAATCGAATTTCTTTGATTAGTGCTCGAAGGACGGGAGATCGTTAGGTTCAATCCAGTGTTGTGGGTGCTCATTGGACCTGTCCATTGAATACTTAGTGCATTTCCCTAGTCCGCCAGTGAACGATTTGCTGTAAGACGGCCTTCGTTGATTGGATATTTCTTCACGTTGAACTCATTACCAGCCAATGGGAGGGCAGAGCCGGCGGAGGTGACAGGGTCACTCGGGGAGAGTCTGCAGAGCCTTCCCCGCCAGCGCCTTCGCTCTTTGACTCCTTGAGTTAGTCCGGTTGGTTGCGAGTGCAGAAGCCGCGACTGCGAACCGAGGGGTTCGCTCTGCTCTACCTGGGTATTTCTACCTCATCTGTAGCTGTGACCCTGATGGTGCGGCAGACTCTGGACTCCTAAAGCTCTAGAGCGGTACGTAGGGTCCAGGGGCGGCAACAAAGCAGTGGAGTGGGAAGGCCGCGAAAGCGGCCCCTGCACCGAGGCAGGGAATCGACCTGGGCGGGGGCGTCAGCCTGCTTTCCGGTCAGGATCCTGCCGTTCGTCCTAGTGAGGAGCTTTGAAAGGCCCTGCTCGCGTGTACCCTATGAAAGTGTTAGCTGCTTCTCCGTCTTCCCCACATCCAACTTTTATTAATCCTAGCGTTATTAGTAATGGGTGTCGTCTCGTGTCTTCATCTCTTCAGTTTGTTCTTAGGTGACTTTCTTTTAGTTTCGTTCACCTGCTTGTCTCCGAAGAGCGCAAGGACATGCTTGTGTTTGACCTAATTCAAGAGACACCGGTGTTCACATCTGTGTATTTTAAAAAACTTCTTGGAGATTGTGCTCTTAGCAACTCCTTTCCTGATTCTGTCCCAACACTCCATAGAGGTCTCCACCGGACCAAGTGTTGTGTCTGTTTGGTAATTGCCAGCATTCAGTTTTACTATCTTGGGTTCTTGTTTTCTTTGATCCTGGTACTCGTTCAAGATTGTTATGTGAGGATGCTGAGGTGCAAAGAAGGTAACTCCTTAAAGACTTAGTTGCTAGAAAGGAGAAAACCAAATCTGATCTTAAGACTTGTTATTTTTCTTAAACTCGCTAGTTCAATAAGAAATTCTTTTGTGTATCCTCTACAGCATATGAGAGCTAAGTATTTCTGTGAGTTGAGTAGTGACTCCTGGCTGAAAGAAAAGAAAATCTTTCAGGCCATTGCCCATTTACAGGTGTTTCACGTTGTATCTAGCTCCTTGTTTTTAGAGTGTGGCTTCCTGACAAGTAGCCTAAGCCTCATCTGGAAGCATGCTGGAAATGCAGAATCTCAGGCCCTGCTCCACCTACTAAATCAGAGTTTGCTTTTAAACAAGATCCTTTAGGTGATCAGTGCTTATTTTAAATTTAGGGAGCATTCATTGTGTCCTAATGATTTGTCCAAATCTAACTAAGAACAAAAGAAAAAATAAGGGTATACAGTATATCCTCTTGTGATAAAACTGGAATGTAGAAAGAAAAGGGAAAAGTTTTTTTCACAATTTTATCATTTCCTAGTGAGGCTATGATTTTTTAAAGTATGTCTGTATTGTCAGTTTTAGCTTAGCAGCCAAAAATCTTAAAATAGGCATGAATATTTAAACTGTGATTCAGAACTATCCTGTAAGACATCAGGTGCTGATTTAAAAAGGATAAAGCAAACTGAGACATAAGAAATGTTAAATACTACCACTGACTATTAAAATTTCAAGAACCTTCTGTTTACCTACATACAATCTGTGCACAGACTAGCTCCTCACCATAATTCACCCCCAATTGTGTTCAATTTATTAAGAACTTTCAAATAGTTTCTTCAGAAAAAAGGGGTAAAATTACCTCTGTTGGTGGTTTTTCCAGTTTATTAATTTGATTTTCTGATGATAAAACTGAAACCCAGTCTCAAATTCACATAATTTTAATTGATCAATAATTTAAGAAAGGTTCTTGGATTTTGGTATTCAGGGGTTTATTCAGATGTTCATAACTGTAATAATAAAAATTCATTTATATACCAACATAAAATTTTAGTCTTATGCCAGAAATTACCTGGTTTGTTTATTAAAATAAGTCTTGGATTGGGGAGTGAAGTGGATCAAATTATGTTTTTATGTATGCCACAATGAAACCCACAATTGATGAATGTTAAATTCATCAATAAAAACATAAAAAGAACACCAAAGGGGGGAAAATAGTCTTGAGCCCCACCTACAAAGATTCCTACTTAGATCTGTGTTAGGGCCTAGGAATTTGCATTTTACATCAATAATGTCAGTTTATTTTGATGTAGGCCATCCAGGTCCACACTTCTTGGCATCAGTGTTTTTGATAAAAACAAAACTTTATAGAAAACAAATTTACTTGCTCCTGAGCCTAATGCCCATTGTGGAAGAAGGTAGGGAAGTTTTTTCTGTTTTGTTTTTTAACTTACATTATGGTTGTCTGGCTACTGTGATATTGCTCATATCAGCATGTCAGTTTATTTAAAAATTATTTTGAAGTCTGCCAAGTTGGGATTAGAAAGGGTAGGATAAAATTAATCCTGAAATATTATTTAAAACCGTATATTTTTTTCCTAGCCTTGAAGACAATCACTTCTGTTGGGCTGAGGCACAAGCAAGATGGTTTTTGGGCTTCTTGATTTACAGCCTTCTTTGAGTCTTTCATTTTCCCCAGAGGTTTATCTTTTGTAGACTCAGTATGCAGGGTTTTTGTTTTAGATAAAGGAAACAAAAATAAAAGCTATCAACTGGCCACTTTTCTCTGAGGCACTTGTTTCAGGCCCAGAAATGTTGTAAGAGGAAGAAAAGCACTGGCGATGTTACAGTTTAAGAAAGTATAGTAAAGGTTACAAGTTTGAACTGTAAAGTTCTTATTCATTGTAACTTCATTGTTAAAGTATGTATTACTAAAAAGGGATTTATTAGAATATCAGTGGTGACATATGTTCTTTAAACATTGTGCACACGTAAATAACTTGCTTCCATTATTCAACTTATGTTATTTTTCTCAAACTGAAATTGCTAATTCTTAATGTTTCTGCAGTTTAGATTCATTTGTTTCTTTCTAAAGATGTTGTTATCCTGGTTATTTAATAAGTACTGTACTATACCTCAGCATCCTAGAACTAATTTTGCAAACGTTTTCTACAGAATTTAAGGAGATTTTATTCATGTGCATGGCATAGAAGATGAATTCTTCCTCCTCCACCATGAATGAAGAACCTGATGCTCTATCAGTAGTTAACCAGCTACGAGATTTGGCAGCAGATCCATTAAATAGAAGAGCCATTGTTCAAGATCAGGGATGTTTGCCTGGCCTTATTTTATTTATGGACCACCCAAACCCCCCTGTTGTCCACTCAGCTTTACTTGTAAGTATTTTCAGTCTCACTGTATTCATTTTGGAACTAAGGAGAATTTGAAAAGGTATTAAATGAAATGGTAAAAAATTAAAAGACTAAGGCAAATAATAGTTCATATTTCTGTACATATAAACATATAGAAACTGTGTATAGTCCTTTTCCACAAATGGTACATCGTTTTTTACTTTTTAACACAAGTTAAATGTATGCATACTACATACATGAAATGTTCTACAACTTCCTGTTTTTCAGTTAACAAGATATCTGTGTGTGTGTGTGGTGCTTTACCACTGAGCTGTGTCCCCAGTCTCTTTTATTTTTTTATTTTGAGACAAGGTCTCACTAAGTTGCTGAGACCAGCTTTGAACCTGTGATCCTCCTACCTCAGCCTCCCAAGCCACTGGGATTACAAGCATATGCTACTGTGTCCAGCCCCAGCCCTCTTTTTTTTTTAAAGACAGAATCTTACTATGTTGTTGAGGCTGGCCTCAAACTTAAGATCATTCTGCCTCAGCCTCCTGAGCTGCAGGGATTATAGGCATGCACCACCATACCTGGCTTGTTTTTAAGATAGGTCTCTCTGTGTTACCGAGGCTGGGCTGGAATTTCTGAGTTCAAGTGATCCCCCTCCTTCTATCTCCAGAGTATTTGAGACTTTAGTCATGTGCCACCATGTTGAGCTCATAACCAATTTACTTTTTTTATTTGTAATGTTGGGTCTTGAATCTAGGACCTCACGCATACTGAGCATGTACTCTACCACTAACCTATATTCCCAGCCTATTAGTTAATAAGAAATCTTGAGCATTGTATCATATCAGTGTAGATAGATTCTCAAATTAAAAGGTCACTTTTTGGGAAGGGGAGCAATGCTGGAGATTGAATTCAGGGACTTATGCCTGCTAAACACATACCCTACCACTGAGATGCACCCTCAAGCCCAAAAAAGAATTTACTCTTTTGATTTTTATTTCATGTATTTATAGAATATAAATCATATTCCATTATACAGTTTGCATATTTAAAGTCTACAATTCAGTGACTTTTAGCACATTCACCTAGTTGTGCAACCATTACCACAGTCAGTTTTAGAGCATTTTTTTTCACCTCAGAGAGAAACTATACTTTTTACATTTTACTCCCCAGGCCTCTCCCTTTATCCCTTGGAAACCTCTAATCTACTTTCTCTTTGTTTATGTTTGCCTATTCTGGCAATAGATTTTTCATATAAATAGAATCATATACTATGTGGCTGTTTGTGAATGGCTTCTTTCACTTAACATAATGTTTTTGAGGTTTATCCATACGGCAGCATGTATCAGTATTTCATTTATTTTTATGGCTGAATAGTATCCCATTGTATGGATTTGTCATATTTTGTTTATCCATTCATAAGTTGATAGACATGGCACTTGTTATTTTGATATGAGAAGGAAAGGTAAGGAAAAGAGAAAATTATGCAGGATCATAGATAATAGTGCAAAAAGAATATCCGTGTTATAAGAAATATGGGGGTTCGAAAAACATGTGAAAGAAACACACAAGGGAGTGGACAAATCCAGAATGTGATAATTTCTTGAAGACAGATCATCTAGTTCCTTGAACAGTAACTGGCATTAAAAAGAAAGGTCGCTAGAGGGATGTTAGTAACTATTGTCGATTAAACAACATGAAGGTGACTTACTAACCAAGTGTAATATGTGGATACGATTGAATCCTAATTTTAACAAGTCAACCATAAACAAGTTTTAAATAGCTGGAAATGAATATGGATCAGATAGTACATGCTATTGAAATTTATTAACTCTGTGGGGGATTAAAATTGTATTATCATAAAGTATTTTCTTAGGGATCTGTTGAAATCTTTACAAATGAGGTGATGTGTTCTGCCTTTGCTATAAAACACCATTGTGGTTATGAGCAGGGAAGACTAATGAAACAACATTGCCAAATGGTTGATAATTATTGAAGCTGGACACACATTTTCTCTACTTTTGTGTTCTCTAAAATATTTATAACAAAATGTTTCAAAGCAAATTAATAGAAATTTTACCATTTTTTACTTAAGAGCCCATGATAAAGTCCACATTTAATATAATTTTACAAGTTTGTACTAGGAAATATGCTTTTCTTTTTAGAAAATCAAACTGTATGTTATGAGTTTCCTATTTGCCTTCACAAAATTACGTTTCATGGGCAAAACTGACATTAATATATAAGAGTTAACAGTAGTAACAAACAGGAAAAATTGCATGACTACTATTTGAGGACCTATATCAATAAGAAATACAGTAAGAATGAGAGGAGAGAGTGTGTTGGTTCCTCTAGGTAGGGACTTTGACTGAAGGAAGGAAGTTTGTTGTTATTTTGTTTGTTTTAATTTTTTATTTTGAGACAGTCTCAAGTTGCCTAAGCTGGCCTTGAACTGTCCTTCAGTCAGTCTTCCAAGTTGCTGGGATTACAGGTGTGCATTACTATTCCCAGCTGGTTTGTTTTGTTTTAATAGACTAGACTTGAACATATCTAAATTCAGAAGGTAGGGGTTGCTAGAGCAGGAAAATTTTGAGAAGAAGGATTTCCTAATTAAAGAAAATGGGAAAGGTTGCCCAGGAGTGTTGAGGTACGAATTAGTTTTGGTAGCATTGGATTGATATGAAGTTTAAGAGTTGATTATAAAACTCCTTTCTCTATGGCTTCAGGTCTGATAAAGGTCCTAAGAATCAAATAGTCAGTTCATTATTGATACTTGGATGGGTAAGTTGGACAAAATGACTATACAAGGAAATTTAGGATCTTGGTACCAGAGTGGTTAAAATGATAGACTGAATAGTAAGGTAAGTAAAGTCATACAAGGATGGAACTAAGGAGAAGGAACAGGGATTGGTAGGCAAGAGTTCCCAATATGATTGACAAATAGGTATGGTGTTTTTCTAATTCTCTTATTGTAGTAGTTGGCTTATTTTACTATATACCCTTTTCTTTTTATTTTAGTTTGTTTAATGGTTACTGTAGGTTTTACAGTATGCACTTTTACTTACTTTGTATTTGTGGTATTAGGTATTGAACCCCGAGGCCCTCTACCAATGAATTATGTCCCCAGTCCTTTTTATTTTGAGTCAGGGTCTGGCTAAGTTGCGCAGGCTGACCTCAAACTTGCAATTCTTCTGCCTCAGCATTCCTAGTCTCTGGGATTATGTGTGTGTACTGACTCACCTGACTCAGTCTACCTTTAAATAAAGCATATGTTTTATGTATAGTATAAGAATCACAAGACAACGTATTTCCTTTTCTTTCCTCCATCCTTGATGCTGTTTTTGTCATACATTTGACTTCTATGTTTATTTAAACGCCTACAGTATATATGGATGTGTGTGTGTATGTTTGAATGTGTATTTATTTATTTTTTCTTTCTTTTTTTTTTTTTTTTTTTTTGCAGTGCTGGGGATCGAACTCAGGGCCTTGTGCTTGCAAGGCAAGCACTCTACCGACTGAGCTATCTCCCCAACCCTCTTTTTCTTTTTTTTTAAACTTTAAACAGTCAATTATCTTCTAAAGAGATTTTAAAATTCTTTCATATTTATCCACATCTTTATCATTTCTGGTATTCTTCATTTTTTAATATAGATTCAGATTTATACTGGTGTCTTCTCTCCTGTCTGAAGAACCTCCTTTAACACTTCTTTGCTAGTGATTTGTTTTCCTATACTTGATAAAGGATGTTGTGTTGCTGCACTGTCTTCTGGCTTATTATGTTTTCTAATAAGAAAACTACTGTAATTCTTCTCTGTTTCTATCTATATAATTCCTTTTTCTGGCTTCATCTGAGTTTGTATTACTGATTTTTAGCAAATGATCATGATGTGCTTGTGTGTGTGTGTGTGTGTGTGTGTGTGTGTGTGTGTCCCAACCCTTTTTTTTTTTTTTTTTTTTTTTAATTTAGAGACAGGGTCTCACTGAGTTGCTTAGGGCCTCACTAAGTTGCTGAAACTGGCCTTAAACTTGCAGTCCTCCTGTTTCAGACTCCTGCGCTGCTGGTATTACAGGCATGTGCCACCACACCCAGCCCTGATGTACTTGATACAGATTTTGTGTGTGTGTGTGTGTGTGTGTGTGTTTATATGTTTGTTGTTTTGATTGGACTTTGTTGGGCTTCTTGGATCTGTGAGTTATAGTTATGAGATTTGGGAAGTTGTCATGCATTATTTTTTTCAAAAGTGTTTTTCTGTGTCCTTCCTTGAATTTATCTCCCAGGATCCCAGTTAATATGTATGTTGATTACTGTGTTGTCCCACAGGACACTGTTGTACCACTTCTTTTTATTTATTTCATGTAGATCTTTTTAAATTTTTTTCCTTCCTCTCTGCACTTCATTTTGGGTAGTTTTATTAATACATTTTAAAGTTCACTGATTTTTTTTTTCCCCATAAATTTCAAACTGCTAATAATCTGTCTGGTATGCTTTTCTTTTCAGATTTAATGTTTTTGTCCTCTAGAAGTTAGCTGTGAATCCTCTTAATATCTTCCATCTCTCTTCTCACCATGTTTGTGTTTTCCTGCTCATCCTTGAACATAGGGAGCATATTGATAATAACTATTCTGATGTCTTTATCTCCTAATTCCATCATTTCTGATATATTTTGTTTTGTTTCTGTTGATTCCTTTTTTTCTCTCCTCTCTTGTTTATGGGTCATATTTTCCTGCATCTTTTCATGCCTAATGATTTCTAATCAAATGCTAGACATTAAAAATTTTATGGTTTTGGGTATTTGGATTCTTTTGATAGCCCTGTAAATATTCTTGAACTTTGTTCTGGGTTGCTGTTAATTTACCTGGGACTGGTTTGATTCTTTGAAGATTTGCCTTGAGCTTTGTTAGAGTAGCTCCATAAAAGAGTTTTATTTTGTAGTATTCTGCACTGCTTAGATGAGGCTCTTCTGAGTCTGATGTCTCAGGCTATGGTGAACTCTCTATACTTATGGAGGTAAATAATATTCCAAACTCTTCCCAGCCAATTGGGAGGTCCAGAAATTGTTTTCCCTACTTCTGGTGACTGTGTTTCCTTTTACCCCAGGCATGTGCATATCAGTATCCAACTGAAGATTCTTGGGCACCTCCTGTAGATCTCTGTAACTCTTCTTGCAGTACAAATCCTTCCTACATGTTATTCTGCTCTGCAAATTCTAGCAACCTCTTCAAGTCTGATCTCTGTCTTCCAAACTCAGAAAGACCACTAGGCTTCTCTTGGCTTACCCTTCTTTGTGCTGTAGTCTAGAAACTATCTCCAAAGCAGGAAAATGGAGCAATTGTAGGGCCTGCTTCATTATTTCTCTTTTCTTAGGGATTACATTCCTGTTCTACCTCTTGACCAGTGTCTGAACAAAGTGGTCCTGTTTTTTAATTTTTAATATAGAGAGAGCAGTTCCCATTGCATTTAAACCTTTTGGGGATAAGTTTGAAGTCATGGAAGGAGTATTTGCAGAAGGGAAAAGAAGTTGTTAAGTTTGTGATCTCATAGATTGCATGTTTTTTGTTAAGACCAGGCACTTTGGAAATGGAAAGCAAAGGACAACTGTAAATGTGAAAGGTCAGTGGGTGGAGATAGCAGAATTTTGGATAGCATAGTCCATAAAGATACTCCCATGAGAATCAGGTACCACCCATGAGAATTAGGTACCAGAGTCTTTGGTGAATGATGAGTGACTAGGAGGTCTATAGATGACAGAGAATGGCTAAATGAGATGCTTTATATGTAAAGGAGAAATGCTAAATGAGAAGTAGTGTGTGAAGGGAAATATTTGTAAAAATGTACTTTAAATTTTATCCTTAATAAGGATAAAAACACCCTTGAAAAATCAGTTGAACTCACAAAATAGAAAATTTGTGAGCTTTAGTTCATCTTTTGTTTTTCACTTTAAATATGAATTGTAGTAAAACTATAATCAGTTCATATCATAAAGATGATTATATGTTTTGTCCCCCTTGGCAATTATTTTTAATTCGTAAAAAGCATCTAGAAAAATAATGGCTATTGGGACTACTACTTGAGACTAATAAGTAGAATATAGTTTCTTATGTCCTTGTCAAGATGAAGTGGAAAAATTAAAACCAGAACAACTTGATTTTGACCTTGCAGATAAGCTAGGAAGTTTTATTTCAAAGAACATTTAGCTACCATAGAGGATCATTTCAAGGACTATATCACTCTTAAAGTTTCTAAACACTCCAAAACCAATTGATTCTAAAAATTAAAACCTTATTTTCTCTTTTTTCTTGGCAGTAAATTAGTAGGGATTTTAATTTTAAACAACCTGGACCTGTGAATAACCTATTGCTGTTGCTGCTGTAGGCTCTTCGATACTTGGCGGAATGTCGTGCCAACAGAGAAAAGATGAAAGGAGAACTGGGTATGATGTTAAGCTTGCAAAATGTTATACAGAAGTAAGTACAATATATGGTGTCCCCTTATGTATTAGAAAAATGGATCTTCTTAAATAGTTAATATATAATTCATTGACATTATTTTCTGTTTTTATTCATTTAGTTATTTTATTTGAAATTTTATAAAGGTATACTTTTTTAGGTACTATGTCCAAACTCATGTTGATGGTTAATTTTATGGTATTGATAAACATTGATAGTAACAATAATCCATATGAAAATGTTTGATTTTATTTAAAATGTAGGACAACACTACTTACAAATAATTTTTAAGAAGAAAAAAATCCTGTATTATATGACATTGTATAAGGTATATATAAGTTGATTTGCTGGCAAAGCAACATTTGATGATATGTAGTGTGGTACATTTTTTGTTACTTCATCCTGGTTATGATCATGGTAATAAAAGTACTTTGGGTGAAATTTTCATGAACCTCATTGAGAGGTTTCTTGAAGACTTAGAGCCATTTAATTTGATTTTGAACAAGTGAGTAGTTTGTGTATATCTTTAATAGGTATAGTTACTGATGTTGGAAATATGTGGTACAAATAAATAGATGTGGGAAATTAGATTAAAAATAATGTTGAAATATTAATACATAACTTTATATTTGAGCTTCACAAATTTAGAATAAATTTAGAGATACCATTGATTAACCTATAAAACTATTCCTACCTTGGTTGACTCAAGGATGTGGTTGTATGTATGTATAAATGAGAGGTATAATAGTTAAATAGTAGGGAAACTGCTTTTACCTATGTAAGAGAAATGGTGTCGGTTCAGGTCCTTATCTTGGCAATCAGCATACTAAAGTGAATGTAGGAATAGGTAAGTTGTATTGTGGGATAAGGTCTGTGAAGTTAAAGAGAGATGAAGCAGAATCAGGCAGAGAAATCTCTAGACTACAATGCAGATTTGACATTTTTGAAAGAGGAGAGGAAGCTGAATGGAACAAGGACAGTTTCATAGTATAACACAGGTCTGACCTCCAACTCAGTGGGCAGTTCCAAGCAAAGATTGCCCTTTAGAGGAATCCCACACTAAGCAGAAATGACCAGATTTGTGTACCCTCATTAGTCAGTCATTGGCTGGGGAATGTCTGGGAAGAACACCTCTTTAGATTTGTAATGGATCTGAAAGCCACTGTGGTTGTAACTCTGTGACTGTACCAGAAGGGCAAATACTTTCTTTTCTTTGTTCTTTTTTAATTTTTTTATTTGTAGATGGACACAATGTCTTTATTTTTTTAATGTATGTTGTGCTGAGGATGGAACCCAGTGCCCCATGCGTGCAAGGCAAGTGCTGTACCACTGAGCCACAATCCCAACCCAAAAAATACTTTCTTGAAAGGAGATCCAAACATTGTATCTTCATGGCTTCTGCAAGTGGCTTATTTTTAAAATTCATATGTGAAATATATATTTTTAGAACAAAATGGTGAGCATTACTTACTTCTCTAATAGTAAGAGATACACATACTTTCCATACTTCATTATAATTTAGTCCTATAGCTCTTTTAAAAGTGGAGATATAATAATTTTAATATACATTTTGCAGTTCATTAGGCTGTTGGAGACCTCAGATTTGAAGGTTGACTGAAGATTTTTAAGTCTGTTTATCAGTATTACCATCTTAGAAGTTTATTAATGTATTTGAAAGCTCTGTTAGTGTGGTTATCAGAAGGTTAATAAAACTGTGTTTTAGCTTGTAAATATCAAAACTATGAAGTGTTAGAATCAGGTTTTGGTTCAACATGTTTAATATTGTGTTGTGAATGTCCTCATGACTTGGACATGGTATTTTTTTTTTAAAAAGAAAATAAATTTCTCTGTTATTCTTATTACAATTCCTCATTTACTTGTTTCTTTTCCTTCTTTCTTTTATGTGATACTGGCGATTGAGGCACTCTACCACTGAGCTACATCCCCTGCCCTTTTTATATTTTATTTTGAGACAGGGTCTCACAAAGTTTGCTGAGGCTGGTCTCAATTCTGCGATCCTCTTACCTCATCTTCCCAGACATCTGGGATTACAGGCGTGCGCTACCCTGCCCAACTCCTTGTTTGTTTTGGACACTTCTGTTTATAACTGTATAACATTAGTGACATTGTAAATGTCTATTCTTTAAATATTTTGCAGGTTTTTTGTCTTTTTTATTTTTGTGATTCTGAGTATTCAACCCAGCGGCTCTCCACCACTGAATATACTCAGCCATTTTTTGTTTTTTATTTTGAGACAAGGTCTTGCTAACTTGTCCAGGCTGGGGCAAACCTGAAATCCTCCTGCCTTGACTTCCTGTGTAGCTGGGATTATAAACATGCAACACCTTGCCTGACTTATTTTACATTTTGACTTCTGTGTTACAGGTGACTGATTTATTATTATTTTAACTTAACTGGTATATGAACTAATTGGCATCCCATTTTTATGTAATCACTGTGGTGAAAACTATGTAGAATACAATGAATCTATATTGTATACAGAAGTTGCTTTCTTTGATGTGACTGTTCTATGAAAACAAGCTAATCAGGATAGGATTAGAAGCACACTTTCAGATCAGTATCTCTCTGGGAGTACTGAGTTAGGGGGATAGTTGGTTATGCTGTTATGAACTACACACCTAAGAAAGTACCAGAGGAATAATATTCCTCTAGTTCAGAAAGACCCAGAAAATCTGTTGTGAAGGGGTGCTGCCTTACTAACTAAAGAGCTAAAGAGAGCCTTATAGCTGGCAGTGATCAATGGGAAACCAAAAAAAAAAAAGGAAGTAAGGAAGGAGAATGATGGAGATTATTCTTTACTTAGGTAGCAGAGAAGAATATTTTATAAAATAGGGAAAATTCTGCATACTGATTTTTTTTTTTTTTATCCTTTAATCTCTGTATTCTTTTCTAGAGAATTTTGCTAAGATTTTTCACATGTATTCAGCAAATTTTAGGTTGAGGTCACATTGGAATTTATAAAATTTACAATTGGATTGATTTCCAAGTCACTGTTACTTTTGGTTCTTTAATTGAAAGAATTTTAGGTTCTCTGTCACTCAGAATGAATCTAGCATTATATTCTAATTTTAATCTGAAAAGTTTTAATTTTAAAACTTTTGTTGAGATTAGAATCTTTTTTATATTGTAATTTTAGACCTGAATTCCTTTGCAAAGAGAATATTCAAAATGTCAATTTGAAAGAACATCTAAATTCAGTTTAAAGCATTCGTTAACTAGTATCTTAAGAGTAATACTTCTGATATAAGATATATTTTCTGAAGTACTATCTAACATGATATGCACTATGGATAAAAGCCACTTTAATAAATGTGGCATCATAACTTTAAAATGTCTCATTTCATCTGGGGAACATACCAGAATTCTAGATTTTGAAACAGTGCCATAATAAATGGTGGCCTGTTGTATGTGATAGTGAGATTGAACCCAGGGGCACTCTGCCACTGAGCTTTATCTCCATCCCTTTTTATTTTGAGACAGTGTTAATAACTGGGATTACAGGCATGCATGGCCACTTGTTAGTTGTTAATGATATCTTTTGATTCCCACCTATTAGGTGTACAATAGTCTTAACTTTTTCTACTTTCCTTTCCCTCATTCTTCTCTGTTTTTAGTTTAAATTATGTCTCGCTAATCAGATCATTTATATATTCTTCCATTTTCTTTCCTGCCTTTATTTTAGTTTTACACACAGTTAAATACATAAACTGCTCATTTTTAGTTCTTTTGCTGAAGTTTTCCCAATAAGCTCTTGATTGTTGAAGCTCAATCTCTAGTAGATTGCTCAAGAAAAACTCACGTATTTGACTTCTTTTATGTTTAAAACTATTTTTGTAATCTTGATACCTGAAAGACAAGTAGGCTGGATTCTTGGTTCACCTTTTGTTTTCTTGATATTCTTGAAATTGCTGCTCCATTTTGCTTTGATTCATATGTTGTTTTCAAGAACTCTGGTGCTATCTTATCTTACAACAGATAAAGATATTATAGCAGTAGTAGTTTAACAACATATAAGGAGCATTCTGTAGAACCGTTCTCCTGTCACATCATTCTTAATGGCTACAGTTATAATCTACATCCTTTGCTTTTTTTTTCCCCAATGTTTCAATGTGTCTTTTTTAATAATTGCTTAACATAGCAATTGTTGGGTTTTTTATTTTTTTATTTTTATTTTTTTTCCCTGTAGAAACTCAAATTGTAAATATTTTAGGTTTGTGGAATCTGGTCTCTGTTTTAACTACTCAGCCATGCCCTTATGGGTAAAAAGAGTCACAGGCAGTAGGGTAAGCAAACAAGTTTTGGCCCAAGGGGCAGAGTTTCCTTACTTCTGACTTCATTCTTAACTAAAACAAGAGCAGTTGCCTTCCTTCTTAGAACCATTTTAAAGTCAAGGTTATTTTTGTATTACAAGATTAAGTATTGAAGCTGAGGTGTAGCTCAGTGATAGAGCACTTGCCTGTGTTCAATCCCCCAGCACCACACACACACAACACACACACACACACACACACACCCCAATAAAAATTGTTATTATTATTATCTGAGATGGGATCTTACTCTGTGGCCCAGGCTGGTCTTGAACTCCTGGGCTTAAGTAATCCTCTAGCCTTAGCCTCCCTAGTAACTGATGAGCCACTGCCCCTGGCTGAAAATAATTTTTGATATATAATCAAGGTCAGAGATCACTTTTTGGGTGTGTTTTAAAAACAATATTTTGAAACATCAATTTAGACAACTAATTAGTGGTATTTCCTAAGTGTGGTATAATATGAAAATGTATTTGATCTTTGTTCCTGATTTCTGTCATAGATCTTCTAAAACTCTGGGAATTTTCTGAATAATGACAGTATCTCTTTTGAAATTCATGTTGAACCCTTTTGGATCACACTTGAGTTTATGCTAATGACTTAGTGTAGGACCCCTAAATTGCTTCAGGATGGACATAGTCACCAGAAAAATGAAGTGGCTAGAGGGTTGGAACTTTTAGCCCTCTAGGAAAATGGTATGGTCTAAAGAGTAAGCTTTTTAAAAATGCATGAGATATGGAAAGTTTCTGGGTTGGTGAACATTCAAGGTGCTAGAAGTGTGGCATGCTAGGTATAGCATGGAAGCCCCTTGTATCTCCTACCTATCCTCTGTTTTATCTTATATTTTTTCTTTTATCTGTCAGTTCCTGAGTGCCTCATATAATAGGCGCGTAAACATAAGTATATTGCATTCCTGAGTTTAGAAAGTTATGAACCTGAAAAGAAGATTTGTGGTAACCCTCACCTTTTTAGTCAAGTTGGACAGAAATGTGGGTTACCTCGGATCCTAGTACTGGTGACTGGCCTCTGAAATGAGGGAAAGTTTGTAGAATTGAGACCTTAAACCTTATTATAAAGTCTTATACCAGCGCCAAGTAGTCAGTGGTAAAGTCGAATTGTAGAATACCCAGCTGGTGTCTGGAGGATCAGGGAAGTGGTTGCTGGTATTGGGAAACACCTTCAAAAGGTAGCAATAAAATGAGTCCTGTGAGGTACATCAGAAAAACATAGTTAAAATAGCAGTGAGACCATCATTGATTTGATATGCTTTTAAAATCTTTCCATTCTAAGGAGAAATTGGGGCTGGGGCTGTAGCTTGGTGGTAGAGGGATTACCGAGCATAGATGAGGCCCTGGGTTCAACCTCCAGCACTGCAAAAAAAAAAAAAAAAGGTATAGAGAAATGACATTAAAAGTCTTTCATGGTTCATGTTTTCACCAAAAAGGAGAAAAAGTTTTTCAGAAAGTAATGTTTTACTATCTGAAATTGGTAAGAGTGTGGAACTATGAAATAGGAATTTTTAAATGATGCTGGTGGTAGTATTTAACATTTCATATAACTTCTTGGTAATCTAAGTATATATAAGCCCATGTGACTATGAGGTTTTGTTGTTAATTCTAACTTTCTAATTAAAGTTTTGTGAGCAACCTCCTGACGCTGTGTACACTATCTTAACTGTACATGTACCGCTTTTGCAAATTTTTTTTATAAATAAATGACTGTTTCCTCCCTTGCTCTGTTGGCTGTCCCTGTGAAAGCTAGTAGAATATATTTATGAAAGAATTAAGCCCTAAAGCCTTACGAAACTCTTCAGATGGAATGACTTATCTTCTCTCTGATACATATGGAATGATTCTAACACATTGAGAAAATAGTTAATCAGATAATTGTTGGGTTTTGTTTTTTTTGTGTTTGTTTGTTTTGTAGAGCTAAATTGTTGTAGAACCACAGTTCAGTAAGGGTGCTAGAGAAATGGTTAGCCGGAGGCATGAGAACAATAATTAACCAAGAAAAGAAAGGCTGGTTTAAGGAAACTGATAGCAAAAGAGAACTTTCTATTTTTTTTTTTTATTATTAGTGTTTTTTCGAAAGCTGGTCCAGTATGGTAACCATTAGCCACATGTGGCAATTTAAATTAATTAAAGTTAAATTTAAAAATAAATTTCTAGGAGATGGGGAGTGTAGTTCAGAGGTAGAATACTTGTTTAGCATGCAGGAGGCCCTGTGTCAATCTCCAGCTATGCAAAAATGAAATGACAAGATGTGACATGACACGACATGACATCCTCAGTGACACTAGCCACAGCCCAATGTTCAGTGGTCATATGGCTAGAAACAGTATTTTTATTATCAGAAAATTCTGATAGGAGAAGTTCTCAAACTTCTTTGTCTAACTGCATATAGGGCTATTTTTTATATTTTATATTAGTTTTATTTCATGGGATGTTTCTTAATTTTTACTGAAAGAATTACTCAGAGATGTATATATTTTTGTGTCTTTACCACTATTAAAATTTTTAAATGGTACTATTAATATATAATAGCAATTTCAAGTTTGTTGGACTTTTTCAAGCTTGGATAGTATCCCTACTTTGCCATTCTAATTTGAAATCAGTGTCAAAAACAATGTAAGTCATCTGTGTTGAAGTTGGTAGAATTTAGAAGACAGATGGGTTTAGGTGGGGACATAATGTCATTAAAATTGATTTGGAAAACCAGGTGTGGTGGCTCAAGCCTGTAATCTCAGCAGCTCAGGAGGTTGAGATAGGAAGATTGCAAATTCAAAGTCAGACTCAGCAACTTAGTGAGACCCTGTCTCAAAAAAAAAAAATTTTTTTTTTAGAAAAAAAAGTTTTATTTGCACTTACCCTGTTAAATGGTTCTAAATTTACATCAGGTTCTCAAATAACTATTGGTTCATTATAAAGCATATAAAAAGTTTTGAAATAATGTATATTTTAACAATAATTATATATGAAGGTCATTAGTTTTGTTTTTGTTTTGTTTTACTAGAGATTGAATTTAGGGCTTTTGCACATTCTAGACAAACTCACTTTCACTCAGCTAGACCCCCAACCCTTTTTATCTTGAGACAGGATCTTACTAAATTGCCCAATCTGGCCTTGAAGTTGATCCTCCTGCCTCAGTCTCCTGATAACTGGGATTACAAGCCTGTACCACCTTGCCCAGCAAGATGATTCTTTTTTTTTATTCGATCCAAACACCTGAAGGTTACTTCTTTTTTTCCTCTTAAATTCATGGGTACCTCCAACTATTATATCCTCGTACTCTATAGCTTTTATTTGGTTAATAATTAGAATAGCTGAGAACTGCAGTCACCTTTTTAATAATCTATAAAACAGCTATGGTGAAACATGCTGAGACATCTTCTTTAAAAAAACAAAAAGGCTTTAAAGATTTTGGTTTGTTTTTGCTGTATTTGGGATCAAACCCAGGTTCTCACACATCCTAGTTAGGTGTTGTATCACACTGAGCTACATCCCCATCCCTTAAAATAGTCTTTTTGGTAATTTCCTGCAACCCAGAGCTAAAGTAACTTACCTTTGTAGTTAACTGGACCAGAAAATAACCTTGTGTAATTGAGTACCTGTCACTGTACATTTGTAGCTACGTGGAGCTTTAATTCCAGGGATGATAGTTAATCTGATATGTACAGTCTGAATATGAATATCATAAATTGAAGTATTTCTTTTAATTCAGTAAACAAAAATTTTTTAGGTTCTCTGGAAGGTATAAAGAGAATACACATCCCTACTAAGGTGTTTATATACTTGTAAAAGAAATAAAAAATTAAAGTCAGTACAAACATAGTATTTTGCAGAGTGAGAAATGGGCTCTAATGGGGTGTTCATATTAAAGGCAGTGGTGAAACTGAGACTCCAAACGTAGAAATTAGGTTGGAAAGACTTTGATCTGGCCGAAGAACTCTGGCTGAAGAAAGTATGGAAAGCATTATAGAACAAAGAACAGCAAAGAGGAATATGTAAAAATGCAAGGTCTGTCTAAAAGATATACAAGTATCATAATGAACTAACCTGAAGAATTATAAAAGGACAAAAGGAGCTGATTTAGACAACTGAATGGGAACAGATTTTAAGGTCTCCAATGTGTGTTGAAAGGTTTAGACTTAATTGATATAATGAGGATTTTCTTATAGTTGTGTGTACCTACTATTTATTTGTTTCAACTAATTAATGATAACCATTAGATCTGTGCTGTCCAATATGGTAATCATCCATTAAGTGTGACAATTTAAATTAAAATTAATTAAAAGTAAATCCATTTTTTTTAGTTGCTTTAGACACATTTCATGAATTTCATAGCCATGAGTGGACAGTAGAAAATAGAATATTTCTGTCATTGTAGAAAGATGTATTGGATAGAGCAGCACTCAATATTGATATAAGGGGCTACAGTAGGATTTAAAAGTTTTAAGAATGAAAACTTTGAGTTGTGGTTTATGATATAGACATGGTTTGTAATGTAAAATCATAAATTAAAAAATAGAATGAATTTGAGTGTTCTAAGATCTCTTAAAGTAGCTGATAATATGATATTGTTTTGTTTTGTTTTACATTCTATTTTTTTGAAGTTTAGTTTATTTTCAAATTAAGAATTAAATGTTAGTGATGATCCAGGGACATGTTATGTAACCTGATCTTATTAGTTCGTTTTCTGTTTAATTATTTCATTTAAATGTGTTTTGTACCACTATAGTGATAGGATTTTTCTACATTATTGTTTTTAATTTAAATTGCTTTGCACATTATGACTTTTAAATTGGGCAAGGCATCAGGATGAAGGAAACAAGGCTCCTCAAAGTTGAGAAATAAAATTTCAGAATCAGTAGAAGTAACTGCTTATTAATTTAAATGTGTCTTTTCAAGGACTACAACTCCAGGAGAAACAAAACTTCTGGCCTCTGAAATCTATGACATTCTTCAGTCCTCCAATATGGCAGATGGTGATAGTTTTAATGAAATGAATTCACGTCGAAGGAAAGCTCAGTTTTTCCTGGGTACTACAAACAAACGTGCCAAAACAGTGGTTTTGCACATAGATGGTCTTGATGATACGGTAAGTGTTTTTTAAACATGTGGTTCATAAAATAGGAAAATGAAGTCTTGTAAACTAAATAAGTTTCTTTGGTGTCATTTCTTAGTAAGTCTTAAGAATAAGTCCTAATATCAGCATTTTATGCCAATGAAAAGTGACATTTTGTGCTAGAAGACATAACAGCTTTAAATATTTATGTACCTAAATAGATCATCAAACTATATGAAGAAAAACTGATAGAAATGCAAGGAGAAACAGACAGATTCATAGTAAGAGCTGGAGATTTCAATAACACTTTCTCTATTAGTAGAATAAGTCTACAGAAAAACCAACGATGCTATGGAAACCTCAAATAATATTATAATCACCTTAACCTAACTGATATTTACTGTTGTTTTACTATACCCAACTGTAAGATAATATTCATCCTTTTATGTGCACAGGAAACATTTACTAAGAGACTGTATTATGGTCCATAGGACAAATCTTACTAAGTTAAAAGATTTCAGACCTTATAGTCCATGTCCTTTTAGCACAATGAAAGCAAGTTAGAAATGAGTAACATAAAGATATCTAGGAAGTCCCTCCAAAATTTGAGAAACTAAAATAATCTGTGGGTCATTGAATAAATCAGGAAAACATTTTAAATTGAATACAAATGAAAATATAACATCAAAATTTGTTGAATGCAGCTAAAATGTCTAGAGTGGAAATTCATTAGCACATGCCTTAATGTTTATAAACAAAAGAGAAAAGATGTCAGGTAAATGACTTAGGCTTCTACCTTAAGAAAATAGAAAGTGGAAAACAAATTAAAGCCAAAGTAAATGTAAGAGAGGAAACAAGAAAGAGTAAAAATCAGTAAAATGAAAAAAACAATAGAGAAAAATCAATGAAATCAAATTTTGTTTACTTGATCAATAAAATTCATAAACTCCTAGCCAAACTGATTTAAGAAAAAAGATCAATGTCTGAAATAAAAGAGGACACCACCATACATCCTATAGACATTGAAAGCATAATAAGTAAATATTTTAAATAACTGTCAGTAAACTTGAAAATGAAAATTTCTTGACACTGATTTAACTAATCTCAATCAAGAGAACAAAGATAACTTGATTAGCTTTATATCTATTAAATTGAATTTGTAATTAACCTTCCCATAAAGAAAACTTTAGACCCAGATAGCCTCACTGGTAAATTTTCTACCAAACATTTAGGAAAGAAATAATACTGATTACACAAATTCTTCTGGGGTATTACAGAAATACAGTAGTAGTTTTGCATAACATGTGGTTTCTTCTGAACTCATTCTGCTTTGTTTACTTTTAATATTAGTCTTTCTGGCTTGCTTTCAACTAGTTAGGCATATTTTAAGTGAATTTCTTTCAGGTGTCATGTATTTAGGTTTTGCTTCTTTATCCAGTCTAAACCTTTCTGCCTTTTAATTAAAGTTTTTGAACCATTTACATTTAATATGTTTTTATATGGTTGAATTTTTTAAAAAATGCTTATCACTTTCTATTTGTCCTGTTGGTTCTTTTTTCCTCCTCTTTTTTCCTGCCTTCTTTTGTACTAAGTGGATCACTTTTGAGATTGTTTTATATCTTTATTTACTGATTAGCTACAGTTCTTTCACTCATTCATTCCTTGGTTTAGGGTTTATTTTCTAATCTTCCACTTATCATAGTCTAACTTCAACTAGTATTGTATAATTTCATGTATAGCGTAAGACACTTACAAGGGTATACTTTCACCTTTTTTTCTTCTCCTCTGTGCTGTTGTTAATCATATATTTTACTTCTGAGTGTCATATGAACCCCACAGTATATTGTTAATACTTCTTTAAATTAGATATGTTCATCCTGTACTAACTTTTGTACTAGATGGGAACACCTAGCGTTAGGCATAATTTTGGATATCAGAGATATAGCATTAACCAAAACTGGTATAATTTCATTAGGGGAGACGGACAGTAAACCTGCTGAAAGTGTGTTTATTGTGTAAACTAAAAATGAGATGATCTTATGAATCTTGTTTCTTTCTGTCTCATGTGGTTGGAATTCAGTTTTAGCCTCTGTGTAAACTAGGAAAGGTACTTTTCTGTTTTTCAGTTTCCTTATATTTAAAATAAAGAATTATATTTATAATATCCTAACTCTCATGTTATATGTCCTGTGCATACTTTTAAGTTTACCTGGTGTTAAATCCATGAAAGAGAGAAACACTCACCACACCCCTAAAAGGCCTTCACAGAACTCAGGTCTTGGCAGAGTAGAATCAAGAGACAGTGTACCAGATGAACCCACTGTGGACTGCATCCTGCCACAGACTTGTATCCCAGGTAGCTCCCTGAGCAGTGTTAAAATGCTGAAGCAAGAAATGGTTTGAATAGGGAGATAAGCAATGACATGAGAGTTGTTTTAAAGGAGGTAGAAAAGAGATTGAAAATTGTGTATGGTCTAGATCTTGGCATAGTGGTTAATTGCAGACTCTCATGCCCTCTGAAATACTGAGTCAGAATTTGGGCTTACTATAGAAACAGGAGAACTTCAAGATAGTGATTTTGTTAACTGGAGGTAGAGGAAGCAACAAAGAGAAAATGCAGCTACTTTTTAATCCATTCCTACTTTGGATCTTGGTTTGAGGTGATGATATCCAAGTAGATATGTCTGATAGAAAAATAAAAATAAAAAAGTTCTATTGGAGTTAGTAATGGTGAAGTGGTGAGAATAAATCTCCTGAGGTTCAAAAGAGAAAGAAAGTCACTTAGTTATAGGCACTAGACCTTGAAAGTAAGATGAGATAGAGTTGGAATAATGGGTGGCATAAGTACAAGACCTGGGTAGTGTGGTACCCTGCTTGAAAGCATTGAAAGTTGTATGGTACATTGTGTTATGAAAACCATCAGAGGGAAAGGAGAACTAAAAAGAGACTTTTGATGGTCATTGAGACAAAATGGTAACCATGGAGAATGCCATAATGTAAGATACAGTAACATTTATAAATACCAAGGAACAGTGTTTTAGTAGCAGTGACTCAGATGCTCAGTGCCTGCTAATTCTAACTTCAGTCTTAGAATTTATCCTAGAGATTTTTAAGCTAGAGCAGAAACTAGTAAGTTTAAAAAAAAAAAAAAATAGGACCAGAGAATAAATATTTGGGACTTTATAGGCCATAATGGTCTCTGTTAAAACTCCTGTCTTAGCATGAAAAGTAGCATCAGATAATACTGCAAACAAATGTGTGTGGCTTTGTTTCAGGAAAACTTTACAGAAACAGTGGATAAACTATAGTTTGTCCCTTGGGCTAGAGGAGCCTCTGATTTTCTGCTTTTGGGCATATTTTCACGTATTATTCGTGTGTTTTTTTTTTTTTTTAATTTAAGATGTAAATTAACATTGGCTATCCTTTTTTATAAAGATTATTAAAACTATATATGGAATTATTATTCTGTTGGTCTTATAAAATTTAATAAACTAGACTAAGCACCCCTCTCCATGCCCTGAAGTGTGAAACAGTAGAACTGAAATAGATATAGATCTACCCCTTCCTTTCAAAACATAGTCAACCCCTGCATGATGATGTTCAGTGGACAGTGAACAATATATAGAACTGTGGTCCCATGAGATTAAAATGGAGCTGAAAAATTCCTATCACCTAGTATTCTTACTTTACCTTTTCTATGTTAGACACATTTAAATACAGAAATACTTAACATTTGTACAGTTGCCTACAGCGTTCAGTCCCATAACACGTTATATAGGTTTGTAGCCTAAAAACAATAGGCTTATACATAGCCTGGGTCTATAGTAAGTAAGGTCTATCATCTATTTGTGTAAGTACACTGATGTTTGTAAAACAATCTCTTAACAATGTTTTTCTTAGAACATATCCCTTTTGTTAAGTGACATGTCACTGTAATTACTAGTTTAGTGTGGTTTAAGTTAATGTATTCCCTTTTAATATTTTACCTGTTTTAACAACAGTTTGCTTTTACCTTTTCAGTCTCGGAGAAATCTATGTGAAGAGGCTTTGTTAAAAATTAAGGGTGTTATTAGCTTCACTTTTCAAATGGCTGTTCAAAGATGTGTGGTACGAATCCGTTCAGATTTGAAAGCAGAGGTTAGTATTTTCAGTGACTAAATATGCTTGAGGTTACAGATAAACAAATCAGTGTTCAAAATTGTTCCTTTTTATCTTGACCCAGGCTTTGGCATCAGCAATAGCATCAACCAAGGTTATGAAAGCTCAGCAAGTTGTGAAAAGTGAAAGTGGGGAAGAGGTAACAGTTTTATTTTATTTTTATACCTGACTCAGACTGGATTATTTTTATGGCTACTAGATGACTAGTATTCCTAGATAAATAGTTAACATATATAAGAATTTGGTATTTCTTGGTTATCAATTAAGTTTTTTTAGAAATATAGAGAGCTTTTATATATTTTATAGTCTGTACTTACAAAGAAAGCTTTTTTTAAAAAATCTGTTTAGATACCTTGTTGGTTTTATATGGAAGATAACATGGTTTCCATGCATCAATTATTAAAAATACTTTTCCTTCTAACCTTCTTGTCCATCAGTATTCTTTCCAATAACTTTGTGATAAGGAAAATGAATCTGTAATGCCTTGAGCTCATTTGATTTTGTTGAGTCTTCAGGAATCCAGAGTTGCCAGATACTTGCTTTAGTTGTCTTTGCATAGACAGAAGTTGCTCATTTATTCCTAGGGCCTTGCAGATCAATATCCGTGGGGGGGGGGGGGGTTGTTTGTTTGTTTTATCTTGTTTTTAATCTTTACTTTAGTCTTTTGGTGTGGTGCTGAGAATTCAACCCAGTGCCTTCCGCATGCTAGGCAAGTGCACTACCACTGAGCCACAACCCCAGCCCTCAACATCCGAGTTCTTATTTATAGTTGTTCCTTTCTTTGTTGATGGCAGTGCTCAGCAATTGAGCCTGCTATCATGTAAGAGGAAATTTTAGAAGAAATAGAGCCTCTGAGAATAAATGTACTGAGAATGAGGAGTAAAGTTGACCTTTAACTTAGGACATATATATATATGTATATTAATTTGATTTTGTAACTAGCTCTTAACACATTCTCTTGTCAGATGCTGGTCCCATTCCAGGATACTCCCGTGGAAGTAGAAGAGAACACAGAGTTGCCTGACTACTTGCCTGAGGATGAGAGTCCCACTAAAGAGCAGGACAAAGCAGTGTCCCGGGTGGGCTCACACCCAGAGGGTGGAGCTAGCTGGTTGAGCACAGCTGCAAACTTTTTATCGAGATCATTTTACTGGTGACTTCGACTTCAATTTGGGGCTCAAGGACTGTGTGAACCAACAAGGGGCCAGTTTTCCATTGTTGTGGTGAACTGTCAAGTGCAATTTGCAATAAGTTATCATGAAAAGTTTTTAGATTACATGATTGTGTATGCTGCATTTTACATTTTATTGGACATTTTACCCCACTGAGTGGTAAAAAGGACAGAGGCTACAGTCAAAATTTGTTTATGAAAGTATTTTGGCTTTGTTTTCCTTTGTTTAATTGCCTCACTTTTTTTTAAAAAAAGGGTCCACTGTTAAAACCAAATGTGTATGTGTGTGCAGCTTTACATTTTATTTTACATGAAGCATGTGATTAGGAAAACTTGTTTTCTCCTCAAGCCTCAGGATCTATCAGAAGAGAAGTTTTTTCATAGCTCAAGTTGTGCATGAATTACTGAACATTTTCTATGCTTTTCTTCATGAAAGATACATGCTTTGGTACTCTTCACTGAAAGTTGAAAACATTTCTTATCCCCTTTTGTGCCTTTTAATTTTGCCAACCATGTTTATAGGAAGGACATTACTAATGACATTTTGCAAATTGAAATATTTTCATTTGAACATAGTAGTGCCCTAAAAATACAATTCTACAAAAACGTTGCAATTTTATTTGTTATAATTTTAATAAAATTAACACAGAATTCATTGAGAAGAAAAAGTATATAGTAGCAAAGTGCTTTTGGAACTATTTGAATGTGACCAAATGTGGTTCTAGTTGACTAGTGTTCACTTTGGTTTATATCAGCTCTTGAGGGTTAAGTTCACCATGATACTGCAAGAAACTGTAAATGGTCTCTTGGCCTTACTTTCTGATTATATACTATCTCCTGTTAGAAAAAAACTAATTATAGTGAAGAATTGACAAACTTGAAAAAAGAAGATAAAATTTGAATGCCTGTAATGCTATAGTGCCACTTTGGTGGAATCTTAACTTTAAAACATGAATTGCCTGGCAGAAACCTATTGAATAGGTATTTCTTTGTATTGCCTTTTGTGAATTTATTATGAAAATGCTGCAGTCACATTGAATGAAAAAGACCCAAATTATTGTTTATAAAGAAACAAAGCCAGCATTGGCACTTAATCTTGTTTCTCATGTCCAACCAGAAAAAAACTTCAGTGAAGGTAAGAGAAGTAAATATATATACATATATATGGTGGTTTTTTTAATTTGTTTTGTTTTGGTAGATAATAGCTAATTACATGTACGTAATGCTTTATTAAAGCTCTAAAATATTTGGCAACTAAGATTTTCTTTTTGGAAATCCACCTATATTCAGATATGTTTTAACGTTAACATGATTAAAAACTAATACAAAGAAATTGAAATTTCATTTTCATCACCATGTAGAGCTGCTATTTTACTACTTGGAGAATGTGAAGTGAAAATTGGACCCTGGAGGGTTTCTTTGTGTTTTCATCACTTCTCTTTTAGAGAAAATTAAAAGCACCCACTATTACTGGAGAAAAATAATTGTAAAATATCATCACCAGTGAGTTTTGAGTTCACTAGTATTGTGACCTTATGGAAGGAGAGAGTTTGAGGGTATTGAGAACAATATTTTTTCCATGTGTCTGGTCTCAGATTGAAGTGATACGCACAAACAGAAAATAAAAGCTTTCAGGGCACATTGCTTTAAATGCATGGTACTACTTGCTGCCAGAACCAGATGTGTTGATAAAAAAGGAAACAAAAAACCACCTCCTTTCTGTAGCCATTAAAGCAAAGTTTACTTTCTGTTTTAACAAGTTTTTATTTTATTTTTCATTGCCACACATCTGCTTATTTAAAAAACTCTTTGGTATTAATGGTTCAGTACAAGTAGGTATTTCAGCTTAATGTTTGTGTGTTTTAATTCTAAGTGTTCTTTTATTCCAGGTCTTATAGAGCAGTTAAGGCAACTGTAATGGCATTTTTGAAGTATATTGTAAAGTAATAAAAGGTAACATAATTAAAATTGAATGAATATTGCATTCTTGTGATATATGCATTATTGATTACTCTTTTTTTGTGTGGTGCTGGTGATGAACTCCAGGAACTCATACATGCTGGGCAGGTGCTCTACTACTTAGCTACTCTTAGAGCCCATTGAATTTCTGATTTGTAATTTACTACTATTGAGCAGATGCCTTCATTTATTTTTTATTTGGTTTTTATTTTTTAAAACAATAAGTGGGAAGGGGGCTTAATACTTGCAGCCCTGAATGAAGTTAGCTTTAATATCCTGATTCTTACAGAATTGTTACAGGAGAAAAGAAAAAAAAATGTGTGTGTGTGTGTGTGATAGTAATTTCTGAACTTTTATTCATTAGTAAAATGCAGATAATAATTCTACATAGAGTCATTATTAGAATCCAGTAATATCATGAGTGCTTTGAAAACTAAAAATTTTACCAGTGTACAATAGAATTATTGCTTGTGGCTATTTGACAGTTTCTTCTTGTCCTTGTTCCTCAAGTGATACAATGTACTTTCTAATCACTCTTTGACTCAACTTTCTACATCCATTCACAGGTTTTGTTTTGTTTTTTGAGGCTTAGTCCTCTACTCTTTGATTTTTATCTAAAATTTCTCCCTTGAAGAATTCATATGTTGTCATGGTTTAATTACCTCTGTGTGGATAACTTCTGTATCTCTACCGTCACCTTTGACAACTCTCTTTATTTTTGCAGTTCCTATAAAGTGTAAAGTCTGAATTTTTATATCTATTAAAACCAAGCTCATGATAGGCATGCGGTACATTTAGCAAAAGCTAATTTTATGCCAGACACTACAGTAAATGGTTTCCACATATTTACTCAGTCAGCCCTTAACTCTGAGAGTCAGTAATCTTATTATTAAATCATTATTTTACAGATGGGAAAAATTGAGACAGACATTAAGTGATTCATTAGTGCCAGGTAACAGCTAGTTGAGTGGGGAAGCCAGGACTCGCACACAAGCAATTTGATCCTGAGTCTCTACATTCTGAGAAGGCAGCCAGCACCTCAGGTCCTGCTATGCATCTTCTGTCCCTCATTCAATGGGAGACTCTTCTGACTGCATTGTATTAGGTGATCTAACTCAGGCATCTGTTAACTATCAAAAACTCAGTTGTCTGGAAACCAGAAAAATTAGGTACATAAAAAAAGTAAGGCAACAATAAAGGAAAAACATGAAGAGCACCTGACCTGCCTAGAGAGAAGTCACATTTCCTCATGTGAATGTTTGGCTTTTAAGAATACAGAACTTCAGGATTTTATGTCTTTTCCAGATCCTAAAAACACCACCTAAGCCACATAACATGTCTGTGAGCCAGAAATTGGCTATTGTTATTTCTAGACTATCCCCATTTTAATCTATTAGATTAATAGTATTTTTATCATTTTCTGCTCCATTGTCTACAAAGGTGGTGGCTTACCAGTTTGGACTGCTTTGTATCACAAGAAAAATTCCCTGAGATTTCAGCTGCCAATTCAGTCTTTCCCACATTCAGTAAGTTCTAGTATAGAATTTGTGTGCGTAAGGCATAGTTGTGTATCTCATTGTTAAAAAAACAAGTCTGCCTTATTCAGGCTTGTCCATTATACCCTTAATATCCTATATCTATTCCTACCCTCTACATCTTTCCTCATATTCTTTCATACCTCGAATTTCCTTCTTTACATTCTTGTCTCCTTTTAGTATGAAAATAACAATTTCATTATACTATCAAATACATAAAACACAAGCCACCTCCATCCCACATCATAGACAATATAGGTAACTGAACGTTTTGATTCATTTTGTCCTCATTTAACTTTACATTTTTTAAATTTTATTTTCTATTTTTATTTTTTTCCACTTTGTTTTAAACTGGTGCATCAGAGTTGTGCGTAATGATGGAATTTGTCATTACATAATCTTACATGCACACAATATAACATTATAATTTGGCCAATATCACTTCCCAGCATTTCCCCTCTTCCTCTCCATTTCCCACCCCTTGGTCCCCTTTCCTTTTCTGATCATCCTTTGGTTTTCATGAGATGCACCCCTACCTTTCTTTTCCTTTTCCCTATCTAGCTTCTGCACATGAGAGAAAACATGTTTTAACGTTTGTGTGTGTGTGTTGGTAAAAAGTATACATTTGGAATTTTTAACATGTTCAAAATGGGTAAGACAGGCACTCTTCTTTTAAAACTTTATCACTTGTTCCTCTCACCAGGGACTCCCTTGTTCCTAGTTTTGTTTGCCCATCAGAGATATGCTATAAATCTTCCAACTTTTTCATATTTTTCCCATGTAAAGTGGCTCCTTACTTTTTTACTTAAATTATGTCTTAGAGTTATTCTATATACATGTGTAAAGTAACTTCCTTCTTTACAGTTTCACATTAACCAGTGGTTTTTGTTGTTTGTTTTGGTAAAATCTTTTGTTCTTAAAAATAGTGCTATGAAAATATATCTATAGGATGGATTCCTAGATGTGGAATTACTGGGTCAGAAACTGCGTTTTTAGTTTTGATAGTTCCCACCTCCTTAGAGATTATTCCCGTTTTTGTTCTCACCAGCAAGTTGTGTGACCATTTCCCCCTCTACCTCTCCAACTCTGTATTACCAAGTTAGCCTTTGCTGTTTATAAAACAAACAAACAAAAAACACCACGTCTTTTGTAGATGGAAGTGAGTGTTTTGAATATTCAAGAGCTGTATTCTTTCCTGTAAACACTTTTTATGTCGGGTGGGGCATTGGTCTTCCTACTGATTTATGGGAACTCTTTAACATGCTAAAGATATTTTCCTATTTCTTTAATACAAACATTTGCAACTTAAAGATCATGTAACAGTTTTCTATTGCTTCAAACCCATCAAACCTCTGGTCATTTTTTGTCATGATTCCTACGTAAATTCTTTTTTCCTCTTACTTGCTCTGGTCCTTATGTTATGGGCTAGGCTATATGGGCAATCTACCAAACAGACTTCATTTTACCCTGAGACTCCATGTCATGTAAGAAATGCTTGCTTATCCCATAAGAAAACTCCACGTCTGTACCCATCAACAGTTGCTTGGCACAGCATGTTTGGCAGCACAAGATGGCAATTCATATACAATGTACAATTGTTCATTTTGGTTCCCATTTTTCTTGGGCAGTGTACCCTACTTATACCCAAACAGCATAGAATGTTATGTCTAGATGTTAGTAACCATCTTTAACTTGTATTCAATTAGGGTCATTTTGACCCACTTCCCCTTCTGCTTATGATTTTAGATCTCATGATTTTTGTTTATGGTTTTGAACATAGCAATAACCACTTATGATTAATGTACTAACATGCTTTACTTATGGTATAAATAGTGTCCCCTAACCCTTGGAGGAGGGGGTCAAGGAGTGTAGACTTGCAGTCTGCCCTCATCCCACCAGCTGGGGTCCCGCTGGCTGGTGAATAAAGTTGGTTCTGTCTCTTGCTTTAAGATCAACTTGGTAATTTATTGTGTCTTGCTTGGGACCTGTCATCGTGGTCCTTTACTTTCTGTAAATATATTTCGTATTGAGATCAAGAAGTTTGTAAGAGGGAGAGTGTTTCTTAGATTTTCTTAGTGTTTGCCACAATACATAGCCTGGTTTTGTGTATGCTGAGCATCTGGGAAGTGTTCATTGAATGAGTTGTGGTGATAAAACAACTACAGTAGCATTTCTGTGCCAGGGATGAGTATTTGGTATTCTGCTCCTGTCAGGACTTAATTATTGCCCATCTGGATTGTACAACTAACTTCCTAACAACATTTAGGATTACTTGAGCACCTAGGTTCCAGGCTGTGTACTAGGGTCTTGTCTTTAATCATCAAAATGACTGGGTTTTTAAAAAAAAAAAAAAAAAAAAAAAAAAAAAAAAAAAAAAAAAAAAGAACTATTTTACAGAGGAAACTAAAACTTAGAAATAAAGTAAGTGCACTTAAATGCAATTATTATGGCAGACAGGGATGATATAGAATGAATTCAAAACTATATTTTTTGGAAAAAAGATGAAATGCATGGCAAATCAGTTTTACCAATGAATGAAAGAATGGGGTTAAAGCAAATATAGGTGAAAATCCAAAGATGGACTATGAAAGAGGTAAGCCAGAAACCAGGACTTAGTTTTAGGAGATAAACTTTAAAACGTGTACAACCGTAGAAGCAAAAAATTGTACCCCATTTGTGTATGATGAATGAAAATGCAGTCTGTAATAATTAAAATAAATAAACTTTAAAATGAAAATCATTACCTCCCAACATGGAAGTTCAGAGAAAAAGTAGACTTCTTCAAGAACATTTATAAAAATCCTTTACATGTTTACATGACTATTCACACTTTAAGTTTTGATTTTATTATATGTAATATATCAAGTCTATAGGCAATATAAGTTCTTTTTTAGAAATCCATGTGATATATTGGAATTAAAGTGGGACATACCTAGTAAGTACAAAACCAAGTGTTTATTCATTGAGATGGGCAGATTAGTTTGATTAAATTCAGTAGAAAACTAACTTAAGGACAAGATACAATGTGTAAAGATTCTGGATGAAGATATTTATAATGCTTGATAAAAGGTCTAGGAGTCTTAACTACTGATGGAAGTAGTAATAAAACTCTTGGAGATAACAATCTTGGAAATCTTTCTCAACCTATGATTTTTTTTTTTTAAATCCTTTTTGGTACTAGGAGTGCGTAACCACTGAACCATATCTCCAGCCTCTTCTTTTTTATTTTGAGACAGTGTCTCACTAAGTTGCTTAGGGCCTCTCTAAATTGCTGAGACTGGCTTTGAACTTGGGATCCTCATGCCTTATCCTCCTGTGTCACTGTTACCCTGTGATTTGATCATAAATAGCAAACAATATGTTGGTAAAAGTAATGAGTCAATGAAAATATAGTTAAGATCCTTATGTTTGAGCTACTAATTATAATTTACTACAGGAAAGCAAAGCCAACAATTACCAATTCATGCTGAAGCAGTTGCAGGCCTCTGAGTATAGCATGTGAAGGTATTTTTCAGTCATGTTAAAGTATTTACCAGATACTTGAAAAATCTGTATTGTCCCAGTCATGGTGCAACTGGTAGAATTACCGACATGACTTTTCTTGGGGTTCACAGTCCAGTGGGAAAAGTCATAGAATGGATAATCACAAATGTACCAGGAAGTTACAGAGTAGGTTTGGGAGACCTTATGTTGGTGGAGTTAAAGTGGGGAGTTTGGGAATGCTTCCTGGAGATGTTAAAGCCAGAATTTGAAGAATGAGCAGAAGTTAGTTGACCAAGTGGGGCAGGGAGAGCATTCCAGGCAAAGGAACCAGTCTTGTGAAGGCTTATGAGTGAGACTGGTGGGTTAGGGTCAAGATGAAACAGGAATACTGGTGGAGGGCCAGATTAGACAAACTTTGTAGGCCCTTTGGAGTCCCTGATTATTATAGTATTTCCTCTCCTAACATTAGTAGTATATTGATATTAGTGAATAAACTACGTTAACTCATACATTATGAATTGCAATTACTAAGTATTTGGTCTTCACAACAATCCTATAGATCTGTTTAAAAAAGGGGGGGGGGGCTTCACATACAAAAAAATTAAACCTGCTTAAGATGAGATGACTGAGGGAAGAAAGGTGGATCTAAGGCTACCAAATTATAAATACATGCTGTATAGGGGCAGTGCTGGACTGGACTCAGTTAAATAATAGTAGACATTGAGGGAGGTGATATATTTGGGAGATTGTTTTTCAAAGGCAGTAGCAGTAGAATTTGGTGATATGAGAAAAGTTCCCAGGATTTTGAGTTGGTAGCTGCACTAATGATCTTTTTGCACCATCTTTTTGAGCTAGGAGACAAAGAGTAGAATTGTAGGCAAGTTGACAATATAGGTGACCCAGGTACATGTGTCTTAAGATGGGGGAGATAATGATGTCTTGGGTCTAGAAAGAAGAAAAGATAATACAGAATGAGGTTCAAAAGCAAGAAGAATCCAGAGTAGGAGTGGAAGGATCAGCTGGCTTTTGGTAAATGAGCTCCTCTGGGTTTCTCCCTAAATCTGAAGGACTTGCTGGATTGACCCTCAATGAAATTTCTTGTTTTTATTTTCATTATCAAGTTTCTTCTGTCACTATTTTTAAGTTCCTAGTGGATTAAGACAGAAAACTGAGTTTTTATCCTAGGTCTATTTAAAACTGACCCAAATGAGAATGTGATCAGTCTTAATGATTTAGTCCCTGATATTTTTCATATGGGCATAGATGGGGTAATTTCCATGAAAGCTCTTCAGGCTCTAAGATTTGCCCTGTGCTTTCTTGGATCTTTCCATTTGATCCTAGCAACTAGTTCAGTGGGTCTTAGCCCTGTCTGCACTTAAGAATAATCTGTATGCTTATAATAAATAGCATTGTCTAGCTGGGAGCAATGTACACACCTATCATCCTAGCAATTTGGGAGGCAAGTTTGGGGCTGGTCTTAGCAACTTAGTGAGACTGTCTCAATATAAAAAATAAAAAGGGATGAGGTAACTTAGTGGTAGAGTGCCCCTGGCTTCAATCCCCAATAATACAATCAATCAATCTTCCTTTAGAAAAATTAACAAATAGTATTGTCTGTGTCCCCACTCCAGGCTGTCGAACCAGAGTCTCTGAGGATGGCCTGGGACATGGATATTGTATTCACATTGAGTAGTTGCTAATACACACCCAAGATTGAGAACCATGACTCACTTAGACCCAGTACTTCTAAGATTTAAAGATCTTATGAAATCTGATACCTTAAGTTTTTGCTCACTTCATTAGAGTCCAGAACCAGATGGTTTCAGAAACTATGCAAATAATAATTTAGAACAAAAGCTTTGTGTACAAGACCTTCCATTTTTAGTTGGATGTTTTTGCCATTTTATTGTTTATTCAGCTTTGTAAGGTTTCTGGTGCTCATTTTGCTTGTGTGCTTAGGCATGATATACTTCATTATATAACTGTCAGGGCTCCCAGAGTCTAGCAGTGCCATCTATCTCATGACACATAGTCTTCATAGATTTGGAATTTCTTAACCTTAAAATTCTCCTTTATTTTAGCCCTGAATAGTATTACTTATTCTAAAATACATAGTTTGACAACATATATACCCTAAAAATATACCATAAAAGATTGGCTTCTTCAGATGTCCAGAATCCAGAAGGGGCGATCCAAGATGGCGGACTAGAGGGGGACTGCATCCCCAGTCGCTCCAGAACCCAGGAGTTAAGAAGGGGAGGCATTGAGAGACTCGGACCAAAATAGAGCCACGGGTGAGTCTGCCCACTGGGTAAAGCTCGGCCCGGGTGGCAGGCCCAGATAGAGGTGGCTTATCGGAGCAGGGCAGGGCAGCTAGAGTCTTCCACAGGCAGCCCTGCGCACTCCGGCGTAGGGCCCCTCCCACACAGCCAGCTTCTCCAGGTTCTCGGAGCAGGCCTCCTACTGAGAGCCTTTCTGATCAGAACAAGCTCCAAGTCCCGGAGCTAGCGTGGCATACTCTGGCCCGCAAGCGGCTTCAGGGACCAGGACAGGGCAGCCAGCGACCTCCCCAAGCAGCCTGGACCCCTGCGGTGGGAGGTGCCTTTCAAGGCTAGCTTCTTGGAACAGAACGCCCAGTGAGAGCCTTTCTACATAGAGACAGCCACAAGTCCCCGAGCCAAAAGAGAGCTTCGATCCACAAGCAGCCTCTGGGATCAGGGCAGGGCAGCCAGAGACTTCTTCAGGCGGCTCTGCCCACTCCGGCCACAGGTTCTTTCCACGGGGCGATCCAAGATGGCGACCTAGAGGGTGACTGCATCTCCAGTCGCTCCAGAACCCAGGACTCAAGAAGGGGAGGCATTGAGAGACTTGGACAAAAATAGAGTCACGGGGTGAGTCTCCCCCACTGGGCGAAACTTGACCTGGGCGCCAGGCACAGATAGGGGTGACTTATCATAGCAGGGTAGGGCAGCTAGAGTCTTCCCAAGGTAGCCTTCCACACTCCGGCGGTGGGCTCCCCCCACACGGCCAGCTGCATGGTGCAGGCCCCCAGTGAGAGCCTTTCCACACAGAGCCAGCTCCAAGCCCTGGAACCAGTAGGGGCTAGGGGCAGCTTTCTTTGGAAGCACTGCATTATCAAGTTCCTCCAAGACTTCAGGCTACTGAAGGCTGGGAGGTGATACACTGGAAATCTACCGGGACACTATAAGCCAATAGAGGAAATCTGCAATATCTCAGATTCCCACTGACGTCTGACCAATATGAGAAAACAAGGGAAGAAAATGTCCCAAACAAACCTAGATACTACATCAATAAAACCCAATGACCGCACAGCAGAAGAAATGTCAGAAAGGGAGTTCAGAATGTACATAATTAAAACAATCAGAGAAGCAAATGAGGAGATGAAAGAGCAAATGCAGGCATTGAAGAAGGAGATGAAAGAGCAAATGCAGGCATTACATGATCGCACCAATCAACAGTTAAAAGACCAAATACGGGAAGCAAGAGATCATTTCAATAAAGAGTTAGAGATACTGAAAAAAAAAAAAAAAAACAAGCTGAAATACTTGAAATGAAGGAAACAATAAACCAAGTTAAAAACTCCATAGAAAGCATAACCAATAGGGTAGAACACCTGGAAGACAGAACCTCAGACATTGAAGACAAAATATTTAATCTTGAAAACAAAGTTGGCCAAACAGAGAAGATGGTAAGAAATCATGAACAAAATCTACAAGAATTATGGGATATCATGAAAAGGCCAAATTTGAGAATTATTGGGATTGAGGAAGGCTTAGAGAAACAAACCAAAGGAATGAACAATCTATTCAATGAAATAATATCAGAAAATTCCCCAAATCTGAAGAATGAAATGGAAAACCAAGTACAAGAGGCTTATAGAACTCCAAATATACAAAATTACAACAGACCCACACCAAGGCACATTATTATGAAGATACCTAACATACAAAATAAAGACAGAATTTTAAAGGTCGCGAGAGAAAAGAATCAAATTACATTCAGAGGGAAACCAATAAGAATATCAGCAGATTTTTCAATCCAGACCCTAAAAGCTAGAACGGCCTGGAACAACATTTACCAAGCCCTGAAAGAAAATGGATGCCAACCAAGAATCTTATACCCAGCAAAACTTACCTTCAAATTTGACGATGATATAAGATCCTTCCATGATAAACAAAAGCTAAAGGAATTTACAAAAAGAAAGCCAGCATTACAGAACATTCTCAGCAAAATATTCCATGAGGAAGAGATGAAAAACAACGATGCAAATCAGCAACAGGAGGCGCTAGCCTAAAGGAATAGCCAAATAAAGGAGAAACCAAATCATGTCAAAAAACAAATATGAGTCAAATGACTGGGAATACAAATCATATCACAATAATAACCCTGAATGTTAATGGCCTGAACTCATCAATCAAAAGACATAGACTGGCAGATTGGATTAAAAAGAAAAATCCAACAATATGCTGCCTGCAAGAGACTCATCTTATAGAAAGAGATACCCATAGACTAAAGGTGAAAGGATGGGGAAAAACATACCATGCACACGGACACAGCAAAAAAGCTGGAGTATCCATCCTCATTTCAGATAATGTGGACTTCAAGCCAAAACTAGTCAGAAGGGATAAAGAAGGACATTACATGCTGCTTAAGGGAAGCATAAATCAGCAAGACATAACAATCATAAATGTCTATGCCCCGAACATTGGCTCATCCACGTACATCAAACAAATCCTTCTCAATTCCAGAAATCAAATAGACCACAACACAATAATACTAGGTGATTTTAACACACCTCTGTCACCACTGGATAGATCGTCCAAACAAAAATTGAATAAAGAAACCATAGATCTCAATAACACAATCAACAATTTAGACTTAATGGACATATATAGAATATACCATCCAACAAAGAACGAATACACTTTCTTCTCAGCAGCACATGGATCCTTCTCTAAAATAGACCATATTTTATGCCACAAAGCTACTGTTAGCAAATACAAGAAGATAGAGAAATTAGAAATAAATGACAGAATAAAAAACAGAAACTTTTCCAATACCTGGAGATTAAATAATACACTATTATATGATGAATGGATAACAGAAGACATCAGGAGGGAAATAAAAAAATTCTTAGAAGTAAACGAGAACAAAGACACATCATATCAAAATCTCTGGGACACTATGAAAGCAGTACTTAGAGGAAGATTTATTTCATGGGGTGCATTCAAAAAAAGAAGTAGAAATCAACAAATAAACGTCTTAACACTACAGCTCAAAGCGCTAGAAAAAGAAGAGCAGACCAATACCAAAAGTAGTAGAAGACAGGAAATAGTTAAAATCAGAGCCGAAATCAACGAAATTGAAACAAATGAAACAATTGGAAAAATTAACAAAATAAACAGTTGGTTCTTTGAAAAAATAAACAAAATTGATAAACCCTTAGCCACACTAACAAAGAGAAAGAGGGAGAAAACTCAAATTACTAAAATTCGGAATGAACAAGGAAACATCACAACAGACACGACTGAAATACAAAACATAATTAGAAGCTATTTTGAAAATCTATACTCCCAACAAAACAGAAAACTTCGAAGACATCAACAAATTTCTAGAGACATATGAATTACCTAAACTGAACGGGGAGGACATACACAACTTAAATAAACCAATTTCAAGCAATGAAATAGAAGAGGTCATCAAAAGCCTACCAACAAAGAAAAGTCCGGGACCAGATGGGTTCTCAGTCGAGTTCTACAAAACCTTTAAAGAAGAGCTCATTCCAATACTCCTCAAAGTATTTCATGAAATAGAAGAGGAGGGAACCCTACCAAACTCGTTCTATGAAGCCAATATCACCCTGATACCTAAACCAGACAGAGACACATCGAGGAAAGAAAATTTCAGACCAATGTCCTTAATGAACATTGATGCAAAAATTCTCAACAAAATTTTAGCAAATCGCATACAAATATATATTAAAAAGATAGTACACCACGATCAAGTGGGTTCTATCTCAGGGATGCAAGGTTGGTTCAACATTCGGAAATCAATAAATGTCATTCACCATATCAACAGACTTAAAGTTAAGAATCACATGATTATTTCAATAGATGCAGAAAAAGCATTCAATAAAATACAGCACCCCTTCATGCTCAAAACACCAGAAAAAATTGGGGTAGTGGGAACATTCCTTAACATTATAAAGGCATTCTACGCTAAGCCCATGGCCAATATCATTCTAAATGGTGAAAAACTGAAAGCGTTCCCCCTAAAAACTGAAACAAGGCAGGGATGCCCTCTTTCACCACTTCTATTCAACATCATCCTTGAGACTCTAGCCAGAGCAATTAGACAAACCAAAGAAATTAAAGGGATACGAATAGGAAAAGAAGAACTCAAACTATCCCTGTTCGCTGACAACATGATTATATATTTAGAGGAACCTGGAAATTCCATCAGAAAACTTTTAGAACTCATAAGTGAATTCAGTAAAGTAGCAGGTTACAAGATCAATGCTCATAAATCCAATGCATTTTTGTACATAAGTGATGAATCCTCAGAAAGAGAAATTAGGGAAACTACCCCATTCACAATAACATCGAAAAAAATAAAATACTTGGGAATCAATCTCACAAAAGAGGTGAAAGACCTCTACAATGAAAACTACAGAACACTAAAGAAAGAAATTAAAGAAAACCTTAGAAGATGGAAAGATCTCCATGTTCCTGGATAGGCAGAATTAATATTGTCAAAATGGCCATACTACCTAAAGTGCTATACAGATTCAATGCAATTCCAATTAAAATCCCAATGATGTACCTTGCAGAAATAGAGCAAGCAATTATGAAATTCATCTGGAAAAATAAAAAACCAAGAATAGCTAAAGCAATCCTAAGTAGCAAGAACGAAGCAGGGGGTATTGCAATACCAGATCTTCAACTCTACTACAAAGCAATAGTAACAAAAACTGCATGGTATTGGTACCAAAATAGACAGGTAGATCAATGGTACAGAATAGAGGACATGGACACAAACCCAAATAAATACAATTTTCTCATACTAGACAAAGGGGCCAAAAATATGCAATGGAGAAAAGATAGCCTCTTCAACAAATGGTGCTGGGAAAACTGGAAAACCATATGCAACAGAATGAAATTAAACCCCTATCTCTCACCCTACACAAAACTCAACTCAAAATGAATCAAGGACCTCGGAATCAGACCAGAGACCCTGCATCTTATAGAAGAAAAAGTAGGTCCAAATCTTCAACTTGTTGGCTTAGGATCAGACTTCCTTAACAGGACTCCCATAGCACAAGAAATAAAAGCAAGAATCAACAGCTGGGATAGATTCAAACTAAAAAGCTTTCTCTCAGCAAAGGAAACTATCAGCAATGTGAAGAGAGAGCCTACAGAGTGGGAGAATATCTTTGCCAACCGTACTTCAGATAGAGCACCAATTTCCCGAATCTATAAAGAACTCAAAAAACTCTACACCAAGAATACAAATAATCCAATCAACATTGGGCTAAGGAAATGAACAGACACTTCACAGAAGAAGATGTACAAGCAATCAACAGATATATGAAAAAATGTTCAACATCCCTAGTAATAAGGGAAATGCAAATCAAAACTACTCTAAGATTTCATCTCACCCCAATTAGAATGGCGATTATCATGAACACAAGCAACAATAGGTGTTGGCGAGGATGTGGTGAAAAAGGAACACTCATACATTGCTGGTGGGGTTGCAAATTAGTGCAGCCACTCTGGAAAGCAGTATGGAGATTCCTCAGAAAGCTTGGAATGGAAACACCATTTGACCCAGCTATCCCACTCCTTGGCCTATACCCAAAGGACTTAAAATCAGCATACTACAGAGATACAGCCACATCAATGTTCATTGCTGCTCAATTCACCATAGCCAGGTTGTGGAACCAACCTAGATGCCCATCAGTTGATGAATGGATAAAGAAACTGTGGCATATATATACAATGGAATATTACTCCGCAATGAAGAATGATAAAATTATGGCATTTGCAGGCAAATGGATGAAATTGGAGAATATCATGCTAAGTGAGATAAGCCAATCTCAAAAAACTAAAGGACGAATGATCTCGCTGATAAGCGGATGAGGACATATATTGGGGGGTGGGAAGGGTTAGCATTAGGTTTAGGGTTAGGTTTAGGGTTAGGGATAAGGAGTGTGGTAAGAATGAAGGAAAGAAGGACTGTATAGAGGGAAAAGAGGGGGAGAGGGGTGGAGGGGAAGGGAAAAAAAATGAATCAAACATCATTGCCCTATGTAAACATATGATTACACAAATGGTATGCCTTGACTCCACGTACAAATAGAGAAACAACATGTATCCCATTTGTATACAATAATAATAATAATAATAAAAAGATATCCAGAATCCAGATTAAAGTAAAAAGAGATTAAAAAGTCAAGAACATAGTTCAAATTTTTTTCAAGGTTGTGCTAGGTAGGATGCTTGAATTTAATATCAAATGCTTAACAAATGGATATGAAAATATAGAATTAGCAACTAATCAAAAAGCATAATTGTTTTAGGATGAAGTACCACCTATAGTTGTAATAAGCTTGCATTATTATTTGTGATCTTACAAATTATAGCTGCTATTACGTGAACATAGAATTGTGTTGGTTGGTAGATGTCACGTTTCTTGTATATTTATAAATTCTCAAAATGAATCCCATTAATCTGAAATACTAGAAGCAAAAATGTTTCAGTAGTTGTCATTACAACTGTTTAGCAAGTTATGGCTGTTATTTCTTTTCACCTGTTTCTAAAGAATGCACAGGATACGTTTATAAAGTGTTTTTGTTTATAACAATTATTAGCACTTACAGTAGTGGAATGCTGTTGACCACCTAATTTCAGATGCCTACAGTTTCAAAACAATGAAGACATATCACTGACCATAAAATGGAAATAGCAACCATTCAAAATAGTTGAGCATTTATTGTGTCATTTACTCTACAGAGGCAATCTCACTATGAAAGCAAATATAGCCAGTTTATGTGCATATGTAGATGCAGGTATCTATAATGTTATTACAATTTGTAACTACAAAATACACAAGTATAATGGATATTTTGGTTTATTTTCAATACAAGCTTATATGAAACAAAGATTCTGTGCCTGTGTACTAAGGAATGGTTTCAATTTCAACTAAAAATTTTAAAATTACTAATGAAATCTTATCTTTTTCTTTTTGAACAGGTCACTATTGAAAAAAAAAGTAAGAAAACAAATTGGTTCTACATCTACTTTTTAGATTTCAGATTCACATACATTTTAATAGTTGCCTCTATACAACCTTATTCAGCTAAGGCTTTCTGATTCACAGTTCTTAAATATAATTGTGTAATGACTCTGCAGTTGTATTATCATTGTGATATATATAGGCCTAACAGTTATCCAAAAGTAAATTTAAAACTAATAAATAATGTTTATGATCTACAAAATTAATAATGTTAATAAACCTGAAATACTTTACAGAGAATCTTGTATGATATGTAACATTTAGAAATGAATACCCTTGGGCTGGGGATATAGCTCAGTTGGTAGAGTACCTGCTTCACATGTATAAGGTCCTGGGTTCAATCCCCAACTACCACAAGGAAAATAAAGAAAGAAAGATAAAAGAAATGAATACCTTTAGCTGGGTGAGGTGGTGCATGCCTGTAATCCCAGCAATTCAGGAGACTGAGGCAAGAGGATCACAAGTTAATAAGCCAGCCTCAGTAACTTAGTGAGGCCCTAGGCAACTTTGTGAAACCACTGGCTCAGTGGTTAAGTGCCCCTAGGTTCAATCCCAGTACAAAAAAAAAAAAAAAGAGAGAGAAAAATAGAGACACCCTGGTTTTTTAATTATATTTTATTCTTCAAAGTTAAAAGGTAACCCATCTTCTAAGTGATGATAGGGGTTAGTGGTGAGGGACATGTTAGGGAGTCAGAGAAGGATAATTCCTGAGTTTAGAATTCTGACTCAGACCTTTCAAGTAACACAACTACCTACTTGATAATTCTTCATGATTATGATAATTAATTAACACAGTTATCTACTTGGTTATTAGTCAGTGAAAAATGTTCATTATTCCTAGTCGATATTATTTGGATATATTACTCAAATCTAGCTTAATAATGAAATCAGTAAATCAAATTATGGGTTAGTATAGAAAAAATTGGCAGCTAAAAATGTTACACTGAATATATCTAGTTTCCTAAAGACCCAATCCAAAAAACTATCCAGGCCTACCCTAATGTCCATGGTAGGGTACTTGAAAGGGATCAGAGGTATGGGAGGGTTTTGTAAACATCTGGGGGTACATTAATGGCTTGCACCCACATGTTACTATGATATAGTAGCTGGAAGGAACTGTTAGCACTTAGTGTGCTGGAGCAAGGGATGGATGCTAAAGGTCTTTCAGCAGGATAGTCCCAAATATTAAAGATAGATCAGCCTGTCCAAACTGGAAGTAGAGAAACACAGTACACAGAAGTATTAATACCATAATTTTACTGGCTAATAAAATGTAAATTTAGATCTGATAATTTATATTTTATCTTGCTATAAATTAGTATTGGACTCAGGTTTTAGGATGAATCAGAACAGAAGATTTGCTGTATTATATGTTGAATGGAAAATTGCCATTAGGAAGCCATCAAGTCTAAAGTCTCTAACTGTGAAATACTTCTTTAGTTATTGACAGATGATTGCATACAAAGTGGGCTGGTCAATCTAAAACATCTCCACAGATAAGAATTTAATATAAGAAAAAAATTATATTTTATTAAATTTTAAGTTACATGATTTATGAGTAAATACACTGAATTGCTTACATTAATTTTGAAATTTTTAAACATCTATTTTTCTGTTAAATCTTAGTAGCTTCCTTACAACTATTATTTATGATTTTTATGTACAAGCAGAAAAAGTAAAATTCAGATTGTTTACTTGATCTTTTTACTTTAGATATGTAATGTTCTAAGAGAAAGGCAGTCCTACTAGTAAAAGAATTTTTAAACATTTGTTTTCCTATTTCTGCAAGATAGATATGGGTGGCATTCTGAGTTTTCACTAGCCCTACAACACACTTCACTAAAATAATGAAATTTGTTTTTCCCAAAACTGCTAGTTTGGTTATAGACTGTTTTACCTTCTCCTATATTGAATTTAATAAATTCAGCAATTAAAAATTATATAGTAACTATTTTATATTTTTCATGTTCCTATAATGTTTACACCAAAGTCAACTCTTTATTTAGTTACTAAGAAAGTGAGCAAAATCTCCCATTAATTTGCCTTCTTGGAATCAGAAGACGAGGTTTAGGGCCCAGCTCTAGACTCAGTGCTACCTGACTTAATTATGCTCTTCAATATCTCAGATAAAGAATAAGATTAATAATTATCTGTTGTGTAAGGATCAGTTTAGACAATATTTTAACTTTATTTCAAACAAAGGTAAACTGACTTAAAATTTTTAAAACCAAAAAAATGTTTATTTGTATTATCTTTTTAGAAACATGATTTTATGTGAACTTTACTCCGAAGAATAAATATGGCTTAAAACAATATTTGTGATCATTTGGAAGGACTTGGTATTTGGTTTTTGTAAGGAACAAAGAGGGAGTCTTAAAGTAACAGCTTGTTATATTGCCTTTGTCAAAGGAAAGTAGCCCAAGGCAGCTTTTTCTGTGTTTTGCCAGGGCATGGATTATAGCCAGGGTTACAACTCCCCGGAGATTAGAGATGGTGGATGGTGACTGTGACCCAGTCGGCTCTTTCAGCTTGGATTATTCAGAGATTAAAAAAAAAAAAACTGATATAAATAGAACAATGCCAAACTACTACTGTCAGTGGTGATGCTAGTATAACTTTAAATAATATCTTTTGTTTATAAATTTACTTGTGTTGTCTCTTATTTGTAATCTGAGCATAGCAATAACAGAAATTGGTACCAGGAGTGGTATATGAAACCACTATTTTAAGATCTTTATTTTGTTATCAGTATTTTCATGATCATAGTGGAGTCCCATCAGAGGCATGTTCAAGTTTTTGGAATTTAGCTACATGTGCTGGGCCAGAGAGAGAGAGAGAGAGGTTGAGAATTTAAGTCATATAGTCACTTCTGCCTGCCCAATTTTTCTGAAGAGTGTTCCCCAGAGTAAGTGTTGAAAGACAGACATTAATCTGCCATTTCCTCAATTGGTCATAGTTTCTTTGTGCCTTGCAGTGTGAGTTTCTCACTGTGCGGTGTGATTCTAGTGTTTAAAGATAAGTATTTTTTATACAAGATGGCTTCAAATGCAAGCCAACTACTTCATCTGGTGTTCACCCAAAGAATGAGCCATCTGTTTGAACAGTGAAAGAAAAACTGGCTGTGTTGGACATATTGAGAATCTGCCTCCAACATAGTCTGTAAATGTTGTATACTGTATTTTAAAGGTGACTTAGATTTCCAAGCATAATTTGGACTCCGTGAGATATTTTTTTGTGTGTACAACTCTATGAAATGGAAACTCCACTATAATAAATGCTGCAGCCTTCCAATTTTCCTTTGTTACTAGATAACATATATAATGGCAACAGTTCTTTATCCTCCATGGTTTATGGAGACATTTCAGAAAGTCTTTTCATTAAGGGAATTAAGATAAAGCATAGTTTTGTGCAAACATTTTAAAAGTATATAGGATTATAAATAACTCATAAAATCAAGGTTGTTACAAGCCCTAGTTATGTCAGCAGTCTTATGGTGCTACTATCTGTAATCATCCATTTCAGGAGGCCATGTTGGTTTGACTATGGGCTGGAAGATGATGCCTTACAGCAGAGATCAGCAGACTTTTTTTAATAAAGGACCTGGTTTAGTCAGCTGTGCATTTCTGTGACCAAAATACCTGACAGGAATGATTTAGAGGAGGGAAAGTTTATTTTGGTTCACAGTTTCAGAGGTTCTATATGGGATCAGTCAACTCCATAGCTCCGGATCCCAAAGTGAAGCATAACATCATGATGGAAGGGCATGGTAGAGGAGAGCAGCTCAGTACATGACAGCCAAGAAGGAGAAAGAGAGAGAAAGAGCAAGCTCTGCTCACTAGGGATAAAATATGTATCCCAAAGGCACGACCTCAGTAACCTTCCTCCAGCCATACCCCTACCTGCCTACAGCTAATCACACAGTTAATCCATTAAAAGGATTAATTCACCAATTAGGTTACAGTTTTCATCATCTAGTCATTTCACCTCTAAACATTCTTGTGTTGTCTCACACATGAGCTTTTGGAGGACACCTCATATCCAAACCAAAATAGGACCCGAAAAGGTTTTGCAGGCTGTGAAGTCTGTCTCAACTACTCAACTCTGCAGTTATACTGAGAAAGCAACCATAAGTAACATGTGAACAAATGAGGGTGGCTGTGTATATAAGATAGGAAAAAACCAAAGGTCTTTCCTGCTTTCACACACACTACTCACCACTTCACAGCTTGTCCAAAATGTGTGGGAGTTTCTTCCCACCAAAAGCCTGGCACACACCAACTGAGTGTCCTATAATTCAATTGAATTCTGACAGTATCTACCTGTCAGATTTCAAAGGTCCAGGGCTCAGTTCCAAGAGATTGCCTCTATTGCAGATCTCAGTTGTGAGTCCCAGGTTGTGACCTGTACTTCTTATCAACTAACTGTAAATTGAGGTCATAATGACCCTCTCTCCTTAGGTTTGGTTAATTACCTAGGACAGCTCATGGAATTTTGGGAAACATGTTCACCAATTAATTATATTAATAAAGAATATAATAATACTAACCAGATGAAGAGATCAAGGGTGAGGTCTGGAACGGTCCCAAGTACATGAGTTTCTGTCCCCTTGGACTTGGGGTGTGTCACCCTCCTGGCATGTGGGTATGTTCTTCAACCCAGAACTCTGAAACATCCTTTTGAGGTTTATGAAGGCTTTCTGTTATGGTTTGGATATGAGATATCCCCCCAAAACTCCTGTAAATGCAGGAATATTCAGAGGTGAAATGATTAGATTATGAGAGCTATGACCTTATCAATCCACCCTAGTTTGAATGGACTGACTGGGATGTAACTGTAGGCAGATTGGGCATAGCTGGAGGAGGTAGGTCACTAGGCTTACCCTGGAAAAGTTACCCTCCCTGTGGCCCCATCCACGCCCCCCCCATCTCTCTACTTCTTAACCCTGTTATGAACTGAGCAGCTTTCCTCCCCTGGGTCCTTCCACCATGATATTCTGCCTTATCTTAGACCCAGAGCAGTGGAGTTGGTCATCTGTGGACTGAGACCTCTGAAACTGTGACCCCAAACAAACTTTCTCCTCTAAGTGTTTCTTGTAGGATATTTGATCATAATGATGAGAAAGCTGACTGAAACAGTTCTTTACATAGGAATGATTGATTAAATTATATAATCAAATGATAGGTTGGATTTGGCCCACTGGCTACTCATAGCTAGAAAATGATGCTCTAGGCAGTGAATCTGGAAAAATGTGATTCCCAGACCAGAAGTTTTGGCATCACCAGAAACTTATTACCAGTGTAAACTCTCAGACCACCTCCACCTTGCTACTGAGTCAAATACTCTGGGGATGGGACCTAGCAATTCACATTTTAGCAAGCCCTCCAGGAGATTCTGATACATGTATGTGGAATTTGAGAAATTCTACCATAAAATGTAGATTCCTCTAAGGCCAACCATAAAAGTACACAAATAGATATTTTTTATCCCATTAGTGCACAAGCCTGTAATTTGAACAATAAAATAACTTTAAATAATCTGTTGAGTCAGGAAATAGTATTATGCTTCTAGTAAGGAAATACTTTTTCAATTTCTCAAGTTGTCTTTTCTGTTAATATGCTAGGTTGCATTCTAAATTTCTCTTGAAAAACAAAAGTCTCCTTAAATTTGAGACTAGCTTTTACTGTGCTTTCTTCAGTATATACTAAAACCTATGCAAATAATATGAAATTTCCTACTGTTAAAGTAGAATCTAATGATTCATTGTTTATGATCATTTCAAGGGTGGTTTTAAACACTCATATCTTATAAATATCTGTCAAGATACTCAATGGAGTCTTTCTTATTATGCTGGAATTACTGGCAAGGCTCAAAGCTGAGAGCAATTGGTTCTAGATTCTCCTGTACTCATATTGTCCAGTGCTGCCAAATTCTGAATTTACTCTATCAACCACCTCCTTTTCCTGGAAGGAAATATAAGACAAGTTTTAGGAGGAGTGAAACCTTTACCTTGAGAGGTAGCAGGTGGCTTCCTCCTCTGGTCATGGTAGAAAGAAAAGAATATAGGGTAGGTAGGTTTAAGAGAATCAATCTGAGACCAAGAGTGCTTACAGGTCTTTTTTTGTATTGTCAACTTAGGGGAGCATGGATGGAGTCTAGAGAGCTTGAAGTATATCCTATAGGTTTGGGGTAGTATGTGTACATAGAAATACATTTTAGCACTGTCAAGGTCAAAGAGGGCTATGCTGCTCCTCTGTGATAGGTTCCTATGCAACCAAAGGAGCTAGGACAAAGCTGACGGTAACCCAAGAACACACATATAGTTATTTGAAGACCACCAGCATCAGACAGAACCAAGTGCAGTCAGTAAGAAAGGAGGAATCCTTCCTAGTACCACCACCAGCACCAGGCTGGTTGGCAGTTACATAATGTTTTGATCTCCCTCATCTTCCCTGTCCCCATCTGCATCCTTTAAAGGAGGAAATAAAGTTATTGCAAAGATCCCTGTAGTAAGTTTCTGGAGTTGCTGTCTAGTCTATGACTGAGATGGACTTAGGGGTAGAAATGGGTAAGGATTTTGCAATAGATATGAGGGTCAAGGAGTGTGAAGCATCTAATTTTACCTTACGTGAAGTCTTACAATTTAGTCTGGTATCATTTCATGTCTGCTGGCAGAAGCCATCAGACTCTTGGGTCAGAGACAAGTGGCTTTTATTACTCATGGCACAATAAAAGCATGAGCCTCAGCATATTTGTGTTGGTTTCCCTTGCCCCCAAGTCTCATGGGGGTGATTTCATGGGCTGAGATAACACGAACACATGCAGTGGGTTCTGTTCCAGGAGAAGCAGCCAGGGCCAAGAGCCCAGTGCTTTCTGAGCAAGCAGCAAACATTGTAGCAAACAGCAAGCAAGCCAGGTCCTCTTCCCTTGAGACTCAGCAGTTAGATGGTGGTTTTCCAGGATGACACAAGGAAAGGTGCCATGGTGCAAAATTTAGGGAGGCACTCATTTTTAGGCACTCATTTCTGCAAACAAAGAACTGGCACCTGGGAATGAGTGCCTCCTTAAATCTTATGTCCAGGGCACCTTGTTTATCTTACCTTCACTCTGACTCAGGTGACCATGCCTAACTACCTGGTGGTCACTTTGACTTACTAGTTGCTGATGTAGCTAACTACAAAATTGGTTCAATGTCACAGGACATGTCAACCTGGCAGCCTTGAGTCCTGCAGGAGTATGCAATGACAAGGACCCAAGTTCCTCTCCAATATATATATATATATATATATATATATATATATATATATATATATATTTTTTTTTTTTTTTTTGGTGTGTATCTGTGTGTCTGGAGATTGAACCCAGGGCCTTGTGCATGTGAGGCAAGCACTCTACCAACTGAGCTATATCCCCAGGCCTGTCTGAGCATATTTTTAAAAGATGGGAGAAAAACTCAAAGTAATACAGCTTGGGGCAATAATTGAAAAAAAGATGATTCTACATTTTTCCACCAAAGAGGTATGTGCCTTTAATAACACTGTTACATATATCATAGACATTAGGCCTCCCTCTTTCACCCAACTTTAAAGCTGAAAAGAATGCATGGGTCAGCACAGACAAACTACAGAAAGGGCAGACATGGAATACTCCCCAATGCAGACTGGATCTAGAGATTTGATTTGGAACTTGTGCATATGTTGGCTTCATGTCTACTTCTGCAGATTACTATGTAAGGGTTTTCCCAAAAGGTGGGACCAAAGGCTCAGGCTCCTCCAGAAGCCTTCCCACCCAAGGCTGCAATCTGGGAGGCCACTGGGAGTCAGTTGCCTAAATACAGGTTTGGCCATTGTCCAATCATGGACCAGCATTGTGGCTGGGTGGAGTGGTAACCTGTCATTAACTCAACCATGTGACTATCTCTGGGACCAAGGAGAGAGCAGATCTATTACCAGAGAACAATGAAAGCAATGGCACTGAGACCCTAGGTGATTATTGGCAGCTGATCCAGTTTGTATTTGTCACAAGCATGGTTTAGTTGGGAATAACATGTGGGATTTTTAGGCCCTGTCAATCAATGTCTACAGTTGAGGGTCTTTGTCTATATAATTTTCTTGTGTGTAGAGCTAGCTGCTCTATTTCTGGTGAATGTACCAGATCGGTCTCTCTTCCCTAGTTTTTACAGTCATGTCATATTGTTTGGAGTTATGCTTTGCTGTGACTGTACCTTACAGGGCTTCCTCTTCGGGCCAGGCTCAGGAAAGTTGCAGCTTTGATTAATCATCCACTATGGTCATTCACCCTATGTCCATGGCTTAGATATATAGCAAACATTCAATTCTTAACTCTAGACTCTATATGTCCTATAATTGCTATGGTTATTCTGTTTTGATAATTAATTATTAGTGTGGCCTGTATTTGATGCTCATGAAACAAGTGAAATGTGACAGACTTATAATCCATAAGCCTGATAAAAAGAAGCCATTCTCTAGTTAGTTAATTGTAGTTGAGATTTAATGTCATACAGATCATGGAGCCCTGAAAGACTGGCTAGGTTAACTCATTTTTTTTTTCCTGTTTTGTATAACAATATGTGGCAGTCATCCATGATGGGTTAAATACTGTATCAAAATAATTTCCCAAATGTCTACTTTCCCTGCATAAATTTTGGAAGCAACATATACTCAATGTGAAACATCATTTTTTGTTTGCTTGTTTTGGTACAGGGGCATTGAACCTAGGGGAGTTTCAACACTGAGCTACATCCCCAGTCTCTCCTCCAACTTTTTTTGGAATAGGTTCTCACTAAGTTGCTTAGGGCCTTATGTTGCTGATGCTGGTCTCAGACTTGTGATCTTCCTGCCTCAACTTCCCAAGTGGCTGGGATTATAGGTGTGCACCACTGGGTCCAGCTCAATGTGAAACATCTTATTTATTAAAAAAAAAACAAAAAACCCAGAGTCGAAAGAAATGATAGTAATTTAATTCCACTTGCCAACCAATTGTTTTAACACTTCCCAAAGTAGCCCTTTCTAGGCTGTCCTTTTGATTTTCAGACAGCTCCGATCATGAGAAAGTTTTTCTTGTTGAGTGAGCTGGCGTCTGCTTCCAACGTCAGTGCCTGCTGTATTCTCTCTGGTGCAAGACAGGGCAGGCTGCTATTACACTGCCCACTCGACTCCCACCCAAGTCACCTACTTGCTTGGTTAATTTTAGTTAGACTGTTAAAGATATATTTCACAAGGAAATATTGATTGGATGCTATTTTTTCATCAGTTTTCTGCAACAAACTAGTTTGCATTTCTTGAAGTTTCCCAAAAAATCCTAAAATGGTTAATATCTTTAAGCAACACAAATTTAAGAATATAACCTTTCATTAAAAGGTTTTAGTTCCATTTGTGCTTTATGAGTTTTGTGAGACATGGTAAAGAACAACTTTTATAGTATGAATTTCTGGAAGGTAAGCAAATTCTCAACTTCTGAAACAAATTCTTGTAAAAGTGACAATACACTAGAGCATAAAACAGTTTAGACAAGTTTACTGTTTGAACAATAGTTAAAACCTTTAAAGCCATGTTCAACATATGTGTGTGGTGCTGGATGATGATTTAGCTATGGGGCAGTGAAACTATATTAGTATTTTGAACTTTGGTATATTATTCTTGGGTTAGTATCAGGATATGCAATACCCAAAAAATTCTAATAAAATTATACTTTTAAGATAACTTTACTAAAGTAGTACATAAGCATAATTAAAACCCAAATGATATCAAATGCTTTTAAGTACAAAATTAAAATCTTCCACTCCATCCTTAGTACCACTCTCTCGAGGTCATTATTTCCTAACTATTCTATTTTTAGTTCTTTCCACATTTTTTGTTGGTGCATTATAGTTGCACATATTGATGGGATTTATTGTGCCATATTTGAAAACACATACAATATCTATTTTTAATTCTTAAAGTGACCACTACCATATTAAATAATATTCTTTCTGTTTCTTCATTTTTCTTAATTTTTTTAGTTGTGATGGACCTTTACTTAATTTGTTTATTTATATGTGGTTATGAGAATTGAATCCAGTGCTTCACACATTCTAGGAAAGTGCTTTACCACTGAGTCACAACCCCAGCCCTTTCTCTGTTTCTTGATGAATCAATTTTAGACTATTCTAGTCAATTTCCCACATGAAAGATGACTTCTACCTTTCTTTTCTCCCTCTTTCCTTGAGTTTGTACCTATTCAATTATGCTATGCTGAGTCCTTTTGGAGGTGGTTACCTTTATAACTTGAAACAATATACTTAAACATCTATTTTTTATTCCATCAACCTTAGTCAAAAAGTATCTATTAATAACCTATTGGACCAACCTCCTCTTAACCTGATGATCCTCATCTCCTCATATTTATGGACCTTATCACATCGAATATATTTGACTTCTGTAACCAGTAGGATTATGGTGACTGACTTCTAAAGATAAGTCCTAAAAAATGTGTGTCTCTGCTTTGCACTCTTATCTTGTCATGAGGACACTAGAGTAGCCCTAAGGGAGGTCCATGTGACAAAGAACTGAAGCTTCCCGTGGATAGCCTGCAACAGCTTTCTAGTCATGTGAGGGAGCCATCTTGGAAGCACATTCCTCAGCCTGAGGCAAGCCTGCAGATGACTAGCTTGAAACACACTTCTTGGCAGCAATCTCAGAAATCCAGAGTCAGACCACTCAACTAATTTGCTCCTGAATTCTTGATTGACAGAAATTCTATAAGATAAGAAATGTTTATTGGTCTCTTAAACTAGTAAATATCTTGGGAAGGAGGATATTTCTTATGCAGCCAGAAGATAAGATGATGCCATTTTCCTCCTCACCGTCACCTCCATTTCCTTTCCTAACTCCTTATGTCTCTTCTAATTTCTTCCAGCTACATTACTTTTGCCATTATTTCATTACATTGTTCATAATGTTTATATTCTGTTTTTAAACTCTATTTACAAAATGTGAACCATACCTGCTTTATTCAATTGTTGATTCTAAGGTTAGAATCAAAAACATTTAAATAATTATAATTAGGAAATGTATATAAATATATGTAATATCTAATAAGCATGTAATATTTAACACAGCATCTGTAGGATGCTCCTGAAGTTTTTTTACTTACCAAATCTGTGTCACTTAAAGGGCAATGCTTTCTATTTGGCCCATGACGTTTTGGTAAATATAACTCCACAGAGTTCCAGAGTTGCCTTTTAATAATCTCTTGAGAAAAAAATAAACATCCTCCTTTGCCATATTACTAAGTTTTTTAAGACATTTAATCAAGATTTGCAGAATGAAATCCATTCCAACACTTTTTTTGAAGACATTCTCCTTACAACTTCTAACTGCTTATTCTAGCCACATGGCTGCCATCTTGGGATTTACTTTCATTGTTCTCTCTAGTTAGTCTTGTTTTGCCAGATGCTATGTAATTTTTTCAGAAGTGTGTGTCCAAGGAATCTTTGCATATCTAAAAAACTTTAAAATTTTTCCTTATATCTGATTTTATTGCTGCTCTGAAGGGTACCTTACTTTCAATTATATTTTCTAATTGTTAAGTGTAGAACAATATTATCAAAAAGTCAATCTTTTATTTGGAAACTTTACTCAACTCTCTTGTGTGTTCTAAGATTTGAATGATTTGGAGATTAAGACATTTGCAAAAATCAGTTTTACTTTTTGCTTTCAGTCCTTAACTCCTTCTTATCTTACTGCCATCTTCCAGAATGTCCAGTATTCCATAGTATATAATTGTAGAGCCATACCATTTTATCTTCCGAATTTTAAGGACATTGTCTTCTAGCATTCAGGGACCTCTTTGAGAGAGGTGTTACTTTGAATTCCATTCTTTTGTAGGGAACCTATTTTTCTATCTAGAAGCTGTAGGATCTTCTTTTTCCTTGGAGCTCTGCAGTTTTACAAGGATATACTTTGGTATAAATCTTTTTTTATTCCATCCTGAAGACTTACATAATTTTAACTTTAAGAATTTTCTTCCATTTTCTCTCTTTAGTTGTGTTTTTATCCCATAGAACTCTTATTCAATGAATATTGGATGTTCTCAGTTGATCCTCTATTCTCCAACTTTGTTCTTATTTCTTTCTTTTATGGGGGGTATCAGAGATTGAAATCAGGGGTGCTTAACCACTGAGCTACATCCTCAGCCCTTTTTATTTTTTATTTTCAGACAGGGTCTTGCTAAGTTGCTTAGGATCTTGCTGAGTTGCTGAATCTGGCTTTGAACTTGTGATCCTCCTGTCTCAGCCTCCTGAGCCACTGGAATTATAGGCATGCTTGGCTCCATGGCTTCATCTTTCTTGTTTGCATTTTGGGACATAGTTTCAATTTTTTGTTCTAAACCTGCTCCTGAAGTTTTTTTATTTAGAAGACTCTGCTTTTGATTCTTAAGAATCTTTCTGACACTCTGCCACCATTTCAGAGCAACCTACCTCATCCATTGCCTCAGATATTCCTAAGTATACTAAGTATATTCTTTTTATTGCAAGTGATAGAAAATTGAATTTAAACTGCATAAAAATGAAGGAATTTACTGCTCACAAAATGGAGAATTTCAGTAGTAGGGCTTACTTTAGACATAGGTTAGGTTGATATGGGAACCTAAATGATATCACCAGGTGATCTGATGCAAGATGAGCTGATCAGTCTCCACTCAAAAGCATTAAAATATAAGAAATAATTACCTCTTATTCAATTATAAGTCAAACAAATGATTTACGAGTAAATATACTGAAATCCTTTCACAAAGTGAATTTTCTCAATGAATTTGGTACTAAGTACAGAGATTAGCCTTTGAAGCAATTATATGAGAAAAAAGGGTAGAAGGAATAGATCTCACTTGCTGACAAGCTGGAAGCATCAAATCGCAAGTTAATAATTTTCATTTTGTTTGTCTGACTAAACTGGATGTGCACACAGTGTTACCATGTATGCACCAGTCTTTCTTGCAACTCTTCAAAAAACTTCTCTCTGCTTTCTTAGTGGAGGTCCCTGGAAACATGAATATATTCATCATTTAGAAACTGAAATGTGGACCAGTTCATCTTAATGGCTAGACTTCATCTAAGGAGGCATTAGTCAGAAAAAACTCAAGATAGAGTCTAGATGAGGAGTTTTACAATGGCTGTAGAGGTGGCCATGGAAATTGGGGTCTTTTGGGAGGTCCGTTAGGTTATTAGGGGCAAGCCCCTGCATGGGATTGTGGGGCCCTAGTCTTTTCTTCCTCTCTCTTTGCTTCCTGGCTAGTGATGTAAATGTTTTGTTCTACCATATGCTCCCACCATGAGGTACTGCCCTTGTCAGAGGTCCAAATCAATGGGCCACTTGATCTTAGACCAGAGCTTCCAGAACCTTGATTTCTAATAAACATTTTGTCTTTTGTTTTTTTTTCTTGGCAGTTCTGGGGATTGAACCCAGGGCCTTGTGCATATTAGGCAAGCACTCTACCACTGAGCTATATCTCCAGTTCAACCTTTTGTCTTTAAAAGTTAATTGCCTCAGTTATTTTGCTATAGAGACAGAAATCTGACTAAAACATTTTTTAAAATAAATATCTTTACCTGCTAGCAACAACTTATTAGCAATGAGACCACGTGCTTGAAGGCTTTATGAAGGGTGGAGAACAGAGAAGAGACATGAAATTCCTTCTGCCTCTGTATTCCTGTTTGTACCACATGTCTATAATCTCTTTTGTCTCTTCTAGAATATGAGCACTTGGAAACTGGACCTTCATTGTGTTCTTCTTGCTCCCTCTGTGTCTAGTATAGTACTTGTCTGTAGCAATACTCACCAGGTACCTGAACTACCAAACTGAATGTTTCTACCTGAACTTCAACTCTACCTTAAATTATAGTCTTATAATAATTTGCCTTACTTTTTATTTTTCAAAATATTTGGAAAACTTGATACTCCAGAGTATTCTTATGGCTTATCTTAATGATTAAAATTTAACAGTTTTAGGTTAAAATGATATTACCAATCAGTATTCCTTTAGTTGAAATGTTAGGTTTTTAAAAATTGGCATCAACAGTACTTTGGGGGAAGGGGAAGGTTAAGAATGCCAGATATAAATATGAGACGTTCATTTAAAGTTTAAATTTCAGGCAAATAATGAGTTTACTTTTCATGTAAGTATATCTAGTTGTTGTTTATCTGAAATTTTAATTGCACTGTGAGTCCTCTTTCTTTTTTTTTCAATATATGGCAACCCAGGCCCTCCTCCTGGCATATCTAATGTTCTGTATCAAAGTCTCCAAACTTATGTTCTCCAGAACCTGATATAGAAGTAGAATCTTAGAATCTAGATCTAACTTAGAAGGCCTGATATGTCAGGCCAGCAATCTTCACATTAAACCATCTAAATTATGACTAGAGGTAAATAAATAGCCAAACAAGAACATGTGGTAGCATTCTGCTTTGCCTCCTGTCTTGGAAATGAATTTACTGTATGTTATGGTTTGAATATGAAGTGTCTCTCAAAGTTCCTGTGTCAATTCAGAAATATTCAGAGGTGAAAAGAGTCTGAGAGCTGTCAACTAATCAGTCCATCCTAGTTTGAATGAACGGACTGGGGAGGTAAATGTAGGTAGGTGGGACTTGGCTAGAGAAGGAGAGTCACTTCAGGTATGCTCTAGAAGGTTCTATTTTCCTGAAGCGCCTTCCTTCCTAGATCTCTGTTTCCCAGAGGCAATGTCTTGAGCAGTTTCTCTTTGCCATACCCTCCCGCCAGGATGTGCTCAGGCGCAGAGCAATGGAATCAACTCACCATGGACTAAATCTCTAAAACCATAAGCCAAAATAAACTTTCCCACCTCTAAGCTGTTCTTCTCAGTTGTTCTTGGTCACAGCGATGCAAAGCTAACTAGTAGATTGTATGTACATATTTTGCCCAAGTACTTAAATGTAGTGGTTTGACAATGAACATAGAAATCTACATCTTAGATCTTGTTCATGGAATTCTGAATCACAAACTTGAAGCTAAAGATTCTTCTAGTACATCCTTTTAAACTTTTCCCAAGTAAGAAAATTCTATATCTTCTGATTCACTGGGAAAGGAAGTGAGGGGCTAGGCAGTAGAATTTTTTCATTTCTTCCTTAATCCTTAATATATGCATTGTGACTGATGGGGATTTCTATTTTCCCCTGTCTATTCTTCCAGGGTTTATTGTCGACCCTAAAACTTGGATACTCTAAGGAAAGTGTGACGGTCCAGGCTGGCTGAGAAAGTGCAATGGGAATCAGTAATGACATTTGACAATGGTTGTAGCAGCCACATAGCAAATATATCCACAAACACACCGGCAGCATTTGCCCACTGGGATCATGTCCAGAATCTGACCAGGGATGAAGATGATGTTATGTCCCCACCTTTCTCCTCCCAGCCTTTGTTGAAGGGGACAGTTCTGAATTGGAGACAATGTCAACAGTATACATTTTAAAACTAGGTGTTAAAATGATTATTTCATAGAAATATTTATGTCTTTAATAATAATTATTGTCTGTGCAGGAGCAAAAGTATTTTTCTATTAAGGTTAACATTGAAAAGCTAAAGAATCTTAAGCCTTTTTTTCTAGGAAGAGGCTTAATATGTTATAAATAGTATTCCATTAACATTGTTATGTTTTGTTTTGTCAAATAAATGACTTTAAGTAATCAAAAATACTTCATATTTGGCATAATTTTATCAGAAAAGACTTTCTTAGTTGGAGTTTTGACTGCATTACCTATATGATCCACAAGATGGCAGCAGAGAAATGTTCATTTAAATTTATCATCTCTAGAGAGATTGTTATAAGTGCACTTTAACAAAAAATAGACTAACCTTTGTAATTTGGTCCTTTCTAAACATAAAGTAGCTAGTTAAAACTTTCATGATTTCTCAGGTCTTCTGTGAGAAACAAAATTGGATTTTATCGTCTTTATTAAAGTTGTTTTTCTGGTGAGTCAGGTATAAATGTGCTGGTCTATATTTCCATCTCGGCATACTCATAAGTAATCTTAGGAAATCTGGGAAGAATACACTATGGAACCTAAGTGTGTGTGTGTTGACTTACAATCTGCAGCAACCATCATTAACGAACAAACAAGAAATGGACAAGAAGTGGTTTTCAGGTATTAAGGTCTGAATTTAGGTAGGGGAGTGGGTAGAGGGCAAAAAGAGAGGGAATGCTTGGGGAAAGAGGGCATTTCTACACTATGGGCAGTTTTCAACTGCATTTGTGTTATTTTTTACACTATTGGCTATTCATTAGAGTGGGTAATTGCAGTTAGCAATAAATAATTGCAGGTGCTTTTCATGCAGTAGAAAAAATGTTTTCCTGTAAATGACCTCAATTTTCTAATTTGAGAGTCATGTATTTTTTATGAAGTGATAAAAGGCACAATATAAGTCTATTCTATAGATATAATTAATTAATTATCACTGGTCTATATCATTTATTACTCTGGATTTCTTTATGCCTAAAACTTGGAGAATTTAATACACCCTCACACATGGATACACTGGGTGTGTTTATATATATATATATATATATATGGCAAACATTTATATCGTGCAGGAATATATAAAATAGGAAATGATGTCTACCATAATCCTTCTGGGTAGTTTGTAAACTTCCTTCTAGATATTTCTCCATAACAAACATACTTACATTTTTAGAAAACAAAATTAAATTATAAATCATATGACTTCTTTGTAACTCACGTCTTAAATGTCCTCTACCATGGACACTTTTCTATGTTGATTTTCTAATCTACAGATTATTCCATTGCATGATTGTGACATAATGTTCTAAACTAACTCCATTGATGGATGTTGTTTTTTTGTTTTTTTAATTTTTTTTTTTTTGTTGTTGCTATACTAATGTTGCACGAAACAATGTATGTTTATCTTTGAGTACTTAAGATCTAAACTTTTAGCCAGATAACATTTTCCAAACCGGAACACCACCATTGAAATTAGTAATAACATCCTATGATTACATTGTAGTCTGAGTGCGCACAGCTTGAACGTCAAACATAAGAAAGTGTTAATAAAAATCCCCTTTTCTTTTTTTTTCCTCTTCTTTTTTAAAGTATTAGGATAAAGTTTGCGCTTGAACCATGGTGGTGAAGGGTAGCGAAAGTGCCTGCCTAGCGTCAAGTTTGAGTGTTTTCTGTGGCGGTAGTGCCTGCCAACGCTGCCTCCTTTGCTAGGAAGGTCTTTGCACCTGCGCTGCCCTGGCGAGCACCTGCCGGCTGCCTCGCCCGCGTGAGCAGGTTCAGGCGTGGGCTTTCATCTCCAGAGCCAGGCAGACGTGAAATGCACCTTCCCCGGGGACCCCGCATCCCCCATTCCCCCGCGGAGCGCGAGATCAAGGAGCTGCACGTTTGAAGTCTGGGAACCCAGGGGCAGGGCTTTGTCAAGGAGGCAAACAGGACTCCGGAATGCACCGCCGCCTGCGGTCCAGCAGAGCCGGGCTGTTTGCCTCGGGGCGCGCGGAAGCCCCATCTGTTTACTCGAGCGTGTTTCTGAGCGGTCGCCGTATGGCGGCTCCCTCACCCGCAGGCCCCACGGCGCAGCCATCCTCTTGTCATCTTTGCCACTTCACGTGGAGGGGCTAACGCTGGCGAAGCACTGCTTTATAATAGGGTTTCTCAGCCAAGGGATTCAGACTCTTACTTGATTCCATAGGATGGATGAAAAGACATTTTATGCAAATGATGGAATTCAAATCTAAGGCAAGGTGTGACAGGTCAAATTCAGAACTTCCAGAACTCCTGCAAGTTCCGTCGTCATTACTTATCAAATCTTATATCCAAGTCGTTCTATAAGCCGAGTATCTGGCTTTTAATTTTTATTATTTAAAAAAATCTCTCTGAAATTGTACCAACTGGATAAAAGGCTCTTGACCTGAAGTCCCAAAATTTGCAAGTAAAACCATTAGAAACAACTTTTTCTTAGTATAGAAGGCGGCCATTTTCTCATTCTTACACAAGAACATCTCTTTTTCTTCCAGGTTTGACCTGTGTTGAAAAGTTTCACAGACTGGTTTCCTGATTGTGTGTCTGGTGTCGCAGAGGCTCCCTTTTAGGTTTGGAATGCATTGTTTGTGTGTACAAATAAAAGAGCCTGACTCTGCTGCTTATGACATAGTTGAGTGATGGAATGCACACTTCTGTACGGTTGTGACTGTTTTATATGTTCCGCGCCTCCATGAAGTTTTAATAATAACAGGATAAAATAGAAAACTTGCAGTGGATCAATGCTTTGAGTTCATTCATTCAAGTTTGCACTGAGAAACTGTTGTGTGCCAGGCACTGTTCTTGTCAATGTTTTATGAGCAAAAATGATAAAAATTCTTGCCTTCAGGGCACTTGATTCTTAATGGGTAGGGAAATAATAAGCAAATAGAGTAACCTGAATGTAGCAGATGGTGATCAGTGCCAAGGAGAAGAAAGGGGACGAGTGTGTTTTTAGTCGAGAGTCAATGTAGGGCTCACTCATGGAATGAACCAGATGACATCTGAACAAGGAGGCTGGGCTGCATGGTTGGAGTGGAAGGAGGGAAAGGGTATGCTGCTTGGGCAGAGAGAGAGAGGAGGGCTGGACCCTATGGACTCTGGCAGGCCAGAGAGGACTTTGCTCTTAGTATGAGTGACATGCAGGAGCCACTTAGGGTTTTAAGCACAGTAGTAAAATGATTTGATTTGATTTTTAAAAGAATCATGGAGATGTGTTGAGAACACATTGGTGGGTCAGGCAGGGAGACCTGTAGAAGCCAAGGTTGCAATCCTAGAAAGGGGTGGTGGTGACCACCCCAGGGAGTAGAGATGAAGATTCTGCATATATGTTGAAGATCATACTGATAGTATATCCCCCATAGTTACAGGATCTGTCTAATAAGCCTCCTGGGAATGAGTAAATTTCTTTCTTTCTTTCTTTCTTTTTTTTTTTTTTTCTTTTTGAGGGATGGGATCTCACTGCATTCTGCATTGTCAGGCTGACCTCAAACTCCTGGGTTGAAGCCATCCTCCTGCCTTAGCCTCCTGAGTAGTTGAAACTATTTGTGTACCTGGAGATGAGAGAATTTCTAAATTGATTTAAGTGAATAGAGAAGCAGAAGAAGAAACTTAAAAGAACAGAATGGGGTAGGATCACTGAGGCGATAAATCTGACAAGAGAAGGAGACAGCTAAAACATGACACCAAGAAGCCAGGGGTGCCCTGTGGTATCACAGATTGTGTAGAAGTTTTACATGGGATCTCTTAGATCATGGGTAGTAAAAACCTACTTGGCATAAAAATAGGTAGAAAGAAGGCATAAGGGAAGAATATGAAAAACCCAGTTGGCAAGGATGCTAGGATGTTATCTTCTAAAGATACTGGTAGGATTTAAGATTTGTTTTCAACACAACTACAAAAAAGTTTTGGGCAGAACAGAAAAGGTAAAGATGCAAATATGAAGTAATATGGGAGGGATGTCCATGAAGTTCATAGTTATTTTCTTTATCATAAGTGACCAGGTGATGGATAAAACCTACTAAGCATTTGCTATAACAGGTCACTTAATCAGCATCCCTGCTATGTGGGAAAAGGCTTTGCCTGCATAGAGAAAAGATTTCATTGCTTTCAGAAACTGCTTAGCTAGAAATTCATTCCTCATTTAACAGAACATACTTGGGTCCTGCTCTATCAGCTGCTGAACCACATTTCAATGATACAAAATTGAGAAAGATGGGAACTCAAGTCATGGCATATCACAGTTTAATTAGGGAGTGAGATATTCAAACAAGTAATGCAATTCAGGGTGGTAAGTTCAATAATCAAAGTAAAAAGACCAAAAAACCTCAGCTTGGAATTTATAGGCACAGAGACATTTAGCCCTTGAGTCTTTTCTGTTCTTTTGTGTATCTTTCGGAAACTTACCTCTGACTCTCAATCACCTTATTTGAAAATTATATATATTTGAAAATATATATAATAACTTCTGCCTTGCATTTCAGGACAAGGGAACAACATGTGCCAAATCAAGTGACCCTGAAATCCTATGAACAATAAGAAGTTTGAGAAAATCAGATGAGTTTTCTGAAAGTACTACAGAGGAGTGAGGTAAGATTGACCCTTTAAATTGATGTAATATCCATATTGAAAACATTGCTGTCTGCTCAGTACATACCACCTATGATCCCAGGCCCTGGCTTTATGACACAAGCAGGAATCTGACATTTCAAACAACTTGACCCTTTCTGGTATGGTAGCCAAAATACTACTGTTCTTCTGTACACCCTACTCTTACTGGTTTCTGAGCTTTCATTCAGGGGTTCCCACCATACTAACTTTTTGAAAATATCCCATCCATGCTTGAAGACTATTTTAAATGCTATCTGATCTGACCTGGGAGAACTTTCATCTTCCCCAAAGGTCTGAGCCCTGTCACCTCTTGGCCTCCATTAATATCTTCCTGCTTAGTGAACATTCCCTACCACCATTTGCAGGTTTGTATCCTTTTTGCCCAAGATGAAAAGTTCCTGGGGACAGGAATGATGTCTTATCTATCTTTGCTTCCCCTAAGAACTTAGCTCCATGTCTCACACATAGTAGGTGACATCTATGTATTAATGAAATTGAATTAGATTAATCAAACCATGTTTTGTCTTATAGCCATGGAATGAGAGCTAATCCATAGTTGTAATGGACTTAAAATGGAATCGTTGAATGAAAGCTGCTCTTTCAGCAGATCATAATTGTACAAAGCTGTTAAGTGTATACTTTTGATGAACAGGTTTTGCTGTGTTGCTGAGTTCATGTTGCCATGACAACCTTAACTTTTGGCACTTTCTGAATTTAGTGTCCTACTTAATTTCCTGTGTTTGGCTCTGAGAACCATATTGTTCTGTCCCTTTTGCTTGTCTGTGTGAATCTTTGAACTGAAATTTTATTTATGGATTTATCTTATTTACCTATTAGCTAATATATTTCTTAAGATTGGGGACTTGGTCTTACCATCCTTGTGATCTCTGATAGCATCCACCTGTGCCTTGTACATTCTAGACATTCAATGTCAGTACATGTTTTAGATAAATTAAGAAATAATTGGTAGAGTAGGCTAAACAGGAGTTCCCCAAAGATGTGCATGTCCCAATTCTTGAAACACCTGCATATGTCATCTTATAGAGCAAAGGGTACTTTGCAGACATGATTAAGAATTTTGAGGTAGGGAGATGATCTTGGATTATGCAGGGAGGCCAGTGTGATTAGAAGGGTCTTAATAAGAGGGAGGCAGGAGGATAGAGTCAATAGTAGGAGATATGTTAATGGAAGCAAAAGTTTGGAGTGATATAGGAAGAGAACACAAGCCAAAGAATGCATGTGCATTTTTAATTTTTTTTGTTTTGTTTTATTTTATTTTATTTTATTTTTGTGGTGCTGAGGATTGAACCCAGGACCTTGAACATGTGAGGCAAACACTCTACCAACTGAGTTATATCCCCAGCCCTCTATGAATATTCTTAAGGACTCATGTCCCCGAGGGGAAGCACACCCAAATTATCCTCATGGACTTGGACGAATACATTGCTTTATGGGGATTCATGATGGACATTTCAATATTAAAAGCTGTTAGATATCCAAAATCAGAAGAATCTGCTTAACTCTGCTTACCCCATAGTAAGTCTCCAAACTTATTTGACCATTGTACTGTCTCATCATGTAACACTGATTAAGTATGGTTGCAATGAACCTTTTGCAGGGCACACTTGAGAAAATACTGAACTAAAAAAATGGAGATAGCAGTGACATCTACCTTCATTTATAAGCTACCAGTCTATATGTCAGGAACTCTGTACTTACACATTCATTTATGATGCATCAATTTGTGGGAGAAACAAAGACCACAGTATTTTCTAACCTCAGAGTCCATTATAACCTGTTACTATCACAAAGTCATACAACTTCTGTCCAGATGGTCAACTGGATATTGATCCTGGGTGAGCGGGTTGATGTTCATGGAGTGTTCACTGCTTGTACATACTCTGCACACTTTGTCTCACTTCCTTTTATAACTGCTTCTCGTATTAGCACCACCATTTCAAAGATGAAAAGCTGAGACATGGAATTTAATAACTTGACTGAAATCAAATGTGTGTCAATTCCACATCTGTTGTCTCATGCAGTATTGTGTGTTTTGAATGCAGTGTCTCATCTGATCCTCCCACCAAACCCACAGGGTAAGGATTAATGTGCCTAAACTTGCCTAAAGTCCCTTAGCTCATATGAGACAAATCTAAGATTTTCCCTACAGACACATCCTCCCTATCACAACATGTTATCTAACTCCCAGGGTACCCCACTTTTGTCTTCTCAGAGTGTAAAGATGTAGATTTTGAAAATGGTAAAATAGGTGAGTTGGTACAAGAGACATAGTATATAACTGAGGAAAGAAAGCTGAAGTCCTAGGAGTGAATGCTATTCAAAGCAAAGTAGGAACTTTCAGAGAGAGAGAGTTGAAAGCTAAGTCTTAGTCAGGAATGGAGAGAAAAGTCATATGACACTTATAAAATATAGTCATGAGGACTGGGAATATAACTCAGTTGGTAGAATGCTTGCCTAGCCTACACAAGGCCCTGAGTTCAATCCCCAGCATCACCAAAAAAAAAAAAAAAAAAAAAAATACAGTCATGTGCTGCATAACTATGTTTCTGTCTATGAGGGACTAATATATGACCATGCTCCTCAAAGATTATAGTGGAAAAAATTTTAAAAATTTTACAGTGGAGGTGAAAAATTCCTATTGCCCAATGACACTGTTGCCATCATATATTTATTTAGATACCTAAATACCTACCATCATGTTTCAGTTGAATAGTATTCTGTATAGTAACATGCTGTACAGTTTGTAGCCCAAGAGTAATAGGCTGTACCATACCACCTCGGTGTATACAGGCTATACCATGTCAGTTTGTGTAAGTACATTCTCACCTAATGATGCTTGCATCTGAATGTATCCTGTTAAGTACATTGTCCAGAGATTCCACTTAATTGCATTTTAACAGAAATCCTTCTATGTGTTAAAATATTGGTAGATAATCCAGTGCTTTTTTTTGAAATTTCATCTTTCTAAGTCATAATTTCTCAAATGTGGTTGTTAGGGTCAACATATAAACAACTTGCAAAATAATATAAATTTGAACCAAACATTTGGTTTTGGGACCATGTGGGAAACTGTCTGGAAACACAGTACAGACAACATCTGTATGGGAACTTCTGTTGCAAAGCTATGTCCTTCAGAGCAATTAGAGCATCCAGCAAGCGACACAAGTCAACAGGAAGGCTGAACTACAAAGTTCAAAGTTCAGAGTGGGTCTGTACTGTCTCACAGGTCTTAGAATATTCTTGAGGAACCAAGGAGTTTATCATACAATGCTTTTTTTTCTTTCTTTTATCACTATGCATAACAAAGTAATCACAAAAATAAGTAGCATTGTCCTTGATTAGGAAGGGTAGTATAAGTTGTGCATCCCTCATCTGAACTTTGAAAATCCAAAATGCTCCAAAATCTGAAACTTTTTTAGTATCAATGTGATATCATAAATGGAAAATTTCATACCTAACCTCATGTGGCAGGTTGCAGTCAAAAGGCAGCATGCTAAAAATGTTGTATAAAATTACCTTCAGAGAGAATATCATGCTAAGTGAAATAAGCCAAACCCCCAAAACCTAAGGCTGAATTTTTTCTCTAATATGTGGAAGCTAATTCACAATAAGTGGGGTGGGGGGGGAGGGGGAAGAATAGAGTTACTTTATATTAGGTGGAGGGGAGTGAAGGGAGGGGAAGCGGCATGGGGGAAGGAATGACAGTAGAGTGAGACAGACATTATTACCTCATGTGCATGTATGACTGCATGACCAATGTGATCCTGCAATATGTACAATCAGAAAAATGAGAGATTATACTTTATTTATGTATGATCTATCAAAATGTATAAATGCATTCTACTGTCATGTACAACTAATTAGAACAAAAAAAAATTTTAAAAAGAAAATAACAAAAAAATTACCTTCAGTCTATGTGTATAAGGTACATATGAAACATCCACAAATTCTGTGTTTAACTTGAGTCCCATTCAATGCTGTCTCACTATGTGTACACAGATATTCAAAAATTTGAAAAATCTGAAATCTAAAACACAAGAAGTCTCAGACTTTTCAGATAAGGGATGCTCCAGCTAGAGTTAAGTTTGTACCATTGAAGTTGTGTATAAACATCTTTGTTTCTGCAATTTACTGTCATTGGTTTTGGTCTTGAGACCTGTCAACTTTCCAACATTCCACACATTCCAGAATTATTTATTTTTAACTTTTCTGAAGAATTATTTGAAAAAAAAAAAGAGAGAGAGAGAGAGAGAACTGTAGATCAAGGTATGCACTTCATGTTACCCTACCCCTCCAATTCAGGCTCACCATTTGGAATGTTTGTTATTTGTTAGCATTACTGCCAAAGGAAGAAATGATCAAGGGTTCATATATATATTTTTTTGTATTCCAAGGACATAAACCATGAAATGTCTCCATTCCTGATAAGGAGTGGTTTTCATATTCTTTGTGATTGGGTAATACAGGGTTTCTCCTCTCATTTGTCATATGAGAGAAAGATTATTTTTGAAAAATTGATTCCACAGGCATTTTCTTAATGGAGGCTCAAGAGAATCCAGTGTGCAACTTCTTTATTGCTCTATGAATAACAGTAAAATGGGTGACCCTTGCTGGGTACGGTGGCACACACCTGTAATCCCAGTGTCTCTGGAGGCTGAGGCAGGAGGATTGTGAGTTCAAAGCCAGCCTCAGCAAAAGCAGGTGCTAAGCAACTCAATGAGACCCTATCTCTAAATAAAATATGAAATAGGGTTGAGGATGTGGCTTAGTGGTCAAGTGCCCCTGAGTTCAATCCCTTCCACCCCCCAAAAAAGGGGTGACCCTTGAATATCAGGTACTCAGGTGAGGGCACCAGGGAGAGTAGATACGAATTCTTGATCTGCTGTGATTGAGCAAGGCAGCTTTCCTTCTCTCTCTGTCAGCTTTCTTGCTTGTAAAATAAGGCCACAGCATTAATTCAGCTCACAGAGCTGTTGTGAGAGGAATGTATAAAAGCAATACTGTCTTTGTATGAAAGGCCTTTAACATAGGTCCTGGAGAGATTTATTGTTAGTGTTAGAAACAAATGTATATTAACATACTGGCAGGCAGCTTCCTGTAAAAGTTGATAGGGAAATGAAAAACTTTTCGCGTTTCAACAAATGGTGCCAGAATCACTGGACATCCACATATGAAAAAAAAAAATGAATCTAGACACAGACTTTATATCATTCATGAAAATGAACTCAAAGTAGATCATAGACCTAAATGTAAAACCCAAAGCTATCAAACTCCCAGAAGAGAGGAGAAAAAGCTTGGATCCAGTGATGACTTTTTAGGTATAATATCAAAGCCATAATCCATGAAAGAATTGATAAGCTAGACTTAATTAAAATGAAAAATTTCTACTCTGCAAAAGACATTGTCAAGAGAATGAGAAGACTGTCCATGCATTAGGAGAAAATATTTGCAGCAGATGTGTGTGATAAAGAATTGTTATTCAAAGTATATAAAGATCTCTTAAAACTCAACAACCTGATTAAACAACCCAAATAATAAATGGGCAAAGGATCTGAGTAGACACCTGGCCAAGACATACAGATGGAAAATAAATATGTAAGTCAGTACTCCACATCATATGTTATTAGGGAAATGCAAATTAAAGTAACAATGAGACATCTCTACACACCTATTAGAATGGCCCAAATCCAGGACACTGACAACACCAAATGCTGGGAATGAGGCGAAAAACAGGAGCTCTCATTCTTTGCTGGTGGAAATGAAAAATGGATAATCACTTTAGAGGACGTTTGGGCAGATTTAAAAAAAAAATTCAGTTTACTTACCATACAGTTCAACAATTGTGTCCCTTGGTATCTACCCAAAGGAGTTGAAAATTTATGTCCACACAGAAAGCTACATGCAGATGTTCATAGTGACTTTGTCCAGAGATGCCACGTCTTGGAAACAACCAAGAGGTCCTTCCTCAGGTGAAGGAATACACCTTAGTACAACTACATAGTGGAATGTTTTTGAGCTCTGAAAAGAAACAGACCACCAAGGCTTGAAAAGACACAGAGAACCTTAAATGCCTAGAAAGAGGCAGAAGCCAATATGAAGAGGTGGTAAACTGTATAATTCCAAATAGGTGATATTTTGGAAAAGAAAAAACTATGAGGTACAAAAAATTTAGTGGTTGTCAGGAGTTAGGGGGAGGGATAGATGAATAGGTAGAACACAGGGGAGATCTAAGGCAGCAAATCTCTTCTACATGATACTATGGTGGTGGCTACATATCATTATATATTTGTTCAAGCTCACAGAATGCACAATATGAAAAGTGAACCTTAGTCTGAATGATAAACTTTGGGTGATCATGATGTGTCCATATAAGTTCATCAATTGCAATCAATGTCCCACTCTATGGTGGACATTGGTAATGGGGTATGCTGTGCATGTCCGGCAGGGGATGAGTGACATCTCTGCACTTTTCACTCAGTTTTCTTATGAACCTAAAACTGCTTTAAAAATAATGTCTATTTAAAAACTTTTTTTTTTGTAATAGTTTCATATCATTCCATAAAATAGGATTTCAAGATTTAATGGTACAAAAGGTACAACATCAGAAACAATATTCAGTAAACAATAAGATTGCCTCTATTTGTATATTATTTCATCTGTCAATCTCTAGTTGGCAGAAATAGTTCAAATTCACTCAGTGAAAATAAAACCAAAAAGTTATTGGTATAGGGCTTAATGTGAAAACTAAGAAACAAAAATCAAAGCTAATTTCCTCGATTTCTCTCTTTCTCTTTGTAATACTAGGGATTGAATCTAAAGGTATTCTACCACTAATTACACTCACAACCCTTTTTATTTTTTATTTTGAGACAGGATCCCACTAAGTTGCTGAGCCTGACCTCAAATGTGGAATCCTCCTGCATCAGCCTCCCAAGTCTCTGGGATTTCAGGCACGCACCACCACAACCGGCTCTCATCATCTCAGATTTCTTAACCCACATATGTTGGACCATTTTCTAAGCTAATACTCTGCTAGACTCTGGCAGTAAATCACAGGGTTCTTCTTACATATTTGTCCCATTATTAGTAAATTTCTATCAAAATCATTTTTATATTCATTGACAGTAAATTCATACTTAATAAGCTGGGTTATAAATTACTGTTATTCATTGCCAAACATTGCTCTCAGTGCTCCTGAAGGGCTGAGCTTTAGAAGCTATAGACTGCATTCATTCCCATGTGATTTTCTTATATTTTCTATCTTAGCACAACTCAGTAAGATAATTGATAATAAGATATACAGATCTGAACTTTTCCCTGTAAAAGTTGATTGGGAAATGACGAACTTTTTACTGTTTGCCACTTGCCCAGATTAAATGCAGAAGCTTTTCTTTAGTAGATTTCCTACATTCAGCCCTACTACTGACATTCATTCTTCACTGTTCCTGCCAAAATACTTTTCTCTGTTTACTATTTTGATTGGACAAATACATTAATTATCTATTACTGTGTAACAAATGAATGCAGATATAGAGACTTAAAATGGTACCCTGTGCTTAATTCACAGTTCTGTGGACCAGAAGTCCAGCATGGCACAGTGGGGTCACCTATTCAGGAAGAACTCAAGGCCAAAATCAGGTGTCAGGGCTGACTTCTTGTCTGGGGGCTCTAGGGAAAAATCACCTAAGTAAATGCTTGATGTTGGTAGGATTTAATAGTCTGTCATTGCAGGACTAAGATTTCCATTTCCTTGCTGGTTGTCAACTGGGGCCTACTTTCAGCTCCTAGATCTCGCCCACACTCCTTGGCATGTGACTCTCTCCATTCTTCAGTCTGCAGAGGAGAATCGAATCTTCATCCTCTGAATTCTGAATGTCCTCTTCTGCCACCAGCCAAGGAAAACTACCAGGTTTTAAAGCTTTCAGTTATGTACATGTTGGTAATCTTCATTTCTTATAGTTGTTTGTGCCGTCAACATAACTGAATTATTGGAGAAAAATCCACCCAGTTCATAATACTGAAGATTATGCAGGGTGTACATAGAGGTGGTGGGGAGGGGAGAAGGTGGCAAATCCTGGAGATCATCTTTTTCAGTCAGTTTTTACGCTGTTGTGACTGAAAGACCTGACAAAAACAATTTAAGAGAAGAAAAAGTTTATTTTGGCACTCACAGTTTCAGAGGTTTCAGTCCATCGACAGCTGGCTCCATTGCTCTGGGCCTGAGGTGAGGCAAACATCATGGTGGAAGAGTGTGATGGAGGAAAGCAGCTCAGAACATAGTACCAGGAAGAAGACAGAGACTAAGGTCAGCTCATAAAATATATACCTCAAAGGCATGCCCCAATGGCCCACCTCTTCCAGCCACATACCCTACCTGTCTTTAGTTGCTACTCAGTTAATCTCTATGAGGGGATTAATGCACTGATTAGGTTTAACCTCTCATAACAAAATCATTTCACCTCTAGAATTTCTTGCACTGTCTCACTCATGAGCTGTCGTGGAGCACCTCAGATCCAAACCACGACAGTCTTAGAACCTTGCCTGCCACCACACCCCTCCCCGCCCTCAAACCCTCTAAGGAATCAAATCCGTGAGCTTTAAAAGCTTCCCCCAGAGTACCATGGACAACCTAAATTCCCCTTTGTCCCAATCTCCCTCTGTCATAAGTTCTCCTCCTGTTGTCAACCCTCCCTCCAGGCAGCACCTCATGGCACAGTTCCCCCAGTGTTCCTCAGTGTTGGCTGAGTTCTCTCACACCAGTCCTAGGAGCTGTAGGTCCTCCAAGAAACCCTTGGTTCTTAAATAAATTCATGTCATCAGATACAGGGGACTACATGATGATCTTCTCCAAGGACAGCCTATGAATGTTCAGATAAGTTACAATTATTAAAAACAAAGCAAAACAACAACAACAAAACCAAAGACAGAACAAATCTCAAGCCTACAGTGCCTATAATCCCTAAACTGAATGACTAAAAATCCTAGAAGCTGATAGTCCTTAAATTTCTACCAAGAGACCAGAAATTAAGTTCTTGCCATCCGGGTCCTGAATGAAAGAAAGTTGCATCTAATCCTCAATTCTGATTTTGTTCAGAGATGGAAGATCAAAACAATAAGTAATAATTTAAAAAGATGGGCTGGGGATGTATCTCAATGGTACAGCAGTTGCCTAGCATGCTTGAGGTTGTGGGTTTAATCCTTAGCTCCTCAAGAAATAAATTAAAAATTGTCTTGCAGGCAGAACCCCAAGGAATGATAAGTTGTTTTGTACTAAATGTGATAACATTTGTTCATTTGTCACAGAGCCTGAGTGGCTTGGTGTTGAGCACTATATAAGATTATAGACCTCTGAAATGCTTTATTTGATCTTTGACATCGTACTTATTGATTAATATTTTTAATAGTATAGTACATCTTTTCTAGATCTGTGTACAGTTGGTGCTTTTTATTATTGCAAATAGCAAAAAACTTATCTCAAACGATGTTTTTAAAAGAGATTGATTGGTTTATGCTGCTGAAAAGCAAAGTTAAATCAGACTTCAGAGCTTGGCTTAGAAGCTTAGTAATATTATCAAGGGCCCATTCTTTCCCTTCTCACTCTCCACTTTGCCTTCTAAGTGATTCCCCCTACTGGTTATAAGATGATGTCCAAGGACTCAGTGCTTTGTGCTTTTGTCATTTATATCTAGTGAGGAAAAGAACACTCTAAACCAATGTTCTGAATTTCATATTTACTGGATCTTGCAAAGGCCCTTGCCCACCCCTGAACAATGACAGAAGATAAGATCCATCTCTGCTTTTAGGATTCTCTTAACTAGAAGTTGTAAATGCCATAATTGCTTTGATTGGATAATTCCATAGAAAAGTTAAGACCAACACCTGAGATAGAGATGGAGCAATACATTTATAAAGACGGTAACAGCAGCAGCTCTTTGATTAGCACACATCCAGCAACCTTTAAACTGCTATTTGGTCACCCCTCACAGTGAGTAGGACCTTTTCTTCCTTTAAAAGATACAGGTGCATCAAATGTTAAAAAAATCTGATTTGTCTCAATTATTCTCTGAACAAAGTTGCAAAAGTCAGGGAATTTTCTTACCAAATACCTGGGCTTTGGTGTGTTTATGGTTTTCTCCTGCATGAATTAACTCCTTCATTCCTCTGTAGTAGCTCTAGTCCTAGTTATACTACATGGTTCCTGTGTAGTTTGGCTGCTTCTGTCAACAAATACTAACTAAGCAAAATCTGTGACCTCAGGCTCAGGACTGACATCCCATAGCGTTAAGAGAACACATTACATGTGAGAAGGATTCTCAACATCTTGCCCTCAACTCCCAGGACTACTTCTTCAATACCTGGAGGTCTTATAAAATTGTATCTCATCTATATCTCTATCTCCTCCAGTGGGATATTTTATCTGGGTTACTAACACAACTATTTTGCTATGTGCAATGAAATTAGCCGAGATTCCATTTGCTGAAATCATAGGTAGACAGCAGTGCTCTCTGCCTTATTACCAAATGAGTACAGTGTGCCCTTCAATAATTCTTTAAACTCTCAAATGTCTTGGAAATAATATGCTGGAATATTACTGAGCTGTGACTGAAGCACCATTTGTGCTAAATATGACAGCGCACAAATGATATTCCTCTATAAAAGTTCAAACTACATTAATCTTTGAGGGAGGCTCATTGACTGGGAAGATGGCTTAGATATAAAATAGAGACACTGCGGGCTCATCGATGAGAGCTTTTCTGGTCAGGATTTCTAGGAACAAATGTAAGTAAGGTGCATAAGTTAACCCTTCACGATTAGGATATGAGTGAGTGAATGCAATTCCAAGAGAAGAACCCAGGACACCCTCTTGCAGAGGAGGAAAAATGTGTTTCCAGGTCAGAGAAATTGACATTAAATGGCAAATATTAAACAACTGAGACAGACAAGATTATTATTATTGAGATTCTTCACAAAAATGTGAGAGTTGATTTTTATGGTTCCAACCCTTATCCACACTGCTGCTTAGAAGAGCAGGGGATTTCCTCGGTGGTCTCTCCAACGCCATTTTTCCCCATTCATTTCCTCTTATCTTAGGACTGCACAAACAAGAAGCAATTGCGTGGATGTCACCAATCAACCAGTAGGGTAGTAGTGCCTATCAAAAGGTAGGGATGGGTAGGCTGTTCCATCAGTGAGTACAAAGGTAGTAAATATGATTCTATTTAGATTTTTAGTACTAGTTCTAAAAATGTTTGAAACCTAGAAACAACATTGCTGTTCTTAAAAAAATGATAGTAGTAATATCTATTCAATGCATAAAACATGTAACAATATATAAAAACAAAGGAAATGTCACCTGTTATCAGTGTCCACAGAAAGCCATCGACTAACACATTGGTGTGTATCTTGTGCTTTCTCTTCTCTAAAGACATTGTATTATCTTACAGATTGTGTTGTCACTCAACAATGTATTTCCTCATGTCAATAAATAGGCTAAGTCCTCCATGTAAAAGTTTATTGTTAACATTTTTATTATAAAATTTATAATATTTGTTATAAATGTAAGACGATTTTTTAAAAGTAAACATTATGAAAAAGTCTAAAAGAAAGTAAAAATCACCTGAAATGTTATCACTCAGAGACAATCCCGTTCAAGGTAGAGGGGAACATTTTTTGATGTATCTTTGACCTCAGGGCAATAAGTGGGTTCTGCTCAGTTCTGTAAGGTGACCACATCCTGGGTCCTTGCTGAGACATTCCTGGAATTTGCAGGAACACAGTTTGAAAGTCAGTGGGATAGAGAAGAGACAAGAACGGTTTTAGCAGTCTCTGTAAGGAATGCTGAAAGTCTAAAATAAGTTAGAAAGAAATGTCCCTCCAATGTCCTTGGAGGGACATTGAGGAGGTGAAGTCAACATGGCATATGATAGAATGGATGGTGATATGAGGGATTCTAAGATGGCCTATGTTTCTGACTTGAGTCCTGTTCTGGGAAAAAGAAAAGAAACTGACTTTATTTTTATGACTCTATCCTTCATTCATCCATGTTGTCCAACAAGCTCTTCCTTCACGTTCCTGGAACACACAGGGGCTAAGATTTGGATGTAGTTTGTTTTGTTTCCTCTGAAACTCATGCTGGAGTTTGGTCCCCAGTGTAACAGCGTTGAGAAGTGGTGGGACCTTTAAGAGTAATTAGGTCATTAAGAGGGATCAGTGACGTTCTCACGGGTAGACTAGGGGATTGTTCTCCAACAAGGCCTCCCACGTGTTTTGTCTTTTCCACACATGCCCACTTGTCCTTCCACTTTTCTGCCATGTTGTGACACAGCCTGAAGCAACTGCCAGAAGCTGAGCAGATGTCACTTCTGTGTGACTGGACTTCCTAGCTTCTAAAACTCTAAGCCAAAATAAACCTTTTTTTTTTTTTTAATTGTAAACAAATGGGATACATTTTGATTCTCTGTACATGGAGTAAAGGCATACCATTTGTGTAATCATAAATTTACACAGGGCAATGTTGTTTGATTCATTCTGCCATTTTTCCCCCTTCCCCCCCACCCCACCCACCCCTCTTTTCCCTCTATACAGTCCTTCCTTCCTCCATTCTTGCCCCACTCCCTAACCCTAACCCTAAACCTAACCCTTTATTTTTTTATAAATCACTCAGTCTCAAATATTTTGTTAAGCAACAACAACAATAGCAACAGCAACAACAACAAAAACCCAAAAAACAGACTAAGACATCAACCAGACTCCTGCTTTGGACTTTATCCCCTGCCTGGAATGTTTCTCCCATAATATCTACTTGGCCAGCTCCTTCCCCTCCTCCAAGCTTGCTCAGATTTCACTTTCTCCACGAGGAGTCCCTGGCCAGATTATTTAATGCTATATCTAATGTACTCACATACACTACTGTATTGATGTTTCTTACCTTACTTGGTTTTTCTGTTTTTTTGTTTGTTTTTTTTTTCATAACATTTACTACCTAATGTACTATCTAATTTATTTTCTTGTTCTGTTTCTTCTTTGCACATCTTCCCACAGTAGAATGGAAACTGCTTGAGGACACAAGTTTTGTTTTTTTTCTTCCCAAGTACCTAGATCAGTGTCTGCTACCCAAATAACTGTTTAATTAATCTATGCTAAATTGATTAAATCATATTGGAGAGTTTGGAGACTGCTACAGTGAAGGGTGAGATAATGAGAGTGGTAATGAGTAAGAAGAGAGGAAAGATGTGAGAGCTGTCACAGGGGAGACTGAGAATTAGAGAAGAAATGAACCAGACATGTGAGAAAATGATTCTCTGCCTTTGCACTATTGAATTATCCTGTCGATTATTTTTTAGTGCCCCCTACCCCAGTAGTGCATAGCCTTGATTTGCTAACTTACAGAGATCTATAACTAGGTCAAAAGAGTCTATTATTTTTAGGTCTAATATATATTGACTACTTGGAACCAGAACCAATTGACCTATTGATTTGAGGGACAAGACAGAAAATCTATTTGCCAAGTTCTGATTTTCCACATCAGAAGAATCCCTACAATATTAATTAACTGCTTCCGGTTACTATCAATATATTTCAGCACTGGATGTTTCTAAATAAGGGTTAGGGTGGAGATGATTACTTTTAGGTACCAATTAATGCAATGATAACAGAGAGCAATATTGTAAATAAAGATTTTCTATTATATGAGCTTATGGGAGAGGATGTTGATTTTGCCATTTAGTTCCACACATCACAATGAAGTCATTTAATATTTCCCCTTAAATCATTTCTGTTTGCCTTTGAGTCTTGCCTGTGGCACTAAGACTGTAAAGAACATCCCTGCCTAGACTCTTCACTGTCAGCGATATGTGCAGTGTGATAGTGATAATAAGTTATTTGATTATGAGTAAATATTTTGTAACATTTTTTCTGACTTGCATTTGGAAGAATCTACTTAGCTTGGATCTGAAAGCTTCCTCTGCCTCTACCCACTGAAAACCATAGTCTTGGATTTGGACGTTCAGAAAACTGACAGGTCAGGCCCTAAATGTCTGTGTCCCTCCTGGAGAGAGGGGTCCCCTACAACTGGACACCCCTTGGCACAGCTCTCATACTTGGCACTCAACACATCTTTCCTTTTCCTTTTTCTATTATTAAAAACTTTGAATAAAGATTTTTATTATTTAGAACTTTCATTTATATTCATAATAAGAAAAATATAAACTCAATAAATTGGTTAAAATATTTCTAAATTACTCCACATTAGAGCTGATCCTCCTGATCCATAGGCTAGTTTGCACATATTGGTCTCTGGACCATCAAGATCTCCAGTAGTGAAGCTCAATGTATTCTTCTTTTTTTCTTTTTCCAAACAGAATGTGAAGTGTATTACTCAGTTTTGCTAACTGTAAGTACAATGTTGAACAGCAGATCTCCAGAACTTTTTCATTTTGCTTGACTGAAACTCTATATCCATGAATGAGCATCTCCTCGTTTCCCATCTCCCAACTCTGGCAACTGCCATTCTGCTTTCTGCTTCCATCGATTTGATTGCTTTAGATACTTCATATAAATGGAATCATGAGGTATTTTTCCTTCTGTGACTGGCTTAGTTCACTTAATATGATATCCTGTATGTTATCAAGGTATTACAGATGGGAAGTTTTCTTTCTTTTTTTTTATGGCTGAATAATATTCCATTATATGTATATACTAAAATTAAAAATAGAATGTGATCCAGAGATATCACTTCTGGGTACTTACCCAAAATAATTAAAATCAAATCTTGAGGAGATATCTGTACCCCATATTCACTGCAGTGTTATTCCCAATAGTCAAGGTACGGAAACAACCTAAATGGCTATTGATGGATGAATTGACATATCTCTTTTTGCTCATGTTTCTAGTCAGTAATACCTTCCTCAACAGTAAGATTTTCCATAGCAGTTTTACTTTCCCCTTAAACTTCCTTCTTTCTTCAACCTGCAGTGGGGTTTGCCGTATCATAGTAAAAGGCATCACATACTCTGATTAGATAAGCCAGAAATATAAAAGTTACAAGAATCTACCATTATTCTCCCTGACCATACCTAATCCAATCAGAAAACCTCCTGTAAATATCACTTAAATTTTAACTCTACATCTCCAATGTGATTATTTACATTGCCCCTACTACCTTCAAAGGAATCTTACATTTTTAGCCTTTTATTCCTTTAATCTTTTCTCTATAGGGGCAAAAAGCAACTTTCTTAAAACATGAATTGGAGTGGATCCATCTCTACTGAATCCCTTCAGTGATGTTTTTGTTGTTGCTATTGTTGTGTTCATACTCTTTGAGAATATAAGCCCCATAAGACAAGGACCTGTCTTGTTTACCATTGTATTTTCAGGACTTTGGACAGTGCCTGGCATAGAGTTTGTATCCAATAAATACCTTTATAGAATTAAGAAAATTTGTATATTTATGTTTTTAAAAATGTGAGGTCTTTAAATTTTTTGGAATCCTAATAGTAAGTGTTAGAATGAATTTTGGAGATTATCTGGTTCAATGTCCTTTTGTATTTAATTCTATAGTGTGCTCCTAGTTCAAAATTTTGGAGCCATTTCGATGATAGTCCTTGTTTCTGGGTCTTCTCTAATTAGTTTCCAGTTCCTACTGATTCCCTGCCGACAGTCCCCTGAACTAGGTTCTTCCTCATTGTTTCTATGACAGACGTCATCCCATCCATTATCACTGTGGATTCAAATTAGTGGGACAATATTGTAGCTAAGTTTTCTTTTGGAAAATTTTCTTGCAGTTCTTGTTAATAGGATACATTTTCTCAGATATTTATTCATTTGCTATTCTTCAGAAGTTACCTGCCTGACCAATCTGAACCCCTGTGCTCAAGGGGACATGATCCCTGTCATCTGTCTCTTCATGTCATTTCTCAGTCATTGCCTCTCTTTTCCAGGCAAGCTTTCCAATAAACAGGAGCCAGTTCCTACCTTTGTTTGAGGTAGTGTCAGACATTGCTCTTGATTAAGGTCAAGACATCTTGTCTAAAAGACCTAATTCCTAACTCATGCACTTCACATCCTTACTTGCATTTCTTTAACTGTTTCTTAGGCAGCAAGGGTCACAGATGGGGCCTAATTGGTAAGTCTACCTTACAAACTCTGGGCTAAGAGAAAGCTTATTTCTATAAGGGGTCTAGGTGTCCTGGGGTCTCCTGAGTCTTCTGTGCACAGAGCTCATTGACTTACTGAGATGCTGGACTAAACATTTCTCTATAAAGAGGAGAAGTAAAGGTTACTTGTATTAACAAAATTAACAAAGGAGCTGTCCTGGCAGAAAAGGGGGTTATTTAGGGTCAGGTGTACGGTCTGAACTTAGTTCTTGATTGAATGTATTTGTCATATTTTTCCAAATAAGGAACAAAATTTGAGAAAGTATGGAGTATGTAATCAACTCTTAAAACATCTTCTGGTGTGGAGACAAGGAAATGGGACTTGGTGGTGGAGACATGACCTCCTCAGCTCATGACTGGCACAGTCGTCTTCAGGCTGGATTCTATGCTTTCTCCCTCTGGCCTTCACCTTCTGTTACTGGAGCAAATACCACGATCTCATGGAAATGCATGCCCCTGCCTAGATGGCAGTGATTTTAGATCCCAATCATCCTCAACCTTTTCCAAGAGACCCCAGTAAGTCCCTCTCTACCCCATCGCTAAAAAGAACACTTTTCTATACATTCTTGTGTGTATTAAGGTATAATGTAGGCATGGGCAAATTTAGCATTTCTATGTGGACTATGTGGAAGCAACTCCCCAATTTCTAGATTTACCAAACTGTGGAGTTAAGGACATTATGAAACTATTTTGGACATGAGTATCTAGACTGTGAAAGAAAGACCTTAATAAAACTTTGCATATGAAAGAATTGGCCTTGTTTCTCAAGGAGTAAATCTCTTGGAGTGATAGTGGTATATGACTTTGTGAGGACTATTCTTCAAAACAAGATTCATTGCAGTTTTACTGATCTAGATTTTGTTGTTGTTGTTGTTTGTTTGTTTGTTTGAACTGGGGATTGAACCTATGGGCACTTAACCACTAAGCTACATTCCCACCCCTTTTTATTTATTTATTTATTATTTTGAGGTAGGATCTTGCTAAGTTGCTTAGGGCTTTGCTAATTTGCTGAAGCTGGTTTCGAACTTGCAATCCTCCTCCCTCAGCCTCCCGAGTTGCTGGATTTACAGGCATGTGTCACTGTAACTCTCTTAGAATGTTCTTAATATCTAGAGGGGCACAAGATGCATCCCTTTGGGGTAACATAGCTCTACTGAAATGGATTTGATCACTAAATATCATCATGCCAATTTGCTTGTTGAGACATTGTGGTTTAAAGTGATATTTACCCTTGAACTTTGGATATTCCTTGTACTCATGGATTTGGGACTTACTACACAGTCATTTTGAGGCTCACTCTGGATGAAATTGATGGTAGTCCTTCAAATATAGGGACAGATGTTCTCTCTTTCTCTTTTAAAGACAAGTAAGAATCTGAATCATTCTTCATAATCAAATGATTTCCTTTTGGTTAACCTCTGATTGGGTTCTGAGTCATATAAACAGCAATGCACCTTTCCTGGTTGGTGTATTGAAATTCTGACTTGTCTCTTGAAACACTTCATAACAGTCTGTTGTAAAACTGGGATAAAATTTTCTAAACAGCATGCACTTATCTTTAGTATTTCATGGAAATGTAACTTAAAATGCTAACATCTCAGCACATTAAGGTAGATCTGTCCTTTGGCAGGGCAAAATAATCACTTTCTTTAATCTTTAAAACCAGCTGTTCACAGACATTAATTGCCATGTCACTTACACCCCTTGAAACAGTATCACTGGAGAAAGACACACATTTTAATTTGTTTGCTGCGTCTGGTCCTATTACACTTGATATCTAGCCATTGTCTTCAGTGAAAGTCGCAGTGACTGTGGGTGACTGGCATTGTTGTATAAAATGTAATGACTCAGGTAGGACATCTTGAGAGTAGTTGCACTTATATGCTTTTAGTTTGGAATATAAGTCTTTTTTAGTTGAAATCATCAGATTTTCAATGAAAGCACGAATGAACTCAGAGTTGACTTGCTTTTTTGCAGATGGATGCATTCATTTTTGAATATCAGGTGGTGATATGGAGGACTTTGTATCTTTAGCTGAATAATCTTCATAATCCACTGACAAATTTCAAGAAAATAACTGGTAGTATACTCAGGGCCTAAGTCAGTGTGTTTTTCCATTTTTCTTTCACTAAGATTTTGAGAATCATGCAAAAAAGTAAAGAGGTTATTTCTCATGGAACTGTTCATCTTTATTTTCCTTTTTTTTTTTATGGTACTGGGGAATGAACCCAGAATCTCAAAAATGGTAGGCAAGGACTCTACCACTGAACTATATCTCCAGTCAGAAACTGTTTATATTTAGATATTTTCCTTTTGTTTTTCCTGGTACTGGGTATTGAATCCAGGGCCTTGCAAATGCTAGGCAAATGCTCTACTTTTTAAAAAAAATTTTAAATTTTCTTTCTTCTAATTAGTTGAACATGTCAGTAGAATGCATTTATACATTTTGATGGATCATATATAAATAGAGTGTAATCTCTCATTTTTCTGATTATACATATTGCAGTGTCATGTTGGTCATGCAGTCATACATGCACATGAGGTAATAATGTCACTCTACTATCATTTCTTCCCCCATACCTCCTCCCCTCCCTTCACTTCCCTCTACCTAATATAAAGTATTCTTCCCTCTCCACCCTGCTTATTTTGAATTAGCTTCCACATATAAGAGAAAACAATTGACCTTTGGCTTTTTGGGTTTGGCTTATTTCACTTAGCATGATATTCTCTAACTCCATCCGTTTACCAGCAAATGCCAGAATTTCATTCTTCTTTAAATCTGTGTGTATACATACATATATATATATATATATATGTGTGTGTGTGTGTGTGTGTGTGTGTGGTGTGTGTATACATATATATATATGTGGTGTGGTATATATGTGGTATATATAAAATGTGGTGTGTGTGTATACATATGTATACACACACACCACATTTTCTTTATCCATTCATCTGTTGAAGGATATCTAGGTTGGTTCCATAGTTTCACTATTGTGAATTGAGCTGCTATAAACATTGATGTGACTGTGTCACTGTAGTATGTTGATTTTAAATCCTTTGGGTATAAACCGAGGAGTGGAATAATGGGTCTACTTTTGAACTACATCCTCAGCCTTATCTTTAGATACTTGTACATAAAAATAAATAATGTATGTAAACGTATATCTGCTTGAACTATAAGACAATTTTATAGAAACTAATAACTGATTAGTGGATTGATGCTTTTTTTTGCAGTAATAGAGATTGAACTCAGGAGTGCTTTACCACTGAGTCACATCTCCAGTTATTTTTAGTATTATTTTTAGAGAGGATCTTGTTAAGTAGTAACAAAGGTCTCACTAAGTTTTCCAGATTGGCCTTGAATTTGTGATCCTCTTGCCTCAGCCTCCTGAATCTCTTTGATTACAGGCATGCACCAAAGCAGCTGACTGGATTGTTGTGTTTTTTTTTTTTTTTTCATGCAGTGTACTAGACTCCAGGAATGTAGATCTAAATGAAACATCTCTGTACTGTATAACCTCAAAAGCTAGAAAGAGAGAAAAATTTATAAAAATGTAATTATAGTATAACAGTGGTGAGATAAGAATGTGTGACTAAAGTATTATGTGAACCCAAGCTATCTGATTATTAATCCTAGCTGGGAAGTTCAAGGATTGACTTAGTAACAACCTCATTCAATCAGACTTCAAACTTTAATTTTTCTTTCCTACCTTGACTCTATAGAGGGAAAACAATTTACCACTGAAAGTTCAGCAACCTGCTTCGAGAGAGAGATTTCATCTCCCACTTAATTTGCCATAGCCAAGGGAACTGAGTTGCTGCAGAATACAAAACATCAGTTTCCCCTCTTCTCTGATGCAGTTCTGTCCTCTGATTGACATCCTTTGACATTCTCACCGTCTGCCCACTTTACTGGCATATTTCCATTCATTTGGGCTTAAATATTTTCTTTGGAGATACTGTCCCTAGTCCCTCAAAATGTTAATTAGATCCTTTAACTTGTCTCTATTGCCTCTATCATAGTTTATAATCATAGGTTTAGTTTTATGTCTGTTTGTCCACATGGTGAGAACTGTGTCTGTTACTGTGTCATTTTTAGAACCCAGCAGATTCTGTGGCGTGTGCTAGGTATTCAATAAATACTTGTGGAATGAATCGTCCTGATTTATATGGCAACATAATTTGAGATATAAAGTACCTTAAGAAAGCAGAACTTATCCCTCTGAAGATGCACTGCTTCTTAAATATTTTATTTTTTCTTACTTTTTGCCAGGTGTTTATTTGCTCTTTGTAGCGGCTCTCTGAGTCAAGTCAATTCTGCAGTCAGTCAATCATGAGTGTCCAAACTCTAGGAATGGGCACTGGGTAGCCTTCCCCATTCCATACCTAACAGCCTCTATTTTTGACTTGTATGAGTAATAACACCAATACTGTGCATTATCAGTCACTAATCCTCTTTTGTGGTGGTATTTTTCTGATACTCTTTGCTAGACCTATTTTATATTTTTTGTTATTTCTCTTTAAATATATTTTATTTTTATGACACATAGCAATTGTACATATTTATGGGGCACAATATGACATTTTAACACATGAATGCAATATATAATAATCAGATGGAGTAATTGGAATATCTAACACCTCAGACTTATATCATGTCTTTATGTTGGGAACATTCAAAATTATTTTTACTAGCTATTTGGAAATAGTCAGTTAATTGTTGCTAGCCATAATTATTCTACTGCGCTACAGAATTCGAAGGTATTCCTCCCATCCAGCTGCACCCCTGCATCCATTAACCATCCTCTCTCCACTGCTTCTTCCCCCACAGCCTTGCAGGCCTGGTAATCACAATTTTATTCTCTACTTCTTTCAGATACACTTTTTAGCCTCCACATATAAGTTAGATCTTGCAGCATTTGTCTTATTTGTCTTTCTTTGCCTGATTCATTTCACTTAACATAATGTTCTCCATTTTCAACCATGTGAAGGTGAGATTAGGCCATGGCTCATCTGTTTAACTCTAGTATCATGGAATGACCTCCTTCCATCATCCTTGCTCCCTGTCCCCACTCTACTACCTCGTGGGAGCTTAGCTTTCAATCCTATCCCTATTAGCTCAGAGCTTTCCCTAAATACCTGGTTTACTTCAAATCCACCTAGAAGCCATATGACTACTTCATTCTAACCTATCCCCTGACTCTATCACTTAACTGTCTAAGCGTGGGAAAGTACTTTATGACTCTAAACTCCATTATTCTTATCTCAGAAGTGGGGATGTTGGTATCCACTTCGTAGATTTGCTGTGGGGGTTATGTGAATTATTGAATAGGAAGGACTTAGCCACAATACCTGAGACATTAAAAGCTTCCCATTGATGTTGTTGGTATTGTACCCATAGCTGAGACTTATTAAGGATCTAATATGAGAAGTGATAGGCTTTGTGCTTAGATAGGGTGGACATGGCATTTTCTAAGCCTCAACCTGAATCAGCTGTGGCAGAGACTGTTAAATGTCCCCTAAGTTACCTCCATCTCACTTCATGTAAAGATTTACACTTCCCGGCTCCAATTTCAGTTAGTACGTGGAAATGTAGGGACCACAGTTCCCAACTGTTGGCCAGTATGATATGAACAGAAGTGAAATGTGCTTCCTCTCTTTCTCCTTTCTCCTTTTGCAACTCATGGTGGTGGTTAGCTAACTTTGTAAATGGGGACAGCAACAGCAACCTTTGGAGACAATGGGGCAAGAAGGTCAAAAGAATGTGGGTTTCTGGATGACCTCAGCAAGCAGAGCTGCCAAGCCCCAGGACTGTCCGCCATTTCAGGCTGTAGTAGAGAAGAGAGAGGAGAAAAATCCTCTATATTGTTGTTTGAGAGTTTCTATGCTGAAACTTAACCTACAACAGATAACTAACACACCAGCCCAGTGAGAAAACCTAAGAGTGTGAGTGGAGCAGATGACAGAAGAGAGAAGAAACATGAAGGACAAGAAAGCAATGGATATACTAGACACCTGTGTTTTATTCTCTTCTTTTGTAGTTATGTTAATAAGAACAAATAGATGCACAAAATAACGATTTTCAGTGAGACTCTTCCAAATGCTGTAGGGCTTAATCAAAGAGCCTGTGTAGGCGATCCTTGAGTGTCCAGTGAGATGGAAAAGAAGCTAAGTTAATTGTGTTTCACTGTGTGGTAAAATTCAATGTTAACTCAGACACAAGACTGTATTCTAGAAACCTGCAAAACAGTAGTAGATAGATATTGTTGGTAATAGTGAGTACAGTCTTTGCATTTGCTATCATGACTACAAAACAAGTGAATAAAGCATAGGTGTTTAGTATATTCATTGCTTTTCTTGTTCTCCCCTCTGCTTCTTTTTCTCCCTCTGGTAGTCTGACCCACTCATACTCTCACATTTTCTCACTGGGCTGGTGTGTTAGTTATCTATGTAGGCTAAGCTGCTTAGCATAGACTTAACACAGAATCTCCCAAACACTGAAGTGATGTTTAAAATCTACCCAGATTTCATTATCATAGGGAAGATACTGATTTTAATTGAATGCACCAGTACTTGCCTGCAAACTCCTTGTGGACTTTTCTGAGATCTTACTGGGAAAAAAGTCAGTTTTTGTTGTTGTTGTTGTTGTTGTCGTCATCTAACCACAGATAAATTAAAAACTAAACCGAGATTAGATTTTTTTCCTTATATCTGTCTTATAAACTTCTAGGCTTCCTTGTTCAGTTTAAAGGGGCATTGGTGATGAAGACAGTTTTAGCAGGACTTGGGTACTTTTTTAGGTATGAGTGTTTTTGTGGCATAAAGTGTTTGCAGTTTTCCTTTACAATTTCTATACTAACTGTTTCTTATTCTAGGAATACATTTACTACTAAATTTCTGGTAGGCTTTAAAATAATAGCTTAACATGTAATGCAGAACTGAGGAGATTAAGAACTTCCTTAACTGAAGTGTGCCCTGTCAGGCCCCTCCTGGTCCTATCCTGTCTCATCAGCACCCTGAGCTCTAGCTACAGTCACTTCCACTCCCACAAATAAACATGTACCTGTATGGGGACAGACAGGAGAAAGAAGCATGGCACTGTGTCTTCTTGATTAGTTTTCTATTCCCCACCTTTTTCTCTTTTTCTACCAATTTCAACTATCCTCATGGCTTCAGCAACCACCTCTTATGAGGACCATTCTCAAATCAATTTCTGCAGTCCTTGTCTTTAAGTTTCAGTTATAAATTTTCCTTTCACAACTACCTCAGATATCTCAAAGACAACATATTTTAACTCAATTTTATTCCTTTTCCTACTTCTCCACCTTCCAACCTTCCAACCCTCTCAAGTCTTGTTCTCCCTCCTGAAATTCCTTTTTCATATAAAGGCTACCCACCTATGAATTCTCACACTTATGTAAAACCTTCTCTCTCTTCCCCATTCCCAATTGGCTACCAAGACTAGTCAGTTTTACACAGTATCCTTCATGGACTGGTTCTTTATTTTTTGTGGTGATAGAGACCAGGACTTCCTACATGGTAAGTGCTTTACCACTGAGCTACACCCCCAGCCCTGGGCTGGTTAACTGAGTTTGAATATTATTAGCAAACATTAACATCTCATTCCATTTCTATGTAAATCAGGGTCTTGGAGTATCTTATGTGTGGAGAATAACCATAACGCTGCACCTTCAGTGCTGTACTAGTTTTTACAATGTACACCAGAAACACAGGAACAAAAAAGCAAAATGTATAGGATTCTTCAAGGGAGGTAGCTTGGATTTTTTCCCACCTGGATAGCTCAGGTAATTACCTGCTGAGGTTTTCTCTGCAAAGCTGTATTATCTGCAAAGGTGGTGGTTCTTAATGCCTGGGAGAGAAATATGTCAGGATAAATAGAGAGGGAGAAATTGACCTGAATGTGCCAGTTATAATTTAGCAGAAGCACACCTCTAAAGTAATTCACCTCTGAAGTTAATGGAGTGTTAACTGAGGGAAACATTTTTGTGTGTGTTGTGTGTTCTACTGCAAACTGAGTCACTGACGAAGGCAGTTGAGAGGAAGCAGGAGAGAGAGCCCTTGACATGGACCCTGCAGAAATACTCAGTGAGGACAAGTCTGGCCTAAAGGTTGATCTTAACAGAAAAAGAATGTCTCTAGTCTGGTTAAGTTAATATAATCTTATGTAGGTTGGTAAGAAATAAGTGTTAGTGACAGAATTGATGTTCTGGAAGCTGTCGGAGTCCTGTCCAGAGATGTCAAGGAGCTTTACTGACAGAGCCGGCAAGTGACTATAACTGATGGAAAGGACAGTGTTTGGATACAAAAGACAGCTTTAAAGAAACCAGCTCCCTAGAGTTCAGGAGAACAGACTCAGCATAGAGTGCTTGCAATTTCCCTCTACTCTTGCTATGTTGACTAATTATTATTCCAGTAATAAATTTAATATTGAAGTTCTTGTCTATTTAAAAATAATGGTGGAACTTTTAATGATGGGCAGAATTCTGTTTCTTATTGAGACTACTGGGGTATATTAACTTTATACAACCTCAGGGGTGCTGGGTTGCTCAGTTACAGCTACCAAAGTACCTGGCACCTGGAACCATCTAGTAGAATTTATGTACTGGGCTAAAGTAACCAAAATCTCAGTTAAGCAGGATCCTGTTGATATTGATATATATACATATACATATTTAAATATATATTATGTTTTCAGTTGCTATTTCTATATATATTTAAATATGTGTGTATATCTATATCTATATATGTATTTTAAAAAATCTAAGCTGGAGGAACTCAATTTAATATAACAAAATGGGTTATTCAGGCATCCTGCTTTTACTACTAACACAAAATCATTGTTCTAAAGTCTTATTTTTATTTAGAACTTTTGTACACATGATCTCATTCAATTATCATGGGAACTGCTGTAGTTTATGACTGGGAAGTTCTCCCAAGGAGTGTGTATTAAAGGCTTGTTCTCTAGTGTAATGCTGCTGGGAGGTGGTGGAACCTTTAAGAGATGGTGCCAAGTGGGAGGTCTTCTGATCATTGGGGACCAAACCCTGAATTGGGAACAAGGGGACTGTGGGACTCTGGTCTCTTCCTCTTCTTCTTCCTCTTCTTTTTTTTTTTTTTTTTTTGATACCAGGGATTGAACTCAGGGACACTTAACCACTGACCCACATTCCAAACCCTTTTTTGTATTTTTAATTTAGAGACAGGGTCTCACTAAGTTGCCAAGTGCCTCACTAAGTTGCTGAGGCTGGTTTTGAACTCGCGATCCTCCTGCCTCAGCCTCTGTAGCCACTGGGATTACCAGCACGTGCCACTGTGCCTGGCCCTGGTCTCTTCTTTCTCTCACTTTTGTATTCTGGTCATGGGGTAAATAACCATGCTCCTCCACATGCTCTCTACCAAGATGTGCTGCCCTGCTACAGGTCCCAAAGAAACAGGGCCAACCAATCATGGACTAGAACCTCTAAAACTGTGATCCAAAATACCTCTTTTCTCTTTATAAGATATTTATCTCAGGTATTTGTTACATTAAGGGAAAGTTGACTAACTCAGGAACCTGGCAGTGAGTGTTATTGTCAAAATCTCTTCTACTTCTCAGAGGATGAACTCTTTGGGCATGAGTGAGGACAGTGGGAGGGATGATGGCTGAACAGAAGTCCATATACAAGGCAGTGGGGGAAGGTGAAATGGAGGAGCTGCTGAAACTGGGCGAAATGAGTCAAACCCAAACTCTTAAAATATGCCAGTGTCCAAAAAAGCCAGCAGGAGATTTTTGAGAATCCTAAAAATCCAAGGAGGCTAGAAGAACAGACAGAATGAGGATTAGAGGGATCCCATCTATGGATGAACTGTGGAGTGGGGTGTGAGGATTGTCTATGTCCAGTTTGACAAGTAAGGGGACCCCTTGTCCTCAGTGACAGATAAGACACATGAAATTTTGGGAACTTCAGTGAGTTTTCCATCTCACACCATAAGGAGCAAAACTGGAATTTGTATTGACTTTGGTAAATTTCTAGGTCAATATTGCTTTCAATATGCTATGTGATCGTAAGATATTTCTTAGTTCCTGATGTGTGCTTTTGTGCCTATTTAAATGTAAGCATCTTGATAAAATGATCACTATGTTTACATCTATTAGGTAAAATATCCTTGTGAATTTTTACTTTCCAGGTCAAGATTCTCAGATAAGATTTTGTAATTGGATCTGGGAAAAGCTAAAATTTTAGGTTAATAACATGTATGTGAATTTATGGTTGTAATAAGAGTCTCTTCAAGTTCTCTAGCTTTTACATATACATATATATTTGAGCATCTGTTTTAAGTGAAACAGATCTTGTATGAAACATGAAATTGAATTTAGGGAACAGGCATGGTAATCCGAAGTAACCCTAGAGAAGGAAGAGTTTGTGCACACACCTGAAAGTAAGTGGGAAGGTGTGATCATAGTAGTTCACACATCTTTAACTCAACACATTTTAAAATTTATTTTCTGTTCATTCAAAAAATTCCTTATGATCCTCCTTGAAGACAAAGACTATGACTACATCTTTGTGCATGGTCACACACCCAATTGACAGTAATCACTCAATAAATATTTCTTAATCAATGAAAATAAAAAATGTAGTCTTTATGGCATTGAATACCCATAAAGAAAAAACGGGATTTAAGCATGATAATAAATAAATAAATTGAAATCTGATATTTTTAGTCCTTCTTCATGAAGCTTAGGAAGTAGGTATTAGGAAAATATAAAGAAAATTTTATTTGCAAAAGAAAAGTTTTCATGATATCTCCTGAGAAAATTTTGCATCAAAATCTGTGTATAGATTTTGTAACAAAATCTTCTCAGGCAATATCATGAAAACTTATAAGATAATGCTTTTAAAAAATGATTGAGGTATAATTCAAAAGCCATAAAGTATGTGACTATATAAGCATACTATTCAATGGGTTTTAGAATATTTCACAAAGTTGTGCGTCTATCACTGTTGTCTAATACCAGAACATTCTTATCATCTCAGAAAAAGACCTCACAGTCATAGCAATCATTTCTCTTGCTCTAGCCCCTGGCAACCACTAATCTACCCTCTGACTGTATGTATTTCTAAGTTCTGAAAATTTTACAAAATTGGAATCATAGGTGACCTTTTGGGTCAGGCTTCTTTTACTAGCATTATAATGTTTTCAAAGTTCACTCATGATGCATCATGTATCAAAATCTCATTTTTTTTCATATAATTTGAGATTATTTTTTAAAAATATAAGTATTTACAACTAAAAATTCCCCGTAAACATTGTTTTCACAACATCTATAAGTTTTTTTGGTTGTTAATAATTTTTTTATTATTGTAAACAAATGGGATACATGTTGTTTCTCTGTTTGTACATGGAGTAAAGGCATACTATCTGTGTAATCATAAATTTACATAGGGTAATGTTGTTTGATTCATTCTGTTATTTTTCCCCCTTCCCACTACCCCTCCCACCCCTCTTTTCCCTCTATACAGTCCTTCCTTCCTCCATTTTTGCCACCCTCCCTAATCCTAACCCTAACCCTAACCCTAACACTAACACTAACACCTCCCACCCCATTACGTGTCATCATCCGCTTATCAGCGAGATCATTTGTCCTTTGGTTTTTTGAGATAGGCTTATCTCACTTAGCATGCTATTCTCCAATTTCATCCATTTTATGGCTGAGTAATATTCCATTGTGTGTGTGTGTGTGTGTGTGTGTGTGTGTGTATATATATATATATATATATATATATATATATATATATATCACAGTTTCTTTATCCATTCATCAATTGAAGGACATCTAGGTTGGTTCCACAATCTGGCTATTGTGAATTGAGCAGCTATGAACATTGACGTGGCTGTATCTCTATAGTATGCTGATTTTAAGTCCTTTGGGTATAGGCCAAGGAGTGGGATAGCTGGGTCAAATGGTGGTTCCATTCCAAGCTTTCTGAGGAATGTCCATACTGCTTTCCAGAGTGGCTGCACTAATTTGTAACCCCACCAGCAGTGTATGACTGTACCTTTTCCCCCACATCCGCGCCAATAACTTTTGTTGCTTGTGTTCTTGATAATCGCCATTCTAATTGGGGTGAGATGGAATCTTAGGGTGGTTTTGATTTGCATTTCTCTTATTACTAGAGATGTTGAACATTTTTTCATATGTTTGTTGATTGCTTGTAGATCTTCTTCTGTGAAGTGTTTGTTAATTTCCTTAGCCCATTTGTTGAATGGATTATTTGTATTCTTGGTGTAGAGTTTTTTTTTTTTTTTATGGCTTCATACTATCTTTAATGAGGACCTTAATGCAAATTATTCATGAGGAAGTATATTATTAGTGGGTTTTTAATTATTTTACATATATTTATCTTATGAATCTACATTGTTTTGATCGCCCACTGCCCGCGGGGACAATCACAACGCGTATGCTCTTCTTGATCACAGGAACCAAAAAAGGGCTTTATTCCACAAGTCTCAGACTTATATTGAGAACATCAGCCTATCAGAGAGTAGACTACCAGGAAAGTCAGCCTATCAAGGAACAGTCTCCAGGCAGATACCAGGATTGCCTCATGTACAACAGCCAACCAGAGTTACTTCCTAAAACTTGTATATGAGTGCAGCTATGTCTGGCAAGCTGCCAGGCGCCATCTTAGAGATCAGGCCACGGTGTGGCTCTGGGGTCTTCAGAGCCCGCCCCTGACATCTCCCCCTTATTCTTTAAATAAAGAAAAGATGACTTGGGACCATGCCTGTCTTAGGTTGTCCATGGCAAATTACATACTTACCCGTCATTGGAATTCTGACCTCCAGGTGTCAGAACCCTGTCTTAGGTTGGTATGCATTTCCACGGATCTTACCCGTCTTTGACTACTGGTCCAGCATGCTTAGCCATACTTGGGGGAATGTGCCTGTCTCAATGGCTGTCAAAGTCTGTACTATAGCCCGTTGATGACATCGGGCATCTTGCTGAGCTCTGATTTGGCTGCGTATAACATAGGCTATCCCTAAGCAGATAATAATCAGAACAGCTACTGTTCCAGCCCACTGTTTTGTCAATCCCAGGGCTTTAAGTAACAAAGAGAACATCTCGGATAACAATGCAACTTGAACCCTGGTGGCATTGACTCTGAGTATTTCAGTTCATAGCTGACGGGTTAAATTATCAAACGTAGATGACCAATTACCAGCAAGGTAGACAGAGAGATTGTTAGATAACATAGCTGCAGAGCTAAGGTTATTATAAGATAGGGGTGACACACACTGCTCTTAAAGGATAAACACATCCCAATCCCAAAAGTTCTTGCAAGATATCCACTTGTTCTTGTAGTAAGTCCACTCTTTGATTTACAAGGAGTATGCCTGCTGTTAGATGTTGGTTTAGGGTCTCTTTAGTCTGTAAGGCTGCAGCTGTATTTTCGGCCAAGTGATTGTTGTTGCTGTCTGTGTGGTTGTGTCAATGCTGCTGCTGCGGTTGAGGCTGCCGCTGCAGAGACTGCTACCGTGGTGACCACAGCCTCTGTGATGCCAAAATCTCTCCTATTTCTTGATAGTAACACTGGCAATTCTGCATCTGTAACAGAGACTGGGACTGGTAGGAAGGTAGGAACACACATTAAGACTGCCAGCGGGAACCTAGAAGCATTCCAACATTGAGAGAGATAGCATAAATCTGAAGTACAATTGAGAGAAGCAGTTGTTTAGTTAAAAAGGGGGAAACACACAAACTGGGGTAGGTGGAAAGGTACATAATTGAACTGTTCTTCCTAAGAGACTAAAAAGAGGTTGTAAGTTAGTTCAAGGGGGGAAAGGCTACGAGCATCATGGTCATCAGGAGTATGTTCAGCATCTTCATTTTGTTGGTCTGAGTTACTTGTTGGTAGCGTTGGCACTGGTCGAGTTAGTCACTCAGGAACCCAGATAGGCGATGTTTTATCCTGTGGAAACACACAAACTGAGTCGCGGCTCCAGTAAAGCACCGGGTCCGGGCCATTCCATTGTCCTGTAAGAACATCCTTCCATTTTACCGTCGCTCTATCATGTTGTTTATGATTGCCATGTCTCTCAGCGGCAGAGTGACCCTCATTATCCAGAGTTAAAAATTTTAAAATAAAGAGGCAAAGAGAAAGTTTATCTTTAGGGGACCTGAAGGTCTCCCCATTCCCCCTTTTTGTTTATAAAGAGTATTTTTGAGGGTGAGATGTGCACGTTAAAGTCCGTAAAGGATGAAAAATAGTAGAGTTTGAGGCAATAAGCCCTGCACATTCTAAGTTATTGAGAGCTTGAACTACATATAAACTATCTGAGTAGACATTGAATGGAATATTAGGGAACATTTTAAAAACTTCAAGAACTGTTAAGAGTTCTGTTTGTTGAGCAGAAGAGTTAGGGAAAAGGAATGTTTGGACTTTATCTTGATAACAAATAGCTCCAGTCCTTGTTTTGGATCCATCAGTGAAAATCACAGGAGCCTTAGGAATAGGTTGTTGTCTGGTAACTCTTAGGGATATTACAGAATTATTACTACAAAATTGTATATAAGGATGTTTAGGATAGTGAATATCAAAGTTAGCTTGAGTGGAGCATCTAACCCCTGAAATTACATAACCAAGAAAGTTGATGCTTATCATAGGGAATAATGATAGTAGCTGGATGAATTCCAAACACTGTGATAGATGATTTAAGTGCCTTTAAGATTACTTGAGCTACTGCTTCAGGGTAGGGTAAGAGAGATTGGGTACCATTACAGATAAGTTTAGTTTGGAGAATAGCAGCTTGATAAATTCCCTGTTTTAAAAACTTGTATACCTGGAAAATATGAACACATTTAATATACAAAGAGTGACCATTTCACAATTACCTTGACACTTATCTTACCAAATTTAGTTTTTAAAGAAAAATTTAGACTCTATAACATAGTACAATACTCTAACAGTTGCTTAACCATAGTTGTATAAACCCCTATTTTTAAGACTAATTGTTCTAAAGAATAAAACTTAATAGACACAAAGTTAAGAGTAAATTAGTGTTTCTAAGAAATCCTTGTTATTTTACCATGTCATTTTACCATATAGATTAAACTTTGGTTTAGTACTCTAATTGAAACACAGTTGAAACTTTTAGAACCCTTTGTATATAGAATTATACCTATTAGGACATAACTTTTAGTAACCTTGTTTTTAGTTTAGTGATGACACAAAACAATTGTTTCTACAAACACATTTGAGTAATCCCATGCATGTCAACTCTAATTCACTTATTTTGTAAAAACCAAGATATCAGACAAGTGTCCTGAACAGTATTTGCCATCTTTTTCTTGTTGAAGGAAAGTCCTAGAAAAATTGATGTTAAACATTTTATTAACATCAACATTTTATTAATTTGACCACCTAAAGACTTGCGAGTTATTTTCAAGACATTTTACTTCTATTAGTTTACCCAAATTAAATTAAACTTTTTTAAATCACGTGAATTAAAAGTATTTGGATCCATTTTTAAATTTTAATTTTAGGAGTGCTCAGTTTTGATACAGACAAAACATGACATCAGACAGCACGACATACACATAACACAAAATCAAAGACCTTGAAACTTATTGGTGAATCTCCATTGCAATGTAACAGATATTCAAAAACTCTAGTTGAATAAAAAAAAAATAGAACTGATCAAAAAAGTCACGAGCTCAAAAAATATGTAGAATTACTTTTGCTGGAGTTCAGGTAAGACTTTTGCTCTCTTTTTCTTTCTTTTTTTTTTTTTTTCTTTTTCTTGGGTTTGAGACCGGTCTCCTACTGAGCCTTCAGTCTTTCTCTATTTACATTTCAATGTAAGCCTTGACTGACATTTGGATCTGAAAGGGGCTAAAATGTTCCAGCAGAAACTTGATGCCTAGGGCATTTTAACCCTTAATCCTGGTTAGTAATCAATTCAGGTTTGGATGCAGAAAATTATGAAACAATTATCTCCCAATACTTGTGGGGCCTGGGGCTACTATATCATACTCCTTACTAGGACATGCCACTGATGGTTGGGCTGGTTACTCCCTCCCCACCGGCATACGTGGGGCCTCATGGCAGGAGGACTAGGTGGGCTGGACCGGGGAATGGAAGCAGAAACAGCTGAGTCAAAGTTGGAGGAGGAGGAGGGATTACGAGGGGGAGAAGAAGGAGGCATTCGAGTTTGCAGGAAGAGCATAGAAGCGCAAGAAAGAAGAGACTTGAAGATAAGGAATCCCTTTCCATCTGCCCGCTCGCTTGCGGAAGCTGTGTGCCGATATCTTTGGTAGCCACAATCCACCTTCCCATGGAGCAATCTTTCATCCCTGCACAGGCCAATTTGTGATTGGTAGTCATTCCTTCCCAAACTAACATTTTAACATTTACCGGGAAGGCCATAAAGGGAGGGGGGAGGTTAGAGTCTGTGAGTTCTTGCACAGTATCATAAAATGGCCACCAGGAAGATTTCCCGCCATCCGGAAGGAGGAGGGCAAGGGCTTTCATTGGAGTCTGATGTGGCCCCAGAATACAAGATGGCAGCAATGAGCCTCCCCGGGGCGGTAGCGGGCCTTCCCTATGTGTAGAGGCTGGATGCCCTCGTGGTTCCTCAACCTTGGGAGTAGCGGATTGAGATGGATTGGGCTCCTCATTAAAGGTCTCCCAATGTTGTTTACTATGTGGCAAGTTTCTGGAAGGAGATGCAACAGGAGGAGCCGGCGGTTCTTTAGGCAGCGGCTCTTTGGCGAGAAACTTGGAGCTCCCTTTGGGAGGTCCTGGAGAGAAGCAGGCCTTAAGGGCGGATAACGTAGGGCAGACTCCTAATGGGGGACCCTCCCCTAAACTGATTTCCCTCTTAAAGGTGTCCCAGGCTTTTTCCGCCTGTGTATCAGACCACTCAAGGCTGCTACTCTTCAGCATGAGTCTAAGAGCTGAGAGCGCAGGGTCACCATGTGTGGTGTGTGTTTGCCCCATCTTTTCTTTAGTAGATCCTGTAATAGCAAGATTTTTTGTTTTACATAGTAAATCCTCCTCTTCATCTGAACTATCCTCACACCCAGTTTCATTTTATTGACGCCCTTTCTGATGCTTTAGACCTTTCCTCTTTTATTTCCTCCAAAACCTCTTCCCCTTGTTTTATGGCCTCTCTGCATTTGGTATTAGGAGTATCTAAACACCCTCTAACTAACATCCATATGGCCATGGTTCCCAGGGGTAATGGTTTTACTCTCTCTGTTGCTCTCAAATCCTCCCCTAGAAGTTCCCATTGAGGGATATTCAGTAATCCCTCGTCCAAGAACCATGGTGCAATATCTTCCACTGTGCGTAAAAAGTTTCGGGCTGTTTTAGTTTCAAGAGGAATTCCATTGGCCTGGAGCAAATGCTTTAAGGGACCTTCCATGCGCACTCGTGACATTTCAGTGCCCATATTTCTCTATTAAACTAACAGAATGCAAAGCACTTTAACTAGCAAAACAAAAGCGAAAACACTTACACTCAATCTCCGTCACTTATCCCGAGAACTTTAACTCATCGCTTATCCCGCGAACTTTAACTCGTCGCTTATCCCGCGAACTTTAACCTGGCCAGACTGTACTTTACTTTCCCTGTATTTACCTGATCAGTTCCTTCTTTGTAACTCGAGTTCCCGGGTTTCAGCACCACATTATGATCGCCCACCGCCCGCGGGGACAATCACAACGCGTACGCTCTTCTTGATCACAGGAACCAAAAAAGCGGTGTAGAGTTTTTTGAGTTCTTTTTTATTTTTTTTTAAAGAATTTAAATGTGTTTAATCAGAACTATTACAAGGTTTAAAACATCGATTAAATGACTTTGGTGTGAGAAGACTGAGAAAGTCTTGAACCTGCTGAACCATATTACATTCTCACCCAGCAAGGATCCAAGAACAGAAAGCTTCCTATTTTTTTTTTTTCAATTATTACTTTGTTTCAAATAGGTCAATATGATTCCAGCCATGTAGATCTATCGCTTTTCTTTTTTTTTTTTTTATTGTAAACAAATGGGATACATGTTGTTTCTCTGTTTGTACATGGAGTAAAGGCATACTATCTGTGTAATCATAAATTTACATAGGGTAATGTTGTTTGATTCATTCTGTTATTTTTCCCTTCCCCCCCACCCCTCCCATCCCTCTTTTCCCTCTATACAGTCCTTCCTTCCTCCATTCTTGCCCCCCTCCCTAACCCTAACTCTGACCCTAACATTAACCCCTCCCACCCCCCATTATGTGTCATCATCCACTTATTAGCGATATCATTCGTCCTTTGGTTTTTTGAGATTGACTTATCTCACTTAGCATGATATTCTCCAGTTTCATCCATTTGCCTGCAAATGCCATAATTTTATCATTCTTTATGGCTGAGTAATATTCCATTGTATATATATATACCACGGTTTCTTTATCCATTCATCAATTGAAGGACATCTAGGTTGGTTCCACAATCTGGCTATTGTGAACTGAGCAGCTATGAACATTGATGTGGCTGTATCTCTGTAATAGGCTGATTTTAAGTCCTTTGGGTATAGGCCAAGGAGTGGGATAGCTGGGTCAAATGGTGGGTCCATTCCAAGTTTTCTAAGGAGTCTCCACACTGCTTTCCAGAGTGGCTGCACTAATTTGCAGCCCCACCAGCCATGTATGAGTGTACCTTTCTCCCCACATCCTGGCCAACACCTGCTGTTGCTTGTATTCTTGATAATCGCCATTCTAAGTGGGGTGAGATGGAATCTTAGGGTGGTTTTGATTTGCATTTCTCTTATTACTAGAGATGTTGAACATTTTTCCATATGTTTGTTGATTGCTTGTAGATCTTCTTCTGTGAAGTGTCTATTCATTTCCTTAGCCCATTTGTCGATTGGATTATTTGCATTCTTGGTGTAGAGTTTTTTGAGTTCTTTATAGATTCTGGAGATTAGTGCTCTATCTGAAGTATGATTGGCAAAGATTTTCTCCCACTCTGTAGGCTCTCTTTTCACATTACTTATAGTTTCCTTTGCTGAGCGAAAGCTTTTTAGTTTGAATCTATCCCAGTTATTGATTCTTGCTTTTATTTCTTGTGCTATGGGAGTCCTGTTAAGGAAATCTGATCCTAAGCCAACATGTTGAAAATTTGGACCTACTTTTTATTCTATAAGATGAAAGGTCTCTGGTCTGATTCCAAGGTCCTTGATCCATTTTTAGTTGAGTTTTGTGCAGGGTGAGAGATAGGAGTTTAATTTCATTCTGTTGCATATGGATTTCCAGTTTTCCCAGCACCATTTGTTGAAGAGGCTATCTTTTCTCCATTGCATATTTTTGGCACTTTGACTAGTATGAGAAAATTGTATTTATTTGGGTTTGTATCCATGTCCTCTATTCTGTACCATTGATCTACCTGTCTATATTGGTACCAATACCATGCCATTTTTGTTACTATTGCTTTGTAGTATAGTTGAAGATCTGGTATTGTGATACCCCTGCTTCATCTTCCTGCTAAGGATTGCTTTAGCTATTCTGGGTTTCTTATTCTTCCAGATGAATTTCATGATTGCTTGCTCTATTTCTGTAAGGTACGTCATTGGAATTTTAATTGGAATTGCATTGAATCTGTATAGCACTTTTGGTAGTATGACCATTTTTACAATATTAATTCTTCCTATCCAAGAACATGGGAGATCTTTCCATCTTCTAAGATTTTCTTTAATTTCTTTCTTTAGTGTTCTGTAGTTCTCATTGTAGAGGTCTTTCACCTCTTTTGTGAGATTGATTCCCAAGTATTTTATTTTTTTCGATGCTATTGTGAATGGGGTAGTTTTCCTAATTTCTTTTTCTGAAGATTCATCACTTATGTATAAAAATGCATTGGATTTATGAGCATTGATCTTGTAACTTACAACTTTACTGAATTCACTTATGAGATCTAAAAGTTTTCTGGTAGAATTTCCGGGATTCTCTAAATATATAATCATGTCATCAACAAATAGGGATAGTTTGAGTTCTTCTTTTCCTATTCGTATCCCTTTAATTTCTTTGGTTTGTCTAATTGCTCTGGCTAGAGTTTCCAGGCCGAAGTTGAATAGAAGTGGTGAAAGAGGGCATCCCTGCCTTGTTCCAGTTTTTAGGGAGAATACTTTCAGTTTTTCACCATTTAGAATGATATTAGCCTTGGGCTTAGCGTAGATGGCCTTTACAATGTTAAGGAATGTTCCCAGTATCCCTATTTTTTCTAATGTTTTGAGCATGAAGGGGTGCTGTATTTTATCGAATGCTTTTTCTGCATCTATTGAAATAATCATGTGATTCTTAACTTTAAGTCTGTTGATATGGTGAATGACATTTATTGATTTCCGGATGTTGAACCAAGCTTGCATCCCTGGGATAAAACCCACTAGATTGTGGTGCACTATCTTTTTAATATATTTTTGTATGCAATTTGCTAAAATTTTGTTGAGAATTTGTATTGAATTTTTTTGAACAATGTTCATGAAGGATATTGGTCTGAAATTTTCTTTCCTCAATGTGTCTGTCTGGTTTAGGTATCAGGGTGATATTGGCTTCATAGATTGAATTTGGGAGTGTTCCCTCCTCTTCTATTTCATGGAATACTTTGAGGAGTATTGGAATGAGCTCTTCTTTAAAGGTTTTGTAGAACTTGGCTGAGAACCCATCTGGTCCCGAACTTTTCTTTCTTGGTAGGCTTTGATGATTTCTTCTATTTCATTGCTTGAAATTGATTTATTTAAGTTGTGTATGTCCTCCTGGTTCAGTTTAGGCAATTCATATGTCTCTAGAAACTTGTTGATGTCTTCGAGGTTTTCTATTTTGTTGGAGTATAGGTTTTCAAAATAACTTCTAATTATGTTTTGTATTTCAGTCGTGTCTGTTGTGATATTTCCTTGTTCATTCCGAATTTTAGTTATTTGAGTTTTCTCTCTCTTTCTCTTTGTTAGTGTGGCTAAGGGTTTATCAATTTTGTTTATTTTTTCAAAGAACCAAGTCTTTATTTTGTTAATTTTTCCAATTGTTTCTTTTGTTTCAATTTCGTTGATTTCAGCTCTGATTTTAACTATTTCCTGTCTTCCACTACTTTTGGTGTTGGTCTGTTCTTCTTTTTCTAGGGCTTTGAGCTGTAGTGTTAAGTCGTTTATTTGTTGATTTTTTTCTTCTTTTGTTGAATGCGCTCCATGAAATAAATTTTCCTCTAAGTACTGCTTTCATAGTGTCCCAGAGATTTTGATATGATGTGTCTTTGTTCTCGTTTACTTCTAAGAATTTTTTTTCCCTCCTGATGTCTTCTGTTTTGCATTCATCATATAATAGCATATTATTTAATTTCCAGGTTTTGGAGAAGTTTCTGTTTTTTATTCTGTCATTTATTTCTAATTTCAATCCATTATGATCTGATAGAATACAAGGTAGTATCTCTATCTTCTTGTATTTGCTAACAGTAGCTTTGTGGCATAAAATATGGTCTATTTTAGAGAAGGATCCATGTGCTGCTGAGAAGAAAGTGTATTCATTCTTTGTTGGATGGTATATTCTATATATGTCCATTAAGTCTAAATTGTTGATTGTGTTATTGAGATCTATGGTTTCTTTATTCAATTTTTGTTTGGAAGATCTATCCAGTGGTGACAGAGGTGTGTTAAAATCGCCTAGTATTATAGTGTTGTGGTCTATTTGATTTCTGGAATTGTTTGATGTACATGGATGAGCCAATGTTTGGAGCATATATATTTATGATTGTTATATCTTGCTGATTTATGCTTCTCTTAAGTAGCATGTAATGTCCTTCTTTATCCCTTCTGACTAGTTTTGGCTTGAAGTCCACATTATCTGAAATGAGGATGGATACTCCAGCTTTTTTGCTGTGTTCGTGTGCATGGTATGTTTTTTCCCATCCTTTCACCTTTAGTCTATGGGTATCTCTTTCTATGAGGTGAGTCTCTTGCAGGCAGCATATTGTTGGATTTTTCTTTTTAATCCAATCTGCCAGTCTATGTCTTTTGATTGATGAGTTCAGGCCATTAACATTCAGGGTTATTATTGTGATATGATTTGTATTCCCAGTCATTTGACTCATTTTTGTTTTTTGACATGATTTGGTTTTTCCTTTATTTGGCTGTTCCTTTAGGCTTGTTCCTCCCATTGCTGATTAGCATTGTTGTTTTTCGTCTCTTCCTCATGAATATTTTGCTAAGAATGTTCTGTAATGCTGGCTTTCTTTTTGTAAATTCTTTTAGCTTTTGTTTATCATGGAAGAATTTTATTTCTTTGTCCAATCTGAAAGTAAGTTTTGCTGGGTATAAGGTTCTTGGTTGGCATCCATTTTCTTTCAGGGCTTGGTAAATGTTGTTCCAGGCCCTTCTGGCTTTTAGGGTTTCGATTGAAAAATCTGCTGATATTCTTATTGGTTTCCCCCTGAATGTAATTTGGTCCTTTCCTTCGCAGCCTTTAAAATTCTGTCTTAAAAAAAAAAAAATTCTGTCTTTATTTTGTATGTTAGGTATTTTCATAATAATGTGCCTTGTTATGGATCTTTTGTAATTTTGTATATTTGGAGTCCTATAAGCCTCTTGTACCTGGTTTTCCATTTCATTCTTCAGATCTGGGAAATTTTCTGATATTATTTCATTGAATATATTGTTCATTCTGTTGGTTTGTTTCTCTAAGCCTTCCTCAATCCCAATAATTCTTAAATTTGGCCTTTTCATGATATCCCATAATTCTTGGAGATTCTGTTCATGATTTCTTACCATCTTTTCTGTTTGGCCAACTTTGTTTTCAAGATTAAATATTTTGTCTTCAATGTCTGAGGTTCTGTCTTCCAGGTGTTCTATCCTATTGGCTATGCTTTCTATGGAATTTTTAACTTGGTTTATTGTTTCCTTCATATCAAGGATTTCTGTTTGTTTTTTTTTTTTCAGTATCTCTAACTCTTTATTGAAATGATCTTTTGCCTCCTGTATTTTCTCTTTTAACTGTTGATTCGTGCGATCATTTAATGCCTGCATTTGCTCTTTCATCTCTTCGTTCAATGCCTGCGTTTGCTCTTGCATCTCCTCATTTGCTTCCCTGATTGTTTTAATTATGTACATTCTGAACTCCCTTTCTGACATTTCTTCTGCTGTGCTGTCATTGGGTTTTATTGATATAGTATCTAGGTTTGTTTGGGACATTTTCTTCCCTTGTTTTCTCATATTGGTCAGATGTCAGTGGGACTCTGAGATATTGCAGATTTCCTCTATTGACTTATAGTGTCCCTGTAGATTTCCAGTGTATCACCTCCCAGCCTTCAGTAGCCTGAAGTCTTGGAGGAACTTGATAATGCAGTGCTTCTGAAGAAAGCTGCCTCTAGCCCGCTACTGGGTCCAGGGCTGTGGCTGGTTCTGCGTGGAAATTCTCTCATTGGGTGGGCCTGCTCCAAGAAGCTGGCTGTAGACAGGGCCTGCCGCCACCAGAGGGAGCCGGGCTGCTTAGGGAAAGCCTCTCGCTGTCCTGCCTTCATCCCAGAAGCCGTCTTCAGGCCAGGGTCCGCCACTGGGTTCAGGGCTTGGGGTTGGCTCTGTGCAGAAAAGATCTCAGTGGGCGGGCCTGCTCCAAGAGCTGGCTGTGGATCGTGCCTGCCACCGGAGGGAGCAGGGCTAATTGGGGAAGACTCTCACTGTCCTGCCCTGCTCCGAGAAGCTGCCCACTGTCCGGGCCTGCTGCCTGGGCCAAGCCTCACCCGGTGGGAGAGACTCTCCCCACAGCTCTTGTTGGTCTGAGTCTCAATTTCTCCCCTTCTTGAATCCTGAGTTCTGGAGTGACGGGAGATGCAGTCACCCTCTAGTCCGCCATCTTGGATAAGTTTTGATATTTTGTGCTTTTGTTTTTATTTTGAGTTATTTTCTAATTTCCTTTGTGAATTTTTTTTTTTTTTTTTGGTACCAGGGATTGAACCCAGTGCATTTAACCACCAAGCCACATCCCCAGTCCTTTTATTTTTTATTTATTATTTTAAGACAGGGTCTCCCTAAGTTGCTTAGGGCCTCGCTAAGTTGCTGAGTCTGTCTTTGAACCTAGGATCCTCCTGCCTCAGCCTCCTGAGCTACTGGGATTACAGACATGCACCATCATGCCCGGCTGTGAGTTATTCTTTGGTTGTTTAGGAATGTGTTATTTAATTTTCATATATTTGAAAATATCTTAAAGTTCCTTGTGTTATTGGTTTCTATATTTATTCTATTGTGAACACAGAAAATACTTTGTATGACTTTAATTATTTAAATTTATTGAGACTTATGGCCTAACATATGGACTATCTTTTAGTATGTTTTATATGCCCTTCAGAAGACTACATATTCTGGAATTGTTAGGTGGAATGTTCTACAGATGCATGTTAGTTTAGGTGGTTCATAGTATTGCTCAAGTCTTCTATTTCCTATTGAGCTTCTACCTCATTGTTCTACATATAGTTAAAAGCAATATATTTGATTTTTCTATTCTTTAATTTTCTATGTCTCTCTTTAGTTCTGTTAATTTTTGCTTCATATACATATATTTGTAATTATTTTTTGATCTTTTATCAATATAAAACACCTTTCCTTTTCTTTTATAACAATTTTTTTTTGTCTTAAAGTTTATTTTGCCTGATATTAGTATAGCTACTACAGTTCTCCTTTGGTTGCTGTTTATGTATCTCTTTCCATACTTTTACTTTCTACTTATTTATGTCTTTGGATCTAATGTGAGCTTTGTGTAGACAATGTAAAATTGGATATTATTATTATTATTATTATTATTATTTTGTCTATCTTACCAACCCCTGTCTTTTAACTATAGTGTTTAGTCCCCTTACTTTTAATGTAATTACTGACAAGGTAGTATTCATAACTGTCATTTCACTATCGATTACAGTATGTCTTGACTTTTTTGTTCCTCTGTGAATCCACTAATGCTTTATTTCATGGAGTAGATATATCTTGGTGACACTGCTTCCTGGCCACCAAGCTGTGTAGCTGGTCTGTTGAGAGGTGGTAGCAGATCAGCGGAGCAAAGTGGTGGAGCTGGGGAATGGTTGCTGGGTGGGTTGGAGCATAGGCAGTGACGGTGGGCTTGAGGCTCAGTGGGCCAATGCTGCTGGCTACCCAAGCCCCACCAACCTGTCATCCCAACACAACCTGCCTGGCCTGGCCAGTACAGACACCAGTCTCCACACAGCACTCCAGCTCCAGAATGCCCCCCACTGAGCCTGTGCCATTCACTGACTTCAACCTCCTGCTTCCCAAGAAGCAGGAAGAAAATGGAAGCAAGGCAAACCTGAATGGGAGTCAGGGCTAGCCAATAGTGTTAGTATTTTTCTAAACCTTAATTAGCATAATTTTGGACCAATAGCATTCATGCTTTTTTCAAACTCTGATTACCACAAGTTTGGACCAACAGCATTGACCCAAGTGCTATATAAATCTCTGGACCAGTGTAATCAAGCACAATATTCCCCTCATGCCCTGTGGGAGTTCTGTTTCTGTGCACATTTGAATAAATCCAACTGTTACACTCACTCATCCTGGTCTCTGGATTTCATTCTTCAAATTCATGAGACAAGGACTCAGAAAGAAGAAATTGGAGGTTAGTTGCTTGGGTCAGCTGCAACACTGGAGGACATAGCCTGCCATTAAAAGTGGTAACACACTTCTTGGCTGCACAGGACTAAGGAGACCTTACCTGCAAGCAGAAACCAAGAAATGACATTCATTAGAATGTCATTTTAATTCCAGTTTTGTTTTTCCACTATATGCTTTTCAGTTATTTTGTTAGCAATTACCCTGGGGAATATAATTAATACATTAACTTTAAAAAATCTGGTCCATATTAATATGAACTAATTTTAATAGTTATACAAATTATAATTTAATACATTATAATCCATCAACACAGTTTTATAATTATTAATCTATGTAGTTTTCTAAATCCTATAGAAGAGAATTATAAACAAAAACACATTCATGCTGGTTTTTTCTTTTGTATTTTCTTATGTATTTACCTTTAATGGTACTATTTCTTTGTATGGATTTAAGTTACGATTATTGTCCTTTTATCTCAGCAGGAAGTATCCCCTTTAGCACCCACTTTAAATATGTACTGGTGACCAGTTCTATTTTTTTGTTTGTTTGGTATTAAAGAGGAAAAATTACTCTGACACCTGTTAAAATGGTAAGGAAACCTTTATTCAAAACTAATGCAATGGGGAGGGGGCAATACTATTACAATAGGGGAGACAGGGCTCAGTTTTGAATACAAGGGTATGTGGAGCTTTATAGAAAATAAGCAAAGAGCTGAAAAATTGCTGAGATGAGATAACAGGGGTTGCAAAATTTTTGCTAAAGCTTCAGGATTTTTGCTAAATGTAGCTAGGGACTTAGATATCAAGGGTAGAAAGTTTTCACTAAACTGAGTTAGCAAAATTCTTGCTGAAGTCAGATCAAGGCCTAGTTCAGAAAAGGGGTCAGAAGAGCCTGAGTGAAGCTGGGTCAAGGAGAGAGACTGTCACTGAGAACATTCTAGTTTCTCCTCAGTTTTTGAGGGTAGCTTGGCTGACATAGAACTCATTGATGACAGTCTTTCTTTCATCACTTTGAAATATCATTCCATTGTCTTTGAATTCCATGATTTCAGTTGAGAAGTCAAATTTTAATCTTATTAAGAAGGATTTCTTATATATGAAAATTTGTTATTTTTTTGCTGGTTTTCAGAATTTTTCTTTGCCTTTGGCTTTTGAAAGTTCGAGTTTGTGTTTCACTTTGAATTTATTCTATTTGTAGTTCCTCAAACTTCTTGGACCTGCAGAATAATGTTCTCCATCAAATTTGAGGGTTTTTTTTTTCTGTAATTTTTTCTTCAAACAATTTTTTCTGCCTCTTTACCTCTGTCTCCTGGGACACACATTATAAATATGCTGGTATACCTGAATAGTGTTCCACAGTTCTCTGAAGATTTGTTTGTTTTTCTTCACTCTTTCTTTCTTTCTATCCCTCAGCTTGGCTATCCAAATTATCTTCAAGTTTGCAAAATGTTCAAGTTTGCTGATTCTTTTGCTAGTTAGGCCCTTCTGGAGACTTTGTGATTCACTTATTGTTCTTTTTAGCTCAGGAATTTCTATTTGGCTCTGCCACACCTCCTCCTCCTTCTTCATAATTTCTGTGTCTTATTGATGGACTTTATTTGTTCAGACATCATTGTCAATTTATTTCTTTATATTTAAGTTCTTTTAGTTCTTTGAATATATTTATGACAGTAGTTTAAAGATTTTGCCTATTATGTTCAACATCTAGATTTTTTAGGAACTGTTTCTGTTACTGACATTTTTCCTCTGTATGAGTTATACTTTCTCTTCTTTGCATATCTTATACTTTCCTTGTTGATAAATGAAATTTAAATAATATAATGTGGCAACTGTGGAAATCTTATTCCTTTTCACTCTTCTTCCCTCCCCACTCCCAAAGATTTTTTTTTTTTTAATCAGGCATTGAACCCAGGGGTGCTCAACCTCTAAGCCATAGCCCCAGCCCTTTCTTTATATTTTATTTAGAGACAGGGCCTTTCTAAGTTGCTGAGGCTGGTTTTGCACTTGCTGTCCTCCTGCCCTAGCTTCCCAGTTTTTGTTTTTACAGTTTATTACATGACATTTCTTGACTAATTCTGTAAATTCTGTATAACAAAGTCTGAAGTAAAGTTGTGTGTAACCACTGAAGTCTCTATCTGGTTAGCTTAGGAATCATCTAATGATTGGACAGGGATTTCTTTAAATACCTTGAACTCTCAGCTTTTACCATGGGACTGTGTGCATGTATGTGCACACCCACACATCTTCAATACTACTACAGGTATTTGCAGGTTTTCTCTAGCCTTCAGTTTCTGCTAGAGCAGAACCTCAGGGTAAGCCAGGGATAAGATATTGTGGACTTAGGATTTTTATGGACATATGCACAACTTTGGTTATAGCCCACTCATGCACATGATTTTCTTGATTCCTAAGAATATTTCAGGACTTTTCAAAGCCTATGTAGACATTTCATTTCTCAGTGTTTCCTTTTAAGTATTTTCTCTCACTTCTTGTTAGCCCCATTCATAAATCTGCCCCAGAAAACAGCAATGTCAAATAATTGCCGTGGATATATTGCCCAGGCTGGCCTTAAACTGCAATCCTCCTGCTTCAGCCTCCTGGATTGCTGTGATTATGATGATTTTTGCCAAATATGTTATGGAGTGAACTGATTGCACAGAATGAATTCCTAGTCATATAAAATAAATAAGCCCAGAGAACAGAACTTGTAATGGGCTCCCAGGTCAAATGGTGATCATTCTTTTGGGACAGGGCTTTGGGGGTAGCTTTGAATCTATTCTTTTCCCTGCAGTGGCTGATGAATTGCTGTTTTTCACTGCTCCCATGAAGTTTTATTCTCATGGTTTTCATCTTGCAGTTTTCCTTGAAGTACTTGAGAGGAAATAAAAAGTGAAGTTGTCATTTGTTTTATTAAAGAAGAATAACAACACAAAGGAGGTATTATATCCTTTCAAAAATGTTGACAACCTTTTTTTCACAAAGAATTTTATTTATAAAAGAAAATTTACATGCCATCTGTCACTTCTACCTACCACCAACAACAATGTAATTTCCCCACAGTGCTGGGTAAATGACTGTCCTTGGATTTCAGAAGATCCTTATTCAGGCAGATCCAACCTGCTTCATGTCAAGTCAACATAGGAATAGTCTAGACTCAGAGTGTTTGATAGAGACACTCAGGTGTGCTCTATAGTAGAAGAGTTAAATGCTTCACCTGCAATTAATTCTATTCCTGGATTGGAAATTCAAGTATTACTACAAGAGCAGCCTGAGGAAGGAAGAGGTTCTTGACAACTGGACTTCTGACTTTGCCAAGTAAATTTAGTTTGGCCAACCTCTGGGTTATAGGCTACAGAGCAAAATGTCCAGACAGCATCTTTCTTGCATTTGCTCAGTAGACAACAACAGAAAACACAAAACAAAAGCTAAGCAAATATATAAACCCCATACTACAAAACTAGAAATCTGAATTTATTAAGATAAAGCTAAAATTACCAACAGTGCAATGTGTCTGGGACTTGGGATTTAGTTCAAGAGACTATCATTTCATGTTTTATTTTCTTTTTTCTTTTTGTGTAAGTGTGGCTGGCTGGCCCTCTCAGATGGTCAGCAAGTGCCTGAGCTCTTGGGTTAAATCTGATATCTTAACTTCAATCAGTGATTAAATTTTTTAGTTAAATGAAAAGCTTTTTATAATTTCAGGATTCTTTCAGCCTTTTTAAAAAATGACAAAAATAAACTGGTTGTTTTTGTCTCTTTCCCTCTCCCTGTCTATTACTTTGGTGCTACTTTAAATCTTTATAGGATAAAGTTTGAGTATTAATAAAATTTTTTGCTTGATAAAGGTAAAGATGATCGGTAAAAACACTCAAAGGTTGGCATTTTTGGCAGGAAGAAGGGGTCATGAACTATCTCTAATCAGAACTGGGTCCTGTGCAGCCAACCATACTTCTTTATCCAATGAACCTCAGCAGACCTAAAGGTCAAAGCAGGTTATCTCAGATTTATTGTCACATGGGGATTCTTTCCAGCTTAGAAATTTTTTCTCATTCTTTGTTGCTGTTGAGGTACTGGGGATTGAACCTAAGTTTGCTCTACCACTGAGCTACATCCCCAGTTCTTTTTACTTTTTATTTTTAGAGTCACACTAAGTTGCTGAGGCCAGTCTTGAACTTGCGATCCTCTTGCCTCAGCCTCTCAAGTCACTGGGATTAAAGGCATGCACCATGATAGCCAGGTTCGTTCTCATTCTTGGTGTAGCTTTGATCCCCACTACCCACTACCAGATCAGGTAAATGTTTGCTTAAGTGTTAAAGTGATCAGCATTCTAGAAAGGTATAGGTCCCCTTGGTTTACATGTGAGAATATTTCAACATTAGAGTTGATGGTGAGTGATAGTTTTGGTGCTCTGGAAATCTTACCTACAAGTTCCCTCCTGGAACTCTCCATAGAAACATGTGAATGTGGCTGCTGGTTTATGGAGTGGGGAATATCCATTAGTCTCTAGTGGCTTGAGCCAACATAAATGATTCCTTAGAGCAGTGAGATGGAAAACCAGAAATCTAACTAGCTATATGCCAGACAAGGACTAGACTTCCTTCTATAATTAACGTGCAGAGTGGGAGCATTGCTCCTTGTGAGGTTTGATGGCCTCTCTGCCTCACTAGCTCTCAGGGTGTGAATGATGTCTGCTTGTTTATCCAGGAATCTGAAAGTTTGCCTTTGTCTTATCTTTACACCTCATTGCTTCTCCATTTCTTTTTCAAATCTCATTTAAAAGGTATTTAGATATTTTCTCCCTGTCCATCTTTCTTAATTTGACTCTGGCTCTCTTGATAGCCATGTGATTCCAATGTCTAACATTATTTTTCCCAGGGTGTTTGCCAATCTTCTTTAACTCAAACCTTGCTATTAAATTTCTGCAAATTTTGCATATGAAACTCAGCCTAGTGTGGGGGAATATAATTGTATAGATTAATCCAGGGCAGTAAACTATTTCTAGAATATAAATTGGTCAATTATGAAATTTCTTTAACTTAATCACTAATAGGTTTATAAGCTAAATTATTCATTCAGTGTATCAAAATGCTATTTAGGAAATGTTTATAAATGAATATATAAAAATGTTCCGAAATAATGTTATCCTTTTTAAAGAGTGGTTCTTCTTTTTCTAGTAAGGAGTTATTTTACCAACTATGGGCACTAATGATATTGTTAGAATTCAAGGTGGGGTGAGAGTTACTGAGGAGTGTGGAAAGCGGTTTAGAAAATTCCAGCTAAGTTTTCCAACTATTGAATTAAAAGAAATACATGTACCTGTTAATATTTAAATCTCTGGTACATGCTTTTTCCTTATAAAAAAGAAAAGGGAGAGAGGTTCAGGGAGGGGACCATAATAGTCATCTCTACTCGTTCTAGTCCAAGGGCATTTGAAAGGTCAGTGAGATAAACATCAAGTCAATTTGATCCAATGTGTGAATTCTATTGGAATTACACTGAGTATAGGTAATTGGTTTTAGATGACCTTTGGGAATCTGTGTTAATTAAGGTACTGTGACAGATACCTGAGATAATCAGCTTCCAAGGAGGAAAGGTTTATTTGAGCTGATGGTTTCAGTCAGTGGTCACTTGGCCCCGATGCCTTTGGTGAGGATGAACATCATGGTGAGTGAACGGCAGAGTAAGACACCTCATGTCATATGAGAAGCAAAGAGAGGGAGAAAGAAGAAGGGGCCAGATTCCCAATATCCCTTTCCTTAATGACCTAACTTATTCCTCTAAGCCCCACCTCCTAAAGCCAGTAGTGCCACAACTAGGGACCAAGCCTCTAACATGTGGGCCTTTGAGGATACACCAAAACCAACCTATAGCAGGATCCTTTCCCTTAGTGTCTAACTTCAATCACAAAGATGAATAGAGATTCTGGCAGGATCTAGACCAGCATTGTTGGGATATACTGTTTTAAGTAGAATCAGACTTTGCTCAAGTCTCCAATTGTTGAGCATGAGCTGTTTTTTTGTTTTTTTGTTTGTTTTTTAAAGAACGTGTTATTCACTGAGTCAGTCTTTGCTCACTAGTAGTGGACTAGCTAAACCGCTCAGGTAGGTGGTAGGCAATCCAGACAAAGGAGCGGGGGTGCATATCTTTCTCTGCAGTGAGTGGTATGAGCATCTCAGTTTCTGGGCTACCTTCAAAGTTTGTGAATGCCAACATGTTTGTCTGTATTATTCTTGGCAATATTGGTCCTGGAGAGAGTGTTTCTTGGATGGATGCTGCACTGCAGGAAATGAAGGTTTCTGGCCAATGTGGTACCATTCCAAGGAGCTCTGTCTTCCAAAGAGAGGCTTTCTGTGAAGTGTATCATGCCACTGCTTTGAGAGACATCGATTAGCATCTCAAGGAGATCAATTGTGATCAAGTGACTGGAAGCAAAGCTTGAAGGGCAGGTGAGGGAGCCCAAGAGATATTCTTCCATATCCATATCACTTTCAAAAACATTTTAGAATTCAAGATCTGGGAACTTGAATATCAACTTTCCCTGGGGAAAGAAGGTGCACTTTTAATTTGTACTTGCTCTAAATTTTTATTTCTTTGATGCATAGACTTCTTTAGATAGCCAAGGGGAGAATGAAGATACAGGATTTGATTTTCTTATTTGTGGTGGGATTGAGGGGAAAGTGTTTTGGAGAAGGCAGTAAATTTTTGTTTCCTTGTATAAGAGCCTAAAGGAAAGACTGATACATTGAAATGGAAGAGTTGGATATATGTTGTAGGATGTTGTCATGGTTTTCCAAACTCAATCTACTGAGTTCCAGGATCCTGTGAGGCCTCCCTAAGGGTTCCTTGAAGGAAGTTTGGTCAGGGTTAATATTTATTCTTTTTCTGCCCTATTATCTCCCAGATCTTACCCTCATCACTGGAAGGGATTTTAAGTCATAACTCCTTACCCTTAGAATAACACTCTCAAACTGGATGTATTTCTCCTTTTACTCTTTTGGTCAATATTTTTTGGTGCCTAATGTGTGAAAATGTAAGTTCTGCACATGAATTTTCTTCTGCCCCAGTGATGGAGTGCTTTGTGCTTTTAATAAGTCAGTCACTCATTGATACCTGGCTCTGCTTCAGAAAGTGGAAGGTCACTTTCCTCACAGCAGTGGTATAAGGGCTCATCTTTTAAAAGAACCTGGTTGCTGAGCCATAGGTTCTTTCTCTTGCTGCTCATCTGGGGCATTTTTCTCTTGTTCAGGATAAGCTTTCATGAGTAAAAAACGATTTCCCAATGGTCTGTCTTGTCTTCTCAGAATATCTTTCAGTTCAGTGCCCTCAGATTATGATGAGCAAGCCTGGGTATGAAAGCATTTGGCTGGGACTGAACAAGCTCACTCTAAGACAGATGTTCAATCTGCAGAAATGTAATAGGAAATCCACTCAGTGTCTCATCAGCCTGGGGTTGATGATGTGATTCAACTTCAGGTGCTTTGTCTTCAGTGTAAACTTTTTCATCTACTGTTTTAAAGATGGAATGATGATTTCAAATTGGATTTGGGATACTGATGGAAACTAGTGCTGAGCTCATTGCTCCTGGTGGCCTGCATACTTGTCATTATCATGAGTCAGAGGGAAAAAAAGCTACCTTTTACCTTTATCAAGTCCTTTTTTTTAATTTCCTTTCTGGTCACTACTGATTTCCTTCCCTTCAGGTCCACAGAGCTGAATCCTTTAGTTGCTGTAATAGATTATGCCTACTCTTGAACCCACTCCACCTATTCTTGCCCTTCCTCCTTCCTCATCATGTTCTGAGGGGATTTGATAAGCATTGACATTTTCAATACAAGTCACTTGTCTCCTCTTAAAATGCTTCCATGTGATGGGTATTTGCATATAGGTAGGAGCAAGGCCTGTGCGCAACAGTATGCATAAGTGTATCTGAACTTGTTGCTAAATTATTGAAATATATAGGAAGTGGTCAGCAAATGGCCTCTTTCTTGAAACCATGGGTATCCTCTGCTTTAGCCCCTCCCTCAAAATTCATCCCTTGGAACATCAGACAAAGGGCTTCTTGGACTCTGCCCAGTGCAGTGGCATCCAGAGGTTCATCCTGATGGGTTGGTGTTTATGCCAACTAGTTATTCAGAATTTTGAACATTCTCTCTGGTTATGAGATAAGTTTATTGATAGAGCTTCTCAGTTTTTAATATCTATACTTTTCCTGAGGACTAACATTTTTTTTTTGAGAAACTTATTTAACTTCCAAGGTTAAGTATACCCTTGTAGGAATGAAGGTGAATGTCATATTAGAAAATAAGCCTCAAATTTATGTCAATTCCGTAGTAACTTCAGAACAGTTTCCCAGACCGAGGCTAATGTCTTCATAATTTTCTTAATATTGTACTAACTCTTTTTCCCCAAGATAATATTTGGAGCCTAGTTGGGCTTTGAAGTTTTGAGTAATTGATAACTGCGCATTGAAGAATTTTTATCTCCATGTCATTAAAAGAAAGTCCTAATCTTCTTGAGCAAGTTTTGGGAAAGCTTTTTAGTTTTCACCTCTTTGATTAGTGGTTTGGCAGAAGAAGATAGACTTTGTCAACTTCAAGGAATTAAAATTTGTCTTTTTCAAGTTAAAAAATTTGTCCTCTGTTTGGCATTTTAAAATATGTGATTCAGTTTGTACTGTACACATAAGCTCTGGAGTGAAATTTTCAGAACCCTGCAAACAAATGGAATAAACTCACTTTTGTGTGTCAATATGTGGTTTTATGGGTAGGAATGGATGGGCACATGCCCGTTGCAGGCCCATTCATTCCTCTCATGTTTGAAAGCTTCCCTCTGCAATGCCTTTAATGGAAGATGTCCGTGTAATATAGAGGTGGTTGTTCACTGTACCAGCACTGATGTGTTGCATTTCAACCAAATGACTAACTTTGCAAATAGACTATTTATGTCGAGTAGGAGCAAAGCTTCTCCACCAAAGTGCATTTTTAATGATCTACTTTAAGAGTAAGTGGGTTTAGAAGTAGCTGCCCAGGACCCTGATTGGCTGGCACCAGTGCCACTTCCTATAATTACCCAATAAACCATAAGGGCTTTGTTGGCACATTTATTCAAGCCTGTCATGTCAGACCAGCTGCCACCCAGCATTCTAAGTCCACTTCTAATATCCTCTTTAAAATCTTTATGGAGGTATTTGGTGCCTATACACCTTTGAAAAATCTTTGTAGAGAAATTTGGTATCTAAGCACTAAAAAATTTCATGATAAAATGAGCTTTTTTTTTTTTTTAATTGTTAGTGTCTTTCCTAAATAGCTAAAATTAAAAAAATTATGAACTGGACTAAGTTGTTATGTTGAGTTTTAGAAAATGTTCCACTTCTTAATACATTTAGGACTTGCACTAAAAAAAGCAGATGTAATGTAACCTAACAGTTGCAAATTGCAAATCCCATCTTGAAACCAACACTGGATACTGTGGAAACAATACACACAAAAAAAATTAAAGGAAGAAAATGAATCTGTTCTGGAAGGAGGAATTAACTTGTTCAAATTCTATGGTGAAAAACACCCCCATGATATAAGAAATTAAAAATTAAATACTAAATATAGTCACAGTATATTCCAGTTTCTATATGAGGCATTTTGGTTGTATTTTAGACCAAGGATATTATAAATGATTTTCTGAGAAAGAATAAGAAACTGTTGAACTATAGTGAATACATAGTCATTCCTTGGCTTATGTGCAGATTGGTTCCAGAATCCATATGCATACCTAAATCTGATGATGCTCAAGCTTATATAAAATATAGTATTCGTATAAGCACATCCTCCCATATATTTTAAATCACCTCTAGCTAGAGTACTTATAATGTCTAATACAATGTAAGTACTATGCAGATAGTTGGTCTACTATATTGTTTAGATAATAATGCCTAAAAAAGTTTGTTTATATTCAGTACAGATGCATTTTTTTCTCTAATAATTTTTATCCATTGTTGATTGAAACCATGGATGTGGAACTCAAGGCTATGGGGGGCTGACTGTAATATGTTCAGGGGAAAAGCATTTCCTTTCATAGCAGTATAGAGATTTGGATCTTTCATTTATTCCTTCAGATCTTTCTACTAAGACCTCAGATGTGTGTTTTATTGACTGGAGGGTGAGTAAATTGTGTTGTCTGTGGGCTCTGCCATTAGCTGTTGACATCTAGAGTGTGTCCTCCTGTTTTCTAAGAATATGGCTCCACCCTTCACAGTGTCAGATAATTAAGTATAATATGGGACAGTGAGTGACATAATGAATTTAAAAAATGAGAAATACACTAAATTACTAAAAGAAATTGGCTTTTACAATGGCTGTCTAGGCTTTTTAGAAAATAATAACTCCACTTTAAAAAGCTACCACAGAGTGAATCTCTGTGTCAGTGTAAAATAAAAACCAAGTATTTCTCTAGCAAAATATCAACTCTATGGGGAGGAAAATATTGGCAATGGGCTAACATGAAATAGAAGAAATTAAATGCACTTGACAGTAATTGACTGAAGAAAATTCAGGAGATGAGATAGCAACAGAGCACAACAAACTAACACTATTAAGGACACATTAGCCATATGTCTCCATTATATTGAGAACACAGCAATATGATGACCAGGTGATGACCTTCACCTCAAACTGCAAGGTGGATGACAAGTCCATGTGGGTTTGGAAACTAAAGGTAGAAAATGAGATTAAAAATTATAAGGCACGGGATGGTAGTGATCTGTAACTTGGAGTGATGAGGACTTGATAAATAAATGCTCACTAGGAAGCAGTCCTAGAAAAATTGACTGGGTATAGCCTATGGATGAACAGAAATTAAAAATAGTTTTTAATTAGAACTCAACATGACTCTTTGACATCTTTACTTTATGTCAGCAAATATTTATATATGACACATATTACTACATCACAATAAGACTTTTTATCAAGAGTGAATACTTTTCCACGGCCATTGCATCTCGTGCCTGCTATGGTGATAGCCCTGATCAGATGCTTCTGTCATTGTTGGTTTGCAAATGTCTCTTCTGACCAGCCTCTAATCTTCTAGTTGGTGGACTTTATGTCTTCAGAATCTAGCCTAGTGCCAAGTACATGTTGCTCTGTCAATAAATAATCATTGACTGAATGAATAAAAATGGTGACTTTGCTTCTGAGATCATATGTATCTGAAAAGTCTAGTGGGCTAACTCTTCAGGAGCCTTCCCTACACCTCACATGCATTTAGCTTCTTTTTCACTATGTGGTACTCAGTTTAGACCTATGTGGCTCTTTTTCTTACACCCATTAGATTCACATTCCTTCTGTGGTTGTTGCTGTACTATCCACAAGTCTTAAGTAAATATGTGATAAAGAGGCCAAGGGAGGAGAAAAGAATAAATGAAGCAGTTTTATTTTAAGAAACAAATTTTCAACAAATGTTCTACTAGTTGTGTCAGGATGAAAAATTTAATTCCACATGTTTATAGAGCTACAAGATAAGTCCTGAAGAAAAATTTAAGAACAAACACACACACACACACACACACACACACACACACACACACACACTGCTGTGATTTGAGTATGTCTCCTGGAATTTTTGGGTTGGAAATGAATCCTCAATTTCATATGTTAATGGTACTTGGTGGTGAGTGGTAATTAAGATTAGATGAGGTCATGGGAGTGGGAGCCCCATGATAGAATTAGTGGTTTTGAAAGAAGAGACAGAGACATAGCCAGGACACTTCTCTCTCACCATGTAACATTGTCTGCCATGTTATCATGACTGTGCCATGATTTACGGCTTCTCAGCCTCCATAATTGTGAGCTAAATAAATCCTTATTCTTTATAAATTACTCAGTCTGTAGTTCTTACTTATAGCAACAGAAAATGGACTGAGACTTATACAAATTAGAACATGTATATAAGTAAATGCAGATACCTGATTTAACATCATCTAACATGGGGAATACCTATGGATACTCTGCTTTTGTTAACCAAAATCTTTTCTTTTTTTTTTTTTTTGTTCTTTTTAAAATTTATTAATATTTAGTTAAGAGAAGGGTCTTGTTGAATTGCTAAGTGCCTTGGTAAGTTGCTGAGGCTGGTTTTGAACTCTCGATCCTCCTGCCTGAGTCTCCTAAGCCACTGGGATCACAGGTGTGTGCCACCGTGCCCAGCACCCAAAAACTTCTGTGTCAACTTCAGCATAAGCACTGACTGTATATAAACATTCCAGTGGTGAGCAAAACTCTATGCTTTAGATTACTCAGCTTTATGTGTGTGTATTCTATTTCTTTTTTAAAATTTTTTATTTTTACAGACTGCATTTTGATTCATTGTACACAAATGAAGTACAACTTTTAGTTTTTATGGTTGTGCAAGATGTAGATTCACACCATTTGTGTAATCATACATGCATATAGGGTAATAATGTCTGTCTCAGTCCACTCTCTTTCCTTCCCCCACCCCTCCTGCCCCATTTCCCTCTACACAATCAAAGGGCCTCTATTCTTCTCTTACCCCTCCACTCCCCTTGGTTGTGTATCATCATCTACTTATCAGAGAAAACATTCTGCCTTTGGTTTTTTGGGTTTGGCTTATTCACTTAGCATGATATTCTCCAATTCCTTACATTTACCTGAAAATGCCATAATTTTATTCTTCTTTATGGTTGAATAACATTCCATTGTATATATATACCACAGTTTCTTTATCCATTCATCTATTGAAGGGCCTCTAGGTTGGTTTCATAAATTAGGTATTGTGGATTGAACTGCCATAAACATTGATGTGACTGTGTTACTGTAGTATACTGTTTTTAAGTCCTTTGGGTATAAACTGAGGAATGGGATAACTGGGTCAAAAGGTGGGTCCATTCCATGTTTTTTGAGGAATCTCCATACTGCATTCCAGAGTGGCTGCCCCAATTTGCAACTCCACCAGCAATATACAAGTGTGTCTTTTTCCCCACATCCACACCAACACCTATTATTGCTTGTGTTCTTGATAATAGTCATTCTAATTGGAGTAAGATGAAATCTTAGGATGGTTTTAATTTGCATTTCTCTAATTACTAGAGATGTTGAACACTTTTTCATATATTTGTTAATTGCTTGTATATCTTCTTCTGTAAATTGTCTGTCCAGTTCCTTGGCCCATTTATTGATTGGGTTCTTTGTATTTTTGGTGTAAAATTTTTTAAGTTCTTTATAAATTTTGGAAATTAGGGCTCTATCTGAAGTGCTTTGGAAAGGATTTTTTTCCCATTCTGTAGACTCTCTTTTTACCGTATCGATTATGTCCTTTGCTGAGAAATAGCTTTTTAGTTTGAATCCATCCCATTTATTGATCCTTGGTTTCACTTCTTGTGCTTTATGAGTCTTGTTAAGGAAGTCTGGTACTAAGTCAGCATGATGAATATTCAGGCCTACTTTGTCTTCTATTTGGTGCAGGGTCTCTGGTCTAATTCCTAGATTCTTGATCCATTTTGAACTGAGTTTTGTGCAGAGTGGGAGATAGGTTTAATTTCATTTTACTGCATTTGGATTTCCAGTTTTCCCAGCACCATTTGTTGAACATGCTATCTTTTCTCCATTGTATGTCTTTGGCTCCTTTGTCTAGTGTGAGGTAACTGTATTTATGTGGGTTCATCTCTGTGTCTTCTATTCTGTACCATTGGTCTGCCTGCCTATTTTGGTGCCAACACCATGCTGTTTTTGTTACTATTGCTCTGTAGTATAGTTTAAGGTCTGGTATTGTAATACCTCCTGTTTTGTTCTTCCTGCTCAGGATTGCTTTGGCTATTCAAGATCTCTTATTCTTCCAGATGAGTTTCATGATTGCTTTCTCTATTTCTATAAACAATGTCATTGGGATTTTACTTGGAATTGCATTGAATCTGTATAGTACCTTTGGTAGTATGGCCATTTTGACAATATTAATTCTACCTATCCAAGAACATGGGAGATCTTTCCATGTTCTAATGTTTTTATTTCTTTCTTTCTTTTGCGTTCTGTAGTTTTCATTGGAGAGGTCTTTCACCTCTTTTGTTAGATTAATTCCCAAGTATTTTATTTTTTTTGAGGCTATTGTGAATGAAGTGGTTTTTCTAATTTCTCTTTCAGAGGATTCATCACTTATGAGTAGAAATGCATTCAATTTATGCATATTGATTTTATATCTTGCTACTTTGCTGAATTCATTTATTAGTTCTAGAAGTTTTCTGGTGGAGTTTTTTGGATCCTCTAAATATAGAATCATGTCATTGGCAAATAGTGACAGCTTGAGTTCTTTTCCTATTTGTATCCCTTTAATTTGTTTGGTCTAATTGCTCTGGCTAATGTTTCAAGGATGATGTTGAATAGAAGTGGTGAAAGAGGGCATCCCTGCCTTCTTCCAGTTTTTAGAGGGAATGCTTTCAGTTTTTCTCCATTTAGAATGCTGTTGACTGTGGGCTTAGCATAGATAGCCTTTACAATGTTACTATCCCATTTTTTCTAGTGTTTCAAGTGTGTGTTCTATTTCATTTGCAAAAGGAATATGATTTTTTTTTTTTTTGGGTGCTGGGGATCGAACCCAGGGCCTTGTGCTTACAAGGCAAGCACTCTACCGACTGAGCTATCTCCCCAGCCCCTGAATATGATTTTTAATGTCTTCTTTTATAGGTTCCTAGTGTAGCTCAAAATTTTAAACTTGGTTTTTGAGTATATGTTGTTTTCTAGGTAAAACCACTTTCATATACATTTGTATTCATTTCATTTTCTTTTGTAGAAAGAAATAGTCAAAGTTTGCATTGGTGCAGTTTATTGAAATACTAGGCTTAGATTGGACAACTTGGCTTGATAGTCACTGTGATTACCATATGCCAGAGAATGAGGAAACACTTGTTGGGGGCAAATTTGTATTTAAGTCCCAGCTCCTCTCCTTACTAGGTAATCATAGGCAAATGACTAGACTTTTCTAAGCCTTGTTTTTTCATTTTAATAAAGGATGGTGTAGTTATGAAGATCCTGGCTTCTGGACCAAATTTTCAGGATTAAATGTAACAATATGAAGTGCCATGGAGTAGTTAAGTGAGTGGTAGCTCTTAAGAGTAAAAACATTTCTTCCTTTTAGCATTTGTATGCCTAGTTATTTAATAGGAGGAGAGATGACATTTTACCTCCAGTTACCTTATTTTCTGTGACAAGGATAATTCTATAACATTGCCAGATAATATTGTTTATTATAGATATTGATATATTTTGTACCAGGACTTCCTTAGGCCCACCACAATGTAATACATTTAAAGTTCATAAGTTCTGATTCTGTCAGAATGAGGCTTCTGCTTTTGCTGATTAAATATCTAATATATAGGCAGGATAGAAGAACTAACAAAGAAGATGGTTAAACTCTTTGAATACCATCATTATATTAAAATACAGCTCATCATTAAAATACATCATACAAGAATGTCCACTACTGAGTCTTCTTATGTGCTCTGGCAAGTAGTGAGCACTTTTTTGAAAGTTTAACCTTGAAATGACACAAGGACATAAGGAGATATTGTCCCCATTTTGTAGATAACAAAATTGAGGACCAAGGCATCTAAACTTTTCTAAGGTTTGAACTAGATTCAAACAGAGGTCAGTGTTAACTCCAATATTTGCTTCCTTAATTATTGAATGATAGTTGTCATTGTTATTATTTGCTAAAATTTATATCTTTCTTATGCCTCCTGATATTACAATACGGCCTTGTATTACTACTCCCAGGAGACTTCTAGGGTGAGCGTACTTTGTTTTTGTACACATCGTCAGCTATTTTATCATGCTTGTTTACACACAAGTACACATGCGTATTTTAGCCTAATTACTTATTCTCTGTCAATCCAGACTCCTCTCCATGCTTTGAATGTTGCCCTGGAAGACTGAGGGCAAGTTTCGAGATTATTAGGTCAGAGGGATTCTGACTTAGGATGCTATGTGGATGTACCACCTTGTGAGGACTATGCCTCAGGAGTTGCTCACCCTTTTAGCTCTTCTGAGTTTATTACCCAAGATCAGCCCCCTGTTCTTGGCAGTGCTTGCCTGGCAGTCTCCAGCTTGACATCTAATCCACCATTCTCTCTTTCTCTGTTTACTAGCCCAGCCTTCTAGAATCTTGCTTCAGTCCTGGTCTGATCTACCCTTCACCTTTTATCTCCTGGATATGTTTTTGACACCTTTCTAAACAATTATTGTATTAGTTTCCCATTTGTCAGCACAAGTTCTTGCTCTTCTGCTCATATCAGAACAATTCCTAACTTTTCACCTGCCTTCTGGACCAAGGCTCCAGATCTGCTGTGATGATGATGGTGATGGTGATGTTTCTTCAGTTATACTCTTTCTTTTCTCCCTCCTTTCCTTTTATGATAAAGGCACTACTGAAGTCCTGTTAAAGAAAAAGTATAGACATTTCCTGTCAGTCTCTTTACCAGGCAAATAGATGAGAGTAAGAGTTGGAAAGGGGAGAGGCTCCACCTGGGAAATGAAGTGGTCTTGAAGGATCTCATCATCCCTGGGATTGTTTAGGATCTTTCCACTGTCTACCAGTACTATCTAGTAATTACTTCCAGAAGCATATATAAGCTTCTGCCTCATGTACTAGATCTGAGGCATTTCTGGGTGGGCTCATTCTTTCACATTTTTGTCCTTAAAGTCGGGTTAAAATGAATATTGGAGACAGTTTTGGTGGACAAAAAGGCAGTTTCCTTTGGCCATCTCTCTAAATATTTCAAAGCTGAATAGAGAGTGGGAGTGTGGGAGAAAGTAACAGTAGGTCCACATGCTTTTCATGGTGAAGGGTGGCTGAGGTTTTGGGGTTATGGTATACCCTTAACCAGGTCAGTCAGTTGCCCCAAAGCAAAGACCAGTGTCAGATGGTCAGAGCTGAAAACTCTGCAGTCCTGGAACTTAGTTCTTCAGTCATGTGAGACTGGAAAGAGATATAATGTGCATTTTTCTCAGCTCTTATCCACTTCCACAAAACATCTTTGTAACTGAATTAAGTTCTAATTAGTGAAGAGAATTTTAGTCTAGTTTCACAGTTAAGGTAGGGGATTTGAAAAAAGAATTTTACATATAGTGCAGGAGTTTATTTTTTTCTACCAAGAACTTGCACTTCAAAAGAATGTATATTTTTTAGTCTCTAAAGAATGCAAGCCATACTGGGGCATTCTCATGCTTAGAATTTATCCATTAAATTAGTTGGAAGGGTCATAAAGCATTCTGTAGAGTCCTGTGCTGATATATTACTCTTGAAAGGTGTTAATTTGGTTCTCCAGCTCTGATTTGTTTAGTAGAACATATTAATTGCTTGGTGGATAGAACTAAAACATTTTAGTCTTCAAAAAATTGGAAACTCTGAAAAATAAATAGCTTGATCATTGCAGAACTTTCAGTCTGATTACAGTAGCCTGTTTGATCAAAGACAGCAGAAGTTTATTCTCTCTTAGAATTCTTGATAATTATTTTAAGAATAGCATTTGATACTGATGTAGTAGTTCAAGTGAAATACAGTTTCCTTTAATAGCTAAATAAAAATTATGGGAATGAAAATATTCTCTCTCTATCCTCTAAGGCATTATCACAGGAAAGTGTAATAGCCAAAAGGAAGGAAAATATTTTGGTTCAAACTGTTCATCATCTGAATATTAAAATGACTAATTCTTAATCTGTTATTTGTTGAGCTTTTGCCTATTATACCCCTGCCCAGCATCTTGGAAACCTTTACATGCAGTAGTTTATTTAATCCCTAGGTGACTCACCTGCAGATATGATATATTCTCCCTAATACAAGTGAAGAAACTGTGAGTGAGGGAGGTGTGCCTTGCCAAATGTCAAAGACAGTGGGTAGCAGAATTCCCTGGTTCTCAAACTTGTGCTTTCAACTCCTTGCTCCCACTGTCTATAGTCACCAACTCCATCCCCTGTAATAGCCTTTCCAACTCACTATTTAAAGTAAGAAGATCATTTCTACCACTTAACTTTCTGTCTTAGTTCAGCTGTGCTGCTAAAACAAAATATCTGAGAGTAGGTAATGTACAAAGAAGAAACAATTTATTTTCTCATAATTCTGGAGGTTGGGAAGTTTAAGATCAAGGCATTTGGTGTCTGGCGAGGCCTCCTTGCTATGTCTTCACATGGTGGAAGGGATGGAGGGGATGAACCTACTCCCTCAGACCTTTTTATAAGGGCCTAAATTGCATCCATGAGGCCTTTGCTCTCATGCTTAATCCCCTTCTCAAGCCCTCATCTCTTAATAAAATCACATTGATGACCAAGTTTCAACATGTGAATTTGGGGGGACCTATGTAGATAATGGTATTTCTTTCAGATAAAATTTTAAGATCACTTAAAAGTAATGTTGGAATACGGGAAATGTTCTCTATCTGTGAGGCTCCATGGCGCAGAGTTGTATGAAAGTGCATGGAATGAACACTTCATATTTGTATGCTTTACTGTCCATACAAAAGAAGCCCCAAATACTTCTACTGTACAGTGTTTAATGTATAGTTCAGTCACCATTGCTGAGGTGAGGTGTCTACCCTGAGCATGACCTGTCATCACCTAGAGGCATTTTAAAGTCTTACCATTGAATGATATATGGGAGCACCTGGGAGTGTAGAGGGGAGAGTGGAAGTCAGGGACTTGTAGCATGAGTGTGCTCATGCTCCACTCACTGGGCTTTGTTGAGCTTCTTTTCCTTTTCTGGGGAAACAGGGCAAAATAGGACTCCTACTCAGAGTGAGTCTTCATTTCTGTGATGGCCTGTTTCTAGGAAACAGGATGCAGTGTTTGTTAGAGAAATTCAAAGGAACATATTTCTCTTACAGTATCTTCCTCTTGCCATCCTGCCGGGAGTCACTGGGGCTCTGTCTAAACAATGTCAAGGACTAGTCTTTCATGGCAAGGGGAAAGGAGAGCTGGGTGTGTGTGTGTGTGTGTGTCAATTTAGCATTGCTTATATTTTACTATGAGAAAATTCAGACATAAAATTTTTAAATTTCAAAACTGGCAAGATTATTTACTTCACAAAATAATTTAGTTGAAGGCTTTATAAATATTTGGATCTCTAGAGTAATTTCATATTTGATAGATTATAAACCTTTTGACAGGGACTGGTGGCTGCACAACTGGAGAAATGAAGTTTTACAAGTCATGGGTAGTTGAAATTTAGGAAGACATGAAGATAATAAAATACCTCCAAATGAAAATTCTTGTGTGGGAAAATTTAAATTCTTGATTAAAAATTCCAATGTACATCAAAATTTTTAGGGGAGATATAATTGTACTGCACAGTATTATTAAAAGGACAAATAAAGAATTCATTTTTCAAATTAAAATTTCCATGATTATGAAGTATTCTTGCAAATATCAAATTAAGGTAATAATAGGTAACTACCATTTATCAAAAACATACTATTAGACAGGCTCTGCCAAAACATTTCATCCAAGTTTTTTCAATTCTTTTAAAAGTCTCTTGCAGTGGATTTTATTATTATTTCCATGTTATCATTACTGACCTTGATATCCTTCAAAGTATGAATATATTTTCTAAGTCACTGTAAAAAAAGCAAAATTAGATACAGCTCTATTGCTATATGATTATCATAAGTTTGGAAAGTATTGAAGAACTGCATGGAACAAGTCTTTGTTAGGCAGAATACTGGTGATATCAGCATGAAAGGAAGTATGGAGTATAGTGAGCTCTGGAAGTTGACAGCCCTTGTTTGTGTTCCAGGCTGCCAAAGGAAAGATAAATGATATTGTTATGCTTCACTTTCCCCATTTACAGAATGAGGGTAGTAGGCACAATGTGTACTTCATAGGGGCATCTGATGATATGATGTACTAAGAACACTTGGAACAGTAAGGCACATAGTTAGCTCCCGGTAAATATGAACTGGTATTAATAGTTAATTACCTGAAAATGCCAGTTAGCAGTGTGTTGATGTAGTTTGTCAATACCTAGGATGTTGTATATTTTTTAAGGGGCCTAAGAATTTGAAGAATAATAAGGATATATGAATATTATGAAAATGAGTTCAGCTTATATTCTGACTTGTTAAGTCTTGCCAGTTTCTCTTGGTAGCTGGATTTGTTGAAATATTTTCCTTTTTAAAAATATGTATATTAAACACATATATATTTAATATATATTAAGAATAAATATTTTATATATATTTTCCTTTTAAATATATATAAAATAAATATATATATAAACATATATATATAATGGGAAGAGGTCAAGAAGAAAATTAAACTCTGTCTGAAATACAGCTTTACAAATGAAAAAAAATTTATAATACAAACCAGGTTTTACCAGTGTTTTACTTGAGTAAGACAAGCTTAATACCTAGAAGTTTGCCACTATGAACTTTATTTGTAAATGGAAAAAAATGATAATTTTAAAGAAATTTAGTATTTTACCATAATAGTGAGTTAATGTTTGTGATATACATAGAGGGTCATGAGAACCTTTAAAATACACTCTGTAAAAAGACAAAAATGAAAAATTCTAGTAAATACAAAAATTCCCATTTATTTACAAATTAATCACTTTTTATGAGTCCTTTTTGTCCCCTAAAGACTAAAAGAGTAATATTTTCTCTCTTGGTTTGGCACAATAGAAAAATGTGTTATTCAAAATTCTGGTTGTGTAAGTTGGGAGAAAAAGTGACATTTATCATTTAATTAGTTCTTTCCACTCAGCATCCAAAATTACAGTCCAAATATTCTAATAAGCAGAAGAACGTGAGCAAATGATAACATCTTGCTATTAATAAAAACAACCCTAAGGGACACCAGCAGCTTGCATTTTGATTTAATTATTAGTAGGGTATTCTTTTTACATATCTATTTTAATGTACAGTGGTCTCTCCAAGGCTTCATAGTTCATTCATGATATAGAAGTATCTGACACAATTATGCACCTAAGCTATAGGTTGGAAAATGTTTTTCTTTTAATCTGGCTGTTGTTTTCTGTCCAGTTTTTCTTCTTTGTATATGTGTGTGTGTGTGTGTGTGTGTGTGTGTATGTGTATGTGTGCATTTTAGTCTCTAAGAATGCTTTCAGGTTTAAAAATACTGTGATTCTATGACTCTATTGCTAATGTATAGGGTATCTGCAGAAGGAGCAAAGATGAATGAAATGGCTTGGGACTGCTGATGGGTGTTCAAGTCAATTTTTTTGGAAGGAAGATAAAGTCTGAAAATACTAAGAATTTTTGGAGGATACTTTAAAAATAAAAATAGAATTAAATTAATAAAATGATGGTTAGAATTAGCTGGATTCCATGAAATTTTTTAGTTTAAAAAGATTTGGGGGCTTTTAGTTGTCCTAGTTCATGTGGTGCTTTTTAGAATAGCACAGAGTGAAAGAACAAGTTCCTGTGTATATGATTTGGTGCCAATAAAAGCCATCTGAAACAGAAGGAAAAACTGGTACTATGTCATGGAATCATCTAGTGCTTTCCACATTGGTTTAAGACTTTCATGATTTAAGACTCAACTTTTCTCCATTGACTTGCAATTATTTCCTCTCTTCATATCTGGCGCTGTAGTTGATAAACCTCAGGCCATCAGAGCCTTTCCACATGAAGATGCATAGATGACCTACTCCCTATCTTTGCCACTAGGTTCTCATATGAAGCCCGACATACACCTCTTACTTCTTTAGGGGATCTGACATGCCCTGAACTCTTTCTGCATAGTCATGTCAGACTGGGGAATAAGAACTAAACTGGATATTTAAAAACTGTATATTATAGGCAAAGTATTGAGCTGTAACGAACTGTAGCCATCTTTTGCCATGGTTCAGTCTCAGGAATCTCAGGATGCTGCATGACCATGAGTTGAACTCCTTAGCCTTCCTTCTTTTCACTGGGGCAAGGAGGTATCAGTTGGTGAACAGAACAGTTTTCTAGACTTTTCAGGGAAGGAGACCCAAGGGGCTGCACCCCTAGTGGCTAGAAGATGAGGCCTGGTGGTCAATAAGATGGTGTGACTCTTCCCTTTCTGCCTCTGTCCATGATATAAAAATTTTCTAGGTTGGAGAGAATCTTGCTGGCAAATGGAAGTTTTGCTCTTGTAATTTTTTATAACTTTTGGGGTATAATAAAGGTCATCCAATTTTTCAGTTTCATCCATCTAAACTTTTTTGGTCCATCTGTTTTTGTCCTGGCAAGCACAGTGGTAAATGCTTCATTTCAGAGCTGCTTCACTGCTCTTCCAGAACACAGAAAAGAGAGCACTCAGAATTATTATTAATTTCTAAATAAAATGGGCCAGGTCTTATGCTCTCCTAAAAATGGAAACGGTTTTTTTTTTTTTTTTTTTTTTTTTCACCAACTAGACAGGGGGTATGATTTTAGTGTGGTTTGTGGGAGAGTGGCTGTCAAACTCTTTGTATGAAAAGGCAATTAACCGTCGGTTAAGCTGGCAGTGGGGCCCTGGAGAAGGGGGAGGAGTAGGAGATGAGAGGGTCAGGTTGTGATTCCCTTCGGCAGTCCATGTGGCTCTTTCCTGGCAGAGCGCCCCTTGATGTGAAAGTGAGCTGAGCGCGCCAGGAATGAAGCAGTGTGAGGAGAATTAGATACCAGAGCTGAGTGGTTGACATTTTTATTTCTTTGCCTCTCTTCTCTTTCTGTCCCTGTTTTTTCATGATGACAGATTCTAAGATAAAAGAATTTAGCTTTTTACACAGAATAAGTCCCGTGAAATTATTTTCAAGAGGCTGCATTAATCTCTGGGTTATTTTTGGATATGGAATTAAGTGCAAAGTTGAAGTTCAAAAGGGACAAAGCAAGCTAGGGTTACTGTGATGATCAAAACTTGGCTGAGTTGGAGCCTTGTCCTCAAATTTGGTAAGTCGAGTTGGTCATTTGGAACCAGCAGGAGAAACAAGGTTGATGAGTCTCAAAGTGTTTGTCCTTGACTCTGCCATCAACCAGCTCTGTGCCCTTGGGAAGACACTTGAAGAATCAGGTTCTTCATTTACTGAGAGTGGGTAAGGGGTCTTAGGAGAGGAACCCAGGAAAGCACAATGTTTGACAGGACTCCATAAAGCTTTGGTGGTGTGATATGCATTGTACTGGTGCCTGATAAATGATTTTTAATCAGGAGGCTGCTTATGAAAGCACTCAGGGTATATGGTAATTAGCACGATGGGTCCTGGCATAATTAAGTACAAATCGTACCTCAAGGTCATCAGGTTCTGACATTTGCTTCATGGTGGTAACTATTCCAACTTTCTGATCAAACCTTTCCATTTGATTCCTGATCATACTTGCCAGTGGGATGGGAGAATATGTGTATTTGTGATTTAATAATGTAATATATTTTACTATATTTAGCTGCATTTTTAAGACCTTACCCTGTATGAGGCAGTGTACTAAATGCTTTGTAGGTATTATTTGTCAAAACAGACTTAGGAATGATTCTGAAATGGTTACAATGTTTACTGTTGTCAACAATAAATACTTGATTGTTTTTTCTTTTCAGCTGAAATAAGTTCAAGCTTATAGAAAAGTTAAAAGAGAAGGACAGTATTTTTTTGAACCATTTGAGAGCAAGTTGGTAACATGCTCCCTAACCCCTCGGTATCATGAGTATTTTCTGTAATCAAGTTTATTCTGCTTCTTAACCTTCATCTCCACAGATACTACATTACAGACTGGAGCCCACAGACCCCATTCACATCTGCTGTCCTTTATGGCAAAGGAGTCCACTCAGGATCATGTGTTTCATTTAGCTGTCATGTATTTTTAGATTCCTTCCATCTGGAACAATTCCTTATTTTTTTTCCCCCTTCACTTTCATGATTTGACACTTGCTATTTGTTTTCGTTTTAATTTTTTTCTGCGGCGGGGTGGGGGGAAACCCAGAGGTGTTTTACCACTGAGCTACATCCCCAGTGCTTTTTATTTTTTATTTTGAAATAAGGTCTTGCTAAATTGTTGAGACTGACCTCAATTTGCGATCCTCTTGCCTCAGCCTCCTGAATTGCTGGGATTATAGGCATGTGTCATGGCATCTGGCTCTCATGATCTTGACACTTCTGAAGACTACAGGCCAATTATTTTGTAGAATGCCCATTAATTAGTGTTGGCTGATAATTCCTCATGATTAGATTCAGGCTATCCATTTTGTTGAAAGAATTATCACAGAATTGATGCTATGTTCTCATTAAATTCTATCAGATGGTACTTAATTTTATTTATCTCATTGCTGGCGATATTAATCTTGATCCTGTGATTAAAATACTGCTAGGTCCTTTGTAAAGCTACTGTTTACCCTCTTGGTAATCAGTAAGTAGTTGGTGGTGAGAAACTTTTAGGCCATGTACATACTCTATTCTTTATCAAACCCACGAGTTTTAGGATCCATGTATGTTTTTCCCCGAATTAAGGTGATTTTCTGAGTCCCTAATTCTTTTTAAGTTCATCAGATGGTTCCATTGTAAGAAAAAGTTTATTCCTCTCCTCATTATTCATTCATATATTTATGTTAGTACTATGTGGATTTGGGAATTCTTTTCTTCCTTAATGGGTTATAATTTATTACTCTCATAATTTCTTTTTATACTACTTGGTCTCAGATTTGGCTGGTTGGAGTTCCTTTCATGCCATTTAGACAGGTGTCCACCCTTCTTTAACTATGGTGTAATGGTTTGACCCAAGATGCTCCAGTCTCATCTTGTATTTTCTCAGCCCCAGCCTGTAGTCAGTTCTTTCTGCAAGAAACCTGCTTCCTTGTAGGGGAGCATAGTATTGGAGATGAGGGTGTGGATGCTAGGTGTGGTTATTTCCATTGGGCAATCAATGCTTTCAAACCCTGTTGGTGAACAGAGCTAGTAGGAATATATGCAGATATGTGATATGCACATCTACTGTGCTAATAGCTGTAAGTGTCCATTTATATTGAAAACCTTGAGTGCACATCAACACTTAAAATTCAAATCCAGTCATACAGAGTTAATTCTACTTTTCTTCCTGACTCCCCATATGTTTACATATTTAACGAACACCCTTATATGTACCAAGACTTTCTAATCACTCTGTCCTCCTGCCATATAACCAATCTCCCAACACACAGCCCTCTAGGCCTCTTTTCTTCCATAGGAAGGACTCCAAAGCCCTGTGCAGGGCTGTGGGACCACCCAATTCCTGCTTTTATAGATCTAGTGCTTTCCACGTAGAATTATTCAGTAGGGGAGGAAATAAGGAAGAAAAATTGCTAGTTTTTCATTTAAAGTAGATACTGTTTGATTGTATTTGTTATTCATTATTCTTTCTTTGGTTCCCATTGAAAAGTGACATTTATATGTAAGAAACAAGTTATGTTCTCACCTCCTCAGTGAGTCTACATTGGTGTAAGTAGAATAATCTAATTAGAGTTAATGTCTATATGTAACAGAGACACCAAATAATAGTGACTTAGACACATTAGAATTTGGGGGGTGCCAATTTATGTTCTTTTACAACTAACATCTGCTAAGCATTTATTTACACTGCTCTAAGTGCACTACATACATTAACTCATTCATGTAACTCACCGTATTATAGAAGATGCAACAGAGGTACAGAGAACTTAAGTAATTAGCTCAAGGTCACACAATAAATGACAAAGTTGGGATTACAGGTAGTCTGATTTCAAAATCCCTCTTTTCAATAATTATATCTGTCATAGTCTTAATAACTCTAGTTACTTATACAAATGAAATATAAGTATAATAAACTCTAAAGATAACAATTGTTCTCAGTGTTTTACTCATATTGTTTTATATAAATTATGGTTCATTTTTTGCTCAGTAGTGATAATCCCACATAAATTAAATTGATAACTAAAAAAAAAAGACGAACATATTCATCAAATGTTAATTTTGCACAACAGCTACATTTTACATAATTTACCCTGACAAAACTGTGGACTGTGAGTTTTCCGTGTCAAATAGCATGATTTTGTGATTCATCAAACTGCAGTTTTAAGATGCAGAATCATATAGTAACGGGAACCCAAACTGAAAAGGGGGTGGGGCAGTTCAAAGAAGGCCAAAATCAGGGAGGAAGAACCTATATTTAGGTAGCAAAACCAGAATGCTTTTGGAGTCGGTTTAATTACAGATGTCCATGGACTCCAAACATATTGCTGCAAATGTTTATGCATGCTTTTTATGTAAAATGGTTTCATAAATTGAGGCTGCATCATGTGCCTGTATGCATATTGCATTGTGACATAAGCAAATCACCCAGTAGAATTCTCTCCTAAGATAAAGAGCTTTAAAATTTTTGGAAGTAGGAACTCTGCCTGGCGTGGTATTCAGCTGACTTAGATGCTAGCCTGGGCTTTGCTAGCATGAGTGAGACTGCGCCATTCCTGCGTTCTTGTTCCCAGTCTGTAAGATGAAAGTAATAGTACCAGCTTATGCTTCTTGCTCAAGTGTTACTAACTTTGATGAGACTTATTAGTAATATGAGGGACAGTAGAGATCATCTCATCCAGTATTTTTTCAGCTGTTTGAAAGTAGTAGGTCTCTTCTACAGAGCACGAATGACCTTTATGAAAGTTATGGCAAAAAGTCTGGAGTAGGTCTATTCTGCTAACACCAGGTTTGGGTCTGGGGCCCAAGGTCTGGCCTGTTGACTTCACTTTCTCTCCAGGAATCTCTCAGTTCTGCAGAACCATTTGAAAACTGCTGAGCTCATCTTCCTCATCCCATTTTACAGTTGAGAAAACCACGACCCAGAGTTAAAGAGATTTAACAGAAATCAAAGAGAGAACTTGCTTTGGAGCGGAGATCCCATGCTTTGTCTTTGACTTCCAATCAAATATCTCCCCATCAATCTGTTTTATTACCATTCTCCAGTTCTACTTTTTAAAAAAAGTATTCTTTGAAATTTAAGTCATCTGTCTATAGATATTATTATTTTTATCTATAGTTCTTGTCTATTTCTCTTCGCTGAAACATATGTACATTTTTGTCATAAGAGCACTAAACTTGATTAAATCACTGTCATTTGAAACAATGTGCCCAAGGACTTTGTAAATATAGATGCTCAATACCTAACTTGCCTTTCCAACTGAAAACACCACTCACCATCTGTTTTCTAATATTTGGGGGTGATATTTGGTGACTCCCCCTTTTCTTATCTTGCACTCATTTATGAAATCTAAGTCACTACAAATATTTTAATTCAGTGAATTGGACTTTGTAATCCAATGATAAATTGAAATATGAATGTTGGCTAAGTGCTTTCCTTGCATTGCACACTGAGAATACAGTTAAATAAGAGATGAGATTTAGGATGACTTCCTGCCCCCTCAACTTCCTCCCCCACTCGCCCCTTGGTAAGTTCACAAACTATCAGGAAAGTGATCTGCAGGGCAGAGCTGAGTTCAGCTGGACTGAGGCATCTTTCCCACACGTGGTCCTCTTTCTTGATTTGACTCCTTCATTTGCACATGGCCCATCAGCCAGGCATTCCTGTTATATTCTTTGCTAGTCCCTTTCTCTTTCTTGTTCAGTGATTCAAATACTAAGTGCCATTGAGAGTGCTTAAACACCCTCTGCTATCTGTTTCCCCCACCCTCCATCCAGCAGGAACAGCAAAACATTTTAAATGTAAACTGCATTTAGTACAGTGGACCTTCTGAACATCATGGCTTAGCCTTGCTTACCTTAAACGTGCCCAGAATGTTTACATTAACTTACAGTTGGAAGATCATCAAACACCAAGCTGATTTTAAAATAAAGTGTTGAGTATCTCATGTAATTTAGTGAATGTCTGTATCCAATAAATGCTGCCAACAGTTTCTGCAGAGGGTGTGTCTTCTTCCCTTGTGATCAAAAGACAGGGAGCTGCAGCTTCCCACTGCTGCTGGACATTGCAAGAGAAGATCCTATTGCCTATCTACAGCACAACACAAGATCCAAGTTCAAAATCTGAAGTACAATTTCTACTGAATGTGTGTTACTTTTGCACCATCCTAAAGTTGAAAAGTTGTAAGTTGTGAACTGTCTGTATTTTCTATCATGCCTTGTCTGGAAACATTTATCACCTTGGATATTTTCTGGGCTTAAATAACCAAAAGAACTCCAGATCAGTCCTTTAGGAAATTTTTATTTATTTATTTTTCTTTTTTGATCCATTTTACACAAATGGGGTACAACTTTTCATTTCTCTGGTTGTACACAAAATAGAGTCCTACCATTTGTGCACATGTACATAGGGTAATAATGTTTATCTGATTCCATTATCTTTCCTTCCCCCACCTCTTCCCTACCCCTCATTTCCCTCTACACAATTCATCCTTCCTCTATTCTTCCCTTACCCCCTCCCCCTCCCCATTATGCATCCTCATCCACTTATCAGAGAAAACATTCAACCTTTGGTATTTTGGGTTTGGCTTATCTCACTTAGCATGATATTCTCCAACTCCAGTCATTTACCTGCAAATGTCATAATTTTATTCTTCTTTACATGTATATATATATCACAGTTTCTTTATCCATTCATCTATTGAAGGGCATCTAGGTTGGTTCCACAATCTAGCTATTGTGAATTGAGCTACTATAAACATTCATGTGGCTATGTCACTGTAATATTCTGATTTTAAGTCCTTTGGGTATAGGCCAAGGAGTGGGATAGCTGGGTCAAATGGTGGGTCCATTCCAAGTTTTCTAAGGAATCTCCACACTGCTTTCCAGTGTGGCTACACTAATTTGCAATCCCACTAGCAATGTATGAGTGTACCTTTTTAGGATATTTTTATTAATGTTCTTTGTCTTCCTCCCGGGAATAGTACTATACCTTGGCCTTTGTTCAAGTCTCTATAGACTTAACAAGAGAGAACATGACATCTTATTTTGACATTTATCCTTTTGAGACTTAAACTCTTTTTTATATCAGTGGAGGTTAAATAAGTAGCCCTGTAACAGTATTGTATTTAGTATAGGGACATTGATCTAGGCATTGTCTGTGGTGTTATTGTGATGAGCTTTGTGAGTTATGTAACTAATCATATTTCTCCTTTTGCACTGGTTGTCAGGAAGCTCCCAGCAAAATTCGTGGGTCATCTTTAGAAAGTATTTAGGACTTCACAGCATTTGCTGCTTTTTCAACCTCACTCAATGGTTTCATCCTAGTTCTTTTTTTCCCAATTTCCCTTTGACTAATTTCCTCTGCAATGTTACTTAATCCCATTGTAAAATTTTTGAAGATCGATTTTGTAGCACTATATTAATCTTTTGGGATTTAATTTTCCTTTTGAGTTAATGGATGAAAATGGGATATTATGCATTTTAGTTCTCATTGAATTACTTGTTTCTGAATTCCTAAAACACTACTGACATAAATGATTGATCAAGTCATACTAAAGTTATTAAATGCATGAAATTGAGGGAAAACCTGAATAAACCCTCCAGACTTAGCCTGCTTTGCCTGTTCTTAATTACTTGCTTTTTGAGACTTAATCGGCTTCATCTGCTCTTAGTTATTTTCTTTTAGTTGATACACAGGTTGTGATGGTAACAGCTGATGAAGCTCCAGTTATGCATACACCAATTACCTCCTCCCTTCCAGTCACCTTTCCCTCCTCTTCCTTAAATGCCCAAGCCCTGTCTTCTGTAAGAGGCTTGCTCTCCCATCTCCATATGTGGACCCTGGTGAATAAACCTTTTTGAAAAAATGATGATTTCAGTGATTGGCATACTGAGGTAAAACAGGCCTGGTTCTGTAATGGTGCAATAATAATACTAGTTTCTTAGAAAGGAGAAGGAGCATCAGGGGAGAAATTCATAAGTCTTGCCAATCAGGTCCAAGTAGATGCAGGTAAATATTTCAACGTGTGGAACTGATTGGAATTATGCAAAATGTGTGACGTAATAGTTTGGTCTTGGATATGGCTAGGTGTTCAAATGAACTTCAATAATTGAATTGTTGCCTAAAAAAAGCTAACTCTTTGCCCAGGTGACCAAATTCTGTGCTAATATGAAAGTTATTTGCCCAGATGAGCAAACTGTTTATTCCAATAAAGTAGTTTTCAGGAATTTCATGATAAAAATTGTCAAGTTTTTATTGACTTAAAGACTTCTGCAAGATTATATAAGTAGTTGTGTGTGTTTATTGAACCATCTAGATTCATTTTAGAGAAAGGCATAGCAAAACAAAACATGATTGTTTAATAAGCCATGGAATTGAATAGTTAACTAAATGTAAAATAAACCTGTGATTCTTTTTTTTTTTTTTTTTTTTTTTTTTGGTACTGGGGATTTAACTCAGGAGCCACTTACCATTGAGCTACATCCCTATCCCTTTTTAATTTTTTTATTTTGAGTGAGGGAGTTGCTAAATTGCTTAGGAACTTGCCAAGTTTCTGAGGCTAGCCTTGAACTTGTGATCCTCCCAAGTCACAATGACCAGCAAACCTGTGATTCTTGACATTGTTTGACTTTCACACAAACTGTGAAGCTCCAATGTGCACTTGGGTATGGTGGATAAAGAGAAGACTTGATGAATGTAAAGTAATATGTATTTGAGAAGATCTTCGAGAACTTTTAGAACATGTGCTGGGAGCTTTCTTATTTTTATCTGAGTTCAGACTTCTGAGTTTTTTCTTTCATCATTTACTTTAAATGATATTTTCATTCAGGAAGAACTACTTGCATAATTTATAAAGTTGCATTTGATATCAATACTCAAAAATGATTTTGAGGTTGACTTATATATGCATGTTATCTAAATCTACTCAGCAGTGCTATAGTTTATGTTACTGTGAATTCTAGCTTATTATCTAACTATGAGTCAAGGAAACTACATTTGGAAAAATAGATTTGCTTTATTGATGTTAACCAAAATGACAAATAATGTTTCACTGAAAAGAATCAATACTGAATTTCTTAAGCTTATGAAATGGAGGTAGATCCAGAATAAACTTATAGATTTAGCCCATGTCACCTACCCTTAGTAACTTGCTTTTAGTTGATTTTTTAAAAAATCCTGAATTTTAGAGGTATAGAGAACACTTCTGATGTGTGGGCCATGATGGTAACCATGGCTGAAGTTTGATTGTGCATTTGCCAATCACTTCCAATCCCCTTTCCCATAAATATCCAAACTCTATTCTCAGGGTTGGATTTAAGACTTTTTCTTTTGTTTCCATGCCACTGGTGAATAAACTCTTTTGTATATCTTGTTTTAGTGATTGACATACTTTGTGGTGGGCATAACAGGCTTGGATTGATAGCAATGAAATGGACAGAATTAGTTGCTTAGAAAGTTTAAGCATAAATTTTGGGAAATCATCAGTGTATTAGGATTCTCTAGAGGAACAGAATCAATAGGAAGTATGATTATAAAAAGGGGATTTATTAGATTGGCTTACACAACCAGAAGCTGGATAGTCCACAATGGCTGTCTGCAGACTGGAGAGCTGGAGGAGCCAGTATCTGTGCAGTCCAAGAGGCTGAAGCCTCAGAACAATAGGGATCAATGGTGCTACCTTCGGTCCAAGACCGAAGGCTTCTGAGCACTCCCTGGAGAATCACTAACAGAGTCTATTTTAGAAGAGTGAAGAAGTGAGAGTCTGATATCCTCAGGTGATCACAGCATCAATCAAGAACTCGTTTAAGAAGACTCAAGTTTACATCTGCTGCTGCTTTCTTGTTCTTCCAACTTTTATTCCATCCAAGCCACCATCCTATTGAATGGTGCTACCCACACTTAGGGAGGATCTCTAGTTTGATATCCCACATGCCAATCATTTCTAGACACACCCTCATTGACGTACCCAGATGCTTCTTAATCATCAGTGTCTCTTAATACAATCAAGTTGACAATTCAAATTAACCATTATAATCAGGAAACTTATGACTGAAAAAAAGTGTAGCTAGTCAATCAACAAGCATTATAAAGCATGCACAGTGTGCAAAGAATTTCTTACTACATGATTTGTAGCAAACAAGTTATATCAAATTGTATCTCTAAGAGAATTTTCTACATTTGCATGCCCAAGAGCAATTAGAAATAATTATTTTAATTACTCCATAAATGATAAGCATTTAATGTCCAACTTTACCCAGTGGAAATTCTTCTGAACCAGAAAAGATTTATCAATATCCCATGAGCTTTGCTCTCAGGCAACAAAGGTCAGATATTGGGTCTTGGAAGTATGCAGTCCAGTAAACAATGCCAAGAAATTATTTTCTGAGCCCTGATTGTTTTTAGGAAGATAGAAATGTTTCAGCTAAAATATGGAATAGAGAGATCATGATGATGATGATGGTGATGATGGTAATTATAAAGCAGCAACATTTATATAACCTTACTGTGTGCCATGTGCCGTGCTAAACATTTTACATTTGTTATCTCATTTAATGTGACCATTAACCTTTTGAGGTAGTCTGTTATTTTCACAGTTTTACAGATGAGGAAATAAAGATTAGGGAGTTTATTAGCGTAAAAAATCTAAGCCAAATAACTTCATTATCTGTGTTCTAATATATTAAAGATTCGTTTCTTTCTTAATGCATTAAGGATCTGGGAGAGGACAATAATCATTTGATCTAGGGGTCCTCTCATCCTTAGGGCCCTGGAGTCCTTCCTGGCATCTCTGTACCTGGCTGGGAGTTAAGATCAGAGAAAGTGTGGAGAAGTAGTGATTGTTCCTAACTGCTGTGTCTAGGGCTGGCATACACTGTTTTTGCTCACATTTCATAGGCAAGGATTCAGTAATATGGACATCCCTCATTTCAAGACAGCCTAGTACTTATGTGGTTCCAGGAAGAGGAGGAAACATGTTTAAGAGGAGACCTAGCCAGGTCTGTCATAAGAGACTTGACCAGAGACACAGAGGTAATACGCAGTGGTTATACTCTTTTCAGGAAAACTCAACACAAGGACCCATAAAGCAAATATCCTTCTAGTTAGAGTAGCAAAATTACATTGTTGAGTCTAAGGTTCATATTATAATTTAAACTGAGAAAAGTAGATCTGTATTAGTGAATTTTCTATTGCTATGAGGATGGGTAATATACATATTAAAGGAAAGAGTTTTATTTAATTTGTTTTGGATTTTGAATCTTCTCATAGTGTAGTTCTACCTCTGGTAAATGTTTCCTCTTGGCTGTGTCACATCTTAGGGGATGACATCATAGAAGATGTAAGGAGAGAGCACATGGTGAAACAGAAAGCCAGAGTACAGGGTGAGGCCAGTTGGGCTTTTTAATGGCAACTCATTTTCATGGGAACAAATAAATGTCCTGTGAAGATTACATTAATCCCTTCCAAGGGCAGTGCCCCCAATTCCCTATCCAACTTCCACTAGACCTCACCTCTTAAAAGTTCCACCATGTCAACTTCTCCACACCAAGGACCCAGATTCCAGCCCATGAACCCTTGGAGACATGCTCAGACCATCCAAATCACAGCAGTACCTAAAGCAATAGGTTAATTTCACTGATGTAAAATGAGAACATTATTCATATCAATGAAATGTGCTCGAAAGGATCTAACAGGAGTGAAAGAAGGCCTTCTTGGTATAGACAAGTCTTTATGAGCTGCTCTCAGACTAGGATAGACTTTTGGTCTTAAATGATGAGCCACCAGACTTCCCTTGCCGTACCTGTGGCAGAAGGTATTTTGTAGAAGGCACTTTGCTGATTTCATTCATGTTCAAGGAGATACACATTTCCAGTAGCAATTCTAGTGATTTACAGATTTATCCCTCTCTCTATCCATGTGGGCTTTTAGGAATGTTCTATAATCAGGTGGGCAAAATCACACATTAGAGTCTTCCTTCTGGCTGTTCCCTCTGCTTCCAGAGCTCTTTCTGGTGACTCCCTCACCAATTTTACAAGTGCCATCTTTCAATAAATCCTACGCTGCCCATTGTATGGAAAACGGTAGCCCTTCTCCCCCTCATGACTCTCTTCATCTGTTACTATAATACTACCTTTGAATACACTATAGACAGATATATACCTTGTACTTTGAATTTTTATGTTTATTGCTTTCTGTATCTTACTACTAGATTATAAGAACTATAAGGGCAAGGAACTTTTGTGTTTCACACATTGTTGTATCTCAAGCACCTAGAATGTGACTGGTTTGTAGTAGATACTTAATAAATATTTGTTAAGGATAAATTTGTTTCGTGGAGGTTTATTTATACTTGTAATGCAGGTTTGAATGAAATCTTTATTAAAATTTAAACAAAACTCATTGAATAATTTATTTTTTAATTAGATGTAAGAAAACCATGATAAGTTTTCATTGTTTAGTAGGAAACTCGATATTGCAGACTGCTTGCCATTCATTCCACTTTCAGTAGGCACTCAAGCTTGAAGTATTGCTAGACTTTTTCTCTCTTTAATGATGGACCCAGTCCTCTTAAAAAATCCTTGAAAGGTTTGACAAAATATTTCAAACATTTTCTAAAAACATCTAATAACCAACAAGAATTACTATTATTATTATTGTTGTTATCATTATTATTATTTTCAGTAGTGGGGAGTGAATCCAGGGGTGCTTAACAACACTGAGCCATATCCCCAACCCTTTTTTATTTAGAGACAGGGTCTACATTGAGTTCCTTAGGGCCTTGTTAAGTTGCTGAGGCTGGCTTTGAACTTGTGATCCTCCTACCTCAGCCTCCAAGTTGGGGGAATTACAGGCATGTGCTACCACTAACAAGAATTATCTTCACCAGATCAGAGAAGACAGAAATTCAGAAACACGAGTCCAGAATTTGGGATGATTTTTGCTTGGAGGGGCATTTTCCAACCCAGAACAAGTGGTGGACAGGTTGAGCAGTGTTTAGAATTATATCATAGTGAAGGGGATCAAAACTGGAGATGGGGCTGGACTGTAGCTCAGTGGCAGAGCACTTGCCTAGCATGTGTGAGGCACTGGGTTCACATAAAAATGAAACAAAGGCATGCTGTCCATTTATAACTATTAAAAAATTAAAAATAAAAAGACTGGCGACAGGTGGCCCTATGGATGTGAGGTTTATGGGAACATCCATGTTGAGAGTTGGGCATGAAGGGCTGAACCCTCAGAGTGAGGGTGAACCAGGCAAAAACTGTCCATTTCATGCATTCCACCAGGCTTCAACACATCAGGGGACCCCGAAATTTCAAACTCTGAAGTTGATCAAACAAATTGTACATTGCTAGTACATGGGATCCTAGCAGAAGTGAGTGAAAATCCTCTTATGGAGGAAGATCAAGATCACCCTTGGCCTCCAATTGTTACTGTAGATTTTTTTCAACTACAGTAGCCATTATACAATTGAAGATAACCAGGATACCAGGATACAGGAAAACATGACTGAGAAAACAACATAACCATAGACATAGTTCTGTGGGTCATCTGGATAATGGAATTATCAGAGGAAGACAGACATAAGCCATGTTTATTATGCTTATGGAGATTAAACTGAGACTTAAACATTTCACCAAGAAACTGGAACCTATAAAAAGTGACATTTTCCATTTGAAATAGAATTAATTAGGAAATACTGGACTGTAAAATATAATATACTGGTAGTAATATTCACTAATATTCTCTAATGACATATTCATTTTCAAAACAATTCATTGTGAATATCTCTATTTTCAGTTTTTTCTTATACCATGCTTTTATCAATTTCTGGATGTCTATTTCTCCTTCTGGTTTATCAAATTTAAGGTGCAATATAAAGCAATAATTAAATATAATAATATTTACATTCCCAATGTTCCTTTCTTTCAATCTGGTGAAGTTATCCTTTTAGGATATTTTATATTCTTAAATTGGTTTTAGAACTGTTTTGCAATTGCTCCTTTTGTATATATGCATGATTTTTTATTTCTCCCTTTACTGCAATATTTCCTGTGAATTAACCAAATTTAAACATTCTTTATAACCCCTAGGTACAGCACTTCCAGCTCCTGTTTATCTTAAATTTGCTCATTTCTTTTTTGCTTCTATTTGGTTAACTTAGCTGTGAGTCTGAAGAATAAAAAGAACTTAGAGTGAGAAGAGGACCTGAGGCTAGAGCTCTGAGCCCTATACTCCTGATTTTAGGAAATCCTGTGATTTGAGGAATATTGAACATTGCAGGTTGGTGCAATTCTTGATATCAGACCCAAAGCAGACTGAAACTTCAGAAAGCTCAATAAAGTGGTTCTCTTGTCCTTTGAAAGTATTGTTTAACCATGGTGTCATTTAGTACATTTTCAGAGTTTATAACCCTTGGATTACATATTTGAAAGACACTGTGGTGGAAGGAAACATACCAGATGGCAAAGAGAAGGAAAGGTTAATCTAATCCAAAATTTGGTAAAATGAATGATTTTTTATTTAATTAGTATGCTAATGATTAATAGAAAAGTCAAGCCAACCAACACCAAAGATACATTAGAAGGGTATTATAATCAACACTCTGATTTGTACTGCTACAGCCTGTCAGACCGACATATCCCAGCTTGCATATTATGTGACTAATGAGTAGAGAAAGGAAATAATCCATTGTCAGTAGGAGTAACACTAGATGGTTGCTTTGAACAGCTCTCATCTTACTTCCTGAGGAGGAGCATTGTGATATTCAAGAACTTTGGAGGGTTTGCTATAACAGTGCACATTTCCAGGTAGTGTCAATACTTGAGCCAGGTAAGTGGTACCTTTGTGGTTGCAAGTATGTTGTATGTTTGAGGATCAAAGCCCTGATCTGTAACTGAGGTTTGGGGGCAGGGTTCATGCTCCCAGGAGGAAGAGATTGGAAACAAACAATTCAGGATTTCAGGAGTCCAGATGAGTGGGTTGAAGTTCAGAAGAAGGTGACTACTCCTGATGGGTGAGTAGGAAGAGAACCAAATGGCAAATCAAGAAGCCTGTGCACAGTCACACAGATGGGAAAAGCACACTGGGGGTTCTAAGAGGAACTTCCACCACACGTCTCCAAGCTGGGAGTGTTCATCCTGAGGGGTGTGTGTGGTGATCATTGGAGTGAAGAAGGGAAATACCTATATTGTCACTTTTATTTGTTTTTATCTTATTTAAAACATTCTGGTTCTATGTATGTCTTATGATGCATATAGCATATTATTACAGTGCAACTTGTATATAGTTTATACATAAATAAAGCTGTGTGTATAAGAAGTATAAGAAGTACATACTCATTTTTACTGATGAGGTGATACATCATGGGTACAGGGAGATTAGTTCACTGGTTGATCCAGCTCTGTGCAGGTGACAGGGTTTGCTCAAAACCCTATCAAGGAAGGACTGCAGTTGACAGCTGCTCAGTGCTGAGAGATGAGCAGAATAAGGTCAAAGACAGGCCAAATCTGGAAATTTTAGTCTTCTTGACTTGACTCCTTCCCTTCCTTCTCTCCTTCCCCAGTTACTTGGTCTGAATGGGATCTAGTGCTTTATTCTTTAAGAAAAATAATGTCTTTTTTTTTTTTTTCCAGTAAGAGCTTTGAACAGCTAGCAAAGTGTCATGTTATAAATTTGATATTATCTTTTATTCTTTTGGATTTTAGCAAATAAACAAATAAACAAACCTATCAGATGTTTTGTCTTTCACAAACTGTATTTTAATCCTTTTCTGGATTAATTACTAGAGCAAATAAATTGTAAAATTGCAATTATTCCTATCAGGACTAAAATTACTTTTGAAAATTTTATGTGGTATTGGGGATCAAACCCAGGATCTTGAACTGCATTCTCAGCCCTTTTTACTTATTATTTTGAGACAGGAGCTCACCAAGTTGCTGAGATTGGCTTCAAACTTGTGATTCTCCTTGCTTTAGCCTCCCAAATTGCTGGGATTACAGGTGTGCCTCATTGTGCCCAATTTAAAATGATCATTTTAATTTACTGTAATTTTAACCATTGTTACAATAGCTACTGTAATTTTAGTAACTTGAGTTCTGAGTTGACAACTTTCATCTTGTCTTTATTCATCTTTATGCCCAATGTTTGCAACCTAGATGACAACATCATTCTGGCAACTAGAACCTGGAAAGTCAGGATAAAGGTTCGGTAAAACTCAGAGAGATGAAACTAGCATTCATCTTTAGCACGTGAGAATTAATTGACCACTTGACTTTCAACTGAAAGTCGAAAAGTGCCACTGTGTCATTCTGTGTTGTGCATTTACTGAGTACCTCTTACGTGGAGGTGATGTGCCAGATGCTTCCAAAGTGGAAGTTGAGGGGAAGATATAGGGAAATAAAAAATATGTTCTAAGATCTGAATAAGCTTATAGTGTACTTGGGGTGATAAACTATACATGTGCAACATATAAAGTTAACTAATAGTTGAATATTTGAGTGCCAAATGTATATTACAGTTGACACAGCTTGAACATCTCAGGAGGAATATACATTATTTCCCTTTATTTTCTCTTTTAATTTCCTTGAACTTTTAAAAGTCTGTGCAAATTTGTTTAGTTCTTTTGACAAAGATGATTATGTTTATTTAAAAGGACAAACATATCTAATCATAGATAAGTCACAATATTATTTTTGGTTTCTTTCATGTATCCATCCATCACCCTCTATCATTCACCCATTTACAAAACCCTTATTACATACCAGGCCACATGCTGAGTAACAGGATGACAAAAGTGTGGTCAATTCACATTCACTGATGGAAAGCTGCCTTTGACTACAAAACCTAGTAAATGACAGACCAAGCTCCAGCATGAGTTCACAGTGAGGCCCTTCAGCCTATTTCTGACTAAACAGAGGTTGTTGACCCATTAACTCATTTTCACTGATTTATCCATACATTAAATATTGATTAAATGTTGATTCAATGTGTCAGATCCCATGCTTAATCATGGGGTCATGGTTGTAAAAAAGATAAAATATGGGCCCAGTGTATACAGCAAAACTGATTCCAGTTTTCATGGGCTTCAAAATTTAGCAGAAAAAAAGAAAGACATTCAACACATGATTAGTCACATTTGTGAAAAGTGCTTCGAAGGACAAAGGGCAATGGGAGAATACTTGGTGGGGGGGCTAATATGATTTGGATAATGTCTCTTAAAGGCCCATTCATTAAGGCTTGGTTCCCAGCCCATGGTGCTACTGGGAAGTGGTGAAACCTTTAGGAGATAGAGCCTAGTGGGAGGTCTTCTAGTCACTGGGGGTGTGCACTGAAATAGGATATTAGGATCCCAGCTCCTAGTTCCTCTTTGCTTCTAGTCATAAAGTGAGGGCTTCTTCCACCACATCCTCCCACCATGATGTGCTGCCTTACCACAAGTTCATAAGCCGTGGGCCAGCTGACCATGAACTAAACCTTTCAAACTGTGAGTCAAACTAAACCTTTTCTATTTTAAAACTAATTATTTCAGGTATTTTGTTAGATAATGGAAAGCTAACTAATATAGGGACCTACTGTAATTTGGGGGTAGAAGGCTTCCATCAGGATCAACATTATAGCTCAGATCTCCCAAGATGACTTGCCATTAGTCAAGCACAGGGTAAGGGAAAGTGTATTTCAAAGAAAAGAGGAGACAGCATACGTGGAAGCCTTGAATGTACAAGGTGCTTAGATCAGGAAGAAGATCCATGTCTGAGCCTTGAGAGCAAGAGGTGATTTGAGGGAAGCGATTGCATATATCTTAATGCAATGAGAAATTTCGCTGGTATTATACAGGTGAGAGACATCCATAGATGTACATTTTTTTTTTTTTGCGGTGCTGGGGATCAAACCCAGGGCCTTGTGCTTGCAAGGCAAGCACTCTACCAACTGAGCTATCTCCCCAGCCCCCATAGATGTACATTTTAAAACATTATTTCTGGTTGGTGTGGATAAACTGATCAGAACTGGGCAAAAGCAAGGGTAGACAGTTGTTAGGAAGTTCTCTTGTAGCATCTCTCTTTTGCTTCTTTAGAATCAATCTTTCAAAGGGCATTTTGTATTATTTTACTTCACTTAGTATTTATTGTCCTTGTTTCTAAATCTAGAAAGTGCCATTTAGCCTCAAATTCCCATGTCTGTGAGATTTACAGTAGTCCTTTCTCATCCACAGCTTTACCTTCTGTATTTAATTTACCCACAGTCAACTGCAGTCTGAAAATATTAAATGAAAAAGTTCAGAAATAAACAATTATAAATTTTAAATAACTTTATTACAGAGATTGTTATGATTCTATTTTATTGTTCACTGTTATTGAATTAACTGTGCCTGATTTATAAATTAAACTTTTTCATAGGTATGTATAGATAGGAAAAAATAGTCTACATAGGGTTTGGTGCTATCTGTAATTTTGGGCATCCACTGTCCATCTTGGAACTTTCCTCTGTGGATAAAGCGAGGCTACTGTGTAGGGGCTCAGGAACTGAACTCGTGGATAGAATTTTAGCATAGTGTTGTTCTCTATCTGTAGTTATGCCTGCCTTCACATGATCACAAAGACCTGTGATATACATGTTTCAGGATTTCCTATGCATATAACACACATTTCTAATATTGTCTCAGTATTTGTTATTGTAAGGTGAAAATGTTGGACCAAACCCATTTCAAGGTTCCTTTAATCTTCATTCATCTTAGAAACACTTCACCACTATTGGTGTTTAAATAATGGACAGGAAGTTTCTTGGTTCCAACCTATTTTTGAAGCACTTAGAATTGTGTCAAGCACATGGTGAGTGTTCAACAAATATTAAGCAAACCAAAGATGGTAGAATTTCCGCATAGCAAGCAGGTACATGGTAGGTACTGGAAAAATCTTTTGACTTCAGTGAAATTTTTTGGAAACTGGAGACAAATGTTAAACTGATGACTTAGAATAAATGTGTAAATATTATGCATATTTAACACTTAATATTGAATATTTCCATAGAGCCAAATTGTATGTAAAACTCTTGACATGTTTTTATCTGTTTCTTTTAGTTTTTCTAAACCTCAAAAATGTTTTCGTTTGTTTGTTTGAAACTAAACCCAGTGGATTAAGCCATCTGCCTACTGTTTTCAAAATGAAAGAATTATTTTTCTCCCAAATGAATGAGATATCCTAGAATGTAAACCCTTAGAGGGTAAGAATTATTAATTCCATGTTATTCAATATTCTTCAAAGAAAAATGCAAAATTATGCACTCAGGAGACATCAATATTATGGTGAGCCTTCTTGAAACCAGTCCTAAAATAGTTCTTTGTTACCCAGTTTATGAAAATCTATATTTAGCAATACAAAAAATTTAAAAAGCAGATAGTTGTTTCCACATTGTCAAAATATTGCCTATATTTAACAACACAAAATTAGAACAAAAGAATCCACATATCTTTAAAATGGTTTTTAAAATAGGTAGATAGAGATCAAATGAAGTCCCTCAGTCTCTGGGATTTCACAGTTGTTTCTAGTAGTTTTGCTTTACCCTTTATTTATGATCTCAGTCATGCTCAGTCTTAATTTCTAGCTTCTCAACAAGAGTTCTAAGGTTGTAGGTTGATAAGACTGTGTTTTGTACTCCCTGGGGGAGGTAATGAATGTGTTCTATGTGTGAGGAGAAGAGCAAAAGGGTTGTTAGACAACTGTCTCACACCATATGCAAAACTTAATTCACATTGGATCATAGACATAAATTTAAGGGCACAAATTAGAAAACTCTTGAAGAAAAGAGGAGTAAATCTTTGTGTCTTTGGATTAGGCAATGGTTTCTTAGATGTGATGCTAAAATCACATTTAACAAAAGAAAAATAGGTAAATTAGACAGAAATAAATTTTGCACTTCAAAGGACATCATAAAAGTGAAAGTCATCTATAAGATGGGAGAGAATATTTGCAAATAATACATTTGATAAAGGACTTGTGTCCAAAATAAGGAAATCTTACACATCAACATAAAAAGACAAACAATCCAATTTGAAAGTGGCAAAAGGTGTGAATAGTCATTTGTTCAAAGATTTATAAATAGCCAATAATCACAGGAAAAGATGCTTCACTCTATTAGTTATTAGAGAAACTATAATCCAAATCACAATGAGATGTCACTTCACATTCACTTACATGACTAAAATAAGATGGACAGTAATGTGTTGACAAGGAGAAATTGCTGCTTCATTTAGTGTTAGTAGGAAAGTAAAATGTTGCAGCCACTTTGAAAATCAGTTTGGCAGTTCCTTAAAATACTAAACACAGAGTTATCATAAGACCCAGTAATCTACTCCTAGATATATACCCAAGAGAACAGAAAACATGTTTGAACAAAAACTTGTACTCCTATGTTCATAGCAGCATTAGGCCTGAGACAAAACTAAGAAACAAAATGTCAGTTAACTGATGAATGAATACACAAAAAGTGGCAGAGCCATTCAACAAAATAGTATTTGGTCATGAAAAGAAATGAAGTACTGATAAATGCTGCAACATTAATGAAGTTCAAAATATCATGAGTGAAAGAAGTCAGAAAAGCTATGCATTATATTAAATTACATTAAATTTACATGAAATATTTGGAATAGGCAAATCCATAGATTCAGAAAATAGAGTAGTGGTTACAAGGGACTGGGCAGAGAGAGGAAAAAGGAATTAATTCTAACAGGCCTGAGGATTCTTTATGAACTGATGAAAATGTTCTAAAATTAATGGTGATGGCTCACACATCTCTGTGAATATACTAAAAACCATTGAATTGTATGTTTTAAAATGGTGAATTTTATGGTATATGCATTATATTTCAATATAGCTCTTGCTTTAAAAATTCAATTAAAAAATAAAATTAGTAAAAGAGAGGGCAGGCTGTGGCAGTCTGGCTCGCTATTAGCAAACCTACTCCCCAGAAAGAACTGGGAGTAGCAAACCTACTCCCAGTTCTTTCTGGGTACACTTTTCTTTCTAGAGACTTTTACAGAGAGATTTGGTTTTATACTTATTTTAACTAACATATCTTTGTTTTCAGTCCTTGAAAGATGGTGATGATTTAGTCAGCTTTTGCATTGCTGAGACCTGAAGACCTGACAAGAACAACTCTAAAGGAGAATAAGTTTATTTTGGCTCATGGTTTCAGAGGTTCAGTGCTTAGTTGACTGAGTCCATAGCTCTGGGCCCAAGATGAGGCAGAACATCATGGTGGAAGGGCATGGAGGAGGAAAGCAGTTAAGGACATATATATAAAATCAATCTACTAACTAAGGACAAACTATCCAGTCAATCCCTACCTACCTATAGTTACCACCCAATTAATCTGTATCAGTGGATCAATACACTGATTAGGTTACAGCTCTCATAATGTAATCATTTCACCTCTGAGCATTCTTACATTTTTTTCCCCACATGAGATTTTGGGGGATACCTCATACCTAAACCATGACAGTTGGGTATAAAGTTATAGGCTAAAACTTATTTTCTCTGGGCTTTTACAAGCAAGTTCACTATTCTTTGGCATCAGTTGTTGCTTCTAGGAAATTTCCTGCTAGTCTGATTTGTCATTTCTTATAGAAAATCTGTCTCTAGTCTCTGGTTACTTTTAAGATATAGAAAATTTGCTTATTTTCTTTGGGGTCCTTGGTAATTGTAAATCTAAAAATCAGCATTATTCATCAGTTCTGGAAAATTCTTAATCGATATTCTCTTACCTAGACATCCATATTTCCTTTCTTTTCTTCCTTTGAGACTCTAAGTTCAAAAGTTGAGTCATATCATTCTCCCTTCCATATTTTCTTTTCTTTATTTTCTTTCCCAGTACTGGGGATTGAACCCAAGGGGGCTCTACTATTGAGCAACATCCCCAGAACTTTTTATTTTATTTTATTTTGAGACAGGGTTTTGCTAAATTTCTGAGACTGTCCTTGAACTTGCTATCCTTTTGTGTCAGCCTTTTGAGTTACTGGGATTACAGGCATGTGCCACCACACCTAGTTCCCTTCCATATTTTCTAACCTAATGTTTTAGTCAGCTTTTTTGCTACTGTGACTAATGGACCCAACAAGCACAAATGTGGGGAGGGGACAGAAAGTTTATTGGAAGACTCACAGTTTCAGAGGTTTTACTCCATAAAAGGCCAGCTCCAGTCCTCAGGGCTCGAGGTGAGTCAGAATATCATGGCAGAAGAGTGTGGCAGAGGGAAGCTGCTCACATGGGGATCAGGAATCAGAGAGAGAGAGAGTCTCCACTGGCCAGATACAGATACATACCCCAAAGCCACACCCCAATTCCCACCTCCTCCAGCACACCCTACCACTTTGGTTACCATTTAGTTAATCCCTATTACGGGATTAATTCACTGATTGGGTGAAGACTCTTACAACCCAATCATTTTTCCTTTGAACCTTCTAGTGTTTTCTGACTCAGGGAGCTTTTGTGGGACACCACATCTAAACCATAACACCTAACTTCTTTTTCATTTCATTTTTCTGAGTTCTATTTCCTTTCCATTTTTCTTCCAGTTATCTAACTCTTTAACCATGTCTTCTCTGTTCTTTAAACCATCTGAGTTTTTGATTACTTATAATTTCTAAAGTTTATATTGTTTTTTGATTTTCCTTATAAAAGATGAGTAGAAAATTTTTTGATCTTTTTAAATATCTTACTTTTATCTTTTGTTTATCTTCACTATTTATACTCTGTGTTCAATAATTATTTCTAAGGTTCTAATTATTATTTCTCAGAGGTTATATTTATGGTGACTTGTTTCCCAGGGCAGTTTTGTGATTTTGGATGTTGAAGTTGTTTTTTTTTTTTTTTTTTTTTTTTTTTTTGGTATTGGAGATTGAACCCAGGGCACTTTACTATTGTGTTACATACCCCCCGCCATTTTTTTAGACATAGGGATTCTCACTAAGATGCTGAGGCTGTCCTGGAACTTGAGTCTCCTGAGTCACTGGGATTATAGGCCAGTGCCACTGTGCCTGACTGTGAGCTCATTTTTTTTTTTTTTATGAGATTTTGAAATGGGAATCCTGCGTGGTCTGGATTGACATGGCCCTTCAGAGAGGTTTGGTATGTGGCTCTTTAAGGTACCCTATAAGGTACTGCACTTTTTATGTTGATATCTCAACTTAGTAGTTTCTACACTTGCAAATAAGACTGTTTTTAAACCTGAAATGCAGGCTAGGATTGACAAGATATCTTTTTATTACTAAGGGATGGAACTTTGATTTTCTTTAAATTTACTTTCTCTGAAATTGTAGTTTTTGAAAATCTTTGATTTATAAGGGTACTATGTTCCAGTGCCCTCCATTTAGGTCCTTGTCTCCTGTCTTAATTTTGCTGTTAAAACAGAGGTCATTTGATTTGGATGAGTAGTAAATATTCTAAACACAATGTAGTCAAAAGACTAGAGATGGTTTACTACAGTGGTTTTCAGACTCTTTTATTATTTATTTATTTATTTTTGGCCACCAGAACTTTCGCTTAACTTTTTAAAAATGAGATCCAATTTTCAAAATATTCAAAACAATTTTAAAAAATTATCCATATTTAAAAAATTTTACATGATCCAGTGATTAATATTTCCGAATATTTTTATTGCCAGATTTTCTCCGGGTTTCCCTTACATTATCCCAGGACTGTTGACCCTTTCCTAAATTCCCCTGTCATTTATATTTCAGGTTTTTCTGTGCTAGGAGTTTTCTTCTTATATCTGGAACTTTATCATAAAATGCTCAGGTTCTTTTTATACTCATTCAAACTACTCCTTATAACTACAAAGTCTACCCTTCATGTTTCTAAGGTCATCAGCACTGTGTATCATGATCTGCAGAACCTGGAGTCGATCACTTGATAATCTAGGAATGTATTCCTCATGTACTTGCTTCTCTGTGAAGCATTTTTCTATTTCTAGTCTAAGCCAAGTGTCACCTTTTTCCTATACTCTTACCTTGCCAGTAGGAGGAATTCTCAAACACCTTGTTTCTGATAAATGGAGACATTCCTTGATGGATATCTTACTTGAAAGTACATTTTCTATTTAACAGAATGAGGTGTGTCAAGGCCCTTCCTGAATAGAAAGATTTAACATTCACTTCTTTTTTTTAAAAAAAAAAAATTAAAAATATTTTTAAATTTTATTTGTTCTAATAGTTGTATATGACAGTAGAATGCATTTATACATTTTGATAGATCATACCTAAATAGAGTGTAATCTCTCATTTTTCTGATTATACTTATTTCAGGATCACATAGGTCATGCAGTCATACATGTACATGAAGTAATAATGTCACTCTACTATCATTCCTTCCCCCATATCCCTTCCCTTTCCTTCATTCCCCTCTACCTAATATAAAGTAACTCTATTCTTCCCTATCCCCCACCCCTTATTGTGAATTAGCTTCCACACATCAGAGAAAACATCCAGTCTTTGGTTTTTTGGGTTTGGCTATTTCACTTAGCATAATATTCTCTAATACCATCAATTTACCAGCAAATGCCAGAATTTCATTCTTCTTTGTAGCTGAGTAATATTCCATCATCTGTGTGTATGTATAGATAAATATTTATATATATATTTTATATATTTTTAATATCACATTTTCTTTATCCATTCATCTGTTGAAGGGCTTCTAGGTTGGTTCCATAGTTTAGCTATTGTGAATTGGGCTGCTGTAAACATTGATGTGACTGGGTCACTGTAGTGTGTTGATTTTAAGTCCTTTGGCTCTTTTGCAGGAGCTCAAAGGAGTATCAGGTTAACTCTTTTATTATCTTCGCTAAGTGGGCAACATAGCCTTCAGAATTTAGGTTTTGTGGTCCATTATGCTACGGAGCACAACTGTTCACACAGGAGGAAATTGATGTTTTATGTTGTTATCTTTGAGAAGAGCAATACTCTGTAGCTTGTATGCCTATCTTCAAAAGCATAGCAGGACTGAACATCTTTGCTTCCTAGATTTGACCACTGAAGAAGGATTGTTTATTAGTCCTGGGATAACTTTAGCTATAATGTTTCTCTATTATAGAAGGAGGATGGGAGAATTTACATTTCTACCAGAAGCAAAAAGAGCAATATTTAGTCTCAGCTAACAGACTTTTCTGACGCCCTATTGTAACTTAAGCACACTGGTGGCAGCTTTTTACTCAAAAAAAGAAAGAAAAGGAAAAAAAAAAAACTTGTTATGGAGCACATAGCACTAAATGAACCAAATGTACAAAGTTGGGTTTTCTGTTTAAATAAATAAGCAGCCATTTGACATCTGGTGAAAATATCTCCGCAGCACCCTTTGTTCTCTTTAGCTTACATTGATGAGGTTTTAAAGTTGAGAAACTGCCCTGTTAGGAAAGGAAGCGCATAAAGAAACATGACTATTAGTTTTCCTTTGCTGCAAATGTCTGAGAATTTTACATCTAGAGTCTGTAGTTATTATAGGGTTTGGCGTGTGGGTGGCTGAAAATATGGTACTTGGCCTTTTGGTGCCAAACTTTCACGCAGCTTCAGCTGTCTGTATACAAAAGACATGGCAGAATGTGTTGCTTTACTTTTAATATTCGGAATTGTTCACCGTGCCAGTGGAATAGTGATATGTGGATGGTACTGTTGATCTTGGAGCCTGCCAGTCTCATAGAATCTTAATTGATGAAGATGCTGTTAGGAACAGAGTGAGCATGTGGGTGGGGGATGGTTTAGTGAGAATCTGCAAATCAGAAAATGCTGCCCTGGGTGCCATTTCCTTTTGAATCCCCTTCTTATCCTCCACGCCCAATTTTTTATTTCTTTCCCCCCTCCTACCTCAAATCCCTCCTACCTCAAATGAATGTCATTGGTTTACTTTGGTCTCCAATTCTCATAAAAGTAGAAATTAAGTACCACAAAGACTCCAAGTGGCCATTCTTTGGTTGGAATTTCTAGGCATTTTGTTAGGTTTTCGGATGTGAGAAAAGTGGTGGTCCTCTGCTTTTGGACAATCTTCATTGGAAGTCTGACATCATAGAGACCTTGAACTTGAAGTGAGCCATGCACCGTGATGTCTCTTTGTATTTTTTTTTTCCCCTAGTGTTTTCCTTCTCCTCATGATTTTCTTCTAGTTCTGTTCTTCCTCTGCATTTCTATCTAGTTAAAATGAAAAACCATTAAAGTCTTACCTATCCAGGAAATTGGAAAAAATGATTGGATGACGATGCTGTACTATTAATGTAGAGAAGTTGTGAAAATTATTTCTGGAAAGTTTTAAAAATAGTGTTGATAATGACAACACTGGGATAAATTAATGTCCAGTTCTCTCTTGCAACTGGAACCTGGGCTACAGCCACTTGGACTGTGGGTAATAACTAACACACATCATGTTCCTCACATCAAAGGTAAGATTTCCATGTATGGATTCCAACCTAGAAAAGACCAAGGACAGTGTCCTCTTCATTCCTGGTTGTATTCATAAACTTCCTTTCCCTCCCTTAACTTGCCTTTTTTGCTTTTGTAAGTTTATCTGGAGTGGATTTGATACAGTGATTAGGAGGAAGGATAATAGTACAGTGAAATAAAGGGTTTCATGTAGCTTCTGTCTGTACAGTTGTCTGTCCCTTGTTATCCATGGGGAATTGGCTCCAAGAACTGCCCTCACTCCTTGCAAAGATACCCAAATCTGCAGATGTTCTATTCCCTTATATAAAATGCAAAGTATGTACATATACCTATACACATTCTCTTATATATTTTAAATCACCTGTAGATTACTTATAATAACTAATACAATGCAAATGCAATGTAAACAGCTATTATAATGTGTTGTGTAGAGAATAATGACAAAAAGTCTGCATATGTTCAGTGCACATGCAATTTGTTTTCAAATAGTTTTAGTCTGTGATTGCTTGAAACTGTGAATGCAGAGCTCCCAGGTACAGTGAGTCAACTGCAGACGAGTATCTCCTGTGGAGTTACCCATTGGGCACTGGATCGTCTGGGGATTTGATGAGAATTGAAACAGGTTCTTTTCTCCTAAGATGCTCACTGTTCACTGGTGGCAAGAGAAGCTGCATGATTTGTGAGGCTCTGTGCAAAATGAAAACACTGGGCTTCTTGTTTAAAAGTTATTAAGAATTTTAATATTTGATAGCAGAGCACTAAATCAAGTGAGGGACCCTTCTGCATGTGAGGCTCTGGGAAACTGCAAAACTCACACACCTGCAAGCCTAGCCTGGCCCAGCTGGGGAGAGAGAGAGAGACAGAATACATATGAATGGATCTGAGGCTGGGAAGAGCCCAGGGAGCATGTAGGAATTCTCCTAATGGCACCCGGAGGAGAGGAGCTGCGTCCCTCTCAGAGACACCCCATCTCCCCTCCAGGTCACCATGCATTTCAGAAAAACATCTCTCATTTTTTTCTCTTCTTGCAATATAATACTCCAACAGCTTTGTCTTGCCAGAATGAGTGTATTTAATATTAAAATCCTTCCTGTTCTGTAAAAATATCATTGTACAGCAACTAATAAACAACAAAATTATATTTTTAAAAAGTCAGTGAGGAAAATAAAGATAATGCAAATGTAGGAAGAGTAAATAAAACCTATAGAGAAATGATATAATATACATTCTAGATCTTTTGTATTTACTAGAGGTTGGTTGCTGCGAATGTTGTGTATTTTTAATTATGATGAAATAGATACACCATAAAATTTAATATTTTACTTATGGTTAAGTGTACATGATATTAAGTACACTTACAGTGTTGTATAACCTCACCAACATCTTCCACCTCCATATCCCTTTTTATCTTGCAAAACCGACACTGTACCCATTAACAACTCCTCATTTCTTCCTCCTCCCAAGCTCTGGAAGATACCTTTCTACTTTGTTTCTGTGAATTTGACTTCTCAAGGGACCCTATATAAGGGAATATTATACAGTCTTTATCTTTGCTTGTTTGGCTTATTTCTCTTAGCATAATGGCCTCAAAGTTTATCAATATTGTGACATGTATTAGAATTTCCTTCTTTTATGACTGACTAATATTCCTTTCCTGTTATGTATCAAAATGTGGTTTATCTTTCATCCATTGGTGGACAGTGGCTTGCTTCCTCTTTTGTCTAGTATGAATAATGCTGCTATGAACTGGGGTGCACAAATATCTGTTTGAGTCCCTGCTTTCCGTTCATTGGGTTATACATCCAGCAGTGGAATTACTGAATCACATGGTGGGTCTTTGTTTAATTTTTAAAGAAACAGCACATTTAGCCTAGAGGTTTCTAGCAACCATTGCAAAGAAGGAAATGATAAATTATGAGATTCACAATACCCCCGAGGTAAACACAATTGTTTGTGAACCTAGAGAAAACTTCCTCCCTTGGATACTCATAAAGAAGGTACAAAGTATTGTATTGATTGACATTATCTACAGCATCCTTCTGGTGGAAATGACGGTGTGATTCCTAAGGCTGCTCAGTGTCACAAATGGCACAATGCCAAAGCACAATTCAGTGAATGCAGAAAACATGATCCAGGCTTGGGTGGCCCTGGATCCTCATAGAACAGAAATTCAAGAGAAGAAAATGCTTAGCTAGGGAGAGGAAAATTAAGAAACACATCCAAAGGAGGAAGGGAGTTTTCCTTAAGATAGCATTCTTAGCACTTTGCAATGTAGAAGGGAACATTTTTTTTTCCCAGGGTAAACTCTTTGTGTCTCTCTGTAGCAAACCATATTGCTGATTAACCACTGCTTTCATAAACTTCAAGTGGGCCATTCAGGCTGCCTTACTGCTGCTAAATGTCCTATATGGAGCTTGCTCTTCCTGCAGTGCCTACCTAGTGTTTTGTTTTTATTAGAAATTCACCTCGCCTTGTCTGTGGAGGGAAAAGAAAAGGGAAATTATACCCCAGAGCTCGACAAGCCCATAAAATGGCAGAGATGCCTGAAGAAGACTGCCCTGCAAACCCCAACCCCTGGCTGCCTGCGCTGTAATGAAATGCATGACTACAGCAGATAATAATAATCGCAGCAATGGCTCGTTACAGCTCCCGGATGATTTGGTGCCGTCAGGAGTACGCTGTCCTCTGACATCCCAGGAGGCGAACAGCATCAGTGACTGTGGGCCCTGATTGGGGCAGTGAAATATTGCTGGCAAAAATTAAAAGGTCCCCGTGTCAAAATAATTCATGATATGCATATCTTCCATTCTGATGAAACGGCTGATATCCGGATTAGCAAGATAATAAAACTGATCAGGCTACAGTTAAACAATTTAAGTTGGAGAGCTGTTCATTTTGTAGGTGTCACTTGTCAGATCAAGGGGTCAAAGCAGAATGAAAGGCTCTCCCCGGTAACCTTCCGATGATGTGGATCTGGAGTGTTCTTCATGATTTGTCCAAAGTTTTCATCATCGGGCTGCCGACTAGCATTACCGCAGCAGGCTGTATTCTGACATTCAAATCCCCGGAATGACAGGCTATTAGGAGAGGAGAACTGGCTCCTCATACATTAAGCACCATTTCTCTGACCTGTAATGTGAACTGATAGTGATATTGTAATTGAGTGAGTCTGGAAAAAAAAAAAAGAGAGAGAGAGAGAGAAGGGGGAGCCTTTATTAAAACATGGGAGTAGAAAGGAAAGCATTTATATTTCTCATGATTTGTGGGTTTGTAAAATAAGCTTTTTGGTGATGATTTACTTTCTGTTTCTGCATGGCTGAGGGGTGTGCATAGTATTTATTTGGTGCACCGTTATTTAAGATAACACCAACTCCCCCCAGTCTCTTCTCCACATGCTGAGCGGGCACAGATCAGAAGAGATTTGTTCTATAAAGGACAGTGGCTTTAAAGTGAACAAAATGGACCCATGTACAACCCAATGCCAGGACAGCCACTCAGGACATTTGCCTCCTGGCTCTGGCTTCACACCCTGCTGCCCCAGGGTCTGAGCTCTCTCTCTCCCTCATGAGCTGAGTCAAAAGGCCTGGGGTGGGGGTTGGAGGGGTCCTTGGTTATTGGTGTCAGTGACTCCATTGTGGGTCAGTGTCATGCATTGAGTGGCTAATTGAATGTGCTTTAATGGGGTCTCAGGTGATTCTGTTCAAGCCTCTCAAGAAATACCCCAGTCTAAGGGAGCAATTCAGGCAAATTGCAGAGTTCAAGGGTGATTGTGGAACCATTGAAATAGTGATTCTTTGGTGACTGTAGAGAAACTCAGTCGTGGGTGTGCATATGTGTACATATGTGTACGTGGGTGTGTATACGTGTGTTGGTGCATACATGTATGTGTGTGTGTGTGTGTGTGTGTGTGTGTGTGTGTGTGTGTGTGTGTGCATACATATGGGCTCTGATACTGATTTAGGGGGAAGAATTGCCCGGAGAAAGTTAGAGTAAGCACCATAGAAGGCATTAGAAAACTGAGGTTTTGGGATAAATTTTAATACTGACACACTGAGTGATCTTGGGCAAGCTAACCAGCACCTCCATCTGTAAGATGGTGAAAACAGTTGTGATGGTGCTACAGAGAAGCAGAAATGATGTGACATGCACAGGGTCATTGTAAACTGCCCTGGGAACATAAGATGCTATTGTTAATAGGAACAGGACAGACAAATGCTTAGCTTTGTGCAAATGTAAGGATTCCTCTACAGTTCCTGGGTATTATCAGAAGAGCTCTTATTCAGATTCTTCAAAATTTGAGGTATATTTTTAAAATGTAACCTAAAGGAAAGATGGTACCTTTAAACATTTTGGAAACAGTTTCATCAGCTTCTAGGTAAAGTTCCTGCCATTACAGCAATCATCTATTTTTCATTTTGTAAACTTTTTTGGGTAAAAGCTATACATGCAGAAGAGACATCACAGCCTTCACCAAAACTGAAGCTGAAATATGTCACTCTTCTTGTTTTTGGGGGGATGTTATAACAAGGGAGTTTGTAAATGTGAAAGTCAAGTTAACAACAAGGGACAGTGAAAACAAGGACAGCATGATATTTAGCTTAAGAAACTGGGTAAATGAAGGATGGCAACAGTTTTTTGAAATAATGAATGCTGGGAGAGGGATAGTTCTGGGGCATAAAAATTAAGAGATCTGTCTAGGATGTACCGAGTTTGAAATGCCTGTTGTGTATTTTTCTCTGCTGTAAGTTTGAGGATCCTTGAATTACTTACTTTTATATTCACATAGGAGAAATGTTATAAGTTTACTAAGTTACAAATAAATCGTAATTTAAATAGGTTACAAGCAATGATCATGAATTTGCTGAAATTCAACAAACATATCAAACACATATTTAAAGCCCCCATGGATAAGAGATATGTATATAGTTCCTTGTATTCTCTTTGTAAGAAAAGAGCATTCAAACCAAAATATATAACAATAAGAGTGTAGTATAGGGTACCCAAAGAATGCTTCCTGGAGAGCTTAATGGAGAGAGAGACCAAGGAGGTTGGGTTGATGGGTGGGAAATGGGAGGGTATTCCAGAAGAGGAAAACATCATTGCTGCTCCCAATAGGCATCTGAATGAAGACCTATCCAAATATAATTTCTGACATAGTGAAATGAAATAATAGAGGCAGAAGTAAAGCAAAGTTAAAAAAATGGAAGAGCAAGAAATAGCTGTGCAGAGTGATGTCAATCAAACCCATTTGCTGGTATTTGTTTGTACTGGACAACTTTTCACGATATAAAAGCCCTGTAAGTCAGGGATAGACAAATGAAGTCCAATCACAATTCAGTGTGTGAACTCCCTGTTACATACCTAATCAAGGAAATGAAACTTTCAGTTACTAAAGGATTCTGAATGGAGATCGCTTCTAGGCACTGGCACCGGGGTCTTGGGGAGCCCCAGTGCATCTCTGCCCTGTTGATGAGGATGTGTATGTGTAACCCAGGTGTGGTCATTGAGTACCTCCTGGTAACAGGAGGAGCAGGAGAATTGGGAGGGAAGTTTTTGGGTAAATGTGATAGGCAAATAAGATAATTTGTGTGCCTATTCATTTTTACATTTGTCCAAGGCCACTGTGGTAGCTGCAGAATTCTACTGTCCCCTGAACTGACTTATTCACTGGGTAGATCTGGCTCAGTCTGAGCTACTTAGAGCAAAGCTGGTATTTTGAGTTATCAGGACAAAGAACTTGTTAGCAGCACGTGCAAGGAGATCAATCTATAACCTGTTTTCAGATTGGGGGTCATTTTAGACAGAAATTAATTTAGGATTAAGGGTGTGGCTTATACTACACGTTCAATGAATATGATCCCTCTGTAATTATATTTGAAAAATAATATGTAACATTTAAATTTTTTATGTGTAGGAGGTGTCTTCATTGCCTCTTGTACTTATGTGACAGGAGAATGAAAGGAGGAAGGAATAACCAACAGTGTCACCTGGTCTGGCTATGGCCACGATGTGCCTATAGGATCCCCCATTAGGTGATCCAAGTGGTGCATTTCAGAAGTGGTGAGTCACATTGCCATCAGTGGCAGGTGAGTTGAGACCAACCAGCTTTCTGAACTGATATACTCCACTGTATATTTACAGATAATCATAATTCCACAAAAAAGTGAAAGTAAAGTGCTTGCTTTGTGAGCACATTGACTAAAATTGGAACAATATGAGAAGATTAGCATGGCCCCTGCACAAGAATAACTTCAAATTTGTGAAGTGTTCTTTATTTTTAATTGTCACACTATACCCTATAAATATGTATAATTACTCCATGTCAATAAAAAAACCTTAGTGGCATATGACAACCTTTATTTTTACTCATGAAAAAAAGGGGAAGTAAAGTTGGGAAAAAAAAAAGGAAGATGCTGAATTTCGTTGGTCAAATTTCTGGTTATGTTGAAAACAAGAAAATTTTAACTTAAATGTCTTACAAGGAACTGCATACATAATATAATCTTAAGTGTTGTATAATGTTTCTGTATATTCCAAATGCTCAAATTATTTTTTCATTTCAAAAATAGTGTTATTTGTTCCTTATATTCATTTATTTTAGCAAACACATAACAATGCTTAGTTTGGATGTGAAATCTTTAATGAGATATTTAATTTAGAAGTTTTTGGGTTGTTTCGACAGAATGTCTATACCTGATGTGTAATAGGTTTAAAACATTGAAGGATTTTCCAGGATGAATAGAAAAATGGAGACCAGCCTAAGAGGACCTAATTTAGTTCCAAGTAGTTTCCCTAAACCAGACACTTGGGTGTAACACTGTTAAAATTTACTTAAGACAAACTTTGGTTGACATAATATTCTTTGTCTTTATTTTTAGTACTCAATTTTTTAGTCCCATAATATGTGAAAGAAAATACTTGTAAACATTATCCTTCAGTCATCAGAAAGAGAGACGACCAAAGAGAGAGAAAGTCAGGGCTATTTAGGTTTGATACAGTCCAAGGGTGATATACCCTGACTTAGTTTCATCAAGATAACTTTTTTTTTTATATATATTGGTGAAAGAACTGGTAACATTTCAAACAAAATAAATGAAGTCTTGCAGGGCTCTCCTTCTAATGGGAGGTATTTAGCTTGGTGAATTAGTGCCCTGAACCGGACAGCCTAAATTCTGATTCCTGCACCATTACTTAATAGCTATGTAACCTTGAATGGAATATTTCCATTGCTCTGTGCTCCCATTTCTCTGTCTGTAAATAAGGGAAACAGTGATAAGTATTAATTTTCTCACAGGGCTTGTGTGAGTGGTAAACTAGTTAATGCGTCAGATCAGACCAGCGATAGCTAATGATATTGTTTTCTATTTTCCATTATAGGTTTATCATCCTTGTTGACTTTTGGTTTGATAGGACTTTGCTCTTCTTCATACATCTAGAAGGGAAAGCATTAACTGTTATCTTGTGAGTCTGGAGAATTTTAGTTTAATCATTATTAAACATTTTCTTAAGAAACTGGACTGGAAGAAGTTTTCTATAGATTAAACTCTAGGAGGGAGAGGTGAAATGGGTTAAAATGAGGAGGACACTCCACCAGGGGGGAGGAAACTGCTGAGGGTTTGGGCTAGAAAGAGACTCCAAAGGGAGCTACCCCAGTTATGGTATGTTAGGATCAGTTCCGGTGGTGCCAGAATCTTTCAGAGTTGCTCCTGAATCCTTCAGGATCAGTATGTGCCTGTGGTTCTGTGTATCACCTCCAGGGGGCGCCACGCTCAACTCTAGTCATTTGTATCCTCAGGCTTTTCGCTGCTCCTTTCTATTTCCTTTCTGAAATACATTGTTTTTACAGCCCATCTAATTTGGGTGTAAGCTTGGCCAGCCTTGTTGTCATTTTAATATATATTATTTCAGTTTTTCACACAATCTGTAATTTATTTTATTGACTTTCTAATAAATAGAGGGGAAAAGCTCTTATTTCCATATGGACTGTGCATTTTGGAGACACTTCTCATGGCTCAATACTAGAGCAAATCCACTCTGGCTCGTTTTCATCCCTCCCATTTGAGGTTTATGTGTCTCTCCTCTCCTAATTTTTCATTAGAATATAATAATAGTCTGAGGAAAGGGTGATTTGATATGTGATATATTTCATTATGTTCTTGTGGTAAGGATAGCGTCTAAAGTGGGAGAGCATCGCTAATTTTTCGGCACAGTAATTTATTCCGCAGTATTTAAATGTTGTAATTTTCACACGGAGGCACATGCTGCCACATCTATCTTCCCCTGGACCAGTCTGTCTTGCTCTTTCCTTTTCATCTGTTTTGTTTTTGCATATTTTTTTCATAAATTCGACAGATGGCCTCTTGATGAATCCTTGATAATACTGTCATGTAAAGCAGCTAAGACTAGAAATCATCTCGCAACAATTTTTCATTGCAAAGGCAAAATTGAACAGAGACAAACATCACTAAGTCCATAACAACAGCCACAAAATATCTACTTCGTGTAAATAAAGAAGACAGGCTTGCCTCCTAACGCTTTCCCACAAATGCCAGCGTCCTTTTAAAGTCCTCTGAATATTTTATGTTGTGTTTAGATCCCTCTTCAAGCCAGGGTTGGTAGAGATTTGTGGTTTTTCATATTCTGAACATTTGTACAGCCTCTTTTACACATCCTCTCCCTTCTCCCCAACCCCTCCTTTTCGGGCTTCATAATTGTGGATCAGGTGAAGTTTGCGTCCCCTCATTTCAAGGTCATGCACCAGTAGGACCATTTTCCTGACTCAGAGGGCACGTAATTTCACAGCCGTGTACTCCTCATTAATCCCCCTGAGTGGGGGCTCAAGAAGTTCCAGATCACAGGTTTGTTTTTGTCTTGTTCTCTGACTCAGTGCTTCACAAAGGGATTAGATTAACCCCTTTGATTGTATTTATATCTTACTGCATCACATTAGAAACAAAGTCATTTCTTTTACTCCCCCCGCAACTCCACCCCATTCCATTTCCTGTCCTCATATTTTCCCCTCCATTTAATGAATAGGTTGCAGTTCGTTAAAGAGAGGTTTCTGATAAATACAGGGAGTTGTTCATTTATTGATAGTCATTGCAGCTTTCTTTACTGATATGTACTTGCCCATGCACCAAGCACGAACACACAAAATTAAAAGAAATATATGTGTACACACACACACACAAACACATACACACAATGTATATTTTTCTTTCTCTTTCAGAAGCCTTAGAAGTATCCAGGATTATCATAGAGATGAAAATTTGTTCAGTGGAGATGTGAACTTAAGTCCCCCAGAATCTAAATTTTTACAATATGTAAAAATTAGAATGTCCCGAATCTAGAGCATTAGTGTTTTGTTTCTAAGTGTTGGTGGTTTCTAGGATGAGTCGGCACAGGATCTCAACAAGACTCTTTCCTCATTTTAAAATAGCCTCTTTCTCCTTGCCTTCCTTTCCCTGTCCTCATTCCTGGCTCTGATGGCCTCTGTGACCCTTAGCAAGCATTTGAAGACAGTTGGGACTTCTTGTGGTTTCTCAGGGTGTATGACCACTGCAAGTTTCCTTTGTAGGTCCTGAGAGTCGCTACTCTTCATGGGGGTAGCAATAATAGCTTTCATATACCTAGCCAATGCTTTTGTTTATTAAAATATTTAAAAAATATTTTTAGTTGTAGATGAACACAATACCTTTATTTTATTTATTAATATGTGGTGCCAAGGATCAAACCCAGTGCCTCACATGTGCTAGGCAAGCCCTCTATCACTGAGTCACAACCCCAGCCCACAGTCAATGCTTTTAAATATCAGGTACTTCATTGTCTCCCACTGAGGGAGGCATGATGGTACCCATTTTGCAGAAGAGGAAACTGGCCTAAAGTCAATCTTGCGAGAAGCATTGCAAGCAGCACTGAACCAGGACTCCTAGATTTCACTGTGCGCTCTGTCATTCTCCTTCCCCAACAAAAAAGCTGTTCTCAGCCACCAAATTTAAAACCAGTAGCTGCTGTTTCAAGTTTATGTGGAGCAAAACAAAAATTGTACTCCTTTTGGGAAGAGAATTTATTCCCTCCTTCTCTTTTTTGTCCCTTTGACAAGTGTGGGAAATAATCAAGCAAAATTGGTGGTCAATTCTGACTTAAAAAGAGAAAGGATATCATGCCTGCTCTGGCCCACTGCCCTCTCTTCAGGAGGTCATGGAGCCTATTGATTAAGGAGCATCATCTCTGTGCCTGACAGACCAGGGTTTGAATCCTGGCTTCTTTACTTACTGTACAAGTTACTCAACTTCTCAAAGTCTGGGATGGATATAGATTGCTCTGAGGACTGAAAGTGAATACATGCAAAGCACTTTAGAAGTTCTCTGGTGCAGATACTGCAGAAGTGATAACTGTAGGTTTTGTTGTTGTTAAAGGCGTTATTTTATGGCCCAGCAAAAATGCCACTTTCAACTAAGAAAAGTAATTCTGCTTCTTTACTCACAAGTCACAAGTTCAGGTTTACTTAACCTGCAATAGCAGGGAGAGTGCAGGAGACCCTAAGACCGGCTGGACTTGGGAGGGAGTGATTATACGAGTTTGTGCTGGGTGATTTTAAGGTGGGTTTACAGAAGCAGAGTGCCATCAGGATGCAGGGACCATTTGAAGATTGGCTATTTTGGCAACTTTCTGGCACAGAGGAGAAGGGACTAGAGTTTTCATTGGTAGAGAAACAGAATTATTATTATTATTATTTTTTTATTATTGTAAACAAATGGGATATATGTTGTTTCTCTGTTTGTACATGGTGTAAAGGCATACCATTTGTGTAATCATAAATTTACATAGGGTAATGTTGTTTGATTACAGAATTATTTTTTTAGTCTAAGGTGGGGAATATTTAGCCTCCTTGTCTCTGTCTCATTTAAAAAGTGGCAGTGGACAGGCCTTGTCTACCTTGTTCCTCTGTAGCCTGAGTGACTGTCTTAATCTGTTCAGAAAACACAACAGACTAGGCGTCTTACAAATAGAAACTTATTTCTCACGGTTCTGGAGGATGGAAAGCCCAAGATAAAGCTGGCAGGTTTGTGTCCAGGGAAGTCCTGCTTCCTCACAGATGGCTGTCTTCTCATTCTAACTTCATACACAAGACACAGTGAGAGGTTTCCCTCAGGTCTCTTTAACAAGGGCACTAATCCCATTTATGAGGGTTCTGCTCCCCTGACCTAATCACTCCCCAAAGCTCCACCTCCTAATACCATCACACAGGAATGAGGCTTTCAGCATGGATTTTTGTGAGCACATAAACATTCAGATCATAGCAGTGATTGTGACCTATATGTATTTATATTATGTGGGACCCAATTACGTGCAGTTGTGGATATATGACTCATGGGACAACTTCAAGGCACTTTTAAAAAAATCACTTTTTCACTGATTAGATACCTTCTCTAATATGTTTTTAAATATGTTTATGTGTGTGTGTTTCATAGTATTTATAAAGTGCCTTGCTCATGTTTAAAAGCAGAAACGTTTTTATTCTCATAAAAATCATATGAGGCCAGTGTTCTGGTTATCCTGTTTTAAGATGAGGAATTGCGACAGTGAGGCATAACTTGCCCAGGCTGCAGCTAGTTGGGAGCTAGGGGTGCTGCTCTCTGGGAGTCCCATTTCCTCCTGAAGACTCAACTCATTGGTGGCATTTGGTGTTCCTTTGGGCTCAGAGACTTCTGATGGTCTCTTTCAGGAGTAAGATACAATTAAAGATGGGAGTTCCTTTCTCCTCTTTGCTATCTGGAATTTATGTTATCTAGGTGCTTGTTTTCTTTGCATGTGCAGATGGATGCTGGTTGAAGAAACAGATAAATTTAACTTACAGACTCAGGTCAAGAGGTTGGCTAGAGCACACACCCTTGGAACTTCTACAGGGCCGAGCGCATGAGGCAGTAGGAGCTCAGGCATGAAGGTTGGTGTGGCAAAATAGTTGGGAGATAATTAAGTGTGGAGACAATTGGCAGAAGGTTGTACTGTGGACAGTACTTAAGATATTGGCAAGACAATAAAGTTTTCTAAAATACCAAAAGTTCAGTTTTCTAAATTATCGAGCTTTTCTGTGTCTAGAATATAAAGTTTTCTAAAATACTGAAAGTCTGTTTCACTGCAGAGAGGCCCTAACTAACTATAAAAGGAGAGGGCACTGGTAGTGAAAATGAAATTCAGAAAGGAAATATAAAATGTAATAGGGAAAGAACTTGAAAGTTCCTATTTTAAAAACTAGCATTCAGTAATGTAACAAACATTCTTTGAAAATGGCAATATGTGCATCCAATTGTGCTAAATCCTGGGAATATAGTGCATTGCAGGGAAGACAAGGTAGGTCCCTGACCAAATTCTTCCCTCTCTTAATTCTACTCAACAATCCCTGAATATCTACTAAATAGCAGGCACCACATTTGTAAAAACAAATCCAAACCAAACCCAAACCAAAAACACAGATTTGAATAAAATAAAAAATAAATTTTTTTTCTCTTCTGTTGTTCTTCTTTGTCTTTCAGCCAATGAAGCGACTACTTCTTCGCAATATTTGGAGATCAGTGACTCTTGTTCAAGACTATCTGTCAAACTGTGCTTTTCGACTACCAGGTTAATATTCAACTCACATTTATCAAGACCAAGTGCTGTGCTCAGAACTTTCACCATCAAATTTTCTCTCTCATCAAGATGCACAGTGGGTGTGTTTTAATCCCCCACACCCCTAAGCATGCCAAGGCACTGAGTAGGTAAATGAATTGCAGGCTTCACACAGTTGGAAGTGAGAGAGTCAGGATTTGAACCCAGGTCTTCTTGCACAATGTGGGACAAAACTCCAGAATCTTAGTACTCTTGTTTTTTCATTTGCTTTATCTGTTAAATGAATTTCTCACTAATTTGGATGTTTATTAACTTCATGCAGCTCCTACTCTTTTAAAGACAAAGCTTCCTTTTTTATGTTAGGCAATGTTTGTAGGTACTTATGGACTTTATCATTGGATCATGAGATTACAGAGGAAAAAGGGGTAGTGAGTGAGTGGCTTTGTCACATCATGTTTTGGAGTCAGCTTTTTATAAATTTGTGTCTGAAAAGCAAACTCCAGGATTCTATTTTCACCCCAGGTTCTTTGTCACCAAGCAGGGAGAGATATTTTGTTTGTGTTCTTTGGTCTCAACCTGGGAATTTGATAAATTCAACTGTGTGTGTTTGTGTTTAGGCAAGTCATCAAATCTTTCAGTGCCTCTGTTTGAAACATTTTTCTTCTATAATAAAGCCATAGATTTTTGATCAATAACATTTCTGTGAGAAATGACTACTAAACATTTTGGAAGGGATACACATGGCAGAGAACACAAGCTCTGCTGTTGGCTGGGAGCCTGCCCTCCACTCTGTGACCCGCGTAGGGACCTGTTAGGCTGAGATCACAGGCCGTATTCATAGACTGGTATAGCCAGCCTGCTTCATTTATAAATGCACATCTGGGAGGATTATATTTGAAGAAGTTATCTTTTGTAACAGCCGTTGTGGTTTCTTTTTTGCCTTTGTTTGGGGTGAGGCAGGGAAAATAGAGCCCGTTTTTGTAGTCCATTCATGTGACCAAAATTACCTTGGTATGGTGTGTGTATTAAAATTCACATCTTTCCATTAGCGAACTTATTCTGCATTATCTCAATTCCATAGGGGCTGGGTTATTCCATTCATAATTAATTTTTTTTTACAATGAATTGCTCAGATACGATTTTGCCTTATAGAAAAGCATCTCACTCACTCCTTATTCCTTCCATCTAAATACTCTTGAGCCCTTTTTAAAGCTTCTAAGAATCCTCTAGTTCTTAGTGCAGTACAATGCCTGGTGATATTTCCAACAGGAAGCAAGAAAAATTCCCACATTCTCTAGCAATTTTGGTACCAGCAGAGGCATCAGCTGTTTGCAGCTATCCCTTTGGGATCACAAAATCAAACAGTAATATCCCTGATATGGACAAAGCCTGGGCTTCAATTATTCAGCAAGAATCACAGTTGTGCAGGGAAAGCAGCATGCCAAAGTGGACTCAGCACAGGCCTGGGAGTAAGAAACTGCACATTTTAATTTAGATTCTGCCCCTGATGCACTGCACTACTGGGCAAGTCCTTAACTTTCTGTGTCTAGGCTTTCAGGTGCAAGACCCCGTGGCTGTAGCTCTCAGTCACATTGTGAAGAACATAAGGAGAATTATGTCTCTCCCATGTGTCAGGCAGGCAGCTATTGACTTTCTCTGTGTCTTCTTTCCAGAGGTTCAACCATTAGTCCTGGAATGCTTATCTCCTCCCAGGATGGTAACCCCGATCTTTCTCCTTGGCTGGATGGGCAGGAATGTCACATTCCTTTATACCCTCCTAGCCTTAGGAATTAGTAGGACCTAACATCAACCTGCTTGGATGCAAGCATGGAGTATATGACTTTAGCACAATTGGTGTACAATTTCCCCTAAACAGGAAGGTGAAAAGACCTGTGTGGAAGTCCCACCTCTACCATTAACCTTATTTCTTCTGTCTGAAGACACATTTTTACTTGTACAAAATTAGGATACATATTTATAATCAATGGCATCTTTGCATGTTGTTATAGTTTAAGGTTCAGCATTTTTATTTCTTTTCTACTGGAATATAAAATAATGGTGAGTCTTAAAATTTAAGTTGAGTTGGATTCAATGAGATGATACCATATGGCATCTTTAAGTCTCAGTTTTCTTTATAGAATGGACAATACTATTGAGGATGGTGGTACAGATTCCTTATGAAGATAGAGTAAGATAAAATATATGATCAATTCTATCAGATAATTGGATAGTAGTTGCCACTGAATGAATGTTTGTTGATGAAATCTTTAAACTTAAGAGAGTGAGGTGGTTGGAAGCCACTGTTTAACATTTCTTTCTTCTTTATCATGCATAGGTGGGGGCTGTGCTCTTCCAAATGATGTCTGTGTTGACACAAGTCCAGGTCTAACCTGTAGCAACCTTTTCTCTCTTCTCTCCCCTTTTAATCCCTTCTCCAAGTCCTTTTCTGATCGTGTGAAAAGGATGGAGAAGGACGAATTGCTAGAGATTGGAAGCCTCGTGTGCATACCACAAATACATGTGGACCTACTTTTTTGCTTGGTAAATGATCACCTGTTTAATACTTTTTATCACTCATATGTCTTCAAAAATATTTCCGGTTTATAGCAAAAATGTGATTGGGCAGGAGTTGGAAGGATTGAATTGTAACTTGAACAAACTGAAATTTTAGGGTAAGTGTGCAATATTGTGGTTTGTCTAATTAATATACAGAAAAATAAGTTTTTTTCTTAAGTGTAAATCAGCAATATAGTGCTTGGGTAAACAAAGCAGCAAAAGAAGAATGTGTGATGCATTTATTTCATTTATTTAGTAAATATTTTTGTAGCAGTTTCAATGTGGTGGGCATTGTATTAGGCAGTAGAGACACAAAATTAAAACTTGATCACTGCCCTTCAAAATGCCATGGCCAGGTGGGAGGGATGGAAGAGAAAATGTACTGGACCACAGTAAGCATGAAGAAATCAGAGGGATGATACAATAAAATGAGTAGGAAGGAAGGCGGGCATGAAAGTTTTCTTTGATGACTTGTGAGCTAGACTTCAAAATATTAAATATTAACTTATAGTTAATTATAGTGTAACAATCTTAAATTTCCCAAATTCAATAATTATACTGTGACTATTTAAGAAAGTGTCCTTGTTCTTAGAGATACAAACTGAAATATTTTGAAGTAAGTTGTCTCTATATTTATAATTGATTTTTGAAAATTTCAGCAAAATAATAATTGCGACACACACACAAAAACGCAAATGCGTGTATATATATAGCTTCAACAAAATAATAATTGCTATATACACACAAACACACAAATGTGTATATATGTACATATGGAAAGAGAGAAATACACAACCAATGTGGTAAAATATTAGAAATTGGTGAATCAGGGTGAAGGGTGCATTGTTTCATTCATGTAATTTTTCTGTAGTTTGGAGTTTTTCCAAATTGAAAAATAATAATGTTTTATTCTTTATTTTCTTAAATTAAACTTTTAATTCTAAAATTGCCTGAATTAAAAAAAATTACTGTAATTAAAATTATGTTTGCAATTGAGAAACACTGTTTACTGATTCATGTGGATAACCTTTGAAGCACTGATAATTGAATTATAATGCTTGTGCCCTTTTATATGTTGCCTTCCTTTGTCTTAATCAGGTATTTTTGTTATAGCATTTTTTTGTATTTCTAGTTATATATTCATTATTTTTAGTGATTTGCTGCAGAGATTATAATATGTTCTTAAATTATTCAGTCACATAAAATGATTAATTATATCACTTCCATGATAATGCTAGAATCCTAAAACACTTTACCTCTGTTTATATCCCTCCAACATAATTACCTCTTTAAGGGCCCCGGGTTCAAAAATCTAGTCACTCATTGAGGTATAGGGGATTAAAGCTTCATTGTATGAATTTTGGGGAGACACAATTCAGTCCATAAGTGTGGTTCTACGTTTTCTTCTAGGATTTCCATTTGATCCCTTCAAACAGATTCTTTGGTAAAATACTTCTCTTAAATCTATTTTCTCTATCTTTAAAAACATATAGTCTTTAACATATCAATCATAGTAATTTAAAAGTCTGCTTACTCAGTGTCTGGATCAACCATTTTTCTTAAGAACATTTTGGACATAAGATTTCTCCTAGCATTCAGTACATTCTTTTTATTGAGTGGTAGGTACTATGTATGAAAATAATGGAGACTTTAGATGATAGCTACTATCTTCCAATGGAGATATTTAACCTTTTCCTCTGCTAGGCAGATGGATCAAAGGTAAATTGCTTAATCCAGTCTGTTCCTGAGTGGAAGACTTGTTTTGGGTAACACTTCTGTGATCTGGAACTTTCAACTGAGAACCTAGTGTATTTGCCAGAGTCCTTTGCTCTGGTAGTTTCTGACATCTGGTCTTTGCTTCTTAACCTAGTGAGGCTGTCTAAATCTCTCCTCTGCTTCTCAGACACTTCCTGATGAACTCTTGGCCTGATGCAGAGTCTGATGTCAGCATGTACCTGTGGGAAAATGGGAAGTGGCTGTGTGCCAGGCTCCCATTCTCCATCCTTTCCTTCTCACCAGGATCTTGGCCCCTCATATTTTCCAATTTTGTCTTTATAAACCCCAAGACTGAAAATTATCTACAGGTTCCTCTGTGCCCCTGCCTCTATTTAATCTCCTAGCCTTGGTCCACCACCACCCCTCAGCCTTCAGAATCAGCAAATGCATGGGAGGAGGGGCAACTGTATCTTCAGCTCACCTTCCACCATCCGTGGTTCTTCACTCTCCAGCTGTTTTCTTCCATCAGGACTTTTCAGTTTTTATCAGTGGGAATAATGACTGCCACAAATTATTCTCTCCTACCCAGAGGCAGAAGTCACAGCTGGCACTTAATTTTCTCAGCAACCCTATGGGATAGGTGGTATTATTATTATAATACATGTGTAATAATGAGAAAATATGTATTTATATATTTTATGAGAAAGATGAGCCCCAGACTGCTAAAAGAACATGCACATATAGCTAGTAAGTTTTAGAACCAAGATTCAAATCCATTATCTTACAGTTCCATAGCTCCTGTTCTTAATCACAATTTTATATCACCTCTCCTGTTTACCTTATATTCTCCTGTTTACATTTTGGTAGTCAGAAGCTCTCATTTTACACCATTGTCCAGGCCTTTTATTTCTAGGAAGATTCCTCACTTAGAGAAAGCAATAGATCTCAGGTGATTGAAAATGGAAAATATTTGGATTAGCTAATTTATGCTAAACTGCGAATGACTACACAGCTAAGTGTTTTACAGTTTTCAAAATTATTTTTGTTTGCAGTGTTACTCAAAGAAATATGCCTTAAAAATAAAATTGATATAATCGTCTGAATATGTTGTTCTTTCCTGCCCCTTTTCATCTCTATTACCAGTCTTATTTTGAGGTAGTTTGTGTGTGTGTGTGTGTGTGTGTGTGTGTGTGTACATGCTTATATTGATATCAGCCTTTTAAATTTGTATGGTTTTATGAATCTTTACTTACCTATCTATAGTTTTCTATATTTCTTGTGGTAAGGATTTAAGAAAAACTTTCCTTTGTCTAGGTTTTTCTAAAACCTTTTATAATGCCTGATTAATAGGAGCTAAAGTAACATTTGGTAAATTAAGCGTATATAGTTTTGATGAGGTGGGATGACTTGTTAGAACCTTTAAAATAATATCACAGAGGTTTTTTTGAAATCTGAAGTATGCTTAATATTGAACATGAGAAGATGGAAAAGGATATATAAGATATATTAGTGCTTAGAGACTGAAGATAGAAGCAGAGGGAAAGAATCTTTCAGTATATTTCTGTTCCATTTTGCATACTGTTAAAACAGTGATGCTTTTGCTTACAATAAGAGAAAATCACATATAGACTACGCAAAGAAACCATTTCTCACCTATCAAGTTGGCAAGAGTCCACAAGTTTGCTAACGTACTCTGTTGTTGAAATCTGTGGAGAAATTGGCACTCTCATATGTGGTTGATTTGAATGCAAAATAGGAAAACCTTTTGGAGGAGAATTTGGCAATATTTATCAATGCTATGTATGTCTTTACCTTCTGACCCAGCAATCCCACTCCTAGGAACTTACCATAAGATGGTACTGGCAAAATAGAAAGATAATTCTGAAGGATATTAGCAGTACTATGTTGATCAAAGCAAAGCCTAGAGAAAGCCCATATTTTGATCAATAGAAAACTAGTTGAATAAACTGTGGTGTATGCACAAGCTGGAGTGCTGTGTGGCTGAGAAAAGGCAAGAGGAATTTCTTTATGTACTATGGAGTAATGATTAGATAATGGAATAATCTTCCAGATATTTATTTTAGGTGGAAAAAGCAAAGTGGAAAAAAATGTGGCCACTGAACGACACAAGCATTGGGGTGGATGTGAGGAGGATACATTTTGGGTATGTGTTGGTTACATGTTGGTTTGGTGGTTTCCTGGGACTGCTGTAATAATGTACCTTAATAAAGTAAATGGAAATTTATTCTTTCATAGTTTTGGACTCTAGTCCAAAATTAAATCGTTGGCAGGGACATGGAGGTTCTGAGGATCCAGGGAAGATTTCTTACTTGTCTCCTCCTAGTTTTTGGTGGTTGCTGGCCATCTTTGCCATTTTTTTGCTTGTAGTTACAACTCACCCATTTCTGTCTCCATATTCAGGTGACTGTCTAACCTCCGTGTGTGTCTGTCTCTAGGTCCAAATGTCCCTTTCCTTTCTCTTTTGAAGGCACTAGTCACTGTATGAGGGTCCATTCTAATCCAGTATTGCATCTTAACTTGATTATATCTGCAAATACTATTTGCAAATAAGCACATATTCCGTGATTTCTTAGGTTAGGACTTCCAAGTATCCTTTTGGGAACACAATTCAATGACAACAGAGGGTATGGAAATTTTATGTGTTTGTGTGTGTGTGTGTGTGTGTGTGTATAGGGGAGTTATTTGTGTATGTGGTAGAGGCCTTATGTTTCTCTGAATAGACATTATTTTGACTTTGAAATCATGTAAACATAAATATAAAACAAAATTAAATATAAAATTCCAGAAAGTAAAATTAAAATCAAATAAATTATGATAATACTGAGTTTATGGCATTCCATGCAGAAAGAAACTATTTCATGTGACTTTAAAAAGTATTTCTTTGACCATATTTCCCTAGTGGGATGTACCCTCAAGAAAATAGAATTGAAAAAAAATTTGTTTTCAGTAATTATATCATAGATGCTATTGTTAACATTTTATTAAGACTGTTGATTATGTATTTATGAATAAATATGTAGTTTTGTTTGTATTGTTGGATGAAAGTTGTAACATAAATGAGGCTAAGTTAAAAACCTTATAGTCCTCTCTTTGAATCAGAAATATGAATTTGAATTTATGATCTATTTTATGTTAGGGAAACAACAAAATATCATATTTATAGCTGTGTTCACTGAGAAGTTCTGGAAACAAGGGCCAAACCAAGAAGCAATCAGCAAACTTTATGTCAAGGTCCTGGTCAGTTAGCACCATTTCTTTGCTGTAAAATGAAGATTCCTCAGAGAAATGGCAGATCTTGGCAGGAAGTGTTCAAGGTGAACCTGTTGCATCTCATTATATGACAGGCCATGGAAACTATCAAAGACTGCCAAAGATGTATTCAAGGTCAACTTGAAGAGGCCCCACTGGGAAACAATGTGACAATCTGATTGTCAATAAAGGTTATGACCACATTGGACCCAAACTTTTCAAATACGCTTAAATCCATAATTTACAAATTGTTATGGGTTAGATCTGGATGTCCCCTCCAAAAATTATGTGTTAAAAGCATGGTCCCTACTGCAGCAAGATTCAGAGGTGGGACTCTTAGAAAATGATTGGATCAGGAGAGTTCTGATTTAATCAGTGGATTAATTCATTTGATTGATCCATTTATTACTGAATGGACTACTGGAGGTGGAATCTAGTTAGAGGAAGTAGGTCACTGTGGGTGTGCTCTGAGAGGGTTAATCTTCTCTCTGGCCCCTTCCTCTATTTCTGCTTCCCAATTACCATGAACTCAGCAGCTTTCTTCCACCATGCCCTTCCACCATGATGTTCTGTCAACCGGAGACTGAACCCTCTGAAACCATGAGCCAAAACAAATCTGTCCTCCTCTAAGTTGTTCTTGTCAGATATTTTGGACACAGCAAAGAAAAGCTAACTAACACAAAAATGATTCAAGAGCAAAAATACTATCAATGGTCACCTATGGAGAATGCTAGGGAACCAGCTCATTATTTTGAAAATCAAGCATTTATCTTATCTTTCCTATATAAACCAGATCCCTGGACAATTAAATAATTGATGAGGGGAAGTTTCCTTTACTAAAATATTCAAGCCAATAAAAGGAGTGAGTGAAGAAAAAAAGAAAATGAAGATTTTGAACAATGAAATATTAGATCTGCAATAATGACTGCTAACATAAGAAAACCAACAGAATGTTAGTGAACCCTGATAGAAGGATACACTGCAAATGAAGAACTTGTGCTAAAAGTTGAACCAGATTCTGATAAAGCCTCAATCACCAATTTACAGGAAATATAGGGTATAGAGGAATATCTGAAACCACAAAATAGGATGTAAATAGCAAAATCCATACAGTGGTAATCTCTATAGGACAAGCTATTTAGCATCTTTAACACGTAAATTTCAAGGAATATCCTTATACCACTTCTCCCAAAGAAAAGAGATGGAGATAGAAGCTACTGATTAAAAAGACTTAAGAAACACATTAACTAATTTCTATGTATGTATGTATTTGGAATTTGTCTCAAATAATTTAAAAAAATGTTAGAACCATTTGGGAGAAATTTGAGCATTGTTTGGGTATTTAAACTTATTTTTTAGGTGTGATAATGATATTGAGGTGGTATTTTTGAAAAATATGCTGAAAAATTAAGAGTAGAATGACACAAACTTTGGGATTTGCTGACAATAGTCTGGTTGGAATATAGATTAAATTGCAAATTAGGTTATGAGTTGATAGTTGCTGAATCTGGGAGATGGGTATATGTACTGTTACTTTTGTAAATATTTGAAATTTTTTATAACAGAAAGATTTTGTTTCTTTGCTTCTTATGAGTGTTAGGGATTGAACCCAGGGCCTCATGCATACAAGGCAAATGCTGTACCATGGAGTTACATCCCCAGCCTGTTCTTTACTTATTTTTTTAGAGTGATGTTTAGAGAAGGGTGAATGGGGTGCTAGAATACAAGAGTCCAAATCAACTCTATATTAAGTAAATTTTATGAAATCATTGGCAGTTTAGCTGGTAATTAATGAATGTAATGATGATAATGAAAACAATAACTAAAATTTATTGGGTACTTACTATGTTCTTATTGCTTAACATATACCCACAAGAACTTTGGGGGTAGTAACTGTGAAATACCCATTTTATAGTTGGGTCCACTGAGACTCAAGACAAACAGATTTGAACTTCTTAAATTGCCCTCTAAGCTTGTCCATGTAAAACACCTCCTCTTGGGGCTATACTTTTTCCTCTGGCTTCTTTATCTTCTCTCTTCCATCTTTGACCATTTTTGAAGACCCAGATTATACCTCCTCAGTAAAGCATTGCCCTCTACCCCGCCTATCAACATTTCTTCCTCTTTTAGATTCTTACTTTGAATCATTGTAAAAGCTAATTATGTGCTGATCTGTGACATCTTTCATAGCATTGTCTTGAATCATTTTTAAAATATCTAATTACTTAATTTTCTTGTTCAAGTGCAGTGTCTCCAACTAGACTTTTAGACATCCTGAGCGCATAAACAGTGTCTTATACTTTGTGGCCCTCATAAATATTGGCATCCTGCCTCGTATGACAAATTTGTTCTAGTTAATGAAAATAGTTTGGAGACTTGATAATGAGTGGCCAAAAAAATAGATGCTTTGTGTCAGTGCAAGCAAAGATATCTAGATGGAAATTATATTAAATTGTTCACAGAGGAGTCCATGTTTGAAGATTTTTATTCCTACTCCTCTCTTTTCCTAGTACACTACCATCCCTCCTCTCTACACTTTCCTCAGTCTTTCTGGAGGTAGGAGTGGGCAGAGAAAGAGAAATCCAATAGACAGTTTGGGAGAAGGATTGCACAGGCTCATTTCTCAATCTCACTCTCAATTTCTCCAACCTGCAGAGAATGTGTGTTTATCAGATCTTGGATATGTTGGAAACCTAGCAGGACTGATTCTGCTCAGTGTCTGGAAGTGGAGGAGGGACCCGAGGCTGGAAGACTGATGATTGTAGCACTCTGGTGCTTCCTTGGACACAGTCTATAATTTTAATTCTATCCAGAAAGCATTCTTAGCAATCCCATTTTGTTCTCCCACCTGAAACAAATTCTCCAACAGCTTTATCAAGAGCAAAAGTGGCATTTTATTTTCATCTTCCTGGCTCTGTGTCTCTCAATTCTGAACTTGGTTGGGGGAAAAAAGTATGCTATTTATAAGTCCTTCAAACCTCAAGTATGTAAAGAAAGTGTATTTTAAAATACGTTCCATTTATAGCAGCAAGAAAAGCAGGAGATCTTAGGAGCTAGGTCTGGTAAGTAAATTTTGTTGAAAGCAGAAACCTCAACTGAGGGGCTATGGTAGGAAACTGGCCTGGTCCCTGCTCCCTCTTCAATGATCTGATTGTGTGATGGGAGAGGATGACCATGGTTGGGAAGGTGCATGATTAGAACTCCAAAGACATGGAAACCTCTAGTCACTCATCACTAGTGGGCGAAGCATAAAGAAGGTCATTTTATTTGAAGAGGAATAAAGTCCATGTCAAAGGAGTTATTGGAATGAAGAATAATACTGAAAGAATGAGAAAAGGAGGAAGAAAATTAAAATGCACTGTCGAAGGACAACTAAGAAAAGTTAAGTTCATGCAAGAAAATGGGAAGTACAACTTGAAATAAAACTTTGAATGTAAATGTACTGTGGTGTGCTTTTAAGTCAGGGGAGCAGAGTAGGCATGTTGGGTGGGAACCACTCTTTTGAGATGCTTGGAATGGAGATTCACAGCTAAAATAAGAAAAGTGGTCCAGACATGTAAAGATAATTTACCAAGGTCACAGTTGTTGACCTTGACTTGGTCATTATAGCTCCTCCATGAGTCATGAGGAACACAATGCTTGGTTTCTATGGAATAGTCACGATTTTTTTTCCCCTGAAGTTGAGGAGTTTTGCCATCTGGACTTTTTGTGGTGGGAGAGAGTTGGGGTTAAGATGGGAAAAGCCCAGTGAGCAAGACCACACATACACACAAACACACGAGTTAACTTGAATAATTCCGCTTTTATCTTCTTTACAGATTAGACTGCTGAACAAAATATCTTTCAATGATAATTCCTTGAAATTATCTAAATAAGTTGAAAAACTAGTGTACCTGCTATGGATATGGTTGCTCAAAGGTTAATATGCTAGAGACTTGATCCCCAGTGTTGATAAGTGTTGAGGTAGAACTCCATGAGGTGGGGCCTAGTGGAAGAACATTAGGTCAGAGGGGACTTTGCCCTTGGCAATGATTAATGCAGTTCCCACAAGTGCCTTTTTACAAATGCAAGTTGTAAAAAGAGAAAGCCCAGACCCTGAAACTCCATGCCAGCTCCTCTGCATATGCTCCCACCATTGTGATAACGTCTGCCATTGCAATGCCATCCACCATGTTGAACTAACCAGAGGCCAAACAGATGGGTCTGCTTGATCTCGAATTTTCAGCCTCCAAAATTGTGAGCAAAATAAACATCTTTGGGCAGTTACGCAGAGGGAGGAGGAGGTCTTGCCGCCGCGCTCCTCGGCTGGAGGAACCCGGAGGCGGGGAGTCGCGGTGAAGCAGCGAGGATGGCGGGGAGAAGGAAGGAGCTGGCTTCTGGGCGTTGCCTGGTCTGGAAGGGGGCGAGGCTTCCCGAGGAGAGGAGGCCGGCCACGTCCAGCTCGCGGGGGTGAACAGCCGCCTCGCGGTAGCGTCCTCAGAGCATCCAGACATGTCCGAGGTGAAGAGCAGGAAGAAGCCGGGGCCCAAGGGAGCCCCTGCAGAGCCCGTGAAGCGGAGCGAGGGCAGGAAGAGCCCCGAGGTCCGCGGCGGCTGGGCGGACCCGAGGACCGGCCTGAGCCTGCTGTCGCTGGGGACGTGCCTGGGCCTGGCCTGGTTTGTATTTCAACAGTCAGAAAAATTTGCAGAGGTAGAAAACCAATACCAGTTACTGAAAATGGAAAGCAAGGAGTTCCAAGGACTTCAAAGTGAAATCAGTTTAATTTCAGAAAAGCTTGAGTCTACTGAAAGTATTCTGCAGGAAGCTACATCATCCATGTCTTTGATGACCCAGTTTGAACAGGAAGTATCCAGTCTTCAAAGATTCATGCATGACATTCAAAATAGTGAAGAGATGCTCACTCAAAAGATGCAAAAGCTTAATGAGAAATTCCAAAATATTACAGATTTCTGGAAGAGAAGCCTAGCAGAAATGAATGATAATACAGACATTTTCAAATCAGAAGCAAAACAAATACATTCTCAAGTTACTGTCCAAATTAACTCAGCTGAGCAAGAAATAAAGTTACTCACTGAACGGCTAAAAGATTTGGAAGATAGCACACTACGAAATATTAGAACAGTCGAAAGACAACAAGAAGAAGATCTGCGAGTTGAAGAGCAGCTTAGCTCTGATACAAAAACAGTTGAGAAGTTAGAAGAGGAACAGCATGCTCTCCTTGCCAGAGACGAAGATCTGACTCATAAACTTTCCAGCTATGAACCCAGAGTTGAAGAATGCAAGACACATTTGCCAACAATTAAAAGTGCTGTTCTCTCTGTTTTCAGAGTCTCTTAGGGTCTGATAGGAATAGAAAAGAAAATGGAAGACCTCACTATGCAGATGTTTAATATGGAAGATAATATGCTGAAAGCTGTATCTGAAATAATGGAGATGCAGAAAACCCTTGAAGGAATTCAGTATGATAATAGCCTATTAAAGATGCAAAATGAACTGAATGTTCTAAAAGGAAAAGTTCATGATTTTATAGCATATTCCAGTACAAAAGAAAAGGGAACTTTAAAAGAATATAAGCTAGAAAATAAAGGAATTGATGATTTAAAAAAAAATAAAATAAAAAATAAACCTCTTTACTTTAGAAAATTTCTAGCCTCCAGTGTTTTGTTATAGAAACAGAAAATGGATTAATACAGTACCATAAAATATTGTGAGCTTCATATTGATATTTGGTTGACTGCTAGATATAAAACTTACTAATGCTACACTAAGGGCAAAAAAGTGTTTTTTCATATTTTGTGAAATTGGATGCCTTTACTCTCCCAAGATGTGGCATCCCCAGAAGGCCTAACAAGGACACACCTAACAATTAGCCTTTATCATTCAAAGAAGGGTCTGATGACAACTCCATCAATATCACCCAAGACATGTTATAAATAGAGAATCTCAGGACCCATTCCAGAGTCAAAGAATCAGAATTTGTATTTTAACAAGATTGGTTGGATAAGTACTGATCTAGGTGATTTCTATTATCTTTTCAATTTCTGAAATTTTATGAATTTTGAATACTTAGCTGTAAAGTGTTCTCTTTATAATTCTGTAATCAAATGAGTAATTACAGTTTTGGAAGTCAACTAGGATGTCTTTACTCTTATGATTCTATCCATTACACACTACATGCTCACATGAACACAGCAGTTATTATATTATCATGAGTGCTAACATGATTTCCCCTCAGGAAACTGATTAAACTTGAAAACTGCCTTCTTATTTTTTCACTTAAAAACATATTTTTGAAAAAATTTGTCTGAACCATGAATGGGAGAGACTATTCAAGATGGGTCATTATAGCTCCTCCATGTGTCATGAGGAACACAATGTTTGGTTTTTATGGAATAGTATCATGCAGAGGGTAGAAAAATGCTTAATTAGCTCATTAGCTCTGAATTTATTTTTATCATGTAAACAGTCTTTTGCAGAAGTCATAATTACTTATAGATGCTAATGCTGACTATATTTTAAAAATCTAAAAATTGCTGTCATTGGAGTTGTGTCTTGAAAATATGTTTATCTATCTTAGAGCAAATGCTTTCTAGAATCCTGGAAGGCACTTTAAAAATTTTTTTTGAGGCACTTAAGCTCAACAGCTAATGGAAGATCATGTATTTAAATAATTTACACTTCCATCTGGTTTAAAGAACACCAGGTGGAAGTTGCTGATCGGGATGAGTCTGTTACGTGGAAGGAAATGTTTGCTCAAAATAAATGAAAGGCAAACATTTACATGAGCTCCATCTTTTTGTCTGTGTGGGCAGACTCCTGTTTCCTGCTCTCGTATTCCCTGGGCCTGGATTCTATCTTGTACATTCACTTTGTATTGACGAGGGTCCAGAGGAACACGATTAATGGAGTGACTTCCACTGTTTTATTTTCTTCTTCACAATCTTTTGATCATAAGCAATTATTGTCTCTCTTTCTCATTCTTTCTGCATGCCAACCTGAAATCAAAAGGGGCTGCCCCCTTTCTGTAGGAGAGAGGAAGCTGAGCTTCCTGGATGCAGTTCTGCTAGTTGCTGGGCCAGCTGGCAAATTTTATGCTTCCCACTGAGTGTCACAGTGTGCTGTCAAAGGCTTGGTTTTGTGAGTTGACTTCTGATAGGCACTTACTGTATCTTACCTGTCAACTCCACAGTGGACTTCCTCATTTACAGCATGTGGCTTGCAAGCACAGACCAAACCCTTCTAGCCAAGAAGAGTCCTACAGAGCACATGGCTCCACTTCCCAGCTCTTTTCTGCTCATTGTGCTTGTCAGACATATTCTTCCATGCTTGGTCTCTTTTCTTGGTGCATCTGAGTATCTGTGTGTGTCATTTGGGGGTAGATAAAAGAATCAGAACCATTCCTGCTGTTAACCTTAGAAAGGCAAAAATCAGAGTATCATAAGGAAGAATTACTGGCTATGGAGATTTTTTTCCAGAGTTACACACCAACTCACCTAGCAATTCCTTAACTTACATGGGAGAGCATTAGACAGTTATCACAAACTGAGTCTATCTTGGAAATGCAGCCTTTGTAGTCCATGTATTTCAAGTGTTTCAAGATATCACAGCCTCCCTACTCTACCAGGATTACACTAAAGTTTATCTACCCAGCCTCTAAGACTCCCCAGGGAAATAGATCACAAAATCTGCAGCAGCTTCAAACTCATCTCTACCAGAGCCAAATGAAATACAAATTCCAAATGTTTCAAGTTTTATTCTAGGTTTAGAAATTACACTTTTTTGATTCAGATCTAAATTTGACAGCGTACTCTCTCTCATTGCTAGGAACAAGCCTGGGTAGGGCTGGGGGTGGGAAGAAACTGAGAGTGACCGGGAAGGACCACTTCTTCTGCCAATGGTCACTGTGTGGGCATCTCTGGAGGTGGGGCAGAGGGGCTTTGGTGTACTACAAAAAACATTGGTCATGGGAAGGAAAATTGTCAATGGAATTACTTTAGGGACATTTTCGGTGATCGTAAGACCACTCAGTTTGCAACAGGCAGTAGTCATTTCTGTCATCACTTTTCCTATTTAGCTCTTGGCAGAACATTTGGGTTTGGACCAGAAAGGAGGCTTGGTAGAAGATGTGGGTGTTGAGACAGTGCCTCACTGTGCCTGCTCTCCCTCCCCCCAAGGCTGGCCTAAAAGTCTCAGAGTATGAGGTTGGTGTATTCAAGTGTGGGGAGCTGCATCTCTGTGTTCCCAGCCACCCTCTGAGGGTACCACTCCAAGAGGCACTGTGGGCAGGTGCTTATGCTTCACCAATGTATGGAAAGCATATGGAAGAATCGACTCAGCAAGCTTGGCAAGGACACTGTTTAATATCATCATCATCATGTTGAGCAAGCAGGGCTCATAAGGCGTGCTCAGAAAAATTCATTCATTTTCCCCACTGCTTGTTTTTCTTTAGTCCTTAAGACTAATCTTGCTTTCCTGGTTAGTTCCAGATAACAAAAGATTCTCTGGTTTATCTTAAGTAATAAGTCAATCCAAGTTTAGTAATTAGTATGTCCAAGCTAGAGTAGTATATCAAACACCTGTTTTCACTTATTGGTCATATTTTTTTCTTTAGCTTGGGTGATCCTGCTGCACATAGCTCCACTGCAGAGAGTGAATGGCAGTGGCCCATTTGTTCTCACCTGCCCTGTATGGTGTTCTTCTTCCCTAGCACCAGAGTTGGGGTGATGGTTATGGGAGAGAAGAGAAGATCTCACTCTTGGCATGGGTACTCCCTGGACTTAGAAACTTTGTAAAATGACTTTTCTCTTTTATGACGCTATATAGCCTGAAAGTTTGTGTCCGCTGACCCCACCCAATTCATTTGTTGAAATGCCAACTGCCTGAGGTGATGATTTTGAAGGTGGGACCATTGGTAATTGATTAGGTCATGGGGATGGAGTCCCACTGAATGGGAATAACACCCAATAAAAGAGGCCCAGGAGAGTTTCCTTGCCCCTTCTATCTGGTGAGGACACAGAGAGAAGGTACCATCTATGAACTAGGAGTTGAGGTTTCACCAGGCACCAAATTTGTGGCCTTAATATTGGACTTCCAGACTCTATAACTGTAAGATAACTTTTTATTGTTTATAAGCCACCCATTTTATGGTATTTTGTTATGGCCACCAAAAACGGACTAAGACAGACACTTTCATGATTTAAATTCTATCTTTCTGTCTCTCAGTCTCTTTCTCTGTCTGTCTCCATCTCACACACACCCATTTCTTGGGTTTTCCTACCTGTGAAAGTGTTTCCACTGATCGATTGCACGCATCTCCTTCTATAGCTCTGGGAAACCAGCAGTTCATGTCCTGTTGGGGGTCACCTCACCATCCAGGTGATCACCTGCAGACCCTATACTGGTTGCTCTTATAAGAGGCCCTACCTGGGAGCACTCAGGCATCTTTTCCCCCAACAACTTTTGGGAGCACAGAGAGGCCCTGGCACAGACATCTTTACTTCACTGTTAGAGGAGCTGGCCAGTCCTCTTCCTGTCTGTGAAAATCAGACCACAGTCTCCCCCGACCCTATGCGCCAGACAACACATAACAAGCTCTGAGAGGAATCCAATCAAATCTCTTTCCTCAGACTGAAAAGAAGGGGAAAGCACGAGTTATAACTGCAAGTCCCTTCATCTTGGAGAGGGTTACCATTCACGGCACACTATAGTTCTCCAAAAAGTCCTTTTGTAATCTCTAACTCTTTTTTCAGTGTCTCTATTTCTTTTCAGGCTGGGGCGGGGATAGTTAGCAGAGTATTGAATACCAGTTCTTAAATAGCCCATGCATATTCTGACTGGTGACCTTGCATCTCACTTTGAAATGTGATATTTATTGTCTAGAGTATTCTGATAAAATTAAGGTTGAAATGGTTTATGTAACATCTGGTTATATTAAATCAAAGTATGAGTTTTAAAATGCAGGTTTTGTGTTCATATGGTTGTGTGAATATCTATGCATTCTCAGTTGAAACACTTAAAATTTAGTTTCTGTTCTGCTTTAATTACATGTACATTTCAATGAAGAGCTCACAGAGGAAACAAATTCTTTTTGCCATACAGAAGTTCTTCTATTGCCTGTTTAACTGGACAAAATAGTAAGAAAAACTTTAACATAATTTCTAAGAGGTAAATGGAAGCATATTGACCTCCTCCTCCACAGCATGGGGTTCTCTAAAAGTATGGTATTCTTAAGTAGTGGAATAGAATTTAAAATGGAAGAAGTAAGATCAAAAGCAAAAATATTGTTTAAGCAGCTAATGCTTATTTTGGAGTACCCACACTGCTCCAGATATTATATGCAGTGCTTTATGGAGATTGGCTGTCAGAACCTCAAAACAGCTCTGTGTGTGTGTGTGTGTGTGTGTGTGTGTGTGTGTTTGTGTATGGATGAGAGAGAGAGAGAAAGAGAGTTCACACGTGGGAAGACAGATGATATTGGTATTCTTATCTGATGGAATTTCAGTAAGTACCTAAGGTCATAAGGTCATATGGATTTTTAGGTGATGGAGTTTAGCTATTAATCTGGGAAGTGTAACTTCATAGTTGATTTCCTTAGTAAGATTGAGAGGATAATTAGGGAATTCTAGAATTCTCCATATTACCTCATTTATTAGACTTCACTTAATTTCAGTCATTTCATATAACTTATTTTAAATAATCTTGCCCACCAAAAGTTGTCTTTTTTCTTAGAAAATGGGAGCATCAAGAGGAAGGAACAAGTTTTACAAGAACAGTGTCAAATCATCTTCTATAATTTTTCTTTGCTCCTTTCACTAATTTTTATGAAACTTCCATTTAGTGCATTTCATTCAATGAAAAGTGTCAAGAGACATCAGTCATTTGTGTTCTTTGACTGGTCTTGTTTCTAGTTTCTTGGTAGTCATGGAAGAGCTTCTTTACTTAGCTTGGTATTTATGAACCTGGGTGGGGCCCCTCTTTAGCCATGTCCTGTTAGCTCCCTAAAGGAAGGGAAAGACTAGGTTTGAAACTGACCATGTAGACAATCCAAATGGACCAAAGGCCAGTGTTTTTCTTCATAGTCTCATTGTGGATTAGCTTTGACTTAACCCAGTGCTCCTTCTGGAGGAGGGAAAACACATATTTAAGTCAAGTTATATCTTAACCAGAAGGGTTAAATGATTCTTACAGATTTTGCCCCTAGACAGAAATAAGCAAACTATTCACCCTTTCTACACCCTCCCCCATTCTCAGATGTTCTCAGAATGGGAATAGCATCCCTTTTCCATACACCTCTTTTACTATTCTGAATATCTTTCCTCTGCTCAGAATGCTCAGGAATTTCCTGAAATGCGAATGACTTTAAATTAGACTATAATGGTTTTCCAGGCAATGGAGGCATGTTCCCTTTTCTTCCCTCAATCACTTTAAAATTCAAATTTTATTCTTTCAATGTCTTATGAATCTTATGACTAGTATGAATTAAAAAAAAAAAAAAAGATATCCAGAAAATGAGACCATTTTATTTGTTGTTTAATGTGCAATCCAAGTGAAAAACATGCCGGAGCCAGGACAAAAACTTAGCTCTCCCAGGGACACACGCCTTCCTTGGTTCTTCCTGGGTCAATGCCTGTGCCTTCATTTGTTTTAGCCAATATTTTTTGAGTACTTACTGTGTCCCAGGTGCTGTGCTAGGCACTGGTGTGCTGTGAACAAAATGATGCAAAGTCCCCACGCTTGATTGGGCTCACGTTCTCATGGGTGGAGACAGAAAATGAACTAGTAACATACATACAGAATGTTCCAGACAGTTATGATAAAGACAAATAAAACAGGATGGGAAGATAGAGATGCTGAGGTCGGGGAACGGGGGTTAATTTCAAGTTAGACCTCAGGAAGGCCTGGCTGGGAAGGTGACGTTTGAGCCAAGACTTGCAGAAGAGTAGGAAGTGAGCTTCATGCGGATGGGGAAGGGTGCTGAAAATGCCATGACTTTTAGGACAGCCATTGTCTTGGGGATCCCTTTGGCTTGGTCTTCTGTGGCACTGTATCTCTAGGATCAGGGCAGAACCCAAGTGATCTCTGAAAGTCAGGACAGAGAAGTGAGACTTTCTAGAAAAAAAAAAAGGGGAAAGAAGTCTATTGTGGCAGGCTGGCAGGGGACCTAGGGGCCTACACTTTCTTCCCCAGGGAGATGCCATTCTGTTTCATTCTCAAGTACAGAATCCTGTATCTTCTTGAATTGTCTGTTTATGCAATATTCAGCCATCTGTGAGGTTAGAGGGCTCACTCAGCACCACCCTCCCTTCTGATGCTAATGCGAGTCTGAGGAATTTCTCAAACCATTTGTGGTTTTGATAATTCACCAGAGGAACTCACAGAACTCAGTGAAAGCTCTTATACTCATGGCTATGGTTTATTACAGGGCCTCACAAATAATCTCCCTGAATGTAAGCTGGGGTTAAGTCAAGGGAAGAGAGGTATTGGGTAGAGTCCAGAAGGGTCCCCAAATCCCCAAACTTCACTCTCATGGACAGTGCTACCTACCCCCTCTTATCAACGGTGTGTAACCATACACAGAGTACTGCCCACTAAGTAAGCCCATCCAGCCCAGGTGTCTGGGGGTTTTATTTGGGCTCAATCTGTGTGGCCTTTCTTCAGTGTCCAGTCCTTATAAAAGTCAGGCTGAGGGCTGGGGAGATAGCTCAGTTGGTAGAGTGCTTGCCTCATATGCACAAGGCCCAGGGTCCAATCCCCAGCACCGCAAAAAAAAAAAAAAAAAAAAAAAAAAAAAAAAAAAAAAAGTCAGGCTGATACTTTCAGTCTCCAGTTCCTCTGAAGAGGTGCAGATACCACATGACCCAACATGAGTGGTGCTGGTGTCTCCTGGCAAACAAGATGCTCCTGTTAGGCATGACCTTTGAGGAACCTGGAGATCACCTTTCAGTGGCTAAGGGCAAAGGCCATATGTAGCCTTTGGATAAGGTTCATTTTTACTATAGTTTATTATATACAATCACTTTTTTCCAACATTTTTACTTTTACAACATCATTATTACTATTCATTAACAATGCACAGGATGGCGGAAGAGGTAGAAACAGAACTGGGGGCTTCACATCTGCACACGAGCGACCCTCATATTTTACATGTGCATCAAAAATGTCTTTACTACTGGATTTATAGCAGATGCTTTTAAATAACATTCTTTTGATTTTCTTTTGTCCCTTTTAGTGGGAAGGAGGGAAAATGGGAAAAAATATGTATATATTCTGTACAAAATCATTGAAGGTAAGTAAACTAATAGCACATAGATTTAAATGTTTACTGGTTTGTGTCAGTGTCTGGGTATACAATGAATAATTCATATCAAACTAGTAGAATGTAACATTTACATAAAATAATACTTTGCAAATTTATGGTAAGTACTAATTACTTGCCTTATTTGCCATGACTATGATATTAAATATTCATAAAAATGTGATTATTTCTTTGATTTGGCAGGCATTTAGATTTCTCTACAGCTTTTCACACTGCTAATTTTAATCCAGTAAATTATCTGGAAGAAAACAGTATGCAGCCTAAAAACTGTTCAAAATTCACTCCAACATTGAGCACATTATGGACGTAATGATCCATTACAACCAAACTTCAAGAAGGGCTTACAAGAAAACTGAGAATTAAACAAAGAAATATGGAGGCTATCATCATGATTTATCAGATATGTTTATTAGATTTTTTTTTTTACACATATTGCGGTCAACCTTTAGAAGTACTGTTCTGATACATAATAAATGCACTTTGAGGTGTTTTGCTCCTGCCAGGGACCAGTTTAAGAGAATTTACCAGGACTGTGCCAGTGTTCATTTCCCAGCTTGATGTTCAGGGAGATTATTTGTGAAGTCCATTAATGTGAGAATCTGAACTGTGGGTTCTAGAAATGTGCTCTTCATGGGACGAGGGGAGGGAAAGGCCCTATTCCTTCATCCTTAGTGTTCCTGGGGAAGCTTGAGGTTCTGAGGGCCACTGCATAAGGTTCACATCAGAGGAGATCTGACCTCTGCATGACCAGAACATTTTATATCCTGTTAACTTATAGTGATTCTCCTAACAATTTACCTGCTTATTTTTGTTCAATTAGCACAAAATCAAACTCTTAATGTATGCAACATTCTCCCATCCAAAATTTCAGAGGAGAAAAGAACCTAAGATGAACAGAGAGGTGGCAGGAGAAAGGGGCAAGTTCATTAAGCATGGGCTTGGTTGTCAGAAAATGGTTGGAGAGGGATTGTGGGGAGAAATTGAACACATGTGTCTTGTTTACACCAATGCTTCCATCACTGAATCCCTATAAGACACAAAGGGATTATACAACATGGGGATCCTTTGAATGCTAGCATTCAGCAGGGTGAGCTTCACAAATTAATATCTAGACCTAATGCCAGAAAGAAATCCCAAACTTATTTCTGCCGGTCTGTTTATGAAAGGCTTTGAATCAGGTCAGGGCTATCTACTGAATAACAAAGCAATTTACGATTGTAGAGTACTCTCTTTAGAATATAAACTCAAACTTCACAAGCTTATGATCCAAGATTGATAGAAGAGGGTAGGTGGTATGATGCGTATGTGAGGGCCCTTCTTCACAACCTTAGGGAAAATGTCAAATGAAAATTAGGCCCGAAAATTTAAAGCAACCTAACAAAAACAGACAAAGTTGTAAATAAGATTCTCTTTGGTGGTCAACAGAACCTGGAAACCAGGTTATATTGCAAACCAGGTTATATTGAAAAGGAGGCTCAACAGGGTCTGCTGAACGAAGACGCTGGGTTTGCCTGCCATACCAGGGAGATAACAGCATGGTGTTAGATTAGGAATAGGCAATTACTAGGATCACTGCTTCATGCAGGCTGTGGCATTGGATTCCTTACTCTCTCTGCCTTGTTTTCCTCCTCTCTGAACTGAGGAAGAGATAGTGTTTACTTCATAGGATTGATAGGAGGATATACTGTCAGTACTCTAAAAAGGTGTTTAGCAGCATCTGGCATGCAGTAAATGCTAAATAAATTTTGGCTACGATTGTGACTATTATACATAGGAAGCTAAAACAAAACAAAACAAAACAAAAAAACAAAACAAAACAAAACAAAAAAACAGTTAGTGGACTGTCTGTTCATGTAAAGAAGAATTTGAGATAGTTGATATTTTCCAGAAATGAATTGACCCCCTTGCATGGTTTTGTGTTAATATAGAACCACTGGTTAAGACCAGTGACTGCCTCTCTGGGGTCACTTAACTGGGTCTTAGGTTTAAGCAAGAGTGAGTAAAGCGAACATTTCAATATTAGGTTCTCTGTTCCTGAACACTTCTGATTATAGTTACTCTGGATACAGTCTAGATGAGAGTTCCTAATCAGGAATCCATGGGAAATGGAGTCTAGGCCTGTTGTTCACAGATCCTTTAAGGAATCTATGAGCACCTAGAAATTGTATGTTTATACATTTTTTTCAGAGAAGATTCATAACTTTTATTAGACTATCGAGAGGTTTATGAATTCACAATTACACAATAACCAGTCTAGTTTATGCAGGTTCCTCCTAATGAGATGGGTCTAGACCCAAGTGAGGCCTGGCTTGAGATTAGGAGAGCCCTTTTTTAAATATCTGCCTTTTTTTTTTTTTTTTTTTTGGTATTTGAAGGTCATCTACATGTGAAGTTTTCTTTGCTTCACATGGAATTTGTACCCAACTGAAGTTATTGGTTGTTCCCCTAAATGCTGCTATTTAGCTATAGATCCCTCATTTTTCCTTGCATAATTGTTATTTGAACTTCAAGTGACAGTTTGTGCATTTATAACAAATGCTATAATCATGCTGTTTAACTGTGTTAGATTTTACCCATAAGTTGACTATATTGAAATAATTTTGAATCTTGATTCTGTCATTTTATGATAATCTCAATTTCCTTTCAATAAATTTGATAATCATTTAAGTAAATGTGGAAAATCCTGTGTCCATTTAAAAAATTCTTTTTCTTTACAAAAATAAAAAGATGCTTGAGCTTAATAAACTTCCTCAGCATAAAACCTCACAACCATCTTTCTGGCCAAATAGGAATGATAACTGTACAGATCAATTTTATCAGAATCTTTGGTTGTAATGTTAACCTGACAAATCAGAGAAAACCAAGAACAGGTTAGAATATATTATGCTTTTTTTAAGTCAAAGTCTTCTTGTGTCATTGTTTTGAAAATTAACAACGATCCATATGATTTGCCTAAATTGAGGGTTATAAAAAAATAACACAAAGACATTGTAGTAGAGTGTGAAGCTATTCTGACCCAATTTTTACTTCCCTAACAAACCCATACAAAGTCCTCAGAAAAATCTGCTGCAAGATGGCACAGTATAAAATAACTATGTATAAGTTAGTCCTTTCCCAGCCCCCTTCCTACTCCCCACCTTTGGTGTAGTCACATCGCTTAAAATGAAAACAAATGTAAATGGGTGCTTGCTTGCTCTCTCTGAAGGCTATGCACCAAGTACTGAATTGCTTTTCCAAGCTCTGACCCAACCTTCTCCTGTGCCTGCTTACTAGTTTTGAAAAACAAGAGGCAAAGCTGCCTTGAAATCAACAGTTCGCTTTGATGGATCCTCTCCAGTTCCTGGTACTAATCATAGCACTGGAGCCCGCGCTTTCAGAAAAGCAGAACGCTCATGCTTCAAAGGAAGAAAAAAAAAAACCTAAAAAAATCTTTTCTACCAAAAAAACCCTGCAAAATAATTTTCATTCTCCTTTCCATTAGTTTGTTCCCAGAAAACTTATTATTGTGATTTTTATCCTGACAAAGGTTTGTGTGTTAACTGTGAGCATCTTGTTACTGTGAGCACTGGGGTGCAGGAGGGAAGTTTGTGACGAAAGCCAAAGGAAAATGGTAGACACAGGAGGTCAGAGCAGTTCACAGGGGCTGTTAGCAGCTGTGGGCACCATCTGACTGATCCACGCTCGTCCTCGGAGCCGCCTCGACAATATGCGGAGCTTACGAGAGATCCAGGCCCTGCTGCCGAATGTCATTTCCCATAAAGGAACTGGCTGACTTGGCACTGAACTGTCCTGGGCAAATGTGCCTAGTGGACCAAGTCATTTACCCAAAGTCTCTAAAAGAAACACAAAGGGGGGAGGAGATGGTTTCTTTTGTTAACTTGGAGATAACATTGTTTGCCTATGTTAATTTAAAAGGAGGACCCAAAGCATCAGACATCTGGTTTTTAAAAGTCAAATCTGTGCCCTCTACTTGGAGTTTCTCATTTAATTATATAATTAAAAGCATCAACAATGAAAACTTGGAGGAATCAGCTAGCCATGTTTTTTTTATTGCAGGGACTCTCACCCCACCTGAGGTCAAATAGATCCTGGATTGTTTTTGAAATATTCAACTCTGGTTTTGCAGATGGTGGGGTTGATCGATGCTGCCATTCTTTTTTCGAATTTAACAAGGCCAGATGAAGAGAGGTCAGCTCTCTGGAGTCTGGGATAGTTTTTCTGACAGTATTGAGAGTATTACACTCTGAGCTGCTCTACATAGTCTAGAAGGAGTGGGTGTAGTATTTATTGTAGCCTGTCTGCACATTGTGTAGGCTTTTAACTGTGGATTGTAGGGTTCTGCTCTGAAATGTCACTGCACTGTCCTGTCATTTCTTAGCTACTGGGAAAGATAATGCAAAGACATTAAAGAAAAAATGGCCATCAGTCCATTGATACCCCTGAGCACTTTTTCATTTCAGGAAGAAGGAACTCAAGTAAATAGCATGGGGCAGATAGATGCACCATTTGCCTAGTGTCATATGTCAAGGAGATGAATTCAGTGAGTCTGGGAAATAGGTATAGACTCCGGGTGCATTCGTTTACCAAGGCAACCATAACAAAGCACCAAAAAAACTAGATGACTTTAAATGTTAGGTTTATTAGCTCACAATTCTGGAGTTTGAAAGTACAAAATCTAGGTGTTTCCAGGACCAGGCTCCCTCTGCAGCCTACAAAAGAGGATCTTCCCTTGCCTCTTCCAACTTTTGGGATCCTTAGATATCCCTGACTTGTGGCAGCGTAATTCCAGTCTCTGCTTCTGTGCTAACTGGCTTTCTACCCTGGGCCTCTGTGTCTCCATATGGCTGTCCTTCTTCTCTGTGTCTCTTTTCTCTTATAAGGACATCAATCGTGTTAGATTAAGATCCTGTATCACCACAGTATGATGTCATCTTAACTGACTGCATCAGAAAGGAGTCTATTTTCAAATAAGGTCACATTCTAAGGTACTGGGGGCAGATGTACAAGGTCAACATATCTTTTGGAGGAAACATAATTGAACCTATAACTCACAGTATAAAACAAATTGGGGTAGACTGAAGGGGAATTGAGGAATGAATCTAGAGAAATCGAATTGTTACCTGTTCATTTCATGTTGAGTTTAAAGTTGGTTAGGAATTTGGAAGAAGATAGGGTAGGGTAGGCCATGGGAATTACTATGATTTGAATGTGTTGGAAATTCAATCTCCATTGCAACTGTGTTGGAAGATGGGGCTGAATGGGAGGTGATTAGGTGAAGAGAACAGAGTGAATGGATTAATGTTATTGTGGGTTTGGGCTCATTGAGAATGGTTTCCTTATAAAAGGACAAGTGCACCACTTCCCCTCTCTCTCCTTTTCTCTCTTTGTGTCTTTTTCTTTCAGTCTCCTTTTACCCTTCTGCCCTCTTCAATGGGATGACACAATAAGAAGGTCTTTACAAGATGCAGGCACCTTGATCCACCCCTGGAACTGTGGGCCAATACATTTCTGTTCATTATAAGTTCTCCAGCCTGTGGCATTTTTTTATCAGAGCACAAAGAGAATCAAGACAGGTGCTGCTGTGTGATTTTGCCAGTACCAACTACAGGTAGGAGTTCAGCACTTAGAGATTAGGAACTATATAGAGATATGGTATCAGAATTAGCAAGCTCTATAAACAAAGGCCATACCAAGGCAAAATCTGTCCCCATGGATTGTCTTTGGATTGATGAGTTGCACTCTTTGTGAGGGCATTCTGTCACAGAAGCAAAGTGTCTTTGTGATTCTTGTCATGTAGTTTTAGAGGTTGCAAAGCCTGTTTTCAGTCAACAAATAAGTGTAAAGCACCTACTTAGTGTTAAGTTCTACATTTTGAAAATGCCTAAGTAATATGAGATGTTTACACATGATCATAGAAATTAAACTAGGATGATTTGGGAATCAGGTATTGATTATTTGGAGTTCGGATTTCATTCAAAGTCTCATTTTATGATTATTTGTATATTTTATTCTGTGGCCCTTTGAGAAGAACCTCTTTGAGAAGGGTCCTTTGAAAAGTAGACAACTTTAAGAAGTGATACTACTAGTCTTATTCTCAGTTTATTAGTAGATAAAAAATAATCTTATTACAAAGTACAATTTATTGATTGTTTTGCCCTAGGAACCTCTTTTCTTGGATGCCACAGGTAAAAGGAACAACTCAATCACCTTATCTCAAACCAAACCAAACCAGACAATTAACTTTAAATGAGAAGGAGATGCAGTAGGAGATATCATACTCTTGTGTTTCAAAACTGTACCACTCAGGTCTGGGACATCCTTCTTTATGTTCTTGGTCCCCAGAGATGAACCACATGGGAGGGCACTGTTGTCACCTGCTTGCAGTCATAGAGTAGAGTAGAGTGTGCTAGGATTAAGACCTCCCTTTGTCTTATAAGGAGTAGTGATTTTGGGGACTGTGCAAATAGTGTAAGCTACCTAGGTGCCAACTATGTGCCAGGCACTTTAGAAAATAGTCATTTTTATGAATTTTTTCAGTTAGTAAATCTAGGCACTTTCATATGCTATCTCTTTTTATAAAACCCATGTAAAGTATTATTCCCATTTTCCAATGGAGGAAACTGAAACTCAGAAAAATCAAATGATTTTCCAAGGGTAATACAAATGATAGTTGCTAGAGTTGGGTATTGCACAATTGCCAGCAGTAGGTAGAAATAATGGCAATCATTTTGAATTATTGGAGCAGAAGCACCTTGTTAGTGAACATGAGAGATAAAATTGGAAGTGTGTGGGCAATTGATGGAGGATTCTGAATGTAAGCCTGAAGATTATATCTACTACAGTGACATTACCAAGCAACTGCAGATTTTGAGCAGCTGGGTGAAGTGATGAAAACAATATTGAAGAAGAGGAATCCAACATTTGTGAGAGGAGAAAATAGAGGCAGGGAAACCAGCCAGAAGGTTTTTACAGTAATTGAGGCATACGTTGCATCGGGCCTTATGTGTGTGGGGGCTGTGGAAGGGGAAAAAAAGGAAGCTTGTTTGTTTGTATATACTCTGTCTTATTCCAAAGAAGGCTTTCAGGTAGTCTGTAAGAATCTAAGAAACAGAAGAATAACCCAAAAGAGTGGCAAGAGAAAAAAATAAAAAAAAAAACATGGGAGTATTAAAATAGAACCAATGCTTTTCTAATGTGGCAGGGTCCCCCTCACACACAATGTAATTCAATAAGGGAAAAAATCTATACATTCTAGGGACACATTTCTCCTCATGTGGGTTAAGGTAGGGATAAATTTTAATGTATAATGCGTAATCTATGTATATATGTATATATATATATATGTATAATCTTTAGGCAATCCAAACCTCGCACAATTTTTGATAGATGTTTCATGATGATATGTTTATGTTTCAGAAGTTACATGCTGTGGTAACTTGCTTGCTCTGAATGAAAACCAGAAACACATTCCTGTTTAGTTAAGCTGGCTAGGAGTGATGTCAAATGAAAAGCCCAACAAGGACGTATGCCTGACTAGACCATTATCGCTCTGCTCACAGGGGAGTCAAGAACACTCTTGGGAGGAACGAAGATTCTCATTAGGAAAAAGTATTAATGCATAACAATTGATGATCATGGACTCCAAGTTCAGCCTCATATAACCTGATGATTTTAGAAAAATTCGAGGTAAGTATAACTAATGTTACTTATATAAATATTCACATATACTATAGAATTTGAGTTTTATGTAAAACTCCTCATTTGTTGCCCTTCCAATTGACTGTGATATACATATTAGGAGTGAGCTAACATTCCATATGGTATAAGGCAGGGATGAACTGAATGGTAATGGACAATGAATTGGCAGGTTTGGAGAGATATGAAAAGAGATGAGAATGAGACTTCATCTTTGGTCTATTCATGTCATATAGTCTCAGCGGGTTCTTGTTTTTAAAAGATCATTTTGTGTTATTGGTACCTTATAATTATACAAAATAGTAGTATTCATTGTGATATATTCATATATACACATTATATGGTTCAGTTAATTTAATGGTCTGTTACCTCCCCTTTTCCTTCCCTCCTCCTTCTCCCCTTCCAGTCCTCTACTGCTCTCCCTTCTTTTTTTTTTCCCAGAAAAATCCCTACCCCCACTATCTTCTACATATGAGAGAAAACTTACCAACCTTAACTTTCTGTGCCTGACTTATTTCACTTAGCATGATGTTCTCAAGTTTCATCTGTTTCCCTGAAAATGAAATTTGTCCTTTATTGCTGCATGAAATTCCATGATAAGTGTTTATCACATTTTCTTTATCCATTCATCCATTGACAGGATGGTTCCATAACTTGACTATTGTGAATTGTTACTGCTATAAACATGGGCATGTGTGTATCTTTATAGTGTATTGACTTTAGTTCTGGATAAATTCCAAGTAGTGGTTTAATTGGGTGATATGGTGGCTCCATTCCTAGGAAACTAGTTTTTGCGGAAACTCCATATTGATTTCTATGGTGATAGTACTAATTTACAATTCTACCAACAGTTCCTTTTGTTGTACTAATTTATAGTTCTACCAACAGTTCCTTTTGCCCTACTTCCTAATCACCATTTTATTATTATTTGTATTCTTGATTCTTGCCATTCTAACTGGAGGGAGACTTTATCTCCTAGAGTCTCAGTGTTGAAGTCTCAGTTTTCATTTGCATTTCCCTATTAGTGGGTTCTTAGTTACAGACCACAGAAGTCACACTAGTTAGTTAAAGTGAAAAAGGGATTTGTTAAAGGAAATTTTTTTAAAAAGTATTTTTATTGTTGATGAACATTTATTTATTTATTTGTATGTGGTGCTAAGAATCAAACCCAGTGCCTCACGCATGCCAGTCAAGTACTCCCCCATTGAGCCACAACCCCAGCCCCTGCTAAAGGAAATTTTGACTAATACTCTCAGTAAAAAATATATTTTGTACTGTGGCTTTTACATATACTTGTATACTTACATATTTTAATACATAAATGAAATAAAATTTCCATATCCCTATTCTGTAAGATATAAACATTTGTTTCTATTCTATTTCATTTTAAAAATAACTTTTTTGTGACTCTCTAAATTGACTTTGTAGTCAGTGGTATGAATAGTATTTTAAAAGTACTTTGATAAACGTTGTTGAGCCCTGAAATTTCTTGAATGGCAAGAGTTGGACTTGGAAATTATGCAGACAATCACAAGAACAAAAATGCACCATGGCTCAGCCAGAACATCTGTGTCTCAACCACTGGAGCTCACATCTTTGATATTGGGCCTTCAGAACTAGGAATTTCACCATGATGTTCTACAGAGGTTGCCACCCTCATCAGAAAATGGATTCTGCCACAGCCTGCCCTCATTGGATTGATCCAATGGAAGGCACCCCTTAATTTGTGTCATGAAGCATCAGTCAAGTGCAGAAAATGCATCAACTGCCTTCTACTGTGAGAAGGAAAGGATCACCTGGTGGGAATTCCCCCAAACATGAAGAGCCTGTTTTAGAGATGTTAAAAAAATGACAAATACTCACTCCATCTCAGATAAATGATGGATTCTACCGAAAAAAGTAGAGAAAATAACTCAGGTTGGTATGTTAAGTGCTGATGTTCTTTAAAAAAGTTGTGATAGGCTGATATATTGCTGGTAGAAATTGGTGCAACCACTATGGAAAGCAGTATGGAGATTTCTCAGAAAACTTGCAATGGAATCACCATTTGACCCAGCTATCCCACTCCTCAGTTTATACCCAGAGGACTTAAAATCAACATACTACAGTGACACAGTCACATCAATGTTTATAGCAGCTCAATTCACAATAACTAAACTATGGAACCAAGCTAAGTGCCCTTTGACAAATGAATGGATAAAGAAAATGTATATATACAAAATGGAATATTACTCAGGCTTAAAGAAGAATGATATTATGGCATTTATGATAAGTGGATGGAGCTGGAGAATATTTTGCTAAGTGAAATAAGCCAGTCCCAAAGAACCAAAGGCTGAATGTTTTCTCTGATATGTGGATGCTAATTCACAATAAGGGGTGGGGGCTAGGGAAGAATAGAGGTACTTTGGATTAGACAGAGGAGAGTGAAAGGAGGAGAGGGAGTATGGAGGTAGAAAGGAGAGTGAAATGAATTGAACATTACTACCCTATGTGCATATATGATTACATGACTGTGTAACTCTACATCATGTACAACCAGAAGAATGAGAAGTTATACTCCATTTATGTATGATGTGTCAAAATACATTCTACTGTTGTGCATAACTAATTAGAACAAATTAAAAATTTGTGATAGACTAGGTATAACATAAAATTTACCATGTTAACCATTTTTAATTTCATAGTTCTGTGGCATTAAGTATATCTGCTTTGCATCCATCACCACCGTCTGTCTCCAGAACTTTTTAGTCTTCTCCAACTGAAACTTTGTGCCCCATAAACACTAACTCTCCATTTGTCACCCCCAACCCTGCCAACCACTCATGTCTATGAATTTGATTCATATAAATGGAATCATACAATATTTGTCCTTTGGAGCCCTTGGCTTTCTTAATTATTATAAAATTGTGCAGAAGAGTAAAGATGCAGAGCAGCAGGTATTAAATGCCAAGAGTCCTAGGGACTAGCCTCACTGGACCAGGGATCATAAGCAATACTCATGCTAGTTTTGAAAAGAGAATTCTTTTGAGAAGCAGTATCACAGTCTCACACAATGACATTTAACAGAGACAATTTCACATTTCTGACGGGGCCAATGGATAGAGATCATACAAGAGACCTTCAGATTGTGTTTATATTTCAGGCTGACAAAGGCCCTGATTACCTCTAGCACTGTGATGTGAAGATTTTTTATTAGACCCAAATTCCAGATGATTATGAAGAAACTCAAATAGTTAATCATAGTTGGCAATGGGGAGATGAGGAAGGATTGCAGACACATTTTCTTTCTCTTAGACACGGGCATTACAGCATTCAGATTGCTCTTAACAAGTGTGCTTCTGGCAAAAGCTGTCAATTACGGTAATAAACTGGATGACTGGAAGCTGAGAGAATATAGATATGACCTTTGTGGTTCTAATTAGCATCACTGCTGTGCACAACACCCCGAAGACAGAATAAGTGACTTAACTGGGACATAATTGTTCATGATTAAAGTATTGATGATGCATTGTTTGTGTTTATGCCCATTTGATCTGGTGGTGCTGTGGAGGGGAATGTCCCAGTTAAAGAGGGCTACGAGCATTTTATCCTATTTAGAATTGGTTGAGCACTCATTCATAGTACTTAGGTTATGTCCTTATTAAGTCAATTGTTCAATAGGAGAGACATAGTTTCATGGCTTGAATGATTACATCTTTTCTTTTTTATAACTAAATGTTGATTGTGTTAAAAAATAAAGAGAAAGTGAAGAATGATAATATAGATGCTACATAGGTCAAAAATAATCTTAAAGTCAACTCTGGTTGAGAGTTTTGAGATGTGTGGTCATTGTTAAATATTGCCAGTTAAATATGCTAAAGAAGAACACACACATCTGCTGACTATCTCACTTCAAATTCATGACCATTCAGTCCTTGGTCTTACTCTGAGATCCTACTGGCACTTCTCTTGTTGGTTCACTCTCTTGATGCTTTCGTGATTATTTCACACCTTCTCTTTTCCAGTTGAATGTCCAATATCACCTCTCCCTTCTTCACTCTCAACTGATAACCTTCCACTTTATACTTTACTGAGAAAGCAGAGACAATCTGAAGAGAACTTCCATACATTTCTGCTCTCACATCTGCCAACTTAATTGCATCTGTGCTCACATTCTCTCTCTTTCTGTCCTATATTGGTAAAAGGACCATCAATGCTTTAAAAAAATTAGTGCGTTATAGTTCTACTTAATAACAGTGGAGTTCATTTTGACATATTCTTAAATGCCTGTAATGTAGTGTTCTCCATTTCAATCCCCAGACTAATCCCTTTCCTTTTCCTTCTCCCTTCTCCTGATCCCCTTCCTCTACTCTATTGATCTTCCTTTTATTTAGTTTTTATTTGGTGAAATTAGTTATGCGTAAAATTGGAATGCATTGTGATATACATGCACATAACATAATTTGGTCAACTTCATTCCTCAGTTCTTCCCTGTAGCCACACATTTTTAATGCACTGGGTCCCATCCCCATCTAGTTTACTAAAACACATACTTTTATCATAAGCCTTTTTTCTTTTGCATTTAATTTTCCCCCTCACTTTTATACTATTATAACCCCCATCTGGAAAAACAGCAGCACACTCTTGACATTACATCCACTGTGGATACTGCCTTATGTTTCTGCTTTCTTTTTAGACTAAATACTTTACCTATGGGTTGTATTTCCTTCTCCATTTTCTTCCCTCTCATATCTCTTGAATTCTCTCTAGTTTTGTCTATTGTTTTGACCATTCCGATGCAATGCTTTTATTGTGTTGTACTGTCCAATCCAGGAACAGGTTTTCATCTTATTTAGTTGCTCTGCAATGTGGGATGTATGCAGTTGATGGCTCTCTTCTTGAAAAACTTTTCTCACGTGACCTCTGGGGTACTCTTGATTTTCTCCTAACTCACTGGTGTCTTCTCACTCTGCTTGCTTGTTTCTCCCCATCCATCTTACTTCATTTGTTAATACTTCTTTTATTTCTCATCTCTATTTTATCCCTAGATCAGTGATTCTCAAACTCATTGGTGTTAGGCCTCTATAGACTTCTAAGAATTAGTAATGATCTTGAAGAAGAATTGCCTATATGAGTTGTATCTATTGATGATTATTGTATTTGAAGTTGAAACTGAAAAACATTTATTAACTTTTTTAAAGTGACAGTAATTAATCCATTATGCATTAACATAAAGAACATATTTTATTAGAAATAATTATATTTTCTAGAACAAAAACAATCAGTTGAAAAATTTAGTTGAAAAGAGTGGCACAGTTTTATATATTTGCAGATCTCTTTAATGTCTGAGTTAGTAGAGGACAGCTCATATCTGCCTCTAAATTCAAGTTGTTGCAATAACTTATCACATGTAGACCCTGGAAAACCCTGTACAGTTGTGACAGAATGCAAGAAAAAAGGCAAATATTATCATAGTAGTATTATAAAAATAGTGTTGACTATCCGAATCTCCTGAAAGGACCTTGGAGATCCACAGAGGTCCCAGATCATGTACAGGTTTGTCTCACATGCTCTCCTCTGTGTCCTTAAATACTGTCTGTATGCTGGTGACTCCTAAGGTTTACAACTCAGCCCAGATGATTTCTCTGAATGCCAGACTCAAATGTGATTATCTATTTAGCATCTCTAATAGATTTTTAGCATACCTATTACAAGAAATAGATAAACTTAAAATGTCCCTACCTGAACTCAATGTGCCCTCACATACTTGATCATCATATAGTTTCCTGTATCAATAAATGACTTCCAGGTGTTTGAACCAAAAAAAAAAAAAAAAGTTGTTCTTAAATTCCTTTTATATTCTACATCAAGTAGTTTAGCAATTTCTGTGAGTTTACCTTGGAACTATTTTCCAAGTCTAACTTCTCATGATGCTTATTACCTACCACCTACCCTACTCAAAGCCATCAAATCTCTCGCCAAGATTACTGCAACCAACTCCTAACCACCTTTTGCTTCTGCTCCTATGTTTTTATCATAAATCCCTCCTTATCCAGTCTCTTATACATAGAAAGCCCAAGGGATTATTCTGCAATTTGAATTAAATGCTTCCAATAGCTTTCCATCTGAATCAAAGTAAAATCCAAAGCCTTTGCTGTGGTCCAGAGGACCTCGCTTGCTGCTCTTCATCTCCTACAACAGGAGGATCCTCTTTGCTCAACTTTATCCACATCAAGCATTCTCCTGCCTCAGGGTCTTTGAACTCAATTTTTTTTTTTTTTTTTTTTTTTTTGCCAAAGATTCTTTTCCCTAACCTGTATGTATGGCTCAATCCCTTGCTTCCTTAAGGTCCTGCTCAGATATCACCTTTCAAGAGTGATTGGTCTTGGCTTCTCTACTTGCCCATGGTTACTCTGTCTCCTTTTATTGCTTTATTATTCCTTTTTATCACTTATCACCACTTGGTAAATTATCCACTTATTTGTTTGTTGGCTCTCCCTCTTCCCAGGAGTATGTAAGCTTGAGGGTAGGGACTTTCTGTTTTGTTTAGTTCTCTGTCTCCAGTGCCTGATTTATTGTTGGTACTTGTGCATCAGGGGCAAATGGCCAAGCAGCACATGCACCAGGCCTGCTAGAGCAGTGTTTATGGGGAAAGCTCACAGAGACAGGAGCAATAACAGGTCCCATGTCACTCATTGCATTACAGGGCATTGCACAGAGATCTAGCAAGTACAGATGTTAGACTCCAGGAGAGGGTCCCTGACCCTTAGGCTATGGGCCTTTTAAGCTGCATGATTAGATGAGCATCATCCCCTTCCCTGGATACAAAAACATTAAAGAGTGGCAGAACCTTGGCTGCAGTCCTGTCCTGACAGCTTGGTTTTGTGTTTGGGGTAACATCAGTCCTTTTCCCTGCTCAGATGAGGGGCTGCAATTTTCTGCTATGACAAGGCAATGGCACAATTTACCACATAAGACTCCAATATTACAAATTCAGGACTCATACCTATGACAGTATGGGAGGCTGTTGTCCAAGGCTGTGTTTGACCAAGAAGTCATTGTCTTTTAGTACTGGGCCATGGCCAGTAGTCACTAAACTTTGTTGAAGGGCAACTCCTTTTCTGGTCATCCAGACTTCAGGGCAATCACCAGTACCCATCGGCACTCATTAAATATTTATTGAAGTAATTAATACCTCTGTGAATGTGTGTGTGTGTGTGTGTGTGTGTGTGTGTGTGCACTATAAGCATTTTCCAACCTGTGACCATGCTTTATGACTGATTTCATAAAGCAAGAAGTAGCAATGTTGGAAATGTTTGAGGTTCATGATGAAGGGTCTTTTATAGTTCCATTTAATTTTCAAGGAATATACTATGTTAGATAGACACCATTTCAGGGAAATACAGTAAAATATTTTTCTTTATGCCAATGTAGAGGGCTGGATTCTCTAATGCAAAAGCTATTGATATCTCCAAATTATGTATTATCACCCTCCATTGGTATTAGAGTAATAAGTACCACAGAGGTAGAATAAAATCTTTGTTTAAAAATAATGTTCTAAATAATAGTATAGGTATATTTTTAAATAAACTTCTATATTTAGTACATGATTTAAATAATCTTGGAGGACTACTTAGGACTAAAAGTTTAATTATAATTTAAAACTTTTTTCCAGTAAGAAAGCATTTTTGAGTACCATATACTTGTAATATTGGGAAGTTATCTATTTATAATTTCTATATTAGTTTTTTTTTTAGGTAAACTATATTTTACCCGGTGAACTATCTTTTTTATTATTGGGCACATTCAAAATTCATCATGTCAGCATAATGGAGTGGCAATCCCAAAGAAAAGAAAATTCAAGAATCTGTGCATTACAAAACAAACTTTCATCTTGATGATTAATTTTATGTGTCAACTTGAATAGGCTCAGGGATACCCAGATTGCAGGCAGAACATGGCAGAACATTATTTCTAGGTGTGTCTGTGCTGGTATTTCTATGAGAGATGAACAGTTGAATAAATAGACTGAGTCAATGTGGACAGACATCATTCAATCTATCAAAGACCCAAATGGAACAAAAAGGTAGAAGAGGGAAATTTCTTTCTTCTTAAATGGGTACATTCATTTTCTCTTGCCCAAGACATGGAACTCCTCATTCTCAGGTCTCTGGACTCTGGGACTGCCTCTACTTTCTCCACCCTGGATTTGGGAATTATACCATCAGCTCTCACGGTCCTCAGCTCTTCAGTGTTGGACTGAATTATATAATAGCCTCTTCTGGTTTTCCCAGACTTGACACAGCACATTGTGGGCCTTCTCAGCCTCTACCATAGTATAAGCCAATTTTGATAATAAATCTCTCCCTCACTCTATATTGATTCAGTTTCTCTGGAGGACCCTCAGAACTAAACATCATGAGTCTTACTGCTTTCTAGTCAACTCCTTTGCAACTCTATAATTTTTCTTGTGTCTGTAGGTTCCCTGAGAACCATCAACCATCTCTTAATTGTCAAGGTCAATGATGTGCCTTTATATTTTATCTTTCCCAGATCACTGTAGCATTTTATGGTCTGACCACCTTCTCTTTCCTTCATCTCTCACCACTTGTTCTAACACACCCCTGTTTTCATTCTTTTCCCAATCCATTTCCATTTTCCTTGTTTGATTCCTTTCTTCCTCTAGTCAACTAAATTAAGGAGTTCCCTAAAATTCTGACCTTGGGCATCTCACCTCCAACCTTTTTGCTTGATACATATAGGCACCATCATTAACATCTGGGTTGTTATGAATCTTTCTTTTTAACCTTTATTTTAATCCTGTGCCCTGAAACTCCCAAGGATCTGTTTAATGTTTTTGATTTGTACCTTCTTGTTTCCAAAAATAATTATTAATCCTCTTATCCCCAAACTTTTCAAGGAGACTTCCCTTTTTCTCTGTAAAATCAAACCTACAAAATAATTTCTGACTTATTCTCTTTTATTTCTTTGCATTCCAATTCTTTGTGATTTTTTCCTCTGTAATTAATCATAGTTAAGTTTAGCTGGAGTCAGATCATCATTGTACATAAAATTCAATGTGAATTCCTTTCTCGGGTCTTCATTGTATATCACAACCACAGGCTCAATTTGCCTTTCCAAACTATTTCTCATGACTTTCCTGCATACACCTATGCTACTCCTCAGCCATCCTCAGTGGTTCTTCTCAGGTTTTCCTGAGTTTCACATGATTTCTGCACTCTCCTCTCCATGCTGAGAACCTAACTGTCCTTCATATTGCACTTCAGATACCATCTTCTGCATTTTTTTTCAATTGGATGTGATTTCATCCGTTTAGAAGCCCTAAAGCACTTTATTTATGTTTTTTAATGCAACTTTCTTTTTCTATGTTCTGTTAGGAAATGTGCATATTTACCCTATTTATTTCATTTTACACATTGATGTAAAGGATATTTATTGAGTACCTATTTGTACCAGGCAACGAACTTGACCTGGGATTCTACTATGAATTGGAGATTCTACTGTGAATGATACAAATCCCCTATCTTCACAGAATTTAACATTATAGTTGTAATGTTAATTTCTGAAGTCATCTCTTACAGTAAGATTTCTGAACTTTGACACTATTGACAGTTTGGGCTGGATAATTCTTTTGTTTGGATAGATTATTCTTGTGTATTTTAGTATGCTTAGTGGCATCACTCACTGATGTGGCAACCCAAAATATTTTTGGACATGTCCCCTAGGGAAATATTCACCCCTGATAGAGATCCACTGCTCCATGTATGTCACAATTCTTTTATATAGATTGTCAATAATCATGAATTGAATTAAATTGAAATAATACTGTTGTCTTGCACTAGACGAACCCACTACCAGATACTATAACAGTAACAGAGAACACAAAATAAGGTATGGGTTTCAGAAACATATTGGCCTTTCTCTTTACTTGCTAAGGTTTTGAACTGGTAGCAAGTATAGTGCCTCATTTAGTGGTATGAGGAACAAATGAATCAGTACAAAATATTAGCACATTATATGACACAAAGTCAGAGTAATTGCTCAGCAAATATTCGCAGTGAGTGACCTAGGGGGTGAAGTCTTTTCCTTTTGTTAGCTTACAAAGATGCTGAACAACATGAGTACCCAGCAATACAGCACAGATTAAATATGTGAATGGGTCTTGAAAAGAAATGAGCATAGAGTAATGATGTCTGTCTCATTCTACCATTTTTCATATCCCCACCCCCTCCATCATTACCCTATGTACATGTATGATTACATGAATGGTATGAATCTACATTGTGCACAGTCATAGAAATGAAAAGTTGCACCCCATTTGTGTACAATGAATCAAAATGCAGTCTGTAAAAATAAAAAAAAAAAAGAAATGAGCATAGATAGTTAAGGTTTATTTAGAGAAAATTTTCTGGAGGAACTAATTTATTTTTAGTTAGATTTTTGAATACATTAAAAAATGTGCATGAATAGAAAAGAAGCATGCAGTTCCTAGTGCTTAGGTAGTTCTCTAAATAGGTAAAGGATAGCAGTATTATTTAGTGAGAGGATCACTGTCTACTCTAAGTTTTGAGTTGACTTCATTATTAATTATCCTAGTCATCAAATGCCACAAATATAGGTTTATCATTTACAGGTAAGGTACTTTGCTCAGGGTGCCCACACATCTTTAAATCAGCAAAATTTTATATATATATATATATATATATATATCTCCAAACTTATTGGGTGATGATCCATAATGGGGTCTTCTTAGTTTAAGGGAACTGAGCCCTATTGTGTGCAGTTGCTATTTCATGACCATTATGTTTTAATGGGAGAATTTATTTCCTTTTTCATGTTTTACTGTTGCTTTGGTTGAGGACATTTTGATGTGGATAGAGCTAGCTGTAAATTTTCAGGAGACCAAGAAAAGAGACTATAAAATCTAGAAAATTTTGAGTTACGGAGATTTTTAGTAGAATCAACAATTCTACATAATGCAGGAGAAAACAATGTACTGGAGACTTCTGTAATGATATTTTTAACAATTACATAGTTTGTGGAAAAGGAAAAATATTGGAGTTGTCTAAACTTTTTTGTAGTTTTTTTCCTCAAAAATTGTGTATACTAAGGTAATTGCCTAAATCTAATTTTTTGTGCCAGACTTTTATTCAATATATACATGCCTCTTATATTCTCTTCATATATTTTACTTTGCTCCCGTTTGGGGAAGAAATAATTCTACCTTTTTTTTTTTCTTTTTTTTTGTTTTCCCCTTTCTATAACTCTCCATGCTTGGAATGAGAGAATTCATTATTCCTGCCGGGACTGGCTGAGGTTTGTGCTAAAAAGAAGAAGTACCAGTTCCCTCTACCCTCTTTTCTTGTCTGTGTTTTCCAGCAACTTCCTCTGGGCTTGACAGGCTAGGACTCCAACCATCAAACTTTCTTAAGAACACCAAGGACTCTTTGGAACTCCCAATTCTTTCTCCCTTGGTTCTTCCTGTCAGGTCCTGTTGCTGGTAGTGGGGGCTCCACTGCAGATGGCTGGCTCTCATCCTTGGCTCTTCTACGTCCCAACATTCTTCCCTTGGGGCTGTTAAAATTTTATACTTTGCTTCAATGAGTTGCTGTGAAGGTCAAATCAGTTATACATGTAAAGAACTTAGTATGTGCCTAGTGCAGACCCAGGGCTGATATTTTAGGTATTATTATTATTCACATTATATGTTAACTGCTCTAATTTTATCCTCTTGGGTGTTTTGACAATGAAAGAACCTTTGCTTCTATGTAAGACTGGCCTCTAATTTTGAAGACTAATCTGAAAATTAGCAGGATCATCCAAAAGACTAATATTTTATTTATTTTTCCATGGTGTTTCAAACTCTTGAATAGAACAGTTTGAAATAGAAGTCAAATATTAACGTTTATAGCAATATGGTGACATGAGTCCCAATTATAGAAAAGGGCAATAAGGGGGCAGAGGGACCTTTGGAGGATCTAATTCAGAGGGAAAATAAACTTTCAGACAAAAAAGGAAAATAGTAAGAAAAAGTTCCTTTTCTGATGTCATTGGCTGCACTGTAAGAATTACTAGTTATAGTAATTCCTGCCTCAGGTGTGGAGTGGGTTAGAAAACACATGCACTTCATATAGAGCACTAATCTCCAGAATATATAAAGAACTCAAAAAACTCTACACCAAGAATACAAATAACCAAATCAATAAATGGTCTAAGGAAATGAGCAGACACTTCACAGATCTACAAGCTATCAACAGATATATACAAAAATGTTCAACATCTTTAATAGTAAGAGAAATGCAAATCAAAACTACCCTAAGATTTTATCCACCCCAATTAGAATGGCTATTATCAAGAATACAAGCAATAATAGGTATTGGCGAGGATGTGGGGAAAAACGTACACTTCTACCTTGCTGGTGGGGTTGCACTCTGGAGCTATGCTGGAAAGCAGTGTGGAGATTCCTTATAAAACTTGGAATGGAACCACCATTTGACCCCAGCTATCCCACTCCTTGGCCTATACCCAAAGAACATAAAATCAACATACTACAGTGATGCAGCCACATCAGTGTTTATGGCTACTCAATTCACAATAGCTAGATTGTGGAACCAACCTAGATGCCCTTCAATAGATGAATGGATAAAGAAACTGGAATAAATTTATGGCATTTGCAGGTAAATGGATGGAGTTGGAGAATATCATGCTAAGTGAGATAAGCCAAACCCAAAAACCAAAGGCTGAATGTTTTCTCTGATAAGTGGATGATGATACATAAGTGGAGTGGGAAGGAAGCAAGAATGGAGGAAGGATGGATTGTATAGAGGAAAATGAGGGATGTACAACTAGAGAAAAAATAGTTGTACCCCATTTGTGTACAATTAATAAAAAAAAAAAAAAAGAAAGAAAGAAAGAAAAGAAAAGAAAAGAAAAAAGAAACTGACACCATCAGGTACGGCTTCCCAGGGAGAGGAACATTTAGTAATCTAGACGAAGCATCAAGGGGAGTGACCAGTGTGTGGAATAGAGCATAGGTGGACTGCAGGGAGAGACAGGGCAGCCTCCCTGCTGCTTTAAAGACTGAGCAATTGAGTCTTGACTCAGCCCAGGGACAGTGAGGAGCTGAATGCATGTACCAGGACACCAAAGAATCCTTTCTTCTCCTCAGGAAACAGCAAACTCTTGCGGCAGGTGCGTTTTCTAATGGAGTCTTCCTTAGCCCTGTTTACACATTCACAACTGAATAGCAGAAAAAGTGGCCTCTCAGTTTAGAATACTGATATGCTTTGTTCAACCTCAGGTTTTGGTAAAAAAAATACCATAAAACAGTGGTTCTCAACTGGGCATGATTTTGACAAAGTCTGAAGACATACAGTTGTGGAATTAATGTTTGTTATGGTATTCTCTCTCATTTTCAGTTGTATATTTTCTGTTTTTAACTTCAGGTTTGGGAAATTTTTCTGATATTGTTTCATTGAATAGGTTGTTCATTCCTTTCGTTTGTGTCTCTGTGCCTTCCTCAATTCCAATAATTCTTAAATTTGGTCTTTTCATGATGTCCCATAGTTCTTGAAGATTTTGTTCATGATTTCTTACCACCTTCTCTGTTTGGTCAACTTTGTTTTAAATGTTTTGTCTTCATTGTCTGAGGTTCTGTCTTCCAAGTGATCTAGTCTGTTGGTGATGCTTTCCATTGAGTTTTTTTTATTTAGTTTATTGTTTCCTTCATTTCAAGGATTTTTTTTTTTTTGAGAATCTCTATCTCTTTGTTGAAATGACCTTTTGCTTCCTGCAGTTGCTCTTTAACTGATCACTGAGTGATCATTCATTGCCTGCATTTGCTCTTTTCTTATCCTTTGCTTCAAAAATCATTTTAATTATGTATATTCTGAACTCCTTTTCTGACATTTCTTCTACCATGCTATCACTGGATTCTATTAATATAGAATCTAGGTTTCTTTGGAACATTTTCTTCCCTTATTTTTTCATGTTGCTTATGTATCTTCCCTTCTAGCAGTGCAGATCTGGGGTATTGCAGTTTTCCCCCTATAGGCTTATAGTGCCCCTACAGGTTTCCAAAATCTCTTCTTTAAGGGGGAGATCAATATTAGCAGCACCCAGTACAGACATTAGGCAGCCCTAAACCAAATAGCCCTTATGAAGATATTAAAAATGTTGTCATAATAAACAGTGAGTATGAGTTAAATTATTATCTATAGTATAACAAATAGATTTGCAATATGGTCTGCAGTTTCTAATGGAGGACAAAGAGCTTGGGGAGGGGTGTAGGATGTAACTGCTAATGGGATAAGAAAAGAGTATATAGAAGTTCTAGATGGTAGAAAGAGTGAAAGTGTAATCAAAAGAAGTTGGTTGTTAGCATGAGAAAAGGAAGAAAGAGACTCTGAGGAAACAGGTAAGCAAAAGGAAATTAGAGAAAGCTAGAAAAATAAAAAAATAAATCTTAAAAGTTTTCAAAATGGAGAAAAAACATCTACACTATAACAGTCATATAGTATTCAAACCTCCCAGTCTTCAGTAGCCTGATACATGAGAGGTACCTGACAATGAGCTTCCAGTCTCCAGCAGGCGTCTCAGGATGGGATTTACCCCACCTAAAGATGGGAGCTTCTGCTTCCAGGATAATACAAGATGGCTACATTGGCTGCCAAATGTGTTGACAAATAGGTAGCTGCAGCTCGGGGCATGGATGTGGTTGGCCAGGGGTCCTGGAGGCACAGTGAGGTTGGTCTGGTTGAGGGGTCCTGGAGGTGGGGCTTGGTCAGTCTGCCGGGGGTCCTGCAGGTCCTGGTTGTTGTCTCAAAATGGCAGCATGTGTAACCAAACCTGTGGGTACTTTGACAGTGGGCTTCCAGGCAACAGCAGGCCCCTGGTGATCCACTGGTGGTCTGTGGTCAGTCTGTAGGCTACCGGTGGAAGATTGGCAGGTGGATCTTAGGCAATGGGTGATGAGTAGGTGAAAGGCAGGCGATGGGCAGGCAAGAGGTAGGCAAACAGGAAAATGGTGGATGATAGGTGGCAGTCAGTGAGCAATCTGCACTCAAAAAAGTAGTTGATATGCTGGCAGACTGCTGGTGATTGCAGTGGACAAATGGGGTAAACAGCAGGGGATCTATAAGCAGCAAAGATGGCCTCACAGAGAAACATATCCTCTGGTTGAAACCTGAGTTATGGAGTGACAAGGAATGCAGACTCCCTCTAGTCTGCCATCTTGGATCTCCCTGTTTTTAATTTCATAATGTAATGTACCTCTGTAGTAAGAAATTCATCCTGAGTTTGAGATCTTTTCATGAATTGTGGGAAAGGTGGGGCAATGCTGAGGCCAGGAGGGCAGAAGGAGATGGTAGACACCTCTGGGAATATTTCACTAAGTTAATATCTGGAGAAATTTTTAGGAAATTTAACAAATAGAAATGCCACATTTTATATAGTATACCTAGGTTTACAAGGTATTTTTACTACTATAATCTTATTTGTTTTTCAAAATAACCCCATAGGAAACAGATTTTCATTTAGAATAGATTTTAATTTAAATTTCCATTTTGAACACAAACTTATATAAGTATTTACTTATTTGTTATACATTGATTTTACACATTGCTACTTTATAAATGGAGTTTATCAGTTGGCTGATGGAAATAGTTTTTACTTTAGCACCAAGTTTTAGAATGGGATTGGAACAAAAGAATGAAGACCCAAAGTTTAATTAACTCTAGTACCAATTAATTACTTTTTACTATTATTAAGTCACAGCTCTTTATCTTATGCAACTATTTACTTTTGAATGCCTATATTAATTAAACATATATAAGATTTTTGCAAACTGAAAAGCCCATTTTTTTTTTTTTTACTTTTATTGGGTTGAGAATCTAATAAAATCTATGCTGTTAGGGAGGGTCCTGATATTTGCTTTGTGGTTTCCAATCTTTTAAACACATATTTTAGAATAAAAGGCCAAGGAAAGATGGGTTCTTGAAGTGGAAAACTATATCTCTAAATAGAAATGTAAAATACTTTTAGTATGGGTAGATTTCATTATTGGGTTAAATTTGATGACATCTTTGAGCTTACCATGTTAACTACATTTGAATAGATTTAGTTCAAAGGCAATACAGGAATATCATGGAACTTTATGGAAATGACTTATAGGAGAATATTTTTGTGAAGGGATATTTTATTTGTAATTTCTAAGAGAGTATGCACCTATAGTGTTTCCAGTCCTGTGTATCATGTCTTTGTTTATACATTTGCATGGTTGATATATGTTATATACTGATAGTTTGGGAAAATATTTTAAAATCATCTAGGGTTCTTTTTAGGTTGTTATATCTCTCATTTCCAATTTTGACTCAGTAATAACTACTTATGATCTATAAATATAGATGTCACTGGGAATATTATTAAAATTTCGGACCAAATAACATAATAGCTCTGTTCACATATAAAGGAAAAAAGTAGGTTGTTGAATAAGTTGGTCAGTTTCTACTTGGCTTTTCTGCCCTGAAACTGAGCCTTGAAATCTTGGATAATATAAATGATGGCACAATTTGCTTTGGATGTTTGATTATGAGAATATCGTTCCTACACTGAGAGCGTGACACTTTCAATCATGTCTTGGATTTGTAAATATAGAAGCAATGTTCTTAACATGGTGTGCTTGTCATTTAGAAGCAGAGCCAATTACATAGATTTTGTTCTTAGTCTGGAGACAGTATGCTAATCAGGGCTAGAGAAAAAAACTTGGAGGAGAAATGTCTGATGAGCATGAAGAGGGTCCTCATGGCTTAGGAATAAGTTCTGTATTTTTATTGAGTGGATGGCATCCCTAGAGTTGGGGAAGAAACAGTGGAAGGCAGGGAAAAAGGGTTGGGGAGGAAAAGATGAAAGAACTCTGTTAAACCCCTGTTCATATATCCACAAGTGAATTCTAAAAAAGAAAAGAAAACAACAAAAAACGTGGACACTCTCCGAAGAACCATTGCCCTGCTGTGTTTTTTTTCAATGTCAGAATTTTTAATACCATAAACCAGTGGTTCCCAACTGGAAGCAACTTTGGTAATGTTGGAAGACATTTTGGGTGATGCTATGGGCCTCTGGTGCTAAGATGCCAAGCATGCTGCTCAGCATCCAGTGGTATAAAGGATAATCCTCACTACAAAGAATTATCCAGCTCAAAATGTCAATAGTGTTATGGTTAAGAGATTTTTCTTTAAACTAACCTCAGGTCATATTTTTCACAGGCACTTATGGGTGTGACTATTGCTGTGTTCAAAGTACTACGATATAGGTAGATCATACAGGTGATTATAGTAGATCATTTTTTCCTGGTCATGTTTTCCTCTTCTTTCACCTTTCACATAATAAGAGGCAGCAGTGCAAAAGGGCACCCATGTGCTTTGGAGCAGCTTGTGTTGTCATGTAATGATCATGAGAACCTATGTCATGAGTGGGTGCTGGGGTTAAATGTGATCATAGATATTAGGGGTACAGAGCAAATGCAAATATCAGGTGTTGTTTTACCAGCAGAGGGACCTTGGAAAAGTTAACCTCTATTTTTAATGGAATAAAATGGAGACAAAGAGGAATAAATGTTATCTACTTAGCCAATTGTGTGGCACAAGTAGGTTCTTAACACTTGTTATGGTTTAGATATGTGGTATCCCCCAAAAGCCCATGTGTGAAACAATGCAAGAGAGTTTAAAAAAAAAATATTTTTAGTTGTATCTAAAAAAATAAATAAATAAAATCTTAAAAAATGTTTTTAGTTGTAACTGGACATAATAACTTTATTTTACTCATTTATTTTAATGTGGTGCTAAGGATTAAACCCAGTGCCTCACACACAAACTCTCTACCACTGAGCCACAACCTCAGTCCCTGCAAGAGAGTTTAGAGGTAAAATAATTGGGTTATAAAAGGTTTAATCTAATCAACAAGCTAATCCCCTGATAGGGATTAATTTAGAGATAACTGTAGGCAGGTAGGGTGTGACTGCAGGAGTTGGGTCCCTGGAGTCAGGGGTGGGAGTGTGCCTTGGGATTTATATTTAGTCCTGGAGAGGAAAGTTCCCTCTCTCTTCTTCCTGGTGATGTCCTGAGTTGCTTTCCTCCACCATACTCTTCCACCATGATGTTCTGCCTCATCTCAGGCCGTGTGGAATAGAGTTGGCCATCTATGGACTAAGACCTCTGAAACCATGATGCCTCAAATATACTTTCCTCCTCTAATTGTTCTTGTCAGGTCTTTTAGTCACAGCAGCAAAAAAACTGACTAAAACAACACTTAATGGTTGCTATTGCTATGTATCACAACTATTTACTTCCAACAATATATTTATGACCACAGTCAAAGGTAGAAATCATTGGAAGTAGTATGAGAACAAGAAAATGTATCAACTGAGGCCAGAGAGCGCTATAAACATCACCCTGGCCAAGTACAAGTTGTGTAGCTCCGAATAACTTGGACTCCAGCTTCCATTTGAACCAGTTTGTAGAGTATTAAGTGAAACACCAAATAGAGAACACCTGGCATATGTGAAGTGTTCAGTAAATTTTAGTTTCCCTTTCTGCCTAGCAGAAGAGCCTTCATGAGTAGTTTCTGAACTAGAATATTGTCTTAGCTTAGATGCCTAGAAAGCAGAGCCTGAGATAAAAGGCTTATGTGTGGATATTTTGAAATGCAATCACAGGGAGCAGAAGTGAAGAACAAGGACAACCAGAAAGCCAGTAGGGAAGGTGCTAGGAAGTAGTCACTTCCTGGATGAGGGTTCTCATTCTAGGAAAAGGATCTCAGAAAGAGATCTAGGAAAAGGGTCTCAGAAATGTCCTTTCATGGGAAGAAAGGAGAGAACATTTCTTCTTTGGTTTCTGTTTTTCACTGGCCAAGAGTGGGCCCTATAGTTCTGGGTACACACATGAGAAGGCCCATGGGTTCTTTTGGTATGTTGTGCTGTGGCATAAATCCTACTTAGGAAGAGTTCCATGTTAGACACCCAAGGCAGGGTGCTTCAGATTGCATCTGAGCAGAGTTATTCAAAGTTGGGTAAAACTTTTCCCTAAAGACTACACTAAGGGATGGAGCCAGGTGAATTTGAAGTGTTCCCTAAAAGTTGTCCAATACATCTTTTTGGAGTCCCAGTTATAGGTGGTCAAATTCATATGGAAAAGGTCCTCTGAAAATCCTCTCAAGCAATGCACTATACAAATAAGTATTATTTGAATTAATGAAAAGACAACGGCAAAGCTTACTTTGGGCAATAGAGTTAATATGACAATGATACCAGTCTCATGATTCGTCTTACAGTATTTTTAAAACGTTATCTATATGGATGCTCAAGCTCTTTGTAATTTTTCTTGCATTGGCTTTTATAATGCATTTAACATTATAGGTTAATATCTCAAATCGTATCTTCAATTGAGATGACTCCTTTCTTTGTCCATTTTGAAACAGTTTTTTAAAAATCAGCAATACTGTTTCGGAGTAGGGATGTTGCTCAGTGGTAGAGCATGTACGTGGCACAGGCACCAGTGCCTTAGTTCTATTCCCAATATCACTAAAAATATTTTTTAAAAGTCATTTTGATTTGCACTGGACATAGTCCCTATCATTTTAATATACAGTTTTCAGTCTACTCCAATCTTGTTTGTGTTCTCATCACTCGACTAAATACAAAAGTGATCTGGTGTCCTCCATATTACCAGGTATAATGAACATTTCTGGTCTTCATTTTACCTGGAGTTTTACAACCAGAGACGGTTGCTTTTCCTCATTGCTTGAAACCCTGTTTCCTTTTGACTTGTGACACCCTACTCTCCGGTCTTTCCCCATACTTCTTGGGCTACACATGTAATACTCTTCTGCAGGTTAATACTTGTACAACTAGTCATTAAATGTAGAAATAACTTATTTTTATTCTACCTTCTTTTCCCCAATTGATTTTGTTCTCATGCAAATTCCAATCCAAATACCACCCACTCACCAGTAGTTCACAAGACTCTTAGATCACTCTTTACTTGGTACAACCACTTAGGTCTCTCAATGGCCCATCAAATTCAGCACATCCCAAAACAAAGTCATGACATCTTTTCCAAAATTTGGTTCTCTTGTTTCCTCAGAATACGGCATCACTGTTGCCTTGAATGTCATACTTGACAAGTCCCTCACTATCATACTTCCTGTCCCATTCATTGTCGTCAGTTCATTCTCTAATTCTCTCTTGAATCTGTCCATTTCTCTTTACTCTTGACCACCTACTATTAGTTCTACCCATTCTCTCAAGGGCTATCTCTATGTCTCCTGCATTTATTCTAGTAGAACACAATCTCTTTTCACCCTTTCTAGGCCCCTTCCTGTCCATCCCCCACATGGCTGTCAGAACAATCTTTTCAAAATACTCATTTGATTATGTCACTGCTCAGCATTATGGTTTACACATCAATGTTGTTTAATAAATATTCACTGAAGCAATACCTGGTATGTTTTTGCCTCTATTTGGCATCTAATGGACAGATGCTAAATATAATTTTGTGACATTATAAATAGCCTCACAAATAGAACTAATTAAATGAAACTGTAAACCTCATTATTACTATGATTATTTTTATTGTAAACAAATGGGATACATGTTGATTCTCTGTTTGTGCATGGAGTCAAGGCATACCATTTGTGTAATCATAAATTTACATAGGGTAATGTTGTTTGACTCGTTCTGTCATTTTTCCCCTTCCCCCCCACCCCTCCCACCCCTCTTTTCCCTCTACACAGTCCTTCCTTCCTCCATTCTTGCCACCCTCCCTAACCCTAACCCTAAACCTAACCCTAACACTAACCCCTCAAACCCCCCATTATGTGTCATCATTCACTTATCAGAGAGATCATTTGTCCTTTGGGTTTTGAGATTGGCTTATTTCACTTAGCATGATATTCTCCAATTTCATCTATTTGCCTGCAAATGCTGTAATTTTATTATTATTTATGGTTGAGTAATATTCCATTGTATGTATATATACCACAGTTTCTTTATCCATTCATCAATTGAAGGGCATCTAGGTTGGTTCCACAATCTGGCTATTGTGAATTGAGCAGCTATGAACATTGATGTGGCTGCATCACTGTATTATGCTGATTTTAAGTCCTTTGTGTATAGGCCGAGGAGTGGGATAGCTGGGTCAAATGGTGGTTCCATTCCAAGTTTTCTAAGGAATCTCCACACTGCTTTCCAGAGTGGCTGCACTAATTTGCAACTCCACCAGCAATGTATGAATGTACCTTTCTCCCCACATCCTTGCCAACACCTATTGTTGCTTGTTTTGTTGATAATAGCCATTCTAATTGGGGTGAGATGGAATCTTAGGGTGGTTTTGATTTGCATTTCTCTTATTACTAGAGATGTGGAACATTTTTTCATATGTTTGTCAATTACTTGTAGATCTTCATCTGTGAAGTGTCTATTCATTTCCTTAGCCCATTTGTTGATTGGATTATTTGTATTCTTGGTGTAGAGTTTTTTGAGTTCTTTATAGATTCTAGAGATTAGTGCTCTATCTGAAGTATGATTGGTAAAGATTTTCTCCCACTCTGTAGGCTCTTTCTTCACATTGCTGATAGTTTCCTTTGCTGAGAGAAAGCTTTTTAGTTTGAATCTATCCCAGTTATTGATTCTTCCTTTATTTCTTGTGCTATGGGAGTCCTGTTGAGGAACTCTGGTCCTAAGCCGACATGTTGAATATCTGGACCTATTTTTCTTCTACAATCTGCAGGGACTCTGGTCTGATTCCAAAGTCCTTAATCCATTTTGAGTTGAGTTTTGTGCACATGAGAGGTATGGGTTTAGCTTCATTCTGTTGCATATGAATTTCCAATTTTCCCAGCACCATTTGTTGAAGAGGCTATCTTTTCTCCATTGCATATTTTTGGCCCCTTTGTCTAGTATGAGAAAATTGTATTTATTTGGGTTTGTGCCCATGTCCTCTATTCTGTACCATTGATCTACCTTTCTATTTTGGTTCCAATACCATGCCGTTTTTGTTACTATTGCTTTGTAGTATAGTTGAAGTTCTGGTATTGCGATACCCCAGCTTCATTTTTCCTGCGAAGGATTGCTTTAGCTATTCTGGGTTTCTTATTCTTCCAGATGAATTTCATAATTGCTTGCTCTATTTCTGTAAGGCACGTCATTGGAATTTTAATTGGAATTGCATTGAATCTGTATAGCACTTTTGGTAGTATGGCCATTTTGACAATATTAATTCTTCCTATCCAAGAACATGGGAGATCTTTCTAAGATTTTCTTTAATTTCTTTCTTCAGTGTTCTGTAGTTCTCATTGTAGAGGCCTTTCACCTCTTTGGTTAAATTGATTCCCAAGTATTTTATTTTTTTCCAAGCTATTGTGAATGGGGTAGTTTTCCTAATTTCTCTTTATTCATCACTTATGTATAAAAATGCATTAGATTTGTGGGCATTGATCTTATATCCTGCTACATTACTGAATTCACTTATGAGTTCTAAAAGTTTTCTGGTGGAATTTCCTGGTTCCTCTAAGTTTATAATCACATCATCAGCAAATAGGGATAATTTGAGTTCTTCTTTTCCTATTCGTATCCCTTTAATTTCTTTGGTCTGTCTAATTGCTCTGGCTAGAGTTTCAAGGACAATGTTGAATAAAAGTGGTGAAAGGGGGCATCCCTGCCTCTTTCCAGTTTTTAGGGGGAATGCTTTCAGTTTTTCACCATTTAGAATGATATTAGCCATGGATTTAGCATAGATAGTCTTTACAATGTTAAGGAATGTTCCTACTATCCCTATTTTTTCTAATGTTTTGAGCATGAAGGGATGCTGTATTTTATCAAATGCTTTTTCTGCATCTATTGAAATAATCATGTGATTCTTGACTTTAAATCTGTTGATATGGTGAATTACATTTATTGATGTCCAGATGTTGAATCAACCTTGCATCCCTGGGATAAAACCTACTTGATCATCGTGCACTATCTTTTTAATGTTTTTGTATGCGATTTGCTAAAATTTTGTTGAGAATTTTTGTGTCAATGTTCATTAAGGATATGGTCTGAAATTTCCTTTCCTCGATGTGTCTCTGTCTGGTTTAGGTATCAGGGTAATCTTGGCTTCATAGAATGAGTTTGGGAGGGTTCCCTCCTCTTCTATTTCATGGAATACTTTGAGAAGTATTGGAATGAGCTCTTCTTTAAAAGTTTTGTAGAACTCGGCTGAGAACCCATCTGGTCCTGGACTTTTCTTTGTTGGTAGGCTTTTGATGACTTCTTCTATTTCATTACTTGAAATTGGTCTATTTAAATTGTGTATGTCCTCCTCGTTCAGTTTAGGCAATTCATATGTCTCTAGAAACCTGTTGATGTCTTCGAAATTTTCTATTTTGTTGGAGTATAGATTTTCAAAATAGCTTCTAATTATGTTTGTATTTCACTCCTGTCTGTTGTGATATTTCCTTGTTCATTCTGAATTTTAGTGATTTGGGTGTTCTCTCGTCTTCTCTTTGTTAGTGTGGCTAAGGGTTTATCAATTTTGTTTATTTTTTCAAAGAACCAACTATTTATTTTGTCAATTTTTTGTATTGTTTCTTCTGTTTCAATTTCGTTGATTTTAGCTCTGAGTTTAACTATTTCCTGTCTTCTACTACTTTTGGCGTTGGTCTGTTCTTCTTTTACTAGGACTTTGAGCTGTAGTGTTAAGTCGTTTATTTGTTGATTTTTTTCTTCTTTTATTGAATGCACTCCATGAAATAAATTTTCCTCTAAGTACCGCTTTCATAGTGTCCCAGAGATTTTGATATGATGTTTCTTTGTTCTCATTATCTCTAAGAATTTTTAAATTTCCTTCCTGATATCTTCTCTTATCCATTCATCATATAATAGCATATTGTTTAATCTCCAGGTGTTGGAGTAGTTTCTGTTTTTTACTTTTTCATTTATTTCTAATTTCAGTCCATTATGATCTGATAGAATACAAGGTAGTGTCTCTATCTTCTTGTATTTGCTAACCTTAGCTTTGTGGCATAATATATGATCTATTTTAGAGAAGGATCCATGTGCTGCTGAGAAGAAAGTGTATTCGCTCTTGGTTGGATGGTATATTCTATAAATGTCCGTTAAGTCTAAATTATTGACTGTGTTAGTGAGATCTATGGTATCTTTGTTCAATTTTTGTTTGGAAGATCTGTCCAGTGGTGAGAGAGGCGTGTTAAAATCACCTAGTATTATTGTGTTATGGTCTATTTGGTTTCCGAAATTGAGAAGGATTTGTTTGACATACATGGATGAGCCACTGATTGGGGCATAGATATATATGATTGTTATGTCTTGCTGATTTATGCTTCCCTTAAGCAGTATGAAATGTCCTTCTTTATCCCTTTTGACTAACTTTGACTTGAAGTCCACATTATCTGAAATGAGGATGGATACTCCAGCTTTTTTGCTGAGTCCATGTGCATGGTATATTTTTCCCCATCCTTTCACCTTTAGTCTATGGGTATCTCTTTCTATGAGGTGAGTCTCTTGCAGGCAACATATTGTGGGATCTTTCTTTTTAATCCAATCTGCCAGTCTATGTCTTTTGATTCATGAGTTCAGGCCACTAATATTCAGGGCTATGATTGAGATATGATTTGTATTCCCAGTTATTTGGCTCATTTTTTTTTTTTTGAAACGTCTTGGTTTCTCTTTCATTTGACAATTCCTTTAGGATAGTTCCTCCCTTTGCTGATTTCCATCTTTTATTTTCCTCTCTTCCTCATGGAATGTTTTTCTGAGAATATCTGTAATGCTGGTTTTCTTTTTGTAAATTCTTTCAGCTTTTGTTTATCATGGAAGGATTTTATTTCATTGTCAAATTTGAAGGTACGTTTTGCTGGGTATAAGATTCTTGGTTGGCATCCATTTTCTTTCAGTGCTTGAAAAATGTTGTTCCAGGCCCTTCTAGCTTTTAGGGTCTGGATTTAAAAATCTGCTGATATCTGTATTGGTTTCCCCCTGAATATAATTTGGTTCTTTTGTCTCACAGACTTTAAAATTCTGTCTTTATTTTGTATGTTAGGTATTTTCATTATAATGTGCCTTAGTGTGGGTCTGTTGTAATTTTGTGTATTTGGAGTCCTATAAGCCTCTTGTACTTGATTTTTCCATTTCATTCTTCAGATTTGGGAAATTTTTTGATATTATTTCATTGAATAGATTGTTTATTTCTTTGGTTTGTTTCTCTAAGCCTTCTTCAATCCCAATAATTCTTAAATTTGGCCTTTTCATGACATCCCACAATTCTTGTAGATTCTGTTCATGATTTCTTACCATCTTCTCTGTTTGGTCAGCTTTGTTTTCAAGATTAAATATTTTTTCTTCAATATCTGAGATTCTGTCTTCCAAGTGTTCTATCCTATTGGTTATGCTTTCTATGGAGTTCTTAATTTGGTTTATTGTTTCCTTCATTTCAAGGATTTCTGTTTTTTTTTTTTTTCAATATCTCTAACTCTTTATTGAAATGATCTTTTGCTTCCCGTATTTGCTCTTTTAACTAATTGATTAGTGCAATCATTCAATCCCTGCATTTGCTCTTTCATTTCATCATTCAATGCCTGCATTTGCTCTTTCATCTCATCGTTTGCTTCCCTGATTGTTTTAATTATGTACATTCTGAACTCCCTTTCTCTCATTTCTTCTGGCATGCTGTCATTGGATTTTATTGATGTAACATCTAAATTTGTTTGATCATTTTCTTCCCTTGTTTTCTCATATTGTTCAGGTATCAGTGGATCGCTGAGATATTGCAGATTTCCTCTATTGATTTATAGTGTCCCTGAAGATTTCTAGTATATCCCCTCTTAGCCTTCAGTAGCCTGATGTCTTGGAGGAAGTTGATAATGCAGTGCTCCACAAGGAAGCTGCCTCTCTAGGGATGGTGGCCTTCAGGTGGGGTATATTCCCTGCTAATGGGCAGAGGTGCCTCCACTTGTTGACCAATGGTCATCCAAAGGGGAACTAGGCTGCAGGCTGAGGCAAGGCCTGTTTGGGTCTGTATCTCTGGTTTTAGTGTTCTTGTGGGAAAACCTCACCCGGCATGGAAGACTCACCTGGTGGGGAGGTCTCGCTGGCCAGTTCCCCTCCTTGAGGTTCCCCTCAATCCACAACTACCACCTGGGCTGGGCTGCCTTCCTCTGCAACATTCCCAGGGGCCTGGACCTACCTCCTGGGCCTGGGAGCCTCGCCCTCCACAGAAGAGTCTCCTTAGGCTGCCTGCATTCCTGGAACCTTCACTCCACCCCTCAGCTTGTCTCTGTGCGGCTCTTCCACCAAGAAGCCACCTAGGTCGAGGGACCATGCTCTACACCTAATCGCCTGGCTGTGCGGCCCCTCCTCTGAGCAGCCACCTGGAGCCCTGTGCAGTCGCTCCAAGTCCAAGCTACCCACCACAAGCCTCCTCCTCCGGGCAGCCGCCTAATCTCCGGTGTGGTCACTCCGAGTCCAAGCCACCCGCCATGCGCCTCCTCCTCCCGGCAGCCGCCTGAAGCCCCGGTGCAGTTGCTCCGAGTCCAAGTGACTCGCTGCATGGTTTCTCCTCCAAGCAGCCGCGTGGAATTCTGTTGTGGTCGCTCTGAGTCCAAGCAACCCACTGCGCTCCTCCTCCTCCTCCGGGCACCCCCCGTTGTTCCAGTGTGGTCACTCTGAGTCCAAACAACTCACCATATGCCTCCTCCTCTGGGCAGCCACCAGGAGCTCTGGTGGGTCACTCCGAGTTCAAGCGTTTTGCTGAGCAACCCTCCTCTACAATGCTCCCAGTTGTCCGAGTTCACTGCTCCAAAGGGGGCGAGGGGTGTCTCATTGGGCAACTCTACTTCACAAAGTTCCCTGCGTTCTGGGACTACCGCCCCCTCCGGGATGCCTCCCCAATGGGAGAGACGCACCCGGCGGCTTTGAGTTGGTCCCAAGTCTCTCAATATCTCATCTTCTTGAATCCTGAGTCCTGGAGCAATATGAAATGCAGCCACCCTCTAGTCCGCCATCTTGAAACCCTTAAACCTCATTATTTTAAAGATAAACTTTGTTTAGTGAAACAGACATTATTACCTCATGTACATATATGACTGCATGACCAATGTGATCCTGCAATATGTATAATCAGAAAAATGAGAGATTACACTCCATTTATGTATGATCTATCAAAATGTATAAATGCATTCTAATGTCATGTAAAACTGATTCGAAGAAAAATAAGTGAATAAATAAATAAATAAACTTTATTGAGATATGATTTGTACTTAATACAATCCAAATTTGAAGTAGGAATGAACAAATATATATACATTTATAGCTATAATCCTAATCAATACATAGAATACTGCCAACATGGTACAAAGTTATCTCCTCTCTGGAGTCATTATCCTCTTACCACCTTAGGTTAAACACTGTTCTATCTCTACCACCTCACAGATTTATACACTATGTACTCTTCAGTCTGATTTATTTCTCTCCATGTTGGGTCTGAGAAATTCATCCTTGCTGTTGAGTATATCATGAACTCATTTTTAAAAAGTTCTGTATAGTAGTTAATTGTATAAATACACTGAAATATGTTCATCTATTCACCTGTTGATGGATATTTAAGTTTCCTAATTTGGATTTTATGAAAAAAATCTGCAATGAGCATTCTTGTGCAAGTAATTTTGCAGATATATGTTTTTGTTTCTTTCTTGGATAAATATCTGGTAATGGAATTTCTGGGCCATATGGTAAGTATATGTGTAGTGTCATATAAATTGCCAAACTGTTTTAAAGTGGTTGTGCCATTGAACATTTCCACCAAAATATATGAGGATTCTAATTACTCTATATCTCATCAACCCTTGGTATTTTTAGTCTTTTTAAATTTAATAGTGGGGATGCATGGATTTCTAGTAAATTGATTCTACTTTTTTAAAAAAAAATTTTATTTTTATGGAATGCCTCTACTTGTCCCTAGAAATGCTTATCTTCTTGCAGTCCAGTTTCATTTTAATTTGGCCAGTTTATTATTTGCATTGTCACTTTCATGTTTTAAAGCTCTCAACATTTTTGCATCCTTAAACTATATTTCTTGTGGATAGCACATAGTTAGGTTTTGCTTCTTCCTTGTAAATGGACAGTTTAATTCATTTACATTGAATATACTTATTGACATGGTTATGTTTATGTCTACCACCTTGCTACTTATTTTCTATTTGGTTCCTCTGTTTCGCTTTTTCTCCCTTCTTGTTTCTTTTTTCTTTTATTTACTTATTTATTTTTTTATATTTTACAGAGAGTATTTTTTAGTATTCATTTTATTTTTATGTTATCTATTGATTTTTAGCTAATTCATCTAGTTTTTATTCATTTATTACTGTTTTACTAAAAAATTCCCCAGCCTTAATAATGCATAATTGACAAATAAAAAGTGTATATTTGTAGTGTATAATGTGATGTTTTGGCATATGTATACACCGTGAAAAGATTAAATCAAGGTAGTTAACATCCATCATTTCACATCAGCTCACTATTTTCTGTGGAAAGAATATTTAAGATCTACTCTTCGATATACAATACATTATTATTACCTATAGTCATCATGTAGTGCACTAAATATACAGAACTTATTATGTTATTCAAACTGAAACTTTGTACTCTTTAACTAACATTTTATTCCATGAACAAACTCCTAGATCTAGCCCCTGGCAACTTCCATTCTGCTGTTTCTATGTATTTGACTTTTCTAGATTCTGTCTAGTTTTTGTCTTTTTGTGCCTGGCATACTTCACTTAGTATGATGTCCTCCAGGTTCATGCATGTTTTTGCAAATGATAGCATGTCCTTTTTTTTTAAGGATAAAATATCCCATTATATATGTTTATATATGCCATAATTTCTTTATTCATTTATCTATCAATGGACTTAGATTCCACATCTTGGCTATTGTGATTAATGCTACAATGAATATGAAGTTCCAGATATCTCTTCAACATATTCATTTCATTCCCTTGGGATATATATCCAGAAGTGGTCTTGCTGGATAAAGTGGAAGTTCTATTTTTAATTATTTTGAGGAACCTCCATATTGTTTTTATAATGGATATGCTATTTTTAGTTAATTTACTGATTGATAGTTTAGTGACTGCTCTAAGAATTATAATATGCAACAATAGTTAAATTATGGAATCGGCCCAGATGCCCATCAGTAGATGAATGGATTAAGAAATTGTAGTGTATACACACACACACACACACACACACACACACAATGGAGTTCTACTCAACCATTAAAAAGAATGAAATTATGGCATTTGCCAGTAAATAGATGGAAATGGAGAATATCATGCTAAGAAAATAAGCCAAACTCAGATACTCAAAGGGTGAATGTTTTCTCTTATATGCAGAAGCTAGAGTAAAATAAAGGAAAAGGAGAGAGAAGGGTAAGATTACATAAAGAGTCAATTAAATGCAAATTCACAGATGAGTTAAGGGAAGTCTAGTAGACTAGAGGAAGAAGAAGGGTGGGGGAAAAGGGAGGATCATGAAAAGAAGTTGATTTCTGTGCATGTATGAGTATGTTGGGATGAACCCAACTACTATGTATAACCATAAAGCTCTAATTAAAAAATAGACCAAAGAATAATAATATGCACTCTTCACCTCTAGTCTACTCAGAATTAGTCATGAATCATTGTTAAGTTTTGGAGATGAGGTGTCCCCCAAAAAACTCATGTATAAGACAATATGAGAAAGTTTAGAAGTGAAATGATTGGGTTTAGAGAACTTTAACCTGATCAGTGCATTAATCCACTGATATGGATTAGCTAGATGTAACTATAGGCAGGTAGGGTGTGGCTGGAAGAACTAGGTGGCTGGGAGATTGTTGCCGCCTGCAGCAATGAGACCGCGGGAAGGAATCGGAGGTGGACTGGGAATGAACAACTTTATTTTTCTTTAGTGGTGCTTCCTTGCTTGCTTCTCTCCCCAAGTAGACACCTTGGTGCCAACACCAGCTCCGCCTTCCAGGATGGTTAAGGCCTCTCTTTGCCTTGTAGGACAAGATACTGGTGACGTCTTCCTGGTCCAAGTGCAGGTCTTGCAGGCTGAAGTGCTGGTCTCGCGTAGAGCAGCGCCCCCAGGAACCCTACGTTTCTGTGTGCTCCGTTGTCTGATGCCTCACGCGAGAGGTTGCTGGGGCCTCGGCACAAGGGCAGCTGGGGCCAAGTGTGCGCGTAAGGGCAGGGGAGGAGGCGTTGTGCGCCAGCAGGTGGGCGTGTCCTCCCGTGGGCGGCCTCCTCCCCAAACAGCTGCAAGCATGTCTCTACATCTCCCCCTTTTTGTTTTAAAAGATGAAGAAAACTTTAATGGATGCGTGATAGCTATCACTACATCTGGATCGACTGTGCCTGTCTTAGGCATCCACATGTCTTACTGACATTCTTACCTGTCATCGGATTACCAAGAAGCTTGATATTATTGTCTTGGCTCCTGTCTTAGGTTGATATGTCAGTCACACGAGACTTTCCCGTCTTTGACTACCATCTGTCCATTTGAGACAGCCAAGCCTGAGAAGTTCCAGCTTCTAAGGTGGCAAGTGCATTTTTTACAATGATCTTATTATACCTTTGTTGGCGTAGGCGCATCTTACACATGCAATAAAATGCTAACACAATGAACAACCGAAATATTAAGCAGAACCTCATAATGCCTGCCCATTTTTGACCCCATTGTACAATATCTTTAAAAAACATGATTACATCAGCAACAGAGGGCACCTTGACTTTAGTAGAATTTACTAAGATTGTTTGGGATCGTAGTGATCTGGCAAGATTATCAAACTGATAGTTCCAAGATCCATTAAGCATAGCACTAAGTTGTCTTGATAAATTGGCAGCCCTGCTATAATTATGGTATTGAACCCCTGCAAGACATAGTCCTGAATAATGTCCAAGACATCCTGATGCAGCAAGGTCCATCAAAATATCCACTTGTTCTTGGAGAAGATCAACATGTTGGTTGAGTATGACTATACCAGAACGAAGATGTTGATTTATGGTTTCCAGTGCTTGAAGAGCCATGGCCACACTACCAGTGAGGTTGTTCAATGCCTGTGCAGTGGGAATACTGTAGCTAGGGCAACTCCAGCAGCAGTAACTGCAGCTGCCGATGCAGCGACAGCCACAGCCATGGCTAGAGATATTCCAAAATCCCTCTTATGTTGAGACAACACCACAGGCAGGTCTTCCACATTGGCTAAAACTGGCATTGGGAGGTACCTAGGAACTCGAGCAACAATCATTAAAGGAAAACTAGTACTATTCCAACATTGAGTTAAAAAAAACATGAGGAGGGAGTGCACTCTAAAGTATGATCAATGGAGGAGGCATTAGAGACTGTAAGGATGAACGGTGACGTGACACATATAGGGGTAGGCTTAAATGTAATCAGGGAGGAGGATCTAGAAATATTAACACCTGTTTCAAACACAGTAGAGGTGATATAATCATATAATCCATTAATAAATTGGCCTCCTTGAAGCATACACAGAGCACTAATGTCTGTGCAAGCTCTTTCTCTGCACAATGACCAGGCATCAAAAGAATTGGCTGTATCTACCATTAAAGGATTTTGAAAAGAAAAATTATATCCAGAAAAGGAATTATTAGAGTAGGTACTAAATCTAGGAGCAAAGGTAAAAGATCTGGTTCCACCTACAAAGACAGCTCTAGAGGAAGCTTGACATCCAGACCACAAAGAAGGCCACGTAGGGGAAGACTCCCAGCAACATGGGCCCCATCTATCTACCAAGAGTTTGGTTGCCAAGTATGACACAGGGATGGGTAGAATCATTATTATAAGAAATGGAGAAACATAAACTACCAGAGAGTTGAAAAAAGCAATTAAGAAAAGGTGTAATATCCAAATCCACAGGTATAGCAGGTAAACCCAGGGTACTATTAGTAGTAAAAAATGGGGGATCATGTTCACTGTTTTCAATCAGTAAGAGTCAAATTTAAATTACTCAAAGACTCAAGCATACTTATGGTAAATGGTGCCTGAGGTCTATATGTCATAACTGCCTCTTTAAAGTTTTTAATGGTTTTAAAGTCTAATGGTTGATGGTATCTCTGTCTATTTTGGTCCTCAAATATGGGCAGGTCCCACGAATTTTGGGGTTCTTTGTATTCAAGGGCATCTAAACGCTTAGAAAGGTCTTGAATGGCCTTGGTCAGAGGATCCTCCCATGGTGGTGCAGAAGGCTGAATAAGATTTAGCTCTCCCCTACCTTTTCCCTTGTTTTTCTTAAATTTTCTGAGTAATTACTTTCTTTCTTCCTTTTTTTGTTTTTTTTTTTTGGTGTTGGGGATTGAACCCAGGGCCTTGTGCTTACAAGGCAAGCACTCTACCGCCTGAGTTATCTCTGCAGCCCCCTAAGAAATTACTTTCTAAGTTACTACCGCTCAATTCTTCCTCACCTTGTTGTCCTTGTTTAACAGATTCTTGCTCTTGTACTTCTCCTAAGGCTTCATAGGAAACGTTCCTTTAGGAAGAGGAACCCCCTGTTTTTCTGTCACTATTAAATCCTGTTCAGAAGATCCCCTTGTGGCACCTTGAGCAGCCCTTCCTCTATAAACCTTGGGCTTACTTTCGCTACCTTTTAATACATCTTTTTTGACCTTAGTCCTTTGGGTCTTTTAAATTTCCGACCCCATTTCTTTTTACTATCCCTCGCCCTTAAACCACTCTAGCCAGAGACTCCTGCGAGGTTCCTCAGTACTTGCCCACCGTGCCAAAGTCCCCGTATGGGCCACCACTTGTTGCTGCCTGCAGAAACGAGACCACCAGAAAGAATCAGAGGCGGACTAGGAATGAACAACTTCTTTATTTTTCTTTAGTGGTGCTTCCTTGCTTGCTTCTCTCCCCACGTAGACACCTTGGTGCCAACACCAGCTCCGCCTTCCAGGATGGTTAAGGCCTCTCTTTGCCTTGTGGGACAAGATACTGGTGGCGTCTTCCCGGTCCAAGTGCAGGTCTTGTGGGTTGAAGTGCTGGTCTCGCATAGAGCAGCGCCCCCAGGAGCCCGACGTTCCCACATGCTCCGTCGTCTGACGCCTCACACACGAGGTTGCTGGGGCCTCCGGCAAATGCAGCCAGGGCTGCCTGCACGTGCATAAGGGCAGTGGAGGAGGCATAGCGCACCAGCAGGTGGGTGCGCCTCCTGCGCATGTGGGTGGCCTCCTCCCCAAACAGCTGCAAGCATGTCTCTACAGGAGTTGTGTCTTTGGGATTTATAATTTTGTCTCTGGTGAGCAGAGCTCTCTCTCTCTTCTTCCTGATTACTGTATCCTGAGCTGTTTTTCTCTACCACACTCTTCTGTCATGATGTTCTGCCTCATCTTGGACCCAGAGCTATGGAGTTGGCCAACTATAGACAGAGACCTCTGAAACTGTGAGCCCCAAATAAACTTTTCCTTCTCTAAAATTATTCTTCTCAGGTCCTTTGGTCACAGTGATGAAAAATCTAACTAAAATAATCACTTTATATAAAAAAGGAGAGCCTTTAACATTATAAATCTAATTTCCCCTCCTCCATCATCTGTACTATTGTTGCTTATATTTTGTTTTACATATGTCATAAGCCCCTAAATTATTATTATTTTGTCTTAAACAGTATGTTGTCCTTTAAGAAAATTTTAAAAAGAAAAAAATGTAGGTCTTTATATTTACCTACACATTTACCATATGTGGTACATCTTATGCCTTCATATATATCCAAGTTTCCATCTGGTATCATTTTTCTTGAACCTGGAGATTTCTTTATTTATATATGTGTATGTTTTCTTTTTTAGAGTTTCCTGTAATTCAGGTCTACTGTTGATTTTTTTTTTTTTTCAGTTTTTGTTTATCTGAAAATGTCTTTAACTTATTCTAATTTTTGAAAGATTTTTATTGAATATAGAATTCTAAATTGACCATTGCTTTCTTTTGATTTTCTTTACTCAGACTTCATTGACTTTATTGAGAAGTTAGACATTTGAGTTATTTAGCTTTCTGTGGCTATGTCCAAAATGTACATTAAGAACAACTCAGACAAAGAGTTTATTTTGACTCATGGTTTCAGAGGTTTCAGTTCATGGTTGGCTGACCCCATTGCTCTGGCCCTGAGGTGAGGCAGAGCATCATGGTATAAGGGCATGGCAGAGGAAATTGGTTCAATACATGGCAGCTGGAAAGCAGAGAGAGAGAGAGAGAGAGAGAGAGAGAGAGAGAGAGAGAGAGCACAGATGGGGAGTCAGGGACAAGATATAATCTTCAAGGGCATGCCCCCAGAGACCTACTTCCTCGAGGTACACCCTATCTGTCTACAGTTACCACCTAAGAGTCCACTCAAATATTAATTGATGGAATTAATTGATGTATTAATCTACTGCTGAGGTTACAGCTTTCCTAATCGTCTTACCTCTGACATTCCAGTATTACCTAGCACATGAGCTTTGTGGGGACATTAAAGATTCAAACCATAGTGACATTATTATAATTGTTGTCACCCCATTTGTAATAGGTAGTTTTTCTCTTGGATTGTAAGCAGTTCGATTATGACGTAACTGGGTGTGGTTTTTCTTTTATCTTGTTTAAAATTCATTGAACTTCTTGGACTTGTAGGTAATTTCGTAATTAAATTATACCAAAACTTAATGGCTTCAAACAGTAACACATATTAAATCAGAGTTCTGTATGTTATGAGTCTGGGTGTGGCTTGGCTGTGGTCTTCTGGCTCTGATCTATTACAAGGCTGCAGTAAGTGCAAGGCTAGACTGGGAAGGATATGCTTCCTAGCTCACTCCTGTGTTGGTGGGTAGGATTCAGTTCTTTGTCAGCTTTTGAACTAAGACTTTAACTCTTCGTGAACTGACTCACTTGGTACTTTGTTCTGTGAGCCTCTGTATTTGGAGGTAGGTCCTGTGAGATAGTGATAAAGTTTAAGAATCCATTAGCGTGGAGCCCTAATCCAATAGCACTAGTGCCCTTATAAGAAGAGAAAGAGATGCCAGAGCACTCTCTCTCTGTGGGTGCTCAGAGGAAGGGTCCCATGAGATTATCTACAAGCCAGGAAGTGATTTCTCATTAGAAACTGAATTGACTTGTATCTTGATTTTAGACTTTCTAGTTACTATGATTCTATAATTCTGAGAAATAAATTTCTAAGCTAAATTTCAAGCTAATTAGCATATTCATTGCCTCATTTAATAATATTTTTTTGAGATAAGAACACTTCAAATCTACTCTTTCAGCAATTTTCATTAACTATAGCAGTTAACTATAGTCAGTATGTTGTAAGTCTCCTATGTTTTCCTAAGACAATTTTATAGTATTATATTTTACATTTAAATCTATGATTCATTTTGAGTATATTTTTGTATAATGTGTGATGTTTAGGTTAAAACCTTGGTTTTATTTTTGTTTAAATTGGCCTATGGATATCTAGTTGTATCCAGAGCACTTGTTGAGAATACTATACTCTCCCAATTGAATTTCTTTTGCATTTTTGTAAAAAAAAAAAACTCCAACCAACTATACTTGTGCGGAACTGTTTCTGGCTTCTTTGTTCTGTTCTTTTGATCTATGTGGCTGTCCTTCAGTCAGTGCCACATAGTCTTGATTACTGTAGCTCTAGTATATGTCCTGAGATTAGATAAAGTGGTACTTTATTCTTCTTTATCAAATTGTCTCAAGTATGTTAAATCCTTTATCCTTCCTCAAATATTTTAGAATAATCTTGTCTTTAGCTATTAAAAATCTTGGTGAAATTTTGCTTAGGATTTGTTTGAAGCCTGTTTATCAATTTACTGCAAATTGACATCCTTACTATGTTAACCCTTCCAGTCCATGACCACAGTGTCTCAGGGTATTAGATCTTTGAGTTCTCTCATCAAAGCTTTTTAGTTTTTGATATACAAATCTTACGTCTTTTGTTAAATTTATACATCACTATTTCAATTCTGAGCAATTGTAAATGGTATTGTAATTTGATTTTTAATTTTTGTGTGTTCACTGTGGGTTGGCAGAAAAACCACTGAGTTTTTTGTATTGATCTTCTATCTTATGAACTTGTTAAACTTAATTACTAGTTCTAGGAACTTGTAGATTCCTTGTGATTTGCTAGTGCACATATTGATAGTTTATTTCTTCCTTTTTAATCTATGAGATCACTCTTTCCTTTTCTTGCCTAATTGCACTGACTAAAATCCCAGCACAACGTTGGGTAAGAAGATAAAAGAAGACACCTCTGCTTGTTCCCATGTTAGCCAGCTATCCATCATTGAGACAAAATGCCTGAGAAAACCAATTTAAAGGAGGAAAGATTTGCTTTGGCTCACAGTTTCAGAGGTTTCAGTTCATGACTGGCTCTGTCCTTCATTCGTGGGTGTGTGATGAGGTAGAACATCATGGTGTGGAGGGCATGGTGCAGCAAAAGTGCTCACCCCATGGAAGCCAGGAAGCAGAAAGTGTGTGTGGGGGGCGGGGCAGGGGTGGGGGCAGAGATACAGAGAGAGAGAGAAAGGGGTGGGGACAAAATATACCCTTCAAGAACATGCTACTGGTGATCTGCTTCTTCCAACCAGGCCACACCACTAAAGTTTCCACCACCTCCCTATAACTCATTAAATCATACCATTGATGATATAAGAGTCCTCATGATCTTATCACCTCTCAAAGGCCCCACCTCTGAATACTGCTTCACTGGGTACCAAGAATCCAACACACCAGCCTTTGGGGGACATTTAAGATCCAAACCAAAACAAAGTGATTAACATTTAAAGCAGACTTTGATCGAAACAGATTGTTCTCCATAATGTGGGTGGGCCTCATTCAATCAGGTGGAGGTGTTAAGAGGAAACACTGAGGTCCCTGGAACAAATGGAGAATCTGCCTCTGCCATGCTTGAGGACTCAAGACGGCAACATCAACTCTTTCCTGTCCTGAGTGCCTTGCAGTTTTCAGACTCTTCAGCCACATAATCACGTGAACTGGATTGTTAAAATAAACCTCTAACCCTCCTACTTACACACACATGCACATGCATACACACACACACACACACACACACACACACACATACACACCTGGTTGGTTCTGTTTATTTGGAGAACCCTAATTAAGAAAAAAAAAAAGTCTTGCTATTCTATTTTTTTGGAGAAGATTTTATAGAATTGGTGTTCATCATTTAAATATTTGGTAGAATTCACCAGTGAAACCATCTGAGTCTAGAGATTCATTTTTGGGGAGTTTTCAAACTAAGAATTCAACTTCCTTAATAATGAAAAGTTGTTGAAATAATTTCTTATTGAGTGAAGAGTTGTAGATTTTGTTCTTTGAGGAATTTGCTTTTTAATTTCATTGACATCGGCTGTTTTCTGTTTTCATCCTGCTTGGTTTGAATTTAGTTGGTTTCTTTTCTAAGTTCTTGGGGTTGGAGTTTAGATTAATGATTGGATTTTCTAATAGGTACCATTAGGAATAGAAGTTTTCATGTCAGCGTTACTTAACTACTTTCTGGGAATTTTGATACGTCGTATTTTCATTTTCATTCCGTTCCGTATATTTTGTCTTTATTTCCCTGTAGACTTCCTCTTTGACCTATGGATATATGTGTGTGTTTGTTTACAAGCCTTTGAAGATTGTCCTCTCATCCCCTGTGACTGATTTCTAGTTTGATCACCTTGTTGGAGGAGAATACACTCTGCATAATTTAAGTTCTTTTAAATTTGTCGAGTTTGGTTTTGTGAAGCATCATATAGTTTATCTTGATACATGTTTTGTGGGAACTTGAAATGAACCTGTATTCTATTGTCAATGAGCTCTTGTTGGCTGATGGTGGTGTTGAGTTTTGAATCCTTACTGATTTTCTATTGTGTTCTTCTATCCATTGTGGAGAAAGGGATGTTGAATTATAGTTTCCAACTGCAATTGTGAATTTGTCTATTTCTCTTTTCAGTTACATTAGTTTGCTTCTCATATTTTCAGTTCTATGATTTATTTATACTTAAATGAGAAATAGAAAAAATTTTGTCTCCTCCATTCTAGAAGAATATGTCCTTTCACTTGGTTTGTCAACTTCTACCAAAAAGAAAAAAAAGAAAAGAAAAAAAAAGAAAAAGCCCAACAAAAAACCACAACTGTTTTTTTTATCAGAATTTTAATTAAATTAAAAATCTGTAACTTAATTTGGGCGAGTTGACTTTTTTATATTACTGAGTTTTTCAGAGCACAAACGTGGCATATCATTCTGTTCAGTTAGTTTATTTTAATGTTTCTGCCTAATTTGATTAAACATCCTCACTTAAATTCTCTCAGGTGTTTGGTAGTTTTGATATTACATGTAGCATCTTCTAAAAAGTATTATATTTTTGCTTCCTATGTCTTCTGTATGGAAATAAAAATTGATTTCTTATAAATACTGTGTATCCAGTGACAAAATATGGCATGATAATCTATGATAAATTATCAAAGTCAGTAATAATTTGTAGATTTTTCAGAATTTTACATACACTTTGTATCATTTGCATCTTCCTTCTGAATCTCATATCTTGGAGTTATTTTTCTTGCCTTTGTTGCACTGTTATCTTGATTAGTGTTGCATAGCAGACATCCTGGTTTCATTTCCAGAGAAAGCTTTCAACATTTCACCATTAACTATGATGTTTGTTGTAGGTTTTGTTTTTTAAAGCTCCCCTGTATCATTTTAAGGACGTTTTCAGGTTTTCGTTGATTCCTGGTTTGCTGAGAGCCTTTATCATGAAAGTTTTCTTTCTGCATCTGTCTGCATGATTTCTGCATCTGATTATATGAGTCTTTCCCTTTGTTTTCTTGATATATTAAATAATAATTTTTGTTTACTTATCTATTTTGCAATGCTGGGGATTGAACCCAGGGGCTCATGCATAATTGGCAAATGCCCTAGCATTGAGCTGTAACCCCATTCCTGATAAGTTTTATAAAAATGTTAATCCCCACATCCTCGCCAACACCTATTGTTGCTTGTATTCTTGATAATAGCCATTCTCATTGGAGTGAGATGGAATCTTAGGGTAGTTTTGATTTGCATTACTCTTATTACTAGAGATGTTGAACATTTTTTCATGTATCTGTTGATTGCTTGTAGATCTTCTGTGAAGTGTCTGTTCATTTCCTTAGCCCATTTGTTGATTGGGTTATTTGTATTCTTGGTGTAAAGTTTTTTGAGTTCTTAATGTATCCTGGAAATTAGTGCTCTATCTGAAGTATGTGTGGCAAAGATTTTCTCCCACTCTGTAGGTTCTCTCTTCACATTGCTGATAGTTTCCTTTGCTGAGAAAAAGCTTTTTGCTGGTGAGGATGCAAATTAGTGCAGTCACTCTGGAAAGCAGTGTGGAGATTCCTTAGAAAACTTGGAATGGAACCACCATTTGACCTAGCTATCCCACTCCTTGGCCTATACACAAAGGACTTAAAATCAGCATACTACAGTGATGCAGCCACATCAATGTTCATAGCTGCTCAGTTCACAATAGCCAGATTGTGGAACCAACCTAGATGCCCTTCAATTGATGAATGGATAAAGAAACTGTGGTATATATATACAATGGAATATTGCTCAGCCATAAAGAATAATAAAATTATGTCATTTGCAGACAAATGGATGAAATTGGAGAATATCGTGCTAAGTGAGATAAGCCAATCTCAAAAAACCAAAGGACGAATGATCTTGCTGATAAATGGATGATGATACATAATGGAGGGTGGGAGTGATGATAATACATAATGGGGGATGGGAGTGAGGCAAGAATGGAGGAAGGATGGATTGTATAGAGGAATGAGGGGTGGGGCAAAGGGAAAAAACAACAGATTGAGACAAACATCACCCTGTGTACAAGTATGATTACACAAATGGTATGACTCTACTTCATGTACAACCAGAGAAATAAGTTTTACCCCATTTGTTTACAATGAATCAAAATAAATAAATTTTAAAAAAACAAGTGTAGAACAAAGTGAAAAAAAGTAATAATTTTGTGTTCCTAGAATAAATCTAACTTTTTAAATGGTGAATTACATTATTTTATATATCTAGATTCCATTTAGTAGTAGTCTCATCGAAATTTTGCCTCTATGTTCATGTAACATAATAATCTGTAATTTTTCTTATAATGTTTTTGTCAGGTTTTGAGTTAATGTTATTCTGTTTTGGAAGTGTTTCTTTTTATTTTCTTTCCTGGAAGAAAATGGCAAACTAAGTGGCTTAGCTGGTATTCAAACCCATGCAGCCTGACTATAATGCTTACACTTTTAATTATAGTGCTACCTTGATTTACCTCTGAATTACTTCCCTTTCTCAGTCTCTGTCTTTCTCTGTTTGTCTCTGCCTCTGTCTCTTTCTGTGTAGGCATACCTTGAGCCCCAGTCCCCATGGGGGTGCATGAATAGGCCAGCGTCCCTCATACATGCACTAGATTACACTGAAGGAGAAGAACACTGCTAGTGGGGGCTCTCATCTTTTCTTGTGGGCAGTTAGCTTGCCTTCCTGCCTTTGCTCTGGAGGAAGACTCTTCCTGTATCCTGGGCTCCCCAAACACAAACACCACTGGAATGACATTCCAGTAAAAGTGGAGTTTGTGCTTTGGTTGAAAAATATGCACAAATATGTGAAATCTTTGGAGAATTATGTCTTGGCCCCATTCTTGCCATCTTTCGCTCCTTTCTGTCTCAAAATCATTTAGGGATATTTCCTTTCCTAAGAACTTGTACCCCAACTTAAAATACTAAAAAATTAGAATATTCCTTTTTCCTATTATATTATTTAATTAAAAATTTTTTTAATTGTCGATGGACCTTTATTTTATGTATTTACTTGTATGTGGTTCTGAGAATCAAACCCAGTGCCTCACACATGCTGGACAAGTGCTTTGTCACTGAGCTACAACTCCAGCCCATTTCTATTATTTTAAATGAATAAAATCCTAGTTTGTATCAACACTACGATCCCATTGCCAAGCATTCCTCATACCAACTTGCCTTCTTTTGAAACTGGATTAGGCCACTGTTTCTGAGCAGAGAAGCAGATCTCCACTAATTGTCCCAGGGACAGAAAGCCTGCAGTCCTTGCACGATGTGGCCCTGCCCTCATCACTGCCTTATGTCCATCAGTCTCGCCGCCCGCGTCTCATCACCGATGCCTTCTTTCAGTTTTCATGCACTTTCCAGCTTCAGGGACTGAACACACAGTTTCCTCTGCTAAGGCTGCCTTCCCCAAACCCTGGTAACTGACAGCTTCTTCCTGGGTTCTCAGTCTACTCACCATGCTTTCACAGAAGCCTTCTCTGACCCTCATGTCTAGGGATCAGAATGTTCACTTTCTCCCTATTTTTTAAGCAGTAATATTCTTTGTAATATTTAATCACAATTGTAAGGAAGTTAGTTTTATAAAGTTTGTTTCTCCTGATAGCATATAAACTCTATGTAAATAGATACTGTTGATCTTTTACATGGTGAGCACACAAAAGGCAGTTAAGACATGTTTTTGAATAACTTCATTCTCTAAATGTCTCAAAAGTCACTTGAGGACACATATATATTACTGTACTGTGGGTTAATAAATAGATAGACATAACGAGTACTTTTGGTTCTTTACAAGGTCCCATTAAGGTCATCTCTGTCTATTCTACCTGTATCACTACAACCTTACCTGACCTTCATCCACATGCATCTCCTAATAGGCTTGCAACACTCACAGAGAAGGAGGAGAGAGATGGATAATGAAAGGTAGCCTAGATCATGCACAATGGATGATACTGGAAATTACGTTAATATATATATATATATATACATATATATATAATACACTGTAATGAATAATAATATCACAAATAAATAAAATACACTGTGATAAATAATATAACAAATATTTACTGAATGTTACTATATGCTGGACACTTTGCTGAACACTCTATACATCTTCATTTAGTTTGTACAACCAATGTAATTATATAGTTCAACTGTTGTCATCATTTTATGAGTAAAATATTGAGTCTTGGAGAGATGAAGGAACTCTCTCATGTCACATGACCAATAAGTTGCAGAATTAGGATTTGAATCCCTGTCGGCATGGCTCCAGAATCCATGCTTTTGCCTGGTGGACCACAGGCTGCCTTTACAATGCCTACTATTAGTCAAAATATGGTGAAGGTCTGTAGGAAAAGGATTGTAAAGTGCTTTCTTTTATGTAATTCTAGCTCTAAAGTAATAAGCAGATATAGTGATAAGGAAAATATTCAGATACAGGACTCTTAAGTTTCCTTTTAGTTAACTCATGGTAGAATTGATTCTGTGATTCTAATTCCACTTTTGTAATTTTTTTGAAGGTGGATAAATCTCAGGATTTAGAAAAAGAATGTAAAAGAATGTAATTTGACTATTTAATAGACCAGTTTATCAATAAATATACTAACATAAGTGTGTCTTTTTCATTAGAAGACTCAGTCAAGTTCTTAGATAAAAACTATTCCTTCAACAAGCGTCTGCGCAGTGACTGCTTTCCATCAATCCCAGTGTCACAGAAATGGAGATACAGAATCAATCTATGTGCCCATCAGTGAATGAACTAATGAAGAAAAGATAGTATGTAAACACAATGGAATATTGTTTAGTCATGAAAGAGTGAAATTCTGCAATTTGTATGACATGGATGGAATTGGAGGACATTGTGTTAAGTGAATAAATCAGGCACAGAAAGACAAATGCCACACGTTCTCACCTTCATGCAGAAGCTAAAAAGCTGAGTTAAAAAAAGTAGAGAATAGAACAGTTGTTGCTACCCTGATGTGGTCATTGCATGTTGTGTACATGTATTAAAATGTCATACTGTACCACATAGATATGCACAATTACCATATGTCAATTAAAGTAAAATTTGAAAAGACATCCTAATGTCACTAAAAACTCCTATCTTGGACAAAATTAAATCCTTTATTACTCTGGCTATTGCAGAGATGCTGCCAAGAGAGTGAAATCTTGACAGACACTTATTTTTTTCATGGACTATATTAATATTTATTTAACAAAACTCATAACCCTTTGTTTATCATGTATTTATAGAAAAGGGAGAAAAACAGACTTTACAATGAGTTTTCTTGTATCTAGGACAAGCTTGTTAGAACCGTCACAGGACACATTTTGATGGGTGCTATTTCAGCATTGACTATTTTGAAAACTTGGAGAAAAACTCTTTAAAGTCAATACTGTCCAATTTAAAAATACCAAGTTGGATCATATACCGTAACATATTTAAACACTTTAAATCTATGAATTTTAGACGTGGCTCAATTAACTTGGTATTCTTCCATTCTTTATAAATCATGTCTAACAAGATTATAATACTATCTTTGCCCCTCTCTCAAGAGGCCTATGGAGGCAGTGACTGCAGCTTAGATGTCACCAGTCCCCATACTGCTTGTAATAATATTGACTACGTAGGAGACACTTCTGAGCAGTAGGGGTTTACTTGTCGTCCATGCTGTTAAGTCTCAGAACTCTCACCCAGTTTCCTCTCCTACCCTTCTGTTAGCAGTTGGAGCACAGATAAAGATGATATAAAGTAGAAAATTACAGGCTATGTGTGAGGTGCATTTGAGTAGTATGGGAGGTCAGAAGATACATGTGGCTTGGGGAAAATTGAGGACACTTGCTGTATGAGATGGCATCGACTTAGAGAACTTAGGCACAAAGGGATAACAGGAAGACTTTCTATTTCTGTTCCAAGACCTATGCTATGCTGTTTACATATTTGCCTACTGAGTAAAAGGATATTTTGAAAGATAAAACCAGTGCAAGATCAATGAACATAAGGTAAACACAAAGGGAAGCACACAAGTAACGAGTTTTTGTGTGTAACCTCAGATGAAAACCATTTCTCGTATGTACAGTCCATGGTAGATGGGTTCTTTGAAGGAAGACAGAAATTTCCCCTCAGATCTTGCACAGAGATTTATGGTTGTACCAGGTCATCCTTTGGAAGCAAATGAGTGACAAAGGAGATGAGGAAATAAGATGTCAATCGGTGTCATGATCCAGTTAGGTCTGTCATAGATTGTCCTCACAGTGCTCTGAAAAAGTGCAGTCCATATTACAATGACAATAATTAACTATTTGTTGAATCACCTTTTAAATGTCTATCTTTATTGCAGATCCATTCCACTTAGGGAAAGGACTGAGTTGGTTTTGTTTACCACTCTATATCAACCACATTGCCTGGCACATAGCTGGTACTCAGTCAATATTTGTGGATGAATAGTTTGAATTCACTAGTTTGTAATTAACATTGTGAATTGAATGAAAGTACAAGTAACTTGTTCTGCTGGTGTGCAGTGATGTTCACTTATAATCCCAGTATTTTAGTCAACTTTTCTTGCTGCTATGACTAAAGGACCTGACCAGAACAATCATAAAGGAGGAAAGGTTTATTTAGGGTCTCACGGTTTCAGAAGTCTCATTCTACAGATAGCTAGCTCCATTCCTCAGGTCTCCAGGTGAGGCAGAACAACATGGTGGAAGAATGTGGCAAAAGGAAGCATCTCACATGGTGATTAGAAAGCAGAAAGAAAGAGACTCCACTCAAAATATATACCCCAAAGCCACATGCCCAAAGCCCACTCCTCCAGCCACACCTTACCAGTCTTCAGTTACCACTCAGTTAATCCCTATTAACGGATTAATTCACTGATTGGTTAAGGCTCTTATAACCCAATTATTTCTCCTCTGAACTTTCTTGCATTGTCTCACACATGAGATCTTTGGGGACACCTCACATCCAAACCATAACACCCAGTGATTTAGGAGACTGAGGTAGGAGGAGGATTGCAAGGCTAGCTTCAGCAACTTAGTGAGGCCCTAAACAAATGAATGAGACCCTATCTCAAACTAAAAAATAAAAAGACCAGAAAGGTAACGCAGTGGTAAAGCACCCCTAGGTTCAATCTCCAGTACCCTCCCCACCCCCCAAAAAAGTAAGTTGTTCTATTTATCTAAAATGAGAAGTACAGGGAGATTATGTTGGGAAGATAGTTTGGGATTAGATCACTGAAAGATTTGAGTATCTAGGTAAGACTTAGTATTCATACTACTGTGGTAAGGAACAGATTACTAAAGTTTCTGAGTAAGTAAGTGATGTCATCTATTTTTTGAAAATAAAATCTCTTTAAATTACCTGAAGTATGAGAATATATGAAGAGGAAAGTCATAGCCATGACCTCAGTCATGTCACCATGGTATTAGCCCTTTTCTTATAAAATAATCTCCAGGTAATTTTTTCTGCACCTTCCTGAATCCACCACTTGGATTCTGTGTAAGAGAAGCAAAGGGCAAGCTAGTGACATGGAAGGGGGAAGGAAGAAGAGGAGGTATGAAAAGGGGTCTTGTATTGTAAATTGGACCTACATGTCCATTCTTACTCCAAATTGAAGATTTACTTCACAATTTTTTTTAAAAAGCATGCCAGTCATTTATAAACATTCTTAATATTCTGACTTAGCACAATAAGGCTAACACTCACAACTGGCTTATTGGTTGAACTGAGTTCAATGATGATATAATCAGGAAAAGGCCTATTTTTCTCCAATCATTGTAAATATCTCTCCTGACCCTTCCTTTTCCTGCTGTTTTCAATGTCTTCACACTTCATGAAGATTACCGTAGCCTCTAGTCACTTTCAGATATTAAGATAGTCTAGCCCAACTTAGTCTAACACCCTAGTTCAAAGATTTTCTCCTGTCCACAGAATGGCTGGCACTTGGCAAAATGGAATATACTATTCATTTTCACACCTGGGGAACTTCTACTCCTCTTTCTCCTTCTGTTTCTTCTGGGAAGTGATGAGAGAGGTTGCACAGAAAGCAAAGGTCAAAAATATTCTTTCTTAGTTTGTGATATTTGCAGCTCAAAATGGTGGATTCCTTGGGACATATGTGTGGTTTCTTCAAAAGATCCAAGAAAGTTCCCTTATGTGAATATTTCACTCTACTGGGAGAATTCTTACAGCTCCTATTAAGTCATTTCAGCTCTTGTCCCCGGTGGTCCACCCAACAATCACTTAATAATGGGTCTTCCCATCCAGCTTGGTTTCCTCCTGTTTGTCAGTGTCCCAGAAACCTAACTACATTTCTTGTTGTGCACTTGGTCCTTAGAAATTTCATTTATCCTTGTCATGACAAAAACCTTAGAAATTTCATTTATCCTTGTCATGACAAAAATAGTAGCATTGTAGGCTTGTCCCACTATTACCTCTTGCTCTGCTCTGTCTTAGGCTGCTCCCTGAAAATACCTGTCTTCATAATTCCCCTCTCATGGAGTGCTCCAGGAAGAAGTAAGTGCCAGTCTCTGTTCACATTTGCCCTTTAGTTCCAGAAGTCATGTGTCATCTTTATCCAAGGCTTTTAGTCTGCTTCACTTAGGTTTCTTAGTAGCATTAGGACTCTTGACTCCACAACATAGTAATTACCCAGCTGGGGAGTGAGATGCTTTTGTCCCCCTTCAGACAAAAGCCATGACCATTCATTCCTTATCTGTGTGAACGATTCTCCTGAAATATCAAATGGCTTCAGCAAAAGAAAAGCGAGATATGTTCATCCTCTCTCCTAATGAGGAAGAGAGAAGAAATGTCATCACACTTCCCACTAGACTCAGAACCAACGATTTTTCCCAAAGAACCCCAGTGTTTTGCTTTATAGACTAATGGAATTTTTGTCTCTGGACCAGTCTTGCAATTCCCGTGTGAATGTGTTTGGCAGCTCTCCTTAATACTTGATATGGTTTATCCTCTATTGTTCTTAGCTTTGATACTTCAATAGAAATTCCAAGACCACAGAAAAAGATGTGTCAAATTTCCTAGAATATACATAGTCCCTGCCCTGGCAGAGTTTGGAGTTCAGGAACTGTCATCAAAAGAGATGCTCTACATCATGTACAGTCACAAAAATAGGAAGTTAAACTCCATGTATGTATGATATATCAAAATACATTCTACTCTCACATATAACTAAAAAGAACAAGTAATTTTTTCAAAAAAGATGATACCAAGCAATCTCAGATTTTAAGGAAAAGTGACTTAATTTCTTCATTTATTTATTCATGCATTCATTTATTTACACTGTCAGATTCTTTTCTATGAGCTGGTTTTTTTTTTTTTTTTTTGGGGGGGGTGCTGGGGATCAAACCCAGGGCCTTGAGCTTACAAGGCAAGCACTCTACTGACTGAGCTATCTCCCCAGCCCCCTCTATGAGCTGGGTGTGCCATATGAATCAATCTAAATAGTCTCTGCCACAACTCAAATTATTGTCTAGTAGGAACAACAGCTATTAAACCAATAAGCACCTCAAATATTATAAATTACAATATGACCAAAGAAGAAGATGCTATGAGGAAGAACAATGTGACATGTACATGACAGCTTGGCTGGGCACAGCTTATTTCTTTGGACAAGTATCTAGAAACTGTCAGATTATCCTCCACTAGGACTGTCAGAGGTGAACTCCTTCTTAGGAGTAAAGTTGTGAGCACCGTCAATCACAATTAGAGTCATGTATCTAGAAAGAGTCCATTAGTTCATTAACTCATTTATTATTAATTATTGAATACCAATCATTTGATAGCAACCCTATCAGTACTACCAATATCAAAGTATATATGGTACAGTTCCTTTTCTTAAAGTGTTTATGGTCTAGTGGGAGATACAGCTAAATAAAAAGTTACAGTGTGGGGAGCTAAGATGAAGGTAAGTCCAGAAATACCATGAGAGTATCACCTTCCTCATCCTTGGGAGATCAGTGGGGAGACCTGAGAAATGTACCACCCAACTGGTTTCCTGAAGGATGGGAGGAGCGGACTAGAGAAAGAAATGAGAAGAAGGGAAGAGGAAGGAGATTCTAGGTAGAAGCAGCAGAATGTCCAAAGGCAGAACTGAGTACCCTTGACATACTGGAAGGCTTCCCACAGGCTCTCTGCCTGCAAAGATATTGATGCTCTTGACCTTGCAGCAGCTTTTGCAGTTCATCCTAGTGTGTCGTGATGTGAAAGAGATTGGACAGCACTGCTCTAGAAGACAGAGCAATATACCTTTAGGAAATTGCACAAGGTTTGAAATATATGAAGTGTGGAAGGGGATGTTGGCCAATTTGGGGCTTTACCCATCACACTTAAATGAATCTCTAACAGTATTGTCATCAGTGTAACCTTCAAACTAGCAAGATCAAAAACTTGATCTTGGGAATAAGGTTTGCTAATGAGTGACCACTCTAAGTTTTCACTATTTGTACACTATTGATGGAGAAAAATTATTTTTGCCTCCTTTATCCATGTACCTCCCTAAGTTTCAGAGAGAATTTGGTGAGTGTGCATGGTTCCTGGGTTTTTAGGGTGTAGAATCAGGGGACTACTGAGAAGGGAAAAGAACCAGAGAGGTTCTGTTTTGTACAAAGCCCTGTTTTGAGGATACAGAATAAAATAGGACTTTATGTGGCTATGAGGTATAAATCGAAATGGAGTAAATTTTGTTTAAGGGTTATAAGTACAGTTTTGGAATTGTCTTAAAAATTACTTCAGAATTTTTCTAAATTTAAACTCTTCTAATGTGACACTGAACAGACAGGACTTATTAGAGTTGCACTGTACATGTATGCTAATAAATGGAGAAGGGGGTTAGTACAGTGAGGAAAATAACCTCCAGATTTGGAATCAGAATATATGACTCCTGGTCTTAACACTTTGTAGTGGCATGATTTTGGATTAGACCCTATTGTTTCTCTGAGCCTTTCTACAGCTTGACAGCCTTATAAAGGAAAGGGGATATAGTAGCTGTCCTACATACTTCAGTGGGTCGATGTGAATGATAAATAAGACATGAAAGTGCTATACAAATTACAAAGAGTTATCTATGGTTTCACGGCAAAAATGATAAGAGCGATGTTAGCAAGAATTTTTAAAAAAAATTTAAACGTTATAGGATTATACCCTTAGTGGCTTTTGAGAAATGATGGTTGATGATGACACTTTTTTTTTGTGGAGGCAATGGAAAGATAACCCCCTGCAGTTTGAATGGCAGCGACTCCAATTTAGGGAAAAACGAACTGCTCATCAGGAATGACTCTGAACTTGGCATGCGTACAGCCTGAAATCATCACCACTTTCTTTTCCACATTATTCTTGCATGTCTGAATTCTTATTGTTCTATCTGGAAATGCCACAGTTCCGTCCTTGTATTTTCTGGTTCTGTCATGCTGCAAACTCCTGTGATAGAGCGATAGCTAATAAATTATTTGACAGGAAATATAGAAAAAAAATCTTTGTAATTCACAGTTCTGACATAATGAAAAGCTTATAATTCACTAGTGTGACCTCACAGCTGTGAATTACAAGTTGCACTTGACTCGTTCACAATTTGTCTTTGAATTTATACTATGAAAAGTGAGAACCATATTGTCAAACTGTCACTCCATATTGATATATTACTGCTGAAGATTAAGAAACATTTTGTCAAAGAGCAGGAAAATAAAAATACTCTAAAAAGAGATGGGGTTTGATACAGATTTGAAGGGTAGTATGAGGCACAGAAAAAATGCACAGAAAAAGGTACCGTGCACTGCTTGTTTCTGTCCAGGGACGTGCTTTTAGTACCTTCATTCAATAACAGCAAGCTCCTGTGTAGCACTCAATATATGCCAGACACTCTTCTAAGTACTTCAGATATAAACACTTTTAAAATGCAAGAAACTCCTAGAAGTAAACACTATTTTTATTTCTATTTTATATTTGCAGATATTGAGGTACAGAGAGGTGGACTAACTTGCATAGCGTCACATAGCTAGTAAGTGGCAGAGGTAGGATTCGAATTCAGCTCTTATGGCTCCAAAGGCCATATTCCTAAGCATTTTTTTGTTTTTCTTGAGAGTAGTGCTTCAAAGGAGTGAAGGGAATTGGGGCAAGTGCGAGAACCCTTGTCTAGCATGAATGAGGTCCCGAGGTTGAGTCCCAGCATGGCAGGGGGAGACTGGGGGACAAAAGAGAGAAGGAGACCATTGTACTTCTTGAGATCCAGGATAGGATTGAGATTCTCTATACTGCACATACATCTAATATTCTTTTCAACCTTTCATGAATCTTTAAATAAACCCTGAAAAGCAGGTTGCCATTCCGATTGCACTTTTCCTTGAAACCTTTTATTGTAATAAAATTTATAACGGAGCAAAGTCTTAAGTACTGCTCTAAGAACAGTTGCCTACCTTTATCCAGAGTTATAAATTGTTTACATTTTGCCTCATTTGCATTCTCCTCTCTCCCTCTTCAGAATCACTTGAAACTAAGAGGCAAAAATGCCTCTTTCCTGTGTATCTCAGTGTGTATCTCCTGAAGGTGAAAAAAATCCTCTGAAATAATCACAGCAAATTGATAGAAATTAGGAGATTTCACATTGACACAACACCAATATCTAATCCATGGTACATGTTCAAACATTGTCAGTTGTTCCAACAGGGTTCTTTGTGTGTATGTGTGTTACTGGAGATTGAATACCGGACCTCACATAGGCCAAACAGATGCTGTACCCCTGAGCCCTTTTTATTTTGAGGCAAGTTTTTACTAACTGCCAAGGCTGACCTTGAATTTGCAATCCTCTTCAGTCTCTCACCTTGCTGGGACTATAGGTGTGCACCAATGCACCTGGATGGATAGTGTTCTTTATAGCTATTTTCTTCATTGGAGAGTTCTTTTTTTAAAATTTCCCCCTCTGTACACAAATGTTCTTGGCAACTTTATTTCTAACAGTCAAAAGTGGAGCAGTCAAAATGTAATGAATACTTCAGCTGTGGTGCATTCATTCCATGAAATACTACTAAGAAATAAAAAGGAACTAATTATTGGTATGTGTAACAGATTCTGGGGTGACTCACTGAGTGAATAAAAGGCAATCACATACTATTATTGGTACCAGGTACGACTTCCCCATGATTTACACATATTGCCCAAATAAGGAAAGTAGGAATAGGAATAGGATGGATTAGTGGGTTGCCAGGGGTTAGAGATAGTCTTAGGATGATGGTGGGGAGTGTCTCTGGGAAGGTTACAAGAGAGAGATCTCAGTGGTGGTGTTGGAATGCTTCTACCTCCTTGTGATGGTGGTTGCACAGATTCCAAGTTGTACCTTAGAACAGGTACCCTTCACCTCTACTTGGAATATACACTGTAATATAATTTACAAAGCAATCTCCTTTGTGCTCTGATTGGCTCATAGAAATTTCAGAAAGAGTTGTGTAGTTAGTACTGATCCTTCCCAGCAACCCTGTATCATAATGCAAATTTGAGTCTATAGATTAATGAGGACTATGAATAACAGACACCATGCTGAAACCTCAATTGCCCCTCTTTAACTTCCACTCTCTTCTCTCCCTAATCTCTCCTCAAAATCATTGCCACTTATTCATTCGATGGACACTTATGGGGTGTTTTATCTTCTTAAAATTTGACTTTGGCAGCAGTTACTGAATAAAATTATACATGTCTGAGACTGATATAGTGTGATCTCATTTCTACCTCTCTACCTCTCTCTGTTTCCATGCTACTCTATGCAATCTCTTCTATGATCTTGGACTTCTTGTTCCCCAAAGGAGCTCATATGTTTCTCTTCTTTTTTTCTCCAGCTCTTTCACTCATCCGGATTTTCTCTCCTGAGCATCTGTAAAATTCCAAGCAGTTCAGGTTGCCCACCTGTAAAGTCATCTTTTCCAGTGATGTCTTTTTTGCTCTCCTTTGGGATCTTCTGTTGCTCTTTCCTCCCTTCCTTTAGCACATACATTCAGTGTTGTAGTTACTGTGAGTGAGCTCCTGGAAGGCAGGGACTGTCTTATTCCTCTTTTTACCCAGCCTGTCCTGCAGTTCCTGCCCTTGCACAGGTTTCCTTTGTTGCCCACCTGACTCTTAACCCCATTAAGCTTCCTTATTACGGGCACATAGTCAACAATTTAAAAATTTAACCAATGTTTTCCAATTTTGACCAGGTATAATTGGTCTATAATCAGCCATGGCCGTGGTGACTAACACATTTAGTGGGGGCAGGGAGGATGTTGCCAAGAAAATAATTTTCATCTTTTTTTGGTAATGGGGCATTTACCCTTTGGCAATCCTTCAGCCTCTTCCCCATTTTCTATAATTCTTTGAATATTACCAATTGTAGTCCTGTGATGCATGTGGGGATTTCTTTCATGCCCTAGAACATGGACCAACCTGTCCTGAAGTCTTTAAATTCTTAAAGTAATTCTATTCAATCACAATGTTTTGTTTTTTAAATTTCCCTTGTAGAGTCTAATTCTCTATACTACTGATTTTAGTTAGCAGATCATTCATTCTTTTTCATGAAGACAAAAAGTAAGATAGGAGTTAAGTACTTTTTACTTTAAAATGCATTTGCAACAATCTCAAAGTTTTTTAAAAAATGAAAATACAGTACAAAATTTTTTGTTTTGCCAGAACCCTGAGATGATGAGTTCTGAGTTGATGACCCAGTTTGAACACTTCAGTGTGTTTCCTATAAACCAGGATATCCTGTGACTAAATCAGGAAAATCTGGATTAGGAAAATAAGAATGATGTTATTACCAGTTAATTCTGTGATTCCATTCATTTCAGAGAGTTGGTTCAATAATCTCCTTTGCAGGCAGAAGGCTCTAGTCTAGAATCCTGTGTTATAGTCAGTGGTCTTCTTGAGTCTCTTTCAACCTGGAATGGTTCCCTTGTTCTTGCTTGACTTCCAATGCCATCTTACTTTTGAGGATTATGGACCATTTATTTCATTAAATGTTCTTCAACTGAGGTTTGTCTGATGTATCCTGATGATTAGATTCAGGCTCTGCATCTTTGGCAGAAATATCCCAGAAGCAATGCTGTGCTATTTCTCATCGCCTTCTTCCAGGTGGCACATAATTTTGATTTATCCCATTGCTGATGATGTTCATTTTGATCAGTTGATTAAGTGGTGTCTTCCAGGCGAAGTCACTCCCCTCCCCCCATCCTATGAACAACATGTTTTGTGGGAAGGTATTTTGAGATGGTGTAAATATTGTAATCTTCATCAAATTCTTGTTCATTTATTTTTGTGTTTAGCTATTTACTTACACATATGCTTATTATTTATTTATACATAAATGGACTCATCGCTTCTTGCATTATTGAATGAGTTATACATTTTATTACTATTTTTTATTTATTTTAATGCTCAGATTTGGTCAGCAGGGATCCTATCAAGCTAAAATTGTACATTTTTTACATGTCCCCAACGTTTTTGAGCACTTTCTGACACTTAAAGATGTTTCTGCTCATTCTATAATATCTTCGTGTCAATGAATCAGCCATTTCTGCAAGGAGTCCCAGTTCTTTTTACAGGAAAGTCATCTTTAGAAACCAGGATCAGGGTGCTAGGTGTGCTCATTGCTGTTGAGTGGTACTGTTCTCAGGCCTTCCATCAGACTGGGTTAGGCATTATATGTCAGTATATATACACCGCTCCACACATATTTTTGTCTGTTTGGATTTCTATATCTATCTAAATAGATTTAAAACCAAGAGTTCATACCAGTGCTTTTAATTCCAATCTAAATATTTAAAATTCTTTTTGATAGTGAGAACATGACTCCCATTACCCTTAATATATGCACTCATTTGATCAGTTCCTCCATCTATAATAAATGAATTCCTATTGCCACTGCTTTACCTGCCCCTCCGCCCCAGTTCCCATCCCACATGGATACTTTGCCCACTTCTGACACCTGCACTTTCTGCATGGACACCCTATTTCTCAGCTCAGTCTCAGGTCCCAACAGGAGGTCACCTTTCCTTGAATACCTTCACTTCATCCTCTGGGGCTCCAACTTTTCATGCTATCCCACTGCCAACCTTGTCCCCACCCCACGGATCCTGCTCTTCACCTTGCCCCTATGTAGGCTTGGGCACCTTGAGCTGGCACAACCCTCATGTTGAACACCCTTTTCACATCAGGGCTGTCATGTGCTGCATCCAACCATGCTCACTTTTGTCTGAATGCTTAACCTCTGCTTAGCCTGACACTCCTGCTCAGCTGCCTGCCTTCCATCTGGACACCGCGGCTCTGCTCAGGATCTGACACCCCATATTGGATTGCCCTGCCACAGGGATGTCTGCCTTACCCTGCTTAGGCCCTCATTCCTCATGCCAGGCTGCTCTCAGTCTTGCAGAAGGTCCTCCTTACCCCACTCAGGCCCTGACAACCTGCAACTGGATGGCTTTCCTACCTCACCGTCTGCCTCACTCTGCTTGAGCCTTGATACCTCATCCTGGGACATCTCCTATTGTTGCTTGGGGGATATTCTCATCCAGCTTGGGCCCAAAGGCATGTACTCAGGTGTCATCCCCCAGATTCCCATTTCATCCCTTTTGGGCTCTAACACCCCATGCCACGTCAGTACTTCTTTCTACTCCCTGAGTGAATGACTCACCAAACCTCTCAGGCTCCAACCTCTTGCATTGAGTCACCCTCAGACAGAGACACCCTCTTACTGTCACTGGTGCTGGGCTTTCTCTGCAAGGACACTCTCCTTGCCCTGCTGGGGCTCAGCACCCCATGCTGTACCATTGACCTATAATGTAGATGCTCTCCCCATTTCTCAGGTTTGGAATTTGCAGACTGGTTGCTACCCACTGCCCTGCCTGCAAGGGAACCCTCCCCACACCTGAGCTCCAACACTTACAGGATACCCTCTACAATTCCTCGCTGGCTTGGACACTTGTTCTTCATGGCCCTACCTTCCCTTCACCCCACGTGGGATCTAATGTTCTGCACCAGGCTGCCATTGTCACTGTGGATACCCTCTGCACCTGCTTGACCTCTGCACCAGTGCTTGGCCACAGTGGACTGCTCCCTACTTCCCGCAACTGAGACACCTATCTCACTCAGCTCTAACAGATTTTGAACTAACTTGAGGCAGAAATGAACTGGAGGAAAGGGAAGGGAAAGAAAGGGAGAAAGGGAAGAAGAAGACTGGAAATGGCTTTTGACAGGGCTTACTCACACCAAGCTACAACCCAGGGACATCATTCATAATTCCTTTTCTTTTCAGAAGTATTCATTCTTTGAGTGATTTGAACATTTAGCCAACATTTCAATATTCTGTGCCTTCCTCAGGGTACTGAAGAGGCATATTCTCTGTAAACAGCTGTTCAGTATGATACCACCAGGGTCCTCCAGTATATTTATAGCTTGGAATTCACAACTACCTATAATTTATACATGCTTAGCTCTTCAAAAAATGTAAAAAAGTAAATCCTTTTAACTTATAGGGAGTATGGAATCCAATCAGTTTTAGCAAGCTTTCCTGTATATTAATTATCATTTATTTGAATGCTGTCTAAAAAAGCCCATAAATCTGTAAAAACTTACATTTGGTAACCTTGATCAGACATTATTTTTAAACTCCTATTGCAATTTGGGGATTTTGCAAGTCCTGGTACAATGAACAAAATGTCACAGTGAAACTAGTTTTTATGACGAAATGATAGTTACGATGTAATTATTATAATTAATGCTAACATTCAGCTATAACTCAGCATGTTTGACCCTTGTGCTTCTACAGCAACTCAGGTTGTGACAGATTTACTCCCGGGCAACGTGACGAGCGGCTGTTCTCTGAGTGTGTGTGGCGGTGCTGTTTGTTATGACAATGTCAGGACAACGGTGATGGAGCCTTCATATTGTGGTGTTTTCTATTAGGAAAGAATCTTTTAGAACATACTGCTTTGTATATTAAACTTTTTGTGTTGATTATAACCGAGAGTCCCTAAAAAGCAAGGACCAGCTGCAAAGATGCCCTGTCCTTTTAAGCAAACACTAGAAAGTGATGACTGACATTCTGCTTACGCGCTAGGATGAAGAATGACTTTGCACGTTCACCAGGCAAGTAACACAGCTGTAGGTCCCGTTATCCACAAAAAGACAATGCAGGCAGGATTCCATAGCTTCACTGCCTCAGTCTGGGACATTAAGGTTCAACCTCTGCACGAGACACATAAATATCCTTTGGATTTTCTTCGGTAAGCACACACTAGAGGTTAATAATGTGGCACTGTTTGATTCCCTGCTGTTTTAAATAATTTCATGGAAAATCTAATGCAGTAGGACACTAGTTTAGAAAGGTTATTACCCTCATCAAATGATAGCACTTCTTTCCTATTATTTTCTACCAATTTCTTGCCCTTATAGCTCCTCTCCCTTCATTTATCGCAAATGATTCTTCACAATGACACTCTGTGGTTGGGTGGAGGCGGGATTGGAGAAAGTTTAATCCCTAATCAGGGCCCTGTCAGCGTTGGTAGTAGTGAGCATCTTTCTTCCTTCTTCTGCTTGCTGGAGCTAAGATGCAGGACAAAGATGCATGCTCACTGGAGGGCTGTCTTTAGGAATCAGCCCTCAATGCCTGCCCTCCTGGGCCATTTTACGTGGGACCCCAGGGTGTAGGCTCCCAGGGAATTACTGCAATAGTTGACCCAGCTACTCTCATCTAAGTGGTGCGCTGATTTTCTAAGTTCTCCAGTCATTATCCCCTCTGTGGGTAGCAGATACTTAGAACTCTAAGAATGCTCAAAGGCTCAGAGTAGTTTTCAGGGTTTAAGGAACAATGCTGGTTTCCAGACTGTGTGATTCCAGGCTCACTGAGTGCAAAAAAGACTGCCTTGTTCAATCTCCCTCTTTTCCTAGTAGGACTCAGTCTATTGAGGTGATGGTGTGCTTTTCCCAGCCTCCTCTGCAAATAGAAACCATGTAACTAAGTTCTGCCAATGAGATATAAGCAGTTGTTTGGGTAGGACTGCTGGAAGAGCTACTTAAAATAGTGGGGCAGAGTTAGTTGCCAGTTTGGTTTTTGACTTTTGCCTTCCCTTTGGGATGATCAGCTAACCTGGTTTGTGGGGACCTCTAGAAGCAGGACTTTTAGTCTTAAAATCCAGATAATATCAGGCAAACAAGAAGAATTGGTTTTCCTGCATCCTTTTTTTTTTTTCTTCTTCTTCTTTCCAGCAGAATATGTGTGATGGTTGGAATTCTAGCAGGTGTCTTGGGAACATGAGGTGCCACACTCATGCTAAGGGTGACTAGATTAAAAGACAAGAGGAGCTTGGGTTCATTGGGTTGGCCCTAGATTTCTCAGAAAATATATGAGAAAATATAATTCCCAATTTACTGATGCCATATATATATTTGGAGCAGAGTGGTCTTCTTTTCCAGTGACTAAACCCAATTCCTACTATACTAAGCTACCACATATTCCCTTAGTATTGACCCTTAGGGGTCGAGAACCTTTATTATGCTCATGAGGGATGAAAGCATTCTCTCCTGGCTAAAGTACTTTCAATTTCTTGGGGGAAAAATGATTATGAAACATTGTAGAAATGGTTCAAATCCATGTTTATCAGATTCCAAACGCACCCTACAGGTTCAAGCTGAGTTCATTGTCACTAGTCCTTACCCTTTAAAACTTACTCTCAAATGACCCCAGAGATGGATTTAAGAGGACAGAGAAGCCTGATGTTTCTGGGGATGGCGTGGTCCCCAGTGCCATAACTGATGAGAAATCAGTGGCCCAGAGAAGAGAGGCCCTTTAGGGACCTGATGCCTGGTGCTGCCTTTCCTTGCCTGCAGCCCATCCTCTCCACTGCAGAGGGCAGCGTGGAGCCTAGTGTGACCCTGCTCACCCACGGACTCTGGACTTGACCACAACTCCTCTTTTTCTGGATTTCTCAGTTTGCTGCCTCTGTGATACTTTATTACAGGAACCATACAGCTAAAACAACACTGCTAGTAATAAATTGAGGGTTTTATTTTGTTTTGATTTTTCTGTCTACTCATAAGTATGTGGCAGTGACCTTAGTAATGACTGCAAAGGAGTGAAAATTGGTTCTACTGCCTTTGCATAAAAATTCATTGCCTATTAGTGACCCGAGTAGCCGAATGATCCTTTCTCATCAAAGAAAGCGTAGTACTGAGCTTATGCTAAATACTCCAAACTCATAGTTTATTAAATGAAAAAAGGAAATGAATTAAAGCACATCTATTGAGTGTCTATCATGTACCAAGAGTTGGAGTTCATTGCAATTGTTTGGAACCTATGCAACATCAAGTCCTAAAAATTTGAAATTCACTTCTGAAGCAAGATGTGTGTGTAAGTGCAAGTGTATGTACACACACACACCTCTGTGCACATGCACTCCTTTGATTTAGTCTTCACAAAAATCGCCATGAGGTGAGGGAACAAGGCTTCCTACAATCACATATTTACACAGTCACAGTCATGAAGTAGCCAAGCAGGATCAGAACACATCTTTCTAACTTAAAAACTGCACTCCATTCTACTGAGCCAAACTATTGTTACTGAGAGTTCCCAGCCTTTTTACTTGCTAAGACTGTTAAGAAGGGCTTTAAAAATGATTCACTTAGAGACGTGGGAAGAAGAACATTGGAGAGAACTGGCATTAACTGAATGATTACTTTGTGACTTTTGATGCATTTTTGACATCCTTATTTAGTTAATAATTACTCATATTCTGTGAGCCAGAAGGTATCAGTTCCATATTTCCTATCCATTTTACAGATGAGGAAACAGCCTTGGAGAGATTAAGTACTTTGTCTAAGGTCAAGCTGCCCAGAACATAGACTACCAAGCCATTCATGCTCTGAACCACCACACTCTGCCAACTTGCTTTTCTCACTTAACTATGAAATATTGATATTTGTCTAGTTTTTTTTTTTCATAAAAAGTTGCAGAATTCATTGATGTGCCTCAATGTATCCAGCTTTCCTTTTTCCCAGCCTGTCACAAACAGGCTGTCACAATATACTAGTATATTGATTTCTATTGCTTAGATTCTTAAAAGTTTGGATGGGTCAAAGGGTTTGGATATTTTGTTTCTAGATAGCTACTGCTAGATTTTTTAAAAATCAATTGTGATAAAATTTGCCAGGGCCTGGTGCGGTGGCTCATGCCTGTAATCCCGGAGGCTGGAGTGGCTGAGGTGGCTGAGGTAGGAGGATCGTGTATTCAAAGCCAGCCTCAGCAAAAGTGAGGTGCTAAGCAACTCAGGGAGACTGTCTCTAAATAAAATATAAAATAGGGCTGGGGATGTGGCTCAGTGGTCAAGTGCCTCTGAGTTCAATTCCTGGTATCCACCCCCCCAAAAAAAAATTTGCCAGATTATTTTTATGAGAAGTCTGTAGCAATTCACACTCCTACCACTGACATATGAGAAGGGGTCTGTTCAATTCTGCACCAGCTCAGCATGTTATTATTTTTGTAAACATTGACCAAGATGTGGAGTGTGAATATGGGTACCTTGTTGTTGCTTTAATCTGATTTCCTTAACTCCTGGGGAGACTGAGCACCAAATCATCTGGGTTTTTGGCCATTCATAGTCTTTGCCAAGAAGTTTGATGTTTTAATCTGAAGGATTCAAAACCTTCAGTTCTCTGGCTTCTCTCTGTGTTTCTTATTCTTCTACGAAGGTAGATATTTTGAAAGTGAAAGAAATTATCCTCCATGTGTAACTTTGAAAGTTTTAGAAAAAGTGGTGGTGGGGGGGGGTGATTTTGAGGTGGTGATGAGCCACGATATACATTGTGTGGATTGAGCAAAGCTGGATGCTGTCATATCAGCCTGGAAGGTTCTAAGCTATGCATTCCAGAACACATTTCTGCATATGGTTGCAAAGAGCCTTTCAAAGATGAACGAGATGGACAATGACTTCATTTTGTGGATGTGCATAGGGAAAGGATGAAGTCCCAGGGCCCACTTGTCATGGGGAAATGGGTTTCCTGTGGGATGAAATCAAAGTTGCTGTCCTTTTCAAATTCTGCTCGAGGACTGCAGGAGAAGAATCTTCCTGTAAAGTTAAATGAACGAATTTTTAATGAAGTTCTGGTTGACAAGCTAGGAAAGAGTTGGGCCAAACTAAACAGTCATTCCCAAGGGACATTAATGCCTTGGAAGACAGAGCCCTGTGTGCACCCCCTTCCCTGCCATGCACCTTCTGTGCATCACAGATAAGGTGTTGTGAGTAGGGGGACTTGTGTCACTGAGAATACCCTGCATAAATGTGGAGTTCCATAAGCCCACCATCAAAGAGTTTTGTTTGTGTGCCCTACCTATGAACCACATTTTAAAATGCATTTTGAGGTTTGAGCTAATAATGTGAATGACATTCAGTGAGATTGCCAAATGCTGGTAATTTACTCTCATTTTCACATTAATGTGGGCCCACCTGTGATGAATTGGAAACTAAATAAGCACATCAGTTTTAATTAGATATTTCAGAGACTGGATCTAGTTAAACAGCAGTATTCATTCTTATCTATTAAATAGTGGAAGAGTTTAGCACATTCTTTAGAAAAAGTTTGCACCCACCCCCCTCACCATTTATCCTTTTCCTCTGATCTGCAAATCTTCTTTTCAGATGGAGTATTTTGGATTAAAAAGTGCCTAGGTTTGTGAAAATAGGGAATGAAAGGATTGCATTTAAGTTTTGAAAGATAAACATATCACGCAGTTAATTAGTGCTGTTTTATATAAAGAAACATGAATTTGGGAACCTTTGAAAAGACAAATATGGTCACAGTTGGCTGGAGAACGCCAAGTGGGAGATTGACATCTGTGTCCCTCAAATACTGATCCTACAAACTGAGATCTGGAGAAGTCACCAGTGTATAGCTAATATATGCTGAATGACCTTCCAGCAGAGAAAGGAGCCATTTTTCAAAATTCAAGACAAGCTATTACAGTCCCAATAAAGGCAAAAGGTTCTGTGACACATAAGGGTCTGGGACTTACTGAAAGAAACTAGTGTAAATGTGGGAATATCTTTGATTAATATTTGTGAAGGATGAGGAATTAATAGACAACGAGTCTTAAAAATCAGGTGCCCCCAGCCCGTTTTTGCATTGGTCCCAGCATCATTTCGCCTTTCTCTCGGTAAGAACTTCTATTTGATGAGAATGAGCTCTGGGAAGGTGAGCTGTTCATCCCTTGCTAAGGCTGTATCCTCAGGGCTCAGCATAGTGGCTACTCTGTAGTAGGTGCTTCATGAATAGCATGTCCCTGTCTGGGCTGTGTGGGCCTGGTTCTAAAATATTCTTCCCTGAAGATTTCTATCATTGTCTGCATCCTGACTGTTCTTTTACCAGAAAGAATCAGGGCAATATTTTCACATCCTCTTTCCTTTGGTTTTTCTTGAGAGAAGAATGAAGTATATCAAACAACCACAGGCGTACTTTAATAAGGGATTTTTTTTTCTGTCCACTAAAATGTTTATGTTTAGCCAAATTTTTAGGCAAGTAACAAAAAAGAAGAAAATGAGACTTCAGTTATCTCATGTGTGAGATTCGACTCAGATTTGTGTTAGGTGAGAAACTCGTGCAGCAGTTGCCTAACAATATCCATGGGACTCCACCCTCCAGGCTCCTCCTGAGACTGCGGGCAGTCACCCACGACCACAGCAGGCCTCCACATACTGCATCCCAAGCACCACATCCCTGTGCCACTTTAATTGTCCTGCTGAGGATAATCATTAAGAATGTTATCTCATGTCGAATATGGTGAGAGGATATTCAAAAGTGCATAGCTGAACATCCTCAAGGATCCCAAAGTCTCTTGTCAGAAAGGCCGGGCCGGGGCGCGGAATGGCGGGTGGAGCTCATGCCGGTGCCTCTGCTGTGCCATCACAATTCCAGTACTCGGCGGCTGCTGCTCAACCACCGGTTCCGGGGAGGACCCTGGGCTAATAAGGGATTTTTTTTCAAAAATAAAAATAAATTCTGGATGCATCCAAAACAAATATATGTGTGCGTGTGTGTGTGTGTGTGTATGTTTGTGTGTGTGTATGTTTGTGTGTATCTCCAAAGAATTCCATATATCCTTAGAAAACCGAAGATGTTAAAATACATTGACTATAGTACTAATTAAAGTATTTTAAAAAAAGAAAAAGAAAAAAGAATATTAGGAGCTTAGTGAATTACAGTTAAGAGAACTATTAGTACTTTTGTACAATAGACTTCTACATATCTATTAATATAAAGTGTTAATATTTAAGGACAAAATAATTCTCCAAATATATTGAGTAAAGAAACCAAAATAACAAGAAAGCATTAGAATATAATCATATTTTTAATTAAAGTGTAACTGACAAAAATAAAAATCATGCTAGAATTGCACTTTTAGAAGTGTTCCTTCTTATAGAAAAAAAGAGATTAAAGAATTTTATCAGAACTTTTTATGTATTTTTCCAAAATTTTGACTTAGAAATATATTACTTTTATATTCAGACAACATGTTATGAAAATATAGAACTTCTTTAAATAGAAATCTCTTTGGCTGTATTTAAAATGTGATACAATTTCCCAGGAGTCTGTCTGCAGAGGAAGTTGGGTGGTCCTGTGGGGGGAGAAGGTGCCGAATAGAAGCAAGCAAAGATGATAGTTGTGTGGTGAAGGGGGTCCTGTGTTTTTGGCTAGTGGAGTAGTTTGACATTTGCCATGCCAATTTCCAGATCTCCCTGGAACATTCCTATAAACAGCTTATTTGAGAAAATTAAAAAAAAAAAAAAAAAGTGCTTCAGATTGTCCTTACATGATTCCCACAAAGAAATCACTAATCGTAACTGAAAGAGGAAGTTGCATTCATAGCTGAAAATACCAGGTCCTATGTCTTAATTTATACATGGCTGCATAGATTTCTTTTAATCCTGAGTGAATAGGTTGGAATTTTCAAGTTTTCTGTTTTGTATCTCTGCTTCATAAGTGATCTTTTAAAGACAAAAATATGATTATGTCTCTGCTTAAAATCCTTCAGTGGAGTCTTCTTGCCTTTGAGATACAACCCGGATTTCTTATCATGATAATGTACGTGCTGGTGACCTGTGAACTGTGGTTCCTTCCCCATCTGACCATTTCTCAGACATGTTCTGGACTTCATCACACTCGACTGCTCAGAGCTTTTGTGGGTATCATTCTCCATTGTTTAGCTCTACTTCCTTCTGTAAGCTTTCTCTGATTCCTCTTCTCCATCTATTCCCACCTCCTCTCTGCCTTCACCACATACCTAACAAACGGCATAGTAGTTGTTTGACTGTCATGCCTGCCACTTCCCTGTGACCTTCTGGGGGGCAGGCACCAGAACATGGCCATCTTTCATTTTATTACTCACCATAGTTCTTTTGGTCCTCAGTCGGTGTTTGATGAACCCTTGTTTATGAACACGGAGTGAATGCCTGAGACAGTTTGGTGGTGTATAGACACAGGTACTGTTAGGTCCACTCTTGATCTTGTCTAGAGCTTTGTTTTGTAGCTGGTATCTTTCCAATAGGCAGGACTTGTGCCTTCTAGGATGCACACATGGGCTGTTTGGTGTGGTCAGCAGAATAATGACCTTCAAAGATGTGTATGCTCTAATCCCTGGAACTCATGAATGTTCCCCTATATCTCAAAAGAACTGTGAGATGAAGTTAAGGTTTCAGACCTTAGAATAAGGAGATTATTTTGGATGATCTGGGCTAAATAAAATCTTGAGGGTCCTTAACCGTAAAAGATGGAGGCAGAAGGAAGACAGATGCAATGGAAGGATAGGCAGGAGAGATTCCAGTATGAGAAGGACTGGGCTTTGAATATCATGAACCAAGGAAGTAGAAGAGCTTTACAACCTGGGGACAGGTCTCAACTGACAGCCAGCAAGAAAACAGGGACCTCAGGCCTCCAACTGAGATCAGCTCACAACCTGAACTAGCAGGGAATGGATTCTCCCTGAGAGCCTCCAGGAAGAAACTCCATTTTAGCCTAGGGAGACACATGGTGAACTTTTGACCTGTAGAACTCTAAGATAATAAGTTTGTGTTATCCTGAGCATTTAAATTTACCCTAATGTGTTATGGCAGCAATAGTAAATGAATAGTTTAGGAATATAGTAGCCTGTGCACTTATCTTACTCCTTGGCTACTCATTGTCTTTACTATTCTTTGCAGAGCAACACAAATAAAAGGAAATAAGACAAGGACCTGCATAGTTGATTAATTTTTTAAAATAGGAAATAGAATAGGCACCAATTGTTAATATACATATATTAAATAAGTTCTATCATCAATTTAATTTAAAAATTTTTAATCAGTTATATATTCAAAGTCCTTATCCCTGTCCCTTCATTTTTTCCTTACCACCTAACTACGTTCCCTTTGTACTTTGAGTCTCTCTCTCCCTGGTCCTACTCTCAGGGACTACTATGCTCATCACAATTATAATTGGGTATTTTTCTCAGAGAATCTTCAATCAGTATAATCACTGCAAGAATTTTAAGAATTCTAACTAGAAAAGAAGATTCACACTTTCCTCATCTCAGTGACTCTCTGGAACTGTCTGCTACCTTTTCCCAAAGCCTTTTAGGTTTCAGTGGGGATTCTAAGCACAAATTCTTTGCTTTTGTTCTATCCTTGATGCTGTTTTTGGATTTTTATTGCCCAATCTCATCAAGGGGGCAGGATCACAGTCTTCGAGGAAGACTCTGATGAATTGGAGGCATTTTAAAGTGGCATGACTCTATTTCCCTTATGGCCTATGTCTCTTAGAATATGGAATTCTATTTTTCATGACTGTTGCTCTTAATGTCCCAAGACTGCTGCCTGTGCTAGACATGTTATAGGATATTGTAAAAAGAGCATTGGTCTGGGTGGAAATTGGAAAATCTAGGTTCCAGTTTCTACTCTGACCAAGATCTTGTGAATTTGGGGGAACATAATTTGTTTTATTCATTGCCTACTCATTGAACTCTGACTATATGCCAGTATAGTATTGGTCATGGGTATTACAAAAATGAATTCAATGTAGTCTCTCTTTCTTCAAGGAGCTCGTAGTTGAGTATAATTTAGTGATGGGGGGAGGAATAAGAAACATTTACAGAACTGAGTGATAAATTCTACTATGGAAGTGGCATAAGTTACCATGAGGCTTTAGAGGAAGCAATGATTCATTTCCTCTGCTTATGGCCAGGGACAGAAAATGCACAGCATCTTAAAAATGAGTTGAAGTTTGTCACCTGGGGAAGAGGAAAGAATATGCTATGCAAAGAGAACATGTGCAGGGTCACAGACATGTGGCCTTGAATAGCCAACTATACCCTGCCTGGGAAAGCAGGTGGTGGTTCTATATGCCCATCGAAGGCACATGGAAGGGGCAGAGGTGGGGCTAGGGAGATGCCAGAAGAGATACCTTGGAAAGATGAAATCAGGAAAAGAGAATTTTGAGGGCCTGAGTTTTCTTAGTTATGAAATGCCATTCATATGGGTTCTTCCAGAGATAACACTCTACAATTTGAACTGAGATTATTTCTTATTGTAAATTATACTTTAAAATTACATGGTGCTTAAAAAATTTCCGTGAACAATCTTTTGACATAGATGGCTACGAATTGAGAGTTGTATGTGAGATGTGTGAAAACTGGGACACAAGGATGTTTTCTAAGGTGTGGTGCTCCTGGGATTCAGGACTGGAGAGCCATTGAATTTATTCTTTCAGATGGAGATAGCAGTAAAACAAAAGAAAATGAAACAAAAAACTCAGCCAATTAATATAATCTTATTTGAGAGACAAATTCTTCCAAACAGTGCCTGTCAAACTTCAACATATATGTGAAGTATCTCAAGGATCTTATTAAAATGTAGATTCTAATTCAGTGGAATGGGGTAAAGATTCTACATTTCTCATAAGCTTCCTCGGGATGCTGATACTGCTGAATTATTCATACTCAGAGCAGTAGCATTGTAATTTGGATGTGAGGTGTCCTCCTAAAGCTGCAGGTGTTATGGTTTGGATGTGAGGTGTCCCCCAAAAGCTCACATGTGAGATGATGCAAGAAGGTTCAGAGGAGAAATGATTGGGTTATAACCTTAACCTAATTAGTGAATTAATCCCTGATGGGAATAACTGAGTGGTAACTGGAGGCAGGTGGGGTGTGGCTGGAGGAAATGGTTAATTGGGGTGTGGCTTGCGGGAATATATTTGTATCTGGTTGAGTGGAGTCTACCCCTGCTTCCTGATCGCCATGTGAGCTGCTTCCCTTTGCCACACTCTTCACCATGATGTTCTGCCTCACCTCAAGCAAGAATGGAGCCAGTTTTCTATGGACTAAGACGTCTGAAACCATGAGCCCCCAAATAAACTTATTCTCCTCTATAGTTGCTCTGGTTGGGTCCTTTAGTCCTAGCAGTGAAAAAGCTGACTAAAACAGCAGGGATATTCAGAGGTGAAATGATTAGACTGTGAGAGTGGTCACCTTATCGGTCTATCCTAGCTGGGTAGTAACTGTAGGCAGGTGTAGCATGGCTGGAGGAGGTGGTCCCTGGGGTATGCCTTGGAAGGGTTGTTCATCCCTGCCCCCACCTTCCCCTTCTCCCCTTCTCTCTCTGCTTCCTGACCCTGTCATGAGCAGCCTTCCTCTGCTGGGCACTTCCCCAGTGATGTGCTGCCTCATCTTGGGCCCAAAGCAATGGCATTACTGTCTGTGGTCTGAGACCTCTGAAACCATGAGCACCAAACAAAACTTTTCTTCCTCAAAGTTGTTCTTGTCAGTTTTTTTCTCCACAGGGATGCAAAGCTCATGAAAAGAAATAGGTCTCAATGCTGACTGTACATTACATCCATCTGGGGTAGCTTTCAGAAATCTTGTTCTTAGTTCCATATCATTGAACAATTAAATCACCATCTTTGAGGGGAGAACTCTGGTTTTATGGTTTTTTTTGTTTTTTAAATGTATGTGCTGTGTTTTATTTTATGGGTGATTGCCCTGGAAACTTAGTCTAAACTAAAATAAATCTACATTTGCATGATATTTTGACACTCCCCTGCCTATGAACAATTCAAAAACTGTACAACAGTTCTTCAACTTTACTGTGCATAGTAATTACCCGGGAATCTTGTTAAAATGGCCTGAGAATCTGCACTTCATACCAGGGCCCAGATGGTGTTGATGCTGCTGGTCCATAGACCACATTTGGACTGTCAAGGCTTTATAACACTTTAAATTTGATTATCCCTTCCCAATCAAATATAATTATTGTCTAGAATTTTAGCTTTATTCTATTTTTGGCCTTATAACTTAGATATCATTAGTATTCTTTTAGATAAATGTTTAGATTTTCATTTTCATACAAGTTTGAAATTTTATTTATCATTCTGTTGCATTTCAAAATGTCCTTTCAGAATAATTTTCTCTTTTAAAAATACTTTTTAAATGTGGATTTCTTGAAAGACTCAGTTTATCTCCAAGTGTATTTATTTCACCTTAATTCAATTTTATTGGTTAAATAATTTAGAATTTATAACTGTTGTTTTGGAGTGAAAATTTATGTCCCTTCAAAATTTGTATGTTGAAATCATAACCTCCAATGTGATGGTATTTGGAAGTGGGCATTTGTCAGGTTTGAAGGAGTCCTCATGATAGGATTAGGGTCTTTATAAATGGATGAAGAGACACCAGAGCTTCTTCTCTCTGCTATGAGAGGCTAGAGCAAGAAAGCAGCCATCTGCAAGCAAGAAGGCTCTTGCCAGGACCCTTCCATACTGACACTGATCTCAGACTTCCTGGCCAGCAGGACTGTCAGGAATAAATGCCTGTTTCTTAAACTACCCAATTTGTGGTATTGTGGGTTTTTAACAGCCGGAGCAGACCGAGACAGCTGTTTTGTTTTCTTACTTGTAAGGTATTATTCTGCTATTTTCTGGCTTCCATTGCTCCTATTGATACAGCCCCCCTCATTTTCTTTATCTATGTTAGGCAAGTGCTCTATGACTGAGTTACATCTTCAGTCCATATTGGATTTTGTCTTAAGCTCCTTTTAAAGACTGTTTGCGTTCTTCATTCTCACTATGATGCTAGATGTTGATTAATCTTTATCTGGCTTGGGATACAGTCTGCTTCCTGGATCCACAAATTCATGTTTTTATTGGTTTTGGGAAACTGGCGCCATTATCTCTTCATTGCCTTTCCTTCTCTGCCTCCCGCCATCATCTCCTCTTGTGTCTCTGGCTGCATCATCATTTTATCTTCATATTACTTATCCTCTTCATATTTTGCATTTTGTATTAATTTTCTTATCTCTTGTATTTTCTTGCTACTTTATGAATAATTTCATCAGATCCCTTTCTTGTTTCATACACAATAGTGCTTGATTTATTGCTTATCCTGTCCATTAAGCTTTTCTTTTAAATGAACAAAGGTAAATGTTTTCTCTAAAATGTCCTCTCTTTCTTTTCTTCCTTCCTTCCTTCCTTCCTTCCTTCCTTCCTTCCTTCCTTCCTTCCTTCCTTCCTTCCTTCCTTCCTTCTTTCTTCTTTCTTTCTTCCTTCCTTCCTTCCTTCCTTCCTTCCTTCCTTCCTTCCTTCCTTCCTTCCTTCCTTCCTTCTTTCTTCTTTCTTTCTTCCTTCCTTCCTTCCTTCCTTCCTTCCTTCCTTCCTTCCTTCCTTCCTTCCTTCCTTCCTTCCTTCCTTTCTTTCTTTCTTTCTTTCTTTCTTTCTTTCTTTCTTTCTTTCTTTCTTTCCTTTCCTTTCCTTTCCTTTCCTTTCCTTTCGTACTGGGGATTGAACCCAGGGCTGCTTTACCACTAAACCACATCCCCCAGTTCTTTTTATTTTTTAATTTTGAGACAGGGTCTCGCTAAGATGCTTAGTGACTTGCTGAGTTCCTGAGGCTGGCCTCAAACTTTCTATCCTCCTTCCTCATCCTCATGCCTCATCCTCCCAAGTTGCTGAGGTTCCAGGTATGCACCACCATGCCCAACTCTAAAATGTCATTGTTTTTCAAATCTGCCTTTTCATTTGGATAGTTTATCATGTGCTCATCTTCATTGTTGTGCATTTTATTTCTTTAAGCATCAAAACCAGTTCATATGTTCTAATTTCTATATCTTTAATTTCTTAGGCAGCCAATTCTGTTGTTTCTGGCTTTTTTAAAATGATGATTTGTATTCTTAAATTCTCTGTGAGTTCATTAATTAATTTTTACCTATGCCAGTTCATTTGAATTAAAGGAGAGTGATTTTCCTCTATAGAGAATTTTTTCTTCAGCTTTTCTCTCTTTCAGAGTCCCAAGTTCAGTTGTTCTACTTTGTTATTGAATCACATCTTAGTATCTAACAGGGATAATATTAGTATTCATCCATAGGTCAATCCTGATCCATTAGCTGATGATTGATTATTTTGGGAGCAGAGTGTGATTCTTAGAGAGCTCATGTACATTGTTCAAGAATAGCAATGCAGCAGAGTTTGTCCTGTGTAGAATATATTGTTTCTGCTGTAGAATTATTCCTTGGATCATATAGCCTACTACATTGTTAGAAGCAAAAATTGCTAACTTCTTAAAGGAAAAAATTTTCTTGAACACTAAGAATATTTATTATCTAACTTAAGAAATCTACAGTAGATAATTCCAAGACAATCAGTAGTTTCATTATGCCTTCATGACTTTTCCATCTTTTGATTTGATTTTCTCTCTAATTGCAAGATGGCCTTAGTATTCTATATTCATACCACAAAATACTTTCCAGTTTTCCAAATTTATACTTGTAGTTCTGTATTTCCATCCAAGGTTATTTTTTCCTTTGAATTAAAAGAGCTCTTTTTAGTATATGTTTGTATTATATATCTGATGATAGTTGTATATTTTCATTTTTATCTGAAAAATATTTATTTTACCTTCATTTATTGAAAGATATTTTTTGATTGATTTAAAATTCTAGCTTGATGGATTTTTCTTTCTGTACTTTAAAGATGTTATTTCATTGTCATCTGGTTTTCAAAATTTCTGACAAAAATCAATTTTAATTGAACTTAATAATATTCCTGTGCAGGATCATTTGAAGAGTTTTCCCTGTTTTTAAGAATTTTCTCGTTATCTTTTATTTTCAGCATTTGGCCAGGACATGACTATAAGTGGTTTCTTTTGTGTTCATCCCATTTGCAGTTAATCTAACTTCTTGTTGTCTTTAGAATATTTTCAGCGATTTTTTTTTTTTTTCAAATATTGCTTCTGCTCCTTTCTCTCCCTTCTCTTGTTTTGGGAACCTCAATTTCTTTTTAAGGAAAAAAAATTTTTTTCTTGATCAATAAGAGTATTTATTGATTATCTAACTTAAGAAATCTATAGTAGGTAGTTCCAGACATAATTTAGTAGTTTCATGGTGCTGTTAGTAGTTTTTCCATCATTTGGTTTTTGAAGATTTTGAAGTTCATGTTAGAACTTTTGAGCATGTCTCACATATTTGTTATGCTTTTCCCTTTTATTGTTTTTTTCTGCCTGTGGCTCAGTTTGAATATTTTTTATTGTTCTGTCTTCGAGTATTCTAAGCCTGTCATCATATGGCCCCAGTCTGATGCTATTCTTACACAGTGATTTTTTTATTTCAGATATTTTATTTTGGTCACTTAACTTTAAAAAACTCCAAACTCTTTCAGTGTTACAGATGATATTTCTAAATCATGGTCATCTATCAAGGCAGTTCATTTTGTCAATCTCATAAAGTCTTATTCAATGTTTAACTATCATTGTAACAATTAGGGTAAAAAAACTAAATGTTAGCCTTTACAAAGGACTGTTTTTACAGATTTTTTTTTATAGATTAAGTTTTACAGATTTCTCCCATAGACTTGTCTCATTCAAAGCTCACCATGCAAGACACTTAAGTATGATGTCACTATTATTCCCATTACATAGGTAACAAAACTTAACTTGTAAATTCAGGGCAAAGACTGGTCTACGTGTATTCTGACTGCAGACTCCTTGCTTTTATCTGTTTCATCATGCTGCTGTGAACACATGTCCCACCTTTTGGAGGGGGAGAGTTCTAATAATGTCAAAGTTTTAAAAAATTGTATTGTTTAATGATTATTATCCAAATATACAGTCACACAGCTGGAAGCACTCTCCTGAGGAGATCACTTAATCCATGTCTTCAAATTTTATACTGCTTTAGTCAAATATTACTGCTTAATCTGATTACTCCATATCTGAAGTTTGCAAAATAGGGACACGTCTGTGTTATCTATCATTTGCCTGTTTAGCTAAAAAAAATGGGGCAAGGTACTGAGTAAGTTTTTTAATAGCACGTACTCTTAAGCAGTATTAAAAATGATGAGGTACTCTTTGACAGTGATACAATATTTAAAATTTGGAGATACTATTTGCATTGGTTTCTCAAAAAAATCTAAGCTAAATCTACTTGAAATTTACAGTTCAAAAGAGATGGTGATGTGGTTGTATAGTTTCCTTGCAAACTGAATGCTGAGCAGTTCATGATAACTTTATTGTCTTTTATCTAGATTTTATGACTTAAATGAACATAACAAACATCACCTATGCTTTATTTTCTAAGACTTATGCTACTTTTTGCTTTAAGGCAATAAAATCAGGACTGTTGATATTAATAAACATCTATAAAAAGAGTCCATTGGTCTTTTTATAAACTCAATATTATTCTCACCCAGATATAAAGAATTCATTACAATAATAGTAATCAATTTAATATACATATATGATTTAATGTAAATAGCATGTTTACTTGCTTTATAGAGAAACATTTTCATATACAACATTTTAAAAAATCAATGTAAAGGATATGCCAATTTTGGTAATAGTAAAAAATATTAGCATTGATAGTAGTTATAATACATAAGTATTGACCTATTTTGCTTTGATGGTACCAGTCCTGGCCAACTGTCCAACAAATGGGGATTTTGGTCACCAATGACAAGAAAAGAAAGCATGTGAATAGCTGTGTGTGAACTCATTACCACTGCTGGAGAGATGATCCAAAGAGAAAATCCTATCACAGAATATAACAATAACATCATCTTTGGATATAAGATGCACATTTGCTGCACATAATAGCTTCCGCCGGGCACATTTGTAATTGGTAAATGGATTATTTTTACAATTCATTTGGGGCCGAGAAAATTAAGGCTTTTATTTTGGCAGGATTATTTGCTGTGAGATGCTTAACTCATTGTGGTTAGTGGTTACAGTTAGCTGCATGTATACATAAGAGATTACTGCTATTTGCTCTGTCTGGGAACCTCAGTCCTCATCATGATCTTGAAGTCATTTCTATAAGAACTTAAAAGAACTCGTTGATTAGGCTCTTAGATCTCTTTTGAAAGAAGAATTCATTAGGAACAGTCAAAAGCTGGTGACGGGGAAGAGAAGGAGATGTTGTCAGGCCTTAAGTTTTCCCATATGGATAGGGCATTCCATGCTCATTTTCCTACTTTGCTAAACCGTATCAGTTTCAATCCAGCACATGAAAGGCACTACGTGTGGAACATTTCAGCTCTGAGTATTCAATGCCAGGTTCTAGTTTTGGCAAGTTCTAAGTAAGAGAGAAAATAACATTCATTCATTTCTCCTTGCCTTTCTTTCACCTTGCATGGGGCCCTGCCAACCCCAGGGTTAGCTCTCCAGCTCAGGAGGCACACTTCACACTTGGAGAGGTGCTATTCGTAAGCATATTATCCTCTTCCATGGCTCCAGCCTAAATCCACAGCTGAACAGTAGGATGCTGCTTGCTAATGTTGATCGTTCTGGCAAAACAGACTGACAATTCTGCAAACCCAATATAACTCGTGAGTTTTGTTTTTCAGCTGAATGTGTAAATTACGTGAGAGTTTGTGATACACAATGGCCTCTACTGCTGTCCTTGCCTACTTTTCCTTTTAATATCTGTGCTCCTTCCTTCTTCTCACACCAAAGCTCATGTCTTCATCCTGAGAGGAGTAACTGAACATATTATCAGAAAAACAAGCTGCAGTGGTTCATTGTAGACACAGCTTAGATATGTCTAGATGATTGGTTTGTTATTTGTTTTTAAATTCCAGGAAAGGAAAACCAACTTGACTATCCATTGTTTAATGCTGGCTAAATCTAAATGAAAGCATGACAATTTCTACAGCAGATTTACCTTCCTAATTATGCTTGGCGAATGTTTCCACTGACTGATGGAAAGAGATGGTGCCTGGGAGAATGCCAAATGGCAGAAGGAAGTGTGACCTGAGATTAAAAATGTCCAAGGGTAAATTCCTGAGTGGACAATCTGCAACAATACTAAAGAGAGAGAGAGGGGGGAAAAAAAAAACCTGATGAACTGAATATCATTATTTCTTCAACACTGTCCACTTCCCCCTTGGTTTTGAAAAAAAAAATTTCTTGGCTAAAATACCAACAGTGTCCTTTAACCTTGATAATATCTGATAAGAATAAAGCTATTTTCTATGCCTCTAGAGTTTCAGCAGAAGTTTTGAAAAGGAAAAATGTTTGCAAATGCTACTAGTGTTGAAACACTTTGGGGGAATTTCCTGGTTCCCACATTCTATAGTTATCTTTTCTTCCCATTTAAGTCACTCGACTCCTAAATGCAGCCTCCATGATCTCAAAGACCCTGGCTCCAATCCTGACTTTAAACAGGAATAATTATAGGGACCTTGAGCCTAGTCCTCTGAGTCTCAGCATGCTGGCAATTATAACTGGGCCACACAGCAGGGTAGAGAAAATGGGGACAAGTTTAGTAACCTGGAATCAGACTTACAAGGATAGACTGGGCCATGGGAGACAGACTCAACTGCAGGTAATTAAGGCACTGAAATTTATTAGGAAGTAAAGAAGAGAATCAGTCATTCTTAACACATTCTGCAAAATATGTTCATTTTTAAAGACAATGTTTTTAAAGATAATTATTAAAATAATGTAAGTGGAAGCAGTGTAAATTAAGTGATTAAAATCAGTGTTTGGGTTATGAAATGTGGAAAAATAGTCAAGTGTCGACTCTCTTCTTGCATTTGTTTCCATACCCATTGATGGCACAGAACCTGCTCCCAGATTCACTTTCCCTGGTGTGTATCTTTGGGTGAATTCTGGTCTGAAAGGCTGACTCATGGCCTTAGACCATGGCTGTGGACAACAGGCTGCAATTGTTGAATGAGGTAAGCAGAAACAAGTGAAAATGGTATACAGTGACCAGAGTGTCCTCAGCACCTTGGTATTATAATGTCCCAAAGTGTGAGCTCAGTCTTCTCCCTCAAATTTGAACCTGCTTCATAGTCACCATACATTTAAGTGCTAATTGGTATATAGATATAGTTAATTTTTGACCAAATCCATCAAGGCTATTTCAGAACTGGCCCTGTCATTGTCTAATTCTGGCTCACTGTCTGTCACCTGGACTTAGAAACAGTCTCCTTACTGATTTCTTTCTTCATTCGATCAATCTTCTGACGGGTGATCTAGTGTGGCTCTTCCTCAAAATATATGACTCCCTATGGATTCCTTGTGGATTTATCTCTGTCACAGGACTCTTTAATTAGTGTGACCAACAAAAGACTTTACAATTGGTCTCCCATCTGCCCTTCTAGCCTCTCGGTTCTTGCCACTATCCTATCTCCACACGATGTGCCACAGGTACATTGACCTTCTCCCTGTTTCCGGAATGATGATACCCTAATATCTTGCCATTTCCTTCTACCCCAGGTTATGCTGAGATACTGACTTGTCTCTGTTAGATAATCCCATTAGAAGAAAAGGCTACAGAAGGAAAAGAAGCTTGTCTCACTGACCCTGGGGGTTCTCTATGTGGTAGTTTTAGTTTGTCATATTTTAAAAGGTTGGACAGTACAATGACTAAAGTACTCCATGTAAATTATGTGGAAGACAAATCCTCAGTTAATATGCTTATTAAAATAAGTTTCACATTGTCTAAGCAATCTGAATAGATTCTTGTATTGAAAGTCTTTATTTAGAGGAAGAAAACTAAACTTGGACTTGAATGTGAACAAGAATACAATTTAGACCAATGATATGGTATTAAAAGTTATAGCTACAAAAATATCATCTACATTTCTTCAAATGTATTTCCATTTCACATTTTGTTCTCATTTCTGATAAAGGATCCTAACTATGCAATTTAAACCAATCTTATACCAGTTTATCTTGAGGAATATATGAAAGAAAAAGGACCAGAATGATCCAGAATGTAATTTTCAAGGCAAAAATAATGCCCGTGATCTCTGTGGGGTTGTGATATGCTCTCGGTGGAACCTATTGCTCCTGGTTTTTCAATTACAACTTTGAATCATATTCCTTGATTAGTAACAAGCAATCAATCATGATTAATTAGTTAAAATGTTCAACCGTTAAAATCATTACCATTAATTAAAATAATTATCTCTATTTTGGCTGCACTTCATTACCATTTCAGGGAAAGGCACTGCCTTTTTGTACCACCATCCTCAGAACAAATTCTCAGTGAATGTAGGGCATACAACAGATGATCTAGGAACTACTTTAAAAATAACTCTTTGAATAAAGTTTTGGGCTTTTCTGTTGTTCGGGTTGCTTGTGGGGAAAATATTTTACTACAGAATTATGGACTTTATGAATGAAGCTCTTTCAGATGAAAGTTAGCTCATCACAGGTGCTGAGAAGGGAGGATTTTTGAAAGAACATGTGCTTTGGAAGGAAATGTTTGTTTTATTTTTGTAAAAGAACTTTGAGAGACCTGGGCAGAGGAAGGGTGTTAGGGGCAGCTGTGGAGTACAATATCTTGTATTGAGATTTTTTCATATGTCAGGTTTCTTCCAAAGTTTTCATCCTTCAAGGAAATAGCTATTGAACTTTCATTTTTAGAAATTCTCATGGCACATGTTTGTCAGGTGACCTGATATTGGGGTTTAACCTTGTGTGACCTTGTATTATTACCCTCAGGTGGCATATATGTCTTATGCCTCGGTAGATCTGATGCTTTTCCAAGTCTTTTGTCTTGTGCCCTAGGCCTCCAGGATATGTACAATACAGGGTTCCTTAGAGAAGCTCAATAAATATTTGTTAAGAGAGCTGTTTCTTAGAGAGTATTTTAGTGTTTTGAATGTCATTTATAAGACAAAGTCAAAACAAAGAAAACTGCAGTATAACTCCTCTATTATTTATAATTGTACCATAGAAAATATGAAATTTTATCCCAGTTTGATGCAAAAGACCATTTCTAAATCCTTTGCTATTTTAATATTACTGATTCATATTTTCCTAATTTTTTATGCTGTGATTAAATAGGGTTACCAGATCACCTTTAAATATTTGCTGGTTTCTAGTACTTGCAACTTGTTTTTATTTTTGTTTTCTAGCAAATTTATAGCTTTGTGTCTGAACTGATGTTTCAGCCAGACTTTTTCCCTTAGTGTTTATAAAATGTGATCACAGAACTTCATTTATAAAATCAAAATCATGTAGTTTATTCTTTAAACATTCATTGTTTAGATGTTATTGAGGGTTTCTCTTCTCACATACTGCTTTGTCATGTGATATCTCTGTAATTGTGATTTCTCTAACATAATTTGGACACTTTTAGCAACAGTATAGTGATCTGAGCTGATGTGGATGATCCTTTTTTCACTCTAGACAACATTGTTTTTGTCGTCATCATCATCATGATGCTAAACTCAAATTAAGATTCCAGGTTGTGGAAATAATGAGGGAACAAATAACATTAAGAGGTAGTTGAAGTTGTATGGACTTGAGAAAAATCAAACTGTATATTTGCTTGGAATGCTGATATAGGGCTGAGAAACAAGATTATGAACCCTATATAGAATGTCAGAATTTGAACAAAGCTCTCTGTATAAACCATAAGCTTGGAGTTCAACTCAGACTGTGATGGCACTGAGTCAATCCTGGCACACTGAGACCTTTGTAATATAAGAATATGCATCACAATTCACCTACAACTTGACGAAGAGATGAATGTAAAATATGCTTCAGAACACATGAACTCTATCACAGAGTCATGAAGTGACCTTTACAACACAGCACAATTGTTTAACCCCTGCAGAAGATAATCCCATCAGATATAATGAATTCAAAGCACATGAATGAAGCAAATATCATAAGACATAGTTTAAGGTTGCAACAGAAGTTCGCGTTCAAGGAACTACAGATTATAAGACAATAGAAAGGGAACTTAAAATGACCGTAAAGTTTCAAACAGATAAGGGAAATAACAGAATTCATAAAGCAAGAACTACAAAGAGAAAACAAAAAAGGATAGAAATTATATAAATGAAAAATATGGCTACCAAAACAATAGCGACAATAAAATACACCCTTGCTAGATGGGTTAAATGGCAGTTTAGATACAGGAGAAGTAAAGTAGATGATAGAATTGAGAAAAATCACCACTAAGACACAAGTTAAGAGACACAGATGATGGAAAGCTACAGCTTTTTCTATTAGGAGATGTGGAAAGATAAAAAGAATATAATAAGGATAATATTTGAGGAGATAATTGCTCAGGGTTTTAGATGGAGAATAGACAAGTATGTCAAGTAGGGTAAATAGAAACAAATTCACATGTAGAAACCTAATAGCAAAACTACAGAACTTTAAGGAAAAAGAGGAAAAGCATTTAAAATTACCAGAGAGAAAAAAACATTACTCTCAAACTTGGAAACAAATGACAATTATAATATAGGAGTTAGGCCAGGAACAATAAATACTAGAAAATAACAAAGTCCCATCCTAAAGCACAGAGGAAAAGTAACTTGAACCTAAAATTTTATCCTATAAGAATTAAAGACATTTCACACATACATAGATGAAGCACATTCCTTCCTTTACACCCTCATTGAAAGAAATGCATATGTAGACATTTGGATGGAAGGAAATGAACCCAAATGTAAGAAGACATCATGACAAAAAAAAAAAAATCCAATCACATAGACGGCAAGCCTAAATACATATTGCCTAATGAATAGTGGCACTGTTTAATAACTTTTTTGTATGTGTGTGGGTGGTATTAACACAATGGTTAAGATTGGGGATGTAGCTTAGTGGTAAAGTGCACTTGGGTTCAATTTTCAGCATCAAAAACAAAAGATACTTTCATAACATGAAAGATATGAGTATATGTTACTACTGGAGAGAAGTTAAAACATTTTAAGATATTAAAGTACTTCCAGCCTTCTTCTGTTTGGAAGGGTGTTTTAAATTTAATACTTTGTTTAAAAACATGATTACAGATGCACGTTATGTAAGTTTACATAGGGTAACTTTTTAAAAGAAATATCAGCTTTGTGATCATGTTGTTTCTGTGAAGAGGGAGGGGGGAACTGGGTTAGAGTGAGTGGGCATCACTGTTATCAAAGGCAGATGTGGATGTTAAAGACATATCTGTGGATTCCAGCTTCCTGGGCCTGAACATTCATATCTATGTTTGTTATAAGCTGAAATGTGTCCGCTCATATCTATAAGCTTAAGTTCCCAGTTCTTTACAATATGGCTGTATATGGAGATAAAGCCTTTTTAACCTTTTAAAATTTGTTTATATTTAAGGTTCATAGCATGATATTTTTATATACTCAGTGAAGTGATTATGACAATCAAGCAAATTAATATATGCTTTTTTCCTCACAGTTACCTTTATGCGTGTGTGTGTGTGTGTGTGTGTGTGTGTGTGTGTGGTGAGAGCACCTGAAATCTAATGTCTTTGCCATTTTCACAAATACAATAAGGTATTATCAACTATGGTCACCATGCTGTCCATTAGACAACCCCATTCATCCTACATAACTATAACTTTTTACCTTGTGACCAACATCTTCCAATTCCCAGCCTCCCTGCCCTGGTACAACTATTCTACTTTCTTTTTTTAAATATTTGACTTTTTAATATTCCACATCTAAGTGAGATCATGGAGTATTTTTCTTTCTGTATCTGGCTGTGTCTGGCTTATTTCAGTTACCATGTCCTCCAGCTTTATCTGTGTTGTCACGAAGAGCAGGATTCCCTTCTTAAGGCTGAGTTAAATTGCATTGTTTATGTAAGTGTGGTAATTCACAACTGCATATATTAATGTAGTAATTTTGGTATATAAATACCACATTTTCCTTTATTCATTCATCTGTAATGGGCACTTAGGTTGTTTTTGTATCTTGACTACTGTAACATCCAAATAGAGTTAAAATGAAGTCATTAGTTGGGCTGTAACCTAATATGACTGGTGTCCTTATAAGAAATAAGGACACAGATATGCGCAGAGGGAAGATGAAGTGAAGATACAGGGAGAAAATGTCCATTTACATGTCAAGGAGAGAAGTCTCAGAAGAAATAAACCCTTCTGGCACCTTGATCCTGAGCTTCTATCCTCCAGAATTATGAGAAAATAAATTTCTGTTGTGTAAATAAATCAGTCTGTGGTACTTCGTTATGGCAGTCTTAGCAAACTAATATAGCCTCTTAAATCCATATGACTTGGTACATGCTTAAAATTCTATTCCTCAGATTCCTTCTGGCAAAACAGATAAAAACAACTCTGTCTCAAAGGGTTTTGTAAGTTTTAAATCAAATGAATGTATGTAAAGCACTTGGAATGCTGACTATACAAGGTTAATCCTCAATAAATGTTAGTTATAATTTATTTTATTAAAAATATTCAATTTGACTATTAACATTGTTTATGAGTGGTTGGAATAGGAATGTTTGTTATATTATGCTCTATAGTTTTGGAAATATTTAAAAATTATTCTGAAGAAAACTAAATCTTTAATCTGTTTGGTGGGAACTTGATAGCAAATTGAAGGATACTGTAATTGATGTCATAGTAGAAGGTTAATTAACAACATTATTGGAGAAACATTTTTATAGCATCTACTACATGTCTGATGTTATGATAATCCTCTGAGAAATAGGCATTAGCCATCATCTTTTTCTTCTGAGGGTTTGTTATGGTTCAGATATGAGATGTCCCCGAAAAGCTTATGTGTGATACAATGCAAGAAAGCTAAGAGGTGAATGACTGGGTTATGAGAGCCCTGACCTAATCAATGCAGTAATAAGAATTAATTGGGTGGCAACTGTAGGCAGTTAGGGTATGGCTGCAGGAGGTGGATCACTGAAGGCTTGCCTTTGGGGTATATATTTTGTCTGTGGTGAGAGGGGCACCCCTTTTGTCTCTCTGCTTCCTGATACCATGTCCTCAGCTGCTTTCCTCCACCACATCATCCCATCATGATGTTCTGCCTCACCTCAGGTCCCAAGAAACTCAAAATAAGGTGCTAGAAACCAACCAGGTAATAATAAGTATGAGAGAACTCTTGAAGAAGTTAAAATAGTATTTTAAGGAAACTCATGAACTTGAAGAATGTAGAGAAATGTTTAAATACTCTAGCAGAGAAACTTAACAAATAGATGGAAGTAATTTTTAAAAAAATTGAATAAAATTGAGTTGAAAAATACACTTAAAATTAAAAACACAGTGGTAGGTATCAGTATTAGGATAGATCAAAGATAGAATCAGTTTCCTTAAAGACAGCCTATTTGAAAATATACAATTGAAGGAGAAAAAAATGGAAATGAGGAAAGTTTATGGGAACTTAGGAATAATAGTAAAAGGGCAAATATTTGAGTTATTGGGGTTCAAGAAGGACTTGAGAATGCCAAAGGAGTAGAAGACTTATTCAAAGAGATAATAATAGAAAAGTTTCCAAGCATAGAAAATGACCCAGATATTCAGATACAGAAAGATCAAAAGTCATCAAATTTAACAAGTCTACCCCAAGACATCTTATAATTGAGTTCTCAAATGTAAAAGATAAAGATTCTGAAGGCTACAAAAGCCTTAAATGACAGGAGAGTATGGTATGAGATTTTTGTAGTACTGAAGTTAACAAAACAAAACAAACAAAACAAAAAAAACCCAAACAAAAACATAAACTGAGAATACTATACCCAGCATAGCTATCACTTAGAAATGAAGAAGGAATTAAAAAACAATTCTCTAGACAAACAAAAACTGAGAGAATATATATACCCACCAGATCTGTTCTATGAGAAATACTAAAGGAAGTTCTTCCAACTGAAAGAAAGATATCAATGAGTAAGAAAATAACATAGGAAGGTATAAAACTTACCAGTAATAGTAATTATACAAACCAATTCACACTTTTCCAACATCCTAAGTGTACTACATAAGCCATTTATACCTTTGGTATGAAGACTAAAAAACAAAACAATAAAATAACTACATTAATATGTTAAGAGATAGGCAATATAGAAAGATGTAAAATGTGATATTGAAAATTCAAAATGTGGGGAGGAATAGAGTGCAAGTGGAGATTTTTCTTATGTTTACTTTCTTTTGTGCTTTTGTTCATATCTTTATGATCATGTTAAGTTGCTGCCCTTTCAAAATAACTTGTTATAATAATAAATGTTTTTTGTAATCTTCATGGTAACCACAGAGTGAAAATCTATAATAGGCAAACCAAAAATTATAATCAAGAAATTAAAATATACTACTAGAGTAATTTACTTAACCACAGAGAAGGGTTGCAAGAGAGGGAGAAAGAAAGGAACTACAACAAAACTAGAAAGCAAGTTTATGTAATGGGTATAGTAAGACTTTAGCTCTGAATGTAAATTATGCTTTGAATATAAATGAATTAAATTCTCCAATTAATAGACATAAAGTGATTTCTGAATGAATAAAAAAATAGGACCTAATTATACGTTGTTTGTAAGTACACACCTCTAAGGACACATCTATACGGAAAGTTAAGGTGTGGAATAAGATATTCCATGTAAATGGAATCCAAAAGAAAGGAGGAGGAGCCATATTTATGCCAGATAAAATAGATTAAATCAAAAGGAGCAAAAGGGGACACGAAAGGTCATTTTATAATGGTAAAGGAGTCAATTTAGCAAGAGGAAATAACTCTAAATTCATGTGCACCCAATATTGGAACAACCAAATATATAAAACAAATATTAACAGACCTCAATAGAGAGATAGACTCCAATGAAATAATGACTATGAACTTTAACACTCCATTTTCAACAATGGACAGATCATCCAGACAGAAAATCAATAAAGAAATAGCAAGCTAAATTACATGCTAGACCAAATGAATCTAACAGACATCTACAGAACATTTTATCAAACAGCTGTAAAAAATACATTTTTTTCTTCTCATTAGCACTGGGAACATTCTCCAGGATAGACCATAAGGCTATGAGCAAGTCTTAACAAATTTTTAAAAAGTGAAATAATATTGAATATCTTTTCTGATCATAGTGCAATAAAGTTAGAATTCAAAAACAAGTTAGAAAATTATACAAACCAATGAAAATTAAACAATTTACTTTTGAGCAACCAATGGATCAAGGAAGAAATAAAGAAGGCATTTTAACAATTTCTTAAACAGATGTACCAAAAGCTATGGAATACAACCAAAGTAGTACTAAGAGGAAAGTTTAAAACAATCGATGTCCACATCCCAAAAGAAGAAAGATCTCAAATAAACAACCTAATCACTGTATCTCGAAGAACTTGAAAAACAGGAACAAATAAAACACAAAATTAGTAGAACAAAGCAAAAAGAACAGAAGTAAAGGAATGGATACTAAAAAACAATACAAAAGATCAATGAAACAAATAGTTCTTTAAAAAAATAAAATAGGCAAATCTTAGCTATTTGTCTAATAAAAGGAGGGAGAAGACTAATAAAATGAGAGATAAAAGGGAAATATTACAACTGACACAACAGAAATACAAAGGATCATTATAAATTATTAATAATTATATGCCAATTGTGATGGTTTAGATATGAGGCATATCCCCAAGCTAATGTGTTAGACAATGCAAGAAAGTTTAGGGGTGAAATGATTGAGTTGTGAGAGCCTTAACTTTATCAATGCATTAATCCACTTGAATGGATTAACTGGGTGGTAACTAGGTAGATAGGCTGTGGTTGGGGGAAATAGGTCACTGAAGGCTTGCCTTTGGGGTATATATTTTGTCCCTAGTGAGTGGACCACTCTCTCTTCTTCCTCATTGCCATGTTCTCAGCTACTTTCCTCCACCATGCCCTTCTGCCATGATGGTCTGCCTTACCTTGGACCCAGAGGAATGGAGTTGGCCATCTGTGGACTGAGACTTCTGAAACCGTGAATGGCAAGTATGCTTTTCCTCCTCTAAAATTTTTTCTCATCAGGCCTTTGGTCACAGTGGTGAAAATGCTGACTAAAACATCAACAAACTTGATAATCTGGAAGAAATGGGCAAATTCCTAAGCATGTATACTCCATAATGACTGCTGACTCATGAAGACACAGAAAACCTGAACAGACCAATAATAATTAACAAGATTGAGTCAATTACAAAAACCTCCCAACAAAGAAAAGTCCAGCACCTGATGATTTCACTACTGAATTCTACCAAACATTTAAGGAAACAACAATATAAAAAGAATGCTACAGGACAACATTTTTGATGAACATAGACATAAAATTCTTCAACAAAATACTAGAAAAAAATAAATCTAAGAGCACATTGGAAATATTATTCAACATGATCAAGTGGAGGTGCATCTTAGAGATGCAAGAATGATTCAATATATACAAATTAGTAAACATACAACTTATCAACAGAATGAAGAGAAATAAACCATATGATCATCTTAATAGATGTAAAAAAGGCATTTGTCAAATTCAACACTGCTTCCTGATAAAAATACTGAACATATTAGGCATAGAAGGAACTTAGCTAAATATAATGAAATTCACTTAAAATAAGTTAACTGCTAGCATTACACTGAATAGGGAAAAGTTGAAACCTTCCAAGATCTGGAGAATGTCCACTTTTACCGCCTTTATTCAACATCGTTCTAGAAGTCCTAGTCAGAGTAATTGGGCAAGAAAAAGAAATAAAGTGCATACAAACTGGAAAAGAAGAAGTCAACTCATCACTGTTTGTAAACAACACAATCATATATATATATATATATATATATATATATATATATATATATATATATATGAACAGAAAATAAACACCAAAATTTATTAGAACTGATAGATGAATTCAGCAAAACTGGAGGATACAAAATCAACATACAAAAATCAGCAATGTTGCTATATGCCAATAGTGAATTATCTGAAATACAAATCAAGAAATCAATCCCATTTACAATAGCTTAAGCAAATAAAAATTCCTGAGAATAAATGTACCAAAGAGGTAAAGAGTTCTACAATGAAAATTATAAAATACTGACGAAAGAAATTGAAGGAAACACAAAATATGGAAAGACATTCTGGGTGTTCATGAATTGAAAGAACCAATTTTGTTAAAATGTCTATATTCCCCAAATGATTTATAGATTCAATGTAATCCCTATAGAACTATCAAAGACATTCTTCACAAGACTAGAAAAATTAATCCTAAAAATCATATGGATCTACAAGAAACACCAAATAGAGAAAAGTTACCTTGAGGAAAAAGAATTAAGCAAGAGGCATTACACTACCTAACATCAAAACATACCACAAAGCTGTAGTGATGAAAAAGCATGTGTTGGCATAAAAACATATAGATCACTGGAATAGAATATAGGGCCTAACAGTAAACCCATGCATCAACAGCCAGCTGAAAATATAAACTAGTACAGTCATGGAAAACAGCATGGAGGTTCCTTGAAAAATTAAAAATAGAACTATCTACCATATGATACAGCAGTCCCACTACTTTTATGTAATGTTCACAAAATGGGAAGCTGGGGGTGGGGCACGGTTAGCAACCAAATAAAATCAGGCAGAAAGCGGCCAAAGCAAGCTGTATTGGAATTTGGCCCTGGGGCGAAATTCCTAGTACCTGGGGTCAGTCAGGGTAGGGAGCAGGAGAAAATCGCAGTGGCCCTGGCTGCCCAGGGTCTTTATAGGCCGGAATGGGCGGGGATCCTGCTGAGTGATAGGTGGAGTTAAGGGAGTTAAGGGTCAGCAGGTGTAGTTAAAGGTCAGTGGAGTTTTCTTGTCTGTTTTATCACCGTTTGGTGCGCTGCCCTTCGTCTCAGTTGCTCCGCTCTCTCTCCTACATTCGCTCAAATTCTGACCTAACAGTTACTCTCCATGTATGCATGATATGTCAAAATACATTAAACTGTCATGTATAACTAAAAAGAACAAATAAAAAAATTTTTTAAAAAAGAAACCAGTACAAAAATAAATAAATAAATAAAAGGATTTTGAAAGTTTTTACCATATAGAAAGAATAAATGTTTGAGAAGTTAAATATACTTCACCTGATTTACACATTACACCATATATTCATGTATCAAAATGTAACATGGTACCCCATTAATATGTAGAATTTATATTATTTCATATTTCAGTTAAAAAACAAATTGATAGCAGGGCATGGTGGTACATCCAGCGACTAGAGAGGCCGAGGTAGGAGGATCTCAAGTTCCAGGCCAACCTCAGTAATTTAGTGAGGTCCTAAGCAACTTAGCAAGACCCTGTCACAAAATAAAAAGGGTTAGGCATGGAGCTCAGTGGTCAAGCATTCCTAGTTTCAATCTCAGGTATCCCCCCAAAAACTGATAAAGAATAAAGGAGAAAGAACTTATGATCCATTCTATAGTTCCATGTCTGCTCAGGGCTTGGCACATGGGCATTTGCCTAGGAGAATTTATTACAGACAGACAGTCCAAATATCTTACGGCCTTGCTTAGAATATTTGATGCATCTGAAGTAAAAAGAAAGAAAGAAAGCTACTTATGAAGAATGAAAGATTTGTTAAACAGTCACCAGATCTTCAGAACATAAAGGGAAACAGAGTAGTTGGCTGTGAGACCAGAATTGTCTCTGGAAGTTAGAAGTAATGATATACAAACAAGGGTTGCTTTGTGCTTGAGTCTCATCCAGATGCACCCAGCTATAAAAGAATAATACAAGAACTCATTAATTGGTAATTCTGTACAACTTCAAAAACAGATCTTCACCACAAGTGTGAGTTTTCTGACAACCTCCTAATGCCTCAAAGTTGTAGGGGAAGTCTTTGTCAAGCCTATAACTCACCATGATAGCTCAAAGAAACACCCAATAGTGCCCAGAAGAGCTCATCTCATTTAAAAATGTATCCATCATTAAAAACATTTCACTTGGTTATGTTAAAGTCACACTCCTGTCCTTATTTGTTGTAACTGCTGCCTCACAGTTGATTCCAACAACATTTATTCTTCTTTTGAAGATGGTCACATGGAGATCCAACAGCTAACATATCATACTGGCTGCCTTGACTAGGCAGGGGATATTGACACCATGCTTTTCACTCTCTTTCTCCCCATCTGGTACCTGCTGGGACAGAACATTTAAGTGACTATTGTGAATTGATGCTATTAAGTTATTATAAAGAGATGCCCCCCACCCCTGGCTGCTCAAGGCTGGGTGCTCCTGCTCCTGACACAGGGCCATTGTCCTGCTCTGAGGTCCTGTGACTCCCCTCAGTCCCCTGCTTGCTTGTCCTCCTTTTGGTTCTCCTTTTGGTTCTCCTTTGATCCTCTACTGTCTTCTGGCTGCCTCCCTGGGACATGAGCTGAGGACATTCATGAAGGTTAAACCAGGCCCTTCTTGAATTTACCCAGCAAGGAAGTCTCCTCTCAAAATCCTACACAGAAAATGGGGCCAATACTGCTGTTTTTGATTTTTGCCTTTATTAACCAGGGTGTGTCTGGGGAAGGAAAGGGCAACCTGGAACTGCCTCTTCCCTGGGCTCTTCTCCCCACCTCTCCTACCTTCATTTCCTCTCACTTGTTCTCTAGCTGGAGCTGAGTTTTCTGAGTCCCCACTCTTCTCTCATTCTCAGCCTCATAGGCAGTTGGACTATGGGGCCAGAAAATGCCACACTGATAGGGATACATCAAGGGGAAAAACTAGGGGTTGTGGGGTGGGATACTGGGAATTGAACTCAGGGGCACTTGACCACTGAGCCACATCCCCAGCCCTATTTTGTATTTGATTTAGAAACAGGGTCTCACTGAGTTACTTAGCACCTTGATTTTGCTAAGGCGGGTTTTGAACTAGCGATTCTCCTGCCTCAGCCTCCCAAGCCACTGGGATTACAGGCGTGCATCACCGCACGCAAAGGGGAAAAATTTTTTTTAATTAAATAACCCTTATAATGATGTTAGATAATCCAGGTAACCCCATATTGAATGCAGAGCTTTGCAGGCTCAGTTGCATCAGGAGGCAGAGCCCAGCAGGAGTGTTCAGAGCTAAGGTGGTTTTAAGAGGTTGACTCAGCTACCCACTCCTGGTGGAAGAGGCTTCGTGCGCGCTCTCAGTCAGCAAGAGTATTGGACTGACTCGCTTTGCAGAGCTGTGTGATGCTAGGCACTCAGCACATAGATGACTGCTCTGTCAGTTAAGTGGGTGAGGGAGATTAAAACTGCCTAAGGGCCTTAAAAAGAAGAAAATCACTGCTGCCATCTTGCAATTTGACAATGGTGACAGGTATGAGGTATGTTAGGGATAAGGATTCTGAAATTTTTCTGGTAGTAGCTATTAATTTTAAGCAATGGGCAGTGAACCCATGTTGCCTGGGAGAGTAGAATTGAGGCCTTGGAGGTATCATTTTGTTCATGGATGCTCTTTAGAGACAAGCTTCTCAAACTTCTGCAACCAAGCCTGGGAGCTGAACTGGATCCCTCCTTTCCTGTGACTTGCTTAACTCTTCCTTCTTTTTATTTTTTTGGTACCAGGGATCAAACTCAGGGGCATTTGACCACTACTGAACCACATCCCCAGCCCTATTTTGTATTTTACGTAGAGACGGGGTCTCACTGAATTGCCGAGCACCTCGGTTTTTTTGAGACTGGTTTTGAACTCACGATTCTCCTGTCTCAGCCTCCCATGCCACTGGGACTACCGACGTGCGACACTGTGCCTGGCTTCTTCCTTCATTTCTGTAAGATAGCCCAATATCTTTGTAGTATGTCCATTTTCCTTTATTTTCTTTTTTGTTACTGCTTAAACCAGCACCAATTATCTTCAGTTACTTGCAATCCAAAGAAATATTATTAGTGCAGGGCTGTCAAGGAGGAGATTGGTACAGGAACAGTGATGACATGGCCAGAACTCTGATCATGTCTGCATTTATATCTGGCCTGTGTCCTGGATCCATGTGGTGGACCAGGACAGGTGTTTCTATGATAAGGGTAATATGAACTTTTGTCTAAGCAGGTGATTTTACCATATGACTTGGAGAAAAATTCAAAGTAGTCAATCTAATGGTACTAAATTTAACAAGTTCCCTTTGAAGTAGATTACCAGTCTGGCATTGGGACATGTGATGACCTTCAGTTTTTGTGAAGTAAGTCCCTAAAAAATAATAATAATAAATAATAACAACAACGTCAACAATAAATGTGTTGGCTTCACTTTCAACATCAAGTAGCTTGTTGTGAAGCATCTGAATAGTGGGTGGTTCACATGTAGATTAACTTGGGGACCATACTACTTTCTGAAGAACTGTTTGTACATTTCCATGAAAATCAGATCAGGTCCTATAAACCAGAACAATCACTAAGTGGCCCTAATGCTCTTCTTCCCATCTCAGTGGTTCCTCTGTCTTTACTGTGGTTGTTTGTAGTTGATGCTGGTATTTGATAATTGTGTTTCTTTCAAACTACATTATTTTTCACTCTAAAAATGGTCACTGGTAGCTTTATTTTGCTCTTCTTTAAGTTGGAAGAGTTTTCTAAGTGATAGGACTTTTTAGAAAAACTTTAGTAGCTAGGGTTCTTTTGGGTTTTCAAACAGTTGTCATAACTTCTTGGTTCAATTTCTGTTAAGGATTTTAAAGCATATTTCTCACAGGTTGTATTAGAGCATGTTTGGAGGATACCTAGATTTTTCCATTGTTACTATATTTTGTTTCTTAAGGGGTATTCTTAAGCCTGTATCCTAGAATGGGCACAGGTCTTATATCTCTCCTGTCTTTGATAAGTTAATTTTTCCAAGACACCTTCTTTGAAAACTTCCATTCCTCTTTTTTTGATTGAAGACTCTTAATCCTGTGATATGATGCTGAGTCTCAAAAATCCTGCCACCATTTCCGTGGAGTGGGATACTTCACAGAGATAGGATTTTTGGCTATCTGACTTGATTTTCTAGATTTCCTACATGGGTTTCCTTGGCTCTGACCAACTGAATGACTTTAGTCATCTGAATTAGGCTTGAAAATATTTATTTGTTTTTAAGAAAAGACCTCCCTCTCAGTTGTAACACATCAGGGTTCAGAATGTTCTCATAGGCATTTTTATGGTCTCTAGGGAGATTAAAGAACAGGTAAGTTCCATGAGGGTAGGGACAACGTCTGTCTTGTTAAGATACCATATCCTAAACAGTACTATGTTGGCACATAGAAGGCATTAGTTGAACATTGGTTGAATGTATGGATGGAATTAAGCAGCCATAGTTCATTCAGAGAAAATATGTTGCATTTTTAGATAAGGCATAAGGTTATATAAGTTCCTGAGCCTGTGTTCAGAATTTGGAGTTGACAGTGGATGTTTTGCTGGTCTTTGTGAAGCCCAGTCAGTTTGTATTGAGAGAGTGAGTATTGAAATAGCCTTCTTCAAGCACTTATTGAGGGATAGAAGAAAAGTTCCTAAGAGATTATCATCATTTACAAAACCATGATGCTGAATGGCATGAGGTCCAGAGAGACCGTGTTTCTCTGGGCTAGTAGAAAAGTGCACTGCATGCTGTTGCTAGGCAACAGCCCATGCCAGCTTCTCTTGAATGAAGGCCAAGAGCATCAGCAGAAACCAATGGGCTTGTGAGGAGGAGGGTTTTCACCCAGAATACCAACTTTTGTATTCTTTTTGCTGTTATAGATACTGAAAGTCTTGGCCAGTATTTAATGGGGAGTGGCTCTGTATGTGGCAACAACTTAGCAAATTGTCTCCAAATCCACTTCATGAAGTTTTGCTTATGGTCAAGTATTAATTATAGGATTCGTGTACAAAATGTAAATTGAAAAGGAAAGAACACATTTCTCTACATGATGTTCCATTTACACCAATATGTAACCACCCACCTATTTTTTCCTATTTGAATATTCCATTCCAGTCCTTTCTCACTTTGGCTACATGCTTCATGCAGAGTAGATCTGCTCTAGACAGCATGTTCAGACTACATTTGTAAGTAGAAAATTCTGTCTTCCAGCAGGTGTTCAGGGTGCTGTGGTTTGCCATGGGTAACTTAACAAATCCATTACTTTTGTTGCCTGGAATCTTTCCAGTGGAAGAAATTGTGGCTATTACTATGTCATGAAGCATACTCATAATTTAGAATCACTGGGTAGCAAGTCACTTGCCTTCAATCCCATTTTACCCAAAATTTCTGAGTGAATCAGGTGCTGATTAACTTGAAATATAACTTATACCTACTGTGTGCTAGGTATGATACTTTCACATATGCAAATAATGAGGGCATAATCAAGTCACACTAACATACACATTTGCAAACCTGTGTGTGACTCCAAGGTTTATTTCCTAGCTTATCTTTGCCTGATAGTCAATTCTACACTGTTACTTATTTTTATTGTGGAATACATTGAATGGGATTGTCATTGAGGATTCCTGGGCCATTGGTTACAAACTTATAGGCTTCTAGAGTTGCTCCCAAGCCTGCTGATGTAGGGAGGGAGGTGAAGGCCCAAGTAACTCTTGGGGCCTCCTGCCCAACCTTAACCATAGTTCCTCTCTTTTGATCCTTTTTATACTCTAGAGGTTTAAATAAAATTTTCTTTGAAAAGGCAAGTTTGTAGACTTCTGATATAAAAGTTAGTAACTCAGGAAGAATCAACTAGCATTTCTCATAGTGTTGTCCATGAGTCTGCATGGACTGCTTATAGTTTCCCTCAGGGATTTTCACTAAAAGAAGCTACACCTGAGGTTCCCCTTGCCCTCAAGATCTGCTGAAACAGAGGCCCTGAGAGTTGGGCCTGTAAGTATGCATTTTAAGCAGAAATTCTTATATAATTAAATTTAATAATTTTGCATGAAATTTGTTTTATTTATAAAGGAGTAAATGTAACATGTATGGTTATAGACTAATAACCCATATGCCCACTACCCAACTTAAGAAATAGAAAACGATTAGTTACTATGTACCTCTCCAAAACCATTTTTTACTCTTTCCTCATTCCCTATAGAGCCACTCTAATGAATTTTGTGTGAAATCATTCTCCTGCTTTTCTTCATTGCTTTTGTTGATATGATTGCATGTAACTGTAAACAGTGTACTACTGGGCTTTTGCCTAGGTTTGACCTTTGTTTAAATGAAATCACACTTATATATTATCAGGTTACCTTTATTTTACTTTCTATTTTTTGTGTGCCCTTCCAAAATTTATCCAACACTCTTTTGTGGAATTCAGTGGTTTCAAGTTTTTGCTCTCATAAAAAATGCCACTATGAACATTCTTGTACATATCTTCTACTTGTGCAAGTTTATAGTTACGTACTTTGGTATATATCTGGTTATAGAATTACTGGGCTGTATATGCATATTCAATATTGGATTAGGTCAATTTTTCCACAGTGTGATTGTTATCAATTGTAAATTCTGCTAGTGTTACTGATACTAACAAGGTTATCATACACATTTTCAAGAAAGTGTGGCAGGATTCTATTTGTGTTCACCTGGTCAATGCCTTCTTAAAGAATTCTGTTCCTGCCTTTGCTGCATGAATGAAGTATTCAAGGTCTTAAAGATCTAGATGTAGAAGTTGCAACTTGAGATTGTTAACATCTCAATGTTATAAATAACATTGTTATTTATATTCTGATTTTCAGCTTCTTTGTTCAATGTAAAAACATATCTACAGAAAAATAATAAATAGCAAAGGTTACTCATGTTTTTGTGGCAGTGGATTGAGTTTGTCAATTCTAAATCCTTGAAGACACTATAGATACTGCTAGAGTCCATCTGCATGAGTGTTCTAAATTGAATAATATGCTCCTTGATAATTTAGAAGTATTTGTACTTTCACTGAAGCAGGGATGGTAGAACCTGCCACAGAAGCTTTCCTTCTCTTTTCTGTCTGTCCAATTTCAGACTGAAACACTCAGAAATATCATTGATCTTGGTCAACAAATATATGAAAAAATGTTCAACATCTCTAGCAATTAGAGAAATGCAAATTAAACTACACTGAGATTTCATCTCACTCCAGTCAGAATGGCAATTATCAAGAATACAAGTAACGATAAATGCTGGCGAGAATGTGGGGGAAAAGGTACACTCTTACGTTGCTGGTGGGACTGCAAATTGGTGCAACCACTATGGAAAGCAGTATGGAGAGTCCCCAGAAAACTTGGAATGGAACCACCATTTGACCCAGGTACTCCACTCCTGGGTTTATACCCAAAGGACCCAAAGGACTTAAAATCAGCATACTTCAGTGACATTGCCACATCAGTGTTTATAGCAGCTCAATTCTCAATAGCTAGGCTATGGAACTAACCTAGGTGCCCTACAGTAGATGAATGAATAAAGAAAATGTGGTATATATACAGAATAGAATTTATTCAGCCATAAAAAATAATGACTTTATGACATTTGCATTAAAATGGATAGATCTGTTATGCTAAGCAAAATAAGTCAATCCCAAAAAACCAAAGGCCAAATATTCTCTCATATGTGGTTGCTAATGCACAATAATGGGTGGGGGAAGACTAGAAGTTTAGTAGATTAGACAAAGAGGAATGAAGGGAAGGGAGGGAGAAAAGGAATAGGAAAGACAGTGGAATGATTCTGAAAGTACATGTATGTACTTTTCTGTGTACATATATAATATACCACAGCAAATCTCTACATCATGTACAACCACAAGGCTGGGATCCTTATTAGAATAAGAAATACTCCATGTTTATATAAATAATTCAGATTACTGTTATGTCTAACTAAAAAGAACAAAATAAAATAAATAAAATATATTATTTTGCTACTTCAAATAATATATATCATTGACTTGACCCTTCACAATATTGCCTATGCTACTTTTTTAATGTGTCCTCCAAAGTTCACTTGTTAAAACTTAACTTCAAATGCAAGGGTAATGAGAGGTGACCTTTAAGAGGTGATCAGGTCATGAGGTCTTTGTCCTCATGAATGAATTAGTGTTGTTAATGAGGTGGTAGGTTTGTTATAAGGGCAAATTCAGCCCCCTCTTGCCCTCTCTCATTCTGATGCTCTCTTTCCCTTTCAGATTTCCACTATATGAGGAATTCCCAGTCTCTGAAACTGTTAGAAATAAATCTCTGATCTTCATAAGTTACCCAGTCAGTGGTCTTGTGTTATAGCAACACAAAGCCAACTAAAACAACCAATCTCATACAGAGAAGGGTGACAAGAAGTCCTCCCCTTTGTCTTAATAAGGGCCTTGCCTGGTCTGTGAAGATATCACAGTTCTGGGAACAGAACAAGGGCTCTCTCACTCAACTCTCCTTGGGAAGCACAAGCCAGGGGAGAGGGCAGTCTGCTGAACATGAAGCTGAAAATCAAGGCTGGAACAATTCCTTCTGAATTTTCATTAAGACAATGGGGTCAGGAAGATAAAGCCAATAGAAATAAATAAGTATCTCAGGCAAAAGAAGGGAAAAGGATATAAATGGAGAGGAATGCACAAAAACATTCAACTGTTTTGATAATTCATTTCTTAAGAATAACTTCCTTATAATTTATCTGTAATGTATCATGTATAAAATATTTTAAAAAGCATGCTATCTTGGATTTGGGCCTATGAACAAATAAATAGGGGGAATTATATTGCCACTGACATGCCCGCATGTTTCAGCCTGATTTTAGTGAATTTGCTTGGATGAGCTGTATGGAGCTTAGGAGGTTAGGAGATCTCCCCAATCTAGGAGACAGGGGCAGGCAGGGTCTTCAGTTTGTATGTGAGTCTAGTAATATACAATGAATGACAGACTGGGTGGAAAAACTCTGTTTATACCAAGCAGGGGAAAAGCTACAATTTATGAAGCTCTAAATGAGTCAACAAGGTTTCTCTTTATGGGAGAAGATAATATTAACAGCTGTTCTATTGGATTCTATTTGCTCAGTTCAATAGGACTATTCTAATGGTTTATTTGTTTAATTTTTACATCATGTAAATATTTTGTTCCAATTGTAACGTGCATTTGGGTTTCACATTTCAGGTTTATACTTTTGTGTTGAGGTGTCTAAGGCCTTTGTGGTCTACGGAAATTGTTTAAGCAGAGCAAAGCTGGGTTGATGGAAGAATTGTCAGTGAGGATCAGACTCCTACTGACGTTCTCTTCTTGTGTCAACCTCACATCACCCCTACTGCTTTGACTTCCATGTCACATGATGCCCTTACCTTTGCTAGCCTCTCATTTCTCTCATGGCTCCTTCTCTTTCTTTAACTGGCTTCTCTTGAGTCAGGACAGACTAGATTATGCTGTGGAGCCTGCATGTGGCTCCCGCACATGGATGGGCAGGAGGCTGTGCTCCACATCCCCTGGGACCTTAGACTCAGAGACTCTCCCACCTCATACTGCACTATTGGAACACATGGTCCCTTCAGCTGCCACAGCAGAAAAAGAAACCAGGAGAATCTTTTGTGGGCTTTTCTTCTCCTCAGCCTGGAATTGACACATGTCACTGTGTATCACTGGATGATCTTCCTGGAGAAGAGTCTGTGATGAGGTAATGGGGCTGGAAATGAAGTAGTCAAGCCTAGGAAAGTGACAGCCACACCAGACACTAGAATAGTTAAAAAGAAAGAGGAATTCCACTCAGAAGTGAAATTCACTGAAGTTTTCCAGCCTTGAGTTAAATCATCCTTACTTGGGTATCTATGGGGAACTCCTGAGAGAAGGTTCCTTTTGGACACAGATGCCATTTAGGCTGTCTACAGTCACTCTTCCCACTCAGAGAAGAAACCTGTCCTGAAGTCTGACCCACTTTGCTAAGGGCCTCAGCATCAGATCCTTTAACTGTGCTGTCTACACGGGCATACCACAGAAGTGCATTGGCAATGATGGATGGTTGAGCTTTTAATTAAAACCACTGTTGCCAAAGAGGACTGTGGTGTTGTTTCCATTGAATAAATTTCTAAAGTGGAACTACTGATTCACAAGTTATGTCAATTTTGAATTATAGTCATAACTGTGTATAAACCTACCAAACTTGTGTGGAAGTTCTTGTTTCCTCATGTCCTCTCCTAAATTTTGTCAATCTTTTAAATCTTCACAAATATTTTAGCTGGGTAAAAAAGAAAAAGGATTATGATGAATAAGCACAAAAAAATCATGACGTGGAGAAAGAATTCAAGGTAGAGAAAGCAATTTTAAAAGCTGGAGATTTGAATCGAGATTTAGGAAGATGCACATATCTAAATGGAAACAATATTATAATAAAGAGATATTTAGAGAAGAAGAAACAATGGTTACTGAAATAACAATTTCAATAATTGAACTGAATATTCCAAAAGTTAAAGATTAAGCTCGCGGAAATCTTGGAAATCTCCCAAAATGTAATGCAAAAAGGACAATGTCATGACAAATGTGAGAGAAGAAGCATGAGATTTGAAAGATAGACTCTCAGAGGTTCACATCCCTCCCACTCATCAGTGATGCTAACACAGATGGGATAATAGTGATAATAGTAAGAGAAATCTTGGAGTGAACTTCACTGAACTGAAGAATATAAGTCTACTGTTTAGAAATGACACTGAGATCTGAGCAGACTAAAAACACACAAATAAAAAGTCCTAAAATATAACATATGAAAATTGGAAACACTAATAGGTCAGAGAACATACTGAAAGCTTCCAGAAAGGAGGGAGAAAACAGAAACAACAATGAATTTCCCTGAAAATGCACAGAAAATGCGATTTGTAATTACAGAGACCAATGTTGAAAACATTGATAATGTAAAACTATTCTATAATGGGAGAAGAAGTGGAATGTAGTACAAGTTTTTAAATTCTTCCTCTCTCAATCTAATATGAATATATTTAGGAATCAAATTCTGCATTATATTCAGGAAAGATTGCAGTGATTTTCTCTAAGATGTGGAACTTGTGGGGAGACTCACTTCTTTTAAGCGGTTCTGTAGATTTGAGTTTTGTTTTGTTTTTTGGTACTCGTGATTGAACCCAGGGTTTAACCATTAAGCCCCATCCCCAGCACTTTTTTTTGTATTTTATCTAGTGACAGGGTCTCGCTGAGTTGGTTAAGTCCTCACTAAGTTGCTGAGGATGACTTTGAACCTGCGATCTTCCTGCCTCAGCCTCCTAAGCTATTGGGGTTACAGGCGTGCACCACCATGCATGGCTAAGATTTGCTTTTTAAAAGTCATTTTCAGATACTAGTGATTAAGAAAGAATCACCAGCAGACAGTCTCCTCACACAGGGGCCCAGTCCTTCTACTCACAGGTCATGTTTGTTGGCCATTTTCCCTGGCTGGTGTCTCCCTGGGACTGGAGTGGTCAGGTCAGCAGCTACTCTGAGTACTATGGTGCAGAAGTCAAGAAAGCAGAAGTGGGAGGTCTAACTCCCTCAGGATTTGAAAGTTTATCAGTGCAACTTGACTAGTCTTTTAGTCATGCCTGCCTCAATTTTTTATCTGTCAAATGTGGAGATGGATTAAATTGATAAATTTCAAATTGTTTTTGCAGAACTTTGAGACTGATGATGAAGTACTTGGGGGATAGCTCCTGAGAAAAAGGGAGCTTTGAAGTCCCCAATGCCAGCAATGTGAGTGTGTAGATCTGTTTTGAGTGTCAATTTCCATATAAGATCTTACTTGAGTGATGGGTATCATGTTAAAGGGGTGCAAATTTCATGGGGCAAGATGCTCTCCTATGTTATTCTGAGCTCTAAAATCCTAGGATTCTGGAAAGGAGTCATGCCCAAAAAGAAGTGTATTGAATATTAATAAACTATCTTTTTTTCATTCTCTTTGAAAATAAAATAAGGGCATGAGTTTAGGAAGAAAACATGGGGTTAAGTGCAGTATCAGAATTTCATTTAGCCATTTTGTAAGCACCGCTTTTCATATCTGTAAAGTTTTTGTTGATCAGGCTTCCTGATATGCATACAACTCCATCCACTGGCAAATTTATGGCTTTTTTTCTATATTCGAGGAAAAGATACGTAATAGTTTAATTAAATCTCCCCCTACTTACTCTATCATGGTGCCTCTTAACCATACATTTTCTTTTTCTGCTGTCTGTGAGATGATAGAAATGACAGAAGGGAGAGATACTGCTTGGGTCGTGCAAATGCCTGCATATAAATTAATCTTAAATGAATCTTAAAAATATTATATTAAACTAATATTTAATGAAGTTTAGCTTTTAGGAAATAAATTGTAATTTGCTTCCGTATTTCAATGTAGGTGGCTGAGGTAGCATAGGGCCTAGGTAATTAGACACTACACTGGCAGCTTAACTGTATTAGTATGGCCTAGGTTAGGATTTCTATTTGTATTTCTCCTTTTCTAAGCTAGAAAAGAAACCTCTTTTGTGGGGGAGACATTTTTAAATCTTTGTCCTGCTTTTATGGAAATCACTTCTCTACATAGATTTCATTCTTTGAACCATTCATTGATCAAATATTTGCTATGTGCCCAACCTGTGTTGGGAGTGGGGATGTTATGGTGAACAAGAAGAGCAGACATCTCACCATAACACCCTCTCGAAGATTATGGTGTCGTGGAGAGTCACACTGGTAAACACTCCCATGACCAGAGAGTGCAGGGTCCCAGAAGGGCTGGGAGTTCATTTCCATGACCACGAGAGTCCCTCTGCCTGATATGGAGGTGTACATAAATATACAAACCATATCAGCCTGCCATTTTGACTTAGTGTTTAAACTGGTCAAGATCACATGGAGATGGGCATTACCTGGTTCTCATTTTAGAGAGAAAGTAACTGTTATTGACACTCTGCCAAAGCTGGAGGGACTCCCTACATGAAATTTAGTCAGAAAGTTGAGACTGATTACATGTAGTCACACAGACACATCTGTATACACACACCAAGAGGGTATGAAAAGACGTGTTACTCACACTTGAAGTCTCTGAGGAGAGAAGAGCAGGCCACTTAAGCAGACTTGACATGGTTTGGGGAAACCAAGAAAGGAAGCCTGGGTTTCCCCTGTGATGAGGGATGAGGCTAAAGGAAGGTATCTGAGCACTGGTAGGGGTTTCTGTGGTTCGAATCTCCTGTAGGTTCCAAAGAATGAGCTTTGATATCAGCTTGCCCAGATGTAGGGCATGGGAGGTGAAAGGAAGGAGGTTTCAAAGCTGTCATCAACAAGGATGTCAAGTCAGTGGCTAATCCACGTCCCCAGATGAAGAGGAGTTTTTCTTTCCTTTGAAATCTAAAGTCCATCTTCTGCATGAGACAAGGCAGGGAGCCCACATATGACAATGGGCCATATCCTTCACCTCACAACAGGTGCAGTGATAATGGATTTCTCTTATTGTGAAGTTGCAACTCAGAAGGGTAAGTCTAGAGGGACTTAGGTAATATGATTCTGGGGACCCAGGATAAAAAAAGATGAGGAGGACTGTTGTGGTGTTAACTACAGACAATCTTTTCATTTGCTTGCTTGCTTGGTTATGTAACCTTCCGAAGCAGAATTTTTGATAGGTGGTAAAAATCTGACTGACTGACAGTGTATGCAGTATTTTGTGTTGTTGATTGAGGGTAAATTCTTGCTTATTAATTCCATAACAGAGAGTGATGTTTATAATGCACTGTGAAGATTGGGGGATCTAAATAGAACCATTTAGTCTTATTGAAATTATTGTAAATTAACTCACTTCTTTCTTCTTGTCTTCCTTCCCATCCCTCCATTTCTTCCTTTTTATTTTATCTTTCTTTGCTTCTCTTCCTTTCTTTCCCTTCCCTTCGATAGGGTAGGGAGTAAGAAGTGGAAGAAATGGGACTATTAGCCATAGTATATCTGGATTTGATACTTTTATTTTATATTTTTCTACCTCCTACTCTGTGACAATAACAATCCAGATTTGGATTGTTTTACTTCAAACACCCCCAGAAATCCTTCTGCTGATCAACTTCTCTTGGTCTTTTATCAGTGCTCTGGACATAGAACCTACTTTGGAATTAAACCTGCTATAGTTCAGGTCCAACTGGCATGCAAGATGCTGTCTGTTCAGGAGTAAATGAGGAGCAAATCAGGGAAGAATAAGGAATAGAAATATTTGGGGAAAACATTGGCCATCTTTGAAAAGGTGGGCATAATCTCTTCCAAATTGTTCAATTAACCCTGAAAAATCAGAGGGGTATTTGCATTGTGAAAAATGGAAATGAAATCACAAATTAGAAAGCAGCTGATCGCATTGCCAAGGTTTCTATTATTCCTAATTTTGGGATAGTGACATGGCATTTAAAAGGGCTTGTATGGAGGCCTCATTGCTCTCCTTGGTTCAAAAGTTTGTTTTTTCAGGCAGACCTATTACAAGGCAGGAAGAAGTCAACCAGAAAGTCTAGAAAGGGCAGGCAGGATATGCCAGTCCTCCACCAAATATGAAAGGAGTCAGCTTGGGGAGGATTTTCCTCACACACGGCACTAGCAAAAGCTTGGGGTCTCACTGTGGTTGAGACCAGTTCTCTGGCTTCATTTCAAGATTGGTCTTGAAGTAGGTTCCTTCATTAGCATGATTTCCTCCTGGCAGTAATGTGCTGTGTCATTTCTCTCTTGCCATCTGATTATCAACACAATTTTGGGCCGTCCATGGAAGAATCAACACAATATTCATCTTTAGAGGTAAATGGCCTGCTACCCTTGTGCATTTGAATAAGTCAGAAATAAAATGCATGCCTCTTGGTGGGATTAACTGCTTTTTAGAATTCTGTGATTCTGTGGAGTCAGATTCCTGAAAAGATGGAAGACAATCTCTATTTCACTTTAAAGATACTTGTGGTGCTTTTCTGCACATCTGCTCTAAGTCAGGCACTGTGCTAGGTTTACCAGGAAAGCAAGGAAGATCAAGGCAAAAATCCTGCCCTCAAGAGTTTGACAATCTTGTTGTGATGACATGTGGGTGTGTGGGAGGAGTGTAAGGACATGGACTAAAACAGCAAGGTACAAGAGCATAATGCAGATGCGAAACCAGGGGGCTTTTAGAGAATGTTCCTGTCTGGCTAACATAAAGGGGCAAGAGCAGTGGATCAGCAAGGAGTATTACTAACAGTCGACGCAGCTGCATTAACTGACTAAGAATCAACTTACCAAAGGCTCCCAAGGCCAGAAGAGGGCGATTGAAGTTTTAAGGCCAAGGAGAAAGACATTACCCAAACCCATACAGCAATATATGGTTTAGGAGTTCTACGAAGGATTTGATTAAGATTTCTAATAATTACAACTGAGAAGTAAAAGCATCATTAACTGTGATATACACTGAAATTGTACAATAATAAAGCAGATTTTGTGGTATAAGAAGAAAGTACCAACCGTACACACCTAAACCACATGGGCAAGGGAGAAAGGGCGAGGAGCAAACTGAACTGAGACCGCCTTCATATACACTATGTACCCAGGAGAGACCTCCAGGTGGTTCTGTGTTCATTGGGTGCCTACTAACAGGATGAATCTTCCCTGAAAGCCATCACCTGAAATGAATACTTCTCTGAAATACTATCAAGATGGGGAAATTGTAAGGATCCATTAACTCTGTCCTTTCACCCTGATAAACCCATCCCTCTAGCCAGCAAGGAGAAGCCAAAGACTTGCTTATGGAAATTCCAGATTGCAATGGATTCTGTTATTTCTGTGATCATAATTAATGGTCTAATTATTATATGGCTACTTTGAGCTTCTCTTAGTAAAGCACTTACAGATTACTCAGTGTCAAATTAGTACCTGCTGTGGGTTGAATTGTATCATTCAAAGAGATATATTCAAATCCTAACCTTGGGTACCTGTGAATATGACCTTAGTTGAAAATGGAGATTTTGCCAGTGTAATCAAGTTAAGATAAATCATGCAGGATTAGGGTGGGCCCTGCATCCAATGACTGGTGCCCTTTTAAGGAGAGATTTGGAGGCACACAGAAGCCCATAGGGGAGTGGGCCCTGTGACCCCAGTGGCAGAGCTTGGAGAGAGAGATGTAGAAGCATTCTAAGGATTATCAGCCACCACCAGAAGCAAGAAGAGGCAAGGAAGGGATTTCCCTAGAACTTCAGATGGAGTGTGGTCCTGTTCACATCCTGATTTTGGACTTTTGGCTCCCAGGACTGTGAGAGAATTATGTTGTTTGAAATCACTTAGTTGATTACAGCAGTCACAGGAAACTAATCCAGGACTTTCATACAGTATAACATAGAAGTCAATGTCCTATGTTCTTGGTAATACACCTGCACTTCTACCCAGGTGAACACCTATGATGCAGAATTCTATCCCTTACCAATTTCCATAAGAAATCCCACCACACTCAGAATTCACAATATCAGGGCATATTTTAATGAACATTTGGGAGGTCATCTGAAGGGGGTCACAATATATTCCACATCACATTTTGTCATTTACTTTGACCCTCTCTCTTATTTCCTCTTTTCACTCTCCTACCCCCTCTTCTCAGAAAACAAAACAAAGAAGTCCCTTTATCCATGAGGGTTACATTCCAAGACCCCTGCAACCACAGAGAGCACTGAATCCTACTTACACTGTTTTCCTGTATACATACTATGGTAAGGTTTAGTTTCTAAATTAGACACAATGAGAGATTAACTACAATAACTAAAAATAAAGTGAACAATAATAATAATGTACTATAATCAAATTGCCAGCAACACTACTCTTGCACTAAGGGCCATTACTAAGTAAAATAAGGATTATTTGAACAATGATGCTGCAGAAGTCTCTCTGACAGTTGAAAAGTCTACTTGATGATTAATGGGTGGGTAGCAAATACAGTGTGGATACACTGGACAAATGAATGAATTGAGTCCTGAGCAGGGCAGAGTAGGACAACGTGAGATTTCATTATGCTACTCAGAATGGTGCACAATGTAAAATTTATGAATTATTTATATCTGCAATTTTCTATCTAACATTCTCAGATCACAGTTTGTTTTTTAAAATTTTTATTTTTTCTTTTTACTTATACATGACAGTAGAATGTATTTTGACATATACTTACATGGAGTGTAACTTCCCATTTTTGTGGTTGTACATGACGTGGAGTTACACTAGTTATATATTTATATGTGAACATAAAGTTATGCCTAATTCATGTCTTTCCCATTCCCATCCCTCTTACTCCCACTTCCCTCTGTCTAATCCGGTGAAGTTCCATTCCTCCCTCCGCCCACCTATTGTGAGTCAGCATCAGCATATCAGAGAGATCATTTGGCCTTGGGTGGTTCCATTCCAAGTTTTCTGAGGAATCTCCATACTGTTTTCTAGAGTGGTTGCACCAATTTGCAGTCCCACCAGCAGTGTATGAGTGTACCTTTTTCCCAACATTTATTGTTACTCTTATTCATGATAATTGCCATTCTGACTGGAGTTAGATGGAATCTCAGAGTAGTTTTAATTTGCATTTCTCTAGTTGCCAGATATGGTGAAGATTTTTTCATATACTTGTTGGACATTCATATTTCTTCTTCTGTGAAGTGTCTGTTCAGTTCCTTTGCCCATTTATTGATTGGGTTATTGTTGTTATTATTATAATTATTATTATTATTGGTGTTAAGTTTTTTGAGTTCTTTATATATCCTAGAGATTAATACTCTATCTGAGGTGCATGTGGTAAAGATTTTCTCCCATTTTGTAGGCTCTTTCTTCACACTCTTGATTGTTTCCTTTGCTGTGAAGAAGCTTTTTAGTTTGATACCATCCCATTTTTTGATTCTTGATTTTACTTCTTATGCTTTGGGAGTCTTGTTGAGGAATTTGGTTCCTAAACCAACATGATAGAGATTTGGATCTACTTTTTCTTCTAGTCAGTGCAGAGTCTGTGCTCTAATGCCTAGGTCCTTCATTCATTTTGAGTTGAGTTTTGTACAGGGTGAGAGATAGGGGTCTAATTTCTTTTTGTTACATATGGATTTCCTGTTTTCCCAGCACCACTTTTTGAAGAGACTATCTTTTTTTCAGTGGAGATTTATGGTGCCTTTGTCTAGACCAAAGTTTACCACAGGTAACTGAACATGTGGTAAGTGAAATGTGGAGAGGGAGGTCTTCTTGTGTTGCATACAGCAGTAGCGGAATGCCTTTAGCACCCAGGTATGTTCTTCCCTGTGAAGATATTTCTTTCTAATAATGTCTCATCTTTTGAGAAATTCTGGTGAATAGAATTTCTTTATTCCATCACAACTGTGCTTCTTTCTTATTTAGGAGATAATAAAATGGTCCTGGGGAAGTGAGGTGATCGATGGCTGTGGTTTGATCTTATGTCTGGGCTCTTCTGTCCTCGCTGATGGCGCCACTGGAGGAATTCATTCCTCCTTCTTTTTCTTTCATCCTGAAGAACCTCTGTGCCAGTCTTAAGCCTCTGTCTACTGCCAGCCCTTTCTTCACATCAGCCAGCTTACATCTCCATAAATCTCTGAGGATCTCATTACAGCATTAACTATACCTGGTTAAGTCTGAGGAGTTCATGTGTTTCAGTAGTATTCTCCACTCAGGAAGCTAGGTGATGCATATAAGGGACATGGATTTGCAGCAGAAAAGGGTCTAAACAAAATTAGGGAAATGGGTCTATGACTAATCACTCTGTGACCATTGGGAATTCTTCTAACTTGTTTTTGGGGTTTTTCATATATATGAAGGTGCTTTGACCATTAGAGTATTGTTCTGCCATGTTCACCTAGACATCACGTAGTGGACATGAGTTGACCAGATTCCTACTAATTCATTTTTTAACATGAGCCGGTCTGTGGAGCATTGAAGATAAGATTTCTATACATGTGCCTGCATGTGATTTAGGCAAAAAGTCACAGTTTAAACACTAAAGCCTGAAGTCCCATTGGCTTCTATGTCAGTATGCTGTGCACAACTTAAGGATCAAAACACTATAAAAGAAATTTACTGAGGGAAAGAAATGACTGAAGCTGAGGTTTGGAAGTATGTGGCAGAGAGAAGCAGCTCTCTTAGTATCTCAGAACATGAGCAAGGAGAAGGGAAACTGCATGACAGGAAAAGGGTCTGTGTTGACAACAAACTCTTGGCATATACTAGGGTGGACCCTGAACCAGAGTCACCCCATTGTCCCACCTCCCGACAGTGTTCAAGAATGGTGCTCACAATAAAGAGGGGCCCTTAGTGCATGTAATAAGGGGTGAATTTTCTGTAGAGAATTCAAAAACAATTATGAAACTAAAACCTGGTTTGCTTTGTATTATCATCATGTGTCAGGAATTCTAAACCAGGTCAGTAACAGAATACTCTCGGGTAAAAACCTTTTGTGATCCTGGTTCTAAACAATTGTCAGTCGTTAATACTTATAAAACATGGTGTCCTACACAAATGTTAAAGAGTTCCTGGTTATGCAGCTTGCTCCGTCGCCTGTGGGTTCTGAGGAAGTTCCTATGAGGAGGAAGCTCCTTCCATTCATAATTGTCCCAGCTTGCTGTGGGTGTGGTTTGTGTGGGCATCTTTGGAGTATGGTGCATCCGAGTTTAAGGAATGCATTCAAAGTAAACAATGATAGCATGGTGACTGTTAAGTTGAAGAAAGAGAACTTGAATTCCTTTAATTCTATCATTCTATGTGACTACTTGGAATTTTTGTTTCTATTTGTAACTTAAAACAAATGGAGTAAAAATGGTGAATGTAAAATTTTTGTTGGTAAGGGCAACTTGTAGTTCTGCATGAAACATTTTTCAGAATTTGAATGTCTTTTAAACTAAAATTTACTGTTTCAAAATTGTGAATGGCTTTAAAAATATAAAAAGAAAACAAAAAGTTAACACTTGACACTTTAATAATTCCAAAATTCCACTTTTATTACAAAATAAATTTTGTAAATTTATTAAAAATTACAAATTAGCTACTAAACAGTGCTTTACCTAAAATATTATAGAAAACTGTAACTGGTGAAAATATAAGTTCTGTTAAAAATAATTGAATCAGGCACAGTGGTAAATGCCTATAATGCCAGTGACTCCGGGGGCTGAGGCAGGAGGATCACAAGTTTTAGGACAGCCTCAGCAAATGAGCAAGAACTATATCTCAATAAAAAATAAAAAAAACACTGGGGATGTAGCTCAGTGGTAAAATCACCACTGTTTCAATCCCCAGAACAACAACAATGACATCAGCAATAATAATAATAAGAAGAAAAAGAATAGATGGGTTCAGTGGAAACTGCTTGCCTTGCATGTCTGAGGCCCTGGGTTTAATACCTAATGCTATAAAAGAAATTGAATACATAGTTCTTTTTTATTCCCTTTTTATATTATAATATTCATTTTTAATTTTTGATATTTTTACTGGCACAGTTATATATATGCAGTACATTAAAATGTTTTCACTATCTGCAATTTTTTTCTGCCATTGTCTTTGTTTCATGTCATGATTAATATGAAAATATTTTTGTTGTGTGGAGGTCTGGGGTGTTACAAAACAAGTGGCCCTTGATGTCAAATCACATCACTCACTGCTGCTCCCATCAAATGGTGAACTGGCCTTTGGTTCAAGTTCACCTGCCCCTCAGAAGGCTCCCACAGGATCTGGCTGTTGCTCCAGGTAGAGTCCCATGCACCTTGGATGGCTTTCTGTCCTCCCCTGTCTGACTTCTCTTGGTCCTTACATCACTTGCCCTAAGCTCAGTTTGCAGAGGAATGGAGGTCAATGCCTCTCAGGTGCAGTTTTGAGAGGTCGACCTCTAAAAGGCCTCCACTCATGAGGGAGTAAGTTAAGGATTAGCATGTTTCCCTAAAATTTTGGTGCTATATGGACCCAGCGGCTTGTTTCACATTGCAGTGAACTAGCTCCTCTACTTGCACTCTCTTAAATGCCTCACTGCCTTGGAAAAATTCAGTTAAAAGATGAACTTGGCCTTCCAGTCCTTTAGCAAAAGCAAAGGAATGTCTGACAAACAAGAAGACTCCTGTTAGGGATGTCTGCGGGTCAAGTGTTAAAGTATTTTATCATTATCCCATTTAGAGCCCACTTTGCCTAGTGACTGCACAGTGATACTTACCATGTAGAGCCGCTTTTGCATTTGCAGCCGTGGGTGTGGGTGTCCAAGAAGCTTGAGGTCCCTGGCCTGGGTGAGCCCGCTCATTGCTGCACCATCTCACTCCCTGCCTTTCTACAAAATGTTCTACATGGCACAGGGGAGCACACCAGTTTCTGAAGCTGAGCCTAAAAGTTTTCCAAGCTGCTCTCTTTCTTGTGTTCCTGACAGAGCCAGAACTTATTGAGGCCATAATGAAAGGCAGGCTGCGATCGCTGTCATGTCAAGAACGCTGCAGTTGGGAAAGGCGACATGATTTCATGGCTAATGATTCACTCCCTAATATCGGTGTGGGCTGCAGTGAGGATAACCAAGTTGAGCTGTCTTAGATCAAATGATTCAATTAGGCCAGCTGTCCCTATTTGTCATGGCTCAACTCGCTTTCAAATTACCTTTCCAAAGTGCATACGTGCCTTAGCATAGAAGTTAACAGCTCAACTGTTTTACAAAAAGGGATACCTAGGCATGATTAGAAAAAATTCACTTTTTTTTCTTTTTTCATCCACACAGGCTTCTCCCTGTCCCCCAGCCTTTTCCTATGGGAGACACAGTAGGTGTCTGCTCAACTGCCCCTGAAGCTCATCAACTATTGTCACTGTGGCTTTGTCTTTTGGGGCATCTGTTGGCTAGAGATTGTTAATTCTAAAAAGGAAGCATAGGTCTAGGGATCTCTAAGTCACTCGGGGAAGTGGTGCAAAGGTTAAGATGTTTTTCTGATTAACTTCCAATCCCTCCATTGGCAGTTGGGCAGATTTGGGGTCAGAGAGGAATGACATAGAATGAGAAGTATTAAACCAAAGTTGCCTGCAGCAGGACTAAGGAGCAGTGGGAAATTGTCTGCTGGATCAAGGTGAAGGGCATTTTTTTCTTTTTTTCTTTTTAAATAATGACAATAGGGGAAAGGAAAGCCTGAATTGTTTACAGTGAACCTACTCTGACTGTAGGGAAGAGGAGCAGGGTTATGGGAAGTGGGGAAAGTTTCAGGGTAGGAGGGGTGTCCATTAGAAGTATCTATTGCTTCTGGATTGGTTGGGGTTGTGAACTGGATGTAGGGGTGCCCACAGGGTTATGATGAGATTTGAATTAAGGTTTTAACCTACATTCAGAGATGGAAAATCATTTTTTGTTCTTTTGATCTGTAGCTTGTGATTTCTCTGTTCATCTCCTCAGTCCTTATAATTAAATTTTGGACATCTCAAAAATTTTCACTTATTAGAAGCATGTTGGTAGCATTGTTGTGGGTATTGTAAGAGACAGTGATGTAACTGATCATTTTTTAAAAGATAAGAAGAAAAGTCTAGAATGTTTATGTTTCTATGTGAGATATGGAAACAGTCCCATTGCCCTAAATAAAGGACCAAGTCAAGAAACATGTATTTCCTGCTTTCCATGCGAGGGGCACTGCACTGAGCATGTGGAAAAATAAAAACCAGGAGCTTGATCTCTACCCTAGAGGGACTTGCAATCAATGGCTCTGAAATTTTGTAGCATAATCAGAATCAGAAAGAGAGAAATATTGAAGTCAGTCTAGAATGGAATACCTGAAATGGGCAAAGGAACAGAGGGTTTGATCCCTGTTTCCTCATCTGTGGAGTGAGGAGGTGGAACTAGATGAGCTGACCAGCTCTGACTCCTCCTGTAGCATGGCAGTCTCCTGACTGACTCCATTTAGTGTCCCCTCTGTCCTGCTTCTCTTTGTTCATTCTGAAATGTAATTGCAGAGGCTTTGAGGAGAACAGGCCTTCAAAGCCTCCACTGCTCACCCTCCATCCTGTTGTGGCCTGTGTTTTCCTTTTGACAGCAACTTTTCCACCAATTTCTATGTTCCCCTAACTAGGGGAATACCTCGCCTGAAGATATAATTAGCCTAATTCCCCCACTGGTAGGGGAGCAACTGCAGGCAGGTGATGCTGTGCTGAATTCTAAAATAATACTCCGCCCCGGGCTCCGGTCTCGCAAACAGGGCACTTCCAGGTGACCTCCTTACCTCCCTCCTCCCCGTCCTCCTTTCCTGTCCTCACTGTAGGCTGGAGGTTCTGCCTTCTGGGTCCAGCTTGGTACCTCCTGACCTAAGCACAACAGTGAGGGGGCTCTGCAGAGCTAAGAGGCCTACCTGACGGGAGGATGCTGGGTTGCACCCACTCACCGCCTCATTCTTTCTTTGTGACCTAGTGATTAGGGTAGACAAATGCCAAGTTAGAGAAAATGATTACTTAGGAGCCTGAGAATTTTTATCAGGGATCATTTTTACCAGATTGTCCAGTATTTCCCACTGCTTCCTGTTCCTTCTGCTCTGGTATCGTGAAGGCCTGACTCCTAGGACCCAACACATCTTTACATTTGGTCCATTGTTGCTGCTACTGTGTAGAGAGAAGCTGGCAGGAGGGTTACTCACTCTGCCTGCTGAGAGGGAGTCTGTGAAAGACACCTAAAAAGGGATGCCTATTCACCAAATTTATAAAGATCTTATTATAAATATTGACACTTTTGCCTTTATGTCCTGGCCCTAAAAATTACGTGTCTTGAGAAGAGAATAAGACATGGAGACCATGAAGCTAAGTAAGGAAGTGTGGCCCAGCCCTGCTGTCCACAGCTGGAGTCTTCACCTACAGTTTTCAGGGTACCCATCCTTCCACCGACGGGAAATCCAGAGTGTCACAGCCACATTTTTGCCCAGAGCACGTAGGTGCTGATGCAAGTCAAATCACACTGTTTAGCTTCGCATCTTTGGTGGTTCACTGTGGGCTTTGACCCCTCTGGGAAACCTTTCTTGACTCCGTGTCCCCATGGGTCTGGGTGAAGCATGACTTCCACCTGTTCTCAAGTCCTTCAAGCCTTTCCTGTCATAACACCAACACCCAGCCCCTAGTTCCTTTGCTTAATCAACCATTTCTCCTAGATTTTGAGTTCAGGGACTGTGCATCGGTCACTCCTCTAACTCCAGAGTGTTGGGCTAGAGTATCTGACAGCCAGTCCACTCTCAATTAGTATTTATTGAATGAATGAACAAGTGAATGAGTTCATTGTGTTCAGTTGTGAACCGGAAAGCGGCACCAAGCCTGGGAGAGGATGCGGCTCATTAAGTGACGCTGCTTTCTGGTGCCTGAAGAACTCAAAACAGCTTTGATTCAAAATGTTGGCAAAATAGACTGCCTCCACTATTTTGACTTTTTCAGAAATGAATTGATGAGGTAATACATTTTGAAGCAATGCCACAGAAATATACCATGCTGTGCTTTTGAAACTGAAGTATGACAGGGATCAATGTTGTGCTTCTGGCTTATGTCCTTACCAGAGCTAAAAGGCGTTTACTTACTGGTCTCAACCTAGAAACTGCAGACTCAGGAAATGGCCTTTCTCTTTGGAGATTGGTTTCTCTTCTTCCGTGGGGCATGGACCGGGGAAGAACTGGCACATGAAATACATAATCTGCTATAAGGAACAGGCAGCCAGGCCATCCTTGGGTATTGTTAACATTTCTTTTTATTTATGAATATTTGCTAGAATGGCCTAAGTGTTTGATTGTAAAGCTTAAGTACAGAGTCTCTGAGCTCCCAGAGCACCTAAGCTACAACTTTCACACTTGTGGAGATGCCCAATTGAAAAATGGCATAAATTTTCTGGGTGCTTAAGCATTTTATTTGTGAAGCTCTACAATGCTCGCTTTAGTCACCCAGTGAACATGTGGCATGATGTATTCCAGATCAGGGCTGGCTTTATGCTTATGTAGTTTAATATGTAGTTTAATATTGTTAATGTGTCTGTTTCTTTCTCTTGCATATTTAATTGCACATATAAATATAACCACTTTAAGCATCTCCCTCTAGTAGCTAGGGCAGGCAGGGCAATGTGTAGGGCATATGCTCCCATCTCACTCTCCTGTATATGTGGATCTTCACCAATGGAGAGCAGGACACTTGAGTGTCCCCTCTGAGTTCCCTGCATGGCATTTCAGGCAGCCACTGTCCACAAGTGATAAAAGCCTACATCCCTGAGCTTGAGTATGTGGTATTGTTATGTTAAACCTTCATTAAATAAAATAGATGAAATAATTTTATTTGCAACCCATGATTTAAAATACGCCACCAATTTTTTTCTATAAAAGTTCAGATAGTAAATATTTTAGGTTTTGCAGGCCACATATAGTCTCTGAGGCATAGTGTTCTTTGGGTTTTTTATTTGTTTATTTGTTTAAAAAAAAGTTACTTAAACTTTTAAGAAAACCATCTTAACTTATGAGCTATACCAAAATGTTGGTTGGTTATATTTGGCACCCCGGCTGTAGTTTACTGAACATTATGTTTTTGAAGTGTCGAAGGCCCTCTGTATTTGTACCTTGAAACAACAGTGGATTGAAAATATTTGGGGAAAAGAAATTAGATCTGTACTGAACCTGTACAGACTTTTCCCCTTGACATTCCCCTAAACAATACAGTGTAAGAACTATTTATATAGTTGAATTAGGTATTGAATTCAACATTGAATTAGGTATTATAGGTAATCCAGAGATGATTTGAAGTATATGGGAGAATGTGCATAGATAATGGGCAAATACATCACCTTTTTGTATTAGTGACTAGAGCATTTGCTACCTTTGGATACCAGAGTATAACCATATGTGAAGACAATGATAGTGTTTAATATGAAAAACTTCAGTAGATATATATCATTCTGATAAGGGCATAGGGTATCTATTTCATGCGTGTTATTATGAAAAGTTATAAAATTCTAATATGTAATTCATGTCACATTGGATAGTCAAAATATAATTCTTGGACCTCATACTAGAAAAAGTCACCAAAAACATACACTGGAGAAAAGATAGTCTCTTCAACAAATGGTGCTGGAAAACTGGAAATATGTGTGTAATAGAATGAAAGTTCACCCCTATCTCTCACCCTGCAAAAAAGAAAAACAACTCTAAGCAGACCAAAAATCTAGGATTTCCACCAGACACCCTGCCCATACTAGAAAACATAGGCCCAACACTTCAACATATTGGCTTAGGAACTGACTTCCATAATAAGACTCCTAAGGTGCAAGAAATAAGACCAAAAAATCAATAAATAGGATGGCATCAAACTAAAATGCTTCTTCACAGCAAAGGATACAATAAAAAATGTGAAGAGAGAGCCTACAGAATGGGAGAAGTCCTTTGCCACCTGCATCTCAGGGCATTAATTTCCAGGATATACAAAGAACTCAAGAAACTCAACACCAAAAAATGTGAATAACCCAGTAAATAAATACATGGTGAAAGGAACTGAACAGATTCTTCTCAAAAGAAATACAAATGGTCAGTAAACATGTGAAAAAAAATGTTCAACATCTCTAGCAATTAGAGAAATGCAAATTAAAACTACACTGAGATTTCATTCTAGTCAGAATGACAACCATCAAGAATACAAGTAGCAATAAATATTGGCAAGGATGTGGGAAAAAGGGTTCACTCATACATTGTTGATGGGACTAAAAATTAGTGCAGCCACTCTGGAAAGCAGGATGAATGTTCCTCAAAAACTTGGAATGGAACCACCATTTGACCCATCTATCCCACTTCCCAGCGTTTATCCAAAGGATTTAAAATCAACATACTACAGTGATGCAGCCACATAAGTGTTTATAACCTCACAATTCACAATAACTAAGCTATGAAGTCAACCTAGGTTCCCTTTGTTAATGAATGGATAAAGAAATTGTGGTATGTATATACAATGGAGTATTACTCAGCCATCAAGAAGAATGATTTTTGTGACATTTGCCAGTAAATGGATGGATCTGGAGAATATCATGCTAAGCAAAATAAGTCAATCACCAAAAAAAAAAAAAACAAAAAAAACAAAGGTTGAATGTTTTTGTTGATATGTGGAAGCTAAACCACAATAAAGTAGAGGAGAAGAGGTTCAGTAGATTAGACAGAGGGGAATGAAGGGAAGGGAGAGGGGGATAAGAATAGGAAAGACAGTAGAATGAATCTTTAAAATTTTTGTTGTTGTTCTTTTTAGGTATACATGACGGTAGAATGTATTTTGACATATCATATATACATGGTGGTAGAATGAATCTAACGTAATTTTCCTATGTACATATATGAAAATACCTAAGTGAATCCACCATGGTGTGTGTATATCCACAAGAATGGGGTCCTAATTAGAATAAGATATATTCCATGCTTGTATAATTTTATCAAAATTGACTCTACTGTCATGTATAAATAAAAAGAACCAATAAAAAGATTAAAAAAATAATGCCTGGGAAAATAAGAGATTAGTTATGTGTTCTTATTGGGCTATCTGGTTTTTAGTTTAGGCAGTATATAATCAATCACAAATTTGACTCCTTGGATACAACCTACAATCTTGTTCTTTTTTCCAAACCTGTTGAATAGGTAAAATTTGAAAGTCCAGGCAGGGGTTAGGTGTAGGTATGTACAAATATCTGTTGATTAAAAAAAAATCATCTTAGGCAAAAGTATAAGTTATAAAGAAGTGAGATTTCTAGTGTTCTAGAAAAATCTGTCATTCAGTATATGAGATTTGGTTTTGAGGAATGAGGTTTTAGGAAGTTGCATTTGATTTCACACACCCACCCATTTTTGTCTCCTCTTGCCATGAAACTTCAGAAACTTGCTGCATGCAACTGTGGAGTATTGTCTGATTTCATTTTCCTTTATTTTCTTTTTCATCCTTTGGAAATTGGCAATTCCAAGCTCAGTGCTGTGTTCCTATGTGGTCTTTAAGTAAGCTGCTCTTGGTGGGGGGATCCCTGTTGACCAAGGTGAAGACCTGAGAGATGAATAAATATATGTTGGCAACAAAAAGTACAAACAAAATTGAATTCTCTGGATAGTTCTTGAAATAAGAAAAAACCCAGAACTCTCATTCTGGCGCATAATAATACCATTAAACTAGGCCCATTACTTAGAATAATTTTCAGGAATGCAAACTTGGCAACTTGCCTCGCGTTGTCAACTTGTGAATCTTAGAAACATATTGAATTATTATTGTCTGTCTTCATGGAAACATATGCCTCGTTAGGTGTGGATAGTCCAAGAAGGTATGTGAAACCTGTCTGGGCTCCTGCTTATAGTGCTGCGTTCTTGCAGGACAAAATTCACTGAATTTCAGATCGATCCAATTTGTCTATTTGCTTTGCTTTTTTTTCCTGCTTTTTAATTTTTCATAGGAATATGTAATACACACACACACACACACACACACACACACACCCCTGTATATATGAAAGTCAAGTTACATATTATCATGAGAAACATTTATCTTTGCCTTCTCTTTCTATGATAACACACAATATCTATGTAGAGAACATTAATTACAATACAAGGTTGTGGTTCCATTTGACATCAGGAGTTGTGAACACAAGTCAGCTTTCAATTATTATTGTGGACCACATGAGAAGTCCAGGGTTCAAGTCCTGGCTTTATTCTTTACTAACCATGTAACATAAAATTTTTGAGCCTTAAATTTTTTTTATCTACAAAATTGGACAAAGAGCAATACCTAATTTATAGTGTGGTTGTTCTGATTAAATGAGACACTATATTTGGTAGAAGTTACTTATACCAAGCACAGAGTTATATAAATGTTAATTAATTTAATTTAAACATATATTGGCGATATTTCTCCCCTTTGGCTTCTTGCCCGGCAACTCTTCCAGGCCCCAGAGATCCATGCTGGCTGTCTCCGTAAGACATCCGTGCTCATGAAGCATGTGGTGGCGGCTCAGTTCTCCACTTCCATCTGGATGTTTTTGGCATTGTGCAGACATTGTTGCAGCTTGCAGAAGTCATAGTCTAAGCTAATATTTTTTAAAAATCCCCACTCTGTAGTACTTGTGTATGGTTGATACTTGTAGGTTCTTGTCCTCTAGAAACTTACCTTCCAAGGCTTCCTGAGCCTCCCAGCAATCACAGGGTACTGTCAGAAGACTACAGTTTGATCATCAAGAAAGCCCTCCTCACTCTCTCTGTGGGGTCAGTATCCTTACACATTCTGACAGAGTCATTTGGGAAAAATCCATATGCCAAATAATGCTTCTGAAGTTTAAAATAACTGCAGCATATTCTACAATCAAGAAATTGCTATTTAGGTGTGGTGTGTACTTAATGGTGATGGAGCATGTGATAATGTTGGAGGAAAAAGGTCCTTAAAAATGAAGCCACTTAAGAATGCTAGACTCAAATGAGGAACAGGGCAGCAAGCCAAGCTTAGGGTCAGGACATCTGATTCTATTCAAGATGCAGAGTTCCTGCCCTTCAGAGAAATAAAGTCATCTTCTGAGAAACTGACAAGTTCAGGGTCACAGCACTAGCATACAGGGTCTTGTACATACACAATGTGTTGATTTCAAAGAGAACATTAAAGACTGCCTGTCAGTCCCAGTCAGGGACACAAGAACCTAGAATCAGGGTGACAGAAAAGTTACAGTCTCACCCTGGCAAGCTGCGGTGAGATAGTAAAATGGGTGCAGTGCCAGTGTACCCAGTTCTCCATTCAGTTATCCTACTTCCTTTTATTGCATCAAAAGTATTCTTTCTCTTCTCATGACCATACCTAGCCAGCCTTGGGCAGACCTGATTTGAGGTTAGGAGACCTGAGCTTTCCTTCTGTTGACTGGCAGTGCAGCCCTGGGCACCATGTGAAGAAGAGATGGTGTTGGACGCCTTGTGGCATTGTTTTAAATTTATATTTCTCTACTAGGAGTGTGTTGGAGAAGGTAGGAATTCTGTGCCTGGTTTATGGTTATTTCCTCAATCTTCTTGCTTATAAAGTTCTGTGAGACAGGGAAATAAGGTTCTTATTTACTTTTTATTCAGTGTCTCCCTCCTCCACATGTATAGCTGGGACCCCCCCCACAACTTTTACCTGGAAGTGTAATGGGCTCTCATGATAATATCCAGGTAGGGATGTGGCAAACACAGTTTACTCTTATCACCATGGAGTTTTTGTTTACAATATTGGAATAAAAACTGAATTAGTGAATACTGAATCATTGATCCCAGGGTCCATACAGGACTGTTCCTCCAAACCCTTGGTTATATTTTTGTCACCTGATCAATACACAGCCTTGTGTTATGTGTATTCCTGGGTAAAGATGTCTTATTTAATAAGTATTGCTTATTGAATCATAACCAACCACATTAGAGCTCATGCCTGAACACGGCTTGTCAACACTCATATTTTCTCTGTAAGGCACATCACTGCTTCTTGCACTTAGGAACACTAGACAGCACTTCAACACTGTTCTCAGGAACCATTTTAAACCGTGGGAACTTCCAATGGGGAAAAAAACCACCAAAATGTGAAGAATGTGTCACTAAACATACCATGAAAAGCACATTTGCTTACAGAACCAGAGCTGAAACACAGAAGCAGAACATTGTCTTGTTCAACCTCAGCTGGAAATTTGCATGTTTGGCAACTCGTATTTTTTGCTTCTCTATATAACCACAAATAATGATAAAAGTGCTACAAGTATCAATGTGGGGGTTATGAATATATTTTAGCAAATAGATGAATTTGTAAATATGGGATCTGAATAATGAGGATGGACTGTACATTATATAAGATTATGTGAGATCCTCCTGGCTTAAGCAAATAATTCTTCATTTTATTGTTTGAAGGTCATGTGTATTATTAGTTAGGGTTATGCCTGATTTTCTAAAACAAAGAGGATCTGAATTAAAGTAGATTAAAGAAATGAAGGCCCTTTTCTCCCTCTCTTGTAAGGTCATATAAACATCCCAAAGTGAGTTGTCCTGGTTGACCAGTAGCTATTCTCCATCCCTAGATTGTATGCCCTTCTGTGTTCCAGCTCACAGGGAAGGTGAAGGAGATAAATCCAGGACAAGGGACTTCTATTTAGAGAAGTGAGACAGATTTTATATACATTACTTTCACTCACATTCTAATTTACCAAAAAGCCACCCGGGAAATGTATTTCTCATAGGGAAGTCACGTAAGTGTCAAATGGATATGATGGTCAAATAACTGTCTAGGAATAACTCTGTGCTGTGTTAGCTTTACTTATGTCATTTATTTTAAAGCTATGCAGTAGCAATAAAAACAACACTAATAACAGCACAACAGGGATAATGACAACCTTAGCAGAATGCCGAAATGACCATTCTTAAAACTTGTTTGAATTTTTAAATCCATAAAAGCCTCTGCCAAACACTTGACACAAAAAGTATATTGACTGTTAAGTCTTCAGTCAAATATCAGAACAGTAAATTTTCCTGACAGTGTTTAGCTCAGATATGCTATCTTGTAAGTGGTTAATAACAAACTTATTTTTTGGGGGGTATACCTGGGGTTGAACTCAGGGGCACTCAACCACTGAGCCATATCCCCAGCCCTATTTTGTATTCTATTTAGAGACAGGGTCTTGCTGAGTTGCTTAGTGCCTTTCTTTTGCTGAGGCTGGCTTTGAACTCACGATCCTGCTGCCTCAGCCTCCTGAGTTCCTGGGATTACAGGCATGCACCACTGCATTAGGCAATAACAAATTTATTTTCCATCAATTTTTGATAAAAACTATTATTTGAAGAAAACATTATCAAACCTCAGAATGATAGCTATGGAGGGAAAAGAAACCAGGTGAAAGAAGAAAATAGATGACTTGGAGATGCAGAGCAGTCTAAAAATTGTAAATGAGGACGTTCCTTAGTGATGGGAAAGCATGAGGGTAGATGACCCAACCCTGCAGCCTGAGGGTCTTTTTATAAGTCTTTCTGGGGGAAGAGACCTGGGGAAACTTGCTAACTCTATGATGATGATGAGGAGGAGGAGGAGGAGGAGGAGTTCTAGACATAGAATGTAAGCTTTTTAAGACACTTCACAAAAGATGGAAACATTTTGGCTAGGAGTTATGGATTTGAGTGGTAGCTCTGCCACTTGCTGTGGGACATTGTATTAAGGTTGTAACCTATCCTAACCTCAGGTTCCTCTGGTATAGGTTGGTGCCACAGAGAGTTTTGTGAGAAATAACTGAAATACTGCATGTAAAGAGATAGCACCATGTCTGACACATGGTAAGTGCAAGTGAGTAGTTGGGGGCAGGTGAAGGAGAAGGATGTGAAAGGATGCATAAGGTTTAAGAGACACATGAAAAGGGGACATGGGGCTGTGGAAATCTTAATCCAGAAAGGGTAGGTAGGGAAAATATCAGGAAGGAAGATATGGAGGCAGAAAATTGTAAGGGATGTTCCAAGAGCAGAATCAGGTCTTATTTTATTGCTTCTGTAGGTTGTGCAGGGAAAGGGTGGAAAATAGGACTAGACTTGCAACTTGATTATAAAGACCAGGAAGGACAGGCTGAGCTCTCTCTTCTTGAACTGGTAAATAACGGAAACTACTCCAGTTTTTTTTATCTATGTGATTAGGGTGTTTTGAAGGATCAATTCTTATGATGTATAAGATAGATTAGGATGATGATATTGAAGTTAGGATGGAACAAACATTTGTTTTTTACCTCTTCACCAACTCTTTTATTTACAAGTGGAGATTTTGGTTTGTGGCTGCACCAACTTCTCTAATCTCAGCTCAAATGCTGTGTGTCAGTAAAGATTCATATAGAAACTAAAAACCACTCCAGGACTTTTGATAGGAAAGATTGAATATAGGAATTAGAAACCTAAGAAACTATGGGGAGGTTAGGGGAGTGAGTGTCAGGGAAGCTATCTCTAATGGACAAGAAATCAAAAGGTGCTATCATCACAGTATATTGGGCAATGAGATCAGCTACTTGCAGCCCCAAAGTCTGATGAGTTGCAGGATGATTCCTGGAAGTTTTCATCAAAATCTTACACCCATCCTCTGTCAAAGCCCAAATAACTTTCTGTTACTCTCTCAGGAGCAACAATGGCTTCAACTTTTCCTCTGACTTCCAAATCTCAGGCTAGTTCTCCCACTGGTAGAATCTAACATGGAACCCTAAAGGCGACGTAGTTCCTTAACTCCCAAACCTGTCACTCAGAGGAGCGCATAGAAGAGGGGAAGGAAGTGGTGTTAAAATGCTGATCAAAATGCAGTCTGTAAAAATGAAAATATAATTTTAAAAAATGCTGATGGACAATCTGATACTTGGGGTAGGGGATTGCTATGCTGTAGTGGTGTTCATGTTCATCTCTAGATACAATGAATGATTCAGGGACAAACATTAATCCTAATCTTATCTTACCCAATAAGAACAAGTCTTAGGGATTTTTATGACCACTAGACTAGAAAACAGGCTTTCTTTTTTTGCTGTTCTTGAACCTGGTAGAGTAGGAAACAAATGGTACTAGAGTCATCGTGTGATCAAAAGAGAGACCTTGCCTGAGAATAATGCCTATTGGACAAAGGAAAAGAAAACTAAACCAAGAGACCATGTTTTGATGACAACCTTTGAGCTTCTGATTTCAGCCATACCTGAAGTTAATTCTATTTTCAGATTTATCAATTTGTGAACTAATTAGTTTTCTTTCTACATAAGCCATTTGTGGTTAGGTTTTCTGTCATTGAAGACAATTTAGAAGACCATGGTAATAGTCCAGCTTCAGTACCACCATGACTCTTTGGGGATGTAATGATAAATGAAACATGATTTCTGATCCTAAAGATCTCATTAGCTCATTCATAGCTAACTACAGTCCTATTGAAAGAACACTTCTTTGATGCTACTCTTCAGCCCAAATGAATAAAACTTGTCCAATCTTGAATGTGTTAGAAAATTAGGCATATTTTGTGTATGCAAAGGAATACCATTGGATTACACCTTGCAAATAGTAAATAGGAGTTGTCCCTGTTGCTCCAGAGGATTCATGTTTTCTTTTTCAGTATTATTTTGTGAATAACAGTGGAAGTGAAGTGAATTGAGGTGTGGATACAAAGATATAGGCATTTAATATTATTTGTCAAGAGCAATGATTCAGAGAAAGGAAATTCTTTTTATTCAAAGCTTTGTTACTTTTTTCCTTCCCTTTCCCTTTTGTGCCCACCTTCAACAGAGAGTCTTTAGTAAATACAAGGGCAGCTTGGCCATCGTGGTTTCAGAAGGACGTCTTGGGAAGTGGCATTGTTATCAACCATTTTATCCAATGTCAAGATATGGAAGGACTTCTTTCTCATTTTCTTGAGACTTTCTAAAAGTAAGACTATTTTTGGTGCCAAATTGCATGTGTACATGAGAATATGTGCATATATGCATATTTTTATTGTTGAAATGCATAGCAGAACTATTGGATGCTTTGTCTCCCTTGGTAACTTTGTGGGGAATGTGCACTCAGGGTACCCTCTGGTCGGTAATACTCACAGGAAATCTAAGCTCCAGAGTTAAAAAGATTTGCTCAAGCTCCATTCATAGATGACTTAACTTGGGAAGGTTGTTTCTCTATGGGCAAGGCTTATCTTAATCAAAGCTGAAAACATTTGGGCAAATGCATTCATAACTATAACTCAATATTATTAAATGTCATTCCATGGAATAGATTGAATCTAAAGGGAGATTTTAATTAAGGAGCCAGTGTTACACTTACTAATTAGCCCTTCCCTGCTTATCTTCTTCCATGAAGCAGATTTCTTGTCAGAGTTGAAAATGTCTCTATAACTGGCTTTTTCTCTCCATATGGCTGCCTCTAAGTCGGACTGTCCATGGGACCTCAATAAAAGGAACTGGGTGTGAAGGAGGCTGGTGAGAGAAATGGCCTTTCTGCTTCAGACACCATGTACGAAATGTTTCCTTTATTTCTCCAAACTAACTGGTTCTTCTTTTTAAAAAAATATTTTTAGTTGTAGATGGACACAATACCTTTATTTTACTTATTTTATATGTGGTGTTGAGGATCGAATCCATTGCCTCACACATGCTGGGCAGGTGCTCTATCACTGAGTTACAACTCCAGTCCACTAACTGGTTATTCTTTAACATTGAAAGATTCCCTAGCTGCCTCACATATGAATAATGTGACTTTGAGTTGTATTTATTTTCTCAGGAGCAATATAGTCATACCCCTTTTGTTTTCCCAATTAACCATGAAATTCCGTTTTCTGAACATAATAGCAGGAAGTTCATTTTCTGTCTCTTGTCATTTTCCTCAACTCTGAATTATTCCAGAACCAAGTATTCAAGTTACCTTGTGCATCCTACATGGTAAATTCTGCTTCCAAATACTAAATAAGGAAAGAACTAGAAATTATCATTCTAACAGTAGGTCCAAGTTCCAGATGGCTCTTGAGTTTAGGCAGCTGAAAACTGATGCTGCCTAGTTCAGTCTATCCTCATTCACTGCCCTTTCAGGTTTTAATGTTAAAGGCCTTAACCTGCACCTTCTGTGCATTGCCACTATTCCTAAAGTATAAACATTATGTGAATTTTTGGCAACTCCCTCCCCACTCATGAAATTCTATTTCTTGGCTTGGTTCTAGGTTCCCGGTCTGGACTCCTGTCCTTTAATGGAATGTCCATCTTTGGTCCCTTTTTTTCCCTGTCCTACCAGAAAACCTCATACAGAAACATTTTAACCCATCAGAGAAATATAATGAGATAGAACCTAAGAAAAGGAAGAGGCCAAAATTTTAATCTCTTTCCCCCAGGAGACTCACTCACCTCTACAGAAATTTCTCTGCTCTCTTGATCACCAGCTCTGTCTCGGAAGGAACATGAGAGCTGTCTTCGACAAGCTGCAAAGAGTGTCATACCTTCCCTCCAGGAGTATGGGTGACTTCCCACGGTCCATGTATTCAAGAGAGACCATTCATCTATATAGTTCTAAGGTGACTCTCAGCTTCCAGTAAGGCCTAAAATTGATTGGTTGCTTCTTTCCTGGAAAATGTTAAGTTTTTCTCAGCAGACACTATATTAGAACAGTTTCTAAGGTGTTAGGTATGGGTTTCCATACAAATTGTTGTCCAACCTAGGAAAACTTTGAGTATGAAAGAGAATATTTTAAAATAATTACACCAGTCCAGTAGGTCTAAGCCCAGACTGTCAGAGGCAGACAGAGACATATGGAGACTCTTTGCATGGGAACCTATGACTTCCTGAGTGGGGAAAGTTATGTGTTAAGGGCAATGCAAGGCCAGCTCCTTCACAGCTTCCCCTCATGTGACAGGTCCCCAACACCACCACACTTAAACACTTTCGAAATGTGAATGGGCTAAAGGGACCTACCCATGTGTTTTTGTTAATTCAGAATCCTGAGAATAAATTTGCTGATGGGAGAGAGTAATTTGAACAGTTATAAAATCATTATAATCATTGATTTTGAACAAAGTTATCTTTTTTTTTTCTCTTATAGGAGAAAGCATTAAATAATATTGTTCAAATAAGGAAATTTTCCAATTTTCTTAAAATAGGACTTTGTTTTTAAACTCAATTTTTTATTTTTCCACCATCAAATATGGCTGGAATTAACTAGATACAATATGCCTCTTGTCTTCCACTCCAGGTTTTAGATCAAAGACTTTGCTTCATACAATATCAAAACTTTCTGACCTCCTTTGTCAAAAATATTGCAAATTCTTTGGTTATTTCAATAATTTAGGTATCTGTAAAATGAACAATATTAATAACTTAGGAAAAAATATGTAAGTTTGCAGTGAATCAGAGAATTAGTTCAGAAACAGTAAACTGTTAGAAAATGTTTCTTTTATAAGTCTCTTTCAATGCTTCACTTCATGTCTGGGCACAGGCTAATGTGTCATGTTGATGAACTTTACTAGAAATGTGGGTGCCCATAAACCTGATGATCAGAAGGATGTGTCATGTGTTTCCGATTTCTAGGTGTCTTAAGTATGTTTTTCAATTTAATCTTTTTTTTTTTCCATAAGGGAGTATTGTCTTATCAAAGGACTTCTATGTTGAATTCAGGGGACCTAAGAGAACTAGTTTCAAGTCTTGTCCCTTGGCATTTCTCTTTTTATCTTTATGCTTCTCATTCCAGTCACTAATTCCTATGAATTAAGTAGGATAATACCGCCCGAACAACTATGTGAGGATGAAATAAAATACCATATGGAAAGAACCTGGCACACGATAGACACTCAAAAAATGCCATTTTCCTTCCTTCATTGAGTGCATTTGCCAACTTACATGGAGAGCTAGTGATCTAGGAGATTTTCTGCTCTCCAGCTTTGAGACCACCACTTCAAATGCCTTTTGTTCTTTCTTTTTTGGTAAATGCTTTCACTATTCCAAAAAAATATTTATTGAGGATTAAGTGTCAATCACTTTATTACTGGATGAACAAAATAGTATAGTCCTACCTCCATGGAAGTAAGAGTTGATTGGGAAACCAAAAAATTGAACGAGAAAAAATAGAAAAGCATATAATGCTGAGATGTGTGGAAATTACCATAAAGGAAAAGAATAGGGTATGATGAAAAAAACAAAAATGAAGGCTTTGTTTAGATAAGGTGAAGAGTAGACTTCTCCTTGGAGGTCACATTTCAACTGTGGGAGAGACAACATTTTGATTGAGACCTAAACAATGAGAGATAGGAGTAGAGGAAGAATAAAAGCATCTTGGGCATGGAAATACCATGAAACGACATGATGAAATTTGGAAAAGAACTTGGAGATTCCGGGAGCTCAGAGAGGGTTGTTGCGCTATAAAATAATGAGTAAGCCAGACAGAGAATGAAATGAGAGGCACTTGGGAAGGCAGTAGGGACACATGACCCAGGGGAGGTGTCATGGAAGGCATTCACATGTTGTCTAAAATGAGTGGGAAGCTACTAAAGAGTTTTAACTAGGGAAATGGCATAATTCAATTTAAATTTTAATGAGCACTGTAGTTATTGAGAAGAGAATGAGTCAGAGTGGGGAAGAATGGAAGCAGAAGAAAAGATAGAAATCTATAATATGATTTTGAGAAGAGATGGCTGGTGGTATTGGAGAAAAAAAGACATGTATGGAATTAAGTATCACCAAGAAATTTTTATATATTTGATGTGGCTAGATGATATGGGAGAATTATAAACCAAGGGTGATTCTGTATGTCTCTTTGATAAGGTAGAAGAAAAGAGCCTTTGCTAAAATGGAATAGATTAAGTGAGGAATTAATTTGGTTGGTGTGAGGATCAAGGTTTCAATTATTAACCTGTTTGAGATGCTTGCGAGACATCTAAGTTTATTCTTAAAGGAAGACTTTAGACACATGAGTATGGAGTTAATTGGGCATCATTGAAATTAATAAACTTGTTTATATCTGTGAGAATTGATGAGTCTCCTGGGGAGAGAAACATAAAATTAAGAGAAGATTGCCTAAGACTGAGTCAGGCAGAGAAGAGGATGACACAGAAGGCAAAGAGGAGCAACTAACAGAAATAGAGTTTTTTCTCATAGGAGCCAAGATCAGAAAACTTTTTAAATGAAGGGGTACCTAAGTTTGTTAAGTGATGCTAATGAATTGAGGAAGGCGAAAAATTTGTCCACTGGGTTTGGCAACATCAGCATTATTAATGGCCCCATCGAGAGTAGTTTCAGTGGTATGACATGGTTTAAAACCAAACTGAAGCATTGAAGAGTCAGTGGGAATGCTGGTTCTAAAGGGACAATAGACTAAAACCATCAGATAATTCAACTGCTAAAAAAATTGTGTATACTGGTTAGACAACAAGAACACTTACATTCATGACTGAATTTTCAACAAATTAAATGGAAATTCCCAAGTGCTAGAAATTCATATGAAAATTCAAGTGAAATGGAAAGCATGTGAGCTGCTGGTGGGGCTATCCTGGGAAAGGTGGCTCATCTTAGTCATCTAAGGTCTTCAGTATTGATAACCATGCCCAAGCAGGAAGAAAAGATCTTTTAGACAACACATTATGGGAAGTTGGAACTAAGGTATCTGTGTAAAGCTCAGACTGCACCATAGTGAATGTAAAAACTAGGAAAAAAATATGTGTGCTCTTTCAGAGTGAGAGAAAGAAAAGAAGAAAATGAAAGAGAAAGAAAGCAAGAAAGAAATAAATTGACTTGAGATGTTGACATGCTTGGATTTGATTGAAATAATAACAATGTATCCATAAGAATTTAAAACTTCAAAACTAAAACTTATGCAGGATTAGGATTAATAATTATACTAATGGAATTGTTTATGAACTTGTAAGCCAAGGAATCTAAATGAAATTTGGTACCAGGATGCAGCAAACATTGAACTCTGGTGGGGCATTTCTTCAACTCAGATCACACAGAATTTCCATGAATAAAGACTCAGCAATGATGATGTCCTAATCCCAAAATATAAAACAGAAGAAATTGGAGGCAGTCAGCATGCACACACACATGTACACACACATAAACTAGATTAGAACCTTAGACAGTTGAACAGTGTTGGGGACCATATACGTATTATAATTAAAGTTTTATAAGATAAAGAATAAAAATCTTAAGAAAAATACTCTAAGAGATAAATAAGCAGAAAATAAGAAAATGAGATTGAATTTCTAGGAATGAAAGTCTGGTAAATTAAAAACTGAAATGGCAGCTAGTCAGTTGATATGTATTAGCCCATGGGTAGCTCTGTCCTATGTTATGGAGTCATAATTATGAGACACCATGCCCACTCTTATGAAGCCTATTGTCTTTTGAGAGAGAGTGGCATGGTTCAAATCACCATAAAGTCAAAACTAATCAGCTAATCCCTTGAAAAGTCATTAGAGTAACTAAACAAAATTTAAAAAAGAATATTAAAAGACAGTTCCAAAATAGAAAACATAGATATAATTCAGTTACCCAAAAAAGGGTCTGGAGATATAAATAGGTACAAATATGAAAGGAAGTTTCAAAAATGTGTAGAATATAATTAGACAGATTAATCTACACTTAATAGGAGTTCCAGAAAAGGAGACTAAAAGGGAAGAGATAATATCAAAAAAGACAATGCCGAGAAATTTCCAGTCCTGATATACAGGCATGAATCCAGTAGTTGGAGAAACACAGCATATGCTAAGCAAGATAAATAAAAAGACACCCACATAAATATAATCACAGTGAACCTGCAAAACCCCAAAGACAAAGAGAAGGTTATAAAAGTAGCCAGAGAAAAAAGACAGATTCTCTGAAAAGGAGAAAAATCTGATAGTATATTTGTAATTAATAACAGTAGAATACAGAGAGCAATATAGGTCATCATCTTCAAAATACTCAAAAAATATCCTATTGATTTATAATTTTACACATACCTGAACTACAAAGATTGAGGCTAAAGTAAAAATATTTTAGTGAAACTGAGATTTAAAGTCTAGAAGAAAGCTCTGCCCACATCTCCAGCTGACTGTGAAGATACATATGTAAAAACAGAAGACTCTTCAAGATCCCAGAGAAGAGCAGGCAAACGGAGAGTTCTGTCCTAGAAAAGTAAGACTTCTCCCAGTGAGTGTGGGAATTTGCTAAGACTTTGACAGAGTGAATTCCCTAATTGGCACATTGGTTAGAATGAGAACACTTCTTTCCAGATCTTGAACAATCACTAAATTACTTGGAAGTAGGGGAATTCACTAGAATACTAGTGTAATAATAGAAGCCGGGAGAAAAAAAAGCCTGAATTTCTGCATTCCATGGGAGGGGCAGGTTCTTCAGTTTGCATCCAGTAAGTTAATTCTATCAATTGTTTGAACAACAAAAGAGGATCCATGGTCTCTCCAAAGTATTATTTGCAGTTTTGAATTTTGGCCAAACGTACTAGACATTCCAAGAAACAGGAAATTGTGATCTTTACTCAAAGGAGGAGAGATACATTCATAAATTGTAATGCCAGCTTTTAATAGTTGAAATGCAGTCTACAGATGGGTGTTACTCATAACCTAGTGTGAATGGAGATAGCTGGTAGTACTTGGGTGCCTATATGTGAGCATTTTATGCACTCCTGCAAGACCTGGCTAAACTACACATAGCTCACTGCATTCACTTAATGTTTCTCACTGTTGATGTAACAGAAGCAAACTGGAAATTTGTGTTGTACTCATAATTTTATTATGTTTAAAAAATTGACATTTTTAAAACAAGTGCTATAGCAGAAAAGACACTGTAAGAAAATATTGGAGTATAAAGTCTTTGGTCTTGAGGTATGGTGACAAACTTCCTAAATAAGACACAAGAGGTACAAATCATAAAACATGAATAAATTAGACCATACTGAATACTAACAGATACCTTACATAGAGCAAAAATGATCCCAGAAGCAAAGTAAAAAGATAAGCTATTGGTTGATTTGGAGATGATTATAACACTTGCATTTATAAAGAACTTCTACAAATCAATAAGAAAAAGCAAACAACTCAAAAGAAAGACAGGCAAGGCTCCCTACAAAGATTAAACAAATGTCTAATAAACATAAAGAAGAGCTGCTCTATCACATTAACTAGGGAGCTGAAAATCACATCAACAAGAAACTATCACTTGCATACCAGTTTGGAAAAATTAATGTTTAATTACACAAATGTCAGTGGAAATGTGGGAAACAGAAAATTTATAATTAATGATGAAAACAAAAATTGGTATAATCACTTTTGAAATGATTTGTCCATGTATACCTAAGGACCTAAGATTGAGATTGTCCAAAACAAGATTGTTTATAACAATAAAAAAAAGTGGAATAACTCAACTTTCCCTTATTAGGGCAATGTGTGAAGTTTTGTTTATTGAAATGATGAGAAATCATATGGCAATTAAAATTTTTGACCTTTATCAGTAGACATGAACATGAACAAATTGCAAAAGGAAACATAATGCTAAATGCAAAAAAAAGTTATGTATGACATGATATTGTTTATAGGAAATTTTGAAGAATAAACTACTAATGTATCCATTCTTCATTAATACATGTATTATAAATACTTGCAAGGCAGTGATGTATATCCATTTCAGAATAGTGGTTCATCTGATGGAGGAAGAATGTGAAGTGAGATCAGATGTTCCTGAATCTTTTTATTTTTTAAAGAGAGTCATTTGATGTAAATATAGGAAACTGGTACCAGCAGCTTAACCTCAAAGGTGAATCCAGGGATATGTACCATATACTATTTTATTCATATTTTGTTGATTTGAAATTTATTTAACAAATATATATTGAGGGATTTATTTTATGTGGAGCAATTTTCCTAAATGGAAAAGTAAATATAAAAGAGTGAATGGAAAGAAGGTAGAGAATCATGCATAGATTCATACCTAGAAACATCTTGTTGGAAGTACATTCAGGCCACCGGGGTTTACAGTGGGGTTCTGCAGTGTAGTCCTGCAAGGCTTAAGCAGGTCTCATACCCTGTCTCTGTCAATTAAATCTGGACCCAGTGCTTTATCTGGGGAGAGAGATGGAGAATGAAGGATGTTGCTTTTTCTATTTAAATCATGTGCACAGGCTTTCTTCCTTCAGGACAGGGGCCAGTAGGATGCTTGTGGAGTGGGGAGTGGACTGGACCTTGGGTCCCCATGGACAGCAGAATGTAAGGACAGCTGCTTTGGAAAATACCTCTGATTTGGGAAATGGAAGGCTCTGGGATGCAGAGTAACAGGCGGTTTATTTTGAAGCCAGAAAGCTATAAATTTTCTAACATAAAGACAACTCTGCCCGAAAATTCTGAGAGTTGGCCCTTCCTAATGGAGGCAGGAAGAGTCAGATGGCCTCTGACCATCCGTTCCCTCTCCATTGGCCTTAACCCTCTCACAGCTGGATGTGAGGATTCTGGTAAATAGCACATCCCAGACAAGGGATGCTGTGGTGCCAAGGGGTTAACAGGCACTTTGTGTGAAGTTTTAATATTCCACAAATGAAATGTGCATGTGAAATGGGAAAAAAAGAGGAAAAGATTATATTTGTCAGCTGGGCTGCCATATGTTGTTCTGGCCGGAGTGCAGAAAAAATGGTGACAATTCTTTCCTGAAAGAGAATCTCTGTCAACTCCTGATTTCATGCCTTTCTTTGGATAAGCAGGAGCTTTCTTCATGACCAGGCAGAGTCTAAGGTTTTCATTTTTGTAGGGCAAACCTGCACCTAAACCCAAAAGACAGAACATTAACATTGCTTGGTTTGATTTTCAGGAGGTGGAAAAAGGCACAAAAATCATCAAATATTTTCTTCTTTTATTTTTATAGATGAAACTGGCCCTTGGGGTAAAAACAATCCTCTGAAAGAACCAATAGTTAGTTGACTGACAAATGGAGAGGAGGTTAGATTGGCAGATACGCTAGTTTTCACCAAAGTCACCATCAATTTCATAGAATTGACTGCGTCACACTAAAGATTTTTCTTATTCATATTTGCTGGACTGTGACACTTATGTTAGTAAGAAATAAATGTCCAAATCTGTGTGTCATAAGAAAAATAAGATACAGCCTTGAGGTGTGAGAGGATTATTATTTTTTTTAATGATACCATTCTTCTTTGCATTTGAAAATCCTGCACTGGAAAAAATTATTTTTCCTTTAATGTTGGGACCTTGTTTATAGTTGTATAAATAATATAATCTAAAAATTTTCAAAAATGAAGAAAATTTAGGCAACAAAACCCCCATTATCTAAAGATAACATTAAAATATTTTGCTTTATTTTTATGCTATAAATAAGTAAATATATCAACATAACTTTACATAGTTGACAACACATTGTTGTGCAGTAAATATAATTTTTAGCAGGTCTATATATTCCATTGAGAGGATGTTCCATTCCTTGTTAACTATTTCCTGTTATTGGCATTTGGTTTCTTTCTGGGTTTATTTTCTGCTCATTGACAAGTAAGTCAAATGTTTTCCTGCATGACTAATTTTTGCAGAAGATGGTTTTCTTATTATTTTCAAGAAATGGAAATTCACCTTGAAAAAGTATAATTTAGAATCTTATAGGAACAGTGCTAATTAACCTAAGGTTCTCTGACTTTATGGCTATTTAATATATGTGGGTTATTTGACCTCAGAGATTTTGCAGGGTAATGTTTATTTTTGTCCTACCTCAACGTTTGTTTTGAGCTCAAGTGTAATAAGAAGAAGAGTTAAAAGAGAGTTTTGTTAGTTGAATTGTTGATTGACTCATTCAGTTGCTGTCATATAAGGCACAGTTTGGATGAGACTTAAGCCCTTAGTAGGAACTCATTCTGCCCAGGGCTGGCATGTTAATGAAAATACTAAGAGTGGAGAGTTCCAGGTAAAGATGGAAAAATGAAGTCAGACTACAGATTCTCCCTCCTCCAATTCCTAACAACACTGTACTCCAATATAAAAGAGAATTAAGAAGTAACTGAATGAGGGAAGAATACCAAGGAAAGGAAGATTCTGGCATAATGCAGTACCTAAGTGCTCCCCCATCTCCAGTCACCCACAGAATGGTAAGTTGACAAAGACCAGAGACTTTTTGCTAATAGCTGCAAATCAGGGGGAGGCAAAAGAAATACTTATTGTTTCTTTTTCTCACGTCTACCCAGTGGGGAGGTATTGAGAGAAATGACAATCGGGAGGGCCTGGAAAAATAATGAAGTGAAAAATGGAGGCAGAATCAGACTGAGAAACAGGAATGGAACACAGATGTGGTGCAGAGGCATGTGAAAAAAAAAAAATCATCCAGGCCATATCAAAGCCAGTGGAGAGCCCAGAGGAACAGTTACACCTGTACAAAGTGAAAAGGAATACCAAGGAAAGCAGGCCAGGGAACCAGGAAGAAGCAGGTGAGGGAGAAGGAATGCCCCGAAGACATTCTGTAAAGGAACTAAAGATAATTCCCAGGAGACTTCCTCAGATGAACAGCTCAAAAAAGATGATGAAACCACAGAATGAGAAGGAAAGGGAGATAACAGAAATGAGGAAATAATTACAGGATCTAATAAACATCATTAATGGGCTAACCAATCAGATAATAATGATACTTATCATTTCCTGAGCCTGGAGTGTTGCATACACTGTTCTGAGAGCGGTGTATGGATCATTTCCTTTGATCTCCTCAAAACCTCTGTGAGTAAGTAGGCTCTTCATTATCAAAGGAGAAAACTGAGGCACGGTGTGGTTAAGGTATGGGTTATTCACTAGAAAGTGGCAGAGGCAAGATTTTAAACCCAGGCATGTTCTACGATACTATGCACATGAAACTTGATCCCAATTATTAAAAGTTAATTTTTCATTTCCTTAAGATCATAAATGTTCATAGCTTTTCACTAACATGAAATGTCAGACTTATCATATGCTGGATTTATATTTGACTTTGTGTTGATTATAAACTTTACTGTTTTTTTAATTAATATTTGAATAGTCAGATTCTGGTCTACTTTGCTAACAGCTGGGATGCTTTAATGTATGATTAAACTAGTCCTTCTTTGTTTATCACATTTTTTTTTTTCAGAATTGCACTGGATGCTTTTTGCTTATATCTTTTTCAGAAAAATTATAAAATTTACTTACTTATCCTATAAATAAGTTAATTTTTTATTTATCCATTCTTCTACTTTATATATGCAGAGGTTAAAATCATCTAATGCTACTAATAGCTTTTTATGCATGATATTTTTTTCTCTTCATTTTCCCATAATGCTTGAATTTTTAAAAAAATTATATTTCATGAACTTTATAAAATAATTAGATAAGCATAATAATATAATATAATAGTGATAATAATATAATGATTATAGTAAAACCTTGCATTCTGAGTCCTATATTAGACGCTCAATAATTTATTTCCTAATTTATGGTCTAGTGATGTCAACATTTTATGTCACTTCCTAAGTAGGTGATTCAACGTGATTTGTCTGTACAACATTTGATATTTGAAGATTTCTCAAAACCCAAACAGATCATATTTTAGTTTTAGACGTTCTTCACATTCACATTTGAACTCAAACTACTGAACCTAATCCCACACACTCCTTTTGTGTCAGTATAATTAGCGTTTAAAGTTTAATGGTTGTCTCTCTTTCATGCCAGAGTGTAAACTCCATAAAGGCAGAGAATTTGTGTCTCTAACATATAGAACAGAGCCTAGCACACAGATACTTCATACATACTTGTTGAATGAATGAAGGTGTGAATGGAAAATGGATTTTGTTAATAGAAAGCAGAGTGGAAAAACATCAATAGAAGTTTTTAATCCTTTTTAAAAAAATTATTTTTACAGACTGTATTTTGATTCACTGTACACAAATGAGGTACAACTTTTCATTTCTATGGTTGTGCATGATGTGGATTCACACCACTTGTGTAATCATACATGTACATAGGGTAATGATGTCTACCTTATTCTGCCATTTTTCATACCCTTCTCCCTCATGTCTCTCTATGTAATCTAAGGTTTCTCCATTCTTCTCTCACCCCCTCAACCTCCCACCCCCATTATATATCATCATCCACTTATCAGGGAAAACATTTAGCCTTTGATTTTTTGGGATTAGCTTATTTCACGTAGCATGATATTCTCCAATTCCATTCATTTATCTGCAAATGCCATAATATTATTCTTCTTTATGGCTGAATAATAATCCATTGTGTATATATACTTGGGAATCAATCTAACAAAGAGGCGAAAGACCTCTGCAATGAAAACCACAGTACACTAAAGAAAGAAATTGAAGAAAACCTTAGAAGATGGAAAGATTTCCCATGTTCTTGGATATGCTGAATTAATATTGTCAAAATGGCCAGTCTACCAAAGGCACTATACAGATTCAATGCAATTCCAATTAAAATCCCAATGACATTCCTCATAGAAATAGAGAAAGCAATCATGAACTTCATCTGGAAGAATAAGAGACCTCGAATAGCCAAAACAATCCTGAGCAACAAAAGTGAAGCAGGAGGTAGCACAATACCAGAACTTAAATTATACTACAGAGCAATAATAATAAAAACAGCATGGTATTGGCACCAAAATAAACAGGTAAACCAATGGTACAGAATTAGAAGACACAGAGATGTACCCACATAAATACAGTTACCTCATACTAGACAAAGGAGTCAAAGACATACAATGGAGAAAAGATAACCTGTTCAACAAATGGTGCTAGGAAAACTGGAAATCCATATGCAGTAAAATGAAATTAAACCTCTCTCACCCTGCACAAAACTCAACTCAAAATGGATCAAGGGCTTAGGAATTAGACCAGAGACCCTGCACCAAATAGAAGACAAAATTGGCCTGAATCTTCATCATGTTGACTTAGCATCAGAATTCCTTAACAAGACTTCCAAAGCACAAGAAATCAAAGCAAGAATCAATAATTGGAATGGATTCAAACTAAAAAGTTTTTTCTCAGCAAAGGATATAATCAATTATATGAAAAGAGAGCTACAGAGTGGGAGAAAATCTTTTTCACATGCACTTCGGATAGAGCAATAATCTTCAAAATTTATAAAGAATTTAACAAAACTTTACACCAAAATACAAAAAACCCAATCAATAAATGGGCCAAGGAACTGGACGGACATTTTACAGAAGAAGATATATAGGTGATTAATAAATATATGAAAAAGTGTTCAACATCTCTAGTAATTAGAGAAATGCAAATTAAAACAACTCTAGGATTTCATCTTACTCCAATTAGAATGGCTATTATCAAGAACACAAACAATAATAGATGGTGGCATGGATGTGGGGAAAAAAGGCACACTTTTACATTGCTGGTGGAGTTGCAAGTTGGTACAGTCACTCTGGAAAGCAGTGTGGAGAATCCTCAGAAAACTTGGAATGGACCCACCTTTTGACCCTGTAATCCCACTCCTAGGTTTATACCCAAAGGACTTAAAATCAGCATACTACAGTAACACAGCCACATCCATGTTTATAGTAGCTCAATTCACAATAGCTTGGTTGTGGAACCAACCTAGATGCTGTTCAACAGATGAATGGAAAAAGAAACTGTGGTATATATAATTGTTAATATGGCAATATTCCCATAGTTAAATCTCATAGACATTTAAAAAACACATGGTGAATATTTATTTTGTAAGGTGAAAATATTTCAAAACCTGATATCATACTCACACTTGTGTATATATGCTCCTCTTGAAAGGTTTCCTTTTCAAAAGGATCACATGTAAGACAAAAGTACACATTCCTGCTCATCAGGAGAAAAATTTCTGTTTCTCTGCAGCCATGTGGCAGTAAAAGGTTTTCTCACAGAGTTCTTAGACTGGCATCCCTGAGGAATAGGTTTAGTTCACAGAGCTGTCCATTTGATTTCATTGCCAACATTAAATAATACGGAGGTTAAAGGAGAAAAAAAAAAAAAAAGAACTTGGGTTTCTTAGTTGTTCCTTTTTTTTCTTTTAATTTTGTGTGTGTACGTGTGTGTGTGTGTGTGTGTGTGCGCGCGTGCGCATGTAGTGTTAGGGATTGAATCCAAGGGTTCCCTAACACTGAACTACATTCTCAGTCATTTATTAAAATTTAATTTTAAGACAGGGTCTAAATTGCCCAGGCTGGCCTTGAACTTGGCATCCTCTTGCCTCAGCCTCCCAAGTAGCTGATATCACAAGCGTGCACCACTGTGCCCAGCTTCTAATTGCTCTTGGAAGTGGTTGAACTGTCTATACTGGATCCACAGTCTCACATAATGATTAGCTGTTGCCCAGCAGCTGCTGCCACCAGTTAGAACACAACTCTGCAATTTGCCATAGTCTGCACCATTCCATAATGTGGCTCTGATCATCTCACATCTAGATCATTTTACATCCACTGCCTGGCCCTGTAGTGTAGGCCTTTGAGTTTGTTGTCCCTGCTCTGACTTGCATATGTCCCTACCATCCCCATGATTTGTTGCTTCCCTACAGCTCTACTTTTCTGCTTTTTTTTCCTGTTTTGATGGAATATTCTCCTTCCTTCAATATCATTCTATTATGGATTTAATGTAAAATACCTCAATGGTTTCCTAAGGACTAATTTTGTGTCTACTTTAAATTTGATTTAGCTTGTTGGGCATACATGAACGTGTATGTGTGTGTGTGTGTGTGTGAGATAATGTAACGATTATATTGTGTATATATATATATGTATTCATACATATATAAAATGAATATATAGCCATTTAATCTGAATTTGAGATGAGATACAAAGACAATGGACTGTTTCCTTCCTGACAACCTTGTAACATTGTATGACTTCCTTTCTTCCTGCATAGTCCTCTGTGGTGGACTTGTAGAGGAAAAGTAAAAGAAGAAGAGGAAAGGTGGCAGGCAATAGGTGGAGACATTCTGGAAGAATTTATCATGACTCATGAATGGGAAAATTGAATTGAAGTCTTCTGCAGAAGAAGCCCTTCACCACTCCCTTCTCTCCTTATCTTACCATATACATTCAATTAAAAAATGTTCAACTATTTTATAATAATTAAAAATACTTTAATAAAATAAAAATAAATTGAAAATATTTAAATTACATGAATATAGATAAGTCCTTCCAATTTTGTTGGAGCCAAACATGGATAGGAATTTACTTGTTTGTATCTTTGTATCACTAGCACCTGGCATAGTATCTGACCCAGAAAGGGTTCATTGAATGATCCCCACTCCAGTCCTTATTTTGTTGTAAAACTGATGGATCTAAAGGATACAATCTCATTTTATTCTTGGCCAGTGTCTCATAAATTTCTACCTAGTAAGAAATGAAATGATTTACCAAAGGCAGGTAGCAGGAAGAAGGAGAGAAAAAGGAACAATATTGTCTTGATAATACTATAATTAGGTAATCAATAGGGTGACCATATGTCCCCATTTGCCTGGGACAGTACCAGTTTATTCCTATTGACTTGGCATAATTATTAATAGCCACCACTTTTCACTCTCAAAGTGTCCTTGTTTGGATGATAAATTATATAGGCACTCTATTAATCAGGCCCTAGATAATCAAAAGCTATTTGCAGGGACTTTGGTGGGCTTTTTTCTTTTTAATGTTATTTTTGTGGAAGATGGGGATCTCATGACCTTAACTGAAATTATAAAATATATTGATACTCTTAGCAAACACACACACACACACACACACACACACACACACACACACAGAAGGCACATTAATAATACTGCCTTGCATTAGAATTATTTGTATGGTTATTTCCATTGGCCTTGTTAGAAACACTTCCACAGTTGGAATGTACTCATTTTTATTTTCCCTTAATACCTCACAAAGAGTGTTGTATTTAGTATACATTTAATAAGTATTTGTTGAATGGAATTGAATAAAATAAAATTGTTAAGTTGTTTCATCAGGGATAATTTGTGTGTTTGTGTTCCAGTTCATAAATTGAGAAAAGCCATTATAAATTTTATGTATCTGACACACTAAATTAACCTTTTAAGTTTCCTCATTTTTGCTTTGCTATATCATTAGAAGTTCTAACTGTCTGTTGTTATAAAGCATTTCTTCCCTGAATCTGTTAAAAAAATAAAATCTGTTCATTGAGGAAAATGTCCACAAGGGGCCTTGATTTCTTTGGATATATTAGACAGAAAGCGTGTCACTTTTTTTTAATTGGATATGGTTTTGACCAGAAGAACAACAGGGGACTACCAATAGGATGTTGGCCATAATTCCCAATATTCATTAGTCAAGAATTCAATGAATAATTTTTTGGCCCTATTGAGATTTCAAGAGACTCAAATAAGAACCACATAGAGGATCAGTCTTTGGGAATCTGTGTATTTTGTGTTTGAGGACTGAAACTCCTGGCCAATTGGCAAGGCACTGAGCTCTTCTAACAAGTTATAGGGTGGAAATTATTTCTCTTCTCACCCATCTGCTCTAGGAGCCATAACTCACATTTAGAAGTAGCACTAGTTACAGTGAGGAAAAAAAGACCATCAGCACAAGGAAAAAAAAAGAAGAAGAAGAATCCAAGACCATTATTGACCTAACAACAACAGCAACAGCAAGGGCAATCATTTTGATAGTCATGCAGAAGTCCTAATTTTATGTAATTTACCCTTGGGATAATCAATCTACAGAGGTTCCCATACTACCTTTAGGAAAAAAAGAAAGTGATTTAATGATAAGTGCAAGTGTTTCTCTGTGAAGGAAAATCAGTTGCCCTTCACTAAGTGCTTCACCAGAGAGTTGAGTTACAAAGGAGAGTTGAGTTACAAAAGGAGTTTACCAAAAATAGAGGTAAATATTCAAAGAAGGAAAGAAGAGCATGGAGGAGGGGTGAGGAAAGGATTACAGTAATGAAAACTCTCCTCTCTTCTGTCCGTTCTCCTTTCTTTAGTTTTCTTTCATAAGTCTTGAGCATCTAAGGAAATCAATATATTTCCTTAACTGGCTACATTCCTCACAAAGGTAGAGCACTTTGTAAGTAGCAGAGAGGAATGTCCTTTTTAATGTCTTCTGCTACTGTATTTGAAGATGACAAAACACTTTTGTGGCCCAGCCTAGTTCTATTGGGAAGTCAATACCAAGCCAAGAAACTTACAACTCAAAATAGCCTGCTATTCAAAAGGAAGGACACATCCCACAGGAAGACAGACTTTTAAACAATGTAAACAGGAGTAATTTGAAGTAATTTTCAGGAATAGCTTCACCTTAAGAATCTTATGGGAATACCTCTAATTGAAATATAATCTTAAAGTAACTAGTGTTTTGGGAAAGCAAATGTACTCAATGGTATAATGAGTGATAGAACTTTTAAAGTATGTGTTTTTATGTCAAAATTATCTTTATCCAATTGTTTAATCTTTTCTCTATTTTGGTCTCTTTAATACACTGAATCTAAGTGTTTTATCTACAAGAGAAAGGGTACCTATCTAATCCTAGCAGAAAGAGGAGGGGCATAAAAGGCTTAAAAGAAGAGGAGGAAAAATTAGATCCAAATAGAATATCTTGTTTTTAAAAAAATCTTCACAGTGTATATAGTTTATATTTCTAGGAATTTTCTCATGCATTTGGCTTCTACCCTCATGTCATTTACTCTGTGAAGGGTGTTGTGTTTTTTTGTTTTTTTTTTTTTTCACCAGTTGAAGACATATCTTTTAATTGGGATGTTCCAAAATGTTGTCTATTTCACACAGATGAGACCCTTTTTAAGATCCAGTTGAAATGTCACCTCTTCTGAAATGTCACCTGACTCACAGAATGGATTGTTCTCTCTCCTTGGCTCCAGATATACTTTTCTGTAATACCATGTAGAGTTAAAAGGAATGAGTGGGGAAGCCCAGGTTTAATTGGAGTCATTGAAGGCTTTGGAAATGATGCATACAGCTTACCTAGAAGGAAGTATGTTTGCAAGATCAAAAAGAGTTCACTGTTCATTAATCTCTGCCTTCATACACAGAAAAGAATCCCAAAAAGGTATCTCCAGTCAGCCAGTATCTGGTACATATAAGTAGTTGAATTTGTTGACAGATATTTGGTTGAAAGAGTGCTGAGATGGACATGTTTGCCTGTCATTCAGTCCCTTAAACAGGTTCAATTCCTTCTGTTTAGGTCTTTCATAAGTATTGAAAAGTTCCATGGATCTGAAAGTGTCAAGCAGCTTTCAAGATATTCAATACCTATTGAGTCTCTCTCTGCTCTATCCAGATGTGTTCAGTAAGAGATTTTATTTCCGTGGAAAGACAACACTCCATGCCTTCTGAAGGTGTTGCTGAGGGTTTCTTGGTATACAATATATGGTGACTATTACAATAACATTGCATTGTTAATGCAGTTATTAACTTATTTTTAAATGTATTAAAAAATAGTGTGCATAGCCATATAGTTACATGATTTTTATGTTTGTACTTGGCTTGATGAATTTCAGATAAACAGCAAGATCCCTTTCTTCAATTTCACCATCATCTAAATTACAGAGAAATGAGTTTAGTATTTCTCACTGTGTCTAGATATCAGGGAATAGTTAATTGGTCATGTTTAGATGCTACGACTATCTTATAGGAGACTTTAAATATGTCATCTTGTGGATCCTGACCCTAATAAATACAATCCCTTCAACCAAAGACATAACTAGAAATGGTAAAAAAGCATATTTTGGGTGGGCTCTGTGTGCTGGCTTTTGCAATACGCCATGCATGAATTTTCTTAGTGCTTGATATAATCACTAAAATATATTTTTTCATGTTCTTTTGATCTTTCTGTTGCTGAGAAAACACTCTTATTTTCTCAAACATAAAAACAAGTTGGAAAAGTGAGAAATCTTCTTTAGGTAACCTCAGAACAGAGGAACTTTGTGCATTATGCAGCCGAGGCCATGCCAAAATGCAATTTGGAGGGTGTCCAGCCCTTCATTGGAAAGTAATGGTTTTCACTGAACTGAGTTATGACCAGCTGTTTACAGACAGTCTGTGACATACTGATAGAGCAGAACACCGTATGTTGCTTTCCAAATCAAATGATACAAGAAGTGTGACAGAGTGGAGAAACATCTGTCATTAGCAATTTTCAGCACGCTTCACTAATTCTGGACAAAATACGAGTAATGAACTTACCGCAGGAAACTTCAAATACTACCACTGCAGAAACAAGGATATAAACAGCGAGTCCTCCTAATGGCTTCTAATTTAATTCATTTGCAAGTAAGAAACAAACAAAGTGGGTTATTTGTTTTTGATCATAGGGTAGTAAATACTAATGCTGATCACAAATGCTTATTTTAATCAAAGAATAGGAATTGGGGAATGTAACTTTTTTCAAGTTCAGAAAGCTTCATTCCTTCTTTAATTGCTGAAGAGAGTAGGTTTTTTGTTTTTGCGTTTGTAAGCAGCAAAATTGAAGAATGCACCCTAGCAAGAATGAAATCTTTCCTTCTCGTGTCTAAGAGTGACACTGAACTCAGACAGCTCGCGTCCTTATAGTTTATTGGACCTGGGGTGATGGTTACATAATCTTAAATGTTCCTAGTCTTTCCACTAAAAGACTTGTATAGAAGAATGTGTTAGGTCTTACTCAAGCTGCTCTCCCCCTACCATTTCTCATCTTGCCTTTTTTTTTTTTTTTTTCCTGGCTGATAATTTTCTTTTTGCGGTCCCACAAATTTTCACAGTTCTGTAACGAGCGCATGGTCCTCATACAGCATCCACATGGTTCTCTACTGGTCGACGTCACACTGTTTATGAGATCTCAGAGCCAAACCATGTGAAGGCTGCAATCTGTGAGCATTTTTCTTTTGTATCTTTGCAATCAATTGAGCTATTAAGCCATTAACATTCAGGGCCTACTCATCTCAGCTTATACTCCCAGTTAGCGCCAAGACGGCAAAATTCCTAAATGGACATACTACAGTTTGACTCTAGAAGAAGAAAAAGAAGAAGAAGAAGAAGAAAAAAAAAAAAAAACATAAAACAAGCTTATGATTCTTTATCTGAAGTTCCGACTAGTGTTCAGAAAAATGGTAATGTAAAATTCAGACCTGAGATCTTGCCCAACCCGTTGGTGTTCTACCAATGGGACCTACTTTGGACTGTGTCCCAGAACAAAAAGACTGAACGCCATTCGGAACTGATGACTGTAAAATGAGTGTAGGAGGTCTTTGAGGAGCTTCTTAATTACAAAATTATTCATGATAAAATGGCACTAACCTCAAACTCCCAGTTTCTTGTAAATTTTAGTATGATACCACATAAAAATGCTTTATAGTTTTTTAACACCTTAGATAAACCCGATCTAGCCTAGGAACATTGCAGGGGAAATCATCTCCAGATTTGTTTAAATCTTTCACTCTTCCTCTTCTTCTTCTTTTTCTTTTTTTAAAGGGAATGCCACTCCTACTGATTCATCTATCTTTTTTTAAGCAATCCCTAAATTATTTTGTGGTTGAGAAGAAATATTCCAAGATATGCAAATGCTAAATTCTTCTGGTTTTTATAGACATCTGCATTGAAAAACAAAACAAAGCGAAAATATAGATGCCATTGAAACCCATCATTACGTTTGTGATCTAGATAATAAAGTAAGCAGACCCGAGCAATTCGCTAACACTAACGCTATTCTTTACATAAACAGTAAATGTTTAGATTTTCCTGTTCACTGACTAACAGCACACATATCATAAACACTAAGCTGTTATAGTACGTTTCGTGTGTTGATTCACTTTAACAGTTGTTAGTGTGAAGACAGGAAAAGAAAAGTGGGTGTAATGAGACCATGTGCAGTATGCTGTGAAAACAGAGGCCCTTATTTGGCATAATGGGTTGCACCATAAGGGCCATAAAATTGTGCATGTGTTAGTATCATTTTAATTATTACGGGTGCCACATGTTAAGCAGAATAGCGGAACTACTAAAACAGCTTCAAAATCCTTACTGCTGATCGCTGCATTTAATTACAAATAGGAACATTTGGAGATAGGTCACCATAAAACCCTTCTGTTGTCAAATGAGCTCAAATCTGATTTTTGTAATTATGTTTTTATACCACAGATCCTGTTGAATAACTATAGGGAATAAAATTTTAATAAGTGCTGATTAAATGTAGGTACATCTTGCTTCCTAAGAATGTTTATGAATGCTCGTCACACTTAAATCAAGGTACCTTACTGTTTTCCTGTGGACAGTGCTTTGATCATTCAACCTTAATGCAAATAAGCTGAATAAATTTATGTGGCATGAAATATTGTTTTTTTTTTCCCATTGGAGCATAAAAGCTCTGGATTTCAATTATTCATTCTGTTTGTGAGCACTGTGCACTCTACTGTAATTCTCTAGAACCAAAGTGTTTTCATTACCCCACTACATGTCAGACACCATGGGGTCTTGTAATTAACTTTCCTGAGGCAGGGTTTTACCAAGGAGATGAAGATGACAATTTATGTTGATATTTTGTTCACTACTAGAATAAATAGGGGTAGAGATGGTAAAGTTAGTTTTCACAATTTCTTTTCCTTGGAATTATTTATTAATTTACTGATCTCTTTGTATATTTGTTGGTTACATGGGTTGCAAAAATCATGAATGTGTTGTGTCTCCTAAGAGAGATGATACTTTGGGATGTTTCATGTGTCATTTCCCTATTTTATGAAAGATGTTTTTGAAATCTTGTAGAATGGTTAGGACTTCGAGCTCTTTTGAACATAAAATTATCACCGTGTTTCCCGCAGAGATGACAAATGTAAGATGAACCAAAAAAACAAAGAAGAAGAATTATTAATGGATAAAGACACATGAAAGTCATGGATTAATACAAGAAAACAGGCCAAACGCAGAGCTGGTATATTCTTAAAATTAAAATGTGTATATGTTAGTATGAGATCTCACAGATATTAGATAGGGACACTTATAAATTGTTCATATGGATATATTTTGTGGGTTTTGTAATTCCAGAAGACATGAAATATTTCTCCCTGTATAAAACAGAGACAATGGATCCTTTCAATAAGTTCATATTATTTTAGACTATTCACTTCCTTTTGCATGCTCTAGAAAACTATGTCATTGGAGAAGTTGATCATTAAATTAGAAGATTGGAATCTATTTTTCCAGCAAAAGCTTTTTCTCAAGATCATGATAGCATTCTGTTTGCAAAACTTCCCAGATTATGTTATTAAGCACTTAACCCACACTTTTGATGGTTATTTTGCTCTCCAAGTAGCTCTGCAATGTATTAATCCAAAGAACAGTATGTGTGCTCCAGTCTGTATCTCCACATTCACTGTTTCAGATAAATGGTAAGAGAGCATGTCAGTAAAGACATGCACACCCATGGGATGAATGGGATGAATATCATCCTGTTTACACCTGTATGTGGCCTCTTGAAGTCATTTTGATCTACTACCCAGAAATAGGATTTAAGTAAAATGCAGATAGAGAAACAATTAATACTTCTCTATAGAGTTAACATTTTAAATTAAATTATAGGTTAAGTGTGGTCCTGGGGTTTTGGGACAGTTCCTACTTGGGAATTGCTACTTCCCCAAGGCTATCACTTGCATTTATGGTCTCATATTAGTGATCATCTTTAAGGGATGAGGGAGGGAGTGCTCATCCAAAGCTAAAGGCAGAGGTTGCAGCATTCTGCTTTTGTCATTTGAAGGCATCATTTAGCAGTGCTAACTTATTTTTTTGGCTATGTTTTGATAAATAAATGAGATATCTCCAAAACTTAGGTTGCTGTGCAGCAACTATTTTGAATTCCGGTAGTGATCCACTGGAGAGGGTGCTTAGTGTTAGTTAGAATTATGTCTTTCTGGGCTAATTAATTAATTAATTAATTAATTATGGAATGATCTGAGAATCAGTGAAATCATTCATGAGAACAGATAAGGAGAAAAACCCTACATATACAAGGACCATTTACCAGGAGTAATGTTTAACACAGTAATTTCATTAATTTATGCCTCTATCACATAGGAGCAGGTTTTATCATCAATGAGAAGAAAAGGAAAGGCAAGCAGAGAAGAAGAACAGATGGTGGAGAAGGAATTTCTCATTTTCCAAATTATTGATGCCTTATTTTCTAAATGTGTAATACTCAGCTTTTAACAAAAATTGATTGCAAAGTTTGCTTTAAATAATTTTGCAAAATAATCTAGATATTTATTGAGAGCCCACCTTTGCTGGGTACTATGTCAGGTGCAGCACTGAGCAGTTCTAGTAGAACCTTCTCTGAGAGCATCCTACAGGTTGTTGGATATGCCAGGTCACCATTAGGACTTTACTATATTGGTATTTAGAAAAAGTTCCTTTGCTTGTTAGCACAGGATTTGGATTAACCTCTTGACCCCTTTCCAGTCCTAAATTCCTTTTGTTACTTCAAACCTTGGGATATGCATGGTACTTGAGATACAGATGGTTAGATCTTTGATTATTCTGCCTTCATAGAGCCTGTGTCTACTTGAAGACATAGGACATAGACCAGAATATATTCAGTAATCCCAGAAGGTATCTACCAAATCAAAGTGGTGTGACCACAGCTCTAGATTTTAAAAAGTGGTCATATTTCTTTTCTATTCTAATGGACAGTCTTGATTTGGAGCAAGAATTCATAAACAAGAAACAATGAATCCCACTATCATATGTAATCATAATGAACAAATAAGAAAGAAAGAAAGGAAGGAAGGAAGGGATGAAGAAAAGAAGGGAGAAGAAAAGAAAGGAGAGGAAGGGAGATGGGAAGGAGAGGAGAGGAGAGGAGAGGAGAGAGAGGAAAGACCTCAAGACGAGGGAAAATTGCCCTTGGTTTTATAATTCCAAAAGAACTACTACTAATAATTTATATACCCTCATTTTCTATTTTTTTTTTTTGCTTCTTCCACATATTCTTTTAGATATTTTTATTTTTAAATTTTTATTTAATTTTATTTTGAGATGTGGGGTCTTACCATGTTTTCCAGGCTGACCTTGAACTCCTGGGCTCAAGCAATTCCTTGCTTCAGCCTCCCATGTAGCTGAAACCACAGATATATACCACATTGTACCTGGCAATGTTTATTTTTTTAATTGCTAGATAAGACAGTATGTATTTATTGTGTACATGGTGAAATGGTTAAATACAACTGATTAACAAGGGGAAAAAAAAAAAAAGAAACCAGAGCTAGCTGACCACCCTCTACCTCTGCCTGACCCACTTAGAATTCATACAAACTTTTCACTAGAAATCTTACTTTATGACTTTTGAGAAAAACTGATGCCCCCCCCCCACTACCACAGAAAGACAAAGAAGGGGCACGGATAGTTTTAAGAGGATTTATCTCATTTACATATATTTTTAATGTCCTTGAAGTCAATAGATTTCAATGTTGGAGGGGGATCCAATTAGTAGATTCCTTTGCCTTCTAAAATACTGTGTCTCTTACTATTTCTAATGGTCAGGGTATGTTTACATTTTGTTGTTTTATTAAGGGATATAACTACTGGTGAACTTGGTCAGAGAGTTTATTGACCGATTGGTGGATATGCCTTCAACATCTGCCTCTTCCTGACTAGCTGACTGCTGGAGGCCAGCAGCACTGCTTAAGGTTACAGCTAAAAGGAACCCTGGTATCTGGCTTACTTTCCATTCTGTTGCTTAGAATTCTTCTGCAAATCTTTTGCAGATAAAACTGTTCACATGCTGAGTTTTCACAAGAATTTCAAACATGATAAATTAGATTATGACTATTTAATGCAATATATTCCATAGTTTTTACTGTTGTGAAATTCATTTTTTTTCCCCCATGGAAAATTCAGTTTCCTTTATTTAAGTAGTTTTTCTTAAATGCATAGATAGTAAATACAGTTTCATTTTCCTAAGACATGTGCCTAGTTATTTATCATAAAGTACTTTATAACATTTTCTTAGCTAAGCTGCCACTCTTTCTTGAGAAAATAGAAAAATTTGCTAGAAGCAAGTGTTTCTTGCAATGGTTGTGCTTTGAAGCATATTGTATTCATTGGTTGATCACAAATTTCCTAAGGCCCATGTGTCTCCATATGTCATTTCTTGAAATTTCTGTGAAAATTTTAATTTAACTCTCATTAATATTTGGCATTAATAGTTATTTAAAAGTTTGGTAGCATATATACACACAAGGGTATTCATATTATCTGTGTATGCATACATAAAGTATATGTATGTATCCTTAACTTTTGTTTTATATATACATATACATTACACATTATGTACATATAAATAGATAAATTACTGTTCATATGTGTAAACATACACACACACACACACACACACACATACACACACTGAATTCCTTTACTTTCAGGTCTAAACTATGATTTACATTAAAATATAAGTTCAGGAAATTACGATGTATATTTGTGACAACTCTTCATTAAACAGAATGAAACTACTCAGAGCTTTAATTTTTTTCTTTTTTTTTCTTTTTTTCCTAGTGAGCTTTTAGGAAGGGGCAAATGGAAAGGGAGCATACCAATACTAGAGATTTTTGAAATTCCTTCCAGAAGAAGTGCTGTGTTAGTGTCATTCAGTTCTTCTCACTGTGCCTCCACAAAAGAGAAGGAGGCTCCTGCATGAACTTCCCTTTGCCTGGCTGCTTTCTTTCCTTTGTGTCATCAGCTCCTATATCCTGTGTCTTCTTCTGTTGTTACTCTCATTTCTCTGACAATGGGTAACGTGTAATAGGCCACTTTTCTGTCTGGGTTGGTGGATTGTGTTTTACCTGCTCTTCTCCTGCTTATCCCACGTCCTGTCTTTGTACTTCAGATGTGGGCCAGGTACACGTCTATGGTATTCACTCAGTCACACTGTCTGGCTAAACTGAGTTCCAGATGTTGAGCTAGATGGACATTAACTGGAGGAACCAAGCACTACAGGTGAGCTGGTTTCCACTTAACTAAACTTTCTAGTTAACTAAAAATTATCAAGAGAAGTTTGATGTGTATCTCAGTTCTTGCTGAGAAATATTTCTGCTAAATGAGGGAGAATAGGTCAGCATGTCAGTTCTTCTACCAGTCAAGTGAGTTCCCTTTAGGACCAGGCTCCAGTCTGACTCACCTTTCTTTCTACAGTTTATATCTCTTGAGGGCTCAACAATTATTTTTTAATGAGAGTTGAGTGTTTTATTTATTCCTATAGAGATATTTATCCAGTGACTACATTTTGCTGAATTTTCAGCAAACTGAGGGATAAAATTATTTCTGGATCATTCTCAAAGAGAAAAAAAAAAAAAAATCCGTTCATTGAAACTGCACCCACGCTGAGCTCTCAGTTGCTTCAGTGTTCAGTGGTGTAAAGACTAAGATTTTTGACCAGAAATATTTATATAAAAGAATATGTAAATAGGAAGTATCTTGAGGACAGGGACCTCAGATGTTGAATTCATAAATAATTCTTCAACAACAGCAAAAAATATCAATGAGAATCAGAAATCCAGACAAGCTTCAGAGACAGAGAACAGAAGTTTTAAACAGACACCAGTATGAATATACTTGCATGTGTCATTTTTTTTAATTATTAAAAATTACACCAAACTCAAAAGATGTTCAGGCTCCAATTTAATTTTTCACTCCTCCATGTCTCCCCAAACCTTCATATTGTTTGACAGTATGTTGCACGACTGTTGCCTGTAAGTGTGAAAAGTCAGGATGAGAGTTCACAGCAGGTTGATGGCCTGGAGATGAGAAGTCTGTCTGAGGACATTTCAAAGTTGCAAAGGTATTATTCTCACATGGAGTTATTTCTCAGTGGGTGTGAACAACAGCTACTCAGCAAGCTGGTGTGGTGTGAAATAGAGTTTCCTGAAAAATGATGTGCAGACATATGCAGAAAGCCACATGCCTAATACATGCACAGACTGCGTGCCTAACTTCCAAGGGTTGGAGTATTTGCCCATGAGATGAGCTAGAAATGCAAAAGTCCCCAATGTAAGTAGCCCAGGGAGAGGCACAGCTTGGAATTATCCGTCCCATTGGGTTCAAGTCAGACACATGTTGAAGGGTAAAAAATGAACCATGCAGCTGTGTTGGAGAAGGGAGATTTGATGAAATAGGAGGGACTCTAGTTTACACAAGGCACAAGGAATCTTTCCATATAATGCTGCAAGACCTACCTCTGCTATAAAAACAAATTTTTTTTTACACTGCAGACAGTGTATTGTGCCACAATTTTGAGGTCACAGGTTTTATTCATCTCCATTACTGAATGAAGAGATTCCAATTCAGAGGGCCCTCAGTCCTATGATGGTGTTTATCTGCAGAGAAAGGGACTGTCCAAGTTCATTCATAGCCCCCTGGATCCAGTGTGTCATGTATGCATTAGATCTGTCTTGGCCTTTTCTTCAAACAGTTCAAGTGTGGCATACAGATCTTTACATGAATATTTTTCTCAGCTGCATGGTTCTCCTTATGACTTCTGCTAACTGCACAGTAGGAGGAGTAGCAGCTAGGAGTATGAATAGCATGATATGAATTAGACATAAAACAGATAAACCTATAATCACAGAGGGGAGTGGAGAAAAAGCATACATGTCTTTATGTACATATTTATTTTGCTCCATGAGTTTAAAAAAAGAATTTGAAATGGCTTGTAAAAAAAAGGGGGGAGTATGTATTCCATAAGGCCCATAGAAATATAAACAGAAAATAAAAATTTTGAAAAGGAGGAAGATTCCAATATGCTAACTAAGAGGGTTAATGAGAATAAGAATTAGTCATTTCACTACACAGATGGAGGTTTACTTACGTGGTTTGGTTAGCAGGTGTGCTGACTCTGTGGTGTTAATCTTCAGGTTCATCATGTGGGAGGCCCTAGCAAATTCTTTCCTTCAGTTAGAAAAGACCCAAATAAAGAGATGCAACTTGCTGTGAATCCTAAAACTGGACAGGTTGGGGGCCAGATCCTGCCTCATGTTTCAAAGTTGTTGCTTGCTATTCTGTTGGTTTGGTTGTCATGCAACAAGAGGTGGCTGACCAAAAAAAAAAAAAAAAAAAAAAAAAAAAAAAAAAAAAAAAAAAAAAAAAAAACCAAGGCAAACTGTTTTTCATTCTCATTGGCATTAGATTATTTTTTAAAATAGCTTTTAAATTATTGAGGTAACACATGTTTCTTGCATAATTCCAAATAAAAGTTGAAAGATGAAAATAAAGATCTTCTGTTATCCAATTACTCAGCAACAATCCTGTTATTTTGGGGGTGGGAATACATTCTTTTGCAGTCTGCTCTTCTCATAAGTACCCAGAGCCTGGGGTTCTTCCTCATGTCTTCGCTCTCTCTCATACTCTGTATCCAATGCATTAGGAAATTCTGCATTCTTGACCTTCATCATTTTTAGACTATCAGCATGTCACCCCATGTCTGCTAGGAATGGCACCTGCTCTGAGCATCATCAGTCCTCCCCTGGAGCATCGCCATGGCTTCCTCCCACAGCCCTGCCATTTGTGTTCTCTTCTCCACATAGTGCCAGAATGTTCCTTTGAAGATGTAAGTCAAATTTTATCACTCCTATGTTCAAAATCTTCAATCACTTTCAAATTTCACACTGAGAAAAAGTCCAAATCTTACATTATCATAGTGTATGAGGTTCTTCAATAGGGCATAACCCACCCATCCCCATGTGGTATAGCATTTTATTTCAATTATCAGATATACAGTATTCCAGTGCACAACTGCACCACACTTAAGCTAACCAACCACCTATAGATTAGTGTTGTTGCTTCTAATTTTTTCTTCCTATAAGTAAGATTGAAATAAATGTATTGGTATATATATATGATTGTATAATTATGCAATTTTGCTTTCACTGTAAGCATGTTGCTATACTTCCTCCTCAGAAAGGGTATACCAATTATACTGCCGAAGACCTACACGTTTCACAGAACCTGACTCTGGTTATAGTTACAGTTCAGCCTCTGTGGAGGCCAGAGCACACTAAGCAAGCCCTAGAATTTTGCATCCAAATTCCTATTTTGATGGTGGTGAGATTTTTGAACTAGTGTTGGCACTGTATTCAGTGCCAGTCTTCTTGCTTTGCCTTGTCAAATTGGACAGGGAGACGGCTGTCTTGTAAAAGTGGAATTGTCACTAATTGGCCACAGAGGAAAGATTCAAAATCTTGCCAAAAGTCTCCTGCCTTCTAAGGGAATAAATCCTCCATATAACTTTCCCCTCTCATTAAAAAGAAACAAACTCAATATGAAAAGCACTTTGTAAGCTAGAAAGCATTATGTGAACACAAGACGTTGTTATGCAGGTTAAGGTGCCCGGCCCCTGGGTGAGGAGCTGACAGGTGTGGCTTGCTGAATACCTGGCTAAAGAGGCTTGTGTTCATAGACTTTCCTTTTTCATCAGTTTGTTCCGTCCTGTTAAGAAATGTCAAGGAAGAAGCAACAGTAAATAACTCTTGACTTCATTTTGGCTTTTTTGTTTAGATTAAAACAGAGTACTTCAGGTGCAGTCTACATACGAAATGAATGCTCTATAAAATGTTTTGTCACTTGTAATGTTTGGAATCCAAGTTGGTTTTCTTTATTATGACAAAATGAATTTAGTGAGAGTTAAACATCACTTCATACTGAGAAAGACAACTCCTTACTTTTGCCCACTGAATGGACACTGTGAAAAATTACTACTCTATAAGAAATACAGTTAAATCATTCATTCTTTTCCCAAAGAAGTATATATTTAAAAGTACTTTTCATTAAAAACATTACATATAATTTATAAAAATCCAGCTGGATGATGCTTTCTTGAACATTTCAGAGAACTGGATTTTAACAAATCTATTTCTATTTAAATTTAAAAGAATGCAAATATGTTTACAAGTCTAGAAATATGTATGTTGGAGTTTAAAATGTGATTGAATAAATTTTCAGGAGTTAAAACCACTTATTTTTAGAATGTAAAGTAGGTTTTAATTTTAGATTTTCCTAAAATGAGTTAAAAAAAAAAAAAAAGACAAATGCTGCCTTCTATGTCAGAGTTTGGGGAAATAGTTAATCTTTGCATTATTCACTGAGATAAATACTTCTTATTAGCATATAAATTTCTTGCTTTTGTAATACTTTAAATGACTTTTTTATTCCAACTCTAAGTTCGACATGGGTTGTGCCCATAGTGGCATCAAGCTCACAGTAGCCCCTTGTTTTGAACTTCCCAAGGATCAAAACTGGAAAAAGAAGGGAAGCATGGTTTATTGGAAGAATAAACCATGATATCTGTTCTGGATTAATACATATGTCTAGTCCAATATTTGTGATTTAAATAACATGCAAGATAGCTAAAGATCCCATTTCCCATTGCTTCATTTTCAAGTTTTTGTGTGCAAGCATAAACAATCTTGATTTGGAGAATTTAAAAAGTTAGTTCAAAGAATTAGATCAAAATTTTAGACTCAAATAAAATAAGGTTTTTGCTTTATTTCATAAACTGTGAAATTGAGAAATTGGAAAAAATTTAGAATCAATTATTCTGACTTTTTGTCAGGCAAGCCCACATCCTGTTAAATTCTATAGTCTACTCCTCCCTGCCTGGACCCGGTAAACTGAAAGTTGATGGAGAAACTCCCACCATCAGGAGAACTGAAATCACCTCACCTTGATGACTCAGAACTGTCAGACATTCCAATATCCAACAACAAAACAGTGACCTTCCTCTTGCCAAAGGAAGCACTGGATTCTCTTTTATGCATTTTAACGCTGTTGTTCACTCTTCCTTCTTTAAATATGCTCTTATCCTGGGCTAGAACACCATACATGCTTCTCTTCCCTTTTACCTCATTTCCCCACTTTCTCTGCCTCCTTTCCTGGTGTTTTCTTCTAGATCTGTATGTTTTCATTCTCAAGTATTGACTCCTTGGCTCTTTTATTTTCTCTATAGTTATCATATTTCTAGGGAAATTTATTTAATTCCAAGGCCTTTTCCATTCTGATTGTTTTCAAATTTCTCAGACTCCCAGACTCTCCTCTCCCCTGAGCTCTAATGACATACATTCCATTAGCTGTTTCACATCTTTCTTAGAGAGGCCTATCCCCTCCACCATGGCTAAAGTCACTTCCCAGTTACTGCCTACAGCCTCACTTTATTTTATTTTTCATCATGACATGTCCCATGAGTATCTGAAATTAGGATTTGTTCATATGTTTATTGTCTTTCTTCCTCTCCCTTCTACTAGGACAAAAGGGGAGGAAAACAAAGTCTCGTGAACTTTATTCTTATGTGCATTAAGAGGACGTTTTAGAGCCTTCTGGGAAAGCACAGGTGACATCAAAAGTGTGGTGGTATTAGTCGAGGAGGACAAGGAGGATCTGTGTTCAAGGAGGAGTGAAGAGTGTGTCTCACTATTTGGGAAACTCTCTGGATAGAGACAAAAAGTCATTTCATCTTCAACTGCAGATTGTACTTGACACAGGGCTGCCAAAGAGAGTAGAGATCGGGCAGGTTTTGCTAGATTGACACTAGGGGCAGTTTTGGTCTGGGTCAGACTCTCCTGGTCATGGTTGAACCTCAGTCCAATTTGAACACTCCTTATATTCCTGATCTGACTTCTGTATGCAAGCGTGTAGCAATTGCCTTCTAGGTCAATATATTGCATGTATATAGCCATCCCTCAGTATCTGTGGAATTGGTTCCCCAGGAACCCCTGCAGATACCAAACCCATGGATATTCAAATCCCTTAAATGAAATGGCAGAGTATTTGCATATAACCCATGCACATCCTTATGTATACTGTAAATCATCTTTGGATCATTTACAATACCTAAAACAGTGTGCATGCTGTGTAAATAGTTGTTTCAGTGTATTGTTTAGAGAATAAGGACAAGGGAAAAGTCTGAACATGTTCAGTACAGACACAACTTTTATTTCCCCAAATGTTTTTGAATCACGTTTGTTGAGTCCTTGGATGTGGAACTGCAGATTCAGAGGACAGGGCCAATTGCATTTCTTTTTCCTACACAACTTGATGCTCATCTGTCTGTCTAGAAAAATTGGAAAGCAACCCATAAAGAGATGTTCTCAGGAGGATTGCAGGATTTGTCTAAGTGCTCTGATTGAAGTCAAGAGAATTACCTTCCCTCTTTGATTCAGTGGGCAACTCATTGTCTTTTATAATTTGCCTGGGAACCTCCTCCAGTTCTTCCTTTCCAAGAACCTTTCATCACTTAACCTCCCTTAATGAGAGTATATGTGTAAATTTCCCAGATTTTCGTTTTTGTAAATTCCAACCACAATGCAAATTATTACATCAGATGCATTCATGTCTTGGTATAGTATAATCATATTTATTTTTATTTAAGATAATTTATCATATGTTTTTTGTTATCTTAATTGTCAAGTGTTTTAAAAAATCTTCTGTGAAAATCCTACACAAAATATCCTTGTCTCCTACAACATATTTAATTTACTCAAGAACTTGGGGTCTGTGTAGTTATGGGAAAACTAAACTACCCCATCTACTTTGTACTTTGATTTTTAATATATTTTGGCAAAAAAGAAGAATATGAAATTGGAAGTAATTCTGGCTTCCACACTTGATTTATATTTATTTGTGAACTATGGTTCCATTGACTGGAATGCTTTGAAAACTGATGCTAATGAGATTTAAGTCCCTGTGAAATCTGATTCTCAGATGCCATCATGTTCTAGAGTGTGATTTTTCTCTCATTTTTTTCAATTTTTATCTTGAAAATAATTATTATGTTAATCTCTTTCTAACAACCCAAAATGTGCTACCAGCTTTATTTCAAAGAAGCTTTATAAGACAGGCGAGTGTAACTAACCCTTAATATTACTATCAGAGAAATGCAGAAAAGATCAATAAAGAACTTTTCTTAGTAAAGAATGATATGTACATACCTAGCAAGCTGACTGCTGTGATTTGGATATTGAATATACCAGCAGGGGCCTGTGTGTTAATGGCTTGATCTCCAGGTTGGTGCTCTTGGGAGGCCATGAAACCTTTGGGAAGTAGAACTTAGTGGGAAGTCCTTAGGTTGTTTTTGGTACAATTCTGGAAAGGGACTTTGGTACCTCACCTGTTTCCTTCTCTTTCTCTACTTCAATTTTAGGTGTGACTGTTTCTCTGATAACACACTTCTGCTGTGATGTGCAGGATTTTGGCCTCAGTAGAGGCCAAATCTATAATGCTGTCTTGTCTTAGACTTGAACCTCTAAAACTATGAGCAAAATGAACCTTTCCTCTTTGTAAAGTTAATTCCCTCAGGTATTTTGTTGTAGTAACACAAAGATGACGAACAAATAGTCATTATAGGTGATTGTTCCAACAAATAATGTTCTCTCTTACCTTTAATCTAGAAAAAGACTAATAACTATACTGTATTTATATGCCCATAATTATAGGATTTTCAATAGACTTAAAAGAGAATTGTTTAATATTTATCTTTTGAGTCTCTGTTAAAAATAATAACTTAGATGAAAAGTTTATCTAATTAAGAAGACAAAATGTGATATGCTGAGTTTGTTTCGTTTCTTTGAGAAATATTTATTAAATGCTTAACCCGTTATAGACAACAGATGTGGAATAGCAAACTAACCCAATTTTTTAACCATTTAGAGCTTATGTGTACATATGATCAACTTTCCTTCCCCTTTCCCTCTTTCCCTTCCTTCCACAATTACTTGTTTATTCAGCTGTGATTTGTGCTGGACACATAAAATCAAATTAACATGAGGTATATCTACATCTTCTGTGAATTCTCATGTTCAGTCCCCTTTTCCCTATCCCAGGCTATACCTTCCAGTGTTACTTGAATTAAGTCACACTTTTAAAATTATGTTTGCTGAGTCTAATTTAAGACTGTAGACATTCTTTCTTATTCTCTTTCAAGATGACATCTTTATAATATATAAAAAGAAACTCTGAATCAAGTGCTTATGTGACTCTATCTTTTGTTTGTAATTATCTAAAATGTAAAGTTCTCAGCCATGAACACGAATATGAACCATGACCAGGCTATTTAATTCCAATAGAATGGTGAGTTCAGATCCACATGTTTGGGGCTTTTAATTTTTCTGCCCTTCTATGACCCTGTTTGACTTGAAATATTTGGGATAATATAGCTATTTGACTTCTAGAGACTCAGGATTGACTGCTATCCTCATAATCACTTATAAGAAAGCCGGAATTTGCATCTAGAACCATAAAAATAAAAGACAAACGTGTAAACCCAAGGAAACAATTAGCTTCCCATTACAACATTTTATCATCTAGTCCTATGTAGGTCTGTGTCAACACAGATTGACAAAGTCATAGAATTTTATTAGACAATGTGAAAACTCATTTGCAGATTTTATTGCCGTCCATCATTGCTTGCATTCACAGTCCGGAGGCTCTCCATTGTTGTGAATAACAATTGGGAAAAATGGCTGGCTGTGGCCAGTGTGGAGGTGCCATTTCTCACTGACAGGTGTTCTCTTTTAATTACCTCCATTAGTTCCTCTTTATTGCAGGGCTCTATGTCCTGATTCCTCATCTCTTTACCTGAACACCAAACCAGAACTAACAGCTCCAGTGTGCAGGGGGACAATCAGTGCACACCCACCACGTAGTATTATAGTTTAGGGGCTGTTGTGGACAGGACTGTACTTATCCTACAGTCTGAGGGCTGCCATTCTAACGTACGCAGTTTAGACTGCAGGGGAAACATATCCAGCAGAAAATCAGACCTACAAATCTTTAATTAGTGAAAGGTGCTAATGAAAAAAGACACATTCCTGAGAGGAGTCCTTGAACTGAATGCCTTTGAAACCAGACCTGTCTTGCCATTCAACAAAAGCAGGGTGCAGCGGTGCTGGGGTGCAGATTCTACAGGTTACCGCCAAGTGATACCTTTATTAGTTTTGTACCAGACCAAGCTTATTTCTTGAATCTTGAATTTTTTCAACATGCAGATGATTTTCACAGTATCTCAAGTACCATTTCTACAAAGAATACTCTATTTATATAACATTTTGCACTGCATATACTGCTTTTGTACATGCTATTTGACTTACTGCAACCCTGATAGATAGCTATTGTTTATGCCTACTTTTCTCCCTGTGTTCTTTCCTTGTCTCATTCTTTCCTCTGCCTTTGTCCTCTGCTTCCTTATCTTCTCCTCCAAAAATTATACTTTTAATACTGTTCCCTTTGTCCTATTCCCTAGAATCCTCCTCAGTGAAATGAGGATGGAAAACATGCAGCCTGCGACCTCGATGACTCTAAGAAGCAGAGTTGTCATACCTACTTCTTGCTGCCATACAAGTGAAGCGTACAGGTGACTCATTCCATTTTTGTTTTTCCCATGAACAAAGTCTGAATTTGATCATTCTTAAAAGCTCCAATCACTTTACTTTTGATAAAGCTTGATATCTTTTATTTTTCTTATGCAAGGGTACTACTTCTTCAGTTGAGTTGCTCTCTCAGGATATAAGCTCATGGGAATAACATGACACCCAGAGAATTAAACAGTGAAAATTCAATATCAACCAGGGTCAGACTTCACAACACACTGGAGTCAAAGGTGAAATGGCAGTGTTTGGAAGTGGTTTGACTTCATCATTGGAGGGAAATGCCATCTATTTTACAAAGATGTGGAAATCAGAGAATTAAAAGTGTGCAGATGGATCCTTGGCTCTGACTTCTCAAGGTCAGGCCAGAGATATTGCTCATGCTGTCATGGGAGAAGATATATCTGCAAAGAAGGGTCTGAGGATTTCCCAGAGAGAAAGAGGGGCTTGACTCAGCATCAGTGGGGTTCTTGGCATACATGATGGAAAATAATTTCAGCATGTGACAGAGGCATAGACAGAGGTTTATTTAGGAAAGTAGATACAAACTCAAGGGAGAATGGGAAATCTCAAGAAAGAGATGCCTTTGGGGATAAAGCAAGGAATACGCATTCAAGAGAGAATGTGGACCATCTTGAGAGTGAGAGATACACTTTTGGGGTTTCCAGGCATCTTTTAAAGGATGCTTGGTAAAAGGTGGGTATGAAAAGGTGTGTAGGAATGACATCAGTCCTGTGATCTCAAGACGGTTTCTGGTGATCTGGTCAGTCTCTGAATCCTTAGGCTGACTTGGTCTTTATCTGTTACTGGAAAGACCCCTAAATTATAGATTACTCAAGATATTGTATCTAACATTGCTTAATCTACTTGTTGGGGGGTGTTAATTAGCAGTGCACATGTAGATTTACAGGTGTCTCAGAAATTTGGGAGGTACAGGCCTGGAAGCAAGATGGCGAGATGGGCATAGGGGTGAAAGAACTGGAAAAGTATGTGTATGTGGAACTTCAGAATTGAAATCCTTTTTTTTTCTTTTTTTTGGTCTTTCTGTGTGTCTCCTTCCAACCTTCTTAAATTCTCATACTGCTGTGTCTTGTTGATTCTTTTCTCTTGGCATTTTTAAAGACATTTGATGCTGTACACTTTCCTGAGAGACCACAGTACAACTTATCATCCCTGAAGCAGTAGCATAACCTAAGTTGGATACCAGAGTAAATCTAGCAAGGAAGAATTATAAGAGGGGCTGTCAGGGTGAACATGGGAATGTCTGTACCTCCAACCTTGCCTTGCTTAGCAAGAGCTGAAGTCATCTTTGTTGTTCTAGGACTGATGCTTTTACAGTTCCAGTACCATTTCTTAGAGTAGGTATGACCTATTTTGTTGTCCTGGGGAAATCTAATTGGCTATGGGGAGCGCACCTGCAGAGTGTGCTGCACACAGGTGTCCTCTCTGAAGGCAGGTGTCCTTCCCTCTGTCCTCCACCCTTTCGTGATGCTCCTTCTACCCCATGTTTCTCTTACTGCAGTACATTATCTCAACTTCTCCCATGTTGTTCTGGTCCTCTTTTCAATCAGCCTACATCACAGAATTGTTCCCTCGAAGAAGTCCTCTCATGAAAACACCTGTGTAAAAGCTCTACTGTTTTATCTATTTGTAAACTTGTTATATTCTGTTTTGTATCTTCAAAAATATTTAGAATTGTTTAAAGGAGGCTTGGCCCCTTTAAAAAGCAGCTTCAGCAGGCAGGATGACACAGGCCTTGATGAAAACCAAAGCTGTTGAGAGCTGCAGCTGTCTGGTCCTTTCGTATGCAGATTTATGGAAGAGGAGGGGGCTGGAGAAAGAGCTAAGGGAAGACTCACCAGAGAGTTGGCGCAGTGAAGAGGATGGGCCTCAAGCTTCAGCCTCCCAGGAAATACGGGCTGACTCAAGGAATCAATAACATTTAGAGTTGAATAGGACTTTAAGAATCCCAGTAATGTGATCTAGGTCAGTCTTCTTTTTTTATAGAAAGGATAGAGGATTTACTAAAGGTCACAGAGATAACATATAGAGTTCAGAATACTTCTGTGGTCAAGTGTGGTTTTCTTTTCTTTTTCTGTTGCTCAGTTGAGGGACACATAATAAGTTGCCAATATACGTGTGAGTGTATAATGAATGAATGATTGGATAAAAGCATTTGTGAAAACCAGTGTGTGTTCTATATAGATCTTCCTGTACAACTTTGAAAAGTTTGGAATCAAAGTGAGAGAAGGTAGACAAGTAAGTCCTGTTGCATTGGTATTCTTCCCCTTACTTCAGATACCAACTGTGAGTTCAGTGTTTTAGTCAGCTTTTCATCACTGTGACCAAAAGACCAGACAAGAACAACTTACAGGAGGAAGTTTATTTTGGCTCACAGTTTCAGAGGTTCAATCCATAGTGGACCAACTCTTTAGCTCTGAGTCTGAGGTGAGGCAGGATATCATGGCAGAAGGGCATGGTAGAAGGAAGCAGCTTATTTCAATATAGCCAGGAAGCAGAAAGAGAACTTGAGAACAAGGATCCAGGAATAATATAATCCCCAAGGGTATGCCCCCAGTGATCTAATTCCTGCAGCCACACCCTACCATTTGGTTTATCAATCTATCAAATGGATTAATCCACTGATTAGGTTAAAGTTCTCATAATCTAGTCATTTTGCCTTGGAATATTACTGCATTGAGCTTTTGGGGGACACCTCATGTTCAAAGTGTGATAAAGATTCTTGTGTCTTTGGTAAAAAAGAAAAAATACTTTTTCTTTGCCTAGTGTCACTCAACACTGTATAGAACACTTTCCCTTTGGTCACCAAAAATGTGTATGTATGTGTGATTTTTTTTCCCCAACCAACAAACAATTCTCCAGCAGACACTGAGTGTCATACAATTTAACTCAATTTTAAACTCTGGAGATAGTGTCAGGACCCACAGGGTGAGGGCTTAGTTCTATAAAATTGCTGCCAACATCAGATGTTAGTGGCAAGTACCAGTTTGTGACTTGTATTTTAACCAACCCCTTCCTCAGGGGTAATAAATTTGCTAGGATGGCTCTCAGACCTTAGGGAAATACCACTTATATTTGCTGTTTTATTATATAGGGTACATATGAACATCCAGAGGAAAGGAATGCATAAGGTAAAGTATATGGGAAGAGGAGTAGAGCCTTCATGTCCTTTCTGGGCATCCTTCTGGCACTTCCATGCATTCAACAATCTAGAAACTCTTTGAACCCTGTCCCTTTGGGTTTTAATGGTGACTTTCTTACGTAGGCATGGTTAATTTCTTCATTGGCCATTGGTGATCAAATCAACCTTCAGTCTCTCTCTCATTCTTGGAGGTAGATGAAGGGTCCAGAAAGTTCCAACCCTCTAATCACATGATTGGTTTCCTTGGCAACCAGCCCCATCCTGTGACTATCCAGAAACCCAGCAAAAGCCATTTCATTAGGAAAAAAGGCACTCCTATACCCAGGAAAATCCAAGGTCTTAGGAGCTTTGTGTCAGGAATTCCAGTCGAAGTTCAAAATGTTCATTAGAACAAAAGATTCTTCTAGTTCCTATCTACAAGGGGTTTAGAAACTCTATCTCAGGAACCAGGAGTGTAGTCCAAATATATATTTCATAATATCACACCAAGCCATTCACAGTTCAGATCAACTAGTTATGAATTTGAGTACTTCCACTATCTCCTCGGTCTTGATAATTGATATAATGCTATAGAAAAACAGAACTCAATAATTCAGAATTATGGTTTTGTTACAAAGGATATAAGCAGGATCAGCCAAAAGAAGAGACCTGTAAGGTGAAGTCTGGGAGTGTCCCAAGAATCTTCTGTGTACTCAGGTTGTGTCACTCTCTGTCTTACCCATCTCTGGTGGTAATAAGAAGTACAACAAATGGGTTGACCTAAATAATAAACTTTTTTTTTTTCTTCTCACAGATCTAGAGATTGGACACCTAAGATCAGAGTATCAACAAGGTTGGGTTCTTGGTGGGGGCTCTCCTGATTTACAAACAGACATTTTGTGGCTATAGAAAGAGAGGACACTCCCTCTCTACCTATTCTTATAGAGCACTGATCTCCTGAATAAGGGCTTATCTTTATAATCTAATTACTTCCCAAGGCCCCACCACCAAATACCATCACATTAGGGATTAGATTTTAACATGTGAATTTGGGGGGAACATAGACATTCCATAGTATCTTCCCAGCATATCAATGTGGATCAACCAGGAAATTCACCTGAGCTTCAGTGTCTAGAGTTTTTATTGTGGTTTTATTATGTTGGCCTTACTGAACAATAATCACTGTGGTTAAATTAAAAATTCATCTCTTCTCCTCTCCCTGCGATTTGAGCTGATAACATGTGGTTCAAAGTCCCAACCCTCTAATCACTTGGTTGGTTCTTTCTGGTGTGTCTGGATCCATCCTAAGTCACCTAAACTATCAAGGTTGTACTGGATAGCTTTTCATCACTGTGACAAAATACCTGAGAAAAACACTTAAAGGAGCAAAGATTTATTTTGGCTCATGGGTTCAGAGGTTTCAATCCCTGATCATCTGGATCCATTGTTTTGGGGACTGTGTTGAGGTGGTATATCATGACAGAGAGGGCATGGTGGAACAAAGTTACTTACCTCTTGGCAGACAGGAAGCAGGGACAAGATACAGTCTCCACATACTCCCAAAACTCACTTACACTGGGTCCCATCTCTTACAGTTTCTATCACCTCCCAATAGTCTACTCAGTAGTGAACTGATCACTGGGTTAGTCCATTGATGAGCTTAGTACCTCAAGATCTAATTATTTCCCGAAAGCTCCACCTTGGAGCATTGCTGTACTGGGGCTACACCAGGGACCAAGCCTTCAATACACAGACCTTTGGGAGACATTCACTTTTAAACTATAACAAGGGTCCCCCATGAATAACAAAGATACTTTTTTCACTTTGGGCAATTCTAAGGATGTAAAGGGAACAAATTTTTTATCTAACAATCATATGTTTAACTATCAATATTTCATTATAGAATACAGTTTGTTTAGAAAGAGAAATGAATCTATGTCAATAATTATTTCAACCAATAGCCCTTTAAGAGAGAAGACTTCTCTGCCTTGCCTGCTAAAGTGTTTTTGCTCTCAGGTCCTGATCACTGGTAATTATAGATACCAGATTCCATGACTATTAATGAGTATTGGGGTGTGAGCCTTAATGACTCATCACTGCAAGGGACACAGCATGGTTTGGTTCTACATACTCCAGAGGAGAAGGAGGCATTTTAAATAAATAACGTAGTTATAATATTGATTTCTGCTACTAATATAAATAGCTAACATTTATTGAACATTTACTAAGTGCAAGATGATACGTTAAGCTCAGCATACACATAATCACATTTGATTCTCAAAACATCCCAATGAAATGAGAACTACTATTATTCTTATTTGACAGATGAAGAAATGGATGTCCCTAGAAGGTAAGAAACAGGACCCAGGTCCCTGAGTTAGTATGTGGTGGACCTACAGGGGTTTTTGGAACTGCAAGAATTTCAGCTATTAACTGTACACTGGGCTATTTTCCAGTGACTGTACTGTAAGGTCATATGAGGTTATAAACCATATATGAATGACAAGTTTTTACCCAATCATTTGACTTAATTTGGTTACAATGTATTTCAAGTTTCTATTAGTCCTATTCCCCCGGGAGGGGGGGGGGGAGGTTGTGGGGGGAGCGCAAAAGGATAGTCAATGTAGGTAATAAATGATCAATGGCATCCGGAAGATGGGGGCTAGTTTAAAAGAAAATAAAATGCTAACACCCCAGAGCACTTCCTCCTCCTCCAATCTTTGGTCACTAGTCATATAGTCAAGATAAGGGGAGAAAGGGAACATGAGAACAAAGGAAATCTTAAATCTATAAAAGGGGCAAGACACCCCCAAGTCATCAGGCACCAACTTCCAACTTGGACCTCCTCCTCTGCCTCTGCAGAGGACTCTCTGTCTCTGTCTCGGTCTCTCTCTGTTCTGTCCTTTAAAGAAAACTTTTTGCTCTTGCCTGGGTGCTTCTTGGGTGTTCAATCTTAACTCTTGGGGAATGGGACTCGGCCCTGATTCTCATCACCAGTATCTCTACTTTTACTTTTAAGGACTCACAGTACACTAAGTAAAAGCAAAGACTCTAAGGCCAGATAACTTTATTTGTATGTTCTGTGACTTGGAGTAATTTTCTTAACCTCTCTGTACAATAATTTTTCCATCTGGAATGATATTATAGTAATATTTATTTTGGGCTCTTGGGAGAAAATTCAATGAAATTTGTGTATAAAATACCTAGAATGGGGTCTGGCAAAAAGTATATATTATCTGATTTTTAGTTATTGTTATTTCCTCCCCAACATTTCAGGGTAAGAATTGTTATACCTTTGACATTTCATAACTTTATTTCTCTAAGCATCTGCCTTTTAAGGGGAGATCATTTTTCCTGTCTAGAGCCAAAATGCTAGCTTAAAACCATTTTTTTCTGAAAGCCACCCACACTGTTCCATCTTTTCCTAGTGATAAATTCCTTTTTAGTCTTTCAAAACTCAGTTCAACTGTTACCTTCTGTGACACCTCCTAAGCTTTTCCACTACCCTGAAGGCCCCACCCAGAATGCTTCCCACTCTCTGCCAGTCACACACTTTGGATACATCACATCTCAGGGCATATCATCAATGTACACTTATAATTTGCCTCTGCAGGTGGAATATGGACTCTTAAGAGCTTATGCAGTGCCCACTTCTGAGTCTTCAAGTCTGAACAAAATTCAGAGCACAAAATCAATGCACAATTGAATTCACAGAGTTCTGCCTAAAAATTTATCCTGAGTTAAACCCTCAGCATCTGCTCTCTGAAGCTGCTGCAGTTCCAGTAATTTTCTCCTGCTCCAAATCATATCTTGGGTCAGTCAGCCGTCACTATAATAAATACCTGAGATGATCAACTCACAAAGAGAAAAAGTAGCTTACAAGTTTTGGAGGTTCCAGTTCATGTTCAAGCAGATCCATTGCTAAAAGCCTAAAAAGTCTTTGAGGGTGGTGAGTATGGTAATGGTGTAGAGTAAATGGCAGAGCAAACCAGTTCACCTGCTGGTCACAGAGAAAAAAAGAAAAAGGTTAAAGAAGGGACTGGGTCCCATAATTCCCTTCAGGGACATGCCCATTGTTTAAATCATTTTTTTTTTTTTTTGACTGTGACAAATGTGTCTAATAAGAACAGCTTAGAGGAAGAGAGGAATAAAAGTTTATTTTGGCTCACAGTTTCAGAGGTTCAGTCCATGGTTGGTTGACTTCCTAGCGCTGGGCACAAGATGAGGCAGAACATCATGACCAAAGGGTGTGACACAGGAAATCAGCTCAGGACATGGCAACCAGGAAGCAGAAAGAGCTTGAGTGCAAGAAGCCAGGGATAATATAACACTCCAGGACATGCCTCCATGTGACCTACTTCCTCCAGCCACACCCTACCTGCCTACAAATACCACCCATTAATCCATTTGTATTATTAGCATGTCAGATGGACTCATCCACCGATTAGTTTATAGTTCCCATAATCTAATCATTTTTCCTCCTGCACTGTCTCATACATGGGCTTTTGGGGTATATCTCATGTCCAAACTAAAACACCTAAAGACCTCCTGAAAGGCCCCACTTAAAGGTTTCACAGTCTCCCAGTACATTTCTCTAGGGACCAAACCTTTAACACATGAACCTTTGGTGGTGCTTATGATCTAAAATCTATCATATAATCTCAACTTCTACTTTATATTTAACTCTAACAAATATTTATTGAGTCCCTATGCTAGAGAACTAACTAATCTCAGAAAGAAAGGATTGTCTGTGTTAGTCAGCTTTTTCATCACTGTGACCAAAAGACCTGACAAGAACAATTAGAGGAGTTTATCTGGGGACTCACAGTTATAGAGGTCTTTGTTCATAGACAGCTGACTCCGTTCTTTGGATCCTGAAGTGAGGCAGAACATCATGGTGGAAGAAGGTGGCAGAGGGAAGCAGCTCACCTGGTGATCAGAAAGCAAAGACAAATATATACCCCAAAGCCACACCCCCAATGACCCACCTGCTCCAGCCTCATCCTACCTGCCTTCAGTTTTCACTCAGTTAATTCCACCAGGGGATTAATTCACTGATTGGGTTAAGAATCTCATAATTCTATCATTTTTCCTCTGCACATTCTTGCATTGTCTCACATGTGAACTTTTGGGGGGCATCTCAAATTCAAACCATAGTAAGTACCTTGCTTTCCAATGGGAAAGACTGGAAAATATATTCAACACCAGATTTTACTTATTATTAACATTATGTCATATCTGGGACATTTCTCTTTTACCTAAGTCAACACATTCTCAGTTTGGAAGAGTGAAGACAAAGTTCTAGGATCAGACCTTCTGTCCTAGTTTAAGTTACCTCTGCAGTGAATCCTAAGACAAGGAAGATGCTGCCAAAATCACAACCTTGGATAAAGGTCACTGCAACTTTGCTGGAAAAATATTTCTACAAGAATTCCTACCTGGCAACCACCCTTGTTTTTGATTCTTAAAGCTAAGCATGAATGATTCAGAACAACTTTTGCAACCTTTCTCATTTTTCCTTTGCCTTCCTTTGCTTCCTTGAATGTACCTATAATCCATCCTGGTACACGTATGTTGGATTGCAATCCTCTAACATTCTTTGCCCCAAACTCTTTTTCAGAGCCTCTCTCTCTGTTGTCGTTTTTGGTTGATATCCTTTTCAGAGATGAGAGAGCTCAGGTATTTGTATACTAATTTCTGCAAGGCATTGGTTGAGAACTGCTCCTGAGAGAAGTTAATCCCCAGACCTGTCTGGCCTGCTTTAGGAACTGGCAAAGCAGGCAACAGAGAGAGGAGGAAGCATCAAAGAAATGCAGGGGTTGGTAGTTGGAGATTGGCAGTTGTAAGCCAATGATCAGATTAAGAGAATAGAGGTAAGGCACCACCAGCATCTTCTCCACCTCAGTTTGAATTCTGACTTTGATACCCCCGGTTATCAGTGATGAGTTCTGCTTCCTCAAATGTGGAAGTATAACACCAGAGAAGCATGCTGAAGCAAGCATATGAAGCAGGTTTTATTTAAAGGTAGTAACAAGGACTTCTCCTGGGAGGGAGAAGGGGGCTGTGACTGGTGTTCTGATATCCCAAGAAGTGAGAGCGCCCTTCATCTTTTACAGATAGGTCTCCTTTGTTTTCCTACTCTCTCCCCTTCTATCTCTGTCCTTCCTGCCTATGTGGCTAGGCCCAGGAGATGCCTGTGAGTTGGCAAAAAGGTGAGAAGCAGATGGGCAGGGGGAAGGGTCCAATGGAGTGATTCAGGTAGGAAGGGGCCCAGGGAGCATTAATTAGCAATTCCCTGTCTGCAACCTTTTGAGAGAGGTAGTATAGGCAGGTAACATTGGTGATCAAAAGGGCTCTGGAGACACTGACATTCCAATCTCCCAGGGGCAGTCTTCAACTTCCCAGACTCAGATGGCCTCCATTTCCTCAATTTGACCTGATTATCTATAATTTTGGCTTCAGCTTTGCCACTCATGACTTTGGAAAAGTTAGATAACAGCTCTGTGTCTCAGTTCCTCATTTGTAGAAGAGGGATAAGAACACCTGCTTTTCAAAGCTGTTAGGATTAAATGGGATCCTGCATGTAAATTACAAGGCATATAGTGAAGCCTCAGAAGTCCTATAGTCTGACAGAATGAGTGTTTAATGTGTATGAGTACTGCGTTTTTTACCTGAGTAGTTCATTCATTTGTAAATTACCTACTTTTCCAGCAGGACTATCAAAGAGTGAATGGTATAACTATCTCACGGTTTTAGGCTTTGGATCTCAGGTCCCAGATCCCTAGGATGTTCAGTTAAGAGTGATGGATGGTGCCAGAATGCTCTTACACTTGTGGAACACATAGCCAGCATCACCTTGGAAGTTTTTAGAATCTGATTTCAGTTGTAGGCATGCACAGAAATATTTTCCAACCTTCTCAGGCTAACATTGATCTCCCCCAACCTCTGCCCACTGATGTCTATGCCCACATTATTAAGATTTTCCTGTCTCAAGAGACATCCCAATTTAAATGAAGAATTACTTCGGCTTCCTTCATTTCATGGGCAAAAAAGAATGCCAAGAAAGAGCAATTTACTAGGAATCCCCATGGAGGAAAACTTCTATAGCCAAGTTATAATTACATACAGAATTTAGTAACATAATCTCAAACGGCTTTTTGAAGATTGAAGGGTCAATGATGACCTTGGAATGCTAAAATGTGGAAACTTTGTGTTGGCTTTATTATGCACATTAGTCTGGTTTATCTGTAACTTTATAAACATTGAATGCTAAATATTGAAAATATTAAGAAAAATGAACCTCATGACAATTTGTCTTTGCTAGTCATCCCAATTAGTAAGGTCCTGAAAGTAATTAGTATTGGCTGAACAGAAATCAGGCAGCAGGGGAGAGCAAAGATTTAATCAGACATGAAATTCTGACCCATTAAATGAAAAGAAGTTTAAAACCTCCGACATTTCTGCTACTTATCTCTTTGGAGTCTATTTACCTGGTAAATTTTGTAGGGAACAGACAGACTTTAAGAAGCAGGGTTTTAACTGTGTGTGTTGTACACGCCTGTAATCCCAGTTACTTGAGAGGCAGAGGCATGAGGATCATGAGCTCAAGGTCAGCCTGGGCAACTTAGACCCTGTCTCAACATAGAAAAAAGATTTTGGATGTAGTTTAGTGACATAATGCTTACCTAGCATGTTCAATCACTAACCCTCTGTTCAATCACTAGCAAAAAACAGAAAAATAGAACAGGGTTTTTAACCCTGTCAATGTCAATGGCACATCTCCCTATCATTGTCTGATATAGATATAAAATGTGAAATCTTGATAAGTTCTTGGAGTTCTAAATGAAACAACGCCACATCCAGCAATTCCTATAGCCGGTGATTACTTACAGAAATATTTCATTTCTTTCTTCTAAGTTTTTGTTTTCTTTTTATCCCCAAAGGAATTTCATAGCTATATAACTAATTAGTAATCTTGTAAAAATCAGAACATTTTTAAAGAATACATTTTAACATAAATGCAATTATAAACATGGTTCAATGTTTAATGTTAAGCTTAGCGTTTACTTAATTAGAAAAGTTTTTTTTATTTTTGTGATTTTAGCATGAAAATTTTTAAACCTATGCAAAATCAGACAGCATAGTATAATGAACACTTTTTCATCCATCATCAAGTTTCAACAAGATATATTTTAGAAGTTACAGGAGCCTCTGCAAATTTTTATCTCAATCTCCCAAAAGTAAAACCTGGAAATAACAATTTTCAACCCTGAAAACAAATTTCTTATTCTGGGAGATATTACAGTTTCAATTTGTTAGTTGTCTATGTATACATTCGGAGCTTAGTTCATTCCCTCTGCTGGTTACTGTCTTTGTCTCAGTTTCTCTGTGTCTTCCTTCCCTTCTCTCTTTTGTTGGCTGCTTCAGTCTTATACACCTGGGCTTTGCATGGATTAGAAATGACCCAGAACACATTACCTTCTTGTGACCCACGGAATGCTCCAAATCCCCCTTGATATGAAGACAGCAGCTGGTCTAGAAAAGATGACCAGAATGGCCAACAGCCTGGGACAGATTTCCAAGGTCACTGAGGAGAGAACCATATCTGTTCAAACTTTGCTTAACTTGAGGGAAAAAGGTTTCCAGATCAGTGAGACTTTCCATTAGAGGTTGGAGATGAATCTTCATTTCTTTTGGGTAGTTTAACCATTTGCCCATCAGAATATGTGTTTATTGTGAGTCATGAATGAGAGAAAATGAGTCAGGGACGCCAGAATATTATTCTTGTATTTCACTGGAACTATTTATGCTGAGCTGCTTTCACTTACTACCTCCTGTGCCACCACCTGCCAGAAGCAGCCCGCCTCATCGGAGTGCCGTCTGGTATTGCTGGAGCATGAGGGCCTTAGCCTCCCTGTGAAGGTGCTGTATGTTGGCACTGTGGGCCAACAACCCCTCATGCTTGAACATAGTTGGCACCTTCAGGATGAGCAGGAGTCATTTATTTTCTGGTCGAAGTACTCTAGCTAAACCCTATCTACTTACTATGAAATCAAAATGATAGAAAAAAACATATACCATCTTCTCTGGAAAGAATATTTTTCTCTATTGAGAAAGAAACTAGGGCAATTTATTGGTGAACTATCATAGGACTGCAATGTATATTAATGTCACTTTTATCTTTACTTCTGTCAAAATGTATTTCGTTGTATTTTGAATATCGAGTGAAAGAGACTTTAAAATGTACTTTCTCAGTCTTTTGATGTAGGTTAGTAGAAAATAAACAGAAGAACTGGAAATAAAAAGGTGAAATAAAATAGGTTTGTATATAAATTTTAACAACTGTTCTGTATCAACAAATTTCTGTATCAACAGTGAGCCTATAATGGTTTAGGAAGGTTAAATGTATTAAACTTTTTCCTGACTTTGAATTCCTGAGAAAAGAGAAAAAGAATACATCATACAAATAATCATTCTCTGTTCTATCACTTACTTATCTACAAAACATCAAAATGAAAGTGAAATATGTGATTTCTTGATATTTAACATTTTTCAGCAAAAGCTGTCTACTAACCACAGATACTTGTTGTTTATGAGCCTAAAGGGAGATTTCTATTTTACTACAACCATTTCTACTCCTTAACATACTTAAATTTTCTACATGTAGGATGCAAACATATTTATTGATTTGAAAACATTTTCTGCTATGAGAAATAGACCCTAAAGAATGAATAGCATACACAAAATAGAAGTTTATTTTTAATTTCTATAGATAATCCAAGGCAGTTATAGGTGAACAGGGGGGTTTTGTTCCACACAGTAATTTGTGATTTTTTTTCTGCCATAGGCTTTGTTGGCTTCTGATGACTCTGTGGGTATCCACATTCAACACCATGAGGAGCTCTTATGAAAGGTTTTTATGACAGGGCTCGAAAGTGGCACATTTCAGTGAAGTCACTTCGATTCACACACTATTGGCTAGAACTTAGTCATGCGTCCACAACTGGAAGGGAGGCTGGGAAATGTAGTCTTACTGTGTGTCCCAGTAGAAGAATAGATCTCATACATGTGTATCTTCTCTCACTAATTTAGGAAAAATTCTAGGATAAGATCAACTATATGGAAAATGAAAATTGAAATTCTATTAGTAAATACTTAACAAGCAATTCAAAGCTTTATGCTAAGCACAATTTGCAGAAGATAAAAATGGTGGAATTGATGCTGGAGCTTACAATTTAGGAGGAAGGAAACTGTTGTTGCACCTCTAGTCCTGGAATGAAAATTCTACATGAGGGCCTAACTCTTGTCTGAATTTTTCCCAACTGAGTCCCTGATGTCCAGCACACTGCATACATATTTTAGGATTTAGAAAAATAATGAATAAATTCTAAGTCAAGGTGGTTTATCCTTCAAAGTCAAACAAAAGGTTAGAGTAGATCTGGATTATTAAATTAGCTTTTGAAACTGATATTGCACCTACACAAAAAAGGTAGCTAACATCATTTAATAATTCCAAATTTAAAAAAATTATCAAGAACATGATTTTTCTTCTTTATAATATAAGCAGACTTTCTTAGACCTTGACTCTACCTTTCATGGAAACTGAGAAACCTGCAGTGGATGTGCTTTAATGAAGGTAAGTTATTCAGTGTTTTCAGGCAATAACGGTCTTCTTTTATCACTTGCCATATCAATAATATTTAAAAGACCCTCCAAAGACACACTTATTAGTAGACAAATGAGGTAATAAGAATTTCTTTTACTTAAGCGAAGCTACATACTGGATTTATTTTCCCAGTATGGGTCATTACCAATATCGTAAGTGTTTCCAGAAAAGACTTCTGCCACCATTACTAAGTTTTTATTAGCAATTGAAGTGTAGGAAATGTGACAACAGATTCTCTGCCCAAGTTTGCAAATCTCTTTTCATTCCATATCCCCATCATCCCCAGTTCCAAGACCGCATTTTTCAGATTCTGAGAGGTGTTCATGCTCCACTTTCTAAGTCAGAATTGTCTTTTGTACCATGAGCCAATGCACTTGGAGAACATGTTGTTTGAATTTGTGGGTAGGATTTCAATGAAAAATTAGGGATCAGCATTTGGTAGCTTTAACCTGAATATTTCATTTGTTCTTATAATACACCCCAGGTTGAATCTGTATGGCACCATTTCAGGATGGATGAGAAATATATTTAATTTGAAGTTCAGGATAGAGTTTATTTCAAAATGACTAAATTAAAACTTCAAATGGCTGCTTTGAGATTTTGATATATAATAATCCTCATGACTAAATTTGATCAATAAAAAAGTAATTACTTTAACTTTCCAAACTGATTCAAACTTTCTTGGCTCTGTCTCTGCTCAGGGATCTGTCTCCTAGAAAACCTATCCTTCCATATCCTTGTCTGCCCTGATTCTCTCTATTGTATGAGGCCCGTGACAAATGCCACTGCCTTTCCCAAAACCTTCCCAGATCTCCAGATCCAAGCTCTTCTTTGAACTATCATTCAACATTTCTGATAGCTGTAGGCCTGATTCCTCCTCCTGTCATAAAGCCTTTGTGGATAGGCAGTTTCTTCATCTTTTTATTTCTCTCAGAATCCAATCACTGAGCCTGTTATACAGTAGTGATGCAAATATATGTTCACTTGAACTGAAGCAAAGGAAATGAATTTGAAGTGAACAGTTTTAAAAATTCAGGACAGCAGACACATGGGTTGCTTTGTTGGTAAAGTGAATATAATTCCAGGTTTGAGGTTCAGAATTTGGAGTAACAGTCTGTCCCTATTTGTACTGCTGAAAAAAATATCTGAACCTATGCCCTAGGAGAGGACAACAAAGGCAGGAATGACACCACAGGCATCCCAACCACACACCAAGGAAGAGGACAAACTCTAGACTGGCATTTCTAAAGGTTTTTGTTCAATAAAGTGTACCTGATGGATGTGAAGAATCCCCTCTGTAACAACTGCTGTATGATGAGTGAGGAATGTAGAGACACACACCTCATAGAGTACATATCCATATCAGAACCAGTTTGTGTCTTCTCTTTCACTTGTCTTCCATATGCATACATTGTTCACACAGGCCCCATTGTAGTTCATCAACAATATCACCTAACTCTGTATGCCTCTTTTTAAAGATACCATTCTCTTAATCAATATAAAATATTACTAGTTTACTTAGACTAGTGCTGGCATTATTTTCAGAAAAAAACATTATATTCTATCTTCCAATCTCTTTCTTGAATTTTAGTAATAAAAATTTAACATTCACAAAAACAAAACAGGTAGCACAATCACTTCTGGCTTCAGCTCCAACCTGGAAAGTGCTTAGAAGTTGTAACTCCCAACCTGACAACAAGAAAAACCTGGACAAATGGAAAATCAATGGATTTCCTTAGAGGGAATTTGGTATCAGATCAAACTGCAATTCATGCTGAAATCTGGAGAGAAAGGGACTTCCAGACTAACACAGCTAAGATACACCCACCTGGAGCAGAAACTTCTGAGGTCAAAAATTGGTAGGCATCTTGAAGCAATTCTGATGAATTGCTAGAGGCTGAGTGTGGAATAATTTGGGGAGGATGAGTGATCAGAGTGAGATAAGACCAGTGTGTTCTTCATAACAAAAGCTACTCTCCCAGGGAAAGACTTTGTCAGAGACTTTGGTGCTGAGTTGTTTTCACTGGACAGAAACTAGAAATACCAAAATATAAATTCTTAAAAAGATAAAATATTTCCAATTCAAAAGATGATATTACATGTGTACCTTTCTCCCTGCAATACAAATACTGCCTTCATTCAGTTACGATAATGAAGCGTTCCTGCTTCTATCAAGGATCTCTTATGCCTCTTCTTCCTGTCCATTAGATCTTAAAGAACATCCACCATCTTGAATTAAGATAGGAACATTAATGGGCCCCAATTAAGGTTTTTTTTTTTTTTTTTTTACTATAAAGAGTACTACATTAAGTTAACCTGGAGAAACATCCCAAACATTCTAGCCAAGCTTGCCGGGAAAACATACACAAAATAAATTCAAACTGTAACCTATTATTTCTAAATGAATCAAGAGACATACAAGATGATATCAGAGTAAAAGAATAGCATCAGTTGGAATTAGAACACATTAAAAATTTATACAAATTATATGTCAGAAGAGGCCACACACTTCATTGGTGTGTTCATTGTATTCTCAGTGCTTTCGGTGGTGCCTGATGAATAAGAAGGATTAAGTAAATTGATATTTTTGTTTATTTTGTTTTTTGGTTCTTATAAGTAAATGAAAGAATATAAAAAAGAGTGGTCTTTGAAGCAGGATGAAAATCCAGAGAGTACAGTCCCATCCCTTCATATCCAGAGGAATTGGTTTTAGAACTTCATGGATATCAAAATCCAAGAATTCTCAAGTCCCTTACACAAAATGATGTAGTATTTGCATATAACTTAAAGCTCCTACATACTTTAAATTATCTTTAGATTATTTACAATAAATAATACAATGTGAACACTATGTAAATATTTGTTAGGCTCTATCATCTAGGGAATGAAGGCAAGAAAAAGAAGTTATATTCACACAGATGTAATTTTTTCCTGAGGATTTTGAATTCTCAGCTGGTTGAATCTGTGAATTCTGAATTCACTGTGTAGGAAATAGAAATCAAGAGAGAGTTTTATGTACCAAAGGATGGTAGACTTTGTTGACTAGTATTGTTGGATTGAATGAGTATACAGTAATGACCATTAGATTTGGAACAAAGTGACTGGTGACTTTCATAGAATCAGTTGCAGTGGAGCAATGGGGTGGAGGGAGCCAAAATGGAGAATAAAGGTGAGAATATGCCTGTAAACTTATCTGTCAAAATATCCTTGTGTGAAGGGGAGCACAAATAAGCGGATGGTTATGGAAGATGGAATATAGAATTTTAGGAAAAAGATAGGGCATCTTAGAGTCTGCATTGTGTTTTTAAAGGTGGTTCATAAGAGAGGGAAAGGGGAAAAATTGAAACAAAGTGTCAGATTGAAACGGAGTTTGACATGAAACTAGACTCTGCTTCTGATGGCAGGTAGGGTATAAGTTGCAGGCTTCTGCAGCTGAGAAAACCCATTTTAGTGTTAGCAGCTAATCACAGCAGGGATGCATGCCTGCATCAGCTCTGAGGGTTGAAACCAGCAAATCCAGGATTCTTTCACACTACTATCAAGTGGCATATTGCATGCAACTCTTAATGGTGGGCTGTGCCCTTCAGTGTCACAGCAGACCCCAGAAGTTCACTGTCGATTTCTTTCTGGGTTCTTGTCTCATAATTTCAAAGATTGAAATCTTCAGACAGTAACAGAAGGCAAGAGTGGAAAGGAGTATGATTTAATTAAGTGAGAAGAGACGGAACTCTTGCAAAGTGAGGGGGACCCAATAGTAGGTTTTCATCTAAATGTACTGTCTAGGGGCTAATACAGCTTCTGGGTAGGGTTATTAATCAAAATCCCTGCTAAATAGGTATTGGAAAAGTGTTAAGGCTACTGGTTAAAATCTATATTAAGTAGATATTGAGAAATGACCAAGGCTATTGGTATAACCTGTGATCTTCTAATTGACTGTGCCCCTTTAGCCCTTGGATTTGAACTTTCCCACAACCTCTATTTGGGGACACCTCCACTTCTGTTTTCTTTTGAGATTGTCTTGTTCTTAAATTCTTAAAATGCCCCGTTGCTTTTCTTTGCTTCCTACCAAAAAGGTGCTAATATATGCAAGAGCTAATGGCTATTAATGGCTTTTTTTTTTTTTAAATCATTTACTTGTCTTTTTGGAGTTATTGAGGGTAAATTATTACTTATTTTTTTTGTAAAAGATGACTATGATAGTTTTCTACATAGTTTTTTTAATGTAGATATTATAGAGAAATCCTAAATCCATGTTGCTGCTGCTACTGCCAGCTTTCTAGAATCTTCTCTATACTCCTGAATTTGTTTTATTTTAATCTTCAAGATTAAAATCATGAACCATAATTTTAAACTTAAAAAAATAAGATCCTTTGTTATGTTAGATTTGATATTATCTTTATTGTTTTAACAATTTCTAGAAATATTTATGAAAAAATTATAGATCTAGTTATTCTATATTCCTTCTTATTTCATTTCTCATTTAGTATCAAATTCTTCAATTGCCAAAAGTGTTCATATTCTTCATTCATAATCTTCTGCCATGAGTGTTTTCAAGAAACTGAAATTCTGTGAAGGAAGGACATTTTTCTCTGTGGTAACTATATATTAGAACTATATATTGATTCTAATATATATTTGACTTCATATAATGAGTTACAGATTTTCCCCTAGCAAAGTTTTTAGCTCTTTTTATTTGAATTCCTTATAAATAGTATGCAAACTGATTCAAATATTAATTTCTTCAAATGTTTTTCTTCTTCTTCCACCTTTATTTAAGTATAATTGACATATATACATACATATGTGTATATATATTTAGTTTATAACATACTATTTGGATATATATATATATTGTAAAATGATTAAATCAAGCTCATTAATATATCCATCACCTCATATACCTTTTTGTAATGTGAACTTTTAAGATGAACTGTATTAGCAGTTTCAAGTATGCAACGCATTATTTTTAAATAAGAATTATCTCTTTCTTTAAAGTTAAAAATGTTCACTAGTATATACATTGGAAGAATGAGCTATTTTTATGGAAGTCACTTTTTGGTAACTTTCTTAATTTCTTAATACTACCTAGTTGGATGTTTTGTGGTATCTGTACCACATCTTCTTTCTCCATTCACCCATTGATGGACATATGGGTTGATTCCACATATTGGTTATTGTAAATAGTGGAAATATAGGTATCTTTTCCATATACTGATTTAATTTCCTTTGGACATATAACTAGTCTTGGGAATGCTGAATCATATGGTAATTCTATTTTTAATTTTTTGAGGAGCCTCCATACTATTTTCCATCATGGCTGTACATTTATATTTTTACTGACAGGTGCAGGGGTTTTCTTTCCTCCATATCTTCAAGTCTAGCACTTATTTTTCATCTCTTGATAATAACTGTTATAACAGTTGTGAAGTGATATCATGGCTTTAATTTGCATTTCTCTGATGATTAGTGATTTTTTTCATATACCTGTCAGCCATTTCTTGTGAAAAGACAACTGATACTTTTTGTGAGAAATATCTATTTGGATTTTTTTACCCATTTTCAATTTGGGTGAATTCTTTTTTACTATTGAGTTGTGTGAGTTCTTTAAATATTTTGGATATTGGCCCCTTACTACAAGTACACAAAAACACTTGTATACTAAAATTATCTATAGAATTAGATTTCTGTAAATTTATCTGTGTAGTTTCAACCTTTTAAAAGATGCATTTCATTGCTATAGAATTTGGTCAAAATTGTTTCAACATCTCTATGAATTTACTAACTTTTAAAACATCTTTAGTGGATTTCTTATCTCATGTAATATGGTTGCTTAATTCTACATAGATTCTACAATAATTAACTCAAACAAAATCAAAGACCTACTTGTAAGAACCAGAGCTATCTAATGCTTAGGAGAAAACATAAGGGTAAGTCTTCATTTCTTTCAGTTTATCAAAGAATTCTTAGGACATCAGACATATGGATAATAGTGTGTGTGTGTGTGTGTGTGTGTGTGTGTGTGTGTGTGTGTGAGAGAGAGAGAGAGAGAGAGAGAGAGAGAGAGAGAGAGAGAGAGAAACATTTTTAAAACATTTTTTGCTTCAAAGAACATCATCAAGAATGTAAAAAGACAACCAACAGAACAGGAGACAATATTTGGAAAATCAACACCACCCTGGGAAGGAAGTTTTCAACCTCTGAAACTTTAGGAGATATACTCAAAGCATATCCAAACCATAATAGTATATATACAAAAGAAATTAGAACAAATATGCATAAAGATATGTGCACTAATATTTATAGCAGTGATATGTACATGTAAGGAACTATTGTTTGGTCACAAAAAAGAATAAATACTGATACATGCTACCACATGGATGAACCTTGAATACAATATACTAAATGAAGCAAACCAGTCACAAATCATAATTAGTTATATTATAATTTCATTTATTTTAAATGCCCAAACATGGACATCTATAGACATAAAGTAGATGAATGATTGCTTAGTATTTTTTTCCAACTATTTATTTCCAGTTGATTTAAGTTTAGTCATTGTATGTTATCTGTATTGTAGACATTTTTTAATTTTCAGTTTTTTCTGTGTCGTGTACGTCTTTGTTGTTGTTGTTCTGTAATGATTTGAGCTGGCAACAGTCTTTTCCTTAATTTTCTTAGTGTTATTTGAAAAGTTTTAAAAAAATATTCTTGGTTCTTTTCCAATATGGTAGTCTAACTCCCCTCTAATCCCTCCAATACATACACACACGGTTGATTACAACTAAAACTCAGAACAAAATACAGAAACCAACCAACCTTCAGACTCAGAAAATAAGGCAACAGCAGAAGGATTGTAAATGGGAATCAAATTTAGGGAAACAAGCATCAAAAGAGCAAATTTCTTCTTTCATAGCATTGTCCCAAGGATGTCCTTAGATGTGGAGTAGGGCAACAGCACAGGCTGCTAAAACTCCAAGATAGACTCATCCTTCTGGTCAGAAGAACAGGCAAGAAAGTAGAAGAGTATGCAGGAAGGAAGAAAGCTGAAGAATGGGATTCTCAAATTCTATGTATGAGACCACATAATTTATAGACTAAACCCTGGGTGATACAGAATCAAAGCAGTGCAGCAAAAGTTTACTGACATTTGAACCATGCATGTAAGTCTCAGATTAGTCCCTGAATAAAACTTGCCTCAGTCAGACCCAAACCCAAGTAGCTAATCCTAAGAAAACTAAACTGAAATGTGAAATAGGACTTACAAAAAGGTAAGGCAGAAATTAAAGTCCAAACTAACTAAATTGATTGCCTAAAAAGAGGATGGGATAAAGGGACCTATATGGTTCCAAAGTTTTTGCATTTAATGTGAAGTGGTATATATTAACTCTAAGTAGAGTATAGAAGGTTAAATATATAAAGCATAATTCTTATTGGTAACCACTGAAGGAAAAAAAATGCAGAGATGTAGTGAAAACTAAATGTAAGTAAATTAAAATGGGATACTGAAAGGTATTAAAATTATCTAAAAGAAGATAGAAAACAGAGAACAGAGGAATAAAAATCATAGAGAGCAGAATAAAATTGACCGAACTATATTTTTATGTTGTGTGCATGTATAAATATGTAACAATGAATCTGACTATTATGAATAATTATAATGTACCAATTTTTTTAAAAAAAGGACAAACAGAACATTAACAGTAAGATGGTAAAATTAAGCCCAAATGTATCAATAATTACATTAAATATTAACCATCTATATATCCCTATTAAAAGACAGAATTTGACAGAGTGAAGTAAAAAGTAAGTACCCTATTAAATGCAGCCTATATGGCGCACATGTGAAATATAAAGACACAGATTGACTGTAATGATAAACTAATGAAAAAGACATGCAAGCTTATAGTAAGCAAAGTAAGACTGAAATGTTCATTTTTATTATCAGAAAAAACAGATCTCACAAAAATTGCAACCAGAGATATTTCATAATGATAAAAAGGACCATTAGTAAGGAAGTCAGACAACCGTAAATGTGTATATATCTAATAATCTGGTGTCTAATAATCTCAAAATGAGTGAAGTAAAAATTTAAAAAATTAAAAGGAAATAGTAGGCTATTTTAATACCTCTCTTAGCAATTGATAGAACTAGACAGAAATCAGTTAAGAAAGAGAAGATCTAAGCAACACTATCATTAATCTTGATCTAATATACATTTATAGAACATGACATTCTACAAATGCCGAATACATTCTTTTCAAGTACACCTGGTATGTTCACCAAAATAAGCCATATGTGTGGATAAAAAGCAAGTACCAATACTAAATAAAGAACTGAAATTATATAGAATATGTTCTCACCAAAATAGGATTAAAAGATAAATCAATAATGATTAGATACTCCAAATTTCTTAGTTTTCTATGGCTGCTATAACAAATTACCTCTTATTTGGTGGCTTAAAATAATACAAATTAATTATTTTATAGTTCAGAAATCCAAAATAGATTTAATTGGGCAAAAGTCAAGATGTCTACATCTTGTTGTATAAGGGTTCTCCAGAGAATATGTGTGCACATTAATCTTTGGAGACATATATCTTTCTCCAAAGGTCTGAGAACTGAGGTAGTGGGTGTACTGGTGTAAATCCCAGAGTCCAAAATCCTAAGAACAAGGCTCTCCAATGTCCTAGGGCAGGATATTTGCCTCAATAGGCAAAGGAAGTTTCCCTATACTACTGGGGCACTCAACAGATTGGATGATGACTACCCACACTGGTAAATATGAATCTTTTTTATCTGGCATACTGATTCAAATTCTAATCTCTTACAGAAAGAGTGCTACAGACATCCCCAGAACTAATGTTTTATCAGATAACTGGGTATCCCTTGGCCCAATCAAGTTGACACATGAAATTAACCATTACAAGTCCATTCCTTGTATAGACATCTCCTTAAACCATATTTGATTTCCAAATAAACACAGTAACAATGTCATAATTCTAGCTAACATGATACAACTATCTGTGTATAGCCTAAAATACACTAAAACATGCCCTAGAAGAAGAGATAACATATTTGAGTCATCAGGACAAGAAGAGAGTTAGAGTGTCGACTTGGGTGATTGATCTGGACTACCAAGGAGAAATTAGACCACTATTCCATAGTGGAGGTAAGGAAAAGAAATACGTTCTTGATTCCTCAGAGACTTCAATTGTGGTAATTTAGTTTTGTTTCTAGACTTATATGGTAGTGAAAACTATTGACATTTAATTTTGAGATCAACATTTCTTTCTTGGAGTAGAATATAATCCTATGAAAGTTTTCTTCCAAACTTCAAATATTGGTGTTGAAAAAGAAAATTAAACTTAAATGTTGAACTAGAGAAACATAAGAGGCCAAAAAGTTCCTTCCTCTGATCATCAAAGGTAAGTCACTCTACTGGTACTTCATTATGACCAGTCCTTCTTGATTGTACAGGATCAAGCCTCTAATAACACAACTACCTGACTCTGCTAGCTCTAGCACCCACTGGTTGGTGGAATATAGGATTCTGCACAATAAATAACAGAGCATCATTAACAAATATTCTTAGACACTACTTAAATGTCACTTCAACTAGTTAAATAACTTGACTCAGTGCTATTTGCTATGTAAGAAGAGAGAACTGAATTAAATTTTATCCTGTAGAAAAAAGAAGAACCTTTGAATTATAATGGCTGAGCTCTTGGGAGGACTTTGCAGCCTGGGGTTCGGAGGTGGCATCCTGCTGGCATTATGAACAGATCTAAAGAAAACTGTGTTTCAGGGCCTGTTAAGGCTACAGTTCCATATGGTGATGGTCCAAAATGTGTTCTGGTCACTCAGCACATTCCTTCTCAGAATCCATTACCTGCAAGCAGTGGCCAGGTTCAGCGGGTCTCGTGTCCTTCAAATTCCTCCCAGGGTGTTCCTTTGCAAGCACACAAGCTTGTCTCCAGTCAGAAACCAGGACAGAAGCAATTGCAGGCAGCCAGTGTAACTTGCCCTATCTCCCAGCCAGTGAACAACACCCAGAAGAGTGAGCAACCCCAGCCATCGGCACCCAGAAATAAACCTGAAAGGGAACTGGCATCAAAACAGAAAAATGAAGACTCAAAGAAAAGGCAATAGACTTTGGAAGATTTTGACATTGGTTGCCCACTGGGTAAAGGAAAGCTTGACAATGCTTATTTGGCAAGAGAAAAACAAAGCAAGTTTATCCTGGCTCTTTAAGTGTTGTTTACAGCTCAGCTGGAGAAAGCAGGAGTGGAGCATCCCCTCAGAAGAAGAGTGGAGATCCAGGTCCGCCTCCAGCATCCTAATATTCTCAGGCTGTGTGGTTATTTTCATGATGCCACCAGAGTTTACCTAGTTATAGAGTATGCACCACTTGGAACAGTCTATAGAGAACTTCAGAAACTTTCCAAGTTTGATAACCAGAGAACTGCTACTTACATAACTGAATTGGCAAACGCCCTATCTTACTGCCATTCAAAGAGAGTTATTCATAGAGACATTAAGCCAGAGAACTTGCTTCCTTGACCAACTGGAGAGCTTAAGATTTCGGATTTTGGGTGGTCAGTACATGCTTCATCCTCCAGAGGAACCACTCTCTGTGATACCCTGGACTACCTGGCCCCAGAGATGATTGAAGGCCAGATGCATGACAAGAAGGTGAATCTCTGGAGCCTCAGAATTCTTTGCTATGAATTTTTGAAGCCTCCTTTTGAGGCAAACACAAACCAAGAGAACTACAGAAGTGTATTACAGATTGAATTCACATTCCCTGACTTTGTGACACAGGGAGCCAGGGACCTCATTTTAAGACTGTTGAAGCATAATCCAAGCCAGAGTCCAACTCTAAGTAAAGTATTTGAATACCCCTGGATCACAGCAAATTCATTAAAGTCAATGAATTGCCAAAAAGGCAGAGTCAACTAGTGAATAGTCATAATTGTGCAGGGAGAGAAATCCTGAACTAGGGCTGCGGTACAGTCTTCAGGAACATGCTGCTAAGACTCCTCTTACTGTCAAGTACCTGCCTTCGACCTAGAGAGAGCACCGCAGGAAATGTCACTTGTCCTTCTGAGCTTGCAGAACCTCAGCCTACCTATCCAGAGAGCTACACAGCAGTGACCACACCCTTCAGAGGAAAAGTAGCTATGAGAGTCATGCTACTTTTACTGGTTTTCAACTGGAGGCTCAGTTCAGCTGCAGGTGTACCCACAGTTGTGCTGGGCAAGGTGGCCTTGCAGGGGAAAGATGGGAGTCTGGTTGTGAGGAAAGTGATCACTCTGCCCTGAGTCAGCTAATGAGCTGTGTAGTAGCCTTTAAGTACCTGAGTGTGTGTGTGTAACTTATTGAGTGGCCAAGCCTGGGAAAGCTGTTGCAATGAGTATGTAAAACTGTAACTTTATTAAATGTTAAAATAAAGGTTTTGTATGGAAAAATATTTTATCCTGTAGTAATGACATAATTATTCTTCAACCTCTTTATTCCTTATCATTTCAAATATCCCAATCATGGTATAAACACCCTCAGAATTCTCCAACTTCTCTCTGACAGTGCATAACATACTAAGATCCAGGAGTGGAGTGTGGGGAGGGTACAGGGCTGGAGAGTTCCTAATATTATCTTTCTCTTATTAATTTTAAGCCATTTCTCACTAGCTAAATCATTTCCAAGAGCATGAGGATAAATAGGTTTTGTTGTGTGACTAGAACCCTCTAATTGAGGGTGTAAATTCTGATAGCAAGTTAGCAATAATAAAACTTCACTAAAGAAAATAATCAGGGTTACCCATGAAATTGAAATATGTCTATATTTTCTTCTCTACTTAACATGTCTGAAGACATATCTATTCATGAGCTCAGAAATCAAAATGGATTTGTTTTTTCTATTTTATTTACTTATAAGCTACCTTTTTACTCATTTTTACAGCTTTATGTGTTTGTCAAGTCTTTCCTTTAACTCCAGATTATCAGCTCTAAGAACTCAAAAAAATTCTTTATTACATTATGCATTATGTTATGGTTTAGATATATGAGATATCCACCAAAAGTTCATGTGTGAAAAACTGCAAGAATTTTCAGAGGTCAAATGATTAGATCATGAGAAGTCTAACCTATTCAGTGAGTAGTAACTGAGCAGTAACTGTAGGCAGGTGGCGTGTGGTTGGAGGAGCTGGGTCACTTTGGCCTTTTGACTTTGGGGTTTATATTTAGTCCTTGGTAAGTGGAACTCTCTCACTCTGCTTCCTGAATATTGGGTCCTGAGCTGTTTTTCTCTGTTACACCCTTCTGCCATGTTTTGTCTCACCTCAAGCCCAGAGCTATGGAGTCTGCTGACCATGCACAGAGCCTCTGAAACCATGATCTTCAAAGAACTTTTTCTCCTGTAAGTTCTTGTCCTGGCTTTTGGTCACAGTGACACAAAAACTGATGAAAGCACATTATTTCTATGTATGTGCACTAATGCTGGTAAACTCTGGTAGTCACTAAGTGTCCATCTACACTCAAGGACTAATCATTTTACCACCAAGGGTAGATCGATAAACTCCATGTCTTTGTAAGATGGATAATTTATGTAATATCTCATTTAGAATTTTTTCTTCAAGATGTTATTGCCCTTTGTCAATTCAGTTGTAGAGAAAATGACAAGTAGAGGATATTAAGACCATCCAAGAAAGCAGAATCCTTTGTTTATCTTTTAAATATCTGTTGATTAGTGTGTTGAATACTGTTTTATGAATCTGTATTATTTGGCCTGATATTTACCACCATATTCTATCATTAGTATTCATTCCCAAAGGAGAAGGGGGACAATAATTCATTGATCACTATGCCAGGAGAATCACAAGTCACAGATTTCCAAGGTTTCTTAGTGTCCATTAAGGGGACCTCAAAGTTATGGTCTCAAGTATTAGTCAGAACTCTCAAGATTTTAAAAATAATTTTCTCTAAGGAAAAAATGTGATACCAGGAAGATGATGTGATACCAATGTAGCTACATCCTTGGTTAAACCTCATTTTAAAAAGATATTTTGGATGGACCAATTTTCTAGTATCAAAGTTCTCCATTATAACATGGAATTAAATATTTGAAAATTTGAATGTACTACAGATACCCCACTCTTCTAAGTTTCTCTTCCTTACTTCACTAAATGTAACCTCAACATAGCACACATGATTTTGTTGAGATTTATTTATTTTTTCATCTAGTTTTCTAGAATGTGAACTCCTCAAGGAAGTTCAAGACTGTGTTTAGATCACTGCTTTATCCCCAAAGACTTAATAAATGTTTATTGAATGAATCACTTTAAAAGGAATCTTCTTACAAGGCAAGTAATTATAAATATTTAAACAATACCTTATTGCTAGCTTTTAATGTAATTTCTCAACAGATTTAGTGAATGAGACAAGCTTGTTGAATAAATTATAGGATTAAACTTTAATTTTCCCATCTCTGTTTCTCTGTCTTCTTTTTGGAATGTTGTGCACAAACTTCAACATTTTGTTAATTAATTTTAGTAGAAAAACATTGCAGAGTATGGTTGAAATATGAATCATGGCACAGACTTTAAGAATGCCAGTCTAGGTATTGTAATTTTCCTATAATAAATGAGTATCAGTTCTCTTGTTTGAAAATAAATTATTCATTTATTCTTTGTATTGGCTTCCTAACTGCTACAACCTTGATAGCTTTAAACAACACAAACTTATTATCTCACATTTCTGGAGGTTAGAAGTCTGAAATTAGTTCCACTGTGGTGAAGTCAAGTTACCAGCAGGTCAGTTCTGTCTGATTCTCCAGGACATGTGTTGCTGGTTTCTTCCAGCTTCTAGAGGCCACCTACATTCCTAGGCTCATGGCCTCCTTTCTTCATCTTCAAAACCACATCTTGCTTGTACCACTGCCTTATTATTTTCTGTTGCCAAATTTCCCTCTGTTGCAAGGAAACTTATGATTATATTTATAGCCCCCTTAGATAATCCAAAACAATCTTCCCATCTCAAGATCCTTAGTGTCATCACATCTGTAAGATCTCTCTTGCCATGTTAGGTAACGTACTCAAGTTCCAGTAATTTGGACCTAGATATCTTTGTGAGGCCATTACCCATATCCTCCTCTAGTAATTTAATTTTTATAATGAATATATGATGATCTTCTGATATAAGTTTTAGAAGATGTAAATTTCTATTGATGCTATTCATTACTTTGAGTTTTAAAGAATTAAACAATTTTGATTAAAACATACTAATTATATTTTCATAGAAAATACAAATTTTTATCGAATTGTCATCTCCAGAACGTTCTGAGTCTGGTCTTTGTGTTGGTACTGTGGGAAGCCAAAGGGCGGGAGAGGGAGTTAGGTTGATCAGTTGTGTTCTTCACTTTCCAGAAAGCAGCAACTGGAACCAATGTTATCTCTTTTGTTCTGACATATTTCCTATTGTTAGCTTTTTTATTTATAGAAGGTAAAATCTTAAAACCAGAAAGCAAGTGTTTATTCAATTTCATATTCCCACTTAAATTAACCCATTGTTTGAATATGCCACGCCCTCAAAAACATCCTCTGTTTTTTTTTCATAGGCTGGCTGGTTCCCCTTCTCCAAAAAGCTCTTTTAATTCTCTCCATCACTGAGAATACCTAGCCTTCAGAGCCTACTCAGCACTCACTGCTTTCTGTGAGCCCTGTGAGGCCTAAACACAGCTGACCCTGTCATTATCATATCACAATCATCCTGGAGTTCACACTTATTCACTGCTCTGTTACATACTCCATGCAAGAAGGGACTGTGCCCTTCAGGTTGTAGTACCTAACATTGTGCTCAGCATAGAGTACGTGTTCATTAAATGTGTATAAAATGAGCAAATTAGTGCTGAATAATTAAGTTTCTTTTACAAGTGGGTTTACTCAGTTCACTAACTTCTCTACCTTTGCAATTTTTGACACATGAACATTATGCAGATTGTGAGGTATAGGAAAAAAAATGAAAATAAGTGTCTCATTTATCAATGCCAATGTTACAGGTACATAAATATTTTATGTTTGGGGGTACAATCATATGGATCATGTCATTAAATTGACACATGAATGTAGCAAATAGGTTAGTCAACATGGAACAAATAAGTGTCAATATCGTTCTGAAAACAATGTCAATATGTCATATAACTTCCATCAAAGAACTTGGAAAAAGTGTTCATTTTTATATAAGGGTACCACAATTACAACTATTAACAAACATAATTATGCTTCCAGAAGCAGTGATTACTGCTACTATTTTGGTAGCTAAAAGTTTTACTTTTATTTATTTATTTTAGCAATGCAAAATAAAATTGATTAATTGATGTCACCTAAGAGCCGCACACGTCTACTTTATGTAAAGTTACTTAGGGATGTCATTCTTTCTACACTTAGTACTTTTTGTTTTAGACCTCTGAAAAAACACAGGTTTGAGTCAAAATGATAGTAATTTTCCTTGGGCAATTTTGGAGTAGGTAGAATTTTGTACCCAAAACAGAAATCTTGAAATAAGGTCTGCCTTTCAACTATCAATTCTTAGTCAATCATTTCCTCCATGTAAAAACAATGACTATCACCAATCAAAAATCAGTAATCTTACTTTATTTTGTGATGGTGAAAATTTGTCATTTTATTTTTGTTATTTATTTAATTATTTTATTGCAAATCATATTTATTGGTTCAACTGAGTATTTAATAATGAGCCATACATGGGCATATCAAGTATCTTTTATTTCTTGATTGAGCTTCAGGTTTTAGTGGGACCTGGCAATCATTGAAAATAGAGACTGGCAATAGGATATATCAGTCTTCCACATTTCTTGCTAACGGTCCACAGTATCTTGGTCACTTCATTACACTAAAATGAATGCCCCAGAAAGTGGATGCATGACTTGTATAGGCAGGGCCACCAACTCCCAATGTAGTTTTGCTCCACTGACTTCAAGTTTTTTGTAAAATGGGAACTTGAGCTTCCAATATTCTCTGAAGCCTACCTCTAACTAGTCATGACCTTGATTCTGAGGTTTCTTTTCTTATTTTTATTAAGACAGATCTTGCTGTGTTGGTCAGACTGGTCTCAAATTCCTGGGCTCAAGAGATTTTCCCACTTCAATTTCCTAAGTAGCTGGGACTAAAGGCATGCACCACAGTGTCTTGCTCTGAGATTTCTTTTACAGTATACACAGATTAATGAGAGTTTTTGTTCATGGAAATTCAACGTCACAAAACAAACAGGTCAATTAAAGATTCCAAGGTTGAACTAAGGCTGTGAAGTTTATTCCTGTTCAGTTATAAATGAACTTTTCTCACAGCCTAATATGTATAGATATACTTTTTCCTCACAGAATCTCAGAGCCCTGGGACCATGGGGGGGTATAGAAGTGAGTAATTTTACTCTCTCTCTCTCTTTCTCTATCTCTCTGTGTGTTATTTTTATGATACAGAAATTTACAACTACAGAGGTAGTGGCTTGCCCAAACTTTGAGAGTCCCACCTGGGATAGAATCTAGTCTTCATTAGTCTGTTGTCTCCATAAAACCATCATAAATATAGCTTTCAAAAGTTATTAGATCTTCCAAAATTCAGAACTAGATATATAATTTCCATTTTCTCCACCTTGTGGTAAGAAGTGGTGCAAAGAACACTAAGTTGGGATTCTGCAGCTTGGGTGTATTGATTGAGGTTCTTTGTTGCAGCTCATGGAATGCATTCTAGTTAACTGAGGCAGGCAAGAAGGAAGCCCCCAAAACATAGCCTGGCAGTCACTAAGACAGCTGCTGCTCCTTCCTGGGAGAGAAGGTTGAAGAATCAAGAGGCTATCTGTATCCTGAACAGGAAGGGTCTGTATTATAAAGCTGACAAATCATAAAGTTAATATCATGTCTGCTGTCTCCAAAATAATAGTTTTTGTCACACCCTGGGGACCCTTACATGGATCACATGTACCCTGTATCTGTCTTTGTGCAATTCTGATCTAAATTAAAAGTCTCAAGTAAAGGTGTCTGAATGGTAATACAGTAGTCTTCTCTTATTCATGGTTTTAATGTGATCAATCAAGATTCAAAAGGAATACCTGGAAAATTCCAGAAATAAAGCAGTTTCAGCTTTCCATCACTGTGACCAAAAGACCTGACAAGGACAACTTGAAGAGGTAAAGTTTATTTTGGTTTACAGTTTCAGAGGTTCAGTCCATGGTTGGCCAACTCCATAACTCTGGGCCCTATGTGAAGCAGAGCACCATAGCAGAAAGGTGAGGTGGAAGAAAGCATCTTAGGACATGGCAACCAGAAAACAGAGAGAGTTCTGCTAACTGGGGACAAAATATAAACCCTAAAGACATTTCCTCAGTGACCTACTTCCTTCAGTCACACCCTACTTGCCTATAGTTACAGTCCAATTAGATCATATCAGTGGATTAATCCACTGCTTAGGCTACACTTCTCATAATCTCATCATTTCACCTTTGAATGTTCTTGCATGGTCTTACACATGAAATTTTGGTGGACACTTCTAAACCACAACAAAATTGTTCATAAATTGTGTGGGAGATGGGGCTTGAACTGAGGGTCAGTCTACTATGAGCTACATCACCGGTCCTTTTTATTTTTTATTTTTGAGACAGGGTGTTGGCAAATTGCCCAGCCTGTTTTTGAACTTGGGATCCTCCTTCCTCTGCCTCCTGAGTCACTGGGATTACAGGTGTGCTCTACCATGTCTGGCTCATAAATTTTCATTTGCATGCGATTCTAGGTAGTGTGATGAAATCTTGCACGGTCCTACTGGATCCTGCCTGGAATGTAAATTATCACTTTGTTCTGTGTCTCCATGTTGTTCCTACTACCCTCCTGTAAGCTTCTCCGTAGTTGTCCCATTATCAGATCAGCCGTTGCATTATCATAGTGCTTGTGTTGAAGTAAGTTTTATCTTATTTGTTGATGGCCCCAATTTGCAAGAATAGTGATGCTGACCATCCAGATATACCAAAGAGAAGCTACAAAGTGCTTTTCTTGAGTGAAAAGATGAAAGTTTTACTTAATAAGGAAGGAAACATATGCCAATATAGGGTAAGAATAAATAGGAAAAAATGGCACACACAGGGTTTGGTACTATCTGAAGTTTCAGGCATTCATTGGGGTCTTGCAATATATCCCCTGGATAAGGGGGGAGTACTGTACCTACACTATATGCAGAACCCTTCCTTCAGAGGTCTGGAAAGGGGTGTTTGTGGTATGAAGAGGCCTAGCAGTAGGGAGTTAGAATGACTCATAACTGACCCTATGCACTGGTTTTAATCCTTCTTGGTACAAATCTAACATCTCTAAACCCCAAATAAGACAATGAATGTGAAAGCATTTTGTTGTAAACGGATGCACAAATGCCAGTTATTTAGTATTATCTCCCATGCCATTCATGCCCTGCTACTTATTCCTGCTTCTGTTTAGTCTATGTAGTATGCCAATAGGATAAAAACAACTATTTTACCAGAATACCCTCCCTTTATCCAATCCCTGAATATATCTGCCCATGAAAATAGTACAAAAGGGAATGGGGAGTACGATATCTTTAGCTTGGACTTATTTCCATGGCTAAGTTTAGAGAAGTGTTTTAATGAGTCTTGTTAGCAGGCTATAGCTTAATGCCATTTGGCTCTCCTTGAAGCCTCTTCTATTCCTGATCTTGAGACTTATTTTTCTTTAAAGTAAGCTGGCATGCTCTGAGGTTTTAGCTGGTTCATTAATCACCAGTGAGGAATTTGCTACCTTAGAAAACTTACCGATGTTTATTGGCAAGATTCTGGCCTATTAAGATCATTTTCCAAAATCACATTCAGAGTCTAACTGGCTGACCTAGAAAAACTAACCTTCCATTTGGACACTCACATTTTGCAGGGGCTTAGGGCTTACCATGCCCTCTATGATAGTCCATCTTGACTTCAAGTTGCTTTCCATTCTTCTTACTTATCTTCTATCTCATCTCTACCATTTTTGCCATGACCTCTCTCAATTATTTTCATTTCCAGATCTATGCAAAATAAAAATGTAAAGTACATTCCGACATATGCTCCTTAAGTTCTCTTGGATAACGAGCCATAGTTATTGTGGGTGAGAAAGAATGATCACTGCTTCATTCTGTAGGGAAAACATGACATAAATTAATTTTCAGCATTGGCAGGTATTTGTACTTACACTTCCCTGTGCTTAAAAAATATTTCTTGCCAGTTGAAAAATGAATTCCATATTATGATTGGTAAATATTGCTTATAAGGATTATAAAATTTTTCTGTAAGATGTAGGTTATCCCAAATGTGACTGCAGAGTGAGAGAACCTTCCTGAAGATGCTCAAGTCCTTGGGAAATCTCTCTGATCTTCAGCTTCCAAATGTATAAAGTAAGATGAATTTCATATCTAAAATTCTGATGTTCTGTGGTTCTATGAGTATTAGTTACCCAATAAAAAGTTGTGACTCACGCCCACTGCACTGATCCATTTCTAAATGAAGATATTGAAGATATTGGCTATAGGATTGAAGAGGGCATTACTAAGTTCTCTTTTCTATCTATCTACTTCTTCTCTTTCTTTCTCCTCCTACCTACCTTTCCCCCCAGATTAATAGAATTTAAAATGAAATAAATAGACCCTGAGCTATCATCTCTCTTTATACAATCAGAACAGAGGAAGATGTAATCACAACATTAAGGGTGAAATTATCTTTTCCTTAAAGGAGGTACCAGGACCTACCTCACTAGAACTGTCAACAGGGAAAGTTTTCACTTTCTTCCTTAGCCTGGTTGCTTATCATGAGCAGCTACATATTCAAATGAATCTGTCAGGGACAAGAGTCTGGTGCTCGAGTTCCTGCTCAGCTCGATGACATTGATTTGTGAGCATAATGCTCGGCTGCGGGATGTGTGACAGATAAATTTTATCAAAATTAAGGCACAATTAAACATTTCATCTTCCTAATTACTGGCTGTAGATTCAGCCTGATGACCATGTGCTGTAAGAAATCAGCGACCATTACACATTTTAATGGAGCACAGCTGTCTTACAGCTTGGTAATATTTGCACAGTGCCACAGAACTGTAATTTATGATAAAAAGAAAAAATGTGTATTGGCGCTTTTTTGCCAAAATAGATTAAGGATTCATATACTTTAATGAGATTTGGACCTAGTCTTGGATTATCGTTATAAATGATTTATGTGCATGTTGGTGGACTCCTGTAGTTCGGAGTTGATTTGTGTTTTGGTCTACCAATATGTAATTCGATATTTATTCTTGAGCCAATACCTATCACTTTCCCCCTTTTCTCTTTCTTTGGCATCTTGCAAAAAAGGATAAGTGGAAAGGGGGAGAAAACAAAAGGCAAAGGTGGGAAGGGCCTTGGGAAAAGCAACTGTAGGTCCTTTAAAACTCCTTGGGAGTGAGTTTAGGAAGAGGCAGAAGTACCCTTGACAACAGGAGCAGAAAGGAGCAGCCCAGTACTGGGTGTAGTCACAGAATCCACACCCACCAGGGCAGAGCCACAGGTGGGCCCTGGGGACCAAACCTGATTTTCAGAATTGGCCTTTGCTCTACTGAGATGATGGCAATCAACCTCTCCTCCTCTGTTCTGCATTATTAAAATGGGAGGAAGTCACTCATTTCACTTCCCTTCCTGGCATTCTAAGAGTACTGATGATGATGATGACGATGAGTTATTTATAATGACATCCTGCTCATTGCCTCCTGACTCCTGGAAAGACCTCCAGATCTTTGCTATTGGTGTCTCCCTTTAGAACCAGCCTTAGTGGAAAAACACTCGAAAGTTTCTAAATTTGAATGAATTGCTTTTAGTAGATAGGTCACCAACAGGGTCAAGAGCAGCCAAAAAGGAAAAAAAAAAATGTGTGGAAATTGCATCTGATTTGGAAGTGCCTAGTACACAGTTACGGTTTATAAATTGGGGAGTAAGTTGTTCTATCTTAGTAATTATTATGATAGTTAAACTGGTCCAGGCAAGTTGATGTCATCATCTCCAGTTCTCCTTCTATGAAAAAGATACATCTCTCTTCAGAAATATTTCTTTTCAGAACGCACACTGAATGAGAGAAAAAAGCAAGAGACCAGAATCTACAGGAATCTGCTCCATTTAGGTGTTAACTTGCCTACTGAAAACAGAGAACATATCCTAATGAATTCAGAAAGCCTAAATATATATATGTAACAGGGAAAGAAGAGCTCATCTCTTTATCATCCCGCTCTTCTCCAGGCTTGATTCCTTTCGGCACTCAGATGCTGGAACGCTTCATACTGTACCAGGTTGCACATGCTTGCACACTCATTCTCAATTGCCGTATGCAGTTTGTGACAACCATCTGCTTCGACCTCCCTTTGAGTTCTTTCTCCCACTCAGCCCAGCTGAAGTAAAAATATGGACAGAAACAACTTCTGCAGGGAAATGAAAAAGTTAACAGGAGAGTTAAAGTTACACTGTGAAGCCGCCTTTCTCGTGGATGTGCTCCTGCCACTTAGGCTCCACTTATCAAATATTTCTGAAGCGCAAAACCTGACACTTAGTAGAAAGCTGCAAAAAAATGCCATGTTTCCATTGACAGTCTTGGCTGTGGAGGAAAGGTAATCATAAAATATGTACATCGAGCATACAGGCGGACGCTAGAGCCCACCAGCACTGCTCCAGCAACCTAGACTTAAGTACATAGCACCTTGTCACATACCCTAGGGAGATGCTGGAAGGCGGAAGGGAGGGAGAGCATATTTGAAAATGCCTGGAAAAAATCAGCAGCACATTTTGGAGTCTGACTTGAAAAGGAGGGTTGTTAGATATTTCCTAAAAATTATTGAATTAGAAAATAAGAGAAAAAGCCTCTGTGTAAGTCTGGAGCTCAGACTGTTGTGTCTGAAACACCACTGTTTGGGTATTTGTGTTTGGGAGGGGGAAGGGGAGGAGTAGTGACTGGACAATATGTCACTCCGTTGTCTTTATTGCACTTCACCCAATCCAAGGGCACCATTGTTGTAGGAGACCTAGACCTGATCTCAGCAGTGCTGAAAAATGTAAAAACAATAACATAAAAATAAAAGGATGTTTTGAAATTAGTGAAAAGTCACATATATTTTCTTATTTCCAAGTTGATCAAAGTTTGGGGACTAGATCTTTCAAACCATGTCCACATGCCTAATTATAAGAACAAATCAAAAAATGACCTTGGGACCTTGAGAAGAATGAATGACACGGAAGATTTGTGGGAGAAAAAGGGAGAAGGAATAAGAGGAGATGCAAAAGGAGTAAAGAATTTTACAAAGCTGGATATGTCTAGGGAAGAATGGAATAAGACTGTTACACTAATATTCAAAGGACCTGCATCATAGCTTCTGTCTTCCAAAATCATGTGTATTTCCTCAGAAAAAGCACAAAATGAGAACATCAATTGAAATTGGCAGATAATAAGAAGAGAACCATTACTAAAATGGGTAACGTACAAGTTCAGGGTGTTCTCAGAGTCTGAACTGCCAGATTTTGTCTAACTATAATTGATAGTTCTAAAAACTGCTCCTGCAAACATTGTTATATTTTGCCTTTCCTTTTGATCTTAGGTGGTTTATCAGAAGAATTTCAGTATATGTCAGAACAGATAGTACACCAGATAGGATAGATGGGATATATCACCTTGCAACTATTGAGGGAATTTAAAAATTCTCTTAGGGAATACAAAGGTAATAGTTAATGATTAACTTTGTAATTACTAGAAGCATGGGGTTTGAAATCAGACAGCCTGGGTTACAATTCAGCTACTGTTTTGCCTGTGCCATTTATTAGCTTATGAACTTAAACCTTAGTTGTTTTAATGGTCAAATGACTGAAAATAGCACCTACCTTGTTAGGAATAAAATGAGAAAGTATATGTAAATCACCTAGCACAGAGCTTAGGACATAATAAATGTTTAATAAATGATAGTTACTCCTATGAGAAAAAGTCCCTTGGCGAGTGGGAGGGGAGATGCTGAGAAATGAACAACCATAATTATGGTACCTAGGGCACTGAATTCTTTCATGGTGTATGGGTTTGTGATATGTTAAATTGGATCATTGGTAAAATAGAGATCATCTTTTGTCATAGTATGGGAAAGTTTAAATACAAGAATTATACATGTTACTGATTCTTCTGCAAATATCCTATGGAAGCATAAGCACATTGCTCCATTTCTGGAAATAAAATTGCTTCCCTCCCAAATTGAACTGCTTTATCTTATTAAAGATGAGCTCTTGCTATCTTTTGTTGATTAATATTTAATGTCAGTTTGGAATGCATGTGACTAAGTGTGTATGTAGCATGTACATAGTACACACATGCATAACAGGCTCATGTATTTCTCAATATTTAAAAAAATTATAATTTCGATTTTCAAAGGTATTCTCTGTTTTATTTCTCTTAATCTCTTCTAGAAATTGAAAGACTCGATTTCTTCTCATTACTATTTTCAGCTAACTGGATTCATCTACATTGATTTGTGTTATACGGCAGGATTTTTAGATGCCAGATGCCTAAAACGCATAGGTTAAAAGCAGGTCAATTTCAATACAAGACTATCATTTTACAGTTTAATGAATATATTTACAAATTCCATAGTAACAGGCTTGTTGACATAGGCACAGTGAGATTTTTATCCTTAGCATATAATCCCAAGCAAAAATGTTTTCTTCAGACTCTTTGCACTTATCAGCCACTGGTGAGAGCCCAGCACCTGACTGTACAGCTTATAAAAGTTTGAAGTGGAGGAAGAGGAGATGTAGCTTGGGGCTCTTGTTAATAGTAACAGAATCCTCACACTGCAGCCAAGGCTGGCAAAGTCAACAAGAAACAGCAGGGTTTAAATAGCTCACTGCTAATCCTAGCAGGGTTCTTGTCAGTCAAATACATTCACTGCATACCTATTGTGTGCTGAATGCATCTTTTCACTTGCCAATTCAGCACTGAGAGGTCGGTTTAGCTCTTTTTATCTTTATGACCTGCAGACTGGTAACAGCCTTTCTAGCAGTGTGTTCATTTTAACAATAATTTATTCCAATAAAACAAGGTGGATGTTCCCTAGATATGGCCACCATATGCCCTGAATTTTCTGGAATAATCCTGATTTCATGTAATTTTATTTTCATTCCAATAAAGGCAATTAGTGAAAGACATAATGGAATGTGATTTCAATGTTTTATGTTATTTTGAGACTTTATATAATGAATTGGTGAATCAGAAAAAAATATTTTGCTAGATTATGTTTATGGAGTTCTAGTTTGTGTCACAGATCAAGGAATTTTGTTTTTTACATTTTGCACAAAAATCATGATATTTCAGGAAGGTGTGCTAGCATCTGTGAATACCTTTGGCTTCTATAGCTCCTTTCAGGCCAGCTCCTCCATCTCCTCCCTCAAGGACCTTCAGGTATTTATATCCTGATATAGTCAAGAATATTACATGTGTTAGGAATCTTTAAATTTCAAGTAAGGGAGACCCCAGTTCAAATCAGCATAAGTACAGAGGAGATTTTTAAAATCATATACTTGGAAGGAGCACTCAAGGCTGTCTATAATGAAGATTTAACTTGGAAACTCATGTCATCAAAGATTGGTTCCATCTCAGTTTCTCTGCCCTATATATTGCCTTCATCATTCAATTCCACACAGGGAGCCCTGACAGCCCTCAGATAACTTCAGTGTCTCAAAATGACCCCAGCCATTCTGGATATCTTCACACCTCCCTGGCAAAGAAAAGGAAGAAAGTTCCTTCTTCTATCCTCCAGGGAAGAAACATTTCATTCCCAGACCCCCTGACAAATGTTTCGCTTTACTGGCTTTGTTTAGTTTCATTGCCCTGTCTTCAACCTGTTCCTTGGCCAGAGGGATGGGATTCATAAGTGGGTTTAAGCGAGTCAAGTCTCACTTCTATATTTGTGGGTGTGGTCAGTCTTGCCTACAGCACGCCAGGTGATTAAAAATGGTTGCTTTCTGTTACCAGGAATGATAGGGGTGCTTGAAAGAATAAAAGAACAAATGTCTACTAGAAGTCTGTGTTTACACATACCATGAGACCACAATTCCCTAAAGTAAAAGGACCTGCAATGCAAAGACAGTCAGATCATGTTGATCTACAGATGCCAAGTGGTCAGCGAGATTCATGTTAGCAGAAAGTTTCCTTCTCAAAGAGCAGGCACATAGCTCATGAGAGGGAAGTACGTGCGTCTGCAAAGTGCTACCCAGAGACCTTCAGGGTGACTTATGAGTAGTAAAGGTACAGACCTGAAATCAGGAAATTCTGAGTGGATAGAACAAAGAAGCATAATATCAGAATTTCTTTGTAAAAGCATGTGAATTATGAGGACACTAGAGGTCTTTAAGTTACCGAACAGAGAAAAACATTCTAGAATTGTGGACTTAAGATGACTGAACCCCTTGACATGGTATGCATGTATGAAAATGTCACAGAGTAACCTATTATTTTATACAATTATTATCCACCAATAATTATAGCAAAAATGCAAAAAAAGGAAAAAGAAAAAAGAAGAAAAAGAAAATGAAGAAAAAAGGAAAAAGTAAAAAATATGTCAATATATTACCTCTCAAATTTGCTGGATCATATGTATCACTGGGGGCTGGGGGTGCTTTTTAAAAACACAGTTGCTGATGCAACCTTCTGAATCAGCATATTTGTAGGAAGGGTCTAATAGCTTGTATTTTCAAACCCAGGCAAATTGGGGAAATATTGACTGACTCTGTATCTCCAGTAATAGTCATAAGACTATGCAGTGCAGGGAAGAGCCCCTCAGAATTCTATCATTCGTTCAGCTAATGTTTATTTTACTTTAATTCTGCTCCAGATACTACTTCTATAAACATATAGAGAAGAATAGCCAGGGATAACCTCTGAATTCAAGGAATTGATGATAAAGGGAATGTAGTAAACAAGAAATACATGGATATTTGATTATAACTGTGATACTACAAAGGAGAAATATAGGATGATAAGAAAGGAATTGGGAGACCTAGCCTCATAGTGAGATGCAAGATGGTAAGACCACTTTCCCATCAGTCTGTCCAAGAATGAGCACTCCAGTACAGAGTGACAAAACTTAGGGTAAGTCCAGGAAAGACTACAAGGTATTGTAACATTACCAGGGAAGTAAACTGTTCCAGAGAGTGAAAATTTAAGAAGACAAGGAAATCTTGGGGTAACATCCTTATCACTGGTGTTTATCTTTTATAACTCTTTTAAGTGTATTTAAACTAAAGTCTGAAGCTACTTGATTTCAAAGACCAGATTTCTTGAACCAAGAAATTGCCCATTTCACTTTCTTCAACATTTCCCATAGCAAATGCCAAGTTTTTGTATGTAGGTGTGAAGTTGTTGCTATGTGTTTGAGACAGGCCTTGCAGACTGCTGCAATTTAGTCAAGAAGATCAAACTTTCCTGTTTTGTTTCTGCCATCTGAAACTGGAAAAAATCAAGGCATTCACATAAACAACTTTTTATTTTATTTGATTTCTATTTTTACTGTTTCAACGTGATGATGCAATCTCAAGGGAAATAGTTCTATTATTACACTTCATTTGTGAATGTGAGTTATGGTTGGAATATGTCACTAATTTTTATTTTAAAAACCAAAGTCCTGAGGTCTGTTGATTTAAATAATGAAGTATAATGAGATTTTGATTTTTCTGAATATGCTTTTAGAAACTGAAATTCTGTCACTTTTACTAAGTTGAGATTATATTCTGGAGCAGAAAATGCTATAGCTAAGGTTATGGACTAAAAACAACGGGTAATATATATATATTATATTTTCATATATATTAATATATATATTATATATATTTTTATATATGTTAATATATATTATTTATATTATATATAAATAATATATATTAATGAATATATTATATTAATATAATATAACATATTATATTAATATATATATTATATTATATTATATTATATATATATATATTTTTTTTGTACAGCAAATTGAACCCAAGGGGTGCCCTTTACCACTGACCTACATCCCCAGTCCTTTTTTTTATATTTTATTTTGAGACAGAGTCTCACTAAGTTGCCCAGGGCCTTATTAAGTTGCTGAGGCTGGCTTTGAACTCACTGTCCTCCCTTCTCAGGCTCCTAAGATCCTGAGATTACAGGTGTGGCTTCAGGTACTTCTTTATAACATGTAAGTGAACATACATTTTATTTTCATTTCAGATTAATAGACCAATATTGAAAATTTCTCATCTCACTAACACTCAGGATTTTAAGATGGTGTTATTTTTGTTGTAAATCAACCTTTTATTTTCTTCTAGAATAATTTATGTAACATGGTATTTAATTTAGGATTTTAAAAACTATCATATATATAAAATGTTGCTTTGAGACTGAATTATACTGTTCCATATTGCCAAGATTTTTCTAGTATTTTGAAAATACAACTCAATATTCTGGCCATTATTAAGTACATGTTATGTGACTGAGGGCTGATTTTGCTTGTTTGTTTGTTTAATTTAAAGTAGAATCCCAACAGTCATTATTTCACATAATTTGAACACTTTTTTTCACATAATTTGTTGTTTGTTTTTCACAAGTACATTTTGAGTTTTGTCCACATAAATCTGAAAAATCTTCAGGAAGATTAAAAGTTCAATCAACAAATGGATATGTGGGTTTTGTAGCCTAGGAGTTTGGAAATACTGAGAACTTCATGTTGTGTTGTTTGGGGGTTTTGTTTGGTTTTCATTGTGATGATATAGCCATGGGAAAGCCCTTTTCCTAAGCAAATGAACATATTCTTCTTATGAGTAATGTTGGTGTATGTGTTGTAGATAATATGTGTATGTGTTATAGATAATATGCTATTTGTCTAAAATGGGAGAGTATAAGGTCCATGAACAAAAAGAAAAAACATGATTATGAAATGGTAAGACAGAGTCCCGATAACATCATTTGAATTCCTAGGCCCAGCCTCACTACATCCAATTTTAGACTTTCTAAATTCATAAGCAATAAATCCCTTCATAATAATTCAAGTTACTTTGTGTTTGGTTTCTGTCATTTGTAACCAAATATCCCAGCTAATAAATATCAGATGCTGAAATAAAAAAAAAAAAAAAAAGAAACACCAGTGATGCACAAATCTTTTTGTGGTTAGAATGCAATGAAAATGTAACATAGTTTTACCATACATTGTCATTGATCTTAAGTAGCAATATTATAAGGTTTGATAAATTGATGGTATTTCCTTATAAATTTAATGTCAGTGAGTTAGAAATTAGGTTAGAGCTGATGACATTTTTATTGAAGGCAAAATAATAAACCAAGATAACATTTCTATTCTTTTATTTAGCAATTACATTTGTCATTAAATGGTATAGGGGGCTCTGAAACAGCACATTTATGCAAAGAAAAAGGAATGAACTAAATTCACTATTGACTATGAATCCTTACTAAAACAGAGTCAACTTGAAATCTAAACCATCTGCCTACGTAACACAGCTGGCCCTAAGTTCATTAAGTTGCATTTACTAACACATGGAACTGTATATTATACATCTGGGGAATGTTGCTATAAAAACAGGAAATTAAAAACTTTGGGCAATTAAACTATCCATACAATTAATGAATAATCCCAGATAACTGAGACCTTGTGGAAAGGAAAGGTAATAAGTTTTAATGATTCTCAAGTAAAAAAAAAAAAAAAAAAAAAAAACTTGGATTATAAGAAGTATTATCAGACTCCTAGAACTTTTAAGATCTATTTATTTCTTGTTTAGTATTTATTGCATACATGCAGCAAATGCATGCAAGATTTTAGTTCAATGTTTGTTTCCTCACACCTGTCATTAAACAAAACTGTATACTGTACTTTATTTAGATACTCACTTCAGAAGCAATGTACTTACTGTTCTGTCTCTCCCTTTGTTTTCCAAAACCAATTGCACTTCTAAACCATCACCAGTACAGGGAAACCATTTGGTTCATCCCCAGCACCAAAAGATAAAAAATGCTCAGGAGTTTGACACAGAACCACTTATGGAACCCAGGTCCCACTTTGGAAAAATTTATTCTCACTCGAGTAATATTATCTACAGGGTCTGCATGTGCTCCTTGTACATGATGTGTTTTTCCCTTATGTTTTTCTTCTTCTTTTTTAAAAATCTTTTCTCTGCTTTTCATATCTTCATGTTCACAGTTACAGATGTTTCCTTTTTCTTTCTTGTGATGTTTCTCCTAGTCATAGCTAATAATGAATTTCACTGATTTTTTTTTTTTTGTTCTTATAACATCTTTATTAAGTATATATATTGAAGCATTTAGAGGTAAGGAGGAATAATATCTCCAACTTACTTTCAAAAGAAAAATGTGCAAATGTAGATAAATGAGAGAGAAGGAGATGGAGGAAGGAGTGAACGATAAAATAAGTGGGACAACCTGTAAGCAATGGGTGGATCTAGATAAACACTATGAAAGTTCCATTTCTATTCTCATAGCTTCTTTCTGTTTGAAAATACAGTCAAAAAGTGACAAAAAAATATTGTGAAGAAAAATTCCCCCATCAGTGGAGACAGTCATTTATGTTTCACTGAAATCAGAAAGAAAGCTCAACTTCTTGAAATAAGTAGCCAGAGCACTCGTCTAGTCCTTCTCAGTCATCTTTCTGTGTTTGGGAGCTAAAATTCTGTTTCCATCTTTTTTCTTCTTTAAGTATATGGTGGGAAGCAAAAAGTAAAAATGGCACACTCCATCTAAGTTCAGTTTCACCACTTTAGGAACTGGAAGCAGTTGACAAACTTGAACACCCCATTTTCATAAAACAGAAATATGGTTATTTCCCAAAAATGGTCATAAATTACATCCTTCATGTCAGTCCCAACTAGTGGGAATTCATTTGAAAAATTACTTGCTAGTTCTCAAGCTTCTTGCACGTCCCACTTGACATTTTGGCATAGAAAAAATGGGGGTGGCTGGATTGTAAAATATTTCCCCAAGTTACAAAATAGTTTAAAGCTGATACCAGACCTAGAGTCTTATCTGCTGATTTCAAATAGTCATAAGCTATTCTGGAAGGCCCTGTGCATCTGCCCTATGTGCAATCTAAGTGGCTTCTTCTACTTCTGTTTTTTCCTGCTTTTTTTTTTTTTAATTTTTTAATTTTTTTACATTTACATAGGGTAATGATGTTTATTTTATTTTTCCCCTCCCCCCACCCCTCCCACCCCTCTTTTCCCTCTACACAGTCCTTCTTTCCTTCATTCTTGCCGCTCTCCTTAGCCTAACTCTAAACCTAACCCTAAACCTAATGCTAGCCCCTCCCACCCCCCATTATATGTCCTCATCCGCTTATCAGCGAGATCATTCGTCCTTTAGTTTTTTGAGATTGGCTTATCTCACTTAGCATGATATTCTCCAATTTTGACCATTTGCCTACAAATGCCATAATTTTATCATTCTTCATTGCGGAGTAATATTCCATTGTATAAATATGCCACAGTTTCTTTATCCATTCATCAACTGAAGGGCATCTAGGTTGGTTCCACAATCTGGCTATGGTGAATTGAGCAGCAATGAACATTGATGTGGCTGTATCTCTGTAGTATGCTGATTTTAAGTCCTTTGGGTATAGGCCAAGGAGTGGGATAGCTGGGTCAAATGGTGTTTCCATTCCAAGCTTTCTGAGGAATCTCCACACTGCTTTCCAGAGTGGCTGCACTAATTTGCAACCCCACCAGTAATGTATGAGTGTTCCTTTTTCACCACATCCTCGCCAACACCTATTGTTGCTTGTATTCTTGATAATCGCCATTCTAATTGGGGTGAGATGAAATCTTAGGGTAGTTTTGATTTGCATTTCCCTTATTACTAGGGATGTTGAACATTTTTTCATATATCTGTTGATTACTTGTACATCTTCTTCTGTGAAGTGTCCGTTCATTTCCTTAGCCCATTTGTTGATTGGATTATTTGTATTCTTCGTGTAGAGTTTTTTGAGTTCTTTATAGATTCTGGAAATTAGCGCTCTATCTGAGGTATGGTTGGCAAAGATATTCTCCCACTCTGTAGGCTCTCTCTTCACATTTCTGATAGTTTCCTTTGCTGAGAGAAAGCTTTTTAGTTTGAATCTATCCCAGTTGTTGATTCTTGCTTTTATTTCTTGTGCTATGGGAGTCCTGTTAAGGAAATCTGATCCTGAGCCAACAAGTTGAAGATTTGGACCTACTTTTTCTTCTATAAGATGCAGGGTCTCTGGTCTGATTCCGAGGTCCTTGATCCATTTTGAGTTGAGTTTTGTGTAGGGTGAGAGATAGGGGTTTAATTTCATTCTATTGCATATGGTTTTCCAGCTTTCCCAGCACCATTTGTTGAAGAGGCTATCTTTTCTCCATTGCATATTGTTGGAACCTTTGTCTAGTATGAGAAAATTGTATTTATTTGGGTTTGTGTCCATGTCCTCTATTCTGTACCATTGATCTACCTGTCTATTTTGGTACCAATACCATGCCGTTTTTGTTACTATTGCTTTGTAGTAGAGTTGAAGATCTGGTATTGCAATACCCCCTGCTTCGCTCTTGCTACTGAGGATTGCTTTAGCTATTCTAGGTTTTTTATTCTTCCAGATGAATTTCATAATTGCTTGCTCTATTTCTGCAAGGTACATCATTGGGATTTTAATTGGAATTGCATTGAATCTGTATAGCACTTTAGGTAGTATAGCCATTTTGACGATATTAATTCTGCCTATCCAGGAACATGGGAGATCTTTCCATCTTCTAAGGTTTTCTTGAATTTCTTTCTTTAGTGTTCTGTAGTTCTCATTGTAGAGGTCTTTCACCTCTTTTGTGAGATTGATTCCCAAGTATTTTATTTTTTTCGATGCTATTGTGAATGGGGTAGTTTTCCTAATTTCTCTTTCTGAAGATTCATCACTTATGTATAAAAATGCATTGGATTTATGAGCATTGATCTTGTAACCTGCTACTTTACTGAATTCACTTATGAGTTCTAAAAGTTTTCTGGTGGAATTTCCAGGTTCCTCTAAATATATAATCATGTCATCAGCGAACAGGGATAGTTTGAGTTCTTCTTTTCCTATTCGTATCCCTTTAATTTCTTTGGTTTGTCTGATTGCTCTGGCTAGAGTCTCAAGGACGATGTTGAATAGAAGCGGTGAAAGAGGGCATCCCTGCCTTGTTCCAGATTTTAGGGGGAACGCTTTCAGTTTTTCACCATTTAGAATGATATTAGCCATGGGCTTAGCGTAGATTGCCTTTATAATGTTTAGGAATGTTCCCACTACCCCAATTTTTTCTAGTGTTTTGAGCATGAAGCGATGCTGTATTTTATCGAATGCTTTTTCTGCATCTATTGAAATAATCATGTGATTCTTAACTTTAAGTCTGTTGATATGGTGAATGACATTTATTGATTTCCGAATGTTGAACCAACCTTGCATCCCTGGGATAAAACCCACTTGATCGTGGTGCACTATCTTTTTAATATATATTTGTATGCGATTTGCTAAAATTTTGTTGAGAATTTTTGCATCGATGTTCATTAAGGATATTGGTCTGAAATTTTCTTTCCTCGATGTGTCTCTGTCTGGTTTAGGTATCAGGGTGATATTGGCTTCATAGAACGAGTTTGGTAGGGTTCCCTCCTCTTCTATTTCATGGAATAGTTTGAGAAGTATTGGAATGAGCTCTTCTTTAAAGGTTTTGTAGAACTCGGCTGAGAACCCATCTGGTCCTGGACTTTTCTTTGTTGGTAGGCTTTTGATGACCTCTTCTATTTCATTGCTTGAAATTGGTTTATTTAAGTTGTGTATGTCCTCCTCGTTCAGTTTAGGTAGTTCATATGTCTCTAGAAATTTGTTGATGTCTTCGAGGTTTTCTGTTTTGTTGGAGTATAGATTTTCGAAATAGCTTCTAATTATGCTTTGTATTTCACTCGTGTCTGTTGTGATGTTTCCTTGTTCATTCCGAATTTTAGTAATTTGAGTTTTCTCCCTCTTTCTCTTTGTTAGTGTGGCTAAGGGTTTATCAATTTTATTTATTTTTTCAAAGAACCAACTATTTTGTTAATTTTTCCAATTGTTTCTTTTGTTTCGATTTTGTTGATTTCGGCTCTGATTTTAACTATTTCCTGTCTTCTACTACTTTTGGTATTGGTCTGCTCTTCTTTTTCTAGTGCTTTGAGCTGTAGTGTTAAGTCGTTTATTTGTTGATTTCTACTTCTTTTTTTGAATGCACCCCATGAAATAAATCTTCCTCTAAGTACTGCTTTCATAGTGTCCCAGAGATTTTGATATGATGTGTTTTTGTTCTCGTTTACTTCTAAGAATTTTTTTATTTCCCTCCTGATGTCTTCTGTTATCCATTCATCATATAATAGTGTATTATTTAGTCTCCAGGTATTGGAGAAGTTTCTGTTTTTTATTCTGTCATTTATTTCTAATTTCAATCCATTATGATCTGATAGAGTACAAGGTAGTATCTCTATCTTCTTGTATTTGCTAACAGTAGCTTTGTGGCATAAAATATGGTCTATTTTAGAGAAGGATCCATGTGCTGCTGAGAAGAAAGTGTATTCGTTCTTTGTTGGATGGTATATTCTATATATGTCTGTTAAGTCTAAATTGCTGATTGTGTTGTTGAGATCTATAGTTTCTTTATTCAATTTTTGTTTGGACGATCTATCCAGTGGTGAGAGAGGTGTGTTAAAATCGCCTAGTATTATTGTGTTGTGGTCTATTTGAATTCTGTAATTGAGAAGGATTTGTTTGACGTATGTGGATGAGCCAATGTTCGGGGCATAGATATTTATGATTGTTATGTCTGGCTGATTTATGCTTCCCTTAAGCAGCATGTAATGTCCTTCTTTATCCCTTCTGATTAGTTTTGGTTTGAAGTCCACATTATCTGAGATGAGGATGGATACTCCAGCTTTTTTGCTGTGTCCGTGTGCATGGTATGTTTTTCCCCATCCTTTCACCTTTAGTCTATGGGTGTCTCTTTCTATGAGGTGAGTCTCTTGCAGGCAGCATATTGTTGGATTTTTCTTTTTAATCCAATCTGCCAGTCTGTGTCTTTTGATTGATGAATTCAGGCCATTAACATTCAGGGTTATTATTGTGATATGATTTGTATTCCCAGTCAATTGACTCATATTTGTTTTTGACATGATTTGGTTTCTCTTTTATTTGGCTATTCCTTTAGGCTAGCGCCTCCTGTTGCTGATTTGCATCGTTGTTTTTCATCTCTTCCTCATGCAATATTTTGCTGAGAATGTTCTGTAATGCTGGCTTTCTTTTTGTAAGTTCCTTTAGCTTTTGTTTATCATGGAAGGATCTTATTTCATCGTCAAATTTGAAGGTAAGTTTTGCTGGGTATAAGATTCTTGGTTGGCATCCATTTTCTTTCAGGGCTTGGTATATGTTGTTCCAGGCCCTTCTAGCTTTTAGGGTCTGGATTGAAAAATCTGCTGATATTCTTATTGGTTTCCCTCTGAATGTAATTTGATTCTTTTCTCTCGCGGCCTTTAAAATTCTGTCTTTATTTTGTATGTTAGGTATTTTCATAATAATGTGCCTTGGTGTGGGTCTGTTGTAATTTTGTATGTTTGGAGTTCTATAAGTCTCTTGTACTTGGTTTTCCATTTCATTCTTCAGATTTGGGAAATTTTCTGTTATTATTTCATTGAATAGATTGTTCATTCCTTTGGTTTGTTTCTCTAAGCCTTCCTCAATCCCAATAATTCTTAAATTTGGCCTTTTCATGATATCCCATAATTCTTGTAGATTCTGTTCATGATTTCTCACCATCTTTTCTGTTTGGTCAACTTTGCTTTCAAGATTAAATAATTTGTCTTCAATGTCTGAGGTTCTGTCTTCCAGGTGTTCTATCCTATTGGTTATGCTTTCTATGGAGTTTTTAACTTGGTTTATTGTTTCCTTCATTTCAAGGATTTCAGTTTGGTTTTTTTTCAGTATCTCTAACTCTTTATTGAAATGATCTCTTGCTTCCCGTATTTGGTCTTTTAACTGTTGATTGGTGCGATCATTTAATGCCTGCATTTGCTCTTTCATCTCCTCCTTCAATGCCTGCATTTGCTCTTTCATCTCCTCATTAGCTTCCCTGATCGTTTTAATTACGTACATTCTGAACTCCCTTTCTGACATTTCTTCTGCTGTGCTGTCATTGGGTTTTATTGATGTAGTATCTAGGTTTGTTTGGGACATTTTCTTCCCTTGTTTTCTCATATTGGTCAGTTGTCAGTGGGACCCTGAGATATTGCAGTTTTCCGCTACTGGCTTATAATGTCCCGGTAGATTTCCAGTGTATCACTTCCCAGCCTTCAGTAGCCTGATGTCTTGGAGGAATCTGATAAAGCAGGTCATCCGAAGAAAACTGCCCCTAGCCCCCTACTGGTTCCACGGTTTGGAACTGGCTCTGTGCGGAAATGCTCTCACTGTGGGCCTGCGCCGTGCAGCTGGCCGTGTGGGAGGAGCCCACTGCCGGAGTGTGGAAGGCTACCTTGGGAAGACTCTAGCTGCCCTGCCCGGCTCCAATAAGCCACCTCTATCTGTGCCTGCCACCCGGGCCGAGCTTTACCCAGTGGGCAGACTCACCCGTGGCTCTATTTCAGTCCGAGTCTCTCAATGCCTCCCCTTCTTAACTCCAGGGTTCTGGAGCGACTGGGGGTGCAGTCTCCCTCTAGGCCGCCATCTTGGATTGCTCTGTGAAGAGAGCCTGCAGCCGGAGTGGGCAGAGCCGCCTGAAGAGGTCTCTGGCTGCCCTGCCCTAATCCCAGAGGCTGTTTGCGGATCACGGCTCTCCGCTGGTTCGTTGCCGGAGTACGCTGCGCTGCAGGGGCTCCGGGACTCGGAGCTTGTTCTGGTCAGAAAGGCTCTCACTAGCGGGCCAGTTCCGTTCCGAGAACCTGGAGAAGCTGGCTGTGTGGGCGGGGCCCACCGCCGGAGTGCCTGATTTTTCTTAATCTGTTTAAAGGGAAGGCTTGTAATTTCTTCTGGCACTCACCATGATTTCTATAACAATTACTATTCACTGAACAAAACTGTTTAACTTTGACTACATACTGGTTATCAGAGTTAGAAGTTATTAAAAGTTTTGTAGAGAGTTAGTACGAGGCATAGGATGATGAGGCTTTCCTCCAGAGAGGGTGTTATGGGTTGAACTTTGTCCACTAGAATTTCATATGCTGAAATTCTAATGCCTAATAGCTCAGAATGTAAACATTTATAAACAGGGTCATTGCAAATATAATTAGTTAAGATGAGGTCATGCAGGAGTAGGTTTGGCCCTAATTTAATATAACTGGTGTCCTTACAAAAAAGAAAACTGGGCAGACATACACATAAGGAGAATGTCATGTGCTGGACATACATGGAGTTTTGCTGGCCATATTCAAGAAGTAGCAGAAGCTAGGAGAGAGGCCTGTAACAGATCATTCCCTTGTTTTCAAAGAGAGCATGTCCTTGCTAAACCTTGATCATGGATTTCAAGTTTCCAGAATTGTAAAACAAGAACTTTCTGTTGTTTAAGTCTCTAAGTCTGTGGACTTTGCTATGGCAGCCCCAAGGAACTAGTAGAGAGGGTTTGCATTTGCTTCCTTCTGGGCAGGGATGGAAAATCCCATGCCTTTGGTAAGCAAGTATAGCCTGTCCTTAGAAGTGAATCTGCTTCTGGTCATTTACTCTCTCTTGCTTTCTTCAAAAAACCAGCAGACAGAGACAGTTATTGGTAGAGTAATCAAAAACAATAGAATTCAAGGGCAAAAGAACACGTCTTTGGAAAGACTCTTTATCTCTAAATTTGGCATTGATCTTACATGTTTTGTCACATTTTACATATCTGTGTTTGCAATCTCAGGATATTAGCCAGTGTCTCTTACCACACACTACTCAATCCGAATTGAAATGTGTTTTCATGAGGACACTGGGATACATTTATAGTTTAATGAGCCAACTAGCCCAGTTTCCTAAAGGTAGGTCAAATGAAACAGGGGTTCGGTATACTTTTTCCAGTCAATTAAGTATGTTTAAAAATAACTCTTGAGTTAAACAGCTAAATGTTAAATTTTATTGAGTCAGTGGATGTGCTTAAAAGCAATTTGATAAAGGAAACAAAGTCTTAACTATAATGAATGAATTTGTTGATTGAAACTTAACTTATATTTTTAATTAACTAAATTTTGGATTTTATCCAGGCTTGAGCAGAATGTATTTTAAAATTTTTCTGGCTTTCCCTAGCCATTCAGCTGGTGTCTATGATGCTTTTTTTTTCTACCTTTTATGCATCTCCCATAGCCAATCATAAAGATCTATTTGCATAATTCTTGAACTAAAAGGAGAAATAATAGCAGTAACTTAAATCTGATACTGATTTGTACTACAAAGCATTATGTACTTTATATAGCAGAAGTTCCCTTAAACCACCTTCATGTATACAATCCACTAGAGGAAGACCACTTTCATTTTTTCCATGGTAGGCCAAGGGCCAGTGGCTACAAGGTCACCTCCAGCAATCTGCTTATCTTTGTGTTAAAAAATGAAGCAATTTCTATGGAGTTGTGTTTGCCCTCAAAAGCATTTGAGTAAAGAACGCTTGTTCTTGTCATTGTATAATTTAAGTAAATATTATAAAAGCCAGAGATATAGGTATGCAAAATAAGAGAATTGTACTTATAAAAACTAGTACCAATACTTGAAAAACCCAAAAGAGGAAAATCAAATAAAAAATTAATTTCAAATTTGTTGCAGGGAAGACATCATTTTTAAAAATCGGGAAACATACATGAAAAAATTCTACACAGGCTGCTTTCCAAATGTGTTTTAATTATTGACTTATTTTAAAGGCACAAATGAGATATCATAAACAATATAATTTATATATGGTTTGTGAAGGAAATAAAACTTATCTTCAATTAACAAAGTAACACATGATAGACACAATAATGTCCCTCTTCACCTCCATCCCTAAAAATGTCCACATCATTATGCTCAGAACTGATGAATATGTCACTTCACATGGCAAAAGGAACCTTCCAGATGTGATTACATTCAAGATCTTGAGATGGGGAGAATATCCAGGATTATCCTGTGGACCCATTTTAATCCCAAGGGTCCTTGAAATTGAGAGGTAAAAGGAGAGTCAAAGTCAGAGGAAATATGATGATGGAAGTGAGTTCAGAAAAGTGATCTAATTGCTGTCTTTGAAGATTCCATGAGCTTTGGGATGTGGGTGGCCTCTAAAAGCTGGAAAGGCAAGGAGACAAATTATTCCCTAAAAACTCCAAAAGGAAAGCACCTCTGCCAACACCTTGAATTTAACCCAGTGAAACCCATCTTGTACTTCTCACTCCCAGAATAGTAAGATAATTTGTACTGTTAAAACCACCATGTTTGTGGTAATTTGTTACCATAGCAATAGGAAACTAATACACATATTTAAGGGAAAAAAAAAAAAAAACACTTTGTCTAGCCACATATTAATAGCGCAGGATATCCATACATTTATGTGTTTAAAATGAAAAATAGTAGTATACATGTATCATTTTGAAAATGATTTTCTGTTTATCTGACTTTTTAATTAATTGATCAACTACAGACTCCAGCTACTTTAAACAAGAAGGCCACTACACTGTAGTATTCATCCATAGGAGTTTTATGACATCCATTTCACAGTCACATTCAAAATTTTAGTTTGTCTCTGTCTTTGGCTTTATGATTCCGATGGAGAAATCATTTTTCTTCTATGTAATTTTCACTTATGAAAGTTCTGGATATATAAAGGATTTTAAACTCCAAAAACTCTACTATTTTAAAGTTTTCTAGTTTATTTTCTCTCACCTGATTAATTTGTAGCTAAAATCCTGGATATAACTGTGGTTTAACTCTGAGTTAACTTGAAATTAATATTGTTCTGCTTTATAGTTTGGGCTGCCCCTAACCAGGCACTTGAGACTCAAATATTTGAAGAACACTGAAGTCAAGAGACCAGTATTCTAAAACTGATTTACACTAACTAGTTGGAATTTCTTTGATGAATCATTTAATCTCTCTGGGTCTTAGTTTTCTCATTTATAAATCATGACATTGGAGTTGATAATCTTTAAGGTTCCTTTTTGCTCTATAATTCTTTGATTCCATAATTCAAATATCAGGAGCATTCAGTTCTAAGGAATGTTAAATTTCTCTTCAGTGCAGGAAGAAAGACATTATGACTAGGTAGTATGTATAATGTACAAAGCTGCTCTCCCCTCCCCTTTCCACTGCAGCCATTTTCCCGCCTCCCAACTACTGTCAGTCTGTGAACATCCTAGCTAGCTATTGGTTCATCAGTCAGCTTGCAAATATCCTTCTCCGTTATTGGTCCCCTGTTAGCCCAGCAGAATTCAACTGCTTCAGGGTAACTACCCCACCATATTTTCTCTTGCTTTTTCTCTCCTACTCACTTGCTTTCTTTTTCCTCCTCACTTTCCACTGTCTCTAGTGCACGCCCTTTCTCTTTCCCTTTCTTTTCCTCTCATTTTCTCTCTGACCCTGCAGGGAGACACTTTGTTTGCTTAATAAATTCCCTTATGTGATTTCTCGTGTCCGGAGTGGTTTTCGTGGGATTTCTTACAGTATGTATGTTCTTGTATACTCCCATGAGTATCTTCTTCAGGGAGTTGATAGTGTCTAAGTCCTATAATTCATTATACAACTCTAAAAGCCAAAATTAGATACAAATCATATTTTGTTGTGAATGCTTTTGTCTCAGTTATGGATCCATCAATGCATTCTGCTAGAAACAGTGAGTTTCCATGCTGTTACAGACAGGGGGAAGAATGCTAGGGAGAACTCTAGCATCTCATGTTTTAGGAGGAATCAAACTTGAAGGCAGATCAGTGCTAACACCATCTTTAAATACTGTGACAGAGGTGAAAACAAAATGCAGAGTAGACACAAGAGAAGAAGTGATTAACCTCGATGTAGTGATGACTAAGTCTTTTGAGCACTGATGACCTGTGAGATGCATACTGAAGGTTCTCAAGAGGAAGCTCGCAGATACAGGAGCATTTCAAGTAGAGGGAATAGCCTGTTCCAAATTCAGAGATGTGAAACACCCATGTTTAGGACAGATAAATTCTTCATGTTTAAACACAGAATGAGTGGGATAAAGAACTGAGAAATTACAGGTGACCTTCCATATCCATGAGGTCTGCATCCAAAGATTTACCCAACTGTTCATTCAATTGACATGGATCAAAAAATTCATACTTTTTAATATTTTGAGAATGTTCTATATATTTTCAGTACAGACATTTCCCCTTGCTATTATTCAATATAATATAATACCTATTTACATAACATTTGTATTGCACTAGGTATTAGAAGTAATCAAGAGATGATTTAAAATATACATGAAGATCTTGAGCATTCACTTATTTTGGTATCTGTGGATTCCTGGAGTCAGTTCCTGTGTATACTGAGGGATGACTGTACATGGAAGAAAAAGTTTGTCAAGCTAGAGGTAACAAGAAATCCACAGAAGTTTCTATTTGGTGAAATGACATTATCAGATGCTATTTTTAAAGTTAACCCTGACAGGTATTGGGAGGATACAGACTGAGTAGGTAAGGCTTGGTGGAAGGAAAAGAGGAAAGAAACTTCAAGGGGTAGTGAACACTGAATTAAAGCAGTGGTGTTTGGCAGCCGTTTTAGAAAAAGAATCCATTGGCTTTTATAACTGAGTAACCTTCTCAAAGCACCACCCTCTACCCCAGGAGGGGCTGCCAGGGCACAGATTGAGTCTTGGCTTGTTCTCCAGAGCAATGAGGAATATTTTACAATATAGAGCTTCCGATCATCACCACTAGTAGCACAAAAAAAAAAAAAAAAAAAAAAAAAAAAAAAAAAAAAAAAATCACATTTTAAAAACACATTTAAACAGAATTTACAAGGATTCAACGGATTATAAAACGGTTTCTTATCCCCTCTCATGGCTATGAATACATTGCAAAATCTAGGACAGTTAAATACTGTATTTAAATTCAGATGTGATATACACATATGTTACTTATTCTTTTTATAAAGATCTGCCCTAGTGAAATTTAATTAGCCTTGGCAAGTTTATGTACTGTGTGTGTTGGAAGGGTAGTTTCAACTAAGTTGGTTGTTTTAACCTGAAAAAATTCTCCAATCTTATGAATACACAGGTGTACCAGAATTATACATCACTAAAAGTGATAGAAAATCCAAATAACAACGACTACTAAAGTTAGAAGTTTATCTCCTAGATAAGTAAATATGATAATGTGGCATAGAACTGAGAATCAGGAGAACAGCTTCATGAAATCATTGTCACCAGAAAGTAAGGTTCCTTCTATCTTAATAATTGCTCTGCTGTTCCCACCTCATGATCCAAGATGGTGATGAGAAGACCAAACATTATTTCCTTATATGCCAGTGAGAAGGAAGAGGAATGCAGACAGTCGCACCTCTTTAAGCATTTCTCAGAATTCAGACAAGACACTTCTGCGTGCATACAATTAGAATATATTCACATGGCAGCATGGGATGGAAAATAGAATCATTTTTTTTCTGGGTGGCATTTTTCTGACTAATAATTGGGAAGTCTATAACTAAGGAAGAAGAGCCAAATATACACTAAAAGATACCTAGACTAGCAGTCTTTCCTAGAAGGAGGAACTAGACGAAGGGTGGTGGTGATGGTAGTGGCATCTAGTAGTCTCAATGACCATTTAGTGACCAGTTCCACAATTCAAAACCATTCCTTGTAGTTTGAGTAGACTGCCTAGGAAATAAATGGAATAGTTGATTATGCAAGTTTCTCCTCATTCCATGCTCTATTAATTAATCCCCAGAGGTGGAAAAACACAAAAACTTAATACATTGATCTAGAATTCTGGGTTAAAAAGTACTCAGGTTTGACTGGTCAGGAATCTTTTCCAGATCACATGAGCACTCATGCCTGGGGTTTTGCCTGTCAGAAAAGATGTTAGTAACTCATATGAGGAAATGGGGAGACTGGTTAATGGAGATGCCTTTGGAGTATCAGGGCCTCATGGTGTCCTTTCAGTAGTTTCACATGGTGATGAGATGGAGACTCTTACTCTGCTTAAACACAGTTTGTGTGTGACTAACCTAAGTATTAGGTAGGCCATTAGTAGACATGTAAAATTGGCACGAAAAGTAAGACATTGAAACAAAAATGATAGGTATGGAAGTTTGTGTCCAAGATGGTGGCCATTAAATGCATTCCCCTCTTATGGTTACTTCACTTCCACAAGGAAAGGTGGAATATAGTCTTCCCTTTCTTCTTGAAATGGGGCTGACCTTAGGGACTTCTTTGAGCAACAAGTGTGAAGTCTTTCTACTTCTTCCGGGGTCTCTAGGAAAGCTTGCTTTTAGAACATTCACTTGGGATAATTAACCAACCTGTAAGAAGTGTGACTATCCTATAACCACCATGCTATGAGAAGCCTCAGCCAGGTAGAGAGGATCTTAAGGAACAGACTAAGTATGGAAAGTGAGAGTCCATACACAGGAAGAAGTCATCTTGTAAATGGATTCTCTGGACCATCATTTCTAGCCGTGTCCACAGAGGCCAAGATGAACCAACCAGTCAAGTCCTTCTCAAATTCCTGCCCCAGAAAATTGTGAACAAAATAAAATAGGTATTTTAATTCCTAAGGTAACAAGAAAGATAGTTTAAGAAGAAAACACAAAACAGAAAATGTAGACGTAGATAAGCAAGAGGTAAGTTGGGATTGAAGGAATGATTGGAAAACCTATGAAGATGTTACCATGAAGATGAACTTCAATAAATGAAAAGGCTAGGTAATAGGAAGCCAATTTCATAAAGTAAAATTAGACAAACTATCTATGAGAAAAGTATGTTTACATAAATATAGACATTTCCAAAAGGAAAATAATGACCCTACAAAAAGGGAGAAATAGATGGCACTGCAATGCTCACTGCAGAAAAGAAACAACCAGAGTAAATAATATTAAATAAACTTGGGGAAAAAAAATCTCACTGATACCGACTTTCTTACTTATTGAGCATTTTTGTCTTAGAAGGACAGTTTGATGACCCTTCCCATTATGAAGACATATTGGAAGCTCTGGTTCGCATTGTCAATATGAAGCCATATGTTTAAGCAGACAAATATAGTCAGAAAATATGGAAAAAACAAGTACGGAAGCTAAAATCTGAAAAATGAAACCATGCAAATAGAAGACCATGCCTTCTGGGAAGTTTGTTGCCAGTTGATGAAGTTGCAACACTGGATACACCTAAGGAAGTTACTTATCTTTGGAAGAAAGACGGTTACTACTATTTTGAAAAAAAAAAAAAAAAGGAGGGGGGAGCATACACAAGATACACAGAAGTGCATACTTGCTTCTTGTATTCTTGAACAGTTTTAAAAGTCCAAAGATATTTGTTATCCACAATAAAATTTATCATAAATCTTATGACATTATCAAGAAAGCAAGAGCTCCCCAGACCTTTGCCTGTAAGAAAATATGCCTTCATATTTTTAAAACAAATTGGATTTTCATCTTCATAATTAAATTTTTTGAAAGTGGGGGTCTTACCATATTATATTGTAGTGTGGTGGTGCAGAAAAGATTTTTTTTAAACTTCAAGAATAACATCAGAAGCAAAGAGTAAAAGGAGACCCCATCACTGCTGCTCCTGTTCATCCCACAGTTTGAGCCAGTTTCTTGCAGTTAACCATCTCTTTTCTTTCCTCTGGGTCAGTCTCATCTGTTTACAAACTCTTTACTCTGCTTCCTCCCTTTACTCTACCCATTGCCAATTGTCCTTTTACCTGTTTTACACTTGCAAAGATCTGCTAATGGTTGACAACAAAAGGACTGCTAATCGCACCAATTAAGAGGTGTGAACGTCACCATTACCTACCAGCTCTGTTACTGAACATGTTAATTAGTAATTGTACAGGTGCAGCCTTTTAAGTTCAGGAGGTTAACACTGAAGCACAGCTTTGTTTTGGCTGTTTGTTTAAATATTGAAAAATCATGGGTAAAGGGCTGGTCTATGTTGAAGAATGAACAGATGTCATTGCTGTACTTTCTCAAATGGAAATTTCTTAGACTGACTTAAAAGAATAAAACTGACCTTCCAAGAAAGGATTCTCTGTGGTCAATCTATCAAAGAGCAGGTAGTTCTTGTTCTCTTGCCTTGAGGGGAAAAGCAGGAAATGTCTTTCACATCACAGGACTATGTAGTACTCTACTGGAGGGTCACTTGAGGGCATTCCATACAGTTCATTGGAAGAAAATCCTCTATAGGGTGTTTTTTTGTCTTTTGTTTTTTGGTAAGCTCAAAGTTTCTTTATTAATCTTCTATGAATACTTGAGTCAGTGTTATAGTCCTTCAGTCTTCCTTTCACAACATTTTGACTAATAATAGACTAGGATGAGTGAACCTGTTTTAGAATCACATACCCTCAATTGGAACCTCAAGAGACCGGCTTCTAATTAGGGAAAGTAACAGAAACCCATTTTACAGAAGGGACAACAGAGGTACAAGACCTTGCATGATTTGTCCAAAACCATTAAGCCAAGATTAACCTTGTTTTGCAAAGTGAGCTGGATTTTGGGCAAAGCTAACCTTCAATTGTTCCCTAGCAGAATGAGTAATCACTACGAGGAGCTGGTAATTTTTAGCTTGTCCTCAGACCTACGGAAATATCTTTGCTCTTTCCATGCATCTGTAAGAGCAACTGTTGTTTTCAGTCATTCAAGGGGAAAGTGTGCGGTAAGTGCCTCTTCTATTTTTGTGGTAGACTCCACAACAAATAAAGAAAGTCTCTCTGGGAAGCCTGAGGGTGGCTTTTTGGAATGTAAACTGCAAGATTTTGAGAACGGTTGTGCAATAGTAAAACCAATTGACGAATTTGAGACCAGTGACTTGTGATCACTTTGACCTGTATTCATGATGTGCCTCATTATTATGTACCTTGTGGCAAGGGGTAAAGTGGAGGTACTATAGTGGTAGAATGCCTAGGAGTACCTGCTGCTCTTATGCATAGAGGAAAAATCCAACCTTTGACCCATAGACCTAATGTACAGATTCTCAGCATGCATTTTACACATTGCAAATGCTTAGGAAATGGTAACCATTATTGTTAGCAGCTTACTAGTCTCTGAGGACATGTGAATCATATTAAAACCATAAAAACACTAACATTTACATTTGACTGTAGTCTTTTTTCTTTCACAAAAAGCTGAGAACTCTACTACCCTCTATTTGGCATTTAAGAATGTATTTTTAGGTTTGGTTGATGTTTTGTAAAAATGTGCAATGTTCAGTATAGACAACTAAAAACATATGTAAACAAATGTGGGCATATATGTATATGTAGACATATATGTCTTTTAAAAAAACTGGATAATCCTCAAGAATATGACTGCTATCAGTATTTTTCTATATAATTTCAAGGACTATATATATATATATGCATAAATATTTTAAAAATCAAAATGGCAATTCATTATGCAAGTTAGTTTGGAAACTGCGTTTTACAATTATTATTATATTCAAAACTTTTTTCTTTAAAATTACTAATTACTTCCATCATGGTTTTTGTTAGCCAAATAATATTTCTTTCCATAATTTAAAAAATTTCCTATTTTCATATATATTGGTTATTTCTAGTTATTCATAATTATTTAAAAAATACTAAGATGCATATCTTTGTAGCCAAGTCTCTTTAGATAAATTCTTAGAAACAATTTTTGGGTGAATGAATAATGTTCTGGTATTAGTGTCTATTATTACTTAACAAATGATCTTAAATTTAACAGCTTAAAATAACATACTTTTATTATCTCAGTTTCTGTGAGTCAGGAGTTCAGGCACAGTAGATTTGGTTCCTTTTCAAGGGAGCAATCTAAGTGTCCATTGTCTACTGGGATTGTAGTCTCATCTGAGGTTGTACTAGAAAGAATCCACTTTAAAACTCACTCGTGTCATTGGTTGAATTCATTTCTTTGCTGTTGTAGGACTTCAAGTTTCATTTTCTTATGATAGGTAGGTTCAGGAGCGCCTTCAACTCTGAGAGATAGCCTGGAAGTTAATTGTCACATTGACCTTCTAACATAGTCAGTCCAAAAGTGGCAGCTTGCTTCTATAAAACCAGCAAGGGAAGAGAAACATACTCCAGAAGATGTTTCCTCTCTTTTGTTGTTCTCATTTTATTGACACAAGTTACAGGTCCAGTAATACTCCATGGAAGGGCATGGCACAACGGCATGAACCCTGGGGTATGGGGTTATGGAGGCCACTCTGAGAATCTATCCACTACAATACATTTTAAAACTATGATAAATACAACCAAACTGAAAATACATCTCTATTAGCCCAGAATTTTTGTGACCTTGTTTTAATTAACCTTGGTCAATTTGTGTATCATCATTTAAAAATTAAACTGCCAATTTGATAGGAAGAAAGTGACACGATTTAATGTGTTTGTATATTAATGAACCTAAATATATTTTCTTTTGTTCTTTAGTCATTTGCATATTTCTATTTTGCAAATTGCCTTTCATGTCTTTTGGGTAGGCGATTAATGCTTTTTGTTGTTGTTATACTAGTTGCAAGTATTTCTTCCCTATTTTTCTGCTGATTGTTTTCTTGTGGATTATTTCAGCATATGTCATATTTTACTTTTTTATTTTAGTCAAATCAGACATTTTCTATCTTATTGGTATTCTCTTTACCACAATATAGAACAAGTGTTTTCCTTCTCTGGGATTATGTAAATATTCTAAAGCATTTTATAAAAACACTTATAACAACTTTCTGGCTTATTTTTGCATTTACATTTAATGTATATGATAATGTATGTGGTATATAACATAAAACAGATATTTCTTTTTATTATTTTCACCATAAATGGTTGGTAAATTTCTGGGAACTCATTAAGACTAAAAAGTCTAAAGGAACAGAACCAATGGATTGAGATTTGTAGAAATTTTAGCATCATAGAGGGTGGTTAGAACAGATTTATTTGGGAAATGGGACCTTAAGTTATTCCTCATGGTAGCTGTTGGCTGTGTCTATTTGTTAAGGCCCCTCTGTTATGCCTTCAGTTTATTTTTTGTCTGTGAATGTAGCAAAGAATTACTGCAATAAATCCTGGGGTAGTGACTATGAGGTCAATCAAACCAAGTATGTTTGACCTTCTACCGGTCCCCTTTGCTTGTGTAGTAGAATCTGCTAGCTATTCAACAAATTGCATTTTTCTCTCTTCCTCTTAATAATAAAAACTTCTTAAGTCATACATAGTAGGGCTTGTGGATATCCATTTACAGTTTATACTTCCCAACCTCCCTTGCAATCAGTCATGGCTATCTGATAAGGCACAAGGGATATATGCAATTTCTTGATGGTATGCATAAAGAGGCTTTCTCTGGACTCCCCCCCCATCTTTTGTTCTGGAACATGCATGTGTAGGATATACAGCTTTGATCATGAAAGCGAAATGAACCATATAGGGCTGTGGTCCTAAGAGCATGGTCTCTAAACCATGAGCATCAACGTCACATGAAAACTTGTTAGAAATGTAATTTCTAGGGCCCCACCATGTACTTACTGAAGCAGAAACTCTAGAGTGGGCTCACTCAGAAAGCCACTCAAGGTGAGTCTGATGTCCAAAAGCAGAGACCTACAAACTATAGCTATGGGCCAAAACCGTTGGGTGGCCCAAGTAGTTTTCCCATTTTTAGAGTTGCAACAACAAAATGATAAAACCAAAGAAGAATACTGAATCAAGATTATATGTGTCCTACAAAGATGAAAGTATTTATCTGAAGGTCCTTAACAATAAAAGTATGTCAACCTCTGCATCGAAGTTTGATGCCTACTCCCTTAGAGAACATTGAGATAGAAGAAACTGAGATCCCTGAATAACTTTGTGGAGCAGACCTGTTCTGTCAGTTTGATCTGCTTGCTGTAGGACTGCTTAAGCCAGGAACAAAATCCTTCTATCCTATTTAAAATCTCCATCATTGAGTCTCTTTTTTATAACAGCTAAGCCCACAATGTAACCAATGTAACAGGTCAAAAGGAGCTTCTATGAGATCTTACTTCCAATACCCTGTCAGCAGCAGTCTGTGGTTTGCCTTTTATCTCCAAATTCGCAGCTCTGTTGAGGAAGTCTCTTTAAAGATACAGATGTTTGTTTGATTCACCAAATAGTCTTCTATGCATTTTGAGTACCAGAAACTTTGGAAAAATTTATTGGAACTTCAAGGTTAAGTTCAATCTAATTACACTTTCCCATCAAAAGTATTTCCTTAAATGCATTTTTTCAGTAATCTTGTGTTTAAATATCCTTATTCTGAAATATTGAATTGGAATGCTTCGTGTACCATCACTGAACAACCATTATGACCCCGCCTATTGTAACTGATGCAAACAGATTGATCTTTGTGTGGAAAGGTACATTGAGTGACATCAGTTCTTAACAAATAGGACTTGATGGTAATGTCTGCAGCTGTTGGCATTGCAATTTCCTTTTAAGAGGGTAGTTACAATTTAGGCCAGAGGCATAAGACTCTGCAATTAGGGAAGCGATTAAAAAGGCTTAAATGACCTTGTAAGGAGTAAGGTCTGTATTTCCAGCTATTTATGCTCCCCATACCAAGGAAATCATTCTGTGTATAACAAGAAATGGATGCAATGGAGACTCAGCCCCAGGAAGGAGTTCAGGTGGGGAAGGAAGAGAAAAGGTAGATCTGAACTTTGTTCGTTGGCAAATACAGTTCTTTTCTAGGTCTTTGGGGAATGTATAAATCAAACAGCAAGCAAGCGGGTAAAACTTGGTTTTCAATGGGAGTAATGTATCCCAGATAGGGCACCTACATAGCAAAGCTCGGGTTTGGGGCAGCGGGTGGGTGGGCGGTCCTGCCAGAAGAAGCGGGTGGGGGCCACAGAGTGATGCACTGTCTCGGTCGCACACCATAAGCCTAGTTGTGGACCACAGGCTCGCTCGTGTCATTTTGTGTGCAGTAATGAAGCCTGACGAGAGGTCTCCTGCTTGCCGATAGCCGGCTGTTGTCCTAAAAATGCAAACCATCGCCTCGGGCCATGGAATCGGGAACAGGCAGAGGACAGAGGCTCCGGCTGAGCGCCCCACTGCTCACCCTCCCTTCAGCATTGGCAACTTGGATGTAGAAAGCTGGTCTTTACCCTTGTACATAAGGACACAGAAGAAAGGGATTTTTTTTTTTTTTTCTTTTTTAAGATGTCCCAGAGGTCGATGGTTTTAATTCTGACTTTTTGCGGAGATGGGGGAGGAGGGATGGCTACCGCCAATCCTCAAGCCCCCTGTGTTTTCTCATGCAAATATGCCTTTTGAGCTTGAAAGCCACCTTTTTTGGCTCCTCCCCCAAGCCCTCCACAAACCCCTCCCCGCCCCCTGCCCCATTCTCTTGGTTCTTTCGGTAGAGTAGGCGAGTCGATTTCAGCCACCCTTGGCTAGGCTTTTTTAACAATGGATCATTAATATTCGGTGGCTCAAGCGTGCCAGGAGAGCGCAAGGGTTCTCAGCTCCCGGCCCTGGGCACCAAAGACCCCTCGGGCTACTTAGAAGTCCCTGGCCCTGGAAGCAGCCCTCCGCCAGCGTGTGCGCGGTGCGGCGCTGCTTCATGAGGTTTGCCCCAAGATCCTAAGAAAACATAAAGACAGGCCTAGTCTTGTGTAGATCCTCCTGGGCCTGAGTCATCTATGCAAAAATAATTGTTCCTTTTTGCAGTGTTTGTTGTCTGTTTTTGTTTTGAAATAGCCTTTATGCTTCCCAAGCATAAAGCATGCTGGTCCTAAAACTGCAAAGACTTCTTTGACTCTTGAAGACAAGCATTTTTGAGTTAAAACCCATTCCCTCCTTCCCTGGGAGGGTGTTAGCAGCTGCAGTTCACATTTTGGAAACCCACCTCTTCCCTCATGTTAACCCTCTTGGAGGCAAACCCCTGAAGTGGAGGGGGGAAAACGCAATCCTTGTGTTTTTAGGCATCTATTATTTCTGTGGAATTCTTGACAGACAACAAAGAATTAAAAAAAAAAAAAATACAACTGTGGATTTTCTGCTGTCAAGGAAACAAGCTGTTCTCCCCATTTAAGGCTCCCTCGGTAAGCTTGGTGAAAACTTTATTAACAATTGATGAATACATTCAGTGTCTCACAGAATTTACCTGGAATCGTTTCTAGAACCACAATGTGCCATGGGGCAAGCTTGATAAGTCTTTGATTATGATTCAAGTCTGTGCAGAATGTCCCTGGTTTTCTGGAAAGCCTGAGGAGAGGAGCTGAGCCCCGCAGGTTTCCACCCTGAGGATGCTTTACAAATCTGGAAGAAGGTGAACAGGCTACCACTGTGGCAGTGACAAGGGGAAGTTCTTTGACCTCACACATTTCAAGATCCATGACCCACACCCCTATAACCAAAGACAAACTGACAAGGAAAAAAGCATAACAAATGTATGTAATTAAAGTTGTACTTAAGAGGGGAGTCTTCAGAGACTCAAAGACCCAGGGAAAACTTTTTATGCTTAGGCTGGATAAAGAATAGACAGTCATGTACCAATGTACTTGGACAAAAAGGGTAGGATCTCGTGGTGATAAATGGAGGAACCCAGCCAGGCCTGTTTGTGATGCTCTATGCTTTATGGCTTTCTGTAGGGGAAGGAGTTCTAGTTTTTATGACCTGCCTTGGGAAGAAATGAGGGAAGGAAAAAGAAGGGCATGAAAAGGTCAAAGAGGACTTCTTGCTTCTGCAGCCCTGCCAGTTTCAGTTCCAAGGTCATTCTTTGGGGTGTCATGTCCTAAACCCCAATGCGTCACACCTACATAGCAGTTTTTCAAAAGCCCTTCCACATAACCATCAAACTTGGTAACCCCATTAGGGCACTCAAAGTTGGGGTTAGGGGGCGCAAAACCAACAGTGGGATTACCAGCAGCCAAGGTTGAATTTCAAGTACAAGACTAATAGCCTATAGCATCCTCTTTCTGCACTTTTTTTCTTTTGTACTTCTCTTTATTTATTGTATTTATTTACTGATAATTTTCCTTAAAATTCCATTTTCCTGGAGAACTGAGCAGGGAGAGCTTCTCTCTTACTGTGCTCATATCCTCATGAACTCTTTTCTTCTTGCTTAAGAATTCATTTTTCTGCAAGCCACTCTGATTTCAATACAATTTCATAAACCTGAATTGTGACCACTTTAGCAGTACTCTGTGGTTTTCAGAATGTTTTAAATGTTCTTTTGATTGAATATCAGAATGATCTTCTCAGATAGGGATCCTCCATTTTATTCTCAGAAAAACCTGGGGCAAGTGGTAAGTTTGTTCTTTCCTCTGGGTCACCTTGCTTCCCCACCACTCCCAAACACTTGACTGGCAACAAGAATATGTTCATAAATGCACAGAGCCCATTCTTTAATTTTATGAAGCTTATGTATTAGCAGATATGCTATGTTGTGTACCAAAAAATGGTAATTCAAGGTAGGATTATAGTCCTATGAAAATAATATAAGCAAAGCATTATGTTGTTTCAGAGAAGACAGAGAATTTTTTTTGGTGGAAAAAGTAGATAAGATGTGAGTTAAAGACATGACCTTTGGAATCATAGGAACCTCGGCTGAATTAGCTTCACTAATTGTTGGCTATTGACATGGGATGGATTATTCAACTTCTCTGAGTTTAAGATTCCTTATCTGAAAAACAGATTTATTTTACTTAGAACATTTTCATGGGAATTAAATGAACTAATGTATATAACTCATTGAGTGAAGCACAGAGTGAGAATGTATTAAATAGTAGCAATTATTTGAAGACTCTGCATACCTAGGATTTGGCATATAGGAATGGGCAGATAATGACATTTTCCAAGGAAAGCACCTACTATTGAGGTTTCATAGTATAAAATCACATTGAATAGCATATATCCTTTTGCAAAGAAGGTGGTTATCAAGATAGTTATGATTTGACCAGTATTTTACAAAACTCTATCACTTTTTCCTTGAAATCTCTTTACAATTATTTGAATAGGTATTGTCATGTCTAACAGGAAAGACAATTGGAACCCCAAGAGGTAAAAGAACTTGTTCTCAGTCATATTTCTGGTACTCAGACTTGACTCCTATTTCTGATTGTTACCCAAAACTTCTTTCCTTCAGACCTGTGTCTCTGACATTTGTCTAGGGCTTGCAGTGTACTAGGCATGCTCCAAACACTTTATATACATTAAGTCACTTCATTCTTACTACATCTCCTTGAAGTAACTACTTTCATTATCCTGCAATGGAGGGAAATGAGGCATGAAGAAGGTAAGTACCTTCCCAACAGTATGGGGCACAGATGCATTCCACTCCAGGTGGGCTGACTCTGGAGCCCATGTGGTAGACCATGGATGTCACTCTTCCCATGGGATTATGCATCTCCGGATGGGTGTTCTATGTCCTACAGTTTCTTTTCTCTGATTCCTTCTGTCTTCTTTCAAACTGAATGAGAACCAACCTGAACTGGATAGGTAGTCAATAGATGTTCGCCATGCTGGGCAACTCACCTTGGTAAACAGAAAATGGCAGCAAGTATTTGGGTTGCTCAGGTGCAATGAATACCCAGGTTCTCTTTGATGAAGAGCAGTGTGGTTGAAGGGACACAAAGCTCAAGATGCAACTGCAGGAAGGGTAGAGGACAATATGGAATTTGGAATAAGCAGACCTGGGATGGAGGCCATGTGGTGTTGGGGACCTGCTTCTCTGGAATCTCTAGAAAATCACTGTAACTTTTTGGATCTTAGCTACAACATCCAAAAAACAATGGTGGTAATATGAACACTTTTCCCACCCGGTTCACATATTGTTCTGAGGATAAAATGAAGCAATGAGTAAATCTGCAATTTGTGCTCTAGAAGGTATATGATCATGAATCAACAAAGGATTCAAACTATTTTTAATTGAAGTAAATCCTGATTTTCTATATTGGCTAGAGTGCCTAGTGGGAATAATTTGTTTCTATAACTAAACACAGAACTAGATCACTAATGACCAACCTTCTAACCCACCTTGGCTTTTGAGTGCAGTATGTTATCTGCATTTCTATATAAGCAGTGATTTCTAATGATAGCATCAAAATCCTAATCTTAGGAGAAGACTTGAACCTGGGGATGCATTGGCTTTTTATCATTCTCCAAAGAACAAAGAGGGACCATCTAGTCAGATTGCAGAAGAATCCCTTTCTGTACTGCTGTTGCTGCCATCAACAGCACATACTGCAGTCTCTCTGCAAAGGCTGTCATAGCTTCTCCACTTATAAGTGGGGAAGGAGGGTTCTCTGTGCCTAAGTAGGTCTGAGCCTACAGAATTGGAGCCCTAGGTGAGCAGCTCTCTCCATTTTCACACCCTGCCCAGGCACAAAGTAGCCCTAGAGTGATTGTCAACAGAAGTGAACCTCAGCCACCTGACCTAGGGCCTGTCCTCCTCTCCAATACCCCGGATCCTAGTTCTGGATTCTCCTTTGCTTCTAATGACTCACCTACTAGTAGGTCCTTTTGTCTCTCTTGGATTCACCCTCATCCAGGATCCAACTACAACCTGTCGCATGCTATCCACCACCATTTTATGGATAAAATTTTATTGGAACAAAACCATGCTCATTGGTTTACATATTGTGTGACTGCTTTCCTGCAGCAGAGTTGAGCACACAAAGTCTAAAATATTTATTATCTAACCCTTTTCAGAAGAAGTTTGTCTAGGTACCTATGGCCCCTCAAAATGATAAGATGACAGCAATATCAACATAAAATATTCTTGGTCCTTTTTCTTCCTCTTAAAAGATTTCAAAGTCAAGTAAATTGATGGATGGAAAGTAAATGCATGTGCAAGAGGTAACACCAATCATCCAAAGTATCTACATTCCAGGCTCTTATCAAACTGACAGTGAATTATTTTATACTCTTCCCCTGCAATGATTTTTTTTTTCTCCTTAGAACAAAGAAGATGAGTTCTAAGTTGGCTTGATGTCTCCACTCCCAGAAATAGAAATAGGTAGCCAGTTTTAAATAGAAAATGATTCTGACTCACCAGTATCCTGAAACACACTCCCAGGGATAGGAAGCACTATCATAGGGCATACCCAATTGTAGGGCTCCTCAAAATAAGTAATAGTACTAGTAGCGACTTCCGGTGACTTTTAGACCTTCTAAAGATTGACAGACATGAAATCAATCTTTCCAGAAAGATTCTTTGAACAATAATCTTTATACTGAAAACAATTTGTGAGATAAGGCCAGGTTTTAAATAGTATTAGAGTCATGTTGACCTAGCCTATTAAAAATGAGAATATTCACAATAAAGCTTGGCTTTTCTCTTTCCCTTCAAGAGACTTGTTGTACAACAGGCTGAGCTAAACATGCTGTGTCAATCTCATCTTTTACATTTCCCGGGTGTTTTCTTCTTAGATCATGCAACAACCCTGTCATTATTTTAAATATTTTTGCCTGTAAATTGCAGAATACTTGATCTGATTTTAATAGGACCCATGTGTGAAATCCTTTACTTTTTTTTTCAATCTATCGTTCTGATTCTTTCTGCTCTTTAGTACAGCACAGCTTGGTAGCACTAGGTACGTCTTGTTGAAAGTATGTCCATAAATATGTCCCTTGCAGCACGGAACAGCTTGTTAAATTGGCAGTCCTCAGCAGTTTGCCTAGAAAAGTTTGCCTCACTTGCGATAGTCCAAATGTAGGGCAGAACACAGCGTAACTTTTTATCTAATTTTACCAATTGACATATTCTCCAAATTTTTAACTACCTCGTGCCTTTTCCTTACAGTGCCACCAACTTGACTTTAAAAGTGGCTAAATGTTCTCACGATTGCCAAATGTGAATAGGGAAATTACCTAATTTAATACTGGATGTTAATTTGGGAAAAATATTGTAACTTAAGACAGGATGCCAAAGCCATTGTGAGAAAAGTGTTTTGGCAGGAGAGAGGACACTATTTTCTGTCTTATGGTGGGAGGGGCGCTGTTCTCCATCACAGCAAGAGCGGGGCTCATTGGCTTTAGTCATTTAAATCTTACTGATTGTCATGCTCTTCTTAATGACATCCCATTATGGATATTGATATACTTTGATAGTTTACTGATTATTGGCATACTCTGATTTCTATGTCAGTCTGGTTGGGATTCTTGGGGTCCTAGAATTAGGTATGATATATATACAAGAACTTTTGACCCAAAATTTAATGTCACAAGGATGGACCTTCCATGTCACAGGTCTTTGCCCTCACCTTTGTGAGAGGAGGCCAGATTTTTTCCCTCCGTGTGTCTAGAGCATGTAGGAAGGTGGCATCACCTGTCTCCAGGCCTCAGAACACAAGAGAACCACCCTTGTTTCCTTGTCATTGTGCTGTTTAAAATTTGTCAAGCTCCATGCTAGGGAAAACAAATCACGCAGCCAAGCAAAATATATCTGAATATGGCCTTTGCAAAGGGCCCCAGGCACGAGGTGGAGCAAAGACTGTGGGTTGGTAGTCCCTGTCTTGGTGGCCACACCTTCCAGATGGCCCTAAGTGGTCTGGGCTGAGTGACCTGAGAAAAATGAATACATTTTCCATACTTAACCCCTGCCTTCCAATTTAATCACCTAGTAGAGAATTTCCTAGTCTCTGAAGAATCTATTAGAAGATAGTGTTTGGGGAGCCATTCTTGAAGAAGGCCTTCTTAGAAATATTGAAATCCAAAGTGGGCTTTCAAGAAATGATACTGAAGCTTTCCATCTACCTCTTGAGCATGTTTTCCTAGCTGTAGGTGAGTAAGGATTACTGCATTTGGAACATTTTAGTTTAATTTAAGTATGTGAAACTTATTACAACCTCTTATTTTTAAGTGTACTGGGTATGCTCCAAACTGTCTCAAAGTTAAGATTCAGACTGAAGCTTCTGTCACAATATTTCTCAAAAGTGGGGTATGAGTCCTGCTTACTTCAGAATCAACTTTGATTATCATTAAAAGTGTGCATTTCTGGGATCTATTTTTAACTCCCAAATCAGAGTCACAAAGAATCTAGGTGACTTGATACACATGAAAATTGGAGAATACCACATCAAAGCTCTGTATTCAGTACATTTTTGTGGAATGAATAAAAATAATCCAAGGGAACAAAGCTAAATCATTAAATCAAATAAAGTACATACTTTTAAAAATCATCATTAAATGTCCTTCAGGCTTTATGTCTATTTGACCATGTTAAAACTGTGACCAAAGTCATTCTAAATGTGGAACTGTTGTTCATAATACAAAGAAAAAAATCTCTTGGCTTGCGTTTTGAAGAATATTTTCTTATATTCTTTCAGGGGTCTGAAAAGCACATTTAAAATAGCCATCCTGGATCATTTTACCTTTTCTTTTTCATTAAAAAATTTTAATTATTGCCAAAAGCTAGTTGCTGGAATTGTGTAAAAATGTTTACAGATGCCTTAGGAAGAAAATAGCAGAACGTGGAACTAATTGTGTTGATTCAAGATAATTATGAAACACAAATGACCATTACTTACAACAAGTCCCTTGACAGTTAGGGTTTGACTCCCGGGATCAGCCTCAAATTAAGTTAAAAAAGAAAGGAAGAAAAGTGATATATTTGTGTAATAATAACTGATAATAATCAAGCTAGAAAATGTGCCCCATCCCCAAGTTAATGAAGCTCTTTGGAGACATTTCAAATATTTAAATTACATAAACTATTTTTTAATTAAGTAAAGGTTTTTCCTCTAATTTCAAAGGAGTGTGTATATATGTACGTATGTTGTGTATATATATATATATATATATATATATATATATATATATATATTGAAATCTTAAGTTCCTATCACTTTGACTCCTAGGAATAAGAGGTGAATGAGCATTCCATTTCCTGCATTTTTTACTTCCTCTTGCAGTGGAAAGTGACACATGTGAGTATGTTTTGCTTTCTTTTTTTTTTTTTTTCTTTTCCCATCCTAGGTTGTCAGTGAGATTTCATGCTAGGATTAGAAGTAGAATCCAAAAGAGACTTCCAGATGCTACCAGATGTCTTGGAATGACAGACCCAAACACCCCTAATGCAATTCAGACCATTGTTGGGGCATTCACAGACTGTGTCCAGATTGGACCTTTCAGTCTATTGTGGTCTAGTCATGTTCCATTTAGCCTAAAGGATGGAATTGGTGACATAGAAAGGGCCAGAAACTAGCCATGCCTGGTGGTGCTTGGGAGGCTGAGGCAGGAGGATTTCAAGTCTGAGGGCAGCCTCAGCAATTTAGCAAAGTCCTAAACAACTTAACAAGACCCTATCTCAAAATGAAATATAAAATAAAAAGGACTGGAAATGTGGTTCAGTGATAAAAATGCCCCTGAGTTCAATCTCCAGTACCAAAACAAACAAAAAATTTAAAAAAAATAATAATAAAATAACGAAAAGGCCAAGAACTACCAGTGGGAATCATCACCAACAAGGAATGCTAGAGGACTGGACATAATTTTGAACCCTCTGTTGAATAGCTACATCAAGAACAGAGCATCTTCTACCTTTGTAGAAGAATGAGCTTCAATTTCACTTTTTTTTTTTTTTTTTTGCGGTGCTGGGGATTGAACCCAGGGCCTTGTGCTTGCAAGGCAAGCACTCTACCGACTGAGCTATCTCCCCAGCCCCACATTATTAATTGAAAGAGAAGCTGTAAATCAAAATACAATCAGTCGAGCACTACCTGATAGAAGTTGAGTCCCAGAATCTTAAATATTCTACTAGCTACTTCAAAACAAGTGAAAAAAGAAACAGGTGAAATTAACAATGATATACTTTATTTAACCCAATATTTCCACAAAGTCATTTTCACATGTAAAAAATGTAAAAATTATTAATGGAATGTTTAACATTCTTTTTATCCCACTAGATCTTCTCGTCTTGATTTGAATTAGCCACATCTCACATGTTCAGTATTCACCTGCGGCCATTGCTGCCCTACCAAGCTACATAGGGCTGGAATGATTAATCTCTCATCCACAGTTGAGTTCTCTAAGAGACTCTTTTTGGAAGGGTGAATTTTTTCAAAGGCAATAAAGTGCTGCCATTTCTGTTGTGATCTTGGAGTTTAGAGCTGCCAGTGCATGTGGGAAAATTGTAAAACGAAGGAAGGAGCGTGGGGAAGACTGTTTCCCACTGATCTGTGTGTGCGAAGGCTGCCTTTGGGTTTGCCGCAGCTGCAGAGATGGAGCCCTTCCTGAGCAGTTTCTACTTGTCTTGTTGTTGAATTTACCAGGTTGGCTTGTCGGACATTGAAGTTTGCAACTTGATACTTTGAGATATCCTTACAAGGTGATTTATCCCCCATTGCTTGTGGTTGTCTGACTTTAGCCTGCTATTTAACAGCAGCTTCTGCCTCCTTTGTCAAAGATGTTGAACCAACCAACTGGTCCATTCTTGGCTCTCACTGTTGTTTGGTAAATGGAGAAATGTGTCAAGGAGCCAGATGTGACATGGCCAGTTTCTCAGGCCTAGTAAGAGTTGAACAATATAATTTGTTTTTCAGTTTTTTACCTCAATCTGGAGTATGTCACTTTAATGTTATTACCCAAGAAACTTATCTACTTTCTTGGATACTTTTATTTCTGGATTTTAAATACAGAAAATTACTAATCATATTCTTAATTTATAATACTATATCACTGATCTGCAGAGCCTTCTCCCCTTGATCAGCTATCTAGATCACTTATATGTCATCCATCCACCTATCATTACCATTATCTACATTTATCCATCTTGTTGTCTATCTGCTTACTCATCAATTTCATTTTATTTCCATTACTCAATTTCTCACTGCCATATCTATTCTTCCATTCATTTTAATGTGCTCAGTGATATCCTTTTCATGTGTTTTCATGTGTTCTTGTAAAACATGTGTTCATGTATTTTAATTGGTACAACTATCATTATGCTAGATAACTCATTATATTTTCTTTTTATCATCTGACCTACTCTTCCTAAGACCATGTAACTGTATGGACATGAACTTTATTTTTAATCCTGCAGAATACATTATAGTTGAAATCTTCCATATTTTACCTATTTTACAAGTAGTGAGTCCCATGAATACCTTCTACATCCTACCATCACAAACAACAGTGTAAAAATGTCATGTCTCTTCATGTGTGAGAATAGTTTTGTGTGTGTGTGTGTGTGTGTGTATGTGTGTATTTATTTTATTTGCTCTATAGTTATATATGACAGCAGAATGCATTTTGACACATTATACATGAGTGGAGCTATAACTTCTGATTTGTCTGGTTGTACATGATGTAGAGTTATACAGGACATGTAATCATATATGTACCTGAGGTCATAAGGTCCAATTCATTCTACTATCATTCTAATCTCTATGCCCCTTCCCTTCCTTTCACGCCCCTCTGTCTAGTCCAAAATACCTCTATTCTTTCCCACCTACTATTGTGAATTAGTATCTGCATAGCGGAGAACATATTTGACCTTTGGTTATTTGGGATTGGTTTATTTTGCTTAGCATAATATTCTCCACTTCCATCCATTTACCAGCAAATGCCATAATATCAGTCTTCTTTAAGGCTGAGTAATATCCTATTGTGTATATGTTTTTGAGAATTATGTCCGGGAACAAAATTAGTGCATCATAGGGAATATTTTGTTTAACTAAATACTACCAGGTTATTTCCAGAATGTCTACACCAGTTTATGCTTATATCAGGAAACACATGAAGGTTTCTATATCTCCATTTACCCTAAATATTGGTGTTCCTCAGTTTTCAAATTGTAATCAATCTAATGAATTTCTTAAAATTTTAAATGTTATTATGTCAAAATGCATTATAAAATCATGTAATTGGGAACTAAAAATAGATGATGAAGTCCAGTTTTCTATTTATTTTTAAAACATTTGACCACATGCTAGGTTGTAATTATATCAGAGGTAAAGATGGCACTACTGCTGTATTTTGGAAAGACAATGGTCAGAGAGTGAAACATAAAGAGAACATAAATACATTCAGAATATCTTACAGTCACTGGCCACTTTTGTATCTCAGTCCAAAAGGCAAAGACTAACCTTTTTTTTTTTTTTTTAACAGTCTCAGGAAATCCTTTCTTGGTCTGGGCTGGTGGTAGGAACCTGGGGACCTAGGGGACCTGCAAGTGTCAGTCAATTCTAGGAGAAACTGAAAACCAGTAAAATGTCTAAAATCAACTTGTGCTATCTTACATTCTTGAGGAATCTGTCCCAATAGATCCTAGAAATATAAGTCAGTAAAGATTGCTCATGAAGACACTGGTAGTTTGAGTCAAAGGGGAAGAGTAAGATACTGAATCTTGATGGACTAGGGGAACTAACCTGAAGTATGTTACATCAGTGTTATTGCCCCAGATGGTAGATTGCCTCTCAGGTACTGTAAGAGTGGTCAATGCCAAAAAATAGAGTATGATGTGTCATTGTGAGCTGGAACAAGATCTATATTAGTGTAGATATTCAAGAGCATTTAAAATGGTAACTGAAACATGGTAGGAATATCCTAATGATGGCTAGGCCAGAAGTCATGTAGATAATAGCATTTTGGGGAAATTTTCTGTTTAAAAAGAAGACTTAATAATTGACTAAAAGTATGAAATATAGAGTCCAGTACCATCTAAGGAAGGACCAGGAAGAACCAGGTAACTTTTAGGAACTTAGCCAATTGACTCAGAGCATAGATACTGGAATCGAGGTCAGGTCTGGTCTTAGAGAAGCTTTGAGACTCAAAGCCTTTTTGAGGACTTTAAACCCATCCCAGATTCCAGATCTATGAATGCAAAGATTTGACCAAATTAGATATCACTGTCTGTGAAGCAGAGTCTAGTAACATATAACTTCTCTTGGCAGAGGAACTCAGAGCCTGGATGTGGTTGAAATTGCTATTCTAAACTCCTATTGCTTAGGGTTGAGGGGCTAGAGACAATAGAGACTAATTGAGACTCCTAAGTTCTAAAAAATGGACTCCAAAGTCTGGATTCCCAAATTGACTCTGGAAATCATTGGATATAGATTTCAAAGTCTTCAGATTTTTCTAAAAGTCAAGTATTCAGTTCTGCCTTCTGCCTTTTTCTTTTTCTTTCTTTTCTTTTCTTTTTTGGCCCTGGGGATTGAACCCAGGGATAATTACCACTAAACTACATTCCCAGTCCTTTTATTTTGAGCCAAGTTACTGAGTCTGGCTGGCCTTGATCTTGCAATCCTGTCTCAGCCTCCTAAGTCACTGGGATTACAGGCACTCTGCCCAGCCAGTTCTGCCCTTTCTTGTACCAAGTACTCTCTAGATTATGTTAGTATATGCCAGCATTATGTGGGTTTTTCTTAAATCCAGTAGAAAAATCTGCTTGAAAGGAAGAGGTGAATCTAAAACCAGGTCAGTGGGTACTGCCAGAGTAAGTGGAAAGCAGGTTGGTGGTGGCTCCTATGCATTGTACATTTGGGTAATGGCTTTTGGAATTTCAAGTAATGAGTGAACTGGGCAGAAATTGATGACTTCACCAATTCTGTTCTGGAATTGCTGTTGGGAAAGACTTTAGAATATATAGTCAGTCTGATCATAGGGTTCCAAATCCACAGACTGAACCAAACATGAAGTAAAAATACTTTGGAAAAAATTATGCTTTTACTTGACAAGTATAGGCTTTTTCCCCTTGTCATTATTTCCTAAACAATGTAATATAACAACTATTTACATAGCAGTGTACATGATATTAGGTACTAGAAGTAACCTAGAGATGATTTAAAGTATATGGGAAGGTTATATTCAAATATGATGCCATTATGCATAATGGACTTAAGCATCTGCAGATTTCGTTTTCCAAGGGGGTCCTGGAACCAATCACTGGGGATATTGAGGGACAACTGTATAGCATCCTTGATTACACAGATTGTTTTATGGACTCTATTTGGAATGTACCAAGAGCATCCCTGTATCATTGCAAATAATAGCTTCAGTATGCCCATGCCCTTAACAGACTTGTAGTGAACATTTATTGCATGAATGAATGAATGAATGAATGCAAAAGACAGGGATGTTGATTTGTATGTCATGTAAAGCACAAGAGTGTGGTTGCTATTCTGCAATAGCAGTAAAACTGTGAGGAGGCAAGAGAAATGAGTCTGTGTACTATAAATTAGAGAATGTCTATAGTCAGAAAATAACAAAATTACAAATGGCAAAGTGTAATTTAGTTTATGGTAAAATAATTCTAGTAAGATCATTTCTTGAATTATTGGTAAACACTGCTCTTTGGGCTTTAAGGAACACCCTACTCCTTGAACAGAGGAAAATGAGGTCATTTGATTTTTGTTACCAATACTGGAATTCATCTCTATGCCCTCCCAACTTTGTCTGATAGTTTATTTGTGGAGGTGGCTTCCAACAATTTCATACTCTTAGTCAGGTTTGTGAAGCCTCAGAGAAGTCTGCAGGCTTCTGACTCCCCTCCTAGCTTTGAAATACTGTCTCAAAAGTGGAACAAGTTCTGTGGTCCTTAGGACTTGAACACTGGTCCTTCCTTTCAAAATCAGGAACCAGCTGATGCCCGGTGGAGGACACCAGTGGCAAAGTTCATTGCCAAGGGTGGATGGGGTTAAAGATAATAGGTATCTAAGCATCCACAGGGATGATAGACCTTGTAATAAGTAATAATTCGATAAGTCATTACCACTTCATAGATGGGAAGAAAGAGTTGAATACATGGACCAGAGATGTGAAACATTTTCCAGGAGGATTCTGCCAAATGTGTTGAACACTGGAGAAAGATGCTCAAGTTAGCAGGGCTGAGATCTGTACCTGCAGAGATGAGGTGCAGGGAGTCTGAGGGTGTGGCTAGTTGCGCTGGGACAGAAGCTCCTCCCCCTTGGCTTACTCCCAGCAGCACTGGCACTCAGGCAAAAATAGTTGGGAGAGGGGTTTATGCTGGAGCATCTCTCCTTTGTGTACTTACAGAGTATGTAGTTTCACAAGATGTGACTGGAAAAATCAAAGTGGAGTCTATACCACAGTTCCAACAGCAAAGAGCGGACTGATTTGATCTCTTCTCTATCTGGTTGCACAGACTGGCTCTGATGGAGCTATGATCAGGGTTGGAAGGGATATTCTTCTCTTCTCCTGAGAAATTAGGGCTAATACAAACTTTCTGCTTTTCATTGTTGGCCAGTACTTGAAATAGCCCAGGTCCTCTGGCTCCTGACAGGTAAGGAAATGAAAAGTAGTTGGGTGGTAAATTCATTGCCTCTAGCAGTTCTGTCTTTCTAACAGGTATTAGTCAAAGTTTTTAGTAGGGGATGATTTTCTTAAACAACCAACACAAAAGGTATTTCTGGTAAACAAATTCACAGAACATTTTGGGCTACAGACATTATAAAGTACTGAATGGGATGATGGGTCTATATTTCAGTTCACATAGGTGAAGTCCAAGTAAACAAATCATATCAGTTGGTTTAAAATAATTTCTTTCTTAAAAATTTTAATTTTTTTCCTCAGGCAGCAAACCAACCACCACCACCCTCCTCTGTCCACCTCCCCACCCCATTATGTTATTTAAATTTGGTGCATAAAAATAAAGCATCCTCAAGGCACCTCAATTCATTTACCCTGACCAAACCTCACTGTTCTCATGCAATCACATTTTCTAAAGGGTAGCCTCTGACTGAGATCTTAATGGAAGTGTTCTCATTTTCTTGCTTTTGTGATTCTGCAAAAGATATTTAGCATTTTTGAGCCTCCGACATAGATTTCCAAGTACAAAACATACAGTATCTGATGTTCAACATTTCTAGTCTAAAATGAAATGAGGAGCAAAAAGGCAGTATCGGTTAATTCATAATTAAACTGGTTGAGAAGAGGGAAGCACATGCCAGCAGATTGGTCCTTGGTGACTGATACGCTCCCTGCCACAGAGCCACCTCTGGAGGATGATTTATGATTTTTCCTAATGTTTCTCATTCCTGTTACAGCAGAGAAGGTCACCCACAAAAGACAGTGTCTAGAAAAGAGACAACACAGTTTAACTTTGGATGATGGCCTTTTCCTCTTCCTTTCACTTAAATTTCAGTATTTACAGCTAACTAGTCTTAAATTTGACACTCAGCAGACATAAACTGTATTGTTGAGAGGATTAAAGGATTATTCACTCACTAGCTTAATCAGATTAGTCAGAGATTTTGAACAAGAACCTAATGCCATTCACAAGACAAGATGTGTGATCACTGCTAGTTAAATTTGATTTGAGCACATGTGCACACATGTACACCTGTGCCCAGGCACACACTCATGTACCAAAACGTGTACACACGAGCACATATACAGATTTTTTTCACATAATATTAATATTTGTAATAATAATTATAACAATGTCAGATCAATTCTTTTCTAATAACTACCTTATCTAAAGACAGAGAGAAATAAAGACTAAGTAGCTATATGTTGCTTAATGCTATTTGGATTTTAATTACTTTGTTCATTATAGGTTATTTAGCTTTATTTTCATAACTGCTTTTTTGTTGGCCTCCCATCCTTTATAATCTCTGGAACTTTTTAAGAAGGCATAATTTTTTTTTACATTCCTATGACATAAACCTTTAAATATGAATGTTACTAAGAGAAATGATAGTACGAAAAATCCTGATAAAACAGATTTTTATAATTATTTTAATTATTGCTTTTCTATTCCTATTGGGAGCTTAAATCCTAGTCTACATTTATTTTTCATTCTTATTTTATTCACTTATTTTTTATTGGTACATTATAATTTTACATAAGTAGTGGGATTCATTATGCCATATTTGTACATGCTACATTTATTTTAATAAACTCCTTTTTTTTTTCCTGCAGAAACAGGAGGCAGCAAAGACCCTTTGTACTGCAGACATATTAAACCAGGATTGGGACCAACTGTCCTATTGTATGAACTCTTGTTTTAAAGCAGCCTGGTTAAGCAGATTTTGTTGGATTTACTTTTATTTGGGTCTTATGCTGTTTGGGAGATAAACATTGTAATATTGGAAATATTCTCAAAGATGGGAAGAAACAAAATTAAAGTGTGAGCCCTATTCGTCCACTCCGTTAATCAGAATCATTTGATCTAAGAACCCTTGAGGCCCCAGGAGCAGAATTTAGTCACATCTCCATATTGGCCTCATGGTTCTGCATCTGATAGATTTTGATGCTCTTACTTTCCATCTAGAATCTATTTTATTTCTAGCAGTTGCACATTTATTATAAAATCTTCACTAATCTGTTTGTAATACTCTTTATTAATGTTTGGCAATGATGCTTGCTGCCTTATATATAGTATACCAATACTTGATATTTGAATTTTATATTTTTCAAAGTCCTTTCACAGACTGAATTCTTCCAACAACCCCCTGAAATTAAAAGGCATTCTAATATGTGTTTTATAAATGAAGAGACAAGTGCTTTTCCCAAAGTTTAGTCGTAGGACAAACATGCAAATCTGTAAACATTAAGTTCTATATAATGCCACTTCTTTCTCTGTTGTACTCTGAGGTATTTTCCCAGTAATGGTTGGGTTCGCAGAGAGAGCCAGCTATACCCATCTGCATGAGGAATGGTTTGTGTGTGTGTGACTTGCTTATAGCTTAGATATAGGTATTGTTTATAGTACGGAAATAAAATAAACAATAGTTCCAACCTAGCAGACTAAAAACCAAAAATAGTAAATAAAAGTGAATAATGAATTCCAGTCAGTTTCCTGGGCATTTGATCTTCCATACAATTGCATTGCTATACTAGAGCCAAAAGTTAGTAAAGGATGAAATGATGAGCTGCTATTTTAGTCTTTCAAGCACTCTGAATACTAGCTAACTTTAATAATGCTTATAATTTGCCAGGTGTGCTACGTGTATCATTTCATCTAACCCTGACAGCCAACCTGTGAGGTAGGTTCCTTTTTGGGAAAAGCACTTGTCTCTCCATTTTTCAAATGAAAACCTGAAACAGAAAAGTCAAATAGCATGCATGTGTGAGGTTGAGACTTAGAACTAAATCTGGGGTCTCTGTTCGTCAAAAAGTATACATTGAACACTAAGTGTTTTTATTTTTATTTTTTTTACTAAATATGATTTCTGTATTGAAACCTAATAATCTTAATGATTATATGTGCATTTGCAGCATTATCTTTTAACAGAAATGGTGACATTTGTTCTGGTTTGACATCATTTTTATCATACTTTAAGAGCTTAGTACAAGGCAGATATATGTGAGATGTTTTCCATTATCAAAGTTAATCCTCACTTGAGAGATTGGTATTGTTTTGCTCATTGACAGACAGAGAATATGAGGCCTGGAGAAAGACCAAATAAGAAGCCTGATTCCATGCTCTCTGGCCTTTCTTTGCACCTTGACCCCTTAGTTATAAGTGACAGAACCAGAACCAGAAATAAAGATTCTCAACATTTGGGATTTGCAGAATTATCCTCTCCCCATGTTGGGGGCAGGAAGCTTTTATGTTTCTTAGAAGATTTCATTAACACTAAGTAATCAAATCCAGTTTCCCTTTCCTCTCCCTGGGTCTTCATAATCTTTTTCACTTTAAAGTCACATTTTTATTTTAAATCAAATGCATTATATCTGATTATCTTTCATCTTTTTTGAGAGGATAAACTGTATTTGGTAATTTGGTTTTCAGTGTGCATCCCTGTAATTTTGTTAGAGCAGAATAGAGCAATGTGATGTTACAAAGGTCAGGATCAGCTGTTTAACTAGGTAGAGTTAATCCCAAACTCATTCCTATCTGTGCTGGGGATAAATATTATGTACAGTGGGGAGAAGGCTGGTATTTTAAAAATCTGTATGCTTAGGTATAATCCATTATAGGCTAATATTCAGGGACCAGGAGTTATTTTAGATAGGCCTCACTAATTGTTTTGTTTGTGTCTTTAAATATCATTGGCAAAATATCTCAGACAGTAAACATTCAAATCTATTGCATTCAAAGACCCTACTTATCCACGGGAGATACTTTTCAAGACCCAGTGGATGCCTTAAATCATGGATGGTTCTGATCCCTTTATATACTATTTTTTTTACATTAGGCACAGTGAAAATGAACAATAACTAATAATAAAATAAAATAGTTATACAATATACCATAATGTTTGCCTTTGGGGGTTCATTATTAAGCAAATAAGGATTACTAGACCATAAACAATGTGATACCATGACAGTTACAGTTAGTGATTTAGTAACTACCAGGCAGGTAGCTGCTCCAGTGTAGATATGCTGGACAAAGTAAGGAGTCACCTCTTTAATTTTTTGACCTTATCTGACCGTGGGCACTTGAAGCTACAGAAAGGGAAACTTCGGATAAGGAGTGACTACTGCATGTGCATTTTTCACGCCTACTCACTTTATCACCTGTTTTTACAAACACACATGTACCAATCCCCCGAAGTTAAAAAAAAAAAAAAAGGAACAGAAAAAGAAAATAAGAACCAGTTTAAGGGTAGGTGTTTACTATACACCTCTTCTTTGAAAACACATTTGTGATGGAATTAAACTACATTGATTTTCTTCCTCTAAAAATATTCAGTAGTGGTTTTTATTCTGTTAAGAGGGATCACTTCAGAGCTGAAGAAGTAGCTTGTGTTGGAGAACACTCGCCTAGCATATACAAGGGCCGCGGTTTGAATCCTCTGGCTTCCTCAGAGGAAAAGAGGAATTGTTTCATTTTATAGAAAACATAAGAGGAACATAGTACCATCATGGAAGTTCATGAGTTAAATGAGTTTTGTTTTGTTTTGTTTTTAAGATGAAAGCTGATCAAAACATTATTGGCTTTTATTCAAATCCCCACCAGAAAGATCTCTGATTTGTAAGCAAAACATGTGAAATAACTTTTGGACCTGTGTTTAGACCTGTAATTGACTTGAACTCAATTACTTTTTGAGGGGAGGAGGAGCCTCTGTGTGTGTGTGTGTGTGTGTGTGTGTGTGTGTGTGTTTCAGCTGGTTTTTTTTTTTACAACTAGTCTGTTGTGGCTTACCCTACCTTCCCAACACAAACTGATACTCTGAAAGAGTCAACCCTTGGGAACTGGTATGTAAGAGGCTGGGACCTGGGGATCTCAGGGATAGAAAAATTCCATGCTATTTTACTCTAAACCAGAAGGGATCCTGTGACTATCTTAGCAGGCTCTAGGATCACTCAGATTTGGTGTCTGAGCAAAGATATTGGACTTAGGTAATTGCACCCATTGGGTTATGTGGCAGTTATTCAAAATGAATGACCCAAATAGGCGAGACTTCAAGGTTATGGGTCACTGGAAATCTTTCCCTGTTTTTTGTGGACAGCTGCTCGCTGGTGGGGGCTTATCCACACAGACAGAGTGTATATGAGACAGAGAGGGAGAGGCAGAGAAAGCAAGGTAGATGAGGGTCAACTTCTAGGCTTGGGAACAGTTTTAATTTCAGAGGTAGCTGTGGAGGCAGAGGAGGTGAACTTCTCAGTGAGTCTGCTTATGAGTTAGCAGCAGTTCTGGAAATGTCTTAAACCTTAATCTAGGTCATATATTTACATGTAAAAAAACCCCCAAATGTTTACATGTTAAAAAATGGATTTAAAATGTATGTGCTTTACTATATCTAAATTGTACCTAAAAATCCAAAAATTGATAATTACTTTATTTATAACTACTATGTATTTATTTCAGTAGTACTAATATTTGCACATTACAGTTCCACTATGGATTCCTTTAGACCCTTTGATGAATCCCTAATAGTGAGTGGCAATGGTGGTCTGGGAGAAAAGTTGCGGTTTTACCAGCCATCCTGTCTGCCATGAGCACCCTGACCTGTGCCCAGTGCTCCAGTCAACGCCCAGCCCTCCCCTGTGTCTCTTTCCCAGGAGAGAGTTTCCTAATGAATTTTTCAGAGTTCCACAGTACTTGGGGGTTTTCCATTCTTGCTCACAGTCATCAGCATCTAAATCCCTCCCTGAACCCTTATACTTTGACACACAGGTGGTCCTTCTCCTGGGATTATTTCAGAAAGAATTTCAAAACAAAGAATTTTAAAATATGTAATGAAAACTAAAAACCCTTAAGTGGAAAAGAATGAAGCCAATACAATGGAAATCATACTTCCAATAATAAAAACTGGGATCACTCTGCTTTATTTTCAAGTAGGGGGACCCCTCCTGATCTCTCAAAAATCAACACATTAATGATGCATTTGCAAACAAACTTGTTTTTAACCTAATGCTGACAGGCAGGCGGGCTGGGGGCGGGGGGTTAGAGAAGAGAAAGGGAGGCAAGGCCAGGGGATTGCTTTGCTGCACTGTCTTGGTTTCCCGGCTTCGGCTGATGGAATTATTGTTTATTTTTTTAATTTTCGAAGGTAGGCTGATGACAGCTGAAGAAGACTGTATTTGCTGAGGAGCAGCATGAGGGTAGAGAGGAGCAGAGCTCCTGAGGGAGACCTAATGGTTCCTCTCCTTCCTGCACGGAGATAAAGACTTATAATAAGCGTGTATGTTCACCATCTGGCTCTGCGCATGTGGTCCTTATGGAGGAGAGAGCAGCGCAATCTGTAAGTGATCAGGAGCCATGGCGCTCTCTCCAGAGAATCCACGATGCAATCAAGGTGACAGATGGCATGGCCACTGCTGTGGCCTCATGGAGAAGATCAAAATCACCTTCAATAAACTCTGACTGAAATGGGCATGAGCACCTCAAAAAAGTCAGTTTGTCAGTCAAACTGCGACAGCGAGCTGCACTGGGGAAACGCAGCGGCCAGCTCTCTGTTTTCAATCGTTTCCGTCTGACTGGGCCTGAACTATGATCTTTCTCAAATTGTCCTTTCTGTTTAGCTGAAGCAGGCCAGCAAATTGCCGGATTCATTGCTTTATTGAAGAAAATTGAAAACACGATGTCCTCAATTCCGAGGACGCACAGCTGGCCGGTGCCGGGACACCCAAGCGCAGAGAGTGGACCCCACTTCTTCAGCCCAAGTTTGCCCAACTTTAGGCAGATTTTTGAACATGAAAATAAAATGCAAATGTGTGCTTGGCATAGTTATGTAAGGGGTGTTAGGTATCCAATGAAGGATTGTAGAATAAATAAATGGTTGTAAGGAGAAAGAAGAAGGAAGAAGTAAATAAACTTTAGTGTTGTTAGTATTAGACATTTTCACAGCAGGCCACTGCCTTGATAGAACTGATATCTGTTTCTGTTTCTATGCATATTTATTGTCCATGGTTTTCCATGGACTTGAAGCCCTGGGCATAAGGTTGATGGAATATAGATACATTATTTTGTCCTAAGCAGTTTTTATGGAATTTGCAGGGGCAGCAAATTTAGACAAATTTCCATTTGTTTCCCCCAACCGAAAAATTTCCAAAAGCTCCAACTGCTTATAAATCTAGAGGGAAATGAATGTAAGCTACCTGCAGTGGAAGAAAAATATACTACTCTGTTGTGCTAGGTAAGGACACTGATTTGGGGGTCAAAGATGATGGATCTTAATGAAAGAAACCTCCCCTCCTCCATCTCCCTCCTCCTCGCTTGGCAGAGTTCCACTGTTGTTCTTTTTCCGGAGCTCCAGGAACTGTGGACTGAAAGCAAAAGTCGACTTTCCAAACCTGGTGTTTTCCCCAAGTACCCAGTATCTGCTGATACTGGTGTTTATATTATATGTCTGTGAGGGAACTTATAATATTCCAACTTCCCATTGGATTTCCTGTTTGAAACTGTAACCTTCTGGTTTTGCATACTTACTTCATTTAAAATCCAAATCCTGCTTCTCCCCTGGTCCTTATTCTCCATATTGTAAATTATTTGTTTGGCAATTGAGAAATATTTTAGTGTTGGGTCCTGTATTCTCATAAAATCATCATTCCTCTTATAAGTACAATCTGAAGGCTAATGTTCTGGTGCAGAGATTTACAATTGTAACTCAAGGGGCCTCATTCCTAATCTGTGTACACAAAATAAGAGAAACCATGACAAAAGGCTCAGGCTCACATTTTGAGTGGCAGGAATGACTAACTCTTCGTAAAGGTTGTCTTTTTACAGGGCATTCAGGTGGAACAGACTTATTTCTTATCACAGTGAAGTGTGGCTTCCTTGGAATGGAAGACTAAATTTATTCAGGAGGAAATAATCACTGTGTGCTGAATACCTACTAGGTGCAGGTCTTGCAGAATTGAAAAATAAGTCTCCATTAGAGGAAAACAGTCGTTTGCATGGGCATGGTGCTCTTCCTGCCCCCTTTTGCCTGGATCTAGCTCTGGGGTACAGGCAGTACATCCCTATCAATTCTCAGTTCTTGTACAATATCAGGGCACAGAGTGGGCTGCTGGGAGCATGCTATTGTTACACAGGAGACACTGTGTGAGATCTCGTCTTGGCCTTTGGCTCTCTGGAATGACAGTTCTGTAATAGACATGTTCATCAGTGCTGCCACCAGGAGGGGTGGCAGGACGGGTCATTTCTGTTTAGGTAGCAGTTCCTTTCCTCAGACTCTTGCTGCAAGGAGCAACGCTTCCAAAAGACAGTGGGTCCAACCCTTCCTTAAGGGAAAGATTGCATGGGGAGATTCGGCAGGGTCCAGATGGTGGTAGCTTACACTGCAACATGAATGTTCTGAAACATACATCTAGCATGACATTTTGTAATCAGAGCTTGTCCTAAATTCAGATAATTATATTCTATCTCTTTGTGGCATCACCTGATCTATGCAAGTTATATAACCACTATTATTACTCTCCTTTTCATTTGTCCTGTTGTTCCCAAATAACAAATTACTTTAGAGAAAGCTTCTTGAGATAACTTCTGTCAGCAGAACTTTTTCTTTAAAATGATGCATGTGCATTTGCTATCTCAATTTATCTATTATCTGTCTAGATACAGGGACAGTGGTAGGTAAGAGGATCTATAGATCTTAGGGTTCCACCTGCTCCTGGAATTCACAAAGGAGCAGTCACAATAAGGGTAGTAGCTCCAAATGAACTAAGTAATTTTTAATCATGGAGATTATTTTTTAAAAAAAAACATAAGTACAACACTGAAGGAAAGGCTACACAGAAATTTAAACACACACACACGTACACACATACACACAAAAGAGTGAGTATGTGGTGAGATATTTCTAGTGAGGTAATAGAAATCTTTAGGTTCTTATTCCTATTTGGTGAGCTCTTGATTGCTCCAAGTTATTTAATGCATGCATATCAAATCTTTCTCTATTTAACTTTATTAGATTAAGGAATATGCATCTGAAAAAAATGTGCTTATTAAGATAAAAATTAAAACGAAAGTAGATAATGACACTAGTAAATTTATAGCTTATAATATATGCCACAAATGTTACAGTTTTACAGATTCTCTTAGCCTTGAAAACAATAATGAAGTAAACATAAGTAAGGAAATGCAAAAGTGAAGCATTTTGTACATGCAGCATCATTATTCCCATCTTCATTGTCCAACCTTATTTTAGGTTATCAGACTGCAAAATACCCACTTGAACTGCATGTACAGTGAGTCTTACTTTACTGTGAAAGGACTGTGGATTTGGATAATTTTTACAAGGCAGAATATCGAAGTTGTCATTGAATAAAGCAAGCTAAAGAATTAAAAGGCTGACTTTACCTATACACAGTGTTTCCATCTCTCCCTGGGTTATGGCATCAAAAAGATAATTTTCTTCCTTCTGCTGGAAGGGAGGGTAAGGGAAGAACAAAGACAATGGGGATGAGAACGGATTTGGGCTAAGGGTAGAGACCAAGAACAAGGATTCCAAGTTGTTGTCCTGATTCTAAAATTGAACTGTCTGATGTTTTGTGATTTGCTTCCCTCTTGTCTATTGATACAGCAGTGTGTGTGGAGGGAGCACAGGCTTGAGAAATACATGCAACCGGGTTGGAATCCTCATTTCAGCTCTTGCCTTGTGACCTTGGGACCTGATTTAATTTCTTTGGCCTCAGTTCTCTCATTTTAACAATAGCTGCCATGCACAGTTGTGAGAATCCAAGGAGATCACATTGGCAAATCACCGAAGTGTTTGGTATGCAGCACACATGCAGTAGGTAGAGCTAATTCTTATCTCCAAGAAAAGTGGTTAGATCACATGCCTTGGAGCTATTGTAGTCTCTGATTCAGGAACTGGTTGACTGGCATCTGGATTTTGGTTTACAACAGATAGTTTGCTGATGGCCCAGTGCAACCCTGCCACCCTCAGGTACATGGCAGCTGTGGCATAGCAGAGTTCCTAGAAACATAGAACAAGTCATGTTACAGGCACAGACATTGGCTTGGGTTAGTTTTGTGCCTAGTGTGGAAGCAGGACACCTCAAAACGGCTCAAACACTTGGAGCCAGATTTTAATCATCCACCATGACTGAGTGACCTATTTTTTTTCCAAGGCTGCTATAAAATCAGAGATGGAAGTTAGCACTGAATCAAAGCACTGTGGTTCTCTGTCATATATATTTTCTTGGTTTCTATCCAACCTTATTTTAAATATCCCTAGGGATGGGCTTTCATCACTTTTCTTGGAAGATTTTTCTTGTATAATAATTTTTGCTGTCAGAAAGTTTTCTCTCCCATTCAGGGTAAATTTTTCTTTCCTTCTCTATACTCTTCTAGTTATCCTGTCCTGTACCTGATTAAATAATTCTTCCTGCCTGTTCAGTATTTCTCCTGTCAGATTTTTGCAGTCAATTATTAGTCCCCCCTCAGCCATTACTTAGCAACCCCAGACATAATCTTTATCTTTAATCATTTCTCATAACTCACTCCTCTATCACCACAATCATTATTCTCTCCTCCCTGAATTAATCCATCTGCTCTTTTGAAGGTAACCTCAGTGTCTTAGGTGCATGTTCCTTTGGAAGTAAAACATATAAACCTATTGATTTATTGTACATTTTCACTGAAATAATACATTACCATTTGGGAAACTTAAACAAATTAACCTGTTTTAACACAATGACTATTGTAACATTTTGTCTTTTCCATTTTTATATTTTAAAGTATTTTAAGTATAAATACCTTATGCTGTTAGTGAAAATTTGCACCAGGCTTGTGTTATACATTCTTCATGTGCATTATTTCAATAGTCACCATAGCAGTCTTGTGAGCTAGCTTTATACCCCCATTTCACAGATGAGAAAACTGAGGACCTGAGAAATTAAGTAAGTTCCCTTACATCTGGCTCAACAGATCACTCTTAATCATTACACATGCTTGCCTACACATGCTATATTTTCCAGGTAGTGTCATAGTCATATTTTAGTTGCAGTATATTGGATAAAAAATCACTACCTAAACTTTTACCATTGATGGTTCTTTAGAGTACTTCATTTTCTTTTTTTTTTAATATTATAAAGAGTGTGGAAGGAACACTTTCAAGCAACAAAAATCTTAAGAGGGTTGTTGTATTTTGCTTCTACATCTTTATTTTAAAAATTATTTAAATCAACAAATCATAAAAGGATATTGTGGTGGATTTAATTAAACTAAATTTTTAAAACTGAGTCCTGACTGGAATATATAACACAAATAAGATTGAACAACAAACAATGAACTGGAGAAATTATCTGCAGAAAATCTGACAGGTAAATATTACCATTTTCAATATGCAAAAGGTTTATATAAATAAGGTGAAAAACGGTTTTAGGCAGAAATCACCTGGGGGTTTGTTTACTCTCATGTCTGTGTCTGGTCTCGGGTGTATGACTTCCAGGCTTGGTTTAGCTGGGACGATTGATCAGGAAGCTAAAAAATGGCCCATCTGTGGCTTGGGTGTCTCTCAGCATGGCAGCTGGGCTCTGAGAGGGAGTATCCTGAGGGGGAGCAAGCATTCCAAAAGAACCAGGTGGGAGCTGCTGGCTCTTTTTTTTACAACCTAGCCTTAAACATCATATAACATCCCTTCCTGATACTCTTATTAGTCAAAGCAGTCACAATTCTGTCCAGATTCAAGGGAGAAGGATGTAGATACCACCTCTTGATGGGAGGTATGGCAAAATCACCCCTCTTCCTTTCAGAAAATATTTTTAGTTCCTTTAAACTGGAAGTTTTGAAGTCTTTAACTATTAGAGAGATTTCACCATCCTCTGAGTTTGAGGTAATTTCTTAAACTTTTTCTATCTGCTTTCAAATTTTGCCTGATTTGAGCAGATGAAGTTCTGTAGCTTCTACACTGAATGCTTCCCTCCCTAATTGTACTACACCAATCTATTTCTATTAATAAGGCATTAAAACTATTCTAATGACAGTATTTTTCTTGAGAAAGTAGTTCTAGAACCTTAACTTTCTTTGATTTTTTTTTTCCTTTTTTGTTATTATCTTAGATATCGGTTCACTGACATCATCAGTTTCTCCCAACCTAATTTAAAAGTCCAAAGATTTGGTTTGCTCCTTTATTTTCTCTTTAAGTTTTATTTTTCTCTTGCTTCCCTTAATGCAAACAAAGAAAAAAAAAATCACTTCATATCATTTATATCCCACCACCATTAAAAGATGTACCTGTGAAAGAGTAGAGACCCCTTTATCAAAAGAAAAAGGTAGAGACCCTGTGATATAAAATAAATATATCTAGTTAAGACTGACCAAACTAAAATGGGTATAAATAAAATCTTTGAATTGTGCTGACTATGGTAAAATACAAGGACAGAATTACCCGAGATAAAATAATGTGGCCATGAGTTAAGAACATTGTGACCATTTCTGTGAAGCAATCCATTCCTCCGGAGGCCCCAGAAGTTGCTGGTTTCAGATATGGATGGTCTAACTCCCCCACCTAGCCTGCCCTGCTAACCCGCCAGAGGCAGCCTGAAATAGATAAACTGAAGTTTGCTATTTGCATTTCTTGAAAAAAAGATCCCTTTTGTAAGCCTCCCAAGATTTTTTTTTTGTGGTTTTCACTTTAAAAACCAGCTTGCTAAAGTCACTGACCACTTCTGCTCCACTTGGAGTGGTGGTCCTGATGCATCAACCTTTTTTTTTTTTCTTCTCTCCTTAAAATAAACTTTTTTTCCTGTTCTAGTCTCTGGTGGTCTCGATACATGTTGATAGCCAGACGCCGTAACAGTAACAGTACTACCTGATGCTGGGGATGATTTTGAGCAGTGGTTTCCTGTCACAATTACTCATTTATTTATTAGGGTGAAAATAGGGAAGCACTTGGGGAAAAGATGGTAGTGTTTGTATCCTCTCAGGCGCTTTCCTGGCCCCCTGTCCCAGGAAGTTATATAATACTCAAAAAGTAGGAGACTTTCCTTTCACACAGATGTTTATTAAGGAGCAAATCATCCTCATCCCCAAGTTACTTCTTATAGTTCTGAAAAGTATCATTCTGGGAGAAACAAAGTGAAATTGCAGTTAACTAAATGCTGGCATCTGTTTAATTGTTTCGAATTTACAATACGTGGCAATTTGTAAAAATTCTCTGCCATGTTATACCATTTATAAACCTCTGTAGCTGTAATCATCACTTAATAATTCATTCAGTCATGTGTTTTTTTCAGTAAACATTTATCTAATACTTTTTAATTCTCCAAACAGTGAACTAACTGGGTTACCAAGACAAAATAATTTTCCTTTGTTGAGTCATTTTATTTAAATATAAAATAAAGCTCTTTATGTAGTTTTTTTTTTTAAGTCCCCTTAACATATATTGAACTCTACAGTTAGTGTTTTGATATTGAGATTAAGATAGGTGGATGTAGTTTAACAAAAGAAACAGACCAGCAGCTGATGCATAGGAAGAGATTTATCATGAGGGACTGGCTTACATAATTAGGGGCTCTGGTGGGGCAAGTGCAAACTCTGTGGAGCATGACGTTGTCAGGAAGGGCAGGCTAGATCTCCTCAGGCCCTTTGACAAATTGAATTAGGCTTTCGTGGATTATCTAGGATAACCTCTCTTGTTAAAGTCATTGGATCCTGACTTGAATCACATCTGCAAAACACCTCCACAGCAACACTACCATCAGAGCTTGATTGACTATCTGGGTTCTGTAACCCAGTCAAGTTGACATTTAAATCATTTCACCTCTTGTCAATTTGGAACCCAGATACATCTCCTTACACCATAATTAATCTCCAAATAAAGATAAAGTCATGCATCTGCCTAACGAGACACTACTACTCTGATTACAACTGAAGTTGCACTAACCTCTCGAGAGATATGAAATTCGGGTGGAGTTCTCTCTTCTCTTTTCATGTCCTATGACATAAACTCTGTGATATAAATTTAACTTTATTAATACATCTTATGTTAGATGACAAGGGGGTAAAAAAAGAGACAAAAACAAAAACATATGGCTAGCATATTTCCAAATGTGTTTATAACAAAGCAAGGAAGAAATAAAGGATTATGGTCCTTGTTTCTGCAACCAATTAGATGTCATACTGGCACTTATACCTACTTCTCAACTATCTGTTCCATCTTTCTTTTGCCCTCAGCAAGCACCTTGGATGCTTGTGGATCTTTACCTTCACTCCTGAAGCCTGTGGGCCATTATAGGCTTCAGTGACAGGACATAGCAGTACTGCAACACTAGGGTACGCCTGTGTTCCAGACACACTCTTTCTTACCTCTATTGCTCTATTGGACAGTTGCAACCCAATTACTCCTTTGTAATCAGGATTAGTGAGGTACAGAGGCCATTGTGATGTGCACACACACACACACACACACACCTTTTTTTATGGTTCATTGAAAGTCATGAGGAACCAAAGTGGCTATGTAGAAGTCTCAATTTCCAGATTAATGGACTCATTGCTATATCTTCTGGTGGAAGCATTCTTCCCTTCTAAACCTATAGACAAACAGAATTTAAAATTGTGCTGAGAGAAGGCACAAATTCTGCTGGTGGATGACTCTGGGTTATAGTGACTAGAAAGACTCTCATTTCCATCCTTTGATTCTTGGACTCATGAATCTTAGCTATGTGAATAACAGCACAACATACACTGAATGCTAACTTAAAGTCATTCAGCTCCTCAGCGCTGCAAGATATTTCAACCTTAGATGGCAATGTAACTGAGTCTTCAAAAGCTATTTCACCACGCTGTTAAGTCATTTGCTTCAGGATGTGGGGTATGTGATAAGACCAGTGAATTCTATGAGCATGTGCCACTTCTTTTGCTGTGGAGTTTGTTGGTCATAAGCAATGCTGTATGGAACACCATGCAGTGGATCAGGCGTGCTATAAATCCACCAATAATTTTAGCAATTGTTAAGTAATTCTTTATCCCAAATCAGTTACAAAAACAAACAAACAAGCAAAAAACCTGGAATGACACAACTGAATTCTATTCTAATTTAAGGGGCAAAAGAAATAGAAAGTAATTAGGAAAGATATACCAATTTTCCCTTTCCTTAATCACATACTTTTATTTTTTGTACTTACATTTTTTTATATAGGAGCAATTTTCTGGATAGCAAAATATTCATTTGACACTCATAATTAGGTACATGCTTGTCACTGATTTTAGCTGATATGATCTCTTTTAAAATTACTTTTGTTTCTAGAAAAACAGTTTATTCTCTTTATAGATTTTATTTCTTTTCTTCTTTTTAAGTACTGGGGATTCAACCCAGGGATGCTTAACCACTGAGTCACATCCCCAATTGAGCTACATCCCCAGTCCTCTTCATAGAATTTTAACCAGAAGATATTTATATGTGTATATATTAATATTATTATTTAGAACCCTGGTGAGAACTTTACCCTTAATGAATCAAGTCCATCTTCAGCTCAATAAAGTTTTTTTAAAAATTGTTCTTAAAAAAAAAAAAAAGTTTACCAGGATTTGTACTTCTGAGGTGGGAGCACATTATGTTGTTTCAGTGTATCTCTAAATATGATATAAAATTATTTCTTATTTTAAACTGAATGTATTTTATGCTGGGAAAAAGGTTAAGCTGGTACAGATAAAAAGCTATAACAATTTTACACTGGGAAATTAGGTCTATTTTATTTATTTAGATTAGTAATGGCATTCACTCAGAGATATACAATAAAAAGTGGCAATTTAATTCTAAGAATTTCTTTCAACTTTTTTGAATAAATTTGTTTTTAAAATAAGAAATTATAAAATTGCATCCTAAGCTCAAAAGTTACAAGTATTTTTAGACTCTGCTCATGAGATTGAGGTGAATACTGCACTTAATAAAATGCTTTATCTTCCCATGGACTAAGACCACCTGCTTTCAATCTGAAACTCACCAACGATACATCTGAAACAAATAACAATATTTTTGTGCTTAAATAACAAATGTTATTTACAACAAGTATAATTTCATCACTTATATTATTGAAGTGTATTAATACTAATGGAGAAAAAAATGTAAATACCCTTAGAATTAGATAGCTTGAGCCTATGTACATATGTAAGGCTTATATGAAGGATGTGCAGTCCAAGAAAGGTTTCAAGAATTTAAAATTTTAACTAAAATTCAAAGTATTAACCATTGTGATGAATTACTAAGAAAAGTTAGGGATTCTTTCCTATATGGAATTGAATAACCGTGAATTGTTTTATTCTACTTGAAGGAAATACAGATGGTGAAATTAGGTATATAACTTTTCTCTCAAATAAATAATGTTGTGCGGCACAATTTAAGAACAGACTGATCACCACTGAGAAGTCCAGATTTGAGAGTCTTTATTAGCCCGCCAACTGACCATTTCACACAAAGTCCAAAATGGTTATTAGGAGAACAGCCCTGACCCTGGGGGTACAAGGATGTACAAAGGCAAAACCACAAGAATAATTGAGGAACATGTAGGTCAGAAAGACCTTGTTGAGACAGACATTTTGATTATATGAGAGAATAGTTTTGATTATACATTTCTGAGTCATTTTTGTTATACATCAGGGCCACCGTCAGGGATGCTCGAAGGTCCCACTGTCAACACTGATACAGCTTCAGGAGGCTGAAAGGAAAACGTTACAAGCAAGCATACAATGGAGTCAGGTCAGAACAAAATGGCATTACTGTGGTTCTTTTCCATTTCAATAACATATTTCAAAGGTTAAAAATTGACAAATAGTGGAAAAATGGGATATTCATGAAAGATATAAGATCTATGGTAACCCCAATATCCAGAAGTAAACATGATATATTATTCTCCGGTCTTTTCTTTAAATCATAAAAATGTTATGTGCATTCTATGCTCAGATTCACTTAATGTATATTTTGTTTAACCTAAATCATGTTCTGTATAACCTTACTCTTGTATTTATTTACCATATTATGAGCATTTTCTCATGCTGTTGAACATTTTGAAAACATAAATATAATGCTTACAACATTTTTTATGGATGTTTCTTAATTTCTTAGAACATTTCTCTATTATTAGTCTTTCTATCTATTTGTTTTTATCCTAATTATTTACACTGTTCCAAATTTTACCATAATCTTATATTTGCTTCTCAAAATATCTTTAACACCTCTGTGTGCATCCCAGATATTATGGTTTGGGTTGTCTGGTTTTGAACTTAACATAAATAGAAACATACTTTTTATATTATATTGTGCTTGGCTTCTTTTTTAAAATTATTTATTTTTAAAATTTTTTACAGACTGCATTTTGATTCATTGTACACAAATGGGGTACATCATTTCATTTCTATGGTTGTACATGATGTAGATTCATACCATTCATGTAATCGTACATGTACATAGGGTAATGATGTCTGTCTCGTTCCACCATTTTTCATACCCCCCTCCCTCCCATTTCCTTCAACATAATCTAAAGTGTCCCCATTCTTCTCTCACTCCCCACACTCCCACCCCCATTATATATCATTCTCCACTTATCAGGGAAAACATTCGGCCTTTGGATTTTTGGGATTGGCTTGGCTTGTTTCACTTAGTATGATATTCTCCAATTCCATCCATTTATTTGCAAATGCCATAATATTATTATTCTTTATGGCTGAATAATATTCCATTGTGTATATATACCACAGTTTTTTTTTTTATCCATTCATCTGTTGAAGGGCATCTAGGTTGGGTCCTCAACAAGACTCCCAAAGCACAAGAAATCAAAGCAAGAATCAATAAATGGGATGGACTCAAACTAAAAAGCTTTTTCTGAGCAAAGGATACAATCAAGAACATGAAGAGAGAGCCTAAAGTGGGAGAAAATCTCTTCCACACGCACTTCAGATAGAGCACTCATCTCCAAATTTTATAAAGAACTTACAAAACTTTACAACAAAAATACAAAGAATAAATAAATAAATGAGCCAAGGAACTGGACAGACACTTTACAGAAGAAGACATACAGGCAATTAATAAATATATGAAAAAGCATTCAACATCTCTAGTAATTACAGAAATGCAAATTAAAAGAACTCTAAGATTTCATCTTACTCCAATTAGAATGGCTATTATTAAGAACACAAACAATAATAGATGTTGGTGTGGATGTGGGGGAAAAGGCACACTTGTACATTGCTGGTGGAGTTACAAATTGGTGCAGCCAGTCTGGAAAGCAGTGTGGAGAATCCTCAGAAAACTTGGAATGGACTCACCTTTTGACCCAGTTATCCCACTCTTGGGTTTATACCGAAAGGACTTAAAATCAGCATACTACAGTAACACAGTCACATCAATGTTTATAGCAGCTCAGTTCACAGTAGCAAGATTGTGTTCTTGGCTTCTTCCAGTCCGGTTTCGGTTTTGCAATCATCTGAGTTGTTGTATATGATTATTGTGCATTCTTCCTCTTTGATATACTATGTTACATTGAATGAATATGCCACATTGTGTTTATGTGCTGTGGGTCCTTGTCTATGTCTCTGAGTACATACACTGCAAACATTTCTCTTGGTTACAAAATTACAGTGTATTAAAATTTTGGGGGGGCCATGGATTTGGACTGGGCATCCACACTAGGCCCAACAGACCAAGCCAATCTTGAGTTAAATTGCAGCTTTGAGTTTAACTGAGCTTTGGTTGGTTGCAGGAGGCCCTTTAGCCAATTAACTAGTTAAATGGTCATCAACTGACTAAGCTATAGCCAATTAAGTTATTTTTGCTTCCTTACTTCTGTTTTTCTATAAATACTGTCAGATCTCATTGCTAGTGGGAGTTTTCAGTACTTTCTCTGGTTGGATGGAGCTGTCCAATTTGAGCTGTTTTGCTTTGTTTTATTTTTCTTTGCTCAAGTCAGTTTTTTTGGACATGATTGGCCCAAGAAATTTTCCCTTTGAAGAGTGGAAATACCAAATCATTGGGCTTGTATCTTCCACTTAAATAATTTCAAATTCTTCATCATGTATGGTGATACCATATTGCTCTCCATCAGTAGATGCTCAAGTTGTTCTATATCCTAAACAAAATTTGGTACTGTCAGCCATTTTCAGTTTCTTCTGTGTCTATATAGCTAATATATGTGATATCTGTGTAAGATTATCACTCATTTGAAATGCTTGGCTGTAGGAGTGTTTCAGATGTTTGTTTTTTGGGTACCAGGGATTGAACCCAGGGACACTTAACCACTGAGCCATATCTCCAGCCTTTATTTATTTATATGTTTTTTTGAGATGGGGGCTCACTAAGTTGCTTACAGCCTAGCTAAGTTGCTGAGGCCAGCTTTGAACTTGTGATCCTCCTGTCTCAGCCTCCTGAGTCACTGGGATTATAGGTGTGCGTCACTGTGCCAGTCTTGTTTTGGGGTTTTGTTTTGTAATTTTTTAGTTGGGACTAATTGCACATATGTAATGAGATATCCTGGGGATAGGAACTAAGACTAAACAAAATATTTGATTGTTATACACTTCCTACACGTGAACTGAAGGTAATTTTAGGTGATGTTTTTAGTGTGCTTCCTCTTTGACAGCAATAGGAGGTCAAGTGTAAAATTTTTCACTGGTGGCATCATGCTAGTACTTGAAAAATTTCAGATTTTGGAGAATTTTGATTTCGATGTTTTTCTTTCATGGTTAGGGATGCACAACCTGTACATCACATGTATATCTCATGACTTTAAATTGAATTTCATTATCAGAAATAAGATTTTATGGCTATTTGGATTTTTGTTTTGGTGAAGTACTACTTAAATCTTTCCCTATTTACTTTTGGTGATGATGAAAATTATCATTCAAGGTACTGGGGATTGAATCTATGGGTGTTCTACCACTGAGGTACATCCCCTATGCTTTTTATTTTTTATATTTGGAGACAGGGTCTTGCTAACTAGCCAAGGTTGGTCTTGAACTTGGAATTCTGCTGCCTCAGCCTCCCAAGGAGCTGGGATTATATGCATGCACCACCACATCTGGCTTTCACATTTTAAAATTCACTTTTGCTGAACTTGAAGAATTCTCTTTATTTTCTGGATACAAATCCTTTGTCAGGTATATACATTGCAAGCTTCCAGTGATGGAAGGTATTTTAGTTGATGTATAACTTGAAGTGATATTTCATTCCTTCAAGCTATCTTCATGGCATCATCGTTTTGGAAGCAAGTTATCTACTGACTTCCTGTTGGCGTTTCAAAGTAATGTCTATTTTTCATTCTCTTGGTATACTTCTGAGGTGCTTTTGGATCCAGTATGTGTCCAAGTATACTTTTTTTTTTTTTTTAACTTATCCAGCTTCATATTTGATTGGATCCTTTAATCTGTGGGTTGGGACCTTTCTTAATTTCAGAAAATTCTTAGCCTGGATCTCTTCAAACATTACTTCTGGGACAGTTGCTTTCCTCTTGAATTCCAATGACATGGGTGTTACACCTCCTCAATGTATACCTGATGTCTCTTTATGTTATATTTTTCATCCTTTTGTCTGTTCTCAATAATTTCTTGCATTTATTCCTTCAATGATATTAACTTACCATTCATTGATTTCTTTTTTTTAGCCCTTTCCTTTCAGAATTTCTATTTGTTCACTTTTTCCTATGTGCAAAGTCTTTTTGCAAAACTTACAGCTTTGTTGTTAAAGCTTTTATTCTTGAATATTAGAGACCCTAATGCATGGTAAAGAAGTTCATGTTTATTTATTTCTCATGAGCTTGGTTATTTTTATGTTCAAACATACTTGAAAACATAATAACTAAGTGATGCTACCTTTTCCCAAAGAGAAATTTTGATTTCAGGTGCAGGGGGCAGTAGGGATCCTGGATCCTGTCAATCTAATTGTAGGGATCCCAGATGATGGCTCTGTTTACTCTTACAGAGTGTTTACTTCTGGTTAATCTTAAGATGCCACCTTTTGGGTTCCCAACTCAGCATACAGTGAATTTCCAGAACCCCATCTTCAGTTGAGCCAGTATTTCAATTTTAGTCTTCCAACCCCATAGCCTTTCAGTATTCTCATCTTTGTCAGCAAAGTTTATGTCAATGTGCATTTTGTCTCTAATGCCAGTATCTTAAGTAAGATCAACTCCAAATTTTATGTTCAGTTATTTAAAATTCCTTCCTTATATAATCTGGATGATTATTCACATCTTTGTTGTACAAACATGAAAAGGGTAAGTAAGCCATGCTCTAAGGTAGTGAACTCAGTACCACTGTGTATAGTGAAGAACCCTCACCTATGAAAACCCCTGACTTCAGTAGACAATATTGGCTTCCATGCCTCAGCAATTATAGGCATCAACTAGATTAGTAAAATCACCTTCAGAACTTACACTAGGCCTGTAAATCTAATCTAACTACATGTAGGGATCCTTGTTGCTATTGGAAACCATCCAACAATTTTATACTAGTTGAGTGAGTAATTATGAATGACTCTTACCCTCTCCTTGTGCATTCACTAGTATAACAGTTAGTACAATAACTCTATCATTTCTTTAATTCAAAAAATATCCATGCCTGGAGCAGAATTTTGGGGTACTCCAATACCAAATGCTGATTTAATATTGTTTGTGGATGGATCTCATAAAACAGGGACTATAAGGCTTTTTTTTTTTTTTGGTAGTCCATTTCTCTTATCAAACTTAATTCCTTATCAAAAACCATATTGTTCAAATGGTTAATCTGTGTGACCCTCTGTGTGGCATACAAAATTACTAAAAGAATATATATAAAACTGATAGTATATTTAAAATAATTATTTAAAATGCTGGAGAAAAAGTTAAATTTTTTGAGCATCTTTTGATAAGCATCAAGTGCATTAATGAATGCTGTGATGTTACCTTGAACTGCTGTCAAAAAATTGATCATGAGACTTCAGAAATGTTCTAAAACTAAATTGATAGTTATATAACCCAGCAAATGTATTTATTGTATAGTGTTAAGTGGGTATGTTTTATATAAATCTCAAAATATTGCTACTAGTGTTCTAGAATCTGAAACTTATAGAATACTTTTGAAATAAATAGTACAGCAATCCTTTAACAACCATCCTGCTAAATAAACTGACATATTTGAAGGGGCTTCATATGAATCAACAAAAATAAATTGAAGTTCAAGGATTCATCATAAATACACAGAGTATAGTCTGCCAAATTCTGAAAAGAAACTCCAGGAATGATAAAGTTGTATGATTTTAAGAGTAAAATCTGGTAAAATCTGAATAGCCACTCAATGGCACCAAATAAAATCTCAACTGTTCACTTGGAAAAAATCTTCCATAAGTCAAAACATCACACAGGGACAAACTTGATAAATGTTAAATCCTTACTAGGACACTTGTTGGATAGAATAGGACATAGCCAGTTCATGCTGCATCTGTAACTAAATTAATCTCAAAAGACTCTACAGGGTGAGCACTGAGTGGTTTTGTGTCTAAAGAACCCATCGAGGGTCTCCAGATTATATGCAGTTGCCTCCCTTTATGGGTTATAAATAATATAAATATAAACAGTAAATTAGTTCTTATGGTTACCTCAAACATTTTCCTGTTGAATACCACAACACAGTGGCTAAAGTGCCATTATGTTTTCTACTTAAGACTTTTCAAATTACTGCTCCAGTAAACGTTCAACTAAAGCAGTTATCTACACATTTACATTATGCAAGGCTTTACCCCTGACTCCGTTCTCTGTCTTGACTTCCAATCCTCTGGGAAAATGAAAGGAATTTAATAGATCTGCAAAGTAATTAGAGATCCTAAGCAAAAGTAGAAGAACCGAGGTTGGCAACTGACACAACAACCTGGAACAAATCAGTGATCGTGTAATATAGAAAACTTCTGCCCAAGAGCATGGGAAAAGATTTCTCAATGTCACACTTACTTTAGTATATTCTTGTTTATTGTTTTGGTCATAAGCCTTTACTGGTTTAAAGTTATCACACTTTACTTACTAATAATCCATGATTTTGCTAAGTCCAGGCTTGAAGTAAAATGTCTCTGCACTAATTTAGGTCAGGGGCTGGCAAACATTTTCTAAAAGGGAAGATGGTAAATAATTGTACTTTGCGAACTACATAAGTCTCTACCTAGTCCTTGTCCACATCCTCTCCCTCTTCTTCCAACTTAAAAAAAAAAGTTGTAAAAACCACCTTTAGCTTATGGTCTGTATTTGGTCTGAGGATTACATTTTACAAAGCCTGAGTTAATCCATCCTAAGGATGTGGCTGCATAGCACTCTCGGTGGATTCTCCGATACACTCTCTCTAGAGGTTACTACAAAAGGGATGAAACTTTTTTTTTTACACACCTGATGTTTCTGTCTGTAGGAGTTAAACAATTGAAGGTGATCATCAGAAGTTTGTTCTTCCACTGAAAACAGCAAATAGTAAAGCTCTAGTCTTGTAAATATTATGGACTAGTTCAATTTTTTAAAGTAATTATGGATAATAAAATCTTAATAGATTTTTTTTTCACCATAACATCTTCATAGATTTTTCTATTGGACAATTAGGGAAGAATCCACACCATTGCTACCAGTTTTTCACTATATGTGAGAAAAACAATGTGGCTATTTTACAAAGATAAAGCAAATTGTTGGAATTTATCCTCCCTCTTTATATTTTTAAAATGTAAATCCACTTATTTGCTTAACCATTGTTCAGAGTGCCCAAGATCTTAATGCTTCTTGGTAGTCAGTACCCTGAGTGACTACAAATAGGTGAAGGAAAAGAAGGTGCTAACACACTCTCAAGGAGAATCAGATGTCTGTAAACAAAGCCTTATCTTCAAGAAGAATGAACACCTGGGAAGACTTGACCAACCCCTGAAGTCTCCTCCAGTTTTAGCTCAATGAGGACAAAAAGGGAAACAAAATTTTGTAGTTCTGAAATATTAGGAAGACTTTTTTTTTTCTTTTGTAACCTCTCAGCAAGTAGTCGACAAAAACAAGTTATGAAACCAACTTGGTCAACACCAACTTTAGTGAACAGGCTTTTGTAAGTTAGTTGACTAGTTGACTTGATTTTGAAAATTTTCATGGACAAACTCTTGTATTTGGTTGGCATATTAATGTACATATTTTATGATCAACATGGTCTGACCTGAGGTCCTACAAAGGATGCTTCTGGAGGTCCACCAACCTCTGGAGGTTTCTTGCTTCCCAAAACTCTCTAAGACCTTCACTCTGCTTAGAATCTATACCTGGTCAGTATATCTTCCTTGAAGCAATAAATTCAGCTTTGTCTTTTAATTTCTGGTATTGAGTGATGGTTTTATCATGACAAAAGCTTGTCTGCTTCTTAGTTGTATGAGGATGCTTAGTATTCTCACTATCAATTCTTTCATAGGTAGTGTTTTGTTGTTTTGTTTTGTTTTAGTGTAATTAATTTTGAGTAAGGGAATTTTATTATAAAAATCTTTCCTACTTTTTTGTTTGATATTTAGTTTTATTTGGTCAAATTCTGAAAAAAGCGGGGAGATACCTCAATTTTTTAATAAGTTTTTTGTCATTCAAAGCTCTTGTCTTCCCAGAATTATAAAATTTATTTACTCTTCTCTCTTTTTATTTTTTGTTTTTGTTTTTAAAATTTAGTTATACATGATAGTATATTTTCACATATTTATACAATCAAAATTAAACCTATAAATTTACTTTGAAAGTATTGAAGTCTTTATAACATTGTATTCTTAAGTATTAAAATCTTTTCATTGACTCAAGACTTTGATTTTTCCCAATAGTAGGTCTCAATTTATGTTAAATTGCTTTGTTAATGTTTTAATATATCTTTATGCTATCATGAGGTACTTGATTTGTTTTATTTGGAACTGATTACTAATGGTATCTAAGTAAGCAATTGAGCTGTATTATGTATTTATATTCCTCTTATTTTGGAGTACTGTTGTTGTACTTACGTATAAAAAGGTGTAAAGCAGTGTGTTTTCTACATCAGCAGCAGTCTCATAAGTCTTGTGTCTTGTAATTGCATCATTTTCTCCTGTGCTGGATTTAATCTTGTTTTGTTCATCATGACCCTAGGACCAAGGCATTCGAAACAGAATACACTTGTGTGTGTGTGACCTACCCTATTGGCTAGGTGTGCAGTAAGTTTATACCACTTAGGTTGGTATAAGGAGGCTCTGTTTGCACAAGGAAGTTGCCTGACAAAGCATTTCTCAGAAATCATCCCTGTTAAGACACATGACTGCGTTATGTGTCCGAGTGGCATTTTTTGTATGCCAGTTATCATTATCATGAGATTCTCATGAGTTGCACATTTTCTCTCCTCTGTTACTGTGAAGAGAAAGTAAGTCATAGACATTTGTATTGTTTTGGTTCTAGAAGATCGAAGATTATCTTGTTAAACATGGTGTTCCCAGTGTTGTTATCCAACATAATATAACACAATATAGCTTAAATAAATATGTTGATGAAAAGTTTTGTCCTTGAAATTTCCTAGGTAGACAATTATGTTTTTCTGAAAATACAAATTTTGATTGTTTTCCAATATTTGTCACCTATTTATATTGTCTAGAATAAATAATCAAAAAAATGTTAAATAGAAGTGATAATTGGCATGCATTTGTTTTCTTCCTGACTTTAAATACCTTTCAAATTTTGCTACTTATGTAAGATATTGGTGATATGCTTCCCCCCCTTTTTAAAACTATATTACCTTTTTTTAAATCAAGAAAGGTATTTGATTTTAAATGGAATGTCTATTTTAAAATCTATTTTGCCATAAGGAAAAATAACATTTGACTATCCTAATGGTCGTAGGATAAACTATGAGACTGATTGTGGTAGATTATTCTCTTAATTCATTTTTTAAATTTTTTTTTAGTTGTTGATGGACCTTTATTCCTTTCTTTATATGCGGTACTGAGAATCGAACCCAGTGCCTCACACATTCGAGGTAAGCACTCTACCACTGAGCCACAGCCTCAGCTCCTTAATGCATTTTTTATGTCAACTTTATACATTTTTTCCCCTGTGATATTTATATGTGTATGTGTGCACACATGTGGGAAATGCCATCTTTTTTTTTTTTTTTTTTTTTTTTGCGGTACAGGGGATTGAACCCAGGGCCTTGTGTTTGCAAGGCAAACACTCTACCAACTGAGCTATATCCCCAGCTCAAGAAATGCCATCTTGATCAGTTTTTGTTAACAGAAAAGTCGTGTGTTTCTGGGGATTAAAAACCAGGGCCTCATACATGCTCAGCAAGTGCTTTACCACTGGGTCACATGCCACCCAGAAAATTCTTGATTTATGAAATAGTTGTTTTTCTTATTCTGAAAAAGGTTATTGAACTAAAGACTGATGTTCCCTGGAAAATGAAAAAGATTTAAGTTGTAGTCATTTGGATATGAAATCATTTAAGGAGAATTTTTATTTTCCCATTTCCTACTTAAATTATTTTGGATCATTACATATTTTTGAAAAATGACTTTATTTTTATATCCAAGAGAATTATTTGGTAAGCTAGATAAAATTTCTGTTTTTGTTAGTCTTTCTCTTTTTTATTTGACTTTATTTCTCCATTTTTAATCATTAGATTCTTTGTCAGTGTTACTGGCCTTTTCAGAGAACAATTTGTCTTTTTAAATGTTTCTACTTTGTATTACATTTATCATATTCTTCCTTCTACTTTGATTAGATTTTTTTTGGCCATTTGCTATGTTTTAGACATTTGACTGTCCTTATTAATCGATTCCTTTTCAACAAAGAACTTAATGATATTTTTAATCAATTTACATTAATTTTGATATGCAGCATATCTTGTTTTCTCAATAATCTATAATATTTCTATAATTGATATGTAGTTCTTTTGAAACCAGCTCAGTGGTAGAGTGTTTGCCTGTCATGAGTGAGACACTGGGTTCGATCCTCAGCACCACATAAAAATAAACAAAGGTCATCAACAACTAAAAAATTAAAAAAGAAAAAAGTTTCAAATCATGTTTATGATAACAAAAGCAAATGGGACTGAAAAGAAAAACAGAAGGTGCTGTCCCATGCCACAAGACCTCTATCACCTTCCCTCCCTTCCATAGAAAACACTTCCATAATCCTTGGAGTATGTCCTTTGTCTTTAAATTAGATATTTATAGTTAATATAAATTTTACCTGCACGAATTTATTTTAAATATAAAAGTAATTTAAAATCACATAGCTAATTTAGCTCTAAATATAAAAGTAATATAGGTAACACTACTGTTTGTTTTATTACCAAATGGTTATTACCACTACCCCTGAGGAATTACCTGCTATTCCATTCTCCTTTTCTATCCTTGCTGTGACTCTCCCCTATGTATATCATTGTATTAGCTAAATTAATACAAGGTATTTACCCAAACATAATGAGGTAATTGCTATCTACGATTCAATATATGATGCCATTTCCTACATTTCCTATCTAATGCAGAGATGGGAAATATCTATTTTCTAATTTTTAAATAACTTCCTTTCTACTGTTTCTGCCAAAAGTCTATTATACTAGATTTTTCTTTCTTAATCAGAAAATCATTTCATCTGATTGCTTTTCCCTTCTGTTTTTAAAACCCTTAACAACATGTTTCATATTTAGATGTTTTCTTAATTTGATTTTTTTGGGGGGGATGGAATGTGAATGTTGACATGCTTCACAGAAATACTTCACAGAAATAAAAACTTTTCTCATAAGTTATGAGACAAATTGTCTCATCTCCTGTCCCCTCTATCCCAACCTTTGCACAAGCTTTTAAAATTTTTATCTGGGATTATATCTCCATCATGTTATTATTTAATTTAATACATTTCAATTATTTCAATTTAATACATTTTATTTTGAAAAGATTTTGAAATTTATATTGTGTTAGAAATTCCCAGTAGCAATGTATAATTTATATGTATTCCATTTCAGTGCTCACTTTATATAATTCAACTTTTCCATTCTTCATAGTCATTTCTTTGGAATGCCAGTATATTTCTTTTTAAGGTTGTCTGGAGAGGGGCATTATTTTCTAAGTCCTCACATATCTGAGAATGTGTATATTTGTGTCACAGCTTGAACTGGTATCAAATTATTTGATCAAAAATTTGCTCTTGTTGTTCCCTTTGTATTGTGAAGGAATCTGTTATGGTTTAGATATGAGGTATCACCCAAAGTTCATGTGTGAGACAGTGCAAAACATTGCAAGAATTTTCAAATGTGAAATGATTTAGATTATGAGAGCTGAATTAATCCACTGATATGGATTAACTGGGTGGTAATTATAGTCAGGTGATAATTGACTGGAGGAAATTGATCACTAGTGGCATATGTGCCTTTGGGGTTTATATCTCACTCCTGGAAAGTAGAGCTGTTTCCTGGTCACCATATTCTGAGATGCTGCCCTTCCACCATGATGTTCTGCCTCACGGCAGGCCCAGAGCTGTGGAGTCAGCTAACCATTGGCTGAACCTCTGAAACCTAAGCCAAAATAAACTTTTCCTCCTCTAAGTTGTTCTTGTCAGGTACATTGGTCACAGCAATGCAAAACCTAACAAAAACAGAGCCTGAGGAGAACGTTTATTTTGCTTCTAAGTTGCCCAATGTGATGTTTTCATGATTCTTTGTTAAAAGAAGGAAGGTAGCAAGAAGGGAGATGCAGGGATTGTATCGGTCAGGGCAAAGAATGTTTGGAGAAAATGTGGAATCCCTGGGGATTGTGGCAGGATACTCTCTCATAAGTCACTCCAAATTGGACATGTCTGTATCAAAGAGTAGAGACCCCCTTACAAAACAAAAAGGTAGAGACCCTCTGATATAAAACAAATATATCTAGTTAAGATTGATCAAACCAAAATGGTTGCAAATAAAATCTTTGAGTTGTGCCGACTGTGGTAAATACAAGAACAGAAATATCCGAGATAAAATAATGTGACCATGAATTAAGATAGTCTAGCTCCCCTACCTAGCCTGCCCTGCTTGGCCAGATGCAGCCTGAAATAAACTGAAGCTTGCTGTTTGCATTTTTTGAAAAGAGACCCCTATTGTAAGTCTGCCAAGATTTTTTTTTTTTTTTTTTTTTTTTTTTGTGGTTTTCACTTTCAAAACTATCTTGCTGAAGAGACTCCCTACTACTGTTCCACTTGGAGTGGTGGTCCTGACGCGTCAGCCCATTTTTTTCTCTCTCCCCAAAATAAAGTTTTTTCCTACTCTAGTCTCTGGGAGTCTCACTACAACATCGATAACCAGATCCCACAATATCTGCCTTATATCCAACTCAGTGGCACCGTTAGGGCAGGCAGTGATGGCTTGCGTCTCCATTTGTTTTGAGTGTAACCTTGGATACCCACAGGTCCCTGGGGTTGGAGGTCAGAAAATGTAATTGATACTTTGGTTTCTGATATAAGGGATGAGGGAAACCTCCAGAAGGGAATTGGCCTAGCACCAGACTGAAGAAGGTGAGAGATTGTCTTACTGCAGTAAGACCTAGTAAGGAATTGATTACAAAAGGTCCTGGACTAGAGAAATGTAACCGTGAATTTGTTAGGGGGTCTCCTAACTTCTGGCATAATCAGTAACATAGTAAAAGCAACTAGTAGGACAGTTTTCACTCCCCAGCTCAAAGAAATAATTAGGCTCCAAAAGCCCTTCTCCACTATGTGACCAAAGTAGTTCCTCTGGTAGAGGAGTCAGGTGGACAAAACTCTTCAAATAATCAGTTCCAAAGTAACTTGAGTTAGACTGTTCAATTTAGGGTGGGGATTGTGGCTCATTGGTGGAGTGCTCGCCTAGCGTGTGTGAGGCCCTGGGTTTGATCCTCAGCATCACATAAAAATGTATTTTGTCCACCTACAGCAAAAAGAAAATATTAAAAAAAAGACTTCAATATGGTGAAGATTAGGGTTTTTTTTTTTTTTAGCAGTTTGGACTAAATTTACTACTACACAATGAATTACAAGAAAGGAAAGGTACTTTTAAAGAAATAATCCAGCTAAAATGCAAGCTAGCTATTTTAAATGCATCTTTCTCTTCACTTTTCTCAGGACTCGTCATACTTTGACTTACAAATTCTTTCATTGAAAAATGAATTCTGTGGATGTATACTTATCATTGAACTTTTAAAAGAACATTTTCAAAATTTATTAAAAACACAATAGTACAACAAACCCTATATACTGGTGATGTAGCTATGGATGTGAGCTGCTTGGCGCTCCCATCAAGAAGGAACTTGCACTTTGGCAGTGAGGAGTGCAGCTAGCTGGAAGCCTCCACATGTAATGCTTTTGGTGTTTGTAAAGCATGTATTTCAAGATATCTTTCTTCTGAAGCATCCTGAAGCTAGTAAGTGAGTGACTGAACAAGAAACTTGATCATTTCTACACAACATGGGACTTCTCTGATGGGAGCTTGCCCATTGGGTTGGCAAATATAATTGACTGTATCTGCAGGTTTAACTAACAGTAAATTGAAAATATTCAGGAAAAAAATCATGTCTGGGCTGATATGTAGAGATTTATTCTTGGTCATTATTCACTAAACAATATAGTATACAAACTATTTGCATTTCACTTGCATTGTACTAGTTATTATAAGTAATCTGGAGATAATTTAAAGTGTATAGGAGGATGTATGTAGGTTATATGCAAAGGCACTTGAGCATCTGGATTTCAGTATCTGCAAAAGTCTTGGTACCAATCCCCCAGAGATGAATGGACTGTACTGTCAGATCTACATCATGGTCTGAGGCTGTCTTGCTCAATTCTGTTCCTTCCTGCCTATTCTTCCATACATGCCAGATGTGATCATGGCCTGATGGTTTCCCCTAGCTAATACTACTTGCTCTGCCTTTATCTTTCACAGGAAGTTCCCCCTAACAATCTGTTCTCCAACTCTACCTCAGTGTTAGCTTCTTACAGAAAAGTATACTGGCACAAACCATCATTCACCTCTAACAATTTAGACTTTACCACATTCATATCATCTATCCATGATCTAATTTTTATCTTTCTGAAGTATTAAAACATACCCCAGGCATCATGTCATTTTACCTCTCCATACTTTGTTATACATGTCTTTAAAATTAGAAAATTTATGTTCATAATATATACAACATTTCCTTTGCTTTTGCAATTAACAAGTCTTGAACAAAATGAACAAAGCTAGCTGCAGCACAATACTTGATTTCAAGACACAGTATAGAGTAATAACCAAAATAGCATGGTATTGGCATAAAAACACATATTCCAATGGAACATAATAGAGATCCTAGAAATAAACTCTCATATCTGTTAGTTTTACATGACAATAGAATCCATTTTGACATAATTATGAAAGCATGGAATATGTCTTGTTCTAATTCAGTCCCCAGTACTTCTCCTCCCCCTTCCCTCTCTCCCTTTTTTCTATTGATCTTTCTGCCATTTACCATAGTTCCTTTTTAAAAGTTAATTTCTTATGTATGTACACAATGGTGAGATTCCCTATGGTATATTCATATATGTACATAGAAAAGTTATGTCAGATTCATTCCACTGTCTTTCCTTTTCCATTCCCCCCTCCCTTCATTCCCCCTTATCTAATTCACTGAACTTCTATTCTTCCCCCTTATTGTGAATTAGCTTCCACATATCAGAGAAAACATTTGACCATTGGTTTTTTTTTTTTTTTTGTGTGTGTGTGTGTGTGTGTGTGTGTGTGTGTGAGGGTGTTGTCTTATTTCACTTAGAATGATAGTCTCCAGATCTTTCCATTTACCAGAAAATGTCATAAAGTCATTCTTAATGACTAATATTCCATTGTGTATACCACATTTTCTTTATCCATTTATCTGTTGAAGGGCACTTAGGTTGGTTCCATAGCTTAACTATTGTGAGCTGAGCAGCTATATATTGAGATGTTTGCATCACTATAGTATGCTGACTTTAAATCCTTTGGATATAAACCAAGGAGTGGGATAACTGGGTCAAATGGCAGTTCCATTCCCAGTTTTTTTGAGGACTCTCTATACTGCTTTCCAGAGTGTCTGTACCAATTTGCAGTCCCACCAGCAATGTATGAGTGAAGATTTTTCCCCCCATCCTCACCAACATTTATTGTTACTTGTATTCTTGATGATTGTCATTCTGACCGGAGTGAGATGGAATCACAGTGTAGTTTTAATTTGCATTTCTGTAATTTTCCTATTTGTTGACCATTAATATTTCCTCTTTTAAGAAATGTTTGTTTAGTTCCTTTGCCTATTAATTGACTGGATTATTTTTTGTTGTTGTTGTTTTGGGTTTTGTGTTGTGTGTGTGTGTGTGTGTGAAGTTAGAGTTCTTTGTATATCCTAGATATGAATGCCCTATCCGAGGTGCAAGTGGAAAAGATTTTCTGTAGGCACTCTCCACATTCTTGATTGTTACCCTTGCTGTGAAGAAGCTTTTTAATTTGATGCCATCCCATTTATTGAATTTTGATTTTACTTTAGGAGTCTTGTTAAGGAAATTGGTTCTTGAGTCAATATGATGGAGTGTTGTGTCTACTTTTTCTTATAGTAAGTGCAGGGTTTCTAGTCTAAATATGAGGTCTTTGATCTACTTTGAGTTGAATTTTATGCAGGGTTTGATATAGAGGTTAAATTCCTTTCTATTACATACAGATTTCAGGTTTTCCCATCACCATTTATTAAATCTTTTTTCTAAGTATGTTTTTGGCATCTTTGTCAAATGAGATCACTGTAATTATGTGGGTTTGTCTTGTGTCTTCCATTGGTCTTCATGCCTGTCTTGGTGCTAATACCATACTGCGATGGTTACTATAGCTCTGTAGTATATTTTAATGTCTGGTATTTTGATACCTCTTGCTTCACTTTTCTTGCTAAGGATTACTTTGGCTCTTCTGGGCCTCTTATTTTTCCAAATGAATTTTATGACTGCCTTTTCTATTTCTGTGAATAATGTAATTGGAATTTTGATGGGAATTTCATTGAATCTGTATAGTACTTTTTGTAATATGGTCATTATTGAGTTTTCCATTTCCAGGATTTCTACTTGTTCTTTTCCTAAATATGTCTGTTTACTGAGTATGATTTTTAAGATGCCAAATTGAATTCTCCTGCAACTTAATTCTGCCTTAAGATAGTGATGACTAAGATAGAAAAGTTGTCTGTTTCACAATAAATATATTTTAAAGGGCAACAATTATAGTCTAATAAACAGATAGTTTTGAAAACGTAGGCATATGCCACACCATAACCTTTATACACATATTTATTGTTCCTTTCAGTCCAACACCAAATGCCAGTCATTGACTATTCCACCAGTATTCTGAGCACCAGATTCAAAGCAATAACCTTCAAGTTTTCCAGTTGTTAGTAAACCAAAAATCATTGCTTTTCCAACCAAACTCCACCATGGTGTCATCCATGTCTACTGACAACTATTTTCAAATCCACAATGGCCTTCCAGGCTGTTATGGTTTGGATCTGGAAAGGCCTCCAAAGGCTCATGTGTTGAAGGCTTAATCCCTAATGCAAGGAAGTTCAGAGTAGGGGCTTTTGGGAAGTGATTGGGTTCTGAGAGCTCTGGCCTCAACAGTGGGTTAATCCACTGATGGATTAATAATTCAGTGGCATTTCTGAGAGGTGGTAGAAGTTATAGTGGGAGATGCCTAGTTAGAGGATGTAGGTGAGTGGGAGCATGCCTTGGAAAGTTATTTCTTTTTCCTCAACGCTTCCCTTATTCATCTTCATGGTTGCCATATACAAAATCAGGTACATGGCCCAAGTCGAGTGATTTCACTTTTGCAGCAGTTAGTGGCATATGGTTATCTCTGAGGGAGAAAGAGAGACAAAATAATAAAGCTTGTCTCCATATAGAAGCTGAGAAATAGATACCATCATGACTCCCCAGAAGACAGATGTGCAGTACATCTTTTTTTTTTTTCTTTTTTTCTCGATACCAGGGATTGAACCCAGAGCCCTTAACCAGTGAGCCACATCCCCAGTCCTTTTTTGTATTTTATTTAGAGACAGGGTCTAAGTTGCTTAGGGCTTTGCTAAATTGCCAAGGCTGGCTTTGAATTCATGATCCTCCTTTCTTAGCCTCTCAAGCTGCTAGGGTTACAGTCATGTGCCAATGCACCCAGCTTGTAGTACATCTCTTGAACCCCAGTTGGCCATCCACCATCCCCTAACTTGGGACCCAGTCACTGGGGACTTGAATTCTAGATGGTTTCCTGCAGGAGCCTGAGTTGAAAGTTGTCTGCTATAGGCGCACAGTTGGCCACTGCTCAGTCCACTGAGAAGTGAGAGCCTGTTTATTCATGTTGAAATGGGAAACGTATATTTCCAGAGTTTCAAAAGATGAAGTGAAATAATCTAAATTTCTTTTATTATACAGTTGTGATAGAATATTTCTATCTCACATATGACCCTAAACTTCCAAGTTGGTGGAATTTACATTGGCTACCTGGCATTCTTCTAATGCAAATCTGGAGGCTGAATCTTTCCATTCCAGTTAGTCAATTTCCAGTTCCTTGAACAATCTGAAGGTGTTTTAAAAATGGTCATCACCAACTCCTTCAAAGTGAATTGCTCTGCTTTGATACACAGGGTAGAGCACATGGTAGGCTACAGCCCAGTACTGTGTTGATAAATTCATCTTATTCAGTTTTGAAATTGCTGCTCATTCTGCCTGGACTTCCACATGTCATCCTCTTATATTGAGAATCTGATATAGTTGCCAGTTTTTGTGGGGTTCTTGTTTTTTGATATCTTCCTGGGTGTCTTAATGCAAGCTGAGCAGAAATGTTTTAGGCCTAGTTCCATTTCAACCTGGATGTCTATAAATACCATCATTACCCTTTATTTGCAGGATTCTGTCAGAGGATAGGAAAGTAATATGATAAATGAAATGCATAATTTAGAAAGGAAAGCTGTATTTATTTGTATTTAGGAAGGAATAAGTAATACACAATAGGAGGAAACATGATAGAAATAGAATAGTTCTTTCTCCATTCTCATTAAAGAGTGTGAGAAATTAAATGTAGATGTGCATCTGGGAAGGGGACTATAATAAGTACAAGTTAGTGACACAGATTAAATTTCAATAATTTTTTTCATTTTGAGCTGGGCGAAGTGTTGCACACCTATAATACCAGTGGCTCAGGAGGCTGAGGCAGGAGGATCACAAGTTCATAGCTAGCCTCAGCAAGTTAGTGAGGCCCTGTCTCAAAATAAAAATAAAGCATGCTGGGGATGTGGCTCTGGGTTAAGTGCCTCTGGGTTTAATCCCTGATTCGGAAAAAAAAAAAAAATAGTTTTAAAAGTGTGTCTGACTACACACTCTGATTAATGACAATAGCACTAAAGCATTTAACTATTTGCTTTATATTTATAGCCTTTATATATTGGTGGGGTTTTTTTGTTTTGTTGTTGTTGTTGTTGTTGTTTCTGTGGGGCAGCGGGGAGAATTTCCAGCTACAGTGAATTTTATGTCTCTTTTCACACAACAAAAACATCTTTTAGTTTCCCTATGTGATTTATCAGAACTAAATCCTCATGTGGAACCTCTTTAGATGAAACAAAATTAAAATATGAAATAAAGTGAACTGTTTGTATAGCTTGTCATTCTCCTCCTAAATCAAAAAGGTAATTTTTAGAATGATATTGCTATAGTTCTTTCTGCTTTCCCTAATACACAACATTGCTTGACAAATTCAATAATGGAAGTTTAGAGCTGTGATGTTTACTTTTTATTTTAACAGGGATGGAGAATTATGATGATGAAAGTTTTATATATCAAATGAATGCAAATTATGGGATTATACTCTCATACACAATGACATCTAAGGAGTTCCATATGTACATATATATATATATTTTTTCAACATATGATTCTACTTTAGTAGCTTTATATTCATTTGCTATCATGACTCAGTTATTTAACAGTGCCTGGGCGACAAGCCCTAAAAAATATTTAGAGTTGAAAAATTTAAGATCATTGATTGAAATTAAGATAAATGCACTTTTCTAGCATCCCATAATTGCCAGTACCCACAAAATCATTACAGAATAATTGCCTTGAATGGATGTGGCTAAAAATTTGTCACTACTTTGCTAAAATTATATACATAATAGTCCTTAATATTCACTTCCATCAAAGTTTTTATGAGTTTGTATGGTCGTTTGTAATTTTAAAATGTAAAATCCATGCTTAAAAGAGTACAGTGTCTTTTTGAGGAGAAGAGGTTAGTTGGTTTTTTTGTTCATTTTAATATTCTCTTTTGAGGTAAGAGTAGATTCACATGCAGTTCAGAAATCCCATTACCAGGGGATCCCTCATGGTTCCCTTCTGTAGCCACATTTAATTTTTTGACAGTGCCACCATTAATCTGTTGATTTCTATAGTTTTGTTATCTAAAGAATATTGTATAAATGGAATGATGAGTTTGTAACTGAGATTGGCTTTTTCCAATTAACATAGTGCTCTGGAGATTCTTCCAGGTGGTTACATATTATTCCTTTTCTACCATGATATAGATAAACTATAGTTTAAACATTTACTTATTGAAGGATAGCTGGGTTATTTGCAGTTTTTGACTATTAGGAAGAAAGTTCCTATAAATATTCATGAAGAGGGCTAGGGTTGTAGCTCAGTGGTAGAGCACTTGTTTAGCATGTGTGAGACACTGGGTTCAATCCTTAGCACCTTATAAATATAAATAAATAAAGGTATTGTGTCCATCTACAACTAAAACAAATTTTTAAAAATACTCACAAAGGGATTTTGGGGTGAACATAAATCTTTTTTTGCAATACATTTCTAGGAGTACAATAGCTGCTTCATATGACGATTATGTATTTGTATTAAGGAACTTCTAAACTTTTCTAGAATGGCTATACCACCTTGTTCCTCCAGCTATGTTTCTCGAGTTTTCCATATTCTCTCTGTTATTTAGTATTATCACTATTTCTTATTTTGTCCTTTCTCATGGGTATGTAGTAATAGCTCACTGTGGTTTTAATTTACGTTTGCCTAATAGCAAATATACTAAACATTGTTCATGTGCTAATTTTCCCTCTGTATCTCTTCTTTTGGTGAAATGACTCTTCAAGACTTTTGCTCATTTCGTAACTAGATTATTTTTTACTATTGAGTTTTTTTTTTTTTTTTTTTTTTTTTTTTTGGTGGTGCTGGGGATTGAACACAGGGCTTTGTGCTTAGAAGGTAAGCATTTAACTGGGATAGATTCAAACTAAAAAGCTTTCTCTCAGCAAAGGAAACTATCAGCAATGCGAAGAAAGAGCCTACAGAGTGGGAGAAAATCTTTGCCAATCATACTTCAGATAGAGCACTAATCTCCAGAATCTATAAAGAACTCAAAAAACTCTACACCAAGAATGCAAATAATCCAATCGACAAATGGGCTAAGGAAATGAATAGACACTTCACAGAAGAAGATGTACAAGCAATCAACAAACATATGGAAAAATGTTCAACATCTCTAGTAATAAGAGAAATGCAAATCAAAACCACCCTAAGATTCCATCTCACCCCAATTAGAATGGCGATTATCAAGAATACAAGCAACAACAAGTGTTGGTGAGGATGTGGGGAGAAAGGTACATTCATACATTGCTGATGGGGCTGCAAATTAGTGCAGCCACTCTGGAAAGCAGTGTGGAGACTCCTTAGAAAACTTGGAATGGAACCACCATTTGACCCAGCTATCCCACTCCTTGGCCTATACCCAAAGGACTTAAAATCAGCATATTACAGAGATACAGCCACATCAATGTTCATAGCTGCTCAGTTCACAATAGCCAGATTGTGGAACCAACCTAGACGTCCTTCAATTGATGAATGGATATAGAAACTGTGGTATATATATACAATGGAATATTACTCAGCCATAAAGAATGATAAAATTATGGCATTTGCAGGCAAATGGATGAAACTGGAGAATATCATGCTAAGTGAGATAAGCCAATCTCAAAAAACCAAAGGACGAATGATATGGCTAATAAGTGGATGATGACACATAATGGGGGGTGAGAGGGGTTAGTGTTAGGGTTAGAGTTAGAGTTAGGGAGGAGGGTGAGAATGGAGGAAGGAAGGACTATATAGAGGGAAAAGAGGGGTGAGAGGGGTGGGGGGAAGGGAAAAAATAACAGAATGAATCAAACAACATTACTCTATGTAAATTTATGATTACACAAATGGTATGCCTTGACTCCATGTACAAACAGAGAAACAACATGTATCCCATTTGTTTACAATAAAATATATATATATATATTAAAAAAAAGAAGGTAAGCATTCTACCAACTGAGCTATATCCCCAGACCAACTATTGAGTTTTGAGAGTTATTTATATATTCTAGATACTAGTTCTTGATATGTGATTTATAAATACTTTGTCATTACTTGATGATCTCTTCTTTCTAACAGGATGCTTCACAGAACAAAATTTTTTATTTTTTAAATACATTTTATCATTATTTCATTTTGTGGACTGGGCTTCAGTGTTAGTCTCAGATCTGAGATTTTTCTTTCCTTTTTTTTTCCCCTGAAAGTTAGATGTTTGTTATTCACATGCATTATCCATCTGAATCAATTTTTGCATGAGGCATGAGACGTAAGTCTAGGTCAAGGTGCTTTGTGATGGTGGTGGTTTGGTTTTATACTCCTAGAAATGTATTCAAGAAAAAAACAATTCATATTCACCCCCAATTTTGTTACCTTAATCATGATATTTTTTTCTTTAGCCTGTTAACGTGGCATATTACATTGAAGGTTTTCAAATTTGAGCCAGTTGGCCTCCCTGGAATAAATCCTACTTTGTCATGTTATATAATCCTTTTTACATATTTCTGAATTCTACTTGTTTATATTTTTAAGGGTGAGTCTATATTCATGGGGGCATTGGTTTGTTATTTTGTACTGTTATGGCACTGTAAAATGCATTGGAAAGTGTTCTCTCCTCTTCTATTTTCTGAAGAAATTGTGTAAAAGTGGCATTAATTCTAAAACTGTTCAAAAGAATTCTCCAATGAAGCTACCTGAGTCTGAAGATTTGTTTTTTTTTTTTGGAAGATCTTCAATTTTGAATTCAATTTCTTAGGTAGATATAGGGCTAATCCATGGATTTCCAATGGTGTGAGTTGTGGCAGTTTATATTTTAAATTAGTTCATTTCATCTAAGTTATAATTTTTTTGCATAGTGTTCATAACTTTCCTGTATAATCCTTTTTAGTATCTATACCAAATGATAGTTATTAATGATGGTTTGTTACCAATATTAGCACATTTGATATACTGATATACATCAATATATTGGTATATTTGTCTCCTATAAGCTTTGCTAGATAAGTCAACTTCATTGACATTTCAAAGGAAATTCGTTTTAGATAGCATATAGTTGGGTCATGTTTTTTAATTCATGCTACCAATGTTTTTCCTTTACTATCTTTGGACCATTTACATTGAATATTAATATTGTTACATGACAGCTTACATTTATCAATTTATTTTAACTTATTTCTCGCCTTCCTATTGGACTACTTAGTTTTTAGAATTCCATTTTTTATCTATAGCATTTTTGATGATATACTCATATAGTTCTTTTAGTGGTTGCTCTAGATACATCTCATATCCATAACATCAGTTGATTGGTGTTTACATTTTACCAGTTCTAATGAAGTAAATAAAATATACTTCCTGTATGTAAATGTAACCTTTCCACTTCAGGATAAAATTGTTTTAAATACTTTCTCTACACACACTTACAGCCACTTCAAATAGTGTCACACTGTTAAACTGTCAAACATAAGTCAAAGACTTGAGAGAAGGCATGTTTCCTGTGCACACCCATATTTTAGCTCACCATGTTCTTTCCTTTTCCTGTTGTTCCAAGATTTCTTACTAATCATTAACTTTCTGTTTAAAGAACTTTAAAAACAAAAAAACCCAACACCCTTTTAAGGTAGGTCTCTTGGTAACAAATTATCTTAGTTTTCCTTTATTTAACAATAAGTTGACTTCCCCTTCATTCCTGGAATTTACTATCTCTGGATATGGGATTGTGTCTTTATCTTTCATTGAAAAAATGCTGTGCCATTTCCTCCTGTTCTTCTTGGTTTTTATTGAGAAATTTACTTTTCTCTATAAATAGTCAAATCTATCTTGCTGCTTCAAGACTGTTTTCTTTGTTTTCAGATATTTAACTATGATATGTGTTAGTATGAATTTCTTGGTTTCATCCTATTGAGGGTTTTCTTAACTTCTTGAACCTATAAGCTTATATTTTGTCAGTTCGGGATTTTTATCTGTTACCTTTGAGTAGTTTTTAGTTTTTTCTCTTTCACCTTCTTCCAGGACTACAATGACTAGAACATATTTTTTGTTATGGTTCCACGGCTCCTGTACATCTTTTAAGTCTATTTCTGCTGTTCAGATTGGGCAATTTCTATTCTATCTTCCAGTTCACTAATGTTCCCTATTTCCTTTATTCTGCTGTTGTGTCTACTTGCTGAGATTTTTATTTCAGTTATTGTATTTTTGTTGTTGTTGTTTTTGTTGTTATTGTTCTGTTTTAGGTTTTAAAATTTCACCTTATATCTTTTTTAAGGAAAAGTTGATGGCTTTGCTAGCAAAGGAGAAACATGGGGGACTTCTGTCCCAGAGGCTGTGCTTCTGCCCATAAGGGAAAACAGAGGGCTTTTAAAGAGGCTATTCAAAGGCTACATTCCAGGTTGCCCTCAGAGGGGTCCCAGGTGCAATGCCCTGATGATGTGTTGAAATTCACTTGTTAATTTGGGAGATGGTCACTTCCTAGTTCTTCTGGTGACAATCCTTCATGTGGAGAAAGCACAAGATTAACTCAAGGTGATCTTGTTCCTGCCCCCAGGGTAGGGCCTGGGAAAGGGAGAAGAAGAAAACATGTCTCTTGTAAAATAAGCAGCAAGGGCTATGTTCAAAAGGTAAAGTGAGCCACTGTTACATTTCCCCACTGTCAATTTCTTACATTCTATTTCTATGGAAAAATGGGCAACATCTCCAAGCTGTTTCCTGCTGAGAGAGGGCGAAGTTGTGGGGAAGTGAACCAAAGTCCTTGTTTTCTGTCAGGTGGGGCATGGACAGTTAAGGGTATTCAACATCAGGGCCGTCCAGAGGTCCATGGTGGCAGCTGGCCTGTGACTGGGTGAGATATACACAGGGCGAGGGTCATGCTAAGACAACAATAAACAAGACAGCAAAAAGTTACTTTTTTTTTTGTAAACAATTAATATAAAAGCTATTAGTATTTCAGCCAGTCTCTGAAATGCAGGACAAACTTGTGTCTGTAGATTCCTTTGTGATAGTTAAATATTAGGCATTCCCACACAAGCACCCTTCCTTCACAGCCTCCATGACCCAGCCTCTCAGATGGCAGCACTGGTAGAGGAAAGCTAAGGAGGTAAGAGCCTTCACGCAGGTTCCCAAGAGTGATCTCTGAGGAATCTCAGCTACTCTTAACAGTAAATGGTAATAAGGTCAGTTTTGATTAATGTGGTCTTTTATTTTTAGATACTTTCTCTTTACTGATACTTCTTTTGTTGTTTTTTTTGACCCACTCATCCTAAGAATGTTCCTAATGGCTCAATGAAACATTTACCATGTCTGCTTTAAAAATGTCAGGTAATTCTAATATCTGTCATCTTGTACTGGCATATATTTAAATTCACTTAGAGTTCTTCCTTCTTAGTATGAAAGATGATTTTTTTTTTCAATTGAAATGTGAGCACTTGGAATATGTTATGAAGCTCTAGATATTATTTAAATACTTTATTTTAAATTACTTCCACCATTGCCCTGGCAGGGCAAGTGGGGCATTGCTTCATGATTGCCACCTCCGATTATAAGTCTAGGTTCTTTCCTCAGTCTACTGACACTTAAGGGTATAGGCTTTATACTATTAGGTGGGCCCCACTAGATCTACACTGATACTTCCTTGCAAAGTAGGAATTAGAGTACCTCTTCACTGTTCCCCATGTGACTTTCACTGACACCACCCTGGTACTGATGTGGAGAGTGCCTCATTTATTGCTGAATGGGAGTAAAAGTCCAGGCTTCCTACTTACCCGTCATTGCTGGGGAAAAGCTTGTTATTGCATTATGGGCATGGCAGTACTGGCTTTGAATTTGGCCTTCAGCAAGAGATTTGGGTTCTTACGGTTAGCAAGGGTCAAAGTCTAGTCTCCAATATCACGTAATCCTTATTCAAATGTGTACTATGTGTCAGTCATGGTTCTAAGACATTCCTATGTGTTAGACAATTCAATTCTTGCAACAACCCCATGAAGCAGTCATACTTATTTTACCACAGAAATTAAGGAACTTGCCCAAGGTTTAAATACACACACACACACACAAACAAACACACACACACTCTTCTGTAAGGGAATAGTGAACTGTATACAAATACACTGACCAGAAAGTTGGTAAGGTTTCTCTTAGGACTGGCAGTTAGTAGGTCTGGGGAAAGGAACAATACAAACCATATGGCTTAAAAAAGTCTGCCCTTCTCATTATATAGCCCATTGCTGGGATTGTTACTCAGGGTAGAGCACTTACCTAGCAATTTCGAGACCTTGTGTTCAATTCCCAATACCACCAAAACAAAACAAACTTAGTTGTGCCAAAATGACTCCCTCATTTAATGCAACTGGTACACTAAACAGTCAAAGGCAAAATGTAAAATCTTTCCCACAAAGTTTAAATAGAAGACTCCTTTTCCCCATTCATCTTGAATTGTTTACCACTGAAATGGAAAAGGAAATTTACCTCAGACTGGCTTCTAGCTTGAGTTGAAAAGATCCCCATGTATTTCAAGGTTGAATAAGGAGAGGTAAAATAAATTCACCTACTCTTACATGATACCTGACTATTATAGAGTGCTTATCACATCATCATTGAAAACCAGACAACCTGCTAACCACACATGCACACTCACATATGCACAGAATCTGGACCTCCAAAAAGATTTGGCAACACAAAAAATCCATAGCACCTAGGAACAAAAGAATACTTTTCAAACAAATATACCATAGGAAACATGTAGAATGCACCCACTTGGTACACTCAGACATTCAAGGAATCATGATCCTTTTTAAAACAAATTAAAGATGAGATGAAAAGGCAGATTGACTAAGACAAGCAGAAATAAAAACAGAACTGGATGACTATGCTGAAAGATGGTTGCAGAGAAAAACTAGCAATAAAAACTGAAGAGAAAACATCCAAAATATGACCACAGTTGAAGTTGTGAAGTACAGGGTTGTTCCCTATTTTATTAGTGATAAAATTCAGCCCAAGTCTTCCAGAAGAAAGACAAGTGGATGAAAATGAGGACAAGATGCTTATAGTTGAAAACAATAAAAATGCATCAGACTCAACTATTTATAATAGAGGAAAAACTTTGGAAATGAGAACCTGTCCTAGCCCTGCAGGATGACAGGACTGACTATATAATAAACAAAATCCCAGGCATAGGCTAAGCAATAAAAATCTAAGCAAGAACAAAGAAGTATAATTATCAACACTAAAAAATGAAGACAAAACCAAAAAATGACAACTACTGAAAGAAAATTACCCTGACCATAGAAATTCTCTTCTTTAATATCAAAAAGAAAATGATATATAAAGAGAACTATCTTTGCATTTCAGGTAAAATATTTGTTAAAAGAATTCTACACTCTTCACAGTATAATTTATGTATAATGGTTCCTATGGACATCCTTAGATATTCAGATGCTCGGAAAATATACTACCCATACTATTTTAAGATATGAATCACACATGGGGAAGTCACAGCAGGAACGATATGGTTGATAGCACTGAAAACATTTAAATATTAATTAGTCCAAAAATGTCATAAACATGGTTGGTAAGTAGAATATATCTACTATATCAAGATCCATAAGTGGTTCTTGAAGAGAAGATAAAGTGTAACTTGGCAATGATACCTGAGTCTTAAATTTCGTACATCAAACTTTTCAAGAAGCATGAAGAGGAGAAATGGAAAAATATTATAATAGCCTAATTTTCTGTTGTATATGGGGTAGTCAAAGTATTTTACTATTAATAAGAATTAGAACAATGTATGTTCAGATGCTTTAAAGTAATGGTGTGTTACTAATATAAACTGGCCTGTTTTTCCTAACCACTAAAGAAAAATATTTCATATAGAAATTATCGAAAGCAAGTGAAGTAGAATATAAGCTCCAATTACTTAAAAATCATAAAATAAGATTGAAATGAAATCATGCATGTGAAAATAAACAGGTCAAATTCATTTTTGTGAGGAAATTGTATTTCATGAGGGAAAACAAAACCCATCCATGTGTAATATATGAGAGATGCATTTAAGATAGTGACTCCAACAGGCTACTATTAAAAGCATGGGTAATTATTCTTCAGGAAAATGTATTCTAAGCCCTCCAGTGCTTAAAATGTTAGTACACCAAGCAAAATTCAAGGGAAACATTAAATAGGAGAGTCTGTTGTTGAACACTGGTGAAAGCATAATCCAAAAAAAGAAAATATAACATTTTTGAAGTTGTGATAAAACTATCACCAAACATATTACAATTAGTATAATTATAAATATAACTGGAATTAGTTGACAATGGTGAATTTTGATGTACTAGAAGATTTAGTAGGTAATTAGTAAATAAGAATATGGAGGAACTAAACAAAATATTTAATACTCATTTTACATAATTTAACTTTTGACAGTGAAACTATATATTTGCTTTACTTGCCTAGTTTGCAAAAATTGATTACATATGTATCAACAGGACATGTAAAACGTACTAAAGGGGAAAATAATGTAATTTTTAATAATGCAGCAAAACAAACCAGAACCGAATACTTAATTTCCAAACATAGAAATTTAAATATATTCTCACTCATAAAATTGAAATTAAAACTTATAATTATGAATTGATTGGAAATAAAGTAAATAATACTTATAAATCTCAGAGGCAGTGATTAAAAATGCATTTAGAAGTAATACTGTGACATTACTATAGAAAATGAAAATGAACTTAATTGAAATGTTAGACAAAATTATATTGCTCATGTCTATAAATATAGGAAAGAACTGAGGAAGGAATAGATATACAAGCAGAAGTTAGTGAATCAAAAAAGATACAGCAAGTAAAATCAGTAATTAAGAAAACAGCTTACCATGATCACATGATCAAGTAAGATTCATTTTAAAGGTGTAAAAGCATTCTAATATTGGGAACAGCAGAGCAATAATGTCAGTAGGTCAAAGAAAAGGCACACAACTATGTTAAATGACAAATTTACTTGGTTTGGTAAAAACCATATTGCTTTTATTAAACATTAAATTTAATAGAACATTGAATATTCAATATTAAATATTTAGTGGAGTAGAAGTAGAAAAACATTTCTTTAAAAAATATTTATCTTATTCAATAACAAAATTATACTTGGTGTTGAAACATCGCAGCTATTACTTTAAAACTGGGGAAAACAATGCCCCCCATCACTAATATCATGCAAAACTTCTAGATGTTCTGATAAATCTGAAAAGATAGTAAACTACACAAGTAATATATATGATGATCGATTGTAGATATATGTGACCCACATAAATAAATTTTTAAAAAGTCAGAAATACTATCATACTTAAAAAGAAATTCAGAAAAATTTAACAAATTCAATACAAGTATTAATTGAAAATACAAATACCACACATCATACATATGTCAACTTATTCCAGTGGGGAAAAAAGTAGTTTAGAGGGCAAAATAAAACTCATTCACATTAGCAACACAAATATAAAATATTGAATAAAAATCAAAACAAATACTTCTCTTTTTCTGAAGAAAAAGACACATAGAAGACTTAATAAAAAGCTTAAGAAGAAAAAACAATCTTGTAAAGATATTAATCACAAATGTATAAATTCAATGTGATTTCAATGTCAGAATTGTATATATGTATATATACAATATTATATATATGAGGTGATTATATTGAGGTGAACATATTGTATATGTTGTATATATGAGGTGATTATAAGTGTCTTGTAGAATAATCAAATTTTAGAAATGAGAGGGTTACTCTTGTTGAAAATTTAAAATATTGTAAAGATACACTTGTTTTAACAGTGTGATGTGTGGTTCAAGAGTAGACAGACCAAACTGAGGAAAATGTTTGAAGTATATGATATAATTCAGAGATTAAAGAGTTTCTATATATTAATAGAAAATGAATATTTTCATAGAAAAATGAACAAAAACATAAAAATGAAACAAGCGAGAACTAAATGTTAATATAGCAATGAAGAAGCTACAAGTTAGGCCATTTTGTTTTGGCAAATTGACAATTAAAACATTATTTTGGGTAGGATATAATAATACAATTGTGTATGAACATTGATTAAGTTTGTTAGGGGTAGTTGAGCAACACATATTAAAACACTTAAGAATTATCTTGATCCTCAACTAGTAATTCTGATAGAAATTTACCTAAAAGGAACATTTAAATGTGAACTCTCTAACACAGCTTTAAGATGAATTAAAAATTTGAAAGTCCAAAAATCAGTCATGCAATTACTGTGATTAAATATAAATTGGGAGAATTTTGCATCTGAATTCTAAAAGCATTTTGGAAGAATAATTTGATATTTTTATTACAGGATACTACATAACCATCAAAGATCATATTTTCAGAAGACTTGTTAATTTTTTTTTACGAAAAGTATATACAATAAATAATTTTCCATAAACAACCCTCTTTTCTGCTCCAGGAAGACAACCTAAAAATAAATTCATAAAATTGTCTGATATGATTATCAATTGCCATTCAAGCTGGTGAAGATGGGATTATTCTGTTGCATGGAAGTTGGTCAGTACTATTTCAAAGATTATGTTGAAAATCGGTATAATACATGCTAAAAGTGTTCAATAATAACCTTTAAAGTTTGAGAATGTGTGGTTCACTTGTTTTCATTCTGCTTTGTTACCTTTCTAAGATTTCTATAATAACACATTTTTGTTGTCAGAAGTAATATTAGTTATAAAATCTGAATGACCTAAGACAAAATAAAAAATAGTCTAACTTGATCATGTGGTTACTGTCCATCAGGCACTATTCCAAGAGCTTTCATACATGTTCTCATTTAATTCTCAAAGCAAATTTGTTTCCTAACCATTGTTATTGCCCAAATTTAGGGAAGAGAAAACCCATGGTTTAGAAAAACAACTTGCCCTACATGACATCAATCACATGTGCTGAAAACAGAGGTCCAAACTCCACGTGTAGCTTCTTGCATGATGGCAAATGCCTTCTCACCCTTGGACTATCTATCTTTAGAAAAACTGAAGCAGTTTTCTTCAGATGACCACTTAATGTGGATAGCACAAAAAAATCTTGGTCTTCAATTACAATAAATCATCATTAATTTAGATAAAGTAAAGCCAACAGATAAAGACATATCCTTGCAAATAACAGAAAACGATTGTTGAATTTCTTTTCCCCAGGAAGCTATATTGTCAAGTAAGATCTAGGGTAATGATTTTTCATGTAATTTCCTTAAGCTACTAGTTTTTGTTGCATGAGGAATAGATATATCAATTGCCTGTAAGAAAAACGTTTCTCATATGAGTAAAATCAATTTTTTTCCTCTAATTTTAATTAATCTCATAATTTTATCTGAAGAATTTTCAATACTGTATAAAGATAGGGTTATGGTAAACATTTAATCTCAGTCTAGACATTATATACAATTCCAAATAGTTTGAATTATTTAAGAATGAGCTTATAATATCTAACCTAAGATAGTTTTCCCTCATGTACTCTATTTGCTAATTACATCCATGATGTTCTAGATACCCAGTGCATAGAATATTTATTTCTAAAATCAGGAGCTGGTTTTAATTTCAGTGCAGCATAGAGTTCTTTGTTCTGTGCCTCTCTTGTTCTTTGTCTAGGGGTTGTTCATTAACAATTTCAGAAGTGAGCGGGTGTGAGTTACCTGAGAAGAGGATCTTTGTATCTTACTCATCTTGGTGTTACTGTACTTAATAATTGCTTGACATTTAGTAGTTTTCCAATTTTTTTTTATTATTTTATGTTTTTTTAAATTTATTTTTATTATAAACAAATGGGATATATCTTGTTTCTCTGTTTATACATGAAGTAGAGGCATACTATTTGTGTAATCTTACATTTACATAGGGTAATAGTGTTTGATTCATTCTGTTATTTTTTCCTTCCCACCCACCCCTCCCACCCTCCAATTTTTTTAAACTAAGTTTTATTGAAATTGCAAAGCTTGTCAGTTTCTTTAATGTCTTTATCTCTACCTTATCCCTCACTGAAATCAGTCCAAAGAGAAAATGTTTCAAAACATTGTGTATAAACTGATCATTTGATAAGGACAAGTTTGAAATTAGTGTGGGAATGTTGTGTAGGTAGCATGTGTCTTAGTCTGTTTTCTGTTGCTATAACAAAACACCTAAGACTAGGTAATTGATAAAAGAGGATTATTTAGCTCACAATTCTGGAGGCTGAGAAGTCTAAAAGCATGGTGTCAGCATCTGCTTGGCATCTGATGAGGTCCTTCTTGTTGTCTGATAACACAACAGAGGGTATCATATAGTAAGACATAGTCAGTGTGCCAGAGATCACTTTTATGACAAAGCTACTCTTCTGATACTCCATTAATCCATAAATGGGTCAATCCATTCTTGGGGATAGTTCCAGAACCTAATCATCTCCCAAAACCATTAACATATGACTTTGGGGATTAAGTTTCCCATACATGAATTGGGGGGAAAAGCATTTAAATCATAGCATCATTTTATTCCTCATGTTCTTGTTAAGAAATTATAAGGAAATGGGAACATAATTAAATCTCAAGTTATGAGAACTTCTGTAATACTCTATGATAGTGGTTTTGTTGCTGTACTTTGATCTGGTTATTTAGAAGATGGAGAGAGCTTGCTATTTAAAAAAAAATCTTACCATAGCAAAACACTCAAAAGGATTAGAATCTTTTGTCTTTCAGAAGATGTAGATGTTTTGATCTAATTCATGGATGTTCATTTATTTAAACATTGAAGGAAAGTTTCTAAGAGATCATTGTGATTATAGGCTTCAGAATAAATTCAATTTAAATTTGAACGTATTTTTTTGCTTTAGGGATATGTTTATGTAAACATGGCTTTGTAAAAAAAATTGGCAGTGGTGTGTTCATAATGAAAATAATTCATTACAGTTATTGAAATCATATCTTCTGTAATGGCGACATCCTTAGGGAGGGGATGGAAGATAGTGCTCATTAGATACTTTTCTTCATTTTTGAGCCAGACAGTATATTAGTTTTATCCAATTGCCATCTGCCATCCATTTTGTATACAGTATGCCTAAAGAGCTCTCTCCATATAAGGGTCTAGAAGATAAAGGTAGACCATATTGTATTTATATTTGTAAATACTGTATGCATTAAATTACAAATATTTGTGTGCCATTAAGATTTGGTTAAAGGAAATACAGAGTTAAAACAGACATGTCTCTCTTGCTCAAAGCTGGGGATTGAGGATAAGGCTTGGCTAGAAGTGTGCTTCATTTGTGTGTATAGTTGCTTTTGTCATAACTATGTGAATGTGTCACTTTGATTTCATTTTCCATTAATTTGCTCAGCATGGCTTGCAAAATAATAGTAAAGGATTTCTATATAATTAATTTCAGATTGTATTGTTGAAATACACATGGGATAGATTCAATTATGCAATAGATATATTGAGGAAATGCATTTAATCAACTTTAAACATTTAAAGAATAAAGAAATTTTTATGCAAAATTACATATTATTACACAAATAACTAGAACAAAAGATTCTGTCAACACAGTGGCACACATCAGTTTTGAAATGGGAAGAAAAATTGTTTAATTCTTTGCAGTTGCATCCTTTCAATCATAGCCAGAAATACTAGCTTTCAGCATGAAATATATGGTACAAAGTATACTTCAAGGAAAAATGTTCTTTAAAAATGATGAGGGTAAAAAATGATCCCTAGTATAAAACATTAAAATGTGTATTTTACTCAAAAGAATCTATGCAAACTCAGAAGAAAACTTGTATTCTGTTTGAAACTGAAAACTTAGTTTGAGATTTCAAAAACAGAAACATTAATCGATGCATCAGTATGAATCTCTAGAGAAACAGGTCTAAGGTAATTTTAATAGACCTGCAACTGAGTGGATGTTGCAGTACTGTTATACTATGACAAAGATCTGTGTGTGTGTGCACACATGCGTGTGAGTGTGCATGTGTATAGGCAACATGGCGCTCAAGAAAATGAGAGGAAATGAGCCAGAAACTTCTCACATTTTTCTGGCATCTGTGGAGTGTTGCCATATGAGAACCATATGACTGCTGGCAGATTGGCATGTCAGCTCAGGCATGGAAAAGTTGACCGCACTGAGCTAGGGGTTTATCAGTTTATCACAAGAATATTGATATAATTTTAACTGCACTCTTTTTGTGCAAGGGCATTTTATACTTTCCCAATGCCTCAAATCCCAATCCTACTCTTCAAAACCATCTTCAAACAGAAATAATGCATATATGTAAATTTTCCAAATTATATCGAACCAATTGCAAAACTTTCATCAGTTTGTCTTTCTCTATCCCTTGCTCTAATCAGTCTTCCTGTAAATTTCAAATGAACTGCTGAAGACAGTGGTAATAGTGGCAATGTTTTCTGTGATTGAACTGTTTTTTTTTTTCTTTGTCCCTCTTGTGCCAGCAAGTGCTGACCATCATGGTCTGCTGTGAGCCAAAGACAGGGTTTCCGATTCTTTTAAACATGATCAGTAAGGTAGTGCAAGGAAGTGTAATCATAAACCTTCCTTCTAAATTGGGCAGAGGAGGCAGGCGTATCTTGGCGTGAACTGCACTTTCCACAAGTGGAAGCTGTTGGTGAACTAAGTCTTCAGTAGCTTTGGGCAGGAAGATGATCTTAATTGCTGTCTTTGAGGTCAAAGAATAAGAGGTGTGAAAGAAACAGTTTCTGTCTACACTGTTCAAAAGGAAACTGCCTTCTGTTGGAAAAATCTTTACTGGTCTGATTTTTAACGAGTGACTTTTTTGAGATAGAATATTCTGTTTAATTTTCAGAGCCAGGGAAGAGAGAACAGAGACTATGAATCCATTTTTTTTTTTTTCATGGAAGCTACTGAAATCATGATGTTTCTAGTTACCAGTATGAACTAAAAGTGGAGATGACAAAATTCCAGTCTAGTCCTTGGCAAAACTGGCATCAGGGCAGGTCTAGCATGATCTTGGAGAACATACAGCCTCCTTGGGCCACCCTTGAGCACAGGGATGGCAGACAGTTTTGTGTGTAGGGTTCCATATTAGGATATCCATTTAGTATCTTTGCTTTGCCTTTTTTTAAATTTTAATTTTTTAGTATCTGGTATTTTAACCAATGGGTGCTTAACCACTGAGCCACATATCCACCCTCTACCTTTTTTATTTATTTATTTATTTTTTTGAGACAGGGTCTCGCTAAGTTGTTGAGTCTAGTCTTGAACTTCTGATCTTCCTGATTCAGCCTCCCAAGTTGCTGGGATTATGGGCATGCACCACCATGTTCAGTTCTGCCTTGCATTCTTAAAGTGCTCTCCAAAACCCAGTTATCAATATAATCTAGAAATGAAGTTAATACTTTGAGGTCAGCCTGTAAACAATAGAGTAATAGGAGAAGGTGGAGAAATTGCAAGGCACCTTCTCTGCAGTTCCTTAGATGGGTAGGGGTGGGGGGTGTGGGTATTGAGCTCCAGTTACCGTGAGCAGTAACTGATTATTTACTTTTACTGTCTTTCACTGACCTATTTTCATAACTATAGCAAGTTAACTGTATAAAGAAAAGGGGTTCATTTAGAACACAGTTGTAGAAGTTCAAAGGCATGTTACTGACATCAGCTTGGCTCTGATGAGGACCTTGTGGTCAATAGCATCACAACTGGAACACATGAAGTAGGAAGACAGGATACCTCCAAGGTTGAAGAGGTTCTGGAGTTAGGCTCACTAATAACTCTTTCAGGAGAGCTTAGGGTTCCAGGACAGCTTTTAAGTGACCTAAGGACTTCTCATGAGAGCTTAGTTCCATGACAGCTCTGTAGTGATCTAAGGACTTCTCAGTAGACCCATGTCCTAAAGGTTTCGCTATCTCCCATCCTACTACACAGAACCAAGCTCCCAGCACATTAACCTTTGGGGACACACTGGAGCTATATCCAAATCATAGCATTGCTTTTGTATTTCCCTGTCCCATTGTCCCCACTGCCTCACTCCTACTTCCTGAGATAAAATTCAAATGAACTACTTGTACTGAAGGCTTCATCTCAAACTCTGCTTCTGGAAGAATCTAAAACTAAGATGGGGAATGTGTCCATCCCCTTTCATAGACTCTTTGGGAGCATCCATCACCAAATATGACTTGTATACTATGACCAACCTGATCTTCATCTCCAAGATCCTACTATTTTTAGACATCTCCCAACTCTGGACTTAACCCAGTTCTTTCACACATTATTGAACCTTCCCTATCTTGATTTTAATTCCCTGAGGGGCTCTGAATTCTTCTGGACAAAAAAGTTCTTCAAACATGTGCTCAAATGGCATTGATGAGCTATATGATTTATGCCATTTGATATATCACATTGATATTTTAGCAAAGCCTTAACTCAAAGCTTTGAGTCCACTGGTAGGAATTTGGGTTTCCTCCAACTCCCGTCAAAGAGGCTGACACCAATGTTGCTGACATGGGGAACTTGCCCTGCCAGCTCCCTTCTGCCAGGAACAAACCCCCAAATGTACAAGTCAAATGGGAAACTGGAGAGCATAATGTAATTCATGATTCAAGTATCATTATGTGAGTTATGTTTATTCAAGAAAATCTTGTTTATTATTGGGTACAGCACCTGACATAGGAAAATATGAAATAATGAAATTATTTAAGGGATGTTTCTCTGCACTACAAAAAGTGTTCATGCTTTACAAGCATTGTCTGTGTTATGGTATTCTTTACAAGTAAATATACATTATACAATATCCTATAATTCTGCAACTGAATGCTTCTTGAGGTATGGGGACCATTTGTCAGTATTTTATTTCTCTCACCTAAATCCTTACTTAGATCAGTCATTCAGCAAACATTGCAAAACTGAACATGAACTTCTATTTGTTATTTACATGGCATGAATTACTTAGCAAACTGTTTAGGATTGTTTCATTGAAAGTGAAATTTAAAATAGTATTAGATGGTATTGTCAACTGAAGATAACTCGGAAATAACACAATTTTTTTCAAGCTAGAATAGAGTGAGGACATGCTAAACATCACATAATAACCAGAAGCCCTGGCTCAGAAACCAGACAAACATGGGTTGCAAACCTGGTTCTGTCAATTAGGAGATGGATGACAATTTGCCTAACATCACCAAACTCATTTTAGAAGTTGGATACAAAAGTTCTTAGTTTTCTGGTAAAATTAGATCAAACACATGAAACTCTGGCATATACCTACTCTTACTATTTTTATTATTTTATGTTTAATTCCCCTGATACCACATAATGGTGAGTAATGGATCTCTGATTTAAACATCACAAAATATATGTGTGTTAAAGCATCTCACAGTACCCCAAAACGTATACAACTTCTGTTTTATGATTCAGTTAAAACATAAATTTAAAAAATAATCTAAAAATTTTCAAACTAGTATTCTTTTGATTATAAAACACTAGGTCAAAATAAACATATTTGAATTATAGTGGAAGTTGGTGATAAACTAGGTATTTGATACATTGGTATTTTCCAAGACACAGCTGTGGCCTTAAAGTATCCTTGATTGATCAAGTCCACTAAGACCCACAGACATCCAGGTAAGGTGAATGATAACCTTTATGGTTCTATTTGGACCTCAAGTAACCAATTTGTATGTTTTATCTCATGAGGTCAACTACATTTGTCGTTAATTAAGATGGTACTAGCATAAACGATGCATTTGGGATGATTTTTATAAAAGAAGGTACACTTGGCTCCATTGCTCAGAATGCCAGTGCTGTAGGCATTACTAGTCCATGATGATGAGGTGACACAGAAACTGTTATATGTTGGCCATCTGTACCTTGTCTCGTGGATTCCACAAGACCCAGTACCTGCTAACATCAGAGTTAAATTTTGCATTGCTATGTACCCCCAAATAGAAAAAGGCTAATCCTTTCTCACTTGAGCTACGATTTAGATTTTTCTGTGTGAATTAAAGTTTGCTACTAGTGTAAAATACATAGCTGGAGCAATCGAGGTCTTCTCTAACAATAAAAAGTTATTCTGGAAATCTGGAACCAATTATTTAAAAAGTGTCTCAAAGATAGTGGATCTCAACAGTTGCATTTAGAATCAAATGGGGGCCTATTAACAATGACGGATGCCTTGTTCCCACTGGGACCCATGAGGCCCAGGCACTTCTGGTCTCATGACAGCTCCCTGTTGTGATTTAGTGTGTACTCAGTGCTGAGAACCACCAGTCTAGGAGAGAATTTTATACCACCTTTCCTCTTACTGCCATTTCAAGGGACAGGAAGCCATAATTGTGTAGCCTTGGAATTTTACCTCAAAGCTGAATTCTGCTACTCGAAGAACAGCTTTAAAACTTCAGTTTGCTTTAGCCAATGAGTTTTGGCAATCAGAAGACTCTGAGTCAAGTAGGTTTTTCTTTTCCTTTTTTTGCACAGCAATGGGGATTGAACCCAGGGTCTCACACAGTTAGGCAAGCACCCTACCACTGAGCTACAACCCCAACCTGGCAAGTAGAGTTTTAATTAGTTAATTTTATTTATTTTGCCATACTGGGGATCGAATCCAGGGGTCCTCTATCACTTAGTTTCACCCTCAGCCCTTTTTTAAATTTTATTTTGAGACAGGGTCTCACTAAGTTGATGAGACTGACCTCAAACTTATAATCCTCCTGCTTCAGCTGCCTATGTTGCTGGGATTTCAGGCATGTGCTACTGTGACATGCTAATTTATTTTTGAAAAATAGGGTTGTTTTTTCAAAAATTATCTACATTCTGAGTGCTTAACACTGAGAAGAAAAACCTTTCATGTGTAACAGAAATTTGAACTTAGCTTGCAGAATTATATGAACCAGAAACTTGATAAAGTCTCATACTTCAGCTAAAAATTTTTTTCAAAGATGACATCAAGAATAACTACACCAATCCAAAATATCTTTGGATCCCTTTCTGCCCACCCTCTCCCTCTTTCTGGCAAGAAGATGCTCTACCCCCAATCCTTAGTAAAACAATGAAGACAGCTGTAAGCTCAGCGCATCCTCATCTAAATTGCACATAACTGAGTTGCTCTGTATGTTCATATTTACCCGCTCCATCCTCTGAGTAGTCCCAAGGGCTTTATTTACACTTCCTTTTTGGCAAACTACTCTGTTCATTTTCATCAACCCCAGCAAAACAGACAAATTCTTACTCTTTTTATTGATGGTAGTTGGCCTGAATCTGTAACAGGCTCTTACAAGCTTAGGTATTAAAAGGATGGGTTTTGTGAGTAAACCCATTCACAATTCAGAAAGATCAAGATACCTCCTTTTGGAAGAAAGATGAAGTCATATTGCAACAAAAATCTGCCTCTAAAAAAGCTGTTTCTAAAAATCTGTTCAATATGTATCAAAGAATCAAAGTACACCCATCTGGAGAGACACATATGAAAAAAAAATGCATTGAACAGCAAACCACATCTATAGCGTTTCTTACAGCAAACAAAGAAATACAGGATGTATCAACAGGCAGGGCAGGACCTCTTTTGATTAAAAAGTACTTACAGGGAGAGGACAAATCAAGCTCTTTTAGCCTTTCTAGTTTTTTTCATAAGGGCGGGAGATGGAGGACAGCTGCATGTTCTAAGTAATTTATACCAGGGGGGGAAATCATTTTCAGTGGCCTGTGGATGGCTTTGAGTGAGAGCAGATTTCCATGCTGGAATGATCTATGGGCCAGGGATTACACCCCTTTTTGCTCTCACAAGGACTGATTGCATGGCCCACAGCTGGAGTTAATCCAGATTTCTGTTTAATTAAATGGGAGCCGTCATTCTGTTGTATTACATCAAAACCCAGAAGGTGACAGGGAGGTGAAATGGCAAATTTAAATGTTCAGTCCTTAGTTTCTTGGATAGTCAAGGATGAAAATTCTAGTTTTGATAGTTTGTTTGTGAGAAAAGAATATAAATATAATTGAGACATCTGTGACTGTTTCAATTTCCCATCAGAGTCATCCTTCACAAAATCATATTTTTCTGGGGCAGGGTGTTTGGTAGGATAAATTGAAAAAAGAATATCAGTGAAGCAATTGTCTCCGTCAAGAAAAATCTACAGAGTGCATTCCTGTGAAAATGTCATCACAGATAACATGATAATGGATGCAGCCAAGAGTAAGGTTAGTTAAAAACAATACTATAAGGGTACTGCTTATGTGGCTTAATGATTAGAGGTACCAAAATGTTCACTATTCTTGCTATTCTAGAGATTAGGTGTTTATTAAAATCTGTACTTCATATGCTTACACTGAAATTCCAACCAACAAAAGGTTTTATTAATAAAATAAAATTGCCATTTTAAAGTAAGGGCTACTTGTAAGTTATTATGATTAGCTAGAATTTATGCATGTTTAAATATATCAAACAGAAATATCTACCTTCATGTTAACCATCTTTCCCCTAAGTGATTGAACCCTTCCCAAGGTATGGCTAAGGATAGACTTTCAGTTACAGAAGTTTCTCTAAGAAACTTTCTACCCCTTCACTATTCACATATGTATTCTGTACTATATTCTATGTAGAAGGTCTTTATTATTAGCTTCAGAAGATTCCGAATCTCTGCCTACATTTGCTAAAATTTCTGACTCTCAGTCTTCACAAATTATAGGAATGGCAGATTTTTGTAATAATTACAATTTAGTTTTTTTCCCTTAATATACTTTGCAAAATGGCTTGTACAATGTATTGTCCCATCTAGGAATCTCTTGTTTCCACAAACTGTAGGTCCTTCGTTGCTTACTTAACTTGAAAACTGTGATCACCACCATATCTTGGCAATGAGTAGAAAATTTTCTTCTTCCTGGTTTTTTTGGGAGGAAGAAAATGCAAAAAACAGACTAAATCTTCCATGATAAAACCACAGACAATATAACAGTTTTTGAGTACAACCTATGCTTCTTTTAGAGTAGTTAATTGTACAAATTTTAAAGACCGCAAGATTGGGTCATTTCCAAACTCACAAGTTATGTTATCTTGAGCAAGTCATCTCTTTGAACATTGGTTTATTTATATACTCAGGTCCCTTATATAAAACAATGTTGTATCTCATGTAACCTATGCATATCCCCTTTTACACTTAAGTAACTTCTAGATCACTTAAAACACCTGATACAAAGCCTATACATCGCTTCAATCATGTGGACTCAGCATAGTTCTTGGCACACAGCAAAGTTTTGCTCTTTGGAACTTTTGAAAAATTTTTTTCCAAATACTCTCTTCTGTCTTCCATTGTTGAATCCGTGGGTGTGGAACCCATGTATTGGAGGGCTGACTGTATTTATGTGGGAAGAAGGAACTAACAGCAGGCCTGTAGTTCAGTTCCTCCCTCCTTCAGAGAAGCTCCAACTGAGTTTTACCTGACCATAAAATGTACAAATATTTTTTATAGTTGGAAAACAACAGGAGGGACTGTTATGTTCCTCTCACTTTTAAGTTCTTGCCTAAGAAGGCCTCTAGAAGGATGTACTTGGTCTGCATGGATTGATTATTGTAAAGGATCTGTAAATTTTAGATTTGGGTCCCAGCTCCACTACAGAATGGAAATTGGCAACAAACATGGACTCTCCAGGTAGGTGATCGAGGAGATATAAAAATAGAAACATCCTGAAAATCAGCTTTTATGGGTTAGTATTTCACACATTTTGATCATCTGGTAATTCAAAGCCACTGTATCTCAATGCAGAAAATGAAAAGTCCCATCCTATAGTTCAGTCACTCCAGATCCTGATGCTGAGTTAGTGATGGGTGCTCCTTTCTCAATTGTTCCACTGATCATTAGCAAAGGTCACTTAAAATTGAATAAGACTTGTGTTTAATGTGAGGCTGTTTAGGTCAGTGCATTTCCTCATAGGAATGTTGCAAGGAAGAAATGAGTTAATATATTGATAGCTCTCAGAACAGTGCCTAGCAGGAATGTGCTACGCAAGTATTATTAACACTTACTTCACCATTTCATAAAACGGTACTGTATAAATTACTCTAAATGCTGGATGTGTTAGAGATGCAAATGGTCTCTTTGCACAAGTAATTTAAGGAAAAAGGCATACAGAACAGCCAAAGTAACATGAATAAATGCTGTAGGAGTTTCCATGTTATTTCTTAGGTCTGGAACCCCGAGACAAAGAGGTAAATGTAAGAGCTTATTTTGGAGGTGAAAAAGCAGTAAGGTAGTGAGGAAGTGAGACAAGGAAAATAAGGGCTTTCACAATAGGTGTGTTATCAAGCAGATTTTCACTGTGAATAATTGGAACTTGTTCCCACTGGACAACTCTGGAAGCCAGCATACAGCATAAGCCTCAGAATTATTCAAACCACAGAATGAGGAGGTTGGTATTCATAGAGTGCCTACCACCAGTCATTGGTTGAGAGCTGCTAGGATTGAGAAGGAGTTAATTTCTGGTCCTTTGAGCCTTCTCTGGCAGGGCAGCTTGAGCTCAGAGAATGCCCTCAGGCAAAGAGGCTCAGACACTGACAGTGGGCAACCTGCCAGCATACCTACAATGGTAAGTAGAAGGAATATGGACAGGCCATGGACTGAGGCTGCTGTACTCTAGGGCTGCTTGGCATTTTATATGGGAGGAGGAGAATCCCTAATTGAAAAAATTAAGATCTGAATAAAAAGAGAATGGAAGTCAGGAGAGTATTTATGAAAGTTCCCATAATTGTTTCTGGAAACAATAAAATGTGTCACTAGATACAATGTAAATACTTTAAATGTTCTACATTGATATGATTAACATTTACTATAAATTATGTGCCCTGTTATTTTACCCTTATATCTGGTCTTCCATCCTAATGCATAAAGCATTTGTGATTTTATGTCTTACTTTGAGGGTTCGCTTTACAGTTTGAAGATCCAGTTATTATTTCCAGAGTTTCTTTTCTTAAAACCATGGATATCTGGCTTATGTTCTACCTCCCTGATCACATCTCAGTAAGTGCCAGCATCCATGTCTTAGCTTCATATACTTCAGATTCCACTAAAGAGCTGTTCTATCATGAGCTTAATTCTCATTTAGTTTCATTTTTATCAATGTAGCATCACAATATTCTTTTCTTACTTTTTTTTCACCCCAATACCATTTAAAAATTTTTATAAGTATGCACAATGGAACTTGTTTTTTAAATGCCTTGAATCAAGGATTAAGTGTCATGAAGGACAAAAGGTTGACGAATCTGGACAAAGAAAACCCTTCCCTCATGAAGTATAGTATTTGTTGGCAAGATAGCCACAGGGGGAAAATGTCATAAAAATATATATTTGAAAACTATAATGAGTACTGTATCAAAGGCTATGAGAGCAAGTAATACTGCAATTCAACCCTGTTTGAGTGTCTATGTGTTTGAGGGTATGGAGGTAGCAGAGAGGATCCTTGGAAAACACCCAAATATGACATTTGAATGAGATCTGTAAGATAAATAGAATTGGATTTTCTTCCAGATAGGAATGCTCCATTTAAGAAAACAAAAATGTCCTTGGTTCTTCAGGGGTATTGGGGAACCTGGGAAGTACTTGGCAGCAACTGATAGGCCAGAGTGGCTGGAGGCAGAGTATAGGTAGGAGATAAACTCAAGGGACAGGCAGGTGCTAGATTATGCTGAGAACAGTGAATTTCTGTCTTCAAAGGCCAATGAGAAGCCATTAACATTTTTTAATTAAAAGGATGAAATAATTGGAATTTTGTTTTCAAATTGTGGAAACGAGGAATCTTGTTGGGTAAGGTTGTTGCCACCTGAGGGATAATGGTATCTTAGACTAGCTCAGTTGATGGAATGATGTGGACATATGCAGGAGATAGAAGATGAAGCTCAAAGAAATGAAGATATTGTTCTTAATATTATATGTAGAAAAAGGGTTTGAATTGTTTCATACTTTGATGTAAATTTCCACTTTTTATTTTTCAAATTAAAAACTAATTGAAAACCCAAGATGCCAGGTTGACAAGAAATCTATTATCATGCTCTTGGGATTCACCTGGATTACTGAAGGACCTTGGTCCTGACACAGACCAGAAGCAAATTACAATAGTTAGCCACATTCAAGTGGGGGAAGTTTGACCTTACCATGGCTACCTTAGCTTCATTGTATACCAAGATATTCCTAGATAAATCTAGTTCTACTAGTCCTTGCTCCAGGGAGTCCTTTTAAGGGAAACACCCCTCTTTATTAATTTTATTTAGCCCTTATTACTCTGAGTTTCAGGAACTTTCAGACATTTGCACTCATTATTCTCCAAAGTCCTGCCAATTCAAGCATGGTTGGCCTGCATTAACTTAGGCATTTTGTTCTCTGAGGAGCATGCAACCACCCATCCTCTTGTGAATCCTGGGCAGCTGCTAAGGGATTTGGCTGCTTTTCTTTATCAATACACAAAACACAAAGTTTATTTAGTAGCTTCCTTCTACAAGAGCTTGAATTCCTTTCAGGAAGGCTCCAGTCATTAAAAATAAATGAAAACATTAAAAGGCTTTTTACTCTCCTTGAAGTGGGAAGACTGAAGGAATGCTCTTAGTACTTTTTGAAGAAGTACAGCAACCTCTGTTTTTCCATCCCAACTCCCCTCCCAGCGCCCCCAAACAGAAGGGGAATTTTCCTGCACTTTCCCAAAGAGATTATTCAAACCATATTTGAATTCCCAAGTCACTGAGAATACAATGGATTGTATATTCAGATTATGCGCATGTGCTTGTATTTGTTATTAAGTATAAACAAACTGCACTGGAGTTCAGGGGAAAGAATGGGCCATCCTTAGGAAGAATTAAGGGACTTAAAATATCTTGCAGAGGAATAGAATTTGAGTTTGACCTTGCAGTCTGAATAGGAACTTGGTTAGTGCAAAAGGAGAAGCAAAACAGGCAGGTAGAAGTAATGAATCATAAAAGGGAATTAGGAATAGCAATCTGTTGAGACAAGAACACAAGATATTATGTGTATGAGATGTAGAATGTCAAAGTGATTCTAGAAAAGTAGGTAGCAACCATATCATGGAGGGTGTAGAATATTTAAGAGTACAGGCCTTTTCTCTTAGGCAATGAGAAAATATGGTAAGTTTTTTTTTTTCTATATGTATTCTTCTAATCATTTGCTTTTCAGAGAGTTGACTCTAGGAAAAACTTGCATGATAATTTGGAAGAGAACAACACCCAGGTTAAGAAAATCCATTACAGGCTACTGAATGTATCCCAACAAGACATTTAACATCTCATAGGTTCAGAAATTATGCTTGGTCCTTAATATATGCAATATATTGAGAGTAGACTTTGGAGCCAAACTACCTAAATTCATATTCCAACTCTTCCACTTAGTATCCTGATAACCTTACACAAATAACTTTCCTGTGCCATAATATCCTCATCTATAAAATGGTGATGATATACATATTAGGATTATTGTAAAGAGTAGATTCAAGTACATCTAAAGCATCACATAACCATGTGATACTTCTTTTTACCTCGTATCCAAATAACATCCCCTGAGGTGAGCAATAATTACTTTTACTGGACAGATGGAGAAATTGTGTCTTGAAAAGGTTGTCTAGTTCACTCTGGTCACAGGGAGAAAGGAAAGAATGGAGCTGGTGTTTGAGTCCTGCTGTCTTTGATTCCAAAGTTCATGGATGTTCTCTTGTTACCCTCTAAGAGGGTTCCATGTATGGCACTTGCCTAGGAGTGGGTAAAAGTGATTGAATCTAGCAGACATTTTAGAGATAGAATCTTTAAGAAGTGAGATGGCTTCTGAAGTCACTCAAATAATGGAAGGAGAAAGCTTGGCAGTTCAAGAAATCTTGTTGGCAGCCTAATGTATTCTTAAACTCCCGGCTGGTGTAGTTTTGCACACAGACTAGTCTGGGCATGTGCCAAGTACCACATCATCTGTCTCTGATGCAATTTGTTGATCTTGGATTTGCTCAGTGATCAGAAATTATGTGATTACAGGGTATAATATATACTTTTAGGAAAAACAATATGCGATCTATCACTCAACCTATTCGAGATTATGCTAAATATAATCATGAATTTGGTGCTATTGGGCTTGAATAGCATCTCTTTCCAGGTGATGTCAAGAATCCTGCTAACAAGTGATAGATCACCTACAAAGTTTTTCCTCCTTGATTTCATTCAACACAAATAATATTTGACAGTTTTAGACTTGGGGAGATTATGGGGTAGATATTTTTTGGAAAAGATGATTTTTTTGCATTGTTCTTTAAAAATAACTAATGACACACTAATGAAGTGTTCAAGACCAGCAGAAAGGATATTTAGACAGGGACTCATTGGATATTAGTACACTGGCAACTACCAGTAGAGGTTGCCATAGTTAGCATAGGTCATGAGGAGCCAGATTCTAACTTAGTTTCAAGCTTTGCATATTTTCAATTTTTCAAGTTAAATGAAATAGATCCTTGCTGACTAAATTCATGAAGAAATAATATAGTAGAATTTATTATTATATCTTCCTAGATGACAAATGATAGCCCAAATTAAGATCTCCTGAGTGACTTAAGCATATTCTAGAGTTCAAATTATCAATCTAAACATTGCTTCATAATCCTAGAATTATAGTAGAGGGTGCATATTGCCTTAAGGTATACATTTCCTGGATGAATTACTCCTATTTATTCTAAAGGTATTCTACCTCTGCCACACACCATGCAGAAATTATATAAATTTTGCTCTGTCTCAGATGAGTTAGGGTTGGGAAACTGGAGACCAGTTAAAAGGTACTAATGAGAGTAATGCAGATGAGAAATAGCCTGAATGAAGACTCTACTCTAGGAGGAAGAAAAAAGGAGAAAAAGTCTGAATGATATTTAAGAGGTAGACTCAATAGAATATAGATTTACGTGAGGAAATCATCATTATGTCCTTCTATCTGTATAAGGATGAGATTTCCCAAGGAGCATGTGTGGAACTGGAGAAGCAGGAGGTAATCTGCAGAACTTTATGGCACACCAACAGTTAAATGGCAAATGGGAAAAGAGGGGCCTACAAAAGAGACCTAGAAAAGGGTGGCCAGAGAGGGAGACAAGAAAAACCAGGGAGAAATAAAGTTGCATGAGACACATTAGAATTTTCAATAAAGAAAGAGTTTTCAATAAAGCCAACTACCACAAATAAGAAAGGATTATGTCTAGGATGTGACATCTAGGGAATCCTTGTTAGTTTTTATTAAGTGGTGAGGCCAGAAATCAGATTGTAATGTGCAGAAAGGTGAAGCAAAGAAGTTAAGGCATTAGTTTAAAGCAACTCCTTCAAGAAGCATGGCTATGAAAACAGGATAGGTAGTTTGAGGTTGCATGATAGGGTTTACAATGTGATGAAATACGAGAACAATTATTTGCTGATTGGAAAATTACTGATAGAAGATGTTGAATATATAGAATGAAAAGAAAATAATTGTTGAAACAAATAATCCTGATTTTATTATTTCTCAGAAAAGGGACATTTTCTAAATAGTTATTATCTTGCATTTGTTATGATTTTCTATTTGAGTGACAGATTAATCAAATTCTGGAAAACTTCCATTTGTTTACTGATTATAAGTAAGTGTCTGTCCATCCCAACCCCCTGCCGTAATGTATCTTATTTGCTATGCGCTAGGCAGGGAGTAATATTGACAAAAAAGCATCCAGAAAATTTGTCCCAACTTACCTGTTCCAACTTACTTAACAGGTAAGTTGGGACAGGATTCACAAGGTGGGACCTATGAGTACTTATTAACCACCAGTCTCTAAACTACTGTTTATTCATTTGCAAGTATATTTTGGATGCTTCATTCTACACTAAGTACTGGGAATGTGGTAAGCAAAGCATTCCTGGCCCCTACTCTATAGGAACATGATCCATGCAGAAGATAGACATTAAGCAAACAAATGTTTATGGAGCATTTCCCTTGAGAAATTCTTCTCAACTGATACAGCACTAAAGAATAGGCAAAATTTAATTAAATTGGATGCGAAAAACCCATTTCTTATAGAATAGCACATGTCAAGCCTGGAGTAAGAAGCATCAGTTAATATTTTACTGTTATCTTCTCTTTGTTTCCCCCTTACTTTCTTTTACTGTCCATTTTATTTTAAAGATAGGGAAGGAGAGGTGGAAGTTTTATAAAAAGCAAAGGTAGAATTTTGTCAAAGATTTTAAAAGTAATAATATTATGGATAGGGTGAAAATTAGGAACTTGGAAATAGAGTGCTGGGGGGTATTTTTATTTTAAATATAATTCCCATTATTGAGTTCTCCTTTTTCTAATTTAAAAGGGAAACTTTTCTAACAAGTTCTCAAGTGCTGCTACTGGTGGAGACTTGTGTGGAAGGATACCTGGAGAGTCACCACTCACAAGCAAGAGGAGGCAGGTGTACAACCAGGAATGGAATTATTGAAAATGCTGGCTTAAGTCACAGAAATTCTGCTTCTGGTCTTGGTTCCTCTTAGAGAGCTTGCTTTGGTATAGTAAGGATGCTCTCACTTTCCTAGAGAGTGGCAAAGATTGCAAAGGTGATTTCAGTCTTAAGCTTGATGAGCTAGAAGACAACTAGTGACAAAACAATATGTGCTTAAAAGTCCAAAGTTGGGGAAAAGGAAAGGGACAGTGAACTGGTGTTGTAGTTAGTGCAAAGGCCCCTAAATCTCAAACCTAACAATGAAAAGGGAAGAAAACAAGACAGGAATAACATTATCATTGAAAATCACCTCATAATTTCTTCTTTCATTGATACCTGTTTTCATCTAGATTTTTTCCATTTTAATTTTCCCCTTGAGCCAACTTCCCACCTCCCTTGCTTCTATGTTTTTCTTTCTGCATATAATTAAAATAAGAAGGGCAAATAGGTTAGGATCTAAATTTCAATATATCTAAGTTTCTAAGTTCACAGTATGTACAATGGGTATAAAGTAACATAAAAATCAGACTTTTACAGAATCATAATGTTAGACAAGAGGAATAATGAGGGACCAAAATATATAATTCTAATAAATGGAGTTTCAGTGTACAGAGTCCTGGGTTGCTCAGTGACTTCTTTAGGAACAAAATGTAAAACTCAAAGCTGGTGCTGAGGTTATTAAAGGTAGTGCTTTCTGAATTTCTCTCCTCCTTCTCTTTTTCCTACCCAAACTTGGAAACAAAAATTTGGGGGCAGGGAAGGAGGTAAGGAAATATGACTAATAAGTTTAATTTCATAAAATAATAAAAGCACCAAGGTTATAATTAAAATGTCCTATTTAAGAATAATGATCTTCTTTAGTGTGGCCTTCTGTTTTGTTGAAGTTCTGCATCTTTTTATCCCACCATCAAAAGATGTCTCGTTTGACATTTTCTTCATATAGTCAAACCACTCATTTAGGAGAAAAAAATAGCATTGTGAAAATGTTTGTCACTTCATTGGAAGCAAAGTGTTTTGTGCACACTAAAATAAAGGGTTCATAGAAAGACCTGAAATGAGAAATAATGCTTGTGCAGTTTCGAATGTGAAAGTACTGCCAGGAAAATCAGGTGCGACATTATGTTGAGTAAAGTCCTTTGATACATAGTAGGAGCTCAGATAACGAACAATAACAAATGATGCTAATTTATAAATTCATGGTAATTCTATGGCATACATTTTCACACCCCAAAGTTGCTAAACTACACAGGTATTGAGTAAATTTAGAAATCAAAATATAAGTAAAATGTATTTATTTCAGGTCTGTTCCAGGTTGACTCCGGTCAAGGTCTTTTCTCTCAAGGTTGAGTCTTGATTATTTGGCTCATATAGATTGTAAAGAGTTGGGAAAACATGATCTTAATATATTTTTTAGCTGCCTTAAATGATTAAGTCCTAAGTTTTTTTTTTAATTTTCACCAAAAGATAAATCTTAGTACACATTATAAAACGAGGTGACTGCTCATCTTCTTGCAGTGACTGTTGATCTTTATCTATTTATTCAAAGAGAGTAACATAAAGTAAAAGATAATATTTGTCACCAGCCTAGTTTGACACTAAATGATCTTGCCAAAGATGGCTGTGACAACAAACTGGACATCTATCTATGGCCTTGTTTGAAGGGTTATATTTGCCTCATGGGAGCAATGTGCCTGGTTAGAAGGGTCAGAAGAGGTCACTCCAGGAAGCAGAGCTGGAGGTGAAAGTGCACAACTCACCTGGGCAGAGCCAGGCACTTCGTCATTTTAATAGCACACTAATTCCAAAAAGTTTTAGCACTTATGGCCTTGAAGCTTAATTACTCTCATTTATCTCTCTAATAAATGACGCCAGAGCTTACACATGCAACCAATTTACTCATGGTAAGTCAGTAAATGAATGTGGAGGCACAGCTCTATTGGAACATACTATCTGTGCATATCTTGGATTGCCTTGATAGCAACCCAACTCAGAAATCGCCATACCTGTCAGATGACAGTCACCCTAACTTCTCAATATAATTGTACTAAACCACATTTTTTTGGCACATGTAATTCCAATTCATAAACATAACAAGAGATGAATTCAATAAATGAATGCATGAAATAATTCTAGAAGGGAGAAGCGGGTAGGAGAGATTGGAGCTTTACCATTTTCACTGATACTTAATAGAAACAAATACAAAAAATAAAAAGAACTAGCATTGAGTATACATTCTAAATTAAAAAGAAGATTGAGTAGAAGAAATTTTAGGGCTTATGTGGATCAATGACCTACTCAAGTAAAAGGGAAAAAAATTTGAGAACCAAGATCGACTCTTGGAAATGACGCCTGGAGCTATGGAATACAAATATTCACTTTGTAAATTAACATGATACTCAACTCCTAAAAAATCTACCAGTTCATTAAAATGGAAGGGTTGTATCAAAATGCCTCTTGAAATTAAACCCACACTGCAGAGTATCTTCTGCACAGATACTCAAGTTTTTCTCTTATTCATGTTTCTATTTTCAGTCTCCAGAGGAAAGACACACAGTTACATATGGTGAACATTAGTTTGAAGTGGTCTGTTAGCTTTTGTTAAGTCCTCTCATTAAATTTCTTGGATGGATTCCTATCCAGCTTATCCTACCAAATCTAAAGTTTGTTCAGGTGTTGAGAGTGAGGAATTTCAAAAGCAAGTAAATAGCCTCATGAGCTGGCACTAAAATACAAGAACCAACTAGAAGTCTCATGTGTTCCAGGTGGAGGTTAGAGGAGAAATACAGTAATCAGGGGATGAGCAATAAGCAGTGTGAGAAGAACAAAATGAGAAGGATTATCACAGAAAGGATCGTGAGAGAACAGTATGCTAGCATTTTACTGAGCTCTGAAAACCCAACTTCCAGCACAATGATAGAATATTCTGAAGGGGATAAATAAGTTCCTTATACTGAACATTTTTCTCTGTCCAGTTTTGTTCCTAGGACAGACTATACACTTAAAAAAAGTATATTAATTCATTTTATCCTTTAACAACCCTATTAAACACTTATTATCCCCCTTTACAGATAAACAGGTTGAGGCATATGAATATAAAACCATTTGTTCAGGCTGAACAGCAGTAATTAGAAGAGCTAGAGTTAGTAAGGAGGAACATAGTTATTCACATCAAGAGATGACTCATGAGAGGGGTTTTCTGTGCAGCAATTGATGTTGGAAAGCAAGGCAGCCACTTTCTAAAGCAAATAGCTGTGCAGATGAAAGATTTGTCCAACCTCTCCCAGTTCAGTTTCTTAATATTTCCTAGGTGCTTATTCTACACAAAGGCCCTATGCCAAGTATGGAGAATACAAAGATAAATCATTTGATAGGTTTCACTTTCACAAAATTCAAACCTGTTTTGGAGTAAGTAAAAAGTCACCTTAAGGATAAACAGTAATAAATTCCATTTATTGAGTACCCATTATGAGGAAGTCAATGTGTTTGGTACTTAAAAACTAGTTTATTTTGTGTCTGTTATATCCATACCATAGCATTGCTAAATACAATGCTTCTTTTACAGGTGAGGAAATTAAGGCATGGATGGATTAAATAACTTGGTCAGCCTCATATGATTAGTAAATTATTGACCCCAGGACTTGTACAAGTAGACTACAAATGGATATTTAGACTAGCGTGCATGTTTCCAGTAAGAGTGAAGCTTCTCTTGTACACATAAACAAATGATCCTTCTTTGGGAATGCAATACTTTTTAATGGAGTGGGCAACTCTCAAAAGAGAAATGTATCTCGGCACAAGGCAAATATGGATGATGAATATTCATCATAGTAGGTGATGAATGAGATTTCACATATGCAGAGCAAGAAGCAAATCCGGAAAACCCTTCCAAAGATTAGACAGGTGAAACTATGCAATTGTCCCTCAGTAACCAGGGAGGATTGCTTCCGGAATACTCTGCAGACACCAAAATCCATGCATGCTCAAGTCCCTTTACAAGGTGGTGTAATATATATCCATATAACCCACACATGTCCTCCCACATATTTTAAATCATCCCTAGATTGCTTATAACACTTTATATTATGTAAATAGCTATATTGTTTAGGGAATAACTACAAGCAAAAAAAAACTGTTCAATCAGATACAATTTTTTATGAATATTTTAAATTCATAGTCAAATCCACAATAATCCTGAGTCAACTGTATGATTATTTTGTTCTCACTGATCTCTTGTTTAAATGGAAACAGAACTGTTTCTTCTGGATAAAGAGGTACATAAAATTTAGTGAATACAATTAAAACATAGCATACATTCTTTTCCTGTTGGATGGTAAACATTTAAAGTAAAATTTACTAGAAGTTTTGTGTTTGTAGAAGAGAAAAGTTTGTGCAGTGTCCAAAACATGCCATGTGTGAAGTTGCATGTTTGATTCACTGTAAATATTAATAATAAAACACATTTTGATCAAGCATACTAGGAAGACTGAATTATTTTTGAAGTAGAAGAAATAGAAAGTAATATTATAAAATTGCTATTGTATAAAACGGTGATCAGAGTATGGAACTGAAAATGTATAGAAGTATACAGATTATATAAATATTATACAATTTTATGGGTAAATAAAACAAATGTAATATAAACATTAGTTTATATCAATAACATAAAAATATAATATGTAAAATTAACAGCTATTTTTCTGAGTATTATGGATTTTATAGTACCTGGAAGCTTTAAAAAATACTATTAATATATCATTTAAAATTTATTTTTCTAAATATACTGTATTTTAATTAGCATTCATCTAATTTTTTAAAAATTTTTCATTTGACATTTACATAAATAGGCCACTAACCATTTTAAGTTGTACAAGGCAGTGGTGCTTAAATAATTACAATGTTGTCTCACCATTACCACTGTCTACTTATGGAACAATTCCATCACCCCAGAAAGAAAATACCTACTTTTCTTTGGCCCTTAGTTCCCTGGCAACCACTAATCTATTTTCTCTCACCAGGCATTTGCCTGTTTTGTCCATTAAATATACATGGAATCATGCAATGTGCAGACTTTTGTGTGTTTTTTTCACTTAGCTTAATGTTCTCAAGGTTCATCACTGCTATGGCATGTATCACACTTTGTTTTTATGATTAACAGTCCATTGTATAGATGTACATCATTTTGCTAATTAATTCATCAGTTGATGGACATTTGAGTTGTTTCCATATTTTCACTATTGAGAATACTGGTTCTATAAACATTGGTGTACAGATTTTTGTGTAAATATGTTTTTATGTGATTTGGATATATACCTCTGAGTTGAATTGCTCATAATATAATTCTGTGTTTAACATTTTAAGGAGGTTGCACCATAAAACCATTTTCCACCATGTCTACAACACTTTACAGTTGTGCCAGCAGTGTCTGAGGGGTTTTTTATTTAAAAAACATTATAGTGAATGTGAAGTAGTAACTTATTGATGTTTTTATTTGAATTTCCTTAGTGACTAATGATGTCTAGCATGTTTTCATTTGTTTGTTAGTCATTTATGTTTTGTCTTTGGAGAAACTGGGCCTATTCAGATTCTTTGATCATTATTTAATTGTGTTCTCTCTCACTCTATGGCATAAGTTGTAATAGGTCTTTGTATATTTTGAATACTGTACTATCAGATATATAATTTGCAAATATTTTATTCTGTTGGTTGTCTTTCATCTTCTTGGCTGTGTTCTTAGCACAGTTTTTAATTTTGATGAAATCCATTTTTTATTTTGTGATTATATCTTTGGTGTTATATTTAAGAAATCATTGCCTAACTCAAGAAAACTAATATTTACACTTATATTTCATCCCAATTGTTTTATAGTTCTAACTATTTGATGTAGGTCTATGGTGGATTTGGAGTTTTTATTTTTAACATTGTTATGGTTTGGATGTGAGGTGTCCCCCAAAAGATCACATGTGAGACAATGCAAGAAGGTTCAGAGGAGAAATGATTGGACTGTGAGAGTCTTAACCAAATCAGTGAATTAATCCCCTGATAAGGATTAACTGAGTGGTAACTGAAGTGGTAGGGTGTGGCTGCAGGAAGTGGTTCACTGGGGCCATGGCTATGGGATATATATTTTGTTTCAGGAGAGTGGAGTCTCTCTCTATCTGCTTCCTGATCACCATGTGAGCTGCTTGCCTCTGCCACTCTCTCCCACCATGATGCTCAGCCTCACCTCAAGCCCTGAGGAATGGAACTGGCCTTCTATGGTCTAAGACTTCTGAAACCATGAGATCCCAAATAAAATTTTCCTCCCCTACAATTGTGCTTGTTGGGTCCTTTAGTCACAGCAGTGAATAAGCTGACTAAAACAAACATGTTAGAAGAAAGGGGTTACAAATTTGTTCTTTTGCTTGTGGACATCCAGATGTCTCACCACTATTTGTTGAAAAGGCTTTTTTTTTTTTTTTTTTTTTAACCATTGAATGATTTGATACCCTTGTTGAAATCAGTTGACTGTAGTATTATGGGCTGATTTCTGGCTCTGAATTCTATTCCATTGATCTGTATATCTATTCTCATACCAGTTCCATAGTGTTTTGATATCTATGGTTTTGTGGTTAATTCTGACGTTGGGAAGAATAAGTCCTTCAATATTGTTTTGGCTACTGAGCACACTTGCATGGGCACACACAAAACCAATCTTGCATTTCTAAGATAAATTACATTTGGTCATAGTATGTAATACACTTAATGTGCTGCTGAGTTTGGGCTGCTAGCATTTTGTTGAAGATTTTTGCACTTGTATTTACAAGGTATATTTGTCTGTAATTTGTTTTTCTAGTGACATCTTTGTCTAATTTTGATATCAGGCTAATACCAACTTTATAGAATGAATTGAGATGTGTTCCCTCTTTTACTATTTTTCTCTTTTTGGAAGCATTTGAGAATTAGCATAAGTTCTTTAAACGTTTGTTAAAATTTACCATTGAAAACTTATGGTCCTACACTTTTCTTTGCTGAGAAAAAAATGTTTTTTGATTACTAACAATCTCTGGTTTTTGATTACTGACAAGCTGTCATGTCTACTTTGTTTTCTATTTCTTTTTAAGTCAATTTTGTAGCTCGTGTTTTGCTAGGAATTTTTCCATTTTATCTAGATTATCACATTTTTTGGTATAAAATTGTTCAAAGCTTTTTCTGATAATATTTTTTATTTCTGTAAGGTCAGTAGAAATGTCCTACTTATAATTCTTATTTTAGCAATGTGAACTTTGTCTTTATTTTTCTTCAGTTTACAAATTCTCAATTGAACTGATATTTTCAAAGAATTAGCTTTTGGTTTAATTGGTTTTATTTATTTTCTATTGTCTGATTTTTTAATCTAATTTTTATTATTTTCTTCTTTTGATTTAGTTTGCATTTTAAAATATTTTATTATTTTCTTAGGGGAGAATATTTGGTTACTGATTGTATAGTATGGTTTGGTGATTTTTCTGAACTAATTTTGTGAAGTCATATTTGTCTTGTGTGGTCACTCAAGTCACTGTTCAATTGGTTTGGTGATCAGTTAATGATTGGACAGATATTTCCTTAAATTTTTAGAGCCAAAGAAATCTACTGGTCTTTTCAGAGGGCTCTTTTGTGTGTGTATGTGTGTGTGTGTGTGTGTGTGTGTGTGTGTGTTGGTGGGGAGGGTGTGTGAGTATGGCTTTGACACTTCTCCAGGCTGTTCACCACTCTGCCTTAGCCTTGACTTTTTGAACAGAGACATAGGGTTAGTCAGAGGTGCTTAGGACTTCTTCAGGTCTTTTCTGGATATATGTATATCCTTCTGTATTACCAGAATATGTCAAAGTCTGTCAAACCTTTTACTTTCAAGAGCATCTCCTTCCCTAGCCGTTTATTTACAACATTTTAATTCATCTTTTTTCATTCCAAAAGTTATTGCCTCTGGAATCAACAACTAAAACACTGAGCTGGAAACGTTTTCAACAATGCACCTACTTCAACCTCTTACTCCTACTCTCCCCACCCACTGCTGCTTTAGAACTAGATGTGTTTGGGTGTGTTTTGTGTTGTGGAACATACAGAGGAGACTTTTGAGCCAGATTGGTCAAAACAAACAATAAGTTCTTTGCTAACAAGGTTGGTTCTATTCCAGGATTAGTACTGCCTGTGTGGGCTATTCTAGTATTAGTACTGGGAGTGTGGACTGTTAATTTGAAGTCTTCCAATGATCTGGGGAACTGGGACAAGACTAGACTAAGCTAAAACGCCACAAAGTCCGTTGTTCTCACCAAGGGTCAGCCATTTTCTTGAATAAGCAATCCCTGGATTGGTACAAGTTTTCGATTAGTTTTTAAAGTTTTAAAGAGGCTGATTCGACCAATTTTTGTCATTATTTTTGTTGCTTGTGTATATGGGTAGAATTTGGGTTATGTTCTTCATTACACTGACATTGTTCCCAAAATATTCGTTTGTGCCTAATTTTGTGTTTCCATATAATATTCCTTTTCCTAAAAAGGACCCCCCAACTATATATAAATGCCCCATCAAATATGATCATTACACAGGACACAGTCATTACACAGGACGGTGGGCAGTTGGGAATGGATTCCTTCAGGGGAAGGATGTAGTGTCACAAAAGGGGAAAAAAAAATGAGATGGAGGGTTTAAAGAAGAGAATTAAAGTAAGCCTTCATGGAAAAATTAGATTTTCACCAGTGGAGACTGGAAATAGTAAGGAGAAGCTGAAAAGATATTATAGGCCAAGAGAAACAAAACTTAGTGGGAAAGCTGACATTATATTTTGGGAAAAACAATTGGTTCATATTGACACAGGTGAAAAATGAGAATTGTGGGAAATCTAAGACCTCAAATACCCAAATTAGAGAGTTTTGTAGCAATTTTTGTTTTTAAAACAAAAAAAATACCTTTTTTTTTAACCTTGCATATTAATTGCCCGTGGATTAGAACCTCATAGACTGTTCTGAAAATAGAAATGTGGTTTATCCTGGAATTACCTCCATTGCTATCTGCAAGCCAACTCTTAGTTGGCATTCTGTACACTTCAATAATATAGTTGTGATGAGTTGTGGGACCTTATTGAACCTAAAGATAGTTTTAAAACCCTGGATATCTGGGAGAGATCCCATTCCAGAGCTCATCCATCACTTCTCTGGATAACTTTTGAGTACAGGGTATCCTGATTGTAGAGTCAAAACAGACTATGATGAGGAAATAAGAAAAAGGTGTGTGACAAAATTAGAAGAAGCAATAGAGATAATTACTCAGAGCCAAAAGGAGACACAAAAATCTAAGGCCTAATTTTTGGAACTGGTGAGGCTTCATAATAGCTATTCACTTCTAATCATTCTCAAATAATAAATGAATAGAATGGTCAATGCTATTAGAATAATTTACTATTCATCAAGAATAATGAATGAGGGGAATAGGTTGTTTTTCAAATTTGTCTAAATATAGCAGAGAAGTGGGGTGGAAAGAAGAATTACTACGTTCTTCAGTCTGGCACCAACTTGTGCAATGGTGACAGGATTGCTGGGGCCTTGGGGGTGGCAGAGGAGAAGAAGGAGCCAAATGGGCTTGCAGTCGGTGCCTCTGGCTTGGCTAGACACCAGAGTCAGCTGAAACAAGGATGGATCCTCCTGGTAACTCCAGCTCCAAAAAGCCAAAACCTTTCCTGCTTTTCTAATGCTTTGCCCTGGGTTGCCTCTTCTTCTCATTAATCTCTAGTTTATGAACTCTGTTTGGCAAGAGGTTCACAAATCGCCTACAAATCACACACAGAGGTAGGTGGTGTTGAGGGCTTCTGGATACACAGGGCTGTTCATTCACTGACAGTAACTCAATCAGCTTCAGCCTCTGCATCATTAGTTTACTATACAAATCTCTAGTTGTCTTCTTCCTACATGACCCTTTCCCAGATACTCTCAAGAAAAGGAAGAAGTGTGGAAGAACACTGGAGAACATCAGGAACAGGAAGAAAGAGAAGTCTTGACTCCCATCAGTTCACCTACAGGTTTCAAATCCCTATTAGCATCGTTATTTAACTACTAGTGGTGTCACTGAGCATCAGCCAAAGCCCCGGCAACCAACTATTCTAAATGCTCTATTAGCTGCCTCCAGTGAAGATCTTGAGGATTCACACAGCCCAGGTACAATATGTGAAGGCAACCCAGAACCTACATCCGTGCCCCTCTTAGAACTTGACTTGGTAGGACCAGATTCCATCAATATCGATGTCAAGTGTCCTATCGGGGGCCCATTTGTTTTTCTACAACCAGGCTGATGGGCTGCCCCCACCCAAGTGAGACATACATATACACATGCATATATATACATACACGCATATATATACATACACACAACATACATACATATTAAATTTATTAAATTGAACTTCCCATGGGGCTAATAAAGGCTAATAAAGTTCTAAAGCAGGATATGTAATTCCTTTTACTCCCAATAGACTCCTCCATGCAAGATAATTCTGTAGATGTAATTTCCAGGAAAGGGAGACTCCCTAGATTTCTCTGGAACTATCCTAAACCCAAATGGCAGTAGATTTTTTTTTTTCCCCCTAGGGGAGAAGCCACTGGGATACCCACCACCGCACCCAACTAAATGTCCTATTTCTCAAATAAAATTTCTACATGAGACATACTAGCTTGAAATATCTGTGGTTAAATTTTAAAAGTTAATAAGTTTATCTTTCTAGTGGTCAAGTTCCCATACAAAATACAAGATGCCAGGTTAAATTTAAAATTCAGCTGATGATTTTAATATTTTTAAATTATTTGTTTTAGTTTTAAAGACTGCATTTTGATTAAATGGTGGAATGATTTTAATACTTAAGACAATAAATGTCTTAAATATTGTATGAGATATATTTATACTAAAACTTTATTCAGTGTTTATCCGAATTGAAATTTAACTTGGTGTATTGTATTTTAAATTACTAAATTTGGCAACCCTGCAAAGCGTACTATATCATAAAAGTATCTGCTCAACTTAACTGTGGAAGAAATACTGCTTTGAAAATATGACTAGGAGCCCTTCATAGATATGTGTACCTTGTGGAATTACTCATAAGCTTGTTATTGAACATGTGAGAAGGCACGTCTACAAAGCCTGTTGAACTATTATTAGCATGTGACTTATATTGTGAATAAAATACCAATAAATATGTATTATGCTAAAATAAATAGCACACAAAAATGGTTCCAAACACAATATCACTTGATTCCCAATGCCATAATCAAATGGTTTCATGCAAATGAAATAGCTCCGGTAGTTATCAGTATAATAATGTTGTGAAACAGCCCTACTGTCGGGGAATCTTTATCTTTCAGGCACTTTTCAAAATGCCTAAAATGTCACACTAAAACACTTTTAAAATTAAATAATAACTTGCTGTTTCTGAGGTGAGATGCCTGCTGAGTTTAAATCATTTTTAAAGAAATGAAGAAGCGTTAGTAATTTTGCTGCAAAATTAGGTCGTTATCTGATTCCGTGAAAGAAATACATTAACATTTTAGGTTAAGCTAAACATTTTTGCAAACATTTAGTTCCAACAATCAATAATTCCAAATTAAATGATCATTCTGAAGATAAGTTAAAAGGTTGAGCTACAGAAGCTCGGTCTCTGTACAAATATCCAGGAGATTTTAAAATAAACTGAGAGTACCCATTGTCCATTAAAGAGTTTTCTTCCTCCTCCTCTCCCTCTCCTCCTCCTCCTCCCCCTCCTCATCTTCCTCCTCTTCCTCCTCCTCCTTGTCTTTTATTTAAATTCTGCAGTACTGGTTCATTTGTCAGACTCTAACTCCTTGAACTTCTTACCATTCATCCCCTAGCTGGGGTCACTTGATATATTCTTCACAGATTCACCCCACATCAGTCTCCTACACCACAAATCCAATCTAAGCAGTAGAAGATTATGGAAATCTGGCCAATGTTTCTGCATCCCATCACCACCATGACCTTGATCCTGTGGTCTGGTAACAACAATCATGACTGATTCAGTCTGATATGAAACTCAAAGTAGTTCTACAACTACACCTTATGAGTAGGTGGTTCCACAGGCTTCCAACATTCAGGGTGATCTGTTCCACCCAACCACCTCCTATCCTACTCGAGTGAAGCGTCTACATATTAAATTTAGAATAAGATGAAAATACTAGGGGTGATCAAGAGAAGCCTGACCTGGTGATAAGGGTAAATTTCTGTAATTCTGGCCTTTCCTCATTATGATGCAGATTATCAGATTAACTAGTTGTAAATGTGATAGATACCAGAGAAATAACCTAAGTAAAAGAAGAATAATATCCTGAAAGATTGAGGGGTAGTTCAGTGGGGTACAGAGGAAGAGAAAGATAAGACCATGAAGCTCACAGTATGTTGAGCTAGCCAAGGCTTTGAATATGTGATTCTACTGAATGTGCAGGAAGAAAACACAAGTCAATATTTTTTCTTTATACATTTTGCTTTGAATGAGATTTTTATTTTTCTCGTGGAGCACATGTGTATTTTTAAATTTAACTAGACACTGGATATTGTGAATATTGCAGTATTTGGTATTTGCAGGATTTGTCTTTATTGTATGTATCTAAGATGTATAGTGTGATGTTTTGAAGTGAATGCTTTGGTTAAATACATTATACTACACATCATGTTGCATAGTTGTCTTTTATGTGTGCGTGTAGAAAGAGCACTTAAAGTCTACATTTTTAGCAAACTTTTAGTACATATTACAGTATTAACTGTAATCCTTATGCTGTACATTCAATCTCCAGACTTATTCATTCTATATAACTGTACCCTTTGAACTACTTCTCCCCATTTCCTTCCCCTCTCTGTCCTTGGTAACCACTGTTTCACTGTTTCCATGTATTCAAATTCTACATGTAATTGAGATCATGCTTTGTCTGACTTATTTCAGTTAACATAAGGTTCTCCAAGTTCATGTTTTTGTAAATGAGTGTCTCCTTTTGGTGTGTGTGGTCGGGGAGGCGGGAGAGTCATCTGCCAGTGGACACCTGGGTTGTTTATATATCTTGTCAATGAGGTTTCAGTGAAGATGAGAGTACAGGTATCTCCAAAGGTCCTGATTTCTTTTCTGTTAGTTATATATTCAGTGGAGATTGCTGGGTCATATCCATATGTTACTTCTATTTTTAATTTTTTGAGAAATTCTCATATTGTGTTTCCTATTACTTGTGCCAAATTACATTCCTACCAACAGTGTGCAAGAAGGGTTCCCTTTCTCCATATCTTTGTCAACACTTACATCTTGTTTTTTGTTTGTTTGTTTGTTTGTTTGTTTGTTGGCAATAACCATTCTAATGTGTGAAGTGGTTATCTCATTGTAGTTTTGGCTTGCATTAACCTGATTAGTAATTTTGAGCACCTTTTATATACCTGTTGGACACTGTTGGATACTTGTATATCTTTGGAAAATTCAGGTCATTTGCCCATTTAAAAAAATTGTTTTGTTTTTTTTTTTCCGCTATGGAGTTGTGAGAGTTTCTTATGTATTTTGAATACTAACCCTCACCAGATACAATTTTTGCAAATATTTCATCTGTAGGCTACCTTTCCTTTCTCTTTCTTTCATGGTTTCCTTTGCTGTAAAGAAGTTTTTTATATTGATGTAGATCCATTTGCTTATTTTTGCTTTTGTTGCCTCATCATCTGGTATGATATCCAAAAATCATTACCAAGGCAATGGGTAGATTTTCCTTGATTTTTTCTTTCAAGGGTTTTGTGGTTCTAAATCTCATATTCAGGTTTTTAATCCATTTGGAGTGATTTTTATGTAGGATAAAAGATAAAGGTCCTACATTTTTCACATAGGTATCTAGTTTCTCTAGCACCATTTTAAAATAGATTTTTCCCTCATATTTTTTTGGTGGGTTTGTTGAAAATTTGTCAATCATATATTATGTCAGGGTGCTCTATCCTGTTCCATTGGTTCTATGTGTCTGATTTTATGGAAGCACGATACTGTTTTGATTACTACAGCTTTCTAGTATAATATGGAACCAGGAAGGGTGATGCTTCTAACAGAAACAATAAGACAAGGAAAAAGATACCCAGATCATAGTCAGAAATAAAATTATTGTTATTTGCAGATGATATGATCCCATAGGAAGAAAATCCTTAAATCTACACACACACACACACACACACACACACACACACGTGCACACATACACATTATAACTAATAAATGAATTCAGCAAAGAAGCAGGATACAAGATCAACATGTAATAATTAGTTGCATTTATTTACACCAGAAATGATCTACCTAAAAGAGGAACAAAAATCCAATTTACAGTAGCACCAAAAATACTAAAGTAATTTAAGAATACATTTAACCAAACAATAAAAATTCTATACCCTGAAAACTATAAATCATTGATGAAATGAAAGAAGTTGAGGAAATCACAATAAATGGAAGCATAACCCTGTGGGCCAGTTGGAAGAATGAATACTGTTACAATGTCTAAACTATCCAAAGTACTATATAGATTCATCACAGTTCCCATCAGGATTCCAATGGTTGTTCTCACAGAAATGGAAAAAGTAATTCTAAAATTCACATGGAACCAAAAAAGACTTTAAATGTTGTCCTTCTTTTATTGTCTGGATTGTGGTACGTTCCTTCAAAAAGTATTAAGATTTATCTTCTAGGACATGAATTTACTTATAGATTAGCTTGGTACTTTTAAGGTTGGTTTTTGAGTTTTGTCTGGACAAGTGTAGACTTGACTTTAGGGCTAGTTTGGGTCTCCTCCTAGGGCATGACCTCTGGGGTGTCTTTCCTGAGTGCATCTAGTGTTCCAGGTTTCTCCCCTATGGTTGGTCCAAACATGTGGGCTTGGGTAGTGTTTTAGCTTATAGCTCTCAAGTTATTATTCTTTCCCTGGGGTTATCTGCTCAGCTTCATGAATTTTCATCTCATACAAGTCACAGCTTAAAGTCTGGCAGATTTATGGGTGCAACATTCAGAATTTTGAACTCATTCTCTTATATGCTTCAATGCAAGTTCAAGTCACCTTTGCTTCCAAAGTATTTTTATTCACCTCCTTAGCCTAGAAACGTTCATTTTTCCATTTCAACAAATACTGGATATTTACCTACTGAATAAAAACCACACTGTTTAGATGCTTGGAAATATTAATGCAAAAATCACAAACTCTGAGTTTTAGAGGTAGATTATATATAAGCATATATGGGAGGCAATCGAAAGAAGAAAAATAATAGTTAATTGTATGGTGTGTTATAAGAGGTACAAAAATAAAAAGTGAGCAGGTTAAGAGGCAATAGCAAATGAGTGGTTGAGATTTTAAATAGGGAATTAACAGATTTCTTTTAAAAAATGGGACTTTCAAACAGCAGATTAATTGGGATAAGGGAATTAGTCATGTAAATATCTAAGAAAAAATGCTGAGGTAACAAGAAGTGTTCTTGGAGTTTTGGAAGATCAGCAAAAATTTCACTGTTTAGAACTGAGTGAGCTATGTAAAACTGTGACAATCATTACATAGGGAGACTGAGTATGGCAGGAAGCCATCTTAGGGGTTGTAAAAGATGAATAATACAATTTCATCTTCTAGAAGATAAATAATACAAAATCATCTTCTATAATGAAGTACTCTTGCTGCTCTGTTGTAAAGGGATAATATGGGCACAAACAGGTAATTAGGGAACCAAGTTATAAGGCTCTTATAATACTCAGGACAATCAGACAGGTTCAGTGACAGTGAAGATAACCAAAGTGACCAGATTCTGGATAAATATATTTAAGATAAAATTCATAGAATTTATATTTTAAAAAAAATTGTTTCTTTCATGATGCCAAAGGAATCTTGGATAACTCCAAGATTTGGGGCTAAGTTAAAAGGATAGAACAGTCCTCTAGTAAAATAGAGAAGACTTGATAAAACAGACTAGTAAGAGGAATACCAGGAGTTGTATTTGATATTGAAGTATTAGATTCATAATAACCAGCCAGATGTCGAGTAGACAAGTGAATATAGTCTAGATTTCAGAGGTGATCTCATCTAGGGATATAAATTTTGGAGTTATTTGCATAGAAATTTAGAGCCATGAGATTCAATGGCATCACCAGAGAAGAGCCTGTAGACAGATATGAGAAGGAAAAGGACTGAGTTCTGGAAAATCATAACATTTGGAGGTTATGGAGAAGAAGTAACAAAGGAGACCGAGAAGAGGATCTAGTGAAATGGTAAAACCAATAGATTGTAATGTTATGGAAGCCAAATGATGAAAGTGTGGAAGACAGTGTCCAGCTCTGCTAACTAGTGCCAGTCAGTCAAGTAGATGAGGACTAATAACTGACCATTGGACTAACAAACACAAAAGCTACTGGAGACTGAGTAAGAAGAGTTTGAATGGAATGGGTGGGAGCCAAAGCCTGACCAGAATTGATTCAAGAGGAAATGAGAAAAGGCAGTAGTCTAGCAAATTTGATCAAGTGCTAGGTCTGGGATAGTGAAAGAATGGAAGTGAGGAATAATTTCTAATGTTCCACAGCACAGTAAGGGTACTATTTATGAGGTATAGTGTGAATTTATAATAAATGCATTCAATGTACAATGATGGAATCATTCATTGTATTAGCATTTTCATTTTCTTTACATTTGTCATTTCTTTCTGTATGGGACATTTAAACTCCTCTCTCCATGTTTATAAAATGTGTAATCATTTTTTTGTAAACTATAGTACCCTTACTGTGCTGTGGAACATTAGAAATTATTCCTCAAAAAAACTGAATTTTGGTCCCATTTTCCAACTTCCTCCACTTTCCCCTCCCCTCCACTCTTCCTAACCTCAAGAAACCATTTTTTCTACTTACCAACGAAACCAACTGTTATAGTTTCCACACACAAGTGAGAATATGTGGTAATGTCTTTCTGAATCTGGCTTATTTTTTATTTTCATTGATGCATGATATTTGTACATCTTTATGGGGTACATTAGGGTAACTTGACACACGTATAATGTGTAATAATCAAATCGGGGAAATAAGGATGTCCATTCTCTTACTTTAATGTGTTAGAATTTCATACTCCTCTAGTCATTTTGAAATATAGGTTGCATTAACCGATGGCTACCACACCACTGAGCTATAGAAATCCAGAACTAAATTCTTTCCCTGTGTTTAGTGGCCCTGACATAACTTCCTTCCCAGTCTCCAGTGACCACTCTTCCACTTCATTCTTCTGTGAAAGCATCATTTTATTTTCCACATAAGAATGAGAATATGTGGTATTTGTATTTCTGTGTCTGACTTATTTCTCTTGACATAATAACCTCCAGTTCCATCCTCATTGCTACAAACAACAGGATTTTGTATTTCATTGTGGCCGAATAATTTTCCCTTGTGTATATATACCACAACATATTTATCCATTCATTCACTGATGCACATCTATGTTGATTTCATATGTTAATTATTGTGACTGGTGCTGAAATAAACATGGAGGGCAAATATCTTTTTGATATGATTTCATCTTCTTTGGATATACATGTAACAGTAAAATTGTTGGATCATATGGTAATTCTATTTTTGACTTTTTGAGGAAACTCCATACTGTTTCCATATTGGCTGTACTAATTTACATTCCCACCAACAGTATGTTAGAATTTCCCTTTCTCTGCTATCTCACCAACATTTATTATTATTTTGTCTTTTTGATGATAGTCATTCTAACCAGGTGAGATGGTCTCTTACTGTGACTTTCATTTGCATTTTCCTAATGATTAGTGAGATAAAACATTTTTCATACATCTTTTGGTCATTTGTCTTCTTCCATACATCTGTTGGTCATTTGTTCATATTTTTAGAACATTTTAAATTGGATTGGTGTGTTCAACTTTTTTAGTTCTTTATATAATCTGGATAATCATTTGTCAGAGGAATAGTTTGCCACTATCTTTTCCTATAAATTATTTCTTAACTGTCTTATTTCCTTTGCTGTGCAGAAGCTTCTTCCTTTTATATAATCATATTTGTCTATTTCTGTTTTTTTTTGCCTATCCCTTTGGGGTCCTATCTCAAAACCACTTCCTACACAAATGTCTTGAAATGTTTTCCTATGTTTTCTAGTCCATAATTTTCCATTTTCCATTTGATCTTTGATCCATTTTGAATTTTTCTGTACTATGAAATTGAGGTATCTAGTTTTATTCTTCTGCATATGTATTCTAATTTTGTCAGCACTATTAGAGATACTGCGCCTTCTCCACTGTATATTCTTGGTGACTTTGTCAAAAATCACTTGACTGTATTGATGTGAATTAATTTCTAGGTTCTCTATTCTGTTTTTGTTTTAATACCAGTACCATGATAATTTTGTTACGATAAATTTTATTGTGTTTTGAAGTCAAATATTTTGATACCTCCAGTGGTTTACTTATTTATTGCTCAGGATCACTGACTTTTTTGCATCTTTTGTAGTCTTAGATGAATTATAGAAATGATTTCCTATTTCTATGAAAAGTCATAGGTATTTTGATCAGAATTACATTGAATCAACCAATTGGTCTGGGTGGTATGATCATTTTTGCAATATTCTTCTAACTCATGAAGATGAGATATCTTTCCATTATTTTGAATGTCCTTCCTGATTTCTTTCATTAGTATTTTGTCATTTTTCATTAGAGATCATTGACATTCTTGGTTAAATTCCTAAATATTTAATTTTTATAGTTATTTTAAATGGGATTGATTCTATGATTTTTTTGGCAAGTTTGTTATTAGTGTATAAAAATGCTATTTTTTAATTTTTGAATATGTATTTTGTATCCTGCAACTTTACCGAATTCCGTTATCAGTTCAAACAGCTTTTTGATTGAATATTTTGTTTTTTTTGGGTATAAGCTCATGTCATCTGCAAACATGGGTAATTTCTTCCTTTATTATATTTGAATGATCTTTATTTCTTTCTCTTGCCTAATTTTTCTTGCTAAGAATTCTAGTACTATGTTAAATAACAATGGTAAAAGTGAACATCCCCGTCTTATTCCAGATCTTAGAGGAAATGCTTTCAACTTTTCCCCATTCAATGTGATATTGGCTGTGAGGTTTTCATATATGTATTCTGTTTTAGTCAGCGTTTTTGCTGCTGTGACTAGAAGACCTGACAAGAACAATTTTAGAGTGGAAAAGTTTATTTAGGGGCTCTTGGTTTCAGAAGTCTCAGTCCATAGAAGCCTACTCCATTCCTTTGGGCTCCAGGTTGGGTAGTACATCATGGCACAAGAGAATGGCAGAGGAAAGCAGCTCAAGACCTTGCACCAGGCAGCAGAAGAAAGAGCTCCTCTGGACAAGGACAAAATATGTATCCAAGTGGCACACATCCAGGAGTTCACCTCCTTCAGCCACACCCTATTTGCCTACAGTTAGCACCCAGTTAATCCCTATCAGGTTTAATTTACTGATTGGGTAAAGGCTCTCATAACCCAATCACTTCACCTTTAAACCCTCTTGCATTGTCTCACATATGAGCTTTTGGGGGAACACCTAATATTTAAATCATAACATGTCCTTTAGTATTTTGAGGTGTATACCTTCTAAAACTAATTTATTGAAAATTTGTATCATGAATGAATGTTGAATCTTATCAAATGTTTTTTCTGCATCTGTTGAGATGATTATATGATTATAGTTTTTCATTTTGTTAATGTATCACATTTATTGATTTGCATATCAACCATCCTTACATCCCCAGGAAAAATCCCACTTGACCATCGTATATGATCTGTTTGCTGTTCTATTAAAATCAGTTCGACAGTATTTTATTGAGAATTTTTGCATCTATGTTGATCAGGGATATGGATCTACAGTTTTTTTTTTTTTTGTTTTGTTGGTATCTTTATCTGGTTTGGTATCAGTAATGCTGGCCTCATAAAGAGTTTCAATTTTATGGAATGATTTTAGAAGAATTGGAATCAAGTTCTTCTCTTAATGTTTGGTAGAACTAGCAGCGAGTCCTGGACCTTATTTTAGATTATGGACTTTTAATTTACTAGCTTAGTCTCCTTACTCATTAATGACCTGTTTAGATTTTTAATTTTTTTCTTGATTGAAGTTTAGTAAGTTGCATGTGTTCAGAAACATACCCATTTGATCTAGCTTTTCCAGTTTTTTAAATATATTTATTCATAGTAGTTTCTTATGCTCCTTGGCATTTTTAACACTTTCTTTTTCATCTCTAATTTACTTATTTGGGTTTTCTTTCTTTTTTTCTTGGTTGGTCTAAAGGTCTATCGACTTTGCTTATGCTTTCAAAAAATCAACTTTTTGCTTCATTAATCTTTTGCCTTATTAGTTTATATTTTATTTCTGCTCTGATCTTTATTTTCTTCTACTAATTTTGGGTTTTATTTGTGCTTGCTTTTCTAGGCCTTTGACATACATTGTTATGTTGTTTGAAATCTGTTTCTCTCTACTATGTGTTTATTTCTATTGACTACCTCAGTACTATTACTGTATTCAGCAGATTTCAAGATGTTCTGTCATTTTCATTTGTTTCAAGATTTCTTTTTATTTACCTCCTAATTTCTTCAGTTACCCTTTGGTCATTTAGAAATCTATTATTCAATTTCCATATGTGTCTATTTTCCATTATTATTCTTATTGAGTATTTGCAGCTTTATTCTGTGTTGCCTGACAAATCAAATGATATGACTTCATTTTTTAAAATTAAGATTTTATTTGTGGTCTAACATATCATGTTTCCTGGAGAATGTCTTGTGTGCTGCTGAGAAGAATGTATGTTCTGTTGCTGTTTGGTGAGATGTTCTATAACTGTTTTAGGTCCAAGTGGTCTATAATATTATTTAACTTAGATTATCTTCATTATGTTTCTGTCTGGATGATCTCTCCATGAGAAAAAATGGAGTACTGATGTCCCCAATTATTGTATTGGAGACTCTATCTTTAGACCTAATATTTGTTTATATATTTGAGTGGTCCAGTGTTGTGCACATAAGTATAATTGTATTTATACTTGTTATATCTTCTTGCTTAGTTGATTTTAAAAAACTTGTTCTTTTTAGATATACATGACAGTAGAGTGTATTTTCACCTAATATACAAATATGGAGTATAACTTATTCTAATTAAGATCCCATTCTTGTGGATGTATATGATGTGGAGGTTCACTGATCCTATATTCATATATGAATATAGGAAAGTTTTGTCCTATTCATTTTACTGTTTGTTCTATTCCACTCCCCCTCCCTTTCCTTCATTCCTTTCTGTCTAATCCCATAAATTTCTAAACTTCCCCCTTTCCCCATGTTGTGTGTTAGCATTCACATATGAGAAAGAACATTCAGCCTTTGGTATTTGCGGACTGGCTTATTTCACTTAGCATAATAATTTCTAGTTCCATCCATTTATTGGCAAATGCCATAATTTCATCCTTCTTTATGGCTGAGCAATATTCCATGCTGTAGGTATACCACAGTTTTTTTTATCCATTCAGTTGTTGAAAGGGACCTAGGTTGGTTCCATAGTTTTTCTATTATGAATTGAACGTCTATAAATATTGATGTGACTGCATCACTGTAGTATGCTGATTTTAAGTCCTGTGGGTATAAACTAAGGAGTGGGATAGCTGGGTCAAATGGGGGTTCCTTTCCAGGTTTTCTGAGGAATCTCCATACTGCTTTCCAAAGAGGTTGCACAAATTTGCAGTCCCACCAGCAATGTATGAGTGTACTTTTTTCCTCCACATCCTTGCCAACATTTATTGTTAGAGCAGTGTTTAATGGCTTTATTTTTCCCCTTGTACAGTTTTGGACTTATCCCACTTCATTTTATATTACTATAGCTACTCCTACTCCACTTTAGCTTTCCACTTGTGTGGTATATCTTTTTCCAACCCTTCACTTTTGGTCTATGTTTAACTTTACCAGTGGAATAAGTTTCCTGTAGGCATTATATAGTTGAGTCTTGTTTTTTTAACCCATTAAGCCAAGTCAGTATCTTTTGATTGTGAATTTAATTCCATTTACATTTAAGGTAATTATTGATATAAACTTCCTCCTGTCATTTTGTTAATTGTATTCTGCTTGTTTTGTATATTTTGGTTCCTTTCCACATCTATTATTATTCACCTTTGCGATTAGGTAGCTTTGTCAAGCTAAGGTCTGATTTTTTTTCTCTTCCATATATCTATTCTTCTGTGATTCTTATAAATTTGCATATTTTCATGGTGATTATCATCCTTTCATTTTTAGTGTAGGACTCCCTTGAGCATTTCTTACAAACCTGGTCTGGTAGTGATGAAATCTTAGTTTTGTTATGAGGGGAAGACTTTATTTCCGAAAGATAGCTTTCATGGGTATAATATTCTTGGTGGGTACTTTGTACATATAATCCAATTTTCTTCTGACTTGAAAAGTTTTTACTGAGGAATCTTTCAGACTAATGGGAATTCCTTTATTTGTGAATTGAATGATGCTTTTCTTTTCCTATTTTTAAAATTCTCTGTCTTTTTTTTGGCATATTGAATATAATATGTATTGTTGATCTTTTCTTATTGAATCTAGTTAGGATCCTTTGAGATTCTTATAATCTGGATGTCCATATATTTGAAGATTTGGAAAGTTTTCAGTTATTTTATAAAATAGGTTTTCAATACATTTCCACTTCTCTTTCTCATGGAATTCCCAAATTGTAAATATTTATTCATTTTATAGTTTTCTTAGATTTTATTTTTTTGTAATTTTTTAATTCTGCTTCTTATGTCTGAGTTAATTCAAAAGACCTATCCTCAAGTTCAGAAATTTTGTTTCTTCTGCTTGTTCTAGTCTGTTTTCTTTTTATTTCATTGATTGAGATTTTTAGCTCCAAGATTTCTAATTGGTTCTTTTTTTATGATTTCTATCTCTTTGGTGAATTTCTCATTCATATGCTAAATTGTTTTTCTCATTTTCTTTGTATTGTCTTAACTGTATTCTCTTGCATCTCACCATGTTTTAATATTATTTTTGAATTTTTTTCAGACATTTCATAGACTTCCTTCAAGTTTTGATGTATTTCTGGAGAATTATTGTATTCCTTTGGAGGTATCATATTTCCTCTTACATTTCTTATGTTCTGTCCTTGTATTGATGTCTGTGCATTTGGTGCAAGACTTACCTCTTCCAATTTTATGTAGAAACTTTTGTAGAAAAAAGAAGTTCATTTAGATGGAATAAAGGGTGTCAGTTGGATAGGTGCTTTGTCTTTGATTATAGGTAAACACAAGAGTGTAGCCTCTTTGATTTCTTTGGCTGTCATTCATGTCAGTAGTGTCTATGAATGCCTCAATAGTCTAGACTTCAGTTGTTCATGAAGGTAGTTGTATAACTTTGCAGAAGACATAGTTTTCCAAAAGTGTGTGTCCTCAGGACTCAGAGGAACAGTAATGGCACTGGAGATTGTTGCAGCAGCTGCTGCAGTCTTGGTGGTACAGAATATGGAGAGGACTGTCCCCATGTCCCATGGAGCAAACACAGGTGACACCAAGGATTTCATCACCAGAAACCATAGTCTCTAGTATGTGAAGTAAACCTTCCTCAGGTCCCTCAGGATAAATTCAAGAGATGCCTGAACCTCCATCACCAGCAGCTACAGTTCTTAAACTGAAGGATCAGATAGGACCTTCCTTGGTAGCAAGGGATGAGTACAGGTGATGCTGACGACCGAGACACCAGTAAACATGAACTCAAGGTTGTTGGATGCAAAGGGCATCTTCCATAGGTCCTGTGGGGTTGATTGTGGGTGCTTCTGGATCTTATAGCATTGAAAGCTGCTTGGCTGGAGCTGTGAAAACTAGGTGGTACCTTCTCCAGGTCCTAATGGATAAGAACAAGTGATGGTAGAGTTTTGGCACCAGCAACTGTGGTCACAAGGTCATGGGTCATGGAGGAGAGACCTTCCCTAGGTCCTGTGGAGTGTGTGCCACTTATGTTTGGGCTTGTCATGTTTGTATCTGCTCCTGGAGGTGTAGGACAAGGAAAAGACCTTCCCTAGGCCTCATAGGTCAAGCATGGATGGTAAAAGGACTTGTGACTTTGGTGTCTGTAGTCCCAGAGCTACAGAATGTAATTGGGAATGTCCTTAGATCACACAGTGGAGCCAATGGTGGGGCTGAGGCTTATGAACTGGTAGCCACAGCCTTGGAGGTTTTGGACTCAGGATCTTTCTGTGACCCTGAGGGACAAGCTTGGGTGAAGCTAGGCATTTTAGAACTAGAACTGCTCTTGTAGCTATAGGCTGGGGAGGAAATCTTTCTTAGTTTTTTTTTTTTTTTTTGGTTGTGCACAGGTAATACGGAGTTTGGGGCAATGATAACTATCTCTGGAACTGGAAGAATTGATTGGAACATTCCCAAACTCTCAGTAGATGCAGGTAAAGGTGGAACGTTTTCCCCCAGAAACTGCAGTCCCAAGGTTGTGAAGTGGAAAGGAGACCTTCCCTAGTTACAACAGGGCAAGAGTGGGTTAGATTCAAGCTTGTGATTCTGTCAACTCTTGGTCCTGAAGCTGCAGGCACTAAAATAGTTGTCCTCCGCTCTGCAAGGCCCACACAGTCCCAAGGCTTCTGGATGTAAAGGGACCAGGTGCTGGTTCCCCAGGTAAGGTGGCATCTAGCAGTAGCTACTGGAGCAGCTTGGGTTCTGGAGACTGGGGGAAGCCCAATATGAATTTCTTCTTTTGAGCAGAGCAACTGCTCTTAGGCCAGTGAACATCTCAAATTGGATTTAAAGCCTGTGAGGACTGTGGAATTCTCCTGCAGTTAGGAGTACATCTCTGCTGCTATGATGGGATTTGTGGTATTTTCCCACTTTTTCCTGACAGTGTGGAGCCCCACCCCATTATCCCTAGCAGGGGAGCAGGAGTTGAAGTTGCAATTGGCTTTGTTCTTTTCTATAGGCTGCCTTTCTAACTGCGCTATTTAGGTTTCCAGTTGCTTCCTTGGTAATCTCCAGAGTTCTCCCTCAGCTACTCTCAAAATAGTTTTTCTTTTGTTGCCCAGGCATCCTCTATTCAATCATCTTGGCTCTCAATAGTTGTATTAGTCTGTATTCTGGTTTTTTTTTTTATTTATTTAGTAGACTTTTTTATTAAAATCCTTTTTATTTTTATAGACTGAAATTTTTTTAAGATTTTTTTTATTATTGTATACAAATGGGATACATGTTGTTTCTCTATTTGTACATGGAGTCAAGGCATACCATTTGTGTAATCATAAATTTACATAGGGTAATGTTGTTTGATTCATTCTGTTATTTTTCCCTTCCCCCCACCCCTCCCACCCCTCTTTTCCCTCTATACAGTCCTTCTTTCCTTCATTCTTACCACCCTCCTTATCCCTAACCCTAAACCTAACCCTAACCCTAACGCTAACCCCTCCCACCCCCCATTATATGTCCTCATCTGCTTATCAGCGAGATCAATCGTCCTTTAGTTTTTTGAGATTGGCTTATCTCACTTAGTATGATATTCTCCAATTTCATCCATTTGCCTGCAAATGCCATAATTTTATCATTCTTCATGGCGGAGTAATATTACATTGTATATATATGCCACAGTTTCTTTATCCATTCATCAACTGATAGAGCAAAATAGTCTAAGCTGAGGCACTTCCATTGTCCTCAATTATCTGTTACACATTTGTAATGTTAAAGCATTACATTTGTGTGCAGCTGCTGGATTTGGCAGGTTGGATCTGCTAGGCAATAAAGACACTCCCTTTATATGAGGTAGCATTTATTTTAGTAATAAAATGAAAGTCAAAGCCAAAGTGAAAGGTGAGAAAGAGAGGAAAATACACCACCATATTGGAGGAAATACCAACACCTGAAGTCATATACCTAGGGAGTCCCAGGGCAGCTTTCCAGGATCCTGACTGGGAAGTCTCCACAGGTGAGACTCCAAAGTCTTATCCCCAGTGGAGCTCTTAAGTTAGAACAAAGAAGTCTCTGTTCTCACAACCTGCCTGATCTAGTGATCCCTTTGAGGACTGCCCCAGCCCAGGACTGACCAGATCCCCGAAGGGAGGGAGTGATGGCCTTGAGATAAGTCAATAACTGAGTTCTCCTTGAGTGAGCAAAACCCACTGAGATAGGTTTAGATGTTCCATCAAGGATGTGCAAAGGTCATGGCAGGTACATAGACGAGGAAGATCTTTAATATCTTCCTTAGTTCTTTACTTGGCCTTAAGATCTTATGTGTTCATTTTGTAGGCTGTAAACAATCTGGAGGTTGATTTTTTAGTCCATTTTTGATCATAACATGCATATAGATATCCTAACAACAGTAAGATTAACGCTATAACAAATATTACAGGGTTAAACAGGGAAGGTTGTAAAGTTTATATAAATCAATAGGGGGTAAGAGTAATGGTTTGGGGAGCCCTGTCAAAGTAACATCATCCACTTGGTCAGGGGGAAGGTAAAAGAGTTACCCTGCCAATGGAGAACTGCTAGGTGCTCAGTGCACTGAGCAAAAGGAGCAGAGTAACATCATTCACTTGGTTAAGAAAGTTCAAGTCAGTTTGATTATTAGTAGCTAAGCAGAAAGGTTGAACAGTTACTTCATAGAGCATAGAGAAATTATATACAGGATAAGTAGAGTCACATAAGTTAGAAGAATGCTTAAGCAGACAAGGTTCCATCTGTCTACTCAGCCACCCACATATCTGTCTATGGTCACAAATAACACATTCAGATAGAGAATAAGTCAATGCCAGTTTCATTTACATGAGTACCAATTAAAAGAGCAAAGCAAAATAGGAAAGTAAAATAAAAAGATTTGACATGAAAATTACATTAAACATTTTGAGAGGATTTCATAATGCTGTATAGTCCCAATACAAGATAAATCAGAACATTGCCTAGTAAGTGGTTGTAAAGTTATCCAATGGGTTATAGAAATATAAGTGGCAATTAATCTCCTAAAAGTGACATCATTTAAGCAGGTAAGAATCATTGATCATTTTCTGTCTATGTTAAATAATACATATTTTCCAGGGAACAGTTCAGTTAAACAACATGGTAACATTAGCATCTATATTCAAATTAGCAAGAATAGATTCACTGAACAACGACAAGAATTGTTTCTCATAATCAAGAGCATTTTGGTGAGGCAGGATCATCATGGGAAGCCATTGAGTAGCTTGAGCTACTTCTTGTCCAGCATTGCACAGTCTGCCAGCCAAGCTCTCAAGGTCTATTGAGTTTATTATGCCCAAACCAGTTCCAGTGCCTCCAACGTATCCTATCAAGTTTTTTTTCTTTGAGTGCAACAATTTAAAATAGGAAAAGTAAAATTAAAATGCAATACAGGTTTTTGATAATTTTGAATTATATTTACACAAGATTTTGGAACTCTATTTGAGGAGGCTGTACTTTGTCATCTTAGATGTAACAGTGCCATCCATCTATACTGTATGATTGTACATGTCTGTGGCACTAGTACATAAAACAGTCTGTGGTTCATTTATAGTAAAGTTCTCATTAGTGCTATTAAAGATAGGATTAGTGAAGGGAGGGGAGGCGTATGGGGGTAGGAAGGATGGTAGAGTGAAACAGACATTATTATGTCATGTTCATATGTGACTGCATGACCAATGTGATCCTACAATATGAACAATAAGAAAAATGAGAAATTATACTCCATTTATGTATGATTTATCAAAATGTATAAATGCATTTTACTGTCATATACAACTAACAAATAAAAGAAATTTAAAAAGACAGGATTACCAGACCACTTTGTAGTTAAGGAACATAAATAAAAATGATGCTGTGCAGGAAGAGTAGGCCATAAAGAGGAATCATTGCAGCATAATAATGTGAGATTTGATATAATGTCCATTGTGAAAGGAAACATTATTTTTGCAAGTGCATGCAAAGGTGAGGGTCCTTTCCACACAAAAGTATTTTATGAAAGGATCCAATTAGCAAGGACACATTTCTCATTACTATTGCATATGAAGTTTTTTGTTCCTGTCTTAGTATGACTGATCTGGGTAAGTGAGGTACATGTGCTATGGAATGAAGTTAGTTACACTCCATGAGTCCATGTGTATTCCACCGTCCAAGTTCCCAGGAGAAAAATTCCTGCAATATATCTCTATTCACAAAGGAACAACTTATTAGTAGGAATAATTTCTAAATCATCTTTACCAGCATAACTTACCACAATAGTATTGTTTTTTCCTTCTGCTATGAACTCTGTGGCCTTCGGTATATCATTAAAATGTTTATTTACCCATACTTTGGCCCATGTTTTAATATCAACCCTCTCATGTGGGTAGTGATATCAGGATCAGAAAGGTGTTCCCAGTCTCATATTTTTTTTAAATGAAAAGTAATTACAGATTAATTGTTCATCTCCAAACTAAATTATCAGATTATTGATTTAAAAATGTACATTTAAATGATATTAAATTGGTAATATGTGTGTGTGTGTGCGTGTGTGTGAGAGAGAGAGAGAGATTATAAAGATAGATATAGAAAGACAGGACATGTAAAACCATCCATAATATATTTTGAAACATAATATTTTTAAAAATTTTTATTTAATTGGGTCTTCTTAGTTATACATGACAGTAGAATCCATTCTGATAAATTTATACAAGCATAGGATATAACTTGTTCTAATTAGGACCCCATTCTTGTGGGTAGGCACAACAGTGGGGTCCACTTTAGGTAATTTCATATGTGCACATAGGAAAATTATGACATATTTATTCTGCTGTCTTTCCTATTCCTATCCTTCCTTCCTTCCCTTTATTCCTTTTTGTCTACTCCACTGAACTTCTGTTCTACCCCACTGCCCTCCCCTGCTTCATTGTGGTTTAACTTCCATGTATCAGTGAAAACATTCAACCTTTGGTTTTTTGGGATTGACTTGTTTCACTTAGCATAACATTCTCCAGATCCATACATTTACTAACAAATGTCATAAAGTCATTCTTTATAGGTGGGTAATATTCCATTGTGTATATATACCACATTTTCTTTATCCATTTATTTGATGCGTATCTAGGTTGGTTCCATAGTTTAACTATTGTGAATTGTGTTGATGCGGCTATATTACTGTAGTATGCAGATTTAAATTCTTGGGATATATGCAGAGGAGTGGGATAACTGGTGGGTCAAATGGTGGTTCCATTCCAAGTTTTCTGAGAAATCTCCATACTGCTTTCCAGAGTGGTTGCACTAACTTGCAGTCCCATCAACAATGTATGAGTGAAACCTTTTCTCCATACCCTCAGCAACATTTGTTGTTACTTGTATCTTGATAATTGCCACTCTAATTGGAGCAAAATGGAATCTCAGTATAGTTTTAATTTGCATTTCTCAAATTGCTAGAGATGTCAAACCTTTTTTTAAAATATATTTGTTGCTGGGCACGGTGGCACAAGTCTGTAATCCAAGCAACTCGGAAGGAAGGAGGATTGCAAGTTCAAAGCCAGCCTCAGCAACATCAAGACACTAAGCAACTCAGTGAGACCCTGTCTCTAAATAAAATACAAAATAGGCCTGGGGATGTGTCTCAGTGATACCCACCCCCCAATGTTATGTATATCATATTTCTTCTTTTGAGAAATGTTTAATTCCTTTGCCCACTTATTGATTGGGTTATTTGGGAGTGTGTGTGTGTGTGTGTGTTAAGCTTTTTGAGTTCTTTGTATATCCTGGAGATTAATGCTCTATCTGATGTGCAGGTGGAAAAGATTTTCTCCCATTCTGTAGGTTCTCTCTTCACACTTTTGATTGTTTATTTTGCTGTGAAGTTTTTTAGTTTGATGCCATCCCATTTATTGATTTTTAAAATTTTATTTCTTGTGCTTTAGTATTCTTTTTCAGGAAATCAGTTCCTGTGTCAATATTTTTAAGTGTTGGACCTACATTTTCTTCCAGTAGGTACAGGGTTTCTGGTCTAATTCCTAGGTCTTAATTCACTTAGAGTTGATTTTTGTGCAGGGTGAGAGACAGGATAATAGATGTAAATTTCATTCTATTACATATGAATTTCCATTTTTTCCAGCACCATTGGTTGAAGAGGTTGTCCTTTCTCCAGTGTGTGTTTTTGGCACCTTTGTCTAATATGAAGTAACTGTATTTATGTGAGTTTGTCTCTATGTTTTCTATTCTGTTCCATAGGTGGTCTTGCCTATATTGGTGTCAAAACCATGCTGATTTTGTTACTATAGCTCTGGTAGCTCTTATTTAAGGTCTGGTATTGTGATGCCTCCTGTTTCAAATTTTTCGGTAAAGATTGCTTTAGGTATTCTGGGTCTCTTTCCAAATGAATCTCAAGACTGCTTTTTCTGTTTCTATGAAGAATGTCATTGGAATTTTGATGGGAATTGCATTGAATCTGTATAGAGCTTTTGGTAGTATGGTCATTTTGACAATATTGATTCTGCCTATCCAAGAACATGGGAAATCTTTCCATCTTCTAAGGTCTTCTTCAATTTCTTTCTTTAGTGTTTTGTAGTTTTCCCAATCTTCATTTTTAAATGATGTAAAAATTAACTGAACTGTCTCACCTATCTTTTGGTATAATAAGTACTGGTTCAGTCCCTAAATTTTGTAACAAGATTAAAATTTCCCCTGTGTAATAAGAGTCAATCACATTCCTAGAATATGAACTCTCTTTCTTGCTAAACTTGATTTGGGTAATATGTGCCCAAAAATGACATCTTGATATTTGAACATTTATTCTCATGTGGATAGTTTTTATTTCTATTACATCTATCCATGTTTCCTCTAATGCTGATAAATCATTGCCTGCAGACCCACAAGTCCTTTGCAAGGAGGCAATAACATTTACATCTATTGCCTACCATTTTAAAGACAAATTCTGCTTGACTCCTAATTTATAGATTGGAAGTCATCATTCTGACTAAGATGTACTTCCTCCTAATAGGTGATCATTCAGATTGTGCAAGGCTAGAAAAAATTATCTTTCCAGTTGGCATTCTAAGAATTTTTTCCCTAATTTTCTTTTTTTCTGTTTCTTTTTGGTTCCAGGGATTGTCAGAGACACTTGACCACTGAGTCACATCCCAGCCCTATTTTGTGTTTTATTTAGAGACAGGGTCTCACTGAGTTACTTAGCACCTCACTTTTGCTGAGGCTGGCTTTGAACATGATCCTCCTGCCTCAGCCTCCCCAGTTGCTGGGATTACAGGCGTATGCCACTGCACCTGGCTTTCCCTAATTTGCTTAACTGCTATTCAAATATCCCATTCATTCACTCAGTCAATCTAACAGTTTGGGGATAATATGGAAGATGATAAATCCATTTTATATTATTTAAGATATAATACCTTTGAATTTCCTTGCCTTTAAAATGAGAACAATCATCACTGAGCATTTGTAAAGGGCTCCATAATAGAAAGAATGATAATATCTAGGGTATGACAAGGATTCTTCTGAGTAGCTCTTTTAAAAGCACAAGCAACAATAACACCTGAATATGTATCTGCACAAGTGCGTACATACTGTCACCCTCTACGTGTGGGGAGTGGCCCTATGTAATCAATTTGCCGTATCTGTGCAGGTAAATTCCCTTTAGCTAGCTTGCAAGTTTTATTTTGGGGGCAACACTTTCATTTTCCTTCTGACAGATTTCACTTTCCTGTTTTACTTTCTTGAAAATAGACAAAGGGAGAACTATGCCCGGGGCTTATGCCCACCTGTGCATAGCTTGAATTACTAAATTGTGATGTACCCATTTTACCAGGTGTGTTCTTCAGGTCCTTCCCTTTTAACCATGGCAATTTTTACCAGTTGGTCTATGTGGGTGTTGTATTCACATTTGGGCAAATTCACTGAAGTATGCACATCTTCATGAAAAACTGACAAGTTAGTACATTGTGCCATTTCCCAGGTATCCTGCCATAACGCCTTTCCCCAGATTTCTCTTCTATGAATTTCCTACTGCTTTTCTTTCATGTTGGCATCCCAGTTGCAAGTCTATTTGCTACTGCCCAAGAGTCAGTAAATACGACATGTCCCCCCCTTTTCCTGTTGTATTGCCTGCTAATTGGCTACTCTTCGCTTGCCTACTATTTCTAGAATCATGTTAGTAACAGGATAATAAGAGACCACCTTCCAATGTTGCACCTGACCTATGTATTTAGCAGTCCCTTCAGTGAACCAGGATTGTTTTTCTGTTCAGTAGTTCAGTTTAGAATATCCAAAATTCCAGTTTATTTTAGACATTACTTTGAGAGTATCAAGAGATATTGTTGGATCATCAGTTTCTATAGATGCAACTTTTTCATGTAATTGAGAAACACCATGCTTTAGTTCTATTTTGAATATACCATTTCCATTTAATAATGCTAGATTCTTGAGTATGTCCAATTTTATGGAGGTTGGAGTGTTTATTACCATGTCATAATAGGAATATTTGGTTTCAAAATAACCTCATGGTTTATGGTCAATATTTCGGTTTCTTCCAAGGCTCAATAAGCAGTCAATAGTTTAAAGGGAGTATATCATGAACTGGATAACTTTTGAGACCAGAATTCTAAAGGCACGCGCATCCTTCTTTGTTTCTGCCACAAACTCCAGTTAGCATAATTATCTTGAGTGGATATTTCCTTCATAGGATTACAGTCTAGGGCTGTTTGGATAGCAGCCTTAGTCTCCTCAAAAGTTTTGTTTCTTTTCCTTTCCATTCAAATTCATATTTTTTTCCTGGTCAATCAATATAATGGTTGTAAAATTTGTCCTAAATGAGGAATATAAGTTCTCCAATATCCAGAGTGTCCTATAAATTTTTGTGTTATCATTTTTACTTGAGGGAATGCAAAGTCTATAATTTTCTGTCTAGCCTCAGGTAAAAACCTGTCTATGTCCTCGATTCCAAAAGATCTCTAAAAATTCACATTTTGTGAGGGTCCTTGTACTGTGGCAGAATTTATTTCTGATTCTTTTTCTTTCCTATGAGAAATTAATTTTAGTGGAATTTCTCTTACTGTTTCTCAGTCTTTTCTTCTATCAAAATATCATCTATGTAGTGTGTGGTTTGTACTTCTGGAAAAGGATCCTTGATCTAAATGAACTTCCACTATCTGGTGACAAATTTTGGGACTGTGTAAATAGCCTTGTGGCAATCTTGTAAAAGTGTACTGTCTCCCTTGCCATGTAAAAGCAACTTGATTCCACTGGGGAGGGTGGATTGGAAGAGTAAAAATACATTTAGCCAAATCTGTGGCTGTATACCAGTGTCTTAGGAATTTCTGAATCCTTTCTATCAAGGTAACAGTATCTGAGATAGCAGCATATAGGGGAGAAGTAATATTTTTAGTTGTCTGTAGTTTACAGTCATGCACCATGTCTCATCTGATTTTCAAACAGGTCAGATTGGATTATTTCATTTAGTGGTAGTGGGTATTAATACCCTGGCCTCTACTTATTTTTTAATAGTAGCAGTTATTTCCTCTTGCCCTCCAGGAGTATGTTACTGTTTTAAAGTTATCATTTTACTTGGAGTAGGTAACATCACTAAAGGCATATGGACTTTTCTGACTAAGACTGCTCTGTAATCCGCTTTTCTAACAGCAAATTGATGCGTTCCTTCCAGCAGATATAAAGTCATTCTTCTTAAGTTATCAATGCCAATTATATATTCTGGTATAGGCATAATTACCACTGAATATTTCTTAGGAAGCTGCCCAATTTTCATCTGTAATTTTGTCTAGCTTGAATTTTCTTCACTCCTACACCCATAATAGTCATAGGTATTCCATCTTAAAAAATTTTGGGGATTACCATAAATTAAGGAGGCCTCTGCCTCCATGTCAATTAGGACCCTTGCTATTGTAGAGAACCCATTTTTCCAATAAAATTTTCCTCCATGAGGTCAATAATCTCTGCATCTAACTTCCTTAACATGCCCTGGGGCTTGGACATTTTCCTAATCTCCTCTCAGATGTGCTAAGCTGGGATACAAGGAGCTCTGGGGAGTCAATCCTTGATCTCCTGATTTCTACTACTTGCTAGTTTCTTTTCCTTACACATCTGAAAAAGTTCTTGAGTGGGAGCCCATCAACTGAATTCCCATTTATCCCTGCTTTTAGTAATGCAATAAAAAGTTCTTTCTGGGATAAATTGTCATTATTATTACTTTTTCCATTATCCTTGTTTTGCTTTTGACTTTGGGGTTCTGCCCATTCTCCCAAATATCACAATTCAGAGATTTGATCCAGCACTTCTCCTAATCGATGTCCAGTCTCTCCTAACAATAAAGTTAAAATTAAGTGTCTCTACGTAGGGGGAGCCATTTTCACTATCACTTTTGGATGCAAAGCTCCTACTGGTCCTAAATAGTAAGAGCCGAATTCCTCAAGCATTATAGTGGTTTTCATAACTTCTTTTAGTTTTTGAATTCCATCTTTAAGTGAGAACCAAGGTCCGTCAGCACAGGGCCATATTGAATCTGTGGGATACTCTTTAGTTTATCTCTCAGCCATCGGTGCTAGCAGGGAGATGGAAACACTGTTTTCTGCCAAATTATGCTCTCAGAAAGCAGCCTGTACGAAAAGATTAGTACTAATAACCATAAATTTTATACAATCGTCCTTATCATGTCCAACACCCCCAGTTCCTCCATCATTAATTCTCAAGTGGTCAGAGACTCCCCTGGATTCTGGGTAAACCCATTTAATATGTCAGTAATTTCTTGCTGAGTAAAATCTTCAATTACTATGTTAAATACCTTGTTCCCACTCTTTCTTCTTTGCTCCTCCTTATAAGATGTACATCTACCTCATCATCAGGATGTTTTCTTTCATAATCTTTCCAAGCCTCTTCCTCTAACTCATCCTCACCAGTATCATCCCAAATATCTCCATTCCACTTATCAGGGTCCCAATCTGGGGTGGCACATGCAATAGTAGCATGGACTGTCTTCTTATTAATCGTTCTTCTTCTCTTTTCATACTCTTATTGCTCACAGCAAACTGCTCTTTTTTTCAGACACTACCTGATAATTTCTAGCCTGATCGCTTGAAACAAAAATTTCGACACTGTAACATAGAGAGTTTGCTTTGTGGTTCTGCTAATTCTTTTTCCAACATAACCTTTTCATTAGTCAAAGCATCCTGGGGTTCATACAAAATAATCTCTCTCCTCCACAACCCAACTATTTATTTTCTACTGGCACTTTCTGTAGACGACCAATAATCTGAGAAGGAAAGCAAAAATTTTGTTGTGAAGGAACAAAACAATTGACTACCTCAGGGACTCAGTAAGGACTTAGTCAGGCCTCATGAGAAGTAGGTTGCAAAGACCCTGAAACTGAAGTTCCTTTTATCTATGAGATAGAAACTTATATCTCTTATTTATCACATGACTGCTACTCATACAGTCTCTGCTTCTTCCTGTCATCTTCCTTTAATGCACTTCTTCCCCCCATCCGACAAATAAATCAACATGGCCTATAGTTCCAGCCTATTTTCTCTCACAAATCCAAAATAGACCTCATCAATAACTAAAGATCTCTGTGTCTCTATAGAACATTTTCAAGAGTGATTTAATCTCAGGGTAGTGACCAGTTTACAAATTGAAATAGATAAATGTCTACCAAAGGCTAATCAATCAGCAACAGTCAGAGATAGGTGTAGTTATGTAACCATAACTGCCATAAACAATGATCCTTTCCAGAACAAGGAAATGTAGATGGAAAAACATGTCTATTTTAAGAAAAAATCACAGAACTTTTTCTTTTCTTACACTTTCTATTGGTGCCAATTCATAAGTTTTTGATTAAATAATTAGAGTATCTAGAAAGCAGTATAATTCAACCTTTGGCTGCCTCTTTGCTCAGGTCACTTAAAGATGAGTTTTTTCAAATTAAATTTTTTAGGAAGTTAGTTTAATATACAGATGGTTACATTTGCAGCATCAAGCAGCAGAGTTAAAATGAAACTGAGTTTTACCAAAAAGCTCATGTAAGAAGAGGGGAAAAAAATGTGCCCAAGTGAACATTTTAATTAACTCACGTGCAACTTTAATTAAAAACATAATGTGTCAGGAAAATGAGTAATGCCTTAGGGCAATAAAATAGCTGTGTTTCGTGCTTAATCTTCTGCTTCATCTCTTTCATGGCATGTGTATATTATTGTTAAGAAAAGATTTTTTTTTTCTTCCTCTAGTTCACAAAGAGAACCTCTCCTGACAAAATGAGTTCAACAAAACAAAGTTGTAGAAAATACCATTTGAGAACTTATTATTTTTTTTCCTCTTAACTGGGAGTTCCTGATTTCCTTTGGATTTTGGTTATTTCCTTTTTCCAAATACACCCTTTTAAGGAAATCTGATAACTGAGTCAAATCAAACTTAGTCTGGTCAAAATTTATTATCTCCTTTGTAGATCAGATTATAATGAAAAGCCAGCAATCTGTTCCCTCTGCTTAGTTGTTAAGTATTGAGTATTTGACTCTCTGTAGGGTAGAGAAATAACCCTGACTTGGCGTCCCGTGATTTGGGATTGTATCTCACTTCTTTATGCAAACAAGATATAAAACTTTGTAGACTTCAGTTCTCTTCTCTCTAAATCATGGGCAGTCATATATGAATTCCATGTTGGAAAGAGGATCAAATGGATCATGAATATGGAAATAGTCATGTCTCCTTCTTAAGGGTGCATTCTGGGGAACAGAAATTTTTGTTGCTGTTTTTGTTTATAACTCACCATTTCCATCTAATGGGGATCAGTTTTAGTAGGATAAAATGGGAGCCCAGGAGAAGTAGCCTTCCAGCATGTAATGAAAGATCAGAGAGGAAATACTCTGATGGGGACTAGCAAAGAATATCAAATTTGGGTCAATGAACATGTCCAATGGGCATTTAAAAAATGATTCATTTCTGGATATCTGATGTAAATCCCCTTTTTTTTCCACCTGCTTTATAAAATTTCCAGAAAATTCCACATTGCTTTCTTCATTTGTGATCTCTATGGAGATAGAGCTACAAATAACTGTTTCAAGAAGTCAGGTTGTGGACATGACCAACTTCCAGTTTTCACTGGACTGTCACAATAATCTAGCTCTTCTAACAGAAAAGACTCATAGTCAGGATCCTCTGCTAATCTCAGTGACTGTTCAAGTTGTCTTCCAGGGCCAAAGAAGAGGAGGTCTCTTAAAGATTTGTGATTACTTTTGGTTTTTGGAGAGGCCAGTAACCCTCTTCCATCACCACTAGAAGCTAAATTATGGAAAGGTGCAATAGTCAGCATTAGTGATAGCCGCAATGTCATAGAACCTGTCCCCAGGACTTATTCAAAGTTTAGCAGTTAAGCTAGGATGACAAACCTGTGTCCTACCTGTGCCACCTGCCTTCAGGGATTTCTGAAGCCTGAACCTGGAGGAAGGTAGTCTTAGCTAAAACCACAAAGGACGCAGTACAGATGAAGTAAACAATATCAAAACCAAAGCAAGAGTGTTGAGGTAAACAAAAACAAAAATATAGAAGTGCTCTCTACATATCATGAGGGCTAAGAGATCTGAGCCAGTAGTGTCAGGTACCTGAATTAGTGGTACAGACCTTGGAAGGTGGAAGCAAGTAAAAAGCAACTGGGTCAGAGGCAGAGGTGAGTGGGAGCTGCCTTGAGCAATTACCTGGCTTCCCAGAGCTCACAGTTGTACATGTCCTCATGATGGGTAGGTTGGTCTTACATCAAGGGCCGGAATCATAATGATTCCCTATAATGCTGTTGCTCCATGGTTAGGTGAGGAAGAACACAGACCCACTGGATTAGAGCTCCCACCATTTGGAGTGATATTTTCTGCTCCTTACCCTCCTCTACCTTCCCGAAGGGTAATGAGTCATCACCTCAGGCATATCCAGGGGACTTGGAAAAAGTTCCTCATTCCTTTCCCTGTGTTATCCATAAAACACTTGTTCACATTATTTTCCCAATCTTCAGTATCCTAAATTCAACCTACATATACCAAATCCTGATACTGTCTCCATATTTTCCTGATAAGGAAAGGAATTTTAATCTTAAATGAGATTTTGGGGCAATTAACTTGCTGGAGATTCCATAATAATTTTTACCTAAATGTATGTGACAAATAAGAATAAACAAACCCCTTGGAGATTTATTTACATGAATTTGTCATATATAAATTGCCACAAATGAGAGAAAGCTTAGGCTTACATGGGTCCATAGGCTGTGATTCAAAGTACCTTTCCTGCTATTGTAATCAATCATCCTGGATTTGCCCTGCTCCGGTTGCTCTCTTGAGACCAAGTGGAGTTTCCAGCTAATTCTGAGAACTGTTAATTAGGTGCCATCTCTTTCTTCTCTGGGCTAAACATAAAGAAAGATGATTATAAGAGTCATCAGATGCATTTCCTAAAGTGTGCTTTTCTGAAAGTGACCACCTTGGGATTTGTATCTGTTTAGTTCCTAGTCTAAGCTCCAGTTTTCAGGTTCCCTAACTAGAGTAAGAGGTTTTCACTGAATACTAGAAGTCACCAGTCAAGACAAAGAAGAAGCACAACATTTCAAAGTTTTCTTTATAGGAAGATCAAGAGTGCTTTTCTGCTAACATGGTCACTAGTACGGCACAAGTTCATGCAGTACAGGAGCCAGTACATGGGGATCTTTTCTGACAGTTTGAATCCTAAGGTTTTGCATGGTTGCCTGGAGCCCCAAGTGACTTCTGACTTGTGTGTGTGTGCGTGTGTGTGTGGGGGGTGTGAGGTGAGCTTTTGATTTTAAATATGGAACTTAACATTTACTAAAATTGTCCTTAAATCATTTTAATCTAATGTTAATCGGATGTGAGCCAGTACATGGGGATCTTTTCTGACAGTTTGAGTCCTAAGGTTTTGCATGGTTGCCTGGAGCCCCAAGTGACTTCTGACTTGTGTGTGTTTGCGTGTGTGTGTGAGGTGTGAGGTGAGCTTTTAAATATGGAACTTAACATTTACTAAAATTGTCCTTAAATCATTTTAATCTAATGTTAATTGAATGTACAAAGCAATTAAATATTGTACAAACACAATAGTGCAGAACGCCATAAAGCAAGTAGAGGCTTTGGCACTTTGGCCTTAGTATTAAGAATGCTACTTTCTCATTCACAGTTTCTATAAAATCCTTATTTCTAGAAACCCTCTAGTTTCTCTCCCTGTCTCTATAATGCAAATACCAATAGGGACCCTGTAACTGATAAAACTCATCAATTTAAAACATACACTCTACTTTCAAATTTCATTCTTTCTATTATGCTTTTGGGAAGAAATCATGATTCTTCGCATATTTTATGGGAAGAATGATGATATGTATTCCATTATGTGGTAAACAGGGTCTTAGAAAACTTACAGGTAAATGAGACAGGTGATCAAATGGGAGCCTATCTCATCAATACTCAGCCACTTGCTTAGGTTTCCTTTGGGGGATCTTTAATCACTTAAAAGGACACACCCTGGTTACAATGCAAACAGCCTCCAGTTTTCAATTGTAACTAAATTCTTAAAATTTCCAGAGCTTAGCTTTTGGTGGAAAAACAAAAGGAAGGTTTGCCAGGCTTGACTGAGGCAGGATCACAGAGTGCCATGAAGGTCAGAATCATGAAGCTGGGGGAACGGAACTGGCCCGCTAGTGAGAGCCTGTCTGAACAGAGCACGCTCCGAGTCCCGGAGCCCCTGCAGTGCAGTGTACTCCTGCAAAGAACCAGCGGAGAGCCTCGATCTGCAGTCAGCCTCAGGGATAAGGGCAGGGCAGCCGGAGACCTCTTCAGGCGGCTCTGCCCACTCCGGCTGCGGGCTCTCTTCACGGGGCGATCCAAGATGGCGGCCTAGAGGGAGACTGCACCTCCGGTCGCTCCACAACCCAGGAGTTAAGAAGGGGAGGCATTGAGAGACTCGAACTGAAGTGGAGCCACGGGTGAGTCTGCCCACTGGGTAAAGCTCAGCCCGGGTGGCAGGCCCAGATAGAGGTGGCTTAGCAGAGCCGGGCAGGGCAGCTTGAGTCTTCCCAAGGTAGTCTTCCACACTCCGGCAGTGGGCTCTTCCCACACGGCCAGCTGCACGGTGCAGGCCCACAGTGAGAGCATTTCCGCACAGAGCCAGTTCCAAAACGTGGAACCAGTAGGGGGCTAGGGGCAGTATTCTTCGAATGAGCTGCTTTATCAGATTCCTCCAAGACATCAGGCTACTGAAGGCTGGGAGGTGATACACTGGAAATCTACTGGGACACTATAAGCCAATAGTGGAAAACTGCAATATCTCAGGGTCCCACTGACAACTGACCATTATGAGAAAACAAGGGAAGAAAATGTCCCAAACAAACCTAGATACTACATCAATAAAACCCAATGACAGCAGAGCAGAAGAAATGTCAGAAAGGGAGTTCAGAATGTACGTAATTAAAACGATCAGGGAAGCTAATGAGGAGATGAAAGAGCAAATGCAGGCATTGAAGGAGGAGATGAAAGAGCAAATGCAGGCATTAAATGATCGCACCAATCAACAGTTAAAAGACCAAATACGGGAAGCAAGAGATCATTTCAATAAAGAGTTAGAGATACTGAAAAAAAACCAAACTGAAATCCTTGAAATGAAGGAAACAATAAACCAAGTTAAAAACTCCATAGAAAGCATAACCAATAGGATAGAACACCTGGAAGACAGAACCTCAGACATTGAAGACAAAATATTTAACCTTGAAAACAAAGTGGAACAAACAGAGAAGATGGTAAGAAATCATGAACAGAATCTCCAAGAACTATGGGATATCATGAAAAGGCCAAATTTGAGAATTATTGGGATTGAGGAAGGCTTAGAGAAACAAACCAAAGGAATGAACAATCTATTCAATGAAATAATAACAGAAAATTTCCCAAATCTGAAGAACGAAATGGAAAACCAAGTACAAGAGGCATATAGAACTCCAAACATACAAAATTACAACAGACCCACACCAAGGCACATTATTATGAAAATACCTAACATACAAAATAAAGACAGAATTTTAAAGGCCGCGAGAGAAAAGAATCAAATTACATTCAGAGGGAAACCAATAAGAATATCAGCAGATTTTTCAATCCAGACCCTAAAAGCTAGAAGGGCCTGGAACAACATATACCAATCCCTGAAAGAAAATGGATGCCAACCAAGAATCTTATACCCAGCAAAACTTACCTTCAAATTTGACGATGAAATAAGATCCTTCCATGATAAACAAAAGCTAAAGGAATTTACAAAAAGAAAGCCAGCATTACAGAACATTCTCAGCAAAATATTCCATGAGGAAGAGATGAAAAACAACGATGCAAATCAGCAACAGGAGGCGCTAGCCTAAAGGAATAGCCAAATAAAGGAGAAACCGAATCATGTCAAAAACAAATATGAGTCAATTGACTGGGAATACAAATCATATCACAATAATAACCCTGAATGTTAATGGCCTGAATTCATCAATCAAAAGACAGACTGGCAGATTGGATTAAAAAGAAAAATCCAACAATATGCTGCCTGCAAGAGACACATCTCATAGAAAGAGACACCCATAGACTAAAGGTGAAAGGATGGGGAAAAACATACCATGCACACGGACACAGCAAAAAAGCTGGAGTATCCATCCTCATCTCAGATAATGTGGACTTCAAACCAAAACTAGTCAGAAGGGATAAAGAAGGACACTACATGCTGCTTAAGGGAAGCATAAATCAGCAAGACATAAGAATCATAAATATCTATGCCCCGAACATTGGCTCATCCACGTACGTCAAACAAATCCTTCTCAATTCCAGAAATCAAATAGACCACAACACAATAATACTAGGCGATTTTAACACACCTCTCTCACCACTGGATAGATCGTCCAAACAAAAATTGAATAAAGAAACTATAGATCTCAACAACACAATCAGCAATTTAGACTTAACGGACATATATAGAATATACCATCCAACAAAGAACGAATACACTTTCTTCTCAGCAGCACATGGATCCTTCTCTAAAATAGACCATATTTTATGCCACAAAGCTACTGTTAGTAAATACAAGAAGATAGAGATACTACCTTGTACTCTATCAGATCATAATGGATTGAAATTAGAAATAAATGACAGAATAAAAAACAGAAACTTCTCCAATACCTGGAGACTAAATAATACACTATTATATGATGAATGGATAACAGAAGACATCAGGAGGGAAATAAAAAAATTCTTAGAAGTAAACGAGAACAAAGACACATCATATCAAAATCTCTGGGACACTATGAAAGCAGTACTTAGAGGAAGATTTATTTCATGGGGTGCATTCAAAAAAAGAAGTAGAAATCAACAAATAAACGACTTAACACTACAGCTCAAAGTGCTAGAAAAAGAAGAGCAGACCAATACCAAAAGTAGTAGAAGACAGGAAATAGTTAAAATCAGAGCCGAAATCAACGAAATCGAAACAAAAGAAACAATCGGAAAAATTAATAAAATAAATAGTTGGTTCTTTGAAAAAATAAATAAAATTGATAAACCCTTAGCCACACTAACAAAGAGAAAAAGGGAGAAAACTCAAATTACTAAAATTCGGAATGAACAAGGAAACATCACAACAGACACGAGTGAAATACAAAACATAATTAGAAGCTATTTCGAAAATCTATACTCCAACAAAACAGAAAACCTTGAAGACATCAACAAATTTCTAGAGACATATGAACTACCTAAACTGAACGAGGAGGACATACACAACTTAAATAAACCAATTTCAAGCAATGAAATAGAAGAGGTCATCAAAAGCCTACCAACAAAGAAAAGTCCAGGACCAGATGGGTTCTCAGCCGAGTTCTATAAAACCTTTAAAGAAGAGCTCATTCCAATACTCCTCAAACTATTCCATGAAATAGAAGAGGAGGGAACCCTACCAAACTCGTTCTATGAAGCCAATATTACCCTGATACCTAAACCAGACAGAGACACATCAAGGAAAGAAAATTTCAGACCAATATCCTTAATGAACATCGATGCAAAAATTCTCAACAAAATTTTAGCAAATCGCATACAAATATATATTAAAAAGATAGTGCACCACGATCAAGTGGGTTTTATCCCAGGGATGCAAGGTTGGTTCAACATTCGGAAATCAATAAATGTCATTCACCATATCAACAGACTTAAAGTTAAGAATCACATGATTATTTCAATAGATGCAGAAAAAGCATTTGATAAAATACAGCATCCCTTCATGCTCAAAACACTAGAAAAAATTGGGGTAATGGGAACATTCCTAAACATTATAAAGGCCATCTACGCTAAGCCCATGGCTAATATCATTCTAAATGGTGAAAAACTGAAAGCGTTCCCCCTAAAAACTGGAACAAGGCAGGGATGCCCTCTTTCACCGCTTCTATTCAACATCGTCCTTGAGACTCTAGCCAGAGCAATCAGACAAACCAAAGAAATTAAAGGGATACGAATAGGAAAAGAAGAACTCAAACTATCCCTGTTCGCTGATGACATGATTATATATTTAGAGGAACCTGGAAATTCCACCAGAAAACTTTTAGAACTCATAAGTGAATTCAGTAAAGTAGCAGGTTACAAGATCAATGCTCATAAATCCAATGCATTTTTATACATAAGTGATGAATCTTCAGAAAGAGAAATTAGGAAAACTACCCCATTCACAATAGCATCGAAAAAAATAAAATACTTGGGAATCAATCTCACAAAAGAGGTGAAAGACCTCTACAATGAGAACTACAGAACACTAAAGAAAGAAATTCAAGAAAACCTTAGAAGATGGAAAGATCTCCCATGTTCCTGGATAGGCAGAATTAATATCGTCAAAATGGCTATACTACCTAAAGTTCTATACAGATTCAATGCAATTCCAATTAAAATCCCAATGATGTACCTCGCAGAAATAGAGCAAGCAATTATGAAATTCATCTGGAAGAATAAAAAACCTAGAATAGCTAAAGCAATCCTCAGTAGCAAGAGCGAAGCAGGGGGTATTGCAATACCAGATCTTCAACTCTACTACAAAGCAATAGTAACAAAAACGGCATGGTATTGGTACCAAAATAGACAGGTAGATCAATGGTACAGAATAGAGGACATGGACACAAACCCAAATAAATACAATTTTCTCATACTAGACAAAGGTTCCAACAATATGCAATGGAGAAAAGATAGCCTCTTCAACAAATGGTGCTGGGAAAACTGGAAAACTATATGCAATAGAATGAAACTAAACCCCTATCTCTCACCCTACACAAAACTCAACTCAAAATGGATCAAGGACCTCGGAATCAGACCAGAGACCCTGCATCTTATAGAAGAAAAAGTAGGTCCAAATCTTCAACTTGTTGGCTCAGGATCAGATTTCCTTAACAGGACTCCCATAGCACAAGAAATAAAAGCAAGAATCAACAACTGGGATAGATTCAAACTAAAAAGCTTTCTCTCAGCAAAGGAAACTATCAGAAGTGTGAAGAGAGAGCCTACAGAGTGGGAGAATATCTTTGCCAACCATACCTCAGATAGAGCGCTAATTTCCAGAATCTATAAAGAACTCAAAAAACTCTACACGAAGAATACAAATAATCCAATCAACAAATGGTCTAAGGAAATGAACAGACACTTCACAGAAGAAGATGTACAAGTAATCACCAGATATATGAAAAAATGTTCAACATCCCTAGTAATAAGGGAAATGCAAATCAAAACTACCCTAAGATTTCATCTCACCCCAATTAGAATGGCGATTATCAAGAATACAAGCAACAATAGGTGTTGGCGAGGATGTGGTGAAAAAGGAACACTCATACATTGCTGGTGGGGTTGCAAATTAGTGCAACCACTCTGGAAAGCAGTGTGGAGATTCCTCAGAAAGCTTGGAATGGAAACACCATTTGACCCAGCTATCCCACTCCTTGGCCTATACCCAAAGGACTTAAAATCAGCATACTACAGAGATACAGCCACATCAATGTTCATTGCTGCTCAATTCACCATAGCCAGATTGTGGAACCAACCTAGATGCCCTTCAGTTGATGAATGGATAAAGAAACTGTGGCATATTTATACAATGGAATATTACTCCGCAATGAAGAATGATAAAATTATGGCATTTGTAGGCAAATGGTCGAAATTGGAGAATATCATGCTAAGTGAGATAAGTCAATCTCAAAAAACTAAAGGACGAATGATCTCGCTGATAAGCGGATGAGGACATATAATGGGGGGTGGGAGGGGCTAGCATTAGGTTTAGGGTTAGGTTTAGAGTTAGGCTAAGGAGAGCAGTAAGAATGAAGGAAAGAAGGACTGTGTAGAGGGAAAAGAGGGGTGGGAGGGGTGGGAGGGGTGGGAGGGGTGGGGGGGAGGGGAAAAATATAATAAACATCATTACCCTATGTAAACGTAAAAAAAATAAATAAATAAAAAAAATACAAAAAAAAAATGAATACATAAAATAGATATATAAAATGCACACATGAAGAAACAATAAAAGGGATAGGAAACTAAATTCAAGTTAAGTAGAAGGAAAGAAATAATAAAGACTAGAATGGAAACAAGTGAAATAAATACTAAAAATGCATCAATATAGAAAACTAAGAAAGCCAAATGTTACTTATTTGAAAGATAAAGTCAATAAAACTTTAACTAGATTGACCAGAAACAAAGATAATAACAAGAGAGTAACTGAGTTAAAATTACTAAACTCAGTAACAATGAGGGATATTATAATTCATCCTAGAGAAATAAAAATATAAAATAATTCTATGAATAATTATTTACCATAAATAAATAAGAAATGGGGATTATATGGAGAAACTCCCAAAATGACACAAGCTACCAAAACTGTCTCAAGAAGATTTTGAAAACCTGGATTGAGTTATACAGGAAAGATAAAGAGACTGAAAAGATTTAGCCCATAGAAAATAAATCGTTGGTAATCCAAAAACTTGCCACAAAAAATTCTAAGAACAGAAGTCTTCACTTGTATAGGCTGCCAAACATTTAAAGAAGAATTAATACAGTCCTTAACGAAAAGGCCAATTTTGTCATGTATAACTAAATAGAACAAACAATAAAAAATAAATAAATTTTTAAAAACTCTGTAAGGGCATCACAAGAATTAAAAAAAAACTATAGATAGATATTATATGAACAAAGTTACAAAAATTCTCCAAGGAAGATAAACAAATGGCCAATAACCAGTTTATAAGATCATTAGCCATCAGAGAATAGGAAATAAAAAAAAGAAAAAAAAAAAAAAAAGAATCATGAAGCTGGGGATGATAGGACTTCACATTGATCAGTTTTGACTATGACTAGCTCAAAATCAGGGATTTCTTGAGAAACTGCTAATTCAGAGGAAGCTCAGAGTTTTCTTGGCAACTAATCAGGGCTCCCTCAAACGACAAGGCCCACGGTGTTTCCTAAGAAGACCCACAGCTTTATCTCATCTTCTAGGGCAGACAAAGCAGCATCATTTGTGAAGGATCTATTTTCCCCTCTTGCTAAGGAGGATGTTGGTGAGCAGGTAACTGTCCTTCTTTGGAAACCATGAAAAGAAATGAATTGTCCTGACTGCCTGGAGCAGCCTTTTGGAGGAAAACGCGTGAAGAGTAATATCTATTACAGAAATTCAGAATATTTAGGATGCCTTTGGCATGGATTCTTGTCACTTTGGTCCTGGCTCTGCCATGTCATAGGGAATAAAATCATTTCCCATCGCACAGGGGAGTTTCTACTTTCACTGGATATAAAGTAATTTTTATTAGATTATTATCATTTTAATGGGTACTAATCAGCTGGTAAACATACGGGCAAAGCTTATATCAACACCTGTTCTCACTGGTATGGAGATCTCTTTGCAGCGCTCCATAGACATAGGCTTAGTTCATTAAATACTAAATACTGTATTAATAATTGACTTCCTTGGAAACAAATTGGCCCCAGAGCTCCGTGTTCTGTTTTAATTTTCCTTGTAGAGGAACCAAAAGCATAGAAAGCTTCTCGTACAGGGTATTTTAACCAAGTAATCATGGTTATTACTGAAAACAACAGTTTTGACGCATTTTTGCTAGTTTCCAGGGACCCATGAAAAAGTCCCTTTTTTTCTTTTGCAAGACTATTCATTTCATTTAGCTTTTAAAGGCTATCTCTATGTTATTTCAACTGCAACATCTCACTCTCTGCAGCCAAAACAGAACCTTTTTTTTTTTTTGCAAATATAGAAAAATCAAAACATTATCAATTTAGCCCAATTTATTGAATATGTCTTCCATTTGGATTAAACATTTTTAATATAATTTTCAGCTCTTCATTTAAATTTAAATTGTAAGAATATAGACAAAATGAGGAAATCAAAATGCAAATATGAAGTAAAATAAGGGCAGTAAAATAGGGCAAACTTTTAAAAACAAGTCACTGTAAGTATGTCCCACTTGGATTCCCATTGGGAAGCTTAAGATATATGCCAGTGATGATGATTTTATTTTGTGACTACCATGTAATAAACTTTATGTCAGGCACACTGTTGAAGCAACAAGAAGCCTATTAGGTAGTTGCTATTATCTCCATTTTTAAGATGAGTACTCTTGAGTTTCAGTGGGCTTAAATTTTCAAAATGACTCGGTGCCAAAATCAGGACTTAACCTATGGATTGATCTCATTTTCTTCTGTGTCATGCTGTTTTCTCTCCCTGATGACAAGAGTTACATTTACTAAGCTCTACTGTGTGCTAGGCATTATAACACACAGTGTTTATAATCTCTGTAGCAACTCTGAGATAGCTACTTTAACCTACATTTAACAGGAAAAGAAATTGGGATGTAGTAGAAAGAGATACAATTTTTTGTCTAGATCAATATAATTAGTTTTCCAATCTGGATCACCTGACACCAAAATTTTAATTTCTCTCATTTGATATTATGGCCATATCGGGGATCAAGAGAAGATCAACAAGAAAGAAGCAAGCATCTCTCAAGTTTGACATTGCATTCAGTTCATTACTAGTGATGAATTAAGGCATGAAGAGGTCAATTATTTAATTTCATGCTTTTAGCAAATTAAATAGAAAAGCTTTATAAATAGGTCAAAGGTACTGAACATCTTAAAGCTACCTGAAATGCTTAAATCTTTTATTTTTCTACCAGCTCTGTTAACCTTAGTAACCTGGCCATTATCTACTTAGATATAAGGTAACTTACTCAGCATCTCAATGAGTAAAGTCAATTTCAAACCTGAGGTCCTGACTCACAAGTCCCCTTGTTTCCGCAGTGTAACTAATCTTTTCTATTAGAATAAATATACATAACTAATACTCTAAAATATAGAAATCAACCTCCTTTAGTGTGTATGTTTTGAAGAAGCTACATCATAGGATTATATTTTCAAACTCTGAAGATAATAATAGTGCCATAATTCTGTTTTCTTATTTTAGCCACATATGAAGACTTGTGGTGCTATAGAGTGGGCAGGGATGAGTGGAATTCATAGAATGTGAAGTCTTTTAAAATAAATGGATAGTATTCTAGCTACATTATGTCAGGCCCTCCCTCATTTCCCCACCTCCTTTCTCCAGCCTGTGCCTCACCCTTAGAATGGGCAGCTCTTCACAGTTCCAAGTAACAATCGTGATGTATATAGTAGAACCATAGAGATGACCTGAGCTCCCTTAAATCAGGTCATCCCAACATTGACTAGTGGTTGTCTTAGTGCCTTTTCAGATTAATACCAATGCAATTCCACTAACCTGAGTTGAGACTAAAAGTTTGCAACATGCCTTGGTTTTATTATATTAAGCTTCCTAATTGGAATCTAAGTGGTACCTATTTCCAGTGACTTCTTTTAAAAAAAATTATTGTACTGACCCATTGACTTTATTTCACCATGCGAGTACCCAATGTGAGGCCTACAGCTTTGGTTTCTGCTATTGTCTCACTTTCGTTTGCTCAGCTCACACCTTGTCCTAGAGCACTCACTGAGTAACTGGACCTGTACTCTACAGCTGAATCTGGTGACCACCTCCTGCTGATTCTCATCCATGGGCCATGCTTGCTGGTTGTTGTGACTTTGCTGCCATTTTTATAAACTGCAATTCCACTAGCCTGAGTTGTGACTAAAAGTTTGCAATATCCCTTGGACACTTTCTTTGGCCACTGAGTAAAACTTCTAAAGTTACCTTTCAAACCTGTTCAGTTCCGGTGAGCCTCATTCACTGTATCTGTCCACGTATGCCCCAGTGGCACATCCTATCCCAGTCCTGGGATAGAGAAATAACATTGCCAGTTCCACTTGATCAGCCCTGGGCAACTATATCACCAGAAAGAGTTCCACTGAGACATTTCTTTGAGTGTGAATTTATGTTCTCCCACCTGATGGCATTTTGTATATACTGCACAGGGATATTTTTACTAATATCTTTTAAAAACTTTTTATTGGTGCATATTTGTTATATAGAGTAGTGGTTTTCATTGGAGCATATTTTAAAAATACTATTCATTTTCTGCTTTTCTGTTAGCCTCAGTTTCTCCCTGATGCATTTGTTAAAATGAGAATGAACCAGTTAAAAATCTCTGAACAGAAACTCTACATTTTGAGTCTGATGTAGCAGATTTGTTCTCTAGTCCTACTCACATGAAAGAAACTTACATCCAAGTACTGAGTACATAACGGCAGACACCCAAGAGAATTATGACGAGTGGAGGCTGCCAATTCATTGCTAATGCTAAGAAGGTGTGAGTGTGTTGCTGCCCCTCCAAGCTAGAGCTCAATCAACAAAATCGTCTTTCTCTGACTTCACAGAACTTGTACGGCTGGCAGTATTCTATTTAATTAACTTTCAGTTAGTATTCCTCAGGGGTAGATAGAGATGAAAACCCTAAAGTTGTCTTGCAAGATGTAAACAATTCCTGGCACATACATTTAAACAGAAAGAAAAACATAACTTTAGTATTTTAAAACTTCAGCTGTTGGTTCAGAAGCTGCCTCACCAAATCAGTCACCCCAGCTGTTTGACTATCCACTTTGTACAGGGTATCTCCTAAACTGCTGAGAAGGACCTGTCCCTTGACCTTGAGGACCAAAGTTATGTTGATTGGAAACACAGTCCACAGAAAAGTCAATTTCAAATTGCAATCACAATACAACTTCATACAATGTGTGTTTTCCCAGTAGGAATGCAAATCCCTGAAAGGATGGATTTCTATCTTTTACTCTTTGTTTTGAAATCCTGCTATCTCAAATGCCACATACAGTATTTTACCCACCCTAGTGATAACATTTCACTTGTGTATACAGCTAGTAATCTTTAAACTGCCTTATAAAGAATATTTTCCAGAAAATTTCAGAATTGCTATAAATTCTAGGGTTGATCTTAGAGTTTAGTGAGTTAGAGTTCAACTCGCTTTGTTAATATCCAATCCCAAATGCATATGACTATATATTTGCTTACTATGCTCACACTATTTATTACCTGGACACTACTCAATACATTATGTACATGAATAGAAGGACCTTTTTATAAATGTATCAGTTTTTTTTTAATTAACACTCTATTCCATATAAGATTTGAAGGAAAACATACAACCAAATAGTAAAATGAAGAGGGAAAATATGAATTAGAAAAAGAGGAACAGTCCAGGGGGACTTTTATCTGGCTAAGCTTTCTGAAGATCAAACTGTAAAAGAAGTTTACACTTCACAATTGCACAGATCTTATAATCCAGGAAGAGAAACTTTGCCCATTTGCAGAGAATGAAAAAAGACTTTCCCAGAATGCTGTGGTCTCAATGTTTGTGTTATCTCAGGATTTGTCTATTGCAGTCCTAATCCCCAAGCTCATAGTATTAGGAGGTGTGACTTCTGGAAGGGGGCTAGAACCCTCAACTAAGTCATGGGATGCACATCCCAAGATACTCTTTGGTTCTACCTGAATAAGATGCACCCTTCTCATGGATTGGAAATAAGCTCACACTAAATCACCTTCAGATATTTTATTGAAGCTTTCAACAATGAGTTTATTTAGTTTTCTTTGGAATAAGGTCTCTTGGGACATTTCGTTGTTTTTATTATCTAATTACTTTCATATTCCCTGGTAAATAATTTTCTAGCTTTCAAATGCTTCTTGTGTCTGTTTAGCATTTTGGGTATTGTCCGTAAGATAGATAACCTATAGAAAGAAGGCATATTACATGACTGAAAATTCATCCCTAAACCAGCCCCAGGGTCTAAGGATTTCACATGTTCTCAGATCAGTGACCATTGGTGAGTTCTGCCTTGGATCACTTTCTTCAAACCTTTTTGGGATCTTTCTCCTTAGTCTAGTTTTTGTGTGTGTGTGTGTGCCCAGAATAAAGAGATTTCATCCAGTCTCCAGTCAATTGTAATGGGCCTTTGGCCAATATCTGGAGGCACAAGGCATGATCTGAATTGCTACAGTTCTGATGAAGTCTTCTCCATCTAAAATTCTGCCTCTTTCAGGTCAAACAACCTGCTTCCTGCATATCTTCTCACAAGAATTCTAATAGATATTCTAATTTCTTTAAGGGTCACAATAACACCAGGGACTATTTGGAAATTAGTGTTTACTTTTGGGGGTTTTGACACAAAAATGATTAAATTGAAATTAGAATAAAAAGAAACCCTGTGAGGCACTTGCCTTGACTGAGATTATTTATTAGACAAGACATATCTTTCTGTATTAGTCTGTCTCACATTGCTATAACAAAATACCTGAGGCCGGGTACTTCATAAAGAGGTTTATTTAACTCATGATTCTAGGGATTGAAGATCATGGCACCAGCATCTACTTGACTGAGGGTGTCATGGCAGATGACATCACAATGATGGGAAATCAGACAGAAGAGATCACGTAACAAGACAGGATGCAAGAAAGAAAGCTGAGCAGCTGAAACTGCTTTATAATAAGCCATTGCCATGAGAGCTAATCCACTTTGCAATTCCTGTATTAGTCTCCTCCAAGGGCATGCCCTCATGACTTAACCACGCCCTACTGTTTAAAGATTCCACCACCTCTACTCTATCACACTGGGAGACCAGGATGCTAGTACATGAAGTTTGGGGTACACAGTAAAATCACATTTGGATCATAGCACCTTCTCTTTGGGAATTTTTTAAATTGTTTTTATTTTTGTAGGTTTTTCTGTTGTTGTTTTACTTCAGGGAATAATAAATGCTGGCTTTTTAATTGTAAGAACTGATAAAATCATCATGAGTTCAAGCTGTGTCTAAATCAGCTGTAAGCCATTCTCATTTGTATTTATGTCAGACTGGTCTTCTACATCTAAATTGTCTTCCCTTTTCTTTCAGAGGAAATATGATGAACTTTTGTATATTAACCTTCTACCCTGCCACCTTGCTATACTCTTTATTAATTTCAAGAGCTTTTGTTGTTGGGATTTTCTTACACAACTGATGTCATACAGCAACATTTTCATATTTTTATGATGCTGCCTCCCTCTCACTTGTTTTGTTTCTCTTTTCTCCCCCTCTCAGAAGACATTAAAGAGTAACTGATAGAAAATAAGTATTCACTTAATAATATTTAATACAAATAAGTAGTATAAAATGTTCAACAGAAAGTAAAAATAAGTTACCACATAGTATTTCTGTTTGTGGACAATGAAAAATATGTTGTAGCCATTGTTACTATAATTACAAGAAAAGGAAAAAACTTTAGTTCTAAGATAAAAGACCTGCCTTGGAATGATTCAAAGACATTTAAAATTTAGCTCATTAGAATAATATCAGCATACTAAATTTCTCATGATTTAGCCTTCTTAGCAATCCTAGATTAGTTTTGTGAGTTAAGTGCTACTGGGGCTGGAATGTAGCTCAGTGGTAAACTGCTTGCCAAGCCCGAGTGAGGCCCTGTGTTTAATCCCCAGTACTGGCGGGGGATGGTGGCGTTGGTGCCACTGGTTCCATAGCTTGTTTAAAATTAAAAATTATATCCGTAAAAGCTGCAGTCAATTAAATGGAATAAGGATATGAATAATTTTTTAAATTAGGTTTTATGAAATTCTTAGAGTGCAGCAAATCATATGACTGAATGTATTAGTAAAACCAGTAATTTCAAAATACCTAATCATTTGTTTAAGGTTTCAGTTTTATTTAAGTTAATATCTGAAATTCCACATAAATTCTAAATAAGAAACAGATCTAAATACCAATTAGCTGAGTATAATTTTAATTTGCTCTTCTTTCTTAAAATGTCAGTAGTTTAACAAAATATGCACATAATTAAGAGCATTAATTAATTAATTAATAGGTAATAGCATAGATGCTCATTTTGTCTCTTTTACAGATAATAGCTAGATTTGTCTCATGTAAGATAATAGCTAAATAATTTCATGATTTTTTTTGTTCTGATTTTCTGTGTGTACAGAGAGAGGGAATAAAAAGGAGTAGAGTACATACTCCTATGCTTGACCTTTTGGTGTACTGTAAAGCAAGCAGAATGCCCACCATGGGGAAAGACAAATCTGGGGATTTTTTATTGCCTAGGTTTCATTATATATACTTCCGGCTTCAAGACTTGTTACCAGGCCTGATAATCATTTTTTTCTGGTATTTGTGTTGCTGGCTGGTACCCTTTATCCAAAGTTTTAAATGTGATTACATAGTTGTCATTATGTAAGATGACTTGAGAACTAAGGAAGAGTTAACTTTTTTCAAGAACTTTTAAAAAGAACTATGATCTCTGGATACCCTCCTACTCCTGATCACCTAAATATTGGCTGTAGATAAAAACCCTGTAGATTACAAAAAAAAAAAAAAAAAAAAAAAAAATCTTCAAGGCCAGTTTTGTGTTCCTTTGGTGAAAAGGGATGACTGAGAAAAAAGGCAGCTCTGACAGCAGAAAACTAGAACTAACCTGGAACTAACCAGCCTGTCATTCATAGCTAGGCCCTGGAATTCTCCAGTTAAACATAAACAATTTCACAGAATAACAATTTCAGATAATGCCACTGCATGACTGAAAGATTAAGACAAAAACAAGAGGATACCTCAATCATATCTGCACACAGACAAATTTTGAAAAAAATTTCAGACCCTTACTATGAGCAAACATCCCCCATCATGGCTAATATGTGATTACTCATTCATTTTTACTTTTTTTGTTTATTTTATAAAAGTTTTTATTAGTTCATTATATCTAATGATGGAATTCATTTTGACATAATTATACATGCATGGAATATAATTGACTCTATTTCAGTCCCGAGTACTTCTTTCTTTCCCTCCCTCCCTCCCTCCTGTTTCCCCTTCCTCTACTCTTTGATTTTCCTCCTATTTATTTTTTTTAAACTTGTTCTTTAAAATTCACTGTAGTGTATTCATATGTGTACATAAAATAATTTGGTCAATTTCATTCTGCATTTCCTCCCTTTTCCTACCCTCCTCCTTTCGTCTCTATTCCCTTTCTATACTCCACTGATCTCTCTTTTATTTTCATGGCACCCCCAGCCCTGGGCCATTTTTATTATTTTGGTCTAACTTTTGCATATGAAACAAAAAAGTTGACCCTTGACTTTGAAAGTCTGGTTTATTTCACTTAATATGGTGTTCTCCAGGTCTATCTATTTTCCAGCAAATACCATAATTTCATTATTCTTTATAACTGAGTAAAACTCCACTCCGTGTGTGTATATATACACGTCATTTTTCTTTATCCATTCATCTTTTAATGAGCACCTGGGCTGGTTCCATAACTTAGTCATTGTGAATTGAGCTGCTATAAACATTGATGTGCCTATATTATTATAGCATATTACTATATGCTTATTTTAGTTCTTGTGGATGGATAATACCAAGGAAAGTAGTAGCTGGATCACATAATGGTCCAATTTCTAGTATTTTGAAGAAACTTCATCCTGCTTTCCTGAGTGGTTATACTAATTTTTAGTCCCATTAACAATGTATGAGTGTATGTTCTCCCCCACATCCTTGTCAGCATTTATTATTTATTTGTATTCTTGATGATTGCCATTCTAACTAGATGAAGATGTAATCTCAGTGTTTTTTGGATTTGCGTTTATTTCCCTAATTACTAAGGATGTGGAACATTTTTTCATACATTTATTGGCCATTTGAGAAATGTGTTTAGTCCTTTTATCCATTTATTTATTGCATTATAATCATTATTTTTTTAATTAAGTTTTTCAAGTTCTTTATTCTGGATATTAATCCCCTGTCAGAAGAATAACTGGAAAATATTTTCTCCCAACTCTAGGCTCTCTTTTTTTGTTCTTGTTTCCTTTGCTGCGCAGAAACTTTTTAGTTGGATGCCATCCCACATATTGATTCTTGATTTTATTTCTTGAGCTTTAGGAGTCTTGTAAGGAAGTCAGTGCCTATACTAATATGTTGAAACATTGAGCCTACGTTTTTATCTAGCAGTTGCAAAGTTTCTGGTCTAATCTCTAGGTCTTTGATCCACTTCGAGTTGACTTTTGTGCAGGTAAAAGATAGGAATCTAGTTTCTTTCTTCTACATATGAATATTGACTTTTCCCAGCACCATTTATAAAAAGGCTATCTTTTTTCCAACATTTTTGGCACCCTTCTCAGGTATTAGATGACTGTGTCTGGGTGGGTATCTGAGTGTTCTAGTTTATTCCATTGGTCTTCGGGTCTGTTTTAATGCCCATGCCATGCTGTTTGTTATACTGTTCTGTAGTATAGTTTGAGATCTACTATCGTGATGCCTCCAGCATTCCTCTTCTTGCTCAGTATTTCTTTGGCTATTCTGGATGTTTTTATTGTTCCAAATGAATTGTAGGACTGGTTTTTCTACTTCTGTGAAGAATGTCATTGGTATTTTGATGGGGATTGCATTGAATCTACATAACACTTTTGATAGTATGGCCATTTTGACAATATTGATTCTGCCTATCCCAGAACATGAGAGGTCTTTCCATCTTCTAAGGTCATTTTCAATTTCTTTCTTCAGTTTTTTGTAGTTTTCACTGCAGAAGTCTTTAACCTCCTTAGCTGGATTTGTTCCTGTTTATCCTTTTCTTCTGAGGTTACTGTAAATGGGATTTCCTGATTTATTTCTCAGCAAATTCATTATTGGAGTATAGGAAAGTGATTTATGAGTGTTGATCTTGTATCCTGCTACTTTGCTGAATTAATCTATGAGCTGCAGAAGTCTTCTGGTATAGTTTTTTGGATCTTCTAAATATGGGATCATCGAGCCTGCCGCCAGAGGGAGCAGGGCTGCTTGGGGAAGTCTCTGGCTGCCCTGCCCTACAATTGATGAATGGATAAAGAAACTGTGGCATATATATACAATGGAATATTACTCCGCCATAAAGAATGATAAAATTATGGCATTTGCAGGCAAATGGATGAAATTGGAGAATATCATACTAAGTGAGATAAGCCAATCTCAAAAAACCAAAGGACGAATGATCTCACTGATAAGCGGATGGTGACACATAATGGGGGGTGGGAGGGGTTAGTGTTAGAGTTAGTGTTAGGGATAGGGTTAGGGTTAGGGAGGGTGGCAAGAATGGAGGAAGGAAGGACTGTATAGAGGGAAAAGAGGGGTGGGAGGGGAGGGGGGAAGGGAAAAATAACAGAATGAATCAAACAACATTACCCTATGTAAATTTATGATTATACAAATGGTATGCCTTTACTCCATGTACAAACAGAGAAACAACATGTATCCCATTTGTTTACAATAAAAAAAAATGTATGGGATCATGTTATCAGCAAGCATTTGACAAAAAATTGAGCTCTTTTCCTATTCATATCCCTTTAATTTCTTTTTCTTGCCTGATTGCTCTGACTACAGTTTCAAAGACTATGTTAAATAGGAGTGGTGAAAATGGGCATCCTTATCTTGTTCCTGTTTTTAGAGGAAATGCTTTCAGGTTTTTTTTTTTTTTTTTTTTCCATTTAGTTTGATGTAGGCTTTGGGTGTGTCATATATAGGCTTTACAATGTTGAGGTAAGTTCCTTCTACTCATTGTTTCTCCAGCATTCTTAACATAAATGGATGCTGGATTTTGCTAGTGATTTTTCTGCATCCATTGAAATGATCATGTCATTTTTATCCTTAATTATATTTATGTGGTGAATTACATTTATTGATTTGCATATGTTGAACCAACCTTGCATCCCTGGGATGAAACCCACTTGATCATGGTGTATTATCTTCTTAATGTGGTTTCAAATACAGTTGGCTGATATTTTATTAAGGATTTTTGTGTCTATGTTAACAAGGATATTGGTTTGAAGTTTTCTTGCCTCAATGTCTTTGTTTGATTTCAGTTTCAGGGTGATCTGGCTTTTATAAAATGAATTGGAAGAATGTTTCCTCCCTTTCTGTTTTATAGAAAAATGTGGGGAGGATTGGTATTACTTTTTCCTTAAAGATCTGTAAGAACTCAGCTGAGAATTCATTTGGTCCTGGATTTTTCTTTGTTTGGAAGGATTTTAATTGCTGCTTCATTCTCATTGCTTAATACTGGTCTGTTTATATTCTCTATATCCTCATGGTTCAATTTGGAAAGGTCATATGTATCTAGATTTTCCAGTTTATTAGAGTATAAATTTTCAAAATAGTTTCTAATGATTCTTTGAATTTTAGAGGTGTCTGAGATGATATCTCTTTTCATCTCCAATTTTGTTGATCTGGGTCTTCTTTCTTTTGGTCAGTTTGGCTAAGGTCTATCTATTTTGTTTATGTTTTCAAAGAACCAACTATTTGTTACATTGATCCTTTGTATTTTTTATTCTCAGTGTCATTAATTTTGGCTCTGATTTTAATTTCTTGTCTTCTACTGATTTTGGAACTATTCTTCCATGGTCCTGAAGTATAAAATTAGATTATTTGGGATCTTTCAATTTGTCTTTGATGTAGGCACTCAATGCTATAAAGCTTGCCTCTTAGAATTCCTTTATACTGTCCCAGAGATTTCGATATGATGTATCTGTGTTTTTATTTGTTTCTAAGAATTTTTAAATTTTTCCCAATTTCTTCTATGTTCTGTTCCTCATTTAAAGGTGTATTATTTAACCTCCAGGTATTAAAATGATTTCTGTTTTTTATCTTGTTAATTTAATTGATATCTAATTTTATTCCATTATGATGAGATGGGATGTAAAGAGTTATCTCTACTTTTCTGTACTTGCTAAGACTTGCTTTGTGTCTAAACAATGTGTCTATTTTAGAGAAGCCTCTAATTTCTGAGAAGAAAGTGAATTTGGTTGTCAATGGATGAAATATTCTAGAGATGTCTGTTAGAGATGTCTGTTAGAGCCACCTGATAGTTTTTTTTTTTTAAGTTAAGAGTATTTACTTAGTTTGATGACATGTCTTTTAGTTAAACAGGTTTGTTGAAATGACAGTATTATTGTATCAGTCTATTCGATTTTTCAAAAATTAAGTAGGGCTTGTTTAACACAGGTGCATAAATATTTACAATCATTGTATCTTGTTGGATGACTCCTGTAACCAGCATGAAGTGATATTCTTTGTCTCTTCTGATTAAGTTTTGCTTGAAGTCTATTTTGTCTGATATGAGAGTAGCTATACCTGCTTGCTTTTGGTCTCCATTTGCATGATACCTTTTTCCAAACTTTCATCTTTAGTCTGTATGTCTTTGCCAGTAAGGTGAGTCTCTTGTAAGCAACATATGGTTGGGTCCTGTTTTGTAATCCATTCTGACAATCTGTCTTTTAGTTGGAGAGTTTAGACCAATTACACTCAGTTATTATAGAGAGATAATTTTTATTTCCCGCCATTTTGATTTATTTCTAATTCTTATTTCAGACTTGATTCTCCTTTATCTATTCTAGTGACTCATTCTTATAGTGGCTCTGGTATGTATTTTTCATTTCTTCTGTGTGAATATTCACTGAGTATGTTTTTGTAATTCTGACTTAGTGGTTATGATTTCTTTTAGTTTCTATTTATTGAAGAGTTTTACAATATCTTCAATTCTGAAGGATGGTTTTCATTGGCACCTGTTATCTTTCAGGGCTTGGTATATTATTGCAAACCCTCATGGCTGTTTCTAAGCTGACTGTCACACTAAATGTGATCCATTTTTTTCTTGAGTATTTTTAATTCTATCCCTACTCTGAATATTAGGTAGTTTAATTATAATATGTCTTATTATATCTTTTGATCTTTCCTCTTATATTGGTGTTTACATCCCATTCCTAAGGTTTGGAAAATTTTCTGATATTTCATAGAAAATTTTGTGCATTCCTTTAGTTTGTATTTTGGTGCCTATATCAATTATTCTTATATTTGGTCTCAATGTTATTCCATATTTCTAGAATATTCTGGTCATGGTCTCTTGAGATCATTTCTTTATTTTTGACCTTATTTTCAAGATTATATACTTTGTCTTAGAGATCTGAGAATTTGTGTTCTATGTGGTCTAATCTGTTGGTGATCCTTTCAATTGAATTTTTAATTTGATTTATTGACTCTTTCATTTCTTTCAATTTGTTTGGTTCTTTTTCAAAATCTCTCTTTATTGAAATGATCTTTCAGTTTCTGTATTTAAGTTCATTCATTACATATCCTTGTAACTCACTAAACATTTTAACTAGGAACTTTCTAAATTCTTTATTCAACATTTCCTCTACTGTGGTGTAAGTGGGAACAGTTGAGGTGTTGTAGGCTGTTTGGGACTGTTTGTTCCCTTGCGTTTTCATATTTGTATGTCTGCCCATCTGCTGAGAATATTATCTCTACTACTTTTAAGCAAGCAACTATTTAAAGAGCTTTTTTATCTTTAGTTTCCTAGTTTGATTGAATATTCAAGTATTGATACTCCCATTCAACTTGTTTTCTCTTCTATGCCTAGCATCAGCACCACTTTGAGAAGAGATACTAAACTATTAAAACTGCAATCACTTCACAGAAAAACAATGTATTAATAAACCCTGGGGGGTGAACTTATTGAAAATGTTCTCAACAATTCCTGTAATTTGGGTACAAAATTATAATAATGTTTTTGAGTACATTGAGAAGTTAGTTATTAAAGATAGCTAAATTACTATTAAATGATATAGAGGTTGAAAAGGGGAGGAAAGAAAGGGGGCAAAGAAAAAGAAAAGAGAAAAAATAATACAAACCAGGATAAAGAGAAGAAAAAAGAAATTAGAATTTGAGGAATGAGGTGATAACGCAAGAGGGAAGAAAGGCTAAGAAGAGCAAGTTGTATGCCTGAGGTAGAAAAAGAAACACATTAAGAATGATTCCAGTTAATATTTTGAAAACTTAAAAGAAATACAATCAAATGGATTGAGAGATGCAGTATCAATAATAAAGGAACATATATTGATTCCGTATGAAAGGTAACAAGATAAAAGATTATTAAAATAAAAATTAACATTTGAGCTGTTTATGATAATCCATGCCAGTGTGGAGAGATTTCTTATTGAGTCTTCCTGATTTGAATTTCATCAGGATTTGGGACCCTTAAAAGATGTCCATGACTCTTTGGCTTTCCTTCTATATTCCCGTGTGTGTGGATCTAGTGATCATATCAGTTCACTAATGACACAATTCTAGGAGATCTCCTCTAATCTTTGGTACAGGCAGGTACTTGCTAACTTTCCATTGGGTCAGAGGAGATAAACCCTAATTGTTTGTGATTTAGCAGGCAGGTTACTTCCTATTAGGAAGTATACCATCTTGAAGAAATGCTCCATGTATCCAGGATTGGGAAGCCCATACTGCCCACTTTGCACAGGTCACAGTTGATAGACTTGTATCTGGGCATACTGGGTGGTAGCTTGTATCTGTGGACTGCTCCACGGTAAGCCCTTTCATGGGCTGTACTACCATTGTGAATGTGTGAGGTTTTCCACTGGCTGCTAGGGGTTATCTTCAGGAATTGCCTTTTGTGCATCCATGAGTATGAACGGGAACTGAGTTAACAGGCAACTCTGGGACTTTGAGCTATATATAGTTCCTCCTAAATGTGCTAGAGCTCAGGAGCTACTTTCCTGGTTGCTACATTTTCCTTGTCAGCTGGTGCTTGTAAGTCAGCCCAGAGACCTGAGTCTGTATGTTTGGAGGGTGCTGCTTCTTCTGACTGTTTCTGTTGGGTGCGAGGTTGTAGGGCTCAGGAATATCACTTACTGCTGTGTGATGCTGAGCACACATTCCCTTCCACGGGGGCTTCTTTATAGCAGCACAAAGCTTGGTGGCTCTCTACAACCATGGAGCCTGGAAATGCAGGCTTTCTATGGGTTGTCCATGGCATAGAAGCCTCTACTCTCACTACTGTGATGGGGGTAGGGTCTTGGCTTGAGCAGAGGCTATGAAGAGTGCTGGGTTGGGGTTAGTTCTCCCTGTGAGTGATTTGCTCTTGGGTCAGTTCCACCCCACTGCCCTTGTGGTGAGGCAGTAGGGGTTTATTTGTCTTCAGGTAACATTGCTCTCTCTACAAGTTCCTTCTAAATGGATTACTGAGACAACCTATTTTGGAGGCATTCCCTCTGGTTTTGTTACTTTCTGTAGGTGGAAAGAAGCTGTATTGATTTAATTTCTTCCAGGCAGGTTGACTAGCTATGAACTCTATAAAATGGCTTCCCTGACCAGCAGAGTTTTCAATTTGGGCTAAGTTGTGTGATCTCCTTCACTATCTTTGCTGTTCCTCTTCCATTTTAACTTGGTCTGCTTTTCTTTCAAGTAAGCTAGCTTATGGGCTTTTCCTTTCCCTGTTTCTCTTTGTTACTCCCCACCCTCCATGCCACCCTGGTTAGGTTTGGGATCAAGGAATTCTGCCCTTCTTTTCTCTGATAACCAAATTCAAAGTTCCTCCAAGTCTCAAACTGTCCAATATTCAGTTTTGGAGTATTTACTGTTACCTACCCCTCTGGCCAGCTATTCTTGCACTTTTTCATTTTGGGCTGTGGATTCAGTGCCTAGATCTACTCCACCATCTTCTCTTCTCCTGATTACTCATTCTTTAGCAATTACAATTTTATCTTCAGTTTATTTTTCCTCTTTCTTTTTTTTTTCTTAACCATTCTATTTTTACAAATATATCCAAAAGAAATAGTTTTTTTTTTTTTTTTTTTTTTTTTTACATAGGGCAATGATGTTTATTTTTTTCCCTCCCCCCCCACCCCTCCCACCCCTCTTTTCCCTCTATACAGTCCTTCTTTCCTTCATTCTTACCGCTCTCCTTATCCCTAACCCTAAACCTAACCCTAAACTTAATGCTAACCCCTCCCACCCCCCATTATATGTCCTCATCCGCTTATCAGCGAGATCATTCGTCCTTTGGTTTTTTGAGATTGGCTTATCTCACTTAGCATGATATTCTCCAATTTCGTCCATTTGCCTACAAATGCCATAATTTTATCATTTTTCATTGCGGAGTAATATTCCATTGTATAAATATGCCACAGTTTCTTTATCCATTCATCAACTGAAGGGCATCTAGGTTGGTTCCACAATCTGGCTATGGTGAATTGAGCAGCAATGAACATTGATGTGGCTGTATCTCTGTAGTATGCTGATTTTAAGTCCTTTGGGTATAGGCCAAGGAGTGGGATAGCTGGGTCAAATGGTGGTTCCATTCCAAGCTTTCTGAGGAATCTCCACACTGCTTTCCAGAGTGGCTGCACTAATTTGCAACCCCACCAGCAATGTATGAGTGTTCCTTTTTCACCACATCCTCGCCAACACCTATTGTTGCTTGTATTCTTGATAATCGCCATTCTAATTGGGGTGAGATGAAATCTTAGGGTAGTTTTGATTTGCATTTCCCTTATTACTAGGGATGTTGAACATTTCTTCATATATCTGTTGATTACTTGTACATCTTCTTCTGTGAAGTGTCTGTTCATTTCCTTAGACCATTTGTTGATTGGGTTATTTGTATTCTTGGTGTAGAGTTTTTTGAGTTCTCTATAGATTCTGGAAATTAGCACTCTATCTGAGGTATGGTTGGCAAAGATATTCTCCCACTCCGTAGGCTCTCTCTTCACATTTCTGATAGTTTCCTTTGCTGAGAGAAAGCTTTTTAGTTTGAATCTATCCCAGTTGTTGATTCTTGCTTTTATTTCTTGTGCTATGGGAGTCCTGTTAAGGAAGTCTGATCCTAAGCCAACAAGTTGAAGATTTGGACCTACTTTTTCTTCTGTAAGATGCAGGGTCTCTGGTCTGATTCCGAGGTCCTTGATCCATTTTGAGTTGAGTTTTGTGTAGGGTGAGAGATAGGGGTTTAATTTCATTCTATTGCATATGGTTTTCCAGTTTTCCCAGCACCATTTGTTGAAGAGGCTATCTTTCCTCCATTGCATATTTTTGGAACCTTTGTCTAGTATGAGAAAATTGTATTTATTTGGGTTTGTGTCCATGTCCTCTATTCTGTACCATTGATCTACCTGTCTATTTTGGTACCAATACCATGCCATTTTTGTTACGATTGCTTTGTAGTAGAGTTGAAGATCTGGTATTGCAATACCCCCTGCTTCGCTCTTGCTACTGAGGATTGCTTTAGCTATTCTAGGTTTTTTATTCTTCCAGATGAATTTCATAATTGCTTGCTCTATTTCTGCAAGGTACATCATTGGGATTTTAATTGGAATTGCATTGAATCTGTATAGCACTTTAGGTAGTATAGCCATTTTGACAATATTAATTCTTCCTATCCAAGAACATGGGAGATCTTTCCATCTTCTAAGGTTTTCTTGAATTTCTTTCTTTAGTGTTCTGTAGTTCTCATTGTAGAGGTCTTTCACCTCTTTTGTGAGATTGATTCCCAAGTATTTTATTTTTTTTGAGGCTATTGTGAATGGGGTAGTTTTCCTAACTTCTCTGTCTGAAGATTCATCACTTATGTATAAAAATGCATTGGATTTATGAGCATTGATCTTGTAACCTGCTACTTTACTGAATTCACTTATGAGTTCTAAAAGTTTTCTGGTGGAATTTCCAGGTTCCTCTAAATATATAATCATGTCATCAGCGAACAGGGATAGTTTGAGTTCTTCTTTTCCTATTCGTATCCCTTTAATTTCTTTGGTTTGTCTGATTGCTCTGGCTAGAGTCTCAAGGACGATGTTGAATAGAAGCGGTGAAAGAGGGCATCCCTGCCTTGTTCCAGTTTTTAGGGGGAACGCTTTCAGTTTTTCACCATTTAGAATGATATTAGCCATGGGCTTAGCGTAGATTGCCTTTATAATGTTTAGGAATGTTCCCACTACCCCAATTTTTTCTAGTGTTTTGAGCATGAAGGGATGCTGTATTTTATCAAATGCTTTTTCTGCATCTATTGAAATAATCATGTGATTCTTAACTTTAAGTCTGTTGATATGGTGAATGACATTTATTGATTTCCGAATGTTGAACCAACCTTGCATCCCTGGGATAAAACCCACTTGATCGTGGTGCACTATCTTTTTAATATATATTTGTATGCGATTTGCTAAAATTTTGTTGAGAATTTTTGCATCGATGTTCATTAAGGATATTGGTCTGAAATTTTCTTTCCTCGATGTGTCTCTGTCTGGTTTAGGTATCAGGGTGATATTGGCTTCATAGAACGAGTTTGGTAGGGTTCCCTCCTCTTCTATTTCATGGAATAGTTTGAGAAGTATTGGAATGAGCTCTTCTTTAAAGGTTTTGTAGAACTCGGCTGAGAACCCATCTGGTCCTGGACTTTTCTTTGTTGGTAGGCTTTTGATGACCTCTTCTATTTCATTGCTTGAAATTGGTTTATTTAAGTTGTGTATGTCCTCCTCCTTCAGTTTAGGTAATTCATATGTCTCTAGAAATTTGTTGATGTCTTCGAGGTTTTCTGTTTTGTTGGAGTATAGATTTTCGAAATAGCTTCTAATTATGTTTTGTATTTCACTCGTGTCTGTTGTGATGTTTCCTTGTTCATTCCGAATTTTAGTAATTTGAGTTTTCTCCCTCTTTCTCTTTGTTAGTGTGGCTAAGGGTTTATCAATTTTATTTATTTTTTCAAAGAACCAACTGTTTATTTTGTGAATTTTTCCAATTGTTTCTTTTGTTTCGATTTCGTTGATTTCGGCTCTGATTTTAACTATTTCCTGTCTTCTACTACTTTTGGTATTGGTCTGCTCTTCTTTTTCTAGCACTTTGAGCTGTAGTGTTAAGTCGTTTATTTGTTGATTTCTACTTCTTTTTTTGAATGCACCCCATGAAATAAATCTTCCTCTAAGTACTGCTTTCATAGTGTCCCAGAGATTTTGATATGATGTGTCTTTGTTCTCGTTTACTTCTAAGAATTTTTTTATTTCCCTCCTGATGTCTTCTGTTATCCATTCATCGTATAATAGTGTATTATTTAGTCTCCAAGTATTGGAGAAGTTTCTGTTTTTTATTCTGTCATTTATTTCTAATTTCAATCCATTATGATCTGATAGAGTACAAGGTAGTATTTCTATCTTCTTGTATTTGGTAACAGTAGCTTTGTGGCATAAAATATGGTCTATTTTAGAGAAGGATCCATGTGCTGCTGAGAAGAAAGTGTATTTGTTCTTTGTTGGATGGTATATTCTATATATGTCCGTTAAGTCTAAATTGTTGATTGTGTTGTTGAGATCTATAATTTCTTTATTCAATTTTTGTTTGGACGATCTATCCAGTGGTGAGAGAGGTGTGTTAAAATCGCCTAGTATTATTGTGTTGTGGTCTATTTGATTTCTGGAATTGAGAAGGATTTGTTTGACGTACGTGGATGAGCCAATGTTCGGGGCATAGATATTTATGATTCTTATGTCTTGCTGATTTATGCTTCCCTTAAGCAGCATGTAATGTCCTTCTTTATCCCTTCTGACTAGTTTTGGTTTGAAGTCAACATTATCTGAAATGAGGATGTATACTCCAGTTTTTTTTGCTGTGTCCGTGTGCATGGTATATTTTTCCCCATCCTTTCACCTTTAGTCTATGGGTGTCTCTTTCTATGAGATGAGTCTCTTGCAGGCAGCATATTGTTGGATTTTTCTTTTTAATCCAATCTGCCAGTCTGTGTCTTTTGATTGATGAATTCAGGCCATTGACATTCAGGGTTATTATTGTGATATGATTTGTATTCCCAGTCAATTGACTCATATTTGTTTTTGACATGATTTGGTTTCTCCTTTATTTGGCTATTCCTTTAGGCTAGCGCCTCCTGTTGCTGATTTGCATCGTTGTTTTTCATCTCTTCCTCATGCAATATTTTGCTGAGAATGTTCTGTAATGCTGGCTTTCTTTTTGTAAATTCCTTTAGCTTTTGTTTATCATGGAAGGATCTTATTTCATTGTCAAATTTGAAGGTAAGTTTTGCTGGGTATAAGATTCTTGGTTGGCATCCGTTTTCTTTCAGGGCTTGGTATATGTTGTTCCAGGCCCTTCTGGCTTTTATGGTCTGGATTGAAAAATCTGCTGATATTCTTATTGGTTTCCCCCTGAATGTAATTTGATTCTTTTCTCTCGCGGCCTTTAAAATTCTGTCTTTATTTTGTATGTTAGGTATTTTCATAATAATGTGCCTTGGTGTGGGTGTGTTGTAATTTTGTATGTTTGGAGTTCTAAAAGCCTCTTGTACTTGGTTTTCCATTTCATTCTTCAGATTTGGGAAATTTTCTGTTATTATTTCATTGAATAGATTGTTCATTCCTTTGGTTTGTTTCTCTAAGCCTTCCTCAATCCCAATAATTCTTAAATTTGGCCTTTTCATGATATCCCATAATTCTTGTAGATTCTGTTCATGATTTCTTACCATCTTTTCTGTTTGGCCAACTTTGCTTTCAAGATTAAATAATTTGTCTTCAATGTCTGAGGTTCTGTCTTCCAGGTGTTCTATCCTATTGGTTATGCTTTCTATGGAGTTTTTAACTTGGTTTATTGTTTCCTTCATTTCAAGTATTTCAGTTTGTTTTTTTTTCAGTATCTCTAACTCTTTATTGAAATGATCTCTTGCTTCCTGTATTTGCTCTTTTAACTGTTGATTGGTGCGATCATTTAATGCCTGCATTTGCTATTTCATCTCCTCCTTCAATGCCTGCATTTGCTCTTTCATCTCCTCATTAGCTTCCCTAATCGTTTTAATCACGTACATTCTGAACTCCCTTTCTGACATTTCTTCTGCTGTGCTGTCATTGGGTTTTATTGATGTAGTATCTAGGTTTGTTTGGGACATTTTCTTCCCTTGTTTTCTCATATTGGTCAGCTGTCAGTGGGACCCTGAGATATTGCAGTTTTCCGCTATTGGCTTATAGTGTCCCGGTAGATTTCCAGTGTATCACCTCCCAGCCTTCAGTAGCCTGATGTCTTGGAGGAATCTGATAAAGCAGCGCATCCGAAGAAAACTGCCCCTAGCCCCCTACTGGTTCCATGGTTTGGAACTGGTTCTGTGCGGAAATGCTCTCACTGTGGGCCTGCACCGTGCAGCTGGCCGTGTGGGAGGAGCCCACTGCCAGAGTGTGGAAGGCTACCTTGGGAAGACTCTAGCTGCCCTGTCCGGCTCTGATAAGCCACCTCTATCTGGGCCTGCCACCCGGGCCGAGCTTTACCCAGTGGGCAGACTCACCTGTGGCTCTATTTCAGTCCGAGTCTCTCAATGCCTCCCCTTCTTAACTCCTGGGTTCTGGAGCGACTGGGGATGCAGTCACCCTCTAGGCCGCCATCTTGGATCGCCCTGTGAAGAGAGCCTGCGACCGGAGTGGGCAGAGCTGCCTGAAGAGTTCTCTGGCTGCCCTGCCCTGATCCCAGAGCTTGCTTGCTGATCGAAGCTCTCCGTTGGTTCGGGGACTCGTGGCTGGTTCTATGTAGAAAACCTCTCACTGGGCGGTCTGGTCTGAGAAGCTAGCCTTGAAAGGCACCTCCCACCGCAGGGGTCCAGGCTACTTGGGGAGGTCTCTGGCTGCCCTATCCTGGTCCCTGAAGCTGCTTGTGTGCCGGAGTACGTTGCGCTGCACTGGCTCCGGGACTCGGAGCTTGTTCTGGTCAGAAAGGCTCTCACTAGCGGGCCAGTTCCGTTCCGAGAACCTGGAGAAGCTGGCTGTGTGGGCGGGGCCCACTGCCGGAGTGCGCAGGGCTGCCTGTGGATGACTCTAGCTGCCCTGCCTGGCTCCGATAAGCCACCTCTATCTGGGCTTGCCACCCCGGGCCGAACTTTACCCAGTGGGCAGACTCACCTGTGGCTCTATTTCAGTCCGAGTCTCTCAATGCCTCCCCTTCTTAACTCCTGGGTTCTGGAGCGACTGGGGGTGCAGTCTCCCTCTAGCCCGCCATCTTGGATCGCCTATTTTTCCTCTTTCTAGTTGAGAATTTTAAGTGTAGTCAGTCAGAATTACCTTCACTTCAATATCAAATCCAAAACAGATTTGTTTTCTTATATATTCTCTCAAAGTACTGCTACACACCCACAGCCTATATAATAATCAGTCCTTTTTCAGCTTCTAACATGCCCCATGTTTTCCCATGGTATGTATTCATCTTTGCAACAAGCAAAATAAAATCCAATTTAAAATAGAAATGTGTTCTTGGTGATCTTTGGAAGACATTGATCAATAAAATACAGTTCCTAATTTAAGAAGTGTAAAATTCAGTTGTGAAATTAGAGAAACCAATGAGCTAATTTCTACTACACGTTCAATAGTCAACATAGAACATATCTGTAACCAAAGCTATAGGGTTTTCCCAACAAGTAATTCTTGACACCAGTTAGGTATCCTACAATTTAACTCAATTCTAACACTAGTCGCCTGAAAATAATATCAGACCTAAAGGTTAAAGACTCAATTCTATAAGACTGCCCCTACTTCCAGGGCTGGTATGGATTTAATGTATCCTCCAAAGTTCAAACTTGATTCCCAGTGTGGCAGTTATGAGAGCTAGGGATTATGAAGAGGTGATGTGGCTGTGAGGGACTCTCTTTCATGATTAATGTCATTATCACAGAAGTAGTTTCCTTATAAAAGGATAAGTTCAACCCCCTTTTGTCATCTTCTCCTCCTTTGCTCTTATACATTCTGCCTTCTCTCAAGAAGGTCCTTGACTTCCTAGGCTCTATAACTGTGAGAAATAAAATTCTGTTCACTATAATCTACCCAGTCTATTGAATTCCATTATAACAGCATAAAATGACTTAAGACTGAAACCAATCACAAGTCCCATCAGTATTCCTGATGAGTTTTTAACTGAGTTCTCATCAGTATTCCTTGGATTATACAACTTGCTAGGATGGCTCACAATATTTGGGGAAACACTTTGTTTCCCAACTTATTATAAAGAATTTAACAAAGGTTTCAGAGGAATAGCCAGATGGAAGGGATTAATTGGGCAGAGTGCCTACCCCTCTCTAGATATGTCACTCTGTGTTTAGTAACCTGGAAGTTCCCAAATTCTTTCTAATATGGCTTAGTCTTTATGGTGACTAATATCCATCCAGTAGCCTAACCAGAGTTGTCTTGTTAAAATCTCCTGTTACCCAGGACATTCCAAAGGATTAAGAATTTCATGCCAGTAATTAGGATCAGAGACTAAATATTAGAACAAAAGATGTTATCACTCAGGAAATTACAAGGGTTTTAGGAATTCCATACCAGGAACCAGAGCAGAGTTCAAATATCTTTATTGCATCACAATGTCAAATTGATGTAGAAACAACTATTTGTCAACATTATTATATAAAATCATAGGTAACTGATATGGTAAGCAATAGTGTCATTATAGAGAAGAAATAAGTTTGTTCTGTTTCTGGAGAGGGTTCTGACAGTTTCAAAAGTGAGAAGATGTTTGAGACTGACTTTGAAGGATAAAGAGAGAAAGCAATGGAATGAAGGCTAGAACTAACGAAATGGGAGGAACATGTCAACAGAAGGAACAGCATGAGCCATGACTTTGCAGTATGAAAGTTGATGGGTTTTCAGTGATGCTACATCAGTGCAAATTTTCATGAAAACAACAGAAAACAACTAGCAAAATGGTAGCCTTTATAGGACAGCGAGCCATTAAAAACACTTAAGTAAAGCAGTGTGCACTTTTGGAAGACACCCTGATACGAGAATGAGGGAATAGAGTTGTCTAAGGAAAAGAGTGGTGATAATTATAAAACTATTGCAAGTGTCCTGAAGAGAAAGAATGGTGAACTGAGGCAGCAAGACGAGAACTGAGTAGACATCTTCAAGATGAAACAGTTTTTGATTTCTATATTACTGAACTCAGTGGCCAGCAGGATACATGAAAATGAGCCTAGCAGGAGGTACGGGGAAGTGTTTGAAAATCCTGAAAGAGATAAAGAAAAAGGAGGATAATACATCCCAATTTGGTGTACATGTGAAGACTCAAATGGGAATAATCGAAAGACTTCTGAAAAAGGAAAAACTGTGGAATGAATCTGACACAATTTTCCCATACATATATATGAAAACAACACAGTGAATCCCACCATCACGTACATCAATAAGAATGGGACTCTGATTATAACAAATTATATTCCATTCCATTATATCAAAACGAATTCTGTCAGGTCTAACTAAAAAGAATCAATAATTTTTTTAAAAAGACTTCTAGAAATACAGATTTGGAATTTAGAAGTCTAATCTGGAAAAAGAGATATAGGGGTCAGAAATGAATATGAGGTTTCTCACGAGAAGATGGTAAAGTGAGAAGAAGGCTAATAAGATCTGGAATTTGGAAGAATTCCATTAGTTAAGGGGAAGACAGATGAAGAATGTTCAGAGACAAGAGAACAAGGAGATGAAAGAATACCTAAGACAGTCTATAAAACATAGTAAGTACATATTTCCTGAATGGATGAATAAGAATTATAATTTCCAGTTACAATTTTTTTCCTCTCAAAATATCTCTACTTTCTCTACTTAAGGTAAAATCTCCTCTAGTGCTATTTTCTGCTACAATTGGTTAATCTAAAAATCTTTCCATGATCTTAGATTTCCTGTCTATTAAAAATACTAGCAAAGTAAATATATTCAATCCTATTTATATTTCTTAAATTATTTTGCCCACATTTTAATGCCTGAGTAGTTGAGTGGCCCCAGAATATTCAGAATACATAAACAATGAAATAGGAAATAGTTAATGGTTGCTTCTGCAGCAGCTCAGTAAATTAGAATAATCAGATGCATCTTGGGTAAATGCATGTGCACATAACTGTAAACAGTAATCTCCATTCTCTTAAAAGCATAAATCACTTACTACAACAATCTATAATCATTCTCATTTCAAGTTCTAGATGAGAATAAGTTATAATGAGAGAATTCATATTTTCTAATTAGACTTGATTTTTTTAAAAGCAGAGAATGGTGAATTACTACAAAGGGGAGAAAATCTTGTCAATTAATTGAAGAAAAAGAACTTAAAACATGTCCAAATAAAGATGAAAAAGTTTCAGGCATGCAAGAAAGTCCACAAAGCACATCCTTTTTCTCAGAATCCCACAGAACTTTATATAATAGAGGCAGAGGTTAGACAGCACCATGAGTTGCTGTGGAAGAAGAATTTGGTGGGTTGGCCATGCTTTGAAAAGGCCTCCATTCTGGGTATGTGCCAGGTTTCCCCAGCACCCAGTACACACAATTACTGCATTTGCATGTGTAAATTGGGTAATGGCGTGCCTAACTATCAGATTTGTATGTGAAAATGCTATCAGCATATGCACTATTGGTTGTGTGCCCACGAAAAGAGGTCTTTTAATGGGGTTGCATTTGTTGGGGAGGAAAATTTCTAAGAAGTTGAGAACATGTCCTACATGCCTGGATCCAGTGTAGATGCCCCTATGGATAATTGGCACCCCTGATAATTACTTTGTTGTTGTATATTCTCTCAGATTCTATCTAGGGGAGGAAATTCATCAGAGGATCATTTGACCAATTCTAATTAGCACAGAGTAAAATTATACCCAAGTTACTCTTGGAAGTGCCTATCTGAGCCAAATGAACAGACTGCCGCACAACCAATCCATTCATCTTGGCCATCTTAACAATCAACATGGATCTCTACAAAACTGACTCAGTCTCTTTTTTTTCTTCTTAAGGCATAACATTTCTCAAACGTCCTTTTTGTCACACCATTTTACTTCTCTAAAGACTATAGTGTTTCTCAATTCTCTTAAAAGGAATAGACAAAACTGTCACTTCTTCACTCTGCAAAAAATAAGAAATCTTAATGATCATTCTTTTACCCTACTTGAGTGGATTTCTTTTTAGAATTTCCCATGCTTATTCATTAGTACCTTAGAATGTAAAGAACCAAGAGTCTGTCTCAGCATTTGCTCCAGAAGAATCATAATCATATTTCCTAAGTCAAAGCCAGTGTACATGATAGAAAAATAATGGAACTAAGTATTTCAAACCGGAATTCCCTAAAAAAAAAATCTGGGATGTTTGCTTTTTGTTGCCAAAAGTTGCCTTTTTCTGGGGTTACTTCCTTCTCTGATAATCCTTACTCCCTCTTGTGTCCCCCAAAAGACCAGTGTAAACCAACTTATGACACATCCCCTTGAAACCCCACTTTCTTCTGTCTAAAGTAAAGTCTTGTGCACAAATGACTCATCACAATTCTGGTTTTAATCTTTTGTCAAACAGTTAAAAACAAAGTTGTGTAATATTTGGTCTTCTTGTCACCCATCCTTCTTTCCATTCATTAGGTTCTTTCAGAGTAACATATCATAAGAGATGTCTGAAGAACTCATGAGAAATGCAGATCCATGCTTAATTTCAGATCTACTGAATTGGAATTGTGGGGGAATGAGGCCTGGAAATTCATAATTTAGCAAGTTCCTCAGGTGGTTCTTTTTATTTGCACACTAAGGTATGCATGTTGTGCAGTTTTATCTTAGTTTTGTCATATGCTTCCTCCATTTAGCAATGAGGATGATCTGTTTTGAGTTGCAACCTAATAAGGTTTGTAGTTATGACAGGTTTGTAGTTATGACAAAGAAATCTTAGTATGAAAATACAACATGACTATTCAAAATAAATGTCATAACATAAAACATGCTTTGGACTAGGGGGATCACTGTCTTCCTCAATCTGCTACCTTTGCCTACAGATATTTGTGAGAAATGGCAACCTGAGAGCCAAGATCATCTATACTCAAGGTTTACATGTAATGGGCACTTTCAAGGGTTATCCCTGCCCTAAGAAGGCATCAGTAGATGATAAGAAGAGACTGATTTATGATCACTCAATATCAGAAAGGTGTAGCATTACATTTCACAAATAGTATTCTGCTAGATTAGAAAATATCATAAACACATTGGAGAATCCTCAGTCCAGGAACCATAAACCACTATTTTTTTTTCCTTGCCATTTTAATTTAACTATCTGTTCTGGATTACATAAATAAAAATGAGCCTGTATTTTTTTTTTTTTTATAAATCAGTCTCTCTACATAGAAATCTCTAGTTAGATTGAACATTAGAGCATATATAAAATTGCATCCTTAAAAGACATGAAAACATTTCTCAATGAGAATGAAGCTGTTCACAGTGACCTTCATGTTGAACAGTGGGGGGTCAACAAGGCACTAAATCATTTTGATTCACAGATGAGATCAACATATTCATATTTGTTTGCCAAATGTGTATTTTAATTTAAGCTTCCTCTGATTGATGCATGTAATTTATGCTGCCTAGAACTAAGGCGTCATATTTTTCTTTTTTCCTAACTAACAGGGGGAGACTTTCTTGGAAACAGATAAAGGAAAGAGTCCAGTAATTTGTAGCAATGTGACTAGAGCCACACATGCTCTAGAATTAATGTTCTTCATTAGGGTGAGTAGGATCAGCTGTATGTATACATCAGGTTTTTAATTAACTCAGTCCCCACAACAGGACTCATGATTCAAACTGTTAGCATTTTTTTCTTAAATCACAAAATGAAAAAATTGGGTGGCACATCTTTTTCACACGCAAAAAAAAAGGGGGGGATATTCAGAGAAATGAAAGGCTCTTTGTATTACATTGAGAGTGCTCAGAAGATCTTTATAATCCTGTGTTAATCAGATAAAGAGAGCCTGGCATTGAATGATTCCAATGAGATGCTGCAAACTCAACCATTGTGACAGTTTTTTCTCTGTATAATAGGTATGATTCCAACTTATTTGTCTCAATATCTTTAAACTAACATTTGGAATTTGTTAACTACCTTGCTCTTGCAGAACTGACCTGGTGATATTTTAATAAGATACTATCAATTTACGGAAACTCTCAGTACAGCAACATGAGGAGCTCAAGCAAGGGGTGAGGGGAGAAACTTTTTATAGCAGCCTCATTCTGAGATCATATTAACATAAATTTGACAGTTAATCTCCATATTGCAAAAAGGCTGCCCAGACTTACTTAATTAAACTTAGAACAAATATGTTTCTTTATTTGCCAGGTACAGTTTTTAATCTTAAATGTACCAAGTTCCAATTATGATGTACAACTATGGTATAGAGCAGGAGAATGGGGCAGTACTGGTGAGAGCAGTGTTGACTAAGGATGTGTAGTTAAGCAGAGAGCCTGGTTTCCCAGCCAGCACCAGATTCCATTCTCCTGAAAGAAGTCCAGGAAACATACCAGTAATTTTTAAGTCATTTCTTTAGATTTTAAGATACAAAATTAAATTTGCTTATAATTTTCCTCAAATCCATTTGAAATCTCTTCTTCACTAAATATTTGTTGAATAAGTGCCCAAACTATTTATTAAAAGAATCATCCCAATGACTGTATTGAAAATAACTATGGAGGTCTGAGCAAGACCTTGATTGACATTGATAAGTCTTCAGTTTGTACTTCAGATTGTTCCATATTGAACTGCAAATTGTTTAACCCTTTATGAATATTAGGTTCTTCTTCCACTAACTGAGGATAGCAACATTTCATAGTTTTTAGTGAAGTTAACATATAATGACTCATTCATTTAATAAATATTTGAGACACATGTTTGTACATCAGTCCCTTTTCTAGGAAATGGTGAATAAGGCGATAGACCTGCCCTCAAGGAGCTTCCATTCTAATGGAGGGAACAGAATTAAATCTGTTCTATAACATCAAGCATTTTGAGTTGTATGAAGTAATATCATAGAATGAGCGGGGAAAGTTTGGTGACAATGGGCAGGTGATGCTTTAGAGAGGGCGAGAAAATGTCTTTCTGAGGACAAGACTTCAGAGTAGAATGGAATGAAGTGAGGAAGCAAAACCTGAGAATTGTGGGAGTAGAGTGTTCCAGGAAGAGGGAGCTGTAGTCTCAAAATTCCTGAATGAACTCTTAGACTTTCATAATTCTTTTTTCCCCGCTTCTAGCTTCCACATATGAAAGAAAAATACCACAATTTTCTGTGTCTGGTTTACTTTGCTGAACATGATATTCTTCAGTTCCATTCATTTTCCTGCAAATGACATAATTTTGTTGTTATTTATGACCAAATTGAAACTCCATGGTGTATACATACATTTTCTTTATCCATTCAGCTAGGCTGATTCCATAACTTGGCAATTGTGCTGCGATGAACATGGATATGTATGTATGTAAAGTATATTGACTTTAATTCCTTCAGATAAATACCAAGGAATGGCGTATAGTTGGTTCACATGGCAGTTCTGTTTAGTTTTTAGAGAAACCCCATATGATTTCCATAGTGGTTAAACTGATTCACTTTCTAAACAAATAAGAATTCCTTTCCCTGAATCCTCACCAGTATTTATTTTTTGTATTCTTGATGATTGCCAATATAGTTATGGCTAAAGATGTTAAATAGTTTTTCACATACTTGTTAGCTAATTGTACTTCTTTTGAGAAGTGTCAGCTCACTTGTCCATTTATTGAATGGGATTTTTTTTTTTTTTTTAGCGTGGTCTTTATATGTTCCAGGTGTTAATCCTCTGTCAGAAGAGTAGATGGCAAAGATATTCTCCTATTCTGTAGGCTATCTCTTCATGCTGTTTTTGTTGCGTGCAGAAACAAGGTGCCATCAGATCTTGTTTTGAATCCCAGATCAACATTCATCGCCTATGTAACTTTGATTTTTTTTTGTTCCCTTATAATTCTTATTTACCTCACAGAGGTGATTTTTCATTCAGCATTCACTGAGATTAATACTGTGAAAGTACCTCTCCTTTAAACTATCAAGTTCTGTGAAATTTATTGTTACCAAAAAATTTAGGGCTTAATTATATGTTGGCACTTATTTGTAACTGTTTAATAGTTCTGGTTCTTCCTTATGGACTGCAAGATTCTTCATCATGGTCCATTCCTCTTTGTAATATGTAAGTAATGTGCTATCCCATTTGAGTAGTGTGCTCAAAGTATGCTACACACTGAAGTCTCATGTGACCTGCATGAAACAAAGCTCTGACCTTGACTCCAATTATCAGAAAGCCACCTAAGACTTCCTGTTGCTCACAGGCACTTCTGAATTCCTTAGCAGACAATAACTTGGGACCCTTTATGATGTGGCCTTTGCTTACCTATTGTTTTCTTATTCTCCTTTACCAAACTTACATTTCTCTGGTTAAATGAATCTAAACCTCCTCACCTCTATAAATTGTGCTCTCCTTCCATCATGCCTGTCCCACTTGTCCTGTTTGTTTCTTGGGAAAACATCCCCAATCCTGTCGACTCTCCACTTTTCAAAGTTCAGCACTTGTGCTAACTGAATTACCTTACTCTAAATAGGAACAATGTCTTTATCTTCTGAGCAAATAACAATTTGCATATCTGCAATAGTTTTCACTGTTCTGTAGTCGTCTTTCTTCAGGGTTTGTTATGTTTTGGATGTGAGGTGCCTTGCCAAAGACTCATCTGTGAGACAATGCAAGAAATGATTGGGTTATGAGTGACTTAATCCAATCAGTAAATTAATACCCTGATATAGATTAACTGAGTGGTAACTAAAGGTAGGTAGGCTGTGGCTAGAAGAGATGGATCATTTGGGGCATGCCTTTGAGGTATATATTTAGTGAGTTGAACTTAGTCTTTCTCTGTTTTCTGATCATCATGTGAGCTACTTCCCTGTGCCATACTCTTCCTCCATGATGTTCTGCCTCAGTCAAGCTCTGAGGAATGGAGCTGGCCTTCTATAGACTGGGACCTCTGAAACCATGAGCCCCCATATAAACTTTTTCTCCTCTACAATTGTGCTGGTCAGGCCTTGTAGTCACAGTAGCGAAAAAGGACTTAAAAAAAAAAAAAAAAGATAGGAAGACTAAAATAGAGTTCTTAGTTGTCTTGGGGTGGTAAACATTCCAGGGAGTTGAACCTCTTGTATTAGGATACCAGGGTGTCTAGGGCTAGTGTATGAGTGAGGCAAACCTGAGGTTATTAATACCTTGAGGTTATATAGATTTTTAGTCCCTAAAGCTTGCTGTATTTCTTATTCTGACAACTTTTTGATGTGTTATGATACACATTTGATCGAAAAATTTAAAAACATTGAAAATTAAAAATCCTATAATAAATAGGATTTGAAACAAAGCCAGGTTCCTTGGGTGTCAATTTAGGATTATTCATATTCAGGTTTTGTTTTTCTTCCTGTAAATTAAAAAAATACTGATAATTGCAGATAACTTAATAGCCACGGTTGATCTGGTGTGTGATTATATTGCCCAAACGTTTTTTAACGAAAATATCATTTCTTTTCTTCCTGACACAGTATGGGTATGTGTTCTAGCTCACCTGATTTCAAACTATTCTATGCTATTAGCATTGATTCTGAGAAGCAGATCACATTATTTAATGAAAGGGAACTTTACAAACAGTTACAATGAAGTATTTTGCTACACAAAGAACAAATATGATGACTTTTTGCAATATGGGAAAGAGTGTGCTGGGATGGATCACAGAACACTGAGGTTGAGCTCTTGTGGAGATTTTACTTCTGAACTGAAAAAGAGGAAATGATTTTAATTTACAAAGCCCTCATATTCTTGTTCCTGGTCAGAAGGGATGAACTAATCCTTGATAGTTAAGACTGATACAAAAAAAATTAGATGTTATAGTACACTTACCCTACACTTAAGAGACTGTGCCTCAAACCCCATTTTTACAACTGAAAACTGGGTTACATATTGCCTTTGTTTGAGAAAATTAGGCACTCCATTTGCAGTCATCAAAACAGATATTATCAACACAAGTATGGGAAAAGGATGATCACTTTGGAACTATGATTTCATATATGTTTCTAGTCACCAATACTAGGGAATGTTGTTAAATATTTCTGAGAAAGCTCACACTGTCTCCGTAGGTTGATTAGATGAGCTCTCGTACATTGGAAACCTGACTACTTTCCAACAACTTGATTTCACAAATGGAAAAACAGCATCTGTTTTCCTGCAGCTTCACATATGGCGATCATTGTTGCTAAGACAAGCTGAAGCAGGTAGTCCATGTGACAGTGCCCCTCTGGAGTGCTGCAGCCTCCTGGGACCAGATTACACTGGTCTGCTGTGAGGGGCTCAGGCTCCCCAGGCAGTGGAGAGTGCATATTTAATCAACATATGCAAAGCATCCGTATGAACAGCAAATTACAGAGAAAATGATCAAATGCAATATTTAGAACCTTTCTGTCTGTATTTGCAGCAGGCTAATTTGGATAGGTGTACTTCATGCCATACTCTGCTGGTATGAGTATTTATAAAAAAGATGGGCCAGTTGCTTGCAGAGTCAAAAGAACTGAAATGCTTGTATACATACAAGAAGTGAGGTAGTACTTGTTATGGAAAAAATGTGACCTTGTCACATTAGCCAACAAGGAATGATGAATGGTGGACAGAGATAGGAAATAGTTTTCATATAGAAAGATTAGACCTCTGTTGAATGTCATTAAGAGGTCTGCCCCTCCAGATGCTTTGTGTTTTACAATCATAAATATATAAATATACTGCCTATAAGATTTCTTAATCAGTCTCCCATTTCTGGGGGAAAAGTCATGAAGTTGAACAAGGATACCCCCCTTTTTTTTTTCTCCCATGATCAACATTTGTGTCTTAAAGGTCAAGAGACTGGCAGCAGAATTAAATTCCAGAATGCATCCACTAGCCAGGTATACTGCCAACAGATGCTGTTTTTAAGAAATTGCTGGGCCGGTGACTTTAATCCTCATTTGGAAGGATAACTCAGTCAACTACAGAAAGAAGAACTTCGGGAGAAATCTCCAACTTCTCCCAGATATCAGTATCATTAAACAGTTGTTAATAAGGAACATTTTTCAGTAGATATCTATGACAGAGTCATAAGATAGGCACTGGAAAACCTGAAAGTGCTCCATCTCTAATTATTAAGAGCCATGATCCCTAACTTGCAAATACAATCCTTTTTATTGGAAGATCAATTTTATTCTGAAAATATCCAGTGAGGCAATGAAAAAATTTGAAGTGTTTTCTAAGGTTAAAAGGTGTTTTAATCAGCTTTTTTGCTGCTGTGACTAAAAGATCTGTCCAGAACAATGGCAGAGGAGGAAAAATTTATTTGAGGGCTTGCGGTTTCAGAGGTCTTAGTCCATAGAAGGCTGGCTCCATTCCTCCAGGCTCTACATGAGGCAGAACTTCATGGAAGAAGTGTGGCAAAGAGAAGCAGCTTACATGGTATTCAGGAAGCAGAGAGAGAGGGGTCTCCACTTGTCAGATACAAATATATACCCCAAAACCATGCCCCCAATTCATACCTCCTCCAGCCACCCCTACCACTTCAATTACCACTCAGTTAATCCCTATCAGAGGATTAATTCACTGATTGGGTTAAGACTCTCACAACCCAGTCATTTCTCTTCTGAACCTTCTTGCATTGTCTCACATGTGAACTTTTGGGGGACATCTCACATCCAGACCATAATAAATGGCAACCTCCTTTTGACATATGAGAACCAATAAATTATAGGTAAAAGGTAGAAAGGCAAGTTAGAAGCGGCATCTCGGTTTAAAGGCTAAAGAGCATACAAGTTGAAAGAAATCACAAGGGACACTGGAGACCTCTGTTCCTTAGCAAAATCTCTAAAATTAGATTCCCACATGTTTCGGTCAGATTTTTCTTTGCTGTAACCAAACGACCTGACAAGAACAACTACAGGAGGAAAAGTTTATTTGACTCACAGTTTCAGAGGTCTTTGTCCATGGCTGGCTGACTCCAGAGTTCTGAGCCCAAGGTGAGGCAAACATCATGGCAGAACATCATGGAAAAGGAAAACAGCTCACGACTTGGCAGCCAGGAAGCAGAGAGAAAGCTTTGCTAGCCAGGGTCAAAATATAAACCCCAAAGGCATGGCCCCAGTGCCCTACCTTCTTCAGCTACCCCCTACCTGCCTACAATTATGACTCAGTTAATCCATATCAGTGGATTAATCCACTGATTGTTAAGGCTTTTATAATCTCATCATTTCACCTCTAAAAATTCTTGCATTGTCTAACACATAAGCTCTTGGAGGACATCTCATCTTTAAACCATAAAACCAAATAGAGATCAAAAGGAGGGTCACTGTTGGGGGCTGCATTTCATAAGTTAGAAATGTAAGTATTTGGGGTTTGAATCTGAAAAATGTTACATAGTGGGACTTAATATGACTCTGAGAAACTGTCCTTGGAATCCAAACTCACCCCTCCCTACAAAGGCAGTTCCCTGTGATTACTCCCCATAAAGCCCCTACACATGTCCTTCAGTAGTGGGAAACGGCTCCACACCTGACCAGCTCTCATCCCAGAATACTCCTGGGTCTTTTCCCCTTCATCAGTTTGGACTCTTCCTTCAAACAGCTCATGTCTCTCCCAGATGTTACTTACATTTTCTCACACTTGACTTGGGAGATTTTCTCATATCTGTAGTACTGGGCCTTGGTCAAACAAAACCTGTCTTTGACTTTAGTGTTATCCTAACCAGATTAAGTTGTGACAGAAAGAATTGGGAGGTAATATACCCAATATTCACACCTAATCTGTGGTCTCCCTATCTGTGGTTTCCCTTCTCTAATCAATGAAGGTCAGAAATTAAATGGAAAATTCCAGAAACAATTCATAATTTTAATAATTTTTATCATAGTAAGTTGTCATAATTGTCCTTTTTTATTATCTGTTGTTGTTAATCTTTTATTGTGCCTAATTTATAAACTTTAGCATAGGTATGTATATGCAGGGAAAAGAAAAACAGAATACACAGGATTTGTTACTACCTGTGGTTTCAGGTATTCCCTGGTGGGCTTAGAACATCGTCAGCAGGGATGAGTAGGAATTGCGATATGCAGATTCTATTTTCTACTCTGTATCACACTAGTTTGTGTCCTTGGGAAGTTGATTTCTTTATTTCTACTGATCTCATTCTCTACAATGAAGAACTTTGGCTTGAGCTCTAAAGGTCCTCGGAGACACAGAACTGCTTCCATGTACCCTTTCAACCACATTACCTGAGTAACATTTTCGATTTCTCCAGGGATGCTGCAAAATAAAAATTCCAAGGCCCCACCTTATAACTAGATTCAGACTCCCCAGGATTGTGGCCCAGAAGACTCTTACACATGGTAGAGTTTTTGCAAATCCAGTCACTTAGATGTTGTGCACCAGTCCAGACATATTTCAATTTCTAGCTTGTGATCTTGGGCCTGTTACTTGGTTTCTTCAAAATCTTAGGTTTTTTAACCATAAAATGAGCTAATTCCTCACAAGCACAGTGCAGAAATTAAATGAGTCAAAGTATGGAAAATTCTCAGCTTGGTTTGGCACAAAGGAAATGTTGGATAGATGATTGACATTAGCTTCTTTAGACTTTATTCCTGCATTGAAATAATCAATCAGAAACCAAAGAGGAGTGCTGGGATATTAGTAATGTATGTAAGGGATTTTATAGAGGCGTGTTCAGAGAACTCTCTTCTCTGAACTAGGAATTTTCCTGTGGTAGACTGGGAGGTGGGCTAAGGGGCACATCTATCTTTCTGTAATAAAACAAACTATGAGAATGTCAAAGCCCTTAATTGTTTTAGGGCAGAAAAACAATGGATTGAATACCGCTGCTTTCGATGAACTTGAAAAATTTTTTCCAGACAGTATTCAACTCCTCACGTTTAACTCAGTCTTTGCTTTTACTTTCTACTCTTATAGAACCTGGTACCCAATTATAGAAACTTGCTCATCTCAGATACCTGTCTCATTTTCCTCTTCCTTTTCTTCAGTATCTTTTAACCTTGAAGTCTAAATTTTTAGTCTTATTTTGTATTTTAGGAAATCTCTTTAACTCATTTTGTATAAGAATTAAGAAGATAAGTTTAAAAGTCATAAAATATCTGGGGAATATAATCATGTCTCCTGCCTAGGAAAGCTAAAGTGGGAGAAGAAACAAAACACTGATGAGAAATAATTTAGAGGAGAGCTCAATAGTGAAAGGGAAATGAAGCTTGTAATTTAACAATCAGGAAAAATAAACACATCAGGATAAAAAGCTTTTGTTTATGGAGTACAAAATATCAAATAAAAGAAAAGCAATTACTAAGCCCAAGCTTTTCTTGTAATGATGATTATACCTAAATATTGCCAAATATATAAAAACGGAAACTCTAGTTAATGATTTTTAATTACTCTTTTCTAAGTGATGCCAAATGTATATTAACAAATAGCTGAATGATTGACTGTATGTTTTGGTTTTCATCTGTATGTTTGGTGTCATGTAGATAAATACTCAATCTAAAGAGTATCATATTAGCAAATTGGAGAGCAAAGCAGTGACTTACTGAAGAGATGAAGAATTTTGAATCCTCAGTTCACAGATAAATACCATGGAGATATTTTCCAAATCAAAACACCAACCTGTTGGCATCATTTTTAAATCTAACTTGTGTTTTTTCTGCATTGCTGGACCTTTACTGAACTCTGAATATTCCTATTAATGTATTTTAGCTAAATAAACTCCAAATGCAGATTGGACAATCACTCATTTATGTAGAGGTTTGCACACAATGCTTCCATAAAACTGTGGTTAATCTTTCTTAAAGCATATATACCAAAATATTGGTATAGTTTATTAACAAAGACTGCCAAAAAGTAAGTTACAGTCATGTGCACATAACCAGGTAAAGGATGCCTGATCCTTCCCTGGTGTTCAAAGCTGAATATATATATATATATATATATATATATATATATATACATACATATACATATATATACATCAGGGTTTGCATCTTTTTATTTGAAGCAGTGAGATTTTCTTTTGGGAGTGGAAGGAAAGTCAATTCTTATGTTCATATCCCCCTTTCCTGATGCTTTCTACCATTACAGTCGGCAACATGCACAATAAATAGAATGTCAGGGGTAATCAGCAGCTATTTCTGTTGGCAAAGGCTGAGAGGTCCTTCTCCTATCCCAACCTTTGGTACCAGCACACATTTTAAAAATATTTTTGGTAGAGAATACTGAGATTCAGTGTTTGCATTGCATGTGAATTTTTTTTCCCATCAACTGAACCAAACGTAACGAGAATTTATTTTTAAATGTAGTTGAGTGCTCTGAAGAAGAGTACCCAGAACCTCTACTGGCACACCACACTTAAAAATCAAAGAGAACTCATGTGCATTGGGCAACAATATGCAGAGTCAATTTCCAATGTTCTTTGCCAATAGATGATGCAGACTACCACAAACTGCAGATGATCTAACAGCCATTTGTGTTTGGCATTGAAATGCTTTTGTGATTTAACTTTGCCAGAAATTTTCCTTTTAGTTGAGGAAAAATGAAATGTATTATTTCCTGAGCATATAGGAATGATGCACATGATCTGGAACCTAATCCCAAGATATACGTAATTCTAATTTTATGTATGAAACATTGTGGCACAAGACGGTGGAGTTTTAACTTAGTTTGCTTTTTGAAATGTTGTAGTTGACTTATGAACTTTGTGTTTTACAAAGTTTTATGTTTTTTTTATAAAAAGGACATTTAGTTTTATTTTTGTCACATAGTTTTATGACTTCTTGGTTTGGTTGTTGCTCTTTAGATGCATTTAGCAATTTTTCAAGACGTTTGTTTCATTTGGCCTCACTATGTGTTTAAATTTTTTTCATCAGACTTTGTACTTTTTGACAAAAGACTAAGTTCTGTCTTAAGCTATATTACCTTTTGATATTCAAAAAATACATTCCCATTTATGTTTTAAAATAAATGTCGAGGTAAAGAGAATACCCCTTCCCTTAGATAACATGAGAGGTTTGTTCACTGTCGATTCATTCTAGCATTCTTTTATCTACTTGTAAATATAATCTGAGCATGTAAAGTCAGAAATCATTTTTAAAAATTTATACATTGTATTTAAGTATGTTTAACTTTTGCATTAAATTTAAATTATATTTACAATAATTTTAACTGTTTAATTGTTCTTACATTTGTTTCCAAGGCACTTTTTTGCCACAGTTCTCATTTTTATTTGATATTTATTCATATTTGGATAAGGTAAGAGGGTGCTTTTACACATTTATAAGAAGAGCACATGGATGTTTATTTGTTGAATTTGGTATACCTAATATCTTTGCTGTTACATGTGTACATTTAATTTATATAGTTAATTTTTCCTTATCAAGACTCAAATATTAATTCATTTCCTTTCCATTCATAAGCTGCACATGAGGTCTGAGGCTACTCTAACTTAGTTGTTTTATAGGCAATTACACTACCACTACCTATACCCTCAGACCAGATAAGCTGATCTTACTGCATGGTTATTTAGAGGGTATTTTCATTTTCCTTACTGTCCTAAAACTTCAGTAGAAACTGTTCTGGTCATATGTTGCTTCTTATTAACTCTTCTTCATGATGGAGAATTTTAAGATGCATTCTCTTACCTTCCTTTAGCTCAGGAAACTTCCAGTATGTCATTAGTACTGATATTTATTTCATCTTTTCTTCGAAAACATTATTTGTATAATAACCACTATGCTACATATTTAAATTTCTTTGAACATTTCCTTTAAGTTCTGAGAAAACTTTTTTATAGTCATATATCTTATTTTTAGATAGGAATTCCAGTATCATCTTATTGTAATAAAAAGTATTTCATATCAACCAAAGGAAATTTAACACTCAAGTCACTGATTAAATGTAAAATACATTATTTTTCTCCCCAATTCAAACTTAGTCCATCTTGACAACAAAAATGTTAACTACATAAAACATCTTGGCAGGAAGTTGATAAATATCATGTATTGCACTGAATTTACATTGAAATCTTGCTTTTCTTTCCCATACCACCTCCATGTCCTAAATTAAAAGTTCATGAAAAAATAATTGTCAATATAAAATCACAGTTCAGAGATGAGGGAACCTAGAAATCAAGTCAATGCAAAGATATATTTTTACAATACCTCTGGACTCAGTCTCTACTTTTATGGGCACTTATCAGTGTTGATAGGGACAGGCTACACAGACTGCAGAAAACCTTTCTAGCCCACCTGTCCTGTTGTTCAACAAATCTTCATTTAGCTCTTTGGAAAATCTAACAAAAGAAAATTATGTGCATGTTTGTTTGTTTGTTTGCTTGCTTTTTTTCCTCTACCAAATGGACATCAAATTGCTAAGTCAGGGCAGTTCTATTGCTTTCTTTCCCTTTTCATCCCCTCTTCACTTCCACCACATAGGAGCATAACGGGAGTTCATGACCTCTTTTTAAAGATACATATGCATCTTTAAGTTACCTATGCCAAAAGCACCTCCCTGAATGTAGTCCCAGTTAAACTGGCTGCCTGTAGTCAGCAAATTTCTGGAAGTGTGTGTAAAAGAAGCTTCTGAGAGAACTTTTCAAACTTATCCTCCATATTGCTGAATATATTTTCTGCATTGAAAATTCTAATTCTTAAAAAACTGATCTTAATGATATTTTCATTTCTTCAGCTTAATCATTATTTTCCACAATCTATAACTGTGGAAATCACATTTTTTAATCAGTTTTTTAAAGTTTGTAACCAACTGTTTGACCTCAACCTGTAGCTCATTAGTTTCTTTTTAGCTTAGCCCATTGAACTCTTAGGTCTTCTTTTACTTCTGTGTTGTTAAATAATTTATTTCAGTATGGAGAGGGGTTAATAAAATGAATAAAGTAAGCTAAGTTAAATTAAAGCAAGAGACAGGGATGCTATTTGGAGTTAAATGTTATTGTGACAAGACAACTGAAAAATCCTATGTATTCTGGCTAATTGTAAAGTTGATTGAGAAGAAAGAGAAAAATGGCATTAGGGACTTCTAAAGAATTATAGAAAAATATAAAACAAGAAAAATCCTAGATCATGCTTTGGCACTAGAAGTTGATATATGTATACAAATACTCAAATACTCTAGAAAACTTTACAGAGATGGAAGATTGGTGGAAGACTGGCCAGTCGGATGGGGCCACCAAACAGGCAGACTTTAGAATTAATGCCAATATGACCTAATTTCCATTACACGTTGGCAGAATCTATGGGAAGATGGGTTTTGCCATAGAACACTACTGTTACTGTGACGTGTTAGCAAGCCTAACATCAAAATCCCCAACCTCCATCTCTCCCCATGTAGATCTAATAGGACCAGAATGGGCTTTAGACATAGGAATTTGAACTGCAGCCTCCACCATTGCCACTGACCCCACAGCTGGGTGATCTCACAAGTTTTGAAACACATCCATTCTCAGCTTACTTCCCTTTCTATATTTGTTGCTTTTCTGTATGGGAAACTGGACACAGAATTTGTTAAAATAAACTTCAAGGTTCTCACCTTAATCCCTCTGTTTACTGTGATAATTTGTCTCCCCGCTGGAGTAAATATTTTCTAATCTGAGTGGAGACTCAACTGCAAACATGCATACTCTTTGTAAGTTATTGGTTCTCATCTCTCATCTCATTCTTTTTCCTGTTTAGACTCTTCAGATACTAAGACACAGAGGAAATGACTCACTTCCCAAGAACTTCTACGACTGCAGTGCCCCCTTGTGCAACTTGACAAGGGTTAAGATGGCAGGGATCCAAGCAAAAGAAAAAAGGCTCAAATAGGGTTATTTTAGGGCTTTTGTTTCCAAATATATAGAGGAGCCAAAATACACTTTCACACACAGCAGGGTTCCCCCCACCCTTCTTCTTTCATTGCTTATATAAAGCAAAACACTTTGTTTTTAAAAGGGGGAAATCCACCTCTGAAATTGTGGAACACTGACACAGCATCATTCATCTTGGCAAAAGTTGACTGAGCAGATGATGTAGATCCACTTAACTTGGACTCAATCAAAGGTTTTGCTATTTTCATTTCACAGGCCAGATGTAGCTCATCATCGGTTGGAATCAATTCCAGAAGAGGTGTTAGAGTCTGTTGGTCCAAGAGAAAGTCTCATCCAGGCACCAAAAAGAGCCATGAGGAAAATGGATATGATCTCCACTGATAACCCAAAATTATAGGTAGTCCAATACTCAGTTCAGACTTTGCAGTGATATATCCTAGAAATAATTTATTTTAGTGAGGTGATAAGTTATTCAGTCATTGATACATTACCCCCTTGTCTTATTTCTGTGAATATACTGTCATATCTGAATGGACAAGAAAACTGAATAATTAATAACAAACACACTTGGGTTATCAATGAATCAGACAACCTGAAAACCAATTACATGCTAGATATGTATCTAATTGGGATACTTGAGTCATCTGTGTTGACTAGAATCTGACCACTAAGTGTCTTAGAATTTGTTACCCACAGCTCCTATATTTTAAATGAAAATAGTTTGTTAACTAGGATGCAATGAATCAGTGTTTTCTGACAGAAACCAGTTAAAGAAACTTGGAATCTTTATATTAATTTCAATATGTATTTCCATAGATATTTCTCATTTCCATAACAGTAGGCACTCGAATCTGAATTTCTCTAAGCATTCTTTAAAAACCATACAGAACAATAAAAAGAACAAATGAAACCAGCCACCACTCATCCCTATAGTGCAGTTAATTTAGTAGCATAAACTTCAGTTTCCCTATATGTCAGAAAACTTTAGAAATCAGCAAATCTAACTTGGAAAACCACATTATATCAAACATCATATAGGAGCCTGGCACAGTGGTGCAATGCCCCAGTGTTACCTAGAGTTCTTCCCCAGAAGGCAAGACTCCTGAGTGGGAAAATAAAACCCCAGTGCCCAAAATCTGAGTTGTTGTGAGTACACTTTAGGTGATATGAACTGAATTCTGTTGTCCCAAATTACATAGAAGTCCTGACTCCTGGTATATGTCAATGTGACCTTATTGAAAATAAGGTCTGTGCAGATTATCAAGTTAATACTAGGCCATTAGGGTGGATCTTCATCTAACAGGACTAGTATTCTTAAGGGAAAGTGAAACTAGGCAACAGTATACTGGGAAAGCACCATGTGAAGGTTAAAGTCATGTAGCCAAAAGGTAAGACACTACCAGTAGTAGGAGAGAGGCCTGCAGCACCATTAGAGGGAATATGGTCCTGTTGACATCTTTGTCTTTAAATTCTAGCCTGCTGGACTTGAGACATTAAGTTTCCATGACTTAAGCTACTGTTTGTGAAGCTTTGTTATTGAACAGTGGTCCACTTCACCTTTTGAATATAGCTCTGAGACTTTTTTTTTCCCCCAAGGATTAAAAATTTTAATATTGTTATAATTCTAGAAAAGTTATCTATAGATTACTATATATAATTTTAAAAGGGACAAGTTTTCCTTTTTCTGTTCTCACTCTCCCCCTTCCTAACCTGGGGACAAGGAACAAGATTACCCTGAGCTATCTGTGCTCCACAGGAAGGAAATATCTGCCAGAAGATCTAGGGAGTGAACATCTCCCAAATTAGCAAGTGAATGTTAACACACCTTTGGGAGCCCTGGGACCCCCTATCAGGTTACACCTAGAATGTAGCCTTTGAAGGGCTCCTTTAAAAGTCCCCTGTTCCTCCTGATGGGAAGAATCACAGCCTTTGGGACAGGAGTCACCTGTGTTTCTCCTTTGCTGGCAAAACAATAAACCTTCTTTTTCCTTTTTCTCAAAACTGTCTTCTTGTTATTGAATTGGCATCAGGGACAAGGACCGAGCTTTCAGCAACATTATAATAACCATAGAAAAACTAATATAACTGGGAAATTTAATGGAAAAGTTAATTTAATGGAAATTTAATGGAAAGTTTCTAAAATGTGCAGAAGGGTAGTTGTACTTCTTGGAAAGGAGAGGAATTTTGGGGTTAGGTATTAGGGGATAAAGGGTAATAAGTAAAACTGAGAAACAAAAGTACATTATATCAAACATTAACAAGATTGGCACATTGGTGCAATTAGGTCATTGGCCCATTTTTAAATTGAATTAGTTGATTTTAGTTCCTTGCATATTCTTGATATTAACTCTTTCAGATTACTAATTGGCAAATCTTTTCTCCCTTCCAGTAGGTTGTCTCTTCACTCTATTATTGCTTTTTTGCTGTGCAGAGTTTTTATGTTGATGTAATCCTATTTGTCAAATTTTTGCATTTTTTTCCTATGCTTTTGGTATCCTATCTAGAAAATTATTGCTTGTACCAATATCTTGAAGTGTTTCCCTTATGTTTTCTTCTGGTAGTTTCAGAGTTTGAGGTACAACATTTGGTCTTTGATCTATTTTGAGGTGATTTTTGCACTGGGTGAGAAATGGATCAAATTTCAGTCTTCTGAATTTGGATATTTGGTTTTCCATGTGTTGAAGAGGCTGTCCTTTCTCTAATGGATGGTTTTGTAAAGGCACCATTTGCTAAACAGTAAACTCATTACTGTAGCAACAAAAGTGGATATCCTAGAATTATGAAATTAAGTTATTCAAATTTCTTACTGTTGGAAGGAAAACACACAACTTACAAGAACTGAAAATACTAACCAACATCCCTACAAATGCACTGTAAGAAGAAAGCAAAGTGAGAATCAAATCTACCATTAATGAAAAAAACTTCATCTTTTACCATGTAACTAGAATAAGTGGCTCAGCATAATGAAGTTATTAGATTTTAAACATCAAAAAGAGAAATGCTGCCAGGGAAAAATGCAAAAGACATTTCCAAAAACAAAAACAAAAACAAAACCCAGAAAATCAAGTTGGCAACAGCTTCTCAAAAGAAAATTAAAATCAAGAAAATAAAGGAGCAATATTTTGAACCAAAATAAACTAGAAAAATTTAAATATATATATTAAAAAATCTATAAAATTATATATTATACATATATATATATATTATGTTTACAGCGAAAAAAACTGAGAACACAAACCCAGATGAACTAAGTGCCAGAAAAGAATGACACTTTTATAGGAGAAAAGATGTCTATTACCGCTCTCCTCTTTGGAAGTTTTGAAAATAAAGAGAAAAGAGCTGAACTTCTAGTGAACTTTCCATACTTGGATGTGAGGTAGCAATACATTAGACTTTGGCCATAAAACAAATATGTACCCCTGTGGAGTATCTCCTATGGATCTTTATTGAGAGTTCAAAGGTAGTATGGTAGTTTCCATTTATCCATATGGGATACATTTCAAGATTCCCAATGGATGCCAAAATCATAAATGATAATAAACTTCACAACTTCCTGTACACACATCTGACAAAGTTTAAATCATATATTAGGCACAATAGAAAATAAACAATAAAAGAACAATTTAAACAACTAAGCAATTGAATTAATTTCTAGAATTTTCCATTTAATATTTTCAGGCTGCAGTTAAGTATGGGTAACAGAACCCATAGAAAGAAAAATAATGGATAAGTGAGGACTACTATCTGCTAAAGTCTGGTAGCAAGGAAGGAAAGCTAATAGAAACCCATTCAAAGTATTTTAGACTTTTAACTATGAATATCTAAAGCAGAACAGAGATCAATAATTTTCTGTATTACTGGTCCTCCAGGGTACAGGGTAGAGAACTTCTGAAAGTCACAGCAGAGCTGCAGAGTACATATACCTTTTGAACCACAGACAGACAGGGTAGGACTGGAGAATAAAGAGAATAGATTCATTTAGCAGTGACAAGAGCAAAAAGCTGGAAACTTGACTGTGATGCTTAGAGATTCAGCAGTTCAGAAGGATAGTGACTCAACTCAAGGATAGTGACTCAAGCACAAGAAGACATATCTCTAGAGTTCAGAAGATAAAATCTTCTATCTTTAAAAATCCCTGAAACCAGTAGTGAACCTCATTAAAATGAGACTGCAGCAAATCCTAGGCCCTGCTTAATTACAGATCAGATTACCCCATAATCCCCCTCTACCCTATCTAGTTGCCTGATATTTTTTTCCTGAAAGCAAATATTATTTACTTCAGTTTCCAATATTTTGTATTAAATATATAAAATTTTTCAAAATTGTAAGATAATGAAGAAATCATTTATCTATTTATAGAGACAATAGGAAATAGAAGATGATTCAAAGGTTTCCAGATGTTGAATACAGGAACTCTAATAGAATAAAAAGTAGAAAAGATTAAGATGGACATGTATGTAAAGAAATAAGAAATTAAGCAGAGATATGAAAAGTATAAGAAAAGTCCAAATGAGAGAGCTAGAAATGTGAGCTTCAAGATACAATGAGAATTTCCCAAACTGATGAAAAACATCAACTCACTAATGTAGGAAACTCAGTGAAAGTATTCAATTAAATGAGAAAACCTTACGTCAGTATGTCATAGGCAAAGCACTCAAAAAATTGAAAAAAAAAAATCTAGCATCCCTTCAAAAAATGACAAGTTGTATTAAGAGAAATAGCATCATGAATCACTGTTAACTTTTCACTGGAAACAATGGAGACCAAAAGACAATGGAACATCTTTAATGTATTCAAATTTAAAAACTGTTAACCTAGAATTCAAAACTAGAGAAAAATTAAGAGGAGATAAAGACATTTCAGAGAAACAAAAGCTGAAGAAACTTGACTCTAACTACCCTTCACCACAGCAACTGCTAAGAGAAGTTCTCCAGAATGAATGAAAAGATATCAGATGGAACCCTGGGTCTATAGGAAGAAATAAAACCTCCAGAAAGGATAAGCTGGATAAATACAAAGTCTGTTATACATATTTTCAAATATCTTCAAAAAATTACTAAGACAGTATTCAAATATTTGTTCTCATGTTAATTTTTATTAGGGTAATTACATATAAATAAACTATAATGTACATTTATTTTATAACTCTATATCATAGATTTATAAATGTAATATACATGTTATAGAACATTTACATATGCAGTGCATTTTATAAAATATTATATAAATATTATATAAATATTGCATCCAAAGACAAGCATGTTATTAGTATACATTTGAAAACAGAAAATATTATTTGAAGGTAGATTATGATAATTTAGGGTGTTAAAGTGAACCTCAAAAAACAAAAATATATCTAGAAGTAACCTCACAAGACAAGTTAAAATGTTAAAAAAATTAACATGTAACAGAATAGGAACTAATAGAATAAATAGTAAGTACCAAATGATAGTATTTAACCTGATCAACTTTGATAATACATGTAAATGAACTAACATACATGGACTGAGTGGTCTAATCAAGATATAAGATCAAACAGTAATAACACCCTATATATTATTTTAAATGATCACACTTTAAACTACGAATGCATAATATGATATGCCATACAAACTTAGAATATAACAAAGTTGATATGGCTATGATATTAAGCTATGATATTAAGTAGGCTTTAAAATAGAGAAAAATTACCAAAGTTAAGGAGGAAAAGGTCATAATAGTAACAGGGAACAATTTATCCAAAAGGCAAACAATTTAAACTGTATATGCCACTAACACCAGAGCTTTGAAGTACATAAAGCAAAAATTAAAAGAATTGGAGGAATAAAAAGTCAATAATCATAATTGGAAATTTTAGTATAATTGTCTCAGTAATTGATAGAACAAGTAGACCAAAAATTCAGTTAAGTAAGGAAGACCTAAACATTCTTAATAGTTGCCTTGATCTAACTGCTTATATAGAATACTCTATCAAATAACTAAATACACATTTGCTACCAAATTGCATGTAACATTCAACAAAACAGACCATACATAAGGACATAAACAAGTTCATGGTACTGAATGTTGAAATTCTGAAAGATCAAAGTCTAAAATCCTGAAAGATCAAAATCATGAAAATACAATTCTGTAAACAAAAAAATTTAAGGCATTTATTTACATTTGAAAGTTTATTTCAGAAATATGTAAAACTAAGAACACTGCTTAGGTTATTTTACACAATAATAAAGGCAATAACCTATTTTTGCAAGTATGAACAGTATACTTATGATAGTCACACAGGAGAACAGCAGGTGAACCATATTCATAAGGAATTGGTCAAAAAGTGAAATGTACAAATCTATGTTGCTATGGCTGAAAACTGTGTGCACCCAGTTTTATAACTGAGCTCATCTGAAATACATGATGGACTACCTAAATCTTTGATGAATTTCTTAAATTTGCAAAAAGTGAAATATGTAAAAGTCTTTACACAAATGAAAATACACTAATCTCTTCGCCCAGAATGTGTCTTTCTACCCATCTTACGTTGACTTTTTTTGAAAGGGAATTTTAGTTTTGGGTCTAGGATTTCAACACTTGTGATTTTAATCTTTAAGGATAATGATTTGGGGGATTTTAGACTTTAGCGATTTTGTTTGTTGGGTATTTTAACATTCTGGATTGTGGTTTTGGAAATTATGTTTGGCACCAGGTTCTTAAATGTCATAATACTGATTTAGAAATTAATATCAACAAGATAGACATATTTCCAAATATTTAATAAAATTTAAATACTATACATCAAAATAATTTAAAAGTGGGCTCAATCCTGGTAACTAAACAAAAAGAGCATATAGGAAACTAAAATTATTGTGAACAAAATGATGAAAAGTTCCAGCTTCAAAATCTGTGGAGTTAAATGACTTTTTTCAGTTTAATAGCACTGAAATGTTCAGTTTATGGCTAGATCAGATTACATTCACCCACTGAAAGATAGTTTGATTTCTTCCAGCTTTTGAAGATATATTGGTATATATTGGTTGCTTCCAGCTTTTGGTAATTATGAATAAGGCTGCTATGATCCACAATTAGATTTTTGTGTACCATACAACTTTTCAAACATCTAGAGAGTCAATATGTAGCTTTGTAAGAAATTGCCAAACTGTCTTCCAAAGTGATGACCTGATTTTTGCATCCCCTCCATCACAGAATGAGTTGTCATTACTACCTATCCTTGACAGTAATTACTATTATTAATATTTTTAATTTTACCATTTAATAGGTGAATAGCAGCATCTTGTTGTGTTAACTTGAATTCTCTAAGAGCAAATGATTTTGAGCATCTTCCATATGCCTATTTACTATACATATATCATCTTTGGTGATATATCTATTTAGAGCTTTTTGTCCACTCTTTAATTGGGTTGTTTGGCATCTTATAGGGTTCCAGAGAATTCTTCATATATGTCAGACACAAGTCCTTCTTCTGGTCTATTGTTTATTTTTTCAACTTTTTTCAGAGTGTCTTCCACAGTTCTTTTAACATTTATTGTATTTTGGTTTGTCTAAAAGCTCAATGCCAAACTCAAGATTGCAAAGATTGTCTCCCATAAGTTTTATAATTATGGTCTATGACTTATTAGGTTCTATTATCTATTTTAAGTTTTTGTGAAAGGTATGAGATTATATCTAGGATTATTTAATAATTTGCTCATTTGTAGATATTCAATTGTTCTAGATCTTTTATTGAAAACACTTTGCTGTGAGTTTTATTGGAATTCCATTGAGTCTTAGATCAAACTGAGGAAAGTGGATAGCTTAACAGTGTTCAGTTCTCCAATTTGATAACAAGAATATCTCCCTACTTATAGGCTTTTGTTTCTTACCAGTATTTTCATTAGTACTATCCAAGATTGGTTAGATTAATACTTAAGTATTTTTCTTTTTCAGTACTACCATAATTGTTTTTATACATTTGAAATTTTCATATTTATTGTCAGTAATAGGAATGCAATAAAAAATTATATAGTAGGCTCATATCTATGTAACCATCATCAACATCCATTCAGTTATATGTATATTCTTTTGCCAGTACCACACTGTTTAGATTAGTGTAGCTTTGTAATGAGTTTGGAAATCAGTAAGTATGAGTCTTCTACCTTTGTCCTTTTCAAAGTTGTTCTGAATTTCAGGCTCCCTTGAGATCCATATGAATTTAAGAGTGAATTTTTCTATTTCTGCAAAAGACACCTTTGTGATTTTGATTGTGATTATATCAAATCTGTAGTTAATTTTTATATATTAGTATCTTTTTTGTGGTTCTGGGAATTGAACCCAGGGCCTTGTGTATGAGAGGCAAGCACTCTAACAACTGAACTATATCCATGGCCTATAACATTAATATCTTAATGATACTAAGTTTTACAATCCATGAACGTGAATATTATTTATTTTTCAGTCTAATTTCTTTCAGCAGTTTTATATTTTTAGTGCCATCTTTTGCTTCCTTAAGCTTATTCCTAAGTATCTTAATTTTATGTTCATATTTTCACTGTTACTATAGAGAATGACTGATTCTGTGGGCTGATAACTGTAACTTTGCTAAATATTTTATTTGTAATGTTTTGGGGGATTTTTTTTTAAGCTATAGGATTTTCTGCATATAAGATTGGGTAATCTGGGGACAGGTATGGTTTACTTCTTTTTCTATTTTGATACCTTCTCTTACTATTAACTAATTGCTTTGGCTAGACCTTTCTGTAATATGTTGAATAGAAGTAGCAGAAGCAGATTCCTTGTCTTAGAGGAAAACATTTTCAGTCTTTCACTGTCGAGGATGATGTTGTGGTGGGATTTCATATACTTCTTTGTCATTGAGGTAGTTTCTTCTATCCCTAGTTTGCTTTTTTAAATCGCAAAAGGGTATTGAATTTTCAAATGCTTTTGCTAGATCTGCTGATGTGATCATGTGTTTTATTCTCTTAATTTGCTGTACTACAATGACCAATTTTTGTATATTAAGCCATCTTTGAATTCCAGGAATAGATCATGGTCATAGTGTATGATCCCTTTAATGTGAATTCTGACTGCAAGTATTTAATTGAAGATTGTTTCTATTCATCAGGGACATTGGTCTGTGGTTTTATATTCTTATGATGACTTTGAATTTTGTCAGGGTAATATGGTCTTTAGAATGAATTTGAAAACATTCCCTTATCTGAAAGTTCTTTGAAGACTTTGAAAATTTGTGTTAATTCATTAAGTGAATAGTAGAATTCACCGGTGAAGTCATCTGTTCCTAACTTTTATATATTAGGAGATTTTTTGATTACTGATTCAATCTACTTACTAGTAATAGATCTGCTCAGATGTTCTATTCCTCATGATTCAGTCTTGGTAGATTACACATTTCAAGGAATTTGTCCATTTCCTCTGGATTATCCTATTTGGGAAACAATTGTTCACAACAATGTTCTATTATAATACTTTTATTCCTTTTCCTTTTTTTTAAATTTTGCTTATCTTACTGAATAACCAACTCAGTATTGATTTTTTTTAATTTCATCTTCTAATTTTTAAAATATCTTCTACTAGCATAAGTCTTTTGTCTGTTCTTTATCTAGTTCTTTAAACTATATATTCAGGTTGTTGGTTTGATATCTTTCTTTCTTCCTTTTTTAAAAAGATTATTTATTTTTTTAATTTTTACAGACTGCATTTTGATTAATTGCACACAAATGGGGTACAAATTTTTATTCTATGGTTGTGCATGATGTAGATTCATACTATTTGTGTAATCATACTTGTACATGGAGAAATGATGTCTGTCTCATTCCACCATTTTTAAAACCCCATTCCCTCTCTTTTCCTTCTACATAATCTAAACTTCCTCCATTCTTCTCTCACTCCCCATCCTCCCACCCTTATTATATATCAACATCCATTTATCAGGGAAAACATTTGGCCTTTGATTTTTTGGGATTGGTTTATTTCACTTAGCATGATATTCTCCAATTCCATCCATTTATCTGCAAATGCCATAATATTATTCTTCTTTATGACTGAATAATATTCCATTGTGTATATATACCACAGTTTCTTTATCCATTCATCTGTTGAAGGGCATCTAATTTGGTTCCACAATCTAGCTATTGTGAATTGAGCTGCTACAAACATTGATGTGTTACTGTAGTATGCTAATTTAGAGTCCTTTGGGTAGAAACTGAGGAGTGGGATAACTGGGTCAAAAGGTGGATCCATTTCAAGTTTTCTGAGGATCCTTCATGCTGCTTTCCAGAGTGGCTTCACCAATTTGCAACTCCACCAGCAATGTAAAAGTGTGCCTTTTCCCCCACAACCATGCCAACATCTCTTATTGTTTGTGTTCTTGATCATAGCCATTCTAATTGGAGTAAGATGAAATCTTAAAGTTGTTTTAATTTGCATTTCTCTATTACTAGAGATGTTGAACACTTTTTCATATATTTATTAATCGCCTGTATTTTTTTTTTTTTTCAGTAAAGGTTTGTACAGTTCCTTGGTCCATTTATTGATTGAGTTCTATGTACTTTTAGAGTAAAGTTTTGTAAGTTCTTTATAAATTTTGGAGATAAGTGCTCTATCTGAAGTGTGTGTGGAAAAGATTTTCTCCCACTCTGTAGGCTCTCTTTTCACATTATTGATTGTATCCTTTGCTGAGAAAAAGCTTTTTAGTTTGAGTCCATCCCATTTATTGATTCTGGAGCATCTATGTACATCAAACAAACCATTCTCATTTTAAGAATCAAATAGACCAAAACACAATAATAGTGGGGGACTTTAACACACTGCTCTCACCACTGGATAGATCCTCCAAACAAAAACTGAACAAAAAAACTATAGAACTAAATAATACAATCAATGATACAGACTTAATGAACATTTACAGAGTATTTCATCCATCATCAAACAAATAAACGTTCTTCTCAGCAGCTCATGGATCCCTCTCCAAAATAGACCATATTCTATGCCACAAAGAAGCCATTGGTAAATACAAAAAATAGAGATACTACTTTGTATCCTATCAGACCATAATGGAATGCAATTAGAAAACAATGATAAAATAACAAACAAAAACTACTCTGCACCTGGAGACTGAATAATATGCTATTGAATGATACAATGATAACAGAAGACATCAGGGAAGAAATAAAAAAAAATTCTTAGAGGTAAATGAGAACAATACACAACATATCAAAATCTCAGGGACACTCTGAAAGCAGTACTAAGAGGAAAGTTCATTGCTTTGCACTCATACATAAAAAAAAAAAAAAAATAAAGTCAGCAACTAAATGACCTAACATTACATCTCAAAGCCCTAGAAAAAGAACAGGTCAACAGCAAAAATAGTAAAAGACGGGAGACAATTAAAATCAGAGCTGAAATCAATGAAATTGAAACAAGAGAAACAATTCAAAAAATTAACAAAACAAAAAGTTGATCCATTGAAACAGTAAACAAAGTTGATAAACCCTTGACCACACTAACAAAGAAGAGGAGAGAGAAAACTCAAATTACTAGAATTTGTGATGAAAAAGAAAAGGTTCCCTGAGAGCTGCTTCTGACATCCCTGAGTCACTGCACCTCTGTTGCTACTTCTTTAGCTTTGAAATCCCTGTCTATTCCCACAAGTAGGGCATTTCTTACTTGCTTTCATGATCACCTAGGCATTTGCTAAATCGCAAAACTGAAAGCTTTTTCTTTGTTTGAAGATAGGTGCTTTTGTCTCTGGATTAGTTGTCTGAATTTCTTCATATGCTTGTAATTTAAAAAAAATTATTAGTTAGGTAACATGAGTTGATATTTATTTTTGCAAAGAACCTGGTAGGGTCTGAAAACTGTGCATTTGTGATTCTTTTATGAGCTCACCTAAATTTTCTGAAATGATATTTTTGAATTTTGGGTTTGGTTATAGTTTTGATTTGTTCCTTAAGTAGTAATCTTTGGTTATGTTAATATTTCCAGTCTTTCAATGTCTTCATTTGGTTTGGTTCTTTGTTGTTTTATCCTTTTTCTGAAAGACAGTTTTGACTTATACTGCTTACTGCTGATTAAAGAGTTTCAACTAGACTTTCCATTGTGTTTGTTCAGTTTTGTCTTGCTTAGCTTACTCATATCATTTTAATTTCATTCTCTTTTATTTTTCTTCAGTATTTTTGAGTTCCTGCTCCCATATTATAAAAGCAATGTTATCTTGTATCCTACTAAGTTTTCAAACAGTTTTGTGGGGTTTTTGTTGTTCTTTCCTGAGAATTGTAGTAAATCACTTTAGGAAATCTCTCTTCTTCTAAGTCTTTCTATTCCCTTTGTTTTGTAGTTTTACTTTATCCCCTTGTCTTTGGTTAATGTTAGTGTGTGTGTGTGTGTGTGTGTGTGTGTGTGTGTGCCCATGTGTGTTTCCCCTTTTCAGTCATACTGAAGATAGCTATAGAGATATGGACTTTACCAATAAGGAATTGATTAGCTAGGTTTTGCAATAGTTTTATCCCCTGCCTACTGGGTGTTAAATCCAATTCACTGTTAAGAGACAAATTTGTTATGTCCTGCCTCTAGGTCACCCTCTCCTGGAATTTCCCATGTTGTCAATGAATATGGCTCTGCTGCATTGGGGAGCCTCATGTTCCCTTCTGTTGGCTCTCATGCTCAACACGGGACCACAGAACTACCCAAAGTTAAGCAGAAAACCTCCAACTCTTCTGCCTTTGGTTCCCCACAGAAAAAAGGCTCAAAATTCCAGTAATATATCACTACCTAGGGATTTCTTGCTCTGTTCTCACCTGTTCAGGGGAGTTAATTTCCTTGGGGGTGAACAATAGATCGCTTACAGCATCTAATTGCTGGTATGTATGCACAATGGAATATTATTTGGCCATAAAAATGTAACGTCCATTAAGTCTTATCATTTTATTATTTAGTTCTATAGTTTCTTTGTTCAGTTTTTGTTTTGAGGATCTATCTAGTGGTGAGAGCATGTGTTAAAGTCCCCCCACTCTTATTGTGTTTTGATCTATTTGATTCTTAAAATTGAGAACGATTTGTTTGATGTAAATAAATGCTTCATTGTTTGGGGCATAAATATTTGAAATCATTGCATCTTGCTGATTTATGCTTCCCTTAAGCAGTATGAAATGTCCTTCTTTATCCCTTCTGACTAACTTAGGTTTGAAGTCTACTTTATCTGATATGAGGATGGAGACACCTGTTTTTTTACTGAGTCCATGTGCATGGTATGCTTTTCCCCATCCTTTCACCTTTAGACTGTGGATGTCTTTTCTATGACATGAATATCTTAATGGCAGCATATTGTTGGGTCTTTCTTTTTAATCCATATGCCAGTTTATGTCTTTTGATTATTGAGTTTAGGCCATTAACATTCAGGGTTATTATTGTGATATGATTTGTATTCCTGATCATTTGGCTTATTTTTGGTTTTTTAAATTGACTTGGTTTCTCCTTTGATGACATTTCCTTTAGGGTAGTTCCTCCATTTGCTGACTTGTATGTTGTTTTTCACTTCCTCCTCATGAAATATTTTGCTGAGAATGTTCTGTAACATTTCTATTTGTAAATTCTTTTAACTTTTGTTTATGGTGGAAAGATTTTTATTTCATCATCAAATCTTAAGGTTAGTTTTGCTGGGTATAGGATTCTTGGTTGGCAATCCACGTTCTCTCAGAGCTTGAAATATATTGTTCCAGGCCCTTCTTGCTGTTAGAGTCTGGGCTGAGAAATCTGCTGATATCCGTATTAGTTCCCCTTATAAGTAATCTCATGCTTTTCTCTCACAGTCTTTAAAATCCTATCTTTATTTTGTATGTAAGATATTTTCATTATAATGTGCCTTGGTGTGGGTCTGTTGTAATTTTGTGCACCTGGTGTTCTGTAAGCCTCTTGTATTGGATTTTCCACTTCATTTTTCAGGTTTGGGAAATTTTCCGATTATTTTGTGAACAGGTTGTTCATTTCCTTTGGTTTGTATCTCTGTGCCTTCCTTAATCCCAATAATTCTTAAATTTGGTCTTTTTTATGATATCCCATAATTCTTAGAGGTTCCTTCATGATTTCTTTACCATCTTCTCAGTTTGTTCAACTTTATTTCAAGATTAATATTTTGTCTTCATTGTCTGAAATTCTGTCTTCCATGAGATCTATTCTGTTGGTGATGCTTCTATTGAGCTTTTAATTTGGTTTATTGTTTTCTTCAAGTATTTGTTTGTTTTTCAGAATCTCTCTTTATTGAAGTGCTCTTTTGCTTCCTGTATTTGCTCTTTTAACTGTTTATTGGAATGATCATGCATTGCCTGCATTTGCTCTCTTATCTCATCTTTGCTTCACGGATCATTTTAATTAGATTTCTAAACTCTTTTTCTGTCATTTCTACTGTCATGGTATCATTGGATTCTATCAAAATCGCATCTTGTTAGGGACACTTCCTTCCCCTGTTTTTTATATGGTTTCTGTATATTCCCCTCTAGCAGTGAAGATCTGAGGTATTGAAATTTCCCCCTGCAGGCTTATTGTTGCAAGTAGTAGAGCAGTTTTCTACTACCTCTCCTTTGAAGGGGAGATGAATATTAGCAGTACCCAAATACAAAGAAAATGTAGCCCTGAACCAGATAGCCCCTGTAAAGACTTTAACATTATTGCAATAAACAGGAACATTCAGTTATTATTTATAGTATTTCTAGTGGTGAACGAAGAGGATGGGGAAGGTTGTACAATGTAAGTAGGTAAATAGTGGTACCTGTCAAAGGGCCTCCAGTCTCCTGTAGGTGTCTCAGGAAGGGTGCTGCCCTTCCATTGATGGTGGTCACACCTCAGGGATAATTCAAAATGCCTGCACCTAACGAGGGCTTGTTGAGTCAGTGCAGGGCGGGAGGGTGGGCAGTGGGTAGGCTCGGCATTCATCTTCCATCTGCGGCAAGCGGTGGTGTCTGGCATCCATCCTCTTTCTTTCTTCTTAAAGCATTTGAATCTAAAATTTCTCTAGCATTGCTTTCATTTAACTGAAGATATTTTCTAGTATTCTTGATTTATTTGTGACCGAATTTTTTGTTTCAAGCATATTGTTTTCTTTCCAACTCTGTAGATTTTCCTTCACAATGGAATAATAAAAATCCATTGAAAAATCATACTCATGTTAGGCAACAAATAAGACTATATAAATTTAAAAAGACTAGTCTTCCTGGAGATAATCCCATGTGAATTTAAGAAAAATGCATATTCTGTTGATGCCCTGTGGAGTTCAGTATATGTCTATTATTTCCAAGTGGTGTAATTATTGTTCATAGTTCCCTGATTTCTTATTGATCTTCCATGTAGTTATGTTACCTGTTATTAGAAGTGGGGTATTGCATCTACTATTATTACAAAGATGTCCATCTCCTTCAATCTGTTATTGTAACTTTAAGATCTGAGATATTTTGGATGCATGTATGTTTAAGATTGTTATATATTCTTGGTGAATGGACACTTTTTAAATTCCAAAACATCCTTTGTTTCTTGCAATCATTTTTAATGTAGTGTATTTATTTGAAATAGCCATCTTATTCTTGGTTTACTATTTTCCCCAAACATCTTTTTATCCATTCACTTTCAACCAAAATCTGCAGTGATTCTCTTATAAAAGTATAGTTGGGTCAAATGTTTTTCTTTTTGTCCATTCTGTGTCTTTTGACTGAAAACTTTTATCCATTAGTTCTCGAATTGATATTATAGAGGACTAATTCCATTTGTTTTACAAATGTCTTGTACCCATTTTCTGTTAGCATATTTTATGAACATCTGAGTTTAAAAATCCATATTCAGTGCAAGTTGAAATCTTTCATTGATTTGGAAAATTTTCACCACTAACTCCCCTCTTTCCAAGCTTATAAATGCTAATTTTTTCTTTGATATGACACTGATATTTTGTGTCCCTAATTCAGTGGTTGCCTGCTGTTAAAACATTATTAAATCATAAACTTCTATTGATTTTTTAAATTGTAACATTCTTAATTTTTTGTAGCATTTCCTATTTTCTGCTTAAAATTGCCCATCTTCCATATCTGGATCACATCTGTGTGCTTTTGTCTTTCTTTTTTTTTATTGTTTCCTCCTGATATTGTCTTACCTGTCTCCTTATTTTGGCTTGAGTGTTCATCTTTTTATAAAAGACTTAATAATTATTTTATTTTTACAGTCTGCATTTTGATTTATTGTACACAAATGGGGTACATCATTTCATTTCTATGGTTGTACACAATGTAGATTCTATACCATTCATGTAATCATAAATGTACATCGGGTAATGATGTCTGTTTCATTCCACCATTTTTCATGCCCCCCCATTCCTTCTACATAATCTAAAGTTCCTCCATTTATATATAAATGATTTCATAATGACTTAAAGCATCAATGTCTTTTTCTTTCCTGGGTATAATTAAAAATTTTAAAAACAATTTTAATAAGAATTTTCATTTATCTTTGGGAAGGGTGTAAGGTCTTTGTCTAGATTTATTTTTTTGGACTGTGGCTACCCAGTTGTTCCAGTATGACTTGTTGAAAAATACTATTTTTCTCCACTGTACTGTATTTATTCATTTGTGGGTCTACTTTGTTCCACTGATCCATTCATTTTCTCATAATGCTACACTACTATTTCAGTGTTCTATAGTTTCATTGATCCCAAAGTCAAGTAGCGTCTATCTCCAAACTTTTTTTTTCAATATTGTGTTCACTATTCTAAACTTTTTATCTCTCCATATAAACTTTAAGATCACTTGGTTTATATGAACATGACAAATTTCTAGCAATTTGAGATTTCATTGAAACTATATATGAAGTTAGGGAGAACTGCATTTTGACAGTATTGAGTATTACTATCCATGATCATATAATACTTAGTTCTTTCATTTCCTCAAAGCTTTGTAATTTTCTTCATCTAAATCTGACTTTTAGATTTATATGTACCTAAGTATTTCATTTTAGGAGAGTGCTAATGTAAATGGGCTTTTTGTTTTATGTTTTGAATGCTGAGGATTGAACCTATGGTCTTTTGCATGCTAAGCAAGCAGCCTACCACTGATCTACATCCCCAGACTAGTACTGTTTTTAACTTCAAATTCCAATAGTTCATTACTGGAATATAGGAAAGTAATCTATTTTTATACATTAACCGTTCATCCTGAAATATTGCTATAATGGTTCTAGGGTTTGTCTTATTGTGATTCTTTTGGATTTTCTACATAGACAAACTGCAAAAAGGAAAGTTTTTACCTTAGATTACAAATTTTATCTTTTGCTTTTATCATATTAACTTCCAGTATAACTTGAAAAAGACTGGTAAGAGACTTAACATTTTACAGAACTTAGAGAAAAAGCTTTGTTTCTCAATATTCTTTTTGTGTTATGTAGGGACAAATTTTGATTCTCCTTGTGTCTTTAGGTACTCTTATAAAGATATATCTTCTTGGCTACTAGGAGGATTACATGTGACATTAAGATGCAATAATGTGTTTTGTATAGATAAGTTAAAATTAAATTGCATATACAAGTATGTTCCTTTAAAACTTTCTCTTACATTGTTGATGTCACATATTACAACCTTATGTTGTACAATCACTAACAATTATTTTTATGATTTTATTTTCAAGTACTATAACAAAATAAACTAAAATTACATTACATATTTTATTCATATTTTATTGTATTAACATTTACTGGATAACTATTTTCATATTTAATTTACTGTCTACTATCTTTTCATTTGAAAAACTTTCTTTAGAATTTAATAACAATTTTAAAATTTTTAAAATTTGTTCTAATTAGTTATACATGACTATGCATATTAGTTATGCATTTTGATAAATCATGCATAAATGGAGTATAATTTCTCATTTTTCTGATTGTACATATTGTAGGATCACATTGGTCATGCAGTCATGTATGTACATAAGGTAATAATATCTGTTTCACTCTACTACCATTCCTTCCCCCATACCCTTTCTCCTCCCTTAATTCCCCTCTATCTAATCTAAAGTAACACAATTCTTCCTTAGCGCCCCACTCCCCATTGTGAATTAACATCCACATATCATAGAAAATATTCAACCTTTGGTTTTTTGGGTCTGGCTTATTTCTCTTAGCATGATATTCTCCAACTCCATCAATTTACCTGCAAATGCCTTAATTTAATTCTTCTTTAAAGCTGAGTAATATTCCATTATTTATACACACCATACTTTCTTTATCCATTCATCTATTGAAGGACACCTAGGTTGGTTCCTCAATCTAGCTATTGTGGGTTGAGCTGCTATAAATATTGATGTGACTGTATTACTGTAGTATGCTGATTTTAAGTCCTTTGGGTATAAATCGAAGAATGGGATAATTGAGTCAAATGGTTTTATTCCAAGTTTTCTGAGGTATCTCCATAGTGCTTTCCATAATGGTTGCATCAATTTGCATTCCAACCAGCAATGTATGAGTGTATCTTTTTCCCCACATCCTCACCACCATTTATTCTTGCTTGTATTCTTGATAATTGCTACTCTGATTGGAGTAAGATGAAGTCTTAGGGCAGTTTTGGTTTTCATTTCTCTAATTGCTAGAGATGTTGAACATTTTTTCATATATTGGTTGGTCGGTTGTATTTCTTCTGTGAAGTGTCTGTTCAGTTCCTTAGTTCATTTATTGATTAGGTTGTTTGTTTTATTTGGTGTTAAGTTTTTTGAGTTCTTTATATATCCTAGAGATTAATGGTTTATCTGAGGGGCATGTGGTAAAGATTTTCTCCTAACCTATAGGAGAAATTAGGAAAACTACCCCATTCACAGTAGACTCAAAATAAAATACTTGGGAATCAATCTAACAAAAGAGGTGAAAGACCTCTACAATGAAAACTTCAGGCGGCTCCAGCCCAGTGCCATGATGCCTTGGAGATGTGCCACGCTGCAGCTCCCCATATACCCATGGGTTGAAACATCTCTGCTGGCATCTTGGATTATCCCTGTTGCTGCTGCCACCACATTCTTTAGTTGGGGCACCTCCCATCTTAGGACACCTGCTGGTCACTAGAAACTCATTATTAAGGTACTTATAGGTTAGCTACTGCTGCCGCTTCTAACATGGGATGTGGTCATTTACATCTAGACATGAGCCAGGACCTGAAAGAGCATCACCAAAAGCCCTGGAGGCTTGGTTACATCAGAGGTATCCCTGCTAGGTGTGCTAACAGACACCATCTTGATGCAGAGGCAGGAAAGAGCCTTGCAAGGGGTGGGTAGGTGGGAAAAGAGTATGAGGCATCTTGATCCTGGTTCATTCAGCCAAACAGCCCAGCACCCACCTGGATCCCAGAAAAAACTTGAGCAGCACTTGCTGGAAACTGACATCAGGCTGGTCCACGACTCCACTGATCACCTAGTCCCGCTGGTTGGCGATCAAGAGGGTCCTCTGGTTCCTCAATCCCCAATCTCCCAACCATCCCCTAGCCGCCAACCAAGCCTGGTGCCTACAGCTATGTGACTGGCCCACAGCTTTTCAACACCTAGTCCTGGTTTGCCCAATACAGGACAACTGTCCGAGACAGGTACACAGGTCTCAGAGCTCAGCCCTCAGAACCTCCCGGTAGAGAGGTTCCTGATGGGGAAGTCAAAATACAGGGACAGAAGAGATACAATTTACAGACTAAATTATAGACTAGGAATTATGGGGTCCACAAGTAAAGTAAGGGGCTAAGATTACGCTCCTGCATCACACAAGTGTACCCCAAAGGAAAGTCCTGGACTATAGACTTCTAGAGGGACTGGCAATTGCTATACCCTGCCTCCAGGGGTCCCACCTCCAAGTCTAATCCTCCCACCTTAGTAACTGTCATCATCCTGAGGGTAAAGTTACCAGCAAACTCCAGACAATCCCGCCTATCAGAAGAGAAGGGAGGCAGAGAAGAGATTGAACTCCAATAGAAACAAGAATTCAATTTTCCTTCAAGAAGCTTTTTTTCTCCCTTTATTTTTTTCTCTTTTCATTTCTCACTCTCCCATCCCCATCATCTTTGAAATCAATACCTTTCATGCATCAGGCTACTGAAGAGTGGGAGTATATTACAGTTTTATTGTAGTTTTTCTTTTTTAACTTGCTCTATTTTCCTCTTATTTATCTGTTTCCTTTGAGTCTCTTTCTCCCTTTTTTCCTGCTAACAACCAACTTTTGATTCCTTTTTCACTCTTCCTATGATCTAGTACTTCTATATTCTCACTTCTTACCTCATTAACATTACATTCCACACCCCTCCCCTGTCCTCTCTTTGTCCACCATTAGAAATTGTGGGCCTTATTGCAAACCTATTGTTTATGCTGTAGATAATAATCAAACACATCACCTCTGTTTATTAGGACAATACTGTTAATGTCATAATAGGGGCTATTTGGTTACGGCTGCATATTGTTTGCATTGTTAGTATTGATCTCCCCCTTAAAGGTGAGGTATTGGAAAAGTATAAAACCATAGGGTAGAAACTGTATTACCCTAGATTCACACTGCTAGAAGGGAAAGACATAAACAACATAAAAAACAAGGGAAGAAAGCATCCTAAACAAACCAAGATGCTATTTTAATAGAATCCACTGACAGCATGGTAGAAGAAATGTCAGAAAAGGAATTCAGAATGTACATAATTAAAATGATCCTTGAAGTAAAGGATGATATAAGAGAACAAATACAGGCAACAAAAGATCACTTCAATAAGGAGTTAAAAGAGAAAATGCAGGAAGTATAAAGTTATTTCAATAAAGAGAGATTCTAAAAAACAAAATAAAACAAAACAAAAAACAAACAGAAATCCTTTAAATGAACCAAATTAAAAACTCAATAGAAAACATCACCAACCACCAACAGACTAGATCACTTGGAAGACAGAACCTCAGACATTGAAGAAAAAATATTTAATCATGAAAATAAAGTTCACCATACAGAGAAGATGATAAGAAATAAAAAACAGAACCTCCAAGAATTATAGGATAACATGAAAATACCAAATTTAAGAATTACTGGGATTAAGGAAGGCACAGAGATACAAACCAAAGGAATGAATAATCTATTCAATGAAATAATATCAGAAAATTTCCCACACATTAAGAATGAAATGGAAACTCAAGTATAAGAGGCATATAGGACACCAAATGTACAAAATTACAACAGCGGCACACCAAAGCACATTCTAATGAAAATGCCCAGCATACAGAATAAGGATAGAATAAGGATAGAATTTTAAAAGCTACAAGAGAAAAGTATCAGATTACATATAGGGGGAAACCAATACAGAATCATCAGATTTCACAACCAGAATACTAAAAGTTAGGAGATCCTGGAAGAATATATACCAAGCTCTAAAAGAAAACAGATGCCAATGAACAATCTTTTATCTAGCAAAACTAACCTTCAGATTTGATTATGAAATAAAAACCTTCCATGATAAACAAAAGTAAAAAGAATTTACAAATAGAAACCCTGAACTGGAGAACATTCTGAAAAAAATATTCCATGAAGAGGAAATGAAAAGCAACAATGAAACTCAACAAAAAGAGGAACTCCACTAAAGGAAAAGTCAATCAAAGAGAAACCAAGTCAAGTGAAAAACCAAAAACAAACCAAAATAACCAGGAATGCCATTCATATTTCAATAATAACCCTGAATGTTAGTGGCCTAAACTCATTAATCAAAAGACATAGACTAGCAAATTGATTTTAAAAATAAAAATAAGACCCAATAATATGCTGCCTTCAAGAAACTCATATCAAAGGAAAAGACATTCACAGACTAAAGATGAAAGGATGGGAAAAAACATATGCACACAGACTCAGTAGAAAAGCAGGAGTTTCCATCCTTATATGGATGTCCAGAGTAAATGAACTTTAAGTCAAAGTTAGTCAGAAGGACTAAGGAAGGACATTTCACACTGCTTAATGGAATTATAAATCAATAAGACAAAACAATCATAAATATTTATGCCCCAAACAATGGAGCATCTATATTTGTCAAACAAACCCTTCTCCATTTCAGGAATCCAATAGACCACAACACAATAACACAGGGTGACTTTAACACACTTCTCTCACCACGGAATAGATCTTTCAAACAAAACCGGAACAAAGAAAACTTAAAGCTCAATAATACAATCAATAATTTAGACTTAACAGACATATATAGAATATTCTATCCATCAGTGAGTGAATATACCTTTTTCTCAGCAGCACATGGATCCATCTCTAAAATGGACCATATGTTATGCCAAAAAGCAACTCTTAGCAAATAAAAAAAAAAAAAATAGAGATACTACCTTGCATTCTATAAGATCATATTGGAATGAAATTAGAAATTGACGATAAAATAAAAATTAGAAACTACTCCAACACCTGGAGACTAAATAATATGCAATTAAAAGATGGATGAATAACAGAAGACATCAGGGAGGAGATAAAAAATTCTTAGAGGTAAATAAGAGCACTGATACAATATATCCTAATCTCTGGGACACTATGAAATCAGTACTATAAGGAAAGTTCATTACATTGAGCTCATTCATTAAAAGAATTAAAAGTTGACAAATAAATGACCTAATATTATATCTCAAAGCCCTAGAAAAAGAAGAACCGATCAACATCAAAAGTATGAGAAGATAGGAAATAATTAAAATCAGAACTGAAATCAATGAAATTGAAAAAAAGAAATGCTTGAAAAATTGACAAAACAAAAAGTTGGTTCTTCGAAAAAATAAACAAAATTATAAACTCTTAGCCACACTAACAAAGAGTAGAGATAAAACTCAAATTGATAAAATTTGTGATGAAAAAGAAATATCATAACAGACACTATTGAAATACAAAACATAATTAGAAGCTGTTTTAAAAATCTATACTCCAACAAAATAGAAAATATCAAAGACATCAACAAATTTCTGGAGACATATGATCTACCCAAACTGAATCAGGAGGACATACACAGTTTAAACAGATCAATTTCAAGCAATATAAAGGATACCATCATAAGCCTACCAACTGAGAAAAGCCCAGGACCAGAAGGATTTTCAGCTGAGTTCTACAGGACCCTCAAAGAAGAACTAATACCAATACTCCTCAAAGTATTCCACAAAATAGAAAAGGAGGGAACCCTCCTGAACTTATTCTATGAAGCTAGTATCACCCTGATACCAAAATCAGACAAAGACACATCAAGGAAAGAAAACTTCAGACCGATATTCCTGATGAACTTAGATGCAAAAATTCTTAACAGAATTCTGGTAAATACAAAAACATATTAAGAAGATCAAGTGGAGTTCATCCAAGGGATGCAAGTTTGGTTCAACATAGGGAAATCAATAAATGTAATTCATCACATCAACAGACCTAAAGTTAAGAATCATGATCGTTTCACTAGATGCAGAAAAAGCATTTGATAAAATACAACACCGCTTCATGTTCAAAACACTAGAAAAAAATGGGGATAGTAGGAACATACTCACCATTGTAAAAGTTATCTATGCTAAGCCCACAGATAATATCATTCTAAATGGAGAAGAATTGAAAGCATTCCCTCTAAAAACTGGAACAACACAGGGATGCCCCCTTTCACCACTTCTATTCAACATAGTCCTTGAAACTCTAGCCAGAGCAATCAGACAGATGAAAGAAATTAAAGCGATATGGATAGGAAAAGAAGAACTCAAACTATCACTATTTACTAATGCTGAACTATATTTAGAGGATCCAAAAAAATTCTACCAGAAAACTTCTAGAACTAATAAATGAATTCAGCAAAATAGCAGGATATAAAATCAACACTCATAAATCTAATGTATTTAGATTTATGTATTTAGATTTCTATACATAAGGAATAAATCCTTTGAAAGAGAAATTAGGAAAACTATCCCATTCACAATAACCTCAATATATATATATATATATATATATATATATATATATATATATATATATTTTGGAATCAATCTAACAAAAGAGGTTAAAGACCTCTACAATGAAAACTACAGAACACTAAATAAAGAAATTAAAAGAAAACCTTAGAAGATGGAAAGATCTCCCATGTTCCTAGATAGGCAGAATTAATATTGTCAAAGTAGCTATACTACCAAAAGCAATATATAAATTCAATGCAATTCCAATTAATATCCCAATGATCTACCTCATAGAAATAAGAAAGCAATCATGAAATTCATTTGGAAAAATAAGAGACCCAGAATATCTAAAGCAATCCTAAGCAGGAAGAGTGATGCAGGAGGTATTACCACATCAGACCTTAAAGTATACTACAGAGCAATAGCAACAAAATCAGCATGGTATTGGCACCAAAATAGGCAGGTAGACCAATGGTGCAGAATAGAAGACATGGAGACAGACCCACATAAGTAGTTATCTCATACTAGACAAAGGTGCCAAAAACATACATTGGAGAAAAGATAGCCTGCCTCTTCAACAACTGTTGCTGGAAAAACTGGAAATCCATACGTAACAAAATGAAATTAAATCCCAATCTCTCACCCAGCACAAAACTCAACTCAAAATGGATCAAGGACCTGGGAATTACACCAGAGACCCTGCATCAAATAGAAGAAAAAGTAGGCCCAAATCTTAATCATGTCAGTAGAACCAGACTTCCTTAACAAGACTCCCACAGCGCAAGAAATAAAAGCAAGAATCCATAAAAAGGTTGGATTCAAATTTAAAAACTTTTTCTCAGAAAAGAAAACAATAATGTGAAGAGAGAGCCTACAGAGTAGGAGAAAATCTTTACCATGTGTATTTCAGATAGAGCACTAATGTCCAGAATTGATGAAGAACTGAAAAAAACCTTAAAACCAAAAATACAAATAACCCAATCAATAAATGGGCTAAGGAACTAGGCAGACACTTCACAGAAGAAGATATACAATTGATCAACAAATATGTGAAAAAGTGTTCAACATCTCTTGCAATTAGAGAAATGCAAAACTACCCTAAGATGTCATCTCCTCCAATTAGAATAACTATTATCAATAATACAAGCAACAATAGGTGTTGGCATGGATGTGGGGAAAGGATACACTCATTCATTGCTGTTGGGACTGCAAATTGGTGCAGCCACTCTGGAAAGCAGTATGGAGATTCCTTGGGAAAGTTGGAATGGTACCACCATTTGACTCATTTATCCCACTCCTTGGCTGATACCCAAAGTAATTAAAATCATACTACAGTGACACAGTTACATCAATGTTTATAGCAGCTCAATTCGCAATAGCTAGATTGTGGAACCAAACTAGATGCCCTTCAACAGAGGAATGGATAAAGAAACTGTGGTATATATACACAATGGAATATTACTCAGCCATGAAGAAGAAGAATATTATGACATTTGCAGATAAATGGATGGAGTTGGAGAATATCATGTTAAGCGAGATAAACCAATTCCAAAAAGCCAAAGGCCAAACATTTTCTCTGATAAGTGGATGCTGATACATAATAGAGGGGCATGGGGTGTAAGGGAAGAATGGAGGAACTTTGGATTATGTAGAGGGAAATGAGGGGAGGGGCAGGGGGTAAGAAAGATGGTGTAATGAGATAGACATCATTACCCTATGTACATGTATGATTATGTTAATGGTGTGACTCTACATTGTGTACAACCAGAGAAATGAAAAGTTGTACTCCATTTGTGTACAATGAATCAAAATGCAGTCTGCTGTCATGTATAACTAAATAGAACAATTTAAAAAAGAATACTACAGAGCACTAAAGAAAGAAATCCAAGAAGACCTAGAAGATGGCAAGACCTCTCATGCTCCTGGACAGGCAGAATTAATATTGTCAAAATGGCAATATTACTACAAGTGTTATACAAATTTAATGCAATTCATATTAAAATTCCAATGACATTCTTCATAGAACTAGAAAAAGCAATCAAGAAATTCATTTGGAAAAATAAGAGACCCAGAATAGCCAAATCAATCCTTAGCAAGGAAAGTGAAGAAGGAGGCATCAAAATACCAGACCTCAAACAAATTTTTAAATTGATACACATATATACACTTATAATGGGCTTGAGTGTAAATACTTCTTTCTATACATACACATGTCCTCCATTTATCATATCCAACCAATCTTATTTCATACTCATTCCCCAGCACCTTTTTCAGTTGCAAATAATTCCTATTCTGCTTTCGAGTTGGCATTTTAAATATTTTTCACATGATAAAGAATATATGTACTTATTTTTCTATGTCTGGCTTATTTTAGTTAATGACGTTCTATAGTTTCACTCATTTTGCTGCAAACAACAGAATTTCACCTTAATTTATGACTGACTAATAAAACATTGGGCACATATACCATATTTTTATTTATCCATTCATATTTTGATGGGCATCTAGACTATCGTGAATAGTGTCAAAGTAAACATGGGTGTGTAGGTATCATCTTTTTATACTGACTTCATTTCCACTGTGTATGTCCTCAGGAGTAGAACAGCTGGATCACAGAGTTCTACTTTGAATTTTTGAGGTGCTGCCTTGCTGCTGTCCATTAGTGGCTAGACTGATTCACATGACAGAAACACTGCATAAGAGTTCAGTTTTCTCCTCCTCATGGCTAACATTTGTAATTACTTTTTTATAATAATCACTTCCTTGGGTGAAATATTAATGTCCAACAACTATATGAAAAATGCTTAAAATTTCTTCTTTTGAGAAGTATCTATTAAGATCATTTTACCTATTTTCCAACAACTTGGGTTTATTTTTATTGTACTGTGTTCTGCATACATTTTGGATACCAACTTTCTGTCAGATAAATAGCTGCCAAATATTTTCTCCCATTCTGTAGGTTGTCTCATCACTCTGTTGATTGTTTCCTTTGCTCTGCAAAAGTTTTTGATTTGATATTATCCCATTTGTCAATTTTTGCTTTCATTTCCTGTGCTTTTAGTGTCTAATACAGAAAATCATTGCATGCGCCAGTGTTTTGAAATATCTCCCCTATGATTTCTTCTAGTGGTTTCAGAGATTCAGGTCTTCGGTCCATTTACAATTGATTTTCGTACAGGCTGAGAAACTGTGGTAAGAGTCTTCTGCAAGTGGATATTCATTTTTCCCAGCACTATTTATTGAAGAGGCTATTCTTTCTCAAAAACATGCTTTTGGCATCTTTATCCATCAGATGACTAGAAATGTTTTGTATTACTTCTGGGTTCTCCCTTCTATCAGTTTGTGTATCTGTTCTAATGACAATACCATGCTGTTTGGGTTACACTGGCATGGTGGTATGTCTTGAAATCAGGTATTATATGTCAAACTGCACACTTTTTGCTCCATTTCTTTTGAGTATTTGGGGACTTTTGTGCTTCCAAGTGAAATTTAGGATTTTTCCCCCTAGGTCTTTGAAAAATGTCACTGTTATTTTGATGGGTATTGTACTGAATCTGTTGATTACTGTGACTAGTGAATATTTTAACAATTATCATGGAAGGTCTTTCCATCTTCAATTTCTTTCACCAGTGTTTAGTAATTTTCCAGTGTGGAGGTCTTTCATATCCTTGGTTTATTCCTAGGGTGGTATGTGTGTGTGTGTCGGGGGTTACTATTAATGGATTGCTTTTGTGATTTATTTCTTAGCAAATTTGTTATCAGTGTATAAAAAAAACTGCTCATTTTTGAATATTGAAATTGTATCTTGCTACTTTACTGAATTCATTTATCATTTCAGTAGAGTGGAGAATTTATCATTTCAGTAGAGTTTTCTATATATAGAATCATATCATCTGCTTAGAAGGGACACTTTGACTTTACTTGCCTAATTTCTCTGGCTTTGTTGAATAAGACTCATAAGAGTGGGTACATTTTTTTGTTTCTGATATTAGAGAAACTGCTTTCAGAGTTTTTCTATGCATTGGGATGTTACTGTGGTTTTGTCATATTGGTTATAGAGATATGATACTTCTATACCTAACTGGATTGGAACTTTTATCAAGGAAGCATATTGGATTTTATAAAATACTTTGTCTACATCTATAGAAATGATATTTTCTTCATAAGTGATGAATCCTCAGAAAGAAAATTTAGGAAAACTACCCCATTCACAATTGCCTCAAAAAAAAAAAATACTTGGGAATCAATCTCACAAAAGAGGTGAAAGACCTCTACAATGAGAACTACAGAGCACTAAAGAAAGAAATTAAAGAAAACCTTAGAATATGGAAAGATCTCCCATGTTCTTGGATAGGAAGAATTAATATTGTCAAAATGGCCATACTACCAAAAGTGCTATACAGATTCAATGCAATTCCAATTAAAATCCCAATGACGTACCTCACAGAAATAGAGCAAGCAATCATGAAATTCATTTGGAAAAATAAGAGACCCAGAATAGCTAAAGCAATCCTTAACAGAATAGCGAAGCAGGGAGTATCGCAATACCAGAACTTCAACTATACTACAAAGCAATAGTAACAAAAACGGCATGGTATTGGTACCAAAATAGACAGGTAGATCAATGGTACAGAATAGAGGACACAGAGACAAACTCAAATAAATACCGTTTTCTCATACTAGACAAAGGTGCCAAAAACATACAATGGAGAAAAGACAGCCTGTCCAACAAATGGTACAGGGAAAACTGGAAATCCATATGCTGCAGAATGAAACTAAACCCCTATCTCTCACCCTGCACAAAACTCAACTCAGAATGGATCAAGGACCTTGGAATCAGACCAGAGACCCTGCATCTTATAGAAGAAAAAGTAGGTCCTAATCTTCATTATGTCGGCTTAGGATCAGACTTCCTTAACAGGACTCCCATAGCACAAGAAATAAAAGCGGGAATCAATAATTGGGATAGATTCAAACTAAAAAGCTTTTTCTCAGCAAAGGAAACTATCAGCAATATGAAGAGAGAGCCTACAGAGTGGGAGAAAATCTTTGCCAATCATACTTCAGATACAGCACTAATCTCCATAATATATAAAGAACTCAGAAAACTTTACACCAAGAATACGAATAACCCAATCAACAAATGGGCTAAGGATATGAACAGACACTTCACAGAAGAAGATCTATAAGCAACCAACAGGTATATGAAAAATGTTCAACATCTCTAGTAATAAAAGAAATGCAAATCAAAACCACCCTAAGATTCCATCTCACCCCAATTAGAATGGCGATTATCAAGAATACAGGCAATAATAGGTGTTGGAGAGGATATGGGGAAAAAGGTACGCTCATACATTGCTGGTGGGGCTACAAATTAGTGCAGCCACTCTGGAAAGCAGTGTGGAGATTCCTTAGAAAACTTGAAATAGAACCATCATTTGACCCAGCTAACCCATTCCTTGGCCTATACCCAAAGGACTTAAAATCAGCATACTACAGTGATACAGCCACGTCAATGTTCATAGCTGCTCAATTCACAATAGCCAGATTGGGGAACCAACCTAGATGCCCTTCAATAAATGAATGGATAAAGAAATTGTGGTATATATACACAATTGAATATTACTCAGCCATAAAGAAGAATAAAATTATGGCATTTGCAGGCAAATGGATGAAATTGGAGAATATCATGTCAAATGAGATAAGCCAATCCCAAAAAACCAAAGGATGCATGATCTCGCTGATAAGTGGATGATGACACAATGGGGGTGGGAGGGGGGCAAGAATGGAGGAAGGAGGGACCGTATAGAGGGAAAAGAGGGGTGGGAAGGGTGGAGGGAGGAAAAAATAACAGAATGAATCAAACACCATTACTCTATGTAAACGTATGATTACACAAATGGTATGACTCTACTTCATGTACAACCAGAGAAACAAGTTGTACCCCATTTGTTTATAATGATCAAAATAAATAAATTGTTAAGAAAAGATATTTTCATCCTTTTTTCTGTTAAAATGATAATTTATTGATTTACATACATCAAACTATCCTTTTATCCCTGGGATGAAACCAACTTGATCATGGTATGATTCTTTCAATGTGTTGATGAATTTTCCCTGCTATTTCGGTGAGGATTTTTGCACCTATATTGTTATCATTTGAACCTTAAATGTTTCTAAAAAGTCGTGTATTGAAGGTTGGGTCACCAGTGTGTGACCTTGTTGGGAGATGTTACTATTAGGAGCTAAGACTAATGAAAAGCAGTTTGGTCACTGGGGTGTGGCTGCAGAGGATATTGAGACTTAAATACCTCATCTCTACTCTACTTTCTAATAACAATAGATACTCTTAGTTCTACCAGGTGATTCTCACCATGAAAATCTGTCTCACTATAGCCCAAAGACTCCAGCTTTTGAAAACGCTGAATCAAAAGAAATCATTCCTCCTTTAAAGTTGATTTAAATTAAGGTCCTTTGTTGCAGTGATACAAAATTCACTAACACAGAAAAATGGCACCTAGAGGGTGGTTGTTGCTGCTACTATATTTGATGATGTAGTTTATAAGCCTTTGGAATTGGTTTGTGAGAGGGATTTGGAAAATTTTGAACAAGCAGACCAAAGAAAGCCTAGAATCCTGGAAGCAGAGCTTGATAGGCAATTCTGCTGAGGGGTTAAAATGACAAGAATGTTGATAGGAGTGCAGGAAACAAGGCAAGGCTCAGGAGGAAATGAAGACTCTACCAAAATTGGACTAGAGGCCATTTGTGTTCCATTGTAAGAATTTGTGTACATTTCACCCATGCTGGGTTTCTTTCTTCTTCTTGCTCATAATTATGTGTTCTCCTTGCTCATAATTATGTGTTCTCCTCTTTTGTATATTATGTGCACATGTGTATATTCCCTTGCTCGTTTTTTTCCTTTGCTCTTTTTCCTGCCCTATATAATTTAGTTATTTTACTTTAAAAAAAAAAAAAAGACTAAGAATATCTCAAGAATGAACTAAGGGAGAAAATGCAGGATTTGAGAGAGTTTCAATAAACAGATTCTGGAAAAGTACTAAACATAAGTCATGGAAATTAAAACTTAATTGATGAATGGAAAAAATTCAGTTGAAATTCTCACCAATAGATTAAATGATGTAGAAAACAATTTCAGGCATGGAAGATGAGGTATATGAGCTTGAACACTCACAGCAATAAAGAAAAAGAAGAAGCCATGATCGTAATATAGGAGAAGTCTGGAACAATATTAAGGAATGAAACTTAAAAATCATTGGCATTGAGGAAGGAGTAGAGAGACAGGCTAACAGTGCTGATAAACTATTCAGTGAAATAGGAAAAGTTCTGAACCTTAGGAATGAGATGCCCTTTGGGACACAAGAGACATTTAGAATACAATTAGATAAGACCAAAAACAAAACAATAACAATAAAACCTGTGTATAACATATAATTAAAATATCAAAAATACAGAATGAGGATAGAATTCTAAAAAAGCCTCAAGAGAAAAACAATAGACTAACTAACCAGAATAACATCTGATTTTGAAAATCCAGGAGGACTAGGAATGATGTGTTTTAAACCATGAAAGAAAATAACCAAGATTGCTCTATCCTGCAAACCTATCCTTCAGAATCTAAGAGAAAATAAACATCCAATATAAGTGTAAACTAAGAAGATTAATGACTACAAACCAGCATTGTAGAAGATACTTAATTCACAGAGAAGATAAAAATCAAACAGTTGAACACAAAAAGATAACTTTCACTAGAGTAGTTAAGTAAAGGGGAATAGGATCTAATTAAACATTAGAAATACATCAAAGTTTCAGGAAATACTAAATACCTCTCTATAATAACAAACAATGTGAATATTTTCAACTCTTCAATTATATGTTGCCTGCAAGTCATACATTGCACAAGTTAATACGACCATAAGCTAAAAGCAAAAGGAAAGAAAAGGATATTTCATGTGAATGAAACCCAAAAGTAAGCTGGAATAGCTACTCTCAACTGACAAAGACTTGAAGCCAAAATCAATCAGAAGATACAAGGTCACTTAATATTGGTGAAGTCACTTCATACTGGTAAAAATCCAACAAGATTTAATGAAGAAAATAAGGATCATTTTAACAAAGAGTTGGTTCTCTAAAAAGATAAATAAGATTGATAAATGCTTAGCCAAATTAAAAGAAATAAGATCCAAATTAACAAAATTAGAGTTGATAAAGGAGATAGCTACACTGACATCACTGAAAGGCAGAGGATCATTAGGGATATTTTTGAAAACTTATGTTCCAATAAGTGGGAAAATCTAGAAGAAATGGGCAAATTTCTAACCATATATGAGTTACAAAAACTGAACCAAGAGGATATAGAAAACCTATGCAGACCTATAGTAAGCAATGAGACTGAAGCAGTGATACAATGTCTTCCAACAAAGAAAAGCCTAGTACCAGATGAATTCTCAGCTAAATTCTACCAGAGCTTTTAGGAACTAATGCCAATGTTCCTAAAATTATTCCATTTAATAGAAAGAGGAGGAATACTTCCAAACTCATTCTATGAAGCCTACAATTCCCATGGAAGCACAAAAGTCCCCAAATATCCAAAGCAACTGGAGCAAAAGGAATACAGCTTTAGATATGATGCCTGATTTCAAGACATACTACAGAGCTGTATAACCCAAATAGCATAGAATTGGCATAAAACAGACAAAAAAAAATAATGGAATAGAGAACCCAGAAATAAGGCACCTACAGTCAACTGATTTTCAATAAAGTTGCCTACAAAAAAGACATCTGGAGAAAGGACAGCTTCTTCATAAAAGGTGCTGGGGAAAAATAGTTATACACATACAGAAGACTGAGTCTTACCACTCTTTCTCCCCCTGTACAAAAATCAACTCAAGATACATTCAAAGAGCTAAAGACAAAACCTGAAAATTTGAAACTATCAGAAGAAAACATTGCATAACTTCAAGATATGCAATGATTTTCTGGATAGGACACTAAAATAAGAGAAAGACAAGTGGAATAACATCAAACTAAGAATTTCTGCACAGCAAAGTAACAATCAACAGAATGAATAGACAAAGAATGGGTGAAAATATTTGGTAGATATTCATGTGATATTGGATTAATATCCAAAATATATAGGGAACTCAAAAGAATTATTAAACAAGTAACTCAATTTTTTAAAAAATGGGTGAACGATCTCAATAGACACTTCTCAAAAGAAAAAAAAAATTGCCCAATATATGAAAAACATGTTTGATCATTGGCTATCAGGAAAATGCCAGTACAGATCCCAAATGAGGTATCATCTCATCTCAGTTGCAATAACTATTATGAAAATACCTAACAAGTGCTAGCAAGGATATTGAAAAAACAGAACTCATACAGTGCTAGTATATACTGTTGGTGAACGGCATGGGGATTCTTCAAAAAACTGAAAATATGTCTACTTTATGCTAGTTACCGACTCTTGTATATTTTCATTTTCAAAGGAAATGAAATCAGGAAAACAAATGAGATGTATGCATGCATGTATGTGTATACTAATCACAATAACTAAGATTCAATCAGCATAGATGCCCATCAAGAAAATACGGTATATATACACAATGCATAATGAGGAATGCCATAATGAGGAATGAATTTGTTATTTGCTGCAAAATAGATGAACTAGAAGATATTATATTACATGAAATAAGTCAGACAAGCACATTTGTTTTCTCTCACATATGGAAGCCAAAAATGGCTTTGACCTGAAAGTATAGTAGTGATTACTAGAAATTGAGTAGGGTTTGGGTTGGAATAAGTGATGTTGGATTTGATAAGTGTACACTATATGTGTGTGTGGAATTAACGCAATCCCAATGAGATGCAAAATTAGTACATGTTAATTTTTTAAAGGAGAGAACTCAAAGGGGGAAATGACTTTAGTTGTTCCCTTATTTAAAATGTAGGACTGAGTATAAAACAAAAACAATATGATTACTGACAGAATTTCACACTAAATATTTGTTTGTTTAGAAATTAAACTTAAAACTTATAAATTCCTTTGGTTTTAATTATTTACAATTGCTATTGCTTGAAAGTATAATCAGTGCATGTATGTTTCTCCATGTACATATCTAATAATAAATTAGAACATTTCCTAATGAAAGGGGCTGTAGATCTAAGCTTTAAAAAGGAATTCCCTAAGCCTGGGATACAAATGCCATACACTCCAAGGTTTTTTAAAAAAAGGCAAGACCCACATTCTGAATGACAGTTGTGTTCTCACTTGAGGAAGAGGGTATACTCTGGTCTTTCAACCCAACCATGAAAAGACTAATGTTTGTGGTGTTTACCAGCTCTGGAGCCTTGTTGAGCACCACACATCATTAGCGAAGGAAGGTTTGAATGGGTTTTTATACTACATTGTATTTTTTTTAAAGTTTTCACATTGCAGAAAGGGTCTTTTAGACAAATACATGCTATTAAATGATACTGAACTAAATTAGAGGTATCATCTATCTCACAAAACTGGCTGGATTAAACTCAAGGAGTGAATTTACTCACCATAAATCTCATTGAGGGGCAGTTCCCACCTATTGCTACAGTAAGAATGGCAATTAGAAATTCCAGATATCCTGGTTCTATTATAATCCAGTTATTTGAATTTAAGATGGACACTGTTTTCTAGGGTATCTTAGTCTATTTAGTCCACTGAATCTTTTTAATAATTACTTTTGGAGTCAGTTGTCATTTTCTCCTCCTTGGAAATGAGAAAGCTATAGTGCTGAATATTAACAGTAATGACAATAGTTAACATTTATTGAGTGCTGTGTGATTGGCACTGTTATGAGAACTTTCACATATTTAATCCACATAATAAATCTACATGGCAGGTACTATTATTATCCCCATTATACTGGTGGGGAAAATTAGGTGTGGAGAGATTAACTAACTTGGTAAGGACTCACACTAAAAAGTGGTGTAACATAAATTAGGCAATCTCTCTTCAATTCATTTTTTGGTGCTGGGGATTGACTCCAGGGGCCCTTTATCACAGAGTTACACCCCAGCCCTTTTTGTTTATTTTTAATTTTATTTTTGAAGGGTTCCAGAGATTGAACTCAGGAGCACTCAAACACGGAGCCACATCCCCAGCCCTTTTTTGCATTTTATTTAGAGACAGGGTCTCACTGAGTTGCTTAGCACTGAGCCTGGCTTTGAACTTGTGATCCTTCTGCTTCAGCCTCCTGAGCTGCTGGGATTACAGGTGTGTGCCACCACACCCAGTGCCCTTTTTATTTTGATACCGGGTCTTGCTAAATTGCTAAGGCTGGCTACAAACTTGTGATCTTCTACCTCATCCTTCCAAGTTGCTGGGTTATGGGACTGCACACTTTGTCCTATCAGAATCCAATTTCTTAACCACTTTGTTACACTGTTTTTCCAAGGATTTTGTGCAATCACCAAGTGAAGACTAGGTGGTAAAAATTTGAAGTCTATAATCATTCAACTAATTCTCAGGAACCTACTATGTAAAAAGATGCTGCAGTGGATGCTAAGAAGACTACAAATAATGAAATGACATGGTCCTTGCCTTTAAGAGGAAATTAACTATATAGAGGTAAACAAGAAAAGCAACAGAGGTTGAGAAGAGTTGGTGAAAGACTCCTACCCTGAAAGAGTTCATAGGAGGCCTTGATTCCCATGGGAGAAGGATTGGGCTACACACTATGAACTGCTTTACCTGTTACAGACTCACTCAGCATTTGGGAATCGAACAGGAGATCTTATTGATCTCACACACTTGCAGTATAATTTTTTTTCTGTTTATTTAGGCTAGGAATGGGCAAAGAACCATAAAGTAGTTCCTTTTACTTTCTAACCAAAAGGATTCTCCCAAATTTGGAATTTGAGGTATAATAGTAAATGAGAATTTGAGACTGAAAAAAGAGAGAAGTCTCTGATTATTCCTCATCTTTTATGCAACTGAGCAGCACCTATATGCTAAAGAAGAAGAAACAATTTACTCTCACCCTTGAAGTCCTTGAGTTACATCTCCTTAAGTATCAATGGTCTTAATAGGAATTTAAGCTATTACTTTTTTTCCATTATAGATGAGCAATAATCATTGCCTACTTAAAAGTATGGTTTTAAAAGTTAATTTTATTCATTTAAAAGTATGATTTACATTCAGATTTATTTGCTCTTTCTTTTATGTCCTTTCACTTGATTCTAAACTTTTAAGGCAGGGAAAGTATTGTGTTCATCTTTTTGTCCTTTGTGATCAGAATAATGCTGCCCTATGTAATAAATCAATCAATGATTTGCAGGTTTTCTGATAAAGCTTATAATCATCTGGTCACATGATGTATCTCCATCCTTTACATTACCAATTATAATCTAAGAGTTTTGACAAGACAAGGGCATTATTATGTTAACAAAAGTTCCTTATGAGAATCCAATTGGATTCTTTGTAGAAATTGATAAATGGACCTAAAATTCTCAAGTTTCACAAACCCATAATTGGCACAACCGTCTTTCAAAAGAACAAATTTGGAGAACTTTTATTTTCTGATTTCAAAATTAATGACAAACCTGGTAATCAAGACAGTATAATACTAGGATAAGGATAAGAAATTTAAATCAATGGAATCAAGAGCCCATAAATATTTCACATTTACAGTCAACTGATTTTTAACTAGGGTGCTAAGATGATTAAATGAAAAAAAAATAGTCATCAATAAATTGTGAGGGGACAAGTGGACATCCACATGCAAAATTATGAAATTGGTTTACTTTAAAGAAATTAAAACCGGATCAAACACTTTCATCTAAGAACAAAAACTAACATTCTTGGAAGAAATCATGTGCATTAATCAGTTTTTAGACCTGACAATAAATGTGTAACCAGTAAGAAAAAGATAAGTTGGACGTCAAAATGAAGAAAGTCTTTGCTTTCAAACAATACACCATCAAGAAAGTGTAAACATAATCCACAGAACTGGGGAAATATGTCTTAGATGTGATAAACTGGAACCAACCCACACTGCGGAAAACGGAACTGCACGAGTTAGCCAGGCACAGAGGACCACATAGTGCATAATTCCACTTATGTGAAATGTCTGGAAGAGGCAAATCCACAGAACATAAAGTACATTTGTGGTTTCCTTCCTGAGATAACTGGGGCCAGGGTGGGGGTGGGGTTTGTGAATGATGACTAAGGGAACAAGGTCTCTGTTGAGGGAAATTAGAAAGTTTTAAATTGTGATAAAAAAAAATGTACCTCTGGATGTATTAAAACCACTGAATTAAGAAAAAGGAGGGGGGAATTATCAGTAATATACTGGGTTTGGGGAATGCAGGTGAGAGACTTTAAATTCATATAGTAATCTCAATTTAGACAAAAATGCAATGTCACCCCAACACTATTATTTTCCATTTGACATTACTATTAACCAAGTTCCATTTATGAACTGTTAGCTCACATTTGGAATCACTTTGTGGCATCAAGTTAAACCTGGTTCATTAGCTTGCCAGTAGGGGTAGGAAAAAATACAGTAGATTTAAAATTGGTTCAGGTTTCTCTTTGAAAACTATGTATTACTATCCATTTTTGTACTTCCAAAAATGAATAAAAAGTGAAGGTCTAACAACAAAGAAGAATTACTGGCAAAAATCATCATGTCCTGTTTAATGAACACACTCAGATTCACCACTTAGGTTACTCAGGAGTTTCAGTGAATGTGGTTTTTTTTGTTTGTTTTTATTCTTTTGGTTTTTTGGCAGAGGATAGTGCTCCCCAAGAAGAAAATAGCATGCATGACCTAGCTGGGAAAAATAAGGTATTTGAAAAATAACAAAAACCTCCCAGTCAAGATGATATTATGCTTATGTAATATAAAAAGATTCTCATCAGCTTATGTAATATAAAAAGATTCTCATCATTAGTTATTAATGAGATACCATTTAATGTACAGCAGGAAGGGCATAATCAAATAGACATACAATAACAAATGTTGGCAAGAAATGTATAGAAACAGGAAACCTCACATATTGCTGATTAGAAAGTAAAATGGCACGGCTACTTAGGAAAATGGTTTAAAAGTTTCTTAAATTGACTATATACTTTCTACAGGACCCAGCAATTCCATTCCTAGATATTCATCCAAGAGAATAACACATGTTCATGCAAAGGCTTGAGGATGTTCACATCAGCATTATTCATCAAGGTCAACAACTAGGAATAATCAAAATATCCATCTACTAGTGAAAATATAAACTCTAATATAGATGATACAATGAAATCCATAATACAGAAAGACACATGACCCAAAGTCCCATTAGTGAAATGAAAAAATCCAGACCACAAAGGCTTTTAACATAATTTTATCAATATGTAATTTCTTTAAAATTAAACATTCTAAATGACTGAAAGCAAATTACTAGTTACTTGGAGAAGTGATGGCAGCAGAAAATGATGCAGTTAGGCATGAGGAAACTTTTTGGGATTTTGGAAATGTATATTTATTTAAACCTCATAACCATATATTTTAAATAGATTTTATAGTATGTAAATTATACCTCAAGAAAGTTGTTGGCATTTTAAATTCATATTTTGAATTTCTAATCATATCATTATAAGTGGTTAGCAATAACAGAAAACATCAGAAAATTTTTTAAAAATCCTATTTAGTAAGGAATAATAGTGGACCACATGAGACAGTGACCTAAGCCAAGCCCATCCTTCAAAATAAGGCAGAGAGATAAAGTTACCTCACTAAGCAGAGACCAAGGTTGGAGAAGTAAAGGTAGTTAAAACTGATCATTACCTGGGACTATTTTTAATATATGAAGTTTCATACTTTGACAATATTGATATCAGCACACAAGCCATGCTACTCACTAACATGTTGACAGGAAAATTGTTGCATTCAATCTAGGTACAAAGTTAATATTATGTACACCCATAAATTCTAGTTATGAAATATATCAAAATTTTTAAAGAGCTATGCAAAGGTATAACATCTATTCAATATAATTAGATATTCTGAAATAAAATTAGAAAAAAATAAATGAGTAGGTATAAGAACCAATTAAAGTTCTTTGACATAAAAAGTACCAATAAACTTAGACAACCTTTATTGGGCACAGTTGAGAAATTAAAGTTACCCATAATGCCACACAGGGAGAGTAATGAGATCGAAACAAAAAGAATAAAGATGTAAAGTTAGTTTGGGATGGTCCTACAAATCTGTAGAATGTCCATATTAAGAGCCTATAGAGAATGGTGAGGAAATGGTATTCAAAATCTGATAGTGTAGTTAGTGAAAATAACTTACTTCATATTCTGCATTATATCAAGTTCTTGATAGAAGAATAAGAAATATGGACACAGTGTTGAATCCTCTGGAATAATATCTTATTTCATTCAATAAAATAGAATAACCTATGACCAATAAAGAAATTAAATCATAAATTTTATCCATTGAAAATACTCTTTACCCAAGTAACTGTATATGTTCAAAGAACATAATTCTATCTCATTTTATGAGACCAATGTAAAAATATATCATGGATCCTATTAACATGGGATACAGTGACAGCAGTATAGTGGATGGTGGGGACAGGGAAGTGTAAAATTCACAATATGAGAATAGAATTTTGGGTGATGAAAATGTTCTAACACTGATTCATGAACATATTTTGATTTTTTGTTGTTGTTGTTTCAGGCTGTTTTTCCATAAAATAGATAGAAGCAGTTCCTGAATGGTGGTGTAAGGAGTCTGACAAACTGTATCTGTAGTCAAATATCCATAAGTGGTAAAAGGATTATGAAGAAAAGTAAATATGCAATGGTTTATACTCCCTAGAAACATCCTAAAGATATCATAAAAATGGCAGAAAACATTAAATAAAATCTGCTACATATCAGTATGATCTGAGAGTTTATGGTATTCTGAATGATGGAAACTCTATGGTGGATGGATGTTTCCAAAAAAGATAGGTTTCTCTTAACAACCATCTCCTACTCTAGGGCAATAATTTCCACTGTGGAGGGGCAGGGAAAAACTCTACTCCAGATTTGGCAGATGAAAAGTACTGGGCTTTGTTCACATTGTCCTAGCTCATTTGTAAAGTACTGGTTGCACACAAATGAAACAGAAAACCAAGGGCTTCCACCCCTCATAGCAACACATATGCAACAAAGCCACCTCTCTGGAAGATGAATGTTGCTGTCCTTAACCTCAGAAACAAAAATAGAATCTTGTGAACTAGGGAAAACTGACTCATTATGATTAAGAAATTTTAATGAGTTTAACAGCTGACATGTCATTAAAAACAATGGAGGACAGAGGGCAGTGGGATGACATATTCAAAGTACTGGGGAATAAAAAGCAAGATGTGTCAACTAGAATTATATATCAAGAGAAGAAACAAACTTTTAAAAAGAATGTTAAATCAAGACATTTTAAATAAACACAGATATTTCCTACTAGCACACTCACCCTACAATAGATACTAAAAAAAAAATTCTTTAGATTGAAGGCAGTTACACCAGTTTTATATATACATACATATAAATCTTTCTATATATACATATAAATCTATTTCTATATCCATGTTTATGTATATATATATAATTACTCTTACTAGTACTTTTTAAAAATGCATATGAGTAAGAATGCATATTTCTCTCCTCTCTGCCCTTAAATGATTTAAAATGACATAAAACTATGTAATTTTGTGTACAATGCATATAATTATTATTGGAGCTATAACTCAGAGAATATATTTGAAAATATACCTGCATTAAGGATGATGGTGGAATTAAGCTTTATTGAACTAAAATTATACCAGATGGTTATTCATATCCATAGGGAGAAAGCCAGACAAGGACATTTTAAGAAAAAAATCCCTGATGAACAAGTCAGTATATCTAGATGCAAAAATCATCAAGAAAATACTAGTAAAACCAACTTTAATAGCGCATTAAAATGATAATTTGCTATGTCACAATAGAATTTATCCTTGAGATAGAAGCATATTTCAATACATGAAATCAATAAATGTGATGTGTCATGTGTTAGCTTTTCATCACTGACAAAATAGATGAGAAAATCAGGTTAAAAGACAAAGACTTGATTTTCAGTCCGTGGTCAGTCAACTCCACTACTTTGGGCTTGAAATAAGGCAGAAAATTGTGGCAGAAGAAAGTTGCTCACTTCAGGGCAGTTAGGAATGAGAGAGAGGAAGAGGCTGAGGAAAAGTCACAGCCCCCCAGGGCACCCCATTAAGGACCCATTTGCTTAAACTAGATCCCACCTCCTGATTTCCATCACTTCCCATGGTTCATCCAGCTATTAATGCATCAAAGAATCCATTGATGATGTTAGAGCCCTCATGATCTGATCACTTCCAAAAAATACCATCTTTCAGCAAAGGAAACAAGAGCATGAAGAGAGAGAGTACAGAACAGGAGAAAATCTTTGCCACATGCTCTTCATATATACAAAGAACTTAATAAACTTAACATCAAAAGACCAAATAACCCAATCAATAAATGTGCAAAGGAACTAAAGAGACACTTCTCAAAAGAAGAAATACAAAGGGTCAACAATTATATGTAAAAGTGTTCACCTGTAGCAATTAGAGAAATGTAAATTAAAACTACACTGAGATTTCATCTCACTCCAAGAATGGCAATTAAGAATACAAGGAACAATAAATGTTGGTGAGGATGTGGATAAAAGTGTATGCTCATACATTGCTGGTGGGACTACGAATTGGTACAACTACTCTGAAAAGCAGTATGGAGATATCTCAAAAAATTAGGAATAAAACCACCATTTGGCCCAGCTGATCCACTCCTTGTTATATATCCAAAGGACTTAAAATCAGCATATTACAGTGATACAGCCACATCAATGTTTACAGCAGCACAACTCACAATAGCTAAGCTATGGAGCCAACATAGGTGCCCTTTAACAGATAAATGGATAAATAAAATGTGGGTATATGTACACAATGGAATATTACTCAGTCACAAAGAATGACTTTATGACATTTGCCAGTAAATGTATGGATCTGGAGAATATCATGCTAAGCAAAACAAGCCAAATCCAAAAAAACCAAAGGTTGAATATTTTCACTGATATGTGGAAGTTAATCCACACAGGTGGGGAGGATAAAAAAGTTCAGGGGAGTAGACAAAAAGAAATGAAGGGAAGGGAGTAGGGATGGGGAAAAGAAAGACAGTGGAATGAATCTGATCTAACTTTCCCATGTACATATATGAATATACCACAGGGAATCTCACTATCATGTATATCCACAAGAAATTAAAAATAACTATGGGTAAGTGGCAGAAAGATCAATAGAGTAGATGGGGAGAGGAGGAAGTACTGGCGACTGAATTAGAACAAGAAATATTCCATGCTTTTATAATTATGTCAAAATGGATTCTACTATCATGCATAACTAAAAAGAAACCATTTGAAAAAAAAATACACCTCTGAACATTGTTGCATTGAGGACCAAGCTTCTAACAGAGCCAAAAGACCATGGACTGAGACCTCTGAAACTGTGAACCAAAATCTTTCCTCTTTTAATTTGTATCTAGTTATTTTGTCACAGTGATGGAAAACTAACACATTTTCATGACAAAACCAAATATGTACAGAAGGATTGTACTGTAACATAATGAAGACCACACATCATAAGCCTATAAGCTAACATTATACTTGATAGTGAAAACTTAAAAGTTTCTCCCTCAAATTAGGAACAAGACAAGGATGCTCACTATTACCACTTCTGTTTGATAAAGTTCTAGACAAGTATAGAAAGACATCCAATGGTAAAGGATAAAGCTTAAGTGTTTCTATTTGCAGATGACACGATTTATACACACAAATATGTGTTTTTATGCATATAATATATATTGTATTTGGCATAACCAAAATATTGTTAAAATCAATTAGTAAAAATTCAGTAAAGTTGTTAAATACAAAGTCAACATACAAAAATCAGCATTTCTATACCCCAACAATGAACTTTCTAAAAAAGAAACCAAGAAAATAATCCCATTTACAGTAGTTACAGTAACTACTAAGGAATAAATTTGGACAAGGGGTGAAAGATTTACAGACTAAAAACATTAATGAAAAAACCTGAAGAACACATATGAAGTGGAAAGATATCCCGTGTTTATGGACTATAGGTATTAACATTGTTAAAGTGTTCATACTTCCCAAAATAGCCTACAGATTTGATGAAATTCTGATACAATTCAAATGACATTTTTCACATAAATAGGAAAAATTCTACAGTTCACATGGAACCACAAAAGTCCCTAAAAGTAATCTTCAACAACAACAAAAATGAAAAAAACAAAAACTAGAGTCATTACACCACCTGATAGCAAAATCCACTACAAAGCTATAGTAATGAAAACAGCATGCTATTGGTCAGCATAACACTGGTGTAAAAACAAAATTTGAAAGAATAGGAAGTTAAAATAAAAAATAAACCCCTGCACTTACAGACAATTCATTTTTTGACAAAGATGCCATGAATACACAGTGGAGAAAAAAGTTCAAAAAATGTTAGGAAAACTGTATATCCACATGCAAAAGAATGAAGTTAGATACCTCATACCATGAGCCAAATAAACTGAAAATGGATTGAAGATTTAGATGTAAGACATAATACTTTAGTAGGAAAAACATAGGGCAAAAGCTCTATCTCTGGGTGTCATATCACCCTCCCCACCACACACACACAAAAAAAAATCATTGGCCATGCCAAAATACAGCCAACAAAAGCAAAAATATATAAACATAAACAAGATTGCATCAAAAGCTTCTGAATAGCAAAAGAAACAATCCTCAGAATTGAAGAATAAAACTATAGAATGGGTGAAAAAATTTATGAACTAAACATCTGTAAGGGGGTAATATCCAAAAGATATTAGGAATTTCAACAGTTCAATAATGAGAGAATAAACTGCTTTTTAAAAAGGTCAAAGGACCTGAACATTTCTCAAAATAAATAAATGCAAATAAACCATATAATAGGTACATGAAAAAATATTCAACATCACTAATTGCTAAGGTTTGAATATGAGGTGTCACACAAAAGGTGCCGTTAATGCAGGAATAGTCAAAGGTGAAAATGATTAGATTATGAGATCTGTAACTTAGTCCTTCCTAGTTAGAATGTACCAGCTAGGTGGAACCTATTGGCAGGTGGGCCTGGATGCAGATTGTCACTGGGCTTGTGCCCTGGAAGGGTTTGTCTTCTTTGTGGTCCCTTTTTTCTTTCTCTTGCTTCCTGCCCCCACCATGAGCTAAGCAGATTTCCTCTGTCAGGCCCTTCCACCAAGATGTGCTGCCTCACCTTGAATCCAGAGCAATGGAGTCAGCCATCTATGGACTGAGACTTCTGAAATCTCGAGTCCCAACTAAACTTTCCCTCCTCTAAGTTGTTCTTGTTGGGTATTTGGTCAACAATGCATAAACTAACTAAATGAGAAATTGATACCAAGTAGGTTGTTGCTGTGAGATCACCTCATACCTGTTAGGATAGTTATTTTCAACAAGATGTTGGTGATGATATGAAGAAAAGGGATCCCTTACACACTGTTGATGGGAATATAAATGAGAGCAGCCATTATGAAAACAGTATAGAGTGTCCTTGAAAAATGAAATTGCCATCCACCCCCATGCCAGTCTACATACATTCTCAATTGCTCTTGGTTCCATGTCCAGTATGGTGACTCTCAAGGACCAGCTTGATTCAGCATCTTCTAAAGGAAGAACAAATGCCCAAGATTGCAATTGTTGGGGTTGATGCTGTTGGTCTGGCCTGTGCCAATAGCTGCTTCTTTTTAAATTTTCGTTCTTTTTAGTTATACATGACAGTAGAATCTATTTTTATATAGTTATACAAACAAGGAATATGTCTTATTCTAATTAGGATTCCAGTCTCAACAATGTTGAGATTTATTGTGGCGTATTCATATATGTAGAACCTTAGTTTCTTATGGAAGGACTTAGTAAATGAACTTGCTTTTGTTGAAGTTGTGGAAAACAAATTGAAGGGAGAGATGATAGATCTTCAATATCTGCTGACTTTTTCTTAGACCACCAAAAATTGTAAATTTTTTTATGACTAAAACTTCAAGCTAGTTATTATCACAATTGGAGCAAGTCAGCAAAGGCAGAAAACAGTCTTAATTTGGTTCAGTGTAATATGAACATCTTCAAATTCATCATTCCTAATATTGTAAAACAGTCAAAACTATAAGTTGCTTATTATTTCCAATCCAGTGGATATCTTGCCCTACATATCTGGAAGGTAAGTGGCTTTACCAAGATTATTAAAAGTGATTGCAATCTAGATTTAACCCAGTTCCATTACCTGAAGAATTGGAAGAATGATTGGAAGTTCATTCATTATACTGTCATGGGTGGGTCCTGGGGAGCATGCATACTCTAGTGTCCTTGTATGGAGTGAAATGAATGTTGCTGGCATCTCCCTGAGAATTCTGCATCTGGATTTAGGTGCTAATATGGCTCATAAACAGCAGAAAGAGGTTCATCAACAGATGGCTGACAGTGTTTAAAAGGTGATCAAACTGCAAAGTTATACAACCTGGGCCATTGGGCTACCTGTGGAAGATTTGGCAGAAAGAAAAATGAAGAATCTTAGGCATATGCATCCAATTTCCACCATGATTAAGGGTTTCTAATGAAAGGATGATGTCTTCTGTAGTGTTCCTTGCATCTTGGAACAAAATGAAATCTCAGATATTGTGAAGGTGACTGACTCCTGAGGAAGAAACCCATTTGAAGAGTACAGATGCACTCTGGGAGATTCAAACAGAGCTGCAATTTTAAACTCTTCTAATGTTATACCACTTCACTGGGTGACAACAGGATTTTAGTTGGAGGTTGTGCATGATATCCTTTTTATGTGATCTGTGATTAAAGCAGTAATATTAATATGGCCTGGGAGAAACATCAATTTCCTAAAGTTAGAAATAGGAATGGTTCATAAAACTCGATAGCTATATCTTGATGCTGGATGGTACTTGTGTACTTCTAGAGTGGTTAATGTAAAATAGTTCTGCCATCTCTGAGGCACCACTGCCCATGTTGCGTATGCTCCAGCTGCCCTTCAAACCAGATGTGTGTTTACTCTGTTATATAACTTCTGGTTCCTTTACCAAAGATACTTAGTCAAACATTTACCCCCACCACATACACACACACACACACACACACACCAAATCATCCTGGGATCCAATATGTAGATCCAATATTGTATGTCTTGTGCATAGTTGTTTTAATAGATTGTATTTTGTGTTGTATATATACTTATATATACATGGCTCTATAAGGAAAAAAGATCTACATATAAACAATACAACCAACTATCTAAGTGCCATACCAACTAAAACTCTGAATTAACATTGAAGAGAAAAAAAACATAGAACAACCACATGATCTAGCAATTCCACTACTTGTTACATATCCAAAGGGTAGCAAATAACTACATTGAAGAGATACTTACATTCCCACGTTCACTGCAACATTGTTTATAAGATTTGTGATACAGAATCAATGTACCTGTGATGAATGGATAGATAAAATGTTACATATACAATGGAAATCCTGTCACTTGTGGTGACATGGGTGAAGTTGGAGAACATTAAGTAAAATAAGGCACAGAAAGACATAACACATGATCTCACTGATAAAATCTAAATTAAAAAAATATAGAGTGGTGGTGGTTAGGGGCAAGATGGGCAGCATGGGGATTGGGGGATGTTGGTCGAAGGATATTGTTGGGGCTTAGAATATGACACCCTGAAGCATGGTGCTTTGGTGTGTTGAATACTTCCTGAAGATTGGAAGGCCTCAGATGCAAGTTTCTCACTTTATCTGGTCCTCCTTCCCTCCCATCTTCTTCCCCTTGAAGTGAATCATAGCAACCAGAATTATTCTTCCCCAAGGCAAGTCATAGAAACTGGAACCCTATCCCCTGCAGCATACCATGAAATCTAGAAACCCTCTCCTTTGAATACCTTCATGCCAAAGGCTCCTGCCCATAGTCGATTATGACCTACAAGTTTATATCTAATCACAGTTGATAAAGTGCATATATATATATATATATATATATATATGATATATATCACCTTACATATCTACTACATCCTCATCTCTCTCTGAGAAAACTTATTTCCCAAGAAGAGTGAGCATCAGATAAAACACATGACTAGGGTTTAGTTGACAAATATAAGCCCATGATGATCTATCTTCAATTCTCAATGCTGAATCTCACCAGGATGCAAAATACCCGCTTTGGCATGACAGCAGATGGCTCACCAGTCCATAAGCTTTCCCTTTATTTCTGGGCTTCGTAGTCCTCTCAGCTTATAATTCCTTGGCAACACCTAGCTGATTCATCCCTCAAACACAACAATTCTAAGAACACAGATCTTATAGTGAGAACCAGATGCAGTCCTTTCTTTCAATAGTTCTTTTTGTTATACTTCTTACAGATTCAACTCCAGGCAGAAGAGGATAAATTTTATCCAGCATTGCTAAATATTAGGTTCACCTTCATATTATGAGGTATTATCAAGTTGAAGGTGATTTAGAATAGTAATCTAAAATACAGGTTCTAGAAATAGTCTTCATGTGATCAAGTCCTGGTTCCATTTACTAACCAAGTTAAGTTGCCCTTAGTAAAATGGGATAATATTAAGCACTCGATTCCAAGGACTTTTGCAAAGATTAAATAATGCAAATGACATATTTGATGTATAGTAAATGCTCAACATATGTTAGCTACCATTAGTTAATATATGAAGAGACTAATGGTAATAAAGTTTAAATAAAGTTATTCATCCCTCCCTAGGCTAGTAAGCTAATAAATAATAAAGACTGAAGTGAAAAACAGGCCAGTACAACCCAGATCTTTTTGGGAGTACTGTTCTCAAACATCTAGATTTCATACTCATACCAGTGAGTGAAAAGCATATGTCCTCTAATATTCACTGTACATTTTGTTTGTAATACTATATTATGTCCATTATAAATAGCACAAAGTCAAGTGAAGGATATAAATTTTAAGTTATACTAAAACTTTCCTTGCTCTAAACTTTTCTAAAAGGCTCTTTGTGGGTAGTTAACTCTAGTTTGTAACCTAGTGTATAACATAATACCTTGCCTATAGCTGATGCTCAATAAATGTTAAAAAAAAGAATATGAGATTTTACGTTTAAAAAATTTAGTCATTGTTGTAACAATGACATATTTCAATGCAAATATACTCAGAAGTGATGTCCTTGGATTGATTTTTAATAGATCTGCTAGTTTTCAGCTGCTAAAGGTCAAACTTCAGTCATCTTCCTCAGAGCATTAGTTAAAAGACAGAGTTTGTTACACAGCATGAACAGCTGGTATCCCAAAAGGGACATTTACAGGGAGAAGGAGGAAGGTTCTCAAAGGCATTCATGTCCTATTCAAACTGTTTGCTTAATTCTCCTATCCGTACTCCTACAGAAAATAAATGCCATTGCTGTCTCTTTAAAAACCCTAGATCTGCTGGAGAATTTAAGGTTGTTTAATAACCATGGCTCTCAATTTTTTTCTTTTGATGAAGTAAACTATAGGTGTAGATCTTCAACCTGGAGGACTGCCTGTGGACTGGGTAGAAGCGTGTGTTTTATTTCCTTCTCCACCAGATGAGAGGATATAAAAGCAGTCACCTGTCAACCCACTCCAGCAATGAAATTCAGCAGCCTATTGTCCCAATCACTGCTCTCAATCACTCTAAACGGCCTCCAGAGACAATCATTATTATAGGACATGTTCCTAAGAGTAGATAAATGGAACTCCACCTGCCAGCCTGCATAGGGAAAGATGGACATTCTTGGCCAAAAATATGAAAGGGCCTGGAGCTTTATTGACATTTACATCAAAAATAGTTAGCAATGAAAGCAGCTGTTGTGGCGTGCTTTCACCACGACGTGTTTGGAATATGCTGTGAATTGAAATACAGACCTCCTGACAAGCAATTTACCTTCTGTCAGTCTCCATGTGCTTGCAGCATTACTGGTACTTGCTGTGATAGGCCACTTAAAGCTGCACATGTGTACAGTTTGGATGAAAGATTAACTACAATTTGAGGCAGGAAGCAACGAATTGTGGAGTGTCATTCATAATGGCCTACATTGTCATCTGCAGGGTGACACCATAGCAAGAAGGTGCCTCTGTTGTGACTGCCTTATGGAATCAGATATCATTCATTCTAATGAAGATCTGACTACAATTCTAATAAGCAAAGTGTAAGACAGCTCAGGACTGGAAGCATTAATCTGCCTTGTTTGTTGACATTACAGTAATGACTAAAATGCCATTATGCAAGAAATTCCTTCAGAAGCCATTCAATGGGGGCAAATGCAATACTGTGTATAACAGCCTGGAACAAAGGATGTGCCAGGAGTTAATTTCTGTATTTATTCTTCTTAGTTGATGCAGTACATTGAGTTTTTCCCTCTTAAAAATTTTCAGTAGATGAAATAGTATGTCTCCTAAGTAAAATACTGATTGCTTTGTGTGAGTAACATCTAGAAGTTCAGTCTCTTCAAAGCAAAATTCTTTAGATACGAAGTTTTGATGTCACTTAGCATCACTTATTTGAATGATGACTAAATGCTTACCAGCTCTTTCCCTAAAACTTGCTCTAAACCATGCTACCTGCTATTCTTGAAACAATTTAGTCACATCTACTTATTCACACAGAGGATAAATAACTGATGTAGTTTTCTCCTCCACTGGCTAAGGAGTTCGTCATTTTCAATCTGATAAGCTGCTTAATAGTGTAAGGTCAATGGGCAACTGCCAAAGCCAGTATTTCTAAAGCAATGAAGCTCCTATGAGTCATTACACATTTTAAAAAGAGGACACAGGGTTTCATTTTCCTCCCTACATTTGAGAAGCTGCTCTCTGGATCTTTTTTACTAATGTTTGATTCTTTGGATTCTGTGGGGGTAGTAGCTGATGAGGAAGTAATTCACAATGGTTTAGCTTTTCATCTCTCAGGCAGAAAAAAGGAATTCAGTAAAATGATGTCTCAAATGTCCAGTGCATTGGTTTTTATGATCCTATATCCAAATCCCTGCAGTTGGTCATCAGCCTTGAGCCACACAGCTTCCAGGCCTATAATTTTCACACACTTCACCAATAGAATCACAGACTATTTAATTCTGCTTTTGCTTTGGATAGAAATGTGGTCTAAAGTCCTTTGTGAGTGTGGGAATCTAGGCTTTCAACCTTCTCAGGCCAAATTTTGCTGTGAATCAAAATTACCAACAAAGCAAGTTTTTCTACATTCTACTTTGTTTAAATAAAACAAACCAAAGAAACCCCAAAGTGGTTATTAGCACTGATCTAGGATAGATGCTGCAAGAATTAACTAAACCTACTTTGGAAGTATAGTCCCATCAATAACAATTCCAAACAGGTTCCTACAAGTATAGGAATGCATGCTATGCATTTCCGAGACACAAATTCATGGAATTATTTGTTGTGATTGGCTCTTGAGTGTTTGGCAGCTAATGCTGGTTCAGCACAGAAAATTTATGTGAGGTGAGTTTTAACAGGCCCATGTGTATCAAAGCAGAAGCAATACTGAGGATGACTTTCAGTTTTCAGGGAAGCTGCTTTAATTTGATCTTTTTATATCTTCCACTCAACAGAGAGCTGAAGGCAATCACTGCAGTTAGACAGCTATAGGTAGAGGTGGGCTTCTAGACAGTCATGTAAATTAGCATATTCCTGGAGCCCTTCTTCCTACCCCACCCCCATATGGGCAGCAACTCCAGCATTTCCATCAAGTGACTTCTGCCTCTAAATCAGGTTAGCCCTAATTTCTGCTCCTATTGCTGCTGTAACAATTTACTACATAGTTTGAAACAACACAAATTTATTTCCTAATGGGTCAGAAGTACAAAATGTGTCTTACAGGTCTGAAGCCAAAATATCAACAGCATTGCAATCCCTCTGGAGGCCCTGGTGCAGAATCTGTCCCGTGCCTTTTCCAACTTCTAGCACTCACCTGCATTCCATGGCTTGTGGTCCTTTCCTTCATCTTCAAAACCAGCAATCCATCACTGGCCTCTGACTCTGAGCCATGTCTCCCTCTCTGCCTTGTAAGTAACCACTGTGATCACATTGGGTCTGCCTGGATAACTTCTCTTCCTCTGCTCCTTCCTTAATTATATCTGCAAAGTCCCCTTCTCCAGGTACAGCAGCAAAATCACAGGTTCTAGGAATTAGGACTTGGACATTTTTGAGGGGCCATTATTCTGCCTGCCAACCTTATTTTATCAACATCTTTTTTTCCTGTGTTCATTGCTCTTCTTCCTTTACAACCTTCAGAGATAGCTACAGCAGGCAGGGCTATCATCCCTACATAGTGAGTGAGGAAACCAATGCTTGGAAACGTTTGTGGCTTGCCCAATGCCACCCTGATTTAGACAAAATCCTAGGCCAGAAGGTTGTAAACTTTCTTTTTAAACTCTCACTTTTATGCCTGGGTAAAGAGAACTAGCAGCTACCATAAAGGCACACAGAAGGGAACTGGTCCTGCTGGGACCTCAAGTTCTTTCCTGTGTCACTCTAGCCTCTGAGTCTTTGCTTTCTTCGCCTTCTGCAGCTGAGTCTACCAGGGACCAAATCTTTGACTTTCTTTCTTAAACCTATCTATTTTTCCTCTTATTCCTATTATCCCATAAGAATCTATGCTCTTAAGTAATCCATTGGTTCAGATCAATGTGTATCCTACAAATGATTATTATTTACAGGGTATTATATTAGGTTGAGCTTTCTGGTAAACAAGAGGGAAACATACAGCCATGATTTTACAATACCAACAGCACAGTAGTGGAAGCTGGAACTTGAATCGCAACAAACTCTTTTCTAGTCAGGTAACTTGGCCAAATTATTTTGGATTCTTTGAACTTCAATGTCCTTACCTTCAAAAAAGGGGGATAAAACTGGGGACAGTGGCATGAACCCATAGTCCCAGCACTTGAGAGGTTGAAAACAGCAGGATCATTTGAGCCCAGAGTTCAAGACCAGCCTTGGCAACATAACATAACACCATCCCAGAATAATGTTAATTAATTTAAAAGGTGATATAATCCTGTACACTTGTTAATGATTAACAAGGATGACAATAAGATGCTGGAATGTGGAATGTTTCATGTATGTTCGGTCCCTCCCCTTTTCCCTTATTGCCCTAAAAGAAACAAAGAGCAGCTCAATTGTGGAAAAACCTGGACTCTCATGCAACATGACAGGTATAGAGGTTTTTCTAAGTAAGTACCTCCTCAATCTCATCACTAGGTGTAGACTCCAGATTGCAGGGAATTCTAGTCATAGTCATGCCATGGATATGTGATAAAAATGCCAAGGGAATACATATCTCTTTTCTTAAAAGGAGAATCATGAAGACATGACAAATAGTAAATCAAAAGCCCTTGTCCTAACACCTTACACTCCACCTTGAACTCATTCATTTATTTGCTATTTCTTGAACCTTGTGCCACTTACACCTACCCAATGATTTCATGATTAATGAACCTCATCTGTCCTTAAAGATAACATAGACAAAGGGCAACAAATGAGTAAAATGACTGCTGTGATAAGATGTTTGGGAGGCAAAGTGGAAAAGTGTCCATTCCAGTTAGTAAGGTAAGGGAATCAGGGAGATCCTCATGGAAAGGGGAATATCTAGTATGAGAACTGAATAATAAATAGAAATTGTCTGAGTAAGGAGAGAGAAGAACCAGGGAATTGCAGGCAAAGAGCAGAGCTCATGTGACAAGAGCAACTGCTGAAACTTCAGGAAATGTGCTATCCCTCTGTGTCTCCTCCATCTCAATAGCTCTTTTGAATAGCAAATGTGGAAGTCCTCCCCCCATCCGCCCCCAATGAAGATCTTCATTCATATCACACTCTCCAAAGGAAAAGGACCCAGTTTTTTTTCTAGAGAAGATTCCCTAAATATTTTTCAACTACTCTAGAAATAAGTCTCCCCTCAAAAGCATTGACCACATTTTCATAACTCTATGCCATATTTTTGGGGAGACAGCCTCATGTTTCAGATCCTACCAGAGTGATGTCAGCCTTATTCAATAAGGCTAGAAAATATGCATTGGAAAAAATGCAATGGACAGCCCACCATAGGGTCATCTGCAGTTAAACAAAAGCAGTACAGCTCTTCTTGCCTTTGGATTCTAGGTTTAGAAATGCAAGGTGTATTCTAGTTGGGAGAGTGAGTGGCTCTACTTCACTGAGAAGCATTTCTTGGGGGTCGGCCAAGGAAGTGTTCCTTCCCTGTCAACACCTAGGTTTCTTTTATAACAGTTCCTTCATCTCCCATTCCTGATAACCATAATTCTACACTCTGCTTCTTTGAGTTTGATTTTTTTAGATTCTACATGTAAATGAGATCATGCCTATTTGTCCTTCTGTGTCTGGCTTTTACTTAGTAGAGTGTCTCCAGATCCATCTATGCTATCCCAAATGGTATGATCCCCCTTTTAATGGCCAAATAATATTCCATTATATATATATACACACACACACACACACACACACACCAGGAATTAGATGCTGTAAGTGATCCATTTTCACCCCCAAGGAAATTTACTCCCCTTGAACAGAGGAGAACAGAGCAAGAAATCCCTAGATAATGATATACTACTGGGGATTTTGAGCCTTTCATCTATGGGGGGAACAAAAGGCAGAAGAGTTGGAGGTTTTCTGCTTAACTTTGGGTAGTTCTGTGGTCTCCGTGTTGAGCATGAGAGCCAACAGAAGGGAACATGAGGCTCCCCAATGCAGCAGAGCCATATTCAGTGAAAGCATGGGAAATTCCAGGAGTAGGTGACCTAGAGGCAGGACATAAACAAATTTGTCTCTTAACAGAGAATTGGATTTAACACCCAGTAGGCAGGGGATAAAACTACTGCAAACCTAGCTAATCAATTCCTTATTGGTAAAGCCCATATCTCTATAGCTATTTTCAGTATGACTGAAAAGGGGAAAACACACACACACACACACACACACACACACACACACACACACTAACATTAACCAAAGACAAGGGGATAAAGTAAAACTACAAAATAAAGGGAATAGAAAGACTTAGAAGAAGAGAGATTTCCTAAAGCGATTTACTACGATTCTCAGGAAAGAACAAACAAAAACCCCACAAAACTATTTGAAAACTTAGTAGGATACAAGATAACATTGCTTTTACAATATGGGAGCAGGAACTCAAAAATACTGAAGAAAAATAAAAGAGAATGAAATTAAAATGATATGAGTAAGCTAAACAAAGACAAAACTGAACAAATGCAATGGAAAGTCTAGTTGAAACTCTTTAATCAGCAGTAAGCAGTATAAAGTCAAAACTGTCTTTCAGAAAAAGGATAAAACAACAAAGAACCAAACCAAATGAAAGACATTGGAAGACTGGAAATATTAACATAACCTAAGATTGTTTTATTACTGCTTAAGGAACAAATCAAAACTATAACCAAACCCAAAATTCAAAAATATCATTTCAGAAAATTTAGGTGAGCTCATAAAAGAACCACAAATGCACAGTTCTCAGGCCCTACCAGGTTCTGTGCAAAAATAAGTAAGATATCAACTTATGGTACCTAACTAATTAATACTTATTTTTTAAATTACAAGCAAAGAAGAAATTCAGACAGCTAATCCAGAGACGAAAGCACCTATATTCAAACAAAGAAAAAGCTTTCAGTTTTGCGATTTAGCAAATGCCTAGGTGATCATGAAAGCAAGTAAGAAATGCCCTAATTATGGGAATAGGCAGGGATTTCAAAGCTAAAATAGCAGCAACAGAGGTGCAGTGACTCAGGGATGTCAGAAGCAGCTCTCAGGGAACCTGTTCAAGCCTCAGCTCTAACTACTAGTTCAAGGTGGAAATTAGGGACCCAGAAACACCATCAATGTAACAGCGGTGCTATTAGGAAAATCCAGACCATGAGAAACTCAGGAATTACATGGTTTCTTGGATAAAGTGAAAAGGGAGTGGGGGAGAGAGTAGGGGCAATGATGAGCAGAGGCTAACAAATTAAAATAAAAGATCAAACTGTTACAATGTAACAAAGTGTTCAATGAAATGGATCTTGGCCTCAGGGTTGAGAGCTGCAATTTTCAGAGCCACCACAAAACCAGAGTCATCAACCACTGGAAACATAGAGGTGCTGCTGGGCTTCCTGCATAATCAGGAGCCACAGGAGATCCTTTGGCCTGTGAGTCAGATAACCACTAAAAATTTGAGAAACAGGAAACTGGTAGATTTGGGGGTTAGGATGGAGATGTGTTTAAGACTATATGGATCAAAAATTACTTAAAACTATATCAGAACATGAGTACAGGATAATTATTTTAAAAGGAGAATGGAAATGTTGATAAACTTTTAACTTGGCTTGGGATGCATGTTAAAATTTAAAGGTAACTACTAAGAATGAAATAGTAATGCACGACTTCCAAAGAGGAGGAAGCTTTCAAGTAAAGGAAAAATAGAATATAAGAAATTCCATAAGGAGCTGGGGTTGTAGCTCAGTGGTAGAGTGCTTGCCTAGCACATGTGAGGCACTGGGTTTGATTCTCAGCACCACATAAAAAATAAATAAAAATAAAGTAAAAAAAAAAAAGAAATTCCATAAGTTTAATAAAAGGCAGTTGAAAGGAAGCAACAAGAAACCATGATTAATAGAAAACTTACAGATATCAGTAAATATCTGTTAATGGCACAGACTCAGACAGAAATATTTTTAAAAACCCAAATTCAACTACAAGTTGATACAATATGCATAAAGTGTAAATCAATACTTGGAATGCTTGGAAGTAGAGGTATCAAATAAGATATACCAGACAAATACTGTACAAAAGGAAATTAATGAATTGATAATGTCAGAACTAGTAGAATTTAACAGGGTATGATAAAGGGGCAGGAAGGTAGGAGACTGTTCCTCACTCATCACAGGCGCCAAGGACAGCAATCCTACAAGACACATTAAGTAAGTGTCAGGTTTTCCTCTTGTTAATCAGAGTTCTAATGTGACAGAGGAGCCTTTAGAATGACAACTTGAAGGCTCAGGGAAAACTATTTTTATGCTTAAGTTCGATAAATGGACAGTCATACAGAAACATGAGAGGGAAAAAGATCTGATCTAACGGCAATGAACTGAGGGACAAAACCCATCAAAGGAACGTCTGTCTGGATTCATCTGGGCCTCTCATCTGGCATTTCTTCCTTCCAAGTGTTGGAGGGGACGCTTCTGCAACGTAAGGGACTTATGTTTACTCTCAGAAAAGGTAGGTCCCAATTTTTTCATACAGAAAATTGGGGAATGGTTACAGTTATATTTTTAGGTTTTATGGTTTAGTTTTGAAGAAAAGGAGTTCTAGTTTCTGTGACTCACCTTGAGGAAGAAGAATTCTGGTTTCCCTGATTTACTTTCAGGGAGAATAAAGGATAAGAGACAAGAGGGCTAGAGGTCAGAGTCTTTGGTTCTAAGACTGCTTCAAGGTCTTTTAATGTCCTCTGATTCAAAGTACTCAGCATGCTGAAAGGGGAACTCTAATATGCTGTTGGTTGGAATGTTAATTAGTATGACTACAACGGAAAACAGTATGGACCTTCCTAAAAATATTAAAAATAGAATGGCCATATGATCCAACAATCCCACTGTTGGGTGTATATTCAGAGGAAATAAAATCAGCATACCAGAGATACTTGCATGCCCATGTTTATCGAAGCATTAGTCACAATAGCCAAGGAATGGAATCAGCCACAGTGTCCACTGACAGATGAATGGATTTTTTTTATTTAGCTTTTAATTTTTTATAGACTTCATTTTGATTCATTGTACACAAATGGGGTACAGCATTTCATTTCTATGGTACACAATGTAGATTCATACCATTCGTGTAATCATACATGTACATAGAGATAATGATGTCTGTCTCATTCCACCAATGAATGGATTTTTAAAGTGTTCTCTATATACACAATGGAATCTTATTCAGCCATAATAAGGATGAAATCCTGTAATTTGCAGAAATATGGACAGAATTGCAGGTCTTTACAGTGAGTGAAATAAATCAGGCACAGAAAAACAAATACTGCATGTTCTCCCTCATTTGTGGGATCTAATAAGGGAGATTGCACAGAAGTAGGGGATAGGAAAGAGACCACTATAAGCTGAAAAGGGGAGGGAGAATAAGGGGCTCTGAGTGAATAATGAGTACCAAACACAATTGGGCTGTTTAGGTCTGGAATATCTCCTAAAGGCCTATATATCGAAGGTTTGGTCACCAGCCTATAGCACTACTGGGAGGTGGTGGAACCTTTAGGAGGTGGGGCCTAATGAAAGTAAGTTAGGTCTATGGGTTGTGCCCTTGAAGGAGATATCAGGACCCTAGTCTCTTCTTCTGTTTCCTGGCCACCATGAAACAAAGAGACCTCCTCTGCCACATGCTCTTGGCATGACTTACTGTGTTTCCACAGGTCACAAGCAACAGGGCTAACAGATCATAGACTGAAACCTCTAAAACTGTGAGCCAAAATAATGTTTTCCTCCTTATAAGTTCTTTATCTCAGGTATTATCACAATGCCACAAAGTTAATCAAGATAAGGAGGGAGTGGTTCTAGTGTACATTCTAAAATTAATTAAATATTTCAAATAACTAGAGAAGAGTTTGAGGGTTCCCAACACATAGAAATAATAAATATTTGAGGAAATGAAAATATTATTTGATTTAATCACATTATATACACACACAGAATTACAATACTATGCTGTATTTCCACACTGTGACATAAAAATATTTGTCAATTAAAAAGCACCAATTAAAATATTCAGCATGTCAAAGTGCTATACTTTGTGGTGTCATTTTCTGCACCCCAACAAAACATTTCACCAAAAACATATGCAATCATAACCTGCATTAATTGCAACCTTGCCTCTTATGCAAAGAAAAAAAATATTGAAATAACAAAGAAAAATTAGCAAATCTACAACTATAGTAGCAAACTTCATAGTCAGAGTCAAAATTACTAAGGATGTCAATTTGAACAGCCTAAATAACAAGGTATCCTAATGTCTTATTCTAAAGATACTGCATGCTACATTCCCCAAATAGCTTTTATTCAAAGAAAGTTGGAATAATCACAAAAATTGACCAGTTACAAAAAAAGTATCAAAAAAATCTCTCAAAATTCTAAAAACAACAACAGTAACAACAAAAAAAGAGCAGGAAATCAATAATGAAAATATATTCCCCAAACCCATAATTTGGAAACTAAAGCAAATCTAAATAAGTAGGAATTAAGAGGGCAAAAACATCACAATGGAAATTTCAAAATATTCAGATTCTATCAGCTAATCACAAAAGAGGATCATTGTCACAGTTATTCTTTGAGTCCAGTGCTTTCTTGAGTTAATTTGTTCTGGATCTCCACACCCCCTCACAACACCTGACCTGAACCCCTCAAGGTTCTGCTGTGTTCTAGCTTCTCTGTGTCCTAGGGGGAGCTCTGGGAATTGTTCCCTTCCACTATCATTTGCCCAGCCAAGCAGGGGTTCACCTTATGTGTGTCCTGATTGGTATTCATCAACAGACTCCAAGAGCCTAAGGCTCTGGAATTCTCCATGTCCCCCACCTCTGGTTCTCTACCTCAGATTCCAGCTGCCTAAGCCTCCCAATTCCAACCTCTGCCTCCCTGAGTCAGTCAGTGTCCTGAGAGATCTCTGTCCCCCACCTTGGTCAGAAAAGAGCCTCCAGGCAGGAAACCAGGGCAGCAATTCTCAGGTCTCACAGTCCTGCACAGCTGTACTATGTCTGAAAACAGTTCCATGTATTTTTGTACAGCTTTTAGTTATTTACATCAGGAAAACAAGTTCAGCCCCAGTTACTTCTTCATAGCCAAAAGATGAAATGTGACCCATATAATTTTAGCAATTTCCCCTTATTCACTACGCGAATATAAAAAGGCACCATGTGTGAGCTTGATTAGTCAGTGTTTTCCAGAGAAACAGAAGAGACTATTGGGAAGTGGTAGAAACTATGGGAGGTGGGGCCTAGCAGGTTACTGGAGGGATGTCCTTGAAGGGTGTATCTTGTCCCTAGCCCCTTTGTTGTTCTCTCTGCTTCCTGGTCACCCTGAGGTGAGCTGTTTGCTCCACACTTCCTTCCACCATGATGTTCTTCCTCACCTCAAGTCCCAGAAATAATGGAACCAGCTGACCATGGACTAAACCTCTGAAACCATGAAGTAAAATAAATTCTTTCCTCTTTTTTTTTTTTTTTTTTTGTTGGTTTTTTTTTGATATTTTGTCACACAGATAGAAAGCTAACATTAAATGTATATATAATGTGATTAAGAATGCTGTGAAGCCCATTATCTATCTGCAAAATAGACAGTGGTGTAGTTCCAAGGCCTGAGAGTCAATTGTATGGATTCCAGTCTAGGTCTGAAGGTCTGAAAACCAGGAATGCTGAGGGCAGAAGACTGAAGTCAAGCATCCAAGCAGAGAGTGAATTCAACCTTCTTTCTCCTTCTTGTTCTATTTGGGCTCCCAAAGGATTGGATGATGCCCACCCACATTGGGGTCCAGGGTGTGCTTTACTCAGTATACTGATTCAAATGCTAATCCCTTCTAGCAATACCCAGACACATCCAGAGATAATGTTTGCCTAGATTCTGGTCACCTCATGGCTCAAGCAAGTTGATACAGACGATTTACCATCATACGAAGATTTTCTGTTTTCCCTTTTTTTTCTTTTTTCCACCCCAAAGTTTCAAGAAATTTTTATTTCCAATTAAGCCATAGGACCAAGATAACTGAAGTATTTAAAATTTTAAGACATAACAGACTGAAGATAGAGGGAAATGCTGCCATTTAACTTATTTCAGACAAGTACAGTGTGTCCACATATGCATAACCCCCAAAGACCCTACTTCTAACAGCACCAACAAAGAAAACACAAATTTTGAGAAAGCCAAGGCAGTGGTAAAGTTGCCCCATAACTCCCCTTCTATGATACGATTTCCCCGCCAAAGCCAAAAAGCACAAGGGTAGATTTTAACTGATACCTGGAAATGATAACCTGAGATTGTGCTCAGAACTTTCTTTCATTTTAATTTTCATAAAGACAGCAACACAAAAGATTTGCATGGTCACAGAAATACTTGAACCAAGTTAGTACAATGTACATATAGATAAGTTCCTATAGTACCTCGATCTTTTTATTCAGGTTTAATTTTCCCATTTGGAACATGTACAATTTGGCTTTCCTCATGCTGGGACAGTGATCTGTAAAGGGGGTGCAGTGGCCTGGAGACCCTTGTGGGCCCCTAGGTGCTATGCTACTGTCCTGAGCCTGCACAAATATGGATTTCCTCTTGGGTGCTTCATGCCTCCCACTCACTTCCCTCATCCCCCTCTACTTCCTCCCACAGCCCCTGAAGGACAAAACATTTCATTATCAGAAAAATTCCCTTGAAACTCCTTTCCCTCCTCTCTGATTTCCACTGACTAAATGGCATGAGTGTAGGGGGATCCTCCTTTACTGCTGCCTAACACTTAGTACTTAGTAAATGAACTGATGGCTCCTATTCCAGGTAGCTCTGGGCTTTAGCCTTCATGATTTATTAAATGGTCAGTGTACCAGTTAGATGGAAAAATGCCAGATGCCAAAATGGGGTGAGTATCCTAATGCTCTGGTCAATCTCTAACCACAATCTATTCTCATCCCTTAGTTTCATTAAAATCATTTAAAGTGGGCAAGAAGCATAACTCTGATTATTCCAACACAGAGGAGGCGGAAAGAGAGAAGTTAGCTGTTGATATTTTGGTTGAATTCATGATAGTTCTATTATAAATTAAGCCCAAACTTGGTAATGGTGAAAACTGTTTTGCTTGTGTGTGTTCTTTTGTTTTACTTTAGTTGGATACATAACATTTTTGGAGGTTTTAAATTGAAGAGGATTGAAATACTAACAATTTCTATTTGTTTTAATCAATTATGTGAAATTGTTTTCTTCTATTTGACTAAGACCGAATTTAAACATACAATCCTCCATGTCCCAGAATATTTTCAATTTTTATGGCAGGATCAAAACAATATATGGCCTATATTTATTCACTCTTGATGAGATAACATAGGAGAAATCTTTTTGCAGATAGAACATTTTAAAGTATAATAGCTACCAAGATTTTAAAAAAAGACAATTTACTCATGAAATGGCAAGTAGAATCCTCTAATTGTACAATTTTTCTCTTATGAGATTCCCAAAGAAACTCCACAGTAACATTTGCAAATGTATCCATAAGAAGGAAAGTTTATGAAACATGTTTAAATATTTATGGAATGTTAAAAATGAGGCATTAATTGGCAAACAACTTAATTAAAATGCTTTCTCAAGTAATTAGCAACAAATACTTCCCTATCTGTTTTGCATGCCATTTGTCTTGTTGTGTTTGTTAAGCCCGCCTGTCAGTCAAACTTTGCTTCAGGTAATTTTTTAGCTCTGTGGGGAAAATGTTCAAAAATTACATCTGAATTTAAAATATTTTGATTATCATTTTTTATCTAACAAATTCTCTTTTTCACTTCATCTTCTATATGTCCCAGTAAACCACCATCCTGGGAATTTAGGGCCTGAAGATGAAATTCTGCATCAAGGCATTAGTGAGTTTCCACAAACACTCTCCAGAGAACAAACTGAATCAATCTAGAATCAACAAACAGTGCAGTTAATTAATGAGAACACCATAAGGGAGCTTTTTTAAACAATGTTGACGGCTGCTGCCTCAGGACCAATAGCACCAGAAGTTATTGCTGGTTTGAAAGAAGTGACTCTTAGGGTCCCCCAAGGCACCTTTTGCTTACATTAGCTATTTACCACAACTTTTCCTTTTATTTGCACCCTAGGGGGAGTATACTTATTTCCTAAATTACTTTTTAAGTGATGCTTATTCCTGCCAGTAGCCTGAGGTACAGAGTGAAGGTACCACAGAGTAAACAAAACAAACCGAGACTACAAGAGCATGGAACAAGTCTGCCGAGAAAGATGCTCGTACTGTGGGGCTGTTTTCCCAACCTCAAGTCCTGAGACAGCACAGGATGTGTGGGGCTCACTCGGACAGGGACCTGGTCTAACTAGAGGGAGGAGGATGAGGGCAGGGCAAGGCTGCAGGAAACCTCAGAGAAAAGTGGTGATAGTGGGTGTGAATGATTGGGAAATGTAAATGTTTACTTTCAGTAAAATGCTTTATTAAAACTAGCAACTAAAACATACTTAGACCTAATTGGTTATGGTGGCACATGCCTATAATCCCAGCTCCTCAGGAGGTTGAGGCAGGAGGATTACAAATTCAAGGGCAGATTAGGCGATTTAGCAAGGCCCTGTCCCAAAAATTAAAAAGTGTTGGGGGTATAGCTCAGTGGTAGTTGCCTGGCTTGTATGAGGCCCTGCCCTGGGTCCAATTCACAGTACTATTAAACAAACAAACAACTTAGATCTTGTAAATACAATGCAACTAGGTGTTTTAAAATATTGATCCACAAAAACTACATAGAATATAAGTACCACAAAGTACCACCTGTCTTGTTCACTTACTACCCCTAAAACAGTACTTGAAACATTATGAACACTCAAGAATTGTTGTTGAATGATTAAACTGAGTTATGATTGAAATGAGTAGAAGCTGGTAAAAGAAAATTTCAAATCTCTCCAGTAATTCCCCCAACAATTGAGAGGCACTTAAAGAAAACCTTAGGATTTTAGAATTGGCTGTTTGTCCTCAATGTCTAATGCATGGCACAAGAAATAAGACATATAGATTTCACTAAGTACTTACAGAAAACTTACTGGATGCCATGCATGGTGTTAGACTTGGAGATCAGGGTTTAGGAGATAGCCCTGGTTCCTACCCCAAGTTTATAGTCTGATGAGGAAATTAGATCTGAATCTAATAATTATACCAATATATAATTTTTTAAATGTGGTGAGTACCTACAAATGATACTGAGTTTTATGAAAGCATACAAAGGAGTTCAGAGGATTGGAGTGGTCATATAGCACATTTTCTTTTATAAGGAGAATAGCTTAAATTCAAAAGGAACAATTTAAAGAAAATGTGGGGTTTAGGGGTTCACGAAATTAGAATAGTCATCTTGCATCTTTTCTTGTGAATTAAAATCTCATCCAAACCTCTGAAATAGTTAGTCAAGATGTCAGCTGCTTCAATATGCAGTTCTAAATCTTTCAAAACTTATACACCCACATGAGACTATTTTAGTAGAATAAGTAGGCATTAAATTCAGTCTTAATTCTCTTCCCTATTACTAAGATTTTAAAATAGCAAGAAGAAAAAAATTACTCCTTTAATTAATGAATAACCAAATATAGTTGCCAAATGTTTTGCTTTTAAAAATAGGGTTAATATTAATAGCAATAATATAATGGAAAATATATTTATTGATTGCTCTCTGTCCATCAAGAGCTATGCTATAGTCTTTTATTCATTTTTAATATGCAATGATATTTTAGTAGTTTTATTAAACTACCAAATTTGGATTTGCTTTCCAGGCAGGATTCCTGTTTTCATACTGTTCATTTTAGTTTTTTATCTAAGAATGGATAAGATGAAATATTACAAATCATGCTGAATATTTAAAATTTAAAGACACATTGGGATGCACAGAATACCTCTACCCTCATTTATATTTATCACTCCATGCCCACTGCATACACAGTGCTGGCACATAAAGGTGCTTCATTGTTGAAAGGTAAATGAATAAACGAGTAAGCCAGATGTTTGGAAACTGATTTTTATTGGCTGTGTATATATATATATATATGTGTGTGTGTATGTGTGTATGTGTGTGTGTATGTGTGTGTGCATATGTGTGTGTGTGTGTGTGTGTGTGTGTGTTTGCTAGACAAAAGGTTGGGGTGGGGAGGAAACAGAATGTTAGTTTTCATGTTTAATTCTTCCCAATTTTTTATTATGTAGTTGATTTGCCATCTTATAAAATTAAATCTCATCACTAATGAAAACTACCAGATTTGGTTACGAACTATATTTTTAAGATGTATGGGACCATGATAGTTATTGTTAGTCAGCCACATATTACTGTAACAAACACTTGAGATAAACCAACTTAAAAAGAGAAAAGTTGTATTTTGGGTCATAGGTTTGGAGGTTTCAGTCCTTGATTGGGTTGATCCATTGTTTTTTGGTTTCTAGTGGGGGAGGGGCAGCACAACATGGCAGGAGACCATGACAGAGCAAAACCATTCACCTCAAGATGGGACAGGAAAGAAGAGGAAGAGGGTGGGGTCCCAGTAATGCCTTCATGGGCACACACTCAGAGACTGGAAGATCTCCCACAAGTCCTCTTAAAAGTTCCACTGCCTTCAAATAGTGTTATTCTGGGGAACAGCCTTGAACACAAGGACCTCTGGGGGACATTCCAGAACCCAACTACAGCAGCTGGTCAAAACAAAAACACAAACAAGAACAGCTTAGATTCTTAGATGTAATTCGTGGTGAACATAGTCGAAAATTGTAGAGCATATATGGTAGTATAGCAAACTTCTGACAGTATAGTGTGAATGGTGGAGGTGGAAGCAGGTCTAGGTAAATTATTCTTTTATACCACCTTTATGAGTCTATTCAAAAATCCTGAAGTGCTATGTCTTGGCAAATGCAGTACTTCTCTTTACCTTCATGTTCATATACCATCCCAAGTCAGGCAAGTTACCTAAACTAATGTGACTTTTAAGCTACACCTAAATCAAAGAAAACAAAAGCAGTAAGAACTGAAAAGTTACAGATCAATAATTTATTAAAATATATGTTTGAGGACATGAAAACTTACAAACACTATCTCTAAATAATCTAAGGTATACCATTCAGTGGTCAAAAAAACTGAAGATCATGAAGAAATAATAAATGTTTCACAGAAAAAGAATCTTTGGAAAGTAAAAAAAAATCAAGACATTTGAAAAATAGTTTTGAAGGTGACAATGTTTAGGAAAAGCATTTAATGAGATAATTAACTTAAAACAAGAATTACAACACCAAAGCTGATAGAATTGCCAAAAAATGAAGACTGTAAAACAATAGAGGATATAAAGTGTTTTAGGAAAAATAAAGGGTCAGAGGGAGAATGAGATTTTTTAATAGTTCTTTTTCCGTCTATACAAATCAGCTATTTTCTGGCAAAGGGGAAGGTTAATGTAATGCTGAAGAACACTAAAAATGGGTGAAAAGTGGGCATTCTTGACAACACTAATATTTTTGTGAAACCAGTAATGACTAAACACTGTCCTTTTCTCCTTCCAGTTACAAGTCACAAATTAAGGGATTAAGGAATAGTTTTTTTTTTTTTTTTTTCTTTTTAAGGAATCCACAAGAAACTTACAGTCAGAGTGTAATTTCACTTATAATTTCTCATCTAAAAAGTAATGGTGCAATATCAGACACCAGAGGTAATCTAATAAAAAAATAAAACAAATTTTCAATGTAATTGTGATAACCCCTATGAAAAGCAGGTAAATTTTGTCAGTCTGTAAATTTAAACTTAAACTTAAGGTAGAAGTTTCCTGGAAAGTTTCACACAGCAAGGAGAATACCCAATGCAACTGAAATTCTGAAAATATAACCAGTGCTAAGAATGATCTTCAGGACACAAAATTCAATTCAAAGTGGATCAAAGACATAGCACTAGACTAGAGACCCTGCACCTATTAGAAGAAAAATTAGACCCAACTATCCATCATGTCGGCTCAGGAACAGACTTCCTCAATAAGACATCTAAAGTGCAAGAACTAAAATTGAGAATCAATAAGTGGGATGGCATTAAATTAAAATGCTTCTTCATAGAAAGGGAAACAATCAAGAATGTGAAGAGAAAGTCTCCAGAGTGAGAGAAAATCTTTACCACCTGCACTTCAAAGCATTAATCTCCAAGATATACAAAGAACTCAGAAAAACTTAACACCAAAAAAACCAAATAATTCAATCAATAAATGGGTACAGGACCTGAACAGACTTCACATAAGAAGAAATATTAATGGTTAAAAAGAAATATGAAAAAAATGTTCAACTTCTCTAGCAATTAGAGTAATGCGTATTAAAACTATACTGAGATTTCATCTCACTTCAGCCAGAATGGCAATTATCAAGAATACAAGCAATAATAAGTGTTGGCAAGGATATGGGGAAAAAGGTACATTCACACATTGCTGGTGGGACTGCAGATTTGTGCAACCACTATGGAAAGCAGTATGGAGATTCCTCAGAAAACTTGGAATGGAACCACCATTTGACCCAGCTATACCACTCCTCAGTTTATACCCAAAAGACTTTAAATCAGCATACTACAGTGACACAGCCACATCAATGTTTGTAGCAGCTCCATTTATAATAGCTAAACTATGGAACCAACCTAGATGCCCTTTAACAGATGAATGGATAAAGAAAATGTGACATATATATATATATATATATATATATATATATATATACACACACACACACACACACACACACACACACATACAATGGAATAACACTCAGACATAAAGAAGAATGAAATTATGGCATTTGCCAGTAAATGGATGGAACTGGAGAATATCATGCTGAGTGAAATAAGTCAGTCCCCTAAAACCAAAGGCCAAATATTCCCTCTGATATGTGGATGCTAATTCATACCAATGGAGGACAAGAAGAGGAAATATAGAGGATCATTGGATTAGACAAAGTGGGATGAAGGGAAGGGAACAGAATGGGAATAGAACAGACAGTAGAAGGGGATCCAAGATGGTGGACTAGAGGGTGACTGCATCTCCCGTCACTCCAGAACCCAGGATTCAAGAAGGGGAGGCATTGAGAGACTTGGACCAACATAGAGCCACGGGGTGAGTCTCTCCCACTGGGTGAAGCTTGGCCTGGGTGGCAGGCCCAGACAGGGGCATCTTCTCAGAGCAGGGCAGGGCAGCTAGAGTCTTCCCCAAGCAGCCTTGCTCTCTCTGGCGGCAGGCTCGATCCACAGCCAGCAACTAGGAGGAAGCCCACCCAGTGAGAGCTTTCCTGCACAGAACCAACCTCAAGCCCTGAACCCAGCAGCAGGCTCCGGCCCACAGGCAGCTTCTGGGACCAGGGCAGGGCAGCCAAAGACTTCCCCAAGCAGCCCAGCTCCCTCTGGTGGCAGGCGGGGTCTACAGCCAGCTTCTTGGAGCTTTCCTGCACAGAGCCAACCCCAAGCCCTGAACCCAGCAGCTGGTCCCCCGCCCGCAGGTGGCTTCTGAGACCAAGGCAGGACAGGGAGAGGCTTTCCCCTAGCAACCTGGCTCCCTCGGGTGGGGGCAGGACCTGTCTAGAGCCAGCTTCTAGGAGCAGGACCGCCCAGTGAGAGGATTTCCACATAGAACCAGGCTCCAGCCTTGGACCCAGTAGCAGATTAGGGGCAGCTTTCTTCAGAAGCACTGCATTATCAAGTTCCTCCAAGACTTCAGGCTACTGAAGGCTGGGAGGTGATATACTGGAAATCTACAGGGACACTATAAGCAACAGAGGAAATCTGCAATATATCAGAGTCCCGTTGATATCTGACCAATATGAGAAAACAAGGGAAGAAAATGTCCCAAACAAACCTAGATACTATATCAATAAAACCCAATGACAGCACAGCAGAAGAAATGTCAGAGGGGAGTTCAGAATGTACATAATTAAAACAATCAGGGAAGCAAACGAGGAGATGAAAGAGCAAATACAGACATTGAAGGAAGAGATGAAAGAGCAAATGCAGGCATTAAATGATTGCACCAATCAACAGTTAAAAGAGAAAATACGGGAAGCAAAAGATCATTTCAATAAAGAGTTAGAGATACTGAAAAAAAAAAAAAAAAACAGAAATCCTTGAAATGAAGGAAACAATAAACTAAGTTAAAAACTCCATAGAAAGCATAACCAATAGGATAGAACACCTGGAAGACAGAACATCAGACACTGAAGACAAAATATTTAATCTTGAAAACAAAATTGACCAAACAGAGAAAATGGTAAGAAATCATGAACAGAATCTACAAGAACTATGGGATATCATGAAAAGGCCAAATTTAAGAATTATTGGGATTGAGGAAGACTTAGAGAAACAAACCAAAGGAATGAACAATCTATTCAATGAAATAATATCAGAAAATGTCCCAAATCTGAAGAATGAAATGGAAAACCAGGTACAAGAGGCTTATAGGACTCCAAATATACAAAATTACAACACACCCACACCAAGGCACATTATTATGAAAATACCTAACATACAAAATAAAGACAGAATTTTAAAGGTCGCGAGAGAAAAGAATCAAATTACATTCAGAGGGAAACCAATACGGATATCAGCAGATTTTTCAATCCAGACCCTAAAAGCTAGAAGGGCCTGGAACAACATTTACCAAGTCCTGAAAGAAAACGGATGTCAACCAAGAATCTTATACCCAGCAAAACTTACTTTCAGATTTGACAATGAAATAAAATCCTTCCATGATAAACAAAAGCTAAAAGAATTTACAAAAAGAAAGCTGGCATTACAGAACATTCTCAGCAAAATATTCCATGAGGAAGAGATGAAAAACAATGCTGCAAATCAGCAACGGGAGGAATAGCCTAAAGGAATAGCCAAAAAAAGCCAAATAAACCAAATCATGTCAAAAACAAAAATGAGTCAAATGACTGGGAATACAAATCATATCACAATAATAACCCTGAATGTTAATGGCCTGAACTCATCAATCAAAAGACATAGACTGGCAGATTGGATTAAAAAGAAAAATCCAACATTATGCTGCCTGCAAGACACTCATCTCATAGAAAGAGGTACCCACAGACTAAAGGTGAAAGGATGGGGAAAAACATACCATACACATGGACACAGCAAAAAAGACGGAGCATCCATCCTCATTTCAGATAATGTGGACTTCAAGCCAAAGTTAGTCAGAAGGGATAAAGAAGGACATTACATGCTGCTTAAGGGAAGCATAAATCAGCAAGGCATAACAATCATAAATATCTATGCCCCAAACATTGGCTCATCAATGTATGTCAAACAAATCCTTCTCAATTCCAGAAATCAAATAGACCACAACACAATAATACTAGGCGATTTTAACACACCTCTCTCACCACTGGATAGATCGTCCAAACAAAAATTGAATAAAGAAACCACAGATCTCAATAACACAATCAACAATTTAGACTTAATGGACATATATAGAATATACCATCCAACAAAGAACGAATACACTTTCTTCTCAGCAGCACATGGATCCTTCTCTAAAATAGACCATATTTTATGCCACAAAGCTAATGTTAGCAAATACAAGAAGATAGAGACACTACCTTGTATTCTATCAGATCATAATGGATTGAAATTAGAAATAAATGACAGAATAAAAAACAGAAACTTCTCCAATACCTGGAGATTAAATAACACACTACTATATGATGAATGGATAACAGAAGACATCAGGAGGGAAATAAAAAAATTCTTAGAAGTAAACGAGAACAAAGACACATCATATCAAAATCTCTGGGACACTATGAAAGCAGTACTTAGAGGAAGATTTATTTCATGAGGCGCATTCAACAAAAGAAGTAAAAATCAACAAATAAACCACCTAACACTACAGCTCAAAGTCCTAGAAAAAGAAGAGCAGACCAACACCAAAAGTAGTAGAAGACAGGAAATAGTTAAAATCAGAGCCGAAATCAACAAAATTGAAACAAAAGAAACAATTGGAAAAATTAACAAAATAAATAGTTGGTTCTTTGAAAAAATAAACAAAATTGATAAACCCTTAGCCACACTAGCAAAGAGAAGAAGAGAGAAAACCCAAATTACTAAAATTTGGAATGAACAAGGAAATATCACAACAGACACAAGTGAAATACAAAACATAATTATAAGCTATTTTGAAAATCTGTGTTCCAACAAAACAGAAAACCTCAAAGACATCAACAAGTTTCTAGAGACATATGAATTACCTAAACTGAACCAGGACGACATACACAACTTAAATAAATCAATTTCAAGCAATGAAATAGAAGAGGTCATCAAAAGCCTACCAACAAAGAAAAGTTCGGGACCAGATGGGTTCTCAGCCAAGTTCTACAAAACCTTTAAAGAAGAGCTCGTTCCAATACTCCTCAAAGTATTCCATGAAATAGAAGAGGAGGGAACTCTCCCAAACTCATTCTACGAAGCCAATATCACCCTGATACCTAAACCAGACAAAGACACATCTAGGAAAGAAAATTTCAGACCAATATCCTTAATGAACATCGACACAAAAATTCTCAACAAAATTTTAGCAAATAGCATACAAAAATATATTAAAAAGATAGTGCACCACAATCAAGTGGGTTTTATCCCAGGGATGCAAGGTTGGTTCAACATCCGGAAATCAATAAATGTCATTCACCATATCAACTGACTTAGAGTTAAGAATCACATGATTATTTCAATAGATGCAGAAAAAGCATTTGATAAAATACAGCACCCCTTCATGCTCAAAACACTAGAAAAAATAGGGATAGTGGGAACGTTCCTTAACATTGTAAAGGCCATCTACGTACGCTAAGCCCATGGCCAATATCATTCTAAATGGTGAAAAACTGAAAGCATTCCCCCTAAAAACTGGAACAAGGCAGGGATGCACTCTTTCACCACTTCTATTCAACATCATCCTTGAAACTCTAGCCAGAGCAATTAGACAAACCAAAGAAATTAAAGGGATACGAATAGGAAAAGAAGAACTCAAACTATCCTTGTTCGCTGATGACATGGTTATATATTTAGAGGAACCCAGAAATTCCACCAGAAAACTTTTAGATCTCATAAGTGAATTCAGTAAAGTAGCAGGTTACAAGATTAATGCTCATAAATCCAATGCATTTTTATACATAAGTGATGAATCTTCAGACAGAGAAGTTAGGAAAACTACCCCATTCACAATAGTCTTGAAAAAACATACTTGGGAATCAATCTCACAAAAGAGGTGAAAGACCTCTATAATAAGAACTACAGAACACTAAAGAAAGAAATTAAAGAAAACCTTAGAATATGGAAAGATCTCCCATGTTCTTGGATAGGAAGAATTAATATTGTCAAAATAGCCATACTACCTAAAGTGCTATACAGATTCAATGCAATTCCAATTAAAATCCCAATGATGTACCTTACAGAAATAGAGCAAGCAATTATGAAATTCATCTGGAAGAATAAGAAACCCAGAATAGCTAAAGCAATCCTTAGCAGAAAGAGCAAAGCAGGGGATATCGCAATACCAGATCTTCAACTCTACTACAAAGCTATAGTAACAAAAACAGCATGGTATTGGTACAAAAATAGACAGGTAGATCAATGGTACAGAATAGAGAACATGGACACAAACCCAAATAAATACAATTTTCTCATATTAGACAAAGGGGCCAAAAATATTCAATGGAGAAAAGATAGCCTCTTCAACAAATGGTGCTGGGAAAACTGGAAAACCATGTGCAACAGAATGAAATTAAACCCCTATCTCTCACCCTACACAAAACTCAACTCAAAATGGATCAAGGACCTCAGAATCAGACCAGAGACCCTGCATCTTATAGAAGGAAAAGTAGGTCCAAATCTTCAACATGTTGGCTTAGGATCAGACTTCCTTAACAGGATTCCCATAGCACAAGAAACAAAAGCAAGAATCAACAACTGGGATAGATTCAAACTAAAAAGCTTTCTCTCAGCAAAGGAAACTATCAGTAATGTGAAGAGAGAGCCTACAGAGTGGGAGAATATCTTTGCCACTCATACTTCAGATAGAGCACTAATTTCCAGAATCTATAAAGAACTCAAAAAACTCTACACCAAGAATACAAATAACCCAATCAACAAATGGGCTTAGGAAATGAACAGACACTTCACAGAAGAAGATCTACAAGCAATCAACAGATATATGAAAAAATGTTCAACATCTCTAGTAATAAGGGAAATGCAAATCAAAACTACCCTAAGATTTCATCTCACACCAATTAGAATGGTGATTATCAAGAACACAAGCAACAATAGGTGTTGGCGAGGATGTGGGGAAAAAGGTACACTCATACATTGCTGGTAGAGTTGCAAATTAGTGCAGCCACTCTGGAAAGCAGTGTGGAGATTCCTCAGAAAGCTTGGAACCACCATTTGACCCAGCTATCCCACTCCTTGGCCTATACCCAAAGGACTTAAAATCAGCATACTACAGAGATACAGCCACATCAATGTTCATTGCTGCTCAATTCACCATAGCCAGATTGTGGAACCAACCTAGATGCCCTTCAGTTGATGAATGCATAAAGAAACTGTGGCATATATATACAATGGAATATTACCCACCATGAAGAATGATAAAATTATGGCATTTGCAGGCAAATGGACGAAATTGGAGAATATCATGCTAAGTGAGATAAGCCAATCTCAAAAACTAAAGGACTAATGATCTCACTGATAAGCGGATGAGGACATATAATGGGGGGTGGGAGGGGTTAGCGTTAGGGTTAGGGCTAGGTTTAGGGTTAGGGATAAGGAGGGTGGTAAGAATGGAGGAAAGAAGGACTGTATAGAGGGAAAAGAGGGGTGGGAGGAGTTGGGGGGAGGGAAAAAAATAATGAATCAAAAAAAAAATGATTGGCTGGATCCTTCTTGATCATGAATTCTACATTGAGGAGCCTAGGATTATGAGTTATTCTCATACCACTGGTTGGATTGGATCTAGTCCAATAAGATTTAACATCAAAGGAGATGAATGATGCTGTGAATTTGTACCAAATTGGATTCCCAGATAGCTTCTTTCTTTGTGCTGTCTAGAATTCTGTTGTTGGGACTTGGTCACAATATAGCCATCCTCCATGGTGGCATGAGCACTTGGGCATTCACCCCAATGTGTTCAACACATTTTCAAATTGAGAGATTGTACAACACAGGATGGGAGTTTTGGTTTCACAGAACATTGGAAATACCTCCTCAGAAGAGAAGTGTCTGTTTGGATTAGATGGTTTCCAGTTAGACAGATGGGGTACCATCCTCCTGGGTTTAAAACTGGCAGAACTTTTTAGGCTATTCAATAAAAGAATCAACAGTGTATAAAGAGGAAGCAGAAACACTAGGGTCAAAAAACATGACATATTTTCACATGCCAAATAATCAAGTTAATATATCTATACATTATTTATGTCAAAAAGTTTGATTATTTGGCAAAATTATATAAATTAATAGAAGTGATGGCTATAATTTTTAGCTTTCAACATTTTTATCCTACAATCATCCTAATTTAACATAAAATTCTTCATATTTTGCAAAAAAAATTTAATTTCCTGTGGTTGATTTAGTGTTAGTATTATTCATGACAAATGATCTCTCTCTCTCCCGCAATTCCTCAAGGAATTACTGTCCAAGACATTAGTTTTCCACCTGATTGTTCTGCTTCCCTACTCAAAATAAGGGCAGGGCTTTCAGAAATCAGTTTCAACCTATAGGTATGACCTCCTTTAAGGGTCTTAGAGATTATGACCCTTCAAATTCCCCAGCCTCCCATTTGCACATTTCTGACATATTGGAAAGGAACTTACAAGCCAGTAGATGTAACAAATGCTTTCAGGAACTATTTAGAAATGTGGATCAACTACAGTGCAGGTAAGACAATGAATTCAGTTTTACATGTGTTCTCAGCTTCTTTTGGGACCCATATAATCTGTACAGCATTCTGTGTATCTAGAATATAGAAGAAAAAGTTATATCAGAGATACAGAACACATGATGATCCACACATCTGGGGAAAGCATCCATGAGTGCAAACAAATGTGATGTGAAAGGGCATACTGAGAAAACATGAATGGCAAAGGAACAAAAAGTAAGTTTATTAAAAGTTGAAGGGTAGAACTACTCACTCAAGGAAGTTAATGGTATTAAATGCAGAAAAGATCAAAATAATATGAAGCCTTACAAGGAGTTATTGAGTGTGGCAATTTAGGTGTGATTGAAAAATTTTCCTTGAGCAAATTCTATATTGAGGTAAATAAGAAGCCTAGACTTCAGAGGGAAGGGTAGAAAAGGTGAATATGAGGAACCTGTGGATTTAAACATTTACAGACTTGATTATGAATAAAATTTAAAGATAAATAATAAAGTGAACACCAGAAAAGAGTTTGAATTTAAGAAAGGAACTGGCATGAGGTTACATATTGGTTTGCTTGCCTGTTTTCTTTTGTTACTTAATTAAAATTAATTTTGGCAGGATTAAAAGTTAAGAACAAGAGTTTGAAAATGGAGAAGAGGGAAATACAGAAGGGATGAACATGCTTTATATAAATCCCTTCCATGATAACAAAGGTAATTCTTGAAAAAACAAACAAACACAAATAAAAAGATATTTGAGCCAAAAGTTTAGAGAAATCCTAACTGCTCAAGACAACTGTAAGACTGGTCACATTTTGGAACAAAAGAATTTCATGATTAAGTAGGAATTGCCTAGCCAAGGAATTAAAATCTAGCCAAAGTGTAAAAAAAAAAGACAGAAAAGTTTCAATATTTATATATCCAACAACCTTGCGCTTAGTAGTACACAAAGAAAAATCTGGTAAAAATGTAATGAATTAAATGAAGCCATAGTGATAATGGAACACTCTTGAAAGCTCTTCTAGAACTAAGTAGGTCAAGCAATCAACAGAAAAACATGCCAATGATTTGAATAAGTGGCACATAAAATATTTACAAAAATTAATCAGGTACTTAAAAAGCAAATTCTTTGTCAGAAAAAAATGAGAAAGACTCATGAAGAGGAAATTCAGATGAAGAAATACAATGGATAATATAAATAATATCCTTAATTTTACTAATAAAGAAATGCTAAATAAAAACAATCTTCCCTATCAGATTGAAAAGATTCAACAAAAAACAATGCACAGTGATGGTGAGAAACTGGGAAACTATGAAGTAATTTGCATTTCTACTGTGGGTATATATTGGAGCAGTTTTCTAGAGATAATTTTCCAGCAAAAGTAATTTGTAAATATTCACACATCTTGGCTGAAAGATTCTACTTTTAATTATTTTCTTCAGGAAGTAACAGTTTAAAGCAGTATGTATAAGAAAGTTTCCTGCTATGATTTTAAAAGAATCAAAAATTGAAATCAATGAGAAAGTTTAAAAATAAAATGATAGCTATACAACTATTAAAGACAATAAAATATTTATATACTGACATGAGAAAAATGTTAATAAAAGATTGGTGTTATGATTTGAATGTGACGTATCCTCTAAAAAGCTCACATTAGACAATGCAGGAATGTTCAGAAGTGAAATTATTAGATTATGAGAGCTGTAACCTAATGAGTAGATTAATCCATTTGATGGAGTGATAATTTGAATGGATTACAGGGTGGTAAACATAGGCAGGTTCCTACCTGTGGCTGGAGGAAGTAGGTCACTGGGGCATTGCCCTTGGGGTTATATTTTGTCCTCAACTCCCTGCCTGCTCTTTCTGCATCCTGGTTTCCATGGCAGAACAGCACTCTTCTACCATGATGTTCTGCCTCTCAGGCCTACAGCAATGGAGAGAACCATGGACAGAACCTCTGTGGGTCTACAATAAACTTTTCCTTCTCAAACTTTTTTTGTCAGGTATTTTGGTCACAATAATGCACCTATGTTAGGTTTTGAAGTGAAATACTGCCAGGAATTGCTAGAATAGAATAAGAGTACTGCTATTGTATACAAAGTATTCAAGGAAGACCTGGCAAGGTGGATTTTGAGGCTATCTCCAAAGAAGCAAGAAAATAAGCCAAATAGAAATAAGAAAGAGTGTTCCAGATGGAGGGGACAGCAGAGTCAAATGTGCAGAATATGTTTCTTTTACAAGGTATGTAAAAAGGTCAGTGAGGATAGGGTGCAATGAGGCAGACAAGAGTGATGTGTTGGTGAGAAGTTAGCTAGACAGGAGAAGTAGTGAAGGGCTAGCCTACACAGTGCCATTTTAAAATTTTGCCAATAATTCTAGAATAGAGATTCTTTGGAGGGTATGGAATAACCCTTTGGCAGAGGTTAGCACTGAGGAGCTAGTTCAAATGATGAGAGTTGTCTGTACTGCAGCCTCTCTCAGTCACATTCAAAGTTATTAAGGATGTCCTTCAAGAGAGTTCTTCACTAAAGCAGAAAACAATAGCAATAGGTGACTAACAATGAATTATTTATTTTTATGCATGCCAGGAATGGTTCTCTTTCATAAAGTTTTAATATTTTACAACAATCATAGTATCAGACAATACTAGAGTAACAATCAAAGTAGGGTAAAGAGAAATATATCATAAAAAGGAAAAAAATCTATGCTCAAGATCACAGAAAGGAGGAAAGGATGTTTTAATGAGTACACAGGAAGGAATTGTAAACAGACGTGTTTGTAGGCATATTGATGGGAGATTTGAGAAATTTCCATTGAGATAGCCTTAATCTCCTCCAGAGCATATATAAAAAAAGGTTAATTTGCTTAGAGAAAGATTCTAGAGTTGGAATTGGGGACTTGAAGCGGTTGGCAAACATTTGAAATAGCTATAATGGGAAATGGTGCTGAGAAGGCAGCTGAAATTGAGGACCATAAAAATATAGTGTCACCATTGCTCACATTTATGTGACTTCCTCCAACAGCCCCCTAGCATCTCAGAAACCAGAGTAGAAAGGGCAGATGTTTGGATTAAACCAAGTTTCTAAATTGCACCATAACATGGAACAGGCTCTGGGAGGCCATGATGTACAAACAGATAGAATTTGTCCTCTCATGAAACTACACAAATAGACAAAATGTATAAAATATATTTCAGATAATTCCTAACAGACACTCTGAAACAGTGATCCCTGAGGAAGTGAACAAATGAGTTGAGATCTCCAGCTGTCAAAGCTAACTTGTTATAGAAACTTTCTAGACCTCAATGCAAGGGTGAACCCAATCAGAGCCCCAAGGTCTGGCAAAGTAGGTGGACAGAGTTAGGGGTTCAGGAAGAACAAAGTTACCAGAATTGGTGTCAGAATTAAAAAACAAAAAACAAAACTCAACAACCTCAGAAAAAGGAATTACATTGGAATGGCTCCAAAGAACTGCAGGCGATTCCTCTTGAGGGTTTCACTGTGGACTTAAATGCATACTTGACAGGAGAAAATTTATCAGAAGCTGTGGGAAAATTCATATATATATATATATATATATATATATATATATATATATGAAAATATAGGATCTGAGAAGGCCTCCACTCTAAGACTTAGGTACACCTGCCTAAGGTACATACTAACTGTAATGGAGGCTGGACCAGGACTGTAGAAAATGCTCCTCTGCCCACCAACATCTGGTTAGTCAATGGGCTCAATGCAGCAGAAGATCCAGTGAAGGGATACCAGTATTCACTGGGTTTACATTTTGAAGGTCATTCCTTGGCGAGGGCAGTTCCAATGGAGTGCTGAAAGTTAAAATAATTGTATATATACACACAATAGATATATATGATATATATTACATATATAATATATGCAATATATATATTGTCCAATGCATATCACCCGTTGGAATATAGGAAGTCAAAGAAAGGTGGGAAATCAAAGGAGTTCAGACTACTCATTGAAGAAGCTTAGTGTGAAAGAATGAAGCTAGGTAAGAGAAGGAATAATGTGTCAATACAGTATAATCAGTTCAACAGGAGCTCATTAGAAATGCTCTTTTGAATCCTCTTATTTTAATTCTTAATTTATCTTAATTTCTTGAAAAATTAGGGTTTTCTCCCCCTTTTTTCTTTTTTGCTTAAATCTCAATCATGTATCCCATCCTCCACTGGGATCATAGCCTCCATCTTAATACTATGCATTTAAGTGACATGTGATTTAAAAGATGCAAACTTTGTGATGAAAACTGAAAGTAATTGCAAAAAGGCAATATTTCTGCTTTCAAATATTTAAGAGTATGTTAAGCAGTATTATGAGATTGATATGAAGTGGTACATATAATCAGAGCAGTATTTAAAGTAATAAAAAGGGCCACCTAGCAAAAAAAAAAAAACTAAATGTACTCCAAAATATAATATTTTAATGTTTTGCAAGTTGACAGTAATAAATTCTGATTAAAACTAAAAACAGCAATGTTTCTACATATTTAGCAATAAAGAGTTCTACCTTATTTCCAGAACATTCCATTCAAATTTTAATTTTCAGGGCTAATCTCATACAAAAATATAAAGAAAGCAAAATTTATCATCAGTACCCTCTTCTTCATGATTCTCACACTTGTTGATATTGCTCACTCACTGAGCTTTCCAGTATCCTCACATGGCCTGTGGCTCCCCAATATCCTTTGCTGTACCTCTGCATGGACCTGGTCCTCTCAACAGTAACTCTGGATCATTATTTTGTCTCCATACATTCCATTCTGTCAAAACTTGCCTCAGTGGCTTCTCGGTCCTGAAAAGGTTACTGAAACTATTAATACCATAGGAAATAAAACTGTCTAATTCCATGCATATAAATATGTTAATGACCAATAAAAGTGGAATGTTTTGTTCTTCCCCTAAGCACATACAATTTACTAGTGGTTAATCTCTTAACTGAATGGAATTATATTTTAATGATAGAATATTATACCTTATGGTGGTAAAAAATTGGAAAAGTTAATTTTTCTTCTTTTAAGGCTAAGGTTTTTTATGTTTTTTTAAAAAAAAGATTTTAAGGTTATAATGAATATTTCAATGAAGTAAAATTCTTGGATAAAGAAACCAAAAGACATAATAACTTAGTGTCTAGTCCCTGAGCATAACTGGACCTTTGATCTACTGCAATAGAAGCTGACTAATTTTTGACTGTGTATTTGTATTTGCTTTTTGGTTTTTTCATTTTTCTTGTTTCTCAGATATCCTAACAAAATAAGAAATTTTAAAGTTTTTTTGAACCACCATTAATGTTTAGTCATTGAATAACAATAAAATAATTTTCATCTGACATGCACAAGTCAGAAAAATTCCCTTTTGGCTCAAATTTAGGGACCATGCTAATAATAAATAAATGTTTAACACCTATGGAATTCTAAGAGCTAAGAGACATTCATAATGAACTTGCTAATTTTCAGAAGTAAGTATGTTACTTTAGTATATGCAAAGTTTATACTGAATATTTCAAAATAATATTTTCTCTTCATACTTCAGTTGCCCACAGGCCAGTATAACTGAAAGGAACCTAGGAGTTCTTGGTATTACTCAGTCCTACCCTTGAGAAATATCACTCCAGGCAAAGGAAAGTCTACCTAAGACTGACAGGAGAAAAACAGAGAACAAAAACAGGTCCTTCTTCCTTTAAGGAAGAATGGTGGTCGGACCTAGTAAATTTCTAAAATTGTTTTGTTTTACTAGTTCACTGTAAAGACAATTAGGAAAACCATGTCATTGAGAAACAAGAAAAGCTCAGAACAGTGGTTCATGCCTGGATGGCAGGTTTGAAGCCAGCCTCAGCAACTTAGACCCTTAGCAACTTCTTGAGACCCTGTCTTAAAGTAAAAAAATAAAAAAGGATGGGGATGTGGCTCAGTGAATCAGCACCTCTGGGTTCAAACCCTGGTACTCCCTGCTACCAAAACAAGAGAAACAAGATAAATACAACCCTTTCCCAGGGTTTCTATTTTAAACATTTTTCACTATGTGCAACAAACACACAGAACAGTGCATTCTTCACTATGGGGAACAGGTAAAGAAACAAAGAAATATAATCCTAGCTTTTAGAGGGCTGAGAATTTGGTTATAATATACGTTTCTAGGGGGCTCAACTCTTCCCTTGTTACCTAGATTATGATTATATTCCTTTGAAACATTCTATTACCTAAACTTTTCCAGAAAATATTTTCTCATTAATCTGAGTTAGAGGATTTCACTGTTCCATCTAGTTTTTACATACTAAGATTTTTTTTTTTTAGTCTATTCCCTTACTTTTGGTTTTATTGCTTTAGTGATTTAAGTCCCTTCTCAAGTTTGATGTGGAATGGAATTACTCAAGTATAAAATTAGATGGAGTTGTAACCTGGTCAGAGGGTGAATTTGTTCTGCCCTTTACCTTTGCCTAATTATACATTGACCACTAGTCTCTTTTGTGTACATGTAGATTTAGTCACATTTCCTGCTGAGCAACATATACCAGGTTTCTTTAAAAATTCTGTTAAAAAATCAAGATACTACTATTGAAGATTTAGTTTAAGCTCTGGAATTTGAAAATGTGTTTAATATAAATCTGATTATGCATGTCTGCCAGCCATATCATTCATATTGTCTGCAAAAGATCTTTCCATCTACATAGTAGAGCTGAATGAGGACTGACAAGAAGGTTTATAAATCAGTGTCTATGATTCTTGCTTAAGAAACCAGGAAAAGAATAAACTAAACCTAAAGCAATCATAATTAAGAAATAAAAATAACAGAAGTTTAAAAATGGTAATGGAAGATAAATAGGAAGAAGTTAATGTAACAAATAATTGGTTATTTTAAAAGACTAATAAGATTGAGAAACATAACCCAAATAGCCAATATAAAAAGAGAATATAAATCACCAATTTGGGGAACTAAAGTGGAGACATCACTATAGACCTTATAGATATTAAAATAAGGACAAAAATTACAAAAAAATGTGTCTCTTATAGTTCAACAACTTAGATGAAATGTAGAATCTTCAGGAAAAAAATAGATAACTGAATACTTCTGTATCTATTAAGGAATTAAGTCAATCCACAGTTTAGAACTTCCCAACCAGAAAACTTAGGCCCAGATAGCTTCACTGGTGAATCCTTTGAAACATTCCATTACCTAAACTTTTCCAGAAAATATAGGAAGTAGGAATACGTCCCAACTCATTTTATGAAATCAGAACTACCCTAATACTGAAACAAGATAAGAATCCTCTGAGGAAAACAACTATAGAACCATATTCCTTTTGAATCTTGTTGAAAAATTCCCAATAGCATATTGTGAAATTAAATCTATATAAAAAAGGGTAATACATCATGACCCAGTGGAGTTTGCTTCAGGAATGCAAGACTGTTTACCATTCAAAACTAATCAATAACTCACCATGTTGATAGCCTATTTTTTAAAATAATGTATAAAAAATAGTATACAAAAAACATACTTCACACCACAAAAATTAACTCTAAGTGGCTCAAAAACCTAATTATAAAATTTAGGCCTTATATCACTTATTAAATAGACTAAACTAAATATAAAACCATATACATTTTAGAAGAAAACCTTTGATTTAGGCAAATATTTCTTAGATAAATCATCAAAATTAAAATCCAAAATAAGAAAGTTGATAAATTTGACTTTATCAAAATAAATTTTTATTTATTGAAAGAATAAAAAGATTCTGCATACACTAAATGAGTAATTTATGAATCACTTTATCTAATTAAGAGCTGCTATCCAGAAAGTGTAAAAATGGTCAAGCACCAAAAATAAGAAAACATACCAATTAAAAATAAAAAGATTTTAACAGATACATTGCATAGAGATACTGACGTCAAAAATATATAGGAAAAGATGTTCAATATCATTAGGTCATTATGAAAATACATATTAAAATCAAGGTAAAGTACTACTGTATACCTAGAAATCTAGAATGCAACTAGAATTCTCACACATTGATGATGGGAAAGTAAAATGATAACCATTCAAAATACCATTTTGACTGTTTCTCATGAAGTTAAGAATGTACTTACCACATAAGATCATTTCTTGCTAACTATTGATCCAAGAGAAATGAATACTTATGAACACATAAAAATATTTGGGCATACATAACAGACTTATGAACAGAAAATCTGGTCACAACCTAAATGTCCTTCAAGCCAAGGAACTGATAAACAAACTGATACGACCATACAATTTCATATTACTTTGGAAATAAAAATGAATTACTGATATAAGTAACAAGATGGATGTATTTCAAATATAGTATCCTAAATTAAAAATGCTACCTACTGCTTGATTCCATTTGTGTGATGTCTTGAAAATGGCAGAACTGTAGAGACAGACATGTAGGGGAAGGTAATGGGTTCACCGCACAGAGGCAAGAGGGAAGTCTGGAATTGTTGAAACGATTCTATATCTTGATTGTGATTTTGCCTGCACAATCAAATGTATGCATAAAAGCTCACATAACTGCAAGCTTTAAAGGTGCATTTTACTGTTTAAATTATATCTCAACTCTTCAAAAGACTAAGAATGGAACCACCATATGACCCAGCTATTCTACTCCTTGGTATTTATCCAAAGGAACTAATTCTATTTAGTGTGTGTGTGTGTGTGAGTGTGTGTGTGTGTGTGTGTGTGTGTGTGTGAACATCATGCTAAGTAAAAATAAACCAGATTCAGAAAAGTCAAGGGTCAAATATTTACTCATACGTGTGGAAGCTAGAGCAAAATAAGACAAAAAGGCTTGGGGGGATACCCTGAAAAACAAAGGAGATCAGGAGTAGAGGAGGAGAGAGGAGGAATGGGAAAAGGAAGGAACTATGAAATGAAATTGACCAAATTATGCTATGTACATATATGAATATCCCAAAGTGAATTTCACCTTCATGTATACCTGCAAAGCACCAATTTTAAAAAGCAATAAATAAATAGAAGAAAGACCAGTAGAGTAGAGGAAGTACTGGGGATATGAAATTGAGAAAATCATCTTCCATGCACATGTAATTCCATCAAAATGAACCCTAATATTATGTATAATTGTAAAGCACTAATAAAAATATTTTAAAAATTATATCTCAATGAAGATGACTAAAACAATAGCTGAAAACTTTATAATATAAAATGTGTACTTATAGGTCAAATTTTTTTGGACTTTAAAAATTTTTTAAAAATCATAAAAAAATATACATATCCCTTGACTATCATTGCCACTTCTGAGAACCTCTTATATAGATTTTATATATACACATACATAAATACATATATAAATGTATATATATATACTACATATATAAACATACATACATATATATAAACATACATATATATACATACACACACGTAAATATAATTATAAGCTAAAACTGCTACTGCAGTATTGTTTGAATTAGAAAAAAATCACCAAATTAATCTATTAAAAAATAAGTGACTGACAAGCATTAGGAGACTGCTTAGATTATTCACACAAACATGTACACACCATACACTATTATGCATTCAAATTACAGAATAATACACAAAGAATGATTCCATTTGGGGATTAAAAATAAAATGCAGACGAGAAAAAAGTTATTGGCACAGGAATAAAAGGTATGAGATATATATTTAAATATACATAATGGAATACCTCTCAGCCTTAAGAAAGAAAATTCTGTCAAGAGCATGGACTCAACAAATCTACTGAGAGATTTAAGCAGAAGGAAACACAGGCTATCGAAGACATAGTTGTCTGTGGTCCTACCCTCTGTGATGAGGAAAAACACCTGTGTGTATTTGCAAGGGGCGGTGTCTGAGAGCACTGTGACCAAGGCTGGCAGATTCCAGTGCAGATCTCATTTGTTCCATTGTTTCCTCCAGGTTTAGAGACATCCAGAAGATAAGCTATTGTGGGTTGGACGTTTGCCATCACCCTGGGTGCACATATTGAAGGTCTCTAGAGCAAGTGCGTACACACTGGATGATCCATGGACTTGTCCAGTGAGAGGAGCTTGCAGGTGGCTCAGACTATCACCTCATCCCTGGGCATGCATAAAAAAGCCTCCAGAGTGAATACAGCCATGCTACAGATATTACCTTAACCTGCACAGGTGGCAAGGTGGGGCAGGACTCAGGCTGAAAACAACCATAACAGTGGTCTGTTTGAATGGAGTCAGAGGTAACACACCTGATTACAGCTGTAAATCATACTTGCCCCCATACCTGCCAAATCCCCAAACTAGACATCCCTGAAAAAAGCATCTGGTGAAATTCCTTGGCAAGGAGGGAATTTTTATTCTTTCGACTCTTTATTATTATCTAACTTTAAGAACTTAAAAATTTCTTTAGATTTTTCTTTTATTCTTTCTCATTTTTATTTCCATTTTTCTTCTTCTTTTCATTTTCCATCAATTTTTTTTACCACCAACTTTACTTATAACGTTTAACTTTCAGTCTATTCTACGTTGTCTCTGCTCCTTTCTTTCTTAAAGTTATTGATGTTGTATGTATTGTTGCTTTTAATAGGTTTTTACTGTATGTCTATATCTAGTTTATTTATAAGTTTTTGTTTTATCCTCTCTGAACAGTGCTGGGGGATTGAGTACAATAATCTAAATACATTGTATGAATGCTTTGCCATTGAGCTACACACCAGACCAGTTGTGAGAAAGTGCATCTTATTCCAACCTTGGCACATATCACAAGCTAAAGGAAACAGGAGACAAAAAGATCCCAGCTGACATCCTAGTTCTAAGTAGGAAAAAATAGGGTAGGACTGAAGATACACTACTAGATATTCTCCCCCTTAGCAATGAAGAGAAATAACACAACCATTTTGGTTTCTGCATGCACAAAGACCCCCAGCATAGGTCACTACTGCACCCTTTCTGAGTAAACAGTGCTCAGAAATTTGGAAGAGTAACCACAGAGAATGCACCTCAGATACTCCACTGTCTAGAACATACCTGCCTGAATAAAAAGAAGAACACTTACTACTGCAAGTCCAACAGAGAAAACAGGTCCCTCAGTTTCCAACACAGTACAAAGGACTCAAAATCCACTAATCATAGCCAAGAAGCCACAGAAAACTACAAGTCCATTTGGAAGTAAACTCAACATTATACAAGAAATCAATATCCCAGGGCATATTATCAAGAGAAGACTGCTCACTGAGAAGATGTTCATACAAAAAATGGAAGATACATCCATCTAACAGATGCATGAATGTCAATACAGAAACACAAGAAACAAAAGAGAAAATCCAAGTGACTTCTTCAAAAGGTCATTAATCTCTAGTTACTGAATCCAGAGATACTAAAGTGGATGCAATGCCAAATATTTGGAAACAATGTTATAAATTATGAACAAATTCAAAGAAGACACAAATAAACACATGAATGAATTAAGAAAGAAAACCAGAATGTGAGAAAGCAATTCAATAAAGTGATAGAGATTGCATAAAAGGAACCAAACAAATCTTGGAGATGAAAAGCTCAGTAAGTCAAAAAACTCAGTTGAAATTCACATCAATAGATTAAATCAAGCTGAAGAAAGTACCAGGACTTGAAGACAGGTAGATGAACTAAGACATTCAGAAATTAAGTAAAAAGATTATGATTGGAACTTACAAGATCTTTAGGACATTAAAGGACCAAACATTTAAATCATGGGAATAAAGACCTTAAATTATACTACAGAGCCATGGTAACAAAAACAGCATGGTACTGGCACCAAAATAGGCAAGAACACCAATGGTATGGAAGACACAGACAAACCCACACAAATACAGTTATCTCATACTAGACAAAGGGGCCAAAACCATACATTGGAGAAAAAAGATAGCATCTTCAATAAATGGTGCTGGAAAAACTAGAAATTCATTTGTAGCAGATTAAAATTTAATCCCTATCTCTCACCCTGCACAAAACTCAACTCAAAGTAGATCAAAGACCTACATATTAGACCAGAAACCCTGCACCTGTAAGAAGAAAATATAGGCCCAACACTCCAAAGTGTTGAATTAGGAACTAACTTCCTCAACAAGAGAAAGTGTAAGAAGTAAAATAAAAAATCAATATATGGAATAATATCAAAATAAAAGGTCCTTCATAACAAAGGAAATAATCAAGGGTATGAAGACAGAGACCACAGAATGGGAGAAAATCTTTGCCACCTCATCTCAAGATAAGATCTTAATTTCCAGGATAAACACAGAACTCAAAAAGTTTAATACCAAAAACACAAATAACCCAAAGAGGATGTGGGAGAAAAAGGTTCACTCATACATTGCTGGTGGTACTGCAAATTGGTGCACCTACTCTGGAGGGCAGGATGAAGATTCCTCAGAAAACCTGGAATGGAACCACCATTTGACCCAATTATCCTACTGCTCAGTATATACCCAAAGGATTTAAAATCAGCATAGTACAGTGACACAGTCAAATCAATGTTTACAGCAGCACCATTCACAATAGCTAAGCTATGGAACCAAACTACATGTTCATCAACAGATGAATGGATAAAGAAAATGTGATTTCTATACACAATGGAAAATTACTCAGCCACAAGACTGGGATCCTACTTGGAATAAGATATATTCCATATTTGTATAAATATGTCAAAATATATTCTACTGTCATGGATATCTAAAAAGAACAAATATTTTTTTTAAGAAAAGAAGGATGACTTTATGATATTTTCCAGTAAATGGATGGATCTAGAAACTAACATGCTAAGTGAAATAAGTCAATCCCAAAAAAACCAAAGGTCAAATGTTCTTTCTGATATATGGATACTAACACACAACAAGGGGGGAGGGAGAATAGAAATGCAGTGGATTATATATAAGGGAATGAAGGGGGATAGGAATAGAAAAGACAGTGGAATTAATCTGACACAACTTTCCTATGTTCATATATGAATATACCACAATGAATCTCAGTATCATGTACATCCAAGACTGGGATCCTAATTAGAATAAGATATATTCCATGTTTGTATAGTATATCAAAGTAGACAGTCATGCATAACTAAAAAGGACAAATAAAAAAAATAAACCATGGGAATAGAGAAGGAGGGATTTATAAGTGAATGACATGGAAAACCTATTCAGTGACAAGAGCAGAAAATTACCTTAATTAGGAATGACATGGACTCCAAGTACCAAAGGTATTTAGAACCCCAAATAGATATGATCTTAAAAGAAACTTTACGTGATGTACTACGGTTAAACTGCCAAAAGTACAGAACAAAAGAAGCATATTAAATGCTGAAAGGATAAGTGTCAAGTCACTTATAAAGGGAATCCATCAGAATAACATAAGATTTCTCAGTAGAAAAACTAAAGACCAGGAAGAAATGGAATGATGTATTTTAAGCCCTGAAAGATATAATTGCCAGCCCAAGTACTTTATCCAACAAGGTTATCCTAGAATCAAAGCAAAAATAAACATTTTCCAAGATAAGAATGGATTAAGAGAATTTATGACCACTAACCCAGCATTACAGAAGATACTCAAAGAAGTCCTACACTCAGAGGATGAAGCATAACCACAAGAAAACAGGAAAAAAATATAGGAAAGCAATACTAGAAGAGTAGGTAAGCAAATAAGAAGCAAGAAAGAATCAAACATGATTATTTCAGTAATCCATCAAAATGTAAAAGTGAATAAGAAAGAAAGAAAGAGATTATTCAAAACAACCAAAAGAAAAGCAAGAAACTGACTGACAGGAACTAGAACATATCTTTCAATAGTAACCCTGAATGTAAATGGATTGAATTCTCCAACTTAAAGAGGTGGAATGGCTGGATGGATTAATAAACAAGACCCAACTGTTGTTTCTTCTGTCTGTAAGAATCTCATTTATTTTACTACTCTCACCTCTCTTATTCAATATAATCCTAGAAACTTTAGCCAGAGTAATAAGGCAAAAGAAAGAAATAAAAAAAATACAAATAACAGAAGAGGAAGTCTTATCTGTTTCTAGACAGTATTCTATATCTAGAAAACCCTAGAGGGTCCACAAAAAGTCTCTTAGAAATGGAAAAAATTCAGAAAAGTAGCAGGATACAAAATCAACATACAGAAATCAGTAGTTTTCCTGTGTACCAATAATAAACTTGGTGAGAAATTTGTTCATCAAAGCCCAAAGGACTTAAAATCAGCATATTACAGAGATACAGCCACATCAATGTTCATAGCTGCTCAGTTCACAATAGCCAGATTGTGGAACCAACCTAGATGTCCTTCAATTGATGAATGGATAAGGAAACTGTGGTATATATATACAATGGAATATTACTCAGCCATAAAGAATGATAAAATTATGGCATTTGCAGGCAAATGGATGAAATTGGAGAATATCATGCTAAGTGAGATAAGCCAATCTCAAAAAACTAAAGGATGAATGATCTGGCTGATAAGCGGATGAGGACATATAATGGGGGGTGGGAGGGGTTAGCGTTAGGGTTAGGGTTAGGTTAGGGTTAGGGATAAGGAGGGTGGTAAAAATGGAGGAAGGAAGGACTGTATAGAGGGAAAAGAGCGGTGGGAGGGGTGGGGGGGAAGGGGAAAAAAATGAATCAAACATCATTGCCCTATGTAAATTTATGATTACACAAATGGTATGCCTTTACTCCATGTACAAATAGAGAAACAACATGTATCCCATTTGTATACAAAAAGAAAAAAAAAAGAAAAAAAAAAAAAGAAAATACCCAGGAACAAACCTACTTGAAGAAGTGACAGCTCTCTATGAGACTTAAAAAATACTGAAGAATTGAAGAAGACACTAGATGATGGAAAGCCCTCCTAATTTTCATGAACTGGAAGAATTACTATGGGTAAAATGGTCAAACTATCTAACGTGATCTTGAGATTCAATGTAATCACCATCAAAATAACCAGACATTCTTCACAGAACTAGAAAAACAAACAATCCCAAAATTAATACAGAAGCATAATAAATCATGCATGGCCAAAGAAATCCTGAGTAAAAATATGAACAATGCTAGAAGCATCACAATATCTGACTTCTGAATATATGAGATAGCCACTGTAACAAAAACAGCATGGATTGCCATAAAAATAGAGGCACACAGACCAATGCAATGGAATAGAGAACTCAGGAATAAACCCACACATCTACAGTCACCAGATTCTACAAGAAGCCAAAAACATATTGAAGGAAAGACAATTTGTGCTGGGAAAACTGGATATCCACCTGCAGAAGATTAAAATGACATCCTTCTCATACTGTATAAAAACCAACTCAAAATGTTAATGTAGTACCTCAAAATTTTGAAAGTACTAGAGGAAAACACAGGTGAAACATTTATGATGTTGATACCAACAACCATTTCCTGAACAGGACTCCAATACTGAGGAATTAAAGCAAGTTGACAAATGGAATTACATCAAATTAAAAATCTTCTGAACAGGCCGGCAGAGCAACTGCCTTGATCCACCTTCATGGAGGAGAGTGACATCCTCCTGCTACCCACGGCAATAGGAGGAACTACATTAAAGGAAAGGCCAATCAAAAGATACCAAACCAAGTTCAAAACCGAAAATAAACCAAAATGACTGGGAATGCAAATCATATCTCAATAATAATCCTGAATGTTAATGGCCTAAACTCATTAATCAAAAGACATAGACTAGCAGATTGGATTAAAAAAAAAAAGACCCTACATTATGCTGCCTTCAAGAGACTCATCTTATAGGAAAAGACATCCACAGACTGAAAGAAAAAACATGGGAAAAAACAAATCACTCTTATGGTCTGTGTAAAAAAACAGGGGTTTCCATCCTCATATCAGATAAAGTGAACTTCAAGCTAAAATTAGAAAGGATACTATTTAAGGGAATCATAAATCAATAAGAGGTAAAAATCATAAATATTTATGCCCCAAAGAATGGAGTATCTGTGTATGTCAAACAAATCCTCCTTGATTTCAAGAATCAAATAGATCACAACACAATAATACTGGGTGACTTAAACACACCTCTCTCACCACTGGATAGATCTTCCAAACAAAAACTAAACAAAGAAACTGTAGAACTTAATAATACAATTAATAACTTAGACTTAACAGACATGTATAGAATATCCTATCTTTCAACGAGCGAATATACTTTTTTCTCAATAGCACATGGATCCTTCTCTAAAAGGGACCATATGTTATGTCACAAAGCAACTCTTAGCAAATACAAAAAAATAGAGATATTACCCTGCATTCTATCAGATCATAATGGAATGAAACATGAAATCAATGATAAAATTAGAAATAGAAGCTATTCCAACACTTGGAGACTAAATAACAAGCTATTAAATGACGCATGGATAACAGAATATATCAGGGAGGAGATTTAAAAAATTCTTAGAGATGAATGAGAATATAATACAACATATCAAAATCTCTGGGGCACTGTCAAGGCAGTGCTAAGAGGAAAGTTCATTGCATTGAGCTCATTCATTAAAATAATTAAAACTCAACAAATATATGACCTAACATTACATCTTAAAGCCCTAGAAAAAAAGAACATATCAATACCAAAAGTAGTAGAAGACAGGAAATAAAATGAAAATCAGAGCTGAAATCAATGAAATTGAAACAAAAGAAACAATTGAAAAAATTGACAAAACGAAAAGTTGGTTCTTTGAAAATATAAGTAAAACTGACAAGCCCCTAAGGCAAACTAATGAAGAGAAGGAGAGAAAGAGCTCAAATTACTAAAAGTCATGATGAAAAAGGAAATGTCACATCAGACACTATTGAAATACAGAAGGTAATTAGAAACTATTTTGAAAATATGTACTCCAACAAAATAGAAAATCTCAAAGACATGACAAATTTCTAGAGACATATGAACTACCCAAACTGAATCAGGAGAACATACACAATTTAAACAGATCAATTTCAAGCAATGAAATAGAAGATGCCATCAAAAGCATACTAACCAAGAAAAGCCCGGGACTCAGATGGATTCTCAGCTAGTTCTACAAGACCTTCAAAGAAGAACTAGTATTAATACTCCTGAAAGTATTCCATGAAATAGAAATGGAGGGAACCCTCCTGAACTCATTCTATGAAGCTAGAATCACCCTGATAACAAAAGCAGACAAAGACATTTCAAGGAAAGAAGATGTCAGACCAATATCCCTGATGAACATAGATGCAAAAATCCTTAACAAATTCTGGCAAATCAGATACACAAACATGAAAAATATAGTGCACCATGATCAAGTGGGGTTCATCCAAGGGATGCAAGGTTGGTTCAACATCTGGAAATCAATAAATGTAATTCATCACATCAACAGATTTAAAGAGCCATATGATCATTTCAATAGATGCTGAGAAAGCATTTGATAAAATACAGTACCCCTTCATGTTCAAAACACTAGAAAAAATAGGGATAGTAGGAACATACCTCAAAATTGTAAAAGTTATCTATGCTAAGCCCAAGGCCAACATCATTTCTAAATGGAGAAAAATTGAAAACATTCCCTCTAAAAACTAGAAGACAGGGATGCTCTCTCTAATCACTTCTATTCTACATAGTCCTTGAAACTCTAGCCAGAGCAATCAGACAGATGAAAGAAATTAAATGAATATGAATATGAAAAGAACTCAAACTGTCATTATTTGTTGACCACATGATTCTATATTTAGAGTGTCCAAAAAATTCCGCCAGAAAATTTCTAGAACTCATAAATGAATTCAGAAAAGTAGCAAAATATAAAATCAATACCCATAAATCTAATACATTTCTATATATCAGTGATGAATCCTCTGAAAGAGAAATTAGGAAAACTACCCCATTCACAATGGCCTCAAAAAAGGAATTAAAATACTTGAGAATCAATCTAACAAAAGAGGTGAAAGACCTCTACAATGGAAACTACAGAACACTAAAGAAAGAAATTACAGAAAACCTTAGAAGAAGGAAAGATCTCCCACATTGTTGGATAGGCAGAACTAATATTGTCAAAATGGTCATAGTACCAAAAGTGCTATACAGATTCAATGCAATTCCAATTAAAATATCAACATCTTACCTCATGGAAATAGAGAAAGCAATTATGAAATTAATTTGGAAAAATAAGGGACCCAGAATAGTCAAAGCAATCCTTAGCGGGAAGAGTGAAGCAGGAGGTATCATATTACCAGACCTTCAACTATACTACAGACCAAGAGTAATAAAAACAGCAGGGTATTGGCACCAAAATAGGCAGGTAGACAAATGATACAGAATAGGAGAAACAGACAAACCCACATAAATACAGTTATCTCATACTAGACAAAGGTGCCAAAAACATACATTGGAGAAAAAATAGCCTCTTCAACAAATGGTGCTGGGAAAAATGGAAATCCATATGCAGCAAAAAAAATAAAATCCTTGTCTCTCACCCTGCACAAACTCAACTCAAAGTGGTTCAAGGACCTAGGAATTAGATCAGAGACCTTGGGCCTGATAGAAGAAAAAGCAGGCCCAAATCTTCACCATGTCAGTTTAGGACCTGACTTCCTTAACCAGACCCCTAAAGCACAAGAAATAAAATCAAGAATCAACAAATGGGATGGATTCAGTTTCTTATCAGCAAAGAAAACAATCTATAATGTGAAGAGAGAACCTATAGAGTGCGAGAAAATCTTTCCCCATGCACCTCAGGTAGAGAACTAATCTCCAGGATACATAAAGAACTCAAAAAGCTTAACACCAAAAAGCAAATAACCCCAACAATAAATGGGCTAAGGAACTTCACAGAAGATATACAATTGATCAACAAATGTATGAAAAAATGTTCAACATCTCTAATAATTAGAGAAATGCAAATCAAAACTACTCTAAGATTTCATCTCACTCCAGTCAAAATAGCAACGATCAAGAATGCAAGCAACGCAAATTAGTGCAGCCACTCTGGAAAGCAGTGTGGAGATTCCTTAGAAAACTTGGAATGGAAACACCATTTGACCCAGCTATCCCACTCCTTGGCCTATACCCAAAGGACTTAAAATCAGCATATTACAGAGATACAGCCACATCAATGTTCATAGCTGCTCAGTTCACAATAGCCAGATTGTGGAACCAACCTAGATGTCCTTCAATTGATGAATGGATAAAGAAAATGTGGTATATATATACAATGGAATATTACTCAGCCATAAAGAACGATAAAATTATGGCATTTGCAGGCAAATGGATGAAACTGGAGAATATCATGCTAAGTGAGATAAGCCAATCTCAAAAAACCAAAGGAAGAATGATATTGCTAATAAGTGGATGATGACACATAATGGGGGGTGGGAAGGGTTAGTGTTGGGGTTGGAGTTGGGTTTAGGGAGGGGGGCAGGAATGGAGGAAGGAAGGACTGTATAGATGGAGGGGAAGGGTGGGAGGGGAGGGGGGGGGAAGGAAAAAATGGCAGAATGAATCAAACAACATTACCCTATGTAGATTTATGATTTCACAAATGGTATGCCTTTACGCCATGTACAGACAGAGAAACAACATGTATCCCATTTGTTTACAATTTTATAATAAAAAAAAAAAGAATGCAAGCAACAATAAATGTTGACAAGGATGTGGGGAAAAGGTACATTCATACATTGTTGGTAGGACTGCAAATTAATTCAACCACTCTGGAATGCAGTATGGAGATTCCTTAGAAACCTTGCAACGGAACCACCATTTGACCCAGCTATCCCACTGCTTAGTTTCTACCCAAAAGACTTCAAATCAGCATACTACAGTGATGCAGCCACTTCAATGTTTATAGAAGTTCAATTCACAATAGTTAAGTTATGGAACCAACCTAGATGCCCTTCAATAGGTGAATCGATAAAGAAATTGTGATATATATACACAATGGAATATTACTCAGCTTTGAAGGAGAATAAAATTATGGCATTTGCAGATAAATGGATGGAGTTGGACAATATCATGCTAAGCGAAATAAGCCAATCCCAAAAACCAAAGGCCAAGTGTTTTCTCTGATATGTGTATCCTGATTCATAATGGGGGGTGGAGGGCAAGGGAAGAATGGAGGAACTTTGGATAGGGCATAGGGGAGTGAGGGGAAGGGAGGGGACAGGAGAGTGGGAAAGGTGGTGCATTGTGATTGATATCATTACCCTAGGTACTTGTATGATTGCATGAATGGTATGACTCTACGTCATGTACAACCAGAAAAATGAAAAGTTGTGCCTCATTTGTGTATAATGCATCAAAATGCATTCTGATGTCACATATATCTAATTAGAACAAAAAGTAAGATAAAATTTTTAAAGTCTTTAAAAAATCTTCTGAATAGCAAAAGAATCAATCAACAAAATGAAGAGGTAGCCTACAGAATGAGGAAAAAATCTCTGCCAGCTAATCATCTGACAAAGGATAATAATATCCAGAATATATAAAAACTCAAAATATTTAGCACCAAAAGAACAAATAATACAATCAATGAATGGACAAATTGATCTTAACAGGCTTCTCAAAGAATAAGTACAAATGTCCAAAAAATACATGAAAGTAATGCTCAGTATCTTAGCCATCAGGGAAATGTCAATCAAGAGCCTGAACTCTTTTTAAAATTATTATTATTATTATTATTATTTGATTCAGTGTACACAAACGGGGTACAACTTTCATTTCTCTGCAAAGTAGAATCACATTGTTTGTGTAATCATACATGTACATAGGATAATGATGTTTGTCTCATTCTATTATCTTTCCTTTCCCCCTCCCCTTCCCACCCCTCATTTCCCTCTATGTAATCCATCCTTCCTCCATTCTTCCCTGACCCTTTCCACCCCCATTATATATCATCATCCACTTATGAGAGAAATCATTTGGCCATTTTGTGGGGGGATTGGCTTACTTCACTTAGCAGAATATTTTCCAACTCCATCCATTTACCAGCAAATGCCATAATTTTATTCTTCTTTATGGATGAATTCCATTGTGTGTATATACCACAGTTTCTTTATCCATTCATCAGTGAAGGGCATCTAGGTTGGTTCCATAGCTTAGCTATTGTAAACTGAGCTGCTATAAACATTGTTGTGGCTGCATCACTGCAGTATGCTGATTTTAAGTCCTTTGGGTATAGGCCAAGGAGTGGGACAGCTTGGTCAAATGGTGGTTCTATTGCAAGTTTTGTAAGGAATCTCCAAACTGCTTTCCAGAGTGGCTGCACTAACTTGCAACCCCACCAGCAATGTACCTTTTCCCCCCACATCCTCACCAACACCTGTTGATAATAGCCATTCAAGTTGGGGTGAGATGAATCTGAGAGTAGTTTTGATTTGCAGTTCTCTTGTTACGAGAGGTATTGAACATTTTTTCATATATCTGTTGATTGCTTATAGATCTTCTGTGAAGTGTCTGCTCATTTCCTTAGCCCATTTATTGATTGGGTTATTTGTATTCTTGGTATAAAGCTTTTTGAGTTCTTTATAAATTCTGGAGATTAGTGCTGTATCTTAAGTGCATGTGGAAAAGCTTTTCTTCCACTCTATAGGCTCTCTCTTCACATTGTTGATTGTTTCCTTTGCTGAGAAAAAGCTTTTTAGTATGAATCTATTCCATTTATTGATTCCTGCTTTTATTTCTTATGCTTTTGGAGTCATGTTAAGGAAGTCTGGTCCTAAACTCACATAAATATAGTTACCTCATATGAGACAAAGGTGCCAAAAGCATACAATGGAGAAAAGATAGCCTCTTCAACAAATGGTGCTGGGAAAACTGGAAATCCATATGCACCAAAATGAAATTAAACCTCTATCTCTCATATTGTACAAAACTCAACTCAAAATGAATCCAGGACTTAGAAATTGGACCAGAGACCCCGCACCAAATAGAAGAAAAAGTAGGCCCAAATCTTCATCATGTCAGTTTAGGATTAGACTCTTCAATAAGATTGAAAAATACAAATGCTAGTTCCATTACTACTGTGTGACTTTATACAAATTGCTTAACCTCTGAGATTCAATATTCTGTTCTATAAAAGAAAGAATAATGGTGTTAACTTATAGGAATTTTATGAAGAATAAAAGTGTTGATAAAGAGGTAAGTACAGCACCTGGCACAATTGTACAACAATAAATCACTTATTTGTTATGAAATCTGATAACCCCTTCTAAACTCCAAATTTTAAAAAATTTAAGTTGTTTCGATCAGATTATCCAAATCTAATACTTTAAGCAAGTCACTTTTGAAAAATTATTTGAAAAATTTAAAAATCCATATATAGAATTTGCTAACGTGTCACTTTCAAAAAATAAAATTCTAACAAAACCATAGTACTGAGAATGTTTTTCCAGGAAAAAAAGGAAAAAATGCTTTTTTACTCATATTTGAGTACTCTTTTACTTGTAACATAATCCTATGTATTATGCCGGATACTTTTTTCCTTTTTCTTTACCTCCTTATCCAAAATTGTGCCCAGGTGCAGAAAAGGGTTTGAGTTAGTAGGAGGGAATTCATTGCCATCTAAACTCCATATGGTCACAAGAGATACCAGAAAATGAAAGAAGGTTCAGTCAAAAAGATACTTGCAATAAAACTGAATTTTTAAAGCTACATCTGTCATATTATTTGTGCCACATGAATCATTTGGTTGCAATGAGGACAAAAGGAACTTTGTGCTGGGACTGCAGTATGTGTGTATCCATGTGTGTACATGCCTGTGTCGTCCTCACTGAGCATACATTATTTCACTCAGCTGTTGCCAAAGGTGAAGTTGGGCCGTGTAACACAATACAGTGTTTTGCAAACAAAGTGCTGGGGTTCAGTCCCCATTTGAAGGGAATCGTCTGAACTCAGACTTGCTTTGGTTGACATTTTTCTAGGCTATGATAAAAGATGTTTTTATCTTTTCCAAATTAGCTCCTCTTCTTTTTCCCTCCTCCCCTTCTTTATCACATTAGACAACAAGATGGGAAACTTTGAGGACGATAAATGCAGCCGAACCATGAAAAAAATAAAATGGAATCGCTCTGTGACTCGCATGGTGTGGCTACAGCAAAGCAGATCCTAGAGAGTTGGAATCATAGCATCCTGAGCATCTGCAGCACTCCTCCTTGGAGAGTGCATACTAATCATCTCTCTTCATGGTCAGTAACCACATAAGGACAACACCAGACGATGCCAGTGGTTTTGGTCCTGTAGCATTTATATGCTTCCCCGCAAAGATAGTCATGCCAGATAATATTCGTCAACCTTGTCCTTGGTCTTCTCTCCTGATTGAGGCAGATGTTTATTTTCCATCTGTACTATATGTCAGTGTGACTGCAGCCTTCATCTGGCAAAGGGTGCCTGTAATATTATGAGGCCATCACATAAGCTGCTGGAAAGATTACTCTGGTGAATAAAATCAGTTTATGGCTAAAAACATTTATTCTTCATTTTGATAAGCTCTTAACAAATGGAAATTTGCTTTCTTACACTTTTGCCAAGCATAGGACCATGTTTATTTCTCGCTATATGGGTCACGGAGGATTCCCAGCTGTTAGCTAGAGTCAGTTGTGCATTGCTGCACTCAACAACATCTGTTTCACAAAAACAGTATCCAGCTTTTAGCACTCAAATGGAGGTTAGACCATATGCCGGCAGACCACTTAGTTTTTACCTTGGGAACCAACTTTGCTCTAGTCAAGGTAACAGAGGAAAAACTGAATATTTAAATGTTACCAGGCTTCAGTCACATCTTCATATGTGCTTGTCATTTCCCACTATATATAGTAAAATTAGTTCCAAGCATATACTGCAAGCTGTTCCCCTGTTTAATTATTAATTGGAAGAAAGTTTGTTTGCAAAACAGTTGAAATGTATTTTGTGATAGACGCTGGTGTTAAAAGTAGTGCCATAAGATAATTTTGCAAATACAGCATCCAGTTAAAATGTCAATTCATTTTAGTTATGGACAAAAGCAAATAGGCTTACAGCCCCTAAGTGATGCATGACATAATGAAAAAAACAGATCATCAAACATCATCTTATATTACAACATTCTCTTCATTGCTTGACTTTCCTCTTTGCTTCTTTATGTTTATCATTCCAGTTGTTAAAAGATAACAGAAAATAAAATTTGTGTCTTCACTAATTTTATGAGAAATTTAAATGAAGCACATATTCAAATGCATATCAGTTTCAGATTTCCATCTCTCTTAGTACAGTCTTCAAGTTCCTACAGCAGATACCTCACTTGTTTCCTAGAAGTTAGAAATTGTTTACATAACACTGGTAATCTTATGCATTATCTCAGATTTTTTTCATGGATAAAGAATAAGTCAGAAATAATATCAGACATTGAAGTTCTACATCTAGATTTTCAAATATTCCAAAGTGAAGACTTTTAGTCCTATTTGTCTCTAAGACTTTTCCAAGTGCTGAGATTTTACAATAGTGCATAACAACCACTCAGAGAAGTCTATTTCATGCTTTAACCCCATAGGAAGAAGTATTTTTTTGGGGGGGGGGTAGGTACCAAGGAACAAACTCAGGGACACTCCATCACTGAGCCACATCACCAGCCCTATTTTATATTTTTTTTATTTAGAGACAGGGTCTCACAGAGTTGCTTAGCATCTCACTTTTGCCAAGGCTCGCTTTGAACTTGAGATCCTCCTGCCTCAGCCTCCTGAGTTGCTGGGATTACAGGCATGTGCCACTATGCCTGGCTGAAGTATTTGTTTTTGAAGACTTCTTTAATGATATATGTTAAGAGATGAGATTTTCCCGAATAATAACTTTACGATGCTAAGGCATCAAAAGGCCCTTATAAAGGCCTGAATTAGGGAACTTCTTAAATCTTCTGATTTCATTTTCAATTAAAATATGAAATACATCCATCTATTATCCATAGAGAGTCTAGAACAACTAAGTTGCAGATCATCAGAAATTAATTAGTAGGTTGTTCTTATTTTCCATCTATGAATTTATGTAACAGTATAAATTCATCTCTGGATTAATCAAAGAATCATAAAGCAGAAATAAGATGGATTACTGGCATGTGCAGATCATTTAAATCCTTAACTTTGGTTACTTTCTACTTCATAGACTTGTATCTTTCCAAAGCTAACTCCAGGCTTTGATGTGAATTTATCTGAATTCATCTGTGGGCCCCTCTGTAGCTGAACCCCTCTCTCCTTTTCTTGAAATGTGAAGTCGTCTATTTGTTAGTTATACTTGAAGAACTTCACTTTCAAGTAGTTAACGAAATCTCTGAAACATTTACTAATAAAATTCAAGTCCCTCACCCTTTTCGGAAATAGTTTTTGCAGGTAACCTTGGGAAGGAGGAGTCCTAAAGACAACAGTGAGGAAGGTAATCGATGAATAACCTTGTTCATGAACTTGGTTTTGCTAGCAAGTACCACGATGAACCAGTATGAATTTTAGTTGCCCACATATCAGAAACTTAGGTTATCACAAACAGAAATTATGATATAGTAGTACCTAATGGAGCCAAGGTAGGAACAACAGGCAGGTCTTATAGCAAGAAGTTCAAACCAGGAACTGGAGAACAAAACCCAGTCATTTTCTCCATCTCAGAGTCCATACAGTCTCTGTCTCAGATGTGCTATGGTACCCTCTGCAGCAGAGCACAAGCCATGTAAAAAGTATGTGAACAAGCATTATCATGCACTGCAAGAGATGGCTATGCAAACCTTGACTACACAACTCCAGCCTCTAGAGTCAGTAGTGTTCTAATTCCAAGTTTCAAGGACAGGGACCATAAATACCCCAAAGAAATAACAAAGATGCTAGCTTACTCCTTCATGAGGAGTTGTAAGTTGCAAATGCTTCCCAGAAATTAAGTTGTGGGCCAAGAAAGTTAAGGCTGTAGCAGTCACAGAGATTGGATCTCAGAATTCACAAAATCAATGGAATATGGAGCAAACAGAAACCTAAATAGAAGACTATAAACCAAGCTCAGAGAGAAAGCAGTCAGGACCCTGAGGATGAGATTGTACTGTCGTTCAACTATTGATTAGGAAGGGGCAAAAGAGACAGAGAAAGGAATGGTAAGAGATGAGGAGTGCCTCACACATGTTTATGGCCTCAGATGTCAAGATCTAGGTCAAAATTTCCTGATGAGGGTGTGACTCAACCAAGAGAAGACAATCTAATTTTCCTGAGGGGCAGTTTTCCTCAACCAAAGTCATTCACTGTATGATAAGCTTCCCTTAAGGGAAAAAAAGTCTTCATTCTCAATAATTTTGAGCTACCTTGTAAAGGCAGATGAGCTCTTCTAATTGAATACATCTCAATTTAAGATACCTGAAATGGACACATAGAAAAGGTTAACAGACTGTAGAAATTAAACCTTTCAGGTTTCCAAATAGTATGGTGCTCATGTTTTATTTATTTGTTTTTTGGTTTTTGGTTTTTTTTGGACTTAAATAAATTCTTGACTTTAAACAAATCCTGCAGATCTACTGTTTACTCAACTCAAATAGCCTTGGGGATAGATGTGGCATTCTTAGAATTGTTTTCGTATATGAATCATAAGGACAGTCTTAAAGAAACCACTTAGTTATTATGCATTCATTGCCTCATATCAATTTATTTTTAAATTAACAATCAGCTGCAATCAAAAGAAAGGAAGAGAAGCAAAAGGCAATTTGAAATAACACTTGTGAGTTTCTAAGCTTTTGAAAAGAACTCTGGGAAATATTAGTCTTTAGCTGTTAATTGAAAAAGTAATCTTACTTCCCCAAATAAAAAGAATTCATAAATGTTTATCTTTGAGCAACTGATAGAGACTGAGCAACTTAAGAAGCTGAACAAAATGACTTCCTTCCCTTTTATCATCAATCATGATTGTGCAAGGCTCTGACTGTATTTAAATTTTATTGTTGGCTTAAACTAGGATTGGCATGTGTCACTGGCTTTCTTTTCAAGTTGTAGTTTCAAATATACAGAAAGTCCTCTAAATGTTATTGTGTCTGATTCCTCTTCCTATCTCCTTTATTCCAAGAGTATTTAGGGATAGAACAATCATACAGTTTGTTGTACAAATTAAGGAACTCTTGAAAAGAAGAGATGTTACTAAGAATTATTTCAAGGCAACTGGTATAACTGAGATATAGTACTCCCCTATTTACAGGGCACTTTGAACTCAATTCCCTCTTATTATAAGTGCAAAAAATAGTTGATAAACTTTTCTGAAAGCATTTTGGTAGAATTCAAGGTTTTTCTCCTCAGTTTCCATTTGAAAAAAAAAAATATATATATATATATATACAAAGATCCTTAGGAACTATGCAAGTTTTCACCATGAGCACAAAGCCTGCTAAAGACAATCGAAGCAAACACCTTCTTAAACCTTGACATAGTCACTTGCTTCCTATTCATGTAGTCATTCACACCATAATTATTGAGACCTTGCTGGACTTGGGAAATCTGGATTAGCAAGACCCACAGTTTGCTGTCTCAGGATTCTGTATCAGGATAGTCGACAACTAGAATGTGGGCATACAGGAGCTTTTTTGCAAATGTCTTGTGGTGCCCAGGGACTCCCTACAGGATGGTCAGCACAACCTGGAATGGGGGCTAGTGGAGAAGGAAGAACTTAATGATGAATTCACATCCAAGTGAAGGGAGGTATAATAGGACAGGCTATCAGGTGGGTAAGGAAGTGGGGGAAGAAGAGTATTTCAAGGAAAGAGAAGGACAAGTTGACAAGTATAGCAGCCCTGAGGACACACTTAAAGAAAACTGAGTGCAGTATGGTGTACCCTGGGGCTTTTGCCAGGAGAGAAGTGGAGGAGAATGAAAGAGATTGCTGATACTAAGCTTCAGAGGGAGACCAATTTGGGGTCAGAGTCTTAAACCAGGCAAAATATGACAGGGACATAAATTAAGTAACAACGATAATGCCAGACCATAGAGACTGGAGGTAACTTCCTCCATACCATTTTATAGTCTTTAAAATGGGCAGAACAAAGAGAATATTAGTTACAAACTGGTTAAACCTTAACTCTAACCCTTTATCCCCCAAAAAACAAAGGTCAATGTTTTCTTTGTTAAGTGGTTGCTGATATATAACAGGGGGAGGGAGGGAAGATTGAAGGAACTTTGGGCAGAGGGGGAATGAGGGGAAGGGAAGAGGCAAGGGGTTGGGAAAATGGTGGAATGAGACAGACATCATTACCCTATGTACATGTATGATTGAAAGAAAGGTGTGAATCTATATCCTGTACAACCAGGGAAATGAAAAGTTGTGCTCCATTTCTGTACAATGAATCAAAATGCATTCTGCTGTCATGTATAATTAAATAGAATTTAAAAATAGAATTAAAAAATTAAAAAGGACTGAAAATAAAATGGTAAAGCACCCTTGGGTTAATTAAATCCCTGGTACCAAAATACAAAATAAAACATATCTGTACAGATCCTGGACCACAATCATTATTCAATAAATAATATAAGTATAAAAAAACAAACAAAAAAACCCTTTTAAAACACCTAGTTTTCTATCAGTCAGTTCCATGAGTAAACACTTCACTAGAAGGCCAGTGTCGTGAATAGACAAAAACTCTGAGTTTCAAATTCCTTCGGTGACAGACAGCTAAGGACAGTGACTCAATTCCTCAAGTGACAATTCCTCTCACCTCACTCCCTCCCAGTCCTACTGACTGCTCCTCTCTTCTCACTTCTCCTTTTTTTCCTTTAACACATTGGCATAGACCTCTGCCTTCAGTCTGTCACTCTGACATTCTCTGTAGTCAGGCGGCAACTGGAAAAAAAAATGATAAAATTCATTAACTGCTAATGAGTCCTTTTAAATCAAGTCTGTCTCAGTGGGTATGGTTCTGGCAACACAGAAAGCAAAATATTTCATAGATTTAATTCTGATTCTTTCATAAGAAATGCATATCTGTATCTATAAGCTTTAGTGTAGCTTAAAGTTAAGAATCAAGTGCTTAATTGACCATTTGCTGCGTGGAAGTCTGTGTGCTACATGTTGAGGTTCAAAGCATGTTGCGACTTCATTTCTGCTCTGTAGGAACTCACAGTCCTTTAATAGGATAGCAAGTCATCAGAGCATGTAGATTGGGTAGAAAAGTAGTAAATGGTGTGCTATGGAAGATTCAGAAAAACCAACTCATAAAAGTGAAAATGTTTTGTGGAAACTTAGTTCCTCTTTCATTGACATAGATATGGGTGTGTGTGTGCATGGCACACCTGCTTTAAAAAAAATGGGGATTTTCTTAAGAAAATAAAGAAATGAAAGTATTTTGTGGTAAATGAATAGTTGGACTATGAATAGTCCTCAGTTGTCCCTGACATCTGAGGCTGCCTGGCTGCTCTCTCCATCTGATCTGGAAGGAGGCTGGGAAGTCTCACAAAATCACCTTTGTAACCCAGGGTTCTTTCATTTGTTTGGGATCACTGTCTTCAAGCTAATTTGATGAAGCTGAAAATTCTGCCCTCAGGGAAAACAACAATTCTAATCCAAATTTTTTCTAGAATTGGAGGCAAGAATTTCTTCTCCAAAATTTTATATAGAACCTATAGACTCCACAGTACCCACCATAGAATCCTGTTTAAGAACCTCTGATTCACACCAAACTACAAGAAAGTGGGGATCTGATGGGGAAATCATTACTATAACTTTCATATTTAGTCCCATTTCCTAGTAGAGAATCTTACAAAACATTTTTTAACAAATAGTCGTAATAATAATATTAACAAACATATAAGAGTTAGAAAACACTTACTGATTACAGGATTTTTTTTTCCTAAGCAAAGCATAGTTAATTTAATCTTTATAGCAAACTTTGAGGTTGATTTTATTATCTCCCTTTTACAGAGGAAGAAACAGTTCAGAGAAGTTACATGACTTCCTCCTGGCATGAGTTGAGAAATGATAAAGCAAGATTCACACCCAGATATTCTGACACCAAAACCATGTTCCTAACAACAGTCGGGGAATAAATGGGTTCCCAATGGGTTCCCAATTGGTAATTATCCTGTCCAAATGTCTTGAATCCCAAAGTACCAGGTTTAAGTTATATCTTCTGTCAATTTTTCTTTTAAGTGAGTACCTAAACTTAGCTAGGAGGTAGTATCTCAGATTTCCTACAGTTCAGATTCAAAAGAAAAGAACAGATGCCATTAAACAGCTAAGGAGAAAAACAGCCATGAATCTCAGCTTTCCCTGCTCTGTGGATTAAAAATATTAGTAACTTCCATGTAGGTTTTTCCATTTATTCCTTGTTATTAAAGATAATGAAATCCATCCTGTGATTACTAAGCCAAACTTCTAAACACCTAACACAAGTATATTTCACCACAAAATTATTTTTAAAGGTGGATCACAGATTTTTCCAAATGGACTACCCAGTAGAGAAATGAACACTATGAGATTTTTTTTTTACTCCATCTTTCCCCTCAACTGGTATTTTTATTATGATTTGTTTCCCATTTTTAGTTCTCTCCTTCTTTTAAGTTTTCCCTAACCTGTAAGTTTGATGAGCTTCCTATAAAGAAAGCAAGAAAGATATAAAAAAATAAGAGGATTTTCCAGGTGGGTTCTCCCAAGCTCTCGACTCTCGCATTAGGATAAAGATTTTACAGTTACATCTGGATCTTAAAAAAAAAAAAAAAAATGAAAGAAGGATAAAAGAAAAGAAGGAAGAAAAAAAGAAACAAGAAAGAAAAATAGGTATATAAGAGAAAGACAGAAAAGAGTGCTAGATATGTCATCAGCCTCTACCCGCCACCATCTAGATGTGCAGTGGATCCGAGAACAGCATGACTACAGGCAAAACTCTCAACTCCCTCCATGAAAGTATTGAGGTCCTTGTCCTTCAAAATCTGAAGATGTCCCTACTGAGAAATGTGTAGGGTTACCAGCATTCATTCCATACTTATACACTGCATTACATTTTCCTTGAGATTCAATCAATTAACAGAAATTCTAAAAAGCAAACAACCAAACCTTGGTGTGACTCTATGTGTCTGGTTGAAACAAGACAAGGGGCAAAGTCCATTCTGTTTCATGCTCTGGGCGATATATTTTCACTAAAATTTTTCTCTCTTACATTTACCAATTAGATAAATGTCATTCAGTATTTATCTACCCATAAGAATAAATGTCTATATAGAATTATTCAGCAAATGGACAAGTGCCTAAGATGATGCCCTGGGTGTTCAGGGGCTTCTGCTTTCAGAATAATAGTTCACTTTATTTTTGGATTAAGGAAAATTAATCATGCACAATCATCTCGGGATGTTTTTAAATCATTTTTCTTTTGGCCCTTTGTGTGATCTACTTGCTATGGAATAGGATGGTGGAAAAAAGATGCCAATAACCCTAAATATCTAAAACTGAAAATTTCCTCGTAAATTCAAAGGTTTGACATTTGAAATTATAGTCATGGTGGATTAACCCGAAATGCAGTTCCAAGGCAAATAATGTGTCTGGAAGAAGTCTCTCTGGCTTTTGAATTAATGTCATTATTTTATATATGGAAAAGAAAAAATATCCTAAAGAAAAATTTATAGTTTTCTGTTTATTAGTTTACCCCTGAGAATTAATTGCATGATTCAAAAGATATTTTGTGTTGTGCTTAAGTCATTAAAGGCTATGCTTACCTATTTAAAGGAATCATTCCCTGGAAGACCTAAATAGCACTGGGTAGGGAAAAAAATAACTTGCTTCCAGAGCAACAGCCTCAGCAGCAAACCCACCATCTATTCATTTAACCAGAGACTACTGATCACTATCGGAGGTCAGGTGCCCATGCTCTATGAAAGATGAAGCAATAGCAAGACAGGCAAGCTCTGATGGAGCTTAGATAGAGATGGAAAGACATTTGGTAAACAGGGTGCCAAACAGGGTAAATGATAAAAAACACACAAGCTAGAATATCTAGGTAAGGGTAATCTTAATTGGGATGTCAGAAAAGACCTAGGAATCAGAATGTGAGCTAGATCTACAGGCTAAGAAGCAGCCAGCTCTGCAAAGCAATGGAGGAAGATAACTCCAGGCAGCGGGTATGGCAAGTGAGATAGGAAACAGTAGCAGGTCAGAGGAAAAATCAGACAGGCAGAATGAGTGAGCAAAGGGGGAAAATGATGTAATAAAGTCAGCAAGGAAGGCCAGAAATACAAGCAAATCTGGACAGGCTGTCGAGATAGTCTAATAAAGATTTTATTCACAAGTAGCTCATGGGAGAGAAGATAGGCTGTGCAGAGTTTGGCATCAGGCCTCCCTGTTTCTCTAGGGCTTTTTAGGTTAAAGTCAGCTCTGATGAGGGAATCTGAGTCAATGTTCTTGTATTTGCCAAGACAATATTACCTTTTCCACATGCTTCTCTCACTTGTCTAGCTGGCTTACTATGCCCATGGTTCTACCATTCTAAAGTTTCCCTTAAGGCTTCTTGTCCCTCTAGCCTAAAGCAACAGTGTCTTCTCAGGTACCATTTCATCCTGGGCCTCTGTTTCCAAACACAACCTGCTGGAAGAAATACTTCTGCTCTTAACCTGGGTTAAAAGGGACAAGAGTAGCTAGGTCTGTCCACTCAGCTCCCTACCAGGGAGGGCAAGTGGACAAGAAGAAAACACTGCACATTCCCCAGTTCATCCTGAACCTGGTGACTGAGGATGAATGGTATAGCTGTGGGCAAGTGAAGCAACACCCAAGAAGCACCCATAGCCATATGAATACCAAGGTGGAACAATAAATGCTACAGGCAAAGACCATGGTGGTAGCCTAGTATCCCTTTTTCTCCTTTCTGCCTCTCAGGGGTTATCAGTTTTATGTAGTGTACGAAATTCCACATTTTCCCTGGTAAGACTGCTATTAGATGTTTCCAACACTGGAACATAACCTGAATATAACCATGACATTATATTCATCTTTTATAGTTGGTAAGTAGTACATAGTAGTCCCTCAAATTATATTTATTAGAGACATTCACAATGATTTATGTTCCATGATATCATAGTTTAATAAGGGAAAAATAAGAAATTACCTCAATGTCCAAAAACGAAGGACTGTTCATGTCAATTGTGTCATATCCATGATATAGGGAAATTTATATAATTAAAGATTATGTTTTAGAAACAACATACTATATGCCAGGCATGTTGGTACACACCTGTAATCCTAGTGGCTTGGGAAACTGAGGCAGGAAGAATCTCAAGTTTAATGCCAGTCTCAGTAACTTAGCAAGGTCCTATCTCAGAATAAAAAATAAAAAGGGCTGGGGATGTGGTTCAGTGGCTAATCACCCCTACGTTCAATTCCTGGTACCAAAAAAAAAAAAAAAAAAGTACTGTATAGAAAAAATATTCATAAAAAGTGTCCTAAATTTTAAATTTAAATGTGTGCCCTAAGATTAAATCATAGGGGTGTATGTGTATGAGAAGGGGCACCGTATCTTCTATTTCCCCTCCAGTTCTTTTGGTATTACTCTATGGGTGATGGTGTAGCCTTGTTTGCCTCTAATAATCCTCATTTAGGCTTGTTGGACTGGGATTCTTGGAATTATGAGTAATTCACTCCTTCTCGCTCTCAGAAGAGTCCTTACGATCTCTTTATCCTACTCCTGGGTTTATATCCAAAGAAAATGAAGTCAGCATACTAAAGAGATAGCTGTACACCCATGTTTATTACTATGCTAGTTATAGTAGCAAAGATACGGAACCAACCTAGGTACCCGTCAATAGATGGGTATATTAAAATGTGATTATATAGACACACCATGGGATAATATTTAGTCCTAAGTAATGAAATCCTCCAATTTGTGGCAAAATGGACAGAACTTCAGGACATTATGTTTAGAAATAAGCCAGACACAGGAAGACAAATACTACAAAATACTAAACTAAAAAATACTAAACTCTCACATAATTTCATGTGTGAAAGTTGAAAAAAATTAAAAGTTGACCTGGATTGAGAATAGTGATTACAAGAGACCTGAAGGCATGGGGGTGTATAAAGGGAGACTGGATTTGATCATTGCATGTTCATGCATGTGCTGAGATATAACATCACTCCCATGTATAATTAATATGTATCATCAATACATGTTGATCAGAAATAAGTGTCCTATTAAAAAAGTGTCTATTCTTTCAATAGATTTTAAAGTCACCCATTAGTACTGAATTTGGGGAGGCTGAGCTGTGTGGAAGGTGATAGTTCCCTTGTTTTCTAGTTTCTGGGTTAGCACAAGAGGAGAAGGTGATTGATGGTAGAGGGAAACCAGAGGTTTGAGAACTCATCCCCCCAGCTCCCTCCCTATAGAGCTGCTGTCTGCCTTGATCTCTCCACCATCTTCACCTTCACCCAGGCTTTCCATCATGCCATGAACCTCTTCCTCCTTTTACTGCTCAGCCCTCTAGGTCCTAAAAGTCTCCCTGCATTTACCCCAGCTTTGTTTGCCTATAAGCAACCTACATATTTGTAAGGAAACACTCTTGAAACTCTGCTTAAATTGTCCTAACATCAGTGTACTAAATATTTCAGTGATTATGTCTAATGTCTAGGGGGCAAAAATACAGGCAATATTTGTATTGTTATGATTTGGATATGAGGTGTCCCCCACAAGTTCCTGCTAATGCAGGAATTTTCAAAGATGTAATGATTAAACTGAGACCTGTCACTTAATCCATCTGAGTTTGACTGATTGGTAACTGCAGGCAGGTGATACATGGGTGAAGGAGGTGGGTCACTGGGGTTGTGCCCTGAATCTTCCATGTATCCCTGACCTCTTCTCTCTCTTGCTGTTTCCTGAACCTACCACAAACTGAGCTGCTTTTCTCTGCTGGGTCCTTCTCCCATGATATGCTGCCTCATCTTGGGTTCAGAGCAATGAAGTCAGCCATCTATGGACTGAGACTTCTGAAACCAGGAGCCCCAAATAAATTTTTCCTCCTCTAAGTTGTTCTTGTCAAGTATTTTGGTCACAGCTATGAAAAGCTAACTAAAACAGTGGGTATTGCTGTTTGTATTTTGAATATTTTCCTTTTTTTTTTTTTTTTTTTTTTTTTTTGCAGTACTCGGGATCGAACTTAGGGCCTTGTGCTTGCGAGGCAAGCACTCTACCAGCTGAGCTATCTCCCCAGCCCTGTATTTTGAATATTTTCTAATTTTCCTTCTAGCATACACTTAAAGAAATGTTACAAAGTAAGGTGCACATTAGTTCAATGAACTAAGGAATGATTGGAGTACACTTTTCCTACCTGTGTATATTGAAACTGGATTCAAACTAAAACAGTTTTTGCATGTGTTGTGTTTAGAGAGTATTGTTATTATACTTGCCATGTACTGAACTATCACCACATCTTCATCTTATCTATGTATATAATTAAATTCTTACAACAACAGCAAGGTAGATGTTATCACTCCCATTTTATAGACGAGAAAAGGAAAGCTCAGAGATATGGTGCAACCTGTCCAAAGCCATGTAGGTAATAAGAGGCCAAGCCAAGATTCAAATCATGCCTTTCAGCCTCCACATGAACTTAGTCGAATAATATTGATATGAACCTAGACAAGGGAACTGAAGCATGGCATAAAAGGCCTTTGAGAACTGACTGCTCTTTTATTCTGAGAAAAAAAAAATTAGACTCTTGATCATGTAAATATAAAGCAGGAAAAGATTCTCAGATCACTCTCAAGTGTGAATGGGACTTAGATAGACGAGCCATGCTCCAGAATCTTCCTGTTAGCAGTCACCACAGAGCTTGGAGATGTGGTGACACCTCAGGTCACAGAGAGAAGCTGCCAGCTGGCTACCCATGGTGGAGAGGTCAGACCTTTGAGTCCTCAGAGTCCTATCAACTAGGTAATGTTTGCATGTCACCTGTATTGTAATATCCACTTGCTTTTTCCATTTGTGACTATCCACCTGTTATTTTTTTTTTAATTTGAACATTAGGCATTTATAACACTGAAAATTGTTTTAAAATTTTTATCAGTACCTAGATTTAAAGTTAATATAGTAGCCTTGATCTTTACCATAAAAATTGAAGCTAAATAATCTAGGATAAACCATCGTTATTATTTTTCACTCAGTTGTAATTGGTCATTTCAAATGTTACATTCTTGGTGGCATGTGAAAAACATTTTTGTAGAAAAAAAATTTAGGAAGGGAAAATAAAAATTCTATAATCAAAGTAGGGTATTCTCAGATATTAGTGCTTTCCTAACATCTGTCAAGGACGAGTGTTTTGTGGTTTTTGTTCATTTTAGATATACCTAACAGAATAAATTGACATACATACATGGAGTACATATTATAATTAGAATCCCATTCTTGTGGTTGTACATGATGTGGAGGTTCACTGTGGTGTATTCACATATACATACATAGGAAAGTTATGTCTGATTCATCCTACTATCTTTCCTATTCCCAAACCCCCTTCCTTTCATTCCTCTTTGTCTAATCCACTGAACTTCTATTCCTGCCTCTACCTTTTGTTGTGTGTTAGCATCTGCATATCAGAGAGAATATTCAATCTTTGGATTTTTTGGGATTGGCTTATTTCACTTAGTATGATATTCTTCAGATCCATCCATTTACTGGCAAATGTCATAGTCATTCTTTTTTTATGACTGAGTAATATTCCATTGTATATATCTACCATATTTTCTTTAGCCATTCATCTGTTGAAGGGCACCGAGATTGGTTCCATAACTTAGCTATTGTGAATTGAGGTGCTATAAACATTAATGTGGCTGTTTCATTGTAGTATGCTGATTTTCACTCCTTTGGGTATATACTGAGTGGCGGCAAAACTGGGTCAAGTGGTAGGAATCTTCATACTGCTTTTCAGAGTGGTTGCACCCATTTGTAGTCCTACCAGTAACGTACCCTTTTCCACACATCCTCGCCAATATTTGTTGTTACATGTATTCTTTTTTTTTCTTTTTTTTTATTGTAAACAAATGGGATACATGTTGTTTCTCTGTTTGTACATGGCGTAAAGGCATACCATTTGTGTAATCATAAATTTACATAGGGTAATGTTGTTTGATTCATTCTGTTATTTTTTCCCTTCCCCCCACCCCTCCCACCCCTCTTTTCCCTCTATACAGTCCTTCCTTCCTCCTTTCTTGCCCCCCTCCCTAACCCCAACTCTAACCCTAACACTAACCCCTCCCACCCCCCATTATGTGTCATCATCCACTTATTAGCGATATCATTCGTCCTTTGGTTTTTTGAGATTGGCTTATCTCACTTAGCATGATATTCTCCAATTTCATCCATTTGCCTGCAAATGCCATAATTTTATCATTCTTTATGACTGAGTAATATTCCATTGTATATATATACCACAGTTTCCTTATCCATTCATCAATTGAAGGACATCTAGGTTGGTTCCACAATCTGGCTATTGTGAACTAAGCAGCTATGAACATTGATGTGGCTGTATCTCCGTAATATGCTGATTTTAAGTCCTTTGGGTATAGGCCAAGGAGTGGGATAGCTGGGTGAAATGGTGGTTCCATTCCAAGTTTTTTAAGGAGTCTCCACACTGCTTTCCAGAGTGGCTGCACTAATTTGCAGCCCCACCAGCAATGTATGAGTGTACCTTTCTCCCCATATCCTCGCCAACACCTGTTGTTGCTTGTATTCTTGATAATCGCCATTCTAATTGGGGTGAGATGGAATCTTAGGGTGGTTTTGATTTGCATTTCTCTTATTACTAGAGATGTTGAACATTTTTCCATATGTTTGTTGATTGCTTGTAGATCTTCTTCTGTGAAGTGTCTATTCATTTCCTTAGCCCATTTGTCGATTGGATTATTTGTATTTTTGGTGTAGAGTTTTTTGAGTTCTTTATAGATTCTGGAGATTAGTGCTCTATCTGAAGTATGATTGGCAAAGATTTTCTCCCACTCTGTAGGCTCTTTCTTCGCATTGCTGATAGTTTCCTTTGCTGAGAAAAAGCTTTTTAGTTTGAATCTATCCCAGTTATTGATTCTTGCTTTTATTTCTTGTGCTATGGGAGTCCTGTTGAGGAAGTCTGGTCCTAAGCCGACATGTTGAAGATCTGGACCTACTTTTTCTTCTATAAGATGCAAGGTCTCTGGTCTGATTCCGAGATCCTTAATCCATTTTGAGTTTAGTTTCGTGCATGGTGAGAGATATGGGTTTAGTTTCATTCTGTTGCATATGGATTTCCAATTCTCCCAGCACCATTTGTTGAAGAGTACTTTTCTCCAGTGTATGTTTATGGTGCCTTCCTTAGTAAGAAAAGTAAGGCAGGAGGCATCATAATACCAGACCTTAAATTACACTACAGAGCTATAATAACAAAAATAGGATGGTAGTGGCACCAAAACAGACATAAAGAGCAATGGAACAGAAGACACAGAGACAAACCCACACACATACACTTATCTCATACAAAAAAATTTGTTTTTTAGACAGAATCTCCTTATGTTGCCAACTCTGGCCTCAAACTTGTGATGCTCCTGCCTCAAACTCCCAAGGAGTTGAGATTATAGGTGTTCAGCACTACACCTGGCTGGTAATTTTTATGTGTGGTCGATTTTGTGATTACAAAGAACCCTTGTAGTGGAGAGATCCATTCTGAAATATTACAGAAGAAATCATCTGATGCCTGAGATGTGCTTCAAAAAACACACAGAAATGCGCAGGATGGGTTGGGGCTGTTGTTGGTCAGACTTCCACATACTGGGCCTGGGGGTTATTGTACAGTTCTATGAACTGTTGTAAATTAGGAAAAAAATTATATATAACAAGTATAAAAAGGGACTTGGAAAGGTCTAAGTTCCCATGACCCTTCTAATTTCTTTCAAGATCCCAACCCCACAATTTGGGGAGTACTATTATACATGGTCTTTACTATATCTTGTGAAGGTGCATAGTTGGTTCACATCTAAGCTTAGGAGAATTAATTATGCCCTGTTTCCTCACTTCAGTTCAAGTGGTTTAAGGAGAATAAGAGATGAAGAGCAGGGATACAGTGCAGTTGTCCCAGTGAGACCAATGCCAGGGGGAAGGTGACCACCAGAACCAACCTCTGGGGTGTGGAGGCATCCCTGGAGATTCCAGAGATGCATGGGAGACAACACTGCTTTATCAGTGTATTTCCTATGGTCAAGCAAGATGGGCTCTTGCCATATTGCATATAAAAAGTAAATTTGGTCTATAATTTTCATCAGTTTTTATAATTATAAGAATATAGGGTATATATTTTTAATCCTGGCCAATCTCCTAAATCCAAAATGATATACTAAGTTAATTTCCTTGATTATTGAGAATTATAAGGGCTAGATTCTTATTCAGCTGCTTATTGGTAGTATATATTCATCTTAGTTTCTGCTACTACTTTGGTTTTAATTTTTAGATTTAAAATTTATTATATTTGAAACTTGTTTCTGAAGTTTACCCTGTTGCCTAAATACCAATTATTGAATCTATCCTTTACCAAAGGAATTGAGGTGTCTTCTTCATGAAACTTCAAAGATGGTCTTCCAGTTTTCCCCAAATTAGTATGGAGGAGAACATTTATCTTGCAAGACTCATTTTTAAAAGTCCAAAAACCATTGCATACCATTACCTCTTAGAAATCCACAAATTTAAACATTATGAATATTCCCAAAACTTTCATACAACTTGTACTGTTATCTCTCAATACACACCTATAAACACTACTCTGGGGTGTCCTATGGATTTGTCTCATTATTGAAACATCAGTAAAAAAAAATTAGGTGTAATTATTATTGCTTTATAGTAAATTTAACTATCTTTCAGGCTGAGTACCCATATTGCTTTTATTTTCAAAATTATCTTGGCTATTTGGAGCATCTTCCTTACCTAAAACATTTTAGAATTGTGTTACATTTAGGATCACCCCATTAGTATTCATTAAATTAGTAATGACTTTATGATTAATTTGGAAGTCTAAGTCACATATTAAAAATATCAAATCCTCTAATTTGGAAAGTTTATATTGCCTTCAATGTATCTCGTTATTTTTATCTTGCCTAGTAAGGAATTTCAGGTTTTAAAAATTTCTGCATAATTTCTTAACTTTATCATAAATATTTCAATTTTGATTGTTTTTAGAAATAGAATTGTTCTTGTTTTCAGGTCATTCTTGTGAGTAAACAGGGAATTTAATATTTTTGGAATTTTTGAACACTCATTTTAGTTCTGAAGTTCTTATAGGTGATTTCCCTTAGGCTTTGCAGTAAAAGAAATAAAAAAATATATATCAGCTTAATTTCTACTATCTATACCCATTGTATATATTTCTAACTTTATTGTATTAGAATTTCCAGCACAAAATTTAGCAATTCTGTTGATATTCAATCTATCTGCTTTAATATTTTTTAAAAAATTATTTGCATATGTATTTTTAGATGTTGATGGACCTTTATTTTATTCATTTATTTTTCTATGTGGTGCTGAGAATCAACCCAGTGCCTCACACATGCCAGGCAACTGTTCTACCACTGAGCCACAACTCCAGCCCCTGCTTTATTCTTGATAAACAGTGAATAAGCAGAGAACGAGAGTCTAAGATGATAATGCTGGACTTGACTGCCCGGGTGGGGGGTAGTATTGTCCCTTTCCTTAGACTGCATTTTCATTGAATTTGCTTTGTAAAACAATAACATTACCTTTGTTTATCAAGAGGGATCTCAATGTGAAATGGCTACTCCCAGATATTTCTATTGAAATTACCCAAATTCTACATGTTCATTTATGTGCACAACAAGTCAAAAGAGCAGTAGGGTTGTTTTCAACTTTCCAAATAGTGCTAAAATAACTAAATGTATATGTTTGCCATTTTGTGTATGTCATGTGTGTATGAGAAGATATTGGTAGGCTACTCATTCACCACTGTCCTGATTGTGGTGTTCATTGTTCCTTACCTAAAGTCAATCTATGGTAGTCCTTCTGCCATCTTTTCTTTGAAGTCTTTGAAATCCAGCCTCCATACCAATGTCAGAGTATTTTATCTTCAATGTGAATCTGACTCATTAGCTTTCATTCTTTAAACACTTGCCAATCTAAAGGATTAACTGCAAGCTCCTGTCTCAGTATACAGAGCTCTTTGCAATCTGATTCCACACCTTGCCTTTGCCATTTTGTGTCCCACATCCCACCACTTGGACTTCCCTTCACACATCCCACTCTCTCTCATGCTATGCTCTAGGTAGAGCACCTTCACCTACTTCTTCTGAGACTCAGCTGACTTGGCACCACATTCAGGAGTCTTTTCCCAACTCCTTTATCCCGACTGTACTGGTCAAATCAGGTTCACTTTATCCATGGTGTCTGTTTCTATGAATGAGTTTTATGAATAAGAGTTATGTGGCAAATTCTTGAGGTCAGTGGCTACATATTTTGTTGTTGTTCTTTTTAGATATACATGACAGTAGACTGTAGTTTTACATATTATACATACATCTTATTTTGTATGCCATTCTGTGTCCCTAGCATAGTCTCCTTCAAATTAAAAAAGAAAAAAAGGAAACAAAAGATTTTTAAAAATAAATTATCCAGATTTTTTCTGTTCAGGAGTTCTGTTGCCACATAGGTACTAGATATCACATCTGAAGTCTTCAGATTTTATTATTTTACAATAAATACTCTTGCTTTCAGTTTCTAAATTGAGTCTTAAAGTATTTCATTATTAATTTTAAAGAAATATTTGTTCTGTTACAAATTGCTATTCACAAAACTTTTTAAAGTCCTTATTTATAGAAAACTGAGTCTTTTGAACTTAATAATCATAATATTTAATATTATATAGTGATATTTAGTCTGTTTTAGTCAGTTTTTTCACTGCTGTGACTAAAGGACCTGACCAGCACAATTATAGAGGAGGAAGAGATTATTTGAGGGCTCACAGTTTCAGAGATCTTAGTCCATAGAAGGCCAGCTGCATTCCTCAGGACTTGAGGTGAGGCTGAACATCATGATGGGAGAGGGCGGCAGAGGGAAGTGGCTCACATTACAGTGATCAGGAAGCAGAGCGAGACTGCACTCTCCAGATACAAAATATATACCCCACTGCCATGCCCCCAATTCCCACCTCCTCCAGCCATACCCTACCACTTCAATTAATCCCAGGAGGGATTAATTTACTGATTGGGTTAAGACTCTCACAATCCAATCATTTCTCCTCTGAACCTTCCTGCATCATCTCACATGTGAGCTTTTGGGGGACACTTCATGTCCAAACCATAACAAATCATTATATTCACTCACAGCATGTTAATGTAAAAAGGGTTAAATTTGATCACTAATGTTTAATGAGTTATAACAAAATAGGAGCCTATCAACATAATTTAATAAAGCACTGATTATGTATATGTAAGAGATTTTTCATCTCTTACCTAATTCCCAGAATGCCTCTGTTAGTTGATTCCATTATTCTCATTTTACAAATCAGGAAATAGTAGAGATAAAATACTATTCTACTTCTTTTCAAGATTTCCAGTTGCCAAATAAATGTTGTAAATATTTTCTACTTCCTCATTTTTATCTCTGAAATGATCACATCCTGTATTCTTAAAAACTTCCCCCTTGCCAGGCATGGCATCTGCCTATAATCCTGGCAGCTGGGAGGGTGAGGCAGCAGGATGGCAAATTCAAGGAAGGCCTAGGCAATTTAGGAAGATCCTGTCTTAAAAAAAAAAAAGGCTGGAGATGTAACTCAGTGGTAGAGCACCCCTGGGTTCAATCCCCAGTACCACAAAGAGAAAACAAACAAACAAACAAAACTTTCCCTGTTTCTCTTTTCACTAAGAACCTTACTGTAGAGAAGAAAAGACAAGTTTATGCAATCAGTCATAAAGAAATCAGCTAGGAGGTATATTATGCATCTATGAAAGATAGGCACACCCACTATGATTGTGGAACTCTACAGGTCAGTTACTGAAACAAGCATTTTGGGAAAATATACCCACTGAATCTTTCCTTCAACATGTACAATGTCTTTTTAACTAGACATATTCTATCTCCTCTAGCTAGAGCTCAAGTAGCAGTGAACTATATCTGAAATGTAGTTAAGGAATAGGAAACATCAAAAGAAGGAGCATTGGAGTCATCCACATTGCTAATTGTAAAATTCCTTCCTTGTCCAGAGCTCATTTACTCTTACTTAGCACTTATGTTTAACAAGTTTGTATTGTTTCAAAGTCCACTTCATAGAAATAGTCAAAAAAACATCAGAGAAAAAAAATTGTTCCTCTGAGATATACTGACATGCAGAAGAAATGCAAATGGAAGCAAGGGAAGAAAACAGGAAACTACAAGGGCATGTAAAATGTCAGTATTAATTGATAAAGTGTTTAAAGAGAATGTTGTCTAGGAGCAGCACAGTAACTGTCTTTCAACTTGAAATGCACAGATAAGAATATCACCAGAACAAGAATTCCTGACCAGCGCTCTCTGCTTCAGCTCAGGATCTTGCACACAGGCCCTGCCTGGGTAATGACATGATGTCTAAACTACGATTCAGCTAGTCAAGATCCAGTATGAGCAGACTTAAACAGTCCTGCAAAAGTGCAGGTAAAGAGTCACAGCAGATAACAAACATGTTTTAATTAAATACAGGAAACAAATGATCTCAAACTGAAACTTGCAATAACCTAAGCTCTAGACACTAACTTCACACACAAAGTCTTGAATATGGTTTATTTGTTTCCTCTCTCAAATTTGCTTAAGGCAAAATAGCTCTGCTTCAGGCTATGCTTCCCCTGTCTGCTACTGTACGCAGTAACTTGTTTTAAAAGAGCTATTGGGTAGGGTACATACACATGTTTGTGTATGTGTTTAATTTTTTTTTTTATTTTTATGGGAAGGAACTACTCTCACTGATGTATTGATTTCATTTCGCCAAATCAACTCTGTTAGTTACATGAAAGATTAGGCACTATTACCTTATACTGGTATGCAGAGAGTTACACAGAAGTACAAAATGTACATCAAGGGCCAATTACACATGAAGAACCACTGATAATTATGAGAGCTGGTTAATATTTCTGAATTATTAAGTCTGACAGCATAATCCTGCTTTCTGTGTTGTTCAGTCTATTGATACCAGATGCTTAATGCATAGTAAAATGTGACAATGCAGTAGAAGTTAGTGCTATTCTACAAAATAAAGAAGATCACTATGTGGAAAATGAAATGCAGCACACAGAAGCCAAAAGTTAGAATAAGTTTTAAACACAAAGGTGGCTGTAAGTCTGAAAACTTGAACTTCAAACCTTTATTGTATTTCTGCATATAGTGGGGTTTATAGGGCTGCAGCTGCCTTTCCCCACAACATCTGGTAAGAGATTGCTCCTTCTATCACTGTTACTATTTGGCAAAGGCTACTTAAACAGTGCTATAAAAATACACCCTGCCTCAAATGCTAACTGCTGTATACATCTCTTTTGACAGTTCCTATCTGAATATTCATTGGAATGACCCCACCTGTAAAGACTTTATTTGGGGTCATGGGTCATTTACCATCAAGCATTCAACCCTCATTCTGTGAGGATGGTGACAAACTTTTTCCTTTTAAATATTCAAAAACTAGTTTCTACAAAGCAGCATCAGAAGTTAAGGGAGAATCATGTGCCCAACTAAATATTTGGTTTGATTCGGTTAAAATGCTGGTGATAAAATTCACTGACAGGAGGGAGGAAAATTCATGAGGCCCAATTATGCATGATATACTATAGATGATTATAAAGAGCTGATTAATATTTCTGAATTATTAACTCTGACAGTACAATCATTTTTTTCTTGTCTTTTATGTTGACACCAGATGTTTAATACAGAGTAAAATGTGACTATAACATTATGTGCTGTATTTGTGGCTATGAAACACAAAAAGTACATGCTATCAATGTGTGAGTATGCAGATATAAATAACATGTAAGAGAAAAACAGATGTCTTAGGAATTTTCACTTATTTAAAGTAAGCAAATATGCCATAGGAAGTATGGGTAAGGGGAAATTTTCTATGACAAAGGGGATTGCATTTCATTTCTTGGATAATAGAATGTGTCACTTTTATAAATTGGTATTATTAGTTGCAGAGGTGATGAGGTATTATGTATCACACTGCTCACAAAAAAACTGGAATTCAGTTGGTATCAACCCTGATCAGTGAAGTTTCTTGATGAGAATCGCTAACATTTATTTCGCTTTTACAATACACTGAGTTCACTACACATATTAATTTAATCTTCATTCTACCTGTGAGGTGGGAACTCATTATCTTCTTGTTACAGATTTTATTCCAAGTAGGGGCTAGACAGGGTGAACAACTTGCCAAAGATCACACAGATATTAAGTGGCACAGGTATTAACTGAAATTTGAATCTTGAGAATCAGTTTGAGGTTACAAGCTTAAAATACACATCAACACTAAAACTACTGCCAGGCTGCTTCCAACACCCTAATTCTTTCCTTCCCTTAACTTCCAGTTTAATGCTTGTTTGGAACAAAAAGTCTCACTTTAGCTGATGGGAAGAGGTCCTTTTTGCTGATAGATGATGGAGATAAAAAAGATGCATCTGTAATGAAAGGCAGATACCTTTTACATGCCCCAATTCTTTAACAATGGCTTATACTTTATGACATAAGTGAAATCTTTCAGGTAAAACAATCTCTCATTTAGCAGACCATTTGATTTTGCCATCATTTATTAGCTGGCTTATGTGAATAATCATAGAATTCCAATTTCAAAAGCACCTAAGCAATCACAGAAACCAGAGATGTCTGTGACTGGCACCAGGTTATGGTAGTTAGCTCTGTTACAGCAATGCCGGATGCATCGTTTTTTTATCTTAAAACAAAATAAAAATAAAACTCCAAAAAACTCAAATTTTACATGCAAATTCAGTCAAATTCTATTGTTTAGGGTCATTTAATGTTTCGTTTTCAAATTCTGGAGATATTTTTAGACAGAAGATTACTACTGTATATTAGCAAATACTTAGCAAACTAATTCTTATTCAAAAATTGTTGTCACAATGGCTATCAGAATTTCTTTCAGCATTATCTTTCCAAACAAAGATACACTGAGTTGGCAGGGGAGGGGCAGGGGAGAAAATAGTGACTAACGAGAGGAAATGGAATATGTATACTGAGACACAATTAGCAGTTTTCTCATTAAAAAAAAACAAAAAAAAAAACAAAAGCAAAAAAGAAAAAAAAAAACTACTCATTCCTTCCTCTTATTGCCAACATGATCAACAAAGTGTCATAGAACTTAGAAATATTTCATGCAATGGAGTGTTTCCTGGTGTGAGCACCCGAGAACTAAGTTTCAGGTTGCAATTTACATTTTGCGCAAAGTGGCAACATGAGCTAAGAAGCTGAAAATGCTAGGACAATGTTTGTCCTCAAATATTTGCAGAAATCTTGAAGATGGCTATGAATTCCTTTAAGTCAAGAAATTGAGATGTTGGTTGGAGACAATTTTGAGCGGATCACGGTGGTAGAGTAGTCTGGTCAAATGTGGGTTCCAGTGTTAAAATCTGGAAGATGCTATGTTTTGCATAAAGGGGAGGTTTTAAGGTTTGGATGTTTTAGGGCACACAGAAAAGACAAGAAGGGTAAACTATTTTTTAAAGTTCTAAGAATAAAAAAAGATATTTGAGAATAACCTATAAGAATATTTTATTTGTAATAAGGACAGTGCACTAGGAGCACCCATTGAATTTGAGTGGGGATAATGGTACTCAATCCTGATTGAACATTACATTAACTTACAGAGGGTTTTGGTTTCATTTTATTTTTTAAATATTCTAGTGGTTAAGCCCATTCACAATTGAATAAAATTTTCTAGGGCTGAAACCTGGGCATTGGTATTATTTGTGTTGTATTCCAAACATTGAGTCATGCTTATGCCTAGTCAGTGTTAAGAACCAGAGGATGAAAGAATACTCCATCACTACATGTTCCAGTGGAGCATATTAATTAACTTTTCTACTGATCATACTCTAAGAGTTTGAATTTTTATCATTCTAAACTTTCCTATCTAGATCGAGAAAGAGATTTAGAAATTTGACATATTTTGATTTGCTGAAATGTTGCATATAACTTGAAAATTATTTTAATTATCTTTGTTATATAAGGAAGTATATTGTATAATATTTGTAAATTGGATTATTTAATAATGTCCTGATAATACAAGCCTTGTCTGATAAATTTAGGTCTTTGGATATCCTTTAAACCCTGGTGAGGTAAAAGAATGATAAAAGAGAAAATTTTCACAATGTAAATGCAGTTAGATAATGGATAGCTTTCAAAAGCACATAATGAAATTAATAGAAACTAGAAGGATTAAGCAGTATTTAGTTGGAAAAAAATTAAATGATAGATTTTTGACTTTGTAAACTATAATATCTAATGCATTACCTTAACAGTTGACAAATTTGAGATATAAAATATGCAGATGTTTAATCTGAAGCTCTTCAAGTATGTTATAATTTGAATATACAATGTTGGAGTTTAGAATCGGGTAAGATGAGGTATATTCAGTATACTGAGAATAAAAAAAGTACTCCCAGTTCTTGCAGTAAAATTGGTCTCAAGGCAATTAAACTAATAAGATTGCATTATTTAGAAAAATTTCTTACAAATTAAAGTCCCTGGAAAATCTCTTCTTTAAAAATATATTAAAAATTTGACTACATCTCCACTTCAACCTGCCAGATGAGTCATCTGAGAGTCCTTATACTTTCTTGCCAGGTGAGCCAAAAATGGAAGGCCTCTGATCATATTTTATTCAACATTTCTCAGAATTGCATTTGCAGTAAGAAACCCAAAAGAAAGAAGCAATATAACCCTCCCTGGAAAAGGACATGTATACTTGCTACCTACTGCCATGAAAGAGATAGATTTCCTAAGTTCAGTGTTTTTCAGTTGTAAAACATGCCCACCAATTTTGTGGCATTCATGTGGGCCTGTCTTTATGGCCTCTAGGGAGTTTGCAGAACAAAGGGAATCAGCACAAACATGAAGTTCATGCTGGTTGCTATGCTGAATAAAATTCCTTTGTCTCTGACCCAAGAGTCTCATGTCTTTTGCCAGAATCTGTGAAACAGTTATAGTTTAGCACATTAGCTTGTAAGTGGAGTAAAATCAAGTTCCAGACCCCCAATATTCATCAAGTACTACTCTAGTCCCAGACAACATCTCTTACTTGGATGATTGCAGTAGTTTCCTCATTGGTCTCCCCACTGACATTCCTTTGTGTTTTATTCTCAGAAAAATCTCAGAATGATTTTGCTAAACATAAATCTGATGATGTCACTCTTCTGTGTACATTACTTCTATGGATTCTTATCTTATATAGCATCTCGCTTCTCATCCTTAAAGACTGCACATTTATTTTTTTTCTTAGTCCTTATAACTTATTCATCTTGTTTATTGTCTTTCTTCTTCACTAAGACATAAGATTTATGAAGGGCCAGGCATGGTGGTGCACACCTGTAATCCCAGGGGCTAGGGAGGCTTGAAGCAGGAGGATCATGTGTTCAAAGCCAGCCTCAACAATTTATGAGGCCCTAAGCAACTCAGTGAGAACCAATCTCTAAAGTATAAAAAGGGCTGGGGATGTGGCTTAGTGGTTAAGCACCCTGGGTTCAATCCCCAGTACAAAAAAAAAAATATGAAGAGAATTTGTGACTTCTCCTGATATATAGTAGCAATAAATATGTATTGCATCTATGAGTAAACAAGGCTTGTGAAAGTAATCAAAGAATTAATATGCTTATTTAATATCCTAATATACTTAAAGCAAAAGATGTGTTTGAGTGTTTAGATTATTGTTTCTTGAATCTCTTCTATCTAATATACTATCCCTAAACTTAGTGGTTTAAAACTTAATTATTTCTCATAGTTCTTTGATTTTTACCCCCTTCAGTTATACAACTTTGGGGTCTCTGGGACACTTATGGTCAAAAAGAAGATGGAGCTATAGTCATTTAATATGGGTTGGACACTCACGGTGGCTCACTCACAGGGATGGCAGTTAACAGTGGCTGACCCTTGACTGGGAACTCAGCTAAGTTTGCAACCAAATACCCTACAGTAACCAGGTTCTGAAAGGAGCATCTAAAAGGGATTATTCCAAGAGTCAAGAAGAAACTGCCAACCCCATAAAAAGCTAAATCTGAAACTAGCATAGAATTACTTCTGTTATATTCCATTGGTTAGAGCAGAAAACTGATCCAGATGGAAGGATATAAAGGCACAGACTTTACCTCTTACTGAGGGACTGACAAGAGTAGCACGTGAGACAAAGATTGTTGCAGCCATCTTTGAAAAATACAATCTGCCACAACGCCTCCAGACAAGAGTGAACTATGGGAGGAAAGAGCACCAATTTAGCAATTTTCACATAGCCTGACTGAGGGAGGAAGACCCTGATTCTAGCAGAAAAGAGTATTCTATTAATTAGAACTTTGTTATAGGAAAAGTATGTAATTTTCTCCCTAGTTTCGGGTATATACCCTCTCAAAATCATCCATTGCCTAATACCTCTTTTTCTCCCCTCACCAAATCACACATTCGATTCACCCTTGCTACTCTCAATGGAGAGTTCAAGTATTTCCGTACTTGAGAAGGCAAATTAACACATTGGCATCTTGATTTACATATCTGTCTCTTGTAACTTATTCAGTGTAAATCTATTCTAGACAATCTTATCTATTCTAATCTGCATAAAATCAAATTTTCCACATACAAAACCAGAACCCAGAGACCCCCACTAACAAACTGCTACCTCGTGAGGTGCCATATCAGCAGCCAACTGATCTCCTTCAACATTGTATTTAGCTGACTTCAGCGTAAGATTGTAGGCATTTTAGCATATACATATTATTTTTCTTAAAGCAGAAAAGAGTAGGGAAAACTGTCCATTTTACCTACATAAAAACTTTGTTGTCTTCTGTCTATTCAGTGTAGGACAGTCATTATATCTATATTCCACACATTTGATAATAGGACTTGATTTACTGCAAACACATTTATTGAGTTCTTACTACATGCTATGCATTGTAAAATATGCTTTATGTGTATTATCTTGCAAAAGTGCAACCTCTTATAGATAAGGAAATTAAGCCACAGCCTAATGAACTTGTGAAAGTCAGTGGCAAGTGCAAAGTAGCACTATTTTTCAAATTATTTACCTACATCCTATCTCATTTTATATTTATTATTTGAGAACCTAATATGCAATGCTCAGGAAAATAAGAATTGGCTACAGAATGTTTCCATCTACAAACCAAGTGTCAGAATTAACTGTGGTTTTTATTTTATATATAATATATATATATATATAATATATAAATTACACAAAGTATAATTATATGATACACATTTTTAAAACTTAAACAGTCTTTAAGAACCTAAATTAAGGCTAACCAATGAGAAATTCAGGTTTATTTGCTGCTGTTTACAAAAAAAAAAATGCTATTCTTTCAACAGAGGCTACGGTCTTAGGAAAGATAAATAGCTTAATTTGTTTGATTCATACTCCGCTAATTTGAAGAGGAAAAAGCAGTACTTTATATCAATTTAATTTAGTGAAAATATTGGTAAACTAGTTCCTTAGTTATAGTAAAAATATAACAGCTGTTGAAACTAATGTTACCAGTGCTTTTTACAAATCTTGATCTCATATGTCTGGATGGGTTCCAAGAAGCAGACCTGTTTGCTATCAGGAAGCTCTTAGAATCATTCTCCTGATCTATATGCTCTGATACTAGGTTGGTGAGGGGTGTGGGATTTCCCTAGACATTATGTACCCAACCATAAAAGATTCATTATTCTTAAGGCTGATTAGGGTTGTGCCTATCATTTTTTAAAATAAAAGTTTTAGTAAGTTACTACAGTGTCAAAGTGCAGTAATAGAACTTTCACAGAAAGCTGAATGGAAAAGTACACATCTACCGAAGGTTTGCAGCAGTCAGACCTTACTGACAATTTTTTGTTGGTCACCTCACTTAAATGCATAAAAACACTCTAGTTGCCCATTTTGCCTCTCAACTTTGAATGACACTCATTGTTTCGAATATGTTTCCATGTATAAGACTGCTAGAAGTAGCACTCTTAGTAGGATTTCTGCCTCCATATGGCTGAGATTAAATATGCGTATAACTACACATCTGCTGGATACAGCTCAGTTTTTAATGAGGCCTCAGAATGTGAAGTCAAGTTTGTTTGCTTGTTTTGCTATGTGGCACCCTTTCTCTGAGCTCACTACACTAGCCATTTCTCTTTTCTTCCATTAATCTGTCTAATCTAATATATATCTCAGGCCCTGATGCACGTGACATATATAAATCATATCCACATTTACTTCCTTTTCCTCTCCCCAGAAGTAACCACTTTTTACAAAAACTCACCACTCTTCTGTTACTCAGCTAAAAAAAAAATTACTTGAAGATGTTCAGAGGACAAAGGAATAGCAAGAATCCTCAGAGAGATCTTATGTACACTTTACTTTATCCAGGGATGCCTAAGGTATGTTTATACAATTGATTCTATGAAAAGTTCAAAGGCACAGTACAGAAAGGAAAGCAGAAAGTGCACATTTGGTCAGATTCACATAAAGTGTGACTTTAAAAAAAAAAAAATCACTTTAGAAAGGGTTTAAATTTATTTAGAAAAAAACTTCCACTATTAAAACATCCAGTGTTTTGTGGAAATCAGGGAAAACCCAACAAAGAAATTCATAAAAATTAATCGCTGTTCTTGCATAAATCACATAAATCCCTTTGCATGGATCAGACATACAATATAAACAGTCTTTATACTTTCCTCTACTCGGCCATACTTGGCAAGGATCTGCATTCCAGTTAATAAGAATGACTCAGCCTCGTTGGAAAACATGCCGATTTTATTCCCCTGTGGTCACTTCTGGAAGACCTATGTGGGATTGACTTTACTTTCTTGATTACTAGTCATGCCCTAAAAGATTGAAAAAGGTCTGTTTTCAGGAAATTCCATAAGATATATGCTGTGTAAAATCTAAAAATCAAGTACCTATGTATATCCCACAGAGAACTCACCATTTTAATTTTTGCAGGAAGCCTTTCCCTAATCATATCAAGTGTGTTCCTTCTTTCTAAATTTCCCATTCTTAATTTATGTGCTCTTTTTTTCCCCACAAATAGAGAGCACAAAGTTATTCTAGTAATTTTTGTTCTTAGGAAATATTCTTGCATTATGGTCTTTCACATATATAAACAAAATCTGAGACAAGAGTATTTGAATTGCTTTCTGTTGCAGATTTGGAGGAGCACCTGCCCTGCGAGGATGATCTGCTGTTCAGCATGGGGAGCATGAGTAGAAAAAGGATCCAACTCTCGGCTCATTCAAGGTCAGCCTCAACTCCAGAGAGGACCTTGCCTAGGGCACACTCTTGCCAGGAAGTTCCCTTCCATTGAAGGTGTGAGGTTGGGGACAGAGGCATGGCTAATTGAACCAATCAAGGGACACTCTGAGAGACAATCTATAATCCAGAGTTCCCAAGAAGTTGTCCAAGACTTTTTTGGTCTTAGATCATAGCTGGACTTCTACTTAAATTAGCCTTCTCCATTTCTTTCAAGACTGTTAATCTCTACCAGTCTCAGCATCTGCCTCTAGAGAGCCAAACCTGTGAGTTACTTTATCTTCATCTTACTCCCTGTGACCTTGAAATTGAAGATTGGGAACTAAAGTGGAAAATCAAGAGGTCGAAAATCCAGTATTATAAATTGGGGGACAACTTTTTACACGTCTTATCCCTGAATTGGCCCTGTTATACCCGGTATCACTCTAAGCACTGGAGGGACCGGAAGGTGTAACTTATCAGAATTGTTGTTCCATTTTTATTCTCCTTTCTGCAGGAGAGAGTAGGAATGTGCCCCTACCTTCAATCATCTCAAGGTCCCCAGAAAATCACTCATGGAGATTCAGGATACTTTTGTCAAGGAAAGGTGCATAGCTCATTCTCCAATTGATCTGCTGTTGTGCTTATTTAAAAGGAAGGGGATGTAGGACAAGAGAATTGGAAAGTGGCAGAATTAGGCAGTTTGTGGCAGGGATATACAAGCTTCTTTTAGGCAAGTGGTCACAATTCAAGAATCACACTTGGGCTATCTTAGTAGTCCTCCATCCCATTTAAGAGGGCTGGTCACCTGGGGAGGAAACTATAGGAGAAAAAATTGTAGTGTGTACTCCTAGGGAAGGGGGCTTAGTGAACAAGGGTCCTCTCTAAATACATCTTCTGCTTCAGGAGTCAGGCTGTGGAGAGACCCTGGAGGGGTGCACACAAGAGCTGCACAGGAAGATCAGCATTTATACTTTCTAAATAGAGTACTTCTAGCCTATCCTTGTCTCCAATGAGAGACGAATAGTATAATATCAGAGTTTCATATACATGTCCTGCTCTGTACCTGCCCAACACTGGGGAATAAAAGAACATGAGGTGGGGGAATGAAGAAGAGGTGTCCTAGGAGCAGCCTTGCCCCTCCCTTTCAGTCCCTCAGTAGAAGCCTGGTGGACTCTGGGAAGAGAGGAGAAGGAAAGCATACAACTGATGTAAGACTGAAGGTTTAAATTGGAATAATCTGCATGAGAATTTTTATACCTAAAAGTGACAAACCAACTGTAAGGTTTGCTGCAAATGCCATTTAATGACCTGAAAGAGATGTGCAACAGTGCAGTTGCAGGCAGTGACTGGAGAAAAATCAAGTCATTTTTTGCACCTCATTGAGCTACCACTCTTCAATAAGCTGGGTGTATTTGTTTCCAAACAGTTGTTTCAGAATGTTTGCATGCCAGATGGAGATGAGTTTTCTTTGTATTGATCTACTATCAAAGGGTTGAATTTCCTATCTTATTCTAAGTTATCCCCTTAAAATATGAAAATAGACATTGTGGAACAATGGGAAAAAGTGATATAAAATTACAACTCATTAGAGGTCCTTAGAGTTACTGAAATGATTTTATGCAACTAACCAAAAAGGAGAAGGCCATTGTAAATTCACTAAAAATCAAATTCAATTGTCTTTCAATATATGAACTAACTGTAGCCCGTTGATTCTGTTTCATGGAAGCCTCAAACATCAGAACTCGGTCCTTTGTTACTTTTCTACATAACTTTCCCACTGCATGGGCCACACCTGTGACCTGAATGTCACTCAGACAACTTCAGGAGCTCACATTTCCACAATACTCTATCTACTGCCTCACAAGCTCTCATCTCTTTTGAGCCTGCCCTTCAAAATTGTCCCAGTCTCCCAACAATTCCCCTGCTTTCCCACTCTGCTTATGTTTGGGGTCATACCAGTATCTGCCTTGGTTTGTTCATGGTGAAGAAGACAAAACAGGCTGAAATGCAGTTATTCTGATAGAGGTTGTGGATAGTACCTGGCTTTAAGCCTCAATATACCAAGAAATTTAGTTTTTGTGCCAAGAAAAAAGGAAAAGTCCCAACTAAATAAGATACACCTTCATGGAGCATTCATTTTATTCCCAAAGCAGGTGAAGGCAAAAGCATTAAAGCTAACAAGATATTGAGAACATTAGTTTGAAATTTTCTTGATTTGGAAGTTAAGAATGATTCTTCAAAGAAATATACTGTTTCAGCTGGTCGATTGAAGGATATCTGCAAACCACACTCAATAAAATTTATTAGATGTGTTTTGCCAGGAAGATTTGGAGGAAGATAAGATTGTGTGTAAAGGGAGAAGAGGACAGTAACTTATGTGTCCCAAAGGGCAGCATCTGGGAAGCAATCACAGAGGAATCTGGACATAAGAGACTTGAGTCAAAGACAAGTAGAAACTGAGAACAAAAGTGAAGAAGAAAGTAATGACATCACCCAGCCCTGAGCTCCTGTCATCACGTCAACTTCTGAACCTCCTGTGTCCTTCTTTACCTTACAAGGACCCTTGGGATTACATTTGGCCCAACCAAATACTCCAGAATCATCTCCCCATCTCAAGATACCTGCAAAGTCCCTTTTCCCTATAAGGAAAGACATTCATACATTCCTGGGAATATAATACAAGGACATTGAGGGGCGATTGTTTCCACCTACCACACAGAAGTTGTAAGGCAGACTAGAGATATGTGATTTTTTGATATTGCAAAGTCTGAGGCATTAATCCACTTCCACACTGCAGTCAGAGGTGGTGGCAAGTCCATAAATATTAGGAAAATCCTTCAAAGCATACAATTAAAGAGCCACATCTGGAATCCTTTTTATCCAGTTTGCAAGCCTTTGGACTATGGTTCAAAGATCCTAAGAAAATGTCTCAGACCCTTCCAAAAACAGACCTATGCCCACATATGAAAAATCATATAAGTAAATTGAGTATTTGGATTAAATGTCAAAACAAATCAATCTCATTATTTAATTTGAAATTTATAATATTGTAAACATTTTAAATAATTTTCCAGTTCAATTTTGTTACTTTTCAAAAAATTCCTAAGAGGGTAGCATGATGGCTGCTGAATCAGATGCAACAAAAATTTAAATAAGTTCCTTGAAGTAAATAATTTCTGAGGCAAATGGAAATTGTTTTATGCTGAAAAAATGGAAAACAGCAAGTATATTTTAACATATTTAATACTATGGAGGTAAGAATGTGTAGGGCCTACCATGATCTTACAGCACACACATGAGGCAATACTAGGCCTTATGGCCCAGTATTCATGAGATAATTCCTAACAAAATGTTTGATCCAATAGATTTGAAGGAGATCCAACTTTAACCACATCTTCCAACCCACAAAATTATGAAAAAGGAAGTCTCTCCAAGTATCTTAAGTAAAATAAGGCTCTCCATTTGTTTTTGATTGTTATGACTTGGAATTTAACATTAAAAAAAAAAAATTAGGAGTTCCCATTTGTTATGGTTTAGATATCATATCCCCAGCTAATGGCACCACTGGGAGGTGGCAGAAATGGTAAGAGGTGAGAACTAGTTGCAAGAAGTAGGTCACTGGGTCACACTTGAAAAGTATATTGGGACCCTGGCTCCTTTCTCTCCTCCTTTTCACTTCCTGGCTGCCATGATATGGGCAGTGTTTCCTCATCATTTTCTCCCTGCCACGATGTTCAACCTCTCCACAGACCCAAAGCTAAGGAGCCAAGCAATCATGGACTGAAACCTCCAAAACTGAGCCAAAATAAATCTTTCCTCCTTTGAGTACATTATCTCAAGTATTTTTTCCACAAATTTGTTAGTTGACTAACAAATCATTTAATGTGATTTGTAGATTTAAATAATTGGAAAAGCATTGGGTTGTTCACAGAAAAATTTAAAATGCACTTTTCAAGATGGCTGAAGAGAGGCACCCAGCACTCACCTCCTCCTTCAGAGAGGCAGAACAAAAGCAACAAGTTTATAGGTACATTTTGAGTTGAGTGACCATAGGAGAACACTGAACATCAGAAAGAGACTGGAACCTTGTAAGATGCAGAGCATGCCAAAAATAGCACAGTAAGAGAAAGAAAATATTATGGCATCTGCCACCTTGGCTCCACAGTTGGGTAAGGTGGCGTCTCCCTTTTGCAGGGTAAGGATGAACAGAGACTACTAGCAAGGTATTGACACAGATGCTACCAATTCTAGTTATTAGAAACATTCACTGTCACCACAGGCTTGCAGTTTATCTAGACAAGCAACCTCAGAACTGCGCAGAAGTCTGGCCTTGGAAAGGATTTTGCATCACTTCCCAGAAAACTCTGAGGAGTTATCTTGAAAAAGGCTCTATTTTCTGAATTTGAACTGCTCTAGGGGTCAGAAGACCCATAACAAATCCTGTCTCTGAAACTACAGACATTTCACTACACCAATTCAGAAGAATGAAACTGACAAAATACTTGAGATAAACAATTTCAAAGGAGAAAATATTTATTTGGGCTCATAGCATCAGAAGTTTCAGTTGCCCTGAAAACCAAACTTGATCCAGCAGAGTGATCCACATTCAAATCTGCTGGTCATTCTGCACTGTACAGGACATGTGCTGTGACATGGAATGAGGGTGCTACTCTCAAGGAACAGATCAGGGAGTTAGCCATTGGGGATCAAGGGCATGACCAGTCATGTGTAGATTCACATTGGTGTCACACCAGAAAGCAGATGCCCATGCATTTTGTTGCACCCCCATCTCCGTAGGTGCTTCTTACTGACAAGACAGAAAAATAACATTATGGCCCCACTGTTTCCCTGCATACAGGGGCATGATGATGTGTATTTGAGGAATAATGCAGCTTTGGATGTCACCTTATTCCCAGAGAACATGACCAAAGGATGTCTAGAGAAAAACTGCCCAGATCCAGCCATATCCTACCACTGATTGTGCCATGGGCATTTCAGCTACACCAGAAAGTTGGGGCAGGGGAGCCCCAGCCATTAACCTGTCCCTGGATGCACATGGATAGGGGTGTTGCCAAGACGCCACTCCTGTGTGTGCACTTCTACAGTAGTAGTAGAAAAGGAACATTGCTTCTGGTTTCCAGCACACATTTATGATTCTTGCTGCCAGTCACCACCACTGACCACACACTATTGTCAGGAGTGGGTGCAAGCCCCATAGAGAAGGTGCTCTGGTTCGCAGCTGTTTCTCCCATGAAGCACCCAAGCCTGAACCACTCTCTGGTCAGAGGAAAAGCATTTCAGTACCCTTAGCACTATTGTTGCAACCAGTCCAGACATACTTACAATAAGAGGAGCTGACATTTACATCACCTGACAGGAGTCACACTCCCACTGTAGCAGTAGTCAAATTATGTGTACCCCACACCTTCTGCTGCCTACACCACATCTACCTAAACTCCTAGAGTGTATCCACTCTGTGTGATCTGCCAAGACAGTATGTCTCTCCACTCCAATATGGTACAAACTCACTAATTACATCCACAGAAGCTATAGGGAGACTACACTACACTGTCCAGCTGGAAATAAAGTCAATACTGCATAAGAAACCAAAACCCCAAGACAGCTTCAGAAGATGACTACTTACTAAATGAACATCACATAAAAGTAGAAAAGATATCTGATGCACCAAATGCACAAATATCAGTGTATCAACAAAAGAAATAAGGAAAAACTATATAATGCACACTAAAAAAGAATATAATTCTCTCCTAACAGATTACAAAAAAATCTCAACAAGATAAAAGGAAATACAGCTAAACAGTTAAATGAAATTAGGAAGACAGTAAAAGATGTGATTGAGAAATTCAGCTAAGAGATTTTTAAAAAAGAAACAAGCAAATCTTGGAAATAAAGAATAAAATAGGTCATTTAGTTGAAAGCCTAAACAATAGTCTAGATCATGAGGAAGAAAGAATATCTAAACTAGAAGGCAGGTCTTTTGAAATATCCCATTCTGTTGAAAAAAAAAAAAAAAGAGACAAGCAAAAATGAACAAATATCTGCATCTTTAGAATACCTGAAGATAAGGAGATAAATATTAAGGATAGAAAACTATTCAATGAAATAATGTAAAACTTTCCTAATCTTTGGAATCACATGGACATTCATATACTGGAGGTTTATAGGACCCCAATAAGACATGACCAGAGAAGATCTTCACTATAATATATCATATTCAAACTGTAAAAATATAGGATGAAGAAAAAAACTTGTAAAACCTATAAGAGAAAAGCACCAAGTAACATTTAAGGACAACTCCAGTAGACTAACAGCAGGTTTCTCAACAGAAACCCCACAGTCCAAGAGGGATTCAAAGGATATATTTCAAGTCCTGAAAGAAATAACTGCCAACCAAGATAACTATACCCAACAAGTCTATTCTTCACAAATGGAGAAATAAAGCCCATCCAAAATAAGTAAAAACTGAGAAAATACATGACCAACAGAACTGCCTTACAAAAGATATTTAAGAGAGTTCTATATCCAAAAGTAAAAAAAGATAATTACCATCATGATAGCATATGAATATATATACTCATGTAGAAGAATAGATATACAAAAGATAAATAAGAATCAAACAATCAATACAGTAAAACATTAAACCATAAAAGTAAATGAGAGGAAGAACAGTATATTCAAAACAAGAATATTAGCAAAATAGGCATAACTTCATAGTTTTTAATAACTTTGAATGTAAATGGATGAAATTTTTCAATTAAAATATACAGGCTGGCTAAGAAATTTTTAAAAACTAACAATATTCTGCCTACAAGAAACTCACATCAGAATAAAAAAATTATACAGACTGAAAGCCAAAGAATTAAAAAGATATTCCAAGCAAATTGAAACCTAATGCAAGCAGGAGTCACTATACTTGTATCTAACAAAACAGACTTTAAAACAAAACCATAAGAAGGTACAAATAAGGTCACTCTATAATAACTAAGGAATCACTCCAACAAGAATCTATAACAATTGTAAATATATATTAACCTGATATTGGAGCACCCAATTTTATAAAATACTATTAGACCTAATGGGATAGAGAGACTCCAATACAATAAAGTTGGTGATTTCAATACCTATTCTTACTCCATTCCCCCAAAATTCAAAGATACAGTTAGATTATAATACAGATCAAATTGATTTAGCAAACATTTATAGAACATTTAACCCAACAGCAGCAAAGCACACATTCTTTTATCAGCAAATGAAACTTTCTTTAGAATTGACCACATATTGAGCCATAAAGCAAGTCTAAACAATTTCAAATCATATCCTCTACCTTTTGTGATAACAATGAAATGAAACTAGAAGTCAACAGTAAAAATACTTTGGATATGATACAAAAACATATGGAGAGAAAGGATTCAAGATGGTGGATTGGAGTAAGACTGCGTTTCTAGTTGCTCCATGGCTCAGGATTCAAGCAGAATACATACTGCTAATAAAAGAAAGAGGGAACTCACTGAAAATAAGTACTGGACAGTCAGAGTCTCTTAGGGTTTATAGCAGCACAATTCACAAGAACAAGACTATGGAACCAACATAGGTTCCATATGGTGGATCATAGGTGTCGATCAACAGATGAAAGAAGAAAATGTGGTATATATACACAATGGAGTTTACTCAGCCATAAAGAAAAATTAAATTATGGCATTTGCAGGGACATAAATGGAATTTAAGAACATTATATTTAGTGACATAAGACAAACCCAGAAATTCAATGGTCATATGTTCTCTCTCATATTTGGAAACTAGAGAGGAAAAGGGAAATAAAGGTGGCAGGGAAGGTTTCATGAAAATTAAAAAGATTAGCAGAGCAGAGGACAGAAACTGGGGGAGAGAGGAGTGGAGAGAAATGGAAAATACTGGGGAATGATATTGACCAAATTATATTGTTATATTGTGTGCATGTACAAATATGTAACAATTATTATGCACCAATTAAGTATAGAAAAATTAACAGCGAGTCACTGAAAAAATCAAGAGGGAAATTTGAAAATTTCTTGAAAGAAATGAAAATGCAAATACAATATACCAAATCTGTGGGATGTGTACAAGCAGTACTAAGAGGGAAATTTATAACAGTGAATGCCTATATTTAAAAATACAAAGATTTTACACCAACGACCTAATGATATATCTCAAAGACTTAGAATAAACTAAACACAAAATTAGTAGAAAAAAACAAATATCAAAGCAAAAATGAAATTGAAACAAAAAATATAAAAGGTCAATGAAACCAACAGTTGTTTTTGGAAAAGATAAAATTGATAAACATTTAGCTAGATTAAAAAAGACTCAAAGAGATGAAACATGAGACATCATAACTCCATACCATAGAAATACAATGGATCATTAGGGATTATTTTGAACAACTAACTACATGCTAGCAAATTGGATAATCTATACAAAATGGACAAACTTTGGGACACATATGACCTACCAAAATTGAACCAAGAGGATATAAATTACCTGAATACACCAACAAGTAATGGAATCAAATCAATAGTAGAATGTCTCCCCCACAAGCATACACAAAAAAACACATGTGAATGGTTTCACTACTGACTTTTACCAAACATTTGAAGAATAACTAATACCAATTATTCTCAAACTATTCCATAGAACTGAAAAAAAGAAGTTATGGTTTAGATGTGAGGGGGTTCCTCAAAAGCTCATATGTGAGATAATGCAAGAAAGTTTAGAGATGAAATTGATTGTTATGAGAGCCTTAACCTAATCAGTGACTTAATCCTGACAGGGATGAACTGGATGATAACTGCAGGCAGACAGGGTTTGGCTGGAAGAGGTGGGTTATTGGGGGGTGTGCCTTTGGGGTTTATATTTTGTGATCTGAGCTTAGTATCTCTGCTTCCTGGTACCATGTCCTGAGCTGTTTTCCTCCACTACTCTTTCACCATGATGTCCTGCCTCACCTAGGGCAAAGAAGCTGTCTGTGGACAAGAACTCTGAAAACATGAGCCCTAAATAAACTTTTCCTCCTCTAAAACTGTTCTTGTTAGGTATTTTGGTCACAGCAGCAAAAAAGCTGATTAAAACTGGAGGGAACCCTTACAAACTCATTCCATGAGGCTAACATTACCCTATTACTAAACCAGACAGGGAGAAAGCACATAAGAAACTAAAGACCAAAATCCCTGATGAATGTGGATGCAAAATTCTCAACAAAATTCTAGCAAATCAAATTTCACAGCCCATCAAATAGATCATTTACCATGAGTAAGTTGATTTCATCCCAGGATGTAAGAATGGTTCTAACATACACAAATCAATAAATGTAATACATTAACAGAATGATGGATAAAAATCATATGATCATCTCAACAGAAGCAGAAAAAGCATTTGATGAAATTCAACATCACTTCATGTTAAAAGCTCTGAACAAATTAGGTATAGAAGGCCTGTATCTTGATGTAATAAAGGCTATATATGATAAACCCACTGCCGAAATCATATGGAGTAAGGAAATCCTGAAACTATTTCCTCTAAGATCAGAAGATAGCAAGGGTGTCTATTGTTACTGGTCCTATTCAGTATAGTGCTAGAAATTTTATCTAGAGCAATTAGGCAAGAGAAATACATTTAGACACACAAATAGGAAGGGAGGAAATCAAATTTTTGGTTTCCAAATGACATGATTCTACACATAGAAAAACCTAAAGATTTTATTAAAAAAAACTATTAGAACTAGTAAATGCAGCAAGCTAGGATAAAAATAGCACAAAACAAGTATGCTGTCAAGTATGTGAAGGAAAAGGAACTCTCATTCACTGTTGGTGGGAATGTAAATTAGCAGCTTTTATGCACACCTATCACAAATTTGATGAAAAGGAAATTGAGAACAATCCCATTCATCATAACTTTAAAAAAATTACCTAGCAAAAGGAAGTGAGGTCTTTCACGATGAAAATTATAAAACACAGAGGAAAGAAAATGAAGACACTGAAAAGTTCAAAGACCTACCATGTTCATAGATTGAAATAATTAATGTTGTTAAAATGTTTATACTAACAAAAGCAACCTACAGATTCAGTGCAATCCCCAAATACCAATGACTTCACAGAATGAGGGAAAACAGTCCTAAAAATCATATAAAAGCATGAACTACCCTAAATAGCCAAAGCAATCTTGAACAAAAAGAACAAAGCTGAATACAGTACAATATCAGACTTCAAGACATACTACAGAGTCATAGTAAGCAAAACAGCATGGTATTGGCATAAAAACAGACACACAGAACAAAGAAACAATAGAGATCCCCCAAATAAACTCATGTATCTACAGGCAGCTGTTTCTCAAAGCAGGCACTGGAGAAAGGACAGCCTTCTCAACAAATGGTACTGGGAAAACTGGATATACACATGGAGAAGATCTCGCTCATCCTGTTTAAAAAAAAAAAAAAAAAGGAAAATGTAAAATGTAACAAATGCCTAAATATAAGACCTGAAACTTTGTAACTACTAGAAGAAAACATCTGGGAAACACTTCAAGATATCAGTACAGGCAATGGTTTTCAGAATACAAATACAAAAATCTAACAAAATCTAAAATCTAACAAAAAATCTAACAGAAGTAAAAATTGACTAATTGGATTACATCAAACTAAAAAGTTCCTACACAACAAAGGAAACAACACAGGAAAGAGACAACCTACAGAATGGGAGAACATGTTTGCTATTTATTCACCTAAAAAGGATTAATGCTCAAAAAATTTAACAAAGTAATCCAATTAAAAAGTAGGCAAATGATCTGAATACACTTCAAGAGCGGAAATATAAATGGCCAACGGATATATGAAAAAATGCTCCAAAATCACTAGTCATCAGGGAAATGCAAACCAAAACTAAGAGTGCCATCTTACTTCAATTAAAAGAGCTACTAAAATAATAAAATAATAAAGCAGAACATAAAAAATGCTGGCAAGTGTGTGAAGGAAAAGGAACTGTCATTCACTGTTGGTGGGAATGTAAATTAGTACAGCCACTAGAGAGAGCAATATGGCAGTTCTTCAAAAAACAAAATAGAATGACCATTATCCAGCTATTCCACTCTTTGATATATATCCAAAATAAATTAAATCAGCATACAAAAGGAATGTCTGCATATCCATATTTATTGCAGCACTATTCAAAATAGTCAAAATATGGAATCAGCCTAGATGCCCATCAACAGATGAATGGATAAAGAAAATATGGCACATATGCACAATGGAGCATTATTCAACCAAAAAGAATGAAATCCTGTCACTTGCAGCAAAATGAATAGAACTGGAGGATATTATGTTAAATAAAATAAGGCAGAAATAGAAGTACAAGTACTGCATGTTCTCTCTCATATGTGGAGACTGAACAAAAGTTGACCTGAAATAAAATAGAGATTACTAAGGACTCAAAGATGTGTGAGGCAGGGGCAAGGGTGGAAGAAGGGTGGTTGGCTATGATGAATGCATACTATATGTGTGTATGGAACTATCAAACTGAATCCTATTAATATATACAATCAATGTATGTTTAAAAATTTTTAAATGTATCTTAAGGATGCATTATTTCATGAAACTTTAATAATCTGATAAGGTCAGTATCATTGGCCCATCCACTGTCTGATGGGGAAACAACTGCAGAAAGGCTACTGACTTGGGAATTACCAGAGGTAGAATTAAATTCTAGTTTTACTGCTTTCCTACAACTGATGATCTTTTAAGTTCTTACATCACAAATTAGGAAAATATTTTTAGACATTTAGAACTATTGGAAGTAGAAATGTGTGAGAACATAAGAAAACAATTAAATTTTGGGATAAGTATTCTAGAGGAATTTTCTTCATCACAGCAAAAATCCCAACAAAATACATACATGCTGAAAACTAAGTATATCGTCTTATGTTCCAAATATTTTCCCCAAACATGCAGATAAATGTGATGCAGTGTGGAGTAGCGTAACAGATTTATACATTCTTAATTTATGCATGATGGTGGCAAAGTTCAAAGAAGTTATGCAGTCCTAAGCACTGTATTTCCATAGTAGTTAAAGCAGAAAAGGAAGGTTTGGAAAGAAAGAACTGCCACAGACAACACTTAAATTCACACACTCTTACATGCATCAAGGAATAACAGGATCACAATCTAGCAATGGGAGAAGGCCAAACTTGGAGAAGTTACTTTGAGACAAAACATGAAGAGAGAGTCACTGAACAGCTAGTAGGTTGCTAATTTTGGTGCTAAGACAAGGAGACCCGTCCAACATTCCAAATAACCAAGTAAAAGGAGGAAAAACACTGATACGTTTGTAAAGTGCCACATGGCATGAGTTAGCTTTTCTTCCACTTCATCCTTAGAATAAGGTTAAAGGAGACTGACAGTTTATAATAAAGTTTAGCAAGTTGAGACCCACTTTCCACTTCCCTACAACACTGGGTTTGGCCATGTGATTTTCTTATACCAATGCAACATTAGTAAACTAGATATGAGTAGAAGCCTAGAATGTCTTGTGGGATTTAGTGACCTGTTGATCTACCATGGAAAAACACATGCCTCCAGATCATGTCTGTACTTTCAATTGAATTTCAGAATAAGACATGAAGCAATTCACATGACCTAAGAGCTACTAGATCAAGATGGAAGACACTCTGACTGGACTCCAAATTGCAGCCTAGAGCCTAGAATCTGGAGCCCAGTTTAGCCCAGTCAACATGCAGCCAAACTCAAGAGCCACAAACATGAGAATAAGTTTTAAGGCATTGAGTTTTGGAACAGATTTTATGTAGTATTATTGCAGAAATACCTAATTAAGAAGAGATTTATTCAGGAAATACACCCTGTTAAGTACTGGAATCTATTAGGAAAGAAAAAAATCTTATTTTCAGTTACTCTTTCTATAGAATTTGTGTGTGTGTGTGTATGTGTGTGTGTGTGCGCACACACATGCTTTGCTTTATTGAATAAGTGTACACATTCAATGATCTACCATTTCATATGTGTTCAAGCAAGTTTGGTTAATTGCTACTCCTAAGAAGTTTTCAGAGTTGGTATATTTTTAAGGCCTTAAAAAAGATAAATATGAGGGAAAGAAAATGAATTTTATAAAGTTTTCAACAAAACCAAAATTATGGGGAGACTTACATGTGCAGAAACATGAAATGGACTTTTCCATTTTCTACTGTTACATACAACTAAAAACTCTGGACATTATCTATTAAGAAATCCTTCATATAAGTAGAGTTCTCCAGAGAAACAGAACCAATAAAATATATGTAAAGAGGGATCAGTAGATTGGCTCACAATGGCCATTTGCACACTGGAGAGCCAGGCAAGGGAGTAGAGTAGCTGTGTCCAAGAATCTGGAAGTCTCAGAACAAGAGAGACCAATGACGCAGCCCCAGGCCAAAGCTGAAGGTTGGAGAGCCCCTACAGGGCTGCTGGTGCAAATCCACAGTCCAAAGGCCAAACAACCTGTAGCCTGATGTTCAATGACAGCAGCTACAAAAAATGCACCTGCTCTGGGAGGAGGGGCTAGATGAGGGAGAGGAAGGGTGTGAGGGTAGGGAGATGGAGCAGAGATGCAGGAGGTGAACTGGTTGGGGAGGGATGGAATGATATGAGAAAAAACACCAACAAAAGCTATTCTCTTTAGCCAAAGGAACAGGGAAGAGGAAGCCTAGAAAAACAATGCTTTTATGCAATAGCCACTCTAGTCCAGCCAAATGGCACAGAAAAACTATAACTCTATGCCTATCCATGTCACCAAAAGTGGAATGGAGATTCTGGGCTTATGCCCTTGCCAGGCTAGGGAAGGTTTCTCAACATTGCCACAGGGGTGGTGACAGAAAAGGTCAAAAAGGGAGCCAGAGGGTTTTTTGTTGTTGTTTTATTTGGTACTGGGGATTGAACACAGAGGCACTTTACTACTGAACTACATTCCCCAGACCTTTTTATTTTTATTTTGAGACAAGACTTCACTAAGTTGCTGAGGCTGACCTTAAACTTGGAATCTACCTGCCTCAGCCTTGAGAGTTACTGGGATTATAGGTATGTACCACCATACTGGCTAGCCAGAATGTTCATCAGGCTTAACAAGGGACCCTCTTACCCTACCGTGTCTGGAGAGAATACATGGGGAACCTACTTTTATGACTGTCCCCAGTAGGATGATGTCAGTGAAGGTCATGCAGGAGCAATAACAAGGCACTCCTATCCCTCCCAGTCAGGAAGGTTTCAGTGGAGACTCAGTGGGGAGCCATGACTCCTACCCTGACCCTCAGGTGTCAATGGAGACCAAGTAGGGAATTAGGGCTTCAAGTGGCATAGGAGGCAGTGTTCCTTTCTCCATCCATTGGAGCAGTGACAAAGGAAGCAAGCTAAACCATAAACTTAAATAAAATCCAAAGTCTCATAATTCCCCAACTGTCCAAGTTTCTATCTTAAATCATTCATCATACCAAGAACTAAGATCTCAAATTGAATGGAAAGTACAATCAATGAAATCCAAGACCAAGATGACAGAAATATTAGAATTTCAACTATCATAAAAATACCTCAATGAGAAATTAAAAACACTCTTGAAAGGAATGGGAAAAATTAGAATTGAGGAAGTGGAAGATATTAAGAAGGACCAAATGAAAATTTTAAAACACAATACACAAAATATTTAAAAATTCAAATTGGAGGAAAAATTATTGCACTTGCTAGAACAATAGAGTTGGGCATGGTGGCACACACTTGTAATTCCAGCAACTCAGGAGGTTAAGGCAGGAAGATTGAAAGTTTGATTCCAGCCTGAGCAAAAAGAAAGACCTAAGACGAAGTAAAAAGAGTGGAGGATGTACTTCAGTGGTAAAACGTCGCTGGGTTCAATCTGCAGTACTGCTGCACCCCTCTCCCCCAGATAACAAAGAAAATACCCAATCTAAATAAACAGAAAAGCTCTGAAAAAAATTAATATAGCTTGCTAGTCCTATAGGACAATAATAATAAATAAATGTTAGCATTCATGTCATCACAGTTCACAAAGGTGAGAGAAAAAGAGTATAGAACTGAAAAAAGTACTTGATGAAATTTCTCAGATATGGGCTGGGGTTGTAGCTTAGTGGTACAGCACCTGCCTAGCATGCACGTGGTGCTGGGTTCAATCCTCAGCACCACATAAAAATAAAAAATAAAGGTATTGTGTCTGTGAACAACTAAAAGAAACTCTCAGATATGGCAAAACATATAACCTACAGACTGAAGAATCTTGATGAAGCTCAAACATCAAGGCCAAGAAATCCACATGAGGACTCATTACAGCAAAATTTCTGAAAAACTAAAGACAAGGGAAAGAAACTCTTAAAACAAGAGAGAAGTGCTGATTTACTTACAGGAGAAACACAACTTGATTGATGTCAGATTTCTTATCAGAAACCTTTGAAGACCAGAAAGAAATGGCAAATAGTTTTCAGGTGCTGAAAGGGGGAGGGAACAACTTTTAACCCAGAATTTTAATATCTACCAAAAATATCTCTCTTCATCAGAAATGAAGAGGAAGTCAAGAAATTCTCAGATGAATAAAAATTAAAAGAATTTATTGCCTAAAATAATCTTCACAGGAAGTTCTCTAAACAAAGGATTTCTCAAAGAAGAAAATTAAGAACATCAGGAGGAAAGAACACAATAAACCACAACGAGGTAAATATCCTAGATTTTCCTCCAAAATCATAATTGACAATTGGAAGGAATAAAATATAACCCTTCCTGATATGGTTATAAATATATGTAGAGGAAATATGTAATAATATTATGAATTGTGGAGAATAAAGGGGACTAAAAGGAGGTAAAGTTTTTGCATTTTACTTAACCTGGCTGTATCAATCAGATTTTCCACAAAGATAAAATCAACAGGATCTTTAAAGAGAAATATGTAACTGGAGATTTATTACGGAAATTGACTCACATAATTATGGTAGCTGAGAAGACCCATGATAGGTTGTCACCAGGCTAAAGACCCCAGGAGGTCAGAAGTGTGGCTCAGTTCAAGTCTGTAGCTTCAGAACCAGGGAAGCTCAAGGTGTAGCTCTCAGTTTGAGGTTGAAAGCCAAGTACCTACTGAGAGGGCCGCTGGAGTAATTCCTGGCATCCAAATGTCAGCAGGTCTGAAGTCCTGATGTCTCAAACGGGACCCAGCACAGTACCAGTTCTCAGGTGAGGGAGATCAGTTTGTCTCCAGTATTTATTCTCTGTAGGCCCCAGCCACTGCGTTGGTGCCCACCACACTGAGGGCAGGTCTTCCTGCCTCCTCCACTCAGTCACACTGCCTTAATCACGTGCTTATGTTCTCTGGACACACCCTCACAGACACATCACAAAATAATGCCTTTCCAAATTCCTAGGTAATCTTTACTTCAATCAATATCTGTCTGACATGTAAAATTAACCATGGCACTAGCATAATGAATTGTTAAATAAAATTATTAGAGGTTGTTGACTTGAACTGGGCACTTAAGCACCAACAGACCAAACCAATATGAAGTTTAATTATAGCAGCTGGGCTTTAATTAACTGCAGTAGACTCTGTATCCACTTAAAAATTATGCTAGTACCAATTAAGTTGTCTCTACGCCTCACTTCTGTTTTCTATAAATGCCATGAGATCACATTATTGGTTGTAGGTCTTAGAACCTGCTCTGCTTGTGGGAACTGCCTGATTCCTGAATTACTTTTGTTTTACTTTGTTTCATTCTGTTCTTCTTTGCTTGAATAAACTTTACTAAATTTAATTAATCTAAGGAATTTAACTTAATTTTTTTTTTTTTTAGTTATAGATGGACACAACATCTTTATTTACTTATTTTTATGTGGTGCTGAGGATTAAAACCACATGCGAGGCAAGCACTCTACCACTGAGCTGTTATAGTCCAGGAATTTTACTTTTAATAGACGATACCATTAGATTTTAATAAGTTACATATATATACCTAGAGTAACCATTAAAAAAGTTATACAAAGAGACATAATGGAAAACACTGTGGAATTCTAAAAGATGTTCAAATTATTGACAGGAAAAAGAAAATGGAAAACAGAGAAAAAATTAGAAAGTAGACTTAAGCCCTAAGATATGAATTGAATGGTAATGCTTTAAATGTCAAGTAAAAGACAATATATTGGCAAAGTGATCTATACCAATTATTAACAAAAGGGTGACAACTGTATGTTGTCAATAAAAAAATCACTTTAAATATGACAATGTTTGATGCTAGGCAGGCTGAAAGTAAGAGGAGGAAGCATGTAAACATTAAATGAAATGAAATAGGACTAACTATATTAACAGCAAAGTAGATTTCAGAGCAAAAAGGAAAAAAAAAAAAAAATACCAGAAAGGCATGAACACTATATACAGACAAAAGTGTTAGTTCACCAAGAAGACATAGTAATCCTAAATGTGCATGAATCATACAACAGAATTGTCAAGCATGTGAAACACAAACTGATAGAACTGAAGGAGATACAGAAAATCTACAATCCTAGTCTAACTCTTCAACACTCCTCTTTCAATAACTGATAGAGCAACTAGACAGACAACAGCTGGAAGAGCAGACAACAGCTGGAAGAGCTCAGTAACACCACCAATCAACAGATCTAACTGATGCTTATAGAACACGCTACTGGATAAATGGCAGAATAAACATTCTTTCCAAGGTTCCTTTGATATATACTAAGATATATCCAAGGTCATAAAACAAACCTCAAAAAGTCTTTAAAATTGAAATCATATAGACTGTTTTTAAACCACAACATTATCAAATTAGAAATCAGTAATAGACAGGTGGGAGCTAAATAAGTTGATATCAGAAGTTGAGATTAGAAGAGTGGATACCAGAGGCTGGAAAGTCAGCGGGTAGAGAGAATAGTGTACAAAAATACACTAGTTAGGAGGAGTAAGTTCTAGTGCTCTATAGCACAAAATAGGGTTGCTATGGTTAACAACAATTTATTGTGTATTTCTAAAACCTAGAAGAAAGGATTTTGAATGTTCTTGATACAAATAAATGATAAATATTTGAGGTGATAGATATGCCAATTATCCTGATTTGATCATTACACCATGTATACATGTCTCAAAACATCACTCAGTATCCCATTTATATATATATATATATAAATATAATATATATAAATATATAATATTTATATATATTTATATATTATATATTATATATAAATAATATATAATATTTATATAATATTTATATAATATATATAAATATAATATATAATATATATATATACAATTTTATACTAAAAAGATTTTTGAAAGAGATCAATAACTAAAAGATAACAGGAAAATCTCAAACATTCAGACACTAAACACACCACTAAATAATCCATGAATCAAAGAATAAGTCTTAAGTTATTATGGTTTGGATATGAGGTGTCCCCCAAAAGCTCACATGTGAGACAGTGCAAGAAGGTTCAGAGGAGAAATGATTGGGTTGTGAGAGTTTTAATCCAATCAGTGATTTAATTCTCTGATAGGGATTAACTGAGTGGTAACTGAAGTGAAAGGGTGTGGTTGGAGGAGGTGGGAATCTGAGCATGACTTTGGGTATATATTGTATCTCTCTCTGCTTCCTGATCTCATGTGATCTGTTTCCCTCTGCCACACACTCTGCCATGTTGTTCAGACTCACCCCAAGCCCTAAGGAATGGAGCCAGCCTTTTATGGACAAGACCTCTGAAACCGTCAGCCCTCAAATAAATTCTTCCTCCTTTATAATTGTGCTGGTGGGATCCTTTAGACATAGCAGTGAAATAGCTGGCTAAAAGACAAGGGAAATGAAAAATTACACTGTTCTGAAGAAAACATGCTGTATGAAAAGTTATAGGAGCCAGCTAAAGGAATGCTGAGAGGGTATTTACCACAAATTCTTCATGGTAAATGCATTCATTAGAAAAGAGGACAAATCTCAAGTCAATAATCTAAGTTCCTATCTAAAAAACCTAGAAAGAGAAAGAGTTAGATAAACACAAGCAAGGAAAGTAAAAGAAATAATAAAGAAAAAACTCAATAAAATTGAAAACAAGAAGATGATGGGGAAAATCAATGAAAAAATCTATTTTTGAAAATATCAGTGTCATGGGGATACCTCTGTCCAGACTTGCTATGGTTTGGATGTGAAGTGTCTCCCAAAAGCTCATGTGTGAGACAGTGCAAGAAGATTTGGAGGAGAACTGATGGGGTTCTGAGAGACTTAACCCAATCAGTGAATTAATCCCCTGATGGAATTAACTGAGTGGTAACTTGAAGGCAGGTGGGGTGTGGCTGGAGGAGGTGGGAATTAGGACGTGCCTTTGGGGTATATATTCGTGTGCAACAAGCAGTAATTTCTCTCTGCTTTCTGATCATCATGTGAGCTGTTTCCCTCCACCACAGTCTTCTGCCATGATGTTCTGCCTTACATCAAGTCTCCAGGAATGAAGCCCACTGTCAATGGACCCAGACCTTTAAAACTGTGAGCCCTCAAATAAACTTTTCCTCCTCTAAAATTGTTCTGGTCAGATCTTTTACTCACAGTAGCAAAAAAGCTGACTAAAACAAGACTAATCAAGAAAAAAGACACAAATCACCAACATCAGGAACAAAATGGGGAATGTCACTACAGACTCTACAAACTTCAAAATGATAGTCAGGGACCATGCATGATAAACAATTCTGTAGCTATAGATTTGACAACTTAAATTCATCAATTCCTGAAGACATACAGATTACCACAACTCATCCAACAAGAGATGTCAAAAGTGTCCCATAACCATTATGACAATTAAATTCATAACTTAAAAATATACCAAAAAAAAAAAAAAAAGGAATCTCCAAGTCCTTAAAGTTTCCCTGATGAATTCTACCAAAATTTTAAAGAAAACAAACATCAATTTGACATAATCTCTCCCAGAAAACAGAAGAAAACACTGCCAATTCAATTTATGAAACTAGTATTATCCTGGTACCAATCATAGGCAAGTTAGTACTGCCTTTTGTTCCTCATGAGTGTAGGAACAAAAACCCTAACAAACTAACAGCAAGTAGAACTCTGCAGTACATAAAAAGAATCATGCACCTTGGTGAAATGAGTTTATTCCAGGAATGCCCAAGTGGTTTAGTATTTGAGAATTGATTAACACATAATGCACTACATTAGCAGGCTAAGGAAGGTATACTCATGATTATATCAATATCCAAACAATATACATTCATGATGGTAACTTCATAAAGAGTATTTACAAAATCTAAAATTTTCTTTTATGGTAAATGAATGTTTTCCCCCTAAGATCAATACCTAAGTAAAGAAGTTCATTTCATCACTCTTTCTAAACACAGTGCTAGAAATTCTAACCACTGCACTCAAGGCTAGAAATGGAAATAAATATACAGAATGTACAAGCTGGAAAGGTAGAAATAAAACTATTTCTGTTTGCAGATGGTGTGACTGTTTAGATACAGATTTCAAGGAATCTCTCCCTCTCACACAGACACACACAAAACAGGACTAATAAGAATTCATCAGTGGGGCCAAGATGGCGGACTAGAGGGCGGCTGCGTTTCGCGCTGCTCCAGGACGCAGGATTCGAGAGAGGAGATAGTGAGAGATTTGGGACCAACTCAAAGCTGCCGGGTGAGTCTCTCCTGTTGGGGAGGCGTCCCGGATGGGGCGGTAGCCCCGGAACGCAGGGAATTTGTGAGGTGGAGTTGCTCGGTGAGACGCCCCTCCCCCCACTGGAGCGGTAAACACGGACGACTGGGATCATCGTGGAGGAGGCGGCTCAGCATAGCGCTTGGACTCGAGCAGCCGCTGGGGCTCCGGTCGGCTGCCTGGGGAGGAGCTGCGTGGTGAGCTGTTTGGACCCAGAGTGACCGCTTCCGAACACCGGGGGGTTGCCCGGAGGAGGAGGAGAGGCCCGGCGGGTCGCTTGGGTCTAGGAGTGACTGCATCAGAGCCACGGGCGGTTGCCAGGGGAGGAGCTGCGTGGTGAGCTGTTTGAACTCAGAGTGGGCGCTCCTGAGCGCCGGGGGACTGCCCGGAGGAGGAGGAGGAGCACGGCGGGACGCTTGGTCTGGGAATGACTGCATCAGAACCACAGGCGGTTGCCAGAGGAGGAGTTGTGTGGTGAACTGTTTGAACTCAGAGTTAGCGCTCCTGAGTGCCGGGAGGTTGCCCGGAGGAGGAGGAGGAGCGTGGCTTGTTGTTTGACCTGGGAGTGACTGCATCAGAGCTGCGGGCGGTTGCCGAAGGGGGAGCTGCGTGACGAGCTGTTTGAACTCGGAGCAGCTGCTCCAGAACACTGGTGGCCTGCCTGGAGGAGGAGAGCGGTGGGACGCTTAGTCTGTGAGTGACTGCATCAGAACCACAGGCGGTTGCCAGAGGAGGAGGCGAGTGGTGAGCTGATTGGACTAAAAGCAACCGCTCCGGAACACCGGTGGCCTGCCTGGAGAAGGAGCGTGGTGAGTCACCTGGTCTCGGAGCCACCGCTCCTGAACACCCGGGCGGCTACCCCAAGGAGGAGGAACAGGGCGGGTCACTTGGACTTGGAGTGACTGCCTAGGGCTACAGGTGGTTGGTGGGAGGAGGAGACCCAAAGTGAGTTGTTTGGACTCCTAGTGACTGCGTCGGAAACCGGGCGGCTGTCCGGAGGAGGAGGTGTGTGGCGGGTCTCTGTGTCTCGGAGCTATTGTACGGGGCTCCAGGTGGTGGCTCAGGGGAGGGGCTGCATAGCCAGGCGATTGGTGCAGAGCAGGGTCCCAGGAGCTAGGTGGCTGCTTGCTGGAAGAGCCGCACAGAGACACGCCTAGGGGCGGAGCGAAGTTTCCAGGGCGGCGGACAGACTCTCTGGGAGAGGCAGCCTAAGGAGACTCGCCTGCGAAGGGTGAGGCTCCCAGGCCCAGGACGTAGGTCCGGGCCCCTGGGATCGTTGCAGAAGAAGACAGCCCAGCCCAGGGGGTAGTTGTAGATTGAGGGGAACCTCTAGGAGGGCAACTGACTAGCGAGACGTCCACACCGAGTGACTCTTCCCGGCCAGGGGAGGTTTTCCCACAGGGACAGTAAAGCCAGAGACATAGGCACAAACAGGCCTTGCCTCAGCCCGCAGCCTACTTCCCCGTTGGATGACCATTGGTCAACAAGTGGAGACACCTCTGCCCACTAGCAGGGAATATACGCCACCTGAGGGTCACCACCCTAGAGAGGCAGCTTCTTCGTGGAGCTCTGCATTATCAACCTCCTCCAAGACTTCAGGCTACTGAAGGATAAGAGGGGATATACTAACAATCTTCAGGGACATTATAAGTTGATAGAGGAAATCTGCAATATCTTAATGACCCACTGATCCCTGAACAATATGAGAAAACAAGGGAAGAAAATGCCCCAAACAAATCTAGATGTTACATCAATAAAATCCAACGACAGCATGCCAGAAGAAATGACAGAAAGGGAGTTCAGAATGTACATAATTAAAATGATTAGGGAAGCAAACGATGAGATGAAAGAGCAAATGCAGGCATTGAACGATCGCACCAATCGACAGTTAACAGAGCAAATTCAGGAAGCAAAAGATCATTTCAATAAAGAGTTAGAGATATTGAAAAAAAACCAAACAGAAATCCTTGAAATGAAGGAAACAATAAACCAAATTAAGAACTCCATAGAAAGCACAACCAATAGGATAGAACAGCTGGAAGACAGAACTTCAGATATTGAAGACAAAATATTTAACCTCGAAAACAAAGTTGAACAAACAGAGAAGATGGTGAGAAATCATGAACAGAATCTCCAAGAACTATGGGATATCATGAAAAGGCCAAATTTGAGAATTATTGGGATTGAGGAAGGCTTAGAGAAACAAACCAAAGGAATGAACAATCTATTTGAAGAAATAATATCAGAAAATTTCCCAAATCTGAAGAATGAAATGGAAAATCAAGTCCAAGAGGCTTATAGGACTCCAAATACACAAAATTACAACAGACCCACACCAAGGCACATTATAATGAAAATACCTAACATACAAAATAAAGACAGAATTTTAAAGGCTGTGAGAGAAAAGAACCAAATTACATTCAGGGGGAAGCCAATACGGATATCAGCAGATTTTTCAATCCAGACCTTAAAAGCTAGAAGGGCCTGGAACAACATTTTTCAAGCTCTGAAAGAAAATGGATGCCAACCAAGAATCTTATACCCAGCAAAACTTACCTTCAAATTTGACGATGAAATAAGATCATTCCATGATAAACAAAAGCTAAAAGAATTTACAAAAAGAAAGCCAGCATTACAGAACATTCTCAGCAAAATATTCCATGAGGAAGAGATAAAAAACAAAGAAGCAAATCAGCAAAGGGAGGAATTATCCTAAAGGAACTGTCAAATAAAGGAGGAACCAAGATGTGTCAAAAATTTTAAATATGAACCAAATGACTGGGAATACAAATCATATCTCAATAATAACCCTGAATGTTAATGGCCTGAATTCATCAATCAAAAGACATAGACTGGCAGATTGGATTAAAAAGAAAGATCCAACAATATGTTGCCTGCAAGAGACTCACCTCATAGAAAGAGATACCCATAGACTAAAAGTGAAAGGATGGGGAAAAACATACCATGCACATGGGCTCAGCAAAAAAGCTGGAGTATCCATCCTCATTTCAGATAAAGTGGACTTCAAGCCAATGTTAGTTAGAAGGGATAAAGAAGGACATTTCATACTGCTTAAGGGAACCATAAATCAGCAAGATATAACAATCATAAACATCTATGCCCCAAACAGTGGCTCATCCATATATGTTAAACAAATCCTTCTCAATTTTAGAAACCAAATAGACCATAACACAATAATACTAGGTGATTTTAACACGCCTCTTTCACCACTGGACAGATCTTCCAAACAAAAATTGAACAAAGAAACCATAGATCTCAATAACACAATCAATAATTTAGACTTAACAGACATTTATAGAATATACCATCCAACCAAGAGCGAATACACTTTCTTCTCAGCAGCACATGGATCCTTCTCTAAAATAGACCATATATTATGCCACAAAGCCAATGTCAGCAAATACAAGAAGATAGAGACACTACCTTGTATTCTATCAGATCATAATGGATTGAAGTTACAAATTAATGAAAGAGTAAAAAACAGAAACTACTCCAACACCTGGAGATTAAACAATATGCTACTATATGATGAATGGATAACAGAAGATATTAGGAAGGAAATTAAAAAATTCTTAGAGGTAAACGAGAACAAAGAAACAACATATCAAAATCTCTGGGACACTATGAAAGCGGTACTTAGAGGAAGATTTATTTCATGGAGCGCATTTAATAAAAGAAGTAAAACTCAAAAAATAAATGACCTAACACTACAGCTCAAAGCCCTAGAAAAAGAAGAACAGACCAACACCAAAAGTAGTAGAAGACAGGAAATAGTTAAACTGAGAGCTGAAATCAACGAAATTGAAACGAAAGAAACAATACAAAAAATTGACAAAATAAATAGTTGGTTCTTCGAAAAAATAAACAAAATTGATAAACCTTTAGCCACACTAACAAAGAGAAGACGAGAGAAAAACCAAATCACTAAAATTCGGAATGAACAAGGAAATATCACAACAGACACGACCGAAATACAGAACATAATTAGAAGCTATTTTGAAAATCTATACTCCAACAAAATAGAAAATTTCGAAGACATCAACAGGTTTCTAGAGACATATGAATTGCCTAAACTGAACGAGGAGGACATACACAATTTAAATAGACCAATTTCAAGTAATGAAATAGAAGAAGTCATCAAAAGCCTTCCAACAAAGAAAAGTCCAGGACCAGATGGGTTCTCAGCCGAGTTCTACAAAACTTTTAAAGAAGAACTCATTCCAATACTTCTCAAAGTATTCCAGAAAATAGAAGAGGAGGGAACTCTCCCAAACTCATTCTATGAAGCCAATATTACCCTGATTCCTAAACCAGACAGAGACACATCGAGGAAAGAAAATTTCAGACCAATATCCTTAATGAACATCGACGCAAAAATTCTCAACAAAATTTTAGCAAATCGCATACAAAAACATATTAAAAAGATAGTGCACCATGATCAAGTGGGTTTCATCCCAGGGATGCAAGGTTGGTTCAACATCAGGAAATCAATAAATGTCATTCACCATATCAATAGACTTAAAGTCAAGAATCACATGATTATTTCGATAGATGCAGAAAAAGCATTTGATAAAATACAGCACCCCTTCATGCTCAAAACACTAGAAAAAATAGGGATAGTGGGAACATTCCTTAACATTGTAAAGGCCATCTATGCTAAACCCATGGCTAATATCATTCTTAATGGTGAAAAACTGAAAGCATTCCCTCTAAAAACTGGAACAAGGCAGGGATGCCCTCTTTCACCACTTCTATTCAATATCGTCCTTGAAACTCTAGCCAGAGCAATTAGACAGACCAAAGAAATTAAAGGGATACGAATAGGAAAAGAAGAACTCAAACTATCCCTATTTGCTGATGATATGATTGTATACTTAGAGGAACCAGGAAATTCCACCAGAAAACTTTTAGATCTCATAAGTGAATTCAGTAAAGTAGCGGGATATAAGATCAATGCACATAAATCGAAGGCATTTTTATATATAAGCGATGAATCTTCAGAAAGAGAAATTAGGAAAACTACCCCATTCACAATAGCTTCGAAAAAAATAAAGTATTTGGGAATCAATCTCACAAAAGAGGTGAAAGACCTCTACAATGAGAACTACAGAACACTAAAGAAAGAAATTCAAGAAAACCTTAGAAGATGGAAAGATCTCCCATGTTCTTGGATAGGAAGAATTAATATTGTCAAAATGGCCATACTACCAAAAGTGCTATACAGATTCAATGCAATTCCAATTAAAATCCCAATGATGTACCTTACAGAAATAGAGCAAGCAATTATGAAATTCATCTGGAAGAATAAAAAACCCAGAATAGCTAAAGCAATCCTTGGCAGAAAGAGTGAAGCAGGGGGTATCGCAATACCAGATCTTCAACTATACTACAAAGCAATAGTAACAAAAACGGCATGGTATTGGTACCAAAATAGAAAGGTGGATCAATGGTACAGAATAGAGGACACGGACACAAACCCAAATAAATACAATTTTCTCATACTAGACAAAGGGGCCAAAAATATGCAATGGAGAAAAGATAGCCTCTTCAACAAATGGTGCTGGGAGAATTGGAAATCCATATGCAACAGAATGAAACTAAACCCATATCTCTCACCATGCACAAAACTAAACTCAAAATGGATTAAGGATCTCGGAATCAGACCAGAGACCTTGCATCTTATAGAAGAAAAAGTAGGTCCAAATCTTCAACATGTCGGCTTAGGACCAGACTTCCTCAACAGGACTCCCATAGCACAAGAAATAAAAGCAAGAATTAATAACTGGGATAGATTCAAACTAAAAAGCTTTCTCTCAGCAAAGGAAACTATCAGCAATGCGAAGAAAGAGCCTACAGAGTGGGAGAAAATCTTTGCCAATCATACTTCAGATAGAGCGCTAATCTCCAGAATCTATAAAGAACTCAAAAAACTCTACACCAAGAATGTAAACAATCCAATTGACAAATGGGCTAAGGAAATGAATAGACACTTCACAGAAGAAGATGTACAAGCAATCAACAAACATATGGAAAAATGTTCAACATCTCTAGTAATAAGAGAAATGCAAATCAAAACCACCCTAAGATTCCATCTCACCCCAATTAGAATGGCAATTATCAAGAATACAACCAACAACAGGTGTTGGCGAGGATGTGGGGAGAAAGGTACACTCTTACATTGCTGGTGGGGCTGCAAATTAGTGCAGCCACTCTGGAAAGCAGTGTGGAGATTCCTTAGAAAACTTGGAATGGAAACACCATTTGACCCAGCTATCCCACTCCTTGGCCTATACCCAAAGGACTTAAAATCAGCATATTACAGAGATACAGCCACATCAATGTTCATAGCTGCTCAGTTCACAATAGCCAGATTGTGGAACCAACCTAGATGTCCTTCAATTGATGAATGGATAAAGAAAATGTGGTATATATATACAATGGAATATTACTCAGCCATAAAGAATGATAAAATTATGGCATTTGCAGGCAAATGGATGAAACTGGAGAATATCATGCTAAGTGAGATAAGCCAATCTCAAAAAACCAAAGGAAGAATGATATCGCTAATAAGTGGATGATGACACATAATGGGGGTGGGAAGGGTTAGTGTTGGGGTTGGAGTTGGGTTTAGGGAGGGGGGCAGGAATGGAGGAAGGAAGGACTGTATAGATGGAGGGGAAGGGTGGGAGGGGAGGGGGGGAAGGGAAAAAATGGCAGAATGAATCAAACAACATTACCCTATGTAAATTTATGATTACACAAATGGTATGCCTTTACGCCATGTACAAATAGAAAAACAACATGTATCCCATTTGTTTACAATAAAAAGAAAAAAAAAAAAAAAAAAAAAAGAATTCATCAGTGACAGAGCACACAAAATTAATATTTTAAAATCACTTGTATTTTTATATAGTAGTAATAAGTATGCAAATAGCAAGAATAAAATGTAATGCCATTTACAATCACACAAAAAATTAAGTACTTGAGCATAAGTCTAACAAAATAGGTACTGCACTTGTATACTGGAAACTATAAAATGCTATGAAAGAAATCAACAAAACTCTAAGTTAATGGAAACACATGTGTTCATGAATGAGAGGACAAATCATAGAAAATATATCAATTTATTCATATATATACATGCGTATACATATATGTATATATATACATATATGTACATATGTTTAACAATTCTTATAAAAATCCCAGCAAGATTTCTATAGATAGATACAAGATTATTCTAAAATTCATACCAAAAGGCAAAGACTTAGAATAACTAAAACAAAACAAGCAAGTGTGAAGTCAGTGTACCTTACTTTAAGATTTATTAATCAATTGAAGAGACTTGAGAATGAAGAAATAGACCTATGTAAATATGCCCAATTGATCTTTAACAAAGATGCAAAAGCAATTCAATGGAGAAAATATAGTGTTTTTAAGAAATGGTGTAATTGGACCATTTGAGCATTCCAGTTTTATAAGTGGAGAGCTGTAGGCAAAAAAAAGAAAAAGAAAATTTAAAAGAAAAAGAAGAAATCCTTAATCTAATTTGCATACCTTATAAAAATATAAAAATTAAATCAGGGACTGGGGACTGTGATGGGCTGACAGATCTGACTCCATGAGAATGTTATAGGCCAGACTCTAAGGGAAATGACTAAACAGACTCCATTTTGCTCTGAGATTCCATGTTATGTAGGAAATAAGCGTCTCCCATGGGAACACCCCACCTCTGTACCCATCATCAGTTACTTAGTGTGACATGTTTAGCAATACAGAATGACAATTCCTATGTAAAGAAAAATTGTTCTCTTTTGATTCCTATTGTTCCTAAACAATGTACCATGTAAACAGTTATTGTGTGGATGTTAGTAACCATTCTTTAGTTTGTATCTAGGTAAGGGTCTTTTTGACCCACTTTCCCCTCTGTTGATGATCTCATGATGTTAGTTTGTAATTTCAAATCATAGCAACAGACACTTATGATTGATGTGATTTTTGGTATAAGAACCCCCACAACCCTATGGTTGGGGCTGTTCTCCCAATAGCCATTTTTTGGGGCATTGTGTGAGACAGTCAGCCGGCCAGCTTAATAAAGACTCTCAAATTTGGACTTCTCAGTGGTGATCTGTCTGTTCTTAAGTTGTGCCCCATAACAGGGACATAGTTCAGTGATAGAGCACTTGCCTAGCATGTGTGAGGCCCTGTGTTTGATCCCTAGAAAACACACAAACACACACATACATATACACAAAGTCAAATTCAAAATAGATAAAATATGTTAATGTATAACAATAAATCATAAATTTTTTGAAAAAATAGGTTATATCATAAGGGTATTGGTATAGGAAAATATTTCATATATTTGACACCAAAAGCACAAATAATTAAAGGGTGAATTGACAATTGGTCTTCATGAAAATTTTTAAATTTTGCTGTGTGAGAGACACTATTAAGAGAAAAAAAACCACTCTACACATGGGGAAATATTTACAAACTACGGAATCAACAAAGAATCAGTGTCTAGAATAGATACAAAATTCTCTTAGTAGGAAAAAACAATCCAATTAAAAAATAGGCAAAATACAGAATGGGAAGAAATTTTGACCAGTTTCTCCTCTGATAGGGGATTAATATCCAAAATATAGAAAGAACTCAAAAAACTTAGCAAACAAACAAACAAACAAAAAATCAAAATAATCCTATCAATAAATGGACAAAAGAACTAAACAGAAACTTCTCAAGAGAAGAAGCACAAAAGGCCAATAAATATATGAAAAACATCAACATCTCTATCAATCAGAAAAAATGCTAATCAAAACTACACTAAGATTCTATCTCACTCCAGTCAGAATGGCAATGATGAAGAATACAAACAACAATAAATGCTGGTGAGGTTGTAGGGGGAGGTGGGATGGTACCCTTGTACGTTGTTGGCAGGACTGCAGACTACTGCACCCACTCTGGAAAGCAGTCTGGAGAGTTCTCAAAAAACTAGGGATGGAGCCATGATATTACACCATTATTCCACTCCTTCCCCCAAAATCTAAAATAGCATACCACGGCAATACAGCCACTTCAACGTTTATAGCAGCACAATTCACAATAGTTAAATTATGGAATCAATCCAGATGTCTGTCAATAGATGAATGAATAGATTAAGAAACTGTGGTACACACACACACACACACAATGGAGTTCTACTCAGCCATTAAAAAGAATGAAATTATGGCATTTACTGATAAATGGATGGAAATGGAGAATATTATGCTATGTGAAATTAGCCAGACACAGAAACTCAAAGTTCAAATATTTTCTCTCATATGCACAAGCTAGAGTGAAATAAAGGAAAGGGGGAGGGAAGGATAAGATTACATGAAGAACCAATCAAACACAAATTAATAGTTGAGCAAAAGGAAGTCTGGTAGAGTAGAGGATGGAGAAGGACATGAGGAGGGAGGACAGGAGGGAAAAGGGGGAATCATGCATATATCTACTTCCATGCATATATGTTTATCGAGATGAACCCAACTACTGTGTATAACCATAAAGGTCCAATAGAAAAGAGATTCAAAAATAAAATAGGCAAAAGACACGAAAAGACATTTCACTAAAGTAGATATTTAGATTGCAAATTAGCACATGAAAAATTTACAAACTTTTTAGCCCTCAAGAAAATGCACTTTCAAACCAAATAAGATATGACACAGAATGAACATTAAAAAAAAAATAGGGACAAAACCAAATGCTGACAAAGATGTGGAGCAACTACAACACATACATATTTTTCATGAGAATGTGAAGTGGTATCACAGCCCTGGAAAACAGATGGGTATTTTCTTTAAAAGGCAAACAAACAAACAAACTAGTGCTGGAAACATAGCTCACTGACAGACTGAGGTGCTCCAGGTTCAAGCACCAGAACTGCATGGTGGAAGGAAGTACCTATAATCCAGATTGATCTCCTGAGCATTTATCCCAGAAAAATTAAAATTCACACGCATGCAAAACTGTACATGAACAGTTATAGAAGCTTTATTCCTAATAGCCAAACACTGAAAACAACCCAGATGTCTTTCAGTAGCTCAGTGGTTAAGTAAACAGTGGTACATTGTCACCATGAAAAACCACTTGGCAGAAAAAAATGAGTGAAGTATTAATACACTCAGTCTGGAAGAATCTCTGGAGAGTTATGCCAAGTGTTACAAACCAATACCTAAACCTACCACACTATATGATTCCATTTATGTTCTTGCAATGAGAAAATCACAAATTAATGGTAGTTCAGGGTAGAGACAGAATGGGAATGGATGAGAAATGAGTGTGACTATAGAGGGTAACGGGAAGATCCTTGTCTCCATGGAATTGTTCTGTATTGGGGGTCAATATCTTGTTTGTAATATTCTAATATACTTTGGAATAGGCTTCCATTGAGGGTCCAGGATATTAAAGGTCTCTATATTATTTCTTCCCTATATTCTTTCTATGACTGCATGTGAAATTATATTCATCACAAAAGAAATAGTTTATTTTTAAATCTATGAACTTATTTGGTTAGCTATTTTTGGTCATATTTGAAACTTATATTTCAGAGCCTCAAATAGCATCTGTTTATTTCCCCTGCAAGAAAGAGCAAGAGGGAGAGGAAGGGAGAAAGAGAGAGGGAGAAGGACAGGAGACAGAGAGAGAGAGAGATCATTTAATTAATATTTTGTACCAACTATGTGCCAAACATTGCATTATGCACTGAGAAATCAATGGTAACAGCATCGAAGTCTCTACCTGTATATAGACATACACACACACTCACAAACACAAACTTTATTCATATATATTCATTTAAAATGTGTCATTCATTTTAATCACGATCTCTCATTTCCTCAAAAAATCAGTGTCAATATAGAATTAAGTTGCAGCATTAATTTTTTTCAAACAACCTATCGGCAAGTGATGTTTCAAAAGTTGAGGGCAAAATCAATGACCTTGAGAACAGATAAATATTAGAACTTCAACTTTCTAAGGGGACTAAAAAGTCATTACAAAGAGTATTAGCATGCCTAGCCTTTTAGCTGCCACATTGGTCACTGGATATGATAGTTGACATGATAGGATTCTAGAATCATTTTTTGCTTAGGACCATTAGGTACTACACTGCTGGGAATTTTGTGCAAAAGACCCAGAAAGATAGATGAAATCAAGACAAATGAATAATAAAATTAATAAAACATACACTCTACCCACTCTGAGTCTGTTATTTAATCTTTAAATTGCTACTGTATTTTATAAAACACAAGTATGAACAAGAATGTTAATTTACAGAAACATTTTAAATTATAAACAAGAAGTTAAAAACCTCACATTTTCTTACTTAATCAATTAAATATCTTTGGGGAAAATATAGTAAATTACTCTTGTTAAATGTGTGGGAGATAATATATATATATATATATCTGGCAAAAACAACACAGCAAAAATCCTACCATCAAAAAAAGAAAGAATGGAGGAACACAAGCAAAAATTATAGATGAATAATTCATTCTGAGACAATACATAAATTCTGGAAACACAGGAAAATTGTCTACATTAACATCTCTGAGAAAGCACGTACCTTGATATGGAAAAAGATTTCAGGAGCTAAATAAACGTAAAGAAATTAAGGATGAAGACACCTCCATTCGAAAATCGAATCATAATAAGTAAATTGAACTAAAAATAATAACAAAAAAGAACAAAATAAATAACTAAAAACTTCACTGATATTCTAGAAGAAGACTTGAGAGGGTTCTAGGTGCTGCTGGTGATGTGGAATGGGTAGAAAACAAGAGGAAAGTCTGTGGAGAAAAGTTGGTGTAAACAGAAAACAGTGATAGACCCTGGGACAGTTGAAGATGAAGAACCACAGGTTTCCTCATGTTTATGCAGCCACCAGATCCCTGTTTTCTACCCAGGTCTAGTCCAAAACCACTCCATTGCCCTACAAGACCTCATTATGTCTTTCTCAGCTTTTCTTTTCTTTTTTTCTTTTCTTTTTTTTTTTTTTGCTTTGTTTTGTTTTGCATATGGTATTGTAGCTCTATATACATTATTATTGCAAATAATTGAAATTTTATACTAGTGGTGTTTTAAGAATATTTTTTAGTTGGATCTTTTATTTTATTCACTTATTTATATGTGATGCTCAGGATCAAACCCAGGGCCTCACACATGTCAGGCAAGTGCCCTACCACTGAGTCACAACTCCGGCCCCTATACTAGCAGCATTTAATAATTTTAATGATACATTTTGTAGAATTTTTTTAAAAATCAAGGATTTATTTTGTTTAGTTTTAATTTGGGGTTATCTTCTAATCAATTTAGAGATCTTAATTTATGTTTTGGCAGTATGATTCTTATTAGTGCATTATAGTTATATATAATATTGGGGTTCATTTTGGCATAATCCTACAGGTATGTAATATAATGTGCTCCAATTCGGTCCCCAGTCTTTTTCCTCCCTTCCTCCTCCTTCCCCCTTTTCCCATTGATTACTGTACCATAATTCCATTCATAGTTTTTAAATTAGTGCTGTCTCACTCTCTCTCTCTTTCTCTAGACACACACACACACACACACACACACACATTACACACACACAAATTCACTGTGGTATGTTCATATATATATTTAGCATAGTTTCAATTTTGTTTCATCTTCCCTCCTTTTCTGGTCCCTCCTCTTCAATCTCCTTCCTCCTCACTGATCTTTCTTCTGTTTCAATGGGTTTCCTCTTCCTTTCTTTTTCTTTTAGACACAAGTGAAAACATTTGACCCTTGACTTTAACTTAGATTGATGTTTTCCAGTTCCATCATTTTCCCAGCAAATACCATAATTTCATTATATTTTATGACTGAGCAATACTCCATTGTGAGTGTGTGTGATATTTTCTTTCTTCATTCATCTGTTGATGGGCACCTGTGCTGGTTTCATAACTTGGCTGCTGTGAATTGCACTGCTATAAACATTGATGTGCCTGTATCACTACAGTACTCTGATTTTAGTTTTTTGGATAAATACCAAGGAGTAGAATAGCTGAGTCATATGGTGGTTCCATTCCTAGTTTTTTTGAGGAAATACTACATTCCACAGTAGTTGTATCCATTTGCAGTCCCATCAAAAATGTATAAGTGTGCCTTTTGGCCCACATTCTCATCAACATTTATTATTTGTATTCTTGGTAACTGCCATTCTGACTGGAAAGGGGAAATCTCCAGGTGGCTTTGATTTGCACTTCCCTGATTGCTAGAGATGTTAAACATTTTCTTCATACCTTTGTTTGGCCATTTGTACTTCTTTTTTGAAAAGTTTCTGTTCAATTATTTTTCCTATTATTAATTGGGTTATTTGTTTTGTTCTGGTGTTTTTTGAGTTCTTTATATATTCTGGATATTAATCCTCTGTTGGAGGAATAACTGACAAATGTTTTCTCCCATTCTGTATGCCCTATCTTCATGTTCTTGTTTCCTTTTCTGTGCAAAAATTTTTTAATTAAATGTCATCCCACTTACTGATTCTTGGCTTTATTTCATCTTGTACTTTAGGAACAAGAAATTGGTGACTGTGCCAATATGTTGAAATGTTTAGCATGTGTTTCTGTCCAGCAGTTGCAAAGTTTCTTGTCTGATTCCTAGATCTTTGATCTACTTGGAATTGATTTTGTGTAGTATGAGACATAGGAATCTAGTTTCATTTTTCTACACATGGATATCTAGTTTTCCCTGCACCATGTGTCTAAAAGGCTGTTTTTTCTCCAAGGTATTTTTTACAACTATGTTGAGTATCAGATGAATTTCTATGTGGATTTGTCATTGTTTTCTTATATTCCACTGGTCTTCATGTTTGTTTTGACATCAACACAATGCTGGATTTGTTTGTTTACTATAGCTTGTAGTATAATTTGAGGCCCAGTTTTGTGGGTATCATGATACCTCCAGCATTGCTCTTCTTATTCAGGATTACTTTGGCTATTCTGGGTCTCTTATTCTTCCAAATGAATTTTAGGACTTTCTTTTGTCTAGTTCTATGAAGAGTGGTCATTGGTATTTTGATGGGGATTTCATTTAACCTTTATAGTGCTTTTCATAGCATGATCATTTTTGTTAAGAGCGGTGATGGAGGATGGGAGAGCAGTTACTGAGATTAGGGGTCTCTGATACCCTCATGGCTGTGGCATGCCAGGTTCCTGGGAATGTTTCTGTGCAAGGGCACAGGATGCCTAGTTACTGCAGCAATGCCCTGCATGAGGAGGCTCTGTGCGAGAGTCCTATCAGTTCTAACCTTGATCTCAGGCACACAGCTCTTGGGAAGAAAGAAATTCTTATGCTAGAGAACCACAATGTTTCACCAGCTCTGTTTCTCTGTTTCCTACCAGTCTTATAGCAACTTTTAACAATGGACTTTCTTGAGAGCTACACAAAGCTCCTAAAATTGCACTTTGCAACTATGGATTGCTACTGCAGAAAAGCTACACAATGTCCTAGTGTCCGTAATGTTCCTAAATACAAAGAATAATGCTTGCATAGTCTTTAACCTGATAACAAGACATATACAAATAAAGATTGCTGGAGTAATTCTTTAGAACTGCATCTCCATCAGAGAGCAGTTCCACCTGATCCCAGCCTAGTCTTCAAGATCTGGGTCTGTCAATCTTTATTTTCCAATCCCCCTTTGCCCCTCACTGGACCCTAGAGTTTGCCATTTGGTGGAGACATATTTTGACAGTATTTATTCTGCCCAGTCAAGAACAAGGGAGGTCTTTTCATCTTCTCAGGTCTTTGATTTCTTTCTTCAGAATTCCACAATTTTATTTTATTGATATTTAACCTCTAGATTAATTTCCAAGTTGTTCTTTTTTTTTTTTAAGTTATTGTGAATGAGATAGTTTTCCTGATTTCTTTCTCAGCAGAATCACTGGAGTATAGAAAAGTTATTGATTTATAAATTTGATCTTGTGTCCTGCTGCTTTGTTGAATTTCTTTGACAGTTCTTGAAGTCTTCTGGTGGAATATTCTTTGGGTCTTCTACACATAGGATCATGTCATCAGCAAGCAGAGATAATTTGACTTCTTCTTTCCTATTTATATTTCCTTAATTTCCTTTTCTTACCTTATTGTTCTGACTGAACTTTAAAGATTTATGTTGAATAGGAGTAATGAGAGTGAACATCCTTGTCTTGTTCCTGATTTTACAGAAAATGCTTTCAGTTTTTCTCTGTTCAGTATGATGTTGGTCTTGGGTTTCATATATAGGCTTTATAGTATTGAGGTAAGTTTCTTTTATCCCTAGTTTCTCTAGTATTTTAAAAGCGGATGGGTACTGGACTTTGTCAAATGCCATTTCTGCATCCATTGAGATGATCACATGATTCTTGTTTTTAACTCTATTTATGCAATTAATTACATGTATTGATTTGTGTATTTTGAACCAATCTTGTATACCTGGGATGATACGCACTTAATCATGGTATATTATCTTCTTAATGTGTTTTTGAATGCCGTTTGCTAATATTTTATTAAGGATTTTGCATCAATTTTCATCAGGGTTATTAGTCTGAAGTTTTCTTTCCTCAGTATGTCTTTATCTGGTTTTGGTATCAGGGTGATACTGGCTTCATAGAATGAATTCAGCAGTGTTTTCTATTTCATGGGTTAATTTAGGGAGGTTTGGCATTAGTTTTTCTTCAAAGGTCTTGTAGAACTCAGCTGAGAATCCATCTGGTCCTGGGCTTTTCTTTGTTGGAAGGTTTTTAATTGCTGCTTCAATTTCGTTGATATTGACTTGTTTAAGTTTTCTGTATCCTCATGATTCTATTAGGAGGTCTTATGTGTCTAGAAATTCTTTAATATCTTCTATATTTTCTAGTTTATTGGAGTATAAATTTTCAAAATCATTTCTATTGATTTTCTGGATTTCAGAATTGTCTGTGTTGATATCTCCCTTTTTGTTTCTAATTTTGTTGATTTGGGTCTTCTCTTTCTTTTGGTTAGTTTGACTAAAAGTTTATTATTCTAATATTTTCAAAGAGTCAAATCTTTTTTGAATTGATCCTTTTATTCTCAATTTCATTAATTTCAGTTCTGATCTTATTTCCTGTCTTCTACTGACTTTGGAATTAGCTTGTTCTTCTTTTCCTAGGGCCTTACGATATAACATTAGATTATTTATTTGGGTGTTCTGTGGTGCAGAATCCTCTCCCCTGACTGATGTAGATCACTGAGTTCTCTATGGATTACTGTCCCTATGACTGGGATATAGAGTCAGTTGGCCCACCTGCATCTGAGTTCCCACTGCCTGCAGTTATGAATTGCTGGTGCCCACTCCCCTCCACCAGGTCAATCCTGGGTTAGTGCTGTCTTAGGACCCTGTGACTGCCTGCAACATGGGGACCATGGCTGCACTTTCTCCAAGGACCAGCTGAGGCACAAAGGCCTCCAACCAGGCCGGTATAGATAACCATGGCACCAACCCTGTGACTGGGGTAGAGAGTCTGTTAGTCCACTTATATCAAGTTCTTTCTGCCCACAGTCATAAATTGTGGGCATACACTACCCTTTGCTGCAATCTCCTGGGAGTCATGCTACCCAAGCACATTGGCTCATAAGGCCTGAGGGTGCAGGTTCTCTGTGGGTCATCTATGGCACAGAAGCCTCTGTGCTGGCTGGTGTAGTTCACAGGGATTTTAGCAGTCACTGTGATGGAGATAAGATGTCAGCTGGTGCAACTTTGCCTGGGTTACCACGGAGGCTGTGTTGAGGGTTTGGTTAGTGCTAACACTCCCTAGAAGAGATGAACTCTGGAGTCAGCTTCACCCCACTGTCCTTATCCATGCTGAGGGGGAGAGGGTTTCAGTAACTTTCATCTAGCAGTCAACCCTCTACAAGTTTCTTACAGATGGATTACTGAGACAAGTCTTTTCAGAGGTATTCCCTCTGATTTTATTTGTTGTTCTCTGGAGGTGGAGAGAAGCTGTGTTGATTTAATTTCTTCTAGGAAGGCGGACTAACAGTGAACTCTACAAATGACTGCCATACCCAGAAAGGCTTTCAGTCTACAATTTGGGATAAACTGCTTTATCTCCTTCACTGCTATTGCTGTTCCTATCACATTTTAACTTGTTCTGGTTCTTTCCAGCTGTTCTTAAGGAAGTAAGCTTGTGTGCTCTTCTTCTCCCTTTCTTTCTTTGTTTTCCTCTCTCTGGCCCACCCTAGTCAGAATTTGGAGTTAGGGGGTTCTGTCCTTATTTTCTACTCCAATAACCAAACTCCAACGTAGCTTGCCGCCACTTGCCGCCGACCAGTGGAACAAACAACACGTACACTTCAGAGGTTCATGAAGCGGCTTCTGCTTTATTCAGATAACACCCTCAATATATAAGCAGTCACATGCATAAGCAATTGTAATCAGATATGTCCATCCAATCCTATTAAAGGTCAAGCGATCAGGAGCTCAAGCATACATGTAAGATATATCTGTTCACACGCTAGGCGGCTGAACTAATTATCACACAGCCAATGGTAAATGCTTCCTGTTTTTCTCAAGGCGCATTCAGCACGCCCTTTGGCTCTCTGCCAGTTGCCATCTTTAGATGCATGTGGTGTAACCCTGAGCCCCGGGTCTCGCCCGCCACACTCCAAGTCTCTCTAAGTCTCACACTGTCCAATATTGAGCTTTAGAGTATTTACTCTGTCATCCATCTCTCTGGTCAGCTGTTTGTTCACTGCTTCCTTTCTGGGCTGTGAAGGGGTCAGGGGTTACTGCCTAGATCTGCTCTGCCATCTTCCGAGGAGTCTCCTCTTTCTTAGTTTTAAGGGTCTGAGTCAGGTCTCTGTCATCACTGTTTTCCAGATATTTTGACTTTACCCCTTTGAGGATTCTCCACTGTATTCCAAACTCATGTTCAAGTTGCTTTCTTCCCTGGACTTTACTATGAACTTACTTATTCTCCCTGAAATTTTTATGACTGTATATATCTGTTGGGGGCATGGGGCCAGGAGGACATTTAATAACAGCCTCATTGAGGCATTCCAAAACCATTGTATAGAATTACATTCAGACTATGTGGATAAGGTATATCTGAAACACGAATGAATGCTGTGTTTAGATCTGGGTCCCATTCTCAACATATCTCATAATGTATACACAAATATTCCAAAACATGTGAAATCTGAAACACTTTTTGTCCTAGGCATTTCAGTCATGGGATAATCAATCTCTATTATATTTTGGTCAGTTAAAATTAAAGCACAAGCAAACAGGCTGTAAATGAATTTGGAAGAGTGATTATCTGGACTTCTTTGGTGTTTCTAAAATCCTACCTTGTAGCCACATATAGCTTACTTACCTTTTCTGTCCTCGAGGGTAGGCCAGCTGGCAGACAGACCATTATGGGTCCTGTGTCTGACATGTGCCTTCTTTATTCTATTATTCACTTAGACTTCTTTTAGGCCTTCCCCTTTGCTTCTAAGTGCCTAGTGCACACTCTCTGCCTCCCAAGTCACCCAGAGCCTTCTTTTGCAGAGTTCCATCCAGATTTACCTTACCTTCCTTGGAATATCCCATGCTCTAAAATAACCACCCCCCAAGCCCACACTCAGGTTACTAGAGTGTCCATGAGCCAAAATGATTTAGGTGTTAGAGAAAAAGCAACAACATGATTAACTTTATTCAAATAAATAATAACTACTCCCATTTTTAAAATTGGAATTTGAAATGTGAAATTCTAAGCTTTGGGGAACATTTTTGTTTCCAGTGAAGGAGTGGGATGAATAAGCAGGCTGGCAAGGTCTTTTCCTAGTATGAGTAACTTTACATAGTCATTTTTCTACATTCCTCAGTGATGTCTATAATGCTATTTTTTCCTGCATTTTGTTTTAGTATAGCAACATGGTATAGTAATAGTTTCAAGTTTTTTACTTGTGGTGTAAAGAGAAAGGAACCACAAGATTAATAGAAGCAGAATCAAGGACCTAGAGATGCAGATGGTCCTCAAAAATGCATTTAAGGATGCTTTTCTCTTAATAATAAATGTAATACATGCTAACCATAGAAATTTTGGAAAATGCAGAGCAGTGTAAAATACATTTTAACCATTACCTTAAATCACATCACCCACTATTAGTATTTTGGTAGGTTTCCTTCTAATTTTTCTTATTCTGAATATGCCAATTCCTAAAATGTTTCATCTTTAACACTTAGGAGAGAAATTAATTATTAAACCTGATACATACAGTGAATTAGTTTTCTTAATTTTTAAAATTACCTTTTAAATTATGCTTAAAAGAAATGTAAGCTCACTGAGGACAACTGAAAACTGCAAAAAATTTTTTTTTAAATTGAAACAAATCACATAATTTTACTATCAAGTGACAAACACTATCTATCCTAATTTAAATAAACTCTTATTTACAAAAATTGGCCCCCACCCCACTACTTAAAATAGTGTAAGTTACTAAGGCTAGTGTTCTGGCCTGGGTTCCAAGCTGGTCTCTCCCAGAGACATAGGTGTCAAAAGTCACTCCATGCACCCCAAGGCATTGGTAAGTTCCTGCCAATTACTCTTAACAAAATTTGGGTATAAATTTCTTCAAAGGTATAAACCAAAGAGTATAGGGAGGAGGTGAAGACATACAGAGGGAAAATGAAATGCCTTCCCAACAACCAAGAAGTCATAGTCATTGATTATAACTTACTTTGTAAGTGCATTGAAAACTGAAGTGTAGACACTGATAGCCTATCATTAATTTTTTTAAATAACAAGGGGTGGTTGAATTTGACCAGAGCACATTATATGCATTTATGGGACTATCACACTGAATCCCATTAGTATGTGCAATGAATAACTTAATAAAAATTTTAAAAATGAAAAAAATTAATTTTTATTGACACATTGTTATTATATATAATAGTGGGATTCAACAGATCCATAGTAACAAATACTGCATGATACAGTCACAAAAACAGATATGTAGATCAGTACAATAGAGCAGAAGATACAAGCCCATGTGGAACAGATATAGTCATCTGGTCTTTGACAAAGGTACCAAAAACATACTGGAGAAAAGATAGCCTTTTAACTAAATGTTACTGGGAACACTAGCTTTCCATATTTAAAAGAATAAAATTAGATCCCTATCTTTTACTCTATATAAAAGTCACTGCAAAGAGGTTCAAGACCTAGGAATTAGACTAGACATTTAATAACCGCTAGAAGAAAACAGGTCAACTCTCCAACATTTAGGCACAGATACTGACTTCCTTAATAAGACCCCTAAAGCTCAGGAAGTAAAACCAAAAATTAATAAATGAGTTGGCACCAAATTAAAAAGTCTTCTGCACAACAAAGGAAACAAGAGCATGAAGAGAAAGCCTACAGAACTGGAGAAAATTTTTGCCAGCTACTCTTCCAATAAAGGATTAATATTCAGGAAGTATAAAATAATAACTCCATTAGAATACAGTCATTCATTGCTTAACAATGGGGACACATTCTGAGAAATGTATCGTTAAGTAATTTCCTCTTTGTGTGTACATGATAGCATGTACTGACACAAACTTAGATGGTTTCCTTGTTCTACATCATTTTCATGGCTATGATGTCACTAGGCAATGGGGATTTTTCAGCTCCAAGGTACTGTTACAGGATCACTGTCAGATATGTGGCCTATCATTGACCAAAACATCATTATTTGGTGGATGAATGTATATTAATATGGCAATGTGAGAACCATGATCTGGAGACAAGTTACATGTCATACTCATTTTTTAAATTTAAATTTTTGACAAATGCAGAATTCCACAAAAGTGAAGGGGGGAAGTGAGCCATACTTTGAGAACAATTTCTTTCTATAAAGCATTAACTAAAATGCTTGCCTCAAAACCAGAAAACGCCAATGAATTTCTTTGTCATATCTCCATTTTTATAATTTTCCCCCAGTAATCAAGCATTCTCTGGGTTGTACTCTGCTCTTAGGGAAGAATAACTTCCAAGTACCCTTTGGTCATTGACATCATATTAAAAGTTATGCTCTAAACTTGGGTTGCTGTATCCTAGAATCCTCTGGGAATGCTGAAGTATTTGGGGAGCACAGAGGTTTGAATGTGTGGCCCCTTCAAAAATCATGTTGAAGTGTAATTGCCACTATAATAATACTGAGAGGTGATTAGCACAGGAGAGTTCTGCCCCCACAGATGAATTTAATGCCTTTAAAAGGGGTTCTCAATTTTTGTTTTGTTTTGTTTTTTGGTGGTGCTGGAGATTAAACTCAGGGCTTTGTGCTTGCTAGGCAAGCACTCTACCATTGAGCTATATTCCCAGACCTAAAGGGAGCCAAGGTCTCTGATTTTGCTTTTCTGGTCATGTAAAGAACAGAGGTTTTCCCCTCTGGAGGCTGCAGCATTCAAAGTATCACTTGGGAGTTGGGGACAGGGCCCCTGCCAGATGGGATTTCCCAGCCTCCATAACTTCAAGAAATAAATTTCTGTTCTCTATAAATTATCAAATCTTTGGTATTCTGTTATAGCAGTCCAAAAAAGACAGAGAGACAGAAGGAGAGTGGGTTCACCAAGAAAATATCCAGCAATACACTCCTATTTCTGATGTATGGAGAACTCATGGAGTTCAATAACCTGAAAGTCATTTGTGTCATCATGAGATGTTATTTCCTATAAATTTTTGGTCTATTTGTCTTAAACTATATCCTATGAAAATAAATTGATGGGGTTTTCACCAAATTTTGAAAGTTCAGAATGGTCTGAATTAATATATAGACTATAGGATATGAATAATCACACAACTTACATGCGTCAGGGAGCATAATTTCAAAGATTTGAATTAACTGTATTTTATATTTATACGCATATAAGTATATAATACATATTTTAAATTGTTTTATGTTTTGATGGAGAAATGGTTCCCAATTTATTAGTTTTCTAAAATGGTTAATTTCAGAATTCTTTCAATCACACAAGAAATTATGTTAAAAAAAAAAACAGTTAAAACACTGGCAAATTTTAAATAGTACATCATTAAAAGGCTATTAAACAAAAATGAGATTGCTGAGTCCAGAGGTCTTCTATAAAGAGGAACCTCTGGACAACAATCAGAGAGGCATGTTCCACCAAGGACAACTGAGAATAATCCACACTGTGAGCAGTTGCTTGCCCCAAGGGACAGGCATGTTCTAGAGCAGCTGGACTGAGGCCTGACCATATGTCCATGTGACTGCAAATGAGGACAGGCCTGCCCCTGGGAGTTAAAAGTCAAGCCTGAGGGAAATCTGGCCACCAATCAGGAGAGACACACCAGGCATATTAAGATGCCATGGACAGAAAGAACAAACTCAAATATGAACCTCAAACCAAGGAATGTAATAGCAGTTCAAAGTCTGAAATTCGTCATTATTGATAAACAAAAGGAAGTACAAGATGAGGGAACATATTCCATATTGAGGTCAAATACTGAGGCTCCAGAATGACGGAAATGGTTATTAACAGAAAAATAATATTAAAAGTTAAAAACAGCGTTAAAAAAATACAAGATTATAAAACACTGTACATGCATAGTGTGCACTAAAGGAAACCAGTATTTTAATATGATTGGCCCCACTGATTTCTTTGGGTTCCCTTTCCCTTTAAAACATCTACCCTTACTATGAAACATTTCTTTCACCCTAAACATTTTTAAGCTAGAAGAGTAGAGGCTACAAATTGCAAGTGCCCTGCTGGTGACTGAGAAGATCCCCTAAGTAATTTGTTGCACAATATGAATAGTGTTTATATGTGCACCAGATAGCAAATGTACTTATACATATGAAAACATCTTTTTTTTTTAAATTTAATTTTCTAAATATTTTTTACAGACTGCATTTTGATTCATTGTACACAAATGGGGTACATCATTTCGTTTCTATGGTTGTACATGATGTAGATTCAAACCGTTTGTGTAATCATACATATAACATAGGGTAATAATGTCTAATCACCTCTCAGTATTATTATAGTGGCAATTACACTTCAACATGATTTTTGAAGGGGCCACACGTTCAAACCTCTGTGCTCCCCAAATACTTCAGCATTCCCAGAGGATTCTAGGATACAGCAGCCCAAGTTTAGAGCATAACTTTTAATATGATGTCAATGACCAAAGGGTACTTGGAAGTTATTCTTCCCTAAGAGCAGAGTACAACCCAGAGAATGCTTGATTACTGGGGGAAAATTATAAAAATGGAGATATGACAAAACAAAAAGTTGGTTCTTTGCAAAAGTAAACAAAATTGATAAACCCTTAGCCACACTAATGAAGAGAAGCAGAGAGAAAACTCAAATTACTAAAATTTGTGATGAAAAAGGAAAGATTATGACAGACACCATTGAAATATATAACATGATTAGAAGCTACTTTGAAAATCTATACTCCAACAAAATAGAAAATATCAAAGACATTGACAAATTTTAGAGACATATGACCCTCCCAAACTGAATCAGGAAGTCATACACAATCTAAACAGATCAATTTCAAGCACCTCTCATTTCCTTCTACATAATCTAAAGTTCCTCCATTCTTCTCTCACTCCCCACCCCCTGAACCCCATTATATATCATCATCCACTTATCAGGGAAAATATTCAGCCTTTGGTTTTTTGGGATTGGCTTATTTCACTTAGCATGATATTCTCCAATTCCATCCATTTATTTGCAAATGCCATAATATTATTCTTCTTTATGGCCGAATAATATTCCCTTGTGTATATATAACACAGTTTCTCTATTCATTCATCTGTTGAAGGGCATCTAGGTTGGTTCCACAATCTAGCTATTGTGAATTGAGGTGCTATAAACACTGATGTGGCTGTGTCACTGTAGTATGCTGATTTTAAGTCCTTTGGGTATAACTGGGATAAATGGGTCAAAAGGTGGTTCCATTCCAAGTTTTCTGAGAATTCTCAACACTGCTTTCCAGAGTGGCTGCACCAATTTGCAACTTCACCAGAATGTAAAAGTGTGCCTTTTCCCCCACATCCATGCCAACATCTATTATTGTTTGTGTTCTTGATCACATCCATTCTAATTGGAGTAAGAGGAAATCTTAGAGTTGTTTTATAATTTGCATTTCTCTAATTACTAGAGATATTGAACACTTTTTCATATATTTATTAATTGCCTATATGTCTTCTTCGGTAAAGGATTTGTCCAGCTCCTGGGCTCATTTATTGATTGGGTTCTTTGTATTTTTGGTGTAAGTTCTTTATAAATTTTGGAGATAAGTGCTCTATCTGACGTGCATGTGGAAAAGATTTTCTCCCACTCTGTGGGCTCTCTTTTCACATTATTCATTGTATCCTTTGCTGAGAAAAAGTTTTTTTTTTAGTTTGAGTCCATCCCATTTATTGGTTTCTGCTTTGATTTCTTGTGCTTTGGAAGTCTTGTTAAGGAAGTCTGATCCTAAGCCAACATGATGAAGATTCGGGCCAACATATTTGACACAACATATCAAAATCTCTGGGACACTCTGAAAACAGTATTAAGAGGAAAATTCATTGTATTGAGCTCATACATTAAAAAAAAAGAAAGTCAACAACTAAATGACCTAACATTACATCTCAAAGCCCTAGAAAAAGAAGAACAGATCAACACCAAAAATAGTAGAAGACAGGAAATAATTAAAATCAGAGCTGAAATCAATGAAATTGAAACAAGAGAGACAATTCAAAATATTGACAAAACAAAAAGTTGGTTCTTTGCAAAAGTAAACAAAATTGATAAACCCTTAGCCACACTAATGAAGAGAAGCAGAGAGAAAACTCAAATTACTAAAATTTGTGATGAAAAAGGAAAGATTATGACAGACACCATTGAAATATATAACATGATTAGAAGCTACTTTGAAAATCTATACTCCAACAAAATAGAAAATATCAAAGACATTGACAAATTTTAGAGACATATGACCCTCCCAAACTGAATCAGGAAGTCATACACAATCTAAACAGATCAATTTCAAGCACCGAAATAGAAGAAGCCATCAAAAGCCTACCAACCAAGAAAAGCCCAGGAACAGATGGATTCTCAGTCGAATTCTATAAGACCTTTAAAGAAGAACTAATACCAATACTCCTGAAAGTATTCCAGGAAATAAAGAGGGAACCCTTCCAAACTCATTCTATGAAGTTAGTATCACTCTGATATCAAAACCAAAGACTCATCAAGGAAAGAAAACTTTAGACCAATATCCCTGATGAACACAGGTGCAAAAATCCTTAACAAAATACTGAAAAACATCTTAATCCTACAAAATACTATGTCCCTGGCTTTTTTTTTTTAAAAAAAGATGTTTATAGATCTTTATTTTGTTCATTTACTTATATGTGGTGCTGAGAAATGAACCCAGTGCCTCACATGCTAGGCAAGCACTCTAATACTGAGCTACAATCCCAGTTCCATCCCTGGCTTTTAAATAAATCTTATGTGAAGATGATTATGGGTCATGGATTTTCTCAAGAAAAGCTGGACAATGTGGTTTGCTCTTTTCTGAGACAGAAAAGGAAGAAGAGGGGTGGGAGATGGGAGGGGAGGAGAGGGAAGGGAAGAGAAACATTGTAAGAGTTAAATCAGAGTTTAAAATTTGAAACTGAAGGAAGGCCTAGTCACTGGCCTTAACCAACTCCAATTTATTTCTCTCACTCCATTTGCCTTTGTGACATTTTTTTTTTCCTCTGAGTCACTTTCTTCTGCAGTTTCCTTGGATTCCAGAAACAACACACCTGGTTGATAAGCCTCTCTATAACAAGAGACCAAAACTACCTCTAAGTAACAGTGAGCCTCACAGAACAGACCACCCCATGATGAGACTGCCCTCCACGATGGCACCCAGGCTGCCTCCCTAAACATGAGCACACCCTATGAGAATTAAATTGCCCTCTGCACTTTTCCAAGGTTTCACAGAATCAGTCCTGAGATAAGGATCAAGGAGACCATGGCAAGACCAGAACAAGGTATACTGCCAGGGCTGTGCAATCTTCCAAGTCATACAAAACTTCAACCCTTGGTTTTGTTCCCTTTTCCTATAAAATCTCCAAATTCTGTCAGCTACCTGAACACAGATCTTTGGTCATCGTATCCCATATCTGTTCTTACCAGCACGGCCACACTGAGTAAAAGTTCCTTTTCTGCCCTCATCACTGCTTACCTACTGGTTTGCTACTGGAGTGGCATATTGTGATGAGTGACTGTGGGTTTTGCCCAAGAACTCCAACCACAAAACTAATAAAAATTAAGCTGACATTTGTGTGACAAGATGAACCAGATAGATTTGGGTTCATGGATGAAACCTGCAGCAAACATTCCTACCTTTGATTATCTTTCTCTTTTCTCCCACTAGAAGAGCACTTCTCCTTCCATAAAGGAACTTTGTTCCTTATGTTTATGGTGGAGCTACCCATTCCCAGAGGTGGAAACATGATCCAAGCTTCTTCATCCCACCTTCAGAGGGGTTTTAATCAGGGCAAAGACCAACTGATGCAGAAGCTGTTTGTGGCTGGATGATTCAATGGTGTCACCTCAGAAAATGGGCCCTCAGGTTTCTGCAACTGACAGCCCAATTGACACTCTGGATCCACTTTCTCATTTTGGCAAGTTAATCCATATTCTGAATGTGGATCTCATTTTCTTGTTTAAGTCATGGTTCCTTTGTTTCCAATCAGATTCTAGGTTGAATCCCCATGGGTGTAGAGACTATATCTAATTTTTCCCACCATTACGCTCCCTGAGCCTGTGCCTGGCTCTGTACTTAGCTCTTGGTAGGTATTCAATTATTTGCTGAATGATGAAACTGTATTGGTGAATAAGTAAACCTTAATTCCTAAAAATACTGTTTGCCTTTTAGATTGACAGTAACTTACATATTAAATTGAAATAGTTGGGTTACTTCACATTAAACATAAAAAATAACATCACAGAGATGAACATATAAATATGAAAAGTTGGGTTTAAAGAGGCAAAAATTTAAGACAATTTTTAAGTGAATTTTGTAGTTTCTACTACATTATTACAGAAGTAAAGTGTAATTCACACTCAATTCTTACTCATTCTCATTAATGAATGACACTTAAACATATTTCATCTCACTATAACCTGTAGACATTATTGGATTATCTGCATGAATTATTTTATTTTTTCACAGCCATCAATTCACTAAAATTTATTGCTACTTAATTTTTCAAGCACCCACACCAATAATTACTAAACTAGGTATGTGTGCCATGAAGATTTTCTACGAACTTAGTAAGCATTTAAAGATTTAAGAAAATCTGTTTTTACATTTTCAACTGCTACCTTTTCCTAAAATCAATTTGCCTGAGAATAGGCCTGTGTCAAGGTCAATTGTTTTTTTCCTTTTCTACTTTTCCATGCCACAAGCAAACCTGTAACAAAAGGTAAGAGTCATGTCTATGCCATCCTGTTCTGAATAAGGTAGGAGATAAGAAATGGTGCATTTTCCCTGTGCTATTTTAAAATGAGATGTTTGTACAGTCAGGTGAGCAGTACTACGACTTTCTTTTAAAGACATATCATTTCTTCATCACCCTAACAACTCTTGTCCAAGAAATCATTGATGCTGAGGAAGGTACTGAGAAGAAAGCAACAAAAGTGTGTTGCTAAGAAATACTGAAGGGTTCTTACGTTATTTCACTAGGTAAGAAACTCAGGGCAAAGCTCTGCTATGGTTTGAATTTATTCCCCAAAGTTTATGTGTTGGAAACTTAATGCCCAGTGTTGAGAAGTGAGATTAAGAGTTGATTAGGTCATGAGGACTCTGGCTTTATGAATGGATTAATGCCATTATTGTGGGAGTGGGTTCTTGAGAAAAGAATCAGTTCACTCCCCTTTTTCTCCCAACCGATGTTCTCCTGTTTTTCCACCTTCTGCAAAGTGATGATGGAACAAGAAAGCTCTCTCTAGATGTGAGCCTCTCTACCTTAGACTTCCCAGTCTCCAGAACTGTACGAAAATAAATTTCTATCCTTTATAAATGATCCAATCTCAGGCATTCTGTACAGCAATACAAAACAAAGAGAAGCTCCATGTGCTATCTGTATGCCTATCTATCTATCTCAGAATTAGAAGAGTAGAAGAACAGGGTGAAGGTATGTAAACACTGGCCCTGTGGAGAAAGTCAAAACCCCAAAGGGGTGAGGAGGCTGTAGGAATGGGGCTGTGTAGGTGGTAGAGATAGGAATTTGGTTACATATAGGTAGGATTTATCAAATAAGTAAATACACTGATGATGGAGGAATCCAACTTTCTTACTGTCAGAGGAGGGAGACACACAGAGGTGTGCATAGAAACAAGCACACATGCACATCTACATACACATTTTCAAATGGACTTTTCTATTTAAGCTTGACTTTTTAGGTTTAATTATCAATTTCTATAATACATTTAAATTTCTTTATTCAATAATGTGCCAATAATAATTGTAATAACGTCTTAGTTCAGATAAAAAGATAACAGGTCTTATGGTCACACAGAATATAAAAAAATTAATTTCAATTTATATACATATTTTTATTACAGAAAGATATAAAATGTTATCAATAAAAGACCTTCAAGCATAAAAATATATTATGTTAGGATCAAATTTTGTGGGAGAAATGGAATGGAAATATGAGTTCAAGGAGAAAATGGAACAATGTAAAATTTCTGGCTGTTAAAGAAGAGCTTATTCATGTATTTTTTAAATTTATGGTGATGGGCAAAAAGTTGCCATTGTACCTAGACTGGAGAGATACATTGAAAATAATATTATTGCAATTTTACTATCAAATAGTTAAAATATTCCAGAGATCATGTTTTGAAACTATTTTAATTTATGATGAAAGGATTTCATTGTCAACCTACAAATGGACATGAAAATAAATAGGTACCAAAAATGTCAAGGAGCATGAAACAGCCCCTAAATGTAGATATTTCATCCACATTTGAAGTTACAAAAATGCAGTTTCAAAAAATTAATTAATCTTCATAAAATCAGATTAGTAAATGATGGAATTGGGAGGGTCTATTTGACTTTAATCATGTAAATTTCCTTCTGTACCTTTACTTCCCAGTTTTTCTTTATTCCATTCCACTTCTTGTCCAGTTCATCTTTCCAGCTGTTGGCCAGCTCACCCACAGAAATCCCAACTCAAGGAGTCATGGCTTCCCCAACACTTCCCCCTACCTCCCCCTCCACAGGCCAGCTTGGCTATTGGATGTGCCCTGTGAGTTCTCTGCAAGCTCCAACATGTCTACCTGCCACACCAATTCAGGCAGCCTGGTTAATGTTATTTTCTATGATGCTTCAAATTTCCTTTCTTCACCTTCACTTTCCTAGCTATTCCCACAATCAGTAAAGTCTAATTTCATAAAAATCTCTTATTTTCATAATATGCATAATGACTCTGCTTCCTGACTAACACAGTTATTGTTACCAAAAGTAATTCCAGAGTACCAGAATCTTAGTAGTAGGATTCTAGAATTGGTTCCCTTACTAGATTTAAAGACACTAATGATCCTGCTGCCAGAGGCAAATGGGGCACTGTCAGTCCATGATGTGCAGTGGAAAAACACTACTTAAATTACCTACCACCACTGAGAGAGAACTTTCACGTCTAAGTGGTTGCAGCCAGAGGAGAATTTAATTGGAAACAAGCAAAATTACTGTAGATTGATTTGATATTTTTTAAAGAAGCTGGAGCACTTAAATGGGAAAAAAGGAAGCTCCTAAAGACATAAATAAATTTTGTGAACAAATTCCTCAAACTCTCAAGGTTCATGTCTTCGTAATGCCTCCTCTTTCCCAAATCATCACTATTTCCTCTAACCTTTTGACTAAAATGAAAAAGTAATTCATCTTCCTTTATAGAGAGTACTGTGTGGCACTTTGTACCACACAAAACAGGAGAGAAATAGTACTATAGTTGCATTCAAGGTGACCCTGAAGAATAGTTGTGAAGGGAAGTCCTTCAAGTAGGCAGGACTTCAGGCAATGTACCTGATTATTTTCTCTGCCTGGAAGGAGAGCTGGTCAGACGTACATAACAACCGTGATTGATGGGTGATGATTAATAGTTAAGTTGTATGGTTATATACATAGAAGAAAATGATTGGAGAACTGTTGACAAGGAGGTCTAGGGAAGAGGTATGTAGACAGATCTCTCTAAATGGGCATAAAACGTAAACTTTTTATTTTTTTGTGCCAGGTGAATGCTGCCCAAAGAATGAGATCTAATAATTGGTCTCTATCCTCGGTTAGTCCAGTCCTTGATCAATAGGTTTACGAACAAAATGGCCATAGTATTAGAGATAGAGATTATACAACTGCAAGTTATTATTCTTTCTGTGCCCACTTTTCATACTGAAATAGAGATTATAAAATTATCTGCACACCAGGGTTTTTGTGAGGTTTATATGAAAAAACTACACAAAAGACCATGGAAAAGTAACTGGCAAGCAGTAAGTGATTAATAAATAGTGAATCGTTCATTTACTTCTGTTTATTTTATTTAATATGATTTGATTGATCTGTGTACACAATACATATGTAAGTGCCGACTACAGTGAAGTCCCTGTGTAAGGATACAGCAGTGAACTAGACAGGCAGTCTCTACTTACAGAAACTGGTATTCTGGTGAAAAGATACTCGATTCATTACAATGAATCCTAATTCTAAACACAGACAGACACACATGGTACCTGTTGTTAGGGAGGCTACAGGGTATATGAATAAAGAGAAGATAATATTTAGCTTGCTGGATTATTAAATGGTCAAATAAGAAAACACTTGAAAATGCTTTATCAACTCGAGTACATATTTTCTTTAGAGATTTAATTAAAAATAATTGTGTTCTTAGGGTTGGGGATGTGGCTAAGTGAGCCCTGGATTCAATCCCCAGCAAACACACACAAAAATTTCCTGATGCAGAGAAAAGTAGAGGGTAGAATTCTAATATACATATTAATATCTGTGTGACCTTGATAAGATTCCTTAAAATATTGAGTTTTGCTGAGACTGGCAGTAAGAATCTGGATGAGGAAGAGGTTTCCAGATGGTTCAGAACTGATAAACGAGAAACAAAAACAAAGAGACAAGAGAAAGGAGAAAGAAATTTTGAGGCCCTTGAACACCCAAAGGTGGAAAGAGGAAATTCTGAAAAACCTAAATTAGATCTTCTGCCTTTCTAGATTGAGAAGCTGGTCTATAAAGCGGAAAAAAAAACAGGTGAAGAGAAGACATAGCATGTCTAGAAATAAAACTATAAATGTAGAAGGGAAACAAGTTGATATCTGTCCATTCATATATGGTCTGATAGTCATTATAGTTAAGAGCTTTTGTGAGGATGGCTGGAAAGGACACCACTCTCCCCTCATTTCCTTAACACCTACTTACATTCTTGAAAGAGAAAATGATTCCTGTCACTTTTTAAAAACATTTTAAATTGTTCTGTTGATGATGATTATTATGTTTTGAAAATGCTGCATGCTCATTGTTTAGAAAAAAGTTTGATAGTTACTTGGCATAGCAACCCCAATGACTTGCTCAAATAAGATATGAGTTGAACTGCATTGCATTTTCAATGGCAGGATGTATGAGGAAAATTCTGGAGGAAGTGTGGAACCAGAGAGACAACTTTGCCAGAGGGAAGCATAAGATATCCTATCCTGGCCCAAGAGGACTGGGAAACAAAATACTGAAGATTCTTTGGATGGTATATGTGCACGTTATCAGAATTAAGATGGGGTTACTTTTTGACAAAATATAACAACAACAACAACAACAAAACAGTAAAGAAAGCTGGGAAATTGGAAAGCAGGGGATCTCATGCATGATTGCCTGATAACAGTAACTATTCACAAAAGACTCTGCCAGAACCACAACTTACACAAAGGCCACTGCAATCCTACACAGAAACAACTTCTGCAAAGACTTCCACCAACTGTCTGTTTGATCTGGGACGGATGCCTTCTTTGTTTTTGATCCTTATAATCAAAAGCTATCACTCCAAATAGCTTGTGTAATCCTCCTCCTCTTGCTTCAACCTATGAACATTCTCATAGTTTGTTACAGTACCCATATTTCTCTGACAATACTCTGCTATTCCCAAATAACCTTCTTCATCCTTAGAGAATCTTTCTCTCTATACTGTTTAGGTAAAGATTCTCAGAGAACCAGCCTGGTTCAATCCAAAAGAAAATGCTTTTGAGAGTGTAGAGGAGTGGCTAGGGGGTGGGGGTGAAGGGAATGGTTCTCATTAAAAGAAGTTCTGGGACAGCCTACCACTTTCTGTCCTGGGAATTCTGGGTCCAGGGCTAATCGGGAAATGAAATGTTGAAAGAGTCAGTATGAGTCAGAGACAAAGAGAGTGAGTCTTGAAAGTTGGCATGGGAAGTAAGGTCAGATAGTGAGAATGAACTAAGGTTTAGCACGAGAATGTTAATTTATAAACCAGAGTATTCAAAACTTAAGTGTGTATAAGCAATGCCAAAACTGTTAGATGAGAAATGACAAAACTCTCCAATCTTTCCCTTCCTTTTGGAGATAATCAGAGCCATCTGTTCCACATTTTTAAAGCTGCTTCAAAATAATTATATTCAGGTCTTACCTAAAATTGTACTTTATATATAAAAAAAGATTTAAATGGAACTACACTCTATTGTTGGGTCACTTTACTCATTCAAAAGGATTTTACTTAATAAAATTTTTGCCTACCAGGTCTATGTATATCCTGCACTAGACTGAGTGTTAGATTAATACTGTAAAGTGGTTTCACAGAAGAAAATAAAGAGAAAAAGGTAGAATAGTTTAAATGGCAAAGAATGACATATTAATAGAAAATGTGTTCTAATTTATTTTTAGTCAGGTGTGGTGCTTCTATCTACAATGCCTCACTACTTACTACATGCCAAAGTAAACAATAAATTTCAGGCTTGTATCAGTCTCAGAATATGTGATTATTGCTATCTCAGCTGAAATCAGACCCTGAATACCAGCATTAAGAAAAGAAGAAAATGACACATTTTACATCGGGCAGAGGAAATATATCAATAAGCTAACACCTGAATAGGTTGAATTTGTTTTCTGATCTCATTTCTACTTATGCCCTATGCCAAAGAAGCAGAAGTTGCTTAACTTTGACAGTAAGGGAGAAGCTTCAGTCATTTCCATTGTTATACATCTATTCTTCACAATTTAATTCTCATAAACCCATAAGGAAGGCAATTTCCTATCATTTCTTTGGATGGTAAAACTAGCCTCAGAGGTACTCAAGAGCCAAAGAAGGTCAACTTGCAAAACAGAAGTTCAACTCTCCCCAGGAGGTACATTGGTTATGGACAACTTGAAGTAAAACCTGGATCCATAAAAACAAAAGAACGATTGAATAGGTATAGTACAGGTTTAGTGAAAGAAAGCTCTACAGGCAAAAGGATACAGTGAAAGAAGGGTCATTTCATGTCAGAAATAGAAGTTGAATAACCATTCTTTAAGTCTTGGTTTTATGTGAAAGAAAATTCAGGTTGAGTATCCCTAATGTGCAAATTGAAAACATTTTGTACTGACATAATGCCACAAGTGGAAAACTCATGTGACAAGTCACAGTCAAAACATGGGCATACTAAAAATACTGCATAAAGTTACTTTAGGCTATGTGTCTAAGGTCTACATGAAACCTAAATAAATGGATTTGGTGTTTCATCTTGAGTCCCCTTCCGTAATAAATTTCATTATGTATATGTAAATATTATAAAATCTGAAAAATCTGCAATTCAAAACATGACTGATCCTAAGCATTTTAGATAGGGGATAATCAACCTGATAATATCTACATCAAAGGCTTATTTTGAGGATTAGATGAAACAAAGTATATAAAACATGCAGCTCATCTTTTTTTCGTCTTCCATTCCTTTTTTTTTTTTCTACTTCACAATTTTGTCCAATGGAAGTCTTCACTCTAATAGAAGGAGATAGGAATCAGAGCTGGTTATGACCCAACTCATGGCCAGGGGAGAACAGCAGTCATTGGTTTTAGATAGAATATTATGCTTTGATATGATTCAAAACTCAGTCTATATTCTATGTCAAAGTTGACAGGCCCTTTCAGGCTTGAGCAATCAACCCTGATTTTAGGGACTTCATGATATTGGGAAAGAAACATGTGGAATTCCACTTGGGCATTCCCCACAGTGATAATTTCTAATGTCTCCCAACAACTGAAGCCTCTAATCTACCCTTTCCCTAGCACATCATTTGCTTCACAGGAATTCACAAGATTGAAGCCATATGGGTGCATGTTCTTAAACTTCCCCACCATAACTTCACAATCTCATGTCGACTAGTTTCTTTTCTTACTTTATCCAAATTAATCCCTTAATCCTCCGCACTTTAGCTTTTTGAAGGAAGTGTTAATGTGCTCATTTGTATGGGTCCAACAGACCAAAAATAGTGCCATCAATATAGTTTGCACTTAACAAAAGTTGTTGACTAAGTAGGTGGACTAGAAGGTTTCAATTCAGTGTAATAATGTTTTCAAAGTCTGAGCAGAAGAATTAGCATGTCCAGATTGAAATGTAGGGGAAAAATTTTAAAGAGTTTCTCTTTCTCTCTCTCTTTTTTTTTTTTTTTTCTTTTTTCTTTTTATTTTGGTACTAGGAATTGAACCCAGGAGTGCTTAATGACATACACAGGCCTTTTTATTTTTTATTTAGAGATAGGTTCTCCATAAATTGCTTAGGGCCTTGCTAAATTGCTGAGGCTGGTTTTGAATTTGCAATCTTCCTGACTCAGCCTCTTGAGTCACTGGGATTATAGGTGTGCACTACCATACCTGGTTCAGTCTCTTGGCACTCAAAAGAGAAGGCCTGGAGGGAAGCAGAACTAGAGATCAAGCCGTAATACAACATTAGAAAGAGAAAAAAGGGGGATGGGGATGTGGTTCAGTGGTAGAGCACTTAGGTCCTATGTTCAATATGTTCAATCTTTACCACTGGGCGGGGAGGAGGGGAGGTCAGAGGAAGATGGCAAAAGAAAACAAAGAAAGAAGCTATTTGTATTAGTTCATTTTTTGTTGCTATAACAAAATACTTGAGATCAGACACTTTACACACTTTACAAAGAGAAGAGATTTATGTAGCTCACAGCTTTAGAGACTGAAAGTCCAAACGAGGCCCCAATGATTCATTCTCTAGTGAGAATCCCCTTGGCTACACCATGTCATAGTAGGTGGCATTATGGCAGGAACATGCGGTATCAATACCAGAGAAGGGAAAAAAAATCACATGGAAAGACAGGAAGCCAGAGAGGAATTCAGGGTCAGGCTTGTTCTTTTATAACAAGTCACTTTTAAAAGAATCAGTGTTCCCATGAGAACTATGGATTGTGCCCTGATGACCTAATCAACTCTGTCCTGGGCCCGTTATTCTCCACTTCTCAAAGGTTCCACCACCACACTGAAGACCAATCCTCTAACACATAAATGCATAGGGAACAACCACATCCAAACTATAGCACCATGTCAACCACCTGATAAATGAGGGTCACGTGGACTGATGGAGTGAGGCTCTGGAGTACAACCCATCATCCTGATGCTCAAGGCTCTTACCTTAGAGACTAACAAATCATCTCCTCCCTTTATTCCCTGTTTTTATTTCTGCTCTTATTTCTCTTTCTCAGTGTGTTTCACAGTCAGTATTTTCTAAAAAGAAATGATAAGATTAGGCCTGTTATCCTCTGATATTGAAGACATTTTCTTATCCAGACATCTCTAGGTCTTAAGGACCTTGACTGTTAATCTAATTCCTGTGTTGAAGGTACAGGGACATTAGCAACCAACCAATGTTGAAAGAACAGTGGCTGATTATTGAAAAGAACTGGTAGGAAGCTAGAATTTTACAGTTGCTATACCTGTCTGCCTTATGAACCCTTGTGTTGGAATTAAGCAAGGTGTGCCAGATTCAGATTTATAAGGACCTCGGATAAGCTTGAATTTCAAATGTACTGCAAATAATATTGGATGAAATATTTGGGACATACTTATGTGAGCGAAGATGGTTCTTGAGCTCCATCTTTATGGCAGGAAAAACAGACTTAGAAATAATTTAGAAATAGTGAGCAAATGCAATGGGGTGAAAGGCAACGATAGTATCGTTAGTATGGGGAGAAAAGATATTACTAAAAACTTGTATCAAAAATTTGCGGAGGAAAGTATATGTGTGTAAAATACCTGGTGGATGGTCGTTACTCAAGAAAAGGTATTTTCCACGTTTCCTCCTTATTCTTTGTTAGTACAAGCTGTGGAACTTATGACCCTTAACTAGGCTGTTCGCCATCACTCGTTTTACAGGTTGGCTCTTTCTAGATTGTGTGACTCACCAGGAACTGACAGAACACAGCCCTGGTGTATTCCTGCCTCTGGCCAGGACTTCTGTACACAGTAGGACCTCAACAAAAACGTGTGAGCAGAGGGTGTTAGGGATGAAGGAGGCAGCGCACTCCACAGGTGCCCGCGGCCGGTCCAGCTCCCTGGGAGTCGATGAGGAAGGACTTTGCCCGCGCCGCCAAAGCGCAGACAACTTCCCAACCCTCACAGGGGCAGGGGGAATCCCTCCTCCCTCTGGATGCGACTTCCAACTCAGAAGAGAAATCCCCCTCCTCCAGGCCTTCCTAACTTCTTTCCCCCTCCGTTGGCCCTTCTTCCCGTCCGGAGGAGCAAAGACGTAGTTTTCCAGAAGAGGCCGGGCGGGAGGGGGTGGCCAAGCGGGGCGGTGCACGCGGCTGAGGGGTGGGCGGGGGGAGGGGAGTCCACTAACTTTGTGATTCAGCCTCGAGGACCCGCGGTGACATTCCGGTCGGCGCCACCGGCAGGCCAGCTTCTCCCGCCGGGACGTGGGGGTGCCGATCAGAGAAGCCGCCACAGTGTGCAGAGTCGCCGCCCGCGCTGGTCGCAGGAAGACCCCAGGCTCCCCACCGCCGCCCCGCAAGCACCGGACGGCGAGAGACCTGTCCTCAAGCATGGGCCACTTCTCGCTGGAGCCGCTCAGCTTCCCGGGCCTGGCGGTTGCTGTGGCTCTGCTACTCCTTGCCCTGTGCCTTCGCTCCTGGCGCATCAGGTAAGCGCCCGGGCCTTTGGGGACACGCATGCGCCTTGAGCCCCGCGGCCGCGCACGACCCCGATGGAGAAGGGAGCCCCCTCCATGATTTCCAGAGCAGACAGAACTTGCTCCCGGCCCCTGGCGTCCTTGGAGAGCGTGTGTAATAACAAAGACTTCTTCCCTCTCTTTCTGGTACACACGCATATACCCTGAAGCTCTGGACTGAATTCGATTTGCTGCTCTGGCATAGGTTGTACTAATCACAATGTTTACCGTGCGCGTTATGCATCGCGGGTGGCTTTCGCACAGGCACGTTTTGTGCGGTTTCTGAATTGCTGGTTTATGGCCTGGAATTCATAGAGCGTTTCTGAAAGAGATTTATCTATCTATCTATCTATTTATTTATTACATTTCATTCAGTTTAAAGAAGTGTTTCAAGAAAACATCAGTGTGTGGTAGGAACAATAAAATCTGGGTGTCGCTCCGTGCCTCAGTTTACCTGAATGTACCTCCTCTGGAAAAATGGAATAGTAGCACCTACCTCATGGGAATTTGTTGAGTAGTAGATGAGTTAATCGTGTGTGTTTATACAACTGCTTTATTTTTATTAGGACAAGAAAATAACAAAACCCAGGACTGTGCCACTTCTTTATCTGATTTGAAACATGGAAGTAGAAAAAAAATTATTCACCTTGAATTTATCTTCCCTTTTTCTGTTTCCCTTCCCCCCACCATACTAGTACAGTTTTCGTGCCTTTTTTATTTTTTTATTTTTTTTTTTATTTTTAATGTGGTTCTGGGAATCCAACTCAGGGCCTTCCACATGCTTGGCAAGCTCGTCATCACTAAGCTGCAACCCCCAGCCCTAGATTTTGTGGTCTTTGAAAACCAAGCAGGTAAGTTTTTGGGGGAATGCAATTGCTATTTTTCATATACATATTTACAGATATATGTATCAATATATTCATGTATATGTACATACGATATAGTTTGTTTCTCAGCAGTTTTGGGGGAAATGACACTACTATACAGGGTATAATTATTCATGGACATTTCTAGAATGCCTGCAGGTGAATATTTCAGATAAGAGTATTTGCTTTTCTTGCCATGAGAATTTTCAGGATCTTTCTGGAATGTGCAGTGCTCTCTCCCAGTGAGAGGCCTCTTTTCCAGTGGCTGTGCTCTTGCTTTAGAGCCCAGGATGATTAGGACACTTTAACCTCAGTGTTAGGTGATCCATTGGAGGTTCCACCTTCTCTGTTTGCAGGGTCAGCCAAATTCAGTGAAGATGCAATTCTAGGTGTATCTTTTTATTAAAGAGAAAGTGAAGACAAAAGGGCTGTTTGTTCTACTACCACTTTACATGCAGGGCAGGAACAGACAAGCTGACAAGAGCATTCTGGATCATTGAAGGTCATTGGGGTAAGAATGTGGAACTTGGGGGAGTAGTCAGGAAGGCAAAAGGGCAGGTAAACTTTCTCGCAGCATTCTGAAAATAGATCCTTCTTTCTCTGTATGGCTAAAATTTATTTTGCTGAGATATTCATGCTACCAAATGCCAATTCCTTCATACCAAGGAAACTCCATTTAATGCAATTCTACAGAAATTTGCATTCATAAAAAGTTTGATACACTACCTTTCAGAATATAAAAGTTAGCTCTATTTGACTTAGTACCAAGAGAGTTCTGTTCTTTATTGTGGCTATTTCCGATGTTTGAACAATTTACTCTAAAGCTCTAAGAAAATGTCTGAAGTTACCACTAGGAGGGGATACCATAGTTAGGAGTCCCTTATATATTCTTACCCATTTTTTTTATGCTTATACTAATATGACTGAATATATGTTAACAAAAATAGTAGGAAAATATACTTTGTTGCAATTTTTCTACCTTATAATATATTTTATACCCTTTCTAGGTCAGTTTATAAAAGTCATCATTTGTAATGATTGCAGAGAGATCTGCCATACCCACAAAAATATGGATTTCTTTGGGCTCATGTGAAAATATTTATGTAGGATTGTGCATTTGTTATCAAAATGTGTATTAACTTTCTATTTTAACAGATGTTGTCAAACTTCTCTAAGTCTCAGTTTATGTTACTAATAATTATCTATGTAAATGTATATTTCCCTACATGGTACTAATACTTTAAATCATTCTAATTTTATCAATCTGATAATACAGAACATAAAATTTCATACTTTATCCCAATTTTTATTTGCTTATTTCCTCAAAAGAGGAAGTTTGAATATCTTTCAAGGATATACTCCTTGTTCATCTTTGTTTGTTTCCTGTTTTCTGTATCTGATCTTTAATGACTCTTCACATACTTTAATCCCTGCTGCAGTTATTTTTACTATTATAATTCACATTTATTTAAGAGTTTCTAGACATATCTTCTAGCTTAGAAAGCACTTTTTCTTTTTTCTTTTGGTACCGGGAATTGGATCCAGGGGTGCTTAATCACTGAGATACATCCTTGCCCCACCCCCCTTTTCTTTTTAATTTAAAGACAGGATCTTGCTGAGTTGCTTAGGGCCTCACTGAGTTACTGAGCCTGGCTTTGAACTCACGATCCTCCTACCTCAGCCTCCTAAGCTGCTGGGATTACAGGCCTGCCCCACCACACCTGACAGAAAGCACTTTTATATTACAACACATAAAAATATTCACCACTATTTTCCCTCATCATCAACTTATTTAAAAAAAAATTATTTTATTTATTTATTTATTTATTTTTTGGTACTGGGGATTGAACCCAAGGGTGCTAAACTACTCAGCCACATCCCCATTCCTTTTTTAATATTTTATTTAAAGATAGGGTCTCATTGAGTTGCTTAGGGCCTTGCTCGGTTACTGAGTCTAGCTTTGACCTCACAATCCTCCTGCCTTAGCCTCTGGAGCCACTGGGATTACAGGCATGCGCCACTGTACCCAGCTAATCAGTTTACTTCAAAGAGATTTTATGTGTACATTGACTACATTTTTATTACTCCATCTTTAGCCTTCAAACAACCATGTCTAAAAAGTATGTAATTTAACATATTACAGGAACGTTGAATATTCTGATGTAAAAATTTCAATGTTATATGAAATTGGTAAAAAAGAAAAAGAAAAAAAGAGTTAAAAACCAACTAAGAAGTTGTTTATTGCCTTTGACTACCTATCATTGATTCTGACTTTTCTTGCTGAGAACTCTTGGTTTTCTTTCCTTCCTTCCTCCCATCCTTGCTCCCTCCCTTCTTTCCTGAGACAGGGTCTTACTGTGTCACCCAGCTTGGTCTGAACTGGGTTTAAGTGACCCTCCCACTTATGCCTTCCTAGTTCCTGGGTCCACAGGCACATGCCACCATGCCTGGCCACTTTGGTTTTCTTTGGTGCTGTTCTTTTTCCCTGTTGAGAAAAAGACTGTTAGACTGTCAACCGCAGAAGCCACTGCAGTACTCCTCAGGGGAGATGACATTGGGTTGGCCTAGGGTTGTCACTGTGGGACTGATGGGAAGTGGCTAGAATCAGCATGTAATTTTGACAGTCGAGTCAACAGGATTTGCTAATGGTGAGTAAGGGAGAGCAAGGAATCAACAAGGAAGCTTAAAAGTTTTATTTTTTCATATGGGTGAATAGTGATGTCATTTCCTGAGATGGGGAAATTATATCTATAATTTTGTCTTTCAATATGTGGTTGTTCTTTTAGAATTCACCCCTCCCCCCTCTGCTTTCTTTTGTTTGTTCTTCTGTGAAAATGCATATATTTTTCATATTTATTTATCTGTGGAAATGTTAAATTAATCTTAACTTCCCCATTTTGGCATACAGATTCTATACCAGACTTTCAACAATGGTTATGTCTAGGTAATGTATTTTCATGGATAAGTTTTATTTTCTTTTTTATGCTTACAGGTATTTTAAAATCACATTAATGTTTTAAAATTGTGTGTATGTGTGTGTGTGTGTGTGTGTGTGTACATAATATGTACATATAGCACCTAGAAAAAAGATTAATGTGTCATAGGGTAAAGACTTTTCCACCCACATTCACTTTGGGAAATTGCCACTTTCCCAAAGTAATTACACCTTTTTTTTTTTTTTTTTTTAAATATTTCCACCAGTCATATGTGAGCATTCCAGTTGCTTCACATCCTCACCAATGTTTGATAAGGCTAGTGATTGGATGTAAGCATGATCCTTCTAGATCCTGTATCATTGTCTTCCTATGAAGTGTTGAATTTTGTTTTGGCATACAGACACGTTTCTGTCTGATTATCTTGAACTTGTGAAAGCTCAGTTTTACCCTTTATCAAAGGGAGTCTATGGAAACTTGAGATATTGACCACAACTGTCTTCTTTGATGTTGCCATGATCTGAATGTTTATGTCCCTCCAAATCTCGTATGGAAATCCTGCCTCTCAAAATGGTAATATTAGAAGGGGAGGGCTTTGTGAGGGGACAGCAAGAAGGCGACCACATAAAAAAAAATCAACAGATTCAATGCAATTCCAATTAAAATCCCAATGATGTACCTTACAGAAATAGAGCAAGAAATTATGAAATTCATCTGGAAGAATAAGAAACCCAGAATAGCTAAAGCAATCCTTGACAGAAAGAGTGAAGCAGGGGGTATCACAATACCAGATCTTCAACTCTACTACAAAGCAATAGTAACAAAAACGGCATGGTATTGGTACCAAAATAGAAAGGTGGATCAATGGTACAGAATAGAGGACACGGATACAAACCCAAATAAATACAATTTTCTCATACTAGACAAAGGGGCCAAAAATATGCAATGGAGAAAAGATAGCCTCTTCAACAAATGGTGCTGGGAGAATTGGAAATCCATATGCAACAGAATGAAAGTAAATCCATATCTCTCACCATGCACGAAACAACTCAAAATGGATTAAGGATCTCGGAATCAGACCAGAGATCTTGCATCTTATAGAAGAAAAAGTAGGTCCAAATCTTCAACATGTCGGCTTAGGACCAGACTTCCTCAACAGGACTCCCATAGCACAAGAAATAAAAGCAAGAATTAATAACTGGGATAGATTCAAACTAAAAAGCTTTCTCTCAGCAAAGGAAACTATCAGCAACGCGAAGAAAGAGCCTACAGAGTGGGAGAAAATCTTTGCCAATCATACTTCAGATAGAGCACTAGTCTCCAGAATCTATAAAGAACTCAAAAAACTCTACACCAAGAATGCAAATAATCCAGTCGACAAATGGGCTAAGGAAATGAATAGACACTTCACAGAAGAAGATCTACAAGCAATCAACAAACATATGGGAAAATGTTCAACATCTCTAGTAATAAGAGAAATGCAAATCAAAACCACCCTAAGATTCCATCTCACCCCAATTAGAATGGCGATTATCAAGAATACAAGCAACAACAGGTGTTGGCGAGGATGTGGGTAGAAAGGTACACTCATACATTGCTGGTGGGGCTGCAAATTAGTGCAGCCACTCTGGAAAGCAGTGTGGAGACTCCTTAGAAAACTTGGAATGGAACCACCATTTGACCCAGCTATCCCACTCCTTGGCCTATACCCAAAGGACTTAAAATCAGCATATTACAGAGATGCAGCCACATCAGTGTTCATAGCTGCTTAGTTCACAATAGCCAGATTGTGGAACCAACCTAGATGTCCTTCAATTGATGAATGGATAAAGAAACGGTGGTATATATATATATATATACAATGGAATATTACTCAGCCATAAAGAATGATAAAATTATGGCATTTGCAGGCAAATGGATGAAACTGGAGAATATCATGTTAAGTGAGATAAGCCAATCTCAAAAAACCAAAGGACGAATGATATTGCTAATAAGTGGATGATGACACATAATGGGGGGTGGGAGGGGTTAGTGTTAGGGTTAGAGTTAGGGTTAGGGAGGGGGCAAAAATGGAGGAAGGAAGGACTGTATAGAGGGAAAAGAGGGGTGGGAAGGGTGGGGGGGAAGGGAAAAAAATAACAGAATGAATCAAACAACATTACCCTATGTAAATTTATGATTACACAAATGGTATGCCTTTATGCCATGTACAAACAGAGAAACAACATGTATCCCATTTGTTTACAATAAAAAAAAAAAATCAAGAGAGCAGGCCCTCACCACTGAATCTGTTGGTGCCTTGATCTTGGACTTCCCTGCCTCCAGAACTGTGACAGAACTTTCTTTTGTTTATAAACTTCCCAATTTATGGTATTTCATTATAGCAGCTCAAGCAGACTAAGGCAAATGAGATTCAAACCCTGAACTCTGTCTCCCTGCCCAGTCTCCCAGCAAATCCCTCCTTCTGGGCTCTTTGTAGTCTGCCCTGCAGATGCATTCATTCAGAGTTTGTGTTTATATGCAAATATTTTTGTTGTTCTTTCACTGTTTAGATTTTTCTCCTTGATTTCCAGCCATTTCCATAGCCCATACTCTGAAACCTCAAGGCATATTGTAGCTTTTTACTTGGAGTGATGTTGTTTACCATGGACCTCATCATTCAACATGGGTCTGTTCTTTCAAAGTTCTTGCCCCTTCATTATCTTTTTCCTTCAGTGAATGTAATTTTTTAAAAAAATATTTAGTTGTGGAAATTTTAGGTTAATTCAAGCTTCACCATTTCTGGGATGAAATTTTATATCTGGTGTTCAACATTGGTTATATCTAAGTAATGTGTTTTTGTGGGGGATTTTTTCTTCTTTTTAATTCTTATGGGCACTTTTAAATTGCCTTTTAAAAATATGTATTTCTAGCTGGGCAAGGTGGTGGCACACTTGTAATCCCAGTGACTTGGGAGACTGAGGCAGGAGGATTGCAAGTTCGAAGCCAGCCTCAGGAAATTAGCAAGATATTTAACAGCTTAGTGAGACCCTGTCTCAAAATAAAAAATAAAAAAAGATAGGGGATGTAGTTCAGAGGTAAAATGCTCCTGGGTTCAATTTCCAATACCAAAAACAACAATGACAGCAACAACAAACCAACCAACCAAAAAATGCGTATCTTTTATAAAACAAAAAAATTATGTATTTGAAATAAAACTTTGGCAAATCCTTCAATATTTTCATACTTGTTTCCTTTGGAAGAACCAACAGTATCGGTAGATGGTAGTGGTAGATTTTTTTTTTTTTTTTTTGTTTGTTACCAGGGATTGAACCCAGGGGCGCTCAACCACAGACCCATATCCCTGGCCCATTTTATTTTTAATCTGGAGTGTCTTTTTGAGTTGCTTAGGGCCTCCCTATGTTTTGAGGCTGGCTTTGAACTTGGTGATCCTCATGCCTCAGCCTCTGGTGCCACTGGGATTACAGGCATGTGCCACTGTGCCAGGCTGATTTCTGACTTAGATTTGAGTGGCACTTGGAAACCCAGTGCATTTACAACAAGTCATTAATATTTCATCAGATATGTTTTTATTCAACAATTAGCTACATTTTAAAAAATCCCTGTTTACTAGTGATAGATTTAATAATAGATTTAAGTAAACTTACTTTCCAAATTATTGTCAAAGACAACATAGATAAATAATCTGTGTAGCAAAAAACAGACATGAAAACAAACGTGCCTTCATTATTCTTTTTTTACTTTCCCCATTCCCTGCAAAATGACAAAAATTAGTCCTTTTTGAAACAATTAAAATAAATATAAGATTGTTAAATCTTCTAAATAAATTAAACTGCTACTCGCTGGGCGTACTAAGTTATATGGGGTTTTCAATAATGGGACACTTAAAACAGAATCCAAAGCTTTTAATGAATGGGTGAAATTAGTTGAAGAAAATGATAGGAAGGGGGCCATAACACAGACTTTTATTTTTTTAATCTTACCATTCTGGATGTTAGACCAGAAATAGGTCTTCCAGGCCTAAATTCAGAGTGCTGGCATGACTGCATTCCTCTGAAGGATCTAGGGGAGAGTCTATTTCCTTTTCTCTTCCAGTTCCTGTCATTCAACTGAATTCAAGTATTTTTTGCTTACTCTGATACTCCTACCTCTCTTTCTCATAAGGACTCTAGAGGTTATGTTGGGCATATCTATATTATTCAGGATAATCCCCCCAGGTGAAAATCCTTAAGTTAATCATATATTCCACCCAACATAGTCTTTCCTCTGATCCCCAGAGATGCCCATATGCAAAACATATTCACCCCATCTCAGTATCCCTTAGGTTTCAGCCCGCTTACAACATAAACTCACAATCCAAACTCTTATTAAATCTCATCTGCTGAAAAGTCTAGATCTCATTATCTAAGTCATCAAAATTTATCTGTGTATGAGAATCTGAGTGTGGTTTATCCTGGGTCAAAAAGGCTCACTTAGGAAGAATCTATTTTTTTTCTCAATTAGTTTTTAAAAACATACTCTTGTGGATCATAGTGATTCTCCCAATGATCTTTTTAAAAAAAAAAATTAGCAGTTTTTAATGAAAATTGTATATAAGATTACTTTATTTCCCCCATCTCATTTGTTTTCTTACTCGTGTTTGGGTCCACTTCTTACTCATTTTGAGAACTTGAACAAATTATTCCATCTCTTTGAAACAATAATCCAATATCTACCAAGGTTTCAGAAACATATTGGGTGCTTAATAAATGGGAGTTGTTACCTGGATATTTTTGAGAAACCAAGGCATCTAGGGAATTCTGCTATGATTTGACCAATAGTCACTGAGGCTCCAGTTAACAGTCTACCATTGAAATTTAATGGCAAAAAGATAAATTGAAATGTTTTCTTTCAGTCTTTCTCAACTGCTGCTAGTGGGGTATAGTAGTAGACTGTATAGGTTCCAGAATTGTCAAAGAACTGATTAAGTGTTGCTTCTTTTTCAGTTTTTGTGTCTGTTTGGTTTTCCTCTGAATTGTGCTCTCTGTTTGCCTGTATTATCAATTACCTTCTGAACTTGATAAAAGTAACCTTGAGCCATATAATAGTAAATAATTTCTACCAGAGAATGTTTTTGAGATATTTGTTTGCCTGTTTTTTTTTTTTTTTTGTTAGTTCTTGGCTATCAGAACTCAGTTTTTTTATTGTTTGTTCTATTTAGCTATATATGACTGCAGAACACATTTTGATTCATTGTACACAAAATGGAGTACAACTTTTCATTTCTCTGGTTGTACACAATGTAGAGTCACACCATTCACGTCATCATACACGTACATAGGGTATTAATATCTATCTCATTCCACCATCTTTCCTACCCACTGCCCCGCCCCTCCCCTCATTTCCCTCTACACAATCCAGAGTTCTTCCATTCTTCCCATACTTTCCCATCCCCTGCCTCTGTTATGTATCAGCATCCACTTATCAGAGAAAACATTCGACCTTTGGTTTTTTGGGTTTGGCTTATCTCACTTAACATGATATTCTCCAGCTTCATCCATTTCCCTGCAAATGCCATAATTTTATTCTTCTTTATAGCTGAGTAATAGTCCATTGTGCATATACACCATAGTTTCTTTATCTATTTATCTATTGAAGGACATCTAGCTTGGTTCCACAATCTAGCTATTGTGAATTGAGCTGCTATAAACATTGATATGGCTGTGTCACTGTAGTATGCTGATTTTAAGTGCTTTGGGCATTAACCAAGGAGTTGGACAGCTGAGTAAAATGGTGGTTCCACTCCAAGTTTTCTGAGGAATCTTCACACTGCTTTCCAGAGTGGCTGCACTAATTTGCAGTCCCACCAGCAATGTGGGAGTGTACATTTTTCTCCACATCCTCGCCAACACCTATTGTTGCGTGTATTCTTGAAAATTGTCATTCTAATTGGGATGAGATGGAATCTTAGGGTAGTTTTGATTTACAGTTCTCTTCTTACTAGAGATGTTGAACATTATATCATATATTTGTTGATTGCTTGTAGATCTTCTGTGAGTGACTGTTCATTTCCTTAGCCCATTTGTTGATTTGGTTATTTGTATTCTTGGTGTAGAGTTTTTTGAGTTCTTTATATATTCTGGAAATTAGTACTCTATCTGAAGTATGAGTGGCAAGGATATTCTGCCACTCTGTAGGCTCTCTCTTCACATTGCTGATAGTTTCCTTTACTGAGAGAAAGCTTTTTAGTTTGAATCTATCCCAGTTATTGATTCTTGCTTTTATTTCTTGTGCTATGAGAGTCCCGTTAAGGAAGTCTGATCCTAAGCCAACAAGTTGAAGATTTGGACCTACTTTTTCTTCTATAAGATGCAGGGTCTCTGGTCTGATTTCAAGGTCCTTGATCCATTGTGAATTGATTTTTGTGCAGGGTGAGAGATAGGGGTTTATTTCATTCTGCTACATATGGATTTCCAGTTTTCCCAGCACCATTTGCTGAAGAGGCTATCTTTTCTCCATTGCATATTTTTGGCACCTTTGTCTAGTATGAGAAAATTGTATTTATTTGGGTTTGTATCCGTGTCCTCTATTCTGTACCATTGATCTACCTTTCTATTTTGGTACCAATACCATGCCGTTTTTGTTACTATTGCTTTGTAGTAGAGTTGAAGTTCTGGTATTGCGATACCCCCTGTTTCATTCTTCCTGCTAAGGATTTCTTTAGCTATTCCGGGTTTCTTATTCTTCCAGATGAATTTTGTGATCGCTGCTCTATTTCTGTAAGGTACGTCATTGGGATTTTAATTGGAATTGCATTGAATCTGTATAGCACTTTTGGTAGTATGGCCATTTTGACAATATTAGTTCTGCCTATCCAAGAACATGGGAGATCTTTCCATCTTCTAAGGTTTTCTTGAATTTCTTTCTTTAGTGTTCTGTAGTTCTCATTGTAGAGGTCTTTCACATCTTTGGTTAGATTGATTCCCAAATATTTTATTTTTTTCAAAGCTATTGTGAATGGGGTAGTTTTCCTAACTTCTCTTTCTGAAGATTCATCACTTATGTATAAAAATGCATTGGATTTATGAGCATTAATCTTATATCCTACTTTACTGAATTCACTTATGAGTTCTAAAAGTTTTCTGGTGGAATTTTCTGGTTCCTCTAAATATATAATCATGTCATCAGCAAATAGGGATAGTTTAAGTTCTTCTTTTCCTATTCGTATCCCTTTAATTTCCTTGATCTATCTAATTGCTCTGGTTAGAGTTTCGAGGACAATGTTGAATAGAAGTGGTGAAAGAGGGCATCCCTGCCTTGTTGCAGTTTTTAGGGGGAATGCTTTCAGTTTTTCACCATTTAGAATGATATTGGCCATGGGCTTAGCATAGATGGCCTTTACAATGTTAAGGATTATTCCCACTCTCCCTATTTTTTCCAGTGTTTTGAGCATGAAGGGATGCTGTATTTGATCAAATGCTTTTACTGCATCTATTGAAATACTCATGTGATTCTTGACTTTAAGTCTATTGATATGGTGAATGACATTTATTGATTTCCGGATGTTGAACCAACCTTGCATCCCTGGGATAAAACCCACGTTATCGTGGTGCACTATCTTTTTAATATATTTTTCTATGCGATTTGCTAAGATTTTGTTGAGAATTTTTGCATGAATGTTCATTAAGGATATTGGTCTGAAATTTTCTTTCCTCGATGTGTCTCTGTCTAGTTTAGGTATCAGGGTGATATTGGCTTCATAGAATGATTTTGGGGGGGTTCCCTCTCTTCTATTTCATGAAATACTTTGAGAAGTATTGGAATGAGCTCTTCTCTAAAGGTTTTGTAGAACTTGGCTGAGAACCCATCTGGTCCTGGACTTTTCTTTGTTGGTAGGCTTTTGACTTCTTCTATTTCTTTACTTGAAATTGATTTATTTAAATTGTATGTGTACTCCTCGTTCAGTTTTGGTAATTCATATTTCTCTAGAAACCTAGTGATGTCTTTGAGATTTTCTATTTTGTTGGAGTATAGATTTCCAAAATAGCTTCTAATTATATTTTGTATTTCAATCATGTCTGTTGTAATATTTCCTTGTTCATTCTGAATTTTAGTAATTTGGGTTTTCTCTCTTCTTCTCTTTGCTACTGTTGCTAAGGGTTTATCAATTTTGTTTATTTTTTCAAAGAACCAACTATTTATTTTGTCAAATTTTTTGATTGTTTCTTTTGTTTCAATTTCATTGATTTCAGCTCTGAGTTTAACTATTTCCTGTCTTCTACTACTTTTGGTGTTGCTCTGTTCTTCTTTTTCTAGGGCTTTGAGCCATAGTGTTAGGTCGTTTATTTGTTGATTTTTTTTCTTCTTTTATTGAATACACTCCATGAAATAAATTTTCCTTTAAGAACTGCTTTCATAGTGTCCCAGAAATTTTGATGTTGTTTCTTTATTCTCATTTACCTCTAATAATTTTTTAATTTCCTTCCTGATATCTTCTGTTATCCATTCATCATACAATAGCATATTACTTAATCTCCAGGTATTGGAGGAGTTTCTGTTTTTTACTCTGTCATTTATTTCTAATTTCAACCCATTATGTTCTGATAGAATACAAGGTATTATTTCTATCTTCTTGTTTTTGCTAACAGTAGCTTTGTGGCATAATATATGGTCTATTTTAGAGAAGGATCCATGTGCTGCTGAGAAGAAAGTGTATTTGCTCTTTGTTGGATGGTATATTCTATAAATGTCCGTTAAGTCTAAATTATTGATTGTGTTATTGAGATCTATGGTTTCTTTGTTAAATTTGTGTTTGGAGGATCTGTCCAGTGGTGAAAGAGGTGTGTTAAAATCACCTAGTATTATTGTGTTGTGGTCTATTTGATTTCTGGCATTGAGAAGTATTTGTTTGACCTATATGGATGAGCCACTGTTTGGAGCATAGATATTTATGATTGTTATGTCTTTCTGATTTATGCTTCCCTTAAGCAGTATGAAATGTCCTTCTTTATCCCTTCTGACTAACTTTGGCTTGAAGTCCACATTATCTGATATGAGCATGGATACTCCAGCTTTTTTGCTGTGTCCATGTGCATGGTATGTTTTTCCCCATCCTTTCACCTTTAGTCTATGGGTACCTCTTTCTATGAGATGAGTCTCTTGCAGGCAGCAAATTGTTGGATCTTTCTTTTTAATCCAATCTGTCAGTCTATATCTTTTGATTGATGAGTTCAGGCCATTAACATTCAGGGTTTTTATTGAGATATGATTTGTATTCCCGGTCATTTGGCTCATTTTTTTTTTTTTTTTTTGACATGACTTGATTTCTCCTTTATTTGGTTGTTCCTTTAGGGTAGTTCCTCCCTTTGCTGATTTACATCATTGTTTATCATCTCTTCCTCATGGAATATTTTGCTGAGAATGTTCTGTAATGCTGGCTTTCTTTTTGTAAATTCTTTTAGCTTTTGTTTATCATGGAAGGATTTTATTTCGTTGTCAAATCTGAAGGTAAGTTTTGCTGGGTATAAGATTCTTGGTTGGCATCCATTTTCTTTCAGAACTTGAAAAATGTTGTTCCAGGCCCTTCTAGCTTTTAGGGTCTGGATTGAAAAATCTGCTGATATCTGTATTGGTTTCCCCTTGAATGTAATTTGATTCTTTTCTCTCGCAGCATTTAAAATTCTGTCTTTATTTTGTATGTTAGGTATTTTCATAATAATGTGCCTTGGTGTGGGTCTGTTGTAATTTTGTGTAATTGGAGTCCTATAAGCCTCTTGTACTTGATTTTCCTTTTCATTCTTCAGATTTGGGAAATTTTCTGATATTATTTCATTGAATAGATTGTTCATTCCTTTGGTTTGTTTCTCTAAGCCTTCCTCAATCCCGATAATTCTTAAATTTGGCCTTTTCATGATATCCCATAGTTCTTGTAGATTCTGTGCATGATTTCTTACCGTCTTCTCTGTTTGGTCAAGTTTGTTTTCAAGATTAAATATTTTTTCTTCAATATCTGAGGTTCTGTCTTCCAGGTGTTCTATTCTATTGGTTATGCTTTATATGGAGTTTTTTTTTTTTTTGTAAACAAATGGGATACATGTTGTTTCTCTGTTTGTACATGGAGTAAAGGCATACCATTTTTGTAATCATAAATTTACATAGGGTAATGCTGTTTGATTCATTCTGTTATTTTTTCCCTTCCCCCCATCCCTCCCACCCCTCTTTTCCCTCTATACAGTCCTTCCTTCCTCCATTCTTGCCCCCCTTCCTAACCCTAACCCTAAACCTAACCATAACGCTAACACTAATCCCTCCTACTCCCCATTATGTGTCATCATCCCCTTATCAGCGAGATCATTCATCCTTTGGTTTTTTGAGATTGGCTTATCTCACTTAGCATGATATTCTCCAATTTCATCCATTTGCCTGCAAATGCCATAATTTTATCATTCTTGTGGTGGAGTAATATTCATATATATATATATATATCACAGTTTCTTTATCTGTTCATCAATTGAAGGACATCTAGGTTGCTTCCACAATCTGGCTATTGTGTGTTGAGCAGCTACGAACATTGATGTGACTGTGTCTCTGTAGTATACTGATTTTAAGTCCTTTGGGTATAGGCCAAGGAGTGGTTATATGGAGTTTTTAATTTGGTTTATTGTTTCCTTCATTTCAAGGATTTCTGTTTGGTTTTTTTTTCATTATCTCTAACTCTTTATTGAAGTAATTCTTAAATTTGGTCTTTTCATATTATCCCATAATTCTTGGAGGCTCTGATCATGATTTGTTACCGTATTCTCTGTGTGGTCTACTTTATTTTCAGAATTAGATGTTTTGTGTTCATTGTCTGAGGCTTTGTCTTCCACGTTATCTATTCTGTTGGTCATGCTTTCTATTGAATTTTTAATTTGGTTTATTATTTCCTCCATTTAGAATCTGTATCTCTTTATTGAAATGATCTTTTGTTTCCTGCATTTGCTCTTTTAACTGTTTATTGGAGTGGTCAATCATTTCCTGTATTTGCCCTCTTATCTCATCCTTTACTTCATGGATCATTTTACTTATGTACATTCTGAACTACTTTTCTGATATTTCTTCTGCTGTGCTGTCATTGGATTCTATTAATGTAGCATCTTAGTTTGTTTGGGGCACTTTCTTCCCTTGTTTTTTCATGTTGTTTATGTATCTTCCCCTCTAGCAGTGTGGATCTGAGGCAGTATAGTTTCTACCCTATAGTTTTTTCATGTCCCTACAGGGTTCTAATACCTCACCTTTAAGGGGAGAGATCAATATTAACAGGAACCAATGTAAACTATATTCAACCTTAAACCAAATAGTCCCTATTAAAATATTAATAGTATTTTGGTAATAAACAGAGATGTTGTGTTCGATTATTATCTATAGCATAAACAATAGGTTTGCAGTAAGGTCTGCAACTTCTAATGGTGGACAAAGAGAGGATGGGGAGTAGTGTAGGATGTGATGCTAATGAGTTAAGAAGTGAGAATGGAGAGGTACTAGATCATAGGAAGAGTGAAAGAGAAATCAGAAGAAGTTGGTTGTTAGCAGGAGAAAAGGGAGAAAGAGACTCTCAGAAACAGATAAATAAGAGGAAAATATACTATTCAAACTTCCCAGTCTTCAGTAGCCTGATGCATGAAAGATACTTGATTTCAAAGATGATGTGAATGTGAGAGCAGGAAATGAGAAAAGAAAAAAGGAAAAAAAAAATAGGGGGAAAAAAGAGTCTTGAAGGAAAATTGAACAGTTGTTTTGTTTTGTTTCTGCTTCCCTTCTCTTCTGATCGGTGGGGTTGTGTTAGTTTGCTGGTAACTCTACCCTCAGGATGATGACAGTTACTAAGGTGGGAGGTTTACACTTGGAGGTGACACTCCTAGAGGCAGGGTATAGCAATTTTTGGTCCCTCTGGAAGACTGTACCCCAGGACTCTCCTTTGGGGTCCACTTGTGTGATACAGGAGCCTTGTCTTAAACCCTTATCTTACTTGTGAACCCCCTAATTCCTGGTTTATTATTTAGTCTCTAAATTGTATCTTTCCTGCCCCTGCCCTTTTGACTTCCCAATCAGGGATCTCTCTTTCAGAGGTCCTGAGTACTGAGCAGTGGGATCTGTGCCACCAGTCTCGGAAAACTGTTCTGTATTGGGCAAATCAGGACTAGGCATTGGAAGCTGTGGGCCAGTCATGTAGATGCAGGTACTGTGCCAGGTTTGTGGGTAGGGAGTGTTTGGGAGACTGTGGATTGAGGAGTCAGAGGGCCCTGTTGATTGCCAAACTGGCAGGACTAGGTGATCAGTGGAGTCATAGACCAGGCTGATATGAGGGCCTAGCAAGTGCTTCCTGAGTTGCCTTTGGGATCTGGGTGGGTGTTGGGCTGGTTGGCTAGATGAATTGGGATCAAGATGCCCTCACACCCTTTTCCTACCTACTGACCTCTTGCCAGGTTCTTTCCTGCCTCTGCAGCAATATGGTGGCTATTAACACACCTAGCAAGGAAGATGTAACCAAGCCTTCAGGGCCCTTGGTTATGATCTTTTAGGTCCTGGCTGTTATCCCTGGATGTCAGCAGCCATGTTCCAAGTTGATGTAGGCAGCAGTGACTAACCTGTAGGTACCTTGATAATGAGCTTCTACTCTTGGGCATGTGTCCAAAGATGGAAGTTGTCCCAACTAAAGATGGCAGTGGCAGTCGTGGGGATAATCCAAGATAGCAGCACAGCTATCCCAGTGCATTGGTAGATGGAGCCTCAGTGTGGCGCTGGATCCAAGAGGGGTGGGTTGTTCTGTTTTTAAGGGATTTTCTATTGCAGTGTTTTTCAAGCTAACTGTAATGAAGGACTAATCTTTTTCATTTTTTCTTTTAATTTGCATCCATCAAGGACTGCTTCTTTAGTAAATTAGTTAAAAAAGAGAATTCATAAAATGAAATACACAAACCCAAGGTCATTTTCTTTATTATTAGATCTACCTGACCTAAAAGTGTTCTGTCAAACAGGTCTAAAAGTTTCTTACATTTATCTCTTTGTAGAAGAGTGACAAGAAATGTTTGTGGTGACTTGCATAGTCAGGACTAAGCTTTGAGTAAGGGGTTGTTTTAAACCATTTTTCTGCCCTCTCTTCTCTCAGCAAAGCCTTATTTGGAAGCATGAATGATCTTGACATTAGTGGATGAAGCCATGTGATAAAAGTCTGGAATGTTCAAATATCCTATGCTATCTGGGTTTGAAAGCCATGAAGAGAATTGGCTTGCACATTACATTTCCATGGCACTATCCAGAGACCTTTTTTTCCTAGTTACCATTTGTGGGGAGCAGTCATAAGGGTTTCCTTCATCCTTTCATTCCTCTCCTCCAACACACATCCTCATATCCCAAAATTGCTGTTATTGGTAAGAAATAAGATTAAAATTAAGGAAGATTTTAGCCCAAGTAAGATGAGTTGTAACATGCTAAGGTTATACGGACCATGATTATTTTGAAACATGATTTGTTGATATTACCACTTCACACAAATCAATCATTTCTCTTTCTCATTAGTCATCACTCAGTATCTATGGGGATTGGTTTCAGGACCCCCTGGGATTCTAAAATCCACTGTGCTCAAGTGCCTTGTATAAAATGATGTAGTTCCCGTGTACTTTGAATTTGTTATGGGGCGCAACTTAAGAACAGACCGATCACCACTGAGAAGTCCAAATTTGAGAGTCTTTATTAAGCTGACCGGCTGACTGTCTCACACAATGTCCCAAAAAGTGGCTATTGACCACCGGGTTGTGGGGGTTCTTAAAACCAAAAATCACATTAATCATAAGTGTCTGTTGCTATGATTCAAAATTACACATAACATCATGATATCATCGACAGAGGGGGAAGTGGGTCAAAAAGACCCTTACCTAGGTACAAATTAAAGAATTGTTGCTAACATCCACACAATCGCTGTTCACATGGTACATTGTTTAGGAGCAATAGGGATCAAAAGAGAGCAATTTTTCTTTACATAGAAATTGTCATTCTGTATTGCTAAATATGTCACACTAAGTAACTGATGATGGGTACAGAGGCTGGGTGTTCCCATGGGAGAAGCTTATTTCCTACATAACATGGAGTCTCAGAGCAAAATGGAGTCTTTTTAGTCATTTCCCTTAGAGTCTGGCCTGTAACATTCTCATGGAGTCAGATCTGTCAGCCCATCACAAATTGTCTCTAGATTAATTATAATCCTTGATACAGTATAAATCCTTGTTAAATTGTATTGTTTAGTAAATAATGTCAAAAGAAAAACCTGTACAAATTCAATACAAATACAGTTTTTTTCCAAACATTTTTAATCTGTGGTTGGTTGAATTCACAGATACGGAAACTGTGGATTTAGAGGACCAACTGTACTTGATTACCCTCAAACACAACCCATGGTGCCCTGGAGCCATCACATAGTTTCACTGCCTTGATAGCGAAAGACTTAGGCTGCCCCTATTGTTGGATTTTTTTTTTCCTTTCTTTGCTTTTTCTTATAAAAATATATATATATATTATATATATTTATAAATATATTTATATTTATATATATATATATTTTTATATATTTATATATATATATAATATATATTATACATATATATATATTATACATTATATATATATATGATATGGATGGCTGAGAGCAAAGCCATTTGCTACTCAAGAGTGTGCTCAAGTTAGCAGGTAAATTTTTGTGTTTCTACAGAGGTGTTAGAAATCTCTCCTGGCACCTGTGTTGTCCTTTATGAAACAGTGAAGCAGTGAGTACACTGTGCAGTACTTTATTTAATGAAGCCCAGGGTTTGGATTGGTCTTGTTACCATTTAAGATAGATTTCTTGACTTACTTTGCTGTTTTATTTTGTAACTTAAAAAGGAAAACAGGAAAAAAAAAAAGGTCTTAGGAGAATATTCCTATTGTGTAATAGAGGAAGGAGAGGGCTCTGTAAAACAAATATTTTTGTGGTTGACTTTATTTTGGTGTGTCATCAAATGTTTATTTAACCAGTAACAGGATATTTGGTACTGCCACTGGGTTCACATATCTCAACATTGCTCAATTCTGTAATCAGATTTTACTGAAAAATCCTATGAAGTCTTTAAAAATAGCATGTTTGTTATAGGAGAAAATTGAATCAGAAGTTTTGTTGGAATAGCATAAATCTTCTATCCCTGTGAGAATAAAATATTTTTTTAATAATTAAATGATTTATTCAACAATGACTTCAAGTAATGGAGGCACTTTGAAAGATATTTTAAAAATAACTATTAGCAAGCAAAAGAGTCATAAGGGTCTGATAATTTTATTTACTTATTTAATACTGATAATTTTATTTACTTATTTAATACAGGTAATTTAAATAGAACTTTTTAATAAGTTTTTCACTTCTATATTGTAGAGAGTTTGACATATTTTGATGGTCTAAATAAAACTAATTTAGTTCTAATATGTAAATCAATATGAAAAATTGAGTGCAAAATCAATTCTAGAATGATTCTCAAAGAAAAGAGATATTTTTCTCTATTTTGCCACTTGTAACAAATACCAAAATTACTCCTGGCTATGTGTATGCTATGATCTAACTTTTTAAAATTTAATTTTATCGTAAACAAATGGGATACATGTTGTTTCTGTTTGTACGTGGAGTAACAGCATACCATTTGCGTAATCATACATTTACATAGGATAATGATGTTTGATTCATTGTTATTTTTTCCTTCCCCCCACCCCTCCCACTCCTCTTTTCCGTCTATATAGTCCCTCCTTCCTCCATTCTTGCTCTCCTCCCACCCCCCATTATGCGTCATCATCCGCTTATCAGTGAGATCATTCGCCCTTTGGATTTTTGAGATTGGTTTATCTCACTTAGCATGATATTCTCCAATTTCATCCATATGCCTGCAAATGCTATAATTTTATTATTCTTGATAGCTGAGTAATATTCCATTGTGTGTGTGTGTATATATATATATATATATATATATATATATATATATATATATACCATAGTTTCTTTATCCATTCATCAATTGAAGGACATCTAGGTTGGTTCCACAATCTGGCTATTGTGAATTGAGCAGCTATGAACATTGTTGTGGCTGTATCTCTGTAGTATGCTGATTTTAAGTCCTTTGGGTATAGGCCCAGGAGTGGGATAGCTTGGTAAAATGGTGGTTTCATTCCAAGTTTTGTAAGGAATCTCCACACTGCTTTCCAGAGTGGCTGCATTTATTTGCAGCCCCACCAGCAATGTATAAGTGTACCTTTTTCCCCACATCCTCTCCAACACCTATTGTTGTTTGTATTCTTGATAATCGCCATTCTAATTAGGGTGAAATGGAATCTATCTTAGTGTAGTTGTGATTTGCATTTCTCTTATTACTAAAAATGTTGAAAATTTTTTCATATGTTTGTTGATTGCTTGTAGATCTTCTTCTGTGAAGCATCTGTTCATATCCTTAGCCCATTTGTTGATTTGGTTATTTGTATTCTTGGTGTAGTGTTTTTTGAGTTCTTTATATATTCTGGAAATTGGTGCTCTATCTGAAGTATGAGTGGCAAGGATATTCTCCCACTCTGTAGACTCTCTCTTCGCACTGCTGATAGTTTCCTTTGCTGAGAGAAAGCTATTTATTTTGAATCTGTCCCAGTTATTGATTCTTGCTTTTATTTCTTGTGCTCTGGGAGTCCCGTTAAGGAAGTCTGATCCTAAACCAACAAGTTGAAGATTTGGACCTACTTTTTCTTCTGTAAGATGCAGGGTCTCTGGTCTGATTTCAAGGTCCTTGATCCATTGTGAATTGATTTTTGTGCAGGGTGAGAGATAGGGGTTTAGTTTCATTCTGCTGCATATGGATTTCCAGTTTTCCCAGCACCATTTGTTGAAGAGGCTATCTTTTCTCCATTGCATATTTTTGGCACCTTTGTCTAGTATGAGAAAATTGTATTTATTTGGGTTTGTATCCGTGTCCTCTATTCTGTACCATTGATCTACCTTTCTTATTTTGGTGCCAATACCATGCCGTTTTTGTTACTATTGTTTTGTAGTAGAGTTGAAGTTCTGGTATTGCGATACCCCCTGTTTCATTCTTCCTGCTAAGGATTGCTTTAGCTATTCTGGGTTTCTTATTCTTCCAGATGAATTTTGTGATTGCTTGCTCTATTTCTGTAATTTTAATTTCTGTAATTAAAATCATTGGGATTTTAATTGGAATTGCATTGAATCTGTATAGCACTTTTGGTAGTATGGCCATTTTGACAATATTAATTCTTCCTATCCAAGAACATGGGAGATCTTTCCATCTTCTAAGGTCTTCTTCAATTTCTTTCTTCAATGTTTTGTAGTTTTCATTGTAGAGATCTTTTACCTCTTTGGTTAGATTGATTCCCAAGTATTTTTTTTTTTTTTTGAGGCTATTGCAAATGGAGTTGTTTTCCTCATTTCCCTTTCAGCTGTTTCATCACTTGCATATAAAAATGCTTTAGATTTATGCGTGTTGATTTTATAGCCTGCTATTTTGCTGAATTCATTGATAAGCTGCAGCTCAGGGTGTGGCCGTGTTCAGCAGGAGGTCCTGGAAGCGGGATGCAGTTGGTCAGGCAGGGGTCCTGGAGGTCGGGTGTGTTTGTGTGGTTGTGGGATCCTGGAGGCCGGTTGCAATCAGTCAGTCTGGGGTCCCGGTGATAGGACACAGTCAGTTGGTCTGGGGATCCTGGCGGCAGGGAGCAGTCGATGCGAGGGCCCCAGAGGCAGGGAGTGATCGGTCTAGCTGAGGGATCCTGGAGGTGGGGCTCAGTCAGTCCGGCCAGGGGTCCTACAGGGCCTGGCTGTTGTCTCAAAATGGCGGCAGCCACATGTAATCAAACCTGCAGGTACTATAACAGTGAACTTCCAGGCAACAGCAGGTCGCTGGTGCTCCACTGGTGGCCGGCGATCAGTTTGCTGACTGTTTTCTGATGATCAGGAGGTGAACCTTGTGCATTGGGTGATGGATAGGTGTAAGGCAGGTGATGGACAGGCGAGAGGCAGGCAAATGGTGGATGATAGGCGTCTGACAATGAACAATCAAGAAACAGATATTCTCTTCTTGAAACGGGAATAATGGAGCGACAAGGAACACAGCCTCCCTCTAGTCTGCCATCTTGGATCTCCAGAATAAAATCTTTGAGTGCTTGTCTAGTAATGTGGAGCAATTTCTTAGCCCATGTGGGATGCTGTAACAAACTGTCATAAATTGTTTTTTAAACAACAGAAATTTAATTCTCTTAGTTCTGGAGCCCAGGAAGTTCAAGACCAAGGTTCCAGGAGATTTATGTCTGGTGAGGACCCATTTTCATAGATGACTATCTTTTCAGTGCGCCCTAACAAGGTGGAAAGGACAAAGAAGCTCTCTTGTGTCTCTTATCAGAGCATTCATCCCATTCCTGAGGGCTCCACCCTCATGACCTAGTCACTTCCCAAAAGTCCCAGCCCCTAATGCCATCACCTTAGAAGTCAGGATTTCAATATGTGAAGTTTGAGGGGACACAGACACACATACTATAGCCTGCATTTTGTGTATGTGAATTCATTCATGGTTCAGTCTTTCAGTATGGAGAAAACAGTGCTGTGTAAGGCAAAGAGCATGACCATGCAACCAAAGTGAACCTGGATCCAAAACTCAGCTCCACTCACTGCAAGGATGATTTTTTGAGAAGATGACAGGGGAAATGGAAATGAACAAAGTTGAGGTGCTACTATGTTCCAGGCTCTGGGCCTTGATGTTTTCCTTATTTTGTCTCATGTACTCTTCACTCCCATTCTAGAAATAGTTATTATGAAGTTATTTTCAAAAGACAAAACTAAAACCATAGGAGATTAATTAATTTTCTTAAACTGTAATGCTACTCTGGGTTTTTGGTTCTAGGTCCATTAGAGGTATGGTAGACAGGGCTTTCCCTCAACTCCAGATATAGCCACATCTTAATTCTCAGAACCCATGGATAGGTTAGTTTACATGGCAGAGGGGAATTAACATTGCAGAAGGAATGAAAGTTGTTAATCAGATAATTCTAAATGGGGATTATCTTGAATTATTTGGGTGTGCCCAGTGTAATCATGGGTCCTTAAAACTGGAAGAGAAGTCAGAGTGGTGTGACTTGAGGAAGACTTGACTTCTGCTGGCTGTGTGTTTTGTTTTGTTTTTGGGGTGTTTAGGGACTGAACATAAGGTCTTAGGTATGTTGTTGGTTTTGAAGTTGAATAAAGGAAGAATGAGTTTATGGCCAAAGAATAGGGGCAGTCTCTAGAAACTAGAAAAAGCAGAAGAACTGAGTTTCCTCTATAGGTTCCAGAAAATAACAGCCACACCAATACCCAATGAGGCCCAAGTCAGTTTTCTCACTTATAGAACTGTCAGATAATAAAATTGTGTTACATCACTAAATTTATGGTAATTTGCTATAAAATTCATGGAAAACTAATGTTATAACTTATCAACCCTGTCCCTCAGTTTTTTTGCATTATACTACACTGCCTTTTGCAAAAAGAATCAGAAAAATGAGAAAGATTGGGTTTTGTCTGACTGGGCTGGTTGCCCATTAGGAGCACATTAGAAAGTGAATATTTATAAAACCCCTGCACCTTGAGTACTATGTAACATAATTGCTTGATGATTTTTGGTCATGGACTTCACGATTGATCACGGACTTTTCATCTGTTTTAGTTCATTGTTTTCGCTGCTGTGATTAAAGGACCCAACCAGCACAATTGTATGGGGAGGAAAAGTTTATCTGCAGGCTCACGGTTTCAGAGGTCTTAGTCCATAGAAGACCTGCTCCTAATTCCTTGGGGCTTGAGGTGAGGCAGGACATCATGGTGGAAGAGTGTGACAGAGGGATCCAGCTCAGATGATGATCAGGAAGCAGAGAGAGAGACTCTGCTTTCCAGATGCAAAATATATACCCCCGAGTCATGCCCCCAATTCCCACCTCCTCTGGCCACACCCTACCACTTCAGTTACCACTCAGTTATCCCTGTTGGGGGATTAATTCACTAATTGGGTTAAGGCTCTCACAACCAAGTCTTTTCTCCTCTGAACCTTCTTGCATTGTCTCACATGTGAGCTTTTGGGCGACACCTCACATCCAAACTATAACATCATCCATGTCTCTCTTTTATCCATCAATTCACAATTAAGTTCCGAGGGATTGTTATACATCTTTCTCCATGAATCTTCAAAATGTTTTTGAAAATAGGACATAGGATATAGGCATTTAGTCCCAGACTTTTTGTTTTTTTTTCAGGAGTTTGCTTCTAGCACAGACTTGGTGCATATCTACTTATGTCAGCTGCAGCCTTGGAGGAGAAGGCTGGGATGAATTTGAGGATTCGGGGGACCTGGGAGAAGAGGAACCGTGCTTCACTGGTTTCCCAAAAAGAGTAGAACAGACAGAGCCATAGGCTGTAGAGGAAAGATTAATAACTTCTTGTAGGAGAATATTTTTGTGCTTTATCCAAAGCAAAGTCCCACTGAAACTACTCCGGATTACTGTTCTGTGAAAGGCAAAAGATAGAAATATAGAAAGCTACTTTGCTGAATAAGAGAAAGTGGCATCAATTATATCATGTATTTTATAGCTAAAGTAGTCATTTTTATGGCTTTGGCTTTTTTTAACACAGTATTTGGAATGGGATATTTTTTTGTCTATACAACAGTGAAAAGGATTAATTAATTCTGTAATTGCCTAATATAAAAATTAATAGAATTTTTAACAAAAGTGTAACCATAATACAATTTAAATTCATTGTCATTTCTCTTTATAACTTCATCCTAAATAGTTAATATTAATGAAGAAAAAGCTTCATAAGCTTTATTTGATTTGTCACCTAGCACAATACCTAGCACTGAGTAGGTGCCCAGTGAATATCTGTAAAAAGAATAAAGGATGGATGAATGAGTGAACAAGCAGTTTGGTAGTAATTGTTATTGTTTTTCCAATATGAGTATTTTAGGTTTCTAGATATTGATATCAAATTATATAAATGCATACAAAGATGATGCCTAGTATCATACATATCAAATTTTCTGCTACTTCAATTAGAAAGTGAAGATTTCTTGTCCAAGTACTTAACTCGTATGAATATTTATAATTGAAGGACATATTGGTAAAATGATTTTTCTTTAGTATAAACCTGATCGAATACACAGTAACTAGAGTGGAATTAACCCACACAATTTCTACTTCTGAAAATACAGAGTTAAAAAATATGTATTGTTAACTTTCAGATTTAGGTACTGGATTTATATAGCTGTAAAATTCCATTCCCTGGCATAGATGGACAGTGTGCTTTATTCAAGAAAACAACCCATTCTTGAAAGGGCTGAGCCCATTTTTGGTAATCACATACAAGTCATATATATGTTTGGTTCTCAGTACACTTAAACAGGTAGGAGGAGAGCTCATAACTATTAAAGAGACCAAGTTTTCTGTTTGAAAAATGAAAGTTGTTCTGGTAGAAAGCACTGCTTTTTACTAACTATGCTTCAGAATTGTGAACATACAACTTATTGTATCTCAGGAAGCCAAGTGACTTGTTGCTGGGTCTATCCAGAGAGGAGTTAATGTTACATTGTTATATTTTGGCAGTGCTATCCTTTGGGGCTAGGATGTAAAGGAAATGACATCCTGGGATGATAGATATCACTTTATAGTTAGCTATGCCAATATTGTTGACTCCTGTCTCTATTTTTGTGTACTGAGTATATAGTTCTATACATCTGTTTTTGAGTTGCAATAACGACCAACAACACTTTCCAGCTTTTCCTGTATGTCTACCAGACATAAAGCAAGTACTTTATGTTCCATATTATGTTGAATCCTCTCTCACAGTATTAGTCCTCATTTTATAGAAGTAGAAAGTAAGTCTAATTTAAATAATGTTCCCAACATCATTCAGCTAGAATGTTGCTGCAGTCCGAGTTCATACAGTGTTTGACTTCAAGTCCAACCTCTTAATGCTGTTTTCTTTTTCTTCTTCTTTTTTCTTTTCCTTTTTAAACTCTTCTTACAACAATGTTCTGACATTTATACTTCCCTTTTGGTAAACATGAACATATTGAGGTCCAATGCAGCCTTTTAAGCATGTCTAGTAGAAACTTAACTAAGATATGAATATACACATTTGAACTTTTTGAAAAAAAGAAGACAATAAGTCTAAGAATAAAGACAGAAAAAAAATAGTCTGCTGTTTTTCTCCCCCACTAGGCTGCATGACCTAGAGAAACAACATTAAGTATTGAATGAGAAAACATTACAAACAGTTCAAATATTTGCTATGGCAAAGCATGGTGGTTACTAATATGTGTCTAGTATGAACTTTTTGTCTTGTTTTGGGTTTTGAATGACGCTTTTCACATGGGCAAAGAATCTCAGCACTGTATTGTATATAGAATGTGTAACTTTGTCCTTTTGTTTCTTTGTAATCATACATGCTACTTCTTTTACTTATATGCAGTGTGTAAGTACATGTATATATGTATGTGTATGTATATATACATATACATGTATACTCATATGTATAAATATATATGTGTATATGTTTCAAACTAGTTCTACCCTTTTTGCTTGTCAGTGTGTTGTACCATATGGTATAGAGCATCATGCCAAAGATAAAAATATTCCTAGAACACATGAAATCATCAGTCAACTGAGGGAGAGTACACTTGACCAAAGCATTTGTGACTCTGATATATTTATAGGCAATAATATGACTTTAATATCCAATTCCAAAAAAAGCATATATTTTAAACTTGAAATGATAATTACTCCTTAAGAGAAATAATTCAAATGTAAAGTCTTTAAACTTTTATTTTTCTACCAAAATCAATTCAAATCAGTGTTTCTTTAGCAGAATTCTTTATCTCTGTGTATAAAACTTGCCTCACTTATTTTCATCTCTAGAGTTACCATGCAGTTGTGCTCTTTGTGTTTTCAAAAGCATCGGCCTTGGAGATGAACACCACTGCAGGTGAATAGAGTCCTTGGGTTGTAGATAGTATTGCCACCACCCTTTTTTCAGTGTGTTCCATGGGTGGGATGTTTTCACCAATAAAGAAAGGCACAGAAGATCAGATTTCACTGGATTGCTATAGTCTGTGGAAGAAGGTTGTAAAAACGATGTGATTCAAGACTGTTTCCAGCAATCCCATTTTACAGTGTGCTGGGTAATAAGTACAGAGATAAACTACAGAAAAACAAATTTTGATAGTGGGACAAGATTGGAGGACAAGATTAGGAGTAGGAACTGTTGGACTTGGTATTGGATTGGATGTGTGAGGAAAGAAGAAAAGAAGGAAGATGTTAAGATTGACTCTCACATTTCAGAGATGTGAGAGTCAGTCTTAAATCTTGTCCCTAAGGATTAAGTTTAGGGACAAGAGAATAGGCCGGTTTTGGTGGACATGTTGAATATTCAGTGTCTGTTGTGTATCCTGTTATAATATTCTTTTTGGCAGTTCAGTATGTGGACGGTCCTACCTTCATGTCTTTGGAGAAGTAAGTGAAATAAATTGGTTAGCTGCCAGTTCAGGGCAGTTCTCTCAGATGTCACATTACCTCCATGATGCATGAAATGATTTCTGCTGTCCTTTCTCAAGATGACGTCTTCTGGGTTTAGGTAATTGACTGAAGGGTAGTATGTGACCTAAAGGTTTTTACTTTGGAATTTTTCAAGCTGCAATTGCTATAAAAGTTTCTGTTCATCTACAGTCTTGAATTTATAAAGGTGTAACCTAAAAATAGTGAAGAGCCCTTTGCCCAGTGTTGAGGGAACGGGGAAATGGGGGTAGGTGAATGGAGTAGGGAAATGGGGGTAGGTGAATGGAGTAGGCAAATGTTGTCTGGTTGCTGGACAAAGTTCAGCATCACCCCAGGTTTGTGGTTGTTAAGTTGAAGTGAGACCTGTCAGCAAGATTGTATATTTTTCTCCATTCATGTGCTCAGTCTAAGTAGGAGAAAGGAGGACATCATGTCAATGGAGTTATGGTTTTGTCTGTGATCTCCATGTAAGAGCAGGAGAAAAAGATGGACAAGGGAGAGAACACAGAGTGATTATGATAATTGACCATGGAATTTAAACTTGGAAATGGGCAGGAGAGGACTAAGAAAAGGTGAAGGAATCTAAAAGTTGCTGAGAACAAATTCTGCTCATGCCTGATGCTGGTTTCACTCCTGACCTGAAAACATTCCCCTTTGCACTGAGTTAGTTTCTGTTTCTTGAGTCTGAAAGAATTCTGCCAACTTGAGCAGATAATATGAAGAAAGGAAGTGGGGGAGCTAATTGACAAAACTTCCAGTCTCTAATCAAGTGATTCTTAATTTTCATAGTGTATCAGAATTATTATTAAGCATATTGATTTTTTTTATTGTAAACAAATGGGATACATGTTGTTTCTCTATTTGTACATGGAGTAAAGGCATACCATTTGTGTAATCATAAATTTACATAGGGTAATGTTGTTTGATTCATTCTGTTATTTTTTCCCCTTCCCCCCCCACCTCTCTTTTCCCTCTATACAGTCCTTCCTTCCTCCATTCTTGCCACCCTCCTTATTCCTAACCCTAAACCTAACCCTAACACTAACCCCTCCCACCCCCCATTATGTGTCATCATCCGCTTATCAGCGAGATCATTCCTCCTTTGGTTTTTTGAGATTGGCTTATCTCACTTAGCATGAGCATATTGATTTTTTAAAATGATAACTACATCTCAATCTGAAGATTCTGATATAGTTGGTGAGGATTGAGGAATTTGTTATGGATCCACCCTGTGTTTTCAACTACCCTGGTGGTTTCATGACCCTTGTGTACAAGGCACCAGCTGAGAACCAAGGTGGCACGGCTGCCACTCTTGAGGAACTCACTGTGGGTTTTATATGTTATTGTTTATCTAATGTTTATGATGGTGAGTATATTGGTTTTAAATTTATGGTTTTATAGTTTTATTCCTTATGGGAGATGAACACATTATTGCAAATTATGGCTCCTTAAATAATCCATGTGTAAAGCATGCCCCTTTTAATAGGCTCTCAGCGTATTAAATAGAAAATAGTGGAAAGAGCTTCCATCTTTGTGTCAACAGAGCTGTGCTCAGGTTGTTTCCTCTACTTCCCAGCTCTGCAACTCAAAGGAAGTTCTCACCCTCTTTGTGCCTTAGCATTTCCATCTGTAAAATGAGAGGTTATACTGGTGTTGGAAGATCCATTTCTGCTCTAACACCCTATAACTTAAACCACGGTTTTATTATTTTTTTTCCCAAAACGATTTTTGAGACTTAGAGGTGTTCTATCTTTTTGGTTTCATGGCTCATTGTTAGTTGCACCTATGGTTTATGTGCCTTCCCCCACCCTTCTTAGTGCAGTATTGCATGGTGGCAGGGAGAGAACATGAATGGGCTTGATAATAGTTTGCTTCCCAGTGTGTCTTTTAGGGATATGTTGTAGTGAAAAGTGAAGACTTCAGTTCATAACATACACACACACACACACAATGCTATTAAGAGGAGTAAGTAATAAAGATGAAATAAAAAAGGAATGGAGGAAGGAAGGACTGTATAGATGGAGGGGAAGGGTGGGAGGGGAGGGGGGGAAGGGAAAAATGGCAGAATGAATCAAACAACATTACCCTATGTAAATTTATGATTACACAAATGGTATGCCTTTACGCCATGTACAGAGAAACAACATGTATCCCATTTGTTTACAATAAAAAAAAAATAATAAAATAAAATATTCCAAAAAGGTTAAAAAAAAAAAAAAAAAAAAAGAATGTTAAGAACATTGTTACTTGCTGGCATTACTCTTGGCTGAATTTTATGATAAGGCTGAAGGAAAGTGACCCAGTATTTGGAAGATGAACCTAGTCTTCAGGGAGAAGAGGTGGTTCCCAAGTGTGCTTAATTGAAGTGCAGAATGAAGGTAAGGGGCCTTAGCCAAGGCATGGAGATGAGGAAGTGAGGATTAAATTGCGGGAGGGAAGAGCACATCAGTTCCCCTTGGAAGAATAGAAAAAGGCCTGCAAATGCAGGAACAGTAAGATGATAAAACTCAGGCCAGCAGGTGACATTGCTGTGAAATGTAATGGATGGAGCACACTCAAGTGTTAATATTTAATTCTTTTTATGAAAGGTTGAACAATTAAAATTTAATGGGGAATAGAGATTTAAGATGGAGTAAAATTTCATTAGAAAAATGGAATACAAACTGGGGCTTGTGCAACCCTCAGAGAGTGTGTAGAGGACAGTGTGAGGTTATTAGTTTCTGATCTCTCAACTTTCATAGACTGTATTTTTTTCTAACAGTGAGAGCCTGAGAAGGTGCTTGTGTGCTAAGGAGTTATCCTACTTCCTCTTTTACAGTCTTCCAACTCTTACTGAATCTCATCATTGTCTCAAAGTGTAAAAATCTCTTGGCTAGGGGAAAAAAAAAAGTGAAGATTCAAATATTTGGGTTTGTCACAACTCTAGTCAAACCATAGCACCATTCCCTCTCATAAATCTCATTAAGGAATTAGATTCCAATACATTATACAATTTTTTTGTTTGTTTGTTTTTGGTACTGGGAACTAAACCCAGGGTCACTTAACCACTGAGCCACATCTCCAGTCATTTTTGTTTTTTATTTTGAGACAGAGTCTTGCTAAGTTGCTTAGGGCCTCGCTGAGTTGCTAAGGCGGGCTTTGAACGTGCAATCCTCCTGTCTCAGCCTCCCAAGCCACTGGCAATACATTTTACTTTTTAGGTAAAAGGTAACGTATCAAAATGTGCAACGCATTAATTTGTCTAGCTCAATTGTGTGCTACTAATGATTGTAATAATTTAATAATTATTTAGACCAAAAGGGCATTTTTAACAGAATATGGTGATCATGAACACCAAATACAATATTTTAGATTTTAATATATACAATATTTGTTGCCTTGGCATATCTTGTATATGATCAGTTGATCTATAAAATCAGGTTGTAAACAATAACTCTATGCAATTAATTTTATATAGTTTTTAGTTTATATTGGAAAATCCTGGTGATTCTTTTATTGAGGGCTTTGTTTTGTTTTGGTGTGGTTTGGTTTGGTGGTGGAGATGGTTTTGTTTTATTTTTGAGATAAGGTCTCCCCAAATGGACTAGACTGATCTCAAACTCCTGAACTCAAGTGCTCCTCTTTTCTCAGCTTCCTGAATAGTGCACACTATTGTACCCTGCTAGGTTTGGTTTTCTAATGGTCAAGGTAAGCATTTGATTATGCCTAAAATTAGAGGAAGCTTAGAATTCAAACTTAGTTACCAACCAACATATAATCTTAGACAAATTACTTAGCTACTCTGGACCTTAGTTTTTTTTATAAGTAAATTGAGGATGATAAGACCCATCTCATAGTTCAGCTCTGAGAAGTAAATTAAATAGTATACGTTAAGTGCTTAGTATAATTTCAGGTACATAGAAAAATTTCAGTGAATGGTCTCTTTCTCTTTCTCACATTATATGTGAAAACCTCAACTTGATCGTATATAATCATTAAGTTAAATGTGTCTTTTAAAAAGTAGCCTTTCAGAAAATTATTATAGACAAAAGTGAAAAAATCAATTTTTAAATAAACTAAACATTAGAAATATATTCACAGAAGGCAATTACAAAAGAATCGCTCCTTGAAGTATAAATAATACCTCTTTATTCACCTGTTTTAAATTTTTGTGCATTATTTATGTGTGCCTGCCTATTTCTTAACTAATTAAGAAATACCTAACTAAAAAGGACCTATTAAAAGAAGAATACCTAAAAAAAAATTTTATTCACCAATAGTTAATAACAAAGAATAATGAAATAGGTAGAGGAGCTATTCTGGAAGGAAAAATACTACAGGATCTTTTGGTTAATTTTGTTCATAAGATAAATGCATAAAGCAGTTATTTAAAAGGTGATTGGAAGGAGTTGAACTTTTATGAATAATGGCCATGAAAAATGGTTTCCTGTCAAAAACTATATGAACTATTAAAACATATGCCTTAATCTATGCAGATTTATGCTGTAGCAAATAGTTGGTAGCCCTGGGTCATTTCATGATCTAACCAATTCTTAAATGCATGAAAAATTAGTGAGCAGCCTATTTTCTTACCTATATATATTTTATTTTCTCAAGCTAATTTCATTCAAATTTTAATAATCCATTGTTTAACCTCCTTACATGCAAATTATTATCAATGTTGTAGAAATTCTAGATTTTTGGTGGATTAGTTGTTCAGCTAATATAAGTAAAATTGATCATCACACCTATAACTGGAGATAAGTCAGATAAAAACCACGACAAGCTCCCATAAACAGGCAGGTTTATTCTTGTATCACATCAAAAATAATTTTAATAATTCACAATTTTCCTTTTTAGATTTATAAACTTTCTCATTATTTTAGATAAGATAAAATTGCAACTATAATATTGTTATTAGTGCACTAGAAAAGCTACTATGGTATGTTTTTGAGCCCTAATTAGGATAACTACCATACTGTGTGACTTTCCATAAGCTCAATGTGTATGTTCTATGCTATCATTTATAACAGTTTTAGCAAACTAAAGAAATTTTCACATTTGAAATTTTGGAAAGCAGTTCAGAAATTTCAACTTTGGAACAGGCCTGCCTTTCTCATTTCCTGCTTCCCTCATAAACCCTACATTTCTCCTCACCATGGAATATGCATAGGAGCGAACGGTTTGAAGACAGTATTGTACACAGTTCACACAAGGTCTTGTTAAGAAGATGGGACTACATCTTCAACCATATGGAGTGCTGAAATTTTGGGGAACAAACCAAAATGGTAATCTGAAGTCTTATTTAGGAAACAAAACTTGTGTGACTAGAAATAGACCACTCCTAAATATATTCCAGTTTATGTGCATTCTGGTATAAAACACATGCCACTAAGTAGGGCTTTTGGGGGTCAGCAGAGAGCAGGCATATTTTCCCAAAGAATGTTCCCACCACTGTGGAACTGATAAGACTCTCTTTTAGTTTGATAATTTTAAGTCTTTTCTACACATCTGTACTTACTTATACATGTTTTTTGATATTTTCAGTCCCTTTTAGGAAATGATTGTTCATTTTAAGATAATTTCTCCCAGCTTTACTGAGATATGAATGACAAATAAAAAACTGTATATATTTAAGATATACAAAATAATGTTATGTATAAGTAGACCTCTGTAATCTTTCTTATAACCAAGTTCATAAACATGCCTGTCACCTTACAGGTTAATCATTTTCTTTCTGTAAAAGGGCATTTAAGATGTACCCTTAATAAATTTCAAGTATGCAATCCATTATTATTAACTATAGTTGATAAGCCAGACATTAGATCTCCAGAACTTACTCACCTTATACTGAAAGTTTGTACCCTCTGACTAGCATCTCCCCAGTTCTCTGAAATCCAGCCAGTAACAACCACCATTTTACCGTGTTCTCTAAGTTTGACCTTTTTAGATTCTACCTGGAAGGGATATTATACAATATTTGTCTTTCTCTACCTGGCTTATTTCACTTAGCATAACATCGTCCAAGTTTGTTCATGTTGTCACAAATGGAAAAATTTCCTTCTTTTGAAAGGATGAATGATCCTTTATTGTTTCCACGTCCTATTTATTGCTAGCAGTACTGCAGTGAACACTAACTTGCAGACCTCTCTCTGAGGTACTGATTTTATTTCCTTTGGGTATATATGCAGACATGTGGTGACTGAATCATTTGGTAGCTGTGTTTTTAACTTTTCGAGGAAGCTCCATAGTGTTTTCCACAGCAGCTGTACCAATTTACATTCCCACCGACCGTGTACAATCGTTCCCTTTTCTCTGTATCCTTGCCAGCACTTGTTATCTTTTGTCTTTTGATAATAGCCATTCTAATAGGTGTGGGGTGATATCTCATTGTGGTTTTAGTTGATAATTCCCTGATGGTTGGTGATTTTAAGCACCTTTTTTATATTCATGTTGTCCATTTTTATGTCTTTGATATAAATGAATTGAAGTCCTTTGCCCATTTTAAAAATTGAGTTATTTGGGCGTTATGTGATGTTGCTGTTGCTGTTATGGAATTGTAAGAAGAGTTCCTTATCTATTTTCAATATTCATTGGATGTATATTTCGTAAATATGCTCTCCCCTCCCATAGGTGCCTGTTTCATAGATATCTTCTTTTGCTGTTTCAGTTTTATGTGTTTCTGCTTGTTTCACTTTTGTTTCTATTGCATTTGATGTTATATCTGAAAAATCATTGCCAAGACCTATGTCAAGAAGCTTTTTCTCTGTTTTCTTCTAAGCATTTGTGCTTTTAGGCCTATGCTTACAATGATTTGGGTATACAGTGTAAAATAACAGTCCAATGTTACTATTTTCTGTACAGATATCCAGTTTTACCAACACTATTTATTGAAGAGCTTGTTCTTTTCCCATTGTGTATTATTGGCTCCTAAGATTAGTTGATTATATATGTGTGGATTCATTTCTGATTTCTCCATTCTGTTCCATTGGTTTTTATATTACAGTAATTGTGATTATGAATTTTGACTTCATAAATGTCATTTCTACATTTTAGCTCTAAAAATGGTCATCTAAAATAGTCTTAGAAACATTGGTCCTCTTCTGGGCATGCATACTGAAAATTAAATTTTGAACTCCAATTGGAAGTTTTGTTTTTTTTCCAAAATAATAAGTGTTGCCCATACTACTCAGCTATGATAGAGTGGAGTGAATATTTAAGAAGTTTAGAGACATGGGTTCAAATCCTTGGACTTTCAAGTAGCAATGTCTTCCTCACTAATTAATTTATTTATCTCAAAATGCTAATGTTTTGACAACTCTGAGCTTCAATCTTCTTGTTTATAAAATAAAGAATTTGTATTTCATGGATCTCTAAGATCCATTCCAGGTCTGAATTTCCATTTTCATTAAAGTCTAGAATCTCATATTCATATTATAGCTTGATAATTTCCCACATATTTTCCTATAAATAATTTATGTGTCAACTTTTGTGTTTGCTAGTTCTTATAATTTGACATATGATTGCTCTTTCTTTCTGGCCATTTCCGGTTTTTGGATACATTTCTTATGCAGTTAATAGAGGGGACACACTAGAATTAATTTTTGTAAAATCATGTAAAAAGTTTGGATATTTAGAAATATTTTTGATCATAAACAGCATCAAGTCCATCCATTAAAAGTGAGAAAAGTGATGGCAGATGTCCAGGGGCTGGATTTTGGTTTAGAGGGAGGATCTATTAATTCAGAAATGAGCAGACTGCAGAACTCCCGCAGCATTCTGCCATATAGATTCCTCGTAGCTCTGCCATTAGGTTTGATATTTCTACTCTAATGTGATCATTGGTTTGTGATGCTAAAGAATACATCTTTTATTCTGGTGAGCCACAGCAGACCCATATTTCTGTGGTCAATTCTCTATGCCTGGATCCGGAGCTGACCAGTTCTGGGCAGGTTACCCTAAGTATAATTTTCCTCCCTCTTCCTTTCTTCCCAAGGTGCAGCAGGACTCCAGGGTGCTTGTTGAGCTTCTGAGTCAACATTTGCTCACCCCGTCTTGGGCTTTTCCTCCTGTTGGCAGTGATCAGATTGACTCACATGTCCTGATAGGAGCAAGGCCTGAGGGCTCTGCCTTTACCAACTGGGTGTCACTGATCTTTTCACCTCTGCTGGCCCTGGAATTTTTCATTTGAAATACAACACTAATCCTAATATTATTACCAAAAACAGTACTGTGGTTCATACATTCTTTCATTTGATCCTCACTAGAATGAGTAATGCGATATCAATTATTATCCGCTTTTTTACAGATGTAAAATCTGAAGGAGATAACTTACCAAGTTTATACAGTGAATACTGTCTCCTCCTTTGCCTGCTTCTTGTCTTTTAAAATAAAAGAATGGAGAACAGAATTGCATGTATTGTGATTTGCTGTGTACAAAATATCTTATTAGGTACTTAGGTATATTCTGCTATTAAGTGTTAAATGAATGTGAAGAATATTAAATGTGTTTAATAATAGTATAAAACATTATTATCCCCATTTTGTAGATGAGAAAACTGAGGTTCCGAAAAGTTTAGAAAGATGTTCAAAGGCCACATAGCTGATAAGTATTTGACATTTGTACCCAGTCTGTTGGGCTTAAGGTGGCCAATGAATTTCCTCTCAACCATCAGCTTCAGTTGGCGGAGATTATTCACAGCTGCATAGAGGATACTGAGACTGCCTGCATTCATTGGCAAAGAGCATCTAATTCACTTAGTGACCTTTATCACAGAAGTGAGGGGAGGAGGCAGTACCCCTGGCACTTATTTCTTATCATTGAAATAGATGCTCACTAGGGTCTGTTTCAGCTCCACAAGACTGTCCTTCTAGATAACCATAGGAATAGGTGGTGTCTTAGTCTATATTCTCCTGAAAAAAGAGTCCAGGACAGAGGTCATGTAAGATCTAGGTAGATTAATTGGGACTGTGATCCCAGGGAGCAGGAGCAAAGGATGAGGGTTGAGGGGCAGCCCATAACAAGGTATGTTATGAAGGTTGCACCCACTGGTACTCAGTCTGGAATGACTTAAGAAGCTTTGTGAAATGAAGAACTGTCTGCATGGGGGTGCGGAAGGGGAAGGAACATTTATCCAGAGACTCCCAGCCTACATTGAATGGAGGCAGTCCTATGGGTGTTAACTCCTCCACACTATTGGGTGGCTCATGTATGAGTGTTTAGGGATTTGGGGGTATATCCTATGCTGGAGTATTAAAAAAAAGCTAAGGGGTAGAAAGCAAGAAGCCAACAGTACAGATCAGGGGTGAGGTATAGACAAGTTGTACCTGAGGGAAGCTGGTAAAAGCCTGCACCGAACTGGGTTAGGTTAGCTCAGAGTAGTAGTGTGAGTAGTGGGGACAAGAGGATCTTGAAGTAGTACTTTGTAAGGCACTGACCACTGTTGATCTCCATAATGCCCCTAGACCTAGAAGGACTCAGTAAGCCATGTATATAAGATTGCGTATATGCTAGGGAAATACTAATGGAGTCTAGTCTTAACTTCTTCCTCAACTTTCCCTCTCTTGTTATCAGTCTATGAGAGCACATAAGCACATTGGACATTAATAATCCTATTTTACTGAATATCTATTATGTGCCAGCCTCCATGCCAGACTCCAAGTCCATGATATCACTCCATCTTAACATGCTCTGGTGAAGAGGGAACTGAGCCTGGGAAGCCAGTCTGAATTGCCAGAGGCCACTCGCACAGAGCAGATGAGCCGAAATCCAAACATGCCTCTTGCTGATTCTGAAGCCCATATTCTTTTCACTCTGCAGGCTGTTTGACTGGCAAAGACAGAATGGCTTGGCTCATGTTTGGGCAGTGCTTGAGCTCTTACTCTGGAACTCTATAATATGAACTCACTTCTGGGATTCAGACTTGTCAACATCTCTCAAGTGAGTCAACTAGAGACCTGGCGGGTCTCCACAGTAAGTGCTGGAAATCCCCAGGGCATGTCTGACTCAGAGTGGCATTTCAGAGCCCATGAATCTTTAAGTTGTCTGCGTAAGCAAAAAAACTGAAGTTGAAAGTTCTTAGAAACTACACTGTTTTTTTTTTCCCACAAGTGCTGGAAGGCCACAATTTCTCTAGTAATCAGAAACATAAAGATTAAACGGCATGCCCAAAGTTACAAAGAAAATTACTGTCAATGTCGCTGAGTCTCAGGGTTCTCATTTACATTTATGAAATAAGGATGTGGATTTCATGGTCTCCAAGGTTCCTTTCAAGCTAAATTTCATGATACAGAGGCTATGCCGAAGCAGATTGTGAGACGCTAGATATAGGGGCCTGGTTTCAACATTTCTCTTTCCTCAGAATTTAGCAGAATTTATGTTTGCCACTGACAGTGGAATGCAAAGCTAGCAGCTCCCCTCTCTGCTTCCCCTGTCTTTACTCCTTTTTAGTTCTTCATCCTATCCCAGCACCCATAAATGTCGCTTCCAAAATGAACCTTGAGCCTAATAATTGGTTGGATGTTTACTTCCACCTTAACATGGAGAACCCTGTTAATGTGCTGTGGTTCACAAGTGTATTTGCATGTTGAGATTTAGGTCTAATTAAGAACTTAAAGGGTGTTGTATCATTGATATTTTATCAGGTATTTTTCCTGCAAGTAGCCATTTTGCATTTCTATCTCATAACAGTCTATATAATTGTAAGAAAATACGAGATTATAAAGAAAAAGGGCAAATTCAAAACTAGGGGGAAACTGTGTACAGAAGTCTCTTATATGATGTTAAGATGATAAAGTACGCAGATTTAACTTTATATTACTGATATTCTACAGTAAATACTACGTATAAGTATTTAAGTATGTTCAACCCCAGGGCCTCAGATGCCCCAAGCATATTCTTTACCAATTCCAAAAAAAGAACTTGGAGGACTCAAAGAAGGGAGGTTTGGACATTTTATTACTGACATGCTTCTCAGGGGGGCAGGCCAGGATATAACGGAGAGCCACACTGCGCCTATAACCAGGGAGAATATCTACGATAGGTTGCAGGCCACAGCACAAGTGAATTTCTTTAGATGTTCATGAGTATATGCTTTTACTTCACAACCAAGGTGACTGTGTTTTGAGTCTCACCTAAAGATTGGAGACAAAGGAAGTGGCCAGTTTTCTCTCTCCATTTCCTTCATTATTATCATGTTCCTTTTTTTTTTTTAATTGGTCCTTCGTTTTTCTTTCTTTTAAATTTTAAAAAAAATTTTAAATATTTCTATTTTTTATTTTTAGTTATACATGATAGGAGAATATATTTTGGCAGAATATACATACATAAAGTATAACTTATTCTGTTTAGGTTCCCACTCTTGTGGTCATACATGACGTGGAGTTACCCTGGCCATGTATACAGATACGAAGTTCGGAAACTCATGTCCAATTAATTCTACTGTCTTTCCTATTCCCCTCTCCACTCCCTTCCTTTCATTTCTCATTGTCTATTCTAATGGATTTCTATTATTCCCCTCCCTGAACTCCCTTGTTTTGGGTAAGCATTCATAAATCAGAAGGAGCATTCGACTTTTGTGTTTTTGGGGGAATTGGCTTATTTCAGTTAGCATGGCATTTTCCAGTTCCATTTGTTTACTAGCAAATTCCATAATTTCATTCTTCTTTATGACTGAGTAATATTCCATTGTTTATATATACCACATATTCTTTATCTGTTCATCCATTGAAGGATACCTAGGTTGTTTCCATAGCTTGGCTACTGTCAATAGAACTGCTTTAAACAAGGATGTGGCTGTATCCCTGTAGTATGCTGGTGTTTTAAAAAAATATTTAGTTGTAGATGGACATAGTAAGTTTATTTTATTTATTTTTATGTGGTGCTGAGGAACAAACCCAGTGCCTTACACATGCTAGGTAAGCAGTCTATCACTGAGCTACAACCTCAGCCCCAGTATGCTGTTTTTAAGTTCTTTGGTTATAGACAGAGGAGTAGGATGACTGGGTCAAATGGTGGTTCCATTCCAAGTTTTCTGAAGAATCTCCAAACTGCTTTCCATAGTGGTTGCACAAATTTTCAGTTCATCCAGCAATGTATATCATGTTCTTTAGAGTCCTTCTTATTTCACTGCCCAGAAAAAGCTTTTCCAGGCACTGACTAGTGTTCACTCCAACACTCTACCCCTTCATTGTCTGAGAAGCCCCTTAATGTCCCTCACAATCATATACTGCCACCTGTGTTTTCTGGGAAGCCCACAGGAGAGGACTCCTGGAGGCATACTGCATCCATGTCTTACAACAGCAATACAAACAGCAAGAATTATTAGCAAGCATGTTAAGATAATTAAGATAGTAAGTCCATTCTGTCTTATTTGCAGGTCGGGCTACCCTGGGAAGTCTTTGAGCTACAGTCACAGGGAGTTCTGAGCAGATCCAGCAGTCAGTCTGGTTGGCACGATGCACAACTTCCTGCTGTCCTGTCCTGGAATAGGTTACTTGTTGCTAACCTATGGGGAAATAACAAATGTTTAATAGGCATGAGTAATGGCAGATCAGCTCCAGAAGGTGATGTACAGGCAGCTGTATGATCTTGTGTTAGTAAAGTAGGCTGCACGGTAGACTTGCCTGGGCAAGTGTACCGTTCTAATCTATCTGTTTGCACTTCAGAGATATAGAAAGAATAAGACTCCCCTGGAATATATACAAGTGTCATAAACACAAACACAGTATTGCTCAGATGATGACACCAGAGGGAAACATCACTTGTACTTGTGAGGGCCAGGTTCCCAAAACAGTACGCTTTACTTGTAGATGTAGACATTCTTCTTCCCCTCCCTTCAAGGGGTCAGTAAGGCAAACCCTTCGGGCTTTACTTGGGCAGACCATGGCCAACTAATGTTCCCTGTCTCCAGTGTGATGTCTTATGGATCCAACAACAGTAAGTTGTTACTTTGCTCCATGCTGAGAAAAAGTTCATTGGATGTGTCTGTTATCTGTAACCTTAACTCTGTCAACATGGGTGAGATGATATGGAAATGACTGCAGGCTGTTGATATCTGGATTTCTCATTTAGTGCCCTCAGTGCCTCAGGCAGATGAGCAACCCACTCCTGCCTAGAATTACTCTCAGTCCTTATGGCTTGTTCCAGCAGGTCATTCATTTTTTCAACTGTTGTTGAAATCCAGCTGTTGCTGGATTGTATGGAGGATGGAAAATCCATAGTACTTCCTAGTCTTGAACCCACTGTTGTATGTTGTGGCTTGTGGAATGGGTTCCTTGGTCACTCTTGATCACTTGTGGTATGCTAGATGTGGCACTCAGCTAGACCAGTCCCTTAATAGTTGCCTTCTGATTGGCAACTGTTTTTGTTGGGTAAAGTTTGCCTCAAGCCAGTAACTGTCTTCACACAAGTCAAAGCATTTTTTGCCCCTTTTGATAGTGGGAGAGGGCCAATGCCTATCATCTGCCATTGCTGAAGAGTGACACCACCTGGTTTGATATATCTCTCAGAGGCATCTTATTGTGGGTAGTGCTAAGAGCAGGCCAGGCAGTTCTGGCAGGAAGCAACAACATCAGACCTCTTCATGGGTCACTCCCCATGTGTCACATCTGCCCACATTATCTTTTGTCCTGCGTGCTTTAATCTCCATTGTAGCCAAATATCAATTTCCTCTGCTGGGGCTTTCTCCAGCCATCATATTTTCACCAGTTGACCAGTGCTTCTCTGGCTCTATGGCAAGAAGGACAGCACAAATGGCACACAGTTGTGTTTCTAAAAAGCTATAACCTCCTTCCATCCCCTTCCATAACTGTGATCAAAATCTAATGGGGGTCTTATGTCCCATAATTTGCTGCCATAACCCCCATCCAAACTCATCTGGAGTGAGATGGACAGTAAATTCATCAGGTTTTGATGTGTCAGGTGTCCCAAGAACTTGTGCCTGTATTGCTGTTCTTTGGGCCTGATTAAATGTCTCAGTATGCCAGTCAGTCCAGTGCCATACCGTAGCCCTTCTCCACATGTTATTCAGGAGTCATAACAACTGAGCCAGGTGAGGGTTGAAAGCCCTCCAGTAACCCCAACAGCACAGAACTTCACGTTAAGCCAGGACCCTGCACTTTGTCAGGGTTTTGATGACCCATTCACTCCCTTGGAAACAAGCAAAAAATGTGTGGGGGTAGCCTTGGAAAGCACTGATACAGAATCAGATGTGAACATTATGCAATTGTTTTTACCAGGAAGGTGGGGACCAGCTTCTTTACCAAATTTTGACACATGGTGAGGTCATGGAGATATACTTGAGGTAACATGGTGAATGTTCATTGTCCAATTTCCCACACAAAGGCAAATGGATCTGGATTCTCAAGAGCTATATTTATGCTAAAGAAGGATTAGCAAGGTCGAGCATACAGCGATGTGTTCCCAGTTGAGTACTTAGCTCTTCCAGGATGGCAGCTATGTTGAGAACAGCTGCCTAAAGTGGAGGGATCACCTTATTTTATTCCCTGTAATCCACTGTCTTGTGCCAAGTCTCATCCTGCATTCTTACTGGCCACACAGAGGAGTTAAAAGGACTGTGGGTTGGGCAAATTATGTTTACTTTAGCCAATTCCTCTATGGTCTCTTTTATCTCTTGGTGGCCACCAAGGAGCCAGTACTGTTTGGAGGTGACTATCTGGACAGCAGAAGGGTGTTTTGCATGCTCCCTTGTATTGGCTTTACAGTTGACAGATGCTTAATGTCCCTGCTATGAAAATGGAACTCCCCTACACATCACAGCCAAGGAAGAGTGTTTTCCATTACACAAGCACAAGATGTGAAAGTAGTAAAATTTGGACATGAAGGGAAATACAGATCAAGGGCACCACCACAGAAATCCAACACTTCCTTCTGTTGCCTGCTCCAAAGCCACCAGGTATCAAGCACACAGGGTGGGTGAATGATGTGACTGTTGAATAGGGCAAACTAACCTGTGGGACAACACCAGCCCACCACCTCTACCTGTTTTTGTTCACTGTGCAAGCCGGGAATGATTTTTAGAGGTGAACATTTGAGACTAATTGATGATTAAGAACCCTGACTTTGAACTTCCATTAAGTGAAATACTAGCCCTTCTCCCGCAAATAGTTTCATTCTGTTCATTTGATTAATTTCAGGTCTAATAATTAAACCTGTATTACAAAATATAGAACTGTGTTCAATTATTATTATTATATTTTAAATTTCATCAGGTGGGATATGTGAAAATTTTATTCCCCATCAAGCTACATAATACAATTGCTTTTGCCTCATGGCCCTCAAAGTTTATTTACTCTCCGGCTGCTTACAGAAAAAAGTTTTCCAGTCCCCGTTTAACAGAATAAGAAACCAGACAGTAGGGGAAATAATAGGGCAATGAGAGATGGAAACAGAGGACAGTAATGTAATAAATAAAACAGAAGAAATAGAATGTTCTTTCACTAATTAATTGTATGAAGCCCTTACATGGAATCTTTAAGGACTTGCTGGCATTCTCCAGCAAAAAAGTGATCATTTCTGTTAAAACATAGCAAAAATGTTATCATAAAAGTGGCAAAAGTTATCTGAGTTAAAACATGTCATCTATGTGAAAGCTGGTGGACACAGTCCCATACATACACCCACATGGACACACAGGCATACACATGCATATATGCCTAGTAGATGGCATGCTGTGAGGGACACATGACTGTAAGCCCAGGACCCAGGTCTGCCATGAATTTACCATGTGATTTGGAGAGCTCTTTTCCATCTCACCTCCCTGTCCATTTCACTGACTACATTCTCTGTAGCTGTCTGTGGACCTTAAAATCATCATAGCTAGTGGGAGTAGGTTTCCCTATTTCCCAATCTCCTTGAAACCACGTCTCTGTTTTCTAACAGTGCTGCTGCTCACCATCCTTGTTGACTCCTCGGATGTTCTGAGACCCCCTACGGAAATACAAGCAAGGTCCTCAGCTCTCTACAGTCCTTTCTTGAGCTTTCCTTGGAATATCTCACTCCTCCTGGAATCTGGTCACATCACTCAGCCACTTGAGTGTCTATAGAGGCCTTTGATTACCATGACAAAAGTCAGATGATTCCCTGGACATGTTAGGCCTGTATATCTGCACCTCCATCCCCAGTGACCCTAATGATCCTCTGCTTTTCTCACCTTGCTGCCTCTTGTCATGGTATGGCCTGAGTGCAGGCCTTCCAGATACCTTTACTGGACTTCTAGCCCTTCAGGGCTGACTTGACCCCTGTCTGTCAACCAAATTATCTTAAATCTTGTTTTAAGTTTCATAGATTAGCTTTTTGAGCACTTTACATGATTGCCAGAGCAAACATAACTCCAATGACAAAACATTCCCAAACACTGAGACAAAATTATGAATGGATAAAGAAAATATGGGATATTACTCAGCTTTAAAGAAGAATGAAATTATGGCATTTGCTGGTAAATGGATGGAGTTAGAAAATTTCATGCTAGGTCTGGGGATATAGCTCAGTTGGTAGAGTGCTTGCCTTGCAAGCACAAGGCCCTGGGTTCAATCACCAGCACCACAAAAAAAAAAAAAAAAAAAAAAAAAGAAAATTTCATGCTAAGCAAAATAAGCCAAACCCAAAAAACCAAAGGCTGAATGTTTCCTCTGATATGTGGATGCTAATTCACAATAAGGTGGAGGTGGAAATAGGGAAGAATAGAGTTACTTTATATTAGGTAGAGGGGAGTGAAGGAAGGGGAAGGGGTATTGGGTGGGAAGGATAGTAGAGTGAAACAAACATTGTTACCTCATGTATATATATGACTGCATGACCAATGTGATCCTACAATGTGTATAATCAGAAAAATGAGAAATTATACTCCAGTTATGTATGATCTACCAAAATGTATAAATGCATTCCACTGTCATGTACAACTAATTAAAACAAATAGAAAAAAATAAAAAATTTAAAAAAAAATCAAATTATGAATATAATGCAAGTTTGCACAAAAACACATTCAAGATCCTTGGCACTTTTTGGACAGGCGTTTAACTTAAGTCATGCTTGCCACTCCCATTTCAGACTCTCCTTTACTTCCTGTTTTTCTCAAAAGAAAGCTCCTCCCAGCCTGGGCCACAGGGCCTTGCAGAAGCCTCCTCCCACTCTTTTGCCTTCTGTGTGTGCAGGGCACAGGCCATAATGGCCTCTTTATTCCTTAGACATGCCCAGCTGATTGCTTTTTGACTAGAGCTTAGTTCCCACATGCTCAAACTTGGCATCCAAAGAGTGTGATCGTGGGTATCGGGCATGTATTTTTGTTGTTGTTCTTGAAAAATTACCATTTTTGTGAGAAATTCCTGTCAATCTTTCCAAATCTGGGTCCATCATTTTCATTTTTAAGAGTGTTGGCCATTTAGAGAAAACTATTTAATTCTGGTATATTTTAAATAAAAACTTCTCTTTAAATTTTCAGAGGAGCATAGCATTTCAAATGCTGGAAAAATCTTAATAATTCATCTTGGAACTTACTTCTTGCACTCTCTTTTAACTTTTCCCAATTGTTAATTATATGAGTGTGTTATCTGTAGGTTCTTCCAATTTTCTTCTCATCCCTTTAATGTATAATGAAAGTAGTAAATGCTTGTGAATTAACCAGAGCTTTTATAATTCCTGAGTAGAAAACATACTTTAGTCTGGTTACTATGAAAGAAAGTATAGAAGTTTCTGGGATTGTACTTTCTTCACTTATTCCAAGTGAAGTGATAACAAACATTATATATGTATATTTGCACAGAGTCAGTGTACACTCACATGTATATAGAAAGGCATAAGATTATGCAGTTTCCTTTTTAATGCTGTATTAGGTAATTTTACACAGTACATTAGAAAAAATAATCTCTATAGATTTGTAGACTCTCATGTATATAGGAAGGCATAAGATTATGTAGTTTCCTTTCTAATACTGTATTAGGTAACTTCACACAGAGTACATTAGAAAAAATATTCTCTCCTTAAGTCTCATTCTGTATCTCTTACCACCTACCTCAGCTCTACATAATATCCCATATGTCTTTGCTCATTACTAGCATATTTTGAAGTCATTAGAACTCAGCGGGTAGGAGAGATACATTGGAGAACAGTTCATAATTAATATAAATCTCTTGGGGGAACTTAGTATTTAACTTGATTTGTGCATATACATGTATGTATATAACACACACAATATATTTTAGTAGAAAGTTGGGCAAGACACTTAATTATGAAAATATGTTCCAAAGAATATTGCCCTGTTTACAAGTAAGCTTCCACTGCACAGTTTTTACATCATTTCAGATGTGTACCACTTGTGAGATAAGCAGAGTACTAATTTGCTTACAGGACCTGGAACCTTGTACTTAAACATTTCTGATATAGATCATGGATCAGGTAGTGGCATCTGCTGGCAATGAGTGATATTGCTTTCTAATTCTATAGGTGGCCTGGTTTTTCATCACAATACCTCCCTGGAAAGCAGGTCAGAGCAAGAATATACATAAAAAGATAAATAGCAATGCAATGATTGTTTCCATGTTGACTGGTATGTGACATAGGAAAGGAGAGAATGAACTTTCTTTGTGAGTGACTGTGTGCCTAGTGTGTTCTTTTACATGTTACCAGAGAGGTTCAGAAACATGCCCAGGTTCACAGGCTGGCCAGCACAGGATTTGAAGCCAAATCTGATCCTGGTAAATACTTAGGGTGACAAAGTTTGAGGCAGAAAGAGAAAACTATTCAGAAAAGATTCGTCTGGCAATGAGCACTCTTATATACTGCCGTTTATATATTGCTTCAGTTTTTCTGAAAGACAATTTGCTTATATGCTTTGAAAGCCTTGAAAGCATGCATACCATTTGACTCAGCAATGCCAATTCTAGTAATTAATCTTCAGGAAATAAACATAGAGGTACTCAAAGATTCATAGAGATAGATAGTTATTGCATCTCTCTGTATATATGTGTGCTATATACTATAGCATTTATTATAATAGTGAAACATTATCTAAATAATAACCAATAACAAAGGGTTATTAACATAGCTTTATGGTATATCCCTAAAGTGGAGTTATATTCATCTATTAAAATATATAGGAATATTTAATGGCATGAAAAAATTTATTCAGTATTACTAAGTAAAAAGGTATATTTACAGTACTGGAGTAACACTCTGTATGTGTTTATGTGAGTTGTGTGGGTATATGAAGAATACACACCAAAATGCCTAACAGTGGTTACTCTGAGAGATAAGACGACAGACCACATTCATTTTCTTCTTTTCCTTGTCTCTATTTTATAAATTGCCTACAGTGAAACCCATTACTTTTTACATTTTAAATTGCTTACATATTTTTAAAAAAGAATTAAAAATATTCTTATAGGAAGCAACCAGGAACCAGAAAAAAAAAAAAGAGAGAGATCTGGCGGGAACGGAGCAGCAGGAAATTAGTGGGAAGTCGATGTTAGGAATAGAGAAGATCAAGCAGTTGGCATAAGGGTGTTATCCTGGCATGTTGTAAAAGAAGGTTGGGAAGCACACAGATGGACAGGTGGCATCAGAGATGTCTGAACGGCAGGGTCCCAGCCATGGTGCCTGGAGAGTAGTCCCAGGATATAAATCATCTTTGTCTTAGAGAAATTGGGGGACCTAAAGAGAGTAAAAGACAGGAATTAGGATTGGCTGTAGAAAGTGGGTGTAAACCTGGGATAGAGAGGAAAGCAACTTCAAGTCAATATTAAGCCATTAAATAACTGTCCCAGGGTTCTACATTTCTTCCTGATATAACACCCCAGACAGACTGGTTACCCCCTCTTGCTCCCCACTGAAGATTTAGAGAAGCATTTGTTGGCAGGTAGTCGAAGCACATTATTTATCATATTCAAGATGCTTAGGGCTATTAATGTACTTGGAACAAGGTGGGAAACAGACAAAACTAAACCAATAGATGGAGACAATATCTTCTTTTCTGCTTAATTTTCTTCTATGAAACCAAGATGGTTAAATTCATTCCCTTGACTTCAGACAGATCCTTCATTTGGGATCATTTGCAACATCTAAATGATTTGTGAAAGGATTGGAGTTGTGTGGTTTTGGAGAGAAAAAGTCCACTGGACTCAGGTCAGTAGATCTAGATCTTATTATTCCCTGCCATGCCTGTCTGGGAAACTTCCCTCTCAGTGCCGCTGCCTTCTATAAAGTGAGATAAATGTGGAGGGTCCTTTCAAGTCCTGAAACTTAACATCTCTTTGGACTTGAAATCTTGCTCTTAGTTTCATACTCACACCTTCTCTCATATTTACCCACCCTAAACCTCTAAATACAGAAGGCTTGGCGGGGGAGATCAATCACAGAATGTCAGACTGAGGGGAGAGCTGGCTCTTTTCTCTTTTCCTTGGAGCGTCTTCACAGACTGTATGCTTAAAAGCTTGCGGGCATTTTAGCATTTGTTCATTCATCTACTTATCCATTCAAGAAACATTGAACATCTGGTTTCATGCCGAACATTGTACTAGGTCTCAGGTAAACAAATTGTGAAGGACCTCTCTCCTGCTGTCAAAAAACACTCGGCATAATGAGGATTTTAAACTCCTCTACTATATATTCCCCTCAAACGTCTTCTTTCTTTTTCCCTTTCCACCCTGATTTTAATAAGAAATAAACTGATCAAATATATAGAAAGAATTCTTCTGACCTGGTGCAGTAGATAGACTCATATCCTTAATTACAAAATGCTTCTATAAGAACTGCAACACAGCCATGTGAACATACCTGACCTCCAGGTATCCTGTCCTGCTTCCAGGAATTTTTTTTATATACAGATTCAGAGTTCAATAAATACGTCATCAAATGTATTTTATAGATAACTTTAAAATCCGTTTATTTCTTTCTGTCCTCTCTCCCTTAATCCACATTGCCATCATCATTTGTCAGGAGTACTATAGAATACCTCTTCTCACTGCCCCTTTCAAATCTGTTTTCCATAGTGAAACCAGAGTGATCTTTTTAAAATACTAATCAGAGGATGTTACCACTCTACTTTAATCCATATGAAGTCTACACCCTTTGTGTCTATTAAGTTAACCTTCTCTGTGCCTTCATCTCTGAGACATTCAGTAATATAATTGTCTGTGTAGTTATCTTTCTCCCAGACTACCCAGAAACCTCTGTCAAGTTGGAGACTGTAGTCTGTTAGTCAGTAAATGAATGAACCTAGCACTATACCTGGCACAGAGTATGTGCTTGACAGTATTTGTTGGAGGAATAGAAGATGTCAGTTTAGAGGTCACATTTAGTTGAAGTCATGGACATAGGTAAATTTTGGATGTAGGCGATGCTCAGTTAGGGTTTTGTTGAATGAATGGCTAGATAATGAGGATGTCTACCCACAGGCATAAACAATAGAACTGCAAAGAATGTTTCACAGGGTGATAGAGAAAGATAAATCTGTTAGTGTTACTGGGAAGGTAAGTGGAAAGCTAGGAGAGATTGTGGGAGGTGTCTCTGGAAGTAATTTCAATAAATATTTGGCTGGACCCCCAGGGTCCAGTATCCAGTAGGTAAATGAACAGGGGAATGAATGAAGGGGTCAGCAGATTCAAATTCTTCAGTGAAATGAGATACCAAAGGAACTGAGAAGTACTCACTGGATCTGACACCTAGGAGGTCCTGGGTAATCAGCAGGATTATCACAGTTTTAGTGGAGTATTTGTTGCAGAAGGAGGTGAGGGAGGAGACCTGGCAAGGACAGACCACTCTTAGAATAAGAGGGAAGGTGAAATATTGACCAATAAGGGAAGTGTGAATCTAGGGGAGGGGGAGTGTTTGTCTTTTTGCACATGATATTGGGTGATAAGGGAGGTTCTCTGCACACCTAGGGTGAAAAACTCTACATTTGTTTTGCTGCCCATCCTCATCAGAGCATCTCTGCAGAGTGTGGGGCAAAAAATGACTAAAGGGGATAAATGATGAAGCTCAAGTGTTACTAGGCAGCATCAAGGAACCCAGGAGGTAGCGGTGAGAACTGCATCAACACAGACTAGAGAATTATCTTGGGTCCCCAAAAGAGAAGTTTGTTTGTGAAGAGCAGGCATGGATCCTGAAGTTGTGAAGTGCTGCTTCCAAGTGCTGCAGAGACTCATGGATCAGACCATGACCATGACCATGACCAGACCATGACCTTAGTTCTTCCAGGGCAAGTTTTCAGCCTGACCTGTTGGATTACTTCATACTTTCTTCTACTCTATATATTCTTTATATTTCTCTGGTAATGATAATGATGACAATGGTGATGATAATAATAATGAATAACAGGTCCTAAAGTGCTTTTGCAAGCATTATCTGATTTATTTCAGCTAATAACCCAATGGAATGGATAAAATTATTATCCTCATTTTATAGGTCAGTAATGTTGGTAGAATGTATTTATATATAATGAATGCAATGTAATATTTATAATATGTATCATATATTACATAGTACATAATATTATATATAGTACATATTTATATATTTATGTGATATAAATCACTTATTAAATATATTTATAATAAATAATGTATAATTCATTTAATTTAATATTAATGTGTTGATATCATTTACATAAATTTATAATTGTAATTTATGAGAAAATCAAATTTTTTTTTTTTTTTTGCAGTGCTGGGGATCAAACCCAGGGCCTTGCGCTTGCAAGGCAAGCACGCTACCAACTGAGCTATCTCCCCAGCCCCTCAAATTTATTTTTTTATTCAGACATTTTTGTGGATTTACAAATGTAGATTGGGGTAAAAGATGTTCTGTAAGAGACAGTTACTAAGAAGAGTATATCAGAATGTACATTAATCTCCTTTGTGTCTTTAGAGAGTTATGATATAAACAAGAAAAACATGTAACATTGAGTTACTTTGGGGTCCTTTTCTAAAATCTTGTGTCTTAAGTTATAATAATGAAAAAATATAACTGTAAGTTGTTTACTCTCCTGTTTCTAATAATTTGTTTTTAAATTAAAATATTTCTCTCCTTAACAGGTAAAAATTTCTTGCCTTAATGCTTACTATAAAATGCTGAGGTATTAGCATTACATACAAATATAAGTTATTTTTTTCTTTTAAATCACCAAAACACCAAAACACAAATGCATTTAAGATCATTATGAATCTTCATAGCCATTGCAACCATTTGAATGCAAAATGTATTTTAATATATTCTATAAATGAGTGATGATAGCACATAGGAATGACAGTGCCTCTTGTGTTATTCCTGATGCAGTACCCTGGACTGATTTTTCTTGTGATAAAACAAAACCAGAGAAAAATGCTTTTCATTTTAAGTAACCTTAAAGGTCTACCTTTAAATAGACAACAGAAGCTTGGGACATCAGAGCTCAGGGACCTATGCTCCATTATTATTTACCTTTTTGTGTTGCGGAATTACTGCACTTATCATGCATGAAGGTCCACACTGCAGTTTTAACAAAAGACCTGACTGAACTGACTTAAGAAAGGGATTTTATGCTCACCTCCAGAATGCCTACTTCTTTTTTCCTTTTTAATTCAGCTTAGAACCAGCAAAAGAATTTAAATATATTCGGAATTTTTAATGGAGAGAAATACCCCTTAATATCAAATAGATTAAAAAACATGCGTTGAATGGTTGACTCAGGGGCTTTCACTAAACTGGCCATGAATGCTGAAACCATCTGTTTTTCTGGACGTTGTCAGGGTGAGTGTGGCAGAGGCAGCTGTTTGCAAAGGGACGCTTTGGATGATGAACCAGCCCATTGTTTCTAAGCAATTCACTTGCATTCAGAGGCTCTACCCAAGCGTACTATAGAGCAATCAAAATCAAACTATTGTTTGTACCAATCATATTGATCTGAAAAGAACGTGGTGGGATGACCCCATTGTAGATGCAAATAGTTGTTCTGAGCAGCTGTATGCTAGCCAATATGTACCTCAGTAGGGAACAGGATTGGAAGCTAGAGGGCTCTCTGCACCCTACTGGGGGAGGAAAAAAGATGATGCCAGATTGAACTGCAGTTTAAGGGGACTGGGGGGAATGAAGACACAGGTCTGGTGGTATTAGCAGCAATTTTCTTTCACAAAAAAATTGTCAGTATTAACTCTATGGTGGCAAAGCTATTTTTATATGACAGCTTTCTGCAAACTACAGAAAATCTCCATAAAATTAATGACTTAAAACGATAGCAAAAAAGTGATTTGCCTTGGTTTCAAATGTCAGTTCCTGACTAGTTCTGCAGATTAGAAAATGCACAATCTTAGCTTATCTGGAATTTTTTATACACTGTTTAAAGTTTCATAATTTGTTTACAACTCAGAAAAATGTAGAAACACTCATGGTGTTGCAATATTTGTATGAATATTAAAAAGGACATTTTTGTCTATGCAGAGAGCAAATGGAAGCATACAAAATGAAAATTATACTGTTTCATTTTTTAAATAACTTGAATGCTATATTTTATCCATTAACATTTAAGCTTTTTGGTTGTCCTTGTCACTTCATTGCATGCATGCTAATATCTTCTCATATAAAATTTAATCTGTTGAACTAAATGAAGGAATTAGTATCTGAAAGACATCTTTCATTAAGCAATTAACGAATCTCTCCTACAAATCTACAAAAGCATATGTGTTTATATTTAATAATTATTTGTATGATCAGCCAGTTATAACATGCATACATTTAACTTTAGTCATGGAATCATTACGCCTAAACTTACTGTCATTGTACTGTAGAACCCTAATAAAAATGGGTTAAGAACTGATTAATTGCTGGATCATATATACATTTATAGTTCATTGACTTTCAAAAGTCCTCTGTGGTTCAGTTTAGAACAATGAAAATTCCCTCAAGTAGAATTATTTGGTTGCGGATGGAATTTTGCTTTATACTGCAGTGAAATCCAAGCCACAGTATAAAGTTAAGATAATTCATAGGTTTGGGGAACATATATAAAAGAAGGCTCAACGTGAATATGTGCTAGCCTATTTTTATTGTAAAATGTACAGATAAGGATAAGACTGAGTGTTTCTTAAGAAACTGAAGGAGCTGAGGATGTAGCTCAGTGATAGAGGATGTGCCTAGTATATGTGAGGTCCAGAGTCCATCCCCAACACCACATATAAATAAGTAAGTGAAAATAAAAGAGAAAATCTTATTGCAGTTATCCACAATTTTGATTGCCTAAATAATTATTTCTGAACAACACTTTAGTTAGCAGCATATCCCACTTTAGCTATCTTGGCATCACTGCAACTGTGGCATGGGGTAGAACTTATGGACTGTTCTATCATGGAAAATTCAGTGCATAACTAAGTTGGAAAGTTCATGTAATATGAACAACAACAACAACAAAAAACCTATGTTGCTTTCCTGTTAAATATCTGATTTTTACTTGAGTTTACTGAAATGTGCAGGTGATTTGGTATTTCATGGATTAAGTATGAAATGCCTATAAAATAACTACACTGATTCAAACTTCTTAAATATTTTATGTATAAAATTAGTAAACAGACACTATTTCATTATTCTAACACCTCGTTGGTTGTATTTCCTCTGTACCTTGAGGATAATGAGTCTAACCACAATGAAAAAAAAAAAAAAGCCAATTAAAAGGATTTATTCCAAAAGCAATTTCTAGGTTATATTTCTAGTATGGGCAAATATTCAGTCAAATTTTCTATGCCTATCTGCAGAAATAACGATAAATAAGGTAAGTAATTTTCAGAGTGATGAACTGAGGTGCCACAATGACATGTTAGCCACCACCAAATAATTTCCCAATGCTCATAACACCATGCTTAACAATGGTTTCTTATTATTTGATTTTACTGTTTGCCCATGAGGAAATTCAACTTCTTTACATGGAAAGAAGTAATATTCTGCTCCAAACTAATAAAATAAAAAATATATTTGTTTTATTGGTTGAATTGTATTCTCCACAAATTCATATGTTGAATCCCTAACCCTAAATTCCTCAGAATGTGATCATATTTGAAGATGGGACCTTTACAGAGATAATTAACTGTGTCAGTCAGCTTTTCTTTCAGTGAAACCAAAACACCTGGCCAGAACAACTTAGAGGAGGAGAGGTTTAATTTGGACTCATGGTTTCAGAGATTCAGTTCATCATTGACCAACTCCATTGCTCTGGACCCAAGATGAAACAGAACATCATGGTGAAAGGGCATGGCAGAGGAGAGCTGCTCCATTCATAGCATTTAGAAGCAGAGGGAGAGTGAGTGAGGATCCAGGGACAAAATGTAATCCCAAGGACAATCTCCCAGTGACCTCCTTCTTCCAACCACACCCTATCTGCCTGTAGTTACCACCCAGTATGGTAGTTCTTTCAAATTATTAATCCATCAAGTGTATTAATTCTCCAATTAGGTTACAGCTCTCATAATCTAATCATTTAATCTGTGAACATTTCTGTGTTCTTACTTTTGGGGGATACTGCATCTCCAAGCCATAACATTAACATTAAATGAGGTCACATAGGTGGACCCTAATCCAATCTGACTGTTGTCCTTTTGAGAAAAAGAAATTTGGACACAAATACTGGGACTCCAGGGGTGTTTACCCACAAGGAAAGCCCATGTGAGAACTCAGGGTAAAGGCTACCATCTACAAAACCAGGAGGGAAGATTGAGAGGAAACCAAACTTTGCTTACATTTTGCTCTTTGACTTTTAGCATCCAGAACTGTGAGAAAATAAATTTTTGACTATGGTATTTTGTTATGTTACACAGTATGCAAAGGACTGTTATAATGTACATTGTTTTTCTTTAATTCTGTAAACAATGTTTTGAGGTAGGTTTTTATGGTTTGGCACAGTTAAAGAGTTTCAGATATGTAACTGTTAACTGAGGAGCTTGGTTTTGATCATGTCTTTGGGTCTCCAGAAATTTTCTCCTTACCTCTGTTCTGTCCTGTTTCAACCAAGTAAAGAAGTGTATAAATGCCATTTTTAAAGAATTTAACAATAAATGTAGAAGTATAAAGATTTTAAAATTTTAACCCTCATTAACAGAACAGTCAATTTACAAGATGGCCTTTTACCCCATAATATTGTTAATTGAGGTTAATACTACCTATTAATCTCATCTTTGATAATGTTATTTCCATGAGTAAATTTATTATGAATTTATTTATAAATAAAAAAATTCTTTATTATACAAGGACCACTCATATTGATCCTTTACTATGTAAATTTGAGCAAGTATTTAAATTTCTCCAGGAGATGTCAACAGGAAGAGTTTAAGTTTATAAAGAAAATGTGTTAGAATACTATAAAATAAATGATTTGGCAAATTAATAATCTTGTTTTAATGTACTAAATGTGTTCATAGGGAAGGCCAGTTTCTTTCTATGGAAAAAAAAGTAATTTATTATTATAAACTAATAAAATGAGGGCTGTATCAGAATTCAAAGCCCATGGCATTTACTGATTTATTTATTTATTTATTTGAGCTTAACTACACGATTTAGGGAGTGGTTAGAAGTTGATATTGATAAAACAATAAAATGTGCATACCTGGAATAAATCCCAGTTGGTCATGGTGCATAAATTATATTTATACATTGTTGGATTTGACTTGCTAATGTTTTGTTGAAGTTTCATGCCACTATTTTTTATACAACATTTAGAGTAATCCTGACCCTTAGAATGAGTTAAGAAGTGTTCTTGAAAAAATCATGGAGAATAACTATTTCATCCCTAAATGTTTGAAAAAAAGTCTCCCAGTGATATCATCTGGGTTTGGTACTTTCTTTTTGGAAGTTTGTTAGTTATTGATTGGATTTCCATAGTGGATATAGTGAATATAGACCTTTTCAAATGTTCCATTTCCCCTTTCATGAAAAGGGGAGCTTTTTGTCCCTCAAGAAATGGTGCATTTCATCTAAATTATCAAATTTGTTGGAATGGAGTTGTTCACAGTTTTGCTATATTATCATTTTACCGTTCATGGGATTCATAGTGATGATCCCTCTTCTCTCATTTCTAGTATTGGTAAATTATATTTCCTCTTTCTCTCCTCTGTTTCTCTTTCTCTTTCCCGCCCCTTCCTCTCTGAAAGTATGTGTGTGCGCGTGTGTGCATAAGTGTGTGTGTGTGTGTGTGTGTAGCTTAGCTAAAAATTTATCAAATTTATTGATATTTTCAAGGTGCCAACTTTTTTGGTATTATTGATATTTTCCATTGCATATTTTAAAATTTCATTTACTTCTTATACAAACTATTTTCTTCTACTTGTTTTGTGTTTTTCTTCTTTTTCTCATTTTCTCAGTTAGTGTTAGATTTTTTTTTTTTTTTTTTTTTTTTTTTTTTTTTTTTTTTGCGGTGCTGGGGGATTGAACCTGGGGCCTTCTGCTTGTAAGGCAAGCACTCTACCCATTGAGCTATATCCCCAGCCCAGTGTTAGATTATTGATTGTAGATTTTTCTTCCTTCTTACCCTCAATGCCATAATTTTTTTTACTAAGTAATATTTTAATGTATTCAAAAAAATTGTGTAAGTTGTATTTTTATGTTAACTTAGTTCAAAATACTTGTGATTTCTCTCAGGACTTCTTATTTGACCCATGTATTATTTTAGAAATGTGTTAATTCTCAAGTAATTCTTTTTTTATTGATTTCTAGCTAATCCTATTACAGTCTGAAAACACTTTGTACAACTTTTTAAATTCGTGGAATTTACAGGTGTTTCCATCTTAGTGAATATTTCTTGTAAACTTGAGATGAGTATTGATCTTACTCTTCCGATAATTGTTTTTTCAGTACTCTTCCTTTCTTTTTCTTTTTTTTTTTTAACATATATTTTCCTTATCCCTGGTGAAATTCTTTTAATATTTCTTGCAGGGTAGATTGCCAGGTGATGAATTTTCCTTATTGTTAGTTTGAGAAAATCTTTATATATCTTTCACCATTGAAGGATGATTTTGGTGAATACAGAGTTCTAAACTGGTGTTTCTTCCTTGCAACCCTTTAAATATTTCAACCAACTCTCTTTTTGCTATATTTAAGATAATTCTTGTGTAAGTCAGCTCTCTGTTACTGTAACAAAATGCCTGAGGAAACCAACTTTAAAAAAGGTTAATGTTGGCTCAGTTTCAAAGGTTTCAATACATAGTTGGCTGGCTCCATTGTTTCTGGATCTGTGGTGAGGAAGAACATCATGACAGAAGGGATGACAAAGCAAAGCCAAATACTTCAGGGGGGCTGAGATAAGATGTGTGTTTGTTGGGGGGCAGGGGAGAGACAAGATACAGTTCCCAAGGATCCACTCCCTACAACTAGGTTCCACCTCTTACAGTTTCCATGACTTCCCAACAATACATTCACCTGTGAATTTCTCAGTGAACTAACCCACTGATAATGTTAGAGCCCTCACAGTCCATTCACTTCTCAAAGTCCCCATCTCTGAATATTGCTGCATTAGGGATTAAACCCTCAACAAATGAGTACTTTGAGGGACACTTCCTATCCAAACCATAACAATTTTGCTGTAATTCTTATCTTTGCTTCTCCTTTTCTTCCCCTCTCGTTTCTTTCAAGGTTTTCTCTTTAATTTTCTGCAGGCTGAATAAAGAAGGGTGTTGAGGAACCCCATAATGGGGAGGTAACCAGGAAAAGCACTTTTATGATGTTTGTTATGCAGATTTGAGTCAGTGCCTTCTCCATTATCAAAGAGACTCAAGCAATTCAACGTCATCCTTCTTTTCCTGGTACAGAGAAAGAAAGAGACATCCCTAGAAATGGAGATTTCCTTTATAGATCTAAATTTCCCTTACAGAAGAGTAATTTCTACTATATGTCTTTTTGAGATTCTCCTGTCTGCAGTTTTTCAAATTAACTTGAAATAATCCTTTTGCAAAAGAAGCACATTTTGGGGTGGCATATTCTAGTCCCCTATGATATAGCATATTCATATTCATTTTTAAATAATATATAGATATTGAGGAAATATGAAATTTTTATAGCAAGGGAACTCACTGAAATAAGTTTAGAGAACACAGGTTTAGAGAAATATTTTCCCCATTTCTTTTTTGTGGCAAAAACCAGACTTGAGTTATGATAATGAGCAACTTCATATTTGGGTAACCTATGAAGGTGTAAAAAATAAAAAGTTTATAGAGACAACTGTTCATGCTTTTCTGAAATGAAAAGTTGTGTTGACAAATCAAAGGATATGGCCAACTAGTAGCCCAAAAGTACAATCTAGGAATGCATTGAACCATCCTCTCCTGATCTACAGGATTACAAATTAAATAATACTGGTTAGACATCTGGTATGTGTTAAGTATGGGGACAGGTACTGGGGATCTCCTGTGGTTTAAATGTTTGTGTCCCCTCCAAAATTCATGATCAAACTAAATCCCCAATGCAACATTATTAAAAGTGAGTAGTAAAGTTATATTAAGCCTCTGACCTTTAGGAGATGTCATGAGTGTCTGCCATCATGAATGGATTAGTGCCTTATAGGAGGACTGTAGTGAACTAACTAGGCCCTTGTTGCCCTTCTGCTTCTTTGTAACTTCACCTGTGAGGATGTAACCTCCACAGCACCACCTTAGAAGCAGAGCCTGGGCCCTCATCAGACATAAAACTAGCCAGTGCCTTGAGCTTGGGCTTCCCAGCCTCCAGAACTGTGAAAAAATAAGTTTCTGTTTTTAGAAATTACTCAGTCTCATGCTGCTGTTTTGTTACGGCAGCATTAAGAGACTAAGACAGACTTCAATGATGAAACACACAGTCTGATTTTTTATTGAATGAATAAATTTGTGACTATTATTGATATGAGATTAAATATTATTTGTAAATCATTCACTACACTTTCTGGCTTTCTAGGTATGAGTTGGGAGATGGTACTAGTGCCTAGTGTAGAAGAGCTAGAGCATGCTGTGGGACTATGGGAAATCAAGTCCTGCTTTGTTATATCTGTAGGGTGGTTGTGGGGAGATAGTACCCATAAGGCCCCAGTAAGTCCTCAGGTAGTGGGTGAGAAGTGCTATCATCTCAGCCTATTCTACCCATGCAGGCATCAAACCCCTTTGGGTAAAAGAGGTCTGGAATTTAGCCTCAAGGAACCCCAACTTCTTTTTCATATCTAGCTTATCTCTAGTTAATCTTACAGTGGTGAAACATATCTCTTAAAATCAGTTCTTTCATTTAAAATCTTTTTCGTGACAGGCTTACGGTGCCCTTAATGGAGAAACTCATCAGTAATGGCTCAATGTGTGTATATATGTGTATGTATGCATATACATGTATAGCGTGTGTGAACACGTGTGCTCATGCATGGGTGTGTGCTGCCAGTCCTTGCTTTGCACTGTTCCAAGATACAGGAATCCCAGTAACCAGAGTTTAGTTAGTTATCACAGTATGTTAACTGAGTTATTACATAAAATACAGGCTTTGTGCCTAGATCTTCACCCTGTTAGGTAAATAACAAGAACTCATCCTAATCAGTGGCTGTCCTCACTTTCAGTCTGTTGTGATGGGCTTGTTTCATGCACAGATTTAAAAAAAGTGTGTAGTTTTGTTGCCTTCTCATCTCCCTCTATGATATTTTACAAAAATGGAAAATCAAAACAGGGAATGACCAAAAAAGATGACAGTGAAAGGGGGTGGGAGATGTGGCATAATGGCAGAGCACTTCCCTAGTGTGGGGGGTGGGGCTGAGTTCTATCCACAGCACCAAAAAAAAAAAAAAAAAAAGTGCAGCGAAGAAACAAAAGAGTGAAAAAACTGGAAGTGAAATTAGAATGAAACATATAGAAGATATAGCTGACATTCACCATTCTAGAGACTGTAGATACACAGCTGGAGGGACTTACAGAAGGTGAATAATTTACCAAAAAGAATGAGAAAAAGTACTTATAATAAAAGGGATTAAGATGTCCCAAGATGTCCCAGAGGATGTGACACTGGCAAGAACTTCCATGGAGGGAACTCTCAGAGATATTTCCCAACATTGGAAGCACAAAGGATAAAATGTTGGAATCTGATCCAAATTTAGAAAAGAATGTGGTGATTCATCAAGACATAGAAAAGATGATTATCCCAGTATTGTAAGTTTTATTATGAGAAATTCAAGCTATCCCTGGTTAAGGTTTTCAGGAAGGGGTATAAAAATAATTTAGAAATGTATTAGAGTCTACTAAACAAATATTAGTTTCATTTTTCATTTCCCTTACATTTATAACTGGCATCAAAGATTTTAAATGTCTTGACAGATAATCTTAAAGGTCACAGAACATTTATAACTTTTCTCATTGATGATTAAGATTGCTTTGCATGGTTTCAGCTTAAGTAGTCATTTTTATTGTTCTGCACTATTGTGGAAAGCAAGGACTGCCTCTGTGTGTGCACATGTGTGTACGCATGTGTGTGTGTGTGTGTGTGAGAGAGAGAGAGAGACAGACAGACAGAAACAGGGAGAGACAAAGAAAGATTAAGAATGTGTAAGAGTGCATTATGTGTGGTGAGTGTCATGTAAGAATGTGATTGTGTGTGAATGCATGCGAGTGTGTATGATGAATTTTTGCACTTTGACGTTTCAAATAACAAGACCATCTGAATGTGCATTTTTAAATTTGCTGTTATCTTTCACCTTCTTGATTTTGCTGCATTTTTCCTCAGCCTCAGACTTACTGAGTTAGAATTCCTTTGTGAAATTTTCTTAATAACTTAGCTGCATTATAAAGAAGGTAAGAGGGCAGAAATTCTGTAAATATTTTCAAGTTGAATTTTACTTGTATTCCTGTTTTTTTTTTTTTTTTGTAGAAGTGTGTAATAATTCCTTGGAGTTTCTCTTAGTGATAGCCATAAGTATAATCATCACAATAGCAATAACATTTGTTGAACATTTAGTATGTGTCAACTGCTTTATGAAGTCCTCCATTTTTACTTTCCATCTTCCCAATAGATAACTCAAAATGTAGATACACCCAGGGAAAAAAGCCTTTTGCATATCAAATATTGTAAATGTAACATACAGGAAAAAGGGCTTTTGCATATCAATTATTATAAATGTAACATATCTTAGTGTTTTTCTCACCAAGGCAAGGGTGTCACAGAACACAGGAAAGGATCAATTGATCACCTAACACTTCTGCTCATTGCAAGCAATCAAATGGCTCCAATAACCTGAGGACTGCTGCAAACTCTGACCACTGAAATCACCAAGGGGAGCTAACATGTGCTTTCATCTTCTACTTACTAACAATATACTTGGTGACTCAGTTGTGTGATATAAAAGACTTAAACATGGAAAATGAGCCAGGCTAGTGCCTGGAGATACTAGCAGTGCATGATAATTAAACTCTCCAAATTCTCCCATAGAAAACTCAATGAGCTGTATTTACTTCTTTCTGGCATTATAAAAATTATGTATCCTTTTATGTGCACAGACAGTTCCTTAGGGACAAGAGTTATGCATGCTCATTAACAGAAGAATATGTACCACAGCAGGTACTGCATGCTAAGCCCAAGACTTATGACCCTATTGTCCACATGACTGGCAAGCATAGCTTTTCCATTGTAGTGGTGAATGCGAGGATGAAGAGATAATGATGACAATGCAAGAGGTTAATTTAAATGTTCTTGCTCCAGACTTTGGTTAAATATTCAGATACATTTCAAATTAAGCATGCTCCTTCAAAGGTTGGAAACAGTGTGATGCAAGCATTACCATCTTACTTAATTTCCTGTGTTTTGAAATGGAAGATGCTTTTGGAACTTGGTGTTAGAATTGGCAAACACACTGCCCTGACTATGAACCTTGAGTGTTGGTTTTAAGTCTTTCAGTCTAAAAAGACTTCAGAGTGTTCTCATTGGTCTTTCTAGACTGACTTTCCCTGGCTCTGTGGGCAAGTATATTAGCATAATCTTTGCCTAAAGATTTCTACTTGGTCAACTGTTCCCAGTCCTTTTCAGTTTGGAAGAATGAAGTGGTAAGACAGATGCAGTCACTTTGATGTTGGCATCTTTGTGATAATTATTCTTTTCAATGACTTAGGTCCTTTGTGTCATTTACTATTATGATCAATATATATATATATTGTGTGAAGACCAAATTCACAAGAATTATTGTGAAAATTGGTTCCTTGACTATCTGTACATTAAACATCTCAAGTAAACAGCAAATATATAGAGAAAGATTTTTGGAAAGAAATAATTCAAAGAAAGAAATGAATGTTTGAAATTATATCCTTTGGAAACCTAGACAGCAAAGAGAAAGGGTGAAGTATTACACTTAATGCTTAAAAGAAATAATAAGTATGAAAATTTTGTTCCCCAAATTAAGTAACATAAATTACAAGAGACTTTGTTGTGCCACGTTGCCTAGGTGGAACTGGGGTGGGGGGGTGGGGAGCGGTACTTAAAGGGAACAGAGATAGCAAGACAGGAAAAAGAGAAAGTGGAGTGAGGGAGTCATCCTTCTCAACCAAAATCCATCAGAGGATGGCCTTCAGCCTAATTCTGCAGAATAATTCTGGACAACGAATTATATATCGTTGTGTTGAAGGCTTAAGTTCCTTACTCCACAATTACTGATTGTCAGTCCAATGGATATAGAAGGTCCTAGAGCCTCAGGCCTATTCTACTTTCTGTACAAAGGGGCTTTAGCAGATTGAAAGTTGTTCTCCCAAGATCTGCAAGTGTGTGTCATCTGCCCATCAAAAGAAGCTGATTATAAATTCAAGGAGCAAGTGCCTGCAGAAAAGGTAAAAAGGTATTGGAGGAGGATTCAATATTATCTGCTATAAGATCATTGTAAATTAGAGATGCATGAAAATCTAATAATGATATTTCAAATCTTTTCTAGTTTATCAGATTGAAGAAAAAAACCAGATCAACCAGATTAGGAATCCTTGTTTGTTGCATTCTTGTTCATCATAAAACAAAACCTACTATTTACTGAGCACCTACTATAGGTCAGGTGATTTAAGCACATTATTTCATTGGTCCTCAGAGATGTGGCAATAGCTAGTTAGCAACTGCAGAAGCAGAAGTCTTCTAAAAAAATGATTGCCTAATAAGTAAATATACAAATGAATGAATATGTTGTATTGAATTAAACCCAGGTTGCCTACGTACATATATTTCATTTATCTCATGGAAGTATAGCTAATTTATAATGTTGTAGAGCTGGGGCTTTCTGAAAAACAGGCAGCATTAAGAACCTCTCTTAAAACCCTGATTCTTATGAACAAGTCAGAAAGATTTCAGACATGTCATTCAGAGTAACAGGAATGAGTTTATTGAAGGGATAGAAAAGGGAAAGGGGACACTCTTAAGGGAGAGTGTGTGCTCTCAGAGAGGAGAGGAATAATGTGCTGCTCCTGCACTCCAGTTTTATTGGGGATCAAGAGAAGTTTCCAGAGAGTCCCACCCAGGTTCAACTCTTGACTTCTGATTATGTACTTTTTCTACCTGGTGCATTTTTCCCAGGGTATTTTAAGTGTTGGAACTTGTATCATTACTGGGTCATTGATACAGTAGTTATCCCTTTTCCAAGGTTGTGCTTTCTGCAGTTTCAGTTACATATATTCCACTCTGACCCAAATCATTAAGTGGAAAATTTCAGAAATAAACAATTCACAAGTTTCAAATTGTGCACCATTCTAAGTAGCACTGCTCTGAGTTCTCTTTTATTACAGCATATTGTTTGCAACCGCTCTTCTTTATTATTAGTTGTGGTTCATCTCTAACTGTGCCTAACTTATAAATTAAACTTTATTATATATATGTGTGTATAGGAAAAATCACTGTATACATAGGGTTTGGTGCTACCCACTGCTTTATGCATCTACAGGGTGTCTTGAAACACATCCCTTGTGAATAAGGGGGGACTAGTTTACATTTTCTAAGCTGATTTCATTGAATTAAAATGAAGGACTTTCTGAAAGTATATTTTCAGACTAATTTCTCAGATATTTGTAATTTTATGGGGTTGACCTGTGGGTCATTTTAAATCACTTCTGAAACAACTTTGTTAATACAAAGAAATAGGGAGGGGATTTAAAAATATAATTATTAACACTTATTAATTATACAAATATGTGGATTTCATTGTGACATTTCCATACATGCATATATTGTGCCTTGATCATATCCAAGGAGTTTCTACCCATACTTGCTGAATATTACATTTTTAAAAAGTTAATTTTAAAAAACAATTTTTAGGGTTTTTTTTTTTTTTATTTTACTATTTGAGGACTTGAAAAAGATTTCTTATCCTCCATGCTTGTTCCATAAAAGGGATCTGTCTTCCTTTAGTTTCATCTCAAGAACACAACACCTTAATTAAACTCCAGTGGGCCAATTTAATTAAAACATGTCACTCAGATCCTCATGTGGGGACCAGAAATCCATGAAACATACCGTCTGCTTCCTTTGTTGCTCCGACATCTCTGACACCTCTGACCTGGCACCCACCAGGATCACGGATGGTGCTTTGGGCAGAGCTGGGCACTTTCCCTGCTGCAGGAAAAGTGAGCCTGCGTTTGGCCAGAAAGCGAGTCAGGACACCATCCTAGTAGACTATCAGAACCCAGATTTTGAACTGTCAGAGACCCCTCACTAAGGGATTAGTCACTTTTTCTAGTCTGATCACCAAGAAGGTTGTCACTCCTCCCTCCCTTCTCTCCTTCCTTCCTTCTTTTCCTCTCTTCTCTCACTCTTTGTTCCTCTTCCCTTCTATGATCTGGCAGGCTCAAGCCCTGCAGTTCTGTGTCTAAGTGACTTTTAGTAGCTACTTCCTCTTGAACCCTGCTCCAGCTGTCAGAAAGGAAGCAGCCTTCCTAGACCTGGGGACCAGAGTCAGGGAGAGGTATTTAAGAATCACAGTGTATTGAGGGTCTACTATAGTCATTCCCTATTCTGTCTTTACAGGATTTTATTTTATGCCCACTTCTCATTATCACACTGGGCATAGAGGTGGAAAATGGAGGCTTAGAGGAATTCACAGATTCCTGGAAATTGTAAACAAGCATATAGAGAAGCTGGAAATTGATCAGCAAAACCATGCATGACCTGGAAAGTTCCCAACCAGACTTGCTTTTCAGCCTTCAGCCTTTTTTTCTTTTTTAGTTGTTGATGGACCTTTATTTAATTTATTTATTTCTATGTGGTGCTGAGGATCAAATCCCGTGCCTCACACATGCTAGGCAAGTACTCTTCCACTGAGCCCCAGCCCCAGACCCTCTTCTGCTTTTTTATTTGTGGAAGTAGCTTTATTGTTTGTATATGATTATTATAAATATTAATTATACACTAATTATAAAAATCAGATATTAATGAATAACATGATGCTTTTGTTGAGGACCTTTGAAAAGAGATTAATTTTTTGATTGTCACTCAACATTACTTTCCTCTTTCTTTGCTCATATCAACAACCTGTTATATGGCCCTTCAAATATTTCTTCATGATTCTATAATCAGAATAAAACAGTATGTGCACACATGTGTGTAGGGATTTGCTATTGTTCTTTTTTTTTTTTTTAATGTGCTCTTTAGTTTTCATTCATGAGTACATCATGGAAAATTTTCCTGGTCCCTGGTGTAACTCTAACACATTTTAAAGCTTTTGTGATATTCCACAGTATGTTTTCAAGTTTGTTTCATTGATGTTATATCCTTTTATGCCCTAAGAAACAGTTCTGCCCTGAACATCTTTGGGTCCATATGGTTTCATATTGGTTCTTTTATTTTTTTTTTTTTTTTTTTTTTTTTTGCGGTGCTAGGGATTGAACCCAGGGCCTTGTGCTTGCGAGGCAAGCACTCTACCAACTGAGCTATCTCCCCAGCCCGGTTCTTTTATTTTTACAAGCTTGGTTTCCTAAGGTGGGATTTGGGGGTTGAAGAGTATGTGAATTTTTTTATTTTAACAAACATCTCTAGGTTGCCTAAGCTGTTTCTAGGACATGTGATTATGTCTTTTAGTAAAAACCATCAGATAAAAGAAAGGACACATGGGTTCCCAATTAACATATGACTTTCACAGATTCTAGCTATGTCCCTTAGTTAAATGTGTTTATAAGCATTTCAGCACTAGTTAGATACAGACCAGAATCCAAGGAGTCAGGTGGAAAACAAATTGCCAGAGAGAGTAGCTTTACTTGCATATGCCCCTACTGAAATTCTTGATTACTTAAAATTCACAAAAGTTCTAAAAATTTTACTTAGTGGCCATTGGGATAGCAAGTTGCTGCATAGCTTGTCAAATATAAACCTTTATTTATGTAAATGCTTCTATGATGTGTCATCACAGAATTATAGGAATTCAGAGTTTTAAGTGTTCCATTGACTGATACTGATTCTATCCAGGATATGGTTTCCTCCATACACTGTAGGAAGAACCATAAATTCTACAGAATCTCTGTGAATCATTGTCTTGATGGGATGTGTCATTGGAGCATGCTGCGAAGTTATCTCACTACCTTGAAAGCCTATTTCCAAAATGGTTTTCAAAATGTTCAAATTTTTAAAAAGAAGGAGACATTTATTTAAATTTACTTTAAAGACCACTGATTCAGGGCTAATGATTGTATAGTTTATTAATCAAATGTATTTAGCAGGAAAAAAAGTCAGCTACAGTTCACTTACAATTGAGATTTTACTCTATTTTAACGTTATTTTAATGAGCTACAGATTTGAATGTGGGCTTTGTTCATCTGTTGCTTCCGCTCAATTGCAGTTTCACCCTAAGAAGACACAAGACAGATTGATCAGGCTCCCAGTCATTGTGAGGCTTAAATGAAGTGAACAGGGCCTTATGTTTCTAAACCAAATGAGAAGATTAAGGCAAAAAGAAAAAGAAGGCAAAAAAATAAATAAATAAATAAATAATGAGAAAGCACCCCCCAAAAAAAAAAAACCAAAAACCTCTGCACTACACTCCCTTAAAATCATCTGTTTACTGTTGTTAAATTCACTACTATAGGATCTTGGTTTTCCTGAAAGAGCATCAGGAAATGAAATCATGAAAGTATAAACTGCCCATATCCCTCATAACTCTGAACATGTCAGATGGAAGGGGAAATCTACTGTCTTACCTCATTTTGTGATATAACAATAATTTCAATGCAAAAGTATAAGCATATAATTATGTTAGACTTTCTTTAGTAGATGTTGTGCTTGTGTCCAAAATTTAAATGGTATTTACCATCTAACACTGTTAAAAATTATTCCACATTTTTTGTGATTTGTTTACATTAAATTAAAAATTTATTTGAATTTACAATGATTGTGGATAATATTGATAGTCATTTTTTTTTTTAAGTTGTAGATGGACACAGTACCTTTATTTTATTTTTATGTGGTGCTTAGGATGGAACCCAGTGCCTATATGTGCTAGGCAAGTGCTCTGCCACTGAGCTACAACCCCAGCCCCAATAACCACATTTTTAATACTGGATGTGTTTTAGGGAGGTTCTCTAATGGGTCATAGAAAGTCTGGGAAGCCCAGGCCAGACAGGCTCTTGCTTGTTCTTGTTTTCAATTTGCAAATGCAGCCTATAGAGGCCGTGGCTTCCAGCATAGGGTTTTCCATTGTAATTATGGACTAACTGTGCTGCTTGAGATGAAAAAGGAACTTCATCTTCAGGGAACAAAACTTACAGAGTGGTCATTTTAAAGCAAGGGGATGCTCTATGGTATTTTGGCCAAGCTAGCTAAGTAAGAAATGAATTGTGCGTTGTGAACTTCCATGGCTTAACCTTCTTATGACATTTATGTTCCTGTTATGCTATTTCTTTAAATTATAAATGGTTTATGGTTAATGTGAAGTTCGTAAGTTACCTTTATCTTTTTAATTTTTTGTAGTTGTAGATAGACGGAATGCCTTTATTTTATTTGTTTATTTGTTTGTTTTCCTTTATTTTATTTGTTTATTTTTATGTGGTGCTAAGGATCATACATGCTAGGCAAGTATTTGCCACTGAGCTGCAGCCCCAGCTCCATAAGTTACCATTTCAGGCTGAACAAGTCTCCTATTAACAAGAATCATAATTTTATTAATCATATTTTTACTCTTGGTGGTGTAATTGAAATTCTGTCAACTTATTTGAATATAGCAATAAATGAAAACATTTGTAGTAGACAATGACATAATTACATATTTGATAATAAGATTATCATTATATATTATTATATCAATGATAAGTATAACATCTATTGCAAATATTTTCCTACATATGAAATCTATAGATGCAGGTATTTTCATTTGTATGACATATGATTTTCTGTATTAGGTATAGACCAGGACAGTTTTAAGTAATATACTTTTTTGTTTGTTTGTTTGTTTTTTGAAATGGGTTTCTGAGTTGCCCAGGGTAGCTTTGAACTTGGGATCCTTCTTCCTTAACCCTCTTGAGGAGCTGAGACTATGGGCATGAGTCACTGCCTCATGCTTAGGAATATACATTTTTAAAGTATACATTTCAGTAGGAGAGCTAGCAACTGAAGAAGTCCTATTGATAATGCTATGCATTACAAATATTAATCTTTTAATCATCCTTCATCTATATTATATGTTGGTTTTGCTTAAAGTAGATAGACCTATTTTAGTTTTCCCTGAGTCTTGCTTATTTCGTTTCTTTTATAATAATATATTTAGATCCCCATAGAATAGATGTGGTAAGAATGAAATAATATGAAGTAAAATACACAAATTAAGGTATGAAGAAAAATTAATGAAAAACAGAACAAAAACCTGTACCATGTGATCCTGGCTGAGCAAAGCGAAGAATTCACTTAGTTCTTTCAGTCATTCAAGGCAGATGTTTGCTTGTACTTGAGCTAGTTGTATAACTTAGTGGATGACAGAATTGTTTGATATTGAACCATTTCAATGATGATGGGTTTTAACTGCTCATTTTTGGTTAAGATTAATGTCAACATTTTAATATATTCCATCTTAAAAACAAAAACAAAAAACAACCCAACAAAATGACAAAACAAAGTTAAGCAAGAAAGTTGAGAATAAGTAGAATTGATTTTTTTTATAATTTGTCATTTGTGATTATGTTTGACTTTGCAATATTTTAGATTTTTATTTTCTCTTTTGTTTTCAAATATTAGATTTTGTTTGTAGGAAAAATGTTTTATTTATGTATTCAATTTTTGATAGATTTTTGCATAAAGAAAAATAACCTTTGGAAGTAATTTACAAATAGATTAAATTCAAAATATAATTGAGAAGCTTTTAGCAAACTCTGTTGAAAAATTATATAGCATTTTCATTATACAGAGACCATTATGCTAGTTATTAATAATGATAAAATTTAAAATACATCCACATATACTTTTTTAATTATATAATTTAAAGGGGTATTTTCTATACAAGAGATTTATATTTGTTTAATGTCTTTTAAAATATGTGCATGATGCACATTTTAATTTCAGACAAAGATGTATGAATCAAAGTTATATAATGACATAGCTGATCTTAAAGAGCTTAATTTCCTTTTGATGGTATGTGTATACAACCATTAGATAGATGTTTTCTGCATTGGTTTGAGTATTAACATTTTCTCTGAATATTCTGTGTATCTAAGTAACCATGATTGTGGTTCATTTCACTTAATGGTCATTCATATAAAATTAAAGCTGAGAATATTATTATTTGCTTCAGCTAATACCAGTTATATTACTCTTTTATAGGTCAGTTGATATTTTCACATAACAGAGATTTTTTCCTAGTCTCTTCACTTTTTCATTTTATTGGGTTGTTCCTTTCACTGATATTACCCTCATAATAAGTTCAAGGTGAAGTTTTCCGGCACAAAGCTATAAGTCAGTTTTCATGTAAACAAGTGACAACAACTATCTTTGACATCATTCTTTTATTCATTAGCTCTACATTCTGTTATGTAAATGACCATACCTGTTGTTTTTAAAAATCACTATTTCTAATGGGCACATTAAGAAATCCTTAACTATTCACTGTCTTTCTGCAAATAAAAGTAAAGTGGGTGTATTGTGCCTTAGATTAAAGGCCAGTAAGGCAGACAAAAGGGACACCATTGCAAATTAAACCATAAAGGTCTGAAGTGTTATTAAGAGGTTCACAGATACTATGTTCCAATCAGGCTCAATAAGGGCTGAATTCCTATTATGTTTCTAAAGGCTCCAAAAAGACATGGGAAGGGACCCAAAGTTAAAGTCTTCAAATAGAAAGCACTTAGGCCAAGAGCACATGAATGTATGGCTGGGTAATGGGCCTTTCATCTTTGAAATAAAAACAGTGCAGTTCAATTGGAATTGAAGTTTCCCCCTTTGAGAAAGTTTATTTTAATGAGTTTCCATTTTATGCGTGGGCTGCTCTTTAATCGAGGCTATTCCATTGAAGTCTTACCCAATGAAGACGCAAGACAGATTGTCCAAGCTTGCGGCTATTGTTAGGGGTTGATGAAGTGTATGGGCCCTTATGGTTGATAACAGAAGTAGATGGTCAAAGCCAATAAATAAAACTTTAACTCTGATTGTTGGGTGCTTTATGCTGAAAAGGTTTCCATTAGCACGGATCTTTGGCTTTGAAGGACTTGTGAACCCAAAGGCAGCATGTAGCTCTGTCACACAAACTAAGTCACTTAGACAAGCAGCAATCTGTCCTTGTGGATAAATTCAGTTTGGCTTTGAAAATTCTAGACTGCTTTTCAGAAATCAGCACTCTAAGTATCTTGACAGACAATTAACTTAATAATATGTGAATCTGTGGCCCTCGTTATTGATTTAACAAGTCTGGCTTTAAAGAAGAGATACTTTGCTTTCTGGGGATCTTAATGATATAAATTTTAGAACTAATCACTTAATATATTTTAAATAGTCCATATTTGAATGTGTGGAGGGGAGGAAGAGATTTTACAGTTTTAGTCACAAAACCACCTTGTGTCATAAATGTAAGTTGCTCATACAAATTTATATGCTCTTTCCAAATTTTTATTCTTACAAATTCCATTTTATTTAATTTTGGGGGTGGTGGTGGTAGATATGGTCAGATGTATACCTATAGTTGTCCTAAAATCTGTCAAAACCACTTTCATGAGCTGAAGTTCCTTAAAAATCTAATCCAAGGTCCTCCAAATTATACACTAAATTAGCATCAGAGAAATCATTGCATCCTGTGACAATTTAAATCATGATTGTTGTAGCAGAACAAATGGCATCTTGATGACCTTGAAGAGGTAACCCCACCCATAATTGCTTCTCCACTGGAATGTTAGTTAGGCCTTTGAGGGAATCTACCTCATATTTCCAGTTACCCTGACAAACTCTACCTCTGATGATTGTGGGGCACAGATACAAATGTGACTCTTACAACCTGTATCTTGCATCAGCCATTCTATAGTGCCATTTCTCTTCCATACCTGGAATTACCTACTCTGCCTTTAGGAATTTCTATCAAACTTATGCCCCAAACAGCTGCCATTGACTAACCTCAGAACTACAAGGGATCATAATAGTTGCATGATTGGTCCTTGGAAGACAGATCCAAGAAGGGGGCCCATGTGTGCCCAGATGTGAGTTCTCCATTGTTGAGACAGAGAATTCCAATTTTTGAGCACCTGGGCCATGAGCACAAAGGTGGAGGAGCTAGGGCAGCATGACCCCTTGGCTACTGAACTCCTTGCTCTTGAGGAGGAGTAGAGGCAGAGGACTTAGGGCAGGGGTCTGGATGCTTAGTCCTAAGGAGGTACTATTAAGGACCCTGAAATGCATAATTTACATTATTTGTCCTTAGACTAATGACTAACAAAGTGATGGTTAATAACTCATATCTTGAATTTTCAGCAGTGGAAAGGCATACACGCTTTCTGATACTATTGTAGCATAGGAGATCTGTTTTAAAAACATGATACCATGTACACCCCACAGGATAAAACATCTGGCAACTTCTTGAGGTCAGTAATTAAAGTTTGTGTAGGCCTTTGAAAATCCATATGCTAAATATATCATCACGTATCACATGAATGACCTGAGTTGTACTTTTAATGCTCCTAACATAGTAACGGTAATTAAAGGTAGAGTACCTGAACTTTGCATCTATATAGTAAAGTATAGTAATATTTATAGTAATAAATGTAATTTATATTTATTAGTTTTCTAATTCTATGCTGCTATTATTATGTTTTCTAGGCTTTATAATTATATTACAATATTATGATCTTTTGCTAAAGAATCTTATTTTAAATTCCTTTTTCCAAAGAGAAAAACCCATAGAGATGTGCATCAGAATGGATATGATGACCTGTATGTCTCCAAATACGTTTTTTTTTTTTTACTTAGGGATTTCCTAAAGGTAGAATAGATAAATATGATTTAAGGGAGTTATTCAATTTTGCTTCATTAAACAAGCATATCCCAATGACTCTCATAAAAGAAAAGAGCTAACAAGTCCATAAACAATTGGGGAATTTGCACAATATTCTGAAATGTGCAGCCAAAATGAAAATCATACACAATGCCTAACAGTAACAAACATGGAATCTCTTTGGTATTGTTGTGTCCCTATTCCCATGTCCCTTTTCCTTTTCAACAATACAGTATATAGTTTAATCCCATGCTCACAGTTAAGCATCTCTGCCCCCAAAACATTAGTTATTTTATAGTCTCTTAATGTATTTCAGTGGTGTCAGGCAACTTTAAAAATATTATCAAAAACTTTTCAAGAATGTCCCTCTTCTAGAAAGAATAATTTAAATATAGTTGTCCCCCCTTATCCATGAGGAATGCATTCCAAGATGCCCATGAGATGCCTAAAACCCACGAATAGAACTCAGCCCATACAACTACATTTTTTCCTAAAACAAATAGAACTCAACCCATAAACTACATTTTTCCTATATATACATGTTTATAATCAAATTTAATTTATAAATTAGCTACAATAAGAAATTAACAATAAAAATATAATAATTTTAACAATATGCTATAATAAAAGTTGTGTGAATATGGTCTGTATTACAAAATCCTTTTATGCTGTACTGTCCCTTCTTGTAATGATGTAAAATGATACCGTGTTTAGTGTTGAGATGAAGTGAGGTACATGATATAGGCACTATGATGTAATAGCCTACCAGGAAAGGGCTACTAGCAGACAAGCACTTCCATGACACCAGAACAGTTGATCTGACAATGAAGATGTCACCAAGTAATTAATGGGTGGGTGGGTAGCACATACAGCATGGATACACAGGACAAAGGGATGATTCACGTCCCAGGTAGAACAGGGTGGGATGGTTATGCTACTCAGAATTGTGCACAATTTAATATTTATGAATTTTTTATGGAATTTTCCATTTAATATTTTCAGACCACAGTTGACGACTAGTACCTGAAATAGTGGAACGTGAAACTATGGATGAGAGGGGACTAATGTAGTAAGATGTTCACTTTTGAAAAAATTCATTGGTGAAGGCCTTGGGAGCCATGAGTCTTGGGTTATTTATTTATTTATTTACTTACCTACTTATTTGTTTATTTTTATTGATTCTTTTTAGTTACACATGACAGTAGAATCCATTCTGACATAATAATAAAAGCATGGAATGCATCGTGTTCTTGTTCAGACCCCAGTACCCCTCCTTCCCATTCCCTTTCCCCACTGCCTGTTCTCTTCCCTCTTCATCTTTCTACCACTTACCTACTGTTATTTTATAAAGTTCATTTATTGTGGATGTACTTGATGGTGAGATTCACTGTGGTATATTCAGTATGTACATAGGAAAGTCATGTCAGCTTCATTCTACTGTCTTTCCTTTTCCCATCCCACCTCAGGTTATTTATTCAAATGCCCTAAAGAGTGTAACAGTTTTATTCATAACACAGAGAGAAGGAATTCTACATAGTTTCTGTTTTATTTCATTGTTTTTATACTAGGGATTTAACCCAGGGGTCCTCTAATGCTGAGCTTCAACCCCAGCCCTTTTAATTTATTATTTTAAGACAGGGTCGTTCTAAGTTGCCAGGTTGGCCTCAAACTTGCCATCCTCCTGCTTCAACCTTCTGGGTCACTGAGATTACAGGCGTGCGCCATCTCACCCACATTCTCTCTACGATATTTTTCTGAATAATTGTTTGAAATATTGCATGTTGACTTTATCCTGTTGTTGTTTCTTTTTTAACCTTTTAAAAAAAATCTCATCATCATTGTGCACAGCCATTCATCCTGAGAGAAGGGTGATGGGACATCTGTTTTCATACGGTATGTGACACAGAACGAGAAATGGGACACTGTCATGTCCAGACCTGTCCATCACTGAGGAATGACCTTCGACTTCCTGATCAATTCTGACAAGTCACTGACAGTTTGCAGGGAAAGCACATATGTGACAAAGGACAAGCAGGGCTCCATGTGTCAGCAAGAACCCTCTGATTCCAACTAGAAGGAGTCAAGTTGCTGACAACTCTGGTGTTTGGATGCTCTGGGTTTTCTTTTGTAATACAGCTTCAGAAAAATCGTAGGTGCGCATTCCACTACCATACACACAGTTTTCTTACTTAATCCATGGCTCACTGGCAGGGCATGCTGATTTGAATGTAAACATCCTCATCATTTGGCCTATTTGTTCATGCATTTGCCCACATTTATTGATGTCATTCTGGATCTGAAATGATAAGAGATAAATTAATATTTTTTATAAAAAGACTGAATTGCATTGTTTTTTAAAATCACAGTGTAAAAATCACATCTGGGTGGAGTCTGGAGTCTTAAATGTTAATGTCTGCCCACTACCCAGATGGTATAGAGGCTGTGTGGTTTAATGGTTTCTTGGCCTCACTCAGGAGCTGGGCTAGGTGGAGTGCATCCCACCTAATCTTGCTGGGAGTCAGTGTTCTTATCTGTAAAATAGAGATAACAAGAGATCCTATCCCTCTTTTGTTTAAAATCGTACATATTAACATCAGTGAAGCATTTAGAACAGGACCTGGTACAAAGCAGGTGTCTCAATTATTATAAAATATGTGGCCAAATTTTTATATATTAATAATGCAACTCTATGAGATAGCATAATGCAAAAAGAAAGGATTCATGGATTTGTAATTATACCCCATTTGGAAAATTTGGGTTTATTATTCCTTGAAAATGTTTTGGTCTCTGTCTCCTTTTGGGATTTGACTTCCTTTTTTTGCTTAGACTTAACTCTTCTCACTGGTCATTGTGACTCTCATATCTTTTAAGACTTTTATCTCTTGAGGAGATATAGCTCAGTTGGTAGAGTGCTCACCTCATAAGCCCTAAGGCCCTGAGTTCAATCCCCAGCACCGCAAAAAAAAAAAAAAAAAGACTTTTATCTCTTTTTCTTCCTTTTGGGTTCTTCTTATTACAATTTCTTCAGGTTGACTGATTTTTTTTTCTTCCACAGCATATAATTTAATCTTCTGTTAATCTCATCTAATGTGATTTTCTTGCAGATATTTTATTTTTCATCTCTAAAAATGTCCACTTTTTTATTTACCACATTTTTTAAAGTTCATGTTTTCTTCTGCATTCTTGAATAAATGGGAAACATTTAAACAAATGTTATTTTAACATCCTTATCTGCTAATTCCATGCTTTCTCATTTGGGGGGTCTGCTTTTATTCATTGATTTTTTTCCTGTATTTTCCATCTTCTTTGCATGCCTGTTAGCTTTTTATTTCATGCTGTATATTAAGAACTTTATGTTTTGGGGTGCTGGACTTCATCATATTCCTTTTAATAGTTTTGGACTTGGTTGTGGCATACAGTTAAGCTTCTTGATATCAGTGTGATTCATTTGAAATTCGTGTTTAAGCTTTGTAGGCGTGGGTCTGAGGAGCAGATCATTTGGCAGACTTGTTAAATGATACCATACTGAAAATCTGTTTGATGATGCTCTTTATTAATTAACATTAATTAGCTCTCTCCATTCATTCAACTAATATTTTATTGAGTTTCTTTTGTATGATTAAAAAAAAGGTAAATAAAATCCTCAAGGAGCTTACAGTTCAGGAGGGAAGATAAATATAAACATAAAACATCATTGAGCAGTAATACATACTAATTGAATTAAACACAAATTGCTGTAGAATCTGTTTGTATCTTACTTTTCCCATGTGAATCTATAAGTGTTCAACCAAAATATAGTCATATCAAATTTTCTTTCCTTTTTGATGTCTTTTTGGACCTTACAGTGTTTAAGAAAATTGTTTACATACATTTTTGCATTGTAAAACTACACACACAGACACACACACACACATTCACACTTAATGAAATATATATAAATAAGAGAAATAAAGTGTATATATATAAATCAGAAATATATGTAGGTATGCATATATACATAAATGTATATAAATGAAGAAAAATATATCTACTTTTGTAAAAATTCAAGAATTTATTCAACGAATATGTATGACTGACTATAATGGACCGGTTCTAGAACTGGAGCCACATCACAAACCAAAAAAAAATGTTCTTTCAAATGCAAAATCAAACCACAAACTCAAGTGGCGATAAAATATAAAATGTATTACAAAATGAACACGATTTACCTTCCTACTTTTAAAATGGCATATTTCTAGTCTGAAGTTAATGGTAGAAAACTTGCCCCTGGACAGGCCAACTTGTTTCCTGTTCTGAATCTAGATTCTAAGTGCTTCTGATAATGGCTAGTTCCAGAAAAGTTTTCTTTTAAAAGGATTACTAATGTATCTATATTTTTGTCTTTTTGGTTCTGTTTTTGAAGATACAAACTGAATTCCTATTTTTAGAGTTTTAGGGTCTGAATTTCATTCTTTATTGAAGAAGAAAAGTCAGGCTTCAGTGACTACTACGAATGTTTCTATTACCATTGTTCCTGGCTCTGTGACTGCTGGTTCCAGCTCTTCTTAATTGTCACCATGTGCTGGTGCTGTGTTAGGGGCTCTGTTATGTTCTTTACTTACCTTATCTGTTTTAATCCTTCAAAGAACCATGTGATGTGAAGGATAATGATGGCACAGAAAAGTTGGGATTGGCCATAAAATCATTTTTAGAGTATTTATGAAAATGAGACATAGTCACCAAGACAGAAATGATTTTTAATCTGCTATATTGAAAGTGCTATAATAAGACTATTAGCACATGCTACATTGCACATTGTAAATTGCAATTAGCATTGTTGATTTGATGACTGAAGAGATGGCTTTCTGAGAAAGCCTTATTTGGAAAATTTAAATCAAATTCTACACTGTTTTCTAGGAGGAAGGCGTATTATAAGTATATTTAGAATTTAAAATAACCCTCTTCAGTGTCTCTGCATGACTGAAAGGCAAATACCCCACTTAACTAGTTTTCTAAAGAACTAGCTCAAAGTCGAGTCAGAGACAAGATTAGAAGGGCCAATGTAGATACACCCCTGGGGATCTTTTTCTTCAGGTCTTGACTTCTCTAAGTCAGGGACTTATTTCAGAAAATGACAGATGACAAAACCAACACCAGGCAGATGGCCTCCCCTTGGCACCTCACACTCTTTGTAGCACCACCGTTTGTCCCTTCCCAGAGAGCAGTGGTGATGGGCTGCTCTGCAGTGACCAGTCCCAGGCATTGGGGCCGCCAAGCATGAGAGATGCCAGGAAGTTTACCATGCAGCTGTGAAGTAATTTCCATTCAGCTGTGAGTTGTGTAAAAATAAAGAACTGGTTTGCATGATTCCACTGTTCCAAAAGTTATAGCAGACCTCTCTATGTTGAGCTGATAGAAAAATATGATCAACAGTATGAGAGTGAAGGCTTTCTAGCACCTATATTCTTATCCTCTCGTGGTGGCGTAAACTGTGAAAGGTTTGAAAAATGGAACTTTTCCTCCCTCCCTCTCTACTGGTCTTATAGTTCCCTTCCCCCTTCTAAAAATGTGGAATGGAAATGGGCAATCTGTAATGTACTTATTCCATTACATGCAGTTCTCTCTGGTGGTAAAATATTATAGTGATAGAAAAATTATGTATAGTCTTCTTCTGTACGATTTTGTGTTTTTCCTATTTTAAGCTACTATAAAGTAGATATTTCTTTTTAAAACTAGGTTGCTTGTATGTTTTGTGTAATTTTAAATATAAAGCTTAATTTGAAAATAAGATATTTTATCTATTTTGCAAGGTGCTTTATATATTATCTATTCGTAAGAATATATAAATTAAAACATATTAATATGTTTAAATAAAATCTATTTCACATACTACCTATATTTTACAAAGGGTTATTTACATATTTCATCTGTTACTCAATCATCAATTTATCCATTCATAAAGTTTTTTGAGTTACCAGTACGTGCAAGGTACTCTGGGCCTATAGTGATATATGAATGGAATGGAAATGGGCGCTCTGTAATGTACTTACTCCTTTATGTGAAGTTTGCTAAATCTAAAAATAATAAGCATCCTAATTGAGGTACAAAGTGCTAGCAGAATTTAGAGAAAAGAAAAATTGCTTCCAAAGTTGTAGAAATTGCTAATGTAAGAAAGGTTTAGGAGAGGAAGTGCTAACAGAGGCTGGCACATAGAAGCTGCATAACACTATGGACTGCATGAATTACTAATGGATGAACAAATGAAAGAGAGGAGGCATTTGACCTTGCAAAGTGAGTAGATTGGAAACAATGCCAGACCTGAGCAATGATATGAACAAAGAGAGAGAGAAAATTCAAGTCAGGTTTAGAGAATAAGGAGCAGCAGTTCAGTCTAACTGGATTTCAGGGGTGAAGGTTTTAAAAATCTAGTTGGTTGGTCCACTATATCCATAGCTTCTGCATCTGAGAATCAAACAACCAAGGACTGAAAATATATCTTTTTAAAAACCATGTCTGCCCTGAAAATGTAGACCTGTTTCTTGTTATTGTTTCCTCAACTGTAGAGTGTAACAATTGCTTACATAACATTACATTGTATTAGGTATTACAAGTCATCTAGAGATTATTTAATTTATATGGAAAGATGTGCAGGTATTTTATGCAGATACCACATAACTTTGCATATGAGATTTGAGCATTCAAGGATTTTGATGTCCGAGGTGGAAGTCCTGGAACCAATCTTCCCACGGGTATGGAGGGATGACTATAGTTCAGAATCGGATAGTAGAGGGCTTCAGACTCCACTCTTAAAGAATTTGGATTTATCTGTAGCATGGTAAACCACGAGATTTTCACAGGGTCAGTGAACTGATCCTGTGTGTGCTTTACAAAGACTTAACTGGTGACAACTAGGGGAGGAGGAGGGGATGGAGAGATCCCAAAATCACAGGGGCTGGGATTACTTAATTCCCTTGGAAAAATGAATGTTGTTTTATCTGATAGAACTGTGCTTGATGCGACACAGAGAAAAATGTCAATCAAATACTCTGGCATGGCTCATTCCATCATGAATCGGACTAAAGGAAGTGGCTCCCAAGTTGGGAAATGTAGAATGAAATATCTCATAAGAAATAAAAATCAGCACAGTGAACCAAACCAAAAATCGACTTCTTTGCCGCTTAGTGTGTTTTCTTTTCAGTAGTCTTTAGTATTTCTAGAAAGAGTACTTTCCAAGTTGATATTTTTATTGTTCTTCTTTGAAAAGACTGTACATTGTTTATTATCATTTAGGCTTTTTCTTGTAGTTGTAACACAAATTATAATTCCATCCAGATTAGCTCTAATATTTTAAATATTTTGAGAACTACTTCATTGTTTTTTTTGTTTTGTTTTGTTTTGGCAGTGCTGGGAATCGAACCCAGGGCCTCATGCTTGCAAGGCAAGCACCCTACCAACTGAGCTATCTGCCCAACCCCCTACTTCATTGTTTTTGAAATACACAAAGTAATGATTATAGAAAATATTCTGGATTCTTATAAACAGCCTCATAAGTTCTATAATCACAGTTTCTTAATTATCATTATTCCACTAATGTATTTATTCACATCCTTAGTAGTTATGAAGGAACTACTTGAATGAACATAAACATTCAGTTCTACGCACAAACACACAAACACACATGCACATGCCATTAGCGCATTTTTGAAATGGAAAGAATCCAGTCCATGGCACTCCTCTCTTCTCCCTCTACCAGTTATTAAAAACCAACTGATAAATAAGAAATAAGATGAAAATCAAAATATCAAATTTGTCGTTGATCAAACTGGTTGGAAAACGAGGTTTCACAGTTGCAGACAAAAGGGCTTATGTGACATTCTCTTCTTTTTGTCCTTCTTCACAAACCCTGGAAGTGAGGATCCACCCAAGCAAATGTTTGCATCTTTTGAGTACGCACACCTTGAGGGTCAGCCCCGCTGCTACTGGTCTGGAGCCCATAACAAAGAAAGGAATCTCCTCTGCTTTTCTTTTCTGGAGACTAGCTCTACCCTTTGAAGTGACATGGACCAGGGCACTTCAGAACATTGTCATCCCTAAGTAGATGAGTTAGCATTCCTTCTTTGGAGGGAGGCACAGGAGGAGGCAAGTGTGAGGTAGAAAGAGCCCAATTGTGTTATCTAGGGGAAATCCCTCATCTAATTACACCAAAACAGTGGAATGAGGTTCATCCCCCAGTATACACACACACACACACACACACACACACACACACACACACAAATGTCTTCAGGCTTTATTGAAGGACAAGCTTATATAAATATTGTTACAACGATCTGGCTATGTATGACTGATTGTAATAATTATTTTATTGTTTAACATTAGATTCAGAATATGTGTATTATATGTACTTATGCATTCAAGAATACAGAATGTTTTAAATCCATATTTTGAAAAAGTTATGAGTTTCTAATGGGTTATTAATTCAGAAAAGTAAAAAACTGAAGAGTTCTCATTACGGATAAAATGTGAACCTGTGGAATTGTCTCAGGAACCCTAGCCCAACTCATAATGATTAATGCAAAAGATACCATTTAAGGATTTTACAATAACCAGAAAATAATTTAGCCCTTTTATCTTTATTCACACATTCTTTTGTTAGTTCTTCTTTTATTATCTTTTCTGGAAACTTCGTAAGTATCCTTTAATTATATGTGTTTCTTCTATCTCCTTCTGAAAACTCCATCAGTACTTATGAAATAGTTGAATGGAAGGATATTGTGACATATCAAGCAACAAACTAAAATGTCCCAATACTAACATACTTAAAAATACTTAGTCAAAGCTCAAATGTTTTGTTTGATATACAGAAGCTAATACAAAACAAGTGGTGGGGATTAAAAAATGGAAGATAGATCAGGGAATAGACAAAGGAGAATGAAGGGAAGGCAGGAGACATGGGATAGGGAAAGACAGTGGAATGAATCTGACTTAGCTTCCCCATGTACATGTATGAATACACCACGGGGAATCTCACCATCATATACATCCACAAGACAGTAATTTAAAAGAAAAAAATTTTAAGTAAATAGCAGAAATATGAGTCAAGGGAAGGGAACAGGGGGAAGGAGGAGAAAGGGAATTACTAGGGACTGAATTAGAACAAATTATATATCATGCTTTTATACTTATGTCAAAGTGAGTCCTTATATTATGTACAACTAAATAATCAACAAAAAATATTCTTAACATACCTTTGTGAATTTGCATGAAAGATTTTTTCCTTAAGGATTTCATGTACAGCAAAACAGTGTTTATTAAGTTTTGCAAAGTACCAAAGAAAAGTAATGGGATACTGGCTGATTGTGAGAATGTATTAAGGACATTGTATTGAGTAGGGTGAACTGGGGATACCAGTGGGTAAAGCTATGATCTCATTCATATTTGTTATAATTTTGGCAAAATATTTATATTAAGTGAGATTATTCTCCAAAGTGATACTTTGTTGTTCAACATCAGTTGTGCAATCCAGATGACTTGGCGGAGAGACACATTGACATGTTACCAGACATGGAAGGCCTCTTTCTGCCTTCGCCTGTGCTCCCATATTCTGACATTGCAAAAGACACAACAGAAAACCAGATTAGAATTAAGAAACTAACACTTATAATTTCCAGTATAGTTCTTCTCTCCCTCTCTCCTTCTCTCCACTGCCCAGTTTACATCAATTTCCAGATATATTTTGATAGCAAATTATTAAAAAAAATGACTGCCTCTTATTTCCTGTCTACAGTTTCCAGTAACATCTTCAGAATTTCAAAGTCAATGATTGGGGATCTGGAAATGTAGCTCAGAATTAGAGCCCTTGCCTCGCATATGGTAGGCCCTGGGTTCAATCTCCAGTGCAGAAACAACAAAGTGCTTGATATTGGTAGGGAGAATGTTGAATTTAATTTTGAATTTTAGGTTGTTAGGAACACAAGTTATAATCTCAGAAAAATGAAGAAATAAAACCTTAAGTTAATAAAATGTTAATGTTTTAATGGTTTGTTAGTATAATTTCATGATAACTGATGATCCAATAGAGCCTGCCACATTAGTAATGCAGAAACTTTTCATTTCAAATGACAGGTGAATCCCACAGGTGAATGATTAGTTTCTGATTGCAAATCATGTTTGCAATTCAGTCTACTGAATTTCTGAGCCTCTATAGTCTGATTGGGTGTGAGGTCTCTGTTCACTCAGAAGAAAAGAAGAAGCCTACTCTAACCTCCTCAGTATTAAGTCTCCCTAGGTAAGCTTGATCTGCACTTTTGCCTAGAAAAGAACTTCCACTTAGAGATAAAGTTCCCAAATCAGAAAGCTGATTGCCTTGCCAGTTAGCGGGGGATATGGCCTTGAATCGTACAAACATATTGATGTAGATATTAGACCCTGGAATTTGGGAAATAATGTTGGCTCCAATATTCATTTTGTTGGTTCCTCTAGGGACCTTCAAAACTAGATGAAAATGAACTTCATTAAGGATGAAAGTATTATCTTAGTATCACTCTCAGACGCTCATTTTCTCTCTGGAAGGCTTGTTTGGTATACACATATGTTGCATAGCATATGCATTCTGAGTTGTTCAGGTGTAGATTCTAAGTGCATGCTAATGTGTTATTGTTTAAAACTGAATCTTTCAAGGTTTCTCATACAAATTCTGATTCTGTGAGCTACTAGATGGCATTAAATGAATGAATTGCTCAGTTATAATGTCTGCCTCATAGCTGTATTTTTGATTTTTGATACCAATCTAAATTCCTTTTTTTAAAAAAAACTTTTCTTTTTTTAATCTGTGATAATCTTTGCTCTTATTTATTGAGGACTTGCTAGGTATCAGTGAGATATTACTATTACTGGGCTACCTTAAAGATTTTCATATTTAATTAGAATTAAGGTCTTGATTACCAAATTAGAGAGATGAGAAAGTATTTGCTTAAAGTATTAACAATTTTTCTGGGAGTGTATGGGAAGAATGATTATTTTGAGAACAACTGTCTTCCTAGCTTGAGTATTTAAAAAGTACCTAAATATAAATTTTTCTTCCTTAAATTCATAATTAGCACATTTCACTCAGGGCCTCATAATCAACTCCATGAAATCTAGCTTCACCTTTACCTTTGCACTCTAAAATTTTCTTAAGTTAGCATGAACTTTGCAGCTTAAAAAGGTATATTTGTATTTCAAAGAGTAGTCTCTCAAATAAGTGTTTGGAGAGAAACTTATCAACACTTGGAACTTCTCCAAAGAGCCAGCAAGGTGGAGCATGCCTGTAATCCCAGCAGCTCAGGTGGCTGAGGCAGGAGGATCACAAGTTCAAAGCCAGCCTCAGCAAGTTGGTGAGGGCCTAAGAAACTCAGCAAGACCCTGTCTCTGAATAAAATATGAAAAAGGGCTGGGGATGTGGCTTAGTGGTTAAGCACCTCTAGGTTCAATTCCTGGGAAGGAAAGAAGGAAGGAAGGGAGGGGGAGGGAAGGAAGGAGTTTCTCCAAAGAATGTAATATTTATCTGTGATTAGCAGAACAGTGCAATGAGAATGTATGTGCCATAGTAAGTCAGGGATGTATTCAAAGAGATTGAACAAGGGGAAATTTTCAAAGGCAAAATGAGGATTCCAGAATTGCAAAAGGCATTTTGAGATGATAATGCTTGGCTAAAAGGAATCAATAATAAATGTGGTGTCAGTCCAAGACAGGTGTGGCACAGACGTTCCTGCAGAATTATTTTTTTGTGCAAGATTGGGATTCTAACAAAGTACTGTGAATAGTTTTTGTTTTCAGGCAATCATGCATGAGAACCTTTCCTTCATAACATACTGGCTTTATTTTTGTTTTTGTTAGGGTTGACGTGAAGTGACTCCATTTCAATTCTGACCACTTTTACAAATGCTATAAGGTGGAAATCTGATAGCATCAAGTTAGCAGTGTTTTTAATGGTGCTTTCCTTTACCAGTTAAGTATTTCTGAATAGATATTTAATGAAAGTAGTTCTTATGTAAGTTAAAAAAAAAAAAAAAAGACTCAATTTAGACCTCTGGGGTTATAATAACCTGTTGGAGTTTGGATGGCTTGCGTATACACTGCAGTGTTAAATGCTTCAAATATTAAAGTGCTGTGTTTCTGAATTGTATTGTTCTTCCTGAATCACTATATTGTCCTGATACTTTCTAGCACTTTCAATGCAATTATTAAAACAGTTATGATGGCTCTAAAGGAATGTAATTGAAAAAGAAAGATGGCCTGTACTGGATGAAATTCTTAATTAATCTTTCACTGTTAAATCGTTCAAAATTAATCAAGTATATTGCCTATAAGAAGGCAACTACACTTTACATACCTCAGTATTATCATCACCTAGCCATATATTAAAAGTTAATTTCTATTTTAAAAGTGTATTTTAACTGCAAAACCATCAATTCTAAATAATTTTATTATCCCCCCCAAAAAATTACTTATACACCAAATAATATAATAAATAGAATACTTTGTGCTTAACATTTTGGGGTTTTTTTTGGGGGGGGCATGGACTTTGACACATCAAATTAGGATATATATTTTTATAAAATAATTAATCTTATTTGGAGAACACCATTCATTGAATCACTTATTCATTTATTTATCCAACACAATGGGAAAAAATCATTGGAAAAAGGGATGTTTTAGATACTGAGAATTACTGTAAAATGCAGCAACTTTTTGGCATATTGGGAAGCAATAAACAAACAAATTCTAATCATTATTGTACATAAATATCTTGGAATGATTTGAGAAAATTATTTAATGATGATGAGTCCTTCCCCAAACTGTTTTAAATTATATAGATTGCATTCTCCACTGGTTCTTGCTATTTGTACCATCCTAACACACCAAAGTGATAAGACATACTGGCTCCTATGACAGTGCTTCTTAGCTGGAAGGAAGAGATCACTTGTTCTTTTGCAGGACCTGGGAATGTTTTAGAGTCCTCTGGCTCCTTGTCCCATTCCTAAGTTGCAAAACATCAATAACTATATCATAATTATTGATTAGGCCATGGAGATAAACACCTCATTAATCCAGTGCACGGTCCTTATGGTCCTAATATAATTGATAGAACTAGGTAAGTTTAGTAGACATTTTTCCCCCATTAAATAAACTAGTCGTTGAAGTTAACATTAACGTAGATGTTTCATGTTATACAGACATAATCTGATGTCAATATAAAGTAAATGTATCATTTGGTATTTTATTAAAATGTGATTATCCTGATTAGGATCCTTTTAAGATAAACATATAACAGATTATTCCTCAAAGCTGGAATAGTATGAAATACTGTGTTTCATCTAGTGCTAGTGCAAGAGTTATATCTATTACTGGCTATGTAGCTCAGTGGTAGAGCACTTCTTTAGCAGATAGAAAGACCCTGGGTTCAATCCTCAACATACTAAAAAAAGAGTTATATCTAAGATGCTTTGATGCTTTAATGCTGGAGTAGTCCTGATCTTACTACCTGGTTTCCAAAGACTAGAAGAGGCTCTTTTAAAGAGGCTAAGAGGTAAAACATGTGCTATCATTCTTAGAATCAGTGAAATAAGGTCATACTTTTCCCTGAAATTTTTACTGTGTTCTGATAAATGTTATATTCTTTAACCTGCATGTAAAACACATGTATACCTTAAGAAAGACTGAAGTTATTCAAGTAAATAATAGTAAATTAATCAAGTGGGAACCTCTGAGGCAATTAAGATGTATCTAGGGAACTTACAGACATTATTCACTGACCAGATACTTCCTTTTGGTAGAAGATCCTGAAATGCCAGATTTGGCAAATGACTTGAGGTCATTTGGTCAAATGACTTGAAGTTGGGCTCAAATCCTTGTATGGCACGGGACTGGCTATACAATAAAGATAGCTGTTGTACAAGTAGAATGGATAAGCTATTGATGTCACTATCTAAGGAACTCAAAAAAATAAAAATTTGTATTTTCTTCTGTTAAAGATTATCTCTACCTTGCCTCCTTATTAAAATAAACATGTGTCTTTGAGAGGTAACACATCCCATCCCTAACAACTTATTATTAATTTTCCTTATTGATTTCTCTTTTGACTAGAAATGTAGAAAGAAGAATTTAGAAAGCAAAAGGATGACCAGAAGAGCTGTTTCTTTGGTTTGCTGAATCTATTAGGGCATTATTTATCACCTACGGTATTGGGAAAGCCAAGAAACCAGCAAGCAATTGGCCCAAGAATACAGAGGCCCTTCTAGCGTCAAAAATCACTTGTGTCTGTGATTTTTGACATGTGACATTGAACAAAATCAATTAGAATGCTTTTCCTAAAAAGAAGGATTTTTGCATTATTGATACTAACCCAAAGTTTCCTAAATATGCTCTCTTCCTGAAAGATAGGAGGAATAGATTAAAACAATCAAATGTGCCCATTTGTTTTTTAAATATTCGTTTATACTCTGCTCTGTCTAAATGACAGAGCCGGTTGGCCAACAGCTGTTTCTATTATGTAGTTTGGGATGTGTTGCTTTCTCCTGTTAACCCTGTTCACTCGGGATGTTTCTAACATTTCTTTCTCGGTATAAGGGGCTGGTCACAGTGGTCTAGCAGTTTCTTACCTTTAGTTTTTGTTTCTTTTGTATGGTCTTAAATATGATTTAAAGGTGTCATCATATTGCAGTTGCATTAAAGGAACAACAACAACAAAAAAAGGATGCAGGAGCTGAACAGTTTTATAAGAAGAGTAAAATATCCTGGAGCAGGAGGTTGTTTTGTGCTTCTGTTACGTAGTTAAGCCATTCAAGCAAATTAAGATAACTTGTCTTAGAAACTGGATTATTTTTCTCCTTTGCAACAGGAACTACCTTTTATTTTGTTAAAAAATGCTTTCTTACCTTCTGTTTGGGAACAGAATAGGAGTATTTAAAAAGACAGAATTTTTGTATTGTTGGAAGAAATGGGAGACAAAGCTGACAGCTCTTTCATAAGCCCCTTCCAGCCCATCTCCAGACACGGTGACATTGGCACAGACAGGGTTTGTCACCCATAAATTTACAGCTTATTCCAGTCTCTTCATAAATTGACTAAATTTTTTGAAAGAAAAAAATATATAGGTGTATAAAATCCCCAGTTACAGGTTGTGTTCTATTTAGCCCTTGATTGAAACGTATTGCTCCTTAGTATCTTTTAGCTATGAAAATTATAATATGGAACAGAGATTAGAATGAAATTATCATGGCTAGAAGGCATTTACTCAGTGGTGGCAGCCACATAAACCTGGGTCCTGAGAATGATGATAATACATTAGGTTCTGCATGCCCGATATTATTGCCGTACATTATGTATGTTTCATTTATACTATTTCGCACACACCAGCAACGCTGACAGATAGGTAATTACTCTCTGCGCCAATGAACAGTTATCAGCACCACCGCTGTTTATTGCTGGAATGAAGTGCGCTTGTCAGTCAAGGTCACTTGTTTGTGTGTCCTCTTTAATAGTTCCTTCACAGTTGTTGAACTTTGCACGCAGTTCTTATTGCAGGGTTCCCGGAGGTTACTTTACTGCATAATGTGTTTCTGGTGTTATCAAAGTCACTTGTATTTATCACTTTAATTGATAAACAACTAAGTCGCGGGAAGCAGAACCAAAGATGTGAAAAAACATATTTTGCGAGTCAGTTGATCCCAGTAGGTACTCGGTAATGAATGACCCAAGAAGATGCATTCAACACAGGCCCTCCTAGGTTGTGATCTGCCGCCAGCCTAAGCAAGAGAAATTTCATTTTATAACGTTAACCTTAATTTCAGCCACTGATGGATACTGACACAATTTCATAAGTACCATAGACCTAGCATCTGTACCCTCTAGAGGTATTTTTCTTTGTTTATGTCTTATGTGATGCAGAGGTAATTTTCATGCTTAGTATACTTATGTAATGGGCTAAATCCATTTGGTTTGACTTAAAAACCAGTCATGTTTATTTTTTAGATATGTGCCATTAAACCTCTCCTTACCATAAAAATTATTATCATTCTAATGCTGGTCCTCCTCATCGTGTTAAAGCACCAGTCTTATTCCAAAGCAAACATTGCATAGTGCATTTTTGAGAGTGAAAATAAATTCAATGCCATTGTGTCGATCCCATGCAGCCTGTAATTTCATCTGTTATAAAATAAAGAGAATGGTTGATCTTTTTATTTTTGTTTGTTAGCTCCAGTGCTTTATTAGAAACTGGAATAACCTCGAGGATATAATAATTTATCCAGTCAAGATAACTGGAGCTATTTCCTTAAGCCTGTGATCAGCTTGAGTTTGTGTGTTGGGAGATTTATACCGCCGTTGCTTATTACCAAAGAAACAGTTAAAAAGGATTTATGGTAGTGCATGGTGTATGTGTGTGTCTGGAATTTGTGTGTTATTTAACTCCTCTCCTTGCCTATCTCTGTTCTTTCTTCTTTTAACATTATTGTCAAACAGAGAAACTATCTATACCTACAATTAAATGCAAATTTTATTCAGGCATTTAAACAGAATCACATTCATTCATTAAACCAAATGATTCTTTTATCTGAAAAAATTTATCAGCACATGGTAATATCACACCCTGCATACAAGGGACTCTAGTTCTCTGTCAGTGCAAAAGTTTACTATTTCATTATTAAAAGATTAAACTATAGCAAAAGGTGCCTGGTGACTGTGAATGTTTTAGTTAATTTGATTATGCCCATAAAAAAAAAAAAAAGAATTTAATTCCATAGCAGCCACTGGGTCTTATGCCTGGCAGTGCGGTTCCAGCACATTACAGGTCTGCTCTTGTCCTAGGAGAGACTGAAATTGCCATTTGGGTGAGGCATGAAGGAAGAGATGAGCAGTTCAGTTCAGTGGTGAACTCAGGTTAACACCATGCCTCAACATTTTTAAAATGCTTCCTTTTCTTAGTTCTTAGTTACCAGAGTGTTACAAAGGAAGGGTTTTGATCTCATGTAGATAGCATAGCATTAATTACCCTGACACTAATTAAACTGCATCAAACAAATACCACCGTGTTCCTCAGGGGGACAACAGAAGGCAGTTTAAAATAATTACTGGAGCTTCATGCATGTGTGAAGTTTTCATTACTCTTAGGACACAAGCAAAAGAGATTTGATATCATTAAAATAGCCACCCTTTAGTGATTGCAACAACAACAGAAAAAAGTGACTAAAATTTCCTTGGAGCATATTGATGTCTAAATAGTAGTGACTGCACTTCTTGGGAATGGTAACTTTTCCTTAAGAATTGGAAGTCTGTGAAGCAGGAACAGGTGTTCCAGTCACATTCTGGTATGATTATGTATTAGCTTATGTTTGTCAGACCATTTCATTAACCACCCACTGCTATCACATATACATATACTTTGTTCTTTCTGAACCATGAAATGAAATGCATATATCTTCACTAATGCTTGCTATCAATGTAAATGAGAAAAAGAGGCTTATTACCAATCACGGCTGCCGTGAAGCCCACACCTCTGTACACTTACAGGTAATAAACATCTTTTCTTAAGTAGGACACAAAATATATTGAGTCCTGCCCATAATAAGAAATGGTGATCTTGTCCTGCTTTGGTAGTAATAAATGGTGTTTCTCAGACGATACAGACACAGTACAGTGGGATCCTTTTCAAGTAAGCGTCTCCTCTCAGAGCTAGAAGTGGTTATTATTTTTGAACTCTTTTGTCATTCTGGAGGTAAGCAAACTTTTCTGGTCACAGATCATGGGTGCTTTTGTGCCACTGGACAAATGTACTGAATCAGTGGCTGCTATTATTGGGATCATGAATGGCTTCTATGATAGTGGTTGTTCAAAACAAGTGATGTCACAATTGCTCAGTTCCAGCTAAAGGAAAGGTCAGAGGGATGGTGTGACTGACAGTGCTACTGTGCTGGGGTCAGTTGTGGTGAGCCTGGAAGTTGCACATGTCTGATTCTCCTTTCAGATGTGTGTGCACCTGTCCTTGCACATGTGGGTGCATGCACGTGTGTGTTCTTGCCACCATCTGCTGTGTATATATACACACAACACAGTGCATGGTCTTGTTCTCACAAGGTCACTTATCCTATTTATCTCAGTGACATATGAGCAGTGGGAATCAAGTTGCCTGGGTTCTAGCACCAGGTGCCAGCTATCCTCTCTGAAGGTGTTGGGAATTAAAATGGGAGAGTGGTCATTTCCAGATTTATGCAACTCATATTTCATTCAGTGAATGACTCTTTGAATGTGATTATGGAGTGGTTCAGCGTATGCAGTACTGCATATCATAAGCCATTTATTTTTTTACTTCCTTCTGAAAGCAATAATTTATGGGAATTATGCATTATAAGGGGTTTCCATTGATTTTTTTAAAAAATTAAAATAATGCCAGATATTTTAAGAAAATAACACTGATGTTTTATACTTGCCACACTGAGTAAAAAAAGAATGGATCAAAACTGAATGTAGAAGAATAAAAAATTAGTCCAGTTGTAGAAACTTGATGTGTGCAAAAAATATACTTTTGTTCCATGATAGCCAGATGGTTTGTCCTATTTTAGGCAGATAGTATCTTCATAATTCTCTCTTGAATGTCATTGGTTTTAACTGGCAGACAGTATCTACTATTAGAATTTTCCTTATTCCTGGATGATCTAAAGTATATTTTTGGAACATTTGGATGATCATACTGTACACCAAGACAATTTTTTCATTACACTTAGCTCATACTCAAAAAAGTGTTTATGTAATTAAAAAAAAAAACCTCTAAAAATGAACAGTTCTTTTGACATGATGTTGACAGAAGTCACTTTGATGTAGTTTAGAGTCATGAATTTTCTATCTGTTCCATTTTTCCTGGGGCTCCATCAACTCAGACATCCTGATCTGTCATTTTGCAACTCTTTGTGAAGGCCTTGACAGATAGAGGTTTTGACAAGTGCTGGACATCAGCAGCAATTCAGAATAAGCAGTGTATATTTCTCCAGGTAAAGTGACAAAATGTCTAAAAGCGTCAGAAGAACTGTGCGGTCTTCAATCATATCTAATATTCTAAAGCAAGTCTCTATTTATGTTCAGTGTTTTAGCATTGTAGGATGCTAAGATTTAAAATTCTGTCAGAAGCTAAGATGAGAGATCTTTTGCCTTACTTAGGAGTAGTTAATGATACTGAGAACATTGGGGTCACTGGAAAACCTTTAAATTCCTATTGAGTGATGGAAATATCGTATAATTTGACAGGAGTCTTTAAAACTATGACACACCATTATGTATTCTTTTTGTGTGTGTGTCTGCAGTACTGATTTGAGGAATTCTCCTTGATGAAAAATGACTTTCTTATGCTATCTTTGGAGTTCATGGTTCAGAGTTCCATTTAAGAGAACTTTCACTGGGTACTAATTATACCTGTTGACAGGTCATTCCATTTCAGACATGTCAGAATCTTTCCTAGTTACAGTCTCTATCAATGACCATGTAATAAATATAAACATTGTTCAATGTGCTGTTCTTTTCATATAATTATTTTGCGTCTGTATTCACTCAAGAAACAGCTGTTGGAAGTTGAATGGATGCAAAATGGCACAGCCTGAAGATGTTCCTGTTCACTCAGCTCACCCTCTTCTGATGTGATACCTCTTGGCAGGACTGTGTGGTGAATTCAACTTCTTTGACAGCCATCACAGCTACTGACCAGTGGTTTTGAGTTTTCTAGTGAGGGGAAAGAGTAGGGCTGTATTCCATAGTTTAGTTTTTCTTCCCCCTGCTGCTGGAGCTAAAGCTTCTGCCAACAGCCATCTAAATCAACACCATGCCAATGTGCTCTGCAGACCGAAGGTCACTCCAACATCTGGCCCCACTGTCTGCTTCTTTCAGGTTTGTCACTGGGCAGCATCTGCTATGGATTCTTTCTCAACCTCTCTTTGATCTCTCTGACAGTAAAAAGAAGCTTCTATCACCCATCATGTGTTAGAATTTTAAAAAAAAATTTTTTCAAAAGCACAGAACAGATAGAATTTTATAGTTTTTGCCATTTTTATGTTTTAAGCAGAACATTCTACTTGACACAGGGACATGGGCTAAGGTGATTCTACTCTTAACTTCCAAAAATATTGTCACAATCAATAAGTCCAATATGGGAAAACATCTAGTCTAAGAGAGTCTTGTCTTGTCCCTCTTGGTCAGCATTTAAAGAATGAAAAGTAAAGAGTGCCAACTATTCTTATTTTTTTGTTTGTTTCATATTGACTGTGGAGTTCATGTTGTTATCTTTTGTCTCATTTTCTGGGATTTCTATTAATGGTTGAGATCTTGTACATTTTTATTTTTTTAATCTACCAACTTGGAAAGTAGAAAACAATTTGGGTCTGCTATATAATCTGTGGATAAGTATTGGCAAATATGATCAGGTTTTACCCAGCTGGGAACTGAGACCAAAAGGAATATCCTCCCCTAGTAGCAGTTGGTTGGTTAGAATCTATTTTAATGCCCACATACCCCATAGATAAGGAAATAAATACCCTGTATACCTTTAGCCCAGTTCCTCTTTCATTGCTTCAAACAATCTCCAACCTGGAGTTCAAATTCAACAAACATGTAATGAATGACTACACTGCCCCTGGCACCCTTGTAGGTAATAGCTGTATAGAAGTAGGCAAGGCAAACACACTTTCCTATTCTCTCAGACTTTTTATACTCTGGATCGATAAGAGGGACTTAGAAATGTTCATGTCATGAAAAAACTCAATGATTCAGAATGTGTTTGGCCTTCCCAAGAATTGGCAACCCCTTACTGTATTTATGTGACTATAATTATGAGAGCTCACAGCTATGATTATAACAAGATTTTAATTCTAGTCCAAATCAAATGCCAAAACTTTCAGGAGGAAGCTATAATGCATTCTCCAGCACCTAGTACAGAACCTGCTGCTCGATACATGCTTGTGGAAAGAATTTGTGATTTTCTTCTATTTTCATTCATTCTCCAAAAAGATTGGCGGCTTCCTTCTATTTTCCTTCACTGTCCAGGAAACTAAAGCAGTAGATAAAATCTTTCCCCACCCCCTGTGTGATTTAACTTCAGCTAACTAAAAGAAGAACTTGTTTTTGTAGCATTTGCCACAATTTTTAAAGCACTTTTACTAATTTGGTACCATTTGTTCTTCATAAAATTTCAGAAATGTACAAGAAACTCAAGAGTTTAACTCTTAAGTTCACAGTAACTGGAAGAGCATTTAAGACCAGAAACCTGCATATATTTGGGTAATCATTAATTTTTAATTTCTCATTTTCATTCCATAAAAGAATTTTCTAGGAGCTAATTCTGTCAGTTAACAAATGCTTCTGAAAGTACTTAAATAATCAATAAAATGTAACAGGATATAAGTGAAGTGACAAAAAGAATCAAACTCTCTCTTGTAGAAATCAGTCTACATACTTTACAGTTACAGTGATGCTAAGATGCAAATTTAAAGGAAGAAAGCTGATAAAAACCATCTCTCCTCGATCACATATCAGCCAAAAAGATCCTGTATGTCCGGGTAGCTAACTTCTCAGAGCCCTTTCTGCTAACTAATGTGGTGACCATGAGAAAGTGGTTTCATCACCCTGGTTCTCAGGGTTTTATTTTCTATCTGAAAAAGAAGGCCTGAGGAGTAGATGGTAAAAATAACAATTTATAACCAATATTTTTGCTTTGCAGTTTATAGTTTCCACACATCTTATCTCCTTTAACCAGGACTTTCAGGTATGATGTTTGGGGAATCTGCAACTTCAGTAGAAGGTTAAATGTTCATCATGTTAAACAGGGCCCTCATCACAGACATCAGGTATTAATGGTCCTGAGGAATGAGCTCATACCTGCTTTGGAAATGTTCGATCTGTAGAGACTCATCTGCCTAAACAGGTGCTGGTATTAGTAAAGAATAATTATGACCCTATTAACAAATTTTGTAATTGGTCTTCTTTGTTCTGAACATTGAACCTTAAAAACTCAGAAGAATGAATTAGTATTGAATAAATGATAAGGATCATAACTAAATATCATATTTGCCTTATACATTTAGATAATGGAAGAAGAGAATCTACATTTTGCCTTTTCTTAAATTTATATGTAATTGCCTAATTTGAAGTAGTCTAAATATTGTACATCAAAAATATTTTCTTTTCACGTAGCAAGATTATAAAAGATCTCTTACCTTTTTGTCAACAAACGAGTGAATGTACCTATATAGCTTTGGCCACTAGAGGGAGTCTGCATTGTTATGAACACCACAGAAACCCCAGGCTATTTGAGAGTGGTGGTAACATATCCATTGTCTATCCACGACATCATATGCATACAAAATTCCATGGTAATCAAATTTAATTTCATCAGCCCCTTATTATTTTTTGAAAAAGAAATTTACTATCATAGTTTATTTTGTTCTTTTAAAAAAATTGGATGAATTTCAAAAGCAACAACTAAAAATGCTTCCTTAAAATGAGAGATTTAGCAAGCTGAAAAACATGAGGGATTAAAGTACATAAATTAGTGATCACCCGATCACTTCAATTTTAGGGCTGATTTTTAATGTGGAAGTGAAAATCTCCTTCTCCCTCAGACCCGCCCCACATAGACAGCAGCTGTGCTGGAGCTTTGCATCCTGACCTTCTGATGTACATCACCCCTAACCTGCAGGGACTTCCTTCTAGGGTGAGAGGGTAATTGTGTCTCATGTCCGGTCAGTCCTCAGCCCCTCTTCTGAGACTGCCAAACAAGTGACTTTCTGTGTGTATTTTCACAGAGCCAGTTTATAAATGAGGAACTGAACTGACAACACCTGCTCGTTTCACCTCAGCTACCGAGAAGCAGAGGGAGAGCAGAGGCAGCCATTCCTTTCTCAGGGTGGCTGATTTTCATTCAGCAGCATGTAATTGAAGAGATCACATTTTTTAAAATTTCAGGTTTCCAACAGGGCCCTTGGGTTTTGCTTTATTGTCTGTCTTTACACTTTAAACTGCATTAGGTTCCATTCACTTCTGGATTGCCTGTTTCCTATTACCCTTGTATTCTGAAATCAGTCAGAGCAGCTTGAAACAATGAATGATGGAAACTTTTGTTGGTGAATATAGATACATATTTATATTTAACTTTTGCTCTTGCATTTAGATACTGATACCTTTGAAATTCTAGAAAGCCTTTATCTTTCTCCCAAATAAAACTTGACTCAGAGGCCTGATAAAGTGGCCTACCATGGTGCTTCTCAAACTATCTGTGATGCTGGATCAGTTCTTTTATTTCTTTTCCAATTTGTTGTGGATCGATACTTTTCAAAAATACAATAAAAATAAATGACTAGAAAAGTGAAATAAAAAGTATTTGAAATTCTACCTAATTTTTTATGATGATACTCAATAGACATCAAATTACTTTGTAAAATTGCTGCAGGCGTTTCTAGACACTTCCTCATGTTTCTGTATTTCATTGTGAACATGCACCTTTCGTCGAATGGTACTTTGAGTTGTTCTGGGCTGATAGTGATTTTATTTCTCACTACAGCTCCACACCTCTGTGGTGATCCAACCAGAGACTGGGTGGCACAACTTGAGCATTCAAAACTCTGAAATTCAAAACACTCCCAAATCTCTGTTGCACACTGAATTGATGTTACAAGTAGAAAATTTCACACCTGACCTCATATGAGTGGTCAAACTATAAATATTGCATAAAATTAGCTTCAGGTTATATATAATATGTCTGTAAAATATAAATTAATTTTATGTTTAGACTTGGATGCCATCCCCAGGATATCTCATTATGCATATGCAAATATTCCAACATCTGAAAAACTCCAAAATCCTAAACAATTCTGGTCCCAAGCATTTTGAATAAGAGATACTCAACATGTATACCTTTCAAAACGAATGCAAAACTAACAGATCTCACTTATTCTCTCTCTCACACACGTGCAGACAAGCAAGGGAATAATTGAAAGATTTTGCTTCAGGGCTGAACCTATGGTTGGGGTTAAGCAGGAAAACTATCTTAAAAATTACAAAGCAGAGTTTTTGTCAATGTTGATTTAATGAAAGTAAAGTTTCAAATGCTTGACCCTGAGCATAAAATTGACTTTACTCCAGATAGTATTTTCTAGTCCTCTCACTCTCAAAAGCATTCAATATTAAATCAGTTTCTTCTTATGAATTTAGGGCAAGGATGAAGCAATTAAAGGGGTCTTCATGTTCATGACATATTTGATAGAATATTGAATAGAATCTGTAGAGCCTTGTAAAAGAATAAACTGAACATGTGGCCTTATTTTCTTTGTAGTTACCCCTTCAAAGAGTTGATGGTAATTTTGTCTTCTAGCCTCAACATATTATTGAGGACAGATTATCTAAATAAGCACACTTGTTGGGGAATCAATAGACCTCATCATCATCTAGTTCTTAGTAGCCATATAGCTTTTAGCAAATCTCTTTAGACTTTCCGTTTTCTTTTCTTAAAATGGAAAGATCACAACCTCTCTGTCTTCCTTATAGAGTTGGTTGCTGGGAAGATCACATTAACTAACAAAGGGCTTTGGAGACCATCAGCTGTGTTACATGTGTGTATGTGTGTGTGTGTGTGTGTGTGTGTGTGTGTGTGTATGTACATGCATGTGGTATGATTCATTTTTCTTAAACATTTATTTTTTAATTATCTTGAAATATACATTCTAGCTCATTGTTAACCCCCTAACATCTATATTTTTATGGTCTTTGCTCACCTCACTCCAGTTTACTCATAACTTCAAATATATGATTATTTTGTTTATGTTCTAAAAGGCAGAGGATAAACCTCAAATATACATAATCAAATTTATTTTTTAAAAAGAGGAAAAGATCATATAAACATCATCTCCAAAATGTAGCTTACTTGCCCAGTGATGTTTAGCAGAGCTGTGGTGCTGAACTTGTGGGTCTGAATGAAAGGAGTCCTGTCCCTGAACTCCCAATGCATATGTGTGCCTTCTTGCCAGCACACATGCACACACATGACTGCACAGGTATACATGTACTCTTGTACGCACACACATATGCACAAGTGCACACGTACCCCAAGTGTCGGATGCTCAGTTGTTTCCTGAAGTCATAGCCAGGCCTGCAGTTTCTGCATGGCAATGTCCTATCATCCTGGTTATTCTCCACAAATGATCAGAATGGGGATTCTTTCAGAGAAGAGTGATTGCAAATGAGACCACAAGGTCATTGCCCTGAGAGCAAAGAAGCAGGTGGTCTCCATGCTGTGACACTTGGCAGACCTGGTCCAGATTTGAACAGTTTGACTTCAAATATGAAGTTATGAAAATGGAAATGGAAAATTACTTTTTCACCCTAGTAAACCAGAAAGATCTGCTTTAGCTCTTGGAAGAGTCACCTGTGGCTTGAGAACAGTTTGGGAGAACTGTGGAGTCTCATTCATTTATACACACATACATACATATATACATGACATACATTTAAACATTTATTGAACATATAGCACATACCAGGTCCAGTGGTGGGTAGACAGAGAATATTAATAATAATAATTTGGACCCCTTCTCTCATGAAAAATACAGATAATTATAATACAGGGCTTAGAAATAGCTTTGGAAAACTTTTCCCTCTTCTGCTATCTTTGAGGGTTAACAGTGTGATCAAGTCAGAGAAAGTTGTAGAATACTGGCTTGAGTTTATTTTTACCCTTACAGATTTATAACTGTGACCCTCTCCTTTAAGTGTGATCCAGATTTGCTCTCTCTCTGCTCCACTAAATAATGTTCCTGGCCATTTCCTATTGGTTTAAGCAATGACTGAGCCAGCAATGTTAAGGGAAGCATCTAGTAGGCTGGAGTGTAGTCTGTACTCCAGGGTTTGGGTCAACATGTTGCTGTACAAGTATCTGAGTTCATCAGTAAATACAGATTAACCTTCCTCTTGGACTGATGTACATTTACCATCTCACAAGAGTCCTGGGTAAAGGAGAAAGTCCATTTTTTAATTCACAAGTGGGCTGGACCCTTTTGGAGACATAAATGTTTGTATATTCTAATCAGGGTGACCCCTTACTGACATGGAGAGAACATGTAAGTCATATTAGCCTTCCAGTGACTCCTTTATGAGAATGGAATTAGAAGCCATGGAAAGTGGACAGTCTTGTGGCTCTTTTGAGCAGGACTCTATTGTCAGTGTACTGTATATTCGTTTCTGTTATCCTTTCCCTCCAGTTTTTTGTGAATTTCTTTTCTAATAATCTTTTGCCCACAACAGACACTCAATTGATACTGACTGATTGCAGTCCTTTAGGATAGAACATGGATATCTGTTCTTTTAGATTACTTGAGGTATGTCAGAAATACCCTTTGGGTATTCACAGTAACTCTGTGATAATCGTGGTTAGTACTGAGGTGTTGTGGGTAGAGAAGGTACCCTGACCTAAGAGCAAGGAGACACTAGCACATAGAAAACCAAAGTCCAAGAAGTGGGTACTTTTCTAAAGTTGAACTCCTGAAAACTTACAGGGAGGGTTGTATTGTAAAGTAAACCCCTCATAGTTATTTCTTTTTGCATTTGGTATATCTTCAACATCTGTCATTGTGCCCCATAATTAGTCTATACTAAATAAATATTTATTGCTAAATAAATGAATAAAAAAAGAAGGAAAGGGGGGAGAAATAAAGGAATGAAGGAAGGACTTGGAATGGAAATGCTTCAAAAGTTAGTTTTAAATGCTTTTTGTATGTTAATTGTAGCCCCTACAGCCACTCAATTCTCCAAAGCTTTGGAGAGATGATGGAGACAGAGTGGTAGTGGCTTGCTAGAATTGCTGCAGGGTCTTCACAGGCACAGTGACTCAGCTTGAGTATTGGGTTTTATGTACAAACAATTGTAACATCACCAGGGTGCTCCTTGATTCAGGAAATGAGTTTTATGCTGGTCACCAGGGCTAAAAGCAGAAGGAACAACAGTTGAGTAGCATTATTTACTACTAAATGTATTTGTATGTATTGTGATACAGGGTGAGAGGACTCTGCACATCCAGGAGATGGCTGGGAAGGGAAGTTGACTTGCAGGGTGTTGTTAATGCTTGCTGACCCAACACACTGTCTCCATTTCCAATGAAACTGTCTTTAGTTAGCCACTGCTTCATGTTGAGTAGAATCTTGTCAAACAGCTCTAGGTGGGTCCAGGGGAGTATGAGCAATACTACAGCATGAGAAAAGACTTACCACTAACCAATGAGGCTTTCATTATTTATTACTTCTTTCACAATGTTGAAAGCAGGTGGAGCTATTTTCCCAGCTATGCAAAGTAATACACACTTGCAAAATACTTGGAGAAACTGAATTATCCAAGGAGTAATTTTTTTAAAAGAAAAAAATTACATTTCTTGAGCACCTGTTATAAACCACATAGTTTTTAGATGTTATCATCTTTTAATTTTTATTTGGAACATTTAAGTGTTTTTAATTGAGATGTAATCCACACACTATAAAATTCACTCTTTTAAATTATACAGTTCACAGTATATGCACAAGGCTGTGAAACCATAACACTATATAATTCTGGAACATTTTCATCACCTTAAAAAGAAGCCCCCATTAATAGTCATATCTCATTTGTCCCTCCTCTTACCCCCAGATAACCACTAACCTACTTTCTGTCCATATGGATTTGTCTATTCTGGCTATTCTAGATGAATGGAATAATAAAATATATAGCCTTTTGTATCTGTCTTCTTTCATTAACAATATTTTCAAGGTTGGTCCATGCTGTAGTATGTGCCAATTCTTCATTGCTTTTGATGACTGAATAATATTCCACTGTGAATACATCATATTTTGTGTATTCACTCATTAGGTTGTGTACATCTGGATTGTTTGCACTTTTGGTTATTGTGAATAATGCTGATATGAGCTTTGGTGCACACGTTTTTGCATGAACACATATTTTCTTTTCACTTGGGTGCATAACTAATTCTGTGTTTAGACTTTTGAGGGTCTGCAGGACTATTTTTCACAGTGACTGCACCATTTTACATTCCCACCAGCAAGGTAAATGGGTTTTCATGTCTGCATATTCTTGCCAACACTTGTCATTGTCTATTGATAATAGCAATCTTAGTGGATGAGAAGTGGTATCTCATTATGGTTTTGATTTGCATTGCTCTGGTGACTAATTATATTGAACATTTTTTGGCTATTTGTATAACTACTTTGGAGAAAATGTCTAGGAGTAATGTTTGCAATTATGCATTTCTGGGTTACTGAGGAGACAAAAATCAAGCCAGAAATCACCGAACATTTGCTGAGTACTTCTCTGATACACCTACTCGCAATTGCTTGGGAAGGTGGCATTTGTACGTACTTTGGAGTGAGATCATTTCTGAATCCTGAAATAAATGTCTGAGTGCTGATTGTGACCTTACACATTTAAAAAGTAAATCTAATTTGTACATGTTTATTATATTAATTGTAATTTAGCATAATTTCTGCTTCTTAGATAATCTATTAATCTATTTAATTATTTAATCTTAGTAACAATCCAAAATCAATATTATCATCATCTCCATTTGACAGATGAGGATGTTGAGGTTGAAGGAGATGAAGGAACTTGTTTAGTGTCACATGGCTAGTAGGGTAACATGATTCTGGACCACTTTCTTTCAACCACCACACTCTGCTGCCTCTCTTACACTATGTTGTCTCATCCATACTCAGTATTTAGATGAGGAGTTCCAAAGTCCAATCATATATTCATTTAACAGTAGTTGCTAAAAACCTACACTGTGTAAGTAAGTCATGGGTCTAGGCACTGGGGAAGCACCAGTGAAGGAGTGTCACCTTCTGGTGGATGAGATATACCGTGTCCTGCAAGTAAAAAGAACTATTATCAATGACAAGGTAAGAGGAGAGAGCATAATGGGGTGGCAGAAGGAGTGTGTAGACAGGGAGTCAGGCGAGGCTTGTTATCTGAACAGTGTTAGGGATAGAGTGAACCACAAGGTTGTCTGAAAGAACAGCATTCCAGACGAAAAGATACAAAGGCCTGGAGATCCAAGCTTGGCTGCCAAGTACCAGGATCAGAAAGAAAGGTACAGTCATGCATTATGTAATGACAGAGATACACTCCGAGAAATGTGTCATTAGGCAGTTTGGTCACTGTGCACACACTGTGGAGTGTATTTACAAATTAAGGTGGCTACTACTAGGTGGTATAATCTCATAGGACCACTGACATATATATATGGTTGATTGTTGACTGAAACGTAACTGTGCAGTGCACAATTCTTTATTTATTTGGTGGGGTAGATGTTGCGTGACATATGAGTCAACAAGGAAGCAGTTTAGGAGCTGGGCATGGTGGCACATGTCTGTAATCCCAGCTACTCAAGAAGTTGAAGCAGGAGGATTGCAAATTCAAGGCTAGCCTGGGCAATTTAGCAAGGCCTTGTCTCAAAACAATTATTAAAGAGGGCTGGATATGTAGTTAGATGGTAAAACACACCTGGGCACAATCTCCAGTATTGCAAAAATAAAAATGAAAAAAATTTAAGAGAGAACCATTTACAGGTAGAACAGACATAAGTGGTAAAGGGTGTAGCAGTAGAGTATTGGGTACCAAGATTCCTATGGAAAGACAGAATGAAGGGATGATTTTAAAACTGTACGTTTTCACAAATATAACATTGTTGAATGTTGCTTCAAGTTTTAATTTCAGTCTGAAAAACTAGGGAATAGTAAAAGCCTGTAGTGGTCAGGAACATCTACATTTTTCTGTTGCCATCTAATATGCTTCAGTAGAACCATATTTCTGGCTAAAGTATTGAAATTTGTGTCACTGGTAACTCTTACCACCTTTATTTTCAGTTTTTAATATTGGAAGGACCCAGGCAGTATTTTTTGTGAATTTATATAATTCATGGACACTTTATTCTATAAATGAAACAAGACCCTGGTGCTGCAGGACACATAAGGTCTGATTTCATATTTTTAATAATAAAGTTGGAATGTTGGGACTGTTCTCCTCCAGTCACAGCATTGGGTTGGGCAGGACTCTCATGTTACCTTCCTAAGAGAAGAGGAGGGATCAGCAGAGCTCATCAGCTGGGAAAAGCAAAAGGAACGTGTCAGGAAAATAAGAATGTTTTTGGAAGGAAGGCCTAATTGGTTAAAGGGCCTAAAATAATTATGTACAATATTGGAGAGAAAAACAAATGTGTGAAAAAAGAAAAATGTTTAGGACTAGAGGTGTGGCTCAGTGGAAGAGGGCCTGCCTAGCATGCATGAGGCTCTGGGTTGAATCCCTAGTGTGGTAATAATAATAATAACAAACAACTAAAGTCTGGGAAAATAAGGGATAAGGGTTGGTTTTCCTAAAGGAGAATAAAATCTACTTTAACAAGGGAAAAGACAAGGGAAAAGATTCTCTGTTCCTCATTAAGTGAAATTTAAAAAGCAGAATTAAAAATTAGCAAGAAAAAAATGTTAAAAACACACTCTAATTTCTAATTAATAAATATTAAACTGAGCTATGTTTGCTAAGATGGCTCTTTGGTCCAGATATTTTTTTAAGAATCATTTAACTGATAGCAACAAAAAATATTTTCAAAAGCAAAAACAAATATTTTAATGTTTTTAAAGACTTGTTTCTATCTACCTACCTTGCACAAATCCTAGGCAAGGACCTTTATTAGTTTGTGGGGTCAGAGAGTTGCCTGAGATGCTCAAGGTTAAGAGGTGTTTGCTTTTTGATAAAATGCATTTATAGATTCATACCTCTTCTTTTTACAAGGGACTTTCTTCCTTGTTCCCTGTTTATCAACCTCAGTCACTGGGCAGTCAACTAGTGATAACAGAAATCCCTGTTAACTTCCACAAGTAAGCTCTATTAACCTATCTCAAACTAGAGACTGCTTCTGGTCAAGTTTGTATTCTTTAAGCTGACTGTTGAATGAATGAATCAATGAATTGATGAATCAGTCAATCAATCAATCAACATATGAAAGTGGAAAAATAGTTTATCAAATGTGCATCCTGTTTGAATTTTAGCAGAAAGTTTATAAAAGTTGTATGTCCATGAATCACTAACTCTACCTCTCCTGACCTCCTAGAAACTCAGAAGGTCATATGTGTGAAACCAAATATATTTTTAAGCTTCTTTGCCCAGTTTCCATTACGCTGTCATGGTTTTCAGAAACCACAATTTCTTTGTTTCTCTCAAACACATATGCCATTTCTGTTTAACAAAAGCAGTTTCTTCAAACTTTACAGGAGTTCTAATCTCTCATTATATATGGATAGGATCCCTTTAGAAACATCCACTACCTGTGCCCACAGATGTGATTATCACAGTATATTTTCTACCTCAAACCAATATTTTCCTTTTGTTTCTGGCTAGAGTGATTATAGATTTTGTTTTGAGCTGCTGTAAATATTACCCCATGTATCCCACCTCTTGGCTTGTGCAAAATATTCCAGAAAAAAGGCTCAGCTTGATTCAGTGTGGGCGAGATGTCCATTCTGGACCCATGAACTGAAACCAGGAGATAGGGTCATGTTGCACATGTTACCTTCCAAAAGGAAGGTAGGAATCCTTGCTTTAATCTCTCATGGCGTCCAGAGCATCATGACAGATAAGCTAGCATTTTATCCGTTGTCATAGAAGAAACTTTTTGGTTCTAGTAGGTGTACCGTCTTTTGTTTTAATAACTCCCTAGAATTAAAGAATCTATGAGAAATGAATCCTGCTAAACTAGAACCCCATTGTCCCCTCTAGGCATTAGAATTAATATCTTACTTTCTTAGGGACTTAGGACAATTGGTAGAGTCTCAGCATTGTTACATGCAGATAGACCTGATGAGATGATATTTGCTCATAATATCCCTAAACTCTGCTTCTCAACAAGCAAAAATTCGAGCATGACCATGGGCTACATGTGTGGTAGGTTTCACCTGTATTCCCTAACACTGAAAATGATATGAAAGACAAATTGTGGTTAAATGGGCAATAAAAGCAAGACATACAGTTGAGTGCTTAGGACTGAAGATTTAGTCTTAAGCATTTAGGCAGAGAGAGAATTAATAAGACAGAAGCATGGAACCAGTGTGCAAAACCAGAGCAAAAATATCCAAAAAGGAGGGTAAAAACAGAATTAGCCGGAATTATGGCTTAGCTATAAGAAATCTTTCTAAAGTTTCTTTAAACCTTGGAATGGAACCATGAAAAGTAATGAGCTGATTCTGACACCACAGTCATAATAACAATAATAAGAACAACTTATCCTTACCAAACACTGTGTGCCAGAAAGTGGGCTAACTGCTCTATAACAATGATCTCATTTGGCAGACCAGATTTTATATTTAGTTTATTTTAAAATGTACATCCTAAGATATACTTTTATGTAAAGAAATTGTGGAGTGTATTTCCTTCTTATGCATTCCTTTCAGCACATAACCTTTGGGAATATTTTGATGAATCCTTAATTTTCTGACATGCAATGATTTTAGATTAGATTTTTAATGTGATGATTATAGAGCTTTTATGACCTGTCCTCCTTACTTGCTTGAGAACATTCTGGTGAACTGTTGGTCCTGTGCTTGTCCACAATTCTCATTTCTCTGAGAATTGGTTAATGTAATCCTCAAGAAATCATTGTTGTTTTTTAAGCCCTTAAAAAATTGTGCTATTAACCTTATTTCTATGGTTTTACTGCAAGAACTTTAGCCTGTATTTAGCTATTATTTGAATATTACTAGCATCTCTATAACAACTTATATTCCAGCACTTCATTCTGATTAGCTTTAAAAGGTTTAGTATTTTTACCCCCTTAGGCTTTTTGATTGTTTCGTGAATACATGAGAATGTTTCATTTTGGATTTAATGGGCATTTAGGGTAGGAAGCACTGCTTTTTGTTTTGAATATATTTTGTCACAGTATATATTTTTTCCCTGTAACTCAAAATATTGTATACCTATTAGGCTTATAACAAGTTCAAATCAAAACTTACATGTAAATATATTTTGTCTAGTGGGCTTTTTCTGTTAACATTCCTGCGTTTTTGTTTTAGCATCATAATGTGTTGCCTTTTACATTGGAACAAAAGCCCCCAAATGTCGGTTCATCAGCTGACAATACCGGTTTTGTCTCTTAATTAGAAAAGAGAATAAAGCTGTTTAGGGGTGTCAATAAAATGACAGATGCATCATTAGCAGACGGCTATGGTGGATCAGTTCTGTGCAAATACTTGGAAGGGAATTAATAGGAATTTCTGCTAGCATATTTAAATTGAAAGCTTGGGGGAAGAAAGCAGTATTTTAATGCAGTATATAGTCAAAGAAAATGGGAACAAATGACCATTTAATACTGAATTAAGACTACAAGAGAAATCAAGTTGCAAAAGAAAATATATTATGGGGAATTGTATATATTATTAATATACCATTACAAATGAGTCATTATGGGTCTTATATCATTAATTCATTTAATAAATATTTATTGAGAGTCTGCTGGATTCAAGGTGATAAATTTGATGAGAACGTATGAGTCCTGAGTGCAGACCTAATGTGTCTAACCTCATGCATTTCATAGGACAGGATTTCAATTCAACCAGGAGTATCTGAAGAGGTTCTTCAGAGTTTTGCATTGTATAAAACCCAGGTCACTAAGTGAGATTCAAAGGAGAATGCCATTTAGTTCACATTGCCTGAATGGTTGGCAGGTTGCTCTGGCACATACAGTCAGGTACACATGGTGTGCTCCCTAGAGATATCATGTCACATTGTTCAGTCATCAGAAAGTACTTTCCTCATGAGACTAAAAAACTTTGTCCTGTTCACTGATTACATTCCCAGTGCAAAATATCATGCTGCCTTAGAGTAACTACCCTATAAATATTTATAAATGAGTGGTTGACAAAAGAATCCACATAAACTAAGAACAAGCAATAAACTAATTGGATAACTTTTAAGAAAAACACCAGGTAGCATGCAAGAAGATCATCATTTTGTTTAAATTAATTTGTTTCTTCATTCTGTCTACACTTAAGCCAAACCACAATCTTCAATAGGACTAGGGAGAGAAGGAAATGAAAAATGCATTTCTGCCCCTCCAGGAGCTCTGAGCTTAGCCTTTATAAGCTGAATGATTCTGATGCAACCAGAGACCCACACAGAACACCCAACATCATAGACTTCTAAGAGTTTGCCTTGCAGTGGTAAATACAAGACATTTTGTTTTGTAAATCTCAGCAGGAAAATGCATTAGCCCTTGGTCAGGACCCAACTATATAATATTGTGAGAAATCCTGAGATTATTCTTGGGAAGTTCAAGTGTATGCTCGAAACAACTGCCATGCTCTCACTTCCTGCTGTCACCCTTCCCATCTCACCCACCTGTGAGCTAGTGTTGTAAATCATGTATTTAACACCCAGAGTGGATTTTTAGTTCTCTTTCTACATGACAAAATCATTTAATGATTATTATGTGATAGTCATTAATAAGTATTTTCTTAATAGTTTTTAAATTAATGAAGAAATCTCAATTTTACAGATATTATTCAAAATCAATAAAATTTGTCATGCATGAACTAAAATTTGCATTTACTAAAAAAAAAAAAAAAAAAATTCACCTTGCAGTTTGCACTGTTTCATTAAATTTTAAACATACATTAAAACTCCAGGGGGCAGAATGGCAGAATGGTAGCACAGGTTCTTTTCCCTCACACTGTAGTCACTATGCAATCATATTTATTAAGCATCTACTGCTTAAACCAAGTACTATGTGAGACAGCTGGGCTAGGATGAGTGAGTTACATTCAGAGTGGGTTTGCCTTTTTTCAAAGTTAAGAATTCTCTTGAAAATAATGCGTGTAGTTGAGAGGACTGACCATCTATGTGGTGGTCCCCAAATTTCACTTTCATAGAAAATAACTTGTTCATGAAAGGATATGTTAAAAAATTTTTTTTTTTCATAGCCCTAATAATGGTTTACAGCTTAGGTCAACAAAGGCGTTTCAGCATGTGTAGTATTTTGTCACTAACATTATTTGGAATTGTTGGTGCATGGTGATAATAAAATACAGACTAACGTTTAGAAGTTTTATCATTGTTTTAGAATTCTCTGCACTCATCACCCACACACAGGATGGACCACATTCACTGTTCTGTCCTTTCTCTACCAGCACCCTTGATCACCTACTCCTACCTATGGGCACAGACCTATCTGACCATGGAACGAGGGTTTTCCTCAGGCAGATCTTTGGCTTTTGGTGAACTTGTCCAAACCCTCTCCAGAGCCTGATATCTTTCATGGGATTGTTTAGTCTGACTGGTATGTTTCCAGAATATGTCTCTGTTACTTCTCTACTAGTGCAACTTCTTGAGTTATTGTGCCTAGACTTACCTCTCTTTGTCTTTATTTTCACAGATATTCTGTTACTAGTCTACTCAGCTGGTCTAGTGCCCTGTGCAAATTCTAGCCCTGGTCCCCCTGTCTCCATGGCTAGGCTGCTGGCCCAGTTTTGTTGTGATTTATTTGGTGTTGGTGGTCAGCAAGGAAGAAGTAGTAAAATGAGGAGTGAAGGTGTATTTATGTAGATTTCTCCTAGTGCTTCTGCCAATGAGGGAGGGAGCTTTCAGTACCTACTGAAGCTAAGGAAGATGAAACCAGTAACTAGAAATGTGTAGCTCTAGCTTGGGCACCCTGTTAGCTAGAGGGTGAGGTATCAAATAGTGGTTCTCAGCCCACATTTTAGGATCACCTGGAGAACTTTAAAAACTATCCATGCTTGTCTCCTAGCAGAGGAATTGAATGAGAAATTTTCAGTGTGGAATCCAGGCATCGTGTCTTTAAAGTTCTGCAGGTGATTCTAATCAACTTGTTTAATGTTGAGCTGGGGTCAAGAATCATAGATGTCCTACCCGAAGCTTTGGTCTGAAGTGAAATGGGCCCAGTTAGAATCAACTGTGACCCAGGAATCAGCTGTATTCAAGAGGACAAGACCATTGATGAGGATTGTCTGAGAAGGACTTAGGAGGGCTGAGTAGCAGACTGTCAACCAACATCAAACAGAGACAAGGAGTGAGCATGGGTTGTGTACCAGCCTCCAGCAGTGAGAGAGTTGTGGAAATTAGCTATTACAGCAGCTCTGGTGTCACAACTGTGGGAAGGGGGCTCAAGGGTTCAACTGAAGTCCCAGAAAGGCCGGACCATAGGTATGGACCATAGTGGAGACCAAGTGCCATGCCAGTGGGCTTGATGGGAGGGTACCTGACCACATCAGGCTGCAGGTAGGATACTGCTGACCTTCACTCTGTATCCTCTCCCTGTAGTGACAAGATTAGGCTTTCCTGTGCTTTTCTTCCACTTTTCAAGTCTTTCCTCACTTTTGCCTATTATACAAATTGGTGACAGAGTGCAGAGTGATTTTTAAATACCTTGTCCAGGTCTTTTTTTTTTTTTTTTTTTTTTTTTTTTATTTCTGTGTGGTGCTGAGGGTTGAACCCAGTGCCTCACACATGCTAGGCAAGCGCTCTACCACTGAGTCACAACCCCAGCCCCCATGTCCTGGTCTTAATAACAAACCTTTAATGACTTTTCTTCCAGTCTGGCCCAGATATTTCTAGTCCATCTCCAGATACCAGAGTGTCCTCTCTACCCTTTCCTTTATTCTCCACCCAACCCCAGCCTGCTGCAGCCTCCTCCTTTGTGCTAATTCCTTCTCTTGGAACACTGTTGATCCCATTCCCGGCTCCATCTGCTAAAGCCCTGCTTTCCTGGGAACCACTGCCCTGTGAACTCCTTGTTCCCACCAAGTTCCTGATGCCTTCTCTGCCCAATGGTTCTTTGGTAAACTTCGTGGTTTACAGCTCTTATTTATTTACTTGGAGATACAGTTTGTACCAGAATTTGGGCAAAGATAGATGGTAAGTGGCTCCAAATGCCAAACTTAAAGGAATAAAAAAGATTATAGCCAACTGTCCCTTTGAAACCAGGTGGAATGAAAGTATCATTGCTTTATAACATTTCATTTAATAACTGCTGTTCATCATGGTTCCTGCCCCCACCCCATCACTTGAAACTTATCTTTCAATTGTGATCACTGTGCAATGATACTGAGGCAGGGCTATTTGTGATAAAATTTGTAAAGGTTGCCACACAGAATATTTTGTGAGATTTATAGCTATACAAATACTCATCCAAAGTAGTCCATTTCTCTATGATCTACAACAAAGGTGTTGCTTTATTTTTAATTAATAGTCCTTCAGGTTTCAGGAGGACCTGCATTGTAATTTGTAGTAGGTATGTTTACCACTGTGTCCCTCTGTCTGTGTTCTGTAGAATGTTTTAAACATCAGCTTGTTTGGTTTCTGCAGCAAATAACATGTCCCCCATTCACTTTATCTTTGCTTTTTTTCATGTAATAAAGTGAGGAAAATAAGCTGGAGCATCAATGTCATTATTTATAACCACCAGTTTCTTAGGGTTATCATTATTTGCTCATTCACATTTTCTTTCTTTCAATAAATGTGTATCAAACACTGGCCAAATTCTAGAAAACTGGCTAGGCACCAACCAATCCAGGTCCAACAAGGTCAAAGTTATAGTGGCCTCGATGGGCAAGGAAACCCCACTTCACCGTACAGCATGGCTTGTGCCAGTGACAGAGGTGTGTACTTGACAGTGCTGGGAATATAGGCTATCTTGTAAATAGAAACACCAAAGCAAGGAAAGAAAAATTGCACTGAATTTAAAATATCTGTCTCCATGTGCGTTATAGATATAGTTGGTACTCAGCTGTTAAATCCAGCAAAAATTCCATTGCTTTAATTAATTTCTTTGTGCCGATTCTTCCTGGTAAGCCTTAATTTTAACAAAGTTAATTAGGTTGAAGATTAAAAATCCCATTAGTGTCGATCATTCACTTCTTGGCTCTGTCAACAAGGTACTAAAACCTTGCTCAGTTCCAAAGGGGCAAGCTGAAGGAAGGGTGAAAAAGAGCAGTCCTGCTTACCAGTTGGTATTTTGGGGGACCAGACATTCTATGCTGTTTTTAAGGTTTCCAGTGTATATCCAGTGTATTGACTGTCAGCTTCATTTTAAAGCTTATTTTGTACTTTTGCAGAAATCACTTAGATCATTTTCTTTAGATCTGTGGCTTTTTATTTTCTGAGAGGTTTGTGGCAATGGTTATGTTCACTAAGAAACTCTCTCCCATCTACTCTGATTATCTAATTTGCAGGTTTGCAGGGCATAGATTTTTAATCAAGGACCTGTTTCCACTGTCACCTTGTCTGCCTGTTTATTATGGCTAAAGACTCAGTGGTGACTAATATCTCACTCAGAGCAGAAAAGAACAAACAATTAATAGGATCATGAATTACCTGCAGGTCGTAATTCTGCTCCAAACATTGGTTGGTTTGAGTTATACTTTCTGCCTTGACTCTCACTCCCGACTTACAATGGCAAGAATTGCAGAAATTCAAACACCTATTGTTAGGACTTGCTCTGGGGAAGTTGCTCTGATGCTCAGACAGCAGCCACATAGAGAGAAGGGGCACCAAGACCAGAGCCAGGGAGCACAAGCTGCAGGCTTACACGTGCCCTGTTCGTAGTGGAAAGTTGCTAACGGAGAAAGAACTGAAAGAGGATGGCGGTGATGGGAAGCCATCTGAAATCAAGTTCAAATGGGAACATAGTGGAGGTATTGTGCTGTCTGAGCTGTTAAAGGCCTGGGGAAATCTATTCAAGGTTTCATATTAGAAAACCAGTACACATCATGCTGAACAGGGTTGTCCAAGAAAACTCATCACACAACAAAGGTAGAGAAAACCAGAATGGAGCACAGCCATGTGAAACTTATCTAAGATACCAGCACCTACAAAAAGATGGGAAAACTCCAAGCAGCTAGAGCAAATGGGGAGGTTAGGTAGGGAATGTGAATCTTCAAGGTGTGTGTGTGTATTTGGGGCAGAGCTAGGAGGTGTGTAGTGCTCTACGTAGTGGATCCCTCAATAAATGGTGATGTCTACCATTGGCATTATTATTATTTATCTAACTTGGACCAGCATGAATAGTTGGGACCACAGCAGGCCAACACAGAAAATGCAAAAAATAATAATAATAACAACAATAACAGCAAAATTAATAGGCTTTTCTTTATAAATTGCTTTTTATTATAATAGTGTAGGGCAAGCTTTGCAAAATCTGTTAATAGGCTCGTGTATCCTTCACCTGTGTGACAGAAAAAGGTGGGTCTTTCCCAGGTGAAATGTGTTTCTCTTTGAGTCTCAAGCTCATCATTGAGATAATCAGGGTTTAGGATCTAAACTATCTCTGTGGTTCAGTTTAATTCTACATATTTATGATTCTTGATCCTAAGTGAATGTTATCTCCAATTAACACAGTCTTTCCCTTCTTTGCTAAAAAATAAAAATAAAAATGCAAGTTTATTGTCTATAAGCCCACCCCAACATACAGCCCTGCTATGGTGGAAATTCTGTTCAAGTCTGTTGGGCACAGTATTATGTATTTCCAAGCAAAGGTGTTAATTAAGTCTTTAGCACCACCTCTTATCTCTGTGCACACTCTCTATTCTGGTCAACCTCTACTGCCTACAAGAGTCTGCTTGGGAATTCTGCAAACTACCTCTCCATTTGGAACAGTAGCCTCTGCTTATGCTTTCTGCATCACAGCTAAGACAGGAGAAGAGGTCCCAGAGTGACAGCCTGTGAAAGGACTTCCAGCACATGCCTAACTCACTCAGATTATCCCTCACAACTAGTGTAATCACTGTTTTAAGACATGATATCTTGACCAGAAATGCTTTTTGAACATTTAAGGAGACCATCACCTTCCCCTACCCCATTCCCCATCATCCCCACATCATTCAATATAAAAGATAACAGACATGATTGGCCATGTAGTAGGAATCATAGACAAAACCATGAGATACAGGATTTTTTCTCCATGAAGAATAAGTCATCAAGTCTGGTGAGTGTAGGGTGGGAGGTGTGTTTGGGCTTTGAAGGAAAGAAGGAGATAAGAAGGGGATAGAACAGGGTCAGGAAGAGACATTTCTTGTGCTTTGTACATTGTCTACCAACTGTGTCAAGTCTATACTGTTTTTAAATTAGTGCAGGTTAAAGCAATTGCATACTTAAAACAAGTTAATCAGTCACCTGCATTCATTAATCAAGTTAGAAACAAAGCCTCCATCTCCAGGTTGGCGTAATTTCAGCGTGGAGGAAAGATTCTTCTCATTAAGGTCTTAAACTCAGCTTGTTTTTTAGTTACCAGAAATTAGAATGGCCAGTCTTCCTTAAGATCATGTTATTAATTTATTCATTATTTATTCCAAATAATTTATTGAGCTCATACTATGTAAATTACTTTATACAAGATCTATGGAAGGAACAAAAGCAGTAATGAGAATGTCAACTCCTGTTTTGGCTTGAATGTCACTGCTTCAAGGAAGCCTGCCCTGACCACCCAGACTAAATGTCGCTCTCCAGCCATGTGAGGTCATATTTGTCTTGCTTTATTTTCTGCTTGGCCTTGTCACTCGCTCTATTTCTCTTGATTAGTGATATGATTAAGGAATTTTTAGTTTACCCCAGGAAGAATGTCAGGTCCATGATAGCAGAGCCTGGCATCCTGTTCATTCCTGGTAGTAGTCTAGAGAAATAAAACCAGTAGAAGATATATGCTTGTGTCTGTCCTCTGCGTATGTTGTATGTTGTATGTATAGGGTTTCTTTTATGGAGTTGGGTCACAGGATCCAAGAAGCTGTCAAATCCAAAATTCATATGCTGACAGGCTGGAGGTGCTTGGGCAAAAATTGATAACAGCACACTTGAAACAGAATTTGTACTTTCTCAGAGAAAACTAGGCTTTTCTTTTTATTAATTTAATATTTAACTGATACAAACAAAAAAATACATATTTATGGTATACCACCTGATGTTTTCACATGTGTACATGCTATATAATGTTTAATCAGGGTAAATGTATCTCCTCAAACATTTATCATTTCTTTATGGTGAAAATAATCAAAATTCTTTCTTCCATTTTGAAATACACAGTTCATTTTTGTTATCTAGAATCACCTCCTTTCTATGCAATAGCATACCAGGACTTGTACTCCTATACAGTTATGGCTTAGTATATATTGATCAATCAATTTTGTTGTTCTGAATTTATTAAATTTATTGGTGCATCATGATTATACATAATAGTGGAATACATTGTGACATATTTGTATTTGCACATCTCATAGTTTGGTCAATTCATTCCTTAGCTCCTCCCTTTTGCCTCCTTTCCTCCCTCTCCCAGTCCTCTTCCTCTACTCTTTTTTTCTTTTCCCCCCATACCAGGGATCGAACCCAGGGTTGCTTAACCACTGAACCACATTCCCAACCCTTTTTTATATTTCATTGTGAGACAGGGTCTTACTAAGTGATGTAGGGCCTCACCAAGTTGCCAAGGCTGCCTTTGAACTTGCAATCCTCCTGCCTCAGCATCCAGAGCCACTGGGATTACAGGTATGCACTACCATACCCAGCCCTCTATTTTGAGCTCCTTTTGGTTAGATGTGGTCCATCTGCATTATTGGAGGTGATCTCCTTTACTTAAAGTTAACCAATCTTTAGGTATTTGCTGCATCTACAAAACATCTGCACAGCACATTTCTATTCGCCTTTGCATCATTTGATACTCTAGCTTAGTCAAACTGACACTTAAAACTAACTATCTCTAGCATTTAAAAGAGTGCCTGGCACATGGTAGGTCATCAATAGTATTTTCTGGTTACCTACTACTTAATTCCTTTTGTAAGACTTACAAGATATCCTGTAGATACAACCATGTCCTCCTTGTGCTTGTGGTCTCTGTGGGAGACACATATAGAAATAATTAAGCCACAGCATTGGACCATGCATAACTCAGAGCTAAAATAAGATACTAACACCAATTTTTTAAAAAGACTTAAGAATTCAGAGAAGGGAAATTTTTTAGAGTACAAAGAATGAGAAGAGACCCATTTGGGGGTCTGGCTATTTTATATTGTGTGACAATTAGTGAAAATGGAGTGAGTGACTTTCTCTTTGCCCTCCCAGGGTCTGTAACTGTATTCAGTTTGGTTCATCACTGCAGGAGAGAGTGGCATTGAACCACTTCCTTGGGAGCACATTTGTTCCTTGCTGCAGTTTAGTTCTTGCTGGATGAGAGGGAAATCAGCCTCCTTAGACCTACTATCCTCCTTGACCTCTTGGATCCTGTTTATCAGCTCTTAATTGGATGGGGCAGATGACTTATTTAAGGTGTCTTGTACTTAGGGATTTCAGTGGTATATTTTATTAACTGTAATAAGTTGTTTTATTAATTAGTTTGACAATCTTTTTATCTTGAAGGAAAAAACAGAAAACCTACCTTTTTCTTGTTTTATGTAGTTATTCAGATCACTGCTATGTTATTTGGCTTTTTGTTACTGTGACCAAAATACCCAACAAGAACAACTTAGAGGAGGAAAAGTTTACTTGGGCCCACAGTTTAAGAAGTTCTGTCCTCGGGTGACTGACTCCATTGCTCTTGCCCCCAGTAAGGCAGAACATCATGGTGGAAGAGCTGATGGAGGAAAGCCACTCCGTTTATGGTGGCCAGGAAGCAGCAAAAGTGTAAGGCATCAGGGACAAAAATATAAACTCCAGTGATCTATTTCCTCTACCACACCTACCTGCTTACTATGGTTACCACCCATTTTTTTCCATTCAAATTATAATGGATTGATTAGGTTTCAGCTCTCATAATCTGATGATTTCACCTCTGAACATTCTTGTATTAACACAGGAGTTTGGGGGACACACCTCATATTCAAACCATAACAATGGCCTATGTAAGTTACCCTTCTTGAGGAATCTAGAAGACTTTAAGTGATTGTATATATTCATAGTACTAAAAAATAAATATAAATATGTCAGAGGAAATGAAACAGTAAGGAATACCCCTGACTTAGGCTCTCTTGCTGCCTGCATCTGACTCTTAAGTGAGAATATGTATATGTGCGATAAAAGACCTTGATGTTAAAGAGAGACCAGGTGGTGCAGGGCACTGGACAGGTGAGAGACTTAACCTCTGGGCTAAGCCAGAAGAGTGTGGCCTTGGGTCAATCATGTTACCATTGCAGGATAAAAATTCAAAATTCAAAATGAATTTAGAATAGCCCTTCAACATTTTTAGATCCTGAAACACTGCTCACACAAATCCTTGTTTAATTCTAATTCATGCAACAGAAAGACAAAACTGGAGGCCAGAGTAGCCAGGGAGGTGTCTGTGTGTGTGTGTGTGTACATACACATGTATGTCTGAAGCCCACCAGCTGTAGCCTTCATTCCTCACCCCCAAGGAGACTCTGAGAAATCCCTAAGGCTTCAAATTAGTTTACAAACTGTAAATTCAATGGAATGGAAAGATACCTTTGCCTGCTTGAAAATGCTGTTCAAAATTGTGACAGAGTTAATTCATTCACAGGTTTTTTTTTTTTAACAACTATGCTTTCTTTAAAATAATAATCATATAAGTAATATGGGACATATCTTTTTCTAGTTTAGTGACCCAGGAGTATCTAGAGTAAAAAGTGAAAGATTCCTTCACCTTACACCCTTTTTCCTTCTCTCCCACTCCTCCTGAGCTCTGTTGGGATTTTGGTATGACACTTTCCAAATCTTTGCTTTTACATTGATTTTGTATTTACATGAGGGTAGAGGCATTTACAGTATTGGTTCATATTTTAACTATTATTTTATAACTTACTTTTAAAAGCATTTTTATTAGAGCTTTATAGGTATATACACAGTAGTTAGATTCATCCCAACAAACACACATGCACAGAATTCATTTTATTTCAGTTAATAAAACCCCCTTTTCCTCTCCTCTGCCATTCTCCTTCTACTCTACTAGACTTCCTTTCACTTATCTGTTAATTTATATTTGCAAAACTTACTTTTTTGCTTTTCAGTATACCGTAAAAATCTTTTTTTTTTGGTGGTGCTGGGGATTGAGCCTAGGGCCTTGTGCATGCTAGGCAAGCACTCTGCCAACTGAGCTATATCCACTGACCTTAAAAAAAAAAAACTTTCTATTTCAGTATGATATGACAATTCTTCTTTCCTTATTTATTGACTTATTTATTTGTTTGTTTATTGGTGCTGGGAATTGAACCCAGGAGTATTTTACACCTTTACCACTGAACAACATTCCCAGCCCTTTTTATTTTGAGAGAGGATCTCTCAAAGTTGCTGAGGTTGGCCTCAAACTTGTAATATTCCTGTCTCAGCCTCCAAGTTGCTGGAATTACAGGCATGTGCTTTGGCACCTGACTTAATTTTAATTCTTTCTAAGAAGTGAACAATGCTGATTAATAAGGAAATAGGCATTCCCATTTGCCTATGACATCAACAGTCCTGAAAATTAGCTGTCTTTGTAATGCCTCCTATCAGAAGGGAAAATATGACATCTTTGTATTGTTTTATTTTCTCTGATTTTCATTCATCTGAGCATTGTAGAATAGCAAGGTAGGTATCCTATTATCCATTATTTTGAGAATCACCTAATATCTAAAAAAGAGGTGAACATTTTAACCATGGACTCTGTTTAGCTGAGTTTGTATTATGTTTTGTGTAATTGATAAGAAATTTAGGCCTTGGACTGTATAAAACAATTTTTTTCTGGGATTCAAACATATTTTCATGAACCTATATTAGTGACCTTGAATAGAGGACATTTGATTAACTGGATTAGAGGATACTTGTAGTTCTCATGATGATGTGTAACAAATGCAATTGTGTTCATTCCCACCTTGATAAAAATTGGCAGGTCCAGCAATTGTAGAGTTCCAAAATTCTTTTTTCAAACTTCAACCTTTTTCTCTTGGGGTAGATAGATTTACTTATCAGTTTATGAAAAATTTTCCTTACTTTAAAAACAAAACAAAGCAAAACAGTATCAAGCTCCTGTAGCTTTTTATTTCATGTACCCGTTTGTGGAGTAAGTTGCCAAACTAATCCATCATAAGGAAGTATGGAACTCCTAAGTAAATGCCAGTAAAAAGGAATAGATTTAGTAAGATTAATAACCATTTTAATTTATAGTACTCCCAAAGATACTTGGGAAGCTTTGCAAACATTTGAACCAAAATGCAGTTTAAACCTCTGGGAGACAGATAGGTAAACTTGCTAAAAAACATAAAATATGAGCCTCATATAGTGGCCCCCGGAGATGACACATTCATATTATATAGTTATCAGTTCAACAAGTTTTTATTGCATTTTATTTGTTCTCCCTAAAGCCTTATTTTTGATAGATGATGCCTAAGATATACAGGGAGCGTCCTTCCAATATCCTGTGAGTGATGAAAGGCAAAACAAAACAATTTATCAAATCACACTGCATACATCCCTATAAATTTGGAGAGTGATGAATCTGCAGGCCCATAGAACGTGGCATGTCATGTATTCATCAAAGGTAAAGCCCCAAACATCTCAAACACTGCCATTGACAGGAAGGCTGGCCTTGCTTGGGGAAAAAAAAATAAGAATTACCTTCTGAAACTGTTCCTTTGCTATAAGAATTCTTTGGAAGATTAAGCAATTGTCTGTAGCATTTGAGTTCAGAGATATACAGAGAATTTGATACGAGTACTTCAAGAGGACGATGTCACTATATTCTTATTTAACAAAGTAAGGTTATAAAACCACCTACTATGTGTTAGGTTATATGTAGTGTTTATAGCTGCTAATTAAGATCCAAATAAAACAGTTTTTTAGAATGTAAGAAAAGAACTAGATACACATTTTCCCCATCCTGCCCTAGAGAACAGAAAGACAGTATTTCTTTCATTACAGATATTTTGCAGGTACAGGTAAGAATCATATTGTCCTATCTTCATTCCCTAATGGCAAGGTGTCCACCTGATGCACAATTAAAGGTGAGTCTTGTCCTTTGTCATGTGATGAGGAGACTAATAAATTACTGGAGTATTTGTTAGTTTAAAAGGATCTACTAATAATGAGCTTCTTTATCTGCTTCAAAGTTTCAAGTTTTTTAAAGGTCACTACTGTCACCAAGCCCTCAAACATTTAAGTTGTTTTCTGGGAGAATTTGGAGAGTGATGGCTTATAAGGGTCCCCCTTGCCTGTGTTCAAAATAGGACAGGATTATTCCTGACTCAGCCTCTTACACTAACATGTTTCAAGTAATAGCACATTTTTCTTCTGTAAGAGGTTTAACTTGGTAGATATGGCCCCTGAAGAAATGTGTAATTCTGCCCAATTTCAAATTAGTTATTAGGGGAATCTTGCACTGAAAGCCTTTTTGTTTGTTTCAAGTCTATTATTCCACTAGCACAGTTTGATACTTCGTGATAGGGGATGTTTTGTTTGTTTTTTCTTTCTTTCCTCTGTTATTCAGTCATTCAAAAATTTTGCCCTCTTGAGAAAAAATAGTGATATTCAATTAAGAAAAATATTTTCCGGGGCTGGGGAGATAGCTCAGTCGGTAGAGTGCTTGCCTTGCAAGCACAAGACCCTGGGTTCGATCCCCAGCACCCCAAAAAAAAGGAAAAGTATTTTCCAAGTCAACTGTGGTTTTTCTTTGGTCAGTAGTCCCTGATCACATGAAAACCTGTCTTCTTTCTATAATACCCTGATAATTTTGAAGTAGAGGGAGAAGTTGATGTCAATAACAGAGTGAAGACACTCCCCTGCAGAGTTGCAAAGACATCGGACACAGAACAAGTTAATATGTTGGGTGGATACTTCTTAACTTGGAAGTTAAGATTAAGAAATAATGCTACTTTAACACAACTGTTTTTAATAACCAACAGCACTTGTTGTTTGGTGCTGTGCAGTGTATAATTTTTAAAGGCCAATCACGGCTATAGTAAACCAACTCATAAGGATGTTAAATAATAGTGATACTCGACACTGTTGAAAGGAGAAAATTCAAACAAATAATTGAATATTAGACAATTTTTCTCATCAGTTTAATACCCTGGTATACTCTGCTCATTCTCCTTCATTAAATTGATTAGTTAGTGTCATTAGTTAGTGTCTTCTGCAGAACTGAAACACATTCTCCTGGTGGTGGTATTGGATTCTTCTACCATTTGCACTTGCTCAGGAAGACCAACCACTTGGGTTATATTCTTTAAAAAATGCATTTGTGATAACATGAAAAAGCAGATCCAGCTTTAAAATCTGTTTGTTTAGTTTGAGTTCAGTCAATTTAGTAATGTTAACCTAAAACAAAGTTTTAAAAGAGCAAAATGATATGTATGTGCATGTGTTTAGGAGTATATCTAATTTTATTTATGTATGTTTTCTTCTTAATCATCAAACCTACTGCCCTAAAAACAAGCTTTTTATACATCTGAGTTACATAATGAATAGTCATTCTTTAAAAATGAATACATGTTACTTTTGCTTTCATCTCTAGAAAGAAGTATTGGAAAAGATATTTTTATTTCTTTATGTATTTATTTTAAGTAGATAAAATTTTAAATAGATTAAAAATGTATTTATAATGTACGACTGAATGTTTTGAATTATATATGTCTTATGCAATGACTAAGTAGCTAATTAGCATATACAGTACATTACAAGTTATTCATGTGAGAATGTGAGGTTGGGTCTCCCAGTGTTCTTCAAGAGTGGATTTTTTTATGTCCAAATTGATAAAAAGCAGAAATAGTTTTTAGATTGATTAATATTAACTTGTTATAGGCACTATTCTTCAAATATATTATCTCATTAAATCCTAACAACCACCTCTGCAGATTGGGATTGGTGCCATTCATTTTACAGATGAATACAGTGGGGTTGTTTAGAGGCTGGGTAGGATCTTCTCCAAGGCCACCATACTTTTCACAAAAGATATACCTGGGATTTATACCAGGTCCAGCTGACTGGGCCATCTGAGCTCTTTCCCCCTTTCTCTTGTCACCTTGAGTCCTCCTGGTCCTACACTACTTATTCCTTAGAACAGATTTACAGTTAGCAGTTTGAGGCAGAACAGAGCCTGCAAATTCCAGTGGGATCTAGACCCTCACCCCCACCTGGAGCCTCCAAATTGCTCTCAGCGTATTTGTCCTCTCCTCAGGAGGTTCCTGCTCCTATGAGGAGCTGTTTTTCACCTCAGAGGTCAGGTACACTTGCTCACCCAGCTGCACACTCTTCCCAACCTGACTCCTACTCACCCTTAGGAACTGACCCTAGTGCCATCTGCTCTGAACCATTCTTCCTAACCCCCCTGTCACCAATTAAATTGTGTGCTTCCACTCCCCTCTCTCACAGATTCCTGTTCATGTCTCTCTCTCAAGTTGTAATTCTATATTTTAAAATTTATCTTAGGTTGTTTGATTTTTTTTTCCCTTGGTAGACTGCAGACTCTATAAGAGGACCTTGACTCAATTCTGTATGCACAATGATAAGAACAGTGAGTGGGATTCAAATATTTGTTAAATGTATGAACTAAGTCACTCACTCTAAAGTGCATTTAAAGGGCAGGCCACTTAAAGTAACTTGTGGTTTTGACTGGTTATAGAAGAAATGCATCCGTATTGGAAATTTGGAAAAGAAGATGAAAATTGACCATAGTTCCAATAGACATAAAAACAGTTGCAGCTGGGTGCAGTGATGCAGGCTTGTAATTCCAGCAGCTCTAGAGGCTGAGGCAGGAGGAACACAAGTGAAAAGTCAGCTTCAGCAACTTAGCAAGGCCCTAAGCTACTTGGCAAGACCCTGTCTCAAGATAAAAAATAAAAAAAGGACCGAGGGTGTGGCTCAGTGGTAAAGTGCCCTGGGTTCAATCCCCAGTGCCATAAACAATGCAATTAATTTTACATTGTGATATGTATCTTTTAAGTCTCTCTTTTTTTTTTTTTCTTTCAGTATATACATTTATGAAATAAGTCATTTTGAGGTGTAGGTTAGAGGTAGATCACATGCTTAGCATGTATGAGGGCCTGAGGACATTCCCAGCATCTAATAACACTGATAATACTCATTATGACAATGTAAATAGTTTTAAACAGACATTCTAATTTTTTTGCAGAAAATTTATATAGCATTTTGAATATTCTCACCATAAAGGCATAAATATTTGAGATGGATATGTTTAACCTGGTGTACACTTTACTCAATGTATACATGTATTGAAACATCACATGGTACCTCATAAATATTTACAATTTTTATGATTTATGTACTAGTTAAATAGAGAAAAAATTTTAAAGAAAATTTGTTTGCAGAAAGATCACTTAAAGTGTAACCTCTCTGTGTATAGTATTAAAAATTTCAAAGGTCACTCTGAAGGTGAAGCAGTTTAGCTAAGTTAAAATAACTTGCCCAAACTAGTTTGCCTCATCTAGTTGATATAGCACATTATGTATGAGCAGTCTATTTTCTTAGAATGCCTTCAACATCTCTGCCTTTTGAAATTTTACCCTTTGGTTATGTTCAGAATGTCCTCTCCTCATTGAAGTCTTTCCAGAGTACCTCCTAAGAACATGACCTCTAATCTCCAAAACAAGAGAGTACTTTACACCCCATACAGCCTTAATCTCCCCCCTTTTAATCATCTCATTTTATCCCCCCTTCTGGATAATGACTCATAAGAGTGGGCGAAATCATAGCTACTGCACACAGAAGCTGCCCCATACCCATAACACAGTAGGCACTCAATAAATGTCTGCTGAATTAATTAATAAATATTAATGTGCATCCCACTGACAGCCATGGACAAGATCATTTTCATATAGGACACATAGAAAATAATTATATAAGTTGCCAGGGTCCAATTCACTGGCCAACCGTGGTCCGAGTGCTTTTTTTATGGTGATGCTAATGTGACTGGCAGAGACAAATTTTAATTCCATGCATAACCAAGCCAAATTGCAGTTGGCTTAGGTTCCTTTGGACAAACTAATTATGCCATTGTTCTGTCAGTATTTCAACTCTATATTCTGTCTCAGTATTTCTTATGCTTCAGTGCCCTTCGGACAGATAAGAATTTATAGATAAAGCAAGGTACCTCACTCATGGAGGGAGAATAAAGCTTAGCTCACAGCCCAGGCCTCTTCCCAGACCTTTGTAAGAGCATTTCTCAAGTCTCTGTGCACCAATCCAAAGTCACTTTAACAGGAGAAAAGGCATCAGTTTAAAGCCACACAAACTAGGGTGTGGCTTTAGCGTCTGTTAAGCCAGCCAGCCTGGAGTTACACACCAACTTCTTCAAATTCAGCCTCCCTGCTGTGTATTGAAAGACTGTTTCTTACTTCTCTTGTGCACCCCCCCCCTCTCTCTCTCACTCTCTCTCTCGCTCTCACTCTCGCTCTCTTGCTCTCTTGCTCTCTTGCTCTCTTCCCGTCCCATCTCTCTCTCATTCTCTCTCCCCCCTTCTCTCTCCCTCTCTCTCCCTCTCTCTTACTCTCGGTAAAAGAGGATAATGATAAAATCTGCTTCTGAGGGTGGCTGTAAAGATTAAATTAGATAATCCATTCAAAGCACTTAGCACGGTGTCTGACATAAATGGGTTCTATAAATAATAGCTAGTATTATTAAAATTGATCCAGAAGCAGTAGCTGTGTTTGTGTGTGTGTGTGTGTGTGTAAATATATTTGATGTGGTATAAAAAGTCATGAACTCTGATTGACTGGACTATTTTTTAATATATATATATATATATATATATATATATATATATATATATTTTTTTTTTTTTTTTTTTATTTGTAGGTAGACACAATATAGTGCTGAGAATCAAACCCAGGGCCTCGCACATGCTAGGCTCACATCACTGAGCCACAGCCCCAGCCCTGGCTGGACTATTTAAATTGTTAAGTAAATGAGTCTGATCTCAAATCCTGCCTTGGAACCCTACCCCCTGTAACACACAGGCTCACACACCCCAGGCTGACCTCAGGCAAGGGCACATGTGCCCTCTGAGGGACAGCAGTGGGGAACAGTTCCAGCAGTTCTTTCCCTTCCTGTCCTTGGTAGATCCTGAAATCACCCAGCTGATGTTGGTATTTCCAACCCTGCTTGAAGGGTCTGGCCAGGGACTGTACTGCTGACAGCCAGGGAGCATTGGGAAGTTTACATGGAAAGGCTGGGTGGCAGGAGTAGGCAAGAGAAATGCAGGGCACTGTGAGATCAGAGTGAAGAGATATGAAATTCTTGTCCTCAGAGAAAGGAAGAAGAGAAGAGCCATCTTCATTCCTTTCCTTCCCCTGCCTGATAAACCCAACTGTGGGTTATTTATAGTTTGGATGCAGGTTGATGCAGGATAAGTGAGAAAGAGAAAGATCACTCTGGATTCCAACAGAATGACCTAGCAAATGTTTCTTTTGCCTTCGCAACTTTCAGGAGTTAGTACGATTCAGTCGCTGTTTAACACATCTTTTCCAAAAATGTTTAGATTCAGGAAGCCCTCAGCACAAATAGAGAAGAAAAGTGAATCATGGCAAACCATATTTCAGGAGCTTTATAGTCTGATTCAGAAATGACGGCTGTTGATTCAGACCTCCATGCTCCTGAGTGAAGCCTCCGTTTATTTAGTCATTCACTCTTACAGCCAATTTTTGAGCATTTATGTGTCCAGCCCTGTACTAAAAGAGCTGAGAAAACAGAGATAAATATAAGCTGCATCAGTTAGCATTCGGGAATAATTAGTTGAACAAAATGAATCAATATACGATTTCTCACTGTTTATTATAAATAAACATGATTAATAAAGTAAAGTAGCAACCTCCCCACCACTATTTACAAAGCCTCAGTGAAAATGAAGTCATTTCATCTTCCAACAAGAAGAGGATGGAGGAAGGAAGATCAAACAAAAGTTCATTAGGAGAGGTTTGTCTAAGCTGAGTCTTAAATGAACAAAAATGAATTTAGGGTATTTGCTGAGAAGATAATGTTTCCAAAATTGCCTTTGTTTCAAAATTCCTTGAGTATAGGAGTAAAATACAGGAGAGAAAAAGAATGGGCAAAGAGAAAGTCACATAGGTTGACAGAGGCTCAGTGTTCTAATCAGCTTTTTCATCTCTGTGACCAAAAGGCCTGACAAGGACAATGTACAGGAAGAACAGTCAATTTGGCTCACATTTTCATAGGTCTCAATCCATAGACGGCCAACTCCCTGACTTTGATCCCAAGGTGAGGCAGAACATCATGGTGGAAGGGAATGGTGGAGGAAAGCAGCTCAGGACATGGTTGTCAGGAAGCAGAGAGAGCTCTGCTCACCAAGGACAAAATATATATTTCAAAGACATGTCCCCAGTGACCTACTTCCTCCAGTCACACCCTACCTGCCTACAGTTATCACCCAGTTTATCCATGGGTGGAGTTAAACGTCTCATATCTAATCATTTCACCTCTGAAAATTCTTGCCTTGTCTTACACATGAGCTTTTGTGGGACACCTCATATCTAAACCATACACTAGGCTATAAGAAAGGCAGATGGCATAAGAGAAAAGACAGGATCGGGGTCTAGTGAGTTTGGGTCCCATTTCTGCCAATCAGGAATTGTTTTATGACCTTGGAAATTTCCTCTAAGATTCCATTTTTTCATCTACCATGATGGAAAACACACATATCTTTGAACTATGGTAAAGATTTGTGACTGCATAAGTGAAATTTTGGAGATATAGAAAGTGCTCAGTATTTGTGATCATTCCTATTTAAATGCCTTGCCTAGGAATTCGTGCTTTATTTTCTTTATTCCATGGAGCTGGTAAGGGTTTTAATCAACAAAGTAACATGGTTTGCATTCACATTCTGGTTTAACATATTCATTTGTTTTCTGTGGCTATAACAAAATACCTAAGACTGAATAGAATATTGAGGAAGGAGGGGGGGTTTTTGTTGTTTAGTTTGCAGTTCTAGAGACTGAAAGTCCAAGATCAGGCAACCCCATCTGTTTCACCTCTGGTGAGTGTCTCAGAGTGGATTAGCATTAGAATGGTAGGACCATATGCAGAAGAGGTCGACCTGGCTAGAAAGGAAGTCAGATTCAGGGGCCAGGATCACTCTCTTTGTAATGATTCACTAGTGCAAGAACTAACTGGGGTCAGAAGAGAACTATGTTAATCTCTTTTGAGGGTATTCATCCAATGACCTAATTACCTTGCACCAGGTCCAACCTCTTAAAATTTCCACTACCTCAACACTGCCACACTGCAGACCCCAAGCTTCTAGCACATGAACTTCTGGAGCACACACTCAAACCATACCAAATGGGAAGGATACAATTGGCTTATGATTTGATAAATTACTTAAACTCTCCAAACCTTAGTTTGCTTATCTAAAAAATGAAGACAGTAAGAAAACCTACTTCCTCATGTCACTGTGAAAGTGAAATAAGATCTTGAAAAGGATTTATCACCATGCCTAATTCAAAAGTAACCTATCAATACATCTTAATTTTTCCTCTTTATAAGAGTGAGATCCAAAGGAAAGAGGCCAACTGAGGAGCAAGGTAGGGCCATCCCTTATGAATTGGACTGGAGGACACAGATATTTGATACCTAAGATTGAATATCAAAGCCAGGTACCAAGGTTCATGCCTATAGTCCCAGCTACTCAGGAGGCTGGGACAGGACAATCACTTGGAAAGCCGAGGAATTTGAGACCAGCCTGTTCAACATAGTAAGACCCCGTTTCTAAAAAAATGAAAATTGACAATTTTGGGATTCACTGAATATAGAAGAGAATATGACTGTTGGTATTCCTTTCTTCACAGTGTGCTTTGTCCTCTGTGGACTTACATGCTATAGTTAACTTTATTTTTCTAAAGTATGCATTTCATATCAAAGACATTAATTTCCACAATGGTCAGGTCCATATCTCCTGAATGTCCCTGGTACTGAACCATTGCAGTTGAGTGTCACAGCTTAACGACAAAGGTTACTGTGAGTTCAATGAAATTGGAACAAGTGCTAGAGACGCTAGTGGGATTTGACAAATCAACAGAAGTTCTCCAGGAGCCGTGACTTCCAATCTGCACCAGATCTGTCCCCTTTTACCCTCCACACAAATTTAAATATATTAAAAGGATTATTAACAACATTAAACAGTTTAACAGAAATCAGCCTAAGCAATGCAAACCATCTGGATATAGCTGAGATCAACTGCTCTGGCCCACTATAATAGAAAAGTAGTTCAAATCATTTCTAATTCTCGAAAAGAAAAATAAGGAAAATGAAAACTGGCCTACTTGCAAACAAATTGTAATAAATCACCTCAGAGTTCTTGAGCTAACAGATATCAACTTTTAAGGAGACTAAATTGGCCTCAAATGGAAGAGTTGACTGTGTTATTCCAAACATTTACAAAGTCCTATTTAATTTTGTCATAATTATGATCTCTAGACACTTCTGACGTTTGGTCTAACCCTTCTTAGGAAGGGCTACACTCACGCTGGAGAGAATGTGTACATGCACACTGCAGTGACCTCTCCCATCAAGATCTGATCCTTCAGGCTTCTCTGAATCCTGCAAGTTACAGTTTCAGGCCACAGTGTTCTGCTCATTTAAATAGAAGAGCTGTGAGTCCTCATGGGTCTTCCAGTACATTTGCAGCCCTCTATTGGGTCTTCCCTTGATTGTCTCAGTTGTCAAAGTGTTTTTACAACCTCTCACTGATTAGCTGTGTGAGTTTTCTCATCACATTTTCCAGGTTAGCCTCTCTCCTCATGACACAATCAAGAGCTAAAATGACAATCCAGATTCCAAAGTATTGCTCAGTAATGTGCAAGTACCTACTCCTAGTTCTTGAGTCCCTCTGCTTAGCCTAATATGATTACTCTAAAAGTGGTGTGGTAGATGGGGCTCAGAAGATAACCAGGAAGCGCTGATAATCAGTAATCCTCTACATCTCTTATAAACTCAAGGTGTGCAATTATTGTTGCGTGTTGGCTAACTCTACCAGGCAGTCCCACCCACAGTATCTCAACTCAGAAACTCAGAGTTTGAACTCCTGCTTTTCCTTTTAACACAGCTATTACTCCTATGTTCCCTTACTCAGGAAAAAAAAAAAGATAATCTAAGAACTTCGCTCTACTATGAGTAACCATGAGTGTGCTAATCTTTTAAATCAGTCATTGCAAGTACACAGTGCTCTATGTATAAGAATATTCATCATAATGATTTACTAAAATTTAAGAATCATCTAAGTGTCTATTAATAGGAAATCACAATTATTATCCTAAGTAATTAACATTTATTCAGTCCTTGCTTTGTGATAGTCCTAATTATTTATTTATATATACATGTGTGTGTGTGTGTATATATATATATATATATATATAATCATGTATTTTGCCTGGGGTTGTAGCTCAGTGGTAGAGCGCTTGCCTAGCATGTGTGAGGCACTGGGTTCAATTCTCAGCAAAATAAATTAAACAAAGGTCCATCGACAACTAAAAAAAAAAAAAATCATATTAATCATTCAAATCACTACAGCAACCCTATTCATACTCATTCAATTATATATTGCATGGCCCATTTTAAAGGATGCTGTAGTTATAGATTTACTAGTTTGAAAAGATGGTCATGAAATATTATAAAATCAGAGCAAATTATTGAAAGAAATATATAACATCAAAATATTAAAACACATGTCAATGCATAGATGTATATATAGTAAAAATTTTTTTATTATAGGTAATCTCTTTGCATGGTTTGGAAATGCATAATTTTTCTACCACCATTTACTTAAATGATACCAGTTCTACAACACAGTTCAAATTTCAGCCACTATAGTATATTAGGGTGAAAAATAAAATATAAACTTTGCTGCTAACTCTTCAGCCCCAAAATCATTATGTCAACAACAGATGTACATCATAGTCAGTGACTGGTCACAATGCTTCTCTCCAAGAGTCTTGGTGATCAGACATGCACATTTGAGATTTAGTTTGTACATGTGTACAGTCATGTCAACTCTTTGTCTCCCAGTGATAACTTTACATGATGAATTGGATACATGAAAGGGGGAAATTGATCAAGAATGATGAAAGTGCAGCAAAGAAATAAAAGTTGATAATTCTGGAAATGAGATTCAAGGCTAATATGAATGAGTTAAAGGAGCAGTGGCTGAGCATGGAAGTGTTGACATTGCTGCCATTCCAGAGTTCAGAGCTGCTTAGTGAAGATGAGCTTCCCAACTTGAATTAGCAAAGTGCATGGGATAAAATGGAGGAAGACATCCCAGGGAACATGACAACAGATAACTCCCATCAAAGGAGCTTTCAGATATTTCACATTGAAAGCATAAAGGATAAAATGCTGGAAACTTATTGAAACCTCGAAAGAAGTGTGGCAACTTAACGAAGTGTAGAAAAGATGTTTGCTCTGTGTCATTAGCTATAAGACAAAAAGAAGGAAACAAATGCTGTTCTAAGTGCTCTTAACAAGGTTTTATTAAAAACTACTTTCTCAGTGTTTTTACTGTTTGAAACTACAGTTCACTAAATAAATATCAGTTTAATTATTTTTTATTTCTGCATTTATAGGTCATGGAGCATTTATAATATTTTGCACTGATTAATAAGATCATGCTATTGTGTGAATGTTTGTGCACCTGTCCCCAAACCCCAGCGTTCACATATTGAAATCCTAACCCTCTGGGTGTTGTTACTAGCAGATGGGGCTTTTGGGGTGTGATGAAGTCATGGGGTGGGACCTTCACGAATAAGGTGGGACCTTCATGAATAGGGTCCCACCCCCTCCCCTTATAATAAGAAGCCTAAGAGACCCACTTGCCTTTCCTGCCATGTGAGAACACAGCTAGAAGGTACCACTTGTGAACCAGACAGTAGGCCCTTACCAACCTCCTTGCTCTGCCAGTGCTTTGATCTTGAACCTCCCAACCTCCAGAACTATGAGAAACAATTTTCAGCTCTTTATATGCCATCCAGTTTTCGTTATATCAGTCTAAACAGACTAAGAGAGATCACTTTGCAGTTTTGCTTTCACAGTCAACTTTTTTTTTTTTTTTCCCCTTTTTCCTTCCTTTTTCTTATGAGGCACTGGGGATTGAATCTTGGGCCTCACACATGAGAAAGCAAGCACTGTACCAACGAACTACATCTCTGGTCCATTCACAGTCCTTTTTATGGTCCATATGACTATGCAAAGCAAGGACTGCCTGTGTATTTTAGTAGAAAAATTAGGATATATATCAAGATGTAATAATGTTTCTTTTGGGGTAGTTTGGTGATAGATGATGTTTTATCTCCATTTTATAATGTTTCTTCAATGAATACAGATTTTTAAAACTCAGTAGAGGTTTTTTAGCATCTCTTCTGTTAACATGCATTTTGGAGCTTTACTCTTGCCTGGCAATATGGCAATTAGAATTTTCCAACCAAGGAGTTCAAGGCATAGTGCAGATGTCTTCCACATTACCCATAATTTTTACACTGCAGTCACATATAATAGTGTAATGATTTGGATCTGTAATGTCCCCCAAAAAACTCATATGTTAGAATAATGGTCCCTGTTTTAGTCAGCTATTTCATTGTGGTGCTAAAGGACTCTATCAGCACAAATGTAAGAGAGAAAAAGTTTATTGGAGAGCTTGCAGTTTCAGAGGTCTCAATCCATGAACAGCAGGCTCCATTCCTTGGGGCTCAAGCTGAGGCAGAACATCGTGGTGGAGGAAAGCAGTGAAGGGAAGCTGCTCACTTTATGATCAGGAAGAAGAGAAATAGAGAGAGAGAGAGAGAGAGAGTCTCCACTTGTCATATACAAATATATCTGTATATCTGTATATAGGGCCAAAGCCATGGCCTAATTCCCACCTCCTCCAGTCACACCCTACCTCTCTAGTTACCATTCAGTTAATCCCTTTCAGGCAATTAAATCACTGATTGGGTTAAGATTCTCACAACCCAATCATTTCTCTGAACCTTCTTGCACTGTCTCATACATGAGCTTTTGGGGGACAGTTCACATCCAAATCATAATAGTTCCCAAAGTGGCAAGTTTCAGAGTTGGGCTTTTAGAAAATGATCGGATTGTGGGAATGGTAGTTTATCAATGGATTAATCCATTTGATGGATTAGTAATTTGGATCCACTATTGGGTGATAACTGTAGGCAAGTAGGGCATGGCTAAAGGAAGTTGGTCACTGGAAGTGTGACTCCTGGAACTAAATCTGTTCCTGGCCCCTTCCTATCTGTCGTCTTCTTGGCTGCCACGAGTTGAGCAGCTTTCCTTCACCACACCCTTCTGCCATGATTTTCTGCCTCATTTCAGGCCCAACCACAGACTGAGACCTCTGAAACCATGAGCCCCAAATAAACTTTTCTTCCTCTAAGTTGTTCTTGTCAGTTACTTTGGTCATACTGGCATAAAGCTGACTAACACAAAGAGAGATATGAAAGATTGTCAGAACACCAAAGAGACACCAATTTCCAAAGTTGGAGAGGGCCTCTGCTTTTCAATCCTTTAATGTTAAAATTATTTCCCCCAAGGAAAAATAGATCCTCATCATCCAGAGTATTTTATTAAACAGAAAATTACTAGACCCTAGAGCCATCTTTCTAGAGAACTAATTTCAGTTCTAGGTTTCACAAATGAAAATGGCAAAGTTACCAAGGTCATAGGAAAGTACACTGAATATCTTGCCCAAAATTATTCAGATTCTTGTTTGATCTGGTTCCTTCTGTCCCTAATGCTTAACATGATGGATCTCACAGTGTCTTGGTTTTGTTCTTGTTTTTCACATTACTTTTTTTATAAAAGCCAATGCTTTGTAATTAAAATTTTCACTAGTAGCTAGCCCTGTAATCCCAGCAACCAAGGAGGCTGAGGCAGGAGGATTACAAATTCAAGGTCAGCCTCAGCAACGTAGCAAGACCCTAAGCAATTTAGTAGACTGTCTCAGAAATAATGATAATAATAATAATTAATAATAATAATAATAATAATAATAATAATGTAAAATGGGTGGTGATATATCTTAGTGGTAGATTTTCCTGGGTTCGATCCTTAATAACCAAAGAAAAAAGAAAAAAATTTAAAAAAATTTTTTTCCGTTAGCAAGGAACACCAAGGCAGTTTGCTCTGCTCCAGGCGCAGGAGGGTCAATCCACCCATCTGTCTTCTTAGTCTTCATGTTTTGCTTGTAGTGTGGAGGGTTTTAAATTACAGGTTAATATATTTATGGTGGCTTAAAATCCAGTGATTTTCCCCAATCACAATGCAGTTATGACATTTTTTTAAAAAGCAGAGAACATCCAATAGGGACACTTCTTAATATCAATAAATGGAATTCAGTAAGGAATACCTTAAGTACCCTAGAAAAGGCTTGTGTATGAGTAGGCTCCCCAACCCCTGCTTTAATTCTTGTTTTAAAAGAAGGTTTTCTCTTTGATGGTAGGAGCCTGTGTAGAGCACTTCTTGCTAAGTAGAATATTGAGTGGTGAATAAAAAACTTCCCCAGTATCTCCGACAAGCAAGGCCACTTCATGCCCCTGCTCTACAGGAAGCTTTTCCAGGAGGCAGCACAGCACAGGCAGCTTTTCCCAGTGCATGGTGAGCCTTCTGTGATCAGGGGTGATTTGGGGCCTATCCTCCCTGTTGAGTCATCTAGTGAGAACGTTAACTCTTTTGCTGGAAACATTCAGTAAATCAAGGAGTGAGTCTCCACCCCCTTAACACTTGCTAATCTCTCTTCTAACCAAGACCAGAGGCCTAGGACTTGGAGATTTCAGCACATTAGAATATCAAGCTAGAATTTAATACAAAGGGTTTGTTTTCTCTTTTTCTTTATGATAATGATTTTTTATCTAAAATAGATGAGCCAATTTAAAAAGATACTAGAAAAATAATGTGACCAGGTGAATGCAGCAGAAAATTTCTGCCAATAGTATATGAATGATGAAAGTTTGGAAAGACCAATAATCTGGAAGGATTGGAAAGATTTGGAAGGCTAGGTTGGAGTCAAGAGGCCCTGATTTAGGTTTTGGATATTTGTCATTTCAGGACGTTTGCAAGTGATTTGCATTTCTATATATTAATATTTTCATCTGTCAATTTTCAGATTAAATAATAGGTGACTCAGTAATAGCTACTATAAATAGAGCCTTTCTTATAATCTTTAATGTTCCTAAATATTTTATATTCACCACTGAATCCTCACAATCCTCCAATTAAGTAAGTAGATTATTAGCCCCACTTTGCAGAGAAGTTCAGCGTATTATTAAGTACCATAGAGTAGCTTATAAACCAGAGAAGTTTATGTCTCACACTCCTGAAAGATGGGAAGTCTAAGATCAAGGCACCAGCCGAATTGTTATCTAGAGAGAACATGCTTTCTGATTCACAGATGTCTGTCATCTTGCTGTGGCCTCTGGCAGAAAAGAACAGGGAGTTCTTTGGGGTATCTTTTAGAAGGATACAAATTCTATTATGATCTAATCAATGACCAAAAGTTCCAACTCCAAAAACCATCACACCAGGGCCAAAGTTTCAACATTGAATTTGGAGGTAGGGACTTTCAGTCTACTGCAGTAACTAATATACATATAGAGATCTATTCAAAAAGTATACATTGTGTAGAGGGTGAAACATGGAGTTAAATCCAAACTGACTGTAGATCTGTGCTCGTAAACCTCCACAATTACCAACCTAGGTTCTCAGGAAGTCTTTACATTTATTTTATTTTAAATTTCAGAGTTTTAACAAGTTCATCTACATCATCCAGATTATCTTTAACCTATACCACATCCCTCTATGGAAACTGCTTTAGTCTCAAGCTGGACCTGTGTCTCAGACAGAGAAGAGCAGTCTTGGAGGAACCTGTCTTTTCAATCCACTGGCTGCCTAGTGGAAGGCACCTTTGGTAATGTTAAGCAACCATTGAAACATTCTCCAAGTGGTATTTTATCAAGGTTCACATTATCAGAGTACACTATGGATGTCTCGTCTACTCTTCTGCATCTCAAACACACCTTTGTATATTGTTCTTATCTAGTAAATCAGCATTTGTAAGTACGTTCTATATACCCAGTGAAAGCTGTGGAACTGGCCTCTTCTAAATCTAATCCCCTAGTGCTCAATGAAGGACTTCCAAGGCACACTTTAGAACAAGAATGAAAAGAAATGTGAAGACCAAATGTAGAAAACTTTCTGGTGCCCTTGTTTCCATTGAATTATAAGTTTCTCAGAGGCCCAAATTAAAAAAGAAATTCCAAAGCTATCATAATTTAAATTTTTAAATATCTTTGCAGGCTTTTGTTAGAAAAACGATTTTACCTGTTACATAAAGAAGTAGATATTTCCGTATGAGAATGATCTATGCCTTTGTTTCCCATTATTTTAAGACTATAAGGCAGTTCACAGTAAGGCATTTATATATTTATTTGATTTGTTTTATTATTAGGACAGTTACAAAGTCTAAATAAACTTAACTCATACAGAGCATCCAATATGTATCTTTCTTCTGGGAGTAGTATTATTATAGAGAAGTCTCTGTAAACTTATGCCCGTGTTTATTTTAAAACTTAATAAACTGTTAGATAATTTTGTTTTAAACATATGCACAAACAGGCAACAAAATAAAAAATATACAAATGGGACTATATTGTACATGAAACATTAACATCAAAGGAAACAATCAGTAGAGTGAAACCTGTTGTGCATCCTACTGAATGGGAGAACATAATTGGAAATCCAATATCTGATAAAGAGTTAATATCCAGAATATGTAATGAACTTCTGTTTTTAACAACAATAATATGAAATAACCCAATTTAAAAGTAAGCAAAGAATTTGAATAGTCATGTCTCCAAATATTATATACAAAAAAGCCAATAGGCACTTGAAAAGATGCTCAACACCACTAATAATAATAGAAATTCAAATTAAAGCCACAACAACATATCACCTCATATCCATGAGAATGTCCACTATCAAAAGAATAGGTATAACAAATGGTAACAATGCAGAGAAATTGAAATGCTTGTACCCTGTGGGTGGGAAGATAAAATGGTACAGCCATTAGGGAAACAGTATGGAGGACCCTCAGAAAATTTAAAATAGAACAACCATATGATCCAACAATCCCACCTCTGGGTCTATATCCAAAAGAATTCAAATTAGGAACTTGAAGAGATATATGCACATCTATGTTCATTGTAGTATTATTCATTTGCTTCCATAGTCAAGAGGTGGAAGCAACCCAGTTGTCCATAGACAGATGAATGAATTAAAAAAAAAGTTGATATGTACATATAAAGGAATATTACGCAGTTAACTTTTAAGAGTAGGAAATTCTGCATTATGTAACAACATGGATGAACCTTGACAACATTACGCTAAAAACATACCAATGGCATATTTCATAAATAGTCACTGGCATATTTCATTTTTTAAAAATTTTGTTGCCTGGACTTGTATGTATGTTTAAAACAAAATGACCTAACAATTTATTAAATGTCAGTTATTTGAGTGTATGATTACACTCATATGAATTTGCTCAAAGTGACCAAGGGCTAGTGGGAAGGAAAGAGGGAATTAGTGTATAGTGTTTCAGTGGTCAATATGAAAAATGTTATAGAGATTTGTGCAAAATAATGTGAATATACCTAACACTACTGCACTGCATACTTAGAAATGATTAAGATGGTCAATTTTATATTACGTGTTTTTCTTTACCACATTTAAAAACTGCATGGATTCTAGAGTATGTTGGGTATAGAAGGCTGATGTACATTTTTGTTGGCTATGATAAGGCATCACTGGTATTTTTAAAATTCAGGTCACTTTGGAAAGCACATAATTGATGATATTGCTTATCAGTTTACTCTTCCATATCCCATTCATCAGATATTATAATACGTATTTTGAGAAGTTAAGTAATCAGAAAAGCTGTATAGTGCTTTCTAGATAAAATGAAGGAAATTTATTCTCATGCCTTCCACTAAACACCTTTAACATAGCTTCCTGTTGACACAAATAGTATTATTATGAAGAAAAGTAATTTTTACAATTTTGCCCATTACTACAGAAACTAGAAGGAAACACAATGAATTAAAGTATCCTAAGTTTCTTCTTTAAAGAGATACAAAGCAATGAACAAGGGGCTATCAGGACATCACTTGACAGGTGCTAAAATCAAATAATGTGTTAAAGACATGTTGAGAAAAGATGTGAGCATATCCTGTAGGATCTTTAATCAACCATTGTGGGAGTTGCATGTTCATTTAGAGATCTGAGCATAATTATGCATGGTTGGGATAGGTACAGTCATAAAATGTCATTGTATTCTTTTGGCAAGGATATATTCAGACTGGATATACAGAGAAGAGGAACAGATGCATGGACTGAATGTTAAATTCAAACAGAGTGATCAAGGATAAAGGACTTGAAATTGATTTAGTGAGTTCCAACAAACACTTAAAAAATAAAGTAGAAGAGAAAATGTCAGAGTATATCACACACAGTACAAGTTAAATATTGTTTCCTAACTTGTAGCCACATCTACCTAGCCATCTACTTAAACATGTATAATGTATTCTATCATAATGTACACATTGTATCAGAAGAGTTTTCAAAACAGTGGTCTGGAATAATGAATGTGTATATAGCAACACTTTCATTTTGCAATCAATGTGAGATATGCCAAGAGCCAAGCAGTTCATTATCCAAAACAAAACACTTTTTGCTTGATTCTTTTATCAGTCATTGTTGGGTAGGTGCTACTGCAGTAAAACTCAGTTCCTTACAAAATCATTGTCTTTATCAGGTGTCAGATTTAAGAAGACTGTTCTATGTGGGACATTTTTTGACTTGTGTCAATGAGAGCAAAGGGAAGCCTATGATGGATCCTTGAGTTTGTGCTGGGCAGTGCCAATTCTCTGGGCAGGGAAAGCCACAGAGTTAAGCCTGGCAGTAGTGGGGCACTGAGGAAGAATGCCCCTACAGGCAGGAACAGTTGATATTTTGAATACCATTACAGTATACTACAGTTCTTAAGCTAGTTCCTTTAATTTATGTTTAAGAAATATCGGGTCTTTGTATTTCTTGTAGGCTTGGCTGTATTGAGATTTTAGTACAAATTAGTTTGCCTGAGTATTTTTGAGTAAATATTTGCTGTTTCTAGTCTCTAAGAATTTTGATGTCACAAATCCTTCAGTCTCTTTGTCACTTTGCTACAAAAAAAGAAAATGCAGCTGAATGGGTGACATTGAAATTTTGAAGTTTTCTGAGACTCAGATGTCTTCATATTTCTTTCCTTTTCTTTCAGATCCCTCGTGATTGTATTCTACTTTACCGATCAGACATTAAACTAGGCATTAAACTAGAATCAATTTAAGATGTTTCTAGAGATACTTCTTGCAATCTAGAGATGGAGAAAAGGTATCCATGGAATGTAGGATTTGAAAACCCTTTAGCTACCATATTCTGGCTGGTATCAAGTGGCTCATTTTGTTTCCAGAGAATTAATGTTGTTTCCAAAAATTAGCTCTCATATGGCTCATTCAGGTAACCAGTGTTGAATATGGAAATTAGATTTTTGTTCATACAAGTTTATTACATTATAGTTTATGAATCACAGTGGCGATGTGCCAGACTCCCTTTCAAGCTAAGCAGCCTCTTTGCTGTGTTATTCCAGCTGAGTCTTTTATTTGAAGTGTTTCTTCATCTTGGCTCATTTAGCCACAAACAGAAGTTGCCCTCTGGGAGATAACATCTTATGTTTATTTACTTTATAGGATTATCACCTCTGGGCTCATTGCAAGTGCAAAACATATCAGAAAAGAGAAAAATCAGATTTCAGAAAGTCAAGATTCCCTTAACCGTGGCATGTATCTATCTTTCCTTGGATGGCATGGTGCACAAAAAACAAATCATTGAATTGTGCATCAGGAGACTTGGTCCCTGATCTTTTTGGCAGCTTTGTTCCTGTGTGACTTTAGGCAATTTATTTTACTTTTCTGATTCCATTCCCTTAGTTTTAAGGAACACAATGAGCTAGATTAATCTTGCCAGTTTCTTCCAGTTTCAGGACTTTGTTACTTGTGGACTTTTGCAGAAGGACATAGGTAGTTCAGCAAAACCTTTTTAAAAGAGTTCTGTTTGGAAAACATGAAAAGAAAAGTATTTTTTTGTATATAAAAATGATGCAAAAATTTCCAAACTATCTAAAATTAATTTATCTTAACATTCTTGCCAACAATGTCTAAAATGTCGAAGTTCTATAGAGTAATCCTGACTTTCTTTACATAAAAATAGAAATTTAAATATGATTCTTAAGTGATATATCTCATTTAGAGACTAGTCTGGTAATTGAAATGTAAAATTAATCATAGAGTGTGCCTCACTCATTTTTTCAGAAGGTTTATTGAGGTATGATTACATACCATGAAATTCATTCATTTTTAAGTGTACAACTAGGTGCATTTTAGTTAATTGATGCAGTATGTAACTATCACCAGAATTCAGTTCAGAATATTTCCATCACCCCACAAATTTCCTTTAGCCTGTTTGCATGTAATTGTTTCTCTTACCTTCATCCCCAAGGAGCAATGTCTACCTTCTGCTTCATTTTTATTTTTTCTCTATCATGTGTCCAGTTTATTTCTCTTAGCATAATGCTTTAGAGGATTAGCAATGTTTTTGCGTGTATCTGTGACCTTTTCTTTATTTTTCATTGAATAGTATTCCATTATGTAGATATACCAATATTGTTTCTCCATTCTCTAGGTGATAGATATTGATTTGCTTCCAGTATTTTGCTATTATGATTGATGATCCTATGAACATTTGCATACAAGTCTGTGAGGACACATGTTTTTGTTCCCTTTGGGTAGAAATATCTCAGAGTGGAATTAGTGAGTAATATATTTTGTGTATGTTGAACATTATAAAAAACTGCTTAGTTCTTTTCCAAAATTATTGCAGCATTGTATATTCCTACCAGAAGGGTATGAGAGTTTCATTTCTCCTTAACCTTGCAACACTTGATATACTCATTCTTTTTTCTTTTTACCATTCTAATGAATATCTAGTAGTATCTCATTTTAGTTTTAATTTGTATTTCCGTAAAGATGAATGATGTTGAACATATTTTCATATGCTTTTTAGTTATTTGTATATTTTCTATGGTGAAGTGTTTATTCAAATGTTTTACCCATTTTTTATTGATGATCTCCTTATTATACAGTTGAGAGACTTCTGGATATATCTACCCTAGATTTTAGGGGACTTTCCCTGCCATCAGCATCTGTCTATTTAAATATAAATAAACCATTTATTTCTTTAATGCTCATCATTTGAAATAAATCCTGTGAAAATAATATGAACTTTTTAATTATGGGGAAGAAGCAGAGTAAGTTGATAAATGCACATTAACAATCATTAAATAAATATTTTGAGAATTTACCTGTAAGCTCTCCAAATGGTAGAATGGTTCTTTATAAATCTGACAGTGGCTTGTTTTCTTAGTCTGTGTTCTATTTTTATGGGAGAAAAAAGCACTTTCTGTGGATGCATAAGATTGTCAGAATCCAGCTATTTCTGAGGAGTGAAGAGGAAGTGTCTGAGGAACTAGGAGAGAGACACTAGAGTCCTTGCATATTTAATGCTTTCTATCCCACTGTGAGTGAAGATATCTGTCTTCTGAGGGGTGGTCTGTTGAAAGAATTAGTAAATTATTGATTTGGGCATCACATTTTACAACTCCCAACTTAAAATACACATACATCTGCATGCACACACACATTAAAAAACTATATTCCTTTACTCTGATTTCTTTTTGCCAGTTTACCCTAATTGTTGCAGCCCCTGAAAGAAGTTGATATCATCTATAGGAGTGTTGGAGCAATTTTGGGAACAACACCATGAAATAATAAATTCCTATTCCACCCTGGAATCATACCAGATAACTTGCATAACTTACAAAACACATCATCATACCCTCTATACTCACTTCAAATGCCAACTTCCCCTAACATTGTCTATCTATTCTTATTTTTATACATTTTTAAAAATTTAAAAACCATTTTATTTCTAAATCTTACTCCAAATGACTTCGTAAAGTTTCTAAAAATCTATAAAGACAAATTCAAAATTGGTTTAATTTTTGCAAGAAATATACGTACAGATATTTGTATATCATATTCTATTCCCAAGTCCCCAGAGTGAAAGTAAAATGAAAATACAGCCTCATTTGAGCAACTAGCAAAGAGGATTAGTTCATCACAATGACTAGGTCCCCTTGCAACCACCATACTCATGGTAAAGTCACCCAGTTCCACTAATGCACACAGAGCCTTCATTCAGATGTGGAAGGAAGCACAGGATCATGAGACTTGGAGGAAAGTTTTTATCATAAAAGAGTAAAAACTGAAAAAGGAAACAGAAAAAGAGAAAGACTTGAAGAAAATAGACAATTTAAGGAACAGGAGGAAAAAAAATACCAAAGAACTTTGTTTAATATTCAAAGAAAGTTAAGAGAAGAAATTATATTCATAAAACAAGAACAGAATGTAGTTTTTATAAGACATAACTGGAGAGCACAAAAGAATAGTTATAGATTAGAAATCTAAAAATAGAACAAAATAAACTGTGAAAGGAATGAAGTTAGGAAAATCTTGCAGTAAGTGGAGCAAAAGAAAGAATGATGAAAAATATGGAAGGAGCTACACGAAAATAACAGGACCATATTGTCTACCCACATTGAGAATTTAGAGGGGGTGAAAAGACATTGGCAAGAATTAGTAATGAGGACTTAGAAAACAAAGCACACGAAGCAAAAGAACACTAAATTATACTTATATAAATTTTGAAAATTGATACCCCAAAATAGGTGGGAGGGTGCAGACAATATGGAGAAGCATCAGCAAGACACCACCTGAATTATACTTAAACTATGGAAGAATTTATCTCTAATGGAATTTTAGAATTTGCAAATTCTAGTGATTTCTGTGTTTAAAGATGTCATGCTGCCTGTGTTGCATGTTCCAATATTGGTGAGGATGTATATCCTAACATAATCATATTTTTCTCCAGCCAAAGGTAAGTACTAATGCTTGGAAAAAAACCCTCTATTTCATGACAAGATCAAAGCCTTGCCTTACTTAATATTGCATGCTGTATGAAAAGTATAAAGATGTTATTATCTTTTGCTATGTTAACAGTTTATTCAATATTGAAATATGACCAGGCACGGTGGCACACACCTCTAATCCCAGCAGTTCAGGAGGCTGAGGCTGGAGGATCTCAAGTTCAAAGCCAGCCTCAGCAAAGGTGAGGACCTAAGCAATTCAATGAGACGCTGTCTCTAAATAAAATAAAAAATAGGACTGGGGATGGGGCTCAGTGGTGGAGTGCCCCTGGGTTTAATACCCAGTACAAAAAGAAATTGAAATATGGTTATCAATTATCATATTATAAAGCAGGGGTAGCATATAGTCTTTAGGCATTTTATTAGCTTCCCACCTCAGCAAACCAGTGTACCCTAGGGTTGCCTTTCCCATGGTTCTAATAAGCTGCACTCAATTGTTTTAGTGTTGGTGTGGGCCTTCAGCATTGGGCATGTTACTCACTCATTGCCTTGGGTTGATGAAACATCATTTGAGAACTAGGCTATGCATTTATACATCACTGGAATTGATCTCTATATTGTCATTACCAAGGCTTTCTGGACAAGTCTTCTGTTATAATTTAGTTTCCACAAAACCGTGGGATCTAATTTTTCATTAAACATTTCAAAATCAAAGATCTAATCAAATCTAAGCAATGATGAGTTAATGGAATTGATACTTTTTCCATGAAGTCAAATCAAATCCCATCTGCAAAATAAATTAGAAACTGATCATCTCCGAAATTACAAATTCAGTCGCATGGTTTTCTATTTTAATTAAGGGGTTGAAATAACTTTCAATTATGAGTCGATTTCCCTTATTTAGAATTGTCTAGGCTGTTTAAACATTTTTGACTGGCTTTCTCCTTAGACCTGGTAGTCTTCTAAGCCAGTTCTGTTTTGCTCACAGTGTTTTCATTCACAGAATAGAAGCCTGAAATGTTACAGTTTTTTTCAGGGGGTGCAGGTCATCCTGGTGCCTCTTCTCCTAACCAGAAAATCATAAATGGCAACTCAAAACTAAAATATAAGTTAGGTAAACAAAGTAAATGTTCAGGCAATTTTAGAAATCTTTAAAACTGATATTATATTGCAAACTTTGAGGAAAGAAATATCAGAAGTGGGTGGGGTTGTAGTTCAGTGGTAGAGTGCTTGCCTAGCACATGTGAGGCACTGGGTTCAATCCTCAGTACCACGTACAAATAAAGAAATAAAGGCATTATGTCCATTAACAACTAAAAATACTTAAAAAAAAGCGAAGTCAGACAAGAGACATGTTTAGATCTGTATTTCAGATGATCACAGGTTGCAGTGTTGAGATTATGATAATGATGATAATAATAATGGCAGCTAAAATTTTGAGTGCTTATTATGTGCAATCATTGCTTTCAATTCTTTATATTCATCAACTTTTGTAATTCTTATGTAGGGAAAGTATAGTAGTATATCCATTTCACAGATGAGGAAACAGAGGCAAAAATAAATGGATCCAAGTCACCAAGCTGGCATTAGCAGAGCTTTGAATCTGAGCCACATAGTGGAGCTCCAATGTCCTAGTTCAGTGTGGTGAGACTAATCAAGAGGTTAGTGGTCTGATGTCATACACACTAATAAGATGAGTGCTTGAACTATGCCCCAAATCCAGGGTCAAATTCATAAGGAAGTTTTCTCCAGTTATGTGGTCATTCATTGACTTGGGACTCAATTAAGTTTAAAATGATATTTTATATATATGTATACATTTTTAAAAAAATACATAAATACACATATTTAAATATAGATATATTAATATCTATTAATATGAAATAAATATATATAAATATATATTTTATATATATATATTTGGCATCATGTTTAGAAGTCACATTATATAGACAAAGCTTTATTTGAATCACAAAATTGTATAGATAAATTGATAGCTCAAGATTCAGCTGCTGTATGGCTAGAAAAGTTTTACTTTAGGGTGTGAAGATATATTTAGTCATATTCATATTGGTTTTGCTCTGATTCTGTGCCAACAGTGGAGAAATTTGTGACCATTCAGCATTACTTGCTTTTGCATTGCCATTACATTTAACGCTTTGAACAAAAGTAGTTGAACAGTGACTATCTTTGCTAGCAAGAAATTAAAGCAAGTTTCAAGTCAATTGCCATCCTGATGGAGGCAAAATCTTTCAGGAGAAAAGGCCTTATTTACTATGACAGACCTTTCTAGAAAGGTACAGAAGTCACTAAAGAGCAGAGAGTCATTGATAGCCTGGAAAGTGATTTTTTTTATCCAAGGATTTTTCGTTTATTTGTTGTGAGGCAGAGGTTGTATGAACACCAGATGCTGATCACATACCACCAGTGGATTTGCAAGATTATAGGGCTGGCAAAAAAGATGAAGGTTAAGCACAGGGTACAATAGAGATTACTTATGGTAATGAATTGTGTAATTTTTTTAGGCAGAGTTGGATTAATGTTCATCCTGAAAAGAGATTATGGTAGGTCTGATGCTTACAGTAAACACGTATTAAACAGATCATTTGTGTTCAACATATGAATTGAGAGTCCTAAAGAATATGTGATTTATCATATGCCAGGGGAGAAATTAACCTGTTCCCTAACTGTACTGGTGAGATACTGAAGGTTTTGAAAGGGCATAGAGACTGTGTGTTCTTTAAAGAGACAACCCGGAATTTCAGTTGTCATTGTCCAAGACCTTGCCTGAGCTGTGATGAGTGTCCTTCTCTACCATGACTGTCCTAGAAACTGACTCTACCTGCCTCATTAACAGGTGAATTGACTCCTGCTGAAAGTCATAGGGTGTCCCTGGGGCAGCACTGTGTGTCCACATTTTGTGCAGTTATAGCACATGACCATCAGTATCTGCTCTTTATTCTCAGAGAGCCAGGGGTGGGTGGGGGGTGGGTTCTACTTGGCCTTATTGTGATTTTAGGCTGATTTTCTACTACTCACTTACCTTAGGCATGCTGAGCTCATCATTAGAATCAGTCTTTGAATCATTTGTAGAGTGTGTTTTCTGCCATTAACACCTTTCACAAGACAATACCTTTTGTACTTGAATTTCATTTTAAACACTAAAATTGCCTTTCCTTGTGATATAACACAACAATACGCTGTAAAGGGCACATCACTTCCGTATAGTTCTTTCCCAGAATATTATAACCTCAGTTTAATCATGAGAAAACATCAGACAATCCAAGTGGAGGGTCATTTCATATAATAGTGACAACTATTTTTCAAAAGCAGTATGCCCATGTTGTGTGCAAAGTAGTAAAAATACCAATGACCAAAGCCCCCTGAAATAATAACCATTAATTTCTTAAAGTATATCAGACCTTTTCCTTTGAATTTATATCCCCATTTTTTTTTTTTTTTTTTTTTTAGGAAAATAGAATTATGTGGTTGTGCCTACAGTTGTTTTCTCTTTTATTTGTTTAAAAACATATGGTGAACAATTTTCTATGGAAAGTAAATGCTGGTGAGCTCTGAGGTAAATGCCATGCATACCCACCTCCCACCCATGGATGTAGGTTCAGGGTGGACAGCTTCACAAGACTTCACCTCATGTCATTGCTTCCTGGATCCCTTTCTCACATGATGTCCATAGACATCAAGAACTCTGGTCCTTGTAGTTAGGGAGTGGCTCCACATAAGGCTTTCGTTCCTCATCTTCATGAGCTACATTCATCCATAGAACTTTCATGATTTGCTCTAATGTGCCTCACTTGCTGGGTTTGAGGATGAGAAGTTTCTAGAACAGGACCACTAGAAAGGAATATGGGATAGTCTACTCCATGCTGCCCCCTCAACTCTTTTAAGTTCTGTCATTCAAAAAGCAGGACTCCCCTCACCAGTGTATAAAGAAAGATTCCAGCCTCCACACATCCACTGCAGGGCCACTTCTGAGATTTCATGCCTTCACACTGAGTATCAAGCTTGGTGACAAAGTCTACAACCTTGATGTTCATAAGAGAATCTGTGTTAGTCAGCTTTCTGTCTCTGTGACAAGAAATCTGAGAAAATCGAATTAAAGGAGGACAATTTCATTTTGGCTCATGCTTTCAGAGGCTTCAGTCCATGTTCAGCTGGCTCCATTACTGTGGGTCTGTGGCAGGGCAGAACATTTTGGCAGAGTGTGTGATGAAGCAAAGCTGCTAACCCAATGGAGTCTGAGAAGAAGAGAGTGGGAAAAAGAGTGAGGGAAGGGGCTGGGGACAAGATATGCCCCTCAAGCACACACCCCAGTGACCTACTGCTTTCAGCTAATTCTCACCTAGTTTCTACTGCCTCCTGTTAACACCACCAACAGGGAACCAGGTGTTCATCGCATGAGATTTGGGGGCATACTCCACATTCAGAATGTAACAACATCCAAAAGCAGGTTTGCCTTTAGGTTCCTATGAACAATTCCCTTCCAGTGGCAGTAGTACATGGTGGATACCAGTTGGTAGATTTTTCATTGGATCTTCATTCTGCCATGTTTCACGCAATAATTGAACATCTCTCTTCTACTAGCATACTCCATGACACAGTGTTTCTTCAGTTCAAATAATTTCATGGTCTTGGGTAGTTATTGGATCTTGAAGGATAGTCTCTAGCTTGGTAGGATTCTGCTGATTCTTGTTAATGGTCTTCATGGCTAACTCTTTTCTAATCATAATGTACTGGGCCTACTTCATCTTTACAAAGATATCCTTTCCAGTGATCTCAAAGGGTCAGTTTTGGGAAATGTATGTCTCCTCCTCAGCAGACCTGGTAAAGCCCTAAGCATGATGCACTTACTGCTGGGTTAAGGGAAGAGGTAACTCATGGCCATTTTAAAATTGGAAAAAGCCAGCAAAAAGTTTGATCCAAATCATCTCAAAAAAAAAATCAATCCCAAAGCCTATCTGAAAAGCATAACTGTATAATAAAAATCAAAACATAAAGCCAAACAAAAATGAACAAAAACAAATACTAATTAATTAAATTTATAAAATTAACAGTGAGAATATAGAATGAGAAAATTAAAAAAAAAACCAAGAAGAAAAGGAGGAAAAGAAATAAAGGAAAAAATAAATGAAAAATAAAAGAATAAAGAAAAATAAAAATATTAATGATAAACAAAATATACAACACTCCACAACTGGAAGAAACATTTGGTGAAAGTCCCTCAGGTTGTGGAAAATCAGTATTCTGAGCTAGAAAGGTACAAAAAGTTCAATTCAACTAGCAACCTATGTCAGTACTTGAAATTCCATAGCAAGGGCTCCTTAGAGGTCAGAGCAGAAAATGAACCTGAGGATAGAGATGATTCACAGTGGTTTTCTCACTATTTAGTTTCTAGAACTCTTATTTTTAAAAAAGTTACTGAATACTCCAAAGAACTTTTTACTTATGTGGATTATAACCATTAATTAACCTTATTAAAAACTAAAGCCTATTAGGATGCTTTGGTGACCCTTTAATTTCTAATTTGAAAAGGTATAATCATATTGGGCTTTTAAAGAGCTCATAATATCTGTAATTAAAATAGTCAATTCCTTTCTCTTTAAGCTTTGATTTCTTGCTCTCAGAATGATACCAACCACTTAACTTTTGGTGTCAGATCTTTAAAAAAATTACCAAACCTAAGATCACCCACAGTTTCTTCTATTATCTTCTAGGGTTTTTATAGTTTTGCATTCAACAGTTGTATCTCTGTTCCATTTTTAATTCATTTTTATAAAAGGTATAAAAAGTGTGTCTAGATTTATAGTTTTGCATAGAGATACCCACTTGTTACAGCATTTATTGAAAAGACTTCACTTTCTTCATTGACTAGCCTCTGGTACTTTGTCAAAAATCAGTTGACTGTATTTATATGGGTCTAAATCTGGGCTCCCTGCTCTGTTCTGTTGATTTATTCATATGTTGTTAATTAATACCACACTGTCTTGACTACTATAGATTTATATTAAGTCTTGAAGTGAGGTAGTATAAGTCTCCCCACTTTCTTCTTATTCAGTATTAGATTGAATATTCTGGGTATTTTGACTCTCCATCTGCATTTCAGATTCATGTTGGTATTCACAATACAATCTGCTAGGATTTCAATTAGCATTGCATTGACTGTGTAGATCAAATTGGGAATAACTGATACCTTGACAATGTTGAGTCTTCCTAGCCAAGGACGTGGACTATCTTATAGTTTATTTAGATGCTCTTAGTTTTTTTTTTTTCTCACCAGAGTTTTTGTTCTCCTCATATGAAACTTTATACATGTTTTATTAGATTTATACCTAAGTATGAATTTTATAATGAGTTAACTACTTACCATTTCTTCTTTTTGTTCTAATGTGAATAGTGCTGTGTTTTAATTTAAATATCAGTTGTTTATTGCTGGTAAATAAAAAAGCAATTGCCTTTTGTATATTAATCTTATACTGTATTCTGTAATCTTGCTATAAGAGGTTATTAGTTCCAGGATTTTTGTTGTTATTGCTGACTCAAGAGATTTTCTGTATCAACAAAGTCAGTCATTTGTGAGCAAAGTCAGTTTTATTTTACTTCCAAATCTACCTTTTATTTTTCCTTCTTTTTGTCTTACTGCATTATCTAGGGCTTCCAGAATTGTGTTGAATAAGAATAGTGAGAAGAACATTTTTGCCTTGTTCCTAATCTTGATAGTGAAGCTTCTAGTTTCTCACCATTTCTTTATCCTGTTGATGTAATGGATTACAGTAATTAAATTTTGAGTGTTGAGTCAGCCTTGAATACCTGGAATATATTCCACTTGCTCGTGGTGTATAACTCTTTTTATACATATTAAATTCAACTGGCTATTATTCGTTGATGATTTTTGCCTCTGTATTTATGAAAGATGTTAATTTTCCTTTTTTGTCATGCTTGTTTGCAAATATTGGTCTGGTTTTAGTATTAGATGACTCAACTGTTGCCTGGAAGAGATTGTAGAGAAAGGTATCATTTCTTCCTAAAGTGATTATTGGCATACACCAGTGAGATCATCTGGAACTGGTGTTTTGTGTTTCAGAAGATAAACTATTGAGTTTCTTTCTTAGATACATTCATATTCAAATCTATATGTCCTTGTGTAAGTACTGTGAAACCCTCCATAAGGCTAGGCCCCTAGTTTTGGGGTTTTGGTTTTGTTTTTCTCTCTGTTAGTCCTTGTTCTGTCTGCAGCAATTAGTCAGTTATCTTTCAAGAATTTCTACCAACTGATGTCTCCAGCAGCAGCTTCTGTTCTTAGTAAGCCATGATTCTCTGTATTCACCTGTCTCTCTAGCTTTCAGGGCAACAGTTCACCTATGACATCAATTCTCAGAAGGATGTAAGAGTTTTTGAATTTGAGCTTTGTTCATTTTATTTCTTATGAAAATGGAAGTGATATATCCAATCTTGTTACATGCTGGTCCAGAAACTTGGGTAAGTCCCAAGTTGAGATTTTATAGTGGAGTTTTTTTTTTTTTTTTAGTTTTCCTTACATGTTTGATAATTGGTCAGTAATTACTTAACAACCAATTAGAATGATAAAAATCTCAGTCTGTGAACACATCTAAATTTGCATGGTCTTTCTCAAACAATATGCCTTTATTAAAAATCTGTGATTTGCAAGGTGCTGAAGTTGGGCTTTTGAATTTAAAGACTTATAAAAGGATAGGTATTGATTGAAATTCAAGACTCTTATCCATCCCAGAAAGCAGTTCTTCAGTTGCTCCAAGTTCTCCATAGCCTTTGATGTCTAAACACTTTCATTTATACAAATACTTTAAATAATTGTGTGTGAAATTTCCATCCCATATAGGGTATGAACACCTTATCATACCCACAAGATTTAGTTAGTTAGTTAGTTAGTTAGTTAGTTTAATTAGTACTAGGATTGAACCCAGGGATCCTCCAACATTGGGTTGTATTCCTAATCATTTTTATTTTTTCTGAGGCTGGCCTTATATTTGCTATCTTTCTGCCTCAGCGTCCACTGGGATTACAGGTGTGCACCACCCCCACAAGATTATTTAAAAAGTGAACGAAGACCTGTTATTCTCTGGCTCCCTGTTTTGTTGAATTTTCTGTCTGCCTTCTCTGTTTTGCCTTTTGGATATACAATCTTTGCCCCATCCAACCACCCAATAAAATCCCTCAGGTAGACTCTGTCTTAATTCTTCTACATTTTCCACTATCACTGACAGAAGTTCTGTGTGTAACATACTTTTAGTGAGTGATTTGAGATGAAAAGGCCATGTGGCATTCAGGCTAGTGAACACATTGTCAGAGTTGAAGACTGGTCATATCTAGTCCTGTGAGCTCCCTGTTAGCACCATTGCTGTCCTCCTCAGAGGCCCAGCTTGCCATGATACAGCTGCACAGTTTTGTCCCCTGTTCTTCCTATTCCTTTCTTCTTTCTTTTTCCCCTTGATGTCAAAACTCCTGGTTTCCTTAACTTTATTTCTCCATAACTGAACTGAAATTTCTCATTGAGCTCATATTTTGGTGATGGAAGGAAACACTGGATATTTCCAGTGAGAGTAGTTCAGTCACTTCTACTTAAAAATGTCTAGAAGAACAATGTGCAATAGTCACTAGCCATGCTTTTTAACTTATATATTTACCTACAGAAGCATACAGATGAACTTCAAATATCATGAGAAACGAAATATTCAGCATGGGTCCAACGCTTTTAAATTTCAATGTCCTTGTTTTTAACCAAAGGGATGTGTCTTAAACATTGTTTGTATTTTGTAATCATTCATGTATTTAGAGTCTTCTCTAATTTTTATTTCCACATAAATTTGAACTATACTTGATATTTTGCATAAACTTATAGATGCGTCCTACAATGTCTATGGAAGAAATTGCAAGTGCTGATACAATGGTATATTCATAAAATATAGGATTAATCTTTGAGAACACTGATTAGCTCTAATTTGCATGATTTCTTTGATGTGTCTTTGTAGTTCCTTAAATACTAATAAGAAGATTTGAGGAGGTATGTTTTATTTGAGTGAGATTGAGAGAGGGTATGACCATAGATTTTTTTTTTAACTAGTTACCATTGTTGTAGGGCCTATTTCTTTTAACTTTTAAGATTTGAGTATCTGCAACAAGCACATCACTCAGCAGTGGGCAATGTTTTATTTTCAAAGTCATAGAGCATGAGGGAGACAAATAGCAGTATTTGCACTTTGCCATGTGTCAACCGGTCTTTCTGGATCATTATGTAATGTCTTCCCTCCCTATATAACTTTCACAAATATACTGATGAAGACAGATTTCTGTTATCTGTCTTCAATGGGTCATAAGTTGAACTGGCATTATATTTTTAACTGAAACTATGCATTGTTGTGACATGGTATTTAATAGTGTTAAACTTATCGCTGCCAAAATAAACACAGCTGTAAGAAATGATGACCCTTTCATCTTTGCAACAATAAAATGGCTTCCTAATGTGCTTCCCTAACTCTGATCATTAATATTCCTTTGGATTTCTGAGCCCCATCCTCTTCCACTGTGAAAGCACCATGATGATATGGCTTTTGACTGACTGACAGCATAGAGGATGTCATTAGTTGAAATAAATTAGAATATTAAGAAAAGCCTTTCTAAACCAAGTGGTCACAATGCAGCATTCAAACAACCTTATACCAAACACAGTAAAAGTAAACCAAGGAAAAGTGTTAATACTTTGAAAAGAAGTTTTGTGAAGTAGAAAATTCACAAATTCAAAAGGGTCATAGATAGATAGCAGGTGGGCTATAACAGTTTCCAGCATGTGGAAACTACTGTCCAATCAGATGTGCATTTTTTTGCTTGTTTAATCTTTGAATATAAAATCAATGGTTACAATGTTTTCTTGATTTTCTTATGTATTACAGAAAAAGCAAGTCTTTATTGATATTCAATAAAATAATAGGAAAAAAATCTATGATGAATAACATCCACATTTCTATGCAATGTTTCTTGTTTTCCTGCTTCAAAGTACATGTATTGAAACAACAGCATTTCAAAAAAAATAATCATGGAGATAAATTGTTTTCTAAAAGGAGAGAGCAAAATCTTTTCTTGATTTCTGTCTGTCACAACTCTGATAGATTTTAATTTTTCCCCCCTGAAACAGCTGACATTTATTTTTTAAGCTTAATTCTACCATGTTGGGTTGTGGGAAAATTAAAGCTTCTGATAGGGTTAATCCAGCTCCATAAAAGTCCATGCTGGTATGATCATAATCTTGGTATTTGATGAGATCTGAGCTAGTAATATCTTGTGATTAATCAAAATGGGTTGTATGTACCATAAGTCATCTCACAGATGGACTAGAGAATCAGAGTTCTTCTGAATATTTGTTTTAATCCCTTCTAGGATAAAAATTGCATTTTTGTTTGTTTGTTTTGTTTTGTTGTTTTTACTTTGAATCAGATTTGATTCATCAGATGACTAGGAAGAAATTTCAAAGTACTGGTTTGCTGGGTCATAGGTCAAAAAAGAAGAAACTTGTTTAATTTATAGTATTTTAAAGAATACTTCATATGATTAAAAAACCACATTGGTGAAATGTAACAATCATGTTCACTTTCAGTTTCAATTTAAAAAGCTTCATAAAAGAATATGTTGAACATATATTTTATGGAAATAATTCTGAGGTTTTCATTGTCTTCAATAGCACAAAGTACTTTTCAAGATTATTATGTGTCCCTCTTCTGATTCTGCAAGTTCAGTCTAATTGACAACTGATAACAAAGAGCTCTACTTTGGCAACTAAATACCCACATCTCACACCCAGAGCACAGCAAGAGCTCTGAGATTGAAGGGGTGGTGCAGTGTTGACTGACGATGTCTGTCAGTTCAGGCAGGGAACTGCTTTGATGGCTTTTTTTTGCCTGCTTCACAGGTTAACTGACTAATGTTCCTGGGGAGTTACAGTGTAGCTCTAGGGTCCAAATCTTACATCCCGGTGCACCCCTTGCTCTTAAGTAGCTCCATGACTTTGGGCAAATTTGTTGACCTTTCAGATTTGAAATCCCTTATTTACAAAAAAAGAAAATGCACTAAAACCCCCAATGTACCATCTAGTTCAAACTCTCTAATCAATCAAATGAGTGAAATATCTCACAATAAATACTTGAATATCACTTGTTCTTACTAAAGAATACACCCCCATTTAGTGTGTTAAGTGCACTTAAGTTTGAGAAACTTCAAATCCCATAATGCATCATCCTCTGAAACATTATGTGTAAGAATATAATTGAAGATTTCTTAAGCTTTAAACAACTCATATCCTGTATTTGTAGAAAGACCTAAATACCTATGCACAGGTTGGGATTTAAATGAGGTGTGATTAGTTTGACTGGATCCACACTTATAAACATGCTGTGCTAATGTAAAATAAAAAGGTCAATATTCAAAATGTGTTGTTTACTTGATTTCCAACAAGCAGTTTAACCGTATGTTAAATTAGGACTAGTCCTCAGCAAGCATGTGGTAGGAAACCACAAATGTTAGTCAAAACTAAGTTTCGGCTTTATTGATTAAGTTCATCAGACAGCATTTATAACATGACTTGTGAAAGACCAAAAATCAAGCAGTTGACTGTTTGTTTTTATCAGCATTATACCAAACTGACAATATCATAGAATACATTATATCAAAATTTTATTTGGTTTCCTAGAGATCCTCTTAGTCTCAGACTCTTTAAGTCTACAGGTGCCCTACTTATAATAATGGGAACCTTAACATGAAATATATAGAACAGATTGTGATTTATCTGTCAAGCAGCTGTTCGGACCTTGCACGACAAAGTTTTTCAAACTTGCTCAATAAAAGTTGTGAATTAAACTGCATACCCCAGGGTCACATGTACTGAGGGGGGGAGGGATCAAACATGTGTATGATTATATAAGAATCATTGAATAAGAGACTTGAAAGAAGGTGGGATCTATGCAATACAATCTAGACTGAATAAACAACCCATATGTATTAAAATAAAAATGATTTAATTTTTCTTTTTTTCTTTCTTTTTCTTTTTTTCCCTACTTATAGGAGACCTGGTGAGCCTCCATTGATAAAAGGCTGGCTTCCTTATTTTGGAGTAGCCCTGAACTTACAAAAAGATCCCTTAGGGTACTTGAAATTTCTCCAAAAGCAACATGGTAACATATTCACTGTTCTCCTTGGAGGTAAAAAGCATTTCCATGAATAATTTGAGTTTGGCATAATTTCTCACTTTATCTTTAATGACTTTATATTTTTCTGCATGCAAAATATGGAATATTCTTATAACATTGTTTTATTTGAAGAGCTAATGCAAAATAATACCATGTTTTCAAATATGTTATTGATACTGCTGCTTACCAGTGAGTCCTGCTTCCTCAAATGTTGAAGTATTAATGCCAGAGAAGCACGCCGAGGAAAGTGTAGTGTAGAAAGTAGGAAGTTTTATTAAAGAAAAGTAAAAGCAGACTTCTTTCAGGTGGAAGAAGGGGACCCAAAGGCAGAATCCATGGGATGAGTAAATCTTGTCCTTTTTATAGGTTTTATTCTCCTGTTCTTTCCCCCTTATCTCTTTCCTTCCTGCCTATGTGACTAGGCCCATTTTTTTTCTCAATATTTTTATTTATTTATTTTATTATTATTTTTATTTATTTATTTATTTTGATTCATTGTACACATATGGGGTACAACTATTGTTTCTTTGGTTGTACATGAAGTAGAGTCACACCATTTGTGTAATCATACATGAACACAGGGTAACGATGTTTGTCTCATTCTATTATTTTTCCTTCCCCTCACCCCCTCCTCACCCCTCCTTTTCCTCTATACAATCCATCCTTCCTCCATTCTTGCCTCCCTCCCACCCCCTGTTATGTATCATTTTTTGCTTATCGGAGAGATCATTCAGCCTTTGGTTTTTTGGGATTGGCTTATCTCACTTAGCATGATATTCTCCAACTGCATCCATTTACCTACAAATGCCATAATTTTATTCTTCTTTATGACTGAATAATATTCCATTGTGTATTGTACCACAGTTTCTGTATCCATTCATCAATTGAAGGGCATCTAAGTTGGTCCCACAATCTCACTATTGTGAATTGAGCAGCTATGAACATTGTTATGGCTATATCTCTGTAGTATGCTGATTTTAAGTCCTTTGGGTATAGGCCAAGGAGTGGGATAGTTGGGTCAAATGGTGGTTCCAATCCAAGTTTTCTAAGGAATCTCTCCACACTGCTTTCCAAAGTGGCTGTACTAATATGCAACACCACCATCAAAATATGAGTGTACTTTTTCCTCCACATCCTTGCCAACACCTATTGTTGCTTGTATTCTTGATAATTGCCATTCTAATTGGGGTGAGATGGAATCTTAGAGTAGTTTTGATTTGCATTTCTCTAGGTCTGGTTTTGCAGGTGAGATGCAAAAAGTGAGAAGCAGATGGGCAGGGGCAGGGCCAAAGTGATCCCAGCAGGTAAGGACTCAAGAGGCATTAATTTGCAACTCTGCCTGTAGTCCTCCATAAGGACAGGTAGATTTGGTATTCCCTGGACTCCTGAGGTCTTTGACATTCCATTCTCCAGGGGCAGTCTCCAACTTACAGATGCAGATGGCTTTCATGGCCTCCATTTCCTAGATCCGACTCCATCCCCCATCCTGTCCCCAATTCTGGCTTCATTATCATCGCCTTAAAGAAGAAATTACAGACTCTCTTGTTAGTACCTGGAGAAACCCACTCTCCTGCCCTCACTCATCATTTTGTCTTATTTTGGCTTAGGTTTAAGAGTTTAGAAAAAAAGATTTCCAATGTAATTGTTTATGAATGCCTTTATTTTGAGGAGCAGTTTTAAGTTTACAGAAAATTTAGCAGATAGCTCGAACAGTTCCTAAATACTTTCTCCCCTGTTTGCAGTTTCCTCAGTTATTAACATCATATCAGTGTGAATATTCATTGCAATTGATTAGCCAATATTGGCACAGTATTTAAGGTTCACTGTTCACATTAGGAACTACTTCTGTTGTTCTTTGGGTTTTCACAAATGCATAATGACATGTATCTACCAGTATGGTATCATACTGGTTTCACTGCCCAAAAAATCCTCGATGTTCCACATACTCACTCTTCCACCCTTGGGTCCCTGGTAAACAGTAGTCTGGATTGTACTTTCATTTTCATTCTCTTTCAAACATCAATAAAAAACATTTACTTAAATAAACAAACAGTAAGATTACTACACACCCCAAAATCAGAGGGTTGGAAGGAGAACTTGAAATGGTCTTAGCCCATCCTCTTTTGAGACCCAACAAATGTTGCTACCTAATAAATCTTCCCAGAATTTTTATGGTTTAAAATAACTGGTCTGGCCTGAGTCAAATGTGTGACCTGAGTCATCTGGCAGCTGGGTTGGGACTGCAGGGTCCAGGATGGCCTCCTCCCATATTGCCTGGGCTTCCTTTTCATCCCCAGGAAAACTTCCTCACCTGCCAGCTGGTGCTTCAAGAGAGCAAGAGGAAAAGCTGCAGAGTATCTTGAGGTCTAGGTTTATATGTTGCAAAAATGTCACTTTCACCACATTCTGTTACTTAGCACAAGTCATAGTGTACCCCAAATTCAAGGGCAGGGAAATAGAATCTGCCTTCTCCTGTGGGAGCCACAGAGTCACATTGCACAGGAGCTCCTGTGGAAAGACAGAAGGGAATGATTGTGGCCATCTTTGTGCACAGTCTTCTACGTTAGTTTATCACCCAGGCTATGATTCCCTTTCTTTAATTTTAATTTCTGTCTATACTCCAAAGATTGATTTCCATAGACTGACTTATCCACATTCTTTTGCCTTCAAACTCCTGGTTGAATATTATCAGAGGGAGGGCAAGAAGAGATTTCTTCTAACTGCCCCCACCCACAGCGAAACTGGCTCAGAAAAAAACTGTTCACTCTCTTTCCTTTGCTTCACTACATAATTGATAATATCAATATAATCTTCCTCAGAGCCCCATGTACCTACCACAGGTAGCTAAGTTTCACAACTCTCCATACCACTTTTTTCCAACTTCAAAGAATATTCAAATCAATCCTTACCCATCCCGTGACCCTTTCTTTCTGCCTCCTCCGGGCTGCTGCATCATAATCCATTCCTCTCACATATATCTCCATTTTTTTCTCTTTGCATTCCTTATCCTTAGCTTATAACCATGCTTAAACTACTTTCCATTCTTTTTTTTTTTTTCCCTTGTGCATCTAGATATTTTGCATTTACTGTCTCTAGTTGCTTACCTCCTTGAGCCTTCCTAAACTTAACCCACCCACATTCTGCAGCACCGAGGTGATTGGTGGGTCCTCGTCTCTAGACCTTTCTATGTGCTTTGACATTATTGATCTCTTTTCTTTCCTAAAATATTCTACTGTTAATTGGTTCCCTCAATTCTGACATTCTGATTCCTCCATGGATTCTGAGTAGCCCTTATCTAGACCATCTCTATGCAGACCTCCTTCTTAGTTCCACCTCTTAGATCTCCTCCTAACCAGCTTTGAAATTTTATGTTCCCTTCCTAGAGAGTCAGTAATATCTGCTTCATGTAATTACTTTGCTGACTATCAAAGGACACCTTTTATACATGCAGTGACTTAATTTCAGTTAATCATTTTAACATAATATTTAAGAATACTTAGTAAAGTAAAAAGGAAGGAAGGAAAGAAAGAATGAACCTATGTTAGTCAGCTTTTTTCACTGTGATGGTCATACCTGATACAAACAGCTTAGAGGAGGAAAAGTTTATTTTGGTTCATGGTTTAAGAGGATCACCCAGGGTCAGCAACTCCATTGCGCTGGGCCTGCAGTGAGGCTGAACTTCATGGTGCAAGGGTATAGTGGAGAAAGCTGCTCAGCTCATGTTTACCAGGAAGTAGAGTGAGGTGTCAAAACATAAACTCAAAGGTATGTCCCCAGTGACCTACTACTTCAGCTATGTCTCACCTGCCTCCAGTTACCACCTAGTTAGTCCATTCAAAGTATTAATTCACCAAATGGATTAAGTCACTGATTAGGTTTCAGCTCTCATAATCAAATTGTTTTCCCATTGACTATTCCTACATTAACATAGGAGTTTTTGTTTGTTTTTGTTTTTGTGTTTTAGCATAGGAGCTTTTAGGGGAGACTTCATAGTCAAACCACAACAGGGTTCAACTGGATGACCTCATCAATATGGTTGGGTTCTCCAATGAAAAGGATGTCTTGAGTTTTAGCACAACTTACTATTTTGCTGGGCAGCTAGCAAGTTTCTTCCAATAATTGCTTGTGTTCTAATCTCAGAAAAAAGGGAAATGGAAAAAAAGTTCAGGCATCTTAGAAAAAGAGGAAATGTAATTCATAACTTAATCTTCACAAGGATCCCTAAGATCCAGTCCCCACCTGCTTCTTGAGTCCTGTCCTTTGTTACTGCTTGCCTTGTGCTTGATGTACGTTAACACCTTGTTGGAATTTCCCTCCTCGCACACCATTGCCTTTGGGCTTCTGTGCCTTCTCTTTTGCTGAAATTCTCTTCTCACCTGATTGACATAGTCTCATGTTACTTCCTCCTCCAATCCTTTGTGGCCATCTCCCCCTACATTTTTGTCTCTTCTCCAGGATCCCATTACTCCCAGAATCACTGCTGACAGTCCATTTAACACATTGTGGATTTATTGCTAATTCACTTGTCTGTCTCCCTTCATTATTCTGTTAGGTCCTCTATTATCAACATTTAGTCCAGAGTTCAGTGCTGATTGAATCACAATAAATATTTGATGGGGAAAATTCCTAATACCTTAGAGCTGATGAAATGCAATGATATAAACCAAAGACATAGCTGATATTTTTTTGTTTGTTTTGTCAGTGAGCTTTTGGCTTCATGATACCAAAACTGTATCCTTCACTTAAAAAAAATCACTCTTACTTTTTAAAAAAAAAAGTAAGTTCACGTTTCCCATGAGTAGGTCCAAAAAATTATTGAAACTTTCAGCTTTCCTTTTGTAAGACATTATACAAATATTAGCTAAGATGATTCAGCAGAAACTTGTGGCAGATTTAACTTTATTCACATTTCAAAACGCAACCAATTTCTGTTGACACTTGATATCTTAATCTTAAATTCTGAGAAGCTTGCTGAATTTCTAGTGTCTAAATAACTTAAGCATGGTTATAATTTTTAACTCAACAGTACACAACCACAATTGAATGGGTAGCCCTGCTTTCCTTTTGTTCTTAGTAGAGTTTGAATAAATTCCTGTCGAAAAATCCTGTTAATGTGCATGGTTTGAATGATCAGTTTGCAAAGTATCTCATTTAGAAAATGAAGAACAAAGTCTTCCACCCTTGTCCCATAATGTGATTTCCGTGAGTGTACATTCTTGCAGCATGAGCAAATGATTGTCATCCCAAAAAGTCTCAAGGGACATAGATGTCATCTTAATAAAGAAATTAAAAGGTACATCTTTTCATGAGAAACCACGTAAATTCGTGACCTGTCGCAGAAAATAGTTCTCTAATTGGTTTTGTGTGGTGGTGCAGCGGAATCATTTTCCTTAGATGTCACCCCAGCGAAGCTCCACTGTACATCATTGTCAACAGCTAGTGAAATCTCCCTAATAAGAGGGACAGGATGTAAAAGTGGTCATCCTCATAAAATAAAAAGTTGACTTATATTCCATTTTCCCAACAAATGCTTTAAGTTTTAGATTTTAAAAAAATGTATTAAAGAACTCGCTAAACTCAGATCAAAAGCTTATAATTGTGAGAAATTTCTTTAAAATTAAACTTTATTCCATATTTGTTCACTGGGCTTTTCTATCCCAAGCAGCCAAATAGTTGCTTTGAATTCCCATGGTTATGTATCTATATAACACCAAATATCAGGCATGAAAACATCAAAATTCAATTTATAATGATCCAGATGTCAAACTTCCTGTGTGTATAAGACATTAGAGTGAATAGCTAGATGTTTAAAATAAATGTATCAGTATTCCTTGAATCATGTAGCTTTACCCTCCTAGAGGACTAGTTCTGAAGGAAGGGAAAAGACTGTTGAGTTAGTGAAGGATCATGCTCAGGTTATATAGGAATGCTAGAATTAATATCTAAAAGGTCCCGTCAGCTCCATGAAAGGGATGAGAATGAAATAGTGGGTAAGGAAGATGTTAAAAATCTGCCCCCTTCCAAATATAATTTTCAGAAGAATTATTTAATATTATATTTGGATGGACATGAGCCCCATTTGGACATTTTTATTTCAGGCAAACTCTGAAATTCTTTAAATCAATATTTCATATCAACTGCTGACAGCATTCTCTTCTATTTTGGAAACATAGCAAAGGATATTCTTTGTACCTTGTGATCTTTGTGAACTAGGCAACATGCCTGTTGACACTTGACATTCATTTACATAAAATCACACTGGAGCAGAAGTTAATTTTGCTCCAAGAATACATAGCCTTCAAAATAACTTTCAGAAGATTTCCTTTGTTAGGAAATTTAAATTCATTTTATGAATGTATATGTGTTTTCCTAACTGTCTGATGAAAGATCACAAAGAAACTCTGGTTTTGCATCTCACATTAGCAGATGGTGGACAGATGGTTTAAATTAATATTAATTTTGGAAAACTTAGCTTAAATTGTTTATACTGAAGATTAAAAGTTGGAAAGCCAGTTACCATCTCCAGGGTTATTAGTACTTCCAAACCCACTTGAAAAATAAAAATCCAGAAAATCAAAACATCTACTTCTAAAGCAATCCTCATCTCAATCAGAAAGATAGAAGGTGGAAAAGCAGGGCCTTGATGTTGAAGAAAATTAAAATTAGAATGAGAAAGAGGTAAATGCAGATCCTAGGGTGAAAAGAGCCTTGAGAAGATGAGAATTGAGAATTTCATCTGCAAATTGATGTAAACCAGTCAGTAATGGTTTTTCAAAAGGTCCTAATACAAACAACTGCCTTTAAAAAACTATGTTAATAATTGTTGCTAACCTGAATCAGTTTTTCTGCATTTAACATTTATTCCTTTTATTTGAAATGAGCCTCATATTTTCTTCCCATGGTGGGGAGGGGCAGAGAGAGAATGTGTCTATTTCTCATGAATTGTAGACAACAAAAACGTATATCCAGCCTCTAGTTCATGAGGCCCAATAACATATATATATATATATATATATATATATATATATATATATGATGTACAGTCCAATTATATTTTTGTCTTTCCACTTAGATTTAGATGAATGTAGAAATTTGGAGGAAAAGTTTCAAAATATTCTCTAAAGATTGTGTGTTTTACAAATTAAACCTTTTATACACTCTGAATTTTAGGGAATAATTTTAAATAATCCTATAAGTATTAAGCAAAATCCTTTCACTTAATAAAAACAGAAAAGTATGAATCACCACCTGTGAATATATACAGATTTGTGCCTAAAATTATGATTTTTTTTGCAAAATAATTGACTTTAAAAAAATTATTTGTCAGGCAGATGCTGGCAATTTTATTTAATTAAGCTGCCATGGTAAAGCAGGTGTCATAAAGTATGCCCAAATCCAGTTGAGTCCTTTTTTCTCTCCCCAGGGAAGGTAGAAAATTCACTTATTAAATGGATCAATGGTAAATGGAGTAAATAAAATTCAAGTCATATGATTAATTTAAAAAAAAATAAATCACAACACATGTGTTTTCATGTATATTAAAAACTTTGAACAAATTTTAAAATTGGAAAAACAAGAATACATTTATCCTGTTTCCAGGACTTGGTTGAAAATTATCCCAACACTTTATCCTAAAAATCTTGTGCCAAGTTGAATGTAATTTCTGTAATATCATTTGAGTTACCATAAATAACAAGTGAGAAGTTCTTCATCTATGAATATAAGATATATATATATAGATAGATAGAGAGAATGAAGACAATAAATAATTAGACACTAAAATTTTCTTTTTTGTATTGACAGGAAAAGCTTTCTCACATGTCACTATAGAGTACTATCTGTACAATATTTCTAATTAGAAGGAATCTTAAAACAGCACTCTAATGAAAAGAGACTAGCACTTCTGGAGGAAAAGCACAGTGCATAGGGAAGAATTTCTTGTCCAGAGTCTGGACAAGAAACTAAAAATATCAGCTGCTAAAAATGGCAGCATGAACTTGGCTCTTTACCTCTTTTGTCCTTCCTAAACTTTGTCATCCAATCACTGCAGAGGTTGAGTTAGGAACTCTCCTAGGTCCTTGCTGTTTTGAGGGAGAGGCTGTGACATAACTGTTCCTCAAGGGTACCTCATTCATTATAAGAATCCCTTGAAGACCTTGTCATAAATAGAGACTTGTGAGTCTCACTTCTAAGCATTGTGAATCTAAATCTTACAGGAATTGGTATTTTTAACAATTACCCCAAGTTTTTTAATCAGATAAATTTTGGCAACACTGATATATGGAAAAGATAAATTTTATTCCCTAAAGAAATCCTGGCTGAAAACAGGAGACAAACTGGAACAAATTCCACTTTCTGCTCCCCTTCCACTGTTTACACCTCTGCCATATCACCATCCATCACAACACAATGCTTTCTTTATATCTTCATATCTCAAGAGGAAAAGGATGTAACCAAATGTATGGATCTCAAATGTTGAATGAATGCATGAATGAATACATATATGAATGGATTTTAGTCTGTGATCTGGTGTCTATCACAAGTTAGTATGTGACCTTCAACATGTTTCAAAATCTTAGATGTTTATTTTTGAGTGACCACTACATATGGTATTATCATTTGAGTTAATTATTGATTATTGAGTATATTATTTATTAAGTATAATTATTATATCTCATCAAACTAAGATAAACTCAAGTATGTAAAAGTTCTGCAGCAAAGTTAAATAATCAGTAATGGAATGGCATCTTACCCATTTGTTTTATTGGGAGTAAATGACAAGTGTTTACATCAAGGGATTATGTGAATAGGGATTAAAGGATATTTAAAGTGCTTGGGTACTTGAGTTAAAAGTTGGAAGTGAGCCAGTATGGTAGTGCATGCCTATAATCCCAGCTATGTGGGAGACTGAGACAGGAGGATCACAAGTTCAAGGCCTGCCACAATTTACTGAGATCCTATCTCAGAATAAAGAAGGCTGGAGATGTAGCTCAGTGATACAGCAGCACTGGGTTCAATCCCCAAAACCAATGAATAAGTAAATAATAAATGTTGAAAATGACAACTATCATGTAAAAAAGATCACTAAGAATTTCAGGATATTTAACATTAAGCTTTTAGAGTTTTTTATATCATCTTCCATTTCATATAGTAGATCTTTGAATAAAATGGATTTTTATCAAGTTTTTTTGTCTTAACTGAAAATGTCTAATTTTGATTAAAATATGTTCAAACTTAAGGTTTATATTTTTGTTTTGCCACCAAATGAACTTACCTTCCTCTCCTCCTCCTCCTCCTTTTTCTTTTTTTCTTTTCTTTACTTTTCTTTTCTTTTTTTTTTTTTTTTTAGGGAAATACGTAACATTTATTTTGGACCCTTTCCAGTACCCATTAGTGATGAAAAATCACAAACAATTAAGCTTTGACGTGTTTTCTAGAAAACTATCAGAGAAAGCATTCTCCATCAAGAAGTCCATGAAAAATGAAGACTTGACCCATGAACTTCATGTTGCCTATCAATTTTTGCAAGGCAAATCTTTGGACACACTCTTGGAAAACATGCTACAGAATCTAAAACAAATGTTTGAGCCCCAACTATTAAAAACCAAAAATTGGAACACAGCACAAATGTTAACATTCTACCGCTCAATAATATTTGAGGTCACGTTTAGGACCATATATGGAAAAATTCCTGCTGGAGACAAGAAAAGAATTATCAGTGAGCTAAGAGACGATTTTTTCAAATTTGATGACAAGTTCTCATACTTAATTTCTGACATACCCATTGAGCTTCTAGGAAATGTCAAGTCTCTGCAGAAGAAAATTATAAACTCCCTGAGATCAGAAAACTTAGCTAAGATACAAGGATGGTCAGAAATTGTGCAAAGGAGGCAAGAGATCCTAGAGAAGTATTTGGTACAGGACCTTGAAATAGGAGGTAAGAAACTTCTGAATTATCACTTACCTAAAATAAAATAATTTACAGTAGACCTTTGAAATAAAAAGACAAAATGGCGACCTTGAAATTTTTTATGCTCTTTCTAATTGGCTAATGATAAAATGTTTTACTCTGAAACAACCCTCCGTGATAATTGATTTTTTTTTTTTTTTTTTTGCTGAGGTGGTAAAACAAGATACTTAATGATGATAATGAGAAAGAGTATAACTAAGCTGCATTTATTCCTTTTATCTCATCCCCCACCTTCCTGCCCCCACCACCACACACACATTACATTTTAAACTATTCTCATTAAGCAGAAAATTAGACTTCAGAAGCCTATTGGTTCTCATTAGCATGCACTGATCCTTGGCTGGGTCTGTGTCCTAACATCTTTTAATTAGCACACTGCAAATCTAATCAGTGTAATAAACGCTATTAATCTTCCTTTTCACTTATTTTCTCCCAGCACATCATTTTGCCTTTCTCTGGGCCTCTGTGGCAAACACGATTCCAGCCATGTTCTGGGCAATGTATTATCTTCTCCAGCACCCAGAAGCAATGGAAGCACTGCGTGACGAAATTGACTGTTTGCTGAAGTCAACAGGTCAAAAGAAAGGATCTGGATTTTCTCTCCACCTCACCAGAGAACAATTGGACAGCCTGGTCTGCCTAGGTAATTTATTTTTATCTGTTATGAAGAAAAGAGGTACCTCTCTGCAAACTCAGTTTATCACTCATAGCTGTTTACCAAGAGGTGGAGGACACAGCTGCCTAATTGACATAATAACACCCATTTACATCAATTATAAATTATGTAGTTTATGGCTGTAGATACTCTCGTTGCATGTAAACATTAAGGCCTAGGTAATTAACTATGCAAGGTATGCAAAAGGCTAAACCAAAGCTTTGCAATTATTTGGAAAAAAAAAAAAAGTTTATGCCTATTAAGTCATTTGATTCTAAGCATCTGTTGGTGTGCTAATTCTTTCCAAACACTGCTGCACTATCTTGACAAGAAAAGGATTTGGAGATTGAAAAAGAAAGTATTTCAGAGGGGTGACTTGTGTACAAAACATATTTATTCTTCCTTAAAATGGTCTGTCTATATTTTCAGGCATAAGTTAGGACCTTTTGAACAGCTGGAAGTGTGCAATTCTCAAAAAATGAAGTAAACGTCCTTTCTACTGGAAGTTCATGATTAAAACATACTTAAAAAAAATAAGCAGGAAGAACAAAATGAAGGCAGGAAGGCAGGGAGGGAAAGAAGGAGAAAAAATAACTACAGACTGCCCCATGTCCAACCCTGTTATTTTTATAAAATATTTGCTAATTCATGAGATATATATGATTCCCATTTCAAACACATTTGAGGTCTATAGGTCAAAGTTCTTTTTGTTTTCTACATAGACCCATACATCTATAATATGAGTTCTAGATCGCAGCAAGATCACATTCACTTTCACTGATTTTGGGAAGACTATTATCATTATGTAGTGAACTTATGCCCTCCAAGTTAAATTCCTTTTCAATGAGTTATTTCTCTATTTCCTCCATATTAGCATTTTACCCTGTGATATTCTTTAGGTTACAGTATTCCAAGGCCCTTTGGGCAAATGCAGAATTAAGTATTTATATCTGTATCACTTCACTCCTTTGACCACGTAGGCTAGTATTTTAGCATATATTGATCTCAACATTTTATCTTTTAAATTCATTCTGGGTTCTTTACCCATTCTGAGAACCCATTCTGGGTTCTCAGAAGTTACCCAACTTCTGAGAATAAAGGCCCTCCCAGTCTTGGTCATAGTTGACCACTAGTTGGTATTGAGAAGAATGACCCAAGTATGGTAGAAATTTTTCCCACTAGTCAGGCTAAAACCTGTCAGAAGCAGTGGCAGAAAACCAAAACTGACCAGAAATACACAAAATTTTTGTAAAATTCTAGGCAGTTATCTCTGCCTGGATACATTGTATGTGTATTTTCTGTGTAGAAGATTTACAGTTCCTTGAGAATTAAGATTGCATTGTCTATATATATATAATGATATATATAACTTATTAATGAATAAGTTACACAACAGATGACCCCTACATGTAGTCATAGGTCAATCGCAAGTATTGTTCTATATCAAAGGAGCATGAACTGTATTAGTATTTTCTTTTCAGTGCTTTTTTATTTTTATTTTATTTTTTTTTGTAACAGGGATTAAACCCAGGGGTACTAAATCACTGAGCCACATCCCCAGCCCTGTTTATTTATTTATTTTTTTTTAAATTTTGAGACAGGATCTCTCTAAGTTGCTTAGAGCCTTGCTAAGTTCCTAAGGTTGACTTTGAACTTATGATCCTCCTGCCTCAGCGTCATAAGTCACTGGGATTACAGGCCTGTACCACCCTGCCGAGCTCCTTCCAATGCTCTTGGACAATCTATCTTTAAAACCATTCTACTCTTTCCTTTTAGAAAAAGAAAACATAACAGATTGCTATATTTTTATCCAACTTATTAAATGAAGAGTCCACCCTTTCATGACCTCATTAAAATTTCTTATTTATCAATGTTTAGTCAAAAACTTTACAACTTTAAATGAAATTTAAAATAACTTAATAAATGCAACAAGGTTCAGATAACTGTTACTTGATATCAGGATCTCAATAGGAAAAGGTGCTGACAGAATGGAAGTTTGAAAAACTCTAAAGAAAGTATGAATTGTTCATTTTTTTTCATTAGGATAAGTCTAGGTATTTAGAACCCCAGGTTTCAAATACAGGAAAAGAAAAGGATAAAAGATGATTCTGAAAGGTAAAGATAAGAAAAATATTAACACAAGGAAAGCAAAAATATCACAATTGAAATTTTAATAAAGTGATAGCAAATAATCTTAATAATTGCAAATAATCTTCTTCCAGTTTATCTGAAAAATGGATATAAATAACAGTTGAATCTAGCAGCAGTATAGATTCAATAAATGTTACCTATTGTTATCACCCAAATGATATTTAACCTCTATGACATCCCTCCAGAGTTTATATTGTTTTCTTCCTTTTCAATTACTTGTGAACCAAACTGACATCATATTCAAGTCTGCCTTACCCCACAGGGATGCTTTTGCTATGCATCACCCAGAAAAAGAGCAAACATAATTTTAGTTATCACATAAGGTAAAGTGAATTATAACTCCTCAACAGCTCAGGTAAATTACAGGCACCTGATTTTGTGTATATATCCTGAAAGTGAGCAAAGTGGCAAATGTGGTCCCTTTGTGGGATATTAGAATAAAAGAAGGTTCTATAAAACAAGAGCTAGGCTAAACCTGTCAGACTTATTTTTTAAAGGAGATCATAAATTATAATAATTCTATGATTATGAGCTTGAGGTGATTCCCCCATCAAAATTTTATTAGCGATATTTAAACCCATTGCTTGTGAGCATTTGGGGTGAATAGGGTGGAGGAACCCAGAAATGAAAGATCAATTGGAAAAAGTAAAAGACCTTTAATAAGAAATAATAATAATCATTAAACATAATCTATAGTAAATGTATAAATGAGTTCAATATTTCAGTGCAATTTTTATAGACCTATTTCATGTGATCTTTACCAAGATATTCTGAGTGAATATGGGCACTGCTGTTTTGTCATTATTGTAATAAAGGAGAAAATTCAGGGTGCTACATAACTTGCCAAAGGGAGTGGGGTTGGTAAAAGAGAAAGGAAGAATTTGCATTTAGGTTTTCTGACCATGACCATGACCACGTTTTTCTCCTCAGACCTGTTTGATCCCCAAACCCTTGGAATCCTTTTTCATTGTTCCAACTGAGAGGGGAGAGGAATCCTTTATATCTTGACTCTACAAAAACAGCCATGATATGCATATGTACACAACCAGGAAACGTGGGCCAGATTATTATAGAGTTAATTGAATTTTTAACTTCAAGATAAAATAATATGGATGATTTTTCTTTCATTTCTAGACTGATAATATTAATAATTCACTATACATTATGTAATTTATGTATTTAGCTTACTTGATTCTCAGGTATTACTATTTTAATTTAATTATTGGGTAAGACAGTTCAATGATATTATATAATCATCCAAATTACACAACCAGATAGGAGCAGACCCAGAAATCAATACTAGGTCTACTTGACTTCATTGCTTGACCATAACCACTGCTAACCTCGGACAAAATTTCTCTAGAAGTGTACCAGAGATCTTGAGCTCTAGTTTTTACAATATATGTATCACTGATTCTCAAATGCAGCAGGGTTTGAGGGTTAGGATAGGACTAGAGATTCACATTAGAATCTTGTGGGTTTTTTTTTTTTATAAAAATAATCTTTTCATTTTAGAATGGTTTTAGATTTGCAGAAAAGTTAAGACAGTAGGAGTTCCCCTATACCTCCCACAGCTTCCTTTATTATTAACATCTTACACTTTTGTGGTAGGTTTGTCTCAATTATGGATATTGTTTTGAAAAAACTCATTCAATACTATAAAATACTTGTGTACTTAAAATACTTGTTTACCTAAGTCAGACACTTGTGACATTTGCTAAAGATCATCTCTTCTGATAGGAAGATTGACTAGGTATAAATTCTACTTTATTTCAGGATCTTCTAGCTGGAGAGAAGGGAAGGCATCATCCACTAACAATGCATTCAGAAACTTAACCATGTAGGCAGTGGAATTTTTATAGGTAATGCAAAGAAGCATCAGCAAAATAATAAAATATTCTGATTTGGATTTTCCATCAATTTTTCATTTTATCATAAAGCTAAGAGGTTCTGTAAGATAGTGAATGATGGAAACAGAAGCTGAAAGAATTGGAAGGGAATTTTAATAAGAATTAAAGTAACAAATTGTTGTTATGTAGATCTGAAATTCAACTGCAAAAGAATGGGATAAGGAAATGTATGGCTTTGAAGAACTGGGTGCAAAGCAGTGGTTCTCATCCTTGATTACTCATTAGAATCATCTGGGCTGCTTTAAAAAATTAGTTGTCCTGGTCCTGCCCCAGTGATTCTGATTTCATTCTTTTGGGTTGAGGGCTGATGGACTTATAAACTCCCCATATGATTCAAATGCACAGCCAACTTTCAAAACAAGTAATTTAAAGGTTTTAGTTAATGCAGTGATTCTGAATCCATTGGACTGGGATGGAGTATTTATTTTAAACAATCCCAGGTGACTCTAATGGGCAGCCAGGGCTTCAGATAACCTTTGGGATATCAGAAAGCTTAAAACAAGCCAATGAAGATATCTCAAAATCTGTTCCTCTTCTACTCCCATGAAACTTCAGTAAAAGTCTGGTGTTTAGGACACAGAAGAATTCCTCTCTACTTTTCCAACTGAAATAGTACATCGAGTTCTGCCACATTTTAAGAGGCACATTGGCTAATTGAATTCATCCAGTGCATCAGAAGACTGAGTACCATATCATCTCTGACACACAATTAGAGAACGGCATGATAGTTGTCTTTACACAATTAAAAAATGGCATGAAAGTTGTCTTAACACATTTTTAAGGGGAAGAAAATTTCACCTCAATGTGAAAATAACTTTTTACTAAAATGAGCTTTCAGAATGTCATCAATGGAATTATTAAGTTAGAAATTGAACAATATCAAGTTGCTAAGAGAATAGAATTTAAGTGTTCTCATCACAAATAAGTGATAAGCATGTGAGGTAATAAGTGATAAGTTTGTTAATTAGATCAGTTTAACCACTCCCCAATGCATACATATTTTTAAACATCACGTTGTACACCATAAATATATATGAATTCTGTTAATGAAAATAAATTTAAAAGGAAATTGTGCAGTATCTTCAATAGAATCTCAAGAGCACTCATGTATATGCTGTGTGCATGAAGGTCAAATCCATATGTTGCCCTCCCTTTCCTCACCAGCAACAGTGGCCCAGTGCTCTGAGCAGAGTAGGAACTTAATAAATGTTTGTTGAATATATGCATGTTGAATTTACATTTATGAATTTTAGCAGTAAACCAAAATCTGTGTCTGCAATACACAGAAAGGTAGGCATTTGTACCAATTCAGACTTACTTTTAACTCTATTCAAATATACAATTGTTGAACCGAGAATTTGTGATTTTGCTTTAAATTATATAATCAATTATTACAATTTCTTTTTTACCTACTCATCTGTCTGGAAGAGGTTATGTAAAGACACTCTTGCACACAGATACACATAGATCTTGAGCCTCACTCCATTTCCACACACCTTCTGGAGCACAGTGTATTCATATCCACGCCCTCCCTTCCTCTTTCCCATCCACCATCTCTTTAAGACAGCCCGTGTTCAGCCCCAGTGACTGCAGCAAGGCCTGACTGTTCATTTCACTCCAGCCATCACTGCTATCCAGTGATCACCATGGCTAATCAGATGGCATGCCAGCCTGCACTGATCATTAAGATGACCCAAATTAACAGCCTGGCCATGTCACAGTACATTCATTCCACATATACAGACATGGCCTAAGTGTGAGGCAGAAACCCGGATGTGCTTATTTGTATTTGTATTGTAACATGCATTATTGATTGTCATGATCTGCTTTAGTATTTTAAATCTGCAAATGAGAATCATATGTCATTTTTTTCCAGCCAGAATTGAGATCTGAGAGCAAAAGAGAAAGTATATATGCCTTTTTCTACCAGCATTTCCTTTCATTTGCTATTTTCCTCCAGCTATATTATAAAGCATCTTCACTCAAGACATTCTTCAGCTCTTTGCTTAGAAGGGACACTTCAAAAAAAAAAAAAAGGACACTTCATCAGAATAGTTTTACATTCTGATAAGAGAATCAAGTCTTCCTAGCCAGGTGAAGAAGGTAGCACAGACTTGAAATTGTTGAGTTCTTTGTGGGAATTTTTGTAATCTAATTTCCTTGTGTATCCATTACCAGTCAGTAAAACTTCGTTCTTAATAATACACAGACAGCCTTATCTTAATCATACTTGTAATTGTTAGCACCTTGCAGTGTCTGGTGTAAATTTTATCCCCCAAATATTTGCATTCTTGATAGCCATTTTTCTACAATGCATTCTAATAATTAGAAGGTTCTATTACCTGCTAAATGTTAGTATAAATTAACAATCCATTATGCACAATAAGTTTTATAAAACATTTACAGATAGAGATCATGTTTAATTAAAATTAACTTCCATTTGAAAGCCAAGTACACTAATGATTCACAATGACCTTTTATTACCTGCAGTCCCTTGTTTTGGCTGGATGATTGACAGCTTGCTGTTTGGCTACCATGTTGAATTTCAGCTGACAAGACTTTTCATTTTAACTCAATTTGCCCGCCTATCACAAGCTGGTGGCAGGCCAGACCCAAGTCACCCAGCTTTGCCTCAGCAGCTTGCTCTAGTTCTCATTAGTACGCATTTATTCAGTGGAAATTGGAAGACAAATGCTTGAAGGCATGTGAACTAAGTATAGCAAATTAGGTTTAAAGACTGAATATTTATAAGTATATGGAAAGTTTTTTTTTTTTTTTTTTAATTCTAGAGCGAATTGAGAACTGAGTGCTAGCTTTGGTATAAAAGAAATGAAGATAGAAGGGGGAAGATTCTAAGAATAACAATACTATAAGCTTTTTCTTTCCATTTTGGAAATATGTAAAATCTCTCTGACAACACCTTATCAAATAAAAACCTGGCTTCTCTTTCATGGAATGCTTGCACAATGAAGTTTAGCACCTCGTGTGTGAGAAGGGGGAAAAAATGAGGGTCATGTTCATTTGTTGCTTGGTTATCCCTTGGTATGTTTTAAATTGCCTTGTTTGTTCGGCACTAGCACAGAAACAGATGTTGCTCTACCGTGCAGGATAATTTACTGTACCTCCTGGTGTAGCATGGAAGTCCTCCCAGGGCCCAGCTGGTCTGTCAGTGGCACTGGCTGGTGTCTGCTCAACTATGACAACTACAAGTAGAGGCTGCAATTTTTTTATTGTGCAGTTGTCATTCTTCTCAACATATAGCTCTGCCCGCATTTGTGCTGGGGCTGGTGGAAAAGCTGCTGGCTTTTGTGTCTGTATGTTGTACTGCAGAGCCCCGTAAGCTTGACTCTCCATTGCTGATAATAACGCAACTCATTACTTTTGTCGTCTAATGATTATCGGCATGATCGCTCAGAGCGAGAGCCAGCCTCGTCTTGCACACATAACTGGTACTGGAAGGTAAAACAGATTTGTCACTTACGATCTGACTGCTGAGCCACACTTTGAGCTCCATTATTGTGATTAACTTCTGCATAAGATATGCTTGCCCAATTGTCATTTGTGATACTGCGGTGGGCGCAAGCTGCCATGTTCCCTGAGAGCACACTGGCCAATCGGATGTGACCATGTTATTTGGACTGTTAAATGCCTGCCCTGTCACAGCAGCCATCCCACCATTATTTTGCTTTTGTTTTTCTTCTTCCCACACCCCTACTGGACTTGTTGGGTGAACAGCACTGCTACATATGTCAGCTACCATTTCACACCACAAGCTAAAATGATGCTACGCTATTGTTGGTCCAACAGGGCCAGCAGCAGTACATGGGAAGCCGACCCTTGCTTTTCACCATAGAAATGTTGGTTGTTGGTGTCCTGCCAGCTGAAATCCATCGTGTCAGGTGCCTTGTGGCTATCTGCAGTAGAGTCCATGTTCCAAAACCAAAGTTCTTTTCTGGCCTCATCACCAGCAAACCGATTTGACTCTGCCTGATTATAATAACGAAGGCAGTCCAAGAGAATATGCACAGCCTCACTGTACGTCACATTGAATCACCACACTGCCCACACAGAGCTGACCGCAGCCTCATTTCTTTAGACAAATGCATGCTTAAGGAAAAACCTCCTGGGAGAAGGCACCCAAAGCTACTTCATATCCCTATGCAGGCTGTGCCTAGATTTAAATTTTACTGAAATAACATTTATTTTTATTTTTTGCCAGATGCAAGCCCTCACTGATGGCCCTGCCTTTAATAATCTAATAATTGGGTACTTAGTGTGTTAGAGTTTGCTGAACAATAAGAAACTGGTCTCTGTGTGTGTGTGTGTGTGTGTTTGTGTGTGATTTCTAAATTGCAAGTCATAAACACAACCATTTGTTATCATGTAAAGGGGGAAAAACTCCATTTGGAGCTCTTTTCACATTGCTGATTAGAAAGAATCAAGCTTTATATTCTAAGACCCATTCACACTGGTGGAAACATAGTCAGTTTTGATTATGAAGGGAGAGATGCAGACCTAGACAGGAGCTACACGCTGATATGCATGCTATCAGAATGATTTATGCAAATTATGCATATTATTCCCAAAAGAATTCCTCCTCAAACTGCCAGGATAAATTGCCGGAAATTAGCCATAAAATCTGTCGTGCTAGGAGCAAAAGGTGAAGGCCACTGGGAAAGCAAGGACATTCAGCTTCTGGAATCTTCCAGAATATGATGGTGACTGTTATTCTCCCTGGATGCTGTGGAAAATATGGTTTTCTTCTGAATCTTATTAAAGTATTTTTGTTTGAAATTTTTCCAGCAAATGCTGACTCACATTTTATTTACAGCTAGCATAAAAGAAATTAAATGTTAAGCTGTCTCAGAAAGCACTACTACAATTACTTTACTATTAACTGCCTAAGTGGTTATTAAATGGCTAAGCTTGGCTTTAGGTTGGTCAAATAACCCGCCAGCAGTATACTGTAAGTGGAATATGGTTTAAAACTTTCCAAGGGTATGTGCTGTGTATACCCTTAACATGGCATTCCTCTCTTGCAGACCATTCTGACTTACGAAAATTCTAACCAACTTCTTTCTGCCCAAACATAGCACAGCTGCCTCCTACCTGTGAAATGCCCCCAAGCTGTGTTGGGGCCAGGCCACCCCACTCCTGACCTTTGCCATCCAGAGCCACCATTGGCTCCCTCTTGGTGCTCAATGGATGTGAGGATGAAATAATTTCCTTTTCAATCTGGCAATTAGTAATGAGTGTTACTGTCCAAGTGAGAGCACCTTTCAAAGCAGTAATGTTTCAGTAATCTTTTGTCTGTTTGTCTCCCTCAGAAAGCATCATTTTTGAGGTTTTTCGGCTGCACTCATATTCCAGCGTCATTCGTTTTGTTCAAGAGGATTTTACTTTCAGTTCAGAGAATGGAGACTACTGTCTGCGAAAGGGAGACCTGATTGCCATCTTTCCTCCAATGCAACATAGTGACCCTGAAATCTTTGAAGCTCCAGAGGTAAATAAGCATCAAACCAGTCATTGCTTCTTCTTAGTGCAAGCACATTCCTCCTCTTCATGATCTGTCTCTCTTCCCCTTGCCACTTGGTTCCAGAAGAGATTTGAGACAGCTTGATGATTTCTGTTTTTCTTTCTAATAGGATAGTTTGCCTCTTTACTAACACAAAAGTGTTTTTGAAGGATCAATCTTTGAAAGGTTGTGTGATCTATAAATGGCAATACCATTTATAGATTAAATGTTATTTGCCTTAAATTAAATGGATGGATTATTGTGCCTTGGTCACTATTACCTTTGGGCCAAAATTAAGTTCTGCTTGGCAGAGAATTACTGAAAACTATGGAGGGCTAGCTCTTGACAGGTGGCATAGAAAATAAATAATGACAATTGTTTTGCTAAGTATTTTCAAAGTGGAGGCAACTCTCCCAAAGACAAATACCATCATAGTTATAGTTAAGCCCAAATACTTTTTCACTAAAGGTATGTGCCCCTTTTTGATCAATTAGTATGGCATTATGAACTTGAGATTGTAAAGCTGCTACTTACGGGTGAAGCTCTGAGGGTAATTGTGTCATCTCCTTGTATTTTTTTTTTTTTTTCTGAAGCTGGAGTTAATGAATATCAAAGACTGGAATTAATCCACCCGATTCATCCCTTAATACCACTTCAGAGATTCACCACCTGCATGCAAATTGAGTGCAGTCATATTCTTTCTGTGCTTTCCATGAAGTAATTGTTGCTGTAGCAGTTTTATATATACAATGCTTTTTTTCAAAGGGGAACTTCTGAGCTCTTTTTGAGCATTTCATAACTGGGTCACTTTTAAACCCTAGTTTCTAAGTTAAATGTTTTGCAGCAGGCTGAATTACAGTATTGCTACATTTTGGAAATTAGAAAGAAGAAATCAGAGTTCAAATAACAGTAACATAATTTGCATTTATTTCATCAGCAAAGCAAATATCTTAGTGTAGGAATGTATGTATTATTTCCATGTGTTTCCAAAGAGGCATTATATGAATGATGATAACCAATAGGTTGTAGAATATTAGCAAGTGAATGAACACTCTGCAGACAATGAGCTTCATCTCCACATTTGTAAATATCAAAAAAGTAAACTCGGGGCTGGGGTTTTGGCTCAGTGGTAGAGCGCTTGCCTAGCATGTGTGAGGCCCTGGGTTCAATCCTCAGCACCACATAAAAATAAAATAAAGGTATTGTGTCCCCTACAAGTAAAACAAAATATTTTTTAAAAAATTAACTCACAAGTACTTATTTAATAAATAAGGCAAACACATAGTTAACATCTGAAAAATATTTCTAAATATTAAAATAGTTTCATTTCTGTATACAGTTCTTCACTTAACTTCTACTTTTATGTTACATTGGAACTATTCCACTAGTCACTAAGTTTACTACATTAAAATTATCAACAAACACTCAATACCACTGTCTTCATGGCACCATTCTTTGTAGTATTCCCAGTTCCTAATGGTCTTCACCCCCATGATAAAAAAGACCTTAATTTAGAACTTTAGGAAATTAAAAGTCAAAGTTTAAAAATGGAAAGTGTTTTAAGAATTTTTTTTTCTGTGTAATACAGTGGCAATGACCAAATTTTACATAATACACTGACCAGGCTTATCAGTAATCATAAGGGTTTACCCTATACTAAATCAGTGGAAAAACAAAAATGCAATACTTCGAATGCTGATTTAGCATCATTAAAGTAGCTCTAACTTGAGCTGATGCCTGGCTAAACTTAAAATTAGCTAATTTTTGCCATAGTATTGTTTTCTTGAAATTAGTTTTGGAATGCTGATAATTCCTAGCACAGAAAAAAAAAAAAAAAGGATAAAAATGGTTAAGAATCACTTTTATATGATTGTCCAGGTCTTCATTCATTCTATAAACATTTGCTAAGTACCTACCACTGTCAAACATATGAATTTATTCTTTTGGTTCATAACAACTTAAGATGGCAAAAAGAAGATGCTGTTGATCTTCAAATAGCATCCCAAAATACCACACACTGACAGTAAAGAAGAAAATTCTGGAAAATACTATCCTTGGCCATTCCTCACTGAGAACATTGGCCCACAAGCACACATATTCTTCACTACCACCTTTTTGTAGGCTACAAACTTTGAATAAGATGATCAGGTTTTAGATATACAAAACAGACAATAGCTGTTGGGCCAAAAATTCTAGGAAGACTAACTCTGAATACAAGTATAGCTGTTCCTGGAGGACCTAACGGCCTAAGAGCCTGAAGAGAACTTTTTCCAACCCACTGAGGCTTGGTTTCAGAATGTCTGAGCTCCAAAGGCTCTAGAATATGGCATTCCAAAGCAGGTCATGGTCTTCTTTCACACTTTGGGGCTTTTGCACCCACATCTCTTTATGAAATATTCCTCCCTACCTGTCCATCCAACAAACTTTAGGTTACTCCACAAGAATCACCTTAATCAGATCTTCTTTGATGATGTCCCTGATTTCCATGTTATTTCTTAGAATTTGCCATTGTCCACTCTGTAGCATGTGCCCACCGTGTTTTGGTGCATACTGCAGTATTTTGCAGTTACTTCTTTCGATACCTCTGTCAGGACATTATCCATGTAAGCTAAATAATGAAGGGGATGATGGGATACATAAATGCACTGAAGATATACTTCAGTTAAAGCTTTAAATCAGGGTAGTGCACATTTAAGTATGCACTAGGAGTTAGCACATATCAAATAAAGAAGTGACTTGTGCTGGATGCAGTGGTGCACACCTGTAACCCCAGCAACTCAGGAGACTGAGGCACAAGAATTGCACATTCAAGGCCAGCCTCAGCAACTTAGTGAGACCATAAGCAACTTAGTGAGAACCTATCTGGAAATAAAAAAATAAAAAGGTGTGAGGATGTAATTCAGTGGTAAAATGCCCCTGGGTAAAATCCCCAGTACCAAAGAGAGGATTGGAGAAGAAGAACTGACTTGTGCATAAGCATAGTAGTTCTATTGGGAAATGGTAAGAACTATGGTGAGAGGAGACCCCAGAAGGTATCTCATTGGGAACAGTGAATATTTCTGAATGAGCAACAATTCTTGCAAGCCTTTAGATCTAGTTTGGCAACATAATTTTGATCTTCTTATTTTTTTTCCTTTTAAAGAAAATGACTTTGGAAAATTGAAGTCTAAAACAATATGGAATAAACAAAAGATATTTGAGACCTAATTTGGCACATAAGCTACCAACATGTAACTTTTGTCTTAAGAATTATTCTTTTCCTGAATACTGTTTGATTAGCTTACTGTAATGTTAAGCATTCAGAAGATTCTTGCCTGTGTGGGAAAATAAATTGGCAAGGGAAATTTATGAGAGTGAGAGCAAAATGAACACCTCTTTTGACTATTCCTTTTCTCCCCCCACCCCTCTCAGGGTACATGCTATCCAACAAGTCTAGATAATCCATTAATTAGCTAAGAATAAATCGCTTCTTAAGTTTTTCTGAGGGCTTCTCTAAATGTACATCTATTAGTAGCTAGAACTCATGTAACTGGCTATCAAATAATGTGAAATAAATGGTGATGATTTCTTTTCTGTCAGAATGCAATGATATCCAGAAATGGAGCTATAGGAAAGACCAAGTCTGTTGACTCATTTTTCTAAGTCCAGAAATGCTAAAGGATAAAGGCTTGGTGATACTATTTGGCTATACTATTAGGAAAGACACAGCACATATTTAAGACAGCAATACCTTATTAATCACCTCACTGCCTCCTAAAGAAACACAGTGAAATGACAGTGGAATTCCAAAGTCTCTGGAGTATGTCCTCAAAAGACTCTGAAGTTGGAAGGACATGTTGAACCTAATGCAATTCTACTCTATGTACTCCTCAGAGTTGTAGGCATAAAAAAATGATGAATGGATTTGAAAGTCCTTGAGAAAATTCTAAATCACCATAGGAATTATGGTATCCACCTTATTTTTTATTAATATTACTGTTCTTAGAGTAGACCAGTTATGACAGATGAGGAAATAATCTAAATAAAGTTTGTCTGTATTTCAAGCAGGAATAAAAATCGTGTCATCAATAGACTTCAAGAAAGCAAACATACTGAGCATCTACTATCTCAAAAGCACTGTGATAGGCATAGTGGGTGACACTCTTGGCCCTTGCCTAAGAGTCCACAGTATAGGAGCTTAACCTGATCACAAGACTATGTTCTCATAGCCAGACCCTCTGTGTGAAGAATGCTTCTGCCATACCAGTAAATTGGCACTTCATACCTACAAGATTGAAACCAGTAGTATCCTTATGTATCAGAGTTTTAAAAGGCTCTGATTTGTAATGTTTGTCCATTTTCATGGTGTAAATACTACCATCCATGGTAGATTGCATGTTACCAACTTGAAGACCCCATACACAGAGTTGGGAAAGGTGTACACAAGCTATCACAAGCTGACAGCAGCTGAATGCATATCATGCCTGACTGAACCCAAGTCATGGAGATAAAAAGGAACTTCCATACTTTGTCATCCTTCCACTCAGGAGGACTGTAGCCGAGGGCAGCAGTGCAATGGCCCATTAGTCACCCATTCAAAACACTGACCAATTGTGTTTATTACTAGGAAGTCATATCTTTTGTCTAATTTCAATTGCTATACCCAACTTATAAATTGAATATAAGACATGATCATACCATGTGTCACCTACCTCAGCAGGACCATCTTTTATATCTTTGTAGCTTCAATACATCTTATACAGGAAGTGCTAAAAAAAAAAGAGAAAATAAAAATATGTTGAGCTGAACTAAACATGAATTAGGATGTTATGCAATCTTCCACTGTCATGTATACCAAAAATTCTCCTCTATTCAGAATATTGTATCTTCTATCTGATCTTGATTTCAAGTGTTTTAATATTATGCCATTTCTACTACTTGGAAATACTGAATATTTATGTGCCTCTCAATCTCTACAAGATGATTTTCTTAATATCCAAATTTTTTCAAAAGCTTGAATATTGGTTTTAAAATGTAACTTTACTCTCATGTGTTTATTCATTAATTTAACAAATGAATGTGGAACCTCTACTATGGGAAATAGCATTAGGTTAGAGACTTTGAAAACACAGAGATACATAAGACAATGTGCCAGCTCTACTCCCTTGGGGTTCTTGACCCTGCCATCTTCTGTGGGTTAGCTTCAGCTTGCTTAGTGACAGGAGAGCGATGGCAATTGCAGACCCCATGTTCACTTATCACCAGGTCCAGAGGAAGAAGGATAACAAACCATTTCTTTTTTGGTTTTCTTTCTTTACAAAAGAATTCTCCTAGACGTCCCTGCAGACTTTTCTCTCATAGCACATATCAGATTGTTTCACACGCCCTGTCCCAAACCAGTCAGAGGCCAGAGCAATGCAATTTCCAAGATTAGTGCCTACAAAAATCTCATGCAGAAGAATGATGTTGGGAACTCAGTTAAAGGGGCAATGGGGAATTTCAGTGTCTTATACTTTTTTTTTATTTCTCTATTCTTATCCTTTTAACTAACCCTCTTTATTTGTGAAGAATTGAGCTTACTATGATCAGTGCATAGGATTTAAGTCAGCTTGATGAATCCAAGTTTAAGTGGATCCAAATGAATGGATACATCTTATGCTTCCTGACCCAATGTTTTCTGTCACAGTGACCCCACAATCTCAGGGGTGAGATTATAATATCCTTTCTTTTGGGGGCTAAACCCAAACTGTATCCCTAACAAAGGCTATAAGTCCTTCCTAAAATTAATTTCTATTCAGGTTCACCATGTGTAAGCAATGAAACAAACTGAAAATAAATTGTAAAGTATTTATGCCCATGTGATGATGATCACAGAGTAAAATACCGTGGTCATTTACATTTTAGTGTCACAGAATAAACAACAAAATAGAAATTTCTAATTTGTTTATTATGAGGAATGAAACAGAAGGTAACAGAAAATGAGAGGAGTGGCATTAATGATTGACTGCAGGTTAGAGGAAACTGATTATAAATGCTCATCAAAAGTCATGAGCACTGTGGCCTCTCAGAAGGCAACACTGATTTTCACAAAGAACCACCTGAAAAACCATAATGGTTTCTGGTTTATTTATGATATCAGGACACTGTCTAGTCATAACCTATGCTAAGTTTTCCTTTTGCATTAACACAGACACTATAGTTAGTTTCAAACACATCATTTCATAACAAAGTTCACTTCCCCAGGGGAGCTCTGGGGAAGAGTTCTAGTCTCCTTAAACTGATCAGAAGGAACAGGACTAGTCCAGGCAATCATGCCTGGTCCCCAGGAGTAGAATTATTTCACCAGGAGAGTTTATTACATACAGTACTGTCTCCAGTAATGCTGTGTGTCAACAGGGGCTATTCTTGTTTCTTCCTACAGGGATGAATAGATATTTCATTTTAGCCCTGACCAGATCCTAATTGGACACATTCCAGAACTGGCATGTCAGAAAATAAAGAAATGATTAATATCCTGATGAATTTTGTCATTATCACTACATATGCAAATTGAAGGAGAATAGAAACTATCCAAAGTTTTTCTAGCTCAAATAAGTATTTCTAGGTCGATGAAGGTAAACCCAGTTAAAGGAGATGATTCACTGATGTTAACCACACTGGCACTGGGTGAGAAAATAGGATCATCTGTGATGTACTCAGAATTCATCCACACGTTATGGGTTTTCACCATAACCTAAAATGCCTTTTATTTGACCTACTTCTTTGCATTTGACTTCATGCCATTTATATCAAAATTGTGTGTAAACAGGTCTAACATGAATGAGCACCAACTACAGGAACTACATGGTCATTTTCATGCAAGCCACAAGCTTTAATTTAATCAATGGTTTAATTCACCATGGACTGAAATAAGGTCATTCAGTCCTCTCTAAGCAACTCAAGTGGGGATTAAACCAGAACCCTTTGGTAACACAGCAAAATTAAAATGGTAAGCCCAAACAGTCTAGATTAACCAGTCTCATAATTTTCTGTAATGAATAATGTATTTATTAAATATACCAGAACCATCTACTACCCCAGAGTTAGCCCAAAGAGATTTCACTGAAATAGAAATTTCACAGGAGAAATTCACTTAAACATCAAAAAACAAGCAAAATTGATTTTTGTGGCATAGTTCTCTCTAGCCTTTATCTGAATTGTATTATTTTAAACTTATTTAATTGAAACATAAACACTGGATCCAAAGCTCATAGTTCTCACTCATCAGTAGCAGATTGAGAAAATTAAAAAAAAAAAAAAAGTAAATTAGGAATCCACAGTAGGTAGCTTCTGTGGCTACTAAGATTCCTTATTCCATGGTAACAATGACAGCACTACAGCTATACCCTACCCAAAATTGGTATATCAAGGGCCAATATGTCAAGACCCACCTTAGAGAACAAAAATAAAGATATAGCTTCTACACTTACAAAGCTCAGTACGGGTGCTATGATTTCAATATGGTTTGTCCCCCTCCAAAAGTCATATTGAAGTCTGCCATTTTGACAGTGAGGATCTTAAGAGGTGTCCTTAAGAGGGATTAAGGCCTTTCTTGGAACTGACTGGATAGCTACCACAAGAGTGGGTTATTATAAAGTGAGCCTGCCTTTTACAAACTTTCCCGCTTGCCTTTCTACTTTCCACCGTGAGGTGAAGCAGCACAAGACCCTCATCAGCACCATGCTCTTGAACTTCTCAGCCTCCAGAATCATGGACCAAAAATAAACCTCTTTTCTTTATAAATTATTCATTCTCAGATATTCTGTACTTGTAACAGAAAACTGACTAAGCCATTAGGAGAGAAATATGAATGGGGAAGAGAAATCATATAGGTGTTTGGACTTCACTTGACTATGGGGAAGTAATTTTCTAGGAACATTTAAGTTTTTCGTTTTTTTGAAGTTCGTGAATGATTTGCACATAGTCAAGTTTTACATTCTGGTGGTTGCTGATTAAAATAACCTTTTAAGAGAGACAGGAAAAGTTAGTAATTTTATAGACCTGAAATCAAACTATTTCATGTAAAATTTTAATTTTGACATTGTCTGTTGTTCTTTATAGGAGTTTAGATTTGATCGTTTTATTGAAGATGGCAAGAAGAAAACCATCTTTTCCAAAGGAGGCAAAAACCAGAAGTTTTCAGTTATGCCATTTGGACTTGGAATCACAAAATGTCCAGGTCGATATGTGGCAGTTGTTGAAATGAAACTATTGTTGCTTATATTTGTAACTTATTTTGATTTAGAGATAATAGACAAAAAGCCTGTTGGATTAGACTACAACCGCTTATGGATTGGTATTCAGCATCCAGAATCTGATGTTTTATTTAGGTACAAGGCAAAATCTTAGAGAAGCTAAAAGGCAGGAAAAGAAATCTACCTAAATGAACATAAATGTCCTAAGCTTATCTGTTGGTTTTTAATTTCTGCAAATGCAATTGCTATGTTTACTTAAGAAGCACCAATTTATATTTGATCTTAGAACAGTCCAGTTTGTATTTGATTACAAAGTCTATCATAAAATAAAACAGAATGATATCATAAAATGTACATCAAAATCAACTTTGTGTTAAGTTCAAAATAGCTTGGTTTTAGTTTTTACTTATTGTGATTCTCACCTGTTACAGTGGTTTTACTTTTACAGCAATCAATTCGGCAGTGTGGGATTTGTTTTTTAAAGTCACTTAAATTCTTTGCTAATATGTAAGAGTACATTTTATGTTCCACTGGAAAATTGTACTGGAAATGTACACAGTCTAACAAATTCCAAATTCTCAGAGAACAAGGAAATTAAATTTCCATGAGCTACACTGGATGAAAATGTTCCCTTCAAGTGTAATATCAATAATATCTATATTGCCAGGGTACGTTTGCATTAAATGAGTTTTGCAGTAGATTAAATGCTTCAACTTCACTTCAATATTTAATCATCCATAAATGCTCTTTATTACTTTGTATACTATTGCTCAATAGAACAAAATTTCTTGTTATGTAAGACCTCTTATGTTCAAGTTAGATACTGATAAGATTAAATGCATAGGAAAACACAAAACCTATTATATATTCAGCAATTGCCCTAGACATTAGTATTAGGTTTATTATAGGAGCAAATGTTGAAATCATTACAGCATTGATTGTAGCATCTGGCCTTAGTATAAACTCTGGGGGTTATGCCAACATTGCATTGAACTTTTCTTAAATGCTTCCATTTATATAAATGGAGAAACTAAATACTAGTATTTGTTCTTGACATCTTGCCTTTTTTCATTTACAAAATTTTGAATTATAAAATTATATAATGCAATATAATTTCATGACACAACGCAACATTATGTCATCTGATCCAAAGATTTGTAATATTAGATTATCAAGTTGTTGACATTTGACATAAAGAGTGATACACTATATAAACAGTCAATGCAGGTAATTAAGCTCAGTTAATTCATGCTACATTAATTCTAATAGTTCAAAAATTTGCTATTTTTAAACAAGAAATTAATTTTCAAATAACAAAATGCTTATTATACTTAGTAAGTAAACAAGATTGTCTAACATCTGTTTTCTCATTAGTAATGTGCTGTGAATGTTTCTTTACTGAAAGTCTGATGACATGAAGTTTGGTTTTGCTTGGTTGAGGATGTCTTTATTTTCACCCTCATTCTTTTTCCTTTTTTCTTTGAAAATGACCATTTATAATTGTATAAGTTTATGGGATACAAAATGCCATTATGACTTTTGAATACAATGTAGAAGATTAAATCAAGCCAGATAAAATATCCATCACCTCAGACACTCAACATTTTTTATGCTAAGAATGTTTGTATTGTATTCTCTTAGCAATTTTGAAACATATGATATTCTCTTATAATTATATTCACCATACTGTGCAATAGATCTCAAAAAGAAAAAAAATATTCCCCTTAGCTGAAATTTTGTAGCCTTTAACCATTGTCTCCCCATTCTCCCCACTCCCAGCCTCTGAAGCTATGGTTCTACTCTCTGCTTCTGTGAGTTTTATTATTTTAGATTCTATATATAAATGAGAACATGTGGTATTTGTCTTTCTGTGCCTGGCTTTATTTCACTTAGCATAATGTTCTCCACTTCCATCCTTGTTGTCAGAAATGACACGATTTCATTCTTTTTTTAAGGCTGAGTAGTATTTTATCAGGTACATATACCTCATTGTATATGATAAAATACTATGTATGATCTTCATCTGTTCATCTTTTGATGGACATTAGGATGATTCCCTGTCTTGGCCATTGTCAGTAATGCTGCAGTGAATATGGGAGTGCAGACATCTCTTCAACAAACTGATATCAGGTCTGCAGGGTAAACAGCCAGAAGTAGGATTGCTGGATGCCCTCATTCTTGAAAAGATGTTGGTGTTGCTGGATGCACAAGTCTAAGATGATAATAATTTCCTTGTAGAACTCTGAAGATATTGCATGTTCCTGAGGCTTCTGTTCTTATTATTGAGGGGTTAACTCTTACTCAGTTGCTCAATAGGTAGCCTGCTGCTTAACTATGACCACTTTAACTTGTTCTGTTTGCTTTTGATGTTCTTAGTCTCTTTCTGTTTATCACGTCTGCATGTCACATGCTGCTTCTTGAGTCTGAGAAGGAGATATTTCAAGTATGAAGAATTATTCAGCCATCCTCTCTTGATCACCTCCCTTAGATGCTGTATTACTTAGATGTAGTATACATCTTCTCACTGTATACTCCAGGTTGTGTTGCCTTTTCTACCCATATGTTTTACCTCTCACATTTGAGATAATTTCTTTAGATTTCTGGTTTCTTTTCTGTATAGTACATCTAATGTACTCTTTAACCCGTGTATTGAGTTTGTTTTTTCCTTTATATTTAAACCTCAGGTTTATAAGGGTTGGTCAATTATACTTCTTATACTCTTCAGTTCATGATATACAATTATTGTTGTTCTAAGCAACACCCTTCTGGCCTTATTTATTCCATTTTATCCCTAATTCCTAACATCATACCCCTCCCCATCTCAGGCAACCATTCTGAAATATTTAACACATACCTTTTTATGTGTATACTTCTATATTTCTAACTATCTTGAGTGCATATTTTTAACTTACATAAGTATATTCTCTATAAATCATGTCCTCAATTTTTGTATAAAGGCTTGTGATTTTAAAGATATATTTGTATTGACTTACATATATATATACACTATTGCTTTTAAGTGCAGCATAATATTCTATAATGTGCATTCAGCATACTTTGTTTTGTTTTTTTTGTTTTGTTTTGATACTGGGGATTGAACCCAGATATTTGTCTTACCACTGAGCCACAACTCCCAAGTTGAAGTGATCTTGAACTCACAATCCTCCTGCCTCAGCCTCCAGAGTTGCTGGTATTATATACCACACCCCAATTGCACTCACCATGTTTTAATGATGTGTTCATTCAGTGATGGGTCCTGTGTTCAGTAAGACAACTAATGTGGGAGAGATGCCCAAGCAGAACTTAAAAACTCTCTCACCCCATCCTCCTACTACTCCTGTGCCCAGAAACCCTCAGCTCTGGACCGCTACAAACCCTATCTCCAACTCACCCACCTCACACACACATGTAATCTGTGAGTCTTCACTCTCCCTAAGACATTGCAAATTTATTTGTTCTGTCCTTAGATCTGTCGGTCTCTTTTCCATCTGTGGGGTCTCCACCATTGATTTTTGAGTCAGAATGTCAACCTCCAGTTGTCAGCCTTCAAGTTCTCCATTTCATTGCATTTACTAAATTTAATAGTTACAATTTTTCAGCTTTATAATCCTCTTTTGTTCTTCATTTCTGCCTGGTCATATTTTATGATATCTTGTTCCTTCACATACTCAATGCTCTTTCATTTCTTTAACTGTATTAAGCAAACATACTTTGTATTCTGTATCCAATATTGCCAGTTCATTGGTGTTTTGTGAGTTTGATTTTGTAGTTTATTTTTCTTTAACTTACTTGGGATGGCTTGATTACCAAGCCTATGTTCCTTGGAATTTTATCTCTAGATTTATTTTAAGACCCAGGTTTTTAAAGTGTATTCCTCCAGAGAGAATATGTTATTGTTTTTGTCTGACTTCTGATGTTCAAATTCAGATCACTCCAAATTTTCAGCTTGAAAATTTGGGTAGGGCAGGGGCACTACATAGGTGTTGTGAATTCTAACCCTAAGTCAGGGAGAATATAATTCCATGATTAGGAATAGACAGGAAAGACATTTGCTTATTTGTTTTGCCCAGACACAAGACTGAGATAAGCAAATATACCCGCATTCTTGCTCTGCAGAGCAATGTATCTTTCCTGTTTACCTACTAAGCCTATTGGCTCTGCAGGATCTTGAATTTCACATACATACACACACACACTTGAACCTAGCTCCAGCCCTGGGCTTTATCTCCTACCTGCCTCAAAACATACTTCATTCACTTTGTACTATTGTACTAGGACATCTAGTCCACTGTATTTCTTGAAGTGGAAACCTTCATATTCTTTTTTATTCCTGAAGCTTTCATATTCTTAAACTCAACTTAGTAGTATACGTTCATGATGTCGTAGTAGAGGGAATACAAGAAATTATTGCATTCTAATTTCTACTTAATATATAATTAGACATGTACACAGGCATTTAGAATAGAAAGTAAGAATCAGATGGCAAAGAAAAGATTATATGAAAGGAATGGACAGTAGAACCAAAACAAAACAAGAAAGTCATATGATAGATTTAAATCCAGTTATTAGAATGTGTATGAATAGGAGAAAAATGTCATGAAGAAATAAGCAAAAAGACATGAATTCTAATTGTGACATAATTGGTTTGTTATCATCAACAAGTTACTGTGCTTCTCATTGCTTCACTCTTCTCATTTGCAAAATAAAAATAATAAGAACTTTTGACATCTTGGGTTAATTATAATAGTCACATGAGTGAATTTATTTTGAAAAATGTAATGCAATATACAATTACAAAGTTTAACAGAGACACTTAAACAATTTTGTGCCTTTTAAAAATTATTATGTATTTTGTTAAAGGGAATAATTTTATAGCCACTAATTAATTCATTATTCATTTTTTCAACCAAGCATTGAGCATTTCTTCTATCCTAGATATGATACTATGCATTAAATTATTCAATTGATTTTTTGATGGTGTGACCAAAATAACCAAAACCAAATGGCCATTGAGGCTTCAAAATTTTTTGAAACTGTTTTATATATTGTAAAAATCCATCTTTTTATTTTTACAGCTTCACCTAAGTTTTAAAGTAAAGGAAATGAATAATAATCAAGCTATCATTTCATATCAATGACCAATAATAATGAGGCAGTCATGTGGTGAGGATTTTTTCTTAAAGTCATTTATCACTAAATCAGGATTGCTGACAAGGAAACTATGTAAACTTTTATCTGCCTTGTTTTGTTTTTCCTGGCATATTTCATCCTATCACATTTATTTTACCATTAAGTTTTGAGTCACATGTCTAAGGCAAAGACACTTCCATGCTCAAAATTTACATGGTTATTTGTTCTTATTTTATTAAAAAAATGATTTTGGTAACATTTGCTTTAAGCATCTTCTAATTTAACAATGGAGTCTTAAAATTCATCAGAGACCAAAGCACAGAGTTTACCAAGGTTTTGATCTCAGTATGAAAGAATGGCAATAATTATTTAAATAAGAATTTCATGTCCTTAAAATGTGTACTTTTAAAAAATTATAAATTTGCCAATGCTGCAAACTATTTTCACTTGAATTTCATTATTAGGTATTCATATTCACATACTCAATTAAGAAAAAAGCATGCCAAGATTACATTCCCTATAGCATTATTTTAAATTAAAATGAGCAGTCTCATAAAACTGTAGTATTTATCTAAAGCAATTATTACTTACTCTACTACATAGTGTTAATCTAAATCATTGATCATTGAAGTTTGAACATTTTAACTTAAACGTTTAATTTGTTTATATTACTTTCTAGGGTATGTTAAATTTAATTGGTGAAAAACTCAGTTCAGCAGTCTTAAATAGGTGATAATTTGCCCATGGTTATGTTTTAAAATGGTTTTTAGAAAAGTGCTGTGAATTACAAAAAGCAATAGTCCTGATATATTTGTTTACTATGATCTTTTGATTTTTAAATGGCATATGTGCGGACCACAGGGAAACAAATGTTAAGAAATACAAATATTTTGCAAATGTAAAATTTAATATTCTTTTATTTACAATAGAAATTCAATAAATCAACTTTTGAATCACAGATTAATGATTATGTCTCCTTATTTCCCTACTAGGAATAAGTTGGGGGATAGAAGATTTTATTAGAAATAGCAAATTATTTGGAAAATGATTTTGCTGTATGAATACCTGCAGACTCTTCTCCCTCCCTCTTGTATTCATATATTCTTTTCTATTCTGTCTTTAAAATACATTAATTGTTATAGTCAGAATATTTTTCAGTATATTTTAACTTTGTTGTTGACATGTGAAGTAAAAACAGACCCAAGAAATATTACTAAGTTTAGTAATATTTATTATAAACAGGCTGAACTACCATTCTTAATACTATTATTCTATGGAGAAACAGACATACAAGAACAACAGGAAATGGGAACTCTCATTAGATGTGATTTTTTTCTTCTGCAATTTTATTCACTTTACCACAGATAATGAATAAAGCTGAGTAATATTTGGACAGTATTCAATTTATTCATAAAACTGAAATGCAAATCATAAAGTGTGTAATACAGAATGTGGTTGATGAAAACATGAATGTAAAATAAGGAAATGTGGCTCTTTTAGGAACTGTACCTACAGTATTTCCCTGGGACACTTGACTTTTCTAAGGAACATTCATGTCACTAACATTTTACGTGAACTCAATTCACACAGTGAGAGGTCTATTAGATGGTGCTCCTGTTAGCAGGTAACAGTAGCTAATATCTGCTGGAAGATGCTCCTATTCATTTGAAGTGGTCGCTTCAATATTATTTATTTATCAACAAAGGTAAATTGCTCATTAAGTGAGCAATCTTGAAATAATTTACTTTCAATTTTACTTAACAAAAGAGTGAGTATTAAAAATTTGAAGAACTTTCTGGAATTAACCATAATCATGTGAGTAATAACGTGCATTTGTTTTTACTCAGGATAGAGCTAGGTGCAAAATACCGATGGTTATGCTGGATTTTTAAAAGAGAATTTGATAGTTTATTATTAATTATTTGAAGTATAGTTTATGTTCTCAATTCCTAAATGTATTGATTTTTATAAGGAGAGACATGACATTTTGCAGACTACACAGAAAATACATATTTAGAGATAAAATCATGAAGCATTTTATATCCCTTACAGCAATTTGTGCTTATAGGAGAAACTAGAGAAATGGAAATAACATGTAAAGGTATTATTATCTAGTGACTCATTATTGAGTCAAATTTAAACATTTGTAAATAGAATGCATGTACTAGTTGTAGATTTTCATTTGTTATAAGGGAACACTTACTCCAAATAACTTTTATTTCTAAGAGCTAGCCATTGCAATTAACATAAAATGTATGTCATTATTACTTGATAGATAATGCAAACATTTTACTAAATGCTTTTGTCTTTTATTGTTAACTTTTTAAATGAAATGTGCTTCAATCCCACAATTCTAAGATCTAACCAGTATAAAGCTTTATAATTGTCTTGTCTTATACTTTAAATGGAATAATTTTTAAAGTATTTGAAATCACTTGACTTTTTCATGAAGCTAATAGTATACATGTAGTAGTACTTCCTCCATGTTGTAAAATTAAATGTTCATTTTTAAAAAAACCTTTTTCAAAAACTAATTTAGATTTACAGAAAAGTTATAAAAACTTCTTATTGTTAGAGAAGATGGAATAATATTGGCAAAAAGTTAAACTAGGGAAAGGTCCCAGGACTTAACCAGTTGAAGATCTTCATTAATTTTTCACCTTCAAGGACAACTGACCACAACTATGCTGTAGGGCAACAAATAACAACTGAGTAACAGAGATAAAGTGAGTATATGTGCCACTCACATCCTCCATAGTTCAAATAATTAGTTTTGCTTTCATAAAAATAATGCTCTAAGTTGTTCAAAGAACTTAATTTGTTAAGTAAGTATAGATTTTTTAAAAAAATTTTCCCATTTGATAAGCCTACGCTTGAAACATGTGTATGCTTGATACTTCTCCAAAAGAAATTTAAAGTTATATAGACCTAAGTATTAACTGGCCGCACTATCCTGACTCAACAGGATTTAATAAATATATATATTTTCCTCTTCCACAACTCTGTGTGTTTGTTTCCATCGAAGTCTCAAATGAAGGGCACAGGCTCAGCCTAGCATTTGAATTTTGACCATAATTTTGCTGAGAAACTGTATGTGGCAAATGTAGCTGCACTTACTTGAACAGGCAATGCATGATTTAAAATGTTTTAACTAGTTAGGTACATAATCAGAGTATCAATGTGCTGAGAATACTATTTATCTTCTCTTTTTAAAGAGTAGATGAGGATATTTAATGGAAAAATTCTTGCTTGAAATTCTTTAGTAATTGCCAAAGCAGAATAAATGTACAAAATGAGGTTAGGCCATGAAACATTTTTATGTTTAAATCTAAATTCTCATCTCTAAACACCTCTATTAATAGCAGATTTGAGTTGTGACCATCCTTCTAATAAAAAATGAAATCTCTAAGATTGAGAAACACTTGTAAATAATGGATCCTTTAAATATCCCTGAACTTTATTCTAAAACTTATAAGGAGAAATAATAATTGCTTTATATAACCACTGATACCATTTTAGTATTTGATGAAGATGTTAATTTATGGTTGGTTAGCAGTTTATGGCTGTCATTAGTTTTTCAGTTTGGTCCACATTAGAAATCTATTTTTCTTTTTTATTTTAATCTGAGACAATTATATAAAGATATGGTTATGTTTTATCTGAAATGTATCATTCTACTATAGCATTTCAAATTATTCACAGATCATAGTTCTTATATGTGCATATATGAATTTAAAAATACAGCAATAAAATGCTTGAAACAGATCATAAATTTGCTTCATATTTTATTGCATCTCTGAATCAGGTTGAGAAGACAAGGGCAACTATGGTCTTTAGGAAAGAATTAACTCTTTCTCAAGCCGAGAAGGAGAATGATATCACATTGTGCATAATTAAAACCAACTCCTCATCAAAGCATCCTGGTGACTTGTAAGATAGGCTTGTCCATCATCTATGTAGCAGAGGGGGAGGGGTAACTGTAAAATTTCTCTTTCTTTTTGCAGTCTAACCTTTCCAACCCAGTCATTTTTCTTCCTAAGTTCTCTAATCTGTTTCTGTATTGCCTGAATTAGGGAACACTGAAGAAGGGAAGCAAAGAAAAGTCATTCTTTCTCTCTCTCTCAGACACACACACACACACACACACACACACACACATTCAAAGGTAACTGATTATTTTGCAACAACACAGAAAAGTCTTCTGGATCATATTAAGGAGAGTAATTTAGAAAGAGTGACAAAATTTAACCTAAATCAAACTACAGGGAAGGCGAGCAAAGAGTTTTTCCTGCTTTGTGGGGAACAAAGAGTTGTTTGGGCTTTTAACCTTGGGCACTTTAGCAGAATTCCCGGGTTGGAAGTGGCAGCCCTGCTCCTTAGAAAAGTGACAGGTATGCTTGAACCCACCTGCTGCCGGATTCAGAGGACAGCTTGATCCTCATAATACCACTGGAAAAGAGTTCGAGGCAGAGCCCCTCAAATTAGCGTTTTGTCCAAGGAACTCCGAGGGTGGACAGCAATTGCGCCAGCAGGAGGTGGCCCGAAATCCCAGTCTAAGGGAAGCCGGCGAAGAAGGGGTGTTCTGCGGCTGCAGATATAGTCTATCCAAAGTCGCAGAGCGAAAAGAGTGCGGTGGTCATGCATGATGTGGGCATCTTTCGGTTTATCTGCTACTCGGGGCTTGGCGGGCCCACTTGAAGGCCGCTCCTTCTCTCCTTACAGCCCAGCCAGGTGCCCAGCACAAACTTGCTCAGACACTGGGACCCAAAAGGCTCCTGGTTATTCCGCACAACCTACAGAACCGTATTCTAGCAAACACTAAGAGACTAGAAGAGCCAGAGATATGGATCGGCGAAAAAGACTCTCACCCTGAAAGTTGTTTCTACTCTTCAACTGAAGATGTGTCTCCTGATTTTCCCTCCTACTGTGCTTAACGTTTGATTTAAAAGGCTGCGTTTAAATCAACCTGCAGCTCATTTGGCTTGGCAAATCCAAGGACTTTCGAGATAAAATGCCAACGCAGAGCGCACAGGAGGCAGCTGGATAATTTTATCCATTTTAACAACAAAAAGTTTATTGATGTAAAGTTTCTTGGCACGTGGATAATTTAGTGTGACCTGCATTTTAATTAAAAGAAAACTTATTTGTTTCTGATGTTTAGGTTTTACAGTTAAATTTTGTGTACAGGCATTTTTGTGTAGTTTACTCCTCGCCCCCGCCCCCCCCCCACTTCCCCAGCTGAATCATATTTTCATTAAATGTTTGACTAGGAAGCCTCGCCTGGCCAGGATTCATTACCTCCCATGATCCAGGAGCACACTTTCGGATTTCCACTCTCTCCCTCGCTCCGCCGGGCAGAGCCGCCACAATGTGCTGCGAGCCGGGAAGTGAACTCCCATCATTATCTTTCAAAGTCTGGGAAGTGTATTATCCTTTTTCCTAGTGGTAATTAGTTACCATAGCATCTAATACGTAAATGTGCCCAGAGCACACCATTAACAGTTAAACGGAGGATTCAATTTAACACATGATTATATCTTTCATAAGTCATTACATTGGAAAAGTCAATGCCACTTCCTGGAGCAGTCGCAGGGTCGGGGTCGCATAGAAAGGTTCGGTTCTGGGGTCGGTGACCAAGAGTGAATGGAAAAAGGGACTCCTTGAGACTCGGTCTTCCCTAGTGGACTGTCGGCTGTGAGGATGGGTAGTGGGACGACTGGATGAAAAAGAATTCCGGTATAAAACAGGGTCTTGAAGGGGTTGCCCAGTAGCAGTTCAGAGCGCACTTCTAAGCGCGCACACGGGCGCGCGCACACACATGCACCATGGAAGAGTGGAGGAGGGGGAACTAGAAAGCTTTTTGAAGGTGATCATTTGTTGGTCCTGTGTAAATGAAAAGCTGCAGCTTCTGTCTGTGACCAGTGTGAAACTGCCTAGAGGATCTAAGTGGGTCTAAAAAGCCAAGGGAAACAAAGTTTTCCCTGGGCTTTATCTGCCCACTCTTAGCTCCCTAAGGTACGCGAGCTGAGGGATTGGCCCGCCAAGGTGAGCCTGGTAAAAGCGTCCCCAGGCACGGTGGGTGCCAGAGCAACCTCCCCTGCGAACATGCCACGGCCTTGGCCTACCTGCCTGCTCTGGCCCAAGGGCACTTCGGCAAGAACGTACTGAACCCCATGGTGTTCAGTCGCCCAGTCCTGACGCGGTTGCCCATGCTGTGCAAACATCTGGGGCCCAGCCCAGAGATGTGTGGGTCAAACTCTCCAGACTAAGCAGAAATTCAGGGCTCAAACCTCAGAAGGAATACGGCCTCAGGTGTTTTGTTGGGAAGGGGAAAGTGTTGTCTCTCCAACCACCGGTTTTCTCCAAAAGCTTCTGCTTAAACTTTGGAAAGGTTGGGTTTAGGGCAGGGAAATCTAATTTACTTAGAAGACCCTTCTGTTTCTTTCAGATGTCCCACACTTTTTCTACAACCACATGCTGAAACTCTTGGGTATAGAAAGAAGGTTGATTTGTCTGAAATTATTAAAATGAAAATAAATATCATTCATTTTGGTATATTTAACAGTTATACCTATTCATCTAACATTTCAACTTATTCTCAACTTACCTCTCTTGCTCCCACACCCATCCATTTGAAGTCTCTTCAGGACTAAGCCTGGAGGCTGGGTGATTGATTAAAGGCTAAGTATTTCTTTTTTTCCTTTCTGAATTTCAAGATTTGTTATTCTGCCCAACTTCTAATAATAGTCGAACAGTACAGAGGTTGTAAAGGAAGTATTTCAAGGAGGCCTTTTAATAATGAGAAATATTAAGCAGTAAATCTTGCAGCAAATGTGTCCCCTACAATGTTAATATGCAAAAGGGAAAAAAAAATCCGACTGGTGGTGGCTGTGGTTAATTCCTAATCAGAATGATGGACAGCAGGGCCAGAACAATACAAACTAATGGCTGTGTTGCTGATCACTTTACCCCTTGATTAAAGACACCCAATTATGGCGCAGAACAGTGTCGTAATTATGTTTCTTAATCACATCCAGGAGGTTTAATTGCCTTAACGATGTGTTTCATTAAATGAATTTAGGTATTATAGTCGACAGTTTTCATACACAGTTGTTTTCAAATTAACATAATATTAGACATCGTCATGGAAATTGTTTTAATAATCATAATTAGATGCACCCAGGCTTTGTCTGGTAAATGCTAAGAGACGGTTCTTCTCCTGCCTGGGGGCTGCCCTGGTCTCTTCCTTCTCTCTACCCCCACTCCCAGACTGGGAGGGCTCCAGCTTCAAGGCCCTTTGCTGTTATGTTTTCTGAAAAGTTACAGGTTCTGATTAATCTTCTTTGATGGCAAGTGGAGCAGAAAATATCCTCCCTCACCCCCCACTAAGTTTGATGGCATTTAGGGATATCTTTATGAGCGGAGGCTATACAGACAAAAAATGCATTTAGCATACTGGGTACAGACGAAACACTATGACTTCCTAACACCAATAACCACCACCATCTCTATAACCTCCACTACAATACAATCACACCTTCAACATTTGAGCGCAATATAGAGGTCCAAATACAAGATTATCCTTCATCCTTTAGTAGAGTCCATATCCAACCCAATACAAATACATAAAAAAAAATCTCATTAACAAGCAACACCTACAGTAAGCTCTGGAAATCTCTATGGGCATTGTTGACACTTATGTAATTCAACCCAGTCAATTGATTCTTTTGTTATACACAAAAAAGTTGAAAACCACATTAAGAATCAGTGTTCAGAAAATCTAAATCCATCTCTTTTTCCTTGGCTTTCAAGTATTTGGAAGTAGAAATTTTGATTAAAAACTCTGTAAGAAACTTTACCCACTTTGGTGGGCTCTGGCATGGTTATCAATGTCATTCAAGTGGAAAAGAATTGCAGGGAAAGCATGGCCTTCTAAGTTCATTCCAGCAGCCAGGAACTCTGGACCTCTTCTGGGTCCCACCACTGACCCCATTCACCTCTCTTTGCATGACCAGGCCCTAGCAACTGTCCTTTTAACAAGTAAACAAGTAAACTAGGGCTACTCTAATTGTGCATTCCTGCCAAAATTCTAGTTCCACCTTCTCTGAAACTCCTTTCTGTTTTGTTACCTTTCAAGCAAAAAGTAACACAGAAGAGAGGTGTTGCTCCTTCCACAAAGCACAGCATAATAAAATGTTTGATCAAAATATTTTAATAAAGATTCTTTCCGACATACATACACATACAAATGGTCATACATAGCTGTCATAGTCTGATTGACCTATTTAATATATATCATTCTTTACACATCCAAACCCACCAACAGATCCATCACAGCTCCCAACTCACCATCCAACCTGACAAAGTGAATTTGTATTATCTTAAAGGAGTGGAAAATAACAGGACTCCATTAAGGAAAAAAAAAAAAAAAAAGATTTTCTTGATTTTCATAGGACAGAAACGCAGGCAAACAGCCATGCAAACTAAAACTGAAAGCTCACTTTGGGTAAATAGCTTCTTGCTTTTCCTTAGTTTTATTTTATTTCTTTTAAATTTTATTTTTTTAGAAAAATAACAAAGGATTTCACACCATAGACAAATCAAACCAGTCTTTAAACTTAAATAATTCTCCACAGTTAAAATAACTTATATATGTACATATATATTAAAAGCAATTAAATTAGACCTTTTTAAAAATGCACAGCATAGTCTGGAAAAAATATTTGCTTAGTATGTTCTTACTTATAGGATCTATTGCTGTGATGTTTTTCCCTTTTGGAATGCAAAGAAGTCCCCTTTCAAAAAAGAGATCAATTCATTCATCAATTAAGAATACACCTTTCCTGTAATTTTTGGACTGAAGCAATTTATTAAAGCTCAATTTAAATACAGGGATGATGCAACTGAAAATATCCAGGTGACCTTTCATAAACCTAAGCAGCTCAGATACATTAATATTTCTCTTCAAACTTGTTGGCAAATAAACCTTTTAACACTTGGCACACAGTATAAGTTAATCTATAAAACAGAATTTTAGAGGCATTAAAAAAATCTGCACATAAGACCCATGACCTTAACATATGATAAATACTGTTGATGTGGAAGGGTCATTGAAGAATAACAAATAAATATCATGAATTGTTAATACATCATTGCAGAGTAGAAAGTAACAAGGTGCACATAAATATTTTTAAATGCAATTCTTTCAGCCACAGTTTGCTTTTATATCACTCTCGCCAAAACTTTGAGCATTTTCACAGGATTAAAGTTCAGAGACAATAAAAAATACAAGTCTTTCATAGCAACATGTCTCTCTGTTTTCCCCCCATTTAAATAAGTCTACATTTCAAGTTTTTCTCCTGGCTCAGAATCAAAATTTATTTTCAAGTGCCCTTTCTGATTTGTCTGAATGAATATTCCTTTCCACATGTCTCCCAACTCCGGATTTCTCCTCTCTCCTTCAGCACTAGCCAAATTCACAATTATTAGTAGGATTAGTGTTTTGCCATTCAGTACTCTCCACGCTTAATAACCAAGCACTATTTCTCAACTTATTTTTCACCTTTAAGGAAGACTCTGCTTCCTCGCGGTCTGGGCTGCCACCAAAGTTGCCACTTTTCTGAGGAAAAAAAAAAAAAAATAGACATCCATACTCCATCCCAACTCCACCTCCCTCTTCCCTCCCTCCCCACCCCAAAGACCGAGATTCTGGGGATGTCAAGGCTAAAAGTCCCGTTTGTCTCTGATACTTCTCAGTTCTCGCCTCTGCTTTGTTTGCTCGGCAAGTGTTTCACAACTACGAGAGGATCAAAATAAAAGGGGTGGGGAGCAGCTTTTCGCTTTCCTCTAGTTTTTGGGTCGGTCTTGTGTTTTTCGGGGGTGTGTTTAAGGCTTCTCCGTGCACTGTTTGCAGAGGCTGGAGGAGACGCTGTTGAACAGGGCGCACTTCTCCGGGCAGGAAGCGGCTGGGGGCAGCCCAGCGCTAAACGGGTAGCCAGCCGCCTGCTCGTAGGCGCCGAGTGCCGGGTGCAGAGCAGCGGCTGCCGCCGCTGCCGCCGCGGAGCTGGGAAGGGAAGCGGCCGAGATGGCCTGGCCCTGGTTGAGGTACGCGACGAGGCGCCGCATCTCCTCCAGGGCCTGCGCCTGCATGAGGATGTAGTTCTTGGCTAGCAGTAGCGTGGCGATCTTGGACAGCTTCCGCACCGAGGGGCTGTGCGCGTAGGGGATCACCGCACGCAGCTCGTCCAGCGCGTCGTTCAGGTCGTGCATTCGCCGGCGCTCCCGGGCGTTGATATTGAGCCGCAGTGCCTTTTGCTCTTTGGATTTCTTGCTGCTGCTGCTGCCACCGCCACTGCTACCGCTGCTGCTACCCCCGCCGCCGCCGCCGCCGCCGCCGCCGGGGCCCCCCGGGGGGACGCTGGCACCTCCGTGGAGGTGGGCGTTGGAGCAGCCCTCTGCCGCCTTAGAGCCTCCGCCTCCGGCGCCTGGGGAGGCCCGCGGGTCGGTGCCTCCGGCCCTCAGCACCAGCTCGCAGCGGCCGTCGCTGTCGTCGTCGGGGCTCTGCTCGCCGCCGCTGCTCTCGGCCATCGAGCCTCGGCTCGCGCTTTCGCCGTATTTGAGGCATAGGGCGGCCCCAGCCGGCAGGCTGCTTAAGCTAGGGTCTCCCCCAACGCCGGCTGAGCCCACGAGCAGCCCGGGGACACTCACCCCGCCGCCGCCACCTCCCGCGCCGCCGCCGCCTCCTCCAGGCGGCGGCAGAAGCAGCCCTGCCCCCTCGGGGTCAGCGGGCTCGAAGCAGCCTAGGGGCGACGAGGAGGAGGACGCCGGGCGTTCCCGAGGCGGCGGCGCCAGGGACAGGTCCATGCCTGGGGGCGTGGAGCGGAAAGCCGCCTCCAAGCGCTTGGCGGTGGAGGCGCTCAGGCTCTTGTGAAGGAAGAGGTCGTCTTCGCCCGCGGCCGCCGCGCCGAGGTGCAGCCCGCGTTCCATGGTCCGGTGCCGGCGTGCAGCCCGGGCCCTCCGCACCCGCTGCCGCCGCCTCGGCTCGGGAGTCAGGCGGCCCCACAGACGCGCGCGAGCCGGGCTCCGGAGCTGGTGCGCGCGTCGGTCCTGGTGCTGCCGGCAGCCCTCTCCCCTTCTTTCTTTTTCTTTTTCGCCTTCCCCCGCGCTCGCCGCCTCCTCTTCTTTTTCTTTTTCGTCTCCAGCCGATGGTGCTGGCTGCTGGGGCTCACCATGGGCCGCGGCCCCGCATGGTGGGAGGGTGGGAGCAGAGGGAGTGGAGCCGCCGCCGCCGCCGCCGCCGCCGCTCTGAGCCCAGCCCCGCGCCTCCTCTCCGCACCGTTTATCTTGCTTGGATTCACCTTCAAGAGATTTCCGGACCCATCAACCAGCCGCCGCCACAGACGGGGGAGTCTTTTACATCATTATCTCTGAGTAGGTTATTATGAAGAAGACTCGCCTGTTGGGACAGCGCTTTCTACCCAATCAGGTTAACGTTTTAATTAATAGGATTAAAACGGTAACAAACAATCGCAGGCGCTATCTGGCCGCGAGTCTGAATAGTTTCATTTCCCAGGTCTGAAGACAGGCAGCAGCTAGAGCTTTATAAAAGGCGCCTGCTCCATTATTCTGCCTGCCATCTGTATACACAGCTTAGCGCATATGTTTGCAAGGCGCTGGGTCCTGTTAGTAACCCAACAACTGCCTTTAGCTTGACATGTGTGGCGACTTTCACTCATCAATGAGCACACTAAAAGCCCTACTTAGAGTCGAGGATGTTCTTTGCTCCTTCAGCAAATTGTAGATCGGCGGAGAAGCCTGGGAGTCCCGTGGAAAGCAGACGCCCCCACCCACTGCACCCCACCCCCACTGCCCTTCCCTCGCCACTGCTGTTTCAGCTAGTGCTAAATTACCCTCTCAGGCGAGGATTATACTCCACCCCTGTTCACAGGATGTCTCAGGTCTGGATTTGGAAATGGGACTTTCCAGGGGGAAGGTGGTGTCCCAGCCGGCTTGTCCAAAATTCATTCTAGATTTTCAGCTAGTAAGAGAGCAAAGCAATCATCCCCCAAACACTCTTCCTTTTTTCCACACCCCTCCACTGCCCATTTCCTACCCAGATTTGGGGTTGGGGAGGCAGCAAGACGAAGAACAAATTGATTATTATGCATCCCATTTAATTTTTTTTTTAAAGGAAGGGTAGGTGGTGTGGAAAAGAAGGTGTGATTTTGCAATGATACCGGAATAACTGCTGTGGCGATGGTAATTATATAGCACACTATTTTCTAAACAGGAAGAAACGAATTTCTCAAAGTTTCATCTAGATTAAAATCCAGTTGCTTTAGAAGAGTCAATACCAAAAATTAAATCCTCTCACACACCAAGTGTGGGCACTTGTGCATATTTATTTAGCTGGAACTGGAACTGCCACAGCTAGGAAGCTGTTTAGGGACATCTGGATCTGTCTGGGTAATTCTTGGAGGGTAAGTTAAGGGAAGACTGAAAACAAGTGCTCCTCTCCGGATGGGAAACGGGTACAATGGGTCCTCTTGCTTCAGAGTTCAGTCTTTAGGAGCACATGGTATTTAGCAGCTGGTTTTCATCCTTATGACATAAGTAAAAACAATATTTCCCAACACCTCTAATGATTCTTTCTTATGTGGCAGAATTACTGAAGGCTGTGCAGTTTTTGGTTTCTCTGGTTTCATTAAAAACCTTTTAATTGTGGCTTTCAGAGTTGGCCCCAGGTGTTGGACTCTTTTCATTACATTTTGCTCTAATGTGATGAAATTCTAATTCTCTCCTTACCATATGGTTAAATTTCCCCACTGAGAATTAGTTGAAAAAGGAGAAATAATCTATTAATCTCTGTAATAGATTCACAAATGAGGTTCACCACAGAACCTGTTTTTGAATGGTAATATCAGAACAGTTGGGCGCCTTATTTCATAATGGAAGGGTAAGGGTGACACAAAAATGTCTGCATTTTCACCTGGAAAGGATGAAAAAGGGCCCAGCGCTATCTTTACAAAATAATTGCTTGAGATCTCATATTCCAGGGACATAAACAGCCCCCTGCGTAGATGCCCGCAGTCGTCGGTTACCTAAGCTCCTTCGGAAATACTGGAACCCAAAGGTTGAGAAAGAGCTTGCTGACTGCTGAAGACTCTATTGCCTGGCACCCAAACCCACGCTTGTGAAGGCTTGAGCCTGCCCACGTGTCTCGCTTGGGACCTACAGGCTAGTTTACGTGCAGGGCAGTCCCAAGCTCACTGCTAGCTGCCTGTATTCCCTCCCCTGGCGCTAACAGCTGTTAACCTCTCCCTTTAGGAAGCTAAAGACACGCTACTGTTATTGCTTTTCAATTAGCTTTGTTTTCACTGGGATCATAAACGAAGTTTCTCTATAAACATAGGTGGATAGTGTTTGCCAATGATCCTAACACATCAAAGTTCTCGGGCTACTTATAGAAAGATGGAAGCTAGCACCGTTAAGGGCTTTGGGCGGGGGCGGCTACAAGTCTCCTGATGTCTGACTTAGATCTCCATTCAGCCTGCCCTTTCTTGTGGTCTGAAACTTTCCTCTGGACACCTCGATTGAAATGGGTCCCCGTAATGCCTCTTGAAGGGCATAGGATCGATGGTTCCGGGCCTGGTGGGAGTGCTGTCTTAGAGGCAGGTGCCTTGAGGTGTTGTGCGCTGCAGAGCTAGGATGAAAGAGAACTGAAACGCCAAGTGTGGCAAAGGCGCTGCGTACGCGGGCTAGACCCCGGACCCTCACTGGATCTTGCTTTTTCGTAGCTATTCAATAACTCTGCACCCAAGGGCATCTATTGTCCCTTCCCGGATCCCACCTCCACGACTTTCCACTACCTCCTTCCTCTTCCCAAACTTCCAGAACAAACTTTTGCTTAACTTTATGTCACTCAGTAGAAACCTCTTTTGCGATTCAAGAAAATCCCCCCAGTCTCCCCGGAGGAGGTGGCTGCTTAATAGTCACTAGAAACTTTGCTTTGGGAAACGACCAGAGAATTTATAGAAGCTCTAAAAGCGGTCCTTATAACAACCGTCGGGGAATGGTCTTTGAGGTTTATGCACTCGTAAACTTTTGCTGATTGCTTCTGGGAAGTTGTCAGGCACTTAACACTGCATTTATCTTACAGGGCAATGAAAACACATCTGCCCGGTGTCTCGTTACCTGGTTTAATCGTCGCCAACTCTGAGTCACTGTCTCAGCTCCCTCTCCTCACTTGGGTGGGATCCCGCGAGCGGGTTTCGAGACTGGCTCACCTGAGCTGCTCACTTAGTGCCCCCTGGCCGCAGGAAATCGGGAAATCTGTGCGATTGAACTTTGTTCCCCCAAGAATTGGGGCAAGAGCCGGCGCGACGGAGAGAATTGTTAAGTTGGAAAGGTGGCAAAGGGAAAGTCCAAATAAAACCCTTGTTGCACGGACAATGAGGGTAGAAAATCACCCACGGCTAAATCTCCTGGCCTGTAGATAACTCCTTAAAGTGAAGCGTCGGAAGGGAAATAACTGACTCTCCAGTTTCAGAGAGGAGTACTACGGCGAGTTACCGAAATAGTCGAAGGATAGGAGATATAGGAGTTTCCTTCCCTTTGCCTGCAGCAGGTTGGGGAAGCTCTGGTCACTCACTTGGGGGAACATCCAACTGGACTGGTTGACTCAGTGAGGCCCGTTGACCAACACATCAGGAATGGAAGCATTTTTGGTCCAGTTTTGGAAACCAAATATATATACACCAGAGGACGTTGAGTAAAGATGAATACAGTTTTGTTACTGCTAGAAGAAACACACCTACAGTTTTGAAAGGATTCTAAAATATTCAGCAAGCAGCGCAGCATTGTAATTAGAAATTTAAGGGGCAGACCAAATAAGTTTTTAGGTTATAACCAACTTTCTTAGTGAGCATCCTAATATTTTCTTGAAATTTGAAACAGGAGCCCAAATAAAATCAAAATATCTTTAAATTGCAAAACCAGGAGTTCCTCTTTGTTATTTCTATAGCTCTGATGAACAGTCTATTGCTTATCTAGATTAAACAGGAGAAGCCTGGATTTGGGTAGCTATGTGTGTTTTCTGAGAAGGAGAATTGTGTCTGCGAGTCTCAAATTACCTATTTCAGAATATTTTAAAAATGAAAACAAAGTTTGTCAGAAATAACTTCAACTTTAGCTTGGGAGGTGCGCTGAAAAAGCGAATTCTCGGAGATGGTGGAGACTGTCTTCTGGCTAAAAGAGTACAGCAGAAAAGGTCAAGTCTGGCCAGATCTCCGAGATCCGTGAGGGACCCTCTGTGAGAAACCTCCCCCAGGTGGTGCTGCGGTTTCAGAGGCCACCACTGCCTTCCAATATGCTCCCCCAGTGCTGGAGGCCCAGGCACTCTTGGCCCCTCTCCGATCCCAGTCAGAGGCATGTTGACCTTGAAGTTGCATTTGCCTCGCCCACCCTGCACAGTCTGGTGGCTCCTGAGTCAGCTTAAAACCCGAGGGTCTGAGGCAGTTGGGTGTGGTTCACCATCCTGCGTCCTTCCAGGTTTAGGAACTCGTATGTACCTGGTGGTGGGAAGACTCAAGCCTGTCTTGTCTGCGGGTCAAATTTTCGGTGTTATTTTGTCGTATTTTCTCATCCTATTTGTAAGCCTTATAAAGCGCACTTCAAAAAGAGACCAGTCTATGTTATCAGGGGCATGAAGGGTTTGATAAGGAGGAAGGCAACCAGGATGTAGGGACCAGGAGACTAGCCCAAGATGGAACTTTTCTGGCAGTCCGCCAAGGGTCCCGCCTTACCATTGCTCCGAGGTGCTTGACAATTCCAAGGACTTCCACCTGTGGAAAAGTTGGAACTTGTTGATAAAAGTTCGAGATTTTCCTTTTGTTGATCTATTTTAAAGCGAAGAGGTTGATTCCTGCTGCTGTTTAGCGACAATTAGTTTGGACAGACGTTGAAGAGGAACCCTCAAGCCCCTGAGAAAGATTTTTTTTTTTTTTTTTAGCGCCTGCGCTAAGACGAATTCCAAACCCGCCGCGAAAGGCTCACCTGGTTCCCGCCTACATTCCCAATTTTGATGATTTCGAAGGCCAGTTGGTCTGTATGGCAAGTGAGTCACTTGGAGCCTGCTATCACTGCTGAAAACCCTGAGAACGATGTTACGTATGGGTAAAGATAGTGGAAAATTAGTGAAAAGAATTTAAGAATTCTCTCCCGCCTTGGTTGCGTGTAACATACTCCAGCGTTTAGTTGCCTTCTCTACAGGCCGATGTAACATATTTGTTTGTGTTACACTTGTCTCCCTCCTGGAAACTTATCTTCATAGAATGAAGAAAAACATTTGAAACTTTTTTAGAAGTTAAAATTATTCTAACAAAAAAGGTGAACTCTTTTAGGACTTGCTCGGTGTGCGCGAATAGAGAAAGAACCAAATTTAAAATTCAACTGCTTTGGGAATTTTAGCTCTGTGATTTAAAACCCACAGCGCCATCTCCTGACAGTGAAGAGACTACGTGCATGGTAATAATACTGAACATGAACTAGTCAAATACGAAAGAAGTAATTTATGCCTCAAAAATTATTCCTTTGATAAGTTAATTATGATTACAAACATTTTCTGTGTATTGGTGATCATTAAAAGTTGTCAGACACAATCCTGGAAGCAAATTATTTGTAAGTAGAAGCTTGTATATTGTATTTACACGAGTAGATTTTATAGATCCAGATACATTATTGTGTTGGAGATTTATGACAACATTTGATTAATTTATCATAAATACATAATTTGATGGAAGAAAGTAAAACACAGATTAACTTTTAAATCATTCTCGAACTACTCATTTGATGCAAAAGATACTGTAACCTGAGTACTCAAGAATTAGCTGGGGGCTGGGGTTGTGGCTCAGTGGTAATGTTCCCACCTAGCACATGTGAGGCACTGGGTTTGATCTTCAGCATCACATAAAAATAAATAAAATAAAGGCATTGTGTCCATCTACAACTAAAAAACATTTTTAAAGAGAAAAAAATAATTAGTTGGTTAGTGGGCTAGAGATGTAGTTCAGTAGTAGAGCATTTGCCTAGCATGTTCCAGACTGTGGGTTCAATCCCCAGTACCACACACAAAAAAATTACTTGACTCAAAAAATTCCACCAGGTGCTCAATTATTTTAATCAACAAAATATTTTTATTTGAAATGAGTGTTTTCTGTAAAAGCAGGTCTCTTTTTTGTGTGTGTGTGTGTGTATTTACAATAGTGATAGAAAGGAGGAAAAATATGAAATGATGATGCATTGAACATAAATTCTCCTGCTTCTTTACTTACTGCCTTTTACTAATTAGCATTAGTAAATATTCGTAACCACATTTTTCTCAATAACCCTTCACACTTTTATTCTTCATGCTGCAGAGTAAACACCCAAGGCCTTATGCATGCAAGGCAAATACTCTATCACTAAGTCCCAGTCCCAGCTCACTCTTAACTTGCTTTATCTAACAACCCTCTCATCATACAATCTTGCAAAATGTCTAATTTAAGCTGTGTGACCCTGAAATATCATTCTGGGAGTAAATAATTTTCCCCCCAAATTTAGTTGCACCTAATGCATTTGAATTAAAATATTTCTCGAGTATGGTTACTTTTAAAGATTTGTTCCCTTTTATAAATAAGACTAAAAGCCAGTAAAAGTTAGAAATAGGGATGGAAATGTAGTACAGTGGTAGATTACTTGCTTGGTATGTGTAAGGTCATGAGTTTGGTCCTTAACACTGGAAAAAAAAAAAACTTAGTGATGATATTTCTTTTAAAATATATCTCATCTATGATTCTATGTACACATAGGCCAGCTGCTTGAATACAAATAAAAATAGATATGCTTTGTAGTGTACAAAATATTATGAATATCCTTCAAAAATATTATAGATCAAACAGACAAATATAAACCTTATTACAGTTGAAAGATTAATTTTATTTGATAAATTGAAGTGAAGAACTATTAAACCAAATATTTGGACTCATCTACTCTGTCAATGTAAGAGTTTCCATTTGAAAAAAATTTGATTATGTATAGGAGGAACTAGATAAACAGATGGTTAGCTAGAGAGCTTTTCACAGTTAAATTTTGAAATTTAACATGGATAAGTTTGACACCTTCTCAAACATTTTTGATGAGGTCATTTGATCTGTTTTAGCAATGCAGTATTGTTGCACATAGTCATTTTAACTTAATTTAAGAAACATTTAACTTGGCTGTTTGAGTAATGTATCTGACTGAAAACTGATTGAGTTGCCCACTTAAAAAAACTACACATACATGCATGTGCACACAGTGATAACCAAGCATTGTAAACAGGAAATGAATAGCTACAAGGCATCCTGACAAGACTGTCTTAACTTACAAATGACATCCTCTGATGAAATGTTTCATCCTCACTATCAGAAGGGGTCCATCTTACAATGTTAATAGACAAACTAGGTTGTGTGCTAATTAGTACAAGCCCATGTGGAGCATGAACATTCCCGTGTGAGTGGCATGGAGACATTAAAGTAAATCTCGTAACTGATTTAAGAAACTCCTGGGTCACAGGTATTTCCCACTGCCATCATGAATGAAAAGCTGAAGTTTTTTCCAGAAAGACTGTTTTGTGATCCATGTACTTAAACATTCTATTTCCTCAGTTGCTTTCCATATGTTTAAAAACAGGTTCATGGGCAGGGGCAGATGGAGGGACAGGACAGAGGGAAGGAAGAAGAGCAAGAAGAGCAAAGAAGTATATATGTAGACTTGACGCCTCAGAATGCATTTGGTGTCTATAGTGTATGGGGAAAATACTTGACTCATAAAGATACAGTCTGCATTTCTTTTAAAAAGAGTTTGTGAATTATGACCTTTATATATGTCAAACAAATCTCTGTGAATTGTTTTACAAGTTATAAGTTGGTATAGCAGCAATAGCGGATCTACAGCAGAATAACTACATAATATTTGGCAATATCCTTGACCTTACTTAGCTTCAGGAGGAAAATGGATCTATTAATCATGGTTTTCCTGACTACCTCTAGGTATTAATCAAATGAGACTGCAAAAGCATTTTGTACACACTAAAATGCTATGTGAATTTAATGTTAATACTTTATTAAACTTCTTCGACAATCTCAGCTAAAACAGTTCAGTTGTCTTTCATTATTATTATTGGTTTATATTTTATTAATTCTTTTTCTATCACAACTTTCAGATACTGGTAGATTTTAGAGCATCTTTCACTGCTTGGGAGTAGGAGTTATAGGAGTAGGAGCTTCTTTTCTCTTCTGTTGTAAATATCTCTATCACCCTCCTTGTAGAGTACTTGTTCTCTGTTTGCTGTCTTAAACTAAATGAATTTGTCTCTGTTCTGTTACAGAATGGTTGCCATAGTGTGACTGAATTAATTGGTATATGGATGGAGAAATGGCCATGTATTGACTCAAAGTCAAATCTTAGTTGAATATCCTCCTGTGTTTCTATCCTGCACAACAATGTCTCGTTATAGTATTTCCAGATGTGTGGAGCACACTTTTCAGTTTAGTGTTATTTCAAAAGCAATGATTATATCATTTTCTTTCTTCCTTCTGTATCATTAATGTGTGAATCAATTATTAATTTGTGAATCTAGGTCTTTTACCATCTTAGTGTGATATTTGTTTCTTTTTCCCTATGGTTAGGTATATTAATGCTATTACTATTTCTGTTGTTTTTGGTCCATCAGACAGTTTTCAACTCAGTGCTCAGTATTTACCTTGAAGAAGCCAATAAGAATTCATTTCTAAATGAAAGAATTATGGAGACAATACATGTCACAGGTCCTGCCTTCTGTCCCCCACTAATTTATTTATTTATTATTATTATTAATCAAGAAAGGTAGTTAGGTTTGGGTTGGACCGAATTATTTTTTCTTTTTAAATCTCAGCTATTTATTTTCCCAGGTTTTATAATTTTATAAGTGCTCAAAGATAATTTATATTTAAATTTTATTTCATTACTTAACTAGAATCTGAGTCAAATCAATACTATGATCAAAGATAAATCAGTATTATGAATTTAAAAATATGCTTAAAGTAATGAAACTACAATGTTGCTGTTTATGGAGAGACGATGTTTATAGACTTAGAGTGGACAGTATTTCTTAAGTAAGATAAAATCCAAGGAGTCAAAAAGGAAAACATTCAATACATTTAAGAACACACGAAAACACTAAAAGAAAATACCATACACAAACTAAAAAAAAAAAAAAAACAAACAAACAAATTGCAGACTGAGAGAAAATAAACACATCAAACATACAAAAAACTTCTACAAAACAACAAGATGAACAGAAGAATCTGGCAAGCAGCAAAAGAAATATAAATGTTCCAAAATGATGTAACAAAATATTCAGGATCATTAACAAAGATGTATGTATAAAGATTTTCTTAAAGGACAGAAAATATGAAACAAACTAAATATCTGCCAGTAAGCAAATGGTTAAATTGTGATACCTTCATTCTATAAAATTATAGTTATAAAAAGTAAGAGTGGGTAGATTTTTATAAACAATGACCTGGAAAGACATTTTTGACACATAGTTAAATTGAAAAGCAAGATGTAGACTAGTATGGTCATATTTCCTTTTTAAAAATTATGTGCCTCTTTTCAACATTCAAGACAATAAAGGTAGTATTTTGTGGGTCCCCCAGATGAAAGTTCTGCCATCACAGGGCCAGTTGTAAAACAAAGAAGCAAATCCATGAATAGTCATTCCCAAACTCCTTATTATTTTATTTTTTTCATGGATGGATACATACAGGGAAAAATCTGATAGTTTACTGAACAGTTAACCCTGTTTCCCAAAGATAGGAAGATCAAACGTGGGATTTCTCACAAATTTCTTTAAATGACTCCACATAAAGTGAAGAATGACAGTTTACCGGCTGTTTTGGGTACAGTTTTATTCATTAGCAATTTTAAAAACTTAAGAATAAAAGATTAAATAAAATGTTAATGTTTCCCCAAGTGCTTGGCATTATTATTCATTCTCTTCTGCATTTAAAAATATCCACAGTATCAAGTACAACCACAAGAATGGGAAGTTATATTCCAAGTATGTATAATATGTCAGAAGACATTCTACTATCATGTATAACTAAAGAGAATGAATAAAAAAGGAAAAAAAGAAAATGTAAAATGAATATTGCCCCCCCAGGAGTTTTCCTAATTTTAAATACTTGTTCTCTATAGTTTTACCAAATTCCATTACCTTAAACCATTTTCTTTTGTGTTGTTTTGCTCAAGAATAAGTTTTAAAGTAATAATGATATTTATGAGCAATATATGTTTGTATAAGCTCAGATATGTATTTGCCCTTCTTTACTAGTCATTAAATTTGTGAAGAAAATCTGACATTAAAAACACAAGATGATCATATTGCAAAAGTAGTGACTTTACTGAATTTCAGGAAAGAATAACTCAGTTTTACCTTACAAAGTAAGCTATTTTATGCTTAGTGTGACCACAAAACTGTTTTGTTTATAGCAGAAGCAATATTTATTTTTGTGGAGCAAGAATTCTGACTTTTTGTTTTGAGAATGATTTGGGGGTATGATTTTACTTTTTGTTCTCTTTTGTATTATAATGTTTCCATTCTATCTCCTGCTTCAAATTGAAAGAACAATGGTTTTTGCCTTCCAGGTTACTAACGTTCTCACTTTAATCTTTCAGGGACTGTTATTTTCCAGTCACACTCAGATGTCTGATTGTCAGCTTTATATCTCAGAAAGTATTCCTTGCAATTCAGGTACAGTAAAGTGTCTAGCTCCAGCTAGCCTCTGTGTACTATATAACTTTTATAGTCATTATAAAAAATAATTTATTGAAAAAACTTAAACCTTTTCCAACTCAAGTGACTTTTGATTTAAATGTCTGTGATCCTGGTTATGGTAATCAGTTAAGGTAGATTTTCTTTTCTGAATTAAGTTTGCTGTCTAGATTACAAAGTTTAGAAAATATGAAAGTAACATCATCTCAAACATAGATGGTTAGAAAAAATGTAGAGTCTATTGTTCACATTTTACCATTACTTGCTTTAGATTCACATTTAATACGGACCTGGGGAAATTTCCTATTCTTTGTGTCATATTTTTCCTCTTCTGTGTATTTTTACTTTATTTGGGCTGCTACATAGTAAAGCCTAAAATATAGCAGATCTCACTCTGCTATGATTATTTATTTGAAACACATTGTTGGGTAAAATTATAAGAAGAAGCTTAAGCTATTAACAATAACATTAGACATTCAGAATAACAATGAATTATTAGAAGATTTTTAGGGGGTTATTTAAAGATGATGACACAGGCAACAAATCTCTGTGAATGCTGAACTGCTAAACCTCTAAAGACATAAACTCTCGATATACTGTGATCTGAATTTGAAGGATCTGCACTGACAGTGTTATTTCCTATGCATGGGGATATAGCTGACAAGATCAATGTGTCCCATGCAACCCTTAGACATTGTGGCCAGGAATTGCATCTCTTTCTTGCAAGGTATGTTTCACTACCTGTGGGTTGTTTTGTTTCCTAGACTTTGGGCATTAAAAAGAAATCACTCCGTGCTCAAATGCAAATGCAAACAGCACCAAGCTATTTTTATATTTGCCAACTGAGCTATTCTGACTCGGACTGTGGTCAAAGCAATTAAGTCATCTTTCATCTGTGGGTAGTTTGATGTGCCAAGATCCAGAAATATCATTTGTTATCATGCTACCATTTAAAAGAAAGCAATTTGCATACTACTTAAGTTCAGAGCAGCTCTTCACTGTTTTTTTTGGTTTGGGTTCTATCAAATTCCCTGTATTTTCTAGTTCCCCATGCTGATGCTTTAGCTTTTCTTCTTTTCAGTGTGTGAGCACTGAGTTGTTAATTTTTGAAGAGATTATGGTATAGAAAATAGATACGTTGAAAATAAGCTCAGGCTAGAGTGAAGAGAATATCTTTTTTCCTTGCTCAATGAACACAGGCACTTTGTTTTTGTAGAATCTGATCCTAGTTAAGGTGTGAAGATATGGTTGTTAGCTTACAGCAGTTTTAAAATCAATCTCTTCTTTCTACTTCAAAGGATTATAGAAGATAAGAGAGCCAAACTTTTTGAAGGAGACTGAAAACTGTTAACTAAGTTAATAAGATGTCTTAAATGATTGTATGGGGGAATAAAGAAGCTTAAAAGAAGCTTCAAAAGAGGGCAAGTATTAAAGAGGCTTATGAATGACAATGTCTCTAAGAAAGCATTGATTCTCAGTGAGTGTGACTCATAACAGAGGTGACAGTTTTGAGCCATGGGTGGGTTTGGGAGGTAAAAGAAAGAGCAGCATGCTCCAGCAAGAATTTCTTCAGTCTGTCTTGGAAGAGTAACAGTCCTGCAAGGTGAAATTGCTTCAGAGCTCATTATTAAGATAAAATGTGATGCTTCATTTTGATAAGAGTAAGCAGGGAGTTTAAAACTCACCTGAAGGAACAGAATCAGGAAAGCTCCTGCCTCTGTGAAGCATGTCAGAGTAATTTTGTAACCTAAATTAAGGTAAGTGGTGACAAAACCTATTTAAACATTCCTGCACTGCATCTATCTGAGCTAACTTGATTCCATCTAGCTCAGTACCATTTAACTCAATTTGATTGGAGAGCAATGGCAACAAATATTCAATGGTGATCCATGGGGCTTGCTTTCTTTAAATCTTGAGTCTAACATTATTTATTTTTGAAAGAGTTATCTAATTAATGTTTTATTTGTGAATTCAGTGGTGCTTTAATAACAAGAAAAACTTGAATGAGATGTATTAATTGTTCAGAAACCTCAGAGGTTATGGAGGAGAAAAGGCATCCTGTCATCTGAAGCTATTGTATGAGGTCAGAACTACCCTAGATGGTGCCACTGCCACCTAGTGATAATACAGACCTGAATTTATGGACATGGTTCTATCTACATAAACATGCACGGTTATTTAGTTAATTCAGTATATTTCCAGGAACAGGGACCATTATACTGATACGAAGGAAAACTTTTTCTCATTTTTTCTTAACTCTATATACTCTATGTCTATTACCCTTATGATTGTGTATGTAGACTTTACTTTAGAGAAAAGGAAAATAATCATAGAGTTCTAAACTTGTAAATTTTATTTGAGATTACAAAAGCACTGACTGCAAACTGGGTCATTAAATAGACAAACTGGTCTTAAGATCTCATTTTATAATACAAAATGGATTTTATGGATATTTTCTTTTGCTCAAATGCATAATTTCAGCATTTCATGTCTTAGTAATTATTTAGGATTTTTATGAGTGCCTCCATGTATTTTAGCTTTCTCTGTTTTACTGATTGTTTTCTTTGTTTTTAACATGTCTGCAAACGTGTACTTGAAATTTTAACATACATTATACATAGTTTTCATGTTATTTTCAAGGAGATTTTACTTTAACTTTTGATTGTGAATAATTATGCACATGATTTTACATCTTAAAGAAAAAAATGTTTGCAGTCATAGTTTTTGAGTCTTGTCCAGGAACATGGATTGCCCCATCGTTTGCCCCTTCATATTCCAGAGAAGCAGGAGAAATTACTAAGGGATGGCCATCATCCAGTGCAGATTCAAACATGATGTTCATGTGGAAAGAAAAAAGAAAATAAAGTGCCTCGCTGGCTACATTAAACATTTTCTTGTATTTTTATTACAAACTTTATGAAGTTGTGGAACCTGGATTCTGGTTTTACTTTTCTGCTTGATTAAATTGTATGAACTTTAACAAAGTCTTTTCACTTCTCTAATCCTTAATTTCTTACCCTCTAAAATGCTATCAAGTTTTCCAACCTGTGAAAAGAATAGGCTTGACCTGACCTGAGGGAAATAGCAGAATCATTTTGGGGAGCAAAACTATTATTATTGATTATTAACCAGCATTATTATTGATTATTATTCCTCTCCAGAGTATATCAGTATCTCTGGCTGAATGGATATTGGATTGTGTGTTTAACAAAATTCTTGGGATATTTCACCTTTCTTGAAACCTCCACCTCTGGCCTAAATACTGTTAAATATTTTTTTCTTTAAAGTTCCATTATTTCTCAATATTTTTCCCTAACATAGTTTTGAATTGAAGATGGGGAAGAATAACATTTGTGTAGGGTTTTTCCACACCCATGAAAAGAGAGAATAGATATTTTGATTTGTTACTTCCATAGGTGGGTTAATATGATTTTATGCCTTAAAGTAACATTCAATTCTTAAATATTGTTTACATTCTTGTGTGTAATGTTTGATTTTCCTAGTATGATTCTTTTTAATTCTCTTTACTTCAAGATCCTACTTACTCCAGTCCAGTTTATTTTAACCATCTGCTTCTTTGCAAAGAAAAACGAAACTCAAATAAAATAAAATTATCCAGACATTCCAGCCTTTTTGGTAACTCCACGTTGTCCTCACATTCCTAGGAAAGTTGTTTTTCAAGATGAAAGAAATAGTTTTTTTTTAAAGTTATATTTTCTTTGACATTAAATCTAGCAGTAAATCAGCACTTTTAAAAATGCCAGTTTAAATAGTGCTTATCTAGCAGCCTTTTTGTGAAAAGCACAAATATTGGGCACAAAAGATTTATAATCTATAATTGGTACCAATAGTACATAATGGTATTAATTTGTACCATTCAAATGATAATCAAAGCTCATCATATCAGAAGCTTGGGAGAATAGTTTTATTTTCTTTTTAATTTCTCTGGGTTCAGGATACCTAATCAAAATTGACATTATAAGGGTGTTTGAGGCAAGAATAGATTCAAAAGCATACATTTATATTATAGAAACATTTATATTATTAGAAACATCAATTATTTTTGTTTAAGAAGCACAAACATTACTATTTTTTGTAATGGCCTGGTGTCCATTATTTGTATCTAAACTTCTTTTTCTTCGTTATGTTAGAATGCCCAGAATTTATTTCTTTGAAGTTCTAAACAACGTACAAATTAACATCAGAAGCACTGAGAAATAGAAGCATAGATAAAATCATCTTAGAGATTAGGACAGTAATCTGAATTTACAAGAAAAAGGCATACATTTTAGCAGTTAGAAAGAATCAGACATGTTGAAAAGAGATGTCCAATGTAAGGATAATTGGTGTTGCAGAATTTGAGACTCCAACAAATAAGTGGAGAAGTACTTGAAAGACATCAATTAAAATATTTTTCCCTTGGAAAAAAAGAATGGAATCTGCACAGTAAATAATTACACTGTGCTTCACAGGAGATTAACACAGAATGAATAGTCAATATTTGTATCTTAAGTTACCGAACTTCACAGATAAAAATGATTGAGGCAGTTAACAAAATTTTGATGTCACCTATAAGGGGAAAAATCAGACTGGCCTCAGATTTCTGCACAGCTGACAGAAACAGTGAGTCAAATTTAAGTTTAAATCAAACCAAGTGTAATCCAAGAATATTATGACTGTCAAAGCCATGCATTAAGTATGAAGGTAAAAGGCAGCCATTTCCAAACATGAACAAACAGTATTGTTGAGTTCTTCCCAGAAAAACTAATGGAAGCTGAAATTTAGCCAGCCATGCAATGAATTAAAATAGAGAATTTAGGGATGAGGAAGGTCTGGGAAAAGAAAGGGACATGAGTGTCATTTCATTTCAAAATAAAACTATGACTGAACATCTATGGGAATAATTACAATAGGACAGAATATAACTGTGTTAAACCTTGACAGCCCCTAAATAATAGTTCATGAACAAAAATAAAATGAAAGGCAAGAAAATGTATGATATTTTCCTTATCTTTTAATATTGTCAAGCAGTATTAATTAAAGGTGAAATGTGGTTTTAAAAATGGCCATAATTCCAACCATTAAAATTTTTGTGTTTGAATAATTTCGATGTAGTAAAAATTTTATCAAAAGTTAAAATACTTTATATTTCACTTTTATTTTGTTGCTAAGTGCAAATAAAATCAAAATTTTTAAACACAGAATAACTTCTATTTTATAGTCATTTATGTCTATATTATTTATTTATATTTGTGCATATGAAGGTATCTAGACTGATAGTTACCCGTGGTTAGAGTAATTTCAAACTTACTGAATTTGAAGTCATTATTTCCTTTTATTTTTGTTTTTTGATTTGAATTTTATTTTTAAAAGCTATATTGTAAAAGCAAGGAAATAATTTTTAAGATACTTTATAAATAAAGAATATTTTTATTTTTTGTTTTTGGTGCTGGGGTTCTAACCCAGGGTACCTTCTATGACTTAGCTGCGCCATGAAGCCTAACTAAAAGAATAAATGTTAGCATTTTAACTTTAGCTCACACCATTCTCTTTTTATTATAATTTTTGCTTTTGGAGCTCTGTTGACCATAGATTTGGAGGGAAGCATCTTAAATATTTTGTTATTTTGGGGAATAGAGAAAGCTATCTATTTGACATGCTGAGTACATAACACAAAGATAGTATTCAAATTAAATATTACACCAGATGTACCCACGCCATACATGTAGTTTGCAAATGTTGCTTATTGTGCATTATGCATATTATGATTTCCTTTGATACCTAAAACTGTGAATTTTTGTTAGAATATGCAATATTTTGATTCCAAACTCTTAACTCCATGTTGTTAAAATTGTATATATTAGTGTCTGATTTTCGAAAGGCCAGTTCTTTGAGCTTCCCACATGAAGCCTGAAAAGGGGTTAATTCAACTTAAGCTAAAATCATTATTTGTAGTGTGAACATGGAAATGGAATTTTAAAATTCAATATAGGTTTTGGGAAAAACAGTATTTCTAGAATATTTGATAGGTGTTAATTGACAAAAATACACTGTTTAGACTTTTTGAGTGCACCCACTTAAAATATTGGGATTTGACATAAAGCAAGAATGTGCTATCCTTGTTCACAGACAGTGGTATAAGTTATACTATTTAGCATGTGCAAATCACTCAAATAATCGATGCAATTATACTGCTGTATGCAATCTATACAGTCTATTACTTCTCCATCATAGTTATTTCTTGATTAACTTAATATGTTTTCCTTTAAAATTATTTTTTTCTTTCATATGCCTTTGTTGTATTTTCATTTTATCCTGCTATGAATGCTGAAATAGGCATCAGGAAATTAAATTCAATGCTATACTCACTTATTAGGTAACTTCAGTATTCTTAAGCACTGTGTTGTACATGTGATATAAGAGTGAAAAAGATGCAGGTCTTATTCTCAGAAAGTTGACAATATGGGAGGTAAGAGATGTCAATTCCGGTCTATTTTTCTCCAAACCAAATGCTTTTTCATTGCCCAAAACAATAGCAGTTTCAAAGTATGATGAGAATATAAGATGAGTCAGACAGACATGACTCTGTTACTTAATAACTATGAATTAAACTCCAGCTTTATCAAGTTAAAATAAGTTGATTTACCTTATGGAATTGTGATGTGGACAGCTCATTCTCAAATGAGAGAGTATTTGTTGAAGTGACCTGCTCTCTGGTACATTGTATTCCCTTGGTAATCATTTTTGTTCCCTCTCCTCAATTAATATTTACAAGATAAGTATAAAATATATTGCCAGTATTCATAAAAAGTTCTTTCCTTCTGTACATTGCTTTACTACATTTTACATTTATATCCATAGGTGTGAATCTACATCTATCTCTATATCTGTGTTCTTACAGCTTTTAGCTTTACTATGTTTTATATATTTTTGCTCTCACTCGATTGTGCATTGCCTTGACATTATTCCCATATCTTTCTCTTTTTGAATGAAAACATTACTGCCCATGCTTTCTAAATTGTTTGCAAGCCCCATAGTTACAATGGGTAGCCATTCCTCCATTCCTCCATTTGTAGCAGCCACCTGTTCCTGCCACTGGTTGTCTGAGCAGAAGAGGGGGTTTTCCTGCCATTGAAGGCAGTTTTTTCCATGAGATTCTCAATTACTCAGGGAGCACCTCCATATCTCACACACTCCCTTTCTGCTCTAGCATTTCCAGTAGGATTTAGATAACCACTACTCCCTCCAGTCCAACAACAAAATAAAGCAAAGCAAGACTTCCCTCATCCTATGGCTTCCTCTAGTTACCCTCCTGATATCTTTATTCCCCTTTAATGCCAAGTTTCTTGAAAAAGTATATTGTATTTCTCTTCTCTATTTCAGTTCCCACTCAGTCCTCTATTCATGGCAATTTGACTCTTCTACCAACACACCTTGAAAACTGCTTTGATAAAAGACAGTTATAGTTTTTGATATCCTGGTTATTAAATTCAATACACAGCACATAATTTTTTTTTCTTATCGTATTTGACCTCTCTGCTTTATTTAAGAGTAGACCTTTGCCTACCTCTTCACTCCAGGTATGCTAAGCAACTTGCTATCTTTCTTTCTTTTCTACTTTGCATATGTATTCTCCTAACTAGAATGGTGTTGCTGCACTAGAGATCAACCCCAGGGTCTTGAGCAGAGTAGGCAAGCACTTTACCACTGAGTTACCTCTCCAGTTCTTTTTATTTTATTTTGAGACAGGGTCTCCTGAAATTGCCCAGGCTGACCTCGAACTTGTAATTCTGTGATCCTCCTACTCAGTCTCATGAGCAGCTGGGATTACAGGTGAGCATTACCATGTAACCATGTTACATGGTTGCCATGTTACCATACAAATAACATTTTTTCTTTTTCTTTTTCTTTCCTTCCTTCCTTCCTTCCTTCCTTCCTTCCTTCCTTCCTTCCTTCCTTCCTTCCTTCCTTTTTTTCTTTTCTTCTTTTATTTTTGAGATGGTATTTCTCTTTGTTGCTCCAGACTGACCCAAACTTGATATTTTCTCTCCTCAGCCTTCTACGTAGCTGGGATTACAGGTATGCACCACCACACCTGGCTAAATCTTGATCTTTTTGTTTCTTTCCCTGTCCCTTCACTTCATTCTTTGCATAATCTACTTCCTTTTTTCCCTAATAACTAGGTGTTTTGGTAAAAAAAAAAAATGCCTTTAAAAATAAAGATACATTACTAATGATGGCAATATATTAGGCAATATATTAGTATATGATATGGACAGCTCTAGAATACTGGAATATTCTCACTCAAGCCCTGTCCAACGTAGATAATGATACTTGGGCAGTTCCCCTGAGTTTCTTTTTCAAGTGGGGACTCTTTGACTCACGTTTCTTCTACATTTTTTGATGCCACTATTTTCTATATATAGGCTTCAAGGTGACTCTGGGAAGGCAAATGATCATAGCAAAAGTGCAATTGCTAATTGTGCACCTCAGTCTGGAAATGACACACATCCCTTTTGCTTTCCTGCTATCATCCAGTCTAGCCAGCAGTTTCCTTGCAGAAGCAAAGTGGCTGAAAACAGGTCCTGGATGACCAGGTACAGCAGCAACTTCATAAACTATAGAAGAGAGAGATCTTCATCATTAGCTAGCCAGGACTTATTACATTTTTCAACTTTTATATGACTTCGACAGTTCTCAGTAATGATGGCATTTACTCTCCCAGAGAATAATTAAGTGCTCTTTAGTGTCTCAGCAATGATCATCATTAACATTCATGTTATTGGAGATGCTGATGCATTTAATATTATAATTAGGGACCAGGGAATGCAGCAGATTGTCTAAGGAGAGACCTTGTGTATATCTTCTCTCAAGTAAAACAGCTTTCTAGTATGTGTCTGCCTCATTGATTCACCATCTATTTTCAAATCTCATCTGAAAACATGCCCTTCTCCCTAGACTATGGCTCTTTATTACTTAACTTTATATTATATAATTAAATGTACAGAGGAAGCTATTTTAAAGAAACTGTTACACAACTTTTATCATTTTTAAAAAATCTCACATGTTGTTTCCAAAGCACTTTACAGTATTAATCAGTAAGCTATCAAAAGTTCCAGAGAGATAATTGTACCTTTTTTTTTTTTTTTAATGAATAGTTCACCTGAGTGAAGGGCAAAAGGAGGAGTACTTTACCTCAGAGTTACATCTGTGCTAAATTCCTTCCCTTTGGTCCAATGCTAATAGAAGTTTATAATAATAGGATCATTAGCAGCTATATCTTGAGGTCCTTCAGTGACACCATGGTAAACGCCTTATGGGGGTCAAACATTTAGTAACACAATATCCTAGTCATATGTGGTGAAGGACTTAGCTTCACAATCTCTTGCCTCATTCACATTGGTTAGGAAGATAGCTCAGAGCAGCACTAGGTCAGCAGCTTTCAGTTAATATGTTCCTGATACATAGTGAGGGAATAAATTAGAAAGTGTGCTTTAATTTCTCCTCCTTGCCATCCGTATCTATTCTTTTCATTACCAGCATGTCCAGTTTGCCAATTAGACCATGAAGCCTTTTCACTGGTGGGGTAGTATAGGTGACAAGAAGGCATAAAGAGAAGTGCAAAATGTCTTCAATCATAACTGTTCCGTCTGATCAATTCCAGGCCTATCACATCAATATGTGTTATAACTCTTCATTAGTTACCAAATACCTTCTCATTAGAATTTATTTTTTTTTTATATGAAGGACCTCTTTGGTCATGAAAATGGCTTCCATAGAATTTAATCCAAATTATATTTTCTATTGCCAAGAATAATTGAATGGGTTTAAAATTTGGCAAGTCAACAGTTGAAGTTATGTAATAAGCAGTTTCAAAGTGGATCATAGGATGTTTGTGAGTGTCTTAGTAATTTTTGGTAGAAATCCCTAACTAATGAAGAACAAAAAGATACTTCTAATTAAACAAAAATTTGATGGGTCTTTTTGATTTCAACTTTCTGTCCGTTCTTTTCTGTGCTCTCTTCCTCTGATAATGGTCCCATCCCATTTAGACAGTCTGCATTCTGATCATGTTCACTTTTTCTTTCTTCTCCCGTTGGACTAGATAGTGATGGTATAAGCAATTTCAGGCCAGACAAGATGACTTCCAATTACACTAGTGCCCACAGAGATATGCTAGGGAACTGACCATGCTCACACGCCCATTCTGAGGGGCTCCTCTCTAATACCTTACCTTGGTTTTTCTCACATGATCCTGCCTTTTCCTAGCTAACTTTACTACTTTACAGAGTAGAGAACCAACAGACAATGTCTTAATATAGAAGTGAACAAAAGTATTATATAAAAGTATTAGTGCAAATGTTAGAACTTTCCTAAATGCTAAAGAAAATAAATAAGAAAGAAAAGAGACTACATAGCAGGATCATCCCCTAGTATCCAGAATGTTGGTCCCAGGTTCCCTTCAGATACTGAAATCTGAGATACTCTAGTTCCTCATTTAAAATGGTGTAGTGTTTGCATGTAACCTACATGCATCCTCCAAAATACTGTAAATGATCTCTAAATTGTTTAGAATACCTAATAAAATATAAATGCTATGTAAATAGTTATTATGGTCTATTGCCCAGGGACTAATGATGAGACCAAAAGTCTGTGTAAATTTGGTACAAGCACATTTTTGCTTTCAAAAAAATATTTTTAATCCACAGTTGGTTGTATTCATGGATACAGCACCTACATATACAGAAGGATAACTGAATATAGTAAATGTACTATCATCAAGATGATAGTACTGAAAGTAAATATATCAATAGTATCTATAAAATAATAGATTGCTTAATTACAAAAACAAAAGAGAACTTCATATGACTAGTAAAACTAACTCAACTGTATACTTTATCCAAAAGACACAATTAACATGAACTAATTAAAAAAATTAAAAGTGTAGGCAAAGACATAACAGGTAAGTGCAAGTAAAAATAAATCAGGTATTACAATTTTGACATCAGAAAAAGTAAAATTAGGGTCAAAATATGTTAACCAAACCAAGAATACTTTTTGAAACTACAGGTTACAACCCACAAAAAATATAATAATAGCAACAACTATAAAGTAGATACTACATGAAGTGAGAGGAAAAATAGAGGCACATTAATAATAGGAGATATTAGCATACCCTTCTCAAAATAAGACAAATCAAGTTGACAGAGTTATACAATAAAAATTAATAAGTCATCAGAGAAGGTGTGTATTATTCTCAAAATGAAAGAAAAATTCCTTTCCAGTGTAGAATGTATAATTTATACATATCAATTAGACTAGACCACAAAAAACCTCAATAGATTCCAGAAACTAAAAATATTTCAGGCAGTCTTCTTTAGCCATAATTTAATAACATACATATTTTAGAAGGTGCCATCCTTGTAAAAATCTAACCTTTCAATTAAACAATACTTGGTTCAAAGGGGAAGCATAATATACAAAATTGCAAAATTTCTAGAAAAGAATGGTAAACAACACATCACACTTATAAATTTATGGGGAACTATTGAAACTCTTTTCTGAGAAAATTTTATAGTATGTAATATATGTATCAATAAAGATAATGAAAAGAAATGAAATGCTTAGAAATTCAATCCCAAAGCTAAAAGGACTCAACAAAGTAAACAGAAAAAAATGAAAGGAAGAATTAATAGGTATAAATTAATAATATACAAAGTAGAAAGGAGAAATGCAGTAGAAACAAAACCAAAGAAATGCACAAATTGATCTTTGAAAAAAAGTAAGCAAAAATAAAAATCTGGACACCTAAATTTAATAAAGGAGAGTCATTAATAAAAAAGGGGGAAGTTGTCCAATGCAACAAGATAAAATTATTTTTTAAAACATTACTATTGCACAACTATATGCAAACAAATAATAATGAAAAAGTAAATGAAATGAAAACCTGTTTGGTAAGATGTAATGACCAAAACTGACACTAGGAGATAAAGTCTAAACAGATTAGTTTCTACAGACAAAATAGAACATTGAGCATTTCTCTCCACAAAAAGACCAGGTCCACTATATAGTTTCATGGGGAATTCTGCAAAACTTTTAAAATTTAGATACCAATTTTTCTTAAAGTACCCTGGACAGAAAACAAATATTTATTTATGATAATTCATGACATTCATATCAAACTCTGATTATGCAAAAAATAAACAATAAACAAATTATACATTAATATTGTTCAAAAAGTCTTAGAACAGTAGCAAATGGACTCCATTAGTGATTTGAAAAGCAACACATATTATCCAAGTGCAACTCATTAAAGAAACACAAAGATATCCAATATAATCATCTCCATAGATATAGAAAACACATTAGACAAAATTTACCACCTATGTTTTATTTTCGAAAATTCAATAAAATCTGATTTGACAGGATCTTTAAAAATATGAGACATATATTCCTCAGCATGAAAGACAATTTCTTACTGAGATATAAAGTTCCACTAAGATCAAGTATTGTCATGGTGTTAGAGTACACAAAGAAAATGTGGATGAATACCTTCATAATCTGGAAGTGGGGAAAATAGCATGATTCAAAATTCAGAAGTAATGCAAGAAAATATTAAAATATTATATGCCATGCATATGTACATTTATATAAAATTACAGTGGGGCATAGTGGCATATGGTTATAATCCCAATACAGTATAAGAAATAAATGTCTATCAAGAGGGCACTGATTCAATAAATTATTGTTCATCTGTGCAGTTGAATATGTAAAAGGCAAATCTATAGAGACAAAATAGTTTAGTGGTTACCTGGAGCTATGAGTAGTGAAATGAATTAACTGTAAAAGGGAACAAGGGACCTTATTGGGTGATGAAAATGTCCTGAAAGTGGATTATGACAATGGTTGCCCACCTCAACAAATTTACCAAAAACACTTGAATTGCATACTTACCATGGATAAATTCTATGGTATGTAAATTTACTGCAATAAAATATCTATAGGCTAAGAAAGGACGACTTTTTGCATATAATGTTAAGTGCAAAAAGCCACAAGCAGAATAATAAAGCAGCATACATATTTTCATTGATTTAATATATTTTTAATGTAAAGAGCAAGAAAATATATACTTTTGAACAGTAAAAAGATCATGAATTTGACACTTATTTTCAGTATAAATTTAACATTGAAGAATTGGTACTATTTTATTTCATAAATTTTTATGGTAAAAAAAACACATGAGATCTATCCTCAGTTTTTCTAAGTGAGCAGTATAGCATTTTAACTATAGACACTATGTTGTATAGTAGATCTGTAGAACATTTTCATCTTGAATGAATGAAACTCTATACTGGTAGAATAGTAATTTCCAATTTCCCTCTCTCCCCCAACCCTTCACAATTACTATTTTGTTTTTTGCTTCAATGAGTTTTAATACTTTAGGAAACTCACATAAGTGGAATCATGCAGGATTTGTATTTATGGGATCTTCTTATTTCACTTAGCATAATGTCCTCAGTGTTCATCAGTGTGGTAACATATAATATAATGTTATTCTTTATTATGGTTGAATAATATCCCATTGTTTGTATATATCACATTTTCCTTATCTATGCATCTGTTGACGGACATTTCATTTTTTATTCCTATGGGCTATTGTAATACTGCAAAATGGACTTGTGAGTGCAAATACGTCTTTGAGATACTGATTTGGATTCTTTTAATAAATACCCAGAAGTGGTATTGCAGCATCATAAAGGATGATGCTATTTTTAGTTTTTTGAGGCACTTTCATACTATTTTCCATAACAGTTACATCATTTTACATTATACCAGCAGAGCAGAAGTTCTGTTTCTTTACATGTTTACCAACAGCAGTTATAGTCTCCTTCTTTTAAAAAATTTTAAATGACTGTCTTAATGGATATGAGGTGATTTGTAATTTTGATTTGTGTTTCCCTGGTGATGGGTGACATTGGGCATCTATTTGTGTACCTGTTGGACACTTGAATATTTTCTTTGAAAAATTGCTTTTTGAAGTTCTTTGCCCAGTTTTTCATTATGTTTTTTGTTTTCTTTTTTTTGTTGTCATTTTGTTTTTGCTGTTGAGTTTTAGAAGTTCCTCTTATATTGTGAATATTAATCCCTTATTAGATATGTGACTTGTAAGCATTTTTTCTCATTTCACAGTTTTTATATTTATTATTTTGATTGTTTTGTTGTTGTTGTTCTTGTGGTAAAGAAACTTTTTTAGCTTAAAACAGTTCCACTTACCTGATTGTTTTTGTTGACTAGTTTTTCAAGAGCATGTCCAAAAATTCATTGCCTAGACCAAAGTCATGATTTCCCCTATGCTTTCTTCTAGGGCTTTTACAATTTCAGGTCTTACATTTAAATCTTTAATCCATTTGAGTTCATTTTTGTTTATGGTGTAATAATCTAAATTTATTCTTTTGCATGTGGGTACCCAGTTTCCTCAGCACCATTTGTTGGTATTTTCCACCGTTGTGTATTTTTGGTATTCTTGCCTAAGACGGGTTAACTGTTCATGTGTGTTTATTTCTGGGTTCTCTATTCTGTTCCATTAGTCTTATGTCTGACTTCATGAAAGCAAATACTGTTTTGATTACTGTAGATTTATAAAATATTTCAAAATCAAGAAGTGTGAGACTTTCCATTTTTGTTGTTCTTTCTCAACATTGTTTTGGTTATTTTGTCCCCACTGTCCTTGTGGTTCCATTATAGGATTATAGGATTATTCTTTCTATTTCTCTAAAAATACCTTTGGGATTTTGATTGAAATTGCATGGAATCTGTAGACTGCTTCGAATGGTATGGACATTTTAACAATATTAAGTCTTCTAATTCACAAACACAAGATGGTTTTCCACTTATTTGTGTATTTATATATATATAGTACATATATATGTACTTCAAATATATTTATATATAGTTTACATATACATATACATGTATACTATACATATGTACTATGTATAATATATATTCATGGTTTTATGTATACATATAAAATACACACACACATGTATATATATATGTATGTATGAAACCATGAATTGAACCCAAGGGCACTTAACCACTGAGCCACATCCCCAACCCTTTTTTATTTATTTATTTATTTTTTTTATTTTAAGACGGGGTCTCACTAAGTTGCTTAGGGCCTCACTAAGTTGCTGAGGCTGGCTTTGAAGTTTTGGTCCTCCTGCATCAGCCTTCCCAGCTGCTGGGATTACAGGCGTGAACCACCATGCCCAGTTCTTCTAGCAGTATTTTATAGTTTTCAGCATACAAGTCTTTTGCCCTCTTGGTTAAGCTTATTCCTAAGCACTTCATTTGTTTTGATGATATTTTAGTGGGATTGTTTTCTTAATTTTCTTTTTAGGTTTCTTATTGTTAGTATATAGAAATGCAACTGATTTTTTAAGGTTGATTTTGTGTCCTGGCAATTTTACTGAATTTATTTATTAGTTTTAACAATTTTGTGTGTGTGTGTGTGTGTGTGTGTGTGTGTGTGTGTGTGGAATTTTTAGGGCTTTCTACATAAAAGATCATGGCATCTGAGAAAGATAAAGATAATTTTAATTCTTTCTTTTTGATTGGATGATTTTTTTTTTCTTGCCTAATTGTTCTAGCTAGGACTTCCAGTATTATTGTGAACAGAAGTGGGCATCCCTGCCTTGTTCTTGGTCTTAAGGAAAGGTTTTTGGCTTTTCAATATTAAATATGATTTTAGCTTGTGTACTTTTCATTTATAACCTTTGTTATGATGAGGGAATTTTTTTTTTCTATTCCCAGTTTGTTGTGTGAATTCTTTTTCTTATCATGATCTTCATTTTCTAATTTGTTAATGTGGTTTATAACATTGTCTCATAGTTTGAATCATCCTCACCTCCTAGAGATAAATCCTACTTAGTCATAGTGTGTAATTCTTTTCCATTCAGTTTGAATTCAGTTTGCTAATATTTGTTGAAGGTTTTTGCATCTATATTCTTAGAGATATTAGCTTACTGTTTTCTTGTAAAGTCATTTTCTAGCTTTGGCATCAGAGTTATACTGGCAGTATAGAATGAGTTTGGAAGTATTCCTTCCTCTCCAACGTTTTGCAAGAGTTTGAGAGGGACAGACATTAATTCTTTAAATGTTTCTTCATATTCATTAGTAAAGCCATCTGGTCCTGGGCTTTTCTTTTGAGGAGATATTTGACTACTGATTCAATTTTCTTAATTGTAGTCTGTTCAGATGTTCTATTCCTCTATGACTTAGTTGTAGTAGGTTTCACCTTTCAAGGAATCATTCATTTCTTCTAGGTTCTCCAATTTGTTAACATATATTGTTCATAATAACTTTCCAAAATACTTTTTATTTTTGTGACATCAGCTGTAATATCACCTCTTTCATTTCTGATTTTGCATCTTTTCTCTCTTTTTAGTTCTAGATAAAGATTTGTCAGTTATATTTATCTTTTTTTAAAAATCCTGGTTTTGTTGATTTTTAATATCCTCTATTCATTTATTTCTATTTTAGTCTTATCATGTCTTTTCTTCTCTGAGCATTGGGCTTAGTTTGTTCTTCTTTTTCTAGTTCCTTGAGGTATACAGTTAAATTGTTTATTTGAGATCTTTCTTTTTCCTATTTTTTTTTTTTTTTTGTACTGGGGATTGAAGTCAGGCAATCAACCACTCGTCCACAACCCCAGCCCCTTTTTGTATTTTATTTAGAGATGGGGTCTCACTTAGGCCTCACTAAGTTGTTGAGACTGGCTTTTAACTCGAGATCCTCCTGCCTTGAGCCTCCCAAGCTGCTGGGATTACAGGTGTACACCACTGTACCCTTCTCTTTCTTGTTTTAGTGTGGATTTTAATTCTACAAACTTCCCTCATATTTCAGCTTTAGCTACAGCACATGATTATTTATTTATTTATTTAGCCCATGACTTCTTTGACCCATTGGATATCCAAGTGTGTTGTTTAATTTCTAAATATTTGTGAGCTTGCCTGTTTTAGTCAGCTTTTTCACTGCTGTGACTAAAGAACCCAACCAAAACAATTTTAGGGAAGGAAAGGTTTATTTAGGGGCTCACTGTTTCAGAGGTCTCAATCCATAGACAGCAGGCTCCATTTTCCCAATCTCCAGGTGAGGCTGAACATCAAGGCAGAGGAGTGTGGCAGAGGGATTCAGTTCACATTATGATCAGGAAGCAGAGAGATAGTCTTCACTCTGGAGATACAGAATATATACCTCAAAGCCACACCCCAACTCCTACCTCCTCCAGTCACACCCTACCACTTCAGTTACCACTCAGTTAATCCCTATCAGGGGATTAAATCACTGATTGAGTTAAGACTCTTACAACCCAATTATTTTTCTCCTCTGAACCTTCTTGTATTGTCTCACACATGAGCTTTTGGGGGACACCTCACATCCAAACCGTAACATTACCCTTTTTCCTTCTGATGTTAAATTCTAGTTTCATTCCACTGTGATTGGAAAAGATATGTGGTATGATTTCAATATTCTTAAATTTGTTATGATCTGTGTTCTGACCAAACATACACTTTATCATGGAGAATGTTCCATGTGTACTTGAGAACAATCTATATTCTGAACATCTATATTCAGATGGAATGTTTTGTACATGTGTTTTAGGTTCACTTGGTCTATAAGGTTATTCAAGTCATCTTTTTATTATGTGGGCCCATCCATTATTGAACAGAAGATATTGAAATCTTCAACTCTTTGTTGCTATTTTCCCTTCAATTCTGTCAGTGCTTGCTTCATATATTTAGTTGCACTGAAATTGGGTGCATACATGTATTTATAGTCACCATATCTTCCTGGTGAATTAATCTACATATTATTATATAGTGTTCTTTTAGTTTCTTGTGAGGGTTTTTGACTTAAAGTCTACTTTGTTTATTATAAATATGGGCATCCCTGGTTTCTCTTATTTGTCATATAATTGCCATTTGCATTTAATGTTTTTCTACCCCTTCCCTTTTGGTCTACGTGTATTCTTTAATCTCAAGTGAGTCTGTTATACACAGCATATAATTATATAATTGGATCTTTTTAAATCTACACTGTTATTCTATATCTTTTGAATTGTGAAGTTTATCCTTTTACTTTTAAAAAATTTGTTCTAAATAGTTATATGGATGATAGAATGTATTTTGACACATCATACTTAAATGGAGTATAAGTTCTCATTCTTTTGATTGTTCATGATGTAGAATTACAGTGGTCATGTTTATAGTAGCTCAATTCACAGTAGAGAAACTATGGAACCAACCTAAGTGCCCTTCAACAAATGAATGGATAAAGAAAATGAGGTATATATACACAATAGAATATCACTCAGCCTTAAAGAAGAATGAAATTATGGCATATATGGATAAATGGATGGAACTGGAGAATATCATGCTAAGAAAAATAAGCCTATCATTTTATTTTTAACCTAATTGTTGCTATGGAGAGAATATTGTCATTTTGTTAATTATTTTCTGCCTTGCAGCCCTTTGTCCCTTTCTACTTTCTTGTCTTCCTTTTTTGTTTTTATATTGACATACTTGGATTACTTTTTTGTTTTCTCTTTTTTTTTTCATTATTTAAAAAATTTTTACAGACTGCATTTTTGGTGGAACGAGACAGACATCTTGTTTTCTTTTATGTATCTTGTATAAGCATTTTTTTGTGTATGTGGTTACCACTGGACTTTCATAAAGCATAACAATTTGTTCATAATGAATCCCACTATTACATGTAATCATAATACATCAATAAAAATAATGTGTTTTAAGCTATATAACAATTTGTTTAGCTGCATACAAATATCCTGTACTTTTGCTCTTTTCCCCACACACTTATATTACTGATGTCACAAATTGCATGTTTATATTGTTTATCCATTAATGTATTTTTATAGTTTCAGTTATTTTTAAGATGCATCTTTAACTTCTATACCAGAATTAAAAGTGAGATTAATGCACCCAGTGTTACAGTATTACAGTTTTTTGTACTTCATATATTTTCATTCACTTGTGAGTTTATGCTTTTATATACTTTTATGTTGCTTTAGTGTCTTTTTGTTTCAACTTGATGGATTCCATTGAGCATTTCTTGTAAGCTAGATCCTGTAATGATGATTATCCTCAGATTTTGTTTTCCTGTAAAAGTACATTTCCTTTTAATTTTTGGAGAGATTTTGCTGATGCCAAATAAAGTATTCTTGGTTTTCAACTTGTTTCTTCCAGAACTTTGAATACATTGTCTCACTCCCTGATGCCTTAAAGGTTTCTACTCAAAAAATCTACTGAGAAGTCTTATGGAATTTCCCTTGTACATGATGAGTCATTTTGTTCTTGCTGCTTTCAAAATTCTCATTGTCTTTGAATTTTGATGATTTGATTGTAATGTATCTCAGCGTGGACTTCTTCAGATTTATCGTATTTTGTTGTGTTAGGATTCTTGACTCTATCTGTTCATTTCTTTCTCCAGATTTTGGATGTTTGAGCCATTATTTAAATAAACTCCATCTCTTTTCCTTCTGGGAATCCCATAATGTGTACGTTGGTATGCTTGATGGCATCCTATAGGTTTGTTAGGCTTGTATCACTTTTTTCAAAGTTTAACAGTCTTTCTATTTATAACTTGTTTTTGGAAATTTATTGTGTTACTTTGGGACATTTTCTTCCATTTCATTATTTTTCATTATAACTTTGTTTTGATAATCATATGTTTGAAAAAAAACTGCCACCTCACCCAGTCTTTATAGTCTAATTTTGTACAGGGAAAGACCCTCACCAATCTGCCTGGTTGGAGATTCTAGGGCTGTTTCTAATATTTTCTGTGAATATGTCTTCTGTAGGTTTGTGTACATAGATTCCTCGTTAGAGGTTTTATCTTTCTTTGTTTCTTTGTTCCTTTCTCTCTCTCTCTTTCACAAACTCACACTCTCTTTTTCCCTCTGATGTTTACCTGTTGTATCATAGACCCTCTGAAGCAGCATACTGTTATCTGACTTTTTCTTTTTTCTTTTTTTTTTCCTTTCAGTATCCCTTAGGCCCCTCATTATCAGGTCTTGTCAATGCTCTGAGACAGATAGACAAACTAGTCCCTAGGGAAGCTCTCCAAAACACCAGAATGATGGATATATACTTGACTCTTTTCTTTCCTTTTGAGGGAGAAGCCACTGAGCTGGATCAGCTTCTGCTTTCTGTATTGCAGGTCCCTTAGGGCAGTAATGTGTCATCCAACTCCTTTGTTCTCAGCAGTTCCCCAGATGTCAAGATTATACTGAGTCCTGCCAGCCTTACAAGACAGGAAAAGACAAGAAAGACAGAAGTCAGTCATTCAAACTGCCCTTCTGCTAATCAGAACGGTGCATGTACAGTTCAGTCTTCTCTTTTCCTCTCCATAAATAAGCCAGGAGCTGAGAGTTTCCTCTCAATTGCACCATTGTACCTGGGGTGCTATTGTGGTGAGAGTGTGCCTTAATTTTTCCTACTGGCTTTATTGTAGCTTGTTTCATTTTTATGTAGGGTACAGGAGCCTCTTAACTTTTTTCTGAATTTCACATAAAGGGAACTGGTCCATGAATTTTTGCTGAATCAGTGTTTCTGCGGAAGGAAGAGGGTCTAGGGCTCCCTCTCCTGCCACCAGGCTGACATCATTCTATTTCACACTTTATCACTTATTTTACACTAATGTTAATTTTTTTACTTCCATGGTGATTTATCTACATTATTCTACAATATATAAAGATTGTAAAATAATAACACCAATTTAATTTTGACAATTACAAAGGAACAAATCCCTTAATTTATGTATGAAACTACATGCAAACACAAACAGAAAGGTGCATCTGTTTATGTTGGCCAAAAGAAGCAATAGTTTCATAAACAAAAATAAATTAATTTTGATTTTGTATAGGAGAAAGGAAGGAACAGAATGGAGGAAATAGGGAAGGAAATGAGGGTATATTAAAAATCCCCATTGTTAATAAAATGTTCTTTATTTTAACTATAAATCAAAATAGAATATCAGTTATTATATTTACTTTAAAGTATTTTAAATGCACAAATTTAAAATTAATTTGAAATATATATATTTCATAAATGACTTTGGAAATATACATCTTACATAGTCATAAAACAAATGATAAAAATAGGCAATCCATAAAAATGATAAATAAATGGAAATGTACAGGTTGAAGAGGAGAAGTATTCTTTTGAGTGAACTTAGAATAAAGTATTTTGGTGGTTATACATTTTTAGGGGAATGTATTCCAAAGTAAAAAAATCATAAAAATTATTTTTCTTTTTTTCTTTTCTTTTCTTTTTTTTTTTTTTTTTTCAGTGTTAAGGATCAAACTCTCTTCTGCTGAGCTACATCCCCCGTCCTGGCAAGAAATCTTAAAATTCATTTAATAGTTTAATTATCATTAGTGGTAGTGATATTATTATTTTGAAACTTTTTATACATTGCAAAATAATGCTAATAAATAATTACATCTATGTTGTTAGGAAACAGGCTTTTCATTGTAAAAGAAAAGAAATGAAAATGTAAAGTGAAATAATTTAAGTAAAAATTCTATGATGTAGACTTGGTTTTAGAAATATCTGCATGAATTTATTCTTTTCTAAAAATATGTATTTCTTAGTTGTGTTCACTGAAAAAAACCAAAGAAGATGACAACCCAATAGCAATGATCATGCTTGGCTCTCCTATTTGTAGTCTACATTTGATTTTCTACTAAAGAAGTGTACCTAGATTATAGGTTTAGGGCAGGAAACATACAAAATAAACTTCAGATATGAAAAGACTATTAATAATCAAAGAATGCCTAAGAAACTGTCACAGATAAGAGGATCATAAGGAGATAAAACCAACTGCAACAGAGTATTCTGCTTAGGATTTGCAGCAGAAAAAGGTTGGGGAAAAGGTAAGAAATTATGAATGAAGTATGGAGTTCAATAATAGTTTATCAATATTGGCTCATTAGTTATGACAAATGTACCATATTCATGTACTATTTAATAACAGGAAAATGGTTATGGATTATGTGGAAACTGTAATTTTTCTATAAATGTAAAACTATTCTGAAATTAAAAGTTTAGTTAAAAACTTATTAATTTTATGTTTATGGACATAGAAGTCAACATGAAAGGATTTGCATTTGCACAAATGCACACTTTAAGCATCAAAAATACATAATAATTACTAATGGTTGACACATAGTATATACAAAACCCCATAGATTTATTATGCAAAACATAATATATTTAGGGTTGGAAACGTAGCTCAGTAGAGTAGAATGCTTGTCTAGCATACATGAGGCCCTGTTTTCTATCATTGATGCCAAATAAATAAATAAAATAATTAAAAATTCCTTGTAATAACTGGATGCCAAATTATTACTTTGAAAATTTGTAATTAAAAGAAGAAAATTATGGAAGTCCCATACGTCTCTATTTCATCAAAGTTAAATCTATCCATCAGTCTAGCATTAAGTGGAATAATCAGATATTTGATTTTTATATAATAGAGATACATAGTAGCACCTATGAAGTGTTCTTATGGATAAAAAGCAGAAATCAAAAAACTAATTCAAGTCTAATAGATACTTAACATTAACATCTATTTATAGGAATTGCAGGAATAAAGGAGTGAGTTAAATGACATTGCAAGGAAACAGGTAGACTTGAAGGGTGGGAACATTCCTTTTTTTTTTTTTTTACTTTTGTTTAATTGTAAACAAATGGGATACATGTTGTTTCTCTGTTTGTACATGGAGTAAAGGCATACCATTTATGTAATCATAAATTTACATAGGATAATGTTGTTTGATTCATTCTGTTATTTTTTCCTCCCCCCCACCTCTCCCACCCCTCTTTTCCCTCTATACAGTCCTTCCTTCCCCCATTTGTGCCACCCTCCTTAACCCTAACCCTAAACCTAACCCTAACCCTAACCCTAATGCTAACTCCTCCCACCCCCCATTATATGTCATCATCTGCTTATCAGTGAGATCATTCGTCCTTTGGTTTTTTGAGATTGGCTTATCTCACTTAGCATGATATTCTCCAATTTCATCCATTGGCCTGCAAATGCCATAATTTTATCATTCTTTATGGCCGAGTAATATTCCATTGTATGTATATGCCACAGTTTCTTTATCCATTCATCAATTGAAGGGCATCTAGGTTGGTTCCACAATCTGGTTATGGTGAATTGAGCAGCTATGAACATTGATGTGGCTGTATCTCTGTAGTATGCTGATTTTAAGTCCTTTGGGTATAGGCCAAGGAGTGGGATAGCTGGGTCAAATGGTGGTTCCATTCCAAACTTTCTAAGGAATCTTCACACTGCTTTCCAGAGTGGCTGCACTAATTTGCAACCCCACCAGCAATGTATGAGTGTGCCTTTTTCCCCACATCCTCGCCAACACCTATCGTTGCGTGTGTTCTTGATAATCGCCATTCTAATTGGGGTGAGATGAAATCTTAGTGTAGTTTTGATTTCCATTTCCCTTATTACTAGGGACGTTGAACATTTTTTTCATATATCTGTTGATTGCTTGTACATCTTCTTCTGTGAAGTGTCTGTTCATTTCCTTAGCCCATTTGTTGATTGGATTATTTGTATTCTTGGTGTAGAGTTTTTTGAGTTCTTTATATATTCTGGAAATTAGTGTTCTCTCTGAAGTATGAGTGGCAAAGATTTTCTCCCACTCTGTAGGCTCTCTCTTCACATTACTGAGAGTTTCCTTTGCTGAGAGAAAGCTTTTTAGTTTGAATCTATCCCAGTTGTTGATTCTTGCTTGTATTTCTTGTGCTATGGGAGTCCTGTTAAGGAAGTCTGATCCTAAGCCGCCATGTTGAAGATTTGGACCTACTTTTTCTTCTCTAAGATGCAGGGTCTCTGGTCTGATTCTGAGGTCCTTGATCCATTTGAGTTGAGTTTTGTGCAGGGTGAGAGATAGGGGTTTAATTTCATTCTGTTGCATATGGTTTTCCAGTTTTCCCAGCACCATTTGTTGAAGAGGCTATCTTTTTTCCATTGCATATTTTTGGCCCCTTTGTCTAGTATGAGAAAATTGTATTTATTTGGGTTTGTGTCCATGTCCTCTATTCTGTACCATTGATCTACCTATTTTGGTACCAATACCATGCCGTTTTTGTCACTATTGCTTTGTAGTAGAGTTGAAGATCTGGTATTGCGATACCCCCTGCTTCACTTTCTGCTAAGGATTGCTGCAGGTATTCTGGGTTTCTTATTCTTCCAGATGAATTTCATAAATGCTTGCTCTATTTCTGTAAAGTACGCCATTGGGATTTTAATTGGAATTGCATTGAATCTGTATAGCACTTTTGGTAGTATGGCCATTTTGACAATATTAATTCTGCCCATCCAAGAACATGGGAGATCTTTCCATCTTCTAAGGTTTTCTTTAATTTCTTTCTTTAGTGTTCTGTAGTTCTCATTGTAGAGGTCTTTCAACTCTTTCGTTAGACTGTTTCCCAAGTATTTTATTTTTTTCGAGGCTATTGTGAATGGGGTAGTTCTCCTAACTTCTCTTTCTGAAGATTCATCACTTATGTATAAAAATGCATTGAATTTATGAGCATTGACATTCTTTAGTATAATTGATCTGGTTTCTACCATAGTTCAATTTAAAAGAGACCTAGAAGACATGAAATCCAAAGTGGTGTGTAAGACTTTTTAGATATTGACTCAAAGCAATAGCTATAAAAAGACACTTTTTAGTCAACTGGGGTGTTTGATTTTGGTTGGGATATAAGAAAACAAATAATTGCTAATTTTATTTGATATGAAAATGTTATTGTGCACTTGAAAGAAAATTGTTTAGAGATACACATGAATGATGTAAGGGTCACATAATGTAAAAAATTTGCTCTAAAATATTTTAGCAAAGAAAAAGTGGGATAAATAGAGTAAGAGGCACAAGTGTTTGATAATTATGGACTTGGGGATGGATCTGTGTTGTTCTTTTAATTTTTTGTATTTTTGAAAAATTTCACAATAAAACATTTTTAAACCATAAATGCAGTAAATATTTTTATTACTTGAGCTTGGTGGGAGAGACTTGGAAATGACACTGAGTATGGAAATTCTAAAGGAAAACTCTAAAGATGCAATTTGAAAATTTGAAATTTGATACTAAAAGAGTCAACATAAAGTTAAAAAAAATGTTTGGAAAATTTATTTACAACTTATAGGATACCATTATTTATCTATGAGAAAGATAATGCTAAAAAAGATTAAGATTCTTTATGAAAAAAAGCAGAAATCAAAAAACAAACTCAAGTCTAATAAATACTTAACATCTATTTATAGAAATTGCAGGAATAGAGGAGTGAATTAAATGACAAGGATGTGAAAAATGGCATCTATACATTGCTGGTGTATTTACATTTTAAATGGGCACACTTTGACTCAGTTTTTCTACACCTAGAAATTAATCTTTATTTATTTTATTATTATTATTATTTTTTGTAGCAACAAAGATTGAACCCAGAGACTCCTGCATGCTGGGCAAGGGCTCTGCCACAGAGCTAGAACTCTGTGCCCATAGGAATTAATCTTAAGAAACTAATTAGAAGTATGAACATAGATGTACTTTTAGGATGTTTTCTGAAACTTTTTTTTAAAAAACAAAATCTTGAAATATCTTCTATATCTATCAGCATTGAAATGAATACATAAGTTATCATACATTCACTCAACCCAATATTATAAAGTCATTAAAATTGATTATGTGAATCCACATTTATTGACAAAAATATGCTACCAGGGAGTTGGAGTGGAGGTGAATGAGCCAAGCTGCTATATGATTCTCAGACATATATTATTAAATTGCCACTCATGCCCATGATTTTAGGATAATTTCCAGACTGAGAACCCCGGGTAAAGGGGTAAGAAAAATTGTAGGACTTGCATGTGTATTGTCCCTAAATTTATATTCCTCTGAGGAACCATTTAACTGAACACCTGTCAACCTCCAGAATTTTATTTTTATAGAATTTTGCCAATTTGATGGATGAAAAAACAACATCTCATTATTGTTTTAGTGTACTCTTCCTTAATTACTGCTGCCTTACACATTTTTTCTTCTGCTTAAGGGCTGTTGATTTTGTCTTTTGTGTACTGCTTTTTCATTTCATTTATAATTTTTCTATTTTTTTAAATTTTTCTAACATGTTTGTGGGAGTCATTTAGTACCTTAATTCTATTACCCTCATACATTGCAAATAATTTTCCTGTGATTCCTGTGTATTGCTTTAATGTTTTCACCATGGATCTTTGATATACATATGCATTCTAACTTTTATATGAGCAAATTTAACAATATCTTTTTTAAAAAAAGGATTTATGCTTTTGGCATAACACTTACAAAGGCTTCCTGCACTCATGATTATACAAATCACCACTCCTACTTCCTATTAATATTTTATGGTTTTATTTTTCTACTTAAATATGTAATTCACTTGAACCTTATTTTGGTGCTGCATAATATATGAACAACTCTAATGTCATATGAATGATTGGTAATTTGCTCCAACACCATTTAGTGAATAATGCATCACTTCCTACATGATTGGAAGTTCCAACTTTATCAGAAAATGTTATTTTTTAATGCAGTGTTTATACTCAATGGTTGATAACTTCTAAAATGTATTTTCCCCTTCTTTCTTATCCTACTTTTACTCTCATAGTTTTTCTTAATAGCTAAGTGAACTACTTGAGATTAAAAAAGGAATATTACTTTATTTTTGAATATTACTTTATTTCTGTCAAATATTACTTTATTTCTGTCAAGCCTCTGAAGAAATATGTAATTACAATTATTTTGTGGCACACAGAATACCACGAAAGACCCACATTGACATCATTTAACTCTGAATAAATCATAGAGTTGCTAAAACTATATGGACCTGCTTAAACTTGAATGTCAATTTGAGTTTTATAATGCTTTCCTGTGTGTGTGTGTGTGTGTGTGTGTTGGGGGAAGAGGGTTATTTGTATTATTTTCCTTAAAAATAACATAAGGTACTCACGATTTCTCTTCTTTAGTTTTGAGACATATATGGTTGAGCCTTAACTATGCACACCTATTCTTGAAAGAAGAAAATACTTGGAAAATTTAAGAAGAGCAAGACAAATAATATTTGCCATGTAGGAATAGAAAAATTTGAAGTCCCACCTCAGGTTCCAAGGAGAAATGGTGAATATAATTTTGGAGGAATACCGAATTATATAGCTATATAATTTCTTCTTGGCTGCATAATTTGTCCAGAGTAGAATGATGTCCAGTCTTGGAAGTTCTGCTTTTTAGGTATCAGAGGGCATTTGTATTCGTGATCTATGTGAGGCCAGTTTCTATCACCCATGTCTTTCACTTAAGCAAGAAAGTTAGCAAGGATGATTCATTCCATGTCACTGAGGCTTGGGTTGACACTGGAAGATGCTCTATCAGCTGAAATTAGATGATACTTTATGTGTCTTCCTTAAATAGAGAGAGAGAAAATATATATATATCACATTAAATATGTGATAAAGTAAGTGCTTTTATAACTGATTTTATTACCTAAGTTTAAGCATTTTTTCCTTACTAGTCTTTGTCAACTGTAAATTAAGATAGAAGAAGTTGGACAAGGGGCAACCGAAGCAGTGCAGAATGCTTCAGGGATCACGTTTTTAAGGATTATTAAGCACAATTTGTTTTTGTCAGATTCCAATTTATCTGTATCTTAGCAAATCCAGGGAGCGTGAGTTCTGACATCTTGTACATCCTTATTAATTATTCATGCTTGAGCTTCTGTACTTGCTTGACCTTAAGGACTATGTGCTGTTTACTCCAGTAAGGATCAGACAGAATATACAGCCATTTTGAATGAATATAGCTGGCCTATCCTCCCCTTTTCTGGTTTCAGACATATTAAGTTTCATGTGTCCACCTCTTCCACTCTAATGTCTCCTTTGGAGAAAAAATAATGATAATAATAAATGGAAGTGGTCTTAGAAGGATAATAGTAAAGGGAATTTTTTTTTTTTTTAGGACAAGGATAGCCCCAAGTATCCTACAATGCACCAGACAGTCTCCCCCATAACAAGTAATCGTTAGTAATGTCCCAATGTTAATAGTGCCAATCTTGACAAAGTCTGATTTGAATGTATAGATGTCTGTTTGTGGATATGTTAAAACTTGCTTACAGTTTACCAGTGAATTTCCATTATCTTTTATTTTGACCTAACCCTACCTTCTCTAACAACTCTTGTTTGATTGGCTGCCCCAAATTTAGAACAACCAAAGGGAATTTTTAAAGGTATAATGATCTTAAAATTCAATTTTACTCAATGTTATGAGCTCTGAAAAGTTTTATTGTCAAAAACTCTACGCACCTGAGTTCTGCCATGGTGTTTTTCAATCCCCAGTTATTTCTCAGAGTTCTTCTAAGCTGCAAGAATAATGTCACTTCCTTTATGATCTATCATTGATGCCATCAGGAATCAGGAGGGAGATGGAGGGGATAAGTTCCCTCCAATTTCCAATATAACTTTTGAATAAAACATTAATCAACTCAAAGATATACCTTCTTTCAGGAATGGTTCTTCTTTCTTGAAAATTCCTTCTTCCTTTGCAAGTTGGTATCTGTTCATAGAGGAAGCAGAGGTAACTTCATTGTTAGGATGAGGATAGGAGGCTCTGCCTGTGTGCTGTTTTCTAAGCGTGACTATACTCCTCTGAAGCCCTCATTTGTTGGAGCCAGTTGGTATTCAGAGCTGGTGTCTACTGAGGTCAGATCCTGTGCTGTGGCAGTCAATACTGAAAATTGTAGTTCTTCTCATAGCTCAGATCTCAAGTCATGGTCTTAGTATAGTCCTGAATAATTTGCAATTCTTCTCCCAATGGTCTTCTGGCCTTCCATTCTCTTATAAGTATCTACATTGCTACATCTATATCAACTCTGTGTCCTTGGTTCTTGCTAGTGTGACCCTTCTGGATTCCCCATGTAACACAGAAACCATGCAGAGCCAGGGTGCTCCATCTCACCTTGCTGTCCACTAATACTGTGGAAAGTCACATTATATGTGGGACCGAACTCAATGCTTTTTGATGAAGATATCAATTTGCCTGTGCTGTGCTGGAGGAAGCTGCGTGTTCCTACTTCTTCCCAAACCTATTCGGCCATCTTTGGCTATACCACCTACTACTCAGTGCATCATTCTCTCTTATAGTGGGAGCTAGAATTAAGAATTTTGGCACATAATTTCATATTTTCTCCCATTCTCCCAATACCATTATGGCCTTAAAATGATGATGATGATGATGATGATGATGATGATGATGATATTAATAATGATGATGATAGATGCTTACATGAATATATAGCTTTTACCATGGATCAGCTACTTCTCTCCTAATAACTCATTCAGTTCTCATAATAGTCCTGCAGGGTAGGTTCTGTTATTCTGTTTTGACAAATCAGGACTGCTGAATAACTTGCTCAAGGGCATACACCTAGTAAGTTGTTGAACCAGAATTTGGATCCAGGCAGACTGACTCCAGAGTCTAGGATTTCATTATATGATTCTGCTTCTCCGTTATATTTCACACCTGCTTTCATTTCTAATTTCTCTCCTCCCTGTTCTTATGACGTACTTCTGTGATGATTGTGTCTGTCTAGTTCCGCCATAAAGCCAAGTCTGAGGCCCAAACTGGTGTGGCAACATTTAATTAGGGAAATGCAATTCCCAAGGGAGCAGGAGGTTGGAGGTGTGATGGGGGGAGAAACAGAGAGAGGCAGAGAGAGAGAGAGACGGAGAGCAATGTAGAAGTTTTATTGAGTTTAAATGGTAAGCAAATTTCTTCATGTCCAGCAATATCTTTAGGAAAGAATAAATGAAGGAACTGTATGTTCAACTGTCTGTCTGGGGAGAGGAAGGGAGAAGCATTTGTCCACTTACTTCTATATCCCATTGTACAAGCTGACTCCTGGAGTTTTATTTTTGACATGCTTACCAAGTGGGTGCTGGTGTGCTCTCCACATGGTCCTGCCCAATCTCAATACCACTTTTTCTGGACAGACATGGCAAGATTAAGATGCATTGAGTATCTAGATTTCAGCTGAAGCAAAGGTAGGAGACAATTGGTTACATGACCTTTGGAAGACATTGAGTGTGCAGAGGATTTCACTGGCCAGAAGCACAGCAAGTACATAGATCTAGGGTGATGCATAAACAGAACCAGGAATATGCTGTTTTCCCCTTCCTTGTAGTAACAAATGTCATAGAGAGGAAGTAAGAAGGCAACAATGTTTTAGGATCACATCCTGTATAATCAGAAAAATGAGAGATTACACTCCATTTATATATGATCTATCGAAATGTATAAATGCATTCTACTGTCTTGTACAACAAATTAGAAAAAATAAAAAATTAAAAAAGGAAATGATTGACATAAATAAAAAAAGAAGACAATGATGTTAAAATTATTATGTAAAGAAAATACAACATGGATACAAATTATTAGGCTATGACCCACACGGAGGGTTCAGTTGGACTTGTACTCTCTGGTATCTCAGCTTGCCTTCATAAAGACATTATCAATTGTGTCCTGTCACCCCTTTAAATTTTCCATGTGTCTACAGACTACACAGTTCTGATTTAGTAAGCTCCTGGCCAGGCTACAAGCTAATAAATCTTTACAGAGCCTTTTAAAATTTTATTTAATTGTATTTTGGTGCTGGGGATTGAACCTAGAACCTCCATGTACTAATTACATGTTTAATCACTGAGCTACATCTCCAGCCCTCAGCAGAGTCATGGAATTTAACACTTCCTAGAATAGTCGACATTGGTAACATTAATTTTACCCAGGAAACTCCATTCCAGGAAGAGTGTGGCCCTGTAAAGTCAAGGAGATAGTCATGTAATTATCAGACATCATCAGCCTTCTGAAGTCTGGATTCTTTGTTCCTAAAATGGGTTTATTGAACAACCATAGGTAGCTCAATATTTGTACAGTTATTTTTTAATGTCTATTAATAGTTTTTAAAAATCCTGAGGTCCAGATACACTTTAGGATGTTAGTTTTAATACAAATTTAAAAAAGAGATCTCCATTCTCACTCTCTGTAAAACTTGGATTTTGAAGGGAAAAATGACACCAAATATTTTCTCCTTTCATGGAATAAGAGGCTTATGAAGCTAATCAGCATCTTATTAAAAAAGTAAACATGTTACTTGTATTATAGTCTAGTAAACAGCAGCCACTAGTCAAAGAGGATTTATTAACACACTTACTAGGTGAAGGTTGGGAATTTCAAGTGTTCAAATGTTCTGTTCCCCTGATTTTATTTTCATGGAGATAATGAAAAACACAGGCTTCAACTCTCTAGTTCCCCTCCTTAGCTCATATTCACATTTGTCCCTAAGGATCCAGTATTTGTCCCAAATAATTAGAAGTCACTATATGTTCCTTTTGCCTATTTTCCTTGAGATGATTTTTCACTCTTCTTCAGTTTAATTATCATTTCACTGTCCCATAACTATACTTTATTACTTAGAATATTCACTTTATACATGTTGAAAACAGATCTCCTGGCCTTAATTTAGACCCATATACCTTTAATCATATTTCATCCTATATTCATATATAAAAAGGAAAATGGAAGCCAAATGAATTGGTAAAAGGTAAGGTATCCCTAAAACCTCATCACACTATAAAGTCCAACAGTTCTGAATCAGTAATTAAATACAAACCATCAAATGAGGGTTTATGATGCAGCCTGTTGTCTCTGGAATTTGCTCTAAATTTCAGGGAAGAGGGGCAGTTATGTCAAGAGTGTTGAATGTTAGAGTCAAGATGCAGCTCCATTTTGGAGCTCTGTCAGTCATGCCCAAGTGCTCATTTAAAGCTAGGTGTGTAGCTCTACAAAAATGGGGTTGATTGTCTTTACTTCTAGTAGATTTAAGTTTTTAATTAATGACTGAGCATTGTACATTCTAGGCAAATGCGCTACCACCAAGCTACACCCCTAGCCCATAGCGACTTTAAAATGAGCACTTGGGCATGCCTTACAGAGCTCCAAACAAAGCTCAACTCAAAGTGGATCAAAGACTTAGGCACTAGAAAAGAGACCCTGCAACTACTAGAAGAAAAAGTAGGCCCAAATCTTCAACATGTAAGCCTAGGATCTGACTTCCTTAATGAGACTCCTAAAGTGCAAGAAGTTAAATCAAAAATCAATAAATGGGATGGATTCAAACTAAAAAGCTTCTTCTCAGCAAAAGAAACAATCAATAATATGAAGAGAGAGTCTACAGATTGGGAGAAAATCTTTACCACATGAACCTCAGATAAAGCATTATTTTCTAGAATACATAAAGAACTCAAAAAACTTAACAAAAAACCAAATAACCCAATCAATTAATGGGCTAAGGAACTGAACAGATACTTCACAGAAGAAGATATACAACTTTTCAACAAATATATGAAAAAAATGTTCAACATCTCTAGCAATTAGATAAATGCAGATCAAAACTACTCTAAGATTTCATCTCACTGTAGTCAGAATAGCAATTATCAAGAATACAAACAAGAATAAATGTTGACAAGGCTCTGGAGAAAAAGATACACATATACATTGCTGGTGGGAATACAAAATGGTGCAGCTATTATGGAAAGCAGTATGGAGATGCCTCGGAAAACTTTGAATGGAACCACCATTTGACCCAACTATCCCACTTCTCAGTTTATACCCAAAGGACTTAAAATCAGTACAGTATGGTGACACAGCCACATCAGTGTTTATAGTAGCTCAACTCACAATAGCTAAACTATGGAACCAACCTAGAAGTCCTTCAACAGATGAATGGATAAAGAAAATGTGGTGTATGTATAGATACATACACACACACACACACACACACACATATGATAGAATATTACTCAGCTTTAAAGAAGAATAAAATTTTGACATTTGCTGGTAAGTGGATGGAGTTGGAGAATATCATGCTAAGGGAAATAAGCCAATACCCAAAAAACAAAGGCTGAATGTTTTCTCTGATATTTGGATGCTAATTCACAATGGGGTGGGGGGCTATGGAAGAATAGAGTTACTTTATATTAGATAGAGGGGAGTGAAGGAAGGGGAAGGGGTGTGGGGGTAGGAATAATAGTAGAGTAAAACAGACATTATTACCTCATGTACATATATGACTGTATTACTGATGTGATCCTGCAATATGTATAATCAAAAAAATGAGAAATTACAGTCCATTTATGTATGAGTTATCAAAATGTAAAAATGCTTTCTCCTCTCATATACAACTAATTAGAACAAATAAACAAATTTTAAAAAGATGATCAATCCAACTATTTATTAATGTGCAGCCAAAAGAACTGGTGGGAGGGGATGAATGTTTCAATTTTCAACAGGTGGTTCGCTATCACATAGGTAGTGCTGGGCAGTGAGATAGGGTGTACAGCGATTCCTTCTGTTGTCTGCCCCATACTTGCTTTTTGTTGGTATGAAAATGGCTTTTCTCACTTTAGTGACTAGGGTTTGAAATCTTGGGCCAATAGAACATTTGTCAAAATAAAGATTTTTTGATGTTTAAAAGAAGATAAAACCATTCAGATTTTATTCAAAAGAACAGAAACAATACAAACAGATTCCTTCTAAATATACTATATGAAGCAGTTGGTAACATTCATTTTAGGACCATTGTGTCAATATGCTCCTTAAAATAGTTTTTTATAGCTATTTTGGGCCTATAGCTGTTCAATATTCAGGCAAAAGAATGTAGTAACTCTGAGATTCGGTTTCTGTTTTTTTAAAGAGATTTCCTACTATAGCTTTAATATATAAGTCAAGCTGAAACATCTATACTGTGAAAAATATTTAGTTGCTTAACAACATAATTATTCCAGTGGTCAGAAATTCTTACTTTCATTTAGTAATTTTGGGAGTTTTGACTTCCTCTCAATAAATCATGTACAATGTGGGATAAGAGTTGAAGATAGGGATAAGAATTCATGGAGTCCTATTTTTTAAGTTTCCTTGTTTGCTCCCAGGGGTAATAGAAACAAACAAAAGATAATAGAGGCATAAGTAACTTTTGGGAATCTACATTCCCAAAATGTTGACCATTGAGTAAAAAGAAAACTAGCAATGATAACTCCGAAAGCAATAGTGATACTGAGTGGAAGGGTGTAAGGTGTAATAATGTTTTGTAAAGTTTAGTAAGCATCACCCCATTCATTTCTTCTCTTTTCCCTTATTTTCATGTACTACTTCAGGAAACAGACGTGGCACAGTACCAAGCAAATGTCCCACTATATTGCTGGTCTTATTGTAGAAGTTTTTCAATGATTGGGGCCTGAAAGGCAGAACATAATTTTGAAGGACAGGTTAAGCACTTGAGAACTCACTAAACCCCCAAACTCAAAGAGATACCGGGCTTGGGGAGAAGGAACAACAAAGCGGACCTGATGACAGCGTTGATGCTGATGAGTCCTCCATAGAAGAACCCTTCACCAAGACTTTAGTCCAAAAAAATAGAAGCTGGGTTTCCCAGAAGGAAGTCTTAAGCAGAAAATACATGTATGAACAATTGATTATGAAGGGCTCCAAGGAGAGATCAAGAAGGGTGTGGGAGAGGGGGAAAAGCCACATGAGGGTCGGATCTCAGGCTAACCCCCAGAGTTCTAATCTGTGGGCTGGGAAGTAGATTATACCTCAAAACTGTCCTGACTGAGCCAGTGAGCTGGCCTTTTGCTCCCACAGCTGTTCACTTTTGGACAAGAGCCTCCCTTAACAAAAGTGAACCTGAGAGGACAAAGCAGCCTCAGTTTCCCTGGCATAGACTTTGGAAAGGTCATAGGAGCGGGTGTGAGGAAAAAGATACAGCATGTGAATGCATGAGAGTGAGTTTTGCACAAATATGGTAAAAACAGGATCCAAGTTGTTTGGATAGAGCCCTGAAGTTGTCTACTGAACACAGGAAATGAGAAATAGAGCACTGTAGTAATAAATGCATGGCATGGTTACATCTGGCAGTCTACCATTTTCATAGTTCTTCTTGCCACATGATCTCTTCTGACATTCATCATGACCCTGAAGGGTACAGGAGGCATATACGACTGGCCTTAGATATATGAAATTGAGGGGCATTGCCATCAAGCAGTTTAGTCAGATGATGACAGCCTTTAACCCCAAACCCAACTTTCTTTTTCTAGTCTGCAGCAACAATCTAGCAAGCATTTGTGTTAATTTCTGCTACAGATACAGACTCCAGGAGTCATTATATAGTAGAAGCTAAATTGTGCTCCTGTCAGAATTCATTGGCTCCAATTTTTAACCCTCTGAATTAGCAACTCTAAGCATGAAGCCAAAGGTTTCCACTTTTTTTCTTTTGGCAGTTTTGGGATTGAACCCAGGGCCTCAAACTATGAGCTACATCCCCAGTCATTTTTATTTTATTTTAAGACAAGTTCTCATGATGTTGTCCAGGCTGGTCTTGAACTTGTGATTCCCCTGCCTCAGCAACTTAAGTAGCTGGGATTACAGATGTGCATAGTAATTCATATAATTGAGTATTTCCATCTTTAATAAGTTCCTCAGAGAATGCTATGTAGCTAAGGAAGTATTTTTTTTCCAGTCCTGATTAAGAGGACCAGTGGTTTATAGCATAGTTTTGGGTTTTAGACAGGATAGAGTCTAAATCCTGGTTCTACTGTTTGCCATCTGTGTTAGTCAGCTTGCCCTCAGGTTCATGGTTTCAGAGATTTCAGTCCATGGTCACTTGGCTCTGTTATTTCCTGGTCTTTGGTGAGGTTGAATGTTATGGTGGGGAGCACATGGTGGAGCAGAGCTCCACCTCACAGATGCCAGGAATTTGGGGGGAGGACCTGGGGACAAAATATAACCTTCAGGGGCATGCCCCCCATGACCTACTTCCTCTAGCTAGGCCCTACCTCCTAGTTACTGGCATCTTCCAATAACCCCTTCAGCTATGAATCCATCAATGGATCAATCCATTCATGAGGACAGAGGCCCCATGATCTAATCACTTACGAAGGGCCAGCCTCTGAACATGCTGCACTGGGGACCAAACCTTCAACACATAAGCCTTTGGGGCACATTTTGGACCCAAATCATAACACCATCTGTATGAGTTCAGGTAGGTCACTGACATTTTCTCATTTTGTCATCTGCAAAAGTAGGTACTATGAGTACTTACCTCAAAGGATTGTTTTGAGAATTCAATCAGGTGACTTTACGAGGAACTAAACCCAGAGCCAGAATGCAGTAAGTTCCCAGTAACCATTATTTACTATGATTTTATTATTAATCCTCATGTTTTTCTTCCAACTATTCAAACTGAGTTCATCCTTCCTCTAAAATGATGTTTTTCCCTCTTTGCCACAATGAATGTCAGTGTGGACCACTTTCAGGACTTGAAAATGATTCAGCAAAGTGAACCTTTTGGTTAATGTTGTTTACTGGAGTGGGATTTGAGCGGTGGCAATTTAGACACATAGCTGGCAGATGGTGGATGGCCTTCGGAGGCTATGCCATTTGCTTAGAATACAGAGTTTGAAGTCTCTCTTCACCAGTCATTTCAAAAATGAGTCTCACTTAGAATTTCACTGAAGCAAATGAGACTGTAGTTAAAATCCTGGTGAAATAACCACTAGTTTAGTATTTATTTACAGCCTAGAAACCCAGCAGGTACAATCCCAGCAGGTACTTAATCTTAAAAGCAAATTCTCTGGTTCCCTTAGAGTTCTTGTTTTTTTGTGCATCTAGAAAGATACACTTGGAAACCAGTTTCTGCCCAGCTCTTGGTCCCATGACAGAAATTAAAAATGAGGAAAGATTTTTTTCTCTCTAATTTGTAAAGCAAACAAGAGAAATAAAAAGAGCAGGAGGAAGCCAGCTGCTGGAACAACAGCCAAGTGGAACCGTTGTCAATAGGTGAGAAATCACAGCCTGAATGAAGCTGGAATGAGGGTGGTCTCCAGGCTTTCAGATCTTTTATCAAGTACCTAAGCACCAAGTGATGACTGAGGGACAATGATGACAAGTCTCAGATGAAAAATAATGGTTCATCTTTGTGCAGACAGAGCACAAAAGCAAAGCCTGATGAGAAGGCTCTTCTATCAATCATCGATGACTGACAGGATAATGGCAGAGCTGGAGGGACTTAGCACAGAAGCACTAAGAGACTTGCCTTTGTCCAACAGCGAGTTGGACAAAGTGAGTGGGCACAGCAATGCATATTGCCCCTAGCCCTTGTCCCAAAGTGCTAGCCTGGGTGAAACAGCCTTCCCCATGCTCTCCAGGAAATGTAAGCTTCAACACAGATGACAGGGAGGGAAGTGACAACTAATACAAAGAACTCTCACTCTTATTATGCCTTATGTACATGCAAGGATTTTTGTATACATTATGTCAGCTCATCCTGTGAAGGGATGTGTAGCTAGTTTCCCATATTATAGGAGAAAACACTCACTTTCCACAGCTACCAGTAAGTAGCAAAACTCACGTTTCACACCAAGAATTCTGCTTACAGAATCTATCATCTCAACCTCTAGCTCTACTGCATTACAACAAAGAAACCCTCTTCACTCTAAGTTAATGAGACCCTACAATGTCATAGGAGGTGTCATAGTTTTGATCTGGAATGTCCCCCAAAGGCTTATGTATTCAAGGTGTAGTTTCAAGCTGGTGGTGATTTCAGGAGGTGGGGAAACCTTTAGGAGGAGGAGCCTAGTTGGAAGAGGAGTGTCACAGGTGTTGTACCTTTGGAGACAAATCTTGTCCCCAGTCCTTTTCTCTTTCTCTATTTCCTGGTTTCCATGAAATGCATAGTTTTGTTCTACCACACCCTCCTGCCACAGACCCAGAAGCCCTGGAGCCAAGTGACCATGGATTGAAACTAGGAGTCAAAATAAATCTTTCTACTTCTAAACTGATTTTCTCAGGTATTTTGTCACTGCAATGGAAAGTTGACTAACACAGGAGGCAAAGAACAAAGAATCATGTACCATGTACCTACTCAGATGTTTCTGTGGTGAGAGTTGCTCCATTCCTTTGGAGTTACACATCAAGACACTAAGAAGCAGGAATTTAGCTTGTATGAACACTGTAATAGTGAACACTATTTAGACAGTGGCAACATGGGGTGGCAATAGGGCCCAGCTGTCCAGACCTGTCGTTCTTTGTATAACCAAGGTATTCTGGTGAAGCCAGAGAAGAAACACCAGAAGTTGAGTAAAAAGCCATTTCTTCTCATGAGAATTGCACTCTTTAAGGGGAAAAGATGGACAAATTAATAATTATGAAGCAGCCTGAGTTACAATAGTGGCTTAAACCAAGTACTTAAAGATCACAAAAGAGAAATCAAAGTGGAAACAAGAAAGTTCCTAAGTCAAATATCTGAAAGAAGAAAGTTTTGCTTTTTCCTGTATTGGAGATTGAACCCAGGGTCTCTCACAAGCTAGGCAAGTATGCTAACAGTGAACTACATTCCAAGCTCTTCTTTAAAATGTTTGAGATAGGGTCTGACTAAGTTGCCCAGGCTGGTCTTGAATTTATGATTCTCCTGCCCTACTCTCCCCAGCAGCTGGGATTACAGATGTGTGCCACCATGCCCAGTGGAGAGAGCTTTCTACATCAAAAGCAATGGCAGTAAGTTCCACAGAAAATAGAAATGTATTTTTCCAAGGAAACTACTAAAAAAGTAGAAATTTAATAAATTCTTATGTATATATGGCATATACATATATACACATATACAAAAAGAAAAACCTAAAGATTATGTAAAAAATTCAAAAGAAGATGGGAAAACATACATAGGTTGTTCTTATAACAATTTATAATAGCAAAATATTCAAACTACTGACAATATGAGAATAGTTAAATTAATTAAGAAATTTTTTTGGTGGAATACTCTGCACGTTTTAGGAGAGATTTTTCTTTGCAAATTATTAGGTTAACTTTGCTAGATAAATGGAATTTAGGCAATGATTCAATTTTTTAGAATCTTACTTAAATATGTACCTACCTTTATCTCTTTGTATAATTGCTTAGATTATTTTTAACCGGAAATTGTGTCTTATTGGATATGTTTCACAAGGATTACTTTTAGAAACATACCTATTTTTTATTTTGATAAACATATAAAGTCATAACATTGTTCCCAAGTCCATTACAGCTTTCATGATCTCATGCTCCCAATCCTAACCTTAGACACCACTAAACTGATTTCTATCTCTGGAATTGTTGCCTTTTTCCAAATAATGTATAAATGGAATCATATGAGTACATAGTTTATCATGTCTTGCTCCATTTACATGGTATATAATAGGTTTGAAATTAATCCATGGTATTTCATGTATTTGTAATTTGTTCCTTTTTTGTTGCTGAGTAGTATTCTATACTAATATTCACATTTTTAATTCATTCACCAGGCATTAAACATTTGAAGTGTTTGTCAATTTGGAGCAAGGCTTTAAAAAAATACTGGCATGCAAGTCTTTGTGTGGACTTACATTTTGATTTCTCTGCTAAGTAAATAGGAGTGATATTCCTGGTCACATGAAAAGTGTACTAAACTTTATAAGAAATTGCTAAACTGTTTTCCAAAAGAACTGCATGTACCATTTTGCATTCCAACCAATAATTCCAGGTTCTTTCACTCCTGGCCAAATCTTAGTGTGTCAGTCTATTTTATTTTAGCCATTTATGGTGGTATAGACTATTAGCTCACTGCATTATGGTTCCCCAATATCAGGCTTAATGACTTACTAGAAGGACTCACAAAACTCAAATAAATGATGATATTCATGCTTATGACTTGTTACAGTGAAAAGATACACACTGAAATCAGCAAAGGAAGAGGAGCCTGGTGTGAAGTTCAGAAGAAACTATGTACAAGCTTCCAGCTGTCCTCTCCCAATGTAGTCTCAGGGATGTGCTTAATTCTTCCAGAAAATGATGCATGACAGCACAAATGAAGACATATACACACGGAAGTTCGCCTGAGCCCTGGTGTGCAGTTTTACTGGGGATGACTAAAGCAGTCATACAGTGCTTTATGACCAACAGCTATTCTGTTTCCACACCTCACAACAAACCCCCCTGAGCAAAACCAGGCGTTCATCATCACATTATTAGGACAAACCTATCTCGTAAAACTCGAACAGCATGGTGCAAAAACTTCAGGCATATAAGGGCTCTGTTAGCAGACCACCCACTCCGAGGTCCTGAAGATCTTTCTCTGGAATGTGCAGAGTTTGAACAGCTGAATCACCCCTTTCCTGCACAGTCATTGTGATCTTAATTTGCTTACTTAACACCTATTAATGTTTTGTTTATTTTTACATATGTTTTTATTAGTAGTACGTTTTCTCTGATCAAGTGTATACATCTTTGGACATTTTTAAAGATTTGCTTTTTTGTGTGTGTTCTTTTTATTTTGTTGTAAGGGTTCTTTGTATATTCTGGATCCAAATTTCTTATCAGGTATGCATTTTGAAAATATTTTTCTCTTAGTGTGTGGTTTGTCCTTTCTGTTATTTGCTTCCAAAAATAAGACGTTTTTGATAAAGTCCAATTTATTCATTTTCCCTTTGTGTGTTATATATTTTGTATCTTATTTAAAAAATCTTTCCTTACCCAATTGAAAAATACTTTCTCATATGTATTTTGGTTGTTTAGGATTTGCTTTTTATCTATATAGTTTCCTGAGCTCAAATGTATCTTCTCTTTTTCTCCTGAGGGCAGATGGTGTTTGGTTTTATTTCTCTCTCAGAAGCAATTTACTTTTGCCTTATAACCTCAGCTTGCTAATGAGCTTAAGAAAATTTATGCTTCTGTAAATTGTCTAGATTTTTCACATTTTTAGGGTGAGAGTGACATTGTCTTGCATCTTTCTACACCTTACATTGAAGATAAGTTCTCGAGAGAAATATTTTAAAATTTGGGGAGGTTCTTAGGATTTTGCTAGCCATTTTCCAAACTGGAAAATATTGAATGTACAAAACCATATTCACATTATACTCTCAAAAATAATAAACCTCATGGTAGGTACTTTAAGCAATATTAATACTATCTATTCTTTGCAAAGAAATTATAATTAACATTCTTCTACATAAACATTGAAAACACCTGCATATCAGAAAATAATACAATCAGAATTAAAAATCTAAGAATGATCTTGGGAAAACATATTCAATAGGTAGGACAGAAGGCAATATTTGTATTGTGTACTGAACACATGCCATGTAGTCAGTCACAGCAAAATTATAGCAAACACTGTCTGTCAGTGCTTCACTCACACTCCCTTGGATACTACTGTCTTTGTCACACTGGGTGCTGGTGTGTCCTCCCTTCCAAACAGAGTACCTGCATTTTTTCTTTGGAGACTGCCCTTACACAACTTGAACATGCTTTGCCTGAATGCATGGAGAGTCAAAACTGCCAGGGAATGCAAGTCTGAACCCAATGTCCCCAGATGGCAGGATAGTCCTGTGAAGAGTCAAGAGATGAAGCTCCCATGTTCTTGGGCCAGGAAAACTTAGAGCTGTCATCTCTATTATCTGAAAGTTTTCCCTGGGGTCCACTCCAAACCTGCTTGCCCCTCTTCCCTTCCCATCCCACTTCTCCACTCCCCTATAAGTTTTTCCTAGAAATACTTCCAAAGAAGTCTCTTTTATACAAAGGCTCATCTCAGGATCTTCTAGATAATTCATCCTATCACCTGAATTAGAATTAAAATACTAAGCACAAAGGAAAGAAAAAGAGCTAAGGAGAAAGAATAAGAATTTATGGGAAAGTAAAATACATCCTACATGGATACTTTTTATTTAATGTATTTGAAGGGAAGAGAGATATTTTCCCCTCTGACTCCTGGTCTCTCAAGTTCCATACCTGTTCCACGATGCTCCCATCTCCCCTCTCCTCTCAACTCTACTGAGTGCCTTCCCACTTTCCCGCTGCCACTAAGACACTCAGATCTATTATCTTTCCTCAATTTGATGCTTTCACTACATTGTTGGCTTCTGTGAACGGGGTGATGGTAGAAAATAATATTTTAACTTACTTCCTTCTCTAAATATGTAAAAAAGTATACAGAATGTTCAGAGATTGAAAACCCTTTTTTTCTTTAAAATCTTATTAGTGCATTATAGTTATACCTAATATTCAGATTCATTTTTAAGCTTATTTCTATTTTTTATTAGAGCTTTAGAGATATACACAGTAGTTTGGTTCTTCTGGACAAACTCATACATGCATGGAATGCAATTTCAGTTCATGATCCCTCCCTTTTCCTCCCCACTTTTTCCTCCCATTATCCCTTCCCTCCTCTATTCTGCTAGAATTCCTTTTGCTCATCTATTTATTTATAGTTGATTGGTTCTTTTTACTTATACATAAAGGTGAAATTATCTCTTCTATATGCTTGTAACATGATTTTTAAGAGGTCATTCTGTATTGCCTCCCCTTACCCATCCTTCCATTCTGCCTTCTTCTACATTACTGATCTTCCCTTTATCTTAATGATATCCTATCCTTGCTCCCATTTTCCTTTATTTTACTCCAGCTTCTGCATATGAGAGAAAACATTCAACCTTTGAGTATCTAAGTTTGGTTTATTTCACTTAAAATTATATTCTCCATTTCCATCCATTTACTAGCAAATGCCATAAATTTCATTCTTTTTTATGACTGAGTAGAATTCCTGTGTCTGTGTGTATGTATACATCTCACAATTTCTTTTTTTTTTCAGTAGATTAGTCATTCATTTTTAACTTCTTAATAGTGTTCCATTTTAAATCTATTCATCTATTTATAAGCACCTGGGTTGATTCCATAATTTCACTATTATGAATTGTGCTGCTATAAACATTGAGGTGGCTGTATAGCTATAGTATGATGATACTAGATGTTTTTGGAAAATATCAAGGAGTGGGATAACTGAGTCATATGGTGATTCCATCCCTAGTTTTTTGAGGAATCTCCAAACTGCTTTCCAGAGTCTGCAGTCCCACCAACAATGTACAAGTGTACCTTTTCCCCCACAACCTCACCAGCATTTATTATTGTTTGTATTCTTGATCATTATCATTCTGAATGGAGTAAGATGAAACCTTAATGTAGTTTTGGATTGCATGTCCCTGATTGCTAAACTTTTTTTCATGTATTTGTTGTCCATTTTCTTTTTTTTTTTTTTTTTGAGAAGTGTCTGTATAATTCATTTGCCAATGTAGTAATTGTGTAGTTTATTTATTTTCTGGTGTTAAGTTTTTTGAGTTCTTTATATTTTGTGGATATTAATCCCCTAACAGAGAAGCAGTTGGTCAAGATTTTCTCTCATTCTGTAGACTCAGTTTTCACACTCTTAATCATTTCCTTTGCTGTGCAGAATATTTTTAGTTTGATGGCATCGTGCTTATCGATTCCTGGTTTTATTTCTTGTGCTTTGCTTTGGGATCTTGTTAAGGAAGGTGGTGTCAACATATAAATGATGGAGTGTTGACTTTGTTTTCTTTTAGCAGTGACAATGTTTAGGGTCTAATTCTTAAGTCTTGACCCATTTGGATTTGAGTTTTGTGCAGGATTAGAGAAAGGGGTCTAGGGGGCTGGGGAGATAGCTCAGTCGGTAGAGTGCTTGCCTTGCAAGCAGAGGGCCCTGGGTTCGATCCCCAGCACCAAAAAAAAAAAAAAAAACCAGACTGAGAAAGGGGTCTAGTTTCATTTTTCTACATACAGCTATCCAATTTTCCCAGAGTCAATTTTAAAAAGGTTGTCTTTTCTCCAAAATATATTTTGGGCACCTTTGTCAAATATTCCATGGCTATAGTATGTGATTTGTCTCTGTGACTTCTATTCTATCTATTCAATTGATCTTTATGTCTATTTTGGTGCCAATACCATGCTGTTACTATAGTTTTGTAGTATAACTTCAGATTAGGTATTGTGATGCTTCCTGCTTCACTTTACTTGCTTAGTAATGCTTTAGCTATTCTCAGTCTCTTATTCTTCCAAATGAATTTAAGAATTGTTTTATCTATCTCTGTGAAGAATGTCATTGGTATTTTGATGGTGATTGAATTAAATCTGTATATTACTTTTGGTAGTATGACCATTTTGACGATATTAATTCTGCTTATCCAAGAACAGGGAGGTCTTTCCATCTTCTAAGGTCTTCTTCAATTTCTGTAATTTTCATTGTAGAGCCCTTTTACTTCCTCGGTTAGATTAATTTCCAAGTATCCTAATCTTTTTTTTTTTTTTTTAGGTTATTGTGAATGGGATGGTTTTCCTGATTTCTTCCTCAGCTGAATCACTGTTAGAATGTAGGAAAACTATTGATTAATGGATGCTAATCTTGTATCCTGCTACTTTGCTCAATTCATTTGTAAGTTGTAGAAGTCTTCTGGTGAAGTTTCTTTGGGTCTTCTAGATACAGAATCATGACATTGGCAAACAAACAAACAAACAAAAGATAGTTTGACTTCTTTTCCTATTTGTATCCCTTTGATTTTCTTTTCTTGCCTGATTGATCCAGCTAATGTTTCAAGGACTATGTAGAATAGGAGTGGTAAGAGTGAATAGCCTTGTCTTGTTCCTGATTTTAGAGGAAATGCTTTTAATTTTTCTCTATTCAGTATGATGTTGGTTTTGGGTTTGTCATAAATGGCCTTTACAACATTGAAGTAAGTTCCTTTGATCCCTAGCTTCTCCATCTTTCTCTGAGATTTTATCCACATCATTGTAAGTGGCATTCTTTGTTGGGGGATTGTGAAGTTTTAGGGGAGATTTGTTTGCCTGTGTCCTCAGGTTTTCAGAGGTCTTGGAATTCTGTTTCAGTTGAGATAAATTCCTCTTCCTCTTTTTTACATATGTTCTTTTGTGTGTAATTATCTTATTTGTTTGGGGACTTCTCTCTTTCTGTTATATATCTCCAGGAATGGGATCTAAGATTCCTCTCGGATTGTTCTCCTTGGGTCCTTGCTGTTGGTTTGGGACTTTTGTCTCCTGAATTCTTTGAGTTGGAATAATGTCAGCAGGTCTCAGGTGGAGTAGGTTGTGCGTGGAGCGAGATTCACTATTGTATGGTTAAGATGTATTTCTCAGATGTAGAGTCTCTGTTCTGTGATCTCGGAGTGTTCCAATCTCTTTCCAGCCCCTCCCAGAGGGAGCTGGGAGGTAGGAGTGCCACTAATGTAAACAACAGATATACAACTTTATGATAAATATCTGGTGTCTACTTGACATTTATAACACTAATTGCACCCGTACATAAATGGTATGGTTAGCATTTAACAACAATTAAGAAACCATGAACTAGGTAAGTAATTTGACAGCAAGTTTTATTAATATACATTGTCCAGTATATTAGTAGTCACATCAACTTGAATGGGGTAGAAATTTCAAGTCTAATTTTGAGTTTTGTTCTTGGTTTCTTCTATTCTTCTATAAAAGTATAGCTGAAGATTGAGTGTCATTAATTTGTGTGTGGAGCAAGGTGTGCTGCCTTTTTTTTGAATTTATTTCAGCAGCAGTCTCTGCCCTGTGAACTTTTATAGTCTGTCTTAGTCAACTTCTTCACTGCTGTGACTAAAAAACCTTACAAGAACAATTTTAGGAGGAAAAGTTTACTTGGTGGCTCATGGTTTCAGAGATCTCACCCCACAGACTGACAGCTCCATTCCTAGGGGCTTGAGGTAAAGCAGAACATCATGGCAGACGAGTGTGGTGGAAAGAAGCAGCTCAAGAAATGATCAGGAAGTAGAGAGAGAGAAATTCTACTCACTGCATACAAAATATATGCCCCAAAGGCATGCCTTAATGACCCACCTCCTCCAGTCACCCCTTCCTAGTTACAGTTACCCCTCAGTTAAGCCTTATCAGGGATTAATTCACTGATTGGGTTAAAGTTCTTATAACCCAATCATTTCACCTCTAAACTTTCTTGTATTATTTCATATGTGAGTTTTTTGGGGATATCTCATATCTAAACCTTAACAGTGTCTCTGTAATTTCCCAGAACCTCCCAGAATAGGGCGAAATAAATAATAGAAACAACCATCACAAATAATACACAGCATTAAAGTAAATACCCACAGCTCCTACTATGACATCTTCAACATCAATTACCACAAATAAACAGGAATGGTGTGGTCAGCAATTGTCAATGGTAAAAATAACAGTGAACTAGATCTAGCTTTAAAGTAAGGTGTCAACTATGTCATCCACAGCAGTAATGATTGCATCAGCATTAATGGTGGGGGCAGGAGTTACATAAACCAGTTAGTTCTGAAAGATGGCAAAAATATAGTATATTTGGAGAAAAAATGTGTTAGGAAGGTAGAAAAGATTTCACAGTTTCAGAAAGAGGACAGAGAGAATACAGAAGAGATGTAGAAGGTGATGGTTATAAGGAAGGATGGAGAAAATAGGAGAGGCAAAGTAAAGAGGAAGAGAGAACAATAGAATGTGGCCATTTCAGGAGAAGAAAAAAAGAGAAAGAGAAACGAGAAACAAACAAATGAAAACAATACAAACCAAAACCAAAATGCACACACCAACAAAACCTAACCCTCAAAAGACAAGGCAAGGAAAAACACGTTAAAAATGCTAAAAATGAGAAAGTAAAAAGGAAACAAGTATATGCTTATGTATCCCTGAACCAATGAGCACAGCAAGAATCATTTCTCTCTCTCTGTCTTGCTTTCTCCCTCCCCCACCTCACACACACACAAAGGATTCTTAGAGACCAAGGTTGTCAAAATTGTTGACCAGAATAGATGGTTACTGTCTGTGCTCAGCTCTATTTCTTTCCGTTTCTTCTTGATCTCTGTAATGATAGAGCAAGGGCTGGGTGTTTTAACCCCTTTCTGTTTTTGTGTTGCTCTCTGAGCTACCAGTTGGACAGGCTTAAGACTGAAGCTGTTTGAAATAAATTCAGCTTCCCTTCTCACCAGTATGAGGTGGGATGGATTAGGGAATACTGTCAGAGTTCTGTCCATTCAGACAGGGTGGAGCTGCAGCTGAGTTTGATAAGTGGAGTTCTAGTGGGTGGGGCTTAGGTCTAATCTGGCCTCAGGAGCTTTGTTGGAACTTTGAACACAAAATTCCCTGAAATGTCTGGAGCTGCTGTGGGCCATGAGGATCACGATGTCGAGAATACCTACTTGTGAGCAGAGAAGAAAATAAAGTTTAAAGAAGGAGAAAGAAAATGGCAGGGCTGTGATCATGATTTTAATAACTGGATAGAGCTTCTGAATTTCAGTTACTTAAGCCAACAAATGCCTATTATTGCTTCAGCTATTTTGAGTTCAGTTTCTGTCACATGTGACTGTGTAAATTTTGATTTATGTAATTGTGAAAAGAACACACATATCTCCCAAAGGCAGACAATATTTTTCAGAAAATAAGAAAGAAGAGACTTTTCTTACAGGCAGTGTGGAGCCTCACATTATTATGCAATGTTAATTATACTTTTTTTCATCCTACTTTCAGATCATGCCCAAGGACTTATCAAACAACAACTTATTCAAACATAAAACGAGAGTTTGGAAGTTAATGTCCCCTCTCCTTTCCTTCCCTTCCTCTCTGGGATCAGATCAGAATGTTGAGTGAACTCTCTCCTTTCCTTGGATTCTGCAGACAGAAGTAATACAGAAATTAATCTTCTCCATGTCAGAGGAAGGGTGTTATCATGAACCGTGTACAATACAAAAGCTCAATGACTGTTTTACATTGGGAAGAAAATATTCAAAAAAATAAACGTTCACTGATGGTACACAATTTACATCCATCATATTAGAAAGTTTTCATACAATTTGGTACCCAAAGATGGATGTGACTTTGTGAAATAAGTATTCTTTCATAGAGTCAGATGCAAAATGAAATGATACAAACTTACTGGAATGCAATTTGTCAGTATAGAAGCTCATATATTTCTATTATCTTTTGGTCAGCAATTCTACTTCTGGGACTGGATATTAAATAAATGATCAGAAAATCACATGGAAATTTATCCATAATATTATTCTTTGCATCATTGCTCATAATGCAGAAAGATTGGAGAAAAAAACCTAACCAACTTAAATGAAAGTTAAAGAAATTAGGGTCCAACTATATAATGAAATTATCATTTCAAAAAAGGCATTTTCAAGAATTTTAAATATAAATTTGATGTACTACTTAAGAAAAAGCCCCATGTAAAACCAGTAAATGGTTTGATCTCACATAAAAATGCATATACCTTGACTCATCTCCATATAGGCTAAGAATATTCCAATACTTTTGTTTTCATATCTGCCTGCCTAGACTTCACTCGTTTTCCCACCTGGTGAATTCTTGCTTTTACTCCAAAATCTAGCTTAAATACAAAGCTTTCTGGGTAAGTTTTCCTATAAAGGTAGTACCTTGGAGAGTAAAAATCATTCTATTCTGAAGAATAAGCCACATTTCAATCTAAAAATTTACATTTGCCTCTTTCTGCATTCTATTATCATCCATAAGCATTAGTACATGAGGTGGGAGCATTGACTATTCTGTATCTGTACTGTCCCAGGGGACTTTTATGGGACTGGTCAGTAAGGACCACTGAGGATACCCTGGCTCCTATCACAAATGAGGGCCCCTAGCTTGCAGCTCCGAGCAGGACAATTGTAGATGCATATCATTTTTAAAAGATCTCTCTAGTCTATGATACAGTATTTCATAATTATGACATGTTGATACACTTTACAAAATATGGAATGATGCCACTTTTAATGTGTCAACTATTGGGTGGATTCCATGAATAAAATCAGCCAAGCTTTAAAAATATATATTATTGTCTCTAGAAACCATAAGGAAACCATGGAAATAACTCTGTTACTAACACAAACTACTGTGGGAGCCCTGTTGCCTCAGGCAATCTGAAACTACAACCTGGTATGACAAGGGATGAGAAGGTGAGTCCTTACCCTTCTTAGTTGTCTATTAAACAGATGAGCAATACTGTCAACATGGTCCCTGAACTTGCTTTCAGTGAGGTGCCTTCTCCATCAAGGATCATTTTCTGCCCAGGCCACCCCACTTTCAGTTAGTGTGCTATTATTATTATTATGACTAATATTGTGTCAAGAATTCATTGTTAATGGCACTAAAGCTTATTTTTATGACCATAATATTTTCAGAAAGGACAGGTAGCTTTCAGAGTAGCTTTTTTGGCAGTTAACATCTGTCAGGGCTGGATGGAAAACTTTAATGGGATATTGGGGGCAATAATGAGACTGATGCTTAATAGAGGGTTGTAAGGCTTACACGAAATAGCATATGTGAAAATTTATATATGTATTACATATAAGTGCTTAATATATGCCAGTTGTTATTTTTAATTTGTTTATGCTTGTTGTGGTTATTGGATAGATATGAGGAAGAACTGATCCTCTCTATCCTGCATTGATGGTGGGGTTCCACCATTGAAAGTGGGAAGAGAAAGAAACATTTTTGGAGTAGCTGTTGCATGGACAGAACTTCTTTGAATTGATCAAGATGGGGTTCAAGGTGATACCCGGTATTTAACTGGATTTGTCTCTCCCACTGGCATTCTGGGGAAGAAAACACTGTCTAGAATATTTTCTATGGGTCCTAATGGCTAGTAAGCATATTTTCTTCATGCTTGTGCCTCATGGAAGCATAGGAAACATTCAGTCAATGTTTAAGTGACAGGTTATCAGATTAAGTAGCAAGGTTTTGATGCACTGTGGAATGATCCCAAGAAATACCTTTATGGAATATCTGGGTTTATATTCCTATAGCCCTTTATTTTTTCCTCCAGTATTGCTTATCAAATTACTGCTATGTCTTTTTTCTTTTTTTATTCTGGATGTTCTTGAGGGTAGTAATAGAGTCCATTATTCATTCATTCAACAAATACCTACTAAGCAATTTCAATGGGCTTACCATGAATATTGCACTGTATTTCCAGTTATTAGAGGACTAACCGGCACACAACTAGTGCTAAACAAATGTTCGAGGAGTAAAATGTGTTTGTTTATTCTGTGTGAAGAAGAGGGTGGCAGTGACCAGAGTATGAGATCACAATTGATAGAGAAAGAAAAGAGAAAATTCCTCTTACAGGTAAACTGTAATATTTAGAGTTGTTTAGCAAGTGAATATTGCTTCACTGAACAGAGGTAGTGGTGACAGCAATTGATGAAAGGGATAAGGGGAAGAGAAAAAATAGAGTATGGAAGAACACTAAATTTAGGTTAGAAGTTGCCTCTGAGTAAGAGGTAAGAAAAGGCTTTTGGAAATACCATATAGTGGAATTTATTTGTATCTGTGAAATTTTATTTCTAAAGTTAGGTGGTGGGTAAAGGGACACATATTGTGTTTTCTCTGCATTTTTATCTTTTATTAGAAATAGAAGGGTCATTATTGATGCTTCATTATGTCCTAATGTTTTTATATGCTTTAAATTTCTTGAGGGTTCAGTGATCTCCTCTAATTGTCCTGAAATCTAAGCTTGACTCTTTCCAAGTCACCTCCTTCTCTGCCCAGGGAGGTCTTTTTACTTTGTGAGATGAAGTTGAAACTTGCCAATCTTGCCTAGAAAGGACACCACAGTTTATTTCGTATTTACCCTTGGTCTTTCTGGTCCTGGAGGACACTGTGTTGCTGTCACAATAGCCCACTTGATCTCCCCTGCCCACACTTTACTAGCACACTTTCCTCAGTGTTTGCACTGATGCTGCCCGTCTCACTTGCAAAATGAGTGCAAAACTGAATGACTTCACTGTTCATTTTGTGGAGTTACATAATAGCAGTCATTATTATCTGGGAACCTTAGGTAAGTATAATATTCAATTTATTAATAAGTAATAAGTAAGTAGGTATTAGGTATATACTAGTATTCAGAGTTCCAAGAACAGCATTTCCTCTTACAATAGTAGGCTTTCTGTACAATACCTGTTCAGCTATGCAGTGCAATTATACTGTTATATTGTATGCATGTACAAATGTGCAACAACAAATCCCACTATTACCTATAATTTAATGCACCAATAAAAAATTAAAACAAAACAAAAATACCTCTTCAGTGAAGAAGAAAGGTAAGTCAAATAAATATTGAGATTATGATAGTAATATCACACAAATAAAAAATAAATTTCATAAACACTAAGAATTTGGTTTTTGTAGGTTTGTATACATTTCTAACATAAAGAGTGTGCTATATAGGAAACAAAACAATGGACTACAAATCTTGCTTTTTAAGAATTTTAAAAATTTGTTTTAATTAGTTATCCATGACTGTTGAATTCTGATACATCATATATAATGGAGTATAATTTCTTGTTCTTCTGGTTATACATGATATAGAATCCCAACAGTTGTATAGTTGTATATGTACATGGAGTGATAATGTCTGATTCATTTACTATCTTTCCTACCCCCGTCCCCCTCCCTTCCCTTCACTCCCCTCTGCCTAAAGTAACTCTATTCTTTCCTAGAACCACCCCTCATTGTGAATTGACATCCTCATATCAGAGAAAGCATTTGGCTTTTGTTTTTTTGGGATTGGATCATTTCACTTAGCATGATATTTTCCAACTCCATCCATTTGCTGGAAAATGCCATAATTTTCATTCTTCTTTAAGACTGAGTAATATTCCATATATATATGGCATTTTTAAAATCCATTCATCTGTTGAAGGGCACCTAGGTTGGTTTCATAGTTTAGCTATTGTGAATCCAGCTGCTATAAACATTGAAGTGACTACATCACTGTAATATGCTGATTTTTACATCCTTGGGTATAAACCCAGGAGTGGGATAACTGGGTCAAATTATAGTTCCATTCCAAGTTTTCTGAGGAATTTCCCTAGTGGTTGCACCAATTTGGGGTCCCAACAGCAATGTATGAGTATACATTTTCCCCCCACATCCTCACAAACATTTATTTTTGTTTGTATTCTTAATAATTGCCATTCTGACTGGGGTGAGATGAAATCCTAGAATAGTTTTGATTTGCATTTCTCTAATTGCTAGAGATGTTGAACATTTTTTCATACATTTGTTGATTGTATTTCTTCTTCTGTGAAGTGTTTGTTCAGTTTCTTAGCCCATTTATTGATTGGGTTATTTGTTTTTTTGGTATTAAGTTTTTGAGTTCTTTATATATCCTAGAGATTAATGCTCTATCTGAGTTGTGCGTGGTAAAGGTTTTCTCCCATTCTGTAAACTCTCTCTTCACATTATTGATTGTTTCCTTTGCTGAGAAGAAGCTTTTTGTTTGAATCCATCCATTTATTGATTCTTCATTTTACTTCTTGTGCTTTAGGAGTCTTGTTAAAGAAGTCAGGTCCTCGGCTGACGTGGTGAAGATTTGGGCTTACTTTTTCTTCTATTAGGCAAGGGTCTCTTTTCTAGTGCTCAAGTCTTTGATCCACTTTGAATTGAGTTTCATGCAGAGTGAGAGATAGGGGTTTAATTCATTTTGTTATATGTAGATTTCCAATTTTCCCAGCACCATTTACTGAATAGGCTAACTTTTTTCCAGTGAATTTTTTTGGTGCCTTTGTCTAGTATGAGATAAGCATGTTTATGTGAGTTAAAAAATTAACACCTATAAATCAAAAGCATTCTTATACATAGGTGATGAATTACCGAAAGAGAAATTAGGAAAACTACCCTATTCACAATAAGTTCTAAAAAATAAAATAAGTGGGGATCAATATAATTAAAGAGGTAAAAGACCTCTACAATGAAAATTACAGAACATTAAAGAAAGAAATTTAAGAAGACCTAATTAGAAAGATGGAAAGACCTCCCATGCTCCTGGATAGGCAGAATTAATATTGTCAAAATGGCCATACTACTAAAAGCATTATACAGAATTAATGCAATTCCAATTAAAATTCCAATGACATTCTTCATAGAACTAGAAAAAGCAATCATGAAATTCATTTGGAAAAATAAAAAAAATCCCAGAAGAGACAAAGCAATCCTTAGCAAGAAGAGTGAAGCAGGAGGCATCACAAAACCAGAACTTAAACTATACTACAGAGCTATAGTAATAAAAACAGTGTGGTATTGGCATCAAAAACAGACACACAGACCAATGGTACAAAATAGAAGACACAGAGACAAATCATGCTTTTAATCATAATTTTAAAACTAATTTTTTTGGTTAGGTGCTTAAACTCTTGGAGTTTCAACTACCTTTTCTATTGATTACCTTTTCAATTGATTGTTTGGTTGGAAAGACTTTTGTTTAATATTCCTGAAACTAAGTAGAAAATTTCTGTCCATTGCCTAATGTAAAACAGCTTTATATGGCAGGTAGGTTTGCATCTAATGTTCTATGAATCTTTTGGGTGCAATGAAATAGTCTTGATTTGTTATGAGCACTGTTGACTTAACAAGCATGGATTAAGTGAAGAAGATCACAACATACTCCATAAGCTAAATTAAACTTATCTTTTACCATGTCTTTAGTAATATCTGCTGGTAATACCTGCTGCTTTCCAAAGTCTAAATGGTGGAGAAGGCATCAGGAGAAACATTTACTGGCTCTCCATTTTGATTTTAGAGAACCCTCAGAAGACCCATTTCTTTTTTCACTAAATTCCAACCCTAAAATGTCACTTTTGTAATCTCCTCATTGTTTTTAAGACTTTCATTAATACTGCCTACATTAAAATCCTCAGGGTGTGATATGGAAATTAGTGCTGGAAATGAGGTTCAGTTATATCAAAACCTCAGACATTTGACTGGCTTCAGGACCACTGAATGAGTGATGAGGAAATTTAAAGGAGGGAGAAAATGGTGACATATGTTATAAAATGACAAAACAGTTGATAAAACTGTTGCCTCCAATTACCAGAAAATAGAAAAGGCACCTAATAAACATACAGCGCTTGCAGATCTAAAAAGCATGAGTGATACCTACTAGTCATGAGTGATAAAACGCTATATGAATATGAGCTCAGCAAAAACCTCTTGGTTTGGAAACAAGATTTAGACAATAGAGAACCTAGAAATCTCAGATTTGGAAAATAAATTGGTTTCTAATCAAAACGGAAATGTGGTAATTAATTATGGAGACTGAGTCAATGATTGCTTTCGTTATCATTTGTTAAGACATATAAGCAGATTAAAGTCCATTCTGTTAAATGAAAAGACTTCTAGAAAAACACAGAGTAGATAACACAGAAGTCTAATGTATTCAAAGTGTCCACTATTTAGTCTAGACAGGGATATGCCTTGAATGAATTGTGTGTGTGGCTCTTGACACTTGTATTAAACTAGATTTGATTATATAGGAGTAAAGCTTTTGAGAGACTTATATTGGCAAAAGACCCATCAACCTAGACTGAAAGACACTAAGACTATTATAGATGTAAAAAGTCTCTTCCTCCCCAAATTTATAGCATGAAAAATTGAACTTAAAAAAAAATTGGGTCACTAAGAAGGGCTTATTTTCAAATGCCTTCTTAGATACAGACAAAAAGGATGATGGCAGATAAAGGACCTCCCAGAAGGTCAAGCAAAATCTGTGAAGAACAATGAAGTGAGATCTATTCCCAGGGAGCAGAACGTGGATCCTTTCAAGAAATATGGCCATAATTCTGTTATTTGTGATCTCCATAAAAATATTAGCAAAGGGTAAAATCAATCACCTTGTATCAACTCATTTACTTGTTTGGATACAGGTTCCCAATGAGCATTTTTGTTCAGGAAGACTCATCTGCCTCCTATGAGAAGGTGCACAGATGCCATTCAATGCTGCTTTTATAAGACATCTGATTTTTTCAATCTTTAGAGTAAGAGTAGTTAGCAAGTAATGACTTAAGCTTCCTAGCTTAATGATGACATTGACTCAGCTAGATTCCAAAATTACTATGGACCTGAGACTATTAAGTGCTCCCCATTCTTCCCTTTTAAAATATGAGTATCTTGGGCTGGGGAGGTAGCTCAGCTGGTAGAGTGCTTGCCTTGCAAGCACAAGGCCCAGAGTTTGATCCCCAGTACCGCAAAAAAAAAAAAAAAAAAAAGAGTATCTATTGTGGAGATCCTATCCAAGTTACACAACTGTATTCTATATCTTGGGTGTGTAGGAGCAGATAACTTGTGTTTTTAGTTCATAGATTAATGAATTGAAAGAATTGTATCCAGACTGATGTAGATCATGAGGTTCTGAATTTTGCATATGATGCTCTTCATTATGCAAATAATATTTTGCATATGGGAAGACAATATTTGAGAACAAAAGAGGGTATTGTGGTAAAAATTTTTTATTGTTAAAGTAGTAAATATTCAATCTATCATCCTGCCTGGATCACTTCTCATTGATGTTGGGCTTGACCATGTAACTTACTTTGGTCAGTGAGATAATAATAGAAAATGTGATGCAAACAGAGTCTTGAAATACATTTGCATGGTTTGGGCTTATCCTTTTGCACTTTGGTCATTACTGGGGGAAGATCTGCTGGCCCTCTAGACTGGGCAGTATTAGATGCATGAAGCAAACTTGTCTCAACCCACAGACCTGCAGCCTGAAGCAAATCTGCCTCAGTCAACTTGCAGGTGCACAAGAGTACTAAACGCTCTTTGTTATGCAAACGAGATGTTGTGATTGATTACTTTGGAGCAAAAAGTGATTTACATTTAAAGACTATGACATATAAAATTCTTCCTTTACGAAGAGAGGAATGGTAATATTAAGGGATTTTGCTGGTGAGAGTGGGCAGGAACTAAATTTCAGTTCAACTTAGAGTTCCAGATAGATGATTAGCAAAGAGTTTGCAAAGTCTGTGACCTTCTGAAATCAAATGCTTCTCTACTTTTTATGGTAAATGATTTTGAAGAACTTCTGTCCAATTCCATGAACTTTCATTTGCTTTTAAGAAATTTAATACTAAGTGTTGCTTGTTTGTTTGCAATATGTAAAATGTTGGCATCTAATTCTCCTGGGAATGGTGAGCAGCAGTGGAGTTTGGGCTCACTTGGAGTGCACTGACTTAGCAGTTGATCACATTTTGCAAAATTCTATTTGCAAGCTTAGAAAATTACCACACACAGTTCACCATATGGCACCACTGACTTTGCTAAGGGAACTATTGTATTTGAAAAATCAAAAACACTCACTAAATCCTCAAATCTCTTTTTTTTTCTCCTACTGTCATGGTTTCCATGACTACATTTCACAGCCCCATGTTACATTTTAAATGTAAATGATTTTTACGGAAAAACACTATAAAGAATTTTCAGAAAGAACAAAGTGAGAGAGACATTTCACCTTCTGGGCAAATGGTATGCGCTGGTCTCCACAACTTAGGGACTGTTACAGCACAAATGAGAAATACATGTTTGAAGCATAATTTCTCATATTTTAAAAATGGGTTCTGTGATAGGATATATGTATATTGCACATATAAGACCTCAAATAGCAGATCGGTGTGGGGTAGCATAAAATTGTATGTAGTGAATGGGATTCTAATACCTCTGAACATCCTTTAAATATTTCACTTCCTTTTATCTGTGATACAATTACTCTTTATGTCTTATTTCAAGGTGCATTCTGAGCATTATCATTTTGGGTGGGAAAAAGGACAGCCATATAAGTTTTCCCCTCATGAATTTCTTAGAATAAAAACACACAGATAAATATTTTTCTTTTCATTAGGAAAAGAATATTGAATTTTATTCTATCCACACTACTTAAAAACATTCTTTAGGGCTGGCCCTTCTTAGTGTACCTTTTACTTTATTGAAAGCCATATGTTGTTTTCAGTTGCATGAATACTGCCTAGTCTGCAAAGTTATTATTGTGTTTAAAATGAATATTACTGAGATTCTGGTAGGCTAAATCCAGATCCAGGGATCTTCACCTGTGTGTTCTATAAGTTCTGGTGTGAGAGAATTATAGAGTTGTTACTAGAAAAGAAAACTCCAAATGTGCCTCATGTTACAAATACGTGACATCACATAGAAGCTTTCCACTCCTTATTATAGAATAACATCATGCTGCTTCTAAAGGAATAACACTTGACAGATATGTTTCATGTAAATATGCATTACTTTCTTTCACCTGTGTATTTCAATGTTTAGCACCCTTTTTATTAGTAATTAGCATAACTAAAATTGGTCCAATATTAGTAGTGAAATCTCTGTCTTGCACAAGGAAGGTTTTTACTGAAGTCTTAAGTTGAAGAATCAACATTGAGTAGATCAACAGTTGGGTGATATGAAAATACATAGGCCAACTCAGGAGCTGCTCTGGATATCTTAAAGTACTAGATCTTTGTTTACTATTTCTCACATAAAGGGGTGTGGGTGTGTAATCTGAAGAGAGTCTATTGTATTCCCATTTTATTTTTTCTTCAACTATTAGAGGCCAAAATGTTTGGTGAAGGTTGAAGGAAGGTGACATGAACTGGGAGGACTATTATTCTTGCAGGAATTTCCACAGCTGCCACACTGGAGCTTCTACTTGTATCACCTCTGCAAAATTGAAGGCCATTCAGTTGATATGCATGGAAGGACAGAAATTAGTCAATGCTGGGGCACAGTAGGAATTGTATGATCTTAAGGAGGTCACATTTGTGTATGTGTGTGTGCCCATGATTATTAGAAGATTTTGCAAATAACATGCTTCCTTTAGTGGCTATTTGTACAAAACTACATATATACATAGATATAAATGAAAATTTATTAGCTATATGTATTAAAAAAGATAGATGAATTAAAAATATGTATCAAATTTGGGAATAGGTAGAGGACTTCAGTGAAAATGGCAGAGGAAGGAACAGCAAATATCTTCTCCATAAAGACATTGAAAAACAGGCAAAACATCCCAAATCAACATTTTCTGAAACCTAGAAATTATAACAGAAAATCATTATCAGAATTTTAGAGTTTTAGTCAAGAAAAATAGTATAGTTTCTGTAGGAAAAATGGAAATTTGTGAACACTTTAACTTGACTTCTTCCTGTTTCTCTACCCACCCTTAGGGAAGCCTTGAAAAAGAACATCTTGTAATCATAGATTATAGTGCCTGGACAGCCTTCTCCAAAGGCATTTGTCAAACAATGGGAGGGAATTATTTAATACTGTGCCTGCCTGAGGTGGTTTATAACAGTGGGGGACAAATAGGCTAACCAAAAAATTAAGAAGAAAAACCCAGAGAAGAAGATTTCTATAAGGAACTTTGAAAAACTGTAATGTATTTCTGGAAATCTAGAAGCCAGTGCTAATATGTAAGGTTGTGCGTATGTCTAGGACTCTACTCATGTTCAGAAAAAAATCTGGAAAATCTCTATCCTCACATTTGACCAATCTCTAGACTCTTTATAAGTAGAAAGTGAAGGCAGAGGCAGAAATATAAATACCCTGGATGAATTGAAGGCATTCCACAACATACAGGTAGAGTACCTTGTCAAAGACTGGAAGACTTGACTGGTTCTAGGCATTTAGAAATATCTCTGTCCAATCATTAGTTGACCACTAAGCTAAATGATCAGAAACTTCAGTTATTACAAATGAGAAAGAACACAAATTAGATAATTAGCTCAGAGAAATCATTAAGACGCAAGTGACAACTGATAGTAACAAAAGCAAACCTGGGGGTAAGGATTAGAATCTGACTTCCGTAGTTTTTATTTTTTTAAATATTCAATTTTAACAAAAAAAAAAATGAGGCAACAAAAAACTATGGCCCATACACTGGAAACAGCAGTCAGTTGAAACTGTTTTTGAGGAAAATCAGATGTTAAACTCATTAAATAAAGACTTCTAATCAGTCATTTAAAATATCACAAGAACCGAAAGAAGCAATACCTGAAGAACTAAAAAGAAGTGAGGATAATGTCTCACCAGATGATATATATCAATAAAGAGGTAGACATTATAAAACTAAAAACTCTGCAGAACAAATAAAAAATTTAAAAATAAAAGCTCTACAAAAACAATAGTGAAATGAAAAATTTACTAGAGGTGCTCAACAGCATATTTGTAAAGGCAGAAAGCAGAAGTAGAGAACTTGAAAACATGTCAACCAAGGTTTTATGGTCTGCAGAAGAGAAAGATAAAGAACAAAGAAATTTGAACAGAGCCTCAGAGATTTGTGGGATACCACTAGGTGTACCAAAATATGTACAAGAAAAGCTACAGGAGAAATAGAGAGGGGATAGAACCAATATATGAAGAAATAATTCCTGAAAACTTCCAAATTTGATGAAAAACTGTCTACACGAATCTATACATCTAAGCTTGACACATCAGAGCTGAACGAACTCCAACTAGAATAAGTTCAAAGAGATTTACCTCTACAGTACATCGTAATCAAACCGGTGAACACCAAATAAAAAGGAAATCATGAAAACAACAAGAGTGAAAGATTCATCAAGTATATGGAATCTTTAACATGATTAGAAGCTGATTTCTCATCAGAAATCACAGAGGCCAGAAGGCAGTGGGATGCTCAAAGTGCTGTCAACATGGTTTCTATATCCAGCAAATTTATTCTTCCAAAAGGATACTAAAATCACAGATTGAAAAAAAAAAATCCATTGCTAGCAAACCCACTGCACAAAAATACTGAAGGAAATTTGATTCAAAATTAAAGATTTGGGGCAATAAGTCAGTCATTCTTAGGAAATAAAGAGCACTGGTAAAGGTAATTACATAATTACACATGTAATATAAAGGACTATGAAAATGTATTTTCTGCTTGTAATTTTTTCACATATCTTATTTAAAAGACTACTAAATTAATCAATAATTATAAATTTGTGTTGATGGCATTTATGTCAAGAAGTAATGTTTATGACAATAACAACTCAAAAGAGTTATATAGAACAGAGTTTTTGTATAGTAACAAAATTAAATTGATATTGATCTGAACTAGTTTGTTATAAATTAAGATGTCAATTATAATTTTCAGAATAATCACTAAGAAAATAATTCAAAATATTCAATAAAAGAGTGATAAGGAAATTAAAATGATATACTAAAAACATCTATATAAATAGAAGAAAGCATAATATAATTATAGAAAGACAAAAAAGGCATGTGATATAGAAAACAAAATGACAGAAATAAATCCTATTTTATCAGCCAATGTATTAAATGTGAATGGATTAAACTCTCCAATTAAAAAAGAAAATGGCCAAAATGAATTTAAGAGACATGATCTTATACGTGTCTATGAGAGACACATTTTTGATTCTTCAAATGTATAAAACATTGAAAGTAAAAGATGAAAATAGATATACCATGCAAATAGTAACTAAAAAGGATATGGAGTGGCTATAATAATATCATATAAAATTTTATTTATTGTTCTTGTATCCTGTGATCTTGCTAAACTACTTTTTTTTAGCTGTACACACACACATACCGAGAAGCTATGATAATGTTCATTACTCACAAATAGGGAATTTCTTCAGAGAGAAGGGCAAATACCCAACCTGGTGCAGAACGGCTTGAGCAAAGCAGCACGGTGGTTCTTCTGTAATTAGGGGATGGACCCAAAATGAATATTTCCATGATGGAGGTTTGCACTGGGTGAATCTCCACTTCTGCACCAAAAGAGAGAAGGCTGAAACTTTCTTATTGATTTGTTCAGATATGGGTAAAAGGGAAAGGGGAGTGGTAGGTCCTGAGAGTTGTCAGTGTTGAAACACAAAAATGAAGCCAGACTCTTTATAACATATATTTTCATTTCTTTGGTATCTATGTCTAGGAGTGGAAATGTTGGGTAAAATGGTAACTATATATCTAGTCTTTTAGGAAACTGCAGATCTTGTCAGCTGTAAATGACTTGATTTGATTTGATTTGCCCTACTTCTTCTCCCTCAAATACTATTCTTAGTCTTTTTCATTTTAACTATTCTAGCAGATGTGAAGTAGTATCTCATTGTGAGTTTCATTTTTATTTTACTGATGATAATAATATTCAAGTGGCTTATTGGCTATGTATGTACCTCTTTTGTAACTCATCTTCTTTTAAAAATTTGAGTTTTCTTTTTATTAGTTGTAAGACTTCTGTGTACATTATGCATATATTTTAATTTTTCTTAAAAAATCTTTTAAAAACAGATTTTTATTTTTAGGATTATCAATGTATCAATTTTTTAAAGGGTAGTAGTTTTAGTATACTCAGAAACATTTTCCCCAATATCTCAAATGTTTTCTTCTGGGGTTTTACAGTTTCAACTTGTATATTTAGACTTATCATCTATTTTATTTATTTTTAATTCTTCTCTTTCCATAGTTTTTTATTGGTTCATTATTTGTTATACATAATAATGGCATTTGTTTTTACATATTTGTACATTCATATAATATAGCAATATAATTTAGCCAATATTACTTCCCAGTACTTCCCCCATCCCTCCCTTCTTCCTAACCCCTGGTCTCTGATTCATTTCCTTTGTGGGTCTTCCTTTAATTTTCATGAGACCCTCTCCCTTTCTTTTCCTTTTTCCTCTCTAACTTCCAAGTATAAAAGAAAACACACAACCCTTGACTTTACGAATCTGGCTTTTTTCTCTTAACATAATGGTCTCAATTTCCATCCGTTTTCTTACAAATGATATAATTTCATTTGTCTTTATGGCTGAATAAAACTCCAATATATGCTATATTTTCTTTATTTATTCATTCATTGATAGATACCTAGACTGGTTCCCTACTTTGACTACTGTGAATTATGCTGCTTTAAACATGGATATGCATGTGTCACTGTAGTATGATGATTAATTCTTCCAGATAAATAGCACAGAGTGGTATAACTGGGTCATATGGTTGTTCCATACATAGTCTCTTGAGGAATCTTGATACTGATTTCCATAGTGGTCTTACTAATTAACAATCCAGTCAATAGTGTACAAGTATTCCATTTTCTCCACATCCTTTCCAGCATTTATTATTTTTATTCTTGATGACTCTATTTTAACTGAAGTGAGATAAAATTCAGTGTAGTTTTTATTTTCATTTTCCTAATTGCTGATGATGTTGAAAAACTTTTGTATATTTGTTGGTCATTTGTACTTATTCTTTGAGAAGTGTCTATTTAATTCATTTGCCCATTTATTAATTGGGGGTTTTTTGGTGTTAAGTTTTTTGAGTTCTTTATATATTCTAGATATTAATCCTTTGTCAGAAGAGAGTCTGTAAAGATTTTTCCAATTCTGTAGGTTCTTTCTTCATATTATTATTATTTTCTTTTGCAGTAGATTTTTAATTTGAGGCCATTGCATTTATTAACTCTTTATTATTTCTATAGAGAAAGTTGTTTCCTGTGCCTTTATGCTGGAGTGCCAATACTATATTTACTTCTAGGAGTTGCATAGTTTCTGGTCTAATTCCTAGGTCTTTGATCCATTTTTAGTTAATTTTTGTGTAGGGTGAGAGATAAGGGTCCATTTTTATTCTTCTACATATGGATAACCAGTTTTCCCAGCACCATTTGTTAAAAAGGCTGTGGGTCTAAGGCAGTCTGTTCCTTTTTCTGCAATGTATGTTTTTGGCACCTTTGTCAAGGATCAGATGACTGTAGACCATTGGTCTATGTGCCTGCTTTTGTGCTAATATATCAAGAAGTTTTTTGTTACAATAGCTCTTTGGGAGAATATGAAGTCAGATACTGTGATACCTAAAGCATTGTTTTTTGTTTGTTTGTTTATGGCTTAGAAATATTTTGGTTATTCTGGGTCTTTTAGTCTTCCAAATGAATTTTACCCTGTGATCTATCTTAAATTAACTTTTGGGTTATGATTTGAAGTAAGGGTTAAGGTTCTTTTAAAAAACATAGGCATGAGGAGATCCAAGATGGCGGACTAGAGGGTGACTGCATCTCCCATCACTCAAGAACTCAGGATTCAAGAAGGGATGAGTCTCTCCCACCAGGTGAAGCTCGGCCTGGGCAGCAGGACCAGACAGTGGGCTTCTCGGAGCAGGGCAGGGCAGCGAGAGTCTTCCCCAAGCAGCCCTGCTCCCTCCCATGGCAGGCCGGGTCCACAGCCAGCTTCTAGGAGCAGGCCTGCCCAGTGAGAGCTTTTCTGTACAGACCAACCCCAAGTCCCGGACCCAGCGGGGGGCCCCAGCCCACAGGCGGTTTCTGGGCCAAGGCAGGACAGGGAGAGGCTTTCCCCAAGGAGCCCGGCTCCCTCAGGCAGGGGCAGGCCCTGTCTATAGCCAGCTTCTAGGGGCTGGACCACCCAGTGAGAGGATTTCCACGCAGAACCAGCCCCCAGCCCTGGACCCAGTAGGGCTAGGGGCAGCTTTCTTCAGAAGCACTGCATTATCAAGTTCCTCCAAGACTTCAGGCTACTGAAGGCTGGGAGGTGATACACTGGAAATCTACCGGGACACTATAAGCCAATAGAGGAAATCTGCAATATCTCAGAGTCCCACTGATATCTGACCAATATGAGAAAACAAGGGAAGAAAATGTCCCAAACAAACCTAGATACTGTATCAATAAAACCCAATGACAGCACAGCAGAAGAAATGTCAGAAAGGGAGTTCAGAACGTACATAATTAAAACAATCAGGGAAGCACACAAGGAGATGAAAGAGCAAATGCAGGCATTGAAAGAAGAGATGAGAAGGCTCTCGTTTATAAGATGGCAGCGCTGAGCAGCTGCAGCGGCGCGGAGCAGAACCAGGCTCTGTTCAACGGGGACATGGAGTCGGAGGCTGGCGCTGCGACCTTTTTGACTGCGGATCTGGCCATCCCCGAAGAGATATTGATCACAAATATTTAAAAATGGGATCAGATGTTGACAGTGACCAGTCTTCTGGAAGTCATCTGATGAAGTCCAGTCACCGACAGGTGTTTGTCTCAGAAATCATAAACATAGATGGATTGCAATGGAGTCAGAAATGGGGCTTGGGAAATCAGAAACCTACATCAAATTAGAAAAACTTGGAAAGGGTATATATGCAATAGTTTACAAAGGAAGAAGTAAACTGACAGAGAATTTGGTGGAAATTCTGTTTGGAACACAAAGAAGGCACACCCAGTACAGCTAAAAGAGAAGTTTCACTCTTAAAGGATTTAAAACATGCAAACATAGTAACCTTACAAGACATCATTTACACAGATAAATCTTTCACTCTGGTCCTTGAGTATCTGATGTTTCTATACCAAATTCTACATGGATTAACTTATTGCTACAGAAGAATGGTGTCACATCAAGATTTGAAACCACAGAACCTTCTAATTAATAAAAAAGGAAAGTCTGATCCTGAGCCGACATGTTGAAGATTTGAACCTACATTTTCTTCTATAAGATGAAGTGTCTCTGGTCTGATTCTGAGGTACGTGAACCATTTTGAGTTGAGTTTTGTGCAGGGTGAGAGATAGGGGTTTAGGTTCATTCTGCTGCATATGGATTTCCAGTTTTCCCAGCACCATTTGTTGAATAGGCTATCTTTTCTCCATAGCATATTTTTGGCCCCTTTGTCTAGTGTGAGAAAATTGTATTTATTTGGGTTTGTGTCCATGTCCTCTATTCTGTACCATTGATCTACCTGTCTATTTTGGTGCCAATACCATGCTGTTTTTGTTACTATTACTTTGTAGTATAGTTGAAGGTCTGGTATTGTGATATCCCCTGCTTCGCTGTTCCTACTAAGGACTGCTTTAGCTATTCTGGGTTTCTTATTCTTCCAGATGAATTTCATGATTGCTTGCTCTATTTCTGTGAGGTATGTCAATTGGGATTTTAATTGGAAATGCATTGAATCTGTATAGCACTTTTGGTATTATGGCCATAGACTTCCTTAACAGGACTCCCATAGCTGAAATAAAAAGCAAGAATCAATAACTGGGATAGATTCAAATTAAAAAGCTTTCTCTCAGTGAAGGAAACTATCAGTAATGTGAAGAGGGAGCCTACAGAGTGGGAGAAAATCTTTGCCACTCATACTTCAGATAGAGTGCTAATTTCCAGAATATATAAAGAACTCAAAAAACTCTACACCAAGAACACAAATAATCCAATCAACAAATGGGCTAAGGAAATGAACAGACACTTCACAGAAGAAGATCTACAAGCAATTAACAGATATATGAAAAAAAATGTTCAACTACTCTAGTAATAAGAGAAATGCAAATCAAAACTACACTAAGATTTCATCTCACCACAATTAGAATGGTGATTATCAAGAATACAAGCAACAATAGTTGTTGGCCAGGATGTGGGGAAAAAGGTACACTCATACATTGCTGGTGGGGTTGCAAATTAGTGCAACCACTCTGGAAAGCAGGGTGGAGATTCCTTAGAAAACTTGGAATGGAACCACCATTTGACTCAGCTATCGCACTCCGTGGCCTATACCCAAAGGACTTAAAATCAGCATACTACAGAGATACAGCCACATCAATGTTCATTGCTGCTCAATTCACAATAGCCAGATTGTGGAACCGACCTAGATGTCCTTCAATTGATGAAAGGATAAAGAAACTGTGGTATATATATATACAATGGAATATTACTCAGCCATAAAGCAGAATAAAATTATGGCATTTGCAGGCAAATGGATGAAATTGGAGAATATCATGCAAAGTGAGATAAGCCAATCTCAAAAAACCAAAGGAAGAATGATCTCACTGATAAGTAGATGATGACATATAATGGGGGTGGGAGGGGGCAAGAATGAAGGAAGGAGGGACTGTATAGAGGTAAAAGAGAGGTGGGAGGGGTGGGGGGGAAATAACAGAATGAATCAAACAACATAACCCTATCTAAATGTATGATTACCCAAATAGTATGCCTTTACTCCATGTACAAACAGAAAAACAACATGTATTCCATTTCGTTTACAATAAAAATAAATTTAAAAAAACAAATAAATAAAAATAAAAAAGGGAAATTTAAAAAAAAAAGAGAGATGAAAGAGCAAATGCAGGCATTAAATGATCACACCAATCAACAGTTAAAAGAGCACATTTGGGAAGCAAGAGATCATTTCAATAAAGAGTTAGAGATACTAAAAAAAAAAACAAAAACAGGAATCCTTGAAATGAAGGAAACAATAAACCAAATTAAGAACTCCATAGAAAGCATAACCAATAGAACACCTGGAAGACAGAACCTCAGACACTGAAGACAAAATATTTAATATTGCAAACAAAATTGACCAAACAGAGAAGATGGTAAGAAATCATGAACAGAATCTACAAGAATTATGGGATATCTTGAAAAGGCCAAATTTAAGAATTATTGGGATTGAGGAAGGCTTAGAGAAACAAACCAAAGGAATGAACAATCTATTCAATGAAATAACATCAGAAAATCTCCCAAATCTGAAGAATGAAATGGAAAACCAGGTACAAGAGGCTTATAAGACTCCAAATATCCAAATTACAACAGACCCACACCAAGGCACATTATTATGAAAATACCTAACATAAAAAATAAAGACAGAATATTAAAGGCTGGGAGACAAAAGAATCAAATTACATTTGGGGGAAACCAATAAGAATGTAGGCAGATTTTTCAATCCATACCCTAAAAGCTAGAAGGACCTGGAACAACATTTACCAAGCCCTGAAAGAAAACGGATGCCAACCAAGAATGTTATACACAGCAAAACTTACTTTCAGATTTGACAACGAAATAAAATCCTTCCATGATAAACAAAAACTAAAAGAATTTACAAAAAGAAAGCCAGCATTACAGAACATTCTCAGCAAAATATTCCATGAGGAAGAGATGAAAAGAACGATGCAAATCAGCAATGAGAGGAACTAGCCTAAAGGAATAGCCAAATACAGGAGAAACCAAATCATGTCAAAAAACAAATATGAGTCAAATGACTGGGAATACAAATCATATCACAATAATAACCCTGAATGTTAATGGCCTGAACTCATCAATCAAAAGACATAGACTGGCAGATTGGATTAAAAAGAAAAATCCAACAATATGCTGCCTGCAAGAGACTCATCTCATAGAAAGAGATACCCTCAGACTAAAGATTAAAGGATGGGAAAAAACAGACCATGCACACGGACACAGCAAAAAAGTTGGAGTATCCATCCTCATTTCAGATAATGTGGACTTCAAGCCAAAACTAGTCAGAAGGGATAAAGAAGGACATTACATACTGATTATGGGAAGTATAAATTAGTAAGACATAATAATCATAAATATGTATGCCCCGAACATTGGCTCATCAATGTATGCCAAACAAATCCTTCTCAATTCCAGAAATCAAATAGACCACAACACAATAATACTAGGCGATTTTAACACAACTCTCTCACCACTGGATAGATCTTCCAAACAAAAATTGAATAAAGAAACCATAGATCTCAATAACACAATCAACAATTTAGACTTAACCGACATATATACAATATACCATCCAACAAAGAATGAATACACTTTCTTCTCAGCAGCACATGGATCCTTCTCTAAAATAGACCATATTTTATGGCACAAAGTTACTGTTAGCAAATACAAGAAGATAGAGATACTACCTTATATTCTATCAGATCATAATGGATTGAAATTAGAAATAAATGACAGGATAAAAACAGAAACTTCTCCAATACCTGGAGATTAAATAATAGCTATTATATGATGAATGGATAACAGAAGACATCAGGAGGGAAATAAAAACATTCTTAGAAGTAAACAAGAACAAAGATGCATCATATCAAAATCTCTGGGACACTATGAAAGCAGTACTTAGAGGAAGACTTATTTCATGGAGCGCATTCAACAAAAGAAGTAAAAATCAACAAATAAACAACACTACAGCTCAAAGCCCTAGAAATAGAAGAGCAGATCAACACCAAAAGTAGTAGAAGACAGGAAATCGTTAAAATCAGAGCTGAAATCAACGAAATTGAAACAAAAGAACAATACAAAAAATTAACAAAATAAAGAATTGGTTCTTTGAAAAAATAAACAAAATTGATAAACCCTTAGCCACACCAACAAAGAGAAAGAGAGTGAAAACTCAAATTACTAAAATTTGGAATGAACAAGGAAATATCACGACAGACATGAGTGAAATAGAAAACATAATTAGAAGTTATTTTGAAAATCTATACTCCAACAAAATAGAAAATCTTGAAGACATCAGCAGGTTTCTAGAGACATATGAATTACCTAAACTGAACCAGGAGGACATACACAACTTAAATAAATTAATTTCAAGCAATGAAATAGAAGAGGTCATCAAAAGCCAACCAACAAAGAAAAGTCCGGGACCAGATGGGTTCTCAGCCGAGTTCTACAAAACCTTTAAAGAAGAGCTCATTCCAATACTCCTCAAAGTATTCCATGAAATAGAAGAGGAGGGAACCCTCCCAAACTCATTCTATGAAACCAATATCACCCTGATACCTAAACCAGAGACACATCAAGGAAAGAAAATTTCAGACCAATATCCTTAATGAACATCGACGCAAAAATTCTCAACAAAATTTTAGCAAATCGCATACAAATATATATTAAAAAGATAGTGCACCACAATCAAGTGGGTTTTATCCCAGGGATGCAAGGTTGGTTCAACATCCAGAAATCAATAAATGTCATTCACCATATCAACTGACTTAAAGTTAAGAATCACATGATTATTTCAATAGATGCAGAAAAAGCATTCAATAAAATACAGCATCCCTTCATGCTCAAAACACTAGAAAAAATAGGGATAGTGGGAACATTCCTTAACATTGTAAAGGCCATCTACGCTAAGCCCATGGCCAAGATCATTCTAAATGGTGAAAAACTGAAAGCATTCCCCCTAAAAACTGGAACAAGGCAGGTTTGCCCTCTTTCACCACTTCTATTGAACATCATCCTTGAAAGTCTAGCCAGAGCAATTAGACAAACCAAAGAAATTAAAGGGATACGAATTGGAAAAGAAGAACTCAAACTATCCCTGTTCGCTGATGACATGATTATATATTTAGAGGAACCAGGAAATTCCACCAGAAAACTTTTAGAACTCATAAGTGAATTCAGTAAAGTAGGAGATTACAAGATCAATACTCATAAATCCAATGCATTTTTATACATAAGTGATGAATCTTCAGAAAGAGAAGTTAGGAAAACTATCCCATTCACAATAGCCTTGAAAAAAATAAAATACTTGGGCATCTGTTGGGACTAATGACACGTTAACTAACTCAGGCTGACTCCTTACTCCCTGGTGAGTGAGCAAGATCAAGGCCTTGAAGGCTGTTTCAATAGTTAATGACGATAAATCGGACTACCGTCATGGATTGGTTAACAACAGTTCCGCGAACGTGATCAGCTCGTGCTTGCCATATAGTCCTATGGGACTCTCGCCTGTGTGAAGCCCCCATGCCTTGCTGACCTTTAAGCTGATTGGTTCCTGCCTAGCCTCCACCCTACATAAAAGCTGTGTGATTTCTCAATAAACGAGATTCCTGCTGTGCCTCCTGCAGCTCCTGCACTGACCACCTCTCAGCTCTGGTGTGTTTCCTTTGCCACCGACACTCATCATCCTGCTCAGCCCCGTATTCTCCTCAGGCAGGCCCTGAGGAGGTACATCGGACCTTGAGCAACAGGAATCAATTTAACAAAAGAGATGAAATACCTCTGCAATGAGAAACTACTGAACACTAAAGTAAGAAATTAAAGAAAATCTTAGAAGATGGAAAGATCTTCCATGTTCTTGGATAGGCAGAATTAATATTGTCAAAATGGCCATACTACCAAAAGTGCTATACAGATTCAATGCAATTCCAATAAAATCCCAATGATGTACCTTACAGAAATAGAGCAAGCAATTATGAAATTCATCTGGAAGAATACGAAACCCAGAATACCTGAAGCATTCTGTAGCAGAAAGAGCGAAGCAGGGGGTATTGCAGATCTTCAACTCTACTACAAAGCAATAGTAACAAAAACGGCATGGTATTGGTGCCAAAATAGACAGGTAGATCAATGGTACAGAATAGAGGACATGGACGCAAACCCAAATAAATACAATTTTTTCATATTAGACAAAGGGGCCAAAAATATGCAATGGAGAAAAGATAGCCTCTTCAACAAATGGTGCTGGGAAAACTGAAAATCCATATGCAACAGAATGAAACTAAACCCCTCTCACCCTGCACAAAACTCAACTCACAGTGGATCAAGGACCTCAGAATCAGACCAGAGACCCTGCATCTTATAGAAGAAAATGTAGGTCCAAATCTTCAACATGGCGGCTTAGGATCAGACTTCCTTAACAGGACTCCCATAGCACAAGAAATAAAAGCAAGAATCAACAACTGGGATAGATTCAAACTAAAAAGCTTTCTCTCAGCAAAGGAAACTATCAGCAATGCGAAGAAAGAGCCTACAGAGTGGGAGAAAATCTTTGCCACTCATACTTCAGATAGAGCACTAATTTCCAGAATCTATAAAGAACTCAAAAAACTCTACACCAAGAATACAAATAATCCAATCAACAAATGGGCTAAGGAAATGTACAGAGACTTCACAGAAGATGTACAAGCAATCAGCAGATATACAAAAAAATGTTCAACATCTCTAGTAATAAGAGAAATGCAAATCAAAACTACACTAAGATTCCATCTCACCCCAATTAGAATGGTGATTATCAAGAACACAAACAACAATATGTATTGGCCAGGATGTGGGGAAAAAGGTACACTCATACATTGCTGGTGGGGTTGCAAATTAGTGCAGCCACTCTGGAAAGCAGTATGGAGATTCCTCAGAAAGCTTGGAATGGAACCTCCATTTGACCCAGCTATCCCACTCCTTGGCCTATACCTAAAGGACTTAAAAACAGCATACTACAGAGATACAGCCACATCAATGTTCATAGCTGCTCAATTCACCATAGCCAGATTGTGGAACCAACCTAGATGCCTTTCAGTTGATGAATGGATAAAGAAACTGTGGCATATATATACAATGGAATATTACTCCGCCATAAAGAATGATAAAATTATGGCATTTGCAGGCAAATGGATGAAATTGGAGAATATCATGCTAAGAGAGATAAGCCAATCTCAAAAAACTAAAGGACGAATGATCTTGCTGATAAGCAAATGAGGACATATAATGGGGGGTGGGAGGGGTTAGCGTTAGGGTTAGGGTTAGGGATAAGGAGGGTGGTAAGAATGGAGGAAGGAAGGACTGTATAGAGGGAAAAGAGGGGTGGGAGGGGTGGGGGGGAAGGGAAAAAATAACAGAATGAATCAAACAACATTACCCTATGTAAATTTATGATTGCACAAATGGTATGCCTTGACTCCATGTACAAATAGAGAAATAACATGTATCCCATTTGTTTACAATAATAAAAAAATTAAAAAATAAAAAAATACCAAAGGACGAATGATCTTGTTGATAAGCGGATGAGGACACATAATGGGGGGTTGGAGGGGCTAGTGTTAGGTTTAGGCTTAGGGTTATGGTTAGAGTTAGGGAGGGGGGCAAGAATGGAGGAGGAAAGGACTGTATAGAGGGAAAAGGGAGGTGGGAGGGATGGGGGGGAAGGGAAAAAAATAACAGAATGAATCAAACAACATTACCCTATGTAAATTTATGATTACACAAATGGTATGCCTTTACTCCATGAACAAACAGATAAACAACATGTATCCCATTTGTTTACAATAAAAAAAAAAACTCATGCATTTTTTCCAGTGCAATTTGATTTTTTTTAATTTTTAAATTTGTTCTAATTAGTTATGTATGACAGTAGAATGCATTTATGCATTTTGAGAAGTCATACTTAAATGGAGTATAATTTCTCATTTTTCTGATTATGCATGTTGTAGAATCACATGGGTCATGTAGTCATATATGTGCATAAGGTAATAATGTCTGTTTCATTATACTATTCTTCCATACTCCCTTTACTCCCCTCTACCTAAAGTACCTCTATTCTTCCCTAGTGTTCCTCCCTATTGTGAATTAGTATCTGCATATCAGAGAAAACATTTTGCCTTTGGTTTTTGGAATTGACTTATTTTACTTAGCATGATATTCTCCAACTTCATTGATTTACTAACTAATGTCATAATTTCATTCTTCTTTAAAGCTGAGTAATATTCCATCACATATATATTTATAAATATGTATATAAATATGTATGTGTTTAAATATATATTTGCATATATATATGTATATAGACATACCACATTTCCTTCATCCATTTATCTGTGGAAGGACACCTAGGTTCATTCCATAGTTTAGCTATTGTGAACTGAGTTGCTATAAACATTGTTGTGGCTGTATTACCATAATATGCATATTTTAAGCCCCTTGGGTGTAAACTGAGGAGTGGGGAAGCTGGGTCAAGTGGTGGTTCCATTCCAAGTTTTCTGAAGAATCTCTATACTGTTTTATAAAGGATGTACCAATTTGCATTCCTACCCGCAATGTATGAGGGTATCTTATTCTCCATATCTTTACCAACATTTATTGTTGCTTGTATTCTTAATTGCCATTCTGACTGGAGTGAGATGAAATCTTAGTTTTGATTTGCAAAAAGTCCATTTGACATTTCATATCTTTAGCATTTTTGTCAAAAATTAGTTGACTATGTATATGCAAATCTATTTCTGGCCTGTGTGTTATGTTCTACATCATACTATATTGTCATGATTAATGTAACCTTAAAACAACACTTGAAATCAATCAAAAAACTGTCGAACTTTGTAATACTTAGACTTAATTTTAACTATTCTAGGTCCTTTACATTTCTATATAAATTTTAAAATTAGTTTTTCACATCCTACCAAAACAATGTTATGATGTGTCATGGTTTAGATATGAAGTATCCCCAAAAACTCACATGAGAGACAATGAAAAGAGTTTAGAGGTGAAATTATTGGCTTATGAGAGCCTTCAACCAATCAGTGTATTAATCCCCTCAGGAATTAACTGGGTGGTAATTATAGGCAGATAGGGTGTGGCTGGAGGAGGTGGGTCACTGAAGGCATGCCTCTGGGGTTTTTATTTAGTTCCTATGGTGAGAGGAGCTTACTCTCTCTTTGCTTCCTCTGCCACACCCTTCTGCCATGATGTTCCACCTCACCTCAGGCTCCAATGAATGAAAGTTGCTATCTCTGAACTGAGACTGAGACTTTGGAAACCATAGTGAGCCTCCAAATAAACTTTTCTTCTCTTAGTTGTTCTTGTCAGGTCTTTTGGTAACAGCAGCAAAAAAGCTGAGCAAAATATGATGTGAACAGAGGGTGCATTAAATTTATAGGTTGATTTAGTTATTATTTGCCTTGGTATGATTTTTTTAAGATTTTTCTGCTTGGAGTTGTTTTCTTAGTTCTGTGGGATTACAGTTTTTATCAAAATTGGAAGTAATCTGACTGTTTTTTTCTTTAATACCATTTTTCAGTCTTTCCTTTACTCATCTCTCCAATTGCAGTATATCTGGCTGCTTGAAGCTACCCAACAGTTCACTGAAGCTCTCTTCATTTCTGTTCATCCTTGGTTCTTTCTGAATTTTATTTCATATGGGACTTGTGATATCTTCTCAGTGCACTAATCCTTTCTTCCAGAATATTTTATCTGCTATTAATCCCACCTAGTATATTTTTCATCTCAGGTATGAATTTCAGTTAGTCTGCATTACATTGTTCATAACTCAATACGTTCAATATTCAACTTTCCTAAACACATAGGATACATATGTCACTGTTTTAATGTCCCTGTTAACAATTTCATTTGTTTCATTTCTGGGTTAGTTTTAATTAACCCATATTTAATTAACCCATATTATGGGTTGTATTTTTCTGTTCTTTTCATGTTTGGTAATTTTGAGTTGATTACCAGACATTGTGAATTTTTCCTTACTAGATGTTAGCCATTTTCTATTTCTATAATTATTGTTGAACTTTGTTTTGGGATGTGATCAGACTTCTTGGAAAGAGTTTGAGACTTTCAGCTCTTGCATTTAAGTTTTGCTGGGTGAGATGGGACTGGAACTGCATTTAGTTTAAGGTTAATTTTCCACATTATTGATGCATGACTCTTTTCAATACTCTAACAGATGGATCCCCAAATATGAGGTGTCTCATTCTGGCTATTGGCAGTAGGCACTATTTCCAGTCTGTGTTTTGGTCTGAACACTAGCCCTCCACTCACTTAGGCTGGTTCTGTCCCTAACCTTTCCTCATTTGCATTGTCTGACTTGTAAGCTCAAGACTTGAGGGAACCACATACAGACCTCTGGAAAGTTCTCTCTATTTAGTTTTGGCCTCTGTGGCACTCTGCCTCATGAACTAAGTTTCCACCGCTTCCCAGATAGTTGGCTCCTTATCCTCAACTCAGGGTGACTTCTGAGATCTGCCTGGGTTCTCCTTCTCTGACTGCCACCCAGATACTTCCTCCAGATAGGTGACCACAGTACTTACCTCATTTGTTCACCATCTTTCAAGAATAAGCATCCTCTGCTGCTGATGGCCAATGCCATGTGTCATTGTTTCATCTATTTTGTCTGATGTTTTGGTTATTTTAGGTAGAGGTTCTATTCAGGTCTTGTCACTCCATCTTGATTAGAAGCAGGGAAATATTTTTCTTTTGTACTTAAGGATATGTCAGAGTTAATCAGGATATAGTGAAATGAGCACTCATGTACTTATGGAGTTATTAATTTATCAAATCTATTGAAAAGCACTTTTCAATATATTTATACCATAATATTTCATGTTCCCAATTCTACTTCACAGAACATGTTCTAAGGAATTAATATGAAATACTGATAAAGATTTATACAGAAACTTAGGCATTATAATATTTTCTATATTAGCACAAATCAAGAAAATCTAAATGTTTAACGATACGGTAATACTTAAGTGATCTATACTCTGTTCATTGATGGAGTATTATGGGGCCATTTTTAAAAAGCATTTGCGAAACAGGAATCATAGTTAGATTCTTATCATATACTTAGGGTGAGAAAAGCAGATTAAGGAAATGGTAAAATTTTAAGATCTTCCTTATATGAAAGTATTTATAGAGAAAGATTGAAATGTACCAAAATGTGAATTAGTGACTAACTGTATTTTGATATTATATTATTTTCAATTGTTTTTAGTGTCTAAATTTTTATATTTAGCGTATGTTATTTTATACTACAATAGTCACATAAAGATCACGATATTGACATAAATTACTTTTATAATTTATTAGAGTATTTCATAATTTGTTATGAATTATATTAAGGACCTAAGTTGTGTGGGTGGAGTAGAAAGACTATTCCAGATATAATATAAAGTCGTCAAGCCTCTTATTTTTTTAACATTTTTTAGATGTGCATTATTTTAGCAGTAATCTTAAAGATTCCATGGGAGAAAAATGGCCAGTTTAGTAAAAGGCAGCAGTATCCTTAAGGCAAGATGTGGTGAGTTGTATAGCTCAGTGTTTCAGAATGCAACTTCAAGTTGATCAGTTGGAAATTTGTGAAGGGGTGGGATGTAGAGGTTGATAATTAAGCAACTGTTTCTTGAAACTTACCCTTACTCTTTTTATATATTAATGGGGATGGTAGATGTCTGAAAACAAAGTAATTTCAAACTGTGAGAATTATGTGTTCTGTGCTGCAAGCTGTAGGGCTAGGGCAGTCTGCTCCTGTGATCTAGGAAAGCTCCCTATAGGGAATGGTGCAGAATTGCCACTAGGAAAGCTGTTTGAGGTGATGTTGCTCTAAAGGACTAAAGTGCTATTCACTTGTGATAAGCTAACATTTAAAAGCAGAATTGTATTTCTTCTGCATTTAAATCTCTTTAGAGAGATGTTTTGTTTGTTCCCTATAGGTTTAGAGGAACATCTTTTTCCCCTTTTCCCTTAGGGAGATTTCTGTTTTGTTGGAGTAGCTACTGACAGCAGACCAGATGCTGGGAGCTAGAAAGTTGAAGGAGCTGACTTCCAGGTTGATTTGGTGAGACTCAGTGCAGGGCAATATTTCTCAAGGACCCCTGGTGATACTTTGAGGTAGGTCGGTTTTTCAGACCAAAGCACAGGATCCTAGGAGAGCCTGATACTGTTGAGCACAAAAGCTGGGCAAAATCGGTATAGAGCACTAAGATTTCTCTTGGTGGAGCTGTGGGTCGACAGGAAGTACTAGACCCCTGTTGGAAAATGCAAAGGGAACTACACCTGAGTCCTGTCAAAAGTGACCCAGAGGGTGCTAGGCACTTGCCTGAGTGGTGGAGCTCCAGGTGTTTACAATTCAGCACTAGTGTAAATGCTACCTCAATTTATACGCACAGACTGGTGAAATTTATCCCAAACTGGGTAAAATTATTGAGAAAAATGATGTTCTGATATTTAGTTCTACAAAACAAAAATAATATGACACCAAAGATAATACCCTGGTTTAATATGTAGGACAGTGTGAGCATTTTATGAGATTGATCTTTGCCATCTGGACCCACTTAATGAAGTGTGATTATCAAATGTATATCTTTTTGGAGGGGTTTTCCTATCATAGAGTCATTGTCTTAGTTGTTGAATTATTTTTCTTTAAAAAGAGGAATTTGAAAGTACTTGTTAGCAATTCATTACTTTTTGTCAAGAACCTTGCATTTCAAAGTAGTAAGACCTCCTGGAGTTAGTGGGGTTGAATCTTCTGCAACTACCTGTTTTTTAAGACTCTATTTAAAAAAGAGTCGTTATCATGAAGTTTACTGCACACAGCATAGTGTTAAAATAAGGTTAGTGTCTGCACATCTATTATCTAACTGTAAAGATGATAAATGGAAAAGATTCTGCCTCTGTAATGTGACAGTTATATTTTCAATAGTTTATAGTTCTTAGAGTCAAGGGTGAGACAAATCAGTAAATTAACAGCATAAAATATAAAGCAACATGAGTAAAACATTTTAGAAATGAATAGCTTTGAAACTATTCTTTCCTTCATTTTTATACTTGCTGGATTCCCTTATTAATAAGAATTACGTCTTCACTAACAGTCAAAGAAATCAAAATGATAACTCCCACCAGTAAACTATGCTATCACTGCAAAACATACTTAAGTGTGTATACAAAAAGTTCCTCTGAGTGCAGGAAAACCAAGGCTAAGAATTGGTTTTGTCTAAAAGGTATTTCACTAGTAAGTTCAGGAAAATAGAGAAGGCATTTTCTCATTCTTTCCTGATTTGGAGGAAAGTGAAGAAAAGTAACTTTATTAAATGATGTACAATTTTATGAAGGCATATGTTAGCCTTGAGAAAGCATTGTACATATGCTTAGTTTATTGGATGATTAAAACTTGATTTGGCCCCAAAATCTTTTTATTAAATAGATCATTATGTTTTGGAGATGTTTCTTCCAACAGATAATTTTACTATAATCTTCTAATATAGTGAGCAATATTTTGCCCCAAATTCTTGCATACTGGAATAATCTAGTAGAATCTATGTAATAGATGTCAAGAAATTTCATACAAACAACCTGGAGTTAAAGCTGGGTAATTATTTTCCATAGTTTATTTTTTGTCTATTACTCTTTTAGCAACTGCCTTTGGAGGTCCTTGGAGTGAGGGAGTCCAAAAAACAGGATCATATAGATTGGTTTCCACTAAAGGCAAATTCTGAAACAGGCTCAGCTATGAGGTTCGTCTGTGGGAGATCAGAGGAAGTAGAAGGGGAAAAAAATAGGAAAAGTGAGACAGGAAAAGGAGAAAATTGAAAAAAAAAAAAAAAAGAAACCTATGTTAATGTGAGTAGGGGGCAGCTGGGTCCAGAAGGATTAGAGGAAACTGAAAAACCATGAGGGCGTACTTAAAATTATTCAGTGAAGGAGGAGACTGGATGTTCATTTTCCAATTCCATTTTCCTTTGATTGACAGCTGCCTTCAAATGCACTGATTCCTCTGTCTTCCTGGGTTGCATCTGAAAAGATGCGAGATTCCAGTCTTAATATGAACAGCTGGCAGCATGCTGGAAACTATCTGCAGCTGAGAATGAACTCAAGTTCATTTTCCTACTCCCATATACAAGTTGCAGCAGATAAGCTAAATGATCAGAGGTCTAGGTGCCTTCCAGCTTGCCTTCTATATTTAGGAGATTATTCTCTTCACACAGACAAAGATGACCTGTAACACCTTGTCCACATTCAGCCACAAGAAAGTTAGAAAACGGACCAGAAGTTCACATACTTTCCCTTTACAGGCACAGCTCAGAAATTGCACATATATTTTTCCCTCTTATACCATTGTTGAGAACTTAGTACTGACTCCAAGAGATCTTAGAAGGATTTTTCTTCTTTACACAGTCTCTTGAGCAGTCAAGAAATTATTTGACCAGGGAAGAAGAGAATAGATATTCAAAGACAAATCGCAACTTCTACCACTGGTCCCACCTTGACTATAGTGCACTTCCCAGAGCCGATGTGCCTGTACTATCTTAGTTTCAAAGCAGAATCTTCAAGTTATATGCAATTACAATTTAAAACTTTTTAATGTCACTGTGTAAGCTTTAAAACTTTTCTGAGTGTGTGTCTGGCAATTTTAAAGTTATACTATTGTTTTTACTCTGTTAGGATTTTTTTGTCTTGTGGCAAAATGAGATTGTGACAATTTATACATGTATATATTTCAAAATGTTATTTACCATAGTCAGCTGTTCGTATCCTACATTCGATTCTCCTCTCTGTTTTTGTCTGTCTCTTGCACACACACTTTTATATGCCTTCTTGTTTATTGCCTCCTTGACTAATAGTTACCCAGCAAGATAATAAAATTCTTTTTGATAACACTTTACACTTTCTTTTAACTTTGACATTGTATTGTTGAAAGTGTCACAATTAGATTTTGTCTTTATAATGTTTATCTTTCTACCTCAGTTGGCACATGCAATGATCAGTCAAATTTCTCATTCTGCCAACTTTCTATTCCTTTCTGTCTTGTTTATACCCTCCAAAACAGGGACTCCTTCTCTCTTAGGAGTGAGATAATCTCCCATAATTTATTGAGAGACTTTGTATGCCTCTTTTCAAAACTTGAAAACAATTTTCCTCATTTGTAATTTTAAAACCTTTACACACAGTGCTACCAGTCACCAGGATTCCATTAATGATTGCTGGAAAAAGAAGTAGAGGGAATTGAGTACAGATGCTGTGTTCCTAAAGGGCAGCAGAAAAACCTATATTTATACTGCATCTACATACAACTTATGTGTATATGGTACAAATTTACTCTAATCCTGAATATCATGACATTCACTTTGTTTGAAATTATTTGTATGCTGGCAAAATGACTGACTTCCTGTGAGTGAAGATCTAGGATTTGAGTCCGGGACCCACTTTGGACAGTGGGAAGGGGAGTTCTCATCCCTCTAGGGAAGGTGAAAACTTGGTGCAGTATAGAACCACGGATGTTCTAGCACATCTCAGTTGACCTTGAAGTAGAGGATGAGTTTTGTTTTGTTTTGCTTTGGTATAGGGGTAATTTACCACTGAGACACATCCCTAGCCTTCTTTATTTTTTATTTTGAGATAGGGTCTCAATAAGTTGTTTAGGGCCTTGCTAGATTGCTGAGGCTGGCCTTGAACTTGTCATTCTCCTATCTCAGCTTCCCAAGTTGCTGGGATTACAGGGATGCACCACTGCACCTGGCCGAGAGTGAGTTTTTCAAGAAAGACTTTATTATGAGGTTGGAGAACTGACCTCATAAGAAAATTGCCTGACATGATGTAGTGACACACGCCTGTAATCCCAGTAACTAGAGAGGCTGAGGGAGGAGATCACAAGTTCAAGGCCAGAATAGGCAATTCAGTAAGACCCTGTCTCAAAAAATTAAAAAAGGTCGAGGATGTAGCTCAATGTTAGAATACCCCTGGGTTCAATCCCTAGTACAAAAAAATGAACAAGAACAAAAGGAAACAAAAAAACCTGTGCCCAGGGAACAGCAGTAAGGACATGAAATATCTGTAGTACTAACAGCTGGCCAAGTTCTACCTTCATATAGAATTTCTCTTTTGAGCCTCCCAATATCTCTTTTAAAATTATTTTTATAATAATTATTCCCATTTTATAGGTGAGGAAAATGATAGCTAAAAAGTTTAAATTAAACCATTACAGGCATGGTGGTGCATGCCTATATTTCCAGTAATTTGGGAGACTGAGGCAGGAGGATCTCAAGTTCCATGAAACCTCAGCAACTTAGCAAGATTCTGTCTTAAAATGAAACTGGGTTCGATTCTCAGCACCACATATAAATAAATGAATTAAATATAGGTACATCAACAACTAAAAATAATTTAATAAGTCATTGGTTTTTAAAAAATAAAAAAATTAAAAGAACTGAGTATGTAGCTTAGTGGTATAGTGTCCCTGGGTTCACTATTTTTTTGTCCCCAGGACAAAAAAAAAAAAAAAAAAAAAGAGAGAGAGAGAGGAGAGAGAGAGAGAGGGAGAGAGAGAGAGAGTTTAAATGACTGACTAGTTTCAGTCAGTAAGTTTCAGAAGAAGCACTTGGTTCTTTTCCAAACACATTCCATCTTTGAAATCCAGGAACCCAGGACTGATGTGGGAGAGACTCAAGTGTAATACAGGTTAAACAACAGAAAGTAGAAGGATACAACTACCTATTCCCAGGCGCTTTCCTTTAGATCTCTTCCTGATTCTTAATTGCAAACCACAGCCTTATTTCTCAGCCCCTAGAAGCTGAAAACATAGAACATTTGTAGTTCTACACTTTGAGTTGTGTGCAACAAGCTCCACTCACTGCCTCAGTCTCAACTGGAATTCCTACCACAGTGTCCCAGTGGGTACACTTCCTGAGGAACCCCAACCTCCATTGATCAGCTGCCCCTGGGCTTCTCTGAGGTTGATGACAGCAGCCCACAGGACCAGCCCACACAAGGTGAAAGCCCTTGGCTGGGTTCTTTCATGCTTTGCTGCGTTGAATCCTGAAGTGCAAGAGAGAATATTGGTTAAATCAGTGCTCCATTTTACAGTTGAGGGACCCAGAGTTTAGAGAGGTTAAGTCACTGCCCAAGGTCACAGGGTTGATAAGTGCAGGACCAACTTGCGGACCTAGATAAACCTGTCCCCAAAGTTCCCACTTTGACTATCTGTGTAGTGCTACCTCGATCACTGAGGGCCCTAGGTTACTGAGGCAGGCTTTACCCTCTGACTGAATGATCAGCATTAGTTTTGTATAAGAGAGTACTGTGAATATACCTGAGATTCCCAGATTTCCTATCTGTCCCTTTTGCTACCATCAACCAAGAAAGAAGTTCCTACATCTAGGATTAAGCCCTTGTTGTTAATCAATGCTGTTTCCCTACATAGGCATTTACATTATCAGTGTCTGAGTTCCTGGTAGTAATTTATTCTGTCTTTAATTTTTCCCTATTTCTACCATTCCCTTACTTTTCCATTGAAATTTACATATGAAACTTCTCCTAAAGAGGGTAATATTCACCTGTTGTTCATGAATGAATCTTTATAATGTTCTGAAAATAATATAGAATGTTAAGATAATACTCAAAAGAGTTGCACAGGAAATGCAATTGAAGGTAGAATTTTTTCTCAAACAATGGAACAACTGTTGCTCAAATATATACTTGGTAATAATCAAGATTCTTGATTTCTGTGATATTTTTATTAATTTTCTTGAATACTAGACTCAAGGCATTTCTATACTTCTTATCTGCAACTGATACACATCTAGGTCATAAGTGGGTAGATAGAAATTATTTACAAAATCATATTTTCTCATGTATGAAATCCAAATCTGTTGATGAACTGGTAGGGCCAGTGTGTATGTGTGTGTGTGTGTGTGTGTGTGTGTGTGTGTGTGTGAGATAAAACTTACATATGTGATTTATACAATTTTGTAAATACAAGCAAGTATATGTAAATGTTTATACTTACATATAAAAATCCATAAAATCATATGTATAAGATAAATATATATAATCATAAATTTATGATTTTATGTATGTATGATATAACATGTTTAAACAAAACCTGAGATACCTTTGTAATCTGGAAGCACTGGTTCCTCTTCCAAAGGCCTGCTTATCCACAGAGCTTCACCTGTATAATCTCTGGTCTTTTCCCTGACATGCCTGGAAAATTCCCCCACTGTTAAACTGAGAGCACAGCCAGCAGATGGTCCAGCAGGCTCAGGGCAATGCTGTCTGAGCACAGTGACAGGTACTGAGTAAGTCTCCCATGGGTGACTGGGGCCAGGTCTACAGGATGGGGGATTACTTTCACTGGTGAGAGCTGTGTTGACCTTCATCATTTGAACTCTGGTTCCTGAGCTTCAGTGTGCACACCCAGACTCACCTCATGTGAATTTCACAGGACTTGGTGAAGCAGCATTGGTGATGTAATTAATTGACTCTATATTATGAACTGAAAAGACCCCTGACTCCTTATGTAAATTGTGAACTGACTTGGTCATGATGTGGCTAATTGATGGCAGAATCAGGACTGGAACTTGGCTTTTATGTTCCCTGGTTTATATTTGTGCAACCCTATTTTGAACAATATAAGTTGGGAATATGAATGAATTCTTTTTCCCTTTAGTGTCATGGTTTAAAAGTTCTACCCTGGTTGGCAACCAGCTTTCAGCCTCATATCATTTTGCACAATTGACATATGAGTCTATCTCTCCTTTGTGCCCTTCCCCCCTTCAGTAAATTGGGTTTATAATAGAAACACTAACTCAGCGTTAACTAAAGTGATACTGTCAGGTGATATGATAAGACTGCTGGGTGATGTTTTATGGCAATAGATTCTCTTTGGGCTTTCTCTCCAAGATCATGAGATGGTGTCTCTCCTTTAAAGGGCAGACAGAAAATCTGGAAATCACAGCAGAAGGAAATCTGGGACAAATTATGTCTCAGTTATACCTTCCTTCTCAGCTTGGTGAAAGAAACCAAATATGATCTTTTGTTAAAAGTAAACATAGACAAGATTTTTGAAAAAAGGATCTTCAGGTAGTGAGAGGGGGGGCCTATAGAATGACTCATTATGTTATCCCACCCATCAACTTTGCTTCCGAAGGGGTTGTTTTGCATAGTAACTCTTTATATTTATAAGAACCTGGTTATTCTAACCCTTATATTTAAAATAATACAGATTCCTTTCTTGGTTTATCTTACCTCATTTAAGGTAGACAAAAATTCATAGGAAAACAATAAGGAAATTGATGCACAGAAAAGATAAAGAAATATAAAGAATATCAGAACTGTTGAGCCTTACAAAGATTTCTGTTCCTGTCTTAGTAACTTTTAGTGTCTGATGATTGCAAAAATTCTGTAGGTTTCTTGCCAGGCTTAGATATTTCTAAATATAACCCCAAGACTTATCTTAAAACTTGTCTATAGCACTTATAATTTGTGTTATGTGTTGCAAGGTACAAAACCCTTGAAAAATAATAATAATCGATCTGAAAAATAGGAATAATAAATGCTCCTATGCCATTGAATTGTTGGTAGGATCAAATGAGATATTTTAAGTATTTAGCATTCTGTCTTGCATAGCATAAATGTTTATTAAATATTATCTTTAATTATTACCATGTATCTTGATAAACAAAAGTAGACTCCCCACAAATTATATTCTGTACATGTATGATTATGTCAAAATGAACCTTACTAATATGTACAATACACTAATAAAAAAATTAGAAATCACTGAATTTTCATTCATTAAGTATATATTCTAAAATGTTTAGTGGGAAATTAACATTCATCTGCTATAATTTACTTTCAATGGAGAAGAGGGATATTACATGAATGGGTACAGGAATAGTAATATGTTAACATAACTTTGATGGTTTATGCTTGGGAGTTTGTTATGTAATTATTTCAAAATGGCTGTACTTTTGGAAAATTGAATAATAAAATTATAGGAAATAAAGCCAGGCCTTTCAGAATATAGTCATTTCCCAAGACAATACCACAAAAGAGGGTTCTGGATTCTCCACCCTTCTGTGGTCAACCCACTTAGCTTTTGCTTTTTGTCAGAGGGACATATTCCTTTCTCAGTACTCTGGTGATGCAGTGAATGATTCCACCTGTCAGATAAAGCCTCTCCCTTCTTGAGGTGGTGACACTGGAGCTTGTCTTATCCTTTATACATCTGCCTGTATAATTCCCTGTGCAGAATTTTAGAAAGTCACAAGGTCATGGGACCTGTAACTGTTATGTAGATATCCAAGCTCTTGGGGTCACTCACTGTTCTTAGTGGATATGTTTACTGAAGGAGAGTTCTTCAAAATTATTATTTTTTTCAGCCTAAAATTTTTGTTGGGTGACATAAAGGAAATATTTCAGATTCTCTTGTTTGCGTTATTTTTGTGATGAGCATAGAATACATATCACTGTACAGGACTGCTACAGTTTGAACAGAGTGCCCTGATATTTGTGTGTTTGTAGAGTATAGTAAGTATAGTGGTTTTATATCCCTATTTGGGCCAAGGAACATTCTGTTTGCACATAAGAATCAGGGGACTGTGTTGGACAGAGGGCAGATGGCTGGATTTTTCCAGTGAGCAGATTGTGTGACCCACAGAAGGCTTGCACCTGGTTGCCCTCCTGCCTGGCTGTTTGGAAGTTTACCAGGTGACTTGGTCACCTCTCCTCCACAAAGAGAAGTATGCATTTGCTCTTGTCTTTTCAGCCTAGAAAAGGACATGGATACTTACAGTGGATTGACATATAATCTGAGAAATCTCACTCTAATCAAATTATTGCCTTCTAACTGTGTATCACCTGTATATATTATAAATGGCTGAAAATCCTCTCCCAATTTTCTTTCTTTCTTTTCTTCTCTCTCTTTCTTTTTTTCATACTGGGGATTGAATCCAGGGTGATTTACCACTGTCCACATTCCCAACCTTTTTTATTTCTTATTTTGAGACAGAGTCTCGCTAAGTTGCTTAGGGGCTTGCAAGTTGCTGAGGCTGGCTTTGAACTTGAGATCCACCTGTCTTGGCCTCCTTAGTTGCTGGGATTATAGGTATGTCCCACTGCACCTAGATTCCTCTCCCAATTTTCAAAGGAAAATATGACACACTAACAAGACACAGTTTTAAGTGGACTGGATTAGAGATCTCTTTCCTTTTTTTCCCTACACAGATTCTTTAAAATGTAAAGAAAATCCCTAATGGACTTTGTCTGCCCTAGGAAAGCAGGAACCCAATTTGAATAGAGCTACTGTGACAAAATTCATCTTCACAAAGCACTCTGGTTGGAACTGTGCTCCTAGGGTTTGAACCTGGAACATACTCTCCTTACTCAGATCTTCCTGACAGCCTCAAAAGGGGACAGGTTTTCTGGCTGGAATCTGTAAAGGAGAAAGGAAAATGGATTTAAGAAACTAAGACTGTGTTTTGCAGTTATATTTCTTTCACTGAAGCAGTGCAAGGAAGTTTAAAGATGGGACCCCAAAGTTTGAGGTCTAGGATATGACAACGTGTCCCAATATAAAATGAGACTGGGCATCATGCCTTTCTGACCTGTGTGGGACTGTGGCTTAGTTAGACTGTCACAATGTGATGGTGACTTGGAGATAACAGGATGCAAGCCTGAGTGAGCCACACTGATCTTTGATGCCATAGTATTTGAAAGCAGAGTCGGGGGACAGATGGGCTGGGGATCAGATCAGGGATTCTGGAGTCCATGCCACCTTAATGCTGCAGATGAGAACCTTGTAGTGTTAAGGTTGCCTGGCGAGTAATTGCCAGGATGGAGTGCTAAGCAAGCAGCCTCCGTGTCAGAGAATCTGACCTTGGGAAGATAATGAGACAAGGAGAATTCAGAACAGATGAAAGCCAAGAGCACCTACTTTATCTACTGACAGCCAGAGAACACCTTCATGCTCAATCAGTTCCTGCTAATGAGACAAGATGGGGCAAGATGGTAAAACAGCAGTAACAGGAAAACTTTTCTTTTTTTTCAGCTTAATGATCTATAACTTAGTTAGATAAAATTGTCTTTTAGGTCAGGCAGCAACATAAGTCTGAGCATAAGAAACACAAAAGCTACACCTGAATCATTTAGTTTTGTTTACTTTGTAAGGGGAGTGATGAGGTTGAAGAAAATAATGAAATCATGAAGGTTGGAATTGAAGCGAGCCCCTGCATGCTTTCAACATGCCATTTCCTGGTGGAGTCTAGGTAGACAGCATTTTAATATGGCTGTGCCATGGCCAGTGAATTCCTTAAATCATTCTCTTTTACAAATCCTGTCACTAACTGTTTTAACATCCAGCAGGAATTTTAACATGCGCCTGACACTTTTAATTAATCAGTGCTTTAATCTTTCTTTTCTGTGCTGCAAGTTATTACATGCCTCCTGCAGATGACATGGCAATTTCCATAAAGATTTGAATACCTATCAAGGGGGGAGTTTGGGATACCTCCTACTCTTTTTGCAGTTGCAGTAATGGTGCCCAGGTCATGGCAGAAAGGACCATTTTCTGGGTGCCATTATGATAGGTGCTATATATATAGGATCTCATTTAGTGTCCTCTCAATTCCTTTGTGGCAGTGCTTACACAGCTGCTTACAGATGAGAAAACCGAGAACTCACAGGAATTATGAAAGTTCAACAGAGTTCTACGGCAAGAAGATCATCATTTACTGTTTTATTACCAAAGTTCCAGTCCTTTTCGTTGTATCCCAGTGGTCAATATTTCAATATGGACACATGGGAAGGGGTGAAGGCATAATCCAGAAAACCAGAATCTGTGTCTTTAAGACATGGGAAAGCTGTTTGTGAGTGGACTTTTTGTTAAAACTATGCAATATTTTTAATGTAGTGCAATAAAAGCGTAGTGTATTGTCATGGCATATGATAGTAGTACCTCCTAGGGATTAGAAACAGGTTAGTAGTACATGAATAGGTGAAACTAATGTCCTATTGAATGCTAATGAGGCCTGCAGGAGAGTGTTCTCACCTTCTGAAAGAGGGGGAAGCTGCACCAGGGCTTTATTTTCTCCACTTGGATTGCTCCTCCCTTACCTCAGCATATGCACATGTGCACACATGCGCACATGCATGCACAGCAGTGGAGTCAGTCCCAGGCGAGCAGAAGGCTGCTCTCAGGAGTGACAGATGAAGGATCTCAGGGGTCCTATGAAGACGGGAAGTGGAGCTCTCTTTTGCATAGGTTCTCTTAGAAGTCAGGATCCACCTCTCACCTCTGCACACTCTGAATGATTGAACAAATGTGAGCAGTCAGTGGTTTCTCTATGCTGGTGAAACATGATCTGAGGAAATGCTTCTAACAGTAGGAAAGTGGTCTTTTTCTCAGCCTGGCTAATACCAACACTACTCAACTGTCTTGTAAGGTCAACTTTTGTAATAAAATGACACCATGACATGACCTTGGGGCCTATGTTGGAGCTGCCCCGTGTTTTCTCCATTTGCTTACAGAACCTGTTCAGCAACCCTGTTCAGCAACCTGTTCAGCAATCCCTGCATTTGAACCAGGGAGGAGGCAAGGTTAGTAGTGGAAATAGGTCAGAAAGGAGAAAGGGAATTAGTTCCTTCACTGGCTTATCTGGTACCTTAAGTCGAAAGAAAAGGAAGAAAGAATGAGAGAAAGAAAAAGAATTACTATATTTCTTCCTGTAGGAAAAAGGACTGCCACTTATTCATACATTTCCATGACAGTAATCAACCTTTATCCCTACATCAAATTACTCAGATGACATGTGAGGTTTTCATTTGTTTTCTTCTCATTAAAATAAAATAGGTCTTATTGTACAAAACTTTATTTTTTGTAGAAAAAAATCATAAAGGCATATAAATAAAAATCTATTTTAGCATAATTATACTTCTAGTTATTAATTTTGTTGCACAGTGCTCCATTTCTATTTCTATTCATATATATGAATATATGTGCACACACACACACACACACACACACACACACATATATACACTTTGCCCAAATGCATATAAACAAATGAAACAATAACATAAAGTTGTTTTCTATAAACTATTTTCCCCACTTACCGACATATATTTATGTAGTGTATATATATATATATTATATATATATGTCCATATCAATAAATATTTTTCACATTAGCATCTTAAAATTATACAAGACATTCTAAAATATGTAAGTACCATGTTTTATTTATCAATTGTTGTAGTTTTAGGATATTTCCAAATTTCTGATATTGCTCAATAACTAGAGCCTAAGTTTTTGTATAGTTGTCTTTTTCATACTTATCCAATCAATTCTGATAATAAATGTTATTAGATGAGATTTGTGGGTCAAAGGATGCATGCTTTTAAAGGTGATTTTCATTTTTATTCGGAATTTAGAGAAAAAAAGATTTTCCTTTGGTATTTTAATTTGCAAACCTTGGGAAATGCTACCCACATAGGCACTCAGTGCCTGCAACCACAGTAGCCATCTCTTTTGCTTTGGAGCAATAGTCTTAGTGGAAGTCACTACTCCCTGCATCAGGAATACCTAAGGGAATTAGTTCATGAATAAGAAATGGATCCCCAAGATTTTTCTCTCTCACACTACATACACACAAGACCTGAAGATACAGAGGTATATGAGTAGCAGGGAGTTACTTATGAAGCAAAAGACAAAGGTTAAATCCTACAATGGGTAAAACAAATAAAAACTTTGATGGAATTGCAACCCAAGTTTAGGCAATTTATATTCTCTGTAACTGAAAACACTTGGAAAGGTGATCCTGGAAAACTTAATGAATCTTAGGAATCATGGCAAATCTTTAGGTCATGGAAAAGTGTAGGAGATTTGTTTGAGATGGAAAAAATTATTTTTTATTAATTTAAATAAAGGAAGTGTGTGTGTGTGTGTGTGTGTGTATTTGAAACTACTGTTGAAATTTCATTCTATCACCAGAATAATGCTAGAATGGATATTTAAAAGGTAAATCTTGAATGTCTGCAAAGGAAATAATAAGTAGTAGAAATCATCATTACATAGTTAAAAACAAGAAATATCAAATCATCACCATTTGTCTCTGCCAATAAAGCAGAGAATGTCATTGACATGTGTGCTGATTTTAACTAGAAAGCTGTTGGCAAACTGCAGGAAATCAGAAGGATACTTAGGCGGTCTCTATGAACCATAAACAGTCTAAGGAGGAGTCAGGACAACGCAGATGTCTTAAAATTGTCATAGTAGAGTGGAAAGCTGAAGTTTCAAATCTTGGTTCTTGTGTTCCCATGAAAGAAAACTTGAAGTCAGACAGGAGAAGCTAAGCATGAGAACTTTGTTATAAATGAAAGTAAAGTAAGGCTCAAGCACAAAGCACTTTCTCTTTCTCTCTCTCTTTCTCTCTCTCTCTCTCTCTCTCATCCTCTGGGAGCAGAGTATGACAAAGGAAACAGGACTGTTTCCAAATTTATTGCTGTTTTGTAGTTTCCTTGAGAACTGGGGTCAACTTTCTGCACTCTTTACTAATGAGGTGTTCAATTCCTCCTTCACGTCAGGTGGTGGAATTTTTGACCTTGGTTGGATCTCCCTGGAACTGTCATGGCGACCATCCTGTTCAGGGGAGCTTCATCTACAAGTCAATCCTATGTTAATGTGGATATTGGGGTTAGTGGCCAGATAGAATTTACCTTAGGGCACCTGTGCTTACTAAAGGAATTTCTCTTTTGAAATACATTGAGAAATTATGGCTATAAATCCTAACTTTAGAATAGCTAACATTTCCATCTCTTTACCATTATTTTGTATTTGGAAATTTTTAAACTCCTCTCTTCAAGTTGTTCATAAAATGTAAAATAAGTTATTGTGAATTATAATCTCCCCACTGTTCTGTAGACATTAGAGCTTGCTACTTGTAGATTTTGGTGCTTGTTATCCAACCTCCCACTATCTCCCCTCCTGATCCTGATCCTTCCCATCCTGTAGAAATCACTACATTCTGATCAATGTTTTCTGCAGAGAGGTAAGTACTCACATATGAAGGGAACAAGCAATATTTGTCCTCCAGTTCTATCCATTCTTCTGCAAATAGATTATGCTTTTTTATAACTCAATAGCATTCCATTGTTTATATATACCATATCTTTTATCCATCTATCTGTTGATAAGCACTAAGGTGAATTAACTTCTTAATTATTGTGAATAGTGATAATTTTTGAAAATTTTATTTTAGCTGTTCTAGGTCTGTTTTATTTCCATATAAGTAGTATTTTTTTAAAATGAAAATCTTACTTTAAAAAACTGTCAGAATTTTAATTAGGCTTATACAGTATTCTATAACAGGATTTTGGGAAGATTATTGGTTTAATAATATTGTCTTTTTAATCAATGAATGTGATATTTCTCTGTGTTTACTTAGATTTTTCAAAAATATAACTTGTAAATAATTTCTGGTTTTCAGATTCAGATCTCACACATATTTTTAAATCTTTCACATTGTTTTAAGACACTTATTTACAGTTTTTGTGAACAATATCCTATATCGCTCAGTTTATCAAGTCTGATAATTGTGTGCTTCAAATCTATACATTGACTGTTTTGTCCTCTCTGATTGAGGATTTGACTGTTTTCCCCTGTAGATTTATCAAGTTTTGCATTAAATACTTTGAGGTTGGTATGTTAGTTAGCAAAATTTCAATATTTCTCATTTTCCTATTATAATTAACAGTTTATTATTATAAAGTGATTCTCTAACTTTGGTAACCAAAAAAAAAAAAAAAAAAAAAAAATCCTAACTTTACAAATTACTCCAACAGTCCCTGTCAAGAGTTAGTCCCATTGACGCCATTACCCTAGGTATGTGCATGATTGCATGAATGGTCTGACTCTACATCATGTACAATCAGAGAAATGAAAATTGTGCTCCATTCATGTATGATGAATTGAAATGCATTTTGCTGTCACGTGTAACTAATTAGAACAAATAAAAACAAAGAGTTAGTCCCATTGATCTTTCTTATTGTATTTTTCAATTGGCTTCCTTTGTTTCCACCTGTTTATTCTCAAGGTTTGTATACCTGTTATTTTTCTATAAATTATTCAATCATTCATTTGCCTTAAAAGAAATTTTTTTAAAAAAGTAATTTAAAGAAAACTTTGAAAGTAACTTAAAGAAAACCTGTGAGCATGCCACGTTACTGGTTCGCATTCCACTGCTTATTACTAACTACTACTAAACAAAGCCATTGGCGAGTTCTAATTCTTGCTTATTTGAGGGGAAAGAACCTTGATTAAAATTACATGGGAATAAATTTTGTTGGCTTACAGGAGTAATCCTTTGAATAATTATAGCATTCCAAAAATAGTATTCATTGATGGGGTAGTGAGTTAGTTGCTACTGCTTTTATTGAGATTTTATTCTAAGTGAGGTTATGAAAAATCATTCTGCATTTGATTGGAAATTTGTATGGATGATCATTAAAGTTCTGTCTACATTAAGAATCTATGGCTTATTGGTAATATTTTGTGAATGATGAGTATCTATTTTCTATTTTAAAATAAATACCAAAGGAGTCTGTACTTTACTTTTCTTGAATATTATGTTTTATATTTTATTTTCTCCTTATTTTTATATACATGGCAGTTGGTGTTGATAAACTTCTTTCTACCTGACTCATTTGTCTATTCAATAGAGTTTTGTAGATAAAATATTTTCAAGTATTTTATAAACAAAAACAAAAAATGAACTAATTATTAGGGTGTGAGCTTATATACACTGTGCTAAATTCCTTTTCCCTTTGCATCTCTCCAGAGATATTTTCCCTTAATTTGAAATCAAATTAGAAATAGGACATATTTCTCAAGACAGTCCCAAACTGATTTTATCTCCTCGCCCCATTATCTATGGTAGCATTTGAAAACTGTTATGTTATTTATCAGATCATATACTGCTGTCAGTACTTTAGACCAAATGTTCTGAATCAAAGTCTGTGTTACACAATAGTAGGTGAGCTTGAATGAATGATTGAATAGTGATAAAACAGTTGTATCTGGGGTGTGTGGTAGAAAAGATGCTAGACTGACAGGCAAAGGATCTTTGCTATAGACCTCGGTACACCTGGTACTCACCATATAATCCTCAGGAATTTGCTTTGCAGTTTCCTCACTGGTATGATAAAAGAGTTGAAGAGCTGTCCTCTTCTAGATCATTTCTATGGCATATTTTTCATAGTGACGTTTAAAGTCGTCTCCCAATCACCCATGATATATTGTTCTTTAACAAAGGAAGAGGACAGAGACGGGAAAGCAGGGCTGAGAAGTGGCTCTAAAAGATCTGGGGCGGTGGATCATACCCTAATCCTATTCCTTGCTTTTGTAATTTAGCAGATAGTTTTTCCTTCCTCACCACGTTTTCCTTTTCTTAATTGCTTGGACAAATAGTCAGATCTTATTTTTCATTCTTTCAGTTCTTGTCACTAATGTCAGGGGAAGGTGTCTCAGATTCATGCTGGGGGTGAAGGGCTAGCAGGGAGGAAGATAGTGGGGATTAAAATGTGACCACTACTCAAACACTCATTTCTAAGTCTTTATTTCACTTAAGTGATTTTAACCACCTGGATGAGAGCTATTTTGTAAAAAATCACTCTCTGTAATTGCACCTTCTTATAGGCATGATGGATGGTCTGGGTGACAGGCAACATCTGCCCCTGACGGCATGTTATGTTGGCATGCAGAGAGGCAGTGTGGCCCAGTGCACCTCTCAGGTGGGGTGAGTCAGGGAGCACACATTCTAACCCCAGCTCTGTCCTTCAAACTTGTGGGGTGACCTTAGAGAAGACACTTCACGAATCTCTAGCTCTTTTTATCATCCATAAACATGGAGGAAATAACAACTTTTTGGCCTTGTGGAGGACTAGCTAATAAATCATGGGAACGTGCTTGGCAATAAAATGCTCTGCAGAAAAAAAAGGAAGGCTAACAGCATGCAAATGGACTAGAGATTGCATTTGTGTGAGGAAAGAAAATTTTGCTCAAACCCAGGCCAGGATAAATAAACACAGTCTCAGCTGGACACCTTTGAAATGATGAACAAGGGCTTTATCAGTTTTTCCTGGCTACCTGGAAATAGTAAGTAGTTTGGCTAGGTGTCAGGGATGGGTGGGGTGGGTGTCAGTGTAACTTAGATTGGGGAATGTGGCCCCTTACATAGCACATGTGTCTTATTGGAGTTCTGATTCTTCTGCAAAAAGAGGGTCTGAACTTGATACCATTCCCAAAAAGTCAGTCTAACCAGTGGGCAGGTAGTTTGAGAAGGAGCAAATGGAAGGAGCCCTTTGAAGAACAGAGCATCTATCGATAGTGACTTTTTAATGTAATCATGTTTGTGCTGTGTCCATACCTTCAATGGCAACAGCTCAGAGTTTTTCAGACTAAAAATACTGCTTCCTCAACAGTTTGGATTTTTAAAATCTATTTAAATCTCACCCTGAACTTCAATGTTTAAATTTCTCTCCACTCCAGTGCTAGATTTCTTCCTCTTCTGCCCATCTCTCCAATATAAATCCTACCCAACCTTCAAGCCTCCTTCCTCTAAGAGTTTCTCCCAACTTTGGGTCTTTACCTTTGATGACTTTGGACTCCAAAGAGCCTCCATCTGTGGCCTTGGCTCATCTTGCTAGTCTTGACTGCAACTAGTACATATTGTATCTTTGTGCAAATATCATAAAGGCTCCCTAGCCAGGGGAGAAATAAATGGCAAGACTTTGACCCTCTACCCCAGCACCTTTCCTTCCTTGCTCCCTCCTCTATCCTTGTCTTCTCCTGTCTCCATTTTCAGTGCACAAACTGTTTGATCTTCTTTGGGATTTGGTGTATCTTATTTTCTCTGGTTCTGTCACTGTGGCTGGGTGCAGATGCTGAAGATTATTTCTCTGTAAGTCTAGTTTCCCCTGGAGCCTGGGGCAGCACTGACCAGTCCTGGTGGATACACTGAAGATCTTGTAGCTGCAGGGTTGACCTGGCATTAACCCAATGATTTTGCCATCACCCTATCCACCTATGTCTCCAATATCTACTGTTATTTCTAGTTGTCGTGATTGAACTGTGGTTTGGTTATCCTTTTTATCCTCCAAACACTTTTGCTCTCATTATGACAACAAGGCCTTCTTTTGTAGAAGTAACTGAAAAATAAAGAAAGCTATAAAACAGAAGATATAAATCATGCAGATTGCCAACTCTCAGCCCATGCATCTCAGCATTGGCCCATTTTGTGGGACTTATTTTCTAGTTTATTTTTAAATGTAGACACATGCATGCAAGTGCACATTTATCAAAAATGGAATAATCCACAATGTGTATTTCATAGCCTTATTTTTTCCACTTAACATCGTAGTCTTAGTCACAAATAAATTATACCTTTCATGGTTGTTATTAAAACCATTGGAAAAATTATTTTAAATACTACATGCCATTCTTTTATATAGGTATACTAAAACTTATTAACTAAAACCCCTAATGTTGGAAATTTAACATTGTTTCCAAATTTTTGCTCAGTAGATGAAGTAAACGTAAATGTATCTCCAGTCTTTCAGCCTTTCTCCATCTCTCTTGCCATCCCCTGGCCCAAGTGACCATGGTTTCTCTATTGCATGACTGAAGGTCAGCATGGCGATTCATCATATATTAGAGTCTATTTCATGAATGTGGCTTTTGGTAGTTACTTGGTTTCTTTCTGCTTCAATTTCCTCATCTGACATATGGAATCTATTGAATTCCATATCTGCTAATGAAATCTATTGAATACTGGCTGACTTGTGAATAATTATTAGTAAGTACTGCCTTTTCAACAACTGGGTATCACTTTTGCCTGAACTTGTTCCATGTGTTAACTAAGGTTCCCTCAATGCACTTATCTACTCCAGGTTTATAAATACGTACGTGTACATTGAGTATATGCAGTATAGCTTCTACCTAGATTTACAAGAGGAGCTAAAGTGTGCATGAAGTAGAGAAGGGGATATTTATCTTTCATGCTTTCAGAGGAGGATATAAATTGTGCTTTGAAACATTTCCTGATATTCATTAAACCTTTAGAATGGGGCAGTAGAACTGTGTTTTCTGTATTTTCCAAATATTAAGCCACATTTCATGGCATAGGGCCATAATCTGTCCCTAAGTTCACACCTCACCTCAAAAAGAAGTTTCCTGATGAGGTCATTAGAAGTCTGTAATGATTCATTAAGAAATTTGTGGAAGAAAGCAACACAGATTTTATTTTATAAATTCTTCAGATCATAATTTCACATCTTGTTCTCTAAAATGTGTTCTCTTTGGTGGTGATAATTATCATGGATGTGAGCAAAGCTAAATTTGAATCATTTAAGATCTCAACATTCATAAATAATGCCCAGCAGAGCTTATTTTTAAGATTGATGTTTAGGCAGTAATTCATATAATGAAGTCTTACTGTGTTTCGAGAAAATCAGTAACCCAGTAAACAACTTGCACCGTATGGAGATGAGTCAATACGGGCATTCTACAAAGATGAACATTCTCTCAGTATAAGATGGACCATTACTGAAGCACTTTGGGGTTTGTAAAAATATAATCCTTTGAAGACGTATTTGTTTGGCATAGTAGGGTTATGGGAGAAGTTTGAAATAAATTATAATGTGCCAGCAATGATAAGCATGTGATATTAGTCAAACTAAAAGACATGCATAATTTCTAATTATTATCTAGAGATTAACCCAAATTCATGCTTTTAACAAAGCTTCTTCCACAGGGAGTGATTTTGTCTAACTTTTGGCAAGTTTGTTTCCAATCACTTTAATACACTATAGGGTTATGGAATTCTTTGGGTGTCAAGAGTTCAGTTTTCAAAAACCAAATAAAACTGTTAACCTGTGTATGTGTGCATGTATGTATGTGTTTGTGTGTGTGAGGGGGTTTGCATACACATTATGGAGGTTGCCCTTTGTGTGAATGTTTTAATTCCAGGAGAAGTGGCATGAGATATTTTAATATAGAAGAGATAGATTATCTTAGAGAAGGAAACAATAATTTTTATTTATTTATTTTTTTATTTATTTATTTTTTTACGTTTACATAGGGTAATGATGTTTATTATATTTTCCCCCTCCCCCCCACCCCTCCCACCCCTCCCACCCCTCCCACCCCTCTTTTCCCTCTACACAGTCCTTCTTTCCTTCATTCTTACTGCTCTCCTTAGCCTAACTCTAAACCTAACCCTAAACCTAATGCTAGCCCGTCCCACCCCCCATTATATGTCCTCATCCGCTTATCAGCGAGATCATTCGTCCTTTAGTTTTTTGAGATTGGCTTATCTCACTTAGCATGATATTCTCCAATTTCGACCATTTGCCTACAAATGCCATAATTTTATCATTCTTCATTGCGGAGTAATATTCCATTGTATAAATATGCCACAGTTTCTTTATCCATTCATCAACCGAAGGACATCTAGGTTGGTTCCACAATCTGGCTATGGTGAATTGAGCAGCAATGAACATTGATGTGGCTGTATCTCTGTAGTATGCTGCTTTTAAGTCCTTTGGGTATAGGCCAAGGAGTGGGATAGCTGGGTCAAATGGTGTTTCCATTCCAAGCTTTCTGAGGAATCTCCACACTGCTTTCCAGAGTGGTTGCACTAATTTGCAACCCCACCAGCAATGTATGAGTGTTCCTTTTTCACCACATCCTCGCCAACACCTATTGTTGCTTGTATTCTTGATAATCGCCATTCTAATTGGGGTGAGATGAAATCTTAGGGTAGTTTTGATTTGCATTTCCCTTATTACTAGGGATGTTGAACATTTTTTCATATATCTGGTGATTACTTGTACATCTTCTTCTGTGAAGGGTCTGTTCATTTCCTTAGCCCATTTGTTGATTGGATTATTTGTATTCTTCGTGTAGAGTTTTTTGAGTTCTTTATAGATTCTGGAAATTAGCGCTCTATCTGAGGTATGGTTGGCAAAGATATTCTCCCACTCTGTAGGCTCTCTCTTCACATTTCTGATAGTTTCCTTTGCTGACAGAAAGCTTTTTAGTTTGAATCTATCCCAGTTGTTTATTCTTGCTTTTATTTCTTGTGCTATGGGAGTCCTGTTAAGGAAATCTGATCCTGAGCCAACAAGTTGAAGATTTGGACCTACTTTTTCTTCTATAAGATGCAGGGTCTCTGGTCTGATTCCGAGGTCCTTGATCCATTTTGAGTTGAGTTTTGTGTAGGGTGAGAGATAGGGGTTTAGTTTCATTCTATTGCATATAGTTTTCCAGTTTTCCCAGCACCATTTGTTGAAGAGGCTATCTTTTCTCCATTGCATATTGTTGGAACCTTTGTCTAGTATGAGAAAATTGTATTTATTTGGGTTTGTGTCCATGTCCTCTATTCTGTACCATTGATCTACCTGTCTATTTTGGTACCAATACCATGCCGTTTTTGTTACTATTGCTTTGTAGTAGAGTTGAAGATCTGGTATTGCAATACCCCCTGCTTCGCTCTTGCTACTGAGGATTGCTTTAGCTATTCTAGGTTTTTTATTCTTCCAGATGAATTTCATAATTGCTTGCTCTATTTCTGCGAGGTACATCATTGGGATTTTAATTGGAATTGCATTGAATCTGTATAGAACTTTAGGTAGTATAGCCATTTTGACGATATTAATTCTGCCTATCCAGGAACATGGGAGATCTTTCCATCTTCTAAGGTTTTCTTGAATTTCTTTCTTTAGTGTTCTGTAGTTCTCATTGTAGAGGTCTTTCACCTCTTTTGTGAGATTGATTCCCAAGTATTTTATTTTCTTCGATGCTATTGTGAATGGGGTAGTTTTCCTAATTTCTCTTTCTGAAGATTCATCACTTATGTATAAAAATGCATTGGATTTATGAGCATTGATCTTGTAACCTGCTACTTTACTGAATTCACTTATGAGTTCTAAAAGTTTTCTGGTGGAATTTCCAGGTTCCTCTAAATATATAATCATGTCATCAGCGAACAGGGATAGTTTGAGTTCTTCTTTTCCTATTCGTATCCCTTTAATTTCTTTGGTTTGTCTGATTGCTCTGGCTAGAGTCTCAAGGACGATGTTGAATAGAAGCGGTGAAAGAGGGCATCCCTGCCTTGTTCCAGTTTTTAGGGGGAACGCTTTCAGTTTTTCACCATTTAGAATGATATTAGCCATGGGCTTAGCGTAGATGGCCTTTATAATGTTTAGGAATGTTCCCATTACCCCAATTTTTTCTAGTGTTTTGAGCATGAAGGGATGCTGTATTTTATCAAATGCTTTTTCTGCATCTATTGAAATAATCATGTGATTCTTAACTTTAAGTCTGTTGATATGGTGAATGACATTTATTGATTTCCGAATGTTGAACCAACCTTGCATCCCTGGGATAAAACCCACTTGATCGTGGTGCACTATCTTTTTAATATATATTTGTATGCGATTTGCTAAAATTTTGTTGAGAATTTTTGCATCGATGTTCATTAAGGATATTGGTCTGAAATTTTCTTTCCTTGATGTGTCTCTGTCTGGTTTAGGTATCAGGGTGATATTGGCTTCATAGAACGAGTTTGGTAGGGTTCCCTCCTCTTCTATTTCATGGAATAGTTTGAGGAGTATTGGAATGAGCTCTTCTTTAAAGGTTTTGTAGAACTCGGCTGAGAACCCATCTGGTCCTGGACTTTTCTTTGTTGGTAGGCTTTTGATGACCTCTTCTATTTCATTGCTTGAAATTGGTTTATTTAAGTTGTGTATGTCCTCCTCGTTCAGTTTAGGTAGTTCATATGTCTCTAGAAATTTGTTGATGTCTTCAAGGTTTTCTGTTTTGTTGGAGTATAGATTTTCGAAATAGCTTCTAATTATGTTTTGTATTTCACTCGTGTCTGTTGTGATGTTTCCTTGTTCATTCCGAATTTTAGTAATTTGAGTTTTCTCCCTCTTTCTCTTTGTTAGTGTGGCTAAGGGTTTATCAATTTTATTTATTTTTTCAAAGAACCAACTATTTATTTTATTAATTTTTCCGATTGTTTCTTTTGTTTCGATTTCGTTGATTTCGGCTCTGATTTTAACTATTTCCTGTCTTCTACTACTTTTGGTATTGGTCTGCTCTTCTTTTTCTAGTGCTTTGAGCTGTAGTGTTAAGTCGTTTATTTGTTGATTTCTACTTCTTTTTTTGAATGCCCCCCATGAAATAAATCTTCCTCTAAGTACTGCTTTCATAGTGTCCCAGAGATTTTGATATGATGTGTCTTTGTTCTCGTTTACTTCTAAGAATTTTTTTATTTCCCTCCTGATGTCTTCTGTTATCCATTCATCATATAATAGTGTATTATTTAGTCTCCAGGTATTGGAGAAGTTTCTGTTTTTTATTCTGTCATTTATTTCTAATTTCAATCCATTATGATCTGATAGAGTACAAGGTAGTATCTCTATCTTCTTGTATTTACTAACAGTAGCTTTGTGGCATAAAATATGGTCTATTTTAGAGAAGGATCCATGTGCTGCTGAGAAGAAAGTGTATTCATTCTGTGTTGGATGGTATATTCTATATATGTCCGTTAAGTCTAAATTGCTGATTGTGTTGTTGAGATCTATAGTTTCTTTATTCAATTTTTGTTTGGACGATCTATCCAGTGGTGAGAGAGGTGTGTTAAAATCGCCTAGTATTATTGTGTTGTGGTCTATTTGGTTTCTGGAATTGAGAAGGATTTGTTTGACGTACGTGGATGAGCCAATGTTCGGGGCATAGATATTTATGATTGTTATGTCTTGCTGATTTATGCTTCCCTTAAGCAGCATGTAATGTCCTTCTTTATCCCTTCTGACTAGTTTTGGTTTGAAGTCCACATTATCTGAGATGAGGATGAATACTCCAGCTTTTTTGCTGTGTCCGTGTGCATGGTATGTTTTTCCCCATCCTTTCACCTTTAGTCTATGGGTGTCTCTTTCTATGAGATGAGTCTCTTGCAGGCAGCATATTGTTGGATTTTTCTTTTTAATCCAATCTGCCAGTCTGTGTCTTTTGATTGATGAATTCAGGCCATTAACATTCAGGGTTATTATTGTGATATGATTCGTATTCCCAGTCAATTGACTCATATTTGTTTTTGACATGATTTGGTTTCTCCTTTATTTGGCTATTCCTTTAGGCTAGCGCCTCCTGTTGCTGATTTGCATCGTTGTTTTTCATCTCTTCCTCATGGAATATTTTGCTGAGAATGTTCTGTAATGCTGGCTTTCTTTTTGTAAATTCCTTTAGCTTTTGTTTATCATGGAAGGATCTTATTTCATCGTCAAATTTGAAGGTAAGTTTTGCTGGGTATAAGATTCTTGGTTGGCATCCATTTTCTTTCAGGGCTTGGTATATGTTGTTCCAGGCCCTTCTAGCTTTTAGGGTCTGGATTGAAAAATCTGCTGATATTCTTATTGGTTTCCCTCTGAATGTAATTTGATTCTTTTCTCTCACGGCCTTTAAAATTCTGTCTTTATTTTGTATGTTAGGTATTTTCATAATAATGTGCCTTGGTGTGGGTCTGTTATAATTTTGTATGTTTGGAGTTCTATAAGCCTCTTGTACTTGGTTTTCCATTTCGTTCTTCAGATTTGGGAAATTTTCTGTTATTATTTCATTGAATAGATTGTTCATTCCTTTGGTTTGTTTCTCTAAGCCTTCCTCAATCCCAATAATTCTCAAATTTGGCCTTTTCATGATATCCCATAGTTCTTGGAGATTCTGTTCATGATTTCTTACCATCTTCTCTGTTTGTTCCACTTTGTTTTCAAGGTTAAATATTTTGTCTTCAATGTCTGAGGTTCTGTCTTCCAGGTGTTCTATCCTATTGGTTATGCTTTCTATGGAGTTTTTAACTTGGTTTATTGTTTCCTTCATTTCAAGGATTTCAGTTTGGTTTTTTTTCAGTATCTCTAACTCTTTATTGAAATGATCTCTTGCTTCCCGTATTTGGTCTTTTAACTGTTGATTGGTGCGATCATTTAATGCCTGCATTTGCTCTTTCATCTCCTCCTTCAATGCCTGCATTTGCTCTTTCATCTCCTCATTAGCTTCCCTGATCGTTTTAATTACGTACATTCTGAACTCCCTTTCTGACATTTCTTCTGCTGTGCTGTCATTGGGTTTTATTGATGTAGTATCTAGGTTTGTTTGGGACATTTTCTTCCCTTGTTTTCTCATATTGGTCAGTTGTCAGTGGGACCCTGAGATATTGCAGTTTTCCACTATTGGCTTATAGTGTCCCAGTAGATTTCCAGTGTATCACCTCCCAGCCTTCAGTAGCCTGATGTCTTGGAGGAATCTGATAAAGCAGCTCATTCGAAGAATACTGCCCCTAGCCCCCTACTGGTTCCACGTTTTGGAACTGGCTCTGTGCGGAAATGCTCTCACTGTGGGCCTGCACCGTGCAGCTGGCCGTGTGGGAAGAGCCCACTGCCGGAGTGTGGAAGACTACCTTGGGAAGACTCAAGCTGCCCTGCCCGGCTCCAATAAGCCACCTCTATCTGGGCCTGCCACCCGGGCTGAGCTTTACCCAGTGGGCAGACTCACCCGTGGCTCCACTTCAGTCCGAGTCTCTCAATGCCTCCCCTTCTTAACTCCTGGGTTCTGGAGCGACCGGGGGTGCAGTCTCCCTCTAGGCCGCCATCTTGGATCGCCCCGTGAAGAGAGCCCGCAGCCGGAGTGGGCAGAGCCGCCTAAAGAGGTCTCCGGCTGCCCTGCCCTTATCCCTGAGGCTGACTGCAGATCGAGGCTCTCCGCTGGTTCTTTGCAGGAGTACACTGCACTGCAGGGGCTCCGGGACTCGGAGCCTGCTCTGTTCAGACAGGCTCTCACTAGCGGGCCAGTTCCGTTCCGAGAACCTGGAGAAGCTGGCTGTGTGGGCGGGGCCCACCGCCGGAGTGCGCAGGGCTGCCTGTGGATGACTCTAGCTGCCCTGCCCGGCTCTGATAAGCCACCTCTATCTGGGCCTGCCACCCGGGCCGAGCTTTACCCAGTGGGCAGACTCACCCGTGGCTCCACTTCAGTCCGAGTCTCTCAATGCCTCCCCTTCTTAACTCCTGGGTTGTGGAGCGACCGGAGGTGCAGTCTCCCTCTAGGCCGCCATCTTGGATCGCCAACAATAATTTTTAAATCAGTGGAGACAATGCTTTCATTTTAACTAGTAGAAAATCAGCCACAGAGAATTTAAAGACCCAAACCAAAGTTGTACCATATTTGTGATCTGGGGTAAATGACAAAACAAGATAACTTCACAAATTTAGGATCTTGCCTTCTTAATTTGGATGGAGGCAAGTAAAATTTTCCTCCAAAAGGAGCATAGTGAAACTGTGGCTAGTGTGAGCTGTTTAGACTGATTCCAGGCTCATGAGATGTTATGTTTTCCAAGGGAGCAGTTAGCCTCTGCCCGAATCACCAGTGTAGGGATTATAGCCCTAATATTCCTTGGCAAGGAACAGGAAGAAAAACAAAGGGAAATTATATAAATGTGTGGATGGACAGGAGTGTTCAGATTTATTTTCACATGAAAATGTTTTCCACTTTTTTAAAATTTTGTTACATTAAAAGGAATTAAATTTAAATCCCTCCATCTTTGAGGAAAGAAGATTGAGGCTGTTTGGGGAGTTTTAGCTCCAGGGTTATTAAAGCCTATTGTAATTAGAGAGTGGTGCATATTGGGAATGAGAATACTGAAGACACAATGTCTTAGGCAAGGAGTAAGGGGAATGGATTTTACCCTCACCAGCCAGACTAAGGAACTTTCTCCAGACTGGTGGGTGTTAAAGAGAAACCTGTGAGTCTGTGGTCCCAAGCACTGAGGCCTCACCTCCCAGCAGCATCATTCCAGAGGCAGCAAGTCCTGAGAGAGGAAGGAGAGCTGTGAGATACAGTTGGTCATTAATCAGGATGGGGACGTGGTGAAGATCCTTTGTTAACCAAGAGGGATGTTAAGGTGTGTAAGTTCAAGGGCTTGTAATGCTTTCAGACAAATTTTATTTTATTTTTAAAAATTTTTTTATTTTAATTTTTTTTTCACCAGGGACTTTGGTAGGGATTTAGTATCTCAGGGTCCAGAGAGACATTCATCTCATTAACGCCAAGCATTTTAACAAGGGATGTTGTGTAACCGACTGTGAGCAGGGTCTCTCTCAACACCAGAGCACATAAACCTATGGAAAAGTCAGTGGGAACCTGAACACCTATGGAATCAGAGTGGAATCTTGAAGGCAGAAAAGTCCTTTCCTTTAGATTCAAAGAGGCTGAGCCTAACTAGCTTAGACCTACTAAGTTGGAAAAGTAGGTCATGACATTCCACTAGAAGCTTAGAAAAACCCCTATTATGGGAGTGTTTTAAAATGTTTGAGATATACATCTCGAAGTCATTTTGGTATCTCTTAAGTTCATTGACTTATGGGACCTTAAAGTAGCATTTCTCAAACTCTGAGTAAAGATGAAAATTGTATTGTATTGTATTGTGAAGAGGCAGATTTTTCTCCAAAGCTCCAGTCATACCTCTATGCAAACCTCTTTTGAACATCTCCACTAGAAAGGTGCTGAATGCAGACACAAATGTAAGCAAAACAGACCTAGGTCTTACTTGTAGTTCCATCTACCTCAGTTCATGTCCTTCCTATCGTCTATGACCCTGGGGCTTGCCTAAAGCTGCAGAAACACATGGCTGAGGCCCCGTGGCTATATTAAGAAGTCGCAATGACAAGCCTAGGCCCGTGGGTCTCTCTGTGAATGTTAAGAGGTCAAAGCATGCTGATAGAACATAGTCAGAATTTGGGAAGTTCCCCATATTCTAGAGGCAACTGATCTTGTCTCCTTAAATGATAACGACATAAAAAAGAACCGGAGAAGCAATTATAAATTTAAAATAACTGGAGTCCTAACAAACAAATGCAATGCATGTACCTGTTTTTGATACTGATTCATACAAATCAAGAGGAAAGAGAGTTGTAAGACAATTGGAGTAATTTGAATATGGTTTAGTATTAGATAATATTGAATAATTATTCATTCCACTAGTTATGATGATGATACCACTTTAAGAAAATGTACTTTTAGAGATGCTTGTGGAAGTACTTATGAATAAAGCAATGATATCTGATGTCTGCTTGAAATTATTTCAACTAATAGGTACAAATATGGAAGAATTTCAATTAATGTTCAATATAGATGATGGGTATATGTAAATTTACTATTCTGCTATTTTCTCTAATTTTACTTATGATTTTTAAATTTTCAAATGAAATGATTTTTAAAACACACTGACACAACTTTTCAATGTTTTTTAATGTAAAAACCCAGTGTATAATCTTGATTTCTTCGGTTGTTCCTGCCAAATGAACTAATTGCTATAGAAATGTCATTGTATTTGATCCACCTTAATGCTACCAAGTATAGTATAAATGTAGATATTTTGTATTTACTCAGGCATCTGCAACCATTGTTCATTTGTTCCTTTATTCAGATAGTCTTAGTATTTAGTGCCAGCTCTACTCAAGAATAGAATGATTTTTCTATTCCTCCTTCAGGTTCTGGACCTCAGTGCAGTCTTTCTTTTGTGCTACCATCACCACTTCCCTTCCTAGGCTTCCCTCTGTCCAAATTAACTACAACCTGGAATTTGTCCTCTCAGCATATCCCTTTTGAGTGGGGAAGGAAGTATAGCAAAAGAAAAGTGACAACAAACTTCAGAAGTAGATTTGAATTCAACTTTGGCTCTTCTAGTTGCTTGCTCTGTGACTCTTGGGTCCTTGTCTTGTCCTTTCAGACCCTCATCATGAAGCAGAACCTATATCTGTCTAATGTCGAGGGTTTCAGGATCCCGGTGACACACCATCCACATCCTACTGGTCCTTATGTTACCTTATATGCCAATAGCTTCTCACTGCCAGGATCTGTGCTATGCTTCAAGTCTCTCTGGACAGAGAGAAGGCCTGAGGTGGAAGGTTAATGCTGTCAGGACAGCATTTAACTAACGATGGAAAGGAGTTGGAGAATACCTAACTTCCTTGACTGTTGGGTTGGATAATGACAAGATGTGTACCATACCATCTTACAGAGATCCCGGTAAGATCCAGCCCCAATTCTACAACTGTACCCTGAACTTTACACATGCTGAGTAGGCTTCCTTCCCTTCTCTGTCTCAATTCCTTCGGGCTTATGATCCTTCCTAGAAGCACTTACCAAATAATCACTTGTGCTCAGATCTTTGTTTTGGTTCTGCTTCTGAGAAGTTTATCTACCTAAGTCATCCGCCATGGAACAGTAACTCAATAATTGGCAACTGTTATTACTGCCACTGAAGAACATCACATTAACTTTTAATCTGATCTTCTGGTGACTCAGTGATAAGAAATGGTGTTTCATGAAAATGTCGTAGGTAGGTGAGTTTTTCAGAAGACCCAAGACAGGGCAGAGATAGGATCTTCCAGGACATACACACACACACACACACATACACACACACACTTGAGAGGAGCAGTGCTGTAGAGACTGCATCTGGCTCTGGAGAAGTAGGTAAGGGTTCAAGTGGAATCTAAAGATTTATAAGCCTAACTATAAGCCAGATTGTAGTCAGGAACTAAAGTTTGAGGAGTGGGGTTGAACATAGTGATGGGAAATCCAGCAGGTAGTTAGTACTCAGAAATTGTGTGATTATCAGATAGGAAATATATTTTGAATATCAAAATCAATAACTACTGTTTTATTTACCTTGAACCTGTCCCATCTCCACCCCTATCTTTTTCTTCTAGGAAATGTTCCTTTAATAATGTTCTTTTGGGAAGAACTTGGAACCTGTGTCTTCTGGGAGACTCTTATCTCCCCGAGTGGGTAAGAATCCTTTTTTATGGGGGGAGGGTGTTTCCATTTGAAACTAAGAGAAGAATGGCAGTTCCTCCTGGGTAGTGGAGAAGGTGGGTAATCTGGAAAAATATGATCCTGGAAGCAAAGAGTGACTACGGTCACTGTTGTGCCAAAGAAGGCAGTTCCTAGGAGAAGAGGGAAGAGTGGACTCATGGAGAAGCAGAGGTGTGTGTGTGTGTGTGTGTGTGTGTGTGTGTGTGTGTGTGTGTGATCTTTACAAAAATGGGACAAAATGCATGAGAACAACTACTTAAAAGAAGAAAGCTTTATTTTGTCTCTTGGTTTCAGAGGTTTCCGTCCATGCTTGACTGGCTTCAGGACACAAATATCAGGGCACACAGCATGGTGGAAGAAAGCTGCTCAGCTATTGCAGTCACAAAGTGGAGAGACAGAGAGAGAGAAGAAGGGGCCCTGGACAAGATATACCCTTGTGGAGTGTGTTTCCAGTAACCTCCTTCCTTCAACTGGGTCCCACCTCCTAACATTTCTACCACCTCCCAATAATGCTATTGAATTATTGATCCACTGATGAGGTCAAGAGGCCTCATGATCCAGTCAGTTCCCAGAAGCCTTGCCTCTGAACATCTCTGCACTGGGGACCAAGCCACCAACACATGAGCCTTTGAGGGGACATTCCAGATCCAAAGCACAATAGTGTGCATGCATACACAGGTGTGTGTAGTAGAAGTAGTAGAAGAGAATCTCCTCAGCATTGGGGTTCCTCTGTCCAGATATCCTGAGATACATCAGAGCAATATTCTCCTGCCAAATCTTCTTTCCAGTAAATTCTCCCATTCCTAAGTTACTCTGAACTGCGTTTCTGTCACTTGCTATATATAGAATCCTGAATAACACATTAGTTTATCTGGGGCATAGATCCCCATACTGTTTAAGTTCATTAATCCACTTTGATAAGAATGCCTTAAGTATCACAGAAAGTCTCCAGTTTTAGAGTATGGGAGGAATTGAATTGTTAGATAGAAGAACAATTAACAGTGCAGGTTTGGGGGTCTGGACTAAGGAGGGAGAGCTGTGGTCAGAGCAGTGCAGGTGCTCTGGGTAGCTTGAATTTGTAGCAAGAAGTTGGGGCATTTGCAGGATCCACAAGGCCTATCAAAGAGGCAGACTTCTACCAGACAGGAGGCACAAACTGCTGAGGTACTTTTTATTTCAGTCAAAATACCTTAGTTCAGCCTGGATATTCTTTGTGGGGGCGGGAGCCAGTGGGCGGAGAACTTGAATTGTAATTAGGAAGGCAGAGGAAGGAAAAAGGTGGAGGAAGATAATGATATTTTTAGTTTTACTTCTTTTAAAAAATTGTTTAGTGCATTATAATTATATATAACAGTTGTGTTCATTTTTACATTATTGTGCATTCATGGAATATAATTTGCTCTATTTCAGTCCCCAGTACTTCCTCTTTTTCTTCCTTCCTTCTTCCCTGTTCCCCTTCCTCTATAGAGTTTTACTTTAATTATACAAGAAAAATCCCAAAGGGATAGACATTATTCTAAATAGGAAAAGACTAGAGCTGTATTTGTTCTCACAATTAATCTTTTGCCCTCAAGTCCTGACTCATAGTAGTTGACCAATAAATATTATTTTTAGTATAATCTAAATGTTTTGTTTTTCTCTTAATAGCAGAGATTGAATTCAGGGTTTTGAAGATACTAGGAAAGCATTCTACAACTGATTTACATCTCCAGCCCTTTTCATTTTATTTTGAAACAGGATCTTGCTAAATCACCCAGGCTAGCCTTGAGCTGTGTATCCTCCTGCCTCAGTCTCCCAAGAAGCTGGAATTATAGGGAAGCACCAATACACCTGACTTACCTAAGATTCTTTTTTAATTTTTAAAAATTTTTTACAGACTGAATTTTGATTCATTTTACACAAATGGGGTACAACTTTTCGTTTTTATGGTTGTACACGATGTAGATTCATACCATTTGTGTAATCATACATGTATATAGGGTAATGATGTCTGTTTCATTCCATCATCTTTCATATCCCCTTCCCCCTCCTCCCTCTCATTTCCCTCTATGTAATCTAAAGGTCCTCCATTCTTCTCTTAGCTCCCCCTCCCGCCCCCATTATCTATCATCCTCCACTTATTGGAGAAAACATTCAGTCTTTGGTTTTTTGGGGGATTGTCTCTTAACAAGCAAGAAAGTTAATAAAGATCTTTATGTCATTTCTAAAAACATAAGGTTTTTTGAACATTTTAATTCTTATCATTCCTCCTCCAAAGTGCTCTGTATGTGAAGAATTTAATTACCACTTGATTTTATATTTTTTCACAAATTATGTTATTATTTAGCATAGTTCATATTAGTTTTCACTTACTTTCCTCTCTCGCTTCACTATTTTGCATCTCAGATATTCCTTTAGGATTAATTTACTTCTTGAAATGCCTACTTCAGATTTTCCTTTAGTGAAGTAGTTAATATGTTCAGGCTCAGTTTTCATTTTTTGAAAATATTCCTGTCCCTCATATTTCCATATTTCAATGAATATTTTCACTAGATGCGGCATTCTAGTTTGGTGTGTTCCCTCCACCCCTTAGTGCTTGGAAGAAAGCATTCCACTGTCTTCTGTCTTTAGTTCCTTTATTATTGGAGAGTCATCAGGAAGTCTATTTCTTTTCTCATTTATTTGGTAGGTAACCCATCTTTTCTCTTTGGCTGCTTTTAGGATATTCTTTCTTTGTTCTATGTGTTTGCAGTATACTATTCTGAGTCTATATATATTTCTTCTTATTTACCCTGCTTAAGGTTTGTTTGTCTTCTGAATCTGAAGAGTGATGTCCTTCATCAATCTTGGAAAACATTTCTGCCAGTGTCTTTTATTATAGTGATGTTCATTCTCTTTTTGCCATAGTCTTTCATTTCTATCATGGTTGATCATAATTTGTAGCTTTGCACTCTATTTTATTTGTTGCTAAGACATTTTTTCACATATTAAAAATCTGTTCCTTTGGACTACCAGTAAGGTATTAAATTAAATTATTATATATTCTATACAGTACAATACTATATGATAATTGAAATATTTATCACCCCTGCTTATTTGATCCTGTAGTTTTGTTGTTTTTATTGATTCTCTCTTGTGGTAACTTGCTTCATTCATGTGATTAGTGAATTTTGCTTATAAAACCAGTCCTTGGAATTTATCTTTGGGCATTCTTTGAAGCCTGAATTTAGAGTGTGTTCTTCCAAATAGATATCACCCCACCAAACTTCTTGAGGAAATACTAAAGCAGATCATGTATACAAATGTTTTAGTTTGAGGTTTTGGTGATTTAAAAATATTTATTTCAGTGTCAAACTTTAGAGAGTAAGACTTGGCAGTTAGAAATGCTCAGGTAAAATTTTATTCCAAGTACAACTCAAATAAATGCAAAAACAAGCATGAGTTCCACTATTTCTCTGGATAGGTTTATCCCTGTTCATGGGAGAGACTTCAATAACTTGTTAAGTTTGGGCTGCCAGAAATGAGCAAAGGTCTCAGGGGCCAAGATAAGTTTAATCCCTCACTTATCCCTAGGGACTGGGCTTTTCTCATCTTTTCTGGTCTCTAAGAAAGTCCTCAACTTTCTTATAGAACATTTAATGCTATCTAGCATCTTTGATGTACATATATAACTTATCTCTTCATCCATCATATTGCTGAAATGAAGCATAAATGCCTTTAAAAAATTATAAACAAGGGGTCTCCTTGCAGCAGTGGGGAAAGTCAGGACAGGATGAACATTTGATAAGTTTCTTCCACTCTTTGAACATATATTGGTTAGAAAGAGCACAGCTAAAATTGTAAACAAAGGAGACATTATGCTTCCAGAAAAGTCTTGAGGAAAACTACTACAAGCAACAGTAGTAACTATGGAATCAGTTTCTAAGGAAAGGGAGGAGAGAACCAACTAATAAGCGCAACAGTAGGAGTTGAAGTTCTATCAAAACATGGAGGCATCAAATAATTATTTCTCATTTAGAGATGGAGACATTCTTGGAAAGTCTGTAAACTGAAATAAATCACTGCTGAAATGACATTGTGTGAAGCTGTCTATTCCACTAAAGTTCTGAATTCTTTCATCATGTAAATAATTCCCATGTCTCTCTTCTATTTACCTAATGATAATCTAAACTGAAAAAATTATGAATATTAACAGAGGGGAAAAAAAGCATTTGCTTTGGAAGGAAGAAATATCCTTCTCCAGTTCCTCTGTCCACTGTGAGAGGTTATCGCATGTGGGAAAAACTTTTCCTCTTACAGCAGTGGCTGAAGTGATGGTGAGAAGCAACAAAGTGACTTCACCTGGTAGCCCTTGCCCAAGAAATTAGCATGGGCTCATTGAAGACTCTAAAGAAAAACTGTAACCTCAATATTTGTGCCTTTTATCATTGTTGCAAGAGGTCATGTTCTTAATTCTTCTGGAATATAGATGGCTTTGAGTTTTGGGGAAAGTACTGCCATGGACCACTTGGCTAAATGAGATTTCTCTTTTGAAATGACAAAATTTGGGACAGTTGGCAAATAAGACACTGCATCTTAATTTTGGAGAAGAAAAGTTTCAAAAGAGATTATCTATTTGAGCTTATAATTTTTGGCAAATCCTGAAAACAATTGGGTATGTCCAATAAATTTGAGCTTATAATTTTTGGTAAATCCTGAAAATAATTGTGTATGTCCAATAATTTAGGAGAGGTCTTACAGTTTAAGAGTTCTTATGCTTTTTTTAAAAATCAAATTTTTAGTTGTAGTTGGGCATAGTATCTTTATTTTATTTATTTATTTTTATGTGGTGCTGAGGATCTAACCTAGTGCCTCACACATACTGAGCAGTGCTCTACCACTGAGCTACAGCTGCAACCCCAAGAGTTCTTACATGTTTAAGAAGAGTTCTCAATTATATGACCACTGACCTGGATTTGAGAACAATAAAGGAACTCACCTGAAAGGGCACAAATGATGGACAATGGAGCAGTGATATCTGGTAATAGCTTTAGGCTTGTCTTTATTTTGCTTCCATTTCCCTTGTGTGGTCAGGAAATTTGGGATAGATTTTATTAAATACCTGAGGTCTGAACATACGAGTAAGGGGGGAAATGAGAAGAAGAGATCATGAAAGAAAATATGGCAAATGTCCAGAGAAAAGGTGATGACTGATGAAGAGAATTGGGAATTATAAATCCTTAGGAATTCTTGGAAGTATTTAGGAGTGATTTCTTAGTTTTCCCTGGGGATGGGTGACTCTGCAATCCTGGAAAACTTGGGCACTTAAATCACATAAAGTTTCCAAAATTAATAGATTTTTCAGAAGTCAGATGATTAAGATGTAGAAATTCTGTAACTCGCCAGGAAAATCAGTAAAAGCACAAGCATGTTTAAGGATAATGATTCAACCTCAGAAGATGGTTAGTGATCAAAATTAGTGTCCCAGGAAATATGGAGCAAAGTCTTAAGCATTTCTAGAAAGTAGGAACATTCCTAAGAGAATATCCATTTGGTACCAGGCAGTACATGTAATTTGGAATGGAAAATCAGTAAGCAATGTTTTCCATTTGTAAGTTCAAGATAATAGTACTTACATCATAAGGTTTTTGTGACAAATGAATGCATTTCTACATGCAAAGTATAACAATGCTTAGTATATAGTATATGCAAAATAAATTTGTCTAGTTACTATTAGTGCCATCCAGTATGCTAGGAGAGAGGTGGGGGAAAAGACTAGAAATTTCTAAACATCGAATTCTGGTCCTAAAGAGGGAACTGATACATTTATCAGGAACATAGGCAGAAATTGCAGTGAAATCACTGGACAATGTGGCCAGGTTAGAAGACAATCTATAACAGAGGGACCTGTGACTTCCCAACTATGTGGTTAAGTTTTGTGAAGACAGATTCAAATATGCTTTCTTCATAACTTCATCCTTAACCCCTAGCTGAGAGTCCGGCGCAAAGTGGGTACTCAGTAATTGCTTGTTGAATGAATCGCTGAATGATATGAATGTGTATATTCTCACTTTGTGTCCAAAGTGCTTCCTTTGGACACAATGGATCCTATACCAACACAGGAAATGTTTACAAAGTTAGCCCTAGCATATCCACTTTAATCCAACAGGATTGTTCAACAGATGGTTGCTAAATCTTAGGGTTGAAGGCATTAATGCCCCCAGGTGACCAGGCTATGGAAGGTGGGGAAAACAAAAGTTCTCTCCTTTCTGACAATTTTGCTTGTCACAACTTTGGAGGGTTTTAGAAATCTGTGCCATGAACTTTATTTCATTTTAGATTATTTTTTGTGATGCTGGGTATTGAACCCAGGGCCTTGCACATACTAGGCAAGTGCTTTACCTCCCTAGTCCTGAATCTTATTTTAGCAATAGTTTTTTTATTTATCTTCTCTGACACAAGATGACACAACCTGTTTGTATTATATGTCATATGGAGTTGATCATGGTAGCCTCAATTTGGTTTTGGTTTGGCTTTATACAAAGGTTCTCTTTTTTTTTTTTGTTTATTTATTTATTTTTAACGTTTACATAGGGTAATGAAGTTTATTTTTTTCCCTTCCCCCCCACCCCTCCCACCCCTCTTTTCCCTCTATACAGTCCTTCTTTCCTTCATTCTTACCGCTCTCCTTAGCCTAACTCTAAACCTAACCCTAAACCTAATGCTAACCCCTCCCAACCCCCATTATATGTCCTCATCCGCTTATCAGCGAGATCATTTGTCCTTTAGTTTTTTGAGATTGGCTTATCTCACTTAGCATGATATTCTCCAATTTCGTCCATTTGCCTACAAATGCCATAATTTTATCATTCTTCATTGCAGAGTAATATTCCATTGTATAAATATGCCACAGTTTCTTTATCCATTCATCAACTGAAGGGCATCTAGGTTGGTTCCACAATCTGGCTATGGTGAATTGAGCAGCAATGAACATTGATGTGGCTGTATCTCTGTAGTATGCTGATTTTAAGTCCTTTGGGTATAGGCCAAGGAGTGGGATAGCTGGGTCAAATGGTGGTTCCATTCCAAGCTTTCTGAGGAATCTCCACACTGCTTTCCAGAGTGGCTGCACTAATTTGCAACCCCACCAGCAATGTATGAGTGTTCCTTTTTCACCACATCCTCGCCAACACCTATTGTTGCTTGTGTTCTTGATAATCGCCATTCTAATTGGGGTGAGATGAAATCTTAGGGTAGTTTTGATTTGCATTTCCCTTATTACTAGGGATGTTGAACATTTTTTCATATATCTGTTGATTACTTGTACATCTTCTTCTGTGAAGTGTCTGTTCATTTCCTTAGCCCATTTGTTGATTGGATTATTTGTATTCTTGGTGTAGAGTTTTTTGAGTTCTTTATAGATTCTGGAAATTAGCGCTCTATCTGAGGTATGGTTGGCAAAAATATTCTCCCACTCTGTAGGCTCTCTCTTCACATTTCTGATAGTTTCCTTTGCTGAGAGAAAGCTTTTTAGTTTGAATCTATCCCAGTTGTTGATTCTTGCTTTTATTTCTTGTGCTATGGGAGTCCTGTTAAGGAAGTCTGATCCTAAGCCAACAAGTTGAAGATTTGGACCTACTTTTTCTTCTATAAGATGCAGGGTCTCTGGTCTGATTCCGAGGTCCTTGATCCATTTTGAGTTGAGTTTTGTGTAGGGTGAGAGATAGGGGTTTAATTTCATTCTATTGCATATGGTTTTCCAGTTTTCCCAGCACCATTTGTTGAAGAGGCTATCTTTTCTCCATTGCATATTTTTGGAACCTTTGTCTAGTATGAGAAAATTGTATTTATTTGGGTTTGTGTCCATGTCCTCTATTCTGTACCATTGATCTACCTGTCTATTTTGGTACCAATACCATGCCGTTTTTGTTACTATTGCTTTGTAGTAGAGTTGAAGATCTGGTATTGCAATACCCCCTGCTTCGCTCTTGCTACGGAGGATTGCTTTAGCTATTCTAGGTTTTTTATTCTTCCAGATGAATTTCATAATTGCTTGCTCTATTTCTGTAAGGTACATCATTGGGATTTTAATTGGAATTGCATTGAATCTGTATAGCACTTTAGGTAGTATAGCCATTTTGACAATATTAATTCTGCCTATCCAGGAACATGGGAGATCTTTCCATCTTCTAAGGTTTTCTTGAATTTCTTTCTTTAGTGTTCTGTAGTTCTCATTGTAGAGGTCTTTCACCTCTTTTGTGAGATTGATTCCCAAGTATTTTATTTTTTTCGATGCTATTGTGAATGGGGTAGTTTTCCTAATTTCTCTTTCTGAAGAGTCATCACTTATGTATAAAAATGCATTGGATTTATGAGCATTGATCTTGTAACCTGCTACTTTACTGAATTCACTTATGAGTTCTAAAAGTTTTCTGGTGGAATTTCCAGGTTCTTCTAAATATATAATCATGTCATCAGCGAACAGGGATAGTTTGAGTTCTTCTTTTCCTATTCGTATCCCTTTAATTTCTTTGGTTTGTCTGATTGCTCTGGCTAGAGTCTCAAGGACGATGTTGAATAGAAGCGGTGAAAGAGGGCATCCCTGCCTTGTTCTAGTTTTTAGGGGGAATGCTTTCAGTTTTTCACCATTTAGAATGATATTAGCCATGGGCTTAGCGTAGATTGCCTTTATAATGTTTAGGAATGTTCCCACTACCCCAATTTTTTCTAGTGTTTTGAGCATGAAGGGATGCTGTATTTTATCGAATGCTTTTTCTGCATCTATTGAAATAATCATGTGATTCTTAACTTTAAGTCTATTGATATGGTGAATGACATTTATTGATTTCCGAATGTTGAACCAACCTTGCATCCCTGGGATAAAACCCACTTGATCGTGGTGCACTATCTTTTTAATATATATTTGTATGCGATTTGCTAAAATTTTGTTGAGAATTTTTGCGTCGATGTTCATTAAGGATATTGGTCTGAAATTTTCTTTCCTCGATGTGTCTCTGTCTGGTTTAGGTATCAGGGTGATATTGGCTTCATAGAACGAGTTTGGGAGGGTTCCCTCCTCTTCTATTTCATAGAATAGTTTGAGGAGTATTGGAATGAGCTCTTCTTTAAAGGTTTTGTACAACTCGGCTGAGAACCCATCTGGTCCTGGACTTTTCTTTGTTTGGTAGGCTTTTGATGACCTCTTCTATTTCATTGCTTGAAATTGGTTTATTTAAATTGTGTATGTCCTCCTGGTTCAGTTTAGGTAATTCATATGTCTCTAGAAATTTGTTGATGTCTTCGAGGTTTTCTTTTTTGTTGGAGTATAGATTTTCGAAATAGCTTCTAATTATGTTTTGTATTTCACTCGTGTCTGTTGTGATGTTTCCTTGTTCATTCCGAATTTTAGTAATTTGAGTTTTCTCCCTCTTTCTCTTTGTTAGTGTGGCTAAGGGTTTATCAATTTTATTTATTTTTTCAAAGAACCAACTAATTATTTTGTTAATTTTTCCAATTGTTTCTTTTGTTTTGATTTCATTGATTTTGGCTCTGATTTTAACTATTTCCTGTCTTCTACTACTTTTGGTATTGGTCTGCTCTTCTTTTTCTAGCGCTTTGAGCTGTAGTGTTAAGTCGTTTATTTGTTGATTTCTACTTCTTTTTTTGAATGCACCCCATGAAATAAATCTTCCTCTAAGTACTGCTTTCATAGTGTCCCAGAGATTTTGATATGATGTGTCTTTGTTCTCGTTTACTTCTAAGAATTTTTTTATTTCCCTCCTGATGTCTTCTGTTATCCATTTATCATATAATAGTGTATTATTTAGTCTCCAGGTATTGGAGAAGTTTCTGTTTTTTATTCTGTCATTTATTTCTAATTTCAATCCATTATGATCTGATAGAGTACAAGGTAGTATCTCTATCTTCTTGTATTTGCTAACAGTAGCTTTGTGGCATAAAATATGGTCTATTTTAGAGAAGGATCCATGTGCTGCTGAGAAGAAAGTGTATTCGTTCTTTGTTGGATGGTATATACTATATATGTCTGTTAAGTCTAAATTGCTGATTGTGTTGTTGAGATCTATAGTTTCTTTATTCAATTTTTGTTTGGACGATCTATCCAGTGGTGAGAGAGGTGTGTTAAAATCGCCTAGTATTATTGTGTTGTGGTCTATTTGATTTCTGGAATTGAGAAGGATTTGTTCGATGTACGTGGATGAGCCAATGTTCGGGGCATAGATATTTATGATTGTTATGTCTTGTTGATTTATGCTTCCCTTAAGCAGTATGTAATGTCCTTCTTTATCCCTTCTGACTAGTTTTGGTTTGAAGTCCACATTATCTGAGATGAGGATGGATACTCCAGCTTTTTTGCTGTGTCCGTGTGCATGGTATGTTTTTCCCCATCCTTTCACCTTTAGTCTATGGGTGTCTCTTTCTATGAGATGAGTCTCTTGCAGGCAGCATATTGTTGGATTTTTCTTTTTAATCCAATCTGCCAGTCTGTGTCTTTTGATTGATGAATTCAGGCCATTAACATTCAGGGTTATTATTGTGATATGATTCGTATTCCCAGTCAATTGACTCATATTTGTTTTTGACATGATTTGGTTTCTCCTTTGTTTGGCTATTCCTTTAGGCTAGCGCCTCCTGTTGCTGATTTGCATCGTTGTTTTTCATCTCTTCCTCATGGAATATTTTGCTGAGAATGTTCTGTAATGCTGGCTTTCTTTTTGTAAATTCCTTTAGCTTTTGTTTATCATGGAAGGATCTTATTTCATCGTCAAATTTGAAGGTAAGTTTTGCTGGGTATAAGATTCTTGGTTGGCATCCGTTTTCTTTCAGGGCTTGGTATATGTTGTTCCAGGCCCTTCTGGCTTTTAGGGTCTGGATTGAAAAATCTGCTGATATTCTTATTGGTTTCCCTCTGAATGTAATTTGATTCTTTTCTCTCGTGGCCTTTAAAATTCTGTCTTTATTTTGTATGTTAGGTATTTTCATAATAATGTGCCTTGGTGTGGGTCTGTTGTAATTTTGTATGTTTGGAGTTCTATAAGCCTCTTGTACTTGATTTTCCATTTCATTCTTCAGATTTGGGAAATTTCTGTTATTATTTCATTGAATAGATTGTTCATTCCTTTGGTTTGTTTCTCTAAGCCTTCCTCAATCCCAATAATTCTTAAATTTGGCCTTTTCATGATATCCCATAATTCTTGTAGATTCTGTTCATGATTTCTTACCATCTTTTCTGTTTGGCCAACTTTGCTTTCAAGATTAAATAATTTTTCTTCAATGTCTGAGGTTCTGTCTTCCAGGTGTTCTATACTATTGGTTATGCTTTCTATGGAGTTTTTAACTTGGTTTATTGTTTCCTTCATTTCAAGTATTTCAGTTTGTTTTTTTTTCAGTATCTCTAACTCTTTATTGAAATGATCTCTTGCGTCCCGTATTTGGTCTTTTAACTGTTGATTGGTGCGATCATGTAATGCCTGCATTTGCTCTTTCATCTCCTCCTTCAATGCCTGCATTTGCTCTTTCATCTCCTCATTAGCTTCCCTGATCGTTTTAATTACGTACATTCTGAACTCCCTTTCTGACATTTCTTCTGCTGTGCTGTCATTGGGTTTTATTGATGTAGTATCTAGGTTTGTTTGGGACATTTTCTTCCATTGTTTTCTCATATTGGTCAGTTGTCAGTGGGACCCTGAGATATTGCAGTTTTCCGCTATTGGCTTATAGTGTCCCGGTAGATTTCCAGTGTATCACCTCCCAGCCTTCAGTAGCCTGATGTCTTGGAGGAATCTAATAAAGCAGCGCATCCGAAGAAAACTGCCCCTAGCCCCCTACTGGTTCCATGATTTGGAACTGGCTCTGTGCTGAAATGCTCTCACTGTGGGCCTGCACCTTGCAGCTGGCCGTGTGGGAGGAGCCCACTGCCGGAGTGTGGAAGGCTACCTTGGGAAGACTCTAGCTGCCCTGCCCGGCTCCAATAAGCCACCTCTATCTGGGCCTGCCACCCGGGCCGAGCTTTACCCAGTGGGCAGACCCACCCGTGGCTCTATTTCAGTCCGAGTCTCTCAATGCCTCCCCTTCTTAACTCCTGGGTTCTGGAGCGACTGGGGGTGCAGTCTCCCTCTAGGCCGCCATCTTGGATCGCCCCGTGAAGAGAGCCTGCAGCCGGAGTGGGCAGAGCCGCCTGAAGAGGTCTCTGGCTGCCCTGCCCTGATCCCAGAGGCTGCTTGGGGATCGAGGCTCTCCGTTGGTTCGGGGGCTTGTGGCTGGTTCTATGTAGAAAGTCTCTCACTGGGCGGTCAGCTCCGAGAAACTAGCCTTGAACGGCACCTCCCACCGCAGGGGTCCAGACTACTTGGGGAAGTCTCTGGCTGCCCTATCTGGTCCCTGAATCTGCTTGCGTGCCGGAGTATGCTGCGATGCGCTGGCTCCGGGACTCGGAGCTTGTTCTGGTCAGAAAGGCTCTCACTAGCGGGCCAGTTCCGTTCCTGGAGAAGCTGGCTGTGTGGGCGGGGCCCACCCCCGGAGTGCGCAGGGCTGCCTGTGCATGACTCTAGCTGCCCTGCCCGGCTCCAATAAGCCACCTCTATCTGGGCCTGCCACCCGGGCCGAGCTTTACCCAGTGGGCAGACCCACCCGTGGCTCTATTTCAGTCCGAGTCTCTCAATGCCTCCCCTTCTTAACTCCTGGGTTCTGGAGCGACAGGGGGTGCAGTCTCCCTCTAGGCCGCCATCTTGGATCGCCCCCCAAAGGTTCTCTTTAAGTATGTTGTTATATCCTCTAGTATTGCAAATCTCTTTTAGTGAAGATGGTATATTTATTTGGGCCCAAAAATTGGCACATTTTAATCTCTTCCCATCCCTCAGTGATCTCTCTGCACTGTGTTTTTCCTGCTCCATGGGACAAGGTCTGCCAGGCAAATTGCTTGGACTAGTGGAAGGATCAGGTAGAAGAGGACACTTTGAATCTATCTCCGTGAAGTTTGAAGTTGGGACTTAAATATGCTTATCAGTCATCTCTAAAAGTTACTCAAAAGTGAAGGTATATAAACACACACACACACACACACACACACACACACACACACACACAGGCTTCTTGGACTTTTATCACCATTCAAGTATTTGGTTCTATTCTCTAATTCAGTTATGGCCAGCCATAACCGAGTGGCCATATTGGTCTAATTTTCCCACTGAAAACAATTATAAAAGCTGGAGAAGATAAATAAAGCAACAATTTGAAGACATTTGGGAGTAACCAACACAGAAAAAAACTTGAGACTCTGGCTTTGGAGAGGAAGAACTGAGAGGTATGGATTACGTGCACTCCTAAGTTATTTTCCCCTGAAAGCATCATCCTGCTTTAGCAAAGGAGGCTTAAACTTAAGGGGAAGGCACACAGTTCCACTGAACTAAGCAACAGAGGTCTGAATTCCGACTATCATAGCAGACAGGGCTGGAGGGGCAAAATCTTTGAAGGGAGAAAACCACTATGAATTGAGCTAAAAAGTCTGCCCACAAATACCCATTGAAATTATATTGAGGGAGACTCTAAGCAGCCCAGCAGCGAATAGCAACTTTAAGCCCAAATTGCTGAGAAGATATTTTAGTCACAGTGTAAATACTGCAGACTGAGGCTGAAATCCTTCTGCCATTGTGGATCAGCTCTAGCAAACCCACCATGCTTTCAGCAGAAATCCCAGAAAAGTCACGACATAGGAATAAGAGCTAAAATATAAATATAAACAAATATTGACTGCTTAAAACAATAGTCTCATGTAGTTTATGATAGATTGATGATAAGTAAATAAGGAGATACACTGCATTACAAAAACAATACAAAAGTCAAAACAATAAAGTTAAACTGATACAAGGACTGGAAGGACTAGTAAAGGTAGTAAAAGAAGGTGGATGGTAATAAGTCAAGGCTTCATTTTGAAATGTCTAAGATAATCATTAAAATAAAGATACATTGATGTGGCTGCATTGCTGTAGTTTGCTGATTTTAAGTCCTTGTGTATAAATCAAGGAATGGGATAACTGGGTCAAAAGGTGGGTCCATTCCAAGTTTTCTGAGGAATCTCCACACTGCTTTACAGAGTGGATGCCCCAATTTGCAACTCCACCAGTAATGTAAAAGTGTGCCTTTTCCCCCACATCCATGCCAACATCTATTATTGTTTGTGTTCTTGATAATAGCCATTGTAATTGGAGTAAGATGAAATCTTAGAATTGTTTTAATTTGCATTTCTCTAATTACTAGAGATGTTGAAAACTTTTTCATATATTTATTAATTGCCTGTGTATCTTCTTTTTTTTTTCCAAGCTAGACCACTTGATTTATTTATTTATTTATTTTTATTTTTTTACATTTACATAGGGTAATGATGTTTATTTTATTTTTCCCCTCCCCCCACCCCTCCCACCCCTCTTTTCCCTCTACACAGTCCTTCTTTCCTTCATTCTTGCCACTCTCCTTAGCCTAACTCTAAACCTAACCCTAAACCTAATGCTAGCCCCTCCCAACCCCCATTATATGTCCTCATCCGCTTATCAGCGAGATCATTTGTCCTTTAGTTTTTTGAGATTGGCTTATCTCACTTAGCATGATATTCTCCAATTTCGACCATTTGCCTACAAATGCCATAATTTTATCATTCTTCATTGCGGAGTAATATTCTATTGTATAAATATGCCACAGTTTCTTTATCCATTCATCAACTGAAGGGCATCTAGGTTGGTTCCACAATCTGGCTATGGTGAATTGAGCAGCAATGAACATTGATGTGGCTGTATCTCTGTAGTATGCTGATTTTAAGTCCTTTGGGTATAGGCCAAGGAGTGGGATAGCTGGGTCAAATGGTGGTTCCATTCCAAGCTTTCTGAGGAATCTCCACACTGCTTTCCAGAGTGGCTGCACTAATTTGCAACCCCACCAGCAATGTATGAGTGTTCCTTTTTCACCACATCCTCGCCAACACCTATTGTTGCTTGTGTTCTTGATAATCGCCATTCTAATTGGGGTGAGATGAAATCTTAGGGTAGTTTTGATTTGCATTTCCCTTATTACTAGGGATGTTGAACATTTTTTCATATATCTGTTGATTACTTGTACATCTTCTTCTGTGAAGTGTCTGTTCATTTCTTCTGTAAAAATAAAAAAAAAATTTAAAAAAATAAAGATACTAATGTCCAACAAATCTGTCAATAAAATGTGTTTGGGAGCAGGCCTGGCATTCTATTAAGACTTACTAAAGGTAAGATCAAGATCAAGGGTCGCCTTAATAATCGTCACTGAGAAAGAGATGCTACGATGTGGAGTGGCTAACCCATTGGCTAATTCTAAAATCATTAGTAGTTGAATTCAGAAGGCATTTATTTTCTCACACAGATGTCCACTCTTTGAGGAACATATGTAAATTTCAGTCACTTATAGAATGAGTAGTATGGGCTCAAAGGGAAAGACAACAGATGGAATTTAAGATAGTGGAATAAAGATTACAAGGCTTTTTGCTTGTGGTTCCCAGGGGGTCTCTAGTAGGAACCATTGAGTAACAATTGGGGTATGTGTCATGGGTTCTGGTGCATCTGCCTACCCTCATGTCCACTCTAATACATGGGGACTCCTTGATGCTTTTTCCAAAATCTGAAAGTACGAACCTCTTTTCTTGTTCAATCAGGGATATTTGCAGAAAACTTCCACACTGTAACTATACTCAGGCAAGAGGCAGGTCTTGAAAGCCACTGAACCCATCTTCCTCACCTCACCAGAGGCACCCACACACTCATGCTTGACTTGAGGCTGTGAGGAAGCACTGTATTCCTATTACTCTTTCCATATAAGTACTCCCTCATCATTCTGTCAGTGGATCTTGGCTTTTGGTGAGGGGCTAAGGTTGCATAATTGATAAGCCCTGCACAGATGGCCCAAGACCTCTTTATAGACTGACTAACAGGATCACCCACACTCCAGCCTTCTCAGTCTAAACCAAGAAGAGAGGTTAGGAAGTCTAAAAAAATACTCTGTTCTAATGCAGTGTACTCATTGATTTCTCCTTTAAGCCTGTTTGTGCCCTGTGTCAGTAACACAAGTGAGCCCCTGGATCTTCCTGCTCTGATCATTTGCTCTAAGGTAAGTGAAACTTAAAAGGCCACACTATGATCCTTCATTTGTATAGTAATCTGAAGTTTTTAATGCATTTTTCTTTTACATTTGCTATATTTTTACCATAACACTTTGAGTTCATCTGAGAGGTTATGATTGTTTCAGATTGGGTTAGTAAATTCCAGAATACTTAAGAAACTTATCCAGGTCACAGATAAATAGGAACTTTTCACTAATTTAACACCTGTTGGGTGTCTCAATTAAAGTCCAATGGGAAAAATAACTTAGTCAATCTGATTGAAATATAATGTGACTTCATCACAAATGAGTTGGGATTCCTACCTTCTCACTTTCCCTTCTAATCTTAAATTATTGAGATTCAACCATATTTCCTCTTTTCACTTTCAGATTGAGGACATTTTTGAATTTGTAGTTTTGCATTTTTATAACCAATTTCTTCTATCCATCTGTTCTAGTCAGATTTTTTTTTTGCTACTGTGACCAAAAGACCTGACAAGAACAATTTTTTTTAAAATTAAAAAAAAAATTGTGTTGGGGTTTGAACCCAGGGTACTTAGTCACTGAACCACATCCCCAGCCCTTTTTATGTTTTATTTAGAGATAGGGTATCCCTGAATTGCTTAGGGTCTTGCTAAGTTGCTTTGATCCTCCTGCCTCAACCTCCGAGCCACTGGGATTACAGATGTGTGCCATTGCACCTGGCCTGAGAAAAACAATTGTAGAGGAGGAAAAGTATATTTGGCACTCATAGTTTCAGAGGTCTCAAGCCATATATGACTGGGCCTGAGGTGAAGCAGACCAACATGGCAGAAAGGTATGACAGAGGAAAGCAACTCATAACATGTCAATCAATCAGGAAGCAGAGAAAGAAAGCCCTATTCACTAGGGACAAAATACATACCCCAAAGACACACCCTCAATGACCTACCTCTTCCAGAACACCCTACCTTCCTGCAGTTACCATCCAACTAATCTATTACAGTAAATTAATGTACTGATTAGCTTAAGGTCTTCATAACCCAATCATTTTACCTCTGAACTTTCTTGTATCATCCCATTCAAGAACTTTTGGGGGACACCTTATATCTAAACCATAACACCATCCAACTATCACTACCCTTTGTCAATATTTTTAAGCTCTACTGTTTCAAGAAAATATAGTTTATTGGATATTTCTCCTCTTTATAAAATAATTCCTATTCATAAAGGCAATTTAATTCATACTGTCACCCCTAGATATAACAATTGTTAATATTTTGATTTATATTTCTTTAGTCTTTTATCTGCCTGCATTCCATATATATTTTCTTACAAAATTTGGCTCATATATTTGCAAACAATTAACAACATATTAACATTTTCCTGTGACTAAATATTCTTCTATATTATTTTAATAATATTAATGAAAAATACAATTGCATCACTTTATCTATATTGCTGGCTTTCTGTCCCAATTTTGCTGACAATGATGAAGTAATGGACATCTTTCCTTACAAGTCCTAGATATATTTTAACTATAGGAATGATTGGTTCATCAGGTTAAACTTATAGAAGTGAAATTTCTGAATGGGGAAGCAATTTTTATTCTTTTAAAAATATTTCCATTAGAATTACCAAGTAGGTCTCCACAAAGGTGGTTTCAGTTAATAACTCCATCTGTTTGTTCATTTGTTCAGTTCTTGCCCGATTTTTTCTTATTGTAAAGTTCTACATTGATTTTCATTATTTTCTCCAAAAGTATTTGGATGAGAAAAGTGATAGCAAAACAAACAAACAAACAAACAGGAAAGCCTAGTGTTCTGTCCCCTGTTTGTGGGTGTCTCTATGTCAGCACTATAGGCAATCAGATACTTTCCATGCTATGTTACCACAATCTGCCTTTCAGCTTTCTAGAGCCAGTTCTTGGTAATTCATTCAGGTTCTTACATAAGGCAAGGGCTCAAGTGGACATGGAGAACAATAAAGTTCAAACGTGTTTTTCCTTCAGGTAGTTTTCCTGCAGAACTCTCCCAGGTCAAAAGCTGCAGTTCTCTGCAGTTACCACTAAGTGTCAGGCAGGGAACGGTCTATGTCGCACATGCTTTGATTTTTTTTTTCCCCCTTCAGATTTCCAGGCTTTTTTACATGGAAATGTTCAATAAAAAAAGCACATTAAATAAGCACACGGTGAATTTTCTGTTCCATTCCTCTTTAGATTCTGAGATGAAAACAATAATCTGATGCTTTTCTCTTACAAGCTAAAAAAAACCAAAAAACAAAAAACAACTGTTTACATAAATATCTGTCTGAAGCTGTATTTCCCCTTGTTCAGTTACTTGGCATTTTAATCCCTTTTTGGTAATAAATTTTCATTATAGTATTTATACTTCCAAGAAAGATACTACAAAAGACACTTGGCTGAATGCAAATCAAAACCCAAATACTCCAAATTAATAAAATGTTCAAAAATAAACTACTCATTCAACTCCAACTACAGATTTGAAAGGACTAAACAAATACTCCCCTCTAATCGCTATGCAGTACTTTCTTATTAGATCACATCAAGAAGATATCCCTCACAGGCAACCCTTAAAAAATATGATTCAAAAACATAAGACTCAAGATACCATTGTGCTCAAGAATTTCATAAATAACTTGTTCTGGGAGATGTAAGGATCCCAAAGTTATTTCCTGCTGCTTAGAAATACTTTCTACCCAGATAGACTCCAAATTTCAGATTGAAAAGGTTGACAGTTATTGTGGAAAATTCATTCTCTCAGAGACATTCAGAGAAATTAAAACACTTTGACCAAAGAGCCAAATAACTTGTGGAGTTAAATGTGTTCTATTTCTATTAAACTTTACAACATATGCAAATCTATTTTAAGATTTACTGTTGTTATAAGTTGCATTGTGTCTATCCCAAAAAGATATGTTGATATTCCAATATCTCAGAAGGAGACCTTATTTGGAAATAGGGTCCTTGTAGAAAAACAATCATCCCTCTGCATCTCTGGGAGATTGGTACCTGAACTCCCCACAGATACCAAAATCCTCAGATACTCAAGTCTATTATATTAAAATGGTGTAGAATTTGCATATAACCAACACACATCCTTCTACTTATCAGTTTTATATGCTTATATTACTGAATACATGTAAATGATGTTAAATATATAAATAAAAGCATATTTATATAAATATATTAATAGCTGCTATGTACCCTTTAGAGAAGTATGACAAGAAAAAATGTCCATAGGCAGGCACAGTTTTTTGTTTGAATATTTTTGATTCACAATTGATGGAATTCAAGGATGCAGAACACACTGATAAAGAGGACTGATTATAGTTAGTAAAGATGAGGTCATACTGGAAGAGTATGGGTCCCTAATCCAGTATGATTGGTGTCATTATAAGATACTGGCTAAGTGAAGACCCACATACCAGGAAAACTCCATGTGATGACAAAGGCAGAGAGTAGAATGAAGTAACTGCCAGCCAAGAAATCCTGCAAATTGTCAGAAAGCCTACAGAAGGTAGGAAGGGGCAAGGAAGAATGCCCACGAGTCTCCGAGGAAGCATGACCCTGTGATCTCCTGACTTAAGAATTCTACCTTACAGTATTGTGAGACAATAAATTTCTAATATTTTAAACCACCAAGTCTGTGGTACTTTGTTATGGCAGCCCTAAGAAACTAATAAAGCTTTTTTTAGAATAATAAAAATATTAAAACTGCTTAAATGTATACCTATTTGTGAGTTAGGGAACTAGTTTAATTGATGATTCATATGTAAGATATATAACTAAACATAAGTAGTCATCCCTTGGTATCTGTGGGGAATTATTTCCAGGAACCCTGTAGATACACAGATGCGCAAATCCCTTATATAACATGGTGCAGTATTTACAGACAGCCCGTGCCCATCCTCTTATATATCTTAAATCAGCTCCAGACTACTTATTACACCTAATACCATGCAAATATCATAGGAAATGATGATAAGAAAAAAGTGTGTATGTATTCAGTACAGAAGGAATGTTATTTAATATTTTTGATCCAGAGTTGGTTGATACTAAAGATGTGGATCCCATGGATACAGAGAGTAAACTGTATTCATTATTGAACAAATGCACTAGAGGAAATACCAATTTTTTAATTAATTACATACTGTACAGTGGTGGATTGCTATCTTACAGTGGAGAGAATCAATGATGTTACAGAGTGCCCACCAATAGCTGGATGTCCATTTGATGCCTGAGGTCTATTTGATGCCTCTAAGTTTTCTTGCTACATGCTTATATATATATCTGAAGCTTAAGAAAGTTTTATAAGGTCTGTTTTTTTTTCTTACATTTTTATTTGTTCTTTCTAGTTATACATGACAGTAGAATGTATTTCGACATATCATACATACATGAAGTCTAACTTCCCATTCTTGTGGTGGTACATCATGTGGAGTTACACTGGCGTGTATTCATTTATGAACATAGACAAGTTATGTCCAATTCATTCTACTGTCTTTTCTATTCCCATCCCCCCTCTCTTCTCTTCATTCCTCTTTGTCTTATCTAGTGAAATTCTATTCTTTACCTGTCCCTCGCTTATCCCTTATTGCATGTTAGCATCTGCTTATCAGAGAGAATATTCAGTCTTTGGTTTTTTGGGATTGGCTTAGTTTACTTAGCATGATATTCTCCAGTTCCATCCATTTACCACCAAATGCCACAATTTCATTCTTCTTTATGCCTGAGTAATATTCCATCGTGTATATATGCCACATTTTCTTTATCCATTCATCTGTTGAAGGGACCTAGGCCAGTTCTATTGTTTAACTGTTGTGAATTGAGCTGTCGTAAACATTTATGTGGTCGTTTCACTGTAGTATGCTGATGTTAAGTCCTTTGGATATATGCCAAGAGTGAGATAACTGGTTCAAATGGTTGTTCCATTCCAAGTGTTCTGAAGAATCTCTATACTGCTTTCCATAGTCTGCACCAATTTGCAGTCCCACGTTTTAGCAATGTATGAGTGTATCTTATTCCCTACTTCCTGGATAGAGGCCTTTCTTGAAGACTGGAGCATGTGAGGAGAACCCAGACCAAGTGCAGTGCTGAGATCATGTCATACAAATAAAGCAATCTCTCCAGCAGAGATTTGTGCTTAGAAGATAACTCATAAATACCTGTTGAATGCAATTTTAAAAGAAGTTAATTAGGGAGCTATTTTGCTGAGATAAAAACACGTTTATTCTTTACTTATTATATATTATCAAATATTATTATGAATATATTTTTGTTAAGGCTAAAAAACACCATGACACTCCTTTAGAACAAAAACAAAATGAATGAAGAGAGAAGGGAATGCACTGGAGAAACCACAGTTCATAAGTCATTGTCCATGTCAGGAAAGATCAATTTTCTTTAATAAATACTTGAAAATTTGCTGTCTCAATTTAGCTGTGAGGTGTAATTTAAGGATAGCATTTCACCATTATTTTAAAAAAATTACTGATATTATTACATAATTTCTATATTAGTCAGTTTTCCACTGCAATGACATAATAAACATAAACAACTTAAAAGGAGGAAAGATTTATCGTGACTCAGTTTCAGTTCATGGTCTATTGGTTCTGTTGTTTCTGGGGCCTGTGATGAGGCAGAACCTCATGGTAGAAGGGTGTGGCAGAGCAAGGCTACTCATTTCCTGGCAGAGACCGAGAGAGTGCATGAAAGGAAGGGACAAGACAAAAGATGTACCCTTCTATGGCACACTCCAAGGGACCTACTATCTCAAACTAGGCCATACTGTCATCTAGTTTCCACCATCTTCCAATAATCCATTCAATTATGAATGCATGAATGGATTGATCCACCATGAGGTCAGAGTCCTCATGATCCAATCACTTCCCCCCAAATCCCCTTCTTAACATTACTGTGTTAGAGACCAAGTCTTCAACACATGAGCCTTTGGGAACATTTCATATTCAAACCATAAGAACTTCATATTGTCATTATAGTCTCTGGGTTTCTAAAGTGCCCATATCCTTTTTTTTATTTTTATTTTTTAAGTGTTGATGTTCAAGAAGAATTTTAGACACCATTTGCTGAACCCTGAATTGTGCAATCTTAGCTAGAAAAAATGATTATATCCTCAACCCTATGCTGTGAAGAAATAAAACTCCCAATTTTTCATTTAGAGGGAAAGTTGCAGATATGAAAGATCTGTAATTTTTTCAAACAAAGGACTCAAATAAATCCAAATTATTACTCTCACCACAAAAATGACCATATATAGAAGGTACACAGTGTGATCCACAGTCGTGAATGACATGGTCCATTCTCACCAGTCTCATGTGGGAGATACTGATATCAACAGCAAAGCATGTGAGGTTACTAACTTACCCAGACCTGGCAGCTAGTAAATGCTACAGTGGGGTTTTGAGCAGGAATTTTATCTTCAGAGGCTGTGAACATTTATTGTGCACCTACTATTTGCTGAAAGTGCCACAGTTAATAAGACAGAGAGAACAGTGTTCTAGTCAGTTTTTTCACTGCTGAGACTAAAAGACCCAACCAGAACAATTGTAGAGGAGGAAAAGTTCATTTGAGGGCTCACAGTTTCAGAGGTCTCAATCCACAGGATGCCAGCTCCATTCCTCAGGGCTTGAAGTGAGGTAGAACATCATGGCAGAGGAGTATGGCAGAGGGAACCAGCTCACAAGATGATCGGGAAGCAAAGAGAAAAAAGTCTCCACTTGACAGATACAAATATATACCTCAAAGTCAAGTCCCAATTCCTGCCTCCTCCAACCACACCCTACCACTTCAATTACCACTCAGTTAAGCACTATCAGGGGATTAATTCACTGATTGGGTTAAGACTATCACAACTCAAGCATTTCTCCTCTGAACCTTCTTACATTGTCTCACATGTGAGTTTTTGGGAGACACCTCACATCCAAACCATAACAACAGAGGTTTGGGGACTTGCATCCTGCAAGTTGAACCACTGCAGCATAGATGGTTATTTCCCTCTCCAGACTTTTTCTTCCTCTCACTTCGTAAACTGTCTCTTGCACTGTCAGAAATTTTTCCTATTTGGATGGTTCGCACAGTTAAAATATCAGGTGCTTTGGGAGTGTAATTGTTTGTGGACCTCTGACTGAAGAGTTGATGGTACCAAACCTTGGATCTCATTTGCTCAGATTACATCCAGTTCATTCATAAAGCAAGAAGCACCATCTGACTAATGTTTTGCACATATCATTTCACTTCCAAATGTCAAGTACTATTTTTTTAAAACTGCAAAGTAGTTAACAACACACTTAAGAGCCTTCAAATGTGTTACAGTTGAGGTATTCACATGCACATAAGTTGTGGTTGAATCTTACTCACTTTTCACATGTTTGACAAACATGGTTTTACTAGCAAGTTGCAACTCACTCAAACTGACCTTCATTTTGAAAGGCCCTCATGCACATTTCTTCACAATGGGTCTTTGTCCAACATATGCAGTTCTACAATTGCTGTTTTTACAACTGGCAAGCAAGGATTGGCCTGCACTTGTTCAGGCCACTTTTAACCCTGAACTTGCCTTCATATTTTCAATGTCTGTGCTTTCTTTTCCATTGTGAATTCAAATTAAACTGAGCAGTTGCATCGCTAATTCTCAAAAAAAGCATCTTAAGCCAAACACGGCACACTTTGTTCCTGGGAACAGCAGCACCCTCAAGAAAAGGTTTTGGTTTTGGCCAAGACATATTTGCATTTTTATTGGAATACCCCAAATTGGAAAATTGCAGTTTTCTAAACTGGCTTTGGTCTCAAGTTTGTCTGCCTGACACTTCTGGTGGCATCTCCCTTGCTTCACCCAGCAGCACATGCTTCCCTTGTTCAGTTTTTTCCTCTCTGGGGTAGTTTTTTAATTGAGAATGTCTGCCTTAGTAATGTGATGATTGTGCATGGTCACTTGGAAGAGACTCAGGAAATTGCATTTAATTCAGTAGAAAATTGTCAGAAACCTGGAGTTTTCTGAAAATTCCTCATTGTGACTGATCCCTTCCCAGGATCCATCCTGTTCCCACTAGCATTCATGCTTCTTCTGTGCTTAGTCACTTGCATTTAGACATCACACTAACCGATTCTTGAAAACTTCCCCCAAGGTACACTGAAAATATGAAAGGAAGTAAATTTTTTTTTCATTGAAGATCATGAAAAGAGATAGGGTTAATGAAATAATTTTGATCTTAGCATCACCAAATTTAGGAATAAGAACAGCCAATTTCCTAACAATTTAGCACATTTATTCTTTCAAGTCAAAGAGCACATCTGATCTGTCTTGAATGCAAAGTTCTTAATGTAGGGCCGGGCACACTCTGGCACTCGATAACTGTGACTGACTGACTGACCACCCTACAACTGTTTGACTGAGGTTGCCAAGAAGGTTTGGCACACATGTCCTCAATTAACAGATTGGATAGTTGCTAATTATCTGGATGAGGGATTTGGCTCCCTGAGCTTGCCTTTTCCTGCAAACAGGAAGAAAAGATTCCACCATAGTGTTCTGAATTATTGGAATTTGTCCCCTGCGGCCTACCATGATGTCATGCTGACATTTTCTCACAAGTAACTTTGAGGTGAATTTGGAGTGTAGAAAATTAACCTGGTGGATTAAAATATATTAAAAAAAGACAATATTGAAAGAACCAAAAGTTTGAATGTGCTAATAAATACTGTAGAAATGCATGTTTTGGAAAATGCTATTTTCAGGGTATTTAATGACCTCTATGATTAACTACTAACAATCCATTGATAGATTTCCCACCAGGTGGATTGTTTAGGACAAATTATTTGTCTAAATTAACTTCCTTTGCCATTCAATACACTCCTGGTTCCTTCCTTGTTAGGAAGAGCCCAGTCTCATTACTGATAAAAATTCATTTCACATTAGCACAACAAAATTTCATTATGAAAAGGAAAATTTAAACCAAAATATAGAATATATTGTATATAAATAAATATACAAAAGTTAATTAGAAATCCCATTTGCATTTAATTCTTATTGCAGATTATTTTTTAAAACAATTCATTTTGTTATTAAGTTATGAACATCTTTCTTTGATGAGAGAATCAGGTTAGATCCCAGAGACTTCAATCTCAACATCAATTTTCATCAATGGTCACCATGATTGTGTTGGAAGACAAATGATTAGACCAAGTATACACCAACTTCAAAGTTTGAGAGTTTTTTAATGACATAAAACAGGGGAAAATAAAATACCAAGAATAATGATGAAAACAAAGCTACAACAAAACCTAGCCAGAATATTAATTCTTTGATTGAACTTACGAGAATTGCAAATGGCTGAGATTTATAGGCATGTACTGCCACACCTGGTCTGTCCTTCAATATTTACCTCGGTAAAATATAGGTGATCATATTCATCTCATAGATTTATTATAAGGGTACAAGTGAGTGAAATGTTTTGTGCAGGGTCTGACGTATACTAACATCACTACATGGTAGCTATAGTCACTTTATTTACTTATTCAAATTTTAAATAGGTTAGTAGCAAGTTGGCCAAGGTAATTTAATTTTAAAGAATTTCAAAGGAGCTATTTTTTAGGAGATGGCTGACAATTTCAGCTTCTAGAGGTGAAAATATTATTATTTTGCTTTGATAGATTGTCTAAGAGGGGTCTTTGAATTAAACAAAGAAGATTGCCTGGAGAATACTGAGAAGCCGTGGCTGAGTTAACACATGTTCTGGGTATAGAGGTAAATATTCATATCATTGTCTGTGATTTTCAAGGCAGAAAAAAGCATGATTGCTTTGCAAAATTTAAAATTTAGATTGAAATTTTGGTACCCCCCCCAAGTTAAATATTCTAAATCTGGAAAGTTTACTTAAGCAATTATTTTCACCTTTTTTGGACTCTGCAGGATGCTTTCAGCTAGTGTGTGAGAAGGCTCAGGAGAGGATGGTGTCAAGGTTTGCAGCAAATAAACAGGGAGGTCCTGGCCCTGAGGCAAGTGCTGTCTTGACCTAGAACCCAGAGATATCAGTGCCCAGAGCGGAGCTAGTGATGTTGAATGGACATTTGTTCTGGATTTCCTGGAGTGTTCAGGTTAAAATTAACAATTTGCAATGATGGCTATAGGCAATGGGACCCTTTGGTGGACAAGCTGAATAGGTGATAATGGATATCTAGAAGGCTTAAGGGGCCTGCTAAGTTCACAGGAGTAAGCTGTGATGCAAGTGCAACCAAAGCCCTGTTTTCATGACTTGCTATCAAATGCTCTTTTAATTTCCTCCCAAGTGATTTTAGAAATTTAGAAATTTGGCTAGAACTATAGGGGTACCTTCTTCTTCAATAGGGATGTGCCTGTATCTGGGTAAAAACTACCTGGTCAAGTGGAGCTTCAGATAAACAAATCAAGAACCATGCTTGACAATGTGTGGAATATGAAATATGCTGTAGTCCACTCCTGCTCTCTAGTTAGACCACTTCTATTTCTGTACTGACAAAAGCAGAGGACACTGGAGAAAGCTTCCTACACAATTAGCAAGTCACCCGATATGCAGGAGGACAGTTTGGAGCCTGTCTCCCCATAATTAGGGGAGGCAAAGGTGTTTCCAACATTTTTCCCTGAGTTATGGAAATGAATATCTTGAGCTTTCCCCTCCAGCAAAGACTGTCTGTTAATACCCAAACTACTTTCAGATTTATTGTGACAAGTGATACAGTACCATGTTCAAGGAAGAATTTTGGGATGCGTGCCTTGGAAACTTTTTTTTTTTTTTTTTTTTTTGTTGCCCATCTGTTTTGCTTGTCGCAATTCCTGTTTGTTTAAGATGTACGTGTGCCAGAAATGTGGAAAGAATGTGTGTAGCGACAAGTGCTATCGAGCCATTTTCACACTGGACTTATGGGAAGCATGTGCTGCCCATCTGTGAAGTTCTCATTTTATGCAAATTTAGTAAATATATTCTTATGTCATGTTGCCTTAATGCCCAGGGGTATATTAGAACATACACAAGGAGGAGAGAGACAGGGAGGAAGTAACCTCACTTCCCCCGGCAGGGTGGCTTTGCCATGACTAAAGGAAGGTCTGAGATGCTTGCTAGTTGTCAGAAGGTAGCAGCTGGAAGGGAAATTTTCTCTCCATAGTCACCTACAGTAAAACACTGTCTTCAAGATTCATTTTAATCTATGAATGAGATTTTAAAAGCCCCATGTCTCAAGAAACTTCAGTAGAGAGAGTACGTGCTTAGGTGTGAGTCTTTCTTATCTTCTGGAACATTCTGTGCCAATGGTCTCAGATGTGCTCTGAGTTCTCAAAGAGAACATTTTGAAAGGAGGACATCAGTATGTTGCCAGGTCAGTAAATATTTCTTTTTTTTTTTTTTTTTTTGTGGTGCTGGGGATAGAACCCAGGGCCTTGTGCTTGTAAGGCAAGCACTCTACTGACTGAGCTATCTCCCCAGCCCAGTAAATATTTCTGAGATGTTGCTTTCTGTGCACTGGTAAGACTGTAACTAGGGTTCCCTTCATCACAATACACCATCTATTCAATCAGCATGTTAAACTAAAGTCATTTTAAGTTAATGAGGAAAAAAGCAACCTTGGAACAAAGCCTTGGGTGGGGGGTGTATTAGAGAAGCTACCTGAAACTCTGACACCTTGGTGGGTTGTGATGAGACTAAATTGGGTGAAGGGTCTAATGTTAAGAGTATTTGCTTCCTTAGTGTCCCCACATTCATGATGTTGGGTGGAAACAACTCCTCAAATATCATGCCAGACTGTAAGTACTTGAAATGTATCTAAATCTATTTTCAGTCTTCAAGAAAATAGCACAATAAAAGACTAAATATACATGTCATTTTTATTGACTGAGATAGGACTCTAAGAAACAGGTGGTGAAGGGGTCTCAGAGAAGGAGCTAGAATGATGGGGTAGGGTTGATGGCATTCTGACTGCACAAGGGTTGAGACCCTAAACTCAGAGAAGGACTAATAGTCGACCAGGCCAGAGGATTAGCACATATTGTCCCATGTTTAGAAGCATCCTGGACTTGGTTTAATGCTTTGCTATAACTGTCTTGAAGTTTTTAATGATTTTCAAACAGGATGCCCTTCATTTATATTCACTGAGTCTTACCAATTATGTAGTTGGTCCTGTTAAAGACAAACACAAGCAAGTATTTATAAACTCAAGCAGAGCTTGAGAAGTTGAGGTTCAAGAGAGAGAAGAACCAAATATAACCAAGGGTCAGCTTCCCCTTTGCTCCTTCATTAGTATTCTGCCTTCTCTAAGGTACAAGGAGGATCTGGAGGTTGCAGTCATTCTATCCTATGAGGCTTCTTGGGGCTCATTCTTACTTTCACAGACTCCTTCCTATCACTTACAGCTTCACCTTAGACCATCATTAATTTTGCTGCTGGTAAATGCCTGGAACTCCTCAACATAAGGCCCTCTGTTAAATGTTGCCCTGACATGAGCGCCAACAAAGAACTCCATGTGGAGAAGATTCCATTTTTCCTTGTATCTTCTTCTCTACCAATTCATCAGACAATGCTTTCTGAGTCTAACTTGATGACAATGATGGCTACTAAATTAATTTTCCTGAAGGTCAAGAGTAACAACTTAAGGATTCTTTCAAAGGCATTCCTCTGTGGACACACTCCTGCTTTTAACCTGCTCTTCCTCTCCTTTACATTTGTTATGAACTCTTTCTTGCCTTGACAGGAAATCCTATGCTCTTCTGCAAATATTGTTCCCACTGAAGATATATGCCTCTTTCCAACTGGTACATTACTCAAGTCTGAGACTAAAGAAAAAGAAAAACTCCAGGGAGTTTCATCAGAATAGTTACTGATGGTCAGTTGATGTCTCAAGTTCAAAATAAAGTTGAAAGGTCAATATGATCTTGGGCCCTCTAAAATTTTCTTAAGACCTCTCCATTGGAATAAATTTCTGGCCCCTTTGTTCTTCTCTTAGTCCAGAGGGTAATCACTTAAGCAGATACGTGCATCCACATACCAAGAACAAACATTAGTTCTTAAGACAGTATATTCTAAATTCATAGAAGAGTTAAGAACTATTCTCATCTCTGACCTGTAGTTTGCAAGGAGTCAATATTTTGCATTGTTCAAAATGGAGTCAATATTTTGCATTGTTGTACAGTTGTGTGGTTATTTTTCTTTCACCCGTTCAAAACATTTTCTCTCTTATCCATTCTAACCATTTCCTTTCAGGCTTAACAGGATTAAAGAAGTCAGTCCATCTGTTATTTGGTCTGCCCCTTGATAAATATTTATTTCTTGTTGTAGATGCTGGGAATAAAACTATGAACAAGTCAAACAGAACCCTGCCCTCTAGAAACTTTAATTCTTTGTTGGGAAGAGACAACAAACACATTAACAGACACATTTGAAAGAAATGTCAGGTACTGTTAAGTACTCTGGAAAAGATCATGTATGGTAACCTTGTAGCAAGTCATAGGGCTGTGGCTTCAGCGTAAGAGGTCAACAACAGCCACAGGAGGTGGCATTTGCACTAAGACCTGAAGACTTATAAGGAGTGCCATGTGATGATAAAGAGCAAAAGCATTCTAAGTAGAAGAAATAACATATACAAGGATGAAAAGCAAGAAGACAGTATGAGAGATTCTTAATCAATAAGGTGAGAGGTGGGGAAGAAGGGAAAGTCAGGGAGACACATCATAAGGGTCCTGTTAGGCTGTGAACACAAGTTTGACCTTTATTCCAGTTGCCATGGGAAATCACTGGAGGAGTCCACTAAGTAAATAGCATGATCTATTTAAAGCCATGTTGAGATAGATCTGGCAACTGTATGAAGCATGAACCTTGGGGTGTAGAAAGGCAAGACCAGAATCAGAAAGACCAGCCAGGAAACAAGAGGGATTATGGAAGGTGAGACCACGGTGAACAAAACATCTGAGAAAAACAACTTAGAAAAGGAAAGATTTATTTTGGTTCATAGTTTCAGAGGTTTCAGTCCATGGTTGATTGGTTCCACTGCTGTGGGTCCATGATGAGACAGAACATCATGGGAGGGAGGGAGGGCATGGCAGAGCAAAATTGTTCATCTTATGATGGCCAAGGAGCAGAGAGAAAAACAGAGGAAAGGGAAGGGGACAAGATATTCCAAGGGCAGTCCCCAGAGACCCGCTCCCTTCAACTGTGTCTCAACTCCTATGGTTTCTATCACCTCCACATAGTTCATTCAACCATGATGGATTAATCCTTTGATGAGGCTAGTGCCCTTATGATGTGATTTCCTTCTAAAAGCCCTACTTCTGAACACTGCTTCAGTGGAGACCAAGCCTTATATACCTGAGACTTTGGGGGATATTCCAGATCTAAACCATAATAGAGATGGTGAAGAGTGATCATATCTGGGAATCTGGTGGGTTTTAGAACTAGAGCCAATAGAATTTACTGTTAATGTAGTATGTGAAGAAAGAAAAAGCATCAGGGATTACTTCTCCTAACTGGTGGATGTCAGTTCTGTTTACCTAACTCATGGAGTGATCCTTGGCAGCAGTGGGTGGCGTATGGAAATCCAAGTGTTCTGTTTAGGTTAAGTCTGAGATGTCTATTCATAAGCTAGTTGAGGTATAATGTAGGCAGTCGAGACTAGCTATGCAGAACTCAGAATATCTAGAAACTTTGATGGTTCAAAGTTTCCCAAAATTTTACTTCTTAATATATACTTCCTTGTTATACAATGACCCAAAGATAGCTTAAAGATTATCCTTCATAAAGACTCATTACAATCTTAGCTAAGGACTTCTTTCAATTGGCTAGAGAAAAAGAAGCAGAAAGACCAGCCAGAGAACAAGAGGGATTATGGAAGGTATGCCCTTTATTTTTCCACTTCCATTTAATCCACTTTTTATAAAATAAGTAGGCCACTAGGTGATATCACCAAGCTCAGGGATGGCTTGAGATAGAAGGATGCAAAGGAGCAACTGGAGATAGACACACTTGGCTGAATGTTTTTAATTGCTGTGTCCTGACTGTTTTTAGCAGCCTACTGTGTTTGGCTGATAAGAAACTTATTGCCTGCCAGTGAGTCAAATAACCCAGTACCTACCAGGAGCATATATCAGGAGCTCCATAAACATCTGTGAGACTAATGGAATGGCCTAGAAAAAAATCTCTCCAAATCGAATATATGATTATTTAGGTTCATATGCTCAGGGAACCTATTTCTATTCACAGTCTCTGTATCCATTTGTAGAAGTTTTTGCTGACATTTATGTTATTCACTATTGGTTTACACTGTGTGGTATATGCTATAGTCTGAAACACACACACACACACACACACACACACACGCACACACACACACACATGAGAGGTGAGAGAATGGTTACTGGTCAAAGCCAAGGGAACCCTTTCCTCTGCATACAGTTTAGCACTTAAAAATGCATCTCTAGTAAATTCCTTGAGAACCTTCAGCACATTCCCCAAGTAGCAGCTTAGGTATGTCTCTATTAAACATAAAGGAAAAAATGGACAGAAAAAAATGCCACATTTCTTGTTCACAGAATAAATAACATGTGTTGGGAGAACCAAGTTTAGACTCTCTACAGCACAAAATTTCTAAAGCCAAGCTCCTATTTTGTTCTATGCAACTATTTATGACCACAGAATGGCACCCCATTCCATCCATCTGTTTAAGCCCATGGCCCAGGAATAATCTTTGATTCTTCCATCAACAGCATTTAGTCCCTCAGCAAGTCCTATTGGCTTTGCTTAAAACCTTTCAATTGTGCTCCTTGCTCTATCTGTCTTCCTTCTCACTTCCCTATGTCATTTGGACTTAAAAAAAAATCCTTTTGTCTGCCTGCATTCTCTTGTGCCCGCCATGTCGTCGACCTTACACACAATAATCAGAGGTGTCATGATCACCTGTGCCTCAGTTTCCTCATCTGTCAAAGGGGAAGTGTAATAGGTTTTATCCTGTAAAGTTGTTGTGAGGATTACTCAACAGTAAAAGGAAAGCACTTAGAATTGTGCCTTATACAAACAATTTTAATTGCTGTTACCATAAATACTTAAGCAACCAGGTGCAATGAAGCATGTCTGTGATCCCGGTAAATTGAGAGGCCAAGGCAGGAGGATCACAATTCAAGGCCAGACTCAGCAATTTAGTGAGATCCTGTCTCAAAATAAAAAATAAAAAGGACTGGGATATAGCTCAGTGGTAGAGCATCCCTGGGTTCAACCTCTAGAACTGAAGAGGGAATAAAAGGCTTAAATAACTTTCCTACATCTTACCCCATGAAACTCACTTAACATAGCTGGAGAAGTTTTTCTAGAATACAAACCTGATTCTTTTCTTTGAAAAGCTTCTCCTTGATTGCAGAGTAAATTCAAATTTCCTAGACTGACTTACATGTCCCTTTATAATCTATCTCTTGCCTAATCTCTTACCTTACTTTTGCTTCAATTTCTCCCATCTGAACCCATTTGATACACAAATACTTGCACCTCTCTACTCTCCAGGCAGCCATACAGAACCTTAAAGCAAGTGCCAAAAAGGGACAGTATACTTCCTTAGTCTAGTTGGCTGCATATATTTTTTCATCTGAAATGCCTTTCTTCCCCTCTCACTACTTTTCCTGCAATACACATACCAGTGCCCCCAGTCACATGGATAACTCCTACGTAGCAATTCAGTCTCCATTTAAGTTCTTGGTCACATTAAGTTTTCCCTGAACTCCATGTGACAGAGGTAGGTTTGCCTTTGTATAAACCTATGTTAGAACATAGCACCCTTTATGTGTGTGTATGTTTATCATAAGTTTATATATGTGTACATATATGTATCTACACATGATAAACACATGTATACATACACAAATACACACACACACACATATGATAAAACTTCTATCAGAATATGAAAAAGAAAATCTTAGCCAAGGTCAAACAAAACAGAAATAGCATCCCAAAGGAGATCTAGAACACAAACAAAATTTATAGAGGCAATTGAAAATGGTTACCTTATTTTTCAACCCCTTCGACTGCATCAAAGATAGGAAAGAGATTGGAGAAGAATTAGGAGAAGTATTCCTTTATGGAACTTTTCCTATAAATTAAACTTTACCTAAAGGATGTGTGTGTGTGTGTGTGTGTGTGTGTGTGTGTGTGTGTGTAGGGGGAATTGCCATTAGAAACTTGTGCAGGCACAAATTCTTAGTCAAGATTCCAAGTCTCATTTCTTCACTGGTTGCACAGTCTTAAAAAATCATTAGAGTTTAATAGGACAAAGTATACTTCAATCATTTCAATTGTTCTTTCAAACTCTAACACCCACAATTGTACAGTTTAGATAAGATGAAGAAATCGGTGTCAATAGGTACCCTTAACCAGAGAATTAGGGGAGATAGAATAGCTTACTGAGATTTTTCATTCTGGGGGAGAGAGAGCCAAAGTGAAAACAGAAGTTTCCTGGAAGAAAGGGAACTGACTCCCTCAATTCTGAGTGTGTGGTGACCCACCCTTCCCTTTGTCATATCTCTGTTACAGCTATCCTGTGTGACTTTTCCATCATGTGGGGCTCTTGTCCTGCTACCTTACTGCTAGGAACTCTCCTGAAGTGTGTTGAATGGTGCTCACCAAGATGATTTATCCAGTGTAATCCCCAGAACTTGTGAATATTACCTTACTTAGGAAAAGGGTCATTGCAGACTGTATGGATTCAGCTTAACGTGACTGTAGCCATCTTGACTCATCACAGCCATGATTACCCCAGAGCAACCCACGTTGTTTTTTCCAGCTTAGTTTCCCCACATAGAATTCCTAGATATTGAAGCACAAACTATAGAAAGACAAAATCCTTAGAGGAGTATGTAATGTGGAGTTTTACAACTAGACACTGGTGCTAGGGATCTGTCTGATATTAGCTTAAGATAAAACAGGCACATTCCAGCTAGGATGAAGACATCTTTATTTTTCTTTCCTTTTCTTTTCTTTTGTTTCTTTTCTTTCCTTGTGGTACTAGGGATTGAGCCTAGGGGTGCTTAACCACTGAGCCACATCCCCATCCCTTTTTATTTTTTATTTTTTATTCTCACTAAGTTGCTGAGGCTGGGTTTGAACTTGTGATCCCACTGCCTCGACCTCTCAAGTTCCTGAGATTACAGGTGTGCATCACCACATTGGGTACCTTTGTCTTAATATATATACCCCTTGTCCAAGTTGCAGGGATCCAACTGGTCTTGCTGGGTCCAGGGCTCTATTTCTATCAAAAAGTCCCCCAATAAACTGTCCTGTGTGCAACTCTGGGTCTGTTTCTTTTTTTGGTCTCACAGCACCTTGGGGTTGGTTCTCACACACTAGGACTGGGTTGTTTAGGAACACACAGGGAATTAAGCTGAGGAATTCAATAGAAGATCATTTTCAATTATGCAGGTGGGCCCTAAATCAAATGACAACTATCCTCATGAGTAAAGAGACATACATGAGGATGAAGAGAAGACCATGTAAAGCCAGAGGAGGAGATTATGAAGTCACAAACAAAGAAATGTGTGAGACCACCAGAAGCCAGAAGTGTGGAAGGACAGTCCCCTAGAGCCTTTGGAGATAGCATAGCTTGCCACCACCTTGATTTTAAATTCCAAACTGCAGAACTGTAAGGTAAAAAATTGCTATTGTTACATGCCTTGAGGTTGTGGGAATTCGTTACAGTAGTCCAGGAAACTAATACACCCCATGTGATATCTTCTGAGCAAAGCTTTCATTCAAGGATTGTTTCTCACTGCACCTTACCAAAGTGCAATTGCTCAAAAAATACTCCTTAAGGATGCAGCATGGTGTGCCATCTTATAAACCAAAATTTATCTGCATGTCTTGATGGTTGTGGATAACATTCATCTTTTTTGAGTCTTTCCAGTATAAAGGAAACTACAAAATATTATTATAATACTCTGTATTTTAAAAGTTTTTTCAAGAACACCATCTTATTCTTCCCACATTTGCTGTTAGCTAAGTGAAGGATATCATCATCACCAATCTGCAGGTGAGAAAACTGAGCAAAAATAGAATAGGTGATATACCCTTGTACACCCATACAAATGGAACTCAAGTATCTTAACCTGTTCAGGCTACTGCAGAAAATGTGGTATATATATATATATAGGATGGAATATTACTCAGCTTTAAAGAAGAATGAAATTATGGCATTTGCAGGTAAATGGATGGAGTTGGAGAATATCATGCTAAGCAAAATAAGCCAATCCCAAAAACCAAGCACTGAATATTTTCTCCGATATGTGGATGCTAATTCACAATAAGGGGGGAGGTTAGGGAAGAATAGAGTTACTTTATATTAGGTAGGTATATGGGTGGGCCCTAAATCAAATGACAACTATCATTATTATATTAGGGAAGTGGTATGGGGGTAGGAATGATAGTAGAGTGAAACAAACATTATTACCTCATGTATATATATGACTGCATGACTGATGTGATCCTACATATGTATAATCAGAAAAATGAGAGGTTATACTCCATTTATATATGATCTATCAAAATGTATAAATGCATTCTGTCATGTACAACAAAGTAGAACAAATAAAAAAATTTTTAAAATGCAATTATTGGGTAGTTATGAACAAGAGAAATTTATTTCTCATAGTTCTGGATGCGGGGTAATCCAAAATCCACGTGCTAAAGATTCAGTGTCTGGTGAGGACCCACTTCCTTACCGATGGCCATCTTCTTACTGTGATCTCACCTGGTAGAAGGGACAAGGGGGGTGTCTCTGGGATCTCTTAGAAGGATATTAAGCTCACTCATGAGGATTCCACCCTCATAAATAAATCACTTCATGAAGGGTCCACCTTTTATATCATTACATACAAACTGTGGAAACACAGGCATTCAAAAGTAGTGCTAAGTCTTTGGCTCAAAGAATACTAAAGCTTTTCTCCTCACAGGACCAGTGGGGAGGTTTCTTGAATACACTAGTATGAAAACACTACTCAAATCACAAAAAAGAGGCAAATACTAAGCAAGTTACTTGCAAAATATCTAACCTCTTACCAATACGATGATGGGAAGTAACTTCCATTTCTCTTAGAGGGAAAATAAAATGCATAACAAGTCTTCAGGATCTAGCCCCACTTCTGAGCCCAGCCTCTCCTCCTTACCCCAACTATGGTCCCTCACCCTTCCTTCCTACTGATCCAGGATTAACTGGATCAGTGCCAGCTAATCCTGCTCCCTGACACCTGCCTTTCCTTGTCTGCAGTATTTGTCCTCCAGCACCCTTACTGCCAGTGTTGAGACTCAGAAAACAATACACCTGAAGTAAAGGGAGGGGATTTTCTGGAGTTCCCTTATCTGACTGCAGGAGTTTCTGCAGAAAAAAATGTAATTATCATGAGCCTCTCCTTATAATCTCATCAAAGAGAAAAAATTGAAGGAAAGAAGAGTAGACCTATATGACACCACACTTAAAGCCCAAACTCCTGGGCCATTGTCTGTTTTATTTGGAGTCCTTTTTATCTCCTTTAAACATCATTTACTAAGCTGGGCTTGGTGATCCACATTGGTAACCTCAGCAAATAAGGAGGCTGAGGCAGGAGGATTGCAAGTTTGAGCCTCAGTAATTTAGCAGGATCCTGTCTCAAAATAAAAAAACAAAAAGGGTTTGGGGGTGTAGGTCAGTCACCTAGAGCCTTTGGAGATAGCATAGCTTGCTACCACAAAGCTCAATCACCATTACTGAAAAAAAAAAAGTCATTTACTAAAATTGCCTACAGTTGCTGATTCCCTCGTCCCTAGGAAAAAGGACATACAAGCTTCTAAATCTCATTGTATTATTGGTACTCATTGTTTTCCTGTGATGCTCCTTTGTATGTAATAAATTTGCATGTCTTTGGTCCCCATTTACCTGTGTATTGTCAATTTATTTCAGCAGATGAAATTACTAAAACCTCAGAGGGCAAAGGGAAAGTTTCCCTTCCCCTTTCATCAGACCCCCGGTTCCTTCTGACTTCTGTTCACCCAACACTTTTCTGGATAGTTCAACCCCCACTCCCTTTAAAGAAAATCAAATATGATCCCTATCCCTTATTCTGTGTTGCTTTCCTGACTTTTTTCCATATCATTTTAGTTGTAATGATTCCTGAAGGATGAGGGGCACTATAGAAGTTAAAATGGAAAATTGATAGGAGAGGATAGTTTCATCCAAGAAAACATCATGAACAAAGGAATGAGGAATAAAAATCCAGGTTTGTCCTGGAAACAACATAAAAGGCCAGTTCTGCACTTTTAAGTTTCTAAGTCACAGGATGGGTGGTGCCCATAGCGAGGGCTTTTCTTCCCTTATATGAGAGGGCCTGTCAGGTGGAGTCCTCTGGGCTCTGCTCTGTTGTCTCCAAACCAGAATTTCAAAGGCAGCATGGAAACATAATAGCATATCTGGATACCAGGTAAATACTGATTTGAGAAGTTTTCTTTTTTTTCCCTTTATGTTCAAAGGAAAAAGAAAATGTACCAGAAGAGTAGATAAACCTCTTCTGCCTGAGCTTTTCTGGTATAAATAGGAACTTGATCTTGCAGATGTCACATTCACCCATGGAAGTTCAGAATAACATGGGAGCCAGTGTGGCACCCTATTCACTGTACAAGACTCACAAAATTGCCCAGAGAGGAAGATGAAAAATACTTTCAAATCATGGAGTATGGACATAATAAGGCAAAATCAAGGTTTAGTCAAAGTACTCTTCCTTAACCCTTTCTAAGGTAACATGAAGTATTATGTATGTATGAAGGGGGTGTGCATCCTAAGTCTATGAAGTTCAAAATTTTGTCCTCAGAACTTTGACACAGATGTTTCAAAGCTGGCAGTTCAAGTAAAACTAAATGAGTTTCTCCATATCCTTGATTGTGTAATTGAGAAATAATGAACTGAGTCCTCTCTCTACCCCTCTTGCTCCATTTCACCCTACTCAAAGACCAAGTCATGGTAGATCAGAAAGGTCACTAAACCGAAGTCTCACAAGTCAATGGGCCTAGCACAAAGTCTCACCTTGTTATTTTCAAGGCAAGTGAGTTTGGATAAGACCTTAACTACCCCCATCTTCTCTCTCTCTCTCCTCATCTCAAATACTCTAATCTCACCTACCTCAAAGACTTGCAGTGAGAATTCAGTTTTGCCATAAGAAGGGTCAGTATTGTGTTAGCAGACAAGTTGAACTACCTGTGTTAAAAATCATAATTGTGCAAATTTCTGCAAGTTGTTGGAATTTGTACAATTCAGTTTCTCATCTGCAAAGTGGGAATAATAATAGTGCTATCTTCATAGAGGATTTAAAAAATCCACAGAGAGTTGCTTAGAGTGCGAGTTGATAGGACCAATACACATTATCATTACTATAATGAGAGTTAGAATTTTTGATTAATTAAGTAATTGTTATGATTATTTAGAATAGGCTTGTTGTGCAGGAGGTACTCAGGAAATAATAGTGAATCAGTTGAATTTTTCCACTGACCTTTTCCAGGCAAAACGTGCTTTCTTCTTCCTTTGAATATCCCAGCTAAAATGCAGTCTCCACCACACATCAAGGTCCAAGCAAGAAAGCAACAAGATCAGATGCCAGAATAACCAGGTGCACTGTACTGCTCCAGGGTTCATGTTGGGGACTAAATATATACCAGGGAGCCATGACATTGATAAAGTTTACCACTTTTAGAAATGAAAGACCTAAAGAACCATACCAACTTTCACTTTTTATATAATGGGAGGATTTAAGGGACAAATTCATAGCTTCCAAGATGCATGTAGTTATTGATGTTCCCAGCAACTCTATAGGTTGACATTGCTTCCTCTGCTTACATGTGAGGATACAGTGTTTGTCCTGAATTCAGATTCAGGCCTGATTCCAGAACCCATAAAACAGAATAAATCCAGGAATAAGACCAAAGCCCCTACATTTAATGAATTTATCAGTGTAACTGTGGAAGTTAAGATACACATGGAAATAGTAGAAGATTAAAACATAAATGTCTAATCTGATTATAAATAGAGAAAGTGGATGAGGCTCAAATACAGTTAAATAATTCGAGTTGTTTCTAGCTACATTTTTTTTTTTTTTCTTTGTACTGGGGGTTGAGTTTGAGGGCACAGGGGCAGTTACCACTGAGCTACTTCTGCAGCCCGTTTTTAAATTTTATTTTGAGATAGGGTCTCTATAAGATGCTTAGGGCCTTGTTGAGTTGCTGAGACTGGCCTCAAACTTACAAGCTCTCTTCCTCAGCCTACCAGGTCACTGGGATTGCAGGCATACACCACCATGCCCAGTAAGGCAGGGGATGGAGACAGGCAGAATGCCATACCAGAAGCCAGAGAGACCTGCGTTTTCCAGTTTTGCCACTTGGTGGCTCCATGACCAGGCAAGTTCTCTCTCTGTTCTGTCTCCCAGGGGCTTAGTGAAGATTAGAGATCATGTTTGCCTTGAGGGTGGGCTGAATGGGAGGCGGTTTTCACTTTTAAGAAGAAAAATCATGATTGCTTTGCTCGCTACCTTCCTGTTCCACATCCGTAGGCCTCCCAGGAAACAAAAATTATGTACCTTCTCCAGTCTTGAAATTCTCCACAATAGCTGACTCCCATGAAATATGAGGTCTGGTCAAGGAGGCTGATCCCAGAAATGTGGCATATTTCTCACGACCACAGGACTCAAAAAAGCACTCCCAAACAAGCGGCAACCCAAAAAAACAACATATTGCCATCCTGCAAAAAAAATCTAAGTGTGCTGAAAAAACAACAACATATGGTTGGGTGGGGTGTGACCAAAAGGAATATAGTTATCACGTTTTGAACATTCCTTTTACAGACTTGAGCAAAAAGAAAATTTTCTAGGACAGAACATGGAGCAGCCCCAAAGCCTGTCTCTTTTGAAAGCATAACCGGGGACAGGAAAAGCAAAGAAGGGTTTGTTCCAGGTGAGTTACAGCTGAGAACCAGGAATGGAATCTCACCCTTGACCCAAGAACATGCTGCAAAGAACCGAAACAGATAAAAGTGGAAAAAGATTGGCTGTGCTCACTGCTTTGTAACTGCAGCACCGTTGAGATTAAAACAGAGAGAGGAATGGAATGTACTTGAACATGCTCATTATCAACACTAAAGCCACAATAGACACTGATAATAGCTCTAGGGTGCCATCATTATGTACCTAGAATCTGGGTTTCGTTTGAACAAAACAGAATCAGCTTCAAGTGCAGTTCTCTGCTGGGGATCTCGGTTATATAACTGTTTCATAATTCAAGGTGAAGTCATATAGCAGGGCTAGAAGAAGACTGGGAAATGAATTTTCAAACTTTGGGATTTTTTGTTATTTATCTAAATCTGGTCTGCTTATCCAGTAGTTACACAAACTGAGAGTTATCTGCCAATGAACCCCTGTCTATAGATTGGTATTGGGCCATTGATTCTTTCAGTAGGATGGTACAAGCTCTCTGGGATGGGGGAGATATAAAGATGCACAAGAAAATTTCCTACCACTGGTGAGCTCCCAGTCTAAGAGGGAAAGAGTTCTATGAACTGGAGGGGTTCTAAACAGACCACCCTAAAATATGCTACTCTGGCATAAGGATTATTTTGAGCTGCAGACATTTGATATTCATCAAAAGCAAGAGGCTTTCTCTAAACTCCCCCTTTATTGCCTAAAAGCAGAACCAGCCAAAAGAACAAAGATCATCTCTTACCACAGGTGAGGATATCTACCAGATATTGTTACAAGATTGTCATATCTCCTGCCCTTTCTCCTAAGGGCCCACTTATCTTTCCAAAAATGTCATTGATTTTTCATAAGTGCCCCTTTCCCCCTCTTAATTGGGTATGTAGACCCTGAATTTTAAGCACAGTTTTGATTTATTCATCACCATGTACTCTGCAGTGTATGAGCCTATACATGCTACTAAACTTCTGCTTGGTTTCTCTTGTTACTCTCTATTTTGTTAACTAATTTGCAGAACACCAGTCAATGAACCTATGAGGGCACAAGAAAAAAATTTTCCTTTGCTACAGAACAGATCATTAAGATTTAGTGTAGTGAGAGGGTAGCATGATCACAACTATCTATACAACCATCCAGGGCACACAAAAAAATGCTATTTTAAAACTTATCTCAACTTCTTCTTGCTTTCCCCCTACCTCACTCCAGTTTATGCTTAGTGGTAGAATAAAGACATTAAATTTATCCGTTTAAGATATGTTACTATCTTTGGTATAACTGGCCTCTTTGAGACAAATCCCATCTATTTTGGATAAATATATAATTCTGGGAATTTTTTTTCAGTATGGGTGATTGAACTCAGGGTGCTTTAACATTGAGTTACACACCCAAACCCTTTTAGTTTTTATTTTTTGAGACAAGCTTTTGTTAAGTTGCCCAGGCTGGCCTCAAACTCACAGTTTTCCTGCTTCAGCCTCCCCAATTGCTGGGATTAAAGGTGTGCTCAATCATGCTTGGCAACTCAGGGAAATTAAGTTCTGGATTCCTTGTTTCCACCCCCACTCTTTCTTCTGCTTTTTGCTCTAGGAGACTGAATAATTTTGAAGTGACAAAGGAATAGGTGGTTGTGAAGAGTGGTACTTGAGTATAATTTTGTTATTTGAGGGAAAGAATATCTTGTGCCTATTCATGATGTCTTGATAAATTGTTTTCTATGCAGGGTCAACAAATATTCACTGTTTGGGGCTTCCAGAAACAGCCTTGACTGGAATCTATAGTTTCTATTATCTGGGCCTCCAACTCCCAATCCCACATCTTTCCCAGGCTTGAAATGTCTCTAAGCTTCAATAAAGCAAGGGAAGTCTGTCTGGTCTGGATTTCCCTCAAATTCTTGATTCAGCACCAAGGCTAGCGAATGCTCACACCTGGCCCATATTGTTCCCAGCTTCCACTCTGCAGCCTCCATATATCTGCAAGGCTTTCACATCTCCTGTTGAGCAGGGACTGCTTCTCTGCTGTGGCCTTAGGTGGCACCTGAACTCCATTTCCATGAGGCAACATGTTGGAATGGCTACAACAACAAACAAAAAAAATACTAAACTAGGAAAGTGGTAAAATAGATCAAGAGGTATTATTTCAGATAAGGCCTTTGTGACAAGGTTTTACCAGGTCAGAAGTTTTTAGACAGATGCCCTCCCAGTTCTGGAAGTATGGTTTTTCATTCTTGATTTCTGCCCTAAACTGGCATTTGGTTATATTTGGAACACAAACCCTTTGCTATAACGATATCATTTTTGTCCCAAGTCAATTATAAAGTGCACTGCCATCTCCAGAAGCACCATGCTTTCAGATGCATAAGACCTCTGTGAGATTGGTCATTAAGACTTATGGTACTTAATATAAAAATATTAAAATCATAGTGCTTGAGAAATAAAATTTTGCAGTTATATCAACTTATTATAATTATATCAAACTCCAATTTCTGGAGATATCTCCCATCATATGTGTTCTTCTAAGTGTGACCTTGGCACTCCCTCACCAAGTTATGGAGTCTAATTTTCCTCCCTTTAAATATAGGCAGAGTTGTGATTGTTTCAACCAATAGTATGGTGGAAAGGACACTATGTGACTTCCCAAGCAAGGTAATAAGAGTTATGCATATTTGCCTTGTCTTCAGTGTCACTCATGTTTCCTGAGTTCCATGTGGCATGTCTAACTATGTGGAGACTGCCAGAAGCCAAATTAATGTAGAAATCAGGCACAGGTGCTCTGGTTAGCAGTGTTCAAGTCATCTGTGTTATTTGGCTATTCATTTCTGTGACAGATACCTGAGAAAAACAATTTAACATAGGAAAGATTTATTTTGTGTCATGGTTTCAAAGCTTTTAGTCCGTGGTTGTCTGGCTCCATTGCTGTGGACCTGTGTTGAGGCAAAACATTACAGCAGAAGAGTGTAGCAGAGCAAAGCTGTTTCCTTTATAGCAGCCACAAAGAAGAAAGAAAGAGAGAGGGAGGCCAGAGACAAGACACAGTCCCCAGGGACAAGCCCTCAGAGACCATTCGTTCAACTAATTCCCACCACCTGCAGTTTCCAATACCTCCTAATAATGCCATTAAATTATTAACCCATTGATAAGGTCAGAGTCCTTCTGATTCGGTCACTTCCCCAAAGTCCCACCTCTGAACATTGCTTCATTGGGGACCAAACTTTCAACACATGAACCTTTGGGATATATTCCAGATCCAAACCATAGAATCATTTTTGCCCAGAAATTGGACATCAAGGGGCCAAGCCTTCAGATAACTCCAGATCTAGACATCAGACCACTCCAGGTCTTTCCACCTAAAGCCAAAATTATCCCTGAACTTTCCTATTCTATTTCCTGACCCACAGAATCTGTGAGCATAAACGAAGTGGTTGTTTTATACAACCAAATGATTAGCATGGGGCAGTTATGTAACTTTGTAAGTAGAACAATGAAAATTGGCATATTTGCATATTTTCAAAATTGTTTCATTCAAGGACTAATGAACCAGGCTCTCTTTATAGAATCCAATAATCAAAAGTGAGCACAAACCACTAAATTCTGTTCCATCTCTTAAGAAAGGCAGGAAACACATTGTGCTTTCTGTGAGTTGCACAGACCAGAGTTTGGTACATGAACATTTTGTCAAGTTTTGGGACACTTTGGTCTGGGGATAAGCTAAGTAAATTTTTCTACAATAAGTAAAACTCCCTGAGTGGGAGAGGGAAGAATAAACAGCATGAATTTTTTTCTTGTCTCAAATAAAGATCTGCAGAATTTACTTGAACTAAGCATATTTTATGAAGCTTATAATGAGAAGCACAATATCATATGGAGTAAAATTTTGGTCCATTTTTGGGTGACTCCAGAGGGAAGAGTAAACTGCAAGAAGCCTTGACTCATGTTTCCATTAAGTAGAGAAAGTATACCATGAACTTTGGGGGGAGGGTTGAAGGAAGGGTTTTGCCTTAGGCCTGAGTAAAATTGACTCTCTGACAAAACTCTGAGAATTTTGTATTCTGAAAACATTGATTCTGATAAGGGGGGGCTTCCAAAAGTCAAGTTGGCTTTGCTCTTATGTTTCTTGTTGTGTTTCCATAGACATTTGTAGGGACATGAACTGATAGGTCAGGAATATATAAAATCTCAGAGTTAGAAGATAATACTCACTCTTGATTAGTACAAACCCTGTAAGATTCCTGGGAAATAAATTCTAACCTTAACAAAACTGTACCAAGGACCCAGCCCAATTCAGTTCTTGATCAACCCTTGCTATGCAAGAGACACTGGCCACAGCACTGAGGACCCAAGGATGAATAAGAAATTGTCTTGGCAATATAAATGAATAATTACACCAGAAAGTGATTCCCGTGCATATCTTTATGATAACATTTATTACATTGTGTTGAAATTGTCTACATATGTGTCTGTCTCTTTAACTAGGGAAAACATTCTGTCTAACCCATCTTTCTATCCACAGCATCTAGCATAGATTTTGGCTCAGAGAAGGCATTCAATACATGTCCCTTAAAAATAATTGAGCCAGAATTGAAATAATAGAAATTAAGGTATATCTATATGGCACAGTGATTCTGCAAGTCAGAAACCTGGGACTTGTTCTGGACTCCTCTCTCTTTTCTCTCAACCTCTACACGTACCTGAACACTAAGCCCTAATGTTTCTCCATCCTGAATCTCTCTGGAATTTGTTCCACTCTCTCTTGCCCTACTGCTATTGCCTTAACCTTCTGACCAGGTTTTCCTTGGGCTACTGTACCTGCTGCTCACTTACTTGCCTGATTCTTTGTCCTCTTTCTTGCCTACCTCCAATTAATTCACCATACAGTGGCATTCATTCAGAAACGACAGTGATGTTTCTAAAAATCAAATCTTCTTGTGCTATTTCTCTGTTGCAAAGACTTCATTAATGCCATTTTGTCTACAGGATCAAGTACAAACCACCCTGAGTAACATTTAGGGTTCTCTCTGAACTGAAATGGAGACACTTGAGGTTCATTTCCCATATATACAAATTCCTCCTTACGTTTAATTCAAATGATCCCCTGACACCCTCATTGAAGATATGAATCTTCACGTCTGCACGTCCTGTTCTCCTATGAATCCAGTTCCTCTATCTCACCAGTCATATCTTTAATATGTCTGGCAAAGTTCTACATATTCTCCAGGTCTCACTCTAGTCAAATGGAGCTGAACTTTTATGCTCCTCTATCAGAGAGCATAGTGTGAAGTGTAAGGATGGCCTCTGGTCTGGGCTGCTTGGACTCCACTCTGCTGCTAGCACTTACCAGTTGGGTGATCTTGGCCAAATGCTTAACCTCTTGGTGACAGTCTTAGTCCATTTTGTGCTGCAATAACAGGATACTACAGGCTGGGCATATAATGAGCAAAAATTTGTTTCTTACAATTCTAGAGATTGGGAAGCCCCAAATTAAGGTGCTGGCATCTGAGAAGGACTTCCTTGGTACATCATAACATGGCAGAAAACATTCGTGGTGACAGAACAAAGAGAGACTCAGGGGGGAACAAGGAGGGGTCAAACTCATCCTTTTGTAAGAAACGCACTTCTGTGATAATGACATTACATCTGTGATGGCAAGTCCTCTTGGCCTGAATCACCTCTTAAAGTTCCCACCTCTTACTACTGTTACAATGGCAATTAAATTTCAACGTGAGTCTTGGAAGTGACAAACACACACACTATAACATTGCCTCAGTTTCTTCATCTGTGAAACAAAACTTCTGGGTCTTGAGATGTTCACTTTTATGGGCAGCCCCAAAGGAGCCATGAGTTCATCTATGACAGGGAAGTTCAGGTCTCTTAATTCCATCTGCTACCCTGAGTAGACTAAGCCCTGGAAAATCAAAGAATTTGAGGCCTACAGCATAAAACACTACAGAGAACAAAGCAAGCACATTAATGGGGCCAAGCTCATTGCTTTGTCAGAGAAATCACTTGCCAAATGGAGTTGGCTGGGTAGGCAAGTCTCTGGGGCAGAGCCCTTGGGAGAATAAGGACATTGCATTGCAGCAAGCAGACACAATTAGGCCAAAATCCATTCTGCATGGTTCCCTTTGCCAGATATCTGGCCTCGGAGACCAGATTTCCAGGGGCGAGCCAGACGGCAAGCATGTAAGTGCAGTCATGCGGTCCAGTCCTGAAACCCCATGTCATTGCTGAAGGAGAGCCATAAAAACTTGAGAGTCCACCGTCCAAATGGCAAGAAAGAGCTCCCTGTAGGAAATCACACAGATACTGGTTCTCTGCAACTTCTTTTCCCCATGTGCTTGCTACTAGTTAATTTGTGAGAAAAAGAAGGCAAACTAGGAGTCACTGGCAGTGGGGTAGCAAAGGCTGTGTCTGCTTCCCTTGACTTCGTATAGGTACAATCTAGTATAGTGTGTGGACACAGTGGGTGCTGGACTAGAAGGTTTATTGAATAAATAACCTTTATTGGGTGAGGGAATCACCCAATGTGTGAGTGAATTAATAATTACCATGTACCTCTTCTTTGGGCCTGTAAATAACTTGCTATAGTTGGATTGTTTCTGTTGCTCTTGCTGCTGTTAAATAAAATGATACCCAGTTCACAAGAAGGGACACTTAGAAAAATTTTAAGACTGAGATTCAATAAAGAAATTTGCTATGATAATGATATTCAAATATTGACTTTAGTATTTAATAAGCATTTCCAAGCAAAGGTTTAATCTATAATTAAAAATCTTAGTAGCAGTAATACCAGTCCCAATTCCCTAGTTAAAACCCTTGGTATAATGTTTGTTAAGAGTTCAGAATTTGGGAACTTTAGAAAGATGGAGTACATACACTATATATTTCATAATATCCACAGCAGGATCTGAGCATTGTGCCATAATCAAACGTAACACTATTTCTGTAGCAAAAATATGTTTATTACACTAAATGAAAGAAATAAAGACTTCGACTGCAACAGCTCAATTAAGGTTAAGTTTTGACACCAAATGGCTTGGCTAAAAGCTTATAGAAGACTTCAATTTTCTAAACTGTTGGAGTAAAAACTGAGAATTGGGGACTGTCGCTATTTAAAGCTAATATCTGTATTATTCAATATTTATTTTATGTTAGGCTGTACCAAACATTTTACTTATAATAACTTTTTTAATTATTAGAAGGTAGAAGCAACTGTTAATACACCCACTCAATGTTCAAAGTGATCCTAGAGAGGTTTGTAACTTGCCTTTGCCCGCCTAGCCAGTCACTATCCGTTACCCTTTCACACTGCCTCTGCTACATGGACAGAGGCCAAGAAGACTCATTGGCTAAGAGGTAGAAAAGATTGAAGAAGATGAAGAGACAAAACAGAGAAAAAGGAAATATTTTGTATTTCTAACCTATGGTTCTGGAACTTTCCTGAGGTCGTGCTCTTTCCTGAGTTTTAATAATATCTATTTCAGAATAAAATCTTAAGATCTTCTAAATTTATCTTAAGATGGTTTCTATTACTTGTAAATAAAGAGTTCCAATTAACAATATAGGGGGCAGATATTATTGACACCATTTTTATAGAGAAGGACTGAACTTCCAAAAAATTAGGTGACAACACAAAAAAGTGGGACAATCAAGCAAAAACCTTCCCATACTTATTAGGGGTCATACTACACCTGAGGTTGTCACACCAAGGTTGTATACCTGATGAACATCTTCTACTATACCATGTTTCCATTTACCGCATAAGAACAAAATTTTCCCAATGATTGTTGTATGTTTTATTTTGTTGAAGGATCCATGGTGCAGCGTTATTTAAACTTATAAAGAATGTTTTTAATATACAACTAATACACCTAGAAGAGTGGTACTTAGGAATATTGAAACATTTTATTATACAATGAACTAAAAAACTCAACTAAGGTGAATGGATTGTAATTCTCAGGGTTTGTAAACATTGAACAGTGGTAGGAGGGAAAATACAACATTAGGAGTAGGGTTTTTTATTAATGTAAACAATATCTTCTGAGTTGGCCATTAGCTCAAGGCCACTTTGCTAGTAAGTGGTGACAATATTACCTATTGCTCTTGGAGTGACCAGAGATCTTCTGTGGATATGAGAGGTCTTACTTCCTCGTTGGTAGCATCAATAATTCTTTTATTTGTTTTTACATTCTTACACTCTTTACTACCAAATTCTCTACTTGAGAACAGAGCATTCAACAGACAAGCCTCAAGTGCACACCTCATTATGCAGCCATTGTGCAGTCAGCAGAGGTGAGCTGCAGTGCCCAACATTTTCATCTGACACAGTAGCCTTTGGTTTTGATTATCATTGAACATGGCTAAGGGGTTCACAGATCCTTACTTTTCCTCATGTTTGATGGACATTGCTTTGCCTAACAAAGTTAGGTTCAAGTTACAGATATTCTCAGGTGAAGTTTGTTAAGGGAGTGTACTTAGTGTGCAACACAGTATGGGAGAAAGAAGTATATTATGTGAAAACAGCCAAATCTAGACAGGATTAAGAGTTTTGTCCAAGTTTTGTTACAAATCATCTATGAAACCTTCAGCAAGTTACTTAAAATATTTAGGACCCTACTTCTTTACTTGGAAGATTAACCAGATTAGATGAGATGACTTTAAAGGTCCTTCTCAATTTCTTTCCTTCCTTCCTTCCTTCCTTCCTTCCTTCCTTCCTTCCTTCCTTTCTTCTTTCCTTACTTCCTTCCCTCCTCTCTCTTTTTCTCTTTCTTTCTTCCTTCCTTCCTTCCTCTCTCTCTCTCCCTTCCTTCCTTCCTTCCTTCCTTTCTTTCTTTCTTTCTTTCTTTCTTTCTTTCTTTCTTTCTTTCTTTCTTTCTTTCTTTCTTTCTTTCTTTCTTTCTGTTTTTGTGCTGGGAATTAAATCAGGGCCTTCTACACTGAGTTACATTCCTGACCCTTATTATTTTTTAAAATATCGAGGCAAGGTATCACTAAGTTGCAGAGGCTGCTCTTGGGTCTGCAATTCTGCCACAGCCTCCTGAGTAGTTGGAATTACAGGTGTACACCATCACACCCATTTTTTATTTTTTAAGATAGGGTCTTGCTATGATGTCCAGACTGGCCTTGAATGCCTAGCCCCAAGTGATCCTCCTATCTCAGCCTCTCAAGTAGTTGGGACTACAAACATCTGCCACTGCACCCATTCCTGACAATTTATAAGACTGGAAAGTTTAAGATCTTTGGAACTCTTTAAGTATAAAGAATTTCAGACTTTTAGTATAAAATGCATAGAGCACAGACTAAACTAATTATTAAACTCTGGGCATGGGGCAAGGCAGTGAGCTACTCTGAGGATCAGTTTTCTTGGATAAAAATTTTTGGAATCATAAGTTCAAGATCACGGAACTATTGTGTGAAGTTAACAGGATAACTAACATTAAAATGCTGCAAACTTTGAGAGATTTTGCTGTTGACTTGTAAATGATGTCTAACCCTTAGGACTGCCATCTAGTGGCCACCACAATAATTACATGATTGATTCTTTCACTTGGACCCCTTAAACCCGGGAATGTGTAAGACAAGTGGATGGTGTTATCTATGAGTTCCCCACAACAGTAAATGCCCCTTATAGCCTAAATTATTTTATTTTAATGTTAAAAGGAAAATATTGTGTTAGAGTATCTTATTAGTATATTAGACCTTTATTTGTCTTTTTATGAGATACTAGATTTTCTTTGGGGGAATTATCTTTTCCTGGCAGGTATGCACTGGGAATGTAATCCAAGATGGAATTCGAATCATTTTGAACTGGGGATTGAACCCAGGGGGCCCTTACCATTGAACTATAGCTTCAGTCCTTTTTTTTTTTTTTTTTTTTTTTCTTTTTCCTTGAGACGGGGTCTCATTAAATTGCTGATATTCTCTCAAAGTTGTTGACACTGGCCTCAAATTTGTGATATTCTTGCTTCAGCCTCCCAATTACTGGGATTTCAGCATGCACCATCTTACCTAACTGAGTCACTTCCCCAGACTATTTTTATTTTTTTAATTTTGAGACAGGGTCTTGCTAAATTGTTTAGGACCTTGCTAAGTTGCTGAGGCTGACCTTGAACTTGTAATCCTCTTGCTTCAGGTTCCAGACTCGCTGACATTACAGATGTGCACCACCAGGCTCTGCTGAAGTTTAGATCTTAAACAGAGTGACCACAAGATAAAAATGGTGAGAGTGTACATACCTGCCGAAATAAATATTGCTGCTTGGATCCAAAAAACTACTTGTTAATTCTTGTTTGCTGAACTCAATTCTCCAGTTTTTCTATCAGGTTTCTAGGGTCTCTTAAAGATTTTTAGTAAATCTCCATCTTATATATGTGAGGTCTATTTTATTTTGTTCTTTGCAACCTAAGTGCCCAAACATATATTAAGAGCCAGAGTGATCAGTGATCAGCCCTTGTAATATTTACAGAAGAACAATAGCCATAAGAGCTTCCACTTATTTGTTGTACCATGGGCCAGGAAATCTACAAAAGCTTTTAAATTTCATTTATTTTTGTGGTGTTGGGAAGCCAACCCAGGTACACATGATTGCATCAATATTCTCAGACTGCATCTAAAGAAATGTAAGTTCCAAATTAAAAATTACAAAAATAAGTAGTATTGTTATTCTTTCTTTTTGTATATGCTAGGCTAGTGTTATACCACTGAGCTACACCCTCAACCCTTCAACAAAATTTTATATCATGTGCTAATTATTTAATCATCACAACCATCGTTTGAGCTATCACATAAATCCTCCTTTTAAGATAAGGAAGGCAAAGTTGGAAGAAGTGAAATAGCTTGCCTAAGGACATATAGTTAGTAAAAGGCAGAGCTAGGGTAAACTCCAGCCTTATTTAGTAGCCAAAAGAAAGAACACAATACTACCTCTTTTTGTAAATTTTAATTTGGACCTTACATTTCTTTAGATGCAGTCTGAGAATGATGGTGCAGTCATGTGTCACTTAATGACTGGGACACCTTCTGAGAAATGTATTTTTTGGCAAATTTGTTATGCAAACATCACAGAGTGTATGCTGCCATGTACACCATCCTAGATGGTATAGGCTACAACGTATCTATTGTACATAATGACTTGTGCTATACCTTTATACATTTGGCAACACAGTAGGTGTGTTTATATCAGCAGGACTACAAACACATGAGCAATGCATCATGCTAAGATATTAGGACAGCCATGATAGGAATTTTTCATCTCCAGTATAATCTTGTAGGACCAACTTCATATGTGTTGTCTGCTGTTGATCACATAGGTGCTCCCTTGTTATGTGGTACATGACTGTAGTTGCATCACATTATGAGCTCAATGACCTTGTTGACCCAAACCTTAAGTTACCTTTCACTGCATTGCTACCCAGCACTGTCTGTCATTTACATGTGCATTGTCCTGCCTCCTTAACAAAGAACACAGACCACCTGAGTTTTATGTTGTCCCTGGAATCATTCTTTTTCATATTGTCTACACTAAATCATGTCCCCAGGGGTGACTGAAAGCCAACGTAACACTCTAATCAAAGCATGACCAAACTCTTCTTTCTTTAATTGTTTTTTACAACAGACAAAATGGAGTGACATTTTTAAGACTGTGATCATCTACTGTTAGTAAAACAAAGACAGGAATTCCCTGAGACAAGATGTAAGAAATCTAAGAATCAGGACTCTTACAAAGTACAGATTTTTGATGCTTGCCTGCCAGCTCTATTAAAATGGATTCTGTTGTACACTCCATCAGGTCTATGAAGAAATTGAAGCTTTTTATTCTTGAGGTGTTTTCATCTTTTCTTCTAATTGAGAACACAGATCTTTGTCATGAAGATCTTCAGGGGAAAGAAAAAGAAAGAGAGAGAGAGAGAGAGAGAGAGAGAGAGAGAGAGAGAGAGAGAGAGAGAGAGAAGGGAAAGAAGGAAGGAAGGAAGAAAGGAAGAGAGACAAAAGAAATCCTTAATTTAATGAGTTAAGTGTTAATACATCTCTGAAGAAATAAATGAAGATCTTGAATTGCTTTTAGAACAATTAGATGGCTGCATCCTGGACACCTCCAGAGGGATTCCTTTGCCCTCAGTCCTGCTGCCTTATCCAAGTAGCGGCAAGGAAGATCTGTGACCCATGTAGCTCAGGAGCAGCAGGCAATATTGTCACCATTATTTGAAGCCATCAAGGAGTCAGTGACATACCCAGAGGCAGTATTTTACATTAAAGAAGTTTCCTCAACCTCAAATCCATTAGCTTGACCACACTTGGCTATTGGCAGCAGTGTTCCCGTGTCTATGGTGGACTCAGGGAGGGACCCAGGGAGCTAGTGCCCAGCCTCTGCTACCTAACTTGTCACAGAGCCTGATAAGAGGCATCCTTTCCTTCTGTCTAGTTTTTAGGACAGTAGTTATCCAAAATCTGGTAGTGAAGGAAAACAAAAAAGCCTTTGCTTGTGACTTGGTATATGTTTCCTTTTCTTCCAAAGGTTTTAAATGCTTCAAACAACTTAACCATCTTTTTCTGAAAAAAAAAAAAAATTCTATCTTGACTCATACAGTGGTTAGGAAACTCAACTTCAGATGGATCTGAGTTCTAGTCTTCTCTAATTGTATCACATTGAGCAAATAACTCCCCAGAGACTGGTTTTCTCAGCATTAAATGGAAATATTAATAACCCTAATTGTAAGGTTGTTGGAGATATTTAAGCAAGTGTGTATGTATATATGTGTGTGTGTGTGTGTGTGTGTGTGTGTGGACACTTAGCACAGAACTTAACAGTTGGTAAATTTTTAATAAATAATTCCTTCTACTAAATAAACTAATAAATATACATATGCCTAGTACAGCTTAGGTGATTAACAAATGTTAGAGTAATATTTGTAAACTATGAGGCTCTATTCAAGTGTAACATCTGAATGTTATTAGCACTTGCTTTTGAGCAGCAACTCTCAGTTCAGTCATGGTCCAGTAAGATATGAGTCAGAGGAAAATCAGGGCACACAGCAGATGGCTTTCCCAAGCATATGATTTATCCAGTCACCAATACCAGGTAGGCCCTGGTCAACTAAAATTCTTAATTTTTTTTTTTTGTTTGAACAGCTATGAAATATTTTCCTCTCATTCTGTCCTTGTTGAAAGGTATACTCCTTTCTCAGAATATTTGTTGAGGAAAGCACTGGAAAACAAAGTTCAAGTTTTTTTTTAATTTTTTTTACTGTTTAATTGTAGATGGACACAATACCTTTATTTTTATTTATTTGTTTTTATGTGGTGCTGAGGATCGAACCCAGTGCCTCATGTGTGCTAGGCAGACTCTACCACTAAGCCCAACTTTGCCTTTGACCTTTCCCTTACTTTAGATTCTTTCCCATTCCTGTGGCCTGCATTTCAGTCAGGTCTATGGGAATGGTTTAGAACTGGAATCTGAAACAACGTCTTCTTTCTTAAGTTTCCCTTTGAGCTGTTTAAGAAGCACTCAACTGCAATCCAATAATTCTTCAACCCATTGCAATGAAGTTGTATGTTTCAGGATAACAAAAGACTCTCTGCTTCTCTGTCCTGGGCATTTCCATCCATTGTTTTGGGATCTTCTTGCCAGATATATGTATGTCAGATAAGAAGGAGAGTTTCCAGCTAAAGGACACTGGGTGCAGCAAAATGGGCCAGAATTGATAGGAGGCATTGCTCTGAAAAGGTAAGTAATTAGGTGGTGTCAGGTCATGCTTTTTGATCCTATTTGAATGTATGTAACTTTATAAAGTCTTAAAATATTTTCAAGGATACAAATAATTTATGGCACATTTTCCCTCTACTTCAACAGTTCCCAAAGGATGGTTTGTAGATCTCTGGAGGTCCTTAAGACTCTGGGGTTCCCTGAGGCCAAAACAATTGTCATAAGAATACCAAGATGTTATGGGATCTTTTTCAATGAGCTGACATTTGCACTAATGATGCAAAAACAGCAGTGGGTAAAACTGCATGAATCAAGAATATAGTGGTATCTAACTGCACTCTTTATTTGCCAATTTGTTCTTGAACACATATTGGCAATAAAAAAAGAAAACATCAGATTCACTGAAAGATGCCTTTAATGAAGGTGTAAAAATCATTAGTTTTATTAAATACAGACCTATGAATAAATGAAACACCATTTTACTTGAAAGAATGTCAGGCAAACTAGGATTATTCAGACTTGAACATTTGGCAGACAATTTCTTAAAAATGGAACAAATTAACCTATCATTTCAAGGAAATCAACTCACTTTATGTGTTGCCAGGGATAAAATTTCCACTTTCAAATGGAAATTAGAAATTTTGAAGACTTGAATTCACTACTGTGAGACTGACAGCATCCTAAGGCTTAAAGACTTTTCTGATGAGATTACTGGTAATATTAACAAATATGACCTTTTGATGTTATATAATTGAATCTGTGAACATTTGGAAATTTTGCGTAACTCAGAAAACCAAGTTTTCAAATGACCACAGCATGAAGGTAAATATGGCTTCTGATAAATCCAACATTGTTCTTTACTTTTAAAAAACTACCTTTCAATCAGTTTTGATGTAGTTTCAAAGAAGAATATTCAAATTACCTAAAAGGTCTATTAAAATACAACTTTTTCCAACTACATATCTGTGTGAGACTGAATTTTCTTCCTGTACTTCAACTAAAACAACATATCACCACAGAATAATGTGAAATCAGATATGAGGATCTGACTATCTTCCACTAAGCCAGATATTAAAGACAAAAATATAGAACATCACTGTCCTTGTCACCAAATGTAGGGTTTTTTTTTTAATAAAAACAAGTTATTTATGGTCATATGTAATGATTTTATGGCACATTTTAATATAATATAGCTTTAGTTTCTTCTATGATAGGTGTTGATATACATAATTCATATCCATAAGACATCTTTGGGATACCAAATTTTTAAGAATTTACAGGGATCCTGAGACTTCTGGTCTACTGCTCCATTTGCTTAGCAAAATCTGAAATATTACATACCCATGACATTCATTCAACTCTTTTTTTAACATTAACTAAGTCCTTACTATCTGCCAAACCCTGTGCTGGCCTAGGAGAGGATAAACTTTCAAATTATCAAAAAATGACATGACAAAAAGATGGATATCAGTGCCACTGGGACACCAAGAAAGAAGGCACCATGGATAAGGACACATTCAAATGGTTATTTATATAAAGTAGAATTTAAAGGAAAGTGAAAAAGACCTCCTGAAATAGCACCTGAAAAAACAGAAATGGAATGGTGGGATGGGGGAAGTGTAGTATACATGCTTTTGGACTTAGAATGGGGTTACCTCCTAATAAAACTATTGTAAGTTTAAAGTATTGCTAAGTCGAAATGCATTTAATACACTGTGTAAGTCAGCTTTCATCACTGTGACAAGATATCTAAGATAATCAATTTACAAGGAGGAAAGGTTCACAGTTTCACAGGTTTGAGTCCACTGTCATTTGGTCCCATTACTTTGGGATTGTGGTGGCATAGTACATCATGGTGGGAGTCTGTGGTGGAGGAGCTACCTATCTCATGGTAGTTAGGAAGCAAAGAGAGGAAGTGGAAGGAGCAGGGTTTAATACAATCTTTAAGATCATTCTCCCAGTGATCTAACTTTGTCCAACGAGGCCCCACCTCCTAAAGGTTCTACCATCTCCCAATAGTGCCATGGACTGGGGACCACATGTTTAAATACCTAGGTCTTTGGGGATACTTTAGATCCAAACTATAGCATACATTTAATATTCTGAAAGTCATAACTTAGCAGCAGAGTACACTATAGAGAACCATCAGTGATTGTGTGGTCGACTGGGAGTTGTCCAGCATCATGAAAGCATATTATTGTATTCCATATCACTGACCCAGGAAAAAAGCAAAGTTCAAAATTCAAAGTACAGTTTCAACTGAATGTGCATTGTTTTAGCACCATCTTATGTTGAAAAATCCCAAATTCAGTCATTGTAATTTAGGAACATTCTTCATTTGCAATTTTTGGTAACTGCAAAATATATGTGTAGAGGAAATGGAGATTTTAATAATACAAAAAATAGAGTGGACACCTTTGGTGTCCTACGGTACATCCCTACCAGTGCCCTTAAAGTTCTGCCACAGCTGTGGAGGGTAGCTTACTCATGGCTGGCAGCCTCCCAGCCCAAGTATGTGCCATGACTTTCCATTCTCTCCTTTCTCTCTTAAGGTCCTCTCTGTCCCTCTGGATCCCACCTGTATTGCTCATAAGTTAGTGGCCATGGGGTAGAGGAGTGAGTATGCTCAGTATCGTGGACTGAGTTCTGCTCTCATTCTCTTCAGTGTTGTCCATGCATTAGACTTGTCTACACCACTCAAGTACAGGTTCTGTGGTTCTAACAGTGCCAGAGATCTTTCCAATCCAGGGGAACCTAAGGTAGGGCATTCAACTCTTTGCCTCATCTCGCCCATTGTCAATATTAACTTATGTTTGCTGAACACTTGTACCATTTACTTGTTATATACTTTTTGTTTTGGTTTTGGTTTATATCATCATAAGACATGGGTATATTTATCCTATTTTGTGAAAACAGAAGTCAAATCTCAAGGATCTCACTTTCTAATAGTAAGGAAGAGAGCTAAGACTGCCCAATGTATCCTGATATAAAGTAATAAATATTATCTTTCCAGGACGAACATATCCCTGGCTCTCCTCTAAAGAGGGATTTTTTAAATAATTATATATAAACACAGGGCCCAGGGCACAACAAAGGGGATTGACTACAAAATATTGATGAAATGCTAAGGGAAGCCCCTCTTAATTCAAGTGCTATCCTTAAATCAAGGAGCTTCTTTTCATATCTATAATTTTGGTCCATCATAAAGAGAAGATTTTCATCTATAATTGTATAGTCAAGGTAAAGTCTGTGTGTTGGTTAAATATATGGATTCTGCAATAAGGTAGACACATGATGTACCTAGAAGATTTTCTCAGTAGTGGAGTTGATATTTCTGAGGGATAGGCACATTTTGAAAAACTTCCAGAAAGAAGTCATTCAGTTAGTAAGCCATGTGTAAATAATTTTGCAAGAGGAACAAATGAAGAAAGTGACAATTGTTACTCTAAGGGAAGGAAAAAAACAGTGGGAAAGAAATGTAAAATTTTAAAAAAAGACTCTTGCAAAGGAGAATGTTCTATTATGTTCTAACTAGGACTAGGGAAAACAAATGAGAAGTGATAGAGAGGTAGGATTAATTTATTGATAATGAAACACTTCATATTATAAATAGAACATCCAAAATATGGAGTGGTTGACCTGGCAATGTACTGAATTCCTTATCCATGAACATAGTAAAATAATCAATATCTTCTTATCTTTATTAGGAATGCCATATAATGGTTTCTACTCTTATGGTACTGGATCTTCATTTTCAGGTATATTTTCTGGATCTCAGATTCTCTGACCTCAAATACAACATGTATTTTTGATAATGTGAGTGGGTTGTATTCTGTTTTTTTGGTACCATATTTCTTTTGTAGAGTAGTGTACTCTCTGTCTTTCATACATTAATTTTCATCTATTAATTTCCAGTCACAGGGGTATGAAAGATGGTGGAATGAGACAGACATCATTACCCTGTGTACTTGTATAATTATACAAATGGTATGAATCTACATCGTGCACAATCATGGAAACGAAAAGATGTACCCCACTTGTGTACAGTGAATCAAAATGCAGTCTGTAAAAATAAAAAAAAATTAATTTCCAGTCTCATAGGCTTAAAAATTGAGTTGTCATTAGCCCCTCCCACACTTCCACTTTCTCTTGATTTCACAAATCCAAATAGCCAAAGATCTATCAATTCCATTTCTGCAATATTTGGTTTCTCCCCACTTTTCCATTCCTAGTTCAGTCCTACAAAGATAGTCTCCCTACTGGTTATGACACAACTAGTTACCTTCTTTGGTTCTCTATCTTATTTATCAGGTGGGATATGTGTGGACCCTCCATTAACTTTCCTCAGACACAGCTCTAATAAGTTCACTTTTTTTATTTGCAAATTTTTACTTCACTCCATTGACTACCAAATAAAGTTCTAGTACTTCCATCTTCAAATAACTGTTAAAGCCCAAAATTCCATTGGTACTCAACACTTAATCATATTTCAATTGGATCACTTCATTATCAGTCCATCATATTTGTGATTTCATGATGGAATGCCCTTACCTTACATAACTTCTTCTATTGGAATCTTATTAATTTGTATAAGTACATTTTTTGTTTCTATACCTAAGGCTTGGTGACTTAATAAAGAAAAGAGGTTTATTTCTTCACAGTTTTGGAGTCTGAAATTCCAAGATTGGGGGCCTTATCAGTTTGGCTTCTGGTAAAGTACCCCTTGACTGCATTAAACATGATAGAGAAGCAGAAAGGAAACTGGCAGAAGGAACCAAATACATGAGGAGAGCTCATGTTATAACAACCCATTTTGGTGAGAACTAATTCACTTCATGATACCAGCATTAATCCCTTCTAAGGGCAACAACTCAATGACCTAATTACCTTGTCCTAGGCTCTGCCTCTCCAGTGCTCCACCACATTTACCCTCCACAGTGAGGACCAACCTTTGGATACATGAACCCTTGGGTAGCACACTCAAATCATACCCAAACTATAGCACTATAATTCAATGTCCAAGTTACATGGTACAATGCTATAAAATGTCCTTACTTTTTTCCTGATCTCCCAAACTGACTGGGATATTTTTATATTTTGTATCTGAAATGCTAAAATCCTTATTTATATTTCTGCAATTTAACCTTCTATTGGTAAATGCAATTTTTTACAAAGGTTTTTTTTGGGGGGATACTGGTAATTAAACCTACTATGAACTACATCCCAAGTTCTTTTTGTCTTATTTGAGACGGGGTGTCCCTAAGTTGCTCAGGCTGTTCTCTAACTTGATCCTCCTACCTCAACCTCCTGAGTTGCTGGGATTACAGGTGTGCATCAGTATGCCTGGTTAATGCTATCTTTTATGAAGAAATAACTTTCTCTCACTAGTAGTTCCTTGAGAATAAGAAGTGATTTGAACATATGGCCTCTGTCCAATAGTTGTGTGAGTATTTAAGGAACTGATCATTGACTAAATAAGAGTTTGAATACTGAATTAGTTTAACTACTAATTCCCTTTATAAAAACAACATGAGAGATGGAAATGTACTTTGGTGGGAGTTCTTTCTTTCCTTTGAAGGCTCTGTCCATTGTTCAACTGGCTATTTGGAAAACCCATTGCTCATAAGAGGACTATCCAGACAGGAATGATTCTGGATGAAGCCATCACTACACCCAGGGAAGAATTTCCCACATTTGTTTTACTGAAAACTTGTCAAGAGTGCAATCCACTCATTTTAGAGAAAACTTATCAAAGATTGACCAAGCTATGTTAGTGTATGCCCTAAGCACCCTTGTAACATGACAACACATCAAAAAGTAATCTAGTGACTTAAAACCAAGGAAGTCAGGAACTTTTATTTCCCTTATAATGGGCTACAGGTTGGTCTGCACCTTAAACTTTAATGGAGGCTCAGTGTCTCTAAGATCACCTCAGACTCTTGCATTTGTCTCTCCACAGAAACCCAAGCGTGACTTCAACTGCAAACCTCTTTATATTCCCTTTTTCCAGATCAATTCTAATTCTAATCCTAATTCAGATCAATGCTAATGCAAAGTAGCAAAATTGGAGGCAGAAACTTCTGCAGATAAATCTTTATGTGGATACAGACTTGTACTTTCACCCTAAAGCCTGGGGAGAGAGTGTCTCTAAGAAGAAAGTTGTGAACTTCCAAATTTAACCATTCTGGTTCTTGATGATGATAATAATAAAATACTTTCAAGTTCCAGATAAGACTTGAGTTTCCATTTCACCCCACTCCTTAATGAAAACAGTGTACAAATACTTCATATTACATAATCTTCACATTATGTGAAGGTAAAAACTTTTAGGGGTAAAAACTTTTAACAGTTTGTTATTATGCCTATGTTCAACTTTTTCGGCAATATTAGGGACTGAACCCAGGGCCTTGTCCATGCTAGACAAGCACTCTACTATGGAGTTATATCCCCAGTCCTCTTCATTTTATTTTGATACAGGGTTTAGCTACATTGCCTAGGCTGGCCTCAAAATTGTGACACTCCTGTCCCAGACTCCCGAGTAGCTGGGATTATAGGTGTGCATCACCACACCTGACTTTCATATGTTTGATCTTTAATATAAGAAAAATGACTCCAGAATCTTTGCTTATGTTTTTAATAAATCAGTATTTAATCTCAATGTTGAACATTTTTATTTTCAAGTGCATGTCCTTTGACATATATGTCATTTTTCATCTTTATTCCCTTTCATAATTTTAAAACTATAGCATAAATATGAATAAATAGCTTCCCTTTGGGATATACTATGAATTATATTAAAGAAAGAATTGAATCAATTCCTTCTGAGAACATTTCCTGAACCCATCTTTGCTTATCCATCGGACTGGTCACTAGATGGCGCCAGCAGCTAAGTTGGTGAATGAAATTCTTTTTGTTCAAATCTGCATTGCCAACACCTGGCAAGGGTTATCATTATCATGACTTGAGAGCTTTCATTTTTCAAGAAAGAGAATTTTGCTATCTGAATTTGTTGCAATTATAGGCATATATTTTTAAACAAAATATTTCCCAGTCTCATTATTCATTATATGTAGGTAGTTTTCTATTGCCTTCAGGCAATTTGAAAAAAATCAGTAATTGAATCTCCAGCTATAAAAGGCTCTGTATTCATAGAAAACTTAGTAAAGGCAAATGGTTGAAATAATTTAAGACAAAAAAATGTATTCTCGTATTGAATTTATCAAGCAACTCAGATTTCTCCTTCCTCCTGCATTGGTTTCTCAATCTTAGAGATGATTTGAACTTTGCCTCCTCTCCAGCCCTCTGGTTGATGGTGGAGAGGAACTGACATGCACATGTGGACAACAGCACACTGTGCGAACACAATGACCCTTCTATTTCCAGGTCACCTTTGTCACCACAGACCAAAGGAACTGGTTCATCTCAGGAACTAATGCGAGAAACTCAGGCTACAATTAATTACTTGTAGAAATTACTTGTAGAAATCTATATATATAAATCTATATATATAAATCTTTACATATTCATACTGACTTCCCATTTCCTCTGGAGTTCCTGGAATTGTTAAGATTCCTTATCTTAGGTAACTAAGATAAGATGCCTTATCTTAGGTAACTATGCCCACAAGTGAGGGTAATTGCTTTGTACCCATTCCTACCCAGAGACCATCTCAACTTTATTTCTTGCTCTCTCCATCCTGAGTACTTTAATTCAGTTTGTCAAATACACTCATAATACCATGCTCAACCTTTTCTCTTTATTTTGCTTAAGATTTCCCCCTACCTGGATATCTTGTCTGTTTTTTCCACCAGCGTAAACACAGGCATTTCCTTAAAAGCCATGTCCTTCAGACCTGTCCCCTATTATGTTTCCCTCGATCTATTTTTTTCATCTTGATTCCCATAGGGTTTACATTCTTTATTAGACTACACAATCTAATATATTCATCAAAAAATGTAGCGTGTGTTTTATGAATATCTACTATCTCCAGATATTGTACTGAGACAGAGCAACAAATATATAAGACACAGATGCTCCCTTCTAGCATTTAGGGTCTCATAGGAAAACAGACTTTAAAATAAAGTAAATTGCACAAAGGATATGATAGGGGAAGTCAGGCTATTATGGCTAATCTAGCCTGGAAAATTATAAAATGCCTCTCTGAGGAAGGTATACTGAGCAGAGATTGGAAGGAAGAGAAAGTAGCTGGGTGATTGGGGATAGCAAAAAGAAAAAAATATTGTAGAAAGAGGAAACAGTGTGTAGAATGTTTCAAGGGAATACAGACTGTGGCACATCAAGTTACTGAGAGAAGATCAGTATGGACATAGCATAGTGGATAGTGGGCTTTTTTTTTTTTTTTTTTGCAGGGGTTAGGGTTAGAGGGAGCAAAGGAATTGGCAAGTTTGGTGGTTGTCCCAAGAATAGTAGAATGCTTTGGGATTGGCATGGTGGCCAACCTCTGTCTTCCAGTACAACAAATACAGGTAAATAAGTAATAAAAAGATCAATGGGTCAGAGAGCACAGTGGTTCATGAGGAGGGTGATGGTGGCATGTGCTAATATTTGGGGATGCTGAGAAGTGGAGGTTTCTAGACACACTGAAGAGGGAGAATAGATAGGATGTGGCAGCTGTTAGAATGTCATGATGAGAGAAAGAAAGAACTCAACAATGACCCTTGAACTTTGGCTGGTCTATTACTGGATGAAATGTGTTTTTATGAACATAAATAGGGACATGTTTAGAGAAGTAGGTTTGAGGGTGAAAGATGATTAGTGCAGTTTGCTCTGGGTAATTTAGATCTCCATAGGCAGGAAACATCCCAGTGAAGACGATAGTGTAACTAGTTGGATCTACTGGAATAAATCTGAGAGAAGTCTGGGATGAAGGGACAAATTTTAGAATTATCAGAATATAAGATATGACTGCTAGGAATTTTAGAATATGTACAAACCTCCTGAAATCGCGTGCACATTGTATGCTTGCATGGAGTTGTGAATTTTTCTAAATCTCATCAGAAGCATACCAAAGGAGGGAGAGAATCTGGAAGGTAAGGACAGAATTTTGACGAACACTAATATTAGGAGATTGGAGCAGAGGCTCATCTAACAGAAGAGCTTGAGAAGGGGCAATCAGAAAGATGGGAATTAAGAAAAAGATTTTAACTGATAATGGTTGCACATATCCATAATTCCAGTGACTCAGGAGACTGAGGTAGAAGGATTGCAAATTCTAGGCCAGCCTCAGTAATTCTGGAAGAACCCTAAGCATATTAGTGAGACCCTGTCCCTAAATAAAAAAAAAATGGACTAAAAAGAACAAATAAAAAATTAAAATTAATATTAAAATAAAAAAGGACTGGGGATGTGGCTCAGTGGTTAAGCATTCCTGGGTTCAATCTCAGGTACCAAAAGAAAAAGAACAAAGTTTTTTTAAAAAAAAGAAGGAAGTGTTGAGTGGTGTCAGGTGCTGCAGAGAGGTTAAAAATAATGTAAAAAATAAATGCTAGCGATTTTCAATGAGGTTTTGCAAAATGAAGCTCACATTTTTGCTTTGGTCAAATGTAGTATAGGACCTGGGAAGGATACTGGGAAGGGTAGAAGAAGGTGTAAGGAGAATGAATGGACATAATCAATGTATCTGCATGCATGCATGAAAAAAAATCACAATGGATCCTATCAATAATACAATTAATGTGTGTTAAAGAAAGATATAAAATGATATTTCAGTGGAACAGTTGTGATGGGTGATGAGAATAAGAGAAAATAGACAATTCTCTCATGAAAATCTAATGTAGAGGGTAGAGCAGTCAAGAGATGAAAGGAGAGGAGGATCACAATTTTTTTGAAGATGAGAAATACTTGATCAAATATAGAAACCATTGAGGCAGAGTCATAAGAAAGGAGAGGCTGAAGACAGAGGAGAAAGTTGGGATTTTTTTTTCAGCACCTGCAAGCTGGCATCCAGACTATAGAAGGAAGTTTGTTTATATGGAAGAGCAAAGACCTTCTTTCACTAAAAGAGGAGGAATAAGGAAAAGAAATAAATAGGTAGCTTTAGTGGCATGGATTTCCTCAGCTGGTAATTTAGGGAGGTAGGACTTGAGCCCAGATAGTTTGGCTTGAGATTCTGCACTTGTAACAACTATTCCACACACTGTTTGACTAGAGTATTGTCTGTCAACTCAGCTAATGCTTGTTACATAGGCCTGTTTCTACAGAGTGGGGGTTCCTTTGTTCATCATCCCCTGAATTTCATGTTGAAATTTCATTCTAATTCTTAGACTGGATTTTGCTCCATTTCACTAGGGAAATTGGCTGTGATTCGTCATTCACTCAACAAGTTCTTACCAAGAGTCTGCCATGTTCCCATTTCTAGGTGTTGTCCTGGACAGACAAAACCCCACCCTCTTATCATTGTGTAATGTTGAGAGGGAAGCAGATGTGCATCCCATAATGTCTCAAAAAAGTCATCTGTGATAATCTCTATGAAAGAAAAGTATATTGTGTTCTCAAAGCCTCTAATGGGATGGTGGGGAATCAGTCTGGGATTGAGGAAGAGCTTTTCTGAAAAAGGGACTTTGGAGTTGACTAGTCATTAATGGACAAGTTTGAATTAGCTGGTGAAAGAAATAGGGGAGAAAACATCTGGGGTAGAGAGAACAGAGATACAGCGTCTATCCCAATGGAATGAAAGACATTGTGGAAACATGAAGAAGCAAGTATGCCCCAGGTGAGACTGAACAGTGAGGACATTCAGGGCTCTGGGAGCCAGCTGAGAAATGGAAGAGTTACAAACAGAGAGGGTAGAGAATGGAGGTCCATGATCAGATTTCCATTTAAAAGATCAACCTGTCTTAAAAGTGAGTTGGAAGATGGATAGAGATCCACTGAGGAACTCCAGCAATTGTCCAGGATAAATGGTGTTAGTTCGAGCAAAAGAGTGGGAGTGGGAAAGAACAGAGAGAGATGTTTTAGTACTAGTAGTGGTAGAAAAGAACTTGAAGAAAATATATTTTGAACAATGGGAGTAGTTTGGAGGTAATGTCTAGCTTATAATACATTAGTTTCCAATTCAAAGGCGAGGAGATCTATATAAACGGACCTACTCTGAAAGCATTTTTAATAGGTGTTTGGTCTAATATAGTTCACAGATTCATTATTGAATGTTCTCCCATTGATCATTCTAGCATACAATAGAATCATACTCCAGCATTTCCTGTGTGATAGAGTTCTATATGATATAAAAATGAGCAGAAATAGTTACAGCAATAAATTTTCAGTTGATGGATTCTTCATAGTTGAGGAAGATAAACAAAGATAAAATTTTGAGAGTCTTTCCAATCCATTCAGAGTTTTATGCAGTTTGTAGACAGTTTAGCTATCACTAGATCATCAGTCTTGTGTGAACTAAAATAAGAAAGTGACCAGTGAGGGGTATCAAAGTTATTGATTTAGGACTAAAGACATCTGAATATAAGGCTACTAGACTTGGTGCCATCCAACAGAATCTTCTGTGAATATGAAATGTTCAACATTACTGATCCAATAAAATTTCCACTAGCCATATGTAAATACAGAGTAACTTAAAGGTGTCCATGGCCACTGAAAAACTAAATTAAAACTTTTTATTTTAAGCAATTTAGATTTGAATTTACATAGGCACAGATAATTAGTGTTAGTATTGTAGAGAACACACATCTAGACCAATATAAAAACAAGGAAATACACGTGACTCTTGACTAAAATTTTCACCAATAGTTCAATTAGTATCAGAACTTTACTCTATATGATGGTGTTATTTGGCACATGTAATTGTGTTTAACTGTTGATAATTTACATGACTGCACACTTTCATAACCTATTGCCACACCTAGCACATTATAATTGTTTGGTAAATGTTTAATGGAATGAATTCTAATAAATAAAATATGGTTACAAAGCTCTTGTTATAATGCTTGTCACTTAAAAAAAGTTGAATAAGTGGTATCTTTTATTATTATTTATAAATTCCAAGTAAACTTGTAGTGCCTTTTATGAAGTTGTAAGTTTAAAAAGCACTTTAAAAAGAAAAATCTTAACCTACCAGACTACTTCCAGTAGCTCTCTACTGAAACTGCTTCATTTTCCTTGACCTTCTTTTCTGGGTTATCCCTGCATGATTCCCACTTAACTGAGAATTGCTTCACTGAGAGAGGTGTCTCTCTTTGTATTCTTTAATTTGGATTGAGTGTTGTTTTGAATATATAAGCAGTGCCCCTATAATTTAATAGACCAGAGGAAAATAAGAATAATACCAAGATGAAACTAATAGGCAACCACTGTATCCAACCTGTTTAGAATTACACAATCACCAGAAATTTGACATTTGGCCTGGGAGGAAACAGTCTGGAAATGTGGTCAGGAGACACTGCTTGGTTTTCTTTTCCACTCTTTGTTATGGTTCAGATCTGGAATGTCCTTGGAATGTTCATGTCACCTTGGTCCCCAGTGTAGCAATGTTTAGAGGAGGGGCTTTTGGGAAGTGATTGAGTTATGATCTCTTCAATGGATCAATCCATTGGTAGGTTCATAATTGAACAGTCTATTGGGAGATGGTAGGCACTGTTAGAGATGGAACCTGGTCAGAGGAAGTAGGTTATGGAGTTGTGACCTGGAAATTCTTGTGCCAGAACTCTGTTCTCTCTTTCTCTGCTTCATGGCTATTTAGAGGTGATCAGCTTTGCTCTGACACACCCTTTTGCTAATGACGTTCTGCTTTACCATAAGCCCAGAAATTATGGAGCCAATAGACCATGGACTGAAATTTCTGAAACTGTGAACCAAAATATGTCTTTGCTCCTTTAAGTTTTTTTTTTTTTTTAGGTATTTTATCACTGCAATGGAAAGTTGACTAACATATTCTTCTAATTTTTTTTTTGTATCAGGGATTGAACCCAGGGGCACTTTACCACTGAGCCACATCCGCAGCCCTTTTTATTTATTTGTGTTTTATTTTGGGACTCAGTAAGTTGCTTAGAGCTTTGCTGAGTGCTGAGGCTGGCTTTGAAATTGTGATCCTCCTACCTTAGCCTCCCAAGGGTGGGATTTCAGGTGTTCATCACCTCATCTCTAATCTTGTTGTTTATTTTTCAAGTCATTAAATAAATTCTCAAACTCCCATTGTTTTCCTTTTATGACAATGGGACACATTCCAGGAAAGGGAGAAGATATTATCTTTATTGGTGGGTTGTGCACATAGACTAGATACACCCTAAATGAGGTTAGTTGGCAGAGGACTGAGAAGAAATTGTCGTTTCCTGAACCCTTGCCTTGAGGTGGGATATGTATTAGGTATAGAAGTTTGCCACAACTTTAGAAACCAAGGATTTGCTGCTCAGAGTTTGGGAAAGGAACTTAAAAAGGAAAAGAGAGTTCACTTGAGAAAGAAGAGGAAGAAAAACCAAATCCTCCTCCCCTCTTGGTTTAATCCAGAGCATCCCAAGAATAGCTCTATTTCCATTTAGTTAGGTAATGCTTTGTTGCTGGGGAAGGGCTGTCCTGTGCATTGTGGGATGTCTACCAGCATCCTTGGACTATATATTAAATTCTACTAGTAGCCCCACCCCCTTAATGATGACAATCAAAATATTTCCAGGTTTTACAAAGTATCTCCTGAGGGACAAAATCACCCCAGGTTGAGAACCTCTGATTTACTGAAGTACTACTGGGCATGTAGATGGCTATGGGCCACTTGTTGATTGACACAGACTACTAAGTAAAGTGAGGGTGAAGACCAGAGGGACACACTTCTCTTTAGCTCTTACTTTTATTAAAAGAAAAATAAAGACTCAGAGCTATAGTGAGCACTATGTGGCAAAGGACATCTTGAGGACAGTTTATATCATTAGGGATTTCTTCTTATATAGAAAGTTTAGAGGGGAAATAGCCTGCTTTTAGACCAAGGGCAGAATTGGAGCTTAAAAGGCAAAAGCCCAGACGATTGCTGAGTCCCAGGTGTGTTTGTTGTGTCTGTGTAGTGTGGGCCCACGCTCTCCATCAAGCTGTTTTCTGGCTAATTCTGTACAATTTTCAAAGAAGCAATTCCTCCAATTCCTTCTTCAGGGAGTACTGAATGCTTGCTGTATTACACTCTCCAGACTTGGGGTCATGCAACAAAACTTCCCTTTATTGCTCAGCACCAATTCAGTGGACAGTTCACCTTCATTTTAAGGTTTATCTTACCAAGAAAAATAAATCCCTTGGTAACATTTCTATTGTATAGTGTCAATTACTGTGCAATATTATATCTCATAACTATAATGGGCAACCATCCTAAAGCTATTATTTAGCTCAAAATAAAACATGAAAAGGCTATAGTCTTTAATTAAGGTATCTAAAGACAAAATTTAAAAAGCAGTGGGAAGGAATTAGTCATATTTTAAAATGCATATCTACTATAAAATTGAAATTTTATAATATTTACTGTATTATTCTATTTAATTTGCATTTAATATTTAATTATATTATTGCATTTAATTTTATACATAGAAAATATTAACTTAATATATTAATGATACATAAAATTATGTACCTTTAGTTTCCTTCTCTCCATCAGTGACTCACACAGTCTTCTTTACAAAATGCCCATGAGGAATGAGTAGTTGGTCGCACAGAACTCAGGATGTAAAAAGGAGGGAAACTGAGGACATTAAATAGCTCTGTCTGATGGCCAGCTGCCAACAGCCAGAATCTGAAAAGTTGGATATCTTGGCCACCCAGGAAAAGATGGTGAAAGTCAGAGTTTTAACCTAGTAATTGCTTTTTTAAAAAATGAAACAAAACAGAAAATCTGCTCTTTTTGAAATCAAAATTTTAATTCTAGACCCCCAAAATTCTGAAAATAACAAAAAGAAAGAAATGAGAAAAATTTGCTTATTGTTCTTACAAAGAGATGTTATATCATTTCTATCCCAGCAGAACATGGGCCTCCATAATCTCAGCCTCTACAATCCGATGAGACAATTCCCATGATAAATTTTCTCCTGGAAATCTGTATATAGCCTATCAATTCTGTTTCTTTGGAGAACTCTAATGCAGACTTTGACTCTGTCAGTTCCAGGTATCTAGAGATAATGAAAGGAAACAGGGTGCATGATGAGCTCTCCTGGATCATGTGAAGAGAGCCTCCCTAGAGAAAGAGAGATGGGTCAGGTAATGAAGAGTGTGAGAAAGAATACTTAAGACAGTAAGCCCTGATCATGATCATGACTGCTTCTAAAGAGAAACAGTAAAGAAATTTTAAAAGGCCATTCCGAAAATCCATATTAAATCCTCGCCTGGAGACAGTAACAGATGATGGGGCATAAGGTTGGGGAAACATAAAGGTACTTAGGGCTGGTCTGACCTAATCAGAAAAAAAGGTGCCATTCAAAATATAATAATGTAAATTTAACCTAATGCCCTTTCTGCAGATCCACTGCCTCTTCTAAACTTGGAACTCGCCAGTATAAAGGAATTTTTTTTTTTTTTTTGCTTGTTACACTCAAGTTTAACCTTGGTTCTCTACATCTCACTGGCCCAGGGAGCACAGTGAAGTCATTGCCAAAGCAAAGCAGCCTCCAGCACCTCCTAGAACACTTACTTACTTACCCCTTTAAATCTCTTCCACCTGATTAAGAGGACATTAGGGAGTCTCCTTTGCCCCCTGAACAGCCATGGAACTCTCTGTAATGCCTTATGGAGTGCACTGTTGTAGACTTTATTTCTGTTACACTGCTCCCAGAGCGCTGTACTGGCTGCCTTGAATTCTAAGTTGCTTTTCTTATAGCTTTTTAAATTTTTATTTCTTTGATCCAAACTCGCATTAAAGATTCTGATTTTAGATTAAGGACTATGATCTAGTAGCTATATTTTGAGATGCCCAATTAAATTCAAATTTCAGATGAATAATATTTTATTATAAATATGTCCCAAATTTCATTGCATGGGACTTACTTCACTAATTTTTTTTTGTAGTTATCTGAAGTTCAAATTTAACTTGGACATCCTGTATTATCTGACAATATTTCAGCTGTACTCAAAATTCTTTGCTTTTGTCCACAGTGAAAGTTCTCAACCTACCTTTCTGGGGAAGGGCAGTTCTCAGGTACAGTGTTCATGAGTTAAAGTCTGGCCTTTTCCCTCAGATTGCTCACAGGGTCTTTGTTTCTTTTAAGCAGGCTTCAGCCTAAGCACATCATGGAAGCGAATCCCAAATATCTGCTCCCTGCTGCTTTTTCAGATATCTGCACCTGTGTTTTAACTCAATGAAACTAATGCTCTTAGTCTGGAATTATTGCTAAATAAGTAAATGTAATTTCTAAATGGAGTGATATTTTATCTAAAAGTTATAACATCAGTCGGCTTAATTCATTACCTCAAAATCCTAACTTGGAGTTCTTATCTGATTCACATGTTAACATGTTATTTTAAAATTCTACTGTTGATTACGATAGAGGTCTAACATCATAATGAATACTGGATTTTCAAAACCTGTACATAGTAAATAACTCTAAATTAAGAAAGTAAAATATGGGTGAGTACAATTTTATAATATTTTTATATTTGTCAAATTAATAATTGAAAGGAGAATGCTTTATTCCATAAACATTTATATATTTGAATAATCTACTAATTCTCTTATCATGTATGATAAAGTATAAAGTATCATATGGTATGAAGTTTGAGGGTCAAGATTACAGTTTGAGCACATGTATCTGATTTTCCTCCATCTAAATGTCTTTATCAATAAAGATGAGGGATTCTTTACAAAGACGTAAGCCCATGGGAATGATGAAACCTGATGAAAGCAATAACAACAAAATATTGGAAAACAGAAAATCAAATGATAACTGATCAGTAGAACTCTGAAAGTTATAGTAGAGAAAACTGAGGATCAACCTGAACTATACCAGAGAATTCTCAAAAGTCCCTGGGATGGTTAATCATATGTGTCATTTAGATTGGGCCCAAGGATGCCCAGACAACTAGTAAAACATTATTTCTAGGTCTGTCAAAAGGAGATAAGCATTTGTATCAGCAGACTGAGTAAAGCAGATCCACCTTCTCCAGTGTGGGAAGGCTCACTCAATCTATTGAGGGCCAAGATAGAACTAAAAGGTGGAAGAAATACTAACTCACTCTCTTTTCAAGAGCTGTGCTATCCATTTTCTCTTGCCCTCAGACATCTGAGCTCCAGTTTCTTTGTCTTCCAATTCTGGATTTTACACCAGTGGAACCCCACCAAAATTCTACCATTTTTAAGTCTTGATGAGATTTTTAAATCACATCTTACCTGTTCAAAAATGTCTGCAGTCCACTTAACTGGACTTAAACTGAATTATACCATCTGCTTCCCTGGGTCTCCAGCTTGCTGATGACTGATCATGGACCTCCATATGCTCAGTTACTGTTATCTTATTATCCAGTTCCCAAGATAAATATCTTCTTATATATCTATGTGAATCCTATTGATTGTGTTTCTCTGAAGAGTTCTAATGCAGTCTCTGAAACTGTCAGTTCCAAAAATAGAAAGATGATGAAGGGAGACTATTATGTAAGAAAGAGAGTGGGTTAAAGAACAGATAGACTCTAAGAATCCCATCCCCATGCCAAGTCACTAAGAAACTGTCTGTCCTCTGTGTTAGTCTAAGTTTCCATGTTGATTCTGTGGAAACAGTAAAGACGAGGATAGGGAGATGTCTGCACTTGAGGTCTTAGGACTGGGTGCCCTGACCAAAAATAAAAGAAACTGACATCTTGTACATTGAATATGAATGCTGAGAACCCCCAAACTCACTCTTTTGCTTCAGTCAGTTCCCAGAATTCTACCAGCCTTTCATTTATGTAAGAGATTGAAAAGCAGCACAAGGAAGAGATCTGAAGCTTGAACATTGGTTTCCCAAAAGCAACACACACTGACTAAGAGATCTAAACCTCCAACATCAGGTTTCCCAAAAGCAAAACACACTGACCACACTGTAGTCAACTTTCAAGGCAATAAGCCCATGTGCTCAGGTTTTCTAGTCATCTTTTAAATCTCCTACTTTTGATAATAAACAAATTAAGGATGATCAGAAATTTCTGGAAAGCCTCTATATGAAAGAGAAGTAGACACATGTAATGAAAAAAAAATTAAAAATGAACAATTTGGAAGGAAAAAATTAATTTGGGGAAAATACTCCATAGTTAACTAGAGAAATATGAATCCAATCCATAATGACGTAAGCAGATTAGGAGTTCCCAGTGACTGGGAATAAGGAAGGAATTAACCAGAACAAAGCATGGGAGAATTTTTGAAAGACACTGGAAATAGACTGTATTTTCATTATGGTGTTGGTTATAAAAAAGTATCCATTTGTGCAAACTTGTTTAGTGGTATATTTAAAATAGGTGATGTGTTATACATCAATAAAGATGATTTTTAAAAACTTTCTTATTGTTATATTCATGAAAAGGTAAGTTATGTATCCATGAAACAAGAATAAGGTGCCTTATAAAAGTAGAGAAATCCAGAAATTTTAAAAAATGCTTTAAACCAAAAAGTCAAAAAGGAAAGCAAGAAGTTGGTGGGATCAAGAGAGTGAGAACTAATGAAATAGAAGTTGGGAAAGGAAAAGGTAGATAATTAAAGGTCCTTTCTATATCCAAGTAATAAGAAACCTAGAAAGAGAGGATGTAGAAAACATAAAAGAAATCTTAGAGCTGAAAGTCATGATATGACAGTTTGAAAGGGTCTATCAATTGCCCCCAAAAATAAAATTCAAAAAATCTGAATAAAACTTGACCAACATCAAGGACCATCATTGTAAGTTTTCAGAATGCTGAGATGAAAGAAAAAAAGGTTCTACAAGTTTCTAAACAGAGAGAGAGAGAAAAAAATTGTAAAGATACAAAATATCTGGGCTAAAAATAATTTAGGATTTCTCTGCAACACAAGAAAACATGAAAACAATGGGACAGTATCTTCAAATTTTCTAGGACTCTATTTCCAATCTAGATTCTATACCAAGTCAACAATCAACATGAAAGTGGACTGCAGACATTTTCTAACAGGTAAGATGTGATTTAAAAATCTCATCAAGATTGCTCAAAGAAATTTTTGGAGGATTTATGCACCTTTTAATAAGAAAAAATTAAATAAAAGGTATACAAGAGATACAGAAAACAGTCTAAATACAGGACTTTGTGGGAAAGTAACTCCCAGAAGAATGGAGGACAGGGATCCCAAGATGCTAGGGATTTATCATATAGTAGGGCGGACAGGGTCTATATGAGATCAATGGGAACACACTGATCAATGGGATCAATGAGTCATCTCTGTACTCTCTTCTTAACCTGAGAACAGAATGACTAGTCAGCCTGGGGGAGATTCTCATCTATACCAGGCTTCCTCTGAATTCCTTTAGAAGGTTTTGCTCCTCCCTACTTGTCTTGCTCCCTTAATTGCTGCAGAGTCACAACACTGCAAAGAAGTTTGGTGAGCAGCTTGCTCTCCCTGACAAGATTCCTGCCTGATACGCGCACCTGACTCATACATATTTCAGCTCTACTCTGTCCCCACTGTGCTGAACCTCGTGTTTCCTAGGGCTCACCTGTGATTTACTCACTGACTTCCCCAGAAGAAACTTTGTCAACTGTCAGAAGAATGGAAACTAGCACCAGTCAGGAGAGTTTCCTTTATTTCTGGAAACTTCCTTCTCACAGTGGTAACATTAACTTTTCCTTATGTATCTAGGTTTGAACTAGCTACTCACTATTTCAAAACTAAATAGTTAACTGCAAAGGAATACATGTATAAAAGGAAGAAGTATAAAGGAAAAATAGGAAAATGATTGGTACAAAAGTCAGGATGACACTACCTATGAAGGGGATGGAGTGGAATGGTATCAAGAAAGAGTATTCAGAAGGCATCTAAGTTATCAGTGATACTCTCTTAACCTGGATGGGTGATGCACAAGTAGTTTATTTAAATTGTACATTAATACTGTCTTATGTATGATAAATTTTGCACTTTATCATGTGTTCTTTATATGCTTTGAGAATGGCATAAAATGTTTTCATTTATGGTTCTCATCTTTCCTTACACCTTATGTGAACTTCTGTACATATTTAAGACTTCATTCACAGGATTTCTATGAATCAGATTCCAGACATTTTATCCTCAAATGCATTGACTTGCAACATTTCAAAGTTTCTAGAGCTTTAGAACTGCTTAAAAATGACAAATATTCAAGAAGATCTTTATTTCTTTTCAGAGACTGTCAGGTATTTGTGATTATAGACAAATTTTTTAGCAATTTTATTTTAATTGATTGAATACATTGATTTAATACATTTCAGAAGATAAAGTCTCCATCCGTAACACCCAGTCATGTTTTCTTCCAGAAAATATTAACTGGTTGGTTAGACTTGGAAATATTTTTAAAATGTCAATATTCCCACTACCTTAGGCAGTAGGAACTGAAAGAAAAGAAACTTTGAGACGAGGGTAGAACATCAACTAAAATGGTAACAAATAAAATAGGGAGACACATGAGACATTATTAAATGATTAAGGCAGATATCAAAGGGCTAATGTAGCCTATAGAATTGTGAGAAAATGGAGTTCCACATCCCTGGTGAGGAAATCAGGATTTATTCATCTGGTTGTTGAATTCAATGAAGTCTCATACTTGTTAAATCTAGAAAATATTTCTCATATGATTACAAAAATATTCCAAGGCTGAGAATTATAAATATTTTGCAAATTTCTCTTTTGAATTAAAATGCTATTCCAAGGTTGGGAATTATAAATATTTTGCAAATTTCTCTTTTGAATTAAAATGCTATACCACACTACTCAAAGAAAAAGCCCTTTATGAGAGAAAGCATATAATAGCATGCTTTCTCTACACTCTTGTCTGAGCAATGGAGGACTAAGGACAATATAATATGGGAACAATTTATTTTAATGTAGGTGTTCATTGTGAACTTCTTGCTTTAAAAGATATTGTTAAAAAGATATTAAGTAAATGAAATTATTTGAAAGCTCATCTCAAGTCCTTCATAGAATTTCTATAATTACATCTCATTAGGAAGGTGAGAAGTATTTAATCTAAATGATAATGTTAAAATTTAATATGCCTTCGATTTCTAGCAGAACATAAGCTCTTAATGCTAAGTTGTACTTAACAGGGCCAACACCTTAAGCACCAAAGTTAACTAGGACCAAAGACTTACTTTGAAAAGAGAATAAAAACAAAAATAAAACAACAGAGTTCATTTTCTTGCCAAAATACATGTTAGCATTGAGTGACTAAAATGAGCTGCTGCTAATATTCAAGCAGGGGAGGAGCACCGTGTGCTTCTCTAGACAACTTAGTTTCATGCTTCTTTTTGTGAACCCGTCCCAATTTTAACTTGCCATTGTGTCAAAAATTCTAGATTCAAGGAAAGGACTCTCTCAACAGGTGCATGCCTGTGGCCTACAATTTCCTCACAACATGGTTAAGGTCATTTTATGGACTCAAATGGCCAGCTTCTGGTGGGCTTCCAGTTGAATATATTTGAATATGAAGGGAAATAGATTTGTTGTAATACTTATTCCATACTCTTTCATTGAGTTTTTCTTTCTTTTCCATGGTGCCATGCCCACTGTGTTTGTTTTAGAAACTTAGTATGTTTGATTGCTAGTCTTAATACTGAGAATTCTATTGTCAGAAGTGTCCTACCTATAGAAATATTTATTTCAGGCATCCAAGAGTATGCAAAAATTAACACTGTGAACACTGATGTATTTCTTATATGGCTTCAATAAAAAGCAGAATCAACAGAGTGTGTTTCTGCCTGTCTGGATTACCTCTCTTTTTTCTTTTCCCTACAGACAACTACTCAGCAGAATTGCTTTATGTCATATCCATGCATTTATTTATATTTTACTTGTATGCATGTACTCATGAATGATATAATTTAGTTTCACAAGATTTTAAAGTTCATATAAATAGTGTACATACTTTTTTGCAACTTGCTTTTTTATAAAACATGTTTTTGAGATTCATGAATGTTGACATATGTAGCTACATTTCATTTATTTTCAATGTTGTACGAATATTCCATAATGTTCCCATTTTCCTATTGATGGTCATTTTGTTCATTTCCAGCATGTTTTCTAGTACAAACAATGCCATAGGAAGATTCTTGTAAATGTTTCCTCATGCACATATAAGAGAGTAGAGCATACATCTAAAACTGGTCACAGGTATTTGCATCATTCTTCTTATTAAAAATTGAAAAATATTCTTTGCAGTAGTTGTAGCAATGTATGTTTTCTACCTTGTGGATTAAAAGTTTCTTCTCAACTTCCTTGACAATATTTTCACTGCAAATAAGTAAATTTCACCAATCTGAAGGGTAAGAAGTAGTATCTTTTTTGTGCATGTGTGGGCTGTATTGTGTGAGGATTCTCAAATGATGGTAATTACGGAATATTTGTAATTCACCAAACAGTTTTTCTGACTGTGAGTTACCAACATTTCTTTGGCACAGTTAAAGATCTGACCCTAGTGGAAACAAACAACATGTAATTACACGTCTATCATCTTTGCAACTTGGTCTTCATCCTCAAGTCCCTAACCTTAACCCTGGGAAAAGTGTTAGGAAATGGGTCATACCATCTCCTCAGTATCCTCCAGATAATGTTAGATCATAAGACAGTGTGTCAGGGGTGCTGGGCACATCTTTCTTGCTTCTTTTCCACCTGTACTGGGCAAATCATCTGCTCATTCCTAGTAAGGATAAAAGAATGCAGACATATGCTAGAGTATTAAATCAGATCTTGTCTTTGAGACACTGACAGACTAGATATAAATAGGATTTTTGACAATTGCTGCAACTATGGCAACTTTAAATATGAGTTCAGCTTTATTTTAAATCAGATTAAACATCTAGAAGTATCATCTAGTTAGTCTGAGCATACATTCATAAGTATTTTAGAATAACATATAACATATTGCTGGTGTTCCCAACCTAACAGGGGAGAGAAACATACAAACACATAATGAAAATGCTGCAAATCTTTAGGAAGGATATAAATAATGTGTTTTTTAAAAATCCTGAGACAAAGAAATGAAGAAGCAAAATATTGACTGATTCATAAAAAGATTTTAGCCCTTGCTCAAATGGAAGATGAACAAAAATAAAAGTTAATTTTGCTAATATATTGTATCCAACTAGATCTTCAAGTTTAAATCTCAATCCTACCAGTCACGAGATGTGTGACCCTAGACAAATCAAGTATACTCCTAAGCCTCAGTTTCCTAACCAATAAAATAAGAAAAAAAGTTTAAAAAGTGTATATAACTCATAAGGTTATTGTTATGAATGAATATATTAATATATGTAAAATTCTTAAGAAATTCACTTGTACTCAATAATCAATAAATATTAGTTATAATAGGGTCACTTAGAGACATTATATGCAACTGAGTGAAGTTTTTCTTTATACCTAGCATGGTGACTTAACTGCATTTCCTAATGTCATTTGAATAATTTAGGCACAAATTATCACATGCTAAATCCTGGATTTCAGTTACTTTCAGACTCCATGGTTTTCTGTATCTATTTAAGATTTTGACTTCAGCTGCATATTGAATCATCTCAAATCACATTAAACTTCTAATTTTGTGCCTTTTATAGGACGTTGGAACATTTGTCCACTATGCATCATAGATGCTTTAATCTCTGCCCCACTTTCTGAGTCTTTTTTATCTCACTCTGCCTCTGGGAATGGCATTTTCTCTCTTTCCTTTTAGATATCATTGTAGAAGCTTTGTGTCTAACTGTTCTAAAAACTTAATACGTTCACACTGGCTTCTTTGGTTTTGAATGCCATTATTGGGGTGGGGGATGGAGGAGATAAATATAGAATCTCTGTTTCTTTTTCCTGTGGAAGTCTTGAGAGCCTCAACCTGGTGGCGGTTGCAGGTGGTAGGCTTTTTGCAAAACATTCTTTGTGTTTTTATCAAATCCAGTCCAGGCTGATGTGAGTAAAATAGCCACTGGCAGAGCTTCCATGCCAGTTTTCTATGATCCTCCTTGCCCTGGCCCCTTCCTCAACAGATATATCATCATCCCACCTGAGTGGGATGTTAGGTCAGAGAAAAGAGAGGAAGAATAGTCTAAATTGTGAAAAAAGGAAAGGAAAGACAGGGAAGGACACATGAAGGGGAAAAGAGGAGTGAGTTGGGCAAGAAGTCAATATTTATTTAGGATTCACTATGTGCCTGGCACAGTACTAGGTACATTTCATATATGATTCCATTTCTTCCTCATGGACTACGCAGGTGGTTATATTATCACCATTTAATAGATGATGAAATCAAGAAGCAGAAATGTCAAGTAAACAGTTCAAGCTCATGCAGTTCATAAGTGCTGGAACTGGGAAGGGAACCCAGGTATTCCAATCCAAACACAATCTTCCAATCCATGTTCTGCACAGAGGAAGAGTCCGTGTGTGTGTGTGTGTGTGTGTGTGTGTGTGTGTGTTTGTATGTGTTGGGGAGGCACTGAGTGGTGGGATGGGGACTCCCTTAGCAAGTACTTAGTGAGCTTTCTTTGGAAAGTAAATGGGTATTTTGGATGTGGAGAAAGTAGCTCACACACAGGTGTTTTGTGATATTGTTACCCAGTCATTGAAGGAACATCTCAAAAAATTTTTGTATCCCAAAGTATTTGATTTTACATAATATATAACTGATAATAGATATTTATGTTGACTTCAGATTTAACTGCAAAGAGAAACTCACATTCATTAATTTTTCTGTCAGCCTTTGAAATAATTCAGTGAGTGCCCATTTTGTGCCTAGGATGTGCATAAAAGTATGATTGGTTACAATATGCAAACATGACAGAACCCATTTTGTTAGTTCTGAACTCTATCATTCTGGGAATAAAGTTAACTATGCAATCTGGAAAGTGCAGCATTGAAGAAATGAAATTTGACTGGGGTACTGACAGAATGGCAGGCTACAGGTAGGCAGAGGGGAGACAAGAAAGTCACTTCAGGCAAACAGAGGGGGAAAAAACAAAGTCTAAAGTCAAGGTTAGTGGAACATGCTTTCAAGAGGTTGGTTAGAAATTGCTTACAAAGGATAGCTATGTCTTATAATTTATATTAAAAAATGAACCAACCCCAGATATATTAGTACCCACTATAATTCTCTGAATGTGACTTGGAGATGGTGAATCTAGGAGATGCAATTTTTTATTTGCTGCATATGAAAAAAGTACTACTCTGAAGCAAAGGTTAGTTAGTCATGGGTCAGGCTGTGAACTTGCAAGCAAGATTGACCAGTAGGTTGTCAGTCATATGCCAGCATTTGTCTATGGGAGGACAGTGGTTGGGTGTTTCTCTTGCTACTGCCTAATGACATTAAATGAAGAGTCCAAGTACTCACTTCCTGAATACTCCACTTCCAAGTCTCCCTTCCACTCCACTTCACTTTCTTATAACCCCAAACTAATCCTAAAAAGAGCAAAGGCAATCTTTGCCTTTAGCTGAAAGGCATTCTTATAGTAGTCATTAATATTCCTTTGGGAGGAAAGCATAATTATACTACAATGGGACTCAATTCTATTTTTAAGAAGTTCTTATGGAGATTACTTTCCCTATTAAGCACAGAATTCAGCCCCTGATCAGAACTAAGGGTGAACATGCACTTGAGTCACCTGGATAACTTATTTATTCCTGAGAGCCACACCTGAAATTCTGATTCAGAAGTTTTAGAGTGGGGTCCAGAAACCTTCTTTTTGAAAAGCAACCTTAACTAACTTTATGCTGGGGATTTTCAACACACTCTTTCAAAAATGCTGTGCTAGTTTTTTTATTTTTTAAGTTAAATCCCTGAATCATGTTAGAGCAAGAGTTTGTGAAGTGTTCAACTCTACTAACTTAGTTATCTGATAGTTATTCTCACAAATTAATATTCTTTCTTAACTTAAAAATGCTTATATGCTTATATGAAAAATATCTCTGTAGTGGCTTCAAAACAGTAGTTGAATACTCTGGGCATTCTGATATTCAATGTTTATTATTTTTGCATTCATAAATTATCATTTCTATTGTTTAACACGAAGAAAAAAATCTATCTTTTCACATGAACTTGTATTTCCCTATCAGAGCAAAGTACAGAAAGGAAATGACACCTTGATTTTTCTTTTGTTTTGCCTACCCAGAAACTCAATTATTTAGTTAGTGCAATCTCATCCAAGATTTCTGTTTTAATAATTTTATTTTTACATTTTTCAAACAATGAGTTCTCATGTTTTCTTTCTTGAAACAGGTTGGACATAAATACACATAATAATCTTAAAAAAAATGAAGGAAGGATGAGACCATCCCTCCCATACACAAAAGCCAGTATGCAAGGACAGTTATGAAGATGTTTTCCTAGGTTGTCTCCTGGCAGGAGCAGGTCAGTATGTAGCTGGGATACATCCCTGTGAAAAGCTTCAAGTTGGTGTGGTTAGAGGAAAGCATTGCAAGAAGTGAGCTCAGTTTGACTTTGCCACTGACCTGTCTCTAAGCCCCTTACCACTTCTCTGAGCTACCTCTTCTCATTCTGCATGATGGGAGAATGATACTCCATAACCCAGTTTTGAGGTTTATAAGTCCCATATGTGAAAAAGTGCTGAAAACTGTTAAGTGCTGGACAACTGAAGTTTAAAGTTATCATGACTAAAAGGGCTCAAGAGAACCATATCTGGATTGGCACTGAAGGCAACCCTAGCAATTATAGAATTGCTAGCATCTTTAGTTTATTTGCTGTGTGCAAATTGCTGAAGCCTGAATATCAAAAACAGCAGGATTTGATTATGTTACAGAGTTTTAAAATTTTACTTGCTACAAGATACTGTTCATTGATCATTATATCTTATATTAATTGATTTGTGAAACATTTTGATTATTAATCTGAGTTGTTTTCAGTCTGAGAGTTAATGTCATGTTCATACCTACATTGTTTACACCCGGGATGACACAAAGATAAAGTGTCATACAAGCACCAATGTGAGTTGTCAGGCAGAAATGTAAGAACAAACATTTGTCAGTCACTCGGAAGCTGGTTTCCTAGTTATTGAATTAATTACCATATATCATTGGGTTAAACATGTAAATGGATTTGAATCACATTCTTTAGTATTCTCATCTCTTAATGGAAGTAGGAAAATAAAAAAAAAGATTATTAAAAAATAATAAAATATCCTTTGGGTGTGGGTTTTTGTTTTGTTGTTCTATGTGAGTATAATGATGAACTCACATACAGTAATCCTTAAATGACCTCCATTTCATTCTGAAGAATCCATAGCTACTTCTGAGTTCAGATATAACATTGTTTAACTAACTGACCAATTGCTGAAATTTTTAAATAAAATAAAACTGTTTCAATAAGAAATCGCTGTCTATTAGTCCTCTAAAACAAAGACTAATACAACCTTTTCCTGAACCTAGAAGCACATTGTGAAAGTTTGCAATATAGAGATATTTTATTATGCATAATATTATATAACATTTATATCATGCTTTATAATGAATCGTAAATCAAGTACTAAAGAAGGATATATGCTATTCCAAGATCCAATTAATCTTTAGTCTGCTGATTATAGTCTGATTTATTAAGAATAGATTCCCACTGCATTAAATAAATGCATTGTTAAAGAATGCCTCCCCAGATAGATCAAAAATCATTCATTAAATTTCATGCATATCTATCTAAATGGAGGCTAATGTACTTGGAGTCAGTGTTGGATTTCCTAACCCTTTCTCAGACTTTTGTGGGTGATATGTCTCTTTGTGTCTCATCTGAATGTACTTCAGTTTTCCTTACTATTTCTCAGTGCAGCTTGGATGCTGTCATTGTTGCTTTTTCCTGAGACATTGACCTAGCAGCATCCTATAACAAATTTACAGTTCAGGATGATTGGTCAGAGAACAGGAAAAAAGATCAGTGTTTTTTTTTTTTGTGGCCCTGCTGATTCAGAAGTGCCATGAGGTATATACTATAATTTAGGGCCTTTATTTATTTCTCTATTTACAATATATATGCATTATATATTTAGCATATGTTTCCAATTTCAGAGATGTCTACATTTTTAGAGCATCTTACTTTTTTCCTTGCTGATGTACTTTGGTAATTCTCAAATTAGTACATGAAGAATACAGAATCATACTGCAGAATTGCAAGTTTGGATCCTTTTCTGAGCTTTTTTCCTATTCCCTTCCATCCCAAGTCAGAAACATGGAAAACTGAATCTGCTTTGGAGTTTTCAGAATTTTTAATTTGGAGTTTTCCTGACTATGCCGTCTTTGACCCTATATTCTTGTATTTGACAGATATTACTCTGCTGTCAGTCCAGGTTCCCCTCAGAAATCACCAAATAAGGTAAAGGTTTTTGTAGACAGGTAACTTATTTTGGGAGTGATTGCAGGGAACTGAAATGGAGTGCAGGTGAGTAGGAATAATTCAGAGATACGTTTATGAGTTGGTCTTGCTGTGGACTTGATCCTGCTGGAACTCTGTAGAGAGCTGGGCAGTGTGTCTCAGTATTATCCACCCCCAAAATGAGGCTGCGGTGCACATATGTGGGCACATTTGGCTAAACATCATGAGGAGACCTTTAGTCACAAAATACCCATGAATTCTGTGAAGGAAACTGATGATCCCCAGAATACATTCTTAAAGCAACATCCCCAATTTCCTACATGTGAAATGAAAATGCAGACCTTTCCTCATCCTTTAACTATAAATATACAAGATGATACTTTATTTCTATTGCTACTGATGTGACTGTTACTAGAAATAACTGAATTCTGAAACAGTTGCAGTGGTGCACACCTGTGAATCCAGCAACTCAGGAGACTGAAGCAGGAGGATCACAGCTTAGGCAATTTAGTGAGACCCTGTCTCGAAATAAAAATACGAAAAGGCTGGCTGTGTGGGTGTGAAGCTCAGTGTAGAGTGCCCCAGTAGCAACAACAACAGTAACAAAAAGAATTAAAAAGAAATAAAAATAGAATTAACTGAATTCTGTAATCTAGTTCTATCCCCTTTTATTTTTTCAGTAAGAATATGGGCTCAGAAAGGTCAGTTGAACTTCAAAATCACAGCAATTCAAAGAAAGAGTCTATTTTCAGTCTAAGAGATTTCATGACTCGTTTAAACACATCCACACTTGCCTCAAAAATGCAAAATACATGTGGAGTCAGGTTCTATTTTAGTCATGTTAAATTCCTAAATTCCAGGATCTTTAGAGATTATGTAGTCAGCATCTATAAAACAAGTGACAGTGTTTGCAAGAAGTCTTATTTTGGTAAGTATCACTATTCACCAGTATCTATTATTGTAAACTTCCAGTTATATGCAATATTCTAATTTTTGCCAGGCCAGGAAACTAATTGTAATCAATAAAATGTGACTGGAAGTGATATCTATAACTTCTGGATCAAAGAATTTGCCTGTGCTTTTGGGTCAAGGCACTTGCCTTCCTCATTTCTTAACATGTTGTTGGAGATTATGTGTTTGAAATCATAGCTTCTATAGACAGTAAAACCTCACTCAGCTGGACTTCTGTAAACATCAACAAGGGCTCTCTTCCAACTTAAACTTGTAGTATGAACAAAATACCAACCCTTGTTGTTTAAAATTAATGGGAATTGCTTATTATTGTACCAAAACCTAGCCTATCCTAACTAGTACATTTTGGGCAATACACTTCTTGAATTACCCAACTCTTGCGTTGATTGCTGATTCCATTCCTATAAAATATGGCGTTTCATTTACTGTGGTGATAGATAAATCTCTATTAAATTTCTTAGCAACTGACTCTGACTTTAACAATGATTTGCCTCCTATGGCAGCTATGAGAATACATCCCATAGATCTCAATCTGCAGGGAATATAATCAACCAAGAGACCCAGCTTCTGTGCTCTAAAATCCATTATGATGTTTGTTCGGAACTCATGGGCTACCCCTAACCTAGTACCAACTATGGTAGAGGTAATAGGGAAAGCACGTTCTTGAAACATCTGGGATTCCTCTCACAGCCAACTTTGGCTCAAGGACATCCTGAGGACCTTGCCACATTTTCCTTGGATTTTGTGTTAGTCTCAGACCCTTGCACAGCTCCTCTCCTGCCTCTCTCTTTCTCCTTAGAGATCAGATTCACATTGCAGTCTGATAACCTTTCTCAGCTTGCTCAAATTCCTTCCTGTTTTCTCTTACACAGGCATTTTCCCTACTAAAGTAAATGCACATTTAACTCAAATACATCATTTGCTTCTTGTAGAATTTAGACTAAAAACTCTGCATGTCCTAACTAAGATATATCAATTCTTTCTGGATGCTTGGAGAGCTGACCTGGAGTTTCTCAAGGTGTAGACCAATTGTATCAGCACCAGCTATGATGATTGTTTAAATATGTCCCAGACCTGCTCACTGAATTTTCACAAATGGGATCTATGAACACAGATGTATAAATCAGCTCTCCAGGTAATTATTATTGCATATTTCAAAGTGTTACTAATTAACTTCACATGGAACTAAAATCCAATGAAATAAAGAAAGCAATAAAAGTATTCAACCAATTAAAGTAAGAATTTGGTCTAAAATACAGGTCTTCAGATTCCAATGTGCACATTAACTACTTAGTGTACCATATTATACAATCCATGTTCTAAAACTGGAGACATCTTCATCCACATAGCTTTAGTTGAGTTGAAGGAGTCCAAATTTATAGGAAAGATGTTTGGCCCCTTTGGTACACATGGAAACTATCATTGTCCTGGAAAATCTAACAAAGACCTTTGACCATTTTCAAATATGTGGTCAAGAGGCTGGTCAGCTTTTGACCAATAAAATAGAGAGAGATGGGTACTTTTCCTTTAACCATAAAGATAAACATTCCTAGTTGATGATGTGGTTTAAAGAAGAACTTGAAAATTATATCTATGGGAGTATTTAGGGCAGATCTTTAAATAATTTGTTGATTTGATTGTTATTTTAAACATTTTCATTTCAAATAATGAAGTCATGAAAAAGTTGGTCCAGTTAAGGATCAGTTTAAAACTGATCTAGATTTCGAACACACTGCTAATCAATCCAGTAAATACAAATTGACAATTTGGTTTAAATTAGTTTCACTTATAGGACATGTAGAAAATAGGATGTAAATTGAAAGGAATTTTGACAATATAAGAAATAAAATAAAAGACAGAAAACAAACAAAAATGAACAAAGCTACAGTTTATCAGAAATACATACAAATGAAGGACAAGGACCAAATCAGAGTTTGGATGGACACTTACACGACAAAACTTACATGGAAGTCAAAACCACTGACAAAATGAAAGCAAATATGTATAATAAATAAACACAAAAGTGAAGCATGACTCATAAACCACAATTGAGACAGAAGTTAACATTTTGGAGTCAAAGTTATATGAGCTTATTTGCTCAACTGACTTTCAGATTTGAAAGTGTTTTTGAAAAAAAGATTTGAAGCGAATGCAAAAATACTCATTGTTTCTGAAGGGGTAGGGAAGTATGATCCACAAAGAAAATATAAATGTGCTGGTCTTGTTTTTCCTAAAAAGTCAAATGCAAATATGTTTCTGTCATGAAAAAAAAAAAAACAAAAAACCTCCAATTGTTGGCATAGAAACACTTAAAGATAAAAGGACTTAAATTATAAAAAGTAATTTAGTAAAGGAGAGCAGACAATGTAATACTGGACAAGACTATAAGCTCCATCACAATAGAAATCACATCTGTTGCATTCATCATTGAATATTCAACTCATGGAACAGGTCCCGGCACATAGCAAGCACTCAAATATGAAGAAGGGAGCAAACAAATCACTTTTTATCTTTGAAAAAGAAAGTTTAGGTGTCAACCATGGCAAGAAGAGGTTAAAATAAAAGATAATTCAAGCTCTATACATGATTCTGTAGTAAGAAATTTGGACTTTACATCTAGGAATGATAGGTAGTTCAGTGTTATTAGTGTAACTGTACTGGGTACCATTCTCAATTAAGATAAGAGGAAGCAGAGAGAGAGAGAGAGGTGGGAAGATAATGTAGAAAATTTTATTCACTCGAAGGACATTCTTGGATTTAGAAAATGTTAATTATTGCAGAAAGTTATTTGCAATAACAACAGCTGGAGTACAAAGAATAGTCTGTCATTTTTACCACTCATTTTTAAATGATTCTTTATTAATAATCTGCTTGTACCATGCAATTTCATCAAGCAGATTATCTGATAATAAAGGTAGAAAAGATGGATCCAAGCCACAGCTAAAGTTGATTTTAATTTTTTACAAAACCATGTTTTAAATGTTAACCACAATCCCTAATATGGACATTTCTTTTCATGCATAATATTTATATACACACTCACCATGACCCTCCTTTCCCCTCCAACTAACACAGTTCCCTGATGCTTACAGCACATTTATAAATATCTGTGTTTTCTGAATTGAAAAGTAAAATATATATATATATATACATATATATATAATCAAACTCTTTTCTTTTAAATATATCAACTTATAAAAATCAGATATTGAGAGAAAGTGTTATTGGACTTATAGCCAATCTCTATTTACCTGACATTATAAGGACAATGAATAGCTTAGGCCTAGGAATGGAGAATAAAGTCAAACCCAGGGAGGGGAGATCTCTGATCCAGAAAATTGACACTACGTAGCTCTGGGATAGTGACCACCTGTCTCTACATAATGTTTTCAGAGCAGCCCACCCTTCACAACCTTTGAACTCACCTTTCCCAGGGTGCTTAGTGCTTGGGACTCTATTCCTCACACTAATATGGAGTATTGTAAATTTCTGAGAAGCATTGATTGAGTTCAGAGTAAGAATCCTGTCTTTCAAACTTTATTATGATTACTCCTTGAAATCAATAAGGGACAATTTGCTAAACTAAGTTTATTGTTTACATATCACTGGTATTTTTTACATGAAAAAATTGACAGGAGGAAGGTATTTAACCCAACAAACACTACAATTATAGTAACTGTATCATTTATACTATGTATAAAATTATATTTAAAGTAAACTTTCTTTTCCAAAATGAAACAATTAGGAAAAAATCCATATGTTAAGTGTTGAAAATAAATTAATATTTGGCTGATTTGATTTCCAATATTTTCCCTGTCTTTCTTTGACTCAAGGTCAAAATTTTATCTCCTCCTAAGTAAGAAGCACTCTTTCTGGCAATATCTAGTAGTTCCTAAGTTTTTCCTATATGGCTATAATTTCTTGTGCTGAAATAGTAAAAACAATCTTGAAATCAAGACTCTTCTCTGTCCTTTCTAAAAAATACTCAAACTTAATTTATCCCCCTTTTGCTCAATTTTTCCTTGATAATACCCGCTTATGACATCTAGACTTAAACTTTTAAAAATTGTTCTTCAATATAAATACTTTCCCTGCAGTGGGCAACCACAGACCTTTTATTTTAAAGATAATCATTTCTAATTTCTTGACATCTCCATTTTATTTATTTTTGAAGTATTATATTTTCAATTCCTTCTCAGCCATATTTCTATATTATACTAGTTATTTAGCAGATGCTGATAAAAATTACAATGACAGCTGAGTTTGAATGCTGGATAAAACAATACTGAGTGTACTGAAATAAGCCTTTTCTTTCTAAGCTGAAGTTCATGCTTAGAGCTTTTTCTCTGTGTCTGTGTGTGTGGTGTGTGTGTGTGTGTGTGTGTGCCATACAAGTATTAAATTCTATGTTAATTTCATCTAAGAGAGAATACAATTATTGTGGCTAATCCTAAATAAACAAGTCAATAATTAGTTGCTTCGTTGTATTTGTATTTCCTGTAAATACACTTTTTAGATGAATATTACTTCTATAGAAGTGTATGTTTCTATGAGTTATAAATAACCAGAGGAAATTAGGAGGTGTTCCTAAGTTGTAATATATTTCCCTTGTATAAATATAAAATAAAGGTTTTAAAAACCTTTCCATATAAATTTGAATGGTAAATACTGGAAATTGCTTTCCCTTTGGACAACATCTATTGGATATTTGAGATGGACATTAATTTTCTTTCTTTTTCTTATTTTAAAGAATAGAAAAATTAGTTTTTAAAATAGAAAAAAGTTTTTATATGTATTATGCATTTTATTTGCTTAGAAGTTGTTTTCACATCTACAATAACTATTAGAAATATAACAATGATGTTGCTGTGTTTATTCCCTCATGGTAAAACATGAGTTTGTTTAGAAAGAAATTTTAACTAAGCAAAATAAAATATTTAATTTTTTAAAATAATTCTTAGGATAAAACACAAAAGTTCTAACAATATTCTTTTTTCTTTTCTTCATTTATTATGCCATTAATTTGAAAATCTATTATTTGGAGAAGTAGTTTTCAGAAGACAAATATACCCACAGGTATAAGGAATTTGACATGTTTGTTCAAATATTTAAAATGATTTGACATTTAATTAAGACTTGTTTTTTTTTCAATTACAGCAAATTGCAAAATTATGTGATTTTTAAATTTTAGCTTATTATCAGAAACTTTATAACTTAATGTTCTTATAATAATTTTCATTAAAAACTAGGATCAAAATAAGTGGTATTAGCTATTTCATTCTGATATGAAATAAACAACTTTATTTTAAAAGACTTAAACAAGGACATAATTAATAGAAGCATTTTATTACATTAGTACTGATAAGTCAATTAACAGTCTTCATGGTAAATATTTGTGTACTTTGAAATAAACTGTCATTTTTAAATTCACAGTGTTGAATTAACACACCTATACATTATTTTAATATATATGCACCCTATAATTCATAAAATTTAAAAGGGTTTTTAACTTTTTTATGTCTACATTTCATTTGAGAATGGATTATTCTATCCAAAAAACCTTTCTTTAAAATATAAATAACACATCTTATGGGTTTGTACATGTTGTTACTATATCTGTGTATCTGTTTATTTCCACTCAGTGTGGGTTTTTTCCTGAAGAATTCTTTGCACACAGGACATGTATGTGAATTCATTAGGAAAGTTTCAAGGGCAAAAGTTGTGTTTATATTATTGTGAAATAAAAATTTCAACTTCTTCCTTAACCATAATTCACTTTCTTATTCTAGAATTTAAAGTCAGAAAAATCTGTTAGTCATTAAAACAAAGCAACAAAACAATTCTGTACATCAGGTTTTAATTTTTAAAAGTTATCGTTTTTTTTTTAAAAGCAACTTGTGTTTGTTATCTTAAATTTTTTCCCTTTATTAGATCTTAGTTATATAGAAAAACTAGGAAGCATCTTTTCCATTCAACTGGCTAACAAAGCTTTTCCACTACGATTTGCAATTTCACATTCCCATATAAAATTCAAGAAAGAGTGCAGAAATTTAAACTACACAAATGACAATGAAAACTTCAAAAAACCTACTTTTCATTACACTACAGAATAGAGGGTAATAGTCCAAGGATTTCTCAAAGTCAGAATCACGTAACCCTTTCAGAAGGATATGATGAGAGCTTTTAAATTTCACAGATTAAATGTTCCTAAGAGCTTAATGTTTCCTCTGCTTATTGAGACTTGGTACCATCTGGCTTTTGTAACTGATGTGCTGCCCCTTTTCGACAGCAGAGGGAGCTCTGACACTGTTGACACTAGATACCTCGGTGCATTGCGCTAACATCAGTTCCCAGGAAGGATACATACTATTTCCCTGGAGGGTTGTTGTAGAGTTATCTCAACGGGTCAAGCTGTTCCTAAATTACTCCGAGAAGCTTTAATTTCAGACCACTAGATGAAAGTTGTGATTGTTAAAGGACTCCCATGACACGCCACGCTGAATTTCTCCAATTGGGAAGACTGGGTTGTTTTATTCAAAAACTGCTGAGTATAGAATTTCGTAGCAGGAAAAAATTTAATGGGCATTAAACTGGATGGTTATTTTAAAAATAAATTGGAAAGTTTTAAAAATATAGAAATATTATGGATTAATAGCCACTCGGTTTAATTTTGGCAACCAAGTTATTAAATTGTGTGTTTGTTCCCTTAAGTGGCAACCCCTTTCACATCACATATTTCATTTCTATTTACAAAGTAATTTAAAAACTGATTAAACTTTCTGAAGCTTGAATTTAGGACTGTCCTAAACAGGTAGGATTAAGGCAAGGGGGATTAGATGTGTTTTTATTGTGCAATATAAATTAAGACAATGCAAGCAGCACTATTTTGCTTTGTGAAATGTGCAAATAGGCACGGGGATGTGGATGGAGGACATCAAGGAATATTGGAAAGAAATGGAAGCTTCTGTGATAACATGTGATGCTTTAAACCCACTTCAGTTTCCAATGAGTACTTTTAATTGACACAAGAGAAATATTCCCAAATTCTCCTCCTCTGTGTTTCAGGTAGCCTCTTTTTGCAATGTATTTCACTTACTCCTCTCCAAATTGCATAAAATTAAACATATACCTAAGTACTGAATGACTAGGGAACACCTAGCTAATCCAGTTCTAAAACTAGAGGACAAACAATATCTACCCTGAAGGGGAGTGCCAGGGACAGCTGGTTGAAGATATTATGCCTGGCAGTTTTTATTTACTGAATAATTTGATATATCTCCAGGTGTAAAGAAACGAAGGCAATGAAAACATTTTTTAGGCCATTGCCAATGTATCCCCATTTTTATATCTATATAAAAAAATCAATGTCGCTGCTTCTATTGTCCACTTTGAATCGTTTTATCTCAATAATTTTAACAGGGTTTTGGCTTGTGAAGGTAGAAACGAACACAAATGGACGTGTAGTAATTTCTTTCCCAGGTTGGCTACAAGTTGGTTGATTTCCTGTTTCTCTCTTTACCTTGTCACTTTTGATTCATTAATTGGGGAACTTAAATTTTTATTGTATATGTTTAATACTCTAAATATCTGAGGATGATGAAATATCCTGAGAAATTTAAAGATTTATTGACTATATTAATACCGGCCCATCCAACCTTTGACTCCTAAAACAAATATTCCTTGCATGGGATTTTGTAAACCACCCTATCTCTTTGCGTCCGAGGGAGCGGCAAGGAGGAGGTTGCTGTGGTTGCTTTTTCCGCAGTGCGGGTTTTAGGCCTCTTGGCCCTACAGTGCCTCCCGCCGGCAGGGATGAGCAGAGCAGATTCCTGAGCACCCGAGAACTCAGCTGGGCTGCGGCCCTCAGGACCCATCTAAAGGTTGCCCTGCTGCGATCCCTGCTGAGAGCCTGAACCTTGGTTGCAGGGTGCATTGGCTCTTTTTGGGTCTCATCTAGTCAGTCCCCGTCTCATCCCTTCCTGCTAAGTCACATCGTGATTCCTTTGGTGACCATATCCGCACTAAAGATCCACAACTGAGCACTTAGTATTTTCATATTTAAAGGAAGATGATTTCGGAAAGGTTTTAAAAAATTAAAGCCTTCATTCTCTTCAAACTCTTTCTTCCAGGTTTTTCCCTTTGCTTAGATTCGGGTTTCAGCTTAAATCAACTGAAATAATTCATATATATATATATATATATATATATATATATGGTCGGTAGGTGCGTGTCTATATTAAGACATTTAAGTCACAAACAAGTTAGAGTGTATTATTTCGGTAAAATATTGTGTCGCTGTATGTGGCCTTTCCCTCTGTAAAATTTTTATTTCGTTAATTACCTAATATCCGGTTATTCTTTTGGGTGAGGTGAGACGGTTCTATTGCTTTTCTGGTTTAATTACCCAAGGACCAAAGAACTCGGTCAGCACCACGGACAGCGCCAGGCGCAGAGGGCGCGGCCACTTGGAGCCTCCTGTTAGCTCCTTTCCTTTGTTCGCAGCCCCTGCAGGCCAAGGCAGAACAAAGACATCTATCAAGGCTCGTTTTCTCAGTTTGGTTTTTTCTTTGGCTCCAAGGCTGTGGTGTGGAACTTCTATCTTAACACAGTCCACCTCACTGGCTTCCAAATAAATTAATTTACTTTGTCCTTCTAAAGTTTCTGACCTGGCCCTTTTCCCTTATTCTACTACTCCTTTGACCGGTTTGGCCTTTGCGACTGTGCCCAAACCAGGAAATTACCTTGGCGCTTTAAAGTCAGGCAAGGCGGATTTGAGAAAGGGAGAAGTCAAGGGCGGATGGTGGCGGGGTCGGGGGGTGGGGAGGGGTTCCGATCTACACTCGAGGGTTGAGCCATTTGAGGTTTCTTACTCAAGGTATTTAGGGCGCCATGTAACGCTATACCTCTCTCTTCTATTTTATTTCCCCAGTTTGACCAAGGATTGCAGACAACCACACTCCAGTTTTGAAAGAACCAGTGCTTTCTATACGCTTCAACTCTATAATATTTGCACAAACGGGAACTACTGCTCTCCTGACAGCTGTCAATGAAACCCCTAAAATACCCACTGGGGATTTGCCTGCGGATTTCCTCAGCTCTTACTGAAAGGTATGACCCTTTCCCTTCCGTACATTAGGTTGACTCTGTTATCGATGCGAGGGTCTTTATGTGGCAAGGGATGAGTTTATTCTACCACCCTCCAAAGCCCCGTTCAATTGGCTTTCCCTTTTTCTGACTCTGAGACGCTCTGGTGTCCTTCAAGTGCAGCCGTAGGCTCCGCTCTTGGCATTCACCGCGTGCCTTAATTGTATGACATTAAATCAAGGTCCGCTGTGAACACGGAGGGCAGAGTCTCTGATCTTGTTCCGGAAAGTAACTGACCCTCTGCGACTACCACACTTCTTTCCCTGCCCTTCCCCCTCCCCGGAGCTCTGAGTCCCTACCCCCAGAGTCATAACTCACAAGCCCGTCTCCTGTCTCAGCTCGCCTCTTGCCACATCTGTCAGAGCCGCTGTTAATTAGTCTGTTTGGTGGAAGTGTAGACGCTGCATGTCTGCGTATACATATGCATATATCTGCATGCCATTTACAGCACACCTAAAAACATACATTCACCTGTAAATCTAGTTTTCAAATGATGGCGTGGATCGAAGTTAATTACCCCTCTGATACAGATTTAATTTCGTAATCCTGTTATTTTCTGAAGGCAATTAACCTAGATATTTCGCTTTGAATTCCTCCTAAGACACTTGCAAGAATGGCAGGTTTTAAAGAATCGCGCCATTGCATGTTCTTCAGCAGAAACCCTTGTCAATCACTTCCTGCTATCCGGGAAAAAATCTAGCATATAAAAGGAAAAACAAATGTGTGTGTGTGTGTGTGTGTGTGTGTGTGTGTGTATGTGTGTGAGAGAAGCACGCAAATACGCCTAGTCTCTGTCCTCTGAAAACGTTACCGCGATTTTGGTTGGGAAATTTGGGGGAAAGATGAGAATCCAAGGGCGGGCTGGGTCATCTTTCTTTGTAATGCGGAAAAATTAACTCAACCGCACCTGCCTAGTCCCGGGAGAGCTGGGCGGCCCATCTGGTCTGGCTACGGTTTTGCTGCAGAGAGAAAAAGGCTGCTCGCTAAGGCTTCCCCACCGCTGCGGAACGCGGACCTTGAGTTTGGGCCCGACAGGCGGTTTCGGTTCAGGGCAGAGCAGCAGATGCGCACTCCTCAGACTGCGGCAAGTCAGGAAGCTGGAAGTGCCCGGGCCGGGCGGAGGGAGGGCGAGCAGGAAAGAGGAAAGGGTGAGGGGAGTTGACCTCTACGGGCGGAACGCTCAACACAGCAGGCTGGAGGCGGCAGGCATTGCGGCTCTTTTCACAGAGTCCCCTAAGGCGCGGTGGGCCAGAGGGAAAGGCCCGCTCCGGATGCATCCATCCGAGGAACCGAAACAGCGCGGTGAGCCCGTCTTGCGCAGAGACTCCAGAACTCGCCCCTGCAAAACAGAATCAAAGCATAGAATTAGAGAGGGAGGCGGGAGAGAGGAGGGGGAGGCTGAAGAGAAGGGACCCAGGACGCGAGGGAGCACGCAAGGGAGACAAGGTGAAGCAAGGGCAGGACCAACGTAGGCTGGTAGGCTGGTTACGACCTCGGTCTCCAGGCTTCAGCCAGGTGTGGAGAGGACCCCGCAGCGCGCGGAGCCCTAGGGCCCGCAGCTTTGGGGGCGGCGTAGTAGCTGTGACCACAGGTCCAGGCTGCCGAAGCTGCGAGGAGGGGGCCATGCGCCACGGACACCGCCACCTCCAGAGAAGTGAATCGGGAGCTGGAACCCTGAAAACGAGTCCTCGCATGGTCCTCCAGTGCAGTCTCAGCCATTTGCGCATCCCGCGCCCCCTTTCCTTAGTCTCACCCCCCTCCCTCAGATCACCAGCGGACCCGCACTCTCCAATCTCCACCCCTTCTTGGCTTAGGACCCCGCAAACTGCAAGTCTGGCGAGTCCCAGTAAGAAAATCGAAACGATCGATGAGAGAAAGAATCACATATACACATAGCCCTAGAAATCCGAAGGAGAAAGACCTGCTAGCCCCGTTCAAACCTGCAGAGGACCAAAGCGTTTCCAATCGCTGCTCAGCGCGTTCTCGGAGGAAAGAAGAGGATGAGAGGCTTCCGTGGTATAAGGTGCTTTAGGGTGGGAGGTGGGGGTTGGGAGGGGGTGGGTCGGAGCGGTCCGGTCTTTCCCCCTCGCTTGCTGATCCAGAATTAGGGATTAATGGCTCGCTCCAGCCAAACAAATAAGGCATCTGCCTTCAGCACAAGAGGATTACACGGGCTGCTGACGTCACCAGTCAGACAGATGTTGGCTCCCAAAGTCCTGAGCAGCTCGCTGTGTCCTTGAAACCAAAGAGCCGCAGAAGGCGCGCAGCCCCCAAGAGCTGCGCCTGGGTACAGCAAAGGGCGAGCGCCCTGCCCTTGTATACCCTCCCAGTGGCGCAAACACAGTGGCCTAAACATAACCCCTTAAAATTAGTGCCCTCAAGTCTCTCAAGCTTTTCCCTCACAGCCTTCCTGTCATTGCCCAAGCTCTCTCAAAGGAAGCCAAAGTCACCATTCTCGGTGGACTTCTTAAAATTGAGACAGTCGACCACCCTCTCAACACATCAGCTAGAACCCACAATATAAGCTCCTGGGTTTTTATTCACTCCCTCTGGGTTAGCTAAGTAACAGCAAAATAAGCACCTTAGGCCGGACAGAGCCTTCACTCCAGATGAGCCCCCACCCCCCCCCCCGCCTTAATTATGTGCGCAAGCAACAGAAGCAGGGCTTATCTGCATCTTCTCTTCTCAACCCGGCCACCATCCTTTCCCCAGGCCAAGGTCTAGATTTATGCTTAATCTTATCACAAATGCCATCCCGGACAAATGTCCCTTTCTAAACAATGACTCTCTTCCCACCCAACTGCATCCCAACCAGAGCCCTGGGTCACCATTCAGTGAACCACAGGGACCTCACCATGGTCCTGATCAGGACACTATAAAATGTCATTGTATATTCTTTTCAAGTACTTTGAAGACGTTTTTTTTTTTTTTTTTTTTTTAAATGTGAGTGTGTGTGTCAAAAACATATCCAGCCTCTAAGTTTATAAACATGCACAAATAAGTGCAGTTTCATTCTATAGACAAGTTTGATAGATAAAGAATTACTTTCTTTTAAAAGACCAACATCACTTTAAATTATGTCATCTACATTTAAATTTAAATATCTATTTTAGTTTCTCTACTCTGTATATTATTTTTATTTTATATGATTTCCAGACCTTTACAGTTCACACTGAAGTCAAGTTATGAAATAAGCCAAAACAAACATGAAACTGGAAGTTTAAATGAGCAATTTTGAATGTGTTATGTAATGCACAAATGAAATGGTTTAAAATGAATTTCACTTCTGAAAAGGAATAAAGGCAATTCAAACAATGTACAAAACAAAATAAAATGCTATCTAATACAGAGCCACATTAAACCAATCCTGTGACCCAAACTGAATCAATATGTATGAAAAAAACCTGTGACTTTGTCAGAAAAAAACAAATGTTTGTCCACAACACTGCACTGTCAGTTATAGACTACAATGCCTAACCAGGAGTAAAAGGAGTAGCAGGATTATATCTCCATTCATATTATCCCTGTCTATCAAAGTGGCATTTAATTTTTCCAATTCTATGCATTTAGAAATTCAGTCACTGATAAAAATCAATTTAATTTGCTCTAGTGTCATTCAGCTAATGCCAGTAAAATAGTAAAATTTCTCTATCCCCATTCTACTTCAAGGCCTTATAAGAAACAGCCTATAGCTACGATGAATGTATTTAAGTTGGTTATTTACCAGTAACAAAAGGTAGACTTCATTTTACATTAATTGGAGAAAGAACATATACTACTTAAGACAGGATAAAAACTGAACATACAAATGATTATTTCTTTGTAACTTGGTAGAATAAGTCTAAAATGCCATGTTTTGAAGGAGTATAATTTCTTTAAAAAATCATAAAGATTGTTTTTACCTTCTGACATGCTCTGCATGTAAACTTACATTCTGCTCTCAAAATTTTACTAGAGTTCTTTTTGCTCAGTGATTTAATATCAGTTCGCTGTCCATGGTTTTGATCCACAAGAAGGGAGAAACTAGTGGTGCCTTTTCAAAAATGAAAATCACAATGCTTCTACACAAATCTGACTCCTTAACATTTTAAGATAATGTCAAGGGAGGGAAAAGACTATAGGCCTTAAATTATCTTTCCTGTACAGATTGTTTTCATTTTTCCCCCCTGTATTTACCACCAAACAGAGTACAGGATGCAGATGGGGAAAGTTTGCATTTCATTATTGTGAGCTGAGAAAATCATCATCCCATTTAAGAATCCAAAGAACTGTAGTAAATAGGAAATAATATTTGTCAACCTGCAATTCTCCCTCTTTCTCCATCTTTCCCTCTCTCTGTATTCAAAAAAGTAATAGAGACATTCTTGTACAGACAAGCTTGTCCACTTTTACATATAGTTTAATAAGTGCAGACATTTTTATGAAAATGATATGGGAAGAAAAGTCAGTCTTCTCAACTATCTCCCCATCTCTTATTTCCATTATGAATGGGTATATATATATATATATATATATATATATAATATAGAAATCTCTCTCTCTCTCTCTCTCTCCCTCTCTCCCTCCCTCCAGACACACACACACACACACACACACACACACACTCACACACACTCACACACACACACATTAAACTGAATCCCTCTTCTAACACTCTATGCTTTTCCAGCACAGCAAGCTGGAAAAGCACATGCTCAAGCAAGGAAGGCACATGCTCAAGCAGCTAAGGTCACTTAATAATTCTTCTATTCCAAAGAATGTTTGCTCTTTGGTTAAAAAAAAAACAAAAAACAAAAAACAAAAGACTGACCCAGTAGAGGAACATTTAACCTCTCCCGGGGTTTCCTGGAGGGGGTGAGAGGAGCGAGGAAACAAAACAAAACATAAACACTTCTCTCCTTCCTCCAAATATTTTATTGTTTTTCCCTCTTATTTCCCCCTTCAGATTACCAGGCCAAGGATGTATGTATATATAAATACATATAAACATACACCTATTTTCTGAAACACTGAGAGCTGCTACGGATCTTCTAAGGGCACCAATCTGCACAAATTTTTGTTCTGATACAAGTACCCCAACAGCAAGAAAACAGGCTCTTAGTTTTAAACGGAGATGGGCACCCACACCAGGCCACCCGGCCGAGCCTTAGCTAATCACACTTTTCTGGGCATGAGAAGGCTACTTTCCAAAAAAGTGTTTAGAACTTGGGAAATCCTTGTACCGGAAGAAAATGGCCTAAACACAATAGGACTCGCCATTTTCTCCTTGTGAAGCACAAAGCGCTTGGCGCTGCCCGCCACACAAAGAAAGCGTGGGCCCGCCGAATTCTTGCACATTTTTAAGAAGCCAAATAAACACCTTCTCCGAATCACAATTTCTACCTCTGGGCATTCTCTGACACACATACTATCTTTCCCACCTTCTTTCAGAACTACTCACAAGAAGATCCTCTATTTGAAATGTAAATAAAAGACACAGCGAAGCTAGCAAGAGAATTAACCCCGGCAAGACAGTCCTAAAACCAAGGGACCCGGCTGCGGACTCCCTAGGGCTCCATTGTAGATCCGGGAGGGCTCGGATCCCCTCCCGGTCGCTGAGATTCCGCGTTCCAGCTCCACACTGTCTCCCAAGCTCGCCTAATATCCCAGGAGCTTAGAGATCTCTGTGACCTGATTTCGGTCCAGTACCAGGAGCCCAACATTGCAGCCCAGAGCTAAGCCGGAGTCTCTCAAAGATGCTCACTACGCGGGAACCCCTCGACTCAGTGCCGCTTGCCGCACCCCCCCTCCCCGCCCGCCGCTCCAAGTCACCGCATCCTAGGCAGACACTACCCTGTTTTGCACGCCCACAACGGGCGAAAACACTTCTGCTCACGTGCGAAATGTGCAAGCTTCGAGGAAGCTCCTGTGAATAAAAACACCAAAACACTAGCAGCGACCCGACTCACAAAGCGAACACTCCCAACCCATCCGGCGACGCAGAACCCAGATAACGCCGGAAAAGATAGTACTTACGGCCGTGAGCGTTTGAGTAATCCTGGAGTCAGCATGTGTCGTTCGTTTTTTTAAAAAAATACCTATAAGTCTGTATACATTTGTTTTTTATACATCTTCCACCGTTGAGAAGGAACGAAAACAAAAATCTTGTCTAGCGGGGATGGGGGAGGGGGATGGAGATTTTCATTGTCTACGCTCTGCACACGCAGCCCAAGGAAAGACGCTCATTGCCGTATGGGGCTCCTTCTACTTTCTGCTTGAAATTCAGAAGCTTTCAACGCAGTAAAGCAGGGGTTTGGTTCCCTCCCTCCCTCTGCGTCTCTCTCTCTCTCTCTCTCTCTCTCTCTCTCTCTCTCTCTCTCTCTCTCCTTCTTCTCTCCTCTCCCCTCCCTCTCTCTTCTCTAGCTCGAAGTCTCTCTCTCTCTCTCTCTCTCCTCTCTCTCTCTCTCTCTCTCTCTCTCTCTCTCTCTCCCTCTCTCTCTCTCTCTCTCTCTCAAAAGAGGGCAGGTCGCTTCCTGCATCCCAATGAGTTAAATCAGTCACTTACTTCTCATGCATCAGCAGCCTCTTTAACAACCCGAGGGCGGCAGGCACAAAAGAGCATTTAGCTGCCTCCAATTTGTGTAGAAGGCCTGTCCTTAATTTGTTTTTGGAGTATAATTAAATCATGAATTTCACGTAATTTAAAAATACCAAATTCCCAACTTTGGCGAATGAACTGCTAATGGTAACCTTTGAAAATAAATCCCTCTTCTTGTTGGTATTCTTAGGGAGGGCCTAGAACGTCCCAGATGTACAGAGGTCTTGGAGTTTGTGCCCAAATCTGTGCACCCCTCCCCCTTCACATGTCAAGGTCACAGTCATATGATCCCTCATTGCTTTAAAATGGAGACTTTTCATCAACTCTTCGCCTTGGAAGGAAATTAAGTCTTTTTTTATGGTATGGAAAGATCTGAAGGATTAAATAAATAAATAAATACATCCTTAATCTGAAATACACACGTAAGCAGAATCAACTGTGATCAGACTTTGGGATGGTGGGGTGGAGGGACTGACAGGCCATGTGAGAGCGTGTGTTTTTCAGCTCCCTTCTGGGCCCCTGGCGAATTCTGAGATCTCTTGGTTTTGCTCCGGTTTCTTCCGGCAAGTGAGTGGGCCTTATGGGACAACAAGGCCGGCGCCTTTCTAGCTCTCACAGAGTCTCTGAGGGGTCCTGATCTCGCAGACACCGCCCAATGGTGGTGGTGGGGCGTGTGTATGCTCCCCCTCCTCTAAATAGGCTGGGGCACAAAGAGCAACTCTGCCTTCCCGCAGTTTCTCTTTCAGAAAGAACCCCAGGCCGGGCCATTGTTCTTCTTCAATGAAGAGGGCCGAGGGTGACAACAGAGAGACCATCTCTTCCTCACACTCACCACCCACCTCCTTCCTCACCCCACACAAGACCACTACTGAGGGAGACATTTGGGGGTATTTTCTTGTTTCAGAGATTTTTATCTGGGAGATCATGGGATCCAGTATTACTAACATTTTGGTTATCTTTGTATTCTCTTCAGCAATATTCCGTTAGGTCGACAGTCGGCTCCCACCTACCCCATTTTCTAGTTCTAACAGCCGCTTGTTCAGAAACCTGGCACTTGGATACCAGGGAGGTTAAGACCGCAGATAATTGCATTTATTTCCATAGAAAGGGAGTGAAACAATGTAATTCGCCACTTCCCACCTCTGAGTATGTGCCCTGATCCCCTAAATAACCCTAGGGTTTTGAGTAAGGCCATGTTTCACCTTGAATTTATATTAAGCCTTATTTAGCTGTAGCTGCTTCGGCAGGAGGGCGCACAGGCCGCTAGAATCCTTCTGGCATTTGCTAGAAATATCCAACAATCTCTAACTGGGTCCTTTGCAACAAAACAAAATAAACGAACAACCCCCACCCCAGAAAACCGAAAATGGAAGAGGAATTTAAAAAGAATGTACTTGTGTCTGTGTGCATACGCGTAATAGAATTCTAAGGTGCTGTGTTTGGGGGCTCGAATAATCTAAGACAAAACAACATCTCAGCTATTGAGCCCAAAGTGAAGGCCTTACTGCTGTGTGCGGGTGTTTTATTAGAAGCGAGTGACAACGTTTTTTTTTTTTTTCTTTCTTTCTTTCTTTCTTTTGGAGGCACAAGAAGGAATGTGCGTCATTCCCTTGCTTTGTATCTTTCACCGTGATGCTCAATTCTATCCGTTTCCAGTTTATTGACCTGGGATGTGGGACTGTTAAAGATCGTCAACGACTTGCCAAGCCTGAGGGAGGCAAGGTCACGCGGTGCGCACTACGTCCGCCGCCGGGAAGGTGCAGTTTTCTGCTCTGGGTAGCCAGCAGAGTCTGCTCCGTGGGGTGATGACTTCAGACCGCCCTCGGTGGGCACTTACCCAGCATCCTTTCCCCTCCCCCGAGTCTGGCAATGCCAGCTTTGCCTCATCTTCAGGAGCCTGGAATTTCAGTCTTAGTTGGGGAGGCCTTAGGAGGGAATCCAATCTGCGAGTACGTTTTCTACGAATGGGCCGCTCCTTTGCCGGTGGCTTTTTCTGAGTTGAGGCCTCAAAAGGAAAAAGCGAGGGATTAGAGGTTAGCGCTAGAATATTCTACTGAGACTTTCAGTACCCATCCCCACCCCCCCCCAAATGGCAAAAAACTCCACGCAGCTTTCCAGATAGGGACCATAAAGTCGGATCCACGGAAGTCTTCCACAAGAGCCTTCCTCTGGACACCTTAGGTCTTTATTCCCTGCCTCCCACCTTCTGGCCAGGAACTTGAGCAAGCGACGGCTTTCCTGCCCCAGGTTAGGGGGTTTGCACAGCGCGCGAACCTCCTACTGCCCTGCACACCTCGTCTCCTGGGCTAGGAGCTTATGAAAATGTAACCCAACTCATTGCCAGAAGTTGTTGCTAATTAGTGGATAATAAACTTCTGTAGCCAGGGCACAAAAGTCTTTTAAAAGTGCAAAGGTGTTCTTTGTATGGCATCAGAAAAGAAATTAGCATATCAATTGGACTGGGGGGACCGGACAATGAGCCCTCCTCCCCCTGCGCTGCCCTCGGTTCGCCGCCCGCCTCCTCCTCTACTTTGTACCCTTCCTCCTCCTCTTCTTCCTCTCCCTGCCCGAAGCGTTGTCAAGGAGCGGTTGGAAAGCACTGGGCCGCCGGCCGCGACCCTGCCTGCAAACGCAATGAGCGCTTCCCGCCGCCCACCAGGCTTCGCGGCCTGCCCAGCTCCTTAGCTCTAGGACCCCGCGCCAGGGGAGCTGAAAGCGCTTTGAGGCACGGAGCCGAAGCGCCTCCGGTCAGGGCTGGCGCGAGGGTGTGGACCAGGCCTGCAGGTGGAGTACTGCCTCAGGCAGCCCCATGCGGCGCCCCTTCCTAGCGCCCAGGACCTGGGGTGGACAAATACGCTCCTCGCCTACCCAGGGAGCGCAAATCCCCAGACGACTTTCCACAGCTTTGGCTGTAGGACGCAGCCAACTCCCCACCCTCCTCCGGCCGGACCCACTGAACTGGCAACGCTTATTTGCACGCGTCGGGCTGCTGGGGAGGGTTGGGGGGAACCTTGTCCTTGGGGACTGCGTTTCTGCTCTCCTAGTCCTGGGGTGAGGTGCCACCAATTGCCAGCCCAGGGTCCCACAAGGCGAGGCGACTGGAGCAGCCCAGGCCGGAGCAGGCCGGGCCAAATCTCTGCGCTCGCTCGCGCTCTCTCTCTCTCTCTCTCTCTCTCTCTCTCTCTCTCTCTCTCTCTCCCTCTCCCTCTCCCTCTCCCTCTCCCTCTCCCTCTCCCTCTCTCCTTGTCCACCAGCCCCTATCCGAGCCCACCGCCCCAACCAGCCTTGCAAGAGCTGGCTCCCCGGTCCACGATAGAAACTAGAAAGCCTGCCACTGTCCAGGTGCAAGAAAGCAAAGCAGAAGTAAGTCAAGGAGATGGCGCGGCCTGGGCTTTCGGGGCCTCAACCCTCACTCCTGCCTCCATCCCTGCCCGACCCTACCCCGCAAGGTTGTGTCCGCCTGGGATCCCGCCCTGACAGAGGCGCAGAGCCTGCGGGGCCGCCTGGGGTTCAGGGAGCAGAGGATTGAAAAGAGAATGGCGCGGGGAAGGCAAACGAAAGGGAACTAGAAGCGACGCCAAGCTTTGCACTCCCGGGGCCGAGCCAGACCCGCCACTTCCCGCCGGCGTGGAGGAGCTGCGGGCCGGGCTTCTCTCCTGTCCGCCACGAAGCCCCCGCGCTCCAGCAAACTCGGCGAGGAAACGCTTTCTTTTCTTTTTTTTTTTTCCTCTCCCCTTCCCCCTTTCCCCTTTTCCCCCTAGAGGCAGCTTCCGTTCTCTAAATGCATTAAAAGAAAAAGAAAAGAAAAAGAAAACAAATCTCTGGGGCTTTCCTTTTTCCACCGGTCTTGCCTCCTCCTAATACTGATGTTCCGCGAATAAGCGCCAAACTCACACAAGTTTCCCCGAAAACCGACCGCTTTAACTGCCGTGAGGGAAAATGTCGGGGGAAAAAAGTGGAGGTCTGTGTTTCCCTAAATGCAAAACATCAGAGAGGAATCTGAAAAGAGCTTTACTTTCCCTGCGAAATCTCCATTGTTACTTGGCAAACAATGGGAGCCTGGGCGACTGTAGGGCTGTGAGAATGAATAGGCTATCCGCGGGATGTGTGCGGGTCAGTGCTTGGGGTCCCGGGCCTAAAGCCCCTTTCTCAGCTTGCCACAATAAACCAGCGCAAGGTTTAGTCCTTACTGGGTCACCGGCCATCCTCTATTATTCAACACTTCACAACAAAAAACACTTATTAATCAGCGCTGACCAGAGGCCCCCTTTGAAACAAGAGAAGAGGGGAGAGAGAGAAAGAGAGAGAGAGAGAGAGAGAGAGAGAGAGAGAGAGAGAGAGAGAGAGAGAGAGAGAGAGAGAAAGAGACTGGGGTGAAAAGAAGATTGAGAAGCCCTGGACAGATCTTTCTAAAGCCAGAGCAACCATAGGGTACTTTCCTCCAGTGGCCAAAGTTTATTTGACACAACAAAGTTTTTAATCAGGCCACGGAGACCTGGATTTCTCCTCATTTGCCTTACTCCCCCGTCTCTCCCTCTGAAGATGTTGGAGACTTTGTTTCGAGGAAGGATGGCTTTAGGTCAAATTGCTAAGGCCTGATCTTAAAGATCTAATTGCTATTGGAAGAGAAGCCTGTTTCTCAGCTGGGCTTCCACTCTGGAGATGGCGCAAAGAAGACTGTCCACTCTGCTCTGGGCACCCTGCTGATGGATGAGGTGTCAGACCAGTCGTCATGTGAGGACTGGTTTCCAAATGGTATGAGCAGTAGTCAAACGTGGTACTTATTGGTGATACTGAATGCAATCTTTAGATTTTCTACTTCATGATGTTTCAGGCTGGATATTATTAAAAGACTAAACTTGCTTGCTAGAGTGAAGAGGAACTGATTATTCCTATGCTTAGACAAGGATTGGAGGGAAAGAATGTGCTTTTCGTTTAGGGAAGAAAATGGTTCAAAACGTTCCATAGCACTAAAGTCAGTGGGTTCTTTGCTCAACTTTGATAATTTTAACAGAGCTTATTTGATGTTTGTAACCTGGCTGTGTGCCTTTCATTTATCTGGTTACATGATAATTATGAACACATGCTTAGACATATATGGACACTCAAATACATCAAAGAAAAGTGCTACATACATCAGCTTTATGGATGAACTTAATCCATTTAGAACTCAGCTAGAAATTTTTGATGGCAAAATTTTGTCACTTTTGATTTGAGATTGGAAACCAATATTTCTTGTTATTTTTTTTCTGTCTGTTTCATATTACTCAGGTTGTAATTTAGCCAAGTGAGCAAAGCTCTTTTGTAATGGCTGATGTTTACAAGTGAACAGTGAACGGAGGCAGCAGATATTGAATCTTGGTTGTCAAAAGACATAAAACAATTATTTTCCTAAAGAAATAGAAATGAATGTCAAAGCAGTATTCTTTTAAGTTTAAAATTTCGTTTATGTGCACTTTGGGATTGCTGAGTAACATAACTAACCATTTCACTTGTTATGATTCAAAGAAGATTTTACACCCAGAAAATGTATGGATAAGGGGTTGTAAGTTGAGCAAATTAAGCTATAGAACTAGATGATTTGGTAATGAAAGCAAGCATGCAGAATTACTTGGTAGTAAACTACACTGGTATTTGCCAGAGTGTCTGTAGAAATACAAAAATAGGTTGCACGGTTCGGTCTCAAGAAGTGTGTTTTAGATGCCTACTATTTGAGATTTTTTTTTTAATGTAGAAAATATTGTGTTACACAGATTTTGCAGAGCTCAACAGTTCTTGCAATGGAGTAATCAACTGTTATCTGAATTATTTAAAGCCTAGGATTAAAGGCCTTGGAGTTGAATGCTGACAAGCTCTCACATGTAGGCAGGAGAAAGTTTAGTATTCTTTCCTTTCTGTATATACCTTGAAAACAATTTGACCAAATGTGGTGAATTACTTTAAAAATTTATGCATAGGAACAATGAATAATTCTTTTATAGATTGTTTCCCAAAAAAGCAAATAAGATTATTCAGAAAATCAGTAGGCGACTATTTACTACACAAAAGTGTATCACCTAAAATGCAGTGTTTTAAAAAGACTATTCTTTAAAATATATTTGCTATAGAAAGCACCACTGTTTGTAGGACATGACAAATTTATGTCATATTTTTCCTTTTGGTATTTTGGTTGACTTCCTAATTTTCTTAAGGAGACAATATTTCATTTGTATGTGTTTTTCTATTTGTAAACTGAAAGTATGTGCTAAATGGAACTAATCTTTCACACATTATCTTCTGAGTGAGTACTAATGAATAAGAAAATAGAAGAGAAAGGTTTAATCATAATATATGATACACTGAATGTGTATACCTATAACTACATAGCACATCATTTTAAGACACATTTATGGACTTCAAACACCTATCTTCTTTCCTTTCTTTTTCCAAGAAATTAAGTAAAGAGCATTATAATGACATTCCCTTAAAGATACCAATGGATTTGTATGGAAATTAGACAAGGTTCTGCATTTGTCAAAGGAGAAAAGAATAATACATGAACATTATGTTCAGTAAATTTTTAAAATAGAGAAATGTTATTTGTTGATATTTACAATGGAAGCAGTATTTATTAAATTTGGGTATATCTTTATGAAATCATTGTTATCCCAAGTACATTCATTCTGGGTTAGGACACACATACTGTTTCATTTTTTTAAATGTGAAAATATGTACATCTGTAACAAAAACCTAAAAGTTACATGACAGATTTAGCACATCATAAAAATTATTTCATAGGTATCTAAGTCATCTGTATACAGGAAATATATTTTTGGCCTTAAAAAAAGTCACCTGAACACTTTTTACCTTTAAAATATGACATTTAAATAAATCTCATCTACAAAAGGAAACAAATATCTTGATAGAACTTGTGTATCTTTATCCAAATGGGTAGATGGCAAAGTGTATGACTATAAAATGAAAAGTATATTCAATCTGGTGAATTTATTTGGAAACATATTTCAAGTTTTGCATTTTTTTTCTGATAGATGCATATAATTCAGACCTTCTTTCCATCTTGATAGAATTCGTCAAATTTAGTTTAAATTATATCAACATGGTCTGACAAAATAAAGCATCAATAGGTGATCATGAAGTAAAAATGTAAGTCTACTGAATGTTGTCTTAATACATACTACTTCCTCTTTTATCAAAAAATAAATTAATGTTGTCTTTCATGATAGAGAGAAGGTAAAAGAGAATTGATAGAAATTTTACTTGCCCCCTATGATTTGTCCAGTTGCCAGAGAATTCTGGTTAGTTGCATAGATCTAAGACTTCTGTGGAGTGACTCAGCCTGGTACTTATTTATTTATAAACTTCCAGCTCACTAGAGATTCAAAGTTATATTTAGCAAACTAGAACCTCACATGATATGTGTTTATTTGATTTTTTTATTTAAATACTTTATAAGCATATCAAAAGTAATTTTTAATGAGAAATTTTCATTAGGTTTATATGCATTGCATTTAAACATCCTGATGTATTTCTGCATATACTGGGATATGATGTCACATTTTTGGGGAAACAAAGGAAAATAAAACTTCTAAGTGAGACTTTTCCCCTAAAATTATTTCTGCAGTCTTGGTTTAATATTTTGTTCAACTAATTAGATTTGGACATATATACTGTGAAATCCATTTTGGCTTAGACATCAATTTTTCATCCAGAAAATTATCTGCTTCCATAACCATTTATGGCAAAACAGTATATTCTAGAGAATTTCACACAATGGTTCAAAGATATGTGCCTGTGTGTTTAAACTGTTGAACTGCCAACGGATTGTGGATGTTTATTATACATTTAAAAGGAAGTATTCAGTACACCCTTTCATTATGATGCTTTTTTTAAAGAAACAAAAACTAAATTTTAGAAACCCCTACAAAATAAAATGTACACACAGAAACACCCCTATATTTTAAATTTTTTTTAACAATTTTAACCAGTGATTCCATCTATAAGGTTCACACAAGCTTCTCTTTCAATTAAAGAGGCTATTTGGAGATACCTAGGAAGCTAAGCTATATTAAGGAGATGGCAAAGAACTAAGTATTTTTCTTCATTTTGTTTTTATGAATTAGAGTGTAGCTCCATGTCCTTGAACTCTTGTAATTCCTTAACATGTTTTATTGCTTTTGGGGGGAAATCTAATGGGACAGGATATTGAAGATGATGGGGGCTTGGGCAACAAAGTCTAGGGGTCAAATAGTTTAGATAGTAATACTCATGGTATTGAACCAATCTCCTTGTGGCATGAAAGGACCCATTTTTTCCAAGCTTTTCTTTTTCTGTCATTCTCCTGACTCTCAAAGTGCCTAGGAGATTCCTTGAAAATTAAACTCTGGTAAATGATTTGTTCTGTACTTGGTGACGAAGGTATCCAGAGGCAGGATAGTGACTCAGGTCTCACATCTGCATTGGCACTTTGAAGTTCATGCTAGTCTGCAGCAATATAATGATATGTTTTATGAATGTACATGATGTTTTATTTACCAGTAGTTACCCATACTTTGCAGATGCATGGGGACCATATTTACAATTAAAGTCCTAAAAACAGGAACATTTACTTGAACATATTTCGTAAGGAAAAAGCAGTAGAGGGGAAAAGTTCTTAGCGATGGGAAAAGAAAAAAAAAAGATGCTTAGCCATAAAAATATTTAATTATATTGCATTGTTTTAACCAATCTAAAGTTTTCTGAAGACCACAGTTATGTGAAGTTTCTGAATATTCTGAGAATTTTTCTTGATGCTCCAGCTTCTTATGAAAGGCAGTTTTTGTAAAAACCAGTCAGCTGAGACTCTACTCTATCTCAACAGCTTTTTATCCCAAGGTGGTTCAGTGATCCTCTGAGACCTAGAGATAAACAGATTTGTTTGTACATATATATCACCACAGAGCCTAGCTGAAACAAGTCATTCCAGGGCCACCTGGCAGGAATTGAGATTGGAGATATAGGACTTGATCAGAAAGACTGCAAAGCTTGACATGACAGGTTCCTTGGGCCTTTGTAAAAGGTCCATGCCCTTAGGAGCAAAGTCACAATTTCTCCAAAGTGGTAGGGTAATACCAATTTCATGCTTTGGTGCAGAACTGTGTTTGCTAGCATCAATCCTACTGATTTCTGCTACATGATCAAACCTTCCCTTTCTCCCCATTTACCTCCTGGATTTTCCCTCCTCTTCCTTCTTCTTTTCCTTCTTTCCCTTCTGACTTCAGTGATGTCAAATCAATCCCATGGGCAGATGTATACTTGACTATTTATTTGCTTGCTTTGTTGATGGTACTTTAAAACTAGTCAGATGAAATGTTTTTACTCAATTTTGTTTTATTTTTTTCTTCTGAATGTTCCACTCTCAAAAAAGCAAACATCTTAGACTTGGGTACTTCCTGAGCATGAGGCTCACTTTGTAGAAGTTGGAGGTCAGTTTGGAGGCATGGATAAAATCAAATTGTAGGTGATTTTCTTCTAAGGTGGGCTTAGAGTGACCTGATGTTTACTGATCTGAACCAATTCTCAAAACACTCTGCTGATTTTAGAGGTTCCAGATCTGAAAAGATAGGGAATGGGATTGCTCTTCCTGGATGATTCCATTTTGGTCATGTCCTTATCCCCTTCTAGTGTGTGTGTGGGGTGGGGCGACGGGGTAGACAGATGATGATAGGGATAGTTGTTGAGATAAGGCAATGACCTTAGTTTAAAGTTGGAACACAGACATATCTCTAAAAATGGCCATCAAGGGCATTTTAGAACATCAAAACAAGTCAAACAAACTAGGACAAATCATCATGCAGTTTTACAATGCCTCCATGGAGGAACTGTACTTATACAACTGGATCAAGGGATTAAAGGGAACTAAAACATATGAACTGCCTGGGAAACAGTAGAATTGCTGAGTTGTAAGGGAGTTGTCAGTTTTGTCCCCTGATCTTTAAGTAAGACCCAGGAAAGGTGGGAAGAAAATGATCTGACATTCAGTTGAGTGTACTATATGCCGAAAGCTCTCCCAGGCTCTTTCACAGACATATTATTTCTTATATTCTCACCAGAACACTTCAAGGTGTTAATTTTTCTTCATTTTAGAGATGAGAAAACTGAAGCTCTGGAGGGTTACATAACCTGGCCAGGGTCACACTGCTAACAATTTTTGGAATCCAGATTAGAATTCCAATAAGTTCATCTTCAGAATCTGAATTCTTTTTCATCAACCAGAAAGATCTCACATGATTTATTTTCCTCATAATCACTCATGACAAAATAAGCATTTAATCACCATGTGTCTTTCCAGACTTGTCTTTCTCTATACTCTCCTCCCTGCAGTTATTTTATACTTCTGTCACTGGGCAGATGCCTTGTGCTTTTTTCAAACGCTCCTGCCCCAAAACTCTTTCTGCTGTCTGATTCAAATTTTACAGTTTGCTGGTGATGCTTTCACCAGGACATGGACTTGTGTTGCCTTTTATTCACATGTATGTCTGATCTGGGTTTGAGGTCAATCCTTTTTATAAACATGTACATGTATGAATTGGAATTTGATGTTGCATTGCACTGTGAAACACAGAAATTGGGTAAAGGCAGTGACAATTTTGCTTTTCAGAAATTTAATTTGGGGATATTATTATTCTCTCTCTTCCTTTTTCTAGTTTTTTAAAGTATTTATTTTAAGAAAGCTTTTTTGATATCCTAGTTCAGTTCCTAACACACAGTCCGGCCAATTAAATCATGAGTTCAAAACTTTGATGGTTTGATCTAGTTCTTTATTGAAGTTAGGCATCATTTAGTAGCAGAATTAACTGTTTTAAGCTCTTGATTCGCTATGTTGCACGTAGTATATGTTTGATACTTAGTGCTCAATTCTCCAAGAAAGGATATTTCTTTAGAATTTCTATGAGACTTAACTGTGATATCTAACATTGCATGGTGATATCTAACATGTCGCATAGATTTATAAATATGAATACACATTTATTGAATATAATTCTTTGCTTTAGCTTTCTTATCATGAGAATAATAATTCTTATTTTAAGGGGAACTGTCAAAATTTACTAATATGGTAAAGCACCTTGAGGAAGATATATAAAATCAAGTATAAAAATAAAGATATTAGGTTAAATTTATTTTAAGATTATATCTACCATTTAGTTCTGAACAGTAAATGATTGTTTTATTATTAATGTTGAAACATCAATTTCTTTTAAAATACTCATTAAAAGCTTTAAATGACTTCATATAAGACTATTTCTGTAAAAATAAAGACTTTAAGGTAGGTAATTTAAGAATTTCTTTCACTGAGCTAAAACCTCAGAGAAAATGTAGGGTTAAAAAAGAAGTAGTAAGTTAAGAGTATAGTATTTTGGTGCTTAAAATTAAAGGGCAATGATAGAAATGTGAAAGAATATTAAAGTTTAATATAGTAGTTTGGGAAAAGGAATTCACAGTGGAGGTCACATGAAGTATTTGTTTCATATACAAATAATCTTGGAAGTTACACTTTGGGGTAATGTTACTCCTTGCAGTGCTGCTCCAAACCAAGGATTGAGGGTTACTGTGGGGAACAAAGGAAAGGGAACAATAAGGCACATAGTCATTTGAAGTTTTTCAGAATAGTGCTACAATACTAGTGACCAAAATGTTAGACCAATATCAGAGATTTAGTTGGAGCTAAATCTCAGGTGAGCCAGTATAGGCCCTTGACTTTGACTTAATTTCTTCATCACAAACATGGAAATAAAATTGCTCACTTGCAAAAAGGACAGCAAATACTAGTTAATGAATGGGTTTCATCCATGCTAAAGAATTCCCTTTTCTTAAATCTGCTTTCAAGTCTACAACAATCAGATACAATTAAGGTATGGAAGTCTTGTGTAAATATATAATGTATCTCAATATTTGGGGTGTTCCAATGTGTACCTGGCAGATTCAAAACACAAATGAGGTTCTTGGAGAGCTTACCACTGGCTTTAAGCTCACCATAACACAATGGAACTTGTGATAGAAGGCAATAAATTCTATACTGGTTTTATTTCTGAGGATACATGTGTGTGTGTGTGTGTGTGTGTGTGTGTGTGTGTGTATCTCTATGTCCTTATATAAGCAGTTTCTTCTGCCTTTTAATCACAATTGATCCAGCCCAGTGCTTGTCTCCAGTTGCTAGAATACATGTTGTTTCTGAATGCATGGCAACACTTGCCAGTGAATTAGCAGGCGTGGCTTTAAATGGAGTCGGTGTCTCTGGCTTGCTTACCCAATTAAAGGAATTGTTTCAGGGTTACTGGAATTAACTTATCCTACTAGTATCATCTGTGTGGAAAGTAAATTATATCATGTAGTATCCTTCAAGGGTGAGTGGGACTCACATGTATGTACTACCATGGAAAAGGTATTGGGCAATGAGTCAGGAGTCCCTATTTCTAGTCCTGACTCCATCTCTAACAAATTGAATTTGGCAATGAACAGTGCCAATTTCCTCAACTGTAAAACGAGTGCACTGGATTAACATCATGAGCCCTAGTACTGCAGCCAAAATCTCTGGATTTCCAGGCTGATGCCCTCACTATTATTCAACATCACTTCCTAAAGAGTGCTTCTATGAGGCCAGAAATCAACCCTAGACAAACTACATGGCAGGGAGTATTGCCTGCAGAGAGCTGAGCACATATTCAATAAATACATGTTGCTTGAAATTCTTGATGATTAATTAACCATCTAGAGAAAGCCTGTGATCAATGTTGATGACTAAACCTTAATGGCAAAATAGTTAAAATTTATTGAATGCCTCTAATGTGCCAGGCACTCTATTTGCAGTTTGCATATGATATCTCATTTAAGCAATCATCCAGGAAACACATCTAAATCCTCCTGGAGAGTTTTGACATTATGATATTATTGGCCAGTCTTCTCAGGAAAAGCCTTTTCTGCTGGGCTTGTTTGGAATCTCTCAAGATGTAATTGAAGAAATTCAATAAATGTGAATGGACTTGCAGTAGAAGAAAACAGGGCTAAATATCCAGAAAAAATTCAAACTAAGGCACTGACTAGATAAATTGCATCTCAAAAAGCTATAGCCAAGATCATGTTTAAGTAAGAATCTTCTTTATCATCCATGATCCCTCCCTTTCTTTAAATATTTAAATAGGTGCAAAGTGATGTTTTAAAATTCTGCCATGTAAATATCTCAGGAAACCATCTTCTCTCTGCTGCTATCATAATTATTTCAGACAATCATCATATCTCTCATGGAATATTGTACTGCCTCCTTGACAGTTTCAACTTTCATCCTATTCTAAACTATTTTCTTGCTGCCAGAGTGAATTTCCTGATCCTGTAAAAATTCTTCAACAACTCCTCTTGACATCCTACATGAGGCATTGCCCCTTTGCTACTTCCTTTTAATGCAGAGGGAGTTGGGCCGTTTTCTGGATTTCTGTGCACTTTGATATATAACCTTTTAGCAAGTATATTTTATGTATGTATCTTCTATTGACTTGTAAATTTGTCATAAAATATTTTCAAAAAATTCTTAGCAATTGACACATTGTTAATGGTTGTTGAAGGAATAACTAACTCCTAACTCGGTCTGAGCTACTTCCTGGGTGGGGTAGAGGAGACATAAAGACTCTTTTTCTTTCTGTGACTGCCATGTTGGCTAATAACAAAAGAATAGAGAGAATTTTGCTTTTCATGTTTTCATTTCTTTTGCCTCAAGAATATTTCTCCTTGAATTAGGACAAACTCTATGTTGTGAATCAATGTTATAGTAGTTCTGTTTCACCCAGAATTCTAGCATTTCAGAGTATGTGACTTTGTTGATTTGTAAGCCAATGCATTTCTTCTTTAAATGCTATATTGATAGTATATAATAATCCATATTGATGAAAACAGATTTGGAATATCAAAATATGGACAACAGGGTCAGAAATCTCTGGATCCCAATAATGATGATTCTATTATGTATTAGTTTTGTGAGTTTGAGAAAATTTCTTAGCTAGTCTCAATTTCCTTTGCTGTACAATGAATATAAGTCCTATGTAATAAAACTTGTGAGCACCCAGTTTTATGATATCTAAAGTACCTAGTATAGTGCCTGGCATAAAGTACTCTCAAAGTAGTTATTATTATTTAATATTCTGTTGTAGTGGAGAACATCAACGTTCATTAAAATTGATTTTCTAAGCCATTATTTTATTCTAAAAAAAAAAAAATTAGTCCTGTAAATTTGCTCATCAAATGAAAAAGGCCTGGCTCATCACTTTGGAGTTTTTGATAGACAACCTATTTGTCCAGGTGACAGTTGTAAAGGGCCCAGATATAACTATTTCAGGATTATTCTCCCAAGTATGATTTTTTTATTTTTTCCTAAAACCAGGAACTAGAGTCTTAGAGCCAAGATTACTGTGAGAGTCAAATCTAAATCCCTAAATGCTTTCAGGGATAAGCCTGGGTGGTAGCTAAGTCTGATCACCTTCCTCCTAAGCACTAACATTTTGGACTGAACCAAAATCATTTCTCCCTTGCTCTGCTGCAGTAGTTTTCAAACTGATTGCCTTATATCTACTCTTGACTCTCCTGTTCCCCATCTATAGTTCATCTTCTCAGAGCTGCCAGAGTGAGATATTGAAAATATAAATCAAATCACATCATTCTACTGCTCAAAACCACACAAAACTTTCTGTTGCACCCAGAATAAAATCCAGAGTCCTTGTAATGACCCAGCAAACCTTGATCTGCTGAGGACAGGTTTTTTGGTGGAGAAGCAGGTGCTCTGAGGAGAAGATAAGTTGAAATAAGATTGAAGTGGTCATTGATCTGCCTGCTGCCTACCCCTTCTAGTTCCATTCTTCTTTCTCTTTCTCATTTGTTCCTATCCAGCTACTCTGGGCTTATATGAATCTTGTGTATGATGAATCTGTAGTTTCCCTCTTTTAATTGGTTTTTAACAAGTTTAGAGCTAAATTACAGTCTATCTCTAGTAAGACTATAATAATATGCACTTAAAAAATACCAACCTTATTTTTGGCTTAGTTGTTCTTTCTTGCTATTATTTCCTTTTTCTCTTTATTAATTAAAATGAATATATGACTCTTAATGTCTTTCTTATTGTAAAACCAATACATGTGTTTATAACAGGAGAATTATAAGATATCCAAAAATTAGACAATATTCTTACCACATCCCTGTACCACCTCAATTCTATAGCTATTGTAAAGTTTAAGCACCTCACCATCAGCTAAAAGTCTTGGTTTCTGCTTACCTCCAGTCTTATCTCTTAACACTTTGCTTTTTAACCTTTTGCTTTTTAACCTTTGCTTTTTAACCTCCGGTTTGCTCTTTAGATCTCAGCAGAAACATTAGAAGGCTCTCTCAGATATCTCATCTGTAAGCTCCCTGTCCTCAATTAATTCTAACACTGTATTTTCAGTTGAGGTTGATGTCCCTGTTGGAGGGCAGGGGTAGTGTCTTTCTTATTCTTCATTGTATCCATGACTTTAACATCTAGCCCACAGAAAACTCTTAATGAATATCTATGAATGAGTAAATAAATGAATGGGTGAAAAACTCTCACTGGGAGAAGGTTGTAATAAGTATCTGCCAAGGTTTGCCATCTATGTTCAGTATGTTATGAGAGGAGGGCAGGCAGTATGTATGAAACCAAACACTTGTACAGGCTCACCTTAGGAGGTGTTGACATGAAAACCCTTTCCCTTGACGTACATCCAGTAAGACTCATGGTTTTAAAAATCTCCTTTTCAATTGGGGAATCTTTAGCCATCTTCTCTTTAGTGCTACTCATGGGAATTATTGAGTTTGAGTGTTTGAAAATGGTAGAATCAAACGAAAACCTTTGTCATCATTCTAATTTTATGACTCACAGTATTCATTTTATTGATTTATATTATCAATTTTTTTTCTCTGTGTCCATGACTGGGTAGCAAGTGCTGTGAGCAGGCAGCAGATTTGTAGCTATCTTTTCAAGCTCAATCTCATTGGTATGGTGGAGATTTGGCTCAAAAGTAATCTATTTTCTGAATTAATGAAATAGCTTTCATTTGGCTCTGCCATCTTTATGGAGCAGTTAAATCTTTGCTCTAGGCTGAAGTGATGGCAACACCACTATTTACAGAGACAGAGCAATGCTCAGGAATGGGAAATGCAGATAGTTTCAGAAAATACTTTATTCTAGACTTCCTAGTCTTTTATAAAAATGATACTACTGCTTTCTTCATATACAGATGGATTTTATGAAAATGAGTAAGAAAGCGGATCAAATTTCATGCAAGGTCTTGGATTTGGAGGCCAATATGATGAAACAAATTTTGAATTCTTGTCATTTTTTTTTCCAGCTGGACTTCCTATGGGTGCATATTGAGTAGAAATTTTTTCTTTCTTTTTCTTTATCACAAATTGTTACCATTTATTGAGTGCCTACTATGTGTCATATAATCTTCATGAACCTTCTGAAAAGTTTCTAGTTGGTGTGTTTTTACTCCCACTTCACTGGGGAGTAAATGAGGATGCTGTGATGGTAAATAACCAAGATCATAAAGCTGGTATTTCACCTAGATTTTTTAACTCCAAAGTCCTTGCTTCTACCATGAGAAAGACCTAGAAAGAATGCTCTAAATATTAATATAGGACCTGAAATATTTGAAAATGCCTAAAAAGAAACAGTTAGAGAATTTACCTCCCCTCTAACATGCAAATTTACATTATAAATGCATGAGTGATGCTATTGTAAAGGTGGAAAGTTCTCTTAGAGGTGAGGTGAGGCGCTCTGGAGGAGAAGATAAGGTGGCAATAGCAGGTATTGACAGGTTGTGATGAGCCATCCAACTGCAGCTGTTTTTCTCTTGTTTCTTTTAGCACTGATTGCTGTGGAATTTGTTTTGAATGTTTGGAATATGGAAAATTATATTAAAATAAACATAACTATTCTTTTGTTAAAAACATAAAGAATATAAGGTATAATAAGATTGAAGTGTTCATTGACTCTCACAATTGGAAAAAATTGTAATAATAAAAAAGAAGTTAGAAAGAAGCAAGGGTGAACTACAGATGACTAGAGTCCTGTGGTTGATTAAGATGGGAGAAGACAGGAAGCAAAGGCAGAATTTTAAAGCAGGCTTCTAAACAGATCCTGGTGGAAAAGTCAAAGTAATAAGGAAGTAAGAAGAGAGACAACCAAATATTCAGAAGGTTTGGATCAAATCAGAAAAAAACATGCAATTCAAGATTCTTAAGATGGAGATATGGTGTGTGGTACTTACAAAGTACTTATAGATTCTATTCTAAAAAGCACTTTTTCCCCAAAGTCCAGATTGAAAAGAAGCAAATGCAATAAATACTGAAGTTTGTTCTAGGACTTGTTGGCAGAAGTCAGGTGTACTAGACAAAGGCTAGGGTTCCACTGACAGGCTCTGCAGCCTAATGGCGGTGGCAACATATAGTCTCTTGGAAGGCTTGCTGACCAAATGACAGATTGCAAGATAAATAGGGTATAGTTCCTGTCTTGTTCTCAAAAAGATCACCTTGAGAAGGGAGCTGGAGGAGAGAGGGAAAAAAATAGATGTATAAGCAGATAAATCATAGACAGTATAGCAAATTATATAACATACTCATATATATAGAAGCCACTTTGGAAGCAGAAAAGCAGTCATAACTTTGAATAGAAACAATCTGAAACTATATATAAAGTCATAAATGTTTTAGTTTCATGAGCAAAGTGCTATATAGGATTAGCAGTTACAGAAGAATTATTCTTCCTGGTGACTGTAAGGAAAACTCTATTGAAGATGAGATATTTGGGAAAATTTCAAGGATGAGCATTCCTGCAGAAAGAGAAGAGTACAATTAAGTATTTAGAGCATAATGAGAGTTCTATGTGCTTGTTCCTTCATAGAAAGATTATTGGAGTAAATCTGTAATCTATTCCGTATGTCAGGAAGAAGCACTCAAACCACACACTCAACTATGTCCTTCTCTTTCAGTTATTATTAAAATGACTCAAAGTAGGCAGTTGCCCCACTCCTATGACACTTGAGTTTGTAATATGGGTTTCTTTGTTGTGTGAGCCTGCTTTGTTGTGACTGTCTCTGTCTATAGACAAAGTACAGAGGAAACTCTCAGAGGAAGTGCTAATTTTTGCAGTGAATGTTGCAGAGAATTCTAAGAGGGTCAGACATGATGTGTGTCTCCAAGGGGTGGGGGAAGGATAACAGCCAGAGACAGGGCAACTCCAGGATTCTGAGAAAAGGCCATGACTCCTTCTATTTGCCTTTGAGCTTCTTTTGCGACTTTCTGTTGAGGTCCCTGTAGGAAGACTGCTGTCCTGGCATTTAACAGATGGCCCTTGCAGGGATCTGGTCTTAGCCAGATCTACTCCTCATCAATAAACGTCTACATTGTATGTGAACATATTCTGGGTCCTAGGTAAAGAGAATTAAATGAGACAGTCTCTTCCAGAGACCAGTTTTTAGTCTTTAAATTATTTCTCTGATTTCGGGTGTAATGTAGAACTTGTCTAGGTGGTTTACTTTTGCTTTTCAACAGCTGCCCTATGGTGAAAAAAGTCAGGCACAGTATGTACTTGAAACTATAGAAATGTCAGCATGTGCTATGCTGAGATATTAATTCCAATAGTGGTGATTCAGTAACACATATTGCATATACACCATATGGGCCTTAAATATTTATGAAACCTAAAAGTCATAAAACAATTCTTTAATGTAAAAGTTAAAAAGTCTATTACTATAATTTTTCACAAAGTTTTAAGCATTTTACTTTTTAGCTGACAGATTACTCAATTATCGAAAGAATATCTACCATTAAAAAATTTTATTGATTTTCTACTCTGAAAAAAAGAAAAAGAAAACAAACACCCCCCCCCAAAACTATATGAGACACTATGCAGAAATATAAAGAATGACCAGAATTTGTTCAGAGTCTTAATTTGTTCTTCCTATTTCCTATTTTTTACCATCCATTGAGTGATAATTTCTCATTATAGGATAAGAATTGAAGGGGATAATAGGAAAATCTCAAATCAGTCCACGCTTTGCTTTTTTCCAATGAAACATATTAGAGGAAAAGCAGAGCTAGGGAGGAGACTGTAAAGCAATGACTGTAAAGGAGATTTCTTAGAATTGGGAAAATAACACTTTTTTTTTTCTTGGTGTGTCCTCTAAGCTAGGTGTAGTGTTAGAGTGATATGGCATAATTTAGTCTAAAAGCTCTGGGCTAGTAGACCAGAAACCTGACTCCTAACTGTGGCTCTGACATTAATTAGTTGTATCTTAGTTTCCTGACTTATAAATGAAAGACTGATTAGTTTATCTTTAAATTTAATGTTACAAAGATTATCTAGTCCTTTACATGCTTATGATGAAGACTTTGGGCCACTGGGGACTAGAGAAATGTGTATAATATTCCTAGTGTATTCTCACATATTTCCCACATATGGGATCAAGGAATATTAGAATGAATGAAAAAATAAAATAATATAAAAAGGTTTTAGGGGCTCCCTCTATTGTACTCTGAGAGTCTGGCACATATATATTGATGTTTTGGAAGGTCTAGAAGTGAACTACTATCTTTCTTCTGTTCTTAGTATTATTCATCAACTCATTTCTGTAACACATTTAAATCCATCCTGATAATTTCAGCTCTTGGTTTTTAGTTTGTCCTTCCATATCCTGTGAACAGTCTTAAAAGTTTTGACTTGATATTTGGATACTTGATTTCTCCCCCTTACCTTCCTTATTTCTCCATCTTCACTTTACTGGTAGAATTATTCCTGTGGGATCTCATTGTCACTTACAATGGTTTATCTCTAATATTTGAAGATCAGATACATTAATAGTAATAATACTGAGTAGTATGATTTTCTTTCTTCATCAATCTTTGTTAGGTGGATCTTTATTATGCCCTTCCATCAAAGCAAATGAAGTTCAGTTGTTTTTTTTTTTAAATAAATCCCTTTTCTTCAGGTCTGTCAATCTGCTTCCGAATTCTTTGAGTTTCTCTTTACTGTTGGGCCCCATGATCAATAATTAAACTTTGGCATTTGATGAAGGTAGTAATCTTGCTTCTTGATCTTGCAACCTGGAATACTGATCTTGGGAATCTAAGGCCAAACTATCTGCATTCTCAGCTCTTATCCTGCCAATTGTAGTATAAAAGCGTACTAACAGAGTCTTATATACATTTATGCAATCTGCCCCCACCTCCGCTTGGCTTTCTTGTTTTCTGTGACTTTCCATCATATTTGGATATAGTAGTTCCCACCCATTCTCAAGTCCTTATGTCTTTATTCTTATATCATTTATACCTAATGTATAAACTTCCTGATTTGTTAAAAACTTTGAAGATATTTGTGGCAATAATCCCACCAATTTCTTTCTCCTCAATTCATAAAATAAATGTACTTCTGTTTATTATCATCTTTACTGCTGTCGTTCTTTTCCTATGGCTACTTCTAGCAACTTGTGTTTGATCTTATGGTCACACAATTCCTCCAAAAACTATTTCTTGCAAGCTTAAGTTCTCAGATCTATCACTTATTTATTAAGTTATTTTTGTGTAGGCCTTTGAACTTAGGGGTTCCTTTTCCTCATCTGTAAGGTAGGAAATTAAAATCCAAGTCACTGGGTTGTGGAAGGATCAAATGAGATAATTGTTCTTATGTGTCTTTCCAATGATTTCTTTCTGGTGATACGATTTTAACTACTAGAAGCAGAATTTTTGTATTTTTCTTCCCAAATCATTAACCTTTGCTCTCACGAGGATTAGAATTATACTGAGCATCATACTCTAACTACAGTATGTGTAAAAATACTCATGATTTGGAAAATCAGGCTAGAACTAAAGGCATGCTCTTATCCCAAAAGGATTTTTTCCCTCTAAAACGGTGGAGTCTTGCAGAGAGAGAGAGAGAGAGAGAGAGAGAGAGAGAGAACAATTTTAAAAGAAAACATAACAGGCAACTGTGTGTTAGTATGACTTTTAAGAGCTTAGCTATTTTACTCATAAAATAATGGGGTTTGACTGGATGATCTCTAAGTCTCCTTGCAGCTTCAGGAATCTGTGATATTATGGTCCCCAGTCTGAGCTCCTCTTAGGGTATGAAATTCATAGACTGAGTTCCCATATCTCCTGAAATATAAGGCAGCAGCTCAGGGAGGATAGTATTTCATCAGACAAAGAAGAATTCCTTGTTGCAAATGATTGTACTATTAGTTTTTGAGAGAAAACTCAATGATCTGCTCAGAGTACAAGAAGTGGTATTGAGTGTTTCCTAGCAGATAGATAGCTGGCAGGCTTAAAATGAGTATTGATGTGTTTATGTGGAGATAAGGATACACGTTAGCTTTTCTCAGAATTCCATTTTCAATTACTCTTGAACTAGTTTGAAAATTCATCGTCTTCACGCCAAATATCTTTCAGTGTGCCACGTATGCTGAGTAGCAGACCCTGACATCTCCACAGGGCTTACATAAGTAGGCTCGGGCAAAAATTAAATTGCATCAGGCAAGTGCAGGTCTTGGGTAGGGCACTGGCAGTCAGAGAGGAAGAATTATTACGTTTAGATGATACAATTATGTTTCTGTTTTCACTCTTGCTTTCTTTTTCACTTCTTTATACCCTTCTTCCTTCCTTCTCTATCTCTTCTCTCCGTCCCTGCCTTCCTTTCCTTTCACACTCCATTGCTATTGTAGAGTAGCATGAGTATGTGCAGGAATACAGGTCTCTCGAGGATAAGCTACTCTTGTTCATTAAAGTCTAAGAGTATATTACAGGGGTCTAGGACTGGAGGTAGGTGTGAGAAGACATTCAAGCCACTTCCCTAACTTCAGGCCATACCACACTGTACAGAGATGACCTGTCTAGATGAGAAAATTCCATCACCTTTTCTGGTTTCTTTTCAGACAATGACCAAACTTCACAGTCTGAAATGCTATAATATTGAATTTGCTGCTAAATTGTCTTCAAAGCTGGCAGAAGTGATTGTGTTGACAAGTTGGGGGTTGGGGAGAGAAAAAAGGAGTAGGAGCTATTGAGGTATGGCCCCAGAAAGATTCAGTGTTTCTAAATATGAAGCTATATTATAGAATGGCTGTATATGGATACAGCCTAGGATCAAATCGATCCTCTTGAAATATAATAAGCCTATAATTCGCAGCTTCTCTGCATCCTGTCTTGGTCCCATATGCAGCTACAGCTGCGAGGTCCTCAGTATGGTTATTTTAAATCAAACAGTTTGTCTAAAGATAGACAATTTATTTAATAATGTTAGAAAAGTTGTAGGAGGCTTACTTTTACAAATTGAAATTTCATTTATTTCACAGAATCTTATGGACTGTCAGACTGGAAAGGGACCTTCATCCTCTATCAGATTCTTAAATCCCCTTTAGAATAACCTAGTGATCATCTACCTCTATCTGAATATCTCTTGGAGATGGAGTATCTTTATGAAGACCCTTCCATTTTAAAGCCCTCAAATTACTAAGAAGTTCTGCCTATGAGAAGATACAGACATAATCTAAATCTCTCTTCATTTCTTTCTCATTCAGGATTTATAGTTCATGCTAAACCACCTATTCTCATCCCAATAAAATGAAGAAATGCCAAAATCACCCCAAATTAATTTATGAATCTTAAGAGTTCAATAAAAATCAATAAACTCATTTAATTATTTAGGTTTTGCAAAGCAGGCACATACAAAAGGGGATACCCATTTTTTTTTTACTTTGGGGGTTCCACCTTCTATTGAATGAAGTATCAAAGACTTCAGTTGTTACTTCTTTTCTCATAAGACTTATGATTAGCCCTTATTATTGTATTTTATCCAAAACTCCAACTTAAATAGGTGTTAACTTATTTTCATTTTATAGAAGCAAAACCTTTGCTCTAAAATTACCTCAAAGTGCAACACAGTAGTCATGCATTCTATTAGCTAAAAATGAAAGACTCAGCTAAACTAAAAATGGAATGTAAAACTGGATCATTATACATTGTATATGAATATTGAATATTCCACTCTACCCCACAAATGTGTAAAACTCTTATTCATTGATTAAACATTTTTTTAAAAAGAATACTGTATTTTATTACTACAAAGATCATTTCCTTTTAGTTTGCTGTCAACATGAGAAACAAGCAAGTGTAAGTGAAGAAAGAACCACTGGAATGGATTGTAGGGCATTGGGGTTAAATGTGTCGGCACTCATGGATGAAAGTAGTAACAGAAAGATAAACAACTTTAGAATTCGAAAGTTTGGATTTGAGTTTTGGGTGTGCCTTTTGCTAAGAGTAACTTTAGGCAAATTATTTATGTCTCTGAGTTTACATTTCCTTATTAAAAACACATAGAAATAACAGGGACTTCATAGGACAAATGCTTTACTTTTTTCCCGGTATGACCAACCTATTGCAGATACTTCTGTAGAGTTGAGAGTGATCATAACCGAGGGCCATTACCCAGTCATCTTCAGTGACCTTGGATTTCAGATTACCAGGAAAGTTGTGACACTTTGGCATTGTAATATGCCAACAAGGTCCCTATTCCTTCTTGGACACATATTGTTATTTTACTCTGTATAAGGAATAAAGCATTTCCTTCCCAAATGCCTTGAATTTTGAAGCATATGGTACCAAGAGGAACAGTTTCTTTTCCTTCTTCCCTCTTTTACCACAGATCACACTTCCCTTCTGCTATATGGACTTATCACTTATACTCACTTGTTTGGTTAAAATGGGGAACTCTTGTTTAAAGTAATGCATTTCTGATTTTATTAGCAAAAAAAAAAAAAAATTTTTTTTCCCACATCTGTATCCTTACCCAAGGAAAGAAGTTTCAAGCATGTCAAACTTATATTTTAAGTAAGAAGTAATGTCTGGAGTTACTTTTATTTCTGTGTTTGAGTTTGGGGAAGAAATAAACTAGTCAATAGTTTATAAATAAAACATTGTTGAATCTATAATGTATAGTATCAATGTTATAAACTACATTTATATTATATTTATACATTTATGAATTATCAATGTAGTTGACTGAATTTATGAAATGAAACATGAAACAACAAGTAGACTGTTTCTTGGAACATGCAGAAAAATATTTCATTGGGTTAGAGACAGTTTGGGATTTGAAAGCTGACAAGTATTAAGTACTAGATTTAGAAAAGTAGATTAAGAGATTTATTTTTAAACTTATTTTGCCTATTTCTTATTTATTTCCAGTAAATAACAGAATCCCACTGGGCCAGATAGATGACTAGAGGGTACAGAGGGCTGAGAGGTGGGTAGCACAGTGGCACCATCTATCCTGGACTGTCCTCTCATTTAAGCATTCTGGAGCCAACATAACCCTTTCATTATTCCCTCCCCTTTCAATATTCTCCATTAACTGTGATTGTCATAAGTTTGTCTCCTTTAATCTATTACTGTGGTGAATCACACTTACAGATTTTTAATGATCCAATCTTCTTTGGATTCCTGGTATCTACTCATGGTTAAGCTACATCATCTTTTTATAAATTGTTTTGGTTTGCCAATATTTTAGTGAGGATTTTTACATCTGTATTCATGAATAAATGTCTTATAGTTTTATAAATTCTTTTTCTAATTTTGAAATCAAGATATTATACTGGTTTCGAGAGCAAATAGAAAAACATTCCCTCCCCATTCCATTATCTGGAAGTCTGTATATAGTTGAGATGATTTTCTTTTGTGAAATGCTGGCAAAACTTGCCTATAAAGCAATCTGTGCCTGGTGTAAAACTTCTAATTTTATAGTCATTCTTGTAGATTGCCTTTTTTTTTTTAAAAAGAACTTTCTCCCTGATTGTAAATATACTATATGTTCTTTGTGGAAAATGAAAGAAGGCGTTAAAAACCTCAACACTAACTCAGAAATTATCTATTTGAAAAAGAGAAATAATCAACTTCAACCTTTCATTGAAAGGCAGGGTGGGTGTTAGTCAGTTTTGCATCGCTGTGATCAAAATACCTGACAAGAAAAACTTAGAGGAAGAAAAGTTTACTTTGGGTTCATGGTTTCAGAGGTCTCAGTGCATGGACAGCTAGCTCCATTGATCTGGCCTGAGGTGAGGCAGAAGATTACAGTTGATGGGCATGCTGGAGGAAAGGTACTCAATTGCTTCATCTTTGACTATTCCTGCATTATTTATCAGATGAACTTTTGAGGGGATATCAAACCATGTGGGAAAGTTAGATTCAGCAGCCTCTTAAATTGTTGATTTCTTAAGAATACCTACCTTAACAATTCATGCATAATTGCCTACCCCAAACTGTTTCTCTTCATTGTGTTTTTTATTTTTATCCATAACATTTGTTGTGTTATAATGTATTAGTTATTTGTTACATTGCTTATTTGCCTTCTCCCAATGGAAGGTTGAGTTCTCAGAAGTTAGAGATTCTTGTGTTATCTTTTATTCACTATTACGTTCCCAGAAACTAGAATAGTGCCTTGCATAAAGAAGACACTCATGTACTTATTTAATAAATACACAAAAGTTTTTGTACAGAATTTTTTAATAATGGATTACTGATTTTTTTATTGGACAGAATTTTAACAATGTTTTCTGTGTTATTAATATTTCTGCTTAAAGCCTTGTACTCCAATTGTGTATTTGAATTCCTATACTCAATAGTGTGTGAGTATCTCCTTTAAAATATTTCTGTATCATTTTAATCTATGGTTATATTACTCAAAGCATGACTTAGATTGACCAAGAGGTTTTTGTGTCTTCTGCCTACTTTTCTGAGTTGCTGAACATCTAAAGTGCCTAAAAACTGCTTTTCGTGCTTTTCGACTCACAAACTTAAGTTCTTTACTAGTGGAGATTTTACCTCCCAGGATACATCACGAACAGGGACATCTGCTTAGTCCCCTCTCTACTTCCAGGCATATTCCCTTCTTGGTTAAAAACAGAAAGATTCACATTATGGTCAGGGAATGGGGTGGAAGATGCCCTGGTTGCTGCAAATGATGGTAGCCATATTTTAGAAGTCCACCTGTATCATTGCCCTGCTGTGTGGTTAACAAGGGTGAGATCCTCCCATCTTCTTTCACAGTTGTCCAACATGGATTGGTCCATGTCTGAATTTCTCAGTCCAGTTCCATTGGCCTCTACATTAATGCTCAGGCCATTGGCCCTAGTTTTCAGGACTATAATTTTAATTTGCTTAATGCATTCAAATGATCTTTCTAGATTGCTAACCTGGTTTTGTTACTTTTTACATTATTTTTTTTTCACCCCACTGCTGCAAGGATTAAAAAAATAATAAATCTACATTTCTTCACAAGGACTAAAAGCAGCTACAGTATTTTGTTCCTGACTACCCAGTCTCATTTTCCTCCATATTGTACCACACATTTATGATCTAGCCAGACTGAATATTTCCATTAAAATTTTTTTGTCACCATCTTTTGGAACATACCTCCTCTTTCTCCTTTTCCTGCCAGCTTTATTTACCCAATTTTTGGATTTCCTCTGAGATCAGACTTCCTCTAGAAAGTCTTCCATAATAGCTTTAATCTAGGTGAGGCATTCCTCTTGTGGGTCCTGGGTACCTTGTTCTACCCCTATCATAAACTTTATATGTTTCTCAAATGGCTTGTATTTCCTACCAATGTAAGACCCTTAAAGTGAAGACCTCATTTATCTTGTTTCTCATGGTATTCTCAGGGTTTATTATATTATAGTTGTGAAACTAACTTAGTAACTATAAAAGCAATATTGTCATTTTAAGCAGGAAGAAGCATGCATAAAAAAGGAGAATATGGTACATTGGCAAAGTATTAGACTCTGATCCTTTAAGCCTGGTTTGAAATGTACTACAAGATTTCTTGGTTGTATGTCCTTGAGCATTTTTTGGTGGTGAGGGTGGACCTGGGGATTGAACCCAGGGTGCTTAACCACTGGGCCACATCTTCAGCCATTTTTTAGTTTGAGACAGGGTCTTGCTAAGTTGCTTATGGCCTCGCTAAGTTCCTGAGGCTGATCTCAAATTTGCTGTCCTCCTACCTCAGGCTCCCAAGCCACTGGGATTACAGGCATATACCATCATGCTCAGTGAGCATGTTTTTAAACTTCTGTGCACCTCAGTGTCTATATCTGTTAAATGGGAATGATAATACTATATACTTTACACAGCTTTGATGAGGATTAAATAATTTTGCAGAGCACTTAGAATTTACATGTCATATAGTAAGCATGTTTTGAATATTTTTTTAACAAACAAATAAATAAACTGTCCAATAGCATTTTGAGTTGAAAATTAAACATGCTTAAAGCATGTTTTCTACTGATTTTCAGGTGTATTCCCCTACCTCAAAGTGTGGTTGTCTAAATTCACTTGAGCTGTTTGCTTTTATATTGTGATGCTTTATTCCATTGGCAATAAGGAAAAAGAAGCTCTTATAATATATTTAGTTGTCATAAAAATTATATTATTTATGGAGCATCCTTACATTCTTCAAAAACTTACTTCCTGAACCAAATCTCTTTATATCTTCTAGTCATCATACTGTGATGAGTGTCTGTAGTTCTTTTAATTTCTTAGTACTTCCCTCACTGCAGCTTATCGTCATTGTCTTAGATTAGATCCTAATATGATTTTGGAGGATGGTCAACAGTAGTATTGTCAATGTACATCATGTCATGATGCTGAGAATAGTTACTTATAGAGGACTTTGGCAGGAACTTTGCTTGTATGGTGAATTCCATTGAAGAACAGGCAATAGAAAAGATCAAGTATTGTCCATACCACAAAGGTTATAGGCATTTCTTACATTCCCCTACATCCCTAAATATTGAAAATTTCTAGAGTATATGAGACCCTAACACTGCTCTGGATGCATAAGTTTAAATTAGGATATGTTAGGAGACCCAAGAAGAACAGAGAAACTTTTCCATAGAAAGTCATATGTTTGGGATAACAAGTTGCAGAATCATGTTGGGTGACAATTCGAAATATCTCATTGAATTTTATTTCAATTTATTAGAAAAACTGAGGAAGAATAGAAACAGGACATTGTCAATACATTTCAAAAGCCCATTAAATTCATTGGTCAATATTTATTAAATGATTGCCATAATGTTTGATGTTCTAGGAACTTGCAACCAAGTGTCTACAGCAAGGAGGAGAAAACTGGGATTTGGATCTACTCTTTCAAAAAACTGATTTAAATTGTGTTTTGGAGAAATCAATTCATATGCAGAATTTAGCTCTAGTAACAGAAGATGGGAAGTTAAAGGAAAAGGCAGAACAGAGTATATGCAGTGTGATTTTGCAAGTTTTTTTTTTAAATCAAATTAGTTTTTTATGAGTCAGATAATGATGGTTAAAGTGTCGACCATTCAAGAATAAGGCACAACTGGATGTACATTGTGGGAACCTAATTCAGGCTATGACTAGTCTTCTATCAAAATGTAGATTTCAGAGGGGATAAAACTTTCCATATTGGATTTTATTTCTTCTAGGGTTTGTAATAAATGCTCAGGGAATCATGCAGGACAGTGGCTTTATCTTGAGAAGAAAAATAATTTTCTCAAGATGATCCCAAGATATATATTATGGAGATCTTCAAAGTATTTAGCAGTGGTTATATGCATGGGCTCTGGACTCAGCTTTGCCTCTTACATGGACTTTGACCAATTTCTCAGACTGAATGGTAAAAACAAAGCAAAACAAAACAAACAAAAACCAAACATCAATAAAACAACCTGCCTAGTGGGTTGTTGTGAAGATTAAAATTTAGCAGTGTGTGGCAGGTTACAAACAGTAATTATTAGTTATAATTTTAATATAATATGAGAATGTTAATGTACTGCTAAAAGTATTTGGGTTTTAGCATGCTCAGACAGGAGATGAGGTATTACTTTGAACCCTATCATGCCACTTAATGCCTTGGGAAAGTAAAACTATTCATTGACCTTTCCTTTTTGTGTATAAAATGACAATAAAAATACTCTTGTTGTAGGATTCTTGTGAGAATTAGATGAGCTAATGCATGGTAAACATTTTGCTTATAACAAAATGTTGTTGCTACATTTGATTCAATTTTCCAAAGACAATGAAAGTAACTGTAAGCATCCCATATAGATATTAAGGACAATTATGTCTATGGATTTCATTTTCTTCATAACAAGATCTTGTTCCATCATGCTGATGAGAATTACTCTTATTTATAGCTTATGCTTTCCAAGGTTTATAGCCAAGGAGTCATTCCCTCTGAGTAATAAAATTGGCAGAGGAATCCAAGGTGGGATTGAAAGAAAGAGTCCACAATTTCTTAGCTTCTATATCAAGGTGGTAGTCTCAGCTCTTGGTCTCTACTCTGGGATCTGGTGTACATATCTTGGTAAGATGTGTAGGCACATCAAGAAAGGAAGAACTTACTTCTACCATGACTGATTTCTTCTATATGTATCAATTTTACTAAAGAATGACTGTGAGGCATTGTCCCTGATAGGTCTCAACTTCTAGTTCTAGAGACCTGAAACAGACTTTTAAGAAACCGTCACTAAGAAGGGTGAGATCAGAATTGGATCTGGGCTTTCTAGTTCTAAGGTACTGGAGAATGCCTCAGGAAAATTATTCATATTGTCTAGGATATATTAATCAGTCATTGGAAGCCCCATTTCCATTTCATTGACTCCTAGTAGTTAAAGGAATTAGCATCTTTAGGGTTTTCTATTTTCATCTATCTCCTCTTCTGTTTCCCATGATAATTTCCAGCCTATTTTCAGGCAATCTATAAAATAATTTTAGACATAATATATAATATAGGACATATATGTAATATATAGTATATAATTAGCCTTACCAACTACTTTGGAGTTTTTTAAAGATCCAACATAAAGTCCAGGTGTGGTGGCACACACCTGTAATCCCAGTGATTTGGTAGGCTGAGACAAGAGGATCACAAGCTCAAAGCCAGGCTCAGAAACGCGATGATATGGAATAATAAAAATTACTTGGACAACATTACATCATACAATGGGTGTTGCTAACAAGATTTTATAATTTTGGAGTCTATCAAATGATTATCTTTTTAGTTCATGGTATCATGCTTAACTATAAGAGCAAAAAAACTCTTGTTTCAAACATCGATATATCTAAAGATCTTATGTACATCCATCATCTTTTCCTTCTTGAGAAGGCCAAAGATGTTATTATTATAAACTTGGCAGCTTTCCCAGCAAGTTGGTAGTAGGTATTGACCTTTCCAACATTTTGAGTTCTATTGACTTTTCTCCATTACTTTATAAAGGTTCAACATGCTGCCTTCTTGGAAGGAACATTATCAGTCATGTTAAGATGATAACCAGTTTTAAGAGAGAAATTGCTCTATTAAAATGTGTAGGGCTAGGGGATTTTTAGCATAGTGGAACTATTCTGCATGATACTGTAATGGTGAATGCAAGTCATCATATATTTGTCAAAACTCATAGCATACAAAACACAGAGAGTCAACCTAAGGTAAACTATGGAATTTATTTCATCCTAGCCTAAAAGATTGTAAAAAATTGTGCTACAATAATGCAAGATATTAAGGAATATTGAATGTGTTGCAGCAGGAAGGAGCATGAGGAGATACATGGGAAATCTGTACTTTATGCTCTTTGCCTTAACCTAAATCTCTAAAAATAAAGTTTATAAATTAAAACACTAAGTAGGTTTCCAAAGAGGAGATGAAAATAACTAAAAGGAACAACAGGCATTATAAAGAATGCAGTATCAAGTTATATAGAAAGGGACAGAATATGCATTAAAAGTTTTTCAAGTTAAAAGTAAATCATTATGCATGTAAAGTAAATTCCTGTATAGATAGTGACTATTATCTGTATAGTCATAGGCAAACAGAAGCACAACTGCTCTTGTTCAGTTCCACATTTGCCTGTTATATTTCTTGAAATCACTGTAAAGAATCTTTTGTAGGAAGATGTGACTGTCCTCAACATCTGAGATTCAAAATTTCCCCAAGTTTTTTTACTTTCTCTCTTTTTTATTATAATTATTACCATATATTAATTATATAACTTAATGAGTTTTATTGCCACATTTATATACATGCATTTATTTTGCCTCTATCATGTCTACCTTCCCTTTTACCTTCCTTTGCCTCCCATTACTGCCCTCTCATCCCTGGTTCCCAGGTTCCCTTTCTCTCCCATGAATATTCCCTTTCTACTTTCAGGTCATCATTTTCTTCAAACTTCCACATATGAGAGAAAACATGTGATACTTGTCTTTCAATATCTGTCTTATTTTGTTTAACATCGTATCTTCTACTTCCATCCATTTTCCTGCAAATGACATGATTTCACTTTCTTAATGCCTAAATAATACTCCTTTGTGTATATACATATGGTATTTTCTTTGTCCATTCATCTGTTGATGAGCATCAAGGTTGATTTAATATCTTGGCTATTGTGAATAATGCCACAATAATCATGTGCATGCAGGGTGTATGCTGATTTCATTTCCAATGGATATACACTCAGGTTTGGGATAGAGGGATCATGAGTACTTCTAGTTTCAGTTTTTTGAGGACCCCTCCCAAACCATTTACCATAGTGGTTGTACTAATCAACATCACACAAACAGTGTATAAGGGTTTCTTTTTGTCCACACCCTTTCCAGTATATACATACATACATACATACATACATACATATGTATATAGAGAGAAAGACAGATAGCAACTAGGATGAAATAGAATCTCAATGTAGTTTTGATTTGCAGTTCCCTGATAACTAAAGATATTTAGCATTTTTATGTATTTATGAGCCATTTGTACTTTGAGAAGTTTCTTTCAGATCATTTGCCCATTTATTGATTGGGTCGCTTGTTCTTTTGCAATTAAAATTTTTTAAGTTCTTTATATATTCTGAATATTAATCCTCTAGAGGAGGATCAATAACAAATAATAAGATTGAAGTAGTAATAAAATGTCTCCCAAGAAAGAGAAGTTCAGTCTGGGTGGATTCACTGCTAAATTTTTACCAGAATTTAAAAGAAGAACTAATACCAATTGTCCTCAAATAATACTATGAAACATAAAGGGAAGGCACTTTTTTATACTTATTCTCTAAAGTCAGTACTACCCTGCTTCAAAATCTGATAAGGATGCTACAAAAATGAAAACATAAACCATTATCCCTGATGAGCCTAGATGCAAAAATACTCGACAAAATACTTTTAAACTGAATTCAACAGCACATTAAAAAGACCATACACCATGATCAAGTTGGTTTCATTACAGGGATGCAATGTGGTTCAATGTGTTCAAATCAATAACTGTAATATACAACATATGTAGAATAAAAGATAAAAATCAAATTATCTCAATAGTTTATAAAAAAAAACCTTTGATAAAATTATAATTAAAGTCCTGAATAAATTAGATACAGAAGGATTATATTCAATATATAAAGGCTATATATGACAAACCCACAAGTAATATCATCTGGAATAAGAAAAAACTGAAGGCATTTCTTCTAAGATCAGGAAGAAGACAACAGTGTTAATTTTCACCAGTCTTAATTCAATATAGTGCTGGAAACTTTAGCCAGAGCAATTAAGCAAAAGAAAGAAAGAAAGGGATACAAATAGGAAAGAGGAAGTAAAATTATCTCTATATGGTCATGATATGATTTCTATGCTTAGAAAACCCTAAAGACTCCACCAAAAGACTCTTAGAATAAATAAGCAATTTCTTCAAAGTAGCAAGATAAAGAATCAACTTACAAACATCAGAAACCTTTCATTACATCAATAATGAACTTGCAGAGAAAAGAATTAGGAAAGGAATCCCATTCACAATAAATTAAAAAAATAAAAATGTAGTAATAAGTGTAACTAAGAATGTAAAAGACATTAAAAGAAATGAAAATTACAAAACACTGAAGAAGGAAATCAAAGGGGACATTGGAAGACACTAAAAGACATAGACATAACATCACATATTCTTGGATGGTGTGATTATTAATCTGGATTGTCAGTTTATTAGATTAAGACATGCCTAGGATTAGGAGAATCCTAGATATGCTGATGAGGGTGTTTCCAGGAATAATTGGCATGAGTGGAGAGACCCACCTGAATGTGGGCAGAACAGTAGTAGACTGGAGGGCCAGGTGGAATGAAAGATGGAAGAAGGAAGAAGCCAGATGTAAACTTGATTCTTCTTGAGTGGGTGTGTACATCACTACTGCCATTGTTCTAGGACAGGGAATTACAATTCCTTAACTCTTCAACAGGAACTTCTACCTAGCAAAACAATAAGTCAAAAACAATATCACAGGAATTGCAGAGAATAGTATCACCATCAAGGACTTGAAGGATGCAGGAATGGTGGTTCCCACCATATCCCCCATTTAACTCTCCTAAGAGGTCAGTGCAGAAGATGAATGGATCTTGGAGAGTGACAGCTGATTATTAATCAGGTGGTGACTCTGATTGCAGCTGCTGTAATAGATATTCTTGATAAGATTAAAACTTTTCCTTGTACCTGGTAGTTACCTATCTGACAAATGCCTTTTTCTCCATATTTATGTATGAGACTTTTAATTGGTAAGGCCAGCAATACACTTTCACTGTCCTTCCACAGGGTTATATCAACTCTCCATTCCTGGTTCAAAACTCAGTTTTGCAGAGATCTTGATCTCCTTTCTCTTCCATAATGTATTACATTGGTTTGTTACATTGATGACATTATGTTGATTGGATCAAGTAAGTGAGAATAGCAATCACTCCAGACTTATTAATAAAGCATTTGCTTGTGAGGAACAGGAAATAATCTGTAAAATCTTCAAGGGTTCTCAACTTCAGTAAAATTTCTAGTTCATTGGCACAGAGTGTGACTACATATTCTTTCTTTTTTTTTGTATTTTTACAGACTGCATTTTGACTCATTGTACATAAATGGTGTACAACTTTTTCATTTCTATGGTTATACATTTCTATGGTTTACACAATGTACATTCACATCATTTGTGTAATCATACATATACATAGGGTAATAATGTCTTTCTCAGCCCACTATCTTTTATTTTCCTACTCTGTTCCGCCACATTTTCCTCTACACAAAGTTCCTCCATTCTTCTCTTACTCCCTTCCAACCCCCCTGTTATGTATCATCATCTACTTATCAGAGAAAACATTTGGCCTTTGTTTTTTTGGGATTGGCTTATTTCACTTAGCATAATACTCTCCAACTCCTTCCATTTACCAGCAAATACCATACTCTTATTCTGCTTTATGGCTGAGTAATACTCCATTGTGTATATATACCGCAGTTTCTTATCCATTCATCCATTGAAGGGCATATAGGTTGGTTCCACAACCTAGCTATTGTGAATTCAGCAGCTATGAACATTGATGTGGCTGCTTTAATGTAATATGCTGATTTTAAGTATTTTGGGTATAAACTGAGGAGTGGGATAGCCGGGTCAAATGGTGGGTTTATTCCAAGTTTTCTGAGGAATCTCCATACTGTTTTCTAGAGTAGCTACACCAATTTGCAAATCCACCAGCAATGTTTGAGTGTGCCTTTTCCCCCACATCTATGCCAACACTTAATTTTGCTTATATTCTTGATAATAGCCATTCTAATTGGAATGAGATGAAATCTTAGGGTGGTTTTGATTTGCATTTCTCCAATTACTAGAGATGATGAGTGCTTTTTCATTTATTTGTTGATCACCTGTATATCTTCTTCTGTGAAGTGTCTGCCCAGTTCCTTAGCACATTTATTGATTGTGTTCTTTGTATTTTTGGTGTAAAGTTTTTTATAAATTTTGGAGATTAGTGCTCTATCTAAAGTGAGTGTGGAAAAGATTTTTTCCTACTCTGCAGGCTCTCTTTTTACATTATTGTTTCCTTTGCTGAAGAAAAACCTTTTTAGTTTGAATCCATCCCATTTATTGATTCCTGCTTTTGTTTCTTGTGCTCTGGAAGTATTATTAAGGAAGTGTGGTCCTAGGACAACATGATGAAGATTTGGGCCTACTTTTTCTTCTATTTGGTGAAGGATCTCAGGTCTAATTCCTAGATCCTTGACATATCCTTTTTAAGGTAAAGGAGAATTTGTTGCATCTGGCCCATCCTATAAACAAGAAAGAACTACAATGCTTGGTGGGCCTATTTGGATTTTGAAGGCAGCATATTCCTCAGTTGGTTTTTATTCTGGACCATCTGCTGACTAATAGGCTGTTATTTTTGAGTGGGACAGAACAGGAAAAGGGTTCTGCAACAGACTTCTTCTGTTCATGTTGCTGTGCCACTTGGGCCATATTCTTCACAGACCCAGTGGTTATTTGATGTGTCAGTAGCAGATAGGGATGCTTCATAGAATCATTGTCAGGGCCCCATAGGTAAAGCCATGGGGGATTTTGGAGCAAGGCCCTGCTATCACCTGTAGACAACTACTCTCCCTTTGAGAAACAGTTCTTGGCCTGCTACTAGGTCTTAGTGGAAGCTGAACATCTGACCATGCAACTTGAGATACCTATCATGAACTGTATATTATTGGACTATCCAAATCATAAAAATGGACATGCATAGCAGCGGTCCATCACCAGATGAAAATGGTACATATATGACAGGACCCAGGGTGCAGGAGGATCCTGAAGGCACAAGTTATGTGAAGAAATGCCTAGGATTAAGAGACTTCTGGGTATGTCTATGAGTATGTTTCAAGAGATGATTGACTTTGGAACAGCAAACTGAGGGAAAGTTATTACCTGAATGTGTGCAGGCACAGTCCAATTCATGGGTTATGTGATAATTTAAAGATTTGCCTGGATGCTCAGGAACTTGGAAAGAACATGACTGGAAAACTGGTGACAAAGACATTTGAAGAAGAGGTATGTGGGTAGAATTCTCCACATGAACAAAGAATATGATGATATTCATCTCATGTAAATTCTCACCAAAAGGTGACCTCCACAGAGGAGAACTTTAGTAATCAAGTAGATAAGAATGATTTGGTCTAGTGCAGCAATCAACCTCTTTCCTGGTCACCCCTATCATTACTTGATGGGCTCATGCACAAAGTAACTATGGTGGCAGGAATAGAGGTTATGCATGGGCTCAGCAACACGGACTTAACCAAGACTGATCTGGCTATGGTCACTGCAGAGTGCCCAATCTCCCAGCAGTAGATACTGACACTAAACCCTTGATTTGGCATAATTCCCTGGAGAGATCCACCAGTGATCTGGTGGCAGATTGTTTACATTGGACCACTTCCTTCATGGAAGGGACATCAACTTGTCCATCGTGGAATAGACTTACTTTGGATATAGATTTTCCTTTCATGCACATCATGCTTCTGTCAAACTACCAGTTATGGACTTACAGAGTGCTTTATCCACTATCATGGGATTCCACACAACCTTGTGCCTGACCAAGGAACTCACTTCATAGCCAAATAAGTGCAGCAATGGGCTTATGCTCATGGGATTCACTTGTTTCACCATGTTTCCCAGTCTACTGAAGCAGTTGATTTAATAGAACAGTGAAATGGTCTTTTGAAGATGCAGTTACAGTGTCAGTTAGGTGGCAATGTCTTGCACAGCTGGGACAAAGTTCTTCAGAAGGTTGTATGTGCTTTTAATTAGCATCCCCTGTATGGTAATATTTCTCCTATATAGCTAGGGTTCATGGGTCCAGGAATCAACGGATGGAAACAGAAATGGTAGCACTCAAAATTACCCCTAATGACCCACTAACAAAATTTTTGCTTCCTGTCCTCACAACCTTATTCTCTGCTAGCCTGGAAGTCTTAATTCCAGAGGAGTTAATGCTTCTATAAGGTGGAACAACAATGTTTCCATTGACCTGGACATGAAGATTTCCCCTTGACCACTTTGTGTTCCTCATGTTTCTTAGTTAACACACTAAGAAGGGAGTTATGATGTTGATGGGAGGGGGGTCATTAATCCAGACTACTAATGGGGAAATTGGAGTAATATTTCACAATGAAAATAAGAAAGATTTTGCCTGAAATACAGAAAATATGTTAGGGTATCTCTTAGTATTACCATATCCTGTTAATAAGGTCTATGGGAACTATAATTACCCAATCCAAGCAGGATAACAAAGGTCTCAGACACTTCAGGAATGAAGGTGTGGATCTCTACTCCAAAAAGAGAATCAAGATTTCCTGAGGTGCTTGCTGAAGGCAGAGGGAATACAGAGTAGGTAGTAGAGGAAGATAGTTATAAATATTAACTACAGCCAGGTGACCAGTTATAGAAATGATGATTGTTATTGTCGTATTTCTTTCCTATTTTGTTATGAATATGTTTGTGCACATGTACATATGTATTAAGTGAATATCTTTGTTTTATCTCTTCTCTTATTCACTTACATATATCATAATGTTACTGGCCCAACATCAACACTTTAGTGTTATTAAATCTAAATTACGGTACTTAAATTGTGGGATGTTAGGAAAAGAGTAAGCATCACTCAAAAACTTTGTCTCCTATTCTGGGGAAGGAATTAGTGTGTTTTTGATGTACACGGGATAGTTATATCATGTTGGGTGGAATTAAGACCTTGTTATTGGGTTAACTTGGAAATTAAGTATGATTTAAAGAGTATGAAATTAAGTACGGTTGGATGTCAAGTTGATTGAACTGACTGATGCCTAGGAAATGCTTGGGATTAAGAAAATTCTGGATATGTCCACAAGAGTGTTTCTAGAGATGATTGGCATATGGAACAGCAAACTGAGCAGGGGACATCCCCCAAATGTGGATGGGCACAGTTCAATAGGCTGGAGGCCCAGCTGGAAAAAAGTGTGGAAAATAAGGAAGTCAAAACTGATAAAAGTCAGATTCTTCTTGAGTGGGTGCATGGAGTGCTGCTGCCATTACCAGAGAACATTGATCTCTAATTGGCTTTTCCAATGTGGACTCTGACTAAGAAGATTCCAGGCCTTCAGGTTCAAAGTGGAGCTGCATAACCGGTCTCTCTTGTTCTGAGGCTCCTGTTTCTTGGACTGGGTAGTTTATTGGTTTCTCCAATAATGTGCAGATGCCCATTGTGGGACCGGTCAGCTTCAGATCATGTAAGCTACCCTAATAAATTTCCTTTTATAATCATACATGTGCATATCCTGTTGATTTGGTTCCCTTAAAGACCCCTGACTAATAAAGACATGAATAATTTACATTGTTTTCTATGCCTTCAGAAAGTAGTTCTTCTCCCTTTGGTGTACTGATTATTAGGACATTTGATTGTATACTCTTTCTTCCTCCCTTCCCTCTTCCCTAAAATGTGTTTTTTATTTTTGTTTTGTTTTGTTTTGTTTTTGCAGGGGGGGATAGTTTCCCACTCGTATTGATTCAGGTTGCTTTTAGTGTTGCTTCCTCCTGAAGGAGCATCCTTATGTAAGCCTTGCTTTTCCTCTTGTAGGCTGGAAGAAGACAGTGGGGCAGTCAACTCACAAAATTACTGTTGTTCGTGACAGAAGACTGCACTGCTGTTTGTGCATGGCTAAAAGTTTTGGTGACTCTATAGTATCCTGGGCATTTCATACCCATGAAGTAGGATTTGGGGCTCTGCACACAGCACTTCTTCTTGTTTCATCATCTCCTCTTTTGGAGAGGACTGAAGGAGATCTGTTTGAGAAACAAGTTATCACAGGGAGATTATCACCTCCAGAAATGCATTCTTTATTCTTTCTTTTCTTTTTCTTTACTACTGTCTATATGTACTCTTCTGGGAGAATCTTCTTCAAGCTCTGATATTCTTTCTTCTACTTGACCCAATCTTTTGTTGAGCTTTTCAATTGAGCTTTTCTCCCTGACTTATTGACCTTTTCATTTCCAAGTTTTCTATTTGGCTGTTTTTCAAAATCTCTTTCTATTTAAGTTCTCTTTCAGGGCCTGAATTGTCTTCCCTGATTCATCCATCTATTTAATTGTATTCTTTTGGAGTTCATCAAAATTTTTAAAGATCATTCCTTAAGTCCTTTGCCATTTTACTCACTTTGATATCTTTGGCATCAATTAGGAGGGGGTTATTTGAATTTTGCTTTATTCTTCATATTTCTTGTGTTTTAATGTTGAGATTTGTACATCTGTTGGGTTGGTTATTTCTTCTACTTTTATGTGAGAGCAATCTTAGTAAAAAGCCTTCTCTTGATGATGTGTCCTGGGATATCAGTTTTTTGTGTAGTACTGAGTTTAATTTCAACTGGGTTTCATAATGTAATTTCCCTATGACTTCTTTGGCTTTGATTAGTGGGACTCTGACACAATGCATACTATGTTGGGGTCTGAGGGAGCCACTTTATATGTGTCTTGCAAAAATGGGGACACTCTGTTAGTTCAGACAGGTGTGTGGCAGACAGCAGAGTATAGCATGCACCCTCTGTGGTTATTCCCACAGTGGGAATGGAAACCTCTTGCAAGTATGAGTATTTCCTTGATCTCTGTTGATATTGACACTGCTACTTGAAAGCTATTATGCAACTAGTTTTTCCAATAATAGCAAAGGGCCTGGAGTTTTTAATCTTCTGTTTAGACACAGGCACAGTTCCAGTTGGTTCATGAGGAGAATCAAGGTCCAGGTTACAGACTTCCCTGCCTGGCACTAACCTCCAGTCTTGCCAGCAATGTGCCATATGATGGGGTGTAGAAGAAACCAGTGATGAGGTCCCTCATAGACATGGTACTTACTACAGTTGTGTTATTTCTCTCTGCTGTTGTTATGGGAGTGAGTGTCCAGGAGTGATACTTCAGACACCTATTGCTATGTCTATTTGGGAATGGTAGTTGGCTGGGCTTTTTAATTCCTCCTACTCTTTAAAGTAAAGCATCTGACAAATTTTCAGTGGGCCTATGTCAAAGTTGGAGCAAGGTGAAATTACTCTCAGCTGTATATGTTGCTCAGCAGCCAGGGCACTCAACCAATGGGCTTGAAACAAAAGCCTGATTCCCAGAACCACAAAGGAAAGAGAGAGAGAGGAAGGTGGTGGTGGTGGTGGTGGTGGGGGAAATCACAAAAATAAATAAAGTAAAAGTCAAATACAAACAATAGCAACACCATCAACAACTGGAAAAAGGAAAAATAATGTAGAATAAAAAAAAAGTTAAAAAATAATAAAATATATACTAATAAAAGATAAAAAGGGAAAATTAGAAAAAAGATTACAAAAAGTGAGAGGAGGGAAAATTTTTTTAAAAAAGGAAAGAAAAATTTAAAAAGAATGGAAAAATAAGTTTTAAAAAAGGGAAAAGAGAAAAAGAAACACAAAACAACAAAAAGGAAGTAATAATATAAAAGCAAAAATTTTCTTCCTGCTAAGGTGCTTAAATGAGCAGTAAAGAGTGGATATTCGTAGCCTGTGCTTGTTAAAGTTCTCTCTGTGTCTTCTTGGGCTGTGCACCCCTTGGACAGAGCAAAGGCTGCGAGCAGTTCATCCCCTCTTTTCTTTGTGGTGCTAATCAGGTGACAACCAGTGGGACTGATTTATGCTGGAGCCAGTTGGAACGTCTCTCAGGTGCTTTGGTTGGAACCAGTTACGGGGCTTCCAAGATTAAAAAAAAAAAAAAAAATCTATCTCTGGGACTATTTGGATTGCACACTCTGCAAGCAAGGTGGACGCTGATGTCACAGCTTGTCAAGAACTAGAGCAGGCTTGGAAGTTCCCAGAGATTCCCTAGGTAGGTTTTGTATTGTGCTCTTGGAAGGTGGGTGTTATGCCAGCTCTGTGATGTGACTGGGGTACTACCCGCAAGCACAGAGAGGATATGGAGTCTCAAAGAGGTATAACAGTGGTGGGTTCTGCATGATCTGAGGCATATAGAATTCTGGTGTTCCCAGTCCAGGCTCTCTCATGCCTTCCAGTGCAACTGCTCACTCCCCCAGACTCAGAGCTGGGTTGTCAAACCATGGTTCCCAAAGGAAAGCACCTCTGTTCCCCCACTGCTTCACAAGTCCAGCCTTGTACCATATAAAACTTTCTATGAGTTTGTGTCAGTCCTTCCTTGGTGGAACTCTCTTACTTTCTCTTAACCTCATATGTAATTATCTACTATTTTATCAGAGCTCTTGAATCTATTTATATTTGATTCTTCTACTGATGTGTAATGAGTTTCAAATACTTACACTTACTGTAATAGCTTTACGACTTAAAACTATCTCTTTAAAATGTTCCCAGGGGCAATCCCCTTGTAGTGTTCTGGCAAATTACCTTGTTTTCACTTTGCTCAAATTCTTCCTCCCTTATTTTAGAAATTAACACAATGTATCTTAATTTGAAGTTTATCCATGATCACAGCATTCTAGTTATTTTTTCATTTCTTGAAAAGACAGATGTGACATTATGTGCTAGTCTAAAGATGAATATGAAGCCCAAGAATTCCAAAAATGTTTGCTTTTCTCTAGTACCCTGAAAATTTAACTAGCTGCTCCATGAGGTTTTATTATCAAATTCTTATTCCTTTAACTTAATTGTTTAATCACTGTTAAAATTTGACTATTGCATGAGGCATAGTGCTGCATGTCTGTAATCCCATCTACTCCGGAGGCAGAGGCAGGAGTATTGCAAATTCAAGACCTGCCTCAGCAACTTAGTGAGACCCTGTCTCAGAATAAAATAAAATGTGTTGATGATCTATCTCATTGGTAGAATGCTTGTCTAGCATGTGCAGGGCACTGGGTTCAATCCTCAATACCATAAAAACAATTCACTTCTGCTAAGGTTTGGATAAGCATCCCCTAAAGGCCTATGTGTTAAAGGTTTGATTGCCAGTTTGTGGTACTACTGAGAAGTGGTGGAACTTTTAAGATGTGAAGCTCAATAGGAGAAAGTTAGGTCACAACCCTTAAAGGGGATACTGGGACTCCAGTCCTTTCTTTTCTCTGTTTCCTGGTGGCCATGAGGTAAGCAGCTTTACTTCACCATACCCTCCCTACCATAATACTCTGTCTTGCCATAGGTCAAAAGCAGTGCAGCCAACTGACCATGGACTGAGAGCTTGGAAACTGTGAGATAAAATATACATTTTCTTTTTTAAAGTTGGTTATCTTTCGAATTTTGTTATAATGCTATAAATCTGACTAATACAACTATTTGGGGAGGGGCATATGCAATGAAGAAATTGGGAGCAGAGAAAACAAACTTCTTCAAACTTTGTATCTGTGCCTAAAAGGGGTAGAAATTTATGAGTGATTTCTACCAGAAGATGATCAATGGCAGGAGACCAGGGTCTACTATATACAGATGCTGGAAATTTTGGCTTTAAAGTGTGTCATACCTGGGCTCAGCAAATAGACTACAGTGACTCCAGATATCCTTGTTGGGTTATAGTTGGTTGCTTGGTGGAGTGACTGACTTTGAAATGTTCCCATGAAGTTGGAGAATTTTCTCTAAAATGATACATTGTAACAGGCAGCCTGTTTTTGAGGCATAAAACATGAACAAAAGAGGAAGGTAGATCTGAATTCAAATTCTATACCTGCCAATATGTAACTTTGAGAGAAAATTCTTATTCTCTCTTGAGCCTCCACTTACTCACTTGGAAAATAGAGAAAAATAAGATCAGTGGGGTTTCTTGGTTTCTGTTTTGAGTAATGAGACAATTTAACAAAGTACAAGTTCCATGTGTGATACATTGCAGGCACCCAACAAATGGTCAACTTTATTGTGAGCTCAAATAAAGTCTGTCACTTTTCTGTGTTTTTATGATCTTTTGTAACTTTTCTTCAGGGGTTAATTGGTCATTAGGGGAAGCTGAGTTTCCACAACTAGTTCAGAGACTTCTCTATATATTCTTTCCTTCAGATCATTTGGAATCAGGGAACAACAAGGTTAGAAAGAACATGGAAAGAACTGTTTTCAAAGCTTTATAATACACACCAAAACCTCTAACACCAGACTTTGAACCTATTCTACCCTCTTCCATATAGAAAAACTAAACATGACTTTATCTTATTTTTAGGCAGAAATGGCATAGTAAAGTAACCAACAAAAGGCATATAGTGTTTTTTATATCATTCCTACAAGATGTCAAATTTTGGTTGTAGTTCTTGTCCATATGGCAAGTTGAACAGAATTGCAATAATGATATAAGTTTAGTTCCAAATCCTGATTTTTACTCCTTAATATCTGCCTATCATTTTCCATATCATTACATAATCTTTTGAATTATAATTTTAATGATCATATGATATTTACCTAAATGAAACTAATATGCAAACTTTTGGTAATAATTAGAAATTTTAGGTGTTACATATACTGCAAAGAATGTCAATGTACATAGTCTTTTCTTTCTTATTTCCTTTAGGATATATTCTGAACTGTGAAATTTCTACTCAAGGATTAGGATATTTAATAGATTGCCAAATAGATTTTTAAAACTGTGATAATTTATCATAACACAACAATGTGCTTCAGATTTACTGTGAAAGCATTGGTACTGAGTACAGTATTGTTTACTAAATTTATTAAGTTTGAAATGGTAACTTGTTTTAATTTGCATTTATTTGGTTATTAGCATGTTGAACATTTCTTTATGTTTTTGTTTATGTGTCAGATGTTTTTCCTTGTGTGTTTGACTGTTTTTAGCCTCTATTTATCTATTAGTGTCTTAAAACATCACTTTCTAAGAAATGTACCTTACAATGTTTAAACAATTTTTGTGTGTATATTTATTAAAGAAAATTCTCCTTTCTGATAAGGAATTCACTGTTAAGTGAATATATAAGATAGTCTGTTAAGACTATCATGATCATCTTTAAATATTGTCAAGTCAACTGTTAAGTAAAAAGAGATGTTAGAGAATCTCTTTACATATCAAAGTGCGCAGATGCACTGTATTTAATTAAGATCCTAAGAATGTGATATGTAAGAAGTCAAATGAAGTAAAACTACTTTATATTTGACATTGGGGTCCTCAGCACTCTATTTTCATGTTATGAAAAGCAGTGACATAATAGAAGAAAGAACCTTTTGAACACTTTATAAAGTATTTAAAAAGAGATTTTTGAAATGGATATGTGCAAGGAATATACTGTAATTTATTTATATTACAATATGTGTAAACTCAATAAGTTATTATTTGCATAGTAAATTATAGTTAACTTTTTCTAAAGAGTAAGATCTTTCTCTTCTTTCTTGGTTGCACTCCAAACTTTCATATTTTTGTTTTCTAGATGAATTCTTTTTATTCTGATGTTGGGGAGTTGAGAGGTGATAGATTAAAAAAAATCAGTCTTTATTTTCTTAGCAGATTCACCATACCAAAATATGACAAGATTATATTTAAGTGTGCTTTATAAAGTGCCTTTAGAAATGTAAAATTAAAAAAAAATCACTGACTTGGAAGATACTATTATTGACCATCTGCTTCAATTCATCTATCTTTTCTACCACATTTCCTAAAAGTAGTTTTTCAGTCTCTGCTTGAACATTAAAATGACAAGAATGGACTGCCTTCAGAGGCAGCCCAATATTTGGACAATTCTGAATGTCAGAAAACTCTTTCCTATATTGAGCTAAAAGCTGTCTTTTGTACCTTTTAGTCATTAGTCTTGGTTCTACTCTGGAGATTTATGGAACAAGTTTAATCTCTCTTCCACATGACAGGCTTTCAAATATTTCAAGCCCATTCATGAACCAGAAACTGTAATGTAAAGCACAAAAGAAATGCTGTAATTATGGTATAGAGGTAGTGCTTCTTGAGGGGCTTCAAAGTGGGTGGGACTCAGATCAGTTTAGGAAATCAAGAGTAAGTGACAATTAAGATAGACTGTTGTGAATTGATAAAGTATTAACAGAGGAACTAAGCAGGGCAATGGAGTGGATTTCAGAAGCAAAGACAAAGGAAAACATTGGGTATATTTTGGAAATAGTTCAGTTTGGCTGCTGCATAGGGGAAATGTGAACACTTAGAAAGGTAGACTGTGGAGGTATTATAAAAAGTCTTGCATGTAAGCAAAGATTTATTGAAGGTTTTAGAGGTAGGAGGTACCATGTTTGGATCAGAACTTGGGGTAAGTTATTTGGCAGCAGAACTAATAGGACTAATTAAAATGTAGAGACATAGGAGGTAGAGAAATCAATTAGTTTTCCCTTGCAGAAGTGTGGTCAGGATTGCAATGAAGGCCTGCGTAAGTGACTGAGTTTGGAATAGAAAGAAGGAGATGGATGTGAAATAAAAAGTAAATAACTGTGAAACTGATTTAAAGTTGGAGGAGAGGAATGGAAAGGAGGAAACATAATATGACTTCAAGGTTTCATTTTGTAGCTCTCAGACAATGGTGGTGGCAGAAACAGAAAATTTTTAAGAAAGGAGTAACTCATCTGAGAAAACAATGAGTTATTTTTGAAAAAGTAAAAAGAATTTGCATGGTATATGACCATTAAGCGTTTGGACTTCTGGTGCACCACAAGGGCCTGAATGAGATCTCTGGTTACATAGGAAACCTCTAGACTCTGTCAATCAAACAGGCAAGTGCAGAAGAAACCAATTGAGATGGAAGGTTGGGGGAGGGTACCATAATATCATGAAGATTCAGTTAGTGCAAGAGAGATCTAAAAGGTAAAGAAACAACCAAATGCAAACAATTAAACACTAAATCCAGGTTGGCGAGGCTTTGAGTCCAAGAGGGTCAAAAAATTATGGAGAGTTGAACAGGTTTAGGTAGGCAAGAATGGAGTCTGGGTTTGTGACTTAGTTTCCTTATCTGTAAAGGAAGGATAATAACATATCTGTCTGGATGGTTTGTTGTGACAGTTAAAGGAAAACATATGAAATAATTTATCACAATATCTGAAACATAGTAAGCCTTGAATATTAATATCATATGATGTTATCAGTTGAGAGATAGACTTATCATTCTGCACAAGTGTTTTAAAACATCATTTGAAATATTTTCATTGTTAAAATTTCACCCTTATGAAACCATAATATTGTGTAAGACAAAAAACATTTGCAAGAGATGCAGCCATAAGAGTTCCAGTGTTAGCGCCCTTTGATCTATGTTGTGACTGTACTAAATTTCCTTATCCCTAGGATCTTAATCATTCTGTTAAAGGGTTAGAGCTTTGTGATCTCTAGGATACCTCTTAACTATAAATGCAGATATTATCATATGTAGATTTGGAGACCGAACTTCCTCATGGCCCCATTGTCTTCATAAGTCAATGTCTCTCATCTTCAGAGACCACATCTTATAATTGAGTGTGACTGGACATGCAATAGCTTTCCAGTGCTAGAATTATAGAATACTGTAGTTCCTAACAGATGTGCACTTTAAGTCAGTCTTCATGAACTAGAGTTTTGAAGCCATGTAACCAGATTATTCCAGTGCCTGGTGTTTCCCATAAACATTATTCAAAGTATTTTACTATTTTAGTTCATCTAAACCTTTTAAAACTGGGATATTTCTTAATTCATCAGAATCTTTAAAACTGGGGTATGCTAAATGTAAAGTGTAAAAGTTTAAATTGGAAACACAAGATACAAACACAGAGCATTTTGAATTTGATAGAATTGGACTGATAAATACGTCTATTAAAGATAATAAGGTACCTAATTGACTCGGAGCCAACACTCGTTGAATTGTATGGCATTTAGTGGAAATAGGGGCTATGTAATGAGATTTTCCTCAAACTAACCCATGCACTAACAAACTGGCAATAACTTAAGAAGTAGATGGATATGATCATCTATGGAGCATCATTATCATGTGCATAAATTACAATTTATTAGGAAACCCCAGATTACAAAGCACTATGTCATATCACAGTAATATATAGAACTTCCCTCTTAACTCACTAATGAACAAAGTGGTTTCAATTTACATTACTGATGCCTTGTGACTTCGATAAACATGTTTTAGGAGATAAAGAGGATCAGGAGTTCAAAGCCAGCCTCTCCAAAAGCAAGGTGCTAAGCCACTCAGTGAGACCCTATCTCTAAATAAAATACAAAACTGGGCTGGGGATGTGACTTAGTGGTCAAGTGCCCCTGAGTTCAATCCCCAGTACCAAAAAAAGAAGAAAAAAAAAAAAAAAAAAAAAAAAAAGAAAAGAAAAAGATTTCCAAAAGCAAGTAAAAATTAACAAGTGTTTTTCAAGGTCAGTTAAAAAATAGATTCAATTCACTAAAGCAAAATGAATTTGAAAGAAGTTAATTAACATTTATGGAAGACTTGCCATATGTAAGACACCTTTAAAAAAGCATAACACATTGTTTTAGAGCAGGTAATATGCATACAAAATACGAAATTCAGAAGGAAATAAATAGTACATAATATAAAATAAATCTCCTCATTTCTCTCCCAGTTTTCTTCTCAAAGGCATTCATTCATCTCTTGTGTAATTAAAGTAATAATAGCTAACATTTACGAACAACTTACTATATGCCTATCAAATTCTGTTTCAAAAATTTTAGTTCATTTAATGCTTACAAGACAAATAAGTAATGTTATTATTTTTAATAATTAATGATAATATTATTCTCAGTAGTTTACAACTGAGGTACAGAAAGATTACACAACTTTTCCTATGTAGCACAGCCAGTAAGTGATGGACTGAGGTTATAATTGAAATAGTTTAGCTTCACTGTATTATGTTACCCTGAAGGAAAGTCTATGAATATGTAAGTGAAAATAGCATACATACATATATATGTATATATATCAGCAAATATACACATGTACACATAAACTTATTTTTATGCATACTGCTATTTTTATTTATTAATTCTTAGAGATTCTTCTAAATTAGTATATTAAAGGATTACCTTAAAAAATTGCATAGTTATCAGTGCATGAATACACATTAATTTTAAATTTAATCCCCTAATGTAATCACTTAGATTGCTGCTGATCTTTTATTGTTACAAGCACTGCTACAATAGCACAAATCTGGCACATGTGTTAGGATTTACAGATGCTATTTAATGATGCTTTGTTCAAGTGTGTGGTATCAATATTATTTTCTTTTTAAAACTAAGGCACAGAGGAATTAAGCAATTTGCCCAAGTTTCAGAGCCACTAAATGATAGCACTAATATTCAAAATTGGCTATTTCTGGATGAAATTTTTTTTTCCACTAAGGCTACAAACCTGAGATTCATCATAGCACAATAAGAAGTGCAAAAGTTTTTAGAGGAATGGGATCAGTAGGGTTTGTCAATAGATGGAACTCTGTAGTCCCAACCTGATTGAGCTGGGAAATGGAGCCCCTATGAACAGAAAGTACAGAAAGAAGAGCAGATAAAAGACATGTCAGCTGGCATGGTGGCACATACCTATAATCCCAGTGGCTTGGGAGACTGAGGCAGGAGGATCTCGAGTTCAATGCCAGCCTCAGCAACAGCAAGGAGCTAAGCAACTCAGTGAGACCCTGTCTCTAAATAAAATATGAATATAGGACTGGGAATGTGGCCGAGTGCCCTGAGTTCAATCTCTGGTACCACTCCCTCCCCCCCAAAAAGACAGACATATTTGTGAGATAACTCCTTCCCAGCTTTTGTACATCCTTTCCTTTATGGACAAGAGTGATTAGGAGTTCCTGAGTTCCCAAACTCTGGAAGCAAGAGGAAGCTAAACTTGGTTCCTGGGTGTAAAATAGGTCCTGCCCAAACTTCTATTGTCCAAACAGAGGAGGAGGTTGGACATATGCTTGGTCCTGTCAAGAGTTCCCCTGCTGAAAGCTTATGGCACTGGTCTAGACAGTGATTTATTGGCTAAGACCCCCAAAGTACTATGAAAGCAAAATAGACAAATGGGATAGATCAAACTAAAAAGTTTCTGCACAACAAAGGAAACAGCAGAGTGAAGAGATAACCCATTGGGAAAACATATGTACAAATCATATATCAGAGGTCAATAACATACAAGATATATATACAATTTTACTCAGTAACAGGAAAACAACTCTATTAAAAATAGGCGAAGGACCTCCTTTTTAGGTGTCTACCTTCCCTAATCATAGAAGAAATGCAAAATCAAACCTCCAAGAGCTATTACCTGTTAATGTGGGGCTACTGTAAGTATAATAATAAAAAATAATAAAAAACAATGGTAAAAGATAATGAGTGTTGGTGAGGATGTGAAGAGAAGAAAACACACTGTTGATGGCATTGTGAATTAGTATAACCACTTTGGAAAACAGTGTGTTTCCTCAAAAACCAACAATAGAATTCCCATAGAATCTAGCAATCTCACTACCTGGTACACAGTCAAAGGAAATGAAATCAGTATGATGAAGACATCTGTACTCCCATGTTCACTGCGACACTATTCAAGATAACCAAGATAAAGAATCAACTGAAATGCCCAGTAACAGATGAACAGATTTAAAAAATGTGGTACATGTTCACAATGACATACTATTTAGCCAGAAAAGTGGGAGATTCTGTCATTTGCAACAGCATAGATGGTCTTCGAAGACATTATGCTAAGTTAAATAAACTAGTCATGGGAAGACAAATACTGAGTGATCTTGTTTATATTTGGAATCTAGAAAACTTGAACTCAGAAGCAGAGAGTAAAACGGTGGTTACTAGGGTCAGGGAGGGTGGTGGTAGATGGGGAAGAACAGATGTTGATCAAAGGATATAAAGTTCAATTAACAGAAAGAATAAGTACTGGTCATCTGTTGCAGAATATGGTGATTATAGTTAATAATAATAGATTATATGTATCAAAATAGGTAAAAGCAAGGACATTAAATGTTCTCACCACAAAGAAATGGTAAGTATTTGAGGTGAAGGGTATAATAAGTAGTCTAATTTGATTATTCCACAATGTGTACATGTAACAAAATATTACATTATTTCCGATGAATATATTCAATTATTATCTGACAGTGAAAAGCAAAACTTAAAAATTTACCAGAATGCTTCCATTCTGTCTCACTGCTTTGCACCACCTTGAGAGGATGAGAACTAGTTTCATCATGGATTTAAATCCTGTTTAAATTGGTTGCTCTAGGAAAATCTGAACTCATAGTTTCTCATTTTCCTGTTTCTCTGCACATCCTTGTTCTGACCACATATTTCATCCATCCCTCTCTCCAGGAACCTTCCACTGGAACTCACAGTAAGTTGTCAGAAACCTCTTGCTTTGATTGAACCTGATTTCCCCTGAGGACAATGTTTTTTGAGTCTTATTTAGTTTTGGTTATTTTTATCCCATAACTTTTATTACCAGGCATGTTCTGGCTTGCTTCCAGTCCATAATTCCTCCTTCCTTCTCCAACCTCCCCAGCTTTAACTTGCATGTCATGAAACCGTCCCCTATGTCTTGTTGCTGTTGTCCTCTGCAAACCCTCGAGTCACTACTCCATGCCTTGTAGGAGTTTCACTACTGACTGTCACTGTTCCTCACACCACTCCTGCCATGACTCTTGGCAATTTCAATATCCTTGTGATGATTTTTCTAATGCCCTAGTTTTTCACTTCCTTAAACTTCTTCTCTCCAAAGATTTTGTTTTCTATTCTCTTTTGGTCATCTGTTCTCAAGGTTATATATGTTGAAATTACCAGCATCCATAACTTTTCCATAATCTCTATGTCTCAGATCTTAGCTCTTATTTTTGTAGCTTTATTCCCTCTCATTTCTAGCTTCAACAGGTTATTGGTTAATTGGAGACCTATAATCCATTGAAACTTCTACCCTTTTTTTACAGCTTTTCCTTCTATTCAGGTATTTGCTTTCTTTCTAGGTTTTTTGTATTGTTGTTTTTTCTGTTTTTTTTTTTTTTTTTTGGGGGGGGACTAGAGATTGAATTCAGGGGTGCTGAACTACTGAGCCACATCCCCAGGTTTTTTATGTTTTATTTAGAGACAGGATCTCCCTATGTTGTGTAGGGCCTTGCTAAGTTGCTGAGGCTGATTTTGATCTCACAATCCTCCTGCCTCAGCCTCCAGAGTTGCTGGGATTAAAGGTGTACACCACTGCACCCAGTCCCTTGCTTTCTTTCTTATCCACAGCAAATTTCAGTATCAATTAGTATAATTACTCCCTTGCATTTCCTGAACCCTCCCTTGCTCACTCACACTTTGTATGCTTGCCTGAGCAAACCTCAGCCTGCATTATATCCCAATATCCACTTGCCTTCTGTCTGTGTCTCCACAACTGAACAGGCCAAAGAAAAGTAGACAACTAGGATTATTGATCTCATTTTAAATCATAAGCACTAATGTCAAATGTGATGATAGTCCTACAGCTTAACCGTCCTGCTACAATCCTTTCCTCCATTGCTTACGACTATTTTAATTCTTTTTCTTTATTGCCAAACCTCAAGGGTATCCTTCATTGTTCCCACTCTTAGTTAGCTTTCTAAATCACTGAAAATGGAATAAAACAGAAGAGCACTCCTACACCTGCCTTCCTGCCTACCCATACTTGTATACTCAGTCTTCTAGTTTATTATTGTACATAGACTATTCTATAATCTAAATCCAACCCTTCTATCTGTGTGATATATTCCTTCCCTTCTTCCCAAATCAAGTCTTTGCCCAAATGCTTCTTTCTCAAGATGAAGGCTTAAGGCATTACTATATATTAATGTAGACTTTATACATGCTATACCCTTCAGCAACACTAAATTTATGAGAACATATTTTATATATGGGTATTTGTATATTTTTACCTGCATCTGTATTTATACCTATATCCATCCAGTTAGTAGTACTGATCTGAGGTTTTTAGTGAGATGTTGGTGAAAAATCTCCATTAAATCAATGTTTTTGTTGCTTAATATCTTGCTCATTTAAAAAGTCCACTTTTTCAAAAAATAATTTTTTACAGTGAGCATGGCAATGACTTGATCCATCATATGTTGTCTGGGGACTGGTAGTTGATAACATTCTTGTGTCTCACTAAGGGATTCCATAATAACCCTTTGGGAGATAATTCCAAGTGAATAACCATGGATGGCCCTAACTCAACCAGTCTTTACTTCTTTATATTCATATTCTTAGATCAGGCAAGGATTTGTGGTAAAAAAAAAAAAAAAAAAAAAAAGAAGAAGAAACAAACAAACAAACAAACAAAAAAACCCATTATCTTCTAGTTCCTTGGTTCATTCACCCCGGAAACTTACTTCCCTATTTGGAGAACCCTTCCTGATAAAGTCAGCTTCGACTGACTGGTCTTGCCCTGACTTCTTCATTGACTTTATTGACTTCATTGACAAGTTTGTTTTAGGAGAGGAAACCAAATGCTCCTGGGAACATTCCAGAATGTACTATATTTTAATATACTGTATTTTACATCTAAACATGTAAGCAACAAAGCAAAAAAAAGTTTTGGTTTCCTTAAATCCCGTATAGATATTTACTTGTATTATGAAGATAAATAACAATTGTAGATTCTTAAGTAAAAGAAAATAAATATTAATGCTAAATATTATGAACTATTAATTATTTCTAATCTAGTATACTTTTCTCCCTTAAAACAGAGAGCAGAACATTCATAATGTAAAATAGAACGGACTGGAATGAGAAATTCTGGAAAGTTTTACCAACTGTAGAAAACAGATTCTTGGTCTCTCATTCCTATACACAAGACAAAAGTTTCTTTTGTTTTAATAAAAAGTTGCTTGCCTTTTAATGTTGGAAAATTAAAATATTATCAGGTTAAAACAAACGGTAATTGTTTCTGAAATCTGGTCATATAAGTATTTTTATATTTTAAGTTGGTTACACAATTGCAACTAAGATGAATTTTCCTATAATGCTTTAAAACTTTCATATACCTACAGGTCATTTAAAATTTTTGTTAAATTCTGATTCTGTATCTCTGTGGTGTGGTATGAGAGTCTAACAAACTCCTGAATCCTGATGATGAAGATATATGGACCATACTTTGAGTCGTAAAGATTTAGGATACAATTAGGGTAATCTTCCTTAGGTTATTCATTTCACTACCATTTTATTAAATCAAGTTGTTACATTATTTAACAACTAATGCTATATTTCTTTGGGGATAATTTAAATAGTTTATTGCAATAAAATTATTGCCATGTGCAATGCCTCATTATTAAGTATAATGTTTCAGATATAATGTGCTTCATCGTTTTTACATGAGTTACAATACAGGGCAATAAATAATCTAAACTGAAATTGTCAGCTTTGTAAGTTGATTTCATCAATGTTTCAAAAGCAAGTAATTTTAATTTCTTCAGTTAAAAATGAAAGTGGCATTGTTTTTTTCTGATTGAGACTGTCAAAACTTGCTATAACACTTGAGTAGAGAGATTTATTAAGATTTTAAATGTTAATTCTCTTTGATGGGATATCACAGGGAAATGATTAATTAAGAAAAATTAAATGGAATCAAAATTGAAGATATAGATCCTCAGAATTGTATTTGGATTGATATAATTGAACAGAAATATCACCTCTTATCATTATTTGATATAAAAATAAAGACTATTTTTATGAAAATCTTTTTATCATGCTTAAAAGAAGTGTCAGCTGGGCATAGTGGCACATGCCTGTAATCCCAGCAACTTCAGAGGCTGAGGCAGGAGGACTGTAAGTTGGAGGTCAACATCAGCAACTTAGAGAGACAATCAGCAACTTAACAAGACCCTGTTTCAAAATTTTATGAAAGTAAATAAACCCTAAGTTTAATCCCCAGTACTAAAACAGAAAAAAGAAGAGAAAGGAGGGGTGGGCAAGAAGAGTCTAATCATGGTGGGATGCTCCTTAGATTGTTTTCAAATGCACAGTGAACTGAGGACCCACATTAGAGCTCTCTTAGACAATTTATACATCCACAGTAAATTGCAAGCCAGTGACACAGGTTGACTGAAGAAATGATTTCTGCTGTAAACATTTGGATATGAGAGGGGATGATTTGAGCCTGTTATAATAAGGCACATCCTGCGGATATATAGTAAAGCACTATAAATCTGCCAATGTATCAAATCCACATAACTTGTATCATCTCATGGGATTGATTTTGGTCTGATGAAGCTGTATTGTGATGTAAGATTGGTGACTTGAGCAAGAAGGTAGACAATCCTGCTGGGAGCTGGAATGAAAATCACAGGACAGAGCAAGTGTTTATGTGGTCAGTAAGGGAAGAGATGTGGACAATGTCAGAGTCAAAAGGATATACACAAACAAGTTATTTTAAAATATATGACTCCAAGTGTTGCTCCAATCTTTTAAAAATAACTATCATTATTAAAATCGTAAACACAATGAGAGAAACAAAATCAGTATTCAAAACATACTTCAGGCCTGGTGTGGTAGTGCATGCCTGAAATCCCAGCAGCTTGGGAGGCTGAGACAGGAGGATCAAGAATTCAAAGCCAACCTCAGCAAAAGTAAGGTGCAAAGCAACTCAGTGAGACCCTGTCTCTAAATAAAATACAAAATAGGACTGGGGCAGTGGCTCAGTGGACAAGTGCCCCTAAGTTCAAGTGCCCCTAAGTGCCCCAGTATCTCAAAAAACAAAACAAAACATACTTCAGAAATAGTCATCCTTGGTGTTCTATTGTATTCCCAGTTTTTTCCAATTACAAAAATGCACAATTTAATCAACCCAATCTTGATTATAGTTTTTTTACATGTGTGGGAATGATTTTTCTCAGAGAATAGAAGTCTAAAAATCAGTGAGAAAATACCACTTGCCTTAAATGTGAATGTGAGTTTTTCTGGAAGATATTTATTATGTCAAAGAAGAAATTTATATGTAATTTTAGTTCTGACATATGTGAACCAAGCTTGGAACATATCTTGATTCTGCCTGCTTCTCTCGCTCTCTACAAACGTTGTTCTAGTCCAGGCCTCCATTCTTTCTTGCCTGAAGTACTGAAATAATTTCCTGACTTTTTCTTCTACGTTGTGTCTCCAGAATTCATTCTTTTCTCAGCAGCCAGTGATCTTTAAAAACTGAAGTGAGATTGTACCACTCTCTCTTGATGACTTTTTACACTAAGAATTAAATCCAAACAGCTGATCTTGTTTTACAAAGCTCGCATGATCTGATTCCTAGCTTCTCCAACTACACTTTGCCTTACTCTTTTCTCACTACACTCTTCTCTTTTCATGTCCTGCCTTTTCATGTCCATTTTGTAATTAATATCATTCAAAGCATTTTTGCATCTTATCTAAGTTGTTGAATTTATTGCAAAAATTTATTAATAATGTTCACTATCTCTTCTTAATGCTTTAGGATCTGTAGCAATGTCTCTATTTTCATTCCAGTTATCAGTAATTTGTGTTTTCTCATTTTTCTGACCAATTTAATTAGAAGTTTATCAACTTTTCTTATAATTTTCAAAGATACAACTTTTATTTTATGGATTTTTCTCTCCTGAATTTGTTTTTTACTTCATTGATTCCCACTCATTCTTTTTTTCTTTTTAGATCTTTGAAGTACTGGCATTTTCTCCTTCTCTTATTATTTAATGTGCAATTAAAATTAACACATTTTAATTTTCCTTTTTTTCTTAGACTCCTGGATTACTTATAAGTTGTTAGTGTCTCAGTATTTGGGGGATTATTCAGATATCTTTCTAATATTAAATTCTAGTTCCTTTCTGTTGTAGTCAGAGCCATGTAATGCAGATTCCAGATTAAAAATTTATCACAACTTGTTGTCTAACTCCGCATATGGTCTGTTTTGGTGAATGTCCTGTGTATGAGGACAATGTGTTTTCTTTTCTGTAGCTGCTGCATGTAGTGTGTTACCAATGCCAATTAGTCAAGTGTGTTGATGACGTTCAAATCTTTGACTTAATGATTTTCTGTATACTTGTTCTATCATTCACTAAGAGAGAAGTTTTGGTATCTTTTATCATTTGGATGTGAAACAATGTGAGAGGGTTCAGAGGGGAAAGAATTGGGTTGTGAGAGCCTTAACCCAATCAGTGAATTAATTCCCTGATGGGATTAATTGAGTGATAATTGAAGACGGGTGGGGTGTTGTTGGAGGAGGTCGGGCATTGGGGCATGGCTTTGGGGTATATATTTATGTCTGCCAGGTGGAGTCTCTTTCTGCTCTCTGATCATCATGTGAGCTGCTTCCTTCCACTACACTCATCAGCCATGAAGTTCTGCCTCACCTTATGCCCAGAGGAATGGAACCTACTGTCTGTGAATTGAGACCTCTGAAACCATGAGCCTCCAAATAAACTTTCCCTTCTCTACAGATGTTCTGGTTGGATCCTTTTGTCAGAGTGGCAAAAAAGCTGACTAAAACAGAAATCTCCACCTGTAAGAGTGGATAAACCTCCTTTCAATTTTGTCTATTCTAATTTCAAGTAATTTGAAGTTTTATTTTTTAACTACATAACACCTATAGGCTTGTTATGTATTTCTGATGAACTGATCCTTTTATCATTATGAAATATCCTTTCAAAAAGTTTATTTTTGACTAACATGCATTAGTTGCACATTTGTGGGGTTTGTAGTGAGTTCATTGTGATTACATCACACGCATACAGCATGTACTGATCAGCATAATTGTCTCTAGACTATCCCCTGCTTGTTGTGAAGTCTTGTATCAACCTTTATCTACTTTTTGTAGAGCCATTCCTGCTTTCTTGTATTTGGCATTTGCATGGAATGTTCTTTTTCCAGTGTTTACTTTTACCCTATCTGTGTCTCTAATTCAAAGTGACTTTCTTGTAGTCCACATATAGTTGGGTCTTACTTTGTTACAAGTCTGATAATCTACCTTTTAATTGGATGTTTGGACTATTTAATAACATAGTTATTGATATGTCAGGTTTAAGTCTGTTACCTTGCTAGTTATTTTCTATGTATTTCTTTTATTCCTTGTTCCTATTTTCTTCTTTTCTTGTGTACTTTTAAATAAGTCAATTAACTTTTAGCATTCTATTTTACCTCTATTCTTCTTTTATTAGTTATGTCCTTTATTCTTTTAGTAATTACTTGATGGTTTATAATATGTCTTGAACAGTCTACATTCATTTAATGTTATATTACTACATGTTTAATGAAAGAAACTGACAATAATATACTACCACTTTTCCCATCTTGAGTTTATTTTCATAATATATTTGCCTCTACATACGCTATATATTTGAAAAAAACATGTTTTTGCTTTAAATAGTCAACTGTCTTTAAAGAAATTTTAAGTGAGAGAAATTGATTTTTTGTATAACTCATATATTAATCTTTCTTGTACCCTTTTTAAAATTTTTATAAATCCTAATTTCCAATTGGTATTTTTGCCTTCAAGACAAACAATTCAAGTTTCTGATATTTCAGTTTTTGTTTGCTTGAAAATGTCTTTAATTGTTTTTTTTATTTTTTGCAAGATATTTTCCTATATATATAGAATTCTAATTTGACATTATTTTCTTTCAATACATTAAATATGTCATTCCGTTTTTTTTTCTTGCTAGCAATGTTTCTTGTTAGAAATTGGCAATTATTCTTTCTTTGTTCTTCTCTATTTGGAAATATAACATTAGAAATTATCCTATCTGAGCACAAATTGGATAATATCTAATGCTATGTTTTCAAATTCAGCAATCTTTTTTCTGCAGTATCTATCTAATCCATGAATTTACTGATTTATCCCCCCTGGATATTGTGTTTTTCAACTCTGGAAGTTTCATTATTTTTTTTTTTAAGTTTTTATTTTCTTCCTTATTATGCTGATGTAATTCTTTAAGGTCTTAAGCATATTTATGACAGTCATTTTAAGGTTGTTGATTGCTAAGCCCATCATCCCTGTTATGTATGGGCCTGCTTCTATTGACTGGTTTTACTTCTTGGCACAAGTAAGTTTTGGTACTTTTCATATGTCTTGAGTGCCTTGATTTTTGTTATTTTTCTTTAACAATTGTATTCACAGGCAGTTAACTTACTTGCAGAGCAGCTGAAACCTTTGTGGAACTAGAGAGGTCTTTGCTCTGGGACTAATTTAGTCTTGTTCCTCATGCATGCCTCTCCTCTACTGAATAGTTCTATGGAATGCCCCACATATTCAACAAACTCTCTTATCTTGGCTTGTGAGAACTCAAATGTGCTCTGTGCTCTGGAGATTTTCCAGCATCCCCTAGTATTATTCTTTGTTTGGCATTTGCCCTGCATGTGTGCAGTTTTGTTTCGGACAAGGGCACTAGAGACCCTTATTCAGATTTCTGGAACTCTTTTTATGTATTGCTCCCTCCTCTCTGGTACTCTTACACCAAGTCCAGCCACCTCAACCTGCCTGTGTTCAGCTTGCCTCTTGCCTCCAAACATGGAAATAAACTTCAAACAGAAAGCTGGGGCAATGTGAGGAGTTCTCTCATTTGTTTCTCTTCTCTTAGGGGTCATGATTTTGCATTATCCATTTTTCAATGACTGAAAACACAGATTTCATACAGTTTGTTCATGTTTATAAGGGGGGGGCAAGTAGCTTAGCCAAAAATGCAAATGAGGAACAAGAATTTTTCTCCAGCCATTATGACCTTTGCTAAAAAAAAGAAAAAGAAAAGGAAAAAAAAAAAGTCTAGTTGGCATTCGTTTTAAGATCTTTGAACTTATTCTTTCTACTTAGAAGACTCTTTCTGTGACTCTCTACGAGCTGTCATCCTCTCATTCTTTACCTTCCTGTAGAAGCTTTCCTTGGTCACACTATTTAAAGTCACTAAACTATTCTATTAGTCCTTCCTCCCTCTGTCCTCCCTCCTTCTCTTTGCTTTCTTTCCTTTTCTTCTTTTCTTGTTTTCTTCCCAACTATCCCCATCTATAATTATCTTTAAAGTTTTTTTACACCTGTTACATTCCCCATTTTCCTTGTCATGCACACTTCAAAAGCACAGAAACTTGTTGTTTGTGTTCTCATGATTCTTGGTCCCTCCAGGGGTAGTTGACTCACTGCAGGACACTGGCAAATGCTTCCTGACTGAATTAAAGATAACATCAAGCTGTATGCACTGAAATTGTAAGGTGGAGAGGTGCTAAACAGCATAATACCAAAGGCCTAGACATGAGCATAGGGTATTCTTTTGTGTTCCTGGGAAATCTTCATGGAAAGTGGAGAATTATGTCCATGAGAAAATAAAAACTGTGACATTGAATAGACATTTACTCATATTTGCTATTGCTCTCTGATGTAGTCTAAATATATTATACTATTGTTGGAGGCATCATGTGGTCTCTGGCAGTTCATTCAAGTTGGAAATTCTTAAGTATTTACTTGACCATTAGCATGTTTTGTGAAATATATCAGCAAAGTGAAGAAAAATAGTATTTTCTACAATGGTGTACATGAACATTATGTAACCAGTTTTAAATTTGACTGACAATGAAGCCACTGTCCTGCTTTAGTATGAAATAACTGTGTTTATGTTACCTGATTTTAATTCCAAAGTAGATCAGAAAATAGCTGACCTAAATAGACATACTGTTCTTCTTAGTTTTACATTCTCATAGGTGCATGGCTTTTATTAATCATCCACTTCACTAAAATGTAGGTCTGCATTTTCCTGCATTCTTTTTTAAAAGAATGTCTCTCTCCAAGACCTTGGGATTTGATGTTCTCTTAGTATTATTGGCCTATATCATAGAGGTCTAATTCTTTCCCCAGTTAGGGATTAGTATTGAAAAATATACAGGACATTGTCATAGGCTTTGGGCCCACACTTAGTTAAAAGAGTCCTGCATCTGTAGGGTAGCTGTTTTTTAAAATTATCCTCAACAATTTGTTACTGGGGCAGTTTTTGGACTATTCTTGCCAAGTATTGGTAGCTTTATTATTTCTTGTAGAATCATGAAGTACTGGAGATGTAGCTTAGTGGTAGCATGTTGCCTATCATGCATGGGGCCCCAGGTTTGATCTCCAGCACTACAAAATATAAACAAATAAAACTATGAGTCCATTTTGATACAAACTGAGATATATCTTTGATTTAAAAAAATCATACTTCTTAATAATATCTTAATACATAAACATTCTTAAAATCTGTGCTATATTATAACAGCATAAAAAGTATAAACTTAAATACCGCTTTAATTTATACAATCAAGTAAATCAATAATTCATAATTTTTAGATATTTTAAAAATATCTAGAGTTTATGGCTTCCCTGCCCAGTCGATGTCAGTTCAGTATGAATATTTGAAGGTGAAAAGAAAAGACTTTGAGATGTGGTTAGAGTTAAGTGTTTATTTATGCTTTACTTACAATTTTTCAGATGTGAATGGGAAGAATCAGGTGTTAGTCCTTCAAAATTTTCTAAGCATTGTGACTCTCAGGCTCTTATATGTGCCAAGGCACTAATGCATATCACTAGTAGCTTTTATATTGGAGTAGGAGTGATTTTCAAGGTCACATGTAACAAGGGACCAAGTGTAACTTATGTCTAAGACTCTAATTTACCTGGTCTCATTTACTGTTCTCATACACTTGTTATTAGGCCCCTAAAGATCTCTGATGATAAATTAGAAGGCTCACCCCCATGAGTAAATGGAATCTGCAAATGATTTTGTGCCCAAAGTATGTTACCTACTCTTTCAGATTTTTGTTTATTAAAAGCACTCAGGGTCCCTGTCAATCTTGTTCCCCAGTTTGACTTTCCTAATTGATGAAGATTTTGTTCTGTTATTTCCTTATTTTTGTTTTTAGATTGGGCTAGCTCCCTTTTACTCTTGAAAAATAAAGAAGATAGAGAAATAATAATTAACCTCCTTTAGGGGAAGAAAATCAAATGTGTAAGAGTAAACAGAAAGGATATAATACAATCATAATATAATACTCTTAAGCTGTTGCCAGTGCCATGTTTCCAGTCGTTCTTTACCCCTCTGCATAACTGCCTTCTATAAATATTTGTTGAACAAATGAGTGGATTAGTGAATAAATCAACCATATTAAGATATATTTAACATTCTTATGAAAATAGCAATTTTTTCCCAGATAGTTAAAGCCCAAAACACAGAAGAATTAGGACCTTAAGTCTATTCTTTCATTAGCATATTTACTAATAAATACTTAACAAATAAATGCAACCTACACTTTGTGACAGATGCAATGTGCCCAACAGAACCATCACTGCTGACTTCTCTTTCTGTCCAGTGGTCATTGTTAAGGGTGTGGCAACACCCGCTGGTGAGAAATCCTCATGAATCTCTACACCTCAAGCTGAAGATTTGTCTTTTTTTGGTTCTGGGAATTGAACTCAGGGGCACTTAACCACTAAACTACAGAACTGCATCCCAAGACCCCCTTATTTTTATTTTTTAAAAATACTATTTTTAAATTTATTTTTTATTTTGAGACAGGATCTTGCTAAGTTGCTTAGGGCCTCACTAAGTTGCTGAAACTGGTCTTGAACTTGTGATTCTCTTGCCTCAGCCTCCTGAGCTGCAGGGATTATTTTTCTGTGATTTTTAAACTAAGGAAGGTCAATCTGTTGTTAACATATTGTGAATATTTTAATTTTGCTTAACAGTCTTTATGTTCAAAGAGTTTGGATAGAAATTTGCTGATGAGAGGTTTGTTCATAAGCACCACCATATTGCCTGACCTTTTTTAAGATGTCCTACTTCAAACACCCACTTTCTTGCAAAGTTTCAAATTCTCCATTTGCTTTTGGTAGTCAATTTTTTTCCCCCATGAGTTTAAGATGCTTTTCTAAGAGGGAAAAGTGTATCAATAAGTTCTTCAGCACTGCTAAAATTATCAGTGAACATCTTGTCAGACAGTGATGTGTGAATCTGTTTTGTATGCCTCTTTCCAAGGCCAGGTTTGTTGATGGAGAGAAATGTTTTCTCATTTTTAAACTCAAATCCCACCCTGTGTGGATCATATTAGTATAATGCAGACATTGTGGGACAAGGAAATATATGAATGTGTTTTCTAGGTTACTTGTCTGACCATGTTCCCTTAAACATTATGTTTAAAACAATGAACTCTGCCATTTGCCACTAATGTTCTTTGAATGCTTCCAGAGATCTTTTCTTTGTTTTGGTCCAGGCAGTTATAACTTCGTTTTAAGAATCTCTGAATTAGAAGTGGAGCTTTCTTTTGTATGTTCTTTAGTGTCCTTTGATTTGGTTCCAGCAAGCATCAACCACTGCAGCTGTCCTAGAACAATTTGCTTATCCACTAATGCCAACTATGAAAGAGGAAATAAACTAGGTTTGTATAAATGTAGAATTCTAATGTGACCACTAACATTAAGTCACTAATGCGACCCTCTCATTAGCTATTACTTTCAATTAGGTATTCTCAAACAATTAGCTTTTGAGCTACATAATCTTATTTATAGCATATACATTCCCTGATGAGAAAAGAAATTACTTTGGGGAAAGCTGAGTCTTAAACTTTTAATTTAGGTACTTAATTCAGATACATTACCTCACCTGGACTTTCTTCTGCTGGCATTGCTAAACTCAACTCTCTTGATCATGTGATCCTTCAGGCATCACAAGCCTCTTAAAAAGAGAACTACAGGAATCCATGAGTGCTTTTAGCACATAGAAAGTGATACAGCAGAGACCTACTCTCTGCAAACAGGATTAAAAGTTTTCAGATTTTCAAAGCATTCTCAGGAGAAGGACATCTTATTAATACTAAGACCATATATTTGTAGATTCCCATTATTATATAAGTATTTGTCATAAGCTTCTGTTTTTGGTTCTTTGGCTCGATTTTCATCCATGAAAACTGAGACCATAGTTATTATAAATGTTGTTCTGATAGATGTCAATCCTTCAATGGCATTTATTGTGTCTGCAGTCACTTACTACTTCCTAGAGTGTGGTATCAAATTCTTTACACATAAGACAGGTACTTTCCCTGCAAAGAGCTTACTATATAAATGTGAAATCTTATGATAAACATTAAATATACATTCACCCATTTTTCAAGAAGTTCACAGATGATGCCTAATATTTTGTAGACACTGGAGAGATGTCCGTACTAATAGACAAAGTCCTGCTCTCACAGAACTTTCATTTTGTTGTAGGTGGAGAATTGGGTGGAAAAGGACAAATAGTGCCAAGAAAACCAATAAATAAAATAAGAATAGATTGGGATAGATTCAAACTAAAAAGCTTTTTCTCAGCAAAGGAAACAATCAACAATGTGAAGAGAGAGCCTACCGAGTGGGAGAAAATCTTTGCCACACACGCTTCAGATAGAGCACTAATCTCCAGAATCTATAAAGAACTCAAAAAACTTTACACCAAGAGTACAAATAACCCAATCAATAAATGGGCTAAGGAAATGTGCAGACACTTCACAGAAGATCTACAAGCAATCAACAAATATATGAAAAAATGTTCAACATCTCTAGTAATAAGAGAAATGCAAATCAAAACTACCCTAAGGGCTGGGGAGATAGCTCAGTTGGTAGAGTGCTTGCCAAGGCCCTAGGTTTGATCCCCAGTGCCAAAAAGGAACAAAAAAAAAAAAAAAAAAAAAAAAAAACCACAACTACCCCAAGATTTCATCTCACCCCAATTAGAATGGCTATTATCAAGAACACAAGCAACAAAAGGTGTTGGTGAGGATGTGGGGAAAAAGGTACACTCATACATTGCTGGTGGGGTTGCGAACTGGTGCAGCCACTCTGGAACAGTATGGAGATTCCTTAGAAAACTAGGAATGGAACCACCATTTGACCCAGCTATCCCACTCCTTGGCCTAGACTCAAAGGACTTAAAATCAGTCTACTACGTTAACACAGCTACATCAATGTTTATAGCTGCTCAATTCACAATAGCTAGATTGTGGAACCAATCTAGATGCCCTTCAATTGATGAATGGATAAAGAAACTGTGGTATATATACCCAATGGAATTTTATAATTGGATGGAGAATATCATCCTAAGTGAAATAAGCCAATCTCCAAAAAAAAACAAAGGCCAAATGATTTCTTTGATAAGTGGATGATGATAAGTGGATGACGATGGGTGGGAGGGAGGCAAGAAGGAGAATCGTACAGAGGAAAATGAGGGGTGAGGAGGGGATGGGGGGAAGGAAAAATAATAGAATGAGACAAACCTCATTACCCTATGTACATGTATGATTACTCAAATGGTGTGACTCTACTTCGTGGGCAACCAGAGAAATGATAGTTGTACCCCATTTGTGTACAATGAATCAAAATAAAAATAGATAATAATAGATTATGATAAATGGATAAAAGAAGTAAGAGAATACTTTAGAAAGAGTTGTTGGGAAAGGTTTCTATAGGACTGACATTTCATCATCAGCAATTTGAAGGATGGAAAGAATTTTGCAGTGGGAGACCCTCTGGCAGAGGAGTGAGCAAGTGCAGAGGTCCATGTAGCAGCAAGTTTAACCTATGGAGGAATGATGATAATATCAGTGTGGCTGCAACATAGTGAAAAAAAGAATAAGAGACTGGGGATGCAGTTTGTTTGAGAAGCAAAAATTAGAACTTCAAGGCCAGGAGGCATTTGTTTTAAAATAGTGAAGTCATTGGGACATTGTAAGAAGGCTGTATCTTATGAAACTTTAGCAAAGATACCTGGGACTGCTGTATAGAGACTAAATGATAAAGGTAAGAGTAGAAATAGGGAAATATATTAATGATTCATTGTGAGAGGATGGTGGGTGGTACCAGAATAGAATCAATGGTGATGGAGAGCAATGAATAGATTTGAGATATATGTTGGAAATAGAATTGATAGAATTTGATGATGGTTTGGTTGTAGGGGATGAAGGAAATGGAGAATAAAAAATGGTTTGTTGATGTTCAACTTGAACAACTGGGTTTCATTTGCTAAATGAGAGGGAAGACTGGAAATATGTAAACTGACATCAGAAGCAAATAAGGTGGAAGTAAACTACAATAAGTCATGGGGTCATGGCGGTTGTGTTTTTCTTTGTTTATATATTTTATGCATGCCATATTGAACAATTATATGCAAAGTTCTATATGAAGTGGTATATGTAAGAAAATAATAGATAAAATTTCTTGATTCAGTCATATTTTATTTGAGTGAAATTATGTTCTAAGTATTCTGGTAAATCCATCATAGTACTAATTGTTGCTCTTCATGTTGAAAAATTGACACATTGAAAGCCAAATTAAAACATGATGCTATGATTATTTTATGGAAATCTACATAAAGGATTGTGGGAATGGAGAGAGAGAAAGACATAGTCACCCCCACAGAGCAGGGCAACTGGAAACTGATCAGTCCAGCATCCCTACATGTGAGGAGTTTAGGGTTAGTGGTAGGGCAGAGGGATCAGTGAGCATCTCTTGACACTGTGTTGGAGAACAAGGCTCACTTGTGGTACCCAGATCCTCATGGCACTGCCACTGCCTCCAACACAACAGGTAGGCCAGGCTTGCAAAGTGAGATATAAAGTTTGCCCAGTAGAAATGGTAAAAAGAGGCTCCCTAGGGAGAAGACAAAACATGTGATTTAGAACACAGAGAAGGAATTAAAAGAAGTGAAACGGACAAGTAGACTTAGAAATGGCTTGTGAATGATATTCTTGCCTGCTGTGCTCAGGAATCCTGCTCCATTCTCAAGGAGATTCCTATCTGGAGTGTGAGTTGTGCCACTCATGTGCCTGCCAGTGGACTTATAGGCCTTATGTATGACATGGCAGATTGAGAACTAAATACATTCTCAGCGAAGACTTGATTCCAGGTCAAGAGACTGTGTGTCTTTGCTAAACTGTCATACTAAAAGTATTGAAATTTGTGTTGTACATACCTAAGAATGAAATCAGTGATGTCTTCCTGGGAGCCAGTAAGGACCTGCAAGGGACTTAACTGTTGAGAAATTTCATGTTTAATCTTCAGGGCTAATTTCACTTCTCATGCTCTCTTTTTCTTTTTTACTGTAGGCTTCAAGGAGTAAGCCCACCTTCCTTTCCTCTTCAAAGCTACTATGTTCCATTCTATGTCTTGGGTTTCTTCTAGTTTGGATATGGATTCCAAATACATGACGAGTCTACCATTTTCCAAACCTCATTTTTTTAGAACCCACCCAGGTAATAAAGTGGTTGAGAGTTTGGGCTGCCTGGCCAATGATCATGTTTGAATTTTAACTTTGTCATGTATTAGCTATGTAAACTTGGATATGTTCTTAAACTTTTTATGTCTTACTTTTTTTTCTTTTAAATATATAAGATGAGGGTAGTACTAATGTTCACCTCATAAGCTTGTTGAAAAGTTTAAATTAAATAATGCATATAAACTTAGTGTAGTTCTGTAAGGGTATAACAGTAAGTTCCCAATAATGTGCAGTTATGTTTCATAACTTAGAGAAAGTAGTTGGGTAGGCACTCAATAAATGTTAGCTGCTAAAATCACTAATCCACATCACATATTAACAAAAATAAGAATGATAAACTTTAAATACCACATGTAATCCATTTCTAATGACTACAACATGAAGCAGAATCATGTTCAGAGAAACAATTTTCTCTGGACCTGTTTTCTTTTTTTCCTTGGCATGTGTGAAAACAGCAAGCTTCCCCAATTCCTCTTAAACAGTTCGAGAACGCCTGGGGGCAGTTCTTCTGCTCTGAAAAACTATTCCTCTGGCCACTGCTCCTTTTCTGCGCCACTTGTGGCTCCCTATGGCCATAGTTCTTGCTGCTGCCCCTGTGATTGCTGCCATAACTTTTCCCGATGTTTAGCTGCTGCCTGGAACCTGCTCCCCTTTCCAGTCAAGGGAGATGAGAGACAGCCTGTCTCCTGTCTTAGTCAACTGTTGCCTTTCTGGGTTCTGTTTCGGATTCAAATGAAGAAGCAGCTTTTCCCCATTGATGGGGCCCTCTGTGATGGAAGCTACTATGAAGTGCTGCCTCTTTCTCTCAGTGTATAACAGAGAGCTCATGAGAACTTTTTGAGATTTTACTGGTTACTTTCCAGCAGCCAATTATTCCTAAAATTCAGACATGCTTTCTGGATGTTTTAGTCAGCCTTTTGCTGTTGTGACAAAAAAGACCTGATGAGAACAATTTTAAGGAGGAAGAGTTTATTTGGGGGTTTCAGAGATCTCAGTCCATAAATAACCAGCTCCAATTCTCAGGACCTGGGATAAGGCAGAACATTATGGAGGAAGTGTATGGTAGAGGAAAGCATCTGGGAACATGGCACCAGGAAGCAGAGAAAGAGCTCTCCTCATCAGGATAAAGTAGAAACATGAAGGCATGCCCTCAAGAACCCACCTCTTCCAACCACATTCTGCCTGCCAACAGTTACCACTCAGTTAATATCTATCAGGGGATTAATTCGTTGATTAAGTTAAAGTTCTCATAATCCAATCATTTCACTCTAAACCTTCTTGCATTGACTCATACATGAGCTTTTGGGGGACACCTAACATCATCTAAACTATAACACTGGGGAAGTAGCTGGAAAAGCATATAGTGTGGAGGATTTCATGGTGGTCCTATAAAACTCACGCTGGGACAGTTATCAGAAGCTCCTCTAGATTTTTTTTAACCTTTATTCTATAAAACTAACAAACAAAAACCTCCTATGTACTTCTGACTTTCCTTAGAAAAAGCATTTGCTGACTGTTTTTCCCCTGAGAAGTTCTTTTTAAATTTCTGTGATGACCTGTTTTCCAGATAGCAGCACTGTACAAAGAGAGGACACCTTCTCTGTCCCCAACAACAAATTTAAGGAAAAAGCGATCTATGAGAAAACACTGTGATTACAAGTACATGCAAAATATTAACAAAAAATTATTTGATAAATTTCTCAAAATTTTAATTTTCTTGCTATGTTTGTTAATCTTCCTTTGAGAGTTAGGAGAAAAATAGGAAGAAAGGCAAGATTTTAAGCATTACTTGGGAAAATCACTGAGAGGAATGAAGAAAGACAATAAAACAAAGTAATGAGAAAAGGACAAATTAATAAAAAATCTGGATTTCACCAGGTACCTTATACCTGTTATAAAGAAGCCATGTTCTCATCCTTTTCTATTTTTTAAATATTTTTGTTTTAAATTTAAATATTACCATTCTTTATGTCTAATTCTTAACAGTTAATAAATCTAAATAATTCAGAAGTTTGACCATTCCATTTCTAAAGGTTTAAAAGATACACTTCACAATAAGGTAAAAGTAACATTTCATTTTTATCTAATGGTCCCAGATGGGATTCCATAAAAATATACTCTGGATTATCATTTCAAAAGAAATTTTTTCAATCCCCTCCAAATTAATAAACTATGTAAAAATAAAGCAAAAATAGGCAAAAGAGTATTTTATTTCACAAGATTAGATTAAAATGTGATATATTAGCAAGTAATGGATTTTAGAAAGGAAAATAAGACTGTACTTTATTTAAGCCTCCACAGTATTTAGGAAATTTAGGTGGAATAGTTGGCAGCAATTTGAAGGCACTAGTGAGCAAATATGACTGATGAATGTGGGGAAAAAGAACACTTTTGTACTGTTAGTGATATTGTAAATTAGTACCACCACTCTGGAAATCAGTTTCCTCAAAAGACTAGGAATGTAGCTACCATAGGATCCACTCTACCACTACGTGGTGGTATTTATCCTAAAGAATTAAAGTCAACACAATATAGAGATGTATGCATACCCATGTTTATAGCAGCACAGTTCACAATAACCACACTGTGGAACCAACCTAGGTGTCCATCAATGGTTGAATGGATACATAAAATGTGGTATATAAACAAAATCAACCTTTTTAAACCATAAAGAAGAATGAAATTATGTCATTTGCAGGTAAACAAATGAGCCTGAGAACATTATATTAAGCAAAATAAGTCAAATTTAGAACATCGGGGGTCATATGTTTTCTTTCATATGTGAAAGCTAGAGAGAAAAAAGGAAAAGAAAGGTGTTTGGGAGAATATCATAAAAATCAAAGGGAGAACAGTGGAGTGGAAGAAAGAGACCAAGGGGAGGGAAAGAGGAAATACTGGGGAATGATATTGGCCAAATTGTACTGTTATATTTTGTGCATGTATGAATATGTTACAATGAGCCTACTATTATGTATAATTATAAGGCAATAATAAAAATATTTTTAAAAAGAAATATTAGATAAAAGTGGAGGATAAGTCAGAGGGTGGAGCCCTGAGTGGGCATTCAGTTCTACATGTTCCTTCAGTAGAATACCCAGAAGAACTGGCCTCACAAAGGCCCACTCAGTCTTCCATAGGCCCAGATGGACCACTGCTTAGAAATCAGGAAATGTTTGGAGCGGGTAAGGCAGAAAGTGTCTCTTTTAAATTTAAGGTAAAATTGTCTTAAACTTCACTATCAAATTGTGTTATAAAACTTGACACATGTAATCCCAGAGGCTCAGGAAACGGAGGCAGGAGGATCCCAATTTCAAAGCTGGCCTCAGTCACTTAACAAGGTCCTCAGCAACTTAGTGAGACTCTGTCTCAAAATTAAAAATAAAAAAGGGCCATGTTTCAATCTCCAGTACAAAAACAAACCCCACAACTAGATGGGGGCATCCTTTTCCCATTCTCAAACCATAGGTGGGAGTTAATCACTTACTTTTCCTTTTGCTGTTTTCACTTGTTTGTTCTTCTGTTAAATGGTTAAAAACCATTAATTATGAGGACTTTGACTTTTGATTACAGCCAACATTTCCTTCTTTTAGTGCTGCCATCTCTAATTTTCCTGATTCACTCTTTCCTTGACCTTCGTGAGTGGGGCAGTTCTTCTTGTACTTAAAATTATCACTGATTTTAACACTTTTTTGCACCACTTGTAGGGGCCAGAAAGGCCACATAAATGCCTGGAGCAGCTACATATATCAGAATTTAACAGTTAGTATTACAGCAAAGCTAAATTTATGCTCTGGTCTTCATGCATTTAACTCCATGAAGAGAGGAAGTATTCCTGTTTTGTATATTGTGTCTCCATGAAGTACAGGCCCTGGTGTTGTCAACAGTCAGTAAGATTGGGAAGTGATTGACTACATGAATTACTGCACTGAATTTTCCTCCCACAGCTCCTGGGAAGTGTCTCTCTTTTATGTTAGTGATACTCAGAATTGCAAAATTTAACACAATATACTGAAGCCTTCTTATTTGACTTGTTTTAAGTAAAAAAAAAAGAAAGACATTTTACATTACTATGTTTTCCTTCTTCAAAACTTTTCTTCCCTTGATATCTGATTCCATTTTTCTTCCTGTCTCTCAGGACTCTCCAGCTAGATCTTATTTCGCTACCTGCTTCCATTCTCTCAAGGATGATAATGCTTCTTCCTTTCTTTTTATCTCTCCTTTTTTTTCTTTCTTTTTAAATTTTTTATTTTTACAGATTGCATTTTGATTCATTGTACACAAATGGGTTACAACTTTTCATTTCTAAGGTTGTACACAATGTAGATTCCCACCATTCATGTAACCATACATACACATAAGATAATACTGTCTCAGTCTACTATCTTTCCTTCCCCCACCCCCTCCTGCCCCATTTTCCTCTACACCATCCAAATTTCCTTCATTCTTCTCAACCCTGCTACCCCCCCCCCCCCCCTATTATATATCATCATTCACTTATCAGAGAAAACATTTGGCCTTTGGTTTTTTGGGCTTGGCTTAATTCACTTAGCACAATATTCTCCAACTCCATCCATTTACCAGCAAATTCCATAATTTTATTTTTCTTTTTGTCTGGGTAATATTCCCCTTCTTTGATCTACTTCATCAAGTCTGATAGATTTCAATACATTTACCAATTATCACCCTTTTTACTTTAAAGAATAATTTAAATTAAATTTTTATTCTTTCTTTTTAAATGAACACATAATACATGTGTATATTTATGGATTACAGTGTGATATTTCAATGCACGTATACAATGTACAATAAATCAGAGTAATTAGCATTATATCTTTAAATCAGTGCTTTTCTCTGAAGTCCCACCTGAATGCTAAAACAAAAATTCTAAAATTACAAGTTGCCTTATGAAGATCTCCACATGGATGTTTCTTACATTTACCTCCAAACTCTCATTTCACTACCAAACCTCCTTCTGTATTCCCTTCACAATCTACCACTGCATATACTTTTGGGGTTTCCATAGTAATAATGTTGGGTTAAGCACTACACGTCAAAAGTGACTAAGACTTTGACAGACAAGCATTGAGTAGAGACTAATAAAAAATATTTTTGAGACAAACATCCTTAACCTATGTACATGAATGATTACACAAATGGAATGAATCTACATCATGTACAACTATAGAAATGAAAAGTTGTACCCCATTTGTGTACAATGAATCAAAATGCAGTCTGTAAAAATAAAAATAATAATAATTATTATTGTATAATTTTAAAGGCTATTAAACTAAAGTCAAAGTTTTTATCAGAAGATATAATGTGGCAAAGTATCTTCAGCTGAAAGCCAAAGAAAGCTTTCCAAAGTAGGTAATATTTAGACTGAGGGGGTGGATTTGAAGGGGTGGAAGAGACGGTTACAAAGAGAAGGATCAGTGTGTGTGATGATGCTGGGGTGGGAAGAAAGGGTTTGCTCTGAAAGGACAGGAACCTCATTAAGGAGAAGGATGGAAATGGGCAGAATTCTGTTTTACATGTCATGTACAGGAATTTAGGCTTTATTCCATATAGCAATGTGAGTAAATAAGGAATTTTCAGCAGAGGAGTGACATAATTATGCATATGAAAAGGGCCATCATCTACCCAGTCACCCAAACCAGAGTGGTTTCCTAAACTTCCTTTTGTTGAGATCTCCCGTCTGTCATATGAACCAATGCCATTTCTCCAAGTGGTGGGCCTCCTTCTTTCCTTCATGCCTTGGCGCATGTGTCTTTGTCCCTGGTGCCCACTTTCCCCACTTGGGGGATCTCTAACTGTCCTCTGTGTTTGAAGAAGATCTTCAGGAAATCTCAAATCTTCTGTCCTTCTTGTCTCCATTCTCATATCCAAGTCACCTGTTGACATTCCCATAGTGGTCTCTATGTACCTCTATCCAGTGCTCATCATACTGCTTTGAAGTTGTGAATTTTATTTCCTTTCTGTTCATCTGGGTTTTAAAGATTTTTGAGATCAATGTCTTCTTTCATTTCTGGATTTTGAAAGGCTAGCAGAGTGCAATAGGAACTCCTACTGAATTGGTTTTGAATAAAGAAATACAGCAACCAAGACTGCTCTATTATTTTGGGCACTATTGCACACTTATTTTCTAATAAAGTTTACTTACCCATATGTGTTGGGTATACATATGGATGTATAAATTTGCATATTGGATGTCCACTGAAATTACCTACAGATATGCATAAAATACCATTTTGTGAAAAAATCATGGACAAGCAGAAAGCTGGGCTTTCACTTTGGTTTCTGTTACTTTCTAACCACATCATTTATGAGAAGTTAGCCTACTTCTCTTGGGTTTGCTTCCTTAACTGCAAAAGGATGATAGCTGCTAAGATAGTTATGTGAACTAAATATAAATCAACATAATGCCTAACTTAATAAATGGAAATTCTTCCCCTTCTATTTTTCCTTTTCTTTCCTCATCTTTTAAACACTCAAGAAAATGTGGACTTAGAATGTATGGCTACTGGTGAGTTCTTCTGAGAAACATCATACAAAATAAGAAATGACTTCACATCTTCAATACTAATGATTCAGAAAGCCCCAAATCCTGAAATGGGGGGTGGGCAGTCAGGGAGGTTGTAATATTGTTATTATCTCTGCATATTATATTTTACTTTATATATCATATATTTTACCTTATATATTTGTATTGAAATATTCAATGATTTTTTCTATTATTTATATTAGACTTACTTTTAGTAGGTCAGTATGTTTGTATTTTATAGACAAACACAAAGCAATGCAAAATTTATTGTTTACTAAGTGATATGTATGTAGTGGGTGATTATACATCTATATTACTGAAACAAAGTATCACATCAAAGATGATAGATTAATTTAAATATGTATATACATATAACCACTTTATTTATATGTGTACTTATATTGAAGGGAAATTGTTTTAAATAGAATACTTTTTCATTAATGAATAATAATTTCTTATTTAAGGACCTCTTCATTGTTTTGTATTGCTTGCAAGTACAAAAAAAGCAGTATGTAATTTGTGCTTTATTAGGAAGAATTAAATAGAATGACTTAAATAGGTTTATAAATTGAAAAGGTCAAAATTTTTATTAGTTTTTTGAATAGTGGACTGCACTCAGCAAACTATTGTGCCTTCTACTTTATTCTCAAGAACTAAATTACACTGGTATCTCTGTTCTCATTTTTTATTTATTAATTCTTTTTTATTAACATATCAAATGTACAAATTAATGGAATTCACTGTGATATTTCCATACGTACATATAACATGCATTGATCACATTCATCTTCCCTACTTTTAACCTTTACCCCTCTCCCTTTCAATCCCCTTTGTTCATTTAAAAAGTATGGACTGTTATTTTGTTAAAATACATTGCTATTTAGCTCTTGGGGATTGAGTGGTGACTAGTTCCTAAATTATACTTTATACTTATTATAGATCAGAATGAGCAGATATTAAGTTATGTTTTGGCAGGGTAGAAACAGCTACAGGCTTGGAAGGGTATCCATTTTTTTGGAGAGACTTCAACATCTGAAGATTGAGTACAGGAGAAAATTTTCTTTCATAAGTCGTCTCTCTGGAAGTTACATGAATGGAAGCAGAGGAACATAATAAAGAAGATGTGGTACTACTGTAGATATTTATCATTAGAGAAGTACAACTTCAGATGGCTAATAAAAATGGAGACATAGTTTCGAGGTGGAAAGAGCATGTTGGCAAGAGCAAATATGGCCCCAGTATGGACCCATGGGTACACTTGATTGCCAAGATGATTTAACTTGGAGTATGAGAACAGTCATAGACTAGACAAGTATATTTAGTCAGGATTCTTCTGGGAAATAGAACTAATAGAATAATTTAGACAAGGAGAGAGAAAGAGAGAATATTCTTGTCTCCTCTGCTTTTTGTTTTATTCATGTCTCAATGGATTGGATTAAGCCATCTCACATTAAGGAGAGCACTCAACTTTACTCAATCTATAGATTTAGGTGCTCATCTAAGCCATAAATATCCTCAGGAATACACCCAGTAAACAACTATCTGGGCACCCCATGACCCTGTCAAGTGGACACCTAAAATGAGGTGTCACAGTCAGGTTTGCATTCCGAATTCTAGAATCAAAGTAAAAACTCAAATGTCAGAAGTGGAACTTGGGTCCAGGTCAGAAAAGTAACAAAAATAACTTAGTTTTGAAGATGAAGATCTGGCTTGGTCTTAGAAGCTAGGGACACCCAGAATAATAGAACTTAATCATAGCTGTAAGGGTAAGCAAAGTCCTCCAAGTCCTGATATGCCATAGTGAAAATAAATTTCTAAATGATTTTGTAGGAAGGAGACTGGAGCAGTCCTATGACTGGGAAAGGACTTGGCCATAATTGATTTTGGCACTGACTTTCATTATGATTCACACACTCAAAGCAGGGAATACTGAAAATGTCCCTCTTTAAAATTTGCATAGAGATTGAAGTTTCCCAGAGCAGGGATATTCACAGTATTCCAGGTTTCTGAATGTCAGTGTTCTTTTCGATGTGGTACTCCTGTGCCTGGCAGCCTCTATGAAGTGATGGTTTTACCTGGAGTGGAGTAACTTTACACTTGGAATGGGCAGGTAGTGCTCAGAAGAAGGACAGCCTGAGGAAGGAATTAAAAATGATTGAACAGTCTGAAGACCAGGACAGTACAGATGGGAGAGAAATGCCCATTTGTGCTGTGAATATCTGGAAAGCGGCGCAACAGGAGAAAAGAAGCTGTTGAGTCTGGAAAGCATCTTGGCAGCATTTTGGAAAGAATTACTTGACAAAAGGAAGCCGTAGGAAAAGTATCATGAGTTAGAATTGAATGACAATGAAATCTTAATCCGGAGTTAAGATTTTAACAGGATTTCTTGAAGATTGGATTGCAAGTAATGAGTCAGTTGACTTGGAACTGAAACCTGGGTGAATAACCTGATAAATGCTTGATTACTGTGACAAACTGCATCACGTCAACTTGAATGTCTTTATAACTATCTGCACTTGAATAACTCTCTGGCTTATAAATTAAGACAAAGAAATAAAGACCCTGCACAAGTTCGAGTTGTTAAGTATTATCTCTGGCTGTTTTAGTCAACTTTTTCACTGCTGCAACTAAAAAAACTGACCAGAACAATCATAGAGGGGGAAAAAGTTATTTGAGGGCTCATGGTTTCAGAGTTGTTAGTCCATAGATGGCCAACTCTATTCCTCAGGGTCCGAGGTGAGGAAGAACATTATGGTGGGAGAATGTGGCAAAGGGAAGTGGCTCACATGATGGTCAAAAAGCAGTGAGAGAGTTTCTACTTTCCAGATAAAAAATATATACTCCAAAGTTGCACCTCCAAGTCCCAACACCCCCTGCCACTTCAGTTATCACTCAGTTAATCCCTGTCATGGGATTAATTCTTTGATTGGTTTAAGACTCTTATTACCCAATCATCTTTCCTCTGAAGCTGCTTGCATTGTCTCACACAGAGCTTTTTGGGGACACCTCACATCCAAACCATAACACTGGTTAATTAAAATATAAGTGGTATTGTTTCAGTAACACGTTTTCTCTATTTTAATATATAAATGTAAAATACATACTTCCTATACAACATAGGAAAATGTATTTTAGACTTCTTTTAGTTATATGCAATGAGACCATGGGTCTATGGCTTCAAGTGCATCCTTCTATTTAGACATTCCTTCAACAAATTATTATTCATCATTGGTATTGTAGTAGGTGCTGATTTGGGGGGAAGAAGTGGAAGATATTCATTACAGAATATATGGTATAGGTAACAAAGGGTCAGGAATGACAGAAAATTCAGAGAAAATTTAGAGATGCATGTAGTAACAAGGTCAAAAAATAATTTATAGGTCATGTTAAGCACTTCAGATTTATCCTGAAGTCAAAGATGACTTGAGATTTTTGAAGAGTGTTAATCTGCAAAACTATTTTCAAGTTTGCTTTTAAAGATATTGTTATGACAGTACAGTAAAATACAGTTAGAAGGAAATGACCTAGAGGCAAGATACAGTTCAACCTCATCAGAATGTTAAGAACTTTCAAATTAAAGTAATAGCAGTAGAAAAAAATGAAGAAGCAGATTTAGAAAACAGTAAGGTGAAAAGACTGGGTAAGAGTTGGTAAAAACTGGATGTACTGGGTACATAGGAGTCACAAGGGTCAAGAATGGCTTTAGGTTTCTGGAAGGTAGACTGGACAAAATTTGGTGTCATTTACTAAGAAAGTTAATTCAGGAAATCTGATGTGAAGGGATTACATAATAGGATTTATTTTTAAACATGTTAAGTAAAGCATGGGTATAATATCCCAATGGAAATGTTCACTAGGGTCTAGACATGTCAGCTGGTACTCAGGAAAAAGTTGGGGGGAGAGATTTTGATTTAGTAGTTATCAGTCATTGAAGTAATGGGAAAGGATGAAGTCACTGTCATGAACTGAATTGTATCCTTGAAAAATCTATATATTGAAATTCTAACCCCAATGTGACTATACTTTAGAGAGAGGGCCTTTAAGGAGTCAACTAAGTTTAACTAAAGTAGAAATGTATGGTCCTAATCCAATAGGGCAAGTGTTATAAGAAGAGGAAGAGATACCAAAAGTGCACCTGCATAGAAAAAAGGTCATGTGAGGGCACAGTGAGAATGTGGTCATCGGCAAGCCAGGAAGAGATCCCTCAGAAGAAACCAACCCTGACTTCACCCTGATCTGGGACATTTCTGTGAGGAAATACATTTCTGTGAAGAAATAAATTTAATGGTATTTTCTCATGACATCCAAAGTCAAATAATATAGTCAAGAAGAGTACATAGGGCTAGGAGAAAAGACAAAAACAAACTGGAGGATAACATCATTTATAGAAGAGAAACTAGACACTACTAGGAGCATCCCAGAGCTAGGACAGAGGTAGCTGCTAAAGATACAAAGGGAAGACTTGACTGAAAATTGAGGACCCCAAGAGATAATGAGAAATTACATATTGAGGAAAGAAGGGAAGAAATTAAAAAGTGGTAGGAGTGTTGATAAACTATAGAGTGTAGAAACTAAAAGTTAACAAATTATGCTTATGCCTTCAAACAAGGTTTGTTTATTTGTTGTTTGTTTTCTCTAAAAGAAAAGAAGAGGGTGGGGTAGAAACTTTAAGAAGATAATGAAGATTAAAGCAATTGAGCACTCTGCTTCTGGTTAAGATGGGGTAATAAGAGCTAGATTTACTTTCTTACTTTAAATAGTGTAAAACCTGAACACAATATTAAACATGGTTTTCAGACACCAGATATCAGGTAAGGAAATACAGTTATCCCTTCCCTAAGAGACAGGGATAAATAAGGTAAATCTTGTTGTTGTACCAGCTTGTTGCTTGGAGAGTTCCAAGACATAATTTGGGGAGCAAGAACCTACATGGAGCTTGGCAAAATTCTTGAGTTTAGGAGAAACCCAGAGACTTAGGGGAAGCCTAGGTAAGTAGAGTTTAGAAAGTAGAGTCCTAGAGAAGGGAAGGAGGGAAAGGAGAAGAGAGGAATGATGAGAGAGTGACTGTGAGGGAAGGAGGGAAAGAGAGAGAGAACACAAACAGACTCAATATTTATAGAGTCTCTTCAATTCTTCAATTGATCATGGCATGCATATGGAGGAACCATACAAGGATGAAGAAACTCCTATAGGTAACAGAGGAAACATTTACTAGAACTCACCTGTTCCCACTTGCCTTAATGGAAAAAATAATTGCAGTTGCTGGAGCATCTGGTAGAATACTCAAAAAGATATTGCTATAGGGCTACGGCAAAATTTGTCCTGAAGACAGTTCCAGTCTTGCCTATAAAATCAAGCCTCAAGAAAGCTAGACTTTCCCCAACTAACTTATAACCAATAAAAATGTTCAGGGTTACAGGGATCCAATAATATCTAGCACCCAAGTTTTTTTGTAGGAATGTGAATTACTCAATACTCAGCAAGGTAAGATGTAAAATGTCTAACATCCAGTGAGAATTGTAAAATGTGCAAAGAGGCAGGAAAATATGACACATAATGAAGGGGAAATTTCAGAGAAACAGACAAAATAACAAATAATGGATTCCATAGATAAGGAAATTAAGACACTTGCCATAACTATATTCCATATGTTTAGGAAAATAATGAAAGAATAAAACATATCATGTGAAGATATGAAAGATATATTAGAAAAAGACAAATCAAAGAAAAATACATTGAGGTGACAACATATATTGATGGTTTTAAAAGTCAATTCAAAACTACAGAGGGAAAGATTAATGCACTTAAACAAAGCAAAATAAGATGATAAGCAAAATGAAAAATGACTAAAAGGTAAATCATCAGTGATTAGTGAAACAATGCAGACTGAATAATACACATTAAATTGTAATATCTGAAGGAATGGTCAGAAAAATACATGAAGAAATAATGTTTAAATTTTTGAAAGTTTGTGAGAAAATATAACCCCAAGCATAAGACATTGGGAGAAATCTTCCTCAAGGTACATCAAACTGAAATTCCTTAAAATCAATGTTTAAGAAAAAAATCTTTTTTTTTATTGTATACAAATGGGATACATGTTGTTTCTCTGTACATGGAGTAAAGGCATACCATTTGTGTAATCATAAATTTACATAGGGTAATGTTGTTTGATTCATTCTGTTAAAGAAAAAAATCTTTAAGGTCTAACAGAAAAAGGACATAAAAGGAACAGGAAAATACAGGTAAGAAAGACAACAGACTTCTTGGTGGAAAAGTGCAAGTGAGAAGTCAGCGGAGTAGAATCTTTGAAATATGGGAGAAAAACTATCCCTGAAAAGTCTCTTTTGGAATAAAAGTGAAATAAAATAATTTTTTAGACAAAAGGTGAAAAAAATTAGTAATTAGTAGACCTACATGATAACAAATTTTAAAGATCCTTCATTTTGAAGAGGGGAAATACTAATTGGAGATCTGGGTTTATACTTAGGACAGAAGAGCATCACAAGTGTTAAATATTACATTAATACAAATGCTTTTTCTTCGTATTTGAAAAATTTTCAAAAGACAACTGATTGTTTAAAGCAAAAACAATGGCAAAGTAGTGTGAAATTTACATTTAAGAGTAAAATGTATGAAATAATAGCACAATAGTTATGGGGCAAAAATTCAAGTACATTGCTAAGAGGTTCTTACTACATGTAAGCCTTTATAATAGCTGAATATAGACTTATTAGTTACAAATATATATTATAGAATAAATGTGATTGCTAACATACATGCAAACATAAATACATGAATCTCAAATGAGTTATAGTTAATGTCAATAGGAAAAAATGTGCAATCATAAAAATATTGTATAAATCCATAGGAATGCCAAGAAAAGAATAAAGGAAAAAATAAACAGATAATCTAAGTAGAAAATTTATAGTGGGATGGTAGAATTCAACACAACCATATAAATATTCACATTAAAAGTAATTGTTTAAACACCCTTAATTAAAAGGCAGTGGTTCTCAGAATGGATTAAAGAAAAAGAACCAACTATACTCTGCCCATAAGAAACCCTCTTAAATCATATTAAATGTAAAGAAATGGACAAAGATATACTATGTTAACACTAATCAAAATAAATCTGATGGAAATTTTAAGTGATGCAATCAGTTTGAAAAAGTTTGGCAGTTCTTAAAAAAAACCTAAATATATAACTACCATATGATCCAGACATTCCACTGCAGAGTATTTATGCAAGAGAATGAAAGCATATGTCCATACAAAGAATTGTGCCTGAATATTCATAGCAGCTATGTTTGTAATAGTCAGAAAAACTTGAAAAAAATCCAAATGTTCATCAATAGTTTAACAGTTAAATAAGTTGTGATTTATTCATAAAGCAAAATACTACTCATCAATAAAAAGAAATGAGTCACCGATACATAGAAGGGCATAAATAAATCCAATAATATTGAAATAAGTCATATCTGATATTATACACATTATATAAGTTTCTTTACCTAAAATTAAAAATATATAAAGCGATGTTTAATGACAGATAGGAAGATCAGTGTTTGCCTGGAGATGGAGAAGATAGGAGGTATGGAATAACAAGTGATATAGAGAAATCTTTGAGGATGCTGGATATATCTGTTACCTTGATTGTGGTTGGCAGTTTCACTGTAGCTAAAATATGTTGTAAGTTATAAAGCAGTTCATTTTAAATATGTAACTATAGTTTATTGAATGTCAATTACATCTAATAGGAAATAGCTATTGTGGAAAGTAATCAAGAAAGATGATTAAACATATGAAACTATTATTAGCAAGGGTTAAAAGTCTAACTAAGGTTGAAGACCAGGAATTGTTTTTCTAAATTTCATACAACTGCACACTTCTTTTCATTAGTGTTACATGTTGAGTTATAGGAACACAATGAAATTTTCAAGGGACTGGATTATTTATTTTTAAATAAATAGTAGCTTTTGCTCTTGGGTGATAAAATTCATATCTCTGGATAAAATCAGTTTTATGAAGTACATTCACTAATGCACAAGGTCTGAAGAAAGTCACTAAATGTTACCTTGAAAGAGTTAATGCAGTAGAAAGTGTCAAATTTTCTACTAGTGCTTAGGCATTTGAGAGAATCTGAATTAATGTATTTTCAACTATCTTGATAACATGCTGTATTAATAAATGTCTTCCAATATAATATTTGCTCTACCAGCTCATTTCATATCTCCCTTGTACTTTTTAATAAACTGGTTATAGATGAGCTTAAAAGCACTGAATAACAATGGACAGAGAATTGTATATTTAGTACATTCCTTGACCTACAGTGTTGGAACATAAGCTTTCAAATAAAGATTGCAAAAAAAAAAATTCCATTTAATTGTTCTTAGTTCTGCCGTTTGCATTGCGTGTCTGTGTACAGCACCTTGCAATCCTAGTATAGAGTGTTCTGCAAGGGTAGATTTGCTGTGAGCTTTGCCTCTTTCAGCAATGCTATGATCAACTATAACTCAAAAATACCAGATGGCTGACTGTAATCAAACAATAATGTAACTGAGAAAGATTAATCCTGATTTTTGAATATGATGTTAAGCTTTTGCAAACCTATTTCAGGTTAAGCTTAGGTGATTGATTTATGGTATTTTAGCCATATAAAAAATAGGATATTGTAATATTTGAATTGTAGGTCTAGATTTGTATTTACCATTGTAAAAATCTCAGGATCTGATCTCAACTCATCCTTGTAATGTGTCCATATCCATATGCATAATTTAAAATAAGTAAGTTTAACTGTACAGTGAATTTAGAATCACAATGAAAGCTTTCCTTGATTCCATTAGGGTTGCAAGGTCAGGCTCCCACCCTGGTCTTATCCACATGTCATTCATAGCATTATCACACTTATTGAAATCATTTTACCTTTGTCTTCCATGTGAGCAATCAAAGAGCAGGAACTGGGGTTTTCATTTTTATGTTCCCAGCAGCAAGGGAAAATATGTTTGTTCAACTAATGAGTAAATAAAATCGAAATCATGGCATCCAGTAATTATAGTCATCTTGAATATTTTCATTTATATCATCAATGATATAAATGTTTTAAAAACACAAATTTGTTTTCATAACAGAGTACAGTTTTCAGTATATTACATGTTGAACAGTGCTAGTCAGCAGATACTCTTAAAGGCCAATAAAAGTGCATTTGATTAATTGGTTCCATGGCTAAAAGGAAATTAATAACTGGTTTTCTCTACTGTCCATTTCCTAAGCAAATAGAACTAAGTTTTACAGAGAGATACCATTTATTTAGGTAATGTGTTCTACAAGGTAATTGGTACTTTTTCTCCTCAAAATCAAATGCCCTTGCAATATCCATGTTGTTGCAAAATGAGTAGAATGTGTGGACCTTGGGGATATCTTGGTACTGACACCTCCTGCTCTACTTGAATCCTTTTGAGGGCCAGGTGTTGCAAAACAGGTTCCACTGAGACATCATTGCTTGTCACCTTATTTTCTTGCTTAAATCATGAAATTCTTTGTTTTCCTTCCATTGCATTTGTATGGCAAATAACTGTCCCAAATTAATTTTAAGTACTTGCCTTTTTGAAATCTACTACTCCTAAGTTGGAAACAAAAAATGGGATAACATAATTCACACATTTATTGTCTCTGCCCCACCTACCTAGTGCCTTCAACACTATCTAGAACTCCTATCTTTTCCCACCCTGTTACTTATTCTTTCCACAAAAGTGATTTTGAATCAGCCTTCTTTTAAAATGTTAACTCTACCATGCCCCATTTTACCCTCTGCTGCCATTCCTCACCTCAGCAGATGATCACTGGTTCCTGTTACAAAGAAAATTAGAAGCAAGATGTCTTCATTTTTCTCCCACCACACCTCCTGCTTCTGTTACTGTATAAAATGTCTTCTCTTTTCCTGGACCAGTTCTTGTAATTTGTTCCTGTGTAAAGAGAATCTTTGAACTATTGGTAATCTCTCCTCCATTTTCCTCCTTTACAAGCTCGTTCCTATCAACATTTAAACGGGTTGAAATTTAAAATTCTCACAGTCCCTCTAGTATTTGATATCCTTACTGTAGCGGAATATCTTTTAAATTTTGTATACTTCTGTTTATTTTTATACCTTCATCTTTCTTTTACTCCTCAATATACAGAATGGTTTTCCAACCTACTTTGTCACTGAAACTCTTTCAGAAGAGTCAATAATGCCTACTTTACAAAAAAATGCCACAAATACCATTCAAGATCTATGTAATTTCTCTCCTATTGATATTTGGAATTGTGGATCACTATTTTTTTTTAAATGTTTCCTTTGGTTCCCCAATCAATTCTCTTTCCTGATTTTCCTTTAATCCTCATCTCAAACTGGTATGTTGTCTGCTTTATATTTCTTTTCCCCTTAAGAATTTTTTTTTTTTCCTGCAAGTGAGGCCAAGGTCCTGTTTTCTATTCATTGCACATGTTCCCTGAATGACTTGTTCTCTCTTTTGTCCTGGCAGTTACCATCTCTGGTTGGAACTCTCAAATCTGTATCTCAGATTGCTCTTCTGAGCTTCCTTTGGTATCCAACTAGAGGGTGAGAATCCTTTATCCAAATTGCTTGGGACCAGAAGTGTTTCAGATTTCAAAATATTTTCATATGCCTAATGAGATATCTTGGGGATGGGAATCCAAATCTAAATACAAAATTCATTTATGTTTCATAAACACCTTATACATGGAATCAGAAGCTACTTCTATGTAATATTTTTAAGCCTTTTCACACGAAGCAAAGTTACATGGTGTGGAATTTTTCCGCTTGTAGTAGTGGTTGGTATGCAAAAAGTTTTTAATCATTTCTGATTTTGAATTTTTGGATTAAGGGTTTTCGACCTATATCTTCAGGAGGACTTCTTTTGAGTTTCTCATATAACTTAATTTTGATGTGTTTCAAAAATCAGTCCCCCTGCCAACTGTGCTTTTTAATTCCTGTGATGTATTATAGGGAGGGGCAGCTTCCAATTGCCCAGTTCTAGGTATAATTCTGGACACATCTTCCTCCATTCCCATATACAAAATTAGTTGATTATCCAATGCTGTGGATATTGCCTCTGAACATCCTTCAAATAATCCAAATTCTCTCAATGCATACAACATCTTCCCTCCTTTGTGCATCTCTCTCACTTGAGTTACTAATTAATCCAAATGGTTTCTCTGCCTCCAAGTTGTCTCACTCTAATCCCATCTCTACCCTCAAGCCAGACTGGTTATTTCTCAACCATCCAACTATGAAACATTCAATTTAAAACTTTTCAGTGACTCTACATTATCTTCAGAATACACAGCAAGCTGTTAGCGTGTCTTACAAGTGTTTCATGATTTGTCCCCTGCATCCCACCCCAATCTCAGTCTTCTAGCACTACTTCCAAATTCTCAACACGCCAGGCTCTCTCTCATTTCTTGGACTTCCCATATGCTGTTTCCTCTGTCTGAAATATTCTTACAAATCCTCAACTTGAGCACTCAGTTTTCATTCTAAGACATCATTTACAAAGTCTTTCCTATTAATTTGAGTCACATTTAACTGTCACTCCTGTTTTCTCCAATAGAATACTACACCACAACCTATGTAGCATCAGTTAAGAGTTCATCTACATTTCCCCTTATACTGGGAGTTTTATGACAGATAAGCTATGTCTGTTTTATAGTTCTATTCCTGGTGAATAAAATACACTGATGCTTAGTGAAATTGTGGGGGAGAAAAATTTCTCACCCATTATAAGGTTCACAACTGAGACACCTATAATAAAAGACATTAACAAGAGAAAAGCATACACATTTACTTAATACATTTTATGTGACATGGAAACCTTCAGAAACAGACCTAATGAGACAGAGAAAAACTTTTTATAGACAGTTGTGCAGAAGTTTTGATCTAATGGTAATAAGTTGGGGAAAGTTTAGAAAGGGCTGTTTATTCAGACATTTCTCTGTGTCTCTGGGTCTTCAGAGATAAGGATATTGGTTTCCCTTGGGTACATGGTAGGCACCTCTGAAACCAAGGTTTTATGACCCACTTTAGAGGAAGGTCGGGGAAATGATTTACTGACTTCTTTAGGGGAGATAGGAGAAGGGGAAGATAACAGAGAACTTTGTGCTTGTTCTATCGTCTCTAATGTCTAGGTGCCACATTTTGTGACAACATATCCCGATCCCTATCAGAAGTTTATTGAATGAATGAATGAGTATAAATAATGAATTAAATCTAGCTTCAATCATTCACTTATGGTGAATTCTGTATGTCAGTAGAGTTTCTTATCTCATTAACATCTATATAAAATTGGTTTGAGCCCACATTTCTGTTTGTAGAAATTTAGATCTGACCTGGAAATTTTGTCAAGTCTCTAGTAAGTTTTTGTTCTCATGAATACTTTATCCTCAGCTCTTAGAACTATTATTGCTTTTCTGCATAAAGTGAGACCAGATACGAAACACAGATCTTTTCACAATTTTCAAAGAGCCTGTATTCACCCATTTTCTATTGCCAACAACACAATATCACAGACCGAGTGAGTTATAAAGAAAGGAGGTCTATTTTGGCTTGTGGTTCTGGAGGTGCAAGGTTGAGGGACCCCATCTGTTGATGGCCTTCCTTCTGGCAGAGTCCTGAAGTGATTCGGGGCATCCTATGTTGAGAGGCTTGGAGGGCATTTTTATTTATGCCTCTTCTGGTCTTTCTCCCTCTTCCTATTAAGCCACTAGGTTCAATCATGGAGGGGAGGACTTCACCCTGATGACTAATTCTAATCATATCTCAAAGGCCCCACCCCCAAACATGATAGATGGATTTTTTTATCTTAATGCCTCATAATGGGGATTCAGTTTCAACACAGGAAGCCATGGGGGCACCTCCTCCAACATATCTCAATCATAGCAAAGCTTACATATAATAATCATAAGAGTGAGAAACTACTGAAACAAGGGGCAGGAGAGCATGGTGGGATATAAGGAGAATTTTATGTTTCAGCAATGCAAGCAATTTCCCATGGAACTTAGTTATCACCAGGAGTCTCTAACTGATAAATTTTAGTGGTTGACTTCACTTCCTTTTCTGTGTTCTTTTCTCTATGTGTCCTTTCTCAATCTTTTATAAAAGCAAATTCCTCTTTGCCTCATGCACAACATTTAGCTGCCCTCTGACCTTACTGTCTTGGCTCTTGTCTGATCCATGCTTTCACATCTCACTTTTACCTTAAACAGTTGATGAGAAATATGATCAGTCAAGGAAAGGTCCTTTCTTAAAATAATGCCTTTTCGATCTCATTGTGATTCTTTTATTTATTTCTTCATTCAACAAATATTTATTTGAGTATATAATGTGCTAGGTACTCTAGGCAAGGTGATATGAACACAAAAGTTAAAGGATGGTGTCCTTACCTTGAAGCACTCAGTCTCAGTTGGGAAAGCTACACCATGCCCTAGGAAGTTATTTTTACATACTTAGAGAACACAGAGGAGGGGATGGCTTTAGCAGGTTTGGAAGGTAGACTGTTACCTGTGTAGGGTGGGGAACGTTTAGTCAGATGTTTCATTGCTGTGACCAAAGACTTGACAAGCACAATTAGAGGAGGAAAGGTTTATTTGGGGGCTCATAGTATCCAAGACCTCAGTCTATAGACACCTGACTCCATTGCTGTGCCTGATGTGAGGGAACATATCATGGTGGAAGATTATGGTGAAAGAAAGTGACTCAGAACATTGTTACCAGGAAGTAGAGAGAGACTTTTTCTTTCACCAAGTACAAAATATATACAGGGATGCCCCAATGATCCACACCCTACTTGCTTGTGGTTACCCTTCAAGTAATCCCTATTAGGGGATTAATGCATTGATTAGGTTAAATCTCTCACAACCCAATCATTTTGCTTCTAACTTTCTTGCATGAGCATTTGGGGGATACTTCACATATAAACCATACAGGTAGTAAGTGCTGTACTATAGAAAGGAGGTAGTATATCTAAACTATTTCAAAAAACTTTGGTTTAGAAAGACAAGAAGTAGTCGTGTTCCTTGAATGGAAAGAGGAATCTGGGTGGTATCAGAGCATTCATTTTATAGCCAGCTCAGAAATTTACAGAGGAAGCAGGTGGATAACCAAGGACAGTAAAGTTTAATAAATTCTTTTCTGATGTTGGGTTTGTAGAAGCAATCAGGAGTGTACAATGGAAATTCCAAGTGTCTAGATTTGTCTATTGTAAATCTAGCTCCCCCACTAACTAAAAGGTAACTGAGCAAGCTGTTCAATTTCTTTGACTCTCTTTCCTCTTAAGTGACGGGGAAGATCTTTAACTCTTTTGCAAACCATTGTGAGGACCAACTGAGAGAAGGTTTGTGGAAGTTTGAAAGAAATACATAAATAAAAGCTATTCATTAATATTAACTAAATTCCCCAAATCCAAAGGTCAGTGTTTTCTCTGATATGCAGATGCTGGCTTACAATAGGTTTGTGGGGGTGGGAGTTGCGGTTGGGGGAGTGGGAATGGGAGTGCAGAGGTTCAGTCCCAGTTGGACACAGGGGAGTGGAAGGAAGTGATGGGAATGGGAAAGACAGTAGAAAGAATTGGATATAACTTTCCTACGTTCATATATGAATACACGACCCGTGTAATTCCATATTACAAACAACCACAAAAATGGAAAGTTATACTCCATGTGTATATGATATATCAAAATACATTTTACTGTCATGTCATGTATAACTAAAAGAACAAATAAAATTTTAAAAAAATTTTCAAATTTTAGTAGTATAAAAACTTAATATTCAGAAATTTAAACCTGTAGGTTTTATGAACTCAAAGTTCCAAGCCTTAAAAAGACCCCATGAATATGGGTAGAGTAGATAAATAAAATTTTATAGCCAACTTCCTTTTAATTTTATATTTACATGTTCTTAGCTGCAGTTCTAAATTGACAAGGCAACAGAAAGATGAGTCACAGGAAACCTAAATCTGAAGTTTTCTCACTCCAGTAGATTGAGGATCGCCATACCAGATTCTTAATACCAACTGTGGTTTCTAGGTTTGGTCCATTCAATCTGATGGTGCATTTTGCTTGGAGATTTCTCCTTTGCCTGTGTGTTTAATAACAAAAGGTGGCTTTCCAACTGAGAGTCAAGTTACAAAACAACAAACTGTAACATCACTTGAAGGTCACACACACTGAAAGGCAAACTGAGATCTATAGAAAGGATCCTAGTGTTGGCAGGTTCTGCTCTGAAACTGTTTCAAGAAACATTGCCAGAGGTAAAATGCACCTTTAAAACAGAAAAGGTTGTGGAATTAGAAAAAAAAAGTTCCATAATTAACTAATGTAGATGAGTATATTACTCTGAACAAAACATATTTTATAACAACATATTGGGCTTAGGAATTATTTACTAATAACCTTCTTTTCCCAAATACAGAATGAATTATTTGCAATTTCATTTTTTTTGGTAAAGATTAATGTACAAAGAAGAAATCCAAGTCTTTATCAACCATTCTTTTAAAATTAAAAACTAATAGCAAAGTTCTTTTTAATGAGCAAAATCATTAATGAATAGAATTTAAATATTACTTTTTTAATTGTTTTGTATAGATCTGTTGTAAATGTAATTTGGAAAGCAAGGAGGCTGCTTAAATCTATGATTTATATAGTGTGTTTTGATGTATTCTAATTAATATTCATTTACTTTATTTAAAGAATTAAAGCAAAAATATATTGGGACAGTTCTAGGACAAAAATAAATGGATGAAATCACCAATAAACTTGATTCAATCCTTTCCTCAGTATTCTACTTAAAAACAGAATATAAAACTACTCATTTCAATTCAGAATGACCCAAGAAGTCTAAGTACATATTGTTCTTTAGTTTCTGCCTAAGAAATGAACATTTGATCTAATTTTAAAATTATCACAGAAATGATGCAAAAGCATCCAATCCTATCCTTTCATGACTAGGTAAAGCATTTGGCTGACTAATTTTATATAATAATATGATTATTATGTAAAACTTGCATTTGATCAGGTGAAAATTTCTGTTCTGATTTCATGCAAATAGGAATTGAAATGTGAACTAGTATTGTATTCCTTTGATTATGTTGAACAATAACTAATTATATCTTAGGCCAACTTCATTCATGATTAGTGCAATTATGAAATTATTAAGTTCCACAACATGGCTAAGCTCTCTTGATGTATTATTGACTCAACTAAAAGTACACTGACCTAGTCATAGAAGTTTCCCTGTTCTAAAATAGTGTTCTTCAAAAAACTTAATGCTTTATAATTAAATGTTTTCTTTCTCACCCCTAGAAAAGAAAAAATACATTTAAATAAGAATTATACAGCAACCTTACAGCAATAAGTATTCTCCTATAAACACAGTATTCCCAAGAGGGCATGAAAGGAAAGATGTCTTAAAAATTATGGTGATTTAATTTTATTTTGCCCTAGAATGACATTCTCTTGAGTATTTGTGAAAATGAAGATGAATATGCAGGGATACATTCGGTTGATTTTGTGCCAGATGGCCAGTTGCAGAGGCTGAACTAAGCTGAACTGATTGATTCGTTTTTGCCATATTGCATGCTGGCGCTTACCAGAGTTCACATCATTCAAGTACTAACAAATTTGGTAGGTTTGTTCTTTTCTAATCCATCTTAAAAAACTTTCATGGGATGACCTCTGTTTTAAAATGAAACTTTTCCTTTATTATATCAAATGGTCAGTTCTGCCAAAATTTTCTTAAATTGAACTTTAATAAGAAAAGAAGTAATTTGTACTTTCAATGTACTGTTTTAGGCTTAGATAAACTATTCATGTTGAATGGTAAATGTTTAAAGTTAAGAAAAATAATTATCTGTTCAAATTTCAGGGAAAAATCCAGTATAAAATTCTTACGATTTAAACTAGTAAGTCCACATAACTTTCTGGGAAAACAGAGGACATAGTTCTTATGTTCAAGGTGCTTTATCCTAACATTCAGAAGATAAGCGGTGTATCTGTTTTAATATTGGTGTCAGAAAAAATTAAACACACTTACTACACACAGTTACCCAGTACTGTATTCAAAAGCAAAGTGATAAAGTTGTGAAAATACAAATGTGCAAGACCCAGAGTAGAGTATTCTGTTATAACTCAGTTTCAGTACTCTCCTGGGGTATTTTGGTCTCTCTTTTGTTCATCGGCACTAACTTGAAGGGATGGACAGAGAAGTGTGACATACACAAAAGCTAGGGGGCAGGATTCCATAGGACCACATATTCTCTTCATTTTTCAAATTCTCTACACTTGGAGGCTACTACTTCAGTCAAGTATGTGTAGATTTTGAATATAAGGTGCTTCACAGTGACTGATAGTTTAAGAAGCACACAGTAGCTGAATCAGCTACCAAAACCCTGAATAAGAAAAAAATTACTAAAACACTACTGACCTAGGGTGAGCAATGACCCCAGTGTTTTTCTCTTTTGTGGTTGTGTTCACATTCAACTCAAATGAGGAGATGAATTTTCAAAACTTTAGTGTCCCCTGCTTTAAAATACACATTACATTGATTATACTATAATGAGATGAGTGCTTAAAGAATTATACATTTGGCATAAAGTCCCAATTTTTCTAAAGAGTAAGATATTCTTGGTATCTACCTCCAAAATCCTTAAAAATAAAATGGAAAAAGAATAATGATTGTAACTAACATAAATCAGTTTTAGATCTGCTAATACAAAGAAAGATTTTGAAACCTTTATTGGCAGACAATTTCACAATATTAGGGGAGACTATAACCTAGAAAATACTTTTCCAAAAAATTATATCTTGGCATGACATATCAAGCTTTAAATTTCTAGTTATTCATCCTCCACAGATATTTTAGAGAAAATGGAAAAAATTTTAAGAAAATATTATCTCAAGGTGCATGAGGCCAAATTCTAATCTATTTTAGTCCTCATTGATATGTTTATCAAGATTGTATAATATCGTCTGTGAATGATGGGTGGATGAAAAATTTAATAAGGAAACAGATTTTATTGTGAAAAGACCACTAAAAATGGCATTACCTAGAAATGAAATTTGACCTTTATTATTTGAGTTGAAAGAGGAAAAACTTGTCAAATTATTCTGAGAAATTAGCTTTTTTCATCTTCTGAAACTTGCGACTGACTGAACATATAAAAATTTCTGCCATGCCAAAAACTCCCATGGCATCCATGTTACCTATAGTGATTTGGTGAATCAAGCAGAGCAGTTAACACGGCAGACTATAGAACTGAAGGAGATTAAAGAGTGAACCCACAGTACATTATTGACCTAGGTCCCCACATTAACCTGATCTGATCCTGTAATTACTATGAATAGAATAGGGCTTACAGTTCTCTTTAATAACACCCCAGGCTTTTTTATTCTATAAAGAGATTTTCTATTCACGTTCTTTACTCCTTTCCAGATTTACAGATTTGTAGCAAGAAAGAATGTGTGTGGCTTTGCTAACACACCGGGAGAGAAAGATACCTAATATTCAGGGGCAGTAAGGGACACAGTCCAACTTGTCCACTTTTTTTTTTTTTTATAGCTGAACCTACTTTAAAGTCATATTTCAAATTATCCAATCACCTCTTGCTATTTAAGAGGAATAAAAGTTGAGTAACTAATCAACTAATAATAAGGAAGATTTGGTTTTAAACTTAAGAAACTACTATAATACCACAATTTCATAGTATTCTCCTCATTGTAACTTTTAGAGTGCTTACCTTTAAACTTATATTGGAAACCATTAGCTACTTTGACCTCATCAGAAGGATATATAGTCAGAAAAATTATATATTTGAGTCATATGCAATGCTATAATTAATAATCAGTATTTTCTTTCAATTTAGAAAAACAGCTGCAGCAAGCTGATAAGGTATATTATGAGAGTAAAGTAAGACCTGACTATTAATAATTATGATTTAGAGTAATCAAAAGTAGTGATGTAATCATTTCACTTTTAAAAATGGATTAAAGTCTATAAGTAGTTGACCAAGTTAAGCATGAAAAAGTAAGAAGTGCTCAATGTTAGGAATTGTAAAGTTAGAGTATCATGAAGTCTTTAAAAATATTAAGTAAGGATGTTACTTCTGCATTAATAGGTCTTAATTTTTTTTTACAATTGTGCAAAGCTGAAAAGCACACCTTGAGCTTTCAGAAGTCATAAGAGTGCTTGTGAGTGAAGTCAGGGTGCAATTGTGAGAGAGTAAACACAGAGGGTTATGTGAATCTAGGTCAGAGAAGGGGTTCACCCGTCAGGGAGCTAGCTTTTTGAATATCACATTCAACGCATCAAGTAGGAATACCCTTTGTATGATTTCCATGAACATTTTATTTGTCAAAGTAATTATCTTTCTTAAGTGTCAGCAAGACTCATTCTTTCGAAAGAATAAATAAAATGAGCCCATTAAGGGAATAAATTGTTAGTTACATTTTTTGAGTAAATATTTAAAGATTAAGTATGTTCAAGAAAAAATGTGAACTACAAAATAAAGTAATACTTTGACAGTTATGGGATATTGGACAAATGATATAATTTCATTTCTTTTTAATGTCTCTATTTAGGAGTTAATACAAGTAGAATATAGCATTCAATGTTAGAACTTTGTTTTAAGATCTTTTAATTTTCTCATCTTCCCAAATAGAAGAATTATTATAAGTCATTTTGATTAGACTGTCAAAAGCTTCTTTGTTGTATTTTACAGAGAATATGAATAATCTATATCACACTTTTAAGGAGAAAGAATTTGAAATTAGGCAGGTTAGTAGTTGGCCAAACAGATTCAGTTTGCTGGTATTCATTATGAAAACAATATTGCTTTAGAAATGTCATGTGCATAAAATCTATGTAATGGTGGGATTCGTTTACGCTATTTTTGATATTTGAGGTTTTATTGTTGAGATAATATTGCTAATCTGACTAATGACATCATGAATATATTTCAGGCTAAAGGAAACAAGTTAGCAATGACTTATTTTAAAGAAGTATAAATATTTTGTACTTTGTAATAGTGTGTACTTGGTAAAGGATTCACAGCAAAACCCCATCTTTTTGGTAACTATTTTTACCTTTAGAATGAAATAGCATTTGGAAACAGTAGGATAGTTTTCATCTGTAGGATTAAAAAGAATCTGAACAGAAAATGGATTCATATCATCTTCTTTTGGGGTACCAAACGTAGAAAAATATATAGCCATTGATTTATTATAAGTGGGTTGAATTTTCTCTCCTGGTGGGCTTTTCAAACCTTCAGTTTCTGTTCTTATCCTTGCTGTGTGAATATCATTTTTATATCACTTTTTTTAAAAGGAATTTCCCATGAAAGTCCACCAAAAATAGCCTGGAATCTGATTATCCTCCTTCCAAGAAAATTTTCATGGGTTTGGGTCGGTATCCGTTCAGCTCATTTAATTTTTACCAGATTCTATAATGACAGAATTGTTCATGAATGAGAGTGGGCATTCTGGCCTTTAGGACCAGACAGGATTTTATCTGAAAGACACAAAAGAACCACAATGAAGGTAATAAAATCCCATGCTATTAGGAAGTCTATGAGGTGGTGAATTTTTATGGTTATAGTAGATGATAATGTAAATATTTCCCTTTCCCCCTTAGAAAATTTAAGTTGAAAAAGAGAGTAGAGGAAAAAACGTACTTTAAGAAAACCCTTCCCAAGTACTTACTTTAGGATGCTTTTTAATTTTTAAATTTCTGAAATCATTTTAATTTTCTCTAGCTCAAACATAATTGTCTTAATAATAAAGAAGCTAGAATGTGATTAGGACCTTTAAGGTGAATATGAGAAAAAACAAATCACTATTGTGTTTCAATGCCATAAATGTAGGTTTTTAAATAACAAATCATATTTTGCATAATCACTCACAATTATTACAACGTATGGACTGTGAGTCCTAAGAAGCTTATCTTGGACTTTAGATTGACATTGACTATAGGTAAAGATTTTGACATTTGTTTTAGAAAAAAATTGCTTTTAAATGCTTGCTTCTTTACAGCTATAAATAAATTAATATTTCTTTTGATTTAATAATCTATTATAAATATTTTACTTTTCTGATAAAAATATAGAAGCTTTGTTATAACTTTATACTATTTTAAATTGGTTTATATTTTCCTATTGCTGGAAATCATATAAAATTAATTTATAGTTGTATTCATTAGTAATTTTAGCAAATTTGAGTTTAAAAATCATAAAGGAGGTTGAGCAAGTTTCTTTCCAAATGTAAACTAAAGCAGTGAGATTCACAATTTTACATCCAAGCAGTTAAGTCTGCTATGTGGTTTAGCTCTTAATTAACAGAAATTATTCAAAAAGACATCATTTAAAAATTTTTATATATAATCACACTTTGCATTTTTATTGTGTTCTGTTTGTTGACTGTATGGGGATTCCTTGAGTGCAGGTAAATCCCCCAGAGAGTCTTAGTTTCTTTTTTAAAATTGGTGATTTTTTTCCTTCCTTCCTTTCCCTTTCATTCCTTTCCCTTTCCCTCTTTCAAAATATGTATTTTGCACTCCATAAGATTCATATACTTATATGGTGCTCCTATTTTTATTCACTAAAACATTGATCTGTTGGGAAAACATTTAAAAACATTTTTCTTTGCTAGAAAGTTTTACTGTTTTTTTTTTAAAGAAAAATATTGACCAAGATTGGAAAGAAACACATTATACTGCTGACTATTTGAATGGTGGAGGTAAAACTAAAAGTTAAATCAGAAATTAGAATACAGAGTGAACAACAAAAACTTGAGCTTAATTTAAGAAGACCCTTCTTAAGCACTCATTGCTTGTTGCTTTGCATTACTTATGTGAAAAGAACAATGTGCTTTGTCATGTTCTAGATAATTCCTCTCTTTGGATTTAGTGTGCATGTTAATATGATGAATAATACACAAATACACACACATACACATGTATATATTATTTTACAAAATTCTTGGCCATAGGTAGATAGCAGAGTTTCCATTTTCCAGTTTTTTTTTTTTGTCATTTATTTCTTTATGGATTATCAAATGCAAATATGTCATGGGTCTGGAAAACAAAGCAGATGGGCATATCCCCTCCTGCCCAGGTCAATTATATTCTTTATATCATTGCAGAACTTTAGTTTTACTCAATTCTTCTATCAATATATGTGTAATTGTGTGTGCTTGTGTGCCTGCATGTGTGTTTAAATTAACCATAGATTTCCAAGGAAGAACACCTTTATATAATAAAGTTTATGTTGAAACATTTTATATGCTATTTGAGAAAGTCTAACTATTAGTAGCATCATATATAAAATTAGGTCTATATTCATGATTTTAAAAATTTACAAATAGGTGCTGAGCATCTATTCTGTGTCAGGTTTTCTCATACATTTAATCATAAAAGGTAAATATTATCACCCTTATTTTACAAGGGAAATTAAGGCTTAGGCTTGCCAGAGCTAATTCAATCAATAAAAGCAAGAGCTAGAGTTTTTAACATGTCCATTTGCATTCACTTGGCCTCTTCATCCCAGCATTAGTATGAAGATCTAAAGTTTACAAAGTATCCTGACATAAAAGATTCCAAGCTCACAGTTGACATAAAAAAATAAATTCTAAAATACTTAAAAAGCAAATGAATTTGATGGCATTTATGGTAGTTCCATACTTGATGATTTGACAAAGGATAAATGTGTTATTTTACATTTTATAGAATGGCTTAACCAATCTGCAAGATCCACATTTTTTATCCAATATAAGTGGCCTATTGGGCATAAGTGTTTCAAATACAATCTTCTGTTTGTAAATCAGAACCAAGTACTAGATGATATATGAATGAGATTAGAAAAGGAGATCTTAAGGATCCCTCTTGATTCTTTTTGTTTTAAAAACTGACAAACCTCTATTTGCATTTGCAGATTGATAGGTGGACTGAAATATACTAGCATTAACTTTTTGACACCTTTTAGAGTTTCTTTATTTCCTGTCAAATATTTTATCCTCCAGTTTACTCCCAAATAATGAAATATCTTCATATTGACTTGTTTAATTCTATTTTTAAACTACAGAATTTTTAAAAATTTGCAATGTGTATAACTTAGTTTCATCCCTACTCTCTGCAATAGAGTGGGGATTTTTTTTTTTCAAATAATTTTCTTTTCTTTTTTTTTGCTTTGACCTCCCAAGATTTAATGATGATATAATAGATTAAATGATTCTGGGAAAAAATATTCATTGTGTTCACTTTTGGCTTTTGGAAACAAAGGTGCTGTGAAACTCCTTCTTTCCAGTCTGGCCATTCTATCAGCTATTGAGAAGTAGATGGGTTGAGGAAGGGAAATTCAATCACAAAGTGCTCAGACACTCCAAATTTTCATTATAATTCACACACATAAAAGGCCTGAGGGATCCAGTCCAAAGTCTAATAAAACAAATTATTCTAAATGAATTGTAAGATTTCATACTTTTGGTGACAGTAGCAAACAAGTGTCCTTTCCTAGCAATTCATTCAAATTAGTAGTAAGAAACAAACACACCAGTGGTAGAGTCTGGTCCTTTATCAGAAGGTCATCTTGTATAGCTAGACATAACATTACCCTTTGTACAATTCTTATAAAAATATTTAACCTAAGTCTAATCATTAGACAACAACTAGAAAAAAATTAGATTGTAAGACATTTAAACAACTCACATGGGTTCTTCAAAAATTTCAATGATAGAACACAAATGCAGAAAAGACTGCCCTAGATTAAAGTCAACACAGTGCAGTATGTGACCCATACTCTTTGATTGGATTCAGATTCCTTCATCCAAATAAGTTATAGGACTTTATCCAGAGAACTGGGGTATTTTACATTTGAACTTTATAATAGGAAGTGCTATTGTGGTAGTGTTACATTTTTTAAGCGTGATAATGTCATTGTTCATCTAATAGAATGCCTTTGCTTTGGAAGCACATGCTGAAGTATTTAGGGTTGAAATATCATGATGTTTGTAGCTTAAGTTCAAAAGGTTCAGCATAAGAAAATATGATTTTGCCATTATCATAATATTGCCAATATTCAGCTATTTCTGACTGAGACAGAGTAAACAAATGTGTCAAAAATGTTAATAATTATTGAATAAGTGAAGAATATATAGGCATTTGTTGTATTATTTTAAATTTTCCATGGTTTTGGAAATTTTCAAATGAAATGGGGGGGGAATTGCATTTATTTCTTATTTCAGTGAACTGTAAAAATAATTTATTTGAAACTAGCATACTATACTCAATGTATACAGTTAATTTCTATTACTCAAGGCAAATAAAACCTTCTCATTCACAGTCACAGGGTTTAGTGCTCAAATTGTCCAAATAATTGCTTTATAGATTCATGTCACTTTAGAGAAAATAGCACTTACAGATTATTCATCAGAAATCCATTTTGAAGTATATTTTATATCTTCAACTATAGCAGTATTCTTTGCTGAATTAATTGGGATATATTCTATTATCATAGAATTCAAAAGACTCCAATGCTTTGATTAGTTTAGCAATGGCAAATTTAAACCATAGTTTTACTCTAAAATTTTGCAAACTAAATTTTTGTTGTTAAACTGTATTTATTATGCAAATCAAAAAGTAATATCTTCCAAATTAATATAAAATATATTGAGAAATGATCACTATTCAAATCATCCAATATGGTTTTGCATTTCTTATTGTCTAAAAGACATGGTTTTAAGTCCTGTTTAATAAGTTTGCATTGACGTGAGTGTGAATTCTCTGCCTTGTATTGCAGTAAAACGCAAGCTGTAATGAATAGGCCATAAGCTCCAGCCTGCAGGACTTCAGAAGATGCCCCTGTTGTATGTATCAGGTTGGGGATTTGTTTTGTGGTGATCACCCTTTTTGATTTGAAGATTGCATGACAAGGAACTATTAAAGTAAAGGGCAAAGAATTCAATTCCTTGATGTCGCTTTTCTTGGACAGGCTTTAAAAATAGGTCACTTAATGTTATCTGGATTTGTGTATTACAGCAGCACCTGCTAACACTGCTATGCTTAAGGGTCTACCAGTGTTTTCAATTTCAGGGTTTCTAGACTGGCTCCTGATTCTCTAAACCTAAATAGGTTTCCATTTAAATAGTAGTGAGCGAGGTCTGTGGAAGGATATATATTTTTTATACCATACTGAATTAAAAATGAATGTTTGCCTTAATATATGCTGAGAGGTGAAAAATGAAAATGTGGGATTAACAAAATTGTCCTAATGTTAAATAGCTCACCATTTGCTTTCTTCAAAAAAAAAAAAAGTCTATGAATCGTGCAATTAGATATCTACTTAAAGATCCATTAAAATGGTAATTACAAGTTTCTGTTATATTTTAATCATGAACATATTAATGTTCTACCTTTTAGCTATTGTTAAATTTCACCTTTTAAATGTGTTTAAGGCTTTTTAGAATGGGCAATTATGCTTTATTATCATGTACTATTCAACTAATATAAAGATAATGCCACTAATATTGCATATAGATGTACATATACACATTCAGGCACAGATTTTATATACTACCACTTCATTCAAGAAATACATTTTCTGAGATGCATGTATGTAAGCTTCTAAGTGGTATGTAATAAAAGTAGTAATGATTCTTTTCTCTATAAATATTGAAATTGAATAGTTGTCTGTATTACTTGCCACTATTCATGTCTTTCTTAAAGCTGTATTTTAACAGTCCCATTGAAGCTGTTTATGCCTGTTCAGAAATATATTTGATAAATGTTTTATTTTGTGGATTCATGACTATTTTAAAATATCCAAAAGCTAACCATAAAAGGTGACCATTCTATACCATAGAGCAAAAATATTGTACTGCCATTAGAATCTTATTAAATATGATAAAAACTACCTTCTTGCTTGTCTATTAGTATTGTGTCATATAAATTAGAAGTACGTAGTTACATTGCCCTTTAGTAAGGTACTTATTTTTAGTGATAATTCTTAGATTTTTATGAAGATGTAGTATATCTTCAAATAAGAAATTGAAATATTAAACTGAGGGTAGTAAATATTTATTATTTTGATGACATTAAACCTATATTTGAATAAACATGGGCAACTAATGCTATCTTACAAACCACTCCTAACTTAATAATACTGTGCCAATGCATTAAGAGACTGTTCTTGATGAAATGAATTTAGATACAATAACTAAAATTCTTACAATATCCAGGCTCTTCAGGGTTAGATAAGAAATTATTTTGAAAGAAGTATCAATGATAGTTTTCCTAACACCTCTGTTCTTGAGTTTCTTTTTAAGGACTTTGATATTGAGATCACATGCTGCAATATTTAAGCTTGATGGGATGAGTTAAGGATAGGGGCTTAAGATGGCTTAACTGGCATTTCTGCTTACATTTTAAAGACTTGGATCAGTGTCTTCTGAGGCATCTTTGTGGTCTATCCTGACACACATGAAAATATTAGCTATGCAGAAGGAACTTTGGGACAGGGACTATGCTTTGCATGTTAGTTTAATTTATATTTTGACTAAGATGCTTATTTCATACAAAGGTTTCTATGGGCATTGATATTTTTTTTTCCTGTTGACATTAAATGAGAAAGCAAAAAAATTTTTTTCCCTGAAAACCAACAGTTTTCTACGTAAATGGGTTCAGACTTAATTTTAATGGAAGTGAAACATAGTCAATAGAGGCAAATTAAAACCATATAATTTTGTAATCTTAGTTTAGCTATAATTGCAGCAATAAAACAGTGGAAAGAATAATTGTGGAACATATGTTTGTGAGTGACATTATCTAGGTGACTTCCCCTTTACGGCAGTGTGCTGTCCTATTTGTTTCCCCCTCCCTATGTATTGGAATGACAAACCTGCAAGCCTGGAGTTAATGCTGATTGCAGCAGCTGCTTACACATGGAGTCTCCATAGCAACTGTGAAGGTTGCCATGCAACCATATTCTTTTAGGGACAGTGAAAATGCCCAAAGGCTTACTAAAAATACATGGGGAAAAAAAAAATCTGAAATTTTCTTACTACTTTTAGTGGTTATAAAGAACTATGATACAAGTTGAAAGCACAGGTCAAGCAAATAAAAACCCAGCCCTGACCTTTCAAAAATTGCTTGCTGTTGCCTGAAATCTCAAGCTTTATTCACAGAGATGACTTTTGATCGATTGTAAAATTGGTAGCTTATGCTAGGCAGCCCTTGAAGACGGGAAGATTCAGTATGGTTCTATTGGTATTCCTCATGGGGTTAAAGGTCAGCAGAAAGTCATCAATGCAATATTGATTGGTGGGGCTGAAAAATGCCCATGTTTACACCTTCTCGCTGCTTAGGGTTGCGTACCAAACCTTAAGTAGACTCATGCAGCCTCTGAGCGCGCTCTGGGACAAACCATTCCATCAGCAAATGTGACATCACTTCAGTCAGCTCAGCTGTTTCTTCGGCTTTCTATAAATAGCCAGATAAAAAATTGAAGACTACTTGCAGAGAATTTAGCCAACCAATCTGCTTATCCAAATCATTTAAGATAAGTAGGGATTCTGGTTTTGAAATCTTTAGTTTCCTATGTTTTTCAACATAAAATGTTATTTTAATAACAGAGTCTCTTTCAGTACACATATAAGGTCTGCTTATGTGTATCTAATTTTATAATAGTTTGACTCTTTAAAAAAGTGAACCTTGTAAGAAACTGAATAGATATTGGCCAGTATCAGTTGCAGTAGTCTTCGTTCACATGTACAGATTTCTTGATATCATCTAGTGTATTATTTTAGGAGCAAAAAATTCAGTAAATAAATAATATGTCAGGACAAGATGGCTATCATCAAATTATAATATTGTAAGGTCTTTAAAAATCAGTAACATATATTAATATTTCAAAAAGATAAATATGCATTTTCTTTTAATCATATTTCACATGTAATCAGTCATATTCTAACATTTTCCTATGCAATTTTCTCAGATAGTTACATAGGTATACTTCGAAATGACTCTTTTTACAAATACTCTGAAATTGCAAACCATTCATATTAGACTAATAATAACATTTTTGTCATTAGGGCATTTCTCAATATTTCATAGATTTTGTACCAGTGAAGATGATAGCAAATTACTTGGTTCATAATAATAGAGAATGTTACTACTTCAAATAGGCAAGACAGATTTACTTAAAACCTATTTGAATGGACTGTCTACAACTTAACAAAATATGTGGTTAGTTCACTTTATCAAGTTAGACAATCAAATGAATGCTTTGTTTCCAAGACATCGACCGTTCAGACTGACCTAAGATGTGAATATACGTATATACCTGGGAAATAGAATAAACCTTCATCAGTGTGAAGCATCCTTAAGAACAATGAAGAATATCCATGTAGAAAGAAAAGCTCCTTCTACGTACCAGCAAATTTCTTATGTCATTTTCCCCACCCCTCTCTCTTGCTGCTAGTAGTTTGCGTTTTTAAAACACTTTCATCTCCTTCTTTAGGAAAGATTATGAAGGATAATATAATTTTATTCAAGTCTATTCTTAAAATATTGAACCAGATAAAACTAGACTATTAATGAGCTTTTTCTGTTCAGTATTTCTCTTTATTGACATTTCATCAAGACTCTGGCAAATGATACTAAATTGGATTAATGATTGAATTGACAGCTAAATTTGTTTTTTAAGAAAGATTTACTTTATTTTAAAGCAGATAATACCGTAGATACAAAAGTAATCTATAAGAGTGATATAAAATATTTTTTTGAAAAATCATTATAAAATTAAATATGTAAAAATGTATTAACCATTAGATTTGATACCAGGTTATTTGGACACAGAAAATGCTTTTATACAATTTAGAAGTATTCAAATGGACAGTTTTTAAACAAATTGTGATCATGTATATATAAACTGCACAATAAGTAGTATAAACCATCTAGAGTAGGACTTTAGGTTTATATTCCACAGTGCTGCTAGTTTGTAAAATACATATTATATAATATAAATTGAAACATGATATAGTATGCAAGCTTAAATAAATTAAGTTAGCATTATCTTCCACACTCTAGTATGTAAAAAAACATGAGAGAAAACTTTGCTAGTTTTATAATTATTTGTTTTCTTTTGGTATGTATTTGCCATGTATTAAAACTACACATTTATATTTTATGTTACTCTAGTTTGGTTTTAATTTGAATCTTTCTCAGGGAGTAGTTCTGAATTTGCATTTTATAGCTTGTTAACAAATTTAAGAATACAAATAGACTACTTTCATTGGATTTGATAGAAAGAACTCTTTTTGAGTATGTGCAAATCCCCAAAATATTCTGGCTTTTTAAGGTGGTGATAATTTAAATTGTTTTTTTGATGAGTGATCCTAAAATAGTGAGAAAAATTTTGCACAGCTTTTATTTAAAAACTGAATAGAATAAGAATGTATAGCTATGGTTATAGCTTTATTTAATTGATCTCAAAATACCCCTACATGTTCATCTATGCCCAAATGTAATACTAGGAATACAAGGGCTAAAATTATACTTAATTTGCAGCATCTGTTTTATATACTCTCAAGTTTTTTTTTTATTTTTAAGGTAAGCATTTAACAACTTGGAAAGAGAAATTATTAATAAAGTGTCACTGTTATATTAAAATATAATGAAATGCATCTTAAAAATAATTATGTGATCCTATTTTAGGTCAGTTTGTCCTAGGGGACATTATCAACACTCTAAAAAATTCAAACTTGAAAAATATCTTTTTAGTTTTTTTTTTTTTTTTTTTTTTTTTTTTTTTTTTTTTTTTTTTTTAGGACAGTGAGCCATTAAATCTTATGAGTAATGTTGAAAAAAGCTGGATTGTGCATAGATTGCTCTTTACCCAGGATGCACTTCTGTCTGCAAGATTCTGAATAGAGACACACCTGCTAGCTAGCTGATAACACTCTGGGGTCATTTCATTGAAGAAACTGTCAGCCAGGAGTTACTTAAAATAAAGCCACAGACAAAATCATGACCTGCACTGTGGAGACTAAAAAGGTGTAAAAGCAGAAAGGAAATGTAGATAAATGCACATTCCTTTGTACCATAACAAAACTTTTACATGTAAATTCAACTGAATAGGAAAGAATGGGGAAGAATGTTTCCCTCTACAGTAGAAACAAATTAGATTGTTCAGCTGCACATTTGGCTCTCAGCCAAAGGAGTCGTGTGCCATGCTTGTTTGCCTACCAGTGCTGCTTAGATTGGCAAATGCCCATGCAGTTTGAAGAGGGCAGGCGGATGACTGGATGCCTGCCAGGAAGTGTGTGGGACTGATGCCACTGCTGGACTCCATAGCCTGGTAGGAATGAGGAGTACAAAGGCATTCAATAATCTGAATGTCCCTTTGCTTCAAGAGAGTGGTGCCAGGCAGCATTTAATGAGAGATTGCTTTGTTACAAAGTCCTCAACATCAAGTGGGCTGGTGAGCTCATTAACCTGACTGCAGCAAATAAAAAAGGCACACTCAGAAGACTCCCATGATAGCCTACTCAATGGTGTAAGAGCCCTTTTGCTTCCTTTATGGTGATCCATTAGCAAGCAGCAGTGTAAACACCATAAAGCAAGCCAGGTTTCTGATTGTTCAACTAAAGTCTGTTTCCCCTTGGGGATTATACCACCAGTTGATATAGGATTTTTCCTCTTAAGGTTTCTATCTACTATATAATGACCGTCTTTGCAACGAAGGATTTTGGGGGTTGCTCTTAACAGCACAGCTCCAGTTAAGGAAACATGAACTGTTCAGGTGTCTGAAAGAAGGTAATGATGTAGGACACAGAGAAACAAACTACAAAGTGGAGTGATCCCAAGAGGAAATCTTGCTGCGCACTTCTGAAGCCCAAAATGGTGAACACATTACGCTACTTTTCTGCGTTCCCTTTATTTTTAGCTTTCATAAGGCTTTGCATTCATACAGGAGATAGGCCACCCCTGCAGTTAGGAGACAGTTCACTGAGCATCTCTCTCTGAGTGCTACTTCAGCTCTCTGGGGATTCGTTTACTCTGCAAAGGCTCTTCAGCAAGGATTCATTTCTCCTCCATTTGGAACACATTTGATGGTTGGTTGTGCAAAAATCCAACTTACAGTATCTAAACAGAATGCTATAGAATTAAAAACAAAACAAAACAAAACAAAACAAAAACACTGTCAAACCAAAAGATAAAGACCCAAAAGAAAACACAAGACATTACAACATACATCTTTAGAAATCTGAAGGTCATCTATTGCTTTGTTTAATGTCCAATAACTAATGTGGGGAGGTCAGTATGTGAATTTAGGGATTAGTATGAGAAATGAAAAGAAAAAGCCCATGACTTTCAGGTTACCAGTTCAAATCTAGAAGCAATAACAGATTAGTCCCAATCATTGTTTTTTGATTGACAGTGGTGGTCAAAATGAAATGAGTTAATTGCCTTGGTCCTATGTTTAGATAACATATGTCTGTAGTAATTAAAATTATTATGCATAATTGCAAAAATAATCTGGATGTAGAAATCATTTGTTTTGTTTCCTCCATAGCCATTTTGGAAAAAAGATGGAATCATGTATGAGAGTGTTCTGGCCCTTTGTTAATTTTTAAAAAAATAGAATGTATCAATTTAACTTTTGCTTATTTTTTGAGTGAAATATGAAGTCATAACTAGACAATTAACTAAAACATGAAGAACTAGTGAAAAAGTCCTATATTTTAATAACATTGATCCCCTTCACTTGACTATATAAAATAAAAGCAGTGACAGGTGCAGTAGTACATGCCTGTAATCCCAGTGACTCAGGAGGCTAAGGCAGGAGGATTACAAGTTTGAGGCCAGTCTCAGCAAATTAGCAAGGCCCTAAGCAATTTAGTGAGATCCTGACTCAAAATTTTTAAAAAATGAATAAAATGGGCTAGGGATGTGGCTCAGTGGTAAAATGCATCTCAGTACCAAAAAACAAAACAAAACAAAAAAAGTGGCTGTGCATCTCAGTAACCCCATTTATATGAAGAATGAATTATTTTCAAGGATTATTGTCTGTATATATGAATGTTCTGAAAGATAATTATGTTGAATTTGATATAGGTATCTATAAGGGTATATAAATATCTCTATACACAGATATGCACATCTTTATTTAGTATATATGTAAAATAAGGTTAGAAAGGTCAAGTTGAAAATATTGATGACTTTACTTTGAACCGGTAGCTTACGTTAAAATGGAAGCATACAATAGGAAAAGTATCCTTTACTGGTATAAGGGAAATAGATTTTTAAAGACCACTAGAAGAGCAAAAAGGCTTAATGAATATTTTAGAGGTCTTTTTCTGGATGGTGAGCTTTTGGAGAAGTGCCACCATGATTTATTTTTGTCTTGCTTCTTGTTGTTTCCTTGCTATATTTCTTCTCCTGTCTTATAAAAATAATTTTAAAAATTCCTTTAATTTGCTTCACAGAGATATCTAAGCAGAGAGATACAATTGTGCAGGAGAAAAAGCAAGGGCTTTAAAACAATGCAACCCAGGGTTATAATTCCATTTTCTTCACTGATGAGTTGTGTATCATTGGACAAATTTCTTGACTTCTCTAAGCCTCAATTTCCTTACAAACTATATAGGAATGCCTGCTGCATAGGGGATTAAAGGACTCAACATCTGAAAGGTCACCTGCACACTGCTGACACATTACAGTTGGTATTATTACTGTTCTTTCAGTAACTTTGCTATTTTGAGCTCTTGTTCATTCCTTTTTCCTGTTCTTATGGAATACTATCATCCTGGATTCGTTTTATTTAGCTATTTCTAGTGATTTCCACATGATAATCTTTTATTTCCTGTGGCTATCACTTGTGATAAAAGAGAAACCTTTAGAATTGTAAAAACATTATGCCCCGCTCCCCACAAAAACTAACCATAAGATGTGAGGCAGACAGAATATTTATCAATCTTCCCTTAGCAATAATATATAGCTGAGTCTCTGAAACAAAGGCAAGTCTTCTTTAAGCCCCATTGTCTGGTCTAACTAGCATACTGGATATTAGTATTCTTTTATTCTAGATGCCGTTCAAAAGTTACCAACTTTTTGGATACTGTGCACCACAAACGTAGGTCAAAGGGAGACGTTCCACTAGGAGGCAGCACTGTGTTGCCAGAAGGTTCTTTGAGGTCAGACAGAGTTGGGTTCAAATCAACCCAGTCTTTGAGTAGCAGTGTGAGACTTGAACCAAGTCTCTTTACTCCCCAAGGGTTCTTGGTTTTTGTTGTTATCCAGAGAGCGGAAATAAGGTTTTCTCTGAAGAGTTACTGCGAAGTAGCGTGAAACGGCAACATACAACGCAGGGCACATCAAGGCTTTTTTAGACTCTGTTATCGGCCACTTTACCGCTAGAGCTGCAAATGATGCTGGAACCCAGAGGCCTGGTGGAGGGATGAGGACATGATGAAATGGCAGTAGAGTGATTCTACAAACAGCTGGGGATATCAGAGGACAACAGATTGGAGTAGTGGGGTGAGGGGGAAAGCAGCATGTGTTTCTCCTTGAACTTAAGCCAAGTCAAGAAGAAACTGTTCCAGTTCCGTTGCTCAGCAGAACTATAGTGTGGCCAATGTGGGACGCAGATCACTGCAGAACTATTCAGCGTCACAGGAAATGATCCAAGACACCATCTACTCCAGGTAACCTCAGTCCTGGTCTCCTTTCCATCCATGCTTGCTGCTCTTACATTCCTGTTTCAAGTTTCTACTGTCATGTATAACTAATTAGGACAAATATAAAAATTTTTTAAAAATGAAAAAAAAGTCCTGTAAGTAAAAACTAAAACAAAAACAAAAACAAAACAATCAAAACATGTGCCTTTAATACTCTTCCCTTGACTCCTTTGTCCCAACTCTTGATGGGGATCAGACTTCTTCAGTTATCAAAGGGCAAGGAGAGCAAAGGAGGGAAGGCCACAACTGCTATTGTCCACTTTAGTTAATGAAAGACTTTAGTTAATGAAAGTGAGTGAATTCCATTATCTTCCTGGCTAGAGTTTGTTCATTTAGTCCAATGAACAATCTAGCATTTGGCACAAAAATAAAATTCTCAAGCCCTCTGGCTCTAAGGATTTCTCATATCGATCACTCATCATTTCCCATTTTGATTCTCACTTTTGTCCTCTTCCTAGTCAAAACCCTTATATTCCTACTCCTCTGTTCCCCTTTTGAATCTCACAAGGCCAGGAGTTACTCTGGCACTGATTATCAGTTACTACATTTGCATATGTGTTTGTTCATTATGTGTTTTTGGCTTCAAAAGCAGATCTTGTAACAGAAGTTATCAGGAGTGATGCTGCACATTTCCTTTGAGTGGAGATCTTTTCTCAACCTGGCACTGTCATTTTTATGACCACAAGATTGAAGAATCTTCCTTGTTGACTATACATTATGCACCAAAACATGTTTTTCTAAATGCACAAAGTTAGTCATTGTAGTTCTATTAATATTACAGAAAAATATTGCCAAACACGAAAACTAACTTTTATCATTTCAACCTATACATAAACATATATATATATATTATATATATATATATATACATACATACATATACTTTATAAAGTGTTCTAATTTTTTTTAAGGTCCCTGACATGTTATAATGCTATTTGTGGATAAATCTTTTCTTCTAAAAATGGCCTGTATACAAACTCGTATGTAATACATCCATTAACTGTCCAGATGTGATCCTTTATACTTTGTGTGCTGGTAGAGCTTCTTGGCCAATAAAAGCTAGGGTGGCAGTTTGTGCTGATGTCTCTGCTAATGAGTGTCAGTGTACTATAAGGCAAATGTGCTCTTTTCTGTTTCTTTCTCCATTATTGTATGATCCTTCGGACAGTTTTTACTCAGCATGACAAGACCAGGAAATGTAATGGATCTATACCATCTCCCAAAACACTGGTAAGGGATATCTTACCATACTTAAAAATTAACTCTGCAAGTCACTGAAGGAGCTTAATGAAGTGGTAGGGAGAGCCAGGTAAAGATCAGGTAATTGAGATTGGGTGGTTTGCTTTGCAAAGAGTATCCAAAATGTCAGTGCAGCATAGAAGCACTGACCAACCATGTCATGAAGTGCAGTTGCAAGCACATAATGCCATGATTTCATGGGATTGAAGAGCATGAAAAGGCGACTCTATTCCTGACTCTCTAGAAGATGCTGAACACACATATGTCTGTAGGAACAGTTCAGTTATTACTGATTCAGCCCTTCCGTTTCTAGAATTGAATCCCCTCCAATAAATGGGAAATGTGTGTATCCTTTATATGCCAAGTTGACAGACTAATAGAAATCTCTGATCCAGGAAAAAGTTTTCTTTTCAGATCAATACTACCCATCACCTTCAATGGTTCCCCAGGCCTCTGCTGATGAATTTTGGGTCATGCATAAATTATTTCCTGTTTACTTTTCCATTTTTAGCTCTCAATTTTCATCATCAGAATGTGCCATTTTGAATGTGTCATTCCATCTCTAATATTTTTGTCCTCTCACATCTTTACCTAAGAAGACAGAATCCTTTGGATCTCTAACCCGATATCCCTTCTCAGGAAAGCCTCAGAGTAACTACGTTCCTGTGCCAGGTCTATTGCAAGATTCTTCCACACTGTTAACCGTTCCTTCACTGGCTTGTCATAATTCATCTTTCTTGCTTAATTATGGTACGATATTACGATGATTGAGCAAGGGCAGAATTATGTGGGTAACTTTGCTCACCATTTATACTGAACACCTAAAAAGATATGCTTGGCATGTTGCACAAACTCAACTATTGCTTGTTCCATGACTGAATGCAGTCAAATTCACTCTCTGATTTTATTTCCACCATCCTCCCATTTCCCCATGCTCTGTTCTTCCTCCAGTTATCTTATATGCTATTCCCCAAATACATAATGTGCTTTCACATTTCTCTGCCTACATTTGTCATCTTCCTTCAGTCTGCAATGCCTTTTATGCTATTGAAATTATACTCATAGCATCAATGTTTTGTTCTTGTATACCATTTCCTCATCTCCCCACTAGAAATTAGTTCCTTCCTAATATTTTCGCTAGAACTTAGTTGTTTCTTTCTCAGAACTTCTGCAACATCTAATTATATCTTTCTTTAGCACTTTTTTCTCATGTTGTTTTTGCATTTACCATTTTGCATGCTCTTGGAGGGCCCAAATTATGCAAATGCTCTTTGTTCCCAGCCTGATTTTCCTAGCACATAGTCATGTGCCTTGAACACAGATTATATAAGATTTACAAATGGATTTTTTTAATTAAATTGATTTGTAGTTAAATGTTTATTTCTTGAATCTTCAGAGGATGAGCTTGCTGGGAAAGATAAGAGTGTGATCTTCAGCTGCACTTTGCAGAAGATGTGCTTGGCAGAGAGGCTGTGTATAGGTCATGAGGCAAAGGGGAAGGGAGGCAGGACAGTGAGGGGGCTGCATGGAGAAGCTGTGCTTATGAGGGACAGAGTGCTTTCTGAGCCGTCTGTGGGGAACTTGGGGGTTGGACTGGTAAAGCAGGCAGTGTGTTTTGCTCAGTACGCCTCAATGTTTTGTGTAAAGCCTGCTTTCCCCTCCAGGAAAACCTACAATCAGTGTCTGTATTATTCTTCATGCTTCTGGAATTGAATTTTTGGGGTTTGGATTGTGGTTGATGATAGGCAGATGTAGGCCTCAAGACATTTGGCTTTTTGTAGATTATATAATGTTAAATACTAAAAAGAAGACATAAAACAGGGGTTGGGAAAGCACAGGAATATATTTTTCATTTTTCAGATAGAATTCACAGATGCAAGAAGAAAAATCCTTTTTTTAACCCTTTTTACTAAACCTTCAATTTATCCCTGATTCCCGTTTGGTATTTTATATTCCTACAATGGTTTCAAAGTTATTCAGTCATTAAAAAACTTATCATAACATTTGATGCAGTCAGTGACGCGTTAAAGGTCATTTATGGTTTATGTGAAATTACATTGTGTGAAGTGACATATCAAGTCCCGATGGGCTCAAGAGAAAATACACTGATTTGGGGGTTAAAGATGTAGTTAGGACAATGGACGTGATGTGAACTCTCACAGCTCTGGAATCCTGTAGACTCCTGGGGAATAAGGATGTTAATTGCTGATGTCAGTTGAATAGGGATGTGGAAACAAAAGGAACCAACTTATTATTCGTGCATTGTAAGACCCGTCTGTAGCTCAGTCCTACTAAAATACAGACTCCCAGGCTTCTAGGGTTGAGGGTTTGAGTAAGTAATTTAATGCTTAGCAAATCTGGATCCTTCAAAGTCACTCACATTAGCAAAGATCCTGAGAAAAGAAAATATTACAATGTATTTATTGTAACAAAATTTGTTAGCACTTATTAAAAATTTTTTATGTGTGGTATGGGTATAGCATTGTTCAACTTGGTGAAAATTAGGAGGCATTATAGGGTTCTTTCTCCAATCCCTTTGGGCCTGGATGTCTTAGGAAATTACTTTTTATTTTCCTAAGGAAATTCCTATTGGAAAGAAACATCTCTCCTGTTCTCTTGACCTCACGGGTAACTTTAACTCAGTCCCATCTCCCACAACTACAATCCAGTAATTGAAAATGGGACAGTTTTTGCATGTATATCATAAGAAGTTGTAAAAATAGAAGAAAAAGCAAACCTGCCCTTCTCTGCTTAATAACTGTCTGCTAGAACTCAGTTACTATAGTCATCCCAGGCTTTTCTTTCCCAGACTAAGTAAACTATGACTTAAACCTTTTCTACAGGCCTCATGTTGCAACTTTTTCTTACCACAATTGGTAATTCACTCTAAAACATTTATCTCCACCACATATGTGTTCTGTGCACATTCTGAGTGAGAGTAGAGTAGTAAGCAAACAGTCCAACATCCTGCCTTCTTGGAGTTGTCTTCTCTTATACTGTCCTAAGTTACTGGACCTCCTGAAAAATGTATAACACACAATTTTTCTCCTCTAAGAAACTTTATTCTTATAGAAAGGGAAGGACAATATAAAATCAAGATTTGTTATATTTATTTACCAGTACTGTGCTATGTGTTTGTACAAAAAGTAATGCCATGTAGTTTTCAAATACCTTTTAAATTATATACTATTTTCTCAATTTTTATAGTGGAGGAAATTGAAATTCAGTGAAATTAAGCGACTTCCAAATTTAACCCAAGTAGGTGAGTCGACTGGAACTAGGTTTTCTATTTGTTTTTATTCTTTTATTCAAATGAACTTTTTCCTCCTGAAATCATATACATGAAGTAATACAAGGCATCATTTTTTTTTTAGAAGTAGTACTTTAACAGTGCTTCTCAAACTTAGAGCTATGAATCACCATCAACAAGAGGTTTGTTGTTGTTTATTTTTTGTTAATATGGAATCTGATTCACTTGGTGTGGAATGGGGCCTAAGATATTACAATCCACATTCTAGATGATGCTAATGCTGCCTGTTGAAGGACCACACTTTGAATAGCAAAAGGCTATGGAAATACAGAGGAGAGAGAAAGGTTCAGGAATGGGAAGTGTCCTATGAAAGAAGCGACATTTGGTTGACTGGAAGAATTTCACAAGGCAAGAATGAGGAGGAGATGGAGTAGCAGAAAAACATAAAGGTCAGAGAAATAAATGCAGCATATGTTGTGCAATGGGAAACAAGTCTAAGATAATAAAATATAAGCAATATGCAGGGACATTATGGGTAATTAGAAGCCAGAAATGCTGGTGTTGAACAGATTACAGAGCTCCTCAACATGAGGCTAAAGATTATGGGATTGATTCTAAATGCAAAAGGCATACACTGGAGATTTTTGAGTGCTATATCTTATAAACATATGATCAAGCTATTGCTTTCAGAAATTTAATCTGTCAATCTTGGTAAGAGGCAAGAAAACAGTAATGAATTAGGATCTGTACAATGGTTGGGTACCAAGTGATAAAAATCTTAAATTTCAATAACAGGAAAAATACAAAAAAATTAGCACAAATAATGAAAATAATTTCTTAATTTTATAGGTGAGAGTATAGAAGACTCACTGAATCCAAAATTTACCATCTATGGGATTAACAGAATGTTGTTACCATTGACAACTCAGGATACAGGAGGACCAGTTGGGTAGAGAAAAAAATAACGAAATCAATATTCAACAGTTCTTAGAATCCACTGCCTTCCTCCACTGGTTCCATTCTTACCACAATTGTCCTTGATGTCCCTAGCTAGCAGATAGGTATTTGGACTGATCCAGAGTGAAGAATTATCATTAATGTGGCAAAATGGCATTTGGTAGTAAAGGTACTATATTGGAGTGGGATGTCTGTGCTTAATGGAAAAAGACATGAAACCTGGCAGTTGTGAGGGATGAGTAAACAGAGCATCTGTATGTGCTTCATGTCATCATAAATTGTGAACAGGTGAAATGAAAATGAAAGTTTGAGAATATGACAGGATATAAAGATGTGACCAGAGGTAGGATATTAATAATGTAAAATATTTCAAATGTATAACGGACACAAGTGATAATTAAGTCACTACAAAAGTTTATGGCTGAACTGGAATGGCAGAAGAAAATCATTTGAGTTGAGAAGCTCAAGAAACTTTGAGAATATATTTTTGAATGCATTATTTGCAGGGATGATAAAATCTATCAGGCTGATGTTTAGAAGATAGGATATAGAGAATATGAACCTTAATCAAATTTGAGGATGTGGCTATGTAATGGGTAGATTGTGGTGGTGAGAAAGAAGAGTAGAAAATAGTATAGCAGGATGGTATTAGAAGTAAAGGAAGAGAGACTTTGTATGGAAGGTAAAAGTAGAAGTCTGAATATGGCATTGGGATTAAGAGAAATTTAATATTTTCCTGTTTCATGGGCAAGAGTTTATTTATTTATTGGTGGGATGGGGAGAAGATAGGATAAATGGCAAAAGAAGGGTTGAATGGTAACCCAAAATCAGAAAGAAATTTGAGAGCTAAGTGGGAAATGGGGTGGAGATTAGAAGAAGGAGTTCTGATTTCACTGAAGCCAGAAGTTCAGATATTTTCTGTAGTTTGGATCTTGAATGTTCCTCAAAGGTCCATGTTTTGAAGGCTTGGTTCTCAGCCTGTGATGCTGTTGGGAGAGGGTAGAACCTTTAGGAAGTGGGTGCTAGTGGAAAGAAGTTAGGTCATTGGTCTGTACCCTTGAAGGAGATGTGGGGACCCCGGCTCTTCTTCTTTCTCTACTGAATGCCATGAGGTGAGCAGCTTTGCTCTCCCACAGGGTTCAAATGCCCAAAAGCAATGAGCCAATTAGTCATGAACTAAAAATTCCAAAATTTTGAAAAAAAAATCCTTTCTTCCTTATAGGTTGATTATCTCAGATATTTTGTCTCAGTGATAGAAAGTTCATAATATATGTATGGAAGCATACCTTTGAATAGGGATATTGAGATAAGGTAGAATTAGAGTGGGAAGACTCAGAAGAGACATTGTACCACCTAGGAAACCGTACACCCTGCTCTAAATTTAAAGCTTCTGTAACTTAATGTGATAAAAACTATTATAATATCTTCTGTTATTGATCCTTACAAAAATATTAGGTGATAGCAGTCTCATTTCTATCTTGTAAATGAGCAAAACACATAGGAAAGAAAGTAAGAAAAAATATATAACAAATATCTAACTTAGAAGCAAAATAGAAGAATACAATAGCAAAGTGAACAATGAAGCCCTTCTATAGAAGCTATCTTGTCACTGGAATTATTTGGAAGATTGACTAATCCTGTTATTCCACAGAAAATGTTGATTTACTGGCATTGTCTTCGTCAGGGTTGGCAGACGTTTTCTGATAATAAATAAGTGGCATTGCAAGCCATGCAGTTAGTAACGATTGCTCAATTTTCTGTTTTGGAATGAAAGTAGCACAGACAATACAAAAACAAACATATAGAAACTCCTTTCCAATAAAGCTTTATTTACAAAAGCAGGAGCAGACTGGATTTGACCTGTGCCCTGCATTTTGTCAACCTTTAATTGAAACATTTCTCCTTCTAAAAGATGGACTTTTCAATACCATTTTGATATGGAGATCCTCCAAATGGAGAGCTCCAAACCTGAAAAGAAGCAATAAAAGAACTTCTCAATGATTTCTGCATTCATAATCCCAATCATTCAACTTTAAATTCTGTGGTATATAGATAACAGTCTGCCATAGGATGTCATTACCAACTTATTTACTTATTTTCCAGGCCCACTCTCAGTTCTGTGGCACTGCCTTCGCTTTTGTGGCTTACTTTCTCTTTTTACCTTTCTTCTTTTGTTTCTGACCTCTACAAGATGTTGAGATCATTTGAAATGGTAATACTATCCCTCAAAGTGTTAGACATTATGCCCAACTTGGTGCCATGAATTTAATGAACATGCATTTTAATATCTGGACTGTTGGCTAGAGAACTGTGGAAATATAGGAAATTAAAAGTTTCCTGCAAAATATTAGAAAAAAAATGTTTCTTCAGAAAGAATATCAAATTCTTATTTAAAAGTTTGAGTTAGGGATATGTGTGAACATTTCAAACATTTTCATAAAAAATTTTCCCCAATAGACTTACTTCATATTTGTTCACAAGGAAGGATCATGTTAATATGACATAGTATCACATATTTAAATAGTGCTTTTCTCTGGAGGATATATAGCTTAATAAAATTGCTCAGATAAAAACAAAGGTTCATAATTTGAAGAAACTTTTTGGACTATCCCATTATATTCTATCTTAACAAGATATGTCACTACAGTAGTATTAAATATCAGTCTGGCATTAAACATAATAGGCCACCACGGCATGCTCACAAACAGAGAAACAGAGTTACAACAATTATGAGTAAGTTTTTTCAATTGTTTTCAGTTACTTAAGTGAGCTATGTGCCTTTGTGTTGCTCATAATGTTTCTTTTCCTTTTTTCCCCGGTAGTGTAAAGGAATATATTGCAATGTGTATTTGAATTCCCTTTCCTACATAATGTTCATTAGGTGTAACATTTCATTTCAATGTTCTATCATTTTGGTTTATATAAATCTAGAACTGGAGCAATCATTTATTTTTTTAAAAATATTTTCTAAAATTTAAATTGTAGTTCTGGTACCACAGTTAGTGTTCTTAATGTTATGTTACTATCTTATTTACCTCCTTTGGGTGTATCTGAATAAGACCTTCTTGAAGTATGAGGAGAGAGGTGAGAACAGGGAACAAGAAAAATTGAAAATAATTATTTTTTCCGTTTTTCCCATATTTTATAGGTGCATTATAATTATACATAATGATGGGATCCATTACATGTTTGTTCATGCACATAACAGTATAATTTGAACAATATTGATCCTCAGTATTTCCCCTTTTCCTTCCCTTCTCTTTTTTCCCCTGGTTCCTTTCCTCTATTTTCCTGGTCTTCCTTCAGTTTTCATGAGATTCCCCTGCCACTTTCTTTTTCCTCTCTAGCTTCTGCATATGAGAGAGAATATATGACCCTTGACTTTCTGAGTTTGGTTTCTGAAAATAATTATTTTTATTAGCATTCATAGAAATATCTACCTGAGAGATATAAGCCAGGTCAGAAGGTAAGAAAAATGGGTAGAGGTAGATAATAAAATCATTTATTTGTCTTCTTATTTGGTGCTTCATGATATTTTGAAACCAACTTTTGCTAACTCTGAATATTATAGTGAATTAATTTTAGGCTCATTTCAGAATTTTAAGTTTTACCACAGTATTCTTTGAAATGTCTTTAGAAAGGGTTAATTCTTAGTCTGTAAGACTTATTTACTTGGAAAAATAAAGTTACTCAACTCAGGCTAATCAGATTTAAGTTCTGGGTCTGGCATCCCTGCCTGAGTCAGATAGCTTCACTTTGTTCTGTAGAGTCTAGGTGCATCTGTCATCTGGCCAGAACATTGCAGAGATCCATCACTAGGCAATCCAGGTGCTGAGATTCAAATGAAAACTGAGCAAGTCCATTTTCACAGGAAAAATGTAAAGCATGCATGTTTTAGAGAAAGTGGGTCATTAAATAGACTTTGTATACAAAATATCTGAAGCATACAATAATATATAAAGAAAAATCATTTGAAAGATAGGTTTTCTGTTCATTTAATTCATTATCCTAACAGAGCAACCACAGCAAAAGAGGACGCTAAATAGCATTGAATCAAATCAAAACTTAGAAGGAAATCTTCTAGATAAGTGTTGATAGGTGCATGCCTGGTATTTATTTACTTTTTAGTGATCATTACATTTATCACTATTACTATCATGGCTACTATTACTGTTTTCCTTCTAAGGATAAATTATTTTTCTCATCCTGCTTTGCTTACCATCAACTTGGTTTTCAACCCTCACTTCGTTCTCCATTTCATTTGCCTTGTAACCAATATACACACCAATTCTTATTTTCTGTTGGAGGTAGTCTCTTTGTTTTTCCATTAAATTCAACTTTGGACTAATATTCTAGATTTTTGTTACATTTCTTCTTTCTTTTTACCACTCCAATTTCTTGGAGTGAGTCTAGGAATATATGCAATTTGTATAATACTTTTCCATTATGCATTTTCTATAAATGAGACACTGACAAGGTACTATGAGGAAGTAGAAGATAGCATTTCTAGAATATACCCTAGAGATTATAAAAATAAAAAAAGAAATCACTGTATATCACTACAAATTTTTTAAAATTCTTAACACTTATAGACACTGATCTTAGCTTCATGACTCAAACTGCTTAGATGACTTAAAAACTGTACTGAAATAGAATTTCTAATTTTTCCATAAAGTATTTATGAGGACCTATGCTTTGACTGGATTCTAAGTCACAGTTTCCTCACCTGTAAATTTTGGGGGAATGGGTTAGACTAGAAAATTTTCAAACTTTTTTTTTTTTTTTTTTTTTTTAAGTAGCAAAACCTACTTTGGAATTAAAGATTTTACTTAGTACCCTACTGATAAGGAAGGGAGCTCATGTAGCACTTCATTGGTCCAGCCTTCTTACTGTCTTTCTCAGAGATCTTTAGGCACTGCCCTGGAGCATAGCTTGAAATCCAGTGGGCTACATGATGTCCAAAGTCCTCCAAGTCTGAATGTAAATGTCCACCATCTTGGCTAGTACAAATAAGAGGTACTGAATTTGTATTGAACTATAGAATTGATTTGCATTAAGAGGTACCACCCAGTAGTGCCAGCACTTTTCTGAACTAGCTTGTATAGAAACAGAATTAAATATTCTTTACTCTTTCTATTCAACTGACTTCTAACCTTTTATAAGACTGCAAACTCAATCAATCCCTTGTTAGTTCTCATTTACACAATGTTAAGGGGCACATATTTGAGTCCCAGAGGATAAGTAATTTAATGTTTATTTGGCCTTATGCAAACACAGATGTTAGGTAGTAATTACTTGAAAACAAACAAATGTTAACTATTAATAAAATAGAGAGTAAGGTAAAGGATAAGCAGCCTTAAGAAAAATTAGTCAATAGCCTACTCAGACAAAGAATCATTAAATAAATATTTTAAATTCATTTTATTTATTTAATAATGCTTCCACAAATATTACATTGAGGTTTCCAGAGATAAAATTAATGCTTGATAATCATCCCCTCCCCAGGTCAAATAAGACTAGTGGATTAAAATTTTAGAAATTTAGAATAACTAAAGATCATTTTATTACACATGAATAAAAAATTCTAAGTAAAACACTAAACATTGTGGGGAGAAGCATTTCTCTTAGGAAACAGTTTTTTCACACTTTATTTGCAGATGGTAACTGCTGGAGTTCTATATTTAAAAAAGTATATAGACAAATGTAAAAAGATTATTAAATTTTTTGAAAGATTAAATTCAAATGGACTTTTCTTTTCTCCTCCCCTAATAGGAATAAATGGATTATCATAAAGAAATACAAGAAACTTTTGTTTAGTCTGGGAATAGGAAAAGCATGGACAATTTAATTTTACAACTAATTACCAAGACTCGTTTTAAGGCAAGTAATTTTAACCTCATCCCCATTGAAATCCAGAGCTACTAACTAATTGCAACTCTAACTGGATTTAATGTTTCTTCCATTATTTTTCTTACACACACCCTGAAGCCATGGCCAAATAAAAAAAAAAAAAAAGTACTCGTAAGAAAGTCTGTGGAAAAGAAATGGATCAGTGGTAGAGGACCTAACAAAGAAATGACTCTATGGACTCAAAAGGAAAGTGGCTGAGATTGAATTCTCCCCCGATATTGAATTTGACTGGATTGTCCCCAAATAAATTCTTGTTGATTTATTTCCTCGATCTTCCTAATGTGTATGAATCTATACATTAGGAAGCACTATTAGAGTGATTTTTTTTTTTTACAATGCTCAGATCAGATGAAATTATCAGAACCTTAGAAAGAGTTCTCCTGTTGTGCCATTTAATATGGAAATGTCACTTTCGTGTTAGATTTCCATAGTCTTCATGATCTAGGAATAAGAGACACAAAATAATGGCTGGGTTTGTTTCATAGCCTGAAGTATAAAGGTGGTGCTTTTGACCCCAGAGTCTTCCATTTGAAAATCTATTTTGTCTTGTTTTGTTTAATATTAGTATGTAGAAGTGCTAAACATATCCAGACTATAATGAGGTCTTTGAGAATTGAACACAAGGAAATATTCATGGATCTTTGAATGTGCCTGCCAGATCTTCCATGGTGACTCCTTCTGCCCCAACAGAAGACGGACTTTTAAAAAATTCCACTTGAATGTGGCTCACACAGACTTCCACCTCTTAGAAACCAGAAGTGAGACAACTATGAAATATGCTCCTCTGAACTCAGGTGCATTCTGGGACCAACAAACTCAGAAAATCAAGCAGACCCACATCAGGAAATGAGTTACCCAGATTTGCTGCAGGAGCACCATGTTTTACAAAGTAAGGACAGATTAATGTGGATGCATATGAGCTTAATGGCATCTCTTCCTTCCACTACATTTTGTAGTTGTCAATACTAGGACACTGGTATTGAATACTTTTTGCTACCTACTTCTAAATCTCTTAGGAGTGATGATACTGAATATAGGAGGATGTCTATTTATTTATCATTTCTTGAATAAAATAGGAAATCTCAAGTTTAGGTCTTGTTGAGATAGTCGAAGTGGTAGGAAAATATCTACAAAACATGAAATGTAGCAAGATTGTCTACAATTTAAGTGGTTGAGAATTCACATATTTGGTCACCTTCTAGGTTGATATAAGTGAATTGATCATTCTGAAATACAGTTAGATGATGGAGAAATGGTCCTAGAAAGAGATTACCCCTAGGAAAACAATGGAGTGTGTGCTATAAACATAAGTCCTCTTTTCTCTGTTACAAAGGTTGTATTCTTAACTGACTGTTTTCCCTGCTAAATTCTCAGAAGACAAAAAGCATCTGGCACATAGTATGTGCTTTTTAAGTGCTGGCTGAATAGTATCTATTTAATCTGTGGTTCTGTTCCAAGTACAAGTGAAAAATTTAAATGTACTATGAATGGTGTTTGGGTGGGCACAGACTTTCATCATGAGACCCTTCCTTCAACTCATTTCCTAGGCACTAGAGTGTGGAATATGGGCTCTTTAAGGATTCCACAATCTCCATCATTGAGTGGGTCAGCATGGCATTTTGCAAGCTTCATCTCTCTCTTTTCATATTTGGTTTTCTAAAGATGCATGTTAAGTTTCATCTTTGCTATAGATAGAAAAAAAAATTATTTTTTCCTTTGGATTACATTTAGTCTTATCCTTGATATATTAAAACATTGGCCTTTGTGTTGATCATCTGTTTATAGAAATGTGTAATTACCTATGACCAACGCCTGTGATACACGTTTTTAAAAACAATATAATAAAATATGAAATTTAGGCCTTATAAACAAGTCTTCAAGTATCTTCACTCTTATCCACATCTTAAAAAATAGATGATTGGCACACTATAATTTTAAAATATTTGGGATCATGGATTTATCTAAAGAATTGGAGATCTATCATTGATGTGAGTACTAATTATTACCTTGTTGATTGTAGTTTATTCAGAATAACTGGTTTGCTAGAGAACTTTTTGTCTGTCTTAAGATAGCATTGCTGTACTCATGACATTGTTCATTTAGTAATCATCTGGTGAGAGTTTTCTAAGATGCAGACACTAGGAACTGAGGATTAAACACATTTCCTTCCCTGAGATTTCAATCTAGGAGTGAAAGAATTAAACAAGAATACATAGAGTACCTTGATTAAATAACACTATAAAGTACAGGAGAAGAGTAGAAGGGTAATTAAATAAGACATTGGAGGGACATCTCAGAGGACTTCCTGAATACGTATGTGTTGAGTAGATGAAGAATAAGACAAAAGGACAAATGCAGATTTGAAAGAGGATTACATCTTTGAGCAAAGATTTGCATGTAACAAAGCTAGAATTATGAGTGGTAAATAGTTCATTGTGGATCTAAGGTGATTTGTATTCTGAATGATATGGAAACCAGTTTTAAGACTTTTTTTTTCCTTTTTAAGAAAGGAAGTGTCACCATCAGGTTAGTAGTTTTGAAAAATCACCTTGGAAGCATTGTGAAAGACTTTGGGGAGGAGAACTGATGATGTCAGCCATGCTAAAAATGAATAAACAAATAAGGAAATCCTTTAGGAGACAAACAGTTTGTGTTGAAGTTTGGAATAAAGCAATGGAAGTTAAATTATTAGAAAAGGGGGACTGATAATAGATAAATGAAATTTTCATTTCTTGGGTTGAAAAGTTGTTCCATATTGAAGGGGGCAGGTGATGAATTAGAGGAAGGAGCTTATGATAAATCCAAGATTTCTGGAGTGTGGGAGGGAGATGACAATTATAAATTTGATTTATTAAATATAAGATACCTGTGGTGTATAAAGATGAGATGTCTAGTTGATTAAGTTAAATATCAGTATAAGGCATCTGAGTGTTAAGTTAAAAATACAGACCTAGGGGTAGTGGATGGTTTTTAAGCTAAGGATGTTAAAGTAGAAATGTACACTGAATGATAAAAGTAGAAGAATAAGAGTAAACTTACTGGGAGGAGTCACATTTCAGAGAAAAATGGAGTGGTTTAAATCTGCAAAAGAAAACAAATGAGCAAAAACCGAAAGTGTCACAGAAGTTGAGGAAGCAAAGAGTTTCACAAAGCAGGGTCAGGTTAGTAATTCACAAAGCCTCCTAGAAGTCAGAAATTTCAAAAACAGAGTCCATGGAATTTGGTAAAATTGGGTGGTCACTAGTCACCTTAGAGACACCATTTCAATGAAGTGGTGACTGTGAGTCAATATTACAGTGGGACAAGGATGGATGAGTGGGGAATAGGTGACAGTGTAGGCTTACTGAGAGTATGTTGTGAGTGCCTTTAACTCCTTATAAAGAAAGAGGAGAGTTCAGAGAAGGAATTAGTAAACAAAATTAGTAACCAGAAGCACTAGAAGAGCAAGGACATTTTCAGACAGAAGACGGCATTTGATTTGAAATAGAATATGATTTTTGTAAAAATGGAAAGAATGACAACATGCGTCATGCTGAAAACATAATCTCAAACACTGGCACACATCCAAATCATCCAGAGAAGTTATAAAGCACACCCTGTGTTTCTGAGTCAGCAGGTCTGGAATAGGCCCCAGGATACTGCATTTCTAACAAGCTCCCAAGGTGGTGCTGATATTTTTGGTCGAGAAAACAACTTGGATAACCAGTGACCTAGAGAGGAGTTTGTGTGGAAATGAGTTATGTACAAAATAGTAATAAGAGAAGAGACTGGAAAAAAAAATATTGCAGTCCGATGAGAGAAGAGCTTGAATATTTGACAAAGACCTTTTTTGTTCCTTAGAAAATGGAAATAACAAATTTTCTGAACAATGATATGGTTCATGCTTTACTCATAGAGATCTCATTTATTAGTTCTAGGAAGGATTCATTTATGCATGCGTGTGTTAATTTACTGCATGTGTTAGTCAGCTTTTTGTTGCTGTGACCAAAACACTTGGAAAGAACAGCTTAAAGGAGGAAAGATTTATTTTGGCTTATGGTTTAGAGGATTCAGTTTTTGGTTAGCTGACTGAAATATAGAAACATCCTGGTGGAAAGGCATGGCAGAGCAAAGCTGCTCAGTCCATTGTGGTCACAAAGGAGAGAGAGAGAGAGAGAGAGAGAGAGAGAGAGAGAGAGAGAGAGAGAGAGAGAGAGAGAGAGATTGGGGAAGATACCAAAGAGAAGAGAGAAGATAAACCCTTCCAGGGCATGTCCTCAGTGACCTACTTTCTCTACGTCCTACCTTCCAGTAGTCCATTTAGCTGTCAAATAGATTGATCCACTGATGAGGCCAAAGCTCTAATGATTCAATCAGTGCCTAAAAACCCACCTCTACTTTGACGGACATTCCAGATCAAAACCGTAACACTGTACAATTATTTATAGAATACTATGGGAACCATGATACTAGATAAGGATTACAGGAGATTGTTATAGTTTGGATATTGAATATACATATATAGAAAAGTCTATATGTTAACAGCCTAGGCCTGAGGTTGGCACTGTTGGGAGGTGCTGTGGATCTTTAGGAGGTGGATCCTTATAGGAGGTCCTCACATAATTGCAGGGGAGAGTGGGATCCCAACTCCTTTCTCACTCTCTTTGTTTCCTGGTTCATGAGGTAAGTGGTTTTGCTGTACCATGAGCTCCCCATCATTATCATCCAGCATGTCCACCACAGGTTCATTGTAACTATTTATTTATTTATGTGTTGGAGATTGAACTCAGTGTCTTGCACACACTCTACCTTTGAGCTATGCTTATAATGACTGAATGCTAACAAAGAGGTTTATTCAAGAGGTTTCTCTCTACTTAAATGGTATAATTAGGAACCCTAGTAGTGATGGCAGCACTGAAGAAATAAGGTGGGTTCAAGAGGTGTTTCAAAGAAAGAAAGGAAGAATCAAAAATGAACATAAAGTTTTGTAACTGATGGAATGGCTAGGCCATTACAGAAACATGAACATCAAAAGCAGGAGTGACTTCTAGAAAAAATTCATTTTTTTTTTTTTTTTTTCTGGTGGTGCTGGGGATCAAACCCAGGGCCTTATGCTTGCAGGGAAAGTGCTCTACCAACTGAGCTATCTCCCCAGCCCAAAAGTTCATTCTTTGAAGTACTATGTCAGATAGAATTTCATTGGTATTATTCCAAATTTAGAATATTTATGTGACCTTTAGGTTAAAAATGTGCCCAAGATAGTAGAACTGAGGGGAGAATTTAAACCCAATTTGAAGCTGATGCCACAGGAATGGAGTTAGCTAGAGCTGGAAGAGCTTGCAATGACTCAGATTGCATAGTTATATACCAAAGTTCAGGATTTCAGGCATAAATCACTTCCAAGTGTTGATAAGTTTTAGGATAAGACCATGGGGGTGGGTGCCTGAAATGAGGTAAGTCAAAAAAGCTTTGAAATCAAGGTGGTCAAGAAATCCAATCTAGGATTTTAGCTAATTCTCATAGACTATTTCTTGCCCACAAAGAAAACTTAAAGAAAACAGATGAATTTTAAAGTCTTCAGTGTAATCTGGGAAGTGATGGGGAGCTAGCATATGATAAGGTCAAGCAGGAGTCATATTAGATATAGAAGTCAAATTCACAATTTAGTCATCAACAAGATTTTTTTTTTTTTTTTTTTTTTTTTTTTTTTTTTTTTAATGAAGGAGGCTGTATTAATGGGCCAGAAGCAGAGGGAAGAGTTCCATCTCTTCTTTCCCAGGTCATTGCTCATTTCTCAAATACTGCAAAACATGCAGAGTAAGAGAAAAGCAGTCCTTATTTGAGATGGCCACGAGGGGAGCAAGATGGAGAGTCCCTGTGGATGACCAGGATAAATTAGAAGTGCATTTTGTGAAAAGTTGTGGTTGGAGGTATGGGGCAATTCCTTGGGTCAACGGTCTCAGTAAGAGTATGCCAAAAGGGCAGGAGCAGGAGGATGATTAGGGAGGATAAATATGGGATGTAAGCAAATGACTGGTAGGGAAGGGGTGAGTGGAAGAGTATACATCTTCATTTTTGAAAAATGACAATACAACATTCCCGGTACTTCAGACACGGGAATCCATTTAAATTTGTCTGACCGTATCAATTTTTAGATAGATCTACTGAAAAAATTTAGTGTTTTTCAAATGATACAACGTTATATCACTTTTAAAAAGGTGTGCATATTTGAAATTTGTTCAGGAGTGTGAATTTTGTGTTATCATTGAAGAATCTATGAGAATATAGTAGATTCTGAGAGCTTATTTTAAATCAGAAAATGTAGATGTAACCTTACAGTTGTGAAATTCTAGTAACTCAGATGTTAAAATATATTGGTTTTCCATTACTGCTTTAAAGTAAGCAATTTGAAATGTCTAGCTGGTTAAATGACTGTTCTGAAAATATTTTTAAAAACATATCATCTTCTAAGGTGGTTTTATATAATTTATTGAGAAGACAGTATATGATTTTAATTTTGTTTCCCTCTTAGTTTATCATCAGTATTTCTTTATTGACCTTATGCTATTTTTTATATCCTTTCTCCCCTGTTTCTTTTGTGGAATAGTTAAACCACAAGTTGGGTTTACAAAACTCCATTGGTTTTAAAGGTCAACATGTAAATGAACTAATTAGGTCAATGCAAATCACTATAGCACTTTCTGTTACAAATCTCACACCTTTTAAATTCTTTCTGAATTAAATAATGAGCCATATTGTTAACAGAACTAGCATAACATTAAAAAAGATATTAAATACTTAAGCTTCCTAGATAAACAGAAAACTAATTTGCAGATATTTTACAATGATAAAATAATGCATAAAATTAGAAGTATAAGATTTACACAGTACAATATTTACAAAATGGAAATGTAACCTTAGCGCAGAGAAGAACAGGAAATTATAAAATGGAGTTGAAAGGAATCAAGGAAATGGAACCAACTTTCCATTTGTCCAAAAAGAATTTCTCTATCAGCTTTCTAAAACAGTTTATTAAAACAACAAATGAACTGCCAATAAAGTAAACTAAACCATCTCCAAACAAAACAAAAATATGTCATTTGAAGAATCTTAGTGATTTAGAATTTGTGGATTTCACTATTTTGCTTTACATGCCTAAATAAATGTATATGTGCATATATATTTATATAGAGATACAGCTGAGCTACATATTAGTTTCATATAAAAAATTCTTTAACCTTTCTGGTTACAGTGTGATTGTTATACTCTCTCAGGAATCACTAAATTACTAAATTGTTAGAATACTTTCAAGCATGGATGTTGCTTTTAACTATTTGCATGTCATGGGTAGATTAAAATCAATTTTAATATTTATTTGCAAAATAGTTTAGTGCATCTAGAAGGTGATTGAAGTAAGTAAATACTATTCTAATTTCTATTTCTGTCATTATGTATAAACTATTGAACAAGTCCATTCTCGGCCTTATATCAGAACATGAAATAGGAAACCCCTTTTCTTCTCTTTTACTGCTTTGAGCATTTCAAAGACACCAGATGCCTTGGTTCTGAAAATAATAAATACTTAAATTTTTTATTTTGATATGCAAATGAATCAATCCCTAAAAATATAATAAAACTGAGATAATTTACTCTATAGTATCTGCCAATTTATGAACTCTCTGTAGAAGTTTTACTTCTTTTAAAATCTTAAGTATTTTTATTTTAAAAATAGAGCAGGATTTAAACAGGAATAACAAATGAGAGAGTAACTTATAATGTATTAATTCATGCAACAGCAGCTGCCTCTTTTGCTATTAGAGTGTGCTTATGTTCTCAGTTTGGGTGAGAGAGCTCATGTGAGCACACTTCTCTTGTAAAAGAGACAGCTGCTGCTGCATGTATTAATACATATCAAATGGCTCCAGAGTAAACACAATGCTATAAATTACTTGAGGCCCTCTGCTGACGTCATGAACCCTGAGACTGTAGGAGAGCTGATGAGGCACTTTTCCTTCTGTGTGACATCACTGCAAGAGCAGAACAGGGAACGAATTTCATCACCTTTTTTATGTTTGCTGGCCTGAACACATCATCCGTGACACCATTCACATTCACACAAAGTGCATATCTCTCTTATCTCAAGACGTGCTGTTTATAGATTCATCTTTTTCTTTTCCTTCCCTGATATCCTCCCTGGTCGTTGGTAGGTGCTGGTACTAATAAAATTTTGAATGCCCAATCAGAATTGGCTTATCTTCTAATAAACTGATGCAAAAGGGAGACAGAGGAGGGGAAAGATGGAAGCAATCAGGAATGCATCTGGGGGAGCCTCTAAATTAATTTAGCAAGACCTGGCTACATGTGTCTAAAGAACGCAGGCAAAGACAAGTTCTGGAGCTTTGATTTTGTAATCTCATTTATATGTTTGTGAAAGTATTCTCTAAAGCATGGTGCATTTTAAAGCACATTCATAACTTACATTTAAGTTGTTTACTGTAAAAAATGTTTTATTTTTGACAACTCATAGAAAATTATAGTTATCACAATAGATTTACAGATAATTTAGGAACCTATTTAAACCTCATAAAAGAATATTTCTCATTTATTCCTTTATATTAATAAGAAACACTTTGAATCTTAAGAGAACAAAGAAACATTTCTCAGGTACTTTGCATTTACTAATTTTCATTCTTCATTTTAGTCAACATTTCTTTTTGCAGTCTTTTTTCTGTAGGGATTTTACTAAATTTACTTAATAAAATAAGTAAATTCATCAATCTGTAGAAGTGAACACATTTATTTGTTAATCTTAAGGTCTTTGTAGAACTAGATAAAGAAGGTTGTTAGATCTGACCTCTTTCAGTTAATCAGGATTGGGAGTTCTAATTGGCTTAGAGTAAATTTTGTATCCTGGTAACCTCAGGACATCCTAGACACACTAAAGCTTGTGACTCAAGAAGAAATCATTATTAAAGACAAAAATAAGGTTCTCATTTGAAAGAATTTTGATCCCTCTCTACCACCTAAAGATTTGTCTTTTCTTTCCTTCCTTTCTTTTCCTTTTTTTTGAAAAAGCAATTAATAAATTAGGAAATATGTCTTTGTTCTAAGAGCCTAATTCCAAAGACATCCATCCTAATAGGATGTGAAAGGTCTTGTGTAAGACATTGTAATGCAGATCTGCAACTCTCCATCTCACATAGGTGTGAGACTGCACCAGGAGAGATGAGTGCAGCTCTATCTCCTTGCCAGGGGAAACAGCAAATCTCTTGCCCGATTTCCTCTTGGAAATATTCAGAAGTCTCTTCGAAGCTGCAAACTTATTTGAACCCTCCTAAATTTCAAATCTGTAAGATTTAAGTGTATTATGATCCAAGTGTTGTAGTGTTGTGAAAGATCATTTTAAATGCTACTTTCATTACCTATAAGAAACACAATTCCTTATTCATATTGAGACCAAATAACAGAAGGGAAAATTTTTAATGCTTAAGATGAGACCTGATTCCTAATCAGAAATAGACATGAGAAACCATTACCATCCCACTGCCTGATTTCTCATATGAGGAAGTAGGTCCAGTGAGGTGAAATAATTTGATCAAAGGTCAAGTCATTCTTACTGAATTTAGCATTGTAGTTTTTCTTATATTCACAGTACCTTTTTAGAAAATAAGAAAATATGATAAGCTTTTTTTAGTGTTGTTTAAAAAAGGCCATCAATCCATGTGCTGATTGTTTTTGGTTTGGGTTTTTCATCATTAATATGCAAGACAACCCTTGAAAAAAGAAGTCCCATCTGCACTGAGAGACCCTGCATAAATAAATAAGCAGCCCTAACCCTAAAGGAGAACACATACTATCACAAAGATACACTTAATAGGTACTAATTTCTTAAACAAACATTTAGCTAGTAAATGATTTACTAGCAAAACCAATTTTGAAATTTGACCCTAACTTATCTAAAATGAGAACAACTCACAAAATTTTGTATTCAAATAGTTTTTATTAGAAAATGGAAAAAACAATTTCAACTGAATTTTCATAAATTGTTTCCCTTTTCTTTTTAAACTGAAAATGTGATTGATTTGGAATGCTTCCCAAGAAAAGAATTTGATTTCTCATTAAAGTTATACTTCCATACATCCTTTTCACTTTCTAAATTCCATACTGATCTATCTGGAAATTTTAAGGTGAACTAGAAGAAGGGACAGCTTGGTAACAAAGTACAGAATCTAGAGAAAGTCCATCAAAGTCCTCAAGAATACATGGCAATTCAGATACAAAAGTCTGCAAGTTTAGATTTTTTAAAGAGATAGAAGCAGGATAGTATTCTTGGCTCCTGTTGGTGCTCATGGTTGGGGGAGAAAAGTTCTGCCCCACTATGGAGATTGGTATTAGAAAAAAAGGATTAGAAAGGTGTTCAAGAAAAGAAAAGGATGATGTGGGGGTGGGGAATGCTACTCTGCTAGGGGAAAAAAAAAATCAACAAAAGGGAAAAGAGAGCCTGCCAGCTGTCCTGTTCCATTTCATGGTGGAGTCTGCCAGCTGTTCCCTGGAGGCTCCAATGGGAATCCCAAGGAGACTGTTTTACTTCCTTCCAAGAACTCCAACACCAAAAACCTGCTCCCCACCCCAAAGGGTAAACACTTAGTATAAGGATACTCAGGCAAGAAGCCATATCATCTACCTCAGGTGGTATTTAGATGGATTCACCAGGATGTCTGGAAAATTAAACTGATAGGTACATAAATACTTGGTACCCTTAGAACTCTGTATGTTTGGAAAATTATCTGAATCTAAATAAAGTCTCATTATGGTACTTAATCCTGGTTTACATCTGGTTTAAACCAGGTATTAAATCCTGGTTTAATACCAGATACACTGATATTATATTTGAAAATATTTTATACAAGCATAGAACATTTCCATGCATAAACTGTTTGTCTTGTAACTCAGTAGCAATGTTGATTTGTTACTAGGTAATCCTAAATGCAACTAAAATTATTAATCAGTAACTTTTAGACAAAAGCAGTTGGCAAATATGTCCATGAAACAAACAACCCAATAAAACAACCATACCACCCCCCAAAACAAAAACAATAACATCACTCTTATCTTCATATTTGGAAGGATGGTAAAATTAATTTACTCAAGATGCATTTACATAGACTGCTCTTCTGGGACTACCTATACAATCACTAGTCCTTTAGTTAGTCCTGAGATTATTTTTTATTGATTAAATTTCTATAGAAACAATAAAGTACTGAGTCTATCAGAAGTTGAATTCAATTAACCCTTATTTTTTATACTTTTATGTTTAAGGTTCTTCTATTACAGATATTAAACTTCAAAATTTGTATCTCTAGGTATGATATAAACATTTTGAGAAAGAATTACTTTATTGGTCAGAGTGATAAGTATATGTTCTTATTGGTTAAAATTTTTATTTTCTTCTTGGTAATTAAACTGTATGAAGTATGTCATGGTTTCAATTTGGATTGTAAGAACAAAGCAGCTTAGTTTAAATGAAAAATTAATAACACCCTGGAACAGAAAGTTTTTACCTTTAAGCCAAATTTTAAAGTGCTGCCCTTATGCGAATGGAGGTCATTTTAATCTGCCTTTTGGTACTTTGTACTTGGGTACTTTGGTTCTTACAGACATTTGTGGAATTTCATACGGGAAACCATTTCTGAATTTCCTAAGAGAAATTTGAAAGTCTAAAGTTTCATTTGCTGATTCTCATTTCACAATTGTAAAACTCAGCAACCAAGTTGAGACCATGCAAGACAGTGACTCAACTTGGTCTTCTCCTCTCAGCTGGGTTCCATAATCTATCCTTGACAATGCTCAGAATTATTTCCTTTGCTTTAGGAAGAATTATTTACATAACTTTATTGAAGTCATTCATCTGTGACTTAAGGTTGGCTACCATATTGGAGAACTGTAAGTGGGATTAAGAAATTACCCTGTTTGTTTCCTTCTGAGTAGAATTATTGCAGAGCAGTGCAGTGTAGTAGAAAGATCATGGGGTTTAGAGTCAAGTATAGTTGAATTGCTTGCAATCCTGGTTCTGCATTTCATGACTTGTTTCACTGAGAGAAAAAGCTACTGAAGTCCATCAACACTGTTTCTTCACCTGTTAAAACAGGCTAGCCATGCTGTGAATACTTCATTGGCATATTGTTTTCCTATTCTGTTGAACTTCTCACAATTAATTCTTAGGTATCCTCTAGATTGGGAGTCATTTTGGGTTCACAGGTAGACATGTGTAATTTAAATTCTATGGTAAATTCTGTATTCTGGCCTAATTTTAAGCTTCATTCAACAGCCTGTTCTTACGAGTTCTTAATACATTAACAATTGGCATTTGGTGATTAAAAGCAGTATCCTGTGCTACATTTCTGCTTGAGCTATTTCAAAGGTATCTGCTTACAGTCCCTCAAATAAAGTAGATCAAAACACAACCATATTCCATGACATAAAAGATGAGTGGTAAAATCACCAAAGAATTCTGAAGAGTTTTAATTGGACTGCCACCATATTGACTGCTCTGATCAATTGTACGTGTTAGGTTTTTCAAGCATTATGTAGATACTGGTGTGGTTAATCAAAATATAATTGAATGGAGCTACTGAACTTTGTGAAAGGTGTCAGAATAAAAATGGAGTCACTTTTGTCAAACCCTAACAACAACAGTGATAACAACAACAAATAAAGCCAGGAGTTTGTGGGAAAGGGGATCTCATGCATTTGTGTTTGCCTGATAACAAGAACTACCACAAAATATTCTGCCAGAAAAATAACCTTACACAAAGACCACTACACCTTTAAATAAAAAATTCATCTGCAAGAATTTCAATATCTGTTCTGCCTTGAATTAATGCCACCATTATTATTGATCCTTGTAGCCAAAGATTATTGCTTCAAGAAAATATATGTGATCTTTCTTATTTTGCCTTGAAAAACTTCTCCCTTGTCTCAACAATGGCATGTGTATTGCTACTGCTATGTTCATTCTTGATAAACTTATTAATCTTTGGAGAATCTCTGCTGGTTAGCCAGCTTGTATAGCATTTTGTCTTTGTTTTATCACAACAAAAACTAAAAGTAAAATTACCATAATGTGGTGGGTGGTTCATGATAACTGTTGTGCTTTGTCATAAGTCATTTCTGTGATTGCAAAAGTGTGGGATCCACTGGTGCAACAGAGACATTTGGTCTAGGATAAAAGAGATGTCAGTTGAGTCCTGATCATGTGACCCTGATATATATGTTCATATATATATATAGATATATATATAGATATATATATATATCTATATATATATCTATATATATATATATAGAGAGAGAGAGAGAGAGAGAATATTTTGTAGTAGCCTATAAGGAAATTATTAAAATTGTTTTGCTGAAGCACAGAGACAAGCTTTATTTGATATTGAAAATTTAAACGTTACATGATTTTGAAAATATTACTTGTGCAAAAGTATTCAACATTTCGAAGATATTTATCAAGCACTTGCAATGAGCTAGGCTGTTGACTTCCACAACTAAATTGCTACTTTAAGGAGATTCTAGTATTTTAAACATAATTATAAAACAATTATTTCAATTCAAATTGATTTTTAGCGACTGAATCAGATTTTTCCTAGCTATGCACCAGGGTCCTTGCTATTTTCCATGTAAACATGCCATCCATACAGCATCGTATTTTGTCAATGATTTGTATCTTACTGTATTTATCACTTATTTATGTATGGGTTCAGTTACTATGACTTTCTAATTTCTCTACTTAAAAGACTTCAAGACTGATAACAGATATTGCAATCTCACAGTGATTGTTGGGAATTCACAATTCTAATTGAGGCTGTATTTTGAGAAAGTATCACTCCTTTGCCACTCAGATACTGATTACGTAAATATCTCAAATGCTTCTGGTATTTTAATTACATCAACTCAATTAGAACTCATGACAGCTCACAGGAGGTCCATACTATCATTATCTCTACCTTATAGATGAGAAAACTTTCACATAGAGAGATTAATAACTTGGCCACGGACAGACAGCTTCTAAGTAGTATAGATTGGTTGGTTCAGTTCAGTCCTCAAGTCCTTGTGCTTAACTGCAATGTTTTTACTATTGATTACTTACAATTGCCCAAGTCCTAGGGTCTGAAGATTCATTATTAATAAAAACCACCCTCTCCAAAGTAACCCAGGTGGTGAATGGAAAAGCTGAGTATCAAATAAATTTCTGTCTAATTTCAATTAAGCATCTCTTGTGTAATAACATCTTTATTGAGATATCATTTATATACCATAAATCCTCCCTTTAATAAATCTGTAATTCAGTGGGTTTTAGAAAATTTTCAAGCTTTTCAATCATTATTTAGCAGATTTTAGAATATCAACTGATTTTAAAATGTTCATCACCTGGAAAAGCAATTCTGTACAAATTAGTCATTTCTACTTTCCCTTCCATCCAACCTTTGAAAGTCACTAACCTACTTTCTGTTTGCATAAATGTCCTTATTCTGGATGGTTCATATAAATGGGATTATATGTAAGTGATTTTTTCTGTTTGTGTGACTGGCTTTATTCACTTAAGTATAATGTATTCAAAGTTTATCTACATTATAGTGTATATCGGGAGTTCATTTCTTTTTATGATCAACTAATATTACACAATAAGGATATATTACATTTCATTTATTCATTCATTATTTGATAAACATTGGGTTTTTTTCACTCACTTTTTGTCCCTCATTAATAATGCTCTTTTGAACATTTGTGTGCAAAATTTTTGGGGCACATTTTTATTTCTCTAAGATATAGATGTAGGAGAATTTTTGGGTTCTATGTAACCCAGCTGTACCACTTTATATTCACTGTGAAGTGCTAAGGGTTTCAGTATCTCCACATCCTTGCCAACACTTGTTATATTGCTTCCTTTTAATTTTAGTGAAACAAATGGGTATGAAGGGAAAATTGTGCATTTTCATCTTCAAAAATAAGATTGAGGTTCCTCTCATTTGCTTATTGACCATTTGTGTGTCTTCTTTGAATGCCTATTCAAATCTCTTGTTCATGTTTTAATTGGGCTGTTTGTGTTTTTACCATTGGGTTGTAAGAGTTCTTTATATAGCTGGTTGTGAGTCCCCCCTTTAAAAAAAAAAACCTGGTTTTTTTTTTTTTTTTTTTTTTTTTTTTCCTTCTTGTTGTGCTGGGGATAAAAACCAGGCCTTCATGCAAGCTAGGTAAACACTCTACCTCTGAGCTATATTCCTAGCCTGTTTTGAGTCCTTTGTCAGATATATAATATGCAGATATTTTCTTCCATTCTATGAGTTATCTTTTCATTTTCCTGATGGTATCCATTTTTAATTTGATGAGTTTACATTTATCTAATTTTTTTTTTTTATTGCTTGTACTTTTGTTGTCATATCTAAGAAACCAACCTAGCTTGAGGTCACAAAGATTTACTTCATGTGTACTTCTAGGAGATTTAGCTCTGATATTAAAACTTTTAATTTTTAAAATCAATTTTAAATTTTTATATTTTTGCAGAAGCACACATGTTTTAAGTCACTTTTGCCCTTGATAATCAAGGACAGAATGTTCCTAACCACTATTTTGTCTCTTATTAAGGTTATGGTGTCTTTTACTGTAGTCTTGAATGGAGCTTCAGATTTTTGTGATGTGGCATTTTTCCATCCATTTTTCTTCTCTATAAGATAAGGAAGCTACCACTAATTGGAATGAGGCCTGAACATTTTATTGTAAATATTGTAACCACTTCCCATTGTAAGGTTTTCTTGGTTTTTCATCTCCATCCACTTTTAAGTTTTGAGTAACATAAACATTAGGAGATATTCTCTTGTTGCCAAGTACTGGCAATAGGCATACCTCTTGATGCCTGGCATACCTAACACCACTGGGGTCTCAGTGGTGTACTTTAGAATACCTGTCACTGTGAGTCATGGCAGATAGTAAAGGTTAACGAATTAGACCACTAATCGTTTTCTCATGTTTAAATTAAATCTTTTCGAACATGTCATTTAGAGATGTCCTTACCAATGATTAGCTGTATGAAAGTGTGAATGTTTCAAAGGGTGTTTATTAAGGGGTCCAAATGATTAGACTGATTTGTCTTTTTTTTTTTTTTGGCTTTAATTTTTCTTTGTCAATATATTATGTTTGAATGTCCATTTGGTACATGAACTGGGGAATGTATAGGAACTGACCTTATACTTCTCAGACAGATGCTTGGATGCAGCCCTGACTGATTGATTGGCTGTCCTTTGACACTCAGATTTTCCATCTGTAAAACAGTGATAGTTCCTTTTTATTAAAAACTCTGATGACATTATATAGAGAATGTATAAATTAAAGATGATATTACTTCTAATATTTCCAAAGGATAACTTCCTTCTTCAAGCAAATCCTTATATCATGATATTATTCTGTTTTATTTCCCCACTAATTTCTTCAGAATTCCTATAAAATACAAAGCTTTATTTATTTTTATAGTTTTTATACAATAGTGTTCATTTTGATTGTAAGCAAGTATTGTAATCTAGACCTCTAAAATACAATATATTTAAATCCAGAAAAATGGCATTAATTAGATTTTGCTTAAATTACAGAATATCTCAAAATATGATAAGAAATAAAAATAATCTTAGGTTCTTTCTCATACAGTATAGCTCAAATGTGCCTTAATATATTTTGTTTAGTCCTGTTTAAGGCACTTTTAAAATAATCACTTGCCTAAAATAAGCATTAAGTAGAATAATAGAAGTGAATGTCAGGGATTATACTTATTAATCTATATTAAAATGTATTTTTGGAAAGGATTTTCACAAATTTAAATTATTAGGCCTGAAAATCAATGATTCTTCTTAATTTCTATAATTATTAAAGAATTCCTTAATAATAATTAGATTCTTCAGTGAAATACAAAAATAATGATACATAAAATATCAAATCAGGTAGTGTTCTTGTTCCTCATTATTTCAGAATAAAGATTTCTACTTTTTTTCCATCTAAAGTCAGAAAATTCAAATGAGATACATACAACTTGGTTGCCTCATAATTTGCAATGGAAAGCAGGATTATCTCCATATATTTTTAACCAGAGTGGTAGCAGACATATGAATTCCAGTCTAGAAACCCGCTGTATATTCCACTATATTCAGTCGGAATGTATAAAAGTAAGCCTTTTTTTAGTACACACACATACAATGGTAATTGCAATGTACATAAAACCTGTCAAAGCTCCAATTTCCAATATTCTAATGAATATCAAAAGAGTCCAGTATTTCTGACTTTGACAAATTGCAGATGAGGTTTTATTCATTAAGAGGGGCTGCTAATGTTTATTTAAATGCAATTTACTGTTGCATTATTGATTAGCTACTGCAAAATTATCTTACAAGGAGCACGTGTGGCAAGAAGATTTCAGGTTGAGAGCGGATTTATCTAGGGAAGGCCTGTAGGCTTGATTTAGGCCCCAGGACATGAGAGTTTTAATTTATCTGGAAAGAAAGGCCTGGTGGAAGGTTTGCTTTGTTTGCATTTAGACAGCAGATGAAAGGCGTTTTGATGTTGAGCTGGGAGAAAATGGCTGCCACTCTTGTTATTCACGCAGAGAATTCAGCAAAAGAAAAAAATCTATTACTCAGGCAAGATAAAACAAGCCTTTTCTTACTCTCAAATCATTTTTTGAATCGAATATGTGGCTCTTGTTATCTTCCAAAGAAGAAATAAAATTTTAAAAATGTTGCTTGTTATCTAAAATCTTAAAATTTTTTTTCATAATGCATTTATTACTAAACCTTCACTTTCTATTGTGTTTCTGTCTTTTGGTGGGGTCATTGTGTATGAAGTGTCTTAAAATGAGAATGTAACTTGATAAAAGAACGAATGCTAGACTTAAATATTTTAGTGAAAAATGAACAACAAACCTTTCATATGCTCTTTTTGAAAAGAAGTAACAGAACCAGTATTTAGGCAGAAAGTCTGTTAGACACACTAATAATGTATTATCGATTCTGCAAGGTAGACACATTGGCCCTAAGAAATAAGGGTTTTTCGTGCTGATTTATTTTAGCTTAATCACTATGAATATATTAATGGGTAAGACAAAGCCATAGGAATGTACCAGCAATCCTAATGTAATGAATAGCAACATATTTCTATACATACATACATACAGAAAGATTGTAATTGAATTGAAAAGTTAGCTAAAATGGAGAAAATGAGAAAATTCATGAAGTTTGTCGAGGAAAATATTCACCTTATAGATTTTACACACACACACACACACACATATAAACATATACGCATAGGAACATCATAGAGCTTCTTGACCATACAAGTGATGCTTTATTCCCAATAAATGATGGGATTTCCTTTATTCACCTTCTTCTATTTCAAGGGTAGAGAACAGTCTTAAAAAATGATTTGAAGACTCTTGACTTTTAAAAAATCATATGAAACTCAGATATATATATGGTGAAATATGATGGTTGAAAATTCATACCATCTATATGCTAAATCAGTTATCAGTTTGCTATACCTAAGCATCTCAGAATAATAATTTTGAATATATGTCAAATAACCACAAGAATTTAGAAAACATCTCAAATGATCAGTAAAATGTATGAATTAAATCTCAATGTGCAGTAATATGATACCTAAATCTGGACACTGAATTGTTGTCATTCAGAAGACATTTCAGCTGATTGCTTATTCTTTAAAAATAAATTTCATGGGCAGTATTCTGCATTAAAAAATAAAAGAAAAAACTTTTGATTTGGGGCTACAAATGAAAGTGACAGCAATGAGAATTATGTTTTCCTCTGGGGTTTATACCACTGGAGACATAGTGATGATTCCTGGGTATTAGTTCTGACAACCTGAAGGTTAATTACTTACCCCATATTTGGGGTCTGTGAGAATGGGATATTGTTATGCATTTATTTACAGAAGTCTGGAGTGTTCACTGTTTTTTGAAATTGTTGACTCATAGTACTGCAACACTAATAACTTCATAATTGTTTTTCTTTCCTATGCTATTCTTAGTTTTGACTTCCCTTTTTGTTAATCGTCTCCTCTGTTCCTTCTCAAGGAGCTTCTTGCTATTTTTCCTCTTCACCTTCAGTTCTTGGCACACAGAATAACACTTCAGAAGAACACTCAACTCAGAATAAGAGCAATTAAAAAGTAAAGCAAGCTACATGTTATAATGGTTCACTTCCAGTTACACTAGCATGCTGTTCTATTAAAAGCATTTAAGAAATTGTGCTTTGTCCTTCCATGATGAAACTTGATGCACTTAATAAAAACATTGGGAACAAGAGATCTAGCAAGAGAGGCTATTACTCAAATATGACATTTTAAATGACACAAGTTTTATTTAAAAATGGAGAGAGGTAGTGGTGGCCATGCCTAATCTGAGTTGATATTTAAATTATTTTTTTGCTCCTTCAGAATTTTATGTATCACAGGGTTCTAAATGGGAAAAGAGGAAAAGAAGCTTCAAAGCAAGAATGAAGGGAGAACATCTGCCAGTTCTTTGAAGCATTAGTTAATGGTCTCAAATCCTAAAATAAGTAAAAGGCTGATAAATAAGGACCGCAAGGGAACCCATTGAGAAATAAAATCTATTTGTTCATTCCTTCATTGGTTCATTAATTAATTGATTCGTTGATTCATTCAACATGTGTCTACCACTGAGCATCTATAAGTGTCAGGACTATTCTACGCATAGACCTTTGCAATAATCAGTTTCTATTCTAGATGAAGAGATACATACAAAAATGTCAGGCACTGGATTGTCATTAGATGATTTTTATAAATTTCTCCAATGCTAAAACACATTATTTCCCTCTTGCTTTCTCCTGGGTTTATTTTGGCAAAACCTTCACCATATTTGCCATCTTCTTCCTATTCATACATTCTTGGATCTCATAAAGTCTAGATTGATTCATGGTTTTCATATTCTTAGAATTTGGAAAACCATTTTGCAGTATTTTTTTTTTCTAAAGCACCACCCAAGATTTAGAATGACACTGAAGATAATTAAACAGATTCATATGGAAACACATTCACCTTGAACCCCTCTTTAAGAAAAAGGCTCTTGCAACAAAAGCTATCATGGGAAGTTTTAAATATTATATTATTTTGAAAATTTAAAAACTGGTAAAATGGAGTTTTTCTTTATTCTACATTCTTTGATGTCAGCTAATCACTCATTTTTATCCTTTGAAATTGAATATGAAGAAATGTTATTACAAAGTCTAATAGAAAATAAAAGCTTTATAGATAATGTATAGCAATTAATTTCATATGTTATTACTTAGCTATGCCTATGTTTCTCAAGGTTTTTGAAAAATGTTGGAGAGGTAACTAGAGAGTTGGGAACATCTGGATTTCTGGTGAGTTATTTATTCTTCCTGTTATCATTTTCTACTACTTATATATTTAAATTTATTCCTCTAATGTCACAAATATGTACTTTGCATCATACAGAACATTTAAAATAACTTTCTTATACTGCTCCATTGAAGTTTTTCCTTTTCATTTCTATAATCTGGCCTATTGTTCTTTGCAGGGCAAAAGCATAAAATAAAAGGGCAAGGGCATAAATAAAAGTCTCCACCTTATAACCAAATATTTAAAATTTACAGATCAAACTAACAACTCATTTAAAACTCCTTATCCCTCTTTCTGGGAAAACAATCCTTTATAGGAACTGGAAGACTAGTTTCAATTGAGAATTCCTGGATTTCTTTACTGTGCATGGGAAGCCTGGAGATGCAGGAGGACAGCCAACTGACCTTTGATCCCTGCAGCCTGCCCCTCTCTGTTTTCACTCCATCTCTGCTGCACATGTGTGTATACCCCATGTTACCTTCCTGACCTTTGCCCAACAGTCACTCCTTGATCATTCCTCCAACTTAATAAATAGTGAGATTCATTTGTTTCTTACATGGCCAAATCTCAACACAGGTCTTGGAAGCTGGTTTGTGGATGTTGTGAAATGCCAGTTTACCTGATTATGATATGAGGATGGAGCATAGTCTCTAGCTTTGTTCCCATAGACTCATCTCCCTATGGAGGAGAGTCAGATGTTTTCTAAAACCTTGCCCAAACAGAAGACTGAAACTATTTCACATCATTTCTGGACTCCCCCTTTTCCAACTGGTGAATCACATTATCTTCCAAATTTTAGTTTTGGGTATTATAATGTGTTGCAACAAGCATTCTTGAATATATCCTGGTTTTCATATGCAGTGGTTTATACTGAAAATAGAATTGCTGCATCTTAAGGTATGAGTATTAATGACTTTACCTTGTAACTTAAAATTATTTTCTAGAGTATATGTACTAATTTACACTCTTATCATAGTATTCCTGTAGTACCACAACCTCACAAATGCTTGGCAAGATTTAATTTGGCCACACTGAGGGACATAAGATAGAATCTTTCTATGCTTTTAATTTTCAATTCCCTAATTACCAATGAGATTAAATACCTTTTCATATGTTTTTTGGTAATTTTCCTCTTAAGAGTCTGCTCCTGTCCTCTGCCCATCTCCTGTTAGTTTTTTTTTTTTTTCTTTTTTTAGTGATTTATAATAGGTTTTCAGGCTGAGCATAAACATGTTGTATGCATATATGTTTGGCTGTGTACTATCCAAGAACACTTCTAAAGACATGTCATTCATGTTTAATACACTTTATTGACATGTGTTAGTGTGCAGACTGAGCCTAGTCCTGTAGCAGTGCGAAAAAGCCCATACCTTCAAAATCTCATAAGGGTACACACAGACACTTCAAATAAGCAAGTACACCCTTGGGAAAGAACACACTGAGCATGCATCTACTGAAATCACTGAAATCAACTTCTGTTGCTTCTCTTCCCTGCATTCAATTTGTACGTGTATGGGGGTGTGTACAGATAGTTTATTTGGAAATGATTTTAGAAAATGCAAGTGATGGAGTGGAGAAATGAGACAGAGAAGGGAAAAAAATCAATAAATTCTACATTAATGGGTGGATTAATACCATGTACAACTGGATCTAATCCCACTGGAGATGGTTTTGAAAATCATTTGGAGTGTATCTCAGAATTTTTCTTTAGTGAATGGAGAAGTGGAGCATTTATCTTCAGTTTCCTGTTTCTTACCTATTGAAATTTGCCCTGTGAGCATTAAATCTCACTTTTAGTCTGTGCATGTACTGCATATATTCTTATAGCACTAGGAAAAGTTCTCAGGTAGAGAAACACAGAGACATGAGCCCTTAAAGTCATTATGTGTGTGTATTTTGGATGGATGTCATCAATGTCTGCTGGCATTAAACTTTCACGTTTTTCATTTGTTACAATAATAAGAACAAAAATCCTGTTTACACATTATTTGCCCATGGTTACATCCACAGTGCAATCATACTATTCACATCTTTTTTTCAGGGTCAATATCTCACTTTTGGCCCTAATTTTTTTTTCCCATAACATTCAGAGCACTTCATCATCTGGCATCCTTTCCAGCAAATTTACCAACCAGTCTTCTATCCAATATAAATGCCTAAGCACTTATGATTCTTCTAACTTGTTCCAAATCACGTGTCTGATCATAGTGTTCTCTGCCTCTGTCATACTATTGAAATCCTTACTCTTCAAAATCCAGTTCCACCATGAAAAATTCTTTTACTATCCCTCTAGGAATTATTTGGTTATGACCAAATTTCATTTTCATGCCTCTGAGGAGGACTAACAACACTTTATTATAATTAGTTATTATTATTATTATTATTGTTAAATAATAATTTTTTATTACAGAACATGTTTTGAAAATATATATACATAATGAAATGGCTAAATCAAGCTACTTGACATATGCAATACTTTACATAGTTATTTTTGTGATGAGAAAACTTAAAATTTATATCAATGCATTCTGCTGTCATGTATAAATAAATAGAACAAACAGTAAAAATAATTTTTCTCTTAGCAATTTTCAATGCATATAGTATATTGTTATTATCTATAATCACCACACTGCCCACTAAATCTCTTGAACTTATTTCTCCCATTTAGATCAAACTTTGTGTCCTTTGACTGACATCTTCCCAATCTGCTTACTTCCACCCTGACTCCAGTCCTTCATAATTTCTGTTCTAATTTCAATTTCTCTGAGTTCTACTTTTTATAGATTCCCCACACGAGCGAGATGATGAAGTGTTTGTCTGTCTGTGCTTGGCTTATCTCACTTAACATAATGTCCTCTGGGCTCATCCATTTTGTTGCAAATGCCAGAATTCCTTCTTGTTAATGTCTGACTAGTATTCCACTGTGCACACATATCACATTTTACTTAATCGTTCATTCATTGATGGACACTTAAGATGGTTTCCTTTTGACTATTTTAAATAATTCTTCAAGAAATATGAGAATGCAGCTATCTCTTCAACATGCTGATTTCATTCCTGTGGATATATACCCAGATGTGAAATTTATGGATCATACTATAAGTCTATTTTTAACTTTTTAAAGGAAATTCCATACTACTTCCCACAGTGGCTATACTAATTTCAATTCCTTCCTGATTGAGGGTATTTTTTTGTGTTTTACAAGATATTTGTTCTTTATTTATTGGATCCTATCTTTGCTAATGCAATCTGTTGAATTATAGATCTTTTTCTTAGTAATTTTGAGGAACGCTGTACCCCCCAAATTAACTGTGATATAGGCAACAAGTAGGTTTTCTATGTGTACTTTTTAAAATGTTATTTATTTATTAGTACTGGGAATTGATCCCAGAGATCCTTGGACCTCTGAAGCACATTTCCAGCCTTTTTTACTTATAATTTTTGAGACAGGGTCTCACTAAATTGCTTAGACTGGCCTGAACTCACAATCCTTTTGCCTCAACCTCCCAGAGGGGGATTATAGATGTGTGCCTCCACGTCCTATTCTAATTAAACTTTTTTTTTTTTTTTTTTTCTTGGTGAGTGTTTTATTACTTTTTTCTTGGCCTGCTGAAGTTTTGTTTCATGTAGTAGCATTCACCCATAGGTTTGATAGACTCTGGATTTTGAATCTTGGTTAAAATGACATTTTTTACCCCCATTTTAATAAAGAAATTCTTCCCAGTTTTCCTACTTTTTAAAAACTTGTAAATTCTCAATCTATTTAAAAATTATCCTGGTATATGATGTGAGGTGTGAATCTAACTTTTAACCAGATGCCCATCCAGTACAATTTCTTGAGTAGCACATATTTTCTCCATCAATTTGAGATGGCATCTTTATTCTTTTCTAATACCAAAATGCACTGGAGCTCTGGATTTCCTAATTTATTCCTTCAATTTGTCTCTTCACAGCAGTGACCACACAGTTACTGAGACCTTACAATTATTCCTCTGTCATTTTTTTATCTTCAAATAATAGTCTTAATTTTCTATAAACTATGTAACCAGTTTATCTATTAATAAAACTGTTGGTATTTTACTAAGATAATATTAAGTTATAAACTTAATGAGAACATTGGCCTCTTGAGTCTTCATATCAGTAATTTGTTCTTAAAATTCTTCAAATTTTAATTTTGTCCTGCAATTTATTTATGTCGTGCACCTTTCTTAAGTTCTTTTGTAGATATTATACCTATTTTCTTTCTTTACCTATCTTTTTTATCTCTTTGGTATGGTATTTAGAGTCATTGTTTTTTTCTTTTGGTTATTTGTTCTTTCTCTGATTAATACAGCAAGGATATTGTCAGATTTTCTCATTTTTTCAGAGATCTTTATTGACCTTCTTGTGCATGTGCTTGTTATCCATTTGGTTATCTTTGCTCCTATCTTTGTTTTTTCCTTTATTCTGCATTCTTTGGTTTCATTTGACTTTTCTTTCACTAACCTAAGTGAGATTTTTTAGCTCATTAATTTTCAGTTTTTCCTTTAAAAACTTATAGCTATAGTTATACCTGAAAGTATCCCACAGGTTTTCATAAGATTTTCATTATCAGTGAGTTTATAGCAACTTGTATTATTTATTTAATCTATTCAATACTTTGAACTGTGTTTCTTAATGCCCAAATTCTTTTAAAAATTTTTAACTTTTTCTTGTTACAATTTTGCTTCTTGGTTTCTAGTGTATTTGTATGGTATCAGAGGTAGGATTTTTATATTAAATTCTTGAAATATTTTAAGATTTGCTTTATGATCTAGTATGTTACCAACTTTTATAAGTATGACATGTGTATAAATATACACTATCTAGTTTTAAGATAAGGTTTTCTCTCTATGGTCATTAGATAAAAAGTGTTATTTCATTCAAAAATTTCCTACCCTTTTTGTTTTCTTGATATGCTAGTTACTTAAAAAGTTGTATTAAAATCCGGCACTTTGACATGGATTTATTCATTTATTATTGAAATTATGATAATTTTAACTTCTTTATTTTGAACTTATTTTAATAGGCAGATATTCAGAATGACTTTATTTATGAAATACAACATTTATCCTTATTTACTAAATATTTATCTCTATAACTTTCTTTTAATTCAATTTTATTGTTGCTAAAGTAGCTTCCTAGGGACTCTTAACCACTGAGCCACATCCCCAGCCCATTTTTATTTGTTTTATTTTGGGAGAGGGCCTCACTAAGTCGCTGAGGCTGGCTTTGAACCTGCAATCCTCCTGCCTCAGCCTCCAAAGTTGCTAGAATTACAGATGTGCACTACCACACCCAACTTGTTATGCTTTCTATTATCTAAGTTTATTCCTTTAAAACTCTTTCAGGTATAATTATGTCTGTTTCAAAATTTCTATTTTGACTCTGTTTTTGAATTATATTTTTGCTGAGTACAGAATTCCAGGATTATATTCATTTTATCATAGCACTTTGAAGTTATTTGTATTATTTTTTTATTATTATGTAACAAATTACCACAAACATAGAAACTTAAATAGCAACCATGTAATAGTTCATAGTGCATGACTTCCAAATCTGGCATGGTATAACTGGTTGGTTCCTTTGATCATGGTATGTGATGGCTAAAGTCAAGGTGCTGACCAGTTTGAATTTTCTTTTGCATGCTCTGGGGAAAATCCTGCTTCCAAGCTCATTCTTGTTGACAAACTTCAGTCCTGGAACTTTTACCTGTTTCCTTGCAAGTTGTCAGTTGGGGGCTGCTCTTGGTGCTTACAGACTGCCCACAATTGTGCTGTGTGACATCTTACACCTTTAAACGAGCTACCCTTAGCATGGTGAATCTCATTCATCTTTGAATTCCTTTGAATCTGACCTCTAGACCCACATTAAAAGGGTGTATATGATTCGGTCTGGCTTACCAGGATAAATTTCCCTATTTTCAAGTTAACTGATTTGGAATCTTAATCACATCTGCAAAAATTCTTCAAAACAGTGTTTGACTGATTAATTGGGACAAGGTATGTATCCAACAGATGGAGAGTTCTGCCCTCTGCATCGCTGCACAGAGGTGCGACTTCCATGTTGTGGTGGAGAAGCCAACTTTCAATCCAATTCTTTTTTCCTTTTGGAGGTGGTTTATTTTTGTTCTCTATTGTAAAGAAATTATTTCCTCTTTGACATTCTCTTTCTTTAGATGTTACTTTAAAAAAAAAATACTATTTGAGATTTGTTGGGTTTTCCCAGTCTAGAGGTCCGAGTCCTTCCAGCTTTGGAAAATCCTCTGTCCTTACCTTGACAAATATTTCTTCTTTCTCATTCCTTTCCTGTCTTTTTCCGGATCTTTGATTACATGTATCTAAAACTCACTCCCCCTATCTACCCTGTTTCTTAACCTCATATTTGAATTCTCCATGTCACCTTTTCTCCGGATATGTTCTAGATAATATTTCTGCTCTGTATTCCAATAGATAATTCCCTCTTTGCTGATGTTGAATCTATTATACATGTCCATTGCATTTCTAATTTCAAATAACAAACTTTTGTTTTAGTTCTTGTTTTCTTGCTTGTCAAATAACCCCCAACCCTAAAGTATTTATACTTGTAACTTTTGCTCTCTTTGTTTTAATTTCCTTTCCTGTACCCTATTTTAATGCATCAATTTTTAACACTTTTATTGTTTTTAAAATGGAATACTCATATTCCTGGAGACTCTATGAGAATTTATTTAAACCTGTATTGAAGTTTAGTTTTTTCAGAGAAAGTTCACTTTTTATTTTCCTAGATGTCTGTGGGTATTATCAACCCATCTTTACTTTAAACCTAATTCTTGACTTGAAGATCTTTTGGTATTATTTTGTTTTAACTTCCTATTTAATGAGAATTAACTAGGTTGCAGACCCAAGATGGACCCTTGTGGTTAAAAATGTTTAGGGGACATTTTTTACTACAGATAGATTCAAGTTTAAAGTTTAAAGACCTGGGATTTCCTAGTCGGTAAGTGTGTGTGGAGAATGTTTTAGATTACCTTTATTCTGAAGTTATAATATTTGAAGACCAAACTTATGAAGGAAGTCAGTGCTTCTGTTAGATGTTGGTTCTTGGATAGATCTTGTGCTTCATTATCTTGTTCACATTCACTATGAGGCCTGACAGCCAAAGTTCAAATTCACTTGATTTTTAAAGTTGACTTTATTCTCTGGGATCCTGCTGTCACTTAACTTTTGCTTTCGATTATTTATTATTTTCTCACTAGCTCATTAGTGTGCCACCAAGTTTCAAAAATATTTTTAATACAAAAGTTTTTGATGTTGTTTCCAGTGGTAGAATTAGTCAAAGAATTGACAGAAATAGAACTTTGTCACAACTGGTGTCTACTGTGTGTGTGTGTGTGTGTGTGTGTGTGTGTGTTTGCGTGTGCACTTACTGGTTAAAAGTTGAGAGAATGACTGTGCATGGTGGTACATGCCTTTAAGCCCAGCAGCTGAGGCAGGAGGATTGCTAAAGCCAGTCTCAGCAACTTAGTGAGACCCTTGGTGAGACCCCGTCTCAAAATAAAAAATGAAAAATAAAGGGAGGCTGGGGATGTGACTGAGCACCCCTGGGTTCAATCTCTGGTATCAAACAATAAAAATTAAAAAAAATTTCAGAAAATTGAAATTTTATTGAGTTGTTTTTTTTTTTAAGCAAAAGGATACAATGATTCCTAAGACAAATAGATAATGATTCTCATCCTTACAAATTCACTAATTGAATCATCAATTCTGTGAGAAAAGTAGACATCAGATAAGTAGCTGTCAATTTCTTTTACCTAATTCCCCTGATTATTCTGATAAAGCTTCTATATTTATCTATTCATTTTATTTTCAAAAGGAAGAGGGTGTGGTGAATCAGTCCATACCAGATCTGGACTTCATATATTTATTTTTGTGATATGTTTACACTTTCATATTTATTCCAATGTCATGTATATAGTTTTATGCCTTTCAGAACTTAGGCAAATAAATCTGTGTTCCACCTATTATGTATGATCTGCCTTACTCCCTTCCCTGAAACTGGCTAAAATGAACTTCAAGGGGGTTTCTGGAAAAGTAGAAAGAGTTCATGAGATAGTCTTCCCTTAGGATATGGGAGCCTGAGTGAAAGAAAGAGAGGTGCTGTCATGCCAGGAGCTGCGTTCCTGGCTTGTTGCTGGCGTGATGTCCTGTGCCAAGGTACTGGTGCTTCACAGCCAGTGTCTACTCTGATTTCTGGAGTATCCTTTCTGATTACTAGATTTTGTCCTCACCTAGCTATTGAGTATCTTGAGTATCATCCCTGACCAAGGTGAAAGTCAGAGGTCCGTCGTGGTGCCACCTTACACCACACCAAGTACCCTCCAGTGTCTACTATCAGCCAAGGAGAAATGCCCTTTCCTATTCTGCCTAAGAGGGGAACCTATAGCTTATGTCATTCTTTGAGTTGATCATAGTATCTTTCCACTGTTCCTACCTCACCCCCTTTGGTAAAGAGCAAGACTCATCTGCAGGCTTGAAATGGGTTATGCTCAACACCATCTAGCTTGTTGTAGCAAACAGACTGTCTGGATGAGTGAGGGCCTGTGGAAAGCCAGTAAACCTCTGGGCTTCCAGATCTAGACTGCCTATCCATCTGGCCCTCCCTGTTTTAATCCACCTCCTGGGATTGACCCCTTTTTTCCAAGGCCATATATCTGCAGGTTCCTTCTGCTTAACTGTTTGCTTATTCTGGTTTGTGATGGCAATAATCCTTTCGGTATTGCTCTATCCAGAAGAGTCAAAATAAATGCTGTCAGACTCCTCTATTTTGAGCTTCTGGACTCTGCTTTTTGAAACATGGTATTTGCTTTGCTTTTTGGTGTTAAGTTCTATACTTTTATGGAGGCCATTTTTCTTTTCTCACTCTATTTCCCTTTTTTTTATTGTAAACAAATGGGACACATGTTGTTTCTCTTTGTACACGGAGTAAAGGCATACCATTTGTGTAATCACAAATTTACATAGGGTAATGTTGCTTGATTCATTCTGTTACTTTTTTCCCTTCTCCCCACCCCTCTTCACTCTATTTCTGATTAAACTGCTGTATTTATTTCTATGTTTACATGCCAAAAATTGAAGTGCAAAGGTCTGAGAGTATATCTAGTTTGGAATTCAAGTGTACGGAATATGTTTTTTGAGAAGGTTTATGTTTCAGCTTTTAAACTCAGTGTCCTGTGTTTTGCTTTAATGCAGGGATGATATTTATCTAAACTCTCAAAGCTCCTAATGAGTATGAGAAACAAAGAGTACTTTAAAAAAAAAATCCTTTCCTAGAAGGCAATATTCTGACAAAGTCAAACTGTGGACTTTAGATTTATATCTGTTTAGTTTTTTAAAATGTCATTGATCATATTTAAGTTACGTGGATGATCAAGAAACGAAACTTGAATACTAGGGGTAGAAAACATTTCAGAATTAAGTATATAGCAGGTATTCATTTCTCATGGTTGGTTATATACCTGCATTTCTCTGATTTTTTTTCTTCTCAGTTTAGGAATGCTTTGCCCCTCTTTTCCTGAGGTATTAAAAATCAATTTGTGGAGGGAAAAAAATCAATTTCGGAATACATAAAGAATAATATATGGGAACTTAGAATATATCAGTGAGGGTAAGGGGCGGGAAATAAGAGACATAGTTGACATCAAGTGTTTTATAAAGTGATGAGACATCAGTGTTATACATCCCAGTGAAATCTTCTCATATAACTCTGTACCTAAGCCTTAATTTCTTGTCTTCCCCATTTTGGTCTCTAGCTACTGATAAAATGAAATACTGACTAGATTTCTACTCTAATGATGTGGCAAAGTTTGAAAGTTTTCTCTCCTACACTGAATAAAAATCTACCTCCTTGCAACTAATCAACTAATAAATTAATTTTCATCTTTCTGTTACAAAGGTTTTTGAGTTTAAACCATGTATTCAGAGGTGTGGACATAGAATTGAATAAAACAGACTTTTTTTTGGGAAAATCTCACAATCTAGATAGGGAGACAGATATGTATGAAAAAAAATTAGAGGAAGAAGTACTAATAGAGGTACTCACAAAAGCATTGTGTGATTAGGGTTCTTTGAGATATTCATCATCATAACGTGGTTTCCAGGCCCTTTATCATCTTAGTAAAAGATTCTTCAAGTAAAGGTTGAAGAGTTACAGACTGATATGAGCTGACTACTCTAAGGCATTTAGTTATAGTAAATCTGACAATAATCAGGGATTTAGATAGATATAAAAATAGTTTCAATCAATTCTGGCTTATCCATGCATAGATAAAAAGATACGCTTGAATGTATAGATATAACTTATTAATAGTACTGGAATTCATTGAATCTCAATAAGTTAGTAATGATATCTATTGAATACAATAGAAGAAATTTTCAAATTTCAACTTCTATTAATACTATTTACTGCATTACCCAAACTGTGTTTTATTGTCTTAAAAAATGTTCCACTGTATAGCTATCCTTTTAATTCTAGTTACTTCTTTTCGTGCTTTGATCTATGATTTCTAGTTTATAAGTTTACAAGGATTTATGTTGTCTGTTTTACTCAATGTATCTGAAACAATAGTACACAATTCAGTTTCCTTTCATTTTGAATAGGTAGGGTTGCTTAGGGTTTGGGACCTGAATTCAGTGTGAATTTAGAATGCTATTTGATTTATGGCTTGGAGTGTCATACTTTACAAACAAAAGAAAAAAAAAAAGGGCTTCCAAATATTGTAGATGTTCTCTTTTCACAGAGAATTCTGCTTTGTACAGTGTTCTTACCTTGGACTTTTGGGAAATAGTTGGAATTTTATGTACTCTTGTGTTTATGTGTGAATGATGTGAATTTTTCTGAGAATGAACCTAGAAGATCAAATGCTGAAGAGAGGCCGTGTTCCTGTAAAAGTTTGCAAATCCCTGCTATACATCCTTCATACTAGAAATTCATGCAACCATGCCAAATGGCAAAGTTCCCAAAGCCATGAGCATGCTTTATGCCTTATGTCTTCCATTATGTCCCATCATCCTTGACATAAATAACATTATATTACTTTAAAAATAGATTCTCCCAGAAGGAATTATGTAAAAAAAGGGTCATGTTTGTGCATTACTTTTGGGTTTAAGAAGACTTGGCAAATATGATCCATCATCTAATCCTTAAAACAAAAATATTATCCCATTTTATAGAAGGAGGAACAGAGGTGCAAATACAACTCAGAATTCATAGAAATGAACTGAGATCAGCTCTTCAGAGCTAAGAACTCTTTTTCCACATAGAATATTTATTAAACTTGTATTTCCTGTGTTTCTCATGTAAGGGTATGTGCCTGTAGCTTAGACTTGTTCTAAAAAATGGAATCATATGCACAATGCATTTAAAGTATGCCACACAGCCTCTTGAGGCCTTAGTATTCTCACATATAAAATGAGGGAATAAACCTAAACCACACTCAGGTACCTTCCAGCTCCCACATCCCATGTGTCATTGTCAAGATTTGGCCCAAAGCTGCCTCTCAGATGAGCATGTTCATTCATTACATCTGTACTCCAGGTGATTAGCCAGTTCCCCACTAGGCTCCAGGCTCAGTATTCATGATCCTTACAGGTTTTCCTTCCATTGTGGGGACCCCACCTTGGTAAATATTATAAAGCCAGTTTGCCATAGATGTCCTTCATTCATCTTCTCTCTGCATCCAAGTCTTTCTTAGAGGAATTGTGTTAATCTTTGGTTCAATGCTGTTGGGCTATGTTCTATGGCATTATCTCAGTTTTCTTGTAGTACTGGGTGTTGCAGAGTAGGTGAATCACTATGTAGAATATGGAGCCTTGGTAATATGAAGCTTCAGAACAAAAGATGTTCTGTTTAACAAATATGTAAGGAATTAACTTGACTAATATTTAGTCTTGAGGACTCACAGATTTGGTTTCGAGTATGGACTTGTCATTGGGCAAGTCACTCATTTGGATCTTGCCTTTGTCATTTATCAGTAGGAGATTGAACCAGATGATCTTGAATAGTTATGCCAATAAGAAATTGCTTGCTTTTTGAACAGTTTTATTACCTACCTTGAATAAGCTAATTTCTTTCATTATATTTCATAACATGAATTAACCTTTTGATGTTGTCATTTAAAAGATTTAAATAAGATCTAGAATTTTCTCAGATAAATTCATGAAATCAAATATATGAGAGACATCCTTCCCTCACTTTGCCCCAATCTGACTTGGAAAGTTTTTCTCTTGAATTGTATAAATTCTTAACTCCTTTTTAAAAAAGAAAACAAAAACTTTAAAATTGGTTGCATAAATGGAAATTGAAGTCACAGGAAAAGTCCAAACACAGTGGGTAAATATCGGCTCTCTTTACCACAGGCTTACAAATGTAGGCAGGTTAGTTTTCTGAGGTCCAGGATTGAGTGGTTTCTTGACTTAGATTCCTTCAAGGATTATGCTCAACACTCTGCACCACCTGATGCAATATCCACTCCAGAGCTGAAATCACAGGCTGGATTTTTATTATGATGAGATCACCCACTACTGAAATAGGATTTTGCTGTTTCATTTGCAGCCTGCCACCTGATAAATGCTAGATTATGAGTCAGAATAATAAACACGGAGGTGTTGTAGTAGGCCCAAAAGCTTCCCATTGTCTAATGTTACATCTGTCTTTTTAGGGGTATTCTCAGAGGAAAACAAAATTTGAATGTGTGCCTGTATACTAACAGTTTCTGGAAATGGCTGCGCCTATCCATTTTCTTTTTAAATAAAGGCTTTCTGTAAATGGCTCGCATAACCAGTTATTTGGCTTGAAATGGCCTCCCCATGAAAATGCCTGCTTTAATGTTAAGGCAGGGAATAGCAAAGCTTTGCTGGAGTCCCAGTGTCTAGCAGATATACTATAAATTTAATTTCATGGCAAAATGAAGTCTATTACAGAAAATCAGAAAGAACTACCTTCTCAGCAAGGCCATCTTTCTTTTTTTATTGAGTCCTTTTTGTGTAGCTTTTCCAAGCTTTGTCTGCACCTGCCAATAAAAAGCCTCTTTGTTTGAGGACAATACTGACAAATTAACCAGCAAACATATTTCCAGTGGTGGTTGGGGGTAGAAGTTCAGGGAAGGACCAGGGTGGCTATCTGCTTTATTAGACCTGTAACTGAGCAGCTCAGGCTTGTTAAGAATTTTGATTCTACTAAATTTGAATAGTCTCTGTTCTCTTGTTGATTTAATATATTTGTCAGTGAAGCCAGGACATTTTTATAAGTTCTGCTACTGTGCAGGTGTAAGCTAAGGAGGAAGGAAAATGGTTGGATGTTAGAACTGTGGTGTCTTGGGGGAATCCCAGAGGTTCTCAATGGCAGGTAAAAATCATCTGAGTCATATCTCAAGCATTTTACATTTGGTGCTTACTCATTAGTTGCTTTGTAGTCTAACATACTAATTAAAGATTTCATGGGTACTTTGAAAAACAGCTAATGGTCAAAAATCATTCCTTTCTTAAAGGTCCAGATAAAATTTTTTGTGGGCATTCACAGATAATCATATTCCACATCATGTACAAATGATGAACTGGTGCTATCATCATTTAAACTCTGGAACTAAGGTTTTCTTTCTGTTTTTCTTAGAAAATTACCAGAAAATACAAATACAAGACTTACTAGTATTTGTGGAGGTGGAAAGAGGTAGTTTATTAACTACGAAAATAAAACAACCCTCTCCATGAACACACTTTCCCTGTAGCTAGCTGAATGACTAGGAATCTTGCTAGATATTACTTCTCTGCAGTCTGCTGCTTCATTTTAAATCCAGATCAATTTCTCATGAATTCTTTATGAATCTATTCTCTATCAATATCTGTGATGCTGTGGGTAGAAAAATAATAAACATGGCCCCTATCCTTAAGGAACTAATGGCACACTCAGCAGATCTTTATATATATATATATATATATTAAACAGTGTGGCAACAAAAATCCTGAGTAACATTTATTGAATGTTTATTGAGTGTTAGGCATACAGTATGTGTTGGACTTTTCCTTGAGTGTCTCATAAAATAAGATACTTTTAACATTTATGGAAGATTTCATGATGACCATTTTATCAAAGAAATATGCTAGCTAGAATAGTTATGTAACATTACTGAGGTTGTACAATTAACATTGGTTCCCAAATCTTTCAGACTAACATCTATGCAATCAGTTATGGCTCTACTCTACTTTCTCAACAAAGGTGCTATTTAAGAGGTAATGAATATATTTCTTGCCAAGGAAATAAAGTTGCATAGCTAAGTCTCATATTTAGAACAAGAAGGTAGAGCTCAAAAGTTATTTGAGACAGCTTACCTTGCTATTGTGTTGGTGACCTAAAGAGTTTGGTCATCCTTTACTAAGTTACATATTCATTAGTGGTGTCTGATAATCCATTATTTTCTACCAGTTTGTATATGAATGTAATGAAAGATTTTGGGAAGCCATTTTCTTAGGTGAAATGTGCTTGTGTGTGTGTGTGTGTGTGTGTGTGTGTGTGTGTGTGTGTGTTGAGGACAAGCATTATGGAGTATCTGCTTATTAAAAAGTCTGTCCTGATAAACCTTCCAGAAGAGCATAGGTTGCTATAGTTTATCGTAAGTGCTACCTAAAGGTCCTTGTGATAAAGACTTGGTTGCCCAGGGTGGTGTTATTGGGAGTTGGTGGAAACTTTGAGAGGTGAAGTCTATTGGTAGGTCTTTAGGTTATTATGAATGTCTCCTCAAAGGGGATTGTGGGAAGTCAAGCCCTTCTTCTTTCTCTCTCTTTTCTTATTGGTTATGAAGTAAGCAGCTCTGCCATTGCCCCCTCCCAATGCCATCTGGCCTCCCTACCAGAGACTGAACAGTCATGGATCCACTAGACCATGGACTGGAATCTGTAGCACTATGAGTCAAAATAAACCTTGCCAATTTAAAATTTGGTTTTAATATGGACTGAGGTGTCCATAGGCAATAAGTCTCAGTAATATTGACAAGAAATGGACTTGCTGACACTACTAGCAACTATCTCCATTTGTAGAACTTAGGAACTGAGAGTGATTTGCACAATCGTTAAGACAAAATTCCATCAATCAGATTTTTTTTTTTTCTTTTTTCTTTTGCTGTGCTGGGGATTTAACCCAGGACTTTGTGCTTGTAAGGCAAGCACTCTACCAACTGAGCTATCTCTACAGCCCATTGATCAAATTTTGAGGATGTTATGGGTGTTAATTGAAAAGTAAATGGAAAATTATAGGATAAATAAAGTTAATTTGTTTTTTCATCTTTTAACTCTAGGACTTCTCAATGTCTTTAATGCTAATCTGCAGTTAGACCTTTATCACAGGTTATAATAAGCAACATTTCCTGAAATTATGTGGCCATAGAGATAACCTTCTTTGGGAACATCTTTAAGAGCTAATGTTTCAGAAAAATATTTGAGAAACCTTAATTGATTTTAGTAGTACTAATAGGAACTATGATCAAATTCTTCATCAAACTTCCTGTTACTTAATTTTGTGTATATATATATCTACTTTACTTTATGTCTTTTCTTGTTACAATTATTCAATCATATAAATTAGACAAATCAATGGAGTTCCCTGTGACATTTCCCTACATGCATATGTTGTACTTTGATTGTGTCTGCCTCCCTACTGTCCTCTATTGTCCTCTGCTCTCTGTTCATCCCTCCACTCCCCTTTCCTAATACTATTTTGTTATTTTCTTTCTTTTAGTTGCCACATATGAGAGAAAACATGATACAATACTAATGTTTCTGTGTCTGGCTAATTTCCCTTAACATGATGTCTTCCAATTTCATCCATTTTCCTGAAAACTGCAGGATTTCATTATTCTTTATGACTGCATACAAGTCCATTATGTATATAGACCATTTATATATTTTTAATTCACTAATGTGTGACAGGCACCTAGATTGATTCTAAGATTGACTATTGTGAACAGTGCCGCAATGAACATGGGTATGCAAGTGTCTCTTTTGTATGGTGACTTCCTTTCTTTTCAGTATATACCCAGGAGTGAGGTAACTGGATCATATGGTAGTTGGTTTCTTGAGGCAACTCTATACTGTTTTCCATAGTGGTTGTGCTGATTTACATTTCCACCAACTGTGTGTAAGTGTTCCTTTTTCTTAATGTCCTCATCAGCATTTTTTTTTATCATACCCATTCTAACTGAAGTGTCCTAGACTTTCATTATAGTTTTGATTTGTATTTCTTTGATGGCTAAAAATATTGAGCATTTACAAATATATTTACTGGACATTTTTACTTCTTTTTAGGAGTGTCTGTTCAGATCATTTCCCATTCATGTATTGGATTACTTGTTCTTTTGTTGTTACTTTTTCCTTTCTTTTAGTTTCTTACATATTCTGGATATTAATCCTCTGGCAGATGAATAGCTGACAAAGCTTTTCTCCCATTCCATAAGTTGTCTCTCTATTACTACTTTAAACACATATCATCTTTGCTGTAGAATAGATGGAAATCATTGTTTATCTAAAGATAAAAATGAATACATAAACCCCAAATTAAATGCCCTTGCTTATTAGAATTTGACAGTTGAAACTATAGCTGAAGTGTTTACTTCAAATAATTAGCACCTAGGTTCTTGGGACTGCTTAGTATAACAAGTACCTGAACTTAAAGAGACTTAAAGAGTGTGTTTCATTACTGTGACAAAATACCTGACATGAAAAAGTAAAGATATACTATGACACATGGTTTCAGAGTTTCAGTTTGTGGTTGACTGGCTCCATTGCTTTGAGCCTGAGATGGGGCAGAAGGACATGATGGAAGAAAGCTCTTTATCTCCATGGCAGCTAGAAAGGATTGAGAGGGAGAATGAGAGAGAGAGAGAGAGAGAGAGAGAGAGAGAGAGAGAGAGAGAGAGAGAGAGAGAGAGAGAGAGAGAGAGAGAGAGAGAGATATGAAAGAGATACAAAGGGGCTAGGGACAAGATATACAAGATATACCCAAGATACACCCTTTGGAGCACATACCAGAGACCTACTTTCTCCAACTATACCTAGTTCCTAAATTTCATCACCTCCCAATAATGATATCATATTATGAATATATCAATGGGGCAATTCACTTATAAGGTTAAAACCATCATAATCCAATCACTTCCTAAAAGCTTCACCTCTGCACTGGGGACCAAGCATTCCACAAATGAACCTTTGGGGAACATTCCAAATCCAAACTATAACAAATAGCAAGGATTTTTTTTTCTCTGCATAATAAGAAGTAGGTTATGGAATGGCTCAACTACTCAGTGGGGAGGACCTGGGCATTTGCAATTCTTCAAGGTCCATCCTTAGTGTGACAGTGATGCTGTCACTTATGGTGGTTCAGGTGGCTGCAACATCTCCAAACATCAAATTCTTGCAGGTAATTTGAAAAGCATGGAGTTTCCATCCTCCACCCCCTTACCTGGCAAGCTTCCCTGCAGGTCCTGTGGGTCACAGTGGAATATGTGCCCAGTCTCTGGCTCTGAGAAAGACTGAGAAAGAAATTGCTTTCAGCCTCCATCCTTGGTGTCAGATCTGCCAGGGAGGAGAAGAAGGAAAAGGATGGTTATATTTTGCATGTGTTTTTAGTATTTATATTTAAATGCTATTTTGATGTGACCATGTGCTGGATTTCTATTGCCTAAAACATTTTTGTTTAGCAATTTAAAATGAGATTAAATGCTGAAATACTTTAGAGCAACTCTGTGAATACAGATTTATTGCAGAAAATGACAGTATTATAAAAAGAAAGATTTTCTTGATATGCTTGAATCCTTTAATTATAGTTCGTTTTTTATTCACTAGTTTGTTTTAAATCAAAGGCTTTCTAACATGATCATAGACCCTAGTTTCAAAGAAAAGCTATTGTTTATAGAGGAAAAAAAAATCCATCAAGTACTGGCCTTTCAAATGTTCTGTCTAACCTTGCCAAATTCTACCAAGCTCTAGTTTTTGTTCCTCATGTTGCTTGTATTTTTTTTTATTCTAAGCTGGGCTCCTGGATTCTGTTTTAAGGATAATACAGAAAGCTCTTACCTTCTTTCATTTTTACCCTGTTATAAGAGAGAAATAAGACAGAGAGGACTAAGCACAGGTGCCTTTAGAGATATAACTGGTTTTATTATTTTTGTTTGTTTGCTTGTTTCTCTTTAGTTTAGCTTGAAAAATAACACAGGTAATTCATGGATGTAAAATTTGAGTATTGCAGGATACATATCACCTCCCTGGTTTCACCTATTCTTGATGTCATGTAGTCTTCTTCATGCCTCTTGGCAGTTAGGTCAGAGGAGAAAAGGCAGCATAGCAAGAAGACAAGTTGAGTATAATCAGAGTATGATCAGGTTAGTTTGTGAATCTGACAAGAGGTACGTGCCATAGAAGTGGCATGTGCGAAATTGCCATAGACTAAGTGCCAGGGGAGCCTAAGCTATTTGAGGTGTCTTTTGAAAGAGTGCTGATGGTCCCTAAAGACCTATGACTCATTTTCAAGTATCTTAATGAGGAGACTTGGGAAGAGGAGGAAGCACATTTGACAGCAAGTGCATGTAGGATAATGTGGCACTTTAGTGTATGAATGAAATGAAACTATTACAAAAATTCTTTTTTCAGGCAACATTTATTGAATAGATACTTGTTCCAGCTACTGTGCTTAGAGAAAGTAAGTCATAGTTCCTACCTGACCCTCCAAGGCATGGTATGATTGGAGGATTCAATAGGAAGCACAAAAATCATAATGACAGATGATGAAAATTATTCATTGAACTAAAATTTATTAAGCACCTCTTGTGTGTTAGGGTTAGGACTGAAAATGGGCCTTTATATTCAGCATCAGGAAGGTAACTGTGACCTCCATAAGAACTGTTTTGGTGGGATGGTAGACAAGAATAAATAATATGAAAATCATTTGTTCTAGAGAAACTAAAAAGTTGGGTGCAGAGTTGGTGATGATAGATGACATTTTGGGAATTTTTACTGTAGAAAGGATCAGAGACATGGAGTGGAAATTGGAAGGGCAGGGTGAATATTTTGTCGTTCATTTGTTTTACAAAGACTGGGACTATCCATCATGGAGAGATAAATACTGTAGTAAGATTTAATAATAATTTGGAAGATAGATTTCAATAAAATTTGGTGACCTCTTTGAGTGTAAAAAGGAATGAGACAGTAATTGCAGAGTATGCCCATATTTCCTACTTTGGGAAACAAAAATGGTATAAATTTAAAACTTTTTCATTTGTGAGAAGAATTTCTCTGAAGAATTTATCTAATTTTCTGAGAAGAAATTTATAATAAGGCTTGATGGGATTAAAGATGGTAATAGCAACAGGTAATTGTGATAATAATGTAGTTAATATTTACTGAGTAACTGCAATGTAGCTAGATCCACTGCCCAACAAAAAAGCATGGATTGTTACTGTTTTGGAGACAAGGAGACAGAAGCCCAGAAAGGTGAAGTAACTTGCCAAAGGTATCAGAGCTAATTAATGTCAAATCCAGATGTAATAAGAAAGTTTGATTTATTTAAAAATTCTATTGACTCCAATAAGTTTAAATTAAGCATATTTCTTTGGATGCAGTACTGATCCAGAAACTTAGGTCTTAACATTTAGTCTAATATTTTCTAACATTTTTATGTCTTCATCAGACAAAAGGCAATTGCTTAATCAACTGGAACCAGTGTCATCCAAACTTATTTTATTTCTGGTGCTGGTTTCCTTGTTTCACTTCAGCTCTTATTGGATCTTCACTAGAGATTCGTGAAATGACTTCTAGTCCGGGAAGACTCTATCCTGCTAGTGAGGTTTCTGTGTTCCTAACCAGAACAGAAAGATAAGGTATTAATTTGAGTTATCAATCCCAACTTAGGATGGTTCTACTTAGGATTTACCAACTTTATTTTAGTGGGAAAGCCAGCATTCGGTAGGAACCTTACTTTGAATTTTGAATATCTTTTCCTGGGCTAGTGATATGCTGTATATCTTTCATGGTCATGGGCCACAGCAGTGAGCTGGAAACAACCAATATTCTACAATATACTGTGTTACTAAGCTGTGATGCTTGGCAGGTTGTGTGTATTAAATGCATTTTGGACTTGAGAGATTTTCAACTTACAATGTTGAGGAACATCTGTATACTTGAACATGCACATTGCATATATACTACTGGGAATCATTATAAGCCACTACTGAAAATAGCTTCCAGAGTCCTTAGTCTACTAATTCTTAAAATAAGTTCTCTAAGCAGTTCGAGTCTTCCACCCCTCACATACTCCCTGTTATCTCACATAAAGGAATGGAATGTAGGTAATTTTTGAATATTTTAATTCATATATTCCATCCTTGCATGTAACCCTGGGCACTATTGATGTTTTCAGGTACTGCACACGTAATTCAGTAGGCAGTTAGCAGAATTCCATAATGAGGTAGTTCTTATACTTTTCAAGTACATGGTTTACATGTAGATTCTTTTGCTTGGATCTTAAATCTTAGGAATACAAGCACAAATAGCTTGTGCAAGAACTGACAGTGGTTAAGGGCATGCCTGTTGGTTTTAATTCTAACTCCACCACTCTTTGTCTGTCTGATGTTGGACAAGTTATTTAACATTTCATGAGGGGAGGCACGTAATTAGACTAGTTTTTTTTGTAAGAAAACTGAAATCTGTTGAAATCTTTTAAAGTTTAAGGAAATAAAGAATATTTTATCAATTTACTATTTCCCCTAATTATTTTGAATGTTAATAATATACAAATACATTGTAAACAGATATGAAATATTCTACTCCTGTCCAGCTGTCATTTTTAGATGATAAGTCATCTGGGATGACATCTGCATCAGTAGGAGTTTTTTGAAGGAGAATAATGGATCTCACTGCAAATCCAGTAGAATTAGTATTTTTCTCCTCCTCTTTTCTTAAAATTAACTCTTGAGACTCATTATATTCTTAGTGGAGATTTGGACTTTCAAATGCATGTAAATATTTGAAAAGGGAAGAAAGGAAGAAAAGGAAGTTAAACAGGGAGTCACTGATAAATCAGAATTATTCCATTTTGGAGAGATATACTTATATGGAAAGCTAATAAAGACAGCATCATTATGTACTACAAGACTCTCTATATATATGTGTATATATATATATATATATATTTATATAAATATAAATTCCCTCTTAATTGTCTCCTGTGTATGTGTATGAGCTCTTCCCTATAATCTTATCATCCCTAAGATAAGTTTTCTTTTTGCTTATCCCCCATCAAATTTTCTCTTGGTGTTCATTTTGACAAGATTCCTCATGTATAAATAATTCAGTCCAGTACAGAGTATGATCTGCTTCATATGCTACACACCTCCAAGTATGTCTGAGTCCACATAAAATAATTGCATTCACTTGTATGACTCAGTAGAAAAGAAGCCACACGCCAAAGCAATGGGAAATCTTTGAGACCAGAGTGATACAAAACAATGGTCATGGAGCCCTTTGGTTTTAATTTTGGTTCTAGTAGCATTCAACATGTCCTTATGTCTCCATTTGGTTTCCCTTCTTAATTATTTCTAGGTCATTCACTCTTTGGACTCCTCTTCTTCTACTTAATAATGCATTGGAAGTTTTCCATGGTCTTCTGACGTTTTCATTCTTTATGCCCCCTGTGGTAACTTTTTCTAACCTCCAGTTAAGGAGGGCTATGCACTCCACCCACATCTCTCTGTTAAGCTAAGATTTATTTATCTATCTGATTAGTAAAAAAATATTAAAATTTGTTATTTTGCTCCAGAAGCACATTCTTCTTATAGCACTTCTTTATGAGAGTATTCTGTTGTAATCACCCTGGCACCCAAGGTACCAAGAAGATATGAGTCATCTCTGACACTTCATTCTTCCTTACATATAAACTATCTTAATATCTGTTCCTATTTTTTCCTTGCCTCCTGTCCAGGTTATTCTAACTTGTCCTCTGATCTGTTCTTTATATTAAATAATACATGATGGATCTTTTTAACATGAAAAACATGACCATGTTACTCTGCTTACATTCTTTGTTTCTTAGACCATTTGAAAAAATGATAAGACGTCCTGGCTTATTACACTAGGTAACGAATGGTTTGACTTCTGTCGACAATTTCAGTATCATTTCCCTATACTCACACCCTCCCTTTGCTCCAACCAGACCTGTTTTTTCTAGCTGTTCTCTGCACGGATTATCACATGCTCTCAACTAGTAATGCAGACCCGGCCACCTTCTCTACCTAGTGCCACGTCCTATTTAAAACCTAAGTGTATGTCATTTCCTTATGAAAGATCATAATGGACAAGAAAGTTTTTCAAAGTTAGATAGTAAATCTGGTAAAGAAAGTAAGCTTGTTAGCAGGTTTCTGATAATTCAACAAACACATATTGGTCACCATTTATGAAGTTTATAAATAGAATTATATATACTTTATATTTTCCATCAACTTACAGTTCAATGAAGTAGGCATAGAAAAATCAGCAAGGGACAATATAGCCCAGTGGATAAGAACACATCTTATGATCAATCACCTACACCTATACCTACACCTGTCCTAGATGTTGAACTTGCAAGAGTGATTTAAACTTTCACATATTGTTCTTATCTGTTTATGTCAGAATAAGAATACCCACCTGAAAGGCCTATTGTGCGAGTAAGAATGCTTTCTTTGCTTCTGAGGTGGTGTATGGGGGAAGTACTTCCCAAAGAAGTGTCTATCATGGTGGACAATTGGCAGAAAATATATATATATATTTTTTTTTGTGGTACTGGGGATCGAACTCAGGGCCTTGCGCTTGCGAGGCAAGCACGCTACCAGCTGAGCTATCTCGCCAGCCCAGAAAACATATATATATATTTTATTATTGTATACAAATGGGATACATGTTGTTTCTCTATTTGTACATGGAGTCAAGGCATACCATTTGTGTAATCATAAATTTACATAGGGCAATGATGTTTGATTCATTATTTTTTCCCTTCCCCCACCCCTCCCACCCCTCTTTTCCCTCTATACAGTCCTTCTTTCCTTCATTCTTACTACTCTCCTTATCCCTAACCCTAAACCTAACCTAAACCCTAACGCTAACCCCTCCCACCCCCCATTATATGTCCTCATCTGCTTATCAGCGAGATCATTTGTCCTTTAGTTTTTTCAGATTGGCTTATCTCACTTAGCATGATATTCTCCAATTTCGACCATTTGCCTGCAAATGCCATAATTTTATCATTCTTCATTGTGGAGTAATATTCCATTGTATATATATGCCACAGTTTCTTTATCCATTCATCAACTGAAGGATATCTAGGTTAGTTCCACAATCTGACTATGGTTAATTAAGCAGCAATGAACATTGATGTGGCTGTATCCCTGTAGTATGCTGATGTTAAGTCCTTTGGGTATAGGCCAAGGAGTGGGATAGCTGGGTCAAATGGTGGTTCCATTCCAAGCTTTCTGAGGAATCTCCATACTGCTTTCCAGAGTAGCTGCACTAATTTGCAGCCCCACCAGCAATGTATGAGTGTACCTTTTTCCCCACATCCTCGCCAACACCTACTGTTGCTTGTGGTCTTGATAATCGTCATTCTAATTGGGGTGAGATGAAATCTTAGGGTAGTTTTGATTTGCATTTCTCTTATTACTAGAGATGTTGAACATTTTTTCATATATCTGTTGATTGCTTGTACATCTTCTTCTGTGAAGTGTCTGTTCATTTCCTTAGCCCATTTGTTGATTGGATTATTTGTATTCTTGGTGTAGAGTTTTTTGAGTTCTTTATAGATTCTGGAAATTAGCGCTCTATCTGAAGTATGAGTGGCAAAGATATTCTCCCACTCTGTAGGCTCTCTCTTCACATTACTGATAGTTTCCTTTGCTGAGAGAAAGCTTTTTAGTTTGAATCTATCCCAGTTGTTGATTCTTGTTTTTATTTCTTGTGCTATGGGAGTCCTGTTAAGGAAGTCTGATCCTAAGCCAACAAGTTGAAGGTTTGGACCTACTTTTTCTTCTATAAGATGCAGGGTCTCTGGTCTGATTCCGAGGTCCTTGTTCCATTTTGAGTTGAGTTTTGTGTAGGGTGAGAAATAGGGATTTAATTTCATTCTGTTGCATATGGTTTTCCAGTTTTCCCAGCACCATTTGTTGAAGAGGCTATCTTTTCTCCATTGCATATTTTTGGCCCCTTTGTCTAGTATGGGAAAATTGTATTTATTTGGGTTTGTGTCTGTGTCCTCTATTCTGTACCATTGATCTACCTGTCTATTTTGCTACCAATACCATGCCGTTTTTGTTACTATTGCTTTGTAGTAGAGTTGAAGATCTGGTATTGCAATACCCCCTGCTTCGCTCTTTCTACTGAGGATTGCTTTAGCTATTCTGGATTTTTTATTCTTCCAGATGAATTTCATAATTGCTTGCTCTATTTCTGCAAGGTACATCATTGGGATTTTAATTGGAATTGCATTGAATCTGTATAGCACTTTAGGTAGTATGGCCATTTTGACCATATTAATTCTTCCTATCCAAGAACATAGGAGATCTTTCCATTTTCTAAGGTTTTCTTTAATTTCTTTCTTTAGTATTCTGTAGTTCTCATTGTAGAGGTCTTTCACCTCTTTTGTGAGATTGATTCCCAAGTATTTTATTTTTTTTGATGCTATTGTGAATGGGGTAGTTTTCCTAATTTCTCTTTCTGAAGATTCATCACTTATGTATAAAAATGCATTGGATTTATGAGCATTGATCTTGTAACCTGCTACTTTACTGAATTCACTTATGAGTTCTAAAAGTTTTCTGGTGGAATTTCCAGGTTCCTCTAAATATATAATCATGTCATCAGTGAACAGGGATAGTTTGAGTTCTCCAGAAAATATTTTAATAGAGTAAAAGATCTGGCTCAGAAATCAGCATCCCTCTAAGCTGTGATTTTGGAAGGCAAGAGAATAACACTATGCCTTGTGCTGACTGTGGTGACAAAGTAAATGATATCCTTGTGTTATGGTTTAGATATGAGGTGTCCCCCAAATCTCCCATGTTTATGTAGGAATATTCAAAGGTGAAATGATTTGGTCGTGAGCTATATGAATCATGACCTAGTCAGTCCACCCTCGTTTGCATGGACTGACTGAGTGGTAACCACAGGCAGGTAGGATGTGTCTGTGGGAGGTGTGTCACTGGGAATGTGTGCTGGAATGATTTGTCTTCTCTGAGGTCCTTTTGCCTTTCATTTCTCTCTCCTTCTGCTTCCTGCTGACAAGAATGGACCAGCATTCTTCCACTGTGCCCTTTTGCCATGATATGCTGCCTCACCTTAGTCCAGAGTAATGAACTTGATTATCTATGGATTGAAACTGTGAGTCCCAAATAAACTTTTCTTCCTTTATGTTATTCTTTTCAGGTATTTTGGTCACTGTAACAAAAAGCTGATGAAAACACCTTGCAAATACATCAGGGGATCTCAAACCATTTTAACAAAATCCATTGCAGAGACCTCCCTGCTGTGCTTCAATTCTGTTGGATAGAAAGTTGCAAAAACTTTTGGCCAAGTTTTATAATATTTTGGATATGATTGAAAGTGGAGGAGGATAAATTTGAATATCAAAGTTGGAATGAATTTTCAACATAGGGAATCATCGCCTGAATTATGTATTATATAATGAAGTGCACTCTTGGCGTAATTAAATTTCCTTAATTCACAGATATATGTCACTTTTCACGTCATTGAACACTCAAGGACCTCTAAATGAACTAAAACTAGGAGGTTGTGATTTTCCTTGAAACTGAATTTTCCATTGACTTTTATGGGAAAGACAGTCTGACAAGGCATTTGAAAGACTCCTGCAAATGTTAAAACCTGCTTATTGTTGATAAAGGAATTTCAGAAATCACACTAATCATATCATGGGGCTGGAAAAAGGAAAAACAGTATTACATCAATGCTTAGTAAAAAATTACCTGCTAATTCAGTTCATAAAACTCATGACCCACATATTATGAGATAACAGTTTTAATCATCAAAAAGTGAATTAGATAACAAAAGTTATAATCATTCACCAGTCATATAAAGCCTTGACATATTAATTTCACTATCAAAATGTACAATTTGAAATCACAATTTAATGTTTGTTTTTACTTATATGGCCCTTAAATCTCTTTTGTTTGCTTTTTTAATTGCTCATTGTTCTTATATCAGCATGGTTGATTTTAAAAACTACTGTGAATAATAAGGTAGCTTCATGATAAAAATGAAGGTGAAGTATAGAGATAAGAAAAAGCAATCTATCCAAAAAAGATATATGTTTTCAAGTACAATAATCCTCAAGAAGTGACCACTGTGGGTTCTGATAAAGATTTGGGTCCCCAAAGTTTCGATGGATTCTTATTGAACTATAAATTTTGCCATGATTTTGAAAACTTTTTTGATAAAATATCTCGGATTTCAAAAGAGTACTATCTTATGACCTTCCCCATTGAGTTCTTTCTGTGTATAGGAATATAGAAAATAATTTAAAAGTATACATTTTCCTAATAAAAGCTTTTTGGAGGGTTCTTAAAATCATGCCTGCATTCACTCAGGATTCACTGGACATCATATGCCAGATGTTAAGAGGTGCCAGGGCATCAAGATAAATATGATTCAGGCATGGCCCTCAGTAGGCTCACCATCTGTTGGGGACTGGGGGAAGGGTGGAGAAAATGTAATTGAAATGCCACAGAAAAATACTAAGGGAGAAAAGACCAGCACTGCCTGGAATAGTGAAGGAGCTGAAGAAGAGCTTCAACAAGGAATTTAAAGATGTCTTGAGCTGAGTCTTTAAGGATACATAGAAATTAGCCTGGTAGTCCCGACATAGACGAGTCAAGGAAGGAAGGGCGTTTGGGGTATAGTGAAGAACCCATTAAAACAGGGAATTGAGTTTTACATTGAAAAAGATTTTCAAGACCATCAAGTTTAGAGTCTCTGATTCATACATGATGACTTTGGAGTCACCTAGTAGAAAAGTAATTCACTACACTTTCTGTTTCCCCTTTCTCCTAAACATCTCCTATTTATTCATTTTTTTCTGGGCTCAATTTAAATCTCACTTTTCTACCAGGAACATTCCAGAACATTTTTTCGCTAAGTAGCTATTACCCCTGTGTTGGGCCCTGAAATATCCCCATCTCCTCCTTTTGTAGCATGGGTGTCCCTCATTGTAATTAATTCTTGATGTTTGACTTTCTGTTACTTGGACATTTTTTGGTGAGGACAAAAATATTGCTCACTCTGGCCATTCTACTGCTTACCAGATATTTTTCAATTAACTAATTAGCTAAAATCACACACTGGTCCCCTTTATCCTAATCCTCATCCTGAAAATTCCTTGAGTGTTGTTTTTCAGCTTACTACTGAAATAAAATACCTGGAAAAATTGGATTAAGTCTCTAACAGGCACAGTTGGGCTTTTAAACATACCACAAAGTACCTATCATAATAACATCCATAAATGGTGGAAATAATATATATCATTTCCATGTGACTCTATGTATGGCAATTCTTGACAGACTGGGAATGAACATTATTCTACCAGTTAAAAGTAGACCTGTTTACCATAGATTATGCAGGTGTCATTCTATTTCTAATGGCCACAAATATATTGCAAACTGAAATTTTATTGTTATGAATCATATTTTTTACAAAATATGTTTGGCAAAAACAAAGGAAAAAATAAAATCAACACAAGGTTCCTGGAGTTGTTTGAACTGGAAAACTTATCTAGGGCCAGTTAGAGAATAAAAAATCCTACAAGAATAAAAGGTTTCTGATAAAAAATCTTAGGCAATTGATAAAAGGTTTTATTGAAATAAAAGTAAACTTTAGTATTTTTTCCCTCTAATGGAAATGGAATGCCATAAATGAATCTTTAAATAAAACCCAAGGCTTATTCTTAATTGATGATGACACTAGAACAATTTTATTTTGCTAAAATAAAAAAGTTTATCTTCCCTCCTTGCCCCTAAAAAATTATTCCTTGGTGCTGTATCCTTAATCTCTCCTCTCTCATTGAGGTTTCTATTTCTGTTGAAATGACTATTAAAAAGATGTCTTTGACTTCAGTCTGAATTTTTTATGATACCTACAATGTAACAAGTTCAAAACATAATTGAAACACTTACTATTCTTTTGTTAATAAATATTCTCCTTTTCTAAAACAGTTTCTTCTGTTGGCATTTGGACTTTTGTAAATGGAATAATTGTTTTCATAGCTACAAAACTTTGAATTAATTCTAGAACCTTCTCTTCTTTCCTTAACTTGTCAAATTATCAAGCTTTCTTGCTTCTTCTGAAATGCCTCTTTTTTTGGTGTAGGGGTTGCTTGTTTGCTTTTTTAAATGTATTTTTTAGTTGGACACAATGCTTTTACTTTATTTATTTTATGCTGAGGATCAAACTCGGTGTCTTACACATGCTAGGCAAGCATTCTACCACTGAGCTACAACTCCAGTCCCCTGAAATACCTCTTGACCTGTCAAGTCCAATGATGCCTCTACCACCATTTCAGCATCCTAGGCAACTTCTGTGTGCCTTTCCATGTAAATGCCAAATTAATCCTTTGAAAGTCCTGACCACATCTCTTTATTTTGCTCTGAAACCTTCCTTTGCCTCTTGCTTGATGAACTTAATAAAATCTTTTCAATAAAATCTTCAAGGATTTTTATGAAGTGACTACAATCAGCTTGCTCCAGCACTTACCATTTCTGACTGTTACCGAGCTCCAACACCATATAAACTCATCCACTATTCTCAAACCCAACCTGCCCCTGCTAACATAGCTCTTCGACCTATCAGACTTCGTGTTCTTCAATATTGTTTCCTGTGACTTATCTTTCTTGACTGCCCCCAACCCAACCCATGAAAATTGCTGTTAAACAACACATGCATGCAACACTGAAAAGGTGTTCTGCAAATGTTTAAATTCTCACAATACTGTAAATTAGATACAACATTGCCATTCTTTAGTCAATTCTGAAACATTTTCTGGGTACCTAATTTAGGGCATTCACAATGCTAGTTTCTGAGAATGGAAAACCTTTGTAGTCATGGTATTGACCCTGTACTAAAATTTAAGAGAGATTGAAAGACCTGGCCCAAACCAGTAAGAGGCAGTTTTGGAAACTAGAAGTTGAATCAAGGTTTCTCTGGATTTAAATTTTGTACGCCTTAATTTATAAGAGTGGAGGAGGTTTGGGCCATATTTGGAAGAGGTTTTCTAGCTGTTCATCATTTTCCTGCTGGTTTGCCATGTTTTCCACCCAATTCTCATACATTTAAAAGAGAGAGAGAGAAAGGGGGGTGAAGAGAGAGAGAGAGAGAAAGAGAGAGAGAGAGAGAATATGTGTGTGTATGTTGGTGTGTGTTGTGTGTATTGGGGATGGCTGGGGTTTGAAACATAATTGGGCCAATTGGTAAAGTTAAGCTTCCCAGGTGTTTGACCTCTCATCTGCCAAGTTGACAACCACTACATTAAAAAATGTATAGCAAAGCTCACTCATTATTCTCTATGTAATTGGTTTATATATTTGGTGAATATCACCCTGATTATATTACTTTTGCTTCTCTATGGAGAAAATCACACAGATTGACTGAATACTGAAGTTTACTGGACACTTTATGTATGTTATCTCCTCATTCTCATAGCAATCACTACAGAAAGACATTTCTATCCCGATTTTACAAAGAAAAATAACAGATCCACATGGCAACCAGAGGGGATGGAATTCGGACCCAGTGTGTGTGTTCCCAGAGTCCTCTCCTTTGTACCACACAGACTCCCTGTCTATACTACAGCATAGACTCCTTAAAGGCAGAGACCGTATTTTCCCTCTTGTCCCCTATAGCACTTAGCCCAGTGCCTCACACAGAATGTGCTTCCTACATGTATTTGTCTAAGCAGGGAAGAACCAAAGCAGACCAGGAAACATTTCTTTGTTCAGGGAAATCAAATGAGCATCAATATACAAAGCCCTTGAAGAATAAGTAAGCCATCTGAAATTATAATGTCAGACACATTATTACATTTCACAGTTTTTCACAATTTGCACATTCCTATTGATCCATGAAATAATTTAATTACATAGATTATTGCATTATGATATAGTTCAGTATTGCCGTTTCCCCCAGCATGTTGTTGGAGGGAGATAAATTCTTTCTCAGAAAGGAAATATATTACAGAAGAACCTAAATAAAGATGAAAGAACTTACATTCAACTCTTCCAATCCTCAGGACAGTACTGGCAAGTTCCCTCCGGCATTTTTTAATGATTTTTGTCCAGAGCAGTTTAAAATATTCCAAGTGAAGGAGTTTCCATCCAGTCTCTAGGAACATTATGTAGAAATTGAGATATTTTAATGGGAAAACCGTTCTGGTCAATTTATTTATTTCATTTTTAAGGAATATATTCTAATTATTGTCCTCATCAGAATTTTAAAGAAAATCAGAACCTAAAACTATCTTTCCGATATATTTCATATTTACTATTTTATAGATATTAATAGTAGAATAAGTCATTTTTGTATTCATTATAAGTGAATTTTTATCATTCCAAAAGTTTGATCACTTTAGACATAGTTATTGTATCTTTTAATTACTAAAGTATTCTGTTTCTTATAGTTTTTACATTTTAGAAGCTTTTTTGTAATTAATTTTATCTTCATTTGAGGCACATAGAGTTGCTTGCTGGACTTTCTTATTTTAATTCACAGACACATGATCAGGTCACTTCAGTTAATGAGAATCCGGAGAAGCAGTAGGGGAAGAAAGAAAAGAAAACCATCTCTCCTTGGAGGTAGAAGTGACAGAGAAGTTATATTTCAAAATTTATATAGTTGACTTAATGTACTTTTGTCAGTACATCTGAAACAATGTATTTTCTTTCTTGGTGATTGTGATGGGAGACACTCATTTATATTTGTCTTAGGGTCTCTCTGCCTCTGGATTTCCTGGAACCCGATGGCTCCTTTCCACTGACTCATGATTTCTACAGATTCATGGCTTTGCCCACTGGCTTTTGTTTGTGTTTCTTCAACCTGTCTTGGTGCCTGTGTGCTGCTCTGTGTCCCAGAGCGTCCAACCAGCCCATTTGTGTCAGGATGTATCCTTGACACAGAGACCCAAGGATAAAGGAATGGTTGTCAGATTCTTGTGCAGGATGGAGCTGGGAATGTGTCAAATATTCAGGATTGCACCCTACTGCCCCTAGTAGAGTTTAGTATTGTTTCAGTTTAATAAATGTGAAAATGAAATCTCAGAAAAGTTGCCTGAATTTTTTATAACTTGAAGTGGATTCAGATTTAGAGTGTAACTCTTCTGAAACTTATATACGATAATTATACAACTACTTCATTTTGCAAAGCTGTCTATGTATATTTAGTTGTTATAACTTAATTTCATAAGTGCTCCTAATCAGTTATTCAGCTTCCCGTTTTTTTAAAATTTTTTTATTTACCCAATTTATTTTTATTTTTTTTATTGTAAACAAATGGGACACATGTTGTTTCCTGTACATGGCGTAAAGGCGTACCATTTGTGCAATCATAAATTTACATAGGGTAATGTTGTTTGATTCATTCTGTTATTTTTTCCCTTCCCTCCCACCCCTCCAACCCCTCTTTTCCCTCTATACAGTCCTTCCTTCCTCCATTCTTGCCCCCCTCCCTAACCCTAACTCTAACCCTAACACTAACCCCTCCCACACCCCATTATGTGTCATCATCCACTTATCAGCGAGATCATTCATCCCTTGGTTTTTTGAGATTGGCTTATCTCACTTGGCATGATATTCTCCAATTTCATCTATTTGCCTGCAAATGCCATAATTTTATCATTCTTTATGGCTGAGTAATATTCCATTGTATATATATGCCACAGTTTCTTTATCCATTCATCAATTGAAGGACATCTAGGTTGGTTCCACAATCTGGCTATTGTGAATTGAGCAGCTATGAACATTGATGTGGCTGTATCTCTGTAGTATGCTGATTTTAAGTCCTTTGGGTATAGGCCAAGGAGTGGGATAGCTGAGTCAAATGGTGGTTCCATTCCAAGTTTTCTAAGGAATCTCCACACTGTTTTCCAGAGTAGCTGCACTAATTTGCAGCCCCACCAGCAAAATGTATGAGTGTACCTTTTTCCCCACATCCTCGCCAACACCTGTTGTTGCTTGTATTATTGATAATCACCATTCTAATTGGGGTGAGATGGAATCTTAGGGTGGTTTTGATTTGCATTTCTCTTATTACTAGAGATGTTGAACATTTTTTCATATGTTTGTTGATTGCTTGTAGATCTTCTTCTGTGAAGTGTCTGTTCATTTCCTTAGCCCATTTGTTGATTGGGTTATTTGCATTCTTGGTGTAGAGTTTTTTGAGTTCTTTATAGATTCTGGAAATTAGCGCTCTATCTGAAGTATGATTGGCAAAGATTTTCTCCCACTCTGTAGGCTCTCTCTTCGCATTGCTGATAGTTTCCTTTGCTGAGAGAAAGCTTTTTAGTTTGAATCTATCCCAGTTGTTCATTCTTGCTTTTATTTCTTGTGCTATGGGAGTCCTGTTGAGGAAGTCTGGTCCTAAGCCGACATGTTGAAGCTCTGGACCTACTTTTTCTTCTATGAGATGCAGGGTCTCTAGTCTGATTCTGAGGTCCTTAATCCATTTTGAGTTTAGTTTCATGCACGGTGAGAGATATGGGTTTAGTTTCATTCTGTTGCATACAGATTTCCAATTCTCCCAGGACCATTTGTTGAAGAGGCTATCTTTTCTCCTTTGCATATTTTTGGCCCCTTTATCTAGTATGAGAAAATTGTATTTATTTGGGTTTGTGTCTGTGTCCTCTATTCTGTACCATTGATCTACCTTTCTATTTTGGTACCAATACCATGCCGTTTTTGTTACTATTGCTTTGTAGTAGAGTTGAAGATCTGGTATTGTGATACCCCTGCTTTGCTCTTTCTGCTAAGGATTGCTTTAGTTATTCTGGATTTCTTATTCTTCCAGATGAATTTCATAATTGCTTGCTCTATTTCTGTAAGGTATTCGTCATTGGGATTTTAATTGGAATTGCATTGAATCTGTATAGCACTTTAGGTAGTATGGCCATTTTGACAATATTAATTCTTCCTATCGAAGAACATGGGAGATCTTTCCATCTTTAATTTCTTTCTTTAGTGTTCTGTATTCTCATTGTAGAGGTCTTTCACCTCTTTTGTGAGATTGATTCCCAAGTATTTTATTTTTTTCGAGGCTATTGTGAATGGGGTAGTTTTCTAATTATTCTTTCCAAAGATTCATCACTTATGTATAAAACTGCATTAGATTTATGTGCATTGATGTTATATCCCACTATTTTACTGAATTCACTTATGAGTTCTAAAAGTTTTCTGGTGGAATTTGCTGGTTCCTCTAAGTATATAATCATATCATCAGAAAATAGGGTTAGTTTGAGTTCTTCTTTTCCTATTCGTATCCCTTTAATTTCTTTTGTCTGTCTAATTGCTGTGGCTAGAGTTTCAAGGACGATATTGAATAGAAGTGGTGAAAGAGGGCATCCCTGCCTTGTTCCAGTTTTTAGGGGGAATGCTTTCAGTTTTTCACCATTTAGAATGATATTGGCCATGGGCTTAGCATAGGTGGCCTTTACAATGTTAAGGAATGTTCCCACTATCCCAACTTTTTCTAGTGTTTTGAGCATGAAGGGATGCTGTATTTTAACAAATGCTTTTTCTGCATCTATCAAAATAATCATGCGATTCTTAACTTTAAGTCTGATGATATGGTGAATGACATTTACTGATTTCCTGATGTTGAACCAACCTTGCATCCCTGGGATAAAACCCACTTGATCGTGGTGCACTATCTTTTTAATATACTTTTGTATGCGATTTGCTAAAATTTTGTTGAGAATTTTTGCGTCAATGTTCATTAAGGATATTCGTCTGAAATTTTCTTTCCTCAATGTGTCTATGTCTGGTTTAGGTATCAGGGTGATATTGGCTTTATAGAATGAGTTTGGGAGGGTTCTCTCCTCTTGTATTTCATGGAATACTTTGAGGAGTATTGAAATGAGCTCTTCTTTAAAGGTTTTGTAGAACTCCGCTGAGAACCCATCTGGTTCTGAACTTTTCTTTGTTGGTAGTCTTTTGATGATTTCTTCTATTTCATTACTTGAAATTGGTCTATTTAAATTGTGTATGTCCTCCTCGTTCATTTTAGGCAATTCATATGTCTCTAGAAACCTGTTGATGTCTTCGAAATTTTCTATTTTATTGGAGTATAGATTTTCAAAATAGCTTCTAATTATGTTTTGTATTTCAATCGTGTCCGTTGTGATATTTCCTTGTTCATTCCAAATTTTAGTGATTTGGGTTTTCTCTCGTCTTCTCTTTGTTAGTGTGGCTAAGGGTTTATCAATTTTGTTTATTTTTTCAAAGAACCAACTATTTATTTTGTGAATTTTTCCAATTGTTTCTTTTGTTTCAATTTCATTGATTTTGGCTCTGATTTTAACTATTTCCTCTCTTCTACTACTTTTGGTGTTGGTCTGTTCTTTTTCTAGGGCTTTGAGCTGTAGTGTTAGGTCATTTATTTGTTGAGTTTTACTTCTTTTATTGAATGCGCTCCAGAAATAAAATTTCCTCTAAGTACTGCTATCATAGTGTCCCAGAGATTTTGATATGATGTTTCTTTGTTCTCATTTACCTCTAAGAATTTTTTAATTTCCTTCCTAATATCTTCTGTTATTCATTCATCATATAATAGCATATTGTTTAATCTCCAGGTGTTGGAGTAGTTTCTGTTTTTTACTCTTTCATTTATTTCTAATTTCAATCCATTATGATCTGATAGAATACAAGGTAGTGTGTCTATCTTCTTGTATTTGCTCACATTAGCTTTGTGGCATAATATATGGTCTATTTTAGAGAAGGATCCATGTGCTGCTGAGAAGAAAGTTTATTCACTCTTGGTTGGATGGTATATTCTATATATGTCCGTTAAGTCTAAATTATTGATTGTGTTATTGAGATCTATGGTTTCTTTGTTCAATTTTTGTTTGGAAGATCTGTCCAGTGGTGAAACAGGCGTGTTAAAATCACCTAGTATTATTGTATTGTGGTCTATTTGGTTTCTGAGATTGAGAGGGATTTGTTTGACATACATGGATGAGCCACTGTTTGGGGCATAGATGTTTATAATTGTTACGTCTTGCTGATTTATGCTTCCCTTAAGCAGTATGTAATGTCCTTCTTTATCCCTTCTGACTAACTTTGTCTTTAAGTCCACATTATCTGAAATGAGGATGGATACTCCAGCTTTTTTGCTGAGTCCATGTGCATTGTATATTTTTCCCCATCCTTTCACTTTAGTCTATGGGTATCTCTTTCTATGAGGTGAGTCTCTTGCAGGCAACATATTGTTGGATCTTTCTTTTTAATCCAATCTGCCAGTCTATGTCTTTTGATTGATGAGTTCAGGCCATTAACATTCAGGGTTATTATTGAGATATGATTTGTATTCCTGGACATTTGGCTCATTTTTACATTTTATTTATTTATTTATTTTTGACACGACTTGGTTCCTCCTTTATTTGACAATTCCTTTAGGATAATTCCTCCCTTTGCTGATTTGCTGTGTTTTTCATCTCTTCCTCATGCAATATTTTGCTGAGAATGTTCTGTAATGCTGGCTTTCTTTTTGTAAATTCTTTTAGCTTTGTTTATCATGGAAGGATTTTATTTCATCGTCAAATCTGAAGGTAAGTTTTGCTGGGTATAAGATTCTTGGTTGGCATCCATTTTCTTTCTGGGCTTGGTAAATGTTGTTCCAGGCCCTTCTAGCTTTTAGGGTCTGGATTGAAAAATCTGCTGATATCCATATTGGTTTCCTCCTGAAAGTAATTTGGTTCTTTTCTCTCACAGCCTTTAAAATTCTGTCTTTATTTTGTATGTTAGATATTTTCATTATAATGTGCCTTGATGTGGGTTCTGTTGTAATTTTGTGTATTTGGAGTCCTATAAGCCTCTTGAACTTGATTTTCCATTTCATTCTTCAGATTTGGGATTTTTTTTGATATTATTTCATTGAATAGATTGTTCATTCCTTTGGTTTGTTTCTCTAAGCCTTCCTCAATCCCAGTAATTCTTAAATTTGGCCTTTTCATGATATCCCATAGTTTTTGTAGATTCCGTTCATGATTTCTTACCATCTTCTTTGTTCAACTTTGTTTTCAAGGTTAAATATTTTGTCTTCAATATCTGAGGTTCTGTCTTCCAGGTGTTCTATCCTATTGGTTATGCTTTCTATGGAGTTCTTAATTTGGTTTATTGTTTCCTTCATTTCAAGGATTTCTGTTTGGTTTTTTTCAATATCTCTAACTCTTTATTGAAATGATCTTTTGCTTCCTGTATCTGCTCTTTTAACTGTCGATTGGTGCGATCATTCAATGCCTGCATTTGCTCTTTCATCTCATCATTCAATGCCTGCATTTGCTCTTTCATCTCATCATTTGCTTCCCTGATCATTTTAATTATGTACATTCTGAACTCCCTTTCTGTCATTTCTTCTGCCATGTTGTAATTGGATTTTATTGATGTAACATCTAGATTTGTTGGGGCATTTTCTTCCCTTGTTCAGGTATTGGTGGACCGCTGAGATATTGCAGATTTCCTCTATTGACTTATAATGTCCCTGAAGATTTCTAGTATATCCCCTCTTATCCTTCAGTAGCCTGATGTCTTGGAGGAAGTTGATAATGCGTTGCTCCACAAGGAAGCTGCCTCTCTAGGGGTGGTGGCCTTCAGGTGGGGTATATTCCCTGATAGTGGGCAGAGGTGCCTCCACTTGTTGACCAATGGTTATCCAAAGGGCAACTAGGCTGTGGGCTGAGGCAAGGCCTGTTTGTGCCTGTGTCTCTGGTTTTACCATCCTTGTGGGAAAACCTCACCTGGTGGGGAAGACTCACCCGGCGGGGAGGTCTCGCCTGTCAGTCCCCCTCCTAGAGGTTCCCCTCAATCCACAACTACCGCCTGGGCTGGGCTACCTTCCTCTACAATGTTCCCAGGGGCCTGGACCTACCTCCTGGGCCTAGGAACCTCACCCTTCACAGACGAGTCTCCTTAGACTGCCCCTCCTCAGAGAATCTGCCCACAGTCCTGGAACCTTCGCTCAGCCCCTCAGCTTGTCTCTGTGTGACTCTTCCACCAAGAAGCTGCCTAGGTCCTGGGACCCTGCTCTGCACCTAATCACCTGGCTATGCGGCCCTTCCTCTGAGTAGCCACCTGGAGCCCCGTACAGTTGCTCCGAGTCCCAGCAACCTGCCACACACCTCTTCCTCCGGGCAGCCACCCGGTGTTCCGGTGCGGTCGCTAGGAGTCCAAGCAACTCACTGCGCACCTTCTCCTCCCAACAGCCGCCTGTAGCCCTGGTGTGCAGTCACTCTGATTCCAAGCGCTCCACCGCGCTCCTTCTCCTCCTCCGGGCAGACCCTGGGTATTCAGGAGTGCTTACTTTGAGTCCAAACAGCTCACTGTGCAGCTCCTCCTCTGGGCAGCCACCCGGAGCCCCAGTGAGTTGCTCCAAGTCTAAGCGCTGTGCTGAGCGGCCTCCTCTATGATGCTCCCAGTTGTCCGAGTTCACTGCTCCAGCAGGGGAGGGGTGTCTCGTTGGGCAACTCTACTTCACAAAGTTCCCTGCGTTCTGGGACTACTGCCCCATCTGGGATGCCTCCCCAACGGGAGAGACTCACCTGGAGGCTTTGAGTTGGTCCCAAGTCTCTCAATATCTCCTCTTCTCGAATCCTGAGTCCTGGAGCAACATGAAAAGCAACCACCCTCTAGTCTGCCATCTTGAAAAAACCTCATCTTCCTGTTTTTAAGTGTCTTTATTTGTAAGATTGAAGCCTCATAAGTTGGTTGTGAGAATAAATGATGTTTATAAAGCCATTAGCACATTTTTAAGGGGTTAATAATTTATAACTATTGTTACTAGTCTCTGTATATAAGAAATATTTGCATCTCATAATTTACTTTTTTTTTTTTACCCAAACTGTCTACCCCCTCTTCTTATCAGTCTCTCGATTAGTTTCCTTTTGACAACTATCCTCCCATACCTGAAAGTTCTTCCAAATTATTAGCAGTGATGATAATGAGAAGGAAACTGAGGATGAGAATGACAGCTAAGATTGATAAACAAGAATCTGCTATATATTTTACTTATGTCACTGAATTTTTTAAGGTATGCACTGTTATTAGCCTCATTTACTGATGAAGACACTGAAGCCCAGAGAGATTAATGCACAAGCATTGAAAGATTCAGGTCTGCCTGACTTCAGAGATTGTAACCAGGGCACTTGCTGAGAAATTTACTATTTTCTTTTACACTACCTGATAAAAGAACCTATTCTTCAATAAGGATAATGCTGGTAATCACCCAATAACTATATCTCATCACCATCACTCCAGTGGTTATTCTAAGATGTGTCTACCTGACCCATGCCTGGCCAATTACTCACTGTCTTTTTTCTTTCATTCTTTCTTTCTTTTTTTTTTTTTTTTTTTTAACATAGACCTAAAAGGCAAAAATCTTTATTCTTTAGTCAGCAAAACTTTGAGGATATTAAACCACAACGTGTGTTTCTAGTCATATAGATAAGTCAGTCTAAGAAAGAACTGACAGCAGTGGAAGTAGAGTGGGAAAAAACAGACCTGATTATTTCATATTCTTGGTTCTTGCTGCTCCTAAGGCAACTGTGCCTCAACTTTTAAATGCTTCTGGTGGGATTAAAAAGATGAAGACTTATCATGCACCATTTCTTTGAAACTAGTTCAAGTTCGTCATTTGTCAGTAAAGCATTTTGACTGATAAAATACTATATTTTGTGTTTTTTGACATGAAACTTTTTTTATTTGTTCTTTTCAGATACACATATACTTTCTAAAAGAAAGCAAGGCTCAAGATTAGACAACTTGTAAAATGTGGAAATAATTACAATAAAAAAGAAGCCAAAAGAAATGACAATTAGAAATATAGAAAATATTTAATGAGACATTTTATGGAAACATTGTAATAATGGTGAATTATAGGAACTAAAATCTTGTGATTTTGCAAATTAACATTTCATAGTAAGTATATAAGTTCATTTCATAGTTATTATGGCTGGTATAAAACCTTATTTTTTCATTTGTTTAATTATTTATGTTCATTTACTTATTCATTTGTAAGAGCCTATTTATATATTTGGCATTTCTGCAAACCAGAATATAAAATGAATATGACTTAGACCCTGTCTTCCTGGATTTCAAAATTAATTCATGAAAACAGAATGAAAATATAGCCTGCTATTCCTACAGAAATGGAAGTACTATGGTACAACAAGGAATGTGAATCTATTGAAAATTAAAATACTGTATTGAGAAAGCATGACATGAAAAATAAAAATCATGAATGCAAAGTGTTTATATATTTGACTTTAAAAAAATTATGAATAAAAAGTTAAAATCAAACAGCATCCTAAAATATGTTCACCACAAAAATATTCAGTGTACATAGTATGCTGATATGAGACTAAGAGTAGAATGCTCCAAAAGTCTACATAAGGCATAATAAAAAGGAATATGCTACACATAGTAGTAAAACATAAATTGAGACAAGAATTACAAATTTTCAAATAACAGGTTAGTAAATATTAAAAAGATTGATAAAATTGATCCCCTCTTTGTGAAGATACATTTAGGATGTTGGTTCAAATGTTTTGGATATCAAAATTAGAGATGCAATTTATATTTGATTCAGCATATATTTAAATGCAATCATGATAATTACAGGGTTAATAGTGATAGTATAACATAGCATGTTAATCAGCTTTTCATTTCTGTGTCCAAAATACCTGACAAGAACAACTTAGAGGAGGGATAGTTTATTTTAGCTTACAGTTTCAGAGATTCAGTCCAAGGTTGGCCGACTCCATTGCTCTGGGCCCAAGGTGAGGCAGAACATCATGGTTCTGCTCTGCTAATGGTGGCCAGGAAGCAGAGAGAGAGAGAGAGAGTGGGGAAAGAGAATGAAGCCACAGGGAAGATCGACCATTCCAGGGCACATACTCCCAGTGATCTAACTTTCCAGCTACAACTTGCCTGCCTACAGTTACCAACTAGAGAGTCATTCAAATTAGGACTGATTAAGTTCAGGTTTCAAAATCTAATCATCCTCCTCTGAATATTACTACATTAACACAAAAGCTTTTGATGGACATCTCACATCTAAGCCATAACAAATTAGACCTAACTTAAATATCTATTGAAGAGAATCAATTAATATTATGAAAAAAATAGTATATACCTGCATAAGTATACATGGGAATGTTTGCATAGCATAGGAAAAGAATGCATACTGAACTATCTGGGTAGCTATCTCTGAGAATTGGTTAGTGACATAGACATAATAAAAAAAAAAGTTTTTCTTAGACACAGTCGCATATTTTTGTACTTTTTAATAAAATTGTCAGTTATATACTGAAAATACTATCATGAAGAAATATTTTGGATAAAAATTATTCAAAGGAGAAGGCACAAAGTGACATTCCTATGAAGATAGTATCATATGCTTTAGTTTTCTACTCAGTGAAAAGCAAAGTCATAAATGGAAAGTGGCATGCATCCTATAAAATGAACAAGAAATTGTTCTAATGATATGGGTGTAGAGAATTTTTAGAGAGCTAAGGAAGTGAATGACAGAGTATAAAAATTGTCCAAGAAAGAGAAGGGAAATAGAAGGAAATAATCACCTTAACTCCCAGTGCCTTGAAATTCCACTTAATGTTGTTGGTGACTTACACCTTCATCACTTGCAAATTCATTGTTTTTTTGATATATGCATTTTTTCTAGAATCCTATGATTGCTGTATTTTTTTAAGTAGAAATCATCCCCATCTCCTTCCTCCTCCTCTTTATCAAATTTCACAGAGTAATTCTACTCTCATATTTTACATTATGAATCAGGATCTTTGGAATATCAGATAGAACCAATTTCTCAGGTTATCTAATTATTCCCTCCTTCCCTCTTATATACCACAGTCCCTGTCGTTTGGCATCATCTATTCTTAAATGACTTAAAACAATGGGGCTCTTTTTCTCTTGTGGAACAAACTACTAGTTAATAGATCTAATTTTCTGGAAGTGTTTGTGATGTCTCTAATTATATACCTGTCTCTAATTATAACCCCTGACTTCTTTATACCTTTCTGAAGTTTCTATAAAGAAACTTCTCTGACAATAGTTTTTTTTTTTTAAATATTATTTGTATATGAAAAATAAATATTTCATTTTTGTTTTGCTTAAGTCATTATATCTTTATTTACCTCATGAAATATTTCTCACTAATTGAATTGGAATGATTAGATGATGTAAACCATAATCTAGAAAAATTAAGTGCCAAATTAATTGTTTTATTGTTTATAATACCATCAGATGAAAAGCTTGATATAAATCCCAACATTTCTCACTTATCCTAGTAACACCTTGGATTTTGAATGGGTTACTCAATGAGAAGAAAAGGGTTCTCCACATTCTGACACATGCTTTAGCATTCAGGGCCATTTCTCATACCTTAAAAGGCATTTTCTGGGCTGCATAAGGGAAAAACAGGGGGATGGGAGACAGTCTCAATAGGTTCTGCATTAGCTCATTAAATACTAAAATACCATTTCTATTTTACATAATTTAACATGGCAAACTATAAAAAAGGTGAAACCAGCAACCCCTAGGCATGCGTTTTAAAACATCCTCATTTAGATGCTAATTTTGATTCTAAGTGTATGACTGGCTTAAAAAAAAAGCCATTAACAACAGGACAGATTACTTAAAAGGGATTATTAGGCAAATATGTGAGGTTGTTCTGATACCAAGTGGCCCCTTTAATGACCCAATACGACTACCCAAATAAAAAGGAATAAAGGTATTTGTTTTTAAATGAAAGAGAAAAAATCATACAATAGATTTGAAAAAAGAAGTAGATAATAATCACGTCTAACACAAATCATGCATCTTAAAAATAAAGTTGCCTTTCCCTAGAGTTACAGGACCATGGGTTACTGTAACATCTATAGCATTTGGAAATGTGAGGTATGGTTGACTGGATAAAGCCTCATGTAATGGTGAAGTGAGCTAAAAAAAAAAAAAAAAAAAAAAATCTGCATAATAATTTTATACCCTGGGTTCCTTTTTTAAAAAAATAACAACAGAAAAGTGAAACAAGGAAAATAACAAGAAAGAAGAAGAGAATGTTATCTCCAGCTGAGAATGAATTCATGACAGGCAAAAATGATACTATCATGATGTTACAATGAGATCTGTCAGACAAAAAAGATAGACGTAAATGCATGATACTGTATAAATAAATGAATGGTAGTGGATGGGCAGATGGCTGTGTAAGTACATCACAGCTGAGCAATGCTGAACTGGCCTTGAATATGGTTCACTGCCAAACTCATGCAAATTGCTCAGTAAAAGGAGGACAAAGGAAGTTTGACCAGCAGAGCTAAAACATGCAAACCTATAGAAACAGTCACATGTTACCTTTGAACTTATTAGACAATTAATCTTTTCCATCTCATAATTGGTTTCCTTGCCTTCAGTGTCTTGAAGTTCTCCAAGAGGCTGACAGATTAATTTTCCTAAATGGCTTCCTTTTTGCATTACTGCTAATCATTTAACACTTTTATACTTCTTACAAGTATAAACAACAGTTGTGGGGGAGGAAATAATTGTCTGTACCATTTTGTAGTTCTTATTTGGGACAGACCCCTGTAACAAAAGACAGGCTACCAAGAGAAACCAGACAGAAGTTTATTATCACATGTACCTCATGTTTACAGGAAGACACCTGGGATTGAGTAAATCTCAAAGAAGTGACTTTGAATCTGGGTTTAAATACAGTCAAGCACTTAAAGAAAGATGCATGTGTGGAGGGTTACACTATAGGGATGTGGTCAGGATAAGTCCTTTAAACAAGGACAAGTGGTATTAAGTTTGTTGCCTCCTCATTGATTAGCATCTCCCAGATTTAGCTTCCTCCTCTTGTTGGTAGAGAGAATGAGACTTATAAACAAGATTTCCTTTTTAAATGTACATTTCTTTTACAAAAGAATACCATGTTTTCAGAGATTTTCCTGGGTCTGCAGTTTCTCAACCCTATCAACTCAAGATAAAATTTATGCCAGGGAGGCATATTTGGGGAGGAATATTTTGGTCTCTTGTCATCCTTTCTGGGGGTCTTTTATTTTTGTTGTCTGTCCAGTAATGGAGCAGAACTTCTTTCCCACTCATTATTTTTTCTTGCACCTTGCAAAAGGTCTTGCCTATTGCAGCTTAACAAACTCTCATTGAATGAATGTATGAATGGATGGATGGATGGGTAGTGTTATATTCTTCTTCACTGCCCACTCAGTCTTATAATATTCACTCTGACACCCAAGCTCCCTTTTATCTTGCCAGCATTCTTTTCTATTACTTTGGTCTACATACTGTTCTCCGCCAAAATGAATGACTCACTGTTTCCTAAATCCACCCCTCCCTTCCCTATGTATCTGTGTTCCTTGGCCCATGCTGTGAACTCCATCTGGAATATCATTTCTACCCTTCTGTATATCTGCTTCTCAAAATACTACATGCTTTCAAGTTCCATCATAAACATCAGCTTCTCCATTAAACCATCCTCTAGACTAATATCTAGCTCTTTTATCAACTTTCAACTTTCTGCTTCTTTCAACAATGATGCCTGTAATGTTCTTTCTGTCTTTTATTGTAATCTCTTGTTCATTTAAAATCCAAAACTTCTCATTATTCTCTTCTTCTTATTGTTGTTGTTATCTCATCTTTTGCCTTATCTGTGCTGTTTGATCATAAACTCCTCAAGAGTAGGAAATGGAATATGATTTATCTTGCTTTCTTCAATATCATTTTTCAAACTAGAGATTTCAACTCATTAGTGAGCTTTACAATTAATTTTGTGTCAATTATTTTGTATGAAGTAGATTAGAAAGGTTATTAATTAGAATAGGATAGAACATATCAGGATATATCATGCTTAAGGTTAAATATTATTTCATGAAATTTCACTTGTCATACAAACATATCCAAGAATCTACTGTGTCACAATTTAAAATATATTCTTACTCTTTCTTGTCATCAAAAGTTCCAAAATCATTGCCTTATAATATTTAGTCCAGTTACTCATATATAGTAAGTAACATTTTAATGAAAGAATTAATTTTGTGAATATCCTCACTTACTTTAAAACACCCCTATGTGACATCAGCTCTACATACTTCTGCAGACAGACTTTGTTGTCAAACATTATAACATTGATAACCATTTCTTCAATTCAGGAATGATAGAGGAGTTAACATTGGTAATGCAGTTAGAGAACAGCAGAGGAAAAAATACTGTCAAAGTGAAAAGTACTTTTACTTTTTAGGGGCACTTTAATGCTTAGCTTTTGAGTTTTTTCTGCTTGAATAGTGTGGTCCATTTCTATTCATTCCTAATGCTTTTTGTTTCTTAATTCTAGTCTCATGAAAAGACTCTAAATAAATGTAGATTTCAATTAAAAGAGGCTAGACTGTTATTTATAATTAACCATCCTAATAGTATGAGATTGTTTACTAGCCAAATGAAATAGAAATGGTGGCTTTTACAATAAATTCAGGGTTGGAGCTTGTTGCAACACATTTGACTTTCTGCTATGCCAACACAGCTGGAGGCAGATGGTGGAAGTGGTTCTTAGCAGCCTGGCCATGAATAATGGTAGGCGAGGGGAGCTCAGCCCTGCAGGAGGGCTCTGGCTCTGCCACTTTTAGGAGAGACTTGGAAATACCTTTTTGTGTATAGAGTATTGTTACCTTTGCACAGGCTAGAGACCCCCTGCCAAAGAGCAGGAAAGAGTCAGAGAGCAATGCAGTTTGAAATTAAAGTGATTACTTCACACATAGACATGCACATGGGCTGTGGTGGGGTCTGCTTTCCCATTCTGGTTATGTTTGCAGGAAACCCTGGGTACTTTTCGTTTTACTTTACCCTTAGTGGGGATTATAAGTTTCGATCCATTCTATTAATTTCATCTCCGGCACTTGCATAATGATGTTACCAGGCCTGATGACCTTAGGACTTAATGTTAAAACTTACCAACTTAAGAGGTCTGCATGTTCACCTTCTGTGTTGTTGGCAACAGTGCACATACATTCCTGGAGGTATGACTGAGGTGATCACCCCTTTTCTGCCTTATACACCTTCGCCTCCCCATTCCCACTTATCACTGTATTCTCTCACTCCCCTTCAACATGTCCTGCTCATACACACATACGTGGCAGGATGCTGGCCTGTACTAACATTTTGGTCATCTACCAGTCTGGCATCACTGCCATACTATAGTCACATGTGACATCCTCCTTTCCTATGCCTCCTATAGACTGGCATGACAACGAAGAAGGACTGCACAGAGCTTTACGAGATTTTGAATGTGCTTAAATTTAGTTTGAGGGCTCTTGTTTATTTTCAGTAAATATTCTAAGTCAATAAACATTATTTTTCAGAAGACAGCATCCTATCCTCCAGGCGAAATTGAATAAGAATAATTTTTTTCAAACGTTAGTATGATTTTCTCTTAGTCTTGTTCCAAAGTGTTTGGTGGGGATGGATGTATATTGGTTGTTGAGATTTAGCATCAAATGTGTCCCTAAATATCAGCATGTGACCCAGAGCTATCTATTAACCTAGAACTGTGCTATCTAATGTAGTAGTCACATTTGACAATTTTAATCCTCATTTAAATGAACTGAAATAAAATAAATTCTATCTTTTGATTGAACTAGTCACATTTCAAGAGTTCCGTGTTCTCATATTACTACAGTCTATCCTAGTGGAGAGTGCAAAGATAGGACAATCCCATCACTGCAGAAAGTTCTATGACTAGCACTGTTCTAGAGCTTTCTATCCTCAACCCCATACTACAGGATTCCAGGAGAGTGACCCAGCATCCCCTCAAAGAGTCGTGGACTCGTCATAGCTAGTTGTCTGCTTGACATACTTTTATATCTCTAATCATTTTTAAGTTCTTATTGTTCCAAATCAGAAGTTTCCAAGGGTATTATGCCCTATCCCCTGAAGCAGCTCACAGAAACAACCTTGTGTGGCAGAATGTCCTTAAGGACATGGAGGAGAGTCTGAACAGGTTTCCTCCTTGCTAAATTTATTCTAGTGTATTTCCATTAGACCAGATCCTTTTCCCATCACATCTCTACATAGCTGTACATGTTCACCAAATCTGTCATAAACTACTCAGGTTTGTCCATTTCTTGGGTCTTATTTCCTTATGAAGGCTCACATGTCATGTAAAACTCATACTAAATAAATTTGTATGCTTATTTTCTTATCAAATTTCTTATAAATTTTTATGCTTGTCTTTTGTTACCAGAACTTCAGCAATAAACCTCAAATGGATGAGGAAAAGACCTTTTCCTTCCCTTCTGTCTTTTTTCCTGATAACCCAGAGGTGAGTGACAGTGTGGTCAGAAGAAGGCTGATGTTTACAATACCTTTTCCTAGACAGTTTCTCAAACAACTTCTGAACAATATATTCTTTAATGTTGATGGTTCTATTTTTCTTGCTAAAAATATCTCTGCCCAATTGCCAATATTTCTGCTTCTGAGCCCACCATATTTTGTGCCATTCTTCATTTTTTGTGATTGGTGCACAAAGCACATTTGTTGATTCCAACCATGTCCATAATCTAGCAAGGTTCTAAAATCTTACCTCAATAATGCTTAATTGGTCACGTGTATAGTTTCTTCCAAGACCAACCCATATGCTCTGTCAGGGCAGGAACTGTATTTATCTGGTTTAAGGATGTTTTCCTATCCTCAGGCATATGTGACTGGTTCATAATTTGTTGCCTTACACACATACACACACCCAGGCACACACTCACAAGTTGTCGAAGGTATGCATGGGATTAGTTAATCAGCATGTAATTATGACTTCTTCTCCTATAGATATCTTTAGAATTTTTTCATAGTAATTAGAATAGGACTCTAGTGTTTATTGTATAGATTGTGTTCTTTCTTCCCAGGCATATTTTGAAAGAAGATTTTCTATTTTCTATCTTCAAATGGTAGGATAGAGTAAGTACCATATTCTGGACAAAGAAAGGGACTAATGGCTTGAGTATTGGCTCAAAGTCCTATCAAGTGGGTACACAACTGGTGGTTTGATTCTTGCTGGAAGAGCTGATATTCTTGGTTTGAGTCCTGGCTCCACTGCTTACTAGATCGGTGAACAGTGGCAAGTTCCTTTTCTTCTCTGTGCCTTTGCTGTCTTATATACCAGTTGAGGAGGTAATTGTACTGACCTTACGTACACATGACAAGTGCTCAATTGAGTTTAGTTACTGTTGCTATTATTACTCTATTTCTCCAAGATTTTGAGCCTGTTGCCAAATGTAATATCTGCTTAATATTTTAATAAATAAATGAATGAGGATGTGGTGAACACTTTCTGTTTATAACCGAGATCTGTAAGAAGGTTTTTACTGCTGCTAGAAATAAGTGTAAGGATAAATTATATGCATCCATTCAGCTTTGAGGGCCCTTTACTGCTGTGGGAGCATGAGGTGAGGAGCCACATACACAGCAGCCTTTGCTTCCTAATATTGATGATTTTTCTGCAGTTCATGAGCCGATTGCCTATTGCTAGATTTTTGTTATTAAATTTACGAAATGTATTATTTTATACTTACTTAATAATAGAAATGAGATTTGGCCTGCAAGCAATAGATGGGAGTGAAGTAAAAGTTTATTTTATTAAAAATTAAGTAGAAGATTGGTACTAACAACATCATCATCAATAATAAATACTTGTTCAATATTATGTGCTTTTGTGTATTTACATAAATCATTTCATTTAATACTTCCAAACATCTACGAGGTAGGCATTAACATGAAATAAATATTTGAAAATTAAGTTCCCTGGTCAAGGTCACACATGAAAACCATTGTTTGGACCCAGATAATCTGATTCAAGAACTTAAGAGTGTAACAAGACACTGTCATAATTTGGAAAAAAAATTTCTCAGTTAGCTATTTTCTGATAAATCAGACCTCTGGAAAAAAAAATAAAACAAAATTCTAACTTGTAGCATTTGGTGATTTCTGTTTGAAATACTCCCACCATGGATGACTCCAAGATAGCAATGAAAAATTTACTGGCTCCCAGAATTCCTAAACCTTAAAAGTTTTCTCAGACCCATTTGCACAGCATAGGTAGAGATACCCAACCCATCTCTGTGGCTCAGGGGCTCACCCAAGATGTGCCCCAGTGGCATTGACATGAATCACAATAGGTGTAGCATTTCACCACAGTGCACATGAGAGAAAAGAGAAAGAATCCGAACTAAGAAAAGACTGTTATGATTGAGAGGGAGAAATTTGAATTTAGGGTTATTTGGCAGTTGCTGAAAAGATTTGAACTTGAACTAGGGACTCATGATACTAATAAACAAATAAAAAAAACTTCCTCATTAAGATAAGGATCTGATGAAAGAGATATTTGTTGTTTTCCTTAATTAAGAGAGAAAATAAAACAATAGTCATATTTTCTATTTCCATGAATTTATAGGAAATTTTGTCCTCAGAAAGGTGTCATAGCCTTTCTTAGAGTAAGGCTATGAAAAAAAAAAAAAAAAAAAGAATTCATTATTGCTCATTAGCCGCCTTAAGTTATTAGGGTAAGAACTGGTGTGCGTGTGTGTGGGTATACCTGTATGTGTATATATGTATATATGTAAACACATATTTATACATAGAGCCATGTATATGCATATACATGTACATATGTAGTTCATTCATATATGGGGTACTTAACAAAGCTCCTTTGGATATACTGAAGCATCTAACTTTACATTTACAAAATGTCTACTAGTCCACTCCTTCTCATGTTTACTTTCTGGAACTGTGCAGGTTGCAAAGTGAGTGGAAATTAGCTGTCTATGGGTGCTCATCAGACACTGAAGGATTCACTTGGTTTGTAGCAGCTGTCGTTTTCTGGCAGAGACCAAATCATTTGGAATGTTGCAAAATGAGAGGCTTCCTGTCAACTGGTGGCACTTACCACAAGGGAGCAGAGACCTTTTTATGCCTGCTCTTAATCTGCAGCTCTAGGAATTCATTCATTTTTCTTACTTAGCAATGTCTACTTTTCTCATTCACAACAAATAATCCAAGAACAGACTGACTGTGCTGTGCCTGCAGTATCTGGGGAGGTTCCAGTTTATACATGGGAGGGTGAGGTTCCTTGTTTAAGATTTTCCCCTGTCTTATCTTTAACACAAACTAAGTACATGGTAACAGAAATATATAGAAAGGAATAATAGTCCATGCTAGAAGGTCAAGATTTCAATATTTCAAAGCAATATCAAGGTATCTAGACAGGCTGTCAGTCTTTGAATGGTGAAAGACAGATGAAAGTCAGAGGAAAGGCACAGGTGTTTCAATTATTTTGGATTTCATATTTTAATTTGTGATACTCTTTGTGGACTAACAGGAAGAATTGATTTTAATAGCTTCATACTCAAGTTCTTGATGAAACATATACATGGAAAAGTGCTTTTTCACGGGACACAGAAGTCTTTGTAAGCTGTGGTGTGGTCTTAGATAAGATCTTCTTTTCACAATAACTGTGTCTCCACCTACATATAGAGCATCTTAGAAGCCCAGACCCTGCTTAGAAGAAAGAATAATATCAGAATAATATCAGTTGGGTCAGTTGCCTTTAGATTACTATATTTATTCATATATTTATATTTCAATTTTGTTCCAGATTAGCTGATAATTTAACACTGCTCATGGTTCAGTCAATAGAGTTAATAAGCTTCAAGAAAAATCACTTCCTCTGACTGTCTTTTACAGGATGCCGGTAAAGCTGGCTCCTGAATTCATTCTGCTTGCTTTACCCCACAAACTACAAGTTTACATTCCTGTTGGGTGGCCAGAAACATGCCTGTATTTAGTCAAACTACTGTTGTGTGTTTGTTAATTTTTTAATACGGTGACAAAAATGGAGGAAGGAACAAGAGATCCATCCTGTTCAGAGAATAATACTTCATGATCCAAATTTAAGCAATTATTTTCCAAGAGAAGGCCATATAAGTTCACTCAATTACTTTGTACTAAATACCTACATCATAATGTAGCCCCACACTAGATACTATGAACCATCCAAAGTCTAGGGAATATGACTGTCTTAGTCCATTTATGTTACTGTAACAAAATACCAGAGATTGGATAATTTATAAATAAATAAAAGTTATCTCTCGAAGTTCTGAGACTGAGAAATCCAGGATAAAGGCAGCATCAGTTTCCATTTCTAATGAGGATTCAGATTGTGCTTCCAAGAAGGTGCATGAAATGCTGACTCAAGAAGTCAGAGGGATGGGAAGGCCAAACTCATCCTTTCAAATCATTTTGTAAGGACTGATCAATGAGGGTGGATCCCTAGACCCTACTATCCTCCTCTGGCCCACCTCTTAATACCATCATATTGGGGATTAAATTTCAATATGACTTATGGAGAAGACACAAATATTCAAACCAACAGTAGTGACAAGCTCTTGTTGTCCCATTGTACGCCTTATTAGTACTAGAATAAAGGACTTAAAAAATATAAACCTCCCTTTACGAAACTGTATCATTTCTCTACTTTTATAATAACGCACTTTGAATCTCTGTTTTATAGCTAGGTATTATAATAAATATTTTGTTAGCTGTTAACTGATGATTCTTAGAAAAGAGTATTTGTGAATAATCACCATTTTGCACTATTTTTCATTTTGTTTAAAGAAATAAGAAACAAGTTATTTCACAAAATATATTTCACAAGATTCAATGGCCCCATGTGATGTGGTGTGTAAAAACACCCCTGGATCCAGTATATGTATAATATATAAATAAAAAAACACTGTGAACATCTTTATTTGAATTCAGGTGTGGATTTCACATAGGGTTTTTGTTTGTTTGTTTGTTTGGCAGCTTTTTTTGTGTGTGTGTGTTCCAGTATAGGACTGAATACATTTGTGAAAGACACATTTTTTCCGTTTTCTTGTATAAATAATACTTTAATAAATGATACTGACATTTATCACTAGTGTATTAAACACTTTTATAAATTAAAAAGGATCAGCAAGACCAATTTTAACATGGTCACTTAAAAAGCTCTTGAAATTTTCTTGTAACAATAATGGAAGATGGTAAAGAAAAATGGGTTCACTTGAGCAGATTTTTAGAAAAACTTGAAAGATCATGTGCTTCTGACATCCATCTTTCCACTTAAATAAGAAAAGAGTAGAAAAGAGGATCAAGATGGTCTCATTTGGTCACAATCACAAGCTTTTCTTTTGATAGTCTGATGTTTGAAAATAATTTGCCATGCTTATGTCTGATGAGCTGCAATGTGTGCGTTCCTCTATCTTCCCATATGTGTGGTCTAGTGAATGATATATTTGTTATAAGGTAGATTTATGTAAAATTCACTTATTTCAGTTCAATATATCCATGAATTTATTTTGGTATTGCATTTTGAATCAGTAATATGTATTGGGTTCAGTTTTAAATTTATTTAATTAAGAAAAAATTCATAAATTTACTAAAACTTTATTTTGGTGGGTAAAAGACATCCAGATTACTTGTGGACAAAGTTTTGTGCTTTTAGTTTTCTAGAATACTTTCAAAAAATAGATAGGATTTTATTAATAGGGCTTTAAATTCCAACTTTTATAGCATGGAGTGACAATGTGTATATATTTTGTCATAGTTTTTAAGAATGTGTTCCTGTTCAAAAATCACTCAACAGAAACTTTTTTCTATTGAAAATCTTGTTTTTTTTATGTTTATATTGTGCCTTCCACATTTGCAAAATGTTTTCACATCAATATCTTGAACAATGCTTGTATTTGAATAAAAGTATGAATAAATTTGCTGTCTCATTTTATTATCACAACTGCCCTTTGAAATTCAGTTTTATTGCTGCATAGTTCAAAAGAGGAAACTGAAGTTCAGAAGCCATGGAGCTGCTTCTGGCAGAACTAAGGATGAAACCTCGAATGAACTTATGCCCAATTCAGTCCTATTTGCTCTACATTTTTAGTGAATAAAATGCAACACCATCTCCCCTCTTGTTTTCTATTCTAAATGATATTCATTATAAATTTCAGTGTCAAACATGTTTTAAATTTGTAGAAGCACACATTTTACTAAAGTTTAAGTAAAACAAATTTTTCTTAAGTCAGCAAAAACATATTAAGTATCTGTTCTGTACCAGGTATTGAATAAAACAAACACAAATTCTACCCTCTTGAAGAACACAGAGGGAAGCACATAAAATCAATGATAGAATGTGTTGGAAGGTGCTCAATATTGTGGAGAACTAAGCAGCAGGCATAGGAAAAATGTGCACAGGTGTAGGTTGCAATATCAAAGAGGATCATCAAAGAAGGTGTGTTTGTCCACTTTCTGTTGCTATAACAGAATAACCGAGATTAGGTAATTTATAAGGCAAGTTCATTTAGCTCACATTTCTGGAAGGTAGAGGTCTAAGAGCATGGTACTGGTGTCTGGTGAGGGCCTTATATATGGTTACAATTGGAAGGGCAAGTGTAGAAAAGGCAAAGCACAGATGGTAGGGGCTCACTGTATACCAAATTCTCCCTGGAGAACAATTCCATTCTCCAGAGAAAGTCATTAATCCCTCTCACTCACCTAATCAGCCCTTAATGTCTGCAGCCAAATTTCAACTTTCCTTTCAGAGGAGAGAAACCATATTCGAATCATAGAAGAAGGTCTGACTTATATCATGATGTTTAGATAAAGAATTGAGAAAGGTGAAAGAATAAGCCAGGATGGGGCATGTGACTTGGGTTCCAGACAGAGAGAAGATGACCTGTGAAGCTGAATCAGGGCAACCTGACAGAAGACAGGAGATCAGGATAGCTGAAACGGATGTCGAAATGGAGGTGATCAGGTCAGAGGATCAGGGGAGTGGGAGAGACAGATGACAAAGATCATCTGGGCTTTGTAGACTGTTGTAAGGGGTGTGGCTTTTGCTTTTAGTGAGACAGTAAGTTGTTTGAGGGTGTTGCACAAAGGGCGACAATTTAACTCATGTTTCAGTGAGAGTGGTCTGCCACTGTGTTGAGAGGTGACTGCGGAATATGATGGAAACAAAAAGACCAATACACAAGTTATTGGAATAATCAAGGTGACAATAGGTGACAGCATAGACAAGTGTGGTAGCAGTGTAGATGGTGTGAAGTTGATATATTTTGCATTTGTAAAGTATGGGATTTGCTAATGGGATTAGATGTGGAGCATAGGAGAAAACAGAAAATCAAAGGTAATTCCGAGGAGTCTGGCCTTAGCAACTATCAATATTCGGTTGCCATTGCAATGGTCTGATTGTGGCTTGAGATCCAAGGGTCCATTGAAATTGGAGGTTTGGTCCCCAGGGTGGTGGTATTAGGAAGTACTATGAAACTGTTAAGAGATATGTCCTAGTGTGAGGTCAGTGTGTTATACATTTGGAAGGTAGTTCTCACACAACTTCTTCATAACTCTCATTAGAGGATCTTTATAAAAGAAGTCCACCTAGTCCCTGTCCTTCTTTCTGCTGTTGGTTGGAGATGTAATCACTTGCTTGCTCTGGCATGCTTTCTTGCCCTCTGCACCAGGAGGTGATCAGACAAGGGGCAGCCTTCTCAATAGAAACTTTGCTATTTAGACTGAATCTCCAAAACTGTAAGCTAAATAAACTTCTTCTTCCTTATATGTAGACTTTGTCAGATATTTCATTATAGCAATGCAAAACTGACTAACACCATCATCAACTAATACAGAAAAGATTGTGGGAATACCTGGTGTGGGAATGGAGGAAGTTTGTTTTTACCATGTTTAGTTTGAGATGCCAATGAGAGGAAATATGTAAGCAATTTTGATATAACTACCTGGAGTTTAGGGGAGTCTGGATTGCTTATATTAATTTATCAGTTATAAAGATGTATAAATGATGTGTAATGCCTTGACATAGGATCAGATCAGCTATAAGGAGAATTTAGGTCAATAAGAAATAAAAAACAACAAAGAACAGGTTGAAGTAGGGTTTACCTTGAAGAAGGGAGAAACATAGCATATTTGAATGCTGATAGGAATGATTCAGTAGAGAGAGAGTAATTGTTAACATTTGAGAGAAAGGAAGAATTTCTGGAACACTGTTCTTGGATAGGTAAGAGAAATAGGATCTAATCTAAGGTGACAGGGGTTGTTTGGAGGCACAGAGAGTTTATCTAAAGCAACAAGAAAGAAGGCAGAAGTGAACACACTGGTGGATGGTAGATGTAATGATGAATCTTTTATTAGTTAGTGAATGAGGAAGGAAAGAGTGATGCTGAGCATGAGAAGGGTGGAAGGGTTAATTGCTTGAAGATTCAAGAGGAGAAAGTATAAAATCCATTTTTTTTTTTTTGTGGTGAATGATCTTGGGAAAGAGAGTATGATTACTGGCCAGCAATAAGGGCCTATTTACTTTCTTTGGACATGAAGTGAAAATGATGTTCGTCAGCAGGAATCTTGTGATGATGATGATGATGATGATCTGTGTGAATGTAGGCATGAAAAAGTAGAAAAGTGTGCTTAAGCCAGGGCTGGTACTTTATGAGGGAAAGGAAGAGAATGGAGTAAAATACAGGCAAAGGGATAAAAGATTAACTACAGAGTTCAAGTGCAATAAAGAGTGAAGTAAGACTGGGACTGAAGAGAAGAGTTGGGCAAAGGTAGTACAATGAATAAGTTGGAAGAGCCAGTGGGCCTAAAAGACTTTGGAAACAGTGACCTACAGAGAATGAACTGAGATTGTAGAAAGCAGGGTTCAGTAGTAAAAAACAAAACAAAACAAAACAAAAAAACAAAAAACTTTTAATTGAAATTACAGAAAGTTTGAAATTATTGAAAAAGGAAAAGAATTAGTAAATGACCCAGCTATCAAGAGGTAAGATGAGAACAGTACTGATGAGAGGAATGGACTTCATCACTAAGAACTTTGAAGAAAGTGAGAAAGTTGCAAGACAACCCGAACAGTTTAGTAACACAAGCTTCAAAGCTGGATATTTGGAGGTAGAAAGAATGGCTAGAATGCATCTAAAAGGAGCAAAGACATCTGCTCAACCCCAAGCCCACCCTAGTAAGAGACTGGCACCTTCTTTAAGGAGCAATGAGTGAAAGGAAACTCAGGAGATGTGGAAGCAATGGGAGGGGGATTTGCTGGCTATGAGATTCCAACAAGAGAAGATGCAGTGGATCTAGCAGTCTCAGTTTCCAGGAGATACAGATATGAAGAGTATCAACTTTTGTGAGCTTAGCAAGCATGATGGTGAGGCCGTGAGCACTGAATGGGTAGTGGATGGGCTGCTGGGCCCCTCTTCACTTTTTCCATTGGAAGATAGGATGGGAAAGGACAAGCTCACTCCTGGTGCATACAGCTCCCTCTTGGGAGAATGGAACCGGACACATACATAGTTATGTTAAAGTTCAGATGTGTACTTTTTTAGATTGCTACCCTCTCTCTTGGTTTTTCTAATTTCCCTTTTTTTTTTTAGAATTTATAGTGTGAGATGAATAGAAACCCAATCAGAAAATCATCTAATTGATATTTATTTCTTCTTTTAATGCCAGAAACTTTCAGACAAAAATAAGTTACACAATATGGTATTTGCTCACAGGAAAATGATGATTCATTTATGAAAATAAGATATTAGGTACAACATCTTCATACTTTATTTATACACAAGTGATATAAAACTTGTATGCAATTCAACAAACTTCCATTACATGTCTACTTTTTGTCATACAGTATATAAAGTATTGTGGGAGAATAATAGTATGTAGTCTCTGTCCTTTAGGTTGGTGTAACCTCAGGAATTAATAACCACATCATAATAATAAAAAATATGAGACAGATGCAGTAGAATTCCACATGAGAGAGATAAGTTCCAATTGAGAGAATTTAAGACAGTCAGAAATATGGGACTTGATATTGGCTTCCAAGAATGGGCAGGACTTTGGCAAATAGAAAGAATGAATGGAAAATAGTAAATTGTAGAATGTACAAAATCATATGTACACTTAGAACATTCAAAGCAACTAGAGAAAACTTGAAAAAATATAGAGTGTAGGATAACATAAAGATAAAGGGAAGATCAGTAATGTAGAAGAAGGAGATCAAGAGACTGAATGGAAGGATGGGTAAGGGGAGGCAATACAGAATGAATTCTTAAAAAAATCATGTTATACGCATATAAAAACATTACACAGGGTATTTCATCTTTATGTGTAAGAAAAACCAATCAAATATAAATAAAGAGAAGATCAAAAGTAAGTCTAGTAGTGTAGAGGAAGGAGAACAAGGGAGTGTAGAAAGTATGGGCAGGAAAAATGAGGATCATGAACTGAAATCAATTTCCATGTATATAGGAGTTTGTTGGGATGAACCCAACCACTCTCTATAACTATAAAGCTCTAATAAAATAAAATATATAAGAAAAAATATATATGACTATGTAGCTTAGGAATGTTAACAGGTAGAAATCAAACTGAGAATTATGAATTGTAGCTTTTAAGTTGAATGCAAGTTTTAATGATCAATTCTGGAATAGTTCTTTTGGATAAAAGCAAACCTCCAGATAACAACAGTAAACATTACTTTATTAGCTATAAGCCTTGCAAAAATGTGAGCACTTTAAATGCAATATCTCATTTAAATCTTAAATATCAAGAAAAGTCTTAGAGTGGTCAATGAAGTTGTCCAGGTTTGCATGGCTTGTTAGCTGTGTGATAGGAAGAACCTGACCACATCTGATGAATTCAGGGAGCACTTTACCCAGAATAAATCTTCATTAAATGATTTAATTGGCTTTACATATTTTTAATGTGAATTAGTGAATTAAAAAGGGAGGATGGATATTCAGAGAGCCTGGTTGATTCTTTTCTCTGCCTCTAGCTAACTATATGATTTTTGAGTCAGTGATTTTATCTATAACTTTCAGTTTTTTCATGTATCAATGAGAATAATAATGTTTCAATTTTATAGGACTGATGTGATGATACACAAAAATGTACAGTTTTTGTTAGTCTTATCTGGATTAACCCTATGATTGCAAATCTATAATTAGTTCCTTGATATAATAAAAGCATAAGACTTAATTTGGAATCAGTATCCATGTTTGGAATACTAATATCTCATAGTTAATTGGCAGCATTAATTTCTTTTGAAAATATTAATGGCCTTCAAGTCAAACAGACCACTTATGGAGTGATACTTATATATAATAAATTTATATGCAAAATAAGAAAGCTGATTTGATTTGTGTGATTTTCAAAAACATTTTCAGGTATTGTAGTGTTGATAATATTTTCTTGTTACATTTCTGTCTTTAGATCATGAATTTATTATTCACTTTCATAACAAGGAGTCAGAACCATTGACCATGACTCTCTCTAACTGCACATATACAAATGTGCTGTATGAATAACAGTACCACCAGTACCAGAAACTTACTCTATCAGGCTGTTTCATTTTGTTTTTAGAGAATCTTAGGGGAATTTTACAAAATAAAATTTTACTTTATAACATGAGGGGAAAGCCAGATATGAAAAACAAAGAAAAATAAGCTTTAAAATGGAAAATACAGTAGGGTTTAAATGTTAGTATTAATACTATGAAAGATCTTATTTATTCTGCTAATAGTCACTACTCCTTTGATGTAATTAAACATGCAACTTCATGCAAAAATATTTCATGGCTTACAGCCAGAATATTTTGAATTCCAAAGAAAACACTTAAATATAAATATATTTTTAGTTATATAAAGGTAAGTTCAATTATTGTTGTATTATGTGATAGTTTAGAGAAAGAAAGAGAAAAACAGACCCTTTCTATGTCATTAGGTAGATCAAAATTTTGCTTAAAAGTGCAATTCTCATAAATAAAGATTTCTAACTCTTTTAAATGCAGTGAATCAGAATCTAATACATTGCTTATCTAGAACATTCAGTCCTTACATAATACTGGCTGAGTAATGTACCCATGGTCCTGATTCTACCAGTTCTAACATCTTTTTGTAATTCATAAAAACAATATGAACAAACTAGTTATTTCCCAAAGTGTGATCATGAGAGTATACACCAGAGGTATTTTCAGAAAAGGGGATTTGGTATTAAACAATGTTAATTATTGAGAGCTTTCAATATGTAAAATTGTGCATTTTGATTTTTTTAGCATACTCAGTAGTTTATAGTTTGCTAAAATTATTTCACAATGGGGTCTAATTTTTTAAGAACACATTGAAAAATGCATAGTTTAGGAAAGCTGAACCTAGAGATCAAGTTCAATTCACTTTCAAAATAGTAGCATTACTTGCCTTTACTTTTTCCTGTACTTTCCACAGCTTTTGTTAACCACAGCATGGCCAGGCCTGTCCTTCCTTCCTCCTTGATTTGCTCAGCCTGTTTCTGGCACTGTCACTTTATCTACCCTTAGTGACACTTGCCAGCACACAGTGCTGCTGATTCAAAACTCCAGAAACCAAATGATGACCCAGTCCTTTAGGTAAGCAGAATCTACCAGTGCAAATAGTTTCACTGGGTGCTGTGTTTGTTCCATGAAATAGTATCCAGTAGGTGAGTGGGAAAGAAAAGCAAGTCTGTAGCTGGTGACTGACTAAACCAAGAGTCTAGTTGAGAGAAGAAAATTAGGCCTATGTTTGCTGCTGAGAGAAAATGAGAGAGAGAGAGAGAGAGAGAGAGAGAGAGAGAGAGAGAGAGAGAGAGAGAGAGAGAGAGAGAGAGAGACCACTATATTTCTCACAAGGAAAAAGATGAAATTTCAGTTTTTGGTTTTGGATGCTGACTTGCTGAAAACACATAGGGATGAAAATATGGTGTACATGTTTTATATTTTTTTAAATAAATTGCATATAGTTGTTGGATTTTGGTAAAAAAAAAAAAATTCTATTGTGCCCACATAGTGATTCATAAGGCTAAGGCAAGAGGACAGCAAGTTCAAGGTCAGCCTCAGCAACTCAGTGAGACTCTCAGCAACTTAAAAAGACCCTCTCTCAAAATAACAAATAAAAAGGACTGAAGATGTACTCAATGGTTTAATCTCCAGTATCAAAAAAATTATTTTTCTTTTGAAACCTTGAGATTACTAGAAATATTTCATGTACTCAGGTAGATTGACTACTTAATCCTTTGGAAAAGCTTCACAGTTGCTTCATCTATTGTGAAATGCTACAGTTTTCTAAGAGACTAAGTATAAGAGATTTCTTTAGAATGATCAAAAAGAGTCAGATTTAATGATGATTATTTCCATAGACAAATCATTCAGTGTCCAGTCCATAGACAAATCATTCAGTCTCCAGTTCCTTGACCTAATTTTCTTTATTTGTGAATGAGGATTCTGAAGAGGAGAGAGGAAAAACACACACACACACACACACACACACAGGAAAAGGTATACACACACATATACACACACACACACACACACACAGAGAAAGATTCTCAGGATATTCACAGACAGACTCTACTGTGGCAGTCAAAGATGAAAAATCCTTTGAAGAGCTTACAAAGAAATAGGTAGACTCAAATGTGACACAAAAATAGAACAACACACTTTGGAAATTCAGAGAAAAGAATATTTGTTTACCTGGGAAATGCTGGGGAAGACTTCCTGGTTGCAAAAGAAGCTACAACCTGTGATTAATAGCTATGGCATTAATGGCAAGAAATTGGAATGATTACAGGGGGAAAAGTGCAGATTAAACCAGATGACTGGGTCCCTTAAGTCTGTTATAGACCATAGAAATTTCTCACAGTTCTGGGATAAGAAATCCAAGATTAAGTTTCCCAGCAGATTCAGAGTCTGGTGAGGGACTTCTGGTTCATAAACCATTGTCTTCTCACCATGCCCTCCCTTGGTGGAAGGGGTGAGGGACTTCTGTTGGTTTCCTTTGTAAGGGCACTAATCCCAGTCACTGGGGCTCTGCCCTTCTGATCTAATCACTTCTCGAAGTCTCATCTCCTATTATGGTTTTGAGGGTTAGGACTTCAACACAGGAATTTTTTTTTTTTTTAATTGTAAACAAATGGGATACATGTTGTTTCTCTATTTGTACATGGCGTAAAGGCATACCATTTGTGTAATCATAAATTTACATAGGGTAATGTTGTTTGATACATTCTGTTATTTTTTTCCCTTCCCCCCCACACCTCCCACCCCTCTTTTCCCTCTATACGGTCCTTCCTTCCTCCATTCTTGCCCCCCTCCCTAACCCTAACTCTAACCCTAACACTAAACCTTCCCACTCCCCATTATGTGTCATCATCCACTTATTAGCGATATCATTCGTCCTTGGTTTTTTGAGATTGGCTTATCTCACTTAGCATGATATTCTCCAGTTTCATCCATTTGCCTGCAAATGCCATAATTTTATCATTCTTTATGGCTGAGTAACATTCCATTGTATATATATACCACATTTTCTTTATCCATTCATCAATTGAAGGACATCTAGGTTGGTTCCACAATCTGGCTATGGTGAATTGAGCAGCTATGAACATTGATGTGGCTGTATCTCTGTAATATGCTGATTTTAAGTCCTTTGGGTATAGGCCAAGGAGTGGGATAGCTGGGTCAAATGGTGGTTCCATTCCAAGTTTTCTAAGGAATCTCCACACTGCTTTCCAGAGTGGCTGCACTAATTTGCAGCCCCACCAGCAATGTATGAGTGTACCTTTCTCCCCACATCCTCGCCAACACCTGTTGTTGCTTGTATTCTTGATAATCGCCATTCTAATTGGGGTGAGATGGAATCTTAGGGTGGTTTTGATTTGCATTTCTCTTATTACTAGAGATGTTGAACATTTTTCCATATGTTTGTTGATTGCTTGTAGATCTTCTTCTGTGAAGTGTCTATTCATTTCCTTAGCCCATTTGTCGATTGGATTATTTGCATTCTTGGTGTAGAGTTTTTTGAGTTCTTTACAGATTCTGGAGATTAGTGCTCTATCTGAAGTATGATTGGCAAAGATTTTCTCCCACTCTGTAGGCTCTTTCTTTGCATTGCTGATAGTTTCCTTTGCTGAGAGAAAGCTTTTTAGTTTGAATCTAGGAATTTTTGAGAGACACAAATATTCAGACCATAGCCCAAGGCACTAGCAGTGGTATCTTTAGCTCTTTACCCAAGTTGAGATCAAAGGAGTTTATGATTTGACCTGGGAGAGTTCTCCAGCTTTTGCTAGCTACCCTCCATTTCAGATATTTACTCTCCTCTATCCAAGTTGCTACTATCCCATTTGAGGATAAGTTTTTGTTTCTGATTAATCCTTTCAGACGGACAATATTCCCTTTAAGCTTTTGGTGACTTCTCAAAATGTTGCCTACTGTATTTTGTTACCTGTTCCTCTACCCTGTCCTGCTTCTGCTCCTAAGCATCTGGGACACTGTGTTTCCCAGCTCCAGCTTTCCTGGAAGGTGCAGTTAGACAGATGAACATGAACCTAAGGAATAAAAGAGATGCCAGGAAATGATGGCTGTGTTCAAAGAGAACTGTTGAGTGAGAGAAGCCTGGAAGACAGATGGGAGCCCTCGCATGAAATTCTTACATGCTCATTTAGTTAAAAAAAAAAAAAAAAAAAAAAAGAGTCAGACTAGTTTTTTTTTTTGGTAAGATGTGAGAGAATATTTAATATATTTAATCAAGAAAATAACATGGTCTATATTTTTCATTGTGAAGGTTAATTTGGTAGCTATGAATAAAATGGATTGGTGCAGTCCATGAAATAGTAGTGAATAGAACTTGATCTGAAGTCATAAAATTGGGGAGGCAAAAGTGAAGGATATACATTATGAGTGATTAGAAATGGTGCAAAGGAGAGGCAGCAAAGATTCAATCTCCAAGAAATGCAGAATAACAAGGATCTTTGAAACTCAGTCTGTGAGAATCATAAAGATAAACAGGAAAGTTCAAGAAAAGGGAGCGGTTTCTTGCCCAGAGCAGTAGTATGGAGTGATTAAAAAGTAGACTGAATTTGGAACAAGAAGTTGAATCCCATCTTGGACAAAATGTGACTTCTATCAGTCTTATTTTTCTCAGATAATACCTCTCTTGTACACTGGTTGAATGAATCATTTTAAGTAGTTTTGAAGTAACTACACATGGTTGGTGCTTCACAAAATTTTTCTGGAGATGAATTTCTGGGATAGAAAGGGTCTTAACATTGGTCCCACTGGTTCAGTGACTTCCTATGTTGAAACATATTCCCAGCTTTTGAACCAAATGACCTTTCTGCTCATACTTAGACCCCTTTAGATGCAGACAACTACTTACCTTGTTATTTGACTCATTTTGTCTATGATAGTCCTGAGTGCAAAGAACTCTTCGGTACCTTGTGCAAAGTATTTTCTGAAGGCATCAATTCTCAAACTTTGCTGTGCATGGAAACTAAGGCAGCTTGTGTTCCTAGTGAGACTTGCCCAGGACCAATCTCTGGAGCAGCACAGGAATTTGTGCTCTAAAGAGTTTTTGGAGTGATTCAGATGAGGAAGTTCTTGGACAAACTACCCTAAAACTCCATTCCATGTCCTATCTTGACCTCCAAGTGCTATATAGAATAAATCTATCATGATTCAAGGAAATTGCTATTGAGTCTCCAGTGATTTTCTTTTCTAACTATAATATGAAATTATATGGGTACAGTGCTTTGGGAAAACAATGTCACACACAAAATAATGTGAAACATTATCTTAAGATGAAAGAATTTATTTTCTTAAGAAAAATGTGAATCCTTAAGTAGCATGTTTTACCATAACAGCTAATGTTTATTAAAGATTTCCATATGCCACCTATATTATATGCCTTATTCTAATATTCATATTTCAATATTTTCCCTTCATAAATATAGTTTAGATTTCAAAAAGTTAAGTATCTTTCCCAGGGTCAAAAAGTGGAAGCCAAATTTCAAATACCACATTTTATTGCCTTACTTAAAAAACTAAAGATATATATATTTTTTCTTTTGTAGCCAAGATGGTCTTTAAGGATCTTTACGAATGTGGTACCACAGGAGAGATGTACATTTGCACTAACAAGTAAGACCTCCTATTTCATCTGGTAGTATGTTTTTGTTAGTTATTCTTTTATTCATTTGTATTATCATCATGTTGTCAGTGGTGCATTAAAACAATAATAATTTGACTCTAAAGATGGATTCATTTGTGTTTTCTGTGGGAAGTGTTTTCCTGTGGCCTTAGCTCCCTGGAGAAGCCTTGTGCGGTGAGCCTGTAGTAATGAAAGTTGGCAAGCTATGAAAATGGAATGAGAAGAAAAGGAAAAAATAAACAACTAAGACTAGGTTTTGTCTGTTTCATAGTTTTGCTTGTATGTATCTGGGACTGGTATCTCTACCTATGAGGTCTACACTAGATAATTCTGAATTGACCAAGAGTTGTTTTACATATTGTACTTTAATGCATAAATAATTCTCTTTTCAATGACATGCTTCTTTTTAGTTGTCTGACTTTTAAGACTTATACAATATATACTGAAATATTCCTGTTAGGTTGATTATGATCATAGAGGGGAAAGGGACCAATAGCTCTTGTTTTTCTTAACCAGCATTTCTCAGTCATAGGTACATTCTAAAATCTTTTGAAGAAGCTGAATAATTATTGATTTTTAGGTTTTCCTGGAGACCAATTATAATCAGAAATTTGGAATGGAACAAAGATATAATGTTTTCAAACTCCCAGGTGATTCTAGGAAACAGCAGTGTTGAGAAACACAATTCACTCTGTGTTTGGAATCAAGTCTGTTTGTGGGCTGCTCCATTCTTACATATGAAAAACAACAACCATAACAACAAAACTACTCTGAACACCTTTATCATTAGTAGAAGTGCTGAATGTTGAAGGATAAACTGAAAGCTTTATTTGGCTAAACATAGCAAATTCATTAAATTTATGAGGAGAGATTTTTAGGTAGAAATATGAACAATTCTCAAAGATAAGAGAAATAGTGCTCAGATAACTTTTGAGAATCTGAGGATAAAATTATAATTCAAACTTCACCTGGGCAAAGCCTAGTTTTTAAATATCTTCAGAATTATATATTTGAGTTTATTTTAATGCAAATTCTTAAAAGGTTAAAATTTTATTTATTTTTACAATTTTGATTAAAGTTTTGCTTTCAGACAGAATGATTTCTCATTATCAAGTGTGCAGATTTTCTCAGGGAACCATATTGTGGACATTTTTACTGACATGACTTACTATCGTGGTTATTGCTCTGTGTCACTTTCATGATCAAAGAGAACTGGACAATTGGGAAAAAAAAAAGAAAATCTTTATTATGTATTTGATTAGTTCCTTTAGTTCACATTTTATTTTGCTACTGGAAGTTCAGCCATACCTTATTATTCATTTAACTTTTCTTGAAACAAAGATGTTTTTGATTTGTCAGTTACCCAATTCTTCTACAAATGGCAGACCACTTATGGAAGTTGCTTTAGAGTGTTGGTCGAATGTTGGAATCTTTTTTGTATTTCACCAAGGTTTGTTTGAACTGAATGTAAGTACTAGCTCTTAGAAACTGTGTGTGTTGTGAACAGATCCAAAGTGTCCCAACATGCCAGTGGTATATCATAATGGTTGCTGTAAAGACACACAGCCTGAAATTACCTTGATTATGGGGGGTCCTACAGAGTACCTGTGATTGACTCCCACAAGGCTAAGGACCAGCTCAACTGCTGAGGGCATTTATTGTGATGCACTCTTTCAGTGTTCTCAACAGGACACCAGGAGACTGAAAATGGAGTTGTTTAGACATTCTCTTGCCAACAGTGATTTCTAGTTTTGGTGTTATTATGAAAACTCTTTGCTGTTCCCACTGTCTTTTCTTCACATAAATCCTTGATTTTGTGATGTACTTTCACCTCATTCATTTGTTGGTTTGATGCCATTTAATTTCCTAATTGTTCTCTTCTTACTTCCCTCTCTTCTTTCTTTCATTTTCTTACTTTCTTTCCCTTCCTCCCTCCAACTGTTGGCCACAATCAGAACATGACTTACTCAAGGAGTATCTACAGAATGTTTGTAGTCCACACTACTGACACTCTCCAGTTGTTAGGGGTTGTTTTGAAGGGCATAAACTGAGCTATCAGTTCAGAATGTTTGAGCTCCTTTCTTTTCTCTGGTGCTTTTATCTAGCTTCTGACTTTTAGATCCTTTTGCATCATTTTGCAAGGTTTTTATAAAGTCATCCCTTTGTGAAAATGTACTGCTTTGTTGAATGTCGTGGAATTTTTATTGATTTGCACAGTTCCTTCATCTTGGGACAAATCCTCAGTTACCTCGGATGATGTTTTTTTGTGTGTTAGCATTCCTTTCATTGTTTGCTATTTGTGTTCTCTTTGACGTTTTGATTTTCCCAGATTTCAAGCAAAGGTTTTATCTTAAGTTTTCAGTGTAGTTTCCAACATTTTATGTTTGAATACCTTTCACGAAGGTTAACTTTTATTTTTTGAATAATATGATTAATAATCACATTGCTCTTACCTTAATTGGTACTATTGGATAGAGTTTACAAAGTTTTTGACCAGAAGTTGTGCTTCTCTTTATATGACTGATGATCTGCACTTGCCCTTTCTCTGATACCAGAAGTTGCACCTTGTCTCCTGATCTGTTATTGAAGTTAAATGCTTTTTTTTTTTTCTACTTATTTCACAAGTTTGTTTTGTATCTTGTATCATACAAGGTATGATAACCCTTGTTTACAGCAGATTATTGTACAAAAGTAAAGCCTACTGTTATTTAATAACAAAAAAAGAGAAAAACTTTAAAAAAGAAAAAAAGCACAAAGGTGTAAATCTTAATCAAACTTCAGCCTTTATAAATATTAGTGTGGTGAAATTATAGCATTTGATGAAACAAGGATGAGAATGGGAAGAAAGAAAAAAATATAAAGGAAAAGGTAAATAGTCCAGTTTGAGACAGTATCTAGCAAAGAAAAGCAGTTTGAATGTAACTCACCTGTGTAGTTTGTTATGGCAAAATTCATAAAGAAAAAAGTGAAGAAATTTGATGTGTTAGTTTGATGAAATGGCTTACGTAGACAGAGATTACAGAGAGCTGAAGATAGATGGAGCAGACACAAATAGAGGAATGAGCAAAAACATGTTGAAACATCTGAACACACACATCTAGAAAAAAAAAAAAGCTTTAGTGTAAGATAAAAGCAGCCTCCTTAACTATGATTGCACATTTTAAAGGTATATCTCTGACACACATATAGATCTTATTTAAAATTAAATGACTTCTTCTCATTTCTCCTTAGACATTGCCCTTTTCTATTAAACTGTAATTGGGAAAGTTGATGTACAAGGGGAAATTCGTACAGGTACATTGTCTCCTGCTAGCTTCTGAAGATAGCATGTAGATGTAGTAGAATAAAACAAACTTTAAAAGGTTTGTGTTCAAAGCTAACTAACTTTTCTACCCTAACAAGGAACATTGACATGGGACAGCATTTCTCAAAATTTTATGTGCATGTTAATTCCCTGAGCATCTTGTTGATTCAGGTGCATTAGGTCTGTCTCCAAGAATCTCCATGGGTTCTTGATGCTGCTGCCATGGGCCACACCACTATTAGCAAGTGACTGGGGTATTTAATTTATTTGTATTCTATCACATAGTTGACAAGAAATAGAATTCAGAACCAAAATTCTTCATATTACAACCTACAAAATAGACATTAGTTAACTATAAAGTTTCACCTTCTTTTCAGAAGCATGGATTTTTACTGAGAAGCAAAACCAACATGAACAAATGCACTCCCTCATCCTTCGTGTCTATTGCTGGGTCTTGATTCATGACATTCTTCAGCTGGAAACAACCAGTTTCACTGGAAACTGGGTGACTGGCCTTTCCTCTGTGATGACCCTCCCCACTGTGCTCCAACTCCCCTGAACCAAGCCTCTCAGGTGATAAGCTAGGTTTAGGGTAGCCTCTTTCCCTGTTGCTCATGAAACAGTGGTTTCCTATACTTCTGTTTTTCAAACATATCATTTTTACTACCTTTATGACTAGTTTTACCAACTTTTCTGAATTATCAACATATATATATATGTACGCATACATATATATATACACGTTTTTATCAATATTTCCAAATAAGAAGTCTTATCTATGTTGATTCTTGAATTTTTTATTAATTTATCAGAACACTGTGCTTTCTTTAAAAATGACCTGCGCTCTGGTAGTTAACTGTCTTAGCTTAATAATAGACAATGCTCTGGCTACAAGAGGCAAATCTACGAATCTTTAGGTATTAATTACCTTACTTTTCTTATTGAAATCTTATTTTCGAGATTCACGTGTAAATTCATCATTTGCAAATTCACATTTTGTATTTGTCTTATAGTGATGCTTATTATGTTTATAACATTAATTTGGAGGGTTTATTTACATTGTATTTCATCAATGCATTTTATGCTTTATTGAATCAGTTTTGAACTATTAATTTAAGTGTTGGGAACCAAGAATTTAAAGAAACCTGATAATAACAAGAAAAATGAAAAGTTACAAATACAACAGGCAAAACATGGGATACACACTTTCTGAGTTATAATAGCTAGCACTATCTTTGTAAGTGTGTGCACATCCTTTAATAATTGGTGATTATTAAATATATTTGACAAACTTGAGAAACATTGCATTAGTATATTTCAAATTGGTCAAGTATGTTAGCAAATTCCTTAATTTTTCTTCTCCTGCAACTTGGAAACCTTTGGCAAGATGACTGTTAGAGTGTAATCACCTTGAAAGTTCTGTGCACCTCACCTCGAGAAATTTTGCAGTGAACCACATTTAGAAATTGACTATGATGAAGGTTAAGGAAAGCTTTATTGTAGAGTTTCAGATGCTTGCCGACAATGCTTCAGTAGTGTGATTGTGTGTGTGTGTGTGCATGTGTGTGCATGTGTATGTATAGACATGGGCATGTTTTAAATTACATTTAGTACAACTCCATCAGATAAGTACTGATATTGTGGATGATGTTAGAACCAAAACAAAGCAGTTTCCATGAGGATACAACCATTTCTGTCAAATCACATTTTCAGAATTTTATGGTTTCAGATTGCAAATTCTCCTTCGCCCTAGCCTGATTTATAAATCTCTGATCATGAGAGTTGTTTAAATGAATTTCTATATTAATGGGTTATACAATACATGATATATTTGTGAATCAGAGTAATTGCTTCCAGATGATTTATGGTTTTCTTTTTCACATCATAATTGCTCATGATTTTACTGGTTCTGTCTTTGACCCTGTGCTCTTCTGATTATTCCTGAACTGCCCTGACAGCCTCACACTCTTAGAGATACATCTACTGACCATAACAAGTAGATCCCAAATGTCCACTTGCAGGCTTAACTTCTTTCAGGAAAGTCTAACAGTGTCTTTCCTCAGACATCCACAAATACCTGAACAAATCTGTTTGAAAATGACTAGGTACTTTCACTCCCTTCTCCACTTCCAGTCTGTTCTATTTTTTTTTCTAGACCAGTTAGTGGCATCATTTAATATCCTACCACTAAGCTAGAATCTCTGGCACTGGGTCACTTGGTGCTTTTAATTTATGTAATAAATAGTATTCGATGTTTTCTTCTTCTGGACCTCTCTGGTCTCTACCACTTGCTCCAGTTCAGGCTGTTCTCAGCTTTGTCTCCTTGCATTGCACTGTTGGCACAGCTCTCTTGCTGATCTCCCTGTTGACAATGTTTCCATTGCCTCTCTATTCCTCTTCAGCCCCCAGAGAAATTAATCTCAAATGTGACTCTGAACCTACCATTTTTTCTGTTAGGGCTTTCAGTGACTCCCTGTCTCCTGAAATTTAAAAGACTACTATTCCTTTAGTGAACCTGTAGCCACATTCCTTCAAATTAAAATATTCAAAAATTCAAGAAAAAGTTTTGGGAAAAATGCTACTAGTGGAAGAAATGTATATGAGTACCACCATCTAGTTTTTAAAAATGGAATAACTTTGTATTATGCTTTAACAGATTGAAATTTAAAAACTTGAATGTTCCTCAGATGACTAATTTGCATCAAATATTATTAAAACTTACTGCATTCTGTAGAAAGGAATGACTAATTTTTGCATATACAACTCATGTATTTGGTACATTTATCTAAACAAATTTAGTTTCCTTTCCTGAAACTTTATTTTGAACAATGTGATTCCAAACTGACTTTTCCATAGGAACAATTTTTATGTGGGAGTTATACTTCTGGAGAAGTACCAGAACTGGGCATATCATGAAATAAATAAGGAAAGAAAAATGAAATGAAATTTGGACATGAGTAACATTTATCAAGTAGTCATCAATAATGAGTCTCTTAGTTCAAGAGCTAGGTCTTTGGTAAAAACACAACAACAACAAATCCATGTGCTTTGGTCAGCTGAATTACTAAAGAATATTTACACTGGTATTTTTTACAAGTTTAACACTCGTCTTTATCTTCTACTCTTTCCATCAAATCTTCCTTGTCAGTCCTCATCACAATAAAATGTCGCTACTGTCCACCTCAGGCCAAAAGCCTACATATAATCTGCTAATAGTCTTTCCTTCATACCCAGTAAATAACCTATCAGCAATTTCTCAGGGATCTTCCATCAAAAGATACCTTAAATCTTTCTACTACTTTTTGCCTCTGCCACTTCCTTCTAGTAATGGACTAGATTCTTTCAATCCCTTCCTAACTATTCTTGACACTTCCATTTAACCCACTTACAATCCTTCCTCTATAGCAAGAAGACACTAAACACACAAATCAGATCATTTCACTCATCGGTTGAAAGCCATCCAAGTTTGCCACTACTTTATAAGATTCAAACTCCTTTCCATGTCCTGCACAATCTTACATGATCTGGTCTTGTCTCCTATGTTTTAATCTGTCACCTGTCACAGGTAAGGTGGATCACCTTACCTTCAAGCTCCTTCCTGCCTTGATAGCTCTGTGCTGTACTTGGGACACTTTCCTTGGAACTTCTTACAAACCTGGATTTGTCTCCTCAGCATGGCCATAACTCACAAATTACTATCTGTTATGAACTTAATTGTGCCTCCCACACATTTATATGTCAAAGTTCTAACCTCTGTTACCTTTGCAAATGACTATATTAGTCTGTCAGTGTTGCCATAACAAAATATCATAGACTAGGAATCTTAAGCAACAGTAATTTATTATCTAATGGTTCTGGAGGATGGAAATTTAGGATCAAGGTGAGAGTAGGTTTACTATCTTCTGAGTTCTCGCTTCTATTCTGCAAATGTTTCCATACTTACTATGCCCTAATGTAGCCTTTTATCTGCATGTGTGTACTCTTGGTATCTATCCCTTTTTAAAGGACACTGGTCAAAATGGATTGGGATCCCACCCATGATCTCATTTAACCATAATTACCTCCCTAAATAACCCTATCTCCCTGTGCAGTAGTCCTTCCTTATGCATGATTTCATTTTCTATAGTTTCACTTATGCAGAGTTGACTACAGTCTAAAAATATTTAAAGGAAAAGTCCCAAAATAATAATTTATGTTTTAAATTGCACATGGTTCTGCATAATGTAACAAAATCCTGTGCTGTTCTGGTCTTTCCCATCCTGTATGTGAATCATGCCTTTGTCTAGCAAATCCATACTGTATATGCTACCTGCCTGTTAGTCACTGTGTTAGTTAACTTTTGTTTATATGACCAAAATATTTCACAAGAAAAACTTAGAGGAGGAAAAGTTCCTTTTAGCCTCAGAGTTTCAGAGATCAATTCATGGTTGGTCTACACCCTTATTCTTGGCCTGAGGTGAGACAGAACATCATGGTGGAAGGGTGTGGTGGTAGAGTGCTACTCAGTTAATGGCAACTGGGAAGCAGAGGAAGTGAGAAAAGAGCCAAGGACAAGATATAGTCAAAGAGCATGCCTCCCAGTAATCTAACTCCTCTAGCCTTTCCCCATCTGCCTGTAATTACAACCATTCCATTACAGTTCTTTCAAATTCTTAGTCCATCAAATGGGGTTTGAGGGACTAATTTGATGGTTTAATCTACACTGATGAAGTTACAGTTCTCAATGTAATCATATCACCTCTGAACATTCCTGTACTACCCAAGAACACATTGGTTCTTTGAGGGACATTTTAAAATCTAAGCCACATCAGTCACTGAGTAGTAATCTCTTATCAGACAGATTGTCAGGTCATCAGGGTACTTGTGTTCAAGTAGTCCTTATTTTACTTAAAGATGGCTCCAAAGCACAGGAGTGGTGATACTGGCAATTTGGGTATACCAAAGAGTGCGTAAAAGAAACATAGAGTGCTTCCTTTAAGTTAAAGGTGGAAGTTCTTGATTTAAGAAAGAAAACAAATGTGCACTGAGATTGCTAAGGTAGTAAGAATGTATCTTCTGTGCACCAGACTACGAAAAATGTTCACAATGGTTTTGTGTTTACACCTCAAACTGCTAAAGGTACAGCCACAGTGAGAGATAAGTTGTGTACTATCTGTATAGGAAGAAACAGGGTATTTAGTGTTTGGTATTATCTACATTCATAGCTTCAGGCATCCACCAGGGATCCTGTGACAAATATCTACAAGTCAAGAACAGAAATCAAAGAGTAAACCAACCTGGTTGACACCTTGAACCTCAAATTTCTGTCCTCCCAAATTGTGAGAAAAAACTTTTCTGTATATGCCACCTAGGCTGTAGTATTTTGATATCGCAGTCTTAGAAAACTATTATACCTTCTCAGTATGTCCTTTTCTGACCAGTCTAGTGAAACAGAAGCCCTTTACTCTCTATTCTACTGTCTGGTCACTGCAGCCTTATAGCAGCAGGAATCTTATGTTGTCCTGTATTTTCAGCACTCAGGAAGGTGACTGACCCATAATATTATGCTCTATTGATTAAATGAGTGAATGATGCACTGACTGAAGGAATCATCTCAGAGACAACAAACCCAAAAGAAACAGCTCATGTGCTGTGCCTTAGTCAGCTTTCCGTCACTGCAACAAATACCTGAGATAACCAACTAATAAAGATAAAGGGTTTATTTTGGCTCATCATTTCAGAGTTTCTAGTTCATAACTGTTTGGCTTTACCATTCTGAGTATGTGGCAAGGCATCATATCATGACAGGAACATGAGATAGAGCAAAACCACTCATCTCATGGCCTGTGGCCAGGAGGTGAAGGAGAGAGTGAAAGAGAGAAGGACCAGGGTCCTACAACCAACTTTGAGGGCATATCCTCAATAACATAAAGACCTCCCCTTAGGCCCCACCTCTAAATGATGATCCTATCCTACAGTGCTGCCTCCTAGGGATCAAGTCTTCAACATATGAGCCTTTGGGGTTAGTGAAGATCCAAACTATGGAAGGCTGGGAAATATTTGAAGAAGGGAACTTCATTAGCCCCTGCCTAGGAAGGATCAGTAAGATTGTAGAGATGCAATGGTTTTAGGTCAAAGGCTTAGTGGGACTTGAAGATTCCAGTAGAGTGTGCGTGAGAAGGAAAATGGCAGAACATTACAGTAACTCTGACCAGGTAGCAGAACAACAATAATTGTGGAGTTGCAAATATAGTGTAGCTGTCTGTCTAGAAGATTGCAAAAAATATGAGTCAATTTATTAACTCAGGGCCTGGCAGGAAGGAGAAACAAGACTCTCAAAGGACTTTTCAATAATCCAGTCCTTCCATTCTAGCTATAATGTGGCTGGATCTCTCTTTTGAAGGCAGCCCATCTATCTGTCACATTCTAGATGTGCAGTCCTGTATCCTTCCTCTGTATGAAGTGAGAAGCCCAAATCCTTCCTTAAATCTGACACTGCTTGGATTCATTTGCCACATGAACTCTCCCTGTATCCCAGATACCTGGCAGGGCTTGCTGTAGCTGTGTTTATTTTTTCTTACTTTGACTGCTCACTGTTTGTTTAATCCTTGCCCAAGATGACTCACATTCTGTTTCTTTTAACAAGTCCTAATACAGAGACCTGATGTTTCATTAAGATTAAATTTCATTTGAGATCTTGATCTTTGCCCAAGAACAGGCTAGAGGACAGGAAAATCATGAAGCTTCCAACCAGCACATCATAATCTAAAGACAAGAGCTCCAGAAATTATGTAAAATAAGTTTTAAAAAATGAAAGCAACAAAACCAGCTTGAAGAGCATGTATTTGATATTACATAACTATTATAACACATTAACTCTGTATCAATGCTATGTGTTTGTGTTATATGGGATTTCTCAATTGGTATAATTCATTATCTATGTGAACTATCAGCCAAAACCTGAAAATTAGCTTGTAAGATAGAACCTGATGCTGCAATGGCATTATAAAAACCTGATTGAACTTGTATAAATACACTAACTGCTTTGAGGACCCAGGTTGTAATGATATCTTAAAAATATTATTATGCAGAGATTGGAATGGGTCAAAATAACGGTTTAGTTGTAGTGACTCTCATGATATTTTTATGAATGGAATTAAAGCTTCCTCAGTCAGCTTTGAAAACTTTTTAATGAATTTTTTCTGAAAATAAATAGTGAATTTATCAGTTTTAAGCATTACCTCCTAAATTTTTTACAAATATATGAGGTAGGCACTATTATTATCTTAATTTTACCCATGAGGAAACTGACATCTCACCCTGACTCTAGTCTATAAAATAGAGTCAGGAATTAGACACTAAAAGTCTGATCCTGAAATTTCTTTAACTATTACTTATGCTGAATTAGAAGAAAAGTTTGTAGTATCTACAAACTACATACACCCTTTTAAATCAATTTTATTTTCTATAGTCTTGTAATTACAATCTTTATTGAGATCTTACACATGTACATGTGTAGTTCATGTGCAGAATTTCATGCAGGTATCTTCTGCATAAGCTAAAGAAAATACACATATAGTCACATATGTGTTATGTCACTTGATTGATAGATTCATTTTTAGCATATACCCACTTTGATATTATGATTCCAACATTTCCCCAGTAAGGAGCTAGACAAAAGTATATCTAGAATGGCTTCTAAGTTCCTGTCTTTAATTGCTGCATGTGTAACGAGATGTTATTTGTTTTACAGAGTTGATATTCAGACACAGTTCCATTTCTCTTTTGTTCACATTATTCTGCTTTCCAGAGACAGTCCAAGCTTATAGTCATGTTTTGATTAAGAGAGTAATGCTTTATTAAATTTTGAATAGAGTCTGTTATCAGTGTGGTGTTATTCTTATTGAAATAGCAGCATAATATTCTTCAGCTGCTTTGTGAAAGGAGAGCAAAATGTGATTTCTATCCTTACTCTGATTCCTAGTTGTTTACAGTGGTTTAAATAATTCTTATTGCGAAAGGCTCCCAATTTTAGTTTGAGACGATACTGAGCTGTTTCACTGACTCTATTATCTTCAAATACATTGGAGGTGTGGTCCACCTATCCCACCTTTATTACTTCTTAAGAGACAGAGATATATTTACATGAAGTACCAATTTCTATTGTGAATTCTGCTTAGGGGGACCCAGGATGTGCAGTTTTTTTCTGAGAAGCAGATGACATTGTTGATGTTTTCCTTGCATCTTCAAATTCTCTGAAATTGCTTGGTCACTGAAACACAAGATCTGTGAGGACGTTTTACAAAAGATACATGGATAAGGCCAGAGTTTGTAATTTAGGCACTCTCGGATATTTAAATCCACTTGAAAGAAGTCACAATACAGTCTAAGCCTCAAGTATAGTGTCAGCAAAAAGTAAGGGTTGGAATTAAGCTTTTGTGGGGGATGCAGGGAGGTACCAGGGATTGAATCCAGAGGTGCTTAATCACTGAACCACGTCCCCAGTCCTTTTATTATTTTTTATTTTGAGACAGTCTTACTAAGTTGCTTAGGGCCTCTATAAGTTGCTGAAGCTGACTTGGAATTAAGCAATTTTTAATCTTCTAATTTAGTTTTATGCTGAATAATCTTACTCATTTAGTCTTCTGTGTTGTAGTGGCCTTATGTTGTGGTGCATACTGAAAACGCATTTATGTACTTGTGGAGTACCTAGTATAATAGAAATGAGCCTTTGAGTCACTCCCTGATGGTAAATGCTTCACCTATATGAAATATGTTCATTCATTCAGTTACTGTTTATTTACTGTTTATTTTCTACAAAGGACTATGCTAGATGAATACATATAAGAAGAAAAATATAGATGGCAAATACTCAAGGTGATTTATGATTGATGGGAATTTGGAGAATAGTGTATCTCCATAGAACCTAGAAAAAACAAATGAGCAAAAATAAGTTTCAAATTTACCATCTTCATTTGATAATCTGTGGGTTATATCTAGCTTAGCTGAACACTTGACATCTTAGCTAGGTAACTGACACTGTAGAGGAGATTCTCCTAAAAACTCAGTTGCAAATGTACACAAAAGAAATGCTAATATACAGCTTTGTGAGGAACTTTGGATTCATTTCCTCTTGCTACTGTAACAAATACCCTCAAACTTAGTGGTTTAATATTCCACATATTAAACTTATCTTACAGCTCTGAAGGTCAGAAGTCCACATTTATTTTTAAGCAATATTGATTAATGTAACTGCCACGATTCAAACTATTTCTAGATGTTTACTTGGCAACTGTTGGTAAAACCTAGAACAAATCCTTAAGAGATCACCTTTGAAGAGTGAAATGTATTTCTGTAATATAATATTGAGAATTTTAAACTGATGAACAAAAGGCTGTTTCTAAGGTATACTTCGGATTTTAGCAAAATAATACAACTACAACCAAAGAAAGACTGATTTTCAATTGTGTAATAAAAAAGTAAATTGACAAAGGCAAATTAAGAATGGCTTTTAAGTTCCTGCCTTTGATTGCTACAAGTGGAAGGAGATGTTATTTATTTTAATATTATTATTATTGTTATTGTTATAAACAGAGTACCAGGCCATATTCTAAGTGTATGTAAATTTACTTAGTCCTCATAACAGAACAATGAGTTAGATCCTTGTATTATTTCCATTTTAAGATGTGGGAACAGAGGCACAAAGGTTAAATAACTTGCCCTGGATCTCTAGCTAGGAAGAGAAAGAGATGGGATTTGAATTCATTTGTTCTGGCTCCACAGTTCATGGGCATTCTCTAGGCATCTCTGAGAAAGATTCTGGAGCCAAATGACTTTCAGCAGAATTCAAGTGCATTATTCCTAATTTACCTTGGGGAAATAATATGGCATAGGAGTCAAGGCAACTTCTGGTGCTTTTGTTTTTAAATGCTCGTTCTGAATTTTAAATGACTTCTTTCTGTTATTTAACTTCATTTGGGATCATTCCTCACTTTACTCTTTAGGTATATTTTGACCCTTGATATTCTCAAAGGTTACTAAAAAACTGGCAATAAGTATTGTGATTTTAATAATTTTGAACTTCCTTTTTAGGTCACACTCTTATAATCAGACATGGTGACACATGTTTTTGCAAGGTCATATGACTGACTTTTGCAAATATTATAGAGCCTACCTATTAAAATTTGTGCCCTTCCTAGGATGATCACACTTGTTATTCATTAGGAATGGTTCAGAATGCCAGTTAGCTATTATCTTTTCAAATTCAATTTACCCTCCAAAGAAAATATTGTCTGTTCATAAAATCAACCAGAGTCTCTAAAGCAATTCCAAAAGAGATCTTCCTATGATGATTGGAGCAATACTGTGGTTTTCCAAAGCATTTGCAGAGTTGCAGATATATGGGTAAAATGTTGCTCCAGTTGGTTTATCTGTCAGGAATTTCATCTACCTGAATAAGATATCAAAATTTTGACTGCAGGAGTCTATTTAAAATCTTACCTGGAGGAATTCTTATCTCTGAACGTTACAAAATAATTAAGTATGAATGGTGAATATTGTCTAGAATAATAACCACACATACAGTTGATTTCAATTTAATATATACTAAGCCTAAATGAAATGAGTGTTTTGAGGTCATTTCCAATTTTCCTTCATTAGAAGTTGCTGAGAAATGTTCTTTAACCAAGCACACCTAAGAGATGTATCACTGCTCCTGTCCTGTTATAAAATATTCTGGGCTATTGTTCCTAATCATTCTGTTTTGGTCTGACTCCTTCCTTTTATCATTGAGCGTATCTCTGTTTTCTAATTATAAACTTCAGAGCTCATCTCAAGTACAGAATGTTATTTCAGACCTCTACTTTACCCTTTAAATGCCTACACCTGTGGACTTATTATTGAGGAATGGCTTCTGTTTATATTTGTGTGGCCCTGTAGCTTTAATCTCTACATTGGTTTTCATCCCTTTGTTCTGTGTTCCTCTGAAGGAGTGATAAAAGGAGTGTTTTGAAACCACTTATTTTGGTAGAAAGAATAAGTTACCAAATGAAATTGAAGTTGAAAATGGATGTTATAGCCCACACTTATACACACATCTTATTTTCTTTTTGTGGTGATGGGGATTGAACCCAGGACCTCATGCTTATGAGGTAAGCTCTCTACCAACCGAGCTATATCCCAAGCCCGTGCATATTTGTATACATACATGTACAAAAGTTTTAATGACAACAAATTTTGTTTGTAAAACAATTAAACATTCTTTCTGGCTTCCATTATTCAGGAATGTTACTTTTTATCCAGTTCAGGTTCAAGATTATCCAGACTAAATCTACATTTCAGAGGGTGCCTGCAGTTTAACTCATTGCTAGTGGACAATGTTTTGGTTTCCTTTCGGGTTTTTTGTTTGTTTGTTTGTTTTGTTTTGTTTTGTTTTTTTCCCTTTGTACCAGGAATTGAGCCCAGGAATGTTTAACCACTGAGCCATATCCCAAGACCGTTTTATTTTTTGTTTTGAAACCAGTTCTCACTAAGTTGCTAAGCCTCGCCTTGAATGTCGATCCTCCAACCTTAGCCTTTCCAGTTGCTGGGATTACAGGCATGTGCTTAGCATGCCTGGCAATGCTTTAGTTTTCTACCACATTTAAAACCTTCTAAATCACTTTGCTTTGCTTAATATAAACTAGTTACTTAGGGAGTAACATTCGTCTGAATTTTACAATCCCAAAGTCCCTCACCTTGAAGCTGTGTTACAGAAACGCTTGTAAATTCAGAGTTCACTAGGGTAGTTTGCCAGGAGACTGAGGCGTGCTTTTTCCATCCCCTAGAAATTTCTGCCCTCTTAGAAGGTGGATGGAGTAACTTTCCTCAGGAAGAATGGCTTATCAGCTTTCAAAAGAGAAACTGAAACTTATAGCAATATTCTACCTTTAAATTATTTTAAGCAACAGCTTTCTATTTAGTTTTTGAGTTCAGATAGTAATAAATGTGGTCACAAATCCTAAGAAATTTGCGTTGAAAAACAATAAATTGCATGGTTGAAGATAGAAAACCTTTGTAGGGATGTGTATATGCAAAGTGAATAATATAATATGTATTATGATACATTATATTATGAAAGTACATAATAGGATCTACATTATTAATATAGGTCATTCATTAAATTAAAGGTAATAATAATGCTGAAGTATGTTAAAATATATACACAAATTCCTGAATAAAATATCTTGATTTTCCAAATAGGAAACAAGTATCTAAATATTTAATATTATATTCTTTTTTTATTCACATGCAGTTTATTTTCCATGATACCTCAGCCTCAGGTCATTAAGGATAAAACAAAAAAGTTATTCTATATTCATTAAAATGGCCCATAAATGATCGTCTGCTAAGATTTTAAAGTAAGTCAACTCATATATGTTAGATTAGATTTTTGTCCTTTAAGAAATACTGGAAATTTTATCCTTATCTAAAATATTATCTTAATTTAGTTTTAAGCAGTTTAAATATCAACTTTTTAGCATGTTATTGATTATATTAGCCAAATGTAGTAATTAGTTTTGTTAGAAATATACTTATGTTAACTAACAATAAAAACTATGAAGACACAAGGATTATCATTCTTAGACTTATTTAATAAGCCTGGAAAAGAATATAAAGTGTCCCATTAACACCAATAGCACAGAGGTTGCTAAAACATTACATTCTAATATTGAAAATATAATAAAATTGCCTTTATGAACTCAACTTACATTTTCATTCCCAAAGAAATTTATCAGCAGGTTCTTCTTACATTCTAAATATACTAAATAAATTCTTGTTGAGTAGATTAAACATGTGTTGACTAGACATTAGCCATTTTACAGAGATCTAACATGCTATAATAACAGACTTCACAACACCTACAGAGACAGTTTTCCCAAGGATCAAGACAATTGCTTCGACATTATGTAAAGAGAATGACCAGATCAGTATAGCTGCTTCTGCACTCAGTTTTCAGATCAAACAGCTGTTCACAAGGCATTACAAAACTTTTTCAGCTGTTTTATTTTTATTAGAGGTTAAATAAAACACCTGGCTACCCCTGATAGAAAATTTACCAATGGGTATCACAAGCCACAAGATTTTGTAATTAAGGCGAAGGCTAGAGCTGGGGAGGAGGCTTTGGAAGTTAGAGTCAGGGCGCTCTAACTGACTAAAGAGTTATTTCTTTTAAATCTGTTTGTCATTTGGCCAATACTAACTCCAAGTTGGAAGATGACTATTCTCTCCAAATAACAAAACATAAGGAAATAGTCCCAAATTAATTAATTAACTTGAACCTTGATTAGCAGTATGTTGCCTTTACATATATATTTCCTTCTAACACACTAGCACATTGTAAATGCTACTTGAAAAATTTATTGTCAGATTTAAAAAAAATGCCACCAAGAATGCAAAAAGTTTAAAACATAGAGGAAGTTTAAATTTTCAAGAATGATTCTAAATAGATACTAAATCTAGAAAAAGCTTCACAAGAAAGTTACTTCATAATTTAAATATTGAAGTGTGAAAATGGTACCTTAAAATTTGTTAGGTTCCAATTTTAAGATGATTGATGAGTCAATGCAGGACTCTCATTGTGACAGTTATTGAGAAGAGACGTTAGAGTCAGTAACAAGTTCTTTGGTTGATTGGTTTAACCTGTGATTTTTATTTTCTTCTTGACTTTCATGTTGTGCAAAACGATATTACGGGGGAAGAAGGGTGGGGGGGAAATGGAAGACATTTGTTTACTGCTGTCAGGACAAACACCCAAAGGAGTTTCTGAACAATTTGCAATACATTTTTAAATGTATTACAATTATGCATAATAGTGGGTTTCATTTTAACATTCCTATAAATGCTTATAATGTAATTTGATCCATTTCAATCCCCAGCACTTCCCTTTTTCCCTTCCCTCCTCCCTCCCCCATCCCCTTCCTCTACACTGTTGATCTTCTTTCATTTGTATTTTTAAGATTGATACATTAGAGTCATACATAAAAGTACCCTTATTGTGATACATTCATATGTTTACATAGCCTAATTTGGTCAGTTTCACTCCACGGTTCCTCCTCTTTCTCAAACTTCTTGATTGTTTTCTTCTCCACTCTTCTCCCTTCTGTTTTCAAGGCATACCCTTTTAAAAATCATTTTTTTTTTTTCCTCTCTAGCTTCCACATACAAGAGAAAATATTGACTTTATGAGTCTGGCTTTTTTCAATTAATACATTCTCCAGTTCCATCCATTTGCAGGCAACTGCCATAATTTCAGTCTTCTTTATGGCTAAAATTCCATTGTTTACATGTAACAGTTTTTTAATCCATCCATCCATTGATGGGCATTTAGGCTGTTTCTATAACTTGGCTATTGTGAAAACACCGCTATAAACATTGGTATGTGTGTCTCACTATAGTAAGCTGATTTTAGTTCTTTTGGATAAATACCAAGGAGCGGTATAATTAGATCTTATGGTTGTTCTCTTCCTAGTCTATTTTCTAAAGTGGTTAGACCAATTTCTGCAGCAACAGTGTATGAATGTACCTTTATCCTCATATCTTTGCCAGCATTTATTGTAATTTGTATTCTTGATGATTATCATTCTAATTGGAGAGAGATGAAATTTTAGCATAGTTTGATTTGAATTTCTGACTGTTAAAAATGTTGAACAATTTTTCATGTTTGTTGCTCATTTTTATTTCTTTTTTTGCAAAAGACCTGTTTATTCGTTGCCCATTTATTTATTGTTTGGTTTGTGTGTGTGTGTGTGTGTGTGTGTGTGTGTTTGGTATTATGTGTTTGAGTTCTTTAAATATTCTGGATATTAATTTCTTGTCAGAAGAGTACCTAGCAGTGATTTTTCTCCCTTCTGTAGTTCTCTCTTCGTTTTCTTGTTCCCTTTGCTATGCAGAAACTTTTATATTTGAAGTCAGTCCACTTATTGATTCTTGTTTTTATTACTTGAACTTTAGAAGTCTCATTGAAGAATTGGTACCTGCATTGATATGTTCAAGTGTTGAACGTATGTTTTCTTCTTGAAGTTTCAGGTATAATTTCTGTCTCTTGTATAATTTCTAGGTCTTTCATCCACTTTGAGTTGATATTTTGGGGTTAGGGTGAGAAATAAGGATTCAGTTTAATTTTTTTGTCATATGGATGTCAGGTTTTCCCAGCACCATTGTTAAAAAGACTATCTTTTCTCTAACATATTTTTGGCAACTTTGTCAAGTATCAGATGGATGTATCTATGGGGATTTCTCTCTGTGTCTTCTATTTCATTAGTTTTCATGCCTGTTTTTGTTACAAAAGTAATATACTGAACTATTGGAATTTTTTAAACTTCTGTGAAAAATGTTATTAGTATTTAAATAGGGATGACATTGAAGTAAGTATCAGAAAATACAAAAAAATGAGGTAATTCCTTATACCTTATCATATCTTTTCAGATGATAATGAAATGAAATTAGAAATCAATATCAAAATATAAATCAGAATCATTTTTTGACTCTTGAACCATCAATTAATTTGGAATTCTTTTTTTGATAGATACATAAATGGACTATAACTTCTCATTTTTCTGATTAAACATATTGTAGGATCACATTGGTCATGCAGTCAATATATGTCCATGAGGTTTCATTCTACTATCCACATGGAAATTGAATAATATGATTTTGAGAAGTTATGAGAGAAATTTAAAAAAACAGCTAGAAACAAGAGATACAACAAATCAAAATTTCTGGCACTTTATGCAGGCAGTTCTAAGAGGAAGGTTTGTAGCATTAAGTATGCACATAAAAAAACAAAATGAAACAAAAAAAATCAAAAAAACAAAAACTAGAAAGGCCCCAAATAAATAATTTAATGTTACACACCTAGAAAAGCAAGAAAAAATTAATTTTAAAACCAGTAGAAGATAATACATAACTAAGATCAGAGTTTAAATTAATAAAATTGAAAATACAAAAGAATATGAAGAATCAGTGCAATGAAGAGTTGGTTCTTTCAAAATGTAAACAATAGTGATAAAACCTTAGCCAAACTAACAAAAAGAAACAGAAAGAAGACCCAAACTGATAAAACTAGAGATGAAAAAAAATCACCATAGACATATATGAAATTCAGAGAACAATGAGTAACTACTTTGAAAACTTTTGTTACAATAAGTTGGAAAATCTAAAAGATACTGACAAATTTTTAGACACATCCAACTTACCCAAAGTTAACCAAGAGGATATAGAAAACCTAAACAGACCAGTATCAAGCAATGACATTGAAGCAGCAATGAAGTTGTCCAAAAAAGAAAATCTCAGGACTTATGGATTCTCAGTCAAGTTCTATCACATCTTTAATCACAATACCAGACCTTAAACTATACTACAGAGCATTAGTTACAATAATGGCATGATATTGACACCAAAATAGACAGGTAGACCAATGGTACAGAACAGAAGACATAGAGAGAAACCCACATAAATACAGTTACCTTATACTAGACAAAGGAGCCAAAAACATACAATGGAGAAAAGAGCCTCTTCAACAAATGGTGCTGGGAAAACTGGAAATTCATATGTAATAAAATGAAATTAAACCTCTATCTCTCACCTTCCACAAAACTCAACTCAAAACAGATCAAGGACCTAGTATTTAGACCAGAGACCCTTCACCAAATAGAAGAAAAAGTAGGCCCAAATCTTTATCATGTCGACTTAGGTCCACACTTCCTTAACAAGACTCCCAAAGCACAAGAAATCAAAGCAAGAATCAATAAATGGGATGGATTCAAACTAAAAAGCATTTTTTCAGCAAAGGATACAATCAATAATGTGAAAAGAGAGCCTACAGAGTGGGAGACAATCTTTTCCACACTCACTTCAGATAGAGCATTAATCTCCAAAATTTATAAAGAACTTAAAACACTTTACACCATTCTAATTGGAGTAAGATGAAATCTTAGAGTTGTTTTAATTTGCATTTCTGTAATTACTAGAGATGTTGAACACTTTTTCATATATTTATTAATTGCCTGTGTGTCTTCTTCTGTAAAGTGTCTGTCCAGGTCCTTGGCCCATTTATTGACTGGGCTCTTTGTATATTTTTTGTAAAGTTTTGTAAGTTCTTTATAAATTTTGGAGATAAGTGCTCTATCTGAAGTGCATGTGGAAAAGATTTTATCCCATTCTGTAGGCTCTCTCTTCACATTCTTGATTGTATCCTTTGCTGAGAAAAAGCTTTTTAGTTTGATTTATCCCATTTATTGATTCTTGCTTTGATTTCTTGTGCTTTGGGAGTCTTATTGAGGAAGTCTGATCCTAAGCCAACATGATGAAGATTCGGGCCTACTTTGTTTTCTATTAGGTGCAGGGTCTCTGGTCTAATTCCTATGTCTTTGATCCATTTTGAGTTGAGTGTTGTGCAGGGTGAGAGGTAGAGGTTTAATTTCATTTTACTGCATATGGATTTCAAGTTCTGCCAGTACCATTTGTTGAACAGGCTATCTTTTCTTCATTGTATGTTTTTGGCTCCTTTGTCTAGTATGAGGTGACTGTATTTATGTGGTTTTGTCTCTGTGTCTTCTTTTCTGTATCATTGGTCTGCCTGTCTATTTTGGTGCCAATACCATGCTGTTTTTGTTACTATTGCTCTGTAGTATAGTTTGATATCTAGTATTGTGATACTTCCTGTTTCAGTTTTTCTATTCAGGATTGTTTTGGCTATTTGAGGTCTCTTGTTCTTCCAGATGAAGTTCATGATTGCTTTCTCTATTTCTATGAGGAATGTCATTGGGATTTTAATTGGAATTGCATTGAATCTGTCTAGTGCCTTTATTAGAATGGCCATTTTGGCCATATGTTCTGCCTATACAAGAACATGAGAGATCTTTCCATCTTTGAAGGTTTTCTTCAATTTCTTTCTTTAATGTTCTGTAGTTTTCATTGTACAAGTCTTTCACCTCTTTTGTTACATTAATTCCCAAGTATTTTTTTTTTTTTGAGGCTACTGTGAATGGAGTGGTTTTCCTAATTTCTCTTTCAGAGGATTCATCACTTATGAATAGAAATGCATTAGACTTCCACGTATTGATTTTATATCCTGCTACTTTCCTGAATTCATTTATTAGTTCTAGAAGTTTTCTAGTGGAGTTTTTTGGATCATCTAAATACAGGATCATGTCATCAGAAAATAGTGACAGCTTTAGTTCTTCTTTTCCTATTTGTATCCCTTTAATTTCTTTGGTCTGTCTAATTGCTCTGGCTAATGTTTCAAAGATGAGTTGAATAGAAGTGGTGAAAGAGGGCATCCCTGTCTTGTTCCAGTTTTTAGAGGAAATGCTTTCAGTTTTTCTCCATTAAGAATGATGTTGGCTGTTGGTTTAGCAAGAACACAAACAATAATAGATGTTGGCATGGATGTGGGGAAAAAGGCACACTTTTACATTGCTGGTGGAGTTGCAAATTGGTGCAGCCACTCTGGAAAGCAGTGTGGAGAATCCTAAGAAAACTTGGAATGAAACCACCTTTTGACCCAGTTGTCCCACTCCTTGGTTTATACCCAAAGGACCTAAAATCAGCAAAATGCAGTAACACAGTCACATCAATGTTTATAGCAGCTCAGTTCGCAAGAGCTAGATTGTGGAACCAACCTAGATGCCCTTCAATAGATGAATGGATAAAGAAACTCTGGTATATATACACAATGGAATACTATTGAACCATAAAGAAGAATAATATTATGGCATTTGCAAATAAATGAATGGAATTGGAGAATATCATGCTAAATGAAATAAGCCAAGCCCAAAAAACCAAAGGCTGAATGTTTTCCCTGATAAGTGGAGGATGATATATAATGGGAGTGGGGGTGAGGAATGAGAGAATAATGGGAGAACTTTAGAATATGTAGAAGAAAATGAGAGGGAGGGGGGTATGAAAAATGGTGGAATGAGACAGACATCATTGCCCTATGTACATGTATGATTACACAAATGGTATGAATCTGCATTGTGTACAACCATAGAAATGAAATTATGTACCCCATTTGTGACAAAGAATCAAAATGCAGTCTGTAAAAAATTAAAAGCTAACAGACACTTCACAGAAGAAGATGTATAAGCAATCAACAGATATATGAAAAAATGTTCAACATCTCTAGTAATAAGAGAAATGCAAATCAAAACTACCCTAAGATTTCATCTCACCCCAATTAGAATGGCAATTATCAAGAACACAAGCAACAGTAGGTGTTGGTGAGGATGTGGGGAGAAAGGTACACTCATACATTGCTGGTGGGGTTGCATATTAGTGCAACCACTCTGGAAAGCAGTATGGAGATTCCTCAGAAAGCTTGGAATGGAACCACCATTTGACCCAGCTATCCCACTCCTTGGCCTATACTCAAAGGACTTAAAATCAGCATACTACAGAGATACAGCCACATCAATGTTCATTGCTGCTCAATTCACCATAGCCAGATTGTGCAACCAACCTAGATGTCCTTCAATTGATGAATGGATAAAGAAACTGTGGCATATTTATACAATGGAATATTACTCCGCAATGAAGAATGATAAAATTATGGCATTTGCAGGCAAATGGATGAAATTGGAGAATATCATGCTAAGTGAGATAAGCCAATCTCAAAAAACTAAAGGTTGAATGATCTCGCTGATAAGCGGATGAGGACATATAATGGGGGTGGGAGGGGTTAGTGTTAGGGTTAGGGTTAGGTTTAGGGTTAGGGATAAGGAGGGTGGTAAGAATGGAGGAAAGAAGGACTGTATAGAGGGAAAAGAGGGGTGGGAGGGGTGGGGGGGAAGGGAAAAAAATAATGAATCAAACATCATTGCCCTATGTAAATTTATGATTACACAAATGGTAAGCCTTGACTCCATGTACAAATAGAGAAACAACATGTATCCCATTTGTATACAATAAAAAAAAAGCTAAAAAAAAAAAAAAACAACTTTACACCAAAAATACAAAGAACCCAATCAATAAATGGGCCAAGGAACTGGATAGACTCTTTACAGAAGAAGACATACAGGCAATTAACAAATATATGAAAAAGTGTTCAACGTCTCTAGTAATTAGAAAAATGCAAATTAAAACAACTCTAAGATTTCATCTTACTCCAATTAGAATGACTGTTTTCAAGAAAACAAACAATAATAGGAGATGGTGTGGATGTGAGGAAAAAGGCACACTTTACATTGCTGGTGGAGTTGCAAATTGGTGCAGCCACTCTGGAAGGCAGTATGGAGATTACTCAGAAAACTTGGAATGGACCCACCTTTTGACCCAGTTATCCCACTCCTCAGTTTATACCCAAAGGACATAAAATGAGCATACTACAGTAATGCAGCCACATCAATGTTTGTAGCCGCTCAATTCACAATAGCTAGTTGTGGAACCAGCCTAGATGCCTTTTAACAGGTGAATGGATAAAGAAACTGTGGTATATATGCACAATGGAATACTATTGAGCCATAAAGAAGAATAATATTATGGCATTTGCAAATAAATGAATGGAATTGGAGAATATCATGCTAAGTGAAATACGCCAACCCCCAAAAACCAAAGACCTAATGTTTTCCCTGATAAGTAGATGATGATACATAATGGGGGATAATAGAAGAATGGAGGAACTTTAGATTACATAGAGGGAAGTGAGAGGAGGGAGGGGGCCCAGGTATGAAAAGACAGTGGAATGAGACAGACATTATTACCCTATGTACATGTATGATTACATGAATGGTATGAATCTACATCGTGCACAACCATAGAAACAAAAAGTTGTACCCCATTTGTGTATAGTGAATCAAAATGCAATCCATAAAAATATGTAAAACAAAATAAAATAAATGCTACATATGGCAAACCCAAGACCAACATCATACCTAGTGGAAAAAGACTGAAAGTATTTCCTCTAAAATCAGGAATGAGACAAGGATGTTAACTCTCACCACTCCTAATCAGTATATTTCTTGAAACTCTAGCCACAGCAATCTGGAAAGAGAAGGAAACTAAAGGAATACAAAGGAAAAAAGAAAAAAAAAAGAAATAAAACCATTTATTGATGACATGAACCTTTTCTTAGAACATCCATAAAAACTCCACCAGAAGAGTTCTAGAACTGATAAATTCAACAAGCAGCGGGATATAATTTCTACATACAAAAATCACTAGCTTTCCTGTACTCCAATGATCAACCTGTTGGGAAAGAAATCAGAAAGATAATAGCCTCAAAAAATATTTAGGAATAAATCTAGCCAACGAAGTGAAAGACTTCTACAATGAAAATTACAGAACACTGAAGAAAGAAAAATTTTAAAAGAAGATGTAAAGATGTTCCCTATTCTTGGACAGGCAGAAATATTGTCAAAAAGGTCATCATTGTCTTTCCTTTTGCTTCTTAATTTAAGCTTTAATAGCATAGTTCAATTAGGAGAGAGTCCACAGGGTAGATGTGATTTTAGGTGACTTCACAACTGTGTTGGACCTATTTCTAACCTCAGGACATGGTCTTGACTTTTCTGCTAGATCCTCAGATATATTTCCTCATGGGGGTCTTCGACCCTCTTTTTTCCTCTACAACCTTTTCATTATTTAGATTTCTTTCTGGTGATGTTGTGACACATTCTGAGCTTCAGCTAGTTGCAGACCTGGATAAGAGAAGAGGAACTCAAAATACCTGAGGCCAGAGATCCTTCCCTCAATGGTCTGAACTGTGGATAGCAATTTTAAAAACAAGTAAACCAAGCACACTGTAAACCAATCACACTGTCAAAGTTATCTTTCAGATAGTGAAGCTCCTGCATCTTATCAAATATTAAGATTTTCTAAGTTCCACAAATTTTAGGGCAGTTCCAGACAAGTACAGTGACGACTATGTTTGGAGTGGTAAGGGGTGGAGGTTGGGAACACAAATGTATTAAAGCACATAAGATACATGGAGAGAACAAAATTCCACCTAATTTAATGTTAGGATCACAAAAAAAAGTATATCCTTGTTAGTTCTGAATTGCCAAGTTTTATGAAAAATACTTCTGTTACCATGGAGAGCATTATAGAATGTGATTTTTGTCTTGATTTTGACCTCACCTGATAAACTGATCCCTTTCTATCCTGTAACGGATATCAACAAGCAGTAGTACAAAATGCATTTTGGCAACCTGGATAGTATTTTCTCATCAGAATGTTATAAGCATAATTTTATCCCTAATCAAGTACTCAGCACCAAACAAATAATAGATTTTACACATATGTCATAAAAGCAACCATAAAAGAACCATAAACATCTATAGTAATGCAAAATCATAAAATATGCTGTCAGTTCTATAAAAAGAGTGTAAATATCCAGTACACATTATATATAAAATGGACCCTGATGTCTAATAAAATGTACGTATGAAATTTAAGAAATGTCTAGTACTTGATTATTTGACCCATAACTAATAATCTTCATAAAGCGAACAATAAATACATTTAAAAACCAACAAAATATAATTATAATTTTGATTATTATCTTAAAATTTGGCAGATACTTTAGGAATTAGTTTTGTTAATCTAAGTTTCTTCAAAAATCTGTCAAAGAATGTTTGAGCAGTTTACTTTTTATTCTTAATGTCTTGGAGGTTAAGAGGAACCTTTCAAATTATTTTAATTTTAGATCTGTCTGAAAGTAATATAGTAAGCATGTTATAATTCATAATTTAAGGAATTTATTCTACTTATTATAATTTGCCGTCAACGCATCAATGATAATAATGGATATTGTTTATTTCAGTACTTTTGTTGTGTCAGAAATAGAGCTTCATATTTTATTAACTCAATTCCCTCTTTCATTTTTTTCTATTTCTGCCAATTATTTGTATCCTGACAAGAGTAATATTAGATAAAATCAAGGCCCCCAAGAATATAACTGAGAGCTGTACAAGTCCTTCATTTAAAAGTGTAAAATCATTTTTCTGGTCATCCAGGAAACCTGCAAAAGAGTTCCCAAACCTCTCTCATCTAGTTTTATAAGTAGGAATTAGGCAGCACCCAAAATTCACAGGTGGTATTAGGAGAGTAGTTGAAGCATCTACCAAAAGGTGGTGTTTATTTAGAAGTGAGTTTTGGCATTATTAAAGTTCTTGCCTTCTCAGATTCTCCACACATCATAAATAACCTATCAAAACAACACTTAAATGCCCCATCCTTTAGTGGAAACTGGTTATATTAAGGAAATTATACTTCATAGATTATGTTAAATATCTCTTGTTCATTTATTTGTTATGGAGTTAATTATTTATTTAAGTGGAGGCAGGCATCCTTATGGAGGAATCAATTCCCTACCCATTTTGCTACTAACATTGTGCCATTTTATACTTCTGAATTGGAAAAATTAATTTCCATTGAATTTGTAAAATTACAATGTTTGAGCATGTTGGATGAACAGTGATGATTGGCAAACCTCCTATTACTCTTAAATGAATGGAGATCTTAAAATACTCTGTCCAGTGCCTAGCACCAGTTTTTAAAGTCTGAATAGAGTGTCTTGAAGCACATTCCCTGCACCAGAGGCAGTTACTTTTCACTGTGGGTCTCAAGAGCACCTTGACTCTTAGAATGTTTGTCTTCATGTCTTCTCAGATGAAGGTTGTATGTGAGTTCTAAATAATCATACTTATAATTTTGGAAAGCCATGTGTCTAGTGAATAAACTCTTCTCTGAACTTAAGTCTTAAAACATGTGCTAGTCACCTTCATTATATCATGTATATGAACAGTATTTTCTAAACATAAAAGATTATAGGTTTATTTAAAACTTATTTCTCACCACGAGTATGTAAAATACAAAATGTACAAAATGTTCATTTTTTAAAATTGATATGACATATTTATTAAGGCAAAGAACTATATAGAAAAATAAAACATTTGTTCTGTTTAAGGATACTTGGGGATAAACCATTACTTTAAATAGCATTTTTAAACAATAAAATATATGTTTTATCTTTATTATATTTAACATGATGTGTGTTGCTGTAGGTTTTATAAAGTCAAAAAGCTTGAAAACAATTTTGGGCATAATTTTTCTTTGTTTTTCTCCCAGCATTCCTCTTCCAACCCTGTTTTTTAATAAGTAAATAAATAAAACATATAATAGTAAATATATAGTACATGGTTTAGGAATGTGTACATATATATTTATTTGGAAGCAATCTTCACAATATAGCTCATATTTAGAAACTAGTATTACAAGGTCAACTGTATATTCACAGCTCTGGTGGTGGTGGTGGTGATGGTGTGTTGTTTTAGTATAAGGGCAATGTTTTAAAGTTTGGTAAGTGGCACAAAAATATGCAAAACTTCCAGAGTAATTATGAATGCCTGTAGTTCCAGTTACGGAGGAGTTGGGGGAGTTGAGGCAGGAGGACGCCAAGATTGAGGCCAACCTCAGCAACTTAACGAGATCCTGTCTCAAGTATCTGATAATTTCAGATATTACACAAAATATTTTATGAAAACAATTTTCATTTATTTGTTAATGACCAATTATATCTGTTTACAGAGTCAGCTATAACCTACTGAAATGGAATCAATATTTGGTATTAGGAAGTTAGTCAAAAATGCTGAGGATACACCCAAAGAGTCAACAGTCATGTACAACTTTGTAGATATGGTTCTTGAGGGACACCTGAAATTAGCAGTAATATCATAGTGGTAGGTACTAGGTACATTCATATGATTATTATAATTTATAATACTAATCATGAATTATACTGAAAACTTTATACACATTGTCTCATTCAGTCTCCCAATAGTTCTGTTGTATTTTCATTTTTTTTTTATCGTAAACAAATGGGATACATTTTGATTCTCTGTACATGGAGTAAAGGCATACCATTCGTGTAATCATAAATTTACACAGGGCAATGTTGTTTGATTCATTCTGTCATTTTTCCCCCTTTCCTCCCATCCCCACCCACCCCTCTTTTCCCTCTATACAGTCCTTCCTTCCTGCATTCTTGCCCCCTACCTAACCCTAACCCTAACCTAACCCTAACACTAACGCTAACCCCTCCCACCCTCCATTATATGTCATCATCTGCTTATCAGCGAGATCATTTGTCCTTTGATTTTTTGAGATTGGCTTATCTCACTTAGCATGATAGTCTCCAATTTTATCCATTTGCCTGCAAATGCCATAATTTTATCATTCTTTATGGCTGAGTAATAATCCATTATATATATATGCCACAGTTTCTTTATCCATTCATCAATTGAAGGACATCTAGGTTGGTTGCACAATCTGGCTATGGTGAATTGAGCAGCAATGAACATTGATGTGGCTGTATCTCTGTAGTATGCTGATTTTAAGTCCTTTGGGTTTAGGCCAAGGAATGGGATAGCTGGGTCAAATGGTGGTTCCATTCCAAGCTTTCTGAGGAATCTCCATACTGCTTTCCAGAGTGGTTGCACTAATATGCAACCCCACCAGCAATGTATGAGTGTACCTTTCTCCCCACATCCTCACCAACACCTATTGTTGCTTGTGTTCTTGATAATCGCCATTCTAATTGGGGTGAGATGAAATCTTAGGGTAGTTTTGATTTGCATTTCTCTTATTACTAGAGATGTTGAATATTTTTTCATATATCTGTTGATTGCTAAGATCTTCTTCTGTGAAGTGTCTGTTCATTTCCTTAGCCCATTTGTTGATTGGATTATTTGTATTCTTGGTGTAGAGTTTTTTGAGTTCTTTATAGATTCTGGAAATTAGCACTCTATCTGACGTATGAGTAGCAAAGATTTTCTCCAACTCGGTAGACTATCTCTTCACATTACTGAGAGTTTCCTTTGCTGAGAGAAAGCTTTTTAGTTTGAATCTATCCCAGTTGTTGATTCTTGCTTTTATTTCTTGTGCTATGGGAGTCCTGTTAAGGAAGTCTGATCCTAAACCGATATGTTGAAGATTTGGACCTACTTTTTCTTCTATAAGATGCAGAGTCTCTGGTCTGATTCTGAGGTCCTTGATCCATTTTGAGTTGAGTTTTGTGCAGGGTGAGAGATAGGGGTTTAATTTCATTCCATTCAAAACTGGTTTTCCAGTTTTCCCAGCACCATTTGTTGAAGAGGCTGTCTTTTATCCATTGCATATTTTTGGTCCTTTGCCTAGTATGAGAAAATTGTATTTATTTGGGTTTATGTCCATGTCCTCTATTCTGTACCATTGATCTACCTGTCTATTTTGGTACCAATACCATGCCGTTTTTGTTACTATTGCTTTGTAGTAGACTTGAAGATCTGGTATTGCCATACCCCCTGCTTCACTCTTTCTACTGAGGATTGCTTTAGCTATTCTGGATTTCTTATTCTTCCAGATGAATTTCATAATTGCTTGCTCTATTTCTGCAAGGTACATCATTGGGATTTTAATTGGAATTGCATTGAATCTGTATACCACTTTTGGTAGTATGGCCATTTTGACAGTATTAATTCTGCCTATCCAAGAACATGGGAGATCTTTCCATCTTCTAAGGTTTTCTTTAATTTCTTTGTTTAGTGTTCTGTAGTTCTCATTGTAGAGGTCTTTCACCTCTTTTGTGAGATTGATTCCCAAGTATTTTATTTTTTTTGATGCTATTGTGAATGGGGTAGTTTTCCTAATTTCTCTTTCTGAAGATTCATCACTTATGTATAAAAATGCATTGGATTTATGAGCATTGATCTTGTAACCTGCTACTTTACTGAATTCACTTATGAGTTCTAAAAATTTCCTGGTGGAATTTCCAGGTTCCTCTAAATATATAATCCTGTCATCAGAAAACAGGGCTAGTTTGAGTTCTTCTTTTCCTATTCGTATCCCATTAATTTCTTTGGTCTGTCTAATTGCTCTGGTTAGAGTTTCAAGGATGATGTGGAATAGAAGTGGTGAAAGAGGGCATCCCTGCCTTGTTCCAGGTTTTAGGGAGAATGCTTTCAGTTTTTCACCATTTAGAATGATATTGGCCATGGCCTTAGCATAGATGGACTTTACAATGTAAAGGAATGTTGCCACTATCCCTATTTTTTCTAGTGTTTTGAGCATGAAGGGATGCTGTATTTTATTGAATGCTTTTTCTGCATCTATCAAAATAATCATGTGATTCTTAACTTTAAGTCTGTTGATATGGTGAATGACATTTATTGATTTCTGGATGTTGGACCAACCTTGCATCCCTGGGAAAAAACCCACTTGATCGTGGTGCACTATCTTTTTAATATATTTTTGGATATGATTTGCTAAAATTTTGTTGAGAATTTTTGTGTCGATTAAGGATATTGGTCTGAAATTTTCTTTCCTCGATGCGTCTCTGTCTGGTTTAGGTATCAGGGTGATATTGGCTTCATAGAATGAGTTTGGGAGGGTTCCTTCCTCTTCTATTTCATGAAATACTTTGAGGAGTATTGGAATGAGCTCTTCTTTAAAGGTTTTGTAGAACTCGGCTGAGAACCCATCTGGTCCCGGACTTTTCTTTGTTGGTAGGCTTTTTATGACCTCTTCTATTTCATTGCTTGAAATTGACTTAAGTTGTGTATGTCCTCCTCATTCAGTTTAGGTAATTCATATGTCTCTAGAAACCTGTTGATGTTTTCAAGGTTTTCTGTTTTGTTGGAGTATAGATTTTCAAAATAGCTTCTAATTATGCTTTGTATTTCACTTGTGTCTGTTGTGATATTTCCTTGTTCATTCCGAATTTTAGTAATTTGAGTTTTCTCCCTCTTTCTCTTTGTTAGTGTGTCTAAGGCTTTATCAATTTTGTTTATTTTTTCAAAGAACCAACTATTTATTTTGTGAATTTTTCCGATTGTTTCTTTTGTTTCAATTTCATTGATTTCAGCTCTGATTTTAACTATTTCCTGTCTTCTACTACTTTGGTGTTGGTCTGCTCTTCTTTTTTTAGGGCTTGGAGCAATAGTGTTGTCGTTTACTTGTTGATTTTTACTTCTTTTTTTGAATGCGCCCATGAAATAAATCTTCCTCTAAGTACTGCTTTCATAGTGTCCCAGAGATTTTGATATGATGTGTCTTTGTTCTCATTTACTTCTGAGAATTCTTTTATTTTTCTCCTGATGTCTTCTATTATCCATTCATCATATAATAGTGTATTATTTAATCTCCAGGTATTGGAGAAGTTTCTGTTTTTTACTCTGTCATTTATTTCTAATTTCAATCCATTATGATCTGATAGAATACAAGGTAGTATCTCTATCTTCTTGTATTTGCTAACAGTAGCTTTGTGGCATAAAATATGGTCTATTTTAGAGAAGGACCCATGCGCCTCTGAGAAGAAAGTGTATTTTTTCTTGGTTGAATGGTATATTCTATATATGTACGTTAAGTCTAAATTATTGATTGTGTTATTGAGATCTATGGTTTCTTTGTTCAATTTTTGTTTGGAAGATCTGTCCAGTAGTGAGAGAGGTGTGTTAAAATCACCTAGTATTATTGTGTTATGGTCTATTTGGTTTCTGAAATTGAGAAGGATTTGTTTGAGATACATGGATGAGCCACTGTTTGGGGCAAAGATGTTTATGATTGTTATGTCTTGCTGATTTATGCTTCCCTTAAGCAGTATGTAATGTCCTTCTTTATCCCTTCTGACTAGTTTTGGCTTAAAGTCCACATTATCTGATATGAGGATGGATACTCCAGCTTTTTTGCTGTGTCCATGTGCATGGACATCCTTTCACCTTTCGTCTATGGGTATCTCTTTCTATGAGATGAGTCTCTTGCAGGCAGCATATTGTTGGATTTTTCTTTTTAATCCAATATTCCAGTCTATGTCTTTTGATTGATGAGTTCAGACCATTAACATTCAGGTTTTTATTGTGGTATGATTTGTATTCCCAGTCATTTGACTCATTTTTGTTTTTTGACATGATTTGGTTTCTCCTTTATTTGGCTATTCCTTTAGGCTATCTCCTCCCGTTGCTAATTCGCATCCTTGTTTTTCATCTCTTCCTCATGGAATAGTTTGCTGAGAATGTTCTGTAATGCTGGCTTTCTTTTTGTAAATTCTTTTAGCTTTTGTTTATCATGGAAGGATTTTATTTTGTCATCGAATCTGAAAGTAAGTTTTGCTGGGTATAAGATTCTTGTTTGGCATCTGTTTTCTTTCAGGGCTTGGTAAATGTTGTTCCAGGCCCTTCTAACTTTTAGGGTCTGGATTGAAAAATCTGCTGATATTCTTATTGGTTTCCCCCTGAATGTAATTTGATTCTTTTCTCTCGTGGCCTTTAAAATTCTGTCTTTATTTTGTATGTTAGGTATTTTCATAATAATGTGCCTTGGTGTGGGTCTGTTGTAATTTTGTATATTTGGAGTCCTATAAGCCTCTTGTATCTGGTTTTCCATTTCATTCTTCAGATTTGGGAAATTTTCTGATATTATTTCATTGAATAGATTGTTCATTCCTTTGGTTTGTTTCTCTAAGCCTTCCTCAATCTCAATAATTCTTAAATTTGGCCTTTTCATGATATCCCATAGTTCTTGGAGATTCTGTTCATGATTTCTTACCATCTTCTCTGTTTGGTCAATTTTGTTTTCAAGATTAAATATTTTTTCTTCAATGTCTGAGGTTCTGTCTTCCAGGTGCTCTATCCTATTGGTTATGCTTTCTGTGCATTTTTTAACTTGGTTTATTGTTTCCTTCATTTCAAGGCTTTCTGCTTGTTTTTTTTTTTTTTCAGTATCTCTAACTCTTTATTGAAATGATCTCTTGCTTCCCATATTTGCTCTTTTAACTGTTGATTGGTGTGATCACTTAATGCCTGTATTTGCTCTTTCATCTCTTCCTTCAATGCCTGCATTTGCTCTTTCATCTCCTCATTTGCTTCCCTGATTTTTTTAATTATGTACATTCTGAACCCCCTTTCTGACATTTCTTCTGCTGTGCTCGCATTTCATTTTATTTATATAGTATATATTTTTCTTTGGGACATTTTCTTCCTTTGTTTTCTCATATTGGTCAGATATCAGTGGGATTCTGACATATTGCAGCTTTCCTCTTTGGCTTATAGTGTCCCTGTAGATTTCCAGTATATCACCTCCCAGCCTTCAGTAGCCTGAAGTCTTGGAGGAACTTGATAATGCAGTTCTTCTGAAGAAAGCTGCCCCTAGCCCGCTACTGGTTCCTGGGCTGGAGGCTAGCTCTCTGCAGAAAGGCTCTCACTGGTTGGCCTGCTCCAAGAAGCTGGCTGTGGAAGGAGCCTGCCGCCGGAGGGAGCAGGGCTGCTTGGGGAAGTCTCTGACTGCCCTGCCCTGGTCCCAGAAGCCGCCTGTGGGCCGGGGTCAGCGGCTGGTTCTGGGGCTTGGAGGTGGCTCTGTGTGAAAGGCTCTCACTGGGTGGCCTGCTCCAAGAAGCTGGCTGTGGAAGAAGCCTGTCACCGGAGGGAGCAGGGCTGCTTGGAGAAGACTCTAGCTCCCCTGCCCTACTCTGAGAAGTTGCCCCTGTCCGGGCCTGCTGCCCAGGCCAAGCTTCATCCGGTGGCAGAGACTCACCCCCGTGGCTCTATGTTAGTCTGAGTTTCTCATTGCCTCCCCTTCTTGAATCCTGGGTTCTGGAGCGACGGGAGATGCAGTCACCCTCTAGTCCACCATCTTGGATCTCCTCTTTATTTTCATGAGGAAAGTGTAAGCACAAAAGGACAGGAAGCAGACCTCACTGGATTCAGAGAAGTCTTTATTCATTCGCTGACTCAGGCACCATTGGGATGCATTTTCAGGATTTGAAAATGGCCGTCAGTTAAAGAGGGGATTTTGGTTTTATAGGGTACAATGATGTAATCATTGGAAGTTATGTATGTGCAGTTTTAATGGTCAGAGGCTAGTTGTACATGTTAAAAATTTAATTTAAGAGGGTAGTTGTAAAAAGGTTGAAACTCATTGTTGTCTGGGGAGTTAAGAGTCCAGATCCTGAGGGGTAAATACTCAAATCTTGCCCATTGCTTTTCTTTCTCTGGGATCCATTGTTTCCCAGTTTCAATATTTGCTGTGCCTCATTTAGGACTAATTTGCAATGGGGGAAGTCAAAGTTTAGGGTCCAGTCTTCAGTATTTGCCCCTTTCCTTTAGGTCCCATTGTTATTAGGAAAGGGTGAACTGGGAGAGGTTTAATGTTTGGCCAATTTCCTCTCCCTCCTCTCGAGCCACACTGTCCCTCCATTTTTCATGGGGAGCTGTCCTTTAGGAATATTATTTTCCATAACACTTCAGAAAGTAATATAAATAGTTAAGATTACATGATTAGGTTAATACAATGATTTCTCTCTCTCTCTCTCTCTCTGTCTCTCTCTGTCTCTCTCTCTCTCTCTCTCTGTGTTAGGTATTAAGTCTAGGATCTCACATATGCTATGCAAATGATCTAACACTAAGCTATATCCACAGTTGTCTTTCTTATTTATTTTGAGACAGGGCCTCACTTAGTGGTAACTTGCCTTGAACTTGGGATCCTTCTGCCTTAGTCTCCTGAGTAGCTAGTATTACACTTGTGTGCTACCATGCCCAGCTTAATATTTTCTTAAATTACATGATATGTTGTAGAATTCAAAATACTTTAAACTTTCATTTTGTCTGTGATGAATTTTATGATACTGTTATGGTTTGGATATGAGGTATCCCCCAAAAGCTCACACGTGAGACAATGCAAGAAGGTTCAGAGGTAAAATGATTGGGTTGCAAGAGGCTTAACCTTCTCAGTGAATTAATCCCTGATGGGATTAACTGAGTGGTAACTAAAGTGATAGAGTATGGAGAAGATTGGAACTGAGGTGTGACTTTGGGGTATATATTTTATATATGAAGAGTGGAGTCTCTCTCTTTCTCTGCTTCCTGATGATATGAGTTTCTTCCTTCTGCCACACTCTTCCACCATGATGTTCTGCTTCACCTCAAGCCCTGAGAAATGGAGCTGGCCTTCTTTGGACTAAGACCTCTGAAACTGTGAGCCCTCAAATAAACTTTTCCTCCTCTATAATTGTGCTGATCAGATCCTTTAGTCACAGGAGCAAAAGAAAAAAAAAAAAAAGACTAAGATATCTTATTTCTAGATTTAAGGAAATCATAGTTCAGAAAATTTTGATAACCTACTCAGTGTTACTCAGTTGGAAAGGCTAAAGTGAACTGAGACCAAATGTACAGACTTTTGGTAAACTGCATAAAACTGCCCCTTTGCTAGAAAAATACTTTTATTGAATGATAGTTCACAAACCATTTTTACATTATCCTATTTGATTTCAAAACTGCTTTTTAAAATTGGTTCTTTTCAATTATATGTGATAGTAGAATTCATTTTGATATAATTATACAAGCATGGAATGTACCTAATTCTAGTTAGGACTCCATTCTTATGGATGTACATGAGGTGGGATTCACTATGGTGTATTCACATAAGTACATACGAAAACTATTTCAAATTTATTCCACTTTCTTTTTCCTATGTCCCCTCCATTCCCTCTTTGTCTAATCTACTGAATATCTATTCTTCCCCTCTCCCCGCAGTTGTGGTTTAGCTTCCACATATCAGTGAAAACATTTGACTTTTGTATTTTGGGATTGGCTTATTTCACTTAGCATGATAGTCTTCAGGTTCATCCATTTACATGCAAATGTCATGAAGTCATTCTTCTTTATGACTGAAGAGTTACAGAAATTCTATTATATAGTCAAGAGAACTGGTACCAAAGGAATCAAGACTTTCCTCAAATCATAGAAACAGGGACCCATGTATTCTGTTTTCTACTTCAGTGCTTTTCCATTTAACAATGACTCCTGTCAGAAATTGGTTGATGTGATAATATATACATAAATGAAGGACATAAAATGAACCCTTAATAGGAATATAATGTTATTATAGTAGTAAATTAATAGTCTGGAGAGATCATTGAGAAATTATAATAATTTATATTTTGTTACTTCCTTCTTTTGCATCTGGATTCGTGCTAATCTCACCATTCTTCCAGATTCTAGAATAATTGTTTTTCTCTTATTAGTTTCTTTTATTCATATGTAATATTAGGGTTTATTCTGACATAATTATACAAGCAAGGGATATAATTTGCTCCAATTCAGTCCCCAAGACTTTCTCTTTCTCACTTTTCTTCCTTCCCCTTATTCCTTTTCCTCTACTCTAGTGATCTTTCTTATACTTATTTACATTTTTTTTTATAATTAGTGCACTACGGATATACATGAAGGTGAAATTCACTGTGGTATAATCATATATAGACATAGAAATATTTGATCTAATTCATTCCACTCTTCCTCCCTTTTCCTGTTTCTCCTTCCTCCCTTTCAATCCCTTTCCTCTTCTCCAATGATCTCTCTTCTATTTTCATATATTAACCCCCTTCTTCACCACTTAATTTGGTCTAACTTCTGCATATCAGAAAAAAATATTTGATCCTTGACTTTCTGGGTCTGGTTTATTTTACTTAGAATGATGTTCTCCCGTTCCTTCCTTTTAGCAGCAAATTACATAATTTCATTCTTCTTTTGCCAGAATCAAAGTACATTGTTTGTATATAATACCACATTTACTTTATCTCTTTGTCTGTAGATGAAAACCTAGTTTGGTTCCATAGTTTGGCTATTGTGAATTGTGCTGTTATAAATACTGATGTGACTTCATCCCTGTAGTATGCTGATTTTAGGGCTTTTGGATATATACCAAAGAGTGGAATAGCTGGGTCATATGGTGGTTCCATTATTAGTTTTTTGAAGAATCTCCATACAGCTATCCAAATTGGTTATACAAATTTGCAGTTCCATCAACAATTATGATTTTATCTTTCCCCCACATACTCACCAAAATTTATTATTATTCATATTCTTGATAATTGTCTTTCTGACTACAGTGAGTTAAATTTCAGTGTAGTTTTGATTTACATTTCCCTGATTGCTAGACATAGTGAATGTTTTTCATACTTTTATAGGTGATTCTTATTTCTAATTTTGTGAAATTTCTCTTTAGTTCTTTTGCCCATTTATTAATTGTGTTTTTTTTTCAATGTTAAGTTTTTTGAGTTCTTTATATATCCTGAATATTAATCCTCTAAGGAGTAGGCAGCCAAGATATTTTCCTATTCTGTAGGCTTTCTATGCTCTTACTTGCTTCTTTTGCTGTGTAGAAGCTTTTAAATTTTATATCGTCCAACTATTGATCCTTGGTTATATTTTTTGTATTTTAGGAGTGTTATTAAGGAAGTCAATGTCTGAGTCAGTTTGTTGGAATGTTTAGCCTATACTTTCTTCTAGCATTTGTAGAATTTGTGGTCTAATTCCTAGGTCTTTGATTCACTTCAAATTGACTTTTGTGTAAGGTGAGAGAGAGGAATCAAGTTTAATTCTTCTACATGTGGATACCGAGTTTTCCCAGCACCATTTATTAAATAGACTGTCTTTTCTCTACTGTTTTTGGCACCTTTGTCAAGTATCAGGTGTACCTATGTGAGTTTGTCTCTATGTATTCCTGTCTATTCTATTCCATTGATCTTCCATTGTTGGTTTGGGTATCAGTACCATGCTGTTTTTGTTATTATAGCCCGATGGTATAATTTAAAGTTGGGTATGGTAATACCTTTATATCACTCTTTCTCAGAATTTCTTTGGCTATTCTTGGACTTTTATGTTTCCAAAATAATTTTAGAACTATTTTACTAGTTCTGTGAAGAATGTCATTGGTATTTTGATGGGGATTGCATTGAATCCATATAATGCTTTTGGCAAGTCATCATTTTGACAATATTAACTCTTCCTATCCAAGAATGTGAGAGGTCTTGCCATCTTCTGAGATTCTCTTCAATTTCTTCAGTATTCTATACTTTTCATTCTTGAAGTCTTTCATTTCCTTCATTAAATTAATTACCAAATGTTTTATTTTGCGAGGTTATAGTGAATGGGATAATTTTTCAAATTTCTTTTTTAGCAGATTAATTATTGGTATAGGAAAGGAAGCAAATGATTTATGTATATTTGTTTTGTATTATCACTTTATTAAATTCATCATCTCTAAAAGGCTTTCGGTGGAATTTTGAGGTCTTCTAAACCTAGAATCATGTAATCAGGAAACAGAGATGATTTTTTTTTCTATTTGTATTTTTTAAATTTCATTCTTTTGCCTGATTACTATTACTAGAGTTTCAAGGACTCTACTGAATAGGAGTTGTGATGGTGGACATCTCTATCTTGTTCCTGTTTTTCAAGAAAATGTTTTGTTTTCTCCATTCCATATGATGTTAACTTTGACTTTTTCATAAATTGACTTTACAGTGTTGAGGTATGTTCCTATTCTCTTTGGTTTCTCTAGTGTTTTAAACATGAATGGGTGACAGATTTTGTCAAATGTTTATTCTGCTTCTATTTAAATAATCATTTAATTCTTGCCCTTCACTCTATTTAAGTGGCAAATTACATTTATTGATTTGCATATGTTGAACCAACCTTGCAATCTGAGATGAAACCCACCTGATCATGGTACATTATATTCTTAATGTGTCTTTGAATGAGGTTTACCAATATTTTATTTAGAATTTTTGCATGTATGTTTACTAGGCACAATGATCCATAGTTTTATTTTTCTTTATGTGTTTTTATTTGGTTTTGGTATCAGGGTGATACTGGCTTCATAAAATAAATTTTGCAATGTTCCCTCTCTTCCTATTTCATGTAATAATTTGAGGATTATTGGCATTAGCTCTTTAAAGTTCTGGTAGAACTTGGCTGAGAATTATCTGGTCCTGGATTTTTCTTTGTTGGAAGGTTTTCAATAGCTACTTCGATTCAATTTCTTGATATTCATCTGATTAAGTTTCCTATTATCCTCATAGTTCAACTTGGGTAGGTAATATGCTTTCAGGAATTGGTAGATATCTTTTAGATTTTCTAACTTATTAGAGTATAAATTTTCAAAATATTTTCTAGTGATCTTCTTGATTTCACTAGTGTTTGCATTAATATTTCCTTTTTTATCTCTAATTTTGTTAGTTTGGGTCTTTTCCCTTATTCTTTTGGTTAATTTGGTTAAGGGTTTGCCAATCCTGTTTATCCTTTCTTGTTTTTCCGTTTTTGTCCTTATCTCTTGTAAACAGCATATGATTGAATCTTGCTTTTAATCTGATCTGCCAGTCTGTCTTTGGATTGAAGTCCTTAAAAGAGTTGCAAAGTTATTGTAGAAAAATTTTATTTCCTGACATCTTGACTTATTTCTAACACTTAATACAGACTTGATTATTCTTTGACTATTCTTACAGTACAATTCATCCCTATGCTGGTTTTCACTTTTATTTTTATTTCTTCTTCATGAATATTTAATTGAATATGTTTTGTAGTACACACTTAATGTTTATGAATTATTTTAATTTCTGATTATAATGGAAGGTTTTTATTTCCTTTTCAATTCTAAAGGACAATTTTTTCTGGCTATAGTAATTTTGGTTGACTCCAATCTTGTTTGGAATATATTGTCCAAGTCCTCCTGGCTTTTAGGTTCTGGGTTGAGAAATCAGTTGAAATCCAGATTGGTTTGCCTTTAAATGTGACTAGTTCCTTTTTTCTTGTAATTTCAAAAATTCTATTCTTATTTTGTATACTAGGCATTTTCATTGTAATTTGTCTTGGAGAGGATCTTTTTTAATCTTGCCTATTTGGAGTTTTATATGCCTTTTATATTTGGATTTCCATTTTGCATGTAAGATATGGAAAATTTTCTAATATTATTTCATGGAATAGACTATGCATTTCTTTAGTTTGTATTTTGGAGCCTGTATCTACCCAAATGATTCTTAAATTTGGTCTCTTGGTGTTTCTCAGATTTCTTGAATATTCTTGTCTTAGTCTCTTAACCTCTGTCTTTTTTAAATTGGAAACCTTATTTTCAAGATTATATTCTTTGTCTTCAAGACCTGAAAAATCTGTCTTTAAAAGGGTCTTATATTCTGGTGATGCTTTTCCCTAGATTTTTAATTTGATTTATTGAATCTTTCATTTGCAGGATTTTCATTTGGTTCTTTTTCAGAATCTCTAGCACTTTATTGAAAAGCTCTTTCACTTCCTATATTGTATCTCTAATTTTATTCCTTACATTTTCTTTTATTTCTTTGAATATTTTAACCATGAACTTTCTAAATTCTTTCTCTGACATTTACTTCACTGTGGTGTCAATGAAGTCAGTTGTTGAAAAGTTGTGGGCCGTTTGGGATGGTTTGTTCCCTTGTTTTTTCATTCTGGTTGTATGTCTACCCATATGTTGAGGTGATTATCACTTCTTTTTTATGTAAGGGACTATTTCTTGAGCTTCTTTCTCTTAAGAATTTCAGGTTGGGTGATTATCCAGGTATTTATACTTTCACTTGAAGTGTGTCCTCTGCTGTTCTCAGTATAAGCACCACTTTGAGAGGAGACACTGAACCCTATCTGCTGCAATCATTTCACAACAAAACCATGTACTATTTAACCTCATGAAAAAGTTCTTGACAATTTTCATCTTTATTCTAGGTATAAACTTGTAGTACACTTGTCTCTGATCAAGTGTTCTATCGTTGACTACTTTTTGTGTTGTGGAGGAGTCAAGGATCACAACATAGCTCCACTCTACCATCTTTCTCTCTCTTCAATATGTTTAAAAGACTAATTTTCCAAAAATTTAACTTTTCTAATTTATTCTTCTGTAAATTTTTGGATTAGAGATAATCTGGAGCCAGTAATGCCTTTTTGTCTCCCTCTTTCTTTCCGTGCACCAAAGACACGGTGTACAATACCATACCAAAATGGCTAAAGCAATTGCAAAGAGATAAACCTTCTTAAAGGCAACTCTCCAGCGTAACAGACTGGGCACCTCAGTTTCTCAACATTTCTTTCTAGTGGACCACTCAGGCATTTGCCTGAGAACTTAGAGTAACTCTGTTAGTCTGCTTTTCATCACTGGAACAAAATATATGAGAAAAACAACTTAGAGGAGGAAGGATTTATATTGTTTCATGTCTTCAGAAGTTTTAGTTCACTGTCATCCAGCATCATTGTTTTGGACCAGAGGCAAGACATAACATTATAAAAGAAGACTGTGGTAGAGAGAAGCAGATGGTAGCAGAGAGAGAGAAAGGAAAGGGCTGAAGAAAAGATATACTCTTCCAGGGCACATTCCCAGTGAATTACTTCCTCAAACTGGGCCCCACCTATGGTTTCCACCAACTTTAAATAATGCAAGAAATTACTAATCCACCAATGGATTAATTCACTGACAAGTTTCCAGTCCTTATGAACCAATCACCTTCCCAAAGGCCAATCTCTGAACATTGCTGCATCAGGGACCAAGTCCTCATTACATGAGCCTTCCAGGGCCAAGGATGGAATATTTTGATCTGCAATGATTTGGATCTGGAAATTCCTTTAAGGACATATGAGTTGAGACTTAGTACCCAATGCAGTGATGTTCAAAGGTGGGGCTTTGGGGAAGTGATTGGTTCATGAAGAATTAATAATTGGATGTCATTTTTTGGGAAGTGGTGACAGTCACAGGAGATGGGGCTTAATTGGAGGAAATAGGTCACTGAGGATGTGCCCTAGTAGGGTATATCTTGTTCTTGGATGCTTCTGTACCCTCTCTCTGCTTGCTTTCTCCTGTTACGGTGAACTGCTTTTCTCCCCCACATACTTCTGACATGATGTTCTTCCTCACCTCAGGCCCAAAGCAATGGATCCAGCCAACCATTGACTGAACCTCTGAAACTGTGGGTTAAACCAGATCTCTCCTTCTTCAAGTTACTGTTTTTTCAGTATTTTGTCTCAGAAATAAAAAAGATGACTTTACACAGTGTCCCACATGCTTTTCCCTTATATGTAATGCCAGTTGCCATACATGTACTCTCTCCCTGTGTTCCCTAATTGCCGTTGTGTGGACATGAGGCATGCCATACACTATCCAGGGTTTAGAAGTATTAACAACTCTTAAACTTTTTCATTTTAGTTGTATCATTATATCCCTGCCCACAACCCAAACCCTAACAGTGAGGCCATCTGGAAAAACCTATGCAGTTGGATAACCTTTTTTTCCAGGTCTGTGTTTACTGCTGGAGACAGTGGCCACCCTCTGAATTAATAAGAAACTTAGAACATTTCATTGAAAGCAATATGGTTTTAAGGGATCCACCACTATAAAAGGGAGCAATTGTAAACAAATAATTAAAATATTGTTCTACCTGGGTGTTGGGGTGCATGCCTGCAATTCCAGTGACTTGGGGGCTGAGGCATGAGAATTGCAAGTTCAAAGCTAGCCTGAGCAACTTAGCAAAGCCCTCGGCAAATTAGTAAGACCCTGTCTCAAAATAAGAAGGGGATGTGGCTCAGTAGTTAAGTGCCCCTGGATTCAATAATATACCCACACACACATGCTATATGTATATATTTTTTTTGAGAGATAGACTTTATGAAAGGTTTTTTTTGTTTGTTTGTTTTTTTGTCTTCAGGATGAAATCATAAGGGTGGAGCCCTAATCTAATGGGATTTGTGTCCTTATAAGTATAGGATGCTGTATATATGTGTGTGTGTGTGTGTGTATACACACACACACACACACATATATATGGAGATGGAGAATATATATTATATAATATATACACATAATATATATATTATATACATATTATATCATATATTTTATATATATGATAGTCCAAGGGGGTCAAAGGTCAAAAGTTTCATTGAGAAGACTCTTGTAAGATAATTGAAAATGAGTACCAGTTTCATATATTGACTGGGGAAGAGTCAGTCTATGAAGGGATGATCATATACCTTCTGAGTAAGCATGTCAATTTAGGAAAAAGGTAAGTGGTTGGATTTATTAGTCTATAGATCATTGGTTCTCTGCCTGGTTTTGGCAGGGAATGACTTTGGGAAGATAAGCACAGTCTATTGAATCTTCTATACCATGCTGGGTACTTTGAAAGTCACCTTGTAGACAGGGATGGACAGTTTTATCTCAGAAAAGAATTTATCTAAATTACATTTGAAGAGGATCAGCTTATAAGTACCATGGATAAATAACGGGAGAGTGGTGAGATGAAAGTCAGGGAGACTCTTTTGGGAATTGTATTGTCTGCTAGGACAGATGTATTAAAATACTACAGACTGGGGGACTCAAATAACACAAATATATTTTCTCACAATTAGGGAGGCTATATCCAAGGTCAGGGTATTGGCAAATTTGATTTCTCCTGAGGCTTCTCTTTGGTTTCAGATGTCTTACTTCCTGCTTACTTTCACATGGCTTCTTCTCTATGCTTTTGTATCCTTGTTACCATCCTCTTTCTATAAGGACACCAATCCCTTATTAGGCTCTACCCTTATGATTTCATCTTAAAGACAAACAAACAAAAACTTCTATAAAGTCTCCCAAAATTTAGCCACAGAACCACAGTTAATTCCACAGCATTCTACTGTTATATCACCAAAATTTATGTCCTTCTTGCATGAAAATGTAAATGTACTCTCCCCATCCTAAACAACCACAAAAAATCTAACCCATTTTAGCATAAATTATAAGTCTGAAGTCTTAGGTAAATATTATTAAATTAGTGATGAGTAAGACTCAAAGTATGGTACTCTGAGACAAAATTTCTCTCCATCTATCAATCTGTGGAACCAAACAAGTTATGTGTTTTTAAAATAAAATGGTGGGACAGGCATAGGATCAACATTTTTATTCCAAAAGGGAGATAAGGAAATAAGGAAAGGAAATAAGGGGTGATGGGTGCTAAGCAAATACAATACCTAGTATGACAAATTCTATTAAGATTTTAATTCTTGGAAATCATCCTATCTGAAAGTTCTTTCAGGCCCCCTACTGGGGCAGCAAGCAGTGTTCTTCCCATGGCCCCAGACGGTAACCCTCCTCTGTGCTTCTGAATGGAAGCCTGGCTTCTGGGGCACTAGGAGGTTGTAGATTAGTGTACTGAAACAAAGGAGGAGAGAGTCTTGTTCCCCAGATTTGTGCACCCTGGACCTGTGGTGAAGGTATCAGTTCTACTGGTCTCAAAATTGTCTTCAGCATCTTTCTTTCCTTTTTTTTAGAAAGGTAAGACATTTTTACATCCTTTAAACATCCTATCAAATCTCAGAAGTTGGAAAGTTTCCCTTTACTTTACTGGGTCTCTGTTCCCTGTAGTCCAAACTGGTAGCATCTCTGCTGGTATAATTCCATTTCTATTCCCAGGACTTGCTGTTATGCTCCATGAAAGCCAGGAGTAATTGATTGTCCAGTCAGACTTTTGGTATTTTCTTAGAACACAGTTTGTCATTTTGTCCAATATGGATAGGCTGAGAGTTTTCCAAATGTTCAGATTCTAGATTTTTTTTGCTTAATAATTCATTTTATTTGTCTCTCTTCCCCTGCATTTAAAAAATGTATTGGTGAGTTATATTTATACATAATAATAGGCTTCATTATGATATATTTGTACCTGCAAATAGCATAACTTGGTCTATTTACTTCCCCTTTCCCTTCCTTCCTCCCTTGCCCTAATATCTATTCTGTATTCTACTGCTTTCACTTCTATTTCCGTAAAGTCCTCTACCCCCTCTTTTTCTCTCTGGATCCCATATTTGAGAGAAAACATAGAATCCTTGATTTTTGATCTGACTTATTTCACCTTAGTTCTCTTTTTCTGTTCATTTTTGTGTATGAAAAATTCTTCATCCTTCTTTATGACTGAGAAAAATTCCACTGTGTTTATATACCACCTTTTCTTTGTCCATTCATTTTTTTGATGAAAACTTAGATTCGTCATAACTTGACTGTTGTGCATTTACCTGCTATAAACATGGGTATGCATGCATTATTATAGTGTGCTGACTTTAATTCTTTGGGATAGATATCATGGTAGTTACATTCATAGTCTATTTTTTTATTTTTACAGACTGCATATTGTTTCACTGTACACAAATGGAGTACAGCTTTTCATTTCTATGGTTGTACACAATATCGATTCATACCATTCGTGTAATCATACATGTACATAGGGTGATGATGTCTGTCTCATTCCACCATCTTTCATACCCCTGCCCCCTCCCCCCTCTCATTTCCCTCCACATAATCTAAAGTTCCTCAGATTCCTACATACTAATTTTCATAGTGGATGTACTAATTTACAATCCCACTAACAGGGTCTAAGAGTTCCTTTTTCCCCTCATCTTCACCAACACTTATTAATATTTGTGTTCTTGATAATTGCCATTCCAACTGGAGGAAGGTAAAATCTCAGTACAGTGTTGATTTGCATTTTCCTAATGGCTAAAATTTTGAACATTTTTTCATATTTTTGACCATTTGAATTTCTTCTTTTGAAAAATATTTATTTACTTCCTTTGTCAATTTATTGACTAGGTTATTCTTTACTGTTTTTTTCTTCTTTCTTTTTGGTGTTACGTTTTGGCTGTTTTTTTGAGTATTCTGGATGTCAGTCCTCTGTCAGAAGAGTAGCTGCAATGTTTTTCTCTCATTCTGTAGCGTTTATCTTCATCTTCTTGTTTCCTTTGCTGTGCAGAAGCTTCTTGATTTAATGTAATCTCACTTATGAATACTTGGTGTTATTTCCTGAGCTTTAGGGATCACTGAGGAAGTTGATGCCTGCATTTATATGTTGGAGTGCTGACCCTATGATTTCTTCTAGAAGTTTCAGAGTTTCTAGTCCAATTCCTAGGTCTTTAATGTACTCTGAGTTACTTTTGTGCAGGGTGAGAGATAGGGACTCTAGATTCATTCTTCTATATAAGGATATCCAGATTTTCTCCCACCATTGGTTGAAAAGGTAATCTTTCCTTCAACTTATGTTCTGTCACCTTTGTTGATGATAAGATTACTGTATCTGTAAAGTTTTGCCTCCCTATTTTCTATTCTATTCTGTTGGTCTACATGCCCTGCATTTTACTACAAATGATAAGGAGAAACCAGGTCAGGCTCTCAACATTTTAACTAGAAATATCCTGTGCCAAATATCCAAATATTCATCATTCATGTACAGTTTTAACTTTCATAAAACACTATTACATATTTCAGTCAAGGTTTGGCTTTATAACATGGATCATGGTTCCCTCCTCATTTATGTCTGAGAACTCACCATTAAATCACCTTTACTGTTCACAGGTTTAACAATAGTCTCATAAAGCAAATCCAGGCATTTGCTACCACATGCCTCAAAACTCCTCCATCTCCCATCTAATTATAAATCCATTTCCATATTTTATGGTATGTTTTTATAGCAACACCATACGTATCAATAACCAAATCTGTATTATTCAGGTTTCTTCAGAGAAACAGAACAAATAGTATGTGCATAGTCACATAATAATGTACCACATAATATCATTTTAGTTAACAATGGACTGCATTATATAATAGTAATCCCATAAATTAAAATTTCCTACTAATGTCATAGCTGACTTAGTTTATGTAAATATAGTCTATGATGTTAATATAAAAATTGCTTAACAATGCATTTCTCAGAATATATTTTTTTATGTGATGCACAACTATTTGTAGAAATATTTATTATATGGGATTGGGACACCTGGTTAATGAACTGGAAATTTTAAATCTGTAGTGTGTGTTGGCAAGCTTGAGATCCAGAGGAGCTAGGGCATGGTTTCAGTCTGAAGGCTAGCATCCTGGAGACCCAGGAGAGCAATGGTGCAGATGAAATTGAAAGGCCACCTGTTGGAGAATTCCTTCTTGCTTAGGGAGACTGTTTTCTGTTTATCTGCTTGTTTATATGTTTCTGTTTAGTTCAGGCCTTCACCTGTTTAGATGAGGATCACTCACATTATGGAAGTGTTCACTGATTTAAATGTTCATTTCATATAAAAATACAGTCCAGGTTGACACATAAAATTAAGCATCACAAAAATTTATTGATTAATCTGTGTGAGAGATGGTGGGTTTGATCTAGAAATATCCTAGTTTGAACTTGCAGTAACATGTAGGTGATATCAAGGGTGACTTTTGGTTTTCACACTAGTGTGACTGAGTAGTTGGTACTATTACAAACTAAATTGGAATGTCCCTAAAGAGGAAAAGGTTAGTAAACAAGATAACAAATGCAATTCTAAACATCTTGAGTTCTAAATGACTGTGGAACACAGAGTAGTCAATCTTCCCCAGAGAATGGACATTAATAACTGGATATTTGGGCGATCCAAGATGGCGGACTAGAGGGTGACTGCATCCCCAGTCGCTCCAGAACCCAGGAGTTAAGAAGGGGAGACATTGAGAGACTCGGACTAAAATAGAGCCACGGGTGAGTCTGCCCACTGGGTAAAGCTCGGCCCAGGTGGCAGGCCCAGATAGAGGTGGCTTATCAGAGCAGGGAAGGGCAGCTAGAGTCTTCCACAGGCAGCCCTGCGCACTCCGGCGGTGGGCCCCTCCCACACAGCCAGCTTCTCCAGGTTCTCGGAGCAGGCCCCCTAGTGAGAGCCTTTCTGATCAGAACAAGCTCCAAGTCCCGGAGCCAGTGCGGTGTACTCCGGCCCGCAAGCAGCTTCAGGGACCAGGACAGGGCAGCCAGAGACTTACCCAAGCAGCCCAGCCTCCTGCGGTGGGAGGCGCCTTTCAAGGCTAGCTTCTTGGAGCAGATCGCCAATGAGAGCCTTTCTACATAGAGCCAGCCACAAGTCCCCGAGAAAACTGAGAGCTTCGATCCACAAGCAGCCTCTGGGATCAGGGCAGGGAACCAGAGACTTCTCCAGGTGGCTCTGCCCACTCCGGCTACAGGCTCTTTCCACGGGGCGATCCAAGATGGCAGCCTACAGGGTGACTGCATCTCCAGTCGCTCCAGAACCCAGGACTCAAGAAGGGGAGGCATTGAGAGACTTGGACAAAAATAGAGTCAAGGGGTGAGTCTCCCCCACTGGGCGAAACTTGGCCTGGGCAGCAGGTACAGATAGGGGTGGCTTATCAGAGCAGGGCAGGGCAGCTAGAGTCTTCCCCAGGTAGCCTTCCACACTCCATGGGTGGACTCCTCCCACACGGCCAGCTGCACGGTGCAGGCCCCCAATGAGAGCCTTTCTGCACAGAGCCAGCTCCAAGCCCTGGATCCAGTAACAGGCTAGGGGCAGCTTTCTTCGGAAGCAATGCATTATCAAGTTCCTCCAAGACTTCAGGCTACTGAAGTCTGGGAGATGATACACTGGAAATCTACTGGGACACTATAAGCCAATAGAGGAAAGCTGCAATATCTCAGGGTCCCACTGACAGCTGACCAATATGAGAAAACAATGGAAGAAAATGTCCCAAACAAACCTATATACTACATCAATAAAACCCAATGACAGCACAGCAGAAGAAATATCAGAAAGGGAGTTCAGAATGTACATAATTAAAACAATCAGGGAAGCAAATGAGGAGATGAAAGAGCAAATGCAGGCATTAAATGATCACACCAATCAACAGTTAAAAGACCAAATATGGGACGCAAGAGATCATTTCAATAAAGAGTTAGAGATACTGAAAAAAAAAAACAAACTGAAGTACTTGAAATGAAGGAAACAATAAACCAAGTTAAAAACTCCATAGAAAGCATAACCAATAGGATAGAACACCTGGAAGACAGAACCTCAAACATTGAAGACAAAATATTTCATCTTGAAAACAAAGTTGGCCAAACAGAGAAGATGGTAAGAAATCATGAACAGAATCTACAAGAATTATGGGATATCATGAAAAGGCCAAATTTAAGAATTATTGGGATTGAGGAAGGCTTAGAGAAACAAACCAAAGGAATGAACAATCTATTCGATGAAATAATATCAGAAAATTTCCCAAATCTGAAGAATGAAATGGAAAACCAAGTGCAAGAGGCTTATAGAACTGCAAATATACAAAATTACAACAGACCCACACCAAGGCACATTATTATGAAAAAACCTAACATACAAAATAAAAACAGAATTTTAAAGGCCGCAAAGGAAAGAATCAAATTACATTCAGAGGGAAACCAATAAGAATATCAGCAGATTTTTCAATCCAGACCCTAAAAGCTAGAAGGGCCTGGAACAACATTTACCAAGCCCTGAAAGAAAGATGCCAACCAAGAGTCTTATACCCAGCAAAACTTACCTTCGAATTTGACGATGAAATAAGATCCTTCCATGATAAACAAAAGCTGAAGGAATTTACAAAAAGAAAAACAGCATTACAGAACATTCTCAGCAAAATATTCCAAGAGGAAGAGATGAAAAACAACGATGCAAATCAGCAACAGGAGGCACTAGCCTAAAGCAATAGACAAATAAAGGAGAAAACAAATTATGTCAAAAAACAAATATGAGTCAAATGACTGGGAATACAAATCATATCACAATAATAACCCTGAATGTTAATGGCCTGAACTCATCAATCAAAAGACATAGACTGGAATATTGGATTAAAAAGAAAAATCCAACAATATGCTGCCTGCAAGAGACTCATCTCATAGAAAGAGATACCCATAGACTAAAGGTGAAAGGATGGGTAAAAACATACCATGCACGTGGACACAGCAAAAAAGCTGGAGTATCCATCCTCATTTCAGATAATGTGGACTTCAAGCCAAAACTAGTCAGAAGGGATAAAGAAGGACATTACATGCTCCTTAAGGGAAGCATAAATCAGCAAGACATAACAATCATAAATATCTATTCCCCCAACATTGGCTCAACCATGTACGTCAAACAAATCCTTCTCAATTCCAGAAATCAAATAGACCACAACACAATAATACTAGGTGATTTCAACACACCTCTCTCACCACTGGATAGATCGTCCAAACAAAAATTGAATAAAGAAACCATAGATCTCAATAACACAATCAACAATTTAGACTTAACCAACATATATAGAATATACCATCCAACAAAGAACGAATACACTTTCTTCTCAGCAGCACATGGATCCTTCTCTAAAATAGACCATATTTTATGCCACAAAGCTACTGTTAGCAAATACAAGAAAATAGAGATACTACCTTGTACTCTATCAGATCATAATGGATTGAAATTAGAAATAAATGACAGAATAAAAAACAGAAACTTCTCCAATACCTGGAGATTAAATAATACACTATTATATGATGAATGGATAGCAGAAGACATCAGGAGGGACATAAAAAATTTCTTAGAAGTAAACGAGAACAAAGACACATCATATCAAAATCTCTGGGACACTATGAAAGCAGTACTTAGAGGAAGATTTATTTCATGGGGCGCATTCAAAAAAAGAAGTAAAAATCAACAAATAAACGACTTAACACTACAGCTCAAAGTCCTAGAAAAAGAAGAGCAGACCAATAACAAAAGTAGTAGAAGACAGGAAATAGTTAAAATCAGAGCTGAAATCAACGAAATTGAAACAAAAGAAATAATTGGAAAAATTAATAAAATAAATAGTTGGTTCTTCGAAAAAATAAACAAAATTGATAAACCCTTAGACACACTAAGAAAGAGAAAGAGGGAGAAAACTCAAATTACTAAAATTCGGAATGAACAAGGAAACATCACAACAGACACGAGTGAAATACAAAACATAATTAGAAGCTATTTTGAAAATCTATACTCCAAAAAAACAGAAAACCTTGAAGACATCAACAAATTTCTAGAGACATATGAATTACCTAAACTGAATGAGGAGGACATACACAACTTAAATAAACCAATTTCAAGCAATGAAATGGAAGAGGTCATCAAAAGCCTACCAACAAAGAAAAGTCCAGGACCAGATGGGTTCTCAGCCGAGTTCTACAAACCTTTAAAGAAGAGCTCATTCCAATACTCCTCAAAGTATTCCATGAAATAGAAGAGGAAGGAACCCTCCCAATCTCGTTCTATGAAGCCAATATCACCCTGATACCTAAACCAGACAGAGACACATCGAGGAAAGAAAATTTCAGACCAATATCCTTAATGAACATCGACGCAAAAATTCTCAACAAAATTTTAGCAAATCGCATACAAATATATATTAAAAAGATAGTGCACCACGATCAAGTGGGTTTTATCCCAGGGATGCAAGGTTGGTTCAACATTCAGAAATCAATAAATGTCATTCACCATATCAACAGACTTAAAGTTAAGAATCACATGATTATTTCAATAGATGCAGAAAAAGCATTTGATAAAATACAGCATCCCTTCATGCTCAAAACACTAGAAAAAATTGGGGTAGTGGGAACATTCCTTAACATTATAAAGGCCATCTACGCTAAGCCCATGGCCAATATCATCCTAAATGGTGAAAAACTGAAAGTGTTCCCCCTAAAAACTGGAACAAGGCAGGGATGCCCTCTTTCACCACTTCTATTCCACATCGTCCTTGAGACTCTAGCCAGAGCAATTAGACAAACCAAAGAAATTAAAGGGATACGAATAGGAAAAGAAGAACTCAAACTATCCCTGTTCGCTGATGACATTATTATATATTTAGAGGAACCTGGAAATTCCACCAGAAAACTTTTAGAACTCATAAGTGAATTCAGTAAAGTAGCAGGTTACAAGATCAATGCTCATAAATCCAATGCATTTTTATACATAAGTGATGAATCTTCAGAAAGAGAAATTAGGAAAACTACCCCATTCACAATAGCATCAAAAAAATAAAATACTTGAGAATCAATCTCACAAAAGAGGTGAAAGACCTCTACAATGAGAACTACAGAACACTAAAGAAAGAAATTAAAGAAAACCTTAGAAGATGGAAAGATCTCCCATGTTCCTGGATAGGCAGAATTAATATTGTCAAAATGGCCATACTACCTAAAGTACTATACAGATTCAATGCAATTCCAATTAAAGTCCCAATGATGTACCTTACAGAAATAGAGCAAGCAATTATGAAATTCATCTGGAAGAATAAAAAACCTAGAATAGCTAAAGCAATCCTCAGTAGCAAGAGCGAAGCAGGAGGTATGGCAATACCAGATCTTCAAGTCTACTACAAAGCAATAGTAACAAAAATGGCATGGTATTGGCACCAAAATAGACAGGTATATCAATGGTACAGAATAGAGGACATGGACACAAACCCAAATAAATACAATTTTCTCATACTAGACAAAGGGTCCAAAAATATGCAATGAAGAAAAGATAGCCTCTTCAACAAATGGTGCTGGGAAAACTGGAAAACCATATGCAATAGAATGAAATTAAACCCCTATCTCTCACCCTACACAAAACTCAACTCAAAATGGATCAAGGACCTCAGAATCAGACCAGAGACCCTGCATCTTATAGAAGAAAAAGTAGGTCCAAATCTTCAACTTGTTGGCTTAGGATCAGACTTCCTTAACAGGACTCCCATAGCACAAGAGATAAAAGCAAGAATCAACAACTGGGATAGATTCAAACTAAAAAGCTTTAATCAGCAAAGGAAACTATCAGCAATGTGAAGACAGAGCCTACAGAGTGGGAGAATATCTTTGCCAACCATACTTCAGATAGAGCGCTAATTTCCAGAATCTATAAAGAACTCAAAAAACTCTACACCAAGAATACAAATAATCCAATCAACAAATGGGCTAAGGAAATGAACAGACACATCACATAAGAAGATGTACAAGCAATCAACAGATATATGAAAAAAATGTTCAATGTCCCTAGTAATAAGGGAAATGGAAATCAAAACTACCCTAAGATTTCATCTCACCCCAATTAGAATGGTGATTATCAAGAACACACGCAACGATAGGTGTTGGCGAGGATGTGGGGAAAAAGGCACACTCATACATTGCTGGTGGGGTTGCAAATTAGTGCAGCCACTCTGGAAAGCAGTATGGAGATTGCTCAGAAAACTTGGAATGGAAACACCATTTGACCCAGCTATCCCACTCCTTGGCCTATACCCAAAGGACTTAAAATCAGTATACTACAGAGATACAGCCACATCAATGTTCATTGCTGCTCAATTCACCATAGCCAGATTGTGGAACCAACCTAGATGCCCTTCAGTTGATGAATGGATAAAGAAACTGTGGCATATATATACAATGGAATATTACTCCGCAATGAAGAATGATAAAATTATGGCATTTGTAGGCAAATCGATGAAATTGGAGAATATCATGCTAAGTGAGATAAGCCAATCTCAAAAAACTAAAGGACAAATGATCTCGCTGATAAGCGGATGAGGACATATAATGGGGGGGTGGGAGGGGTCAGCATTAGGTTTAGGGTTAGGTTTAGGGTTAGGAATAAGGAGTGTGGTAAGAATGAAGGAAAGAAGGACTGTATAGAGGGAAAAGAGGGGTGGGAGGGGTGGGGGGAAGGGAAAAAAATTTGAATCAAACATCATTGCCCTATGTAAACGTATGATTACACAAATGGTATGCCTTGACTCCATGTACAAATAGAGAAACAACATGTATCCCATTTGTATACAATAATAAGAAATAATAAAAGAAAATAACTGTATATTTGGAAATTCTCAGCATGAACCCAGTTTCACTGAAAATAGTCAGTGTGAACAAAGTTAGGTCCTTGATGTGACAGTGTTCTGTTTGTAGGCAATAGAAACCTAGTAGCATAAGTTAAAGATAAAAGAGGGGATTTGACTTTTGTGTACATTAGCTTCTCATGGAAGCAGAGGATTCTCGTTCAAGAAGGAATTGGAGGGAGGTTTATTTTTTTTATTTGTTCATTTATTTTATTTTTAATATAAGATACATTTAAATTGACATATATATTTACAAAGGAGCCAGTGAAAGGGAAAGATTTAACATAGGTTAACAAAATATATAATTAATGGGGAAAGATTCAAAGAAAGATTGAAAACTAGCACATTATCTCTCAGACTTCTTTGAGTGTAGGATTTTCATGGGGATCTTGTACAAAATTCAGTGGGTGAATGATGAGAGCTGAGACTTTGCACTTCTAGAGGTACTTGGGTATTGGTAGTTCTGTTAACCACACTTTGAACGGCAAGCAATTGAGCACAGTTTTAGGATCTTGCCCATAGAACGTACACAACTCTTTTTCCTAAAACATGAAAGAACTGCTCAAGGAAGAATCATGCTTAATATTTGCTCAGCATCATTATTGAGCTCAGGCAAGGTAAGCAATCAAAGAATCCTCTAGTTAGATAATGAATTTCTATCAATATGAAAATGTTCCCATATACAGATATAAAACAATATGCATATCGGTCTCTTTTGGCAATCATCAACATTTAAATTTTTTTCCATTTTCTGTTGTGGCCCCTGTCACTGTATTTTAAAGGGAATTCCATATACCTATAATATCTTCCATAAACACTTCAATATGTATTGGTAATGAGTAAGAATTTTTTAAAAATAAACACATTATCACAAGGCCAGAATACTACTTGCCTCAAAAATGTATTCTCACCTTCACTCAATGAGTGCTAATTCATTTGGATCACTATGCACAAGGTTTTTAACATTGCTTTTTGTTGGCTCACATCTAACACACACATTAATATATAACAGTTACTCCTTTACAACATCTTTTGAAGCATTTATTTGTTAAAGAAAGTGGTTTATTTTCTTTACCATTACCCTCAATCTGAACATGCTGACAGAATCTTTATGAAGTTAAAATGCTCTGCTGTCCCCCACATTTCCTGTAAAATTATAGTCAATCTAGAGACTTGATTCAATCTGGTTAATTATTTATTGGCTAGAATGGTTCATGGAGGGAGCCGTGTAATTCTTTGCATCACATCACAACACATGGAATTTCTTGTTGTTCCAGTTTGGTGATGTTAATATTAATCAGTGGGTTCAGGTGTTGCCAGCCTCATCAGTCTATTATCAAGTTTCCCATTAATCACAAATGAATGTAGCAGTCATTAATGGTCACAACTTAGGTTTATTAATTGAATAGAAGTTTCAAAATGGTGATTTTTCTAATCCTGTTATTTCTTCTGAATTTATTAGCGCTCTTCTTCTGTAGAGAAGAATTTTCTAGAATCAAGTATTTCATACCAGAAAGGCACAACATACCCATGATTTTCTATTCTCTATGTTAGTGCTTTAACAATTTCAGAATAATGATTGTTACCCTAGCAATTTCCAAAAATGACTAAAAATGTGCAATTAGCAAAATCTAGACTATGGGGAAAATCTATAGAATAAAATCCCCTGGTTTCTTAAAGTAACAAATTCAAAGAGATAGAAGAGAAGATAGAAAATCAAGGAGAACTAATAGAATAAAGAAGACTTAGGGTCCTAGCAATCACAATATGTTAGTTCTATTTCATCCTTACTTAAGTAAATTTTAAGGGTGAGATTTGAAAATAAATTTAATTTGGACTTTGGTCTGATGTTGACATTAATGAATTATTGCTAATTTTGTAGTTATAGTTGTTATAGTATTGTGGTTATTTTTTCTGAGATGTATACTGAAATATTTACAAATGGAATAACATGGCATTTTGGTTCTTTTTTCACAGATAACTGATTTTATTTATTTATTTATTTATTGCAAACAAATGGGATACATGTTGTTTCTCTATACATGGAGTAAAGGCATACTATTTGCGTAGTCATAAATTTACATAGGGTAATGTTGTTTGATTCATTCTGTTATTTTTTCCTTCCCCCCACCCCTCCCACCCCTCTTTTCCCTCTATACAGTCCTTCCTTCCTCCATTCTTGCCTCCCTCCCTAACCCTAACCCTAAACCTAACCCTAACCCTAACACTAACCCCTCCCACCCCCATTATATATCCTCATCCGCTTATCAGCGAGATCATTTGTCCTTTGGTTTTTTGAGATTGGCTTATCTCACTTAGCATGATATTCTCCAATTTCATCCATTTGCCTGCAAATGCCATAATTTTATCATTCTTTATGGCTGAGTAATATTCCATTGTATATATATACCACATTTTCTTTATCCATTCATCAATTGAAGGACATCTAGGTTGGTTCCACAATCTGGCTATTGTGAATTGAGCCGCTATGAACATTGATGTGGCTGTATTACTGTAGTATGCTGATTTTAAGTCCTTTGGGTATAGGCCAAGGAGTGGGATAGCTGGGTCAAATGGTGTTTCCATTCCAAGCTTTCTGAGAAATTTCCACACTGCTTTCCAGAGTGCTTGCACTAATTTGCAACCCCACCAGCAATGTATGGGTGTACTTTTTTCCCGCATCCTCACCAACACCTATTGTTGCTTGTGTTTATATATGCATACTTGTAAGTATGTCAATCTTTATATAAGTGAGATTACACTCATTATATTGATTTGTAACTTTTTTCACTTATTATTGAGAATATTTGTACATGACCATAAATATCCATTTGGGTAAATTTTAGTGACTATATAGTTTTATATTATATGGAATTTTAGTAATTTTAAGGGGTTTGTATATAGAGGACAGCATTTCTTTGTTTTGTGTTGCAAATTTTGACCATTTATTAGTGTTTCAATCTTTTTTCACAGTGTTTCTTTAGAGAACATATTAAATTTTGTGAAATAAACTTAGCTTTATAATTCCTGGTTTTCTCAAGATGCTGAGAATGATTTTTCCCACTACAAGATAATAAAAGTAACATCATAATATTGTTTCATACTTTTATAATTTTATTCATTTTATTAAATCTTTGTTCTATCCTGAATTAATTGATTTAAGGATTACCAAGTCTCCTTAGATTAGTCCTTTCTTGGCTACCTTGATTTTTCGATATTTATCAGCCCATATAAATTGTTAAAATTAATGGAATTCTCTCTGATGCTTCCAAACATGCATGGAGCATGCATTGACTATATCCTTCCACACTTTTCCCAACCTTAGCCCCCTTCCCCATCCTGGCATTCTTCCACGTCCCTAGTAATCACTTTTCTTTTAGGTCCTTCCTTCTCTCCTTCCTTCCTTTTTTTCCTTCCTTCTTTCCTTCCTTCCTTGCCTCCCTCCCTCCTCTCTCTTTCTTTCTTTGTCTTTCTTTCTTTCTTTCTTTTTTTCTTTCTTTCTTTCTTTCTTTCTTTCTTTCTTTCTTTCTTTCTCTTTCTTCTCTATTTCTTGATAACACATTTGATTCCTTTTCCTCCACATTCTCAAAATCACTTGTTATTTGGGTTTCCTGTAGCCTTTCTAACTAGACTGAGGTGGTCTCTCTTCATACTTTTGATTTGTATTTCCCTGATAGCTAATGATATTGAACATTTTTAATTATAATTATTGGCCATTTGTATTTCTTCTTTCGAGAAGTGTCTATTCAGACCATTTGTTCATTTTTAAATTGGATTATCTTTTTAAAAAAAATTAAGTTCTTTATATATTCTTTATATTAACCCTCAATCACATAACTTAGCTGGCAATATTTTCTCTCACTCTGTAGGTTTCTTCATTCAGCTGATTGTTTCCTTTGCTGCACCAAACCTTAAGTTGAGTGAAATCCCACTTGTTGATTTTTACTTTTCTTTCCTATGCTTTTGGAATCCTATCCAGAAAATTGTTGCCTGCACCAATACATTGAAATGTTTCTGCTATGTGTTCCTTTTGTGCTTTCAGAGTTTGAATTTATTATGTTTTAAAAAAGTTACTTTTATTTTCAGTTTGTATTCTGCTACTTTACTGAATTAGTTCACTAATTCTAATAGTCTTTTGGTGGTTTATTTAGGTAATTTTTTCTTATTTTTAAAAGTCGGATTCTTTTTTATATTAGAGAATTGTATTTGCATTCCTTTTGACATAATTATACATTCGAGGAATTTGATTTCAATCCCCCATTCCCTTATCCTTTATTTTGTTTTCCATCCCTCTTTTCTCTCTCCTCTACTGATCTTTCTTTCACACCTTTACTGGTTTTTGATTGGTACTTTCTACATGTACATAAAGGAGATATTCTGCTTGGTACATTTACATATGTATATAACATGATTCAATGAAATTAATTCCATATATTTTTCCTTTTCTTTCCTTCCTCCCTCCCTCTCATTCTCTTACTCCTATTCTACTGATCTTCTGAGTATCTGATCCCCTCCCTTCATTGCCTGTCTTCCTTTGTTTTGCTTTAGCTTCCACTGTGAGAGAAAACATTAGACCCTTGATTTTCTAAGCCTGGCTTACTTCACTTAACATGATTTTCTCCATTTCATCCACTTACCAGCAAATGCCATTATTTCATTCTTTATGATTGAGTAAAACTCCATAGTGTATATGTACCACGTTTTCTTGATTCATCCATCTACCAATGAGAGATCTTTCAGTTCCTTGGTTAGATTAATTCCCAGGTATTTTATAATTTATTTATTTATGTATTTATTTATTTTAAGAATATTATGAAGGGCATAGTTTTCCTGATTTCTATCCTAGCTGACTTGATGTTGGAATATAGAAAAGCTATTGATTTTTTTGAGTGTTGATCTTGTATCCCTCTACTTTGCTAACTCCATTTATGAGTTCTAGGAGTCTTGTGTTGGAATTTTTTTAGATCGTCTAAATATAAGATCATGTCATTAGCAAGCAGAGATAATTTGACTTCTTCTTTTTCCCATTTGTATCTCTTTAATTTACTTTTCTTGCCTGATTGCTCTAGCTAGAGTTTCGAGGACTATATTGAATAAAAGTGGTAAGAGTGGACATCTAAGTCTTGTTTCTGATTTTAGAGAAAATGCTTTAAGTTTTTCTCTATTCAGGATGATGTTGGTTTTGATTTGTCATCTATAACCTTTACAATATTGAGGTAAGTTCCTTCTATCCCTAGGTTTTCCAGAGTTTTTAACACAAATGGCTATATTTTATCAAAGGCCTTTTCTTTATCTATTATCTATTTTCTTTATCTATTATCTTTATCTATTGAGATGATCATGTGTATCTTGTTTATAATTCTACTTATGGGATGATTTGAGAGTGTTGAACCAACCTTGAATCCCTGGGATGAGGCCCACTTAGTCATGGTCAATTATCTTCTTAATTTGCTTTTTCAATTTCATAAAATAATTTGAGTTATTTAGGTTTTTCTAAGTATACAGTCATATAATCTATAATCATAAGATGATTATGTATATATAAACATCTGTATCTATAATCATGCCTTTTCTTTCTCTTTCCAACTTGCTCTGGTTAAAATTCCTACTACTATATTGAGTAAGATCAGTGAAAGTGGACACTTTGTCATATTTCTGATTTTAGAGGAAATACTTAAGTTTTTCCCCATTCAGTATGATGTTGGCTGTGGTTTTGTTACATATTGGCTTTATGTTGAGGTATGATCCTTTTATCATGAAAAGATGTTGAATTTTATCAAATATTTTTTCATTGAAATAATCATGATTTTTAAAAATCATTAATTCAATTTGCTTGATGTATGGTGTTGATTAAGTTGTACATGTTGACCCTCTTTGACTCCTTGGAATGAAGCTGACTTGATCATGGTGTTTGATCTTTCTGATATGCTGTTGGTTTTAATTTGTTAATATTTTGCTAAAGAGTTTTGCATTTATGTTCATCAGGGTTATTGATCTAAAGATTTCTTTTCTTGTTTTATTGTGCCCTTGTCTGGTTTTAGTATCAGGGTAATGCTGTCTTCATAGAATGACTTTGGAATAGTTCCCTCCCTTTGAATTCTATGGAATAGTTTGGGAAAAAGTGGCTTTCGTTCTTCTTTAGATTTATTCTTTAAAATATTTTCTAAAAAATAACAAGAAAGCAGTTTTAGTTAAACATTATGCCATGAGCTGATAATTAGTGAAACTGGCATATATATGTGAAACCATTGTACTATTTTTTAATATGTGTATATAATTTGTTGTAAGGATAATTTTGGGAGTCTATCCCAGACAGGAAAATTAAAGTAGCAATCAAATTAAAATCATAGGATATATGTTCTTTTTCACCTGAGATTCTTAAACATCTGTATATATTACTTTGATATTAGAAATTGCTCTCATCATATACTTAACTCTTTGTTTGTTTAGTTGTTTCCTTCTTTACTCATCCAACAATAAGAGAGCAACTCTCTCTCTCTCGCTCTCTCTCTGTTTGTGTCAAATTTATGGTATATAGAGATTTCTTACCAAATGTTTTCTTAATAAAGAGCTGGAATTTTTAATACAGATATCATAGGTAATCAGAAAACTTTAGATGGAAAATAGTTATTTGAAGGACAACAAGCATATGGTCAAAATGATAAACAAAAGATTTGTTAAAGCAAAAGAGAGGTAGTATCAAAAATCCCCAAATCTAGGCTTAAGTAAAATTTCTGGAGCTCTTATAGCTGTCCCATTTCCTGTTGTATGAAGATGGGATGCTTTTATGTTTTAACTGCTCTTTTTCTTTAGAAATTGCACATATGAAAACTAATGCCCCTATTTTGTGATAGAAAATAAGTGAATTTTGTTGTTAAGGAATCACTGAATTCTTGCCCTAATAAGAAGTGGAGAATGAGGACAGATTATTAGTTTCCCTAATGCTGAACTTATTTCATATTTGTTCTCTCTGCAGTGCAACTCTCAGGGCAGATTGGTACTCTAATTAGGGGTCTAGCTTCCCTTTGATGTTGACGGCAACTCTTATTAGTATTAATGTATATGGAAGAGAGAATAGATCTTTAAATAATTTAAAAACAGCTTTGTGTATTATGAATACAGACATATAAAAGATTTAATGATGTGACTTTTACATATTTATACTATGTGCGCATAAACACACACTCCATGTATTGTATATAACTATGTCTTGGGGACTAAATGAAGCTCATAAAATCTTACCATTAATTATGTTGACAGAGGGAATATCCTTTTGTGTTTATTCATTCGTTCCTAGAAATGGCTGCAGCTTCTCTTAACAATGATCTGCCTAATTTTCAACCTCAGGGTCTTTAAAAACCCCTAGCTTAGATTTCACAAAGTTGAGGAACACACATTTTGCAGTAATGGCGAATTGTAAAAGTGGAAGTCTCAGTGTATGTCTTTGTATGTCAGGCATAGAAGAGTATACATTTCTTAGTAAAAATGTTTCACAATAGGTGACCTTTTCTCTTTCTGTATGTTTCTTTCTTAAATATTGTGAACTACCACTGTAATCCTTCTTTGGGCACAAGTGACCTACAGTGTGATTGTACTGTATTGTATTTGCAAGTGATAAGTGGTACTTGACATGGCAGTAAGAATAGCCTGTCTGTGACTTCCGCAGTAAGGGGTACTAGGGTTTTGTGGATCAGAAGGTGCATTTTTAATTTTTTTTTTACTTCTTGTGGCACAACTTCTGTAGTTGATCCAGTTTCATTTAATCCCTACATTCTGGCTTTTTATAGGGATTGCTTAACATCAAAATTATATCTTAAAGAATTTTTCAAAAGCAGAGAAGAAAAATAAACAATGATGCCAAGTAGGTTTTTATTCAAGATCACAGAAATAAAACTAAGAACAAAATTCTTCTAGAGTTTATTCTATTGATTTAGATTGAAGGTCAGAGCATTTCAAATTTCCTATATGCATAAATAATTTTTTTTTCTTTAGAAAACCTTGCCCCTGAAAAGCAGCCCTGAAATGGTTTCAGTAAAGCCCCTTTTGAAGGACTCTCTGCACAGGTCAAGGAATAAACAATGCCAAGGGGCAAGGTCTTTGTTATGCATGAAGCCGCTGGCCATTTCAGAGCAGCTCTGGGTGTCAGGGAACCCAGTTGATGACAGATGGTGTGACTGTCCTTGCAAATTTTTCACCTTAAAATGACAGCCTATGTGGAAATACCCTGTAATCGCTGGAGAAAGATACTCTAAAAGCCCCTTGATAATTACATGAAGGGAAACAGTTTTTATTTCAGGTATGGTTCTGGAATCTTTTGATATTTAAGAAAGCTTGGATGTTTGTAATGAAGAAAGGCGAAAGAAGAAAAATGTCTCAGTTCAAAGGGTAGTGTTCCTCTACACACAAAGCAATAAGCGGGAGGGGGGAAGGATAATCAATATCCTTTCAATTCTGTCTTTTAAGTGCATATATTGTTTGGTTAGTTGCACTTTGAGTCTGTTAACCATATACTGTCCTTTTTGAATGAAAGATGGTGTTTTGCTAATTTAAATTACTGTAAATGCTAGCAGAAATGGTTAGGAAGATTTCACAGGTTTATCCCATGCCAGATGTATAAAACAAAGTAGGGCAATAAATTGTTTTAAGGAGATTGCTTCATATATTGTTGTCAATGTATGATTAGAGGTTTAAAAAACATCCTTTTCCATTCTCTATTTGCTCTGATTTAAGATTAACGATGAAGGTGGGGCAAGGAAGAATTATTTAGCTTTAGCAACAATTTTGTATGTTCCTCTGCATCTTTTAAAGTTTTAATTATGTGTGTTTGTTTAAAATCATTAAGAAAAGATTGCTAAAATTCTAAGTGACAGTGATGGGTGTCTAGCTTATATACTCTATAGATTCCCAGTGGCAGTCAGTATCATAAAATTAAGAAGGCTTGGTTAATTCCGAATGCAAACATTGTTTTAGGTTTATTTTAATGAGAAAATCATAGCTGTCATTTCTTCTTCACATTAAGCCTCATGTACTATAATTTGCTCATAAAATACACTATGGTCTCAAAGTGTAAGTCAAGGAGCAGAATGAATTCACAAAAAAGAAATCAATAGTTCATTATTTTTCATTCAATTACTTGTATGTTCTTTTAATAACTTTATTAAAATTAGAAAAACTGGAAATTAAAACAGCATTGGGATCAATCCATTAAATTGTTGGTTTATGTTACTAAATGAGATTTTACTTTTTTTGTGTAAAAAAAACAATTAATTTTCTCTTTATAAGATACAAGACAGTAACAGTAAGAGAGAAACATTGTTGATGGGGATAAGTGAGTCTCTCTTATCCCAGGATGGCCAATTTTATAAATTATTTCCACCTTTGTTCATTAGTTACCTCCTTCATAAATACTGTAATAATTGAACTCTTTTGTGTTCCACTATCATAATTACATTCCTTGAAATATGGATAAAATTCAGTCATATTTTGTAGTTTAGTATTATTTTTAGGAAATTATACCTGGTTGAATCAATAAGCTAAATTTGAATGATCAACTCCATTTTTTGTTGTTTTTGTTTTGATACAGGGGATTGAACCCAGGGGTGCTTAACCACTGAGCCCCACCCCAGCCTTTTTTTATTTTTTATTTTGATACAGGGTCTCACTATGTTGCTGAGACTAGCCTTGAACTTGCAATCCTCCTGTCTTGGTCTCCCAAATCACTGGGATTATAGGTGTGCACCACCGTGACTGGCTTGGTGATTAACTTTTCATTAGCAACTATATTATGAAAATATAAAAAAAGAAAAAGGAAGGAAGGAAGGAAGGAAGGAAAGAAAGGGGAAAAAAGGGACAACTTGGGAATATGGGACAAAAAGGAAGAAAAATACACGACTTCCCTACAAATACAGTTAATTCACTTTAATCACTTTAATATATTAGCATAATAAATCAGCTGTTCTTTCCCAGGCATTTTTAGTGTGGTCACTTGTAATAATTTTTAAAAATTATATAAGATTATAAAATTATGTAACAGTCCTCAGAAATGCCCTCCTCACTTTTCATGCCTATGTAGAGAGTTGTACTAAGGTGACAGAAAGGTGTTGGAAGTTTACCTCTGTGCTAACACTGACCTCACTCTCTGTAGCTCATTTCTTATTTTATTTGCAGTAGTCTTGTTATCTTTCCCAGCATTTCTCAACCTTCTCTATCATCAATGTTGCACATTGTTTCCTACTTCATTAGTCTGCTTTAACATGTTAAAAAGTTGCTCTGAACTTAGTTGAGGTTATGCTATTTAGATGATTTAAACATATTTCTTGTATACAATATTTCTCGGAAAGCTTAATATGCTAAGGTAAGTTACACTGTCAAAGCTGGAGCAATCTTCTGGCAAATTTTTCAGACTTAAATGACCATTGAGCTATCTTCTACCATTCTGCAAATAGCTCACAAGACTCCTGGCCCAGAGGATACTAGGGAGGAGAATTCTGATGTGTATCAGAGTGTCCTGAAGTAACACAACTGAGGTCAATGAAGAGGGGTCTACAGAGTGGTGGAGAAGATGAGCTTTGTCTCAGGTCAGGTCAAAAGACCCAGTCCAACTTCACTTTCTAAAATAACATCTTTCACACAGAAGGAGCAGGTACTGTTAGATACAAGAAGTACTGAATTCAGTCCCTAGTCACTGACTCCCTCTGGGTCTAAGTATGCTCAGCTATAAGATCAGCTGTGTCAAATTACTTCATAAAGGTAATAAGATCAAATTACATTTGCAAAAGCTCTTTGAAAATGGCAAAACACGATACCAACAAAGGAAATGATTATTGTGGAATGCAGTCGTGTAGTGAAAAACAGGATAGCATCTAAGTTTACAAGTTTGTGACTCAGTTTTGCAATTTGCAAGATGTGTAAACTTGGTCCAATTTGGGTGACCTCTTTGATCCTCAACTTCATCATCTATAAAATGGGGATAATCATGTCTACTTCATAAACTGTTGAGAAACCAAGTGAAATAATACACTCCAAAGCTCAACTTAGGCAAATGTGATATGAAAAATTATCATATTAAGAGTTTCTCATTAAGAAATGTTCTTTGGGACCTGATGATTCCTGGATACATATAGAAGATGCTTAGATCCCTTTTCAGTAGGTATAAGGGCATATATGCCATTGAACTATCAGAAAACAACAACAACAACTTAATCTCTTTTTGGCATAAACATAGTGTTACTGAGAAGTAATTGTTTCAGGGTGAGGAACTAAGATATGTTCTAAGATGGCCAAATACTCCTGCATGTAATGATGTCAGTTTTGTGCAATTATTTGAGAAAGAAGCTATAGTTCATTCCTTCAGAAAGTTGCCCTAGTTATGTGACTTTTCCAAAAGACTAAAAGAGAAGCATAAATGTTATTCAAATCAATTACCTATGTATTATAATGTAGCACTATGTATTTAATATTTTTCATTTATGTTGGTGACTTACCTTTCTCATAAGCATAAAACAGAACAGCACCTTCCATTAGCAATACTTGTTGAACATCAGGGCAAAGGCCCCTTTGTTGTAGCAGTTTCACATCTTTCTCCACACTTGTGTACAAGAAGGTGTGTACTAGAAGATGTGAACTTGGCCTCAAGTCAGAGATAATGCACATGAGAGAAGAAATGTACAATTTGTTACAAATTTGGTAGAAGTGCAGATTTTCAGTCTTTTATTTTTTGTCTTGAAGGTGACATTTTATTTTTCAATTAAAAATGTATATATTCACACAAAAGTTGATTAAGCATTACAACTACAAAGGGATAATTCATCAGGGCACCTTCTTGTTCCCTCTACCAAGAAGATTCCTCTGCTGGCTCTTCCAGGAGACTTTCCCCTTCTTGTTAAAGTCTTTATTCACACGTCACTGCTTCACACTTCAGGGTTTTCTTGTCTACTCCCCTCTCCAATCAGTGTCCCCACTCTGTGCCCCTTTAGGTTTTATTTAGTGGCTGCATTCCCTTATTCAATTAAGAATTTAGTGTTTGTCTCTCCACCAGGCCCCTTTTTTGTTCCCACTTGCAACTCACTAGATATTCTAAATAGTGTTGCATAAAAACAGTTATAGACTTGGACTTTGTTTTTCTGTGTTTTGTAATATGATTATTAATAACTAGTAAGTGTGTAAATGTTAGACACCACTCTGAGACTTTTGTAATATTTCATGTAATCCTAACAACTAATAAACTATGAAGTAAATACCATCATTAGCCTTACTTGAAAGTAAAGAAATTAAAGCATGTAGATATCAAGATTACTTAGCATATTAGTCCATTTTTTGTTGCTACAATAAAATATGTAGACTGAGTATTTTATAAGAAACATACAGGTATTTAACTTCCAGTTTTGTAGGCTGAAAGTTGAAGATCAGGTGTCCTCATCTATTTGACTCTGGAAAGGAATATCTGTCTGTATCACAACATGATAGAGAAACAGAAGGGGAACCTACTTATGCAGAAGGAACCAAGTATATGGGGCAAGATTGCTTTATAACAACCCACTTTTGTGAGAACTAACTAACTCTGTGAGATCAGCATTAATCTCTTTCAAGGGTGGTGGCACTAAAGGTACATCCCACATCCCAAAGGCTCTGCTACTTTAACCCCACCACCACAGTGAAGGTCAGACCTCTAGAACATGATCCTTTGGGAGTTGCACTCAAACCATATCTCAGCCATGTAACCAGGTGTTTTAGCTGAATTAGGAATTGTATAAGGTGAGATTTCTCTGGGGTCTAAACTGGTCTACATTCTCTCAATTATGTTATTATAATACGTTATTTTTTTAAATATATAATGATTGAGTTCCATTTCAGTGTTTCTCATCTACCATAAATCTGAGGGGGAAAAAGTGAGTTGCAAATGTATCCCAAATGATTTAATAGTATTTTTTGAACTCCCTAGCAGTTTCATTTCCATTTGTCATTTTTCACTTGTAATAGAAATATCTTTGGGGCATCCTCGCCTTTCATCATGTTTGCTTACAAGTTCATGTGTGAGCAGTACTTGCAATTTAATATAACATTTTTGGAGGTTTTTGGAGCCTGTGTTGAGAACCCACCCAGAGTCTAGCTGAACTGTCCATGATGGAATGTGACTGTTGAAAGCCCATGGAGTCTAAGTAAAGATAATGTTTTGGGTAGAATAGTAATTCAAAGGTTTTAGGTTAAAGATAAAAGATTCACTCTGTGTTCTCAAATTATAGTTTTTTCAAAAATGCTTTGAGCCAATAGTGTAAGAGTTAAGTACTTCAGAATTAAAATTATACTCTAAGAATGTACGTTTTCCTAGAGCTCAGGCCTGAATTGGCCCTGAATTTTTTCATAAAGCTTAAATACCCAACCCTGTCACTGAGCAGTCTGATTTCTACCACTAGAAATGACATTGCTCTACATGACTTTATACAAAACATAACGTACACTATTTGAAAAGCATTTTATTGCAGACCCTCAAAGATCTATTTACTGATAGGCAACAATGCTTTATATAATAAACTTAGCTGATAACTTTATAATGATTCAATTAAACTTTTTGGAAAACTATTTTTATTTTATAGGGACTTTCTTGATTTATAATGCTTGTTTGAAAATATCAACTTTAACCAAATGAATTTTAGATATAAGGGCACTCTATTGGTGGGAGATAATTTTGAACAGTTAGAACTTTTAATGCCACTCATCATTTATTTAATAGTTACTTAAAAATAAAAAATAACATTCAGCATTTGTATTTGCAGTTTGAAAAATCACTTCCAAAGATTTTTACATTTAAATCTTCATTAAAATCCTATTGAGTACATATTATCTTTATTCCCAATTTATAATCTTAAAAATGGAGGCTTCTGTTGGGTAATAGTCCTGCCCAAATTTGCATACTTAAAACAGCTGGTTAAACGACCAAATTTGGATTTGAATCAGAAGATCTGTCCTATTATTGCCTTAAATGTGCCCCAATGAGCTTAGAGGTGGGTCTGATCATTAAAGGAGAAAAATTCTGGACTTCTTATGTTTCAGTCCATGGATTGCTCATTAAGACTCTAGAGTTAGACAGTGAGCCTCTGAAATATATTATCAACTTTTTCTGCATTATCCATTTCAAGACAGGTTATCCATCAGTTTCATTTTATGAGGATAAAGAATTCAGAAGATTAAAACCCACTGAGCAATTATTGCCTCACTCAACAGCAGTGTGATCCTTGGACAGATAATTTTATCAAATCTTGGTTTTCTCGTCTGTAAAACTGGGATCATCATACCACCTGCATGGTGCTTTCCTGAAGACAGACTGGACAAATGCATAAGACTTCATTCACAGGGGAAAATATCTCTGCAAATTCCTGTGTCCTCTTCCTGTGCCCTTATCCTTTCTCTTTCAGCCAGTCCTTCTAATGCCGTGGGATGTTGCATGGTTTCCAGGGCACAGACAGCCCAAGCCTGGTTAGAACTCCATGGTTATAAAATATCATCACATTTTTTAGAACTTTAGATTTTATAAAATTTCACTCAATTTTATAGAACAAGAATAGACTGATAGGTGAGACTTGGTTAAGTCAGATATTTCCAAATATAAAACACTTTAATACCTGACTGAATCCTAAGCTGGAGTTTACCATTCATATGAAAAATGAGCCAGTAAAGAGAGGGGAAGGTCCCCAACAGGTATAGATTTCCCGGAGAATGAAACCTCCAGACAAGACAATAGCAAGATTTCACTAGGTAGGAGTAAGGCCCTTAAAGCCTCTTGCCTCTGACTAAGATTCCTTAAGATAAATCATATGTAAGACTGTGTATTGAGATTGTGGTTCCACATTTATCAACTGAGTCATTTTGAAGAACTTAGATATAAAGTTAAAATAGTGAGACATAAGAGTCAAGCTGGTGATAAACTTGTAAATAGCTAAATATATTTATATATTTGAGTATATGTACATAGAGATATACATGCATGTATGCATATGTATGTACAGATATGCGTGTGCACATTTACATACACTGTTAGAAAAAGTATAATAAAAAAAATTCAAGCATGTCTAGGATCCTGTGGTTAGCTCTTGGCAAACATGGTTCTTAATCTGTATCTGTCTAATTCTAAAGTTTATTCTATAACACCTTATTACTTCTGTAGTTAATAACTACACATGGAATCAGTTCTGATTTTTTAAGCATTAATAATTGCCATCTGCTATGCTGAATGTCTTCTATAAACCTCTCAATTAGTCTATAACATTGGTGGTTTTAGGCTTCCTTTACCAATGAAAAAGCAAATTCAGAAAATTTAATTAATCCAAGGGTTATACGGTTGGTAAAATACACAAAAGCCCAAAAGCCAATCCACATCTTAACCACACTTACCTTTTCATTCTCTCCTTTTTATCATGCTGTCATTCCCAGTTTACTAAAGGTATATAAATACAAATTGAAAACATGGTTTTATTTTCATAATGCCCCTTCCAACATTACAAAGTTCACATACTAGTACTAATCACTCATGCTATTTTTTTTTCTAACCACATAAAAGTGTTTGATTTATTAATGGTAAAGTGGGAAAATGTTAAAAGGAAAAAAGAGAAAACAGAGGTCAAGCAGTTTCTATGCAAACTCTACCATCTTTTCACTATTTAGCTACTTCATAATAAATCAAATCCATTTTATATAATGAAGCTTGTCTTTATTATCCCATTATGGCTGTCTTTGAAAGGAAATAATGTGTATGCTTCAGTTTTAGGTCATTTGTAATTATAAAAGGATATGCAGGAGAACTGTGTACTCCTAGTATGCTTTTAAAATCTTCTCCCTTGGTTGTTCTGCAGGTTTTTACTGTGTTATAAAGAAAGTATTAGAAAGCCATGGTTTTATTGCCCTGATGCCTTTAATAGTACATACTGTGAAACTAAGCTGGATACCTGATTGATGCCATTCCTACCTGTCTGGGAAGATAATGATCAAACATCGAGGGGTCTGTTCTCCAGGTGATGTGTGCATGGAACTCCCATTAATGTTAATGGGAATCCTGCAGCTAAGCACAGTGACTGGAGACAAGAGGCTGAAGGTGTGGTAGGTCCATTAATACTTATTTTTTTCATAGCAGCTGGTTGGATGTAAGTGGTTGGCAGTCCTTTTGAATCAAATGATTGGACATTTAAAAAGTGTTGCTTGTGCAAGATATACAGATATATTCACGATAAACTCTGTATAGATTATACTTATGCTAAATTTTAATATACAAAAAGATTCTTATGAAAAACTTGTTTTTTAAAAAGAATTTTTCATAGTTCCTCTTTCTGAAAGTATCTGATTAGATATCCATAATTCTTGATAATTCATGGTAAAATAAAAAATACAGAAATTTAAGGACAAAAATAGTATAAAAAAGGATAATAACAAAAAACTGCCTAATATCTAGACAAGAGAGTAAAAGTTTACATATACAAAAAGGATAAAATTTTGTATGTAGGCAAATTCACTTGTTTAAAATAGTCCAGAGGTAAGGTACATGTATAACATACACAGAGTAAAGAACAAAGAAATATTCACAAGTATATACTCCTTAATTTATTCTAGAATATTTACTAAAGGTTTAGAATTATTTTAGACACTTGGGATGTTGCACTGACAGATTTGACCCTGGTTTTGTGAATGTTATAATCTAGGGAAGTTAAAAAGGAAAAAGCAAGTTTAGAAATGGTCATGTTGAACCACAGTTTTCTGCAGACTGAATTTGTAACTTAGAGAGATCTATTAATCTGTCCATTATTACAAAGACAACTAGTGGCAGAGATAAAACCTAAATACAGGTCAACCTTTTTACCAATGTATTGTATAAATGTACTCTGCCATTGTGATCCCTGCACCTAATACTATTTTGGATACAAAATAGGTGCCAATTAATTGTTTAATCACAAAATGAAAGATTTGTTTTTTAAAAAGGGCTCTTTGTAGAAGACTCCATAATGTCTGATTATTGTAAACACTGTGAAATCAGGGAACAACTCTTGGTCTTTGCTTTTAAAAATTTTTTTTAAATTCTACACTCTCAACACAATAAAAACATAACTGAACACATTGCATGCTACTATTTGATCGCTTTAGAAATTGCCAAAGAGTCTTGTTTGTGATTATGATGGAGCACATTAATTTTGGTAGACCAGTTCTTCTACCAAAAACAATTATAACTGCCAAAAATATAGAAAGACCAGACAGAACATGAGGATTAGATATGTAGAGAAACATTTTGACTTCTATAGAATATACTTGGGCAAAGAGATGCATATGCCAGCAATTAGAGATCAGACTGAAGTAGTGAAGTAGTAAGATTTGAGTAGGATTTGAAAATAACATTACACAGCCAGAAACAGAAACAAAAGGAAAAGTAAATAGATAACACAAAAAGACCCATGGGTAATCCAGATATTGGCATTATCAAATATGAACCTTGAATAAAACTACTATGTGTTAAAATTGTTGGGAAGGTGGAGAATTTCATTATAAAACCATAATCTATAAGAAATTGCCAAATGAATACTCTGAAACTGAAATAATATGATTGAATAAGAATTCAATAGGTAAGTTTAAAAGTAGATATGGTACATGGTAAAAAGGAAGGTCCAATATGTGCTCACTTTATTACTGAAAGGCGAAGAAACAGAAAATGGAAAATAAGTCACATGTGACAACTTTCAAAATTCATCAAGACATTAAGTCACAAATTCAGGATATTCAGTATTCAACTGAATAATACAAAAATAATCACAGCAAAGCATATCACTGCAAATTCGCCAAAAGTCAAAGACAAAAACAATATTAACAGTGAGAAAAAAGAGGAAGATTACCTTTTAGTGTGCAACAATAAATCTGTTAGCAGGCTTTTTAACAGAAGCAATGAAAACCAGAAGTCATCAATTCAGAACATCTAAGTGATAAATGAAATAACTTCAACATATATTTCTGTCACCAGAGAAATAGTCTTCACAGGTATGGGTCTTATAAAAACACTTCCATAAAAATTAAAACAAAATTCCCACTTAGAAGACCAGAACTAACAGAAATACTAAAGAGATTCACTAGAAAGAAGAAAAATGACCTGAGATGTACACATACAATGCAGAAAAGAATAAAGAGCAATGGAAATAACACACATTTTTACAAATCTTAAGAATATTGACTACACAAGGAAATAATGACTCATGTATTTTAAATATATACATAATTAAAATAAAGTAGAAATATATTAAAAGGAAAGAAATAGTACATGAAATTAAATGGAGCTCCCAGGTTATGAAGATTAATCCCAAAATTCTGATTTATATTAGGTTTTATTAAGAACAGAAAAATCTTTAGGTAACTTGCTACAAGAATATACATCTTGGAGCTGAAATTATAGCTTAGTGGTAAATTAGTATATACACGCAAAAAAGAATGTGCAAATAAAAAGTCAACAAGTAACAAAAATGGTAACAACAAAAAAGAATAGTAGTCTAAAGAAGGCTTATGACGATATAAGGGATAAACATATTTCTATAATCTAGCTCTAATAATTAATACTTAATAAAATGTTATTTATAATGATATAAAATATATAAAAAACTAAGATAATTTTATCAAAATATATGACTTGTCAGTTGAAACTACAAAACACTTTAAGAAATTAAAAGATAAATATATAGGTATATTATGTTCATGTATTGCAGAAAATCAATATTAAGATTTACATATTCTCCCAAATTTGTAATTTAAATGAAGCAAATATAAAATGCCCCCAAACATTTTTTCAATGTCAGTTAATAAATTGATTATAAAATGTACATGGAAAGTGAAAGATTAGGAATAGCCAAGACAATTTGGAAAAAGAAGAGAAAAGGTGTATATCACCAATATTATCATAATTCAGGATTTAACAATAAAAAAAATACCAGCAAACAAATAGTATGTCTGATTGAATTTAAAAATTTCCTGAACTTCAGGCTCTTTTTCCCTTTCAGTTTTTCTCTGTTTGGATGGAACTGTCTGTAACTATTTTCCTATGACTGTCCCACTAGTGCTATTTTGGAAGCAAATAACTGATTTTTCAGAGAGCAATTTGACCCTAGGATATATTATGCCCAGTTTCATCCATATTTGATTGAGATATGATTTGGGGCTTTTGAGCTGATGAAATTGAGTTGACTTTTTTGAGCTTTGAGTTGATGTTTCAATAGGTTGATGCTTTGGGGGATGTTGGGATACAGCAAATGCTATTTGCATTGGGGCAGAACAGAATCTTGAGCCGTAGACCAATTGTAGGTAGACCAATGCCCCTGCCCCTCCCAGGTGCACATGTCCTATTTTCTGGAACCAGGAAATATGCCATTTTACAAGGTAAAAGGAACTTTGCAGGGGTAATTACTTTAAGGATTTTGAGAGATTATCCTGATGGTGAGTCCAGTGTGATCTCAAGGGTCCAAGTACAAGGGAGACAGAAGTGTTAGAATGAGAGAAGTTGTGCCCACAGAAGCATAGGCCAGAAGGATACCATGGCAGGAAAATGGCACAGGTCCAGGAACACCAGCAGCTTTCCCAAGAAGGATAAGGCAAGGAAACATTCTCCTCTAGAACCTCCAGAAGGAAACATTTGATTTTAGCCTAGGAGTATGTGCTTTGAACTTCTCATCTCCAGAACTATAAGAGAATAATTTGTGAATAAATTTGCTGTTTTGTGTTAATTTGTTACAGTATGAATAAAAAACTAATAAAGATAGTAATTGAAAAACTGGTATTATCATAAGGACAAAACTAATAAATCAGTAATAAAGAATGTGGAGTCAAGAAATTGATGAAACATTTAAGAGTCAATTGATTTTTGACAGAGTTGCAATAGTTATTAAGTGGAGGAAAGGAAAGTCTTTCTAATAAACGGCTCTGGAAAAACTAAAATTCAATGTGAAAGAAAATACCCCAATCCCTATTTTACATCATGTACAAAATTAGTTTGAGATGAACTGTAGACCTAAACATAAAACCAAGAACTACTCTTGAAAGAAACAGGAGAAATGCTTTACAGTGTTAAATTAGGCGTTTTAGTAGGGTATAAAAAGCATGATTGTAAAAGTGATTAATTGGAATTAATCGAAGTTAAAAAGCTTTGGAAAAATCACTAGTAAGCAGAAGACCAGGAAAAAAAAATATTTATCTGACAAATGTCCTATATCCATAATATATAGAAAACTAAACCTCAATAATATAATGGCAAACACAAGAACTTTTAAATGGACAAATACTTTGAACAGACACAAAAAAAGAAGATATAATAATAACAAATGAACACAGAATAAGGTTGCTCAATAAGACTTAGCCATTGGGGAAATGTATATTGCAATAACAATGAGATATTTTCTATACATCCATTAGCATAGATAAATTAAAACTGCTGACACACCAAGGGTTAGCAAGGATTGAGGCAGCTAGAACTCATATACTGCTGGAAGGAATCTAGAGTGGTTTTGGCGACTATGGAAAATAGTGTGGAAAAAATTTCATTCCTAGGTATTAAACAAAGGAAATTATGCCATATGCCCACAAATAATATTTGAACAAGAATGTTCACAGAATCTTTGTTCATAACAGAAAAAAGAAAAAGGAAGAACTCAAATGTCCAGCCAGATGTAAAAGAATAAAAAGTGTGATGTTTTCCTATAGTTAAATATGATTAGTAATAAAAGAAAGAACTGCTGTTACACAACAATTTGGATGAATCTCAAAATCATCATATTGAGAAAAAGAAGGTAGATACAAGACAGTGTAAATTTCATTTAAATGAAGTTCCATAAAAAGAAAAACTAGTCTATGGTGGAAAGTAGCCAGAAGAGTGGTTGCCTCTTCATGATAGTGATTAATTGGAAGCAGCTTAGGAAAAGTATTTGACATCATGATAGTAGTGTGGGTTACTTAAGCATATGCATTGAACTATACATATAAAATTTCTGTATGTTTTTGTGAATTATACTCAGATAAATATAATATTTAATATAATTTTATAAATTTAAACTTACAAAAATATTTTATCATTGTAGCTAAAAAATAAAGTATCACAGTTGCAGTGGCATTTGTACTGGGTGTTAAGGAAACAAGACTTTTCCAGGTGAGGAAATGATTGGGAAAAAAAAAAATGAAAGAGCAGACTGTATTCCAAGAACATAGTTGGTTGTATTTTTTTCTTACCCTGAGGCTGACTACACATTCAATAAACATTGATTGAACAGTGTACATAAAGGGTACTCAAAAAATGTCTATTTCCATTACATAAGTACAAGTAAATTTTAAAAAAAAAAACCCAGAATTGTTAGAAGAAAAAATTCATCCACAGTTGAATTCTTCTTTCTTTCTAATATTTTTTTCTTGTATAAACTGACTTTTCATGGATATAATCTCAAAATATATAACTTGGTTTTTAAAGTGGCTTTCCTTTTAGCATAATATTGAAAACATTTTAAAACTTTTTATAAATGTAAAATTGTAAATGTCATTTTAATCATGTGGGCTTACTTCTTAAGTTTCTACGCATTGATCATCTTGATATGTTCCTCCTTATTTCCAATGGTCCTCCTTATTTCCCATAATTTCTTTTGCATTTACATCTATTTTGTTTGGTATATATGAGCTTTCTTTTGATTAGTAATTGACAAGTGTATTATTTTCATCTTTTCAATTCTTTCACAACAGTATGTTATAGTTTTTTTCCTTTGTAAATAACATAAAACTGGATATTATGAGTTGAATCTGAAAAATAATCTTCTTTAATAAATGTATTATGTAATATTTGACAAATGCAGAAAAGTATTTGTAACATATATATTTATAAGTTTATACAGACTTATTTTATATATACTCATGAAGATATGTATAATCTTCTAAGCATAATAACAAAATGCATAGCTACAAACTTGGCATTCAAAGAAAAAGTTTGAATACTATCAATCCAAAAAATTAAAAATTAAAAGAGCAAGTGTAGAGGATACAGCCATGGAGAGAATGAGGGAAAAGAAGTGCTAGATATCATGTGCCAGTCAATTGTTAGCTATGGAATAGGGTGTTGAGGAATATGGATCAATCTGAAGGCCTGAGGAGGCATTCCAGGTTTTAAACAGAGGCAAACACCATCAGGTTAGTGGATGTGGAGGGATACTTTGGTGATTTCTTGGGATGGACTGGAATAGAAAAGAACAGTTGTCAAGTTATTTAGGAAGCACATGTAATATTTGATATAGGAGAAACTAAGGACTTGATAAGCTATAAGTGTAAATGAAGACAATTTTAATTGAGATATATTTAAAGGTACATCTACAAGCCTTGGTGACCACTTATAAGAGAGAGAGAATAACATTTTAAAAATAGTTTTGAGAGAGATTGATATCTAACGATTCTTCAAAACCCAAACTATGCAAAGCATCTTGGGGAAGTTAAGACTTCTGAGAACAGAGTGCTGAGAAATAGCAGTTTTCATCAGCCCACCCAACAAGGCAAAAGGGAATTAGAAATATATTAGGATGAGTTGATATCTTGGATTTTCTAATAATTTATTTCATTTGATGAAAACATTTAAATCATTATAGATTTTGAAATCATATTTAAAACAAAATTATATTCTAGTCTTAGAGATACACTTGTATTTATGGAAACTGGGCTTTAAAATAACTGATTCAAATTTGTTTCACAAAAAATTTAAATATTGCTGATAGCCAGAATGCAATCTGATATTGATAAATACTAGATTGAATCTGAAAGTTTTCAAAGACTATATACCAGTGGGAATGCAAGTTGATGTCATGACCCACCCTGTCTTTCCTTCCTCATGGAAATCATACAATAAACTGTATGATTTCTAGGCTTTGCAAACACAATATAATTTTAAATTAAATTAGACATTTGAAGTACATTGAGCCTCACAGATAAGCTACATATAATCCAATGGTATAGAAATTTCTGTTCAATTGTTCTTACCTTCATTCAGATATCATAATGTGGGACAATTTTTATTTGCTCTACCCCTTTTAGAAAATATCAGTCATAAAGAATTGCCTCATTACAAGCTTGCAGTCATGATGAAGGAGTGTTATTTCTTACTGTCCAGATAAAGAAGATAATTATTGGAGCTGGGGTTGTGGTGCAGTGGTGGAGTGCTTGCCTGAGTTCCATCCTCAGTGCCACAAAAAAATAAATAGATAAAATAAAGGCTTTGTGTCCATCTACAACTAAAAATTTTTAAAAAGAAGAAAATTATTAATTCAATCCTTTTCTGATGTTGTAGTTAGCTGCCTGGGGTTCTTAGTGACTTCATTTAACTCAAAGTTGTATAAAACAGACATATAAAAGTTTCTGGGAGGGCTGGGGAAATAGCGCAGCTGGTAGAGTGCTTGCCTCGCAATCACAAGGCCCTGAGTTTGATCCCCAGTACAAAGTTTCTGGGAGAAATCATGAGTAATTATTATATTTACAATTAGTAAAATGTTTTTGAACTAAATACAAGGCACTTAAAATAAGTGTTCTTTTCTAAACAAACACATTATGTCTTCATACAGAAGGGTATCATTTGGATTTACATTTTCTTTTACATGAACATATTTTTGGCAGTTTTAGCCTAGATGATCTGAGTTGTCATTATCAAATGCTTTATGCCTTTTAAATATTAATAAAGTATTTATGGCATTCTTTAATATAATTGTGCTATAATTCATATGTAATGAACAAACATACCCAGTTTAAATGAATAGTTTGATGAATCTTGACATGTTTATACTTATGTGTCTTAGTTTTTCATCACTGTGACAAATCCTGAGAAAAACACCTCAGAGGTGAAAAGATTAACTTGGGCCCATAATTTCAGGAGTTTCAGTCCATGGTAGCTGACTCCACTGTTCTGGGCCTGAGGTAAGGCAAAATATCATGGCAGAAGGGTGTGACAGAGAAAATCTCAGCTCATCATAGTTAGAAATGGAGACAGAGGGTTTCAGGATGAGATAATGTCCCCAACGGCATGTCCCCAGTGGCCTACTTCCTTCAACCTGCCTGCAGTTTTTACCCAGCAGTCTATTCAAATGATTAATCCATCAAGTGGATTAATCCACTGATGAGGTCAGATTCCTCACAATTCAGTCATTTCCTAAAAACCATGGTTGTATTGCCTTCTGTATATGAGTCTCTGATGGACAGTCCAGATCCAGACCATAATTTTATGTAACCCTCACACTGTTCAAGGTGTAGTAACATTTCATGACCTCAAATACACTTTTCATAGCCCTGGGGTCTCTTACTGGGCAGCTACTTCATGACCTTCCAGATGCCAGTTATTTGATTTCTGTCCTTATGGATTAGTGTTACCAGTTTTAGAACTTCATATAAATGAAATCATGTAGGATAATGTATACACTTTTGTTCCTAGGTTCTTTCACCCAAGGTGTTTTTGAGAGTATATTATAACAGCTCATTCCTTCATAATGCTGACTAACATTATTTTTTAATGAATATGCCATAATTTGGCATCTGGATTACTACTTTGTGACTGTCACTAATAAGACTACTATAAACATTCTTGTTTTAGTCTTTCTGTGATTTTGTTTTCCTTTCTACTAGGTAAATACTTAGAGATGTAATTTTACTCAGTCATGTCATAGGTGCATGTTTAGCATAAGAAGAAACCATTAAACTATTTTTAAAGAGGCTTTTACATTGTAAACTCAAATAAGCAATTTATTTTTCCAGCAGAGAGTTCCAGTGATTCTATACTATCTCTAACTCATATTGTTGTCAATTTTGAAAATTTTAGCCTTTCCAATGGCAATATAGTGATAACAGTACTGGCCTTCTCCTGATGATAATAACTTCTCCTTTGTTGATTAGTGATGTTGAGTCCTTTTTTATGAACCTATTGAGCATTTGTGTCCCTTATGAAATATCCATTTAATACTGTTGCCCATATTTTTGTTGAATTTTTAAATAATTATCAAGTTATGTTGTCTATATATTCTGGGTTCAAAGGATTTGTTAGATACCAACCCTAGCTCTGTTCCCAACATATACAACCATAAAAATATTCTTAGCCAATACACAAATGGACTAGAAAAACTGGCCAGTAGAGTTCGGGGAACTTAGAGCATCATGAGAAATGTTAAACAGCTAATGTATTTTTTAAAAAAGGGTTTTGTTAGTCATGTGTAACATGCACAACACATACACCAGCCTGTATGGTACCTCTGTATTTTCTTTTTAAATGTACTCATTAACACATATTAATTGTAGATATTAGTGGGGTTCATCTTGATATTTTCACACATGCATACAACCTACATTGATCATATACATCCACGTTGCTTCCAGCTTCTCAACCAGCACCTTTCTCAATTCCTAGTAATCACTATTCTACTTTCAGGATAGCTATTTTCAGTGTCACATGAGACAGAATATGTGGTACTTGTCTTTCTGTGTCTGACTTATTTCATATAATGTCTTCCAATTCTATACATTTTGCTGCAATTGTCAGAATTTTATTTTTCTTTATGGCTGCATAAAACTCTATTGGGCATAAATGTCCCATTTTATTTTTGTTCATTTATCTATTGATTTGCACATAGGCTGATTCCATATCTTAGTTATTATGAATAGTGCTGCAATAAACATAGACATGCAGATATCTCTTTGGTATGCTGATTTCTTCTCCTTTGGAAATATGCCCATGAGTGGGACAACTGGATCTTATGTTGTATCAATTTTTAGTATTTTGAGGAAATTCTATACAGTTTTCCATAACGTACATGCCTACCAATAGTGCATAAGACTTCCTTCTTTTCTTCATATCTTAACCAGCATTTTTTTTGTTTTTGTTTTTGTTTTTTTTTGTTTTGGTGCCAGAGATCGAAACCAGTCAGTTATTTATTTATTTATTTATTTATTTATTTAATTTTGAGACAGGGTCTCACTGAGTTGTTGAGGGCCTTGCTAAGTTGTTGAGACTGACTTTAAACTTGCCACCCACCTGCAGCAGCCTCCCAAGTTGCTGGGATTACAGGCATGAGCCACTGTGTTGTGTATCTTTTAAGAAGTGTCTTCTTGGATTATCTGCCCATTTTATAATTGGTTTTTGTGTCCCTTTTAAAATTTTTGAGTTCTCTACATATTCTGACATTAACCATCCATCTCATGAGTAGCTGGCAAATATTTTCTCTCATTCTTAGGTTGTTTCTTCATTTTGTCGTTTCCTTTGCATTTCTGAAGCTAAGTTTGATATAATCCCATTGGTCAATTTTTACTTTGGTTTCCTGTGCTTTAGGTTGTAGATGTGTAGGCTATTTAATAGGATGGTTTGCAGCGTGAAAGTTTCCAATTTATCATATTTTCCCTTTGTGGTTGTGTGTAGAGGGCTGGGGCAGTGGTTCTGGCTGAAGATATCCTTGCTTATCCCAAGGTTGGAAAGATTTTTTCCTCTTTTGTTGAAAGATTTAATACTTCAGTTTACATTTAGTTCTATGGTTTATTTTGTGCTTCACTGTGTCTATGGTGTGAGGTAGGATTTGATTTCACTGGACTTTTCATACCTGTTGTTCCAGCTCCATTTGTTGAAATGATTATTTCCCCCATTATATTGACTTCAAACTTTTGGTTAAAAATTAATGGATCTATTTCTGGACTTTGTATTATTTAATTGATCTGCATATCTATTTTATGCCTTTTGCGTTCTGTCTTGATGGTTTTAACTCTGCATTAAATATTAAAAGTATTCTAAATTATTCTTTTTCAAAATGGTTTTAATTATTTTAGAACTTTCATATTTCTCTATAAGTTTTTAGTCAACTTCAATTTCTATGAAGAACCTGCTGGAATTTTGATTCAAATTACATTAAGTTTATAGATCACTTTGGGGTGAATTGACATCCTATTTATATTGAATCATCTGACCCGTCTTCTGATATATAAATGTATCTCCATTTATTTAGGAATTCTCTAAATCTAGATACCCCTTCATTTATTTAGACTTTTTATTTTTAATACTTTAATTATAATCAACCTTATTTTATAGTTTTCAGTGTATTCTTTGGGTCAATTTGCAATTAATGTCTCATGCTGTTAACACTATTGTAATATTTAATTTTTATATATTACTATTTTTATTGCCATTGGATTTAAAAATTTTTCCAGAATATGTCACTCCTACAAGCAGAAACATCTACTCATTACTTAATGTACTTAACAAAATCTAACGTCCTTAAGTGAACTAAAAGATTTAGCCCCATACACTCTGGCCTGTGCTGTCCTACTGACCTCATTGCCCTTCATTTACTCTGCACAGACATGCTGGCCTCCTTGTTCTTATTTCAGTGTCCCAAGCGCTCCTGCACCCCAGGGACTTGTTCTTGTTTTTTTTTTTTTTTTTTTTCTTTGAAATGTTCTCCTTATTATATTCACACAGTCAGGATGTTCACTTTTTGTGAGATCCTCCCCATTGTACTATGTTAAGAGAACACTCACTCAGAGATGCTCCAGGCTCTGCCAACCCCCTTATCCTGGCTTGATTTTGTTCCATAGCATTTTAAACCTCCTTGCACTTTCTATATTTATTTGGTTATTTTTCCATTTCCTGTCACACTCACTATCAGCTCATGAGAAAAGGAACTTTGTTTTGTTCAATGCTATATTTATAACACTGCATGGTGTATTGTAGCTGGCACTCAATGAATATTAGAATGAATGGATTTCATGTCCTGGTTAGGAGAATTATCGCAATGATGGGGGCAGAAATCAGATTGCTGTATGTTGTGGGATGGCAAGTCAGTGGAGGAAACAATAGCTGGTGAATAGTACCCATAGGGAGGCCTGTTTGATTGAAGTATCTGTATAAAGTGGAGTCCAGGTGGAGAGGTAATGTCAAAGGAAAAGTTTTTTTTTTTTTGCTTATTGTTTGAACTGTAGAAGAAACTTAAGCATATTTAATCAAGAGGCCCAGCAAAATCTCTTAATAAAAGAATTGAATTCTCCTCAGTTTCCAAATGGAAGTGGAGTTGTCACATAAATTGGAACAATGAACCCTATAACTTTAATGTCCTATTCTTGTCATTCTTCTTCCCATTGGAACGACTTATTCATCCTTGCTGCCCTAATGTGGAGCAGGGAGGGTTGACCTTTTCCCTTTTATACTTGCCAAGGTTAACTTACAATCATTAACTCATTAATTCATTGTCACCAGCAGAGGCCAGGATGGTCAGTGTAGTAGACCTATTATCCTCAAGCACATTTAGGAGTAGGGCAAGCTCAAGGGTTTGGAATGGCAACACTTCATGAAGGTATCCCAGTTCTGTCTCTTACTAGTCATGCTCTTTAATTCTGAGAGCCTCATTACCATATATATGAATGGGGTATGATAAGGCCTTCTGCATAGGGCTATTAAGAAAATTAGGTTAGGTAATACATATAAACCATAAAGTGTCAGGTAGCTAACAGAAGTTTATTAATTGGTATTGATATATATAACATTTTATAAATGATCATTAAATTCTGACGCAGAGTTATCATTCAGATTTTGGCTTACAAATTATATATTTAATTACTTAAGTTATTCAAATGCTAGGTTTTTAAAAAATGTTTAATATGACTAACTGCAAGCTGACAAGCAAGATTCTGAATTTGGCAGAACTAACTGATTAATATTTTAGACTTAGTTTGTAGTTATTCTTTTGTTTTAGGTTTTTAAATTTGCTTTGTTGTCTATTAAAAAAAACTAACCCATACACAGGAAGAGATACCCCAAATTTAAAATAAGCTCTAAGGTCAACAATACTTAAAACATAGAAACCCTATTTATGGTGTAGTTTATTTGTGCCTTTAATATAGAAAGTCATCATTCTATTTTTAGTAGTTCTGCATGAGGCACATCAGTGTATTGCAGTAGCATAGCTCAGTGGTTCTCACACTCCAGTGAGTATAAGAATCAGCTGGAGGGTTTGTGAAAGCAGACTTCTGAGCCCCAGAATTTCTGGTCATGTAACTCTGGAATGAGAAGCAAAAATTTTCACCACTAACATATTCCCAGGCTTTGGTGCCAATACTGGTTTGGGGACCACACGGAGAACCACTGAACTCAGTCTAAGGTCATGGTTTTCAAACCTGGGTGCATCTTAGTTCATCTATGGAGTTTTTTTTTTTTTTTTTTTTTTAGTTAGTTTTGTTTTGTTTCAGTACACATTTCCTAACTTGCCAAAAATTTATAAAATCATAGTACTTAAGGTGGTAACTTGGAATCTATAGATATTCACTTGCCTAGATATTACTGATAATCCTGTGAGTTTGACAGCTTTTACCGTAGGACAAAGGTACTCAGTGTCAGTTGTGTATTCAAATTTAACTGGAAAGCTTTTCAGGCCTCTGATGTCAGGGTCCTTCACCCAGAATTTCTAACTATCCTGAACAATAGGATTTGTGTTTTAAGTTGGAGAACTACTCATCTTCCTTTTAATCTTTTATTTGGCTGTATTATGGCCTTATTTTTCTTTCTGATGACCTACATGCATTTATTATAAACTGTCATGGGTGAGGTGTTATGGTAGGTAAAATACAGAATATCAAAGGATATAAGTAGACCTTTTGCCTCAGGTATACCACAATCCAACTGAAGAAATTGAGGGGTACAGACCTGAAAGGTTAACTTAGAGACATGAGGCATTTGGGATTATATCTGTATGGCAACATTAAAAAAGACTTTAATACAAATAACTTTAGTGTCTCAATCCAGGCTAACTGAAGCTTTGAGGGTACTTGGTTTCTGGACTTAAAAGAATATAGTATTTAAAATATAAGAGATATCACCAGGGAAAAATAATTGAATCCTCAAATCTGTTAAAAGATACTAAATTAGTTTTCATGATGATAATGTGATATAGGCTGCTGTTTGCAATGACATTAATTGAAAGACTGTTTTGGAAAAGTACATACAATAATATTTATCTTCATTATACTGAGATACAGCAATTTCCTTTTCTTAAGCACACTGAGTGGTAAAGCTTGATTTGCACTTTAGTTCTCTTTAACAGTTTTATATTTCAATTCAGATTCATAAATTTTCAGAATATCTATTTATGTTTTGTCCTACAAAATGGTCAACATGACTCCCCATGTTCCTGTGTAATTTGGAGTTAAATTATCTCACTTGGTTAGAGGTCTGTGCTAATGATACCAATCTAATTAGTCTGTTCCCTATATAAACTAGGTAGCTTTGCTTTGTTTTCTATCCCAAATTGCACCCCAGTGGCCATTTTGAAATTGCATGACATTTTTACACAGGGATATGGTAACAAGCAAATGCAGATATATCAGTGAAATCCATAAACTTTACTTCAAACAATAAAGGTGCTCATGCTTTATTGAAGCTGAATCAGTTGTGTAACCTTCACGTATGGGTTTTATATAGTTTATTGACAGCCTTGTCTGCCTGTTCCTGGGCATCTCTTCATGGCTACTTGGTGATGTGCTGCCTGCAGCCTGTCTGTGTGAGTCACAGGCCAGCTGAAAACACCTCTGTGTTCTATTTAAGGTTCCATCTCAAAACTGTTCTGAGAGTTTTCATCTCTTGAGGAATACCATGGCCTATTTACTTTAGAATGCACAGGTCCTGAGATTTATAGTGCGCCAGTAGATTTATAATTCAGGAAAACATATTTTTCTATTATGTATTCCTTAATTTATGCATCTAAATGCTATTTCAGAATAGAAATGTGCTCCCCAAGAAGTTTCCCTTCAGATCCTCCCCCAGTTACCTAGGTCCTATCCTCAAGCATAGATCTTTATTCTTTATTTTGTATCCACTCAGAGATACCTTAGGCATACACAAGTATTTTCAAGAAAATATGAATATATATATTATCTCCCCTCTTGAAACACAAGAGATGGCATGTTATATAAAGTTTGATGCCTTACTTTTCCCCTTAATACTTTCAAGTTTTTTCCATACCAATATGCAAGGAACATACTCACTTTTGTTTATAGCTAAATTGTATTCCATTTTCTGGGTATAATTTATGTTATCAGTTCTTGGCTGATAAGACTTAAGTTGTTTCTACTTTGTTACCAGAAAATTTTGTTATAAACATGCTTGTAGATTATTTGAATGTGATCAAGTTTATCTGTCTGATAAATTCCTAACAGCTAGTAATTGCTAGACCAAAGGATGGTACGCTTTAAATTTTGATAATAATTGACAAATTGTAATTCATCTGGTTTCACCAATTTGCATGTATACAATTCAAGTAAAAGAGGACCTGTTTGTTTTATGTCCCCTTACATACATCCAGAATGTATCAAAATTTTAATCTTTGTCGATCTATTAATAAAAATGTCCCGTCAGTATAGTTTTAATTTGCATTTCTCTAGTTATGAGAAAATTGAACATCTTTTCTATTAATGAGCCATTTGCCATTTTTCTACTGGGTTGTTGGTTTTCCTTATCATTTTAAAAGGATCAATTTATATATTAGGCAAGTAGACTCTTTTTCTATAACATGAATTTCAGATTTTCCCAGGTTGACATTTGATTTTGTTTATAATATTTCTTTTTCTGTGTGCCACTTTTCAATTTTTTCATGGTCCTCTTTATTAGTTTTTTCCTTTATTTTCAAGCCTTGACTTTTCTCTGTTGGGCACATGATGGCCTATGATATGAACTGATTTTGATTTAAACTCTTATCATATTACATTAATTCTTGATAGTTGGAACATTAAATACTTATAAATATGTACCATAGAAGTTCTTGAAAACCAGTGGGATCCTCTGAATCATCTAAAGTTTTTCTCCAATCTTATTTCAAACTCAAAGTGTTTTTGAAAAGAAAATAAAAAGAAAATTTTAACCTAATTTTGATATTAAACAAACCTAAACTTAAGGAGTATTGAATAAATTAAATCTTAAGATATTTGTCAATCATAGTTAGCAATACAAATTTTTATTTTTTTTTTCTCTCTCTAGTGTACAGTAAACTACATTTGGCCAGCCAATTTCTTTCTGGTAGTATTATACAAAGATAAATAAATCAGAAGTAAAATGTAAAATTTTGAAAAAAATTCCATGAACGTGTTAACAGACAAAACTGAAGTTTGTGAATTTTCAGATGGAATCAAATTTTGTTAGCTCCTGTTTGCTTTTGATATTTTATTTAAAATATATTAAAATAAGTAATGTTAACAAAAAAGAGAATTGCTTAACAATCAAGTTCATTCTATTTATATGAAGGTAAGGATTGTTGTAACTTTTATTCTCTATGAAGATAAAATGATTTCTCTGACCACCATTAGAAATAAAAGAAAACTGACCATAGGAGTAGAGTCACTGTCCTTTGACTAAAGATGAAGTGAACAGGATTGATGTTTGAAGTGAGTAGGGAAAGAGATTCATCTTGATGCTCGAAGGAAGTGTTCTGCAAAGGGCATCTGATAATGTGATTTTGTTATCTGGATTGAAGAAAAAAATCCATTATTATCTACCCAACTTCATTTTTTTCTTGCCAACATTTAAAATGAAGTGAATTTTGCTCTAGTTGACTCACGTGAACTCAAGTGAAGAGGATTTAGATTATCTAAGACTTGTGTGCTCCTACCTGCAGACTTCTATGGAAAAGTTACTAAATGAATAAGAATTAAAGTTATAAATGCATAGGCAGTTCTTAAAAAGTTATGTACACACTAAGCTAAGCATAAATTATGGAGAAACATGTGTAAGATCTCTGTGTGCCTGATTGACAAAAATTTGACCAGATCCACCCTCTGAATTCACTATTCTTGAAAAGACCACTGGTTATTTAAAACTGTATCCAGCTGTGGGAGTCTGGCCTGATGAGTAACCCATTAGTATGTAGGCAAGACAGGGGTGAGCTTGTCTACTGATTTACTGCCTGACCTTGACCAAGTCCTGACATCGACACTAACTCTGGCCACTGGCAGAATCAAAACAAAGGGAGGCTGTCTCAAATATTCATTCTATTTGAGAAAGGGCTTTACAGAGCCATAAAATTAGTTTCAGATTGGTCTAACATTCTTGGCACACAATTCAGGCTGTGTGGCATGTATTTGCTGACAGGGTGCACCTATGTTTGTAAATTTTGCGTGAGACTATGTGAGCTCTGTTTGTGGAGAACATACATTTTTTTAAAATTTGTCATTTTCCCCCTAAATTGATATTCAAGTTACTGTGAATAAAAAAATTGCAATTCTGTTTCCCCTCAACAAAATCTGAGTATCAAGATAAAAATAATCTCCTTTTGTTAAAAATGATTCCATTTAAACATCATTCATTAACTCCATATAATTGATAGAGCTTAATGCTTTATTTGCTACTCCAGTAAGTGCCCCCCAACCCCATGTAAGAGCAAAAATGAATGAATATTCACACTCAACTTTTAGCTCCAGGCTAAAATGTATTATGCACCATATTTTGGTTTTTAAAAATAATCACCTTGTCAGAGTTCAATGGCAGAGTGAAGTCAACTCTGTCAATAGAGACAATTTGAGGGCAAAAAACTACTCTTCACCCCCTTGAGTATCATTTTATTTGAATGCTCCTGATTTTTTTTTTTACCTGCTACTTTTTTTGGAATGCTCCATGGGACAATATAATGAAGTCTAAAATACCATGCACTGAAAACTCATCTCAGCTGACAGCACATAGCTGACAAGTACCGATGTTCTCAGACTCTGTCCCTATTTGAACACTATATTTTATGTACATAAAATGCATGTCTAGAACTTTCCTTTAAAAATCCACAAGCAGAGAAAAAGCCTGGATCCCCATATGTCTAACATTGTACTGCATGAATATATTAACACCTTCACAACACCAACTGCTTTCATTGTTTTGCTGTAAATGGAATCACAGTCAGGATATACATCACTTAAAAGTATTTTCAGTATATCTCAGGAGAAAGTCAAAGTATTTATTAAAGAATCTTTATATAAAAAAATAAAGTAGCAGGCCTTACGTATAATAGTAAATATTGGCAACTGACATGATTTTGGGGCTGGGGGTGATGGGGTTGGAGAGCAGATTTGTATTCTATTATTTTAAAACTTATATTCAAAGAATAACCAAACAGATTTCCATAATTTAGCATTGATATTTTTGAGGCTAGGTACATTTTAATTTTCCTCAGTCTGAAACAGATTGAATAATAAGATTATTCTTCATCCTGTGGATATAATTATTATAGATTTTTCTTCACTATTTTATTTTCTGCCCCAGGGCTGGTGCCCTGGGAGACTTCCTTCAGTTCTCAGAGCTTGGGCTGGTGCTGACCACAGAACTAAAGGTGCCTAGCTTCCACCATCTTACAATGATGGTCTGAGGTCATCTGAGATTTTAGAGACTTTGAAGTTCTCAGTAGAAAAGCTCAATGTGAATTCAAGTGGCAGCTGCTTGACAGGACTTAAATATACTCCATTTAAGAAAATCTTTGGTTTTATACTCTTGTCTTAAATTTCAGGAGAAAAAGTTGACAAAATTCAGATTATGACAGGAGGCCAAAAGCCCACAATAGTTCAAAATAGTTGATCCAAGAAAGAAATTGTATTGAGCTGTGGTAAATGAGCAAAGTAAGGATAACATCAGTGAATTTCATAAAGGTCAAAGACAGCTTTATAGACAAAGTTCCAATCCAGCTGTACTCTGTGGCCTCCTATGAATTTTTTTTGGTTATAGAATTCCATATGTGTGGACCTACTTTTCTCAGAGATTGTAATAAAAGCCACCAAAGCAAATAAAGACAATTATAGAAATTCATAACTGTATCTATAGATAGCTCTGTAAATGCCAAATAATTATATAGGTGAGAGGCAAATGTATGTTCTGATTACTTTTACATTCCATTTATAAATCTGCAAACTCTCTAGACAGAGTGAGAAATATATGTAGGTAGTCTGACATTGTCAGTCTGAAAGTAAAGAATGAATTAAGAATGTTTTTGTGTTTAAAGTGCCCATCAGGCACACATTCTTTAATTAAAAAATGTTAGATGGTCAGTTATAGACTTTGCTCATTTCTTTGCACCATGTCTCCTTTAACTTCCAATGTGGTTTAGTAACAAGAAAAACTCTTTGTGTTATTTGAGAACAAAGGAGGTAAAAACCATATTTCATTCTTTCCCTTGACCTCTCCCCTTTCCACTCCCTGTGAAGCTCTTTGGGCGCATCTTTATCATGGGACTGACAACATGGATTGAAATTGTGAGTTTGTAAATCCTCCTAGCAGACAAGGGTTATTTCTAACATTGTATTTAGTAATTAAATAATTTTTATTGGTCTGAATTAGATGCTGTTCATATGCCCAAGAAGTATGTCTTTCTCAAAGGAGAGATTATGAAACTTCCCTTAATCTATTTATTAACTATGATCTATATTAATAAATACACATCATCAAAATGTGATGGTGTGAATGTACTGGTCAATCCTATTTGGAGGACTGTGTTTTTTTCTTACTAATAGATTTTGGAAGATCATTATCATATAATATAACTAGGGAAATGGATGAGAAAGCTAAAAAAGTTCATTCTTGAGAAGGCTTTGGGGAACTAATCATTTTTGGTCACTTTCTTATGAAGAAAATTATATTTGCTTTTTGTGACTGCAGAAGAATTAAATGACTTACTATAGTTATATAGAAGCACCCTTGACTGTGTATAAGAAAGAACTTCATTTTTCAATATTTTGAGTTTTAAATTAAAATAAACACAAATTCTATCATTATCATTCTAACAATGTAACAATGCTTTCCTAGAAAACAAATACAATAGACTTAATCTCATAATAGACTGATTCCCTTAATATGAATAAATTTAACTATAGGAACGACTCAGGACATCATCTTTATTTATCCTCAACTTGACATGGACCAATAGAAAACAACATGGCTTGGCCCTGATCTAAGGATTGCATCTGGGAGCTGTTGTCCTCAATTAAATTCTTTTCTTCTCTCTCTGAGTCATTAAATCCATGAATTCAGTACAAGGGTGAAGGATAACAGGCAGAAGTGTTGAATAAAAAATATGAACACTATTTAGAGTTATTTGGGTTCTTTAATTCTTCAGAAATGACTAAACAAAATATTAGTGCCCTAGATCCCAAAGAGAAATATAGGGTTATAAAGAATAAAACAGAAAGTTCATTTACTTTAAAGCTCTTGAAAACACATCTGAGTATTTTTTTTCTCACCTTGCATTAACGTCTATTTAGCTGTCAGTAAATTGGTTAGTAACATGGACTTTCTGATTCCTTATTTCTCTTTATTCTTTCCTTGGGCAGACTGGTTTCAAGTATCATGAGCTGGAACAAGATGCCACAATTTATATATGAGAATTAGCAAATCCTAGATAAATGCTCTCAAGTTTTAAAAATGTAGCTAATATTTTTTCACATATCTGAAAGCCTTTCTTATTTCAAGAAAGAAGTGCAAAGTCACACAGATAAAAGGTCTTCTTCCACAGGAAACTCGCCACCCTTATCCTCAACAGTAACTAAAAGAAAATGTATTTAATTTATTATTTCAATTTACAGAAGTGCATCCACAGCCCAGACATCAGTGTAAAACAGAGTATATATTTCATTTCAGTAAAGAAAGACTAAACTGAATCAATATTGGAAGGACCTGGCACTGTATGAAGGTCAACAGACTCTGTATCACTGGGACTAACCTTCACATCTGTATGTGAGTGAATACATGAGTGTGTGTGCCTTACTTACTGCCCTGCATATTTCAAAATGACACACCGAGGAGGGTTCTAATCTGAGTGCCTCAGAATGTCTATGAAATCCGATGCATAATCAATCCCTTGTCCTCCCCTCTGTCATTCACATGTGACCTGCTTGTTACTTAAAGTAAATTTATTTATTTTGGGACTTTACTTTTCACTTTATAGAATGAACAATTTTTACTTTCAAAATAATTCATTTAATTCTGGATTACAGACTGATGTGGTTTATGGAAACACCATAAATTAGCTTTTATGTTTCTTTAAAACCTTCCTTTAGAAGAGATTTTGCCACTTTTTTGCGAAATTCCCATGAAGTTCTAGGAATATAATGGCAATGATATCAATTAATACTCTTTAAAAGGAAACATTCTGAGCTCTAACTTAGGTGGAATAACTTCTAAGATCAGTCCTAGTCCATGGTGCCTTGTTATGGTCTTTATTTTTGTTTTTGTTTTCCTTCCCTTTGATCTTCTCAAAACCTACCATAATCTCAGTAGGCGTTTCACTCCATTCCCCTCATTTTTAGACTCAAAATCAGAATTGTAGCATAGCATTCAGAAGGGCAGTACAAAACATCTCATTGGAGTTCGGTGACAAGATCAAAGCTGCGTACATAAAAGTTAGTGAAAACCATGAGGCAGTCCCAAGGAAGCGTTCCAGGATTCCTTCATGGTTTGGCACCGAAGTTCTGAGAAGGTTATTCAGAACAGGATCAGCAAAAACAGGAACTGTTTCCAACTGAAGGTGTGTTTACTTTCTCTCATCTGTATCTTAAAACTCATTACCTTTTGATATTTGCTGTGTGTGGCCAAGCTGTTTGAAATGCCAACCAAAATTATGTGTTAGTTTTTAACTAAAAAGCCCCCAATCACAGTCATGTTAGGAATATAATTATTGCAAAGTCACTCTTGGGCACTTATTTGGGAAGAAAAACAATGACTCTAATAAAAATTATTAAAATGTCATTTTAAATTCATATGTCTCTTTTGACATCTATAGATCTATTTCATTATCTCTTCAGTGTAGAGTATGGGAGATACAATTTGTTATAGCAAATGTTAATTTATCTTTTCAAAGGAAATATTTCATATATATATTCATTTCTTTGGTAGGGAGGGGTTGCTCCTTAAACACATCCTTGCTCTTTTGATTCTAGAGTCTAAACAGACTCTAACTCAGAGAGGTATAGGCCATGGAAAATAAATGGAATACTGGGTCTAAAAAAACAGGGGGAATAGAGGGACGGATGAAGAATATAAAGTGATCCATTTAGCAACAGAGCAGGTGAAGAATGAATTGAGGCACCATCTGGATTAGATACTAGAAAACTACCCTTCATGGGCTAATAAAAGCACTCTTGAATGACTCTAGAAGTACTTTTTTTCTAGTAGGCAAAAGTAGGCTATCTGGCAAGAGTTACTTCTGTGGTAATAAAAAAATAAGAAATTAAAATTCCAAAGGTGTCTTCCTTATTTCCATTATTTCCAGATTCTAATTTGACATGCTGAGAAATAAATTAAAATACAACTACATTATCTGATTTAAACTGATTAAACAAATGTTCTTTTCTCTTTCCCAATGATAATCTCTTTATATAGGAATATTTAAGTACAATATACTTTTTCTTTTACCTATAAAATGATTACCATTAATTGTTAATTTCTTGGGAGTTTTGAATTTTGTTTGAAAAACCCACAAATGGTTCACACCTTATTCCAGATAAATGTTCTTTTACACACACAATTTTCAAAACAAGTTTATAGGTTTTATAAAATACTTTTATTTTATAAACTTTTAGTTTATCCATGAATACTTCGGATGTCCTACAATTAGAACAAGATGAGATTGTACGTCAGTTGACAGTTTACTCTGATTAAAGTAGATTTTGTTGGTACTTTGGAAGTAAAAAATAGTTGAGAAGATACTCAGTTGGTGTAGTCTTTAGAAATGACAGAGCTTCTGAGCCTGTAACGAATGTTCAGGGTTTTGGAGTTTCACCAACTTCAATTTTAATGTGAAACTTCTTTATTGCTATCCTTTGTGCATTTATCTGAGAATAATAATTATCAGTGTGTATTCCAAATGGAATCCAAATTATTTTCTATTAGTGACAGAATGTGCAATATCATATGTAAACAAAAAAGGCTACCTAATTAAAAGATTTCTGAAAGAGATTTCAGTTTTCTAAATGTTGGTGTTCATGCTAAATAATATGTCTCAATTGAGGTACCTTATATCATTGCCAAGTTTCTGTCATTTGGCAAGTTGTGCCAACATTTACATTCAAATATTCAATAAAAAGATCTCTGCAGAAAATGACACCTTTCTGAATGAATATAGACCAATCTGACATCCACATAGGAAACAAAAAATTGCCCCACCCCAATTACCACTGAATGGACAATTCATCATTAAATATTGATTGAGTACTTACTATATATTAGGCATTGAGGTATGATTCATAATGCTTATTTTAAATAGATGTGTTCTGTTGGAGAGGCAACTAGGGTTTAATGTGACAAATATTATCTTGGGGCAATATGGAACACAATGTAGTCCATCTTCTAAGTTCAAAATTTAGAGAAACTTTTATTGACTGTACTGTGTGCAAATTTAGAAATAAAAACGAGCAGGACATAAGATGAGCAGGCCAAAGTCATTTGGAGATAGAGGATGTCAATGGAAACATTGGTCTGAACTTTGAAGAGAAAGATATATGGATACTAATCCCACTTAAGCCTTGTCATCATGAACTAATTACCTCTCAAAAGACCTACCTCCTAATAATGATGGTTATGATTTCAGCATGTGAATTTTGGAGAAACATAAGCATTTAGACCACAGTGTCTAAATCCTACCAGAGCAGTCATATTTCAATTGAATTAAACATTAGAATGAATCATTGGATTAAATGAAAAATATCACCTATGTGCCTAACAAATATAAGCTTCTGGAAGCAATCCTAATGAAGGTAAAGGAAGAAGTAAATTCATCATGGCTTGAGGAATGTGAACTGAGGAAGTAAAGGCAGTGAATAGAAACTGTTCTCTCAGGCAGTTTGGTTGCTAAGTGGAAGGCAGACACCAGGGGGATATAGTCATTTAAAAAATATCCATTGTTCAAAAGAACTACATTTTTTCATGTATATAAAGCAAAATGCTACCAACTGTGTATTGCCAAATTTAAAACATCCAACATAACCCTTGGATTTAGTAAACTTTGTATATTTTATTTTCCCTCCCACAGTACAAAAAGCGGAAAATTTATAATCTATAATCTATGAATACTTATTTGACTTTTATTTGATGTGTAATATCAAGATAGGATAGGGAAAGAAAGTGGAATGAATGTGACCTAACATTACTGTGTACATATGTAAATATACTACAGCATCTCACATCATGTACATCCACAAGACACTAATTAAGAATAAAAAACTGTAAGTAAATAGCTGAAAGATCAGTAGAGTAGAAGAAAGGGAACAGCCAGTGGAAGGGTTTGGAAGGGGAAATACTGGAGCTGAATTAGAGCAAACTATTTTCCAGGCTTTTATAATTATATCAAAATGATTTCTATTGTCATGCATAACTAAAATGAACCAATAAAAAATATCAGGATTGGAGACAAGAATCAGGAAAATATAAAAGTGAAGAGAGAAACCCAAGCACATATGTATATGTGTTCATGTGTGTATGTATTTGTGTATTTTTTTTTTTGTGGATCAAATGACAGTCCTAAATGATGTAAATAAACATATTAAAATGAGAGTGCCTGCTCTCCTTTCTAGTCTTTCAAACTGTCTTAAAGCTGACCAATTGAATATTTTCCCTTAAAAAGGCATCTGTCAAGAATTCAGAGTAAGAAAATGAGTTCAAATGGAAAGGAATGTCCCTGTTCCACTGGGTTACAGGGCTCAGCACCATGGACCAGCAGAATCTGGTTGTCAGTATATTTCTGCAGAGCTCACCATGAGTTTAGTGTGCAGAGATACTACATACCATATTTACACAGCACAAAAATTCTGATTGTCAAAGTCTGAAATCTTTACTAATGTAAAAGTGAGCTAAATTCTACACCTGATGTTGGCCTAATGTTGTAGAAGTATAAGTTGATAACTAGGAAATCTGTTAAAGTCAAGATAGTGTGTTGATCATCTTTTTGAGTACATCAGACCTTGACAATTGTGCCAAGAACTACTTAAATAAGCAAAAATTATTCAATTATTTAAACTAAATAAGGTAAGTGATCTAATGTTTTAAAATTATTTTCCATAAAACTAATCAAATTAGTATCTAAATTATATTTTCTTTTATTTTTTATTAGTCAAATACTTTAACATTCATCACTAAAATAGCATTTGTCCTATATTTTAATTTGCATCTTTTGGAAATAGTATGTGATTAAGCTGTAGTACACAATTCCCCACATTTTTATTTGCCATCTTTTATGTTATTAATATAACAGTTTACATCTCTATATATTGCATGTTAATTAACAAATATTGCAGTTATAATCATTTTAATACTCCTGTCCTTTAACCTTTATACTGTTCTTAAAATGGATTTGCATACCACCATTTCAGTAATAGAGCATTCTGAATTTGAATGCACCCACACTCACACACACACACACACACACACACACACACACATCAGTGAATTTTTATACAAAATAATTTTCATTTATTTTCATGTCACTAATGAATATTATTAGGTTTCAACTTGAAAATCTTTTAGTAATTCCTGTAAGACAGGTCTAGTAGAGATGAACTCCTTCAGCTATTTGTCTGAGAAAGTCTCCATTTCTCACTTCTAAAGGATGGATTTGCTGAATAAAGCATTATTGATTACCAGTCTTGTTTGTTTGTTTGGTTTTGTCCTTTGAATACATCCTTCCTCTCTCTTCTGGCCTGCAAGGTTTCTTCTGAGAAATTCATTGGTAGCATTATAGATATTCCCTTGTATATGATATTTCACTTTTTTTGCTTTCAAACTTCATTTCCGAACTTCAACAATTCTGTTATAATGTGTCTCATTGAAGTCCTCTTTAGTTTGAATCTGAAGACTTTTGAGTTCCATGGATCTGAATATTCATCTCTCTCTCTGAAGATTTGAGATGTTTTTAGTTATTATTTCTTTAAATAAGCTTTCTGATTTCTTCTCCATGGATACACATATGCATTTATTGATTCATTTCCTGGTATCTCATAAATTCTATAACTTTCTTCAATCATTTTTATTCTTATTTCTTTCTTTCCTTCGATTGGATAATTTTACAAGCTCTGTCTTCTGTGTCATAGTTTCTTTCGGCTGCTTTCTTAAGTCTGCTATTGATACCCGTATTGAATTTTTTGTTTCTTCATTGTTTTATTTAATTACAAAATTTCCATTTGATTCATTTTTTTTGTGATTTCTACTTCTTTGTTGAACTTCTCACTCTGCTGATGTTTGCTTTCTTGATTTCATCTAGCTATCTCTCTGTGTTCTTTTGTATTGTGCTCAGCTTCCTCAAAATAAGTATCTGGATTCTTTATCAGGTTAACTCATGGATATCTATTTCTTTGAAGTTAATTACTGGAAAATTATTATGTTTCTCTATTAGTACCTTTTTATTTTTATTGTTATTTTTGTGTTTCTGATAGCATTGCACTTGTATGCTAGCATCTGAGGAAACAGTCACCTCTTTCAGCATTTTTGAATGAGATTCACTTGGCAAGGGCTTTTGCCTGCAGGTGACTATAAGTGTGCCAGGTGTTGGGGTGCATTGTCTGTGGTCTAGATAGGAAATAACAGTGTGGTCTCAATGTAGCTCCACCAGAGGAGGTGAATAACAGCAAACACTGAGGGGAGTCTTGACAGCCAAAACTGTGGGTGTATTGACATTACCAACCTGGGTTATTGGGCTTCTCAGTGATAAGATCTGCTGGGGTCCTCTTATTTTCTCTTCTCCTAGAGGGAACCATTCTAACCAGGAGTATCTGTCTTGGTATGGAGCCTGGTGCCCATGTGTAGATCACCCATAGGGAGTGTTCTAAGTCTCTGGAGCACACCACAATGATTTAGCTCCAGGGGATAGAACAGGGCCACAGCCCAAACCCAAAGATGACAGGATGCTGCAGAGGCTTGTTTCCAAGGGCAGGACAAAGTTGTAGTGTCACAGTCATGATCTAAGCCCCAGGGTATGTGTTATACAAAAGTGAAAGTACAGTTGCAGTGACAACTTAGATCTTAGGAACACAGTACAGATCATCATCAGAGCAGCATCTTTATATAAAAGTGTTACTTGGTCTTTTATTGGCTTTTATGTGCTCAAATTGTTTTTAAAATTAAGTTTATTTTAAGGGAAACAAAAATATTAATATTTTACACATTAATGAAGTAAATTGTGATGTTTTGATACATATATACACTGTGTAATCAAAGTATATTTATGTCCTCAAACATTTATCACTTCTTCATAGTAAAAACATTCAAAATCATCCTCAAAGTGGTTATTTAAAATATATTTTTCAATGTTTCAATGTTATTTTAAAAATGTTTAAATGCTATTATTTCATATCACATTTTGATTATTTTATTTTGATTTCAAACCACATCACCATTCATATCACCCTTAAAATATAATGAACTGAAAATATTTAGCTTTTGAGAAAAAACAGAGAACATCTTTATGTAATAGAACCTGAAATATATGTATATGTTCATAAATACATGTACACATGCACACATATATATGCACACACATGCACTTATATTTATACATATATGTATATATGTGCATGTGTGTAGAATAAAAGCATATGCTACATCAAATTCATGTGTCTACCCTGTGTATGAAAATTTATATATTTAAAAATGATAAAATATTAAAGGTAATAAAATTATTTATTGAGTGGTTGCTATTATCTTAGAATATAATTTTCCTTTCTGACACCTAGTATTAAAATACTTTAAATCCATTTTGAGATGTCACATAGTATATATGTGTGCGTGTATATAACATGCATTAATCAGTTTTTCCTGGATATAAAAAGGAATCTCCTTGCAATCTGATAACAGACTCAATTTAAGATGTGAGGATTGGTAATTTTTAATTTTATTATAATAAAGGACTCTTTTAAGTATTCTGTGGTTATAATAGTAAACATTAAAACAAATTTTATTGGAATAGTGGTAATAAGTCTACCTACAAAATTATTTTTCAAAATTTAAAAATTTTTTCAATAAATATTATTTTTTCATAAATATACATATAAGACAATCATCAATAGGATTTCAATAGAGACAGAAATCTGCGTGTGTGTGTGTGTGTGTGTGTGTGTGTGTGTGTATGTTAATCCATTAGAAAATTTAGTCTGGTCTGCCTGACATAAGGGTGATAGGTTTCTATCTCTTAGTCTAATTAACACCTTTAATCTTTTTTAATGGTAGGCAGTCTTTCTCTGGTTTTGAGGCATGCTAGAGATAAAAGCACAGGAGGCTGGAGGTTAATCCTTCCTGTACTTTATTTCTTAATTTCTGCCTCAGGGTTTCCCTTTCTATCGTGGCTATTTATTCAGGAAACTTGACAGTATGTTTTTGAGGAAGAGACAACAGATAGTTGGCTTAGAACTATTATTCAGTATCATTCAGTTATTAAATTATAAGGCTATAATTAATAACTGTTAAATGAACAGAACTCCAATTTCTTCTATGCGTTTTTATTATTATGCTTAAAAAATGAATCAAATTAATGCTTTTAGAATTGATATTGGATTCAGACCCATTCCTAGAATTATCCTAGCATTATACTAACAAAAGAGTGGAAAACAGTCCCATACTTGGTTCATCAAGGATGTCACAAAGTAATACAAACTTATTGATAGTGATTTATTTTTGTCTCATTAATCTGAAAACTATTGAATATCTTATGCATTGATTAAACAATACAATAAATTTTGCATTCAGTAAATCAAACATACTGACTGTTCATGTTAGAAATAGGATTTTTAAATAGTTAATATGTCTTCTGTTTTCTGTGGGGTAAATTTTTTTGTAACCTTGAAATATTTTTAGACAAATTTTTAAGGTTATAGAAAATATACTAAAAAAATTCATTTGTAAAAATGTATTGTCCTTCAGAATACATAATCTGGAAGTTTAAGCAAACTATACATCTATAAATATTTTGAAACTTCAATATATTTATGTGAGTTGAAGTTTTAGGTCAAACAAATATATAAAATAATCCTCTATCAATTTTGCTTTAATTGGACTAATATGCTATATCTTCAATATTATAATACATGAGAAACGTCTTCCTTTAAAAAATAAAATTACATATTTCAATTTGAAAATTATTATTAAAGCCAATATTCCTGCACTACACACATGCCAAAGATATCTAAATAACTTTAGGTAGAAAAACCCACAAGTCAGAGGGAGTGGTAAGCAAACATTTCAAAATGGGGCAAATTTCTTGGGTAAAATGCAAATATAAGTAAATTATAATTTAAAGAATTTTGAGGATTCTTCACTGTAAGTTTCTGTAGAGTGCTTCTTAGAATATATGTGTGGAAGCTACTTGCAGAGAAAAATATTCTGATCAATTTTACCTTCACTATCTACTATGGACAATTCTCATTTCATGTATATCAGAGTATAAGGAACAATACATTGATTTAAAAGAGATTTACCTGCTTCTGAAAATATTCTCTCCAGAGGTTTGTGAAGAACACAAAGAATAATGAATAACAAGTCTATAAATGAATTTCAATATTACTTTCCTTGCTTCTTCATAAGTGAAACTTCCCTAATAGACACTGATAATTATAATTAGTTTTCTTTTTATACATATTTTTCTGATTATGCAAGTTTTATGTGTTCTCTGTTGAAAATCTGTTAACTACAGAATGCATTTTGTTCTGCCCCTCCTCCTCTCCTGCCACCTCATTTATTCTCTACATGCTGTGGACCATGTAGAACAACTTTTCCTCTCTGCTTCTTTATTGGGAAAGGAAAGATAATGTCTGCCTTAAATTGTGTGTGTGTGAAAATCAATGTTTGTGAGATTTCCAGGACACAGACTGAATTCAACAAATAAATGTTAAAGACTTCTCCCCATTTTAAAGATTTTCCATGTTGGAAGTAGCTTCACATCACACTGTTATCTAGCTGTGGTGGTGATATTAATCTGAATAAGATATGACCATGTTGAAATTAAATTGACCCTGGGTTTTGAACAAGGAATTCTCCACTTTAAATTCCTGTTCATTACCTTAAATTATATAATGTGCCTCCTGCTCTCTTGCTATCTGAATCTCTTGCTTTCTCACCTGACATTGTATTCCCTTTTCCTCTTTTTCCTCTCTTTCGACACTTTGGATTACTTTGAATTCCATCCAGTTGGAATTGATCTAATACCAAAGATGGCCAGACATATCACCCTGGGGCTTCTTCTAGAAGGAGTCCCAGGCCAATGTCTTCACATGCCTTAAGGATGCTTAAGTATTTACATATATATTTATATTTTTTTCTTTTGAGAAGCAGTGTCTTGAGTCAAATGTTGGCTACACATTTTATAGTGTTATAGGGCCTGTACAATGATATTCAATATCTCTCTGTATATCTATTTATATATAGTCCTATTATCAGACTTACTGTGTTGCTCTTTAATATTTGCAATTTATTTTTATTTAATCAATATTTCTTCACAACTTACTGTGATGGGTTGGATTTAAAAATTTCCCCCAAAGAGCTCAGTGCTAATTATCATAAATATTCAGAGTTAAAATGGTTGGATTATGAAAACTGTAATCTCATCGATGGATTAATCTACTTGATAGATTAATAATTTGAATGGACTGCTGAATGCTAACTGTAGGTAAGTGGGGCATGACTGGAGCAATAGAACAATGGGAGTGTGCCCTTGGGGATTGTATCTTGTTTCAAGGTCCTCTCTTTCATTCTCTGCTTCCTGGGGACCATGTGTTGAGCAACTTTCCTCCACCATGTCCTTTTGCCATGATATTCTGCCTCACCTCAAGCCTGAGCAATAGAATCAGTCAACCATGGAATGAGAACTCAGAAACTATGAGTTCCAAAGAAACTTTTCCTTCTGAAATTTATATTTTAACTAGATGTGGAGGTGTAGACAGACAATAAACATTTAAACAAATAATGTTCACGTTTTGTTATTTTTAGCAATTTTCAGAGTTCCCCAAAGTTATTTAAATTTTTTAAATTACCTATATAGAACAGTGAATGCACACAAAACCTCTCCTAGAAAATCTGGATTGAGTCTTAGCATAGGGAAATATTTTTTTCTGTCTGTCCTATGTTATCAAAAACTAATGGAAACCAATGACATACATAATCAGTAAATCCTAAGTACCTAATACATGCAGATTAAAAGGAAGTAAAAAGCGCTTTCCTTCAAGTGACTCAAGATGTGATTAAGAATTTATGGAAATACATAGAAGAGCCAAACTAGTGGTAGTGAAAGAAAACTACCTTTGAGTTTCAAAGTGACCTGGCCAGTGAATTTAGAGTGAAGGGCTGGTCCTGGAGATCTGTCCAGGAAGAAGGTTAGAAGGCATGAAAAGGACATGGCAGGAAAAGGGATGGCATGAAGAGAAAGGAGAGTCTTGTTTATGTAAAGGGAGAGTTGATAATGATAATGGAGAGTAAAACATGCAGGCAAATAAATGAACAAGTGTGAGTCCAAAGCAAAGAATGTTATACATCACTTTGCAGGTTATGCAAGACTAAAAGTTTTAAGGAATAATGAGTAAGGCTTCTCAATGATAAATGTAGTAGTGTATTTGGTGACTTTATTCACAAAGAAACTAAAAGTGAATGAATCCATTGCTGTGCTATTGAAGCTACACAGTGGTGAATGGCAACAGTGAATTAGGATGAGTGCATTTGGACCAGATATGAAGTATGGATTGATGGGATTTGGAATAGTAGCTATGGAAGATAGAAGAATAAAATAAACAACTAAGATTTCAAATCTAATATGAGGAGAATGGAAACTCACAGAATCAAAAATAGGAGATAAAGTAAAAAAAAAAAAAAAAAAAAGAAAACAACAACAAAAAACTAAAATGCAATGAGTCCCCCACCCCTGACATTGTAAAAACCACTGTAAAATGGGAACAATCATTCTCCAGCTTCTCTAGCTCCTTCACTATGTCAACTCAATACTCGACAAGGAAACTGACAGTCCATTTGCCCTAAGAGACTGAATAGCATCCACTGTCATTGCAAATAACACCATTTCCTCAGTGAAGGTTGAACTAAATTACTTTAACAAGGCTAAATTAAAAATCAAACATGTTGATGCATTTAATGTGAGGCACAGAGGACACAAAAGATCATCAAAAATGAGTGACAATATTGATTGTCATAAACAACCCTTCATGGAATAAAACACTCTCAGTGCTGACCCTTGAAATGCAGTTACCCTATTCCTGGTGTATTTTCTCATAACTTATGTAATTTAGGAGAATTATTTCTTTTCTTAGTATATTTTATTTTTAATGTGTCATCTTAACCTTTCTTTCCTCACCACAATCCACTTTTCTCTTAAATGGCAACAATGGTAATAAGAATTCTATATTAAAATTTAGGATTTATTAAACTGTTTCATTCTTTTATAATAAACATTCAAAGTAGATAAAACATATGGAGTGATACTTTGCAGGAAAAAAAAAACAGGTTTTAAAGGTATGAAAACAAATAACTTGGACATTGTGAGTCAGCAAGGGTTTTATTGATTTCTCAACTTTTCTGTACTTCCATCAATTTTCTAAAGGAGGGATGTGCCCTACTGTGTCCTTACTATTTCACAAGTTCTATTTCTACAAAATAGCATAGAATGGTCTTTCCATATTATTGTGTCAGAAAAATTCATGGTATTATCTGAAAATTTTTAAGGTAAATTAAATTTTAGACTAAATTCTTAGAATGTGTAACTAATAATTTGAGATGACATGAACAAAAACTCTGGCTGACACACTGGACATATATGATTCATTATTGAAAATGTAGTTATGTCTTGCCCTAATTTAGAGAAAAGTATTCTTAATATATATTCTTTATCTTCATGGACAGTTTTATAATGCCCAGGTTATCATGTGGATATAGTAAGGTCCAAGATAGAAGAATTTAAGAAAATTCCCATACACAGTGTCAAATAAGTTGTGGGATATATTGCTCTAAGAGATTAAATACACACAAGAACAACTTGGTTTCTATAAATTCATGATTAGTCCATTAGTATTATAATATTTTAATAAGCCAGGAACATTTTTGGAATAAATACTTAAACCCTTTATCTGTTAAATTAATATTAAGCATGGTAATCATGCTCTCCTGCCTACTATCTGTTATCAGAATTGAAGAAATGGGTGGGATATGTTATGGATAGGAAGCAGATTAAGAGTTCTTTTTCTTTTTTTTTTTTTGTACGGTATGTTTAGAATGTAATTCAACCCTGACATAAAACATTACATGAATTATATTCCCATTCTTCAACCTAATACACCAATAAATCCATAATTGTGTCTCCAGACATTTCTGCCTACCCTACAACAAATATATCCTCTCTTTAGTCCATCTATTACCCTGCCCGTTTTCTCTTAAACATATAGATTATATCCCTCCCGTGCTTCAGAGCTGTCTATAGAATAACAGTTCTTAATGTGGTATTCAGAGTTCTTCCAAATAAGCCTCTAAGAAACATTTCATTGTCTCAAAATAAATGTTGAATACTTACTAAATGTAAGAATCTCAGTGGCAGCATGGGTTCTAGGGGGAAAAGACATGGTTCCTGGCCCTCCTGAAGCTCATATGAATAATTACAACCCAGTGTGAACAGTGCTTTATATGTGTGCATGTGTGAAGTTCATCTTCAATTGCAAGAGCTAGGGAAATTTTTTCAGAGGAAGTTGTGGAACACAGACAACTTTTGGAGTTAGAAAATGACCTATCCAGAGTCTCACAGGCATTATCCAATGTGGTATGATCAGAGAAAGGTGAACAGGACCATACAAGGGACAGTTTAGTAAGAGCCTTAGGAAAAAGGACATTGGAATTGATTACAAGTACCTTAATGTCAAAAGGAATGAGGTCTTAATTAAGCCACAGGGAAGAAACACTAACAGATTTTTAAGCAGCTGTCTGAGGGATTACCTGTGAGGATATAGCATAAAGGGAAATATACAGAATAAAATAAGAACCAGTGCAAAGAAGAGCAGGATATTGAGCAATGGCCAGCAGGATATAAAGGCAAATCAGAGAAGTGGGCTGCATTAAAAACAGAGTGGTTGTAATTTTACCACAAGGTGCATTGGGAATGCCATAAAAGGAGGAATATAGATTGACTGCTATGTTTCCAGATGGGCAAATGGGTCAATGTTATGCTGAAACTCCAAGAGTGAAAAATGCAGAAAGAGGAGAAATTCTGCATCAAAGTAGGTCAGAAAAGAGATAAAGAAATTGGTTTAGATCACTTTGAATCTGAAATATCATTGAGGATTAGAGTAGAAACATGAACCAATAGGAAACTGGATTTACAGCCATGGCCTGTATATACAACAATGGTGTCATATTACCTGGAATTGTCAAACTGCCTCAGAAGTTCAGAAAATGAAATGGCCTACAAACAGTTGCCTCAAAACACATCTGCCTGTTGAACAGCTGGTGACTGGAAATGATTGTAGCTCAGGAGATAATTCTGAGCTTATTTATAACTCTGGGAATCATTAGGATACAACAGATATTCCAAGTTAGGATAACTAAAGAGGGGCAAAAAATGACTCATAATGGCTCATATATTTCAAAAGTTCATACTCAAGACAATATTTCCAGGTTCAGATTTATAGACAAATTTAGTGTACCTCTTTATCTGCTCCTAATTTTCTCTTCCTATAAAAGCCTTAATGAATTTGCTCACTTTTCCTTTTAGATAAGTGTCCCACTAGCAAATATATTACTGCTACTACATGATGCATCAATGAAGTTTGTAGCTTTAGGTAAAAAAAAAAAAATTCTGATGCCAAGTATCATAAGGATTTTCATAGGTACTCACCTATAATCCTGTAATTGCCTTTTTCACTTGAGTTGCAGGATAGTTTGAAAATGTACAAAATTTACTGTACCTTTAATTCATTGTAATCTTCAATTTTTTCACTACCTAATGTGAGAAATTTATTTGTCAGGTGTATATAGTTTACTTGAATCATATGCCCAAAATTGTTTTTTATGAATTCTTTGTTATTGTACATTCATTCTTTTTTTACTAATTTTAATGCCCACTACAATGTACCAATTCCTATTTAAGTCAATTCCACAATTATTTTAGTTATTTTGCTATAGGATCTTTCCTAAATCATCTATATTGTAAAAAGAGAAGAGAATTCAATATATTGTCAAAGCTAATTTGTGATAGGTTACTATATTTAAAATTCTAGTTCACAATTTGAATACCAATGACATTCTAGAGAAGAATGAAAAAAGATCAACATTATCCTACATGTAAACAAATTCTGATAAATATTCTAAAATTTTGCAAAAAGACAATGTCATATGTAATAAAATAAAATAGTATCCATGTACAAAGAACCAAGGACATAACAAAGATATATATAACTGGACAGTGGAAATTTTGTTCCCTTTCTAAAATTATGGAATAATTCACACAAGTAAGGAAACACTGATAATTCCTACGGGTGTCAACTTTGGTCGTGAACTAAAATGAATTAAAAGTGCCATGTTCTTTACATGACTGTAGTGACAAATGATACTTTCTTTGGGTTTTATTTCTAATCTAAGACTTACACAAAGTGTATGGATTTGTGGGGGTATCATTATCAAGAGGGTCTTGGGCACTATAGGGCTTTGTTCTTATTGTACTTGATTTGCTTCTAATAAAAGACTATAACTCCTTGAACTCACAGTTAACCATATTCCAGAGGCAGACGCCGTTATGGAATTCAGAAGGACCAAATGATTTCATGTAAGCCAGCCAAACAGGCTGATAGAGAAGCAACTTACATAGGAACATTTTTTCCTCTGCAAAATAGAAAGCATAATATCTGTATGTAAGAGATAGACCTATATCCATGGAATGTTGGGTTAAAGTTGTCTATTGTATTTGAATTAGTATTATGCACAAGTGACAATTATTTGCCTTTCAAATTTATTTTAAATTATTCTATATTATGCTGTAATGGTGAAAATGTGTCATTATTAATTTGTAAAACCCATAGAATGTATCAAACAAAAATGAACCCTAACATAAACTTTCATTAATAATAATGTATCAATATTTTATCAATGGTAAAAAATGTACCACACCAATGCAAGACACTAATAAAAGGGATCATTGCATGTAAGGAGAGAAGGAAATACTGGAAGTCTCTGTACTTTCTATATCATTGTTCTGTAAACCTAAAATTGATTTTTAAATATATACATAGAGAAAGCAAAAGATTCAAATTTTTATCTGTAAAACTTCAAACTCACAAAAGTATAAACAGGAAAATTTACCTAAAACCTCACAACTCAGTGATAAGTATTGTCAAGATATTTTGATGAACATTATTCATTTCTGCTTCTCTCTCTTTCTCTCTCTCCTCCCACCTCCTGCCTTACTCATTATTTTTCAGAATTACTAGGAACATAGATTGAATTTGCACTGCCTCTGTCTGGATTCAGATTCTGGCTCTGTCACTACATAAAAATGTGGAATCAGGCAGGTTACTTGCTCACTTGTGCTTCATTTTCTTTATTTGTAAAAATGAGTAATTGTAGATCTTACATCATTGAATGGTGAAATAGTCAAATATAATCATAAACATAAAGAACTGATCTCACTGCCTATGCATAATGAGCACCAAGTAAATGCTACTGCTTTGCCAGTTCTTCTTCATATTCTTATCTGCAATACAGAGTTATTCCAGGTCAATGAATATGGAATGTGTGTGTCATCATTTTTAAGACTGCCAGCTCCATCAATTATTTTTATCAATTCCATTTTGATGAGCATTTGAGTTTATTTCCATGACAGAGGCATGGATGGCTTTCACATTATGCTGCCATAAATATCCTAGTTCATGAATCTTAACTGATTTATTTGATTATCTTCTTGGGATACATTCCCAAGCAAGGACTTGCTGGGCTCTCAGTTGCTATCAGTGTACATCTCCTTCCTGTGGTATATATACTTGAGTCTCCATCACCTTGCCCTTACCTGCCTCCCCATTCCTACACTTGGCCATTGCTTTCACTCATAGTCCACCCTCCTATCATGCTGAGTTCCTTTCAGCTCCCTCAATGAGTTGCACTTTTCTTCTTTCAACCCTTGCCCATATTGCTAACTTTTCTTCCAATAATGTCAGCATACTGTCTTGTTGTCATCTACTTTTTAAATTATCTGTAACCCTCGCTAAAGTCTAAGTTCTATGAAAACAAGCACATCTGTCTTTAGAGTTTGATTTCACCACTGACACCAGGTACTATAATGTTCTGATGTTTTAGACATTGCTATCATCCCTTCTCCCGAAGCAAATTAAGTTTCTGATTTAATTATCCATATAAATGAAGTTTTGTGAAAATTGAGGTGGCTGTACTGTGTATATCTCACTGTTATGATTTGAATGTGAGGTGTCTCCCAAAAGTTCCTGTATTAATGCAGAAATGTTCAGAGGAGAAATGACTGGAGAGCTGTGACCTAAGTTCATTCTAGTTTGAATAGACTGATATGGGTGGTATTTGTAGGCAGGTGGGGTGTGGCTGGAGAAAGTAGGTCACTGAGTACAGGCCCTGGAAAGGTGCATCTTCCCTGTGCCCACTTCCCTTCACCCCTGCTTCCTGACCCTGCATGAGCTGAGCAGATTTCCTCCAGTGGGAACTTTCCCATGATGTGCTGCCTCACCTTGATCCCAGGTAAGGGAGTTGGCTGCCTAAAGACTGAAACCTCTTAAACTATAAACCCCAAATAAACTTTTTCTCCTCTAAGTTGTTCTTGTTGGATGTTCCGGTCACAGCGATGCAAAGCTAACTTAAGTACATGCTGACCAGTGTAGCTTCTCACAGTTCAGTAAGACACAAAAAAGTAGCATATTGTTGCTGGAAACATTTTTGATCCAAATAAAGATCTTGAATTTAGAAAACCTAATTCATGCTACATCTCTATTTCACAAGAATCTGTCAGTTTCTCAGAATGGGGATATAGCTCAATTGGAAGAGTGCACAGGGCCCTGGGTTCAATCCCTAGCAACATACACACAAAAAAAAGTTTCCCTTTATATTTATAAATACCAGTTTTTCCCTTTATATTTATAAATACTCCTGCCTCAGCCTCCTGAGTAGCTGGGACTACAGACAAGCATCACTGTGCCCAGCTTTAAAAATTTTTTTTTTAATTTAATGATCGTTAGATGATTTTCTTGTCTGAAAATATTTATACAACTGTGCAGAAAGCATGCTTGGAAGATAAGAAAAAAACAAGGAGTGAAAGGAGAATATTCCATATAAAGTAGCATTGATATTATCATATCAGTCACTCCTCTGCATCTGTAGGTTCCACCTCCATTGATTTGAACACTGGCAGATTGAAAATACTAAGAAAAAGATAGCTGTGTCTGTACTGAACACATAGACTTTTTTCTTACCATTTTCCCTTGAACAATACAGTGTAACAACTATTTACACAGCATTTATATTGTATTCAGTGTTATAAGTGATCTAGACACAATTTAAAATATTCAGGAGGGTGTTTGCTGATTTTATGCTAATACACCCCATTTTGTATAAGGAACATGAGTATCTGAGGTTTCTGGTATCTTTGTGGGATCTGAGAACTAATCCTTCATGGGTACTATGGAATGACTGTATAGCAATGAAAGGTGGTAGTAAGGAGAGGAGCTCCCTAATCAATTACTGAATCCTCACCTAGATTATTAAATTCAGAGACTCAAATGTTCATTAAATACCACTAGACACATCATCATAGATTGACCATACATTTATAACATAATCATTGTTATAATATGCTATAATAGTTTGGAAGGGAAGGACAGTGAGGGAAGGATCTGCTTGGTTTGAGATGTAGGCTTGAACTAGCTCATGAAAACCATTGTTGAAAATTCAGGGGTTTTGTGAGCCAGTGATCAAACAACTGGCAGCTTGAAATCAGTCTTATTGGGAGCATTTGATCATCTAACACTATAACAGAACTTTTGTTTATTTATTTATTTATTTATTTTTTGAAGTTGATTCATCAGCATACCACTGTTTTCCACACAGTGTGCTAAGTGCCTTCAGCATATTATTTTAAAAGCAGATGGCCTTTCTTGGATAATGCTAGTAATTTTTGCACATCGTAAGTATGTTTTGAAGAACTATCTTGTCAGAATTAGGACTTTGTGGCGATGTGGTTAATGAGAGAAGTTGGGCCTTGCTCCATCTGTTGGCATGAGGACAGGGATGGTTTTTCCAGACACATAGACAAGGATTGTTCAAATCAGGAATGTGAAAGGAAACTGCTTTGCCTGGATCAGAGGCATCTTAGTGAGATGGCTATATAGATGCATTGGCTTCCTCTCATGATTGTGACAAATTTCCACAACTTCAGTGACTTGAAACAATGAAAATTTATTATTTTATTGTTCTGCATGTCAGAAGTAAAAAATGGGTTATCAGGGCTATATTGCATTGGAAGTCTTTAGAGTGGAATCCATTCTGCTGCCTCTTCCAGGATTTAGAGACTGACCACATTCCTCAGATTATGGCCCCACATCAAAATGACCTCTACTTTCTTCCTCATGCCTCTTCTCTAACTCTTTTGCTTCCTTCATTTACTTACAAAGAGGAAAATGTAATTGTTTTGAGCTCAATAAATAATCCAGAATAATCTCCCCATCTCAAGAAATTTTATTTAATTACATCTGTGGTCTGATCTGCCTTGTAAACTAACATACTTAAAGGTTTTGGGAATTAGAATATGGACATTTTTGACAGGTTATTACTCTGCCTAGCACAATGGGTAATCTGGGGTATTTGATTATTATGGGTCTTACAGGGTAAACTGAAGAGATTAGAGACATTGAGACTCATCAAAGGAGTGATTTAATGACAATGGTATTTTAATAAAATTAATATTGCAACAGATGGCTTACCAAGACTGGAAACTATTTTAATAGTAGATTACTTGTAGTAATCTATGTAGAAAGTGATTAGAATATGAACTATGAGATGGCATTAAAATACATGCTACCACTACGTATTTTCTAGCACTTTGTTCTGGACAAATAAAAAATGAATTCACACACACATATATATATATGTACCTCACATATATAATATATATAACATGTTTATATTTATATATAGATATATATATAGATAGATATCTTTTTGAGACAAAATTCACATTTTATCCACTCAATCCCATTTAATGTATATAATTCAATCATTTTTTAGAATTTTGCAACTACAACTAAAATTGATTTTAGAACATTTTCATAACCCCTAAAAATATCTCTTACCTCTTAGCATTTATCTCCAGTATCCTAGCCCTGGGCAATATAGGTAAATTCTCTTTCCCATAAATTTGTATTTTGGGGCACTTCATATAAGTCAAATCATACAGTATAAGGTCTTTGTAACTGACTTCTTTCACTTAGCATAATCTTTTCAATGTCCATCCATCTTATAGCACAATTAATACTTCAGTATTTTTCATTCCCAAATAAATTCCATTATATGAATGTACAGCATTTTATTTAACCACTCCTCAGTTGATAGATATTTGGATTGTTTCCTCTTTTTGTATATCATGAATAATGCAATTATAATATTTACATACAAGTTTGGGTAGACCTGTTTTCATTTTGTTTAGTGTACACCTAGGAGTTGACTTGTTAAGGAATGTGGTTATTCTTTATTTAACAGTTTAAGGAATAGCTCACCTGGTTTTAAAAGTAAAATGCATCATTTTACATTTTAAGCAGTAGTGCATGAGAGTTCCAATTTTTCCAAGTTCTTGCCAACATTTGTTATATCATTTTTTCTTTAAACCATCCTAGTGTGTGTGTGTGTGTGTGTGTGTGTGTGTGTGTGTGTGTGAAATGGTATCTGATTGTGGTTTTAATTTATATTTCCTAATGAATAATGGTGTTAAATATCTTTTTTTCTCTTTTTGTTAATTCTTAAAAATTTGTTCTAATTAGTTGTACATAATGAACATCTTTTAGTGCACTTTTTGGTCTTTGTATATCTTCTTTGGAGAAATAGCAACTCAGATTTTTTTTTGGGGGGGGGCGGAGGATACCAGGGATTGAACTCAGAGGTACTAAACCACTGAATCACATCCCCAACCCTATTTTGTATTTTTTTTAGAGACAGAGTCTCACTGAGTTGCTCAGTGCCTCACTTTTGCTGATGCTGGCTTTGAACTCATGATCCTTCTGTCTCAGCCTCCCATGCTGCTGGGATTACAGGCCTGTGCCACCATATCTAGTACAACTCAGATTTTAGTACTTCTGGGAATTGCTTTAGTTAACTTTTTACTGTTGACTTGTTAATACTCTCTATATATCCTGAATACAAATCTCGTATTAGATAACATGTGTGAATATTTTCTCCTGTTCTATGGACTATGTTTTCTTTGTCTTGATAATTTTAAAATACAAATCTGTTTAATTTTAGTGAAGTTCAATTTACCCACATTTTCTCTTCTTACTCTTGCTTTTGGTGTTATATCTAAGAAGGTTTTGTCTAACCCAAGTTCACAATGGTTACTTGTTTATTTCTTTTAAGAACTGTACAGTTTTTACTCTTACATTCAATGCTTATTATCTATTTTGGGTTAAAGTTCACATATGGTGTGAAAAAGTTGTCTAACTTCCATACTATGCATGTGGGTATCAGTTGTCTCCAAAATAAAACTCCCACAATTTGACTTCATACCTTGATCCAAAACTAATTAGCCATTAAAGTAAGAGTTTGTTTCTAGATTTATATTTCTATTCCATTGGTCTTTTTTTTTTTAATCTTTTCTTTTGTTTTTGTTTTTTTGTTTGTTTGTTTGGTTGGTTTTTTTTTATCTTTTTTTTATTGTAAACAAATGGGATACATGTTGTTTCTCTGTACATGGCGTAAAGGCATACCATTTGTGTAATCATAAATTTACATAGGGTAATATTGTTTGATTCATTCTGTTATTTTTTTCCCTACCCCCCATCCCTCCCATCCCTCTTTTCCCTCTATACAGTCCTTCCTTCCTCCATTCTTGCCCCCCTCCCTAACCCTAACTCTAACCCTAACACTAACCCCTCCCACCCCCCATTATGTGTCATCATCCACTTATTAGTGATATCATTCATCCTTTGGTTTTTTGAGATTGGCTTATCTCACTTAGCATTTCTCCAATTTCATCCATTTGCCTGCAAATGCCATAATTTTATCATTCTTTATGGCTGAGTAATATTCCAATGTGTGTGTGTGTATATATATATATATATATATATATACACCACAGTTTCTTTATCCATTCATCAATTGAAGGACATCTAGGTTGGTTCCACAATCTGGCTATGAACATTGATGTGGCTATATCTCTGTAATATGCTGATTTTAAGTCCTTTGGGTATAGGCCAAGGAGTGGGATAGCTGGGTCAAATGGTGGTTCCATTCCAAGTTTTCCATTGGTCTTTATGTCCATTTTTATTCCAATAACACTCTCCCAATAAGTTATAACATTGCAGTAAGTATTGAAATTGAGAAGCATAAATTTTCAACTCTGTTTTTCCAATTCAAGACTGCTTTGTTTATTTTGGGTAACAAATTTCATAAGAGTTAAGAGATCAGATTGTTGATTTTTGAGAAGGAACTTGCTGGGTTTTCTGATGCTTATATGGAATCTGTGATAATGTTGGAGAGTATTGCCTTTGTACCAATATTGTCTTCCTGTTCATGAACCTTTTTTTTTTAAGAGTGTCTTTGAATTTATTCCAGTCTTCTTAAAATTTTTCAACAAAGTTTTCAATTTTGAGAGCATAAGTTCTGTTCTTATTTGTTAATTTTATTTCTAAAGTATTTTATTACTTTTAAGACTATTATAAATGAAAATTTTCTTCTCAATTTCAGTTTTATATTTTTCATTGCTGCTGTATGGAAACAAAATTGAGTTTTATACATTGATTTGAAATATACTGAATTCACTAATTGGTTCTAATAATTTTTAGTTGACCTTAATAATCTTCTATGTACAAGAAGATCATGTCATAGTAAAAAGATTCTACTTCTTCCTTTTGAATTGGATGTCTTTAGTTTGAGTTTCTTACCTCATAGACCTAGCTAGAAATATCAGTACAATGTCGAATAAATGTGGTGAGAAAGGAAATACTTTTCTTAATGCAGATTGTAGCAGGGAGAATTTAGTCTTTCACACCTGAATTATAACATTGTAACATGAGTATAATGTCAGCCTTGCATAGATACTTTTTAAGAGGTGGAAGAAGTTCTCTTCTATTCCCAGTGTATTGAGTAGTTTTATCATGAATAAATAGTGAGCTTTATCAAATTTTTTTCCTGAACCTGTTGAGATAATTATCTGTCTTTGTCTTTTTTTTCCTATTTACATGTTGTATTGTTTAATTGATTTTTGAATATGACACCACCTTGCATTCCCAAGATAAATCTCTCTTGACCTTGCTGTAAGATCTGTTGTGTGTGTTGCTAGAAATCTTTTTGCTAGTCTAATCAATCTTCATTATTTGTAGTTTCTGTACTTGTGAATTCACCTTCTTGCTAAAACACACTATTGAAAATAACCCCATGATTACTTCTGAAGGAATGTCTAGTGTTTTTAAGAGAAGAAAGTCTGCAATGTGCCTTACGGAGAAAATTTGTGTTACCTGAACTTCATTGAGGTAAGGGCTACGGTACTGTTCACCATCAGTTGAGTTAAAAAAAAAAAAAATTTTTTTTTTTTTTCAGTACCAGGGATTGAACCCAGGGATGTTTTACCATTGAGCTACATCCCCAGCTCTTTTTACATTTTATTTCCAGACAGGGTCTGAGTTGCCCAGGTTAGCCTCAAACTTGTGATCCACCTTCTTCAGCCTCCCAAGTTGCTGAGATTATAGGCATGCACCACCACCCCCAGTTTATGTGTTCGACCTTAATAAATCAACAATATATATTAAATGAATTGCCTTTAAATAAAAATACACAAGTTGGGAATGTAGCTCAGTGGTAGAGCACCTGCTTAGTATGTATAAGACCCCTGGTTTGATCTCCAGTATAGAAAATAAAACAAAATAAACAACAACAAAACCCCAATCTAAACATAAATACATGTGAAACAAGGCTGTGTATTGACTGGTTAATGAAAATCTCATGACCATGGGACTTTAACTCCAAATTTCCTCTAGAACCACTAGTTCAGTACTAAATCAGTGTTCTCAGTGGTTTTATAGAACATAACTGCTATGAATAGAAAGAATCATTTGTGGTTTCTGAGAATTTTTGCATATATATTTATTAGAGAATTAGTTGACAGTTTTCAGTTCTCATGCTGTTTGCAATCAGGATAATACTGGTACTATAAGCATGAGTTGTGATTTGTTAATCTTTTTGCTTTTTGAAAGAGTTTGAAAATTTGAAATTATTGTTTTTTGATATTTGATGAAACTCACCAGAAAAAACAAAAAATCAAAACAAAAAAAAAATTAGACCTTAATATTATTTTGTGAAAAGATTAAAATTTTCTAAATGCACAAATAAAAGTTAATATAGCTGGCTTGACAAATCTCCTAGAGGGGCTTGATCATAGTTGGTTGGTGTCTGGGAACTTAGATTTTGGAAGGATTCCCAACCACTCCAGAATTGATGAGCAGCTCTCATTGTGCCTTAACTGTTTATATAAACAATGCAGTTTATGTTGAATGCTCATTTTCCTTCTAGGAGTCTGGAATTTGGGGACTAGACAGAGATTTCTACATGACCAGCCGCTGAATACTGTATCCTATGAGGTTTCACAGTTACTAACATTTCACAAATGTCAAATTTGTTGCTGGGAAATTAAGCATGTCCTGTGTGATTGATGACCCTTGGAAGCTTATGGAGTTTTTGTTTGATTGTTTTTGAATTTTATACCTTTTTCTGTTTTTTTTTTTTTTTTTTTTTAGATTGTGCTTGGTATCTTTTTACATAAAGATGAAAAGCCATGAATACAAATTATATGTTGCACACTGTGAGTTTTCCTAGAGGATTTCCAACACTTTAATTCAATCTCTTTTCATATTAAAGAACTATTTGGAGTTCCTCTTTCTTCTTGAGTCAGTTTTAGTACTTCATGTCTTTCCAGGAATTGTTCATTTCATAAAGTTAGCCGATTTTGGAAAAATTAGTCACAGTGTTCCTCTATAGTCTTCTGTAAGATCTGTAGTAATGTTCTGTCTTTCATGTTGTTTTTAGTAATTTGAATCTTGTATATTTTTTTCTTCATCTGACCAACTAAACATTTGTTGATTTTGTTGGTGTTTTCATAGAACCAGCTATATATGGTTTTATTAATTTTCTTTTTTGCTTTTCTGGTCTATATTTCATTAATTTATGATCTAATCCTTATTAGTTTTTACTCTCTGCTTGTTTTAGGATTTTTTACTTATTCTGCTTTTTCACTGTGTGAAGGTAGAAAGATGGGTCATCAATTGAGATCCTTTTCCTTTTTAAATATAGACAAGTATAGCTATAAATTTCCCTCTTGAGTTGTGGTACAGTGGTAAGGGTAGAGGCTCAGTGGTAAAGCACTTGCCTAGCATGTGCAAGGCCTTAGATTTGATCCCCAGCATCACAGAAAAAAAAAAAAAAAAGTAAAACACAAGCAAACAAAAAATAACAAATTGACCAACAAAACAAATAAAACAAAACAGAGAGAGACCGGAAGACACACATGTGCTTCTTCTCTCTTGCCATACAATACCCTGTGCCATCTCAGAACTCTGCCAGCAAGAAGGCCATCAGCAGGTGTGGACACAGCAGCAGCAGAGGCCAAGGCAGCCCCCCAGAGCAGAGGCTTCCTCATGGCCTCCAGAGCAACCAACTTTGCTGACACATTTGACTTGAACGTTTAACCTCCGGAATTGCAAGAGAATAACTTTGTTATTAAAGACACTCAACCTGTTTTACTTTGTCATTGAAACCCTAGCAAATGCATATAGGAGATGACAAAATGACTATTGTTTTAAGACACTAAATTCTGTGGTGACTTATTACATAGCACTAGTTACCTGAATACCCCCACCTCAAAACCTCATCTCCTTAAGATGGGAACTCTGGACTTGTGGGATAGACTTGTTAAATATTGACCATATGAGCACATGGGAAGAAGAATGGAGGCTTAGCTAGCTGTCATTAGTCTCATCTAATTATCTGAAGAACCCCAAAATTCAAGTCCCATCCCAGGGAATCAAGGTCTGGGAAGCAGCAAGTGATGACTACAAACTCAGAGACCATGTCAGTGTGCATTGCTTGCCTGGGAACCACAGAGAAGCCTCTAACGTGATGTACTTCCTGAGATAGCCAGTGCTGGAAAAAAATCAGAAATGTTAGCACCTGTACATTTTTTTTCTTCCTTCAACATAAGTCATAAAGAATGAAGTCCTGAAAGCCATATGAGGTCTGCAGCAGGTGGATAGAAGGGGGACACTGGGTGCTTCTGCATTCAGGTGGATGGACAATGAAGTAGCCATGGAGGGAGTTGATCTAACATTGTCATCTCTGGTGCCAGAATGTCTCAACACTACAGAGCTGCTGTGGGAACAGATAGCAAGGGTGGGCTTTTCGGAGACTTGAGGGGTTCTCATTGTCAATTCCCTGAATCCAGGCAAGTAGATACCTGCCATTCAAATGGAGGGAGTCCCCCCCACCAAAAGTATAGTGAAGCATTGTGATAGTTTGGATATGAAATATCCCCCAAAAGCTCACATGTGAGAAAATGCAAGAAGGTTTAGGAGAAATGATTGGGTTTTGGGAGTCTGAACCTAATCAGAAAATTAAACCCAGATGGGATTAACTAAGTGGTAACTGGAGGCAGGTGGTGTGGTTCAGGAAATGATTAATTGGAGGTGTGGCTATGGGGTATATATTTTGTATCTGGAGAGTCTCTCTCTCTCTCTCTCTCTCTCTGCTTCCTGATGATGTGAGCTGCTTTTCTCTGCCACACGCTTCCACCATGATGTCCTGCCTCACCTGGAGCCCTAAGAAATGGAATTGGCCTTCTATGGACTAAGACCTCTGAAATTGTGAGCACTGAAATAAACTCTTCCTCCTCTATAATTGTGCTGGTCAGATCATTTAGTCACAGCAGCAAAAAAGCTGACTAAAACAAATGTTAAGGTTAGAAGTTCATTATTGACCATTATTGGAAATAAGTCACAGGTAATGTACATTTGGGTAACAGAAATAATTACCTCTTAATAAGAACTTCACATATCCTGAACATAGGTACCAGTGAGAGAGAGGAGCCGAGTAAGGAGACACATCCCAGACAGGATAGGTACTTTACAAGACTGTGCAGCAGGAAGAGGTTAAGCTGAGTTTTGAACTAAGGCCAACCATATTTAGTGCTATGATCTTGCACACAGGCACTGTTGCCATGCACTGGAGAACTGAAGGCTGCATGTTTTGTAAGGCAGCAGGGCATGAATCCCACTGACACAGTGGCTCTGGGAGCTTAGGGACACTCTGTCTGCCTGACAGTGTTAGTTTTATTTAATCTGTTCAATGTTTTTAAATCTCATAAATGACCCATATGGCAATCATAGCCCTCTAAACTTGAAAATAACTACCTCCACTGACCAATGTTCTATAAAGATCTTTTCTACATGTCCTCATGTTCCTTGTGTCTATACTTAGATTATTTCATTGTGGCAATACAATATGATATTTTTTTCACTCATTAGATTATAAGCATGGCATGGCTCTTTATTTCCTATTTAAAGACCCTGTACCAATATCTTGCCAGTAGTTGCAGGACCTTCTGCTGTTGAATTCTAAATTTCTCTTTTTCTCTACTGCAAAACCATGGTATAAACATCTTCACACAGAATTGTTTTCCTTGTTTGCTTATTTCCTTCAAATATATTTCAAGAGGTGAGATTTTACAAAGCCAAGGTATATGACCATTTTTAATACTTCTTAATGTATGTTTTAAAATCATTTCCCAAAGGACTGTAAGAATTTGAGCTCCCATTGGTGATAGGGAAGACTACAGATTTATTCTCATATTACTAGTCCTGGGAGTTATGGTCTCATCTGACTTGATAAGCTGTTTTATTCTGCAGAATGAGGCTTGCGTCTGTCCAGGAAAAGCACATTTTGTTTGTTTATTTCTGTGAGCTCTAGTAGGACTAAGTGCATATCTCCTAATTCTCTTAATTTAAACTATGCTAACTATTAAAAGATCTGTATTTTCTAAAACATAAATTACCAAAATAAATCTCCCTCTTTCACTAATTTAACTGCTTTTACTTTTCACTGTTACTTTTTAAACTCTTTTTTTCCTCCACTCTTTTACTGCTTTTATTGCATTCCATAAATTTGGGTACGATGAGTTTTAATTGATCTAAAATAATTATCTAACTTTCTTCCCAACTCCTTCTTTGACTCATTATCTATTTAAGAGAGGGTTGTTTAATTTCTATGTTTTGTGAATTTTTAAAATTTTTAAATTTGTTTCTGAAATTGATTTCTGATTTCATTTCCTTGTGGCCCAAAAACATACTTTGAAAGATTTTGGTGATTTTAAACTTGAGGAAACTTATTGTATGACCTATTATATGTTTTGTTTTAGAGATTTTTTCATGTGTTTTTGATAGGAATGTGTATTATTGAATTTATTGATCTATATGTGTCTCCTGGTCTGTTAGCACTGTTAAAGTGTTCTATTTATCTGTTAATTTTCTGCCTAATTGTTCTATTCTTGATTAAAAAGTAGGATATGGTTATATTATTATTGGTGAATTGTCTACTGCTTACTTCAGTTCTATTAGCTTTTGCTTCATGTATTTTGGGACTTAGTTATTAGGTGCACATATGTTTATAATTGTTATATCTTTCTCATACTTGGATTGACACTATAAAATATTTTACTTTATCTCACTAACATTTTTTGCTATAAATTCTGATATTAGTAATGCCACTTCAGATTTTTAGGGTTGTCGTTTGCCATCCTTCCTCATTCATCTTTTTGTTTCTTGGAATTGAAAATATGTCTCTTGTAAATAGCATATAATTGAATCCTTTTTAAAATTTTTGGTTATTAATCACATCTAATAATCTCTCTTCATCTTCAATGTTATTATTAATATGTGTGGTTTTATGTCTACTGGTTTCCTTATATGTTCTATATGCTGTTCTACTTTCATTCCTCTATTCATCTCTTACTGCTTTCTCTTGTTTTAAGTAAATATTTGTAGTATAATATCTCAATTCTAGTCATGATTTTCTTCACTATATATTTTGGAATTATTAGTGGTTGATCTAGAGCTTGTCATATATGTATTAACATATCAGAAACTACTTCAGATTTGTACTTATTTTCAGTGAGATATGGAGATATTGCTTCTATATGACTTTATTTCCTCTTCCCCCATTGTGCTATTATTGTTATATATATTACCTGCATATTTGTCACAAGTCTAGCAATATATTTTTTTAATTATTATTTTAAATAATTTTATAATATGTGGCATAATATAAGGAGAGACATATGCTTATAAAATTTGACACATTAGTTTTATTGCTAGTTTCATTTCTCAGTTTCTGTGAATTGGAATTATTATCTGATGTCATTTTCTTACTTCAAAGCATCTTTACTCCAATTTGCCTCCTCCGTGTTGTTATTGTCAAATATATTACATTTCTATGTGCCATAAGCCAAGTAATGTAATTAGATTCATATTCTTCCACACAGTTGCCTTTAAAATTAATTATGAGAAGGAGAAAAATATGCATTTATGTTGTCTTTTGTTATTACATAATTAGTTTTCTTGTTGCTTTTTTTAGGGGGTATGGATTTGAATCACTGTCTTGTATTACTTGTTTTCAGCTTGAAGACTATCTTTTAGCTGGGTGCGGTGGTGCACACTTGTAATCCCAGAAGCTCACAAGGTTGAGGGAGGAGGATCGAGTTCAAAGTCAGCCTCAGCAAAAGCAAGGCAATAAGCAACTCAGTGAGACCCTGCCTCTAAATAAAATAGGAAATAGGGCTGGGAATGTAATTATAAATCACAAAGTTGGTGTGTGTTGGTTGGTATTCATTTTCTTTAGATTTTTCTCTCTATTCCTCAATTTGTATGATTATTATCAATTTATCTTGGTGAGGATCTCCTTGGCTACATCACAACAAGACAATGACAACATGGGGAGCACCCATGTGAGTGGGAGAGATCTCATGGGAATACAGGAAGCCAGAGGAATTCAGGGTCCATGCTTATACTTGGGTAACTTACTCTCGTGAGAATTTACTTATTCCATAAGACTAGCATTAATCCCTTCTGAGGGTGACACTTCCATGACTGAATTATCTTGTGCTAAGGCCCACCTCTTAAAGGTTCTACCACCTCTCAATGGTACCATTTGGATCAAGCTTTGAGGACATGAACCCTGTGGGCTCACTCAAACCATATCCAAACTGCAGCATTCTGCTCCTGTTCTCCAAGGTTAATAACCTCACAATGCAAAATGCATTCATTATACACCTAGAGTCCCCACATCTTAATTCATTTCAGCATCACTTCAAATCTAAGTACAAACTCTTACCTGGGATTCAAGGTAAATTTTTCCTGATGTGATTCTGTCAAACCAAAAGCAAGTTATATAGTTCTCTCACTAGAGATTTGAGGAATTCACAGAGAGGGAACCTCAACTCAGGACAGGTAGGATTCTTGATGTACATGATGAAAATGAATTTTAACATGTACTTTTCAGAGTCACAGACAAAGGTTTATTTAGGAAAGCAGAGACACATTCCAAGGAGAATGTGGCCTATCTCAGGGAAGATATTTTTTGAGAGTAGGGGATAAAGTAAGAAATACACATTCGAGGAAGAAAATTGAGCATCTTGACAGTGAAAAGGCTTGAGGGTAAAGCAAGGAATATACATTCAATAGAGAATGTGTGCCATTTCCAAAGGAAGAGACAGCAACCACTGGGTGTGGGTGTTAATATTTATAGAGGGACAGTTGTGGGGGCATGGACTAGTGGTGGAGCCAGGTCAGAGTTAAACAACTTCATGCCAGTTTTCTAGCACTTGTATTTTGCCCTCATGTTATTTTTTTTGCAGGCAAGGACATAGATCAAGGGTATGGGGTCAAGGGCACAGAGCTATGGGGAAGTCTAAGGAGAAGGGCTGGGTTGCTCAGGAATGCTGGTTTGGCATTTCAAAAGTTCATGGGCATTTTCTATCTTCCAAGGGCTCATGGTCTTTTTGTTTTCTTAGACTCAGCTCTTTTCTTTTCCATATCCCCTAATTTCTATCTCACTTCCAAGATAAAATGTTGACACAGGGATAGGATAAATGTTCCAAAATAAATATTTCAAAAGAAAGAAGTGAGCATGTTCTTTGCAGTGGAATGGGCTGGACCCCCAATGCTCTGCTGGTCACAGCCCACATTACTGTTCTCTTGGGCTACAAACTGTTGTCTTCAGCTTTCTCAAGCTGATGTTCACAGCTGGTTACCTTTTTAGGGTCCTGGCTACATCTCTACTTTTGTGGCTGTACTGGGATTTTTGGTGGAGAATCTGTGTAGCTCTGCCCCCATGACAAACTTCTTCTTGGTCTCACAGACTGTCCTTTAAAATCTTTGGTGGAAGCTTTCATGACCTATCACTCTTGGATTCTGTATGCCTGTGGAATTAGCACCACATGGATGCCTCCATCTGCAGCTTCCTTTTTACCAGAGGGGCAGCTCCAGTTGTGCATGGGCACAGTTTCCTATACCAGGAGCAGCCATGAAAACTTCCCTGGAAAGCAAGGAGCAGAGTCCAGAGGTGTTCCTGGGTAGAAAACCCATGGGGAGTGCTGCAGGTTCTTTCAAACAAATTTCTTCTTCTAAGCCTATGAGCCTATGATGGGTGGTGCAACCTGGAAGATATCTGAGATGTTCTCAGATATCATCTTGACAATTAGCACTGTTTTAATCCTGGCTAGTATCTTCAGTAAGCACTTCTAGACTACTCCCTTACATTGGGTTTCCTCAGTCCTTCCCTTTTTGAGCTATTAATTTTCTAAATCTATCCCTTCCACTTCCTTTTAATTTTGAATTCTACCTATAGGTCATGTAATTATTTCCAAGTCCTACTACAAGCAGTTAAAAACAAAGGAGCAGCACTTTGCTGTTCAGAAATTTCTTTTGCCAGGTAATCTCAATCATCACTTAAAATTTGATTTTCCATTAATCTTTAGGGCATGGGTATAGTTCAGACAACTTTTTTGCTACTTTATACCAAGAATAGCCTTGATTCCAATTTCCAATAAAATATTTCTCATTTCCATGTGAGAACTCAACAAATTCTGGTCCTAACCACTTATCTAATCTCAAAGACACTCTAGTTCTTTCTAGTCTCCATGTCTTCAAAGCCCTCACCTGAATTTCCCATAATAATTTGTGTTCGGTGTTCAAAGATTTTTTGAGTTTACTCCAAAATCTTCCAACCTCGGCCCATTAACTAGTAATTTCTACATTTTAGATATTGTTATAGCAATTACCTCACTCCTCAACATCATTACACTGGGGACCAAGCTTTCAGCACATGAACCCTTGAGGGACAAACCACATTCAAACAACAGCATACTAGCCCTGGTCCTCAAGATTCATATCCTTCTCAAAAACTATAATCATTCCTTCTGCAATAGTCCCAAAGTCTTAACCTTTCTAGTATTATTCAAAAGTCAGAGTCCAAACTCTCATTTGAAACTCTTGCATCTGTGACCCAGTAAAATAAAACACAAGTTACATACTTCTGAGGTATAATGGTGGAACAGGGATAAGATTAACATTCCTATTCCAAAAAGAAAAAAACAAAAAATAGGAGAGCAGAAAGGAGTAAGTAGACCAAAGCAACACCAAAAACTTGCAGGGAAGACATTATTTCTTAAAACTCCAAGTCCAGGATCCTGTGTACACTGGGGTGGAGGGTGAGTCTCCAAGGGTTTGGGCAACCTTGCCTCCATGGCTCTGCTGGTCACAGCACACATGGTTGCTCTATTGGGCTTCAAACTGATGCCTCTGATTTTACAGGCTGGTATTATGTACTGTTGGTGTCTCTAATTTCCTAAGGTCTCCAAAGTAGTTATTTTAATCAGCTTTTTCACTGCTGCCACCACAAGAACAATTAGAGGAGGAAAACTTTATTTTAGGGCTCATGGTTTCAGAGATTTCAGTTCATAGACAGCAGACACTATTCCTTAGGACTCAAGGTAAGGTAGAACATGGTAGCTAAAGAGTGTGGGAGAGGAAAGTAACTCAAAGACATGACATGAAGATCAGGAAGTAGAGAGGGAGAAGAGAGAGCTCTACTCAGCAAGGGAACCCACCTCCTCTAGCCATACCCTACCTGCCTGTAGTTACATTAATCCCTATCAGGGGATTAATATATTGATTAAGTTAAACCTCTTATAACCTAATCATGTCATCTCTTAAACTTTCTTGCATTGTTTTACATGAGGTTTTGGGGGACATGGTACTGAAATCACAACATTAGTGTTGCATTTGCATAACCATTAGGCATTATAGTGAAGAATCTACACCAGCTATGTCCTTGTTGTAGGCCTCTCCCTGTATTCCCACTTTCCTTAAAAAACCTGGAGCTTGAATCTCATTGTTCTTGCTTTCTACATGCCTGAAAAATCAGCACCAAGTGTAAATGGTCAAGGTGTCCTTAGTAGGAGACTTGCCTGGGCCCAGGTGAAGCTCACCTAAAATAGCTGTAGAACACTTTGCAAGAAAGTAAGGGCTGAATCTCAACATAGTCCCAGAGAGTGAGCCCTTGAAGGGCACTCTGGTCCCATTCCTTGAAACAATCTGAAATATCCAGACCTCTGGTCCTGTGATGGGAGGGGCAGCTCTGAAGATTTCTGAGATGCCCTTGAGGTCTTTTTCATATTGTGTTAATTAGCATAAGGCTCCCTTTTATTTATGCTAATCTCTTTAACAAGTGATTGCCTGCCCTGGCTACAGATTTACTGATTTTTGCCTTTGTCCCTCCTTTGGTCAGACTGCAAGTTTTTCAAATCTTTATTTCCTTTTACCCTGGAGATTTAACTGCAAACCACTGAGAGTGGCCAATAATTCCCATGCCACAGTGTGACTGCTTTGCTGTTTATCTATTTTATCTATTAGATATACCAGTTATCACTTCTAAATTTAGTCTACTATAAAGCTCTGAGGCATAGACACAGTTCAACCAAATTCTTTGCTACTTCATAACAAGGATGACCTTTTCTCCAGAGTCCCTTTGTCTTTTAAGTCCTCACTGAATTACTTGTAGTCCTCTCTTTACAGCATTGTAGGCTTTTTCTAGCCTGCTCCTCCAAACTCTTTCAGTCCCTACCCCTTTTTCTGGCTCCAAAGCTGCATCTACATTTTCAGATGTTATAGAAACTACTCCACTCTCAATACCAATTTTCTGTATTAATCCATTTTCTGTTACTGTGACTACTTGAGGATGCACACTTAAAAATAAAATAAATTTATTTAGCTGTAAGTTTTGGAAGTTGAAAGTCCAAGACTGGACAGCCCCATCTATTTGATAATCAGTGATAGCACCCTTGCCTGTGTCACAACATGGTGGAGGAGTAGAAAAAGTAACCATCATATGCACGAGGGCACCAGGGGCCAAATGCATGGAGTGGACTCATATAATAACCTCCTCTCATGATAACTAACTCATTCCATGAAGAAAGCATTAATCCTTTGCAAAGATAATAATACTTCCATGACCTCACTACCTTGTCATATGCCCCAACTCATAAAGATGCCACCATTTCTCACCATCCCCACACTGGGTATCAAGTTTTCAGTACACAAACCATCAAGAGACAAATTCTATCCCAACCATAGCAATCACCAAAGATCCATATTGCTATTTTCTATAGCCAATTTGTTTGCAGGAGTTCAGCACCAAGTTAATGTTACCAGTGGATATTTCCAGAGGTTATCTTGGCTCTTGTGTTCTTGCAGGAGAAAATTTCAAACAAGACACAAAATGGAGTGAAAATACAGCAAAGATTATTAGAGGAGCAAGGAAACATTCTCAAAGGAGAGTGTGGGTTATCAGAGAGGAGAGTGAAGTTGTGCCCCTTTTGTTCCCTACTTTTATTGGGGTCTTAAAGAAGTTTCTAGAGCCCTGACCAGGCATCATCTCTTAACTTTTGACTGACAGGAGGATTGCATCAGATTTTCAAGTCTCCACTGTGCATGCTTTTATCCACAGGTACCCAAACAAAACTCATGGGGGGAGCAACTTTATAAATACAATGAAATTCTGAAGATATAAAGGCAGCTCTCTGTCAGATTGGCACTCACTGACCAGCTATAATTGGAAATTGTCTTCACAGCTTTCATGATCAGTGCCCTTTGCTTTTAATTATCATATCTTCTTGGAATCTTTGGTCTGTGTAAAGGTCACAAAGGTCCCCTTTCAGGGTAACTTGTATTCATATTAACAGAGAGGAGTCTTTGGATGTACATTCTTCAGCCCTAAGAATAACCATAAGGATAGTAAGGTTTTTTTCCTCAAAGATTTAACATTCTATTGACTTAAGCCCCAGCACGGTTAGAATGACCTATAGAATTATCCCTATAACTTTTTGCATCTACCGCTGATGTCTATCTTCCACCTAATTCATCTGTTATTTGCACTGTGTTTAACACTGAACACAATCCCCTACTACTTCTAGAATCATAGTCTTGTCTTGATGTCCTTCATGTCTCTGATACTTTGATGTACTTCATGTTTCTGATATTCTGGCTATTCTTTCTCAATTACTTTACCAATTTATCCTTATTTCCCTAATGCTAATCCCTAAACTTTTCTCTTTCCAACCTATATTCAATCTCAGAATGATGTCATTCCATGGCTTTAAGTAACATTTTTAGGTATATGACACCAAAATACGTATTCTGCAGTAGATTCTTCCTCCAAACCTATATATCCTGCAGTCTATTCAGCATAGATTTGTCTATGCCCAAAAGAAAGTGCTAGTGTCTGAATTTGAAAGTGTTTCAAACTTAGTTACTGACGTGCAGTAACTTCTGTTCATTTACCTGTAATGTATTGCTTAATGGTGAGTACATCCTTCGAGTTACTTGGGCCAAGAACTTTTGTGTCAGTCTTGATTCTTTCCTGTCTGGTTTTTAAATAAATGTTGTGTAGTCTATCTTAAAAATGCATCCAGAATTCAGTCCTATGTCTCTTCACTTCACCTGCCACAATTCTTATCTTTGCTACCATCATCTCTCTCCTGATGATTGCAGTAAGAAACTAATTGGTCACTTAGCTTCTGTACTTGGAATCTCTACTTAACAACCTCTTTAAAATTGCTACCCCCAATGTTTCATATATACCTTTACTCTATGTTTTTTTCCTTTTGCATTCATTTCCCAGAATACTGAGTATTTTATTTTTAAATTGTATTATCTATCTTCAAAAGCATGTGCACTCTATGAAGACAGTTGTTTTTGTCTTCTTTGATTGCATCTTTGTTTCCTAAAAGAGTGTCACATAGATAAGAGCATGACTGGTTTGTTTGTTCGTTTATTTAAATAAATGAATAACTCAGGAAGGCTGTAATAAACATGGGGGAATGATACAGGTGACAAGGTAGGAGATAAGATGTTAGGTGGTAAGAATTTGAAGGAAATTTTTAAAACTCATAAATGTATACATTCTATGAGGACAAGTGTTGAGGAAAGCCAGCATCTAGACACAAAACAGAACCACTAAATTAGGGAGTAGAGAGAATAAATAGCCTAATTAGTGAGAGAGATAGTGAAAAGTTGACAGACTATATTGTGGAAAAGAAACACGAGGAGATAAGCTATATTAAGGGCAGTGGAGAATTTGATATGGGTCAGAATGGAGAAACTCAATTCCATTAAGAAAATGATTTAATTGAACAGTGTAAGGGCATCCATGAGTCCATAAATCAGATGACAAGGGTGCAAGGAAGCAAGGGATAAGTGGTGAGAGCAGTGGAGTTTGGATGTAGGTTGCTTGCTGGAAGATATAAGGTACAAAATAATGTAAAATGATAGGAGTAGTAATATTTTCAAGGAGGAAGACTTTATAAGATTTCAAATTCTAAACATATTTAATGAGAAAGGAGAATAAAAGAAAAAAAATAAATTAGAAAGAATGGGCAATAGCAGAGGAATGAGGTCTTTTTTGATGAGGAGATCCCATCTCAAAGAATAAGAAGTTTTACTCTGAGTAGATATCTTATGTGTATGTGATTTATAACTAATCATGAAAAGAGAGTTTGCAGGTTAAAGTGGACACTGTGCACTACTGAACAGTGCTCTTAGTAAACTGTCTCAACATTCTCTGTGGGGGAGAACATAGGTTACATTTTAAGTAATAAATATTAAACTGGTGTTCTGAATTGCTTTTCAATGATCTTGGAGGCCACTCTTAGAAATTCCTTAACTGTGCTGCTCAAATACCCAATTCATGTGTTTGACTCTGCAAAGTAGACAAAGTGACTTAGTGGCTAGTACACAAATGATCTGAAGACTGAAAGTTCTCAGACTATGAGTAGATGTGAGTCCCAGGCAACTGCAGAGGAGATTTGGTTAATAGTGTGGTATCTCCCTCCAGGCCAGCTGCCCTAGGCAAACTCCCCCTTTGACTGTGCCTGAGGCTGGCTTCTGGTTTGAATACAATTCAAGGGAAAAGGAACTGCTTAAAATCTCTGGTTCTACCACTTTTCTCTCTCTGATCTTAACCCTCACCTCTTCATGCCCCAAGTTTTGGTAACTTATACCATAATTTCCTCATGGTCATTACTAAGAGCTGAATGTGTAGGCAATTTTCATGGCATCTAAAAAAAAACATAAAATTTGGGCACTTCTGATATTGTGAGTTAAAAATGAAAGTTTTATGAAAACTAAGAATTAGCAGTAATGATGGTGATGTTAAACACCCTCATCTACTTCCATTACTGTATTTATTCATTCGTAGGTTCTCTTTCAGTAGTTTATTTTCATACAAAATTGAATGCTATTCCTGGCTGGGTGGAAAAAAGGATGCGCATTGAAGGGGACAAGAGTAATATTTCCAAGTTAGTACTAATGTGGGTTTAGCGCTATTCATTCATTGTTATTGCTATTGTTATATTATGTAAATAAAACTGGCCTTTTACCTTCAGTGTGGTTGTGTGGTGGATTTAATTAAATTTGAAATTGGGTAAGGACAGGAAAGCTTATCAGTTTTAAATAAATTAAAAATGAATTCTAACAATTTAGAGTTATAAAGCATTGCAGGTTTAAATTTAAGATATTAATATTGGTTTCTAATCAAACACTTTTGTACTAACAATTCACTAGAGCATTAAAAAATGTATTTATTGTATGCAATTATCAGACATCAGCATTTCTGCATAATATAAAACTGATCAACAAAATCATTTTTAATCAAACAGCAAAATATCATATTTTAAAGTAGGATATGGAAATAATTTGTGGTTATCTATATCATCTGAAATATTCTCAAGTAACAATGTGATAAGGCCTGTATGACTGTTTAAAACTATTTCTATTAAAGATATTTTTGTTTCACTACACACAAGATATCTGCTCAGAGTAAAATGTGTCCTATTTCTTTGGGATGGAATCTCTTCTTCCAAAGAGACCTCATTTTTGTGCTAGGGCTCATCCTTCTTAATTTATTTTTGCTTTCACTCTCATTTGTCTTTAAATATGTTTAGAATTTTAAAATTTTATAAAGTCTTCCTCTTTGAAACTATTACTCTGTTTTATACCCCTCCTATTATTGACATTTTATAGTTTATATCTTCTAGAAAGCAATCTACATCCAAACTCCACTGCTATATTCTCTCTCTCTCTCTCTCTCTCTCTCTCTTTCTGTGTATGTGTGGGTGTGGGGTGTTTTTTCTGAATCAAGTGTTTTATCCCATTAATCTATACCCAGACTATGATTTGTCTGCCCAAGAAAAGATATAAAAATATAGATTTTTTTCACTTGAGCACTGGCATAAATGCATCTATGTTCAACATTTGGTACTTATATATTAAGTGTAGTTTGTTGAGTACAGACTATTTGCTTCCTTTTCTAATTACAAAAGATTTGTGCATAGTACTAAGTCATCAGTTATCATAAGTTAAATTTTTATTCTTTCATAATGAGGGAATAACTATGTTTGAAGGAAAAAATGTTGATTTAAAAATAGAGACATTCTTGTGTTTTTTATGTGAACAAGTGGATTTAAAAATATTTGTAGTTTGGATTATTTGACATTGTAGTACACAGCTATGAAAGGAGTTTACATTTGGGGTAAAAAAAACATGATAAATCTATAGGTATTAGCAGAGAAATCATGATAGTTGATTTTTCAACTTGACTTAATCGGTAACTTTTTCTGTTCCTATGAAACTGAAAAGACAGTTGGTCTATCAATTTTGATACAAATAATGATCATTATCAGAAGAATGTAGCCATTAGAATCTATTGTTTTCAGTTAAAATCAGCTACAGAGCTTTAATCCAAGTAATAAGAGCCCCCATTCTTTCATTAATAGTTTAATGCCTGCGGCTTTACTTTCTTTTTTTAAACAAGTCTATTTTTTTCACAATTAAAAAATAACATTTTCAACATTATTTAAAGTAAAGGAATAAAATATGGGATTAAAAAAGAAACAGCTGCCCATCTGTCCCACCCCCACACAATTGTTCTAATTGACAAGCTGAAATCTGTGAAACCTTATTCCAGCAAACAAGAGACAGTGTGGATTTGCAAATGACTGAAGTGTCCTAATGATATTTTAGGAGCATTTATATTGCCTCTCTCATAGAAGAAATATGGTATTCTTTTCTGAAAAGAGGGAGAGAAAAAAGGGGACAGAGAGAGAGAGGAGAGAGAGATATCACCCTGTTACATGATTGATTGCAACAGAGTTTTTCTTTTAAAAGTCATATCTAACAATGCAGAATAGCAGATTGCATAGATGATAGCCTTATTTTACTCCCTTAAAACGTAAAACTTGTTTAGTAAAGAGCCTTTTAAAAATGGGGATTGTGTGTTATGCGCAGTGCAGTACTGCAAAGGCAGCTAGACCACAGGCAGTGTGTGATTGTCGTTTGAAGAAAGCAATAATATGGCCACCAGAAGGTTGCTGAAAATGTCTGTTGTAAATTCCAGTCTCTGCCCATGTGACTGAGTCTAAAATGAGCAAGGGAAAATTCCTTCCATGTTAACATATTTCTACTTCAAACACTTTGAATAGACAAACTCACCTTGCTAGGGTAGCTCATGTAAGCGATTTTATAAACAGTTCAGAATTATATAGTCCCTGCCACAGTTCAGAGATAAAACATTCAGGATCTAATTCCAATATCTTGCTGGCACTTGTGCATGCTTCACTTTTCAACATGCATATAAATGGCTACATGTAGAAAGACTGTATAACCATGACAATTGTTGGAATAAATGAGTTCTGAACATAAAAATTGTCACTATGACATGTTTTACACTACCTACATGTGAAAAATCTTTTATGCCAATAATTTGCATAACATGCTTAGACAAGCATATGTTGTCCCTCAGTTTCTTAAAAGAAATGACCCAAGTTAATAGTACAGTGAGAAATGTATTCATATTTCATTATATACGGTTAGTGTGGGCTATGGATGATCCCACACTAAATAAAAGGTAGAAATAAAGAGACTTTTAATATGATAGTTCAGCTACATATGTGTGTGTGTGTGTGTGTGTGTGTATATACATGTTTTCGTATATAAGTAAATGTTGGGAATTTATTTTTATCATCAGTGTCTTTCATGTTCTCATGTTTTGTGTCTCTTTTAAAAACTATTCTAGGTATTCAAAATATTTTTGAGTATTTACAGTGCACACCTGATGTTTGTATCTATAGATTAAATCTGCTAATCCAAGTATCAGTAACCTATGCAGTAAAATTGTTTTTTGAAATGCACATTAAAACTAATTGTCAATTTTGAAGAAAACTCAGGCTTTGGGGATCCTTGCATATTTTTTAAACATATAATAATCAGTTTATTAAAATAGTTGATGCAATTTTGAGGTCAGTATTGATTCCTGGCTCTCTATATATACATATATATGTATATATGTATATATTTTACATATTAGCTAATTTTATTATAAATGTCATCTAAAAAGTAAGCTTGCTATTTTAATAGGCCTACTCTGATAACATAAAATACATTGTGGAAAGAATTTCTGAACAGCAGCACTGACTCTGCTGTGTTGAAGTCATAACACAGTCCATGAAACAACCCAGCAGACTTTGTGTGGTTGCTGAATTCATACCCAATAGAACTGCTGCATTTACCTTTTGTTCATTTTCACTGTTTATCCAAGTTATGAAATTGTCAATTATTAACATTAGCTTAAAATTGTACTTCATTTTATTTGAAGAAGGGTAGCAAACACAAATGAGGACTTTGATCAGAAATAGAATCAGTGTCATTACTTAACAGAATAAAATATCATGGGATGTAGTTGACCTAGATTCCTTTATTTTTGCTGGAGAATTTCTATCTAATCACTTGAGAAGTCAGTTGTGAAGTGCAGTGAGATGGTTTGCATTTTGTTATTTTTTTTTCTCAAGATATTTCAAGCTGCCTTCTTACCTGCATAGGTTTTCAATCAGGTAGGCTCTGTGATGAGGATTAAACTGCCAGAAAATATATACAATGCACACAGTTGCTCAAAACACAATGAACTTTGAGCAGATTTTTATTCCTTTCTTTCTTCACCCTATCAGAATTTGATGCTTATAATTGCAATGCCTGTAATGTTTGGGTTGAACTCTATTGTTCTAGATTTGGTATAAATTATCCACTTATTTTAATGAAGCTCCTGACTGTGAAACGAGTCTTCTGTGGGTCACTACTTTCCTGCATGAGGAGAGTCATCTGCATAAAGATGAATGAGTGATCTAATTCTCCCCTCCACCCTGAAAGTGAGCAACAGCTACCCCCCCAGCCCCATGTCTGTCTCTCCTCACTCTATCTAGATCCCTTGTATATCAAGCTTATCTCTGGGAGGCAGGAGGCTTAACAGAGATTCATAGAATTGAATCCAAGGCTGGAGGAGGAAAGATGGTTTTCAATAGCTGTTCTCAGCAGCTGAGGTGGATATTACCTGGCTTCAAATGCCTTAGGCTCTGCTCAGGCCATCTTAGGCACCCATATTAAAACCAGTGGTGTCATCCTTAGGAAGTACACTGTCGGTGGCAGCCCCTGGGCAAGGCTGCAAATAAATCAATGAAGTGTACTTTCTTTGGTACCTATCCCTATTAGTTTTTTTCTTTGTATCAAGAAAGAAAAAGAAAGGAGAAAAATCTACTATAGTGTCTTCATCAGCAGATTAAGCTCTATTGTTTCCCTTCTTTGCCTTAGCAGAGATTTAAAAAAAAAAAAATGACTGGTTGGATTAAAAAGATGATTTTTCCCTTTAGGGTCAGCTATCATGTGGTGGCACAAACACTGGGCAAAGGGTAAGGCTATTCCCTGCCCAACCTACCTTTCTCAAGGCATATTGCTTATATCCTCGAACTGGTTCTGTCCAATAAAGTGGGGAAAGTGGTCTTTGTAATTAATTACCCATCTCAGTCAAGAATAGTGCCTGTCACATAAAATATGTGAAGGTGGAAGATGAGGCATATTAACTCAAAGCAACCCTCCAAGTTCTTTAAGCTCTCCTTTAGTAGGAATTTACACTTTATAAATCACATGGGCTGTGATTGAAAACAATATGTATGGCATCTTCCCATGTCAATACATATTACAACTTATGATTTAATTGTAGTGTAGTCTTTTATAACATTTATATACTATAATTTCATTAATTAGCTCCATGTAAGAATATAAAAACTATTTTTGTTTTCACTTTTATGAGAAATCCTGAAACAACATCATTTAAGTCTTCGTGTTTGTTTTTTGTCTGATTTTTGCCTGTAGAAATTTGATGTAATTAAATGTACCTACATTTTATCATTTTCAGTTTTTTATAATGTTTAGAAAGACTATCTCTAGACTCAGTTTTCAAATATTTAAACATTGTTTCCTATGAGTAAGTTAATGGTTTCCTGTATTCAAAGGACATTATTACTATCATGTTTTTGTTGTGATTGTTGTTAAACATAAGTAATGAGGTGAAGATCCAGTTTTACTTTTTCCCAAATGACAAAACAATTGTTTCAATATTGTGATTGAATAATCCATTTTCTCAGTAATTTGAATATTTCTTTTGTCATTACTGAATTTATTTCTGAATTGTAGATTATACTAATTTGGTTTACAAATTTTCGTTAATCTACACTACAAGTTACTACAAGTTAATCTACACTACAAGTTAATCGTTACTACAAGTGTTGTGAATACAATCATTATTTATCTGATGCTAACATCAGGATTTGGTGGTTTGTAGAGAATGTTCCCAGATGAGAGTCTGATAGGAAGGAGACTTCTCTGGTTTGAAGAGTTTAGCAATGTCTTGAAAAAGTTGATGGGAGTAATAAGAGAGGTAAAAGGAAGATGAAGAATATATAAATGAACAGTATTACAATCCCAAAGGGAGTTGAAAACCATATGTAACTATAGATTGGGGTACTGATATGTATTTTCCCACACAATATTCACTATGTTTTTTTCAGAGTGAAGAAGAGATATGAATGAATTCTTCCAGCACTGGGATTTAAATGGGACGGTTACAGAAGGGCAAACTGATACAGGCTTGAGGACATCAACCAACGCCTAGTTATAATGATGTCCTGCAACAGAGAGGCTAATTGAAGAAGGACATAAACCAGGAGGATACATATAAATTGAGAAAAGAATAGGCAACAAGTTTAGATGCTGATGACTTTCAAGAGCTCCTTAAAGGAAACAGAGAGTAAAATAACTGAGTAGATAGATGGAGTGGTAGCCAGAATATTGAAGTGTCTGTGGCTGTGATGAATATAATAAATACATTGTTCTTTTCTTTGTGTTGTTTATGTTTACATAATAAAATGATCAGAAGGGTGAGAGACAGTTGAATAAAATGAGGGAATGGTCAGGGAAAGTGTAAAATTCTTCTGCTATGATGATAGAGGAAGGGTTTAGGAGAAAAAGAGAAAACTTTTTTTTTTAAATAAAATCTTATTAGGATTAGGAGCATGATAGAAAAAGAGATAGAAATGATAGAAATGATAGAAAAAGAGAAATGGCAAACATTTTAGAATAAAACAAAAGTGGATCTGATCGAAAATGTGGTACCGAGTCATTGTAATGTAGCAGGAGGAGAAAGAGAAAGTGGGTATAAATATTTGAAAGGAGTTCTCCAAGTTCAATTAAATGCTTAGGCAGGTCCCCAAATTAAATTAGATGCCAAGAAATAGTTGGCAAACAAAGTGTAGTAATTAAATGCCACAGGGCTAGGAATGGGGCCGAGACTCACCACATTATGCCACCTCTTCATGTTCCCATTCCCACTCCACAATAGGAAACTTAGTAAATGAAACAAATAGATCACAGTCCAAAATGGCACAAAAAAGATAACTGAAACCAGATGCTAAGGATAAACACAACTGTGGCCAGAGATGTGGATTCCAAGGGCAACTCTGCATTGGCCAAATAGGAATTTACACTCTTGGATAAATAATGTGCCAGGATCCTGGGGTCCAGTCTGAATGAAGGAAGATGCTGTGCTCATGAGAAAGAAAAGCAGGCTGTAAATTAATAAGCTGTGAGTACCCTTCAAATAAAGATATGCATGGTTTTGCAGCCTTGGTAATAACAGAGTTTCAATCTTCTAATAGAACATACAGACACTGGGTTGTAGTTGTAGCCTTGGCAGCTGTGACTAACATATCAAGAACATAGGCCCAATTGCAATCTCAGATTTGGATGCAAACACCAGAAGCTTGAAATAACTAACAGTTCTATCAAGGTTCCAACATTAATTCATCACTTTTAAACTATGTATTTACATATGTATATAGACATATATCATCATCTTATACTTTATTATTATTTTGACTTAGTTGTTCTAATGATTTTGAATTGGCAGAGATAGTAACTTGGAGGGGTTTTTTTTTGTTGTTGTTCTTTAGATCTGTATATCTAGGATGCATATATAATCACTTCATATTATTAGCATTAGTTTTGCTGTGTATGGGGGGGGAAAGCAAAGAGGAAATCTTAGTGTCTGAAGAAAATTTCATTGCTACGTAGACTACCTAGAACACTTTGCAAGAACCAGAAACCAAATTTTAAGGTATTGTTACATGTAAAGGTTCAGAAATTACACTTTCTTTATGAGTAACAACTAGTGCTTCTAAAGGAAGCATTCAACCTAATGGTTTTCAAATGGAGTGTTTTCTTTCATTCATTTTCTTCAGCCAAATTTCTACATTCATTCACACAGAATCCTTTAAGTAGATCCAGAGGCCATGTTCTCCAATTTAGGAATGTGCAAGTGAATACAGAAAGCTCTCTGGTGAACTATCTAAAGAAGGAGAAGACCAGAGTTCTGCTACTGGTTTAATCCTCTTCTAACTGGTTCACACTTTTGTAAAAATACTTTTGATTGTTAAGGCCAAAATAGTCACTGGAGTATAATCCTCCAATGAAGTACTTCAGACTATGACAATAACATAAAAATTATAATATGATTCTTGGTAAATCACCTAGCTAAGTCACCAAAAATGGTCTGAATTGTAGGTTATAGTCTCAAGCATTTTGAGCAAAATTGCAGAAAAGTAGAAAGCAGAAAAGTTTTTCATTTTTATAACTGATATAAAAACTACTTTTGAATAGCATTATGTATTAGAGAATTTTGTCTAAATAAAGAAATTGTCTGGGAAATGGGGATAAAGCTTATTTTTCTTTACTTTACAAGGAGTGAGGATTAATGAATAACCCTGACAGAGTGCTCTAAACTGATTGGAAAAGACACGAAAGAGGGATACATCAGGGTATTGTCAGTACACAAGAATTAATGGGGAAAGATTCCTTTTTCAGAAGGAAATGTTAATTCATTTATAATTTAAGTGGCAAATGCATAAGATACTTAACATGTATTCTCCATTAAAATCACATCCTAAATATAAGGTTAAAGTAATTTCATTTTATCTCCAGAGGAAAAAAAAATAAGAGAAATTTACATTTCCCAAATAGAGATTAAAAACAGATATTTTTAAATCTCATTACTTCACAATCTGCTAATTTATATTTTATATTAGTTTAGCCAGGACTGAATTGAGTTTTAGCATACACTTGTCTTAAAGAAAAAGGCTTCTTAATTAAGTTAATGAAGTATGTAAAAGTGTTCTGTTACTCTAGAAGGAAATATTTATCTTGCTTAAACATTCAAGCATATTTTAAGTAGCTTAATAGTACCTACTGGCTACAAATAGTAATCTTTCAAATGATTTTTCTAATAATCCAAGAGTATTTTACAGAAAACTTGCTTTTTGACATTTTATTTACTACTATTTTTGTATTGCTGTCTGTACTAGAAAGTTACTCAATATATTTTGATGCATTATAATTATACATAATAGTGAAATTCATATTACATATTCATAGATGCATACAGTATAACAATACAATTTTATTTTTTAATGATAAAGTTCAAACTGTACAGCATTCAAACTGATTTTTCTCCTATGAAATAAGCTTTTCTATAATATCTTATACCTACTCTCTATTTTCCAGCCATTCTTAAAAAGGTTTTAGACTAGGATTTTAGCATTTGTCAAGTGGATTATTGCAAGTCTTCCATGTCACTGTATCTCTCTGGAACATTGTATTTCATGGTCTCTCTCCTTCCCAGTGTCCATCTGCTCCTACTATTGTCATAATGACCTTTGGAAATGGCATTTGATATTACTAACTTGTTGTTTAAAATTCTTTAATAATTCCCCATTATCTGTAAAGTCTGATACCTTACATTCACATTGTTAAAAAATACCTTTAGAGAAATTAAGTTTAACAGGGTTTATTTGAAGAAAGAATGATTCATGAATTGGGCAGCACTTGGAACCAGGTGAGGTTCAGAGAGCTCCACCCAGCAAAATGGAGTAAGGAGTACTTAAAGACTGAAACAGAAGTGTCTACAAAAAGAAGCTCAATTGGCTGCAGCTGGGTATTTTCCTTATTTGCAAAGAATGTGGTGAGCCTTTTGTTTTTTATGGCAGCCTTTGGTTGCAGCTTGGCTTCTTTGATTGGTTGAGATTCAGGTATTTGTTACAAGAATATGTGTGTTTGCCTCTGTGTGTGTGTGTGTGTGTGTGTGTGTGTGTGTACCTTGTGTATGCCAAGCATTCACTCTACCACTGAGATACATCACCAGTTCCTAGAATACTCTTAATGCTGTTTGTTTACATAGTAAGTTGGGTGGTAGTTCTCTAGGTAGGGATTTACAGTAATGTGGCAGTGTCAGGCTAAATTTAATACAATGCAAATGATTCTTCAAGCCTCACCCTTGAAAATCTTTACCTCACAGAACTAAACTCCACTTATAAAGCCTGTACTTAGGTTTATTTCCCTTTCCAGTATTCCTTCCCCCTTGATTTTAGTGCGTCCACATTCTTTCTTATCGTTTTCACTCTTCCAGAAATGCCTTTTAGTTCAAGTCCAGTCCTTCTTACAATATGTGACAAACTATCCATGATTCCAGAGGGCCCAGGTATTGCATGAGCTGGTGGCAGACCCTGGCATTATTAATATTCCCATGCTGACATTCCCAACCTTTGCTTCCTATGCACACCTACTTTTATGGGTTAGATATGAGGTATCCCCCAAAGCTCCTGTTTTTATGCTACAGCATTTGGAGGTGAAATGATTGGATTATGAGAGCTTTGACCTAATCAGTTCATCCTAATTTAAATGGACTTGGTGGTAAGTGTAGGCAGGTTGGGCATGGCTACAGGAGGTAAGTGTAGGCACTAGGGGTATGCCCTGGAAGGACTCATCTTTCCTGCAGTTTCATCTTCCTCTCCTGCTTCCTGGCCACCAAGAAGTGAGCAGTGCTCCTCTGCCACACCATTCTGCCATGATGTATTGTCTCACTTGGGCCCAGAGTAATGGAGGCAGCCCACCATGGACTGAGATTTCTGAAACAATGAGCCAAAATAAAACTTTTCCTTCTCTAAATCATTTTTGTTGGATATTTTGGTCACAGCAATACAAAGTTCACTAATGTAGCTACTAAACATTGTAAACATACTAATAATCAATAATGATGTCTTACTAATGGTTTATTGAACACTTTTCTTTATTTCTCTGTTTTTCTCTCCCCTTCCCCTAGTACTGAAGATTGAGCCTAGGGGTGGTCTACCACTGGGCTACATCCCTAGCTCTTTATTTTACTTTGGGACAGGGTCTTTTTAAGTCACTGTGATTTGACTTGAACTTGCAATCCTCCAGCCTCTGTTCCATACTGAGATTACAGGTTTGTGCCACTATGCCTGGTTTATTAAGAACATTTCTTAAATATTTTATGGATTATATATTTAGAATTCACCATCCTTTGAGTGCCAAGGACAATGATGTATATACATATATATATGTATTTATATACAAATGATGTATATATATGTATCTATATATAAATATATATTTATATATATCATTTATAAATTATATATATATATATAAAATCTTCTTTACTGCAGATTCTGTGATGCTTAGGGAGAGTAAACAATAGGTTCAAGGTATTTCAGCTAGTAAATAAAGGAGCCAAAGTCATACTCTACTTTCAATGGCCCCTTTTCTTATAGGTCTACGTTTCCCTTCAACAGAGCAAGCTCTGAGAGCAGAAACAATGCCTTTTCAGCATCCCTAACAAAGAGTACATGTTGTAGAAAGAAATCTAAGAATATATGAAGAATCTCATAGTGGATGAGCTACTCAAGGAGGCAGTGAAATCATTAAGGTCAATTGTAAAATTCAAGATTATAATTATTCTTTCCATGTTGAAATATGAAATGGTTTCCAACTGCTTCTTTAAGATCTATTTTACTAAATGCAAAGCACTCCTTGTTTTCTATCCAATGGTTATATTCTACTTTTTCTTCATGGGCAATGAACTCTTATTTTGGCAAGAATATAAAGGTCCATGATATGAAGGGCCACTTCAGAAGGACTTCAAAGATGAATGTTAATTAGTTTAAGCAAATCATAATTATTTCTTTTTTTCTTTTTTTCTTTTTTTGCTGGAGATTTGTTTAGGAAGGGACTGTGATATAATTCTAGCAGGAAGGGTCAGTTCTCCAGGTTCTGGGAAAGCTTTATTAGTCTTCAGAAAGGGTATGGTCTTTGAATATATGCAATGATGTGCTTCATGGTGCACTGGTAAGCATCTTTGATCACAAAGAGAGCAAATTATTTACTGAACATGGCAAAGAAGAAACAAAGATTTGAGTTCTTGTCATATGTGTGGGATGCTGAACTAGTCCATTCCCATACCTCTGATGAAATGAGGTCATACATTCTTTTTCCTGAATATGTCACTTAAACTTTTTTGATGGCTGGATTTTAGCAGTTTTTCTATAATAAGCCTCAGTGCAGTTTTCTTGGTATTTATCCTCCTTGAGGTTCACAGGTGGATATACTTGTGGATTGTGGTAGATGCATTTTATCTGCTTCCACAAATTCTTGGCTATTCTCTCTTCAAATAGTCTTTCTAGACCATCTGCTCTCTTCTTTCCTTCTGTGACTCCAATTATTCATGTTACACTGTTTGCTCTGTTCTAATTTAGTTTGTACAATTTCTATTGAGCTGACCTCAAGATCCTTTGTTTTTTGTCTTTCTGTTTCCAGAGTACTGATCACCTATCAAATGAACCTTTCATTTTTGACCTAATCACTTTCAATTCCATTTTTCCATTTGGCTCTTTTTTTTATGATTTCCATGACTCTGATGAAATTTCCTCCCTGTTAATTTATTTGTCCCTCTTTCTCACTTTCACTGAGCACATTCACCATAATTAAAATTCCTGATAATTTCAATATCTATTCTACTTTTGATTGTGCTTCTATTGATAATGTGTCATATTCTTTTTTTATATGCATCATTTTTTTGCATGCAAAATACTATATTTAAAAGAATAGCAAATATTCAAGTAGATAACTGTAAAACCCAGAAAAGGGTGATCTCTTTCTTCTTCCAAGTCACTGGAGTCAGGATCTGAGTCATGTTAATCTGTTGATGATTGAAGCTGTGGTGCTACTTAGGTTTAGTTGACCAGTGGCTTTAAATGATTGGAGGTCAAAACTGGGACCTTCCCCTGTGGCAGTGTTGAAGAGCTGGACACCCAGGAGACTCGGGACACCACCTTGTGCTTTGTAGGCCATTGCCAGCTTTGCTTCCTGGAGAGCTCATCATGGTCAGAGCAGGCTGTCAGTTGGTGGAGTTGCTGAGGTGTTCTTTGGAATTCAGTTCTGCCCCAAGTTTCTGATCCTTAGGAGATCTCTGTTCACTCTGCTGCCAAATGCCATGATGGGAAGGACTGAAGTGGTAGAGTTGGTGAAGGCCTGGAGTATCCACAAGAGGTTTTTCCTCAGGCCTCTGGCCCTGTACTCGGGCTTGGCTAGTCCTTCATGCTGCCTGTGGAGATGGTCTCATTCAAATCTCCTACCCACCTCATAATTAATGGGGCCACTTCTTCATACTCTGTGGGGGATGGGATTGCTTACCCTGCACTCTGCTTTCTTCAGGACCTCAGCTCTTTCTAGTCTTCTATGTGACAACCTAATGAGGGCCCTGTTGGAAGGAGCTGATGGGAAGGAGCAGCTTGTATATGTGGCTACTGCCCACTGGATTCTAAACTGACATGCCATATCAACTTAAAGTTTTCTATAATTTTTAAAATTTCAATAATTTTTCCTTACCCCTGTCCTTCTCTCCTCACTGTTCCTCCAAGGATGAAAGGGATCATGGATCTCTTTCTTCATAGGAAGAGCTTGCCACTTTCTAGATTTTAGTTATTTATGTTTCTTTGCATCCTAGTTTCTGTAGATGGCTTTAAAACAACAATGTAGCTATAATTGTTGGGTTATCTGACTCATCTTCACTGCTAGGATGGAAGTAACACCATTCTCAGGTGTCTTTATTCTAAGTGGAAAAGGAAGTCTTTTTAATAGACCTTTTGTTTTCTGATATTTAGTTGAATATATCCTAATTTGATATACACTATGTTTGAAATTGTTCTTGGAGATGAGCAAACCATATGCTATGCTAATTAATATTTTACTGATTATAATATTAACTCACTTTTTGTTACAGAAAATATAAAAGATACAGAAAATCACAGAAGAAAATAAAACTGATCCACAATCACTTTTTATAGAGTTATACACTAATATTTTGTCAGACATTTTTTTCTACTTTTTCTATAATGTCTATTTATTTATCATTTAGGGCAAATTTACAATTTTGTAAACTTTCTCCTTGTAAGATATTCACATTTTATATTTTTTTCATTTTTAAAAAAATTTAAAGATTGCATTTTGATTCATTGTACACAAATGGGGTACATCATTTCATTTCTATGATTGTGCATGGTGTAGATTCATACCATTCGTGTAATCCTACATGTACATAAGGTAATGATGTCTATCTCATTCCACCATTTTTCTACCCCCACCCCCTCCGCCCTCTCATTTCCCACTACATAATCTAAATTTTCCCCATTATTCTCTCACCTCTCATCCCCATTATGAACCATCATTCACTTATCAGGGAAAACATTCAGCCTTTGGTTTTTTGGGATTGACTTATTTCACTTAGCATGATATTCTCCAAATCTATCCATTTATCTGCAAATGCCATAGTATTATCCTTCTTTGTGACTGAATAATATTCCATTGTGTTTATATAACACAATTTCTTTATCCATTCACCTGTTGAAGGACATCTAAGTTGGTTCCACAATCTAGCTATCATGAATTGAGCTGCTATAAACATCGACGTGACTGTGTTACTGTAGTATGCTAATTTTAAGTCCTTTGGGATAACTGGGTCAAATGGTGGGTCCATTCCAAGTTTTCTGAGGAATCTCCACACTGCTTTCCAGAGTGGCTGCACCAATTTGCAACTCCACCAACAATGTAAAAGTGTGCCTTTTTCCCCACATCCATGCCAACATCTATTATTGTTTGTGTTCTTGATAATAGTCATTCTAATTGGAGTAAGATGAAATCTTAGAGTTATTTTAATTTGCATTTCTCTAATTACTAGAGCTATTGTACACTTTTTCATATATTTGTTAATTGCCTGTATATCTTCTTCTGTAAATTTTCTGTCCAGTTCCTTGGCCCATTTATTGATTGGGTTCTTTGTATTTTTGATGTAAAGTTTTGTAAATTCTTTATAAATTCTGGAGATTAGTGTTCTATCTGAAGTGTGTGTGGAAAAGATTTTTTTCCCACTCTATTTTCATATTATTGATCATATCCTTTGCTGAGAAAAAGCTTTTTAGTTTGAATTCATCCCCTTTATTGATTCTTGGGCTTTGGGAGTCTTGTTAAGGAAGTCTGATCCTAAGCCAACATGATGAAGATTTGGGCCTACTTTGTCTTCTGTTCAGTGTAGGATCTCTGATCTAATTCCTAAGTCCTTGATCATTTTTTTAAAAATATTTTTTAGATGTTGATAGACCTTTATTTTATTCATTTATTTTTATGTGGTGCTGAGGATTGAACTCAGTGCTTCACACTTGCTAGGCAAGTACTCTACCACTGAGCCACAACTCCAGTCCCCCATTTTTTAAAATAGTCTAAAAGCACAGCTTTTAATTCTGTCTACTATTATATTTTAGTTTTGAGATTTTTTAATTGATAATATATTATTGGGCATCCTTAAAGTTTCTAATTTATCACAATATCTAATAAACCTCATTGATACCTTACATTTCTTAAAGGGTAAAATTAGCCAAAAGTCAAATATCTGGTTAGTGGCTAACCTGCACTAGGTGTAAAGTCACACCATAGCTCCTTATGCTGCCACACACTGCTAGTAATGGAGAAGCAGGAACTGAAAGGGAAAAGGGAAAAGGGAAAAGGAAGGTCAGCGAGCTTATTATGACTGGAGAGAAACGTAGTATAAGAGCCCAGAGTATAAAGGGTCAGGAACTCAGGAAAAGTTTCAGAAAAGTCAGGAGTTAGGCAAGGTATCTAAGTATTGTGGTGATACCCTTTTAAATACTTCTGACTGGGCATAGAGTGGATATGAACTATAATCTCCTTAGACTCCCAGTGCCCACTCACTGACTTCACCCCCTTCCCCACAGAGCGCTCCCCACGTTACTTGCCTCCCTAAGAGTGAGAACCTAATCTTCCCCTTTCCCCCATTTCTGCCATCAATTTACTTTTATTTCCAGAAATTACCATTCCTACCTTTGATTACTGTGAAGCAACCACACTGAATTTTTTTTTTTTCTTTTTTTGCCTTTGGTCAGTTGCCTGCCCAATTTATTACATCATTGCTCTTTATTTAAATTGCATAATGACTTTGTGGACTTCGGTAAGAAATCAAACCCCTTAGCTCTCTTGACACATCTTCTCGTGATCTTGTCCCTGCCTTCCACTCGAGTCAACATCATTTGCTAAAATCCAACACAGAACCTTCATTCAATTAAAGTGAGCCTGCAGCCGTATTTCTCTGTATTCCTGACATTGGCCCGGTCCCTCCATCTCTCCCACCAGTCATTATTTAATCTACCTTTTGAAATAGAGTTTTGGTTTCATCTTTATTGGAAATACGTGATAACACCTTAGTCTAATATAGATTGTTTGCTCTCTACTGCCCAAATATCCTCTTCCTATACTTACCAGCACAAATTACACTGGACCACAATTTCTAGTTTTGTTTTGTTTTGCTCATTTGCATAAGCAATGGTTTTATTATGACTTTTATATTCTGAGTACTTAGCACAGATTGGCTCTTAGCCAATCCCTTAAACAATGTTTATTAGAATTCTGTAATAACAGTAATCTAATAATAGGAAAAAAGTGAAAGTACTTACCAATTGCTCACCTCCATCATTCTCCTAACTTTCCACATACCACAAAACTGTTAGGGGGGAAAAAAATCCACCCACACACCTTGATACGCCTCTTTCCTTTGGTAAATAGTCATTATTTACCCTTCATATTCCATCACTGAATCCTATTGGTCTAAATGCATCCCAACTCTAAGCACTTCTCACCCTTAACTGCCACCCTACACCAAAGTAGTATCATTTTATTTTTCCTATGCTTCATTTTGGCTTTCTAACAGTTTTTCCCCTCCACCTTTTAAAAACCCTGACCTCTCACAATAGTCTATTCTCCATCCAACAAGAATAGGAGTGGGAGTGGTACCATAGCTTTCCAGGCAGCTTCCCTATCACCCTTCGGATGCAAGGTAGAGTCCTTTGCTTGGCTGACAAGGTTCCATATAATTGGTAACTGCCCCCATCTCTACCTGTGTGCATCATTTCACCCACTCCCTCTCAGTCCACACGTGGTGGCTCTCCTGCATTTCCTCCATATATGCCCCTGCCTCAGGGACTTTGTATTTGTTGCAGCCTTGGCAAAAATGTTCATTTTCACATCATTCAGTTTCCTGCTCAAACATCAAGTCCTCGGTAAACCTTGTTCACAGCTGTGTCACCAGAACCCCCACCACTGTGGTCTTTTACTACAGATCATATCACATATACATTTTGTTTTCTTGTTTATTTTTTGATATTCCAATATTACTTATGTTCCATGAGGCCATAGACTTTTTCTTGGTCAGTGCTGTATTCTAATGATAAATATTTATTGAACATAGGAATTAAGAGAAGAATTTAATAATCTAGATTCTTTTTAAGGCACTTTATATTTTATTTATGGACAATTTTATAGATTAATATGAACATGATGTACAGTAAGACACATATGCTATACAGCAATACATATACTCAGAAACACAATTGATAGATGTGTCTCACAAAACAGCAGTTATTCTTACTACATGAGGTATTTTTTCTTATTTTCTGTTCTAATTCTTTTTTCATAAAATTGATCTTACCACTTAGCCATATACCCAAGATTACTACTTATGGTTATGTAGGCTATGTCATGCCAAGGGAGTTATAGCCAAATACATATATGTTAGATATAGAGAGAAATAGAGAAATAGAAAGAAACAAGAATGTATACACATATCTGAAAGTATTTATTACATCAAATTTATCTTCATAATAAAAGAGTTATAATAAAACCTAAATAGAATAAAATCTTTTCTGGAGATTGAGACCTGGAAATGAGGATATTTCTATTCAACAAGCAATTTCACTTGACGTATTGACTTGACCTTAAGAAAATATTTATTTTTAAAGATCAGGTTAATCATAAAAATTAGTTAAAACTAAAAATAATGAAACAAAATATTTCTTAGGCAAGGAAAAATATATTATAAATGGGGGGAAAGTATATTTTTTGTTAAAAATAATGTACATGACAAAAACTCAAAGGAACACAATTAAAAGAGAGTTTTTCTCCTGAGTTCTGATTCTGACTCTTTTAGCTAAGGCTCCTAGACCAGGAGTAAAGAAAGGGATGTACTCTTTCTTCTGAACCTGTCATTAGAATTTAAGTTTGTAGAATGAGAAATGCACTTTTAGAGGTTCTAAGGAATCATGGCGCTGATGACAGAAGGGCAGAAAAGTTGGAATAAGGTCAAGGAATTATTTCTGTATCCTTTTTTGTTAAGCCTGTAAATTTCAATGTGATTTGTCATGTTCATTCATCTTGTTGCATTTCTCAGGCAGAACACTGGGGAACAGCAAAGAGAATTTTATTTATATAAATTAATGTGCTAATTAGCTGCAGTCTCACAGCTCTTGGAAAATTGCCATTTCATTTTATTGCACATTAAGGATTGGGTGTCCCAACCCTTGTATTCCTTTGGAAATGAAGAAATAATCCTACTAAGATATTTCTGCTACCCCAAAGGGAAATGTTAAATCAATGGGCCCCGTGCTTGGTTTCTGAGTGCTCCTTAGTAGTCTATATTTTTGTATTCATGCTTTTAGTCTAGAATCTCTTTTATTAAATAGAATTCTTTAAAGTTTTATCTCTTACATTTTATTATGTCAATTAATACCTGTGTTTATATCTAAAATACATAATATTAATATATATATTCTGATATACCCCCCCAAATATAATGTTAATAAACAAGCCATACCAAATTGCATAAAATATGAATCCCGAAGGCTGGGATATTTTAAATTTGGAGATGTCAGTGCCTTAAGGAGTATGTTCCAGAAGATTTTATTCTCATCTGGGATCTATCAGTGGTGAGCTAAGCAATTCTTGTCTAAGGTTTTCTTTAGTGGGGTGATTGTACAATGATTGAAATATTTGTCTACTTCACATTCATGAATAGTGTTTTGGAAAAAATGCCTCCACTCTCTCAGAAGACCTCTGATCATTTGTAAATGCAATGAAACACACATTCGAGGTACTTATCACCACCACCATCCCCACACCACCAACGAAGTCTATTAGCCAATAAGAGTGTTAGTTATTAATCATTTCCACATTAAATGATAACTTGTTTGTCCAACCTTCTTATATGACTAAGGAAGATTTGCTTTTTGCAACATCTCTTATGCCTACTTTCCACCAAAATGGACACGATTCCTCCCCTGCCCTCTCTCATTTTTCCTGTTGGTGCTGTGGATTGATCTCAGGGCCTAGTGTATGTGAGGTGTGCGCTCCCCCACCCCTAGGACTCTATAGCAGATAAAGAACTAGCTAGCTGAAGTATGATCAGGAAGCAACCCAGGTCTTCTAACAAACACTCTACTCCTGATTTTCTATGCATAGAGATGTCCCATGCCTCCTGAGAAGGATGTCCTCTGTCTACTCTGTCTAAGAAGCTGTTTTCAAATATCTTGATTCCACCAGGCACTATAGCACATGCCTTTAATCCCAACAGCTCAGAAAGCTGAGGCAGGAAGATGGTAAGTTCAAAGCCAGCCTCAGCAACTTAACAAGGCCCTAAGTAACTTAGCAAGACGCTGTTTCTAAATAAAATATAAAAATAGGGCTGAGGATGTGACTCAGTGGTTAAACACCTGTGGATTCAATCCCTGGTACAAAATATATACATATATATACCTTATATATATGTATTTTATGCATATCTTGATTACTTCTGATGTATTCCCAGAATATTGGGAATGAATTATATATTTTAACATTCCTTTCTATCTTCTATAATATGGAGAGAACACCAAAGAAAATTTCACTAGAAGGAAGGATGAAAGCAATGATTGTGAGAAATGGGATAATTAAGCATCTCCATGGGCTTGGAGGATTAGGAGAAACAGCACAGAATGCAAAAGGGGTAGGTGGACTCAGACATTCTAGGCCCCCTCTCCTCTCCTCCAAAAACAAAGTCTGGAAAGAAGACAGGGAAGCATAATATGCCATAAAAGAGCAGTATGCCAACCAGTATATTCTATGTTCTTGGTTCTGATCTTTGCTCTATTGTTTTAAGATTTACTTTTAAGATTTACTTAAATTTTAAGATTTTAAGATTTACTTAAATTCAGGTGAAATTATTTTGTTTCACTGGCACATCTTTGACCTGTAGAGTGAATGGTTGGCCTCAAAAATTCCCCAAACCCAGCTGGTTCCATGATTCTCCAACTATATATTTCTGTTTTTTTTTTTTTTTTTTCAGAGAAGTTCTGACCCATTAATAAATGCTATATATCAGCTATTGCAAATACATCCTGTTTCATTAATTACATCATGAAAAGCAATAGTGAAAAGGGGTCCCGTAGTCCCAAATTAGCAATGTGCTCTAAAAACATTAAATATGATAAAAGTGGTAATATAAGCACATAACTTTGTAATTCTTGTAGGTTTTATGTTTGAAATATTCTAGAATCAAAATCATTAGTTCTGTTGGTAATACTTATTATGTATGGTGTATAGCATTATTTCCTGTGAATACTGTCCAAGGAAGAAAAAATGGAGATCATACAGCAGTTATAAGTGATAGGCTAGCCTCTTTTCCAAAGCTATTTCATGCTTTATTCTGTTTTAAGTCTTTTTTTCCTAGAAGTCCATCAATTGAGGACTATTTGGGGACATCAACATTAACTTACTAGACAATGGCATTTGCATCTTGAATTATTCTATTAGATTCTAACCTTGGCACAGTATAACCCTTTTGCTGAAATATTTATAATTGCCTAGTAACATGGGAAATACACAATTTATTCCTATTATCTGTGTGCATGTTTTGATATAGAAAAAGCAAACCGTGAATGACTGGGTACTAATAAGATCATGGAATGTCCCCAGCTTGTCATAATGGCTAGTAACAAACATTTGTATCAAGTCTTGGTTATCCAAATATTCCTTATGAAAAGTGGATGAGTGGGTTTGATTTCTCTAACCTTGCAGAATCATTTTACTCTATTGTTCCTGTGATGGATATGGAGGGTAATGCAGTCCAAAGCCTTCAGGCAATGCATGAATTGAATATTTGCTACTTGTGTAGCATGTTGTTTCTGAAGCGTCTAATTTGGGAGTGATTTAGTAAATACAATCATCATGAACATGGTGATGTTTTCCCTTTGGTTTTACATAGGGGATTTTGAAACAGAGTTCCCTTGCCTCCAATCATTTATAAGAAAATAGGAAAAATCACCTAAGAACACTTTTATTGGGGAAAAAAAAAAAAAAAGATTACGAATGTGTGTGTGTGTGTGTGTGTGTGTGTGTGTGTGTGTTGGTGGTAGGGTTACTGAACTTGCAGGGAATAAAATGATTTCAAATGAATGCGTGGATCCAAATTACAGAATAGCCAAATTTTTACATTAACTTTTATATTACCAGACAGAAAAATGTTCAATTTATTAGAGAAGACTGCTAACACTAAATAACTTTGATTAAAAAGATCATCTTTGCAGGACCCACAAATATTGTTGTGGACACTGTCTGAAAACCTGAGTATAACATCAAAAGGCAAAGGCCTCATTAGAAGTCAGAACCGTTTTAATTTAATGAACTAATATTTAAAAGATTCACATGGTGCATTTCTCACCATCTTTCAGTTGGAAAGGCATTCATTAAGGAAAATCTATGTTAATGTTAGTAGCATAAACAGAATTTCAAATAAGGAAGAACACAATGAACATCCTGAAATGCCCCATGGTATTCTTAAAGGATTCGCTGCTTGGCTCATCCCTGTGGCAGCCTGCCACCCCCATCAGAGCCCCCCTTGTCCCTCATCAACAGTGCTACTGTGTTGATAGGGGCTCGAGACACTAGCTTCTGGCTACCAATGTTACTGATAGGGGACACTGACTGCCTCAGAAAAGTTTAGAATCAGCTCTAGTTTGGTAGTCTCAAAGCTTGACCTATTTCAGTCTTGATTTCATTTTTATTCCCTTGGGAGGAAAAGGTATATTTGCATAATTGGGAAAAAATAAATATAAAAACTTAAGTGAGTTAAAAATCTCTTCACATCATGCTCAGAATTGGATCGGCTAAATGCAAGTAGATCAAGAGAAAATAATTCTACAATTCTATCTTTCTTTCCAACTGTCCATGGCGCAGGGGGGTATGTTCTAAGACATACTGGTCTGTGTAATTCTTTACACTCTGTTGAAAGAAACCTTGACTGATCTGAACAAAATGCCTCATGCTTCTAGATCTTGGCTTCCTCATATATGGAATACAGGGTTAAATAAGTCATTAGAATCATTACTGAATTCCTGCTTGCTCCAAAAGGAAAATATCAATCAATCAGTCTTATTTTGTAACTTTGATAATGTTTGGCATATAGAAAACCTGAAGCATGGGAAGTTTTGCTTAAAAATTTCTGAGGCCTAGGTATTGTAGAAGTGTAACTCAAGATATTTTTCTGGAAGTTATCTTTCAAGTCTTTGGGGTAGGAGATGAGTCATCTAGTAGATTATGAATTTTCACATTAATTTTATAAAGGTTATCCCCAAATGAAATATCTTGGCTCCTCCATTTAAGTAAAGTAAAGCAAGATGGAATTAAAAATAGGTATTAAACTGTTCCATATGTTTATCTTTCAAAGTATCGGAACCTACACATAGAAAATTGGTCCAGGTGAAATAGAAGGATTTGATGACTCCCTAGTTAGATAGTGCCCTACCTAATTCATGGGAATCTAACTAATTTAAGTATGTCAGTAGGTAAAACGCTTATTTCATATATCACTTTATATACAAAATTATATATTGATTAAACCAATATTTCTAAGTTGTATTTAAATTTTTTTAACTTCTACAATTTTTGGTAAGACAAAACAATTTTTCAAAATAAGTTATAAAAATTTAACAACCAATTTTTCTAGAATTTTGGGCAGAAGAAATAAACAAAACATTATATTTTAAAATGATTTTACTTAACAATTTATGCCATTTAATCTGATTTAACCCCTTAGTGAACATTCATAGGAAGAAAGTAATCAAGCTGGTTTATCATCATTATATTTGAAATTTTATAATAATATGATCTGCAGTAAGTGGATACATGAAAATAAAAATTTTGTGAAAATGTGAGATTCACACTAGAAATTCAATGTTCAGGGTGTTATCTAGTTCTAATAATCCTCTTAAACCAATGAGTGGGCATTGACCAAAATATTTCTACAAGAAACTTTTTAGAAATGTTTTCACAAGATGTGATTTTCAAACTACAGGCTACCATCCAAGGTTGTAAACCTTTTCCACTGAGGATTATTTTGGTTTTAGAAACAATGAGGATTCTTTCAAAACCAAGTCTAATGGTAAATTGAGTAATCCAAACCGGATAATGTCATTTTGGGGGGTCTAAACTTGTGATGCTGAGGTAGTAAGACTGACTTTCTTGTGTGACTAATGGAAGAAATAACCAAATAAAGAACTCTATAGGCAGAACCCGATGAGTTGGAACCAAGTGTGAAAGCTCTCTATTTAACAAAAGGCAAAACCTGGAAGAAAATAGCCTGCCGACCAGGCCTAAGCCTAAGTTCTGTTGCTCCAGTTTCTAACTGTGCTGCTCCTCTTGTTTGTTTGTTTTTTTTCCCCTGTCTTTCAAGATATAAATGTGATGGAAGGCAACAACATATTGCCATAAAGTAATGCATATTTAAAATTAGCAAATGAATGTGGGTATGTTCAAAAGAGGTATGTCCTTCAAATAAGCCTTCTGAGAGCCCATATATAGAGATCACCAATACTGCTGAATGCTTAAGATTTATTTGGAGCTTTTTTCTGAATCCGCTCATGAATCCCACAAGTTGATCAGTCACATGAGGATGTCACCAAACTTCTTATTATCTTTCTTCCTATTATTATCTTTCTCATCTTCTTTTAACCCAAACAAGCAGGATCATTTACTTCTTCAGCAAAATTGGCACTGAGTGATAAGTAAACCCTCTCAATATCTGATAACTTAATCTAACTGAATATTTCCTAAGAGGATGTACATCAAGAAGTAGTTTTGAAGAAAAGAATGATCATGCAGATAGAATGAATACAGACCCTTAAGGTGACGCTTCTCAATAGGAATACTTTATTTGAAAATATAAGTCTGGATTTGTTAGACTGACTTCATCACTTTATATTCTAACCTTTTATAAGTTATGCAGTTCTTATTCCCCAAATCAGGAAATAACTATATGGTCCACAAGTGGAATCTGCCAATAGAATGACTTGTAGCATCTTAGAAGAAAGTGGACTAAAAAAAAAAAAAAATCAGTAGAGTGTTTTAATGAAATTGACCACATTTTAAAGATTTTTAATCTCACCTATATGCTACCTTAATTTTTTTTTAATTTTTTAAAAATAAGGAGCCTCATGAGCATTTCAGAAATTTCTATAATTCTATAAGTGGTTATGTGAATATGAGGGAAAAGGGGATATTGAAACATTATCCTTGAAATGTTCTGAATCTATGAGGTATAGAAAGTAATTAATTTATCCACAAAATGAAATTTAACTTCTTGGTAAAAAACAAATTGGGAAACAATAATCTCTCTTTACACCCCCAAGGAACACACAAATCAACATCTTTGGTTTTCACTTTCCTTCAAATCTAGTAGTTCTCATTCTTCAATTTGTTGATTTGCTGGAAAAAAAAATGGAAACTATTACTTTTTTCATTAACTGAAGAATGAACACTTTGGTTACCTTACAAAATAAAATAGATACTCAAGCTTAGATTCTTTTCTTATTTTTGAACTCATCTTTCTCTGTTTTCTCTCTGGAACTACCATAACATCAAGTGAATTCTAATTTTAAATAAATAAATACATGCATAAGTTTCTTAACAATCAGATATTAGATTACCTTTTTTTATATTAAAATAAACCAGCATGACAACTGAGAGAATACATCTTAGGATATATTCATTCTTACAGATTCATTTAAAGCAATCCTGTTTCCTTTTCCAACCATGGATATGTAGTACCACATTTTTAAATATGTCTTATACAATTTGGTTTGAAAATAAACTCCAGTGAGAAAGAGTACAATTAATACCACATTTAGATCTTTAACATGCAGATGCCATCATCGTTTGACTCTCTAAAGTGATGGAGCCAGGATTATTTCATAGTTGAAACATGTTAGAAATATTTGACACTTGTAATCAGGGCTTCAAAGATGTCTGTGTGTTATTTTAAATATTTCCTGCATCTGTGATCATTTCTTCTTCTTCTTAGGCATAAAGCTTTCTCACCCATCATTCCCTCTCAGTACACACACACACACACACACACACACACGCACACACGCACACACGGAGAAATATATCCACATCCTAAATAAGATGATCAATTAAGAAAAATAACTGTTTAGTTCAATTAAAATTTCAAAATGTAAAATCAATCATTACATGTATTTCAGTATATCCCCCTCTATCAGGTCATTCCTGTCAATTAAAATGATCAGTGAAAGAAAAGAAAAAAAAATGTTTGATCATGTCAGAAATACCTACCTAATGAAGACTAGGAATTTTGTCAGTTTTCCAATAAGATGCTCCTTAACACCTTCAGAACACTATTGATATAAATGGGACCGTTGCTTCCTGCAGGGAAATTTTTTAATAATGAGAAATTGGACAAGGAAAGGAAATCTTCATGTCATCTGCAAAATTCCAAAGCATTCTACCCTGTTACACCTCTGTGCACACTTTTTTTCACTTTTTCATTTATCAGTTCTGGAGACTTTGACTCTCTAACCCAACATTTCAAGATGAATATACATATGTCACCCATACACTAACATCTCTCAGCATACAAAACAACAAGGTTATCTGAAACGATTATTGAATTCATAGCTACGTGTCCTTTTAAAATGGCATTTGCAAATGGTCACACTGCACATCTGTGGTTTGCTCCAAATAAATGTAAGATTACAGGATTACCTTTTTAAACCTGCAGATTCCTCTTTCTATAAGCTTTGGCTTCAGCAAATCTCTGCTATTCTTATTACAACCCTTTCTCACCTGCCCCCAAGTGAGGAATGCTTTGCAAGCTTTTGGCAAGACATTTTGGTGAAGCTGAGCTATTTATCTGATAAACATTTTCACTAAAACTCAGTTATTTATTTTGTAATCTTTTGTTCTATATCACTTACAAAATTCTGTACTATTAAAGTGGGAAAGGAAGAAAACCACAGGGATAATTGTTATTTTCATGGGAGTATTCATCATTGTATCTTTCAAATAACAAATTCCCTTCCTTGTTTCTTGAAACTCATTTAGCTAATGTTTTCATATGATGGACGACCATAGAATCTTTAGTTTGTTGACAAGGAGCTTTCAGTGATGTGGGAAAATTCTAACAATGCACTTCAGAGCAACAGTGCAGAATATCAAATTGTGTGTAATTTATAATATCAATTTTTATAAAATGCAAATTTCTAGGTGTTAAAAAAAAAAAGACTGGAAGGAAACATTCTAAAATGTTTCCTGAGGTGGCTTTTTGTTGATGAAATTGTAGATAGTTTCCTTCTTATACATTTTCACTATTTTTTCATATTATATACAATGGATTAAAAATGGAAATATATTAATGAAGATGTTTTACTTTGGATAAAAAGAGTGTGGAAATATTTAGAGTAATTTTTACCTGGCATAAGGTAAGACATGTAGGAATGCTTTCTTAAAATTAATTTTCTTAACCAATTTAAGCAATTATTTGAATAAAACCTAGACAATTTGATTGTGTGATTTCATCTTTTTAACTCCTACTTATAAGAGAAATTTATTAACCAAATGTTACCTAGAAATAGGCATGTTAACAGTTAAGAATTCTTGTTTTAAATAATATTATAATCCTGTGATACTTTATTTTTTGTGAAAGTTTAGAGTATCAAGTAACCAAAAACGTGCTACAAAAAAGTTTACATAAAGTTAAACATTTAAAAATGCCAAAGTAATTTTCAAATATATTTTTTAAAATCCTCAGTTTGCCCACAGAATTTTCTCTTCTTTAAATTATATTCTACATCCTTATAATTACTGGATCCTCTAAATACTTGGTAAACAAATAATTCAAGGGTTTTTTTTTTAAGTAGAAATAACAGTATATATACAAAACTTTGATATGGCTAACAACATTTTTGATATTATCTTCATTTGACGGAAATCTGGTTTTCTAATTCAATTTTTTTAACAGAAAAAAAATCTGTTGTATAAATCAATATCATAAATGCTTTTTGATTCTTTCCCATAGATCAAAATGGAATTTTAAAAGCATATTGATTAAAGGTATACATAATAATTGAAATCCTTCTTCCCAAATTCTATGCAGAAAGCAGATGAAATATTGGAGTAAGATAAGCAAAACAGTCTGGAATTCAGTTGTGCATGAATACTCAGCAATTTAAAAATACTAATTTTGTTCCATTTAATGGTAGGGAAACACTTCTTTTTCTTTCTTTGCCTAAAGGTCATCTATAATTGAGGACAAGTTAGCAAGAGTCCAGAGACTGAGTGTGATTTTGATCTCCGTGTCCAGCCTTTCTGGGTGCAAATCGTTGAGGAAAAAGGTAGGAGTCACCTCCAGGCTTTGGTTGCCTTACTAAAGGTTAAAGAGCTTCCTTCCCCACCCACTGCCCCCATTCTTACTGAGTACCTATACATAGTTGCAGCATTTGAATTTGTGTAGCAGAAATTGTATTCAGGTATAATAGAAAGCTTGGAATTTGTTCTTCTTTATGTGCACTTGGTTATTTTGATTTTACTCAGAGATTCAGGGCATGTGTTTGTATTGCTGACTATATTTATTAAATCATTAAAAAATATATAACTGATTTTGAATAAGTAGACTATTCTTATATTCAAAAAAGGATTAGAATATAATTTTTCATACATACCACTTCACATGATGCTTTGATTTAAATAGCAGGGCAATAGCATTGTTACTCTGTTTCTGTTGTCAGTTTTAAGTAACAAGAATACCACTAATCCAAATTAGAAAAAAATTCTGGAAATGTTAAACCCACATAAAATTTAGGTACATTGATAGAATTTTTTAGAATTATTATTTTTTTATTTTTTATATGTAAAAATTAATAAGACAAGAAAAAGATCAAGATTTTTTACAAATTATTTACACTGCTTTGTACAATGTGAAAACTTGGCAGTAATTTTATCAAACATCTTATAAATCATTGTCAAAGTAGTGTTTAACTGTCATTTAGAATTATTCAATAACCATTTGTTTATAATCAAATATTTCATCAATTAAAAAATGCATTAATCTTTTATTTCACTTGATAGAAGTAAAGTTAACTATTTGCAAAAACTAGTGCTTCTTGTAAGTCCTTTTGCATGGCCAATTTGTGTTCACATAATTTTGCACTTTTTTTCTATAAAACAAAGGTATTTTTCATTGAGGCAATAAGGTGGTTTTAGCTTCAATTCTCATACTACTTAATCAATATATGTATTTACAAAAGTATGTTAAATGTTCTCTAAACTTCAAGACAGTAATGATAGCTATACACTATTTCCCAGAAATACCTTGAAGATGTAAAGATAAATTTATCTTGAAGGATAAATTCTTGTGACAAATCTTTATGGATTCTTCTATTATTTTAGCGATTCAGTGTTCTTTAACTTTATGTAGATACACAAAAGACTGCAATTAGAACAATGACTATGATTTTTGTGGTAAAAACTGAGTGTTTACTATTAAAAACTAAAATGAAAATGTATTTTCCTATTATACACCTTTTTGTGAAATAACTTCATTCCAGTAACATACTAATTCTGTAGTGTGCTTCAATAACAACAAACCTCTAATTGCCCACAAGTCTGTGTTATATATGTGGAAAGATTTGGGTGTCTACGGAATGGGCTTCATATATATATTTATAATTCCTTCACTATTTATTTCCATTTTCTATATTTTTATACTTTATTATATATTGTGAACACATTTGTGGTAGTATCATGAAATATCAAGTTTCTTACTTTCAACTAGTTACATAAAAACAGATCACAAGTACATAGGGAGTAATATTTATAAATGACTGTACAATATTGTATTAACACACATATAATTTTTGTTCTTAACATTTTGAATAACAAATTCTTCTATTAAAAATCTATCAGCATAAACATGATCATTTGCTTTTTTAATCATGGAAAGACTGTTTTCTATAGTACTCGATCTTAAAATTGAACACAATACTACTCTTGAATAATATTAAATTTAGTAATTGAAACTAAGTCCTCCTCATTTTGAAAATTCCCTGTATTTTATAATCTGTAATATAATTTTATTTTCATAGCACAATTATGAATCACCTTTGTGCATATATCCTGATCATGTATTAATCATAAACTCTTAACTCTTGCTTTCCTGAAGATGTCCCATCCTAAAGCCAACAGACAGAAAAATTTCTTGCATGTGATACCTTATCCCCAAGAAAAATTATTCTTGGTTTGGTCTGAATATCATTTGTAAAACTAGAAATAGTTGTTTTCCCAATCATGTAATCAATAAGAGCCCATTTTCCTACTATGGTTAGTAATAGAAGCGATCTCATTTAGGAGAGGGGGCAGGTCAATGGAAGTGTGTCCTCATACAAAAAGAAGCTTGTCACACTCTTTTCTAAGAGTGCAGGATTTCAGCTCCCCTTTATGCAGACATTTGCACCTAGAATTTTCCAATTCTGTAATGCAAACATTCACAGAGAGGTTAAATACAATGTTGGCCCTGTAATATGCATGCAGGAGCACAGCTCATGTTTTGCCCAGTCATCCCTGAATTTAACCCTGGGTCAACAGATATGCTTAAATGTGGACTTCAACATAAATAGTACCTACCAAAAGAAAGTAAATGAGTGCAAAGTTTTTATAAAATGTCACAATTGATATAAGAACCAGGTCTCAAAGAGGGGAAAAGCAATGGGGGATGAATGTTCTAAAAGCCCTTGGTTGAACACATATTTCATCATTTAATTTGGTGGCTGCACCAAATCACAAGTAGCCAAATTGTAGTTATAACTATCCACTAACATTTTCTTTTCTACATTCCTGATACGTTCTCTTACTTTCCAACTTTTCTATTTCCAGGCAGTCCTACCATATGAAACTGACAGCAATTGTTCTGATTCATGGTTTAGGAGGAGTAGCTGATTAATCCCATGTCAGCAGTCTTGACCCTACGTGGAAAACAGAACCTTAGAAAGCCTACCTGACAATATATCAGAGCTCAGAGCTATGTGGCTCGCCTGGCTCTCAAATGTAATGAAAGTTTAGGGCAATGCCGAACAGCAATTTGATCCCCCTCCCTCTTTAACCTATATTTCCAAAGAAATTCTGGGAGAGGAGATGGGAAAAATTAAGATTATTTTCTGAAACAAAATCTTAGGTTTAAAAATACGTTGTATCCTCCATGAAAAGTTATACAAAACCCTTTTTTTCCCCTTAACAATAATTACTGATTTCATTTTGAAATAATGACTTTATGTGTTTATTTAAAACCTTCAAATTTTCAACATTGGCCTTTTTTTTTTGACTTCTCTAATAATTATAGAATGCTCTCCTACCTTGAATGTAGAACTCTAATTTGTACTTACAAAATAATTGCAAATAATTCCAAATTTCAGAGTCATATTTATAGGACACATTCAATTTTAAAGAGGAATTTGTATTCTATATTTAAAAACACAAAGACAGGCTACAGGACAACCATTTTAGCCCTTAAGATGGTATTTTTGACAAAAGCCCTGTGCATCTATTTCTACTATGAAGTAAGAGAAAACCTTAGTGCTCTGAATTATGTTTTCAGAACTTATGATTAAAATAAAGGGGTAAAATGAAATTGCATCTTTTCCAAAGAAGATCATGTGCTTGAAGCCATTAATGTATGAATTTTATTTACAACTATAAAACAGACAGAAATGCCAAAACAGCTTGAAAATATGTCAGATAATACTAAATCTTCAAGCACGGGTTCTGGAAATGGTGGTCACAGAGGACAAGTTGAATCTCAGTATTAGAAGCTATGCACAACTAGTAGGGGAAAAAAGGAAAGAAGGGAAAAAAAACCCACCACACAACTACCCAGTGTAACTAGATAAAGCTGAAATGTGCTGAAATCTTCCCTTGCAAACTGCATAATAGCACTTCCAATGTTCTCTTTCTGTCACCCCCTGTAACCATCAAGCCCGGATTTCTGCTGCAGTCAGGTGAACAGTCGCAGAGCTCTTACGGTTGGCCGCATAAAATTCCGAGGAAAGACACATCTGTACAGTATTTCCTTGGACAATATTAAATAATAATTTCTGGTGCACTTAGATTTTTTCCTAAATATATTTGAAACAAATTGTGCAGGAGTTTCTTATGTACCTTCCTAAAGCAAAGGTTTTATTTAGACTGAATCCTTCACTGTGAAAGTGCAGCCCTTTGATCAAGTAACATTTGCATTTCTGCATGGGGTATTTCTGTCTTGTGTTCTTTTCATACATCCTGTCTATAGCTATGTGGAACATGTGGGTTTGTGCTAGTCACCATTTTAAAACACTAGGTACCAAGTGTTGCTTTGTGAACGGGATCCATATGTATTAAGCAGAAGACAACAGAAGAGTGCACTTTAAAATTCAAAATTAATAGGTTGTTTGAATGGAACATATTTTTAGCATGGCTATTTTAAATAGTGTATGCTCAGATGCGAAATGCAATATTTTGGTATTTAAATGCAGCACCTTCCGATTGTCTTATAATTTATTTATTTTTAAAAAGAAGAAAATGGAATGCTTCTTGAGGCTCTTCTTCAGAGCCAGAACCTGGTATATTCTGTTAGGGTAGCATTAAAAAGACAATAAAGCATAGGTTACATTATGATGCTCAAAGAGTTCCTAAATCCAAGACTGTAGTTTTATAAAAATGTGTATCTTGAAGAATCAGCAAGCATGCAGCATTGTCTATAAGAAACAAGAGATTTGTAAGGGGTGTGTGTGTGTGTGTGTGTGAGAGAGAGAGAGAGAGAGAGAGAGAGAGAGAGAGGGAGAGAGAGGGAGAGAGAGAGATCTTTATCAGGTTTTGGGTTCTTATTTTTTTTTTTAATAGGGTAACAATTTATTTTTTCTTTGCTGCATGGCAAAATTTATTTTTTTCTTTGCTCAGAAAACAAACAGAAAACACTACCTTTTCCCTCCTCGTTTTGATGGCATCTTTTCATAGAAAAATCTCAAACCTCGTCTGCCTCATTTATCCATGTGTGGATATTAAAACTGCCTGAATCTCAAAGGCATACAAACACCTTGTCAATAAAGTAGTAAATTAAACAACTGACAAAAAAAAAAAAATCAGTCAGTGGATTTTCTCATTAGCAATCAACTATTTGGGGGCACTTTCAAGCTTGTATTTAATATTTCCTCAAATTTAAATAAGACAAGATTTGAGTATGTTGAGAAGTAAACTGTAAGAGACACTGAGTGAAGTCATTCATTTTATCATTTTTCAGAAAAATATTTCAATGTAATATTTCTCTTATAAGAACAATAGCTTTATTGCAAGGTTTCATATAGCACATTCTTTTAAAAATACAAGAAGAGTTTGCATTTTGAAGCATTGTGTAAAAATAAGAGCTAAGTGGAATATAAATTCATATGTCTCAATCAGTGAGAGTTTGGTTTCTAATGTGAGGAATGTGTTATTGGAGGAGAGTCTTTTTGTGTCTTCGCTAATCGGAGGGTTCTCTCTGCTCTTCCTCACCTACGGAACAAGGCAGCATGTAGGATATAGGAAGGAGCTTGATGTTGCTCAGATAATGTGGTTTGGAAGATGCTGTGTGCAAGCTTATTTGCTTCTGAGTTGTGTTCATAAGCAGGAGAATATAATTCATTTCTGCATATCTGCTAGACTGGACAAATCAAGGTGACAATCCATGGTTAGCTCTGTCAGGCCCTTTGTCCTACCGCTGCTGCGAATGGAAGTACAATGGAAGCAAAGTGAATATATAACCGTCCAGCTGCCTTGTTGTGACAGCCCCGTCCCGCCATGGCAGTGTGTCAGCTCGTGTTTGTGTACCAGTAGCCAATCCATAAGATGACAATGCAAATTGTGTGAAAAGTCTTCTATAAGATAACAAATCATGTTGGGGGGTGAGGTGTGCGGAGGAGAGGAAGAGGGGAGGCTGGACACATGTCTTAGAAAAATAATGACCCATAAAAGGTTATATTTTTGGTACAGTGATTACATTCAAATGCAGGACCCTCATCCCAATTGTGGCATGTGTCTCAAAGACGCAGGTAGGCGCTTACACTTAAATCGATCATACCATTTCTGTGTGCGAGGTTCTGCATTAATGTTACTTTTAGGGCTGTTTATATTTCATTTACGCATGCAATTAATCATCTTTACTGTGTTGATGCTACTAGCGTCAGCAGTGTGACTTAATTAAATTTGAAATTATAGTACAGTAAATATAGGCTTCCAACTAGCCAGTCCAAATTAAATGCTGTGGTCTATTTCTTACCCATGGTGTTTTCCAATTTAAGTGTTCATTTGAAAGGTTACATATCAGCCTGAAAGCAGGTTTCTTTTTTAAAAACTTAACTGTTGCTAAACTAGAATAGCTCTTTCAATGAGTACTTTATTCCTATTATCTCTATTCTCAGCATATAAATACACTGTGATCCATATGTATTATATTACCTGTAATATTTATCTGATTAGATGCCAGAGGTTCTTCAAGGAATGTCTTTACTTACTTAATATATCTTCCCCTTCCCTCTGATACTTCAGCCCAGAGCTGCTTTAAAAAGGTCTCGCCTCCATTTTGTTTCAGGCTGGTAATCAAGCAATTAGCCCACAAAATGGAGGTCCTTGCTCTGCTCTATATACGGTCGGTCTCCTAGATGGGTGGTTTTACCTGTTTGAAAGCTGTGGCAGAACAGTTTACAGCTGATCTTGTGAAATTGGCCTCCGAAGACTGTTCTCATGATGTCAAATAAATGACTCTTGCTTAGGAGAAACCTTAGGAGCTTGAGACCTTTATGTTGTTGTCATTAGAGAATTTTCTTATATGCAAGACCTGTACGTCTCTGATCTTCCAACTAGATAGAGTGAAAATTTAAACTCTTTAATTCAAAATGCCAATGATAAAGGACCAAGCTCAAAAACACTGCAAACTTTATTTCTTTAAATGTTTATTATTACATGTAGTACAATATTCTCCAAATAATTCATAACATGTCTAGCAAGGTATCTGACCAGAAATGCACACTCCTATCATATACACAATACAGGGTTTGAATACTAGAAAATTTGTCATCCATAAAGTGCAGCACAGGACTTGTATGTAAAAAGCACACGCTCTTTTCTTTCTTTCTTTTTTTTTTAATGCAGTGCTGCCTTGTCTGCACTTTTTGAAATTGCATATTTATCAGTACATGAATTATTCATGAGGTTGGAAAAATGGAGGGGGGTGCTTAGGGAGGATGAGGAAGAAGAGCATACAAAAAAATGTATGCTTGAAATACTTGGGGTAGGAGAGGCTTTTAATGTGAATGCCAGCAGTTCTGCTCAAGAACAGCTATAGTTTGATTTTTTTTCTGTGTGTTCTGTTTAGATCTTCCATTGTATATGTTGGCATTTTAAAATTGTTTTGCTGTCTTCAAGCTTTCTGGTGAAATTAGGAAGGGTTCAGTTTGTTTAGAATTAGAGGAAATGGGGTCTAAGATGAACAGTGCATTTCAAAAACTTATAAAGTGTAGAGTATTTAATAAATATTAATCTTTTGTCTGTCAGCCTCGATTGCTGTCAAAAAACAGCTGACAGATTGAGGATTAATGAAATGTTTCATAAATTAGAAATGAAACTCTCAGCAGAATGTCCAAAGTAGGAATCAAACATTGCTCAAGCCAGAGATTTAGGCAAGTGCAATAGCCCATTCTTAAATTCAATCATTCTTAAATTCAATCTTTTTTTTTTTTTTTTTCAATCCATGGGAAAAAAAATCAACTTCTTTTATCTACTGACTGAGAGCTTATATTCAGCTTTTTTAATTAAAGAAATAAATGGTGGCTACATGTTTGTTCAGCCTGTTGATAGTTTTCACTTATATTTCTCAAAAACAAATTAACAACAAAAAAGAAAAAAAGTCCTCAGAAATGGCTATAAAACCAAGAAACTAAATTCTCAGAGCTCATTAATGAGTAAAAACATTTTCAAAAGGTAAGAAAACACCAAATGTTATTGGGATTATAGCCCTTCTCTTCCCAAGAGCTTTCTTAGGGTATGTGTGTGGGGTTTATTTGGGAGTGGATTGTGGGACTAGAGGAGGGGGCTGCATTTGGGGGCATGCTGTAACTTTCTGTTATACTCCACAGTATAAAAAGACGATAGGCCACAAAATCTCCAAAACCCATTCTCCCTGTGAAAGAAAGATGAATGGTGTGGCCCGTAATAATAAATTATAAAAGTGATATTTTCTTACTCTTAATCCCCATGAAATATCTTATATAAAGTATACGACATATGAAAGCATACTAGCCTAAAATACACAATAGGGATAAGTGACGCATTACACCTTGGAAAACCATCATGTTAAAAAGAAAAATAAATTGGGTATGTGTGTGTAATGTGACTAAACTCTTCATTTTTAGTTTGTGAAAATCTGATTTAGGTATTATCAGGTCAAAGTTGAAACTAGAGCGCTTTTAATTCTTCTTTTACTGTTCCAATCATTTAGATTTATTAACTTTTCCACATGGTTGTTCCAAACACTCACCTGAAGTACCTTCTTCCTATCGGCCAGAGATATATAATTTGAAAGTGGGCTAGTAGAGTGTATAAAAATGTTTAGCCTAATCACTCCCTAATGACAGCGACTTATGTCCTTAGTGCAGTCGATTTGTTTCCTGGGTTTTAAAAGTAGATTATTTCCATGGTGCAGGCTTAGTGTAAGCTGTTGAGAAGCCACAAGCACTGTACTTCAGCCTGAGTTTGGGACGTTCGCCAAGGGTAATCTGATTAAAAGGGCACTTTTTACAACATTGTGGCTTTGAAAATTCTGTGCAACCCACTAGAGTGCGGCCAAAAAAATTGCTTTTTGAAGACTACCTAGTTTTCTTGATCAGAATTAAAAGCCCGATGATTGTCTTCAACTTAACTGCAATGGATAAACAAAATGTCCTCAGTAACACATCTGTTACCTACACTAAGTAATTTCATGATCTATTTCATATAGTCTTTTGCTTCTTTGATTTGTTTTAAATCACATGAACATGCACCCTCAGCCCGCCACTCTTGTTTGGTGGATATGTATAAGTACAGTATGTTTCTAGTTTTAGTTCTGCTGTTCTTTGACCTACATGTAGATGCATTGTGCTCTGCCCTGAGAAGCAGCCACTTGTGGTCTCCACGGAGAACCAGTAACAGCGATGGTTGCTTGAGAAGTTTAGCAGCTGTAAGTTGTTAAAAGGTAATTATCATATCTCAAATCTTGGGTGTCTTTTAAAAGATGGAATATAATGCTAATTAAATATGGCACATTTGCACACATCAGAATGCTCTCAAAAGAACCTCTCTTGCATCACATATTTTATTGAAGTATTTTCATATTCTTCTATGAAATCTAACTGGGCAAAAATAGGTAGATGACAAAATCTGCTCCCATATGCCTGACATTGTCAGACTTGGGTGGACAGCACATTGACGTGAGAATCCGTCCATTGAAATAGAATAGGGCTATTTGGTCCCAAGCATTTGTATACACTGCTTACAGATGTTTGGTTTCTGTCACTTCTTAAAACTTGTTTTCTAATGGACCTGATTGGCATTTTGTCTTCGTTGGAGGGACCTTTAAGAATTTCCTGTTTTGCCTCCAACAAATCAAGGATTTTCAAAATAACTAAAATGTAGTAACAAGATTCCATGACACGATTCTGAAAAGGAAAAAAAAAAAAAAAATACATCTTAATGCCATATATTCCTGTTTCAACAAATGGGCCAAACATTGCACAGAGTGTTACCTCTGAATCAACCCTTGTCCACAGTGGCTCATACTTTACCGAGGGAGGGAAAGTATAATATAAAGGAGAGAATCTAACATTCAAGTAAAAGTCCAAGTCCTGAAATCTGAATAGGGAACTGCATTCCTTCTTGAAAGAAGGTTGGTATTAGTGAACTAGAGTTAAAAAAGAAAGAAAAAATCCTCCTTCCAGGAGAGGAATGTTCATAATTCCCTTGTCAGTGTAGGAGCTGACGTCAACAAAGGGACACAGATAATCTCGTGTGTGCAGTGCACACGTCAAAGGCCCATTCTTATCTGTCAGAAGCTTTCTGGAGCATTAGTGGTACCCCAAGAAATGTTGAACTATTCTGCATTGTGTACTTCTGAATTTTCTGGTCTACTTTTTCATGGAAATAAATCCTCAAGCATGTTGTTCTCAGTAAATATAAAAAATGGTGGTATTTCCTAAAATACACTTTCTAACTTATGGTAACATGGAGAGAATGTGCTGAAAACAGCTCCAATCAAAATAGAAACCTGGAGATACTGCCAATTGAACTGGGCCTTCCCCCACAACAAACATCCATCGCGTTTCTTTGTTAAAGATGACAGTTTTTTTTTTCAGAGCCATCTTTAACTCCCCGGGAACTTGGTGTAGAATGGCTGAAGAATATGTGATATGGTAAAGACAATTAAATGAAAAAATATGGTGCTTCCAAAGAAGCTCTTTGTAGCCATCAGGTCATGTTTCAGGACAAGAGAGTTGCCACTTCAGTGCAAAATTCTTATCTATGCCAATGAGGTTGTCCTTATGGCTTCAAAGAGCATTTTATGGTCTTCCCCCACCCCCCTGCAGAACGGAGAGGGTAATTTGACTCAGGCACATTAATATGAATGGCTTGGAGTTATATGATCGAAGATTTTTTAATACTAGCACCAATATTAGCTTGTAGGGCAGAAGCAGTGCCAATGAACCCAACTACATATCCCCGTGACCAGAGAGACAAAGAGAAATGAATTTATTCTGGAGAGGTATAGGCAAGAATGAAGAGGTGTTTGCCCACTTTCTCTGAATCAGGCTTATAATTTGAGAAGCAGTCCTTTGAAAACCTTCTAGGAAAAATTGGCCGTAAGGAGCTGGAACTCTACGTATCTGCTTGTATAACACTTTCGAAACATCAGTCATCATTAGGAACCAATTTTACCCTTTGAAGTTTAATGGTAGGTTTTGTTTTAATTTAGTTTTTTTGGATATCTCTTTAAGATTTTTGAATTTTATGCCACTTACAATGAGATATTCATGTCAGGAAGATGTCCTGCTGTTCTAGGAAGGGGAGGGGGACACCATTAAAAAAAAAATCTTGATAATCAAGGCCACCTGTGATCCTAGGCTGCTTTCTGGAGCACAAAGACAGTGAGGAAAGCTGTTCTCCGAACCAAAGCAAATTTCTGTGATCCACAAGACACTTCAGCCTCTTCCCACTAAGAAAAAAAGGAAATCATGCTACTGCAGGATCAGCTGCTCTCTGTTCCTTCTTTAAAAAAAAAAAAAAGAAAGAAAGAAAAAAAAAATCGAGGTGGCTGCTATTTAACACAAAGCCCCATGACCCTGGTACCGTGACTGCTTTGAAACACCGAGCTATTTAATGATGCAAATTACAAACAGAGGGAAAACATCAGAAGAATCTGTCTGGAAATTAGCTTGTTTGACTGAAAATTAGCTAGCTTAATCGAACTTGCAGGACTCAGATTTTCTCTGCAGAAGCCTGGCTTGGAGCTTTGGTCCATTTGCATTATCTCAGCACTCAGTAGAACCCTTGGAAAGGTTGAAAATTAGAGACAGCCAAAGCTATCTTCTATTTACATGATTGAAATAGCCAAATGCCTTCTTGGATTTTCAGTAAAGGCCTTATGGTTTCCAAAGAAACATTCTATTACATACTTATGAAAACTCAACCTGGAAAATTAAGTTAAATCATTTCTATATTAATAGTTCTTAAAATGCTGAGACAAACTATTCTTTGGTTCTAAAGAGAAAGGAGGAATCATCATTCATTGATACATAATTATATTTTGCCTTGGTTTGAGAACATTGTTTGGTAGCAACATGACCCAATTCATGCAGGGAGAATTCTTGTAAACATTGAATCTAGTCAAAGACTTCAAAGACATGCTTAAAACACAGGACTGTGTTTGAGGCTTATGAATAATTCCGAAGGTCAAAAACTTGTGCCATGTAGAGATAACAGCATCAGGTCATCAAGATCTATATTGAACATCAGTTCTTAAATTAAGAAAGGGGGTTGACAGCTTTAAAGCTGTATTTTTACTTTTCAGAAGCGATGAATAGGATTGCAGAGTGATTCCTTTCAATAGTTTTAGGAATATTTGTGCTTTCATATTTTTGTAGATTGATGGGATGACTGTGTCTGTTTTTATTTATAATACCAAAGTAACAAAAGTCCTAAACCATTCACCAAGTCTATCTTCTGCTTTATGTTCAACCAAGTAACCAAATATCTCTGTCAGATAAAGAAAAATTATACATATATAAAGAAATACACATATATAATTTATATAATAAATAATATATAAAGATATGATGATACGTAGTACAGAACATCCCTTCATTTCAAAATAATCTGCAAGTGATAAGAACATAAAGAATTATAAAATAATTTTATATCCTAAAAAATAATAGAATAAAAAGTTTTTAACTTGAGAAATGTTACAGTTCAAAATATAATTGGAAGCTATGTAATGGAGTAGATACAGTGGAGAGAAATTTACTGCTGTTATTTGGGTCTCATAATAAAATATAATATTTATATCTTTTGGTAGAATTTGTCAAAGTGAAATGATAAATATTTTTATCATTTTTCTGTTTTAAAATGTCAAATATATATTGTTATTTATAGGCCTTAAATTTTAATGAAAATCTCTGTTAATTGTTTCTGAATTTCTATTGAGAAAATTGACATTTCATAAAAATGTCAAATTTAGTTATTAGGAACATATTGTAATTTCTAACTTTTATAGGAAAGGTAACTTATTTTTGCAACTACTTTGAAGCAACTGATCTTATTTGAAAACTTAGAGTCTTTTGAATTTTTAAATTAAATGGTGTTTAGTAATGCCATACTATTTAGGCTTTCATAGAATACCAGTATCAATAGCAGCAACTGGCCAAATTATTTGATTGTGATATTCTATTCCATTGCAGCTAGAATAATGGTAATTCTATTTTAAGCATTTCTTTTCACAAATTAAATGACAGATATATTGTTGCTTAGTATTCTGACAAATGTTGAATGAAATTCATCTGCTATCATTAAGTGCTTTTAAAATCATATTTTACAAATTAATGTACAAACCTTATTTGAAAAAAATATGATGCTATCAACATCTCCAGGCTCTGTTTAAGTAGCCCTTTAGATTTTCAGTTATTTGTTTACCTTTGGTGTCTTTAAAGTGATGGAGAGGCAAGAGAGCAATGGGCCTCAAAGAAAATAGACTGTGAAACTGTTTTATTAAGTCTCTGGATTTCTTTGCTATGCACGATCTACCGTTTGTTGATTGCATACCTCAATGGTTTCTGTTTTCATTCTCTTATAACTAAGATAAACATCCAGTACAAAAAAAGAGTCATTTAAATAATTCCTTGTCATTGTGAAATTACATTTAAGAGTAAAAGCGTTTTCTTTCTCATTATCATTTGAGGTCAGTTTTCATAGTGTTGCTCAAATTAGGTGCTTGGTTCCAAACAACTTTAATTCTGCTAATCTGAATGATTTTCTGACAATGGTCCACCTCTTGAAGAAACAGTTCCTGATATTTCCTTTCTTTGCCTTCTCACTGCCCACCCTGAATCTGCTTCTGGTTTTCTGCATAGGCGAGTACTGAGCATCATCACCTGGCTTGCTGTTTAAATGCCTTGCCCTTATCTAACTCTTCTAATACATCAGCTTTAAATTTTATCATCCCTGGGGAACGCTTAGGCTGATAATAGAGTGGTTACGCAAAAGAGAAACACTGAAGCACACAGTCATTATTTCTGTTCTATGAGGTTGGTCTGCACTGTGAAATTCACATTGGTTAATATACTTTGGTTACTACTCTATTTGGTTGTACTACTCTGTTTGGTTTGGTTCTTGTTCCTTATTCCACATTTGGTGAGTGAAGTCCCCTCCACCCCATCCCTTAAAAGTATTGATTATGTGAGGTTTGTTTAGTGACTAGGATAATTCTGCAAGACAACACGTTTATACAAAGTCAGTTACATTAGTGTATATAAATATATTGTTATACATAAATAAGTTTAAAGATACAGCACTTACAATACATATTACATTACACTTTTAATGTATTGATATATGTATGTCAACACATTTATACCACTCTAGCTGGCAAATTAATTTATTAGTTCATGCCATTTCAAAAAATGTCCTTTGTGAATCAAAACTGCAAATGCTTTGTAGTCAGGGTATACATTTTACAATGGGAATTTTTTTTCTCCCTTAAAAGACCATAATGGCGGTTAGCTTTTAACTTTCACTTTGATAAATTCTGAGTGACTCATCCTCAGAAGGTGGGCATGGAGGGGAGGGATCTCTGTGCCTCCCCATGTACAGATACCGTGAAAATGCAGGGAAACGGCCCCTCTGCTTCAGAAGCACATCCATCCTGATCCCAGACTGTGGACAGCTCCTCCGTGGAGAAATAGCTGATGGCCTCACAGTTCCTCTTTTCCACCCCACCCCCCATCCCCTTGCTACATTCATAGCAATCGGAGCTCTGAATGTGAACTGCCATGACTGACATTCTGCAGCAGGAGCTGCAGGAAGAACCGATATTGGGTGCACGTGCCGGGGGGCAGGCAGGCGCTGGCAGATCCGAGAGAATTGGGGTGGCAGGGGGCAGATGAAGCTTATCTCTTCCCACTACATCACCTTGGGTCTCAAGGCTGAGAATAGAACTGCCTATTTTAGAAAAGCAAATCCTATTTAAACATATTGTCTTCTTAGACCCAGAGAGCAGTGGACAACACCTATTCGACTTTCCTTGTCAAAGGCCAGGAGCCTTTGGGGGATTTTTTTTTCTTTTTCTGTACAGTATTGCTTTTTCTGGAAAGCTTTTATTTGTTTACTTATTCTACCGTCCCCAACAGGTCATTTGTACTTCTGGCATGCTATCATCATTACAGAAAAGTAAATATTATTAACAATAGGAATAAGAATTTGGAATTAACTTTACACACATGTAAAAGTAATGCTTTCCTTTCTGCATGGACAATGGAAGTTTGAAAGACATATAAAATGTGCTACAGAATTGCAAAACTAAAGTTTTTCTGAGGTCGGCATCCTCTTTATTTTAAAAACTAAACATTTAAGTAGTAATTGGCAAAGAAGATACTGCATATTTGAGACGTTAGTCAAATAAATTGGACAGTTTAGTTAAATGAATTCTGTATATTCTGCACTCTTAACTTTTTGTCACGTGACTTCCTGAGTAATAAGTCTCACTTAGCATTTTCTCATTTTCTCAGTGTAGACATCACTCAGACTTATTCAGTGGCAGTGAATACATGGAACGTACACTTACACCCTTCATAAAAAGATCTGATGCAAGGCAGACAGCCAGAGAGAACTTCAAGGATTTGGCAAAGGCAAGGACATATCTTAACCTATCCCAAATTCTCATTTCCAACATGTAAAATTTCAGTCACTTTAAAAAATAAATTTAATTATGTGTAGTTCAGTACTTTCTTCACAGAACTGATACTAGAAATAGTTTAAGAACAAACTGTTCTAGGTTTTATTTTTACTGGATCTGTAGGTAAAACTGCCAAAACTGTCACTTAAAAATGTTTGCAACCAGATTTTGGAGTCCTCGTTTCTGGTTCAGAACTTTGAAATTAGCAGCCAAATGTTTGGATACTTACTTGTTCAGTTGTGCAGATAAAAATTCCAGGAAGGTCCAAAGCATTTCCTATTTCTAAATGGATGATAATAATAATAATCAGAAGAAGCATGGAAGGGAGGGAGAGTTGCAGGAAGGAGGAGATAAAACAACCTAATCAGAAAAGTTACCAACACTTGGCTTTGACCTACTTCAAAAACTTTTTCTTTCTACCAAACTATATTTGCAGAGACAGAGAATCAGCTTGCTCTCAGAGCAACATGATTATTCTTTCATGACACCTTAGAAATCAAAAAGGAAAAGACCTCTGGGGTCGCCTTGACATTTTTTGCCATTGCGGGCTGAGTACAGCCCCTTATGGCTTGGGCGAGGTGATGCATTATGGCAGGGTCAGTTGCTAATGTAACACCCATGATTAGAAGGGGAAGAGATGGCTTTTACAAACTCGGTTTTGTCACTGCCATTTCCAAGTTGCTCAGCCACAGGCACTAGTTCTACCTCCCCCCGTTCTCATCTCTGTCCCTCCCCAAACAAAAGGAACAGGACTCTGAACATTTTTTGTTGTTTGCTGGGTTGCTCTGGTTGAGCAAAGATCATCATGCTGTGATTTAGTGTTTTCAAATAAGTGTGCCCTCTGCTGCACACTCTATTGAGAGACAACACAGCCTGAGCGGGGAGTTCAGCATGGCCACTAATAAAACACAAGTGCCGCTTTGTCAGGCCACGAGTGATTACTTGAACAAGTGCCAACGAAGAAACCAAACATTAGAGCTCGGCGCTTCAGACCCTCAAGACAAAGGGCCAATTGACTTTCCTCATTAGTTTTTGTGCCAAACATGTAAACACAGTTTCCTCTCTATCTTTGATGCTCAAAACATGCCAGCTTGTTAACATCTTGGGTGGTACTGTGGTTTATGAGGCTATAAAGACTATTATGTTGGGTTGGGTATTTTTCTCTCTTTTCTTATTGAAAAAGATCAGCTTATCTATAAGATTTTTATTTTTTTAATAAAAGGAGAGTCTTTGGGGCATTTTTTTTTCACTTACTACTAGTCCCATTGATTAAAATAAAACAATCCAAAAGAGAAAGAGAGAGAGAGAGAGAAAATGGAGGGGGTCAAGAAAGGAAGAAAGAAGAAGAGACAGCCATGATCCTTATTTAGGTCTATTATAAATGTTTTCCAAAGTAAAACCTGTAAATAGGTAAGTGGGAGAATTAGTCTAAACCCTGTGGAGAACCTAGGATTCAAGCAAGCCAGTAATGGTCATGAAGTCAGGTCAGAGCTCCGACTTGAGCAACTGGTATCAGTCCTCCTCACCAAGTTCTCTTGGAGTTGGAGTTACAGATGAATAGCTCACTAGATTCCAGCCTCTTCCTTAGCTCTTCCCGCTTTATGCCATCTTTCTATTATGAATCTCCTTTTATACATGTGTTTACCAATGCTTCATGACCCTCTTCTTTCACTCTTAACTTCTCAGTTAAGATGAAGTAGATGAGTACAAATGTGTTGTCATTCGTTTGGTCGCACAGAATACATTTTTCCTGTAACTAGACAAAGAGGAGAGAAAGGGTGTTGGCTCTATGGTCATAGAGCCATAATTGTGAGTCTTGGCTCCATGATTCATCTGAATCACCTTCTTAAATGTTTAATCATTTTTTTATTTATTAAATTGGTTGACATTGAATGTGATAGCACAATATAGTGTGGAGACAAGTTTAATTATTACAGACTCTGGATGGGTCATATATAAATATTAAAAATGCATGTATCCTATGTGTCAACAATTTCATTTCTTTTGGAATTTATTGTACATGTATAAAGGCTTATTTTTAAAAAATACTGCAGTACTGTTTGTAATAATAAGACTTTAGATGGGAAAACTCCTATCACCAAGTAACTGGTTTGATAAATTATGGTACATCCATACAATGGAAAATTATATATCTATTAAAAAGAATGCTGTTATTTTGTATGTATTGAGATAGAGTCATCACAAATTGATATATTTGTGTGTGAAACAGAAAGATACAGGACAATGTGTCTATTAAGTTAACATTTATATAAAAAGTACATGTACACACATATCAACATACATGCATATATGTGAATATATTTATAAATTAACTCTGGCAAAATACACTATAATTGGTAGAAAGGTTGCCCACATAAGAGAAATTGGACTCTTAGGATCAGATCAGGCAAGGAGACATATTTCACTTTATAACATTTCTACTTTTAAAATTTCTTATCATGTCAATGTTTACCTTAGTCTAATGAAATAAAATGTTCAATATTAAAGCATATGTTAGAAGTAACACATAAATGTAATAAATTCACTATTAGCTACTAATACCATAATTTGAGTTATTTTCTCCTTAAATAAAGGCTAGCTAGTGTAATCTCCTATGAGATTAGGACTGACTACTGGTACATTTTGCCATGGAAGAGTGAGGTGTTTGGGTCAGGAAATCAAAATTCTAACCAGTAGTACAAGCCTTAGGGATGCAGAAAAATGAATACCTGCAGGTGGTATGAGGATTTTGGTAGGTTAGATTATTGGAGGGAGAGGCAGGGGACAGAGCAAGAGTTTCTAAAGCAGAAATGAGATCTGTGAAGGCAAAATGAAGACCATTTGGTGTGATGCTATCCTTAGCCAGAAAACAATCAGTGTTCTATGGAGGATGTGGAAGAAATGTTGGGAGCATCCAAAACCTTGCAGCAAGTTCACCATTATGGAAGGTGCATTAGCTTTTTTGGGTCACTAGGGTACCATTTACTGTAGTGTTCTATCATTGTGACCAATGGTCTAGAAACAGATTATTTCAAAGTAATGATACCCCAGAGGCCTGGAAGAGTTAATGTGCCTCCTAAGTGACTAACTTACCATTAGGGAATTATTTAGCCTCTAGGGAAGATAGAATTTGTTCCCACAAAGGCAGAGAGGATTAGCAGATAACACTGAGGAGTAGAACACAAGGAGCCCTGTTCTATCTTGGCTTCCTTGCATATTTGTCCTGCTACCATACTAAACCACTTTATACCTCTCTATGCAACTGTGAAACAGGGCCACCGTCCTTTAGTGTACCCAAATCTCAGGCATGATGTATGAATAACTAAAATAGCAGCAATAAAGAACTTGGAGAAGAGTATTCCCTAACATGGGTGGGTCAACCTGCTAGAGAGCCCCAAAGGCCACAACCAAAAACCAAATGAGCAGATTCAGTGCTCAGATTGCTATTAACTAACCTGTGGACTTTGTATAGCTCTCCTATAATTTGCTGAACAATGAAGTATAAAAAGAATGTGAAACTTTAAAAAGCGCATCTTGCTTAAAGGAGATAAATATGAAAGAAAAAAGGGAATGTTATCAATTGATGATTTTTGTATCTTGTTTTTTTTTTTTTAAGATGAAGCATGCACTCATGAAAAAGGAAACACAAAAGATTTAAAAGGAAACCTATTCAACAGCACAAGTAATCCATAGTCATATAAAGAAGGTTATTAAAGTCAGGCGTGGTTGAACCAGGAAGGCTTCCTGGTAGATTAAAAAAAATAAAAATGAAAAGGAGGAGATTTGAGTTAACAGAATAAAGGAAAGAAGATACCATAGTGGTTGAATAATTAAAAGGAAAAGGAAAGAATTAAGAAAGAATAATTAATATAAATAGAGGTGCAAGCAAAATGGCAATATTAGAATTTGCATGAAAAACAATAAAATATTGGATTAAAGAAGTTAACAATCTTGAATAGGTCTGTTTATTGATTTAAAAAAATTTAGCAATGATTATGGAGGGGAATTTTTATTAAAAATACAAAGGATTCATAAATGTTTTGGAACAGAATTGATATATAATATCTTGATTTGAGAGACATTTCTGCCAAAATAAAATCATTAAGGTTGAAAACAAATTCAGGTAGACCAGCAAACAAATACATATTGATTATTATAATTAATAATATTTAAGTGTTACATTGTTTTTTACTGCCTATCTGTAACAATAACAAATGAACATCTGTAAAGTGTTGTAGATGAAATAAAAACAACATAATGTTAAAGAAGGAAAAGCATTGTTGTTCCAGATACAACACAAGTTTTCAGATTTTAGAATCTAGTCAATGACTAAATAAGTTTATAATTAGCATTAGAATACATAGGAATAGAGTTTAAAGGAATTCATTCACCATTTTGTTTTCTAATTAAGGATTAGATGGCACTGCAGGAAAAATATCATTTTATTGTGTGCATTACATTTTATGTGTTGGGATGAGCATATTTAAAGAGATTATTCTCAGATAAGTGATTGTCTGAAACATTTGTTCCGGCTTCCTCGCACTTCTATTGTAGATGGAAAAAACACAAGTAAAATTTGCAAAAATGTATCTAAATAACCAACTTCTTATTCAACATCTTGTTAACTCTGAACTGCAGATCTGCACAGCAGACAGTTCAGACTTAATGCTATGGTTTGCAAAGTCCTCCTGCTTCAAATAAATCTATAAATCTCCATCTTGGAATTTAAGTATTGCACATCAACATTGTTACAAAACTGAATGAATTAACTAAATACATTAATATATGCTCTAACATACAAAGAAGCATAGTTAGTGATCAAATGGCCAAAACAGATGAAATGGACCAAAAGAGATGTATCAACACTGACACATGAATCCCATGGACTTCACTCATATCAAGACCTGTGTATTCTGATGGTATATGTGATTATAATCAGACTGATTACATATATTTATTTCTATTAACTCTTTGGAATATTTAGAGTAACAATTACCAGGAGAACAGACAGGGCTGCTATTGACGTGCACACTGGTCAACAGAGACCCATGAAAGCTGTCACATGGGAGGGAGGTGCAGACAATAAAACTATAGAACCACGGACACAAGGACTTGAGTAGGTGCAGGTTAGAACCTGAAGGTGAAGGAACAAACTCAGTAACTTTTCAGGGCAACTGGTGATTGTATTTCTGTGATCATTGATAGAAATAATAATAAGCCTGGACTACAGAAAGCAAAATAAATTATAAGAAGTGCATATGGTTGACTAACAGTGGAAACTAAAAGAATGCTGTATATTTTTAGGGGTTAAAATTTGTCTATCCAGAAAATTCAGCTATGTGGAGAAGCTTATTTCCTTAGGATTTCAGGTTGCCAAGGTTTAAAAAAAGATCCCCCCTTTCTTACTGAATGTTCTCTGAAAGCATCATTTGGAACACATGAGCAAAAGCTCTGCAATTTAAGTTTGAAAGTTAGTTTTAGGGTGTGATGCATGGAAAGTTTACATACTTTATTTCAGACTTTCTCAAATGCAAAAGGGATGATATAACAATTGACTAATGATGATTTAAAAAATCACAGTAGAAAGCGTTCATTGTGTACCAGTCTCCATGCTAAGCTTTAGACATTAGTACAACCATCCTAGCAAGCATGTCTATACTCATCACACCCAGATTATACTTGATGAAACTGAAGAATTCAGAGACTGCAGCATTTGTCCACAGTCATAAAGTTACACAGTCACATAGTTATACAGTTGCAGAAACAGGATTTAAATTCAGGTTTTTGGCACCAGTGTTTATATGCTTCTAATCAGTCAGGGATTCTTATCCAAATCACAGTGCTGAGCATGACAAATTGGACTCTGACTAGCTTCTTCTGACCTTCGGTTTCCTTTCCATAAAAAAATTAATACCTAACAGAGAGCAATAATTTTATTTTTCTAATCACTGCTCTGTTATTGATGTTAGGCACTGTCTCTCCTGCTGTACCTCACAAAGCCTGCTAAGGCTCCGCAGTGATGGCTTATTCCACTCAACATGTATTAACTATGGGACTCCCATGTGCTGGGCACCAAAGATATAAAGGTGACATGTGTGTTCTGGTCTTTGAATTGTTTGAAGCCTGGGGATCAAAGGGGCACTATCCATAACTATCCAGCTTCTCAGTCAACACTCTGCTTTCATAGATAGAAAAGGAATTCTGTCCATGGATTTTTATGTTTTTTTTTTTTTTTAATCTGATACAGGGAGTACCCACTTAATATAGGACTGAAGTTTTGTACCTCCTTTGGACTGTAATTTTCAAATGTATTCCTGATTTACTTCTCTCCAATTGAACATATGGAAGCTGTCAATAAGGAATTGCTCTGAAGAACATGGGGGCGATGGGCGGTGGCTAATAAAAAGTATTTGGAAAGAAAGTAAGAAAGACATGATTAGTTTTACAAGTATTTGGAAGGTTAGGGGACAGAACAGAGTAAAGATGGGCTTCCATTAATTCGATTTTGGATATTGGAGCAATTGAGTTAGTAGAGTTTTGCAAGAATCCTTGGCCATTTCTCACTCTGTCCCATTATGAGGAAGCACTTTTTTGAGTAATATATACAAGTTATTGTGAAAGAAATGACACATAAAAATAAAGATATATTATTGAGAAGCAAATTGCCTAAGTAATAGTATTGGGAAGTGGGGGCTTTAAGAAGGGATTAGATCATGGGGCACCATCCTCATGAACAGATTAATGCTTTTATGGAGAAAGTAAGTAGTTGTCATTGAAGTGGGCTCCAGATAAAAAGATAAATTCAGTCCTCACCTTTCTACTCTGCCTCCTTCACTCTTCTTCCATCTAACTAGAGGCTGGCACTGATCCTGCCTCCAGAACAGTGAACATGTATTGAGAAACATGGCATAAACCAAGAAAGTATAATGGAATTTTCTCTCTCTCTTTTTTTTTTCTTTGCAGTGCTGGGGATTGAACCCAGGGTCTCATGCTTGTGAGGCAAGTACTCTACCAACTGAGCTATATCCCCAGTCCATAATGGGATTTTATAGATGCTCTCTTAGTTCAGGCTGCTATGAAAAATACCATATTAGGTGGTTTATAAACAACAAAAATTTATTTCTCATTGTTCTACAGGCTGGAAGTCCAAGTTCATCGTACCAGCATGACTGGATTCTGGGTAGGGCCCTCCCAAGGTCACAGACTGCTGACTTTTTCCATCTTCAGCATAGAAGAAAGAGGGTGAGTTAGCTCTCTGGCTACATATTATCAGGACTCGGATCCCATTCATGAAGGCTCCACCCTCATGAGCTAAATGCCTCCCAAAGGCCCTACATTCTAACAGCATTGCACTAGGGTTAGGATTTTAACAATAGGAATTTGGAGGGGACACAGATACATTTATTTCAGTCATTAATAGATGCCAGTAGTAGATTATGTAGAAAGTAGTTTGGGAAAGCAAAAAAGGAAATGGCCAATTCCCCTTTAGTGGAAGTCATAAAATAATTCACTAAATAAAGTTGATTTTAAGGGATGGTTACAAGTTCTTGATGTTGAGATACTGGCAAAGAGCAAGAGAAGTTGAAATTTCAGATGAAAGGGGATCCTAAACAGGGAGCCTGAACAGGTGGTGGGATGGGCCTGGCCTGGCCAGCTGCTCATTCTCATGGAAGTTTCTGGTGCAGGAGTGCTTGCAAAGAGAGGAGGTTGAACATCAGCAAGAACCTGAAAAAGAGCTCTCTAGAAATCAACAAAAGTGTCAAAACTGACACAATCACCTGCATATAAGAGGAAAGTCACCCTGGTACAGTGGTGGCAGATGGTTGAAGTTAGGTACAACTAATGCTATATGTTTTCTAAGCATTTCCATAAAATTGCCTATGTATTATATATTGGTCTTTAATCCTGTGGATGTAATGAAACTTTGTCTTGTATTTCCTATCATTTCATATTTTTTAAGACATTAACATATCACAGGAAAGTCACTCCTCAAAATACCTTTTTTATTTGTATCTCTCCTGAGATTTCTAAGCTGTGTATTCCATTAAAAATTCTCTAATTAATTGATTATGATTTAATAAAAAATACTATAAAAGTAAATCAGATATGCCATGACAATAGCTAAAATTCACAAAGTATCACTGGAAAGCGAAGCTTCAATTCCTATATCTCCAAAGTCTTTGTCAGAAATCCTCACCCTGAATCATTTTTAGTGTATTGAGTTCCTCTGGTGGTCACTACCATAATTCCAAATAATACTGTTCTAGCTCTTTTTTGATTTTAAAGCTTGTTTAACCTTTAAAACCACTGAAACCATCCCTGTAATTGTGAGCCACATTTATTTTTGCTTTTTCTCAGTTATTCAATTCATGGTGCTAATAATGTATTTAAACCATTCTTAACTCATTAACAAAATTGTTATATAAATATAATTCTCCACAGAACAAAGCACATGCTGGACCTATGCAGAAGGTTACGATCCTATGTTTTTCTAACGTTTTTGCTTAAAATATAATGTTCCAAAGCATCAGATTCAAGTGGCATTATTCTATTTGTGACCACCAATAGCTTATTGTTCTGCCATGTGTTCATTCATTCCATATTTAGACCATGATTTTATTGAACAACTTCTTTCCCTAACATTTCTAATTTTCTTTTCTTTTTGACAGAATTCTTCACTATCTATTCACCATCTCGTGGAGATCTTTCAGCTCTTTATTCATATAACGTTTTCACTAGAAAACATTTTCTTCTTGGAAAAATTATTTTTGTAAAGACTTTGACTTCCTATTCAAATCTGGATCAATTACTTTTCTGTTTTGTTTTTACTAATATTCTGAGAATTGTTTTGTATCCAAGAGTTGTTCCATTTTTTTTTGTCTTGGTGTGCATATCTTTCTTTGTTTTATATATACATCATATATATATATGTAGATATAGATAGATACACACAAATATTTGCTTGTTTTGCGGGGGTTGTTTGTTTTTCAGAATGAGTCTGTTGAGAAAGTGAATAATTTATGCTGATATATGGCATATTATAGAATTTTATATGTAAATTGCTTTATCTTTCAACTTTGAAGGTGTTACTTCATTAACTACCAGCATGTACTGTTTTTAATATCATTTTATTGTAATGAAAATTTTTTAAGATATTCTTATGGTTGTTCCTTTGCTTCTGTTTCCTGGAAAATTTCAAGATTTGTTTTTTATCTTTGGTATTTTTAAATTTCAGTAGAATATATGTACATTTGTGTCTTTTGGCATTCATCTTTTTCAATAATTGATAGAGCATTATTTATTTTTTTATATTTATTTATTTTTTTATTATTGTATACAAATTGGATACATGTTGTTTCTCTAATTGTACATAGAGTCAAGGCATACCATTTGTGTAATCATACGTTTACATAGGGCAATGATGGTTGATTATTTTTTTTTCCTTCCCCCCCACCCCTCCCACCCCTTTTTCCCCTCTATACAGTCCTTTCCTTCATTCTTACCGCTCTCCTTATCCCTAACCCTAAACCTAACCCTAAACCTAATGCTAACACCTCCCACCCCCCATTATATGTCCTCATCCGCTTATCAGCGAGATCATTCGTCCTTTAGTTTTTTGAGATTGGCTTATCTCACTTAGCATGATATTCTCCAATTTCATCCATTTGCCTGTAAATGCTATAATTTTATCATTCTTCATTGTGGAGTAATATTCCATTGTATATATATGCCACAGTTTCTTTATCCATTCATCAACTGAAGGGCATCAAGGTTGGTTCCACAATCTGGCTATGGTGAATTGAGCAGCAATGAACATTGATGAGGCTGTATCTCTGTAGTATGCTGATTTTAAGTCCTTTGGGTATAGGCCAAGGAGTGGGATAGCTGGGTCAAATGGTGTTTCCATTCCAAGCTTTCTGAGGAATCTCCACACTGCTTTCCAGAGTGGCTGCACTAATTTGCAACCCCACCAGCAATGTATGAGTGTTCCTTTTTCACCACATCCTCGCCAACACCTATTGTTGCTTGTGTTCTTGATAATTGCCATTCTAATTGGGGTGAGATGAAATCTTAGGGTAGTTTTGATTTCCATTTCCCTTATTACTAGGGATGTTGAACATTTTTTCATATATCTGTCGATTGCTTGTACATCTTCTTCTGTGAAGTGTCTGTTCATTTCCTTAGCCCATTTGTTGATTGGATTATTTGTATTCTTGGTGTAGAGTTTTTTGAGTTCTTTATAGATTCTGGAGATTAGTGCTCTATCTGAAGTATGGTTGGCAAAGATATTCTCCCACTCTGTAGGCTCTCTCTTCACATTACTGATAGTTTCCTTTGCTGAGAGAAAGCTTTTTAGTTTGAATCTATCCCAGTTGTTGATTCTTGCTTTTATTTCTTGTGCTATGGGAGTCCTGTTAAGGAAGTCTGTTCCTAAGCCAACAAGTTGAAGATTTGGAACTACTTTTTTTTCTATAAGATGCAGGGTCTCTGGTTTGATTCCGAGGCCCTTGATCCATTTTGAGTTGAGTTTTGTGTAGGGTGAGAGATAGGGGTTTAATTTCATTCCATTGCATATGTTTTTCCAGTTTTCCCAGCACCATTTATTGAAGAGGCTATCTTTTCTCCATTGCATATTTTTGGAACCTTTGTCTAGTATGAGAAAATTGTATTTATTTGGGTTTGTGTCCATGTCCTCTATTCTGTACCATTGATCTACCTGTCTATTTTGGTACCAATACCATGCCGTTTTTGTTACTATTGCTTTGTAGTAGAGTTGAAGATCTGGTATTGCAATACCCCCTGCTTCGCTCTTGCTACTGAGGATTGCTTTAGCTATTCTAGGTTTTTTATTCTTCCAGATGAATTTCATAATTGCTTGCTCTATTTCTGCAAGGTACATCATTGGGATTTTAATTGGAATTGCATTGAATCTGTATAGCACTTTAGGTAGTATAGCCATTTTGACAATATTAATTCTGCCTATCCAGGAACATGGGAGATCTTTCCATCTTCTAAGGTTTTCTTTAATTTCTTTCTTTAGTGTTCTGTAGTTCTCATTGTAGAGGTCTTTCACCTCTTTTGTGAGATTGATTCCTAAGTATTTTATTTTTTTCAATGCTATTGTGAATGGGGTAGTTTTCCTAATTTCTCTTTCTGAAGATTCATCACTTATGTATAAAAATGCATTGGATTTATGAGCATTGATCTTGTAACCTGCTATTTTACTGAATTCACTTATGAGTTCTAAAAGTTTTCTGGTGGAATTTCCAGGTTCCTCTAAATATATAATCATGTCATCAGCGAACAGGGATAGTTTGAGTTCTTCTTTTCCTATTCGTATCCCTTTAATTTCTTTGGTTTGTCAATTGCTCTGGCTAGAGTCTCAAGGACGATGTTGAATAGAAGCGGTGAAAGAGGGCATCCCTGCCTTGTTCCAGTTTTTAGGGGGAACGCTTTCAGTTTTTCACCATTTAGAATGATATTAGCCATGGGCTTAGCGTAGATGGCCTTTATAATGTTAAGAAATGTTCCCACTACCCCAATTTTTTCTAGTGTTTTGAGCATGAAGGGATGCTGTATTTTATCAAATGCTTTTTCTGCATCTATTGAAATAATCATGTGATTCTTAACTTTAAGTCTGTTGATATGGTGAATGACATTTATTGATTTCCGAATGTTGAACCAACCTTGCATCCCTGGGATAAAATCCACTTGATCGTGGTGCACTATCTTTTAAATATATATTTGTATGCGATTTGCTAAAATTTTGTTGAGAATTTTTGCGTCGATGTTCATTAAGGATATTGGTCTGAAATTTTCTTTCCTCGATGTGTCTCTGTCTGGTTTAGGTATCAGGGTGATATTGGCTTCATAGAACGAGTTTGGGAGGGTTCCCTCCTCTTCTATTTCATGGAATACTTTGAGGAGTATTGGAATGAGCTCTTCTTTAAAGGTTTTGTAGAACTCAGCTGAGAACCCATCTGGTCCTGGACTTTTCTTTGTTGGTAGGCTTTTGATGACCTCTTCTATTTCATTGCTTGAAATTGGTTTATTTAAGTTGTGTATGTCCTCCTCGTTCAGTTTAGGTAATTCACATGTCTCTAGAAATTTGTAGATGTCTTCGAGGTTTTCTGTTTTGTTGGAGTATAGATTTTTGAAATAGCTTCTAATTATGTTTTGTATTTCACTCGTGTCTGTTGTGATGTTTCCTTGTTCATTCCGAATTTTAGTAATTTGAGTTTTCTCCCTCTTTCTCTTTGTTAGTGTGGCTAACGGTTTATCAATTTTATTTATTTTTTCAAAGAACCAACTATTTATTTTGTTAATTTTTCCAATTGTTTCTTTTGTTTCGATTTCATTGATTTCGGCTCTGATTTTAACTATTTCCTCTCTTCTACTACTTTTGGTATTGGTCTGCTCTTCTTTTTCTAGCACTTTGAGCTGTAGCGTTAAGTCGTTTATTTGTTGATTTCTACTTCTTTTGTTGAATGCGCCCCATGAAATAAATCTTCCTCTAAGTACTGCTTTCATAGTGTCCCAGAGATTTTGATATGATGTGTCTTTGTTCTCGTTTACTTCTAAGAATTTTTTTATTTCCCTCCTGATGTCTTCTGTTATCCATTCATCATATAATAGTGTATTATTTAATCTCCAGGTATTGGAGAAGTTTCTGTTTTTTATTCTGTCATTTATTTCTAATTTCAATCCATTATGATCTGAGAGAGTACAAGGTAGTATCTCTATCTTCTTGTATTTGCTAACAGTAACTTAGTGGCATAAAATATGGTCTATTTTAGAGAAGGATCCATGTGCTGCTGAGAAGAGAGTGTATTCGTTCTTTGTTGGATGGTATATTCTATATATGTCCGTTAAGTCTAAGTTGTTGATTGTGTTGTTGAGATCTATAGTTTCTTTATTCAATTTTTGTTTGGACGATCTATCCAGTGGTGAGAGAGGTATGTTAAAATCGCCTAGTATTATTGTGTTGTGGTCTATTTGATTTCTGGAATTGAGAAGGACTTGTTTGACGTACGTGGATGAGCCAATGTTCGGGGCATAGATATTTATGATTGTTATGTCTTGCTGATTTATGCTTCCCTTAAGCAGCATGTAATGTCCTTCTTTATCCCTTCTGACTAGTTTTGGTTTGAAGTCCACATTATCTGAAATGAGGATGTATACTCCAGCTTTTTTGCTGTGTCCGTGTGCATGGTATTTTTTTCCCATCCTTTCACCTTTAGTCTGTGGGTGTCTCTTTCTATGAGATGAGTCTCTTGCAGGCAGCATATTGTTGGATTTTTCTTTTTAATCCAATCTGCCAGTCTATGTCTTTTGACTGATGAGTTCAGGCCATTAACATTCAGGGTTATTATTGTGATATGATTTGTATTCCCAGTCAATTGACTCATATTTGTTTTTCACATGATTTGTTTTCTCCTTTATTTGTCTATTGCTTTAGGCTAGTGCCTCCTGTTGCTGATTTGCATCGTTATTTTTCATCTCTTCCTCATGGGATATTTTGCTGAGAATGTTCTGTAATGCTGACTTTCTTTTTGTAAATTCCTTTAGCTTTTGTTTATCATGGAAGGATCTTATTTCATCGTCAAATTTGAAGGTAAGTTTTGCTGGGTATAAGATTCTTGGTTGGCATCCGTTTTCTTTCAGGGCTTGGTATATGTTGTTCCAGGCCCTTCTAGCTTTTAGGGTCTGGATTGAAAAATCTGCTGATATTCTTATTGGTTTCCCTCTGAATGTAATTTGATTCTTTTCTCTCGCGGCCTTTAAAATTCTGTCTTTATGTTGTATGTTAGGTATTTTCATAATAATGTGCCTTGGTGTGGGTCTGTTGTAATTTTGTATGTTTGGAGTTCTATAAGCCTCTTGTACTTGGTTTTCCATTTCATTCTTCAGATTTGGGAAATTTTCTGATATTATTTCATTGAATAGATTGTTCATTCCTTTGGTTTGTTTCTCTAAGCCTTCCTCAATCCCAATAATTCTTAAATTTGGCCTTTTCATGATATCCCATAGTTCTTGGAGATTCTGTTCATGGTTTCTTATCATCTTCTCTGTTTGGCCAACTTTGTTTTCAAGATTAAATAATTTTTCTTCAATGTCTGAGGTTCTGTCTTCCAGGTGTTCTATCCTATTGGTTATACTTTCTATGGAGTTTTTAACTTGGTTTATTGTTTCCTTCATTTCAAGTATTTCAGTTTGCTTTTTTTTCAGTATCTCTAACTCTTTATTGAAATGATCTCTTGCTTCCCGTATTTGGTCTTTTAACTGTTGATTGGTGCGATCATTTAATGCCTGCATTTGCTCTTTCATCTCCTCCTTCAATGCCTGCATTTGCTCTTTCATCTCCTCATTTGCTTCCCTGATTGTTTTAATTACGTACATTCTGAACTCCCTTTCTGACATTTCTTCTGCTGTGCTGTCATTGGGTTTTATTGATGTAGTATCTAGGTTTGTTTGGGACATTTTCTTCCCTTGTTTTCTCATATTGGTCAGATGTCAGTGGGACCCTGAGATATTGCAGATTTCCGCTATTGGCTTATAGTGTCCCGGTAGATTTCCAGTGTATCACCTCCCAGCCTTCAGTAGCCTGATGTCTTGGAGGAATTTGATAATGCATTGCTTCCAAAGAAAGCTGCCCCTAGCCCCCTACTGGTTCCAGGGTTTGGAGCTGGCTCTGTGTGGAAAGGTTCTCACTGGGGGCCTGCATCGTGCAGCTGACCGTGTGGAAGGAGCCCACTGCCGGAGTGTGGAAGGCTACCTGGGGAAGATTCTGGCTGCCCTGCCCTGCTCTGATAAGCCACCTCTATCTGTGCCTGCCACCCAGGCCGAGCTTTACCCAGTGGGCAGACTCACCTGTGGCTCTATTTCAGTCTGAGTCTCTCAATGCCTTCCCTTCTTAACTCCTGGGTTCTGGAGTGACTGGGGGTGCAGTCACCCTCTAGGCTGCCATCTTGGATCACCCTGTGAAAAAAAGCCTGCGGCCGGAGTGGGCAGAGCCGCCTGAAGAGGTCTCTGGCTGCCCTGCCCTGATCCCAGAGGCTGCTTGCAGATCGAAGCTCTCCATTGGTTCGGGTACTTGTGGGCTGGTTTTATGTAGAAAGCCTCTCACTGGGCGGTCTGGTCCGAGAAGCTAGCCTTGAAAGGCACCTCCCACCGCAGGGGTCCAGGCTACTTGGGGAAGTCTCTGGCTGCCCTATCCTGGTCCCTGAAGCTGCTTGCGTGCCGGAGTACGCTGCACTGCTCTGGCTCCGGGACTTGGAGCTTGTTCTGGTCAGAAAGGCTCTCACTAGGGGGCCTGCTCCGAGAACCTGGAGAAGCTGGCTGTGTGGGAGGGGCCCACCGCCGGAGTGCGCAGGGCTGCCTGTGGATGACTCTAGCTGCCCTGCCCGGCTCCGATAAGCCACCTCTATCTGGGCCTGCCACCCGGGCCGTGCTTTACCCAGTGGGCAGACTCACCTGTGGCTCTATTTCAGTCCGAGTCTCTCAATGCCTCCCCTTCTTAACTCCTGGGTTCTGGAGCGACTGGGGGTGCAGTCACCCTCTAGGCCGCCATCTTGGATCGCCGATAGAGCATTATGATACCAAATTCAAGTCTTTGACTTTGTGAAATGTTGTCTACAAATTGTTTTCTTTTGAGTACTGGCAACTGAACTCAGGGCACTCACGTACTGAGCCACATCCCTAGCCCTATTTTGTATTTTATTTAGAGACAGGGTCTCATTGAGTTATTTAGTGCCTTGCTGTTTCTGAGTCTGGCTTTGAACTTGAGAGTCTCCTCTCTCGGCCTCCCAGGCTGCTGGGATTACAGGTGAAACTCACTTTTTATCCCTTATTTTTCCCTGTTATATCTTTTCTCTCCCTGCTCTTTCTTGAGGCTTTAGAAGCACACATAATGGTTATAGTAAATTCAAATCCTGTAGTCATCATCACCTCTAATATACTAGAATTTAGGAAAATTATTTATATTTTTTAGATTAGTCTTCTCATTTGTAAAATGAGCATATCATAGAAATTGAATTATAAGGTTTTCATGATGATAAAATAAGACAACACACAACAAACACACTCAGATAACACTTAGAACATTTAAGCCCAAAATAGCATAAGTGGTATACTGTAAACACATAGCATTTAATATTGTTGTAAGCTATACAAGTTCTTTCTGAAATTCCTCTTATTAGTTACATATTACCACTCTGAACTGATAGTTTATTTTACATTTCAACCTTATTTTTCATCGTTTTTTCTTTTTGCTACATAGTTCAGAAATCACATAATTAAATAGGAATCTTCAATGTACTCAATAGGTATTTGGGGACTCTACTAATTTAAATATTTTTAATGAAAAATATTTAAAACTTAGATTATACATAAAAATATGTATTTTTAGGCCCCTTTAAACTTAAACTGCTTGAAAATCCTCACAGATTTGGAAATGAATGGTGAAGTTGGGTAATAATAGGTATAGTCATCATGAATCTCTTCTGTGCAAGTGGGTAAACAGAGCTTTTCTCAGAAAGACAGAGCTGGGTTTGAGGTCTGTTCATTTGTCTGAGGCATGTCCACCTGCAAGTTTCATGGTTTGGTGTGCTGGTAAGAGTTGACTGCCCTTCCACCAAGTCAAAGACAGGGTTTCATTTTAGAATACCAAAACCCCATCCAATTTAGCTCTTCTTAGCAGATTTTTTTTTCCCCTTTCTTTTAAGATGTAGAGCTCAAGTACAAACTCTGCCAGAGATAGTCTGAACTTCAAAACCTGAGAAAAGAGAAATGACTTGGTTTTTGGCATTTGTTCCTATAACCTAGATTACTTCCCCCCATCTGAATCTTGTTAATTTAGTGGTTTACGAGATAATGAAAGTGCCCTTACCCTTGTTCTTTATTTTATTTTATTATTCTGGTATTGAAAAACTGAGCCCAGGGACAATTTACCTTTAAGCTACATCCCCAGTTGTTTTCTTTTCTTTTTTCTTTCTTTCCTTCCTCCCTCCCTCACTCCCTCCTTTTTTTTTCTTTCTCTATCTCTTCCTTCCTTCCTTCCTTCCTTCCTTTCATTTCAAGGCAGGTTCTTATAAAGTTACTTAGAGCCTCATTAAGTTGCTGAGACTGGCCTCGAACTTCCAATCCTCCTGCCTCAGCCTCCTGAGTCAACTAGGATTGTAGGCATGTGCCACCATGCCCAGAGCCTTCCTTTTGTTCTGAAGATTTTTTTAAGAGTTGCTATTGTTTTTGCTTCTTGTTAGATGTATTTTTCTTTCTCAAGTGGGAAGAGTTCCATTGCAATGTACTCCTTATCCTAAATCCATTTTCTGTCCATTTGAGTGTTCATTACATCTCTTTGTCATGATGCTTGCGAGAGGGCAGGCTGATATATTCTACTCCTAGACCAATTTCCAGCATTAGCAAGCATTTATTATTTATTTATTTATTTATTCTATAGACGAAGATATAATTTTAACCTATTCCTGTTTACATGATCTCTTTTTCTGATGCAGTGGAGTTTGGGAAAAAACTATAATTCCAAAAATGTTCTAGCACCTGGGCACCTTCTGTTGCCATACTCCATGCAGTGCCTAAATGATTTGGGATGAGGCCTTTGCACTGGTGACCTTGCTATGCCCACTGCTCTCTTCCCTATTATTTTGTAGAAATTACACTTTCCAGATTGATACAGCAAGAAAATTGTGAAAAGGAAAGGGGAACAAATAATTTACGGATCTCAAAAGACAGTAAAGGAATGATTGTCCAGTGTTATTACTGCAAAAACAGTAATATTGTATTGGAGGGTAGCAGTAACAGTGTATTGGAGGGTGGCTGAGGGCATGTCAGAAAAGGAAAAAGAGTGGCTTTCCTCATCTTCCTTTAAGCTGATGGGTCTGTTTCTTGTGGAGTGGAATATTTTAAATGAGTCATCAAATTTATATTGTAAAATTCTATAGATGTGTAATTCATGGTTGATAAACATATTCTCTGATTATGTTCAGCGGTTGACCATCAGTAGGTTTTGATCTCTTTTTCCTATTTGTGGGGGGGGTGGTTAGAGGGGTTGGTCTCCCATATATACTTTTATTTAGAAGATAGAAATCCTGAGCTAAGTGCATTTTATTTAACACATATCTGTTGAAGTCTGTTGTGAACACTGCTATGAATTTTGTGTATAAACAAGTAGCTTTCCTAAGCTAATGGGTAAAATATCAGTTTTAAAATGCCCAAAAGAAAAACATGAATATACTTAATTATATTAGTTGAGTCAAATAATTTACTTTTTCCAATACTTCTCTATAGTTCTGACTGGTTTTCTTTTTGTGTATTATTGACTGGTCATATTTTTGGTCTTAAATTTTTTGCATATTTTATATCAACATAAATAAAGTTTTTCAACTCTAACCACTAAACCTTCCCCATCCTTTCTGCTGTGCATATCTTTCCTGTAGTCTATGTCTTTACCTTTGTAATATCAGAAGATGATAATGCTTAAGGTGTCAAATATTTCTGTATGATGTAGTGCTTATAGAGCTCAGGGTTAAGGAATAGCAGGAATGGATATAGGTTCTGAGAGTCACCAGGCAACCTTAGATCAATTACTTATTGTTATTTTAATTATTATTATTATTTGGTACCAGAGATTGAACTCAGGTACACTTCATCACTGAGCCACATCTCTAGCCCTTTTTTGGATCCTATCCAAAGACAGGGTCTCCTTCAGTTGCTTAGGGCCTGCTTAGGCAGTTGCTAAGTTGCTGAGGCTGGCTTTGAACTCAGGATCCCCCTTCCTTAGCCTCCTGAGTTGCTGGGATTACAGGTGTGTGCCACCACACCCGGCACTTAATCTTTCTTAGCATTTTTAATCTCATTTGTAAAATAGGAATAATAATGTATATTGCTTTCAACACAAGCATGTGGATGCTAAATGAAATAACAGTGGGTCTTACAGGCCTAAAACTGACATGCATTAAACACAGACGTGTGTCCGTCTTTGGCATTGTTCTTTTTTATTCCTAATATTTTTTAGTTTGTTTTTAGTTCAAAATAAACTTTTCCACAGTTACAACTATCCTATTGCTTTCTTCATTCTTTTCTGGAATATGCATTTTTTTGCTCTTTATTTAATATATGTGGGTTTTATTTTATTCTTTATACAGGATGAGGTTAGAATCTTAAATATCCCCACCATTCTAAGTACTTTTAAAGCACATCACTGAATATTATTTTTTCCATCTTAATGTCTTGATTTCACTAGGTACCTAATTCTGAAAAATAATAGTAATTTCAGTTAAACATTAGAATTCTGGATTTTCCAACCTGTTTGGCAAACAGATTTCTCAATCACATAACCTCTCTAATTCTCTGTGTTCTCATCTATAAGATAGGAATAGTCACGTTCCCCTTAGGGATCCTTGGCTATAAAACCACAAATCCCAGGTAGTGGTCATTAAAACCCAAAGTACTCCAACATGGTAGTACATCTTTCCACTTTCACTGTTTTTTTTTTTTTTTTAACTACACAAATGACCCTGAATCTTAATCAAAATGATATGAGTAACTGGATTAGTTAAAACAGGTGAAAAATGAATTTTCCCCCTGAATTCTTTATCTTTAAGATTATAATTGCCTGTTCTCTCTGATGCCCACTTCCACTGCCAGTCCATATTGCAGGGATTAGTGGCTAAATCCAGACCTATGGTGCTACCCAATGTGGACAGCCCTCAGAGGAGCAATTTTTTCATGTGCTTGGACTTGCTGATGACAAGGAGCCATTTTGAATAAAAATTTTCTGAGAATGTCAAAACTTTAAAACTGAGCCTAAGACATTGTTGGTGTTGCCTGAGTCAGGAATCCCAGGTCCTCACCATCATCAGGGCTTCAGCCCCTGGGTTTCCTATCTTGACCTCTGTCCATGGCTCTCAAGCCAGGCTACTCATTTCCCACCAGCCTGGTAAGAAGAGGCATGGACTGAGAACCTAGCTAGTCTAATGATTGTGGTATTCTTCTTATAACTGGATTATTTTCATTAAAAATACAGAGAGTACTTTTAGGTTTGCTTACATCAAAGCTACAAGAAGAAAAACCTGCCTGTATTATTTATAGGGGAAGGAAGAGATCAGTGGTGCTGTGGACAGCTGAGGAGCCCACGGTGCTGGTGTCATGAGACAACATACAGACAGTGCTAGGTGGTCCTCTTGTGAATGAGGGTAGCCTTGTAGTTACTGAATGTAACTTGGAAGGCAAGTTGTCAATTAAATCTACTGTATTCATCACAATGAATAAACCCTAAACCTTTGAGTGAGTCCTGGCCACTGTGGAAATGGAACTGAAACTCTGGGGTTTGGCCACAGTGTTCATTATTATAACTTTTGGGCTTACTTCAGACCAAGTTCTTCTCAGTAAACACAAGTGCCCTGATGGAGGATTCATGCCAAAGCTCCACTTATCTGTTTAGACAACAAAGCAGCAGAGCATATTTTAGAAATAATTTGGAATGGTTACCAATATGCAACAAATGTTGTTCTTCTTGTACTAGCGAATGTTCTAATACAGGTTAAGAAATGTGCCAGATCAACACACCAAATGCTTTCAGCCTGCTGACAGGGAGTGATGTTGTTTCGTTCTGGATCATAGTTTGAAGTTCTAGGCCTAATTTTACCTTTTAAAGTAACACAGTCATGGATCTGGAACTATTTATTTCTTTTTCTGATATAATAGTCACTTGAACATGCAAAACTTAAAGGACAAAATAACAAATACATTTTTATTAATGTGAATTGATCCTGTGAAGGAAAAAGTCATTTTCACTCTGTGTCTAAGATTTTCTACACGTAATGAAAAGAATATAATGTCATTATTATAAACATAGTGGTTTACCAAGTTAACACATTATTACTCTTGAATAAGAAACAATTTTATGAGAAAATATTAAAATGACTAATAGTAAAAAAAATGAGAAATATATAATCAAAATGATCTAAATAACTTAAGAATGCAAAGTGTATCAAAGTGATCAATGATAAAACTGATGATGTTGTGAAGTATACCAGTATGTTTACACACACTGAGGACAGAATCCTCGGGTCATGTGTTTAAATGTATGCATTGGCAGTAAGTTATGTTACTGGGGTTCTGTTGGAAGCCTACCTTCTTTTTATGAAAAGTATATTCTAAACTGATATCTTTCTACGGCAGAGGTAGTTTTGTAATCTATTGATCTATTTGGGTAAAATGCTGCTATGCATGAAAAAATTTATGAGATTATTCATTTAATAAATGTCCATCCTATTTCCTGACTGCTGAATATTGCCTTGTAAACCTTTTTTGGAAAAGAAAAGATTGCCATTCAAACATGGTAGTATTTATTGAGTATCTACTATGTGGCACTCAATGTACTAAATGCTATTACCCCACTTGATCTGAACAAACAATAGGACATGTTTACAAGTGAAAAGACATGGACAAATGTGTCTAATTGTGCCTTTTCAAAGATGAAATGGGGCAGTAATATATTTGAGTTCTGAACTAATCAATCACCTAGAACATAAGGTGAATTTTGATGAGTCTCATGCTCAGAAACCTTTTTCAGATTTTGCAAGCTTTACTATATATTGGAATTCCGAATATCATGCTGCTTTTCTTACCTTTGTTCTTCTGCACTGATAGTTTTTAAAATGAAAGCCCTAATCTGTATTATATAGGATCATTAATTTCTGCATTTTACACTTGAGCAACAGCACTCTGATTATCTGCTGCAATGAAAAGTAAGCAGCACTGCTTTTGCAGACTTAATTACCTACTGCAGGGCCTTTCTTCTCACGTTACCACAAACAGTCTGGAAATGGGGTCAAAAGCATGATTAGAAACCAAATTAGCCACTGAATCCAGAAAACAAACATGGAAACAGATCCAATAAGCCACTCTGATACGAAAATCAGTTTCCTCTCACACTTGAGTTTATCCAGAGGGTCAATCTCATGTTTCTTTCAAGAACAAGGCTATGTAGCAAAGAGATCTTCAATGACTTTTATATCAGACAAAACAAAATGAACTTAACAATAAGTGGAATATCAGTGTTATGGGTAGGGGTGTGGTCAGTCAGTCTAGATAACAGAATCTTTTAAAATATTTGATTTATGGGGTTATATAAATGCCAGTAACATTCTCACACAGTTTTAAAAGGAAAATCAATCTTCAGAATTTAGCTTAAAAAAATGGAAAAAAAATTTATGCCATTTGTTGGTTTGTAAATTATTTTTATAATGCTTAAAAATTATCATTGGTCCATATTCTTTATATATCTGCCCTTTGAGTATTTCATTATTTACCAATTTATGGGTACTTTCTAAATTTCTGTTAATCGAGATGACAAATCTTATCTACTTTGATTTTTCTATTATTTACACCCAGACTCTGATCACAACCCTAATGTGGCAAGAGGATTTGGAGGCATTTTCTAGCCACACAGAAAAGAAAGATGTCTCTCAGATGCAGATCTTTCTTCTCAGAGAATTTAATGGACAGTAATAGAATTTTATACCAACAATGAAATGCTGATCAACTTACATTAATGGGGATAATAGTGTTTACTTACAATATTGATAGGAATAATAAGAAGATGATCTAACTTTCAAAGATCATGGAACAAGACAGCTATTGTTTGAAAATATGCATAAAAGACAAAAGGGAAGTAAAATGATATAATATTTAAGGTACATGCAGGAAAATTTCAGTAAAATTCAGAGTTAATGTTAAGAGATCATTCGGTACTGTTTGTAGTTTGCTAATGTGAATATATTGCACACAATTAAATGCAACTAATCATGGCAGCTAAAGCTTAAAATATCAAATTGAATTTTTTTTTGTAGGATGAATGTTTAAAAAAGTGATTGTTTAATATGATTTACTCATCAGTAAAGTCTTGACTAATTAATATGGCTATATTTAAAAATCATTGTTTATGTATTTCAGTTTGCTATATTCCAGTAACATATAAACACAGTCTCCACCGTCACAGACCGTATGAGTTATCTAAAACTCACCTTTAAAAATTATGGGAAAGCATAGATTTGCTTAGGATAGCTATTCCTTCTCTGTGCATTTTATTTTATTTAGCTAATCTCTTTAATCTAGTCATAACCAGAGATGGAAAAGTTTACACTTCATAATGAAAATGCTAGATCTTCTTAACTAAAGTAGAGAAAGGGTCGAACAATTATATAGTGACTGACTATATGTGAAGCATACAGAATAGATAGGACAAGCCAGATCACAAATCTTTTCTTTTAATCAAAGTTCTTTCATTCTTTTCTTTTGTGGAATGTATGTAGGGTTAGGGGGAAGTTATTTTTTTCAACATGAATTGCCCGATAATTTGGCGGATGCTTCCATTTTATGGCTATAGCCCTGAATAAAGTGAAGACTGCAAGCTCACTGAATTAGTTTTGAAACAACCTCAGAGATGACCTATGATTTTCTGACTTTTCAGAGGATACCAGTAAGACATAATGTCTAGGTATTATTGATCTGAGGATATTTTCAAGAAGAAAATGATCTCATTGTTACTTGCTCATTTTTCTAGAGCTATTTTCTCTCATCAACAGACCATTGTCCAGTGAGTATAATTTTGGAGCAAAGGAGCTTTACTGCCTTTCCATGTTGAATAAACCTCTGCTACCTGCCTATTCTTATTTTGAGGAATGGTGACACAAAAATTCAACCAGTTGATCAATATTTATTGTCTGTGGAGGTGATTTGTGTTTAGAGGATGTAAAAGATCTAAAAGACCCCAAAAAGCTCTGATTCCATTGAAAAGACTTTTAAAAAGTAACATTTGTTACATTAAATGCATTCAATAAGAGTGAGCATTGGTGCCTTAGAAGGAGTATAAGCTTTAGAATTAAGCAAATGAAATCAAATTTTACCTTTTCCTCATTTGAGGCATGCTACCTTAAGCAAAAGAGAGGTTTTGGAGACTTAGTATTCTCACCTATATAATGAGGATAGAATTATCCAATTCAAAGTGATTTTGAGAAGATTGGAAATTCTGCATTTTTACCACCTGGCATATGATATGTGCCAAGCACATGGTTGCTAATTATGATTATGATTGATTGCTCCCAGCAATCCTGGGTATAAGCACATTGTATATAATGCACATGCATGTGTTCTAGAAGCTATATATAAGGTGGTTTGGAAGGCAGAGAGAATGAGGCAGAAAACACACAGAAATTGCAGAAACCTCAACAAGTGGTACTGAGGAAGCCAGGCAGTTATTTTGGAAATAGAATTAAAAAGCAGGATTTTGCAGACAATATAAAGAAAGATGCTTACTGGTGATTTGGACATAGGTATAAAGAGACTAGATATTCAAAATAAGCAGTATTCCATAATGTAAAATTCATAAATTTTGGCATTCAATCATAGAATATCATGCAAAGAGGTGAGAAAAGAGTTCATGAAAAAGGAAAATAACCAATCAATGAAATCTCCCCAGAACTGATACATTTATTGGAATTATCAAGATTCTGAATATTATTCAGATTAAATGATAAATTGCACTTCTAAATATGCCAAGAGATACTTAGGAAATGAAATTCAGGGAAAATGTCACTTAAATATTATCACTGTTTTGAAAGTATAGGAATAGATCTAACAAAAGATTATTACATCGGAAACTAAAAATATTAAAGAATATATAAATGAATAGGGGACAGTATAGTATGTATCATGCATATGAATTATGATATCCTGTAGTAATTTCTTCCTGAATTGATCTATAGATTTAATGCATTTTTCAATTAAAACATTTTTGACAGACTAATTCTAAAATTAATAGAGAAACACAAAGGCCAAACTATTTAACTTAGCTCTGATGAATATGAACAAGACGTGATAACTTGCTTTGCCATATGTCAAGAGTAGAGTTATTAAATGATAAAATTAATACAGAGAGAGCATACATAGCCCTGGAGGAAAACAGAAAGCTGAAAATCACAGTCAAAGATATATGAAAACTTAATTTATATCAAAGGTGGCACTGTAGTGTAGTGGAAATAGGAAAACACTTCAATGATGTGCCAATTAGCTGTCCATATGAATAAATTATTAATTCTGAACCCCATCTTACAATATATACAAAAATTAATTTCAGTTAAATCTATACATGAAAGTCAAAGCAATAAAGCTTCTTGAATATATAAATCATCATTAACTGTAGGTAGGAAAGCATTTCTCAAATAAGATTATTCACAAAAGAAACATGATGAATAAGAGTATGTTAAAATTAAAAATTTCTGTCTCCACAAGAAAATGAAAAAGCAAATAACACAGAAATTTTGACACTTATAATTCAGAGATTCATATCTAAGATGCATAATCTTTTTCAAGTTGTTAGCAAAAAGGTCACACAATGGAATTATATACAAAAGACATAAACTGGCACTTCACAAAAGAAGATATCCAAATGGAAAATTAATAGATGAAATGTTTTCAGCTACATTTGTTATTAGGGAAATGCAATTTAGAAGCATAAGGAGATATCACTGCATACCTTCTAAAATACTTAAGTTTAGAAATATGTGGAGCAACGGATACTCTCACACACTAGTAGTGGTGGCATGAACTGACACAATCACTTAGAAGACCTTTGGAAAGAATCTTAAAATTTAGCTTATGTATAGCTTAGAACTCAGCAATTCTGACCTGTGTTCTACGTGCAACAGAAATGTGTAGAAATGTTTACCAAGAAATATGTACAAAAATATTCATAGAAATATAGTTGGTAATATAAATAGACTCGACAGTAGCATAAATGAATGTATTACATTATGGAACAGAACAAAGTAATGAAATGAATGAACTGTTGTCATCTACAATAATATGGCTGAATTTTACATTGTAATGAGTGAAAGAAACAATGCAGAAAAAATTATGCTGTCTATATTTTAAGTGTATATGTCACTACAATATTCATATGTTTGCATTTAAGACCTAAGGTGATGAAACTAAGACAAGTAGCTTTGGGAAGAGAATAGGTATTGTGGGCTCCACCAGCATCATGGGTTCTACAGAAACAGGCACCTTCTTGTTTCTGTGGAGCAGAGAGCAGCTCTCTACAGACACCATATCTGTTGGTGCCTTGATCTTGAACTTTCTAGTCTTCAGAACAGTAAGAAATAAATTTCTGTTCTTTAAAAATTACCTGGTGTCAGTTACTTTGTCATAGAAGAATGAATGGACTAAAATAATGCTACATACTTTTAATTATATAAGGTCTAAAGCAAGTAAAAGCATACTGTAGTGTTATAAGTATGAGAAAAAAAGCTATGCCTATGGCCAAGGGAAGTCCCATCTGAAAGGATTAGAGGAAACACTACTCAGAGATGACATAGGGCAAGGAATAGTGACCATTCATACCAATCAGATGAGATAAACTTATAACTCACAGGGAGCTGGGTGCAGTACTCAGAATTTTGCCTCTGTACAAAACCAGGAATAATTAACCACAAACTGAACACTACTCTGAACATCCTACAATATCATGAAAGCATGAACCTAAAGGCTAAAACTTTCCAAATAACATAACTGCATCTCAGAACAAAACTCAAGAAAATAAAAATATGCAAAACTTCCTACACACAATACTCTAAGATTCATAATGTCTGGCATCCAATTAAAGATTACAGGCATGCAGAAGAATAGGAAAACACAATCAATAACGAGAATGATCAATGAATCAAAGCTGCCCCAGAACTGACACAGATGTTCAAATTAGTGGGCAATTATATCAAAAGAGATATTATAACTGTATTCCTTATGTTCAAAACGATATGTAAAAACATAGAATATGTAAAAAAGAGGGGGAAAAACTTGTCAAACCTGAAACTACAATTATGAGTTGAAAATGACCACAAGAGGATTTAACTGCAAATTAGACCTTACAGAAGAAATTGGTGAACTTTAATATTTAGCAATAAAAATATACCCAAACGAAACAGAGAGTTAAAAAGAACATTTTTTTTTAAAAGGGGAGCAAAAAGACCCCAGTGATCTGTGGGACAACATCAAGGAAACTAACACACATACAGTTCCAGTTTCTGAAGAAGAGAGAACAGAGAAAATTTGAAGGAATATTTGAAGGAAAAAAAATTTTGAAAACTCTCCAAACTTGATGAAAACTATAAACCCACATATCTAAAAAGCTCAATGAATCCAAAACACAAGACACACAAAGGAAACTACACTGAGGAACATCATAATCAAATTGCTCAAAGCCAATAACAAACAGAAAATCTGGAAGCAGCCAGAGGCAAAATAAAGACTATACACAGAAAAACAAAGAAATGGATAATGACACATTTCCTGTGGATCCAGCAATCTTTGCACAGGAACAAAAATTTTAATGTACTAATAAATTAAAACTTTCATCCTAGATATTGTACATATATATTATACAGAGAGATTACCTTTTTTCCCAAAGAAACAATGTACTTCCCAACCTCACCATTTCCACCCAAACCACTAATCTTGATTCAGTCCCTCAAAATTTACCTATCCTGAACATTATATTTAAGTGGAATTATGCACTATTTGTCCTTTGTCAAATTTTATTCACTAGCATATTTTCAAGGTTCATCCATGTTGCAGTGTGCATCAGTGCTCCATTCATTATTTTTCCTAGTGACTAATGATGTATATATCATCTTATCCTGTGCTTATTGGCTATTTGTACATGTTCCCTGTAGAAATGTCTATTCATGTCCTGTACCCATTTTTAATTTGAGTGTCTTGGTTTTCACTGTGACATTGTGTAAGAGTTCTTTAAATATTCTGATACTAAGCCTTTATCACATACATGATTTACAAATACATAATTCTATTCTGTGGTTTATTGTCTGCTAATGTACTTAGAAGGGCAAAAGTTTTAATTTTTTATAGTCATGTGTGTCTGGTTTTTTGGTTGCTTATGTTTCAATGCAAAATTACCTTTAGGAATGAAGTTTAAAATGAATATATTTTCAGACACATTGAAGTCAAAAGAACCGATCAACAGTAGATTTGACCTTCAAAAATCTTAAAAGTTCTTCGGGGAGAAAGAAAATGACATCTGATGGAAATGTGGATCTACACAAAGGAACAAACCAGAAATGGTCCCTGTATGTATGAACATGCAAGGTTTTTTCCCTAATAATTCAAATTCTACAAAACTGCATAAAATAATGACAATAACATATTGTGAGGCTGATAATACACATATAAACAAAATTCATAATAACAACCAGAAATAAAACATAAGAAAAGGAAAAATACAATGTTTGTATATGAAGTGGTATAATAATACTTAAAGACAGACTCTGCTAAGCTAAAGCAAACACTAATCTCAAAGCAAACACTAGTAACAAAGTAGGGCTATCACCAATAGGCTGCCAAAGTTAATACATGACATAATAAGAAATATGTTGCTATGAAAAATACAGGAGAAGAAAAAAAGAAAAGAAGAGTTGGGACAAATGAAAAATCAAATAAGAAGACAATACTTGATTTAGGTATATGAATAATCACATTAAAAATAAAGAATCTAAACACAACGATGAAATTAAGAAATAGTTTGGCTACTCAGATAAAGAAATAAGGCCAAGTATAATCTGAATAGTCTTATAGCTATTAAAGAACTCAATTTTTTTGTTTAAAATGTTTTCATTAAAAAAAGACTGAGTTTTAAATAATTATTACCCTCTTTTTAAAGGAGAAATAATTTAAGTTCAACATAAACTCTTTTAGAAAAGAGTTATTTTAGAAAAATTTAAGATGAAACATTTCCCAATCTGCTCTAGGAAACTAGCATTACGCTGATCCACAAACTAGAAAAGACTTTAAAAGAAAAGATTATAGCAGAACAATATTGCTGGTGACAATATTTGAAAAAAAATTAAACAAAATTTAAGCAAATGAAATACAATGGTATGTAAAAATAATAACAGACAAGTACAATGGTGCACACCTATATTTCCAGCAGCTTGTGGGGCTCAGGCAGTAGGATTGCTAGTTCAAAGCCAGCCTTAACAACCTAGTGAGATTCTATCTCAAAATAAAAAGTTATAAAACAAAAACAAACAAACAAAAAAATGGGCTGGGGATGCGGCTCAATGTTTGAGTGCCCTGCAGTATAAAAAAAAAAACAAAAAAAACAAAAAAACAAAAAAACAGATAATACACAATGACCAACTAGTGTTTACCCTTGAGATGCAAACTTGGATTTACATTTGAAAATTAATCAGTATAGTTCAACATGTTAAAAATGAAAAAAAAATGATCCTCTCAATAATGGTAGAAAACATCATTCAGAAAAATTCACCATTCATTCCTGATTTAAAAGAAAAAAACCCTCAGAAAATTAGGAATAGATAGGAATTTCTAAAATGGATAAAAACCTTACAACCAACCTTACAGTTAGCGTAGAAAGATTGATTTCCCTCTGAGATGAATGAGATAAAGATACATACCCTCACTCATACATTGTTGGTGGGACTGCAAATTGGTGCAACCACTATGGAAACCAGTATGGAGATTCCTCAGAAAACCTGGAATGGAACCACCATTGGACCCAGTCATCCCACTCCTACTTAAAATCACTGCAATATAGTGACACAGCCACATTAATGTTTATAGCAGTTCAGTTCACAACTGCTAAACTATGGAACCATCCTAAATGCCCATTGACAGATGAATAGATAAAGAAAATGTGGTGTATATATATATATATATATATACATAATGGAATATTACTCAGTCTTAAAGAATTAAATTATAGCATCTACCAGTAAATGGTTGGAACTGGAAAAGATTATGCTAAGTGAAATAAGTCAATCCCAAAGAATCAAAGGTCAAATGTTTTCTCTGACACGCAGATGCTAAATCACAATAAGGGAGTGGGGGTAGGGGGGAAGAATAGAGATATTTTGGACTAGACAGAGGGGGAGTGAAGGAGGGGGAATGAACATGGGAGTAGGAATGATAGTAGAATGAATCTAACATTATTATCCTATGTCCATATATGGTTATATGACCTGTGTAACTCTACATATGTACAATCAGACAAATAAGTTATACTCCATTTATGTATGATGTGTCAAAATGCATTCTACTGATGTATAACTATTTAGAACAACCAATAAAAGATGTTTACTTTCACTGTTTCTTTTCAACATTGTGAAAATATTCCCAGCCTGTGCAGTAAGTCAAGAAAATGGAAAAAGAATCATCTCTGAAACTGCCTTTATTAGTGGACAGCATTATCTCTCCAGAAAATCCAGTGAAATTGACAAGAAAGCTACCAGAACTAAAAAATGAATTTATCAACATTGGAGGATGCAAAAATCAATTCATAAAAATCAAATGTTTTACTTAATTGCTATAAAAAATTGGAAATTAAAAATCTAAAAATAGTATTTACAATTCTTTCAATACTATATGAATGCTTAGGGATAAGTCTAACAAAACCAGTGCAAGATCTGTACACTGAAATCTAAAAATTATTCCTGAGAGAACTTAAAGACTGAAATAAATGAAGGGAGATACCATATTTATTGATCAAAAGACTGGATATTGTTAAAATGTCAGTTTTCCCTGAATTGATCTTTAAATTAAATGTAATTCTAATAAAAATATCTGAAGGATTTTTTTGTAGAAAGAAAAGTTTGATTCTAAAATTCATATGGAAATGTAAAGCACATAAAATAGCTAAACACAATTTCAAAGGGGGAAGAAAACAGCTGGAGGGCTCACATTACCTGACTTCAAACTTGATAATGCTGTTTTGTGGTATTGGCACCAAAAATAGACATATAGGTAAACAAAACTGAATAGAATCTAGAAATATGATATAAAATTGTACAACCACTGTGGAAAAGATTTTGGCCAAATATTTCTTAACGTAGAATATAAACCTACCATATAATCCAGTCATTCCATTTCTAGATGTTTATGTAAGAAAAATGAAAGTGTATATACATACAAAGATCTACATATGAATGTTCATATTAGCTTTGTATGTAGTAGGCCAAACCTGAAAATATCCTAGATGTCCAATGAAACAGGAACAAATGTACACATTAAAATTGGAATTACTTACAAATGCTTCAAAATCTGTTATTTTCAAAATATTTATTCTAAGTTAAAGAAGCCAGAAAAAAAATGAAAGCATATTGTGTGGATTCATTTTTATAAAATTCTAGGATATATAAAGTAATTGTTATAGAAAGCAGATCTTTGGTTGCCTGGGAATAGGGAGTAGTAAGGGGCAGAAAGGACTAGAAAGGTCATAAGGAACTTTTTGGAGATAGTGGATATGTTCATTCCATGATTTGATTGTGGTTCAGCAGATGTATACATACATATGTAGAATCATGTCAAATCATACATTATATTATGAGCAAATTTTTGTGTACAAATGATTTTTAAAATTATGTCTCAATAAAGCTATTAACATTTGACTAAGGCTGCAGAAAGCATAGTTCTATAAGAAAAGTGAATTACAAAGTTTGAATGAAAAATATGTAATTTTATATCAAATGCATGTAATCACATTAAAGCATTTAATTCAATTAAAATAAAGGATTTCAGAAGTAATATCTGCTGTAGTTCAATAAATTAAAAGTCTGTTATGGGACTATAGGATTACTTTAAAAATTTTCAAATATATAATCCAAAATGAACTATAACTTTCATACATCTGTGTGTGCCAAATCATTTGGCATTAAATAAATGAAGGCAAACTTGTTAAAAATGCATGGAGAAACTGAATGATACAGTCTTAGCTCTGCATTTTTATCAAAATAGCATAAATCTGGAGGATTAAACAACAAACATTTATTTCTCACAGTTCTAGAAGTCTGAAATCAGGGTGCCAGCTAGGTTGGGCTTTGGGTGAGGACCTTCCTTTTGGTTTATAAATACCCATGCTATTGCTGTGTCCTTGCAGAGCAGAGGAGAACCAGTTAACTCTTTGGTCTCTTATAAGGAAACTGATCCTGTTCATGAGAATCAGCCTGGAAATTTGGGGGGAGAACATGAACATTCAGTCTATTGCAGAAACATAATTATATGGCAGATTTTTATACATAGTTCTTAGTTTTGGCAAGTTAAATGAACTGCATCACACACAAGATAGGCAGTCTAAAGTAAGTAATTAATAATATGAATCTAATGAACATGTATCCAATTCTGAAATCTCCTAAGTTTAAAAAAATGCCTTTCATTTAATTACTTTATAGCTTGATCATAACTATGCCCAAGAAAATCCTGATAAATCCCCCAAAGTAGATAGCTTATAATGTATGCTTCCAATGACAATTTAACAAGGCTAGAAATGTTTCTTAACAAGTGGGAAGAAACAGCTCGGCAATTTTATAGTTTAATGCACTTTAAAAAAAAATCTCTTACTTCCAAAAGTAAACAGTGGTCACGAGCACATATTTTATTATTGTTCAATACTTTATAAGCTTTATATTCATGGTGATCTTTTTTTAGTAAAGTCTCCCAGGAAAGGTTCTGTTTGGAAGGGATAGTCTCCAATGATTGGTACAGAGAGAGTTGGACATGTGCATGCCAAAGATTCACTTAGGCCCGTCATAGGAAAAATTATACACACTACCTTAGACTGTGAAATTTCTAGAGCAACTAGACGAAATTTTGTGATCTTGGATTAGACAAGTAGTTCTTAGAAATGACATATGTTCCACCAAAAAGCAGTTTGATAAAATTGACTTCATGAAAATTAAAATCTTGCACACTTCAGAAAGCATCGTTGAGAAAATGTAAAGACAATATAGACTGGGGGGAAATATGTATAAATCATACCTAGTAAGAAACTATTAAGAATATGTCAATATTTATAAAAAATCAATATAGGAAAACTAACAATTCTTTCAAACAATGGGCAAATATATGAATAGACATTTTATCAAAGAAGGTATACAAATGTTTAATAAGTACATGAAAAGATCCAATGTCATTTGTCATCAGGGAACTGTGCATTAAAACCATAATGAGATTTCATTACACACTTACTGGAAAGTAAGTAAAGAAGATATACAATAATAAATATGAGCAGGAGTATATGGTCCTGGAACTTTCACTTATTGCCATGAGAATGCTAACTGGTATAGTCCCTTTGAAAATACTTTGGCCATTTTTTAAATTGTTAAACTTATCATAAAACCTAGCATTCTACCTAAGAGAAATGAAAATATATTTTCATACAGACTTATAAAAAATGTTCCTGGAAACATCACAATAGTGAAAAATTAGACATAATCCAAATTTGCATCTCTTGGTGAATGGATAAAGAAATCTCTGCCATGGAATACTATTCAGCAATAAAAAGGAATGAAGTACCATATACATTTGACAAGAATTGACATCAAAACTGTATTACTAACTGAAAGCCATAGACACAAAATACTACATATAGTATGATTTAGTTTATATAAAGTCAAATTGTAAAAACAAAAATTAGATCATGGGTTTAGGGCTAGAGATGGGTATGATTACTAATCATAGTAGATAAAAGGGAGAAGGTAATAGAAATATTATAACACTGAATTATTGTGATGGTTGCACATCTACATTTTGGTTAAAAATTAACTTGCTCTCTACTTACATTGTCGAGTTTTATGAATATTATACTTTGCTTAAAACACTTGCAATTTCTGAAACTTGTATGTTTAAATACAGCACACATTATATATTAAGTAATATATATGTAAAGTACATGTATAGTATACCAAAGAGAAATTGATAGAAATTTACCATAAAATTAAATGTGCTTTTCCTTACAAAGTAAAGAATGAAAAGCATGAAATATGGGCTTAAGGGTACTGTTACTTTTTAAAAATATTTTGGTCCTTTTAAAGTTTTAAAAATCAATATATTCTACTTGAGTTTTAAAACAATAAAAAGAAAAAAATCAAGAGTGAAGTTATTTTAAAATGTTACCATTTTGAAGATTTTATGAGTCATCTAAAATTATATAATGCAAATATGAAATTTGGAAACATGACTTTTACTTAGTAAGACTTATGTGAATATATGAATCCATTTTTATTCCCTCCCTAACTCCTCTTAAAAAACAGTTATAAGAACAATAAAAATCTGAATGCACAAAAAATCTTCTGGGGGGAAAAATAGGACAGAGGAGAGATGCTAAACATTTTTGGACAATAAATAAAGACTGAATAATTCACGCTGCTGGATAACCTCCAATCATGTGTTTTCTAATAGAAGCATGCCAAATAATGCCAATGAACCTAAGAAACTTTCCAGAATTTGAGATATGGAAGAAAACAAGGATGTAGTTGCTGAAATATTGTGGAATTAGAAATACAATGTTTAAATACTAAATTAGTTTAAAACATCTATATTAAATGCAAACAGATTCCGGAGGACTTACTCTGTATGGTCTTAGAACCCCTTTTCCTCCATCACCAAACAAGAATCAGTCCATAAAAAATTTAAACTAGATTATCTCCAAAATCTGAGACACCAGACTTTTCGTAGGACAGAAGCTCTGTACAAAAATCAGAGAAGTAAAGTAAAACTCTGCATTAGAAACACCATTTCTCTCAGACCCTATGAATATTGGTAGCCAGGGAATAAACGCTCCTACCTCTTACCCTAAAGTACAGTGTTGTTGAATATTTCTCCAGAGGAACTTTAAAGAGGGCCAGCAGAAGTTGCTAGTGAAAGGAGATCTACCAAAAAATGACTAAATCCACAGGGGTATGGGAGGCCAGTTATTATTGATTTGTGAGAAACAATTGTTAAAATTTCAAGAATTTGGGGAAACATGTGAAGTCAAACATATCTAGATATATATATATATATATATATATATAGAGAGAGAGAGAGAGAGAGAGAGAGAGAGAGAGAGAGAGAGAGAGATAGTAAGCCACATATGTACATTTTGGTGTTTCACTCTGCATTGTTCATCTTTCCTTTCCCTAAGAAATATGTGAGATAATGAGACTACAGGTTTATTCTGGCTCATGGTTTCAAAGGTTCAGCGCATCGTGACAGGAACGTGTGGCATAGCAAAACCACTCACCTCCTGAGCAAGAAGCAAAGGAGACAGGGGAAAAACAAGAGCTCCACATCCCCTTCAAGAGCAGACCCCCAAAAGTCTAACAGTCTCCCAGTAGGCACCGCCTCCTAAAAGTCTCACCACTTCCCAATAGTGCAACTCTGGTCACAAAGACTTTAACACATGAGCATTTGGGGAACATTTGAGATACAAACCATAGCATGTTCTTAAGTACGAATGAATATCCAAGAATAACTGGAGGGAACTCGTTCAGAAATACAGACACCAAGAAATAAACAAAGAAACTAAAAATTAATAGGAATAATCCTGGTAGAAAAATTAAACTTCTAGTAATGTACTATTATATTTTTCAAAGAGAAAGTGAACATATTTAAATAAAACTATAAGTGTGAAAAAAAAAAACACAAAGAAAACAAGAAAGAGTTTTTGGAAATCTGATGGTTGAAATAAAAAACAAGCAATAGATGGACTGTTATATGCATTTGAAGAAATCTCCCAGGAAGTACACCTAAATGTCAGGGGTAATTAAAGCATGACTCCAGGGAATGCATCTTCTGACTAATAAGAGGGAACAAAGCAAATGTAGAGCTGAAAAACATCAGAAATAGCACAACTAAAAAACCCAGAACTCTAAAACATGACTTTTCATTGGAAAGGTTCACAGCAATAAATGAAACACACACATATACCCATGACAAGGCATAGCACATAAACTTTCAGTACTGTAGAAATAAAAAGAAAAAGAAAACAAAACTCTCTAAACTTGAGGAGTGGAGGGCACAGGTTATATGAATAATTAAAAGAAACTAGGAATACAGTTTTTTAACTATAGTTCTGCAAGTTAGAAGACAGTAGAGTGATGTCATCATTATTTTAAAGGAAATTTGTGATTTATATCACTCTAGACACAACCAAACTGCGATCTGAGCAGAGAATAAGCATTTTAGATAGATGCTATCTAAAAAATATTTACTACAAACCCTCAGGAAGTTAATAGAGTGATGAGCTAAAAGCATAAGAGAGTAAACCAAGAAAAGGGGCAGTATTCTGTCCAGAAAAGAAAAAATTCCTACCCAGGAAAGAATGGATGGCAAGTTCTAGAATGAAGGTCATACAGATAAAGCAGCCAACCTTAAATAATAAAGAGAACAGTTCCAACAGGAATCAGGTCAACATTTGATAAATCAAGAAGTAATGTTATATTTACAAATAAAGTTATATCATTATAAATAATGTTATATCATTTAGAATTATGGAGCTGAATACCAGAAGACACAGCTGCACATGCTTGTCTCTATGGTTTGAGAGTGGGGACAAGTAGAGAAAAGAAAGCTGTTTTCATTTTAAGACTTGAATAATTTTTTTTATTTCTAAAATATGTGAATCCTTCCACTAAAAATAAAACAAAATATTAATATCAGAATCCCATGTCCATTTCTAAATTAAAAAAAACTTATGTTCCATTAATGGTATATAATGATAAAGGGATATATTAGGGATATAGTATGGCATTCTCTGAAATTTGTACTTATCTGAATCAGATCTTTGTTGCCATGAAACTGTGTAAAGTGAATACACAGTTCTGGTATACATGAGTTTCCATTAACATGGTACCATGCAAATCACACTGCCCTTACTAGTTTCAATAAATTACATTTGGAAATTAATTCTTTATCATTAACGATTTTACTAGTATTCTAGAAAGATTTTTCTCCTTAATTCCTGTAAAAAGCACTTTTAGAAATTTTGTTTGGAAATAAATTGCTTTAAGAATGTATAGGTCTTAGAAAAGGAACCATGTTAGATATATATTTTGAGAAAGACTTCTAGAAGATTCCTGCTTTATCATAAGCACCAAAATATCTTTCTTTCAGGAATCTGCTGCATATAGTCCTCAGTGAAAACAAAGTAGTTAGAGGTGCATTGATGTGTAAAAATCAATTAAAAGCACAACTGAAGTTTTAGGATTTCCTTTAATTTTGTTCCAGTCTTAGATGAGGGTTCAGGTCAATTCTTACTTTATCCCTATCAGTTCGTCCATCATAAATTATAATTACCTTTATTCTAGTCCTTAATTACTTTTGCCAATAATCTATATAATATCCAAGATGATTTAAATTGTATTATCTGAAAGAAAATGTTTAATTCAGAGTGATTATTCAGTAGAGTTGATAACCACATTGTTTTCCCTACAGGAAAGGGGCACTTGTTCAGAATAAAGGGTTTTAACAGAAGCAAGGGAAAAAATCCATGCTCCATTGATAGAAAAGTGCTGAAACCCCTCAAATTTAATTAAATAGGGTACATATGTGCACATATACATATATATGCACATATATATATGTGTATATACACACATATATGCAGATGTGAAGAAATTAATTCAATATTGAATTCAGTTATTTTTAAAAATAATATTCTTATGTTTTATAAATATAGTTGTATTTTATGATTCCTTGTTACTTTTTAAGTCAATTTGAATATGGAATTTAAAAATAAGAGAGAGAATTTTTACAAATGTGTACATCTCTGTTAATGACACCATAATTGGTGTATAGAACATATTTATGACCTCAGTTTATCTTATGTTGATTAATAGTCAACCACATTCCTATCCACCCAAGCAACCACTGTTCTGCTGTCATTGCAGATGGTTTTGCCTGGTCTAGAACATCATATAAATGGAAACAAGAAAGATGCACTCTTTTTATTTCTGACTTCATTGTTCAACATAATGCTTTTGAGGGTCATTCATGTTATTGCCTATATCAACATTTCATTCTCTATTGTTGCTGAGCAGTATTCCATTATTTGTGGACATTTGTGTTTTGACTTTTGGTAACCATAAATACAATGCAATGAATATCTGTGTACAAGTTTGCATATGGATACATTTTTAAAAATTTTTTATATGCCTAGGAGTAATATAACTGGATCATCATATGATGAATGTATGTTTAACATTCTAAGAAACTACCCATCTTACTTTCAAAGTAGATGTACCATTTTATACTTCAATCCACAGCATATGAGAAATTTGGTCATGTCTCATTCTTGCTAATACTTGTTATTGTCAGTATTTTAAATTTTAGCCTTTCTAATGTGTTTAGTGCTAAGTCATTGAGGTTTTAATGTACATTTCTCTAATGAATCCTGATGACTAATGATATTGAGCATCTTGTTATAAACTTACTGGCCATTTATTTCCTTTTTTAGGGTGGTACTGGGGATTTAGCCCCTAGGAGGAATTTACTACTGATTTACATGCCCAGGCTTTTTTATATTTTATTTTGAAACAGAGTCTCACTAAGTTCCTAAGGACCTCACTAAGTTGCTGAGGCTGGACTTAAAACTTGTGATCCTCCTGTTTCAGCCTCTCAGGCTGCTGGGATTACAAGCATGTGCCAGAGACTGACTATATATCCTTGCAAAATAAAGTAATTATTCAAATTGTTTTTACATTTAAAAATTAAGTTGTTTATTTCTTACCATTAACTTATAAGACTTTATCTTGTATTCATAGATGCTGTGGATATAAGACATTTGTATATGCTGCTATCAATTTCTTCCTGTCTCTGACATGCCATTTTATTTTCTTAATGGTATATTTTTAAAGAGATGAGTTTAATTTTAAGAAGCCTGATAAATGAATTTTTTCTTTAAGTTTAGTGCTTTCAGTGTCTTATTTAAGAAATATCCCTAACCCAAGCAAAGATTTTATCCTTTTTTTCATGTAAAAGTTTTAAGATTTCTGTTTTTAAAATACTGTTTTTCAGTAGTGGTTCCTGTCTTGGTATTCTGGAGTCTCACTCGTGCATAGACTTCTTAATATTCAGCCAAAGTCCCAAGGGGACTTCAATGCTGGTGTGTCTCTGTGTCACTCCATTTTCTCCAGACTCTGCTCCATCATGTCCGACCCTCTCTGTCTCGGTGCACTTCAATCTTTTTCTCTTCCACTTGACTCTGTTTGAGTTTTCCCTCCCAGTGCCATAATCTTTAAAATGCCTAAAGGTAGAAAGCTTGTAGTCCAACTTTTATAATTCTCTTCTCTTTAGGATCACAGTCTGAAAACTGTTGTTCAGTGTATTTTGTCCAGTGTCTTAAATTGTTCACAGTGGGAAGACAGGTCTGGTTCCAGTCACTCAGTCATGACTACAAGTGGAAATCCTGTGATGGTTTTTGACCCCTCAGGCAGGTGGGCTCCTAAATAAAATACATAAAACCTATGCTAGGATAATCAACAAATACTCAAAATCTCTCGATTTCCCCCCAAGTTTTACATTCCTAAATGAAAACCAGCAATAGGAGGAAACCATGAAAACAGTGGAGAGTTCAGGATATTTTCCAGGTAAGTTATTAAAACCATTAAAGGATAAGACATTTATATTTCAAGCAGATATTGAGCCATTATGTCTAATAAACCCATGGGGATTCTAATATGTACAATATTACCTTGGAGCAATTTACTTATTCTCCAAATAGTATTAGCATCATTTATAAACTTTCTGTCATTAGTCAACATTGTTATAACAGAGATATTAGGGCTGGAATGTGTTATTAGTTCTCCTTCACACAAAGTAAGAAGGCATCCTGCAGTTACCAGAAGATGCGAGGCAGGGTTGTTGCTTCTGCTTTAAAGAAATAAAAAGCCTGAAATGCAAAGGAGAATTGATTTTAGTGGGGGGAAAAAAGAGAACAGTATAAGAAGATTTTCCACATATGTACTTGTGGCTGCCTGCTTATTCATGTGATTTGGATGAATTAATCAGTTTCTTTAAATTTACCAGCCAATTTAATCTAACACCTGTTTTGACTACTTTTTCTCCTTAAAATTTGACTGTGAGCATCCAGGGATAGTTTTTAACATTATGCAGAGATGGTTGAATATTTTCAGTCTCATATTGCATCCAGTCTATTCTATTTTTTTCTCATTTCCATTCTCCAGTCCACTCAGTTAATTTATTCTCTTTGCAAGCATGTGAACTTTTCCAGACCATTATTGTAGTATGAGAGCAATGAAGTATTTACCAAATGCTCTTCCATTGTTCCTTTTTGTCTAACTTTAACAACACTAAAAATAATTATCAATTACAATGACCAACATCAGTGAAGAACTTAGAGTCAGATAGCAGTAATAACTACCTTTCATTGCATTCTCTCTTTTGCTGGGCACTTTGATACATTATCTGTGTTCTGAAGTAAGCATTATTATTTCACATTTACTGTTGAGTATTTGGAGATCAGAAAAGTTAAATAACATACCCAAAGTCACATAGCTGCTAAGTGGATGAAGCCAGAATTCAAACTCAGATTTACCCAAAATCGCTGGAATTTAATTATACCACATTGCCCCTTATTTTTAGTTGAGTTTTTCTGAATATAACTTGATTCTAGTAAATTATCTTAAAGGGTATAAAGAGGTTCCCATAAAGAAAGCTGTCAACCATTGATATTTTTCCAGGAGATTTTTTTCCCCAATACTTGAAGTGACAACTCTTATTGATATAGAGATGCTTCTTCATCTTGTACAGCACATGAAAGGATAAAGAGGGGTCAGCTCACTGTACACTCTACTACGTCTCATACTTGTCCCCCAGGTCCCACCACAACATAAGCTCTGCCTTCTAACTATATTAACATTTGGAATTGTATGCTCCCAGTTGTGGATTGAAGTGCCAGACAGTAAATATTACACACAATACCAGTAGGAGTTTAATTTTACTAAAATAAACTTTATCCTTTCTGTTTTCTTGCCTCAATTAGGGGGTTACTTTAATGTCATTTCACTGTGTTAAAATATAAGAAACATATTAGTTCATTGACAGTTGGTTTCATTGCTACAGGGGCTACTGTGACTTTGGAAAAGTCATTCAATATTCTTTATCAGTCCCTGTTTCAAATGAAGATAATTCTCTAATTCCACCTGAATGATGTGACTTAGTAATAGTGACTCAAATGATGAGGAATGTATTTAATAGAGTTTTGAAGATATAAGTTAATCTAGACCATCATGTTTGCCTCAGAATGTGTAGAATCTGATGGTCTCATTTATGCAAAGAATTTGAATAGGAAAGAGGCATTACAAAAGTCATAGGTTCATGAGAAAAATGGTAATTTAAGATGGAGACAGTAATTGGCAGAGAAGTAGGACTTGCATAGAGTTTGCTTTATTGTGCTTCTCTGGAACTGAACCCAACTGCGTGCATCAGTTAGGGTTCATGAAGAATCCTTGAGGTATCCAGGCATCTTCATTCTTTGTTCTTTACTGAAATAGACACCATCCCTGGCTAATTTCATATTCTCTACCTAGAGTAGAAAAAGAAATCTTTAAAAATTATGTTTTGCCAGGATCTCTGATGCATGTTGATAATTCCAATGAAGTGAAGGCAGGAGGATTACAATTTCAAGGCCAACCTCAGCAATTTGGTGAGACCCCATATGGAAATAAAATAAAAAGAACCAGGAATGTAGCACCATGGCAGAGGGTCTTTGAGTTCATTCCCTAGTACAAACACCACATAAATAAATAAATAATAAGATAAAATAAATAAAAGCAAGCTTTGTTCTTCGGGACTCATTGTTGGATCATCTTGCCTCTGAAGTTCCCTAATCTTTTTTTTTTTTTTGAAGTCTAAATTTATGCATATTTATACTAGATTTAAAATTCACCTTTGCAATTCTTTTTTTTTAAATACAATAGTTTTTTATTATGAGTTACTTCAAACACCCAAAGAATAATATAATACAGACCAATGTGCCCTCTCTCCAGTTTTAACTTGTATTAGAAGTATGCCTGACCTGCTTCAGTTTTTTTTTTTATTGTAAACAAATGGGATACATGTTGTTTCTTTATTTGTACATGGAGTCAAGGCATGCCATTTGTGTAATCATAAATTTACGTAGGGTAATGTTGTTTGATTCATTCTATTTTTTTTTCCTTCCCCCCCACCCCTCCCACCCCTCTTTTCCCTCTATACAGTCCTTCCTTGAAGTTCCCTAATCTTAAATGGAAGCTTCCAATGACTCACTCTCTCAAATGCTGTGACTGCCCTACCTTGAAAATGACCACATTCAGGGAAATATAAATGGATTTTTTAACTCATCATTTTAAGTTTACCATTCAAAATTTTATTAACATAAATTTAGAAAACCTCATCTTTCAGTCATGCACTCTTTCAACCCTTGAACTCTTTAGGTTGCTGTTTCCAATTCCATAAACAGTATCTCTTTCCAATAGTATTTCTTTCCAATAGTATCTCTTTCCAATACACCACCAACAGCAAGGAAAACAGCTGAGGTACCTGTGTTCAAGCAAGAAGAAAAGTCCTTTCTCCAGAGTGTTCATTCTGTCCCGCTAGGGGAGAGCACAATGTCACCATATGATGGTTATGAGATGTCAAGTAGGATCTCCTGACACATGGTACAGAGCCTGGAGAGGGGTGGACTACTTTGCTAAATGCTCATAGCACAGCTTAGAGGGTAAGGATAATGATTCTCTGGTGCTTTGTCTCTAGGAAGTATTACCTGATGGCATTGTGAGTGGGTGAGCATGAGCCGCAACATGATCCAACTCAAGAGCTAGCCATAAACCTTACGGAGCCAGGAGCCCTGACCATATGAGGATGAGTCACTTAATGTTAGTGTGTCAGCCTCATTTTGGTGGGTTAAGATTTGTGAATTTCATTGCAGAACTGGGCAATGGCATGACCCCTGAGACATGAGTCCAGGGGCTCCAGAGGACATAGGTCCTACCCACATGCCAGTACAGGTCAAAATGTACTGGAAGAGAATAAATCCAGCATACAACAGGTATGTCTAGTACAGGGCTCTGAACACCATACTGAGAAAGCACTCCTAGCTCTGCCTACAATCATCTACAGAAAGGGGAACTCAGAAAATTTGGAGGTAAACCCTTCAGGAGATCAGGGTCTATGCAGGACTAGATCTGAGCTTCATCCTAGTTACCAGATAAGAATTTAGAAAGCTGAAGAAAGGTGCTTTCAAGCCCCTATTACCTCAACTAAAGGTGAATATTGAAATCCAAGTGCAAAAGTCCTAAGGGGACAGAAACAAATCACCTCCTCCAAGTGAGCAGATAAATCTTGCCCACTACAGACTGCTAGAAAGTATCCTCAAGGGTGACACGACAGGGACTATTTTTTACTCTCCTTCTCCCACTTCTGATCTTTTTCACCACATTGAGGGAGAGAATGTGTGGGAAGGAGAGGATATTCAATTCATATAGGTAGCATTCATATAAATACTAAATATGATTTTTCATTTGTCAAGTTCACTTGTTGATCACTATGAGGGTGTCCAGAAGGACCTTGAAAAGGCCAGTCATATCAGCCACACTGATGGGACGGTTTCCAAGACTGGGGGAGCACTGGAAATGTTCATGTGTCTGGTCTATTTTCATTGATGATGGAGTTTTATCTGACATTTACTTTTTCCTTTATCTTATACTTAGTTTAGCCTGAATCAAGCTTTATAAGTAATTGCAGGGGAACATAACAATGGGGAAAAGAAGTGAAATGTCACTGGACAGCTGATATTCAGTATTTCTTCTTTGTTTCTGCCATTATAACAGGGCTCCATATCATATGCTAAGTATAATATAATAAGGTTAATTACCTTAAGACACCCCTTAATTTTTGCTTTAAAATCTGACTTTTAAATGTGCTAGCACAATTAGCTTTGAATCATAGACTTGTAACAGTAAAATTAGAATTTTTATCATTTGGAGGGATATTAAGTTTTTTTGTGAACTTGCATTATTTTTAAATATGTACTTCAGACATTAATGATAGAGGTAGAAATTAAGGGCTTTTCTCAAAATGATTTCAGTTATATGCAATAGTATGAAATCAAATTCTTTGATGGTTCTTTATATTGCAAATTTTTCCCAGTTTGTGACCTTTTTCCCCTCCGAATGATATTTTGATGAACCCCAAATTTGTAAATTTTAATGTAATCAAAATACAACAATCTTTTATCTTAATTTTGACCTTCTATATAGTGCTTAATATATGGAAATAAAGAAATAAAAAATTATCTTATATTCTCATATATATATTCTCCTGTGTGTGTGTGTGTGTGTGTGTATATATATATATATATATATATCTCCAAGATTTTCCTTTCAACATATGTCTCTGTTCTGTTGGAATTGGTAACTGATGATTGATGTAAGGTAGGGATTCATTTGAACCTTTTAAAAATAAATTTTATATAGATAACAAATTTCATAATTTTGATTTTTAAAAATCCCCATTGATTTGTGGCATAAACTCACATATCAGTCTTTTGCTTGATGTATGCAGTTGCTGGATAATTTTTTCTAACATACTGACCCTTTTCTCTATCCCTGCACCAACATCTTAATGTCACAATTAATGTAATAAGTCTTAATTTTGGCAGAGATGGCTCTCCATTCTTCTTATTTAGGAAGATGTATTATGGAGATGTACTCTGAAACTATGTATAATCAGACCTCTGTTTTAATGGATTCTTCATTGGATTCAACCAAATGCAGACTGAAAAGATTTGGAAAAAGAATTGTCTGTACTGAACATACAGATAGTTTCTCTTGTCATTATTCCATACAACACAGCACTTCAACTATTTACCTACCATTTACATTGTATTACATATTATAAATAATCTAGAGATGATTGAATGTATATGGGAAAATTGCATAAGATATATGCGGTTGGTCATGTTTATACAGAACTTGAGCATCTGCTGATTTGGGTATTCTCAGGGCATCCCACCAATCCCCATGGATTCTGAGGGATGACTGTATTAGGGTTTGTATCTGTCACAATGTCACTTGAACAAGTTACTTAATTTCTCTGATTCCCAATTTGTCAATTGTAAGACAGGATGAGAAAATAATAAAATCCACTTTGTGGACTTTTGGTGATTGAATAATTCAATGAGTGTAAAATGTTTAGCACAGTGCCTCACACATAGTACTACATAGCTATTTGCTATTATTATTTTTGTTTAGGACTATCTTTACTACAATCTGTTTTTTCACATAAATTTAAGAATCAGGTTGACATGTTCTATGAAAAAAATCTCTCCCAATTTCTTTGGAATTGTATTGCATCTATAAAGTATAGAAAATTGCAATCTTTATGATATTAAGACTCCCTATAGATGGATGAATTGTGTGTATTCATTTATACAGGTAATATCTTTTTTAAAATATTTAATTTCCTGAATGAATTATTATACTTCTTCTTCTATTGGATTTACTTCTTGGTACTTTATATTTTTCTTGATGAAAATGTCACAAAAATGAATTTTCTTACATTTCTTGTTATCTTATAGAAATTGAACTGATTTGTATTATTGATCTTATGTCTAGAACAGTTGCTGACATCTGTGAATTCTTTCAAGTTTCCAAACCTTCAGTCTTATATATATTTGGGGAGGGATACCTGGGATTGAACTTAGGGACAATCAACCACTGAGCCACATCCCCAGTCGTATTTTGTATTTTATTTAGAATTGCACCCTGCTTATATGTATTTTTGATTGGAATTATTATTAGAACCAGGAGCAATGCAGAATCATAGTGGAAAATTAATGTTATTGCTTTGTTCCCAACTTGAGCTAATATCTTCTACTGTTTCAGTGTTGAATCTGATATATAATATCAGGTTTCTGTTTTGCTTAAGTTTTATGGATAATTTCTCAGAATGGGGAACTTCCTTCAGATGCTAAGAGTTCTTTTTATCTTGAACTATTTACCATTTATCAAAGTATTCTTCCTTCCTTCCGTCCTCCCCTCCCCTCCCCTTCCCCCCGCTCCCTTCCCTTCCCCTCCCTTTCCTTCCCTTCCTTTCCCTCCTTCCCTCCCTCTTTTCTTTTCTTCCTTCCTTCTTTCCTTTCTTCCTGCTTGCTTGCCTACCTTCCTTCCTTCCTTCCCTCCCTCCCTCTTTCTTTCTTCCTTCCTTCCCTCCCTCTTTCTTTCTTCTTTCCTTCCCTCCCTCTTTCCTTTCTTCCTTCCTTCCTTCCTTCCTTCCTTCCTTCCTTCCTTCCTTCCTTCCTTCCTTCCTTCCTTCCTTCCTCTTTCTTTCTTTCTTTCTTCCTTCCTTCCTTCCTTCCTTCCTTCCTTCCTTCCTTCCTTCCTTCCTTCCTTCCTTCCTTCCTTCCTTCCTCTTTCTTTCTTTCTTCCTTCCTTCCTTCCTTCCTTCCTTCCTTCCTTCCTTCCTCTTTCTTTCTTTCTTTCTTCCTTCCTTCCTTCCTTCTTTCCTTCCTTCCTTCCTTCCTTCCTTCCTTCCTTCCTTCCTTCCTTCCTTCCTTCCTTCCTTCCTTTCTAACCCACGCTGCTCTACCACTGAGCTACAGCCTCCAGCCCTTTTATTTTTTATTTTGAAACTGGGCCCAATAAATTGCTTAGGGCCTCACTAAGTTGCTGAAGCTGACCTTGAACTTGTGATCTTCCTGCCTGTCTCCCGCATTGCTCTATCACACCTGGATCAAAATATTATGCTACACAGTAGATGTGTTGAGATGTTTTCTGTTATTTAGTTTTTTCTGACCTTTAATATGAAATGGAGTAAATTTCATTAATAAATAAATCTTTAATGAGGATTTTCTGATGTTAAGTCAGTCTTGCCTTTCTGTAGTAAATCCATCTTAGTCGTGATATACCATGCTATTCATATATTGTTAATAGTTTTTATATGGTGTTAATTTAACTACTAGGTTTTTACATCATTTCTTACTGGTAAAATTGGTCCATAATGTTCCTTTCTTACATTTTGTTCTTCTCAAATTTAGGTCACAAATTTTACTAGTCTCAATAAGGAGTTGGCAGTTTTATATATGTGTTTTCCCTGAAAGAGTGTACTGAGGATTTTAACTATTTTAACTAACTAATCTGTTCCACAAATATTTGGTAAAGCACACATATAAACCCATCTGCAACTGATATTTTCTTTTTGGAAAGATTTTCAATTACTGATTGTATGTATTATTTAGGTATTTAACTTCTTCCTGATAACATTTAATTTACTTTCTTCTTTCTAAGAAAATTCCCATTTCATCTCAATTTTCAAATCAATTGGTACATGTTATCCCTAATATCCTCTTATTCTTTTTAATCTCTTCACCATCTGTTCCGAAAGTCTTTTTATATTCTGAATATTGGTGTTATTTATTATTTCTGTGTGTGTGTGTGATCTATCTTTATGGAGGTTTTCTTTTAAACAGTAAACTTTTGTCTTTATTGTCTTGATTATATCCTTATTTTTCATTTTATTAAGATAATAATTAATAATTATTTATTAATTGATGTTTTATATTATTAATTAATGTTATACATACTTATATATATATACAAATGCTGTATTTCACACATGCCTATTAGATAAACTTTGTTAATGGTAGTGTTCAAGTCAGTAGACATAATTTTCTTTACCTATTAATCCCTGAAAGAGGTATTTCAAAAATCTTTCATCATGCAATGTCAACCTCTCTTTATAATTATATCCACATTTACCTTTTTTATAGTTTTTTATAGTTTCAAAATAATGCTATTAGTTACATGCAGGTTTAGAATTACTATATATTTCTGGCAACATACTCTTGTTGGTATATGACTATACCATTTGTCTATTTCATAGAGTGTTGGTATGACCATACTGTATTCTTCTTTAGCTATTATTCAGTGTATTTTTTATTCTTTTACTTTTAATATTTTTGTTGTGGGTATGTCCCATTCAAAATCTGGTTATATTTTACTTATGTTACTTTTAACTTTATTCAAGAAAACAATCTTCATCTTTGAATTAGAGTTTTCAGATGATTCATATTAATAATTTATTAATAATTTGAATACTTTTTTATCTACTAATTTAATGCTTTTATTTTTATTAATTTCCCAATTATCTTCATATTTTTGGTTTTTCTCTTCCTAGCCTCATTCGCATTATGGTTGTTTATGTATTTTTCCCCATTACATCTTTTCTCACTACTGTTTGAGGAGCTATGTATTTTTTTATATTTTTATGACTATCCTCAAAATTTCTACATTAGCATTTATCTCAACAAAATCTAAGGTTATTAATATATTTTGTCTCCTCACAAATAATACTGGAATTTCAGAATGCTTGAATTTCAGTTGTTCCTTTCCTGACTCATGTGCCATTGATATCTAGGATTTCAGTTATATATTATTATTATTTTGTCTATACTCTTTTTACTTACCCCTCATTTACTCTGGAATCTAATGTATTCTTTCATCATTTCCTTCATTTACTCTGAAATCTAATGTATTCTTCCATCATTAGAATATTGTCTTATTTGGAAATAGAGTTATTGCAAATATAATAAATTAAGATAAGGCCATAATGTCACAGAATAAACTCAATCCAATATGAACTGGTATCATAAGAAGAGATGCAGTAACACAGGGGGACAAAGCCATGTGATGATGGAGTTAGAGGTGAAATTTCTGCTGCTAATAGCCAAGAAATGGTGGGGATTGCTGGAAGTAATCAGCAGCTAGGAGTATCAAGGAGGTGTTTTTCCCTACAGGTTTGACAGGGAGTGTAATTTTGTTAGTACCTTGATTTTGGAATTCTACCCTCCAAAACTATGAGGCAAAGGTTTTTTGTTGTTTTAAGTCACCCACTTTGTGTACTTTGTTATAATAGCTCTAGGATATTAATATAGGTAGGCAACTATATCAGTTTACTCTATGTCTGAAATTTCTTTTACTATGCCATTTTCCTGAAAAGATAGTTTTGCTAACTACAAAGTTATATTCACTGTTGTCCTCATGTTAATGATGTAATCCCTGTTTTCTGATTTCCTTTAATTAGTCTTCTTTCCAATAATTATTATGTATAAGGAAGCCTATATTTTCCAACCATATATACAATTATAACAATAAATTGCAAGACTCACCTATTTATTCATATTGTTCTTAAGTGCCACTCTGATATGGCAAGATTTGAATCTCCTTGTATGTATTCAGCTTAGAATGTAGTAAACTTTTGGAAAATTAGTACTCACGTCTACATCAGTTCCCAGTTCCAAGAAATTCTCATCAAGTATTTCTACTTTTCTTCTTTGTATTATATCCCCTGAAATTTTAATTAGATTTTTTTCAGACCTTCTTCTCCACCTTCTGATCTCCTTCACACATATCCTCTTTCTTTCTCATTCTTTTTTGTTGTTTTTAGATATACATAACAGTAGGGTGTATATTTTGATGCAATTCATGTTATTCCATCAGCTCTGCTTCCAACATTCTGTTCCTCTTTCAACTCTTTCTAGCTTCTTGCTCATATCCATGAGTTTCTATAGTAATATTTTTTTCCTAGATGTCTTGTAAGTTTTATTTCCAAATCTTCCTTGTAAACTCTGTTAACCTATTTCTTTTATTTCTTTGCCATGTTTTAACACAATCTTCTATTTTAAAATGTTAAGTTCTTTATTTCATACTCAGTATTTTGTTTTTCTAATGATTAGCATTCACTAATTTAACAAATATATATCAAACACACATCTCATACCATATTCTTGTCTAGGCACTTGTAAATCATTAACAAAAAAGCAAAAACAAAAGTCCATGTCTTCATGGAGCTTACAAGTCAGTGAAGAGAAAGGTGTAACACATACTTGTCTATTAGCAGGCAATATAAGTTGTATAGAAGAAAGACAAGAAAATTGGATTGGAAGTAGTGGCAGGATTTGAGCTGGGCTGCAATTCTAGATAAGGTTCTGTGGCAGTCTAGTGGAAGGAAATGAGATCACAACTGATAACTTGGGGCAATCAGCTCAAGGTGAAAGGAAAAGACCCTGTGCCAGACGACCAGTATGAACGATGTGTAGGGAGCAAGTGGGGAGAATGCTGGAAGATAAAGGCAGAGAAGTGTCATGATCTAGGTTGTGTTGAGACTTGCAGTTTATTGTAAGGATGTTAGTTTTTATTCAGAGTCAAATAGGGAGCCATTGGGGGGTTTTAAGCACTGAAGACATGAGTTGATTTATATTCTATAAATGGTTTTATGAGTGATATGTGGATAATCACCTAGAGAGGGGCAGAGATAGCACCAGAAGACACTTTAAAAGCCTTACAATAATTTGAGTAAGAAATAGTGATAACTGAGTGTTGGAAGTGGTGGAAGAAAGTGAATTCTGAAACCTGAGGCTAATAAAAGGGAACTCTGTCACAGCAAGAAGAGTAAAATAAAATTTCAAAATTTGGGATCTAAGGGATGAAAAGAATAGCAGTGCCATAAATAAATGTGGAGAGAAATTATGGATGGAGCATATAATGGGGAAAGAAGGAGTTGATTAAGCATTTTTTTTTACCTTTTATAATTTTTAATTTTATTTGTTCTAAATTAGTTGTACATGCCAGTAGACTGCATTTATACATTTTGATAGATCACATATAAGTAGAGTGTAATCTCTCATTTTTCTGATTATATGTATTGCAGGTTCATATCAGTCATGTAGTCAGTCATATATGTACCTAAGGTAATAATGTCTGTTCCACTCTATTATCATTCCTTCCCCCATACCCTTTCCCCTCCCTTCAGTCCCCTCTACCTAATATAAAGTAATTCTGTTCTTCCCTATCCCCCATCCCACCTTATTGTGAATTAGCTTCTGCATATCAGAGAAAACATTCAGCCTTTCAATTTTCTGGGTTTGGTTTATTTCGTTTAGCGTGATATTCTCTAACTTTATCGATTTACCAGCTAATGCCAAAATTTCATTCTTCTTTAAAGCTGAGTAATATTCCATCATGTGTGTGTGTGTGTGTGTGTGTGTGTGTGTGTGTGTATACAAACATACATTTTCTTTATCCATTCATCTCTTGAAGGGTACCTAGGTTGCTTCCATAGTTTAGCTATTGTGAATTGAACTGCAATAAACATTGATGTGACTGTGTCACTGTAATATGTTATTTTAAGTCCTTTGGGTATAAACTGAGGAGTGGGATAACTGGGTCAAAGTGTGGTTCCATTCCAAAGTGTGGTTTTCTGAGGAATCTCCATACTGCTTTCCAGAGTGGTTGCACCAATTTGCATTCCCACCAGCATTGTTTGAGTGTACCTTTTTCCCCACTTCCTCAACAAATTTATTGTTGTTGGATCAATAAATATATGAAAAAATGTTCAACATCTCTAGCCATCAGAGAAATGCAAATCAAAACTACTTTAAGATTTTAGCTCACTCCAAGCATTCAGTTTTGAGTCTATCCTGATTCAAATTTTTACTGGACATGCAAGTGGAAATATTGAGTAGGTAATTTGATATCCGGATCCAATTTGGTGTTTCTGAAGTTCAGGAGAAATGTGTAGTTTGGGGACATAAATTTGAAAACTCTGGCATATAAAAGGCACTTAAAGTCATAATCTTGAATGAAATTATGGAGAGAGTATGTGGAGATAGGAAGGAGAAAATCAAGGAGCTCTCATGGGCAACATGAAGAAATTGCAGAGGAAAGAAAGAATCTTCAGAGCAGTCAAGACGGAGAAGGCATTCAGGCAGAAAGGACAGTAGGAGAATGAGTTGTTCTGGAGGCTAAGTGCAGTGGATGTATCAAAAAGAGGGAGTGACAAAGTGACAAACATGGCAAATGTCACTGTTAAGAATGAAATTCATTCTTCATTGGATTTTATGATGCAGAAGTTATAAGGAACTTGCAAAAACATTTGGCATGGACTAGGTGGGAAAATAACGTAATTGAAGCTAGTATGATACAGACATGGATATGTGTGTGTGTGTGTGTGTGTGTGAGAGAGAGAGAGAGAGAGAGAGAGAGAGAGAGAGAGAGAGAGAGAGAATGAGAAGACAACCATAATAGCAACCTGTTAGAAGAGATTTTGCTCTACAGGGTACAGAGAAGTAAGGCAGTGTCTAGCAAGAAAAATGGTGTCAAGTGATTTTTTTTATTTTTTATTTTTTATTTTTTTAGTTTTACAATGAAATAAAGGAAAATATACTTGTTGTGTTAAATAGAGATAAAATGAAGATGTAGGAGTATAAGAGAGAGGAGAAACATGGTTGAAGCACTTTGCACAGGCAAGAAGGGAAGAAATTAATGTTTTATTGCAACAAAGAAGGTTGACTTCATATAGCAGTAGGAATAGTTCATCTAAGGAAAAAAGATGTGCCTGCACTAGGTGAAGCTGTGTGAGTGCATGCAATTATGGGCATTTGCGGAAGTTCTGTTCTGATTGATTGGAACAGTTTTTAAAAGCTCATTTATATGGTCTGATAACAGGAAATTTAAAGCTAATAGTGTTTAGAAATGAGGGAGGAGAACATGATTCGGAAGCAGCAGTGAGGTACAAAGAGTATGCCCTCCAACCTGGAAGGTAGAAAGGCTATCAAAGAAAGTAAAACATCATCAACACATGACACGACTGTGAAGAAGAAGGGTTTTCCTCAGTGTTACTTTTGAGGCAGAACATACAGAGAAATATCAAGAAGAGGTTCATGACAGAGCAGATTTTCTTAATGGCTCATTTCTTCCAAAGAGCACAGAATTGAGACAGAATAGGAAATGGAGGCAGGGTAGAGGATGTACAGAGTCTTATAGATATTATAGTGGGGGATGGGAAATCCCAGAGTCTAGGGCTTCTTCAGATGACTAATGTGTCCAGGCTAAAGAAAGAACAAGGGCAATTCTGGTGAATTGCATCAAGTTGTGGACCTCCAGATCCTGGCTAGAGTTGCTGATACATTAACGAGCCTCCCCCTTAACTTCTGTTGATGTGGTCTGGGGAAGCAGCAGCTATGAAATACTTAGGAAGTGTGTGTGTGTGTGAGTGTGTGTGCGCGCACTCTTGACCCCACAGAAGTTGAAAAGCCTGGGATGCCCTTACAACGTTGTTCTTGGTGATTTTATTTCTTCATCTCTTTTAGTGAGTTTTAAATATGAACTCATGATATTTGCAGTTTTCTTTATAGGGATGTTTGAGGTCTTTATTTAAAATTAATTCCTCTAGAAAAGAATGTCTTGTACATCTACCAGTTATTTGGTTGCACTAACAATCTGGAAGTGATGTTATTAAAAACTGAATTGTAGTCATTGGGACAGTTATTATTCCAGTTATGGACCTCCATGAGTGTAGATCTGTGGTTTGGAAATTCCAGAGACTTTTCCCCCATTTTGTCTGTTCTACTTGGTTAAGCATAGGAGAAGCAAGGATGCATACTCCCATTCCATTTATCTAGATACCCCTCTCAGTGTAGCCCTTTAGGAAATTCATTTCAAGCAGTAATGGGGTGATGGGTAACCAACAATTACCCGGCTCAGAACTTAGGCTCTGCCAGTGGCTTTATAAATACAAGTTCTGGGTCACCTACAAAGATCTATAGACATCATCTTAACAGATGTTGGCTCCAGTGCTGTCATGTCCTTTGGGGATCTCACCTTCATTATATTTCTGACCGCCAAGGAAATTTCTTTCTTCTACACCAGGTCAGGTATAAATCTAATGTTTAATTTAATGTTTCTTTCCATTTCTATTGGGTTGCACATATTTATTTAATACATTAATATGCATTGTCTAATTTCTTGAAAAAAGTGCAGATATGCACATTCCCATCAGAATTGCTTCCATGAATCATCATGAACTATTGATACTGTCTTTCTTTCAATTTTCCTAACCTAGTGAGTAAAATGCTATTTCTGATGGTTGTAAGAGTCAGTCACCATTCTTGTGTTTTTGCTGAGAATTCATACATAGTAAATATTTTTTAAAATGATTTAAACAGTAATATTTTTATTGTTAATAATACTATAAACAATAACACTCAAAGAAAACATATCAAAGTATTCCAAAGACACATCAAAGACTGTATAAAATAAGCTGAAAATATTAATATGCTAGACTCAAAAATAAAAGTGAACAATCCCTTAATATCCATTTGAACTTGATATATAATTTTAGATGAATTACTGAATTTATTTGGTTTGGAATATATCTCTGTATCTATCTATCTACCTACCTACCTATTTCTTCAATTTTATTTTTGGACTTCCAGTTAAAATCTATTGAACCTAGTAGGCTGCTGTTGGTAATATTTTAAGGAGAATTTCACTAAGTATGGAACTCTGTATTCATTGGATTTCTTTATATCTATGTATTTATATATCTATATCTATCTACCTATCATTATTCACCTATTTACATACCTCTCAGTTTTAGTTTTGGATTTCTAAGTGAAATCCAAAGATCTTGGTACACACCAGTGTTAGTAATATTTTATGGAGAGTTTCATTAACTATGGAACTCTATATTCATTGGATTTTTGATTTTTTAAATGCAGATGACATTTATAATTATCAATTTGAAATGAAAAATTTTATCTGAATGGAATCAATCTTTCCATGATATTCTGAAATCTCTGGTTCATTTGTGGTATTTTTTTCTTCTGAACTTTGTAACTTCAAAGAATATTTCTGAAGAATTACACAAAGGGATTTTTTATGCCTGAATTGGTGAAAAGCATTTATTTGCAGATTTAAGCTAAAAGTGAAAACTACTCTCTGTCATTATTGACTCTTACAGGTTTGCAGACCTAAGTAATTAGCCTTTGCATATTGCTTAAATCCCTTTTGATTTAAATATCAAATTAAAAGAGGAATGAATGTGTTGGAATATACTGCTATGCCATTGTCAATATTTTGTGGTGTGTTTCACTATCACTGATCAGAGATTTAAGCTCATTTCTAGAGGTTAATTATAAATTTTACACCTATAGTTAAAGTGTCAAAACCTGCCTTTTTCAGTCTTGAAGAAAACGAATCTTTTCCCCAAGGGTATATTGGTCAGCTTTGTCACTACAAAGACCGCTTTTCTTTCCACATCCTTTAAGAGTCAAAGGAAAGCCAAAAATAGATTAAAAATTAACTGTAAGTGTCTGTTCCCTTATCTCTTATCATATTAAGATTTCTTTGTTATAACACAAAATTTGATGACAGCTATAAAAGAATGTCTTGTTTCATAGAGAAAATACATAAGGAAATATAATTCTGAATATAGGTAAGTCTCTCTTTTCCCATTTATGCAATTTGGCCTACTTAAGGTAAACTGTTAGGAAACAACCTAAAAAATAATAAGCATGTTTAACTTCCTTATTTAAAATAAAATTGGTAGAGAAAGATGATTTATGAAGGAAGAATGAAATGCATTTAAGAAACAAGAAGTTTAAACAGTGGTCACAGTCATAGAAAGGCAAATGCCATATAATCTTGCTTATATGTAAAGTTGAACTCATAGAAGCAGAAAATGGGCATTTGCCAAGGTTTAAAGAAGGGGTTTCAGGGGAGATTAGGGAGATGTTGGTCAAAGGATACAAATATAAAATTTTCAGTTAGGAGTAATAGGTTCAAGAGATCTACTGCTAAACATGACGAATATAGTTAATATTAAAAAAAAACCTGTATAGTTAGAAAATACTAAAAGAGTAGATTTGAGAGTATTCACCACACACACAAAAAATAAGTATGTAAAGTAATACATACATTAAGTAGCTTGGTTTAGCCACTTCATTGTGTATGCATACATATTTTAAAACATCACATTGTACACCATAAATATGTGCAACATTTGTCAATTTAATAATGACAATGATAATAATAATTAAGGTGTTACCTTCCAAAATATTTTTAAGTGTTAGTGAACTAAAATTTAAGCAGTTGCGAAGACTTATTAGTACAGATATAAAATAATCACATCACTTACTGCATTTCCAAACAATCTTTTTTGGGAATCATGTCTTTATGTAGAAAAGTTTCATTTAATATATCTCAATACATTCTACCCTTTCTGAAGATCAAAATTTATTTCTATTTAAAAGTGTTTTAACCATCAAAAAATTATTTTCTCTATAATAGCATATTTTCTTTGTATTCTTGGTGATGTTTTTTCAAATTTTTCCTTGAAAGTACGCATTTCTTCAATAAGGATTAAGCTGATATTTTCCTAAAAATACTACATTAATTTGTGTAATTTCTATTAGAAACATTCTAAATATGTTTTGTATTTTAAATAAAATTTATTAATTACATTTTTATGAGCAACAATATTGAACAGGCAATTCTGCCTGTGTTAAGATGATCACTTTAAAAATATAACACAGAATATACATGTGATAAGTATTTGAAAAAATTTATATTAGAAATTCAATGTTATGAAAAGTATCAATAAATATTTTAAATTAATATTTATTAAAGTAATTTTAAATTATTGATTTTTAATATACAAGAATCATATTTGATATCTTTTTTGAAAATAGTCATTATAATGTAGTTAAGAAAGTTTAAAGTTTTCCTTTGTAGGGGTATTTAAGAGTAAAACAGTCTGCCTCCACTGTAATTATAACATTTTATGCATTTTTACAAAATTTTTCAGTTATTACAAAAAAGGAAGATAACCACACACTGAAATAAACTTCAAAATATATAAATTTTGCTTTTTGAAAATTCACTTGGCATTTTTCACATTTTCAAGAGACCAGTGAGAACTTTGACAAGAACTGATTCTCAATCATTGCTTGATATTTGGGTCCAAATTTTTGTCAACTTCTGTGATTTTCATCCTCCCCAATGTAGCTCTCCGCTAAGGGACCTTATCATGGTTTATGTGCCTGAGAATCACAAGAAAACATTCCCGGTAGTGACTCTACTGCTAGTGTCCACTAAAACTGTTTCCATCGTCTAGAACACCCTTGGAAACCACTAAAAACCCAGAGCACTTATGCTTCTGGAGTATATACAGAGGGGGCTACTGCAACAGTCAATGAGGCTTGACTCTTCCTGTTGAGAAACCCTGATGGTTTGTGGCAGGCTCTAGGAAAGTCGTTGTTCTTTTGTGTCTCACTAGGTCCTTTCAAAGAGGAGAGAATCTTCTTCCTCAGTTTCATTTCATACCTAAGACAAATCTGACTAGAAGAGATAATGTCCATTTTGACTACTGGAGCATTGTCAATTTTAATGAAAAATAGCATGCTTTCCATTACATGTTTTATTAATATATTCCATTGTATATTCTATTACATATTATATATTCTTTTTTTAGAGGGGGTGGGTACCAGGGATTGAATTCAGGGACACTCGACCACTGAGCCACATCCCCAGCTATATTTTTTTGTATTTTTATTTAGAGACAGGTCTCACTGAGCTGCTTAGCACTTCACTTTTGCTGAGGCTAGCTTTGAACTGCTATTCTCCTGCCTCACTCTCCTAAGCTGTTGGGATTATAGGCATGTGCCACTGTGCCCAGCATGATCATTTCTTTTTTAAGTTCCCTATCAATTAATCCCATGGCACAATCACCTCGCCATTTCTCCAGATGTGCATATGTATATTTCCAAATGCTGAAATTCCTGATTCATTGTGTATTTTGAGGCAGTTTCCAGGAAGTTTTCAAATCTACCTCTTTGTATCATTGCCAATCACAAAAGTCCTAATTCACCATATGAATGTACTGTTGTGAACTGAAGGATTTTCCAGTGAATACACTGTATTTGTGGGCAATTTTTGATACTAATCCAATATCAAAGAGGACTACATAGATCATAATGGGGCCCTTGTGGGAGAGAAGTTGTTATGAGACCTCATTATAACAAATACTAAACTATGAAACTGTTTTGTTTAAGAGTTTGTCATTCAAAGAAGATGTTTGCTCCATCTGAAAAGGACATCAGATATACCATTTTAAGAATTGAGGTTCTGTTGTCAGACTAGAGCTGAATTGAAATCCTAGTTCTGTAATCTACGTGTACTGTAGATTTCTTTAGCTAGTTGCTTATCTTTTTGTTTCTTACCCCCAAAATGGGGTTGTTATTTCTTCTCTGTGGATCTGTTATGATGATTAAATGCTTTAGTTTGGTGAAGATGGTAGGGTAAAAAACAAGCAAGAAAACAAACAGATGAACCCTGCCACAGATGACATGATATAGGACAGAACATTGACGTGTTGATCCCAAATTTGCACAGAACTGTCCAACAGCACTGTGGATGCAATTATATATAAGCATATACTGCTAATTGTATGTACTGCTTCTTGCTCAGAGAAGAAACAAAATGTATGTCTTCAATAACTTCAATAATAAATATTCTTTTGGATGATTTCTCTTTTAATAACCCTAACATATTCTGAGTCATCTTTCCTTCAAGCAAGCACTTCTTTCTTTTACATATAGTGAAATGTGTTAAGATTTTATAGGATGTGACAAAATAGCAGTATTAAAAAGGTAGGTCAACTTGACAAAATAAAAATATGAATTAATTTTGTCAATAAGGGGGGCATTTCAAAGTTTGTACTGAGCTTTGATGCCTTTAATAAAACTTGAGGTTGCCCAGAGATGTAGGCAATGGTTAAATCTTTAAAAAGGTATCTCTTAGATTCTGGTTTGAATTTGAGTCTACAAAGCTGTAAGGAGGTGTATTGGTCATGGTAGCAGTCTTATTTATATCCATTTGATGATTTTAAAATAACACAATGAACTATAGCAGCATGAACTACTTGAAGGTCACAAGTACTAGTAAGAGAGAAATTGTCATATTTCCTTAGGACACATACCTGGATTAGAATTCCAGTCCTTCAATTCATCAACACATCCACATTCAGGGCTACACTGTGGCCATTTCACATTAATCTTTTGTCCTATGTAGTCTTCATATATTCAATTTTAGCACATGATATAATTGGTTCCTCTGTGTCTCTCCCACTCCAGATCAAACCAGAAACCACTAGGGAACATAGTTCTATTTAGACCTGATTTACTCTAAAAATCTTAGCTTATTTGAGTTATTATAAACACTCATCTATGCCTCCATCTGCTTTTAAATTGTATTTTAAATTTGTTATTAATTTTGGATGTTTATGTTTTGCATCTTAAATTAATTGTGTATATGTTAAACTCATTGTATTTTTGTTGGCCTAATACTGATAAAGATGATCGTTCTTAATAATATTCTCTGTCATGCAATGCTTAATAAGTTGAGGTTAACTACCCTTTGTAGCTATCTATAAGACTTTATTCTAATATTTTGCTAAGTTGTATGCTAGGAGGTGAAGAAAGAAATATTTTGACTCAAAGTCCATATAGAAATTCCATACTCTGTCCTTTAAGTTCCAAACCTCATGGGAAAGTATTTGATTTCATTTCTTACATTAAACATAAAGTTGTCTTATGTATAGAATCGCTTGGTGTTATGCAAAGTCCAGCCTCAGATTTTGGGTAACAGAATTGATAGTAACTAGGAATTGAAGGTTTCCTATGCAAATCACAAGACAAATTAAATTAAAAACTTTTTTTTCTTTTAGTAATTCTACTTTTCATAGTGGCCCATGGGAGAAAATCCAGGAAGATTATTTTAAATTTGCAGACTGATAGCTACCACAGGACAGTGATTTTCACTTCCCATTATCAGTCACCATCCTCCCACTGACCTAAGTGGCACATCTACTTTCCAAATGATAAAGCTTTACAATGTAGAACCAGTGGTCTGTTATGTCCTTTTGATTCTACAGATGACTTTCAGAAAAGCTTTCTACCTATCCTGTTGTTTTAGTCAGCTTTTTCACTGCTATGACTAAAGGACCCAACCAGCACAATTGTAGAGGAGAAGTTCATTTGAGGGTTCATGGTTTCAGAGGTCTTAGTCCATAAAAGGTTGGCTCCATTACTCAGGGCTCAAGGTGAGGTTGAATATGGCAGAAGAATGTGGCAGTGTGAACCGGCTCATATGATTAAATAAAGAAGCAGAGAGAAAGATTCCACTTTGAAATACAAAATATATACCCCAAAGACACATTCCCATTGATCTACCTCCTCCAGCCCCACCCTACTCACCTTCAGTTATCACTCATTTAATCCCATCAGAAGATAATCCACTGATTGTGTTAAGATTCTCAAAATTCAATCATTTATCCTTTAAACATTCTTGCATTTGTTTCACACATGAGCTCTTTGGGGGACACATCACATCTGAACCATAACACCTGTTTTGAACAGAAACTCCTCATGGTTTTGTTTCATTATTTTTCCAAAACAAGAAAATGGAACTCCCTTAGAAACCAAATAGGGATTAATAAGACTTCAATAGTAAAGTACTTGAAGCTTAAAGAAGGAGGACCTCAAATAAGGTCAAACAACTGTCTTTTCCAAACCAAGCCATGCATACTGTGAGAGTCTCCCCATGGATCAGCTCATTCAGAGCTATCTACATGGATGAGGTCTTCTGGGACTGAAGGGGTTTCACTTTCTAATTTCTTGATGCTAAGGAAAGAAATGAAAAGTTTCAGTCCTTTAAGTACATAGTCATTTATCTCAGTATAAATTAAGTGGTTCCTATCAGAAGTATAAAAAAGAGTAAGATTTCTATTACAGCTGTTTCAAAACAGGGTGGTATTTTTGTCAGGAAAAGTAGCAGGAAATCTTAAACTCCTTGCCTTTTGTGAAGAAGCGTGAGGTTACTTTCCTTTTGTTGGCATTTTAGTTAGCTGACTTCCTCTTCACTCTAAAGTGGAGGTCACAATTTGTTTTGAATTTGAGCTGGAAATAAGATAACAAATATTGCCTAGGGCTTTTTGTGATGCCTTTTGTATCTGAATTAGATTAGACAGTCAAAAACTATTGCACATCTTTTATTATTTTGTTTTTAAGCCCTATGAATCAAAAGCAGTGTGTACAGGCAAAGAACACTTGAAAGATTAGCTTATGGTAAATATAAGTGCTTCATATATATTTTTCCTCTGTTATTCAATTTATAGGAAAGAAACAGAAATCGCCCTTGCCTGTTAACCTTACATTTTAAAAATCCTCATTGTCCTATCATAGGTTATAATTTTTAATGCAAGGTGTGTTGGAGGTGTAAAGTTTAGTGTTATTAGTGGAAAAAAGTTTTATTTTTTTCCTTTTCATTGGAAAAATTCATGTTAATTATTCGTCTGCACCTGCCTAATGGGGCTGAAGTAATTCAATTGTCATATTGTTGTAGATTGTTGCTTTGTGTAATGTATCACCCCTGCTGTTCCATTAAAAAAAATTCTATACTCTTCCATTATTCAGCAAGGCCTAATGATTATTCCAGCATTTGTACATGCTGCACTGTTATTTTGATTTTAATTGACTTCACTTTTTTAATTAAGCACATTGGTTTTAACACCCTTGTTGACAAGCTTGGTTTTGCCATTATCAGTATTTGCTTCTCTGTACATTGCATGCCTATTGACGCTTTATTTAGATTCACTATAAATGATAAGAGTAATACGTGCTCTGAAGGTTATCACCACTCTAACTTGAATTCATGTAACATATTATTTATAAATAATGGTCTGCCGAATATTTTAAAGGACCAGCTATTCTGTTTAAAGTCTTTTAAAGCTAAATTATTAATCTATAGCTTGAAAATGAAAAATAGAAATCTGACTATTTTTTAAATGTGTGACAATCTTTCAATGGAAAATCATGTTTTACTCCATCAATTAAATATAGTCCACATGTAATAAACACATATGGTAAGAAAATGTTGTCTGTGTTTAGTAAGACATAAAATTATGGTTTGTATATATTTGAAAATTAGTCACTTATGGTAATCCTTTATTTCAAAAGGAGAATTCTTTTATCCTTTAAATTATTTAAAGATTTATACATGATTTATTAAAAATAAATCCTTTAAAAATATTTATTGAAGACATTATGTTCTTTCAAGTATAGCACAGAACCTGAAAGAAGACAACAATATCCTTGTGAAATTCATTGAAATGTCTTATTTTGAATGATATCTCAGCCATTTATCACAACCTAAGATAATGAAGAAAGGACCACAGAAAGAATAATTCAAGCTTTTTTTAGCTGAGATGCTAGAAATTGCAGAACTGCTGGAGCAAGAAAACAATAATGGTGAATTTTATGATGAGTAAATGTTTGCATGTTTAAAAAAACTATATAAAATACTTCATGCTTTTCACACTTCTCCAAACACAAATCAGGCACAAATATTGTTTGTAAAACTCTGTAAATGGTACAGACGCACCTTCCTAGGAAGAAGGTTGACATGAGAACTCTTCTTTCTCCTTTGCCATTTGTGTTTTGTTAATGGACACGAATGAGCAAATGAATGAATGGGAGGGTGAATGAATAGGTCACATGGGACTTGACTGTCATTTGGTCATCTGAGGGATAGAGGACAAAGATTTAGAAGGGGGCCCTTCTGCCCTTGTTCGGTGCAGCTTCATTGCAGCCCTTGTGATTGTTGATGAGTCTCTGGCCTGGGATTTATGCCTGGCCTCTCCTTATGCCTTGGTGTGCCTGACCCAGCTCTATTAGCATAACTACCATTCCCAGTGACAAAATGAATAAAAGATGACTGGTGTGACCTCAGAAAGTGGCAAGACAGTATTGATGTAACGAGCCCAATATCCACTGTTTTATGCATTGCCATACAATAGCAATCTTAATAAAACACTAAACAGTATTATAATGTGTGTCTCCTTGATGTCTCTCTGACTCATAAACTTCACTTTTTCATTCACTGTTACTCCTTTGAGAGAATCACCAATAATCAAAGTTCTTATTTTGTTTTTGACATGTCACCAGTTCTTTATTTCCTGGAGCTTAAAAAGAACAAAGTAAACAATCAAGTTTTGCTTTCAAAGTTGTCTCCATATCAAAAAAATAATTTTCTTTGGCCTGCTATTGGCTTTTGTTTACAGCAATCATCACTGTACAGAAATTAAGTATCTGCATATCCTCTGACTTAAAAATTCATTTTGATATTCAGAATTCTTCCACGACCCATTTATTTTCTTGCTTTTTCACACTGGGAAAATAAAAAATACAATCTTATTACCAGAAGCCTCTCAACACCAACATAATATTGCATTTTCTCCTTTTCATCTTGGACATTTTAAAGACCTGTTATATAAGGAATTCTTCGATGCAGATGCCTGGATTATGTTGCTCCAGAAAACCCAATGAAAAGAACTGCAAATGCACGTAGGAAATAATCAAGGAATCCTCTTTCTGGAAGTTTCTAACCACAACACCAGTCAGTTAAACCTTTCATCACCCTTCTTTGTAAAAAGGCTGTGGAATAGGTAAAAAGGAAAAGAAAGATGAGAAAATAGCAGGCACATATTTGAAGTAATATCACACCTTGTGAAAAGCATCCTTCATCATATTTTTCCTTCAAAGTCAAGGCACAACTGGATTAATATTGACTCTTCTAATAACAGAGAAAAAATGGTACGCTTTTAATACTTCTCTTAGATAGCAAATCACAGCATTCTTTTAGTTTAACAGTTTTAGTCAGCTTTTTTGCTATTATGACCAAAAGATCTGACCAGAACAATTTTATAGGAGGAAAGTTTATTTGGGTGCTCATGGTTTCAGTGGTCTGAATTCATAGACAGCAGGCTCCATTCCTCAGGGTTCAAGGTGAGGCAGAACATCATGGCAGAGGGAAGAGGTAGAGAGAAGTGGCTCACTTCATGATCAGGAAGCAGAGAAAGAGAGTTTCTACTCTCCACATACAAAATATATACCCAAAGCCATACCCCAATTCTCACCTCCTCCAGCCACACACTACCACTTCAGTTACCAGTGAGTTAATTCCAATTAGGGGATTAAATCACTGATTGGGTTAAAACTCTTCCAACCCAATCACTTCTCCTCTGAACCTTTGTGCACTGTCTCACATATGATCTTTTGGGGGATACCTCATGTACAAGCCATAACAATTACTCTTTGCTTTTTTGTAAGGTCTGTCTAATGACCTGGAAATATGATGATATGTTAACAGCTATCACTGTGCATCTTTACATCTTACAGGTAGATTAAAAGTCATTTAAAACCAAGCAATGTCTGAAGTATCCTTCCACCTCTAAACTCAGATTTACTGCTTGACACATTGGTTGGGTCATTCTGTATTTTGAAAGGGTGATAGGCAGCACATAGGATACACATTTTTGAAATGTCTACCCTGCTGCCTTGGTCAAATTGAGTCTTGTTGGGACACTGCACACATAACATAACAGAAGGTAATCTGATGAGTTGGAATCATGGTATTCTAGTAGATTGTTATGGTTTGGATATGTTGCGTCCCTCAGAAGTTTGTGTGCAAAATAATGCAAGAATGTTCAGAGGTGAGATGATTAGATTATTAGAACTGTGACCTATGTCCACTGATATGTATTAACTGGGTGGTAACTGTGGTTAGGTAGGGTATAGTTGGAGGAGATAGGTCTCTGGGGTTGTGCCTTTGGGATTTATATTTTATCTCCAGTGAATAGAAGTATCTCTGCTTCCTGATTACCATATCCTGAGCTACTTTCCTCCACCACAACCTTCTGCCATATTGTTCTGCCTCACCTCAGGCCCAGAGCTATGGAGTCAGTCCACCATGAATTGAGATCTTTAAAACCATGAGTCCCAAATAAACTTTTCCTCCTCTATATAGACCCTAGAGTCATAGATTTGAATGAGTACTTTGGGTATATCAAAATGTAGAGGTAATTAGATCACATTCCCTGGAACTTTGTCTTAGAAGAAAACAATCCACCATCATACCTACAGGTTCTCTAATAGGATAATTGAGTAGTGAGAGAATCATGTAGGATTCCTATACCTACTGAAGATTTACGTGTGTTTTGATTCTGAAAGAAAACTCTAACAGCACTACTTCATTTGTCCCTCTTCAATCTGATAGTGATTTCAACTAATGAATGTTAATAAAGTCTCTTGCATAGGCAAAAATTATAAGAGATATTCCCAATCACAATTAAGGTGACATTTGAGGTTTACAAAAGAGAGAGAGAGAGAGAGCAGTAGAAAACAACCAGGATTCTATAACACACACTATGATGTGGATCATTTCACAATTTAAAGAGAGACACTTGATGAGGACTAAGTAGATATGAACACAGCCCTACAAAATTCAACCATGAGATTGCCAGGAAAAAAAAAAAGTCACTGGCTGCTCAAAAAATTGAAGCAGATGTCAGATGCAAGCAGCTGTGGCCTGGGAAATTCAACAAAATTCCAATATTCAAATTGCTTCTCTGGATATAAACTGCTTGATAGCACAGTTTCAGATTTGATCTGGGCTGCCAGTGAACCATCTGTGTGAAATGAAAGTAATCTGCTCATGCTGTCCATACAGGTAGGCATCAGTGTCCTTTGGTCAGAGAAAGATGTTTTCTGGCCAGCTTTTCAGGAAGTCTTACATTAACTAAACACAGTTGCTAGAAGAGTGATGACCAGAATAAAGAGAGGATAAAAGAATATTAGTCTTGATGTTTAAGGACTATTTGGAGTGGTGGAGACCCCACATCCCAATTTTAGGTTCATATTACATATTCGGATATTCTGTGTAGAGATTAAAATTGGGTGAGACTATCAGGAAAATTACATTTCCACCACTAAGAAAAACAGGATGATGGATCCGTGAAACCTGAGCTTGTGAGGATTGTAAAAATATGTAGTAGGTTAACAAGCAAATTGTTAGTCAAATTGAGAGCTTTAAAAATTTAGTATCACAAATATAGGAATAATTCCCTGGAGGATCAGAGAATATAGTTTTTATTTTATTCAGCTATGTATTGAATAAAATAAACATATGTAGATGCTGAAAGGTTGCTCACAAATAGGTCAGCTTGTGGCGGAAGTCTTTCATAATTCAAGATACATCAGCCTTGGCAGTAGCTGGGAATAAGAGCGGGTAATCAAAAGTGACCTAAACCATGACACCAGAGTTTCCAGATGGTATAGAAAAGAGTCCATAATTTATGATTGCCGGTGCAGTAAATAAATCTAAAACAATAGGCGTGGATAGGGAAGCAGTCACAGCTGACCAAAAGAGCAGTTGTAATGCAACCCACAGAAAGCTTGGTGCCAGAAGTAATTGACATAGTCGTCAAATCAATTTCCTAGGGTGCAGACACTCGAGCACTCAATCTGATTCTGTATGCTGCACAACGTTTGGATTATACAGCTGCCTCTAATTCAGATAGCCTTAGCTCAATTCAAGAAACTGTCTGGAAGTGAACAGTAATTATTTGGACTTCCTTTCTGCAGGTTTACTGTTTTCTGGTCAAATTACTTTTTTTTGGAATTGCACACATTTCATATTAATTATTTTACATTTAAATGATGTTTTTTCTCTTTGGGGTCACTTTACTTAATGGCATCCATGAAATACAAGACCTGAGCACCAGTGGGATACTGTTTCAGGATAAGAAAAGATCATGCACAGTAGGATGTTCTGAAGAACATGTTGACTATGGAATTGGTTAGTTGATTGCAATGCATCATACCCATGTGGGGAAGTGTTAATTAATTGTTTTTTCCTGTATTTTAACTTAGTTCATTTTTGCAGAGATTAAATAATCTTTTGCTGAAAATAATTTCATTCATTCATTCATTCATTCATTCAATATTAGCAGACTCTGCAGTAAAACACTCTTTTTGTTTTAGTGTTCTGTTTTACTTTTCTGTCTTGCTTATGTTTCTTTTTATAGTAATGATCTATCTTTTTTATAAAATTAAAAAATTATTTTTAAGGTAAATTGTTAATCAAGAAATGAAAACAGCATGATAGAACACTTTTACAAAGGTTGACAGCAAATAGAAGCAAAAACAATATAACATTATTGTGAGGCTTATTGTGAGAGAGGAAGAATTTTCACAGAAGAAAAATATCTGCAAATATGTAAAACAGGGATGCAGAGGAACCTTGAATATTTTTCCTCACAGATCCTGAGACTGTTTTCCTTGGTAGCAGATAATCGAACTATAACAGATTCTTGATGAGACACTGGGGTATGGAGATAAGGCACAAAGGTTCTATCTTCGAAGAATCAAGGTTTAGTGAATTGATGAGACAGGTAAAGAATCACATGAGAAGAATTACAGAAAAAGTAAAAAGGTCAGGAGCAGGCAGAGAAGCAGCCGATGAACCCAGCTGAGGGAGGACTACATTTAGAAAGCAGTGGGTGAAGGCTTTTGGAGATGTCAACATTGCCATTGAGATTTAAGTGTAAGGAAAACTTGGTCAGCTTGACAAAGAATTGAAAATAGTCATGGAAGACCCAGCATCAGAAAGACCATAGCATTCTCAGGCAATCATATACTCTTCATTGCATCAGGAACACAGGGTTTGTTAGGAACGTGAATAGCAAGTGTGAAGAGAAAAAGGGGCAGGTGTGGATCAGATGGAAAAGGGGAAGGGGTGGGAAGCACTTTACAAAATACTTTCACTCAGTGTCTGGCTTCATCCAGCAAGCTTTGGGACCATCATTGCCCTCATTTGCATATGGGCAAGGATCAAAAGTGAGAGAGGCTTGGTCATTTACATAAAGTCACAAAGCTGGGAGTAGGTCCAGGTCTATCACTTTAGAGATCACAGTCTGAAGAGAACTTTGTATGACTCTGTCAAGGGGTTCCCATGGTACTGTGTACAGTCATACAGGAAAATTTTTGAACTTTTGGAAACTAGAAAGGTGGAATGATGAGTCTAATAGCAGTATTTGGGGGTGTGGGAGAGAGGAGAGAAATAGAAAGTAGAAGGAAAGGAGGAAAACAAAAAGAATGTACACCATTTTCAAATACCATAAAGGTAAAAAAACTGGCCATTGACCTCTGGGGGATATGGAAAGAAGGAAATTCCACTACAGGTGCTACAGAGTCACTGGAGTTTTTATTGCTGCAAAAGATCTTTGTGAGAGCAGATTATAAGATGATAAATCAAGTCATTAATGAGATATTTGTTTGCTATTATTTTCCATTTTATCTTTAGCGATATGGTAGGCCGAAGGGTCAGGAAGAATGGATAGCGAATTGATTATGGGTGCAAATGGCTGAACCATCATGGAGAGATAGAGACAGAGAACCAGGATATGGCTAGACCTGGTGATATTAAGGAAAGAGCAAAGACAGCAGCACAATGATAGGAGATAGAACTCAGAAAGAATTCTGAGAAGCAAATGAAAAAGAAAGATAAAGGATATAGCAACTCACAAAAACAAAAGGATTAAAACAGAGCGGGGAAACAGTAGAACTGAGAAGAAATTAAAGTGAAAAAAGACAAATAATTAAATTTGTATTTTTAAATAAAATTCATCTTATGTGTATTTACAAAATAACACTTTAAACTGTAGAAAAACTAAGAACAAAGAATGCTAGAAAAAAGTGAAAATATGTTTCTACTTCACAAAACAACAGGTTTATATTTTGACATACCTCTTTCTAGTCATTTTCCTCTAAACACTTACACACAATTGTGATTATAATTTAGGAATCTTTGTTTTCCTTTTTATTCTAGCACTTTATAAATTTTTGCAATGCTATATAATCAATATTTATTAAAATGTCCTTTCAAGCATAATTTAGTGGCATTGGAAAATAATTTACTATTGCTTAGTTTTGACAATAATATTTTAGTTAATGGATAATTTCCAAATGAAAGAGATTACCTGTTTTGTTGTATTTCGATTTAAGATTTTGTAGTCACAGAATAAAACCAACTTTATTCTCAGAGTTAAAAGATATTGAAACAGAAATTACACTAGAAAGTTTAAAGAAGACATGTTTTAAACATGAACTGTATACCTAAATATTTTCTGTCCTATTCAGTAATTCAAATAATGAAGGAAATTTATTTTTATGTCTCCTCAAATTTTATGAAGACAAAACAGAGAACAATGCATGGTCCAGAGTCCATATCATCCACATCAAGAGTTTATACTTGGAACGACCTGCAAGGAGAAAAGAAGCCCTGCGGGAGAAGACACGGGCTTCATTTCATGAACAGAGTGTAAGAACACTGAAGGTTGCCTGTTGAAAACACTTCATTCACTATTCTTCTAGTAAAAATATGGGATCACCTTGGCCTTTTGACCTACCTCAGGAACTATTGGATTCTTGAAAACCAACACTATATTTACATAGGAATTTGTAAGTATTTTTGCGCTTGATCAAGTTCATTTCATCTAGTTGTACAAGTTTAATTTATTGCGATTCTAATAAACCATTGTCAAAATTAACTAAATATTACCTTTCAGTCTCTGTATCAGTGAAATCATTATGTCAGATTGTTTTAATGCAACATGTCAGATTCTTCTTTATCTAGGATAAATAAAGTAAATTTTTCAGAGAGAAGAGAACGACAACACTGGCATTTTTTTACAAGTGAGGCTAAAATGATCCTCTGAAATCCCCAAGGATGACAATTTAGTGAAATAATCATCCATTCACAGGGTTTCCATTGAAATATACTACAAAGAATAGAGATATTCAGGTTATAGTGAAATATGTTTGGCGAAACAATTTCTAGAAAATAAATGTGGAACTAATTGTACTATTTGGATTAGTAGATCCAGGGTTTCAAATGAAGAGATTAATTTCTTTTACAAAGATGTCTTTAGGGAGGCTGAGGCAGGAGGCTTCCAAGTTTGAGGTCAGCCCCACTAATCTCACAATACTCTGTCTCAAAAAATATATATATATGTGTGTGTGTGTGTGTGTGTGTGTGTGTTATCTGTAAATATGTATGGGAGGGTGGTAGGGGAGAGGGATTAGGGAAGTAGCTCAATGGTAGAGTGCTCCTGAGTTCTACTTCCACTACTAACAAAACAAAACAAAACAGAAAACAACAACAACAACAAAACAATAACAACAACAGCAACAAAACCCTTTAAAATGTTATATGACAGTCACCAAGTAAACACAAGTAAACAGAATAAACCTAGCCTTTGCCTTTATGGAACTTTGATATGAAACATTTTCAAAAATTATTTCAAAATACTAAGAATAGTTAAATTCATTATATCATATACAAGAAAGTACATGAGCTGCATTATTTTTATACATGTATATGTGTAACAACTTGAATGGATTTGTAAAAGATGAAGACTTGCTGATATTTACAGTTTAATGAGAATAAATGAATAAAACAAAAACAGAACCCTATACCTGAAAATTGTCTCATCTCTCAAATGACACATTTAATTATCCTAGTTGTATTTTTTTAGTATGTAAAAGCATTGGCAAATCTTTGAAGAAAGAATCTCTCTTAGACCAAGGATGTTTTCTACAATATTTGGTAGTTGCATTTTGGACTCTTCTTTCTCAATTTTAATGTGTTTTTTCAAACCACAGAACACATTTTAAACTAATGTAGTACCTAATGATGTTTAAAAACATCATTTTGTTAATATTAATTCATATTACCTATTTTTCTCATATGAATTACTTGAATTATAATGTCCTAGGAGCAATGTTACATCTTTGATGTAAATAATAATAATCTGATAATTAACTCCAAAATTCTTCAGCACTAAATGTGAAATCAAAATGAATTAGTGTTAATAATGAGGGCAATTCCAGACTCAACAGCCCTAACTATCAAGAGTTTCTTTCTTTGTCAAGAAATGTGTCATTTAAAGATGGGAGTTTAGCTCAGTGGTAGAGCCCTTGCCTGCATGCACAAGGCCCTGGGTTCTACCCTCAACACTCAGAGAGAGAGAGAGAGACAGAGAGACAGATAGACAGAGAGAGAGAGGGACAGAGAAATGTACCAATTACACTTTTTTTTCTTTTTCAGTTTTCAGAAGGAAACCTCTGTAAGTAATTTTTCATGATTAATGATCATGGTAGTGTTTCTTTCAAAGCTCAGGCTGAATTCTTGTGACTTCTTTTGTCTGATTAGCATAATACATTTATTTATGTGAGTAGATGACTAGCCTCTAACCCCCACTGCCAGTATCTGGTTTCAGAGAGCATCACTCATTATGGAACAGTTGCTAAACACTTTTTATTGATGCAGCTACCAGGTCTAATTGTTGAATCAGTTTGTAATCCTCCTGCTGCTACAAAATGAGGATGTGAGAAATTTGTTGATTCATCTATCTTACTTCCAGTGCTTAGGGCAGGGTACCTCAAGATGTCACCACTGTTCAATAAGTCACTTTCATTAAGGGTAGAATTGATTCAATTGTGTCATCACTCAAATGTACAATTCAAGAAAAGAATGACACTTGTATTTCCTATTTCAAAACATAGATGCACCTTTAAAAAATACATATTTTTCTATCGTGACCATGAAATTAACATATTATCTAGAAGAAAGTGTGATATATTAGTGAATATGCTGATATAAAGTTGTGGGAATTTCTTTGAAAGAAAAAGACTACCATATATTTTCATGCTGTCTAGGGAACAGGAAGTTATACCATGGGTCCAGAAGAAAAATAAACATTTAGCTAAAAGGTCAATTAAAACAGAAAGGATGAAAAATTCCCAAGATGCATGACTTTCTCTTATAAAGTTTTACTGAGTATCTGCCCTCAAGGGAGAAATTCAGTAACTAAATAGGGTTTTAAGGCAACTGTGGAGAAGATGGTGGTGATAAAGTTGGAAGGAGTTAGACTTCACCTGTTTTTGAAGCCAATTTCACCTTGTTTATTTCTTCACAGTGAGAGTGCCCCCTGAAGCAGAGGGCAGGTGTGTGTGTTGTCCAGTGTAACCATAATGTGTCCCTCTGGGACAAAGGTTGAGAATGTTTACTTGATAAAAGATTTGGGATTCCTACTCCAAATACCTGTGATATAAATTCACTTTTTGAACAACTTCTCTCTGTGACCCCACAGGGACCTAAGGGGCATGAACAGCCAAATGTGAAGCTCCTGCTGCTGTTGTGCCATGATAAACAGCATCTGAGGATGCATGAAAATAGGCAGGCTAACTACCTAATGTAGAGAGGATGACATCTCAGGTCCTTGGACAGAACTGACACTGCCATGTGGAATTTAGGGGGAAGAGAGTTAAGTAAATATAATTTTTTCATTTTCTAAACCCAAACATTTTACTTAAATTTTAAACTAGCATTTTAATTTGTCCCTCTTTTCTTTTATTCATTCTCATTCCCTTGTGAACTTAACTGATTTCACATCTAATTGATGGGGATTTTGTAACATTCCTATCACTTCCTAAGCACATAAAAGTCTTTGCTGGCAGCTTTTACAAGACTAATGTATGCTTTTACAATTCCTGTCCTACCCATACCCTCATAACACCAATTGCAAAGAACTCACTTTCCCTCATGAATAGATATAGGATGGCTCTATGAACTCTGAACAGGCTTTGCAGGGCTTCCATCAGGGACCCAGGTCGTCTAGACAGGAAGAGAAAACTTGAACTTCAGGTAGAATTTTAACAAATTCTCAAACAAGTAGTACGATGCCACAAAATGGGTCACGTGCTTTTCAGACTCTTAGAGACATATTATTTTTCCTTTAATATAATGACCAAGAAATCCAACTAGTATGCAAAATATAAATATATGCAATCAGATATTGGAAGGAAAGCCACTCTTGATGGAGAATCCCTGAGTTGTTATACAGCTGATGGTAGAAGACCCATTTCAAGACATACTTTAGGAATTCCCTTCTGTAAAGGAGGATGTCAAAATGTCACCTAAAGGTGATTCATGTGAGGGGATTCAGCACATAAAAATGTTACTGTGTAATTCCCTAACACTGACTATAAAAATACAAAATCTAAGTTTCAGTTCAGAAAACACCAGCCCTGTGGTGTTTAGTCCTCAGTACAGGCATTGTGTAGGAGTTTCCAACATGCTTCTCAGTGTGGCATGATGTTCAATTGAGTCAATGTGTGAAATCTCTGCAGAAAATAGGTAGGAGAAAGGATGTAATCTTATTCTGCCAAATAATTCCTCTGAGCCATGAAAATAAGCACCAGCCATGAGTCTGAATCAAACTAAGGTGATACTAATCAGAACATTCCATGAGGTAATTTTATACACTTAGGCCATTCTTTCAGGTTTCTGGGGCTTTATCTTCCAGAGACTCTGTTGGATTTCCCACAGGCAGATATTGTGCACTGTTAGCATTTTGGAGAGTATTGATTCAGGAAGACAAAAAAGAAGGCAAAGATGATCACAGAAGAACATTGAAGCCCCTGATATTGCCCTGGGAATCTATGTTCCAAGACAAGATTAAAGAGATCTTAATACTTATAGTTATTTGAGTAGTTTCCAAATTAATACCAGGTAGGTAAGTATCCATTTTTCTATGCCACATTCCACTCCAGAACAAAAAAGATAGTCACATTGATAAATTCTAAAATGTTTATAAATGCAGAATTCATTATATACATATATATATATATTATATATATATATATATATGGATAATGAGAAACTTTGACAAATTCAGTAAATTTTCTTAACTTTCTTCAAGGTCAGATTAATTTAGACCCTTCAATGAGTACATCTTCCCTTCACTTTATCCCATACCAGGAGTCCCCCGTATGCTCCTAGCACAGGATCAAAGAATTGTGACCACGGCATACAGAATGAGTGAAGGATTCCCTCTCAAGACTCCAAGGACCTACCCACAGAAGAGAGGATGCTCTTCTAAATTAAATGTACTATGTGTTGGACCTGATGTGAGGTGTCCACTAAAAGCTCACATGTGAGAAAATGCAGGAAGTATCAGAGGAAAAATAATTGGGTTGTAAGAGTCTTAACCTAATCAGTGAATTAATCCCTTATGGAATTAATTGAAGTGTTAGGGTGTGGCTGGAGGAGGTGGGAATTGAGGTATGACTTTGGGGAATGTGTTTTGTATATGGAGAATGGAGTCTCTCTCTACTTCCTGATCATGTGAACTGCTTCCCTCTGCCACAGTCTTCTGCCATAATGTTCAATGTTCAGCCTCACCTAGAGCCCTGAGGAATGGAGCCCGGCCTTCTATGGAGTAGGACCTCTGAAACTGTGAACCCTCAAATAAACTATTCCTCCTCTACAGTTTTGCTGGTCATTTAGTCACAACAGCGAAAAAACTGAATAAAAACACCGATGAATTTCACATCTCTAATTTCCCTTCACAAGTGGCAGTTATAATCAAGGTCATGACATTTCTTTCCAACAACACACAATTGATTCCTCACTTCTGTTTTGTTTTGAAAATGCAGAACAGGCATTTAGGGGCTAAATATCAATACCATGAAAAATGGAAAGATGTCAGGAAGAACCATTTGCAGCCGACCATGTGCCTGCCCCAAGAGCTGGTTACACAGCTCAGCAAATACATGGCATGCACTTGTCTAGAAGAAGATGGACTGCAAATAAATTATTAAGATTTTCCTACTGGTGGATGGGACATTTTCACATAGACTGCAATGCGTGTCATCACATACAGCAAAAGGATAAACAGGCATGGACCAGCTTGAGAAAAATTGATAGTGACTAGTACATCCTTATTCATAACCACTTCTTTTCAGATTAAGAAAGCTTCAAACAGAAGTTTCTATAATAATGCTACAGACCCTTTTATAGATCTCCCAAATCACCCCCCAACCACCACCACCATGATGACCACAAAAACAAAAAATTCACCACTGATTAAAAAATAAGAGTTTTAATTTTCTGGCTCAGATACTTGCTGAATTATCAAATCAGATTGTATTTTAAGAGAGGTAAGTGAGTTGGAACACATAGTTAACTAGAAGGTAAAGCATGAAAACTTCTTTTTATTCTATGCTAAGAACATCCAAATTCATTCTTATGAGCAATTCTGTTTCCCTTCTGTGACAGATGTCTATTTGCCTCTGTCTGTTTTAACAAAAGGAGATTATTTGGGGCAATAGGTGACTGACAACCTGAGAGGCTAAAAGTAAAAATGAGACCTAAACAAATATTTCTTATTCTATTTAAAAAAAAAAATCTCTAATAGTTATTACTCTAGTTTTTTTTTTTTTTTAATAGAATAAGAAATATTTGTTTAGGTCTCATTTCTGCTTTTAGCCTCTCAGGTGGTAAAGAGATAGGTCCAGGACCAAGAAAAAATGAAAAAGGAATGAAACAGAAAGAACAAAGAAAGCAAAAAGAAACAGAAAAGAAAAAACATTCACTGTACTTTCATGTAAAAAATAAATGTGTCAAGGATTGCAAGTGGCAGAATATAAAGAAAGAAAGTGTTGGGAGCCTGTCCTTTCGATGAATAGCAGGGAAAGCCATTAAGAAGAATTTTGTGGGCATCCAAACCTCAACTCAAAGCAAGCCCACAGTGTTGAATTTATGTTCCACCACTGACATTCACTGTTCTGCAATGGAGCATATGGTAAGAAAATACTTTTGTAGCGTATCTGGCCCACAATAGTTATCCAACAAATCTTACTTGAATCTATATATGCATGAGGGATTCAGAAGGTTTTATTTTATTTTCTAAAATTCTTGCCTATGGATGAAAACCTGTTTCTGATTTTGAATCATGTAATTATACAAAGGACTGGATTCTGTTAAATTTAACATTTCAAAGGTTGAGGAGAGTTGTACTCTCTCCCCACTTATTGGTATCTCTAGAAATATTAAGATGAAGTCTAAAGCCTGACTAAATTTCTCAGTGTGACCTCACTCTGGTCATTAACAGATGGGCAAATGTATTAAGGTAAGTAATAGGAGGTTTTACCCAAAGAACTTTTCATCCTTACTAGCATCAGATTCTGTAGTTTCTTGGGGAGGATATAAAAGAAAATAAAATCATAATACTATATCACAGGCAGATACATGTTGAAGGCCAGAGTGACCCATTTTCTCTCTCCTTAGTAGTTCAGCCCACAACTGACTCAGTATGAATGTGATTTAACTCACTGGAAGAACTACTGAGAGTAGACTCTCTGGGGGCGTCTACTAGACCAAAGCACTCAAATAGTGTCCTCTGGCCCTTTAAAAGCTGAGTCCCATGACTGTTCATGACCCAGCCTATCCTGTTTCACCTGGTTTGACCATCAGACCCTAGTAACCTTTTCACATTTGTATAATTTCCAGCTAATAGATTTTTCTCCCTAAATCTTGTAGGATGTGCACACCTGTGTTATATGCGATGTTTGTGTGTGTGTGTGTATTTGTGCATGCATGCACAATCTTGGAACAGCAACTGTATGACAAAATTGGCAAAAGCTAAACTGATAGATGACTACTCTCCCTTAGAAGTTGAGGGACCACTGTGCTTGACACTCAGTCATGTTCTTGGCTCCAGTGAAGCTGTGGTCTCTTTTTCTAAACTGTCCTAGGATGCTGAATCTAAGTGGGCTTGCTTCATAACAAATACTTGATGTGTGTGTGTGTGTGTGTGTGTGTGTGTGTGTGTTTTACTCTGTTATTTTCATGAAAAAAAACTTTTCTATGTCATGGACTCTTCTAATTGCTTTCAGGTATTAATTCCTTTACTGGTTGTGACAACCTTATGAAGTAGATAGTATTTTTAGGCTCCTTTTAAAGAGGAGAAAAATAGGCCACAGTTTTGCTGAAGCTCAGCCAACCAGGAAGTGGCAGTTTGGATTGGAGCCAGGTGATCTGACTTCTCACTTCCTGTTTGTGTTTTCTCACTATGCTGTGCTGCTTTCTACACTACCCATTTTGCTTACAATAAATAAACAAACAAATAAATAAATGACAGTCCCATGGCATAAAACTTAAGATTACAAAATCCTTTCAGGTTCCTTTTTCCCAGTCTTCAATTTCTTGTTGCAGATGAAACTTTTGCTGTAGCATCCTTCACTATGCTTCCAGAATTTTCTTAAGTAAATATGAGTAAGGATAGCATATATACTACCCCTAACCTTTTAAACACAAACCTTTCATTAACTAAATACATCATTTAACCTGTTGGGTCTTTTTTCCACTTAATTTTGCAGTTTTTTTACTTCAGTTTCAAAACACTCTTTCTTACTTTTTAAATTGGCTGAATATTTTGCCCATATATAAGTGTAATAAATTTATTTTACTAATCTGCAGTTAAATTACGCAATTAAGTTGTTACAAATACTTTGCCATGCCCAATATCATACATGTCACATACACATCTGTGAATTTTTCAGTTAGATACAGTTCTAGAAATGGAATATCTTTATTTTTAATTTTTAGTACCAAATTTGCTTGATAGGGCCTTGTACTAATTTACATTCCCACAGCAGTGTGTGGTTCTCCAATGACTTTGCCAACACAATGTATCCTAAGCCTGCCAATGTGTATTTGGGATTGCCAATTCCATAGGTGAAAATAGTGTCAGTAATTTTAATCTGAGTTTTTATTTAATTCCACTAAGATTTTTTTTTCTTTTTGTAACTTTTTTTTCATATCTTTTCTGCATTTTTCTTATATTTTCAAACTTTCACTCATGGATTTATAGAAATATTTTCCATGTTTAAATGCTAGGTCTTTGATATTACCTAATTTGCAATTATTCTTTCTCAGATTGGCATTCATCTTTTGACTTTATTTTAGGTCATGAAAGAATTATTTGCATGCAGTTGATTGATTCAATCATTTATTTTAGTGACTTGAGGGGTTTATCTCCCATTTAGAAAAGTCCTAACTTTATTGAAATAAAAAAAAAATCCTCTATATTTGCCTAAGAATTTATGGTTCTACTTTTATTTTTCCATTTACATATTTGATCCATCTGGAATTTATTTTTGAATACAAAGTAGAGTTGAAATCCAGCTTTTTTATTTGTTTCTTTGCCCAAACACCTATCCTGTTCTGTTGATATCCCTCTTTTCAAAAATAATGCTACTTTTCCATTTTGAAATATTAATTGTATCATAATTTTTTTATGTATAGATTCACTTGTATTTTCTATTCTGTTGCATTGATTTGTATATTTATGTACCAGCATGGAAATATTCTAATTGTTACTACTTTCTACTACATTTGAATCTAGTGGAATAAGTTATACCTCATTATTTCATTGGTTTGGTTATTATTGCTATTTCAAGATTTTTAAAAATCAATTTAAGAATTAACTTGTCCAGTTCAAAAAACTATATCATTATTTTAGTGTTCATATTAACTTTAAATATTAACTTAGGTGGGATTGATATTTACATAATGTATTATGGTGACTACTCCAAAAGATGGAGACTTCTAACTTGTTTAAATCTCCTTCTAGGTTGTAGAGTAACATTCAGTGCTCACTTCTTATAGAGGATCATGAATACTTCTTTCTGTATTCATACATGTTTATACCACTGAGATTGTATACTTTTCTTCCTTTTTTTCTTCAAAGTGGCTGTTTTTTATATGAATGCTATTGGATTCCATATTAATATATTTCTCTTTTACTTTTTCCTTGACCTGCACTAATGAATAATTTATGTTTTCCTCATTGCCATTTCTTCCCTGAGCTTTTATATCTCAACTGTGTGCTTTTCTATTATAAATATACTGTATTAAATTTTTAAATTCTAGATAAATTGTTTTATCACAATTTCTATGTCTTGTGGCAAGATTCATTTCTTTTTAAATGTTTTTCATTTGTCATTTGTTTTTCTTTCTTTTCTTGCCTCTGGTTTTTGTGTGTGCATGTGTGCGTGTGTGTGTGTGTATGTGTGTATGCATATATCTGAACTATCTATAAATTCTGTTCTTTTTTCATTACTACTAATATTGAGGACTGTTTTAGTCAGGTCTTTTACTGCTGTCACTAAAACATTTGACCAGAACAGAGGAAAAGAGGAGGAAAAGTTTATTTAGAGGCTCACAGTTTCAGAGGTCTCAGTCCATGGACAGCTGGCTCCATTCCTTGGGGCTCAAGTTGAGGCAGGACATCATGACAGAAGAGTGTGGAAGAAGGAAGTGGCTCACGTGATGATCAGAAAGCAGCAGAGAGACTCCTCTTGCCAGATATAAAGTACATACTCCAAAGGCACACCCCAAATAACCAACCTTCTCCATCCACACCTGCCACACCTTCAGTTACCAGTTAATCTAATCAGGATCACTTCACTTATTGGGTTTGGATTCTCAACCCAATCATGTCTCCTCTGAACCTTCATGCTTTGTCTCACACATGAGTTTTTGGGGGACACCTCACATTTAAACCTTCAACAAGGGCTATAATTTCTCCTTCACTCAACTGTCTTTAGAACATTTGTGTCAAGGAAAGTTAGGGTCATAGCAGATATTATTAATTTTTAATCTTTATTTTATGCTAGCCCCAAATTTGGAATGATTTGTTTGTTTCAGTGTAGAGATTCCTTTGCCTGACCTTGTTGACAGATGTTTTCTTTCAAATATGGCTTATGTGTGTTATTCTTAATTTCTCTGCCACGTCAAACCAATTCCAAGTATGCCTACTAGCACATACAGGTCATTTTTTTGTCACAATGAGATTTCCAGTTCTGAATATCACTCTAGTTAACAATAACATGCCAGCCATTTTTTTTTTTGGGCAGGTAAATTGCTTTTTTTTTTTTTATTGTAAACAAATGGGATACATGTTGTTTCTCTGTTTGTACATGGCGTAAAGGCATACCATTTCTGTAATCATAAATTTACATAGGGTAATGTTGTTTGATTCATTCTGTTATTTTTCCCCTTCCCCCACCCATCCCACCCCTCTTTTCCCTCTATACAGTCCTTCCTTCCTCCATTCTTGCCCCCCTCCCTAACCCTAACTCTAACCCTAACACTAACCCCTCCCACCCCCCATTATGTGTCATCATCCACTTATTAGTGATATCATTCATTCTTTGGATTTTTGAGATTGGCTTATCTCACTTAGCATGATATTTTCCAATTTCATCCATTTGCCTGCAAATGCCATAAATTTATCATTCTTTATGGCTGAGTAATATTCCATTGTATATATATGCCACAGTTTCTTTATCCATTCATCAATTGAAGGACATCTAGGCTGGTTCCACAATCTAGCTATTGTGAACTGAGCAGCTATGAACATTGATGTGGCTGTATCTCTGTAGTATGCTGATTTTAAGTCCTTTGGGTATAGGCCAAGGAGTGGGATAGCTGAGTCAAATGGTGGTTCCATTCCAAGTTTTCTAAGGAATCTCCACACTGCTTTCCAGAGTGGCTGCACTAATTTGCAGCCCCACCAGCAATGTATGAGTGTACCTTTCTCCCTACATCCTTGCCAACACCTGTTGTTGCTTGTATTCTTGATAATTGCCATTCTAATTGGGGTGAGATGAAATCTTAGGGTGGTTTTGATTAGCATTTCTCTTATTACTAGAGATGTTGAACATTTTTCCATATGTTTGTTGATTGCTTGTAGATCTTCTGTGAACTGTCTATTCATTTCCTTAGCCCATTTGTTGATTGTATTATTTGCATTCTTGGTGTAGAGTTTTTTGAGTTCTTTATAGATATGCCAGCCATTTTAATGACTGCTATAATGACCATCTTCTCACTGTATGTCTTCAACTCATTATCTAATTCTCACAATCTTTTGAATAGTTATTCTGATTTTTTTCCAAAATTTAGCTCTCTTCTAGTTAATTTTAATATCGGAAGTCCAAGTTTAGGACATATCTGGAAGTGACAAAATATTGAAACAATATATACTTTCTATTGATGGATAAATAATGGTTTATTATATGAGAAGCAATATTATTAAACATTATCAAACTACTTATAAAGAGTATAGTGATTTCAATTTTTAGAGCTAAATGTTTCACTCATTTAACAAACGGTAATAGAGTGTCTACTATGTTCCAAGCATTAGGAGACACAGAAGAAAACACTAGAGTATAGAAGAGGGATGCTGGGCTCAACCTGGAGAATAAGGAAAGACTTTCTAGAAGAGTTGGAAGTTGAACTGAGTTTTAAAGAATGAATACAAGTTAACTGAAGAATAGAGATAAAGCTTCCTGTCCAAGGAAGTCTGTGATCAAAGACACAAAACCATCATAGTGCAGTGAATAGTCTTGAGTCAGAGGCTACACGTATTTGAAGATCCTGGATGTCTGCCTTACAATGTGCATATTAATGAGCATTTCTTAATCATATTTTCTTCTCTTTTCTCAATTTGAGATGTTACTATAGAAATTTGTCCTTTTTCTTAATGACCAAAATGATGATGATGATAAAAGTTATATTGATTTAGCAAATTTCCATAATCCTTTACAGAGAAATCATTATTTTCCTGAAAATGTACGTAATTTTGTTAGGGACATAAAGATAACAAGACTTTGTTTCTACCATGAAGTTAAAATTTTCATACTTGTAGTAACTTCAAGGAAAAGGAGCCTCTTTTACTGTCACTGCCAAACTCTCCAACTCCTGCAATTTTTATGTCATTTTATTGAAAAAATAATTTGTGTGAGTACTCCTTATAAACTTATGTCTCTTGTGTTTTGCTTTTCACATGGAAAGGTATTTTTAATAAGAATGTTAATTTGCTTTTCTTAATGCTCTTGCACCCATGACTTAATTTGATTTTGTCATTTTACTTTGCATACTCGCAAAACAAAATGTAAGAAATACTTCACGTACATTATTTTAATGTTTATTGTTATGTTTATTATGGTTTTTAACATAAGAAATTCTTTAGCTTTAATCCAAACAGCTATGATATTTTGAATCTCCCATTTATTCTTGACTTTTTCAATCATTAAGGAAAATCAAAGATAATCACATCATTCTCACAAATTTTTATTTTTGATATAGAAAAAGAATATAAAATTTTCTATTATTCTTTCCTTATAATTCAAATACATTTATTTTTGCTATATTCAAGAATTAAAATATAAAGTGAAATATTAAGCAATGCACTAGCATTGGAATCTGACTTTAGAATCCAATCTTAGTTTGGGGGCTCTTTGGGAGACTAAAACTGAGACAATCACCTCCCTGCCTGGCTTTTTATCAGAACAAGTTGCATCTTGAAATGTTTCCAACAGTTACACATCACTGTACTTTGGAGCAAGTATTAGCATGATAGCTGCTAAGTGTAGTAGCTATCTTGGGCCCACACTGATCCCAGGTCTCAAATGCAAGACAGTCTTCAGAAACTACTCTGATGAATTAGGGAAATGCAATAGAAATGTGAACAGGAGAAAGAAATAAAGAACCCAAATATAGATGCCAATTGTTTATAGATCATCTAAAAATGTCTAGTTTCTCTGGTAGAAGACATGGTAGCAATGCTTTTAGTTAGATGTAAGATTCTGAAGGTTGAAATTGATGCTGTAGCATTTCAGAGCATGCTGAATAGAAATATGAATGTTTAGCATATCGAATGTCATGCTTTTGAGAAATTAACTAGCTATTCATTTAGTCTTAAGCATTGTTACAACAAGACTTACATTTGAATTTTTGAAATGATTATGAACTGGCTAAGGACTGAGAATAAACCTGCGTTTCTCTACCACTGCCATGGGAAAAGGAAAACCTTAATTACAATGCTTGTCTTTGAATAATATTTCAGTTGTAACAGCACATTTTTTCCAATTTTGCATGATAAGTGCATTAATATTTATTCATATTCTATGACCTTTACATAATTCTCCTGGGTCCTATTTTCCAAACTATGATGTTTGCTCTTTTTTAAAAAATTCCTTAATACTTACCATTTATGTATTTCCAGCTACTCCATGTTTTATAAAGTATTAAGATTATTTAAGAATGAACTAGAATGAAATTTCAACTAAGACTCAATTTCACCACTTTTAAAATTTATGGAGGTAACTTGATATTAATGCCTGTTTATTAATCAACTGAAATTAATATGAATTCACTTTTTCCCTTTAAAAGTCTTGATTTTAAAACAAATGTCAGACACAAAAGACTACATATTCAATGATCCCATTTATAGAAAAGTAGTGAAAGGTAGGATTATAGAATTGGATGAAATGTTTCTGAAGTCCTGAGGGTGAGTAAAGGGATGTACAACAAAAGGGCACCAGAGCTCTTTTAGGGCTGATATAAATATTCTACATCATTATTATGGTGATGGATACACAACTATGTCAAAATCAGATTGACCAGATTCAGTAGTGGGTGGCTGTAATCCCAGCAACTTGGGAGGCTGAGGAAGGAGGATCACAAGTTTGGAGCCAGCCTCAGCAACTTGGTGAGGCCCTAATCAACTTAGTGAGATTTTTCTCAAAATAAAACATGAAAAGGACTGGTGATGTGATTCAGTAATAAAGTATCCCTGGGTTCAACTCCCAGTACTGAAAAAGCAAAAACAAAACAACAACAACAAAAACAGATTGAGTGATATTGGTAAAAGGGTAGAGTTGGGAATCTAAAAAAAAAAAAAAAAAAAAAAAATCATCTCTCCATAGCATCAAGTAGTGAACTAGCAAATAACTGTCAGAACTGTTTTAGAACTCTGGAAATTAACCAAATGCTGCAGCAATCATGTGAACACTTAAAGAAAAGAGAAAAGTTAAATCCTAGGAAGGAAGCTTGGCAGCATTTTAATTCACTCTGGTTATGGCTCTCATCCCACAACTCAGTGGCGTTGAACATGACCAGTACAGATGCCAGTATCAGACCTTATTCTCAAAAAATTGTGTTGCTTGTTTTAATCTGCTTGTTGAGTCTCTGAAGGACTGACTCAAAGGGCTTGATTTATCTCACCTAACCCTGAGGTATTATAAGTCTGTGTTTGGGAGTGAAATAGATCCAATTAGGTTCTTCTGTATATAAGAATATGCCACAAAGAAACCCAACATTCTGTGTAATTAATATGAACCATTTAAAAATAAAAGCAAATGTATTAGTTTCTGCTGGCTGGCAAAATGATTACAGTCAACAACAGATGAAAGATCTTGGAAGGAAGGCTGGAGAATGAAAAGTTTAAGGGAAAAGAGATGTGATAAGTCCTGGCATGTTCCATGTATAAGGTCACCCTGGGTTTGGTGCATGTGTAGGAAGATCTGAGTAAGCCCTTGATCCGTGATTATAGAGGAGCAAAGATTTTATACACCATTGAAGCTAAATTGATATTAATCTTACTCAGATTGTTAAAATATATTAATCATAAACCCACCAAGAAATCACTAACAAATAACCCAAAATATATAGTAAAAACTTTTCACAAGAATTAAAATTAAGCAACAGTAAGGGAAGAATAAAGGAACAAAAGTCATAAAAGACATAGTAAATGACTTTTAGCAATGACACTGGTTCAATTTGTGTTTTACCCAATGCTTCTAAACCCTACCTCCTAATACCATAGTATTTCAGTCAGGGTTTTTTTTGCTGCTGTGACTAAATGACCTGACCAGCACAACTGTACAGGAGGAAGAATTTATTTAAGGGCTCACTGTACCAGAGGTCTTAGTATGGCTCCATCCTCCAGGCTCCAGGTGGGACAGGACATTATGGTGGAAAAGTATGGCAGTGAAACAGCTCACATGTTGATTAGGAAGTAGAGACAGAGAGTCTGCACTCTCCAAATATAAAATATATACCCCATTGCCACACCCCCAAGGAATCACCTTCTCCAGCCACACCCCACCACTTCAGTTACACTCTGTCAATCCCTATCAGGGGTTTAAATCAGTGATTGGGTTAAGACTCTTAGAAACCAATCATATTTCCTCTGAACCTTCTTGCACTGTCTCACACATGAGCTTTTGGGGGACACTTCACATCCAAACCATAACCCATGGCCTTGGAGTTTAGGATCTTAACATTCAAATTTTGGGTAAACAAAAACATTCAGACAAAAGCATCCACCTATCAACTGAGCCCCATAATGTATGAAGCAAAATTAACAGAATTAAGGAGAAAGATGGACAGTGAACAAAAAATGTTATATATCTCAATATTCTACTTTCAACAGTGGATAGAATAACTGGTCAGAAGATCATCAAGGAAATGCAATGATTGAACAACAGGACAAACCACTTTGACTTAACAGACATATATGAAAACTCTACCTAAGAACATGTAATATGAACATCCTTTTTCATGTACATGTAATATTCTCCTCCACAGATCACATGTTGGAATGCAAGATAAGTCTCAACTAACTTAAGGAGATTGAAATCATGCATAGTAACTTTTCTGACAACATAGAATGAATTTAGAAATCAATAACAAAATGAAATCTTGAAAATCCTCAAATACAGGTAAAGACACATCAAGGAAAGAAAACTTTAGACCAATAACCCTCATGAACACAGATGCAAAAATCCTTAACAAAATACTGGCAAATCACATACAAAAATATATTTAAAAGATAGTGCACCATGATCAAGTGGGGTTTATCCCAGGGATGAAAGGTTGGTTCAACATCCAGAAATCTATAAATGTAATTCATCACATCAATAGACTTAAAGTTAAGGATCACATGATTATTTCAATAGATGCTGAGAAAGTGTTTGATAAAATACAGCACCCCTTCATACTTAAAACACTAGAAAAAATAGGAATAGTAGGAACATACCTTAACATTGCAAAGGCTATCTATGCTAAGACCACAGTCAACATCATTCTTAATGGAGAAAAACTAAAAGCATTCCCTCTAAAAACTGGAACAAGACAGGGATGCCCTCTTTCACCACTTCTATTCAACATCAACCTTGAAACACTTGCCAGAGCAATTAGACAGACCAAGGAAATTAAAGTGAGACAAATAGAAAAAGAAGAACTAAAGCTGTCATTATTTGCTGATGACATGATCCTATATTTAGAAGATCCAAAAAACTCCACTAGAAAATTTCTAGAACTAATAAATGAATTCAGCAAAGTAGCAGGATATAAAATCAATACACATAAATCTAATGCATTTCTATTCATAAGTGATGAATCCTCTGAAAGAGAAATTAGGAAAACCACTCCATTCACAATAGCCTCAAAAAAAAAAAAAAAAAAAACTTGGGAATCAATCTAACAAAAGAGTTGAAAGACAATGAAAACTACAGAACTTAAAGAAAGAAATTGAAGAAAACCTTTGAAGATGGAAAGATCTCCCATGTTCTTGTATAGGCAGAATTAACATTGTCAGAATGGCCATACTACCAAAGGTGCTATACACATTCAATGCAATTCCAATTAAAATCCCAATGACATTCCTCATAAGAAACAGAGAAAGCAATCATGAACTTAATCTAGAATAACAAGAGACCTCGAATAGCCAAAACAATCCTGAGTAGAAAAAGTGAAACAGAAGGTATCACAATACCTGACATTAAACTATACTACAAAGCAATCATAACAAAAGCAGCATGGTATTAGCGCCAAAATAGACAGGCAGACCAATGGTACAGAAAAGAAGACACAGAGACAAAACCAGATAATACAGTCACCTCATCTAGACAAAGGAGCCAAAAATATAAAATGGAGAAAAGATAGACTCTTCAACAAATGGTGCTGGGAAAACTGAAAATCCATATGCAGTAAAATGAAATTAAACCTCTGTCTCTCACCCTGAACAAAACTCAATTCAAAATGGATCAAATACATAGGAATTAGACCAGAGACCCTGCACCTAGTAGAAAACAAAGTAGGCCCGAATCTTCATCATGTTGGCTTAGGATCAGACTTCCTCAATAAGACTCCCAAAGCACAAGAAATCAAAGCAAGAATCAATAAATGGGATGGACTCAAACTTAAAAGCTTTTTCTCAGCAAAGGATACAATCAAGAATGTGAAGAGAGAGCCAACAGAGTGGGAGAACATCTTTTGCACACGCACTTCAGATAGAGCACTTATCTCCAAAATTTATAAAGAACTTACAAAACTTTACACAAAAAAATACAAAGAACCCAATCAATAAATGGTCCAAGGAACTGGACAGACACTTTACAGAAGATGATATATAGGCGATTAATAAATATATGAACAAATGTTCAATATCTCTAGTAATTAGAGAAATGCAAATTAAAACAACTCTAAGATTTCATCTTACTCCAATTAGAATGACTATTATCAAGAACACAAACAATATTAGATATTAGCATGGATGTGGGGAAAAAGGCACACTTTTCCATTGCTGGTGGAGTTGCATATTGGTGCAGCCACTCTGGAAAGCAGTATGGAGAATTCTCAGAAAACTTGGAATGGACCCACCTTTTGACCCAGTTATCCCACTCCTCAGTTTATACCCAAAGGACTTAAAATCAGTAAACTACAGTAACACAGTCATATCAATGTTTATAGCAGCTCAGTTCACAATAGCTAGATTGTGAAACCAAACTAGATGCCCTTCAACAGATGAATGGATAAAGAAACTCTGGTATATATACACAATGGAATATTATCCATCCATGTAGAAAATAATATTATGGCATTTGCAGGTAAATGGATGGAATTGGAGAATATCATGCTAATGAAATAAGCCAATCCCAAAAAACCAAAGGCCAAATGTTTTCCCTGATAAGTGGAGAATGATATATAATGGAGTGGGGGGTGGGGAGTGAGAGAAGAATGGGGGAACTTTAGATTATGTAGAAGGAAATGAGAGGGAGGGGGTATGAAAAATGGTGGAATGAGACAGACAACATTACCCTGTGTACATGTATGATTACACGAATGGTATAAATCTACATCATGTACAACCATAGAAATGAAATGATGTACCTCATTTGTGTACAACGAATCAAAATGCAGTCTGTAAAAAATTAAAAGATAAATAAAAAATAATAAAATAAAAATACATGAAAATCCTCAAATATGTGGAAATTAAAAAACATACTGTTAAATACCTAATCCATCAAAGAAGAAATCACAAGAGGTATTAGAAATTTCTTTGAAATGAGCAAAACAATATATAACATTCTAAAACTTATGGCGTGCAGTAAAGCAGTGCTCAGAGGGCAATTTATACCTATGAACGCTCTCATTTTAAGGGAATAAATAAAAAGGAAATAATAATCAAGAATGGAAAAATAATAGAAATGTTCAATGAACCAAAATTTTGTTTTTTTGGAAAGGATAAAAAATTTACAAGTTGGGTGTGGTGATGTATGTCTATAATCTAAGAAACACAGGAGGGTGAGGCAGGAGGATCTCCAACTCAAGACTAACCTCAGCAAATTAACAAGACACTGTTTTAAAATTTAGAAACTAGCCAGACCTAGTGGTGCATGCCTGTAGTCCCAGCAGCTTGAAAGGCTAAAACAGGAGGATTGCAAATTCGAGGACAGCGGCAGCAATTTAGCAAGGCCCTAAGTAACGTAGTGAGACCCTGCCTGAAAATGAAATATAAAAAAGGGCTAGGGTGGCAAAGTACCCCTGGGTTCAGTTCCCTGTACAAAAAAAAAAAAAAAAAAAAAAAAAAAAAATTAACTAATATTTGACAAGAGTTACCAAAAAAGAGAGAACAAAAACTCAACTTTTTAAAATCAGGAATTAAATGAGGTAATTGTTAATGACTTTATAGAAATAAAATAATTTTATAGAATACTATAAACTGGTGTATAGCAAAATACTGGATAACTGAAGTGAAAATGACAAATTTCTAGAAACACACAAAATTTCAAAGCAGACCCAAGAATAAAGAGAAAATATTAGCCAACTTATTAAAAATAAATTTATTGAAACAATAAGAAAATGGACCTAGGAAGAGAAAATTTAATAAATTAATATAAAAAAATACACCCTTACCAAAAGTAACTGAAATCTCATTACTAAATGATTTCACTGGTGAATTGCTACCAAACATTTAAAAGAGTAATTCAAACCAATCCTCCTCAGACTCTTCCACAAAATAAAGAGGAGGTAAAACTTCTGAACTTATTATATGAGAGCAGTATTTACCTGAAGTTAAAGCCAGAAAGCATATCAAAGAAAAGAAAACTATAAACAGGTAGCACTTATGAATATAGATGAAAACATCTTTTTAAAAATACCAGCAGGTTTTAAATGTAACATTATATTAAAAGGATTAAGCACCATGACCAAATGGAATTTACACCAGGAATTTATCATATGGATTTACCCTAACCTTATCATATGAAAAACAATCTAACAGGCTGTACTAGTGGAGGGAGAAAAGAAAAAGAAAATCATGATCATCTCATTTGAAGGAGAAATGGCAGTTGACATAATTGAACACACTTTTATGATGAAAACATTATAAAACTAAAATGAAAAGGAAATTTCCTTAGCTAGATAAAGAGAATTCCTTAAAATATAAAGCTAGGGCTGGGGAGGTAGCTCAGTGGTAGAGTACTTGCCTAATACACAAAAGACCCTGGATTCAAGTTCCGGGACCACAAAAACAAATAAAGGAACAAAGCAAAACAAAAAACTATGAGAGTTGATAAAGATGAAACTCGTGTAGAAGTGAAAATCCTCATGACCTTGGATTAAGAAATTTTTTGATGTAATTTGTGAGTTTTTTAAAGAACATAACCAAAGTTTGTTTTGCAATAGTAAATATCAGGAATCTGATTATAAAACAACAAAATGCTTGAAGAGACAACTTAATTAGATTAAGGTAAAAAACAACTCTAAAATAGTGTTAATTTACCTTGCTATTATTTTTTTCTATATTCCTTCTCTTTAGTACTACACAATTTATCTATGTCTGAAACATTAATTTTTAATTATAATTTTAAATATATAACTTATGTAATATGAGTTATTTGAAGACATATGCTTGGAGTTTTTTCTTTTCAAAACCAAGTCATGTTACTCTACATAATTAGTAACCTAAAGCGCTGAAAAATAATTAGCAAAGTTTTAGGAAATTGACAAACCCTCAAATAATAATGGAAATGGTGTGTTTCCACATGGAGGTTGTCTTAGTCTATTTTCTGCTGCTATGACAGGATACCGCAGACTGAATAATTTATGAAGAAATTAATTTTTCACAGTTCTGGAGGCTGGAAGTCCAATATTAAGATGCCTGAATCTGGTATGGATTTTTTTTTTGCTGTATCATAACATATTGAATGACATCAATGGAGAAAGAGCAGGAGTGTTATCAGCTCAGATCTTTCTTTCCCTCCTGAAGTCACTAACCCTTTATGGGGCTCCTTCCTCTTGAACTCCTATAACTGTGATTACCTTCCAAAGGCCTCACCTCAAAATACCAACAGCATATGAATTTGGAAATAAAGTTTCTAACACTTGATTTTAAGCAACACATTCAAACCATATTAGAGACAAAACTTACAAGATCATGATCTATTTTATTCTGGAAGGTGGTAGATTTAGAAGGACACAGTATTCTTCTGGAAATAAAGAGAAAGAAAATTTCTTGCCTGTCCACTATTAATAAAAATATGCTGAATTTCACAAGGCAGACTAACTGTAAATTAATTTGCATCAAAGGGATATTGATTGATGAATATTTTTAAGAATGTTTCCCTTCATGGAGTCATTTTCATTTTACCAGCTAGCAGAAGACCTAAAAAAAAGTTGGGTCTCTGTTGGTGGCCTTATAAACATTCCAAATAGATTGCTTTACAACTTAGTGATGTTTCGAAGACCTCTAGGATTTTACTACATAGGTGTACACCCACACTGATCACCTGTGTCTATTGGTGCTCAGATGTCTCCTTACCACCTGGAATCTTTCTTCCAGCAAAACTCCGCTATTGAAAATACTGCATCTTGTGCTTCTATTATGATTCTTGACATTCTAGGGACTTTAGAAGGGCATTGGTGGGGGTTGAGGCTGGGATGAAATGTAACCTGTTCTTCTGGACTGTACCTTTCCATTCCATAAGGACTTGTGGGTGCAGCATCTGCAGGTAGACATATTGCTATGCCTGAACTCTAGTAGTTCTGTGGCAGATGCCACAGGCTTCTTCCACTTGGTGCCCAGAACTTGGCAGTACCAAAAGAAGCACACAGCAGGATTGAGCTGTTCGGCCAAAGAAGCAACTGCCCTTGTCACAGGCAAGAAGGGCTTGTTCTTCAGGAGAAAAGTAGGGCAAGCAGGGTGGCGAATCAGTGAAAGCTAAAATGTTCATCCCTAGAGGATAACCATCCATCTTCTTAGGAATGATATGGGCAGGTTTTTATGCTTGCTAACATAACATTCAAAAAAGGATAATTTCTTAGCCAATATTAGCTATTGTTCTGCATGAATTGCCATAAGGGAAAGATAGGAATAATTGGGTATTTGAAATGGGAACAGAATTATGAAGGGGGGGCAGGTATCATTTATGGACTGACTGTAATGTGAACAATGCAGATGGAAATGTACAAAGAAGAAAAGAAAGAGGCCCAGAGGGGGGCAGGAAGGCAACTGGTGGCATTAGCAACAAAAAGAAAGCATATCATAGGGGTTCTACCATTTGGACAATTGAAGACAGGCAACCAGCATGCCTTCAAGTGGAAAACCAAAAAGATGTCAGAGGAATGAATCTTTCAAAATAAAACCCAATACCTCTGTCTGGAATTTTTATTTAAAATTGAGTGGTGGATTAAATGAAAAGTTTTTCCAAGTGCAAATGAAAAGTCAGAGCTTAGAAGGAGAGGTGGAGAGAAAAATAAGAGACTAGAAGGACTTTAAAAGAATGCTGTATTTTACAATTTTACATCTTCATGTTATTTGTGATTTCATTACTTCTTGTTGGAAAACTACTAGACCCACCTCTTATAGTCACAACCAGACCATAATTTGTTTCATTTTCAGTACCTTCATTTTGAAACCTTGACAGGTCAATCCAGAGAGAACTTCCCATCAGTATTTGAAGAGGAGGACAGATTTCTTTCTGTGCAAGAAAATAGAGCTTATTTAATTTTCTTATTTCTTAGGGGTACTATCTAATATCTTATATTTGGTCTGTAGAAAACAAAGTTCCTCTTTTTTTATTTTTTAAGGTTCAATATTCCCAGAGTGGTGAAAAGATATTCAGATATTCAGGCATGCTGGTGCTCGCTAAATAATACCTGATATTGATCTGCATATCAGCAAATCAGCCAGTTATTTCTGTTCTGAATAATTCAGAAAAACAAAGCTGGCCTATCTATTGCTTTGAATAGCAGCATTTCTTTCAAAAACAGTCCCTCTAGATAAGCCCATATCTCAACACTGTGTTAAAGACTGTTCTATAATACAGAGAATCAAATTAGTATCTAATCTTGCACTTGAACCTGCACAAAAAGGTTTTTAGAGAAAAGAAGGAAAACAATGCCAATGAAAACTATACTTCCTGAGCTTTTCAAAATCTTGTAATCACAACACAGCTCAGATGCTGCTTTCTGAGTAATGGTCCTTTGTTTCCAACAATTATCAAATTTAATTTAATGTAAGTTTGATAATAAAATAAATAGGAATCAAAACCAATGTTGAAGAAACAGATCAGCAACTAACTCTTCTCCTAGTTGCCTGGATTCTTTAAACCTGGATTTGCAAACATACAAGACAGTAAAATAGATTAGATACTGAGAATTGCTAAATATCCTTCAGGCCATCGAGTCCCAACCTCTTCTTTTGGGTAAGAACAAATTGAAGCTTAAAGGATTAGTCGGATAGCTAGGGGTGCAGAGTTACTTACTCTGTGACTAGGTCTCAAGATTATTTTCTCTTTCTCACATCTCCTTTTTTTCCTTTAAAAAATGTCCTTTGCATGTTGCATGCACCTTTCCCCAATCAAAGCACAGTTGTTTCCACAGATTGGTTCCAGGACACACTCTCTCCCATCCTCACCAAGTCTCCCCCAGGATACCAGATTCTGCTGTCTGTGATGCTCAAGTCTGCTGTATAAAGTGACATAGTATTTGCATGTAAATTGTAATACCCTCCCTATGCTTCAAACCTTCTCGACATTATTTGCAATGCCTAATATAATGTAACTGCCATGTAAATAGTTGATATATTGTTCAAGGAATAGTGACAAGAAAAAAGACTGAACATGTTCGGTAGAAACACAACTAAAATTTTTTTCTACCAATGTTTGGTTGAATCCACTGATGTAGAACCCAAGGATTTGGAGGGTCAACTGCAATGGTACACAGTTTTATACATACTAGTTTGTTTCCCTTTCTTACTAGGATGGACTCTCCCATGAAGATGTGAAACAAGATTGCACATTTCAATATATACCACAGTTAATTCTATAAAGGCCTTCTTCCCTCTTTACCTGGAAACTCCTTGTAGGAAATATCTCTTTCACTCCTCTTAAATATTCACAAATATATTCTTCAGGTCCTAGTGCAAGGTCTCATACCTGGGAGATACAAAGATTTGCAGAAGAAGAAATTATTGCACTTTAAAACTGTCAGGGACTGTATGTTTGCCACTGAAATTCGGATGTTGAAACTCTGAACAACAATGTAATGATTGGAAATAGGATCTTTGGAAGATAATTCGACTGTGAGAGTAGGGAACCTCATAATTGGATTAGTGCCCTTACTGAGTAGCCTTTGGATTGCCACATACTTATGGACACTTGGGTGGGGGTAACAGTTTCCCAAGAAGTATTTAATTAAACACTAGTCCCTTGGGATGATCCAAGAAATAAAATTATCTTGAAGTCAAATAAATTGTATCCCTATTTGGAGATTCCCCAAATGCATAATTATTATAGTATATAAATCCTTTGGAATCTATTTATATCTAATCAGTATTTCAAGACATTTTTAAAACACAAAACTTCTTAACATCCTGCAATATCATTTTTGGAAAAGCTGTACAGAAATCCAAAAATAAGTCATGAATTTTTATTCCTAGTTAATTTTATTTTATTATTTTGCAGTACCAGGGTTTGAGCTCGGTGGTGCTTTGCACTGAGCTACATCCCTGGTCATTTTTAGTTTTTATTTTGAGACAGTGTCTCACTAAATTGCCCAGGCTGGCCCTTAATCTTATGATTCTCCTGCCTCCACCTCTCAAGTAGCTGGGATTACAGGCTTGTATCACTGTGCCCAGTCCTAGGTAAGAAAGAAAGAAAGAGAGAGAGAAAGAAGAGAGAGAAAGAGAGAGAGAGAGAGAGAGAGGGAGAGAGAGAGAGAGGAAGAAAGAAAGGAAGAAAAGGCAAGCATTAGTGCACCCTATTACAATGGCCAAATGCATATTTTTTTAAATCAAAATAATTTTGAGAAACATCTCAAAAATTCAAAATTTTCGAATGCCCTCCCCAGGTTTTACTTCAAAAAATACAGTTATAGGACATACTGTTGTCATCTACTTCCACTTAGCAAGACTGACTGATAATTCTTTTAATTTGTCTGGATTTTCAAAGCACTTGCTTGACAGATTTTAGATAAGCAGCTAATCTGGCATTTACAGAAGGAACTGTGATGAAAAGGGGCACTACCTAATTCATTCATATGCTCTTTTATCTGTTGGTATAATTTATTTAGTTTATTCTTTACTAAAAGTATTGACAGATGGAAAAATATTTAGTCTCAATCTTACAGGTTAAAAAAAAAAAAAAACTGCTGGTATCAGGCTCAAGACAGCAGGGAAAAACTGGAATGTTTTTGATCCAAGGAGGAAAGGAAAATGTGACTGACTGATGTTTATCTGATCTGTTATATTCTGAATTGTCATGGATGCCACAATAGTGGTGGAAAGCTTCATGCATGTGACAGGTATTCACCAAAGGTTTTTCTGCATTGTGTGTAATCATGAACATGATTTCTCACCCACATTGTTTTTAAGGTTGAGTTTTTGTTAGAGTTATAATTGAAGCAAATTAGAAACTAGAATTGGGCTAATATTTTACCTATAGAGAGGTCATTTCATGTTGCTTGACCTTTGAAAGTTTTTTGTTGATACAGTTTTTTTTTTTTTCATTTATAACTCTATTTTTAAAAGATTTTTTATTCCTCATCTGGCCCTGGCAATATCAAGAGAGGTAACAATATGCTACCTAAACCATGAGAACTGGTTTTGTTTTATTTTTACATATTTGCTTTGGATGGTTATAAAGTCAAGGGTAAACATCTTTGGAATAGTAGGAATCCTAGAATTCAGTTTCTATTCCTAAAAATAAATGCTTTGCTTCTTAATAAAATTAAGGAAAATCATTCCAAATAATAATGTGAAATTTTTCTCAGGGCAGGGGGATTATGGTTGATTTTTTTCTCCAATGGACTCTGGTAGAAGAAGCTTAGGTTTACATAGGAATCACAGAAAAATAAAGAGATCTATTTAGAAATTTCTCAAGTAAAGGTAATCTGAGATCCTGTCACATTTTTGAAGACTGGTCTTGCACTCAAGCTTGCCGCTGACTGTAGTTTTTGTAATGTTATCTTCCAGAAGAAATTTGTCTCCCCAAGACCTCTCTACATGATCATATGGTCACAAGGTCATTGATAAAGTCACTTTCTCAAAAGTTCCAAATATATCAAAAACATTGACCCAAAGATCAATTTTAACAAATATTTGTTCATTCAATTATGTATGTTGAGCATTTACTGTGATCTATATACTACTAAATGCTGGGTGAACAAATGAGACTTTATCTCTGCCATCATGGAGAAAGTGGTAGAAATATTACATAAACAAATTAAAACTAAAAAGTTTCCTGTCAGCAAAGGAAACAATCAATAATGGGAAGAGAGAGTCTATAGATTGGGACAATCTTTACCACATGCACCTCAGATAGAGCACTAATCTCCAGGATATATAAAAAACTTAACACCAAAAAAAAAAAAAAAATCAATAAATGGACTAAGGAACTGAATAGATACTTCACAGAAGATATACATTTGATCAACAAATATATGAAAGAATGTTCAACATCTCTAGCAATTAAAGAAATGCAAATCAAAATTACTCTAAGATTTCATCTCACCCCAGTCAGAATGGCAATTTTCAAGAATACAAGCAACAATGAATGTTGGCAAGGATATGGGGAAATAGGTACACTCATACATTGCTGGTAGGAATGCAAATTGGTGCAACCATTATGGAAAGCAGTATGGAGATTTGAGGTAACAATAGATTCAGAGAAGGGGGAATAGCATTCTACACAGAATGGGCAGTATGTGCAAGCCTCCCCAAAAGAGTGAGGAACTTCTGAGGATCTAAGAGAAAGAAAGTAGACCTAGTGAATGAGGGAGATGGTGAGTCAATACGAGATTGGAGGGGAAAGAAAGCAGTGTTAAATCATCACCAAGTCAATGTGTAGGAAGTTTTATCCCTAATTAAATGTTCCTAAATGGGATGGTGGTAAATTCATATGATTTGCATTTAGAAAATTAAAATGGCTATTGTCAGCTTTTACACTGCTGTGAACAAAAAAACCTGACAAGAACAATTTTAAGGAGGAAAAGTTTATTTGGGGGCTAACGATTTCAGAGGTCTCAGTTCATTGATGACCAACTCCATTGCTCTGGCCCTGAGTGAGGTAGCACATCATGGCAGAAGTATTAGTGGAGGAAAGTAGGTGGGGACATGACACCAGGAGGCAGACAGAGATTCCCCTCACCATGAACAAAATACACACCCCAAAGGCACTCCTCCAGGGACCCACTTCCTCCAGCTACACCCTACCAGCCTACAGTTACCGCTGAGTTAACCCCTATCAGGGGATTAATGCCCTGATTAGGTGAAGAGTCTCATAACCCAATCCTTTCACTTCTAAACTTTCCTGCATTTTCTCACATGTGAGCTTTTGGGGTAAACCTCATGTCAAAATCTTTAAAGTAAAGAGCATGTTGAGAATTATTGTATTAAATGATCTAAGACCAACTGTCCCTTGGACCTGAGTGGAAGCAGTGGGAACAAAAATGATTTACATTTGCCATAATTGTAGAAAAACAGTCGCTAGAATTTGGTAATGCCTTTGTCACCCTTAACGACACTCGGTCATCTTGGAGACTCCTCCCTTATAGATACAGTGCTCACACAGATAGCTGAAGATGGACTACATGGGCTCCCCAGGTTTATCTCTGTCCTGAGATGTTCTCTCCAGCACAGTCACATTGGCATAGGCGGATTTCTCACATGGCAGATCAGGCTGCAAACATGTGTATCCCAAGAAAGGCAGAGCCAGCCTTCTATGATGGGACTTGGAAGTCACATAAGTAATCTCATTTCCTTGTTCTCACTGTATTTGTTAAAATTAAGTCATTAAATCCAGTTCATATTTAAAAGAAGGGGATTCAGACTCCATCTGTAAGAGAGAACTATCAAGAAAATTGTAGACAAGGGTTAAAAATCCACACAATAACTTAGAATGGGAGGAGAATGTTTTCTAGGAGCCCAAGGAAGAGGTAGTTTAAGATTTTCTTTGCAGAACTCTTATTTTAGCACTCTGGAGAGTTTTCACCCTCTTCTTTCTGATCCTCCCTTTTCTGGTTTTGTAAAGAAATTGATCTGTAGCAAACAACCTGTGTTACCTACTTTAATCCATGATTGATTATGTAAAAAGAAAGAGAATAATATCTACTTTCAAGAAAAGTCAGTCAGAGGCAGAAGTAATTCAATTTATGAATTTAATATTGCAGACTGTTGAGCCAGCTCAGGGAGAGACGACTCTGCTTTGAAGATTGTTTGTCCTCAGCTGAATTAACTTGGTGGTGCCAATCATTTTTTTTCTCCAAGTGTTTTGATGAAAAGATAATGGAACCAAAGTAAAACATTTGATTACGTGTCAGTGTGTGAGTGAGTGAGTACCGCAGAACCAGTCTTCAAGAGGTGCTTCATGCTCTCACTGAACTGAACAAGCCAGAAAGAACATCAGCCCCCAGGTGGGTGGGAGTTAGAGGCCATTACAAACATTTATTGCATCCCTTGTGTGCAACCCCTGGACAATGGCAGTAGGAAAATCATCAACCTTTGTCCTGGCCCAGGAGTCTCTGCCATGATCTCTTCTAAGGTATTTGTTCAGGGCTCCATGCCCACTCCTGATTTTTTTTTTCCTTAATTTAAAGATATGCAAGGATATTATTTGAAGGTTATTGATATGAAATAATTAGATAGGAGTCAAGAGAATGTTTATGATTGTATTTTCTTTGTCCATTCTGATCCACTCTTCATCCTTTTCCACCCTGCCCTATGTCCTAGGAAGAAGTTTCCCCTCTAGGTGTACATCAATAGGTCCTCCACCCCCAGCTTTCTTCTGTGGTTTCGGGAAAAGTGAAGGAATTCTGAGGTGCAAGGAGAGTGACCGTAGGTTATTGTTTCTGCCTGCATCTCCATGTGGTAAGTGCTGGTCACATCCATTGACTGAAAGACACATATCCAACTCAGGTCTTTCTTAGTAGCCCTCCTTGCCTCAGTACCAGAAACCACTCCCTCGTCCTTCAGGACGAGGAATGGGGTCTGGGCTCCTAGTGTCATTATTTCAGAAGTACTGCCATATTGCTTGGTGGTTTCTTTAAACATCACCCTCACGTTTGCAGATAGTTCTTTGTTTACGACTGCCTTAAAGTAAGTCATTTGAGTTTGTCTGGAATGCTTTGAGTTTGTGGCTTATTCTGACTAGACAAAGACACCATTCACTGCAATGTTGAAGACCAGAGGTTGGCTTTGGGATATACTAGTTTTGAAACATTGGAGATAATTGAATAGGTTTGCAAATGGAATGCGGAAATCAGAAGAGAACTTTGCACTGAAGGTAGCAATGCCAGATGCCAAACCTTGACTCAAACATATGATATCAATGGCCCAACTGAGTGGCAGGACAGATGGAAGATGAGCTAATGAGGTGTCCAATGTGGTCAAGGTAAACTCTTCTCCAGGCACCATAAGAAGTGCCACATTCCTTGCTCCTGAGCAGAGGAAAGCAGAGATGCCAGATTCAGCAAAATCTTGTAGTGAAGGGTGACTGTGAGTTATGATTTGGCTCTGGTCTTTTCTGGGCCCAAGAATAAGGCCTCTCCCAGAGGACTTCACCAGATCCAACCTCTCAGCTGTGCTTGAACTTTCCCATGTTGGTCATCCTCCTTGTACCTGTTCCTGACCTCCCAGGCTCCCCTTTCATAAACCCTGTCCTGTTCTGGTCCACTTCCCTAGATCATGTTTGTAGTCATAGAAAAATCTTTTTCCTCATTCTGGTTTATCCCCCTTTATTGTCCATTGGAACCCTCTTTTTCTCCTGCTACTACTTAATAGACTTTGATGGACCATTAAACCCAGAATACAAATCATTAGCAACTAAAAAACTCCCTCCCAAAAACTCCCTAGAGGGAAAACATTTGCATTCCCTCCTTTAATGAAACAAAGGAAGAAAAGAAAATCAGAACCCTCCTCCTAATAAAACGTTAAAGAATTTAAAGAAAAATAAAGATATTCAAACCTTTGAGGTTTTTACAATGCCAGGGACTGGAGGAGATGTAGGGGAAATGAAAATACAAAGTTCACAATTGTAGTGAGCACAAATTAATGTATAAAAATCCACCTGAGAAGAAAAATTATAACCAGATATTGGAATAGTTAAACCAGGATGCTTTGAAGGAGGATGGAAATTTGGGATATCAATTGAAGAAGAAAAATGTGAATCATAAGAATAAAGGATACCCTGGTAGCAGAGAAAATGAGGAGTGGGAATGCACAGGCAGAAACAAGAAAACTGTATTTTGAATACCTAAGCATATTTTCTTTATAAAACTAGTGGTGAGAAGCAGCTGAGTCAAGAAATAAAGAGAACTTAAGTGAGGGTGGGCATTTATATCTCAGACCCAGAATTTAGGATAGGCGAAGAATATGTTCTGTTCTTGATACCATCAATAACTGCTACACACATTCAGTAGGACTTGTACCTTTGCTGTGCTTCCCTGTCATGACCTATAATGCAGATAACTTCCATTCATCTGATTTCCTTCCTTATGTCTGAAAGGAATACAGTATTGCTGTACAAAGAAGGTGAGAAAACATGGGCAGCCCGTGGTTGGACCTCCAGACCTCAGACGACCAGTAGGGTTCACACCTGGTCAGTGGGGAAAGAATTCATCTAACCAGAAAACTTCCAACCCAGGAGCAGCACAGAGGAACTTGGTAAACACACAGAGAGGACACATTTATTCTAGAAGATGAGGATGTGGCTTGGTGAGATCTAATCAACAGTGCTCAGGACAATATAGGTCTGATCCAAAGTAGTTCTCTGGGTTGGGAGTATTATCAGACTGAGGATTATATGAAAAGGTCCTTTTATTCTTCTTGAAGGCAAAAAATATTACACTGAAATATTTAATTCTTTATATATCATTACCATAATTCAATTTTAATTTTGAAATTATTTTATGCCTTCATAAAACATGAGAACCTGTCAAATCAACAACAAGTTGAATAAGAAAGCACAATTGGAGGGGACTGAGATGTAGCTCAGTGACAGAGCTCTTGCCTAGCATGCATGAAGCCCTGGGTTCAGTCTCCAGCAACACAAAAATAAATTGGACAAATTTTGTGCAAGAGAATTCAGCTGTGCCTGGTGACATGAATAAGACATCAGTTAAAGACAGGAATGTGGAAGCAACCATGTGTTGAGCTAGCTTCCTATGATTAGCAAGAAAGTTTCGCCATCATGTTTATTTTTGAAACTCAGCTATTTTTTTCCTTGTAAATAAGTCATCTAGAAAGCATTATGTTTTCTTTTATCTTAGAAATAAAATCCAGCTTGAAGAAAACATTTTCTGTTGAAAATGTGGTACAAACTAATATCTGGTTTCTCTGACTATTGAATTACAGATATTAGCAACAGAAACACATACAGGAGAAATAAGCCCATCTGTCAGTCAGAGAAGAATGGGAAAATAAGTAGAGAGTTTAATAAAAATACAAAGGGAAAATTGCAAATATATTAAATTTAAAGTACACTGCATTACAAACACAATGAGCAACAAACAAACTATCCCTCTACTGCCAAACTCAGATGTCCAGGGTCCGCAGGAGCTGGAGCGTGTCTCCCAGTTGTTGTGGTTGTATATCAAAATCACATTGAGAATGATTAAACAGAGAAAAATTAATAATCAAAATTGACAACAAACCACATAACATTCAAAGGAGGTGTGATTCATCAGTTTATTTTTACAAACAAATAAAAAACCTACAAGAGGTATGCCAACACTTAAGAGAATTAGTTATAATATTCTTGCTAATCACTTCACTTTAGAGTTTCTTTAGAGTATCATACATTTCCTTAATGCTTCTGGTATCAAAATCACTCTTTAAAAATCTTAAGGGTCAATTAAAGTGATGTCCCAAGTTATTAGAATTTAGAGAAAAAATTAACAAAGAACACAAGAAAAGAAAGAAAAGGAAAGACCTACTGATTAGAATATGGCTTCCAATTTTCTCCCCATAGAGTTATATCAGAATATTCCCATCATGGCATTAGTAAAGAACATGATCTCTCAGACTTGAATGGAAGACCACAAGACAATGGCATGCTTATCAGAGAATCTATGGTGGGATTATTTGAATTAAACATTTTATGTAAATGACTTGGTTTAATTTCTGCTAACCACACATCTCCTAGTGTGACACAGCACAGTGTGATGTTTATGAAGGGCAATGTATGCAGCATTTACCATACTTAAACATGGGACTCGTCCTTCAAAGACCTGTCACTAGTTTTCCATGGGACTATTTATATTTCACAGAACCCTTTATAATCTTTCTTGGAAAATACTTGGGAAAGTTTTAATGTAGAAATGCTATGATTATCAGCAAAAAAAAAAAAAAAAAAAAAAGGATAAGATAATTCATATACCAACCAAGCAGTTTTGCAATTCACTCTGCTATGAATCAAGGATTTGGTCTAAGTATAGGGAAATTTAGAAAAAAATCTGCCCATATGTGGATTTACCTTTCCAATGGTGAGTGAGAAAGTAGAGAAGGTAAGGACCTAGAAAGAAAGAGAGAGATGGGGTAGGCATTAGAGAAGGTATGGTCAAGGGCAGCAGACCACTAGAATATTCCAATCCTCAACTCTAAATCCATCAAAATTTAACATCTCTTTTAAATATTTAGACACTCTACTGTAGAAGACATAGTTTCTGCTCCAAGGAGCTAATCATCTGTTTGGGGAAAAATATAAGAAATTCAGCAAATACATTCAGCAGGATAAGATACAGGACTCTGAGGAAGTAATTAGGAGAAGGTATAAACTGGTCTGAAACAGGGGAGTTGAGTGTTGGACTGAAGGAAGACATTCCAAATAAGCTGCTGCAGGGTAGGCTCAATCCTGAGGGATGAGTATGGAATAGGCAGAACAATTTTAAGGGGAAGGATGCTTTATACAGACGTATTAAATAATTATACATGAAGTGCACATTCCTCAAGAAAGGCCAAACCTCACAGATAACTTTTTATTTAGATAAGTGGAAGAAACATTAATCATCTATTTATTTTGAGTCATGAAAAAAATCTTTCTTAAGGATTGGAGAACATATTTTAGTCCTAATGCATCTGTTGACTGATTCTGAGTCTTGGGTCATGAATGCATTTGAAAAACCCTATGTTCCTTGTCCTATTACGACGGTTAACCAAGCCTAGATGACCAGCTGGTACAGTTTAAGTATGCTTTGTCCTCACCAGAACTTATGTTCAGGTTTAGTCTTCGGTGAAATGGTGTTGAATGGTGGTGGGCCAGTAAGAGGGGATTAGGTCTTTAAAAGGGATTAATGTAGTTCTCTCAAGAGTAGGTTAGTTATTATAATAGCAGATTGTTATAAAGCATTCCTGCACCCTCTCCCAAACTCACTTTCTTGTCCTTCTACATTTTTTCTCATGTTGTAACATTACATGAGGACCTAGCCAGATGTAGCCACCTGATCTTCAGCTTTCCAGTCTTCACAACTGTGATCTTAATAAACCTCTTTTCTTCATAAATAACCCAGTCAGATATTCTGTTATAGAAACAGAAAATGGACTAAGACCTAGGAAGCTGTTTTCAGCTTTAATAGCAAGATGAACCCAAATAATATAAATAATTCATGCTTAATAATGTTTCCAAGGCACCGTTCTTAATATGTGCGTTAGTAACAAGGAGGAAACAGACCCAGAGGACTTAACTGAGCTATTCTTCCCATCAGAGGAAAACAAAATTGGGAAGAAAAGCAAGTAAATGTCTTCAAATGTAAAATATTTGGTTGAAAATGTTTTCTAAATATTGAAGGATTACATGACTAGATAGTACCAAATAAATGGTTGAGTGAATATCATAAAGAAGGATAAATTTCTCCTTTACCCTCTAGGGGCTCTGGTTGGGTCTAAGAATTAAACTGACATAAAACAAGTTAATAGGAGAAGAACGTATAGATTCTACCAACATTTTACATGCAAATGATAGCCTTCACATGAAAATGAAGACTTGAAGAAGTAACCTGAGCAGAAAGCATATATTCCTTTCTGACCAAGAAATAGTGGAGAAATGACAAGACAGAGGAGTTTGGGCTGGGGCATTACACTGTAGCCTGATTTTAGGTAGAATGGAGGAGCTCGGATAGCCCTTCCTGTATCTGCTATTTCTCAGGTATCTTAAGCTCAAAGTAAACTTAAGCTAAAAGTAAAAATGCCAAAGAGGCATGTTTTGGGGTGGCATGTTCTGAACACTTTCAATACCTCAAATGCCCTCTTAGTACTTAAGATAATCCTGGGACTCATATTTCTAGAAATTCAAATATTCAGGTACATTCTACATGATAGTTATAGAAGTGGTAAGAGAAGCACTAGAACAAAAACAGAAAACAATAAGTATAACCTAAATTAATTTTGTGATGCAGATGTTTAAACTAACATACCTGCAGCTTAATTAGCATGTTGTCTTTGAGGTTTGTGCCAGAGGACACCTTTAGAGAACCCACTTATCATCCATCCTTTTTGTACTTTGGCAACTAGTTTTTCCAGGCAGGAGTTCCAAGATAGACAAGTCTCTTTATCAAGAGTCATATTTTACTATTTCTAAGACAGTTGTGTGAAGTTATAGGCCAAGTCTTTCAAATGATCCTTTAAATTTTCTTCATTCTTTGTTTAAGGTGTTTTTATACATTGTAATGGCTAAATACATAAACAAATGCAGAAAACAATACACAAAAAATAAAGTTGGATCAGCCAATCATCCATAAGTATCACTATCTTTAAAACAAAATCCAAAAAATTATCAGTAAGATTTATACTCTCTTTGCAAAGAGAGGACATTTGGGGGAGAACCCACAGCAGAATGGGAAGAACTTGAGTATGGAAGAAATTGCACCATTCTCATTTTCTTAGAGAAAAGTATTAAACTTCTCTGTACCTCAATGTCCTTTTCTAGAAAATGAAAACAATAATACTTTGCAACATTGAAAGACTAAATGTAAACATTAAATGTGGTCAATCCTATAATGTACTTTCAGATACAGGAACAGGACAGTGTTCTACAAAAATTATTATACCACATGACATTACCAAAATACATTAAAATTTCTGGGTGCAAGGAGCATGCCTGTAATCCCCATTACTTAGGGAAGCTGAGGCAGCATGATCACAAGTTTGAGGCCAGCCTTAGTAACTTAGTGAGATCCCATCTCAAGATAAATTTTTTTTAAAAGGGCTGGGGATGTATCTCAGTGACTGAGCACTTGCCTACCATGTGAAAGGCCTTGGATTCAATCACCAATGCCATAAAACATAAATAAATAAATTTTAAAAATTTGAATTCATGAACAAGTCTCAAAGTGAATTATTAAATCCACAGTTTGACCTTGAATGTTTAACTTATTATTTGAAAAATGTATCTTTTACAAGAAAACCAGAAAGAAATTTGAAGTCAAGTTGTTCAACTCTCTTGGCCATCTGTGTAGATGGACATACTAATGCAGTATGCAGAATCCATGCTGAATAAAACCGATGATTAAAATAAAGTAAGACCTTCCTAAACAAAATGAGAAAAATAGGAATAAGGTTGTTGATGAAAGCCATTTGAGAATTTTCACTTCACCATTGACAGTAAATATACTGCAGCTTCTTTGTTCTAGAAGAAATAAAATAGTCCCTATTGAGTAATGGAAGTTAGTTTCTGTCTTGAAGGAATAATTACAGAATAATAATGGGATCACTGAGAAATTTATGAGAGTAAATACATGTCTTTACCATAATACCAAGATATGATGAAGTGAGGAAAGTCAGCAGAGCCATCTCATCAAAGCCACTTGAAAGCGTTAATGTCTTCCAAATGTCAAAACAACACGACAATTTAGTTAAAAAATAGTCAAATTTCTTGAGTGTGTGTGAACAAAACACATGAAATATATGTTTAAAAGACTAAAGTTTTCATTTTTTAACAAGTTCCTTTGAAGTTCTAGAAAGAATCTCAAGGTATCACTCTCTTGTGTCCCTAGTGTCAGAGCCAGCTTCATGGCATGAAAACAGTGCTGCCCGTCACAGGGCTCCCACCTGAGAAGGACACCTTGTTTGGAGTTTAATGCTTTGCAATTATTTCATATTACAAATCTCAACACCTTTATCTTTTAATTACTTTGTTTTGTAAGTGAAGTGCAATGGACGCTGGCACGTGTGTCATGGGCTTGGAGCCTTGGCTGCCCCGCAAAGCTGCATCCTGACTTCCTCCCTGGCATGAACTCCACTGCCCACTCTCCCATTTTTAGAACACTTGGCTCTACTTGATATCCTCCCTGGTGGCCCTCAACCTAGTGGGTGCCTGTGTTCAGGGCAGGTTGGGATTAGTGGTGTGGAAGCCTGTGTCTGAGGGTGGGGCATGGTGGCAGCTCTCTCTGTTCAAGCCTGGGAGCAACAGGGCACTTTCAAGGGCTACTAGCAATCCCCTCATCCACCTGTAAGTAGGTATCTAGCATGCCCTAGCACAGAAACTATAATCTCTCAGGGCGGCCCGTCCCCTGGGAGTTGTGGAAGAGTTGCAATGGGAAAGCGATATGCTGAGGAAGTGAAAGATGCCTAGGAAATGGAGTATCCCATTGACTGAGAGAACATGACACTAACTAGCACATGAAATGCCCTAGGAGAGGTCAAAAAGGAGAGTGAAAAAAAAAAAATGGAGTGGGGGTTTATATGTGCTAGTACCTTGTACCTTCAATGGAATTTCTCCTCCTTTTGAATAACTAGCTCCATATTTTTATTTTTCACTCAAACCTACACATCTGTCTCATGACTATTGTGCAAGGCATGTGGTAGATATACAACACATATTTGTTTCTTTGATGGGCAATGAATCTAATCTTTATTAAAGAGACTGCTGTTGTCAATCATGACAATTTTCACTTGTAAATTGATGAAAAATCACTTTATATTTCTCCACCAGGGAGAACATATCATTTTAGTTACAAAGAAGGGGAGAACGATAGTGGCTACTGTCTCATTTTTGACTCTTTAGAGAATCCTGATAGAGTTCTTGCTTTTATTTCTGTATTGACCATAGAAAAAGGAAAAGACAGGCTTAAACCCAGCACCATGTACTCTTGCTTCAGTGTAAGAGTATTAATGAACCCAAAGATTTTTTAAAAATAATATCAGTTTTGTCTTCATGCTAAGATTGACATTTGTATAAGACTTCCTTGTTTCATTTAAGAGATCTGTGTGCATGTGTGTGTGTGTGTGTGTGTGTGTGTGTGTGTGTGTGAATCACTACCAGAGGAAGTATCTTCATAAAATAGTCTAGAGACTTCCTCTTTTGGGAACATGAAGTAGACATAATTTTCTCTATGTCTTCCACAATATACAAGTAAAATCTCTGGATATTATATTTTAAAAAGGAGGAGGAAGACTGTGAAAGGTGGAATGCAAAAGGTAGACCAGACTTGGGACAATAAAACAATGACAAATTCTCTTTCTTTTCTTTTTGCCTCATATGTCCCAGACCAGGTGCTTTATAAGAGGACAACTCAGAGATGCCAACAGGTATAAATTTCAAGAACTGGACCAGGAAAAGGGCATCTCACCAAGACAGAAAACTTTAAGATAATAATCACTCTACTCTAGGATAGAAAATAAATTCAATCTGATTCCCACACTTACCAACTAAGACTGAGTGGGAAGCATAAAATTCTATATTCATTAGACTGAAACAAAGTGCCCCAAACCTCAGCTAGAGTGGCATTAGAAAAGACCATTAGGTAGTAAGCACCCCTGGTCACAACAAGTATCATAGGAGACAAAATGGGCTGCCTGAGCCTCCACCTTCACTCACAGTTAATAGATGCTCATAATCCTCATCACTGGTTCCTGTCAGAGAAAGCCCAGGGGAGGGTTAGGACTTTCACTATCACCATGCAGAATGAGGCCACCTTACTCTGGTGTCAATAGAAGCTGTGTGGGAACCTGGACATTCCACCCTCACCTAGCAGCAATGTGTTGTCTACTTCAGGTGTCAACAGAGTTTACGTGGCACTAATGAGGTGGCTCTTCCTTTACTTTGACAGAGCACAGTTGTAGGAGGCCATTTAAATCAGAAAGTTCAAATAAGATCTAGATTATCAGATCATGACACTAACAGTCTAAATTTTAATAGAAAGTGATTTCTATACTTAGATACAAGACCTCGAAATGCATGAAAGAAGACAATAGATGCTAGTATTCAGATGATAGACATTACAATGATAAAACAAAGATTTTTAAAGCAGTATTTGTAGAAATGCTTCAATAAGCAATTGTGAACAGGCACGAAACAAATGAAAAAAATTAGTATGCCTTGGCAATAATATAAAAAAAAAACTCAGCAAAGGAATAGAAGATAAGAAGCAGAACCAAAGAAAATGCTGCAACTGGAAAATATAATAACTAGACTAATAAGTTCAGTAGATGTGCCAAAGGAGAAAGAAAGTAGGATAAAGGGAAGAATCTATAAAATCAATGAAGTGGAAAACAGAATAATATAGACTACTCAATCCAACAACAGTAAAAAAATAGATTAAAAAATTAAACTTGTGAACAATAACAAAACTTACAATATTCATATAATCAGAGTTCCATAAGGAGAGAGAAATAAGATACCAAACAATAATAATCTAACAAATAATGGTTGAAAAATCCCTAATTTGGCAAGACATCTAAACCTGCATATTGGGAAAGCAGAATAAACAAAACAGAGTAAAAACAAAAATACTCAAGCCAATACACTCTGTAATCAAGCACTATGCATCCACAGTATGCTGTTTGAAGAAATGTTCTTAGTCAATTTTGATACAATGTGAACATCTGAGGGTGAACATTTATAAACCCAGTATTTTGTTCAGTTTTTTCATTGCTTTGGTCAAAAGACCCAACAAGAACAATTTTAGAGGAGAAGTTTATTTGGGGTTCACATCTTCAGAGGTCTCAGTCCATCGACCACCAACACCATTGCTCTGGCCCCAAGGTGAGGAAGAATACCATGGTGGATGGGTATGGCAGAGGAAAACAGTTCAGGACATAAATACCAGGAAGCAGAGAAAGACCTTTCCTCACCATTGATAGTATATATACCCCAAAGGCATGCTCTCAGTGACCCACCTCCTCCATCCATACCCTACCTGCCTATCAGGGGATTAATACACTGATTAGGTTAAGACTCTCATAATCAAATCATTTCACCTGCAAGCTTTCTTGCATTGTCTTGCTCATGAGCTTTTAGAGGATACCTCATATCTAAACCATAACACCCAGATTGTATAGCCTCCAAAATATCGCAAATACATGGTGTACACTGTTGATCCTAGGGCTGATGAACCAAACACACCACTGTCTGATAAAGAACCATATCACAAATACATAAATAACTCAATTTCTAGAGTAGTAAAGATAATAATTCAATTACATTATGGACAAAAAAATATAAAAGGGTATTCACTGAAAAGGATATACAAATGAGAAATAAATACACAAATAGGTGTTGACATCATTAGCCATTGAGGTGATGCAAATTCAAACTGCAAAGAGATACCACTACACATGTATCAGAATGGTTAAAATTTGTTTAAAAACAGTGATGGCCCCAAATGATAGTGAGGATTCAGGGAAACTGGGTTATTCATGCATTATGGTGGGAATATAAAACAATAGTCACCCCAGAAAATAGTTAGACAGTTTCCCTTAAAGTAAACTTGTAACTAACAGATGACCCATCAATTATGCTAATAGACTTTATGCCAGAGAAATGAAGACTAACGTGCATACCCCCAGAACCTGCACACAAATGTTTAGAGAAGTATTATGCATAATATCCCCAAATTGGAAAGAATCCAGTTGTCCTTCCACATGTGAATGGTTAAACAAACTGTGGTATAGATACTCCATAGAATACTATTTAGCTGTAAAATGAGATGGACTACTAACATAGGCATCAACTTCAATGAATGTCCACAGAATTACACTTAATGAAATATTATGTGATTTGAGTTACATAACATTTCATGAAAGACAACATGCTACAAATGGAGAACATGTTACCAGGAGTGAGGAGGAAATAAGGGACTGCTGCTATAAAAGAAAAATGTGAGGGATCTTTGTGGTGTTAGGAATGTCCTGTATCTTTGTTGTATTAATGTCAATCTTCTGAGGAAAATATTGTACTATTTTTGCAAAATGTCATTTGGAGAAATGGGGTAATGGTTATATGTCAAATCTCCCGATTATTTCTTACAACAGCATGTCAATTTATAATTATTTCTACATTAGTAGTTAAATTTAAAAACCTTTAAAAATCTTATATTTAACAAGATGAAATCAGCAACAACATTAAATAGATTATGTTTTTCAACAATAAAGTTTTTTTTTTTTCTTTTTTTGGTACTGAGGATTACACACAAGGTGCTTTACCGCTGAGCAACATCCCTGGTCCTTTTTAGTATTTTTATTTTAAGTTGCTTAGGCCTTTACTAAATTGCTGAGGCTGGCCTTGAACTTAAAATGACCCTCTTGCTTCAGCATCCATAGTTGCTGGGGTTGCAGGCATGTGCCATAGCACCTACCTAATAGTTAATTTTTAAATATTTCAATAACTTTTAAAAATTAAACTGTAGCACCTTTGCTTTTTATAAGTCCTTTGTATATCGTTAACTTCTTCTAACCTACTGAAGTGGAAAATGGAGTAACATAATCAAGGAAACCCTTTATATAAAATTGCGAATGATTATTTAGCATTTCCTATTGCAATTTGTTACAAGTAGAAATATATGAAAAAATTGGAGTGATAAAAAAACTGGAAAAGGAATTTATTGAACAGTATGCTGTAGTCATGAAAGTGTTAATGCACATTTAAAAAAAATCCCAGTTCACATGTGTAAGTACTTCCCAAAGACCTTTGTATTCTAGAATTTTAATATATGCCTTGGGTGTTTATTAATAGGCACTTTGGAAAATCATTCAGGCCACTGGCTGCCTTCCTTTTAGTGCTGGGAAATAGTAATTTACTAAATAGCAACTCATTAATGTGAAAGAGTTAATGGAAAGACTATGTTGTGCATTTTGATAATCTACTTCAATAAATACAACCACGTAATGATGATTATTCAGAAATACAAGTAGTAACAGTAAATCTAAATAAAGACATCATTCATCATTTATAAAGTTAGGGACAGAAATATTTCCCTACATATTGGTAGGGTATATATAAATATATAAAAGATATATATATATATATATATATATATATATATATATATATATATATCTTTTTTATCCATACGATTGAAAGTTAGTAATGAAGAAGAAACAGAAATCTCTGAGGAAGCAGAGGAAGGAACTTGTGTTAAGGATGATTATGGCAAGCTCTTTATTCTTGAAATTTCTGTGGACATTGTCAAGTGGTCTAATTTCCCTCTCCTTTTACTTCACTCCTCAAGGCAGAGCATTCCATCAGTCCCATGTTAGTGAGTCTCCCCTACTTTTCCTGTATAATTGTTTCCCAAGAAGCAGGAATATGCAGAAGAGACACACTGTAGACTGATTCTTACCTTTCATTTCCTGGAGCCAGTTTGAATGAAGACCCAAAGAGAGGAGAAGGGGGAAGAGGAGCTACTAAAACCAGACATTGGCAGAAAGGAAGTGAGGAGAGGAAGGGGCAGCAGAAGCATCTTGGAACTGAAATGGGATTTGTTGTTTTCTCTGTTGCCCCTGTCCTTCCCCTCCTCCTCCTCCTCCCTCTCCTCCTCTTCCTTCTCTCTCTCTCTCTCTTTCCACTGATGCGGAAGGAACCCAACACTTGCTTGTACTAACCAAGTGCTCTACCAGTGATTTCTATCCCCAAACACTCTAATTAACTTTCAAATTTGCTCAGTTTTAGCCATGAAATTACTAAATATCTGTATCAAACTTTTTAATTAAATACATATTATTTAAGTGAATATTCACTAATCTGACTAATTTAGCACTGTTTTATTGAGTTTTCTGTAATCCTCATTTGAACTTTGGAAACTAAAGTTTAAAAAAAAAAACTGTTTTTGATCATAGTATATTTCACTTTGATAGAAATGACCATTGATCAATAATCATGGCTCAGCCATGGGAGGATCTGTCCTTAAGGTTGAGGTGCAAGCCCCTATTGGAGTCTTGTCTAGATCTCATCAAATTTTTCTCTGTTGCTTAAGGACTGCCTTTTATCCGGTTGCCCAAAGTATGTCAGTCCAGCCCAGTGACTAATACCTAACTGACTGGGTGTGAGACTAGCACCAGGAAAGGGACTCTATTTGGACACTTGGATGATGCTTCATGAGACTTGATCACCCAGGCCTGTGCTCCATTAGCCCCTTGGAAATTGGTGGAGATGATGCTCTGCTGGGGCAGTCGGGGGATGTATTTGCTGCCCCCAAAGTGTCCTTGGAGAAGACAGAAGCAGCATGTTGCCTGGTAGGGTGGTTTTCTCTCCTCCTCCTCCTCCTCCTCCTCCTCCTCCTCCTCCTCCTCCTCCTCCTCCTCCTCCTCCTCCTCCTCCTCCTCTTCTTCTTCTTCTTCTTCTTCTTCTTCTCTCTCTCTCTCTCTCTCTCTCTCTCTCTCTCTCTCTTTCTCCACTCCCCACCCAGGCCTAGAGCATATTATACTAGATATACTCCAGACTCACTCTTTTACACCATGCTTTCCATGCCAGGAGACTGAATCTCTTGGGCTGCATCAACTGGCTGCCCACAGGCTAATGGTTGTGTAGCCAATGGAGAGCCCTGGCAAGAGCAGAAAACAGAAAAATGAAGTCTAGGCATGCATTCCTCTGGTTCCCTCCTTAATGAATTGCCTCAGGCTGACTGTGTCCCTTGATGGAAGATCACTTCTCCTTACCAAGATCCTTTTCCTATATAATCATTTTGTTTTAGCACTTTCTTCAGGATGTCAATCCTTGGGACTAGAAGAAACAACAGACTACCCACTATTCTATGTAGATATTTGACTATTCCTCCTGGATTCCCTCCCTGTACACAATTTTATGATAACATTTCGAAAATGAACTGTTCTTGAATTATGATAAATTTTGGCACTATTTGCTTCTTATTGAAATCCTGGTTTATGTATAGTTAATAGTTAATATTTATTTACTGTTTACTCTTCTAAGAGATTTAATGAGTCAGTACTCTTAAAAGTCAGTACTTTTAATGAGTACTGACTCATTAAATCCTCCCTATAGAAAGTATAAGGAGGCATTATCATTGTCCTCATTTTACAGCTCAGGAGAGACTAAGCTATATGCTGAAGGTACACAAGAAAATTGTGGAATGTGATTTGCAAACAAACATTTTATTCCCAGAGTCTGGGTTCTACACAAATAGACTTTCAATGACAAATGCAAGTCAGAAATGCATGAAGTTTGAAGTTTTACTGTTTCTTGGAAAATACTAGGTATGATAACCTATATATATTTTTAGTTGTATTGATCTATAAAATTTACCTATCACTTTTGTGGTAATTTTTTGGGGGGAGTACTGGGATTTGAAACCAGGACCTTGCACAAGCTAAGAATTTCCTCTATAGGTGATCTACTCTCACAAGCAAAAAGTTATCCCATTTAAATTTGCATCTTGTTATATTTTCTTAAAAGGGATTGTGCTTTTGTGGTTTTTTACTCTCCATTGAGATATTTGGGTGCTTTTCTTATTTTACAAACTCTATGTAAAAAACTTATCTTACATTTAATCATTTTAAATTTATTATGTCTTTATACTCACAAACATTTATAATCCTTCTTTGTCATTTTATTCATTTAGAAAATAGTTTGCTTTAATAGTAAAAAAAAGTGTGGTCATTAAAGTATTTTTATGAGATACACAGAAGGAAAACAAATGAAATAAAGTTACTTTAGAATCATACCAAGTGAGATAATCATTGCTCCCAGTTTGAGCTACTATCATGTGTGTTTAATGTTTATAAATAATGTTCTATAATCTATACCATATTAAAACCCTTAAATTAAAAACAGTGCATCTTTGCATTTTCAAGTTTTTGTTGTCTGATTTTCTTTCCATTTATAAAATTTGGAGTTCAAATTCATGTTCATGGCGAAATAGTCAACAAATAAAGTGTTTCCCCTATCATAGCATTGGAAAATACTAATAACAATTTATTGTGTAGTTTTAGGATTTTTCTTTGTACATACAAACATATACATGTGTATGGACAAGTTATTTGCTTTACCAGTCCTCTATATTTCAATATTTATTTTGTTTCTAGTCCAAGATGGGAAGTACTAAAGCTCAAGTAGTTGATATACACAAGGACACTAACTTTGAGATTAAAAACTGACCAAGTACACAAATTGCAAATTTTTGAGGAGTATTAAAATCAGATTCGAGGCTACATTTTATTCCAGGAGTCCTCAAAAATAAAATGGTACAGTAATGAACCACATCTACCACAAATTAATAATTAACTTACCAATCTACTTCATAGAGAAATTCCCATTTCTTATATATCACTATGAAAATTATGTTTATTGAAGAAAACTTTAAAAATAGCTATAAGAAATCTAAAGAAAATAAAAACTCCCAATGATTTTTAATACCAAAGATAGTCGCAACTATCAATTAAATGTAAATTTTTTCTCCTCCTGAAAATACCACATTTTACATATTATTATGGACTATTTAATGTCAGAAATAAACACCTGGAATGTCTAGATGTTGAGCTCAGAGTTTGTTTATCTCTGCATCCTACTTTATGGCAGTTTCAGAATACTCCAAATCCCTTCTCAGTTGCTACTTGATATCCTTGCCTCCTATAAATTGTAATCACCAGTATGTTTCCAATAAATTCCAGAGTGGTTTCCAACATTTGGTGCCCAAAATCTTAAACAACACACTGTGAAATGAGGGGCTCTACATTATTTTCCAAATCACCATTTAGTTCTCTTGATACCATTAACTGAATAACCCTCACCCTTGTCCTTTCTCCCTCATAATGTTTTATTAAGTAATTGGACCTCTTCCTAGGCTATAGTCTTCCTTGAATCTATATCATGTTCAACTTTGGTATGTTTATTGATAGCACTTTTATTCCACAAATATTTGTTGAATAGCTACTATGTGCCAGTGGTTGTAACAATGATTAAAACTGATTTCATAAAAGTAAAAGGACAGAGTGTGGTGAAGTAGGCTATTTTATGTAGCATGATCAGAGATTTCTCTTGAGCTGAAAACTGAGTAGAAGAAGGGCAGGAGCTTCGTGATCATTTTAAGAAACATGATTCCAATCAGAGGGGAAAACAAAAACCCCAAGGTCAGGATAGGCTTCTGTAATGGAGTGCAAAGGGGCCAACAGGGATGAAGCCCAGTGGTTGGGAGGAAGAAGCAGAAGGGAGGAGGGGACTGAACTGACCTCTGGAGGGCTTTGGCTTTTATGCTGAGGGAAATGGAGAAGATCTGAGAGGGTTTTGAGCAAGGGAGAGAAATTCATGGACTTTCTGCTCAAGGGTTTGTTAGCAGGGCAAGAGTGAAAGCCAGGATGTTAATTGGGAGGTTTGTTGCAGTAGTCTAGGTGAGAGATTTTTAATACATGTCAAAAATGGGAGAATCTGGAGATGATGATGAGGGTTAGTCATTGGTTGCTAGACACTTAGACTCAGCTTACTAGTCTTATATTTCTTTTTCATTCTCTGAGGGCTGGGCACTATGTTCAATAAGTCTTCCTTGGATGAACTACTTCAGTGGAAATCAGAGAGCAATATGGCCTGCTGATCTCCAGGTCAAAGGCCTCAACTCTCAGCATATCTCTAAGTGTGGGTCCTTCTCCTCCAAGATGTCCCACACAGTTGCCTTGTTTTCTGATCTTCAGATTTCCTTAAGCCTTCCTTGTGGTACAACTCTCGTATGGATGATTCTTTACTTTTTAAAAATTTGGCAAATATTCAGCAGATATTTATAAAGGGCATAATATGTGTTGAGCACACTTTCAGGCTACTAAACTACATTAGTTAAAAAAAAAAAAAATAGACAAAAAAGCCTGCCCTCCACCACTGGGAGTTTACATTCTAGTAAGAGAAGAGAGAAAATAAAAAATAAGCAAAAAAATAATTAAATGGCATGCTATGGCAGGGGTCGAGAAGTGACTTTTTTAACAATTCTCCTTTAATCCTTAACACAGGTCTTGTATGTTTCTTTTCAACTCATTTTGTGAAAAGTATGTCTGAGCTGGGCATGTTGGCACATGCCTGTAATCCCAGTGGCTCAGGAGACTGAGGCAGGAGGATTGGAAGTGCACAGCCAGCTTCAGCAATTTAGGGAGGCACTGAGCAACTTAGCAAGACCCTGCCTCAAAATTAGAAAAATAAAAATGGGCTGGAGATGTGACTCAACCATTAAGCGTCCCTGGATCCAATCCCCGCTATGAATAAATAAATAAGTAAACTGGTATTCTAACAAAAACTTTCTAATGCAAGGGAAATATGTTTACTAGTTTTAAGAATCATAGCAGCATTTTATAATTTCCAAAGTGCATTTATATTTTAAAAAAACCTCACTTAACCTCACATCATTGCTGTGGGGTAGATACAATTTTCTTATTTTATAAATAGAAATCCTGAGACAAATACATAATATTACCAAAAAAAAGTAAGTGACAGACTCACAAAATATATTTTAGCTTTCTAAGGCAAAATTTTTTTTAAAAATTATATCCTTTAGTGATTTTAATATAAATAATTTTTCTTCACTTTGGGTCAGTTTTCTATGGATGCATACAGCATAAACAGAGTGTCAGCAAGCTGTGTAATAACTACATATCAAGATGAATTAAAATCAAGGGAAGCGATGCTCATAAACAGTCATTATTTGTCATCAGCTATAAATATTGGATCAGTAATGTCAAGGTTCCTAAGGTCCCGTTTGTGAACTGAGATTTGCTATTTTGTTTATATGTGCATAAAATTTCCCATCATGTCTTTCTATTTATTGATTGATTCTGTGTGATAATTTTGATCTCTTTTTGATCTCATAATAAACAGAGGAAAATGTGAAAAAGGGCCAGGAAGAAAGACTATTGCACGGGGGATGAGAAGGTAATAGACTCAATTTTCATGATTTTTTTTTCATACAATTACAAGAGCAGACCTTGAGAAGGGTCTGCTTTCTGCAGGTCATCTGCACAGTAGAGCCTCAGATGGCCCCAGAAAGTCAGCTGATGTTCTACTGGAGAAGAAGTCACTGCTTCAGGCTCTTAAATCAATCATTGTTAGGAAATTCAATGTTAATTGAAAGTCACCTTTTTCTGCATCATTCGCTCTATTTTAAATCTGGTTCTTGTTAGGTTGCTTTTGTCTCTAATACAGAAATATGTGTCCTAAGCATGCTCCATGTGGTTATCTAAATGAGTCTTTACTTATAAATTAATATGATGGAGGATGATTTTTCACTGGTTTGAGCAGCAAAGAATAAATCCCTAACCCTTCACTTTCATTTTTCACAGGAAGATTATATAAAGCTTTGGGGAATGAATCCAAATTACCCTGGTCTATGCAAGTTTCCAACACAGAGCCTTTTCCAGGAGCACATCAAGAAATGACAGTCACAGTGTGACCAGTCCAAGAGAAAACAAAGACAGGGCCTCCTCCCATCCCTCTGTAGTCTGCAGCACATTCCATGGCAGTGTAAATGCTGGTAAATCTTTCTTTCTTCCAATTGCAATACCAACCTCGTGGGTCATTTATTGCAGTTAACTACCCAATCTCCTCCTACTGTGATATTATAGGAAAATACTTAGCTTTCCGAGAGTCACATTTTCTATGCTATATCATATCATAATATGAGTTAATACTTCTTTTGGCTAGTGTTTTTATTTAAGAAGCAAAATTGCTACTTTAAAAAGAATTATCAAAGATCATTTAAGAAAAAGGTCTAAACATTCTGTGCCAAATGCCTTAGCAAACTCAGCGTATAGCCAAATCCTGTGATTCATGTATAGTTTTTTGTTAACCCTGCTGGTTATTCACAAAACTGTGCAGATCTGATGCCTTCTATTGAATTGTTTTGCATGGTCTTATATGACAGCAGTGGGAAATGACTTAGAAACACAAAAATGTACAAAACTTTAGAACAACAACTTGAAGTGTTTAATGAACTGTAAACAGCTTCTACTGTTTAAACGTCTATGAGTGGTGCAATGACAAAGAACAGCAAGAAAGGAATAGAAAACTGTGCGGTTTATAATTAGAGCTATTAGGAGTCCTAAAGTGAATACAGAAAGCAGCTCAGAAAAGTGAACCTCTCACCAAACCTTGCACAAAACATGTGCTGGAGGGTGCGTCTACACTGGTCCTTTAAGAGGAAACACGTTAAAGCACTCCTATCTGCTTGTTATCAGCATGGAGTAACAAAAATGCATTACACCCGAAGAATGCTTTCTATTATGTGCAATAACATCTATATTATACACCACGATGACGGGCATTATTGTGGTGTCACTGCGGTGACTTTCAACATAACACTATGGAAAAATCGACTCTTTCTGAGTACCTTAAGCTTAAAACTGCTCAGTGGGAGATGCAGTGTTCGTTGCTGCATTCAGGTCACTCCCCGATGACTCTTATTTGTCAATAAGGCGTAAACATGACCAACAGAGATATGTCCAAGATTTAGTCCCCTTTATTTTTCTATTGAGGTGATTTTGAACAACTTCATTTCTTACAAATGAGTTGTATTGGGGTTTTGGTGAGCTACCTGGTGTTAATTACAGTGTGGCTTGGAGTCTAGGAAGAGCCAGGTGTGAAGAGGGAGAGAGAGACTTTGCCAGAAACACGTCACGCTGCTTACAGTGTCCATAATTCATAGTGTCCATAATCAAACAAAACAAGTAAACAGAACCACCGTCTACAAGGATCAGTGCCAGTCTTTGTTCATACCCCAGTTATCTCAACTGCCTTGAAATTGCTTCTTCATTATGCTCCACTACAGCAAGGGATGTCTGCAAATGGCAGTGGCAACGTTCATTAATATGGATAAGTTCCAGGGAGGTTATGGTGTCTATTTATTTTGATATCCAAGATCCTTACTTGATCATGACTGAGTTTCCTACACAGAGCCTTTGTATTTGAAAGAGGCAGAATTGAGAAGCTTTGAATCTTAGCACAGATCTTACTCCATTACTAACAGCAATGGCTGTGCACCTCCACTCAACATCTCTGAATTTTGGTTTCTTCTTTTGCAGGTCATGTCCCCTAATCCACAGGTGTTTAGTAGTTTATGTAGAATACTTACCAACATGTGGTATCTGACTCAATAGATTGTTGTTCCTTAGTCACGTTCCTAAAAGCAATGCTTTTTTTGCTGTCCTTTGGAGGATAATTTGTATTTTTCCTTCTTTACCAAAAAAAGAAATAAAATTTTGTTAACAGAGTCTGAGGAAAATTCTGTTAACAGAGTCTGAGGAAGTGGACTTGACTGCGTTGCATGAGAAGTGCAGAAAGCGGGTAGATAGGACAATAGAAGAGCATGTATTTTGTTGACTAATTTTTCTGGTTTGATTTTTTTTTTTATCCTGTGGTTGGGAACAGGTCAAATGCTCTACTGTGAAAGAGGCTCTTCCGACATAGTGTTATAAAGAAGCCAATAGACTCTAACAACTCCAGAATTATTGGCAATAAGCAGACCTTGAATTCTTTCATCCTGTCAGCATCAGAGACAGGTCAACAGCACCTTGACCTTGTCCCCTCTCACTGCCAGTCCCTTAGCTTGGTAACACAGCCTTTCCCAGTCTCCCCTATCCTAGCTCCTGTGTGCCCTCTAGGAAGTGAATTCCCTTGAGTCTCATATAAACTATCATCTAAGCTAGAACACGTGTGAAAGTGAGAGGAGGAGCCACAGAAAATTACTCTAATACTAGTCATGTAACTGAAACTCTCCCAGGAAACTGACACACATGGAACCTGACACACATGGAACCTGACACACATAGACACTCAGAGGCCATGGGTCCTGGGTAGGTCAACTAATCCATTGTTTGCTTTTGCACTATTTGTAAAACCTGGGAGGAATAAGACAACATTCTATTCCTTGGACAGTTTAATACATAAGAAAGAAAAATTATTAGTCAAAATATGATGCACTATCTAATGTGTGTACTTGTAATCAGAATCAAAGATTTACAGAAGGGAGGGAAGAGGAAGTAATCTTTGATCTAGGTCTTGAAGGTGACTATGGACTAACAGTGAGATGACTTTTAGATGAGGGAACTTCAGTAAAGGGGAAAAGGAATCATCTTAGTCTCTCCGTTGTCTCACTCTCTGCTTTACAGCAATTTAAAATCATTTTCTCAAGGGTGTTGTTGTCATCCCTAGTCACCGACCCATCCCAGAATAAAGCATTAGTTTTTATTTCAGCAGGAAAAGTTATGGACTCTAAGAAAGGGAGTCCCTCTACTTTCTTCTCTTTAACTATACAGTTCCCATTGTATCTTCAGGGGACATGTTCTAAGACCCATAGTGGGTAACTGAAACCTCCCTCAGTACCAAACCCTATCTGCTTTATATAAATATGATATGTATGTATACTATACATACATACCTAGGTAAAGTTTAATTTATAAACTAAGCACAGTCAGAAATTAACATTAATAAATAAAATGAAATAGTTATAGAAATAAACACATAAAAATTATTTAAAGATTGTTAATTGTTCATTTCTGGAATTTTCCATATAATTTTTAAAAATATACTTAGTTGTAGATGGACATGAAATCTTTTTATTTATTTATTTATTTCAATGTGGTGCTGAAGATTAAACCCACTGCCTCACACATGCTAGGCAAGCACTCCACAGCTGAGCCAAAACCCCAGCCCTCCATTTAGTATTTTCAAACTGAAAATTTTGACTGCAGGCAAATGAAAATGTAGAAAGCAAAATCACACATAAAGAGTACTGCTTTATGTAGGTATATATATATATATATGCAACCTCATCTTCTCTTCAGTTTCATAGAAAAGGTTACCTCTCTAGATCCTGATTTCTCCTTGGGATTTTTGTTTATTGATTGTATTGGTGCATTATAGTTACACATAATAGTGGGGTTCTTTCTGTTTTCATGAAAGCATAAAGTATAATTTCCTCCATTTCATTTCCCAGTGCTCCCTGTTTTTCTCTCTCCCTCCCTCCTTGTCCTTGGGCTTTTAAACATATCCTTTTATATCTTTCCAGCACCATATCATTATTTTCCTCTTCCTCTTTACTGGATCCTTCTGGGTCTTTCTCTAAAAACTTGCTTAAATATCTCCCCACTTACGAATAAAAGAATAATCCTCTACTGCCCTTGTCTTTTCTCTAATTAATATCCTATTTCTGTTCATGACTTTCCTCCTTAAAGAATACTTTTTGGTAGAGCTCCACATTCTTCCACATTTTAACTCCATGTAGCTTGATCCCATTTTCCAACACTCCATAGAATCTATTCTAGAAAGTATCTCTAATGTTCACCTAATGGCTAAATCTGAGTCACTCTTCACATGCTCTTAATTTCTGTACAGTACTCCATACCATGTATCCTCTCTTGACAGCCATCTCAGTTGTTTCTCCATCACTCTCAGACTCTCTCATACTTTCCTATGTCTTTTCAGGTCTTAATGCTCCCTATTGTTTTGTCTTTACTTTCATCTCATTCAACATACTTTCTCAGAAAAAGTTTATTTCCTTTCTAGACTTCAGATGCCATTTGTATTCTGCTAAGTGCCAAAGAAGAATCTACTCTTTAGATAGATACTGTCTCCACCTCCAATTGCCACCATCCTCTCTTCACCTACATGTCCAGAGACAATTCAGGAGCAGAATGCATAATCTCTCTTTCAAGGAAATGACATCAACTTCCACAGCAGCAGGTTAGCTAGATCTGGAGAAATTATTTTTAACATCTTCTCCTCCATCCTCAAAAGTTATTTAACACAACCAGCAGCATCTCATGTATCTGCCAAAACCTAACCTAGTCTTGCCATAGGATTTTTTTTTTTAGATTAAACTCATAGAAAATTTTTTCTGGAGTTTTTGAAACAAATACTTTGGTAGCCTCTCATTCTTAGATGCATCTCCCACATTTCTTCAGAGATTACCTTAGAATCATACAACTTAAAGAGTCTGCTTATAGAAGACGAGGGGGGTGTCTAAAATCACTGTAGTATTACCAAAAACCGGGTGGCTCAAAAGAATAGGAATTTGTTCTATTGGAGTTCAGAAGGTCAGAGGTCTGAAATCAGGTAGTTATCAGGGTCACGCTCCCTCTGGAGACACTCAGAACCCTTCCCCACCTCTTTCAGCCTTTGGGGGCTCCAAGGGCTCCTTCCCTGTGGGGACATCACTCCAGTCTCTGCCTCCATGCTCACATGGTCTTTTCTTCTTCCTTCTGTCAAATCTCCTAAGGCCTTCCTTTATGAGGACATTTGTCACTGGATTTAGGGCTTACTTAGATAATCCAAAATGGCCTCTTCATATCAATATCCTAAATTTAATTATATCTGCAAAGAGTTTTTTTCCAAATAATCACATGTCTGGGAATTAGGAAGTGGACATAGCTCTGAAGGTTACCATTCAACTTGCTATACCTGCTTATAAGAAAAGAAATCTCACAAGCATCAAAAACCCTTCATCTAAATCTGGACTTTACTGTTCCTCAGAATCCCTAAGATATTATATTTAGTGATGCCAAACTTCTCGTCATTTCCTGAGTGCCACTTTATATTTACCCCTCAGGGTCTTTGCTCACTACTTTATCTCCCAAGCAGTTCCTTCAATATTTTCCTGTCTGCCTATTGCAGTGCATCCTTTAGTGAGCAGTGCAAGCCTGACTTATTTATGAAATGTGTTCTGAGTCCACTTCACCCCCGTTATCATTGAGCTCTCTCTCCAGTTCAACACCATTGAAATCATATATCCTACTAGCATGTTAACATGTTGAAGCTTATGTGTAATTATATCTGCCCCCTCCCACTTTCAATCCCCTCTCTTTACACTAGCCTAATTTTTGGTTTTGATTTTGAAATTTCCACATCATGGATTTTACATCTCTAAACTCTATCATGGCACTTGGAATAGCATAGGCTTTTAATAAAACATTGCTTGGGATGGGACCGGGGCTCAATGATAGAACATTTGCCTACCAAGTGTGAGGCCATATGCTCAAACTTATATACTGTGGGAAAAAATATAATAAAAAATTTGCTAGATAACATTTAGTACCTAATATCTGCTAATCACCATGCAGAATATTTACGTAGAAGACCTTCTTTATAATCCTCAATGTAAGACTGTAAACTACTATCCATAGACCCATGGGAAAAGAAAAAACTGGGACTTAGAACAGTAAAATGATGAGTGCCTGACCACAGAGGAAATAATTGCCAAAGTTAATATTTCAGTCAGGGTCTGTCCAATGTATGCTGATGCTATTTTCAAGATATTAATTATGTGAATGTTATTGTTAAAAATATGTGTGAGGCAATACTTAAGTTATAGAATCAGTCTGTGCCCATCAGCAGATGAATGGATAAAGAAAATGTGGTATATATACACAATGGAGTTTTATTCAGCCATAAAGAAGGATGTAAAGGATGGATGAAACTAAGGACCATAATTTTGCATAAAATAAGTCAGACAAAGGGAGAAAAGGGTCATATACTTTCTCTCATATGTGAAATATAGAAGGAAAAGACAAAACAAAAAGAAAGTGAATCCATAAAATCATAAAGGAGATGAATAGGGCAGAGGAAGGTTATCATAGGAAGGTTGGAGGGGAGGATGGGGGAGGTCCTGGGGAGTGAAATTGATTGAAATTTTTTTACGTATACACAAATTTGCCACAATGAAACCTACTATTCTGTATAATTAATATGCACAAGTAAAAAAATAAAATGCATATGAGGTATTGAAGTGGGTCAAGTATGCTTTTGATAGCATAGCAATCTGAACTATAAACAAAGTTTACGTTAAAACAATATTTTATGGGTTACCCATTATATACCAGGCATGAATGTAATACCAGGAATATAATTGAGATTAACTAAATTTGAGTCCGTGCTCTTATAGCACTCATATTTTATTGGTGGGAGAGGGAAACAAATAATTCTTGGGTAGTGGTAAGTATTAAGGAGAACAAAATGAACTAAATTAGGAGTATATAGAGTGATGTAGTAGTCTTGTTTTAGATAATCAACGATATTGTGGCTATACGCTGAATGAACTCCTGGTAATGAGCATCCGTGGAGCAGGCAAAGGAAAGACCACTCTGCCAGGAATGACATGTGCAAAGTCTAGGGAGGTTTGGGAAGAATTCAGGGAAAGCAAGGAGATGTATATGGGTGAACTGGAATAGTAAATGGGAAGAGGATGCAAGATTTCAGAGAGAGTAATGGGACAAGTTCTTGTAGGTCTTGTCAGCTGGGGTGAAGATTGGATTTAGCTCTCAGTGAGATGGGAAGCCATCAGAGAATTCTGGATAGAAGTGTGATTATGATCTGACTTTGGTTTCAAAAGATCATTCAGACCACTCTGTATGACAGTGTGAGAGAATGCAGGAGGCACTCGAGTAGTTGGGGCCAATAGCACTGGTGACTGAGGGCAGTATGAAGGCAGAAGAGGTCAAAAGGATTAATGGCATTTTGTACACATACCAAAGCTAGACCAAAAAGAATAACTTGTGGAATGTAATAAAAGAGAAATAGTATTGAAGACTAACTCTAAATATGAGAAGATTTTGGACTATATGGATTATCTAAAGTCATAATAATGGGAGAGGCAACCCATGGTAAATATCCAGTCCTGGGAAATTCTTCCATTATAACAGTATTTTATGGTAGAAAAACAGCGTAAGCCAAAGTGAGTCACATATGTATTCATAAACTCTCTAGTATTCACATTAAATAAAGTCAAAAGAAACAGAATACATTTATTTTAGCATGCATTTTGCTTACTCCAAAATACCCCAAATGTTATTGTCAGCATGCAAGCAGTGTACAAATTATTATTGAGATATTTAGCTCAAAATCTCAAAAATATTCTCCTTTTAGTATGTATTTAGAACAGAATACAATTCATCTTCATTACTGATTGATTCCATATTTGTGAATTCACCTACCAAATAACATTTATTGGTAATCTCAGGATCAATACTCACCATGTTTTGTGGTCACAGGAAGACATGTGCAGAGTAGGGAAAAATTAAGTCACCTGATGTGCATGATCCCTGCTGGGATAAAAAAGAAACCTCTGCTTTCCTATTTCCATTTTCATATGGTAAACAGGTTGTTGTTGCTTTGTTTTTTTGGGAGGAGGTGTCTATTTACTGCCACACTTTTTCGCATTTTTATGCTTTTGTGATGACTTCACTATTTAAAATGGCCCCCAAGTACAGTGCTGAAGTGCTGTCTAGTGTCTTTTAGCTTAAGAGGCTGTGATGTGTCTTCCAGAGAAAATATGTGTGCTAAATAAGCTTCATGCAGGCCTGAATTATGGTGCCATGGGCCATGAGTTCAATATTAATGAATCAATGACATAGATTAAATAAGGTGCCTTGAAATAGGAACACACATAGCACAAGGTTAAGTATTGATCTGTGGATGAAATGTTGTGACCAGAGGCTCACAGGAACCTAACCCTGTATTTCCCCTGAGAGCAATTGCTCAGTATTTGCTAATTCAGTGGTCCCAGAGACCTTATAGAACTACCACAAATAATGAAAATCAAGGGTGTATTAGTGTGATGATTTACATTCTTTTTTCGTTCTCTGTGTTCAAAATCCTATGTGTGGTTTACACTTACTGCTCATCTTAATTCAAACCAGCCACATTTCAGGTACTCACAAAAGACTGGTGAGGTTTAGAATCACAGATTTAAGACTAAGAGGAGAAGGTAATGGCAAAGAAGATTAAAAATGAGTAGAAATTAAGAGAAGTACAACCAGAAAGTCTGATGATATAGAAGTCATGTGATTAAGAAGCTGCACAGAGTGAAAATTCATTTATGTGTAAAGATAATGAAACATCAAATGTACTTTATTTCTGGCTACAAGAACTTTATTGTTTATTTTAGGGCAATGCTTTGGATTCTACATGTCCCCAAAGACCCCTATGCTAAATGTTTTTTATGGTTTGGATTAGAAGGGTCCTCCAAAACTCATGTTGAAGATGTGGTCCCCAAAGGAATAATGTCCAGAATTGGGGGCTTTGGGGAAGTGACTGGATTGTGATGGTTGTGATTTTATTAGTGGATTAATACATTTGATGCATTAATAATTTGAATGAACTACTAAGAGGTGGTAGAAACTATAGATGGATGGGGCATGATTAGAAGATGAAGGTTCACTGAGGGCATGTGTTTGGAGACTATATTCTTTTTCCTTGTTCCTTTCCTTCTCTTCTCTTCTCTTCACTTCTCTTCTCTTCTCTTCTCTTCTCTTCTCTTCTCTTCTCTTCTCTTCTCTTCTCTTCTCTTCTTTTCCTCTCTCTCTCTCTCTCTCTCTCTCTCTCTCTCTCTCTCTCTCTCTGATTTCCAGCTGCCATGAGATGAGCAGCTTTCCTTCATCATGTCCTTCCACTATAATGTTATAATGTTTCTACCTTGGAGACAGCCAGTCATGGACTAAAACCTTTGCAAATGTGAGCCCAAATAAACCTATCCTCCATTAAGTATTTTTTGCCACATATTTTGGTCACAGAAATAAAACACTACCTGACACAACTTGGTCATCAGTCTTTGGCACTGGAGATGGTAGAATCTTTAGGAGTGAGGTCTAGTGGAAAGGAGTTGGGTCTTTGGGGATGTGCCTTTGAAGGGAATATTGGAACTTGGCTCCTTCCTCTTTTACTTTGATTCACAGCCACTGTAAGATAAGCAGGTTATGTTGCTATGTCACTCCAGCCGTGACGAACTGCCACTCCTCAGTAACAAAGCAACAATGTCAAGTGACCATGGTCTGAAACTTCTGAAACTGTAAGCCAAAACAAACCTTTTCCTCCTTTCGAGTTGATTATCTCAGGTGTTTGTCGCAGCAACAGAAATCTGACTGATATACTTAGCAAATGATATGTAGCTCAAAAATGGTGCTTGGGATCATGTGGAATCATGATTAGCAGGTGAGGAAGTAGAGAAAACTGAAAATTATTTTGGGGAAGTTGACTATGAAAGAGTTTAGATGCAGATTGCATACTTGAAAAGACAAAGAACACAATATTATAAACACAAACACCTAATTGTGTGGGGAATGTCTGATATATTCAAGAAACCAACTAAGAAAGAACTGATAGAGTGTTCATTTTATTTTTTCATACAACAAAAACATACCAAAATCCATTTTGCCCCTTGGAGATAAATAGTCATAGCACAGAGCAACACAAACTTGATATCTGTGCAGCTTGCAAAATGGAAAAGGAAATTCCAATAAAGTCATCTGCACTGTGGTTGTGCCTGACTAGTAAAGAAAATAGCTCTCTATTTGTCCTCTCTGTGCCTATAAAGTAACTCCAGCATGGTAACAGAATTGGACAGATTCTCAACCTGCCAACTTTGAGAATACTCAACAGGGTGATTACGATCAAGAAATTGAAAAATTGCTACCTTATGATGTTGATCAGTTCTCAGGTTTGGTATGTTTCATGTCAATGCTTAAGGTGAGTAAGCATTATGACTTTGTAGGCCCAACAGGAAAAAAAGAAAAAAAAACATACAATTACACATGAATCATCACATAAGTCCTGTATTGACCAATGTAGGCCTATCTTGTCACTGATGCATAATTTAAAGAGCATGAGGCTTGTTGAAGCTGTTGGCTGCTGGAGGGTCCCTGAACCTGAGAGGGTTCAGGAACACCATTTTTCAACATAAGAATTTCTTCCCCCAAATATATTTTCAAGCAGAAAATCAGTATGGCAGGTGTATGGGCAGGAAGATATACCAAGAAATGGTTTATTTTCTGGTTGAAAAGTAAAAGTGCTGAAAATTCATTATTTGAAGAAAGAATATAAACAAAAGTCCCTATCATGTCTTAGAAATTGTCATTGTAAAACAAAGCATGAGGAACAGTATAATTTACTTAATGCATGATAATCCCAAAGAGTGCTCTAAAAATATGTATGTTGGTTTGTTTGTTTAATTAAAAAATGCTATTCTGTTATGTTGAGTAGGAGAATTCCTTCAGTGAGAGAACCTTCCCTTGTCCTGAGTTATTGTTGGAAAAAAGCTGTGAGAAATATTCTGTTTTGCAGAAGTTAAGTCTCCGAGCCTATATAAAGAGGAGTCCATGCCTCCTAACAATGGGAATGATCTTGAACCTGCTAATTATAAGTAGATTCCTTATATGAACTTCACAAGGAACTAGTTTTCAATACCAGTTCCTCAAGGGCCCAGATGCAGTCAACCCACAGCGGACAAGGTGATAGCTAACATCAGAATCACATGAATAGATCCATTTACTTATACTTTCTTTCTCTCTTCCTTTATCTATCTATCTTTCTTTCTTCCTTTCTTTTTTTGGTGCTGGGAATCAAACCTAGGGCTGTATGCTTGATCTATCACTGAGCTATACCCCAGCCCACACATTTTTTTTAATAAATAAAGATAATGATTTGAGAGACATCTTCCAATAAAGGACATGAATAAATTAAACAAGGAAGGTATGCTATAAAAGGAGAAAATTCAGTGATTTTTATCATGCTCATAATCAGATTTTTTAAAAAATCTCATTAGTGCTTTAAGATAAGGTGTTTCAGGTTCCAAGTGAGGGCTGGAACCTGAGGCAAGGCAAAAATGTGATTTAAGTAGAAATATTCCTCTTAGCTAACTGAATGGAAGTTGCAGGAAAGGAAGAAAAACTTAAGAAAGGCAAGTTCATGGAAGAAATTTAAAGTGGTCTCCGTTCACAGTTTTCTGATGATCTGATCTGACCTACTTGGTAAAACCTTAAGTATTAGAAGCATATGATGATATACCATCCAATAAAGAATGAATACACTTTCTTCTCACATGGATCCTTCTCTAAAATAGATCATATTCTATGGCACAAAGCTAATGTTAGTAAATACAAGAAGATAGAGATACTACCTTGTATTCTATCAGATCATAATGGATAGAAATTAGAAATAAATGACAGAATAAAAAACAGAAACTACTCCAACACCTGGAGATTAAATAATACGCTATTTTATGATGAATGGATAACAGAAGACAACAGGAGGAAATAAAAAAATTCTGAGAGGTAAACGAGAACAAAGATACAACATATCAAAACTCTGGGACACTGTGAAAGCAGTACTTGGAGGAAAATTTATTTCATGGAGCACATTCAATAAGAGAAGAAAAAATCAACAAATAAACGACCTAATGCTACAGCTCAAAGTCCTAGAAAAAGAAGAACAGAGCAACACCAAAAGTAGTAGAAGACAGGAAATACTTAATATCAGAGCTGAAATCAATGAAAATGAAACTAAAGAAACAATTGGAAAAATTGACAAAATAAATAGTTGGTTCTTTGAAAAAATAAACAAAATTGATAAACCCTTAGCCACACTAACAAAGAGAAGGAGAGAGAAAACTCAAATTACTAAAATTTGGAATGAACAAGGAAATATCACAACAGACATGAGTGAAATACAAAGCATAATTAGAAGCTATTTTGAAAATCTATACTCCAACAAGATAGAAAATCTTGAAGATATCAACAGGTTTCTAGAGACATATGAATTACCTAAACTGAATGAGGAGGACATACACAATTTAAATAGATCAATTTCAAGTAATGAAATAGAAGAGGTCATCAAAAGCCTACCAACAAAGAAAAGTCCAGGACCAGATGGGTTCTCAGCTGAATTCTACAAAACCTTTAAAGAAGAGCTCATTCCAATACTTCTCAAAGTATTCCAAGAAATAGAAGAGGAGGGAACCCTCCCAAACTCATTCTATGAAGCCGATATCACCCTGATACCTAAACCAGACAGAAACATCGAGGAAAGAAAATTTCAGACCAATATCCTTAATGAACATTGATGCAAAAATTCTCAACAAAATTTTAGCAAATCGCATACAAAAATATATTAAAAAGATAGTGCACCACGATCAAGTGGGTTTTATCCCAGGGATGCAAGTTTGGTTCAACATCTGGAAATCAATAAATGTAATTCACCATATCAACAGACTTAAAGTTAAGAATCACATGATTATTTCGATAGATGCAGGAAAAAGAATTTGATAAAATACAGTATCCCTTCATGCTCAAAACACTAGAAAAAATAGGGATAGTGGGAACATTCTTTAACATTGTAAAAACCATCTATGCTAAGCCCATGGCCAATATCATTCTAAATGGTGAAAAACTGAAAGCATTCTCCCTCAAAACTGGAACAAGGCAGGGATGCCCTCTTTCACTACTTCTATTCAACATTGTCCTTGAAACGCTAGCCAGAGCAATTAGACAGACCAAAGAAATTAACAGGATATGAATAGGAAAAGAAGAACTCAACCTATCCCTATTTGCTGATGACATGATTATATATTTAGAGGAACCAGGAAATTCCACCAGAAACTTTTAGAACTCATAAGTGAATTCAGTAAAGTAGCAGGATATAAGATCAATGCTCATAAATCTAATGCATTTTTATACATAAGTGATGAATCTTCAGAAAGAGAAATTAGGAAAACTACCCCATTCACAATAGCCTCGAAAAAAAAATAAAACACTTGGGAAGCAATCTCACAAAAGAGGTGAAAGACCTCTACAATGAGAACTACAGAACACTAAAGAAAGAAATTAAAGAAAACCTTAGAAGATGGAAAGATCTCCCATGTTCTTGGATAGGCAGAATTAATATCAAAATGATCATACTACCAAAAGTGCTATACAGATTCAATGCAATTCCAATTAAAATCCCAAGGATGTACCTTACAGAAATAGAGCAAGCAATCATGAAATTCATCTGGAAGAATAAGAAACCCAGAATAGCTAAAGCAATCCTTAGCAGGAAGAGTGAAGCAGGGGGTATCGCAATACCAGAACTTCAAATATACTACAAAGCAATAGTAACAAAAACGGCATGGTATTGGCACCAAAATAGGCAAGTAGATCAGTGGTACAGAATAGAAGAAACGGACACAAACCCAAATAAATACAATTTTCTCATATTAGACAAAGGTGCCGAAAATATGCAATGGAGAAAAGACAGCCTCTTCAACAAAAGGTGCTGGGAAAACTGGAAATCAGATAGAGCACTAATTTCTAGAATATACAAAGAACTCAAAAACTCTACACCAAGAATACAAATAAACCAATCAATAAATGGGCTAAGAAAAGGAACAGACTCTTCACAGAATGAAGATCTACAAGCAATCAACAGATACATGAAAAAATGTTCAACATCTCTAGTAATAAGAGTAATGCAAATCAAAACTACTCTAAGATTCCATCTCACCCCAATTAGAATGGCAATTATCAAGAATACAAGCAACAATAGGTGTTGGAGAGGATGTGGGGAGAAAGGTACATTCATCTATTGCTGGTGGGGCTGCAAATTAGTGCAGCCACTCTGGAAAGAAGTGTGGAGATTCCTTAGAAAACTTGGAATGGAGCCACCATTTGACCCAGCTATCCCACTCCTTGGCCTATACCCAAAGGACTTAAAATCATCATATTAGAGAGATAAAGCCACATCAATGTTCATAGCTGCTCAATTCACAATAGCCAGATTGTGGAACCAACCTAGATGTCCTTCAATTGATGAATGGATAAAGAAAATGTGGTATATATATACAATGGAATATTACTCAGTCATAAAGAATAATAAAAGTATGGCATTTGCAGGCAAATGGATGAAATTGGAGAAATGCTAATTGAGATAAGCCAATCTCAAAAAATCAAATGACGAATGATCTCACTGGTAAGTGGATGATGACACATAATGGGGGGTGGGAGCGGGGCAAGAAAGGAGGAAGGAGGGACTGTATAGAGGGATAAGATGGGTGGGAAGAGTGGGAGGAAGGAAAAAATAACAGAAGAATCAAAAACTATTACCCTATATAAATGTATGATTACACAAATGGTATGCCTCTACTTCATGTACAGAGAAACAAGATGTATCCCATTTGTTTACAATAAAAATAAATTTTAAAAAAGAAGAAAAAAAAAAAAAGCATATGATGAATACCGTTGTCTCTCATTTAAGATTCCCAGGCTTCTCAGTGGTTTTGTTTCCTTATTTTATTGCTCTAGTAAATTTGACACTTGTTTTGAAATTTTCTACTTAAAAGAAAACTACATGATCCAGTAGGAAGAACTTGGTTCCATGTTGCATTTCAGGTTCATATTTAGTACCCATTAAATGTATTACCTTGTCAGTACATTTAATCCCTTCAAGCTCAAGTTTTATTTTATTGCTTGTATTTAGAACAATATGAACACTGCTCTTTCTTCTTTTTTTTTTTTTTTTTTTTTTTTTTAATTTTATTTTTTTTTTAATTTATTTTTTTACGTTTACATAGGGTAATGATGTTTCTTTTTTTTTCCCTTCGCCCCCCCTCCCACCCTTTTCCCTTTATACAGTCCTTCTTTCCTTCATTCTTACCGCTCTCCTTAGCCTAACTCTAAACCTAACCCTAAACCTAATGCTAACCCCTCCCACCCCCATTATATGTCCTCATCCGCTTATCAGCGAGATCATTCGTCCTTTAGTTTTTTGAGATTGGCTTATCTCACTTAGCATGATATTCTCCAATTTCGACCATTTGCCTACAAATGCCATAATTTTATCATTCTTCATTGCGGAGTAATATTCCATTGTATAAATATGCCACAGTTTCTTTATCCATTCATCAACTGAAGGGCATCTAGGTTGGTTCCACAATCTGGCTATGGTGAATTGAGCAGCAATGAACATAGATGTGGCTGTATCTCTGTAGTATGCTGATTTTAAGTCCTTTGGGTATAGACCAAGGAGTGGGATAGCTGGGTCAAATGGTGTTTCCATTCCAAGCTTTCTGAGGAATCTCCACACTGCTTTCCAGAGTGGCTGCACTAATTTGCAACCCCACCAGCAATGTATGAGTGTTCCTTTTTCACCACATCCTCGCCAACACCTATTGTTGCTTGTGTTCTTGATAATCGCCATTCTAATTGGGGTGAGATGAAATCTTAGGGTAGTTTTGATTTGCATTTCTCTTATTACTAGGGATGTTGAACATTTTTTCATATATCTGTTGATTACTTGTATATCTTCTTCTGTGAAGTGTCTGTTCATTTCCTTAGCCCATTTGTTGATTGGATTATTTGTATTCTTCGTGTAGAGTTTTTTGAGTTCTTTATAGATTCTGGAAATTAGCGCTCTATCTGAGGTATGCTTGGCAAAAATATTCTCCCACTCTGTAGGCTCTCTCTTCACATTTCTGATAGTTTCCTTTGCTGAGAGAAAGCTTTTTAGTTTGAATCTATCCCAGTTGTTGATTCTTCCTTTTATTTCTTGTGCTATGGGAGTCCTGTTAAGGAAGTCTGATCCTAAGCCAACAAGTTGAAGATTTGTACCTACTTTTTCTTCTATAAGATGCAGGGTCTCTGGTCTGATTCCAAGGTCCTTGATCCACTTTGAGTTGAGTTTTGTGTAGGGTGAGAGATAGGGGTTTAATTTCATTCTATTGCATATGGTTTTCCAGTTTTCCCAGCACCATTTGTTGAAGAGGCTATCTTTTCTCCATTGCATATTGTTGGAACCTTTGTCTAGTATGAGAAAATTGTATTTATTTGGGTTTGTGTCCATGTCCTCTATTCTGTACCATTGATCTACCTGTCTATTTTGGTACCAATACCATGCCGTTTTTGTTACTATTGCTTTGTAGTAGAGTTGAAGATCTGGTATTGCAATACCCCCTGCTTCGCTCTTGCTACTGAGGATTGCTTTAGCTATTCTAGGTTTTTTATTCTTCCAGATGAATTTCATAATTGCTTGCTCTATTTCTGCAAGGTACATCATTGGGATTTTAATTGGAATTGCATTGAATCTGTATAGCACTTTAGGTAGTATAGCCATTTTGATGATATTAATTCTGCCTATCCAGGAACATGGGAGATCTTTCCATCTTCTAAGGTTTTCTTGAATTTCTTTCTTTAGTGTTCTGTAGTTCTCATTGTAGAGGTCTTTCACCTCTTTTGTGAGATTGATTCCCAAGTATTTTATTTTTTTCGATGCTATTGTGAATGGGGTAGTTTTCCTAATTTCTCTTTCTGAAGATTCATCACTTATGTATAAAAATGCATTGGATTTATGAGCATTGATCTTGTAACCTGCTACTTTACTGAATTCACTTATGAGTTCTAAAAGTTTTCTGGTGGAATTTCCAGGTTCCTCTAAATATATAATCATGTCATCAGCGAACAGGGATAGTTTGAGTTCTTCTTTTCCTATTCGTATCCCTTTAATTTCTTTGGTTTGTCTGATTGCTCTGGCTAGAGTCTCAAGGACGATGTTGAATAGAAGTGGTGAAAGAGGGCATCCCTGCCTTGTTCCAGTTTTTAGGGGGAACGCTTTCAGTTTTTCACCATTTAGAATGATATTAGCCATGGGCTTAGCGTAGATTGCCTTTATAATGTTTAGGAATGTTCCCACTACCCCAATTTTTTCTAGTGTTTTGAGCATGAAGGGATGCTGTATTTTATCGAATGCTTTTTCTGCATCTATCGAAATAATCATGTGATTCTTAACTTTAAGTCTGTTGATATGGTGAATGACATTTATTGATTTCCGAATGTTGAACCAACCTTGCATCCCTGGGATAAAACCCACTTGATCATGGTGCACTATCTTTTTAATATATATTTGTATGCGATTTGCTAAAATTTTGTTGAGAATTTTTGCATCGATATTCATTAAGGATATTGGTCTGAAATTTTCCTTCCTCGATGTGTCTCTGTCTGGTTTAGGTATCAGGGTGATATTGGCTTCATAGAACGAGTTTGGGAGGGTTCCCTCCTCTTCTATTTCATGGAATAGTTTGAGGAGTATTGGAATGAGCTCTTCTTTAAAGGTTTTGTAGAACTCGGCTGAGAACCCATCTGGTCCTGGACTTTTCTTTGTTGGTAGGCTTTTGATGACCTCTTCTATTTCATTGCTTGAAATTGGTTTATTTAGGTTGTGTATGTCCTCCTCGTTCAGTTTAGGTAATTCATATGTCTCTAGAAATTTGTTGATGTCTTCGAGGTTTTCTGTTTTGTTGGAGTATAGATTTTCAAAATAGCTTCTAATAATGTTTTGTATTTCACTCGTGTCTGTTGTGATGTTTCCTTGTTCATTCCGAATTTTAGTAATTTGAGTTTTCTCCCTCTTTCTCTTTGTTAGTGTGGCTAAGGGTTTATCAATTTTGTTTATTTTTTCAAAGAACCAACTATTTAATTTGTTAATTTTTCCAATTGTTTCTTTTGTTTCGATTTCGTTGATTTCGGCTCTGATTTTAACTATTTCCTGTCTTCTACTACTTTTGGTATTGGTCTGCTCTTCTTTTTCTAGCGCTTTGAGCTGTAGTGTTAAGTCGTTTATTTGTTGATTTCTACTTCTTTTTTTGAATGCACCCCATGAAATAAATCTTCCTCTAAGTACTGCTTTCATAGTGTCCCAGAGATTTTGATATGATGTGTCTTTGTTCTCGTTTACTTCTAAGAATTTTTTTATTTCCCTCCTGATGTCTTCTGTTATCCATTCATCATATAATAGTGTATTATTTAGTCTCCAAGTATTGGAGAAGTTTCTGTTTTTTATTCTGTCATTTATTTCTAATTTCAATCCATTATGATCTGATAGGGTACAAGGTAGTATCTCTATCTTCTTGTATTTGCTAACAGTAGCTTTGTGGCATAAAATATGGTCTATTTTAGAGAAGGATCCATGTGCTGCTGAGAAGAAAGTGTATTCGTTCTTTGTTGGATGGTATATTCTATATATGTCCGTTAAGTCTAAATTGCTGATTGTGTTGTTGAGATCTATAGTTTCTTTATTCAATTTTTGTTTGGACGATCTATCCAGTGGTGAGAGAGGTGTGTTAAAATCGCCTAGTATGATTGTGTTGTGGTCTATTTGATTTCTGTAATTGAGAAGGATTTGTTTGACGTACGTGGATGAGCCAATGTTCGGGGCATAGATATTTATGATTGTTATGTCTTGCTGATTTATGCTTCCCTTAAGCAGCATGTAATGTCCTTCTTTATCCCTTCTGACTAGTTTTGGTTTGAAGTTCACATTATCTGAGATGAGGATGGATACTCCAGCTTTTTTGCTGTGTCCGTGTGCATGGTATGTTTTTCCCCATCCTTTCACCTTTAGTCTATGGGTGTCTCTTTCTATGAGGTGAGTCTCTTGCAGGCAGCATATTGTTGGATTTTTCTTTTTAATCCAATCTGCCAGTCTGTGTCTTTTGATTGATGAATTCAGGCCATTAACATTCAGGGTTATTATTGTGATATGATTTGTATTCCCAGTCAATTGACTCATATTTGTTTTTGGCATGATTTGCTTTCTCCTTAATTTGGCTATTCCTTTAGGCTAGCGCCTCCTGTTGCTGATTTGCATCGTTGTTTTTCATCTCTTCCTCATGGAATATTTTGCTGAGAATGTTCTCTAATGCTGGCTTTCTTTTTGTAAATTCCTTTAGCTTTTGTTTATCATGGAAGGATCTTATTTCATCGTCAAATTTGAAGGTAAGTTTTGCTGGGTATAAGATTCTTGGTTGGCATCCGTTTTCTTTCAGGGCTTGGTATATGTTGTTCCAGGCCCTTCTGGCTTTTAGGGTCTGGATTGAAAAATCTGCTGATATTCTTATTGGTTTCCCTCTGAATGTAATTTGATTCTTTTCTCTCACGGCCTTTAAAATTCTGTCTTTATTTTGTATGTTAGGTATTTTCATAATAATGTGCCTTGGTGTGGGTCTGTTGTAATTTTGTATGTTTGGAGTTCTATAAGCCTCTTGTACTTGGTTTTCCATTTCATTCTTCAGATTTGGGAAATTTTCTGTTATTATTTCATTGAATAGATTGTTCATTCCTTTGGTTTGTTTCTCTAAGCCTTCCTCAATCCCAATAATTCTTAAATTTGGCCTTTTCATGATATCCCATAATTCTTGTAGATTCTGTTCATGATTTCTTACCATCTTTTCTGTTTGGCCAACTTTGCTTTCAAGATTAAATAATTTGTCTTCAATGTCTGAGGTTCTGTCTTCCAGGTGCTCCATTCTATTGGTTATGCTTTCTATGGAGTTTTTAACTTGGTTTATTGTTTCCTTCATTTCAAGTATTTCAGTTTGGTTTTTTTTCAGTATCTCTAACTCTTTATTGAAATGATCTCTTGCTTCCCGTATTTGGTCTTTTAACTGTTGATTGGTGCGATCATTTAATGCCTGCATTTGCTCTTTCATCTCCTCCTTCAATGCCTGCATTTGCTCTTTCATCTCCTCATTTGCTTCCCTGATCGTTTTAATTATGTACATTCTGAACTCCCTTTCTGACATTTCTTCTGCTGTGCTGTCATTGGGTTTTATTGATGTAGTATCTAGGTTTGTTTGGGACATTTTCTTCCCTTGTTTTCTCATATTGGTCAGTTGTAGTGGGACCCAGAGATATTGCAGTTTTCCGCTATTGGCTTATAGTGTCCCTGTAGATTTCCAGTGTATCACCTCCCAGCCTTCAGTAGCCTGATGTCTTGGAGGAATCTGATAAAGCAGCGTATCCGAAGAAAACTGCCCCTAGCCCCCTACTGGTTCCACGATTTGGAACTGGCTCTGTGCTGAAATGCTCTCACTGTGGGCCAGCACCCTGCAGCTGGCCGTGTGGGAGGAGCTCACTGCCGGAGTGTGGAAGGCTACCTTGGGAAGACTCTAGCTGCCCTGCCTGGCTCCGATAAGCCACCTCTATCTGGGCCTGCCACCCGGGCCGAGCTTTACCCAGTGGGCAGACTCACCCGTGGCTCTATTTCAGTCCGAGTCTCTCAATGCCTCCCCTTCTTAACTCCTGGGTTCTGGAGCGACAGGGGGTGCAGTCTCCCTCTAGGCCGCCATCTTGGATCGCCCCGAGAAGAGAGCCTGCAGCCGGAGTGGGCAGAGCCGCCTGAAGAGGTGTCTGGCTGCCCTGCCCTGATCCCAGAGGCTGTTTGCGGATCGAGGGTCTCCGTTGGTTCGGGGGCTTGTGGCTGGTTCTATGTAGAAAGTCTCTCACTGGGCGGTCAGCTCCGAGAGGCTAGCCTTGAACGGCACCTCCCACCGCAGGGGTCCAGACTACTTGGGGAAGTCTCTGGCTGCCCTGTCTAGACCCTGAATCTGCTTGTGTGCCAGAGTATGCTGAGCTGCACTGGCTCCGGGACTCGGAGCTTTTTCTGGTCAGACAGGCTCTCACCAGCGGGCCAGTTCCGTTCCGAGAACCTGGAGAAGCTGGGTGTGTGGGCGGGGCCCACCGCCGGAGTGCGCAGGGCTGCCTGTGGGTGACTCTAGCTGCCCTGCCCGGCTCCGATAAGCCACTTCTATCTGGGCCTGCCACCCGGGCCGAGCTTTACCCAGTGGGCAGACTCACCCGTGGCTCTATTTCAGTCCCAGTCTCTCAATGCCTCCCCTTCTTAACTCCTGGGTTCTGGAGCGACAGGGGGTGCAGTCTCCCTCTAGGCCGCCATCTTGGATCGCCCCAAGAAGAGAGCCTGCAGCCGGAGTGGGCAGAGCCGCCTGAAGAGGTGTCTGGCTGCCCTGCCCTGATCCCAGAGGCTGTTTGCGGATCGAGGGTCTCCGTTGGTTCGGGGGCTTGTGGCTGGTTCTATGTAGAAAGTCTCTCACTGGGCGGTCAGCTCCGAGAGGCTAGCCTTGAACGGCACCTCCCACCGCAGGGGTCCAGACTACTTGGGGAAGTCTCTGGCTGCCCTGTCTGGACCCTGAATCTGCTTGTGTGCCAGAGTACGCTGAGCTGCACTGGCTCTGGGACTCGGAGCTTGTTCTGGTCAGACAGGCTCTCACCAGCGAGCCAGTTCCGTTCCGAGAACCTGGAGAAGCTGGCTGTGTGGGTGGGGCCCACTGCCGGAGTGCGCAGGGCTGCCTGTGGGTGACTCTAGCTGCCGTGCCCGGCTCCGATAAGCCACCTCTATCTGGGCCTGCCCCCCCGGGCCGAGCTTTACCCAGTGGGCAGACTCACCCGTGGCTCTATTTCAGTCCCAGTCTCTCAATGCCTCCCCTTCTTAACTCCTGGGTTCTGGAGCGACAGGGCGTGCAGTCTCCCTCTAGGCTGCCATCTTGGATCCGCTCTTTCTTCTTTATTAAAAAAAATCTACCAGTGCTCATTATGTAAGTGTTAAGAAATAAGCAAGAGTTGAAAGACTCTTCTTATTTTCACATTCAAATTTCATTTCTGTGGTCAAAGACAATGTTAGGAAAGTGTTGAGCACACTGACTGGTAAGATTCATGAGTATCTTAAGGAAAACCTGCTAATTTGATGAAAATGCATTGTGGGAATTAAGATCCCAGAGACACTACATTGAACAAGTCTGGGAAGAAGAAGGAAAAGGAAAGAAAGACATTAAAACAGGACTTCAGGAAGAAAGAGTGGGGGAGATAAAGAGGAGTTAAATGGTAGTTATGGGAGAAAAACAAGAATTCCCATAGATAGGGGACCATTTGTGTTGACACCCATTTGTCCATTCTTTAATACTACATGTATTGAGACTGTACATTATAAGTTGGTCCTGAATGTGTCAGAAACAAACAAGCAATGATTGGGGCTAGGAACTCAATTAATACTAATCATATATACTTTTCTACATATATAGACATCATGAAACATTGAAATATTTGAATAAACATAAAGGGCCACTCCCACATAAAGGGAGAATCACTGCTGCTAATGTCAACCCTCACTGGATTCTTCTGATGATTTCCTTTGCTGTATTCATGACCCAATTCTTGAACTATGATAGGGAATTTTGGCCCAGTGCAAATTGTTGCACTATGGTCAACTTTTTCAGCTTTAGTTTATATAAAATGGCAGTTCATAGTACCAGCATCGATTCTAACAAATACTCTTGTGCAAGTAGAGAAAAATGATCCATGTTTTCTGATAGGCATGATTCTCTGGACTTTTGAAAAATTTGCCTGTAATACTTTCCTGTATATACAGTGTATCTGCACAAATCAGATGAAATCAAATGCAATTCTACTTTGTTCCTCTTGTGACAAGACAAAAATTAAAAGGATAAGACACCAAAAATTTCCACCAAAGTGTCTATATCACTATAAGACAAAAATTCAAAGCAGTTAGTGAAGCATTCAGTAAAAGCAAGCCCATGGTAGGGCATGGCCATAGCAGAACCTATCTGTAGTTTTACCTGTAGTTTGAAGTTGGAAGAAAATTAATAAATGGAAAATCCATAATGGTTTAGAGACGACAAATCAGTGGGGAAGTCAAAGGATGACACCATTAACAACATTTGAAGGCTCACTAGACATAGCTGGAAGTTGATTACATCATACCATACCTTCACTCAAATTGTTTATACAAGTTTATCCAAATTCTTTTATTATATACCTGAATTTGTGACAGTATATTTTCTCTTTTCATAAGCTTTTAAACTCAGATTGGTAATTTTGTGCTCTGAAGATGAATTTATTAATGTTCTAAATGTTTTATACATCACCTGGATTCTTACATTTTACATTCTTCCATGATGTTTAATGGACCTAAAAGAGTCCCCATAGTAAATTTTGTATAAGTTTATTTTATTGAGATGCATTAATTTTTGATGGAGACTAAGCTTTTTATTTCAGATGTAGCCATATGTGAATTAAATAAGTATTACGGATGTCACATTACCTTGAAATTAATAATGCTTTAGTCACAAATTTACTCTCTGACTCAGATTCAGACCTTTCTGTGTTCCATGTGAGAGACTAAGAGCACATTGATGCATTTCAGCATTAACAAGTAAAACAACTGAATTGAGAAAGAAGAAAACACCAATTGATTTCTACCCAGGGTAGTTATAAGGTCTTTCTTACTTCATACATTTCTGTGCAAAGTTAATCATCCTTTAATAATAAGTAAAGTATTAATCTTTTTAACACATTAATGATGTTTGGATCATATTTAAAGAAAGTCAATAAAGTATTGTGAAACTGGTTCTTCATTTCTTTAGAAACCTATGGCTTCCTCCTCATCCAGAAGGGGCTGGCTGCCTCATCATTGAATTTCAACCGCTTTTGCCTTGCTGGATTTAGTCAGTGCCAGTCAGACCTTTAATGTTATTTCAATGTGGGGGGGTGTTGGTTTAATTCAAATATATTTTCATTTTAAAGTTATAATGACTAAGTACACCTGCTCACTTAAAAATTAGCACCTAGTTAGGCAGTTTTCAATAGCCTAATCATCTTTTGATTGTCTCTCCTTGTATCATAGGCAGTTCACCTGCTCTTCATCTAAACTTAAATGTTTCCTGTTTACACGTCTGAAAACACAGAAAGATGATAATATTTAGAAAACAAAGAAACCTGAAACCTACATTCAAATGCATTATTTATATAATTATCCTGTAATTAAAGTAATTATAGTTTGTGAAAAACTAGGGTTTTTTTTTTAATTTTCATTAGAGATTTCTCATGGGATAAGCTGTGAACATGTAGAAAATGCACACGTACAAGCATGCACACACTCACACTCACAAGTTATTGATGATGCTATCTGTACAATAAACAAATGTTAACTCCAGATTTAAGGATTTGAAAGCTGTTATTTCTTTTTTGAAACAAATATACAGTGGAAAGCCATACAGTGAGTTAATCCTATAGAAAGGATTACCTAGATTGAACTTTGGGAAATCTTTAATCCTCTATAGTTTCAACAGCAACAATAAGGAAAAAATCACAGTTGTATCTTGCTGAGCTATACACTGGTGCTAGGGACATGTGGTCATGTCATATAAATAGTGAGTCTCCAGCGTTTCCTGTAAGACTGGGACAGTGTCAGATAAGGCCAGGAGACATGAGTGTGCTTGAGGGTGTGCAGAAGAAATGCAGAATTTTCAAAGAGGCCCTGACAAGCACTCACAGTTGGATTTTCATTATCTTCAATGAGAAGTCCTATCAGTCAGTTTTTTTGCTATGTAGTGCCATCCACGTTACTGCTTTTTATATCATTTCAAAGTGGACAGCACAGTTTGTGTCCAGTTTTTCATTCTAAATATCCTATTCAATAGTTATTCTTCTTTTCTATATCTTTAAACAGATTTTTTTTAAAACCACAGTGAGATCACATCACACTTTGGGAGCATTAGCTTGAAAGTAGTTAATAGATGTGACTGTGGACCATCTTCAGAGGCTCCTTCAAAGAAGTACTTGAAACTGAATCACAAAAGTTTTATTTCTCCATGTTTTTGATCAAGTTTTGTGGGAAGAAGTGAAAAGAGCTTAGAATATCTTCATATGGTTTTCACAGACAGATTCTGTATTCTTGTATGCACCTCCATAACCTTCTCCAAATAGTTGACTTAAATCTGCAGGTAGAAAGTCAGGTTGTCACATTTGCTTTTAAGACTAGGCCATCACCATTGAAATTAAAAGAAATAAACAATGAATAATGCTGTATGTCTTCCGCCCTTTCAGCTTCAGGAAATGCTAGTCATCACATCTCAGTGACATTCAACTCCTGAAAAGATCGTTCATGGATTCAGCCAATCCCTGAAGTAACAGCCGCTGCAATGAATTGACTTTAGCCATTCTGAAATACCAAGAATGAGAGGAGGAGAGGAGATGCAGGCAACAATGATTTCTTTCCAACTTTGGCATTTCCTCCAGTCATGACCTCAAGGCTTGAAACCTCTCTCCAGGGAGGAACATTCTCTGCCAGTGTCCAGCAATAAAAAGATAGGAGTCTAAAGCATCATGGTCTCTTTGCCTCAGGGCATCCCCAGTCTTGAATCTCTAGAATCTTTCAACCTGGAGGTTAACGCATGCACACATACCCTCAAACCATGCACTTAGCTGTGCTTATGACTTTCTTTGTCTTTTATTTATAAGTGGCACATGTTAATTGAACAAATTAGTGGGGTTCACTGGGGCATTTCCATGCACACACACATCATGCTTTGCTTATGACACTTGTTTCTTTTACCCTCTGCTACCCACTCCACTCCAAATCCCTTCCAGCTCCTTTTCTACTTTCAAGTCATTTGTTGTTATCTTTTTAGTTGCCACATATGTCAGGAAACACACAATACTTGTTTTTCTGTGTCTGGCTTATTTCACTTAATATGATGCCTTCTAGTTCCATTCATTATCATGCAAATGACAGGATTTCACTATTCTTTATAGCTAAGTAACATTCCATTGTGTACATAGACCACATCTTCTTTATCCATTCATTGACCGTTGGGTTCCTAGGCGGATTCCATCTCTTGGCCCTTGTGAATAGTGCCCCAATAAACATGGATATGCAGATTTCTCTTTGGAATGCTATCTCATTTCTTTCAGATATGTGCCAAAGAATTGTAGATCTGGATCATATGGTACTTCTAATTATTGTTGAGAAATCTTCATATTGTTTGCCAGAGTAGTTAAAATAATTTACATCCTACCAAAAGTGTGTAAGGGTTCCTTTCCTCCACAAACTCACAAGCATTTTTAATTTATTTATTCCTTCCTTCCTTCCTTTCCTTCTTTCCTTCCTTTTTTCTTTTCTTTCCCTTTCCTTTCCTTTCCTTTCCCTCCTTTCTTTCTTTCTTCTTTTCCTCTTTTGATAATGACAATTCTGAGTTTCTATTTACCTTTCCCAAATGGCTAGATAAATTGAGCATTTTAAAATATATTTATTGGACCATTGCACTTCTTCTTTTGAGAAATGTCTACTCAGATTACTTACCCACTTATTGATCCAATTATCTTGGTAGTGGTGTTAAGTTTTTGTGTGTTCTATATTCAGGATATTAATCCTCTTCAGAGGAATACCTGGCAAAGATTTTCATCCATTCTGTAGGTTGTCTCCTCACTCTGATGATTATTTCCTTTGGTCTGCAGACACTTTTTAAATTTAATATAATCCCATTTATCAATTCTTGCTCTTGTTTTGTGGGCTATTGGAGTCTTGTTGGGAAATTCATTGCCTGTACCAATATTTTGGAATCTTGTCCCTATGTTCTCTTCTAGCAGTTTCAAAGTATCAGGTCTTAGATTGGAATCTTTGATCCTTTTTGAGTTAATGTTTTTTACAGGGTAAGAGATGGGCCTTTTCTGTTAATCTTCCTGTGGGCATTCTGCTTTCCTGCACCATTTGTTGAAGAGTTTATCCTTTCTTTAATGTATGTTTTTGGCACTTGTCAAGAATCATTTGGTTGAAGATGCAAGAATTTATTTCTGCTCTCTCTCTTCTTTTCTAGGTTATGTGTCTGTTTTTATGCCAGTATGACACTGTTTTGTTACTATGACTTTTTAATATTTTTTGATATCAGACATTGACATGCGTCCAGTCTGTCGCTTGATGATTTTCTCTTACAGTTCTTAATAATCTTTCTTTGTTCTGTACTGTTGGAAATTTAACTCTAATGTCATGAAAAGATTCTTTCCTGGTCCTGGATATTTGAGATTCTAAAATGTCTTCTGTACTTGGATGTCCAAGACTTTCCCAAGTTTGGGAAAATTTTTTGCTTATACCCTCAGCTGGTAATTCGTCTCCCTCTAATATGCTGATAATATGAATGTTTGACATGTTAATGGTATTTTAGAGATCTCCTACATTCGCTTCAATCTTACTTTTTTTCTTTATTACTCTTCAAATGTAAAATTTCAGAGTAATTTTCTTCAATCTGATATGATTTATTCTGCTTGATTTGGTATGTTATTGGAGCTTTCAACTGTGTGTTATTTGTTTGTTTTCTAATCTTCCGTGCTTTCAATTTCCAAGATTTCTATTTGGTTCTTTGAAAAAAATATCTCTTTAGAAAATTTCTCATATCCTGCATTGTATTTCTAATTAACTCAATTGTTTATTTTTATTTTCTTAGCTTTTAAAAATCATTCTTTTGAATTCTTTGTCCAGCATTTCATCTACTTCAATATCTTTAGAATCTGTTACATTGGTGATGACTTAGTCTTAAAACCAAATGTTACTTATTTTTTCCTGTTTACCATTTTCTAAGTTGAAATTTGTTCATCAGTTGAGGTAGATATCTTTTCTGTTTTTATGTGATAGTCTTGTTGTTATGTGATCTTCTTCTTCCATTTTGCATCTTAGGAGATGGGTTTGTTGTATAATGTTGGGTTTGTCTCCTATTGGACTTCATAGTGTAAACTTCTTGTTGTTCCTTTGGTTGTGATTCATGGGTGTGGGCACAGGACAACTGGAGTCAAGTCCATTATCTTGTAAGACAATGCAAGTCTTGTAAGATCTAGGACACTACATGGAATAGGCAGCATAGTATATGGGATATGTCCTCTGTGGTTAGTCCTAGTATGGAGTTGGGTATTTCCAGTCGTTGTTGATAGTAACTATGTCACTCGGGAAGGATTCTGGTGCTCGTTGCTTCATTAATGTTGAATGTCCTGAAGCTCTTGTCCTCTAACTGAAGACTGGTAGAGGGAGGGGTGGGGGTTAGAATCACATCTCCCTCTCTGTGGGACTCACCTTCAGATTTATCAACCCTATGCACTCTGATCAGGTGTGGCTGTAATTGATGCAGAAGACCCATGTAGATGCAATATCAGTAATCATTGTGTTTTTTCTCTTTGTGACTATTCTGGGAATATTTGCCCAGGGGCAGGACATCAGCATCCCCCTGGCTGTGCCCACCTGGGGGAGGGTACACAGCTAGGAGCTTATTTCTTCTTTGAAGTATAAGTGTCTGCTAAAGTTTGAGTAGGAGACTAGGTTATGACTGTCAGCTCAGTTGGAAGCATATCTCAGAGGCAGAGCCCTTGTCCAATATGTGCAAAGCCCTGGTTTTAATTCCCAGCACTGGGAAAAAAATAAATAAAAAATGAAAATGAGAGCAAATAGGAAAAATATTAAAATACAAACAAAAATATAAAAAATGAGAAAGGAGAAAAAATAAAAATAACCTAAAAATTTTAATAATTCAATTAAAAGATAGCCTTGATAGAGGAGAAAAAAGGGATAAAAAGTTCCTCCTAGCCAAAGTTCTCAGAAACACAAGTAGGGCATATAATTGTAGGCTATGCAAATCTAATGTCCTCTCTTCTAAGGCTGGAATCACCAAGTATGATAGGGTTAGTGGGCCATAGCTGCAGCTTGTTGAAATTCCTCTCAGCTTTCACCAAAGAAATTAGGGTGAAATGCAGACTGTGCCAAATATTTCTTGCCAAATGGGTTAAGGTGTAATGCAAGCCATTCTTGGCATATAGTCTCTCTGGAGGTTTTTAGTCTAGCCACCCAGGTGGTGTGGCAAATCTGTAGACCCAGTAAGTCCAGCTCACTGACTGATTTCGGGCAGAAACCGATCTACTCCAAGTGTCTTTTTGCTCTGGAGGTTTTTGGTCTTTGTGCCCAGGAACCTGGCAGATGCCAGAGTCATGGTTGAGTCCCTGATTCCTCCAAGGCTAGGAAGAACAATTGAACCACTGAGTTTTTTGTTGGAGAGCTGTAGCAGAAACCCAAGTGATCTACTACTCTTGATCCTAGTATCTTCATACCTGGTCCTTGTGTGAAACCACCTGCAACTGGGGTTGCTCCAAGTCCCAGAGGGCAAACTCATGGAGCCACTGATTCTGAAGGGCAGTGACCTCCACTCCCTTTTCTTTCACTGCTTGGACTCTCTGTATCATAAAACTCTCAGGAGGTTTGTTCCAGAGACATCCCCACCCCAGCCAAGACTGTCATGTGTGGCTGCCACCTGCCCAGTCAATGCAGCAGGGTGTCCATAGGGACCCTGAGATGTGATTATGCCTGGCTTTCTGACCCCATAGTCTTAGCCATTAGGATCCCCCTCAAATGACTCCGGGCTGTAACACTCAGAATTTTCTGAGGGATACAGTGAATATTTTCTCTAAAGTAAACTTGTTGTGCAGATTCCAGATCACTTATTTTTTTGAGTTGTTTGAAGGTACAGCCTTGAGTATCTCACTGTAACTTTCTCTTTCACCTTTACTTCCTAGGAAGGGGGAATTCTCTTTCCTCAAACTAGATGCCAGGTACTGGGGTTTCTGCTTCTCTTGCTTTGTTCTTCTTTCTGGTCTCTATTTTACCAGGTTTCATTTTCTGTCATTTGCTAGTGCTCACCCCTAGCTGCATACCTGCATACAAGGTTATAAACCTGTTGCTTTGGTTCTACCCAATGGAGAGCAGAGTAGGGTCAGGCACCTCTCTGTTCTTCCATCCTGTCACCACTTGATTCCTTTGCAAGTACTGAACTCACATTATCTGAAAAATGACCTTCTGTGAAAATGTCCTTTATCAGGAACCAGTGAATTGTAATTGGTAAGAAAACGACAAAGGTTTTGAAAGGATGCAAAACTGTCATGTGCAAAAAGTGACTGAAAATGTTTAACCTGGGCAAAAAATTAAAAAGAAAAACTGAGATACTGAAGATGCTGACAAAATTGAAGTGGAAATTTATGTATCAAACTGTGCTTAATGATGCTAAAAACTTTTATTTCAACTTTACTATTCTATGCTTTTGTAAACAACTTTTTAAGGGAGAAAGAGTAGCACATAATGTTGGTGCACTCAGTTTACCAGTTGTTTGATATCATCCTGGCTAAAGAAAACATTCAGTAGTTCAAATAATTCCTTTCCTAAATAGTACAGATTCCATACATTCTGTCAGGAAGGAGAAAACGAATGCACATCACTCATAGAAACTTGATGATATGGATAGCTATTTATAGAAAACAAATTTTTTTCTATCATTCAGAATAAAATTTTAGAAAATGATTCCCAACTTAGAAGACTGAGGTAAGAGGATCACATTTTTAAGGTCATCCTCACTAACTTAGCAAGACCCTGTCTCAAAAATAAATAAATAAATAAATAAATAAATAAATGAAAAGTGCTGAGAATGTAGTTCAGTGGTATGTTGCCTCTAGGTTCAATCCCCTGTACCAAAAAAAATAAAAAATAAAAACTTTTACAAAATGATTATTTAATTTTTTGCAAAAGGTATGTGTTCATTCATTCAATTATCCACACACACAAAAATATGACTTTTGTGTGCCAGACACTGGAAATACCCTAAGAATGTAGCAGGGAACAAAATAGGCCAAGTCCCAGCCCTCAAGAAATTTATATTTTAGTAAAAATACATGTACAAGAAGTGCTGAAGAGTCATATTTTATAGGTTTTATTTCCAAACTCAAGCCTTAGAAAATTTAAACAAAATAGATGTTTTTAAAGTGTATTCATATGTCATTCTTGTGGTCAGTTTAGTCTGTTATAACAACTCATGAGAGATTGTGACTTAAACAAGATATGTTCATTTCCCACAGTTCTGCAGACTGGGATATCCAAGAGGGAGGTGCTGGCAAAGCCAGTGTGTGTTGAGGGTCAGTTTCTCATTTGCAGATGGCTGTCTTCTTGCTGTGTCTTCACATGGTGGAAAGTAGAAGGTTCTCTCTCATCTTTTCATGAAGCCACTAATCCATTCATATAGGCTGTGCCTTTAAGTATATCCCTAAAAGATCCCACTTTCTAATATGATCACACCAGGGATTAGGATTTCAACATCCGAATTTGGCGGGGGGGGAATGCCTATTCAGAACGTAGCAGTCATAAAATGTTCTATATTGACACATACTTAACTCCTTCTATAACATAAGGGAAAGAAATCAAACCAAATACTGAGGAGCCATAAATTATATCTAGACATGCAGTGGTCAAAAACTATTTGATGTGCTTTTAGCAAGTTCAGATTTTGCAGCTAATCTTTTATCCTCTATGAAGAGAGAAAGTCAGCCTGACCCTCCATTAGATCTCCAGGAACTGGAGTGATTCTTGACAGAGTTGATGATCATCATTAAACACTTCCTAAATGAATAAAAGAATGGATGACGGATGGATGGATGGATGGATCTAACAGAACAGCTAAGCATAAAATTAGAGGAAAGACCACTTTATTTTCTAATTTTAAATAAAAGATTCATCAAGGGAAAAAAAAAAAAAACTGTTATTGCCCTTTCCCTTAAATAATACATGCAAAGAGATTTCAGCTGATAAGATAGTGTTCCTGATAATCACACTTTGAGACTAGAAAATTTAGATTTACATATAGTCTATCCAATAAGGGTTAAACACTAAAGAACGGCAAGATAGGCACTTCTCTCTTGGGGTAGTAGTGTTTCAAATTTGGTGGCCAATGTGAGACTAAAGAGATTCTGGAAGAAATGAATTTAAGGGCAAGCTAAGTTGAAAAGAAAGGTGATACTTGTGAATTTAAAATGAAAGTTGGTTCTTGATTCCACGGAAGGACTCAGCATTAGACCAAAAAAGAACTAAGAATATATATTGGACATCTCTCTAAGGTTAAGCTTCCTTCTGATACTTCTATCCAAGAGTATTCCTTTCACTTAAACTCCACTAAGGTTTTCTTTGTATGAAATATGTCTGCCTCAGTCCCTGGTCACTATTGGCTGTTAATTTCCATTAATACTGGGAACAAGGCCACTGTTTTGTTTAAATTGTATATATTTATGGGGAAAAGTGTGAAAATTTGATATGTATATTATGTGTACTGATTTAATCATGATAATTACAGTTTTGTGTGTGCTGAGAAATTTCAAGCTCATCTTTTCTAGTTATTTTGAGGTATTTTTTTAAAATGTTATAAATTTTGGTAACACTCCTCTGCTGCAGAATGTTACCATTTACTATAGTTTGGATCTAAAATGTCTCCTAAGCCCATTTGCAAAAGGCGTGACTCCCAGTTTGGTGGAAGGGAAGGGGATGGAATCCTTTAAGAGGTGGAGCCTACTGGAAGGTCTTAGATCACTGTGGGGTGTACCCTTGAAGGGGAATGTGGGATGCTGGTCTCTTCTCTCTTTTTCACTTCCCAGTCACAATAAAGTGAACAGTGTCCTTTTCTGTGCATTCCCACTATGATGTACTGCTTTAAGACCGGCCCCAAAACAATAGGACTAACCCATCAAGGACTAAAACCTCCAAAACTGTGAGTCAAACAAACCTTACTTTCATATAAGTTGAGTATCTTGGGTTCTTTGTCATAGTGATGGAAAGCTATCTAGCACATAATTTTTTGGACAGTTAATATGTATCAAGCAGTGTGTTAAGTGTTTTACTTAATCATCATGACAGATAGGGATTATTAATCTCATTTTATAGATGATAAAACAGCTCAGAAAAGTTGAATGCTCTTGTCTACACAGTTAAAATAGTTAGAGAATCCAAGTTTCTAACCAGATCCACCTGATTGCCTATGCTTTATCTCCATGTTTTATCTCCTATCATCTATTCTAAATTTAGTCTCACCTTTCAGTTGGGCCAGCAGGAAGGCAGAACTAGTATCCACTAGTTACACTGTAAACCATTTTCACCAAACATATTAAGAAATCAGTGTTCATCAAGTAAAACACATAAAATAGTGGTCAAAGATGGGTCAACTAATTCCTTAAAAGAAAAAAGTTGGATTTAGCTCTTGAAAAGAGTCAGAGGGGGAATTTAGCTCTTAAAAAGAGGCAGAGGGTGGGGAAAAGATATTTTTCTTTCCTAGACTATCAGAAATTCCACTAACCATAACCAAGATGAGGGGTCTGGAAGTCTCTATTTTTTCATACATCATTCACTTGAAAAGGCTTTATTTTATTTTAGACTTGGCCTGGAAGCTCTCCTTGGAAACAAATTTAAAAACTAAATAAATGTCTAAATTTAAAAGTATCCTTACTCTTCTCTGATTGTTTTTGCCTAAAAGAAGTCCATGCTGGTAAATCCTTGTTGCTACCTGAAATTGATATCTTCATCTCAACTCACACACACATCATCTATGCATATTAATTTACCCATTTCTCCTCGCCCCCTATTTTGGGATGGCATCTAGCACACAGTCTTGAATCTTTCCTCCCGGCAGTTTTGGATGTGACAACAGTCCTGGGTGTGGGGTCCATTCATCACAAAGCACACATCAGTATCAGTTCCATGCAGTGTGTAGGTATTTTTAAATTAGCTTTTTCAGTTCAGAAAGAACTGGTTATTGATGTGTACTCTATACAACAAGAATCATCCTGAAGACAACAGATATTTCACTATGTGTCTTCCAAGGTGTCTTTGGGAAGAAAATTTTCACTTGGTTTGCTTTCTTTATTGTAAGATAACCCAGAATGCCAATCCCACTTCTCCATTCTCACTTTTGCCAAACACACACAAGTGTACACACTCACACATGCGTGCACATGTTAGCATATCTTTGTCTATTTATTCTGTGTCCACAATGGTCAAACATTTGTTATATCTCCACAATTAACTAATTCACTTAGAAGTGAGTCTCAAGGCCTTCTTAATCAATCTGATAACACTAACTTGTCAATGACTTAATTGCTGGAAAATTTAAAAATTTAAAATAAAAATACAATACAAAGTTTCTAAGGTATTTCCAGTAATTAGTGTGCTTGTGTGCTCCAGTTACAAAAATTATATATGTAATTGACAATATTCCTCTGCTTTTTACTTAACAAATAGCAATTTTATATGGTTTGAATTAATATATTCACATGCAAAAGTAAATTTTATGGTTTTTTTTTCAACATAGATAACTTGAGACTGGGATAGCATGAAGTACTAATTTTAGGCTCAAAGAAATAAGTATGAAGTGGAAACTAAAGATTTATGTTTAAATTAGAAATCCCAAGTTTTAAAAGAAGCCAACTTGACTGTGGACAGATATTTTAAATCTCAGTTTTTCATCTGCTACACTATTTTATTCCATGCAATCACAGAAAAAAACTGTTGCACTACCTACTGGGCTTCAGAAATGGAACAATAGAGACAAATTGGTGAGTCTCAATGTCACCACACATTTATCACTGTTAAAAGATAGTTTTAGAAGCTCACATTAATATCAGTAAATGGATATTATAATTTGAATGGATTACACCAAGCATTCATCTACACTGCCCAAATAATTGATATTTACTGTAAGTCAGCTAATGATATTTTGAGGATAGTGAATGGGTCAAACACTTGGAGCAGAAGGAATTTGAGTTTCTTACCTGTCTAATAGCAGAACCTTCCAAAAGAACTCAGAAGAATTCAAATGCCATAAATTCTGAGAGACTGACTCATCACTGGAGAAAGAGTATCTCTACAAAACACTTAAAACAGCCATTGTCAGAAACCTTTCAGATCTCCCATCTATTCTCCTAAAGGTTCATTTATATTTCTGATAAGTCATATTTAAGCATAAATGATCTTCTTGTCATTCCCTTGCCTACTACGATGCCATATAAGCCTCAAATTCTAACTGCCTCTTTGAGTCACATTTTTCTGGGAAAGCTTTTGTTAATCTAAGTGAATAGAAATGTGTTTTTTTGTTTTTTTGCTAGTCTATCTTTTGTCAGTTTTAATTCACAGCCCCCACATACTGAACCTAAGAGAGTCAAAGAAAAGTTTTTCCTCCCCTACAAGAGTAACATCTACTTCAATTCCTAGAAAAGCTTCATGACACCAAACTGATAAATAATTCCCTTAACATTTCTCCTCCATATTTTCAGTTGTCAGTTGTCATTGGGTCACAATTGCCTGGCCTAAGGCTAACAGATTATTTCACTAGGCTTCCACATTTAAAAGTTGATGGTCCATCTGTTTTCCCCTCCTCCTGGGGAGCTATTTGTCTGATTAAACTCATTGTTAAACAAAGCAACTCAGTGTGGCACCTCAGAATGGCAGTTGTGTCAGAATGCAATTTACACCTTTAGAAAAGGATTTAGGAGAACAATATTGTTTTGACACATTCCTTTCACTTTTGAGTCTTCATTCAGATTTATTGCTCTGCTCCTTTGTTTTAATCTAGCTACTCTGGAGGAGTTTTAAACTGAAAACAAAACAAAAAAGATATAATGCTCATTTTGTCGTTTTAAAAATCATAATTTCATAAGAGTTGGAAAGGACCTGAGAGACTGCCATCTTACAGTAAGGACTGAGATGTACAGTTGTTAGAGCTCTTTCCCAAAAGTACATGTCCAGAGGATGATCTAGCCAAATCTAGAACTCACTTCTCCCACGGAGGACCTGTAATTGCTCTGTCCATGATACCACACTTAAGGCATTTTCCCTGTTTCTGTGACACTGAGCTAAGATTTTAAGAAATAAACTAGAAGACTCATAGAACATGCAGATTTACTTATATAAATTCTATTTGGTTAGAGTATTTTATTATTGACATTTAGGTATCTCATAAAAGACTGTGTTATTTGATGTTTTCCTCAACATATTGATGCAAGCAAAATATTAAAAATTGGAACAGAATTGATTCTACTTATCATGCCTTTAATCGTTCTTTGTTGAACTGTATGGATATTCAAATGGTTTACAGGGAAAAACTTTCTACCACTTATATTCTAGCAAAATGTGTTACTTTTCTCCTTCCCAAGAAAGTTGTGTAAAGTTCTTCCTCCATATGTCATTTAAGCAGATCAAACCCTAGGTACCTTCCAGAATAAAGGCAGGAAGCTGGAATGGTTGATTTCTGGAAGTGCTAAATACCTTGTATTTATAGAACTATGCTAGTCTCAATATAATGCTTGCATTGGTAAATGTTTCTTGATTCATGAATCATGAATTTGGCTTACGTCAATATAGTCCAATAAGCAGTTACTTTTTGTGTAGGGCAGTACAATAACCCTCCCTTATTCATGTTTTCACTTTCTATTTCTATTCCCTTTGGTCTAAAAATATTAAATGATATTAAATGGAAAATTCCAGAGATAAATAATTCATAAACTTTGAATAAATGTTATCACATATTATTATAATTGTCCTATTTTATTACTAGGTATTACTGCTAATCTCTTACTGTGCCTAATTTATAAATTCTATCATAGGTATGCATTTATAGGAAACAATGACATAGAGGATTCAATACTATCCACAGATTCAGACATCTTCAGAACACCTCTTAAAATATGACCAGTATACAAGCGGGGGGGGACTACTGCATTAGGCTACTATAGTACTCATCTTGAAATCCCCCAAAGACCCATGTGTTGGGGGTTCGATCACCAGTTTGTGGCATTGGGAGATGGCATAGCCAAGTGGAAGGAAATTAGGTGATTGCAAGCATGATTTTAAACTGGATGGGGGGGACCCTGGTCCCTTCTTTCCCTATATTTGCTTTCTGTCTCCATGAGATGAGCAGGTCTCCTTCACCACATGCTCCTATTAAGATGTACTGCCCTGCTACAGGCCCGAAGCAACAGGTCGAAGTGACCATAAACTGAAACCTGTAAAATCATTAGCCAAAATAAATCTTTCCTCCTTTAAGTTAATTTATCTCAAGTATTTATTACAGTGATGGAAATCTGACTAAGACAGGTGCTCCAGGAGTAGACACATCATTGATTTCAATTGTCTTTAATATTTGAAGGGCTGAGCTCCATACAATCATTCCTAACTCCTTCTACCAGGAAGCCTCCTCCATCTAACATTATCCCCAGATTCTACCCAGTTTTCAAGTAGACCTTGAAGAGCACTACTAGTTTTAGGTATTTTCTCACCCTTCCTAAACCAAACTAATCTTTATCTAAACACTCATCTTTCTTATTGTACTTCTTATCATAACATATTACATATTCTCTTTCATTAAAGCTGTTTGTGCACACATCTCCACAACTAGATTTGAAGTGCCTAGAGAACTTCATACAATTCTTATTTCTTCACAATAATTCTTCTTTGAGTAAGTCTAATGATTCTCATTAGTCCAGAAAATTCTAAGTTTTCCCATGTGACAATATTACCCCAAATTGTTATTTTATCTCTACTTATATGTCTGTAGGGATGGATAAAATGTTTGCTACTTCGGATTTTTATTCATGCCTCAAGATCTTCATTAGAAACAATATATACTGCATTGCAAAAATACAAAACTGTCAAATAACAGCATAAAAACAATTTATTCAGGAACAAATCTGAAGATTGTAAGAATGAAGTAAGCATATGCTTATTCTAGGAAAATTGAGTATCTGGTAAAAAGTTTTTTTCTATAGGTGCCTTTAACTTTACCAGATACTGTCCTATAAAACTAGAAATATTTAATACACCGATACAGGATTTATCAGTTTCAAGCATCACCTTTATACAGCAGTATCATACACATTGAAAAATTATTCAGAGAGCAAATCGTACTCAAAAATTATTTTCCGAAAATAGTAACAAAATTCTTCAATATAACAACCTTTTCCCTCCTCCTGTATGAAGTCTTATTATGTCAAGTCTCACCTTAACAATTCAAAGGTACCTTCCATAAATTCACAAGACTTGTCAATTGTATTTATTTATAACTTTTAACTTTTTAATGAACACTGAAAAACAATTTTATATTTTCACTGAAAAGATAACCGTACAGAATGCAGTTCCAATTCTCAAATTTAAGCATATTCATAAAATAAAATACTCAATAATTTTAATTGTATTTGCAATTTGTGAGCCATTTAATCTGTTATCCTTTATAAGCTCTGATGACATTACCAATCTTTTGAAGCCTTATATTGAATCAGCCTATGAAATTTTATAAGTATTCCTGATAGAACCAAAATAATACTGAGTCATCTCCCAAATCCTTACCTTTTATAAGTTAGACTGAGATGTTTTCTGCAATGATGAATGATTTTAAATTCTTTACTACATCTCTTAGACCAGCATATAGAATAGGTTGGTTTCTCAGATACAGATGTCCTAGAGTAGCTGGAGTCTTCTACTTTTGAGCTTAACTTAACTCAGTGCTACAATGATGTCCTTCCTTCCCATCAAAGAAAAGTCTCCTCATCTGTTTTATTCTCTTTGAATCTCCTGGGCCTGGCAGAAACTCAAATATATTGAGAGAGGAATGAAAGAATATTTTGTAGAAGGCATGTGTTCAGCAGGATGTCACCAACTGTCATATGAATTTTTTAAAGCTATTGGAGAAGCACATAACTAAACTTCTCAACAAATCCTCTGCTTTTATATGTACTTTTTCTATAGTATACTGAGAGGGTTACTAAAATATGAACAGTATATTTAGTCCTAAAATGAAGAGGGATCCTGTGAATAACTAACTTATGGTATAGCACAAATAATTTTACAGCATACTGATTTTAAAATTACTTTTTGCCCAGTCTGATATGCAGATGTTTTAAACTCTATAATTGTGTCAGTGACAAACACATTGTCTGGGAATTAAATAATAATAATAGTAATAATAACATAATAATAACATTCATTAAATTCTTCTTACACATTTAATATATTGTAAATCAAATGTTCTGTAAAATAGTTCTACAATTTAATTATTATTATTGTTCATATTTTATAGATGAGGAAATTTCAACATCAGATGAGGAGAAAAACATGAAATCATTATGCCAATATATGTGTATATAAAGAATCTATACAAATGCATACAGAAATTATACAAACATATATGCATATGCATACACATGTGTGCATGTATATGTAATTATAATTATGTTAATTATAAGTCCTAACAAGGAGAATATGAAAGATGAGGAAAAGGTATAACAGAGATCTGGGGATTAGGTAAATTATCTCCAAAAAATGTCCAACTAAAGTTAATCAAGAAAGGCTGCTCCCATCCTCAGATCACACAGAGTGGAGGGCTCCAGAGAGAACTTAAACTGGGGAGCTCTGCATTCTGCCCTAGCTCATGCCAGCAAGCTCGATAGCTGGGAAGCATTGCATCCCATTTATTGATTCTTGATTTTACTTCTTGTGCTTTTAAAGTCTTGTTAAGAAAGTCAGATCCTAGGCTGACATGGTGAATATTTGGGCCTTCTTTTTTCTTCTAGTAGGCATATGGTCTACTCTAGTGCCTAAGCCTTCAATTCACTTTGAGATGAGTTTCTTACAGAGTGAGAAATAGAGGTTTAATTCTTTTCATTACATGTGGCTTTCCATTTTTCCCAGAACCACTTGTTGAATAAACTATCTTTTCTCCCAAGTGTTCTTTTGTGCTGTCAAGACTAGTCCAAACAGGAGCTGTAATCACTGACCTTTCACGTGGCTTTTGCTCTCCCTATGGCCTCCCCTCTCCTTCTTCACCATATGTTCCATGGTGTTCCCCCACAGCAACCGGAAACATCTGGGAATCATTTGAGAAAGAAAAGTTCACCCCTTTAAAAAAAAGAAAAGAAAAAAAAAAAAACGAGAGACAAGGAAAGATGATGTCAGTAACTTGGATGGAAGGAGTGGTCCACTATCGAATTGCTCTTCACTGACAGCAGGTGCTCACAAGTGGTCACAAAAGCACATTGGATTTACATGGGATCCGTTTAGTAGAGTTTTGCAAATATAGATGAATCCATTCTTTTAAGGGCATTATGTAATAAATCATTCTTCAAGACGAAGGAATAGGTTTCTGTGTGTAATCCCTGGAAGAACACTGGAACAGCCCATAAAAAGTCTTATAAAAGTTAACTGGAGAACGGAGAGCTTCGATCCGCAAGCAGCCTCTGGGATCAGGGCAGGGCAGCCAGAGACTTCTCCAGGCGGCTCTGCCCCCTCCGGCCGCAGGCTCTTTCCACGGGGCGATCCAAGATGGTGGACTAGAGGGTGACTGCATCCCCAGTCGCTCCAGAACCCAGGAGTTAAGAAGGGGAGGCATTGAGAGACTCGGACTAAAATAGAGCCACAGGTGAGTCTGCCCACTGGGTAAAGCTCGGCCCGGGTGGCAGGCCCAGATAGAGGTGGCTTATCGAAGCAGGGCAGGGCAGCTAGAGTCATCCACAGGCAGCCCTGCGCACTCCAGCGCTGGGCCCCTCCCACACAGCCAGCTTCTCCAGGTTCTCGGAGCAGGCCCCCTAGTGAAAGCCTTTCTGATCAGAACAAGCTCCAAGTCTGGGAGCCAGCGCGGCGTACTCCGGCCCACAAGCGGCTTCAGGGACCAGGACAGGGCAGCCAGAGACTTCCCCAAGCAGCCTGGCCCCCTGCGGTGGGAGGCGCCTTTCAAGGCTAGCTTCTTGGAAAAGACCGCCAGTGAGAGCCTTTCTACATAGAGACAGACACAAGTCCCCGAGCCAACTGAGAGCTTCGATCCGCAAGCAGCCTCTGGGATCAGGGCAGGGCAGCCAGAGACTTCTCCAGGTGGCTCTGCCCACTCTGGCCGCAGGCTCTTTCCACAGGGCAATCCAAGATGGCGGCCTAGAGGGTGACTGCATCTCCATTCGCTCCAGAACCCAGGACTCAAGAAGGGGAGGCATTGAGAGACTTGGACAAAAATAGAGTCAAGGGGTGAGTCTCCCCCACTGGGCAAAACTTGGCCTGGGCAGCAGGCACAAGTAGGGGTGGCTTATCAGAGCAGGGCAGGGCAACTAGAGTCTTCCCCAGGTAGCCTTCCACACTGCGGCGGTGGGCTCCTCCCACACGGCCAGCTGCATGGTGCAGGCCCCCAGTGAGAGCCTTTCTGCACAGAGCCAACTCCAAGCCCTGGAACCAGTAGGGGGCTAGGGGCAGCTTTCTTCAGAAGCAATGCATTATCAAGTTCCTCCAAGACTTCAGGCTACTGAAGGCTGGGAGATGATACACTGGAAATCTACTGGGACACTATAAGCCAATAGAGGAAATCTGCAATATCTCAGGGTCCCACTGACATCTGACCAATATGAGAAAACAAGGGAAGAAAATGTCCCAAACAAACCTAGATACTACATCAATAAAACCCAATGATAGCACAGCAGAAGAAATGTCAGAAAGGGAGTTCAGAATGTACATAATTAAAACAATCAGGGAAGCAAATGAGGAGATGAAAGAGCAAATGCAGGCATTGAAGGAGGAGACGAAAGAGCAAATGCAGGCATTAAATGATCGCACCAATCAACAGTTAAAAGACCAAATACGGGAAGCAAGAGCTCATTTCAATAAGGAGTTAGAGATACTTAAAAAAAAAACAAACTGAAATCCTTGAAATGAAGGAAACAATAAACCAAGTTAAAAACTCCATAGAAAGCATAACCAATAGGATAGAACACCTGGAAGACAGAACCTCAGACATTGAAGACAAAATATTTCATCTTGAAAGCAAAGTTGGCCAAACAGAGAAGATGGTAAGAAATCATGAACAGAATCTACAAGAATTATGGGATATCATGAAAAGGCCAAATTTAAGAATTATTGAGATTGAGGAAGGCTTAGAGAAACAAACCAAAGGAATGAACAATCTATTCAATGAAATAATATCAGAAAATTTCCCAAATCTGAAGAATGAAATGGAAAACCAGATACAAGAGGCTTATAGGACTCCAAACATACAAAATTACAACAGACCCACACCAAGGCACATTATTATGAAAATACCTAACATACAAAATAAAGACAGAATTTTAAAGGCCGCGAGAGAAAAGAATCAAATTACATTCAGAGGGAAACCAATAAGAATATCAGCAGATTTTTCAATCCAGACCCTAAAAGCTAGAAGGGCCTGGAACAACATTTACCAAGCCCTGAAAGAAAACGGATGCCAACCAAGAATCTTATACCCAGCAAAACTGACCTTCAAATTTGACAATGAAATAAGATCCTTTCATGATAAACAAAAGCTAAAGGAATTTACAAAAAGAAAGTCAGCATTACAGAACATTCTCAGCAAAATATTCCATGAGGAAGAGATGAAAAATAACGATGCAAATCAGCACTGGAGGCGCTAGCCTAAAGGAATAGCCAAATAAAGGAAAAACCAAATCATGTCAAAAAACAAATATGAGTCAAATGACTGGGAATACAAATCATATCACAATAATAACCCTGAATGTTAATGGCCTGAACTCATCAATCAAAAGACATAGACTGGCAGATTGGATTAAAAAGAAAAATCCAACAATATGCTGCCTGCAAGAGACTCATCTCATAGAAAGAGACACCCATAGACTAAAGGTGAAAGGATGGGGAAAAACATACCATGCACACGGACACAGCAAAAAAACTGGAGTATCCACCCTCATTTCAGATAATGTGGACTTCAAGCCAAAACTAGTCAGAAGGGATAAAGAAGGACATTACATGCTGCTTAAGGGAAGCATAAATCAGCAAGACATAACAATCATAAATATCTATGCTCTGAATATTGGCTCATCCATGTACGTCAAACAAATCCTTCTCAATTCCAGAAATCAAATAGACCACAACACAATCATACTAGGTGATTTTAACACACCTCTCTCACCACTGGATAGATCTTCCAAACAAAAACTGAATAAAGAAACCATAGATCTCAATAACACAATCAACAATTTAGACTTAACGGACATATATAGAATATACCATCCGACAAAGAACGAATACACTTTCTTCTCAGAGGCACATGGATCCTTATCTAAAATAGACCATATTTTATGCCACAAAGCTACTGTTAGCAAATACAAGAAGATAGAGATACTACCTTGTACTCTATCAGATCATAATGGATTGAAATTAGAAATAAATGACAGAATAAAACACAGAAACTTCTTCAATACCTGGAGATTAAATAATACACTATTATATGATGAATGTATAACAGAAGACATCAGGAGGGAAATAAAAAAATTCTTAGATGTAAATGAGACCAAAGACACATCATATCAAAATCTCTGGGACACTATGAAAGCAGTACTTAGAGGAAGATTTATTTCATGGGGCGCTTTCAACAAAAGAATTAGAAATCAACAAATAAACGACTTAACGCTACAGCTCAAAGTGTTAGAAAAAGAAGAGCAGACCAATACCAAAAGTAGTAGAAGACAGGAAATAGTTAAAATCAGAGCTGAAATCAGTGAAATTGAAACAAAAGAAACAATTGGAAAAATTAACAAAATAAATAGTTGGTTCTTTGAAAAAATAAACAAAATTGATAAACCCTTAGCCACACTAACAAAGAGAAAGAGGGAGGAAACTTAAATTACTAAAATTCGGAATGAACAAGGAAACATCACAACAGACACGAGTGAAATACAAAACATAATTAGAAGCTATTTTGAAAATCTATACTCCAACAAAACAGAAAACCTCGAAGACATCTACAAATTTCTAGAGACATGAATTACCTAAACTGAATGAGGAGGACATACACAACTTAAATAAACCAATTTCAAGCAATGAAATAGAAGAGGTCATAAAAAGCCTACCAACAAAGAAACGTTCGGGACCAGACGGGTTCTCAGCCGAGTTCTACAAAACCTTTAAAGAAGAGCTCATTCCAATACTCCTCAAACTATTCCATGAAATAGAAGAGGAGGGAACCCTCCCAAACTCGTTCTATGAAGCCAATATCACCCTGATACCTAAACCAGAAAGAGACACATCGAGGAAAGAAAATTTCAGACCAATATCCTTAATGAACATTGACGCAAAAATTCTCAACAAAATTTTAGCAAATCGCATACAAATATATATTAAAAAGATAGTGCACCACGATAAAGTGTGTTTTATCCCAGGGATACAAGGTTGGTTCAACATTTGGAAATCACTAAATGTCATTCACCATATCAACAGACTTAAAGTTAAGAATCACATGATTATTTCAATAGATGCAGAAAAAGCATTCGATAAAATACAGCATCCCTTCATGCTCAAAACACTAGAAAAAATTGGGGTAGTGGGAACATTCCTTAACATTATAAAGGCCATCTATGCTAGGCCCATGGCCAATATCATTCTAAATGGTGAAAAACTGAAAGCGTTCCCCCTAAAAACTGGAACAAGGCAGGGATGACCTCTTTCACTACTTCTCTTGAACATCATCCTTGAGACTCTAGCCAGAGCAATTAGACAAACCAAGGAAATTAAACGGATACGAATTGGAAAAGAAGAACTCAACCTATCCCTGTTCACTGATGACATGATTATATATTTAAAGGAACCTGGAAATTCCACCAGAAAACTTTTAGAACTCATAAGTGAATTCAGTAAAGTAGCAGGTTACAAGATCAATGCTCATAAATCCAATGCATTTTTATACATAAGTGATGAATCTTCAGAAAGAGAAATTAGGAAAACTACCCCATTCACAATAGCATCGAAAAAAATAAAATACTGGGAATCAATCTCTCAAAAGAGGTGAAAGACCTCTACAATGAGAACTACAGAACACTAAAGAAAGAAATTAAAGAAAACCTTAGAAGATGGAAAGATCTCCCATGTTCCTGGATAAGCAGAATTAATATTGTCAAAATGGCCATACTACCTAAAGTGCTATACAGATTCAATGCAATTCCAATTAAAATCCCAAGGATGTACCTTGCAGAAATAGAGCAAGCAATTATGAAATTCATCTGGAAGAATAAAAAACCTAGAATAGCTAAAGCAATCCTCAGTAGCAAGAGCGAAGCAGAGGGTATTGCAATACCAGATCTTCAAGTCTACTACAAAGCAATAGTAACAAAAACCGCATGGTATTGGTACCAAAATAGACAGGTAGATCAATGGTACAGAATAGAGGACATGGACACAAACCCAAATAAATACAATTTTCTCATACTAGACAAAGGTTCCAAAAATATGCAATGGAGAAAAGATAGCCTCTTCAACAAATGGTGCTGGGAAAACTGGAAAACCATATGCAACAGAATGAAATTAAACTCCTATCTCTCACCCTACACAAAACTCAACTGAAAATGGATCAAGGACCTCGGAATCAGACCAGAGACCCTGCATCTTAGAGAAGAAAAAGTAGGTCCAAATATTCAACATGTTGGCTTAGGATCAGACTTCCTTAACAGGACTCCCATAGCACAAGAAATAAAAGCAAGAATCAACAACTGGGATAGATTCAAACTAAAAAGCTTTCTCTCAGCAAAGGAAACTCTCAGTAATGTGAAGAGAGAGCCTACAGAGTGGGAGAATATCTTTGCCAACCATACTTCAGATAGAGCACTAATTTCCAGAATCTATAAAGAACTCAAAAAACTCTACACGAAGAATACAAATAATCCAGTCAACAAATGGGCTAAGGAAATGAACACACACTTCACAGAAGTAGATGTACAAGCAATCAACAGATATATGAAAAAATGTTCAACATCTCTAGTAATAAGGGAAATGCAAATCAAAACTACCCTAAGATTTCATCTCACCTCAATTAGAATGGCGATTATCAAGAATACAAGCAACAATAGGTGTTGGCGAGGATGTGGTGAAAAAGGAACACTCATACATTGCTGGTGGGGTTGCAAATTAGTGCAGCCACTCTGGAAAGCAGTATGGAGATTCCTCAGAAAGCTTGGAATGGAAACACCATTTGACCCAGCTATCCCACTCCTTGGCCTATACCCAAAGGACTTAAAATCAGCATACTACAGAGATACAGCCACATCAATGTTCATTGCTGCTCAATTCACCATAGCCAGATTGTGGAACCAACCTAGATGCCCTTCAGTTGATGAATGGATAAAGAATCTGTGGCATATATATATACAATGGAATATTACTCTGCAATGAAGAATGATAAAATTATGACATTTGCAGGCAAATGGATGAAATTGGAGAATATCATGCTACGTGAGATAAGCCAATCTCAAAAAACTAAAGGACGAATGATCTCGCCTATAAGTGGACGAGGACATATAATGGGAGGTGGGAGGGGTTAGCATTAGGGTTAGGGTTAGGTTTAGGGTTAGGGATCAGGAGTGCGGTAAGAATGAAGGAAAGAAGGACTGTATAGAGGGAAAAGAGGGGTGGGAGGGGTGGGGGGGAAAGGGAAAAAATAATGAATCAAACATCATTGCCCTATTTAAATGTATGATTACACAAATGGTATGCCTTGACTCCATGTACAATTAGAGAAACAACATGTATCCCATTTGTATACAATTAAAAAAAAAAAAGACAGGAAAATTATAAGGTGGTGTGGGCAGACACAAGAAAATTTGTTTCTCTTGTGTTGCCTGCAATATATTTATATTATTATATCATTGAATTATAAGCACAACATTATAAAATGAAACATCAGTTTGTGTTCTGTGCTTTTAAAGGGGAGGATGTCTGGCAAGTATACAGGTAATTTAGGCTTAGATTTTCAGAAAAATACAATTCTTTGATATAATGTCTCTCAAAAAAATCCTTAAAAAACAGAAAATAAATTTCTCATGTTCATCTTAAAAAAAAATGTTAACTGGATTTATTAGAGTTTACTGAGTCAATTGAATATGTATCATGGGGTTAGTTAAGCTCAAGACCACATGGGACTTGCAGGGACACAGCTTCAAAACACAATGAAATAACTGAATATATCTTAACAAAGAAAAGATACAATAAGCTAGAATCTGGACAAAAATAAAAAATCCAAATCCTTCAAATTATCATAAACTATTTCCCATTGGAGATTGTATCTCTTCAAGTAGAAAACATATTGTTGCTATTACATGATTTTTTTTTGATAAAAAGGTCTGTAAGAAAATTATCTTTGCTTCTTTATATCTGCAATAGTTTGTTTAAAAATAATTATATCAGAAGTTTTATATTTGAAGCATGTAAAGTTCATTTTATATGTAATTGTTTGATAAACTAAAAAAAATTAACTACTATATCAGTTTGACTCTTATTTCCTTAAAAAGGAAATTGCAAAGTATAATTCAGAAGGATGAGTCTAACCATTAGAAATTTAGGATCACAAAAAACTTTAATAGTCCCATAGCACCTTCATATATCTACATATCTTAGAAAAATAACTACATCCTGAGTATATTCGCCTTAAGAAAAAAAATCACCTTTTCCAACTTACATAAACAGCAAGGTGTAAAATTTGAGATGACCATTTATTCTAGTGACAGAAGATTGGGTAATGAGGAAAGGACAAATTTTCACTTAGTTCAAGAAAAGACTGTAGTGTGTGTGTGTGAGAGAGAGAGAGAGACAGAGAGAGAGAGAGAGAAAGAAAGAGAGAGAGAGAAAGTTGGAGATGTCAGAGATAAGAGATGGGGAGAGGTTTTCAAAGGTCCAGAGCTTGCAGATCACCTGAGAAAAGCCAAGTGCAGTACAATGAGTCTCAGCATCTGAAAGGTGGCAGAATCTTGGACCACTCTCTTTTAGTCAAAGACATTGGGAGCTTTGGGTTTACTTCTATACATGTATTAGTCACTATTTTTCCCTATATGCATTTACCAAACATCTTTCTTTGCTTTTTCTTTATATTTGGTTCAAAATTGTCTGCTTCATCTCACAAGACCAACTGGTCTTCTAACTCTAGAATACCCCACCAATTGACTCAAATTGTACCTCTGTTTCAAATACCCAAGGGAAGTTTTCAGTTGGCCTTTCTTTTTTAAAACTAAGTCTTATATGGACTACTGTCTTAGTCCATTTGGTGTTGCTATAACAGAATACCTGACATTGGTTACATATAAAGAAAAAGAGGTATATTTGGACTCGTATTTCTGGTGACTGGAAAGCCCAAGCAGCATGGCACCAGCATCTGGCAAAGCATCCTATCTGCATCACAACATGATAGAGAAGTGGCAAGGGAACTGGCCACATGCAGAAGGGGCCAAGCACACAGGGTGTTTCACATTATAACACTCTGCTTTCTTAAAAACTAATCTGGTCACATGAGTCCTAACCTGTTTCCTTAGAGTGGGCATTAATTCCTTCTAAGGGTGGTGTCCCCATCATGTAATTGTTTCCTACTAGGACCCACCTTTTAAAGGTCACCACATCAGTACTTCCACGTGTGGGACCAAACTTCCTACATAGGAACCTCTGGGGAAAAAGTCGCATCCAACCACCACAGTTACTAAGACATACCTACCTCCAATCCAATCAGACATGCTAAAGGAGAGCTTGTTATTTCAAAAGGGCAGAGTGGCAATGTCATTGTTAACCAGCAATTTCCCTTTAAATGAGACCATTTAAATATTACACATGGAATCCATATACAAGCTTTATGAAAACACGACTTATAAAATGTTGTTAAGAATCTGTGAACTCTCTTGGAGAAAGCTCATGGCACATTCTCAAAGTACCCCATTTATCCCAAATAAAAGGCAATCTTTAAGGTTAACTTCTTCATTTGCTCTTTAAATTGTTGGTTTCAATTAATAAGGATCATAGGACAAATTACAGTATAAATAATTATCAGGTAATATACAAATTGTGGATTCATTTTTGTTGCGTTATTTTTTCTTTTATGTATTCATTTCTTGGATAATTGCTGCATATATCCACATCTCTACTAACAATATTGTTGGTAGTAATGATATGAAATGAAAATCTGCCCCAAAGGGCTTCTGTAAACTAATCAATAAACATTCATCGAATATCTATAGAATACTCAGAGCTGTGCTAGCAGCTATAGGATACAACAGAAAAGGCAGTCCCAGTGCATCCTCCTGGAAATCTACTGTCTAATTAGGGAGGCAGACTCTCCACGTGTGAAATTGCTGCTGAGACCACATTATGAAAATATTAAGCTATTGATATGGAAAGGATTGTACAAGGTGGAGAGCTTGAGACCCCTTCAAGCTCCTGTTCTTTCTCCTTGGCTTAGAGATTTTAAGAGGTTTACATTCTTCATCATCAAATAACAAAGTCTAAATCAGGATTCTTTCTGTACTATACCAAGATAGGCATTAATTATTACACAGGGAGTTAAGGAACTAAGGTAGTAACAAGGACACAAGAAAATGAAGATGGAAATAAACTGGACTTTTAGAAGCAGGCACCCCATAGAACTGAGACAATGGAAGAAGATGCAGTGGAAGGACAGTGGATTGTAGCAATGGCTGCAGGGAAGAGTAAGTATGGGGTAGAATGACGGGCTCTGTTGACAGGGAAAGATAAAAGGGAAGATTCAGTGTCGAAACCTGCTGAAAAGGAGGTGAAGTTCAGGTTGGGGCAGAAGCAGGGTGTAAAATTAATTTATGAATAATTATCTGATTTGCAATTTATGGTCAAAGGTCATCATCACCATGGTGCTTCTTGGTTTGGTTTGGTTTTTGTCTCTGTGTGTGAACTCACAAGCGTCCATATGCACTGAGCTCTACAGAGATGGGGTCAGTGTCATAAAGGGGAAGACTCATAGCTTTCCCCTCTTTGGCTCTGCCCATGTGTGAATTTTGTAGAACTAAGTCAACTGTTGGCATCTCATCTTAAATTACTAAACCTACTTATTCCAGTCAATTGAATTGTTTTCCAAATTTATTTAATGTAACAACAATATTTTTCATTACATATCTTGGATTTAATATCTTTGTTTGTAAACACTAAATTAATCTCTTTAAATCTCATCTTGAAAAGCAGGTCAGATATACTTCAAAGCAACATAGCTAATATAAAAATATTCAAGTTTTTCAAGATGTTTGACTCTTGGAACTGAAGTCATATGCTACATGCTTTAAGCAAAGATGGAAAAATGACCTCTTCCCTGGGGTAATCTTAAAACAAAACCAATCAAAAATGTTAGAGCTGTATTACTTCTACAGAAAATCATTTTCAGCAACATCACAGAAAAAAAGAAATTTTCTAACCTTTTAAAAACTAGACATTTTGCATTATATTTACATTCTAATATAGACACTACTCTTTTTTTCTTCTTTCTATAAAACTATGAGAAGAGAAATAGGATGGACTACATATTGGATATTCAAGATAGGAGTCATCTCTGACCATTGTTCAATTCCATTGAAATTTGAGAATTGTTTCAATAATAAACTTACCTTCTATATCTTGCTGGCCAATTTAGGGAAAAAGAATGTCTAAAATCTTTGATTGTCCTTTTACATACATGCTTTATATTATCTCAGAGGCAAAGGCCGAAATATAATTACTATTCATCATCTACACTGAAAAATTGAAACAGAATGGGCAAGAAGATTCCCCCCACCCCAAACCCTCCTAGCACAAATTACTGCCTGATTCTAATTACAGTTTTGACCACTAGTGTTGATTCTTTTATGGGCAGTGAGGTAATCCAATCAGGCGGATTGGGAGCTCCCGTTAGACATACCACACATAGAAATTAAAGTATGACTGATGGGCTTAAAAAGCTGTTAATCAATATGTAGGGCTAGCTAATTCAATTCTCTTGTGTTTGCATTTTCCCCCTTCTACATCATTGCCCAAAGCTTACCTGAAGTTCTCATTCTCCAACAGAAGGACATGTGGATGTCAGGCTCACTTTTACCTCTTTCCCAACTTTTCAGACTGCTAGTCAACTGAGTTAATATCTGCCTAGATATTTTTTAACATATAATCAGAAGCTATATTCACTAGGCATATTCGCAGGTCAAGGCATACTGGGTTTCATTAATGTGCAGGTCTACACGACAGTTAATCTGCATCCATAATATATTCACTCTAAGATACACTGGGTTTATTTCTTGAAGTACCTTTTTAACTGATACATTTAGAAGCATGCAAATAGCCAATTATCTTTACCTCGAAGGCCATTAAAAGTCTACCTGCATCAGGGACAGGCAACAGTGGCTAAACCATGATGATAAATTGGCAGCTTACCCAGAGAATAAGTGCGAGGGCTGGGATGAGGCACAAAAGTAATTAAAAACATTCCCAAAGTCTAATGTCTTCCTTTGAGAAATGTTCTCATTTGGATAATGTTATATATGGGACTTTCAGCCACACATTCTCTGGTGGTGCATGTAAGGAAGCCACATTTTGGAGATATTTTACACAAGACTCAGGGAAAGAAATGAGTTTTTTTTTTTTTTTTTAATCAGCACGTTCTCATTCTTTTTTTAGGACCCCCAAATCAATGAGTTTTGGGGTTTAGGGAAGTGCCTCTGACTTTGCCATATATGAAAGGAGAATTTTGGTTTAGTCACTTTAGTTTGCAATGAATTGCCAATGTTTTCAAATATTTGGAGTAAGAAGGAAACCTTGGAAAGAAGAAAATCAGCAATTTTGAGCAATGTATTTCATTTTTTACTTATCTTAGAACAACAGTTTCAGTCTAATGTGATTTGGTTTGCAATATGGAATCTGTTGTATTAGCAAAGTATGATTTCAGAAAATTCCTGAGATATCCCATCATATATTCCAAAAATAGTGAACATTTATACAGATTGATTTAAAATACAAGTTCTTTATAATTAGTGATCAATGATTTGCAATTAAAGTGTTAGGGCAATAAGTGTTTTAATCATGATCATTAGTTTATGCTTCTACACAAAATTGACAGTCTTCTGATTTGGTCTCAATGTTGTTAGACTGAAGTATCAACTCTTGCTATTATCTTGATGCTTGGACTCCTCACTGCTACCCCGTCTTGCACTGCCTGGACCTCCAGACCCTACTTCCAACATCATCTTTGACCTCCAATACTTTCCATGTCTATCTCTTTGGCCCCATCTTCAATTCTGACCTTGGATATCTCACTGGGTTATAAAAATTACTAACATTTGGCCTACCTATTGAGTTCTATGCCCACATTCTCCTACAGACTCAGTCTACTCTGGTTACTTACAACCTAGCAAAGAAAGACTTGACGAATGATTTTAGTCTTCAACACAACAGAAAGAGTTATCGCTGCTCCATCTATGCTTTCCTGAGATATGGAGATATTGTTACTCATAATCGTGATGTACGAGAAGATGCATGAAACAAGATGAAAAAATATGTAGCAGATAATGGGGGTAAAGTAGGGTCTGGTCTAAGCCCTACATCTATCATTTATTGTTATCAAGAACCTCAAATAATCTCCTGTATAATGAATATTGTCTAAGCTAATAATGGTGACTATTTTTCAGTTCCTGTTGTGTATCACAATTTTCTCACTTTTTTCTTAAAACAATTGTATATGGTATGTGCCATTTTAAACATAAGGAAACTGAAGATTAGTAGGTAAAGAACAAATCTCAGCTTCAACTCATGCACATTCTTAGATAAAACATGACTCCTTCTTAATCATTACAGACTCTCTGTTAATCTATTTTCCCATGCAGATACTGGTAGTTAAAAAGAAACAACTTGAGAAAAAGTGAGAAAAGCAAGAGCTATCTGTATATATCTTTTCTTAACCTCTAATCCTAGAACAATTTCTTTTGGAAGGCAGGTACCATATTATACATATAATTCTAATTACTCTACAGTGTCCAAGGACTATGACTTGCATGCTATTGATATTTTAATAAATAATTTTGACTGAGAATTAGATTGAATAAATAATATCTAACTTAATTGAAGATAAAGGTAAGAATATTGTAGAAAGACACTCAACAATGAAACAGACATTTAATTACTTATAGAATCAAAACTTGGGAGACAAAGTACTTAATATGTAACTGTGGAATGGAATATTACTCTGTCATAAAGAAGAATGAAATTATTGCATTTGCCAGTAAATGGATGGAACTGGAGACTAGAATGATAAGTGAAATAAGCAAATCCCCCAAAACCAAAGGCCAAATGTTCTCTCTCTTATGTGGGTGCTAACATAAAATAAGGCTGGGGGAAGGAAAAATAGAAGTTCATTGGATTAGACAAAGGATAATGAAGGGAAGGAGGATGGGAATAGTAAAGACAGTAAAATGAATCCAACATAATTTTCCTATGTTCATATGTAAATACACAACCAGTGAAACCCCACATCTTGTAAAACCTCCAGAATGGGATCCTAATTGTAATAAGTCATGCTCCATGTATGTATAATATGTCAAAATACATTCTACTGTCATGTGTATCTAAAATGAACAAATAAAATAAATAAAATAAAATTCTATGCAATTTCCACTGGGGAAAAAAAAAGAAAAAAATCAATATGTAACTGTGGAAATGTGTAACAATTTTTAAGAGTGTTCTGACTGTGAGGAATGGGGATTCTGTTCAAAATAGATGAAAAAATACAGTTTTTTATTTATTTATTTATTTATTTTGGCAGGGGAAGGATGGTAATGGAGGCTTATGTATCTAAAAGTCCAGAAATCAGGCTGGCTTTAAAAGCAGGTTTATCAAAATAGTTTTCAAATAATAAGTTTCTTCCCACATTGCCACTGTTTATTATATTGGCTTCATTCTAAATCTGGTTCTCTTTGTCACATAAGATCACTCACTTCTTTGTTTATGTTCATAAGAACAGGACTTGTTTTAGCACTCCCAAAAAGGTACAGATGTTCTCTCAAATTGGTGCACCTCAAATCTCAGGCACACCACTGAACCAATTACTTCTTCCAGAATATTCTGTGTATTTTAGCATAGATAGCATACTCTATACTAAACAGCAATGATGACAATTTTAATTGGAACCACTTATATTACCAATAGGAAATAGGGGATTTGGGGATGGACGAGTGAGATGCAACCAAAAAATATTCATTAAAGAACCTTCTTGACCAGTTTCTGAAAAATAAGTGTCCTGCTCCATGTTTTCTTGTGGTCTTATTTAACCTGCTTCCTTTAATTTGATTTGGAACAAAGATGAGTCTTAGACACTGTCTAATGCTCTTTATTCTGAAATCACTCTTACAAGACACATAGCAGGAATGGACCAGTGTTGTGAGCCAGTTAGTCAAAAGGTTAGATAATCATCCAACTGGGAGAGTCTCCACCAAGATTATTCTCAGAGATTTTTCTCAGGTTTTGAGAGATTCCTCCCCCTTTCTTAATCCTGTGTTAAACCCAGGTCAGTTATCAGATATTCCTTTAACAAAGGAGGTTGTAAGGGTGAGTTTCACTTTAAGGTCAATGACTTGGAGATGTACTGAGGTGTCCTTGTCTCATGGAAACTTTTGGACCAGAGAACTAACTTCCAGGTCAAGTTGCATTATACTGCTAAGTGACTCACAGTTTGGGTATTATGAGACATTTGAGTGGGCCTGATGGCCATCGTTTATCTTGTCACCACAACCTGTCTCTCACTTTATACCATGATGTACTATTCTTTCTTTATCATGTTTGTTCAGGACTCCAATAGATCTTGCATAGCTATCATTGCTTACTAGGAGGTAAGTTCGTACTTGACTTATAGAAAACATGCTGGCTGGTTGTAGTGTCCTTTACACACACTTGAACCACTTCATTTACTAATTGTATTATTTTTCTGTGTGTGAAACATTTTAGGATATATAATTCCCTAAAACATAAAAATAATCATTGAAACTTTTCATCTCCCACCATTAACTTCTTTAAACTTCTTTTCCTAATATACACAATTTCAAACTTAAATAATCTAGAGAAGAAGAAAAATTTTAATCTATTTCAATAAAACTCATGTATTCTCCATAAGGTCTTCAGGTTAATGCATATATAAAGGTAAAGAGGCAAAAACCAGTTTAAATGTCTCAAGATATGCACAATTTCTAAACGTTATTTGTATATTTCCTGTGCATACAACTCTTGCCATCTATTTTCTATTAGGCTTTCTTACTTAAAACCAATATGCATTTTTAATGAGCTTAATCCACTCACTATACAGCTGGTCCTTGAACAACATAGGTTTAACACATGGATTTTTTTTTAAGATTTTTGACAGTTTGAAAAAACTCAGATGATTAGCATAACCTAGACATATTACAAAAATTAAGACAAAGTTAGATATGTAATGAATGCATAAAATACATGTTAAAGATAAAAGTCTTTTTTTTTATTATCGTATACAAATGGGATACACGTTGTTTCTCTATTTGTACATGGAGTCAAGGCATACCATTTGTATAATCATAAATTTACATAGGGCAATGATGTTTGATTCATTATTTTTTTCCCTTCCCCCCCCCTCCCACCCCTCTTTTCCCTCTATACAGTCCTTCTTTCCTCCATTCTTACCACCCTCCTTATCCCTAACCCTAAACCTAACCCTAACCCTAATGCTAACCCCTCCCACCCCCCATTATATGTCCTCATCCGCTTATCAGCGAGATCATTCGTCCTTTAGTTTTTTGAGATTGGCTTATCTCACGTAGCATGATATTCTCCAATTTCATCCATTTGCCTGCAAATGCCATAATTTTATCATTCTTTGTTGCGGAGTAATATTCCATTGTATATATATGCCACAGTTTCTTTATCCATTCATCAACTGAAGGGCATCTAGGTTGGTTCCACAATCTGGCTATGGTGAATTGAGCAGCAATGAACATTGATGTGGCTGTATCTCTGTAGTATGCTGATTTTAAGTCTTTTGGGTATAGGCCAAGGAGTGGGATAGCTGGGTCAAATGGTGGCTCCATTCCAAGCTTTCTGAGGAATCTCCATACTGCTTTCCAGAGTGGCTGCACTAATTTGCAACCCCACCAGCAATGATGAGTGTACCTTTTTCCCCACATCCTCGCCAACACCTATTGTTGCTTGTGTTCTTGATAATCACCATTCTAATTGGGGTGAGATGAAATCTTAGGGTAGTTTTGATTTGCATTTCTCTTATTACTAGAGATGTTGAACAACTGGGATAGATTCAAACTAAAATGCTTTCTCTCAGCAAAGGAAACTCTCAGTAATGTGAAGAGAGAGCCTACAGAGTGGAAGAATATCTTTGCCACTCATACTTCAGATAGAGCACTAATTTCCAGAATCTATAAAGAACTCAAAAAACTGTACACCAAGAACACAAATAATCCAATCAACAAATGGGCTAAGGAAATGAACAGACACTTCACAGAAGAAGATGTATAAGCAATCAACAGATATAAAAGTCTATTTTTATCAGTTACTACTACAAAAGATTCACAAATTCATGATAAAAAGTCAAAATTCATCATATCTTAACCATACAAACACAAACCATACATTCTAAAGTTAGCTGACCAGAGAAATGTAAACAAACACACAGTTGCAGCATCAAGTCATAACTGTATAGCATTAACTACAGGGCATACTGTACTACTGTGATAATTTCATAGTCATTCCCTGTTGCTGTTGTGGTGAGCTCAAGTCTTGTGAATATCTATCTGCTTAAAACACCATGTGACTTTAATCATCTCTGCAGGAGCAGCTCATCACTCCAATAAATTATTTAGCTCAGTAAAAACTGATCTGTCACAGTTCTCACATATTTTTCACCACATATAATATATAGAATATACAAAATATTTGTTGTTCAACAGCCTATGTCATTAGTGTCGCTTCTGGTCAACTGCAGGTTGCTAGGTAGTTAAGTTTAGGGAGTCAGAAATTACACACAGGTTTTCAACTGCTTACACGCCAGCACCTTCAACCACTGTATTGTTGAAGGGTTTATTGTACCTCTGGAAAGTATATAGGAGATAGGAGGCTAAATATTTCTAGCTCGTTTTCAGGTAACCAGTACTATTAAGAGAAAAGGGGGAATTCTGCTTAGAAAACATACTCTTGGAGGTTTGGATCTGACGACAGATCTCATGAAATCTATGAGCAACCAAAAATTGTGTGCAAGTCTGTCTATGTGTCTTTTATTAGCTAGACTGCCATAACAAAATACCACATTTGGGTGGAATTAAGCAGCCAAAATTTATTTTCTTAGAGTTCTGGAACCTGGGAAGCCACAATTTGGTTGCCTTTTGGATGGTGTCTTCTAAGATTTCTCCTTAGCTTGAGGATGTCCATTTTCTCTCTATGTCCTCACAGTCTTTTCTCTGTGTACTTCCCTGGTGTCCCTTGTTCTTCCTATAAGGGTCCTATCAGGTTAGGGTTCCACCCCTAGAACCTCATTTAACTGTCATTACCTGTTGAAGACATTCTCTCCAACCAATCACATCGGGCTTAGGGCTTCAACATATGAATTTTCAGTGGGACACAATTCAGTCTACAGTATGTATATTTGGATTTGCAGAATGAGAGTTCCTACCATCATTAGAGTCTGAAAATGGTTTATCATCACCAAGTGAGGAACCACAGATTTGGCCCAACTCTTTCATTTTATACATTAAAAAACTGAAGTCCATACAAGCACAGGACCCTGGGTTCGATCCCCAGCAACGCAAAAAAAAAAAAAAAAAAAAAAAAAACTGAAGTCCAGAAAGATAAAATGATCCCTCTTTGATCACATAGCAACTTACTTTTTAACTGAAATGAGAACCCAAGTCTACCTGATACCATGTCCAGTCAGTGCTCTCTATGGGACTCTGGAGTTAGTACTCACAGGAGAAAGACAACTTCATGTGAATCCATAGGGCAAGCTGTACATACAGTGGAGTGGTTTAGTTGTGCCCAAAACAAGATTACTTGAGTTATAAAAGATGGGTTAAAGGAAAAGGAAGTCATTAGTACTTGACACTTGAGGCAGATTTAGGGAAATATGAAAAAGAGAAGATTCTTTTATTTGGGAAGATGGTCCTCAACCAGTATAACAGTCAGTCTTCCTTCCTTCCTTCCTTCCTTCCTTCCTTCCTTCCTTCCTTCCTTCCTTCCTTCCTTCCTTCCTTCCTTCCTTCTTTCCCTCCTTCCTTCCTTCCTCTCTCTCTCTTTCTTTTCTTTCCTTCCTTCCTTCCTTTCTCTCTCTCTCTGTGTCTCTCTTTCTTTTCTTTCCTTCCTTCCCTCCTTCCTTCCTTCCTCTCTCTCTCTGTCTCTCTTTTCTTTCCTTCCTTCCTTCCTCCTTCCTTCCTTCCTTCCTTCCTTCCTCCTTCCTTCCTTCCTTCCTTCCTTCCTTCCTTCCTTCCTTCCTTCCTTTCCTCCTTCCTTCCTTCCTCTCTCTCTCTCTCTGTCTCTCTTTCTTTTCTTTCCTTCCTTCCCTCCTTCCTTCCTTCCTCTCTCTCTCTCTGTCTCTCTTTCTTTTCTTTCCTTCCTTCCTTCCTTCCTTCCTTCCTTCCTTCCTTCCTTCCTTCCTTCCTTCCTTCCTTTCCTCCTTCCTTCCTTCCTCTCTCTCTCTCTCTGTCTCTCTTTCTTTTCTTTCCTTCCTTGCTTCCTTCCTTCCTTCCTTCCTTCCTTCCTTCCTTTCCTCCTTCCTTCCTTCCTCTCTCTCTCTCTCTCTGTCTCTCTTTCTTTTCTTTCCTTCCTTCCCTCCTTCCTTCCTTCCTCTCTCTCTGTCTCTCTTTCTTTTCTTTCCTTCCTTGCTTCCTTCCTTCCTTCCTTCCTCTCTCTCTCTGTCTCTCTTTCTTTTCTTTCCTTCTTTCCTTCCTTCCTTCCTTCCTTCCTTCCTTCCTTCCTTCCTTCCTTCCTTCTTTCCTTCCTTCCTTCCTTCCCTGGGGATTTAATTCAGAGGTACTTCACCACTACAGACCCCCCACACTGTTTTTCTTCTTTCTTTCTTTTTTTTGAGACAGTATCTCCTGACTTTCTTAGGCACTCGCTAATTTGCTGAGGCCGGCCTCTTACTGTTCTCCTGCCTCAGTCTCCTGAGTTGCTAGGATTACAGGTGTGGGCCAAGGCACCCAGCAATGAGAGCTATTTTTAAGCACTTATATAGAAAGATGGATCTAACTGTACACAAAAGATAAAAAGTCTATTTAAAAGATGAACCTTGTGAAATTTAGGATATAAGTAATGCATTTTCGAGCATAAGAGACAAGTGAAGTCCCAGGAGTGTGAAATGGTAATCTCTCCATTTCTACCTGGAACTCACTAGCATCTAGTGAAGAACCTAAAAGCAGTCTCCCAAGACAGCAGCAAGCTTAGTGAGACCAAGCGCAGCAGAGACACTGTAAAGGTGACTTTCAAATGACTTCTAGTCAGTGGGCTTCACGGAGGACATTAACATGAAAGAAAAAAGTAGGCATTTCATGGGGCATACACTTGGATGCTCCCAGAAATAACAGGTGTGAATTTAATAGGTGTGCTGATGGTCTTTGGTCAGAAGAAAAAGAGACACAAGCAAGATGAATTTGATAATTATGTTAATATGCCTTTGCTGCTGATAAGCTTGGAATAGGAAGCCTAAGAATATTCTCTCTCTCTCTCTCTTCTTTCACACACACACACACACACACACACACACACACACACATTTTCTACTGATCTTACTTTTTAGTTTAGATGTGAATAAAATTTCTAATACAATGCACATTCCAATGCAAAGGAACACCTCTTCTGTTTGCATGTACTGAAGAATCATATTGTAAATACTCACACTTTATTAATTGTCATGGAATGGTGATAATATATACTCATTAAGTGGATCTTTTGCAGGTTTACATCATTTTCTTCAGGTGACCTGATTTTGTTCTTCTATCACAAATGATTCACAAAGAAAATTAAAGATGCTAAATAAGGTCCCTTATGTTGTTTCATTTCTATGATAATAAGAGCTGTCATATTGATATTAGCACAACACATGAAGAGTTCAAGCCTCTGAGTATCTCGTGTAACTATTTCTTGGATTATTAAGTGGTACACAAGAGACTAAGACATACAATTCCATTTCCCAAAGTATAAGATATATTTGAGAAGTGGAGAATGCTAATACTAATACAATGTCCTCATTATAAATCTTTAATTCTAGTCTATTTGTGCTATGCTAAAATTAGGGTGCCCATCATCTCTTCAAACTTGACCTCTAACTGTAGCACCAGGTACTCAGCAAAAATGATAAAATTTGGAAAAAAAACAACCTCTTCCCTAAGACCAAGATCTACCTCCATGTTTCTTTTTGCAAAAGCCTAAAAGCCCCATGGTCCCCTGTCCTCTGGGTCTTGCTTCCCTCTGAGTTTAACATAAGACTTGAGGTTTGCTTGATTCCTAAGAGTTAACTACTAGTTAGTCAGTTCATCAAGCTCTATTTCATCTTCTCCTCACAGATAAATGCATGGGGTTTTCCCTTTCCTGCTTTGTCTGTGGAGATCTGTCTGATTTTTTAATCCTAGATTCCCACACCCAGCCTTGTCAAATGACCTTTCTTTACTTCTGCCTTAGTAGGTCACTCAGAAAAGAAATGACTTTAAGTAAAAAACATTCATATTTAAGTTAAACCAGCACTATGAATTAAAAACTTTTTAAATATCAGAACATTAAATAACAACTTTATGGAATAGTCAGCTCCTTGTTCTAATTTCCTTATATCAACTGATATGAGTTACAATAACAGCTTTCATATTTTGAGTGTATACAATGTACCAGCAGGGTCTGACATTTTCCATATATAATGTCATGTAATCCTGTCTTCTGCCATGCTAAGTAGACATATGTAATCTTATTTTACAGATGGCAAAAGTTCTCTTTCTTTCCCTCTATGAATAATAAGAAAAGCAATCTGATTCAATGAATTCACATAACAGTATGTCCTTTTGATTACTGAGAGTAATTCCTGCTTGTTAATTCAAATCAATTCAGAAATGTTAGTATTTAAGGTTAAGGGGAGACATTTGGGGATTCAAGAACTTTCTCCATAAACAAGAATCACTAGATTGATCAATTGTTAAGGCCAGCTACAAGTATAAAAAGGCATGTTCCTGGGCCTCACCTCTGACCCATCTTATCACAGAAGAGGGAATGATGGAACCCCAGGAGGAAATAGGGTGGTCCTGTAACCATCCTGGACTAGTAGAGGCTTAACTATTTTAGGATTGCAACCCAAGGGGCTGAGTAGGTATCTTTAGGAGGCGAGGGAAGGAGAAGTGACATTATTTGACCTCCTCTGCTGCCTCAGAGTTTAGATCCCGCTTTTGCGTCTACCTGTTACTCACTTTGAGTTTCTCTTTGTCCCTCCATGTGGTCAAAGGACCTCATAAAGCATAGAGAAGGGATCATTTCATCTTAAACCCAGTCAGTCACACACTTAAGGTTGAATCATTCACAATGCCCAGCACATTCCAGGCCTGCAATCAGTCCCAGCAGGGAACTGCCTCAGCAATGCGGTCATCTCTGAGAAGTCAGAGGACTCAACATGGAGTGCAGAGAATTTAATACTACATTTGGCAAAGAAAAATATCATTCCAGTATTCCTTTCTTTTCCTCCTAGAAAACTAAACAACCACCTGCACCAAGCAGTTACAGTATCTCAAATAATTTATAATAATTGCTTATGTTTTCAGTATAATAACTAATAAGTTTAAGATCAAGCAGTTATCAAAGTTTATTGCAAATTTATTGTATTGCCTCTTTTCAGGATGATTTTGATGATTGTTGTTTATCTGGTATAGTCACCTGATGAAAGCCTTTATTATTTATCATTTTGATAAAAGAAATGATGGTCATGACACCATGCCCATAACTCAAAGGAAGAAAACCCAGAAAACCATGGTTTTCCTGTTAGTCACAGGAAGAAAACAGCAGGTCACTTTTATTCCACCCTCTGTGGAAAGATGTAGAGGGCAAACTCTAGCTAGACATTGTTAGGTTCCTAGTCTGGGTTGCTTTAGGCAACTCTGTTTCCAGTCTATGACTCCCAAAATCTGAATCCTGTTAGACATATTTGGGAGAATGAACGAGGATGGCAGGTGCTCAAAATCTCCAGGGTTAAGTTAGGTTGTACCCAGAATAAGATTCTTAACTGCAGAGATCTTGTGCCCACCATTAGTGTTACCTATGCTTGCTCTGACTAGTGGTGAAAAGCCACATCAAATCATGATTACAGAGCAAGCTATCCTTTGAGGTTTTAGTGTCTGGATTTCTTAATATGAATTTTCCTTGAAACGTTCAGTGCTTTCCATTTGAGTTGAAATTATTTTCACCTAGCCAAATAACCCACAACATAAGCCATATTCATTGCATATTTCCTTTCTGGAGTTCAATTTTTGGGCTTTCAGAAAACTTTGGGAGTCTAAGGAGAAAGAAGTCAGATTGACTGGTAGTCATAGATAAAACTGTCAACTTTTTTGCTAGTCAAGGAAAAGAGAGTAGTTCACTGGCACATGAACTATTTACACAGTAGTGTAAGAAAACAATTGTGTAACGTAAGACTGAATACTCAGACACGGGTTGTGCAACGTCATAATATGGGAGACAGGTCCTTTTCCTAGGAACAATTACAGGAGATGTACATGTCCAGATGATCAGTGATGACAATGATGAATTCATGATCAGATGGAAAAACAACTACTCAACAGCCTCAAGCTAAATGTAAATGAATGTCAATATGGATATGCCAATGCTACACACAGAAAGAGAAGTTACAGCCACAACCTTCAAGATTGACCACCCTTGAAAGTTTTCTTTCCTCACAATAAACTTTAGGGAATCAAAGCAACAATCCAAGTAATCAAAGTCCAAGGGTTTTATGCTGGGAACTCTTCAGACAATGACTGTTTTTCAGGTCTAAGTAACATTTTTTACCATAAAAACATTCAACATTTATTGAATGAGTAAATGAATATCTCCTTCATTATTCCTAAAATAAGTTGGGAAATCTAATGCTTCAAAGGGTTGCTTAGAAAAGTTTACCACTTATTTTATGTGTATATATATTTAAAAATATACTCTACTGTCATGTAAAAATAATAATAAAATATATGTATATAATTAAAATAAATTTACATGACAATTATAAAGAAAAACTTTCCACAAGTGATGTTCACTGTGTATGACATAAAGATGAAGACAAACAAAATACCACTAGACCTCTACAAAGTTGTTTGTACTGGAGAACTTTTGAGGGGAACTGACATTCATTCTTTCAAGCCAGCATAGAGGTCTTGGCAGAATATGGTAATCCAGCATCCCAAAACCTTATGACCTCACTGTATCTATGCACATGTTTCATAGTCAAATAAATCTGACTTGGTTCAAGGAAGGAGGAAGGCATTTAATGATTCTTAGCACTTTACTTCATAAGGTAGGTGGTTCCTTCTTTTAATGATAACCCTTATTTTAAAAAACATACTATTATGTTTTCTTTTTTTTTTTTTCTTTCTTTTTTTTTTTATTATAAAATTGTAAACAAATGGGATACATGTTGTTTCTCTGTCTGTACATGGCGTAAAGGCATACCATTTGTGTAATCATAAATCTACATAGGGTAATGTTGTTTGATTCATTCTGCCATTTTTTCCCCTTCCCCCCCTCCCCTCCCACCCTTCCCCTCCATCTATACAGTCCGTCCTTCCTCCATTCCTGCCCCCCTCCCTAAACCCAACTCCAACCCCAACACTAACCTTTCCCACCCCCCATTATGTGTCATCATCCACTTATTAGCGATATCATTCTTCCTTTGGTTTTTTGAGATTGGCTTATCTCACTTAGCATGATATTCTCCAGTTTCATCCATTTGCCTGCAAATGCCATAATTTTATCATTCTTTATGGCTGAGTAATATTCCATTGTATATATATACCACATTTTCTTTATCCATTCATCAATTGAAGGACATCTAGGTTGGTTCCACAATCTGGCTATTGTGAACTGAGCAGCTATGAACATTGATGTGGCTGTATCTCTGTAATATGCTGATTTTAAGTCCTTTGGGTATAGGCCAAGGAGTGGGATAGCTGGGTCAAATGGTGTTTCCATTCCAAGTTTTCTAAGTTTTCATTTTCATTTTTTAACAAGTTAGATTTTTATTTTGAAAAAAATTACAGAAGTCATAGACATTTCTACCCCAGTAACAGGACCTAGCCAGAAGCTAGCTGGTTTGAAAACCTGGAAACTGCCACTCACAAGCTACAGCCTTCTCAACCTACAGGAGCAGACAGGGAAAAGGGGTAGTGCTTTATGGGTACTACCCAGTGTTTCCTGAATTAGGAGAGTCTTTCTGCTGTAACGAGTAGGTCAATATTTTTGGAATGGTTCAAAAGTAATAAAAGTGTTACTTCTTAACTAACAACACTGAGTGGGTGCATATGTTTACAGGGCATTTTTCTTCTGGTCTTCTTTATAAGAAAACAGACTGACAGAAGCTCTGCCATCTTTAAAACATGCCTGCCTGGGTTGTCCCAGTTGTTGTCTCCAATTCTATCATCCAGAAGGCTGCATATGGTGATGGTTTTTATGTGCCCAGTCTGGAAGTGATGTTCATCATTTTCATTTGCATCCCACTGTCTAAAACTGTAACAAGGCCACATCTACCTACAAGCAAGATTGAGAATCACGGTTGATAAGTGTGCTAAGAAGGGAAGGGAGAAACTGGATTTTGGTTAAGTCAGCTGTGACTTTTTTTGTGTTTGGCTCTGGGGATCAAACTCAGGGGCACTCTAACACTGAGGTACATCCTCATCCCTTTTCTTATTTTATATTTTATTTTGAAACAGGATCTCACTACATTGCTAAAGTTCTCACTAATTTGCTGAGGCTAGTCTTGAACTTATGATCTGCTGCCTCAGTCTCCTAAATTGCTGGAAATATATCCATCAGCACACCTGGATGCTCTGTGCCTTTTTAGAATAAATACTTATTGATGTTCCCTTTATAAAGAAAGTAATTTATATTCAAACAAAAAGTCAATGAAATCTCTGACTATAGTATGAAAGTGACATAAAAGGGAAATGATATTTGAATATGTGAATGACTCCCAGGTCACACTAGATGACCTGAGAGAAGAGTTAGATTCTGGATCTAGAGGTAGAATCACCTTGTTCAGGTGGATTATTATATTAATGATTGAAATGTCACAGGTGGTACTATTACAGTTGATATGATTTATTGAAAAGGCAAACAGCTTTTTCTAAAGCTCCAAATAAAGCAAAAACAATTATTCTTTCTAGTTACAGAAAGTCACTGTGTGACTACATTCCAGAAATTTCACTCTCTATTAAAATGATTCTAAAATATTCTGTTTACATGCAAAATGTTTTCAACTCACAGCTTAAACATCTATTTATATAAATATAATTTACAGATATTATCATTACACACATTTACTTGTATTATTTGTCCAGTATGACTTCTGAAAGTTGTGAAGGCAGGGGAATGTTTTTTGTATAGAGCTATCCTGCCTCCCCATCCCCTCACAACTAACTGTTAGTAATATGCCTCATCGCTATGAGTAAATATTTCCCCCCAAAATTCCAAATTTTCTCTCATGAGTTGTATTGTCCCTACTGAGAACCATTTCTGTAGAGGAGTTGTGTCTAACCTACATCCTAGCTGAGGTTTTCCTGCCTCTTAAGATATAAAGACCCAACTCACAGTCCAAAGAAGTCCTTCCTGCTCCCAAGGATTGATGAGAATTTACAGCAGCAGGGGATGGGAAGAAGTACCTACTTGCCACTTCTGGCTCCAAACTTCTGCATCTTCTGAATTAGTCTAGTTTGTCAATCATCAGGTTGTCTACTGAAACCATCTCTGTTCTGTGGCTTTTCAACATGGAAGTAGAATGCTTCCAGTTTCCTTAGTTCCTAAAAGAAATCTCAATCCCTGTGCTTTTCCAGAATGCATTTGTTTTTGAGTCAGATTTCACTAAAGTTTTGGTAAATAGTGTTACAAATATACAAAAAAACCAACTTTTATTAACTGTTAAAGTTATAAATAAATACTATCTTGAAAAGTATCCTCCGTACAATTCTTCTTTCTGTTTTTTCAACCCCAAACCTCAATTAACTATTAATATCTAATGCAGAGCTCTATGTTTTGTATGTGTGTGTGTGTGTGTGTGTGTGTGTGTGTGTGTATTTGTCTGCTCTGGCTACCTTTATCCTCACCTTCTATCACAAGTACTTAACAGATCATTTTATAATGCTGTTAAGAATATCAACCTCCCTAATAATACCACTAACAGGAGAATTACAATCAGTTTAAATACCTTTAAGGTCAGGTAGGTCATGCAAGTATATTTAGTTTCATGTCTATAACTTAATAGGTATGGTGGTTATTGTGGGGATCCAAAGGAGAATGCCCTGCATTAATATCCAGAGGTACCAAACAAAATTGATTTGAAAATCTGTATTCACCTCTAATTTATGTTCCCTGTACTAGAACTTTTGTTTTCTTCACACATAAATAGAACACTGAATACAGTTACCATTAATAGTACATTTGTGTACAGTGAATCAAAATGCAGTCTATAAAAATAAAAATAAGTAAGATTTTTTAAAAAATAGTACATGATCATGACAGTGGAAAGAACAAGATGTCGCTGGGGCTATGCAATGACCAGAAGATAAGGTGTGCAGGTCCAGCCTGAAAGGGCCTTCAAGCTCTAGTGCACCAGGAATTCCTTTTGCTAGATGTGCATCTTGAAATCTCTGGGTCAATGGAATGAGGGCAGTCCTTCCTGGCTTGCAGAGTCTTAGGAGGATTTATAGAATATGAGAGTAGCAGTGTGAGAGTAGGTCATGTTATTTTCTAATTCCACTCTGAGAAATTAGTTATAATAACAGTTTATAAAGGCTGCACCTGACATCTTAAATATCTTTTCAGCTGAAATGCTCCCTGTAATAATAAAAATAAATTTCAATGTGATATAGGAAGAGGGAACCTTAAAATTGTTCTTCACTTTCTAATTTGGAGATGATTCCCATGGGTGTCCATCAAGTAATAGTATCAACTTTAGGTGAACTCTAGGTAGCTATGACATTTATCTACTAACTATTAACCAAAAAATTAATATCAACTATCACCCTCTAGCTGCATTAGAGACCTCTCAATGTCTTGTCACCATAGCGAGATCATGCTTAGATCCCTAAGATATCCAGTATCAGAATCAAGAGAAGTACTCACTTAGGAGTGACCCAGGTGTCTTGACCACTCTGTTTAGGCCTAGGTCCTACATAATAAAAATAAGAAAACAAAAGAACAAAGCATCTATAAGTCATTTGAATTCTTTATATGGCTAGACAACTTGAAAGAAAAGTAAAGTCTAACTGGATGGTTGAACACTTTAGTTCTTTGTGAACACCAGTACCCAGAGACTTCAGAAAGTCTTTGCCAGGACTATAAGAGATTGGGGACAAGGGCAGGAGCAGAACTCTGAGAACTAAGGATAGAAAAATAGGTCCATGTCACAGGCTGGGGAACTATAGTGATGAACCACTAGAGATTTTTAACTTGAGGTATTCATGACTAAAGCTGTGCCTTAGAAAACATTAATCTGAAATGGATGTTTGGGCTAATTAAAATTTCACATGGACCAAGTTTTCAGAATAGCTGGTTAACTTTGCATTTTAACTCTATAGTTACTATTCATTATACATAATTGGATAGGATTCTATTTTACCTAGTAAAATTCTTCCAAAACCAACCAGAGTTAAAATTTGAATGGAAGGCTACTCTAGTGGTTGAACTCTCTTATAAACATGTTGTTAATGACAAGTTTTTTAGCTTGTCTTTTAAAATCTGTGGAATTCTAAACTATTCACCAATTTGATTGTAGTCTACCTGCTTCCAGAAAGGATGCAAGCTGGATTAAAGTAAAATAAAACATAGCAAAACAACAACTAAGAAGTCTATCTTATATAAGTAAAGAAGAATAATGGGTACCAGATGCTGAAGAGGAAAGGAAAGGGAGACATTGGTCACTGGGTTCAAAGTTACAAATAGATATGAATAAGTCCAGTATTGTTGGGCAGTAGAGTAATATAGTCAATAGCAATGTTGTGTGTATTTCAAAATAATTAGAGAAGGTTCTGAATATTTTAGTTCAAAGAAACAATAAATGTTTGAGGTGACAGGGACATAGATTCCCCTGTTTGATCATTAGGCAAGGTATATATGTAGCAACACTTCATGTTTTAACCCATATACTTGTGTATTATGTGTCAATTAAAAAAATTAAAATTTTAAATTTTAAATTAAAAAATAAACAGTGAAACTATTATTTCTTCATAAGCATTACTTCCATGACAACTCTCTGAACTACTCATGACTCAAGAGACATATCTACCATGTTCAAATACTAGAACCGGAGGGAGAAAAATCAATCTCTCATTAGATAAATATGAATTAGGTCAAAGAAAACATGCTTTATGTTTTAGTTTCAGCTTAGATTTTATTTTTTAAAAACTGGGAATCAAAACCACGGGTGACAGATCTGGGGCAAACACTGAAATGCAAACAATGATTTTATTATCCTGCATCATTTCCCCGGGAAGAGCCATAGAACATAATACACGTCCTGAAAAAGAAGAATTGATCTCTCCAGGCTAATGTACATTGGCATAGTGTGTCAGCACAAATCCTATCATTTTGGGAATTCTCAAGATAATAGAATAATTTAAGTGTGTATTCTAAAAAGAATTTAAAGTGTCATCTCCCCTGTCTTTGAGCGCCGTCATGCTCCTTTCTGGTCTTTGTCTCCTCATGGTCGCTCAGTCTTTAGCTCCTGTTTACTCTGACTTTCGATCCATTCTTTCCTCCCTCCTTCTTTGCAGTCATGTTCCTCTCTTCGTCGCTGAAATGAGATTGGAAAGCAGCAGCAGCCAGAAGAAAATACATGGTTCATTTTCTTCTAAATATACTCAAATTTCTATTTAAAATAATAGCTTCCTTCTGTAATTGTTTTAGAAGCAGTAAGCTGACTCACAAACCACAGCTAATAACAAAAGCAACTCAATTTACTTCTTTCTAGTAACTGCCTAAGGCACTGGCTAATGGTGAGAGAAAGCCACAAAGAATGTTCCAGAGGGGGAGAAACAGCTACAATTAAATAGCTTTTGTTAAAGCAATGCTTTAAAAGGCAAAGTCTACTATTATAAGTGGGTCAAAGTTGGCAAGAGTTTGTAAGAGAAGGAATAAGGAAGGTCATTTTCCCATTCTTCTTCTCACACCCTCTACAGGAAGGATTGCTGATTTTAATTGATCAAAGCTAAGAACATGATTGGTCTCTAGTCACTGGGGATAGTCTATGCAAAGCTAATCCATTAGTAGGTTTTTTTTTTTTTTTTTTTTTTTTGTAATTTCATAGACTATCTCCAGGACACAGAAGAAAATGGTAACTCCAAGAAAGAGAAGTGGGATTCCTTCCATCCTAAAACCTTCAAGATGGCTGACAATATTTTGAATTTTGTAGCATGTGAATGTATGGTCAATATGGTTTTAAATATATGTCTCTTGGCACTTGTTTCTTTAGGAGCTACTACTTAATTCATGTAGTGTTGAATTGAGTGTTGGCTAACCTTAAGTGATTAAATTTTACCAACTAAAATATGAGAGAGAAATGGGGTGTCTCTCCACTGTTAGGTGATAAAAATTCTATGACATCTGCCCTGGGCACTCTCTTTCTCTCTTGAATGACTCACTGTAGAGGAAACCAGAAACTATCTTGAGCAAAACAATAGGAATGTTCCCTTGACCTATAGTCAAGGGAAATCTGCACTTAGCTACCGAAAGCTTGGAAACAACTTCTCCAATTCTTTCAGATACCTGCAGTCCTGGTGGATAACATGAAGGCAACTTGTGAGAAACCATGAGAGAGAATCATCCAGTTCACCCTTCTTGGTTTTCCAACCTGGAGAACCTTGTGAAAATTCAAGATAAGTGTTTGCTGTTATGCTGGTGAGTCTTGGAGCAATTTGTTATGCTGTGGTAGCTGACGAATAAAATTACCAGTCTAACTACACTTACATATAAACAAATCAATCAATCAATTAATTAATTAATTAAATGTAAGTGGGAAGTACTGGTCCATGTATATTTTCCCTTTGGTATAATTTGTGTCTACTATGCATGAGAAGTAGCAAAGTTTGGAAATATGCTCAAGGAAGAGAACCTGACCCTTTCTGTTCTCTTATTCCCCTTTTTACTCTCTCCCAGCATTTGAAGAATACAGCATGCTTGGAATCTGATTTTCCTAGCCCAGCCAGGCTCCCCAGGTGTATTTTCATAAGCTATGCTTATTTGCACATGAGACTACTTGGCAAAGGATGCCTTTCCTGCATCTAAAAAGACCTGATGAAATTTTACTAGTCTTTTTCTCTCCATGAATCTGATCTTTTTTCCTTTGATTTTTACCTGTCACTCTTCCCAGTGATTTTTCTCAATGATAACTGACTGCCGTTAGAGAAGGAAATGGGTTAAACAGGAAAGAAGTAGTTGTTGTCACCAAAAACACGCTACTCATATCTCCTGCTATAGGAGTGTAATGTACAGCAAGCCACAGTTTCTTGGTACTGAATCCATCATTGAGCCCACACTTTCCACAGCTTCTTTCGGAGGAAAACAGAGTGCATTTGGTAGGGATACCATGTCAGGCTCCTTCCTACAAAATGGAAGATCTCTCTATCAAGCAACTCCCCAGACCAATAACTGGGTCAAGAATGCCCATGGCTCTTCCAAAGTATTCTTAAATCTATACCCAAGTCTGCCACTGCTGATCCTATCCATTCTCCTTCTTCTCCAGGTTAACACCTGCATCCTTCTCTCCCATTTTTTTCACCCACAAGGAAGCTTTTCTTAGAGAATCTCTTGCATGTCTAATCTTGGAGTCAGTTTCTCAGAGGATCCAACTAATGCATCTTCCCTCCATTTTAAGGCATCCATAATGGCTTAGTAAAGGAGCTCAGTTCTCCACTGAGCCAAACTCTAAATCACAGAAAACTATATCATGACCAGTGGCCAAAAACCTAAGTAGTGATTGTGTTGATTCACCTTACTTTATTCTCTGTGCATGTATCTTGAGCATGGTTTCATAATAAAGAGAGTTGATTAAGGACAGGATGGCTGGATTCCTGCTTGCTCTCCTTCTTTCTCTTAGTAACTGATGCACAACACATTTGGGCAGTGATATACTCAGCCAAAACCAAAATTACATAATTCATGTTTGCCTTACAGATACATTAACCAATGAAGTTGTAGGGAAGGTGAATGTTTTTTCCTCATTCATCCTATGTTCATGGCTGTGTCCCCTGTAACAGAAGACAGATTAAAAACAGAATAACGAATAACTTTACCTAGTAAAGTTTTATGTGACACGAGAACCATATAGAAATGATGACCTGGAGAAATGGATAAACTTGTGATATTTTTTATGTCAGTTTTGCTGGATAATGAATAGTTATGGAGAAGTATGATTAGATAAAGTAGAATCTAATGAGAATAAAGTAGGGAGAAATTAAGCAAGGCTCATCGGTCCATATTCTTCTCTGTGGCCCTGTGTCCTCATGGGTAAGGATGTTCTTTCCTCCAGGTATAGGGAGCCTCTTGAGTGAAGATATTTTGTCTTGATTCAGGGAACGGTCAGAAAAATCCATCCAAGGTTCATGATTTACTTCAAAGGACAAAAGTAAGCAAAAGACTAGTGACCTATCTGGCTTCTATTGTTTCTCAGATGCCATAATTTGGGGAAACATGTCCTGCATTCTGTCCTCGTATAAAGGAGAAATCATGCCGTAAGGAGGGCTTTATGGAAACTTCTGTGGGAATTTCATTTCCCAGGGGCACGTTAGCATTTATCCCCCTTCTCTTAATTCCTGTCTCTAAGGACAGCTAGAGTCTGAAAGACCTTCTCATGATGTGATTTGAAGAACTCACCCTTGAAATATGGTGAAGACTTATCTTGTAAAAACTATAGCTATTTGAGGTTGTTCATAGTAGCAGTAGAACCTAATTCTAACTGGTAGACAGAGTCATTCAATAATCTATAACCAATTATTGTATCGATATACAAACTCATTAACAGTACACCATTAACCCCAAAGGTTGGTATAGTTAATAGTTATTTCAAAATAACTTGTATGTTACTTGAAATAGAACTAATACAGAAAATAAGTATCATTTTGGGTAGCTAAATTAGAGCTTTCAGTCACATTATGAAAGATTTTATATCCTGCTGGATGCAATGGCGCTCACCTGTAATACCAGCAACTTGGGAGCTGAGGCAGAAGAATTGCAAGTTTGTGAACAACCTCAGCAACTTAGCAAGATCCTGTCTCAAAAAACAATTAAAAAGCCTTGGGATTTAGTTTAGTGGCAACATGATCTTGAGTTCAATCTCCATTACCAAAACAAAAAATATTTTATATCTCAAAGGTATTTATTTTAGCATTCAATTAAGTAAATTTTACTCAATTTCAGTATTAGTTCATATATCATGAAACTTATGTCACATACTGTTATTGGGGAAAAGTGCAGGAAGCCTATGAGAGAAACTACAACTGAATTCTGTGAGGTATTTTCCTATTGAAGAATGATTAAGGAAGATACGGGCTCTGCTAATGACAAGCTTAGTGCAAGACTGCTATCTCCACAATTTGAGTCTTGTTCACTTTTCACACAAGTTTGCAGTATTTTGTTGGATATCCACTGACTGTGTTTTTCACAAATGTGTGCTAGAGTCTGCTAGTTGTCTGTGAAATCTGTTCTCTCCTCACCCATTTGTCCATAGGAATAGAATTAAAGGTATAAGTTAACTTTTTTCAGTTTTTCTTGCAATAAGGTTTGGGCATGCAATTAATTTATCACCTTCATTTGTTTAGAAAAAAAATTGCTTTTGATAAACTTCCATGTATCCTTTTCTTTTATGGGTTGAAAGAAGGTGCTCACCACATTTACAATCAAATGTGAAGAGGAGTACAAGATGGAAGGGATATTAAGATGATGCATGAGAACATAGTTATCTAGTACTCCAGATTGTTCAACACAAGTTTTAGAGAAAAAGTAATCTCTATCTTCCTTAAGCCAATGCATTGTGAAGCCTCTCTAACAACTTCATATATGTAGCATGGCCTTACATTTGTTAAGATTTTCTAATTTCTTGCAGCAATGTTTTTTAGGTTTCAGTGCATAGAACATATTGTTTTTCCCTAAGTATCAGTTTTAAATTCCACATTATTATTGTTTATTTTGAGTACACTGAAATACATTTGATTTTTATACATTAAATTTGCATCTAACAGCTTTGATAAATTTATTTCTTGATTTTAGTAGCTTATCATTTGTCCTTCCAATTTTTTTTTACTTCTACTGTAATGTTGCCCTGAATCATGATACCATGCTTTCTTCTTTTCCATCACTTGTACATGTGATTTCTTTCTTTTGTTTTATTGCAGTTATTAAGGTCTCCTTACAATAAAAAATGAAAGTACTATAAGAAGTCTGCATACTGCAACGTGCATATGAGACCCCTGCAGATCTTAAACTGTAAATTCTGAAGCCAGTCTGAACTGGGACCTGAAGTTCTTCACTTCTAACAAGCTCCCAGATGACACAGATGTTATCAGTGTACAAACCTTTCTTTAAGTTTCCAGGGCATAGTGGGTATCCTTGCCTGATTCTCATATCAGGAATGGATCATTCCATGTTTTAGCTTTATACATGATATATACCACCTGTTTTTGTTTTGTTTTTTTTTTTTTTGCAGGTATCATGTATTACATTAAAAAAATGTATGCTTTTATTCCTAGCTTATTTGTTAAAAATCATTGGGTATTGAATTTTATCATGTTATTAATTTTAGTGAAATCATCATATAATTTTCTATAGTATTATGTAAATGTGATCAGTTATAATGATTGATTTCCAACCTTTAATCAATCTTGCATTCCTGAAGTCAGTTCAGCTAGAACATGATGTATTATTCTGTTTATGTGTTGTTGGATTCAATTTGCTAATATGTTATTTGGGACTTCTTTGTCTATATTCATAAGTGAGATTGGAATGTAATTTTCAATTCTTTTAATATCCCCTTCGGGTTATGGTCACATTGACCTCCATTTAATTTGGGAAATGGTATCTCTATTTATATGCTTTGAAAGAATTTTTGTAAGAAAGGTTTGTTTCTTAACTGTTTGAAAGAATTTACTGGTGAAATCATGGAAGCATCAAATTTTCTTTCTATAAAGATTTTTTAGGGATTCAATTTATTATGTAAAGTGCTCTTAGTTTGTTTTCTTTCTTCTTTGTTAATTTTGGTAGATTTTATTTGCCTAGAAAGTTGAATTTTTATTTTAATTTTCAAATTTTTACATGAGCAATCTCTGGTGATATTTTTTAAAATTTTATTCCTGAGGTGGGAAATGTATAGCTTCTTTTTTTCTTATTATACCCTACTAGATATTTATCAGTTCCACTATTCTTTTAAAGTAGCTAATTTGTCAATTTGTGGTGTGTTCAATCTCCCCATTCAATGTTTTCTATTTTATGAGTCTATGTACTGTCTTTATTTCCTTCAGGCTTCTTTTACCTGTTATTTTTGTAACTTTTTAGAAAACATTTAGAAGATCTAATTTTCGTCCATTTTTGTTCCTCTTCAAATAGAATGCATTTAAAGCTAAAAATTTCCTTCCACATGACCCATTTCTTACAAATTTTAGCTTATTTATTTTTATTATGATACAATAAAATATTTCTTCTATCCACTGAGAAACCTTATTGGATACCTTGGTCAGTTACTACTTTGAATTGCCTAATCAATCAACATTTGGGGATTTTAGGTTAACTTGTTTCTGTCACTTTGAGGATTAATCAGAATACATTCTGAATGACTTTCATTTCTAGAAAGAGTTTGAAAGATTTTGAGAGTTCAGCATAAGTTTAGTTTGGTAAATGCTTCATATATATGTAATACCTCTCTCCTACCTCTACTTTTTGTTATTCTCATGCTATGCAATTCTTTATGTATTTTAGATCTGATAAGTCACTATTGTTATTTTTTGTTCAGTTAGTACCACATAATTATTTTTTATTTATTTCTTTATTAATTATTGCATTTTGGTCTAAAATTTTTCTTCTGCCTGAAAACTTCCCTTATTTTTAAGTTCTTCTTGCAATGAATTAAGTCAGTGTTTGTGTGCAGATGTCTTCATTTTACCATCACTGTTGAAAAATTATTTTCAAGTGTATGGGATTCTAGGTTGTCTCTTATTCTTTCAGCATTTAAAATTTTTCATTATATTGTCAACTGGCATCTAATGTTTCCTGTAAGAAATTAGCTCTATCTTTTTGTTTTCCTTTCCTTGAAGATTTGTGTCTGGCTTCTTGTAAACTTTTACTTTTTATTTGCTTTGAAAATTTTATAATGTATCTATAGGTAGTTTGTATTTATCTTGCTTGGAGTTCATATTTCTTCTTGAATTTATGAGTTGATATCTTTTATCAGTTTTGGAAATAAAACTTTTGTAACCCTCTTTTCCAACATTGTTTCTTTATATTTCTTTTTTCCTGTCTTTCTGAAGTTTCCATTGCACTTATATTAGACTTTCTAATATGTCTTATTCCTTTTATAAGTATTTTAACCTTTTTTATTTCATGTTTGGACTTGGATATTTTATACTATCATCTCTTTAAGTTTTTAAAACTACTCTTCTGCTGTAGATTGTAGTTTTCTTTGTAGTATTTTGTGATCTGCTAATTCCAATTTTATTCATTTTAAGGATTTTAAAATATTTCAGTGCAATATTTTATCCCTTTATATGTTGTTTTGAACATAACAAGCAATAATAGCAATGAATGGGACATCTGTAAATTTGATACCAGCTTTTTTATTTTCCCTTTTGGTCCTTTTTTATGCCTGTTACATTTTTTTCCTTTAATGACAGATATCATACAAGAAAAGCAGAGGTTTCATAGATTATATTTAATTTACTTTCTGGAAGACAACCTAAGTTAGGGGCAGATCGCCTTAATGTGATTAAGGAATGAACCAACTGAATTACTCTGCAAAAGTGTTTTCTAATTCTTTTGCATCCTCTGCTTCTCCCGTGTTCTCAAACTGGTCTCTTCTTATTCCTAAATGATTTTCAGAATCCTTCATCATTGACAAGTTCATGAACTCTAGTTAATGAACTCAGTACTGGAAGACTGCTAAAAACATAATCATTTTTAAGTGACTTTGCTTGATTTCGATGACTATTGCCTTGTACAACATAAAATTTGTCAATTGCCTGAGGAAAATAAAGTGACTTGGACTAACTTCTATGTATGTTCTTTCTTTCAAGGATCCTTCCCTTATTCTCTAGACCCATCATTTAAAGTTCAGTTGTTAGGTTGGAGATATAACTCAAGTGATGAAGTGTGTGTCTAGCATTTATGAGGCCCTTGGGTTTGACTCCTAGAACCATAGAATATTTCAAATAGTAATAATATCTGAAAATTTGGAATCTATGTTAGAAGCTAAAGAGAAAACTTTTAACTGTTTAATTTACCAGAAACTGCTTTTGTTCAAATTTCTCATTTTTGCAAAGATCTGTTTAAATGTCAACACAAAATTTTGCAGTTTATCAACAAAATAGAGGCTTAGTAATACAAAACTGTAAACTTAACTAAATCTAGATCATACATAATGGGTGTTTCTTTTTATTGGGTTTAAGTAGAAACCAAGTGGTCAGGTGATTACAAAAGCCAAAATGAAAAACATGGTAAGAGAAAGAGACTGTTTCCTTTGATATGCACAAGAACTGGTTCCGAGTTTTTCAAAATGGCTGATTTTGACTCACTGACAGGTTGCATTTTTAAAGTTGGTTGTTTTTATTAGCTGAAGAGTAAAGTTGGCATCCTGTTGAGATGAGTTTCAGTGAGGTTTATGGTTGTTCTTTCCATTTCTGGGCTCTTGTCCTATGAGATATTATCCATTTCAAAAAGTTGTGCTATTTCAGCAATTTCTTGTTGAACATTGACAGTTGCCATTGCACAAATATTAGAAAGATTGAAAAGACCTATAAGATCATTAAATCCATCCCCCTGGCACTGTAGGCGAAGCAAGTGAAGCAGAACTATTATTTTTTGTGGGTTATATTTGGTGTGATTTTTCCTAGTAAAAATAACATCAAAGGAAATGGTGAGGGTGCCCGAATAGGTGAAGTTTCTGGTAGGAAGTTTTCTTCCTAATCAGTGTGAATATCACTAATCATTAAGTGCTTATTTTATATCCCAATGCATTGTTAAGAAAAAATTCTGAGCTTAATTTACATCCTTTATTTAAAGTCCATATGCTAGTCAATTTCAGGCTTGACTTAATAATCTGAGGCTGAATTAAATCACACAACTCATAGTCCTTTAAGTCTTTTGTCAATGTGTAAAGCAATAAAAAATGTAGACAATGTAATATCTTCAATAGTAGTAATTTTACAGATCTCCATGTGTTTCTAAAATTTAAAGGTGGAAAAGCACTCTGGTTTGCATTAAATAGCTGAATATATTTTAATTTCTTCTGATTTGTTCTTTGACACTAATGTTCCACATGGCAGTATATTAAATGAGCATCTACATAGTTATTCATATATTGATTTTGTGTATTTCATACTTAATTAAAAACAAAGTTCAGAGATTCAGCATTTCATAGATACTTACTTTTTCATAAGTTATCATTGGATCAAACTACTCCCAGGGTACAAAAATATAGCCAAAATATTTAAGACTATATTTAAACAGAGAAATACCTTTGTAATTATACAATCATGAAAAAACTTTCTGATCTTATTTCATATTATATACTATTGAATTAAATCCACCAAAAATATTTCACAACATAAGCTTTGTAAAAGAAATCTGACTAGAGTAGATGAGTAACAATTCCTGTTAGGCAATATAAAACATCAGTTCTTACAAATAAATTAGAAGAAAAAATAGCAATAAAACCAAGACTATATATCAACAATTACATTGTCATTAATAGCAGTTAGTTTTGAAATTCTTGTTAAAAATTAACAGCTGAAATAAGGGTGAAAAAAACAATTAACACCATTTCTTTGGGGCCTTATTACATCTTTTGTTTAATTTTTACTTATGTTGTTTAGAAAACACAAAGAACCAAACATTGTGCAGAAATTCTTTAACAGCCTTTGAAAATGTTACAGAATAAATTACAGATTCCACTGTCATATAGAAATATTCCAAAATTCTATGACTTGCTGGTACATAATTATTTAATATTATATCACCATATTTTCACATCACATTCATAAAACAGATATTATAGGCAATCTCAACTCCTAGGGAGACCTTACAGTAATAGTGTGAAGTTCAAAGTCAGATATGGGATGTGGTTGCCCAAACCCTAATATCAAATAATGGAATGTCATTTGCAAAATGCCACTCCTTTTGCCTTACTTTTAATATGTAACCTACTGTGATTTGAGTAATGGAATGGATAATCTTTAGTAAAAGCAAAGTTCTCCTGGCGTTACACAACATTTAAAGAACATGCATGAACAAATTATCAAGAATACAAGTAACAATAAGTGTTGGCAAAGATGTGGGAAAATGTACACTCATTCATTGCCGGTGGAACTGCAAATTGTGCAATCGCTATTGAAAGCAATGTGGGGATTTCTCAGAAAACTTGGAATGGAACCACCATTTGACCCAGTTATCCCACTCCTCAGTTTATACCCAAAGGACTTACAATCAGCATACTACAGTGATGCAGTCACATTAATATTTATAGCATCTCAATTCATAGAAGCTAAACTATGGAACCAAACCTAGGTGCCCTTCAATAGATGAATGGATAAAGAAGATGTCATATACATAAACAATTGAATATTTCTCAGCCATAAATGAATAACTTTATGACTTTTGCTGGTAAGTGGGTAGATCTGGAAGCAATCATGCTAGTGAAATAAGCCAATCCCCAAAATCCAGAGGCCAAATATTCTCTCTGATATGTAGATGCTAACATACAATAAACAGTAGTTTAGTGTAGTACGCAAAGGGAAATGAAGGGAAGAGGGAGGGAACGGAAATAGGAAAGACGGCATAATGAATTGGACATAACTTTCCTATGTTCATATATGAGTACACAACCAGTGTTCTCCACATCAAGTACAACCACAAGAATGGGAAGTTATACTCCACATATATATAATATGTCAAAATATACTCTATTGTCATTTTTATCTAAAAGGAACAAATACAAAATATTCAAGGATATGCAGATTTCCATAGGTAGAGCCCTCTCACACAAGAGTAATAATGTTAAGTCTGCATGTGATAGAATATTATATTAATATTCATATATAGCATGTTATATTGATATTAATACTTTATCTCTAGACAGTTTAACAAGAGAGAGACTTTTTGGCAGGAGACAATGACAAATTAATAGGTGAGAAAGGCTTTCAGGTAAATGCCTTAGGCCAAAGGAAGGAACTCTGGAAGGATAAAGAAAGCCTTCTTAATTAGGAGTTGCACAAATATTTTCTCTCTGTAAGTTAATTGGATTCTATACGTGTACATCCTAGGTCCTAGACAGCATAATATGAGAAATTTCCCTTCAGTTGGTCTCAGGATCATGGATGTTTCTCATGTGAGTATTTTTATATACTGAATATGACTGTATTCTAATGCCCTAGTACATATTTCTTCATATATCATTGTCCTTAAGGGCAAAACATGTCTTTTGTATAATGATCAACCATCTATCTCCCCAAATGCAGTCTGTTCCACAAGGAAAGGCTGGCAGTGCTGCATGTATTAAGAAATTGCATGTTGATTTTGTTGATTTTCAACTGGGTGCCCTCCTAAAGAATGTCCAAGGATAGATTTGACCACACTTCAATGTCATCTTCACTCTTTATCTCCTCTTCCTCCTCTTCTTCTAATCTGCAGGCATTCTGAAAGCTGTCATAAACTGGAATCTTAAATCCTCAATAACCTTGTAGATCATATAATCATATTCTCTCATTTAGGGAGACACAAGATATAGGAAGAAGGCATGAGTTACCTAAGTAGCATTTAGGTCACAATAAAGCTGCTAGACAAAAAGTACTTACAACTCCAAAGTCCATGTTGTGTTCTTGGTGGTCTATAGCTCTTCCCTGGGCTCAACACTCAGGGTTCACTCTGGATGCCCTGGAGATGGTATGTACCTCTTCAGTTTCATGCTGCTACCAGACAGGCTTCTATGCTGAAGTTGTACAAGGCATTCTAGATTTCCTGCTCTGAAAAGTGAAAAATAAGTTTGAAAATGAAAACACTGCAAAAAAATGAAATATAAATTAAAAATAATTACAGAAATTTAACATATTGTCAAACTAGTATTATCAGGACTTTGAATGTAAAAATGCTGGATTAAGAGTAAAGAGACTAGTTTTGGACTTTCTTCTAACTATTTTTTGAAAGTTTGGAGAGATTTTGCAACCACTCTGCCTCTCATTTGCCTTATCTGTAATTTAAGAGGATTGTACTAGATGCTTCTTAAAGTCCCTTCCAGCTAGAAATTTCTGATTCTTTATCATGCAAAGTAAAGTGGCAAACTGAGATAACCACAAAGCAGTATCAAGGGATAAACAAGCCTCAATGTTTTGCTTTATTTCTCTGTATATTTCAAATGAAAATTATTAATCCTTAAATCACCAGTAAAATTGACTCTGCTTTGACTTTATTCTGTGTGCCAGCCAGAATCCCATACTTCCCTCATGCAGACTGAATCTAGTAGACCATGTTAAACAGAATGCTAGATTGAGCCATATGAAATTGGCATCCACTGTACTTATATTAAAGTGGATCCACCGTCTCTGTGGCAGGCAAAATCAAAACAGCAATGCACACAAATATAAATAATTGGAAAACTTCAAGGCTTGTTTACATAACTGCATTTTTTTTTATACATGAAGCTGCTGCAATTAGAAAAACTTTGCTTCTCAAAACTGGTCATTTAAAAATTTTTTTCACTTCCCATCCCCTGTGATTTTTTTTTTCAACAATGATTTTTAATCACCTCTTTCACCAAAAATAAGTTTAAGTGTCTCTTCAATTCATTTGCACTTTCACTTCTCCAGCTTTTTCTGGCAATTTTTTTTTCTTATATGTAGCATCAAATAGTTCTGCTCTGGTTCCTCTGAATTAACCCTGGGGAAGAATTTTGTCTTTATGTGCACATACCAACACATTGGTGTTAAACTTTTAGTTGAGTTCTTTTAAGGATATGTGAGTCTATTGCCAGAACAGTATATGCATCTAAACAATAACTTGTTCAGCACTTTCCACATTTCAAAAATGTTCCTGAGAACATCTTTTAAAACTTATTCTATTAAATCATTTATTTTCTAATGAGATAAAAAGTCAATAGTTTCCCAATTAAGTGTACCCTTTATTTCATCCCTCACTCCCAAACCTAGTTTCTTTCCTTTTCTGTTCAGTTCAACAGTGGACACTATATTCAAAATGAGAATCAAGTAAATGCCTTACAAAAGTGTAGTATCTTTCCCTCTTCTCATCTTTTTCCCCTCTGATGAGATAACCTGATAAATCCAGGTTGCTTTTTCTAATGCGGTTGTGCTCTATGCTGATGGTTTTGCAGATTTTCCCACAATATCCTCCAAATCCTTTTCTGGGTGTATGTTCTGCATAATTGGCTCCTTGATCCTGTACTTATTAGTTTGTATCTTTATACCTGAACTGCATTTGGCATCCTCTGCCTTAATCACCTGCAATTCAAATCCTTTTCAATCTGATAATATTGCACCTTATTATTTGCTAAGACCTCAATTTTAGTATCACCAGCAAATTCAATGATCTTTCCTCCTCTGCATGTGTCCCAAAATATGTAGGTCTTATTCTCAGAGCTCTGGAAAGTCAGCTATTTCTAACCTCCTTTGAAGCTGTGCTTGCCATCTATGACCGCTTTTTGTCTACTACTCTTAAATTAGTTTTCTGCTACAATATGCTATTTTACCTCCCATTCCATGGGTCTGCTATAGATATAAATCTTCAATGTAAAACCTTGTGAAATGCTTTTTTGAAAATACTTTTCTTATCTATCAAGGCAGTGGCATTGTCCAAGAGCTCTGGAAGATTAGAGAAATTTGGTGTCCCGTGCATGTGTCCTTCTCCACTGTCTCCAAGCAATCTTGCTAGGATTCTCTATCTAAATTCAGAGAAAATCAAGCAGTCTCTTACTGGACATTGTGCAGACAAAAGAAGAAATAATCATTTTCAGTTTTATTGCTCTACATGATTGAAGAAAAAGGAAAATAGCCCTATTTTTCCATGCCTTGTTTGTAAAGGACTACAGGTGAAATGGGGTTTGTCATACAAGTCTCACATTTGAGCAGAATCAGTTGTGTGTAGCCTGAGAGTTCATGTACTCAGCATGCATGAGTATTGCCAGACAGTACTGGCAGTCTAGGGGACTGGCACCATGAGGACATTGGCAAAGGTTGGCTAGAATTTATTAAGCATTCACTCTATGCCAAACCATGTTCTAAGTGATTTTCATTTCTTTAGCCTAAGTACATTATTTTGAAACATAGACTTACATAAAAGTTGAAGAAAAAACACAGAGGATTCTTATCTATCTTTCAGGTATTTTGTGAACTACTATCCAGGTGTGGGTTTTATTCCTGATTTTATCTAAACTTAGGATCATTAATTTTTGGCTATACTATAGTAGAAGTGATGCACCTTCCTCACTGAGTCATTTCCAAGAATGATGTTCATCTTGATCATCTGGAAATGTTGTTTCTGGCAGTTTTGTCCACAACAAAGTTACTATTTTTCCTTTGTGTCGGCTACTTACAGATCATGAAATATTCCTTCTCCTCAAACTCTTCCAACTACCTTCTGCATTCATGGGTAACGCTTACCTGCAATTATTACTTAGGTAATTTCCTACTGATGGATTTTTCTTTTTTGTACTGGTATTAAACCCAGGGGCACTTTACCATTGAGCCACATCCCCAGCTTTTCTATCCTTCATTTTGAAATAGGGTCTCACTAAGTTGCTAAGACTGACCTTGAACTTGCAATCCTCCTACCTCAGCCTTTGGAGTCACTGGAATTACAGGTGTGAGCCATCACAGCTGTCTATTGGTGGATTTTAAATTTTCCTTATTTCTTCTACATTTATTTATCATTTATTTATTGGAATTCTTCTGTAAAAAAGAGCTTTCTTGAAAAATGAGAAATTACACTCCATTTATGTATGATCTATCAAAATGTATAAATGTGTCCTACTGTCATGTACAAATTAAAACAAATAAAAAATTTTAAAAAGAACTTTCTTGTCTTCCATACTTATATATTTATTTAATTATTTAAAAGTGATATCAGTATGAACTCCTGGATATTTATTTTAGTCTAAGGATAAGGTATAAGAAAGTCCTCAAAAAAACCATCATTCCTCTATCTCATATGATGAAATGTGGGGCCTGGAGGAGGTAAATACAGAGAGGTATAAATTCAACATAAAAAATGATTGAATAGTTGACACTTCTGGTAATTAAAAAACAGGGCAGGTAGGATAGTGTGACATTAAAAAGGCAGGAAAAAGTGCCTATAAGTTGTCTATGGAGTAAGTCAAGTCTTAGAAATGGGATTACTGGTTTATAGCAAAGAAAATTGAAACTGATAGGAGAGATGCCAAACATGCCTTGCTCACCCCAAGGCTATTGTTAATAAATTGGTGACAAATAGTCACAGAACTTATTGCTGATACACCAGACCTTGGTATTAAACAAAACTGAATTTTAGGAGGGTAGGAATGAGGGTACTAATATAACTCCTGTCTCTGTCATCCCTAACTCAAACTAGCCCAGGTTTGGACCAACAGATATATCCATCAGCAGAGAGCAGAAGACAAAAGCAAGAGAAATTAAGTAGGTAGTTTTTATCAAGCAGAAAATCAAAGTTTTGTAGAAACACTCTTGTTGACAACATCTATTCACCCATCATTCCATCTATCTCTTTATTTCTTCAAGAAATTCCAAAGATTGTGCCAAGTTCTTAGAGTTTGCTGGTAAAGGAGATATGATCCTTGCTCTCAAGAGGAATTTATAATCTTCAATTTACCTCTATGTCCCTATTTGAGAATTGTTGCTTTTGAATTATTCATTCATCAATTCAAAAAAATATGATAAAGATCCGCAATAATTCCTGTGCTAAGATATGTTATGGAGATAGGACCATGAAAGTCCCTGGACTTGTCCTAATAGAAGCTCACAGGTGGACCTGATAGATAAGCACAAATGTGATAAGGCATGATAAATACTGTGATGGAGATGTGCATGATCTGTGGCAGCAGAAGTGTCAAAGTTTTCTTAACAACAAGGGCAAGGACCTGAGTCCTGCAGGGAGAGGAAAGGTTTTCAAAATAAGAAGGTGCAGAAAGAATGGGTAAAGAACTGTCAATTCTGGATGCAAGAGACAGAAAATTGCTTTCAATAGAACTGTAAGTAATACAGTCCCAAAGTAAGCTCAGGGAAGGGAGAGAGGTAAGATATGAGAAGAGAGAAGCAGGTAAGAATCAGATAAACAACTGCCTTGGGGAACAACCCACAGAGTTTAAATTCATCCTGAAGACCACACAAAGCTCTCTAAGGAAAAAAAAAAATGGTTTGATCAAGTTTATACTGTGAACATTATTTTAGAGGCAGTGAAAGAATAGTAAAGAGGGACACAAAATGATAGAAAAGGTGGCATTAAAGAATGTTATTAAAATAAATCAAAGCCGGCACATGGTATATGCCTTTAATCCCAGTAACTCAGGAGGCTGAGTCAGGAGAATTGGAAGTTTGAGACCAGTCACTGAAAATTAGTGAGGCCCTGTCTCAAAATTTAAACAACAACAACAACAACAAAAAAAAAAATTAAGGAAAAAAAGGGCTGGGTATGTAGCTCAGTGGTAAATTCCCTCTGGGTTCAATTCCAAGTACCATAAAGAGAAATAAATAAATAAATAAATAACCAACCAATGTTACAATGTTAAAAAGAATGAGATGAATTCCATAATGATTGAGTGCACAAGATATGATAATGAATTGAATGTGAGGTCAGGGACATTTAAGACTAGAGAAAAAGGGTGGAATACTCAAAAGGAAGGAAAACAAGAGGTGCAACAGGTTTAATTAAGAGATCAATTTACACATGTTGAATTAGAGGAACCTATAAAAATATCTGATTGTGGAACTCAGGAAAAATCTAAGTCTGTTGTGATTTTGGATTTTTTTGTTCAACAGATAGTCATTTGCCATTTATGACGTCAGGCTAGGAACTAGAAATACACTGGGACACAACAACAGGGTCCCTGAACTTAAGAAACTTACAGGCATGAAATAGATAGCCAGGTCAGAAAAATGGGAAACACCTCTGTACATAGCATAGGGGTTTTATTCAACTTATTTTTTCATCTGTTATAGCAGTTTTTCTCCAATTTGAACATGCCTACAAAACACATGTGGATCTTACAAAATTGATTCTGATTCCATTATGGGTCTGGGATGAAGTCTGAGACTAAATTCTCCCCTGATGATATAAGGATATAGGTCTGTGGACCCCTCTGTGAAAAGCACCCCTCTTACCTTCAGGTCAGAGCAGCTAAGAGTTATCACAGAGGAGACAAATAAGGGAACTGATGACCACTGGGACAGGAGAAGAGAACTGGTGACAGTATATTTAGTTACTCATTAAAGATGACCTACGAGTCCTGATCACCTTCTTTCAGTCATATTACTCAAGTAACTTCCACAAACCTACTTGAATCCAAGCATGTTGGAAAATGGCTCTGCTAATCAGTGGTATGAATTCCATTAACATACTTTTCAGTCTGATTTTTTAAATAATTAATACGAGAATCTTAAGAAACCATTCGTGTGAGACCATGATGGAAAGTAGTGGAAATGGAGTCAGAGCTTCGGTATGAACCTAGGCCTGCTGCTTAGACATGCTACATGAAAATATGAGTCCCCTCAAAGTTCTTACACAGAAAGCCAATCAACAAAGTGATGGCATTCGTAGGTGGGATCTTTGGATGGTAATTAGGTAATGGGAGCAATCTCTCATGGTGCAATTAGTGGCTTATAAAAGAGACCTAAGGAAGCGTACTCTTCTGCCATGTTGACGACACACTGATGGGTGCTGTTCTGTAAGCCAGGAGGTGAGCCCTCAGCAGACTCTGCTGACATCTTGATCTTGGGCTTTCCAGATGTGAAAACCATGAGAAATGAACTTCTGGAGTGTATAATTCACCCAGTCTATGATATCTTCTTATGAAGCCTGTATGGAGTGACAGTGCTTTACTCATCACAGGGTGCTAAAGGATACTAAGATGTCTCCTGAATGGCCCCTTCTTTGTTTTATTCTTTTCCCAGATCTTCAGTGAGAAAGGTTTTACTCCAAGATTTATACGTTATGGGAGTCCCAGGTGCATGGCTTTCTCCTCAGTGGGTAAGAGTCTAAGACCCAAAACAGGTCTGTAAAAGAGACCACAAGACTCCCTTTTCAGCCCTTAGAATGGTGACTAAAGGCTAAGGAGATGGGAATGTCCACAAATTCCTTTACTCAAGTCAGTGTCATGAAATGAAACTTTAAACATTCAAGGAATTAGATTATTATAGCTTTCTACTCTTAGCAATGATTCCCTTTCATATATGTGAAATTTAATCAGAGAGGCTTCAGAGTAGAAAGGTAACATGGAGAAGCGGCCAGCTAAGGGCCCAATGAAAGCTCTAATTCCAATCCCTTTTCCTGCAACTTTGAAGAGATTCATAATGATGGCTTCCAGATTTGCTTACTTCCTCTTTTCTGCTAAAAACATCTCTTATCAAATCAATACATTTGGTGAACTGGATTGCATCTGGTGTTTGTTTTGAGTGTTCACAATTTGGGATCTGTCCTAAGAAAATACTCTTAGCTCAATGGAAATTGTCTTCAGTACATTGTCTTTTCCCTCTCAATTAGTAAAAAGTCTACTCATGACTCAGACACCAAATAAATAAATAAATATAACAATATATGTCAGAACAATGAAAATCTATTGTTTTGCCCTTGCTGTTGGTGGAGAACATAATAAGCACATAGACAATGGAGAAATCTGCAGGAAATTCTTCAGAATTCCAGCACACAGCCAAGCTAATAACAGCAGTCAGTATTAAAACTATAATCCTAGACCGCTTTAAAAATATACTTTGCCATCACAGGCCATTGTGATAACCACAATTCTCTATTACTCAACTCAGCCAAAATTCCAGTAAATAATTGGAAAAATACATAAGAAAGTTACAGGTCTTGCGCATAAATGGTTTCCTCTCTCTCTCTCTCTCTCTCTCTCTCTCTCTCTCTCACACACACACACACACACACACGCACGCACACACATACCACTAAAAAGAAAAATTACCAATAACTTTCTTCACATAAGACCAAACTCAATTCCAAACAGTTTTCGGTTTTAAGGCAATGCAAAGGGGTGCGAAAACTTCCTCAGAGACCTGTGAAAGCTTGCAAGATTTCTTGTGATTGAGGGACTGTTTGGTTTGAGAACTAATGAATTCTCACTTCTGAAAGCCTGTGGGAACAGGGAATGCCTGGCTCAGATCAGATATCTGGTAAAAGTTGCTTTTTATGAAAACAGAGCATCAATGTCTTTTAAGATATTATACCATAGATATTGAATACTGCATGCGTGAAATCATATTTCACATCGTTATTGGGCTCCTGCAAGATAAGTGGCAATCTTTCCATAGGAAATTAACTTTTAGTGTTTCAAATTTAAAAATATAAGCATGTGTTTTATTAATAAATTTGTATATAATCTTCACAATTAAAACAATCTCACAACTAAATTACTTTAGTCTGATTGCCTCCATTTTACATATAAAACAATGAAAGCAGAAAGGAATTAGGCAAATTTTCCAACTTTAGAAAACAAACTAGTGTCAAAACCAGTACTATACTCTAGATTTTCCTAGTCAACACTATTATTTAAACCGACTGGCAAATTAGATGAAAATTTTTGATATGCAAACTACTGTATAGACCAACTCACAATGATTTCTGATTGTAACTTTGATACTTCTAGGCAATCTTTAATTATTGAAGTCAATGACATCCAAAACTGATACTCTAAAAATTAAGTTCAGTAATCCAGACAAATGAAATACAAAAGCAAGGAAAAAAAAAATAGGAAGAATAATCCTAAGGGTAGTCTGCCTGAATTTGATACTAAACTGTAGGGTATGAACTAAAACTGAGAAAGCAGCATCCCAAGTACCATGTGTTCATTCAACTCAACTTGGGCTGCAAATATGGTATGTCAAATACTGCTAGGTACAGAAAATAAAGTAGTTCTAGACTGCAAGAAGAATATTAGATAAAAATGAACACAGGGCATATACATATTTTAAGCAAGTCATAATGAATATCATGCAGTGACAATTTGTTTTGCAGTAGTTATCAGCTCTCACTGGTAGTTGGTAGATTATTTCTATATGCTTCTAATGCATTGTTGGTGGTTTTTAGCAATTCAGTTGAAGTAGGCAAGTTATTAATATAGATAGACACTGTCAAATAGAAAAGTTTATAGCTATATTAAATAGACATTTAATATGAAAGATTCAAATCATATGAAAAGTATATTTGAACACCCTAATTCTTGTGGGAATCAAAAGATTAAATAGCTAAAACCATCAGGAAAAAAAAAAATAATAGCCTTTGCATGGCATTCTCTCATGCCCAATACTCTGCTGTGCTTTTTAAGAGAAATTACAGCTGCTGGAGTTAATTTAATTTAATTTAATTGTTGAATTTGTATTTTGTACACATCATTGGAAGCCCTAAAGCAATAGTAGATTTTTCTTTAAATGAATAATTTCCTCTCACAGCTGAAAGAAATGATTGGCTTAGAAGATGGTAGTAGATAGTAGAGAACTACCAAAATATGCAGAATATTACCTGGAAAGATTGCCCTGACAGCAATCAATCAATGAAAGTGCTAAAGGAATTAAGTACTACTTCTCTCTTTCTACAAAAATGTAATTTAGGTTTACATTTCCACCAAATACATATGCCACCATCCCAGAGCCTGGGATATATAACTATACCTCCCTTACAATGAAACTTGCCTAATCCACATTTTCCCAATGTGTACCCCATGCTGCAGCTTCTTATTTAACTCTGAATATGCATGGGTTGACACTTGTATAGACACGTGCACCTTACTTTTAATTTATACATTTTATAATTGTCACTAAAGTCATCAAAAGCACAATAGTCTCTAATTCCAACCAGACTAGTGAACTCACTTAAGAATAACTGAAGTTTAATGAAGAGATGAATAAAAAATTGAGATATGTTGCTTTATGTCTATCTTAGATTACAACAGTTGGACATTTCACTTTTCTGGATGTCATCCATTATCAAGTCACAGCCTTTCTCTTCCTGCCTCCTCAAAAGGCCTCATCCTAATAGGACTTTTGAGCTGCATCTCTAGAGGTCTACAGTAAAAAGGATATGCCTCTTCATTTTAGAAGGCAGGATACACATAAAACAATGTCTTAATGATGTGGAGTTAAAAGTCATACCTAAGTCCTTTGAAGAAAATACTAAACAAATATTTTACATTTCTTATATTCAGGGACCTAAATATGCCCAACATCACACAACAATCAAAGGCACAGTTAGAATTTCTTACTTGGTCTTGATCAGCCCTCAGTTGTTTTTCAGGAGATTTTCAGTTAATGCCTGTTGTTCCTAGTACTGTCTGACCTCCACGTAGACATTCATTGAGACATCCTGAAAATTCTTAACTGGCATATACAAAATTCATGTTGCCTTCTGTCCTCATGTTTCCTCTCATTACAGTAAGTCATTTTTGTTCCTGGGATTATTATATGTATATGAAGTATCCCCCCAAAGTATAGGTGTTGGATAACGGAGGAATATTCAGAAATGAAATTATTAGACCATGGAGCTGCAACTTCATCAGGGGATAAATCCATTTGCTGGATTTATTGATTTGAATGAACTACTGTGTACTAATTGTAAATAGGTGGAGCATGGCTGAAGGAAGTAGGCCACTAGGGTTATAACCTCAGACTATACCTTGTCCCTGGCTCATGTGTTCTCTCTCACTCCTCTCTCTCCCTCTCCCTTCCCCCTCTCTTTCTCATCCTCTCTCTTCCTATATCTCTCTTTCTCTCTCTCTCTCTCTCTCTTTTTTTCCTCTCTTCCTCTCTCTCCCTCTCTCTCCCTCTTTGTCTATCTCTCTCTTCTTCCTTCCTACCATGAGCTGAGTAGCCTTTTTCCAACATGCCCTTCCACCATAATATTCAACCTCATTTTGTACCCAGAGCAATGGAATCTGCCAACCATGAACTGAGACCTCTGAAATTGTGTGTCCTAAATAAACTTTTATCTGTGTGTCCCAAATAAACTTTTATCCCTCTATGTTATTTTTGTGAGATATTTTGGTCATAAAGATGAAAAGCTGACTAACACTCCTGAAAAATTGTAGAGAAGGAAGAGTTTATTTAGGGGATCACAGTTTCAGAGGTCTCAGTCCATAGAGAGCTGCCTCCATTCCTTGGGGTTCAAGATAAGTGGAGCCCCATGGAAGAAGAGTTTGGAGAAGTTCACATGATAAGGAAGCAGAGAGAGAGAGAGAGAGAGAGAGAGAGAGAGAGAGAGAGAGAGAGAGAGAGAGAGAGAAAGAGAGAGAGACTCCACTTGCCAGATACAAAATATATACCCCAATGCCAGGCTCCAGTGCTCACCACCTCCAGCCCTCACCACCTCCAGCCATACCCACCTTCAGTTACCATTCAGTTAATCCCCATCAGGTGATTAATTCACTGACTGGGTTAAGGTTCTCATAACCCAATCATTTCTTCTCTGAACCTTCTTTCATTGTCTCACATGTGAATTTTTTGGGGATACCTCATATATACCAACATATAAAACCAAACATATAAGGACTCTGAAAGGAGGAGATAAGGACAGTTCAGTCTAGGCACTCAGGACAAAGAACGACGCTATGGTAATATTTCTGTTTTCTCAGATTTGGTGCTAAAGAAGTCACAAGACAGACCAAAGAAGCCCCAACAGACTTTAAGTTCAATTGAACCAGAGGACAAGAATATAGGCACTCTCCAGATAGAAAACCTAGACAATCATTATTCTACTACAAACACACACACACACACAACACACACACACACACCAAAAAGTAAGTAAATAAATAAATACTACTAATAAAATAAAAATAAAATAGATGAAAAAGGAAAAGCTAAGACTATAGCCCTACCCAACATAGTTAAGAACAAATAAGGATCTCATACAACCACTCTTAAGAAGGTACAACAAGTAGCCTCAATCCCTGTGCAGGGTGGTATCAGAGAATCCCAAGGCCAACGTGTTTTCGCGCTCACTAGCTGGTAAAGAACACATCACCCTTCACAGTTCCAGTGGAGTTAATGGAGACAATAAGAGGACCCTGAACTTTCATGCTCCCAAAACAAGAACATCCTTCCCTTTCACGTATAAATGGAAGCTAATGGGGAACCTGGACTTCTACCTCATTTGACAGTCATAAGGTAGCACCCTCCTTTTCCTTCTGGAGCTATATCAAGTAACTCACAAAGAACATTAAAATGAGATCCAGAATCTATTGGCTAATACAAAAATATCCAAGTTTCAATAAAAAAATCACTCATCATATCCAGAATCAGGGAAATTTTTTTCCAACAGAATGAAAACATAAAGATGATCAATAGATCCTAACACTAATTTGATGGAGATGTTAGAATACTCTGGCAATATTTTGAAAGTAACCAGGATGAAAATGATTCAGTTAGAAATACACTTGAAATGAGAGAGAGAGAGAAACAAATCTCCAATTATACTTGTAGACTTCAGTATCTCTCTGTCAAAACTGATTAAAGAACTAGATGGTGAAATCATCAAGGATAGAGGACTCAAAGGGCTATCAACCAACAGGATCTAACCCTATATTTACAAAACTTCATCCAGCAACATCAGCACACATGCTTTGTTCAAGGGCCCACAAAGCATACCCTAAGATAGAGTATGTCCTGGGCCATTAAATAGACCTTAATAGAGTTAAAATAATGAAAATTAAACAGTGTAAGTGTGTTCTCCCACCCAACAGAATCAAACTAGAAACCAGTAATCAAGAGACAACAGAAAATTATCTAAACATTTGGAAATAACACTCTTCTGAATAATCCATTTGTCAAAGTGAAATTGGTCTTAAGAGAAATGAAAAGAATATAAGTTCAATTGAATAAAACAAGAAACACAGTACATCAAAATGGGTTCTATGCAACTGAAGCAGTTCTGAGAGGGAAATTTATCACACTAATTTCTATATATTATAAAAGAGGATAACTCTTACTCTTGTCTGTGCAGACAACTCAGAAACATAAGAAAATAAGAGTGAAATAAACCCCAAAAAGCGGAAATAATATATATAAAAACAAAAATCAATGAGATTGAAAAATGGAAAAAAAATGAGGATAAAACAAAATGCTTATTTTTAGAAAAGGTCAATTGATATGACCAATGAAATTGACATTTTTTTTTTTACTATATTCAATACTGGGTTTATTTCAATGTATATTTTTGTCTCCCCATTATTCCCATGTCTGACCACCACTACTACTATGTCCTATCATAACATTCCATACATATTTAAAAACCAAGCAAAGGGTGAATTTCCATCTTTAAAAACTAAACAGGCATTTTGGACAACACATTCTTGGCAATGGAACCGGGACAATATTTATCAAACACGGTAGGGAAAGTTCTCACTTTGCATTATATAAAGGACAGCCAGATATCAACTGTTACAGAAATGAAATAAGATGGAAATTTTTAACAAACTGTTTAAACTATTTTATTAAAAAAGAGACTTCCTCCACTGCCAGAGATCTTGAATAGCCCCCTGGTCAGTTATCTGGAAGCAATTCTTCACATAATAGGAGTTTTTTTCCTATTTTTTGAAGGATTCTTGAGCTTCTATCTTGGTGTTGATGGTTTTGAGTCTTTTTCATTCTGGTTTGATTTTTGTGTATTTTTGACTGGTGTATCTCATAAAGATTTCTTCACTGGAGCTTTTTCTTCAGTTTCCTCCTCCTCATCATCATCTTCATCATCATCATTGTCATCTTCATAATCAACATCATCTTCATCAGCAGCAAGTTTTACTTTTTTCTGGGGAAACTTGCTACCACCTCCAAGGGAAGATCGCTTTCCAGGCACACTTAAGAGTTTTACATTCTCCTCTTCTTCATCTTCTGACTCTGCATCTTCCTCCACAGCTACCAAGTTCTACCCACTAAAATGCACAGGCCCTGAACCACACTTCAACCTTAAGACCACAGGTGGTGGAATTTCAAAGCCCCCAAGGGAAACCATTGACTGTGTAGACATTTTCAATGTTGTCAGTGTTACTTTAATTGGACTGCCTTCATAATTCATTGCCTTTGCTTCAACTATGTGCAATCCATCCTCTGCACCAGTCCCTAAACTGACCATTCTTAAGGATAACTGGTGTTCATTTTCATCATTATCCACCTTAAAGTGATAATCTTTGTCAGCCTTTAGTTCACAACCAAAAAGATAGTTCTGGGGCCTCAAGGGGCTCATGTCCTTTTCCACTGACTCTTCCATGGGATGGTAGCACGCACTTAGGTCGGGGAGAAGGCGGACAGAAAATAGGCTGCTGCCCTAGAGAAGAGATGCGAGGACAAAATCATGCCAGGGAAATTGACCTTTTAATAGGATGAACAGAGAAAAGAGAGAGAAAACATAAACTACTCTTTTAGTCAGATTTTGCATGGCTGAGAACTGCACAGCACTGATATAAGAATTTTTTTAAAGAATTAAATAATTTGGGAAGTAGTGTTCATGAATTTGAAAACTCAACATAGTAAAGATGTCAATATTCTATAAATTGGTATACAAGTTTAACAAAATTCCTATCAAAATCTTAGTAAAAATTTTTGAAAACAATAATTTTTTTCTAAAATATGTGTGAAAAGGTACAGAAATTAGAATAGCAAAATATATATAAGAGAAGAAAGGAATCAGTCTATCTGATTTGAAGACATTAAATAGCTACAGTAATCTAAACTATATAGTGTTGGAAACAGGATAAATACATAAATAAATGGAACAGACCAGAGAACACAGAAATAGATCCACATTAATATGCCCACCTGAGTTTTGACAAAGGTGCAAAAGCAATTCTTTGTAGAAAAGATAGCCTTTTCAACAAACTGTGCTGGTACAATCAGACATCCATATGCAAAAAAGTGAACTGTGACCTATGTTTCATATCTTGTTTAAAAAAAAATGCAAACTGTAAAACAAAACTTTTTGAGAGAGAGAGAGATAAGGGAAAAACTCCTCAAGATCTAGAGCCAAACCCAAGTTCTTAGATTTGACAATGAAGGTATGTTCTATAAAAAGGAAATACTGACAACTTGGACACTTCTATTTCATGAAATACATTGTTACATGAAAAGACAAGCAATCCAGTGGGAGAAAATATTTGCAAACCATATATCTGAAAAATACTTGTATCTAGAAAATACAAGGGAGTTTCAAAATTCATCAGTAAAAGTAAACAATCTAATTAAAATATGAATAAAAGTCTTGAAGAGACATTTAACTAAAATAAATACACAGAAAGATGATCAACATCATTACCCAGTGGGAAAATGCAAGAAAAAACTTCAATGAGATATTACTACATAACTATCAAAATTGCTAAAATAAAAATAGTGTGGCAATGACAAAAGCTGGTGAGTATGCATAGAAACTGAATCAGCCTTGCATTACTTGTGGGAATGTAAAATGTTGCAACGACTTGGAGAACAGCTTGATATTTTCTTAATAACATCAATGTGCAACTACTGTACAACCTAGCAATTTCACTAGTGTGTACTTATTTTTGGGGGGGTACTGGGGATTGAACTCAGGGGCACTTGACCACTGAGCCACATTGCTAGACCTATGTTGTATTTTATTTAGAGGTAGGGTCTCACTGAGTTACTCAGCAACTCGCCCTTGCAGAGATTGGCTTTGGACTCACCATCCTCCTGTGTGAGCCTCCCAAATCGGGGGGAATATAAGCCTGTACCACCTCACCGGGCCTAACTAGCACATACTTACAATGTACATACAATGTACTTAGAGAGACAATGACTTATGTTCACACAAATATCTACCCATAAAATTTATATAAGTTCATGTATAAAAAGTGTATTACTTTGGCTAGTAACTCATAATAGTCCCAAACTGAAGGACCCCAAATGTTCTTCAATGAAAATGATTGAATAATTAGAGTCTGTTGTAAATTCACACCAAAAAATACTGTTTAGCAATAGAAAGGAATAATCTCTTCATACATACAAGAACCTGGATGAATCTCCAAAGAATTATGCTGAGAGATGAAAACCAATACTATCAGGTTCCATTATATAACACTCTTGAACTGACAACAAGATTGATTTCTTTTTTTATTTTGTGATTTGTCTTAATATAGTATAAAAATCTTTTTAAAAAATGGCATAGCGGTTATACAGGTAAGGAAAGGAAGGAGAGAAGAGGGGATGGGTGTATCTCTGAAATGGCAATTGGAGGGTCTTATGGTGATATAAAGACTCTGTACATTGACTGTATCAATCTTGGTTGGGATATTTACTACAGTTTTCAAGATATTCTCACTAGAAGAACATGGATAAAAAGTACATGAGCTCTCCCTGTTTTCTTTTATGTAACTGTACATTTAGCACTATCTCCATATAAAAGTCAGACCTAAACAAATTATGAGAACCAAGGGACTGGCAGGTCCTCTCAGCCCACCAATTCTGCACTGAGACACCCCAAACTCCTATCTGCGGCAGTTCTAGACATGCCTGTGATACTCCTAGTGTTAAACCCACAAATCTGGCCACCATACCTCCATCCTGTGTCCCAGAATTACTTGCTTCAGGTATTATGATCTATCTTCTTGTGTATACTTTCAGCTCCTGTCTTTATACATGCCTCTTACCCCCACCTTCTTTGCTTTCATCCTTTCGCTGACTTCCTGGACAACATAATGCTCTTTTTGCTACTACCCAAATGTAGTAATTCCTGTCCCTCTTGTCATGGGAAGGGACAAAGAACTCCAGTCTCCCAAGGTAGCAAGTGGAGTTGGATGTCTGCCTACATAAATCACTACAAGAGGGGACACAAAACCAAAGCTGACATGAGCTAGAGGTAGCTCACCAAGACTCATTAACTGAAAAATTTTAAATGAGATATCTCTGTCCTGCTGGATCTGCATGAATTTATCCACATGTGTGGTAAGAAGATGGATCTTTTAACAAGAGTATGCACTATCCTCTAGACCAGATTCAGGCTTCTCAACATTTCCTTTCCCTCCTATCATCTATGACCTTTATCCATCCAAAACCAAAGCCAAACAAGCAAATGATAAACAGAGAACATTGGATCCTTTCCGATCTTACTAATTAAACGCCATAGTGTTAAAAACAAAACAAAACAAGCAAACAAAAAAACTCCTTAGAAAAAAGAGGTAAAACCAAACTTGTATTCTCTCTTTCATTAACCTTGAGAAATGGATCCAAACAGTGCCTAAATTTTTACCCTTACCTTCTGCCTGATGTGCATCATGTTCACTATGGAGCTAAGGCAAGGTAACACATCCTGGTTCCATTGACCTTACTTAAAACACTAGGGATACACACAGCAACAGTACCTGTGCTCTGAGCTCTGCTAATACCAACAGGGTCTCACTGGAGAGAACCAAACAAATGTCATTGGTTTCCAGAAGTTCCATTGGTGGCCCCTGTTTTATTAGAGAGAAAACCCAAGGAAGCCATACCACTTCCTGCATCTTCAGAATAGACTAACAGTCATGTCCCACCCTACCCTGTCATGGATACAATTTATCTTATAAATAATGAAAAAATGTGTTTGAAAGAAACACTGAATTTATTTAATAGTGAAAACATGGAGAAAACTGATGCAGCAAATAGGTTATTTTTACACTGTGCATTATAAAATCTATGAAAGACGACACTGGTTGCCTGTCTGCTCTGGGGAAACACATACACTGCATATGCTTCTGTCAAGGAAGAACTGGCTCACAAATCCTCCAATTGCATAAGAACTCATCTTACAGGAAGAGGCTGTTCCCTCTACTCAGCCTGGCCAAGACCCCTCATGCTCTGTGCACCAGCCTCAGGCTTTTTCTGACAATTTACTTCTCTGACCTGTTCAAGATGCAGGAACTGTTGTGAACCTGCTCTCCAGGCATGTTAGAGTCCCTAAATGTTACAGCAGACTTGGCACTGAATGGACTCTTTCAGTGAGAAGCAATTGTAAAACCAACTCATGTGGTACAAATAAAGCAAAGACAAAATGGTGGTAGCCCTTTCAAACAGCATTTCTTAGGGCCAAATAGAAAAAAGAGAAGAAAAAAGATGGAGCACTCTGAAGTTCAGGGTCCTGACTTGGAATTTCTGATGGAATCAGTAGTACCTGTTGACTTTAGTCAAACCACTGTCACAGGCATCTACCATCATCTCTCACCAGGAGTTCTCTTACAGTCTTTAATTGTACAGAATTCCTTGTTTTGAATGTTTCAATTATATTCGTAAAGATCTTCAAATCATCTCTGTGAATGTTTACTTTAAAATTCCTTCCCCAAAGGGAGGGGGAACAGGAAAGACAGTAAAATGAGTGGGACATTAAGTTTCTTATGTTCCTATATGAATACATGACCAATGTAACCCCACATCATGTTCAACCACAAAAATGGGACCCTAATTAGAATAAGTTGTACTCCATGTATGTATAATGTGTCAAAATACATTCTACTGTCATGTATATCTAAAAAGAACAAATAAAAAAATTTCTTAAATTCCTTCTCCAGCTACTTTTTAAGCTGGAAAATCTTCATGTCCAAAGATGATAAAATATTAATCATCTTCCCAAATCCAAAAAGGAAATGAAATTATACATTTTTGAAGATCTAGTTAGCTTTTACTGTGCTTCACCAGAGGACATATATGAAAAATTGCTGTTCAAAAATGTCAGCCACACCACAATTCCTACATTCTTCATAGTTAACATAGGGTGCCTTTTCAAGGAGAAAGAAACTCAGAATACCCCCACCCTCCCTGGTTGTTCAATGTCTATGTTTGAAGCAAGGAAACTCTTCAAGACAGTTGTAACTCCCCTCTGTCCCTGTTCCTTTTACACCTGCATTCCAGTCCCATTTTATTCTCAGCTCTCTCTTCACACCCAAGAGGTGACTCATTTCAGTGGAAAATGAGCAAGAATATGCCCAAGGTTTGAAAATTTTCAAATGAGAGTGTTAAATGAATGCACAAGATTATACTTAAAATACCTGTCACAACTCAGGTGGCATCTGTTTCAAGAGCACAAATAATCCAATATTTTGTCGTCTCATCATTCACGGCTCTTTGAGAGAAAACAGAGAGCAGAACAAGCTACAAGCGAAACCAAATAAACAAATTTTGGTTTAGACAAGGAGAACAAACCAGGCTATTTTAAAACCTGAAAATGTAATCACCTTACTTGCTTGTGTGAAGTGCACATATTTTGACAAACTTTTAAAGCCTTGTGTTTTCTGGATTAACACGGTTGTCCAAATACCAGTTGATTTAAAGTGAGAATGTTAGTACTGAGAATGGAGATGGCATAGCTACTGTACTATATATAAGCTATATGTAAAACACCACACATTTGCACACATATATACACTCTACCAGTGAATTTTGTATAATTAAATTTGTATAATTAAAACAATCACATACTTTATGGTATAGATTAGTCGGAGAATTTAAAACAGATTTTAAAAAACACAGGATACATTTTTTACTTTTTTTATTCTATTTGTACATGCAAAACAAAATAGAAATGTAGATCCTCATGGTTGCCATGCAAGTTGCTGAGTTGCATGGTTCTATATAATTCTATCACTCCCATACTCATATCAATATTTAGAAATTTGCTCTAGAGAGAGATTGATTTACCATATGTGGCGATAACAACCATTACAAACTCCCAATATTTCACAAACCATGATATAAATTGACTTTACTTCACACTCCTGGATGCCATTAGGCTCCTCCCCTACCAGGGAAATTGTTTCCATGGTAACTGAAAGGGAAAAAGCACAGGGAGGGAAAAAAAAAGGCACAAAAAGCTAACAAAATGAGATATTTATGGAATAAACAAAATATGGGAAAGTGTTGGATGTCATAACACTTTTATTGCTTCTAGCCTTGCACATATCTTGAGATGCTAAGGCCACGCTGTCTGATAGATCAGATGGGAAGGGAAGACTATGCCTGAGGTTGGGCTTGTTAAAATGGCCAACAATCAGCAGTGCTGCCTGCTATTTCCCAGCATAGATGACGCCTTGTAAATCGAGCTTGCTGAATCCTTCTATCATGACCAGCTCTGCAGAAATTATGTGAACATGGCCAGAATAATTCAGAGTACCGCAGATAGATTGGAAGCAGAACTGCTCACAGTAGCTCCAAATCACCCTTTTGTAAGGTAGTTGCAAATCCTTGTTTCAGCCACACACGGAATTCTCCAGTGGGTGCAAGGTATTAAGATCCATTCAGATCTGTTGGGGCACTGAGGTAGCTCTTGAAGGAAATATTAGGTAGCACCTGCTTTTATCTTTTTCCTCATGTTGCTTAAGTAAAATATGCAGCTAAAGTAATTTAATTTTTATTAGATTCTGCATATATGTGGCTTTTAGAATGAACTCAGGGGAACACACATTACTTATAAACATATACTTTTTAATTAATTTTTCTTTGTAATTCAAAGTAGATGTCTAATGCATTCATGGAACGATATGGGCTCCCTCTGGGGGGCAATTTTAATACCTGCAATTCCCTAGCTTGTTAATCAAAGACTTTTTAGCCTTGTAGATAATTTATATCAGCTTAATGTTCAGAAGGTTGAAATTGCAGCTATATGGGAAAAAAAAATCCTTACCTATGACAAAATCAAGAAAGATGAAAACCTCATGAAAATTTACAGAAATGAGATATGCAGGAATATCCTTCATTTCTGAGTTTCTTTCTGTGAAAATATTTGGTGATTTTATGGGGAAAAAGTAGGGTTTTCTTTTCCCTTTTTTTTTTTTTTTCCTTTTTTTTCCACAGAAAACACAATGAAATTGCTTGGCTGCAAATGCAACAATGGCCAGGATTTTCCATCTCAGCAGTGTTTTATTTTGAAAGAAAGCCTTTTGTGCTTTTTATGACAATATTATTGCCCAGAGTTACACAGGAGAAATTTCAGTGTTGTGGGGGTTCAGTTTGGGGTAAAGTTCATTATTGCCAGCTCTGTGCCTCTACTCCTTTCTCTCCTGTTTTGTTTATGTGCCACTCTGTCATTACACTCAGGTCTCTGCTGCACACAGTCAGATCTGGTGATAAGAATGTTTCCAATTGTACATAGGGAAGAGCTTTAGATGCAGAGTTATAGAAAGGAGGTGGCAGAATCCAGAGAAGGAAAGGGTGAGACATCCTGTTCTTTCCTCTGTGTGCTTTCTCCATAATGTAACCTGGCTCCTTCCGGTATGCACATGTTTTTGTGTTTGTTCACGCTTGGAGACACACACACACACAAACACACACACACACATCCCTTGTTGGAACACAGCTACATTTTAACTGAAAATGTCAACTTTCCAATGAGTGCTGTGGAATAGAAATCATGGACTCTTAGAGATGGAAGGAAATTTCAGAATTTCCAGTCTCATCTCTCACACAGTGGTGGGATTCCCTTAATACAGTACAGTATGGAAATAATTCAACCTGAGCTTACACTCTCCAAGAAAGAAAAACTCACTAATATATGTATCAACCGAAGGCATCATGGGGCAGCTGAAATTATTAGAAAGGCCTCTTCTATATCAACCTTGTATTTATCTTTTAACAAAGTCTTCTGGCATTGTACTCTGAAATCAAATAGAATAGAAATTTTTGTCCTTACATTCTGAAAGTCCCCAAACATATTTGAAGACAGTCATTCCTCCTTTCTCAAGCTAAGAAATCCCCTTTGTCTTATTTGTTCCTCTCTTGATATGAGGAACTACTGTCTTTGTTGATGTCCTGAAACTAATGTGGCATCCTAACAGTATGCAGTAATCCAAGTATGGATATTGTTTATATAGAGTCAAGAGTTTCATAGACTCTGTTTTTGTTCATTAGCACATTATGCTTTTGTTTGTATAGTCCAAGATCATTTGGTCAGGTAAAATGATCATAGACAGATCATAACCAGGTCAGCCTGTTGGCTCACATTGAACTTATAGGTACTTAACCCTTCCTACTGTTGGAAGTCTGACTGACTCATTCTGCTCTCAGGCAACTGACTTTCTGAAGCTAACTGCAGATCATTATGTTTATCACTGCTACAATTTATCTCACAGGTTTTAAGTCTTCCATTTAGTCTGTCCATATCATTTTCAATCCTGGTTCTATTATTTTAGTATTTACCATTAATCTTGAATTTTGAGTCAGCCACAGAGTTGGATGGGACATGATTTATGACTCAATCAAACTTCTCAGTAAAATTTTACACAGGCTCAGATGAAGAAAGGATCTCTGAACTGCTACTAGAGACTTCTCTTGGAATAACATGAATATATACGCTGCCTGGTTCAAATTCACCTAGCTGTGCTATCAGATAAGATTTCGACACTGTGACCTAAATGGAAAGTTTGGAGTTTTATGACTGCTTCTTAAAATGAAAGATTACTCTGTTTCTCATTTACTATTTTATGGATACATAGAAAGAGAAAGTCACATGATTGGTTTGGTGTGACTTGTATATTTTGTGTTGTTTCCATCATCCTTTTCTTTTGTGAATGCCTTAGATTTAACAAGTATTTCTTCTAATGTCATTTTTCTAGGTTACAATTATTTTCCTCCACAGGAATTATCATCATAATTTTATCTGGGCATTTTTCCCACTCAGGAGACTTCTGCTAATGTAAGGCAATATCTTGCCAGATGCATTCTTCCTGATCATCATAAAATACTGCCAGTCCCTTACCAACAACCCAAGTTTTAGGCTCACATGTCTATGTCCAAAAAACCAAATTCTATTACTTTACATCATCTCTTTGGCCTGATTGAGAGTCACTACCTCCAATGGGAATAAATTAATGATATCACTATGACCTTAATTCCCTTAAAACAATTTTTTAAAAAAATCTGTATTACTTCTTCATGTGAATCTGCAGAATCAAGGAAGGGTCAGTTGATATGCTGACTGGATGAGTCCACTGTCCTTGAAGATGTGACTCTCATTCATGAAGAAGTCTCATCCTTCATTTAGCCAAGTCAGGATGTCTGGACATTTATCCTACTGCAATAGGAACACCTTTCTAGTGGGACAACAGCTCAAATGAGCTGATAAAGACAAGAGTTGGAAAACTGCCTTGGGATAAGAAAGAACACCAAAGTGACTGTGGGTACTACTGACCTGAGTGCTTACTATACTTCCACAGTCATGCCCAGATGCCATGGTGCCCAACAAAAGAACTCACGATGACCCAAGGGGCTCAGACAGATCCCCTAGATCCATATTATTCCATGTATCTCCACACTCAGGACCCTTGTCCTAGCTCTATGTTCTAATTTCCAATTTAATACTATTTTCCTTGTCTTGGCTTCATCTAATTTACACACACCACACACACAACCACACTGGGGGTTTCAGGTGTGTCAGGTTTTGATGTTAAGATCACCCTTGAATTTATTGTTTAGATCTGTTATGTGATATTTTGAGTGACCATTTTGATACTATGGGCATTTTGTGACCCTACATCCTAGGGATGAATTAAGGATTAGAGAAGGAGCAATTATCACTTCATAAACATTTGTTCATATAGACATTTTCTTTGCTGAACCAGAAAATATTCGTGATATGAAAAAAAGCTATATTGAAAAGGTCATTCCAAATCCTTTCTCCCATATCTGTTCAGACTCTAACAACAAATGCATTGAAGTTGGTCCCTACAGAATCTACAAGGCCTGGCCCTAGGAACTAGCTCTGAGTTAAGGAGAGAAGTTCAGAAAATTGTGTGAAGCAGTAGGGCCAATTTTGCACAGTCTGGCAACTCTTAGTTTCTTTGTTTTTTTTATATACAGGGAAGAAAACCAAATCCTTCTTTATGCCTCTCACTATCCCTTCAGAAGCCCATGCAAGAACAGAATCTGGGGCAATCAGAACACAATGAAAATAATTTATGGGAATATAAGAGTTCAAAGATGGAGTCCAAAGATACAAATACAATAGTAGGTGAAGCTGGGGGCATAGAAATATTTTATAGAGTTATACAGTTATTTTTTTTTATACAGTGGCATTCAGGTGGCTAAAGAAAGGTGTAGAATAGTACCAGAAATTAGTGACAGACCATGTCAAGGGATGGGCTATTCCTGTGAAGGATAACTGTGAGACTGAAAGCCATTAGGAAGTTTGACAATAAAAGGATATTTGATTTTATTCCTGAGGGAAGTAAGAATATTCCTGTGTACTGGACTTTCAGAGTCCTAATGTTGGGGTTCCTGACTTTAGGCTTGATATTCAAAATAGTAAAGTGATACATCCAATAGAGATAGTTGGGTTCTTTCATCCTGTGTCCCTTAATAACTCGCAAATGTGGCTATCCAGTTTGGACTCTCCTGTGAGCAACAGGTTGGTCAATCTTTTACCATGGATATGCCAAAGGTATCTAAAATTTTAAAAATTGGATACTAAGTTTACTTTCTTTCCAAAACTTGTTCCCTTTATTAACAAACAGGGATTCCCTGTGTTTCCTGTAGGACTACCATTACCTACATGCGAAGTTCAAATCAGGAGTTCTGTTTAACTTCTTCATGACCCACATTAAACACAGCAGCAAGTTCCTCTAGTGCTTCTGCATACTCTGTAGTATTTTCATTACATTTACCACCTAAGTTTGTCTTACTGATCTACTTATTTCTTTACTCATTTATTATCAGTCTCTCCCACAAAACATAAGTACCATTTGAATAGAAACCTTGTATGTATTTCACAACCACATCTCTGTGTCTGCAACTTGGCATTTGATAAATATTCAATTTACTGATAAAATAAATACCATAAAAGTATACATCTTCTTTAATTTCTCAATTCTACTTATTTAAACAAGTTTAATTACATTTCTGAACATTAGCAAAATACATACAATCTGAGCTCTCTGAAGCAGTATAGAGCATTATTTTTTAAATTTTATTTTTACAAACTGCATTTTGATTCATTGTACACAAATGGGGTACAACTTTTCAATTTTATGGATGCAGATTCACACCACTCATGTAATGATACATGTACATAGGATAATGATGTCTGTCTCATTCCATTGTCTTTCCTTCTCCAGTCCCCTCACCCCAATTTCCCTCTACACAATCCAAAATTCCTCCATTCTTAGAGCATTATTTATTCAAAAAAATCTGTTAATTTGTTGAAACTCATGAACTAACAATCATTGATATATATCAGGAAAATGTTTCAAGTCAACATTTTTAATAGAAGCCATTAATATTTTTAATCTTCTATAAGAAATTGTGTGAGATTTCTACTTGATTCCAATTGAAGTGAGTGGCCAGAGAATAGATTTATTCCTTGGTACTGTTACCTAAGTACTCGCTTGTGCATCCCCCTTGAAACAAAATAAAAAGTTATATGAAGAATCAATGGAAAACATTTATAAATCATTATTTATACCTAGAAGACATAATTTAATTAAGGATGATCTTAAAATTTATATTTGAACAGAGTGTGCACAAGCTGACACCATAATATACATATATCCATACACATGTAGCTGAAAAACTCAAATATATACCAAATCTCTACATATACTTATCAGACAACAAAGGCTAATTGTAGTAGAGTAAGTCACAAGACCTGATTCTACTAAGTTGACCATCAGCCATCAACCAACTTGCCAGACATACAAAATTTAATGCAATTAAACATATGGCTAGTGCTTATTGAGTAATCACTATATGTGGGGCACTCAGTTCAAGGCACTTTATATGTATCCATTTATTTAATTATCTAAACATTCCTATGAGAGAATGCTACATAAAGCCATCTAAATAAAACCTCAAACCAAGAGACTTAAATTGGTAATTATTTATTATTTCTTGTGTTATTTAGGCATGCAGAACTAAATTTCTCTCTAGTTTTTCCTGAGTTCGCTAATGAAACTTCATTCAGTTGGAGAGTTAGCTGAACTGGAAGGTCTCTGATGCTCAATTATTTGACATAATTGCTGTGATTCTGGGCACCTTTATAATATGGCACTTTTAAAGCAAAAGCAGAATCTACAAGGTCATTCACACAGGATCATTTATAGTGCACTTAATTTGTCTAACAAGTCACAGAGTCCATCCAGATTTGGAGAGATTACCTTTTTACGAGAGGATCAGCAAAGTCACATTGCAGAGATCTGTGTATACTGGAATGGCAGAATTTGTTGTAATTAGACAATCAATTAAAAGTAGGTATTATTGTAACTCTTATTTCCATATGAGAAAACTCAAGGTTATAGCAAGTGGAGTTGAGAGCTGAAAACAAGTTTTCTGACTATGGAACCACTATACCTTCAAAACAATGTGAGATGAGGATGTTAAAACTAATTCTTAGGACTTCTAAAGATAAGCCACTTTCATATTCTCTACCTCTGCATTCAGAGTAACACAAAAAAGATTAGGAGATCCTAAGGGACTGTAGAAGTTATGTGTATGTGTGTATGTGTACACATAGTCATGCATCACTTAACAATGTAGCTCCATTCTGAGAAATATGCAATTAGGTTCTTTTATTGTTGTGCAAACATTATACAGTGCACTTACATCAACCTAGATGATAGTGTAGGTCAATCACTTGACATGATCTCATTGTAATCAAGAGGTGTGGTAAACACAATATGTGTAAGGTTTGTTACTGATATAACAAAGCATATTGCTTCATAGCAAACTTTTGCCTTAAGTAGAATTACCACACTTTAAAATATTAATAACAAATATAACCTAGTAAATATATAAGCCAGTGACACAGTCATTTATTATCAAGTATGATGTGCTGTAAATACTTGTATACTTTTCCTAGCAGTGCAGTACGTTTGTTTACACCAGTATCACCACAGACACTTGAATAATATACACTGTGTTATGATGTTACAATGGCTACAATGTCACTAGATGGTGGGAATTTTTCAGTCCCATTCTATTATCTTATAAGACTACCATTGTATATGCAGTCCCTTTTGAATTGAAATGATATTTTATATTCTGGTTTTAGACCAAATCAGTTCCTGCAATTATGTAAGCTTAAATAAGTAACTTTGCCCATGTGTGTTTGTTTCTGCAAAATGAGGTCAGTGACACCTAACCCAGAGTGTCAGAGTAAGGATATATAATTAGAAATGAAAGTAATCAGTGGATTTATGACATTTGACTTTTTGTATCTATTTTTCATATCTCTAATTACCTAAGCAATAGCTATCCAAAGCCATAACAGCTAAGTTCTTTATTAAGAATTATAATCAGATTGGATGTTTGATACTACATAAATAAAAAAAAATAAGAGACTGTGGGAATGCATATACTTAGATGAACTTTTTGTGGGTACCCAGTTATCAGCAAAACAAACACTGGACATCTTTGCTGTTTCTGCATGTGCTCCTTTACTGGAATCTCTTTCTCTCCTTGGGCCACCTAAGCCCTTACTTCTATCATAAATTGCATGGAAGACCACCGTCAGTCTGCTGGTTTCCTCTGCAAGCCTTCCCCCTCAGATCTCAGCAGAATTGAGTGTTTATCGATAGCCATGTTTTGTGTTCTTCCTCTAGGAACAGTCCCACATCCTGAATCTTTTTTAAATATGATCCTTGGATCAGTTCTTCAGTATTTCATGGATGTACTTATGAAGAAACTTATATTAATTTTCCAGTTTAAAAAAGTCAAGCATTGTGTAGTTGAAAAAGAAGATGATGTTAGTGAATAAAACTTCAGAATCAGGAATAGAATCTGAGTGGTAAGTGGAATGTCATTTAAGTATCTTTGGCCCCATAGGAAAAGGTAACTCTTGGCAATAACAAAAAGCCAGGAACTAAGGAAGTCCTTCACTACCTTGCATCATCTGAGGTCATGCATTGGTCTCTGAGGTCCCACTTTGGATGGCTTCTCTCTTGCCTGGATCTCATCTTCTCCGTTGTCATATCACATGACAACCCCCTTGATTTCTTGCTGTGTCTCTAGCACTCCAGGCATGCTCTACCTCTGAGTCTTTGCATTTTTCTTGTCTGTGCCCAGAATGCTCTCCTCCAGTTGTCCTCATGACTGACTCCCTTGTCTCTCTCAATCTCACATGATTGCATTTTGTACTTCCTCAATGATGCTTTTTCTGCCCACCCTTTTTAATACTGAAACCTGTAACTCACTGCCCCCAGCCCAGCTGAGCCCCCAATCCTAAACATTTTATTCTTTTGCATAGAATTGATCACCTTGTCATATATTATGTAATTTGCTCTTTTATTATGTATGTTATTTATTTCTCTGTTGTGGGATTTAGGGTCTAAGAGGGCATGGGTTTTTAACCTGTGGTAATCAATTGCAAAAAAAAAAAAAAAAAATGAATGGTCTCTATTTTTTCATTCTTTCCTGTGAGTTTGACAGGGCTTCCCTGAAAAAATGTCACTGGCTTTGTTACTTAAACAGAAATTTATTTTTTTCACAGTTCTGGAGGCTGGAAGTTCAAGATCAAGGTGTGGGCAAGATTGGCTTCTCTTTGTCGTGCAGATGGCTCTCTTCCCATCAAGTCTTCACGTAGTCTGTTCCTGCAGACAGGAGCAAGACCACTCTTATTGTCCAGCAAAACATTTCAGAACTTTTGAGAGAAAGAGATTGGCAATGGTTTTCTGCTGTTTCTTTTTCACAGTCATGCATAGGATATGTTTTGAATTTTGCAAAAGCTTATTTTAAAGGAACTAATGAATGAGACATGTCAAGACTTTTCCTGGGGCTCCAAAAGACTAACGCTGAAGCCTTACCAATGAATTATAATCCCCATTGAAAGAACAAAACTCTAGTGTTTACCAGTGCATCTGCCAATGCAGACTATTAATAAATATTTACTAAATGAGTGATTAAATGACTCAAGGGTTAAAAAGAAAGGTTGTAAACCATGCATGAAGTAACAAAGAAAGACATTTTTCTTTCTATATCTCTAGTTTCATGACTGCATGCATGCAATAATTTCTTTCACTTTTTAAGCATCTATACAGATGCCCAATCTATATGCTGAACCATCAATTTAAATAAGCTGTACAAAATGCCCACTCTGCAATGTGTGCCTGCCTCTGGCACATGTTCCATTTTAATACTGGTATTACCAAAATAACTAATGTGGTTATTCAATTCTAGGGTCAGCAACTTGTTCTCTCAAATTCTAAATCCCAAGGCAAACAGCTCTGAGATGGTAGAATGAAGACAGCTGAAAAGAAATTGCCAGTTCTTTTGTTGCCTTATTAAGTCTAAAGTATTCTATTTAATCATATCTTATTCTAGGAGAAATCAACTATTTGAAGAAAAATACATTCTTGGTATCTGAAAGCTGTCTTTCAATAAGGAGCAAAGATCAAAGAGGGTATATTTTCTAATCTTTGAACATTAACAATGTTCCTTGTACTGCAAAATGGAATTACTTAGGCTGTTATGGAGACCCCTGTAGTTTCAAGCATATAAATGGCAAGTCTTAATACAGCATATGAAATTAATTGTAACATATTTAATATCCCTCAAATAAATTGGAAAGAGCAAGTATTTGGTTCTTATTTATTTTAAACATTTCACCAGGTGAATGAAGCTCTGTAATGAGTCTAAAACATTTAATACTGATAAGGTATCTTACCATAGCTCAGCATTTTTCTATTGTTTATAATTTTTGTTATAAGAAAATTGGACAGTTTTATCACCAGGTAATATTTGTTAACCAATGTCTGGGATAGTGGAAAAGATGGATGACTGCTAGATCAGCATGTGGTCTGCCAAGAAAATAAAAGGACACTCTTAGTCAGTGATTTTAATCTGTTGGTCAGTGTCCTGTTCAGAATGCCAGATTTCTTTGATGAAAATGCAGACAAAAGGTTCACAGCACACAGTGATAAAGTGTATAAATTCTGTTTCATGATTTGCAAGGAGTAGTCAGCTCATTGCCTGCTGGATTTATTCTCTATATTTAAAAGATAGCACTTGGATTCATTACCTAAAGAACATTCTCATTTTTTAATTACCTTATCATTCCAAAAGGATACCAATGCATGGCTCATCTTTCCCCTCTTTCTGATGTCCCACATACATCAACCTTTTAATTGTAGGAAACTTTGCCCATAAATGCATTTATGGAAAAATGAAATACACATATTGTATGGATGAAGGCAACTGTGTCATCTACATTTTCCATGATTCATTCATGCCCTTTGTTCTTGAACATGATAGAAAATCTGTTTTCACTCTCAACTGGAAAGCCAGCATGGGTTAGGCCAGATGGCTGTTGACCTTCAGGCAATAGAGAAAGGAATAGATTCCCAACTGTTCTCATTACTCTGGGCAGTGACCTCCTTTGGAGCAACAGCCTCAAGAAATGCACACCTAGAAAACTTACTTTCTCCCTGAACTCTTGGCTGGCTGGCTGTTAAGAAGCTCTAGGTTGCCTAATTGTCATTATGTCAATGCTTGTGTCAGTGTTACATGTATTAGTCTTTATCCACTGATGGCAAGCTGGTGATGTTGCAAATGTCTTTTTATCCCACATTTTTTATTGGTGCATTATAGTCTTATATAATGGAGGGATTCTTTGTTATATATTCATACACTGTTAATCTCCTGATAAGTAATGGAAAACATCTGAGTTCAGACATCTGAGAATGTTAGAAAATTTCTCCCATTTTTTATCTCTGTGCATAGTGAACCCTAAACACACACACACACACACACACACACACATACACATACACACATCTGTTTGATTGAATGCTTAAATGATAAATATGTGCTAGTCATCATACCTTGTATTATCCATAAAATATTTGCAGAAAATACATCATACTGAAACCTCATACATTGCAAACATTATTGCCTTGCATTTTCCTAACAATGCCAGTGAGGTAGGTTCTGTTACTATAATCTTTTCCTAGATGAAAATTTTAAATGAGTGAGTGGAAGAAATGTATTATCAAGTCTCTCTGTCCAACTCTGAAAATGAAAACTTACAATGTTCTACTGCTTCCCCTTTTGTTTCTATGGGGAGATGGCTAAAATAGGGTTAAAACTATTATCTAAACATCACGGAATAGTTTCCCTGCAAGTTTCCTTCAAAAGCTCTTCCCTACTCAGTTTTTATTTATTTAGATACTTAAAAGCAATAAATGGCTATATATAAGTATATTGTATCAATATACTTGCTAAAAATTGAAAAAGTTGGGGAATGCTTAATGTATGTTGGAATAAGAATATTTTTCCTTCTTTATTTTCTATCAGGTTGCCTTTTAGATCTGATCAGATCTGACATCTCCCCCCAGGGTGTCTGAGTGTGCAGGGTTATCTGTCCTCTGTTTAGCTCCTATTGTCTAGTTCAAGAAAAGCTGGTATCTTGCTAGACTGGGTCTCCAACTCTCTGGACTACATATATTAAATCAATAAAACTGAAAGAATTAGGTCATTAGAACAGTATATCCATTTATTAAGCCATTATAATCCATTATTATTATCCATTTAAGTGTATCCATTTATTGGGCAACAGATGAAGAGAATTTTCAAATGTGCCCTTCATTATGGAATATATCTGAATCCAGTATTATGTCCTATACTGATTCACAGAAAAAACAACACCTTTACCCACTCATTTGTACAAATATAGCTTCTTGGAAACACTACACTCATGACTGAGATAGCAATGAGTAGAATTTTGTGGGTTTTTTCATATTGATCTTAAAACAATTCACATTTTAAAATCTTAATACAATAATCCTGTCACCTGGCTCAGTGGAAGTAACCATCCTCAGGAGGCAGAGCAGGGTGGGATGAGTCCTTTGTGAACAGAGGGGAAGATCTAGGATGCCAGGGCTCAGAGGGACTGAGGGAGAGGAACTAAGCTGTTGCTTCCCATCACTCACTGGGCACATTCAATTCATTCTGACCTTACAGAAAGTGAGCTTCAAGGCAGAGTGGGTAAACATGCACATTTTGCCCTCATCCTGCCTGGTCTTCAGGTGCTCCACAGCAGAACCTTTGCATACAGCTGGGGATTTTCCTCTGTACTATGACTTGTTTCCTGACTCACCACTTATCCATTCTAAGTATATGTGCTATTAAGTACTTACCAGTTAAAAAGAAAGATTTTTATCTATTTTGCTACACATTCAGAGGAAAACCATTATAAATCTTAAAGGCCTTACTTTTTTATCTTAAGGAAACATGCAATTGGGCAGAAGGTTATTTACTGGGTGCTTTTGAAAAGACCAAATAATAGCTTTCGACATATCCTGCATTAAGCAGCATCAAAATGATGCATGAAAATAGTATCTGACAATGACCCAGTAACGATGTGTGTACATGGTTATAGCACTTTAATGTATCTGTCTGTATTTTAGACTCCATTCACAAAATTGTTCTGATCTACTTAGGGATATTTTTACTTGAATTTATAGATATTATTTGGCACAAATCTAGTCATTTTATACTCATCACTTTAAAGCTAACACAATTGATATGAAGCCACACTGGATTTTGAAGGAAATTAAGCAATCAATAATATGAGATACCAAAAGCAACCCAATATTTTTAAAAGTATACTTCATGTAGCACTGTTAAGAAAACTCATTTAACTATCCATACATCTCACATTCTCATTCCTATAAGTGTTTAAAGAGAATGTTTCCTCCTTTGGATAAAGGGTTTTGTTGCAATGGTGGCTTTTTTGTGTGTGGGGAAGTGGAGAGGGGAGAAAAATGCCTGCTGTTTTCTTTTCTGGCTCTAATCCAATCAAGATTTTACTTAACTAAAGGAAATAGTATTCAAGCACCAATTCTTACATGCTGGTTTTTTAGTTGCTTGGAATTTTGAGGATTTTGAGATTCCATCCAGGCCCGTTGGGCAAAATGTTGCTTTAGGAGTGCAAGTGAAAAATTAGATCACACATCCCCATTTTCCCATATCTGAGAGAATGCTTACTACTCTACCCATGGGATGGTTGATACAGAATTGTCCCATCTACATCAAACTATTGACAGTTCCATTATTTAAAAATAACAACAAAAGAACAACAAAAAAAGTGAAACAAAAATTATGATTTCCCACATCTCTCACTTTGTTCTGAAATGTCCCTTCCCTTATTTTCATCATTTGGCTATCACCTACCTAGCTTTTAATACAACTCAGCTTCAACCCCTTTGGAATATCTTACCTGTCCCTTCAAAGAACAAGAATAAAATTTCTATCTTCTACACATTGATAATCCTAAGAATATTCTACCACAATCTCCAATCATATGCATTGACTTCTGTCCATCATCTTATTCGTGTTCTGGAAGGAAAGAAAAGGAAGGATTTCAATTTTATTTTCTAAATTTCCAGAACATTCCTTGATCCATGAGATCACCAGACCTTAAAATACCCAAAGATATGCTTGATGCTCTTCTTTCTCTCTCCTAAAAATTCCTATTTTCTATAACCATATGGTAAATAGAGCCTAGAACAAACCAGTTTCTAGGGAGTACTTGGGATACCACTTTCTTCTGTACTATGGAGCGAGATGGGTTATTCATCATAAAGCTCTTTCAAGTCTCTTTCTTTTCTCCCCACTTGCTTCATCTCTGTTTCCAGAGATCAGCCCTAAAATTCAAAGTATAGATCTAAGAGCATTATTTTACTCAGCATTCCCACTTAAACTCTGAGACCCAAGAAACACTCACTAATACAATTTTAATGGGAACTCTTTGAAAAACAATTAGGTACATATGATATATAACAATAATCATAATAACAATAACTTGATATTTAATTCTGCTAGTATTTACTGTGGAGATAATTTTGTTGAAGCAGTGTTGACATGGAAGAGCCTGAGTATACTTGATTCCTGGACTTTAACAGTATCCAAAAGAAGTAAATTGCCATGCTTATAATACTCCCTATACAGATTTCTACAGTTACATTTACCAACCTGTATAAAGTAGAATTTGCAACTCTAAACTCACTAAATGCATATATGTGTATGTGTGTATTTTTAACAGTAATAGGATTTCAACCATTCTACTTGATTCAGTTAATTATTTAATTCATTGATTTTCTCCATGCTACCCATATTGAAATAGATAAAAGTCATATAAATGTCTTTGAGTCCATTTGATGAAATGTATAAATTTATATCCCCTGTATTTTGGAGACAGATAATAATCTCAGTTTTGTGGGTGGGGTGCTAAGAACATCCCCTTTTAGCTCCTCTCAGACCTTCTGGGTTACTGTTATTATTACCAAGATGTGTAGTAAAACTAGGGTGCCCATGTAAAAGCCAAGGGCCAAGATATCAAATCCACCCCATCATTATTTCTTTTCCTACAGTTAAATTTCCTCAAAATTCATCTCTTTGCAAAAAAAAAAAAAAAAAAATTAACTAGGACAGATGGGGTTCACCTTTACCCTGCTTGTTTGCACATTATTTTTAAATGACTAGAAAAGCAAGGAAGAGCAATATTGTACGGCATATATCAAGATTGAGAACATTTAAGTGTCTGTGCTAATACATGGCAAATATAGTTCACTATAGGTAAATGCGAAATAATGAGCTTTTGAGTAAAGAATATAAAATTGGAAATATCTGCTTAATGGAAAGGTGCTGCAGCATACCGATTAGAAACACATTTGAGAAGTTGCTGCAAAATTGTATCCATTTAGCCTTTAGCCCAAGATGGAATTGCAGAGAGAGGAGTTAGATTACTAAAAACAAAGTATTTTAAATCAAAGGCAGAATCACTCTTATATAAAGTATACATTTGCCAGTAGAAAACACAGGGCATGGGCCACTTTGTTTTTAAATCAAGATATTGAAATAGAAAAAAATGGGCCAACTGCTGGGTCCAAAATGACTCTGAAGTTCAAAACATGTTTTATGAAATTGAAGGAATTATCTGTAGAATAGTAAAATAATTACACTGGAAACAAACTGAAAAGTAAAGAAACTCAATGTTCCAATATTGGGAAAAGAGCAAAGAACTATAAAAGGTGTTTCACAAAATTACATAAACATGAATGTGTTTTCAAAATCCCTTGAAGCAAGATGATCAGTGAAATAAAGATACAATTAATGCCTTACAAGCCAAAAGGATTACAGGATCCAGAATGAAACAAATCAGACCATAGTAGGAAAATCAATGGATCCAAATAAACTATTAGTTTTTCAGCTTCTGAAATGACACTGATATATTTTGAGCTAATTCCATAGATGAAGTTGGTTATCTTGCAACCAACACCTAGAAAAGTGAATAGGGATTTGTTGAGAAAATTCTTAGCCATAATATAAATGTACTACCCCTAGTTTAGAGCTGGAAATACTGAAAATTCTACTTTTTTTGTATCCAAATAATTAAAATATGAATTATGTAAGACTTTTGTTCTGAAAAGAAAAAGTTAGACATCCTAATGTATAATCAGAAGCATTGGGAAAAACTGCTTTTTGATCACCAAAAAATGAAAACTTCCCTAGCAAAAATATATATCATCAAAGTCCCATTGTTGTGTCAGATAGTTACAGTTTTTGTCATGTTTTGTTTTACTTTCAGAAAAAGTATGAGTATCTGAATGCATATTTTTATAAGAAAAAATTGCTCACAAATCTATGTCAAGAACTAAGATTGTTTCTTTTCATTTTCTGATTGTAATTTCCTAAGATTTGATTAGAAATCTCATTTGCCCTTTAATCAGCATATATGGATTAAAATATTTCATATTTATCACATCTATGAAAACTTTTTTAACCATTAGCACACTATTAAATTTCAGCTTTCCCAAAACACTTCCACAATTTTAATCAGACTTGATTAAAATTTTGTTACCAATTGGAAACAATTTTTGTTACCAATTTTTCAAAAAATTTATTTTTTGGACCTATTATGCTTGTGGTTATCAATTTCCACAATATAGTTGTAGGGATATGAACAAGTAGCCCCCAACATATGCCCACAAACTTGGCATGAGCAAAGAGAGCTAAATATCTCTGAATACCTAGGAAAATGACACAATTGATTTTATTTATATTGACCCAATGCTTTTTCACCCCAGTATCTATTTTGACTTCTAAAATGTGCCCTTCAAAGTCCACAAAATAGATAATCCCATTTCAGATAATCAATAGCAGATCAACTTTCATGTCCTCAGCTATACGGGTTATCATGGTTTTCTCAGTCCAGTCGATGTTCCTTAGGAGGAGCACCTGGGGCTTCTTATCTGCCTTGTATGCCTGTGGGTTGGTATTCAGTAGTGTTATTGGCATGGAAAACTACACAAACTGGCCATGACATTGCAGGATAGCACTGAACAAAAAGTCCCAGTACTCACAAGCATGTCTTCAATTTGCCTTTTAAAGTACATGTGTTCAGAGCATGGGCTGGATGGACATGAAGGATGGGCAAGAGGGAAGGGGCATTCACAAAGCATCTCTCTCTGCTTCTCAGACTGAATCCTGAAACAGCTGCCTCATGCTGGTTTGTGTTTATTATCTCTCTGAGCATCTTAATCCTCCCAACGTCTCTATTATCCTCAGTGGACAAATGGGTGAAGACGGAGAAAATGAATCATTTGTCCCTGAAAAGCTGTATTCATCTCCTCATGGATTCATTATGGCCACCTGAAATTTTATTCGACTTAGGAGTAGGCTTCCTCTTCTTGGGGAAGAAGAAGAAATAAGAAAACTATCTATATGCTGCTGAAAGTGAAGACTGGCAGGCAACTTCACTCCAGAGTAATCTTTTTCTCCCCACAAATACATAACCATCACTAATACTCATGACTCCTCTCTAGCTTTGGACATAAATATAAAAGAACTCCCACCTTTGAAATAGAAATGAAAAGTTGTACCCCATTCGTGTACAATGACTCAAAATGTGTCTGTGAAAATAAAAAAAATATTTTAATAAAAAATAAAAAATAAAGATATTACTCAGCTTCTATCTCAAAAAACTGCTAATTACGGTAATGAATAGAATTACTCCTTATGATAAAGATCTGTTTCTAAAAAAAAAAAACTCCCACCAATTTCTCTCCTGAAAGATTTCTACAAAAGGCATGTTGTATTCACTCTCCAAAAACTCCAAATAGCTAACTAGGAACTTGGTATACCCAGCCTGGTCAGTATTTGTCTCTTCCAGGAACTTATCTCAATTCTATATTTGGTTAATACCCGTTGCTTTAATTTATTCATTCAGAAAATATCTTCCTAGCATTCTATTTAGCTTCTGATATTGTTTTTCAGGAGAAGAGTCTGTAAAGGGGATAAGGTTCCTGCAAGGAAGACATTTATGCTCTGTTAGATGAGATAACTAATAAATATGAGAAAGATAAATTGCATCATCCAGGTAAGTACATGTCATTATGGGAATGGAGCTGAATGGAGCTAACTCAAACAGAAAAGGGTCAGGAAAATTTTTCAGGAACTTTGAAGGATGAGAAAGGGGGGTTGGTAGAGGGAGAAGTGCGTGTCAAGGAACAAAGCTGTGGGTAAGTCACTGGCACATTATTATGACTGAAGAAATCTTAATAGAATCCCAAGAGAAGATGAAAGAAGAGGAGAAGACAGAAGTCCTGATATGAAATATGAATTTTATCCTGAAGGCAGTGGAGAGTCATTGAAGGATTTAAAAGGGGAGATACATTTGATGGAACTCATCTGACAGCAATGTGGAGAAGGAGTTGGAAGAAGGGAGACCTCATACATTAAGGAGTAACTGACACCGTGACAGAATTAGAAATCTGCAGTCACCACCATTGAATCTGAACATTTTTTTTGTAAACTGGAAAGAAAAGGAGATTTCCCAGCCCTTTTTAGAACTGTGTTATCAGTTTCAGTCTTATCTAGTTATACTTCATGTCAGAGCTTTCCTTCATGTCAAATGTTGGTTCAAAGTTAGAATATGTGCTGACTTCTAAATTTCCTTGTGTTCAAACCAGTGCTATTTATATGTTTACCAAGAAGAAATGCATGTTGCCTTTGAGAATAAAGTCTGACTTGTAATTAGAGACAAAAAACACAGAGGTATATAAAAAAAGAAATCTGAGAGGAAGGTCATCTACACTTTGTACATATCAAACCAGATATTGGGATATAATTGAACATTTAAAAAATATATATAGTGGCCCTAAATAGCATTCTCTCAGAATTTGATATGAAATAAAATGTGTGTTAGTCTGTAATAATGCCCAGACACTGAAAAATATCATGTTCTTTGTTCTTTAGGTTAAATTTTATCATTTATAAATGGAAATATGAATTCTTTGCATGGTCTGATTTTTTAGATCAAGTACATTAAGGCAATCAATGTCTGATGTAATCTGTTACCTATATTTTGCAGAATAGCAACTAAGATTCAGAAAGATTAGATTAGTTTCCAAGGGTAAAATGATAAGGAAATAAGGATATGATTCTCCAGTCTATGTGCTTTCTTCAGCCTGGAACAGATCATTTGTGAAATGTTTTGTACTTTAAAAAATTTCTCCGCATATTTTTTTTTATTTAATCCATTTTGTAGATGGGAAAACTGGTTACAACAGCTATAAGGCCTTCACTCATTTGAATGTAGGTATTAGACTAGGTAGTGTTAGGCACTGCACTAAAAACCCATTTTCAAAATAAAAATTTTGCCTCTTCTCACTTATACTCTGTCCCTCTGGAATATATCCTTAAGTGAGTAGTTAAAGAAGAGTCCTTTGGTATTAAAGTCTACAGAAAAGTGATTCCTGAAGCATCAAAAACTGACAGGAAATTGAAGAAGCATCTTCCAGTAATTTTTGTTTTATATAAACAATAAGCGTTCCATATACACATGTGAATTCACAGAGACACATACACGTACATCATGTATACATTTGGTTATTCCTAGTCCAAATCTATAGATACAAAGAACTAAGAGTTCCTTAAATGCTGCTAAGTAACATAACTGTAAACAAAATACTTGACCAGAACAACTTAGAGGAGGAAATGTTTATTTTGAGCTCATTATTTCAGAGGTTCAGTTCATGGTCAGACAACAAGTTATGGGCTGCAGGTAAGGTGGAGCATCATGGCAGAAGGACACAGCAGAACATTGCTATCACCTCAGGCAGCTGGGAAGGAGAAAGAGGAGGGGCACTGGGAAAGGAGGAGGAGGACAAGGAGGAGGCAGGGAGACAAAAGGTAAAATCCCCAAGGGCACACCCCAGGGGCCCATCTCTGACAGCCATAGTGCACTTGCCTACAGTTACCACTTAGTCATTTCAAATTATTACTCTATCAAATGGATTAATACATTGATTAAATTATAGTTCTCTCAGGATCTAATTATTTCACTTCTTGTATTAGCACAGGAGCTTTTTGTGGACACCTCATATCCAAACCATAACAAATATGAAATTAAATGAAAGTGTACTCAAAGAAACGAAGGGCAGAAGGTTTTATGGTTTGTATCTGGAATGTCCCCCAAACCCTCACATGTTGAAGTTTGGTATCAAATGCAGAAAGGTTGAGGGGGAGAGCTTTTGGGGAAAAAAATGATCATGAGGTCTCTGATCTCATTGGTGGATTAATTCATTGATAACTGAGTGTACTCAGAAATGGTGGAAATGGTAGGTAGGTGGGGCATGTTTGGAGGAAGTAGGTAATGGAGTGGGGGGGGTGCCCTTGTGACTGTATATTGTCCCTGATGAGTCTCTCTCTCTCTCTCCTTCCCAGCTGGCGTGAGGGTGAGGGGCTTTCTTCCACCTATCCCTTCTGCCATGATGTTCTGGTTCACCTCAGGACCAAAGCAATGGAGCTGGCCAATCATGCACTGAAACCTCTGAAACCATGAGCAAAAATGAGCCTTTCTCCATTTAAGTTTATGTCTGGTATTTTGATCACAGCAATTAAAAACTAACTTTTCTCCTTTTGTGATCATTCTTGAGACTTGCTTCCCTACATAAATTATTTCCTTATGTGAATAGTTAATGAAGAACCCTGTGGTATTAAATGCCACAAAAAAAATGAATCTTGAAACATCAAAAACTGGCAGAAAATTTGAGAAGCATCTTCCAGTAGTTTTTGTTTTATATAAACAAGTAGAGTTCCATACACATATGTGAACTCACATATAGAGACACATACACATACATCATGTTTATATTTGTTTATTCCTAGCCCAAATCTAGAGATGTAAAGAACTAAGAGTTCCATAAATGCTGCTAGGTAACTATCTTCTTCACATATAAATATGCAGCATTAAGAAATGAAAGTCTTAATTTTTATGTTTATTCCCTAATGACTAAATAAATTTAAGAAAATACTTAAGGATGTTGAATGACTACATTTTGTAGTGAACATTAATGGAAAAAATGTATGCCGACTTGAAATGATAATTGGAAACCAAAAACTGTAGCAATTGAAGTCATTGACTATTGCTTCCCTAGTAACTTTATCAACTCATAAAACATATAAAATATTTTTTTTTAATTGAAACAAAACCCAGTGGTACATACCTGTAATCCCAGGAGCTTGGGAGGCTGAAGCAAAAGATTTGCAGGTTTGAGACCAGCCTTAGCAACTCAGAGAGACCCTGTCTCAAAATACAATATAAAAAGAACTAGATATGTAACTCAATGGTTAAAGCACCCCTGGGTGCACTCCCTGGTACCAAAAAAAGAAAAAGAAAAAGAAAAGAAGAAGAAGAAGAAGAAGAAGAAGAAGAAGAAGAAGAAGAAGAAGAAGAAGAAGAAGAAGAAGAAGAAGAAGAAAAAGAAGAAAATGCATGTGAACTCTAATGATGTTTCTGTCTCTGATTAAATTGTTACCTTAGGCTAGTCCTGTCCTGTCCTGCTTTTTGTCTATTAAAAGATGATAAGTTTTTCCACATTACCTCATGAGTTTTGTGGTAAATAGTATATGTAAAATGGGTTTTGAAAATTATCCAATGCCACCACATATGTTATTTTTGCTGTTATTTGTTTATTTGGACTGAACTACTTCATGCTCAGTGTGACTTTTAAAAGGAATAAAAATTTGACAATGCACAGTATTTTTATCTCATTGATAATGACCATGTCAGAAGAATATATGTGCATTAATTCAAGAGCAGAGATAAGTCATGTAAAAATTAATAAGAATAAACAACTTCTTGAATCTGATATTAACATATAGAAATGTTTATGTCACCCATATAGTGTCCCTTGCCTTATGGTTCATTATTGTCTCAATTCTAAAGACTTTCAACTCAATTAAATTTGATACAGTATATTCCCAGTGTTGAATCACAACCATGATCCAGCTTAATTATCACATGTAAACATGGCTATATCTATTGTTACACAGACTGATAACATCAACAAATTACAATTTCTAACCTAAGTGATTTGTTGAATGAACCAAGACAATTTGAGAATCTGGAGCTGACTGAACCTCATTTTATGATCACCATATATTACTTCTTTATAACATTTGTCACATTATGACTCACAAGGATTCCAAATTTTTACAGGCTACCTTCCTTCCTGCTTAGTGCAAAGTTTTAATTCAAAAGTGGCTATTTTCATGAGCCTCAAGAAATTGCTACAAAACCTGTTCAATGTCCCTCTTCCAAAACTTCCCATTGTCCTTGATTTCCCAGTCTCTGTCTTTTGGTCTTGCTACCACTCTCTGCTTAATTCTACAAGTTAACTGTTGAATGTCTTTTACATTTAGCAAGACTCTGCCTTGACCAATATGCAGAAGCCTGAAAGCCTACACCTGACTGAAACTGAAGATTTTTCACAGAAATTGTAGCAGCAAGCTCAGTCTTCCTAGGAGATGATTTGACATATGAATATGGTTATTTTATTTATCTGTATCATTGATAATTGGCAGCAATTGAGACCAGGTACTGCCGCTGAAGTTTAAGACAGGAGATAAACAATGGTGTCTTCCATGGCAACCCTAGATCAAAATCACCTTCCATAAAGTACCCTTTCCTGAACCCTACCCAATGCCTACTTCATTGCTCTCGCTGCTGTGGGACAGAAGAAGGTGAACAAGTTTCCATGTGATTTGCTGCACAGTTTAAGAAGTTCTGCTCTGAAGATACTTGTGTAGCAGTGGTGAAAAATTAAGTGAATTAGGGAGTCTGAGCAGGTTGTATGAATGTAGAAGGAAGGGAGAGACAGGTCCTGTGTTAGGCTAAAGAGATCTAATGATTTGGCTCCGGAGGACTGTTGCCTCCTCAAAAAGGTGAATCAAGAATTACCAAATCTTTCAATTTTATGATGCCAGAAACCTAGATTGTGTGTGTGTGTGTGTGTGTGTGTGTGTGTGTGTGTCTGAAATCTGCTGACTTTATACAATAGTAAACCATTCACAATTTGTTTTAAAAGATACCCTTTCAAATACAGAACACATATCTCAATTTTTAATTCTGAATTTAGAGCAACCTGAACAATTACTTTTGGAAGACACCAGTGGTTGAATGCAGGAGGAAAACCTAATTGAAATGGTCCAAAAGGAAGGAGAGGAATGAGGAAGAGGTCAAGGGAAGAGAGGTTAACAAATGAGGGGTAGTCAGCAGTGTCATATGGCACGGGGAGGTCAAGTAGGACGAAGACTGAAAATAGACAATTGGCAATTAGGAGGTCACTGGCAACTTTGGTGAAAGCACTTTCAGTGTGGGAGGGCAGAAGCCAGACTGTAATGGGCTAAGAATGAGTGGGATTTAAAAAAGAGAGAGACAACAAGAATAGATTATTCTTCCTAGGCATTTTGCAGTAAATTAAAGACAAAGACAATGTAGTGCATTGAGAGAGTAAGACAGTACCAAAAAAAAAAAAAAAAAAAAACTACATTTATGATATTTTTATTGAAATATAGCACAGATAAAAATATGCACAAATCTAAAGTGTATAATTCGGGAAATTCTTGAAAATAAGCACTCTTGTGATCAAGGTGAAGACACAGAGTATTAAAATACTCTGTGCCACAGAAGACTTCCTAGGTAATTCTTCAAACTGACTCTCTTCTTCATCACCAATAGTAACTACTAGGCTGACTTCTGACACCTCCATCCAGCACTGCCCCTCCTAAACTTTATACAAATGAACTCACAAGAGGGCATAATTTTTATTGTTCGTTTATTTCACCCATGTTAAAGTTTATAAGATTTTTTTCATGTTATTGCATATATCTAGTGTTCATTTTTTTCCATTGCTATATTGTATGTATCATGTAGACAAATTTCAATATATTTGGGGGTTAGATTTCTGTTCTTGGTGATTGTTTTAGTCAGCTCTGAGCTGCTATAACCAAAACATATGAAGAGAACAACTTAGGAGGAGAAAAATTTATTTTGGATCATAGTTTCAGAGATTCAGTTCATGGTCAACCAACTCCATAGGGTCAGAGGTGAGGCAGAACAACATGGCAGAAGGGCATGGTGGTGGAAACCAACTCAGGACATGACAACCAGAAAGCAGAGAGAACTTTGGTCACCAGGAACAAAATATAAACCCTAAAGTCATATCCCCAGGGATCTATTTCCTCCAGTCACACCTGACCTGCTTAAAGTACCAGCCAGTAATGTTGCAATTCTAATAATCTAATCATTTAACCTCTGAACATTTTTGCATTTTTTCACACTTGAGCAAAATTTTGTGGGACACCTTATATTTAAACCATAATAGTGATTATGAATGATGCTGCTTATTAACATTTTGGACCTTTTAAATATATATATTGCATGAATATCTTTTGATTATATGGCTAAGAGTGGAATTTCTGGGTCATGAGGTAAGCCGATGTTTATATCAACAAATGCTATTCCACTTTTCAAAGTAGTTGTACAATTTATACTTACCTTCTCAACATCAGCACATGAGAGCTCCTATTGGTCCATATTCTTGAAGCATTTAGTATTATCTTTGTTAATTTTAGTTACCTGGTATATTGTAATGTGATTCAATGTAACTTTAATTTGCATTTCCTTAATGACCAATGAGGTTGGTCACTTTTCATGTTTGTTGGCTGTTTTAGTTAGCTTTTTCGCTGCTGTAACTAAAGGACCCAAATAGAACAACCACAGAGGAGGAAAGGTTTACTTAGGGGCTCATGGTTTCAGAGGTCTCAATCCATAGACAGGAGGCTCCATTCCTCCAGGCTCAAGATGAAGCAGGACATCATGACAGAAGAGTATGGGAGAGGGAAACAGCTCATGTGATGATCAGAGAGGAGAAAGACTCTATGGGGTTATATATACTCCATAGTCACACCCCCAAGGAACCACTTCCTCCAGTCACACCCCACCAGCCTCCAGTCACCACTCAGTTAATCCCATCAGGGATTAATTCACTGATTAGGTTAAGGCTATAATCCAAATTTGCATTGTCTTCCAAGTGAGCTTTGGGGAGATACCACATCTAAACAATAACACTGACCATTTGGTTATTTTCTCTTTATTGAATTTTTTTTTTCTTTTGAGTGAACTGAATTATTATTGAATTGAAGAATTCTGTTCAACAGTCTCTTTTTAGCTATATATTGCAAATATCTTCTCCCATTCCGAACATTCATTTTCACTCTCTTATTGGTTTCTTGCGATGAACAGAAGAATCTAATTTAATACTGTCAAATTTGTCAGTCTTTTTCCTTTATGTTTAATCATTTACATCCTACAGCTCTACAGCAAGCTTTATGTCTAGTGGAGTATGGTTTTCTGATCATCTCTTCTTTTCAAATATGCCTGAATTATGTTTGGCCATTATGCTTAAATGTGAATTTTTGAACTAGATTGTCAGTTTTATTCACTCATGTACATGTACAAAAATAAAATCAGCTATCATTTTATCAGAATTTCATAGAATTTATGGAACAATTCTATCTAAAATTATTGTCTTCAATTTATAAATAAATCTCTCTATTTATTCAGATCTGCATTACTTTCTTTCAAAAAAGTGTTGTAGTTTTATGTAAAGAGCTCCTTAAAGGTTTTGTTAAATTTACTCTTAAGGAATTGATGTATTTCTTTCTATGTTCTTGTAACTTGCATAATTTTTTTCAAATTGTTAATTGAACTTTCTAATTTTTGACTGAAGCCTTGTAAATCACTTATTAATTCTAATAGCTTATTTGTAAATGTAAAAAGTTTGTACATGAGCAATAAGATTGTTTCAGAATAAGGGAAGTTTTATTTATTTTTTGTTGTTGCTTCTAATCCTTATCATTTAAGGTGTTTTCTTGCTTTTCACTTTTCCAAACTGTCTGAAACCTCCACATAATGTTGAATAAAAGGATAGCGATAGTTTCTTAGTCCTGTTTTCAGGAATAAAACTTTTCTTATTCACCATTAATTAAGCTTAGGTTATAAATTTTTATACTTTTCTCTTTGAAATAAATAAATCTCAGGTTTTAATTACTTCCTGTATATTTTCATATGAATAACTCAAAATATTGTTTTTAAAATTCCCATACTATTTCCACTTTAAATCCATTAGCAATATGGAAATATTAAGTTAGGCCTTCTAGTTATGTTATTATATGTTTTTAAATTTTAATGTGATCAGATAGCATAAGTATAATTTCCATTTTGGAAAATGTGTTAAAATTTACTCTATAATGTACATATGGCAAATTTTTGTAAAAGATACATGCACATTTGGAAATAAAATTTCTATTCCAGTTCTTGAATGATACATTCTACATACATCGCTAAGGTGATATTTTAATCATGTTATTTAAATCCATGTTCATATTAGATTGCTCTGATTATTCTATCACTTAAAAGAGAAAGGCATTAAAATCTCTTTCAATGATTTCTTTTATAACACTGTTACATTTTTATGCTATTTGAGGTTATATTATTAGTTGCATGTTATTTGAAATATTATTTTTTAAAAAAAGATATTATAATTATTTTACACCATAAATACTTACTTGTATTCCCTGAATAGTTTATACTTTGGTCCTATATTCCTTCCTGCATCTCCAAATGCTTGTTTTGAAATATTTTCCTTTCATCTGAAGCATTCTCTTAAGATTATATCTCCTGTTGATAAATTCTCCCATATTTTCTTTCATATGGAATTTTTAAAAATCACAGTCATGTTTTTAAAGGACATACATATTGCAGGTTGAAGTTAATGCTGACAAGTATTGTCTTCCAGCTCATATAAGGTAGCATTCCTTCTTTTTTTGTTTTTCATTTTTTATGTTGAGAAATGGGCTGTTTGCCAGATTGTGAGTTCTTTCAAAGTAATGTATCTTTCTATCTCTGAATGTTTTGATGACATTTTTCTTTGCATTTGTTCCTTCGGCAGTTGTTCCAATATGTATCTGGCTGTGCTTTTCTTTGCACTGATCAGATCAGGGTACTTCGGCAACTTGTGTCTTACTTTTTCCTCAGTTTTAGAAAATCCCTTCATTCTTCAGACACTCTGTTTTGAGACTTCAGTTGTAGTTGTATGTTTTTAAATCATTTTTACTTATACCCTATGTCATTTATTTTCTTTTTATATTTTTCCATCCCTTGGACTCTCTGTTTCATTGTATCATCTTCTAGGCTGTCTTCTAATCCACTAATACTCTCTTTAGCTGCATCTCTTCTGCTATTATTCATAACTATTGAATTCTTCATTTTGACTAAGGAATATTTCAGTTTGAGAATTTTACTTTATTTCTTATTTGTTATTTTCTGTTGCATGCTAAATTTTTGAACTTTTTTTTATTTCCACAATAATTTTAAATATAATTAAAATCTTTGTCAGATAATCCCAAAATCAAAATCTCCAGTGGATATTCTTCTATTATTGTTTATTTTTCTTTTAATTTTTTTTTTTATCAAATTCTTTTGTTTCTTCACCTGCCTGGTTATTTTGAACAGTGCTGACCATCACATATTCAAACTAGAAAAAAAGTTAAAACCTGAAATTATTTTATCATCTGCTATAGAAAAGTTATTTTTATGTTTATCAGGTTGATATGGACATTAGCAATCTCAGATCATTTTAATGAAATCAGAGTCTGTCTGAGATAACTCAAAGCTGGTTTTTGGTATCTGTAAGACAAGAACTATTTCTGACCTAACCTTACTTCTGGATACTTAGCTTTGGTTTTCAATCTAATGCCTAGTAGTATAACAAGAGTTCAAGCCTAAAAACAACAAAAGACAGAGAATAAAAAGAGTTGGCAAGGATGTGGAAAAGTTAGAACCCTTACATGCTGATGGTAAAAATGTAAAATTATACAGACATTTGCTTAGAAAACAATTTGGCTATATTTTTAAATGTTAAAAGTAAAGATTTTATATATCCAGAAATTACACTGCTAGTTATAAGAAATGAAAGCATATATCCACATACAAACTTCTGTACCAATGTTCATAGCAGCCTTCCATGATAAGCCAAAATAGTGGAAACAAATATAATGCCCAGCAACTGAAAAGTGGATAGATAAGTGTGATATTTTCATACAATGAAATATATTTGACAGCAAAAGAAACAAATTATTAATGCATGCTACAAAATGGATGATCTTGAAAAACATTATGCTAAGTGGAAAAAGAATCAAACATACCAGACCACATATTCTATGTTTCTATTTATAAAGTGTCCAGAATAGGCAAAACTATAAAGAAGGTAGGAATAGGGTAGCATACAGAATTCAGAAAATATATATTAAGTACAGATGTCTTTGAGGTGAAACAAAGTTTGTTTAAAATTAAATTAAATAAATGGATGTACAACTCTGAATATACTAAAGAACAGTGAAAGGTGCGCTTAAAATGGTGAATTGTATGGTATTTGAATTTTATTCCAATAAATCTATTTTTATGTAAGGGATTGATTCAGTTGTTTTTTTTTTTTTAAATAAAAGAGTCCAAGTCTTAAAACAACAACAACAACAACAACAAAAACTAAACTAAAAGTGGATGGAAATGTAAGTAGCTGGAGAGATAGTAAGTAGTGATCATATTTGATTTGTTTGTGCATTGAAACCAAATGATTTACTGGTAGGTTGAATATGAGAAGAGGTAAAAATTGGAACAAGGTTTCTGAAATGATCAGTTAAGTATCATGTTTTGGGATAAATAGCAATAATGAAATAAGTTGGTGGGTTAATATCAAGAATATTATTTTTTTACCTTTTTATTTTTATAGACTGCATTTGGATTCTTTGTACACAAATGGGATACGATTTTTCATTTTTATGGTTGTACATGATGTTAAGTTAGAGGCACTGAGGATTCATCTGTAACAACAACCTAAATTTCTCCACAAGTCTCCATATCTCAAAAAAATCATGTATATTCATTGTACAATACGGGAAATTTTTATTTTTTCAGACTGCTAAATATTCCTCTTGTCCTAATAATCAGTATGACTTTGATCATGGCATCATTGGCATGATCTAATGTACATTTATCTCTGAAAGTACCAGTCTCTCAGGTCTTCCAATAGTAACTTCTGCTTCTTAAGTTGTTAAGTCTTGGATGATTGAGAAGGGAGAGAAATACATTCTAAAACTAAGAGGTAGAAGAAGGATTGTGACCCACAGGTAAGCCTATAGGTGTTTAAATCATGCAATAGAAAATAAAGAAATACCAAACCAGAGATCCAGGCACCATCTACCATGGAGAGCTGATGCACCGGAAGTGCATCGGGCCAGTAGCCACCATCTCTCGCACCTTCAGAGAGTAATGAATGGTTTCAAATTTGAATTGACAGATCTGTAAATTTACTTGCATGTTTTTATTTTTACAAACACACATCTATGGGGCGTTGTAAAACATTTCCTCTGACAGTGACCTTTAAAAATGCTATGCATTCCATAGTGGATGATAATCTGAATGGAATTTTATCTGTCTTTTGAGACTGAGAATACTATTTTGTCTAGGTTACATCAGAAATACAAGCATATTATATTTTGAGGTGCACCCCTGACCCAAAATTAGTTCAGACAGCACAGGGTTCAAAACACTAGCCCAGCACTTCCCAATATAATGTGATACACAAGGCCATGAAAGCAATCCCCAGCATGCCTCAATGCCCACCCTGCAAAAAATAAATAAATAAATAAATATAAAGTAATATAAAGTAGTGCACATGGGTAATTTTTAATTTTCTAGTAGCTGCATTTGGGAAAAAAAAGTCTAAAAAGAAATAGGTGAAATATATTAATTATAAATTTTATTTATTAGAAGATAAACATAGAACTAGATAGATAAACTAGAAGATAAGCATTTTCAACATATATATATTTGAATTAAAAATTATTAATGTGATAATTTGCATTTTTTCTTATTATTCTTCAAAATCCAATGTGCAAAGTTATCCTTCAGCATGCCCTACTTTGGAATGCCCTAGTTCAAGTGCTCAGTAACCTCATGAGGAATAGTTCTATGAAGATGGTTGTTGATTTCCAAATCTACACCCTTCCCAATCTCTCCTGATTCTTATTCCAATTGCTAAAATCATTTCATCACAAAACTAAGCTGGAGTAGTGTGCTCTTTGTCCTCTTTCTCCAATCTCATGGCTTCACCTCTCAGCTTCCAATATTTTGATCTACAGCATTACGTGCCACACTCCCAATGTTGTATGGTTTAAAGTCAAAAGGATGTCCTTTACTTTTAGCTCTCCCTCATTCATCTTCAATTGAGTATAGGTCAAAAACATCCCAAAAGTTCACCTTCTTCTATTTGCCAACTATCTCAGTCTTATTAAAAGCCTGGAATGTTATGTGTCTGGATTATTAAGGGCTTCCTAACACTTCTCTCAATCATCTATCAATCTCCACTTCCTCAAATCACCTTCTGCACTAAAGGGAAGCTAATCTCTTAAACAGGAGTGCTATTCATTAACTATAAGAGAAAATCAAATTTTACTACTTTCTTAATAATGTCATGTATATTCTTTTGGTTATATGCTTTATTTAAAAAAAATTTTAAAACCTTGTTGTATTTTCTGTACACACTAATTGCTGGAGAAACAAAAGAGACAAATGTTTTCCCCATTCTGAGAAAGCCTAGACTGTACTGCCTATGAGGGACTTTCTAGGATCAAAATAAATTTTAAAAGAATGATCTCAGACTACATTTTCTCTTTTATCTGTGCATTTAGAAACAACACTAAGTGAACTACTGAGTCAAAAAATAATCATCCTCAGCAATCTGTTCCTTTCAAAACATTTTTATCAGAATTAATGGAAGGCATGGTATCCATTAGAAACTTCCAGGCTACTCAAGCATTTTCTTTTTCTTAGTTAACTGATGAACAGTTGAGTTTTTCACTCTACAAAGATGAAACTCTATAGGTACACCTTTAAAAGCAAGAGAAATGATTCTAACTTTAAAGAAGTTTGTTAAATGCCATTAGCTGATTATATTTTACCAGTCAATCATAATAATATTGATCTGTGGTCTCTTTTACTTTATTTGTTTATTTGTTTCAATTTTCTCTTTTCTGCCCAGTTCTAATCCCCATTTATTTCATGTATTCTATTTTCTTTCCTATTAACTTCCATGGAAATTTACAAAAGATTATGTCTGAGTTATGAGAAATAATATATCTTTCAGGAGTCATCTTCATACCTTTTTTATTTAATTTTTTTATTTTTTACAGACTGCATTTTGATTCATTGTACACAAATGAGGTGCAACTTTTCGTTTCTATGGTTGTGCACAATGTAGATTCATACCATTTGTGTAATCATACATGTACATAGGGTAATGATGTCTGTCTCATTCTACCATCTTTCATACCCCTGCCCCCTCCCCCATCTCATATCTCTCTACATAATCTAAAGTTCCTCCATTCTTCTCTTACCCCCCACTCACCCACCCCCATTATGTATCCTCAGCCACTAATCAGGGAAAACATTCAGTCTTTGGTTTTGGGGGGATTGGCTTATTTCACTTAGCATGATATTCTCCAATTCCATCCATTTATCTGCAAACATCATAATATTATTATTCTTTATGGCTGAATAATATTCCATTGTGTATATATACCACAGTTTCTTTATCCATTTACCTGTTGAAGGGCATCTAGGTTGGTGCCACAATCTAGCTATTGTAAATTGAGCTTCTATAAACATTGATGTGGCTGCATTACTGTAGTACACTAATTTTAAGTCCTTTGGGATAACTGGGTCAAAAGGTGGGTCCACTCCAAGTTTTCCAAGGAATCTCAATACTGCTTTTCAGAGTGGCTGCACCAATTTGAAACTCCACTAGCAACATTGTAAAGGCTATCTCTGCTAAACCCATGGCCAACATCATTCTAAATGGAGAAAAACTGAAATCATTCCTTCTAAAAACTGGAAGGAGACAGGGATGTCCTCTTTCATCACTTGTATTCAATATCATCCTTGAAACACTAGCCAGAGTAATTAGAAAGACCAAAGAAATTAAAAGGATACCAATAGGTAAAGAAACTATCACTATTTGTGGGTGGCATGATTTTGTATTTAGAGGATCCAAAGAACTCTACCAGAAAACTTCTAGAACTAATAAATGAATTCAGCAAAGTAGCAGGTATAAAATCAATACACATAAATCTAATGAATTTCTATTCATAAGTGATGAATCCTCTGAAAGAGAAATTAGGAAAACCACTCCATTCATAATAGAAAAATAAATACTTGGAAAAGTATTTTCCAAAAAATAAAATACTTGGAATCAATCTAACAAAAGAGTTGAAAGACCTCTACAATGAAAACTCCAGAACATTAAAGAAAGAAATTAATGAAAACCTTAGAAGATGGAAATATCTCCCATGTTCTTGAATAGGCAGAATTAATACTGTCAAAATGCATTCTACCAAAGGCATTATACAGATTCAGTGCAATTCCAATTAAAACCCCAATGACATTCCTCATAGAAATAGAGAAAGTAATCATGAACTTCATCTGGAAATTTAAGATACCTCAAATAGCCAACACAATTCTGAGCAGAAAGACTGAAGCAGGAGGTATCACAATACCAGAACTTAAACTATACTACAGAGCAATAGTAACAAAAATGGTATGGTATTGGCACCAAAACAGACAGGCAGACCAATGGGACCAAATAGAAGACACAGAGACAAACTCACAAAAATACAGTTACCTCATACTAGACAAAGGAGCCAAAAACATACAAAGGAGAAAAGATAGCCTGGTCAACAAATGGTACTAGAAAAACTGGAAATCCATATGCAGTAAGATGAAATTAAACTTCTATCTCTCACCCTGCACAGAAGTCAATTCAAAATGGATCAAGGACCTAGGATTTAGCCCAGAGACCCTGCACCAAATAGAAGACAAAATAGGCCCCAATCTTCATCATGTTGGCTTATGATCAGATTTCCTTAACAAGACTCCAAAAACACAAGAAATCAAAGCAAGAATCAAAAATGAGATGGATTCAAACTAAAAAGCTTTATCTCAGCAAAGGATACAATCAATAATGTGAAAAGAGAACCTACAGAGTGAGAGAAGATCTTTTCCACACACACTTCACATAGATCACTAATCTCTGAAATTTATAAAGAACTTAGAAAACTTTCCACCAAAAATACAAATCAATCAATAAATCAAAGACCCAATCAATAAATGGGCCAAGAAGCTGGACAGACACTTTATAGAAAAAGATATAGAGGAGATTAATAAATATATGAGAAAGTGTTCAGCATCTCTAGTAATAGAGAAATACAAATTAAAAAAAACTTACTCCAATTAGAATGGCTATTATCAAGAACACAAACAATAGATGATGGCATGGATGTGGTGAAAAAGGAGTCGTACTTTATAAAATTCATATAATCATACTACCCAGTCGGGTTAGTGTTAAGAATTATGAAGTAGAATGTATTTTCTTATGCATATGCATGGACTTATCCAAAGAACAAAAAATGAGGAGTATTTCATAAAACCTGAGTATATTGGAGTAAAAGAAATAAATTGCATATAATGGCACTTAACCTTACCTTAATCTCCAAGACACACACACATACACAGACAACTGAAAATCACTGAAAGCTTCCACAAAGTCTAAATCATGTTGTAACCAGCTAGCAATTAATTTTGCTTAATAAAAGAATCATGGTTGAAACAATTGTTATATGCCTTGTCATTGTCATTGTTTTGTTTTTTTCTTTACTCATTGCCTAAATAATTATTCTTTAATTATTGCTTGTTTAAAGGAAAAAAACAAAATGTCATGATATGGAATTTCTTTTGCTGATCCTGGTTAGTTATGATTGAATTTGTATTAAAGATTGGTAATAATCTATACACTGATTGCGGGGAGTTAGAAGGAAATGATTAATCTCCCATGTAGCCCTTCTGAGGACTAAGAATCATGGGGCCAAGCATTTTTCAAATTTTATTCCATTTTATCACTATGACTCTTCTTGATATACTAATCATGTTAATATCAGTTAGAATCAACCCAGAAATCTCAGTGGCTCTAATGTCATAAATAATTATTTCTTACCTCATTATGGTCTAATACACATCAAAAGGGTGAGATGAAGAAAGTAGCATTCCACTGAAGCATTCAGGGACACACATTCTAACTAGCAATTGGGCCATGGTTTGGTATTCTAATTCTTCTGTTGGATCCTTTGGATCTGGTGAGAGTACAAAGAAATAAAGATTATGAAGGAAATTTTATTGTCCACTGCTAGAAACAGGGAGCTTCACTTCCACTAACACTTCTCTGGTCAGAAGGTAATCACACTGGAAAGTGCAGTGTTCTTGGATGCCAAGGAGGAAAAGGATTTTTTATATAAAGCTGCAGTTCTGTGTGTGAGATAGTATTTTTCATTTCAATTTATAAAAGAGAATAAATAGTTTAATAGTTTGTCCAAAACCATACCACAGCTAACAGACAAAATGCTAGAATTCAAATCTAAATAGTCTGACTCTAAACCCTTTCTCTTTCCACAGATGGTTTCAGGTGAATGTTTCTTCTTGGACTTCTCAGAAATCATAGGGAAGCAGTGTTTGCCCTACTTTCACTCATTACTCTTCTTAGTACCTTTTTTGATTAATAAATTTGAAATTAATACATTTGACTCAATTTGAAATTAATGCGTTTCAAATTAATTAGTTTGAAACACCAACACATGTTTGACAAAGTACCTCTAGCCTATGTAGAGCACCTGTCCTCAGAATCTTTTTATGCATGTTGGTCTATATGGAAAGCACCTGTCCAAGCAGGGTTACCTTATAGCTCTGCCCAAGACTGGAAGTAAGGGAGCAGAGGAAGGCTTTTTAGGATGTTAGAGGGGTTTCAACATGCATCCAAATCACTTTTCCCAATTAAAATTTTCCTTTGTGCAACTTCTATCTTTATTTCTCTCTTTCTCAATCCTCTCTCCAACATGGTTCCAAATTTCAGGGGGAAAAGGATGGAATATTACCTTACAGCAATCTACTATTGAATTTATTTTTCTAGAGTAGTAATGTATTAATATGTAAAATAATTCAATGTGCACCTACGTCACTCCCTTGCAAAAGGGAATATAATCATCAGTCAGTTCAAGAAACTAAAACAATAGCATATTTTATATATTGTACAGCATTTGATAATATTATTCTAATTGTGTTGTTTGACTTTGATTATAATCAGGACTATGCCAGTACCTTGCAAATGAGTGGTAGGTTACCTAAATAATCCCAAGAATAACTTTGCCATACACTGGAGTGCATGAACATATGACTGTTTGGATGACCATGTAATTAATAAAACCTCTGACATGAGAAGGGAAAAAAACTGTGAATGTGGAGAGACCAGATTAAGCAAAAAGTTTGTAGCAAAAGAATGAGGTCAAGGTTTCCTTGCACATGGTCCAGTTTTGTTATATAACTTTTTTTTTTACCATTTTTAGATTTCTATTGATGCTTTTTAGTTACACATAACATTTGGATTCATTTTGACATAGTTGAAAAGCATGGAATATAATTTGCTCTAATTCAGTCCCTGTCCCTCTGCTCTCCCTCCCCCGATCTCCTCCCTCTACTCTACTGATCTTTTGTTATTTACTTTATTTTTTATTATTTTTTTATTTTTACATACTGCATTTTGATTCATTGTACACAAATAGGGTACAACTCTTCATTTCTATGGTTGTGCAAAATGTAGATAACTTTTGAGATCCAATGCAATCTTTGTTATGAGTACTTACTTCACTTGTAGTGAAGGAGAGCATAGGCATGCACACGCACACACACACACACACACACACACACTCACACACACACACTTACTAGCATAGTGTTAATATCTCACTTTGGTTAATCCAGGAAATGAATCTAAGTGCAATTAATTACGATTCGACTTTGTGTTTTTAATGGAATTGCTATTTTAATAATATTTCTTTTTGCACAGTGGAAATCAAGGATGTAGAAAGTTCAAACGACATGAGGTAGGACATTTTATAAGTGTAAAGCCAAGCTAGGAAACAAGCTCAAAGTCCCTCTCTACCACTTATAAGTATACCACAAAATCCATTATAACAGCATTCTCGTTTTGTCATAAAACCATAACAAACCATAGTTATTACATGAAAAATAGAGTAACTAATATTTTGCCTAGTAAAACTATAGTAAATTGGTTCTAGTAATAGCAACACTATAATAATCATACTGAAAAATAGCTGCATGTTACATTCCATATATTTACTACACTATTATAATAATTATAGTTCTACCATAGATTTCTTTTATACAAAAGCTAAATTTACTCTAGTAATTGCATTCTCTTTTCTTTTCTGCATAATTATAAGAATATAAAAGTGTAACTTTTGATGTGAAGTATAAAAGCTTCAAATTTTTTTATCATTATTAAATGATTTAGAATTAAAGAAGATTATTTAAAGAAGAAAAACAAAATTTGTTCAAGAACAAATATATATCTACCTGTGTGAGAACATGAAATCATTGTTAGATGTCAAAATCAAAAGGCAAGTTAATGACAAAATTTAAGCGTAATAAAAAATCAATTTGTTTAACACACAGAAAATCCTAGAATAACTGAACTTAAAAGGAAAAAAAAATGTCCTTTACTTTAACTTAGGTCATCTCTGTTGGATCCTGTCAGCTTTTTCACGAGAGATGACATGGACCAATGTACCTGGACTCTTCTGCCTGCTACTCCAGCCCTCAAAAAAGGGTGAGGACTCACCAGGAATGTCAAGGAAACAATGACATAAAGGGACTCATCAACAGGAATTGGGGGATGTAATACAGGGTTGTACATCAATGATGCTAAAAAGAAATCAAAACAATGTCCTGACCATGGCTAACCTTAACTCATGAAGTACCAATTTTTTTGATGAGAATTTAGGTCTAAAGAATTAAATAAAAGTAAACTTTTTGTGACTTGATGCTGTCAAGACTAATTATTCTCTCTCACTACAGTCCAAACAGGTCGAGAAGTTTTCCTCATCATTACTCACTGCAGAAAGGAAGAGCAAAATGAGGATCAAATGGTGTAAGGGTCATCCCGGGGGGTGACAGAAAACTAAAAAGCTTGTACAGAAAGTAAAGTTCCTCTTTCTCTGTCTGTAAATGCGGGTGATCACACTGGGGCAGAGATTGACTGATGGTCATCAAATTTGTTCACATTTCCCAAAACATAGGATTAAACTCACCTTCCCAGCCTATTGGTCATTAGGGAAGGGTCACACAACTGTTCCAGGCAAAGGAAAATGGGCAGAGTTGAGTTTTGACCACTCCCAGATGACCCTTGCAAGAGCCAGTCCTCACTGTGCTGAGTTTCCTGCTTGCAAGAGATCTTCTCAGTCCAGGTGGACTGTAGCATGAATGAGTGATTAATCCTGACTGCATGGAGCTACTGAGAGCTTGGGGGCATTTGTTACAGCAACAGACCTTCTCTGACATAAGTCCTACTACTAGGTCCTCTTTACATTTTGCTTTAACATTATTTGTAAAGGCAGTATCAGGAAACAGCCCTAAAACATGGTTTTTGTTCTGTCTTTTCTTCATTACTCTTCTCCTTCCTTCTCTCCTTCCCTTCTTCCTTCCTCCCTCACTTCCTCCCTTCCTGTTTTCCATTTTTTTTCTTCCTTGCTCATGGAGATGAGTTAGTACAGGGTTGTAATTCTCTCTCACCCCTCATGACCTTGTTTCTCCTTTCTTCCACCTCTTGGTATCTCTTTGCTTGTGTTTTGAATCATATTTGGAATAACAACATGTAAACTCAAACATACAATGTTTTGATTGTAACCTACTACGAACCTCTGAAAAATATCTATATAAACATAGCACTGAGATTTAAGCAATAAAAGGTTTATGTTTAAATTTTCTAAATAGCTTAAGGATGTATTGCAATAGTGAATTTCCCATTACTTAACACTACTTAGAAGTAAGGGAGAAAAACACCAGCAATTTTAATTTTGAGTTCTAAAATTCCTAAGGCTGAAAAAGAATTATTTTCATTATGTTCACAAGTTTTTTTTTTCCTATGATTTCCTGTCTATTGCTTGTTTTGAGAACTTGCATTGTATCATCTCCTTCAACCCAGCATCCTGCATACACCTCCTACTCTGTGGTTCAAGATGATTTCTTCACTTCTTGTGAGAAGTTTCACACACCCAGGTGCCCACCCCCTATGATTGCCATATTTTATGTCTTGTTTCAGAATATCCTCAAAATTGAAATGGATCACCTCATTGTCTTCCTATTGCATTTGTTTTTCTAAAATGAAATTCATCTTTCAGTACCTCTAACAGCCTACAAGGTATTATCCAGAACACACAAATATCCATCAGGGCTTTCTGTCTTTGGTAAATTTCCTTCTCAACCAAAAAGCAGAAGAAAAAGTAGTAACCCTCAAGTGAAATGTATGTATATGGTTAGAATCAGTTTATTTTTTTAATTGCCTGCAAGAGGATGCATTTATACAGAAATTATCAAAAGCAAGTTTTGCTCTAAATGAAGTTTGTATTTTGTTTTGTATGCATTTATAACATGATATAATTCATCTAATTTGTTGGCCAGATGCATGGGAGCACATTGCTACTGCTGATGGTTTGGATTGGCGGGGCTCACACAGCATTGATGAGATGGGGAAGCCCAGCTCATACTTGACTATGGCAAACACTCAGGATGATCCCAGAAGCTGCCCTCAGATTAATACCTCATAATCCTTAACCCAGGAATATCTAGGGCGTTTATAACTGCCTTCTTCTAATGATAGCAATCAAAAGGTGGCCTCTTTGGGGCACTTTTCTTCCTACAGCAAACACACACACACAAACACACACACACACACACACGTCCAAATAAGCGAGCATGTACTCACACAACTTCAGTTCCTGGCAAGGCATTTTGCTGCACATATCAGCTACCTAAACAATGTCCTGCACGTGCTTAGGTATGACAGCCATGTCAGTTGACTTATCTTTCTGGTTACATCTATCACTTATTTCTCTTCAAACTGCTTTAAGCTTTGGAGCTGAGGATAGGCTGTTTCATCCTAACTGAATTTAAATGAGTTTTACCTAAGATGGAGAGTTGAAAGGCTAGGTCCTCTTGGGTTTAGGGTTAGAGATCTTCAATCTTTGAGAATAGGTCTATTAGGAAGTGTTCCTTAAAATATTTTTTCTTAATTATGTAAAAGCTAAATAACTACCTCTAGTATAGAGAGAACAATGGAATAAGAAGATTCAGAAATTTGTTTGTTGGAAAACCATATAGTCTCTCCCTCTCTCTTTGATATAGAGACCTGGTGTCTATGACCAGTTAACTTAAGATACTCAGGAATCTCATATATAAGAAAATCTATTGGAGTAAACAAGGATGATCCACCAAAGGTCCAATAGCAAGGAATAACAATAATGTTTCTAAAATAAAATTACCTTAAAGAAAGGAAAAATTGAGATTAATCTCTCACTCTCTATAAAGTTATTAATCTTCCACTGGAGAGGATTTTTACATTTAATTGCTGGTGCATCCATTGCATTCTGGAATCTTCTACTGAACAGTCACTGGACCACAGAAATTGGAGCTTGCAAAACAATGACCAGCCTCTAAGTATGAAATGAAGAGCTGGAATGTGGGTACTTTTACTGTGCTGGAAGAGAGTAGGCATCCTGGGCACCTTGGCAGAGTAGGTAAGTATCTCTCAGACAGTGTCAAAAAAGTGACTCAGCATGGCATCAGTGGGCAATGACAGTGCTGAAATGGCACATTAGGCACTCATGGCAGAACTGGTTCTGCTTTAGGAGCTAAATAGTTCTTGAACCACTGATACGTGGGGGCATCCTCATCCAGAGGAATATTCAGGGTTTCCTTGTACATACAATGGTTTCCTTGCTCTAGGAATTAATAAAAAAAATTATAATGGTTGTTTATGAACTTAAATATGAAGCACAACATTGGTATGTTTTTACTGCAATGTTCTGTACTTCCCTTCCTATTTCTTACTGTATACTATCAAAAACAGAAGATGCTAATATATGCTTCCATAAATGACAGAACTCTTTCTTATTTTCTCAATAAGAAAGAAGCTGAAGAGGCCACTCAAAACTGAAGAGCATAGATGAGAATTCAGAGCTACACATATAGGGACCTTTAATTGTGGCTACAGATAGTGAGCACTTTCTATAATAATATGGGCAGCAGATCCAGTCTTCAATGGTTACATATTAATAGTCCTATGTAAGGACTACTTTTGAAACTTCAACCTTGAGAAGTGCTATGGAATTATGAAAAGTGTTGATTCAAGAGCCTGACTTGCCTGGTTCATGTTGCAGCTCTGCCACTTGCTAGCTTTGTATCTAAATTCTCTGATCCTCAATGTTCTCAATAGGAAGTGAGGAATAGTAATAGAATATCTTATAGTAATAGACTATCTTACAGACCAAATGAATGGATATACTTAAAGTTCTTAGAACAGTGCTTCTTATATCATAATTATTATGTATTATAATGGTTATTCATGATGGCAGTGGTATTGTGTTACTTGGCTTCATAATGTAGTGACACTAGACCCTTATTTCCAAGATAAAAGGAATAATAACCTAAGGGAATATGGAGAACAGAAAGGAGAAAAACAAACGTTCCAAATGTGACAAATAATTGAAAATACAAAGTACTAATGTGGGGCAATTGGAAGGAGAAAAGCAAATTCATTAGTTGATTTTTTTTTTTTTTTTTTTTTTTTTTTTTTGGTGTGGAATAGAACCCAGGACCTCCCTCTTTTATCACTAAGCTATATCCCCAGTCTTAATTTTTATTTTTTTAAAAACTGTTTTTAGGCCATATCAAAAAATCATACAAAAATTTAATCTACCTTAATTCAAAAGAAGCCAAAAAAGTGACCAAAAGTCTTACCATATTCAGAATACTAGGATTACTTAATGAATCATTTTCTGACTTGGTCAGATTCTAAAACTGGGCCTATTTTTCTTTCTTCATTTTTCATTTGGCTCCATCTGCTAATTTTAAATTTTACTTTTTGTGTGTGATAGAGGAGTGGTTTTCAAATAACCCTTAAATGACATGAAGGAGAAGCTGGAGTTTGCAGTTTGGAAAAGCTAAAGCTTCAAATTAGTAACTGCATCTAAGATCGGTAGCTATGATTAGCACCAAACTCCTGCCAAGATGACCAATGGCTCCAAGAGAAGGAAAAGAGAAGCAAGACACATGCAAAGAAAGCCAGAGCCTGCTGAAGTAGGAAAACGGAAAGTCCTGACAGTGCCAGAGAAAATGAATTTGCTGCATCGTGATTGTAAAAAAAATGGGAACTAAAATGTATTAATACAAATACAACTGCCAACAGGATTAAGGAAAGACACAAAATTGATGTGTGTCCTCCTGGTAACAGATGACATAATGCATGGATTCCACAGGGTCTTCTATTAGATCACTGGACAGGCAGTTCTATTCTGATTTTTATGGGATACGTTATTTATACTGACTTGGAAAACATGCCATTTTCTTTTTTATCTTGTGAACAATTTTTTTTCTGAGTATAAAAGTCATACATTTGCATTGGAGAAAATCAAGAGCTTACAGAAAAGAATAATGTGTATGTATATATATATGTGTATGATTAATGTTATAATGTAGAAATATTTTGTTTGCTTGAAAATTCTAATTATTATAGAAATAACAGTTGGTTATTACAGAAAATCTGAGGAAAAACTTTAGCAAAAAAATTGCTCACAAATCTACTACCTACATATTTAGGAATTTTGGGCCCAGACTACTTTTTTTAATGTATATATAATAATACTCTACATCCAATTTTGTCTTAGTTTTCTAATATAGCAATATATTGTGTATATCTGACCAGGTCATCGGCATGTCTTTTAATGCCTGAGTAAACTTTCACCAAGTGACTGTACTATTATATAACCAATAGACTGTGGGATACTTGAGTTATAAGAATGGCCATTTTGTAACACTTTTTCAAGAATGTTATGTTGTAATTGAAGACTATGTATGTGTGATTGGGAATAGTATGTGATATGAGTATCTAGGCTTCATCTACAGAACCAAAAAATTCAGTTGGTGTTATCTAACTTAGCACCAGTTATCCTTCCCTGCCTGGCTGCCTTTAACTGAACTATGAACAGAAAGCCTCACTAGATGAAGCAGCAGTTTTGATCCAGAGCTGCCAATCTTGCCCAAACAGAAGAGTGTGCTTTCACCCCTCTCTCCTACACAATTCCACTTCTATTTACCAAATTACCAAAGAGAACGGGAGGGAAACGTGGCATTTCACAACCAAACATCATTTCACAAACTTTTGTAGGCAAGCTCACACTGATCATTGGAATTAATTACCATTCAGAGTCATTGTCCAAAATAACTTTCTAGTTCTGTGAATGGAAAAAGTGAATAGACAAAAGTCAGGGTGACTTTCATGAGACCACAGAGGACCCGGCAAGCAAGACCAAGGAGAAATCCTTACTTTTTCCTTTGCTTCCCTATTTAGAAAATAATTAAAACTAAAATTAAGAAACCCATATTAAGAATGTTTTCTTGAATAAAATCTATTTGTTTCTCACATACATCTGAAGCTACACTGTAATAGAGAAGTTTACTCTTAACAAACATCTAGTTGATCAGGATACCAATCTAAATAATTTATTTAAACAAAACTATCAAAATATTAGTTAATTTTCACTATGTCATCTAACTGGTCACTAGTACTGATTAAACTCCAAAAGAAGAGGATGTTCTCATATTCAAAAAATTAGTATATACTTTTTACATTTTATTGCATTTTGTGATTAAGCCAATCAATAATTTTTTAATCAAGCAGACAAAAAAATACTAACTTAAGTCTAACTGTATTATCAAATGGTCATCAGTGTTGATTAAAGTCCCCAATAATGAGAATTACTATATGCAAATATGAGAATGTGCATTGTATAATTACTTTTTCTTTTTAAAATGCACATTTATCTTCCTATTTGAAAGAAAAATGCTGATTTATTTATAATATTATTGGAAACATCACCTCTCCTTTTCAAAAATCTGATGAACTGACAAATTCCAGGCTCTTCTGGAAGGAAATCCTACTGGACAACATTACTAAAACCAACCATTCCACCAAATCAAACAATGGTTAAGTCTAAGAAAAAAATCAAACCTTTAGAATGATAATGCAGCTCAGTGGTACAGCACTTGCTTAGCATAGGAAAGGCCCTGAGTTAAATCCCAGCAACAGGAGAAAAAAAAAAAAAAATGTTTTTTTGGACCAGGGATTTAATCCAGGGGCACTTTAACCACTGAGCCACATCCCCTTTTTACTTTTTTATTTTGAGATAGGGTCTGGCTAAGGCCTATCTAAATTGCTAAGGCCAGCCTCAAATTTGCAATCCTCCTGCCTCAGTCTCTCCAGTTGTGAGGATTATAGGCATGATCCACTAGGGCCCAGCCCTGTGCGGGGAAAAATTTTCAAAGTTCCGTTTCCTTGATTAAAACCATAGGTCAAATTCAATCAAAATAACTGAACTTGGATCCTCAAATAGTCAACGTCCTAAAAGTCTTTGTAGACTTTATACAGTAGAAATTATTTAGTTTTAAAGACGTAGTATGCAGTGTGAGGGAAACTGTAGAAGAATCCTCACAGCAACAATTCTCAACTAAAATGAACAGCAGAGATTTAGCCATGTGGAAGAGCTTCTACCTGCTCTATCTGTAAGGGTTTGAATAAGAGTGTTTAAAATAATGGCTGTGCATAATGCAGTAGAAAGACTCACAGACTGTGGTTGTCTTAGGATTGTCCAGTTAAGTTTTTCTTCCCTTCTTCTCTCAGAGAAGTAGAATTCTTGAGCTGTAAAAGAATAAAGAAATCTGGATAAGTTTCTGTGTGGTGCTGAAGATGCTAATTATTAGTTTTTCTTAATATACAGAGGCATACTGCTGCTAATAAAGCATGGGTTTGGGAATGACAAGAGCTGGTTTACATCTTGGCACATTCTCAGTGTGAACTTAGACTAACAACGCTGAATCTCAGCTTCCTTTCTTGTAAGATGAAGATAGCAATACTTGGCGGGCACAGTGGTATATGCCTATAATCCCAGTGGCTCAGGAGGACAAGGCAGGATGATCTCTAGTTCAAAACCAGCCTCAGCAAAAGTGAGGAGCTAAGCAACTCAGTGAGACCCTGTCTCTAAATAAAATACAAAATAGGGCTGGGGATGTGGTTCAGAGGTTGAGTGCTCCTGAGTTCAATCTCCAATATTCCCCTCGCCCCCCTAAAAAGATAGCATTACCTGTCTACCTCTCAGGGCATATGTAAGTAGTACATGATATACTGAGGGTGGTTGAACAAAATAGCTCAGCATAGCACCAGGCACCTGCTAGCTATTTGACAAATGTTTGTTTTGGTGTTCCTTTTCAGAATGTTCTGCTATAAATACCAACACTTGGCTGTCTGTCTATAACATACTTTAGGATTGGGGCATTTCTTTGTTTTCAGTATTATCCAGCAAGTTCAATATATTCCCTTTGTTTATTTGTGTTTTCCTCATAATTTTCCCTGCTTTATTTCATAGCATGTATCATCACTGGATATTTATTTTGTGTTTGTTTTCTATTTTCTGCCATTAGACTATTAGCTACAAGAGGGCAGGAATTTTGCTCAGTGCTGAATCTCCACAACCAAAAACTATGCCTATCACATAGTAGGGATTCAGTAAACACTTGTGAAAATTTTTTAAAATTATAAGTTTTTTTCATTTGAAGTTCTTTTCAACATTTCTTCCTGAAATAGTTGGCAACAATACACCTACTTGAATAAATATAGACATGAATAGGTAGTGTCATATTATGTAATTTTATGGCTCTATATAAAATTAATAGTACACTGAATATAATTAACACTTAACCAATAGTTTTAAAAATATTAATATGAGATGTTTATTCAACTGTTATATATGCATGAGCATGTCTTCACATGGCAGAAACATGATTTCTCACTTTTGTAAAAAGAAATTAGTGATTTTGTGGTGATAAAACACCACAATCATATATTGCATGGTTACATATATTCATAATTTGCCATTGCAAGTGCTGTGAGAATCTTGTAAAATACAATAATCTGGAATTGAATTGTCATTCATGCACATACATATCCACAAATATAATGTAACAAACCTATACACATTTTACATGTGAGTATGTGTGTGAACTTGCTGAATAGTATAATGCTCTGCTGTCTATTTGTTGAATAATTCATTAATGTATTCATATTGATGTATATAAAATAGCCCATAAAAATGTTTAGATGTTGTGGGAAGATACCATAAACATTGGTAGGTATGCTATATGCCAAAAGTCACTGGATGGAGTTGTGAAACAAGAAGAATGCTGAACTAGATCTAAATAAAAGACAAAGTATAGGAAATTTAAAAGAAGATGGGCTGTAGCATGTTTAGTTTTATTTACTTTTTTCTAGATAGATAAGGCAAAGACAGAGGCAGAGAAAGAGAAGAATAAAGACAGAGGCAGAGAAAGAGAAGAATGAAAAAGATTTTTTTTTTTTTTTTTGGCAGAGTTGGGGGAGTGTGGATCTTTAGACATCTGCATTATCATGCAAAATGAGCACCTATGAGTTCACTGCCCTTAGCATGGGTCTTTGGACAGGAAAATTGGAAAGAGGGGCAGAAAGTCAAGCTTCTAGAGAAAACATGGTCAGCTTCCCTTCTTACCATTTCAACTCCTGCCAAGCAGGAAAAACAAATCTTGCAGAAACCATTATGGTATTAGAAGGTACCACAGTCATGAGGGAGAGAAGGGAAGCTGGTGTGCACTGTCATCTGACTCTAGGGCCCCCTGTACTGAATGCTGTGGCAGGGAGAAGTCTGCAAAAAAGACCTACCCAGCTAAACTGTCAAGCATGAGAGCAGCTCTGAAGCCCTAGGAAAAACAAGGTTTCTCTTTGTTTTATTTTTTTCAAGTGCGTGCAAGCGATAATGCAGCACATTTTTGTAACTTCATCCTGTAATCTGGCTCTCTCCACTACTAAGGGCTCTGAGATCTCACAAACCCATATCTCTATTGCCATTCTGCTTGCTTCAGGGGAAACACTTTTCTCTTGTGAAATGTGTCTGAGAAATTTATCATGGGCATCAGCAGGGGAGGGCAATATTGATAGATAACCAAGACCTATGTGTGCATGTGTGCACTGAACACACACACACACACACACACACACAAAGATTATAAATATCTCCCTCACCATATTATCTGTTAAAATATTCTCAAATAATCCCAAATCATCTCATTCTAGTCCCTTTATTCACCCCCACCCCAGTCTGGCATCTTCCAAACTAGTGTGTGCTTTCTCAATAAGGAAAAAGAAAAAAATTAAAAAAAAAATTAATATCCTGTAAACTTCCACCTCCGGCCACACACACACACACACAAGCACACACACACACACCCAGTGGATCTCTTTACTCCACCTTATAGTGGAATTCTGGTTAAAAGCACTGATATGAAGGCCCAGTACATTTGAAATCTAGAAGCTGAGGGGAAATTAAACACTAGGTGTGCAAAGAAGCAGAAGGAATTGGTGACTTTTCCTGACTCAGATCTAGAGAGAGAATTCCCTTACATTGTCTCTCCTCATAACATGACTGTAAAAAATTACCCCTAAAAGAGGGAGATAGAAGAAGGGAACGAAAGGGTTTTAAAAAATGAACAACCATAAAAGCTTTATAATTTACTTTTAAGATAAATCAGCAAAGGGAGGCCCAATCTGCCATTTGCTCCGAGGGCTCTGGGATCCCACACTGAATAATACGCCACAACCCATTTTGATCTGCGCTGAAATTAACAATCAGTCAGCCACTTTATGAAATATTATCTTTGTTAGCTTTACCACTAACAAAAATACACTTGCAATTTTTCACATCCACACACTACATCTATTAAAGCAATCTGGGAAATTAGTTTGAGATAAACTGTACAGCAATTTTATTCATAGCTTCCCTGTATCTCACACTGTTAATCTGCATCACAGCTCACTAAATAGTGCCTAATGTTTATTGCATTTAACTGAATGTATACGATTCTGAGGGTACGCCAGGGACCGATTATCATAATTATACATGTTTCTATGGAAACCCACAAGTCTATCAGTTTTGATTCATTATATTGTTATACCTTCTAGCACTTTCTAATTATTAGGTGCCCATAAAAAGTCTCAGTCTTGCTGTTACTATAGAAATGAGCTATAGACAGGCCTCAATTGTTAACCCTTCAAGGACCAAAATATATAGACTCAGACAGCTGGTAGCTATTCATGTAACTGAAATAGCTAATAATTTCATCTATTACTTAAATTCATAATCAATTTGCTGTTATTAATTTCTGGGAATATTTCACTCAGACAACTCATGAATGATTGCCTCAAATTTTATGAATTTGTCCTCACTTTAAGGTTCCCCACCCCGAGGTTCCCCCTCAGGTATGACAAAAGATACATAAGAACTAATTCAATACTGAATTAGGAAGCATGAAGTACAAGATAAAAAGTCTTTCAAGACCAATTTCTTACCTCATAGATAAAGACACATTCGCTGGAGTAAACATAGAATTATATGTTAAGTGATAAAACAGATAAATCAGAATATAATCGCGAAAACTCAAATGTACTGAGAGTCTTTAAATCAAGCATCTAAAATTGTTTTACAGCAATATGGCTATTTAGGTATAATTTAATATTGCTACTTAAATTGCAATTTGTAATTTAATATTTTCATTTTGCTTTTTCTCCTACATTCACTAACAGAATCTTGTGAAATTGAAAGGGACTGAGCAGTTTCATTGTCTCTCTAACCCTCCTGCTATTATAGTTTTCAATTAGAAGTGCCTTTTAATTTAGATCAGGAAAGCTCTCCTAAAGTGACAGCTCGCCCTTCACACTGCATATCTATTTATTTCGGAAGTCAACACACCATTCAATAACCTGAGAACAGCCCTGATTGCTATGCTAATAGTATTCAGAAATATGTCGACACCGATGGAAACAAGTAAACTAAGGCTAATTCATAAAGTGAATAATAAAAGGCAGAGGGAAGCCTTTCATACTTTCTCCTGCTTCAGCTGGAATCTTAAGCTTACAAATTTAATTTTTCCCCTCCCTTAGGGAAATGAATGCTATATGATAACCAAACTGAAATTAGATTTCACCTAATATTACAGCCTAGCCTATTTGACGCGGCTTGTTTTATTATATAAAGCTGCAGAGGGAAGCAGCGGAGACAATGCCCGTATATGTTAATGCTTGTGTGATCTAGGAGTTGCTTGCTTCAGTCACAGCTTTCTTCAGCTCAGTGCTAAATGCATTTTGCTTTGCTAGTTGGGGGGAGGAGAAGGAAAGCCATGAGAATTTTAAATGTATACCCACATTAAAAAACAACAGCCCATGTTAGGTAACCATTTTCCTCATAGTACAAGTCCGAACCACCAACGTCCATAGCAGCTACCCACCAATTAGGAATAAATCAAATTGTATATGCAACAAAAGAGATAGACATTTGCATGTTGAAGTTCAAACTCTTAAAAAAAAGAGAGAGAGAGAACCCATCAAAACCTTTTGTTCCTAGCTCTTATGTTGCTGTTGGCATTAGAGAAAAGTAGATTTGCTGCTAAATAGGAAATTTATAGATTAGGAATAAATTGAATCAGATACTTTAAAAACTCCATTTATCAGCACAAGTACACACATATATTATTGCATGTATGTATACAGCCTGGAAATTAATTATATTTTATTCACATTAAAATTAGTCTCCCCCTTAAACCCAGATATTGGCTTTCCAGACAAATTCAGCCATATATATACGTATGTGTTTTATTTAGTCATAAAAATTAAACTAACTTTAATAACAATTACCTTATTTGCTCAACTTGCTTGTACTTTCCTTCTTATAGTTATTAATTAGTTATTCAACCCAACTTAGCATCAGCCTTCAAAGTCAATAAAGCTTTTTCATACATTTTAAACTAAGAAAATATATATATGCATCAATAAACTCTAACAAAATATGTATATGCAGAGAATATGTTAATATTCCTAGATGATTCAAAGAATTATATGAGAAGAAAAAAGATTAAGGCCAGCATTTCATACACTAGATTAATAAGCCTTGAAAACAACAAAGAATGCTTCTAAAAGAAAGTAGTACCTGGTATGTGCTGTTAGAGAATTCCTAAAGATCACTGTTAAGTTAGTGAATCCTTGGGGGGATGGATGGAGGTCAGATACCAGGGTCACAGGGGTGATTAGGCAAAGAAAGCAGAGAAAGTCAGTCATCCAAGCAGCAAGCATATTACCACCTGGGATGTCATTTATTTCCTAGAGATAGAGTGGAGTTAGGTCCCTGCATGGTAAAACCATGAATTAATTATATTCTGCCCCCCCCCCAGTGAGCATAAAGTGCTCAAATTTTCTTTTTTGGATGATGGGGGGAAAGATGACTTATCTTTCACGGTTGGATGTTAAAATCCCAGAGGAGAGAGCCAATAAAAGCAGCTCCTAGTGACAAAAATCCAGGAGCTGTACCGTCACTATCCATCAAACTGAAATGTTTTAGGATTCATATATATTTGCACCACTTTGCCACTGAGGAAAATGTCTAGTCAACTAGAGAATGTCTAAATTCTTGGTTTTTGATGCTTATGAGAAAGGTGAAAAGACATTAGTGAGTTGTGACTCTCTTCAAGAAAGAAGGGGTTGTGGAGAAGATTGGTTCGTGGGCAGGAGGCTTACAGACCCACACAGCAGGCCTTAGGCACAGATCAGTTTTCCAGACCCGTGAAGGACAGGTCCTGGACAGAGGGAACCAAGCCAAGTCAGACTGTCCCTCCTGGAATGTCAGGGTTAAGTGAGGGACAATGTCTCTGAGGGTTGGTATTCAGGGATCATTGGGCAATGGGTCCCTTAATGGTTTAATTACTAGAAATCAGGAAAGAAGATAAAGGGTGTGCTCCTCGATTAGGAAATAGCCAGTAAATGGTAACAGAGTGGAGCCAGATAAAAGAAAATGGATTCTGAACCGACTGAAGGAGTGCGTTCTGGGGAAAAATGTAGGAGAAAAAAAAGAGGAGAAAAGACTTCGCTAAGCAGCTTCCACAGACAAGAAGTACCCAACCTGCTCTTTTCCCCCTAAGACTCCTTCTTTGCTGATTTTCTTCCCTGTACACTGAACACAGGCAAAGGCATCTTTTTAACTGTCAGTTCCTAGACCTATGTGAGCACTAAGATTCTGGGCAGAACTAGGTTACAAAAATTAGGACAGTAAAGAGTTGCTCCCATAGCAGATAAAGTGTGATTGCTACACAAAAGAATATCAAAGCATTTTAATGTGTTTATTTTTCACAGGCCCTATGTGCTATTTCAGTAAGATAATATGTTTATGCTTAAGGAAGACAAAGTCAAGTAGTTTAATTTCTCCTGCTTAAGCATATGAAGAAAGAATATAGTTTTTATCTCTCTTTCTCTCTCTCATACACACACAAATTCTTTTGCTCTTTTCTTAACTTATCAGAGCATTAGCCAAGCACTCATTATTATTTGCTCCGAAAAACAGAAATTTCAAGAGAAATATTGATGATGCTCACAATATATATTTGGCACTTATGCTACTGAGAGTTTAAAAGTGCAAAATCACCAGTATCAACAAATGTTTGTTTGAGTCTGGCTCAGGAAAAGAATTCCTTGAATATTCCACCAATTGCATATATAGTACACATATGTTCCTTGCTGGGAATGGGCTAATAGTCCATTCCAGGGCAGTGCACATATACTAAACAATTAAATAGAAATCAGCGTTTCTACCAGCAGGTGCAAGGTCAGGGTGTTTAGTGAAAGCTGGGGATAGCAGGAACTTGAAAGACACTGGAAGGAAGGGTAGGTTTAACTCACAGAAGGGAGATGCAGAAATATTGTTGACAAATCTGGATGTTATGATATTTTATGTAGATGGAGAAAACAGGGAGATTAGTGGGTGTTGAATGATAGATTAAGGAGTGTATTGTTCTATAGTTCATAGAAAGGTATTCACTGATTTCTGAATAGGAGATGTGTCTTATGCTTTGAGGAAGAATTAGTTGGAAGTCATGTGTCAGAAGACTAAGAAGAGGAAAGACTTTGGTTCAGAGGCCAGTTATAGAATATTTCAAACTATTGATGGGAGGTTTATATCAGCATATTCACAGGGAGAGGAAAAAGGAATGAACATGATGAAAGAGAAATAAATTGAGCACAGTGTGTGAGGACAGGAAGGGATAAAGCATGGGTCCAAACAACTGAGGCAAAGACATAAAGGGAATGATGATACCTTTGGCGGAAACACATTTCTGGGGTAAAAGAACTAGTTTGATTTTTGACACATTGAGGTGACAATCAAGTCCAGCAGGCCAACAGACTGAAGACCTGAAAATTATTCTAAGAGAGGTTATTAGTCTTCATTCTCATGGCCATGCATATAAGTTACTGTTTTTGTTTCAAATGAGCAAATAGGTGAATATGAGTGAATACAAATAAAAGCAAATTATAGATGTGGTATCATCTTTGACACCATGAAAATGAACAAATTCTATATGAAGGTGTGGAAAGGGAAAGTGACTAAATGAGAATTGAATCTTGTGATTTTCATAAGAAGAAGGAAAATAAGGAAAGATAGGAAAAGGGAGGAGTCACAGATACAGAAAAAGAACTGAGACAATAGGACATCAAGGGAAAGGAATAATAGCTTCGTATAGATACCTAAAGTATAAGAAGTGTCAGTGGCATTGCATTAATGTGTGTGTGTGTGTGTGTGTGTGTGTGTGTGACACAAGTGGAAAAATATCAGATGAAATGCTTCACTGTGAGAATTACTAGTTGAGTCTAAGGTCATACCACTCTGCACCTGATCTTGTGTGAGCTAACCCAGCACAGTCCAGAGGAGAAGGGAGAAGTGGGGGAAGTGGAGAGGGTCCCAAGAAAATTTTTGGTCTCAAAAATGGGGTGCTCTTCTGAAAATCAAAGAAGAGAAAATAGGTGGTGATCCAGAGATATTTTGAGGTTTGAAAATTTGAGGTTATATACACAAAGATAGAGGTAAGGAAGAAAAAGGAATACATGTCAGATGGTTTCAAACACAAAACGAAATGAGAAGGGTCCTCCAAACTGTATAACCACCTGAAACTGACATGCACCTGGTTTCTGATTATCCTGCCATAATGTTCTATCTTTGGTTATTGGGAGAATTTCTTATTTCCAGCAAAAAACAATAAAAAGAAAACAAGAGAGAGAGAGAGAGAGAGAGAGAGAGAGAGAGAAAGAAAGAAAAATTTAAAGTAGAGGATTACATAAACAAATATGCTACTAATAATGGTGCAATTGTGCCACAAAAAAACAGACAGAAACAATATAGCCAGCTTTCCTCTCAGCACTCCCAGTGACTGTCACAAGGCCTCAGAAGGTAGTCCACTGAATGCTGTCCTATTATAACTAACACATATTAAATGACCACTGTTTTAGGAGTGGTGTCCCTGTCATCTTATTTTAATCGTTGCATCTTTGCAATACTGGTATTATTATCATCCCCATTTTATAGATGAGAAAACTGACACTAAGAGAGGCTGTCACTGCCCAACATGACTAAACTATAAGTTGCCAATCTCAAATTCAAATATGGCTTCATCTTTGTCCAAAGTTTGTAATTTTCCCCCAGTCAGTGACACTTAATCTTGGTTGCATATCAGAATAATGTGAATGAGCTTCAAAACACACCAGTATCTTGGTGTTATGGTTTGGATATGAAGTGTCCCTTGCAAAGTTCTTGTGTTGGAAACATGATATCCAGTGTAGCAATGTTCAGAGGTAAAATGATTATGAGAGCTATAACCTCATCAGTGAATTAACCCATTTGATGAATTAATAATTTGAATGGATTATGGAATGGTAACTGTAGGCAGGTGGGGTGTGGCTAGAGGAAGCAGGTCACTAGGACCATGTCCTTGGGAATTATATTTTATCCCTGGTGGCCATGAACTGAGTCTCTTCCCTCCTTCATTTCTTTCCACCATGATATTCTACCTTGCTTCAGGTCCAGAGCAATGAAGTTGGATGACCAGGGACTGAACCTTTTAAAACCAAAGTCCAAAATAAACTTTTTCTCCTCTAAGTTGTTCTTGCCAGGTATTTTCATCACAGCAATGAAAAGTAACACACTGTGCCCCATCACAGACCAAAAAGTCAGAATGTCTGGATATGAATCCGGCATCTGTGTGTTTCACAGTCTTCCCAAGTGATGCTGGTTTGTGGTCATCATGGAGCTTCGCTTTCCTACACCATATTTCATTCCCCTTTCCCCTCATTGTTTTTACCTGACTTAAAGTCAGTCCACTTTTTTTTTTTATCAGTGTTTCCTCTGGACAAGGACAAAAGTTATGTCTTAGTGATCTCATATTTTCAATGTCCTGGTTTTCTCATCATTTTTGGCTGAGAGCTAATGATTCTGTGATTGGTATTTATAATATGACTTCTTTATTAAATTTAAATAGAGACACACAAATATCTTCTATAAACATAATATTCATTATTCTTAAAAATATTTATCGAACATTTACTATTTTTCAAGAACTATCTATTTTTATTTTTTGGTACTAAGGGATTGAACTCAGGAGCACTCAACCACTGAGCCCTTTTTAAAATTTTATTTAGAGACAGGACTCTCACTAAATTGCCTAGAGCCTCACTAAGTTGCTGAGGCTAGCTTTGAACTCACGATTCTCCTGCCTCAGTCTCCTGAGTCGCTAGAATTTCAGGTGTGCGCCACCACACCCTGCTTCAGGCACTATCTTAGGAACTGGGGTTATAGTGGTGAAAAAAGGCAACTCAGGAAATAGTCAGGATTTGAATTCAGCCTCTGTTTATTCTAGATTCAGTCCTCTTATGTGAAGATAGAACAAAATTATTTAAAATTATTAAGAGAAAGGTATTGTAATTGCGGAGTTGCTTTCACATACAGCATATATTCTGTTATTTGAACAGCATGATAAGACCATCTGCTCCAAATTCTTTTCCTACTAGTCTGTCTGTCTCAATTCTCGTGCCTCTTTTAAAATAGATAACAAATTTTAAATGATGATGCTTCAGTGAGGATTATTGTTACTTGCCAGTTATAGAACACCTGATTAAGAAGAACTTAAGTAAAGCAATTTTTTTCCTACTCAAGAAATCTGAAGTCAGGAAGTTCAGTGGCTTCCCAATGTCAAGCTAATATCTCTGATTCTCTTAAGCAGAGGACAAGATGGCTGCTATAGTGCCATCACTTAAATCTTCATTCAAAACGAGATTAAAAAGAAGAAAAAAAAAAAGTGTTTGTGTCAGCTGTGTTAAGAAAGCAGCCTACCCAGAATCTCCAGCTTACTTCTGCTGTACCTCATATGAACTGAGCTGTATGGTCAACCCTAACTGCAAGGGAGACTTGAAAATTGTGTTTTTAGAAGAATGGCTTTAGAAGAACCGCTCTGTAGCAACTGTTTGGTTAGACATCTTCTAGTCTCTAAGTCACATAGTCTTTAAAATCTGTGTTCAAAATGTACTGCACTTTTGAGAGGAGGCAAAACATAAGAATCTCTAGCCTTTCCTCATCTGTTCAGATTAGTTTATGAAACAAGCTGAATGTTTTCTTGGAAAGCATAGAGCTTTGAACCCAGAGAAACCAGGAGTTTTTCAACAAGAAGAGGCCAATTGTAAATGATGGCTCAATGTATTTGTAAGCACCAAGTGGGACTGAAGATCTCAGCCCCTGCAAAGAGTGGAAGAGGATGCAGCTGCTTATAAACAAAGGAGCTCCAAAGAGAGGGCCCCCAAAAGGTCGTGGAAACATGAGGACACAGCTTGGATGAAAGTTGGGCCTCTTTCCATGTAAACTGCTTCTAATATTGTAAAAGGCATTTCATTTTTTAACAGCTTTATTGAGATATAATTTAAATACCATATAGTTCACACATTTTAAGTGTACATTTCAATGATTTTTAGCATATTCACAGATATGTGCAAACATCACCACAGCCAATTTCAGAACATTTTCATCATCTCAATAAAATCTCTGTACCCTTTAGCAATCACCTACCTATTTCTTCATCCCCTCCTGCCCTAACCAACCACTGGTTGACTTTCTATGTTTATAGATTTGCCTGGTCTCCATGTCTCTGATAAATGGAATCATATATGTAATATGTGGCCCTTTGTGACTGGTTTCTTTCACTTGGTGAAGTGTTTTCAAGGTTTATTCCTGGTGAGTACCTATCTTTACTTCATTCCTCTTAATGACTGAATCATATTCTACCCTCTGGATAAGCTACATTTTGTTTATTGATGCATTAGATGATGGGCATTTGGATTGTTTCCATCTATTGGTTCTATGAATTATGCTATGTAACATTTGTATGTAACTTTTTGTATAGGCACATGTTCTTATTTCTGAAGGGAATATATCTATGAGTGGAGTTTATGGGTTATATGATAAACCTATGTTAACCATTTAAGAAGTAATCAGAGTGTTTTCCAAAGTGCTACACCATTTTACATTCCCATCAGAAGCACATGAGGGTTTTGGTTTCTGCATATCCTTGCCAATATCTGTTTGACTCTTTTATTCAAGCCATCTTGCCAACTTCAAAGGGATCTTTCATTGTGATTTTTTATTTTCTTTGATTTCTCTGATAACTATCGCCGTTAAACAAGTGCAAATATACCATTTGTATCTTCTTCAAAGAACCGTCTGTTCATATCTTTTGACTATTTTTAATTGCATTATTTGTCTTTTATTATTGAGTTGTATGTATTCATAATACAACTTTCTTATCAGACATATGGATTGCAAATATTTTCTCTCATCTTTGAGTTGTCTGTCCATTTTCTTAATAATGTCATTTGAAGCACAAACACTTTTAATATGGATGCTATCCAATTCATTTGTATTTTCTTTATTTGGGGGGTGTGCTTTTGGTTTCATATCTAAGAATCCATTGACAAATTCAAGATCATGAAACTTTATCCCTATGTTTTATTCCAGGAGTTTTGTGATTTTAGTTCTTACATTCACGTCATTGATCTATTTTTGAATTAATGTTTGTATATGGTGTGAGGTAAAGGCCCATCTTCTTCTCTATTTTTAATATGTCTATTCATTTTTCTAAAAGAACTATTTTTGCCCATTGAATGGTCTTGGCACCTTTGTTGAACATCAGTTGAGTACAGATACGTGTGTATTTCTGGACCCTCAATTTTATTCCATCAATCTATATGTCTGTCTTTGTGCCAACACCACATTGTTGATTACCATCACTTTGTAGTTAAGTTTTGAAATCAGGAAGTGTGACTCTTCCAACTTTGTTCTTCTTATTCAAGATTGGTTTGGCTATATTGAGTCCCTTGCAATTCCATATGAGTTTTAGAATTGGTTTGCCAATTTCTACAAAGAAGCCAGCTGGGATTCTGATCAGGATGGCATTGCATCTCTAGATCCATTTGAGGAGTACAGCCATCTTAAAATTATACAGTCTCTCATTTCATAAACTCTTTCTAACATTGTAAAGTATTAAACATTTTTAAAACAAAAACATTTTAACGTTAAATATTAAAAATATTTTATGGCCTCTTTGCCTTTGTTTAGCCTATTTTCACCCTATTAGTTTTGTGTAAAAGAGAATCATAATAGGGAAATAGAGAATCAAAGTACAGTAGTGTGCGCAAAGGAAACCCTCATGAAGGACCAGAATGGTGCCTGGGAATAAATCCAGGTAGAACAGTTCTCTGAAAGATTAATCTTTTGTGTTTGGCGGGGGGAAATCCTAGAGGCATTCCATTCCAGTGCCTCATTTGGGGTCATCTCTTTCTTCCACATGCTGCAGCCTCTGGGCTCCCTTCCTTTTTATTGCAGTGGCTGCCATGGCAACAGTTCATATGGGCTAGAAGAGAGATGAGGCCTCTCTGGAGCCATCATTAGTGCTACTCTGGCCAGCAGGGGGTGCCAAGAAGAGCAGCCACTCCCACCTTCTGTTTGCAAGGATTCACACCCGCCCCCATGAAAGCCCAGGACCTGGATGGAGTTAACAGAGGTGGCCTGTGTGCTGCTACAAAAAGGAGACCATGAGCTCTCTGAAGGGGTTTGTAAGCATTTGTGAGGATTTCACTAGAAATGTGTGCTATACAAGTGAGTAGCTACACAGGAAAATTAAAACATTAAATTCTAGCTATAAAACAGGATTTTTCCAGAAACCAAGGATCATCTTTAGATTTTTATTTAATTTTACTGCACAAGAATCTGATTTTGCATTTCCTGCATTCAAAATAATCACACACATTAGTTTCTTTCTCTTTGTGCACAGCACATTCTATATCCTAAGGAATTAACAAATGTTTATTAAGCTGAGTTTCAATGCCTGGTCTCTAGATGCTGAAGCAAACACTGTTTCTATTCAGGTAATGACAGTAGATCACACACCAGTCTTTTCTTAATACCATAGTATGAATTCTAACAGGAAATAGAGTATATATTTTAGAATTATATTTCAAGTATGCATCAGACTATTTTACCTCACATACCTGGGTAGGCAAATGGATATTAATTAAAGAGTGCTGTCAGATACACTTGAGAAAAACTGGGGAGGACAAAGTAATGCTTCCTATCACCCTTTCAGAATGGCATCATATGGATAGTCATGGATTTATATGTCTAGATTTATATTATGTGAAATAGTTTGTACATTTCTGACCTGCGATCTTGGAATCTCCTTATCTTTGATGCCTTTGACTGGCAGTTTTTACCTTTGCAAATTCTTTGGTATTCAACTGATGCTGCATGGTACACATAGTTGACTAAATATTTATCAAATATTCAGACACTTACTCGGTGGATTAATTATTGAACAGGCTTCCACTGAACTATCTTTCTTTTTTGCTACAGCAAATTCTCTGTTGCTCAGTTGACATATGTTCTGAGGAGTCAGGGATATAGCCAACTCAGCAAATTGTATTACTTTCAAGGTTATGCATGTAAGTGTGTGAAGGCAAGATACACATGGAAGCCCACGTCACTGATTTGGCAGGTTTAAAAACGTGTTTAAAGATGTATACAAAAGTCTCAATGCATTTGCTTTGTCTAATTATGAAATCTAATTTTAAATAAATCTTTGGTAATACATTAACTGATAAGGAAAGGAATTCTTTTAAGAGGTAAAATAATTATAATTTCAAAGGGAGTTAAAATAATCTCATGTTTGTTGTGTTGTTTATTTTCCATAGCAAATCCAAGACAGATTTTTTTATTCTCATTTTTGAGATGAAGATGAGGTTGCATTACTCATTGATTTTCCCAAATTCGCATAACTGAAAGTGATCACACAGGCACTGGAACTCGTGATCTGTTTTATTTTATATAAAATAGCCATATTATGAAAGGGGGAAATGAAGATAGATGCTATTTAAATAAACATGATTTTATTGTTGTAATATTTTCATCATTCTCCATTCTCAGACTTGGAATTATACTGTGGACCCTTCTAGTCTTGTCTTCATAGACTCTGTCAAAAGTGAGTCACTGATTCCTTAAACCAGAAAGAATTAGGAGAAGGGAGGCCTGAGATCCTTGTACTCTTAAAAAAGCAACTGTGCTATGATATCTGAATAGTCAGGTGCAGGATGAGCAGGTCTCCAGTGATCAAGTGATGATATGATCAAACCAGAATCCATCATCCAAGACTGGTAACTTTAGAAAGGATTACAGAAATAAGAGTGGGGATGGAAACCAACTTCTGTCACTATCCAACTGTGGTACAGTATTCAACAATAAGACCCTGCTTTGTGTCTTTAACATTGAATTGATACTCCTTAGAAATATATCAGTTCCTTTACAGAGCTTGACTTCTACATCTAGTGAAAGCGAGGAAATTTTATATCTCCTTGATAAGAAGAGCAGATCTCAGGCAATGGCAAATTGCTTAGTCTGCATTTTTGTATTCAAATCCAATAACTAGATCGGGCGATTTCCACTTAGCATTCTCATTACAAATCACTGCGATTTACTTCTAAATGCTAACTTTCTTAACTTTTCTCTAACAATATTCATAATCTGTTCATTCCAGCAGCCAACTTCAGAATCATAAAAAAAGAATTTAAACAATATTCTTGGCATGACTAAATAAATTATTTTGAAATAGGCACTTAACATGCTTCTAGATTATGTCTTGTGAAGAAATATTTAAAATAAGAAATATCTTACGCAAGTGCTCATTCATATCTATTCTAAACATGTCAGAATTTCAAGGTTACTGGCCAACTATTAATTATTAATGTATTGCTTCAAATAAATAATAATAATATAGGTTACAACATTATCAACAGATGCATTCATGTTGTAAAACTTGGATGGTATATTTAATTAGTTGTAAGTAATACAAATGTTTGACATAAACTCTTGAGACTTCAGATGTGGAGATGTTTTGTGAAATGCTTTGAAATCCACTGGCATACGCCATTCTTTCATTCAAGACAAATATGTGGGCGAATCAGCAGGAGTTCATTCTGGTTTCCAGAGAGTGCCCTGGAGCTGTCCACAGGAAGGTGCTGGAAAAGGCAGCCGCAGATGGTCCAGGTACACAATTATTTCAGCTTGAAATGCAGCAGAATAATCAGACTCATGTTAGAGTGTTGCTACAGCGCACATGACCTGGAAACTGTTTCAGTGAAGGTTGCAGAGCCCTCCTCAGTCTCTCCGGATAATTATAAATACAAGAGGTTTTCTCTAGAAAATAGGGAGAAGATTCATATAAGACAAGAACCCATTTATTTAGTCTCAGGAATATAAATGACATTCCTAATAAGTACCTGACTGACTTGCTAAATAACTGACATTTTCTCCCAGAAGATTTAAGTTCTTTATAGAAGAATTTAAGTTCAGACTCTATGGATTTTCCTAGTATCTCTAACTCCTTACTGGAAAATCAAACATCATTTTAAAAAATCAGATGTTTACCCCCAATAGAATTGCCCTCCAAGCAAACTGAAAGGAAAGGGGACAAAAGGATTTGTAGTTTTAGCAATATACAAGGACTGACTTTCAGATCTGTGGTAAAGGTCAGGTGTAATATTCAAAAACAAATTAAAAGACAGCCATTCTATTGGACTCAGAAGATTCCAGCAAACGTTGGGCACCCATGGGCATTGGCTCAAAATGTATTTATTGTGATCACACCCCAGATGATGTTGCAAGGACTATTAAGGACCCTATTCAACCACCATCCTTCTTGCATTATGTATGCAGTTATTGTTTTGCATTATGCACTATCTAAAATGATACAAAACATTTTGCTGAAAAATAAACCACTGGTTTTATGCTTAACACCAGGATTACAAAATGTGATGTCATGAATTATTCATATCATTCGATTTAATGTAATCATTTTCTCCCCAGCGCTAAGCCTCTGTGAATGGTGTCCTATGCAGCCACTGTTTTGAAGAACTTAATACTAGGGGGAGAAACACCTGGCATTAACTGACAGTGAATTAGACTCATTGTCACTTTGGAAAAAAAATTGCAATTTAATCTTTGATCTTCTGTACATCCCAATTCCAAGGAATCTTTACCAATACTACAAACAAGCCAAACTCAAGAATTTATAGAAATATTGACCTCAGCATTTAGACATAGACACATAAAAAAGTGCACATGTACTTTTGAAATTTGAACTACAGAATAGAATTCATCTTTGTTTCATTCAAAGCAATAATGGTACATACTTCTAATGTGTTTGCTCTAATAACAAATAGATTTTGATATACATTTGTACTTCATTTAGATCAATTCCTCCCAAGTACTGACATTAGCACAAAGCACATTGAGAAAATAAATACATTAATGAAATTTGGCCTACAGATTAAAGTAATCTTCAAAACAGACCAAATAATTTAAAACCAAGAGAAAGAGTGTTTCTAAATTCCTATAGTGAAAAGATAAAAGTGGCAGAAGCAAATTTTAAAACTCAGAATTCTTTTTGGGTGAGTGAATGGTGTTTTACTTTGATTCTACATTTTATTATGGTCAAGCCACACTCAAAATGCTTCCATTACTCTTAAATGACAATATGGTTCATTCTGAATTAAATATATAATCACATCACCATAAGAAGAGGCTAAAGCCAGAAAACCCAATTCTTAACCTTATTCCTTTTCATTGCCCAACTTCTGAGCTTCTAAAAAATAACAGTATTTATCCCGCAGGATGTTGTAGAGAGACACAAATGACATACTGTGATATACAATGTGTCAAAAACTGACAGGGTCCAAAACATGGGGAGTTATTACTTAAAATTAAAAAGAGTATTTACAATATGTATACAACTGTAGTCAAAGGGAATGTGAGAATGGGTAAACAAAGATACTTTCAGGTGTGCTAATAAGGTAAGAAAGGTAAAGAAAAGAAAGGAAATGCTTTGAAGAAAAAATAATACAGCAATTTAAGTATTAAGTGGTACCCAAAACTACATGAGCTAACTCACCTATATAAATAGCAAGAGGAAGAAAAGTTGAGGCATAGTTCACAAATTATACTTCTGGAGCAATTTTAACGTCTCACAGAATTTAGCATCATGTTCCGCACACAGTTGGGATTCAGCCATGTCATCTGGTTATTAATGAAGAGGCCCTGTGGTCAACCCAACAGTAATTGAATGTCCATATTTTATAAGGTCAATATAAAATTTGTCTACTGCTGCTCTGTGATAACAAATGCTGAGTTTTTACCAAATAATAACAGATTATTTTCACCAAAATAGCAGTGAGGTATTTTAAGAGGTCATAGGAGGGTTTCAGGGAGATAGGCAGAGTGGCAGATAGAAAATCTTCTGTAAACTTATGGTTGGTTTGATTTTCTTCTAAAATACTCTTTCCTGCTTAAGCCGTTAAGTGAAGTTTCTCTTTTCCCTAAATAAAAATTATTAGGCATTTTGTCTATCAGTCTACTTAGTAGCATGCTCCAGCTAGAGTCTCATTAACATTGTGAACTGGTCCAGAAGGCACCATGTCACATGAGAAGAGCTGCTTCTCTTTCATTTCAAGAGCACCTTGACCTTCTCCAGCAGTGGCATCATGTGTTCCTATCAGAGTTCTTACTGCTTCCCAGTGTGGCCGCCTGGTCTTCCAAGAGTCCCAGAGCCCATGGGCACAGGTGGTCCCAGAGGTAGTCTGCAAAGGAAGCCCCTGGGGTCTTTCATTTACTCACTCACACACTCACTCAAGTTTTAAAAATAAAATCATCATGTATTCAAATCCAGAAAAAAAAAGAAAGAAAGAAAGAAAAAAAAAAAATGTTTGTGCTCTTTAAAAAAAAATCTGGAGAACTGAGAACCAGAGCCAGTGCTTTAAGTCTCTCAGTGAAGCTACAGCCTAATTACTGCCTGCTGTGTGGCGCAGTTAAACACAATCAGTCAGAAAGCCTTAAAGATACAATATCCCTTTTCACAAACTGTCTGCTTGTCAATTCCAAGTCACCCCCCTGCTTTAAATCAACCAACCACAGAGCTGTTATGAACAGCAACTGATTTTCCATGCAGTGCTGCAAAACAAAATCACACCGTATCCTATTTTTAATGGCCACAGTTTTTCAACTGCATAACAAGAGTTAGCTGGCACTGCTGAGCTGAACGGTATCAAAAAAATGGGTTCAAGTAGAAATAACATGGAACCCTTGAAGTGAACAAGTACAGACCCAATTACAAGTGCATTGTGATGCTCAGTACCAATTACATCCAAATAACAGTGGAGCAAATTTCCCCCTTAATAGTTATATTGTAGACATCAACTTCTTTTATTTTTGTTCCTCCAGGATACAGTTTGATACTTAAAAGGAAAAAAAGAGCTGAATCACAAATATTATTTTATTAACACACAGTCTATTTATGCACAAAGATGTTTATGATGTCAGCATTCAGGAGGACATGGTAGCTCACTCACCACACTGAGGTGTTTGGCTTTTTACATAGAGTTCAAGGGTTCTCGGGAATTTCACTTGGGAAAATCAAATTTCCTTCAGTGTATTGCTCATTAGAAATTGTCTTTCCTCAAACAATATGTTCTTTAATTATTGGAGCTTAGGAATAAACAGGCAGTATGAGTGTTTGTTTTTTCTTTGTCTTTCTTTCTATTTATTTATTTAAGGAACTTTAGCCCCATCTCCAAAGTAGTAGATAAAATTAAGCAGTCTGAATTTAAAAAGCAGTCACTTGGGTCTCTGGGGGTTGGTACATGACAAGTTCTTAATAGTTAAAAGAAGAAAGAAGGGGAAATGGGGAAACAAATGAGATGAATGGGAGGTGAGGAAAAGAGAATGAAGGTAAAGACAAATTAATTCTTAAGATCCTGAGCTAAGGTATAAGAAAAGAGTTAAGGGAGATCAAGTTAAGCAAGAGCAAGAAAATGTAGCTCTTGAACATGTCTTGTACTATGTGGTTTTGTGTTGATGATCATAGAATTAAAGGCAAGTTCGCTTCAAAGTCATCGTATCCAACCCTGGACCACATACCATCCCATTAGGCACCCTCACTGCACTGGAACATTCTGCTACAGATGACCAGCTTTCATTTGTTCCTTGAGCATTAACTTTACTTTCAATATCTTTTGGGCCATTATGGTGACTGTAGTAGTAGTCAGACAATGCCATATGTTTTCAATGCTGGCCAATCAGGCTGCAGGATGTTTGTAAGAAAAAGAAATACCATCTCTGAGTGTCATCAATGTGATTCCACACATGGGAGAACAATATGTACTTGCCCTTCCCTCCGCCCATTTATCTTTCTTTGGAACCATCAGAGAGAGCACATCACCCAATATTCAAGGTTTTTTTTTTTTTTTTTTTTTTTTTAAGTTCTCATTTGAAATAAAAGATAAACAAGAAAAATAACACTGATTAAAAATAAACATTGGTAGAAAACTACTAACTCATCCAACCCTCTCATTTTAGAGATGAGGAAACTGAGGTCTCAGAATTATATGAATTTCAGAGTGCATTTATCTCCCTCAGCAGGGGCGTCAACAGCTGTGACACCTGGCACTGATTCCAAGACTCGTGGTCTCTGTGGGAATGCTATTTATTGTACCTAGTGACTCACAAATCTAGGTTATGTGAACTATAAAAAGCCTGACTCAGAACTCTAGAGAGTAGGGAGCTAATACAATTTGAAATATAGGCCATAGATTGTGGTATGAGGATGTTTGTAGGATTATTTTTCAAGGCAGCTTTCTCTAAGCAGCATTAAATATAGTCATACATCCATTAATGAAGATGTGTCAGAAACTTCATGACATTAACCAGAAGAGCTTTTGATAACAATCAGTATATATACTTCCGGGCAATCTTGGTGAGAGGGAGGGACAATCAGAAGTATAGCTGAGGTTGGAGCAAGGGGAAGGGAGAAGGAGACTCAGGCAGGTAAGGAAGAGTGGACGATAGGGAGTGAATGGACCCACTGGAGACCTGTGAGAGACAGGGAGCCAAGACCCTAGACCCACCAGTGACCCACGATTGAGCCTCCATCAACCTCTACAACAGAAAGATTTAGAGGGTCAGGGAGAAGATCATGACCCTTTCTTCTGCCAACTGCTCAACTTCAACATCACCCAAGAAACGTTTCGCTTCATGACCTACCTGTGAACAACTTCATTCCTTCCTTCCTTTCCCCAAATCTCCCCCAACCTTTGTCAACAGCCTACATTTCTTTAGACTCTGAAAGATAAAATGACCTGAAATGCAAATGATTGGATGAGGTAATGATTAAACGGTGAAATAAAAAATAGAATTAATTCATCAAATGGTAAAGACTGATGTGTGATCTTTCCTGTTTTGATGAGAAGAGAGTGAAAACAAAAGGAGCTTACTTGGCTATCTCATCTGGAGGGAGAGGAGGGAAGAAGAAATAGCGTTTTTAAAGGGAGGGGAGCTGAAGACAGAAGGAAACCTTCAACATCACAACTCACTAGGGCCATGGAAGCTGAGCACCAAGTCTGTTATAATATGCAGCTAGGAGAATGGAGTTTTATCCTTAAATGATTTATGAAGGTGTTCGTGGGGGAGTTTTGTAGATGTTCTTGGGAGTTTTATTGTTTACTGCTTCTGTTGTTTTTAACATCGCTAGCTTCCCATAAAGAAATTTTCCCCCCAGGGGATTCTATCCCTGTAACTATATTGACTTAATTCTGAAGCACCAGTGCAATTAAAAGACGGTTCTAATTAATAGGCAATAGAATGGCTGTATGTAAAAGATTTAAGCAGTTTATGCTTGCTGCACTAAACGAATCTGAACAAAGTCATGCAAGGCATCAGGGCTCCATTAGAATTTATCAGCTAAGATGCCTGGAATATTTTTCACACTGGGTAGTCACATCACTCCCTGCAGTTGGGATTGGACTAAGAAAAAAAAAGGTCGACATATTTTTCTGTATCAGTGGCAAAAAAGTGGCTTCTCTTTTCAGCAGAGAAGTGCCACCCACCAGAGCAAAAGCACCTTTCCCGAAGGAATTCTACTTCTGAGGCACCACAGAGAAAGACAAGAACCACTGTCTTCAATGTTATGTTCTGCAGCTGGGCTGAATGGCTCAGACAGCCTGGGTTCCAACTCCAGTCCTGGCCAACTAGGAAAAGTAGAACCTTGGGCCATTAACTTAATCTCTTTGCTCCAATGTTCTCATATGCAAACTGGGATAATGACAGTGCATTTCTCTTGGAGCTGTGGGGAAAACTGAGCTAATTCATGGAAGGCACTCAGAGTGAAGTCAGGCAGCACAGTGAGCACTCAATGAGTTCTGTATTAAGATGACTATCAAGGTCCATCACTACTGTAAAGAAGTTGCAGGACTGAGCATATCTCATATTTTACTGTGTTATATTTTTGTCCAGGGTGTGTAATAATGCATGCTTGAGGGTAGAATAACAGAGTAACTGCAAGTCCCCTTGCGTTTAATAATCCAATGTGATCCTTAAAACTATTACATTTTTTAGAGTAAATGTGCTCAGGGATTTTGGCATGGCAAGGCAAGTTAGGTTAGATTACTTCTAACATCCCTTCCCCCTATAAGAAAATTTCTGTGCTTTGGGAGACCAAAATTGTAAATCACTGTCTGAAGTCCTCTAGAAATGACCTGAAATCATCAGAACCACTATACCATAGTGTACTTTTCTATTATAAAGAACAAAAAATATTTTACATCATAGGTAAAATCCCATGTGTGTTCATCAATTTTTCTTTCTTAATTTTTCAAAGCTATGGGTGAACTACATTGAACATCTAGCTGGAACTCAGTCAATATTACACTGAATTGAACTGAATTATGTCCACAGCTCCACTCAGCCAAGGCCATCTTTTCCAATTTCTCAGCTTACCACCCTCGCTGGTTCCCTGATTCTGTGTTCACCTTCCTCTTGACCCTATGCTCACTGGCACAGCTTTAATCACTCAACTTTCTTGGTCTATCCCCTGCAGACAAGCTCATTTCAACTTCAACTTGACCCTGGACCACCAGCTTTCTTTGCCAACTTCGTTTTCTTCCCTGTCAATCCCTGTAGTCCAATGCCTCAGTAGTCTCCTATGGATGCCTGAGTACCTTCTTAGTGCAGAAACTCAGAAAATATTTGCTGATTAAATGAATAATTTATTATATACTAATGATTTTAACACCCATTGGTTAAATATTTAAAAAATATCAATATTCTAATATTTTCTGTATGTTATGAACACATTTCAAACTCTCTTTCAAATACCACTTGCATTTCTAACTTATTTTTACTCTGGGTCAAAGAACATGCTTAGAAACCAGTCTTTAAAGGCCATATGTGGTAAATATGCTATAAACTTTGAAAATGATAGCTCATTTTCAATGCCATTGCTCATAGCTTATCATATTTCTAAAATTATGTGATCTAATAGTGATAATTAACATTACTGTAGAGAAAGTTTGCAAATAAATGCTTCTTTTCACAATTCTAAATAAATGTAGAGAACTGTGCCCCTTATTTAATGAACCAGGGCCACTTTGACCAAATAAAAAGTTACTGGTATGAAGCATGATTAAGCACAGGATTTTCCCAATTCACTAGTTAAGTCATGTGTGACTTTTTAGTTTCAGACATTCCATCACAACATTTGGGCAAATAGTGTTACTTCCATGTTGTTCACAACTGCCCAAAGAGCAGGATTCATCAAAATGATGACAGCAGGTGGTCTCTCAAAATTTTAGCCACTAAAAAAAAAAATTCTATCCATTTTTATCTTCCTTCAAACATTAATGAATAGTTCCAGTGATAATTAGCAATTTTCCCTAATAATAGAAAATTGGCACTTCACAAATAACAAACTCTGATATTATCTAGTATTGTGCCAGTTTTCCTATTAATTTGGAAATTCAGCAATTATCACCAGAACTATATAGGTTAAAGTGTATCAGATTCTGGATAAACAACTTAAAATACCCAGCAATATGAGGTTCAGTGTCAGGAAAGTTCAATATTGGCATTTGAAGGAAAAGCATTAGTGACCAACGCTTGCTATTGCAGCACAGTGGGAAGACTTTCCAAGTTTGTTTTATTTCAGCCTAGCCCCTGCAGATGATACTAGTTGCAAAACCTGGATGGTTTGCCTCACTGTCAATTCGAAGAAACAGCAACAACAAATATATAAATTCTGAAACAAAGACAGCACATACCAACGTTCTACATCAGTTCTTAAGAGGACATTAATATGAATTCTATTCTAAATTCAAAAATTTAAGAAGAAACCATTCTCCATTATCTTTTTCAGATAAAAAATAATGGACACATTCATGTACTCATCAATTTCTGAAATGCAAAAATTTTCACCAAACCTGTACCAATCTATAAAGAACTCTATGTTCTTGTAGTGTATCTGGATATTAAACCAGAAAAGTTTGTTCTCAATTCACTTTGGAATTCTGACCAATCACAATGTCAGACTCTACTCTGGCCAACACTAGGAATCTTGAGATCAATGACCATTTTTCCATTGTAACATTTTGTGTCAATATTGCTCTCAGAGCAGTGTCTTAATTTTATCTGGAACATAGCCTCATAAGTTCAAAAGTTGAAATCAAATTCATGATAAGCCCTCTCAGTTTTCAAAAATCTTTGCTGAACTCAACAAATTTAGGTTCTGATACCAAAATTCAGTTTGCATTTCCATGCACCAAAATAACTGGTTTTGTGAAATATAAAATATTGAGTCAACTGAATCAATTCACTAGAAAGCAAACTAATTTTTATGCTGCTGGTGATCAAACCCAGGAACTCACTGCTGTAAGTTTGGATGTGAGGTATCCCCTGAAAGCTCACGTGTGAGGTCATGCAAGAATTTTCAGAGGTGAAATGATTTGATTATGAGAGCTTTAACGTAATCATGGATTGATCCACTGATACAACTTGGTGGTAAATGTAGGCAGGTAGGATGTAACTAGTGGAAATAGGTCACTGTCAGCATTTCTTCAAGGGCATATGTTGTGTGGAGCTCTCTCTGCTTCCTGATTGTCATGAACTAAGCAACTTCCCTCCACCACAATCTTCCACCATGATGTTCTGCCTCACCTTGGGCCCAGAGCTATGGAGTTGGCCAACCAAGAACTGAAACTCTGAAACCATGAGTCAAAATAAAGATTTCCTCTTGTAAGTTGTTATTGTCAGGTCTTTGTTCACCATAATGAAAAAGTTAACTAAAACATTCACATATGCTAGGTAAGCACTCTAGCTCTGAGTCACATCCTCAGCTCATCAAATCAATGTGACAGGTACTTTTTTATTAAATTGACATATGGCATGTGTGTCATCCCTGCCCCCAAAGGAAAGATGAGATCAATCATGTGATAATGGTGCTCATATTTTTATTATGATGACAAATAAAACTATTATTCCAATAATGCCATTCAGAAATTAAGAATAGATTAAAAATAAAACTATGACTACAATGAAATCATTGTGATTGATTTCCCACTTTCATGAAGGGACAACAAGAGAAGAAATGGACTTCAATTCTGATAAGATAGACTTAAGTCATGCCAATAAAAAATCTTTCAATCTTTGCAGGTTAGGAAAGAAAGAAATGTATTAGGATGAGAAAGTAGAATACTTTTTCTTTCTTATGATATTTTTTTCTATCCACTATCACAGTTTAAAAAAATGGGAAAGATTTTTTTTTTTTTCTGTATGATTCCTTCATGAAGAAGAGAATGACAATAGTTCTCCATTTGCCTTCAAATCAAGTTCAATCCTTCAGCACTGATACCGGCTAAGCCATTTAAAGATCCCTCCCATAGCTTTCCATGCCCCCTCCACTCTTCCTCCACATACCACACCTAGTCCTATTCATCCACATTTTAGCTTAGATGCCTTCTCTTTTCTCTATTTAGGCAAATTATTACAAGTTTTAGCATGTCTACCTGCTAACACCATAGTGAACCTATAAACCAATGTTCCCTTTAGGTATACAGTGCAGTGGAACATATTTTCTGTATCTAAATCCTGTGAGTATTTATAACTTTATTTCAAATCCCACTTCTTTCTTGATACTTCTTCTAAAATCTCAATGACCTCTTCTTCCTAATACTATATGTGTTACAACACATTTCAACACATGAATTTCATGTTAAAATATTTTTATTTCACTAACTAGTACCTTTAGTTATTTTAGCACATGAAATTTGTGTTTTTAATAAGATCATAATGTCATTGAAGACAAAATCAAATCCCACCTTTCTTTTAAGACCATAGCAAATACTTGACAGAAGAGTGTAATTGTTTACAGCAAGGTTCAAAGATTGAACCAGATGAGATTTTGAATTTTTTTATCACTTTTCAGATAGGTAATAAGATACAAGTTGCTAAATCTCATCTGTAAAAAGAAAACTAATATTTTCTAACCCCATTTATTTGTTGAAAGGATTGAATAAAATAACCCCTACCATTTACTGTAATCTCTGAAGTTAAATTTAGTATAGCAGAAGATAAAATAGGAAGCTATTATTATTTTATCAGTCTATATAACTTACATTTATACTGTAAATATTTGTAATTCTAACAAAAGGCAGAGAACTCAACCTGAAGCCTATTTTATTTTTTAAATAAAATACTATAAGCCCTCTTTTATTTCACTTTTTAAAATAAGTACCTACTTCTGATTTTTCTTTACGGGTCACCCCTGTCCTCCATTTCACCTCTGCTTTTCCCCTTCTTAGGCTGTCTGATCACCCTGATTTTCCAGGGTCATATGGGAAGTCAACATTATTAACAAGCTTGATCTAACAATACTCAACAAGAATGAAAAACATAGTTTTTAAGAAAACTTGAAACATTTATAAAAAAAAAATTAAGACTAAAAAGTATTACACAAAAAATTCACAGAATTATCAGACCAATCATATATTCTGATCACAATTTTATTATTTCAAAAATTTTTAACTATCACACATGTAAAAAATTAAACAAACACTATATTTAATTATTCAGGTCAAAAAAGAAATGATAGAAATAAAAATTAAATTATAGTAATTACATTGTAATTATATTTTGTGACTAAAAGATAACTTTTGATACAATAAACATATCAAAAATTGTGCCTTTTAGTAAAAACAGTACCGACTGAAAATTTTAGTGTTTTAAAATTCTTATATTAGAAAAAAGCAAAGACTAAATACTGAGAGTATTCAATTATAAAAGTATAAGTTATAATAAAATAAATTAAAGTTTAAAAAATAAAAATAAAATTAAGGTGAACATATAATAACAACAATTCAATAAAATCAGATAAAACATTTTTTTAAATATTAATAAGGTAGAAAAATCACTATCTAGATTGTCTAAAGTGGAAAAAGAGAAAGAAAATAAACTAAATTGGTGTTGAAATGGTGCCAATAAGTAAGAATTACAAAAACAATAATACATAAGAGAAAATTCTAGGATTTTTTTTTTTTTGCCAGCAAATGTGAAACTTCTGATGAACTGAGCAAAGTTCTAGTCATATATAATGCACAAATGATTTAGGAAGACTGCAAAAGGCTTTAAAGTCCTATAACTGTTAAAGAAGTTGAAATAGATGTTTTAAATCTTCATGCAGAAAAGTACTGACAGTTTTATAGATTAAATCAACCAAATTTTAAAGGTAGACATTTTTTCATATATTATGTTGCTCTCCCAGAAAATAGAAAAGGAGAAAATGCTATCCAGTGTAGGTTAGGATAAACTAAAAATCAGCATAGGAATTGCAAATTACCTTCCAATCTCACTATGTAGTTTGTGAATTAAATATCTTTTATGCTGTGGTGCACACCTATAATCCCAGTGACTCAGGATGCTGAGGTAGATGGAGAGTTCAAAGTCAACCTCAGCAAAAATGAGGTGCTAAGCAATTCAGTGAGACCCTGTCTCTAAATAAAATACAAAATAGGGCTGGTGATCTTGCTCAATGGTCAAGTGCCCCTGGGTTCAATCACTGGTACCCCACCAACCAAAAATCTCATCTTTCATGGTGAGGTATAATTGAAGAGTATAGTGTTTAAATATAAAGACATAATAATGTAATCATGACATTGAAAATTGTAAGTGTAACAACCAGTAACACAACAGACACAAAGATACATTTTTTTATTGGTGCATTATAGTTGTACATAATAGTGGGGTTTGGGTGGACGTGGTGGTGCATGCCTGTAATCCCAGTGACTGACTTGGTAGCCTGAGGCAAGAAAATTATGAGTTCAAAGCCATCCTCAACAATTTAGCAGGGTCCTAAGCAACTTAGTGAGACCTTATCTCAAAATAAAATATAAAAAGGGCTGGAGATATGGCTCAGGGATCGAGTTCCCCTGGGTTCAATATCCTGTACCCATCCCCACAAAAAAGAAAAAAAAAAAACAGGTGGGGTTTTTGTGACATATTTGTACATGCACACAATTACATTATTAATTTATTAATGTAATTTGACCAATATCACTCTCCTGTATTCCCCCTCTCTTGCCTCATCCTTCCTCTTGGTTCCTTCCTTCTGATCTACTACTCTCCCTTTGATTTTCATGAGACTCCCCTCTCCCCCAACTTTTTTTTTCCCTTTTTCCTCTCTAGTTTCCACATATGAAAGAAAACATAGAATCCTTGACCTTCTGAGTTTAGGTTATTTTGCTTAACACATGTTCTCAATTTTTATCCGTTTGCCTGCAATTGGCATAATTTCATTTTTTTATGGCTAAATAAAACCCAATGTGGTATATATACCACATTTTTATTTTATCCATTCATCCACTAATGGACATTCAACTGGTTCCATAGTTTTGCTCTTGTGAACTGTGCTTCTATAAACATAGATATTCATGTATCACTGTAGTATGATGACTAATTCTTTAGGAGAAATGCCTGATTGAATGAGTGGTATGCCTGAGTTGTATGGTAGTTCCCTTCCTAGTCTTTTGAGAAACCTCCATGTTTTTACTAATTTGCAATCTGTGGGTGGGAAATCTTCACAAGCACCTTTGAGCAGTGCCACCTATAATTGAATGCTCAAATGATTTATCAAAAACCAAAGAAGATATGTACTTCATAAGCAAAGATAACAATGGAAACATAACAAATTTTCATAATGAGGAACAGGGCAAGGAGCACCTAAAAGTTTGTCTTATTTTCTCCATTATCAGGCTATCTGCTCTAGGATTCTTGGGGCAGGTTTGACATGGAACAGGGTCTGGTTAGTCATAGAGACATGTTCCTTAGCGTTCTGTTGCTTCATCCTTTTTTCAAAATATCTATTGTTTCAGTTCATTTTCTGTTGTTATTACTGTAGTACTTGAGACTAGATAATTTATGGGAAAAAAATAGCTTTGTTTTAGCTCAGGATTGTGGAGACTGGGAAGCCGAAAAGCATGGAGCCAATATCTGTGTGGTTTCTGGCAAGAGCCTGATGCAGCTTGAAATCATGGCAGAAAGCACAAGGGCAAGTAGAAGTAGATGAAGGAGGCAAAACATGCAGTGGCTTCTCTCCTTGACAACCCGTTCTCCTGGTAACCAAACCAGCCTACCAAGAATTCATCGAGTCAGGAGAGAAAGACATCAATACCTTCATGAACCAGACACCTCCCCTAGGCCCCACCTCCAATACCTGGTCAATAGCTGTCTCATTTCACTACAACTCAGAAAGAACAAACCACAGCAGCTGCCATGACTTTGCCATAATTTAAGTTGTCTCCTTTCTCCATTGTGTGTTGTGCTTCTTAAATTACTTAATTCTTGAAGTATATGTACACATTCCCCTCATATGCTTTTGTAAATATAAGCATATACATACAAGTGGCCTCACATTTGTAAAGTACCAAGAACATGAGAGACATCCAGTGAATAAAAATTTTCTTCTTTCTGCTTGTACTCCCTCGCCCACTCAGTGGAAGACTCAAGGAGGGAGATATGATCAAGGTGAAGTCTACAGACTACCACTGAACATTTCAATTTACTTAAAATTGATATCCTTTTATGAGTAGAGCATGATACTCTCATTCCAGAATCTTCATCTATATGTAAGTGCTCTGTTTTGTTTGCATTGTCTTAATGAACAAATACATTGAAATCATTTCGTAGTATAAGCTCTGGAAAATGCTTTCAATAGTTTTTGTGGACAACAACATTAAACAGCTCTGACACAGTTACTGTCTACCATGGATCAAACCTACTGTCATTATTCAGTAAAGTAGCGGGATATAAGATCAATGCACATAAATCTAAGGCATTTTTATACATAAGCGATGAATCTTCAGAAAGAGAAATTAGGAAAACTACCCCATTCTCAATAGCATCGAAAAAAATAAAATACTTGGGAATCAATCTCACAAAAGAGGTGAAAGACCTCTACAATGAGAACTACAGAACACTAAAGAAAGAAATTAAAGAAAATCTTAGAAGATGGAAAGATCTCCCATGTTCTTGGATAGGAAGAATTAATATTGTCAAAATGGCCATACTACCAAAAGTGCTATACAGATTCAATGCAATTCCATTTAAAATCCCAATGATGTACCTTACAGAAATAGAGCAAGCAATTATGAAATTCATCTGGAAGAATAAAAAACCCAGAATAGCTAAAGCAATCCTTGGCAGAAAGAGTGAAGCAGGGGGTATCGCAATACCAGATCTTCAACTCTACTACAAAGCAATAGTAACAAAAACGGCATGGTATTGGTACCAAAATAGAAAGGTGGATCAATGGTACAGAATAGAGGACACGGACACAAACCCAAATAAATACAATTTTCTCATACTAGACAAAGGGGCCAAAAATATGCAATGGAGAAAAGATAGCCTCTTCAACAAATGGTGCTGGGAGAATTGGAAATCCATATGCAACAGAATGAAACTAAACCCATATCTCTCACCATGCACGAAACTAAACTCAAAATGGATTAAGGATCTTGGAATCAGACCAGAGACCTTGCATCTTATAGAAGAAAAAGTAGGTCCAGAGCTTCAACATGTCGGCTTAGGACCAGACTTCCTCAACAGGACTCCCATAGCACAAGAAATAAAAGCAAGAATTAATAACTGGGATAGATTCAAACTAAAAAGCTTTCTCTCAGCAAAGGAAACTATCAGCAATGCGAAGAAAGAGACTACAGAGTGGGAGAAAATCTTTGCCAATCATACTTCAGATAGAGCACTAATCTCTAGAATCTATAAAGAACTCAAAAAATTCTACACCAAGAATACAAATAATCCAATCAACAAATGGGCTAAGGAAATGAATAGACACTTCACAGAAGAAGATCTACAAGCAATCAACAAACATATGGAAAAATGTTCAACATCTCTAGTAATAAGAGAAATGCAAATTAAAACCACCCTAAGATTCCATCTCACCCCAATTAGAATGGCGATTATCAAGAATACAAGCAACAACAGGTGTTGGCGAGGATGTGGGGAGAAAGGTACACTCATACATTGCTGGTGGGGCTGCAAATTAGTGCAGCCACTCTGGAAAGCAGTATGGAGACTCCTTAGAAAACTTGGAATGGAGCCACCATTTGACCCAGCTATCCCACTCCTTGGCCTATACCCAAAGGACTTAAAATCAGCATATTACAGAGATACAGCCACATCAATGTTCATAGCTGCTCAGTTCACAATAGCCAGATTGTGGAACCAACCTAGATGTCCTTCAATTGATGAATGGATAAAGAAATGTGGTATATATATACAATGGAATATTACTCAGCCATAAAGAATGATAAAATTATGGCATTTGCAGGCAAATGGATGAAACTGGAGAATATCATGCTAAGTGAGATAAGCCAATCTCAAAAAACCAAAGGAAGAATGATATCGCTAATAAGTGGATGATGACACATAATGGGGGGTGGGAGGGGTTAGTGTTAGGGTTAGAGTTAGGTTTAGGGAGGGGGGCAAGAATGGAGGAAGGAAGGTCTGTATAGAGGGAAAAGAGGAGTGGGAGGGGTGGGGGGGAAGGGAAAAAATAACAGAATGAATCAAACAACATTACCCTATGTAAATTGATGATTACACAAATGGTATGCCTTTACGCCATGTACAAACAGAGAAACAACATGTATCCCATTTGTTTACAATAATAAAAAAAAGGGAAATAAACACCGTTCTAAATGTGAAAAAAAAAAAGCTACTGTCATTGTATTAGGACAATTAGAGATAAAATGAAAAGTATTGGAATTTAAAGTTCTCAAATATCTTCGTTGTGCTCTTATTATATGCAATGACAAAAAATCCTCTTGTAAATCTAACATTAACATTACAGACAACTCTCATTGTCTCTTATTATGTGTATTGCTAAAAATATTAAGTTGCTGTAGCTATTTTCTTAGCTAACTGACACCTTTTTCTTAGCTATCAAAACTAACAACACTGTCTTTTACAGGGGATAAGATAAGTTCAAATGAATTCTGAGGAAGAAGTGATCCCCACCAATATTTTGTAACATGAAAAAAATATCTTCATTGCTCATTCTCTTTGAGGTAGCAAAGTGATCATAATTTCCTTTAGTTTGCTTGAAATGAAAAAAAATGTTTTAAAAGTCCTACCAAGTAGAGACTCAGCTAAGGGAGAAAAAACATTGTGTGTTCAAATGTAATGCTGCAGTTCAAAAATGAAACAATGAATTTTGGAATCAATATCCTTCAGGCCAGATGATTGAGAGTTGGAGATCAAGAATGATATTTTTCTTTCTTGCTAAAACTTTGCTACTATCGAAGGTTGGCATGGGATATTAAATTACTTGCTGTATTTTGTGACAGCTGTATAGCACTCTAGTCATATGTGAAAAAAGTTCATGAACAGAAAAAACGCTGATGAGGTGGGGTATTGAACTACTTCATCTGAGATCTCTGAGGCCACTGTCCAGAGAAAAGGCTATACAGCATCTAAATTTCATTCTAGGCTTATGATTCAATGGATGAAGTTGTAAAGACAATATCCATATGCCTTCAATTACTGAAGCGTTAGCTAACAGGCGAATAAGACATTGGACACTGGGGCTGAATATTTCTCATTTCATCAGAATATCTGGGATTATGCAGATGTTGAAATGACCCCTGCAAATCAATTTTATCCTGTTCTCTGATAAATTATGGGTGAGCATCTGCTTGAGGAGTTCACTTGAAAGAAAGGTGATGAAATATCTGATGTCTTGATCATCTCCTGTCTTTTTCAGCCATGCATATTTGGCAATGGATCCTGCAGGGAAGTCTCCACAGAAAGTGGATCAGTGGACTGAACATTCATAGTGTTCCATACCCATCTCAAAACTGAGCCCTTTAAAACCTAGGTGATCAAGCTAATTTTGTGAAAATATTGAACCCAGTTTTTCACATTGTTAGCTACTCTGTTAGGTAAATAAGAACTTTGAGAAAAGAAAAAAAGAAAGAAAGAAAGAAAGAAAGAAAGAAAGAAAGAAAGAAAGAAAGAAAGAAAGAAAGAAAGAGAAAAAAGAGAGAAAGAAAGAGAGAAAGAAAAGGAAGGAAGGAAACACAACAAGCCAATTACAGTCCCCAGAGGCATTAGCACTATAGTTGCTTCCCTTCAGTGTCACAGGCCACAATTTATAATGTGGGATTCTCTGCTTACACAAAGCTATTTCAATAAAGTTGTTGAAATTCAGATTGTGAACCTCACTAGTCACCACCTCATGGAATTTTTATATTTATGTATTCTTCCACAAAGGAGCTATATCTGTGGAAGGACTGAGTGCTGCCTATTTGTGAGGTCCCAAATGGGTCTTCCTGTGACAAAGCCTATTATGCTACCTTTACAATTCCATATCTTGGAGTCCTGAAAATTTTTTTGCGTTCAGAAGTTCCCTATTATACTCATACCCTCAACTCCTCAATTCAGTTTCTAAAATTGCAATAGATGTACACCTGGAATACACAGAATTGTGTCAAGGGAATGAGAAACCACATAAGAAACATGACATCATCCTGGAAAATAAATTTTACTGGACAATTTGCAAGCAGAAAGTTAAGTTATTTGAATGATGATTTAAACATGTTTTATATTTTAAAAATGTATAGGTATATTGTGGGATAGAATGATAAATGTGTATGAATTGTTAGGCTAAAACCAAAACGTCAACGAATTTCAGGGATGCAGAATTTGTGTTAGTGAATCTGTAAAGATTTCTTATTTGTTCATTTCAGATGGCAGGAAGTGTCTACCGTGGCTTATCACAAAATGATGAATTCACTTGTGTAATGGGGAAACTCATGGGTGAGACTGGCTTTAGGTTAGAGCTTGTCTAAGGCTTCTGGATCATTGGATCATTTTCTTCACCCTATCTTACAATCTTGACTCCTCCATGTTGACTTCATTACTGTATCTATAAGAAGAATGCCAAATCTTCAGGTTTCTATCTTCTCTGCTTCAAATCTCAAAGGTAAAAGCAAGAATCTCAGTTCTAGAAATCCCAGGGAATAAAATGCCTTGAGTCTTGCTGTCTTCAGTGTGTCACTAAACCAATCACTGTGGGCAGTTATACAATTCTCTGATTGGACAACCTCATACCCTGGAACTTCAACAGAAGCCTATAAATGTAGAGTAGAAGAATCTACCCCTCCCCTACCAGATAAATTGTGTATGTTTTCTAGAATAAAGATGAATAATGCCAGGTGACATGCTGCACTCACACACACACACACACGCTCACAAAGACACTGCAGTCCACCAGAGCTCACTAAACTCACCCCACACACACTGACTTTTCCAGGTTCAGTTCTATTCATAAGTGATAGATGGTGGAAAGAATCTGAGAAGCTCTGTTTTAACTTATCAACTAGGACTTCACTAAGGATTAAATGCTGGAAAGATCTAACAAGGCTCACTGGCCATTGGATAGAAGGACTGAGGCAAGAGGCTTCAAGGTTGAGCACTGATAGTAGGTGTATTAGAACTCCATATCTGTATTTCCCCCCAGGTCCTGATTTTTCATTTTGTCCCTATCACACCTAATCATTGCATAATTGGAGGCAAAGCTAGCTGACTTATAATAAGTAGAACTGAAGAAGTGTTTGCAGGACAAAGGCCTTTTGAATCCATCCTCAAGGTTGGACAAGACAGTTGCAAAACAGAACAGTATAATGAACCATAATAATGACACTGCAGAGGCCCATAAAATGCAGGATGATCACTGCTGAGCTCAGAAAGTATCCGATCCTCTGGGCAAACCATACAACTGGGAAATTCCTTGGCAATGAGATGAACTTTGTGTCTCAAAATTTCTACAGCAGAGAGTTTTGTTCCACATGCTAGAACACTGCACATTCTCTTGTCCTTTTTTTTTTTTTTTTTTTTTTTTTTTTTTTTTTGGCAATAATGGAAACACTATTCTGGTTCAAGGGATTACATTGAGAATATTTTAATGCAATTCATTTTTTCTATTTGTTAAATATAAGCCAGGTTGTGTACTTCTCTTTGCCTATTCATTATCTATTTCCCTCTTCTTCTTTCAAGAGAGAATTCAGATTTTGCATAGGGTGGTAATTCACCTAGAAAAACAAAGACCCAACCTTGATCATAAATAAGGGTAGCCTTGGTACAGAGTTTTAGCCAATGAGATATAAGCAAAAGACTTCTGGGGACTTCTAAGAGCATTTAAATTTGTTTTTCCATTTTGTTTTTCTACACAAAAGAAGCTTGAGTTTAAGCAGCCATTCTGTGATCATGCAGTGACAAACTCATGAGTAAAACTGTATAGTAAGGATGTCACAGGGGAGTCCAGAGCCTGGAACAATAAAAAAAATGTGCTGTGCCACCCAGGATTCCACCTCAGCATCCAACATTAATTATTATATGAAATGCATTAAAAATATATTGGGTTAAACCACTCATACTTGGATTTTCTTCTATTGCATGCAATCAAGTATATTCTTAACCAATAAAGACTCTTTTTCAAAATTCAGTTGTGCCTAATAATTTACTAGAAAAAAAAACCTTAAATAATTAATTCCATTGGAAATTAAGCCTGTAAAAATTCTACCCATTTTTAAGGCCATGATAACAGTGGCATCTTGGATAAACCAATCTTTCTAAAACTCACTATCCCAGGGAATGCTTGTACACTGTTGGTGTGAATGTAAGTTAGTATGGCCATTATAGGAAACAGTATAAAAGCTCCTCAGAAAGTTAAAAATAGAGCTACTACCATGATGTATCAGTCCACTATAATGTATATGTTCAAAGGAAATGAAATCAGTATGTCAAAGAGATGTTTGTATGTCCATGTTCGTTGCAGCACACATCACAATAGTGAGTTGTGGAATAAATTTAAGTGTCCATCATCAGATGAATGGATAAAGAAAATGTGGTATACATACATAAAAGAAAAAAGGGGTAAAAGGAACTCCTGTCACTTATGACAATATAAATGGACCAGGCATACAAAGACAGAAATGACATGAACTCACTTACATGTGGAATCTAAAAGTTGAACTCAGAGAGTAGAAAGTAAAATTGGGAAAGATTTTGGTCAAAGAATACAAAATTTCAGTTAGCTAAAAGGATTATGTTTAAGAGATCTAGTGTACAACTTGGTAATGTAGTTAACACCATGGTAATGTATACTTGGAAAACCATTGTTGAAAGTGTAGCTTTTGCACTGATTTTTAACACAAGGAGAGTATAATAGTGAATGGAGGGATATTGGAAATTTACATTAGTTTGGCTAGAACAGCAATCATGTGATGAGCAGAAATTGATAATAAAAATGTAGAATTATGTGAAAATAAAGTTCTCCTATTTAAGAAAAGAAAGAGTATAGCTTTTAAATGTTCTAGACACTCTAAAATAGTATGTGGGGCTATATATATGCTTTAAGCTCGATTTATTCATTCCACAATGCATACATGCTTCAAACATTATGTTATATGTGATAAACATATAACTTTCATCAATTAAAGACTAATTTTTATAAACCATTTTCTCCATCTCTCTGCTAAGATTAAAATAGCACCCACTTCATAAGATTGTTATGAGGAACAAATGAGATAACCTGTGAACATTTTCTGGCAAAAGATAAGCACTATGGAATTTTATCTATTGTTATTATTTAAATTGCATAGCTGTGACTGAAAAAGTACATATCAAAACTCACACAGTTATGTTTTTAAATACATTAATGAATACATGGTTCAGAATCATTGTCTATTTTTGGGGACTAGTAATTCATTTTTTTTCCTTTTCTAAATTTTCTAAATTTCGTTGAATAAGCATTTGTATTATCTTACAATGAAAAATCACTACAGACCTGAGTGAGAAATGGGGCAATACATAGAGTACAAGAAAACTTAGTCCCAAACCTGTAATGCATCCTGACATTTATATATTGCTTACACTTTTTGCAAGTACTATTATAAGTTTTTGCACATATAAACTCTAACTCCCAACCACCCCTATGAAACGGTAATATTAGAGTCCTTTTTTTATAGTTGGGGATACTAAAGTCCTGTGAAGTAAGATCACTTATGCACAATTTCAGTTGCTAGACTGGGATCCAACCCTGTCAGTCTCTTGTGAGCTCCAAGCTCTTAGCCTTTGTACTCTCCTGCTATTAATGTGCTCACATATGCCCATGGTCATAATAAGTAGTTAGCTTTGCTTTAACAAATTGTTCACAACAAATGTTCATCTGTTCCTTTTCCCAGTAACAATTCTACAAGAAAGTACCTATGTGCTTTTTGACACTGCAAACGAGAAGTAAAGATGTGGAATGAATTGGATTACTCCTAAGATCTTTAGTTTCTTGGTTTTATCCTTAATCATCATCTTTCAACTTTCTGTTCTCTCTTTATTTCAATAATGCTAAAGACTTGTACAAGAAAAACGCACCTAAACTCCTTCAGTGATTCTACTAAAATATTTGCCAAACTATTGTGCAAAGGGCATAAAGACAATTGAACAAAGAAGATACATCCCATGACTGCTTAGTTTTCGTTTAGGCAGAGTAAGTGGTTCTCTATGTACCATAAATTTCAAAGGTGCAGAGAATCTTTCCTTTTCTCCCTCCATTCCTTTTTATTTCTCCTGCCTTCAATGCAGTTGGAGAGTAGTTAGACATATGCTCTGAAGCATATGAGCCAGAATGTATGTTAGAATTCATCTTTCTTGTGTACTAGCTAAAACCTTGACAGCTTTTGTTAATGCTTTTAGTTTCTTCATATGAAAATTGTAAATAGTGGTACCTACCTCAAAAAGCCATTGAAATAATTAAGTAGAAGTTCACATAGCACCTAATCTTATCTTCCTGACATGACCTAAAACTTTACACCTTGTCCATGCATTATCTTCTTTAAAATTTAAACTGTCAGTCACCCCTGGTAAGCCGTCAATTCAGAGGACAATAGATATTAGAGAAAAGGTTAACTATGGGGTTTCTGTAGGAGGCAAAAACTCCCAAAACTCTGACCCCTAGAAATTTTTACCATGATCTCTGCTACCTATTCTCCCCTACTCAGTGAAAGGCATTTCTTTTTCATCTTTTAGTTTGTAGAAGAGAAACTGAATATTGTCTTTTCTTCTACTCTCAAGAGTAGCATTTGCAGTAATATATTCATTTCATTATACACCCATTTTTCCTATGTATATTTCTGGCCATGCATCTAATTATTAGTAAAAGTCTCTATTTTAGATGTTAGCTGAACTTTTTAATTGTGATTTTTAGAAGGTTTTCTTGTCATCTTATTCAAACCATTTTAGTTTGTGTGGGAAAAAAATGTCAATAAAAGTTTGGATCATGATGGCATACTAAGAATCCCATATCCCTAATAATCAAGACTATTAGTGTGTAATAGAACTAGGGCTCTTTAAAAAGTCGAGAATGCTTAGAATAAGGGAAAGATGTAATGATGCTTGCATGGATAAAAACATGTGCATATATACATACCAACATATACATAGATTTTAACAATAAGCTATTTGAAAAAGCACACCTAAAATGTGTCGCCAAAAATTTGAAAATAAACATGTATTATATAAATAAATAAAACAAGTGTACCAACTATATTACTTGGTGAATTAATTTAGGGTGACAACCATTAAACAGGACAAAGATGAAGATTTCATATTGCCAGACCATGTCATCCATTATAAAGACATCTTTTGAATCCAAATAAATAGAGCTATGTATGATGTTCTTATAGAGAAGAGTCAATATTTTAAAATTATAAATTATATTCATTTAATTGAATCATAATACTTAATGAACCTGCTTGTTAAATAAAATGTGCATATATAAAAGAAAACATGCAGAAATAACCAGGAAATTTTGAAAAAGAAAAATGTGAAGGAACTTGCCTTAAGATATCAGTTTAAACTAGTTAATTATAATTATGCAATGTTGATATAGAAAAATAAATTGATAAATACAACAGTTAGAAACCATTTTATATGACAGACATGTGTGTATGTATGTGCATGTGTTTAGTACAAATTTTCACCTGTATCAACCATTTACTTTGTGATAAAGAATTTAAAACAAACTGAGAAATGATTGTTTATTCAATAAAGATATTGGGAGAATTTGGTGTAAAGTTAAGATAGACTTACTCATATCTCCCACTGCACACATAAATTAATTTCAAGTACATTCAAGAAATAAAAGTAAAGATCAAAATGTGATAAAGTATCTGAGAATGTTTTTCCAATCTTTTCGGGAGGAAGGAGGGTCACAACACAGACTGTCAGAGGGGAACACATCTTCTCAAGATTCTACACATTGGGAGTATTACAAAATCAGTAATTCATCTTCTGCAAATTCTAGTACAGCACATGAGTAGAAGACACAAATAGAAAGCATTGCATTTGGTAGAAGTTTACCTTCTCTGTACTTTGAAGAAATTCCAAACCAAAAATGGAGAATACTGTTAAAAGCCTCCTCCACTCTTCAGCTACAAATCTCTGTAAGGCCAAATATTTTTCAGGTACTTCAACACCAGCAATGAATCAAAATAGATTACATTCAGACCCAAATATGCAAATTTAGTCATCTTTTATTAAAACAAACTTTAAAGAAACTTTCAAAAACATTGAACGCCACTCTTTTCAGTAACTATTTTTCAAAAACAGTTTATTTGTCCTAAATATATGTGTGTTAACATTAACAGATAATGGTTTTGTTTGTTTCAGGAATTAAGGATTGACCACAGGGGCAGTCCACCACTGAGATACTTATCCAACCCCTTTTATTTTTAATTTTGAGACAAGGTCTCACTAAATTGCTCAGGCTGGCCTTGAACTTGTGATCTTCCTGCCTCAGTTTACCAACTTGCAGGATTACAGGAGTGTGCCACCATGCCTGGCTACAATGCTTTTTATTATTTTTAAATGAGGTTAGAAGCATATTTTTAAAAATTTCTCTTTATTTCTAATACAGTTATCAATAAATATATAACTCCTGAACAAAATCACACTAATAATGTAAAGAGATCATGCCACCAGAAAGGTTTGATAATCACTTGTCTAAATACTCAAATTAAAAGGCAAAGATTATCAGAGGTTGTCACATCTGATAAAAAATACTCATCTCTTCATCATTAAACATAAATGTTCATTGGTCTATGTCCATATAGGATAAAATAGATTCATTATAAGGATACTGGAGGGTCTAGGCAGTGTAATAAGGCAAAATCAAAAAAAAATTGAGAAAAATAAATAAATGGCATAGAGATTGTTCAGGAAAAAGTACAAATTTTCACCTTCATATAACATGTACATCTCTGTAATAATCCATAAAAAAATAAGCTGGTAGAATGAATAAATGATTTTAAAAGGTGGGTGGGCAAATCTCAATATTAAAATCTTTCTATTTCTATGTGCTCACATCAAATATAAATTGAAATTCAAATACCATTTTTAATAGCACTCAAGGATGTGAAATGATTAGGAATAAATTGAACAAAGTATGTTCAATATTTGAAATTAAAATTACAAATTATTGCTTTAAAACATTAAAGATCTAAATAAATAGAAAGAATAAGCATATCCATGAATTGGAAGACCCAATATTGTCAAAACTCCCCAGATTTACAATGACATTCAACAAAATTGCAATCAAAATCCCAGCAAAGTTTTAGAATGAAAATTGATAAAACACTTCTAAAATTTATGAAATGGAAAAATATAGATTATTAAGAATTTTGAACAACAAAGTTAGCTGATTTATACTCCCTGATTTCACGATTTACAATAAAGTTACTATAATTATCACAGTGTGATTTTGGCAAAAGGATAATAAACACATGGATCAATGAAAGAGAATAGAGAGAATATAATTGGACCCTCATATAACCAATTGATTTCCTACAATTTGCCAAGGCAATTCAACATATCCAATGGGAATAAAATAATCATTTAAAATAGATTGTGCTAGACCAATTAAATAAACATGCAGGGAAAGAAAGAAATATTCTGACTCTAATTAACATCATATCCAGAAATTAACTCAATACAGATTATTATAAGAGATAAACTATGAAATCTAAAAGGAAATATAGAGGACATCTTATAACTTTAGGGCACAAAATACAAAAAGCAAAAACATAAACACTGATTGATTGAATTTTATCAAAAATTTTTAAATGTTTATTCTTCAAAATAAATGTGAAAAAAATTGAAAAGCAAGACAAATTGGGAGAAAAAAATATTTGAAAATCATATATCTGATACAGACCTTATGGCCAGAACATATAATAATATGTGAGAACATATAATGAATATTTAAGGAAAGAAACAAAGTTAAAAATGTTAAAACAAGTTAAAAATGAGCATAATTGTTGAACAGACACTTCAACAAATAAGCACAGGACAAAAATGTTTAATTCTCTGATTATGAATTATCAATAATAATTAAGCACAAACCCAGGACAAAAGCTAAAATTTCACAAAACTCAACTCAAAATGGATCAAGGACCTCGGAATCAGACCAGAGACCCTGCATCTTATAGAAGAAAAAGTAGGTCCAAACCTTCAACTTGCTGGCTTAGGATCAGACTTCCTTAACAGGACTCCCATAGCACAAGAAATAAAAGCAAGAATCAACAACTGGGATAGATTCAAACTAAAAAGCTTTCTCTCAGCAAAGGAAACTCTCAGTAATGTGAAGAGAGAGGGTACAGAGTGGGAGAAAATCTTTGCCAATCATACTTCAGATAGAGCACTAATCTCTAGAATCTATAAAGAACTCAAAAAACTCTACACCAAGAATACAAATAATCCAATCAACAAATGGGTTAAGGAAATGAACAGACAATTCACAGAAGAAGATGTACAAGCAATCAACCGATACATGAAAAAAATGTTCAACATCTCTAGTAATAAGAGAAATGCAAATCAAAACCACCCTAAGATTTCATCTCACCCCAATTAGAATGGCGATTATCAATAACACAAGCAACAATAGGTGTTGGCGAGGATGTGGGGAAAAAGGTACACTCATACATTGCTGGTGGGGTTGCAAATTAGTGCAGCCACTCTGGAAAGCAGTATGGAGATTCCTCAGAAAGCTTGGAATGGAACCACCATTTGACCCAGCTATCCCACTCCTTGGCCTATACCCAAAGGACTTAAAATCAGCATACTACAGAGATACAGCCACATCAATGTTCATTGCTGCTCATTTCACAATAGCCAGATTGTGGAACCAACTTAGATGTCCTTCAATTGATGAATGGATAAAGAAACCGTGGCATATATATACAATGGAATATTACTCCACAATGAAGAATGATAAAATTATGGCATTTGCAGGCAAATGGATGAAATTGGAGAATATCATGCTAAGTGAGATAAGCCAATCTCAAAAAACTAAAGGTCGAATGATCTCGCTGATAAGCGGATGAGGACATATAATGGGGTGTGGGAGGGGTTAGCGTTAGTGTTAGGGTTAGGTTTAGGGTTAGGGATAAGGAGGGTGGTAAGAATGGAGGAAGGAAGGACTGTATAGAGGGAAAAGAGGAGTGGGAGAGGTGGGGGGGAAGGGAAAAAATAATGAAACAAACATCATTGCCCTATGTAAATTTATGATTACACAAATAGTATGCCTTGACTCCATGTACAAATAGAGAAACAACATGTATCCCATTTGTATACAATAATAAAAAAAAGGAAATATGAGTTTCATTACTCATTTTATATTTTAATATTTCCATTCATTAATGTTATGGTTATTGTTAACAGTTTTTTTGAGTATTTGAAATAAAATCTTAAGATTTGAAATGAAAAAAAAAATTGTGTGGTTCCTCAAGAGCAGAACTATGCATACATTACATAATAATTAACCAAATGTGCACCAAGCATCTTCTATCTGCAAGGTCGTGTGCTAGGCACCAGGAATCCAAAAAAAAAAAGCTAAAATTTAACAGACAGACAATATTAAGTACAGAAAAGTAGGTGGAACAACTGGAAGTCTCATACATTTATTTGGGAATGCAAAACGCTTCAACTACTTTTAAAATTTTTTGGTAATTTTTGTGAGTTAAACCTACACTTAGCATTCAAATCAGAAATTCCTCTCCTAGATATTTAAAGAAAAGTTGAAGTGTCCACAAAGAGATCTGCAAGATGTCCAACAACCAGTGAAATATACAATGGAATAATTCCCAGTTTTAAAAAAAAAATGAATTGCAAATAAATGTAGTAATATGGATGAATACCAAAAGCATTGTTTTAAGTGAGAAAGCCAGATACAAGACTACATACTTTACCATTTCATTTTAATGACATTATTTAACAGTTATACTTGTTCCCCAAGCACATTTCCATGCCTTGATCTGAAAAGTATTTTTCCTCTTTAGCTAGAAAATAAAACTTAATTTTTGAAGTATATGCTTCTACCAAAATGTATCAATCATTTTTTCACATGCAATTTCTTGGAGTATTAAGTTATAGGAAGTATTTTTTCTTCCTGGTTAAACATAAATGCCTCAAGGATAGGAATTCTGTCCTCTTCATATATCCAGTATTTGACAATAACTGATACTTGGCAGAACCTTAAAACATTGAACAGAAAATCTTTAGTTATCTAAGTTTCAGCTTTCTTTCTAGACAGGACTGCTTTAGTAAAAAATAATTGAGCTCTTTGCCTTTTCTCAGCCATTATGGTGTGTGTATTTGATTTCTGTTCCTTGTCATGTCTTCTTCTGGATCAAGCAATTCCTGACCAAGGAGCAAAAGCAAAATTGTTTCATTCCTCAATGAATTCAGAGAAAAACTGGCAATCAAAATCAAGTACAACTTCAAGAGGAGACACTCATGGAGAACCAAACTGGGTCTATTATGAATTACTCAGCAGCTGGCAAACATATTTATGTTGTATCAAGGTTACGGTCATTTTACTATACCAATCTGAAAATTTCATCAAGACAGTTGGACATATTTAACTGGGAATCAGAGTTTCCTTTACCTATGAAAGTGCTACAGTGTTGGTTTTAGTTGGTTGAGTAATAATTATATTACTTAAAAAAAACGAAAAGAAAAAAGGACTTCAATTTTTTTCTATTTTGACTTATTAATTATATTATTGATAACACAAAGAACCAGAGAATCTGATCTTTAAAATGTTTACTAGGGTTTTGGTCTAAACAAGTGTTATTTTTCCTATAAAAGAATATAGTTTTTAGAGGACTTTTTCATAGTCATTTGATTTCTTTTCCCTCCTTCCCCTTCCTCCTCCCTCCAGTCCTCTTCCTTTTCTTCCTTCCTAAAAAGAAAAAAATGAGGTCATATTACAAATGAGGAGAGATGTAGAAATCTATTTGTGAACACCAAAAAGATTCTTAGAGTTACTCTAGGATGAAGCTGGTGATAATTATATTTTCATAGACACATTTGCCAATGACACACTAAGAAAATGCTTAGAAACATGGCATTTCATTTCTGTTTGCTAGCAAATTTAGAATTTTGAAAACTTCAGAAAAACTCAACATGCATTCCAATTCATTTGTTAGACAATTGCTTCTGAGAAACTACTTAAAGGCTTTTGTTTTTTAAGATATAAACATGTCTACTTATATAGACATAATTGCAAGAAGTATACATAAAGTATTTTTATAGTTTAATAAACCTTAAATAAAAGTTAGAAGCACTATAAAATACAGAGTTAATGACAATGTTTGAAGTAATTAAGACTAACACAAAGAAAATGGGCAAATAGATCAAACAACTTAATATGTATGTATACACAAATAATCCTTTTAGGGGAAATTGATTTTAAAGGGGAATTTTCATACTGCATAATACCCCATCTGACAAAATTTAGTTTTCAGGATGAGACTAAGCAAAGACGGACTCCTCACAAAGTTTGCTTTGCTAGAAGTACTCTTCACAGAATGCTTGTGTAAATAGTTTTGTACCACAGTCTCATGGGGACAGCGTCTAGACCACAGAGATGGGGAGAGCGTCTAAACCACAGAGACGAAAAGAAAAGATTGTACAACATAATCCAACACTCACAATCCAAACCAACCAGTAATCAGCATGCAAATCTCCCTCTTGACCTTTCTCTGCTTGCCTCCCTGGCCTCTGGAACCTTCCTAGCAGTGCCTCCAGAATCCTACCACTCCAGCTCATCCCTTTGCCATCCCTTTGCCTGGCCTCTCCCTGCTCCCAACAATCCACTGATTCACATTGTTCCCGTCTTTCTGTCTTACTCCCATCTAAAATGCCAGTGAATTTTCACTCTCTGCTCCATACTGGGCCAGTTTTATCCATTCCCTACAACTCAGTTTAAATTCTTAGAAGCCAGAATGTGATAACCAGCAGGGTAGGGTGAACAGACCTAGTCTGAACAGAAAGAATGAGACTTCATATTCCTCTAGAAAAAAGGAAGTGCCCAATGCCTACTTAGTTCACCCTAGTTTCTTTGGGGAAGTATCCTAGGAAACATTAAGTATCAACACATTGGAGTTCTAGATGTAGACTGAAGAGGATAAAATAAATGCGAAACATAACTGATAGGAACAAAATCCAAAGGAGGAAGAAATAATGGCACAAAGGCAACTGCTATTCTTGTATCTTCTAGAACATTCTCTTTCTCCACCTAAACATTCTGAAAAATAAAATATTTTTAGGTTAAAAAAAAAAGTCAAAGGGCCTCAAAAAGCAGTCTGTAAAAAAAGTTAAAAAAAAAATACAAAAAAAAAGTCAAAATAGCCTAGAAGATCTTGAGATGTTTTGGTTCTTGGGAAGTGTCAATTCCAAAGGTTTGTGGAAGGACATTTGATGTTTAAAGACTCTTGGTCTCCTGAGACCATTGGGAGGGAAATCCTTTCTATGGCTCTGAACTCCAAGAAACACAGTGCATCTAGAGAAAGAAGTAGCAGAATGAATTGTTTAGGATTGACGTTAGCAAATGCATGAATGTCTGATAAAAATGTGGGTCTTTTTTCATAATGTTCCTATTTAATAGAAGGCAGGATTTGAAGGCAAAAGTAGTGTCTATAAATCAACATTAATTTTGGGTGAGAAGCATTAACTGCGTTGCATTTCTTGGTGTCTAATACTCTGACAGCAACATTGCTCAGAGCAGTGGAGCACTTTAATAGTGTACGAGCAAACTCCTATCAGGAAGTTTGTGGGGGAAAATAATGAAAATGCAAGACCTGAATCCTTTCAAAGCCCACGGTGGACATAGAGGGCAAACTTACAATTCTTCAAGTCCCCCCAAATTGTCATGAAGTTGGGTATATATAAGTTTATAATAATAAACTCTCACATTAAAAAACATACAATATTAATTATTGGTTATTAATCTGGCAACTCTGAAATCTTAGAGAAAATGAGCTTCTCAAATTTACAGCTAAGAGTTATTTCTGCAAAATACTGAAACATTTTATTTAGAGTTAGAATCCTTCTAAATATGATGACAGAGACCTGAAATTTTCATGGAGAAAATGCTAAATAAGTGGTTTTGCTTTCCTATTAATATTAATTCCCCATTATCCAGAGTTTTCTTTTTCATACATGCTGCCTTAAATGTCTCCAAACTCAAATTTAAATGACCTCAATTAATATCACCCGAATCCTTGATCAAATCACAAACCAATATCAAGAGGACATTAGAAATAGTGACTTCTACACTGCCCTTAACATTGTGGATATGGGAGACATGAATAAGTTGTAGTTAAATTTTAATAGAAATGGAGATGCAGAACACAGATTTAATAGCAAGTCAAGAAATGTCTACCAGAGCAACTCTTTAATTACATATACCAAACACTATAATAACATAGCATCTATCCATCCAGGAAACATTCCTTAACTTGCTGTTTGAAAGCAATGATTTCCATAGTTGACTTGTGTACAATTATTCCTTCAGTTGCTGTATATCTTTGTAAAGTAATTCAGGAACTCAGAAAATTCCATCTGATGTGACTCTCAGGCAGGGATAATACATAAGATATTATAAAATCTAGAATTTAAGTTAGCAAATATTTAACAAGTTCCCTATATGGTGCCAGAAAGTACTGTATTCTATCAAGATAAAGATGAATAAAACAGGATGGAGCTTACCTTTGAGAAACTCAAAGAGACAGATGAAAAAACAGATGAGTTCAATGCCATGTGAAATTAGGTGCTGTGAGAGACAAAGGGCACCAGATACAGTCATTGGAGTAAGAAGGTGGAGAGATGATTTTGCTTCTATAATATGATGTACAAAAAGAGGCATACAAGAATCAAACAGTGAATGAACCAAGCAAAAGAGTTTGGTGCACAATAGAGTGCTGGAGAGTAGAAATCAGCATGGGACAGAAAGAGCTAGTACCAGGGAATGGGGAGTCTTGCTTATACAGTCTACAGAAGAGCTTAGAACTCCAAAAAGGGCATTCACGGAGCTGCTGAGAAACTTATTCAAAGAAACATTATGGTTATATTTGACTTCCTGATAGTTGACACTAGTAATCCTTCTTAACAGATTTGGTGCTGCAGGTAAGAGGTTTTTGCAGTTGCCCAAACAAAGAATAAGCCAAATCTAGGATAGAAGCTGTACACACCGGGAGGAGAGATGACAGGTTGAACACATATAGGAAGAAAAAAACATGGAACTGGATAATTCGTTATACATGGGAAGTGAGGTAGAGAATGATTCTGATTTCTTCACTTGAGTGAACAGCAAAAGCAACAAGCATGACAGGAACAGAGGCAGAATAATTCTCTTAACCATTATGCTGCCCTATAATGTGAAGGGACAAATTGCATGTTGATTAAGAGCTTGGACTTCTGAGCAGAAGTCTCTGGACTCAAGTTCCTCTCCATAGTTTAGAGTCTCGTTTAATTTGAGAAATCTCCTCAATCCTTCTATACTGATTTCTTCATCTATACAGAAGTATAAAGATTATTAAAGTATGTTGAGAGCCACTTAGCAATAAGTATTAAATCTTAAGTACAAATAACAATCAATTCATTCCATAAAACACCTAGTCAGTACTCTTTAGATCTGTCAGTATGCGTGGAAACAAGAAAAGTCTAAAAACGTGTCAGAGAACAGAAGAGATAAAAGAATCTTGATGACTAAATGCAATTGGTATCCTGAATTGGATTCCAAAACAACAGCAACAAAATACATTAGTGAAAATAACATACTAAAATCTGGAGCTTAGTTAATATTGTACCAATCCTGGTTTCAGAGTTTGACAATGAAGTATAGTTCACTATATTATCATGGTAATATTTGCAAGTTTTCTGTAAATCTGAAATAATCCCAAAACACAAAGTTTGTTTTTAAAAATCAGATAACCAGTAAATCCATTTCTGAGAAATGTATTGTATAGTAATATTCAATGAGTATAAAATATATGCATATGAGGATGCACATTATACATCATTTGTAATTGGGAAAAAACAAACGCCATAGAAAAGGGATTAAACAATTAAATGAAGCTGTAACTATAAAATGGAATGCTGTGCATCCATTAGAAAGGTTATGTTCTAAACTTATAAATGTTGGCAAGAAAATTATCTGTTGTATTGTTAAAAGAAAGTAGTTACTGTACACATAAATATAGCTAGCTAGCCAGCTAGACAAACTTATTTATAGCTAAAACATGTACATGTGTGTATATGTGTGTGTATATATAATACATAGAAAAAATACGGAAAATGCATATAATTGGATTGTAAGAAGCAGAAAAATGGAGAACTTTCATTTTCTAAGTATTTCAATATCTATTGTTTGAATTTTTCTAGTGAACATCATTACTTTAGTTATCAGAATTATTCAATTGTACAATGTTTCTTTTAAAATTTTACACTGTAATGGAAAGAAACAATAGACAATGAAAATCAGAAGTTTTATGACAGACTCAGCTTGCCTATTGGCTATCTATACAACTTTGGGCAGGTGGCTTAATTTATCTGGTCCTAGTTTTTCCCAATAGCACAAGGAAGTGGAATTTGACCACTTCTGAAGATCTTTCTGAGATCTAAAATTCTATTAGTCTGTGGTCTCAAACATCAGGTGATCCTTTCACTGTAACATATGCTGAAATTTATGTATTTGGTCTGACAGTGTCTTTATTAGTGGGTAATAAATATTATCTTTTAGTTCACAGAGGAAGAAGTATGGGATAATAGCAGGGTATGTTAATTCATTGACTTGAAGTCTAAGAAAGCAACTTGAAACTTCAATTCAAAATGAAAAGAGTAAATTTGTTAGAAATACATTAGAATATTTGTAAATGAATCTTTTCATTTAGAAAGTGATTTTAACCAAATTATTGAACGTTCTAAGGGACTACATCTACTTTTATTGACTAATGGATATTTCCATGGAATCATGGTTCCAACTTTCTTTAAACTCTTTTATACACTTTAGTGAGTTGGTAATAGTCAACCTTGGACACACTCATTGCTAAGGAGAATTCAAGTACATTCTTTCCATTCCTAACAATTATATATTTTTCTAAAATCTATTCAGTTATTGTCAGCAGTGTAGGTTTATCAATTACCTCTCCAAGCTATCCATTATCTATTTTGAGAGTATAATTTGTTTCCCGCATAGAGTATGTGTTAACAGCATGATGCGTTTTACATTTGTAATTAATTTTCAACTGACAAAGGAGGTAGGAAAAATTCTCCCATAAATAAAAGTAATGAATGCAAGTATTTAAACAAAAGGCCCTAGTAATTTCCAGCAACTTAAAAAAAAAGGAAAAAGAATAAACTCAATCTGCTCTATTTTTTAAATTAAAAATACCAAGGTATTTTTTTTGTTCCTTCTTCATGACATTCTGGAGATTTTGATAAGACTAAAAAGGATAGTAAATGACAGGTAGGCACACTACATTGAATCCGTGAATGAGAAATTGTTTACTTCTCAATAAAATTAATAATACCAGTTCAACTATATATGACTAATTGGCTAGTTCATAGAAAGTTCTATCAGAAAATCATTTTTGTAGACAGGAACTCCTATCCATGATGAAACTAAATATTTTGCTACTCATAGCACTTTTAAAATGATGGAGAGCTTGAAATTAAATTACACTAAATGCCTTTATATTTATTCGGCATTAAACCTTATTTTCCTTACTCTCCTTCTGCCAGCGTGATATCATCGGAGTTGAAGAGGGATGCTAATACTATTTATATTACACTGCACTGTCCTCTAATTGACCTTGTTTGTGCAATGGAATGGCTGCTTTTCTCAAGCTGCCAGCCCTTTATTGCAGCATTTTGACCATGCACTAGTGGCTCTTTGTGCTGCTGCTGAGTTCAAGAATCAATACTGGATTCCCTACAGCCAATAAAGGCAGCTGACAGCATGAATTAACTGAGTGTGGCCAGTTGCATGGAGGGCCATTGTCTTTAAGGAAAATCTGGACGTGATTACCAACCTCCATCTCCGAGTGAAGGTTTTAATGCAAAGTGCGAGGTTGCTGTAATTTAATTTTGGCCTGCTGCTCTGACACACTCCCCTTTGCCACTGCTTCATGGAATCCAAGCTATTAATGGCTGCAAACCAAAACACATACAGAGACAAAGGCAAATACTCACAGTCATACAATAGCAGTGGTTTCACCTGACTTCACCATTCTTTTCTCATAGTATCCTTATAGCAAATTCTATTTCTCCAAGCCAGTCTTCCTACCATAGTAATAAGTTAAGCCAAAGTTAGGAATTAAACTTTTTATGGCCTCTATATAAGTGAAGCTTTCTTATGTGGCAGGGTTGAACAATCTGCACAAAGAATTCATTGCCTCTATAGAAACTGCTAAAATTATGGGGAAAAAAGCATGTACACAGTCTCATTTATCGCCCATTGCAAGATGACTTCCACCCCCTATATTCAATGGAACGTATTTCCCCTGAAACAAAATCTGATCAATCTTTTCAATCCTTATCTTCTCAGCAGCATTGGACATTGAGCACTCCCTCCTTTATAAAGTTTTCTCATTTCTGGGAATCTGGTTCCTTTGGTTCTGTCTCCTCATATCAGGGTCCTCTCATTTTATCCAGGTCCTCTACTCTTCTCATTTTCACTTGCCTTCTTCCATGTAAGACCTCAAACTTCTTCACACCTGAAATTACTGGTAATTTCTATCGAGTGACTCCCAAATCAATTTCCAGTTCAGGCTTCTCGATAAGTATGGTTGTCTCATTGGTGTTTGAACTTCAGGTAACTTACACTGCATGTGTCACCTCTGCTGGGTTCTCCAGTTTAGTAAATGACCCTCTGTGACATATGCAGGAGCAAGGACCCTATCTTTGAATCCTCTCTTCCCTTCACCCTCCATACCCAATCAGTTATCAAGTCCTGCTGGGTCTACTTCCTAGCACCTCAGTCCAGTCACCCACGAATTCAAATCCTGTCATTTCCACTGCCTCTATGCTCTCTGGCCTTCAAGAGCCTCTAACCAGTCTCTCTGACTCCACTCTTAACCTCACCTCCCTACTGAACTCGCCACCCTGACACTGACCTTATCTTTCTAAAATTCAAATCCTTTCACCTTCCTCTCCTCTTTAAATATTTCACACTCTGAATTCACCTCATCAGCCCTGTTTTACAGTATTTTCTCTCTTGCTTCTCTTCGGTGGCATATATTTTGGTTCCTCTGCTACTAAGAGATTTAAATGCAAAGAAATGGACCTCAGCAGAGACTTAGTTTGTAACTACAACAAAGAAAAGCACCTCTTAGACACTGGACTGCAATCATGATGTCCATGGTATCAGGTATTGCTGAGCTTCCCCAAGTGTGTTAGACAGAAGGAAAACCCACAGAATAACAAAGTGGGATTTATGTAAGCCTTTAAAAGGGGAAATGACATGTCATTTCTTGCTTTATCAAAAGGCCTATATTTCTGAGAGAATTTTAGTATTGAAAACATCAGTTCTGTTTATAACAGGCAATGTTCTTGGTTGAAATTAATTCAAGCAGAGTTATTCAAAGGACAGTGTATTATATACAAACCATTTAACTTGAGCTTTAAAACGATTTTTCATGTCTGAGAATTATCAAGAAGATACCAGTTTGGATCAACATTTTCCATAAACTGGAACAAAGCCTGTGGTTTTAAAGTCTCTTATTTTAAATACAAACATTTGTGAATCTTTTAAAGGCACAGTGTCTGATCTATTCCTACTCTCTAGTTTTGTTATTACCATGAACTTGGGGGTGGGAGAATATTGTATTTTATCTCCATTGTTTCCAAAATGAACATCATGCCTACAAAAACATGAATTAAAATGTGCAATTCTTACATCCCCACTTCCTTAAAGATTGGCATGAAGATGAGGATGCTACAGCTAGCTCAACTGCCCTATTTTCCTCAGAAAACCTAGACATAGGCTAGGAAATAGGTCTATTTAACTTCAAATTGGCATATGATACTTCTCTCAGGGTCCCTGAAGAAGATATGTGATGCTTCCCTACCTTTCTGTCCTATCTGATCTTCCCTCCTTCATGGCCCTGACCAGAGAATCATTAAGGGTTCATGGTTGGGCAGCTCAACACCATTTGAGTGTTCTGCTTAAAGTAGAAGAGATAGGGAAAGCAGAAGTATGGACAACTCCCTGTCACTGTCACTCTGTCTTGATGTTATCATGTGGAAGGGGAAGGAGTCTCTGAGGCTATCTCCATACACTTAAGTTGCTGCTCTTTATAGTATATAATGAGATATTGAGAAGGAGAGGAAGGGGCATTTGATAATGCACTGATACATTCACTGTGCTGTTGGACAAGAGATTTGATCCAAGGAGCCCAAGAAAGAATCGACAAGCACACATTTGACAAGCCCCTTCCCAGTCCACCTTCCCCTCCTCCGTCAGGATCCTTGTGATATTAAAATATTAGAACATGACTACAACTGAATGAAGTACAACTAAATAAAGTAGACATCAAGGAAACAATGTTTTGTCTACTCTGTACATAGGAAGGTATATTTGTGCAGCTGCCTCCAAGATTTCAAAGTGATTAATTAATCCCATTAAGTAACTTTGTGCTGCTCTACTTTACCTACAATGATTCTTCTGAGTAGCAAGATGATTTTTACCAAATTTCTTAATCAAAGGCAACATTCTTCAGATAAGATCTGCTTTAAAATATCTTTATAAGATTCAGCATATGTTACACCCTCCCGAAATAACCCTACATTTTTAATGACAACTGTGGTTGCCTGACCTCCTGGCCTGTCGGAAGAACAGGAGAAACCTTGAGAGGAAGCAGGTCTGGGTCGAGGGTGGGGGTAGACAGCCATTCATCAAAGTCCTTGCTATGAACATGCCCATGAGAATTGCTGTATATTGAGACCTGAAAATGCATAACTTCTTCTCTTTTCACTAATGTGCAAAAGTCATGTTTAATTACTTGCTTATTTGTTGTCCTCCCACCCCCACCCCAAAAGTTATTACTTCCATGAATGAGCCAATATGACTGCTTTTTGTCTTTGAATCCAGGCCTTTGAGTCAATCGTCTGACCAAAGAAAAGGCCAGGGAGCCCTCCTGATGCTCTTGATGATATATGAGAAGGCTATATGGCATCAGCTGGGAAAACTGCAGCCAACATTGGAATAATCAAAAGTGACCACATGCAATAATAGTCTATGTGACAATGAAGAGGGGACACCAGGAAGCAGGTGGTCTATAAGACAGAGGATCAATACTCCCATAGAAGGGATAAAATAGATTCCAAATGGAAAATAAACTTGTGGAGAATAAGAAGGGGAACACAAGAGTAGGGGAGGGAAGATAAGCCAAACCTGCAGGAAACCTCATAACAAAGGGAATGCAGGATGTCAGCTGATATGCTGATGAAAACGGACTGCCTGAGTGTATGGTATGGGGTAAGACAGTCAATACAGATTTCCCTCCACAGCAGGGGAAGGAGGCGAGGCATGCATGGGGAAGCTTGAAAACCACCCAAATTAACTAGTCTCCTCTATGTTCTAATTTAACAGACTTACAAAAAAAAAAAAAATCACCATTTGTAAGAAGTGTTGACAGCCTCAAAAACTTGATTTTGTTTAGGAAGGCTTAATTTTTAGGAAGAAAACAAGGACAACCCATATTTCATTTCTTTTGAAAATGTATTTCAATGAAAAGGAAGATGGATAGAGGTAAACCTAATTTGCATTATTTAGTTCAAAAGAAATGTTGCTTTGATGCCACTGTGTATATTTGCAGCGTTTCCTTACTCTCTTGGGAGTTGGTGTATATTAACATTCCATTCCTCTTTTTCATTATTTCTATCACATATATTAAAACACACACACACATACACACACACACACACACACACACACACACACACAGGATTAGCTGATAAACCCATAATAGCAACCTCCAATATGAGAACTTTCTCCAGAAATTCACAGTGTAACATAAATAAACTCTAAATGTTCTGGCAAATGCTAATACAATTTCATTACATTAAAACAAAAAAGAAAAGGGAAACATTGGAATTTCATGACTCTCTGTTCCTCTTGTGGATCATGTTAATGGGTGCTTTCGGGATGTCACACTATTCTGTAGTCAGGTCTGGGGAACATTTCAAACCACATTGAAACTGTGGAATATTGCATTATCTATGGCATCATCTTGATGTTTTCCTTTTATTTTTTATAACTGAAATTCACAATGCATCCTTGCTCCTGAGCCAAGGGAGTAGTGGGCCATCTTATTTCCCGATGGCTTGGCCACACACAGGGAGGCCTTTTCTTCCAGTCACTGAAAGCCTAGGTGGAAATTAGAAGTCAAGGGCTGTGATCTTCTGAAAGAAACAGCTTTATAAACCTCGAGCTATTCCTGCACCGCAGCAGATGTGTGAGCTGCTGCCAAGCTCCAGCTTGCTCTGGAAAATGCTGACACGAGGGCTGGGACTCTGCAAGGAACCAAAGCAATGTTTACAAGGAGCGTAAGGGTCGATCAGATGTCCTCCTTGGAGCGTCCTTCAAGTGCATCTCTGCATCCCCACCCCTCAGCATGGCTCAAAATGCTCCTGCCCTCTGCTCTCTCTGCTGGCTCTGCCTGCATCTTGAAAGAGCTCCATGAAGGCAGTCTGTGTGTGCCTCTCACAGAGCTGGGCACACAGTCAGAAGGTTGCAATGAATTTCTGGGTGAATAAATAGAATGAGTAACCTTGAAGGTTACCAAATGAATGAGTAACCTCTTAATTTCAAGAGGTTAAGTTTCTTAAGCCTCTTCAAAGCTGAATCACTTCCTGAGTCTGGCAGGTAGCCCTGTATCCCTAGAGGAAGACATGCAATGGAGAACAGCTGCCTTCCCTTCTGACTAGAAGGGAAGAACAGCCAAATGTGCCCATGTTCCCCTGATGCAGGGTTCCTTCTTTCCTTTCCTGTGAACCACTTGGAGCATGCAGCCTGTTTCCCACCGCTCAGTTATATACTGCCCTGTGCTGGTCTTTGTTTTTTCACTAGAACTCTTTTGCTTCTAAGAATGAATCTCAGCAGCGGCCTAGTTGTTTGCAACTCAACCATCGGCAAGTGTGATGCTGTTTACCAAATTGAAATTATGGTCAAACTTTCCCTCTTGATTCTGTTAGTTTAATTTTTGATGAATAATAAAATGGAGAGACAATACCTGGATACTTACAACAGGCTCTCTGTCAGCACCAGCTCCAGGCTTATTATGGAGCTAACCTCCACACCTCTACAAAAGAAGACAGTGCGCCCCTCCTGCTCTTGTCTTCCTCTTGCTTCCACAGCAGCCTCAATGCTCAGCTGAGATGTGACAGTGCTTGATTCATGATTGTGCCGCCTTCTAGTGGGGAGGGTTTTTGCAGTAGTCTGCACATCTGCTGTATCCCAAGCAGCTCTCACATTATATCAAGTCTTTCCCTTAGGAAGACCACAAACCACTTTATACAGAATCATCTCTTCATCCAGCCTGTCACTTGGGAAGAGAGGACTACAGGGAGTCTGATAAAGAGGCTGAAAAACTCTAAGTTTGGCTGGTACATTGAGGGTTACTCTGTCCTCCAACAGAATGTGCCATATGTTCTTCTGTAAGCACAAGTGACTGAATCCTTGAATTTATTTTTTATCTGAAATGAGTTGTCAAACATTTGCAGTTCAGTACCATACTCAAGGCTCTTTCTCCAAGTGCCCTTTGGGTAATTAGGATGTTCTTAAATGTATACAAAGGATCTTTAGTCTACTTACCTGTAGAACAATTTTTCTAACTTAACCATGAGAACCCATTGAAGAAAATGTCTAACATGAAACAATGCACTTTATCCCCAGCACCTCAGATGAATATTTCAGTCTGGGGCAGGTGCACGATGGTGGCAACACCCCTCACATACACAAAGATGCAATGTGGATGGATGTATATAAACACATGCGCACACATACCCATGCACACAAGCACACTTTCAACTTTTCAAGAATTTGTTACAAACTTCTTTTTATGCTACAGGCTAAACTATATGTAAGAGTCAGAATAAAGTTCTTTATGATTCAGTAATGAGTTATGTGGTTTAATAATACAAAAGGACTCAGAATTTCTCTTTCACTCAAAACCCAGCCTGTATTTGTTCATTCTAAATAGGTTTCCAGTGACCCCTGCTTCCCAAAGTCTTAATTCTGTAATCTCATTCTCTGTGAACAACCTGTGAAGACTTTGCCTTGGGGACTCTAAGACTTTGTGGGAAGTGTCAAACGTGCTTAATAAGGAAAATTATATTTTACTCTTTTGAGGCTTTCTAAGATAGAAAGGGAGAGCTTTTCTGTGTTGTGTTAATATTATGATCCTGGGGATAACTTACTTGACCAAATAAGGAAGATTTTTCTGACTCGACCTACCATTCTTGTTTTTTTTTTTGGGGGGGGGCTGGGGGGGAGTGCTGGGGATTGAACCGAGGGCCTATGTGCTTGCGAGGCAAGCACTCTACCAACTGAGCTATCTCCCCAGCCTGACCTACCATTCTTGATGTTGACTTGAACCTAACCTCATGCTGATATATACCAATGGATTACTTAGGGGAAAATTTTTTCCTGTTCCTTGATTCATCAAGTCCCAACTTCAATTCTAATAAATAAATAGATAGATAGATAGATAGATAAATATTTCAAGGAAATTTTTTGGAAAATCTTCTTACCTGTCATATCGAATACAGAGCAACAAAAGACTTGATAAAAACAAGGGACTTGCAGAATGAAAGTATAGCTTAATAGCAAGTTATTCACAGTCTAACAAAATTCATCCCAGGCGAAATTTATTTTTGAGAGAAGTAGATGATTTAATTGATGTTCTGAGCTCAAATTGTGAAAAGATATTCAGGCACGTTAGCCACCTGGAGCAGCTTTGGAGTCTATGAAATTAATTTTCTAAACATCATTTATTTTCCTCATCTAGACCTTTAGAGGGAAAAAGAAACAAATAAACAAAATAAAAATTACTGAAGAGGGAGTGTAACAAATGTTTCTCTCAGTCAGTAATGCTATGGAAAGCAGCCCTTCATGTGTACTAACTTTTCTGTGTGAAAATCAAAAATACTTTGAAGGCTAGGGAGAGAGCTCAGCTGGTAGAGTGCTTGCCTCGCAAACACAAGGCCCAGAGTTCAATCCCCAGTACTGCAAAAAAATAAATAAATAAATAAATAAATAAATACATTGAAGATATTTTCACATGAAAGCTACAGAATGACCTGTAGTCTCAGAATTATCAAAATGACTTTGTCTTCTCAGAACTATCAAACAATTCATAGGAACAATTAGCACTACTATGCTATTGGTAATATCTAAAAGAGCAAAGTAAAGACAATTGAAAAGACAACTTTTATTAAAAAAATAAAAGTCAGTATAAGAGAACAAGAAGACCAAAATGATCTATGAATTCTAGAGTCATATTTTTAAAACAATAATTTAGTAACCTTAACCTTCTGAGTTTTGCCTTGGCGTGTATTTTCTCTTAATCTTCCTTTTTCCAGAGGCTTAAGATAAACTTTCTGCTATAGAACTCCTGGATTAAACAATTGATATTTACTGATCAACACCTCTCACAGGCAGAGATTTTGTAATCTCTGCATATTTTTGTCAGGTTATCATTTAGTCTATATTCAAATTCGACTTTAGATCAAGGAGCGATGACAAGTACTTCTCATTAGTAGATAATTAACATTAACTAATTTGTCATATATATTGGATATTACCATAAAGGAAAGGAGAAGGAATAGTGGCAACTTGTCATATTTTATTTCAAAAATAGAGAAATTTTGCCAGACATGGTGACACTTGCCTGTAATCCCAGTGACTCAGGAGGTTGAGGCAGAGGATCAAGGGTTCAAAGCCAGCCTCAGCAATGTAGCAAGGCCCTAAGTAACTTAGTGAGAACCTGTCTCAAAATAAAATATTTTAAAAAGGACTGGAATGTGACTCGGAGGTTAAGCAACTCTGGGTTCAATTCCTGATTAAAAAAAATTTAAAAAGTTTAATATAAATCCTGTCACAAATTGCCCAAGACTCTTAGTTTTCACTCATTTATTTGACATTTACTTACTTTATTAAATTATCATCTTTTAATGTCACTTTGTGATCCATATTAAATCAGTTTAGATTATTGTTGGGGAAGGTTCAGTTGATAATTTAGATTACCACAAATGTTATTTCTGTCATATCCTTAATCACTAGCTAATTTGAATGGTTAAGTAATATAGTTAAAATCTTTCCTTTAGCTATTAGGAGTATAGTTAGCTGCAAGTAACAAAGTATTCAATTATAATGTCTTAACAAAATGGGTATTTTTAAAAAAAGAAAAAGTGAAAGAAATCAAAGGCAGACTGTTTCTGGTGTATGTTCAACAGCTCTTTGATGCTAGGCTTTCCATCTCTGCTGGTCCTTTTAGAGTCACAAAATGTACAATTCCAGGCACCACATATATATTCAAAGTACAGAAAGGAGATGAAAATGGTAGCCATTCATGTCTATCATTTATTACCAGAAAAGGAAAAAAATTTCCAGAACAATCATAACAGATTTCCTAGATTTCATTGGCAGAACTGAGTTGTATGGCCCCTCCTTCTGCCAGAGAGTATAGGAAAGCAAAGAACATGATTGTCATGAATGACTTTGATCAGTTGTGATCTATTTCAGATCCAAGTGGCACAGCACCTTGCCATTTTGAACAAATGTGGCACCATGTTATAAAGGAAGGAGAACAGATGTTAATCAGGCAATAATGTTGTCTGCCCGACTTTCATAAACATAAACCCATGGATCTCTTACTGATTGCCCAGAACTGTAACTGGTATATATGTGCTTCAATCCTCAAAGCCCTTGTCATACTGACAACAGTCAAGCACATCATCTTGGTATGGAAAGAAGAGTGTTTCCTACTGATTTCCACAGGGCCCTTAACATCTGTCATCAGAACTGATGCTACCTGACAGCAGAACTTCACTGAAGTATGAATAAAAGTCTTTTTTATTTTTCTACCATCATTTGAAAGGAGCCTCACGTGGGCCAATCTATGTATTCAGGCTCCACCTTCTTGTACTTTGTTATACTGTAAGGCAATAAGGAGCAGATTGTGTCGTTTGCTGTTGGTATCCAGACCTTTCACAATGGTTGTTAATTGAGTTGACAGAACTTAATGAGAAGTTTATAGACTTGCTCAAGACCTTTGTGTCTGAGTCTCTTTCTTGCTACCTTCTCCTGATCTTTGGTAAGTTACTGAGCATTCTTCTACTTCTCCTTTTATATGTGCATGTGAGTGTAACCATCCCTAACTCCTATAGAAGCCTGAAGGACAGGACATATTGGGCAGAGAATGTGTTCAGGACACATTCTGGTACCAATTGTCCCAAAGGAATCTTTCATGTGAGCCATGTACTAAGGACAACCATTGTTCCTCTAAGGACTTCATTATTGTTTTTAAGTTTTATCTTCAAGTGTACTTGGAAATCCTTTTATCTCTCATGTTAGAAAGTAGAAAACAGGCTTAATGATTCTTGGAGGGCAGAAGGGAGAAGGCTTAAGTTGCAGCCATCTTTCAACACTTGCTTAAGAGATCTCTGTTCTGCCCTTGTCAGCCTTCATCAAAGTAGATGATCTCTATCTTCTCTAATGTCTTTCTGAGTTTGTTTTATATACAATATAACATCAGTCTTTAAAAATTATTTCATGTCTATTTGTTTATTTGCTTTTTCAACTTTAAGAATTGCATAGCAGGGCTGGGGAGATAGCTCAGGCGGTAGAGTGCTTGCCTTGTAAGCACAAGGCCCTGGGTTCGATCCCCAGCACCCAAAAAAAAAAAAAAAGAATTGCATAGCGACACACGAAAATGTGTTTACAAAAAAACAGTGGATTTCTATGGGGAATAAAGGAGATATTAATATGGATGCAAGTGCCCAGCACAGATTCATTTTCAGTCCTCCAAATATATACATGAGTATGTGTGGTGTGTGTGTGTGTGTGTGTGTGTGTGTGTGTGTACGCGCGCGCGCGCGCATGCGTGCATATGCGTCTGCTGACTACTCATTGGAACTTTTCAGAGCAATTTTCATCATTCTTTGAATAGTTTGGGGGTTTCTATAAATTTCCAACTTTTTTCCATTTTATTCATTACAGTCTTTCGGAAATCTTCCCGAGGGATGTAAGGTTCCGACAGATGCTCTGCCTACTCTGAATAAACATTTCCAAACCATTACATGTATTTTTAAAATCTCTTTTCATCTATCTGTAAAATTTTTTCTATGGCACAGAATGCTAAAGTTAAATCCAGGGGGGATAGACTTGATGTGCCTTTTGTCTGCAAATGTCCCCTAAAAAAAGTCAGAGTCAGTTCTCTACAGGAAAGTTTTGATGAAAAGACTTGGAGGGCAGAGATGATTCTCCTATAAAAAGAAACTAACACCCTGAATGCACCAGTAATTCCTCCCCAAACATTCATTTTATGATGGGTAGACACAGCCTTAATGGCAAGTTAAAACTGTATTTGAGGGATTGTTTTTGAAAATTGGAGACGTGTTAGGCATGAATCTCATTTATGTGGAACTAGAAAGAGCAGCTATGCTCCTTACAAAGCATTAGGACAAAAAAACTCATCATAAATAAAATTAAAATACTTGGGGTTTTGTAGATAAATTAATTATGCTGACTTTGGTACTTTCTCTTTCCTGAACTCCCAAATATTTAAGTAATAAAGTTTCAACTGCTATATGTACCAATTAAGAGTTCTAGTTAAAATGTTTTCAAGCAAATAATAAAATATTTAAATCTATAAATAAAACAAAAATATGCTAAAATAGGAATGATAGACTACATACAACAAGCATACTAGTGACTCCTTTGCAATGGCAAGAAACACCTCCTTTTTACCTTTACTGTTTTTTTTTTTTAATGCAGCAAGAGAAAAAGACAGCGTTAGCAAACAAAAATTGCTTTTCACTTTGCCAACAGGATAAATAGAATGAAATTTCCACAAAAATGACTAGAAAATGTACATGATTGATGCTAAATTTGCAAAAATTCCAAAGATATGGGTATAGTTTGTCACATAAATGATGTAGAAATCTTTTTGTTTTGTCAGAAAAATTATGCAAAGGAAAAAATTGCCAATTTTCTTCCTTCAGCTCTAGTCCTTGCCTAGCCTAGAATCAGTTTTCATTTTGAAGAAGAGACAGGAGTATTTTTACTTTTAATCTTTTATTTCACTAATCACTAAGAATACGTGGCAGCCCTGTTTCTGTAGAAGACTTGATGAAGATAATGGGTCCTGCAGCTGTCTCTTTCAGTGCAAGGATGGACCAAAGGAGAAACTGTACATGAAAGCTCTTTGTCAACTTCAAAATGGCCCCAAAAAGTTCATTATCCATATTAGCTTAATGTTTAGATATATTAAAATGCTATGTGTGGAAAAGAAAATGGAATTCTAAACTCTGAATGAAAGAGAAATTAAATATCCTTATAAGGTGGGGATGCAAGATAAGAAAAACAAAGATGCTTTTACTAATGTTTATAGATCAGGCCTATACTCAGTCTTTAAAATGTTACAATAGCAGTCAACTTTTTTCTTTTTTCCTTGCAGATCAGAAGTGCAGATTCTTGTCTGTCTGAAATTTCTCTGAATGTCCAGTCCTAAAAACACAGGAAGTCTGTAGTAGGAGCTCTTTACATGTGTATTCCATGAATGAGCGAGTGTTCACTAATGAACCAGATATAGAGCAGAGTTCTTTAGTTGGCATATCTTATTTAAACCTTGTGTAAAAATATAAAATACCCTGAATTATCTGTTGCTGGTAAGAAAAGAAACTTAGAAAAGGCTTACTATGTGTCAGGTACTGTTCTAATTATTTCACATACTTACATCATTTAATCGTCACTGCTTGGCTGAGCATAGGGCTTCGGGTTAGAGTGCTAGCCTAGCATGAAGACCTGGTTTTGATCCCCAGCACTGGAAAAAAAAAAAAAAAAAAACAGAAAAAGAAAAAATTTCTAACCTTCACTGTAATCATGTAGGTGGAAGATTACTGTCCCACAATAATTTAAATCCAACTAACAATTCTAATCTTGATATTTGCCCTCTTAGAACTCACTACAGAGGGCAACACTCTGTGGCCCTCCCTGCCTGAGGGTCTCACAGTTTGGATATGATACAGACAAGATGGTGGGTTGTGTGTAACTCACTTGACTCCAAATCATTATTCTTTATATTCAATTCAGAAAAGTAATTTTTAAAGTTGCCAACACAAAACATTGAAACAACAACAACAAAAAACCAGGATTAAATATGTAGAATAATCTATATAGGAAATATGGAAGTTATGTCCTCCTTTGGGCTCAGTTTTTCCAAAGATGCTATGGAACCAAAAAGAATGACATTGACATGAAGGAAAATGATCTGACCCAGAAGAAAGTCTCAATTTCATCATGTACGACACAGATGACATTGAGCTTGTTAATGCAACTGATCTAAGACCCAATTCCTTAAATGGGAGTAAAGCAAATGCTTTGCAACTTAAGTTTAATACCAATAAAATCATCCATGAAGTTAGAAAGATGTCACTGTTAGAGAATGGTAGTAGTTATTGATCATATTTGAAAATTAGGTATAACAGATCTGGTTTGGTAGGAAAGAGATTGTGATATTCAATCTCATTTCATTTAAAGCACCATTTAGAAATCAACTATAAATTTTCCACTGGACCTTAGCATCACCTTCTTATTGATTTAAATAAATATGGACTGCTCTGGAGTAAGGCACTAAATATTCAATAACTTTTATTTCAAATCAGATGTATGGTCCTTTTAAAGAATCAAAAAATTCTAACAATAAAAGGGGCTTCAGAAATAATTTAATTCAGTCCTGTATATTAAGCCCTATTTCATCTATAGGTTCAACTATAAACTCTTTCCATCAATTAGTCTGCTTAATATATATTGTGTCACAATAAAAATTGGTTAAACAATGCTATGTGCCAGTTACAGTGCTAAATTTCACCTGGTTTATCTCTTTTAATCCACATAATCACTCTTAGAAAGTGTGCTGTTATTATTATTTTTTCATAGATAAGGAAAATGGGGTATAAATGGGCCGAGTCATTTCCCAGAGGTTTAGAGGTCAAGGAACAAGGCCAAAATTGGAACCAGAGGTTTGTGTAACTCCAAAGCCTGCAAGGCTAACTCCTAATCCATAGAGAATAGTACATTAATTTTTAAAATTTTGTTATCTGTAAATCATTTCAAATTTATTTAAAAGTTGAAAGAATAAGAACAGTACAAATAAGAGGAGTACAAAAAGCACCAATGTACTTTTTACATGGTTCTTGTACCATTAAAATTTTATCTATTTGCTTTATTTTCCCCGTTTTCCATCGATGACAGTTGGGTAGGTAGGTAGGTAGGTAGGAAGATAGATTAGATTAATAGATAGATAAGATAGAAAGAATAGGTAGGTAAGTATGTATACAGTTAGGTAGGTAAATAGATGAATGGGTGGATGGATAGAAATTTACAGATATAGATACAGATCTAGATATGTATCATTTTTCCCAACCCATTAGTGGGTGAATAGCACATGTCAGGGTTCATTATTTCTATTATTTCAATGTCCAATTTCTAAATATAGAAAGTTCTGAACATTTATCAAAATATAGTTTTCAACATTAATCAATGTTGATTAAAATCAACATTAGTATGATACTTTTTTCTAATCTACTCTGAGCTTTAGTTTTGTCATTTGACCCAATAATGTCCTTCACAGTAATTTTTTCCTCTCCATGAAGGATCTGGACTACAGTCAGGTAATGCATTTTTTATCACTCTTGTCTCTTTAGCTTCCTGTAAGTTAAAATATTTCCACAGCCTTTCTTTGTCTGTGTTGACACTGACAAATTTAAAGAAAACAATCCTTTTCCATTCTCCATTGGGACCTTCTCCATTTTGGATCTGTTCAATGTTTCCTCATAATGAAATTCAGCTTAGGCATTCCAGGTGAAAGGAATACATAAGCAATGCTATGTCTGCCCCAAGCTACCATTTTGCCCAGGCTACCATGATGCCCACCCACACCTTAGTGACAGTGTCAGTTTATATCATTAAGTCAAGTTTTATCCTATTTCACAAAAAGTAGTTATTTTTAAACTACTTAAAGTAGTATATTTATTATATAGAAACCAAATTTCATATAACTATGTATAGCCATATTCATATGCCATATATTTTAAATACATAGAATAATTATATTTTCATGTTGTATATATATATAGCTATTATGTAGGTCCTATTATATTGGTACTACTTTTTCTTTGACAACTGTAAGCAATCTCTGGGGAGACTTTGATACGTTGCAAATATCTTTCTCTTCATCAAAATTTTCTTCTGGCCTGATGACTCTGAACTGATCCCATCTTTGGCATGACAGTTGCAAATTGCTGATTTCTAACCAAAGGATTTCCTCCATATTTACCAGGAGACTCTTGGAATTCTCCTGTAAAGAAGAGCTCTCACTTTTCAGTCATTTATTTATTTATACCAATTTTTGGCAAAGCCTCATGAATTCTTATCTTTTTTCCAATAGTTGTCTTGATATTCTTAGATATGGCCAGCAGGAGTCCCTGTGAGCTGTTTCTGTGTTATTTTAATTTGCTGTATCGCTTTCTCTCTAATTTTTTTTTTTTTTTTTTTTTGAGCACTTTCTCACTTTGTAGATAGCAGTATTTCACAGCTCATTTTGTACCTGCTCAGCCCAGGAATCAGCCATTTGTTCCAGGAGTCCTAGCTTCTTTTCATAAGGAACAGTGTTAGAGTCAAAATTCTATATGCCAGTACTGTTAGCTTTCTTTTTAATTTTCATGTCATTCCTTAATGTAGAAATTCAGAAAATTTGGAGAGCTGTCAGGAATCTTCCACTAATTCGACCATGAACTCATTCCCACATTTGTGGGGTTTTAGTGGGACTTTGAAGGAGCTACAGGAAAGTAAGGAAAAGGCAAGTGTGGAGATGGGAAAGTGACAAAAAGCTTTCCAAATTTCATTCCTAAATTTCTCAAGTGGAAAATTCCCAACCCTGGACTTCCAGAAATTACTTCTTAGGAGGCTTATATTAAATATATTATGAAGAAATTTTATCCCTCTGCTTTTGTTCTACAATGGTTTTATCATTTTCCAATGCTTGTTCCATGGAATGTAGCTTTGTAAGCTACTGTTGAAAAAAGACACCATGGTTAAATAAGTTTAGACAACGATATTCACCAAAACCCTACACATAAATTCATAGCAGATGTTAGTACATTATCAAGGCACAATTAAGACTTGCGTTAGAGACAACTGGGGAGTTTTAGCACAGTAATCCCACATTTACTAGAGCCCAATAAGTAACCCTTGTTATCATTATGCAGAGTACTACTTGTAAATGTTAGTTTGTATATTCAAAAGTAGATTTGAGTTGCCTGTTGGGTCATCCTCTTCTGTCCTTCTTTTCTCATCCATAACCTTCTGAGCATCTCTGTATTATAACTACTAGAAAATTGCTTCCTAAGTAGTTATTTGCATATCAAATGGTTCTATTAGATACAAAGGCCCTAATGGACAGAAATTTGTAGTTCTCCATTTCTGCTACCTTACTTGGTCTTTAACAAACATGCAAAAAATGTTGGAAGAGTCAAATTTCCTAGGAGATAATAAATTCATTTAAAATTTAGTTTAGCAGGTGTTCTTCCCCCACCTTCATCTTCATTTAGCAAATAATTTTTAAATAAATTTAGCCCAGAACCATAGAAATCATTCTCTTTTACACTTGAATGACAAATGCCTAGTAACCAATGAGTGGTGAGAACTGCACTAACTGCTGGGAGCAACAGAGGTTTAAGTGATGGATGTGGCTTCCACCTCTGTCACCAGCCCAAGACTATGGTGAATTCAGTATGCAAAGCAACTGGTTCCTCACTTCCCAGGTCTTTTCAGTGTTCCAACTTCTACAGTTTCAGTGGGATAGACCAGGTCCCTTCTTTCATAAAGTTAACATTCCCAGTGGATGAAGACAAATGAAAAAGAAGTGAGCAAATAAATAAATGAGAAAAATCCACAGAGTCCTAGGCACTTTGAAGACAAAAAAGCAACATAAGACAGAACTCAGAGGGAGTGGGGCTCTTCAAGGAGAAGGAGCCTACTCTGAAAATCTGGAGGGTAAAAATCTTAAAAAGAGAGACCAGCGAGTGCCAAACCCTGGAGGCAGGAAGCAGCTTGGAGGGGGCTGAGCACCAAAGTGGGCTGGTGAGGATGAAGCATAGGCATCATATGACATTCAGCAACTGTAGCAAGAGACTTTCATAAGTGGCATCCTGAGAGGGAGGAGTGGGTTGAGAGAGTACATGATTAAGAAAGGTCTGAGAGCTGTGAACAGCAATAAATAAGTGAGGTGAGATTTTAAAGGAAGGGACTGTTGATAATGTACAAAAACACAAGGGAGCAACACAGGGGGAAACAGTATCTGCATTCACTGCTGAGACCTCCAAACCTCCTTCCTCCTCCCCTTTTGTTTTCCATTTTGCTTTTCTTCTGCCTGGGTGTCTTTCCATTCAGTCAGCTGATGGGGTTTCTCTCTCCTATTTCTCTCTTCTATTTCAGTTCTCCTTAGTCTCCATCTGCTTTTGAGTCTTCTTTCTGTGGCTTGCAGCTTCCCCTTCAGCTTGCCTTTATCATTCATATTAATTTATCTGACAAAGTTCCACCAAATCACTTCTCCAGCCAGTTGTTCTCTTGAATACCTGGCAGAGATACTAAGATGTATTAGCTTTAGTGCTCCTGCCCTCAAGGAACTTGTCCGCTGCTGGGAGATGGATGAACACATGGTCCCTTGCAGCCTGCATTACATAGGGGCCCGTCACTACCATAGCTCTTCCTGTCTGCCTTAAGTGATTGCAACGTAGCCAGAGTCTCCTGATATTTCTGCTTTTCTCTCTCTTTGAAATCTATTTCGCATACTCCCTTAAAAGTAATCTCCCTGAATCACTGCTTTTGTAAATTCTGGAGTCAAAGTATGCCTCCAAAAATAAAAACTAAATGCAAGGCCAGATCCTGGATGAGATCCTAGAAGAGAAGAAGGATATCAGTGAAAAATACCTTTGAAATCCAAGAAGTCTGCAGATCAGTTAGTAGTATGGAGCCAATACTCACTTTCTATCCTTGATTACTATCTTTCCTTTGGTTATGTATGATGTTAACATTAGTAAAAACAAAGTGAAAGATATTTAGGTACTCTCTAATAACACCTGCAAATTTTATGTCAGTCTACTATTCATTTAAAATATTAATTAAATATTAGTTAATATCATTTTTTAAAAGAAAGGACATCTATCAATAAAAATGTTCATGGACAGAAAAAATATTTCTAATGGCATTGCTCTGAACAGTAGAAAACAGAACATAATCCTAAAGTCAAAGAGAAAAAATTCCCAAAAGGGGGGAATTTACACAATAGAATTCAACACAGCAATGGAAATGAATGGATTTTAACTTCACCCATCACTGTAGATGAATATGGTAGACATGTAGAGAACCAAAGAAGCAAACCTCAGAGGAATCCATATCGCCTGAGTTCCTCTGTCATAAGTCTGAGAACAGGCAAAAAATAAGCACAATACCATCCAGACAAACATGGGTGAGCGGCAGGGATGAGAGACAATACAATGGGATGATGATTATAGAAGTCAAGGTGGGCCATCTCTGGTGAAGAGAGGTGGGGACACAAAAGCAGAAGAGGTCAAGCATCAGAGCCATCTTCTTAGCCTGGTGATGATCAGGAGTATATTTGTCCATTATAACTTACTTGTATATATACATTTTGTTATCCTCCTTAATGAGTATTATGCCTAACAGTGTTAAGTAAATACATAAGTCATGTATTATTCAAAAATTAATTCATGCTCCAACACTAGTGAGTAGTGTGAATCTGGGCAAGTTACTTTTCTTGTATATTTGTTCCTCAACTGGTTGTCATGAGGATCAAATAAAATAATGTGCAAAAACATTCAACAGATGACAGTATTAACAAAATAATAAAGAGATAAGGAAGGTACTTCTCAAGACAGAAATACATCATTTTTGTGAAGATTATTATTATTGCTGTTATTATGGCTTAAATGAACAATAGCTAACATTATTGAGCCAACACCATGCTGCAGGAGCTGAATCAGTTCTAGAAGACCTAGGAATGTGGATGTTTAATTCTTTTAGTGATTCTACCACAACTGATCAGTGGATCACATTTGAACAAACAAGGCTCAATGGTAACAATGTCCCACAGCAAGAGGATGCAAAAGTTTTTAAATATTTTATGCAATAATAATAGATTTTATTATTATTCAAGTATGGTAAGGTTACTAGATCAGGAGGCTACTGCCATAGAAAAGATAGCTTGATGTACTCACAGGTTACATGAGGAAGGGCTACACCAGGAAGCATCAGAGTCAGTCAAGAGGCAAAGGGAAGGTAGAGAACACATGGGCGGAAGCCTTGATTGTGGTTACCATGAAAGGAACATGGTAAACAGGCTGAGGACTGGCTACTTTCAATAATTTCAGCAAGTTATGGGGCAGAGGGATTATCCCTAGTTTTCTGATATATGGCCCTAAGATAATTAGGGAAATAGTGTTGGAACCCAATAAAGAGGTGACTGCATGAGGCTCTGGATTTGTTAGCCTGCATGTGAGAGGCAAACTTGCCAGTGAGTTCCTTACTATTTCTAGGAATTGGCTAGCCTTGGGAGGGGCAAGCCATTGCACAGTCTACAATGACCCAAATGTTAAAGGAACAAATATGGAAACTAGGAAATGTGGTTCTTCTTATAGCCAGCCTAGTAGTGTTTTTGGAAAGGAAAAAATAAATAAAAAGTAAAACTTCATTTTGTTGTTGTTGTTGTTACTGGGAATTGAACCCAGGGCCACTCAACCACTGAGCCACATTCCCAGCTCTTTTTTATATTTTATTTAGAGCCAGGGTCTCACTGAGTTGCTTAGGGCCTTGCTAAGATGCTGGGGGATTTTTGTTTGTTTGGTTGTTGTTGTTTTTAATGGTGCAGGAATTGAATCCATGGGCACTATACCACTGAGCTATATCTAGTCTTTTTATTTTATTTTGAGACTGGAACTTGCTAAATTGTCCAAGTTGGTCTCAAACTTGCAATTCTCCTGCCTCAGCCTCCTGAGTAGGATCACAGTCATGTGCAACTGACTCAGTTAACCCCCTTAATTTCAATGAACTATTTTTATACCACTATATAGAATATGTTATCATTTCAACATGTAATTGATAGAAAACTATTTGTAAAACTTTTTTTGTTTTTATAATATTTTAATATTATATATTTGAAATCTGTGTGCATTTTGCACTTGAAATATGTATCAGTTTGGACTAACCACATGTGGTCAGTGGCTACCGTTATTGAATAGTACCAAACTAGAGTGCCAGAGAAAAATCCACTGGGGTAGACAGAGACTTAAGAGAAAACTCTGCACATCTGTTTGAAGGTGGTAGCCATGTGGCTTATTCAAATAATCTCTGTCCTCTCACCCTATGACCTGCCCTAACAGATCATCAGCACTGCTCTTATCTTTTGCTAGCTGGCTTTCTCTGCCCCTCCCCTCATTACCATGTCCCCTTCTCTGCTGTCATCTCCTTATTCCCTGTCTCTCCCTGTTAGTTGTCTCTCCTGCATTAGACAAAGGGAGATGCTGCTATTGCTTTTCTCCAGTTTCTGTTGTAGAAATCACTGCTGCTAGGGAAGGGGCTGCAAGTGACCTTGTTTGAGAGAGGGATGTGGAGGAACTTCCTATAACAAATAAAAAAAAAAAAAAAAAAAACATAATTCTGAGCCCTTGCATCAACTGTTATAAGCACAAGCAACATCTACCCAACAATAAAGCTTCTTAGTGATTTGGATAGAAAGAAGGAGAACAGATATTTTTTGTTATTGTATTCAATAAAATGTAAAAATCTAAAAGTTTACAAAGTGTTTTATATTAAAGGGTAAAACAAAAAACAAACATGCAATTTTTTCCAGTTAGAAAAAATATTGATTCAAAATCATGGAATCCTGTCTGTTCTTTGGATGCAGTATTTTTACAGCTGATTATTTGCAAGTTTTACCAGCTCTCTTGGTGAGATGTAATACAATCAAGCAGTTCTAAGGCTGGAATCAACAAGACCCAACCAAGCAAGATGCCACATGACAACTAAGTTTCTCATATTGTGTTTCCTTGACTCCAAGTTCACAGGTCCTTAATCTCATTTTTTAAGGTAAAAATCTGGCACACAGAAAAGTGAGAAGTGTGTGACTTTGTCCTGAGCCAGAGAATTCAGAGATCAGCCTGGGCCCTGTGATCTGAGATGTGATCCCTTCTTCCTTTATTTCCAATAAATAGTGGTGGGCTAATGAAATCCCCAGAAAATGTCAGCAACATTGACATTCTCCAAGACCAAGATTTTAGACCTATTAATGTCTTTTTGACGTCCTACAAAAGATTCATAAAATTTCTGACTGCGTATGATAATTAACATAATGACTTGGGGTAACATATTGAAAAAACAATTATTGTTTACAATATTATTTTCAATCAAGTGCAATGAATACCTCTTGTAAAATTCTCTTAACAGACAGAATGAACCTGAACTTTAAATGGTCCTGAAAATCATCAGTTGCTTATCAAAGTATGACTGAAAACACATATTGGTTTTCGTCATTCAGGAAAGCAAAACAACCACAACAAAAAAAAAAGACCAAATTTTCATCTCAATTATTCAAGTAATAAAGAACAGGATACTTCAAAAGATTTCTCAGAAATACTCCACTTTCATGGTTTCAAGTGAAATCACTAGCTTATCTTCAAAATACTAGTTTGCATTAGTGGAATATCTATCTGATAAAAGGCCACAACTCAGTACAAGGTAATCATTAGGGAGACATTATTATTATTTTGCTAATTAGTCAAAAATCATTGGATTTCCCGTGGCTTTCTCCTGCTGAGCAATCATTTGATCTTGCTTATGTTGACAAACATGCACGTCACCAATTCTGCCTCATTTATCATTTGACAGGGACAGTGTTTGCTTCTTCGTGTGTGAAGAAAGGAAATTTTAGGGTAAGCAAACAGGCAACAGGAATCAAGCAATAACTCACACTCATTTTCTTACATGAAACTAAATAAATAAACAAATAAATAAATGAAATCATGCAATGCCTTGTTTTCTAACAAACTGGCTTCTCTGTGCTTTGGCAAAAGTTAATATAGATTTCATACCCTTCAAAAAGTAAGCCAAATCGGAAAACTAGGAAAATTGGTGTACTTAATATTGAGAGAGAATGAGCATTTGATAATCTAATAAAAGACTGAAAAATCTTATTAAATACTCAAATACTTGAAGTCTTATTTTTCTCTGTTTGGATTAATAGTTGAATATACATCTGTCTAGCAAGACAAAAAGAGCCTTCTTCTTGCCTCTACCTACTTAAAATATAAGAAAAAATGTTACATTCTGTGTAAAACAGACTTTCAAATTCAGTGCGACAATCATTTGAAATTCCAATCAGTTTGCTAAGACTCTGTTGCAAAAAAATAAAATAAAAAATAAATTAAATAAATCAGTAAGTACAATAATGTGTCTAATACCTACTTTAGAAAGAACTTTGCAGTTATAGAAGAATGTATCAGACAGAACTGAGCAAAAGTTCATGGTTTGGGGAGCCCTGGCCAGTTAATAGGATCTAATGTTTGGTTGACTGATTATGCAGAAATCATCATTAATTATAAGCAAAAAGAAGTCAATAGAAGAGTTTTAAAAGAGGACATCTGTATGAAGATAAAGGGCAGGTCAAGACAAGAGTGTGTTCTGGTTTAGAATGAACTAGGAAGAAAAATCAAGTTTTTCAGACGAAGACCTTAGATTCAGAGCCTAATGTTTCCAAATAGCATCTTTATTTTGTGTTCTGTAAAACCTCAAATGGTTTAAGAATTTACTTTCTTTATCTGCCAAATGCATTAACACTTCACACATCACAAATGAATTAGCATTTGGGAACCCAAATATTGAGTCTTAGCTTTGGAAAAACCCAAAACCCTTAAAATTGTCAGTATAGCAGCTTCTATGTTCACACCGAAGACAGTCTAAGATAGAGATCAAGTAACTGCTGAGATATGAGAAACACAAGCCAAGGAAAAGTCCCTACGTTCTTAAGTTTGCTCTTAAAGTATTTCATTCAGTGATAAGGATGCAATAAATCTATTAAAATGTTTGATATTTGTATTAACCATTAAAATTCCATTTACATTAATTCCTTTTAATTTTACTTGTTTGCCATGAATTTCATTTGTGACTATAATTTGGCATTAAAGAAACAAGATCAAATTGCATTTTAAAACATCTTTCCTCCTGCCCTAAAATTAATATTTTAGAGCTCATTCTAAGTACTTGTTAAACATAAAGCATTCAGAATTCAATAGTTCAAACTTTCTCAGATGGCATCATAACAAATAATATATTTTTTATCAAATAAGAAAAATTATAAAAGAAAAACTAATAATCATTGGCAGATAATTTGTTTTGCAATTTCAAATGATTGAATATGCCACTGCCCTTTTATATAGGAACTTTAAAAGATAATGTTGTTTCCTAATTTCTGTGATATTGATCTCTATGGAATCAAGGTGGCCCAGATGTCATGCTTTAAGTTAGAAAATAGTTATTTGCTAAAAAGAAAAAAAAAAAGTTAAATCATGATACTATAAAAACTTTATACAATGTGCTTTTCTAGGCTATTTTAATAAAACCAAATGTAACATAATGAGAGATTAAGCAAAAACAAATAAACGAAAACCCTTCGTTTTATTCTCACAATTATATTCCAAAAAGCACTAAGTATAGCTTGTTTAGGTTCCATTTAAGTGTCATTTCAAATGCTTTCAATTTTGTTAAATGAAGAGAGATTGGCTTACTGCATTATTTGTGTATGTCTTTATTTTTATCCAAAAATTTTGCAAGAAAAACAAAATGCCAGGGTCATTATCTCCCTAGGTGCCTCTCTGGGACACATTTTTTAACCCATGTTTTTAGAGATAAGATTAACTTCATAATAATAAGATGCTTTCTTCAGAGCATTGGACAACTTCACAGAGAGAAAAATAAGTATTTTATTCACTATTTACAAAGATAACAAAACACTTGTTCCTATTTTAAATGGATGCATGATATTAGCAAACAGAATATTCAAGGCTTAACTCAAATGATTAAAAACTGTAGCTGTCTCATTAATATAGGATTTTAAGGTAATGGCACAACGGCTCATTGGTTCTTTGTGTGAATAATGTGATCAAATGATGGGGGGAGGGGAGGAAGGCTAAAAGACTATAGAATCATAAGAGCTTATTTCCATTGCCCAAAAGGAAAATTTATAGATGGATTTCCCCCTTCCCTTTCTTTTCCCCCTGACAATCGTCTTGAAATGCTGAAATATACCTTTCTGGGTAGTGTTTATCAACACTGATGGCTAAAATGTACCTGGAGGAAAAAAAAAAAAAAAGTCACAATGTGCTTATCAACTTGGATTATTAAAAATAGACCACCTAAATTTCTTTTCCACTTGAAATTGCAAGGGTTATATTTTGATTTTTATTATAACTGTCGCATAAGTCTTTAGGTATGATGAGAAAAGGGGCCCTTGTGTATATATGTGTGTGTGTGCACACACACACATTCACCCACAGAGGCATGCACCACTGAACTGCTGCCTTTACTTTGTTCTCTATCATCAACACATAATTTCACATTTCCCCATTTGAATACCATTTTTGTCCCAAAGCCATGAAATTATTTCACAAACTACACCAATTACACCAATTAAGTCCCACCACCACCATTCTCCTACTAGGAAATACCCCATTTTCCAGATCCTGAAGTGAAATCTCAGAGAAGATGAATTTTCCAAAGAACTAAACGTGATTTTAGAAATTACGACTCCTTACTTACTATTTCTTCATTTTAGACCATTTCTTATCTCACCAAGAGTGCTAAAAATCCACACACACACACACACACACACACACACACACAACAGACCCTTTCATGAACACTGAGTCTGCTATGTCAAAAAAAAAAAATAAAAAATTTTAAAAAACATTGCACCGCATTCATTTGAAGTAACAATTTCATGCTTTGTCAGCATGTCGTTTCTATTATTAAACTGGTGGACAAATAACCAGATTAATTTGTTCAATAATAGGACAACACTACATTATAATATAAGCTTATGGAAAAATTTTTTGCTCCTTTTTTATATTGGGAATCCCGTAAAATAAAGAATCAACAAAAGAAATACCCAAGATGTATATGTAAGGAGTGTGCAATCTATGTATTTAAAGAGACAGAGTGTGTTACGTAAAAGGAACAAGTGTTTTTCTAGAGACATTGACTCAAAGAAAATCCCAATTTTCAGTCGACAATGGAAAATTTAAAGGAGTCATTATCGAATGTGTCCTGTACACTGTAGCTCTGGATGTATTTTTAGGGTTAAGTGGGCAGTCATTGAGCCTCCTGTGATCTCTGCATTCTGCAAGGCGGTGTGCTCCCAGGGCCTCGGGTCGCTCGTCCCTCTACTTGGTCTCTGCCACTGCTTCACCCTGCCTCCCTGTGTCCAACGTCAAAATCACATGCAGGCGACAAGAAGAAAGCCCTCTGCTTCAGCAGTCATCGTGAGTGATGGCAACATACCAGGACGATGGCAAAAGCACTAGAGAAAGGGTGCTACCTCTAATCACGGGCAATTATCAAAGAGGCCTCCGGAATCCAGCCTCAGACCCAGGCCTGGGGAGGGAGCTACCCAGGGGAATGGAGAGGCATCCTCAGGAAACCCTTTCGTCTTGGAATTGCTATCCCATACATCTTAGCCTCATTTTCATGAGAAATAGAAAAAATACCATCTCACATTTATTCCCAGTGACTGTCACAAATGTGTTCTCAGACTAAAGAACATTCTTTTCAAGAGAGGATGCTAAAATCCCAAAGCCGACAGTTAATATTTTTGTTCCATTTTAATTAAATGCCTAAAACCCTAAAGGCATCCACAGTATTCATTCTAAGAGTTATTTATCTAGATAAACTGTTTATTAGTGTAGGTGAGAGATTATCATTTTATCACACTTTATAAATTACATGTGGCTACATGCCTGCATATCAGAGTCTCTGCTTCCAGCAGATACTGCCGTTGTTAAAGAACAAAAGACAGCATTTTATTTTTCATACAACAGTTTTCAGAAAGATGCCCTAACACATTTTATTTACAATGTAGGTTATGTAAATAATTCTGCAGTGTAGAGGAATAGCTGGATATTAACTCCATATCTAACATAGCCAAACAAGGTTAAAATTGCAAAATGATGGGCTTATACTTAAATTTCTTGATAGGAATTAAGTGTATTTTCACAGCCTGCAAACATTCCTAAAGGCAGATAGTTTTGTGGCCTCCCCTGTAAGCAGGGCAGCAGATGTTTGCATATCTGCATAAGAAGCTGCAGTGTGGTGAAGTGCTTGAATCATTTCCAGGACGAGGGAGCATTCATGATTGGTCCAATTGATCACTGCAGTCGCTTGATATTACATAAAAGGTTGGTGTTGAAGCATATGGATTGGATAATAATCAGAGTTGTTCTGACATGGTCTATTTAATAATTCAAAAAGGAAAATTTGAAAATGATTCTGCACAAAGCTGCAGCACTGGGTTGACACTTTATTTATATCAATGTTCTTTGTGTAGTTTGTGAGCTGTGCAGATTGCCTGTTCGATGTAGTTATTTTTCTAGAGCATCAATATTCCAAATCACCATCAGCAAACAATCAGATGCATCACCTGTCACTATGAAAGGGTTGAAATGTTCTGATTCTCTCTATACTGATGTAGTAGAAACCCAACTGCAGGAAAATCACCATTTCTGAATGTATTGGAAATGCGCTGGAGGATAGGGCTAAAGACTCCAAGGACGTGATTAGTCATCCCTGGAAAGAATACTTATTGGTAACACTTAGATGTGGGCAGAGTGTTTCTATTTAAAAGATCCTTTATACCTCTTGACTTGAAAAATATAGGGGAAATAAACTCTAGTTAAATTACTGATGCTAACCTCTCAGGTGAGCACAGAATAGGGCTATTTCAATAACATGAAAGTAGAAGCCAGATGTTCACGATTCCATAGTTTAAACCCAAATCCTTAAAATGACTCTGAGTATGATGGGATGGGAGAGAGGCAGGCAGAGGTCCACACTCCCAACTGTTGTCTATTCCGTTATGCTTCAGACCCCCACTGGTATGCACCCTTGATGTTCACCCTTTTGTACACTCTCACCATCTGAGAACCTCATTTCCCATGTTTGTGACATAGAGCTAGTGCTGCCATATAGCACAGACTTTCTGACAACCAAAGAGATGATTCAGGTGCACTGTGAGATTTTTAAAATATGCTTTGTAAATGCTAAATATTGTTGATGATTTAAATTATCAAAACCAAAACCAATCATTACTGAAGTGCAGCAAATATATTCTTGTCTTACATTATTATACTTGTATCCTTATGTTCTTAATCCTAAAAAATAATCAAAACATACAACCTTTTTACACATGTGCAAGTTTATAACACATGATAGCAACCCTGGTAAATGAATTTCAATGCCATAAACTAGTACAGAACAACAAACATATAAAATAACTTTAAGACAATTATCTCCTTTTTGTAAATGATAGATGACAATGAATATACAAGGGACTTCGAAACTGAAAATAAAACAAATTAACCTATAGAAAAAGACACCAAAATTAAGATCAAACACATTTAAAAAGGTTTATCTTTCCTAGCCTAAAAGTTCTTGATTCCAATACCCAAACTACTCATAACCTATTGCTGTGTTATCTGTTATAATCAGTTTGTGAGATGAGGAAGTATGAGGTAGGAGACTGATTTAACATTTTCCAAAGTTATCTTCACAGATATGAATAAATATATCTAGTTTACTACAGCATGATGAACTTCAAAGCATCCTACAGGGCTTCTGGGGAGAAGAGGTTAAATCGGTGCTTCTGAATAAAAATATCCACTTTTTACTTGCAAGTACATCCTATCATCCTGAAGCAGTCAATTAGGCTCCATCATCTCCATGCAAAGGAGGACTTTGATTTTCTGAAGAACATTCTGGGTGAATTTAATGAACAAGAAGGTTAGGGACACATAGCATTGAGAAAAATTAAGATCTAAGGCCTGAAATCATAGGTTCTATCTTTCATTTCTGATCAAAATGTTTATCTTCTGCAACAAAGAATGTAACCAAGGAGAAATAAACGTTCACAGACAAGGACATCCACAGACCATGACATCCACAGGCAGATGACCTTTATTCAGGATCCAGAGGCAAGTATTTAGGTGCTAATAGGAACATCTGATAGTATATTCTTTCTTGGTTTAACCTCATCTCCACAGGAACATCTGATAATATCCATTTTTGGTCTACCCCATACATACTCTTCCTTGACACTCTGAGAACACCCCTAATTTGATTTTCGTTTATCTCCATAATGAATAAGACAGACAAAAGATTTGTACTGCTTTATTTCTTATATTCAAACTAATTTTATCCCCACAAGTATTTTAATGAGTGAAGTTTCATTAGTCCTGTTTTATTGATGATGAACCCGAAGTCTAGAAAAGTTAAATAATTGACACAGGATCAGACTTCTGATGCACTAACAAAGCTGGTTTTTAAAGTTTGGTCTTCAGAATCCCAAATCAGTGACTTATCCCCTAAACTGCAAATAATGAATGATAATAAGTGAGCAATACACATGTCATAAACTTGGCTAATCCTCATCTTCTTATAAAAAGAATAATCTAATCAGATATCTGTTAGCTAGTTATTGATTTAATAGTGATTAATAAGTATGATCATATTGTCAGTTATGATTCATAGAACTAAGCACATGCCATAACACAAGAATATGATGGAAGAGATGGGGGATTCATCTGAACCACCATCCCCCAAGATAACAGTCAACAACATGGAAATTTTCTAATTATGCCCTAGTATTTCTCTGTAAGAGCTTACCTCAGGGGTGTAGCTGTTTCCCCAGAAAACTATTGCCATTTTTAGTTTGGCTTCTAAAGGTGGGAATATACAGATTTTTCTCCCATGTCCTCAAAGATCCATCCATCTTTGGGTACTTCCAGGCCAATAGAAAATATGGAGCAACCCATCTAAAAATCTCTTTGAGTTGTATAGTGGCCACAGTATAAAAAGTCCCTAGAAGTGAACCTCAATGTAATATACCTGTATATACATTATATATATTAATGTAATATACATATATACATACATATACATATATAATATTAATGTAATATACATATATATAATATATACATACATATTTTATAAACATATTATATGTATTATATTATGATATATTACACATATATACCTATATTATACATATATATTATATATATTTTAAGAAAATGTGCTTTTTTGGAAAAAATAGCACTTTTTATGTTCATTGGAAAAGAAGACTATTTAAAGAAAAACTACTGCCAAATATTTTCACAACTTCAAAAACTGTTACATATAAAGTTAGGGGAAAGGGCAGAGAGTTTACAATGAGAAGACCTAGATTCAAGTTCTTTACTACATGCTATTAGTGTTTTGCAACTCACTTTCAGAATCTATCAATTCTAGCAAAGATTCATCCTTACTATAAATACAACATCACCTTTTCTCACAGGAATGCTTTAAGAGCTACTAAGACAATTCAAGTGAAAGTGCACCATTAACTATAAATGTGCTATGCAATCTGAATTATTATCAATATTTCCTTAATCAACATTTTTGTAGACTCACACATTTCTGCAATTACTTCCTCATCCAACACTCCTTTTGAAATGAAATCATGTATCTTCAAGATCTAGAAAAACAAAGGTCTTCTCTGACATCACTCTCCACCTCAATCTAAACTAGAACCTCTGCTATATTTTGTATTTTCTGTAATTTGTCTCTTTATACAATTGAATACCTTTTTTATTATTTTTATTTAGTTTTTAATTTTTTACAGACTGCATTTTGATTCATTGTGCACAAATGGGGTACATAAATTCGTTTCTATGGTTGTACACAATGCAGATTCATACCATTCATGTAATCATACATGTACATAGCCCAAAAAACCAAAGGCCGAATGTTTTACCTTTTTAAAAATTATTTACTAACTTTAACTTGAACCTCCAGATTTCTGGCCTGTGAAAATTCAGAAAATCTCCCATATTTTCTGCTAATACTGGAGCATTTAATTAACACTATAGCCCTTCTGTCCCCTTGTTCCATCTTGGTTTAATCCCTCACTGACCTGGACTCAAGGACAGCACTGTATAATTTCTCCACAAAAGAGCAACTGCTCTCCAAGAATTTGGAAGATTGCAGGCCCTTCACAGCTTTCTGCTCCCCTTTTTTTTCTACTTCCACTAAGTTCTTTCTCCATCCTTTCCTATAGGACAAGTCATAACCCCACCCCTCACCCGGGTTTCCAGGAGATGGTTTCTCCATGCCCAACTCCTTAGTATCTCTGTTCTTACCACCTCCCCAACTTTTTTCAGTATTTTCTCAAATAATTATGATTCTATTTATAGAATAAGTTCTATTGTTGGTTGTTAATATAAACTTCTCCCTCCTTGTTACAGTCACACTGATTTGTGTAAGTATTTGGTCTCCATCTAGGTTATTGGTTTCATGAGGGATCATATCCATTTTGCCCATCACTAAATTCCCAGCACCTATAGTAAATATTTGATGATTGGGATTGATAGGTGAGAATAATAGGATCTAGGTGGAAACAGAGAAAACAAAATAATAATTGTATATTTGCACGGATTTTCAGTGAAGTTTTTTGTGGGTACATATGCTACTGAACTCATTTCCTCAACCATTTTCCACCCTACTTAAAGAAGACAGAAGAAAGAGAGAAAGTGGAAACAGAGAAGGAAAGGGAAGAGAAATGAAATAATGTAATGGTCAATATTTACATTGCATTAAATTCATTAATGCCATTTTACTATTTTCAGAGAATTACTAAGTAGTGTTTCTATTTAATCTACTTAGGTAGATAGTCAATAAATAGACTTTATGATCAGTACATATTGGTAAGAAAGCACTGAAAGAAATTGAAAATAATAAAATAATTTTAAAATATGCTAGAATTTCTGAAAACATTCAGATACTTTTTATCATTGTGCATTGAGCTTTAACAAATAGGAATGTTATTTATTTGACCAACTGCAGAAATCAATAAAATCCCTTTCTCTCCCTGTTAACGTTTTTAAAGAACTTTCCAATTCCTAGCTGGAATTAAATCAAAATCCAGAGCGGGTGGTGTATGCCCTTTTTCTATATACAATAAAAAAAAAAAAAAAAAACACCAAATGGCACAATAGACTTTAATATTATGGGGAAACGCATCTGCCGTTTGGTCTACTTTCATTCTGATGAAATGGTTTGGGGTCAGCGCACAGTTGCAGCTCCTAAATGCAAATCACCGCATGATCCCAGCACATGGAATTACATCAGCGCTTTTGATGAGAGAAGAGAATCAATACAGAGGTCAAAAGTGCACAATTGGGAGGAGAGTCGCAATCAGGCTCAGGGATTCCCCAAGATTACAATTCCCCTGACGAGAAGGCACAGTTGCAAGGGTTTTCTTAATGCAGAGAGCCTACCTATGGACCACGCAAAGACTCGCTCACGGAGGGTTTCTCTCTGCCCACCGTCTTCTCTGCACCAACTTGATTGGATTACCTTACGAAGTTTGCCAACAAAAAGCTGACATATAAGACAAAACTTTCAGGAAATCAATACCAAATAATTGCCTAGGCTATGCTGGAAGATAAACCCATCCTGCATAGTATGTACCTTCAGTTCTAGAGTGTAGTAAGCCACAGAGCTGAGGGAACAGAGCTATTCTTATTGTGCATAATATACCTTTATATATCAGCAGGAAGCACAAATCATTTCCTTCCCCGCTGCTCAATACCCAGTGATTCTATCTCTTCTATATTCATTTTGTGTACCAGACTGATGCCCTTAAATGCTATGCTGCTGTCAGTTGTTGGATATTCCTTACCTGCCAACCAAAGGGAGTGCTTATGAGTGAATCTCTTGTCCCCTCAGTAAATGTCTCCTGGTGGTGGTATAGTTTGATAAGTTTAAGAAATAGACCACAATATCATCCACACTGTATTTTCCATAAAATGCTGTCTACAGAATGCACTCCTCAATTTATTTTTATACTGAATGGATCAGTGATGAGGTGAAACAGATACTAGAGGCCTTTTGTTACTGCAATATTTCAAGAAAATGATTTTTGTATCAAAAATATTAAAAAGCAAGATATCAAACCAATTATCAATATAACATACGTGTTTTCTTACACTTCAGTGGCCAGCACCATTCTGTTAGATAAATTAGAGGAGAAACTAAATAATCCTTCACATTTCTAAACTTAATTTTCCCATCCTCCATTAAAGAAAAAAAAAAAGATTTATCTTTTGGGTCATAGCTGTGTGCTTTCTATATTATTGGTTCCAAAAAGTGATTTCAAGCTTAGGCAACAAAGCAATGACCTAGGAAAAAGCAGTTCAGTTGCCAAATGTATGAACTGGTAATTCCTACTTCTTACACTGTCTTTTTTACTATCATGTTAACAAAAATAGATAGCTGAAAATATTTCAATAAAAATAACAGACATGCCTGTTCAAAACTCTTCTGATGCTATATTCTTGCCAACCTTGTTCATCTCATAGATATCATATTCCCATTTATAGAAAAACTCACCATATAATACAATTTAAAGACGTAGTCATAAAGCAGGGGTTGAGGAGGAGGGGAAGCCAGGAATAAAAAGAAAATACGTCAAGGTATTTTAGCATGAAATTGGTTTGAACAATAAAAAAGGGAATGGGGATTATAATAACTAATGCTGGAATGCATATTCACCTCCTTAGGAATATATTAATTTTACATGATTGTTCCTTTGCACTTTATGACAGAAACAAAGGCCCTGTTAACATTAGTCCAACTTCATCTTTAATCACATTAATTCAGTAACATGTTGTAATTGGAAGATGAAAGACTAGGGCTTTATTTACATAAATATAAGCAATAAATGAGCAATTCCTGAATTGAACAAAATCAATACACACTGCATTATCATGTTGACCTCTCCTGCATTGAGGTCAATAAATGTGTGAATTCTGGGACTAATACACTATCAAAACCAGAGTCAAATCTCCAACTCTCCAGGGATGTTTCCACTACCTCTTTATACCTACTAGTCTGATGAATATGTGACAGTGTTATTTAGATGGAATGCAATATTTGCAATGGAGGAAGACAGACCAGCCTTGATGATCCATTTGGTAGTTATCTACCATATATTTTTGGATGCAGTTGTTAAGGGTTCATTAGCATGCTCTTACCAAACGAAATGAACCTCAGATGAGTTCACTTGGACTTTTCAGCTCAGCGTCCTGAAGTGAAGTCCAAGAACATAATTTAGTAACAACTAGAAGCTTGTAAGGTAAAGATAGCTATATCTATAGCAACTCACTGAAATTTTCCTTTTGCCAACAAATTATACCTTTCTGCTGTGTTATTGCAAACCTTGTGAAGAATATGTGTGTTTCTTATCCTCGTTAATAACTCACAATGCAAGCAATTACTTAACATTATCTCAAACTGCCTTAAGAAATTGGACCAGCCTAAGGTTATAGAAAGAAAGGAAATTACAACAATTCCAGTACCTTATGGAAAAAGAAAGGCAAGATTACTCTTACATAATGAAATCAAGATTACTTTTATATGGACTCCTAAATTACTAGCAAAAACTATGTCATCCACAATCCAAATCAGAATAAAATAAAATCAGCAAATACTTATTGACTATCTACAAATTCAGATTATTCATTAGAACAAGAGTTTCAGGGATCATTTACTCTTTGAAGGCAATTTAACATCTGATGACAGATTAACAAACTAAGACTGGGAGGGATAAAACAATTCATGGGAAAACATCCCCCTCTAAAAATGAGTTCACCTTTGAAAGCTAAAAAATTAAGAAGTTAAGAAAACAATGACCTCTAGTTTTGATTATCTATAAACTAAGAATTCAAAATTAATTTCAAAGAGAGGTGGGATGTGGATCAATGTTCAAATATGAATGTTGTACACAAAGAAAAAATTTAAACATATAGTTTTGAAAATGCTAAATTTCAAAACCACAAAATATTATAGAATCATTCTTTTTTTTTTTTTTTTTTTTTTTGTGGTGCTGGGGATTGAACCCAGGGCCTTATGCTTGCAAGGCAAGCACTCTACCGACTGAGCTATCTCCCCAGCCCTGGAATTCTTCTTAATTTGGGGAGAAATAATAAATTATGGGGCTTTTTCATTTTTAGAATATATATTAAAATTATAGAAAAAATTAACACATCCTCTGCAATTTGCTTTAAGAAAATCCAGATGGAGACAGAAGTTAGGGATTGTGTTTATGAAAAAAGATTGATCATGAATTGATATTTGGTAGAGCTGGGAGTGAGCTAAAGCATGGGAATGCATTCATTATACTTTTCTCTCTACTTTTATGTATGTCTCATGGTTTAAGATGTCTAAATTGTGAACACATGTATAAATATGTTTATATGTATAAAAACATGCACTATGAGTATATATGTATATAATACATATTCATGCTGATAACACTTTGAAGTGAATTTATCTCTGCCCAGTGCTGGCTTTCCAGTTTTTCTGATAAAGTCTTAACATTTTCCGTGGTTGCTGAAACATTTTTGCAGGTAACATCCTACATCTACCATGTGTCAGGACCTATGATGGATGTTGAAGATGCAGCAATTACTGACAACCTTTGCTTTCATGGAGCTTACATCCTAGAGGAGGCTTTATCAAACATGTAAATGAGTAAAGCAAGAGAACTGCAGATTGTAATCAATGAGGGAGGTAAACAGAGAAACGCAATGAAGAGAAACTGAGGAAAGTCACTTAAAGAAGGTGGCTATCCACTAAGGGAGTGGTGGAGTCATGCCCTGAAAATGAAGAGGACAACTAGAAAAGCCTGGAAAACATTGAAGGAAGAAGGATGAACTTAAGCAATGAGCCTAAGATGGGAGTAAGCAGGATATGTTTAAAGAACCAAAGGAAATCAATTTTGCTAGAACATTGGACTGACCACACTCAGAGACAAATTACACATGGAACATGAGGGAAATAGCATGCAGCTCTGTCCTCTTTTGCATAATATCTTTATTCAATATATATGTACATATATTTTATAGATATAAGTAGGCAAACATAGAGATATATTATCTCCTAATACAAATATTTAGCATCCTAAACACAAAATAATTTTGAATTTAAAATATGTTTTATTATTACAAAGGCATTAAAAGTTCATTGAAGAAAAATTATAAAATAAATAAAATAGAAGAGAATTAGAATGAAACATTCATATTGACCCTATCCAGAGAGAGATAATTAGCACGTTATTCTTTCAATCCTTTCTTCCCTGTTTACACATAAAATAATGCAAAAAAGAATACATATATACAAATTTCAATCTGATTTCTCTCACTTAGCAATATTGTGTGAATAGTTTTCCATTTCAAATATGATTATACATTGCATTGTGTGGATAATTTATTTAACACATTCTCCAAATTTGGTATGTAGAATATTTCTGAGTTTTTTTTAATATTATAAACAACATGTGATGAACACTTATAGAAAACTCTGCATATATCCTTAATGATTGTTTTATGCTACATTTCTAAAGGCAACTGGCTGAATAAAAAGTGTATGCCTTCTTGAGGGCAAATGCTTACTTTTGCTGGAGGATAAATGCATCAAAAGAAACGTAATTATGTCCACCTTCCTCAAAATTACTTCCTGTTCAACTTCACACCTAAGCCTCTAGAATTCTACTATTGGTTGACTTAAGTCTTCACATAGAAATACCCCAGATAGAAATGAAATACAAAGTCACACAAATTTCTTTTTGCAAGGTGTACTGAATCCCTTCTTCACATGAAAAAAAAAAAAAGAAAGAGGAGGGGAAATGTATTTACTTTCCTTTCTTTTACTTAGGGACCACATTTGCCCTATGTGCTAAACCCTAAATGAACCTGGACTCTAGCAAATAGAACCGGAAAGTAAATTAAGAAGTTTCTCAATCTTTTTCTTTTCTTGTCAAGGGAATCTGTCAATGTTCCAATTAAAATGTGCTGTTCAGAAATGGTCATGATGCTATCTGCCATGATCTGAATATTATATGTCTATTAATGCTGCCTAGAGATGAATCCTGTTTCATCCTGACCTCATAAAATGAAAAATCGATTTTCTTTACAGGACACCCTTTAGTTTTCTCCTCATAACTCCAAGATCATCTGCTGAAGATCTCTAGTACCAGTTCTACACTACACCCACCCTCTGGCTTACTGCTGCTTGACTATTTTTGAAGTTTCGGCAATCTTCCTACATTTAATCCTTTGTTTCTCTCTCCTTTTTTCTCCTTGTTTATTTTCCTTTTCTATGGGTTCTTCCTTGCCTTAGCTGTGCTTAGTGGATGTATTCAGGACCACACTTTTCTGGGAAGGTGGGAAAGATGTGAAACTGTGCAGGAAGAGAGGGCAGTTAACTCCCAAGTTCTGTTCCAGGCGTTTCTTCAGAACAGGCCCAGAGAAACGTGCCTTCGTTCACCATGACTGAAACCACACTAGTAGCCACTTAAAAGTAGGGTACGCACTGACTTTTAAAAGAAAATGTAACATGTTATTAGGCCCAAGCCATCTTAATGTTTGTCATTGGAAACAAAGCTAAGTGAACTCTGCAGGCACGGATGAAGGATTGTAATTACTTGTTTGTACATCTAGTGCTCTCAGTAGACTGTGAGTTCCTCAAAATCAGGGGCTTTGTTCCATTGATTCTTCTTTCCCCACACTCTTAAAAGTGCCTGGCACAAAGGATTACTAGAAATACATGTTGAATGGGTGATTAAGAAGTCAATGGATGACTACATTTTGTAGTACAAATCAATTTCATATTTATAGAATATGAGGATTGATTTTCAAATGTGGTATTTCAGATTAAATTAATATAATTTAAAATTGTCTATTCCTGTTACAGAGGTCCCATGACTCAGCAGCACATATAGACCCCCATTATTTTTACTTTAAATTGCTTAAGTATATTAACCTATGTTTATTTTTGACTACTTAAATGTTCCCAATAAAAACATTAATCATTGTTGTACAAAATTGACATGTTTACAATTGCTGTTCTATCGCCTCAACAATTTATTTTGAAATAAAAAGCATTTTCTTTTTTTTCTATGGTGGTGGCAGAGATTGAACCCAGAGTCTCAAGCATGCTAGGGAAGGATTCTACTACTGAGCTACATCCCCACATCCCCAACCCCTATTTTCTTTGTTTTTTTGTTTTGTTTTGGGTTTTGGTTTTTGTTTTGGGGATTTTTATTTGTTTTGTTTTTGTTGTTTTGTTAACTTTATCTTGAGACAGAGTTTTATTAATTGGCTCAGGCTGGCCTTGAACTTGAGATCCTCCTGCTTCAAGTTCCTGAGTAACTGAGACAAAAACATTTTCTCCAATAACATTTACTATACATAATTGAACCTGTAAACATAAAATCATTCCAATTTCTTCATTTCAAGTTGAATTTTTTTTAATAAATAACATAGAAAACATTCTCTATTGTGATTTTTTTTTCTCAAAATTTCAAGTCACATTCACGATGGGAATGAAAACAATCCTGTTTACTTTTAGAACTCTTCACAGGCACTTTTAATGATGTTCCTAATAATTCCGCCTTTTCTTAGGTAAAATTTTCAAAGGAATACCTTCTGCACTTCAGACAAAATATTTGTTTGGTTTTGACAGATTCTTATACCTGCTCTCTGAGTTTTCTTCCATAGGCAGAAACTTGGTCTTTTATAAATTTAGAGTAAGCTATTAGTCTCCTCTACTCTACTCTTCTCAGTTAATGAGAAGTGCTTCCTAATACACTCTTTCCTTTCCTCAGGAATCTTTTTTCTAAATTCACAACTCTTCCTCAACTGTGAAGGTACTATTTCAAAGTCAATGCATTTTTCTGCTCACCCTTTTTAAAATTATGAGCACTCTCATTTGTAATTCATGTTTCCAAAGTTTCACAACCCAAAGACACAGGGTACAAAAGGATATTTGTCATCACTCTTTGGAAATGAGGTATAACTTCACTATTATGTTTATAAATGTGGCTACAATTTTAAGTTTGGATTTTAGTCTTTTCCATGTTTAGCCCAATAATAGATTTATAGTTCAGCCTCACCTCCACACCAAGGCTGTTCATGATTCTGAATACACCTGTACAGTCTTGGTGAAAACATGTTCAACCTGTCCTTTTCAGCTTAGCAGGCAGGCTTCTTTGACACCAGAAAGAAATGTGAGCCACTGGCTCCTTCTGCTGTTGGGGACATCTATCAGGTTTCCTGTCTTGATACCATTGCCTCTTTTCTTTGATGACTGCTGCTTTTGAATGAACAGCCCCTTCCCTCTGATGATAGTCCATGTGGTTCTGCTGGAATTTACACCTACCCTGCAGCGGCTCATGGCACCTGCAGAGTAATTACTATAGTCCATTTCCATGGCCTCAGGCATTGTTAGGAGAAGGCACAAGACCTAAAGTAGGCCAAAATGTTTCATCTCAGGAATTTTCATTAGAACTGAGGAGAAAGTTGTGTTTTTACCACTGGGGTTGCTAAGTTGAGGATGATGACACCCTGGAATTGCTGGGAGATGTGTTATAAGGAGTGGTAGTTGGATAAAGAAACCAATAGGGAATAAAGACAAACTGATAGGAACAGATAGATTGACAGAGAAAAAACAAAGACCAAGACACAACTTGCTTTGTTGTCCATATTAGTCAGCTTTCTGTTACTATGATAAAATACCTAAAATAATCAAAAAGACAAAAGGTTTCTTTTGGTTCATGGTTTCAGAGGTTTCAGTTCATAATGCTTGGTCCTATTATTTTTGGGCCTGTAGCAAAACAATGCATCATGGCTCAAGCACACAGCACAGTAAACTGCTTATCTTATGGAGGCTGAAGCAAAGGGAAAGAAAGAGACAAGAAAGACTAGGGTCCCCGTATCCCCTTCCAAGACATGAAACCACTGACTTAACTTTCTTCTCTGAGGCCCCACCTCCTAAAGGTTCCACCCCTCTCAATAGTGCTCCATTCCAGCAACCAAACCTTTAACACACAGACCTTTGAAGGATATTCAAGATCCAAACTATAGCACTGCTTTAATAGTTACATTTATCATTGTTAGTGTTATCTGTTAACAGGTGCATGTCGCATGCTATGCTATGAGGGCCTCCAGAGCATCACTCATCCTTATCAGGGTTTTGAGTTTGGTTCTTTCCACACCTTTCTCACTTAGGGTTTCTTATATGAATCATACAACACAAATGATTTAATGACTTTTTTCAAAACATTAAAGAATGGTATATAACTAATAATGTATTTTAATGCAGAAGAATATAATTAATTCATCACAAACAATGGATGCCTGAGGGCATTCAGTTTTAATTTGTTCACAAACTGTCCCCCTTGGAAAAGTCTTAATTCTACTTTTTTAATATACATATATATTTTTAGTTGTCGATGGTCCTTGATATTTTATTTATTTTTTATCTATATGTGGTGCTGAGAATCAAACCCAGTGCTTCACACATGCTAGGCAAGCACTCTGCCACTGAACCACAACTCCAGTCCCTGGAAAAGTCTTAATTCTTTACTGTTATTTCTAATGACTTCTGCATTTCTATACATAAAATATTTTATTTCTCCCTATATTATCCAAATCTTGATTCTACACTCCAGGCCCCAGTGAATTATCCAATTGGCCCATCAAACTATATGTTCAAGGTGGAATTCTATACATTTTCCCCCAAAGGTGCTCCTCTCTGAATTTACCAGCTCAGACAATGTCTCCAAATGGTGGGTAGTTGTTCTAGACTACTTCCTGATCATTGTATGCCTTGATAGTACTCATTTTATAGATTCTAATTTCCTTAATGTTCCTTAAATCTGTAATCTCAATTCAATCTCTATTACCACTGTTTGCATTGGGTTTACATCTAAATTATTTCAAAACTCCCCTAAATGCTTCCCCTGCTTCCTTCTCACCTATTCTTCATAGTTCTGCAAAGACCATATTTCAAAAATGTAAATTTAATCTCTCACACTATGTCAGGTCCAGAGTTAAGATTAAAACCCCAGGTTCATCTGTTCTAAAACCTTCCTCCTTTTATATGCAAACTACTCCTCCTGAGTACATCTAGAACAAGGATCTTTAAACTTCTTCTCAGCAATGGAACTTGGTTTAAAAAGAAGAAAATAAAAATCATTGTCACATCAAAACTAGAAAACACACACACACACACACAAAAAAAAAAAAAAACTAGAAAACACAAATTAGTCAGTCTAGGTAAATCAGGGGGAAAAAATACCTGGGCATCATGACTGTCACCTCTTCATGACCTACATCCTCACAGTGCATTGTCTGCTAATTACTGATCCATTTCATAGATAAGCAAACTGAGGCCTATCAAGATTTAGTGTCATACTCTGTCACCATCTCTTGTCTTTTTGTTCAGTTCTCTTCCCACTCTCTCATTGAGCCTCACTGAAAGGTCATATAGTAACAACTTTAAAAACTAATGTCAAGTATTTAAGAACAGGGCTAATTCTACTAGTATTCCATTGGATACATTTTTAAAACCTCAAAAATTTGAATCTCAGATAGTTGCCCACATAGGGATAGATCTATTTCCCACCCTGCCTCCTCCATCCCTGAAATTCATCTTATATGCAAAGTCATTCTATACTTGAAATGATCTCACTGTGGTGCTTGAGATATATGACACAGATGCTGAACAGCCATGATTAGTGTGATGGAGGGATGAGTGGAGGAGAACCTGCCAGGACCAGGATCTGGGATAAGAAGCAGGAAGTAAAAACTGACAGAAACAGGAAGTGAGAACTGACAGACCAGAAGATAAGGAACATACTACTTAGGAAGCAGGGACAATGTCCTGGAACCTCAGACCCAATCAAAGGAAGAGCATGAGAGAGGAAAAGGTTCAGGTTTAATAATTTGAGAGAAAAACCTTGGCAATAAACGTGTGACTGACACCTATCTTTGCCATGGAGCACTCTGTGGATCACCACCACATCAATGTGGATGGCTAAGAACCTGTTTCGTCACCTTTCTCATTCCTCCAGACTTTCTCTCCGAAGCTGGGTCCTCAGCCACATAGGATCGCTCACTCAGACTGGGCTATGATAACAAAGGCACAATATTTGTAGGAGAAAGTACATTTCTAGAGTCATTCAAAAGTAGCCTTTCATTAAAATAATATTTCTTTCCAAATCAGGGTTCTGAAGAAATTTTGCACAGTCCCCCCTCCTCACAAAATGAATAATTTGGCAAATATTTTTCAGCTCCCATCAAAAAAAGTTATATATTACAGTATTATTTTTCTCCAAAATCACCTAATAGTGAGAGATAGCCATCTTCTTTCTTATACTGTTGGTTGAAAGACAATTGTAACGCATTTTTCCCCATTACCAGCATTAGCCATAATAGCCCTGGAGTTAAACATAGAGAAACAGTTGCAATAAACAATTCACTTTCTTCAGTTCTGTGTCTTTGGTGTCAGTAACTACCAAGCAGGAAGCTGTTATTTGAGACTCTGATTTTTGTGGCAGCTTTTTCACAACCTCTGAGAAATGGCCTGTCACTAAACCTATTCTAAAACTCAAGGGGTTGGAGAGGATTGATTTGGGCTGGGTATTTATGATAGCCCTTGATAATACACTATCCCATTTTTCCTATACAAAGCTCTCATACCCAGAATTAAAATAAAAACCTGCTGAAGGAAAGAAACCCCTTCACAGTGTTTGCACAGCACAAGAAATCAATACATACTCCTTGAATCAAAATTTAAATGAATTCATCTTTTTTTAAGACCTACTAAAATCAAATGAGAGAGAAATCCAAGCTATAATTTAATCCGAGAGGAAATATTCAACTTTTTTAAACCAACAAAAAGAGCATTTCAGAAAGAGGCTTGTTACTAATTATATTTTGCTGACATATGCCAATTATATTCAGCAATATTGTTCTCCCAGCCTGTTGGGTCACGTAACAGCCTGAGAGAACAATGATGCTGGATTAACGATTGCAATGAAAGCTTTCAAGAATCTCTTACTCAATTAGATGCTGACAAATTTACCTGTAAGTCATAAAAAGTTTATGAAATTTAAATAGTTTTATAAAGAGCACATACTTCACACAGTTAACACAAGTCCTGAGAGACAGAGTCTTTTTTTTTTTTTTTTTTTAACATTTATAATGTTCCTGTCTTATAGTTAAGTGACTTAGTCAATTGTGTATTTTTTGGCCATTTCTTCACATAACGTATGTATTCAGTTATCTGCACAAGTCATTTTAAACTAGTGTAGAAAACATAATTCAACAATTCAACGGCCTTCCAGTGGTGTCCAGTTGTTTAATGATTATGGACACATCATTTAACCTTCAGAAGTCCCATGGTGATAGATACTGAAGGAAGATTAATCACAAATAAGAAATTAAGCAAAAAGATAAATGTTTTCAAGTGTTGGTTCATGACATTCTTGATAAAAATTAGGAGACTGTTTCTATAGCCATTGCACTGACTGAAAAGTAGAGGTACAGAGAATTTTGTATCACATACACGCTGAAATAGGTTCCAAGAATTTCTCTGAACTCCAAACTGATTTCCCTCCTTCAATGAGTTCAAGAAACTTCAAACCTTGAGAATACACAGTGCCAAAGTTCTTAAAGAACTGGCCAATGTGGGTGACTATGCATCTGAATTGGAATCTTATTATTATATATTAGTCCTTTGATTGAGTAAGTAAAATATTTTGTGTATATATTTACATATATATTTAAAGTATAAACTCTTTGAGAACAAGAACTGAATTGAACTTGCTTAAATTACAGACAGGAAAACAATATATATCATCTCCAAATGAAGGGAGCTTCAGTAATTCCATGTGAAAAAGATTGTGGTGGACTTCTGGAACTTACTCTGCAGTCTGACTTTACATAGCCTTAAACCCATCTTCAAGCAAGGTAGATTATGACCTTCCTTAAAATTTTAAATTTTTAATTATTTTTTTCCTTTTAAAGCTATCAAAATTAGCCACCTTTTAAATAGCTTGTTACAAGATAGATGTTTGAAACAATAATTATTTGAGTAATGTCATGTATAAAGTCTTCAGAAATGGTGTGAGATTCCATTCTAAAACACTCTTGAACTGCACAGAGGAACTGAATAATTTAACAGGAAGTTTTGGGAAATCCAAGGTAGTGATATCGTTTCCCTTCAAAATAAGCATTTCTACATATTCCCCAGTCTCTTAAGCCCTTGTAAGTTTTCCTTGGTACTTTCTATTTTTAGAAATAGATCAAGAGTCAGGAACAACTGAGATTTTCTATCTGTAACCATTTCTTTTAAAACACTGATTCTGGCTCCTGGTTCCAAAGTCAAATAGAATATTTATGTGAGTTGTGGGTACCCTAGACTTGGTCTCATTTACATGATCTCTCTTGGCACTCTGGTAGATAGGAGTAGTTTATGAAGACTTTCCTTGAGTTTGCAATGGTGACCTTGACCTCTAAGGTTTTAGAAAATTGCACCCTGCTTGTCTGAGGCAGCCATTGTTCCAGCAGTTCTTTCTTTTGGTAAAGTCATAAGATATGGCCACTTCTCTGACCTAGTGTCTTTGACTTTTTCTACTACGATTATCTTGTGCTCACTTCCCCATCTGCAGTATCACTCATTCTTCTATGCACTCTCTTCTCTCATTGCCTCTTTCCTCCTCTTACATGCAATATACACACACGCACACGCACACGCATACGCACAGAGAGGAAAATCTATATGTGTCAGACATTCAGCAAGGGAAAGACAAAGGCACTGAGTTAATTACCCATCATTTACTGCTGCTGAGAAGAGCAGATGGCAGCAGACGATATGTAAATGGCAAGGGGCAGTGAATTATTCGATTTTTTTAGATTAATCGTCGATGACAAAGGAAGTGATTACAGGCTGTGACATTTATACAAATGTATAAAGTACATCACACTAAAAAATAGAGCTTAATATTATTATGAGGATGTCAGGCATATGAACACTATTGTCACAATACAAAGCAACAAATTTTACAATAACCCAAGAATCTGTTCTCCTTTTACCTTAAAACTTTAAGGAGCCTAATTCTGGAGGGAAAAATAGATGAACCTAAGTCTGAGTATCATGAAAGAGTTCCCCAAAACTAACCAAATTAAATAAGGTACAAATTATAGGGAATGTACCACACAGTAGAATGATGTTTATTGGAACATGAAACAAAACTGTATTGTTTGCTCACAACAGATCTGGTGCCGTATCAGTGAGTGGACTGTAAAACAGAAAAGGTGCTAATAAAATACAGGCTAGAAATAGACATTAAAATTAAAGGCAATGTTTTGCTGTGAGGCCCATTTAGGTGGTGTGGAAGAATAACACATTACAAGAGAAGATAAAGATTTTGTTCTTATTCCATCAAAATACTGCTATCCTAACACACACACACACACACACACACAGATACACACAATCTCCCAATAATTTTCAAGGTCAAGTGAGGAAATTTCTGGCCAAGTTTTCCTTTAAGCAATATAAACGTATATATGATCATGAGTCCAGGAACACAGACACGTGCACACACATGCATGTGCATGTGAACATGCACACGCACTGAACTGCCATCCCTTTGCAGGAAGGAAGTGCAATAGCCTGTTATTTTCAGTTGCTTCAATAATTAATTGGTACATGAGCAAATCAGATGCTTTCCTTGGCAGATCAGAGAAGCTACCCCATCATGGAAATGTTTTTAGTCACCCTGTTATTAAACCTATATGGTGCTAATATTATTTAAAAGAGAGGAAGTCATGGAGCTACACATTTGTTCTCTCAGAGCATCCTAGAAACTGCAGTCCTGAAATTGCCCCTTTGGATGAGAGCTTAGTTCCAAATATCAGCTTAGAGAAAGGAGGAGAGGTTAGGGCACCTTTATTTGTACAATTCAGAAATAATTTCAAAACATGCAAGGCACAACATCACCAAATTATTGTTAAGTACTTTCACCATTGTGCATTCTTTGTTGACAAGGGGCCAGCAGCATTGCCTGTGATGGGGGCGGGTAGCTGGTGGCAAGGGAGAGGGTGAGAGAGAGAGAGGAAAGAGGAGCAAGAGGAGAGAGATGAGAGAGATCACCCAGAAGGATGGGGCAGGAGCTGAAGCGGGGGAGGGGCATTATTAGTCAGCAGCAGCAGCAGCAGCAGCACTAGATAGCGCATTTAAGTCTGGCAATCCATTTTGAATGAACGTGGGTTCAGGAATAAAGTGCAGGCAGAACCAATCTGCCCTGAAGAAAAGGAAAGCATAAAATATTGCACAAAGAAAGGAGAATTTCCAGGGTGGTTTTAATAGCAGCCCAAACTGGCAGGTACACAAAGCAAACCATTAGCTTTGTGTGCTGGTTAGTTGTAGAAAATATTCTTTTTTGGGGGGTGGGGGAGCGGGGGAGGGTTGTTGTTGTTTTTTGTTTGTTTCAGTTAATCATGAAAGCGATACTCACTGAGAGCATAGCAAATAATGCTGATCGATGCCTTGGCTGTGTGATGAGGTATATCACTTTGAACCCCTTTTCAAAATACTGACCTATAGATACATGTTGCTGACATTATATAAAAGTATACTTAATATAGGTGATTGTTACTTTAATCAAAATTGAGTTCAAAATGTGTTCACATTATTCTTACTCAGCATTTCATATGGTTTTCAATGTAATCATCTTTTGAATTATAAAAATAATTAGAATATTGGTGAAGGTCAATCACCCCCGAGACAAGTTATGTAAATATCTGAACTCTGACAAAAAAAAAAAAAAAGAAAGAAAAATCGTTCTAGAAAAAGATACTATTTAGATGTGTTCCGTATATATTCTGTCTTCTGTACCTTTGGTTCTTGGCCAAAAGGTACAAAGCTAAGTCCTTCAACTTATCATTGATGGGTAAAAAGAAACAAAATAAAAATAATTCTCCCTACATGGGAAGAAGGAAACATTTTAGAAGAACTTATATGTAAGAATTCCAGAAATTCATGTGAAATTTTACAAAAGGAAAATAGTAGCCTTATGAAGCCAAAGTTGTTTGCTGCTACTGAATCTTTATTAGGAAATTCATTGAAAGTCATAGTCCAAGTTCCAGATTGTTTCATTTTAAACAAAACAAAACAAAACAAAAATTGGAAAAAAATATTTTCCCTTCAGTGAAAGCTGTAACAAAAATAATATTTTTTTTAAATACCTAAGAGGACTGTATGAAACTCCTTTGGATCTTATTAGAAGTCTCTTCTTTAATTTATAGAAAAAAGAAAACAAAAGACAAGTGAAATATAAGAATTGATAGTCAAATTCCATATGAATGCCCAGGCTGCAATTGGTTTGAAAATATTCTGTCTTTAAGAAATATATTGTAAATTAAAAACACATTCTAAATGATTTTATAAATAATCAAACCGAATTTTATCTGCTTGATAAAGATTATAGTAGGAACATATATCATAAACACACTATTTAGAATAAATAAGGATTTTGATATAGCAATGTTATTAGATCAAAGAATCATATATGGAAAAATTTCAGCAGATTAAAACCATTATACTACTAATAAATATACATCTTTTGGGAAAAAATGGATTATAAATATAGAATACATTAATAGAGCATCTAAATATATGATGCATTTATTATACATAGTATATCTACTTACTAATGGTTTATCCAAAATATTAAATTTTAATCTGTATTTGTATTCAAGGAAATATTGTGGTATAAGGAAATATTTTGGTAGTGAATATAGGCATTTATTAAGATTCCAGTATTTCTAAATGATATCTACAGATTACTTTTAAAAAGGGCAATTTTGGAATTTTAGGAAATACATTCAAACTTTTTTATTTAAATACAATGTTAGTTATGCCATTAAAACACCTCTACATCAAGTGAAATAAACATTTCCAACTAGGCATAATAAGATGGGTAAGAATTTGAAAAAGCTGTCTGTTCATAGAATACAATGAGCCCTTGCATTTCAAAGAACGCTGAAAGATCAGATAAAATAAAGCTTTCCCTAAAATCAAAAGACAAAGATCTAGAGCCCAAAACTAATTTATTGCTTTAGTTTATTCCTCGCTTTCTTTAATGTACACATTGTAAGCATCTCCAATCTGAAACAGAATTAAAAAGCTAGGCCTAGCATGAAGAAGCAAACTGTGTAAGGTGCAGAAGGTAAAGAAATGTATTTCATCTGAGCTTATTCTTATGCTTTTGTACTTCACCTTTTTAAACAGTATCATTTGTTTTTGTAAAATATCTTAGGAACATTTTGCATTGTACATGCATACAAACATATATTTTGTGTATTAAATATTTACCATGCATTTTTTTATACATAATACATCTGCTTATAGCAACAATGAATTATTTGCCAACAAAGATAAAACATCTCTACAAGAGAATGCAGTAGCTCCTTTTTTCTTTTAAAATGTAACTGAATGAGGTAATATTAATAGTATTTTAGAGCATGGATTATCTCTAATTTGCCTACTTTCTTATTTATAGATGGTAAAATATATTTTGTCTTTTGAAAAGAACATCAATTCAAAGAATTATGAAATTCTGTCTTGTAAGAGTAGATCTTACATTTCATCTTTGGATGATTCTTCCAGTTCAACTCCACTGACTCCATTTTTATCAGTTCTATTTTTAAGTATAATACAGAATTTACTATAGCAACCTAAACCCAAGTAGTTTTCTCTCACTTTCTTTCTTGATCTAAATCAAACCCATAGAGCCCTCTGTTGGAAGGATTTCAGATTGCATTTTGTTGCCATTATTTGAAGCACAGAAAATATTTGGATTGCTAACCTTGTTTTGTTTTGGTTTTTTTTTATGCTAACAATTTTTATTTTAGCAGGCATAGAACACCAGGTTACATGTAGCTTCCCAACACAGCAGACAGCATTTTGTGCCAAAATAATAAATTACATAAGCACATGATACCTTTGTTCCAGTAACTCTGATCTGTGCATTAGTTCAAGGAATGATGTTAAACTGGCAGATTCTATTGCACTACATTCTTCAGTCAGTAAAACACTTGGATGCTGTTTTCACAGAAGGGAATTAATACAGGCATCCTTTCATTCAGCCTGTAAGAGCGATCTAGAGACAAGAAATACGCTCATTTGACAAGTAATCATTTAAATGGTTCTAGGAGCTTTTAAAGTGTTAAAATATTTATATATTCATTTGCAACAACAATATTTTCCTACATTAAAAAAAGGAGTCATCCAAAGAGAAGATTCCTGAACTTTTGAGGGTTATTTTCAAAAATATGAGGCTCTCCTTAGCACATTTTTAATGTCGAATGGAGAAGAAAGACTGTTGGCAGACCAGGGTGCCACCTTTCTTGGACAGCTTCATGTTCCCATATGCTGCAAACATCTCTCTGGGTCTCCTGCAGGTTTCTTCAATGTATCCAGACTCCTATTTGGTTTAGACAGTGGCAGGTTTCTTATCACTTCCCACCATCCTTATGGCTGCCCACCCCAAGCTTCAGCCTCATCTCCTCAGAGAAAGATTTTCACTAACCCAGCGCAGCACAGCTTCCAGCAACAAGAACATAATGCACTTAAATGCATTTCTGATTAAAAAAAAAAAAATTGTCATTCTATGTGCTAATGGAGGCTATTCTTATGGGTAATGTAACTGACTTTTTTGGTTGAGTCAAGCTGCATCTTAGTTCCCATTGAACGACTAGATATTAATACATTTTCTTCATCAAAGTACCCTCCACTGCATGCAGCAGACTTCCAGATTTGGAAAACCCTAAATGGTACCTCAACAATTAATAGAATTCTCAATCATATAAACCTTCAATATTTCAATCATATTTTTTGGCAAATTTTGATGGCTTATCCATGGCATCTCAAGGGGCAGGGGGAATATATGTATGTCAATTTGTCTTTTCCCAAGGACCCTAAGCTTACAGGATATAGATAAAAAGTCAAACTAATTCACCTACCAAAAGAAAAAATAAGAAAGAAAAAGGCTTTTTGACAGCCCCAGGCAAAGGGCATTAGGTCTATTTTTAAAAGGACTCAATTATCCCACATTATGTAAGAAGATCTCAGAAAGTGGGCCTTCAAAACCTTCTCCACATGAAAGGAAGTGCTGATCTTCTTACCCCTAAGCCAAACTAGAGCTTTTCTTTAGTACTTATTCCAGCATACCTAGCCTCCAATAAGCCTAGCCAAAAGTTTATATAATACATATCACTATAAATATTTTTGAGGGAATGAAAGGAGAAACTTAAGCCAGGCAAACAAAACTTAGGCAGTCATGAAAATAAGTGATGTCATAAATTAAAATGAGAAGGGAATATAGGAAGAATCAAAAAACTCATCCCTACCCCTCTGTTGGGTTTTATCTTTCCTTTCGCGTTTGCTTTCATGAGAATCTACACTGGAGTGGCTCTTATGTTTATTTTTTACAGGCATTTATGGGTATTATCTCCTTTTGAAGAGAGAAGGAAAAAAGGTAAAAGGGATAATATGAAAGATGATTTAACATTGATGAATACTGGCAAAGTCAACCCAAGGTGTGAGAGACAATGAAAGTGGGGTGAAGGTCAAAAGAGTGAAAGGCATTTTAAAAACCATCCCAAGATGAATCCACAGAATTAGACAAGGGATTTGGAGGAAAGGCCAGTTTTCCTAAATTTGAATTCATTTGCATAATCCTCTAGAATTTTCTTCAGTAGCTGTGAGATAAGGATTCTGGTTATACAGAGAATGATACAATTCCAAGTAAGGAGCAAACACTTCAATCAAAATTAAGCTGAAGTGGTTAGTACATATCTATCAGCTGATTCTGGTCACTTGATCTTAAATTCCTAAGCTTGGGCACAAAACCTAGGAGATAGATATGCATGACCTGGGTGAATGGACTCACCCTAGCTGTCTCCTTGGTAATGAGAGTGACAAGTTTCTTGCCAGAGTCAACTAGGGCAAAGTCACGGAGGCAACTGGACTGATGTTAGCATGTTGATACACTTGAACAACATTGGTGATCTAGGTCTTGCATTCTAAACCGAAGGACCAGATTCTAGATTTGTCTTCTAGAAATACTCCAAATGCTCTGCTTGGGGTGTTTTACTGATTTGGGTCTCTTTGACTGAATTTTAGCCCTAGAATCAAATGTAGATGTCTTTCCTATAATTTGCATCTTTATTCCTGAGTGTCCTCATCTGGAAGCAGCACGCCTTTGGAAGACAAAGGAAGGAGTAGAAGAGTATTTCTTTGGGGTTACATGTAAAGTGCTTCCAGGTAAGAGGTAACACATGCTAAAAACAATTTGCTTTTCACCACCCCAAACAACTGATACTGAAAAGTAGAGACAACTCATCAACAACTAAAATGACTCACCTGCACTTTTTAAAAAGGTCCTTGCCAAGTATTTGTACCTAATGTCCTCATTAAAACATTTTGAGAATAAGGTCTCACTTGACCCTATTATCAGAGCATCTGATATTAATTTCTACCTGTCTTGTACCAGATGACAAAGGTGAGCATTGGGATCAACTCTATTATTAATAGGATTCTTCAAATATTAATTTTAGCATCTTATTTAATTAATGGAAGAGAAAAATACTTTCAAACATCCCAGCTTCTTCTAAAATCAATTTAAGGATAAGAAGAGTTGCCTAGTTATCTTCTCTTTCAGTACAATATTTGAAAAAACTGCTTGAGGAAATAATCAAAACCATCAACAAGATATATAATACTATTAGTTTTCATTCAACATGCTGAAATTTGGCAAATTGGTTAAAATGTGACAAATTTGATAAAATTAGCTAAAAAGATAAAAAAATTCATTTTGAAAATTGTTCTGAAATCATAACCTTAGAATATCTTTATCTACAAAAAAATTTTGTTTTCTTCTCTTGAGAGAGTAAAAAAGTATTTAATATGGAAACACGATTTTAACTGGCAACTAGATAAATCTCTAAAAAGGAATACAAAATATACCCCAGTATTTTCTAAGTTTATCTAAGAGATATCTGAGAACACTACTACTTAAACTTCTTCCTTATCTTTGTGGGCTCTAAATCAAAACAAAACAACAGTATTTCAGGAAATAGGCACATCACAAAGATTCACAAAAGAATACTACACAGAGCTATGGGCGTTCCCGCTCCACTGATGATATATGATGGGCTCCTGATGCCAGCTCTTTATGGGTTGTATTAATAGTCCTAGGAGCCTGGATTAATGTTCATCAGAAACACAATCTTATTAGGCACTAAACTTTCATCTAGCATCCTCACATTCCATAATTCTCTAAGTTGCTGAAAGAACAAATATATCTTTGCCCAGGACACACACGTGTATATATATCCAAGACTTAAACTAAGGGACAAGCCAATCTTCCTGTTTCTAAGCTCTCTCTCTTCAAACCATTCTGGCATTTTATCAAGTAGAAGTTGATCTCTGTTAAAATGCTTTATTCATCAGTTCAGTCCTTTCTTTAAAACTCTCACTGATGCAAGGTCAAGGGCAGAATCTTTGACTTGGTGTTTAAGTTTGGATAAAATGCCAGATAAAATGCAGAATGCCCAGATAAATTTGAATTTCAGATAAACTACAAATAATTGGGTTTCGTGTAAGTATGATTCATGCGGTATTTGGGACATACTTTGAAAAACTACTTATCTTTTATCTGAAATTCACATTTAACTGGGCATGCTAAATTTTTATTTGCCAAGTCTGGCAAAAACTCCCAGTTCCCACATCTCTTCTACCATTGTAGAATGAACCCTCTGCTCCAGCCCAAACTGTGACCTCTGTGTTCCTCCCACACCTGCATGTTTTCCTGACTCTACGGCATTTGTTCAGTGATCCTTCTACTCTTGAGTTTCTTTTTTCTCCACTCTATTAAAACTCAACTGATCTTGAAGATCCACTTCAAATTGTATCATTTCCATAAAAATATTTTTTGATTATTCCAGAGTCATTTCCTCTAACACACTGTGTTTCATGTTAATAAACCAATTGTCTCCTGCCTTGTGGTTTATCTTCCTTATCCATAGATAGTCATCAAATCTCATTCAAGACCTGGATAATAAAGTTATCCAGGTCCAGGTCTTGTTAGTTTTTAAAGCTGCAAACGGCATATAAGTCCATAAAGAAGGGTTGCTACTTAACTTGCTCGGTTTGCATATTGACCACAGGGAAGCAGAGGTGAAAACTGATCTCAGGAAGCCTTTACAATATGCTGGAGGTTTTAATGTTATCTTCTTAATTCTTACAGCAGATTGATGATATCTTCTCTTAACAATTAAAAAATTCAATGCTCAGAAGGACTAATCAAACTGATCAGGACAACAGTAACACAGGCATAATTTGAACCCAGCTCTGACTTCTGAGTCAACACCATGCCACCCTCACCATTAATACTGTTGTCAGTTGCTGTTGCTGCAACTGCTACTGCAATGTTTTTAATGTTGCTCTGGACAGCCCAGGAAATGAAAAACCTAGGCAGGGCAGCTGAGGTCAAGTAGGCAACTAAGGAACTTCGTATGAAACACAGATTGCAGCTGGGGCGGACTCTGCCACCCTGGGAAAAGCAAGAACAGCTGGGGCAGCAGAAGAGAAAAACCCACTGCATGGGGTGAAGAAAATTAAGTAGAGCAGGAGCAGAGCTGACTCCACATTTCTTGGTAACTAAATGTTTGCAAGCAAACAGCAGTGCAGAGCCAGCCCAGGCAGAGAGGCTCGTCCCTTGCATTCCCTGTGGGCTGGAGCTGTTGGGGGTCTCGCTACAGAACATAGTTGCTTGGAGAAAGGAGGGAAAGACAGAAGCTGCAGGCAAAACCCTACCACTGAATTCCCAGCAGAAACAAGGCATTTATGTGCAGTAATTTCCTGTAGGTCAGTAGATCCTTAAACAGCATGAAAGCTCCCAAAAGGTCAGTGAACATTTTTAAAAATTTCAGTGCACATTTGTGCACCATTGCATGCTTTGCTGTTTTTCAGCTCAGCTCAGCAAGAGAGAAATGTGGTGATTCTAGGGTCCAGGAACCTCACCTTACCCCATGGAAAATACCACCTACTAGAGAAAGACACTCTCACCCTCCTAGTCTTTTGGAAGGCTTATTTAGTGATAAATTTCATTTATACCTCCCTGCTGTTTGGAGAACTCTGCAGTCAGCAGGAGTGAGATAAGAATAGAGAAGCTGGATTTTCTCCCTCTTGTTTCTTGTGGGTTTATGGCATGGTGGCCTGTCATATTAACATATATTGTGTTGTGAAATGTGAAAGACCTGGAAGAGAGAACATTCCAGAGAACATTCCACCTGCCCATTTAAAAGCCTCAGTAGCTAAGACTAAAAGCAAACTGTGGTTGTCAGGATAAGCAATGATCCCCCACAATGCCAAAGACATTATTATAAACTAAGGATCAATAGACATTACAAAGCAGTGTTGCTTTTATTTTCAGCTTTAACCTTTGAGAAAAATCAACGCTGCAGAATATTGAATTAGATCAGCACACCAGTGATTGCAGACACAGATACAATTAGGGCATCTGGGTACTGGCAAACACATATACATCTTCTTTGTAAAGTGCCTAGTTCCCTACCCTGTGCGAATATCCACACAAATAAAGGATTACATGGTACAGCCCTTCTTTGGTCTAAATACGTATCAAAGCACAATCCTAGTTCATGGTTAGAGAAAACTCCATTTTACATGTGGAAAAATGAAAGGCAAATACTTTATAACTCTTAGACATAATTAACCAATTAATTGTCTTGCCAAGATGAGTAACCAAAACTGAATTGAATGTATGAGGTACTGTTAAAATCACAGGATGTAGAACCTGCAAAATCCCAACCAGCTAAAAATCCCTCTGCAATAAACAAAAGCTTCATGCATTATAGAATCCTGTTCAGACATAAGGTTGCAATGTCCCAACTCAGGATCATTCTATTTCTGAAGCATCTGCCATCTGTACTCTATGATCTGGAATATTTCCTTCTGGAGTTGCTTTTCTGACCTTTATCCCTATTTCCTGTGGCCCAAAAGTTTGGACTTGAAGGATGGACATATTATGTTTTGGAAGTAGGATAAAAGTGAGTAGCAGTGATAGGAACCAAGCTCCTTGGATAAAGATCCAGTTTATTTTCTATTTGAAAAGCAAGACATGTCTTCAGACATTTCAAGGGCACACAGACACACTTAAATATGGAATCATGCTAATAAGTGACAGTAGTTGAATGACCATGTTGTCTGGCAAGCAGCCACCAGAGGTGAAGTGATTCTCTTTGAGTTAATTGTGAGTCAGGTGCTCTCGTGGTCTCTGTCAGCATGCACAGAGAGACAGATACACACACACACACACACACACACACATGCACAGTGCACTCAGACATACACAATGCACTCAGACACACATATATGCACAAACACAAGCACATGTGCCTACATATGCACACTTACATGCACACAAAGAGACACACAGAGACATTTATATCTACACTCTCCGGTTGCACATATTACTGAGATCAGTCAATAACAGAATCTAAGATTCGAGGAAAGTCATTTTTTTTGCCTTGTGTAAGTAAAGATATGCTCATGGATTGCAAATATCATAAAACATTATGTCTGCAAGGGTTGGGGGCAATAAGGCCTAAAGGAGACCATACTTACTTAATATGCTATATTCATACACATGAAGAGGGTAAAAGTAGGGCCTTTAAGTGAAGATGAAAGGCAGCAGTGTTGTTTATCCTACAGAAGAGCAAGTTAAGAGGTGATCTGATTACTAGTTTCAAGTACACAAAGGGCATTTTTATGAAAGTGATGGTGATTGATTGCTCTTCATATTGGCAGAGGACCTGACAGGGAGAAATGGGCCCAGAGATAGAGCTCAGTTCAACATAAAGAAAGATGTTTTCGACTTTAGGTTGATAAAACATACACACACACACACACACACACACACACACACACACACAAATGACTAGCAGAGTATGGAAAGTTTGTTTGTTCCTGGAGCTCTTAAGAAGAAAATAAGCAGTTATCTTCCTAGCATCTAAAGTAATGCCTGCCTGAAAGAACCTGCCCAATAATGGCTTATTGCTTGTTCTAGGTTAATGGTTAGGAAATAAGAGTGAATGTGAAGATGATATGCATGGAAATTATATTATAATGCCCTCAATATTTATAATGCAGCTCATGCTTAACTACCCCAAACACTGGGTGTCACTTCTGAGCTCCACTTTGCTGTTTGCCCTTTCAGCTGTGTTTGACACAGCTTATCACTCCTCCTTGAAAGTTCTCCTTCACTGGACCACAGGGACACCATTTTTCTGGTTCCTCTCCTACCACACAGGCATCTCTTTTCAGTACATCTACCTTCCTTATTCCCACTTCTCACTCCAGCTTCTAAAGGTTGACTTAGGCTCAGTCCATAGACAGACTTCTCTCTGACTTTACTCACCTCATAAATGATCTCATCCAATCTTGTGGTTGGGATACAACCTATATTTTGAAGACACACAAACGTATCTGGACTCCAGCTTGAACTTCTCTGCTGAACTTTAAATTTCTATATCCAATGGACTATCCCACATTTTCTTTTGAATCTCCAATAGAGGGATATCTAATAAAATCAAGGTCTGGATTTTCTCCCTCTCATATCACCACATTTGTCCCCTCATCATCTTCACCATCTCTCTCAATGGCCATTCCACACTTCTAATTTCCCAAGCCTAAGATTTTGTAATCATTCTAATGACCACTTTTCTCCTCATCTAACATCTAATGCATAGCAAATTCTGTGTTAATTCTCAAAATATATGCAAAATTTAACTCTGCTCATTGCTACCTCCCTGTTCCCAGCCAACATCATCTTTTCCTTCAATCACCATAGCATTATTATAATTCATCTCTCTGCTTTTATCCTTGCAAATATATGTAATAATGATGGCCCTTTGAAAATATGATATATTAGAAGTAACATTGGCAAGTGATGGACTAGGAGTTTCCTGCAATCATCTCCCTATGGGTCATTGATATTGACAAGCAGGAGTCCAGTGAAGAAATACCAACACACTGTTAGGTCAAAAATGCCAACAATAGGCATATCAAGGATAAAAATGTGTATTATCCACATTATCCACCCATACCAAGGTGGCACAACTCAGTGCCAAGAGAGACCTCTTTGACACTCAATCCCTCCCACAGGCAAAAGCAATAGTGTAGTGAGGACTGGTTTTTCCACAGATGTGAGATGCTGCTCAAAAAGTCTACTTCTTCTTGGTTTCATGAAAAATACTGACCAACACAATTGTGTGACTGGAAGAGGGTAGGAGCAAGAAAGAGAAGAAGGTTCTCATAACAATCAGAATTCAAGACTCAGCAAAGAGCAATGCATTCTAACAACTTCTTCACAGACCCAAGCAGGAGGCCTTCCCACAAGCTGTTAGGGATGTTTCATCTTTGGACTTTCCCTTAACTGATGCACAGGTGGCCCTAGTGTTTTGTTCATCTCCTTCTCACATCCCTTCATGGATAGCTCCTGTATGTCCACCAGACAACAAGCATAAGCCTTTGCAGATGGTTCACAAGCACATGCATTCCTGCCAGTTCAACTATGCATATTTGAGAGAAATCATATAAAGTTGCACATTTCAGACCATTCCATCCCCCAAGGGAAAACAAACAGGAGACTGATCAATCAACTTCATTTCATAGAATTGAAAGAAGGCACACAGTCTTAAGGATTTCCCTCCAGTAGGGAACAAGAGTTGCACAGTAGGTATATCTACAGAAAAGATCTGAGAGAATCTTAGAGGATGTGACTGTTTCTACAAATTTGAAGATAGTAACACGGGACTTCAAAGAACATGGAAAACCAAGGGAATATGATAGCACCAAAGGAAAATAATTTTCCATCAACTGATTCCCCCAAAAATGGAGATCTATGAATTGTCTAAAAAAGAAACTAAAGTAAGTTGTTTCAAGAAAGCTCAGCAAGTTATAAGAGAACAAAGACAACTCAGTGAAATTAGGAAAGCAGTACATGAACAAAATAAGTTCAACAAAGATAGATATCATTAAAGAAAACATTCTGGAGCTGAAGACTACAGTGAATGCAATAATACAATACAATATAATAATACAATAGTTCCAAACAGTAGACTTCATCAAGGAAAATGAATCTGTTAGCTCAAAAATGGGTCATTTGAAATTATCCAGATAGAGTGGGTAAAAAGAAAAAGGAATGCAAAGGAATCAAGGACTTTTGTGATACTGTTAAGAGAAATAATATATGGATTATGGAAGTTCTAAAAGGAAAATACAAATAGAAAGTGACAGAAAGCTTACCTGATAAAATAATGGCTTAAAACATCCAAATTTGGGGGAAAATATGAACATCCATGTATTTGAGACTCAACATCCTCCAATAAGTATTTAGATACCCAATGAGGACTTCACTGAGACTATTATCAAGTTGTTAAAAATCAAAGATGAACCAAGAATTTTGTTATTTTTTTAAAGAAAAAATTTTGAAAACAGAAAGAGAAAGACTTCTCACACATAAGATAAACTGCATGAGACTATCAACAGATTCATCAGTGGAAACTGTGCAGGCCAAGAGGGTAAGATGATATATTCAAAGTGCTAAAAGGAAAAAAAACAAAAAAAAGTCTTTCCACAAAGAATATTGAACAGAACTGTCCTTCAAAAGTAAAGGAGAGATAAAACTCTCAGTAAAACAAAAGCTGAAGGAGTTCATCACCACCAGACAGGCAATGCTAAATGGAGTTCTTCAAGTTGAAACAAAAGGGCACTGAATAGAGCATAAAAACATAGGAAAGTAGAAAGCTCACTGGTAAAGGTGGTATACAGTCAAATATAAAATATCATAATACTGTAATGGTATGTTATAAGTCACTTTAACTTGTATAAAAGTTTAAAAAACAAACATGAAAATGACTGTAACTACAACAAACTGTTAATGATTACACAGTATAAAAAGAAGTATAATGTGGTATACTTAAAATGTGGGAAGGGCCTAGAATAGACTGTTTTAACTACATTTTATGTAAGTTCCATGGTAGTCATAATGCAAAGCAAACCACTGAAGAAAATCATTAAATCACATAGGAAAATAGAAATTAAGGAAGAAAAGAACTACAGAACTGAAAAAAAAAATTTAGCAAAATGGCAACTGTAAGTCATTACTTATCAGGAATTAACAAGCTAAATTCTCCAATTAAAGGACACAAAATAGATAAATGGGAAAAAATAAAAGGATCAAGGTACATGCTTTCTATGAGAGACTGATTTTGACTTTAAAGACACAAATGGGCTGAAAATTAAGGAATAAAGGAAAACAGTAGGAATAGCTATACTTCTAGGAGACAAAATCGCCTTTAAATCAAAAAACTGTAGAAATGGACAAAGAATGTCAATATAAAGGGGTCAATTGATCAAGAGACTATAATAACAATAAATAAATATGTTCTCAGTCTTGGAGCTCTTAAATATAAAAGAAAATATTAAAAGATTTGTAGGAAGAAATAAATAGCAAAACAATAATACCTTTAATACCCTATTTTCAATACTGATTAGGTCTTTCAAGCATAAAATCAATGAAGAAACATTGAATTTGAACACACAAATTTATACACAATAGACAAAATATAACTACAGAGACTATTTTATGCAACAGCAGCAGAATACACATTATTATCAAGCACAAAAGGAACTTTTTCTAGGATAGATCATATCCCAGACCACATAGTAAGTCTTAACAAATTTAGGAAGACTTAAATTATTTCAAGTATCATTTCTGACTTGGAATGTTATGAAACTGGAAACCAAGAACAGGAAGAAAACTAGAATTCTCACAAATCTGAGGAAATTATACAATATGTTCCTGAACAATCAATAAGTCAAAGAATAAATCAAAGGGATATTACAAAATATCTTCAAACAAATGAAAATAGAAGCACAACATACCAAAATTTATGGAATGCAGCAAAAGTAGTTCCAAGAGGGAAGTTTATAGTAATAGATGACAACCTGAAGAAAAAAGAAAGCTCTAAGCAATCAACATAACTTTGTACTTAAGGAACTAGAAAAAGTAAAATAAGCTGAACCCAAAGTTAGTAGACAGAAGAAAATAGCAAAGATCAGAACAGAAATAAGTGAAAAAAAATGAGAAAATCAATACAAAGTATTAGCAAAACTAAGAGTTTGTTTTTTAAAAGACAGATAAAATTGATGATTCCTTAACTACTCTGAGAATAGAGAAGACCCAAAAAAGATAAAATCAGAAATGAAAAATGGAGCTTTACAATGGACACCATAGAAATACAAAGGACCATACAGATGGTCTGAACAATTATACACAAGCAAATTGGATAATATTTTTAAAATGGAGAAATTCCTAGAAAGAAACAATCTATCATGTCTGAATCATGAAAAGAGAGAAATTGAAAATCTGAACAAACTAATAATTAGTAAGGAAATCGAATTGGAAATAAAAAATCTCTGAATGAAGAAATGCCTAAGACCAGATGGCTTCACTGTTGAATTCTTCCAAACATTTCAAAAGGCATTAATACCAATCCTTTTCAAAAATTAGAGGAGGCAACATTTCTAACCTCATTTTACAAGACCAGCATTACCTTGAAACCAAAGACAGAGAAGCACACAACAACAAAAAAGAAATTTGCAGTCCAATATTTCTGATGAACATAGATCCAAAGATTCTCAACAAATATAAGCAAACTGACTCCAAGACTATGTTAAAAAGATAGTGTACCATGATCAATTGGGATTTATCTCAGGGATCCAAGGATGGTTTAACACATACAAATAAATAAATATGCTATACCATTTTAAAAGAATGAAGGATAAAATCTATACAATTATCATAATAGATGCAAAAGACGCATCTGACAAAGTCCAACATTCTTTCTTGAAAAAGCTCTCAACATAACAGATGTAGAAGGAATATACTTCAACATAATAAAACTAACTGTGGAGAGCAGTGACTGAGATTGGGGGTCTCTGATGACCTCATGGTTGTGGCATGCCTGGTGCCTGTGCAAGGACACAGGATGCTTAGCTGCTATGGCAGGGCCCTGCCTGAGGAGGCTCTGTGCAAGAGTCCTATCAGCTCTGACCTTGATCTCAGGCACACAGCTCCTGGGAAGGAAGAAATTCTTATGCTAGACAACCACAATATTTCACCAACCCTGCTTCTCCAGTTCCTGCCAGCTTTACAGTAACTTTAAACAATGGACTTTCTTGAGAGCTACATGGAGCTCCTAACATTGCACTTTACAAATGTGGATTGCAACTGCAGAAAAGCTACATAGATGTCCTAGTTTCTGTAACTTTCCTGAATACAAAGAATAATGGTTGCATAGTCATTAACCTCATAATGAGACATATATAAATAAAGGTTGCTCTTTGGACCTGCTTCTCCATCAGAGAGCAGAGATCCACCTGATCCCAGCTTAATCTTCAAGATCTGTGTCTGTGAATCTTTATTTTCTAATCTCTCTTTGCCCTCACCAGACCTGTGAGTTTGTACAGCCAACATTATGTCCAATGGTAAAATCTGAAAGCTTTTTCCTCCTAACATCAGGAAGAAGATAGGGATGTCCACTCTTACCACTTATATTCAGCATAGTACTGGAGGTTCTATTCAGAGCAATTAAGCAAAAAAAAAAGATTAAGTCATTCAAATTTGGAAGGAAGAAGCAAAATATTCTGTTAACAGATGACTTGATCCTATATGTATAGAAAATTCTGAAGTCTCCAATTATTAGTTAAAATTCCCAGATTACTTTAAGTGATCTGCAGATTCAGTGCAATCCCTATCAAAATTTCAATGGCATTTTTTCATAGAAATAGAAAAAAAAATCCTAAAACTTCTATGGAACCACAAAAGAACCTGAATAGCTAAAGCAATCTTGAGAAAGAAGCACAAGACTGAAGTCATCTCACTTCATTTCAAATTATTTTACAAAGTTATAGTAATTTAAACAGTATGGTTCTGGCATAAAAACAGACAAGTAAACTAATGTAACAGAATAGAGAACTTAGAAATATGCCCACGTGTATACAGTCAACTAATCTTGACAAAGGAACAATACATGTGAAGAAAGGATAACCTCTTCAATAAATGGTGTTAAGAAAATTATATATCCACATGCAAAAGAATAAAAGTAAACTCTTGTCTTATACCACACACAAAATAACTCAAAATGAATTAATGTCTTAAACATAAAACCTAAAACCATTTGCTTCTAGAAGAAAGTATACAGAAAAAGCTCCTTAACTTGGTCTGAACAATGATTATTAGTTTTTTTTTTTTTTTCTGGACAAATATGTGGAATGGCATTATATTTAAATTTTCTGTACAGCAAAGGAAACAAGAACCAAATTAAAGCAACTTATGAAATGGAAGAGACAATGACTTGCAAACCATATGTCTTATCAGGAATTGATATAAAAAATATAAAAGGAACTCATACAACTCAGTAGGAACAAATAACCTGATTTAAAACTTGGCAAAGTACCTGAACAGACTTTTTCCCAGAAAAGACATACAAGTAGACCAGATATATGAAAAGGTACTCAGCATCACAAATCATGAGGGAAATGTAAATCAAAATCACATGAGATATCACCTGACACATGTTAGGATAGTTGGCATCAAAAATCAGAAGATAACCAGTGTTGGGGAAAATGGGAGAAAAATGGACCCTTTTACACTGTTGAAGGGATTATGAGTTGGTGCAGTCATTATGGAAAACAGTGTGAAAGTGACTCAAAAAATTAAATAAAGAATTACTATATGATTCAGCAATCTAACTTTTGGGTGTATAGCCAAAGGAAGTGAAATCACTATTATATTAACTACATCTCGTGATCGATGTATTAACTAATTTGTTTGTGATAATCATTTTATTATTTATATATGTGTGTGCATGTATATATTGTTCTATACCTTTAATATACATGAAACAGAAAGAAATCACTATCTCAGAGAGGTATCTGCAGTTCTATATTCATTGCAGCATTGTTCATTATAGATATGGAAACAACCAACATGACCCATGCGTGTGCACACAGACACACAGACACACACACACACACACACACACACACACTCTTACAGTCTCAAAACCATGAACCTAAAGAACATTATGCTAAATGAAACAAGTCAGACTCAGAAAGACAAATACTGCAAAATATCACTTGTATATGAAATCTAACATAATTGAACTAAAAAACAGAATATAATGTTGATTAGCAGAGGCTGAGGGTGGAAAAAATGAGACTCAAGTCTTCAGTTATAAAATGAGTAATTTCTGGAAGTCTAATATACCGATTCCTAACTATAGTCGATAACACTGCATCCTGCACTTAGAATTTGCTGAGTCAGTTTTAAGCTTTCTTGTCACTGAAAAATGGGAAGAAATGATGTGAGGTGATGGATAAGTGAATTAAATTGACTGTGGTAGTCACCTCACAATGTATACATGTATAAAATTATCATGTTGTACACCTTAAATATATTAAAATTTTGTCAATCATATCTCAGTAGAGGTGGGCACAATCTTTAACTGCAGCAGTTACTATTATACTTCTGCTCATATTTTTCACTGGTTTCCAACTCATCCAGAATAAAGTCAAGTCTTCACTCTTTTTACTATTGCCCACAAACACCTACTTTTTGGCCTCTCTGACCTCATGCTATGGTTCAGATGCAAGCTGAACCCCAAAGACCTATGTGTGAGACAAAGCAAGAATGTTCAGAGGTGAAACTAATAGATTACAAGAGATGTAACCTACCCAGTGGATTAAACCACTGATATGGATTAAATGGGTGGTAGCTGTAGGCAGGTGGAGTGTGGCTGGAGTAGCCTACTGGGGGCATGACATTGCATTTTATATTTTGTCTCTGGTGAGCAGAGTTTGCTCTTTCTGCCTCCTCATTGCCATGTCCTGAGATGCTTTCCTCTGCCATACCTTTCCAGCATGATATTCTGCTTCATCTCGAATCCTCTAGCTTTGAAGTTCACAAACCATGGACTGAACCTCTGAAACTGGGCCAAAATAAATTTTTCCCTCCTATAAGTTGTTCTTGTCCAGGTATTTTGGCCGCAGCAATGCAAAAGTTGACTAGAACACCTTGTGTCCTCGTTGTCTTCTTACCTCATTCATTCTCTCTAGTCATGTCCTTACTAATCCTTATTTATACAAAAAAATGTTTTCACCTCAGGGCCTTTGCATTTGCCTGGCAATTTCTTTTCTCACATACCATGGTTTACTCTCTCCCTTTAGATCTTTGCTCAAAAGAACTTTAATAATGAAAACTTCCCTAACTAACCATGATAAAAGGGTAACCTCACTCCAGCCCTATACCAGACTCTCATCTCCCTCTTGCCCTGTTTAGTTATTCTCTGTATGTGGGGTGACCATATAATTCACCATTCAGAGTCATCTGTGCAAGTGAAAGGAGGCGCTTTTAATAATTACCGCGGTGAAACATAAACCAGGATTATGACCTGTGACACCTATCCATAGTACTTGCCACCACCCAAAATTCTATCCATTTATGTATTTGTGTGTTGTCTCTCTCTGGTGGAACATAAATTCCAAGAAGTCAAAAGCTTTTGACTCACAATTTCATCTCCAATGCCTAGAAGGTAAATAGCCAAAGTTGGTGTTTAATAATTAATTGAGTAGGTTAATGGCTGGATGAATAAATATTTCTCATACTGAATTGAAAAACTATAGATAGACTAATAATGAGGGTTCCTCAAATATTAACTAAATATAAACTAAAACATTTTTATTTTTATTCTTTATATTTTAATTTCATTAGTAATAATAATAACTAAGACTTTGGAATGCTTACTTAATATGCACCTGGCATTGTGATGACACATTCTCATTTAAAATTGACAGTCACTCCCTCAGCCCATTATTACAGATTGGAAAGATGAAACTCAGAGAGGTTAAAGTTCTGTCCATGTTCATACAGCTAGAAAGTGCTAATGCTTGTGTTCAAACCCAAGTTTCTTGGATTCTACAATGATTTCAAAGGTCAAATCCATGACTTTTTAAAATCAGCATCTCTGCTTCCAATCCGTCTCAAATCAACATTCCCTCTGTCCTCAGAGGTGTCTTCCTAACACATGCATGCCTTCCCATTGTTTTCAAAAGAAGTTCAAACTTCCACTTGGCTTCAAAGCCCCCTGCAGTAGAGGAATGTTGACCCACACTTCCCACCTCACCTGCTGTTATTCCTCCCACATCCCCTCTCAACCTGCCTGAAGCACACCCAGGTCTCTGCAGCTGCTACAGTTCTTGGACTCACAGTCCTTGAACCCCTTTCTGCTCTGTAAGACTAACCTGTATCCTACTTGTCCCATAATGTCCCAGGACCCCCTGGTGAAAGTCAGACTCTCCTCTCTCTCCAATTCAGAATACTTATTTTAATTTATTGGTTATTAGTATGGTGTACCTTATTAAAACTCTTTATATGTGATTATTACAGATACATCAGAGACAGGAATGGTGACCAATCTCTGATTACATCTTTTCAGGATCTTGCAGAGTGCTTGGTCCATAGGACGAGCTAAAATGATATTGATTTTGCTGGATGCATTGTGCGTGGATTGTTTAAGAAGCAGTTGGAGATGCAGAGCTGAGGCTCAAGATAGAAGCTGGGAAACCTTCAAATGTGAATGAGAAAGATGTATAAGTAAAATGGAGAATTTTTAAAAAAGAAGTGATGAGTGAGAAAGACTTAAGAAATGTTACATTTAGAGGAGGTTAAAAAGATAAGTAATTCTGAAGAATGATTTGGCATGCATAATCCTATATAATATGTAAATACATACAAGATTACATAGAATTGAAAGAATAAATTGCATAATGATGGAAATCCTCTCCCTTTTCCTGGCACACCTGGAATATTTCTTGGCCCTGATCATTTGGTCCCCCCCACCATAGAGTTAGATTTTAAAACTGCATGCAGCATCTGAATTTGTATATTAAAAATAGGTGCACTATTATATTTAACCCCATATATTGACTTAAGGGGAAAGCTATGTTCTTGCTAAGCGAAATCATTTCTTTAAACTGCTATTCAAACTTGCTTGGTCCACAAACCTATTTGATAGCATTGGGGTGAAGAAGGCTGATTCTAAAATTAAATAGGAAAAATTAAATAACAGTTTTAAAGTATCCCTGCACAAAATCATCCTAAATATTTACTTACCAATATTTATAGACATATAAGTAAAATAATAGTGGTCACTGATACACCACTTAGAATTACATACAGGTTTTGGATAAGTTATAAAAGTCTTGCAAGTGACTCAATTGTGTTTGCAACTTACCTGCAGATACAGCATGAGAGTAATTTTTTGAATTTTTAAAAAGTCTGCACAAATCTCCATTATGCCAGGTCACCAGGCAAAGTTTCCAAGGACAATAAAGCACTTTCAGCCTGACTTACACCAGTACCTAAGCTATAAATTACTGCCCAGGCTATTATACCACTGAGTTAGTCTGTCCTCCTGCAAGGTTACTGTTAAATATTGTCCCACTGATCCAGCAAAGGTTTAAAGCAGGAAATCTGTGTGTACTAGCAGGTTGTTAAAAAGGTACGTTCAGGTGTGAGCCGCCTCCTCCTCAGCATTATCATCACAGGCACAGCTGGTGCTTCCTGGTGTCTCTGAGCCCCCATCGCCTGCCTTTTGTTCTATGCATCACTTTCATTAGGGAGCCTAGGCAGCATTTCCCAGGTGTGTTGCCTGTACAAAGGGCATTCATTCTACCAGTGCCTAGGCATTTAAAGACAAAGGACCCAAATTACTGTCGGAGTTGTGTTCTTGGATAAATGAGGCAGAGAGAAGATGATTCTGCTGTGCTTCCTGGGTAATCCTACCATTAATTCCTGAGATGCTTGTATAGAAGTTCAGGCCAAGAGAGAAATAGATCCCTGCATTTCTTTGCCCTGAGAGACAGTGAGCAGTCCTGTGAATGTGCTCCCTTTTTATATAAGGAGAGCTCTTAAGATGCTGATTTCCCAAGCCAGTGCAACAGTGACGCTGCTTAGAAATATACCTATGGTGGGTATTATGGGGCAGCAAGATCTGCACTTTCCACCACCTGAAAACATCCTGTTGACTTCCACAAGGGCTTTCAGAATGAGTGAGAAAGAGAGCGGTAAATCAGTAACAAAGTAGCCTATCTGTAATGAAGGCTTACCAGGGCCCATGCTCTGTTCTGAGTAATTTGTATTTCTTAACCCATATAACCCTAACTCAGCTATAACTATCTCCCAATTTACAGAAGGAAAGAAAAAAAAAAAAAAGACACAGCACAGTTCTGTAAATGAGACAAGATTGCATGGTGAATGGCAGAGACGAGATTCAAAATGCAGGGAATCCAACTCTAGAACCTGTCTCCCTAGCAATTATATCCTCTCAATGTATTGTGTTTTCCAACTTCATAAGGTTTTAATTAAAATGTTGTATGTTAATCAATATAAACGTCATTATTTCCTTCTTTAGTAAACCATTTACCACCTGTAAGGCAGCTTGGGACCCGCGGCGACTCGCTGCTGCGCACTCCCGCTGAACTGCCGCCGCTCGCTCACCGCAATGCACCTCGGACACGAGGTCTCACGCAAGAGACTTTATTATGCAGACGACTAACACAGCTTCAGGGGTGAAAAGAAAGGAAAAAAGGGAAGATGGCCGCTTCTCCCAGATATTGGAATCTCCTGGGCTGTAAGGAACCAGTAGTGGAGGAGAATACTTGCAAGCTGACTGATGAACCAATAGCCATTTAGCATGTTAGGATGTAACATGGGAAGCAGTAAAATGGCGGCAGCGTAAGCCCGAAATTCCTGTAACCTAAGAGGCGGGCAGAGCGCAGATTGACAAGTTGTTGGGAGGCTGGTATCGGCTTTATATTACACCACCTCCCTATTCTTTATTTTTAATTTTTAAAATTCTTTTAGCTGTAAATGGACCCAATACCTTTATTTTATTAATTTATTTTTATGTGGTGTGTGGTGCTGAGGGTCAAACCCAATACTGCATGCAGTGAGGCAAGTGCTCCACCACTGAGCCACAACCCCAGCCCCACCTCCCCATTCTTAATACTTATTTGAATTCTTACCTGAATCTGTAGTGCGGCAGCTTGATAATTCCTAAAAATCTTTTTCACATGTGAAAAGGATTAAAGGGTGTACAATTTTGTCAGCAGCCTTCCAGACTTTAGTACAATGGGCAAAAGAGATTGAAGAAGAGGAAAATAAAGAATAAATAAATAAAGATTTTAAAATAGGAGTTATTTCTTATGGACTGACTACAAATTTGGGCAAACACATCCAATAATATCGGTTTCCTCAAACTGCCATAACACAGTACCACAGGCTGGGGGTTTAAAACAACCTAAATGTGTTATCTTAAGGTTCTAGAGGTCTGAAGTCCAGAATCATCAAATTGGCCCTGATTGGTTTTCTTCTGAGGACCATGCAGGGAAAATCTACTCCCAGCCTCTCTCCTGGACTTGTAGATGGTCATCCTATCACTACATCTCTTCACTACTTCCCTCTATGCATGTCCTTGTGGCCAAATTTTTCCCATCATTTAAGAACACCAGCCTTATCAGATTAGGCTCCATCCTAATGACTTTATTTTAACCTTTTTAACCTTTATTTTAACTTTATTATTACCTGTTATTAAAGTCTTACGACCTCTGGGAAGACCCTATCTCCAAGGAGCAGAGATTAGATGCCAACCTATGAATTTGAGAGGGTCACAATTTAACCATAACAAAGCACACTACTAAGAAGTGTGCCAGGAATCTAACTCAAATTCATCAAATGCAGGAGATATTTGCTTTTTTATCATGTTGCACTTAAAGATCCATAATTAGTTTCCAACATCAATTTCTGACATCCTCAATGATCCACATGAGGCCCCAAACTGGTAAAAATCTTCAAAAGAATTAATTTTTTCCTGAAAGTAGATATCGGTTGATTCTATCACTCCAGAATCCCTTTCCTTCCACTGGAAACAATACCTGGTTTCCTTCTAGTAAGGAGTTGACTTTCCCCCACTTCATATTCTAGTGGGCTGTGAAAGAATTTCACACTGAGACAGGGGTCAAAGCTAAATGCCGGAGTAGTTCTGCTTTATTCAGAAAGGAGTGTGTTTATATAGAGCCGGGTGTGGGCTGGTTGGTCGGGGCATGAAACGGGGTGAGAGTTGATAGGACGAGTCCCGTTGCCTTGGGTTTCAGGTGGAGGAGTTGAATACTGATTAAGTGTGGCCTGGCGCAGTCGGAACAGAGATGGGAGGTAGAATCCAGAAGAGAAGGTTGACCAGCGCCATGTTGGGAAAAGTAAGAGTGGTGACCTTATAGGCTGCCAATCTCAGCACCTCCCTCCACATCAGAGACACATTTGTTTAGCAAGCACCTCCTTCCATTGGATCTGGGTTTGCCAAAATGTGACCCCAAATTCCCAGATGTAATATCTCCATCACATGGCTGGAAGCCTGAGTCTATAAGCAACATACAAAAAAACCTGCATCATGAGAAGAAGAGATAGAAAAACAGAACAGTTTAACAGAGAAGCAGCAAGGCTCTAATTTTATCTACCTTGAGGTAGATCTTCCCTTGACTGTTGCATGGTTATATGAGTCAATTAAGGACTACCCCTGCTTTTGGTTCAAGTTACTTTGAGGAATGTTTTACTTTCTTGGTATCAGTATTGGTTGGAAGTGAATAAATTCTGTATCTTATTTGTAAATATGTAATTGTCTGACAGAATTTATAATGGATGAGGTAGTATGATAGGAAGAATCATTTCAAAAGCAGAATCCATACAGTCCTATTTTAGACACTGGTTTAAGTGTTTGGAAAGGCCATAAACTCTGCTTCCCATTTGCACCATAATCATTTTGAGTCATAATTTCATACAGAAACCCCTAGAACATACCATCAAGATGGTTAATTCCTTTTAAGATGACAAAGTGAAAATTAATAAAAGTAAATATGTGACCTACTATCCAACTGCTGTTACTAATGGAGATTTTTTTTTACATCTCATCATTACAAATAATTTTTTAGACTAGAGACTCAAACTACTCAATGTAACATTTTAAATAAAACTATATTGCTTTCTCTTGAATAAGGAATTCAGAACACGTTGCCAAATACAATAAAACAACCGTTCATTACATAAACTTCTTTATTACCTAGTCATATTTTTCTACATTCATCTTAAGCTTATTTACCAGGCTCACACTTTAAAAATTAGTCTTATAATCCATATCTTAGCAAATAAAATCAACAACATTTTCTAGAGAAATAGCATCTTCCTTGATAATGACTGGAGTCATTAACTTTAAAAAATTGAAAACTTAAGATTTCTGGTAAGAATATAAGAATAAGAATACTTTAAATCACATAATGTGTCACGTATCTTCTCCCGGGAGTATTTCCTCCTGCCAATGTCATATAAAGAAAAAACTGATAAATAATACATGCATACCATGTGCAAAATGCTGTAAGAATATTTTAGCTGCTTTGAAACAGTGTATATTCTAATGGTTGAGATGTGTAGAACAAGAATCAGGTGAACTTGATTTTTTGTGTTTTCATAATCATGTGCACTATCAGTGTTCAAAAATTGTTTATTTAATGACTTCATCTATATAATGGGCCATCTTTAAGAGAAACATATGCTGAAGTGCTGCAGAATGAATAATTCTGATATGTGAAGGGATAGACACAGACAGAGGCTGAAGACGTGAACATCAATTCAGACATGCACATAGATGCAGCTATAGGTAGAGACATGGAGAGCTGAATGAAGAAGTATAAAGTACTAGTGTTTCTAGTTTTCTGTCAGGAATAAGCAACTGTTATATCTGTATTTTCCAGCATCACTCTTCTCCAGGAGGAAACAGCTCCTCATTGTCTTCCACTGTGGAGCTGATGTTCCCCACTGACAATTTGGTAGGCTGCAAATCATAGGCCCTCTGCCCACCCTGGATGAAGGGTAGAGTCCCTTCACCTCTTCACATGCACCCCTTTTCCTTGGACCTGAGGAATATGTGTCCTCTGATGTCCCAAAGGTAATGTCCTCACCACATGCAGAGGCCTGAAGCCAAAAGCCAAGCAGAGAGGCTGGAAGATAGACAGACAGACATAAGGTAGTGATGCCCCCTCTCATATTCATCAGTTACACCTCTCAGATTTTAGCAAAGATAGGGAAGGCAAGGAAGAAGGGACATTTGCAATTGCCAAAAAGGAATTTGAGACTTGCATGAGAGGAAAAAGATGTTCTCCCCAAACCTGGATTCAAGAGTCTTCTGTAAGGGCTGTTAAACATTGAATAGAAGATTGGAGTTTGTTGTTGTTGTTGTTGTTGTTGTTGTTGTGTTGTTGTTTGTTTGTTTGTTTTTCTGAGAAAGTTGTTAAAGGGCTGGGGAAATAGCTCAGTTGGTAGAGTGCTCACCTCGCAAGCACAAGGCCCTGGTTCGACCCCCAACACCGCAAAAGGAAAAAAAAAAAGAAAGTTGTTAAAAAAAAGAACACATTCACTTCTGTTAAGGGCATTTATGTCTTAGTTTTTCAAGATTTATCTTTCTCAATTCAACTGTAGAAAAAATAGGAAACAAAATGTGTAAACAGAAGTTTCAACTATAACTGGCTGCCATGGCGCACACATGTAATCCCAGCAGCTCTGGAGGCTGAGGCAGAAGGATCACAAGTTCAACACTAGCCTCGCAAAAGCGAGGTGCTGAGCAATTCAGAGAGAACTGTCTCTAAATAAAAATACAAAATAGGGCTGGGGGTGTGACTCGGTGGTCGAGTGTCCCTGAATTCAAGCCCCAGTACCTCCCCCGACAGAAAAAGAAGTTTCAACTGCAAGGATGGGACAACACTGGATACACAGATCTTAACACAGTTTTCCTTAGTTAGACTCCATGGGATTCCACATCCACCTATCACACAATTGTGCTATTTGTCCTAAAGAATATTAAGGTACATGCAGAATTAATTTTAAAATAAGGTGAATAACCTTGTGAATATACCTTGCAAAACACAAGAAGCAGAATTGCTTATTTTTTTGCCTCTTACATTTTTAAATTTTTAAAAATTTTCTCTTTTTAGCTATACATGACAGTAGAGTGTATTTTCACATATCACACACACATGGGGTATAACTTCCCATTCTTGTGGTTGTACATGATGTGGTGTACACTGGTTTGTATTCATATATGAACATAGGAAAGTTATGTCTGATTCATTCTACTGTCTTTCTTATTCCTATTCTCCTGCCCTTCCCCCCACCCCATGTCTCCCATCCAATCCGGTGAACCTCCACCTCCACCACTTATTTTGAGTCAGCATTCGCATAGCAGAAAGAATATTCAGCATTTGGTTTGGGGGGATTGGCTTATTTCACTTAGCATAATAGTTTCCAGTTCTATCCAATTACCTGCAAATGCCATAATGTTATTCTTCTTTATGTCTGTGTAATATTCCACTGTGTATATATGCCACATTTTCTTTCTTCATTCATCTATTGAAGAGCACCTAGGTTGGCTCCATAACTTAGCTGTTGTGAATTGAGCTACTGTGAGCATTGATGTGGCCTCATCACTAAAATATGCTGACTTTAAGTTCTTTGGGTATATGCAAAGGAGTGGGACAACTGGGTCAAATGGTGGTTCCATTCCAAGTTTTTTGAGGAATCTTCATATTATTTTCCAGAGTGGTTGCACCAATTTGAAGTCCCACCAGCAATGTATAAATGTACTTTTCCCCCCACATCCTCACCAATATTTTTTGTTACTTGTATTCTTGATAATTGCCATTCTGACTGGAGTTTGATGAAATCTCAGTGTAGTTTTAATTTACATTTCTCTAATTGCTTGCAATATTGAACATTTTTTCATGTATTTGTTGGCCATTCCTATTTCTTCTGTGAAATGTCAGTTCAGTTCCTTAGCCCATTTATTGATTGGGTTATTTGGTTTTTCAGTGTTGAGTTTTTTGAGTTTTTTATATATCCTGGAGATTAATGCTCTGAGATGACAAAGATTTTCTCCAATTCTGTAGGCGCTCCATGGTTTAGATTGTTTCCTTACAGTGAATAAGCTTTTTGGTTGTTTGATACAATCCCATTTATCGATTCTTGATTTTACTTCTTGTGCTTTAGGGGTCTTCTTGTACAAGTTGATTCCTAACCCAACATGGTGGAGATTTGGATCTACTTTTTCTTCTAGTAGCCACAGGGTCTCTGGTCTAATTCCTAGGTCCTTTATTCACTTTGAGTTGAGTTTTGTGCAGGGTGAGAGATAGGGGTCTAATTTCATTTTATTACATATGGATTTCCAGTTTTCCCAGCACCATTTGTTGAAGAGGCTATCTTTTCTCCAATGTATGTTTATGGCACCTTTGTCTAGTATGAGATAACTGTATTTATATGGGAATGTCTCTGTATCTTCTATTCTGTGTCATTGGTCTTCTTATCTGTTTTGGTGCCAGTACCATGCTGTTTTTGTTACTCTAGCTCTGTAGTATAATTTAAGGTCTGATTTTGTGATACCTCCTGTTGGGGTCTTTAGCCCCCTTGATCTTCTCGACCAGTGACAAAGGAAGGGAGCACTCCCCACCTAGGCCAGACCAGGAAAGATAGGGCCGACTGACCGCCTGCACCCAGTCCTCCGAGCAGAGGACAATCACACGTGTCAGGGAGACCAGTCACAGCAGGAACTCGTTTATTGAGGAAGTCACACAGTTTTTATGTAGGGTGGAGGCCAGGCGGGAACCAATCAGCTTAAAGGTCAGCAAGGGGGGTGGTTCACGCAGGCGAGAGTCCCATAGGAGTATATGGCAAGCACAAGCTGATCACATTTCGGGACTGTTGCTAACCAATCCCTGACGGTGGTCCGATTTTTGTCAATAACTTCTGAAACCGACTTTGAGGCCTTGATCTTGCTCAACTGCGAGGAAGTAAGGAGTCGGCCTGAGTTAGTTAACGTGTCATTAGTCCCAACATTTCCCCCTTTTTTGTTTTATATTAAGGGTGTGTCTGTCTTAGGTTGCCCCTGGGAGGGTCTTACCTGTCATGGAACATCACCCTAGCAGTTTGGGGGTCCGCCTTACTCGAAGGTGTGCCTGTCTTAGGTTGTCCTCCTCTGAGGATCTTACCCGTCATTGACTACCACCTTAGCACTTCAGGAGGGCCCCTCAGGAGGAGCAGGGTTTAAGGGAGAGACACTTAGACCCCAGTGTCCTGATACGAGTGATCCATGATCCTATAGGGCTCCCAATCATCATTATGAAGGGCGGTATAATGCTGTCGGACCACCATGAGCTGCACAGACTTAGCCTGGCTTTTCAGGAAATGGATAAGCTTATTGATTATGCAAGGCCCAAAGGTGAACACAAGGATAATGGTGATTAGCAGTCCCCTAAGCAGGAAGAGGTAGGGGAGCCACCCGTGTAACCCAGTCCAGAGGAAATTAGAGTGGAGCTCGCTCCTATGACATTCCAGATCTTCTTGTAGGTTTTTGATTTTATCTTGTACAATGTCAGAGCGGTTGGCGTAGAAACAGCACTCTTCACCAAGGAACAGGCAAAACCCTCCTTCCTTTGCCGTTAGCAGGTCCAAACCACGAAGATTTTGCAGGACGACAGTGGCCAAGGAATCAAGTTAGGCCTGTAGATCTAAAATGGTACTGGCAACATATCATCAATTATCTGTTGGGAAAGCTTATTATAGAGAGCGAGAGACATGCTTATGCCTGAAATTCCTGTCCCTACTCCTGTGACTACTCCTGTCCCTAGTAGGAGGGGTATAACGTTTATTGCCCTTTTTGCTCATGGGTTGGAGTGCTCCACAGATGGTATGGGTAGGGACTAAATAGATTTTGATGTCCTCTTAGATGCTGTAAGAATATGGGTTCAGCATGCTCCTTTAACAAGGACCGTACCTGGATCATCAAGGGGGTAATAGGATTTTTATCTAACTTGATATATGAGGAGACCAATGTGTGTAGCAGGTTTACCACATATAGGCTATCTGAGAAAAGATTCATGGGTTTTCGCACTTGAGTTAGAGCCACAGCAATTGCATATAACTCCTTAAATTGTGCTGACCCGATAACTGGTTCAAAATGGGTAGTCACTTCCTCTTTCCCTAATCTGGGGGAGGCGGGTAAATTACAACAGCAGATCCCTTTTTTCCTCCATCTGCAAATAACCATTCCCCAGGTGAGGATGGGCAATAAGGAGGAGGGCAAGGGCTTTCATTGGAATCTGATGTGGTCCCAGAATCAGATGCGACCATGGGCATGTTAGAAGCACCAAAAATGATATCAAAGGGGTAGAAGGGCTCTCCTTTAAGAACCTCAACCTTGGGAGGAGCAGATGGAGATGGATTGGGCTCCTCATTAAAGGTCTCCCAACGTTGTTTACTATGTGGCAAGTTTCCAGAAGGAGATGCAACGGGAGGAACTGGCGGTTCTTTATGCGGTGGCTCTTTGGGGGGAAGCTTGGAGCCCACTTTGGGAGGTCCTGGAGAGAAGCAGGCCTTAAGGGTAGATAATGTAGGGTAGACTCCCAATGGGGGACCCTCCCCTAAATTGATTTCCCTCTTCCTAACAAGTTGTTCTACATGATCCCATGTGGACCAGTCAAAAAGATTAGCAGCAGGAAGCCAAGGGGCCACCCGAGTAAAGGTGTCCCAGGCTTTTTCTGCCTGTGTATCAGACCACTCAAGGCCCCTACTTTTTAGCATAAGTCTAAGAGCCTTGAGTGCAGGGTCATCATATGTGGTGTGCGTTTGCCCCATCATTTCAGAGATGCCCTTACCTCGGAACTCACTTAGCCCCATCCGCTGGTATTTTCGGTTTTGTAGCCGCTCCTTCGCTTTGGCCACGGCTTCTTTGAATCAGCCTCGAGGGGCCCCACATTGGGCGCCAAATGTTGGGGTCTTTAGCCCCCTTGATCTTCTCGACCAGCAACAATGGAAGGGAGACCAGGAAAGGTAGGGCCAACTGACCACCCGCACCCAACCCTCCGGGTGGAGGACAATCAGACATGTCAGGGAGACCAGTCACAGCAGGAACTCATTTATTGAGGAAGTCACACAGCTTTTATGTAGGGTGGAGGCCAGGCGGGAACCAATCAGCTTAAAGGTCAGCAAGGCACGGGGGTCGGGGGTGGGGTGGGGGGGGTGTCATGCACGTGAGAGTCCCATTGGACTATATGGCAAGCATGAGCTGATCACGTTCGCAGAACTGTTGCTAACCAATCCCTGATGGTGGTCCTATTTATTGTCAATAACTTCTGAAACCGCCTTTGAGACCTTGATCTTGCTCATCCTCCAGGAAGTAAGGAGTCGGCCTGAGTTAGTTAACATGTCATTAGTCCCAACAGCCTCCTGCTTCACTTTCATTGCTGAGGATTGCTTTGGCTTTTCTGGGTCTCTTATTTTTCCAAATGAATTTCATGACTGCTTTTTCTATTTCTATGAAAAATATCATGGGAACTTTAATATGAATTGCATTAAATCTTTTGGTAGTATGGCCATTTTGACAATATTAATTCTGCCTATCCAAGAACATGGGAGATCTTTCCATCTTCTAATGTCTTCTTCAATTTCTTTCTTTAGTATTCTGTAGTTTTCATTAAAAGGTCTTTCACCTGATCAATTCTCAAATATTTTTTTTTTTGAGGCTATTGTGAATGGGATACTTTTCCTAATTTCTCTTTCAGTTGATTCATCATTGATGTATAGGAACACAGTTGATTTATGGGCATTCATTTTATATCCTGCTACTTCGCTGAACTCATTTATGAGTTCTAGAAGTTTTCTGGTAGAGTTTTTGGGTCTTCTAAATATAGAACTATGTCATCAGGAAATAGGGGCAGTTTGAGTTCTTCTTTTCCTATTTGTATTTCTTTAATTTCTTTCTTTTGTCTAATTGCTCTGACTAGAGTTTCCAGGACTACGTTCAATAGAAGTGGTGAATGAGGGCACCCTTGCCTTATTCCAGTTCTTAGAAGGAATGCTTTCAATTTTTCTTCTTTTAGAATGATGTTGACGTTGGATTTAGCATATATAGCTTTTACAATTTTGAGGTATGTTCCTGCTACACCTGGTTTTTCTAGTGTTTTGAACAAGAATGGGTGCTATATTTCATCAAATGTTTTATGTGCATCTATTGAGATAACCATGTGATTCTTGTCTTTAAGTCTATTGATGCGATAAATTACATGTATTGATTTCCATAGGTTGAACCAATCTTGCATCCCTGGAATGAACCTCACTTGATCATGGTGCACTATCTTTTTAATATGTTTTTGTGTGCAGTTTGCCCAGAATTGCTTTCTTAAACAAGAACTCTTTTGAATTTGATATTTGCTAGGTCTAAGTAAAGAAGGAAAGAACTTAGGTAATTCACAGTCACCCTCCAGAATAACACAAACTTTTAAGGAATTTGGGAAGAACCCTTATATGTAAAACAACCCCGGGTGCTCTCTGAAAATAACACCCTCATCCATACTGTCAGCCTTTGAGATTTCATGGGAATTCACTAAAATGCTGCTGCTAATGTCTTTTGTAGCAAATACAGTAACAGAAAAATATCATTTGGTGCACAATTATTTTTTGCAAGCTCACTCTCAGTCCCAACTCTCCATTGATAATTATCTGAGTAAGCAAGCAGAATAAAATTTAATTTTATCAATAATTGCTGTGGTTTGCTATAGTCTTAAAAAGTTAGGACATATGAAAGGAAGCTAGAGATACATATCTCTAAAATGTTTAATTATGAGTTATAATTATGAGTGATTAATGATTACTACTTTAAAAAGTAATGTCTCTGGTGGCTTTGCAGTTCTAAATGGGAGCCACTTAGTATGTCCCTCTTCTGCCACAACTATTGATTTATTCCCAATATGCCATGGGAGAGGCCTTTAAACTGATTCAAATGCCTTTCAGGGGCAATCATCCCTAAACAAACTCTCAACACTTCCTTCCAAATACAAAAATTACTGGAAATAATAGATTTACTCTGAGGGTGGCACCAAAATTACTAGCATATGTACAACATTGATTTATACCAAATATTGGTGACATCATTTTCACATAAAATAGGTCCTCACAAAAATAGGTCCTCAGGAAACCAGATTATTTGGACCGAATTTTAAGAACCTTCTCTATAGATGAGAAGCACACTTGTATAAACACCTTTGAAACTATAGAGGCATATCATACCATTTTTAATGACTCCATGTATTTAATTGTCTCATATAAGAACAATGGACCCAGTCACACTACCATTTTTGAGATATATATCTTTGCTTATATTTATGTGACTATATTTTAAAATAAAAACATGTAGAAATGCAAAGCAAGATAAAATTAATCCATTAGATTTGAAGAGGTAGCTCCCATCAAAGAATCAAGGGCAAAATTAAAATTATTATCATTAACTAACTTATTAATGTTATGAAGTGTTTAAGAACACCTGAGCATTCTTAGGTAGTTACTAGGATTTGAGAGAAGGTTTATCTTTTCTTTAAGGTCAAACAAAGACATCTTTATGGTCGAAATGTGAATATGAAATGTTGATAGTTAGGAGTGTAGAAAACTTCCCTCTTGAAACTATTTCATTAAGCATGCCACCTTATCAGAATGATGCTACCACTCTTGCTTCCTCCACACACAGCCATTCCACATCTCCAGGGAGAGCAACTGACAACACCTGCCACTTTGGAAAGCATGACACTGAATGCACAACCTCACAGAAGCCTCAGGGTAGAGGTCCCTGCCACCCATGGATTCATCTCTGAAACTTCGACAAGGACAAATGATTTCACAACACAACTCTGAACAGACACCTTTGAGGGCCTCATTAAATCCAGTCAAGTTCCTTATAATTTTTAAATAATGACAGAAAATATACCCAAACAGAGCCGAAATAGGACCAAAGTGTATTACTGTCTGAAGGAAATATAGTCCAGTGGTGGACGGTTCAAGGATGTCCAGATGAATTCAACTTCAACTTCTATCATGACTACTATTTATTTTCAGTGGTTTCACCTCATGGTCAGAAAAGATAGCTCAAGATTTAGTCCTCCTTCCCATATTTCTAACCAGGAGAAAAGGAGTTGGGGAAAAAAAAAAAAAGGTAAAGAAAATCGACTCTTACTCAGAAAGACCTTTGTGAAAGTCACATATGTAACATTTTTGCTTATTGCTTCCTGCCTAAAGCATAGTTATTTGACCATACCCTCAAAGAACCTTGGGAATGTGATCTGTATTGAAGCCAGTCAAAAAAGAATCAGGGGAGTTTTTGATAAACAGGAAAGCAAAGAACAAATATTGGAGGAGAATGAGCAGTCTCTTGCAACTTTCTCTCTTAAAACTCTTCAGAATTTAAAAAGTTAAAAGCTGTTACACAATTAAATAATAAAAGTCAACATAGAAAAGATGAGAATGGAGAAAGATAATGTGTATAATTTAAAGTTTTCTCCTGGAATACCACACCATACCATTAAATTATCTTTAAATAGACAAAATCTATAAAAATCCTGTATAGAAGATAATTTTTATTAAAAAAAGAAAAGAATTCTTCATGAGTAAAACTCTACTTGGGTCTATGTGAGTATGATAGGCTTCTAAATATACATAGAAAATTATAAATTATGTATCATCAGAAAAGATCCAACCCTAATTAATTGTATAACTGAAAACAAGAAATATCTATTGACTGTTGAATTATTGCTTAATGTTAAAAAATACAGTTCTCTGAAAGTAATTTAATCTGTTTGGAGAACAACTTAAAATCTAAGATAGATAGTGATATTGTCTTATTTATTTATTTATTTATTTATTTTGTGGATTTTAACTCATATAATGCCCAGTCCTTTTTGTTGTTTGTTTGTTTGTTGAGGCAGGGTCTCACTAGGTTGCTGAGGCTGGCCTCAAATGCAATCCTCCTGCAGCAGCCTCCCAAGTGACTAGGATTACAGATGTGTGCCGTCATACTCAGCATAACATTGTCTTTAAACATTCACCAAAAATCACAATTTTCTCCACCTTCACAGCTTGGTTTTCATTAAAAAAGAAAAAAAAAAAGAGTCTCTTAAGAAGTAAATAAATTAAGGAAAAAAATCTTTATAGCATATATGTAAGATGAAATACAGTATTGGTGACTTGAGAGAATATTAATTTTTGTTAATCCAAGTACATTTTCAAAGTCATAGTATGAAAGACTGAGACCCAAATAAACATAAACCAAAATAAACAAATAATAACTAATCTAGATGATAATCTGATGGTTTTAATCTAATTGAAACGATAATGTCATCTAAAGTAAGAACCGTTCAAGATACAATTTCCACTGACTATGTCCTAGCTTTTTTAACACTTTAGAGGTTGTGCCAAGGTCTACCTTCTACCATTCTCCTTCTACGTACCTACTTCTCCATCCAACAAAAAGTGCTCTCAGAATGACAATAAAATAACTCATGAAGAGAAATTATCTGGAAATTTTCATCAAGAAGAGATGATTTTTTTGTTGTGAGCAGCCAATTTCAATCTCTGAAATCTAGAAATAATAAGCAAAATACATAGCAGCATGAGGAGGCAGATCCAACCTCAAGCCAGGTCAAGGTTAGAATAGATCTAGATACATAGTCAGGCCCGGTGACACAGGCCTGTATTCCCAAGGTCAACAAACACATTTTAGAGAGAGAACAATCCCAGTTACTTGGGAGGCCAAGGCAGGAAGATTACAGGTTCAGAGCCAGCCTCAGCAAATTAGCAAGGCCCTAAGCAACCCAGCAAGACTGTCTCTAAATAAAATATAAAAACGAAGGACTGGGGATGGAACTTATTGGTTAAGCAACCCTGGGTTTCATCCCCAGTACAAAAAAAAAAAAAGGCACAAAATAACAAACCAACTTCAAAATATGAAATAAAATAAGAGTCAAGAGCCACAACAACCAATCAGCAAGATGAAGAGAGCCTGTTGTTGTTATCAGTTCTTTAAACACTAGATAATTTTGTTGAGGGGATTTTAACAACTGACTTTAACAAGGTGTATTGTTTCTACATTTCTATTCATCAGTGAACATCCCTGAGTGACTGTGGCTAAAATTTTTTCACTTGTTCATTTATTCTTCCAACAAATACCTGATAAATGTCTACTGTTCTAGTCTCCCGAGAAGTGGTATGAATGAAACACACTATCCTTGTCTCTAAGGAAATCATAATCTGCATGTGTGCATGCATGAACCATGTTAGAAAGGAAATTTAAATGAGTATTGCAGATACCAGACACAAGTAAAATAGAGGAGTTATATATTCCCTTAACAGGCATCTACTCCAGACTTGATGGAAACCCTCTGAAAGCAAGAGGCATCTAAGTCCAGACCAGAAAGGCAAATAGGAGTAGTTGGCTAGAAACAAAGAGAAGAAAAGAATGCTTCAACATGACTGCAGAGATGAAATTTGGAATAAATATATAATCAGGTTCACTAACTGGTCAATAGAATTATTTTCCCCCGGCTGCTAATAGGTAAACATTGAAGAAATTACTTTCAGTCATTCAACTGATATTTTCCTAAACCCCCCATTCTTGGGAAGTGGATGAGCAGAAGAGAGAGAGAGGGAATTGGGATCCTAGAGGTAAGAGGGGTAAAGTCATACCTGGGAGCAAGGTAAGAACTTGCAGTCTCACAACTTAATCTATCTCCAAAATGTGTTTTGTTGACCTTAAAATTCTTATATTTAAAACAATAAGCATTTATTTCTAAAAGAAAGTGTTCTATTACCACTCATCAGAGTTACCACTGCACACTGGCCCACATCTCCCTGCAGACTCTACTGCCTGGTTGCACAGGACCTGAATAGAATGGATTTGAGGGCCAGATTGCCTCAGTCCAGGCTTTCACACTCCCAGTCATCAGCATGCAAGACCAAGGTACTTAACTTCTCTGGAATTCAGTTCTCCCATCCGTAAAATGAGGGAAGGAATAACCATTCCTACCTCATGTGGTGGTTTGGAGATTACATGAGTTAAAAAGCACTCAGAACAGGGGTTGCAACATTGTCAGCAGTCAGTAAGGGCTACAAATTATTATAACAAAAAGTCTGGTATAATCATACTGGAGTTCAGTTCACTCTATGCTACTCTGAATAAATAACATTCTGTCAGTCTTGGTGCTTGTATATAACCTTAGACAAGTCACTTAAACATCATTAGCCTGAGTTTCCTCCTCTGCAAAGTGGGGGCAATAATACCAGCCTCATAAGATTGTCTTGAGGGTTAAATGCAATAGCAGATTGAAGGGCTTGTAGGCTGCAAATTGCTATGCAATTGTTGCTTGTTGTTATTATCTTGCTCTTTTTAACCCTCATACCCAAATTGGTAAGTGCCTCTCTCCTTAGGAGGAGGACAAAAATGAACACACGCACATGACTTTGACATAACATTTCCTGCTCTCCAGATAGCACATAATGGATAAAAACGAATGCCTCCAAACTGAGACTGGAAACTGATTTGACATCCATTTGTAAATTCAAAAGCTGATAGACCTTCAATGGGTAAGAATACCTTAAGCAATACCTTTTCAGTTTCTGCTTCTGGAAAATATTGCATTCCTTATTTTATGTGTTGATGTCCACTTTTTTTTTTTTTTTTTTTTGAAGCAGGATTTGAACAACCAAGAAAGCAAAGCACCAGCAACCCCTTATCACAGGTTTCTTATGAACCTCACCCTGGGTCCCACTCAGACACCTTCCACACATTACTGTCACTGATGACAGTCCCTCTTGCCTTTCCTTGAATAACTCATTCCAGAGACACTTGGAGGAGAGGAGAGGGTTGGCTGGTGTGCCTGGGAATTGACTTGGGTGTACTTCCCTGCCACATTTATTACTTGAACTATGTGTCTGGCATCATACTGGTCTCCATGGGTTGGCAAAAATGAAATTGAAAAGACCCCCAATCCCTAGGGGTCTCATTGACTCCAGTGGGAAAGATACCCAGAAATATATTATACAAGTCAGATGTGGAATCCGTGCTAAAAATAATAGTGTAAATGAGGCAGTGTAGAGGCTCAGGGAAAGTTGTAATTTAATCTTCCTGAATTGGAGAGGAAGAGTCATTAAGATGTGTTTCTGGCTTCATAGAAGGGATGGGTCTCAGGGGGACTTGAAGAAGAAGTACATTTCTCAAATAGAGAAGTGAACAGAGAAGAACGTGAGGTCAAGGAACAAGTCAAGGCATGGCACAGAATGCAGAAGAGCAGCTTGTGTTCCTAAAACAGGAAGGAGAACAAGGGGATCGGGTCACGGGTCTGTAATGGTGGATAAAGAAGGAAGGAAATTAAAGCTAGGAAATAAGACAGGCCCCTAGCATCAAGAGCCATATGGCAAGTTATAAGAAGACACTGGGGTATTATGTTTGGGAAAAGTTTTGGAGCAGTTGAATGGGTCATATGTATAACAGCTGTGCAGTTTAGAAGCTGAGATACTCTACTGTGGATAAGACAGACCTGGGATTCACTGCTTCCTAGAGAAGAGTCACCAAGAGTGCACAGGAGGACACTGTGAGCTTACTGGTTAGCCTAATACCTGCAGGCAGATGTGCCCAGAAGCTGCAATACACACCCTCCAGGATTCAGATGCAGATACCAAAACCATTCTGCTCTCCCACAAGGGATAGTTACTGCCACCCAAAGAGCTGCTGGCATGAAGACACTTGATCATTGGATTGCACACTAAATGATACTGTGTGATTTCCCTGGTCTGTGTGTGGGTGTATTCATATTCATCTTTATAAGAGAGGCCTGTGGTTGCATTATTTTTTCCCTTTCATTCTGGGTGAAGTATTTGTATAAAATGGAAACAATTAATTCCAAAAGCCTCAGTCCCCAAGGAGGAAGGCCAGCTTCCTACAGTAAGTCCCAAGGGAGCAACTGACTCCACTATTGCATTTTATAGTTTACTTTGTGCTTTTCCTGCCCACCCCCACTCTCCAAGAAGCTCTAGAATTTGCTTGTGATTTCCTTCCATCTAGTCCCCAGGATTCCTTCCCAGAAGAACACAACAGATAGTAGGACAGGATGATAGGCAAGAAACAGATTGCTGAACTGGCTCATTCCACAGCTGTCTTTTTTTTTTTTTTTTTTTTAAGTAGTTTAGACAAGGGAAAAAGAAAGCAGCTACAAACTAATCCACCACACAGCTTTTTATAATCCTCTGTCACACGCTCTCCAAAAGCAGAGGAAAATTAAGGTCCCAGTGATTTCAGTTGAGCTCTAGTTAGATGGGCAGCTGTTACATGATCAATGGTGTTTTGAGGATTTTGCTTTGAATGGAGAGTCTCAGAATGAGGGCTGCCTCTCCCAATAATCAATGTCCTTTTCAAGTTTATTGCATTCATTTTTGAAGTTTGGGGAGCAGAAGTTGCTATTATGCTTCCTATGCTAGGAAATCATGGTCATAGAAGATGGAGCCAGTTGGTGAAAGAATGATGATTGACAGCTAGATGAAATAATGAAATAATGATTGATAGTTTGTATTCCTCACATCATCCCTTTCTATTTCTTCCTATTTTATCTAAGAAATTCACAGAGATCCAGAGAAGTGAGGAAACCTGTCTGGTTCTAATCCACTATAAGATCAACCACCATTATTGAGCAACTACTATTAGGAATTCAGAAATGCACAAACAAAAACTTTTAAAAGTCACTGTTTTCAGGAACTCTTAGTCTAGATTGAGAAATGCAATAATAAATACATAGAACTAAATAAAAATTCATGATGAGAAATATGACTCTCAGCCCTTCTTTCTGGTCTTCCTAATGACTTTTTTTTTTTTTGGTTTTAGAAGCCTCCATAGTGATCTGCCTCTTCCCGTATGTTTCCAGCACAGCATGACTCTACACTGATAGAGTCTCTTCCCATTAGACAAAGCAACTGTTCTGTTTCCACATGTTAAACCATTTGTCCACTTTAAGTTTTGTGGCAAGTCTCCTCATAGTCTGCCTTCAGTTTCCATTCATAGCTTCATTTTTGTATTAGTTTCCTGTGGCTGCTGTAACAAATTACCACAAATTTAGTGTCAGGAGGACTATGTTCTTTCTGAAGGCTCTAGGGCTCTGGGGGAGAATTTTTTTTTTTTTTTTTTTTTGCTTTTGCTTTTTCAAACTTCTCTTTGGCTCAAGGCTGCCTTCTGCACTTTCAAGTCAGCAACTACTATCAAGTCTTTATCAAATCAGGTCACTATGACACTGACTTTCTTACTTCCCCCTTCCACATTCATGCTCTTGTGATGCTATTGAATTCACCCAGGAAAGCCCAGATGCTTTCTGCCTTTCAGTTGATTAGCAGATGCTTACATCTGCAACCTTCATTCTGCCTTACCACATAACACATATTCAGAGTTTCCAGGGATTAGAATATGGACATCTTTGAGGGGGGACTTTATTTTACCCACCACTGCCTCCCACTCTTTCCCCTAGGACCTGCATATTTTTATTACAGTGAATAGATCTTTCCACTGACATATCATGGTTTTTACAGCTCCATAATTTTCTAAGATAGTCCCTCTTTCAAAAATCCTATTTCCTTCTTTCCTTATTAAACCAATACAGTTCCTCTTTAACTGATAATTCGGTAATGAAGCCCTTACCACCAATTTTCCCAGGCCAAACCACCTATGAGTAGTAATTCATTCATAACACTTTTTATTCAATCAACAAATATTCACTAAACTCTTGCTACATAGCAATAGCTATATTACATGTTGAATAAACAATGATGAACCAAACAGAAGATTTTTCTTTCATAGACCCCAGTGGAAGACACAAAAATTAAAAAGAATTCACACCTTTAAGTGTAAATTATAAGTTGTGACGCTGCTACAAGGATTGAGAGCTGACGAGAAACTGAGAAAAGACTAGTTTGAAATAGAGGGTTCAGGAAATGTCCTCCTAAGGAAGTAACATTGAACCTGAGGTAGAAAGGAGAGTCATCTGGGCTAAGGGAAGACAGCAAGAGTGGGTCAAAAGGAACAGAGGCCATGTGATTGGGAGCCAGGGGAAGCTGAGCCCCCTTGACTTGGGGATTGACCAGAGAGTGAAGGAGACGTGAGGAACACGGTAGACATGAAGGCTGGGGCCAGACTACTTCAAGGAGCTTGCACTTTGTCCTGGTATGGTGGGAGATCATTTTAGTGAACATTTTTTTTTTTTTTTGACAAATGTCTTGCATTAAAAAAAAAAAAAAGCACTTTGTACACAGTGTGAGTAATGAATGGGAGGAGTCCACAGAAATATTGGTCAAGAACTGTTTGCAGGAAGAAGATGGGGAAACGATGAAGAAAGAAGAAGAGATACATGAGTGGTCTTTTGAGGACAGCTTACTAGAGAAACATAGTAAAATTTGGGGCCATGTTAAGTACCCATTTGAAATGGTGTTAATACAATGGAAGGAAAACCTGTCTGGCCAGTTTATAATTTTCACCAGCGACAATAAACTGCTCACATGTAGCCACAGGGGAGACAGATGGTTGGATTTATCCTGATTTGGGGTTTTGCCAAGAAATATTGTGGATGAAAAAATATGGTGGATGAAAACAGGGGCAAAGCAATTGAAAGCTTTTGCAAGAAAGTGATTATAATGATTTACTATTTAATCCTCACTGGAAAAGAAGTGAATGGAGTCAGGAAAAAATCAAAAGGAAAGTAGATAGTCGAAACCTATATATTGATACTTCCAGGTTATATGTCAATAAAGGAAGTTGGAGGAAGGTGATGGAAGGAAATATGGGTCATTCATTCTGATCAACATAGGATGATCCCATGTGTGGTAAGATCCCCAATGGGATGGGGGAAGGTAGCTGAGAGGGGATGCTCAGAAGAGTCACTAAGGATAAACAGCCAAGGACCAAAAGGTCAGCATGTGTGAGAGGTCTTCTTTGTGACTGCCTGTAAATGAGGGGTTTCTTAGCAAGAGATTAGCAGACCACACAACAAGAAGAGGCAGGTGGTTTCACCAGACAGTAGAAAGTCAAAAGTAGTAGGATGGAGTTCCATTTTTATACAGTAGAACAGAAATAATGACCTTAAGTTGGTAATGGAGTTCAAGGATGCAGACGTGAACCCCAGCCTTTAGTTACTATGGTATGAAAAATTAAGCAATGAACTCCCAATAAGAAAATGAATGTACTTATGGAATGGTCAGGTGCCAATTTAAGAATTCAGAAGAGAAGGCAAACTCAGAGATAAGTTTAATAATATAGGGAAGTTTTCAGAGTAGAGAGCAAGAATTCCTGAAAGCAGATGGTAAGATTTGGAGATGATAAGGAAAAGAGGATTAGATCTGATTGGTTAACATATGGAGCAGGAAAAGATAAAATTGAATGATAAGTCTTACTATTTAATACCTGTCTCTACCACTATAATAATGAGTGCTTATAGACCAGGAATTTTATTTTATTCTTTGTGAATTTTAGAACAATGCTTGACATATTAGATGCCCCATAAATGTTGAAAGGCAAAAGTACAATAATGAAATGATAATTATAATGTACAACTTCTATGATAGTCAAAGGAAATGATCCCTATGGCTTAGAAAGTCTACAGAAGTAGTGTCTATGTGAACATGCTATGTGATTTTGAGCAAGAATGCACCTAAATGACATAATATGAGAAAAACATTTGAAGGAAGCATATCTGGAATCAAAGAGAAAACAGAAGAATTCTATGGTCATTGAGATCTCATTTAGAAAGCAGAGTTACTCAACACATGCTGAAATTTCCACTGTTTGATGAAGAAAAAAGAAAGATAAAACAGCAAATTCTAAGTCTAAAATCATTCAAAATAGTATCTTTCTTCTGGGAAACTGGGCCTGATGATTTATTTCCTTTTGCAACCTGGAAAGGATAGATGAAGTTCCCTCAGTTTACTGCATCATTCCTACGAACATCCAAGGTTTGTGTGGAGTTGGGTTTTCTCCACCACCAGGGGAGAGCAAGACCTGCCAGACTGTGGGTTTCTCTGCCCACTGAGTCCTAACACATTTCGCTCATGATGATGGCTTCACAGTGACTCACTGGTCTCAGGGGCACATCACCTAAAAGATAAGGAAGAAAGAGGCCCTTGTGAGGGAGTGCTAAGAGAGGAGTGCAGACATGGTGCTGGCAATGTGTTAACATGTCATGGAGATTACAAAGGGACTTGCAGCCATGTGGATGCCCTGTGCTCACAGAACTGTACAGGTTGGTCAGAACCCAATAAAAAGACACAGCTTCATCTGCCCTCTAGGAGTTTGTGATCTCTTGTGGGAGAGAACATAAACATAAATGCTAATGGCAGCTCTTCAATGGAAAGATCCAGGGAGTGGGTCATCTCCTAGAATGGGAAGATGTTACTAAACTCAGAATCAAAAGCTCTAGGTGCTGGTCTTGCTACCCACAATTAGGTCTTCGAACATGGTCCTAACCAATGTACTTTTTCATCTTTTAAATTGAGGCATTTCCAAGGTCTATTGTTTTTCTGTTTTAATTTTATTTATTTATTTATTTATTTATTTATTTATTTATTTTTATGTGGTGCTGAGGATCAACCCCAGTGCTTCACACATACTAGGCAAGCACTCTACCACTGAGCTACAATCACAGTCTCAGTTTTTGAATGTATGTTAATAAGGGGAAAAGGAAGGACATAAAATATATTCAGGAAGGTCTTTAAGAAATGTTTTTAAGGACGGGGATTGATAAGAGAGAGTATCAGAGAGCTTCATATGAGAATCTAGACATAAGCAAAGATTTGAAAAGCCAAGAAAACAGAAAAAGTAGGTGTATTGTGTCTGATGAGGTATTTGCAGCATGTAAAGGGTAGGAACAGATTACTAAGGGAAAAAGAATAGCTTATCTTGTAACTACTTCTGTAGATTTTAGTTAGAGTTTAAGTCAATTTTTAAAACACCTGGGAGTCAGTTCATTTTTTCAGAAAGGAAGTGACCTAATATAAAAAAAAAATCACTAAGGATGAAAACAACAAAGGTCGATTGGTTAATCACCAAGGCTAGATAGAGAATCCTTTCTACATGGGTCTTAAATGTGTCTCTCTTACCTCCTTCAGCCAGGCCACCATGCCAGGGAAGGGGCTGGGTATCAACCAAGTTTGCTCAAGGTCAAGGCTGGGATTCTAGCTTCCTGCCACCTAGGCTGCAGCTCTTCTCCAGGAAATCCTGCCCTCTGCCACTTTCCACAGTGAGGCTTTCTCCCCCTTTGTTTCCACGACTCTGAGAATAGAATGTGTCTAAATTTCATGGGTGCTGCATCTGAAGTGATCCAAATAAAGGGTTTGAAAACGGGTGCATATCACAGCTGAGAAAGTGTTGTGTGTCACAGGAAATAATAGAAGGAGAGAGGCAAGTAAAGTCCTATCAGCTCTCTTTCCCCCTGGAGCCTAACAGAACACTAACAGGGATTTGGGGGAGGAGGGAGGGTGAAGTCTGCAGTTGGCTTGCCGTGCTCAATTAGTATTCTAGCCACACACTGTCCCATCAGGGGAAAATGCTTCCCGCACACACGTGTTCAGGATATCAGTGTGATGGATCTGAGCAAGGGCCTCTCCAAACACAGTGACCATCTGCTAGGCAAAACATAGGGGTCTGACAAGCAGAAGCCATTCAGACCCGTTGTTGGGCCACATTATTACATATTTGACAAGGGTAATGAGGGGCTGTCATTAACCTTACATGACAGTTGCTACAATGACACACTAAAGCAAGGACAAAGAGCCGAACTCAGTAAAAAAGGCACCTACTTCTCATTTAACCCTGGAATTATGTGACGCCATTATTCCTGACGGAGGCTGGCAGGCCTGGGGTTAATTTCCATTTCTGTGTCTGCTTGTTCTCTTTTTAAAATGTACCCCTCGTATGGCTAAGGAAACTGTTGGGAAGGCCCTGCATTATTTATCACAACACACTGCAATAGATGCAAGAACAGAAAGGGTCTCCCAGAGAAATGAACAAACAGATTTTGCAAACCCCAGAGATGATCTGAGATGAGGCATCTGAACTCTGTCTGCTATATTTAAGGTAACCATTACCCAAGTAAGACATTTCTTGGAATTTTCTGCTGTTTTTCTATGAGATTTCAAGGAATAAGACTGCTTTGGAGTATATAATTACTATATATTTTTCAGACATGGGCAAAAATGGGGAGAAAAAAGTTAAGATAGTCTTGACAATCTCAGTTTTGTAAACTAATACATGAATCTTATTTTTGGAAGGTTGCTAAAGCACATCCATGCATTATATTATGGAAGGGCAACCAACATCATGTGAGACTCGGGTACTCCCACTCCTTATCAGTCCTCAGAACTAATCAAGGATGGCTGCGCCACTCCCTGGGGCTGTACGGATTTCCAAAGCCATACTTTTCCCCAGGTTCCTCTTTGAGTATGCAAATTTTATTATAAAAAAAAAAATGCCTACTTTTTTCCATTTAATTTTGATGTGTGTTGCTTCTCTGAAAAGCAGGCCTGCACAACTGTATAGTTTGCAATGCTACCATTCATAATTGTTCTGCATAATTTTTTAAAGCTGATTTCACACAAGCTGGCCACCAAGTGTTTCTTCAGTGCATTTTGTCTGTCTGACATCTTGGAGCTGCTAACGTGATGACAGTCAATTGGGATGCTTTGTTTCAAGTTAAGAGACTTTAATCAAGATGATCCAAGTCATGAAGAAGAAAACATTTAGTAGAAAATACCAGAATGATCCAGTCGGATGAAAGGTCCTACAGATCATCTATTTGTATTTGGTTACCACCTATCTGATAACACCAATTTATCCCAGTGTCAGAATATAGAGTCTGGCACTATCAAGATACTCTGGATATCTAGCCATTTGGATCTAAAGTTCAATCTCTCCCTCTGTCCCATGTGCAAAGTAAAATAATAATAACAATGATAATAATAGTCAATGATTTAGTTTTTATGCAAAGCACATGACTTTATCTGTTCCAATCACGTGGGCCTGTGGCTTTGACTGGGGCCTAGATCCCAGGTCTGTCACTTAGGTGGTATGGAACAGATGTTAAATTTCTCTTGTCCTGAATTCCTCATCTAGGGAGAGAGGGGATTAGAACTGATAGTGTCAAAGTTCTCTAGGTCTCTTTTGGCCAATAACATTCAAGTCAATTACAGAGAAAAAGCTTTGCCTATTTTCTGGAAAGTATCATCAACTCTTCCTGAATAGAATTAGCTCAACATGAAAATGAGTTTTGGATGATCTAGGACAGAAGAACAAAGAAAATTGTGTTGGGGAAAGAGTATCCCACAAATGAGATTCAGGCATAACAGCATAAGAAACCGGAGAGTGATTAAATAGACAAAGTCAGTCAAATGTATGGACAGTGCAAATGGATGGTTGCAGAATCAGAATATTTGGTTTAGATAGGACTTAGGTGGAAGCAGGAAGAAGAAATCACTGTAGAGGGTATTTCTGAATACAGTCATCTCATACTCCTGAATATTTATCACCTAGTGGTTAATAAATGAGTGAGTGAATGTATGGAAATTTTAATATAAAAAATAGAAGGATCTATCTAAACACAAACCTTCTGTTTTTCTAGATACCAGTGTCAGCAGAGCATCATGACTTTCTCAAAAATTACTATTTAAATATACAAAGATGCTTGGGGGAAAAAAGGAAAGGGAAAGGAAAAATACAGAATGGTTCTCTCCCTAGCATAAAAATATTTAGATTTGACCTTGAAAATCTGTTGCTATTTTAATATCCCCTTAAGCTGCATTGATGGCTGTGCTCTTGGTAAGACTGTTGGCTGGGTTAATTATTGTGGTTACTGATTTATTATAATTTTCCTATGAGGAATTCTGACAGAAGGCTTGCAGAAACTGCAATTTAAAAGTCAAAAGGAAATCATTTTAAAACATTATGAATCTAAAATAAAAATAGTTCTAAGTTTTACTGATTATAAAGTGTTAATTTTTACTCCAGAGAACAACAGTTTTTCACCCTCAATTCATAATTTCATAAAGTCAAAACAAAGAAATGGCAACTGTAGGATAAGCTAGAGACACAATCCCATATTAAAAGTCAAATCAATGGACTCTAACTTCTTATGTTCTATACAAATGATTTTGAGTCTTAAATTTAATAGTTTCCTAAACTACATTTCCATTTTAAAAATATTACCTGGAAGCCCATAAAATAGAGTGATAACAGTTTTCCAAATAAAATATTTATAAAGAAAAATTATAATACCCAAGGAAAATAATATGATGTTTAGCTAGCACACTTAAATATATATGTATGTACATACTACACAAATAGATTCACATATTCCAATTATATGTGTTACCTACTGTATATAAACAATTCATGCATTAAATATCATTTCAACTATATTCCATATGCTAAATGGGACAAACGTTATTCTCATACTTTGCAAGTGTCAAACAAAAACAAATCTGGACTTAGGTAAAGAGAGATTTTATTCAAAAGTTTATTGCATTAGGAAGAACTCTCCATCAGTAGTATCCATAGGCTTCTCAAAGATGGTGCAGAAGGGGTTTGCTCTTAAAAAGAGGGGCAAATGAGGCTAGCAAGAATTGGGGGCAGGGGCATGTGTTAATAGCAGGCATGATGGGAGACCTGGCCAGGAGTCCTTAAAGGAGTGCTGTTCCGTATTACACCACTTGCTTAATTCAACAGGAAGTCAAGGTCCAGGTTTATGGGAAAGGGTGAAACCTGACTGAAGTTTGGTCAATTAACATTGGCGATTATCCCGTCCCCAATGTTAAGAGGATGCAGCCACTCAATTCATCACTTATGAGGAAAAGAATATCAATTTGGAGGGTCTATGTCTGGCCTTGTCATAGGTAAACAAGGAGGTCATCCCTTACATAAATCTTGTAAGGAAGAGTGGCATTTTGCAGCAAGTCTAAGAACATAAAAGTGTAGGGGGATTTCTTTTTCTTTTAAATCTTAAATTGTGATCAAACACACATTCAATTTACCATCCTTATCATATTTATGTGTACCCTTCAATAGTATTTCATACATTTACCTTGCTGTGCAATAATTCTTCAGAATTCTTTTTGTCTTGGGAAATTGGGACTCTGTATCTATTAAATAATAACTCCCCATTCCTCCCTTCCTTTAGCCCCTGCTAATTGTCATTCTACTTTCTCTGTGAACCTAACTATTCTGAATACCTCATTGAAGTGGAACAATATACAGTATTATTAATTTGCAATTGGTTTATTTTACTTAGTGTAATATCCTCAGATTTATGTATGTTGTAAGATATGTTTGAATTTCATTTCTTTGTACGACTGCACAAAATGAATAAATTACACTTTATTTATCCATTCATTCTTTGATGGACACTTAGGTTGCTTCTACATTTTGACTATTGTGAATAATGCTGCTATGAACATGGATGCACAAATAATCTCTTTGAAACCTTGTGTATTAGCCAGGGTTCTCTTGAGGAAGAGAATAAACAGGAAGTATGATTATAAAAAGGGGATTTATTATATTGGCTTACACGATCAGAAGCTGGATTGTCCACAATGGCTGTCTGAAGTTTGGAGAGCTGAAGGAACCAGTAGCTGTGCAGCCCAAGAGGCGGAAGCCCTAGAACAGGAGGGATCAACAGTGCTACCCTAGTCTGAGACCAAGGCTTCTGGAAACTCCCTGGAGAATCACTGGCAGAGTCTACTTTGGAAGAGTGAAGAAGGAAGAATCCAATATCCTCAGACAACCAAAGCAGCAATCAAGAACACATTCAAAAAGAGTGGAGTTTGCATCTGCATCTGCTTCCTTGTTCTAACTTTTATTCCATCCAAGTCACACTTAGGGATGTCTCCACTTCAGTTGGCTATCCCACATTCCAATCACTCCTAGACACACCCTCATTGATACACCCAAAAGCCTCTTAATTGTAGGCATTTCTTTATCCAATCAAGTTGACAATTCAATTAAACCATTACAACTTGCTTTCCATTCTTTTGAGTATAATGAAATTGCTGGGTCATATGGTTATTCTCTTTAACTTTTTAAGGAATATCCAGACTGTTTCCTGCAGGGGATATACCATTTTACATTTCCTATAGCAGTGCACAAATATTCTCTTAAAGGAAACCAGAGGATGATAGTAGATAAAATAGAAAAAAAGAACGCATTTGGTCACTGTTGCAATAGGGGAAAAGATCTCATTATAGAACGGTGCTCTGTTCCAAATACAGCACAGGTAAGCGGAGATTTATAGACAAGGAGTAGAGTCGGGATATTTGAATGGAAAATTACTAAGAAGAAGTGTTGGAGATAACAAGGATCCTGGCTAAACCAACCGTACAGGGTTCTTACTGAAGGTTCAAAGGTGTTCATACATCACCTGAGGGATGGAGTTGGATGAGGAATTTAATCAGAACCTGAGAGTGGGTTATTTTTACTAAATTGCCTTAGCTTAATTCTTGCCAAGATGAGCAATACAAGGATGAATACATACAACTAGGTCAGGGCCTAGTTGAGAAGAGGATTCAGAAGGACCTAACTAAAATCTGGTGAAGGAGCAAGACTTTGTCAATTCCACTTTTTCTATATACTAACCACATGTATTATTTTCTTGTTTTTTTGAGAGCAACCATCCTAATGGATGTAAGGTGGTGTCTCATTTGGAATTTTGATTTGGATTTCCCTAATGATTGGTGTTGTGTATGTACTTGTTAGCTATTTGCAGATCTTCTTTAGAGAATGTCTCCTCAAGCCCTTTGACTTTTTTTAGTTGAGTTGTTTGTTTTTGTCATTGCATTGTAGGAACTCTTTATTTTTTTATAGATCTCAATCCCTGTCACATAGATTATTTGCAAATATTTTCTTTCATGTTACAGATGGCCTCTTCACTATTAATCATGACCTTTGATATACAGAAGTTGTGTTTTCTTAAAAGATGTAGTCCAATTTATCTATTTTTACTTTTGTTGCCTTTGCTTTTGGTGTCTTAAAGGATAGGATAATTTCTTGATTGTCTGTTTTCTTGGAGCATAGGGCTCAAGTAAAGTTCAACATTTTCAGAATAATGTACTTTTTCAACTGTTACCTATTATTCTGGAAAAGTTGCTGCAGAGATAATGCAACCCCTTACCAGGACCTTGATATTCAAAAAAGCAGGGGTGTATGTATGATCCATCACAGTCCAAGATGAAGAATCCAGCAGAGCATACAGAATGGGTCTCTTGTTTCAAAACAAGTCCCTAATGCAATCCAAGGAAAATATGGCATCTGCTGAGAAAAGGAAGCAGATGAGCAACTGGGACTGGGTCTTCTCCCTGCTGGCTCCTCCTGAGGGGAAGCAGCCTTCTTTCTCAAATTTGTAAAGTATACAGGCCAATCTTAGTTGATCCTTCTTGGGCAAGCCTCTCCTCTCCAGGGAGTCTTTGTCCTGCCTTCCACTCCACACCTCCCACCCTCAGATCCCACTGCTTTTCTCAAGACTTTCAATCATTCTGTTCCACATGCCTTGTTCTAACCACATGCATAGGGCTCTATTGTACCTTCTATTGTGTCAACTAAGTGCAGAATAGATGAAGCAAAGCCACTCATCCTTGGGTCAAGGAAGATAATTAGACTTTTATATTCTGAAGACAGCCTCTCTCCTCTTCCATTTTCACAAGTCTCTTCAGTTACATACTAAAAGTCTCAATCTCTCTTTTTTTTATCTACTTTGATTTTCATTACACAAAGCTTCCTTTTATCATTCAAGTTTAATCTGTACTTCTAGGAAAAAGATAGTTTGTGCTCAAGAAGATGATGAGGGACATGTGAGATTGAGAGACTCAAAGAGAACAAGAGAGCTAGCACCAACAAATCATCCCACTATGAGCTCAATGAGGAGAAAGAGAACATGTGGTAAAGACCTGGGCAAGTAATCAGAGGTTTGGGAAAGCATCTGTCCTAATCCATCGTGTACTGCAATAAAAAAATACCTTAGACCAACTAAATTAAAAAAGAAAAAAAAATTATTTGGTTCATGGTTCTGCAGGTTAAGAAGGTCAAGAGCATGGCACAGATGCACAGCTTCTGCTGAGGTCCTTCTCTCTGCATTGTATCATGGCAGAAGGCAACACGTGGTCAGACAAGGTAAACATACAAGCTCAGACCTCTCTTCCTCTTCTTAAAAAGTCACCAATGCCATCATGGGTACTTACCCTTGTATATCATCAAATCCTAATTGCCTTCCAAAAGTCTCACCTCTAAATATCATTAGTATATGAGTCTGGGGATTAAGTATGCAACATACAAACTTTGAGAGGGACACATGAAACCACAGCAGCAGATTTGTAATGCTCAGCAACAAATCAGGAAATAATCAGGTGGGCAAGGAAGGCAAGGGGCATCTAAAACAAGAAGTTGCTAGAGAGAAAAGGCCTGGACAACAAGCAAGAAAGCAGTCACAGAGAGCAAAGGAAGGTAGATGATGCAGGACACTGTCCAGGAGGCAGGAATGAGATGCTTCAACCAAAGGAGAGGTTCCCACATCATGGCCAGTTCACATTTGAAACAGACACCCAAAGAAGTTTAGGAAGTGTATCATCATCAAGTCATCTACAGAACCTATCATGAACAAGTTGTTCCCATCCTTATTTTCATAGAATACCTTTCAAAATACTTAATGTTTCATCTAAGAAGTTTATAATACATTAATAGACATTACTAAAAGTTAAGACCTACTGAAGATACTATAAAAAGTGACTAATTTTCCCATCTCCAATCTCTCTTCTCCTTCTGTAGATTTAATCACTGGTACCAGATTCTTGCGTATGCTTTCAGAAAAAAAGAAATTTGAATGCACACATTAATATTTATATAAATATTTATATTTTATGTGCTAATTTACATATTATTTTGCTCTTTTAATATTTAAACAAACTTGTTTTTAATTTTATGTAATTGTTGTTTTATTCTTTAAATTAATGACTTTTAAGTTGTTTCATCTTGTTTAGAAAGAAAATCCTTTCCAATTCCATTATTGTAAAAATACATTAATCCAGTATTTTTATACACAACTATTTTAGAGAATCAAGAGGGAAAAACAGGTTTGATTTTAACATTAAGATTGTTGACAAATCTGGTTTTTATTTTAAGAATAAGAATAAAATAAGAAATCTAAATATTTTTACCTTCAACGGCAACTTATTTACATTGTATTTGTATCAGACTCTAAATTATATTGTGTCTCCATTGTGTATGGTTCTCAGTATGACTTCATGAGTCTGACTATTTAGTATGCCAGTACAAAAACCATCATATTGATATTTTTTATATGATAGGCTTAGTATAGTATCATAGCTTTTATTTTCCCCACCAGGCGGTGTCAGATACCTACAATTCCAGTAACTTGGGAGAGACTTCAGGCAGGAGGATCACAAGATAGAGGCCAGTCTCAGCAACTTAGCTAGGCTCTCAGCAACTTAGTGAGACCCTGTTTCAAAGTAAAAAATAAAAAAGGCTGGAGATGTAGCTCAGTGGGAAAGTGCCTCTGGGTTCAATCCTCAGTATCAAAACAGAACAAAACAAAACTATTTCCCTAGAGGGACAGAAAAAAATATGAATAGGCCAGAGCAAAGAAAATATTTAGGGCACTGACAGTAGTCAGTGTGATGCTGTAATTTTAGATACATGTCATTATACATTGGTTCAACCCCATAGAAACGTATACCACCAAGAGTGAACCTAATACAAATTATAGACTCTGTGTGATAATGATATGTCAATGCAGGCTCACCCATTGCAGGAACCTGCCATCCTGGTGGAGGATATTGATGGCCAAGGAGGCTATGCATCTATGCATGTGGTAGTGGTGGTGGGTGGGGATTATGAGAAATCTTTACCTTTCCCTCAATTTTGCCATGAACTTAAAACTGTTCCAAACAATAAAGTCTAATTAAAAAAAAAAAAAAAACACAGAAATATTGAATATTCTATGTTAATGCCTTTAGGGTTTGTTTTAGGAAAAGTTGATTCATAGTAAACCTAAATGAAGTAAGGAAGGGAAGTAAGCATTAAAAAATCCTATTTCCTCTTGTATTCTTCTTTATTGGATTTTAGATCTATCCTGACTAGTTCTGCAAATGATCCAAAGTTAATAAGCTTTATTATTGTGATTCTACTGAATTTCTAAGTTAATTTAAGGGAAATATACATCTTTACTGAGTCTTTTTATTCAAGAACAAGCTGCAATTTTCCATTTGTATGTCTAAATGTTTTTAAAAATCACTTAGGTGTTGAATATTTCCTGATAAGTTTATGACTAAGTATTTTATCTTTCTGCAACGTTGTAAGTGGAATAATTCTTTACATTATCCCACTTGGTGACTGGGCTCTGGAAAGCTATTGTTTTTTATGTTTAAGGGTTAGAGAGCCACATTAATAACTTCCCTTATTGTTTCTAATAGAATTTTAGATGATTAACTCCAGCTGTCCTCAGAGATACAATAGCATCATCTATAAATAATTATAATCTCTCCTTTTCATTTGCAATTTTGGTACCTAAGATTCTTTTACCTCTCCAAATTCTGTTATTCTGTTATTCATTAAACTTCTTAAGAGCTGTAATAGCAGGCATTTGTCTTTTAATATGTTATTGAATTTAATTTTCTAGTATTTTAATCAAAATTTTACATCAATATTCACAAGTGAATAGGGTTGATTTTTTAATTTCTGTTTCTGCACAATGTTTTGTCAAATAGGATCGCTTTTTTTATAGGGTCTTTTAACGAATTAGACTTCTACTTTAATGTAACTACTATATTGATCTTTTTTCTTATTTTGAGGTTAGTAAAATTTGTGTTTACTTCTGAACTATTTCTCTGCCCCCAAAGCCATAGAGATAATCTCTTGTATTTTCTCCTTAATGTTTTACCTTTCAAACTTACATTTTAATACAACAGAGTTGATTTTAGGATATAGTATAATGCAGGAATCCAAGTTCTTTTTTCCTCAGATGCACAATTGATTATCTCACATTATTTATTAAGTTGTCTGTTTTTACCCTACTTATGTGTCTATCATATGTCCAGGATCTATAATATGTAACTAGTGCTGGCCAGTTCTTCCAATTAAATATTGAATAGAATTGGTGATAGGACAGGGACATTTTTGCCTTGTTACTGACTTTAAAAAGTAAAATGCTCTCATTATTGTGCCATCAAAATGATTGCCAAAAGAAAACAAATCATCAAAAGTTCTGAATAAGTATTTCACCAAAAATGCAATATATGAATGGCTAAAACACACTTGAAAAATTATCAACATTACAAGTCATCCAATAAATACAAATTAATAAAAATTGAAGTACCACTATGTACCCACTATAATGGCAAATAACTGTCTTACAAATTTTTTAAATTTAATTATTTATTTATTTTTTAATTTTTTACAGACTGCACTTATCCTGTTAATATTGCTATTATTCTAGGAGTTTACAATTCCACTATAGACAAGAGGAATTTGATAAAGGTTTTGACTGAGCTGCAACAGGACCATAGTTATCTTTTAAATATACAACCCCACAGCAATGTGAAGGATGGACTGGAGTTAAATGATCCTAGGGAGCACCAAAAGCAGAGAGAAAGAAGATACAAGAAACATAAGGGAGAAAAGGAAAGTTTGAACATCAGCATTGAGAATAGGAATGGATTCAAAACTCATCCCCTAAAGAAAATCAATAGGGTGTGGTGTACAATCAGTTGCAGGATGTCAAGATCACAGAACCAGTCTACCAATAGCACTAAAATATCACATATTGACATATGCATTTCAAAATAGCAAATTATCATAAGCCTCATAACTCTCATATTTGGGAAAAATATTAATGAATTTTAATTTCAATCCATACAGATAATCCTTAAAGGATAATCTTGAAGATTTTTGTTTTGTGTTATCAAATGATAAACATAATTAAATCTTTCAACTTTTTCATTTATCACATGGCCCACCTGTGATACGAACATTCTATACTTACAATGCAAAATTGACACATTGGCTTGGAATAAAATACATAAAGAAAAAAGAAAATTACAGGAAATAATTTTTCAATTTGAACAGAAATGTCAGCTATGTGCAGATCTCTAAAAATGGAATAGAAATTTCATACATTTTGAGCAAGAGGACAGTGTTTGTTTAATATGTTTAGCATATCTTGGCAAGTTGAAAAAATATAAAGCATCTCTCCTTAAATTTAGTCTAAAAGACTAAGCATGTGTTTTCATGACAAGTAGCAAGGTATCACTTTTTCTTTACCTCTGGTTCAAAATGCTTCTGCCATATTGAGAAACATCTTCTACACTAAAGTAAATCTCCCTGACTCATTGGTTTTTGCTTCTACTTAATACCATCTTTGGCTCAGAATAAACAAACATAACATTGAAGGAGAAGTTACAGTTAATATAATTTGGTACATTTTACAATTGTTTGCTTGTACAGTCCAATTTGAAATATCTTTGTCCTGATTTATATTCAAAGGGGAAAACATATTGAATTACAACTAGGGCTGCTTATCAAATTGCATCAGGTAAGTTTACTTGAACTATAGCTGACCTAACACCATTTCCTGGGGATCATGAGCAAACTAGTCCCCAGAGAGTTGGCATTTCTATGATTAGATAGCACCTTCATCCTTAGAAACACTGAGTTTCTTTCACTAGGTTTAAGTTAAGAATTACAGAACACAAAATATCCTAGGCCAGTCTTATGAAAACCACACAGACTTCCATTTTCCTGAGGGGGGTCACACTGAGAACCAAATTCTCAAGGAAATAATTTATAAGCAAGAATGCCTCTACGAAGACAAAAATATCAGCTATTACCATGAGTGATGCATCACATATGATGCCTTTGGCTCTCCCATTGACCCACTTCTTACTATTTGATGCATAATTAATGCTAAAGTCAGAACTGTCACATTCTTTTACTTCCTGCTCTGCAGCTATTGGCTGTCCCAGTGGCAATTTAAACCATTACCCCCTCTTGAAGTGGTAACACCTAAATTGGAGGGAGGGAGAGTTTTCTGTATCTAAAGGAAATAAGGCCTACAGGGATAAGAGCTGAATTTGTAATACAAAAACCTGAATTTAAGTAGATTTTGACCTTGGATCTGATATTTATCTTTTCTCAGTTTGAGTCTCTTCTAATAAGCAAGAATTATTATACCTCCTTAATACACACAGGATTTTTGTGGAAAACAAACAAGTTAAAAATCATAAAACACTAAGAAAGTAGTAAAGCATTTGTGAAAGCAAGAAATGGAATATAAAGCACTTCTCAAAAAGCAACGGTGCTTCTGCATACATTTTCAGACTTCAAATAAGCAACTGGAGCTATTCTCTCAGCATTTGGTTTAAATGAATCACTTCACTTTAAAAGGACAACCATCAAGTGTGGTCCCATCTAATTTCCTGAGCGTTTGATTTTTCTAAATTTCAACTGTCAAATTGTGTGATAGGATAACTTCACAAATAACCAATGTGAACACGTATTTCTTATGGACTCCATTAAACAAAGGTTGAATGCATATACCTGCATGATTCTAGATAATCATATTAAATGAAAGAAGTCATTGCAGAGAAAATTTAGTCTATATCCTTATTTTGAAGTGTCCTTAGAAATCCAAAGGCTTGTGTGTGGGTGAGTGTTTCTGTTGTTCTCAGAAACCAATGTCATTCTCCGCCTTCTCTAGTTTAACATTAATTTCTTCTGCCAGACTTCCTGGTAAAATCTTAGGTAGTACGGCCTCATATGTTCTGCACAGTGTAAGGCTCAAACACGAGAGTAGAGTTATTCATCTAAGTATTTTGAGATCTAGAGAAAGTACTGTCCAGGTATTGATTTTATTTTCTGTGGAATTAATTTTGTCCATTTGAAAATTGCCATCACATTATTGTTGGCATTGGAATTTAGCCAAGATACAAGTTTTTGCAATTCATCATTCTGCTCTTATGAAATCTGCCACCTATTTTGTTAATGAATGAAACAGTTCAAGACCTGGGCATCAGTTCAAATCCAAATGCCCAAATTTCCAGTAACTCAGCATATGCTTTACATTCTCACTCAGGATCTTGCTTCTAGAATTCTCAACATCAGGGCATAAGAATATCTATCAAGTTAATGCATGTTACTTCAACTACAATAATTTAGAGAGTAAAATTTCCAGGGGTCACAGTTTCATGCTAAACCAGCAAAGTTTGAAAAAAGAATGACACTGATGTGCACAGGACATCAAAGCTGATTGATTGCTGTAAAATGTAAATCCTTGTCTTAGTTGTACAACATACTATATGATCTTTGAAAACCTAATGAAATCCCTGTCTCTAGATTTGTAAAACAGATAACATCTTCCCTGCTGCTTTGCAGGATGAGGAATGTGTCCAAAGACCTTCAGAGATAGTAAATGCCATCTATCCACAGTTAAAGCACTGTTATTAATAAAAGCTCATAGTACAAGGTGCTTTTGTACCTATTGACATCTGTTTGCAGTCATTGCTATGTTGTTGCTTTTTAATAGGCACATTAGGAAGTGGTTTTTGTCTGCAAGTCTCTAAATATGATAATTTACCCTCATCCCCACTCTTCATACTCTGTATGAACAATGCTCAATTTTTCTTCACATGTTTTACAAGACAAACTTTCAACTAAAACCATAAAACTAAGTACAGGTTTGGGAGATGGAATGCTAACCTAATTAGGTTTCTTTTGATGGAGGAGAAGTCATGCATAACCACTAGACCACAAGACCTGGGTTTTTCTCATTACTATATGGACTCAGGCAATAAAATTTTTCTAAACCAACTAATTTTCATTTAACTATTGCCACTGGCACATTCAACTAGAAAAGTCAAATGTTTTCTCCAAGAATTGTGATTTTTTTTCTCAAAGTGCTGAATATATCTGCTATCTGCTAGAGCTTGAATCTTGAATGTCCCCCAAAGGCCCATATGTTAAAGGCTTGGTCTTCAGGGTAGTACTACTGAGAAGAAACTGAATTTTTAAGAGGTGGGACCTAGTGAGAGGTCTTTATGTCATTGGGACCATGCCACTGAAGGGGATTGTGGGACCCTGGCCTCTTCCTCATCCTTGCCTTTGCTTCCTGGTTATGAAGTGAACAATTTTACTCCACCCTGTACTCCCATCATGATGTGCTGCCAAATGAAATGACACCAAATAATTATGGACTGGAATATATCAAACTGTGAATCAAAATAAACATTTTCTTTCTATAAGTTGATTTTCTCAGGTAGTTCATTATAGTGTTAGAAACCTAACACAGCATATCAACTAAGAGTTTTCAGGTCAAGAGCACCATCAATAATTTGTTTAATAAGTATTATATTGAAATATATATGTGTGTATATATATGTGTGTGTATCTATATATACACATACATACATATATTGATATGTATTCACATGGATATTACATATATACTATGTATAATATATGTATACATTATATTAATACAGACACATACTTGTATGATTTGATATTTAGTAGTATAGGTTCTTAGAAATAAGACCTCTATTAATTTAAAATTGAAATATTTGTGACATAGAATTTCATGATAACTGAAAGATCGCAACAATTTTTTCATAAGAATTTTTAACTTCAAGCTTTGTTGAGATCTTCTTGATTTGAATATATTTGTTTTTTCCATCCTTTATAGAAATTTTGCCATAAATATAATAAAATTGATTTTGAAAATCTTATATTGACTGAAAGTTTTGTCGTCATGAATACTGGCTTTTATTGTGCAGCAAAACAAATAAATAGGGGTTGGGGTTGATTTTGTTTTGATCACAGAATGTACATTAAACTTGATTTTGAAAATAAATTCCTGTTGCCAGTTTGTTTTATGGTATTTTACATCTTGTTTCAAGGTTAAATGTTTTAACTAAAACCATAGGGTACAGGAAAAAAAACTTTCCTCATTATGGGGAATTCACTGAAGTGATTTTTAATAAGCACATGTTTTACTTAGTGCATTTTTTTATTTCCATAGCAATTTCTGTTCCCTCTGTACTTCATCTCCTTCGATTAAAAACTATATGAAAAAAAGATAAGCTTCAAATCTCCTGTCTCTGTGTTACCACCTTATTGCTTGGAAACTTCAAGTTTCTGACAAAATTAGCATTATTATTGTATATTCACTGCATCGAAACAATTGGGGTTGTTTATGAACATCCAAAAAGACAATATGACTTAAGAATAGACTAAAATTTGAAATTTTAGTTGCAATATTGCAGCTTTAGAAGTCATGTGATACCAATGGTGGGAACTATTTTGTCTACTCTTCCAGATCAGAACAACCCAAGACCAATTCTGGTCTTAAAAAAGCCCAGAATTAATTTTTACTTTAAATGTATATTAAAATGTTCTTTTATGTTCTTTCTGAGATTGACTCCAATGATATGTAGTCATCACTTGATATCAACAGGGATTGTTTACAAGACCCCTGAGGACACCAAAAGCCATGGATGCTCAAGTTCCTTATATGCAATGACATAGTATCTGCATTGAACTTAGGCACATCATTCTATATCATTTAAATTATCTCTAGATTACTTATAATACTTAATACAATGTAAATGCTATGCAAATAGTTGTTATGTTGTATTGAAGAGAGAATAGTGACAAAACATCTGCACATATGAAGTACAAATAATATTTTTTTCAAATATCTTGATCAGTGGTTGGTTGATACCACAGATGTGAAACCCTTGTACTTATTCAAATACGTATTGCTTAACAAATCCAAACTAACTCACTTTTCCCTGGGTTTACCTAGAAACTTAACTCTATATCATAACCCTATATCAAAACAGCTTCTTGGACAGTAGTGTAAAGTCTGGTTAACCAAGGGAATTGGCAGTCTATCTTTGTTGATAAATATGTTGTTCCTTCTCATGCTCAGGAATCAAATTGGAACCAAATTTTATATTTATTTGGTGACCACGGTGTTAAGTAATAGCAACTCAAACCATTTCCTCTTCTCACTGCAAATGCACTGGCCCAAATATGTGTCATGCCATGTCTGGATAGCTCCAATTGACTCCTCCCTGGTATCTTTGCCAGGGTCACAGGACTATTGCACCTGTGCTATTGATCATTATTCTATCAACACTTGTTGAGACCTTAATGAAAGTACAAGGAACTTAGAGATACCAAAACACAAAGGAAAGAGGGAATGAACCCAAGTATAATTTTGAAATGTATTTTGGAAAGATAGAAAATTGAAAAGGAATTCCAGGGAAAGGATACAAAGGAGCCAATATATTAAGGCAGAAAAGGTAGACCATGTATGTAAACAGTGTAGAGACAAGAGAGGAAGCACAATCAACCAGAGATAGAGAAACCTTTCTCCCAGCCAAGAACAACAAGCTACATCATAATGCCATCACACAGCTTCAGTGTGGCAAGCAGATATTGCATAACAAGAACACAGAGCACCTGCTCAAAGATAAAAGAATGGCATCTAAACACTCAACCACTTGATATTATCTGCAATATTGGATCTTTAAAAAACTACAGGTGGAATTACATAGCTGGAATATGAACACTGTCCTGTTGAGAGTCTGTGAAACCTCAGCTTGGGACACTTGCAGAAATTTAAGTTCCGGAATAAAAGAAGTAGTCCCTAGCTTGGACAAGACTGTGGTGTTTTTTTTTAGTCTTTTTGCATCCTTTTCTGCTAAACACACCATGATTTGCAGATGTTTTTGGAATTGTGTTAATAACCTTGTAACAAACTATATATTGTGCAGATTGACTATTTTTTCCCATTCAACTTCTACCCAACCACAATTAATAGCTATTTAATGCTCAACAGACAAGATAACTAATTTGCTTATGAGTCTCTTGCTCCCTAATAAAACATGAGAGCTTCCAGGTCAGGAGTCCAATTTTTTTTTTTTTTTTTTTTTTTTTTTTTTTTTTTTTTTTTTTTTTTTTTTTTTTTTATCTCTTATCTCCAGAGAATAGGACAAGACCAGATAAAGAGCCAGCACACAACACATTATTATGGCTGGTATGTGAAGCACATGCTGGGAATGTGGAGGTAGGAGGTGGGGTTCTACCAGGAATCAGATCATGGAGGACCCCATAGGCCTGGCTAGGGTAGTCCTGAACCCAAGAAAAGTGATCTCAACTGTTCTTTACATACGTTACTTTCCATGATGTTTTAGTAATGCTTTAAGGGAGGCATTCATATTATTTCCTTGGTATAGATGAAGAAATTAAGATGAAGTTGAAAATTAAGTAATTTATTCAAGGTCTCTCATGAAGTAAATGGAACATCAGGATTGAAACACAGCTCTGTGAGACACCAAATCCATGCCTTGAACTGCTGCTTTATACTCAGCTCCAGGAATTTTTGTACTGTGATGGTGGCAAGCAGGGAGAGTTAACTTTCACCACTTGTTGACAGGAACATCAACTGTGTAGATCACACTGAGAACTGGAATTCGTGTTTCCAGTTATAAATCAGTGAGTCTTAGTTGCACTTTCGTTCCCAATTGGAGTCAGAGAGCAAGATCACTAGACAGACTCTAAATGCTCCTTCGTACAAATTAGTCCCAGAGCAGCAGAGGAAGCTCAATTTGCTCCTGCCTACTTGTACATTTACCAGTGAAAGTGGCACCTCTGACAAAACCCAGAGGTTACATTATATGTCTGATTGGAATCATAGCATCTTATGTGACAGGAACCAAAATATTAAAGTATAATCTTCCGAAGCCTTTGCCCTTACTAACCCTTCTAAAGAAGATTCTGTTTGTGCTGCTGTACTAAGAGTAATAGTTTGGGAGAAAGAAAAAAACCAAGAGGGACTTGATTGACTAAAACCAAAAGGGAATAATGAAAGAGGACATGAACGCCGACAGGGAGTGTATAGGAAATGAGCGAGGGTTTTGAGAGAGAGAAGCGAGACTTGGAGAGAATTGTCACACTGCGGGATTCTAGTGGTGGGAATGTCTAAAGAGGATATTGAATAAGATTTGGTATTGTGTGGAGAAGTGTAATCCTTTCACAGCCACAAGGAGAAGTTGACCATATTCTTCAGTATCTTAGGAAGGAAATGTGTGTCCTTTGTGTGAGTCACCACAGCAAGGTGGAACTCAAGACAGGGGCAGGAATCCACTTTTTCCTTGAGTTTCACTTACTTCTTTCTGGGAAAGAAAGAAAGAAGTTTAAAGGTTTCTGGGACCTTAAAAATCTCTGTTTCCTATTTTACAGTTAAAGAAGCAAGTATGGATAGATGAAAAAGACTGATCCAACTTATTCATATGATCTTCTCTATTACATAGAAGTGAATGTATATATAAACAACCTGCTTCCAAGGGAAAGTAAGACAATTCATAAAATAATATACAAATCACTATGTAACAGATAAATAAATATCCATTTCATCATGGTGGATTAAGTCTATGCCACAGTTTTCCTCACCCTGGGCAAAAGTTGTAGAAAATACATTTTAAAACAAAATTTAAATGTAGAGATATACTGCATTTATATTTACATATAAATTTTAATTATGTAAACCAAAATTTTAAAATAGATTTGTTTATATACCTAAATCATAATAAATTAAGTATGTGTATACTTGAAATAGGAAGGGGAGCTCACAATGATGTAGAAACTAAGAGAAATTCCTGAATAACAGAATTTAGAAAGCCATAAAAAAAAAAAAATGACATAGTCATATAGGAAATCTATCATCTAGGACACATTAAAAATGTACCACAGAGGGACAAGAACAAGTCTGAGGGTATTCTACACTCAAAAGCAGGAAGAGGACTTGATACACAATTAGTAGAATTACTCTTGAGAGAATAGTTATATCAGTCAACTTTAGGACAGATATCAACAACATGCAGGCTGCCTCCAATCAGAAACCATGAGTGCTGTAACTTGGTTCAAGAGACAGGGTAGAGTCTGGATGGCCTGGCCACATGAGGGAGGAGCAGAGGGAACACATGGCTAAAAGATCATTCCAAACCTGGAGGCATAGCCTATGCTCACTAAGTCCTAGGAAGGGTACAGGAGATCCAGTCCCATCCTTCCAAGCAGCTGTAGGGGAAAAAAAAAAAAAGAAGAACAAGGCAGTAGACAGTCCAGTGGGTGCAATATGGTGCCCAACAAGGATGTCAGCATGAGAGATGAAAAGAATAAATGAATGAATAAATAAATAAATAAATAAGAAACTAGGTAAAAAACAAATAAGGAAAAGTGAATGAAATAATAAATAAGGTTAATTTAAGAAAAACTGATTTGAAAAGCCTCTATTTTTGTTAAAGTTTGCTCATAAATGCAACTTTGCAACTGTCAATATGAAATATAACAAATGCCAGGCACAGTGGAACATGCCTGAAATCCCAGCTGCTTGGGAGGCTGAGCCAGGAGGATTGTGAGTTCAAAATCAGCTTCAGCAACTGCACAAGGCCCTAAACAACTCAGTGAGACCCTGTCTCTAAATAAAATACAGAAAGGGCTGGCTCAGTGGTTGAGTGCCCCTGGGTTAAATACGGTACCAAAAAAAAAAAAAAAAAAAAAAAAAAAAAGAAATATATCAATTGCATATCAATTGCTAGGACTTCTGTGGTGGTTAATTTTTTTGTGTCAACTTGGGTAAAGAAGACCCATTCCCATTAAAGCAGGTAGGCATCATAAATCTTTTGAGGGTTTTAATAGATTTGTTTAAAGGGCGGAGGAAAGGAAAATTTACTCTTTTTCTTCAGCTGGGACCTCCATCTTTTGTCCTAGAACATTGAGGTTCTTGTTTCCCAGGTCTTCAGACTTAGACTGAATGAGTCCAGTGGATTTCTTTGTTTTCTGCTTTTCAGACAGCACATTCTATAACTGTTGGCCTCCATAATTGCATGTACTTCTTCCCATAATAAATCTCCTGTGATATATCTATATATTTTGATTCTGTTTCTCTGAAGAATCCTGACTAATAGAGTTACATAACTAAGCACCATAGACTGAGTGACTTAAATAACAGAAATTAATGTTCTCTTGATTCTGGAGGCTAAAAGTCCAAGATGAAGATGTCAGCAGGATAGGTGTTTTCTGAGGTTTCTTTCTTTGCTTGTAGATGACTGTCTTTTCCCCGAAACTTCATACAGTCTTCTCTAGGTTTGTGTCCATGTCCTAATTTCTTATACAACAACTAGTCATTTTGGATTAACATCCACTCCAGTTGACCTCATTTTAACTTAATTACCTCTTCAAAGATCCTGACTATCCAAAAGCAGTCACATTCTGAGATATTCAGGGTTAGGAATATGAATTTGGGGGGATATAACACAAAAATGGAAATACAATTAACAATGTGGTTCTCTTTGTCCATAAGTCAACAATCTAATGCTCAGGACAAGCAAGTTTATTTTTGCTACCAAGGACTGAAAAAATGCTTCACTTGGATTCATAAGAAGAGTCACTGAGTAATGGGGTAAGCAATTCCTTGAACAACATCCTCATAGTAAACAGAGTACTTTGTAGCACTGTTCTTTATAGAGTTCTTCAATGTTGGCCAATGTTATAAATCTAAAATGCAGTTTAGTAAAAGTATATCAATAAGCATGCAAGTTCACATGATGTTTTGTTTAACCACATAATAAATCTTAAAGTATCTAATAGATAAATGGTTTTCTTCAGGGAAAAATCTCCAGTGATTTCTTTCTCATCCAACACTTCATATGTCTTGAAGAAAGAGTGGGTTTGCAATTTTACTTCTAAAAATGGACCAAAGTTCAATTAGCTCATGTTATAATTTCAGTGTAGACACAAATATGTTTAGTCATTAGAGTGAGCTTAATTTAGCCTTCTATGCATACTGTTTTGCCTAGTGTTTAGCACATGCTCTTCAAATTAATCTGCCCTCAATAATAGTTATAAAAAAAAAAAAAAACTTGAAACAACTTCTGTGCCCATCTTTGTATAATCAATGAATCAATGACAAACCAAAGTTAAAATTTGGTTTTCTTGACTACCCTGAACCTGAACTTTGTTCCTCACTGTCATCTGGAAGCTTGGTAAACTCAGATGGCAGGGCTCCTTCCCAGCATTTCTGGCTTAGTACTGCTGAGGTAGGATTCAAAAGTTTACCTTTCTAAAAGATTGTACATTTTCTCACATATCAGTGGTAAATGGTTCCTAATTCACCCAATTACTAGCTGTTGGTCCAAAAGAAGGTTATGTAACTTCATTCTATTTTGTTTCCTTGTCTTTAAAGTTGGAATGAAGTTACTGGGTACTTAATACAGTGCCTGAGAAGATTAAAGCTGAGAAAGAGACATCGTCCTATAAGGATTTCATTTAGTGCTTTCCCCAGTGCACTAAGCTGCTTAGCTCATTTTTTTTTTTTTGCATGCAGTAGAATATTAAAATGATCCCATTTCTTTTTCAATTTTGACTCAAGTCCAAAAGTCTGAGCACAAACTGATAGATGTCAAACCCCCCCTTTTGACAAAATGGGGTACTCAATTAACTACTCAGAATTTGTAAATGTGATGATCAAGCTTTCCTTCTGGAGTGACTTTGCACAAAGTTCCCTTAAGAGTTTTAAAAGTCTTGAGCTGAAAAACCAAGAAGTATTTGTAATAGTGGGAGTATTGTTGAGGCTCTCACAAACCACCTTTATGAGAAAGTAAACATTTCCATACCTTTCCCACTTCAGAAATGACCAAGCTGGGAGAACATTTGCTCTAGATCACAACAGTACAGGTTCAGTAAGGCCTTCCAAGGACACCCTCTGACTTCAACTCAGCAAGATCTAGTCAGAATTGAGAAGGGCCACAGGGTACATCAAAGGAGTGCCAATTGGAAAACCCGAGAAGATGCCAACCCACCCTCACTTCCCTGCAGCTTCATATCTGCAGCACCCTGAACTAGAGGAGGAAAACACTTCAGCAAAGTCCTGAGTTGCTATTAGTATAATACACAAGGTAATTTTGCTACTAAAATATGAATTATTCTATAATTAGAAGTTCCAGAAATCTTATTTGGGCTTGATACCTAAATTTTTGCTGTTCAGCGTACCACTTACATTTATAAACCTATGCATCCCACAACACTAAAGGGTATTTCTTGATTCTGAGGTTTTATTTCATTTCCATATATACAAGTGAAGGAATACCTTTTTTTAATGTCACTTTCAAAGAAGAGAGACATGATTATTTGAAGCTGTTCTCAGAAGCTCAAATGCAAGTTCTTAAAAATACATAGGAATTATCATAAAATATTATGCAGATGAAAGAAATAGAATGTTAGATTTATAGTCAATAAATATAAATGACACATTTTTAAAAGCTCTAAGAAATGTAGCATAGTCCAGATCAATTAATATTGTTTTCAAGAAAAATACTTTTACTAATATTGGCTTATATCCCAGCCCAAATCGTTACTTGTTTCTATTGGCAATTTACTATTCCTAAGAGACACACATCTGGTAGAAAACATTTAAATTTTTCAAATTCATGGAGCAAGACATCTACTTCTTTGTGGAAGTATATCAGAATCTGTTATATTACAAAGAATTAGGGAAAGTGTAATAGAGAAGAGATTAAAAAATTGATTGAAAACTAGAATTCCAGTGACTGGAAATATGTTTCAGCACTGAAAATTCACTTCTATAATAATTGAATAGTATAAAATGATGCATAAACACACTACGTTTCTGTGTAAATTTTAATTGTGACATTGCACAAGATGATTTAATGTGTCAGGCAATTCTGGTTCTAATCCTCACTCTGGAGTCATGCACTTGAAATACTTGGGACGGGTTGCTTATCTCTGCTGAACTTTGGAGTTAATAATAACACATTACCCATTGATAAAAACTGTTGAGAGAATCCAGACAGTTAAGACCTTGTGGGATAATGGAAGGAAGGAAGGAAGGGAGGGAGGGGGGGAGGGAGACTTTGAAGCCAGCCAAACTCTGCATATCTAAGTCAAGACTTTGGAAGAGTCCTTTGACTTCTCTGTCATTTCCTCTCATTTAAAATGTGGAAATGTTAGTAGTTCAAATTCTATAGCATTGCTAAAGGGATCAAATATCACAGCATATATCAAAATGAATTATACTATAGGTGCTCAATAAATGACATTTGAATTTCTTAATTGGGTATGTGACAATGGGGATATGATGAAGTCTTTTGCAAATGCAAGACATAAACATGTGCTATAATCATGTAATTAGCCAAAGAACAACTTCTCTCAGAAAAACAGCACTGCTGCATGTTCTCTATACTTATTCTTCTCTGCTCTTTTCTTTCTTTATTCCTATCCTTTGCCAAAAATTCTTTCTAAAAGGTCCACTTCTTACATCTTTAAAATCCATGATTCCACTTAGTGCTGACCACCTAAACAATGATGTCTGCCACTTGCTTAATGTCTCATTTTACATACAAAAATGACAATTAATATGGTCATTATAAGCAATTATTTCCATTCTCTGTTTTCTTCATAGGCTTCCTACTCAAGGAAACTTCATTTTTAAGCCACAGTGTTGTTCATACTGAACCTTGTCTATATCTGTACTGTGGTTAACATAGTTTCCCAAATGTTTATTTTAAAAATGAATTACACGCACTTAACCTATATCTCAACCCTCAATATGAGCATGAATAATAATAGTAACTCCTGAAAACTTTTAAGAATTATTTGCTGCAAATGATATTTAGCAAGGGCTAAAAAAACACAACTCAAGATGATGCCCTTCTCTGTACTGCCTGTTACAGTACAGAGCATTTGCAGGTTTCCCTGTGCCAGTAAAACACTGAAAGGAGGCAGCTTTTGTAATAGGATCATTGTCTAAAATGAAATGAGTCAATCTGATCAATAGAAATTGCACATGCAGCAAAGAGCTCTTAATGGATCTTAATCTCCATTAGGCCGAGTTGGAGGAAGTCAGAGGGGAAGCTGCATCACATTTCAGCCATTTATAGTAGCATCCTGGTCCATGAGCAGCTCTCAAGGAACCAGAGTATTCATCCTGGGGTGCTTTGGGACAACCATCAATGGAATGGTAAACTCTTGCATCACTGGTGTCCAGGAAATGCTCTGGGGGATACTCCAGAGAATGGTCTCAAAGGCTTATGAAAATTTTAGCAGAAATTCATGGTGGGTCAACAGAAGAACATTAGCACATGAAGCTTTTCTGTCATGTGTAATTAAATGTGGTTTAGAATCCTTTAGACATGATTTATAAAACCAGAAGGAACAGTTCCAAGTTTGTTACGAGAGGCCCACAAAGTGGGTGTTTTGATTAGCACGACAAGGATCAAATTTTTCAGAAGTAGGCATACTTTGCACATGACACATGAAAATATAAAAAAATCTGATGTTTGGATGCCCAAAATGTGAACTGCCTCTCAATTTAATATATAATAGGGAGAGCTCCATGTGGAAATTCGAAAGAAAAGGAAAATTGCACACAATTTAGAAGACTATCCATTGTACATGCACTCAGAAATTACAGCACAATACTTTCTAATTAATGCTGATTGAGTACTTTGATTTCAAAAATTGTAAAGCATAATACATGGACATTGCATTATACATTCACACACCCTCCCCACGAAGTCCTTGATGTCACAGACCAAAATAGAGTAGCCAATGGCAGATTCCTTCATGGCTTTTTTCTTACTCTAAGTAAAACTTTACAATATAAATTCCAAAGTTAAAAATTAAGAAAAATGAAACTGCCTTGGGCTATGGCACAAATAATTAATCCCAAATGTTTGGACTACTCAGTTGGGATGTGAGAGTTTTCTTTCATATCACATGGATAATTTCAAAGGCAGTTACTTTCCTTGTAGGATTCTCAAACATGACTCCAGTACTTCTATTATTATAGCACTACTGTAGATTGCAAAAGGGTTCATTTTCATATCTGACTCTAAACTAGATTGTGCCTAGAAAGGTATGTAGCACATTGTGAATGAATAAATGAACTGTGAAACCCTCAAGAACCAAAATGCACTTTTTTTCATTTTATGTTCCTGGCCTAAGACAAGGCTGACATAAAATGAACACACAAATTTTTGTTAAATGAATGCAAAAAAAAAAAAAAAAAAAAAAAAACCACCAAGTGCATTTACATACAATGATTTTTCTGTGAGGCATTTAGAAAATGCTACCTATTTTATAAAGGTCTGGAAGACTTTTGGAGACATGTCAAAAGATCACCTTGACATTAAAAGCTAAAACTAAAAAGATAGCCATATTTTTATATTTATCTCAGTACTTCCACAGTAGAAAATATAGTGACACCTATGAGCTTTTCAGGTATACTACTTTATTGTCTTCAGTTATGAATTTTTAAAACCGAATAACAAAGTTTTAATGTTTAGATTTTTCTACTAAACAGCAGATGATAATGATAGAAAAATATTTAAAAACTAAGCAGCCAGACAGACATGGTGGTGCATGCTTGTAATCTCAGTGGTTCTGGAAGGTGAAGCAGCAGGATCCCAAGTTCAAAGCCAGCCTCGGCAACTTAGCAAGGCCCTAAGCAACTTAGGGAGATCGTGTCTCAAAATACAAAACAAAAAAGGGGTTGGAGATGTGGCTCAGTGGTTAAGCACCTCTGGGTTCAATTCCTGGTACTAAAATCAAAAAAACAAAAACCAAAAAACCCCAAACCTAACCAACCAAATATGTTCTATTCTCTTCTGGATTGAATACAGAGAGGAAATGAAGTGCTCAATGTTAATCAATTATGTGGATTAAATTCTGTTAGAGGGTTATCTAATAATTTATATTTTATGTTACTTATTATTATGTACCAATCATCTTATTATTATTATATCCAAAAGACTTTTGCAAAATAATTTTAGGTGAAATGTCTATAACACAGTAGGGACTCAATATATATTGTTGAATGAATGTGTGAATCTTTCCCCCAGAAAATAATGCAAGAAGCACTCAGTTTACTTGTGGTGCCACAGCATTAATAATCTCTGGTTCTCAACATGAGACAACATTTCTTTCTGTTTCATAACCCCACCCTGACCTCTTTGGACTTACCTGACTCCTACAACTTTCAAACATGTCAAATCATTTGGAAGTTGAGGTCATACAGGAACAGAAGTACCTTTGATAATGAAATTATTGATAGCATATTATATTTCTAATTATTTTCATTTTAAATTATCTTATTATTTATTACAAAAATATGAAGGTTGAGTCAGTGAGAATTTTCCAACTTAAATTAATCTATTCTTCTTGTTTGACAGTACTTAACTCATCCTGTTGGGAGGTTTTTCTTTAAATGTATTCTTAATCATAGATAGGCTTAAATAAGTTTTATTACACTATTACTTGGGAGAGAGGAAAAAAATTGCCAATGTATGCCTTGGTATAATAAATTATGATTGTCTACATCCTGGTAAATGTAAATTTTATTTGATATCATCAAAAAATCCCCACACCAATCATTTATTTCACTCTAGAAAAAAATAAAAAATACACACACACACACACACACACACACACACATGCACACACGCACTAGGGTGACATAATTACAATTGACCCCAGTGGGAGGCTTGAGGCTCAGCTGTGAAGAGCAGCTAAGTATAGATGCTGAAACATTGCATGACTTCTGTGAATGGAATTAGAAGTACCTCTATCACCTTTATCAGTGACTGGACATGACACTTCACTCAACCATCATGACTTCTGCATTTTGTAGGTTCCAGTAACTGGCCCAGCTGGGAGCCTGGAACTCCATCTACTCTAAAATATCTGATCAATTACTTAATATTAGAAAAGATGACCTCAGGAGGTCTCTTATCAAAGAATCTCTTAAGAGTTTATCTTAAATAAAAAACCAAATTTTCAAAATTATGTACTCTAACTCTAGAGGCATAATCCTCCTAGGAAGAGTATGAAACGAGAATTTTTCTTGTCTTTCAAAACAAAAATGCTCTATACATTCAAAATAATAGGTTTATCAGTCTACTAGACACTGTTTCTAAGTAATATTGTAGACTGATTCAAAACAAATTTTAGGACCACAATTTATTTTCCCCAAATGTAATAACTTTATGTGGAGTAATAAGATTTCAGGCATAATTTTCTCACTGTGATCAGGTTTATAGTTTTTCTTCATGACATATCAAATTAAAACAACTAAAGTCGTTTATGAGATTCTCCAGTCTATTATGGCAACAGTATTACATAGTATTTACAAGAATGGAGACACTAGAGTTAGGCTTCCCGCATTTGAATTCGGGGTTCTCCAATTACTAGTTATGTTAATTTCTCTGTTCTTCAGTTTCCCATCTGTAAAAGAGGTTGATTAAAAAAAAAATGCACACCTTCCAGGTTTAGTATATAAAAGATCAAATAAGTTCATGTGTGTAAAGCCCTTAATACAGTACCTGACAAATAGTATTCAGATTTACTTACTCTTATGGTGAACAGTAATGTTAATGGATATAAAATCTGAGACAGTCATGATATTAGAGACTACTATATCTTGCTAGTAAAGCTAAAATCAAAATTAACATAAATATTCTCATAATATATTCTCTTAAATGTCAACATAAGTGATGTTAACTATGGTTATGTTCTAATTCCTTGCTTACTAATTTACATCAAACATCTTGGTACAGGTAAATGGGTAAAGAGTAAGTTTAATACCTAATTTAACCCTGTCCCCACACATATGCATAATTACAGGAGTAAACACTTCTTTCTAAAAATTCTGGTGATGTTTTAATTATCAGATAAACTCACTTCCTAGTTACTTTTAGAAAATGCAAATCTGTATCAAACATCAAGCATAAAAGCAAACTCATTGAATTGAATGGCATTTCCCAACATTAATTACATTTCAATTAACTCCATCAGCTTTAAGGTACTCAACACAATGCATCAGTTCTTTCAAATATAAGGAAGTGCCTTTATAGTTATTTCTGTTCTGTCTAACTCATCAGGATGTAGTTCTTTCTCAGAAAAAAAAAAAAAAAAAAGATCTGTTGGTAATAAATTTCTTTAAAATTGTTTCACATCAAATGAATTCCTGCATGCTATATAATATTTTAGAACTTCAGGATCTCTGCCAAGTAATTGTGCCAGTGCTCCAGAAGATGCAAAGCTCACCTTTGAGAAAATCATTGACCTCTACTGCAGATATGCTTGCTGTCCTAGCCCATGTTGAAGCAGGTAAGTCCTCTGCTAAGAGGAAATAAAAACTAGGTTCTTATGCAATCAAACAAGAATATCCATTTTGCTTCCTGTACATTTGGTTCATGAAATACATGGTACTAGGTTAACCACAGATGCACAGCACACCTGCTCTTGATTTAAATAAATTAATCATCATATAATTATGAGCTAGAAGCTCACACTGGCTTATCCAGGATATTTGGTATTGAAGAAAGTGTCCAAAGAGCCATGCCAATCCTCTATTCAACATTGCTAAATTCTATTGATATATTAATGCAGATTATAAAAACAAAATTACTCAGTCCTTGATGATTAATTCAATAGTTTGATAAAGTACAATTTTATGCTGTGAACCGAGCTTTTGTAGGTCAAAATACAAAGTACTCTTTTGAACAATGTTTTTCAGAATTTTCCAAACCATAGTGGAAAAACGAGGTTTTCACATGTTATTCAAAGTACTCTCCTAAAGTATACACCATAAAAAGTATCCCTTTAATTTCATGGTGGAAAAGTTGCTCTTTGCAAATCTATTGTGCATATTTTCTTTAGTCAGCCAATAAGAATTATGTGCACCAAGTGTTTCCTTTGTGCCTTAATTGTTAGAAAACAACGGCATAATTCACACAAAGTGCCAGTGCTGGGCATAGTAAAGCATTCAAGTACAGTTAGCTCCTATTACTAGCTTATTAATAATCATAATCCTATTTTAAGTGCTAGATGACATTTCCTTTATCTGTTGCTATAGATAGTCTGTGTTCTAATTTTATACTCACTTATTCCATTTTGAATTATTTAATTATATACCCCATCTCAAAATATGCAAAGTGTAAGTTCAAACTAAAAGTTTTAAAATAAGTCTGAATTCAATGTGGTATTTGTGATACCAATAATAGCAGAGAAATTTGTTTTAAACATACAAATGAGAATTGATATAGAAAGATAAAAAAGTCTGTGACCAAGTATGTTAATTTTTCTATAGCAAAGAGAATATTTGCCCCAATTTATTATACACCCACATTTTTTTATTACACTTAAATACAGCAAAAGCCTCAGTGGATAAATTGAGAATTGTGGACAAAGGCTAATCTAATAAATGAAGGATTTGAACTATAGAATATAAAATTAATGTGGTTGTGTTACTTTAAAAGAAGATGAAAGTAGACAGTAGATGTCAAGTTCAGTCCAAACGGGACACAATGACAAGCTGAACTAAGGTAAAGGCAGTGGAAGGGAGGGCAAAGGGGACTTTCAACAAAAAGACCAGTAAGCAAGGAGTGCAGGACCCTGACATGCTTTCCTTTGGACTCCAGGAGGTCATTTAAGAAAGACCCAGTAACACAAAACTGAAGTAGAGATGGAGGCATTTTTGGATTTCTAGGGTAGCAGCATTTTAATCTAAGCTGGAAATACAACCTTCTAAATATGTTATATGAAATATTTATATTTTTTCTTCCACTCTAATCACTCTAAGTCATCCTGAAATCATGGATTATTGAAGTAGGAAGAAACCCCATGGGTCATACAGCTAGAACTGTAATTTTGCAGCTGAGAGGAACTGAAGCTTTGAAAGGTTACCCAAGTCCACACAGCTGGTCAGTAAAATAGCCAGTACTTAACACCAGGGTGCCTAATGTTCAATTCAGTGCTCTAAGCCCTGCTCCCCTTCTAGGAGTGGGTGACCAAATGCTATTTGTCTGAGGCTACCCTGATTATAAAACTGAAAACCCCATATCCCAGAAATGCTCTCAGTCCTGGACAAACCAGGGCAGTTGGTCACTCTAATACTTTCCGTAATCTTCAAAAGAATAGTTTTCATGGATCATCATGGCAAAAATTAACCATGCAATAGACTGGTCAGTACAACTTCAGAATAAGGGGTAGCCTTAACAGTAATAAGTGTTTTCAATGGCATCTTAGTAAACAGAGATGAGTAAAGACCTTTATTTTGCCATCTCACCTGTAATTACAATATCTGACCTTAGCACCAGGTAATGCTATTAACCCTACCATCACCCCACATAACCACTATCATAATAGGGTGACCCTCTGGCAAAATCTGCAGAGGGTCTCCTTTTCCCAAGACCAATCATAACTGGGGAAAATATTCAAAAAATGGAAAGCCAGAGTAGAATTTGACACCAGTCAAATTTTACTTCTCACCACTAGTCCAAAAACATGTGTCTTGTCTTAGAGATGCCAAGCAAACAAACATACAAACTTTATGGAAAGGAAATTATATGTTTCCTTCCAAAATTACCAAGAAGCAAAAACTAAGCACTTTGGAACATTCCAGTTGCCACAAGCCAGAAAGAAAAATACAAACTCATTTTTTTTCCTTGTAGAAAAGGCAAAGGCAACATCTAGGAGAGAAAGACTTCTGCCCACCCAGCAGCATAGGGCTCTCACACAGAGGACTGGGATTTTCATCCAGGGACCTCAGTCTTTGGGAACCTGGCTTCTTCAGTTCATCTCTGGTCTGGCTGAGTCACGTGGAGGGACAATGTTCCTGAAAATCCCATCTCCTCTTCCTCACAGTCACTGGCTTAATAGGGGCTTGACCCAAAAACCACATCCCAAACAACCCTAAGAGTCTGAGCCTTAGCTTCTAACCTCATGTAGATATTATCAGAGATTTCAGCTTCAAATTAAGATTCCTTACTTTGAAAGGAAGGAAGGAAGAGGGAGAGGGTAGGAAGGAGGAGGGGGAAGGGAAGAAAAGTCTCCTGAAAAGATAGTCAGTGAGGGGAATGTCCTGCTGTCCTTGTCCCTGGATTCAGCATCTCATATGAAAATGCTCTTCCTTCTGGAATGTGCATGCATTGTTTATTGTCTATTCTTCCCTCTTTGATTTTGTTTTGAGTTGTGAGAAAAGAATCTTTTTTGATCAAAATTCCATTCACACTAAAGAAACTACAATGCCTTCCTTTTCTACTTTTCACTTTATTTTTTACATGGAGCTAAAGGATATGAAATCAAGTCTTTTATATAGAAATTGCTTTTCCTAGAAAAGTCTGAAGTTCTTAGCAACTGTCAATAAAGGTGTAGCCTGTGTTATGAGGCTTCCTTTAAATTTTCTTTTCTGAAAGTTAGTAGAACTCCACAGACCACCCAAGGTACAGATGCGCCTGCCTAAAAATAACATAAATTATAACAAATGCACTTTCTGCAGCTTGGAGAGATGAAATTTTAATTTCAATGGGAAGTGATCTCTGGCTCCATACCCCCAGATCACAGTAAATCTCCCATTTGAACATTCATATCTCCAAGCCTTCTAGATTAAATCATAGCCCTGAGGATGCCTGACTTTCCCTAGTTTTACAGACTTAATTTTCTTTGCTGTGTGTAATGTGAAACACTAACATATTCCCAACCCTATTTGTTTAGCATTGTGTTGTTGTTCTTGTTATTAGAAATTTTGTTTTACTTTGTTTTGTTTCAGAAAGTCTGTCTGGAAAGAATGCTGAACTTAGTATTTAAAGACTGGCATTTGAATACCAGTTCTACCACCAATTTCCTTGAAACTGAGTGGTTTCTTAACCTCCTCTGCATGTCAGTTTCCCATCTAGAATATGGCGATAATGACACCATTATAAACATTTATTGGAAAATTACCACAGCACAGTGAAACTGCTGGCATGAACTAGATGCTCAGGTAATTGTAGAATGTGGTAAAGGAGTCATCACCTAAATATCAAGTATTTTTTATACCTATCACCAAACTAAGAAGCTAGAGAGAACCTCAAGAATGAGAACTTGACCTCAAATAGATTAACCCCACCAAAGCTAACATCCATTGAGCACCTATCATGTCTGCTTAGTACTTCAGCATGCAACATCTTAATTTCATAACAACCCTATGTGGAAAATATTAGTACAGCCACTTTATGGATGAAGAAAATGATGCTTTGACAAGTTAAATAACTTTCCCAATATCATGTGAAAAATAAGTGGCAAAGCTGGAACTACAGCAGGTCTGCCTGTCTTCATAGTCCTCAGTGTATGCTGAGGAAGCTTTAAATACATGTACATGTGCACACACTCAGAACTAAGTATAATCAAGATTATTCCCCACTTCCATGCAGGACTCAGAGGGTTAAAGGAAGATGACAAAATAGTATAAACAGCTGGTTCCAAGGTGCTAGTTGCTCTTCTGTGATACCATTTTGTGTTTGCTCTGCAGCTGTACCAGAAAGTTTTTGTTCTCCCATGAAAATACTGAACTGAAAAGATAATTGATATTCAAGACACACATGTTTTCTACCAGCAAATAAGAAGAAAGCACAACAGCATTCTTGAAGGATGCTGATTTTTTTGTGTTTTGCAATTCTGCATTTTCAGAAATGACATCTGTTTTGTGAGTGACTAAAAACTCTGGGGGAAGAATTTGTAAAAGGAAATAAAATTGTGTTTCTGAGCATTTTGCTCCTTACTGCTATCAAATCATAGTTGTTTAGCTGGCCCATTTTCCCAAAAACATTGTCAAGGCAGAAGTTTTTCTATTTCCTGCCCACATTTCTGACAGGTTTGAAATGATGTTCCAGTGGCAAATGTTTTAAAAATTTCTTTTAGCACTCTTTGCCCATGTATCAAATCATCCTTTCTTTTGAGCACTCAGAAAAATTGTGCCTTCTAGGAGCATAAATGAATATAATGCATTGCATTTATATCATGCATTTCTAGGAGGAACTCAAAAGTATTTTACTGTCTTCACTTTTCCAGGCTGTTTATTTTTTGCTGGTGCATCAACAAATAACAAAAGTTAAGAGAGCCATTTCTTATTCATTCCCATCTCTTTGATTTATCACTTCCTATTCCATAAATTTTCATTCTTTGCACAAATAAAAAGGTGTAGTAATTCATGCACTTTGTCAGCCAAATTCCAGTTTTAGAGAAGAATGAATATTAAGTAAGGTCATCTGGAGGGAGTCCCTCCTGAAAATGGTGTGGCATCAGAGTGAATCCTCACCCTCCCAAACCCGTATGTGATCATTCTGCAAAAATCCCCTTCCTAATCCAAAAGACATATGACAGCTTCCAAGTTAAAACTTAAAGAATCAGCACTCTTTAAGGTAGGCACAAAACTCTACAGGTGTGGATCTTTCTTCCCTTGCCTTTGCCCAAAATTTATGGAGTCATATATCACAGAGAAGTGAAATGTAATGAATCTTTGGGAACTTGCATGAGGTAGAAATCTCACAAGTTGTCCTGATGATTTGATTTTCACTTATCTAGTCCCATAATTCATAAACCATAAGCCATGTTTGCTCACTACTTCTCACTCCAAGTTTATAATATGCCATTTTTGTTGTGATATCTTAGTTATATGTCATTCTGTTTTCTTTTGGATTTTAGGCATTGACCAGGTAAGCCCATCTGCTTTCCGCATTTTCTTCCCTGAACAAACCTTCTGGCCTTTTGGTACTTATTGACTTACGTCTTCTCTTTGAAAACACATTAAGTAGAAGGTCCCACCCAGACTGCTTCACATACTGATATTGTATTACTATAAGTTTGGAAAAAAATTAAGTTATAGATGAGTCTGTGAAGGAAAAATAATATAACTCATTCATGGTTCATTTATGGAGTCTAAATTCTCATAAGCAAAGCTCAACAAAAGGCTATCACCAAATTTTGTTCACATACCCTGAATTATAAATTCAAGTAACAATAGTGTAATGTATAAAGCTGCTCCCCCGCCCATTCTGTTGCAGACATTTTCCCGGCCTCCCAACCACTTGTCAATCTGTGAACATCCTAGCTAGCTATTGGTTCATCAGTCAGCTTGCAAGTATCCTTCTCCGTTATTGGTCCCTTGTTAGCCCTGCGGAATTCAACCGCCATCTTTCCTCTCTTGCTTTTCTCTCCTACACACTTGCGTTTCCTCCTCCTCCTCCTTGCTTTCCACTCTCTCTAGCATGGGCCCTTTCTCTTTCCTTTCTCTTTTCCTCTCATTTTCTCTCTTACCCTGCAGGGTGACACTCTGTTTGCTTAATAAATTCCCTTACGTGATTTCCCATGTCTGGCGTGGTTTCATGGGATTTCCTTACAAATCGTTTCATATTTTCCAAGAAACTCAGGCAGAAAGGAAGTTTGGCCATGCCTGAATATCTGCAATGAGAGCCTAGATTAGGCATCACTCTGTACCTTTGGAATGATTCCCAATATGGGCAGTGAGGCCTTTTGCATTGCAAGACAGATTACCCCATGCTCCATCAGGAAAGCAAAGCTCATCACAGAGCTGTTCTGCTGGAGGAAACCTTAGTACTAGATGCTATGCTGTAACCTGAAGGACAGGTCACACCTAAAGTGAAGCAGGGCTACATGTCCCAGATCCATTTTGAATCACAAACATATGAAAGGCTAAACTGGGCACAATGACCTTGTCCTCTGTATTCATATGTAATATTTTGGACTTCATCCTTCTTTAGACAAGGTGACTGCAGTCATCCAGAAAATTCATGGTTTTGAAATTTTTCATTTCCTCTTTTGGCATCTTCCTGTTTACAACATATTTTTTTTCATCTTGGAAAGTAAAATTACTTTCTTATATATTGTCAGCAATTTTATTTATTTTCTTTAAACAATTTTCTATTGTTCTACACTTCTACATTATCCCTCTTTTTAAGGTCTTAATACTGATACCCCCATTTACCGGTGATGAGTCCTGCTTCCTCAGGTGTTGAAGTATAACGCCAGAGAAGCGTGCAAGGCAATCATAGAGTGGAAAAAAAGAAGCTTTATTAAAAAAAAAAAAAAAGTAAACGCAGACTTCTCCCAGGTGGAAGAAGGGGACCCAAAGGCAGAATCTATAGGATGAGCAAATCTCCTCCTTTTTATAAGTTTTATTCTCCTGTTCTTTCCCCCTTATCTCTTTCCTTCCTGCCTAAGTGACTAGGCCCAGTATTGCAGGTGAGATGCATAAAGTGAGAAGCAATGGGCAGGGGGAGAGTCAAAGTAATTCAACCAGGTAAGGGCTTAGGGGGCATTAATTAGCAGCTATCTTGCCTAGAGTCCCTGACAAGTGCAGGTAAATTTGGTAATGAATGGGCTGTGGAGATCCTTGACATTCCAATCTCCCAGGGCAGTCTCCAACTTCCAGAGGCAGATGGCTTTCATGGCCTCCACTTCCTCCATCTGACCAGATCCCCTATTTCTACACTAACTGCCTGTCCCCAATTCTGGCTTCAATACTTTTTTCACCTCCAATTCTTACCATGAATTTGGATTCCTCCATATATATTCCTACTCGAACATTGACTATGAAGGGAGATGGTCTCTCCTCATATTTTCAAATTTTACTGAGTCATCAAAATCCACTTCTAAATCCAAATTCTTCACCTAGCCATCTAAGATATCAATCACTAATGCTTATTGAGAACTGTTCATAGCATCATTGGATGCACCACAACTTGGGTTGAACTGGATGCATTACATTATCTCAACTAGAAAACATCTTCTATAACAGGATTAGACACAAAATATTCAATAAACACTTGTCAAGTTAAACACAACTAGCCAAGGAAAAACTGTGATTAAGATCAAGAAATTTCCATTTAGTCATAATATTCAGTCAACAATGTTTATAAAACACATAAGCTACTTTATAAAACACATAAGGAAGGCATAGGAGAAACAAGGATGTAAGTCATCATCACTGTCCTTTAAAAATTTAGTGGGAAGAAAATAAACACAAAGAAGTACATTAATGTGCCACTACAGATTCCATAGAGAAATGATGAAAGGGAATGGTAGGGGTACAATGGAGAAAGTGATCAATTCTACATGGACTCAGGATTGACTTGCTCAGGGAAACCATGTTATAACTGGATTTTGATAAAAAACTATTGCATGGACAAGAAGAAATATGGGAGAATGTTCTGGACCAAGAGAGCAACTTGAACAAAGTCAGGATGAAATATTTGCAGTCTACAAAAATATGGATGTGGCAGATATGAACTAGCTTCTTCATAAGCATCCCCTGGGTAATTCTGATGCAGATGAATCTAAAACCACACTTTGAGAAACATTGTCCCATGTTCTAGTTATCAAAGGATTTATTTGGAATATTGGATGGTAGTTAAAATGCTTCATTTGTCTTGGTGTCCCATGTGGACAGGTCTCTCTGCATACCTGCCTGAGTGAACTGTTCAACATATGAACACATTAGCTCTCAATTTATAATCAGACATATCACTGCTTAGGCAATCATGCCAAAGACTTTCAAACACCCCTACCCTAACATGACCTGACCTTCCTCCCACTCTGGCCTCTGTCTCACTGCTCAAACTCTATCTTCTAATCATGTTAAAACCCAACCTTCTGCTGTTTCTTTAAATTGTTATAATGACATTAAAATTTAAGACATAAAAAAGGTTTTCTACTGAGGCTATTCCATAAACAAAGTTCTTGTCTCTAACAGAAACATAGGATTAATGTAAGTGTTAAGAATAAAATCACAGACTATTTTTCTTTGGACTGAAATGTGGAATGATGTCTCATAAATATCATTACATGAAAAAAATTCAAAATTTTCAAAGAACATTAACAGATATCCCATGAAATTATAAAAAGTACACAAAAGCACAAAGGATACTAGTCCCATCCTTCTAATAAATATATGTACACATACATACATGCCCATGCACACACACACACACACACACACACACACACACACACAGATGTCTCATACCACTGGAGGGCATCCTGGAATCTGTGCATCACCAAATATTCAGCGATAAAGACATTTTTCTTCCTGGCACATTACAGAGAGAAACTGAGACCAGACAGCCAGTACGATAAGACACACTCTCCCTTCAGGAGCACATGCTGCTTTGGCAAACACAAATATCACTCACTCACACACACATGTACTCAAGCCTGTGCATAATTCTCTTGACAACTCCAACTTATAACATTAGCATATGAATGCGGAGGCTTACAGTGATATTCGCCCACCAAATGGAGTTTATAATATAAATGCAATGAAAAGTATCTGAAAGATTGCTCTTCATTCTGAATTGAGTCTGTCAGAGTCTGTATATGAAATATGTTATATCTGTATAGAACCCAGTGTAAATGTAATTCTTCCTACATGCATCCATGGAGAAAAGCTGAAATGGTTAGGACAGGCCTAAATTCGTACTTCCTTCCCAAATAATTCATAAAATAAATGGCTTCACTATCCCAACTTTATGTATGTGTATCTCCCCCTGTTTCCAATATATCATGTGTGTTAGGTCAAAGGGGATTTTTTTTCAAGGTTTTTCTGTCTTCACTTCATTTTTGTTAGATGTCCTTTTCCTAGCTGCCAAGAATTACTCTCAACTTCAAGAGAAAGATTTTACAACTATGGTCATAATCTATTCAAACAAAAACAAAGAATTATTAGTGCATGTGACATGTCTCTCCCAGGAGGTTGTAAACTCTTCAGAGGAAAAGAAATCAACTTGTTCACCTCTAAAGTCATGACATCATGGTACCCCCAAAATCAACTATTTGTGTGTCATGTGATTCTTCTGGTTGTAACTGTTGAAGTCGTCACCTGTACTCACCTGTGTAGCTCTCTTCATCTAGAAAAGCTGGGTCACAGATCTGCCAGCTTTACTCACAGATCTGCCAGAGGTTCCTCCAACCTCTTACATGTGACCTTTCGTCCTCCAGTTGACTAGGCAGATTCCTACACTCTACCCCAAAGAGAAACTGAAAGATTCTTCACAGCCTTCCTTCACACAACATCATATCACCAAGTCTTAATGGTCAAAGCAAGTCATAGGGCTAGCCCAGGGTGTTAGTTAGATTTTCCATCATGGTGACAAAATACCTGAGAAAAGTCTCTTAAAGGAGAAAAGTTTTATTTTGTTTCACAGTTACAGAGGTTTTGGTCCATGGTTGACTGGTTGAAATTTTCTGGGCCTGTCAAGAGGAAGAACATGATGATAGAAGGGCATGGCCAAGGAAAGCATCTCACCTCCTGGCAAGCAGGAAGCAGAGTGAAAAAGAAAGAGAAAGGAAGGGGCTGGTTTCAATATAAACCCTTCAGAGGCAAACCCCCAGTGACTCATCTCTTGAACTAGGCCTCACTTTCAGACGTTTCCACCTCCTAGTAGCACCTTTGGTACTACTTCAGATCCAAACTATAACACCCAGGTTCAGAAGGGGAAGATAAAAACCACTTTATGGTGGGAAAACTGGCAAAGTCACCTAGCAGAAATGCATGCATCCAAGGATAAGAGGCAGTGTTACAGCCATCTTACAAATAATTTACCATGCTAACACAGGACTAAAACACATACTATGTGGAAATCAAAATTATTTTTGGAGATTTCATTTATTCACTAATTTATTCATTCATTAATTTAATAAACACTTATCTAGTGCATACAATGTAATGTATACATTTCAGGCTCTGGAAATAGAACAAACAACCAGGCAGAACAAGTTCCTGACCTCATGTAATTTATAAACAATAAATACATGAGTGAAAGAAAAGTGATAGGCATTTGGGCGGAGCTTACAGAGATAAGGATTTAAATTCTAAGTACCTTTCTTAATTAAAGGTTTATAAATTTTAAAATGCCTGAATCCTTTCATGGAGTTGAAGGATCCAAGTGGGGGTTTTAACAAAGGACTAAAATCATCTTTGAATCTCAATGTGTTGAGACTGGAGAACAGAATTTTTATAAAAGGCAATGTGAGTTATAGAAGCCAGAGGGGCCTGCACAGTTTTGAAAGTGGTAGACACAAGAATCACTATATCAGTCAAAGGTCCTGCCCAAAACACAAAGCACACTTGGCAGGAAATTCAGAGAACTTTATTGAAGATACTATATATAGTAGTAGGGAAAATTTTCAAGGAAATTACAGCAACAGCAGGAAATTATTCCCTAGACTTCATGCAAGAAGAAGAGGAAATGTTTTCCTCAGAATTGAGAGTTGGCACTATGGAAGAGAGCACCCTTGGCACAGATACTGCCTTGGATGTTCTAAAACACAGAAGCAGCAGGGCAACCCAACCCACTGTGTCTCTCCTTTGCCCATTTATTGCCTGCCTGCCTTCCATTGATCAAACCCAATCAGTAGACGAGGATGTAGGTTTCCACTCCCACTGTACTCAATGTATCTTGGATTGGTCGTGATACTACTACATAAAATAAAGTGTTATACATGAAGGGAATTCAAACTTGAGTTGCAGGAAACAATGGATTCACTAATCAATTTGTCAACTAGAGATGACTGCAGATCATCTGATTATAGAACTCTAATAGGCAACTGAAAATACGAATCTGGAATTCAGGAACAAAATGCAGCTTAACATAGTTAACAAATCATCAGCTTAACATAGTTGTTAGACCCATGAGAATGTGCAAGGTGGCTAAGACAGAGTAGGTAGAGAAACACAAGAGCAAAGTTAAAATTCTAGAAGCCTTGACGTAGGAGAGGCATAGAGATGGAGGCTGGTGATAATGACAGAGAAAGGGCAATGAGAAGAGTTGGGAAAGAGGCAGAAAAGAGTGTCATTTGGAAATTTGAGGAAAAAGAGTATTTTATGAAATTAATCATGTGTATCAAATGTGATAGATCAATTGGAAAAGAAATTACTTAATTTCATAACTGAAAGGCCTTTGATGATCTACATAGGTGCATAGGCTTGTCCACCAAGAGACTCCTGCTGCTACTATGATTTGGCTAAACAAAACTTAGAATGGGTTCATTGTATCTGTAGATGACTTTATGATGAACAGGATTGCTAACGATTTCAAAAACAAGTCTTAGGATCAAAGTGTAAATAGTAAGTAACTAGCTTAAAAATACACACATACCTATGCACATAACAGAAGTTAGAAGGCATGCATACAGGTATCACACATAAATATGTAACTATGAGAAAGAACTGAATAATAATAAATAAAAGTATTTGGAATGCATTATTTTCAAATCAATAAGAATGCTATTATCATAGATGGTGTTATCATGTTTTACACCTTACAGAATGATTTATTAGGATATCGACATATGACTTCCCCACCAGAAGTAATTTCTGCTCTACATTTTTCAATGCTTAGCATATGTAAGTGAAAATAAAATGGCTTGAGATCAGCTAACAGAAATTATTGAGTGTGAAGATTACTACATCAAGTTCTATGTACTACACACATTGGACAGCACAGGAAATCCCCTTCATTCAGTGTTTGCTATCTATTTTTACCAACTTTTTCAAAAATTTCAAGTTTAATATCTCTGCCTACTTTGAATTTTCCTCAAAATAACTTGCATCTTACAAACCTTATAGGTCTGGAGATTTTTTCTACATTTTGCAGACAACGAAGAGGAGGGTGAAGAGATAAGAGAAATGGGGAAGAAAAGATGCCACATAAATATAATAGAGATGTCAGTGAAGCACTTGGCCCTTAAAAACTAAAACCTACTTGGCTTGAACTCTACACCTTTCCTGAACTGCTAGAAGTTTACTTGTCCCCACAAGTCCTGTCAAATCTCCAGGGATTGTGGTAGAAGGTCCACTTCCATCAGTCTTATGGTCTGCTTTATTTTTTTCCATATATCTCTCAGCGACATAGTTCACCTCTTTTCTCAGTTTCAACAACAACAAAAATGTACTCATTCTGTTGCCAAAAGCTCAGTCCTTGTCCCTGATGGCAATTCAATAACAAGGGCATGGTTTTGAGAAAAAGGAAAAAGAAAGCTTATTGCTTTGCTAGCAAAGGAGAAACACAGGGGACTCCTGTCCCAAAGGCTGCGATTCTCCCCATCAGAAGGAACAGGGGACTTTTAAAGGAGCCCTTCAAAGGCTGCATTCCAGGTGTGCCCTGACAGGGGGCCCCAAGGCGCCAGAAAGTGTGCTAACATTCACTTGTTAATTTGGGAGATATTCACTCAGATCCTCTGGCAGCTATTTCCTTCCTGTGGAGCACAGATAGCACAGGGTAATCTTATTCCCTACCCCCAGGTTAGGGAGTGGGAGAAGGAGAAGAGTAAAAGGAAAACTTTTCCTTCTTAAAAATGTCTCAGAGTTATATTCAAAAGGTGAAGTGGACCATTGTTACAATTCTAAGCACTTCATCAGTTTTCAAAACATTTACTCAAGAGTAGGTATGAGTCTTCTCACAGCTTCCTATCCTCATCTTCCTAACTCCATTCTCTTGCCTCCTATCCTTCCAGACCATGTATGGTACTCAAACACTCAGTCTCCAAGTTTTTCCAGGCAGAATAATTTCTCCTCTTCTCTGAATCTTAACTTTGAAGAGGGGATGATGCTCATCTTCTACCAAACTTTCTTATACAAACTCATCACTCTAAGCAGAAACAAGGCCTGAGCATGGAAATGAACCATTCTCTCCACAAAAGACAATGAAAAAACATATACCCTTCATAAGATACCAGTGATCTGTGGTTATATAGCTCATTCCAGGTCAAATTCTGTCCCTAAAATGTAATAAACCCCCACAGTATTCTAGTGGAACAGAAGTTAGTCTTTATAAAGAAAACATTAGACATATTCTCCACATTTGTCATATATAAATAATCCAGTGCAATTTCTCCAAGAAAGTATACCTAAGCTACCAGAAAAATGTTGTAAATTTGGAAAGGGAAATTAAAAGGCCATGTGCTTCTTAAATTTATTTCCTGAGCCCTCAAGTATGTAAATGAGGCAAGAAGTGAAAAACAGCAGGTCAGGTTCCCACCTTCTTCTATTGAAATGTTATCACAATTCAACAGACTAGAAAAGGGACAAGTCTGTGATATGCTAATGACTTCAAACTGGGAAATGTGTGAGTTTCCAGACCTTGGGAAAAGCTCATTAAAGCCTTTAGCCTAAGAAAAAGTTCACTCTGGTCTTTCATGTAAACTAGAACTTTCTTTATCCTTGCCTGTTTCCTGTTCTTAAATGCTCTAAAAACTCTTTCTACAGTTTGGTCTTAAATTTTCTTCTTTAAGCCAAGATTTATATTTGCTTCCATCCTAAGCAGTTTATTTGCTTCTTTCTTTCTTAACCTTTGTCTTTTGAAGAGAGAACTGGTCTCTGGTCGTTTATTCCCTGCATTCCAACACCCGACCTGTTAAGATTTTAATAGTTTGGGGAACAGTGATCCCAGGTATGATTCATAGGAATCAGAATCCATGCTTCAGTCATGGCATTTCTTTGCATCTCATTATCAGGGAGAGAGTGATATTAGAACCAGCTAATGTTTATCTATTTGGGCAAAGGTTTATGCTGTGTTTTTAAAATCTAAATCCCTTAGCTTTTTGGAAATTAGAAACACTGTCTTCCATCTGATCATTGTCTCCTTAATTGGGCCCTCTTCTTTCTTCTAAATATTGTTCCTAAGATCGCAACCATGGACAAGTGAGTTATGCACTCTATGTGTTATCCCTCTTATATTTTCCAAAATTGTGTGTGTGTGTGCGCATACACACGTGCATGTGTGTGTATATGTGTGTGTGTTTGTTTGTAAAGTCTGATGCTCAGAAAAGTGGGAGATTTTAGAAAAAAAATTGAGAAGAATCAATTTAAAGAACTGAAATTAAATAGAGTATGTTATCGAATAGCAAAAGAAGTCATAACTATAATATAATATAAAACTGCTCCCCCGCCCTTTATGCTGCAGTCATTTCACCACCTCCCAACTACTTGTCAGTCTGTGAACATCCTAGCTAGCTATTGGTTATCAGTCAGCTTGCAAGTATGCTTCTCCATTGTTGGTCCCCTGTTAGCCCAGCGGAATCTGACTGCTCAAGGATAGCTCCCCCACCATTTTTTCATTCTCTCTCTCTCCTTGCTTTCATGCTCTCTCCTCCTGGCTTTCACTCTCTCTTTTGCGTGGGCGCTCTCCCTCTTTACTTCTTATTTTCTCTCTCACCCTGCAGGGAGACACTCTGTTTGCTTAAACTCTCTTATGTGAGTTCCCGTGTCCGGAGTGGTTTCTGGGTTCTTACAATAACTAGAATACATTTAATATTTCTATTAATCAACTCTTAAAAAGATGCTAGACAATTTTAAAGCTAGAAATCAATAAAAAGATGCAACAAGAAAACTCTCCAAAACTTTGGAAGAATTAAAACACTTTCAAAGAACCATGTGAAAAAGAAAGCAGCAAATTATTTGAAAACGCAACTAATTAAAATTGTTGGCAAAATAAGGTGAGAAAATCTGAATAGTACTGTTCTTATTTTAAAAGTTAAAGCCTGTAATTTGAATCCTTTCTACCAAACACAAAGAGAAACATCAATAAAAATAACCCTCCAAGTCTAGAAGGCTTACTTAGTATCGTCTTCAACTTCCAAGGGGAAAAAAAATGTACCACTTTAACATTTATCAGGAAAATAAATGAAGAAACACTATCCACTATTTTTATCAGACCAGAATAACTATGAAACCATATCCTGTCAAAAACACTAAAAAAGAGGAATATCATAGACCAAGCTGTCATGAATGTAAGGGAATTTCCACAGAACCATGCCGGACTCGGGAAATCACATAAGGGAATTTATTAAGCAAACAGAGTGTCTCCCTGCAGGGTAAGAGAGAAAATGAGAAGAAAAGAGAAAGGAAAGAGAAAGGGCGCACGCTAGAGAGAGTGGAAAGCCAGGAGGATAGGGAAAAGTGAGGAGGACAGACAGAAGAATGGGAAAAGATGGCGGGAAAGCTATAGTAAACAGTTGAATTCTGCTGGGCTAACGGGACCAATATCAGAGAAGGATACTTGCAAGCTGACTGATGAACCAATAGCTAGCCAGGATATTCACAGGTTGACAAGTGGTTGGGAGGCGGGGAAAATGACTGCACCTGATGGGCAGGGGAGCAGCTTTATACATTACAATGAACACATGTGTAAGAAACTCATTAGCAAAAAATTAAAATAAAAAAATAATTAGAGCAATATATAAAAACAATAATTATACCAGGGTCTGGTGCATACAAGGCAAGCACTCTATCAACTGAGTTGTATCCCCAGCCCACTGTGTTCTCTTTTTAATAAATGATACCAGGTCAATTTTATATTCATGTGGGGGAAAATCAACTTGGGCCCTACCTCAGCCTCCCAAAAAATCAATTACAGATTAGTAGTCCTAAACATGAAAGGTAACATATTAGCATAAGGAAAGGTTTCTTATACAGTATATTTTAAAAATAAACAAATTTTACTTTTTTAAAATTAAGAACTTTATTCAACAAGAAAAAAAAGTAAAAAAATAAAGAACCATGTAATAGAAAATATTTGCAACTCACATATCAGACAAAGGAGTCATAACTAGAATATATGTAGCATTCCTATGAATCAAATTTTAATCAAAAATAGAAAAAACTACAATAGAGATTTTATTAAAGACTATATACAAGTGGCACAACATCATTGGCAATCAGAAAGTAGGAAATAAAACTACATTATTCCTAGGACTGATAAGCCATTATAGCAAGATTTCAGGTTGCAGGTTAGTATATAAAATCAATTGCTTTTCTATATCCTATAAATGAACAAGTGCAATTCTAAATTAAAAATACATTGTCATTTATAGTGGCAGGCCACAACAATGAAATAGTTAAATACAAATCTAATAAAAAACATGTACAGCAGCTCAATCTACAATAACTAACCTATGGAACCAACCTAGATGCCCTTCAACAGATGAATGGGTAAATAAAATGTGGTGTGTGTGTGTGTGTATATGATGAAATATCACCCATCTTTAAAGAAGAATGAAATTCTGGCATTTGCTGGTAAATAGATGGAGTTAGAAAATATCATGTTAAGTGCACTAAGCCAGATTCAAAAAGCCAAAGGCTGAATATTTTCTCTCATATGTGGAAGCTAATTCACAATGGTGGGGATAGGGAAGAATAGAGTTACTTTATATTATGTAGAGGAGAGTGAAGGGAGGGGAAGGAGTATGGGGGAAGGAATGATAATAGAATGAAACAGACATTATTACCTCATATACATGTATGTCAGTGTGACTGATATGATCTTGCAATACATATAATCAGAAAAATGAGAGACTACTCTCCATTTATGTATGATCTATCAAAATATATAAATTCATTCTACTGTCATGTACAACATAACAAATCAAATTTTTTAGAACAAATCAAATTTTTTTAAAAAGACATGTACGAGTTACATATGAAGAGAATTACAAAATTCCTCCCATGAAAGTTAAAGAGGAGCTAAATAAATGCAGAGATATTCCATGTTCATGGATAAAAAGATTGCATATCATCAAGATGTTGATTCTTCCTCTTCCAAACTATGTATGAAATGAAATTCCATTTAAAATCTCAACAATTTATTTTCTGGATATCAACAAACTGACTCTAATGTTCATATGGAGAGGTAAAAGTTCCAGAATAGCCAACTTAATGTTGAATGAGAAAGAAAGGGTTGGAGTACTTACACTACCTGACTTCAAGACTTACTCTAAAGCTATAATAATCAACATTGTGGTCAATATCATAATGCAAAGGAATAGACAAATAGACAATGCAACAGAGTTGATGGTCCAGAGATTGACCCACATAAACATCATCAATAAATCTTAGACAAAGAAATAAAGACAAAACATGGAATAAAGAAAAATCATGGTGCTGCCACATTTGGACAAGTGAACTTACCTAGATAAAGGGCATTGTACTCTTGACAAAAGTTAAATCAAAACATATTATAGAGCTAGATGTAAAATTTACCAAATTTAAGGTAAAACATAAATCTATATGCCCAAGAAGCCCAACAAACTTCAAGGTGGATAAACACAAACAAACACACACCTCAACACATCATAATCAAACTATGGAAAAGCAAAGGCAAAGGATCTTGAAAGCAGTAAAAGAGGAGTGATTCATTGCTTGCAAGAATCGCCTATGGATTCTTATTTTTTATCTCATCAGAAACCACAGAGGCCTGAGTACAGTTGGGATATGCTCAAAATACTGAAAGGAAAAGTTTGTCTACCAAGAGATTTATGTCTAGTAAAACTGTACTTTAAAAGGAAAAATTTAGACCTTTTCGGATAAATAAAAACTGAAAGAATTCAGTGCTAATATAGATCTACTGTGTGAGAAACACTAAAGGTAGTCCTATGAAAAGAGGCTGAAGTCATATTCACATGAAAAAATACAGAGCACCAATAGAGCTTACTAAATAGATAAACATGAGTAAGTGTCAATTTGTTAGTTGCAACACTATTTTTCTTCCATCTGATTTAACTGACAACTGCATTAAACATTAACCATAAACTTGCAAAGATAAGCATACCATGTATGAAGATGAAATCTGTCATATTAACAACAAAAGGAGGAAGAACAAATCTATGTAAGAGCAAATTTTTGTATTCTATTGAAATCAAAATGGTATTAATCTGAACTACATTGATATAAATTAAAATAGTAACAATAATTCCTAGGACAATCAGTGAGAAATCACCTCGAAACTATGTAAAAATAGTTTTAAGAATACAAAAAAGAAAAAGGAGTTCAAAAGATATACACTAATAGACTAAAACTTCTCTATTTTACCTAAAGTGGGTAGTAATGGAGTAATTAAGAAACAAAAAAAAAGATAGACAATATTTTGAATATAAATAGCAAAATAGCAGCTGTAATTTTCTTCCTCATCAGTAAGTATTTTAAATGAAATTGGAGTAAAGTCTCCATTTAAAAGGCAGAGACTGGCAATATGAGTAAAAACGACAAAATCCAACTCTATGCTATTTATAATAGACTTTTGATTCAAAAACCAAAATAGTTTGAAAGTGAAAAAAAAATGGGAAAAAATACACTATGCAAACAGTAAACCAAAACAGAGTTGAAGTGACTATATTAAAAGCAGAGAAAATATATTTTAACACAAAAATTGTTGCTAGAGACAAAGGACATTATATAATGTTAAAAGGATTAACCCAATAGGAAAAGATAGCAATAATAAATGTATATGCACTTAACAACAGAACCCCCCCAAAAATATTTGAAGCAACAACTAACAGAATTGAAGTGAAAAACAGATAGATCCACAATAATAACAGAAGATTTCAATTCACCCCACATTTAATAATGGATAGAATAACTAGGCAGAAGATCAGGAATGAAATATGAGACTTGAACAAACTTGAAACCAATTATACCTAATAGACATCTATAAAATATGCCACCCAATATCATCAAAATACACATAATTCTCAAGCATATGTGGAATATTTTCCAAGCTAACTATAATTTAGGCAATTAAAGAGGTCTCAATACATTTAAAAGAATTAAAATAACACAATTCTCTGAATCCCTCCAGATTTTCATTTATATTGGAATGAAATTAAAAGTCAAAAACAATAGGAAACTGGGGAATTCCAAAATATGTAAAAGTAATATTCTTCTAACTAACCAAATCCTATTATGTTTTGTTTCTATTCTCATTATCAAACATAATGTATTCAAAAGAGGAAAGACATAAAACTATATTGTAATAAAGATATTAAAATTTTTGAAAAGGAATAAAGGGTATCCCAAGTCAGAAAATTAATTCATGCCTGAGTCTAACTAAAATATACATTAAAATAATGAAAGATGCTATTAATATGATCTCTTTTACGGACAGTATTATGAAGAATATACAGAAGACTTATATAAGGAGATATTCTGGTTTTTAAAAAGGAAAAAGAAAAGATTGCAGGAATAATTAATTTAGAAAAGTTGTAACAACCTCCATCATCAATAACATCTTGGTCTATAATATGAGAAATGTCTGGCACCAAGCCTGTGGTACAGTAGGTGCAAAATGAATCTTTCTTATTTACCCAAAATAAGTAAATAAATGCTAAAAGAGCAAAATGATGAGTGTATGTCACAAAGATATAGAGTTCCCACTGGACAAATCTCAACAATTTAAATACCAAAGTAAATTAAAACTGTAATTAATTATGGACCACTTAAAACAGAGGAATTCATGTCTATATTGATAACAAATAATTAATTAACTAATAAAGGAGAAGGGTGGACTCTTGATTACAAGTAAATGTGGTAGGAGATGTACCATCAGAAAATCACCAGTGAGCACCATCAGAGTAAAGATTGCTTCAAGCAAGAATTTCCAATGATTGCTACATATAAGTAGTCGTTTTTATGAGGACCTTGCTTAATCTTACAGTGTAGTGTCTCCCTCCAGATTTCTAGTAGTTGCAAGAGACAAAAAAATGGTAACTATACAGTGCTCAGCTGGACATTTTTACACAGTGATCAAAAGTAATGTCGTCAATGAGGGGAAGACCGACATCATGTGATTCCAAAAGTAATAAATAAGAAGGATACTTCTGTTCCAATCTGGAACACATAACCTGATTTTAACCATAAGGAAACACCAAAATAATCCTAAAATGAAGAAAGTTTTATTAAAACAGAGGAAGGGATGTTGAAATCCTCAAGATGGTAATATCAGAAAATAAATAAATAAAAGTTGTGAAAGTTTTTCTCAATGAGAGCAGATCAAGAAACTAACAATCTAACTACAATTACTACATGTTGTACCTGATTCTAAATGGGCTCCTTTAATGGAAGAAAAAAAAAAATGTGGTAAAGAACATTATTGGGATACTTTACAAAGTTGAAATATAGGCAGTGGCTTAAATAAAATGATTACATAAATGTCAAATTTACTAAGATTTATAACAGTATTAATGTAGGGAACTTTCCTCAAGCTTATCTGACAGCAGTCACCGACACCATGGTCTAAGTAAGCCAAACAGTCTGCACGGAGAAACTGAGGTAATGGTAAAGACTCGCCATGGAATGAAGGTTTTTGTAGCTATTGAGGCTGAGTTTGAACTGAGGGGAGGCCTCGTTCTGACATACATCACAGAAAGTTGTGATGTGAGCTCCCCTGTGCTGCCTTGCCTCATGCTGTGTGCTGGAACTTGCCATTCCCCCAGTCCTTTGTCTCAGACCTGTGGCTGGGCAGAATTGCTTAGGCATGCTTGGTTTGTTTACACTACCTGGACCCTCAATGTATAGTTCACCTATAGGCCGACTCTGTTATACTTTAACAAGTGTGTTAACCTGATTGGATAATGTGTCTATATATGTCCTCTGCAACCCTAAATAAAATTAGATCTGTGTCTTCAGAGCTCCATCTCCGATGCCTGGGTAAGAGCGCTGGGTAAGAGTAGGCATTGTGGTCCTCACCCTCAGCAAACCCGTCTCAGAACATCTACATATTAAAGAGTAGCAAAAGCAGAGAGAATTATTGTAAATGATAATCACGTGGAATGAAACATAAATGATAGGTAAATTTGACTGAGGTATAGATGTATATGAGTATCTATGCACTATTCCTATTTTAAATTTTCTGAATTTCAAATTATAAGTTTTGAAAATTAAAAATTAAAATAAAATCTATAACATTTATAAAGATAATTGACATTAACTAAGGGATTCCACATTCTAAAATTTCTTTAAATATTCTTTTATTTAGTTCTAAGAACAATATTTTACAAATGATTTAGTAAGTTTAGAAAAAAAAATCTGTTCTTGGTCCTATTTTTCTAAAAATTTTATTGAATACCTTGGTGAAATCAGGAAAGGGAACATTGATCTAAATTCTTCATGTAAAAATATGTATAAAATGCACACACAGAGGCATGCATGTACAGAAAATGTGTATAAGTTTATTCAAATAATACAGAGTTCAAAGAAAATTTAAAAACATTTTGCATGGCATAAAACAAAAGGGATATATAATAAAAATTATTCATATTTATTTTGATGCTCTCTAATGATCATACAAGTCTTTAAGATAAAATTTAGCATTTATAAACATAACACATTGTATTTCAGCTAATGAAAAGAGTTGCACGTTCAAGAATGGGAAAACAAATTTGAAAGTAGACCTAGAAAATAAAGAAATTTTAGTTGGCTACAAATTTGTTAGGAACTAATGGACTTAAACCAAACAACATCCATAATTGGCATAAAATAGTCCAAGGACATCTTATATAGCTTTTACAAAGGGCAGCAACTAAATGAAGAAAAGCACAAATTTCCACTATCACACACCAGAGTCCTTGATTTCTAGGACCACATTTTAGAGAGGCAGGGACAAGCTGAAGTAAACAGAAGATAGGAGGTATCTAAAAAACTTAATTATTATTATTATTTTATTTTATTTTTTGTACTGGGGATTAAACCCAGGTGCACTTTACCACTGGGCTCCAACCTCACTCCTTATTTTTTATTTTGAGACAGGATCTCGCTAAATTGCTAGGGCTGGCCTGGAACTTGCAATCCTCCTGCCTCAGCCTCCTGAGTTACTGGGATTACAGGCTATTTTTTAACTTTATAAATATCAAGTATCTATCCACATATGTTCAACCTTATCCAGAAATATTGAAAGAGTCAGGTGAATCCACTGTCCCTGCCTTCAGGAAAGGCCACAGCCATCTGGCATCTCAGCTCCCTTAACTCCTAAGAACAGGCTGTCTCACCCCGGGCTCTGCTCTTAGCCATTTCTAGCTTAGGCAGAACATCAGGGGTACAGATAACATCAAGTCAATGCACCAGCTGCTGTGACTGTAACTCTTAGCTTTTCTGATAGGAATTAGGCTCTTTCTAACTTACAAGGATTAAGGCTCTAAGATCCTTTCCTGTGCTGCAATTTCTCTAAGACGGATGTCTGCTCTGATATACTTCTCTTTTGGGACACTGATTTCTACCCCTGACTTTCCAGTGGGAGCCCTCTTGGCTAATATTATAACACCTTGGTAATGATAACCTGCTAGGCTTACTGCTATTACCAGCTCAGTTGACTGTTCCTGTGATCCACCAACTAATTGGGATACCTCTTAGTCCCCTTTGGCACAGGTAGCCTCTGTAGATCACTGCTTACCTGAACTATGCTCCTGGGTTTGTCTGGACACATTAGCCTCCAGGTCTCAGTGCCCTCTATATCAGCCTTTTCCTGCTAAGACTTACAGTCCCTCCAATAAAGAAGACACATAATGATACAGATAATTGCAAGACAGAGAAAGAAAATAAGGCACATTTTGATAATGGTTCTAAATGGTGAAAACAAAGTAATATGTAATTCTGAAGCAGTTTTCGTCTGATTAGGGATTCGGAAAATAGATTATAATGGAAGTGACTTTTGATCTTGGTTTTGAGTGATGGGTAGTTTTTACCAACAGGATTGCCAGAGGCAGGGACAGATGCAGATTTCATGGGGCCTGAAACCTGTAGAAATAAGGGAAGGTGAGGTTTTTCTAGAATACAAAGTTACAAACACAAAATTAATTCCTCATTATCCATTAAATAATAATTATAATTCATTAAGTAATCATTAAATATAATTAGTGAATGAGAATGAAAAAAGAAATCAGAAAAGTGAACTTTAAAATCTGGCAAGTATTGCAAACATCACAAAATCCAGAAAAATAGCATAATACTTTTACTAATTTACTATCTGACACACTGTGTAGTACAACTTTACTATAGTTTTTTTTTTGTTTTGCTTTTTTTTTTACTACATACTCTTTAATCACTTACCTATGTCACTGATTTTGTAATATTTTTCTGAATAGAAATAAATTTCAATCTTTTATTGATATGACTGATTAAAATTTGTTTATCTTTATTCATAGTGTAGAAAGTTTCCTTTTATTTCACAACTTATTGAACTATATATCACATAAATTTTTAAGACTGTTGTCAGATTTGGAGAAATATTTGTCCAAGCTGCTTCCTTAGAAGAGACCTATTCACTGCAGTACTGTTAACAAGTTTCCTAAAGTATCCTAAAAACACAGGAAGTTTTATAGTAAAATGCCACACTCTCCCCCATAAATATGTACAATTACTATGTGTCAATCAAAAAATGTGAAATATATTTTTAAATGCAGAAAGTCTGATAAATTTTATGTAAGTCCAACAAAAGAGAAAAAATGTATACATTGTGATAATTTGCTATGCCATATTACCATACATATATTTGACAAGAGAGTGATTATGATTTAACTGTCAATAAGAACACAATTCTTTACTAAAATCGTGTAGGGATGAATGAAAAGAGCTTTCCATAAACCAACCTTTGTCTCTGAGAGCCATAGGATATAATCATATGATATACAACCACCGACCCTGTCATTGGGCACTAATGCTGGTTATCAGGCCCAGGGAAAAGGTGAGAGATTCTGGGAATTCATTCCTAAACTGAGTCAGTTTCAAATAACCATACATAAATGAATGCAAGCAGCACAATTACCTCACTGGATTCAAATTAAACATACTCCTAACTCAGTTCAATCTTAAATCCAATTCCAAAATGTCCACAGACATTGCCAACATGGGGAAGAAAGCAGAGGTTAAGTCAGAGCAGTACTTTTGTAAAACTTATGAAATTGTATGACCATATAAATACATTACTAAGACCCTCCCAGGACTCTAAAGGGACCAATGCAAGAAAGGACCTTGACACTAAAACTTCATTAGCAACCCTGGCTTCAAGCATTTCCAGACAGAAGAATTTGGCAGTCACATCCTGAACCCTTTAATTGAGTCTGCTAACCCATCTAGTAAACCATCAGTTTTATCTAATAGCTTGTCACACTAACAGAGGCATCGGTTTATGACAAGGAGTAGCAGTCACAATTCTGAGAATCAACTTAAAAGACCATTTGATAAAATGGGAGATGTCCACAGAACAGTGACCAAGAAGGTGCCAAGAGGCAATAAAAAGAATAGATATTAGAACTTAGAAATTTAGCATGTCAAGAAGATGACTTAGGGAGAAATAAGGATTTTCACCAAAAGTGAAAGGGATGGTCATTGGATGAGGACTTGGACTTTTTCTACATTATTCTGGGCAGAAGAGGAACCAGAATGAGGTTCAAAGACTCAGTGCAAAGCATACATAAAATGTCTCATTAATGTTTATAGTGATTTCATGTTGAAATGATAATGTTTTAGATACATGAAGTTAACACACATTAATTTCACCTGTTTCTATTTCAATTTTATTATGGTTACTAGACATTTTAGACATACATGTATAGCTTGCATTTACAGCTTTCATTATAATACTATTGGACAGCAGTGGTCTCGGTATTGAGTTTCACTGAGATAATCCACCAGCTGTCAAAGCCATTGCAATTTTACCACAAGCTGAGGCACCAAAGCTATTTTATATTTAGGCAGCTTTTACTTGAAATTTTCTTCTCTTAAATGTAATGCTTTTACTGTACCTGTTTCATTGGTGTCACTTGGCATTTTCCTCAGTAAGGAAAATGAGCTCCTGTAGTGTTCAAAGAATAGCCCAATAAAGATACATTACTGTCCCTTTTCTCAATAGGAATATATGGGTCACAATAGTATGTCTGACACTAGTAGGTTTATCCTATGCTTTTTTTGTTCTTATCAGCTACTTAATGAAATGAATTTCCATCACAGCATCTTTAAAATGTTAATACTCTTACAGCTGTCTTCAAAGACCTATTTTGAACTAAATATGTTATCAATCAAAATACTCATTAAAATTCTATGCAAGCTTACGTGAAGAGAGAGATTAAATCATTGAGGCATCTGGGCCTCTTATTCTACTAATGTGACCTCATTATATTGTAATTTGTTATTACAGAAATTTAATTTTCTGATGCCATAGAATTACTAAGGGTCTTCACATTTTCCAGGTTTTCATCCACCCTAATTGCAAATTTTTTGATCATTTACTGGTTGGGTCCTTAGATGTTTTCTGGTCTTGGATTTATACTTCTGGCAGATTACAGTGGGTAACCTAAGAATCCTCTCTGACTTTGGTGGTGGTCTCAATCTGTAAAGGAGCTTGGAAACTGTTCTTCAATGAGATGAACAAAGTGTTTGAACTGTCACTTTCCTTACTCACCACTAACATATATGTGAATCCTGACCTGAATTCCTTCACACTCCCTTTTTTATTGTTTACTGGAAGCTCCCTTCAATGGACAGGTGTTGGATTCAGAAACACACAAAAGATTGCTCAGAGTGCTGTACAGCTTCTCTTCCTACTTCAGAGAGTCATGAGGAGTCAAAGGAAGCAACATGGCTGGCCAATGAGAATACTAAATATATTCCCATTCCCTTCCCCTCTACCCAGCCTGCTGCCTTAGTTTAGTCCTTTGACCAAACACATTACTTGCCTTTCTCCTGACATGTTAAGTAGAACCCAAGGAAAACCACAGGGTGAAATACAACATTCTGAGGGACAAGAATCAGGAATATAGTTTTTAAAATTTGGCCCAATTTTCTCATAGGAAAACAATTACCAAAATATTTCAATTTAGAAGAAAGCATTACATTTAAAACTTTGCCACATATAACTCTTACACCCATACACAGTATTTCTCTCAATTACAACCAAATGATCATTCGTCTCATCTCTGTAATTTTCCTTCCTGTTAACGTTAACCTAAAATTTAAAAATTCTGCCAAACCATGCAGTCCTAGTTGACATGGCAAGGCTAAATTCTTACTGGGTCTCAACAACCAGACATGCAGAAGGATAGATTTTGGTGGCCATTGGGCAAGTGGCTTAGTTTCTAGTGATCACACAGGGAAGAGTCAGAAAGACCTAAACTGTCTGCAGATCAACTGACTTATCCACCAGTTGTTTTAACAATTCTCTTTTGTGATAGATGTGGGCTGTCAGGAACTAGGAATTTCACTGTAGGATTTCCCAATTAAATCTTCCTTCAATCCTACTCATCTCTGCTTTCATCCTGCACCAAATGCATTGGCCTCCTTCTTCTGCCTTTACAATCAGCCATTGACCACAGCAGGACCTTTGCACATTCTGTTTCCTGAGGCTATAATGCTCTCCCCTCAGGTTCTCACATGACTCACTTGCTCACACTCTTCAAGCTTTTTCTCAAATATTACCTTTTCAGGAAAGTTTTTCTGGCAACCCAATTATCAATGAAAATTCCCTGCCCTCTCCATCCACTTCCTTGCTTGATCTTCAACACTGGCACTTCTCAGCATCTAGCAAGCTCCATACTTTCTGTGCTGGTTTGTTAATGTCAGTTTCCCTGGCTTAAATGTGAAATACACACAGTAGGGTCTTACTCTTTGGGCCGCTTATTTGTTACCACATTGTAAGCACCTACAAGAGTGGTTTTTACAAAGGCTAATGAGAAGGTAAAGGAAGAGAGAACATATTTATGGGTTTTTTTTTTCATGTTTTTGGAATACTTCAAGTAAGAGTTAGTCACACTAAGAACATTATTTTAAAACCCATGCAGTGCATAGTTTTGGTGACTTGATTTATGTGTGCACGCCTATTTGTAAATATGAATACACTGCAGCCTAAATTTGTTGGGGCTGTTGTTGTGCACATTTCCTTCATCCCAGAAAAACAAATGGCTCTGAATTCACATTTCCTTTTGCACAACTCAGTTCTGTGAACAACAGATGACAGACTACTTTTCCATTGTTTTATGCAAAAGAGTGAAAAAGAAATATATAGAAACAAAAGGCATTTCAGATTGAGAAGAAACTCCTGAGTTGGCATAGCATAACCACCATTCATAGCAGACCACCAGAGGCAGAAGAATTTTAAATCACTATGTGGTAAACAGCTTTGAATTGTCCCTAGCAATGCCTGACTCTGAGTGGTTCTACATCCAATGAAAAGGGAAGGTAGGGCATCAATACTGTATTAAGGACTGGGGATGTGGTTCAGTGGTAGAAATTTGTCCAGCATGCATGAAGCCCTGGGTTTTATCCCTAGCACCAAAGGGGAAAGCAAAATGTTTTAACACTATATTGAGAAAATTACAGGCAAAAGCATGGCACTTCCTCTCAGTACTCTCAGGTTTATTGTATTATTATCATTTGAGATCAAGCCCTGGTGCACGAAGGAAAAAAAAAAAAAAACAGAGAATTCTTTGCAGATAACTTGCAGTTCAATAACCCGATAATTATTCATTTCTGCTTAAAGCATGCTTGTAAATATCATTTCAAATGAAGCACTGACTTGATTTTTAATCAATGAAAACTGGCATTTGTTGAAAAGGCTTTCTGAATAATTACCTTGAATTCTTATTACTAAAGCGGATTTAACAGAAAATCAAAACAAACGATATTAATTACATCGTACCCTCATTATATATTAATAGGTTCAGAAACCAAACATTGAGTGTCTTATAGAGCCAGCATAATATTTATATGAAGCTTTGTGATGGAAACCAGCTTAATTCTAATGCATCCATTTTTGTGCTCTGACCTTATGCTCTCTAGAACCATGAGTTTGGTCTTCTCTAGGAAAAAAAGATATGGGGCATTATGTTTGTTTGGGCTCACATCTGAGAACCTAATGTCACAGAAAGTTGACTTTCTCATGTCAGGATACATGAGTTTACTGACTGACCAAATATCACCTACCTTTGATTCAGAGTTACTAACTGAAATATTTCCCCTGTGTTCAACCTTAACTCTGGAATTCAAGTTATAATTAGAAATCAGAACCAGAAGGTGGTTTTCTAGCTAGCTTGGAGCCTTCTTAAATTGAACAGCATCTCTAAGCTTCAGTTTACTTATCCATAAACTGGGAGAAAGTTAGAATTGGCCATTGCAAGGATTAAATAAAACAAGGTTGCTATGAAAATTAGATGAAGCCAGGAGCTATGGCACACTCCCACCATCCTAGCAACTTGAGAGGCTGAGGCAGTAGGAATGTAAGTTTGAGGACAGCCTGAGAAATTTTGAAAGACCCTGTCTCAAAATTTTTTAAAAAAAAGGGCTAGGGATGTAACTTAATGGTAGAACACCCTGCATCTCTGGGTTCAATCCCCAGTACCACATCAAAAAAAAAAAAAAAAAAAAAAAAAAAAAAAAAAAAGAAGAGAGAGAGAGAGAGAGAAGAAAGAAAGAAAAAAAGAAAGAAAAAGAAAGATTAAAGAGTGCATGTAAGTGCTAAGCAGAGTTTCTAATGTGTATGAAGTTCTCAATCAATATTAATTCTCATTAGAATTATTCTGTTTAAAGACCCCTTCCATGACCAGGCACATGCAATATACGAACCCCATTGTGAAAATTTAATCAGACTCTCCTCTGCAAACATACTCCCTCCTATAACATCCTGCTGACCTCTGGTCTTGCTGCAAAACACCAGGACAAATCGAATGGACAATAAAGAAATCTAAAGTTTGGAAATAAAATTTCTTCATACTAGAATATGAACCACAAGGAAGGCACTGAGATTTTACCAAGGTACAAAGAATCTACACAACACATCATCTTTGAGGATGCATTCGCAACATCTGAATCCTCCATTCAGCAAGAGCTGAACCTGCATGTGTCAGGAACTGTCCTAGGTACTGAGCACTTGTCAGTAAGTCAACAGACAAATCAGTCCTCTTAGGGAGCTCAAGTGCTCACTGGGAGAAGAAAATTGGATAGAGTAAAAGGGAATAGGGAGGTTTCTCAGTACCCTCCCTCCCAGGGTGCCCTTCAAATAGCCTTCTTGAGGCCTCCGTGACAACTCCATGACCCTATTATGCATACCAGCATCCAATGGCCATTGATTTTCTCATATACATTCTCAATCGCCTCCTCCTTTACAGTTCCACTCAATAATTTCAACCAGATCTCTGTTTTTTCTTTTCTTCATTCCCAGATTAACTCCTTAGCAGATCTGTCTGTCATTGGTCTCGATAACCACTGAAATGCTGTCTTCTATGTTCTTTGTCTGAAAAATTTCTCAACCTACAAAGCCCCAACTCAAATGTCACTTCTCTATGAAGTCTTTCTTAGAGTCTCCTCACATTCAAAACCAGCAGAAATTACCATTCTCACTCCATTATATCTTAATTTGTTGAACTTTTCACTACATCTCTGCTCTACTATAGCAGAATGCATTCATTCATTTGACAAACAGTTATTAAAATATGTGTCCTGAACCAGGATCTGTTGTAGGCACAGGAGATAAAGAGCGAATGAAATATACTAGACGCCCATTTTGGAAACAGCAATTTGACCTATTCTCCTTGAGGACAGAGGTAATGTATTGTTACCTGAATAACCTTGGCACATGGCCTGACTTCAGGGTTTGCTGAATGTCAACTACATCACCACAGTTAATCCAGAGACAACAGGAAAAGCAGGCATGGGTCAGGCCTGCCCCACCAGATTCAATGTCAGTATCCCTTGCATAGTCCAGTATAGGGACAGGTCCCTCATTCCTTTCGCCAAACTAGAAAAGAAACAACTGTACATGGCAGATATCTTAGTGTTTGACCTTTAATCTTCATGCTTTCAAATATATGGGTATAATAACTATTTAGTTCCCTTCATAGAAAACCAAACTTCTTTTAATCTGTATTTTGAAAGTAAAATTGGTCATTTTCTGTCATCTACAGGTATTTTCTTTAAACACTATGCCAAGAAAAGCTTAGTCATTCAAATAAAAAAATCCCTAGATTTCCCATCAAAAGAATTATGATCATCATATCAGATAATATAAGTATAATAAGCATACCTGGGTGGCAGAATGAAAAGACCAGCCAAGATCACACAGTTCCATGTGCATTCGTTTTGATGGCTTCTGTACAACCAACATCCTAGTTATATAAGAGTGGACTAGTAAGGGAGGAGATACTTTCAGGAAACTTCTTATTAATGAGACAATGCTTGTTACTAAAATAACACATGATAGTGTTGTCTTACTCAGTTCAAGCTACCATAACAGGATACCCATGCTGGATGGTTTAAACAATTGAAATATATTTTGTAGAGTTCTGGAGGCTGGAAGTCCAAGATCAATGTGCCAGCAGATTGAGTATCCAGTAAGGGCCGACTCTCTAACTCTCTGGTGGCCCTTCTTATTTTATCTCTGTATGGTGGAGGGAGAGATCATTTTTCATGTTTCTTTTACATGGGTACTAATCCCATTCAGAAGCAGTCCTCCCTCATGATCTAAAACTGGAGTTTCAGGCTTCTACCTATGGAATTGGGGGGGGATTCAAATATTCAGTCCATATGAACTATTATTAATAACGTAATCTGAAAACCATGAGAAATTACAAAAGGGCCATGTCAAGTACAAGGTTCAGTTTGAACCAAAACTTTGGGGACTAGAATAATAATATCTTATATTTTGGGCCAGTTTTGTACCTCAATGCTAGAAAAGAGACTAAGCATATGCAAAACCCTAGGTTCAATCCCCAGCACCAATAAATAAATAAATAAATAAATAAATAGTCTTACATTTTCACCTATATGCTCTTCTGCTGAATCAGCAGTTAAGTGAGTGCCTGAACTGCTACATGCCTCACCAGATTTGTACTTGGGCACTATCTTTTGAATAAACAATGAGGGAACTTATTGAGAATTAGGTCTTGCAATCTGATTCCTCTATTTATTTCAGGATTAACTCTCATGTCATGCATTTATTAAAGATGATTGATGTTGCCTATGTTCTACATATCATATCCTAATCTCTGAGAATACAGAATGCAAATCATCATCTCACCCTTTAGGAAGTTTATAGTTGGAAGTGAAAATGGACAAGAAAACCATTATAATCCCAGTTTGTGAGAGCTATGTCAGAGTCAAATATTGGAGAACTTGGGATCTCTTCCCATGGACACCAAACCTTGGCTGGGGTCCAGAGAAGGTTTCCTGGAGGGAAGCAGCACTGAGGGACAGCCAGACTAAGGGAACTGGGGGAATAAAGCCAGTGAGTTCTAAGAATGTCCAAAGTTCAGAGAGTGACAAATTTCTCAGAGGGGAGTAAACTGGGAAGAAGTGCAGGATGAGGGATAAGGGCATGGTTATCTTCACTCATGTTTTTCCTTTATGAGGAACTACATGAAGAATTTCAACCTTCATATCAGGTAAAGTTATGCCTCTCCTGAGCAGTTAGCAAGTGCCTTCTTAGGGACATGACAAGGTTCATACATCCTCTGTCTACAGTGCAGAGAATGGTTGGCATGCTCTGTACAGTACTTTGCCTACAGCTTGGCACGAAGCAAGCACTCCACAAATTTTAGGTGATTAAAGATAAATATTTGGGTTATTGACTCTACTTCATCTTATCTGTTAACATAAATATCTATAAATCTGAAAGAAAATGGCCGATAAAAAAGTTACATAAATGAATTATAAAATTACATACTCTTGTTATCTTCTTAGCTCCTTAGGTAAGGAAGAAAATTAGAGTGTCACTTTAAAGATTAAAAAATTTAAAGACTGGTGATTTTTGTCAAAAAGATATAGCAAAGGTTCAGATTTACTTGAAAGACCTCTCACCAGAAACATCAGAAATACTGGAGAAAAAATATGAAACACCAGTTTTGAAGACACTGAAAATCAAAGAATGAAAGACAGGGACCCCTGAAAGTTTGGACAACAATGAGGTAACCCTGCCATAGTTCAAGATTAACTCCTTGAGAGAGGCTTCTAGACCAAAGTGAAAGGGAGGGAAATCAGGCAGAACCCAGCAGTTCCCAGAGGTGAGGAGATGGAGAGGAGACTTTTGAAGAATATGGAAGCCAGAGTTTGGGAGAAGAAAGACATGCCTCTGTGGGAGGTCCCTATGAGTGTTCAACAGAGCACTGATCGGACTGTGTAGGTGAGGAAACTACTCTAGGCCAAAGGCAGACTGGCTGACAGGATTAAAGGGAAGAGTTCACAAAACTCATGCAGGGTTAAGAATCGTGGCTCCCCCACCACCCCAGACAACCACCACCACCCAATCAGACTGGAAATCCTCATAACACATGGGGCATTAGGTAAAGAACTCAAAAGGGCCTTGCCTCAGTAATGGTTAGGTAAAATTAACTCTAAATTAAATGTAGATTTGGATTCACCTTAAAAACTAAAAAAACTTAAAGGCATCCCAGAACAAAGATCAAGATCCATAGGAATAAAAATCTACTCAAGACCCACTAAAACAGAGTTCACATCCTGTCTAAAACTACCAGGCACACACACACAAAAAAGGTAGAAAGCACAACTTAAAATGAGGAGACAAATCCAAAGTGACCCAGAACCAAGAACACATGTTAGAATAGACAGGCAAGGATGTGAAATCAGTTACTATAACTGTTACATTTCTTCTAAAAGATAGAGGAATAGGGACATGGAAGATATTAAAAAGATCCAAATTTAATTTCTAGAGATGAAAATGACGTCTGAGGTGAAAAATATACTGAATGTGATTTACAGCAGATCTGAAAATGAAGAAAAAAGATTAATACATTTGAAGGCATAGCAACGGGAACAATTCAAAATGAATCACAGGAGAGACTAACAAAAATCTGGACAGAGCATGTGTGGGCTGTGGAACACCTTCACGTGGTCTAATATAAATGTAATTAGAGTTCTTGAAGAAGAGGAAAGAGAGCAAGATATGGAGAAAAAAAATCATTTGAAGGGATAATGGTCAAAATTTTCCAGGTCTGATGAAATTCGTAAAAACATAAGAAACCAATAAACCCATCAATAAACATGAAGAAAACTACATCAGGTCACATTGTAATCAGATTGCCAATGATAAACTAAATCTCAGCATTCACGAACTTCTTCTTCATTATGGAACAAGTTTGTAGTGGTTCTGTTTGCACTAGGCAAACCAAAGTCATACACAGAGATTGACAAGGACCAGATCAAGAGTGAAAGAAGGAAGAGAAATAGCTACCTAGAGGGGTATGAAAGAAGAGATGTTACCCTAAAATGCTTAATAAAATATTGTAACACTATGCACTCATCTAGCAGCACTGAGACCAGGCTTCTAAGAGGAGTGAGTGCTGCCAATCGCACTGAGCATGAAGCTAGTAACAAGTGCTACAGGCAATATTTTCACTTACCTGTCTCATTGCCTAATTTCTTCAGTTGACTTTCTTCCTCTACAGCATTCATTTTTGATTCTTGGAATTAATATCTTGCTCTGTGTATTTTCCTTCTCTCTTGGGTCATTTAATACTCTCTTGTTCTGAAAAAAAAAATTAGGGGATGGAGTATGTGTCATTTCCAAAGCTCATAAGACAAAGGTCTATCAGTTATCTTTCCTTTTGTAAAGGAAATTCCAGCTACTTCTTCAGCACGTACAACTTATATACTTGAAAATGCTTATTCATTCATTATTTGCCAGATGAGTATCTCAGTTCATTTGTTTTACTTAAGGAGTCTTTTAATGTCATAGCTTGATTTGATCTCTTTTGTGATTTCATATATTAAAAGAACTAATAGCAAAAATCTGATATTAAACTTCTTACCAAGTTAGCTTTTAGGAGTTTCTCAGTATATACCCTCCCTCCTCACTTCACATGTACCTAAATATTGTTTTTTATTTTTAAATATCTTTATTGATTTATTTTTAATTAATTGTTATTGATTTACTTTTCATTAAAAGTTAATTCATTGTGATAAGTTCACACATGCATATGACATGGTTAATTTCATTTTGCTATCTTCTCCTTTTCCTTCCCTCCTCTTTACCCTTCAGTCCCCTTTCTCTCTTCCACTGTTCTCCCTTCTATTTTCATGGGATACCACCCCACACGCTTTTTTTCATGCCTTATTTTCCTCTAGCTTCCTTGTATAAGAAAGAACATTCAATTCTTGACTTCCTGAGTCTGCCTCATTTCATTCAGCATGATGGTCACCAGTTTCATCCATATCCCAGCAAATGACATAATTTCATTTTTGTTTGTGGTGGAGTAAAACTCTCTTGTGTATTTATTTATACCACATTTTGTTTATTCAGTGGTCTATTGAGGGACATCTGGACTGTTTGCATAACTTGGCTATTGTGGATTGTGCTGCTATTAATACAGGTATTCATATATATAGCATATTATAGTATGCTGATTTTAGTTCTTATAAATAAATACCAAGGAGTGGGGTAGCTAGGTCATATGGTGGGTTCATTTCTAGTCCTTTGAGGAATTTCCACACTGCTTTCTAGAGTAGTTGTACTAATTTGCAGTCCTACCAACCATGTATAAACATACCATATTCCCTGTATTCTCTCTAGCATTTATTATTTGTATTCTTGATGATTGTCATTCTAACTGGGTGGCAAGAAATCTCAATGTGCTTTTGATTTGTAATTCCCTGATTGGTAAGGATGTTGAATATTTTTTCATGTATTTGTTGGCCATTTGTGTTTCTTTTTTTGAGAAATGTCTATAGCTCATTTAATGCATTTGCCCATTTATTGTTTACTTTGGTGTTAAGTTTTTGAGTTTTATATATATTCTGGATATTAGTCTCCTATCAGAAGAGTAGCTGGCAAAGTTTTTTCTCCCTTCTGTAAGCTCTGTCTTCTTGCTTTTGTTTCTTTTCCTGTGCAGAAGCCTTTTAATTTGAAGTCAGCCCTTTCTTAGTTTTATTTCTTAAGCTTCAGGAATCTCATTAAGGAAGTTGGTGCCTGTTCCAATATACTGGAGTGTTGACCCTGTATTTTCTTGTAACAATTACAGTGGTATCTGATCTGATTCCTAGGCCTTTCATCCACTTTGATTTGTTTTTCACGCAGAGGAAGAGATAGGGGTTTAGTTCATTTTTCTATGTCTGTATATCCATATTTCCTAACACTATTTGTTAAAAGTACTATCTTTTTTCCAATGTATATTTTTGGCACCTTTTTCAAGGATCAGATGGATATATCTATATGGATTTTGCTCTGTGTCATCTATTCAATTCCATTGGTTTTCATATGTTTTTATGCCATTGCCATACTGCTTTTGTAATCATAGCTCTTTAATATAATTTGAGACCAGATACTGTGATGCCTGTACCATCAAAATTATTGCTAAGTATTGCTTTGTGTACTCTGGGTCATTTATTCTTCCATATGAATTTTAGGATTTTTTTTCTAGTTTTTTGAAGAATGTCTTTGATATTTTGATATGTATCACATTGAATCTGTGAATCATTTTTGTCAATATGGCCATTTCAACACTATTAATTCTGCCTATTGAGAACACGGTAGATATTCCAGCTCCTTAGGTCTTCTTTAATTTCTTTCTTCAGTGTTCTGTAATTTTCACTATAAATGTCTTTTACTTCCTTGGTTAAATTTATTTTCAAGTGTTTTGTTGTTCTTCTTCTTCTTGTTGTTGTTTTTGTTTTGAGGCTATTATGAATGGAATTATTTTCCTGACTTCTTTCTTAGAAGATTGATTGTTGGGTTATCAAGAAGCTATTGATTTTTGCATGTTGTCTTATATCTTGCTATTTCTCTGAATTTGTTTATCAGCTATACAAGTCTGTTGGTAGAGTATTTTAGGTCTTCTAAGTATAGAATTATGTCCTAAGCAAACAGATAATTTGACTTCTTTTCCTATTTTTATACCTTTAATTTTTTTTCTCTTGTCTGCTTGCTAGAGTTTCAAGAACTAAATTGAACAGAAGTGGTGAGAGTGAACATCCTTGTCTTGTTCTTGATTTTAGGGGAAATGTTTTTAGATTTTCTCCATTCAGTGTGATGCTGACTTTGGGTTGTCATATGTAGCCTTTATGATGTTGAATTATGCTCCTTCTATTCCTAATTTTCCAGTGTTTTTAATATGAATGGGTGCTAGATTTTGTGGAAGTCTTTTTCTGCATCTATTGAGATGATCATGTGATTTTTGCCCTTGATTCTATTTATGTGTTGAATTATTTACTGATTTGTGAAAGTCAAACCAAACTTGCATCCCTGGAATGAAACCAGCTTGATCATGGTGTACAATTATCTTAATGTGTTTTTGAATGTAGATTGCTCATATTTTATTAGGAATTTTTGTGTCTGTGTTCATCGGGGTTATTTGTCTATTATTTTCTTTCCTTGATGTTCTTTTATCTGGTTTTGTTATCAGGGTGATACTGACTTCTTAGAAAGAATTTAGGAGTGCTCCTTCCCTTTCTATTTCATGGAAAAATTTGAGGAGTATTGGTATTAGTTTCTCTTTAAAGAGAACTTGGCTGAGAATCCATCTTGTCCTGGACTTCTTTGTTGGAAACCTTTTTTATTATTGTTTCAATCTCGTTGCTTGATATTGGTGTCTGTTTAGATTTCTTTTACACTTTTGGTTCAATTTGGCTAAGTCATATTTGTCTAGAAATCTGTCAATACCATCTATATTTTCCACTTTATTGGAATACAAGATTTCAGAACAGTTCCTAATTGAACTTGAGGATTTCAGCAATGTCTGTGTTGATATCTCATTTTTTAATCTCTAAATTTGTTAATTTTGATATTTTCTTTCTTTTGGTTAGTAAGGCTAAGGGTTTGTCAAGTTTATCTGTTCAAAGAACCAACTTTCTGTTGCATTGTTCCTTTGTATTTTTTAAATTTTTGATTTCATTAATTTTGACTCTAATCTTAATTATTTCCTGCCTTCTTCTGGTTTTCTAAATATCATTTTGAGATTAAAATCCTTAAAAATGGTTTACATTTTATTCATCTAACAATTATTCTATGATATTATGCACAAACATCCATCAAAGCCTCATTAGAAGATAAAAAGACAAGCAATCCTGACACTTCCATTGAAGAATCCATAATCTAGGGGCATAGCTAGATAAGACAAAATTAAATCCAAGCCAAACTATTCTAAGTCCTTTCCTTCTCAAAGAGCATTTTCTGAGTAGTTCAGAAACCAAAAACAAAACAAAACACTACAAGTTATGACATCATTTCAACATTAGTTGGAGCAGAATTGAGGACTAGACTCATGAAATCATACAAATACGTATGTTTTCAAGGCTTTTAAGCTTTCAGTCTTACTTAGTTATTGCACACAAACTCTAAAACTATGGTCTGGGAAGATTTTTTTTTTTTCATGAGGGCTACATGAAACCCATGAAACTTAGAAATCTTGAATAAGTGAGCAGGCCAAGAAAAATGCACATCAATATCTTACAGCCTGCAAGATTCTACTTCTAAAAACAAACCTTGCTTTGAACAATATAGGTAATATTCTGGATCTGCTTTTCTTTTTTTCTATTTATAAAATAAGTTTAAAAAAATGATAATCTCTAACAGATATTATAATACTCGCTCATAATCCATTGTTCATAGTGATTTATAGTACTCAGATAATGGTAGCTAGGAAAGGCAGATCATCCAGGGAAAAGTCAGGACAGCTTGTCTTAAACCCCCTTCATGACCTTCTCACTCTCCCACAAATTGCAAAGACAAAATAAATAGCTGTAGTGTTGCTCTAACCAAGTATAGAAAAAGAAGAAGGTGCCAAGGAGGAGTACTAAATTTATTTCACAATCGTTTGGTCTTTCCATTTCTCTGGACAGGCCACAGCCAGATCGATAATGCAGCAATCAGAAGCCATGGTTCAGGTGACTGAGCAAGCAGGGTGGCAGGATTGCCACTCCATTTTTCAGACTCGGTCGGAAAGGGACAGAGTTTGAAGGAGCTGGCAGAAGCAGGAGAAGGAGTTATGTTCTCTCGCCTTGGAAAAGGAGATATAATTTCAGGAAGCAAATGCATGTCTGAGAGCAACAAGAAAATAGAAACCCCTGAGGCTGGGGACCAGCCATGAACAGTAGGGTAACTAGAGGTGCCTGGGGACATTCATTTGTTATTTCCCAAAGAAAAAAAGGAAAACTGCTTGCAGGGAAATGGCTTTATTTTAGCTTTTTGAACCGTTTTATAGGTGATTTCCCTAGAAAGATTTTTTCCCTCTCTGAACAATTCAGCATACATGTTCTCTTAGGATTTTCTCATTTCTGTTCTAACAGGAGTGTTCATATCCTAACACTCCTGCAGTTAAAAGCTCTCTACTCTGCTTCAGCATCTAGGCCACCTATCTTTCCTTTGTTATAAATGCTCTGCCCAGTCAGAAAAGTGTTTTTTGTTTTGTTTTGTTTTGCTTTGTGTTTTGTGTTTTTTGGTTTTTTTTTTTTTTTTTTTTTTTTTAGAAATAGCAAAGGGATGGAAATACAAGGAGGGTGGGAAGGAGGCATAAAGGGATGCGGGTAGTGCAGGACTCAGGGAGGGAGAGAAGAGGGCAGGACAGAGGGAGGAAAAGAAAAAGGAGAAGGAGAACACAGTGGTGCAGGAGGAGGAACAGGAAGCCACAGCCCGTGACATCTTCCTGAGTCTATTGTTGCCTCTCTTCTAGGCTGAGCTTCCTGAGAACTGCAGCCTGCAGTCAGCGTAACAGCCTGCTGCTGCTGCTACTGCTGCTCAGCCTGCCTTTCAGGGGCTCTTCACCATTGTGATGCATTAATGAAGTAGCTCTGCTCTGTCAGACATCATCCTCAGTCCTGTGCAGACAGAGTGAAACCACTTCTATTCACCCCCTGGCATATTTACATTCTCTCTCTCTCTCTCTCTCTTTTTCTCCTGAGGTTGGTAGCTATCACCTTCCCATCCTGATGTTGTGCTTGAATCACACCCGTGCACAAGTGGAGCATTCATGAGGAACAACCACGAGCCCCTCTTTCATCCAATTACTGGGCTTGCAAAAACCCTTTTGCCAGGCAAGTTCTCTTGTTCACATTCTCTAAAAATAATACCTCTGAGCCCTGCTCACTTCCCCTGTTGAATCTTCACATTGACTTTGGCAGAGCACTCATTTATCCTTCATTGGCTTTGTCTCCAAAGTCCTGCTTTTCTTCATAAACAATGACAAAGAAACACTGCACTTCTTTCTGGAGGACTGGAGGAGAGGATGTGGGTAGACCCTCTCTACACGCTTCTATCCACTTTCCTGGCTACCTCTTCAGATGTGCACGTTTTATAGCCATGGTTTTCTGAAGGACAGATAGCTCCCTGGACCCAGGTTGCCCTCTATCTTTCTTTTTCTTGCTGAAGACATTATAGTTTCCTTTAACAAGTGAGTTAGAAGACATCAAATTACTTGGGGCGGGGGGTGGGGGGCAGGGATGTCTCATTTTGGTGAAAGATCATGAGAGTTAGATCCAGATATTTAAGAGTTAACAAATGATGATGGTAAATTGTTTGAAATTATGTGTCTCAACACATTAACTTGTTAGGAGTTTTTTTTTTTTTTTTTTGAGGAATATCTTATATTTTCTATATTTCTTGATGTATCTTACTCTTCAGATTAAGAAAAAAAAAGCAAAGATTAGAAATATTAGAAAGAGTATCTTTTCATCTTTTCGTATACTTGTAATCCTAGTGGCTCAGGAGGCTGAGGCAGGAGTATTGCAGCCAGTCTCTGAAATTTAGCAAGGACCTAAAACAACTTAGGGAGACCCTGTCTGAAAATAAAAAATAAATGTGACTCAGAGGTTAAGTGCCCCGGGTTCAACCCCAGTACCGAAAAAAAAAAAAAAAAAAGCAGTATATTATTCAGTAGTATGCAGTACTTTCTGAAGCTCATTACAATGAAACACTTATGACATAGTTGCGGAAAACAGAGTTATGTAACAGCAACAAAACCTACCTGGAACTTGGAAAACCTGGACTCCTGTGTCAGCTTCACCTCTAACTAGAATTGTGACCTTGTAAGTCATTAATCACTGTAGGCTTTAGCTCCCTTAACTATGGTTCTGTCCAAAGCTAACATATTCATACTTATAAGTATAAGTCGAACAAAGGAAGCAAAGCCAAGTGACCATTTGATTAATAACCAAGTCATTTGTGAGACCTGGGACAAAGGGTGATTGCTTGTCTTATTGCCAGAGGCTAATGCATAATAGCTGATGAGACCACAGCAGTACGTAGAAAGCGTAAGGAAGACACCTAGACCAAGCATCAACCTTACGGGGTGTTCCAGTACATACTTAACAATCAGTTCTAAGCAGAAGGGGTAGGGAGGACTTATTTGTAGCCCCTGTCCATTTTTGTGGTGTAAATGCCCCCAACATGGTTGATTTCAAGCTAACAACTTGATTTTATTAATGAAAGAGTCTGTATATAACAGAAAAGACCCTGAATATCCAAAACAATCCTCAGCGAAAAGTGCAAAGCTGGAGGCATATCACACCCTTATTTAAAAATATATTATAAAGCTGCCTAGTACTGACATAAAGACATGTCAACCAATGGGATAGGAGAGAATGAAAGAAATGAACCCCAGTATTGACAGCTAATAGATTTTCAGAAAAAGTGCCAAGAACACACAATAAATGGTGTTGGGAAAACTTGATATCTACCAGCAAAAGAATGAAGATATTTCTCTCAAACCATATACAAAGTGAACTCAAAATGAAAAAGACTTAAATGTACGACCTGAGAATGTTAAGCAGCTATTAAAAAAAAATAGGGAAAATGTCAATAACATTGATCTGGGCAATGAGATTACATAGATCAAAATATCATATTGTACCCTATAAATATATATGATTATTGTCAACTTAAAATAAATAAGCAATAAAAAAGCAAAAACAAAAATAATGCTCAAAAAATAGAAGCAAAATGATGTACCCCGTTTGTGTACAATGAATCAAAATACAGTCTGTAAAAAGTTAAAAAATGAAAAATTTTTTAAAAATTCTATAAATGGACTTCCCTGAGCCCAATCGGTGGAGTTCCAACACTGCCCACCTTCCTTCAGAGATCAGCTGGGAATGATGGAATTCCACTGAGACACAGCTGTACAGATATAAGATGTCAAAGAAAGGCTATTCTTAATGGAGGAGATTTTAATACTTCTCAAAAATGTTATGGAAGATCCCTGACAACATGACAATACAGAGGGAGCGAATCCTGTGTCCTCCATCTTTCTGGATAATCTGAAGACAATGTAAAAGAGTATTGCTCGAAAATTTCAATATAAATTTAAAGCGTAAATGTTGTTTTCAATTTTGGAGTTCTCAAAGACTCTAAGTATAAAAATAATACAAAAACAATGAAATAAAAACACTTTAAAAATTAAGAAACTTCCACATATTTTCTAAGACTCTAAAGACACGCTACAACTTGAAGGATTTGGTATGACCTTTTCCAAAAGAAAAAAGAGAGGCAAGAGAGGGAAAGAAGGAAAGAGAAAGGGTAGTAAGGAGGGAGGGAGCAGGGGAAACAATTCGTATACAAGCACTGTGCCTAAGATAGCTCAGTGATGCACTTGCCTTGCCTGCTGAAGATCCTGGGTTTAACCCCAGTACTGCAAAACATAAAAATAAGAAAAACCCTGTGGCATGGTAGAAGAGTTGGTTTGGAAAGCAGGTACCTCAGTGATGAATTTCTGCTTATGGCTCAGCTCACCCCCCACTCTCCATGACAAGAAAGTTCCAAATTTATGTGCTCTTTTGGCTCACTAGAGAAATGAACCTCTTCTTATTTAGGTTAATGCCTATTTAAGTAAAATTTGAAGGTTCAGAGAGGTGTTATAGAGGATATCGAAACAGGACTGTCAACTGGGATAAGTTGAGACAGACCACAAGGATAGCTGTAATCAAGGGCAGACATGCTGAACTATGAGGAGGTAAAAAGCTCTGTTTTAGAAGAAATTAACATCCTGATTGTATTGACCTGTTTAAAGAGAAAAGGTGAATAGTGATCTCAAGGTCCCACTACCTCAGTGGGACAGGGAATATTTTAAATAATTTGTACAAATGGGTCAAAAATTTCCTGAATTGATATTGGACCATTCACTTTAATCTCATAAATATTCATGACACATCTGTGAGTACAAAATTCCCAAGTGGAGCAGAAATTGGTGCAAAAAAAGGGACAGGGCACAGGAAGTGCGTTCGAAGATAAATAAAGACATGATAACCACCCTGAAGAGTTAAGAATATAGCAAGGGTAGATGAACTGCTGTCTGAAGTACGAGGAAGAATGGCAGGTATTATAAAAGAGGTAAAAACACAGAACTTGAGTAATAACATCCCGTGGGGAATATGGAAATGCACTGTGACCTGATTCTATTTCTATTCATAAATTCTTTTTTTTCCTCTAAGTGGCATATTTTGCTTATGCAGAAACAAGGAAGACATTTTTATTTCAACAAGATATATCCAGCTTCGCCACATTTTTTTCTCAACTATCCTTTAGCTATGGAATGAAAGACTTTTTATATATTGTCAGCTAAGTCAAAAGGAGTTTATGAATAGTCTGCCCTTCTGAAGACCTTGGCAATGAGCTCACACAGTTGTGTGGTCAGAAAACTGTTTCAAATACTCCCCAAAGATGAAGTGGTTGCTTTGCTTTCAGGTTTTAGTCAAGAGTCTTGAAATATTTATGAATATTTAGTAAAAATTAATTTTGCTAAAGGACATAATTCTAAACATAACCCTTAAAAACTGTTATTGTCCAATTAAAATGACCTGTCATTTAAAACTGTAACAGTGGCATCCTACTGTGTACTACTCAAGGACAAAGGAGCATATGGAAGCTGTTAAAGAGAACACCACCTGGTCCAAATCTGGTTGACTTGGGAAATACATTCCCTTTACATAATGCCATCTATGCCACTGAAGATGTGGTACCATAGAAATCTTATAAATCCAGTCACTCAGATGTACAAACATGGAAATATTTTACAATTTCAGTTAACTGAATTTTCAGTTTGCTTCACTTATAACATTTTGTTGGCCCTGCAGCTCAGAGTCTCACCATCCAGAAAAGATGAATTAGCAAATAAATTAATTATATTCCAAAATGTGTTTTGTGGAGCTGGAGATGTAGTTCAGTAGTAGATGCTTGTCTAACATGCAGGAAGACCTGGGTTAGATTCCCAGCATAGTAACAAATAAACAAAAACTAAACTAAAAACATGTGTTTTTAACTAGCCTAAAGAGGTTTGTGGTGTTACAAAAAAAGAAAAAACCACTTGGGCTCTGGAGCCAGATTCAGTGGGTTTAAATCCTAGCTTCACTGGATGTAAAGCCACTGACATTGTGTTCACTCTCTCACAGCTTCCCTAAATTGGTGAAAGAAGATTGATAAGACCTGCAATGCTTTGTATTCATCCTCAAGTATCGCAAAAGTGATATGTGGTATTTCTATATCTTTCTGTTCACCCATGTGTACATTTTCTTAAACACGAATCCTACTGTAGTTAGGTTATTAGTGAAAGATTTGTTTACATTTTTCAGCCATGGGAAATTCAACCAATATTTTAGAGAATGAGCTCTGTAATAATACTTAAAGATATTTTCAAAGTTGACCCCATGAACCCCAGCAAAAGGTGAAAGAGTATAATTGGTGAACTTTAGGGAATCTGTGACATCCTAAAATATTTTGCGCAAAATGATTATGTCTCAATGGGCACCTTTTGGAGGAAATTTCCACTGATCTCAGATTTGGGAATGGGTTCAAAACAATGACTCACCACTCCTGAATTTAAATCAAAAGACCACTGGCTTTAAAACCTGAAATAGAACCTAGTTCATGTATTTTCAATTTTTTTTCTTTGAAATCTGTTCCCGGTCTTCTTGAAGTTGCCAACATTATATGTTGTACGGCAATTATTTATTTGCACTGAATTTTAATTTTAATATAGATAAGAAAACTATTATTAAATACCATCTTAAAATTCAGGTGCATTTATACTATTTTGAATTTTTTAGTTACTTTCATTTAGAATTCTTAGGATTCCTCTATTTCAAAGTTTTTGGAGAAGCATCCCAGGCAGTCATAGAGGAATGATAGGAAGGACGTAGGCTTTGGCATCATGCAGATGTAGGTCTGAATCCAGCTTTTCTCAGAGGGAAGGGAGAACACACCCACAGTGAGGAACACTGGAAACAGCACAGCATGTCAAGTGTATGACCTACAGACACAGCAGACATGCAAAGGTGGTTTTCTTTCCCTCTCTTTCCTCTTCATGTCCTCTAACCCACAAGAAGCAGTATCATGACTTTGAAAATGGCAGCCTCACATAAAACCAGTGTCATTACCTCTGGTTTCATTCATTATATTCAGAAGCATAATAATTTCCATGATGGAGGAAGAACTGGTAAAAATAAACAAGCAGTCAGCTTTTGATGTTTCTTTTAAATTTGCAATAATTTGTTCGGTAATGAATTCATGTTGATAAAACATTTACAGTCTACATGGAGATACTAAGTCGGACATTGCTAGTGTAGTATTACTGAAAATGATCACAGTCAGTTATTTTATTTGTGTACCCCCAGTGAAACATTTTTAACATTTATTTAAAAATTTGTTCTATTTAAGTCGATATTGTTCCCATTTAGTTTTTAGAAAAACACTTTCAAAAATATTTTTTAACACTCCGGTGTTGGCAAATATACATGTAAAAAAAACGCTAGACTAAGGTTTCATTTACAGTTTTAAACCCAACTCTTGAACAAACTTTAAAAGTTGCCTCAAGTCTTAGATTCAAAATGAAAAACTAATTAAAATTTTGGAAATAACTGCATTTACTACAGGAAGACAAAGCATGAAAACCCTAACTCTAATTACCATAATGATGCTGATTCTGAGTTAACCAAAATGGAGAGTTCAGATTTCTGGTTCTTGATTACACAGACATTAGATTTACTGATGTTAAGAAATAGCTTTCCTGTGTCGTTTACATTCAGGGATCAGTGGTAATAGCATTTTATTGCCACCTAAGACAAGACCTGCACGTGCATGGTTTTCCAGTCTCACAATGAATAAGGATCTCAGTTAAGGCACCTGGGGAGCAAAGGAAAGGATAATAATGGGTCTTATGGGGATCCTCAAGGGACTAATAACTCCAGGTGGTCTTAGAAATCATGGAAAATATCCCATCAGGAGCTCTTGGGAGGAAGCCAGGGCTATGCAGCTGGTACAGCGCTCAAGTCCTCTTCATGAGCTGCTTCAATACAGGCCCTTGTCACTCCTCAGGGCAGCCCTGCAGTGAGCAATAATTACATCACATTCTATAGATTATCGCTCACCAAGTAATTTCTCAAATGTCCTCGTTAAGTGATATTTTGAAAGCCACAGACAACCAGCTAGGAAGAGACAATGAGAAGTATAACTGGGGAAAAACAGGGACTGAAATTCACCAGAAACCCTTGTGAGTCCCTCCCCCTTCTCACCCCATTCTACACTTCCGTGGTCTTCAGGAGAAAAGTCCTTGACAGCTACTAAAAACCAGCGAATGCAGGAGTGAGAAGCAAGCAGGAGTTCTCCTTGATTCCTACTTTTGCACATTTAAATGGTTCTGGTTTTGCCCCTTAACAATGATATCACCTTTACGTTAGTATTCTGTGGTTCTCAGGTTATCCTTTGTGAAAGAAGGAAAAGAACCAATTTCTAGGTCCAAAGCTGTTGATGTCACTTGATGAAACACATGGAAGTTACCTAGGCTAAATGCCTAGCATAGTATGCACCCAAGAAGTGGCAGTACGTGAATAAGTAGAAGTGATCAAGAAGCCCCTCCCTGCCAAGCACTGTGTTAACTTTTCAAGCATCCTACAGGGAGTATCCTCAGGGAGCATCAAGCTAATAGCTGTGTCCAAAGTTCAACCTTCAGAATCTAAAACATTAATATTCAAGTACATCTTTCACTTATTCTTCAAATAGATCATTATTGAGCATGTTTTGTCTCTTGGACTGCATGTTAGGAGCTGAGAATACAAAAATGAAAAAAAAAAAAAAGAAATCAAACAAACTTTACTCTCATATTTCACACTTAAAAAAGGGAAATCTATATACTGACTGTAAACACTATCCGCAAAAAGAAATTCTATCAATAAAAAAGGAAATTCTTAAAGAGGAGCATCATAAACATTTTCTCACATGGGAATATTTCTGTTTCTAAATGGATTTACTCCCATGTTTCTTATTCTGTTATCTAAGCATATCTCTATAAATGGCTATCTCTTTTCAGATGGCATTAGCATTGGAACAAAATTAAAAATGTCAGATCCTTCCAGTATCAATCAGTTCCTGATACCTTGATGCATCCACTTTCAGTGTTTTGGAAATCTAATAGAGTTCCTGGATTTTTGTGGCAGGCTAAGGATATGGAACTGGAAAAATGGCTACAAGGAGGGAAAGGCCCCCTCATTCACACCAGCTGTTGAAGACAATCACTGCCAAGGGCTCATATTCTTGACTCATATACTGTGGGAAAAAGTAGAAAAGGAAGAATTGGGGTGGTACCTTTGTAGGAGCATATAAAAGAGGATTAGAAGAGAGATCTTTCCAGCCTCATCCTGGAAGTTGTACCTCCGGGTCTGCAGAAGGTTGCCTGAGATTCCACCTACAGCTTCCCCAAGCTGTGTACCACAGGGAGTTCAGAGTTTAGTTCAAAAGTTCCTGTCCACCTCACCTCTGATTATGCTTCTCAGGGTGGATTTGTAATGAAGTATATGTCTAAAAAGTAGCTGGTGTTTAAAATCAAATAGCACTTCAGCTTCATTAAATGCTTACAATTGTGCAATATAAATGTTTACTCAGCACACAGCATCAAATTTATCCTCAGGACAAGGCAATGACCTGCCAGGAATGACACGATTTAAACTGTTTCTTAGGCCCAAGTATTGTTTGCAAAACGCTTTAGAGACTTCCTTATAAATGTAAGCTGGAAAGCCAAGATAAGCCTTTGTTTATAGCATCCAAAATCTTAGCAAATATTCTGGCCTGTGAATTATGAATTAGCAAGGTTTCATTATTTTTTCCCAGGAAAATGAGAAGCATCTGGCCCTACAGAAAAACCTAAACAAGTCCTTGGAACTGCTGCATTAAAAGGTCTCTCAGTATTTATGGGGCTATATGTGGAAAAAGGTCAAGGCCTTCAAGAAGCACACTATTTAAAAGAAAAAAAGCAGAGAGAAGATCAGCATTTTCCTCTGAAATATCTGATGTATGTTCTACACTTGTCCCCTGGCAAAGGAGCAATTATCTCCATCACACAAGAAGTGACAGTGTTTCACTTACCCTTCTAAATAGAGAAAAAAAATGTTGGATTTACCTTCAACATGCCTTCCCCAGCCCCACTGAGCACCCTCTGCCATCTCTTGGAAACCCCTAGATCTCTAGTACTACTTTTGTGCCTCTGATCAGATATTTTCCCTCAGCCTCTTCTTTCTCTAGCTGTCTTTTGTCCTATTCTGCTATTATAAATGAACTCATAACACAGAGGAAAAAGCCCTGGACTTGAGGTCAGAAGTCCTAGGTGTGAGTGGCTAGCATACTTGGATGGATTACAAGCATCAGTATTTTTGTGGCTTCCCAAGCATTTTAATGTGCACCTAAGGTTGAGAATTAACTTGCCATTTGCTGATGGAGTGATGTTCACTTAAAACTCCAGCTAAAAGAAAGTAAATAAACTCCCGCTTTCCTTTAATGTAAGTTTACTATGATACCTACTTTAAGAAAGAAGACTCCCAGGATGAATGCTAAGGATCCACTGTAGACCAGGGAAAAAGCAACCTTGGTAAGTCAATTTTCTAAACACTCAAACCCCCTACTCTGTCTACCCAGAAACTGGTTATATTGCTGACAATGCTTGTTCTTCCTCCTGCTGCTGGAGAGACTAAGGCACAGTACAAGATAAACCAATTGCCAGAGGGTTCACTCATGTAACTGCATTCAGGGTTGAACTCATAGATCTTTGAATCCAGCCTTTCCCAATAATCCAAGAAAGAAGATTGATAAACTGTGTTTCTCCCTGAAAGAAGGATGCTTTTGTCTTTCAGGAGAGAAAAACAAAATAGTATTCAATATGTAAAATAACACTCTTAAATATTTTGAATAGAAAAATACAGATACATATCTCCTATGTGAAATGCAAAGAAACATTTAAGAGGAAACTAGGCAGTATATAAATTTGCTGATATTGTGTATTATCAATACAAATCAATCCAGGCAAACATACCATTGAGCCATTTCTAGGGAACAATTATTTTCTCCTGAATAAAGTGTAGACTTCCAGTCATCTGTTTGTATAATTTTCATTACAACAAAATAAAATGCTTTCACCTTCACGGTTAAGCCTCCTTGCTGTGATTCACAAGTATGGCTGCACATCTAAATTGCCTGGACCTTTCTTTTTGCGTACCAATAAAATTTACTAAATAATGCTGGGGTTGCTTTCTGAGAATCCATATCATTAAAAAGTCCCTTGTGCAAAGACTGATTATTCAATAAATAGGGATGACATAACTAGAGGGTCTGGGAAAACAAATAATAAATTATATGAAATATATTATGAGATATTTCATAATATATACAAATTATTTTCATATAATATATAGAATATTATATATTAAATATTTATATATAATATATGTATATAAATATATGAAATATTGTATATATACATATATTTAAGATAATTAAGGTCTAAGACAAACTAGACTGAAGAAATGTGTGACATTTTAAAAGGTGATCTTTCAACAAATCCGTGAAAGAAAAGAATGACCCAATAGAAAAATTAACAAAGTATTAGAATAATTTATAAGAATAGAAAATGGCTCATAAACAAATAAAAATGTACATTTTTCATAATAATAAAATAGTAAATTAAAATAACTTTTCTCAGTTTAGAATGGTACAAATCTCAGTTTGACAACACAGTTATTGAACAAGGTGTGGGGATTGAGGCCACTCTCTTGCAGAGGGTAAATTAAATGTCCATGGGGGATAATTTAGCAATAGCTATCAAAATTGCAAGTGGTCATGACATTTAACCCAGTGACTTCTTTTCTACAGACACTTTCACACATATAAAAAGTATGTATACAGTTATTTATGGAATATTGTTTGCAATAGCAAAATACTGAAAATAACCCTAATGTCCAGTGAAAGGGGTATGTTTAATTAAATTATGGTTGAACCACACTACAGAGTACCAGGATGATATAAAAGAAGATAGAGGAATTTTATTTAAGCATTGACATGTACTGATATCTAAAGAAACAAATTCAAGAGCAGCACAACTTGTATATTATTGTACTACTTCTGTTTTAAGAAGATGAGGGAGGGGTTGGTCACTGATTTTCCTTGCTATCAGAATTCTCAGCATCAGAAGACTCACTACAATGACTGCCAAATATTTTTATTCAAAATCCCCTGTCCAAATTAATAAACTACTATACTGAATCTACTTGCAAGCAGCAAAAATGGTATGTATGATCAGAGGAAGATCAGAGTGAGCTTCAATCATTTCTCAGGTGTTCTCCAGGTAGAATTGAGTCCCTATTGCTGTCTGCTCACATTCTACATTATTGCCATCATCTTCCCCATATCTGAAGTACAAATATCTCCTAAAAGCAGAAGAGAAGAAAATAAGCATACCTAAAATATATGGAAGTGCTTATACCAAAGAAAAGCTTGAAGTGATATCGCATATAGAGAGAGGTGAACTCATAAAAAGAATATGTAATTCATAACTGATGCTGGTGAGCTGTGCCTCTCAAACTTTAATGTGCCAGCTAAGCATCTGGGGATATCTGCAAAATACAGATTCTGATTGAGTTTTTGCCTTTGGGTCTGAGCTTCTCTATTTCTGACAAGCTCTCAGGTGATGTTGAAGCCACTGAATCATAAACAAAATTTTGACTAGAAAACTTTTTATCATTTCACACTGCACATAATGAACTCATGAGTAAGTGTTTAATATTTAGGCTCTTGGTGTTATATTATGCAGATATCCTTAGTGAGTTGCAATATAACAATTTAAGTTGAACCTTCGAGTTTTGATTGCCTGGGAATATAACATTTTCCTTTTTTAAAATAATAGATTTTTAAGTACCAAAGATGCAAAAATTTGTAACCCATCAAGTTTTCATAAATGTGTATTTGTTCATGTGTGTGTGTATTAGTTTCTGTGTACATAAAAGGACTATGGAAAGCTCTGGAAGACTACCGAGAAATTTAATACTGAATTGATGGAGTAGGCATACAGCACTGTATTCCCTCTTGTGCCTTCTGAATTGGAGTAATTTGATTACATTATTTACTAGTAAACTGTTCTAAAATATTCACCCTCCTGAAACTGAGGACCTCTTAAAATATAATGGAAAGGAAGGAGGATCCACACAAGTCTAAATCCACAGGAAGATTTCCCATGAAAGGCATACTGCTGAACTGACCTCGGTCAGTCTGGAATAGCTTAAAGCTACACATGGAAGCAGTTAAGTACACAATGGTTGTATCCTTGGTGAATGAGAGTTTTCCATTTTCCCAACAGTTTTTTTGAAAAATGCTATACATTAACATGATTAAAAATCACCTCACATAGCTTCTGCACAGTAAAGGAAACAATGAAGAATGGGAGAAAAACTTTGCCAGCTACATTTCTGGGAGAGGAGTAATATGTAGAATATATAAAGAACTCAGAAAACTTAACACCAAACAACAAATAACCAGATTAATAAATGGGTAAACAAATTAAACAGACATTTCACAAAAAAAGAAATGCAAATGGCCAACAAACTTTTGAAAAAATGTTCAACATCACTAGCAATTAGGAAACGCAAATTAAAACTACACTGAGATTTCATGTCACACCCGCAGAATCAAAGTCATCTAAAATGCAAACAATAATAAATGCTGGAGAGAAAGAAACACTTTTACACTGTTGGAGAGATCGAATATTAGTACAACCATTATTTCCATCAGTATGGAGGTTCCTCAAAAGACTAGGCTAGGAACCACCATATGACCCAGTCATACCTCTCCTCAGTATTTATCCTAAAGAATTAAAGTCATCATACTACAGTGATACATGCCATTATGGTTTGTATGTGAGGTGTCCCCCGAAAGCTCACATGTGAGAAAATGCAAGAAGGTTCAGAGGAGAAGTGGTTGAGTTGTGAAAGTCTTAGCCCATTCAGTGAATCAATCCCCTGATAGGGATTAATGAAGTGGTATTTGGAGTGGTAGGGTGTAGCTGGAGGAGGTGGGAATTAGGGCGTGGCTTTGGTGTAGGTATTTGTATCTGGCAGGTGAAGACTTCTCTCACTCTCTCTCCTTCTGATCATCATGTGAGCTGCTTCCCTCTGCCACACTCTTCCTCCATGATGCTTAGCCTCACTTTGAGCCCTAAGGAGTGGAGTCAGTCACTTATAGACTGAGACCTCTGAAACAGTGGGCCCCTAAATAAACCTTTCCTCCTCTACCGTTGTTCTGGTTGGGTCTCTCAGTCACAGTAGCCAAAAAGCTGACTAATACACTTGCATACCCATGTTTATAGCAGTACAATTCACAACAACCAAGCTATGAAATTAGCTTTGGTGTGAATCAACAAATCAATGGATAAAAAAAAAAGTAGTATAAATACACAATGGAGTTTTATTCAGCCATAAAGAATTATGAAATTATGTTATTTACAGGAAAATGGATAGAACTTGAGATCAGTATGTTAGGTGAACTATGCCAAAGTCAGAAGATTAAGGGCATTATGTTTCCCCTCATATGTAGAAGCTAGAGAAGAAAAACAAAAGGCAAAGTGGGAGGTGATTGCATGAAAAGCAAAGGGAGATCAGTAGAGCAGAAGAAAGGGACCAGAGGGTGAGAGGAGAGAAGGGAGGGGGAAAGTGCTGGGGAGCAAAATTGGTCAAATTTTGTTATTATTGTGTGCATGTATGAATATGAAACAATAAATTCCGCTTTTATGTACAACTACAATACACCAAAAAAAGAAAAAATACATATTTTTAAAAAGGAAGAAAAAAATCACCTCACATGGAAGGAGATATAGGGACTATATCCAACACACCCAATCTAGGGAAAATTCACAAAGGAAACCATTTTAAATATTTTCTTCCCATGATTATGTCTATGCTGATATATAGTGTGTTTATATACCTATTTATAGACTCAGGAATTTTGTACATTTAATTCCTTCTATGATTGATGAACATTTAGCTCATTGTAAAACCCCACCTCCTCCCACCATCCACTTAGAATACATTGATATTTATTTTAGGTTTTCCATTTGTTGAGTTCATAATGACAAATGATATTTTCATCTTTATTGCTTCTTCTGTACTGACACTTATCTCCTGACTTCCCACTCTGTACAACAGGAATATTCTTGCCCTTGCTCTTCTATCATCTCACTTTCCACCTTTGGTCCTTCAAATACTGCCACCTTTATTTTATTTTGCCAAGGTGATGAAATTTATGTCCGCTTCTAATAAGTTTATCTCAAAAGATGCATCTTAAAAGCTGAGAATTTAAGAAAGCTTTACTGAATTATGACCATAAAAATATTGTTCACTATTTAGGCAAATAGTAAAAGCATATAGTTATATTTTGTTTCATGTACAGCTTATTTTCTTCCTGTAATTCCTCATTCATTTCTCATTTCCCTTCCATTATTTAACTCCAAATTTCCCGCCATTTTTTCATTCTTCCTCTATAATACCAGGTCATATTTTTGCACAGTCTCCTCCTTCCCAAAGACATCTCCTACGATCTGTGCCATGGATTGCTGTTACAAGCTGCTTCTTGAAATCCCCTTTTGTTGCTGTCCTGGTTTGTGTCCCCACGACCTTGTAGGTTCTTTGGACTTCGCACTACTCCATTTACTATAAGAACACACTGCTCCATCTCCCAAAGGTTTGGGCTCCCCTATGAAAAGGACTGATCTAAAATCAAAACACCATATTTCACACTCTTCCCTCCATGCCTCCAGAATAGCAATCTGCCTTTTTCAAGAAGCTCCCTAAGTTGATGATTCAAAGAGGCAATTTGGAACTTGATTTTAATTTGGTTATTTAACTCATGCCAGTTGTGATTCATTCTATTTCATACTGAAATATTATACTTTATTTTTCTTTCTGGGATTATTTGACAAGCACTAAATAGAACCTCTTTTTTTAAATAATAAAGAGTGTTTAATTGTCAAAGAAGTTAAAATATTATACGTGGACTAATGACTAAAATTTTATGATGTTTTACCAAGGTAGTCTGGTTCTATTTCCTTTATAATGATCTGTTCTTTTAATATCTACTTCTTGGGAGCTGGTAAGATGAGGTAGGAAAGGCAATGTATGATTACTCACCAACCTGATTAACTTTTTCTCTTTTTGACAGAGTATTATGTCACGACTATGTACAGCCCTGATTCCATTTAAATATCTGTGTGACAAATATTCTGCAGAGGAAAAAGAACAGGACTTGAGTAATGTGACTAATTCAGCATACATAATTTGTTAATGCAGTAAGTTCTGATTCAGAACTATGAAATTCTTATAATTAATGGAATGCATAAAAGATGGACAGTCTAACTTTTACTTTTCTTGTACTGGTTCAATTATACCAGATCCTAACCTTTTATACAAAGATCAATATTTTAAAGACATTGAATGTGCACATGGCTTATTTTGTTCATTTCTATTTTTAAAACCTGACTGATGAAAATTAATTTGTTTACAGAGCTTGCTGTCCTGTATCTTTTACTTTTGATCATTGAACATTTACTGAATATTTAGTATTTATGGGTTCCTCCTACTTACCCAGCATAGTGTTATATTTTTGGAGGAATCAAAATAGTTCAAATATAATACCTCACTCCAAGCATCTGGTAACATATATGGAGATAGAAGAATGGTGCATATGAAACAAACCAACATTAAAAACAGTTAACAATCAGGGTTACACTGCTTGGCCCTGAAGGAAATCTAAAGAAAGAAATGAGACATGAGAGTTGGGATGCCCACAGAGACCTTCATAAGCAAAGATGTGATTGCAGAGCTACCTGTGGGTTATTTTACTCAAAGGTTTCAATCCAATTTACTGCCTATTAAAGTCAAAATTTTCCACTGCACCTGGAACATTATTTAACTTCTCGGGTATGCTTTCTGTCTGTGTGATAGGAATGAGATAAAAAGATTAAAGTTGACTCTAAATGTCAACATTTGTGTTTGTGTGTGATGTTAAATAGTGCCTATCCTTCTAACTAAAATTCATTCCCAAAAAACACCCCTTCATTCTTTGCAAATAGCTTGAACTCAGAAGACCTGACCATTTTAGAAGATGGACTAAGAGTACTTGACAACCAACCTTCATGCAAGGAAGCACCATCACTGAAGCCTCTGGGTAAACAAGAATTTATGACATAGGAGTATTTCACTAAAGGAAATATATACTTTCTTAAATTTTTAAAAACTGCAAAACAAAAGTATATAATTGAACCCTATGAAACTGCAAGTTGTGTAGGTCAAAGTAGGTACTTTAGTATGACCCAGCAGAGGATGAGACTCTTCCAACTTGGTTCTTCTGGCAGACACTATCTACAGATCAGACTCATCCAAAAAAGAAAAACATCAAACTATAAAAGATTCTTTTATTCCTAAAATCCTAATATTTAAAGTTGGAGGGGAAATAAAAATCATCTCCAGAGCAATCAAAGCAGGCAACTGATCCTTCATAAATTCTATGAAGTTTTCTTGAAGAAGATTTCTTTGAGAGTCTCTCAGTTCAGTTAAGAATCAACAGCTTAACGATACATGCATTTGCTTTTCTATAGACTGATTTAATGGACTGCACTTAGAATCTCATATAGGAAATAAAGTAAGAAAGCAGAGGGAAATATTTGTTGGCTTTGACCCAGAGCTCTTAGAACAGAGACTAATAATATACTGAGGTCTAGTTAGGTTTGGCTTTTCCACTGATCATTACAACCAAGATGCCAATTAACACCAAGTGTGACAGTGGCTTTTGTGACGTGGACAGCTGGCCACTTAAAGATACACAAGGACCACCTGCTTGTATAACATAGGGCCACCAAACAAGCACCAGATGGTGACAACATTTGAATGTTATTACTACAGTCACTTTCACCTCAGTTCTCTTTGAACTGGACATTAGGAGGAAGAGCTGCAAAATTAATATTTGGTTTTGGTTTTTGGAACAATATGGTTCTCTATTAATCTCACATGTATGAGTTACTTGGGCCAAAGAACCATTCCTGGGCACTGGTGGCCCAACAGAAGTTCTGCTTCATGTGGCAGTTATAAGCAATTGACTTAACCAAGATATACTATACCTGCTGAGATCCCCGTATGGAAACCTTGGAGAGAGAAATGTAGAAAAATTAGCTACATGAAAAAACATGAGTTAGGTGATAGATGTAGAGGTTTATAGAAAAGAGAAAAATGGTGTCAGAAGAGTTAAGTGCCAAAGGAATAAGAGGAATCAAGCTGTACAAAATGTTGGCAACATATCCCAAAGCCTTGAAATTTGGTTCTGGCTATACAGATTTTCAAGAAAAAAAATTCTAGAAATTTCTGGACATGTTTATTTTCTACCGAAGAGGTATAATACAACTTTTTCATTAAATATGTACTCAGAGTTTGAGAGACTTTCAAGAGTTCAAATCACTTCTCAAGATTGAACAAAACATTCTGTCAAACTGGCTGCTGCCCAAAATCCCACAAAATAGTTATGGAGTAAAACTAATTTGACATTTCTGGAGACATAGTTTGTACTTTGGACAATGAGAAATCCATGCCTATGTGCCTTATGAAAGGTTTTGCAAAGAAAATAATGGCCAGGAATTACCTGCAAAATTGCCAACAAATTATACAACAATCCAAAAACCATAGAGATTTCACTAATGTAATTTATTCTGCTTTATAGACTGATGTAGTCTCCACTCTCTATGGAAAAAAAAAAAAAACTGATTCCCACATCCCTAACAACATAAATAGATGAATATTACTGAGAATAGCAGTTAGATATCAAATGTGATTGCCTGAATTTTATAATGTAAATAACTTAGTAGGTGGTCCTATGTCTGTAAATCAAACTGTTAGGTGGTTAGAGGGCGCCTAGTTAGAAAAAAACAGGGTCAGTATGAAAAAGATTCTGCAGAAGCTAGAAAAGCAAAATGGGAGAACAGAGGGAAAATATTGGTAAAATTTGACAAATGCATTTCTCAGTATTATGTCAAACATGTTTACTGAGCTGCACAATTAATAAAAAATATTCTGTACTAGAGTCCCTAATTATTATTCCACACAGGACAGAACACCTCTTCATTATCCCTTTTTGAATTGATTGTGTACATCAAACAGTCAAGATATAAATAAAATATGCCTGCATGCATAATGCCCTCACATTAAAGCTGGAGGCAATTAACCTATGATTTCTCATTAATTAAATTAAAATAACCTTCGAAAAAATGTCTAAAATCAAAACAGATTTCTTTTAGTGTGGATTTTCCTCCGAATGATGCAGAGAGCCTGTTTACCAAATTTATCATGCCAATAAAAAAATGCTATTTCTAATTGTATCCCAGGCTTGTCTCTCGTTTTCTCCTGAGGTTCCAGTCTCATTTAGCTAAACCATTTACAATGTCAGGGTATGTTTGATTTTCTTTTCTGTTTTTAAAAATACCTGTGCTCATCAAGAATTTGTTTCTATAGAACACTTTCTCCTTGAACTGTATCCATAGCATATATAGGGAGAGCTGCAAATTATTTGGTGAATTTGCTAAATGCTGATAGTGAGGCCACATAAATGAGATCCAGAGGGGGATAATGAGCCCGAATGTGGGGCTACCATCAGCCAAGCTGGAAACTTCTCATTGTCTCCCACTTAAGCTCTTTCCAATTCCTCCTTTACTTTTCTGATTTCCAGTTATCCTGTCTTATTTCAGCAATGTCAACTCTAAGATGTATTTTTATTTTTAAATATATATTTATATCTATATGTATATTCTATATATTTATATCTATATGTATATTCTAAAAAAAGACATCCTCGATGCTAGAATTTTTATTTTTGTTTACTTTCCTCTGAACTCCTTTGCAAATCCCCTGAAGTCCCACCACATTAAGAGACCACAAATTTACACATCTCCACCACCCACAGCCAACTCTTCTTGTATGTAATAAGTTACTAAACATTTTCTTACGTGTCATGCATTGGTTGATTCATTCTTCAATGAGAAAAGCATATATGTTCAATCTTTTACTCATATGCAGAGATTCTCTCCCTAGTTCCCACAGTGTCTGACATAGCTTTCACATGCTCCGTCCTTAATGTCTGATGCTGTGTTGAATTTTAATCCTGGAGTCATTTCTTTCCCCCAGATCAACTCTACATCATAAACACGACATGGCTGTCCATGGCAGCACTTTGCTGCTAGACCCAAGATAAGAACTTTGAAGACATCTTTCACTCTTTCATCATCTTTTCTTAATCTCTTATTGATTTCCTTATGAGGTGCTGTCATCTCTGTCTTCAAAAGATTGGATTGCTTCCTTTATCTTGATTCCTACCACCATAGCCTAATACACTCATTTCTTTGCCCTTATACCTAAGCTTTTCCTAATGGCCCTCTAACTCCACTTACTGCCTCTGAGTTATCCCTCTACAATGGGTATTACCTGTATACTCTTGCAAAAAAGAGTCCTCCTATAGCTTTGCCTTCCCCTTGACCCTGTACTCACATACCTGCATCAGCTCTGCAGCACACATAACCTGTTAACACAACCAACCAACACCATCACCTTTCCCATCTCTCCCTGCTATAACAGCCCTGAATTTTTTATTTTAGTGGCAGCACAGATCCCATAATCTTACAAAAGAGCAATCCCTGCTCTTTCCTCTGATAATCTAAACCAGTCAATGGTCTAGCTGCAGACACTTGACACAGTCCTGGTCAATGAACTTTAAGGAAAAATCAACTGGGGGCATCCATTCCTGAAAAAAATAATTGTGCCACATTAGAAAAAGACATCACACTCCTACCCCTCCCTCACAGCTTCAAATGTTGGTATAAGAATGTGCTGTCTAGGCATAGACCAAAATCAAGAACACAATATCAAAATGACAAAAACCCCCTGGATGTTTGATGTCATCATTGAGATGCTAAACCAACAGTTCAAGACTACTTGCTAAATAAAAATGAGAAATACACATTTAATATATTTAATTTCATTGAAAAATATCAAAAGAAATTATTCTATTATACACGATAAATCTGTGAACAATCTGTATAATGTATTGTTCTCCAATGGCCCAGGTTTGGAAACTTACTGGCATAGAATATTACTAATATCCACAATACTTTGGAACTTCATGATAAAATCTTATAGGAGATGAATAACACATTGCATTGTATTTAATGTCAGGGCATACACTATCTAATCCAAAAAAGGCATCTGAGAAATATGTATTTAAACAATTGAATCTGTCATGTGCATCTCAGAAGTCCCTGAAGAAATATATGCCTGACAGGATGCAATGGCATTGCAGGAACTATTATAGTCAATTCCATGAAACTGGTACCCTCCCTGACTCCTGAAGGCAATTTTTACAGACGCAGGTCAATAGCTTATGTTTAGAGTTTTGTTTTAAAAGATGATAGGAGAAATGTGAGGAATGGCTTTCTTTTTGTTATAATATCTTTCAATACTACATTAAAATAAGATAGATGCTATTTATAAAAAGACACCTGATTACAATAAGGATTTTATAGCAAATAAGAAACTTAAAATGATGCAATTATTCAATTTTTACTATAGACCATCTTAATAGACCACTTTATATTATGCTTATAGAAATGATAATGTACGAAAAAGATAGTATTAATATGGGTGAATTTTACAAACCTACACAAATGATTTTTACCAACTTCAAGGAAGTCATCTTGTAAGGCTGTGCTTTTGTTCCATAATCCTCAGAATATACTCTGCACGTACATCTTTGATAGTGACATATCCTTAACCTTTGAGAATGAAATTGTTTTGAAAATAAGACCAAGTCACTAAGCTTAATGAAATTATTCTTACCTTGTCAAGTGTTCAGTTCTTCTTAAAAGCCAGTGAAGCTCAAGTCTCTCTCACATCTTGGATCCCACAAGCCAGGCCTCACCAGTATCACATGGACCACAAGACTCATATCCCACTCCATTCATAACTCCTGCACATCAAAGACCTCATTCCTTCAAAATAGCCTCCCAATGTGTAAGGACCAACCCCACCCTAATATATACATTGAAGATCATTTCTACCATGTGATCTAATTCATAGTCTAAACTGCCAAATTTATGAAATCAATCCAGTCGCCTTCTCTGCATTTCCAAAAGTGTACCCAATTCTAATCTATCTCGAACACCCTGACCTCATTATTATTCTAGTGCTTTTACCCCGTGATCTGTGAGGCCCATGCCTATACTTCACAAGTATGATCAACCCTAGTATCTTCAATATCCCATTTTCACATATTCATATTTTGAATGTAGCAGGATTACCAAGAGAACTTCAGTTGATACCCTTGTAGGATCTAGTAGACAGGAGCTTTCTCAGAAATATATGCCATATTGTACCAGACTTTGGGGTAATTACACCTTCTTTTATGCAAAGCCCCAATTTTCTCTACCTATGTCACTCAGAAACCATACCTATTCTTATCATGTACTTCACTATAGACCATTGACTGAAAATCCTGTTGATACTACCTACAGAGTGTAGGAGCTTAGAAATCAGGGGGAAACTCTGCTCTGAGACATTAAATTGTTTGGGTAACAGGTTGGCCCTTTGTTTCCAAACCTGTACTATATATATCTATATCTCCAGAAAAAATGTTTTAGTTACTAATGATATCCCCTTCACTACTCATTCAAGTTCTCACTACTCACTATCCAAGACTTCAGAATGAAATAACTTCAAACTAACCATCTAACCTTACCCTGGTCTCTTGCCATTCAAACTGTACAACCACAAAGATGAGGATGTCAAGAGATATTTACTGGGCCGATGTTGTGAAACCACAGGGAAAGGACACAATAGCTTTCAAGTCCTTACAAGACTTGAGATTAAAATCTGATATACCAGATTAATATATTGTGGGAAAGAATGTGTAGACAAAAGGGGATTGATCATCCACAAAAGATACAAAGAACAAACACCTCAACAATATGCCCCAAACATGTCCCTATGTTCCCCTCCTGGAAGAGAGGAAACTTCAGCTAAAACCTAAGTATTTCTTTTCTATTATAATAAAAAAGGTGTTTTAATGGAGCATTAAATGTATGCATGCCTACCTAGAGTACATCCTTCCAGGTTATCAGATCCTAGTCACTCATTTTCTTTGAGTTATTTTACAATTCTTAACAAGTTGATTAAATTTGAAAATTATGTTTTTCCAGTAGTTTCAATAGACTTCTTTTATTTGCTATGGAAAACCCAGTTTTGCCTTTGCTTACAATTCACTTCCTTTATTCCAAATACATTTGTTCCTTTTTACTTTTCTTTGCAATAAGCTTTTACATTGGGTTGGTTATTTCATTGGATGAGTCACATAAATTCTTTAACATACGTTCATTTTTTTAAATTTTTGTTTCTATATGAGTCATGATTTACCCTGTTTTCTAAAAATTATCTTTTAACACTAAATAAACAGAAGCACTCCTAATGAGTAGATAGAAGCAGAGTATTAAACATCAATTGACTCTGAATATATTCAGTTTTGTTGGCAAGTCAATCTGCCATTTAAAGTGATATGCCAAACAATTGTAATAGGTACAAATACTTGTTTGCTTATCTAATTTCTCTTATGATTTGATGTTCAACAAATATCCATTGGATTTAATTGACTTTCTGTGTCAATCTTCCTTTGGATGAGAATGTACTGGCCATGCCAATGTAAGTTTTTCAGTCCAGGGGTAGTTATACATTTTATTATAAACATTAAATAACTCTTGAGTCAAATTGAAATAATAAGCACACAAAACAATTGTGAGCAAAGATGAAATACAGTTAATATTGGGGCATAAAGGAAGGTAAGAGCATGGACTTTAGGATGAGGCCTAGGATTTTGAAATGTATAATTAGTTGTTTCAAACTATAGTTAACTAGAGAAGAGTTTGAAGTTTCCCAACACACACAAATGATAATATTTGAGCAGATGGGCGTGCTAATTGCTCTGATTTAATCATTATACATTGCAAATAAGTATCAAATTATAATACTATACCCCATAAATAAATACAAATAGTATATGTTGATTAAAAACTAAAAATAAATAAATGAAACTTTCAAAAAGAGTCAGATCCAGCATTAAATTCCAGCTGTGCTAGTTTATATGGTGGGCAACCTTGGGTAAATCATTCAATCTCTACAAATCTGAGTATCCTTATCAGCAAAAGAGGATCCTAATACATTGCTGGAGAAATTAGCAAAACTATATGTCTAATTCAGATGGCAATCATGAAGATCCTATCCTTTTCATGCTATGATCGCTGGGAAGTTCAGTTCCAAAGGTTGTTTTGAGTCCCAATTCCTTGGTCATTTCTTCTAAATTCTAGGTTTTATTTTATTATTTATTTATTTATTTATTTATTTATTTATTTATTTATTTATTTATTTTGGGGGGCACTGGGGGTTGAACTCAGGGGCAATTGACCACAAAGCTATATCCCTAGCTCTATTTTGTGTTTTTAGAGACAGGGTCTCACTGAGTTGCTTAGCACTTCAGTTTTGCTGAGACTGGCTTTGAACTTGCCATTCTCCTACCTCAGCCTCCTGAGCCACTGGGATTACAGGTGCATGCCATTACACCCAGCCTAAATTCTAGCTTCTGCCAAACCCTCAATTTCTTTCCATACCTTCTTCCTTCCTCTAACTAAAGCTACCCCTCAGGGAGCACAGTCAGTCCTTTGTTCTTTTTTCCCCACAGTACCACCACTCACCCAAGACCTTTGTACCTAATACACATTAACAGAATATTGATAGATTTAAAATATTAGAGATGGTGGGAGGTGTTTCCTGTTCCTAACCAACTTTCCTACTCAAGTGAGTCCCCTTATTCCAATTTTTTCCTCACATCTCCCTCTGCTCCCAATCACTAAACTTTCTGTTTTACTTATTTAAAAAATCAGTTGACACTTTTATTCTCACTCCCAAGGACGTTCTTGTTATGCCCAGAGAGACTATTTTTGAGAATTTGGTGGACAGCATTTAAAGTAATGTTGATTTCTCTTAGCTACAGTCCTAAAATTCCAGGAAGAGCAGACATTCAATTAGTGGTAGTTATTATCATTATGTACATAGATCCCCAAGGTAATGACCTTGAAATGCTATTCTCATTTGAATATATAAATTCTTCTATGTTTGTTAAAAAGGCAACCCTGCTATCTTATTATAACCCCTTACAAATTACCATTCTAGATACCATGCGGGAAATGTCAATGCTTTTGTTTCTGGGAGTATTGAAGAATAACTCACTAGGTTTACATTTTTAATTATTCTCCAATAAATGTACACCTCTACCTTGTTTTGCTCGCATAATCTCTTCTCTCCCTCTTTTGAACATGTTCTGCTGTGGATTTGGGGGAAAAACCCTTTTGCACTGCTAGCCTTTGTGCCTTCCTCTGGTTGCTGATATCAACCCCACAGCCAGGGTACACACTATGGCCTAATCAAAGAAACACATTCCATTCCTGGGACTCAAATACTAGCCAGGAACGAACACACTACCAAAATTGGGTGAATCACACCGAGACTTAGATGTTAACTGACATTTTTTGGTTAGCCAATGTGTAAGCTGGAACTCTTACAGACACCTCATTATTATCAGACAAGGGTATATTCAAGAATAGAACCAACCCAGTCGAAGACTGCATTAGAGAGAGAAAGACAGACAGAAACATCAGATCCTTTTGAAATTTGTTAGAACCTTTGATCAGGCAGTATTTGAAACCAATCTTATCCTGATTTTGTTGTTGTTGTTATTGCATAATAAAATAAATTTCTTTTCTGCTTAAGCCACTTTGGATTTAATTTTCTATCCCTAACAACAGAGAATGCTATCTGATAGGCTCATTTCATCCAAAATGGCTTTAAATAAATTCAAAGAAATATATGCATTCATCCAGATAAAAGTAAACAGAGACATCAAAGCACATAATTAATAAATGAAAAAAAAAATTAGACAAAGTTGCAAGTAAGCTAACTAAGCAAAACTGCATGTAATTAGTTTCCAGGGGAGAGGTCAAATTTGGGATCTTCCTAATGGCTAATTAATTAATAGTTGTGAAATGACTAATGTCCATGAAATTAAATAAAATCAATGTATAAGAGGACCCCTGTTTCCTGGTTCAAGAGGTAAATTCTATAATAGTTCTTTATTGAGGTGTTCTTCATAGAAGGTGGTGTCCTCAGTGATATACTCACTAAAAATGTATCAGTGAGGTTTATTTGACTGTTTCTTGTAATGAGGTTCAGCAACAACATCCCCAAAACAAAGTGATAACAACAAAACACAGTTCTATATAAGCAATTCTATGAAAGACCAAATTATTGTGGTCCCATTAAACAGCTCTCTGTTAGCTAAGAAACAAAGAGAAGATGTCTCTAATCAATGGTTCCCAAATGTGTTAGCAGCAGAAACTTATTTGCATGAAACTGTGGGGCTGATCCCTTGACTCATGTCTGGAGGCCCAGAGAGTCTACTCACCAATATCCCCCCACTCTTCTCTCCCTCTAACATGCCAGTTCCTTTGGAACACCAGGCCTCTGAAGCACTGTTTTAAAATGGATACAAAGAAAAGAATATATTGATATCAATCCAGAAATATTTCACAATTTATATTTTTTCTACATTTGAGCTCTCAGAATTTTGGAGCAGAAAACTCAATTTTAAATTAAGTGACATTGAAATGAGTCAGAACCTAAAAGTATTTGCACCAACTAAGTGGAGGAGAAAATTTCATTCTCCTATCCTGCCATATTCTTAAGAAAATAAAAGAACTCATTAAGGACACATTCGTTTGGGTGTTAAGTATTTCCCAAATACCCATGTGTTAAAGGGTTAGTCCCAGAGTGGCACTACTGGAAAAAGTAGAGCCAGTGGTAAGTCCTTAGGTCATTTGGGGCATGCCACTGAAAGGGATAGTGAGACCCTAGTCCTCTTTTTCTCTTTCACTTCTCAGCCAGGATGTGAGTGATTTTGCTCTGACACACACTCCCTCTTTGATGTGCTGCTTCACTGCAAGTAACAGGGCCAACAAATTATAGACTGAAACCTCTAAAACTGCAAGACTATGTAAACTTTTTTCTCTATATAAGTTGTTTATGCCAGGTATTCGTTATAGTAGTTAAAAGTTGATTAACACAAAGACTTATCTCTGAATAGAGATTCACCAGTATACGACCAGAGGGAGAAAACCATTGCTTCCTAAGAAAATAGTTCTGGATCTATCTAACACAATTACTAAGAAAAATGGATCATAAAGACCCAAGAATTCTATGTCAGAGAGCATCTTAAATCACAGTACCTTGGAAGCATTTCAAACAACATAGAACCTCTCATAATACATAGCACTCACAGATGTCTAACTTTGAACAATGTAATTTCTTAAAGAACTCTTAAAAATAATACCTATTGTGACTTAATATTGAAAAACTATGTATAAATATTTGTAAATGTTTGAAATAACAGTTCTGATGTTATTAATTCCATAGCAACTGTTATGTCTTTTGTAGAAAGTAGAAAAAATTTCTGATTCAAAAATGTCATTTACCGAAAATGTTAACAGGATATTCTTGCCTAAATTTGAGTTACTTTTATGGTAGATGAGCAGGTTAGTTAAGAGGGACATCCACAAAACATTAATAAATAGAGTCTTTACATTAAAAAATAATAATATTTGACTGACAATATACCTCCATAAGAATGAGTGACTTGATGGAAGATAATTATATATAAGTCAATTAAATATTGGAGAACATTTTCCAAGAAAAATTATTTGGGATATAGAATGGTTACATGATGCAGATTCATCTTTTAAGATAATTTGATAGCAAAATCAATTTTCTGAAACTGGAGACAGAAAACCCATACTATTGATGTAAAGAATATTTATCTTTCTATCTAATATCACACATCTGTTTCATCCAGATGCAATGTGAAGTCATTTCAATAAAAGGAGAACAAAGAGGAAGATATATGCCAATTGTATGCTAGTATATTTTCCATGAGAACTTTATCAAATGGGGGTGGCATCAACCAATGTATCCTGTGAGGGGATCTTAGAATTCAGTTTCTCTGTGACTCCTAATAATGAGTTTATATTGACGTATATGACTTTAGATAAGAGTCATTAAAACTGCAGTTCACAGGTCATTTGCCTAAATAAAGCTTTTACTGGAGAGAATCCAAGGTGGTATATTAAAAACAAGCAGCTCTTTCTATCTTCTCCATGGCTGAGAATCGAAGCCGCTAGAGAATAGCTACTAGCAATGTGGGTGACAGAGAATTTGTTGAAGTTGGATGTTAGATAGAAACTTGGAGAGACACAGATATGCTTCCTTCTGTTTTCAAAATGGAAGGGAAGAAAGCATATCAGCAGTGAACTTGCAAGAGCAGTACCAGGGCATTGCAAAAGGAAGAGGTAACACAGAGGGAAAAAGAGAGAGAGTGGAAAAAATTGTCATGGAAACAGCTAAAAATCAGAGAGGCAATTTAAACTCAGCTATTCCAGGACCTACCTAATGGACTGGTGTCTGACAAGTGTGCTATGTTTCTCAACTTATAAGTTGGGTGCTATGGCAGGAAGGTCAAACTTCAGCTTGGTGCTTTAAGAAACATAAGTCCCAACATTTTCCTTTCCCCTGGAGATCACAATAAATATTGCCACACTGTCCCAGTCAGTGTCTACCTTGTGGCCTGTGTGGCCCCAATGAAATTCTGATGAGACGAGTTCATTAAAAAATATATATACAGTGGAAATTCAGGTTGGAAATGCAAAAGGGAGAGAAGCTTGCTTTCTGTTTGAGTCAGGAGACTTGGGCAACCAGCCAAAGAGGGTCAGTGCATTGCTGCATGCCAAAACTGGACCCCAGAAGGCCATGGTCATGGACAGTGGATTGCATGGGACCCAGGGTAGTTGGTTACCTCACCCTCTGAGTGGGCTTCTTAAGGGGAGAAGAGACCCAGAAGCACAACAGAGATCATCAGCCTGGCCCTGGGAGTACTTCATCAACCTCATCTGTCTAGAATGCACTTTATCTGATGGAACTTCCCATTCCATGCTACCTTTGACACCTTTGACAGAGAAGATGAGAATCATTCCAGTCAGCTCCAATACGAAACCACTTCAGTTGGCAGCCTGGGAAGTGACACGAAAGGAGGAAGGAGTAAATAACCCCCAGCCTTTGCTCAATCTAAGTCCTTACTCTCCCCAGAAGACACAGAGAGAAGTGCAGACTGGTATAGGCAGTGATGATCCATACTTGACTTCACCATCTCAGTGAAAACAGTTGTCTCATTTTTCATGAAGATGTTTTTGTGTTTGCAGATAGGTTTGTTTGTTGTTATTCTTTCTTTTTTTCTCCTCATAGTCAAATTCTCTTATTCTCTCTCTTTTTTAATTATTTTTAAGGCCTTTGCTTTATTTTTTTTCTCCTTTTTTTCATTTTTTGAATATTCTAATTTTTATTTTGCCTTCCTCTTACCATTTTTTAAATTAAGTGGATTTTTTTGTGTTCTTCAAAAATGTTTAGTTTCTATTACTTCCACCCCACCATCCTTCATGTTGTTGTCATTGTTAGTGTTACGGATGTTCTAGTTGATAGCTGGGTTTTACTTTATTGCTTATCTTGATCACCATGATTTCTTGTTGTTACTGTTATTTGTTTCTCCCTTTCTACACAGTGCTTGGAATCAAATGCAACACTTGCAGCATGTTGAGTGCATGCTATACCTCTGAGATACACTCTCATTCCACATATAACCCATCCCTGTTCCAATTTTGGTGAACATGTTTAAACACAGAAATGGTGAGATGACAACTCTAAGCTGCTGACTAGGCCCAAAGAAGACACAGTTCTGGGAAGAGTTGAGACCCACTCTTGAACATTCACCACTCCAACCAAGCAGAGGGCAGCAAAACAAAGACAAGACACTGCACTTGGGGAAGGCTTCATGATAGATTGCTCTCATGCCCTTTCAGAACATACATGACTGACAAAAGAAATAGTCACAGAGGACACACCCTACATACTCTTCTATCTACAACACAATGGGCTGGTCCACTAGAAGGACCCCACTTTTAAGAGATCTACATAGAAAGTAGAATCTTCAGGCTTCAAAACAATATGCGTGGCATCAGAACACACTAATAACCACCAAAGAAACTATGCTATGAAGCCCACTTGGAAATATATTCAATAATTTATAATATCTCAGGACATAGGATCAAGAAAGGATTTTTCCCTAAATGGGCTTTACATGAAAATGGGAGAGAAATCCAGTCAACTGTTATAGTCAGCTTTGTCACACCTGTGAAAAAAAGACCTGGCAAGAATAATTAGAGGAGGAAAAGTTTATTTGGGGTTTCAGAGGTCTCAGTCCATAGATGACTGACTCTGTTACTCTGGGCCCAAAGTGAGGCAGAATATCATGGGAGAAGGGTGTGGTGTAGGAAAGCTACTCAGGACATGGAACAAGGAAACAGAGAGAGAGAGAAACTTCTCCTATCACACAGACAAAATATAAACCCCAAAGGCATACCTGATGGTCTACCTCTTCCAGCCATATTCTACCTGCTTACAGTTTCCACCCAGTTAATTCCTATCAGGAGATTAATGCACTGATTAGGTTATGACTCTCATAACCCAATTGCTTCATGTCTAAATCCACTTGCATTGTCTCATACATGAGCTTTTGGGGGATACCTCATATCTAAACCATAACATCAACAGATATAAAAATTTCAACACAAAAATATAAAAAATGTGAAAGATTAAGGCATCATGATTTTTCCTAATATTGATAATTCACTAGCAACTGACTCTAAAGATATTGAAGTGGATGCAATGGTTGATTAAAAAATTCAAAAGAATGATTTTTAAAAAGATCAAGAAATTCCAAAAGAATATAGAAAAATGTCTGAATGAATTGGAGAAGTTGATACAGGATATATGAAAAATCCAATAAAGGGGTAGAAGTTTTGAAAAAGAACCCAACAGAAATCTTGGAAATTAAGAGCTCAATAAAGTAAATTATAAAACCTAAACAGAAAGCCTAATAAGTAGACTAGCTCAAGCAGAAGACAGAATTTCAGGGCTTGAAGACAAGGTGATGACCTATCAGCCTATCAGAAAATAATAAAAAGGGCAGGCATGGTGGTACATACCTATAACCCCAGGAGTTTGAGAGACTAAGGTAGGAGGATCACTAGTTCGAAGACAGCCTCAGCAACTTAGCAAGGCCCTAAGCAACTTGGCAAGATGCTGTCTCTAAATAAAAAATATTAAAAGGTCTGGGGATATAGTTCAATGGTTAAGCACCACTGAGTTTAATCCCCAGTACCATAAAAAGAAGAATAATAAAAAAGAAAAAAATAACAAATTACGAACAAAATATGCAAGACTTTCAGGACACAATTAAAATACCAAACATATTAATGTTCAGGATAGACAAGTGTGTCATGACATAGACTACATAGCACAGAACATCTGTTCAGGGAAAACTGGCAGAATATTCCCAAATCTGGAGAAAGATATGAATATCCAGATTCAGGAGGCATATAGAACTCCAGATAGACATAACCAGAAAAGAACCTCCTCATGTCATTTAAAGGTAAAATACCAAAGTACGCCACCACAACAACAAAATATCACATGCTATACAAGAGAAATACCAAGTCATTATAAAGGTACGTCCATCAGAATTACAGATTTTTGGCAGATCAGGAGGGTATGGAATGATGTATTTCAAGTCCTGAAAGAAAATAACTACCAACCTAAATTATTATATCTAGCAAAGTTATCCTTCAGAATTAAAGAAAAATAAAGACCTTCCAAGATAAGCATAAACTAAAAAAAAAAAAAAAAAAAAAAAGAACACTGAGCCAGTGTTGTAGAAGATTACTCAAAGTAATTCTACACAGAGAAGAGAAAGATAAACATAACCACAGGAATATAGGGGGAAAAAATCTCATTAAGTGTAGATAAGTAAATGAAAATTAGGAAAGAATCAAACATTAGAAAAAACAATAAAACAATAAGAGTTAACATATACCTTTTGATAATAACCTTGCAAATGGTCTTAATTCTCCAATTAAAAGACACAATCTCATGAACTGGATTCAAAAGCAAGACCCAATTCTTTGTTGCTTGCAAGAAATACACCACTAGCAAAAATATACACAGACTGGAAGTTAAAGAATGAAAAATACTTTTGTACATAAATGGAATCCAAACACTAGCAGGGATAGCTACATTGATAGCCAACAAAACAGACTGCAGACCAAATTTAGTCAGAAGAGACAGTCACTACATACCAGTAAAGGGAACGATCTTCCAAGAAGGTATAACAAATGCAACTATATATGCCCTGAATGTTCGGGCACCCAATTTCATAAAGCAAACACTACTCAACATAAAGGAATGGTTAGACTTCTGGACAATAATAGATTACTTCAATATACCACTGTGTCACAAACATATATGTGTTAGTCACCTTTTCAACACTGTGACTAAAGGACCTGGCCAGAACAACTGTAAAGGAGGAAAGGTATATTTAGGGGCTCACAGTTTTAGAGGTTTCAATTCATAGACAGCAGACTCCACTCCTCAGGGTTCAAGGTGAGGCTGAACATCACAGCAGAAGATTATGGCAGAGGGAAGTAGCTCACATGGTGATCAGAAAACAGAGAGAGAGAGAGACTCCACTCTCCAGATACAAATTTATACCCTAAAGTCATGCCCCCAATTGACCACTTCCTCCAGGCACATCCCTCCTACCTCAATTTACCACTTGGTTAACCCCATCAGGGATTAATTCACTGATTAGGTTAAGTCTATAACCCAATCATTTTCCCTCTGAATCTTCTTGCATTGTTTCACATGTGAGATTTTGGGGGACACCTCACATCCAAACCATAACAATATAGGTTATCCAGACAAAAAAGAAAATCAACAAAGACATAGCAAATTTAAATAGTACATTAGATTAAATGGACTGAACAGATGTATACAGAATATTCCATCCACAAGAGCAGAATACACATTCTTTTCAGCAGTCCAAGGAACTTTCTCCAAAATACACAATTTATTAGTAATTTAAAAAATTGAAATATTTTCTTCAATAGCATAAGATCATAATGGAATGAAACTAGAAATTAAAAGCATAAGAAACTACAGAAACTACATGAACACATTTAGATTGAACAATATACTTTTGATTGATCAGTGACTCATTGAATAAATTAGGAGAAAAATTAAACAGATCTTAGAGTCAAAAGAAAATGAGAATACAACACATCAGAGTTGTGGGACACAGTGAAGACACTTCTAAGAGGGAAAATTACAGCTATGAATGTACTTTCAAAAGTCAGAAAGATGTCAAATAAATAACCTAATGATGCATCTCAAGGTCTTAGAAAAACAAGAAGAAACAAACCCAAAACCAGTAGAAGGAAAGAATAAAAGATCAGACATGAAAATAATGACATAGAGACTAAAAGAAGAATGCAAAGAATCATGAAACAAATAATTGGTTCTTTGAAAAGTTAAACAAAATTGTTAAACCTTTAATCAAATGAACCAAAGAAAAAGAGAAGACCCAAATTTAAAAAGTGGATATTACAAAAAATATCACTAATATTCAGAGGATCATTGGGGACTACATTGAACACTAAAGTTCCAATATATTGGAACATCTAGAAGAAATGAAAAAAAATTTCTAGACACATATGACCTATCAAAATTGAACCAAGAGAATATTTTGAAAAAAATACCTAAACAGATCAATAACAAGTGATGAAATTGAAACAGTAATAAAAAACTTTTGAACAAATAAAAGCTTGGGGCTGGATGGAGTCACTGCTGAATTTTACAAGACCTTTAAAGAAGAATGAACACCAATGTTCCTCAAACTATTCCATGAAATAAAAATGAAAGGAATTCTTCCAAACTCATTCTGTGAAGCCACTATCACGCTGATACCAAAATTAGATAAGGTCACAACAGAAAACTATAGACCAACAACCTTGATAAGTGTAGATGCAAAAGTACTCAATAAAACATTTACATACCAAATTAAATAGCACATTGGAAGATGATACACCATGATCAAATTGGTTTCATTCCAGGAATACAAGGATGGTTTAACAAATGCAAATCAATAAATGTAATATATGACATAAATAGAATGAAAGATGAAAATCATATGATCATTGCATTACAAGCCTTCAACAAAATTCAAGGTAATTCATGGTAAAATCCCTGAAGAAACTAGATATAGAAGGATCCAGCTGAACATAATTAAGGCTATAAACAAACAAACCCTAGCCAACATGATAGTGAATGGAGAAAAAAATGAAAGTATTTCCTTTAAAATCAGAAACAGAAAGATGTTCACTCTCACCTCTCTTATTAAATATAGTACTTGAAATTCTAGCTAGAGCAATTAGAAAGGAGGAAAAAAAATAAAAAAGAATGCAGATAGGAAAGAAATAAGTCAATTATCCCTATTTGAAAATGATATGGTAATCTATTTAGAAGACCCTGAAAGAACCAAAAGACTTTTAGATATGTGATCAAGAAATGCAGCAATGTATCAGGAAACAAAATTAACTTACAAAAATCAATAACTTTTCTATAGCTCGATAACAAACAGATGAGAAAGAAATCAGTAAGGTAATTCCATTCACAATAGGTTCAAGAAAATAAATAAAATACCTAGAAATAAATCTAACAAAGGAGGTAAAAGACTTCTACAAGGAAAATTACAGAACACTGAAGAAAGAAAATGAAAAAGATACTAGAAGATGGAAAGATACCCTATGTTCATAGATGGACAGAATTAATATTGTTACAATGGCCATATTACTAAAGCAATATGCCATTTCAATTAAATTAAATTCCCATCAAAATACCAATTGTACTCTTCACAGAATTAGAAAAAAAAATTCTAAAAATTCATATGGAAGCACAATAGACCCCAAATAGCCAAAATAATACTGTGCAAAAAGAACAATTTCTGGAGGCATCACAACACCAGATTTCAAAATATACTACAGAGGCATGGTAACAATAATAATATGGTACTAGTATAGAAACAGACACATAGACCAGTGGACTAGAATAAGAGGACATAGAAATAAACTCATGTATCTGATTCTTGACAAAGGTGCCAAAAAGATACACTAAATAAAAGACAACCTCGTTAACATGTGGTGCTAGGAAAACTGGATACCAGTAAGTAGAAGACTGAAACTAGATCCCTATCTCTCATTCTACAAAAGTCAATTCAAAATGATCAAAGACCTGAATGATAAGAACTGATATTTGAAACTGCTAGAAGAAAGTGTAGGGGAAACACTTCAAGATAAAGTCATAAGCAAAACCTTCCTGAATAGGAATCCAACAGCTCAGGAAATAATTGCACACTTCCACAACTGGGACTGCATCAAATTAAAATGTTCCTGAACTGGACAGAAAACAGTAATAGAGTGAAGAGACAGTCTACAGAATGGGAGAACATCTTTACCAGCTACTCTTCTGACAGAGGATTATAAAGAGTTCAAAAATCTTAACCAAAAAAACGAGTAGCCCAATCAATAAATAGAAAATGAACTTAACAGTCACTCCTCAAAAGAAGTATGAAAGGTCAATAGTTAAAACTACATTGAGAGTCCATCTCACCCTAGTCAGAATGACAATCATCAGGAATACAAAAAACAATAAAGGCTGTCAAAGATAGGGCAGGGAGAAAACTTACACCTTGTTGATGGGGACATAAATTAGTACAGCCATTATGAAAATCAGTATGAAGTTTCCTCAGAAAACTAAAAATAGAACTATCTTATGATCCAGCTCTACCACTCCTCAGTATATGCCAGAAGAAATCAAAGTCAATATATTACGTAGACACCTGCATATCCATGTTTCCCAAGTTTTTCATGACAAAATTTACAGTAACCAAGTTACAGAATAAGCCTAGGCATTCATCAATGGGAAAATGGATAAAGAAAGTTCAATATATATATATATATATATATATATATATATGAAAATCAATAATGTATATATTTATACACACACACACAATTGAGTATTATTCAGCTCTAAAGAATAATAAAATCATGTCTTTTGCTGGAAAATGGATAGAACAAGATATGATCATGTTAAGCAAAATTAGCCACAGTCAGATGAATATTGCATGTTTGCTCTTATATGGGGAATCTAGAAAATAAGAAAACATGACATGAGAAAGTAGATGAGAGACTAGTAATGAAGAGGAAGAGAGTCAGGGGGAAAAGGAGGAGAGTATAATGGATGGTAATGGGGGTTAATATGATCCAAATATGTTATATGCATGTATGAATATGCCATAATGAAATCAATTTATCTATATATAAAATGCTTTAATTAAAAAAATTTTATTGGAACCTGGCTCATAATAATTTGTTATGTTTTTTTCTATACTACTTTTGTGCTCTGGACCTGAGCATCTGTTACAGAGACCATATGACAGTAAGAAAAAAAGGTCGTTTATTTTACTATTCATTCCTGTAAGAAATAGTTTGCCCACTTTAGTTTTAATTAATATCTGGGGACTTCCTCTGGGTCAAATAAAGTTTGGTAAAATATCAAAAAAAAATTAATAATTTTATTCATAAAGTTACAATGTAATAATACTGGTGAACTTGTAAATACTGGGTAAATAAAATCCAAAGTTCCAATATTCACCATATAGAATACTGACCCAAGAAACATATATTTAAAATCAGGAAGGAAACCAACAGAGTTTAGAAGACTAGTAACTAGTTAATCAATGAGCCCATAAACATAGGGTGAAGTAGAGATTACTTTTTTAAAAAATTGATGAATTAATCAATGGATTTATTGGGTGAAATAGAGGATTACTTGCTAAGAATAAAATAATAGATCCATACATTAATGGAAAGTAGGTTAAGTTTTTAAAACTTGGTAGTTTACTTTAAAAATCCATCTAGATGGGAAAAAATTCAGATTCCAAAGTTTACAAACTACAATCAGGCCACTTAATGTCTTCAGGAGTTATTCTACTTAATCTGCACTCTTCAATCAGCTATTCTAAATAAAGAGCCCCTGCTTGCATTATTTAAATATGGAAAAGTTTTGGAGACTACAAAGTTCAAGCAATTCTCTTTATATTAAAGTAACTTCCTCTGTTGTACTTTGTGAATGTTTACATAATTCTTATGGTTACCACAAAGATATCAGAGCCATCCCAAGAAAACTCAGGGTTTAGGATGGATAGTAAAATTAAAGAGAATACATCTATAGAAGTGCTAATAAAAGGAAGAATTCATGAAGGAGAAAACAATTGTTTTTCAAATAAATGTCATGAAGCCAATATCTCTTAGTATGAATGCTGAAGGTCAAAGTGAAACCCATCTCTCTTATACCTTGACAGAGTGGATGTATGTACTTGCCATCTCACTGCTTCCTGAGCCAGAAATGAAGATAACCAACTGATGTTTTTACCAGGCTCGTAGAGCCCTAAATCATCTTCCTATGTAGAACAGATCCCTGTTGAGCAAAAAGACCTACACAATGACACAAGACACCCATGCCAACTACCTATACTAACCAATCTAATCCCTCATAAGTAATTTTAAGTAAGAAGTAATAATAGGGAGCGGCTTAATATGGGAGGAAAATCAATAATGTGAAAAGAAATTGCCAAAAAAATGAGAATGGACAATTCTGAGTGAAGCAAGAGTATTTGAAGGCACAGAAGTCAACTTGGTGAGTGGTTCTAATCTTGTCTGACCACGTACAGTGACTGCATTTGTATCTGCTCTCTGCCTTTACTCTCAGTTCAGCCTCCTGTACTCTTGTGACTACCTTAACTCTTTCTTAGTCTTTTAAAAAACAGTCTAATATTTTATTAATTGATGAATAAAAATGTGTATTATATCCAAAAAGCAAAACCATGCTGTCATGGTACCAATAGAAAAATTAAAAAGTAGTTATTATCAAGTGAAAAAATATAATTGGAAAAAAAAATCAATAAGAGGGATACTTACTCTTGTAAGCACTGAGAGAAAAAGGAAAGAAATAGAAAATACTGAATCTCATATGAAATGAGTTAAAATGAAGGAACTATGGAAAAAATAAGAGGGAAGTAATAATCGAGATATAACTAACTCCACATCATGTATAAGCACAAGAATGGGATCCTAATTAGAATAAATTATACTCCTTTTGTGTATAATATGTCAAAATACACTCTACTGTCATACATATCTAAAAAAGAACAAATTTTTTAAAGTTTGCTTAAAAAATAAAAAAAAAAGATTTAGCAGAAGAAAATATTCAGAGCTGAAGAAAATTACTAGATGAAATGGTACTAGAAAGATTACTGGAAAAGACTTATGCCTGAACACATTCTAATAAAATTTAAGAACAAGGATAAAGTGAAAATTCTAAAAGTTTCCAGAAACAGAAAGCCAAAAGTGAAGAAGAATTGTGTCTCTTTCAAAATAAGGCACATTTAAAAGCAATGGAACAATGTCTTCATAGTTCCAAAGGAGAGGAATCAATGTTGACCCTAGGGCTTCACACACAAACTATTCATTACCTGTGAGAACAAAATAATGCATTTCAGGTGAGCAAAACTTGAAAAGTTTTTCATGAATATACATTATGGGGAAATTACTGCTGGAGGTAAATTGAATAGCATCAAGTAAATTATTAAAAAATTTGACAACTAAGTCACACACACACATACATGTGCAAAATCTGGTAGGAAAATGGCAAAATTTTGAAACTACAGGAATACAGGTAATTATTCACTGGATAATAGATAATGTGTTTAAAAGAGACTTAAAGGTTCAAAAAAATGTATGTGTGCGTGTGTGTGTTTGTGTGTGTGGTACTAGGAACGGATCCTCACATTTTAGGCAAGAACTCCACCACTGAGCGACAACCCAGACCCCAAAATGGAACTGAAGAGAAATATAAAATAAGCCGGGCATGGTTGTGCATGCCTATAATTCCAGCTACTTGGGAGGCTAAGGCAGGAGGAAAGCAAGTTCAAGGACAGCATGGGCAACTTAGCAAGACCCTGCCTCAAAATTTAAAAATAAAGTGGGGGTGAGGATAAGGCCACCAGGAATTTAGCTCAGTAGTAGAGTGCCCCAAGGTTCAATTTCCAGTATAGCAAACAAAATATTTTTTAAAGCCAAAATTTATAAATAAGAGTACCAAAATTTTTCTCATTTTATATAGACAGGAATCAAAACATATTATCTAAAGTCAATTGATTAAGACATACAGATTGAAGTATAATACTTACATGTGGAAGTATTTAAATCGCAAGTAAAAAGAAAGGTGTGAGGGTAGTAAAATTAAGTTATTGTCTCCTTTTCACACTGTAGTATAAACGGATGCTGTTTAAAATTGCTAAATACAGAAAGAGACATAAATATTAGATATTTAAATACCATAGATATTTAAATACCAGAAGAACTAACAACAGGAACCACATGTGAAAGTGGTTTTTATCTCAAAAGTGGAACTGCAGCTGATTGATAGAATGGTGGATTTTTCATTTGCACTCTTCGGCACTTTCATATTTTTCCATGGATACTAGAAGAATATTAGTGTGATAAACAAAATAATTATCTCAAATGATATCTCAGATATAGGTTTCCTACTCCTCTTTTACCACATTCACTTATGGGAAACTCAGTTCCAGAATCTATACTTACTCCCAGTATTAAAAGAAGTCATGGTTTCAGATTTTATCTGAGATTTGAAGAAGTAACACTTTTAGTATAATTTAAATATGATAAGAACCCAGACAGGTTCTACTGAGCTCTCTATGGCTTATTGCATCAGTAATTTCACTGATGTAGTTTGCAAGTTCCCATCCGTTTTTATCAAGCCAAGAATTAGAACCCTGGTAAGTGGGATAAAGAGTTCCTCTCTTGAGGTGACCAAAACAGCATTCTGCAGATCCTGGGACACCAAATAATTACCATTAAAATTCAAAAGTCCTTCCGAACACTTTGCTCTCTTTAATCCTTTAATCCCAATAGTCCAATCATGACTACAAATAGGCTCTACATTGAGGTTAGTATGAGAGGACATTGATCACTTTTTGTCTAGGGCAAAGAATCCTTCCTAAGCATGCAATGAGCAGAGAGGATGTAATTGCAGTTCTTTTTCCCAGACCACCCCTAGGGCTCTATTATATGCTTCCACTCAGCAGGATCAGTTTCTTTCAGCGAAGAATTATTCACTCCAATTTATTCAACTCACCAAAGAAGAAGAGTTCCAGAATGCAATCTTCACCCTCTGCAGTGGGCCCCGGGAATGCTCCAGGGAACCTACCCTATTCAGCCATTCAGATGCCCAGAGATAAATATCTCTGCATGAAGTACACAAAATAAACATCAGTTGAAAGATTGTTGGTATAAAACCAGACGTCCGAGTAACCTGTATAAACTACATGCATCTACTCTAGGAAAAACTTTAGAATTTTTCTGGGAAACACAACATCTAAGTTGTGAGAATGAACAGGATAGCAATGGTTTGCTCACCTTTATATTCACATTTGATATTTTGCCCTTAAAATGTTTGTAATCAAAGATTTAAAAAAATTATTATGAAAATTGACATACTATTAAAATCTGTCTGAAAAACTAATTCATCCAGATATTTACTTTTGAAGCCCCAGTCAAATACATTTCAGGAAAGGAATCTTAATGAGTAGCAGTTTTCAAGAAATAAAATCAAACTGATGCAGCCTTTTATCTGAAGATCTGGTGGCTCTGCCACTGTAGCTGTTGTAGAGTGACTAGGTCCAAATTAAAAAAAAAAAAAAAAGAAGAAGAAGAAAGAAAGAAAGAAAGAAAGAAAGAAAGAAAGAAAGAAAGAAAGAAGGAAGGAAGGAAGGAAGGAAGGAAGGAAGGAAGGAAGGAAGGAAGGAAGGAAGGAAGGAAGGAAGGAAGGAAGGAAGGATACATTATATCTAGTCATATAGGATAGTTGAGAGACATTTTACATCATAATACATGGACTGGAGAGTCTCATGGTGATTTCTACTAACTCCAAAAGACAAGACTTCACATGGGGAAAGAGAAGTCAAGAAATAAATGGGATTGGTGTAGCAGTGTTCATCTAATTGTAGCCTTAACAACTGTGTATTTGCTGTAGGTAAAATTCACCTCCTCAATATAAGAAAACAAGAAAGAAACTGAGTCTCCATTGAAATTCTAAGCCCTCAGGAAGATGAGTATTTAGAAAGTATCAATTTGCAGAATTCCAATAGGCATGAATTTTAGTAATCACAGGTTAAATAACACCAGTTTCCCAGCGATACAGTTCAAACTTCAGTTACCACAACAGGTCAACTGAGCAATTGTATAAAGCACAAACTTCAAGGCTAATTCTTCATTCCACAAATCATTATGAAAATGAGAGACACTCATGATCAGTGAAAAATCACATCACTTGTCTTAAAGTCTGTGGGTGATGGGCCAGTGGTATCCACAATTCGGTTTACCTAAGTAAGTATGTGGTTGTGCTGTCTCCCTGTTGCTTAGTAAAAAACCCATGAGACATTTTATGCAAATAGACACTCAAAAAAGAGAATCGGCCAACAGAAATCAAAGTGCCATGAAGAAATGAAAGGTGATAACACTGGAGTGAAATTCAGATCTAAAGTATAGTCGAGACATAACTGAATAGGATTATTGGCACTTGCCATTCAAGAGACTTTCAACACTCAGCCGGAAGTACTTAGTGAAGGTGAACAACTTACCAACATGACTTGGAAAAGCGTTCGTGATAAAAAGATGAAGCTCTTCCCAGAGGACTGACAAGAAAATGTTCATATTAAAGGAACTCTCAGAGATATTTCATGACATTGAAAGCACAAAGGATAAAATTCTGGAAGCTGATCCAAACTTAGAAAGCAGTGTGACAATTCACCAAGGCACAGAAAATATGCTCATTCCATATGTTAAGTTATATGACAAGAAGAAGGCAAGTACTGTTCAAACTATTTTTGAAAAGTCTTTTTAACAGACATAATACACTTCAATTCTCAATGTTTCTAATGTTTTAAAGTGCTATAAGTAAATTAGTATTTTTTTCATTTTGCTGTATATTTCCAACCTATAGTAACAGAGATTTTAAAAAATGTTTTTGTTAATTTGTTTTTTAACTGATACAGAAACACACGAAAATTATGTATGTTAGTGGATGTGGTATCATGAAGTGTTTTGCTGCATGGATACATTGTGTAATGTTTAAGTCAGGTTAAATATATCTGTCTCCTCAAACATTTATCATTTCTTTTTGGTGAAAACCTTCAAATTCTTTTTTTCTAGCTTTTTTGAAATGTTCAGTACATTTTTGTTATCTATAGTCTTCTACTGTGCGATGCCATACCGGAACTTCTTGATCCTGACAGTAACCTAGTACCTCGATCAACCTTTCCCACCCCTCCACCCTCCCTATTCTCCCAGCCTCTGGGAGCCACCCATCTATGCTCAGTTTCTGAGATCAAATTTTTTAGATTCCACATATGAGTAAGATCATGCAGTACTTATATTTCTGCACCTGGTTTATTTGATTTAATATAATGTTGTTCAACGCCATCCATGTTGTCTCAAAAGGCATGATTTCCTTCTTTTATGGCTCAGTAGTATTCCACTGTGTATATGTGCCACACTTTCCTTATCCATTCATCAGTTGATGGACACTTTGGTTGATTCCATTTCTTTGTTGGAAGTGTTCCACAATAAGCATGGGACAGCAGGTGCCTCTTCAACATACCTATTTCAATCTTTGGGGTAGAGATGCAATTGTAGGCATTTCAGTCAGTTTTGTGGCCACCATGATTAAAAGACCTGACAAGAACAATTAAAGGAAGGAAAGTTTATTTTGGGGGTTCCCGATTTTAGAAGTCTCAGTCCCTAGATGGTCTGAGTGAGCAGAGAAAGGCCTGAAGTGAGCAGAGAAAAGCAACTGGGAACATAGTACCAGGAAGCAGAGAAAGCTCTATTCAACAAGGACAAAATAAATACTCCAAAGTCATGCTCCCAAGGGACCCACCTCCTCCAGGCACATCCTACTCGCCTACGGTTACCCCCTAGTTAATCCCTATGAGGGGATTAATGCACTGATTAGGTTAGGCACTCACAATCCAATCATTTCACCAATAAGCTCTCTTGCAATGTTTCACATGTGAGCTTTTGGGGGACACCTCACATGTAAACCATAACAGTAGGATTGCTTGATCAAAGCTTCATTCTATTTTTTTTTAACTTTTTGAGGAATCTCCATACTGTTTTCCATAATAGATATACTAATTAACATTCCCACCATCCTTATGCAAGGGTTCTCTTCCTCCACATCTTCACCAGTGCTTCTTATCTGTAGTCTTTTTGATGATGGCCATTCTTACTAGAGTGAGATGATACCTCATTGTGTTTTGGATTTGCACTTCCTTGATGATTAGTGATATTGAGCATTTTTTAATATAACTGTTGACGATTTGAGAAATATCTGTTTAGATCTATTTCCCATTTTTTAAAAGTGGGTTGTTAGGCTTTTTGTTTTGCTCTGTTTTCTGTAGCAAGTTTTTGAAGTTCCTAAGAGATTCTGAATATCAACTCTTTTGTCAAATGTAGTTTGCAAATATTTTCATGTATTCTGTAGGTTGTCTCTGCACTCTGCTTGACTTCCGGGGCTATACTTTCAGGACAGCTCTGAAATCATACTCTCAACCAACTCCTTTATGGAGAAGGTAGGTTCCATTTAAGAAAAATTGGAACTCAACTGGATCAGATCTTATCCCCAGACTCCCACTACCAAGTGTATTTTGTTGAAGCGACCCCCCTCTGTTCTTTATATTTTCCTTCTTCTATCCAGAACATACCTCCCTCAGGGTCTTCAACACAAAGAGGAGAAATCAGAACATGCCTCTCTTTAATACTGCTATTTGTCATAGTCATGTACAATGTTAAAGTGTTCTGCTTCTTCCATACTGTAGTGCCTAGAATCTTCCAGACAAATGGGGAATCAGTTCATATGCCCCTAGCCCATGTCAACCTGAAAGTTTCTAAGTGGTCAATCCTACTTTCTTTTGAAACTAACACCCTAATATCTGGTCTACTCTCTCTTATCTGACTCCCTTTTATTTCTCATTATTTATCAGGGTAGTTTCAGTCTTGTCCTTATACCATAAAATCCTTTTGCTAAGAAAGCCGGTATTTTGGCCTAGCTGAAATTTTATTTTCTCCACACTCAGCAAAGAACATAAGTGATCAAAGATCACCATATTTTTTTTCTTGGTATACAAAAGAAATCACTATAAAAAGCCTAGGTGTTAAGACAGATTTTATATTAGCAAACTATCCATTACTATAACAAACACCAGAGGTAAGTCAACTTATAAGGAGAAAAGGTTAATTTTTCTCATGGTTTCAGTCCATCATCACTTAGTCTCATTGCTATTGGGCCTATTATGAAACAGTACAGCATGGAGGGAGTATATGGTAGAAGGAGTGACTCACGTCATGTCCTCCAGGAAACAAAGAGAGAGAGAAGGGGCTATGGTCCAATATCTCCTTCAAGGACATGCCTATTGTGACCTAACTTCCTTCTATCAGATCCTGCCTTTCGACAGTTCCACTGTCTCCCAAAAACACTATAGGCTGGCAACCAAGACCTTAACACATGGGCCTTTCAGGAACACCTATTCAAACCATAGCACTCTTGTTACAAGATCCTCTTTTGGTGTTAGATGGTGACTCTTTTGTATTCCCATGCTAGTATTCCATTCCAGCCTCTACCATCACCTCATCCTCACCTCCCAAAAGATGGAAAGCTTCATCTGAGTAAGAAGACCAAGTCACAAAATTTTAAAGAGAAGAGGACAATAATGTGCTTCAAATACTATTCCTCTTAACTTAAATAGAAGTTATAATGAGAAATGCACCCATGCCAATAGTGCACAGGAGCTGTCTGCAAGGAGTAGACAGTTGTGGCCTTAAAGAGTCACTACTGGTCAGTAAGTCCCCTGAGAGGACCATGACTTTATGTACATAACTCTAGAAAAAATGTAAATGCAACTAAGGGTAACCAGAAAGCAGTAAAAAAATATAATTCAAGGAGTCTTTCAGCCTGCTAAGTAAGTTTCTCTGTGCTGCTTTGACTTTGCCTGAATAAATCATAAGACTAGCTAACATTTCAGAAAAGTTGAAAATTAAAATTAATTTGCAAGAATTACACACATATAAAAACCAGTGGAGGCCAAGAAATGAATTAAAACTTTAAAAATAAAAACAATCAAAACTGGAAATAAGTAACTTAAAACACTGAAGTTTTAGAAGACTGAAAAGAGCTGGGCACAGTGGTGCACACCTGTAATCCCAGAGGCTCAGAAGATTGAGGCAGGAGGATTGCAGGTTCAAAGTCAGCCTCAGCAACTTAGAGAGACCCTGTCTCAAAATGAAAAATAAAAAGGGTATGTGACTTAGTTGTTGAGCACTACTGGGTTCAATCCACAATACTCCCCCAAAAATTAAAATTAATGAAATAAACTCAAATGAAATTAAAAAATCTCAAACTACCCAATATTCAAATATTTAAAAATTATTAAGTGATATTAGATGAAAATTACAAATTAGAAGAAGGGAAAGTAACTTTAACTTTAGGAGCCAGAGAAAATAGAAATTTGCAAAAATAATTTTGTATGCTGGTCTACATTGCCTACACTTGCCTCCTTCAAAACTTGAGAACTATCTTCCCCACCTCCTGTGAAGGTTGTCTATTGACGACCCCTCAGGTAATTGCCTCTATGAAGAGACCTCTTTACCCAAGACAGCTTCATCAGCTGTGTGGATATGAATCACTGTGGAAAATAAAGGCCAGACCCTGTCTTGCTCACTATAAACAACTCTAACCAGTCATTCTAGTATCAGAACCTCTCAAGTGTGTTCTGAGTCCTAATAAGATGGTAAACCTTAGGCAGTAGAGTATTTAGGGATCTTTACTTCAATAAAATTCATGGGGATACAATGGCCTAGAAATCCTGGAAAATCCCATCGAAGAGAAGGACAAATTATCACATCTTTCACAGTCTACTACACAGAAGAAAGCCCTGTGCTTTGTAAAATGTTCTAGAGGCAGTGTATTGTATCTAAAAATACTCTTCTAAAATATTAGGTAACTGAGAAGGCTTTCAGCTTTGATGGAAACTGAGGTCAGGGGACTTTGCACCTGGTTTAGAGTGAAAAGTCCGTAGTCCTGGTGCTTAAGACAGACAACATAGTCCTAGCTTGGGTACTAGAGGCATCAGTGTTGGGGAGAGATATTATGTAGAGTTTGTAGCAAATCTCAATAGAGGAATAATAACACAGACCTCCGGGGTTCTGAAATAAGTTCATGCAATCTTCAGCAGGGAATTACATGTCTTTTGAAAATAGTTCTTTGCATGCTACAAGGACCCTCAGAGACATACAACATCTAACCATAAGAGACCAAGGGGTCTTGTAGCCGGAACTCCCCAACATGAATGGAATACTATTAGACCTACTAATTCATAAAATCAGATGTGCCCATCAGCAATTCACTACAAAATGTAAGTGTTGCGATTGTGATTGAGCACAAATAGGACAGAAGAGCAAAAACAGGCCACTTGAGCAAGTAACTCAGATTCCAACACGCCCACATTACTGTACCTATGCCTCTTCCTCTGCTAAAACCTGGGGTTGCATTTGTGGAGAGGACCAAAGAAAGACAACACAAAGAAACACATGCTGTTCATGAGTAGATAAACTTGGTATTTGGTCTCAAGCTGAAAATGGGAGGCAGTTGCCAATATAGCCTCACTTGAACTTTAAAGTGCTTTGAATCTCCATACTGCCTTCCAGAGTGGTTGCACTAATTTGCAACCCCACCAGCAATGTATGAGTGTACCTTTTTCCCCACATCCTCGCCAACACCTGTTGTTGCTTGTGTTCTTGATAATCGCCATTCTGATTGGGGTGAGATGGAATCTTAGGGTGGTTTTGATTTGCATTTCTTTTATTACTAGAGATGTTGAACATTTTTCCATATGTTTGTTGATTGTTTGTAGGTCTTCTTCTGTGAAGTGTCTGTTCATTTCCTTAGACCATTTGTCGATTGGATTATTTGTAGTCTTGGTGTTGAGTTTTTTGAGTTCTTTATAGATTCTGGAGATTAGTGCTCTATCTGAAGTATGATTGGCAAAGATTTTCTCCCACTCTGTAGGCTCTTTCTTCACATTGCTGATAGTTTCCTTTGCTGAGAGAAACTGGAAGGCAGTATGGAGATTCCTTAAAAAACTTGGAATGGAACTACCATTTGACCCAGCTATCCCACTCCTTGGCCTATACCCAAAGGACTTAAAATCAGCATACTACAGAGATACAGCCACATCAATGTTCATTGCTGCTCAATTCACCATAGCCAGATTGTGGAACCAACCTAGATGCCCTTCAGTTGATGAATGGATAAAGAAACTGTGGCATATATATACAATGGAATATTACTCAGCCATAAAGAATGATAAAATTATGGCATTTGCAAGCAAATGGACGAAATTGGAGAATATCATGCTAAGTGAGATAAGCCAATCTCAAAAAACCAAAGGAAGAATGATCTCGCTGATAAGTGGATGATGATACATAATGGGGTGTGGGAGGGGTTAGTTTTAGGGTTAGAGTGAGGGTTAGGGAGGGGGGCAAGAATGGGGGAAGGAAGGACTGTATAGAGGGAAAAGAGGGATGGGAGGGGTGGGGGGAAGGGGAAAAAAATAACAGAATGAATCAACCAACATCACCCTATGTAAACGTATGATTACACAAATGGTATGCCTTTACTCTATGTACAAACAGTGAAAGAACATGTATCCCATTTGTTCACAATAAAAAATAAATAAATAAATAAATAAATAAATAAATAAATAAATAAAATATAAAAAAAAAAAAAAAAAAAAAAAAAAAAAAAAAAAAAATAAAGTGCTTTGAAAAGAACAGTACTGAGGGGAATTTTCCAAGTAGACAGATTTTCAGGCAGTGTATTGGGTCAATCACTTTGAGTGAAAGGAAATGTTATCTGATATTATCTCAGCATTTATATGTATTTGTGAGCAATAACAAATACCTCAGTTGTTTGATTGGACTCATAGAAATAAATCAAAGTAATCTCATGAAAATAGAAGGGATATCAGTAGAATAGAGGAAAGGGATCAGGAGAAGAGAGATGGAGGAAAGGGGGAGTTACTGGGGAATGAAATTGATCAAATTATGTTATGTTCATGTATAAATATGTAACAATGAATCCCACTATTTTGTATAATTATAATGCACCAATTTACAAAGAAGAAAACCAATCAGAAGATTATAGACTAGGAAACCTAGGATGGATGCATGTTATAGACCAAAAAGAAAGCACAAAATGGGAAGATGTTGATACTATATGTTAACATCCATCAGAGTATCCACCATGGAAAAACTACTACAAAACTAATGGACACAAAGTCTCAACAAACTGACTTCAGTCAGTTCTGGCACAGAAGTGTGTGAATGGAGCAGCTGTAGTGGCAGAGGTATATGTTATTCATAAACCATGAGCATGGGATTCATTTGTAGCTACTATGATTCTAATCTACCTGCAATAAAAGCAAATGCAGAGACCCAGCCTTGACTCCTTTGGACCCCTCCCTCTGTCCCGGAAAATATTTTAGCAGGAATTGACACATATTCTGAATATGACTCAGTCTTGCCTTTCTTAAAAGCCTCAACTGAAGAATTTAGAAGTGTTTTATTCACCATCAGAGCAAGGGGCCACTTATCAGCAAAGGGCATATGACATGGTATCCAATGGACCTATTCCTTACTTTATTGCCCAAAACCTAGCTGCTGGACCCGCAGAGCAATGAAACTGCCTATTAAAGGCCCAGGTGAGGCATCAAATTAAAGATCATACCTTTTAAAGACAGTACCATCTTCTAGGAGACATTATCCATAGTATATCAATGAGCATTATATGTTGCTGTGTCCCTTGTAAGAAGTTTATGTAGATCTAAGAACTATGTAGAGATGAAGAATTGTTCATGCTTGCCATTATTCCCAGGTACCACTTAGGGAATTTGTACTTCCTGTTATCCCAAGTCGGAGCTCCATGCATCTAGAGGTCCCAGATCCCAAAGGGATCATATTCCATGAGGAACCCAGCTATTGCTACCATCTCACTCCTGGCCCCTTGGTCCAGAAGATAAGCAATCAAGAAGAATTGTCATCCTAGAAGGAGCAGTTTACTCAATGAACATAGTAACCAGGGACTAGAATCCTTCAGGGGTAGGGTCTGTGCCCTCCATGAAGTAAACCAATTAACTACTTATGGTAAAAGTGTAAGGTTAGGAGAATCTATAATAGTAATGAAAGTAGAATGAGTCAGTTGTGGACTCAAGACCACATACATCAACAACATATATATTGTGTGCATACACACACACATACACACACACACACACACACACACACACACATTCATATATATTATAATTCCTCCCAATAGCTGTACCAAACTCCTGGAAAGGTTGTTTGGAGAATTTAAATGAAGTTAGTAAACACAAGCAGGGATATAAGGGATAGACTGCCTTGACTACTGGGTTGCGAAACACCCAAAGCCCCCCCTGGGGATTAAAGGACTTGTTTCTCTAGTTTTGAAGAAGGTTATTGGTTAATAGTTTCCAGTTGTCAGGCTTCTTTGAGGGACTGCCCCAGTTGAAAGGAGATACAAGCCTAAGTGTTTGGCATTTCACAGCACACTGATGTGGGAGGTATATAGACCTAGCCACCTGATGTCAGCTTGGGACAACTCCAAAGCATAATCACAGATTCTCCATTTCTGTTTTGATATTGGTACCCAGACATAAAACTGAAAGATATCTTCCAGGCCTTCTTCTCCCAACCGCTAACATTGAGTATCCCCAGGTATCAAACCCTATACCAAGTGCTTTACCTGTGTTTTCTGCTTTATGTCACCCCCACCCTCTGAGACAGTGACTGCTATCGTCCCCACTTTACAGACTAGGACAATGTGGTTTGGAAGTGCCAATTACATTTAAGGTCACAAAGTTAGTCAGTGGAAGAAACATTAACTTATATCGTCTCTAGAACTCACACCCTGTATAAATTCCCTGTACTGTTTTTGTATCAGAAAAGTCAACATGTCCCTATTTGAACTTTGCAACCTCACTCAGTCACTTTTGGGGGAATATTAATTATCCAAAAGCAGTTTTTAAAATGTTCCTGCTCACTACAAGGAACTAAAGTGACTCAAGTCACTTCATGCATAATCAACATGATACATGCTAACCAATAATGGACATTGGGGTTCCTTGGTATCTAGACAGAGACATACAAACAGATCTCTTAGAAAGGGAAAGAATTTAGGACAAAAAAAAATGAATGTTTAGGATTCAGGCATCTCCAAAAATCCTTTTGCCTTGATGCTTTTCAGCTATAGTTTAAAGATGTTCACTCTAGCGATCATCAGTCACCCATGGTTCAACTCTCTCTTTTCTACTTTCTGGGTCCATCTTTCCAGTTACATTTCTTTAATGGATTCCTGAATTCTCTCCCTATGTCTTTAGAACTTCTTAAATGCTGTTGGACACCTGTGACCACCTGACTTTGGAAAAGTTTCAATCCAATAAAATGTGACTAGGAGTAGGGAGAAGGGAGGAGAAGTGGTCATCATAGATAGAGGACTTTGATACCTATGCAGGACATAGTGACCTATGCCTAAAGATTGGTAAAGGAGCACTCAGTATTGGAGAGTAAGGAAGGATTCCTTTGAAGAAGACAGAGAAAAAGGCAGCCTTCTTAAGTGTATGTCCCCTCAGGGACATTGTAGATGACATAGCAAGGACAGAGTGCATACTGAACTCTATGGCTAGAGTAAGGCCATTCTTCACCCATTAGAATAAATTATATTCTCTCTCTCTCTCTCTCTCTCTCTCTCAGATCTCAGTGATTTTTTACTTAGGAAAAATTCAGTTTTAGAACAATAATTCTATAAGTATAAAATTCAAACAGTGCAAAATTTTCAGGAACACCATCATTCTTAGACTACTTGATATTTGCATTGCATGTTATATGAAAAAAACAGGTATAAAACAATGAAGGACTTAGATAAAATAATCAGATTTATAACTCCTCTGTTCAAGGTGAAGAAATGGTCCTTATAAAATGATATCCTTTTATATGACTGAGGTAGTATTTTCAGATAATTGGTATGTTGCTCATTTGTTGTCATCGACACAATCTAAGTAGTCTTTGGACCCTCCTGATAGCCATTATAAATATGATTATGCTACAGGTAGAATAAAATGACCAGAAACAGTATGAGAACTGGTGTTCAACTACTAATCCTCCAAGTAATAGGAAACTACGAAGGTGGAAGGGACCAAAACTACAGGAAAGAGGAACACCAGACTCTAGACCATTGCTAAGACCTATAGCCTGAGATTAATTCGGTGTACACAAATCAGGCTCACAGTTAACAGAAATGAACAATCTGTTTATTCACATTGAAATGTATTATTCACAAAGTATCTTTTTTACTTCACAAGATCATAAGCTTTGATCATGACAGAGATTTTCAGAATATACAATATTCCTTTACTTGGCTTTGGTTGGGTGAGGTAAAAGAAAAGTGGTAGTGCTCGCCCACTCTCTTATAGAGTTAGATGATAGCATTTTTGACAAAATTTAAGTAGATTGCCTACCAGTTATAACTAAATTATGATTGGCAAGCAGCAAATACTGGAGGTCCATCATTTACTTAGTTATTTCTAAGTTCAACGGCTACAGGCTATTTTCCCTTATTTCTCTGGTGTTGTTTCATTGATAAGAACATAACCCTGAAGGGCAGTATCATGAATGAAACATGTTAAATAAATTCTTACAAAAGAAGCATAAAAATCTTATATAATTCATGATATTGACAGGTCATCACATAATATTTCATTAATAAATGATATTCATGAATAAATGAAGTTTTCCAAATTCAGTTTTTTTTTAAATCAGTAGCATCAGATGAAGTAAACATGCAAAACAAACCATGATTAAATTGTTAGATTAACTTTATATACTTAATTAAAGCAAAACTACATTAGAGTTTTGTTACTATTTTAAAACACAAATTTAGGTTTTAAATTACATTGCTTGAAATTTTAAAAATAAACTACTACAAAAAAAAATCCTGCATTTTAAAAATAAGAGCAAGAATTGTTTTGCAAGTAGTTTTATCAATAACTAATCAACTCCCCATCCTTCCTACTCCACCCACAAAGGTCCAAGTAGTCATCTATAGCAGCCCAGAAGTCCAACTGATGCTGCTGTCCTAAAGTCAAAGTTGGATCTGTTGACCTTGAAGATACATCTTGGGCAGATGACAATGATGATGGATACTGAAAGCCATTGAACTCTGCTCCCTTGTGCTGAAGGAGAGGGCTGCCCCTGTATAATATCATAGTTGGATCACTCCTCCAAGTCTCTTTCTTGTTTATCAATTCTTGCTACTCTTTTGCTATATTTTCTCTTTCATTTAACCAATTGTTGGGTATTTTTGGTGATTTGGGGGCATCTGCTTCAGAAGGATCATATCAGGCATTAATACATGGGTGCTGAGAACTTCATCTACAGAAATTCTTCTAAATATATCTGTGACCAGCATTTTGGATAGCGAATCTGTTATTTGACTGGCTTTATGCTTGTTTTGTACTGAGTCAACCAGGAAAAATACATTAGGAAAGTTTCTCAAAGCTATTTTCAGCATATTTAGGGCTATTTTCAACATATTTCTTACTGTTGGTTAGAGTTTCTTCTTAAATTCAGGACATGGTGCTTCAAGCTGTTTGATAACTTTATTTCAATGGTCAGTATCATCTGTATGTAAGAAAGAAACCTTGGATCCTTTGTCCCATCATGTATCCAATCAACCAAACATCAATTCTTTCCTTGAAGTCCATGTTCAGGATGATCTCAGGCACTCTGTAGCAGTGAATCACTACATCATCATAAAACATGTTCCTGAAGTCCCAGTCAATACAAAATCAAGAATCTCCAAACTGCAGTCTTACTACCATTTTACTGGGCTTTAGATGCCAGTGAATACATTCCAGCAGAGTGAAGGTGCTAGTCTCTGCACAGCATCTGATAAAGTAGGACATTCTTTCATGATCTAGTTCATCTGAAACACTTGGAAAAAGATTTGCATCCATGAATTTCATGACTAAGCATCTTGAAATTCTCCTGGGGATTTTCTCTGTGGTATGCAAACTTTCAGAGTCCAATCAAGTTTTTATGGTTAACATATTTCGTAAGAACTAGCACTCTGTATGAGTTAGATTCTGAAATAACCAGTTCAGCTTCTAACTAGGCATCATAAGTGGCACACACTATTCTTTGAGCTCCTGAGTATAGGTTTTAATCTCTCAAATTATTTTAGGACTGCAAATGTAGAATCTCCAGTCTCTACAATATAAAGATTGTCATCATGCTTCTTGTTACATAATGACTTCATCCAAAAGTTCACCAAGAAGCCAGAAGCATAGCAAATGACAACAAAAGAAGCCCACCAGCAGGGATTCTTTCTTTCTTTCTTTCTTTCTTTTTTTCTTTCTTTTTTTAATACCTCCAGTTACTGCAGCTTTGAAACAGAATGTAGGTCAAAATTTCAAATGTGCTTCTTAAGTGTGCTTATGGAATATGAGTACTCAAAGGGACCATGGAGTCACAAACTTCAGGGCTGGTTTCTATAGGAAATATAACCTGATGGAACAGTCTATTTTGTCTACAGGTATACTATATGTATTAGATATCAGAGGGATGATATAACTGAATCATTGCTTCAGAAAGATCATCTCAACAAAGAGGTTAATGAGATATTGAATTAAGAGATTGAAACAGCAGTTTACATGGACTGCAATAGCTTAAATGAAAAAGACAAGGTTCTTACCTAGAAAAAGGCAACGAAAACAGAAGCACACTGGAGGTATTTACAGTAGTTGAAAATGAAGGTGCTAATAACAATGAGCTAATGAGGTAGAGAGGAGTAGGTGGCAGGAGTAAGGGATGCTGACTGTGACATGAAAATATATGGACTGATTGATGAATTTAGGGGTTGATGGACTTTGGCACCTTTCATTAAAGCAGAAAGTACAGGTGGAACAGAGGAATTTTTTCTGGGAAAAGAATGACATATGACACATTAGATTTTGAACACATTGCATTTGAGTTTTCTTCAAGTGATCCATGTGGAACTTTCCAGAAGGAAGTGTAAATCTGGGTCTGGAGCTTAGAAGAGAGGTTGGAACTGGTCATATACATTTGGCAACATATGGTGTATTCTAGCCTTTCCACTTCAAATTTTATTTTCAATAAAGAAAACAAGCCAAATAGAATGTATGTTTATTTCCTTCTGTGATCAGCTATCCCTAAAATAGAGGTTGTTTTTTGTTATTTCTTAAAATATATTGAATTTCTAAGGGGGAAAAAAAGCCAGTCCCAAAATATTACATGCTAAATGATTTCATTTGTATGACATTTTAAAAAAGATAATAAAATTTAAAAATCAGAAATGAAGAACACATGAATGGTTGCCAGGGCTTGGAAAGGGGACCCTGAGGGAAGTGCGTGTGGTCATAAAAGGGCAACATGAGGGAACTCTCTGGTGATAAACTTCTTGTATTCATTGACAATGGCCATAACTCCATGAACTTGTGCATGTGATAAAATTGTATATCACTAAACACATGCAAATACACACATTAATACAGAAAATATTGGGGAAAGTGAGGTACATATTGATGGATTGTATTGATATGGATGTCCTAGTTGTGACATAATACTATAGTTTCCAAGATGTTGCCATCAGGAAAAACTGAATAAAAAGTTGACAGGGTCACTGTGTTATTTCTTACAACTGCATGTGAATCTAAAACTCTGTCAGAATAAAAACTTCAATTCTAAAATATATTGAGGCAAGATATGGTGGAAAGAAAGTAGTTTTTTAAATATTGAGGCAAAGTAATTTGTAAGGGAAAAAAAGTACATCTTCTCTCATGTGCTTTCTCCCTATCTTTCCTTAATGTGCTTCCTTGACTCAGGGAAAATTGGTGGCAGACTTGTGGAGACTAGAATTTGAGGAGAAAGGAATATCTCCCAAGTCTAAGAAGAGCTTGTCCCCATTGAGATCCATCTCAATAATGAGGGATGTTGAAGTAAAAGAAAAAGTAAGCAGGGCATAGTGACACCTGTCTGTAATCCCATCAATTCAGGAAGCCCAGATAGAATGAGGAACTTAGTGAAACCCTGTCTCAAAATTAAAGAAAAGAAAAGGTGGAGGGGGGACCTGAGGATGTAGCTTAGTGGAAGGTAGAGCACACTGTGTTCAATTCCCAGTATTGCAAAAGAAAGAAAGGGAAGAGGAAGAAAGATAGAGAAAATAAAAGACTGGAGTCCTCAGACATTTGGTACAGGAATAAAGGCTATTTCAGCAAAAGTTCTTGTTGGATCATAAATTTTCCCTAAACCCCATTCTCCAAAATCTTGGTCCCCAGGCTGTGATGCTGTTTGAAGGTGATGAAAACTTTAGGAGATGGGTCCTAGTGGGATAAAATTAGGTCACTGGGGACATGCCCTTGAAGGGGATATTGCGAATCCCAGACCCTTCCTATCAATCTCTCTGCTTTCTGGCTCCCATGAAGTGAGCGGCTCCTCTGTCATGTGCTCCTTACCATGATGTGCTGCTTTTCCACAGGCCCAGAAACAACAGAGTCAACCAACCATGGGCTGAAACCATAAGCCAAAATAAAACCTTCCTCCTTTTAAGTTGATTTTCTCAAGTATTTTGTCACCAAAATGGAAGCTAATTACAGTACTTGTTACTATGACATGACTTGAAGAACCTGGAGTTAGGTAAATGACAACTGAGCTGTGATCAACAGAATATCCAAACTTCTCTAAGTGTATCTCTATGTTACACTAGTCACCTAACCACTACTGGCCTATGGGGTCATCTTTGGTCAGCAACCAGCACATTATCCAGTAACTACAAAGTAATGCTTATCCATGACCTGAAATTTTCTTGGGTTGTTCAAATCACTCCTCAAAAGTTTCAGCATTACTGTTTATAAACCCATATAAAGGAAGATGGAATCTGGAAGTCAAGTGAATAGTACCTTTCTGCCCATATATATGAAATGATGTTAAAACAGGACCATCTTGAGACATCCCTCCCCGAATCTGGCCAGTCCAACTCTAGTTCCACCTTCATAAACACCTGCTGATGAACCATACTTTCCTTGATTTTGCTTTGATATGATTTCATTAACATGAATATATATATATATGTGTGTGTGTGTGTGTGTGTGTGTGTGTGTGTGTGTGTGTGTGTATATGTCTTATTATTCTAGAAATTACTTCTTTTTCTTCTCATGAAATCTGAGATGTCCTCTATTACATCTGCATCACCAGCAAGTTCTTCCTTACTGGTAAGAATTAGCTCCAAAGTTCTCCATATTACATCTTCTATCTTCTTGGAGAACAAAGTCTCATCAAGGCAATTGAAGGGCTTATCAAAGCCTGCTTTTAGCTGAATAAGTTTCTAGCAGCTGTCTCGGTGGCTCAAGTTTCATATTACCAGCAGTAATATTCCTGCACCTGTTTCATAGTCTGCATGAGGAGCACATCCTTCCCCTCCTCTGTCCAGTCATCCACAGGGACATTGCATCTGCTTTCTTTTCTATCTTCCCATAACCAGATGTTCTTAGCTGTGTTTCCAAAATCAGGTTTTCTAATTTTCTTCTGTAGAAAGTGTCTCAAGATACAGTGATACCCTCTGACCATTCCATTAGGTATATTTCTTTTGTTTGTATTTAATGTCATTTTCATTGCATTTATGGAATTGGTAATGCCTTGTTAGCACATGCATATCAGTTCATGGCAAAATCTCCAGTTACATCATTACTCCTTGAACACAGGTGCCTGCCATCGTAAGTGGTCATTGTGATCTTTCTACTTCCCCTTGGAGGTCAGTAAGTCTCCCCTCCTCTAAAGGAGCTATCTATATCACAACAGTGATTCTTGATAATATCAATATTTTATACAGTTCTTTGGGGATGGTTTTCTTCCTCACCCCTAAATTTTGCTTATGAGAGGCTTTTTCTAGCAGGTAGGTTAGTTAGAGTCTTGTTAAATACGTAATTGTCCAGAAATTTCCCAATGAATCAGAATGGGCTGAGCTGTAAAACACGAAGAAAAATCAATCTCATTTTATTCTCATAATTATTCAACTTGTTTGATAGTAAGTGTATAAATTTAAATAAGAAAGAAATTTTTCCCAACATTCCTGTGACTCTACGAAAGTAATTCTGACAGGAAAAATTCTGCTATGTGGATAAAGGAGAAATTTTCAAATAAAAATATTGTCATTGTTTATCATGTCCCTTTTTCAGTTTACCATTTTTGTTCTTCAAAGATGAAGAACACATCACTGCAGAAGCTCCTCACAGGTGTTCATGGTTCAGAATGATCAGCTTTTAGTGTCACCTCTACTTTAGCCTCACATCATTTCAGAAGTTACCCCACCCAATATCCTTGTGTAATGATGGCTTACATAATACAAAGTGATTACTGGAGTTTGTGTTGGTTGTTTATACACTGGTTTTAAACCCTTTTTTTAAAAAAAAATCTCTCATCTTATACTCAGAGTCCCACAATAGCTCTTTCCTCTTTTTCCTGCCATGCAGTATTAGGGGCAGATGGTCAAAATGAGAATGTTGGTGATATTCAGATAGTAGGAATATTTCTGGAAAGTGGGCTTCCCCTGGTGGACAACTTCTTACCACAAAAGTCATGGTCACAACTGCGTGACAGGGAAATCTGAAACGCTCCAAAACTCTGAAACTTTGTTGAGCAAAAACATGACATCACAAATGGAAAATTCCACAACTTAAAACTTTGTTTTGTAAGCAAAATTATTAAGAATATTGTATATAACATCATCTACTTATCAGGGAAAACATTTGGCCTTTGGTTTTTATGGATTGGCTTATTTCACTTAGCTCGATATTCTCCAATTCCATCCATTTTTCTACAAATGCCACAATGTTATTATTCTTTATGACTGAATAATATTCCATTGTGTATATATATCACAGTTTCTTTATCCATTCATCTGTTGAAGGGCATCTAGGTTGGTTCCACAATCTAGCTATTGTGAATTTAGCTGCTATAAACACTGATGTGGCTGTGTTACTGTAGTATGCTGATTTTAAGTCCTTTGGGTATAAACTGAGGAGTAGGATAACTGGGTCAAAAGGTGGGTCCATTCCAAGTTTTCTGCAGAATCTCCACACTCCTTTCCAGAGTGGCTGCACCAATTTGCAACCCCACCAGCAATGTACAAGTGTGCCTTTTTCCCCACATCCATGCCAACATCTATTATTGTTTGTGTTCTTGATAATAGTCATTCTAATTGGAATAAGATGAAATCTTAGAATTGTTTTAGTTTGCATTTCTGTAATTACTAGAAATGTTGAATACTTTTTCATATATTTATTAATTGCCGGTATTTCTTCTTCTGTAAAGTGTCTGTCCAGTTCCTTGACCCATTTATTGATTGAGTTCTTCACAAATGGTATGAATCTACATCAGGCACAATCACAGAAATGAAAAGATGTACCCCATTTTTGTACAATGAATCAAAATGCAGTCTGTAAAAATAAAAAATAATTTAAAAATTATATAATCAGGTTATGTATATAAGTTGTATATGAAACACAGAATTTCATGCTTAGACACAGGTCACATCCCAAGTCATCTCATTATGTATATGAAAAAATTCCAAAATCTATAAACAACCCAATATCAAACACTTACAGGCCCAAGCATTTCAACATATAACAATATAGTAGACCATAAAGGATTTTTCAACAAATTTAAAAGAATTGAAATCTTGGAATATTCTCTGACCACAATGTAATTATGTTATAAATTGATAAGCACAAGATAACTCTAAAAATCCCTTAATATTATTTAATCTGATAAATGTATTAACAAACCAATGGATCAAATAAGAAATCAGAAAGATAGAAACATTTTGAACTAAAATTAATATATGTTCAAAATCTTGAAATCAGAAAAGACAAGATCTAGGAGAAAATCAATATGCTTAAATGCATATATTAGAAAAAAGGATGAAATGAGTTAAACTTCCAGATCAATAAATGAGAGGGAAAAAAAGTAAGTTAAATATAACAGAAGGAAAAATAGAGGCATGACTATAAATTATCATAGCAGGAAACAAATACACAAATGAGAAGACCAAAAGAAGCTCAATTTATAAATGTTGAGAGAATGATCCAGGGGGAAAAAAAAAAGAAAAACACAATCAATATCAGGAAAGGAGAAGAAACAATGCTACAGTTGCTGCAAAAACATTGAAAAGGACAATAGGAGGACAAGCAAATGGCATGCCAAAAAAATGGAAAACCTAGATTAAACTGACAAACTATTAGAAAAACATAACTTAGAAAACTGACATAAAACCAAGTAGAACTCAAAGTGTTCTCATAAGGAGAACTGCAGGCCTCGATGGCTTCTCCAGTGAGTTGTTCCAAATATTTAAGAAAGAAATAACCCCAATCTTTCAAGAAATCTTCCAGAGATAAGCGGGGGGAGGATACATTTCTCAGATGATTCTATGAGGTCAAGATAACCTTGGTTCAAAACTCAACATAAAAGAAAAATAGCAGTCCAATCTCACTTAGAAGCAGATTCAAATATCCTAAATAAAATATTAGCAAATGGAATCCAGCTATGCATAGAAATGATGCAATATGACCAACTTTGATTTGCCCTAGAAATTCAAAGTTGCTTTACCATTAGAGAATCAATCAAAGTAATTCAGCATATTTACTGAATATTATGATGATCTGCACCATAGCAGAAGAGACATAGGATAAAAATCAGCATCCTGTCGAGATAAATATTAGCAAACAACTAGGAAAATCAAGCATAACATTTAATGGTTAGACATCAAAATAAACTTTTTTGTCTTTTTTGTTTGAGACAGGAGAAAGATGCCATCATTACTTCTATTCAACATTGCACTGGAAATCACAGCCAGTGCAGTAAATCAAAACCCAAATAAAATGTAAAAAGATTTAAAAAGTGTTTTGTCCACTTTTTTAAATTAATGCTTATCCATCTCTAGGACCCCAGAGCCGTCATATTCTTTTAGATAGAAACTACCAGCTTGACAGAGTAAAACTCCAGGTAGAACAAACACCCTGAGAAGCAGCTGTACACTCACATGGAAACATTTAAAACCTTTTTTAATGAATGTCTTTGGTATTGCTATTCTTATGCTTGCAATTTTAGTTTTATTCCTTTCTTATTTTGCTGTTTAAGTTTCTCTTTAAGGCAACAATTTCCTTCATATCATTTACAATAGATCCCGCAAACATATGACAGGAACTACTTTTCTGCTGAAGAACACTACTTCTCCCCTAGACATTTCACCTTAAAATAGACATTTACCTAACAGTTCTGTGTTCCTAGCTTTCAGTCAAAGAGATCTGGAGATTTTAATTCACCCTGGATGCTCTGATCTAGACATAAGCCTTTCCCCGAAGAAATGATTCTCCCAGAAGGAAGGAATGGTAGGATGAAACCTCCATTGCAAGTCATTGTCAATAAAACTGAAATGTTTCCTTAAAGACAAAGTGCAACAATTGCTTGTCATCCCCTGGCGAATAGATGGAAATAAGTTGGAAACAAATTTATTAGCAAAAACAAATACTGCTTGATTCACTTATTATTAGTTGTATTGAACATTGTTAAAAATCCATTGGAAGTTCAAAGAGCATTAGCAGAGGTGGGAACCTCTGTGTCACCATCCTTGGGCCTAAAAGCAGAGTAGAAAAGCAATACCAGGCCTCATGTAGGGATCAGGTTTAGAACTCTGACAGAACTCCTATGCTCCTCAGGTACCTGCTTCCTCTCACAGAAACACCATGAGCTTTAAATGCCTAAACCACTTTTCCTCTAAAAGATACCATCCACTCCTGTATGGTTACTATAATAGCCTATATTATATGTTCTTTAGACATTAAAAACACAAAACACTGACATTCTTCTCCTTACCTGTTATGGCAAAAGAACACATAAATGTGTCTGTCAAGTAACAAAAGGATTTTGTTAAATATCCCAAAACTAATCTGTTATTATTCTGCCTGTCAGGGGGAAAAAATCAGAAAATACAAATTCATATCATTTTCTGTTAACCCAACTAAAAATAGAGGGTAAAATGCAATTCCACTAGAAAAAAATGAGTAAGTACTTGAAAACCATCACATTCTCTAAAGGTCTAGCTTTTGGAAACTGTAACCCTGTCATTAAATTATTTCCACAAATCCATTCACACAGTCATGTGCTGAGTCTAAGAGGAGGAGGAAAGATCATTTTTTTCTCCAAATTTGGTATCCAGCTTTCTAAAAAAAGACAAAGGCACATTTTATCATCCTGGAAAAAGTGACTTCAGTGAAGCAGATAAAGTGTCTAATAAGGCCTAATTATCTCATGTTGTGATTCTTTTTAAATCACTTTTAACCTCAGGAAGAATTTTAATTATCTTGTATAATAAAGTCTTTCCTTATTTCACCCCCTCTAGGAGAAAAACATATTAAACCTTATTTTTGTCAAAAGATAAGGGCAATATTAAGTTTAAATTGATGTCATTATGAAATATTTGATATCAGGATTACAAATTTCAACCTCCGTAATTATGTGATTGGTCACAAAAAGAGTATCATTTCTCCACCAACTCCTAGAAAGAGGCCATCAGAGCTATCAGCATGCAAGTGATACACCAGGGACAACGAGGGTAGAGAGAAATGTGTTCTTTCTATTCCAGCACAGTCTTGTGATTCCAAGGTTAAATTGTTGAAGCAGTTTGGGAGGTACTTTTTAATATGATTTTCAAAAAGTTTTCTCCTCATTATCAACTCTTTAATAAACACTTCAAAGTTTCTGTGAGCTTCTCCATTGGGAAAAATATTAATTCATGAGGTTTCTTCCCAAACACATGCTGAGTTTTCTCATCGGGATTCAAGAACTCAGGAAGGAAATGTATGCAAGTGTCTGCATATGGAAAGACAAAGTTTTTCTTCCTCATTTTCTCAGTTCTCCTACCAATGCATTCCCTTCATGCTTGGCACATAAGCTCCATCTTGCACTGATTCTGGCATGAGGTGCAGCCTCTCCAACCCAGCCAGGGTCTCTGAATCAAGTTTCTCATCTATCTCTCTCCTCTTCATTTCTGCTCTACATAAAATAACAAAAGTAGTTAGCATTGACTAGGTGTTAGGCATTTTCCCACACTTTTATCTCAATGAATCTTCACAACTCTACACTGATGAACAAACTAATCCATGGAGATGTCCAGGGGCTTCCCTAATGTTACACAGCTGGTAAGTGGTAGAATTTGAATGTGCCTTTATCTGAAGATACACTGTTCATTTAACCACCACACCCACGGTACCATGGTTTTGTATTCTGACAGAGAGGAAGTGCTATTTTCACATCTTATATAAGAATACAGTTTGAATATTCATGATGCCCTGGAAGAGGATGGCATTTTTCATACACCTGTGTTTTCATGTAATCATCCTTGACCCTGACCCTAGAATTGGGTATGGGTAAAACTTAAAAGTAGACCACTGCATAACAAACTTCACGTTAAAATTTATGTTGTATAGGATTAAACATGTGCAGAATTCAATTACATTGTATTTTATTTAAAGGAACTCAAATTCTCTTTGACTTCCTACTATCTATGTCTTATTCTGGTAAGAGCACATCAGTAGAGCATAGGGTTTAAAGTGGAAGGATAGTCAGCTTCATGCATTTAGGGGACAGATGATCATAGGCTCTGACATCTTGCAAAGCTACAAAAGGTGTTAACCTGCAGCCTAGAGCCCTGAAAAGGAAAAGTAGAGGACTGCAGGGGAAGGTTTTCTGAGCCAGAAGAAAAGGAAAAAGACTGGGTGAACAGTTAGCAAGTCCCTTAGGTATGCACGGTGATACAAAGTAGATGAAATAATTAAAATTAGAAGAGTTAGTTATGGGAATTTCTATGGCATGCATTGAAACTTCATTTCTTTTTATTAATTTTTTAGTATCTCTTAAATTACTGTTGTTTGTATCTTTGTAAAGTCCTTTAAATACTCTCTAAAAGAAGATGGGGAATTTCATTCAATTAATGAATATCCTATGGAACCAAATAATAATAATTTTAATACTAGCTAACATTTATACAGCATTTATTATGTGCCAGGTACTATCCTAAATATTTTACACATACTGAGTCATTTAATGAAACCACGTATTGCCAGTCCATTTATTAGTCATATGTAAATAACACTGCTTTAAAGTATCTAATGCAGTTTTTCTCTGGGAAAGCTAAACCATTGCCTCATTATCTTTTTTAAACTGCTAACTTGATGAAAAAGCCCATTTTCTATTCTCAGTCAATACCAAGGTAAACTTGAGCCAAACATTCATATATAATTCCCTAAACACAGATTGCAGGGTCCCTATCCCAGAGTTTATGATTCAGTAGATCTGGGATGAGGCCCAAAATTTGCAGTTTTCCCAGGCCAAACTGAAGCTGTTGATAGAGATAAAAGAACTTAGTTTGCAAAGGCATGATAAAATCCTGCTTAAAGAAAATGGACCCTTTCAGAATGCAAGAGAATGGATTATAAGAAGGGTGCAATTCTGATTTTGATGAGACTCAGAAACAATGTCACTGTATATTTCCCAGAACATGGTTTCCAGAAATCATATAAGCAGACAAGGCTTCAACAGAAGTCATATCATATTGAGAGTGTACCTTTGTGCAGAGTAAAGAGATGCTCTGCTCTGCTAGTGGGCTTGGTGGAGAGCTTCCTTCTGAAAAGAAAATTTCATGGATTTCTAGGACAGCAACATATTAACAGCAACTTGATTTGGAAAAAGAAAGAAGATAGCATACAGGAAAAGATCTCACCCACAGGCAATCTCTAGCCAGGAAGAAGGGATGCCAAAAGAATCAAGAGAGACGAGGCTCTCTGGAACCAACAGGGTGCAAAGCATTCTCCAGCTTACCTGCATAATACATATGGGATAGACACATGCAGAATAGGAACACCATCCCTCAGCTCTGGACTAAGATCCGATTTTGCAATTTAAGAGCAGGGGAGAATATAGTGATGCAATGGATGCCGTATTCCTTTTCCTCCTCAGGTTATATTAGCTTAGGATCTCTTTAGCTCCAGAGTCAATTTCAGGGAACCTACAAAACATGATTGTATCTAGGGCCTTTAAAGTTCCAACTGTGAGATCCGTTTGCAGGACATTTTTCTAAAATGAATTGTTACATGTTTTGGTCTCTGTTTCTGATTCTCCCTGCCTTTGCTAGATTGGTGATTTTAAAAGTCCTGCTCTCACCATAAACGAACAACTTGTTTCTATCTTTCAAGCAGAGAAAGAGATTGCTATCATTATACTGAGAGTTGGTCTTTCCTATTCCTCTAAGATTCAGTTGACTGGGGAAGGGTGATCAGCTTCCCTCTCCTCTCTGATCCTTCTACCTAAAAGGACTGAAAAGGGGATGAGAGTGTCCCCTATAGTACAGGGTCTCATACACTATTGGGAGTTCAAAGATGTAACAACTTCCATTAGGAAAAGAAATTGTTCTGTGGAAGTGACTCTGAGGATCTTTATTCCATGAACCATTTATGTATTGAAAAAGGAAATTTGGGGCAAAAGCTGAGATGGCAAGGAAGAAATAGTCCATTCTAGCAGTTCTGCCAATGCTAATTTATCGATCCATTCAGCAAACGTTTATTGAAGATCTTTGTATACCAGCACAATGCTGGACTCTAGAGATGTAAGGAAGAAAGGAGGCACACAGATCATGCCCTCATGTGCTTTATATTCCAGGAGGAAGACGAGATGCAACTACATGCATTATTAATTATGATTGCAATAGGCTTTTGGAGTACTGCTACAGCTTGGAGAACTGACCTGGGCATGGGATCAAAGAAAGCTTCCCAGTGGAACTGATACTTAAAACCAAGTTCTGAAAGATGAGTTGAATTCTCTGAGAAGATTGTTTCAAGCAGAGAAAAGCCCTATTTGAAGGCACAAAGGTGGTAGCAAACACGGTGCATTGGGGAACTAGCAGAAAGCGGTTCTAAAGACAACGAAGGAGGAAGGGTAAATATCAAAAGCCAGGATTCCTGGAGAGGTCACATAGGGTGATAATGGCCAGGATAACAATAAATGTAGGAGTTTTCCAACATCAAGAACTTTGCCCAAATTATTCAAAAAACCATCTTCCAACTACATTTTTTAAATCCAAAGCATCTCGTATAGAGCTCAGCAGAAGAAGGTGCTCAATGAATGTAGGTTGAATAATGAATAAATTAATCAAAATGTAAGCGTGTGTATAAAATCCATCTTTCACACATTAGAGTCTGTGCTTTGGTCCATTTGCTGCAATATTGTGAGATCATATAAGTGTCTGGGTTCCTTGAATTTGAAAAGGCAGCCTAAAATAATTACTGTATTCTGAGCCACTATTCTATCAAATTAATTCCCAGTGCAGCATGTGCATGCTTATCAAGCTTTTCTGGTTTTCTGTCCAACAGAAATTAGTATTTTCAAAAGACATATGGGAGCATTGATATCATATCAAATATCTGAAATTTTTATTTAGAAGAGCCAGGAGAGAGAATGATATCAGAAGCAGCTGAAAACAATATGGACAATGGAAGGAAAGACTCCCCCCTGCAAAATTTTTCCACTCTCACACACATCTTTTCTCTTCCATCCCTATCTCTGAAGGCATTAAGCCAAAACCTCATAATTTAAAATCAAGAAGTACTTCTGGGCAGTTGATGCTTTTTCATTCATTCAAATTGCACTCATGTTATTATTCAGTCATTCATATTTATGGGGCTGTTACTATATATTGGGCATTGTTCTAAAGACCAGAAAAGCAAAGATGAAGGTAACACATGCTTTCCTGTCAAGATCATTAAGCAGAATACATAGACAATACATGTTGGTGTGTCTCCAGTAGAGAAGTTGAATTTGGAGACTGTGAAAAAAAAAAAATTAAAAAGGAACAATCAATTCTACCTGGGATGATGTGGATGAAGGGGAACCTGCTGAATGTAGAGTTGGGGAGGTTTTGGACAGGAATGGTTCATAAAAGAAATTCCAACATTTTTGTATAAGAATCTTGAAAATGCCTACCATACAAACAAGGGACAGAGAGAGGTAACATTCCAGGCAGAGGACACAACTAAGGCAAATGCATAGAGATATGAAGTGGTTTGCAGTGTTCGAAGAACATGCACCTAGTTTGGTACAGAAGAGCCCAGGGTTCAAGGTAGTAGAGGAATGAGTCTGGTCATAGGCATCTGCACTGATGAAAGGGCAGCTATTGCAGACTCTTAGGTGGGGGAATGAAAAGACAAGCATTTTATTTCAAAGAAACCTCTGGTATCAGTTTTGAAAATGGATCAGATGAGAGATAAGATTAAAAGCAATTACTTAGCCAAAGAACATTATAGAGGTAGAACTGATAGATTAAGGTGGCTTCCTGAAAAACCTATGTCTAAAATCAAAGAATAGTTACATGATTTCTTTTTATATTTACGCATTGGCACCTTTGTGTTATAGTTTGGATCTTGAATGTCCCCCAAAGACCTATATTTAAGGCTTGGTCCCCAGACCGTGGTACTACTGGAACCACTAAAAGTAGGCCTAATGAGGTGAAGTTAGTTCATTGGAGGCAAGCCTTGGAGGTGATAAGAGGACCCCCAGCCCCTCTTCTTCCTCTCTCACTTCCTTTCTTCATCTCCTAGCCACTGTGAGGTGAGAAGCTTCCTCCAAAGTCATGCCCACCATGACATGCTGCTTTGCCATAGGCCCCAAAGCATCAGGCTAACTGATAATGAATGAAAACCTCCAAAACTGTGAACCAAAATAAATTTTTCCTCCTCACAAGTTTCATCTCAGGTATTTTGTTAAAGTAATGGAAATCTGACCAACTTTCTTTGCATAAAATTCTACAAAGTTACCATTCGTTAAACTTTGATGGCATCTAACCATTACCCCTAATTTTCTGGGGAATCTGGGATTTAGAGGAGATAAAGTTTATGGTCTTGCGGAGATGTGCTAGGTGTCCTCAGTTTGGTCTAGTTCTCCTGTCTCTTCATCTCTCCCTACTTTACTAACCAATTAATGACCAATGGTCAAGTATTATTACTAGGATGCCATTTCAAGAAACTAAGCAATAACTTCTTTATAAGACAAATCACCATTTCATTTTATATTCTGTGCTCCCATATGTTTATATATTATATTAAACCTGCCCAGAATTATAAAAGAATAAAAAAACTGCTGACAGAGCTAATTTCTATAAGATCAGTGAAATATGAATGGTATGAAAGATAATGATAGTTAATACTTATAACTCTACTTAACATTCACCTTCAGTTTCTAGATGTCATGCAAAGGAAGTCTTTTGCCTTTTGAAAATTATAGGCCTCTGTTTGAAATTCAGTTCTGTCACTTGCTAGTCATGTGATCTTTAGCAAGTCATTTACCTCTCTATGCTTCAACCAAACAGGCCTAATAATAAAACTTGTCTGATAGGGTTGCAAAAGTTTGAAATGGGAGAATTACTAGAATTGTATTTCGCACATAGTATATATAGTCATGAGCTATATAAAAAATTTCAATAATTACAGGTGACATACACAATGGTAGTCCCACAAGATTATATCACCTAGTGACTTTGCAGTCATGTTAGTTTTTGGAAGCACACTCTATTATGTTCACAAAATGACCAAATTGCCTAACAACACATTCTTCTAAACTTGGCCCCATCATTAAGTGGTTCAAGACTGTACAATATAGTGCTGACCTTCTAAACGTACAACTAAAATGGTTCAACTAGTCATGAAGTAGTTCAAAACAGGACTCTAACATAAACAAGGCCTGTTTTTTTTTTTTTTTTTTCTTACAAGTCAACATAAAGGTTCATCTATGGCTGTTTTCATCTTCCATGAGTCTGTGGGGTCATTCTATATATCAAGTTATATTTGGATAAGAAAATTCTTTGATTCTTCACATTATTTTTTAAATTTTCCTCTGGCTTTCTGACTCTTCAAGTGTTCTATGTTTCTTTCAAGAAACAGAAGAGTGCCATTTTGAAAGAATGGTATCAAACTTGCCTGAAAATATCACAAAACTTGCTGAATTTTTACTAATGATGCAGTTGCAGTTCTCCAAATACTGAGAAATTCTTTCTTTCATTTCCTAATCCTAATGCTAATTTTTAGTTTTCTAATAAGATATATATACATTGATTTTATAAGACATATGTAGTGAGGACATAGCATGTAGTGAACACCTTGTTAGGTGCTAGTAATGCCATGGAATTATCCATACTTAAGGAACTATCATTATAAAGAAAATTTGTTCCCCGCCCTCCTATCCATAGATTGCCTACTACAGCCAGGCCACATTCTTGGGAATGGAAGCCTCACACCTAGGGAGAGTGACAGATAATAAATTGGTGGGCAAAGAAGCTCATGCATACAAACCTGTGAAGACAAAGAACAGGTTAAAATTATAGTACTCCCCCCTACCAAGAAAGGAAAACTGTGTAGATAGGGTGAGCAAGGAAAGCTACCCTGAGAAGGTAATGACTGAGCTGAGACCAGATTAGGAGCTTGTCATCCATAAGACATCCCAATTGCCTCATGATGGTAATAATTTAAGTGTGTTCAAGTAGCAGAAAATAGCCCAGTGAAGCTATGATGAAGGCAGATTAATATCAGATGAGACTACACAGACAAGTAGGGGCAACATCACGTACCATGTTATGAGCCATGACCAAGAATATGTACATGTGTTACTTTTAATGCAATAGGAAGTCACTAAAGAATTCAAAAAGTGATGTGCAGTTTAATTTTTTCAGTGAACACTGAGTTAGAAATGAACTCAAAGGTTAAAACAGCAACAAAGATGGAGTAAGGAAAAGAAAGGAGATGATCAGGCAGCCCACCCAATAACCTATTACAGAGCCAACAATAGGAAGGTGGCATGCAATTAGACAGACTGAGGGAACTCTGCTTCATTTGGAAGTAGAATTGTGGTCTCCCTAATGAATTACCACTGTAGAATGAGGAACAGAGAAGAATCAAGAACAATGCTCATACTTGTGACTCAAGAAAAGAGGTTACTAGAGATTAGAAAGATTGGAGAGAAAAGTTTCATGAGAGAAAATTTGTTCAATTTTTATTGATTTTATACAGAGACACCTTCCTGTAAATAATTACCTTACTATAAATGAAATTCTAGTAGAGTTACACATCCTTTATCTGGAAGACTATTTTTATGAGCTACCCTGTCCCATACTGGATTAGACACAACAGAGAATTGGAATTATTCCTAGATCACTTTCCTCTCTGGACAACATGCATCTAATATTAAATGTACCTAGTAGAGTAACTCTAGGAGTTGATAATATTCCAAAGAATTTCATCTCCTCTCCTCCAAGCCCAACTTTGCTTGGTACTAATGCAGTCCATGCAAGTATGTAGTTGAAAGCCAGGCACAATGATGCACACCTGTAATCTCATTGACTTGGGAGTCTCAGGCAGAAGGATTACAAGTTCGAGGTCAGCCTCAGTCACTTAGAGAGACCTTCAGCAACTTAGCAAAACCCTGTCTCAATAAGTAAAATGGACTGAAGATGTAACCCAGTGGTAAAGTGCCTCTGGGTTCAATCCCCAAATACCACCAAAAAAAAAAAAAAAACAGTTGAATTCTTAATGAATTTTGTGTTAGAGAATGAAATAAACAACTACTAAAATTTTGGTATATCTTTGTGATTACCCCAACCGATTAGCCTGACTGATAAAAGAAAGTCAACAGGCAGTCAAGGTTGTCCAAAAGAGAAATCTCAGTCTATCAAGATTCTTCAAATTCCTGCAGTTGATGACTGGGTCAGAGATAAGCATATAATTTAATCCTAGCCAATTCAAAGTGAAAGATAATTCATTTATGGGCTTTGAGAAACATGTTCCTGGGTCCTAAAAAGGAAACATGAGAAGAGGCAGCCCTTTCTTTGTGCCCTGGATATTGACATATCTGGAACTGCTGCTGCCATCTTGCTTAGAGCCCAAGATGGAAGATAACACACAGAGGAGGGCAGACCAAAGAATGCACCCAAGTAGAACAGGAGCCCCTAGCGTTTCTCTGAGTCCATTCTATCCTCAGCTTCCCCTACATGGCATGAAGTTCCTTATCACTAAGCCAGTTAGACTGTGGGTTTTCTCCTGAAGACAATACATGTATCCTTACTGATCTGTCAGACCTAGGACTTGCGGAAATGATCAAATTTTTGTACACTCAAATTCATGAAAAAAAAAACTTCTCAAGGTTTCTTCTATATTTTTGCAAGGCTATACATGCCTCTTTTGTAACAAACACACAAATAATTCTCTCAAGAGTTTGTAACTATAAATCAAGGTGACCAGAGTAAGTTTAATAACATGAAAATTTTCCACAATTACAATACTTCAAAAAAAATGATTTTTATGTATTGTAGAATAGTTTTCAAAAGAGAAGAGGAGAAAATCCACAAATTTCAGTTGAAAAAAAATTGGAAATAGAAAAGTAAGAACATATTGAAGATCAACCTTTAAGTAAACCCTTGAAAACAGAAAAATAAAAGAATCTACAATAAAGGTATTTTTTCTCCTCTCTATCTTGTCTCTTGATTTATTAGCTACCAAGTCAGATGAAAAGTGGAAGTGGTGCTATTGAAGTTAAGAGAGGAAAACTATTTGGAGGACAAGCTCTGAAGCTGTAAACAGCAGGGAATTGTTTGAGCATCAAAAATGTCTTTCGATGGCAAGTTATGAAAAGAAAGGACTTCATGGGCTTTGTGGTCCCAAATCCTGAAATGAGTAAGCACAAGATCAGGGAGAGATTAATATGGATCACAAGATGAACAGAAGGTATTTTAAAAAAATCTTTCTTGTGCAGATGAACACTAAGGACCCTGGAACAGAGAATGACCTAGACCAGAAATATCAACACACTAGGCTGGACAAGAATATCTCTTCCTGTTTACACTGCTGCACATCATAGTGTACTTCAGGACCAGGCTCACTAGCTACCTGTATGTAAGGAAATTTCGGCTTGAGTTGTGCAGTGCTTGGTCATTATAAATCTTGCACAGTTTAGATACTGGTCGTGACACAGCTAGTCTATTTTTATGGTCATTCACAAAAAATGTCAACTTAGATATAAAGATTATGGTAGTTAGAACATTTTTGAAATATTTAACTTCTCAAAAACAAAGTATGTCAAATTTTCCATCATCTAGGAAGTGAAATAAATAGCTCCCTCTTTTTTACCTCTTGAGATTAAAAAAATAATTCATTTTATTCCTCTATTTCAGAGCATTGTTGTAACTATAATTTATCAGTCAATTTTATGCAAAATTTAGTCAAACAGACCTATATGGATTCTCAAATGTGTATAAATAAACTGGAAGATGTGTTTATTAGTATCTAAAATATGAAAAGAACAGAGCCACTTAATAAACACAGATATCTGATCTCTTCACCTAAGTTTACAAAATTTCTCATTACAGGATCCATTTAAATACCAACGTTCTGTGATGACTTTTGATAAACTTACTAATTTGTAAACATTGATTTTACATAACATGTCACTGTTCTCTCTCGATGACATCCCCTTCAAAGTAGCATGAGGCTTTTTATGGTGTGAAACATATTATAAAATTTTGATTACAATGCAATTGATTTTTGCCCTTTAAAAATGACTTAACACATTTTAATTCCCCTTTACCCACAAAAACAAAGATAACTGTGAATATGACCAAATAACCTAGGCTTTGAGAAATGTTTCAATGTCAAACTACCCTAACATTCTTTTTTGGAGTCATGGCAAGACCATGCCCTGCCCTGAAAGATGTGGTAGTGTTCTCTCTCTCTCTCTCTCTCCCCCCATCCCCCAAAAAGTGGTTGTGACAATCAATATACCAAGAGGTTGTTCCTGGAGCTGGAAATAAAACAAGACTCACATTTAGACTGAGGATGCCCTATCTGCCCTTTCTTTCTCTGGAAGGCCAGCTTGTTACAAGTGATGGACACAATCTCCAGAAGAAAACAACTTTTGCCCTTGACCAGAGTTCAATGTAGCAGAATTGGGTACGCAGAGAAGTAGGGCTGATGAGGAAGCCACCACTTGACACAACAGTCATTAGACTTTATAGCTGCATAGGAGTATGACAAGAGCAAAACACTGTGTATCAAGAAAGGGAGCACCCACACCCCAGGGCCAGCAGGACATCCAATACCTCCATAGGGAGGTCAACTGTGCCCAGCAGAATGTAGCACACCAGGGTCTTCATCAGCACAGGGAGCAGTGTGGCAGCAAGATGAGAAGGCTGGTGCAGCAGCAACCAGCAGGTACGTCAGAAAAACCCTATAAAGTCTATTCTCTGAGGCCACCCATGGGAACACCTTGAGGCCTCCCCTGTGAGGACAGGTGAGGCCCACTGCTGTAGTTGCCTTCAGAACTTCTACTTTAAGGACACCTGGGAGTCTCCTCCTGTGAGAACTCCCATGAGGTCGTCCTCCTTGAGAAAATTCATGCATATTGTCAAACACTTTGAGGTACATTCATTAATGTTGAGCGAGTAAGTGAGATCATGTTAAAAATTCTATAAATTTAGGACTTTTTCCCTTACTGTTCTTTTCTGAAGTGTTCTTCCAGACAGGCACATATTCTCCTTTCTTGTCTGCTCTAGGTCTCTTCAAATATCACCTTCTCAGGAAGCATGACTTGACACCCTCAAAATAGTAACACACACACACACACATAGACACACACACACACATAGACACACACACACACACACACACACACACACACACACACACAGGGCCTGTTCGGTGCCCTACTTTAATTTTTTCCAGTTCATTATTCTAATGGTATGTCTGACAAACTACGTATTTTTATTGTTTGATCTCATCACTGGAAGTTCTTCAAGCTTGCGATTTATGCCTGTTTTGTTCAGTTTTATTCCCAGGCTATTTTAAATTAGATTACTTGATTATTATTCATTGAATAAGCTGAAAAAAAAATCCACATGCACCATGGCCCAGGGCCTCTCAGTTGTCTGTCCTGTTCCCCTTCTCTTTCCAGGTCTAACCACTCCAACACTCCTACCTTGCACCTTGTCTCACCCCACACCTCCCTCCTCTCCTGGCTTACTTAGTTTCTCCCACCAAACACATTCTTCATCAAGACTCCTTTATTTTCTCCAAACCATTAATCCTATACTTCACACCCATCCCTTTACTCATGTTGGCTTGGACTCTGTAGAATATTGTCTCAACAGCACTTCTCAATGCTCTATATTTTGGTTGTCCTGTCCTGTGAGCCCCCAACCCTGAGTGACCCAGCTCTTCATTTCTCTGTGACTTTGCCCCACAGTTGAGAATTGCTAAATAGAGTCATGTGACAGAGCAGATTAGTGCCAACTGCAATCATGTGACCAACTCCTGTAGGTTCTCATATTTCCCTCTATTGTTCCTTCACCTTCTGCAGATGGATCTCCTCCCAGTTTACAGAGAAAACAGAAGTCATCAGACGGGATCCCTTACCTTTTCAAAAGCAAACACTTAGGTCACCCCAGATCTCACACCTGACACCAACTCTCTTAACTTGGATCCCTTCCCACTTGCCTTCTGAGGAATTTATACTACCAACTCTTCTTTGTTTATTTTCTTCCTATGATTTCATATGAGTTTCTAGGACTGCCAGAACAAAAGTACCACATGCTGAGTGGTTTAACAACAGATAGTCATCATCTCACAGTTCTGGAGGTTGGAAGACTGAGGTCAAAGTGTTGCGGGGTTGATTTCTACTGAAGGTGGTGGAGACAAATATGCTCTGTACCTCTTCCTGATCCTTTGATGATGTGCTGGTAAGCTCTGACATTCTTTGGCTTGTAGAAACATCACACCCGTTTGCCTTTGTCTTCCTATGATGTTCTTCTTGTGTGCATCTCTGTGTCCCAATCTTGCCCTTTTATAAGAATGTTAGTCATGTTGAATTAAAGCCCAACCTAAGCCAATATATCCCTTTCTTTTCTTTTCTTTTCTTCCCCCCCCCCCCACTTCTGGGGATTGAACTCAAGGCCTCACACATGCCAGGTAAGCACTCTACCACTGCACTACCTCCCCAGTCCTTGCACAACTTCATTTTAACCAATTATATTTTCAATAACCCTGTTTTCAAGTCAGGCCACATTCTTAGGAACTGGAGACTAGGAAGTCAAAATATTAATTTAGAGGGATCTATTTCAACTTATAACTGATGTGCATCCTTCCCACTAGATATTAAATATGCTCAAAAACTCTCACTGTAAAATAAAAAATCAATAGAGATCACATTTCTTTTTTAAATTCTGTCCTTGTATCTATGTCTCTGTTTGTCCTTTAATAGTCATTTTTTTACCTGATGTTTCTATTTCTTTATTTCCCAGGCTTTTCTCAATCCATTCTAAATAATTCTTCAAACGCTCCAACAAAGGTCAACAGTGGCCTCCTGTAGATAAACACAATGTTCCTTTTCATCCTCAGCATATTTGGGGCCTCCGAAGCTTTTGGCAACATCAAACATGTCAATCTTCTTGAAATATTCTCTTCTATGGGGTGTGTCATTTCTCTTTCTAATCACACTTCTTCCTTTGCAAACTAATCATCTCTGCAACCAATAGCAAGTGTCTATTCATTACTTCTATATTGATACTTTTTGGATTTGATACTTTCATCCCAGGATATGTCTGCTTTGGTAAAAATCTAGTGTAGGAGAACTGGCTGCCAAAGGTGGAAGATATCTAGAGATAGAAGAAAGAGGAACAAATCTAGGATTGTACAAAATATAATTCACTGGAGGCTTAGACAGAAGCATGTCTTGGGCAGCAGCAAGACAGAAGGAACCCAGCACTCTGAGATAGAAGGAAGGGGTTTCTATACTAAACTGAACAGAAGTAAACCACAGCCAGCCAGAATTAACCGGGAATTCTCGAAAATTACTAACATGTGACAATTCAGTTAAGAGACAGTTGGAGGTGTCAGTGCCTGGCACAAAAATGCTCATTTGAGCATTTTAACTACTTTGTTTACTCTATTCCATGCAGTTTGGAATGTATGCCAGGGTCACCTGGTGGGCAAGATGGTGGTTGTGACCAAGATAACCACAAGCTGCAATCCTTGAAGAGTCAATGGCTTCTCACCTCCCAGACAAAGGTGTCTTAGAAAAGATACCTCCAACTCAAGTATCTCCTAGGAGTGCCAGACTTGTGAATCCTACTTGCCTACTTGCTTCTTATTCTTAAGCTTTCAACAACCTCACACTTCTATAACTACATGCAAAACATTCACCCATTGCCACCATGAGTAGAGCAGAGCCCTTGTGCTCACAACCACAGGGAATCAAAACACCATACAGCCTTGACTGGGGGAACCACAGTTCGAAACTATTCTTTCTTTCTTTAATTCCATGTTGTTATCCACTTAAGTTGGGCCTAAAAGAACATACCAAACACTTGGGGTTGTGATTATTCGAAATGGAATTGCACAGAAAATTTACAACCTAATTGGAGAAACAATACTTGAAATAAGATGAATTCAAAAGAGCCTATAGTTGTTGATTTCTATGTGATAGTCTGTTAGGCATTTTACATGCAAAAGTTCATTAACGTTATAACAATTCTATAAAGTAAATTATTTACATCTTACAGATAAGGAAACTAGGTTTGAAGAAGTTAGTAACTCCCTCACAAAGGACTAAAAAGTACATAAAGAAGCCTTATTTCAATCAAAATCAGATTACTAAATTATGTTCAAGATCATCATATACATTGATCATAGGAAAAAGCAAAACCCCATATTCATTCTTGATTTCGAGGAATCAAAGAAAGTATGGCTACATAGAGAAATGAGCAAATCATGTTATCTGAGCAGTGAAGATTAAAATGACCCTGACATATGAGAGGGACAGCAGAATCCATTCCAGTAGCCCAGAGTCCCTGTTGAGGACTGTTATTTAAAGGCAAAGGTATAAACTAGGGTCATAAAATGGAATTTCTTGAATGCCAGGCTGAGAAGTTAAAACCTGAATCTCTAAGCAATAGGAAGTGAAGAGCAGAAATACTATGATTTTGAAAAGACTACAATAATACTGTCTGTTTTTGTTTCCAATGTCCTTTCTGATAACATACCAATCTTTAGAGCTATTTTGGGTTCAGAGGTACATTGAGACTTTAACTCTGAGGACATAAACTTTTCTTTTCTGCATTACTACTGATAACTTATGGGTAGGCACAATAATTTTATTCCCAGCAAACAAGATGCATAAATGTGGTTACGATTCCAAGAATAAATATCTTGAGTTTAAATAGTATCGTACAAATTATTTAGGGAATGTGCTTTCAGGGACTCAGTTATCTTTTTTTTTATAGTAATATATCTTTTTCTCTATCAAATATCTATACCAAAAATTAGTCTGAAGAATGAAAGATAAGGATGGGCGATATTGTTCCAGGAAATAGTAATAATTCATTCCTTGTGATAGCCATGCAGATTCAGTTTCCAAAATGTCCTAATTCTAAAGCAGGGTTGATTTGCCGGGAGATGAACTCATTAGACCACAGGAAGGTCGAGATCATTCATAGAGTGGAAATACCCCAAAGTTTGCTGGAAGCTTGAGGTATAAAAAAGCAGACCAGCCTTATTTCCATGAAGCTTCCAGACTTGATAGAAAAAGAACAAATCAAGCCACCACCCACACAAATTGATCTTACCAAGGACTTATATTTAAACAATTCACTTCAATGCAACATGTAAGTTAAAATTTATTTTATGTTTTTTTTGTCACAGGCCCTGACATGCAACCCTGAAATGCTTGTAGTACATGATCCATTTGCCTAGATCCCCAGGCTAGTTATTTAATTTCACTAAGGTTCAGTTTCCTCATATGTAAAATGGGAACTATGATAAATGGAGATTTTTATAAGGAAAAGTGAAATAATTTATGTTAAAATGTCTAGCATTCTGTCTAATACATACTAAATATTAAAATAGGTTAGTTACTCTCACAGCAGCTCTCCTTAAGAATCTGTATTTTCGTGCTAGAGAGAGAATCTGATTAATCAGATGGCTCTTAACTGTAATAATGTCAGTGCTGATTTGTACTAGCAGTCAATGTTTACCAAACACCTCTTGCAGACAATTCAGGGCATAGAATTCTGGAGTAGGGGAAGGAGGGAGCAGTTTAAGATCCAGTAAGAGAAATAGAAAGATGGATATCAATTAGCATAACCGTAGATTTGGGATGTGAGGTAGACATGCTGAGGTGGCTGAAGATGGAGAAAGCTAGAATGAGACTGATCCAAACTTGAATGATGGGTTATGTCAATTGCAGAGAGCCTTACCTGAATCCAGAAGCAGGAGTGAAACCCAAATAAAGACGGAAGAGAAGAAAAATCCAATGGGAAGCATATCAATTCCACCTCAGCTTCTAACAGGGAAGGCACCCTTACCAATGTTTATCATGTCCTCCAAGACCAAAACAAAAGGACACAGGGGGCTGGGGTATAGCTCAGTAGGTAGAGTGCTTGCCTCATGTGCACAAGGCCCTGGGTTCAATCCCCAGCACTACAAAAAAAATAAATAAATAAAAAATAAAAAGGACAGAGTTTTCAGGAAATGTAGTTCCTGTTCCTGTTAAAAGCACTATGTCAGTGATCATACTCGCTGCCAGATACCGACTTCAATACAAGATGCATGTGAGACTTATCAAAAGTTCTAAGTTGCAAGTGGTTAAGATTTTGTAATATATCAGAGCTATTTAAAAATCTCAACCTAAACCAGATGCAGTGATGCTCCCCTGCTATTCCAGCAGTTGAGAGACTGAGAGGAGGATTGCAAGTTCAAAGCCAGCCTCAGCAATTTAGTGAGGGCCTAAGCAACAAAGAGAGACCTTGTCTCAAAATGTAAAAAATAAAATTAAAAGTACTAGGTATATGATTCAGTGGTTGAGTGCCCTTGGGTTCAATCTCTGGTACTGAAAAAAAAAACAAAAAAACAAAAAAACAAAACCTAGAGAACATACAACTCCAAAATAGTGTAAACTTTGAACTTTGGGTAATGAACATGTGTCAGTGCTGGTTCCTGGATTATAACAACTACACCACCCTAATATGGGTTGTTGATGGTAGTAGAGGCTGAATGTATGTGGAATAAAGGGGAGATTGGGTATTTTCTACCCAATTATTTTTGTAAACCTAAAATGACTCAAATATACAATGTCTATTAATTTGGAAAAACAGTTTCAATGGGTGGACACTGTAGACAGGTGACAAATATGGAAGGGAAGCTTTTGTTTCCCTATTTATCATTGGAATTTTGCATCATGACAATATTATTTACACAGTAAATAAATTCTTAAGAAATTAAAAGGTAAAAATTGAAATCTACTTCAAAGATATTTATTTAAAGTATACAAGTAATAGAATAATAGTTAGTCATTTATCAGATGTGGAAAACATGATTGGTAAAGCCGAGGCAGTTTTAAGCATAATACTCATTTTATCTCTCAAGGAACAGGTATGGTTACATGAAGTGCTTTTCCCAGAGTGTGCAAGGAACACATTTATCTGGCCAGGAAGAGATTTCCATTTTTTCCTCCTGTTGATTTGTTAGGTACAAACATCATTGCATGGGATAGTCTAATCTGTTTTTTAAAAGTAATAAAGTCAGTGTCACAGATGGTTCAAAACTAAAAATTCTTGGACTGGCTATATATTCTGAATACCTTTACTGCTAAGAAATTATATTTGACCCTTACAACGGATCACTGGCCTCTGCCTGGCAGTCAAGCCATATCTTTCAGCCTGGTGAAAGGTTTAAAGGTAATTCCATAAAACTTCCGGCAACCCAATAATACAACCCAAAGGCATACTTCCAGAAATTGACAAGCTTCTTAGTTCAAGTCTCCAGATAAGAAAATTCATATCAAAAGTAAAGATCAGGGATAACAATAGTGACCACTATTTATGAGAAAAAATATGGGGACATTGCTATAATTCTTGTTCAAATATTACCTAATTCAACTCAAGAAACCACCCTGTAAGATATATGTAGCTACTTTTTCCATTTTATAGATGAGAAGATAAATGAAAACAGACATTAAGTAACGTGCCAAGATAACCCAGAGAAGTCAATCAGAAACTCTGGGCACAACCCAGCACTCTGTGTTTAAATCAGAAAGTATTCTGAGTCATTTCAACACATGCTAGCACTTGAGAATCATTGTCTTAGGGTCCCCCATGTTTGATCTGTGTTCTCTTTCCCTGAAGTGCCTTTTCTGTTAGCAATTTGGGGTATCCTTGGAAACACCTGAGCTCTCCTGACTCTGTGGGACACCTGCCTTGGGGCAGTAGCATACAGAGGGAGGAGGGGACCTGGGGTTATGACTTCCCATTTTTCTCATCTAACTGTTTTGGAAGAAAAAGAAAAAAAGAGAATGATAATTTTTCTTCCTTCAAACATGTCAAAGGCAGCAAGAACCTTTTTGACAGAAATTAATCATCATTGAAAAATCTTTCAAGTTTGGAAAGCTTAATTCTACTCAAACCCCAAGTCACCCAGCAGCCTAGGCCATTTCTGGCATGGTGAAATTTCAGCTAAATCAAATACAGCACGCTGTCTGTGTGAGCCGATTTTGCAGAATCTCCCCTGGGCATGTTTGGAAACACAGAACAGGAAATCTCAAAGAACCTTCAGGACCTTCCCTGTCTGCCTTTACTGTGGAGACAGTATGTTAAGAAGACATGCTAGGGAATGCTCCAAGGATCTCTTCCTCCCTTTCAGAATATAGGAAGCTGCAGATGCTGCTTGCTGTGCAAGGAAGTGTTTTCTGGAGGCCCAATTCCAAAGAGGATCGCGTTCTTCACACCCCCTCTCGTGGTTACTTGGAGGTAATGCAATCAGGAAAGGCCTCAGACTTCATTCATATTAAAGTCAGACCAAGGGAATTAGAAATCTAAGAATTCAGGAATTAAGCTTGTTAGTCTATAAATTTGGTTTGCCCTGGGGGAATATATAGAGCTATACTTTTAGCATTGTAATAATATGTCCCAACTAAAGCTGTGTTGCAAAAAAGTAGCAAATAAATATTTACCTTTTGCTTAAAGAATTTAAAACAAGGAGACTGCAGGCATACCAAGGATAACAGAACTACTGTTTGCTTATAGCTGTGTTTACCTGGGCAAAGCAAAATACAAGAGAGAGTTTAGATTGGTTACAGGATTATTCACCGTAAAACCAAAAACAAGCTGTAAAAAAATGTGTGTGTGTGTGTGTGTGTGTGTGTGTGTGTGTGTGTGTATTGATGTAGTATATGTTCAGAGTGTCCCACAACAAATTCCTTCCTACCGTTGGTGGATTCGGAAATGTACTATCCTCCACACAGCTGTACTTCACTGAGCAGGTAGGAGGTGTGACATTCCTTGACTCCCCCAAGGGCACATGGCCCTATCCTTCCCATAACTCTCGTTCTTCACCTGAAAAACCTCTCTTTCCCCATTAACCTTTGAGAAACGTAAAACCTCTCTACTGGCACATAAGATTAGCATGGCTATTTTCCTGCTCTTTCTCTTCTACATTTTAGTAAAGAAGTCTGCCTAAGGTCATAGGCTCCTAAAAGAAGAAACAAGATCTAATTCACTATGTGGTGTCTAGCTAATCACCTCTACAAATAGACATTAATGAAAGTTTGATAATGGGAAGATTACATTAATTATTCAGTTTCTCTAATTGTCTAGAAATAAAAATGGATTGTCAGAAGCTAGGCAAAAATTTCCAGAACAAGGAAACATAAGGATGGGCAGGGGATTAAGAAGCACATAGGAATGATTTGGGATAGATTATCTCAGCTCTGGCACTTCTGATAATTTGAGTTGGGTGATTCTCTGCTGGGTCCAATACACTGAAATGTATTCAGCAGCATATCTGGCCTCAAACAGCCTGTGCCAGTTCCACCATCCCAATTGTGATCAACAAAAATACCCCCCCAAAATTGCTGAAGAGTTTCTGACAGCAAAATCCCCCCAACTGGGAACCACTGATTTAGGAGGAGGATGTTGGTAGGAAACTCATTAAATTTTGCAATGGATAAACCAATGTGAGGTGGAAGATGTCTGACTATAGGGCACCATTAGTTAGGGCAAGAAGAGCTTTGAGGTTAGTAGGGGTTCAAATTAAATGGAGTGAACTTGGGCCTCTTTTATTCCCCCAAGCCTTCATTGTTAAACATGCAAAAATAACAATAATGATAATAATGATAATAATATAGCAATAGTAGTAGTAATAATAAGGTTATTAAGAGGTTACATGAAATAAAGTATATCAAAGAGCTAATACATTGACTAGTATATAACAACATCAGTAGACATCAGTGTCCATTTTTCTTCTTCAGAAGGTTCCAGAAATAAAACCTAACTACTTTGGGATAATTTAAAATAGCCCTTTGAGCCTGGAAGTGGGTGGTGTGGAAGAAGCCCTGAGCTTGGCATCTCCTGTAAATAATGTCACCTTGCTTCCTTCGGACGGCACCGTTCAGAACAGAGTGCAGTTACCTCTCCAGATAAATGATCACTCCAGGGCACAAAGCAGATAAGTCCTTCCAAATATGCAAATAGAGACAGTCCTTAAATGCCCACTTCATTCTCTATTTTTCCAATCAGAAAAGCACAAAAACTTCCTTTTCACATGTTCAGTAACATTCTTATACTTTTGTGTTAAAGAAACCTTGGTGAATTTGCAGAAGGACATCAATAAAAATGATATTTGTGTTTGGTAAATGTTCTTTATTGAAAGAAAGAATGGCAATGGTGTGTGTTTAGATTACTCCTAAAATGTTTAATGGAAACCTTAAACAATTTTGTAGAAACACTTTCATTGTTCTTACTGTTCCTTATAGCTTTAATTAAATAATTTGTTTACATCTTAAATGAATGACCTAAAAATACAAAGACATGTTAAAACTTAAAATACCTATACATTAACTATCATGACATTAGCAGTTTATTCTTGAACTTCGTCCCATTAAAGATTCTGTTTTTCCAGAAGTACCTTGCTCTTTCTGCTCACATTTTTTTTAATTTTATCCCTTCTCTCTAACATTCAGGAGCCCTCAATTGAAAAGGAGGAGTCTGAGAGGATTGAAACTCCCCATTTTTTTAAACTTAGCCCATGTCATTAGTACTGCTGCCAAGGTACTTTAAGTGAAGCCATAAGAAATCATCAGTATTTGACTTTTTTTTTTTTTTTTTTTTTTTTTTCAAAAATGAGTAGGTATGGTTCAGGGCCTCCTGCATGCTAGGCAAGCACTCCTCCCCTGAGCCACAGTCTCAGCCCTCACTCTTAACATGTGGTTCTACTGACATTTCCTTCCTCGTGATGTTTTCACCAGGGCACCCAGCCTGAATAGTCTCCTCTTCCTAAGAAGAACTCCTTTGAAACAGCACTGTTGTTGCTCATTCATTATATCACTTTGGAGGTGTCTCCTAAGGAGATCACACCCTGCGGACTTCACGCAGAGACACTGTGAGTCCTGACTCTCCGTGTACTCACTGGGTGACCTAGGGTAAGTTATGTGACCTTCCTAAGCCTCAGTTCCCACACTCAGGAAAGAGTTGGTTTGAGTATTGGGATAAGGGATTTAATAGTTTACATAGTTTCATTTACATAATAAGTGCTCAATAAATGGTCATTTTGGAAAATGTAGCAGTAATGAATTTCTGAGACCGTGCCTCACCATGGTTCCTTGCATTCCATAGGTACTTAACAAATAAGAGCAAGAATATAATAGCTTATTTTTTACTGAATCATGAGGTACATTATGGCAACTCAACATATGTGTGTGCAATGTGTAATAAACAAATCAGAGTAATAAGTATTTCTATCTCTTCAACTAGTAATCATTTCTGTTTGTTGGGAATTCCATACTCTTGTAGTAGATTAATTTTCTTAGGTACTTACTCTGTCTAGTGCTGTGATAAATATTTTCCTGCATTATATCATGTTATCCTCAGAACAATCCTGTGAGACAATTATTATGACCATTTTGGAAGTGAAGAATTTGAGGCAGAGAGATTAAATAAATGGACAATGGCCATGCCCATGGAGGTACCTGTAGTAAAGAAGGCCTTGAGATATCACAAGAGACAGAGATGTTAAGCATCTCTCCAGCTATGTCTTTAATGTACAGAAAGTCCTCAAAGACTTCTTCCAAGTTGAAAGAGTCCATCAAATATGATATTCTATAAATGTTGCTTGCTATTTTTATTCACTAATCAGTAGTCCCATTTTTTTTTCTTTGTTCCATCTACTGTTTAGTATTTCACTTCAGTTATAAGTATCTGGAGATTTTTGTCAGCACAGCTGGGCAATACTAAATTGTAGTTAAAATTAATAGTTTGGTTCATTTCAACATTTTATCAGCTGTATAGAAGGTACCAGGTGAGACACTTGATAAATGCACAAGTATATCACATGGTCCGCACATTCAGAGCCATAGTATCCTAAAATTAAACTTGCATAATTGACAATGATGACACAAAAGACTCAAACATAACTGAACTTGAAGAATCAGTTCAACAAACATTACATAATAAACATCCTTGTATGCATCCTTGTATGCCCAGCCGGTACTTTGCAAGGTACTGGGGAAGCTAAAATGAGGAGCATAGCATGACTTCTGACAGCCAAGAGTTTACAATCCTTTGAAGATAGGAACACTCACATTTGCATCCAGATGATAATGCAAATCAACACATTCATTCCTTCAACAAATAGAGATTTAGAGCAAACTACCCTCCAGCCAGTGCTGGGAGCTGAGACAAGGGTAAATAAGTTAGGTTGGCTTTGCTCCATGAATTGTACAATCTAGAATACAGGAAAGATTTTGTGGGAAGGATGACAATCTCACAGTTAAGAGAGTTTGATAAGGATTGGAATAACTGGAGAAGGCCTCTTGGATGAGGGTGGAATTTTGGAATTTAACTTTGTTCAAATGATGGTTAAATGCTATTTGGTTACTTAATTTCCAAACATAGAATCAACAAGGCATGACACGGTGTCACCAATTTCTTGCTAGTTGTGAAAGACATCTCCATTAAAAAAGAATTATTACACTTTTTTTTTTTTTTTTTTTTGGTACCAGGGATTGAACCCACAGGCACTTTACCACTGAACCACATTCCCAGTCCTTTTTTCTATTTTATTTTGAGATAGGGTCTCCTGAATTGCTTAGGGCCTCGCTAAGTGGCTGAGGCTGGGTTTGAACTCACAATCTTCCTGCCTCAACCTCCCCAGTCCCAGTCACTGGAATTAAAGGCGTGCACCATCCTGCCAGGCTAAGAATTACACTTTTAGTATATGCATTCCTATTCACATGGACCTTAACAGCAATTTTAGTTCTGTATTCTGTATTCCTATTTCATATACAAGGAAAAAAAAAAAAAAAAAACAAGCTAAAAGTAACCTCAAATGTGAAAAATCTTCCTTATAAAGAGTCTATAAAACTATGTTAAAAAGCCAAAGTCCTGCACTAAAGTTAAAATTGAGGTGTTTTCCTTTCAATTCAAAACCTCAATTTTCAGACCTTAATATCTTAGACTTTTCAATCACAGACAGTGGGAACTTGGTCACAGAGAATAGTTACTAGACAGAGGCTCCTGATAGCAGACTTCTAAAGTAAAACTGCTGCCTGTCATCTTCAAATGGTTAAATAAGCAATCCATAGAAAAATATGTTGAGGAGGTAAATTGCTAACTCAATCGAGATGAAAGATCTGAGTAGGTCAAACTGTTCTATTGTTGTTGTTTTTCCCATTTCCTTCTACTTCCATATTGTGTTGGTAAAAAAAGCCCAGCTATATTTCCCTTCATATCATGGTTTGGAAGAGCTTTCCACAATACAATTCACATGGTATCAAGGATTATCTTTTTATCTGCAAACTAAACAAGATGAAATTATGTCAGCACAAGTCTCTGCAGACAAGGTATGTCAAAAAGATAAATTACATAATTTATATTTGCATTCCTTTGCATTTTTAATATTGTTATATTCTTTGCATTTCTAATTATATTTGCATTTTAAATATTGAATTCATTTTTTAATTTCAGTGGTAAAATGACATGATGCAATTAGGAATGGATGGACATGGCACATGCTCAGAGCCTTTCCTTTGCCATTGCTGCAATCAAAGGTTTCTTTCCTTCCCATGGTACCCCAACCACTCCAAAGACCAGAATAATAAAACTAAATTCTAGCTGGTTAATTTGGTACATCTTAGTATTGTTTACAATTTATCTTTCACTCTTCTCTAAGCAGATTATACACCTGCACCCTTGTGATGCCTTCTTGTAGCAGAATATATACCTCGGCTCCACCAGTAAGCCTACTTACCTCAATGGATGTAGAAGTTTTACGTAAGTCAGCACAGTGTCTTTGTACTCTTGCCCTCTACAATGTGAACGTGTCCCAGATAGGAGCAGTTCCTGCAGCTGGGTTCAGAAAGGAAAAGACACATGGAGTAGGGTTTCACATGGCCACACACAAAGCAGATCTGCACCCAACTAACTCACAACCTTTAGGTAATGTGAGAAGTCAATGAATATTTATTTTATAGGCTGGTATAATTCTGAGATTGTTACACAGCAAAACTGACTGATACTATTCTCTCATACATCCATGCTGATTATTAAACAAAAAATACCACCCCCCCATCTCTGTTGTGTTATACTTCCCTTTTATCCTTATGGCTGCCTCCTGTATGATGATTTGAAGTGAATAAAGAAAAATAAGCAAATTCCAGAATGAGCTAGAGGGAATATTTTCCTCTTAGAGCCCCTTACATAAAGGGTCCTCTTTCTGTACCCGCTCCACACACAAATTTTTTCTGAGGAACTAGTTCCATATACTATGTACCAATATGCTAACTCACTTGAATTCTGACTTTAGAATTCAAGAAAATCAGAAGGGAGCTAAGCACACAATTCATACATAGCAGATGTATGAATTCATTCATAGCAGCTCTGAAAGCAACAATGACAGGAAAACACCCCTGTGAGTACAGAGACCACATGACCGGCCTCTAGAAGCAGTCTCTATATCATGACTATCAATTTTTACAATAAGATTTTTTTACATGTTCTACCTAATAGGAGACTATATTTTAAAATCTTAAGCTCCTTTAACCTCCAGTTTAAATCTACTTAATTTTGTCCCATTGGAGTACAATTTTCTTTCAACTTTCCCATTCACAGGTCACATTTCTACTTGCCCCTCCCCATTCTAATGCTTCCACATCTTCTGTTAGTCTCTCCTTTTCTGTGATGTCTATTTCAAGACTCCTGAAAGATTGATGACTCTAAGAAATGCCACTCATCCATCTGTTTCGCTCCCCTTTTTTCATAGTTGGGCTTAAATTTCACTGCCTCCTAAACACCTCTTCCTAAATGTGATAAACCTGCCATACTGATAACCAACCAGCTCTCATCCAAGTTTTGAGCGCTTGCCAATCTAACCAAAAGTGCTGAAGTTGCTGTGTGTGTATTTGCGGATCTATGCTTACACCAAAATATTAACTATAGATCTCTCTAAATATTGAGATGCAAATCATGACTTTTCCCATCTCCTCCTCTTCCTTCTTCTCATCTTTCTCTTTTCATTCCCTTACTTACTGTGCTTTCTCTTCTACCTCCATACTTCAAACCTCATCTCTGTTAAACAATACCAACACACTTATAATGATTCTTTTATCATGAAATAGTTTATTCTTTGTTAGCATACTACTATGGTTTGAATGTATACTCCAAAGATTTGTGTGTTAAAACCGTGGTCCCCCAGGTGGCACTACTGGGAGTTGGAAAAACCTTTAGGTGGTGGGGTTTAATGGGAGGTCCTATGACATTGGAGGTATGCCCTCAAAGGGGATTGTGGTTCCCAGTATTTTCTTCTTACTCTATTTTTGTTTCCTGGCTTACGAGGTAAACAGCTTGCTCTACCACACACTCTTGCCATGATATGCTGCTTACACCACAGACCCCAAGTAATGGGACCAGGTAATTGTGATCTGGAATCTCCAGAACCCTAAGACAAAAACTAAATTACCTCAGGTATTTTATTATAGTAACACAAAACTGACTAATGCATTTCAGGTACTATAAAACTCATAATTGGTCAACACTTGAAAGTTTCATGCCTAGCAACTCTACTACTCACTTAGATCTTTTGTATCAGTTCCTGCCATGTTTCCTGACCCAGAATGTTTACCAAGTACAGTTCCCTTACCTCAAATAAGCACCTGATAAACAAATTTCCCTTTCCATATGCAAATGTATTAAGTGAATACAATATTGAGACACTAAAATAAATTTGTATCTTTGAATATAAAAAATAGACTTAACAAGTGTTGAATGGAGGCCAGCATTTTACTGGATAACTGATTAGAAGGATGTAACATGAACATCTACATGAGGTGACACCTGAAAGTAAGTCAATGTCATCAGTCATTCATCTGGTATGTTTCTTCAACACCTACATCTGTATTTTGAATGCTGTTTAGACTTAAACTTTTGGTTATTGTGAAAGGACATTCAAAAAAAAAAGAAGAAGAAGAAGAAGAAAAATGCACCCATATGTCAATGATAAACTAAACATGACCAAAGGGAAGAGTAGTCTGCATACCACAATGAACTTAGTCCATTTGGAAGGGATAGACCTTGCAGGTCATGTTGAATGACAGTGGCCTTCAAAATTTCAAAATCATACAGCTCTCCTTATTCTGGTTATACTCAGCAAGTATCTATTTTTTTTAATGGGAATATTTATATTGAAGGATTCTTTTTCCTGCTGACAACAGAAAATTGTTTGTTTTTGTTTGTTTTGTTTTGTTTTTTTGTTTGTTTCTTTGAGAAAAAGGTAAAAGGTTTTTTGTTTTGCTAGCAAAGGAAAAACACAGGGGACTCCTGTCACAAAGGCTGTGATTCTGTCCTTCACAGGAACAGAGGGGCTTTTAAAGAGATGATTCAAAGGCTACATTCCAGGTGTTCTCTGTTGGAATTGTAATTCACTTGTTAATTTGGGAAATAGTAATTTCTGAGATTTTCTGGTACCATCCTATGATGGGTGAGTGCTCAAGGACAGATAACTCTGCCTAAAATGAGGAAGAAAGGTAATCCTGTTGCCCCCGAGATTAGGCAGGGAAAGAGATTAGGGAGGAGCAGGAAGAGGGGAAGAAAAGAAATGTGGGTCCATTTAAAAAATAAGTTGCAGTGGCAGAGCAGCAAGGGCTACATTCAATGCATGAAGGGTTACACCCACTGTCAATTTCTACATTCCATTTCTATGGAAAAATGAGTGATGACATCTCTAAGCTGCTTCCTGCTGAAAAGGGGCAAAATTGGGGGAAGTATCCCAAAGTTCTTGTTTACTATGGGGGCAGGGGGGGATGAAAAGTTAAGAGAACTCAGCATCAGAGCAATTCAGAGGTCCACAGTGGCAGATGGCAGGTGACTGGACAAGACATACATACAGCAGAGATCATGCTAAGACAGCAATAAACAAGATAGCAAAGTACTGTTTTCTGTAAACAATTAGCAAAAAAGCAATTAGTATTTAAGCCAGTCTCTGAAAACCATGAAGACAGTAACTTAAAATCGTATCAGTGAAAACTAGATCAAATTTATCAATGTAGGAAGATTTGTAAATCTATGAGATCTGGACAAACTTGTAACTCTCGAGTCCTTTGTGATCATTATTAGGCACTCCCACACAGGAATTCTTCCTTTATAGCCTCTACCTTTACTTAACTTTTGGTAGGGTTGACAGAAGTGTATATCTTAAGTTTCATTTAAAAAAATTGTTTTTCCTTCTAAATGTCCATGTAGGACTGTGCTTAGGCCATACTCTCCTGCCAGGTGTTTAAGACCAAGTTGGTCAAAACTGACCTTATTCCTATCTACTCTTAAGAGTCAGCTAAGGTTCCTCAGAGATCACTCTTGGGGATGTGTGCAAAGCCTCTTGGTTCCTCTAGCTTTCTGATGATTCTTTTTTAAGTCTCAAATACATAGAGAGTGGAAGTCTTCTAAAAATCCCAACCTCCACATATAACCAATGCTGAAAATTAATATATACCTTCCATACTTTCTAAATGAATCTAAATTTATAATTATTTTTTGAGTTCTATTTAGACATATATGAAAGTAGAGTGTATTTTGACATATTATACATACATGGAATTCTTTTTAACACATATACTATTTCATAGGCTACCTAATGACCAGCTAAGTTTTAAGTTTATGTGTAAAGCAAACTCATCTCTAATGAAGATAAAACAATGACTAAGTAATATGGGTATTCAGAGTCTTTTGGTATTTCTCTTTATTGGAGTAAATGAATACATTTACACCATGATTTAAAAGATAAGCTCAGTTTCTAAGGTTTAATCATTTCAGAAAGAAGTAATTTTTTTAAAGTCTATAAAGATCAATATGTTTTCAAGTAGCAAGGTTCAATTACTCTCACAGCTGATAAAAGAATAAAATCAAATTTTCAAATTCTAAAATTTCAAATTTTCAATAAGATAAATGGATTAAATTCAAACTAAAAGGAAGAGGTTTTCAGATGAATTTTTAATATATGTAATCCAACTAAATGCTATCTACAGGAAACTCCCTTTAGATCTGACACACAAATAGATTTGTAGACCCTGTCTCTAAATAAAATACAAAAATAGGGCTGGGGATGTGGCTCAGTGGTTGAGTGCCCCTGAGTTCAATCCCCAGTATCCACCCCCAAAGAAAAGAAAGTGAAAGACTAGGAAAAGATATTCCATGTAAATAGTAACCAAAAAAGAGTAGGTTTGGCTATGTTAATGTCATAAAAAATAGACTTTAAATTTTAGAAGTTTAAAGAAATCAAGAAGATTATTACATGTTAATAAAAGTTTTGATATAGCAAGAAGATATTATGGTTAAAATATAACAGATCATCAAAATATATGAAGCTAAAACTGACATAATTGAAGGGAGAAATAGATATTTCTATAATAATATTTGGAGATGTCAATACCCATTACCAATAATAAATAGAACAACCAGAGAGCAGATAAGTATGGAAATAGAGAACTAAACAGAATATAATAACTAGTTCTAGCACACATATATAAAATATTCTGCCCAAAAATAATAGCACATATACTACTTTCAAATACACTTGAAACATTTTCCAGAGCAGATCATGTGGTAGGACACAAATAAAGTCTCAATTAATTTTAAAAGTTAGATATTATGCAAGTATCTTCTTAACAAGAATAGGAAGAAGAAGTTAGGAAATCATTACAAAACAAAAACTGAAAATTTCATAAATTTGTGGTAATTAAAATCACACTTTTAAAAATGAATATATCAAAGAAAAAATCATAGGGGAAATTTCTAAAATACTTAAAAATGAATTAAAATGAAGACACAACATAAAAAAAACTTATGGGACATATAAAATGTACTTTTAAGGGGAACATTTATAGAAATAAACATTTATATTAAAAATTAAGGAAGACCTCAAATGAATAACCTAAGAACTGAGAGAGCTATAAAAAAGGGGGGACCTAAACCCAAAGTTGACGGAAGAAAAAATTTAACAACGAGTAGAGCAGAGACAAATTAAATAGAGAACAAAAAAAAAAGAGAGAGAGAGAAAGAAAAGAAAAGGAAACATTGATGAAACTAAAAGTTGATTCTTTGAAAAACCTAACAAAATTGGCAAACATTTGGCTATTTAGACAAAGAAAAAAGAGAAGATTCAAACTACTAAAGTAATAAATTAAAATGTGGGTATAACTACTGACTGTACAGAAAGAAAAAGGAGTATGAGAGAGTATTTATGAACAATTGTAGAACAATGAATTGATTGACATTAATGAAACAGATTCCTAGAAATGCAAAACCTACTAATCATGAGAAAATAGAGTCTGAGTAGACTTGTAACGAGTAAGGAAATTGAATCGGGAATCGAAAATATACTGACAAAGAATAGACAGTGACCTCATGACGTCACAGGTGAATTGTACCAAATGTTTAAAGACAACCCACTACCATCCTGCTCAAATTCTCCCAAAAACTTGAAGAGGGGAGAGCACTTTCAAACTAATTTTATAAGGCCAACATTACCTAGATACCAAGCCAGACAATGACGCTATATGAACATTGATGCCAAAATCCTCAATGAAATATTAGCAAATCAAATTCGACAGCATAGTAAAAGGGTTATACAACATAACCATGTGAGATTCGTGCCTCAAATTCAAGAATGGTTCAACATATGCAAATCAATAAATGTAATACATCACATTAAGAAAGAGAAGAAGAAAAAAACATGATCATATCAATTGATCCAGAAAAAACATGTGACAAAATCCACATTAACAATTTTCAGCCAGACCTGTAATCCCTTCAACCCAGGAAATTTAAGACAGGAGGGTCACAAGTACAAGGTCAACATCAACAAATTAGGGAGGATATAAACAATTTGCTGTATCAAAACCCTGTATCACAATAAAATATAAAGAGGACAGGGGATATAGTTGAGTGGCTAAGAACCCCTGGGTTCAAGTCTAAGTACCACAAAGCAAAAACACAATTATTTTTTCTAAAAATTTCCCTAATTTTTGCCATAACATATTAAGAGTCATACATGAAAAATCCACAGAAAACATCATATTCAACAGTAAAACACTGAAAAGTGTTTACTCTAAAATCAGGGATGTGGCAATAGCCCCTGCTTTAACCACTTGTAGTCCATATAGTACTGGATGTTCTAACCAAAGCAAATATGCAAATAAAAGAAATAAAAGCATCCAAAATGGAAAAATATTATCGCTTCAAATTTTCTATTTATAACATGGTATGCTTTTATATATAGAAAGTCCTAAAGATTATACACACACAAAAAAGTTACAACTAATCAATGAATTCATCAAAATAGCAAGATACAAAGTCAGCACACAAAATTCAGTTGCATTTCCATGAACAATGAACAATCTGAAAAGCAAATTAAGAAAACAAGTACAGGGGTTAGTTTTAGGGTTAGAGTTAGGGTTAGGGAGGGGGGCAAGAATGGAGGAAAGAATGGAGGAATGAAGGACTGTATAGAGGGAAAAGAGGGGTGGGAGGGGTGGGGGGAAGGGGAACATAACAGAATGAATCAAACAACATTACCCTATGTAAATTTATGATTACACAAATGGTATGCCTTTACTCCACGTACAAACAGAGAAACAACATGTATCCCATTTGTTTACAATAAAAAAAAGAAAACAAGTACATTTACAATAGCATCAAACAGAATCAAATACTTATAATTCCAGTGATATTTTTTATTTATTTATTATTTACGTTTACATAGGGTAATGATGTTTATTTTTTTCCCTTCCCCCCCACCCCTCCCACCCCTCTTTTCCCTCTATACAGTCCTTCTTTCCTTCATTCTTACCGCTCTCCTTAGCCTAACTCTAAACCTAACCCTAAACCTAATGCTAACCCCCCCAACCCCCATTATATGTCCTCATCCGCTTATCAGCGAGATCATTTGTCCTTTAGTTTTTTGAGATTGGCTTATCTCACTTAGCATGATATTCTCCAATTTCGTCCATTTGCCTACAAATGCCATAATTTTATCATTTTTCATTGCGGAGTAATATTCCATTGTATAAATATGCCACAGTTTCTTTATCCATTCATCAACTGAAGGGCATCTAGGTTGGTTCCACAATCTGGCTATGGTGAATTGAGCAGCAATGAACATTGATGTGGCTGTATCTCTGTAGTATGCTGATTTTAAGTCCTTTGGGTATAGGCCAAGGAGTGGGATAGCTGGGTCAAATGGTGTTTCCATTCCAAGCTTTCTGAGGAATCTCCACACTGCTTTCCAGAGTGGCTGCACTAATTTGCAACCCCATCAGCAATGTATGAGTGTTCCTTTTTCACCACATCCTCGCCAACACCTATTGTTGCTTGTGTTCTTGATAATCGCCATTCTAATTGGGGTGAGATGAAATCTTAGGGTAGTTTTGATTTGAATTTCCCTTATTACTAGGGATGTTGAACATTTTTTCATATATCTGTTGATTACTTGTACATCTTCTGTGAAGTGTCTGTTCATTTCCTTAGCCCATTTGTTGATTGGATTATTTGTATTCTTCGTGTAGAGTTTTTTGAGTTCTTTATAGATTCTGGAAATTAGCGCTCTATCTGAGGTATGGTTGGCAAAGATATTCTCCCACTCTGTAGGCTCTCTCTTCACATTTCTGATAGTTTCCTTTGCTGAGAGAAAGCTTTTTAGTTTGAATCTATCCCAGTTGTTGATTCTTGCTTTTATTTCTTGTGCTATGGGAGTCCTGTTAAGGAAGTCTGATTCTAAGCCAACAAGTTGAAGATTTGGACCTACTTTTTCTTCTATAAGATGCAGGGTCTCTGGTCTGATTCCAAGGTCCTTGATCCATTTTGAGTTGAGTTTTGTGTAGGGTGAGAGATAGGTGTTTAATTTCATTCTGTTGCATATGGTTTTCCAGTTTTCCCAGCACCATTTGTTGAAGAGGCTATCTTTTCTCCATTGCATATTTTTGGAAACTTTGTTTAGTATGAGAAAATTTTATTTATTTGGGTTTGTGTCCATGTCCTCTATTCTGTACCATTGATCTACCTTTCTATTTTGGTACCAATACCATACCGTTTTTGTTACTATTGCTTTGTAGTAGAGTTGAAGATCTGGTATTGCAATACCCCCTGCTTCGCTCTTGCTACTGAGGATTGCTTTAGCTATTCTAGGTTTTTTATTCTTCCAGATGAATTTCATAATTGCTTGCTCTATTTCTGCAAGGTACATCATTGGGATTTTAATTGGAATTGCATTGAATCTGTATAGCACTTTAGGTAGTATAGCCATTTTGACAATATTAATTCTGCCTATCCAGGAACATGGGAGATCTTTCCATCTTCTAAGGTTTTCTTTAATTTCTTTCTTTAGTGTTCTGTAGTTCTCATTGTAGAGGTCTTTCACCTCTTTTGTGAGATTGATTCCCAAGTATTTTATTTTTTTCGATGCTATTGTGAATGGGGTAGTTTTCCTAATTTCTCTTTCTGAAGATTCATCACTTATGTATAAAAATGCATTGGATTTATGAGCATTGATCTTGTAACCTGCTACTTTACTGAATTCACTTATGAGTTCTAAAAGTTTTCTGGTGGAATTTCCAGGTTCCTCTAAATATATAATCATGTCATCAGCGAACAGGGATAGTTTGAGTTCTTCTTTTCCTATTCGTATCCCTTTAATTTCTTTGGTTTGTCTGATTGCTCTGGCTAGAGTCTCAAGGACGATGTTGAATAGAAGCGGTGAAAGAGGGCATCCCTGCCTTGTTCCAGTTTTTAGGGGGAACGCTTTCAGTTTTTCACCATTTAGAATGATATTAGTCATGGGCTTAGCGTAGATGGCCTTTATAATGTTGAGGAATGTTCCCACTACCCCAATTTTTTCTAGTGTTTTGAGCATGAAGGGATGCTGTATTTTATCGAATGCTTTTTCTGCATCTACTGAAATAATCATGTGATTCTTAACTTTAAGTCTGTTGATATGGTGAATGACATTTATTGATTTCCGAATGTTGAACCAAACTTGCATCCCTGGGATAAAACCCACTTGATCGTGGTGCACTATCTTTTTAATATATATTTGTATGCGATTTGCTAAAATTTTGTTGAGAATTTCTGCGTCGATGTTCATTAAGGATATTGGTCTGAAATTTTCTTTCCTCGATGTGTCTCTGTCTGGTTTAGGTATCAGGGTGATATTGGCTTCATAGAACGAGTTTGGTAGGGTTCCCTCCTCTTCTATTTCATGGAATAGTTTGAGGAGTATTGGAATGAGCTCTTCTTTAAAGGTTTTGTAGAACTCGGCTGAGAACCCATCTGGTCCTGGACTTTTCTTTGTTGGTAGACTTTTGATGACCTCTTCTATTTCATTGCTTGAAATTGGTTTATTTAAGTTGTATATGTCCTCCTCGTTCAGTTTAGGTAATTCATATGTCTCTAGAAATTTGTTGATGTCTTCGAGGTTTTCTGTTTTGTTGGAGTATAGATTTTCAAAATAGCTTCTAATTATGTTTTGTATTTCACTCGTGTCTGTTGTGATGTTTCCTTGTTCATTCCGAATTTTAGTAATTTGAGTTTTCTCCCTCTTTCTCTTTGTTAGTGTGGCTAAGGGTTTATCAATTTTATTTATTTTTTCAAAGAACCAACTATTTATTTTGTTAATTTTTCCAATTGTTTCTTTTGTTTCGATTTCGTTGATTTCGGCTCTGATTTTAACTATTTCCTGTCTTCTACTACTTTTGGTATTGGTCTGCTCTTCTTTTTCTAGCGCTTTGAGCTGTAGTGTTAAGTCATTTATTTGTTGATTTCTACTTCTTTTTTTGAATGCACCCCATGAAATAAATCTTCCTCTAAGTACTGCTTTCATAGTGTCCCAGAGATTTTGATATGATGTGTCTTTGTTCTCGTTTACTTCTAAGAATTTTTTTATTTCCCTCCTGATGTCTTCTGTTATCCATTCATCATATAATAGTGTATTATTTAGTCTCCAGGTATTGGAGAAGTTTCTGTTTTTTATTCTGTCATTTATTTCTAATTTCAATCCATTATGATCTGATAGAGTACAAGGTAGTATCTCTATCTTCTTGTATTTGCTAACAGTAGCTTTGTGGCATAAAATATGGTCTATTTTAGAGAAGGATCCATGTGCTGCTGAGAAGAAAGTGTATTCGTTCTTTGTTGGATGGTATATTCTATATATGTCTGTTAAGTCTAAATTGCTGATTGTGTTGTTGAGATCTATAGTTTCTTTATTCAATTTTTGTTTGGACTATCTATCCAGTGGTGAGAGAGGTGTGTTGAAATCGCCTAGTATGATTGTGTTGTGGTCTATTTGATTTCTGGAATTGAGAAGGATTTGTTTGACGTACGTGGATGAGCCAATGTTCGGGGCATAGATATTTATAATTGTTATGTCTTGCTGATTTATGCTTCCCTTAAGCAGCATGTAATGTCCTTCTTTATCCCTTCTGACTAGCCTTGGTTTGAAGTCCACATTATCTGAAATGAGGATGGATACTCCAGCTTTTTTGCTGTGTCCGTGTGCATGGTATGTTTTTCCCCATCCTTTCACCTTTAGTCTATGGGTGTCTCTTTCTATGAGATGAGTCTCTTGCAGGCAGCATATTGTTGGATTTTTCTTTTTAATCCAATCTGCCAGTCTGTGTCTTTTGATTGATGAATTCAGGCCATTAACATTCAGGGTTATTATTGTGATATGATTTGTATTCCCAGTCAATTGACTCATATTTGTTTTTGACATGATTTGGTTTCTCTTTATTTGGCTATTCCTTTAGGCTAGCGCCTCCTGTTGCTGATTTGCATCGTTGTTTTTCATCTCTTCCTCATGGAATATTTTGCTGAGAATGTTCTGTAATGCTGGCTTTCTTTTTGTAAATTCCTTTAGCTTTTGTTTATCGTGGAAGGATCTTATTTCATCGTCAAATTTGAAGGTAAGTTTTGCTGGGTATAAGATTCTTGGTTGGCATCCGTTTTCTTTCAGGGCTTGGTAAATGTTGTTCCAGGCCCTTCTGGCTTTTAGGGTCTGGATTGAAAAATCTGCTGATATTCTTATTGGTTTCCCTCTGAATGTAATTTGATTCTTTTCTCTCGCGGCCTTTAAAATTCTGTCTTTATTTTGTATGTTAGGTATTTTCATAATAATGTGCCTTGGTGTGGGTCTGTTGTAATTTTGTATGTTTGGAGTTCTATAAGCCCCTTGTACTTGGTTTTCCATTTCATTCTTCAGATTTGGGAAATTTTCTGTTATTATTTCATTGAATAGATTGTTCACTCCTTTGGTTTGTTTCTCTAAGCCTTCCTCAATCCCAATAATTCTTAAATTTGGCCTTTCATGATATCCCATAATTCTTGTAGATTCTGTTCATGATTTCTTACCATCTTTTCTGTTTGGCCAACTATGCTTTCAAGATTAAATAATTTGTCTTCAATGTCTGAGGTTCTGTCTTCCAGGTGTTCTATCCTATTGGTTATGCTTTCTATGGAGTTTTTAACTTGGTTTATTGTTTCCTTCATTTCAACTATTTCAGTTTGTTTGTTTTTTCAGTATCTCTAGCTCTTTATTGAAATGATCTCTTGCATCCCATATTTGGTCTTTTAACTGTTGATTGGTGCGATCATTTAATGCCTGCATTTGCTCTTTCATCTCCTCCTTCAATGCCTGCATTTGCTCTTTCATCTCCTCATTAGCTTCCCTGATCGTTTTAATTACGTACATTCTGAACTCCCTTTCTGACATTTCTTCCGCTGTGCTGTCATTGGGTTTTATTGATGTAGTATCTAGTTTTGTTTGGGACATTTTCTTCCCTTGTTTTCTCATATTGGTCAGTTGTCAGTGGGACCCTGAGATATTGCAGTTTTCCGCTATTGGCTTATAGTGTCCCGGTAGATTTCCAGTGTATCACCTCCCAGCCTTCAGTAGCCTGATGTCTTGGAGGAATCTGATAAAGCAGCATATCCAAAGAAAACTGCCCCTAGCCCCCTACTGGTTCCACAATTTGGAACTGGCTCTGTGCTGAAATGCTCTCACTGTGGGCCTGCACCGTGCAGCTGGCCGTGTGGGAGGAGCCCACTGCCGGAGTGTGGAAGGCTACCTTGGGAAGACTCTAGCTGCCCTGCCCGGCTCCAATAAGCCACCTCTATCTGGGCCTGCCACCTGGGCCAAGCTTTACCCAGTGGGCAGACTCACCGTGACTCTATTTCAGTCCGAGTCTCTCAATGCCTCCCCTTCTTAACTCCTGGGTTATGGAGCGACAGACGGTGCAGTCTCCCTCTAGGCCGCCATCTTGGATCGCCCCGTGAAGAGAGCCTGCAGCCGGAGTGGGCAGAGCCGCCTGAAGAGGTCTCTGGCTGCCCTGCCCTGATCCCAGAGGCTGCTTGCGGATCGAGGCTCTCCGTTGGTTCGGGGGTTTGTGACTGGTTCTATGTAGAAAGTCTCTCACTGGGCGGTCAGCTCTGAGAAGCTAGCTTTGAACGGCACCTCCCACCGCAGGGGTCCAGACTACTTGGGGAAGTCTCTAGCTGCCCTATCTGGTCCCTGAATCTGCTTGCGTGCCGGAGTACGCTGCGCTGCACTGGCTCCGGGACTCAGAGCTTGTTCTGGTCAGAAAGGCTCTCACTAGCGGGCCAGTTCCGTTCCGAGAACCTGGAGAAGCTGGCTGTGTGGGCGGGGCCCACTGCCGGAGTGCGCAGGGCTGCCTGTGGATGACTCTAGCTGCCCTGCCCGGCTCCGATAAGCCACCTCTATCTGGGTCTGCCACCCGGGCCAAGCTTTACCCAGTGGGCAGACTCACCGTGGCTCTATTTCAGTCTGAGTCTCTCAATGCCTCCCCTTCTTAACTCCTGGGTTCTGGAGCGACAGAGGGTGCAGTCTCCCTCTAGGCTGCCATCTTGGATCCCCAGTGATATTTTTTGAGAAACAGAAAAACCCATTCTAAAACTTACATGGAATCTCAAGAGACATGAATAGCCAAAATAATCTTGAAAGAGAAAAGAAAAGTGAAAGGACTCATACTTCCTGATTTTAAAATTTACTCCAAAACTGCAGTAATCAAAACAACATGATATTGACATGGAAACAGGCCAATGGAATGGACACCCAAAACATAAACCCTCACATATATGGTCAATGGTTTTTTTTGCACAAGAGCACCAAAATCATTCAATAGGGAAAGGCTGGTATTCGAAAATCAATGGTTCAGGGATATATTTACATATACAGATGCAAATAAAAGAAGTAGAAAGTTGAACCCTTACCTAGCACCATATGAAAAAGTTAACTCATATTAGATTAAAAACCCAAATGTAAACCTTAAAACTATAACAATTCTTAGAAGAAAACCTGCAGTAATAATTTTAGGACATTTTGGCAATGATTTCTTAGCTGTGACACCAAAGGTATAGAAAACAAGAGAAAAAATGGACAAATTGAACTTCATGAAAATTTAAAAATTTAGTGCATCAAAAGACTATCAGTTAGGTAAGGTTGCACAGGTCGACAACCCTAGATACTCTAGGAACACTGCAATTTCGAGTCCAATCTGGGCAATTTAGCAAGACCTGCCAAAAAATAAAATAAAGGGGAAAAAAGGGTAGAGGTTGAAGTTCAGTAATAGAGCCTTTGCCTAGCACGCATGATGCCTTGTATCCAATCTCCCATACCATTAAAATTTTTAAATAATGTATTTCATAGGTGATTAATATCCAAAATACACAGAAAACTCCTAAAATTGAATAACAACAAAAGATAAACAATTCAAAAATGGATAAAGAACTTGGATATTTATTACTCCACAAAAGATACATGAATGGCTAATGAACACATGAAAACATGTTTAAAGTCACTAACCTAGAGGGAAATATAAAACAAAATGACCACAAGATGCCACCTCACACCCATTACAACAGCTATTATAAAAACAAAAATAAATATATAAAATAAACAAACAAAAATTATCAAGTATTGATAAGGATGTGAAGCAATGGAACCCTTGTGTTCTGTTGGTGGTAAAGTAACTGATACAGCCCCCATGGAGAACAGTATGGCTGTTCCACAAAATATAAATAAATAAAAATAAAACAAAATGAAATAAACCATCACATAATCCAGCAATTCCACTTCAGGGTATATACAAAAAGGAATTGAAAGCAGGGACTTGACCAGATATTTGTACATCCATGTTCACATGAGCATTATTCACAATTGCCAAAACAAAAAGCAATCTAAGGACCAACTGGCAGAAGAATGGATAAGCAAAATTTGAGTAATTCATGCAATGAAACATTATTTGGCCTTGGAAAGGAAGAAAATTCTGGCATAGTCTACAACATGGGTGAACCTTGAAGATGTTATGCTACATGAAAGAAATAATTCATAAAAAGATACACTCTGTGATTCCACTGATGTGAGGTACTAAGAGCAGTCAAAATAAAAAAGACCGGAAAGGTGATTATCCAGGAATCTGAGGGGTAAGTGGAAGAGTGAGTTATTGTTTAATGTCTGTAGAGTGTTTTCCAAAATGAAGAGTTCTGGAGATGGATCATGGCGATGCATGTACAAAATTATGATCACATTTAATCCCACCAAACTGTATACCTGAAAATGGTTAAGCCTTTATATTTCACTACAATAAAAGTGATTAAATATTGGGAAAACATCACATATTTTAAATCCACAGTATTGAAACCCAATCCCATTATTGGATATTGGTTGCCACAGTAAAAAAAGGGGGGATCAAATTTTTTGTTGGATCTTGAATGGGAAAACCTTGAACTCATGCTAATAATTACAGATTCCCTTCCTATCAAAACAACACCTGAGGGGAAGGCAAGAAATAATGCTGATTTTCAAAGTTCTCAAAGGCAGAAATCTTACTATTAAATGGTCCTGAGCAGAAGTTAAATCTTGAATAATACAAGAAGAAAACAAAACAAAAAAGTGAAATGATATGAATACTTTTAGAATAGAAATAGAAGGTGGTTTTCTCCTCCCATATTTATAATAATCCCATGTTAACAATACCTTAAAATTTGGGGGTAAGATTTAGTTTACAGTACCTAAAAAAGAAGTATGCTTTTTTTGCTTTAACTATGTTGGGCCTGTTTTTTATCCTAAAAAAGGAGAGACTGTCTCTTTAGGATTCTTTAAACCAATTTTTAAAATTTTAAATATCAAATGATTGGAATAACTTCAAAACCTACAGTCTTCCCAGGTTATATGATAGTCAAAGTAATATTATAGTTAAGAAGATACACTGTAAAATCAAAATGCTCATGTTTAGATCCCAGTCCTGCCAGTTAAGGTGACTATAAGAAAATAACTTATTCTTCTTGTATCTAGGTTTTTATGACAACTTTATGAAATATGTACTACTTTACATATACTCATGAAAATACCACAAAATTATCAAGAATATTAAATGAGATCTTGTCTATGAAATACTTGGAATAATACCTGACATAATAAGTTAAAGATTCTTGAATCTTGTATAAATGTTTATTAATTGTGTAAACAACTCCATTTCAGCCCCTGCAAGAGTGCACACACAGCATTGGTACCCAATAAATACTGTTGAGTAAATGTTAAGGAAACACCTGTGTTGGCTAGGAAATGAGGTGCTGTACCCAGTGTGGCTCCTTTCTCCACCTTCCCCAGACAAGGCTGGAGCTCCCTCCTCAGGATTCTGTGAACATTACACTCATGCTTTTATTAGAACCTGCAGTTCTGAATTCTCTGAGGCAGGGACTCCTTGCTCTGTAACTTCAGAGCCTGCCACAGTATCTAAGATTTAATAAACTCTCAATACATGAATTACTTCAACAAAGTATAACACTCACTTGCAGGAAAATATTTCACAGAATCTCCTGGCAAATTTGGTTCCTACAGAAAGGAGAGACAGTTCTTACTTAGGAATGCTAAAATGGTTAAGATTGAAATAAAGAAGGTTCATGATCTACATCCTCAATTATGTGTTCAATAGTTCCTTTCATAAGTACCTACAGTGAGTAAATTAGGATACAAAAATAAAACAAAATAGTATTTCTATGCCCAAGAAGAACTTTTATTTAAATAGAGGAAATAGCATTATTAATAAATTCCTCAAAATATTGGTAAATTATTTATAATAAATTATATTTTTAAAAAAAGGATTTCCCCCTAGTTCAATGAGGATGTATATTCTAATGAAAAGATATTTAAGCTGGGTGTTGAATGTGGGAAAAGGAAGGTATAAAAAAAGATGGAAATAGGAGAGTTAAACAGGAAAAACAAAACCACAGGTAGAAGAAAATACAAGACACATTTAGAAAAATTCCACCTTCTCAATTGTATTTGCAATCTTTGTTGAGTAAACAAATGAGGTAAAAAAAAATCCAGGTTAGGGGTACTGTTGAGGAATCTGAATGCCAGCCTGGACTTTTAATTTTAGAAAAATTAATGCGATGGAGTATGCAGAATGGTTCGAGGGTAGAAAGTAATCTAGTGTGAAAACTCAAGTTGAGATAATTAGTGCTGAGCAAGGAAATAAAAGGAAGAGAGAGACAGATGAGAATCATCTACAAGGTCAAATTACTAACATTTGGCAACTGACTGGATATGAGAGTTCAGTGGGGAGAAGGCAAAGATGATTTTCCACATTAGACAGTCAACCTTGTAGGCTAGGAGATGAAGTATCCCTTCCTTGTGACTCATGCATTACCAGCAGTTTTTGATTTCCTGGAACGTTTGATGAAATTTCTAAGTCTCTGAACAATAAATTTTAAGCCACAATTTTAGCCATTTTTCTTGTATAGTAGTGTCTTTGTGACAGTTTTGGGAGCAGAGACTTTCTTTTCCTGTTCCTGAGATGCATCAAACCCAATGTGATCACATTTGACTAATTGGTCTCTAAGTCTCTTGCCTAAGTACAATGTGTTGCCAACAGTTTTGCTGCTAAATGGCAATGAAGGAATGGTCAGGTGAGTGATTTTCTGGCAAATGGGGAAACTTCTGGATGAACTCATGAAAGAGAAGATCAACCCTTTCACCATGTTGGTTGCAGGTTCCTGGTAGGTAATCTGAGTGGGTACTATAGTTTCTATGAGTGGATTATGAGGCATGACAACTAAGGGATTACCATAGGATGTACTGAGCCTGAAGTCTATCTCTGAATCAGACTTCTCTCCTCAGTCCTTCTTTTCCAGATCCAAGTAAGCATCAAGAAATCCCCACCTCCATGTCCCACATGCTCAAGTTCAACATGTCCAGAAAAGGACTCAATATCCTTTACTCAAAACCTACTTCTTCTCCCATATCCCTTGTCATCTAAGTCCTGGAACCATGTTTTTCTCCTTTCTTCCTGTCCTTTTCTGCATCCAGCCCTTCAGGAAGTCACCACTTGGTAAATCCTATGTACCAAGAGGAGGGTAACACCCTCCTCTTCAGTCCTATTTTTACTTAGTTCTATTTTGTCTCTGTCAATGATGTCCATGATCGTCACTTGCCTAGGATTTCTGGAATAGTTATAAACAAGTCTCGGGTCCTCTGGACTCAGCCTCCTCAAATTCACACACTGTATTTTAACCAGAGTTATTTCTCTAAATGGGAAATTTGAAATTTTATTATTTTACTTGAAACCTGTCAATAGCTTCCAATTTCAAAATAGTATAAAAATCCAAACTGTTTAATCCTCTGTGCCAGTACTTACTACATTGCTTTATGACTGGCTGCTCTATTTCTGAATTATCCAACATACTGGATGCTTCTAATGGTTCTTGGGTTGAACAAATAAAACAGCATGTTGGATAATTTCACGATATTATCTAATTCTCACAAGAGCATCAACAAATAAATATTGTTCTTTCTACTCTACAAGGATAAACATAAGACTCAGGATATGTAACTTGCTCAAGTAAAATGGATTATACATGATAGAGGCTGGGTTGAAGAGAAAGTCTGTTTAACCCCAAAACACTGCAGTTCAATGCCTCTCCATATCACGCTATATTTATATATGTTGTTTTCTGATTTTGTAACAGCCCTAGGTGAGTCTATTATGTAGTTCTCATTTTTATTTGTGTGTATACACAAATAAAATATATATACACATATATGTATATATGTGTATATGTGTGTGTGTGTATACACACATACACACACACACACATATATATATATATCATTAGATTACAAGCTGCTGAAATTCAAAAACCACATTCACCTCCACACCTCTCGGACCTCATAGAACATCTTTTCCACATGCCTTTAGTTGGTTCTCAACAAATGATTTACTGAATTAAATAAAATAGTGCAATGGTGAAGATGATTTTGTTATTTAAGAAATAATGAAACTTAAATGAGTTATAAACATAAAGTAATTTTAAAGTACCATTTAAGCACTGCTGTATATGAGATATATAGTATATAAAGAAAAAATATGGGTTAAATGCATTTACCATTTGTAGCTCATGAATTTTAACTACTAAAGGAGACAATATGTCTCTAAAAGCTTTGGTATAAGTAATAGCTCAGTGTTCTCAGGGCAAAATTTTCCAGTGAGATTATTAATAGGATTTCACTTTGCTTTGGATTCACATCGTCCTTGGCCAATGTCATTATTCAGTCTTTCATCCTGAAGCCTCTATATAGAAAAATTTCTTTGGAATCATAACTCCTACCATTAATGGAAACTTCCAGGGCAGGTGAACTAATACGTTCTAAAGAAAATGACCTCTTAGGCGACCTCCAATTTTTGCTGAGGTGACCTTAACTCTGTATTGATCGGCTGTGTTAGAATGAGTTCTAGAAGGCACATTTTCATGATAAAATTCGAAAGAGTAAGAGCAAGATAGAGGTGACTTCGAGGAAAAAGAATTATCTGGGAAAAGACTGGGGAAACTGGAGAAAATGATTTAGGGGAAAGTGATTTCTGTGTTCAAATATTTATGTGGTATTTATAGGACACACTTATAGAATCACCTGCCCTGTGCTCTTTTTCTGAAAATTGCTCCTCTTCCTCCCCTTTTTCCACATGCACGAAGAAAGACCATGATCATGCATGCCACAGACTACAGAGAGCAGATTTCTTCAGGGGTAGAATTGATCCTCTGGGATTATGGAATAGAGAGAAAAAGAAGGAGGAGACAGAAAAGGAAAGGGAGGAGGAGGAGAAAGGGGAGAAGAAGGGGGAAGAAAGAGAGAAACTGATGGCAGAACCTAGAACATGTAAAACTTAGAAGCTACTAGTGACCATGTTTTCTTCCACATAAACTTAAGAAGAGCAAAAACAAGGAGAGAGGCAAAGATGGGTAAAGGGAAAAGAAACAGAAGCAGGAGCAGAGCACTAATGAGAGACATGAAGGAATCTTGATGACTTTGAATCTCTGATTCTGGGTCAGTCATGAGGCCTAAGTGTATTTTTGTCTTTGGATCCCATAAGTTACTCTGCATCCTTCTAATGAACTTCTCCTTTTTTTCTTAAGCCAATTAAGGTAAGGTTTTGGATTTTTACAGATGAAAAAGTTCTTACTGATACAATTGCTATAGGGGGGAAAATAGGACATATTCCTGTTTATAAATGAATGAAACACAATATCATAGAAAGTTATGTAAAGGCAGATACAGTTCAATATACAGAAGAACTACATAATCGTTACAGAAATCCATAAATATATTGCCAAGTGCGCACCCTATCCCTGGAAACATTAAAGCAGAGGGTGAAACATAATTGGATGAAGACGTGAGAGAAGAATTCTGGCTCCTGGAGAACTGGATAATGGATGTTGTCAGTCTCTTCATAGTTGTGGTAGTCTATGAAGTCTTATGAGGAGACGTTCTTAATCATCTGCAAGTCATCTGGTGCTTACCTCAAATGTGAAACTGTGTTCTATCACCTGCTACTGCCCCAGGGTCTCCACCCTATCCCCAGTAGTTGAGCTCTATGTTCTCACCATGCTAAAAATATGATCTTTGGAAGAATGGATATAGCAACTATAAATGTCAAGATAGTATAAGGAACTTGAAAAGAACTGCTAAACTGACACCACGAGACAAGTCTGGCAGGGAGCAATATAGAAGTTAGACAAGAAAGGGGCACGAATGGAAAGGGAAGCACAAACAGAAGATGGCTATCGAGGATGCCTCAGCTCCATGACAGTATGAGTGTTCCCTGCTCTGGACAGTGTCTGGCACATGTTAGGAGCTCAACAAAGCCACTGACCAAATAGGTGAATACATGGATAAAAAGATGAAACATTCAAGAAATTTAGGTGAGAAAATACAAGGGGAACCTAAGGACATAAATTAGACTTGACTTGCAGACTTCAGCACAATCAGTTGACGATCTATCTCTTTAAATATGTGTTGTGTGCATTGGGTCTAATTTGCAATTTCAAGGCTTCAGTCTCTTGATTTCGGAAGAAATTGTAAGTCTGATCACTAACATAGAACCCTTATTGCCTTTCAGATATCAAACACAAAACCCACCAAATCCCCATTACAGCCACAGATTCTTCATCACCACAGCTCAGATCTACTCCCCCAGAGCATCGGACTCAAGCTTAACCAATGTTATTCCTCTGTCCTTCAATCTAAAGCAAATTTTAACTGGGAGAGTAATCTCTGAACTAAACAAGAGGTTTGAAAACAATTTTGATGGTTGGAAATAAATTAAGGTGCTTAAAATGCCCATTAAAGTCAGTGAAGAGGTTGAGTCATGCTGGCAACAATATAGAAATCAGGCACTTTTGAATCTGAAAACTCTTGAGTTACATAAGTGACCTGAGAGTGCTGGAAAGAGAAGCCTCAAAGAGCCTCGTTCAAATTCCTAACCAGAGCTCAGGTGCTATGAAGATTATAGAATAATGAGCTGCTCCTTGCCCCACCACCCTTTCTACTCTTCGCATGTTCAAGCTCTGCTTAAGGGATTAAATTTCTTTCTACTTGCAGACTCTTGTCTTTCACCTGTTTCATTCTTTGCTTGGAAGAACTGGCACTCTGAATGCTGTTTAACACATGTCTCAAGCACTGATGGCCAAGGAGAATAGGGCAGAATAATGCCTTTAACCATGGACAGCAGCATATTCATCAAATGCTCCAAGTGGCCAAAACTTCCACAAGCTAACTTAACGTTTCTAATTATTTCCACCTCAATTTTTTTTTTCCTTCTGGTAATTCATTCATGTGATTTTAAAATACCATGCTTAGACTTTGGTCAGGCAGGCAAAATATTAGCTTTGACATTAATGGAGAACAAGGGGGAAGATGTCTTATTTATTTTATTCATTTATTTATTTATTTATTTATTTTTGTTGGATTCAGTTTACAAGAGGAGTTGTATTCAGCAGACATTTTAAAAGGAGGCAATCCCTTTTACTTTGACTCTCTCTGTCCTAGATTAGTCCTTATTCAGGCTGTTTGCATCTGATACTGCAGAATGTTTACTTACATCCATTTTTGCCAAGTACTTGTTTATCAATTCATAGTCAAACTTGTTTCAAAATTAATGTATGAACTTTTTCATACATGGAATTTCAGATTATTACCACATACTGTGTCATACAGTGAAAGTTCCTAGGTGTCTCAGTGGTTTCACACAATCACATTTATTCTTAGCTAGAGCCCAATTGGTGGCAGAGGTAGAGAGCAAGGGGTGTTCGTATCCACATAGTCATCCAGGGACCCAGGCTCCTTCCACATTCCTGCTCAACTACCCCTTTATATTTTGAGATCCTTTACTGCCATGGCAACCAGCAGATGGAGGAAACAGAGAGGAAAAGAGGGAAAAAGAATGTGAAGATTGCACATGAAGTTTCCCTAGGGCAGTCCTAGAAGCAGTGTGCTCACTTTTGCACTACAGTCATTTCCTATAGCCCTGTCTGATGGCCTCACCTTATGACAATAAAGACTGGGACCTATAGTAGTGGTATGCCCAGGAGGAAAGAAAAATGAGTTTGGAGAAAAAGTAGCTAGTCTCTTCTATGTCTCATCAACTAAGTGTGGTCTAATCCAAATAATATCCAACATTTATTGAATACATTCTTTGTACCAATCACTGTACCAAGTACTTTAAACTTATTACATCATTAATCCTCTTTAAAAACCCTAAGAACTAGGTCTCATTACTACTGACTTACAAATGAGGATTCTTAAACTGAAGAGTAGTCTAATCAAAGTCATGCTGTTATCTGCAGCATGCAATTGGTATTACAATCCAGATGGTACTTCTGGAATAGTATTCTGCAGCCACTATCAGGACAACTCATGTCTTCAGCCACTGCCCTCTGATCCTCCTCTACAGAGTTCTGACTTCAGCCCTAGTACTATGATATCACTTGCTTCCCAGGCCAGACCACATTTTCCTAGCCTACACAGCTGAATGGGCTAATCATTGTTTCATAACAAAACAATACCAGATTTTCGGTGTGAGCAACCCCTCTCTACATCTGTTCAGAGTAGTTTCTAAGCTCGGGTGGCCCTGCTCTTAATGGAGCAGGTAGATGCATTGCATATGAATACATTTTAGGGGAAAAAAGTTTCTAAGCAGTTAGGCAACCACACACCTCAACCTCCATGGATGTATCCTATCTCCTAACTTTCCATCCTTTTGCAGAAGATACAAGTATCTTCTACATGATCTAGCTATCAGACATCAAAGTCACACCTTTCCTCTGTTATCTGTATTCATTATTTTCATTTTCTTTCTCTCTCCAAAAACCACAAATGAAAACAAATAAAAATTCAAGGAGAGGACTGCAGTATTTTTGCAGTCTCCAAATTTCTAAACCACATACATATGGATTACCTACTTGCAAATATGAGAAGCGAAAAAGTGATAGTGATAGAATGATATTAATTCTAACTGATATGACCTAGGCCCTCTGCAATACTTCTTAAAATATGGCAAGTGGTGAGGAACTGCTGCTGAACAACAGACATTAGAGACAAAAGGGAAAAAGTGGTTGTGGCTTTTGAACTAATTCCCCATTCCCATCCTCCTCCAAATAAAGACAGTGGAGCCTGAGGCCATGCGATTTCAAACCAGTTAAGTGAGCCTGGAGCGTTCTCCTAGGAGCACTGAAATTCACTGCAGGCTCAGGAGAGCCCTTTAATGGATTCAGTTTTTGGACTCAAATGCAAAAGGTGAACTCACATAGGCTTCTCTAAACCTTAAGCTGTTAAACAGGCAAGAACAAAAGCTCACCAAGAGCCCCTTTCAAACTGCTCTCAGCTGCAAAACACTTTTTCCCAGACAAACCTGCTTTTGGATTAATAGCCAAGGCCTGTCTGTTTAAACTCAAGGCAGGATTTTTAGAAGCCACATGTTGTGAAAAAACACAAGTCTCATACAGTAAAAATTTTTTGTGATTCTCTTTGTACCATTAAAGAGTAGTGCTCTGCGTTGCTAAAGCAAAATTTCAGGTGGATTTTTTCAGGAGGAAATCATCACAACTATTTAAAATAGACAACACTACAATAATAAGGGCAGCTGATAACAAGATTCACTGAAGTCAGGAAGCAGAAAGAAAAGGCAAACCTTTGACAACTTAGATCTTTAGTGCAGTTAAGCATCCATGAGACAAAATTACCACAGCTCGAGCATCCCTAATCCAAAAGTCTGAAATCTAAAATGCAAAATCAGAAACTGTTTTAGACAATATGATGCCAACAAGTGGAAAATTCCACACCTGACCTCATGTGATAAGTTATAGCCAAACCTTAGGTGCATGAAAAATGTTTTACAAAATTACCTTCAGACTATGGTGCATAAGGTATGCATGAAATATTAATGAATATTTAGACTTCAGTCCCATCCCCCAAGATGTCTCAATATGTTTATGTAATTAATCCCAAATCCGAAAGGAAAAAAAAAAAAGCAAAACACTTCTGGTCCTATGCATTTCAGATAAGGGATACTCAACCTATGCTACAGAAAGACTAAAAGGATCTTTAGAAGTAAGTTCAAAATGTAAAATAAACCTCTCTAGCAGACTGCCAATTTGCCTTGAAAGATCCCAGTCAGAAGTTACTGTTTGTGTTCTGCCTTTTCCAAGCCAAGGTGAGCTCTTATCACACTACCTTGGGGGACGAAACACACAATAAGCAGTTGTCATCTGCTCTGATACTCACTAGCTGAATGACCTTCAATCAAGTCACTTTACCTCATGGCCCACACCTGTCAAATGAGGATAGTACTATTACCTAAATCACAAGTTAGTTTTAGCAAGAGGGATGTTTGTATGTTTCAAGTGCACCTCCCTACTTAACAAATGGAATTAGTTACTGAGATTTAAAGAAAAAGTGACATAAAATAACATTGACTGAACTAAAACACAGAAACTGCAATGGGGCAAGTTGGGGGTCCTGGAAATCAAAGGAAGCAGAGAGACTGAGGAGACCTTTAAATATCCTTGAAAACTGCTAGTTGGGAGAGATTAAAACGCAACTCCTGACATTGACAACTTGGGTCTTGTTTATCACTCCTGCATCTCTAAAGCCTAGAATATGGTAGAAATATGCAATGAATGCATGCATACGTGAGTGAGTGAATGAATGAACATCATCATCTTATAAATCTTTCACCAAATTTAACTCAGCTTGCTCAGCCTTTCTTCGGCCAGTCGGTGATGGGCAAGACGTGGGATGTCCATCTGCTATGGTTAAAATTAAGCAAGTCTTGTGAAAACGGCCAGGATATATCTGTCATCTTGAATCTGCTTCATAAATTCTCCAGACTTAAAAAAAAAAAAAAAAAAGCCTAGCTCTTTAAAAAAAAAAAAAATGTATTGCCTAACCAGCAGACAATACATTTATTATTGTCTAACAATTTTTTAAATAAATAATGAAGATAACAAAACCTGTTTAATTAGTACCTGTATATCTAGCCTTCTCTCCCCAGCCTCCTGTGCCCCCAAGCAAGCCGAGGATACTTTTCTCATTATATTCTGGAGCTGAGGGATCTGCTGAGTTGAGCTGAAAACAGGCTGCCTTTGTGGGGGCCCCTCCTCTGCAGCCACATGCCAACAGAGATTCGCTGCAAACAGAGGAGAACTGCAATGCAGTATTTTCCCGTGGAACTTTGAAACTGTATTAAAGATTGCATATGTACAATGGAAGCATATTTGTTTTCAGTGTTCAAATGCAATTTAAATGGTAGAGCTGTTAAAGGAGGCAGTTGAATTATAGCCAGCTCAGCAGCAATTTTTTAAGCTAGCCAATCATAATGGTATTTTGCTGAACTGAATTATTTTAGGTCCCCTTGAAAATTATTTAGCTCTTCCCCAGAAAGAGTCCGCTGTTCATAACTGGAGCCCTTTAGTACCATTGTGGGGAGCAGAGGTAGAGAGTAGAGCTGTCTGCTGACAACCATCAGCCCCCAGAACCTTCCAGACCCAGGGAAAGAAAACTGATAAAAGATCGGCAGGGAATTGTATAGAGGAAACAATGGGAAATTTCTAGCTATCTCTCCTTTGAAAAGATCATTTGTTTTACTCCTACTGATGCTAATCACAATGATTCAGATTTCTCACTGGGTACTTGTATTCTTCTGTACAGTATTACCCCTGGTCCTGTGCTGCTTCTGCACATGGTATATTCCTGGGTATGCACAGCTGTCTTACACTACAGCACATTATTCTTTCTCTGTCTTGCTTGCATTCTCACATGCATGCAGCTAAAAAATTCTCTGATCTCAGTATAATAAAAACCTGTCAACACCAACTAGTAGAAATACACTTCAGTTCCCAATTCCAAAGCCCAATTCTCAGAAACCAGAAGAGAGTTATAGCACAGGAAATGATCCTCAGTAACAGTTAAGTGTCATGGGTGACACGTACAAATGCTAGAGGAGAAAATGCAGCCTCCCTTTCCCCTCATTTTCATAGAGTAGATTTTTATGGTCTGGTGTGGAAGAGGGAGTTTGATTCTGCACTTTGGAAGGTTGATATTCAGGACCCATGTAAGAGTCCATTAACCCTCCTAACCTTTCAGCAAGATAAAGAGCCAGCAAAACGAACTTAGCTTTATAAATATGGAAATGGAATGCAAACAGGTTAAGAAACATGGCCAAAAGTATTTGTCAAATTAATTGGGAAACAATGGTGTGTGTGTGTGTGTGTGTGTGTGTGTGTGTGTGTTGTATGTGTGTCTGTGTTTCAGAGAGAGAGAGAGAGAGAGAGAGAGAAGTTTGGATTTGTTATTTTTCTTTTTGTGCTCAATGGTTTTGTTTCTTCTTTCTTCCTTACCTGAGCTTTTTAAATTATTTGAGCATGTTTTAATCATCTATTTTAATGCATCCACTGGGATTTTTCCTTTATGACATTGTAGATCCGTTTTTACATATACAAATAGACACAATAACTTTTGATAAGAACTTCTACTTACCAGCATCTGCCCATTTCCAGAAATTCATACAATTTTGTTAGAGTGAGAAAGAGTTAAAATGTCTTCCAGAGATAGCCTTTGTTTCCTTCCTTTCAAGCTACCTTTATTTCCCTCTTCTGTTATCTCATAACTGGTAAAAACCCCAGGATGACTCATCATTGAATCATTAAGCCCAGTCTATGAAATTGCCACTTGGTTAGCTAACATTATCTTGCACTCAGAGGTGAAAATGTTGAATCTTTAATTAACCTGTGCCTTTCCTGCAAGCAGCTAGACTCCTTCTTTTCTGAATTTTAGATCCTAATGCTTTTCCCATAAGTAATACCTTAAGAGTAGCTTTTCACAAAAACCAAAGCGCTTCTTCGGTTAGCTTTCTGGTCTCTTCTTGTGAAATTGTTTCTGCCATGGAATGCTCTGACTGTCCTTCTCATTTACCACACCCGAATTAATTCATTGATACTCTATGAGAGCAGTCACATACAGAAATTAGAGGATATATAGCCCTTTGCCCCAGGCACCCCTGAAATGTAGCAATTGCTTAAACTAACTAGCCTATAATAATATTGGCAAGTTTATAGGGCTTTTTTTTTTTATGAGAGATAATGACTGCCTGAAACGGTCACCTTGACTTCTCCCTCTCCCTTAATTCTTTTAGCCTACGATTATGAGGCAAAAGACATGAAATATCTTATTCTGAGAGGCATATAAATCATTGGCACAGTGATCACAGCAGAACTCTGCCTGAAGCAGCACCTGCCGTCCACATGCAATAGTGATGGATCCCAAGGGGGGATGATGACACCTGTTCTGCTGGCCACAGGGAAAACAGGGCTACACCTGCTCTGCCATGCATCTGACTTCCCCTACCAGCCACCCTTAGGTTGGTGACACCAGGTCGTCCATTGCTTCCAGTAATCTCTGATACTGTGTCCTACTGCACAAATATCTCTAAACTGAAGATATCTGACTGCTAGAAGCACTCCTTGTTGTACATAAAATAATTACCCCATTAAGCCATATTTCTGGCCCCTCAGTTTCCAAAAAGTTTCTCACAGTCCCATATGAATAAGAATTACAGCAACTACAGGCTCCTATTTCTCATCGGCATCCAAATTTAAATTTCCAGTCCTGTTTTTCTGAGGAATACTTTTGTACTTGTTTAAAGTATATTCTGAACCTGGGCACGGTGGCACATGCCTATAATCCCAGCAGCTGGGAAGGTTGAGGTAGGAGGATTGCAAGTTCAAGGTCAGTCTCAGTAACTTAAGGAGGACCTCAGCAACTCAGTGAGACTCTGTCTTAAAATAAAAAGGGCTAGAGATGTTGCTCAGTGGTTAAATACCCCTGAGGTCAATCCTTGGTAAATAATAATAATAATAATAATAATAATAATAATAACAATAATAATAAAGGTATGTTCTGGCATTTGCATAGCAGTTTCAATGTTGCGACTAATTCATTTCTGTGTTCTTAACCTTGAGTAGTTTTTCTCTTTCTACACTCTGAGAGTTACTTTGACCAAACTGAAGTGGGCAAGGTAAATGCCCATCAGAATGAAGAAGACAGGCCACAGGAAGCCCTTTCAAAAGAGGAGAAGAATGGGGAATTCAAAGTTCTAAACAGAAGAAAGTAATTGATAAAATTGAGAAATCAAATATGAATATTTTCCCCTTCTTGGGATAAAACCTCAAAGAAAGCCATAATAGAAGCATCCAGGGAGTTAAAAGAAATCAGAGGTCATCAGGGGAAGGCATGGGACACTTCCTGGGTCTGTCTTGTGTGTACTGGGGAGAGGAGGCAGAAAATTCCCCTTGAGCCGCCACAGTCAACCAGGCACAGGCGAGTGGTAGTTCTGTGAGCTGGAGCAGCACTCCTGCCTCTCCCCCCACCTGCCCAGTTGCTACAAAAACCCCAGAAGTCTCCATTTGCCTGCGTGTGACATGGGGACTGCAGACTTATTGAAAGTACCAGCAGAAGCAATTTCATAACCAGGACACACCTTAGGAAACAGTAGAGATCTGAGATCAGGACAAATAAGTTTCAATAAGTGACAACTTCATAATCAATAAAAACCATCAAACTACAATATCTAGTAGTGGAAATCAGTTCAGAGAGAGACCCAGCAGTCAGAAAGGCCCCACAGAGAGCAAAAGGTTCTGGCTCTCTCTGCCTTCTCGCAACCTCCACAGGATCTGTAAGCCCTAAAGGGCCACCTTAGCAAGAGATGAGGGAAGGAGGTGAACTTGAACATTTAGCATTTATCCTAAAATAATCATACCAAAGTAGACCATTTAAACCAAGAGACCAGGTTATCACTAATCAACAAGCTTAAATGTCTCCACTACATACAGAGATTTTGTGTTTCATGGAGCTGGGGAAGTTGGACTATGAAAATGTTTATTCATTACTTAATAAACTGACAAGACTCACAAGTTCTTTTGCTGTGTAAAAGCTCTAGAAAAAAATTCTTGCTCCTGAGCATAAGAAGTAACATAAAAAAGGCTTCATAGTAGAATTGCTAGTGCAAAAATGTGAAAATGGCCCCAATGTCTAAGAGAATGGATCAATAAATTGGAGAAAAATCACACAATGAAATACCATAAAAGAAAGTTGTATAGATCAATATAAATGAATGTTACAAACATAAAATTAAGCACGTTAAGTTGCAAAAAGATACACATATATGTATATATATATATATCATGATATCATTTATATAAAGTTTTAAAATATTCAAAATTATTTAAGATAATAATAACTGCAAATATTTAATATGGAGTTTCCTATGCACCAGGTACTATTCTAAGATCTTAATATACTAAATGAACTACCCTTCATAGCCTTAATTAGTTGACACTGTTAGTATCCTCATTTTTCATATTAAAAAAATACCTGAAATATAGGTGAGGAGGTTAAATAACTTCTACAGACAACACATCTAGTAAATAGATCCACAGGATTCAATTCCAGGCAGTCTGGTTCAGAGTCTATGCTCTTAATACTGTGTTAATCAGCTTTTTGTCACTGTGACCAAATATCTGACAAAAACTACTTAAAAGAGGAAGAGTTTATTTGGGCTCTCTGTTTCAGAGACTTAGTCCATGGTTGGTGATTCTACTGCTTTGGCCCTGAAGTGAGACAGAACATTATGGCAAAATGGTCTAGAAGAGCAAAGTTGCTTAGCTCATGGCAACCAGGGAACAGAGAGAGAGGGAAGAAGGGGCCAAAACATGTATAGTCCAGGACACTCCCCCAGTGATTTATTTCTTCCAGTCATGCCCCACCTGTCCATAGTTATCACCCATTCCATTCAAATTATTAATCACCCAGATGGATTACTCTTCTGATTGGATTACAACTTTCATAACCTGATCATTTCACTTCTGAACTTTCTGGCATTTGCCTAACACACAAACTCTTTAGGGAACAATTTTAGATCCAAATTATAACAACTACTATGCTTGATTACCTTTAAAACTCTATAAATATGAAGCTAAAATGTAAAGAAATATAGAGAATATGAAATGTACATGGAATGATCAAGTCAAATTCATAGTGGGTAGTTACCTGTGAGGTAAAGAGAACAATAATACAGAATCAAGTACACATAACAGGGAGAAGGGGAGCTTTAAGGACAAATGTTATTTAATTTCTTAGGTGTATTTATGTCCATCATAGTCTCCTTTATAGCTTTATCTCCACATATCAGGGATATTTCACTAAAAATGTTTAGTTAGCTCTATTTTCTTTCCATGCCTAAGTGTAGTATGAGGTAATTTAAATTGCTTTTACATATGGCAACCTCATTTTGGATATTATTGGCTTATGAATTTGGGTAAAAGTTACCTGACAGGCTGGGCAAGCTGTTGAGCATCAGCAAAAGTGAGCCTAGGAGTCAAACTGCCCTTCAGCAGAGATCAAGGTGAAGATGAGATCAAGAACTCCAGTAAAACCAAATTCAGTATTTGAGGGTACATAATTCAGAGCAGATGTCACAGTGGTATAGAGGTGAAGTATAGCTTCTCTATGAGGTATGCCAGATCTCTACCTAGAAAGGATCCAAATGAACTGAACCAAAAGCAAAATGTATGGAAGGTAAGCTCTGAGGCATTTCCCCCCATTACAGACCACCCCGAATGAAGACCATTTGTTGAATCCCCACCAGTAGAGCTTGACTCAGAGCCCGTAACATTTTTCACTCAACCTGGAGAGTTGACTTCATCACCAGGGCATACCTTAGGAAAATGTAGACCTGAAGCATCCACTCCTACAGCACTGGGGGCCCCTCAGTGACCATGAAGGATGCCCAGTCGCCCTGGTCAGGCTGCAGAAAGGAGAAAGTCAGAGAGCAGGCAGCCTGCTGGACTGCATCAATAATGCCCTGAGAGCCTGTGGGGAGGGTTTTGGGGGAGGCAGTTTGGAGACTAGTTTAGAAAGGGTGACCCAGAAGTTGGTCAGATTTGGGAAAGGGCTGAGAATGTGATCACTATATTATGCAGAGTCTAAATAAGCTTTCTGTCGTGAATAAGGAAAAGGAAAATTAGTGATTTTCCAGCCTTGGAAACTGCCAAAAATTTTCCATCCTACGTTTATGGATGAGCCTCAATCTTGCCCCATCCTTTATACTGGTTCAAAGGTTATTTTTTTAATGTTCCAAAAAATGATAGTAGCTACCTACCCCATGAAAAAATATTTCCACTAAGTTATATATTGCTCTCATCAGCATGCTCCCTCTTCACCCTTGGAGGTAAGCCAAAGCTCTTGACTTCAAGGTTCAGACAGGGTTTGCTGCCAGCTAAAGAACAGAAACCAAATGAACCTGAAAAAAGAAAAAAGGAAACTATTTTCCTGGCACTGTAAATCTTTGCAATACTACATTTTGTACTGAGCAAAAAGAGAGAGAGAGAGAGAGAGAGAGAGAGAGAGAGAATGGTTTGGGGTCCCATACAAGCACATACAACCTTTTTCTCCTTGGGGAAAATGTGTGTGACTTTCAAATTCTGTCTTAACACTCCTCTGAATCAACAGAGAGGCAGGGTATATAGGATTCCCGTTCTTTCTGATTTAGTAAAATATTCTGTGCTCAGAACTGCTGTCTTTGGAGCAAATATAGAAGGGAAGTCAGAATAAAGAAGATGAGTTAAAAATAAGAGAAAGGGAGAAGGGATTGAGCAAAAAAGAAAAAGAAAGGATGGAAGGAAGGAAAAAGGAAGGAAGGAAGGAAAGAATGAAGGAAGGAAATAAAAATGGAAGGAAGGAATTTAATGAGTAAGCAAGAGAAACAGGACAAGTAGATTATAGTTTTTCCATGTTGGATGCTGGCAAGAAAACCAGGACTTTTTGTTCTATGAGTACGGTTCTACTATTCCAAATTAATAATTGCTCTTAAACTAGTTTCATGATGGCATTGTATGAGTTTTTTTTTTTTTTTTTTAAGATGAGGAGAGAGGTAGAATTGAGTTTGAAAAGATCTGACCTCAAAAGAGCTGGAACCCCAACAGTAGAGATGAGGTATTTGAAGGAGGATGGTAACCTGGGTACGCAGCACCTCAAGGCTTATAAGAGCCCTAAGAAAGACCATTGTGTTAAGGAGTTTAGGCAGCAAGTACTACAGGTGAGAGCCTTGGAACAGATCCTCATAACTGGGCAAAAGGAAAGTGAAGGCACAGCCTTCAGATAATGACAAGACTGTCAGCACCAAATGCAAGAAACAGTCATGGAACCCTGAGCTGAAACTAGGTCCCTTCCCTTCCCAATTGTGCAAGAGCCACAGTTCTCAACCAGGAGAAACCACCTGCCAATGTCAATGCCAAGAGACAATTTTAGTTGTCCCAGGTGGTGAAAAAGGGTTCTATGTTTCACACTTAAGCACCCAGATCGCACATATGGAATTTGGCTCATACTTCTGGCATCTAGTGAGTAGAGGCTGGGATTTCTTCTGAACATCCTACCATGCACCGGGCATTTCCTCAAATACACAAAAAAATTAATAAAATAAAATAAAATTATTAGGTCTAAAATGTCAATGGTGTCAAGATTGAGAAACCCTCCTCTAGACTAAGCAATTTCTGTGGATCCTGTATCATCCTGAGGAATCGGGAAAAAGTAGACCTGAGATTTCATTTCATGACAACCTTGATGAGTAAACATCAAGTTAAATTTGCCTCAGTTTTGTGTAAATCAATGTGCAACACATTTGCAGCAAATTTACCTGTTATATAATAGGAATTTCTCTGCTGATTGCTAAGAATCCTCAGAGCATAATTTGCTGCCATATGTAGTATAGCTTCTAGATCTGGAGCAGAATGATCCTGGGAAAATGATCACAATTATTCTACAACTTTGGAGAGTACTCAGAACTAGATGCCAAGTGAAGGATCCAGACCCCATATCTGGTCACTAAGGTGTGTTTTATTTACCAACAATCTGGTGACCCCATGTAGACACCATGACCAGGCACTGAGGATTGAAATCACTAGAAAAATGAAAAATATCTTTGCTTTGCCAAGTTCAGCAACAGTGTTCCAAGACATCAGCAGAAGAAGTGCTCCCTTCTGCTTTTCTGATGAAGGTGTTGGACAAGACAGAGCAGACATTTCATGGTGCCCATGGAAACAATCCACCAAAATGTGGAGTCTCAAGTTCCCTTGGCAGTCTTGGAAAAACATGGGAGCTCTGGAAGAGAGGCTCTCCATTGTTCCATTTTTACCACTGATAGCCAAGACTCCTAGGAAGGGGATAAAAAGAAAGTTTTAACCCATCTGGCAATGGTCAGCAAACTGGGGTGGAATTGATCATAGTCATGGAACCACTTCTCCACCCTGCATGTAAACAATCCACTGGAGGAAGCCAGGAATGTGTGAAAGTGGGACTTTCCTATTTACACTGAGGTATCCCTCCCTGAATGTGGGGGAAATCAGAGACTGGGGAGAGAATGATTCTAGGGATTGAAAACACTGTTTGTGGTTAAGTGAAGTGTGAACCAAATGTTATTTGAAAATCAGAAAATCAAATGGACATGACTCTATGCCTTAAATGCTATGCAGTTAATGTATTATATACTTAAGAAAAATAGACCAAAAAATGCAGAAAACATGAATTAACACAAATTCTCTGATCTATAGGAATAAATGACTCCTCAGATAAAAAAATGAAATAAATATGTAATTAAATTACAAACATATTTATCTAATTTTAGAAGAAAATCCTTTCATTTCTTGGTGATTTCATGTTTTTGTTTCCCTTTGGGAATTTCCCTTTGGTACTAGAAGAAATGTGAGAAAAAGTTTGTTTCTATTACATAGAAAACAATACATAAAAATATTTCCTTTCATATAAATTCTCTAAAATGCCCAAATGCCATTTCTTTAGGAAACTTACTGAGTAGAGAATGTCATTTAAACACCACATGATGTGTGCTAAAAAAGTCACTCACTACTTAAAAACAAGCATCTCTTTATGCAATTAAATCTATCTGCATGACTTAAGCTCTATTCAGGACCAGTTTTAATTTCTCTTCTCTGTTCTAACATGTCAAGAAACTGACATTAAAAAAAAAAAAAAAAAAAAAAAACAGAACATTAGCTCAGGTACAAAGAGGAAAAGTGCATCTAACTATCAAATTCACAGTATCATAATTTTTAAAAAGAATGCAAGTTAATTGATTCTTATATTTTATTCTCCACTCAGATTTTAGTTCATCTTTATACTTTTTACATTTTTATAATATGATTGTAGATTGTGGATTAATCTATGTAAATGGGATAGTATTTCACAGGAAATGGGGAAATGGACATCCTCATGAATCCCAGATCTCCTTACCAAGATGAAAGACTATGTTTAATAAAACAGTATTAAATTACTCTACAATAGTAATTGCTCTGCTTCCTTCTGCTATAGCCAATGGTAATAAGGAAGGTCTCCTCAGACCAATGTCCAGTGCCATTTCAAAAACTGGGACTGTTGGCTTGATTTAAAATTTGGCTGTAGGGCCTACCACTTCTAATTAAGATGACTAAATCTTGATTTAGAAAAGAAAGAGAAAGAGGTTTTAAAAATACAACATGCCCTAATCAAATAAGAAGATAATTCAAAGGTCTTTATTTTGCCCATGGAAATGACTGCCAGTTGAGATATATAAAAGGAAATTTAATCAAGTTGATATAATCTAATATATGAGAACTGACTTGAGCTGCTCGATATAAAAAAAGTTTCTGTGGTTCAGGAATCCTACACATAATGAATACTAGGTCAACAGAATCAATGTCAGTAACTCCAGTTCCAAATGAATATTTTTAATTTGTCTTCAATGTTTTCACTGTAGCTGTTTATATTAATCAAATAAAACAAATAAATGGTATGTTATCAGCATAATAAGGAATGAATTTTTGCAAACGAGAGATGTATAAAGCAGAGCTACAGAAGATATAGGCATAGAGAAACTGAGGGCCCTGGGCAGTGAGTTGATACACACCTCAGATGAGTGACTGAGGTAATCCACTTCCATTCAGATACCTCTTGTGGAGTCAATGAGAGCTAGAAAGAATTTGAGGGTCAGTTCTCATTTTAAATATGACCTGAATTATGAAATCTTAAGGGAGAAATGTGATTCTAATATGAAAACATTGGATCTAGGTATGTAATGGTTAATTTGAACCCAATCAACTTGATTGGATTAAGAGATGCTGATGATTAAGAGGCTTCTGGGTGTGTCAATGAAGGCGTGTCTACAAATGATGGGAATGTAGGATAGGGAACTGAAGTGGAGACCCTCCCTAAGCTTGGGCAGCACCACCCCATAGGATAGTGGCTTGGATGGAATAAAAGCTGGAAGAACAAGGAAGCAGGTGCAGATGCAAGCTCAACTCTTTTTGAATGGTTCTTGATAACTGCTTCAATTGTCTGAGGATACAGGACTCTCGCTTCTTCACTCTTCCAAAGCAGACTCTGCCAGTGATTCTCCAGGTAGTTTCCAGAAGCCTTGGTCTCAGACTAGGGTAGCACGTTGATCCTTCTTGTTCTGGGGCTTCTGCCTCTTGGACTGCGCATCTACTGGTTCTTCCAGCTCTCCAGCTACAGACGGCCATTGTGGACTAATGAGTTTCTGGTCGTGTAAGTCAATCAAATAAATTCCCTTTCTATAATCATACTTCCTGTTGATTCTGTTCCTCTATAAAACCCCGACTAATACAAAGTGAGACAAGTGTTCCCCCAGTTTGGCTAATCAAGTAATCGCCTGAAGAAAGAGTCTAGAAGGAAGGAAATTGAAGACCACCTTGTACTCCCTGATCAGGCTAATAGTAGTACAACCAGACACTATGAATGTCCTGAGACAAGGAATCATGAAGTGGGGAACAAAATCTACCCAATTATGCTATGTCCATATACAAATATACCCTAATATATATATGTGTGTGTGTACACATATAATTATAGTGCACTAATTAAAATAATGATAATAATATCAGAGAGAACAGTAGAGTAGAGAAAACAAATCAGGGAGGGAGGAATAGAGGGAAAGGGAAGGTACTGGAAAATGATATTCATCAAATTATATTATGTACATGTACAAATATAGCATGAGTCCCACTATTATGTATGATAATAATGCACCAATAAAAAATATTAAATAAAAAATAATGAGGTCTGGGGCTGGGGCTTAGTGGCAGAGTGCTTTCCTGGCACATGTGAGGCCCTGGGTTCAATCCTCAACACCACATAAAAATATATAAATTAAATAAAGGTATTGTGTACAACTAAAAAAAATTTTTTTAAATATATCATGAAATATATATATTTTTTATATACTATATGGGGTATATTTTTGCCAAGAATTTTTAACTTGCTCCCAATCAAATATAGTTTCTAACCTGAAGATTGTAGGAAACTCAATAGATAAAAGAATAAGTTAAACAATATCAGATAAATCTGAAATGTGAGACACTCCATCAAAAAGTTAGCCTGTTTCTTTCAATAAGTCAAGGCCATTAAAAGAAGAAGAAGTAGGGAGGAAGCAATTGCAAATTAAAAGATACATAAACAATATAGCAACCAAAGCCTATAGGCCTTTTTGAATTTTGGTTCAATGTAAAAGAAATTTTGTAGACAACTGGGGAAATCAAACATAAACAAGGTATAGAGAGATAGTAAGAATTCACTGTTAATTTTACAAAATGTGATATTGATTTGGTGGGCACTTTAAGAAGTTTTCTCATTTGGCAGGTTCATTTTAAATTCTTGGATATGAAATTGATTGGTGTCTATAATTTATTTTTAAATATTTTTATAAAGACATGGATCAACTTCCAGTGATGATAGAAGAGTGAAATAATCATGAGAAGCCTCATAGATGGGACAAAGTTTTAAGTCAGGATGATTGGAATATCTTGGAAAGCTTCCAAACATAAACAAAAACAAAAAGAAAGTTCAATTTTTAAAAACCATAACTGGAAAGATTAAGAAATTTTGAGCCTGTGGCTCTCCAAACCAGGGTCCTGCCCTGACTATATGGCTATGGCTTGCTAAACTTTGGCAAGATTAAAAAAAATATATATCCTAATTAACCAAAGGTGCCAGAGATGAGTTCAGACGTGGAAAGCAAGTGGAAATTTTAAGGAAGGAATCTACATAGCTATATAGCCTCAGAAAGAGTCAGATAAGAACTCAGCGCAGAAACTGTCCAAATCCCTGTCTAGCAACTAAATTATGTTTAAAGCCCTGGTGGAAAAAAAGTTGTCAGAGGCCAGAGAAGATTTTATTTTTGAAATTGAAACAATCAGAATTCTTCGTTTGATCTTCTTAACTGAGGACATTCCCTAAACACATGCAGTTTAGCTGCAGAAAGCGGAAGCTGCGTGGGCTGAAGAAGCAGAGCACAGAGTTGGAGGCAGATGGACACTGTGGACATAGAGGAGGGGAGGAGGCACATGGACAGGAGGGACAGAGAGAGTGGGCTGCATGATGTCAGAATCCTCAGATGGCTTCATACCATTTGCAAACATGCTGCAAACATGTGATAACCATAGAGTTCAGGTACAATGGCTCCCTTGGGGGCTGGGGATGTGACTCAGCGGTAGAGTTAGCATGTGCATGGTCCTAAATTTAATCCCTAGAATAACAAGAAGAAGAGAGTCAATTTGTTGTTACTATACCTGGGACTAGATAATTTTTCAAAGGAAAGAGGTTCTGGGAAGTCCAAGATAAGCTGACCACATCTGGTGAGGGCCTCGTGCTGCTTCATAACAGTGGAAGTCAAGCAAAGGTATATGCTTCTGTCTTCTGACAGCAAGAGGGGCTGAACTCACCTTATGACAATCCACTTTCGTGATAACTAACCCACCATCTCAAGAAAGGCATTGATCCTTCTTAGTAACATAATCACTTCCTGAAGCACACCCCAACACTATCAAGATGGCAATTAAATTTCAACATGAGTTTTAAAGGGGACAGGCCATTTTCTAACATGGCCTTGTCCAAAACATTAACAGAATTGGATTTAAACAAAATAAAAATAAAATACTTGATAGGTCATTTCTGCAGAAAAGTACAATTTTTTTTTCAGAAGTATGTTATATGACCAGGGGGTATAGTTCAATGGTAGAGTACTTGCCTGACATACACAAGGCCCTAGATTCTATCCCCAGCACCACCAAATAAATAAATAAATAGTATATCATGAAGCTGAAAAGTAAATAAAATTAAAAATAACTAATGAGCTGAAGAGCAGAAACAAAATGAGAGGGAAAATATCAGCATAACTAAAGATAGATTCATGGAAAACGCCCTCACTGAAAAAAAGAAAAACATTAAATAATAAAGTAACAGGACTTGGGACCAACTCAAAGTCGCTGGGTGAGTCTCTCCCATTGGGGAGGCGTCCCGGATGGGGCGGTAGCCCCGGAACACAGGGAACTTTGTGAAGTACAGTTGCTCGGCGAGACGCCCCTCCCCCCACTGGAGCGGTAAACACGGACAACTGGGATCATCGTAGAGGAGGCGGCTCAGCACAGCGCTTGGACTCAGAGCAACCACTGGGGCTCCAGGCGGCTGCCTGAGGAGGAGCTGCGTGGTGAGCTGTTTAGACCCAGAACGACCGCTCCTGAAAACCGGGGGGTTGCCTGGAGGAAGAGGAGAAGTGCGGCGGGTCGCTTGGTCTAGGAGTGACTGCATCAGAGCCACAAGTGGTTGCCAGAGGAGGAGGCGAGTGGTGAGTTCATTGGACTAAAAGCGACCGCTCCTGAACACTGGTGGCCTGCCTGGAGGAGGAGCATGGTGGGTCACTTGGTCTCGGAGTCACCGCTCCTGAACACCCGGGGGCTACCCCGAGGAGGAGGAGGAGGAGGAACAGGGCGGGTCACTTGGACTTGGAGTGACTGCCTAGGGCTACAGGCGGTTGGCGGGAGGAGGAGACGCGAAGTGAATTGCTTGGGCTCCTAGTGATTGCGTCGGAAACCCAGCCGCTGTCCGGAGGAGGAGGTGTGTGGTGGGTCTCTGGGTATTGGAGCTATTGTACGGGGTTCCAGGTGGTGGCTCAGAGGAGGGGCCGCATAGCTAGGCGATTAGGTGCAGAGCAGGGTCCCAGGAGCTAGGTGGCTTCTTGCTGGAAGAGCTGCACAGAGACACGCCTAAGGGCGGAGCAAAGTTTCCAGGACTGTGGGCAGAGTCTCTGGGAGAGGCAGCCCAAGGAGACTCGCCTGCGAAGGGTGAGGCTCCCAGGCCCAGGAGGTAGGTCCGGGACCCTGGCAACATTGCAGAGGAAGACAGCCCAGCCCAGGCGGTAGTTGTAGATTGAGGGGAAACTCTAGGAGGGGAACTGATCAGCAAGACGTCCCCACCGAGTGAGTCTTCCCTGCCGGGGGAGGTTTTCCCACAGGGACGGTAAAACCAGAGACACAAAAGATCATTTCAATAAAGAGTTAGAGATATTGAAAAAAAACCAAACAGAAATCCTTGAAATGAAGGCACAAACAGGACTTGCCTCAGCCAGCAGCCTAGTTCCCCATTGGATGACCATTGGTCAACAAGTGGAGGCACCTCTGCCCACTAGCAGGGAATATATGCCACCTGAGGGTCACCACCCCTAGAGAGGCAGCTTTTTCGTGGAGCTCCGCATTATCAACTTCCTCTAAGACTTCAGGCTACTGAAGGATAAGAGGGGATATACTAGCAATCTTCAGGGACATTATAAGTTGATAGAGGAAATCTGCAATATCTTAATGACCCACTGATTCCTGAACAATATGAGAAAACAATGGAAGAAAATGCCCCAAACAAATCTAGATGTTACATCAATAAAATCCAACGACAGCATGGCAGAAGAAATGACAGAAAGGGAGTTCAGAATGTACATAATTAAAATGATTAGGGAAGCAAACGATGAGATGAAAGAGCAAATGCAGGCATTGAATGATGAGATGAAAGAGCAAATGCAGGCACTGAATGATAGCACCAATCAACAGTTAAAAGAGCAAATACAGGAAGCAAAAGATCATTTCAATAAAGAGTTAGAGATATTGAAAAAAAACCAAACAGAAATCCTTGAAATGAAGGAAACAATAAACCAAATTAAGAACTCCATAGAAAGCATAACCAATAGGATAGAACACCTGGAAGACATACCTTCAGATATTGAAGACAAAATATTTAATCTCAAAAGCAAAGTTGAACAAACAGAGAAGATGGTAAGAAATCATGAACAGAATCTCCAAGAACTATGGGATATCATGAAAAGGCCAAATTTGAGAATTATTGGGATTGAGGAAGGCTTAGAGAAACAAACCAAAGGAATGAATAATCTATTCAACGAAATAATATCAGAAAATTTCCGAAATCTGAAGAATAAAATGGAAAATCAAGTCCAAGAGGCTTATAGGACTCCAAATACACAAAATTACAACAGACTCACACCAAGGCACATTATAATGAAAATACCTAACATACAAAATAAAGACAGAATTTTAAAGGCTGTGAGAGAAAAGAACCAAATTACATTCAGGGGAAAACCAATACGGATATCAGCAGATTTTTCAATCCAGACCCTAAAAGCTAGAAGACCCTGGAACAACATTTTTCAAGCTCTGAAAGAATATGGATGCCAACCAAGAATCTTATACCCAGCAAAACTTACCTTCAAATTTGACAATCAATAAAATCATTCCATGATAAACAAAAGCTAAAAGAATTTAAAAAAAGAAAGCCAGCATTACAGAACATTCTCAGCAAAATATTTCATGAGGAAGAGATAAAAAACAAAGAAGCATATCAGCAAAGGGAGGAATTAACCTAAAGGAACTGTCAAATAAAGGAGGAACCAAGATGTGTCAAAAAATAAATAAATAAATAAATAAAATTTTAAATATGAACCAAATGACCGGGAATACAAATCATATCTCAATAATAACCCTGAATGTTAATGGCCTGAATTCATCAATCAAAAGACATAGACTGGCAGATTGGATTAAAAAGAAAGATCCAACAATATGTTGCCTGCAAGAGACTCACCGCATAGAAAGAGATACCCATAGAATAAAGGTGAAAGGATGGGGAAAAACATACCATGCACATGGACTCAGCAAAAAAGCTGGAGTATCCATCCTCATTTCAGATAATGTGGACTTCAAGCCAATGTTAGTCAGAAGGGATAAAGAAGGACATTTCATACTGCTTAAGGGAAGCATAAATCAGCAAGATATAACAATCATAAACATCTATGCCCCAAACAGTGGCTCATCCATGTATGTCAAACAAATCCTTCTCAATTTTAGAAACCAAATAGACCATAACACAATAATACTAGGTGATTTTAACACGCCTCTCTCACCACTGGACAGATCTTCCAAACAAAAATTGAACAAAGAAACCATAGATCTCAATAACACAATCAATAATTTAGACTTAACAGACATTTATAGAATATACCATCCAACAAAGAGCGAATACACTTTCTTCTCAGCAGCACATGGATCCTTCTCTAAAATAGACCATATATTATGCCACAAAGCTAATGTCAGCAAACACAAGAAGATAGAGACACTACCTTGTATTCTATCAGATCATAATGGATTGAAGTTAGAAATAAATGAAAGAGTAAAAAACAGAAACTACTCCAACACCTGGAGATTAAACAATATGCTATTATATGATGAATGGATAACAGAAGATATTAGGAAGGAAATTAAAAAATTCTTAGAGGTAAACGAGAACAAAGAAACATCATATCAAAATCTCTGGGACACTATGAAAGCAGTACTTACAGGAAGATTTATTTCATGGAGCGCATTTAATAAAAGAAGTAAAACTCAAAAAATAAACGATCTAACACTACAGCTCAAAGCCCTAGAAAAAGAAGAACAGACCAACACCAAAAGTAGTAGAAGACAGGAAATAGTTAAAATCAGAGCCGAAATCAACAAAATTGAAACAAAAGAAACAGTACAAAAAGTTGACAAAATAAATAGTTGGTTCTTTGAAAAAATAAACAAAATTGATAAACCTTTAGCCACACTAACAAAGAGAAGACAAGAGAAAACTCAAATCACTAAAATTCGGAATGAACAAGGAAATATCACAACAGACACGACTGAAATACAAAACATAATTAGAAGCTATTTTGAAAATCTATACTCCAACAAAATAGAAAATTTTGAAGACATCAACAGGTTTCTAGAGACCTATGAATTGCCTAAACTGAACGAGGAGGACATACACAATTTAAATAGACCAATTTCAAGTAATGAAATAGAAGAAGTCATCAATAGCCTACCAACAAAGAAAAGTCCAGGACCAGATGGGTTCTCAGCCGAATTCTACAAAACCTTTAAAGAAGAGCTCATTCCAATACTTCTCAAAGTATTCGATAAAATAGAAGAGGAGGGAACCCTCCCAAACTCATTCTATGAAGCCAATATTACCCTGATACCTAAACCAGACAGAGACGCATCGAGGAAAAAAATTTCAGACCAATATCCTTAATGAACATCGACGCAAAAATTCTAAACAAAATTTTAGCAAATCGCATACAAAAACATATTAAAAAGATAGTGCACCATGATCAAGTGGGTTTCATCCCAGGGATGCAAGGTTGGTTCAACATCAGGAAATCAATAAATGTCATTCACCATATCAATAGACTTAAAGTCAAGAATCACATGATTATTTCGATAGATGCAGAAAAAGCATTTGATAAAATACAGCACCCCTTCATGCTCAAAACACTAGAAAAAATAGGGATAGTGGGAACATTCCTTAACATTGTAAAGGCCATCTACGCTAAGCCCATGGCTAATATCATTCTAAATGGTGAAAAACTGAAAGCATTCCCTCTAAAAACTGGAACAAGGCAGGGATGCCCTCTTTCACCACTTCTATTCAATATCGTCCTTGAAACTCTAGCCAGAGCAATTAGACAAACCAAAGAAATTAAAGGGATACGAATAGGAAAAGAAGAACTCAAACTATCCCTATTTGCTGATGATATGATTGTATACTTAGAGGAACCAGGAAATTCCAACAGAAAACTTTTAGATCTCATAAGTGAATTCAGTAAAGTAGTGGGATATAAGATCAATGCACATAGATCTAAGGCATTTTTATACATAAGCAATGAATCTTCAGAAAGAGAAATCAGGAAAACTACCCCATTCACAATAGCTTCGAAAAAAATAAAATACTTGGGAATCAATCTCACAAAAGAGGTGAAAGACCTCTACAATGAGAACTACAGAACACTAAAGAAAGAAATTAAAGAAAACCTTAGAAGATGGAAAGATCTCCCATGTTCTTGGATAGGAAGAATTAATATTGTCAAAATGGCCATACTACCAAAAGTGCTATACAGATTCAATGCAATTCCAATTAAAATCCCAATGATGTACCTTACAGAAATAGAGCAAGCAATTATGAAATTCATCTGGAAGAATAAAAAACCCAGAATAGCTAAAGCAATCCTTGGCAGAAAGAGTGAAGCAGGGGGTATCGCAATACCAGATCTTCAACTCTACTACAAAGCAATAGTAACGGCATGGTATTGGTACCAAAATAGAAAGGTGGATCAATGGTACAGAATAGAGAACACGGACACAAACCCAAATAAATACAATTTTCTCATACTAGACAAAGGGGCCAAAAATATGCAATGGAGAAAAGATAGCCTCTTCAACAAATGGTGCTGGGAGAATTGGAAATCCATATGCAACAGAATGAAACTAAACCCATATCTCTCACCATGCACGAAACTAAACTCAAAATGGATTAAGGACCTCGGAATCAGACCAGAGACCTTGCATCTTACAGAAGAAAAAGTAGGTCCAGAGCTTCAACATGTCGGTTTAGGACCAGACTTCCTCAACAGGACTCCCATAGCACAAGAAATAAAAGCAAGAATCAATAACTGGGATAGATTCAAACTAAAAAGCTTTCTCTCAGCAAAGGAAACTATCAGCAATGCGAAGAAAGAGACTACAGAGTGGGAGAAAATCTTTGCCAATCATACTTCAGATAGAGCGCTAATCTCCAGAATCTATAAAGAACTCAAAAAACTCTACACCAAGAATGTAAATAATCCAATTGACAAATGGGCTAAAGAAATGAATAGACACTTCACAGAAGAAGATCTACAAGCAATCAACAAACATATGGAAAAATGTTCAACATCTCTAGTAATAAGAGAAATGCAAATCAAAACCACCCTAAGATTCCATCTCACCCCAATTAGAATGGCGATTATCAAGAATACAAGCAACAACAGGTGTTGGCGAGGATGTGGGGAGAAAGGTACACTCTTACATTGCTGGTGGGGCTGCAAATTAGTGCAGCCACTCTGGAAAGCAGTGTGGAGATTCCTTAGAAAACTTGGAATGGAACCACCATTTGACCCAGCTATCCCACTCCTTGGCCTATACCCAAAGGACTTAAAATCAGCATATTACAGAGATACAGCCACATCAATGTTCATAGCTGCTCAGTTCACAATAGCCAGATTGTGGAACCAACCTAGATGTCCTTCAACTGATGAATGGATAAAGAAACTGTGGTATATATATACAATGGAATATTACTCAGCCATAAAGAATGATAAAATTATGGCATTTGCAGGCAAATGGATGAAACTGGAGAATATCAAGTTAAGTGAGATAAGCCAATCTCAAAAAACCAATGGACGAATGGTATCGCTAATAAGTGGATGATGACACATAATGGGGGGTGGGAGGGGTTAGTGTTAGGGTTAGAGTTAAGGTTAGGGAGGGGGGCAAGAATGGAGGAAGGAAGGACTGTATAGAGGGAAAAGGGGGATGGGAGGGGTGGGGGGGAAGGGGGAAAAAAATAACAGAATGAATCAAACAACATTACCCTATGTAAATTTATGATTACACAAATGGTATGCCTTTACGCCATGTACAAACAGAGAAACAACATGTATCCCATTTGTTTACAATAATAAAAAAAAAACTAAAAAAATAAATTAACAATACTTCTGAAAGCTCTGGAAATAATATGAAGTGGTTCAAATAGGTATAGTGAAAAATCTCAGAAAGAGAATAGTCTTATCTGATATCTGAAAACTTTCCAAATTGATTGGAAAACATTAATTTATAAATTCAAGAATCTCAACAAATCCTATTCAGAATAAACAGACCATCAGCCCTAGACATATCATAGTCAAACTTCTGAAAACCAAAGATAAAAAGAAAATATTTAAAGCAACCAGAGAAATATATATTATACACAGGAAAGCTGCAGTAGAATTCATGGCTAACTTCTTCTCATAAACTACGAAAGTCAAAAGAAATTGAAATGGAATGTTTGAAGTGCTAAAGAAAACTCTGGATCAAGAAGTCTATATCCATCAAAGCCATTCTTCATATTGAAAGAAAAATAAAGACATTTCCAAATAAAAATTGAGTGGATTTATCCCTAAGAGAAGGAAAAAGAGTCAGTAGGAGAAGTCCAAAAGACAATGCTCTTAAATACAACTACTCAGATCAACAAATTGAAAATCCCCAGAAGAAAAATGTGTGGTAAACATGAAAAACTGGTAGATGATAGAAAGATAGATAGGTAGAGAAAGAGAGAGATTTCCTTTACTCTTATTTACTTTGAAAGAAATATTATTTAACACAAAAATAATAACACCATATTTTGATCTATGACATGCATGAACTATATATGATAAAATAACACTGAGAAATTGTTTAATGTTTACAATATTATTCCCAAAGCAATGCAAACATTAACACTGAATTGATTAAGGCTAATTTTGAGGTGCATGTTGTAAACCCTAGAACAACCACCAAGATGATAATACAGACACAGCTGAAAAGCCAATCAAGAAATTAACATGAAGCACTAAAAAGTAAGGTGACCCCAAAACTGGAAAGGAAGAATAGAGAACAAGAAAAACAAAACAAAACAAAACAACAAGTAAGGCAAATAGGAAATATAAATCAAATAGGAAAAATGGCAGACCTAAAATAAACTTATCAGTTATCAGATACTCCAATCAAAAGGCAGGGATTGCCAGACTAGAGACAAGTGCAAAACTCCACTATATGCCAACTACCAAAAGATATACGTTAAATAAACATATGGGAACAGACTAAAGGAAAAAACTATAAAATGACATAACCTAAAGAAGAAAGCATAAGAGCACTGGAGTAGCATTAAAAAATCAGACAATATAAACATCAAAACAGAATATTGCCCTAGACAATGATAAAAGGTTCAATATATCAGGAGTACATAACAATTATAAATATATATGTACCTAATAATAGAGCTTTGAAATATATGAATAACTAAAAGGGAAATAGATTCCACAACCAGTATTAAGATGCTAGCACAGTCTTTATAATAATTTATAGGAAACTATAAAAAATGCCTACATGAATATTGAAGACCTGAGTGACACTCACAACCTAATTGAGAATTTTAGAACACTACACCCAACAACAGCAGAATAACATTCTTTTGAGGTACACAGAGAGCATTTACCAAAATGGGTCCTCTCAGCCTTCAACTCATAAATTTCAAAATATTTAAACCTTAAACAGTATGTTTTCTGACCACAAAAGAATTAATAGTTAAAACAAAATTAGAAATATGACAAATACCTAAAAATGAAAACAACTGTACTCTAAAGAACCTATAATCAGAAACAAATATACACAAACTAGAAACCATTTTAATGAAATAATATTTTATCATCATCTGCATCAAAATCAATATTTAGAGGTGAAATAATACATTAAATGCTTATGCTAAAAAGAAAGAAATATTTCAAATCAATGATCTAAACTTCCATCTTAAAAAAATCAAGCAAAAGAAGAGAAAATTAAGTCTGCAGTAAGCAACAGGAAGAAATAATAAAGGTAAGAGAATAAATAAATGAAATAGGATGCTGAAAACAAAAGAAAAAAATGAACAAAGCCAAAATTAGTTCTTTTCAAAGATTAAAACAAAACGATAAATGTCTAGCTAAGCTGAGCAAGCAAAACAGAATGAAAAGAAACAAATTAACTTTGCACAGATAAAATTTTACTTTAGGTACCATATGCATTAAACTGATAATAAGGCAATAGTATTAAAAAAAACTGTCAATAAATTTGTCAAGTTTAGATTAAATGAACACATTCCTTATAAATCACAAGTTCTCAAGACTTTCTAGAGAAAAAGTCTGTAAATTGAAAATTCTGTATCTATTTAAGAAATTCAATTCAAAATAAAGAAAAAAACTTTCCACGAAAAAAACCCTAAGATCAGAAACTTCACTGGTGAATTTTATTGGCATTTAATAAAGAAATAATAGTAACTTCACAAAAGCACCTCCAGAGACTAACACAGGAGGAAACACTTCCTGACTCTATTGAGCTAAGGTTATACAAGATTACAAGGAAAATAAATCCATAGACCAATATTCCTCATGAACATAAGACACAAAATTCTCAACAAAATTTTAGCAAATCCAATAGTATATACAAGGAATAAAGTATCATCATATCATCTTTTACTAGGTTTTGACTACTAAAAAAAACTAGCAAAAAAATGTTGTGAGTATATGGAACAATTAGAACTTTCATTCATTGCTGGTAAAAATACAAAATGATCACTTTGGAAAACAGTTTGACTTTTTTAATAAAATTAAATACAAACTTGCTACATGAACTAAAATCCCACTCAGACCTATATATTTACCAAAGACCAATTAAATGAAAAACAAAAGTCCACACAGAGACATAGACCCAGAAATTCATAACTCTATTCAGAGATCCAGAATACTGAAAATAAACCAAATATCACATAATGGGAAAATTTTGTATATCCATACAATAGAACTCTGTTCAGGAATGAAAAGGAAAAAACATTAATATGCATAACATGTATGAATCTCAAAAGTATTTAAGTGACAGAAGCCAGACACAAAATACTACACACTTTATTTCATTTATATGAAACTCAAGGAAAGTCAAAATTATAGAGAAAGAAAGTAAACCAATGCTTTACTGGACTTTATTGAAGGAAAGAAAGTGAATGCAAATGGCCACAAGAAAATTTTAGTGATGAAGCATTTTCCATCATGATTCTGGTGCTTGTTACATTGACTGTACACATTGCCAATTCTCCTAAAATCTTACAATACACCTCATATGTAATTACACATCAAGAAAAAATAAAATAGTAAATACTTGGGATAATAAAATTGTATAAATATAAAATGTGTACTAATATAGTACCACATTAATAAATGCTAATAAAATGTTAAATCCACATGATGCTTATAACTCAGTGTATTCATCTTCCTCCCTTCCTTCCTCTCTTCCTTTTTTCGGTATTTTGCAAAGTTTCTCTTTGAAGATAAGTTTCAAGAAAGACATTAATATTTTGAGAAAAGGCATCCAAGTGAACATTAAGAAGTAAAACATCTTAATAAAAGGTTTTTTAACATACTTTATGGCACCACCATATACAGTGGTTCTTTGGAATGAGTTTTTACTCCAGTGGAGACAAATCTGACATGTCTTTTGAAGCTGCCCCACTACCTTTCAAGACAAAGTCTCAGAAGTAAGAACAAAACCAGGTAATAATATCAGTGGGGTATCTTAACAAAGTGAATAATTTCTTACTGGCTCAGATTCCTTTCTCTCTCTTTCTCTCTCTCTCTCTCTCTCTTGCTCTCTCTCTCTCTCTCTCTCTCAGGAGGGGAGTGAAAAATTTGGTTGAAGTTTTTTTTTTCATATGTTCTTGAAGTTTTTTTTCATATGTTCTTATTTTTGATGACTTTCTTTTTAGCATGACTATTCACTTATTTTTTTCATTTACTTTTTAATTGATCCCCTGGTCAATCTATTTTTAGAAGTTAAAGAACATGTTTCATTTCTCACTCTCACAAATAGCACTAAGAAACTGGATATGAAGCAAAGAGAATACAAAGCTAAACATTTAGCAGTTATTAAGAACCTTAGTTTTTCAGAAAGAAAACTACTTGGGACCATGATGTATTCAGTACTCATTAAAATTAATGAGAATGGTTTTATACTTACCTCTGGAAAAAAATTTAATCCACACTTTAGATAGGAAAGCTTTAGTCTTGCATGTATTCTGTAAGTGTTGGGAAGACGGAGGGACCCTCTGAGAGAAAGTGAGAATGTGTAAAGCTGTGCGGGAAAAAAATAAAATTGTTGACAACATGATGAGCAAAGAGAAAAGAGATCTCATGGTTCTTCTGCCTTCCACCACAGCCTCTCACTCACTCCTCAGTGAAACACTCTTCCAGAAGTTTAAATGAAATCAATATTTTCCTTTATGTCAAATACATAAAAACATATTTTCAAAGGAAGAATTTTTCTTGTTATCTATTTGTCATGGCAGAAATGATCGATATTTAATGTTGGGAGGCAACATCATTTACCTCTTGTTCATGTTTTCTAGACAACAGCTTTATATAAAAAAAGTCATATATAAAACTCATTCTGTCCTCTTTCCCTGACTTAATAATGGAAAGAAAGAAAGGAGAGGGTGGAGGAAAGAAAGGAATGAAAATCTAACTTATTAACTATGGAGGGAATTAACTATATCCAATAGAAAGGTAAAAACATACCATTTCTTGAAAGGATTGAAAGAGTAGCTAAAATCTTAACATCTCCTGATTTAGACCATGTATTCCCATTCACTGTGGATTTTGTTTTGTTTTGTTTTGCTTTGTTTTTTTGGTTTTTGGTTTCTTTGGGGTGTGTGTGTGTGTGTGTGTGTATGTGTTGCTGAGGATCCAACTTGAAACCAGAACTAGGGAAATGCTTCACCATTGAGTTACACTCCCAGCTCCCTGCAAATTCCCAATTCAATGTCATTGATCTCTTATAACATCTAAAACACAGTGGAAGCACTTTTGAAATTTCCCTTAGAACCCTTTCAATTGTATCCGAGACTGTCAATGTCTAACAAACTAGACTTTCAAGGACCATTCAGATAACTTTTCCCTTCACAGTAACCAACTACCACTGATTCTACTTACCTAATTTTACAAACAAAAATATATTAGCAAAACAAATACAGAAATTCCAATGTCAAAGATCTTACATTGGTATATATGAACTACTTTTTTTAATTAGATGAATATTTGCTACACGCTAGTAAAGAAATTTTTAAAAAGTCACACATTGGATAAAACATTTTAAAGTGTGTTATCTACAAATAATTTGCAGGATAACATCAATGGCAATTCCATTTCATATTATAATAGATATTTAGTAAAAACTCTATATGCAGCATTGAGTGAAACACTGTGTAGTTTATAGAAAAGTATGGCTACTCTTATAAAGAATATTGCTTGTTAAAGAGAAAGACTTATAGACATCAATTAAATGCAGCAGTGTGAAAAGAGCCACAGGGCAAATCCATAAATATTGAAAGAATTATACCATACAATAAACAATAAACAGTGGTAGCTCCAATCTACAAAAGTTCTGTGAGCTTCTCTATGTATGTCAGCACGGGTTGAAAACCATGTGTTCTGAATTGTTTATGAAACTGATTTCACTTTGGTGTGAAATCAGACTGTCATTGAGAACCTTAGGGTAAACCTTCATGAAAACAGAAATAGTAATATATTCACCTTCATTTTTTATGAGTATTAAATCAAACTACCTAAATTGTGAATCTCAAATATATGAAGTTGTTTAAGTTAGAAGCTATTATATTTGCCATTATTATTGAATCTCAAATATTGACTGTAGGATTACTGTCCCTTGGAAATCTGGTTATCCCATTTCCTGGCCTTGTAGAAAATGACTCTTTCTGAGGACTGCTACAGGATTCTTCCTCTTGCTTCTCATACCCATCAGTCTGTGCATGAAGCACAACCAGCACTTCACCATTCTCCTGACTTCTGCTGGTTTCTAAGCAGAGTTGTGTGAGTCAAAGGGTAGGCAGAGCAGTGACATCATTACCAAACTCCAAAGTTTCAGCATCTCCACCAGCATCCCTCCAAACTATCATGCAATCTAAGTAACAGCAGTCAACTGGTTTTCTAAATGCTGCTTTGAGATCAGTAACTCCCTTCTGGTTTTTTCACCCCACAATCAGTTCGTGCGTAGTTGGATAGCACTCACCAGCACCAGACATAGGTTGGAAAATGATCCCAGCTCTTCTTTTTGCAACAGGTTTCTCTCTTTGGCCGCAATTAAAGGGTGGATCTGGTCCCCAGCAAGGCCCCTGGGCTGGACGTGGAACTCTGAAATTTCTGACTAATGCTAACCCAAGTTCACCCAGATACTCACATGCAGCTCCCAGATTCAGTCCAGGGTATCAAGTCACAATTCTGCTATTCTCTCACATTCCCTGAGAAACTTGTGGCCTCCTTTTTATACTTCTCTAGAAGCAGTTTCGCTAATAGCAAGAGTTCGAAGATTGCACTAAGCCTAAACATCTCCAGTCAATGCTGCAGCAGACTTTTTGTTCTAATCAAAGCCTATAGTTTCAAATGACATTCCATAATATCTTCTTGTGCAGTATGCTGCAAAGATTTCACAAATATGCATCTGAATGAAGTCCTTTCTCGTTGTATATAGCCAGTGTTATGGTTTAGATATGAGGTGTCCCACAAAAGTTCAAGTGTGAGACAATGCAAGGGAGTTTAGAGATAAGATGATTGAGTTATGAGAGCCTTAACCTAATCAGTGCATCAGTCTCCTGATAGGGATTAACTGAGTAGTAACCATAGGCAGATGGGTTGTAGCTGGAGGAGGTGGATCACTGGGATCGTGCCTTTGAGGTATATATTTTATCCATGCTGAAGGGAATCTATCTCTTTGTTTCCTGGTGCCATGTTCCCAGATACTTTCTCCACCACACTCTTCCACTATGATGTTCTTCCTCATCTCAGGCACAAAGCAATAGAGTCAGCCATCTATGGACTGAGGCCTCTGAAACTGAGCACCTAAATAAATTTTCCTCTTCTAAAATCATTCTTGTCATGTCTTTTGGTCACAGCAGAAAAAAAAAAAAACTGACTAATACAGTCAGGAATTAGTAACAATTATTTTTAAAAGTCTTTTCAAATTTTAGTTTAACAAAAATTTGTTTGAATATTCTTATTTACCATAGAAACAGACAGTGGCAGACAGGAAGCCACATGCAATCCCTAATATGTAACCCAACAGACTTTTTCAAATTACTACAACTTCTCCATCCATCCCCAAGGCTTCCTGTGCTACATATTTCAATGGCATATTTTAACAACTCACAATTACCTTCATTTGAGGCATCAAAGTCCTCCAAATTCTTGCAATTTTTGGAAGGGTCTTTCATGATTTACAAACAGACTTGTCCTCAGAAAATTGTGTTTCATCACCTGAAGCAGTTAATAATAAGAGTTTATTATATATAAGAGGAAAAATAAATTATCCTTTACATGTATTGTATCATTTGAATCTCACAATAACGTCACTAGATATTTATTAGTACCATCTCTATTTCCAAGTGAGGAAACCAGGACACAGAAAAACAATTCTTCCAAATGACAGAATCCATAGCTGTCCCTGAAATTGTACAACATAAAATTACAATATTTTGAAACCAATGATGCTAGCCTTTAATCAGCCAATTAAGCCCTTCTAAGGTTCTATTTTTTCCAAATGAATCTGTGAGTGGAGGTTAAGTCGAAGAGCAACTTCTAGCATCCTTCTGTACTGGTTCTCTGTAAGAAATTTCCACCCCCCACACTCCCAATTTTTTTCTTCTTCAACAAGTAATGTTGCAAAATACTGACTATGTTTTCTATGAAAACATTCAAAGTCCTTCAGCTTGTTCCACAAAATCTATAGAACTGAATTCATAACTAATCCTACAACTTTCCAAAAATTTGTTTTCCCAGGCACACGTTGCCTCAGGCATGGAGGACTCAATTCCTTTGCCAGTTGTGTCCAAGAATTTGAAAATCATGCAAAGCTTCGCTTCTGGTTCAATCTAGGGTTCATCTATCTCATGTAGTTCACAAATTCCCTGCAATAAAACATACCCCTGATGACAAAATCTCCTTAAAAATCTAGAAAATTTGACAAAAGTCGTGGTTGTATAGTTATATGATAAAGTTATATGTATAGAATCATATTCTATGATTTCTCTGTGTTTGGGGAATTATATTTTAGAGTTTTGTTTTGTTTCCTTGTTCTCACATATACCATGTCTTTGCTCTAAACTAACTTATTTAGATATATATTATAAGGTCCATTCATTCACTGATTTCCACTAAACACACACACACACATACACACACACACACACAATAGAAGCTACTACAGTAATTTCACTGAAGATTTGAGGTGACGAGGATTAAAACAAGAAACAGATGTTCATCTTACTTGATTATCTCTCCAGGATAACAATAATTCTTCCCTTTTCTACATTAAGTAACATTCCAACAAAATCGAGACCCCATTAAGGTTTGGCTTATTAGCTAAAGGACTTTTCTAAACACTTTTTCCTTCTAAGATAAAGAATGTAATTTTTAACATGTGTTTTTCAACTCATTAGAAGGTGGTTATTATCACAAAGAAAAATATGGTCTATTTCACTTCTTTCTGGTTCTTACTTTTGCTCTGCATTTGGGTGAATTAGCAAGCAACAAAAGCATAAAAAATTAAATTCCATTCATTTTCTGTCATTTCTCAAAGTCATATAGGAATGTTTTTATTTTTAAACTTTTGAAACATTCTCTTTTTTAATTATTTATTTTTTTGTGGCACTGAGGATCAAACCCAGTGCCTCACATGTGCGAGGCAATCTCTCTACCACTAAGCTACACCGCAGGCCTTGAAACATTCTTCATGACATTTCTGCATATATTTCCAAGGAGCGAGCTTATAAATATGCACACAAAGTTAAAATAGCTTCACTATCTATCCATACGTATCAATAAAATATTGATACTGTATCTGATTTTTGTGACTCTTGATCATTTGTTTATAAATACTAAAGAAATTTCAGTTTTTAATTGATTAATATTTTAACAAAGACAGTCTTTTCTGTGTTGTACATATTACATTTGCACAAAATATTATACACACACAGGTTTCTCTCATTTTAATATCAACCTCAGTTCTAACCTCACCAGACTAAGTTAATGTTTTATGAACCCTAAAGACCACATTCAGACTGCATCATTCACTGGAAGGACTCATGGGATGCAGAAAAGCTGTAATACTCACAATAAGAGTAGCAGTTTATTACAGTGAAAAGATAAAAAATGAAGATGGGGGAAGAGAAAGGCACAAAAGGGTGAGTCCAAGGAAACCCAGAAACAAGGAGAACCCAGACACGAACTTCCTGTTGTTCCTTTCCAGGGAAGCTACACAAACTGGGCATAATTCTCTCATTAACAGTGTGTGATGGCATGAGTAGTGTGAAATGTTGCCAACCAGGTGAGCTCACCTGTCCACTGATGTCCAGAGATTTTATCAGAAGTCAATCACTTAAGCATTCAGCACATGTGACAGATCTTAGCTGCTCAGTATCCAGTTCCCCAACTCCAAGAGATCAAACTGAGAGCTTCAAGCAGACAAAAATATTTATTTACCATAAATCATATGTTAGTATGAACTACCTGGTGCAGCTCAAGATCTCAGTTATACAAAGAAAATTATCAGATATCATAATCCAAGGTTGCAGTGGTCATCTCTTAGGGGGAAAGCCAAGGGCCAGGCCTGATGACGCTGGCAATGTGCAGGGTTTGAGCAACTCAGGTCTGCTGAGTTAACCCATCCTGCACAACTACATAATAACCCCCAAAGAAATCGAGGTCCTATTCCCTGGGAGTCAGGAATCTTACCCTACATGACAAAAGAGATTTTGTGTATTTGAATAAATTAAGAATACTGAGAAAGATTATCCTGGATTATTTGAATGGGTCCTAAATGTACCATGAATGTCTTTTGTAAAAGGAAGCAGAGAAATATTTAGCTCCAGCCAGGGCAATATGAAGACTGAAGTAAGAGGTAAAACTGCTGGTTTAGAGGTGAAGGGACTGTAAGCCAAGCAATGTAAAGAATACACCTAGAAACGGCAGAGAAAAGGAGTCTCCCTTAGAGTTTTCAGAGGGAGGCCGTGCTACCACCTTGATTTCAGTGCAAGGAAACCAATTTCAGTCTTCTGACTTCTACAATTATAAAAGAATAACTGTATGTTGTCTTAAACCACCTAGCCTGTGGCAATTGTTTCGGCATCCATAAGAAACTAATGCACTTGGGGACAAAACTTTATAATGAGATTACTTTGGCATTTCAATTATTAAATCTTCTTGGAAGTCATTCTTTCATTTCATTCAGCTCTAAAAGAGTGAACTGTTACAGCAAGATGTCAGTATATACATGAACACGCATGCACACATTTAAAATGCAAATGATCATTAGTACAAAACATTTCAAGAATTTGAAATCCTAAAGAAATAGCAGGCAAGTTCCCCTAAACCAGATGGCTAACTAATGGATTCAGCAGTTGTCCTATAAGGATATTAAATTCAAATATCAAAAGCTGTAATATCCTGAGTACTGTGACTTGAATATAAAAAATAATTGCTAACACAGAAATAAAAAAAAGAGCTATCTGGCATCATATGAAGGGTAAGAAAATCAAATGGCATAGGAAATATCAACGAACTATACTGGTCAGAATTTCCATATTCTCTAATAGACTTTAAATCTACTCAAAATATCTTGTTTCCTGTTTTTAAAGATGGAACTAGACGGTAATACCATCACGTTCTGCCCCCCGATGATTTGCCTGGCTTCAGTTAACATACATATTTTCTTCTCTATGGGTGTAGATATTTTTCACAAACACACATTTTAACTTAGATCAGAAGAGGTTTTTTCCTTCCAAGTATACCAGCAAATCTTCTGAGTTTTTTCCTCACTAATGGGATTTACTTATTATGATATTTTTGTAATGCATTAATTTATTTTCTATTCATAGTCTAAGCCAATGAAACAGTAAAATAACCAGAATGATTTTCCTAAGTCCTAGTTTTTTGTTAAAAATAAAGTTGTCAAGTACTAATTTTTAATATTAATTAAAATAATAATTTTAAAAGGTAAAAAGAGATGCCTATCTAGTCTCCTCCATTTTTAATATATGTGGGTTCTGTATTTTGAAAATTTAGTTTCATAATACACCATGCATATTATATAATCAAAGGGTGATTTCTGAATCATCAAAGACTAAATTGTGTACAGCATAACTTTAGAATATATTATATTGCATTGAAAATTCATGGAACATATATGAATTCAGAATATTCATTTTTTTCAAAAGAGTCCAATTTTTGATCATTCATAGTAGTTGCTCAACTAATGTTAGCTATATTTACATGCTGGTATACTTCAGTAAACAATCTTCACTGTATCAGGAACTTTATAACTGCTTTGGACAGAGTAGAACTCACCTTCATATCACTACTTCATTAAAACTTTATTTTAAAAATTTGAAATAAAAATAATGAGAAACTAGACATCTTGAACAATTCTCTGCTAAGTTATTAGGAAAGTCTAAACAAAGTTACAAAGTTTAAATGTATATAGATATTCTTAACTGATCATGAAATATTTGAAAATGTATTTCCCATTGAATATCTTAAGATAAAATTCAGGATTTTTTTTTCCAAGTAAAAGATTGGCAAATTTTTAACAATCTGGAAAAATTCATATGTGTAAAAGTTACCAACAAAATTATCAAATATATATTTAAATTAAGTGGAAATGTTAACATTTGATTCAAAATTAGATGAAATTATTAACAACATATTAGATGAAATATTAACAAAATTAGATGAAATTAGACTAAAGATATCTGATAAGTAGTTTATAAAGAAATGTTCCACTTAATTACTAGCCCAAATATCAGATTTCCTTAGTCATCTGAATGGCAATGGATTTTGGGCTTAGCCAGATGTTATGGCACCCTATAGCTCTTTTCGCACTGGTGATTGGCTCTGGGTATCAAGGGAAAAAGTGGCCCTCTCCTCAGAGCTGAGCTGGCAGCTCTAACAGCTCAGACACATATAGCCATTTCTACTGCTATTTCCATGGAAACCACTGGCAGCATTGCTGAGCGAACCAACAACCAGGCATGAAACTTCTCAGATAATGCACTGAACATTCAATCTTGGATGGATAAAATGAGGGTCAATGTAGTTACTTAAAAACCAATATCTTATACACTAACCAAGACTCAGGTGAAAATCTTATAAAACTAGTGGGAGGGTGACCTTGAGCTTCCTCTCACCACTGAGTCATACCTATCTATTTTCTTATTAGTGTCCATCCCAGAGATAGGGGCTTTACAACTAAAAAGTAACAGTTATAGTTTTGGGAAATTTATTTTTGTGTTTTGCATGAATATAACATCTTGCCTTTACATAATACTTTCCTCCAAAGAGAACAAATAAAAGTATAGATTTTTACATTTGCTCTGTGTTATTATCCTCTCACATTGTAAAATTATTTAACATTTTAAAATAATTTTTCATTTCTATTAATCTCTCTCACTTTGTCTACAAAGGTAGTGTTCCCAATTGGTACTAATGGGATGTTTCAGTAAATTTGAAGTCATTGAGTATATATGAACCAACATAGACACAAAGAGGACCAGGAAAATTCACACCTACATCATGATCACTTGAAGTCAGTTTTATCCAAAGAGTACAGATGACCTTGCATATCCATGGGCTACATCAACAATTCAACCAAGTGTAGATTGGAAATAGAAAAAAAAAATGTGTCTGCACTTAACTTGTACAGATTATTTTTAATTGTCATTATGCCCTGAGCAAGAATAAAGCAACTATTTAGATGATATTTACATTATATCACATATGATAAGTAAACTAGAGATGAAGTATAGGGAAGATATGCATCATTATAAGCAAATACTACACCATTTTGTATAAGGGATTTGAGCATCCATGTACGGAAGTATCCATGTAAAGTCCTGGAACCAATTCTCATGGATGCTGGGGAATAACTGTACTTAGCTAGCATCTACTATGTGCCATGTACTGCAATGAATGCTAAGAATGTAATGGTTGTCAAAGGTTGAATCTTCTCTCTGATATTCCCATGCTTTCACACAATGAGGGATAAGGAAGAATAGAAGTTCACTGGATTAGACAAAGGGGAATGAAGGGGAGGGAGGGAATGGGAATAGGAAAGAGTAGAATGAATAGGACTTTACCTTCATATGTTCATATATGAATATACAACCAGTATAACTCCATATCAAATACAACCACAAGAATGGGAATTTATACTTCATGTATGTATAATATGTCAAAATACATTCTACTGCCATGTATAACTAAAAAGAACAAATATAAAAATTAAAAAAATAAGAATATGGTGGTTGTAAGATAGACATAATCCATGTCTTCAGAGAGCTTTCAGACTATGGTGTTCCATATTTTGTGTGAGACAAACCTTCTAATTTGGGGGCAAAAAATGCAGGGAAGCCATCATAAGATAGAAGGAGCTGTTTCTGCTAGTTGTAGTAGTATACCTTATCTAAGGTGCTTATCTTTCTAGTTAGCACATAAACTATATTGCTTAGGGTAAATAATGATAACCATTATTTTTAAAATAATGTGAAATCTCAGTTCTTAGCTCACACTGGAGGGGGATAAGTGTGCTCTGTTCTATTATGGTCCTCCAGATTCAGGCTACTTCCATCTTGTGGCACCACACTCCCCTCCATCCTTGGAGTTTTATCTCTTCAGCAACAAAAGGAAGTGCAGGCAAGGGGTCAGGTTGTGGGGGAATGGGATATGGATGGGAAGATATTTTTAGGCACATAAGTTCTGTTCACATTACATTGGCCAGAACTCAATTCCACAACTACATCTAACTGCACAAAGTCTAGGAAACTCCCCTCAAGAGGAGGAACATCCTGAGTCTGTCCCATCCCCACCAGTTTTCCCATGTTCTCTGTATTCCACCAGCACATAGGGAAAGAGAGAAAAGAAGGTATAAGAGAGTCTTCACGTGCTGGGCCTACACATGGAACTCTTGACATGCATTCCATTGGTCAGAAATCAGCTTCCTGATCACATAGTAACCATTTGGGAGTTTGAAGGTTTGAAAATAGATGTATGCCCAAGAGAAGAGCACAGGAATTAGAATTATTCAACCTGCCCAACGCAAGCTCTCTCTAAATTATTATTAAGACAAAGATGAAAATGTGCCTTTATTAGTTTATATATATTCTTTTTGTTATCCCTATGCAATTTGCTTTTTTTTTCTTTTAAGAAAGCCCCAAACATTCTTTTTTATTTTTTCCTATTTAAATGAGAAATTACAAATACATGCATGCAATTGCAATTGCACATGACATGAGGGTAGCCTCTGAGCATGTGTGCTGGGAAGATTTGCAAACAAGAAAGATCTATGCAGAGGTCAAGGCTGGAGAAGGACTCACTAAGGTTAAGCTTGAAAGATGGTAGGATGCAGTTGAATAGAGGAGGAAGAACTTTTTAGAGACAACACTTGGGCTAGGAGAAAAGCAAGAGCAAAATTCTGCTCTGAACATATGGACAGTAGGTGTGACTGAGAAGGAAACTGGTAGTGGGAATACTAGAAGTGAATGAAAGAATCATGGGAGCCCATCAAAGAGGGTTCTGAAATCCGAAGCAGTTAGAGGACCACAGTATGGTTTTGGGTCAGCCTTACTGTGCCTGTCCCAGGGTTTAAGAAGTGTTGCTCTGCCAACATTGCCACCATGCAGAAGGCAGAGACAGACCTTTGCAGAAATCAAGAACAAAAGAACAAGAGACTGGTCCACTGTAGTGCAAGACAGCCCTTATGAAGAAAGAGCAGGGCAGGAAAGAATATTCTCTCATCACGAAATTTTATATTTATAAAGTCTTATAAATATCTTGAATGTTATGGAATCAATGCCCAAACCAATAATTCAGACTGACAAACCTGCATGGTGGCCTGCTCCTAGCAAATCCATGCATTTGTGTCCTGTTTAGAGTTTTATTGTAAAGAGAAATTATATAACCATCTAAATAAGACCCTGTGCTCTCTCCTCAAAACAATAATTTTTTGGCAAGGACATTAAGTAAAGCCACAAGCCTATTAAGAAATGCAAGATTATACACATTATCTCTTACAGGCAGGCAGTGGTGTTTGTAATACACTGAGGAGATATCTTTTCAAAAGAAACAGATGTTCTTAGTTGACAATAGAAATGTAAACAGCATCTTACAGAATTTTTTCATCATTTGGCCTATCTATTTATTTATATACTGCCTTTGCTAAAAAAAATTGTACAAGCTTACAGAGATTAAAATAAAGCAAGATAAAAAAAGCAAAAATAGATAATGGAATCAGGGCAAACGAATAATAAAAGTAGAAAAAAAAATAAAATAGAACTACAAGAAACTTGATGTATTAAAAAAAAAAAGATACAGTAAAGTCCTAGATACTACCTAGAAGTAAATCCAAAATTTAGTTCTAAACTTTCTATCCAAAATAGAATTGTTTATATGATATACAGGATCCGCAAAATGAATTGTTCACTCTGAATAGAAAAAGGAATTCCTAGATCTGAGACCCAAAAGAAATGTTCTCCAGAGAACTCTCTAAAAAGAGTTAAAAATTATTAGTATCTTGTGCTGGTCAGACTCTTTTAGTTTCAAACAGTAGAGAACAAAACTCAAACTGGCATAGGCCATTGACTTGTGTAGCTAAAACTGCATAAAATTAAAAACCTAAAACTTAAGCTGTTAGTCTTCGATTTCAAACATTACCAGGTCCAGGTGTTCAAGCTATGTTGTCAGGACTCTGTCCCTCTGTCTCGCTTCTGTCTTCCTTTGTGTGGCTGCATTTTCAAGGATACTCTTCCCCACCTAGAAGTCATAGAAGTCATGAGGCCTACCAGCACTTCCAGATGTGTATTCTAACACATAGAGACTCCACAGGAAGGTAGCCCTCCTGCCACAGAGTTCTGAGTCAGGACTCTGTTTACCCCAACTTCCATCACATGCCTTCTTGTAAACCAATCGCTGTGGGCAGGGCAAGGTTCTCAGGTCTCCCCAGGGAGGGGTGGTACCTAACCATGTGGACTCCATGGCAGAGATGGGTGGTCCCTTAAAGGAATCCCGTCCAGTCCAAATCACATTCTCGTCCCCTACATGTCAACCAAATAGTCAAGTGTGTGTTTCGCAAGGTGGTTTCTTATACATACTCCTTGGTGGGTTTAATGTTCTCACAGCAGATCTCCACAACCCTGCAGATGTCACCAGTGCGATCCAGGTACGCTACTCTTTCAGTGTGGCTTTGTTGGGTTCTACGTTGGGTTTCTGGAATTAACTAAAATTCACTCAGGTGGTTTAAATAAACACACTTCAAAGAAGAAGGGACTTATGATGATGTAGGAAGGGATGAGGACACGTGTAAGAGGTGTTCAGTCTCCTGGAAACCAGCCGCATTAGGAAGTTGTTAAAACTCCTACATCTGAAAGGGCATGCTTTTTCCAGTAAAGCTTTGGGGTAGGAGCCACCCAAATGGAGCTTAGGTTATGGGGACAGCAACCCTAAACCCAGAAAGAAGCAGGAAAGAGCTCTCCTGATGTCTCTCTGATTTTTGCCCTCTAACTTTCCTATTGGGGTCTCCTATGGTTTGACCCATGTATTAGAAGCCTGGTCCCCAGGGCAGTACTCTTGGGAAGTAGTGGAACCTTCAAAAAGTGAGGCTCCTGATGGGAGGTTCTTAGGTCACTGGGAGAGGGAGATGTCCTTGATAGGGACAGTAGGACCCTAGCCCCTTTGTCTTCCTCTCTCCTTCCCCCCACTGACCACGAGGAGAGAGGGTTTTCTCAGTCATACACTCCTTCCAAGGTGTGCTGCCTCCCCATGGGCCCAGAGCCACAGGGCTCATCAATCATGACCTAGAACTTCCCAAACTGTGAGCCAAAATTAATCCTATTCTTTTTTTATTTATTTATTTATTTATTTTTGGTACCAGAGATTGATCCCAGAGGGATTTAACCACTGAACCACATCCCCAGTTCTTTTTCATATTTTATTTAGAGAGAGTCTCACTGAGTTGCTCAGGGCTTCACTAAGTTGCTGAGGCTGGCTTGAACTTGTGATCCTCCTGCCTCAGTCTCCCAAGCCACTGGGTAATCTTATGTCTTTGTAGTTGGTTATCATGGACATTTGTTATAGTGATGGAAAACTGATCAACAGGGTCAGAGAAGTTGTTAAAAATGAGCAGGTGATACAGTCTGTAGTAGTCAGCTTACCATGATACAGAGAAAGCTAAAATTAGAATGTATCTGGGGCAGCAAAAAGAAGAAAAGAGCAAAACCAACACCTTCAGAGACTAGGCACAAACTCCAGGTGGCTGTGAGTTGACCACTGACCACACCTATGCATGTCTGTTCACTGACGGTGGTAGATTGATCCAAGGACAAATACACCTGAATATATCAAGCAAACAAAATTTTCCTCCCTGAACTTCAATCTTAAAGAGAGTCTTCAGGGTATAGGGACTTAATTCTCCTATAGCAGCATCCTAGGAAGAAATCCTTTCTGTCTCAGCTGCTGAAGTCCCATCCACTTCCCTGGATTCTACCCTTCCTAGAGCTTGGTTTCTTAGTTGCTTCTCCAATTGCAGGAGCTACTCCAGTATTATTTGGATAAATCTTGCTTTTAATATTTAGCCAGAGTGATTTTCTGTTGCTTACAACAAAAAAGAAGAGGTTAATTGAAACATTTGAGATATGTATTTTTTTAATGTATACATTAAAGAGAACTGGATGGTTCTGTAGCCTTCAGTTTGTCTCCATAGATACAAATTCCCTTCAGTGAGGTTTCGACACACAAGGCACTAAGTTTGAGCACAGACATTATGTTTCTGCTTAATGCCCAGACCTGTGCTCTTTAACAGTCAATGCAGTGACATCAGGTCAAAGTTGAGAAGCTTAATGAGGACAGGTTCCCAAATAAAAAAGTACTATCTTCAAAATGAGTTTGTGCGAAGAGGGACTATAGTCAAACATGAAATTTATCTCACAAAGCAATTTTGAGTCGGTTGTAACAAAGGTGAATGAGAAGCCAAGGACACAATAATTTGAATTTGAAACCATTCAAAAACTGTTCTATTCAACCATTCCACTCATCTGCAAATGGTTTATATATAAGAACAAGTTCATAGCCTGTTCATGTTTGTTTTATCCTCAGTGAGCAGGCCCAGGTTAATACTGCACTCTTGCCCACCTGCATCCCTCCTGTCTTCTCATCTGCTAGGCATGGTGTATGGCACTGAGCCAATGACAGAGAAATGAGTGCGAAGTTCCTGGATTCATGGAGACTGCAATCTAACAAATACTGAAGCTAAGTCATGGTCTTCTTGGAACAGAGGAAGAGGGAGACATAAAAATGTGGGAAAAGCAAGCATCTCTCAGGTACAGTCTGAAATCAACTTTGATCCTAACATTGAAACCCAGGAACATTACAACTGAAGAGAATTGACTGGGGAAGAGCTTCAGATAGGTAGACATTCTCTCAGCATTATATCTACTTTCTATCCCCATAACCATCAGAAACAATAATGACTAGCCACCAAATAAGACCTTCTGGAATGTCTGGAAGAGAATTCCAAATGGTGAACTTGCTGAGTCTTCTAGAGTTGAACATGGCTTAGTTCAGTCCTCTTAAAGAAGCGGTTCTAACCAACCTGCTTACCACTGCCTTTCTTCATGCCATTATCCTCTGTTCTCTGTGACAGCCACAATATCACATTTTGAATTAACTGTGTGAGTGCATTGAAGCCAGACACAGACCGATAGATCCTATGACTCATGCCACAGGGAAAAACACCAGACACAACTCCTCAGGCAGACTGTGCATCGTGAAATCCTGAATGGATACCAGATGGTTTGTGGACATTTTTCAGCTCCCACACAGCTCCTAGATGCCATCAATGAACAGCATTCCTCAGTGAAACTGGACACCTCTAGATGTGGACTCTACCCTTATCTGATGAACCAGTATTCACCTTCCTCCTGATGCCCTCTGCATTCCTCACACTTTCCCCAGTAAAGGAAATCCCTCAAGATTCAGAGGCTGAAAGCTTGGCTTTTACTCATTATGTATTATGTTCTATCTTAGTTCTAGCCATTTCTAGTGATAAAAATGATCTATAATTCCGAGCTAAACAATACCTCACCACATTAGCTACTGGGCACGTTAAATGTGGCTGGTACTGGCTTTTTAATTTTATTTCATTTTAGTTAAGTTTAAATAGCCACACTGCTATGATCTAAAAGCTACTATATTAGCTAGCACGGGTCTAGTCCTTGATATTCAGAAGTTAAAAATTCATACCTTTTTTTTTTCCTCCGATTTCCTTCTAATATCTCTAAGAAAACAAATTTGTAATGGCCTACACTTAAAATTTGATTTTAGTTACAGAAAAATGAATTTACACTTATTCCTTACCTAATTTACAATTTACATTATTATAAGACTATTACTGTGACACATATGTATTTTTCTCCTATTTTATTCCCTCAGAAGTATCCATTGAGCATGGACCACAAAAATCTTGGGAGGATTTACAGTAACCCACCTCCTTATAAAAATCTAATAGGTTAAATTAATACATTGAGTCTAACTACAGTGTTGGGTTTCCAGTGTTCTCCCATGAAGAAATGCAAATTAAACTAAACAAAGATTTAGAATTTTACTTGGGTGAGGGGAAACAAACACTTTGTTTTACTGATGTAAAATATAAATCACATAAAATTTACCTTTTAACTATTTAAGCATACAATTCAGCAGCACTGAATACATTCACCTTGTGGTACCATCATCAGTATCTTACATCACCAGAACTTTTTCACTGTCCCAAATTAAAAATCCATAGCCACTATTAGTAACTTTGTACTCCTAACTCCCCTCCCCTTGCAACCACCATTCTAGACTGTTTTTAAACTTGATCCTCTAGATACCTCATATAAGTGAATTCATACAATGTTTGTTCTCTCGTGTCTGGCTTAGCATAATGTCTTTAAGGTTTATTCAAGTTGCAGCATGTATCCAGATTCATTCCTTTTTAAAGCTCAACATTCTTCCAGTATAAGTACATACCACATTTTGCTTATCTGTTCATTTTTTGATGGATATTTTGGGTTCTCTCTACCTTTTGGCTATGTGAATAAGACCACTGTGAACATGGTGTACAAATATCTGTTGGAGTCCCTGCTGCCAATTCTTCTGGGTATGTAATCAGTGGTGGAATGCTGAATCATGTGGTAATTCAGTGTCTACTTTTGGAGGAACCACCATATCATTTCCTATATCATTCACACCTCTTTATATTCTTACTTGAAACACACAAGGATTCCAATTTACATATGCCCTTACCAAATTTTTCTTTTAAAAAAATCAAGTTTGAATTAGTTTTGATAAATTTAAATAGATATACAATGTATCTTCCCAATTACTCTTTAATTCTGTTCATGTTGCTACCTTTGTTTTGCTTGGAAAAGCCATAATTTTCTTCAAGTCTCCCTGTTTTCACCATTACAACAAAGCATATCAAAGTCAAGAAAGTAGTGAAATTAGTCTTCAAGTCCTCTCTATAGTACGTCTATCACCAAGCTGGTGCTCTCCGCCTAGCCAGCTTACCCTGGCAAAGCTCATCCATGCCCAGTACCCTGTGCCTACTCCCTATACCCCAGTGTAACTGAAGGAACCTAACATGACTTAGCATACTAATATGTCACTCTCCAAAGTGACATGCATAGAAGAGCCTTCTATTTCTGATAACTTAATCATTATAAGTGACCCAAAGATGGAAATATCAAATACTTCAACGGGACACAGGGAGGTACAGATGCCCAGTGTAGACAAAAGATCTAATCAAGGACTGAAAACACACCATTTCTTATCAGACACAATAACCAACTAACCAGAAAACTTTTAGTGAACCATTTAATCATTCTGGGACTTAGTTTCCTCATTTGTGAAGTGTTAGATAAATTTCTTTCACTGAAAAATCCTGGCTGATTCTAGTTTCATCTGTGTAAACATATGCATGTATATGAGTAAATTAAAATAATTTAGTTCAGTAAAATTTTGTGCCATTTCTAAGGTTTGTCCTATCAAATCATTTGTAAAGTCAAAATAGTAGAGTTCAGTGCTAGTGCAGAAATAGGCAAGCAGCACAGAAAAGCACAGAAATAGACCCACGAATACAAGCTAAAAACTAAAATTGTTTAATCACTCAACATGTGCCAGATATGTGCTTTGTTATTATCATTACTCAATTTATCACTTAATCCTTGCAACATGATAATTGATGTAAGAGGGTGATTTATTGAGAAAGTAACAGGTGTCTTGTTATTTGTTTTCTCTCCTTGCTTGGAAGAGAAACAAGTGCAATTTTTTTCCTTTTCTCCAACAGGAGGGATAGCAGGACCTATATTGCTAAATTCTAGTCAGAGATTGCAACAGTGACCCATGCTGGAAATCTAGCTTCTGAGTATGAAAGCTCCGGTGTAAATTTTTGCATGTAAATTAGTTGTTGCCAACACTTAAAAATTAGAGATGTATTATGATTTGACTCTAGAATGATGACCCCAAAGCGCAGTATGTTGAAGGCTTGGTCCCAGTGCAGCAATGTTCAGAAGTGGGGCATTTAAAATATGACTGGATCATGAAGGTGCTGACTTAATCAGTGGATTAATAATTTGAAAACATTATTTGGAATTGCAAGAGGTAGGACCTGTTAGAAGAAAGTATATCACTATATATTTTGTCCCCAACCCTCTTCTCCCTGCTTCCTGTCTGCCATGAGCTAAGAAGCTTTCTTCTGCCACATCATTTGCTGTGATATTTCTGCCTTGGAACCAGCTGACCATGGACTGAAACCTCTGAAACCATGAGCCAAAATAAGCCTTCCTCCTTTAAGTTGTTTATGAGAGGTATTTTGGTCATAGTGACAAAAAGCTGACTAACACAGGATGTTTCACATTTTTTTTAAGACACAAATTTTCAACTTCTCTTGAAAAAGCAGAGGATTAAGCAACACTGAGCCTTCATTCCCAAAGGAGATTGGCAAGACATGAGTAGCACTGCCCCCTTCAGACTAAGCATGCACTCTGCAGTTCAGCAGATACTGCACTCTGTCCATCTACGTGTCACTTCTTAAGTGCCTTGAGGGCAGTTCAGGTTGTGCCTTCTGAGGTGTAAGGTACCAGCTCCTATGATTTAGACTCTCAAGGAAATCAAATGAGTCTCCCAGATGGGGAAGGTGTGAAAACCTTCCTGCACCAAAATGGGGAGGAAACAATCTTTGGTGGTCATTAAATGCAGAACTTTGGGGAATGGAAAGTTTCACTTCCACAGGGGTATGAAGCCCATGGAACTCTGTCCAAAATATCAACACTTAGCTGGACCTGGTTGTACACACCCATAATCCCAGCAACTCAGGAAGCTGAGGCAGAAGAATTGCAGGTTTGAGACCAGGCTGGGGAACTTTGCAAGACCGTGTCTCAAAATAAAAAAGGACTGGGGATGTAGCTCAATGATAACAGTGCCCCTGGGTTCAATACTTAGTACCTCCAAACAAGGACAGTACAAAAATAAACTTTCTGGGGAGAGGGAGTCAGGGAAGCTGACTCAACATCTAACCTCACGATCTTACAAGCCTATAAAAGGCCTGGTGATTGTTCCCCTCAAGAGAACCTCATTACCAAAGCAAATAGAATGGTAAGACAAGATGATCCCCAGAAGGCACAGCAAAGCCTGAGGGCAGTCCCATTGACCATGAGGGACAATGGCAGAATCTCCTCTAAGACTGCAGGAGCAGTCCTACTTTACTGCTGAGAGAACTGGAGGGCACCCGCAAAGAACAACCAATACGCAACTGCTTACCAAGCTAAGTGGGACAGGTGTCGGGGTGAGGGAGAGGAACAGGCACCCTTATTTTCCAAATGGTTTCCTGGAGATTGTGCTATTTAGACTTTTGGGGAGACCCTACTTCTAACTGTTGGTTCACCAAAATCCCTTACAGCCCAATTTTTGTGATCCTTCGACTATTTTTGCATGAAAACATGCCCTTGAATGTTAGAAGGATGAACTGGAATTCAGAGCACAGTGGTTAGCAGGAAAATTTACAAATGTGAAACCTGCTTACTGGAGTGTAAATCCAAGATAGGAATTCTAATTTGCCAATTTATTAGGTCATCATCAAAAATCAATGATATGTGCCTTATAAGTAGTATGACAGAATTAGCTATTGTTAGGTACAAGCATAGCATGCCTTCCCCCTTCCTGATGGCACCCGGGTTTTCTTCTGGGAACTTATGTTTCCCCCAAAGGTTGTAGTCTCAGGATACATCCTAGATTGTTTCTTTGAGAGCTCATTTAAAAAGACAGATTTTCTCTCACAACATTCAAGATGGTGGCCCAGGTCTGAGTGGAGTTCAACAAGGTTGGACACATAAGTTTCTTGCTTTTATTTTTCTGCCATCTTTTAGGTATTGCCTCTGTCCACAAGATCAAAGATGACCCTCCCTGATCTTTACCTTCAGTCATAAAAAAAGAGGTGAGAAAAGGGGAGCACAAGTACCTTTCCTTTCAAGGGTAAGACCCAGAAGCTGCACAAATCATTTCTGCTCATACAATCTCATTAACCAGAACTGAGATACATGTTTTTGTGAGAGGGAAGTTAGGCAAATGTAGTCAATAGCCCAGTTGAAACTTTTATTAGTAAAAAAGTGGGAGAGAAAATAATGGGGAAATAGGAACAATGTCTGCCACAAAGGATAAATTGCTAGTACCAGCCTCCACTGTGAAAGTCAAATAATTCCATCCTTCCTTTCCCAGCACCCATATAGCCAGTGTCAGGAATAGAATGAACATGACCAGTTAGATGCTTTCACCCAGACTTTGACTTTCAAGTGAGTGAGGCAAGAAGTTACATTGGAAGTCCTGCAATGCAGTGATAGTGTGCTGATCCTGGCCACTGCTGGAAGAATGCTGCCATGTTTCCATTCTCAGCTCCAGGAACCCCATGGTCTCCTGCCAACTAGTCCCCAAGACTAGCCTCAAATCCTCCTGTTGATTCTATGACTCCATCTACACCATCCTCTGGATATCTTTCCAATACATTTCCTTTTGCTGTGGTTCATGTCCTCTGCTCTTATTGAAGAACACATTTTTAGTTTCAGTCTAGGAAAATGAAAAGAAATTCATAGCCAAGAGGTTGGATAAACGCTGGCATGTGCTCCAGCTCCCTGACCTACTGGAGACTTAGAATCATGTCACCTGGCTCACTGTTTCCCTAGTCCTAGGGTCCACTCTAGAATTTAACATTCCTTTATGTCCCCCATCTGTGATAGTCATCTATTGCTGCATAAAAAATAACACCAAATTTTGGCATTTAACACAATAAACATTTTTTTACTCTCACAGTTTCTGTTGGAAATCTGAGTGTCACTCAGCCGATTGCCTGTGACTTTCCAAAGGAAACAGTCAATCCATCAGGCAGGGCTGTGGTCTCCTCTGGATGAACAATTGGGTGTGGTGGTGGGGGGGCAAGGAGATCTGTTTCCAGCGACACTCCTGTGATTGTCAACAGGTCTTGGCCCTCATCATGGAAGCCTCTCCACAGGGCTGCTCATAACATGGCACCTGGTTTCTCCCTGGTAAGAACACAAGAAAGATTACCCTAGATGGAAATCACAATCTTTTACAATCTAATCATGACAGAGATGCTCCTTTATTTCTGCCATATTCTATTTCTTAGAAGTGAGTCCCTAAATCCAGTCCACGGATAAGACGTGAAGATCACATAAGGACATGGACCACAGAAAGCAGAGGTCGCTGAGGTCATCTTACAGTTGGCCTGCAACACCAAAATCATCAGTCATCCATTATAAATAAATAACCACAGTCAGGGGAGGAGACAGGACCAGACCGTACCTCAAAGTGTGACTTCATTTTTTTTTCCCCATGAAACAGCCTAAGAAACATTTGTAACTATTTTGCTTTCAAAATATCAGGCAGCAATTGTCAAGCGCAGCCCATTGTTGCCAATTTCTTTTACTATACTATAATTTCCTCCACACTGCTACAACTGCTATTTTAAATGACATTCCCAAGGATATTTTAAACAATGATAAAAAGACCTTTATATCAATTTCTTGTATTTTATTATTATTATTAACAATAATAACAACCAGATGAGCAAAAAGAGGTAATATGGCCCTTTCCCCATTTATCTTATTTCAGTCCTCTATTATGATTTCCGTAGCTCCCATTGTAGCTTTCAAAAAGCGAGTTCAATTACTGAAGTACTACCCATTAAGTGAGAAATGATAAGTTTGCCAAAGAAATCAGCTATTATTTAGAAATAAAAGGCACAGGCAAAGACACTGCTAACCCTCAGTGAGTCTCCAGAAGACTTAACACCTTTTCAAAGCCACTGTGAACAACAGAACTAACTTGATGTTTTTGAAACCTAACAAATCGTTAAAGGCAGAAAAGTGACAATACCTGTAAATAGCTAGGTTTTCTCAATTATCTAATAAAGGATTTCATGTGCAAACAAAGTAACATGTAAGCATCCATCTGGCAATCATTCAAGCATTTGGGGTCCTCCCTCCTTTTCAAAGCCCCCACCTGAACAAGAATAAACCTTCCCCTACAGTCTATCTTTTGGGTGGTCATACACAGTGAGAGGTCATGCCGTGCCAGAAAAATGCTTCATTTTAATATATGAAAGGAAAGAGAACACTTATTGTCAGGGTGCTCAGACAGTCAGTCCTTTATCAAACACATTATCTCATTTAATCTGAACTTAAATGTCATTTTTCTCAATCCAAACTTCCCTAACTGCCCTCTCCAAAGAATCTCAGATACCCCTTGCCCATTGTTTGCTGCCCCACATAGTATTCATTTCCTTCATAGTACTTCTTTTATTTTTTATTATGAATTTTCCCATTCCCTATCCTAAATCGTAAGTCCCATGATGTTATGATATTTGGATAGGAAATGTTCCCCAATAAGCTCATGTGGCAATGCAGAAAGGTTTATGGGTGAAACGATTATTATGAGAGCTGTAACTTCATCAGTAGACTAATGTGTTTGATGAGTTAATAGTTTGGATGGATTACTGGGTGGTAACTGCAGGCAGATGGGTGTGGTTGGGGCAAGTCTGTCATTGTGGGAGTGCCCAAGGGGATGATATTTTATATTTTTATATTTTATTCCTGGCTTTCTCTCTCTCTCTCTCTCTCTCTCTCTCTCCCTCTCTCTCTCTCTCTCTCTCTCTCTCTCTCTCTCTCTCTCTCTCTCTCTCTCTCCTTTCCTGATGCTGTGCACATTGAGTAACTTTCCTCTGCTATACCCTTCTAACACAATGTTGTGCCTCACCTCAGGCCTAGAACAATGGAGTTGGCTGATCTTTGGCTGAGCCTCTGAAGCCATGAGTCCAAAATAAATTTTCCCTCCTCCAAGTTGTTTTGGTCAGGTACCTCAGTCACAGCAACAAAAAGTTGACTAATAAAATGATGATAGCCTCCATTCATACCACCAGGCAATGCAAAGAGGTTCTAAATAGAAAGTTCCTGGATCCAAACAGCCTGGGTTTCAGCCTTGGGTATATCAGTCAACAACTGTGTGACCAGTGCATGTTTTTAAACCTTTTTGGGACTTACCTTTGTCATCTGTAAAATGGGACTCAAAGCATCATACTTAGTAAAAATAGTGTATTAGTTATCATTGAATGCCTAGTGTGGGGCTCAGTGAATACAAGTTTATGAATAAATTTAATTCTTACAGTAGTTCTGCCAAATAGACACCATTGTTTGTAAGTCTATAGGTAAGTAGACCATTGTTTTTAAGTCTAGAGATAAGTAACCCAAAACTCAGCAGCAGCAACCAGGATCATATATTTTTATTTAGTAGAACACATGTGTACCTCCAGGTGATCTATATTCCTAGTCCCAATTGTCTAATTTTGTGTTACCCCTGATACTAACTTTATTTTCAGTATTTCCAAGACTTCAGTGAAGTTTTCTGGCCTCCAATTAACCATATTTGGAGAATTAAAGGAAAACTCACCAGAAGTTAGGACTTTTATTTTAAAGACTTGGAAGTTTCCTTTCGATGTTTTCTGCTAATTCGCACAAGAACTCTGCTAATGAGTATTAATGTCATGATTTTACAGAAGTATTGTGGAGAGGTCGATTAACTGTAATTGTAATTGTGTGTCAGGCCTCCAAACACAGTGGTCCCATGACTGAGCTCTAGAGTTAGATCCCTTCAGCTCTGAACCTGGCCCACTCCCTCAGCAGCTGACACAAGTTATTTAACATCTCTGACTTGGCTTCCTAATCTGGTAAGTTTAGTAGCTCATTGACGTCTGTGATTTAAAATAAGTCTGTACATACAAAGTGCTTACCATACTCCCCAGCACAGGGTACGTTCCATCTGAACATCTGTTTAGTGATGGTATTAATGGAGGATGATGGCAGGAGGAAGAGTTGCCTGAATGGACAAGAAGAAGGTGGGCAAGAGGTCATTAGTACAGAAAATCAGCCTGTGGAGGCCTGAACAGGATGCCATTTTTTTAGCAACATGGCTAAAGAAACACAGCCTCTGAAAAGTTCAAAAGATTGGGATTGTTGTGGAAAAGAGTTTTAAGTAGAAGAGAAACACAGGCAGATTTTCACTTAAAAATATTATCCTAGAGCACTGAGTTCCAAGGGTTGAATAAGACAGGACAATGAAGTCCAAGGCTCAGTTCATACTGATCACCTGAATTGCAGCTAGGCCTGCAAGGAGTGAGAAAAGACTTGATTTAAAATATTGGGAAGCACACTGACTTCAAAAAATCTGGAAAGCAAGGAGTCTGGTATCCCAGGTGTCCAACACAGGTGACCAAGTGAATGGATCAGCATTAACAGAGATACGACATTCAGAAGGAAAACCAGTGGTAGATAGAGCCCTCACCTAGCATACATGAGGCCTTGGGAACAGCACAAAAGAAGAGGAAGAAGTTTTGTAAATAGTTGCAAAATGTATAATTTCCAGCATAAAGTAAATAATTTTTTTTAAGTAAAGTGTGAGACATTTTTTTAAGTCTATGGAATGGAATGTAACGTGATTTTGACACTTATCCTCATTCATTTCTAAAATACACACTGATGAGCTCTTCTTTCACAGTGAAAATGTTTACATTATTCATTTTTTTCTTATATGCTTATTTCTATTCCACTTTCAGAATTGTATTCTAATGTAAGGTATTTCATACTTATTGTATTTCTATTATTCTATCAGTTACTGCAAAAAAAACCAAACTTTATTATTTTCTGTGATTATATAGTGCTAAGTGTTAAAGATATTTTATTTCAGAATGTAATCAATTTAAGCATTACTACTAACTGAAATTGATCAAGACAACATGAATACATTAAATGTGTTGATTAAATAACTTTAAGTATAACAAGTAACTTCTTGTCTACTATTGCTGCAGCAACAAAGTGCTACAAATGAAGTAGCTTAAAACAATACTCATTTGTTATCTTACTATTCTGAGGTACAAAAGTCTCAGTCTGCTCAGAGTCTCACAAGCCCCCATCAAGGATGGAAGGGCTATTTCCTTCAGGAATCTCCAGGGGAGAATCCACTTCCAGGTACATTCAGACTGTTGGCAGAATTCAGTTCCATGTAGCTGGAGGACTGAGGTTCTATTTCCATATTGGCTGTGTGCTGGGGACCACCCTTAGCTCCCAGCATCTTCTCTCTGGACCTTGCAAGTAGATCAGCCTTCCATGTCTCAGGGACCAGCAAGGGTGCAATGCATACTTCTCTTGCCACCTCTTCTGCCTCTTCTGCAGATACATCAGAGTCTCTGACTGATGCTTCTGTTTTAGGGGCTCCTGTGACCACATTTTGCCAACGAGATAAACCAAAATCATCTCCGAACTTTAGGTTCAACTGATTGATTAGGTGATTAATAAATTTAATTCTACAAAGTGATTTCATAGCAATTTCTAGACTCATGCCTGACTGAATAACCAGGAATCAGGAAGCTTAGGGGAACAACTTGAGAATTATGCTAACTATAGTAATCTGTCATTAAGAAAAACAACTCCTAATGAGATAGATGTGGAGTTTTATTTTTTCATTTAGCTCAGGTATGGATGAATAATATTTACTACCAGAATGAGACATGTTCAGCAAAAAGTTGTATTTCTATTTTTCATTTTCAAATACGTAAGTGCTGAGAAATTTTGTTCACATAAATAAGTAGATGAGAATGGGAGGAGTTTTTATAACCATAGAACTGATGTCTTTAAATATTTTCTAAATTATTCTCAAATTATCATGTAGTGATATATCATTTGAAGTTACTTTGTTAATGATTCATCAACTAAAGAGCCACTGAGGGCCTCCTGAAAACCCATATAACTTGCAGTAGATTCTTTATTCAATCATCCTCACTTCTCAAATTCTGGTACATACAACAACAACAACAAAAGTCTTTACAAGGTTTATGTAGGTTTGTATGATTTTACCATATCTAATGTTCTTTTACTTGTGAAACAATGGAAAACATTGTGATGGGTGGGGAAAAACAAATTTGGGAAGAAAATATGTTTCACTACCTAGTGTGGTATTATAGTTTAGATCTTGAATGTCCCCAAAAACCCATGTGTTAAAGGTTTGGTCCAAACTGTTGGCACTATTTACAAGTAATGGAACCTTTAAGAGGTGGAACCTAATGGAAGGGAGTTAGGCTATTGGAGGCATGTCCTGGAAGTGAACACTGGGACCCCAGTCACTTCTTCCCTTTGTCTTTGGCTCTTAGTCACCATGAGGTGAACAGGTTTGCTCTGTCATACACTTCTGCCTTGATTTACTGCCTCACCACAGGCCCAAAAGCAATGGGGATAACCAACTTGGACTAAAACCTCTGAAACTATGAACCAAAATAAACTTTTCTTGCTTTAAGTTGATTTTGTCAGGTATTTTGTCACAGTGATGGAAACTGAGTAATAATATATTTTTAAATGTAAATACTTAAATTCTATTGGTTGGAATTGTCCCTCCCAAGAACCAAAAGAACCCTGCTGAACAGAGCAAATAACTAAGGCTTTTTAAAAAAAATTATACATTCAATATCAAGGAAAGATTCAGAAGTGGTTTAATCATAAGCTCTAAGCTAACCTAGAATAAAAGTATTTTTCCTCAGATTGGCAACAATAACCATAATAAACAAATAAAGTCCTCAATACCTCTCAAAACTAAATATGAATGTCTAACCAATGAGTTAGGATGTTCCTTCAAAGGGAACTCAAGCTCAATAAAGAAGTGACAGAACAGAGACAGAATGTTCAGAATTGCATGGGATCTATGATATTTTATCAACCTCCTCACTGAGAAGCCACAGACCTAGAATCAAACTAGGACTCTTCTAGTCCACTTTACACACTACCAGTCACCATCTCAAGAATAGGTCTGTTGGCCTATACCCAAAGGACTTACAATCAGCATACTACAGAGATACAGCCACATCAATGTTCATTGCTGTTCAATTCACCATAGCCAAATTGTGGAACCAACCTAGATGCCCTTCAGTTGATGAATGGATAAAGAAACTGTGGCATATTTATACAATGGAATATTACTCAGCCATAAAGAATGATAAAATTATGGCATTTGCAGGCAGATGGATGAAATTGGAGAATATCATGCTAAGTGAGATAAGCCAATCTCAAAAAACCAAAGGAAGAATGATCTCGCTGATAAGTGGATGATGACACATAATGGGGCGTGGGAGGAGTTAGTTTTGGGTTAGAGTTAGGGTTAGGGAGGGGGGTAAGAATGGGGGAAGGAAAAGAGGGGTGGGAGGGGTGGGAGGGGTGGGGGGAAGAAAAAAAAAAAGAATAGGTCTGTGCCAGTTATCAGACTATTGCCTTTCATACTATAACAAGTCATGCATACTGATATTGATAGCAGCAGAATTCACAATAGCCAAAATATGGAGTCAACATAGGTATCCATGAACAAATGAATGGTTAAAGAAAGTGTGGTATATATACACAATGGAGTTTTATTCATTCATAAAGAAGAATGAAATTATGTCATTTGCAAAAAAATGGATAGAACTTGAGAGCACTATGTTGTCATATGTTTTCTCTCATATGAGGAAATTAGAGAGAAAATGGGTAAAGTGGGGTTAATTTCATGAAAATAGAAGAAAGATCAGTATAGTAGTGGAAGGCACCCATGGTAAGGGAAGAAAGAAGAGAATGAGGAGGTACTTGGGAATGAAATTGACCAAATTATATTACTAAATCATGTGCTTGTATGAATATGTCACAATGAATCCCACTATTACATATAATTAAAATGGACCAACAAATTTTTTTTTTGAAAATTATTGCCACATCTTCAAATCACCCTTCATTGCCTGCTCTGCAAAAATGGATCTGGATCCTTTAGTTTTTCTTTGCCAAGTGGCACAATACTAGATTTCGTCAGTAGAGGGTGCTAGCGAGCTACACATTGCAGGAAGAAGTGGTTTTCTTTCCTGGTTGGAACGTGCCTTCTAAGAAGGCTTCTGAAGTGCAGGTGGCTTCTCTAGCACCTGGCTCCCGCAGTTTTTCTGTATCCAGTTCCTTAAGTATACAGCAGCCAGGAGTAGCCAGTAGCCAGAAGCTTCCCCTAGCAACCTCTTCTCCAGGAGATTTTTTAGCCAACCACCTCCACTGAAACACTTCTCCATCAACTTCCCCTGATACCCAAGAATGGATTTCCAATAAGCTCCAGAATATGGATTTCCACAACTTCCACCAGAGCAGGACCACAACTTGCCTGCCCTTCAAGGATCCTGCCTTCCTCTAACAAGGACTCCATCTGCACCAGGGAGACAAGGGGAGGGCTTCTTCCTTGAGGACCTTACATGCTTTTACACTTTCTCTATTAAAAATTTCAGTGTGTTTTCCATCTTCTGGTAGCACCCTGATTCAGCTCCCAAATCAGACACTTACAAGGAGGTTTCCATTAGTTCAGCTAAGAGGGGTATGTCCCTTTAAGATTTGCAGAGAAGAAAAAAATTTTTAAAGATGTTGTAGTTTCTCCTTTTAACAGATCACTTTGTCTGAGACAAGTTAATATTATTTTTAGCAAGTTCCCTTATGATACAAGATGAACAATCCCAATCCATTTAACCTTTCCTCACAAGCTCTTATTCAAGTGGTTTCGTACTTTTCATTGGTCTTTGGGGATCTCCTGAATGTGATCAGGGACTGTGTGATCCAGACACACCGCTGTGCACCTCTGTTATCACAGTCACATTTTCACAAATTATGGGAAGTGAGAAACATGCTGATACAAAGGGAAAATTATTTTAATAGGTAAAAAAAGGTACACTCGAGTTCATCTTTCTTTATTAAAATTGGAAGTGTGAAAAAAAAGGAAGACTGTAAAATGTGAAACAACCTAATCAAAAATAGAAAAGAAGCAGGTAATGCCTAAAGTAATAAAATGGCAACATGGAATTGAGAGTAAGGGATCTACAGAGCATTTAAATCTGAACTCCAATTTTTTTTAAAGTTTTCTACTTGCCTTTGAAATTATCCGATGGATCTAAAGTACATATTAACCCATCATCTTAATCAATCCTTTGTCTTTTGAAACAAGCCCAGAGAATTCTTCAATAACAGTAAGGTCATTTTCTGCAGCAAGGGCAATAGAATTCTGTAGCCAATGTAAGTCGATACAGCAGCTGTAATAACATGAAGCCATCTGCAGCCCTACGTTTAGTATGCAAATGAGAGAAAGCAAAGGTCTGGCATTAGATGCAAGATCTTAAATTCTGTACTTCTTTCTAGCCTTCTGATTACCTCCAGTAACTTCTTATTCATTCATTCTACATCAAATATGGAGTTACTAATTGTCTGAGAATACAGATGTGAACTGGAATAATAGGAGGAATCTGTTCTAGCCACGTGATTCTTTCCTATTCCTATAGACTCCCATTCCTTTTACCTGCCTCCCTATGAAGTCAGAATGAGCCAATGGTTTACTTCCTCTCTACCCCACCCCCCGCCACCCAAGCTGCTAAGCACCAGAACTATCTCATTGCATTTGCCATTCTTCTTGCCCCTAGCCCACTCCTGAGTCAGCAACTCATAGGACTCGACCTCACTCTCTTTGGTAGAAAGCCTAAGGCCATACAGTATTAAACCCTTCAGCTTCCTGTCTTTCCTTCTCAGTGTTTAATCCTGATCTTTCTCCTTCATGTCCTCAACCACCTCCTTCATATCTAATCAATAATGCCTACGTGAGAGAATTTTTCTTATATTTTTCAAATTCCTTAGGAGAGTTTCCTAACATCTTTCAGATGCTCTCTGTCTATTTCTAGGGTTTCCCACAATGCCAGCCCTAAGCAGCCTCTGCATAGAACCATGGCAGTATGTTTATTGATATTCTCTTGTACTGTCAGGATCTGAGTTATAGAACAGAATCTCCACATACTGGGTAGCTCGCAGAATCTCCAGAAAGGCTAGACATTTAGTTCTAGAGTATGTACCCAGGAACAATGCCCAACCATACCACTAGGGCTGCTCAATAAAAGCTCACATGTCACCACCATCTGGCAATTATGAAGATGAAGACAAAGGACTGGAGACTTGGTTCCTGGTGCTTCCAAAGAAACAGATGGGTCTGTGTTTGTGCTTGCCATTAGAGCTTCTCTGGTTGCTCAATTCCAAATCTAAGTCTAGCACAGGCACATTTGAATTGTGGAACTGATGTCACACACCTGTAATCTAGCATTGAGGGAGCCTAGGAATATAAGTCTCCTGAATGGAAGTTGGGGAAGGCAAGATTCATAGTGTGAGCTATCACCAAAATGCAGGAAGGCATTTGGCAATGCTAGGCTGCCACAGAAGCAAAGATCACTAAATATATCCCTTAAATTCATATTTTAACTTGAAACAGATGTATTTTATTCTTGATTTTTAAAAAATAAATTTACGGGTTCCCTACCACCTGAAGATTAATATAAGCTGCTAAAATGATGTGTGAGCCCTTTGCATGTCATCTCCCTTCCTTCTATTCACTCCCTACTATTATTTTGCATTCCTATAAAATTAAAGCGTTATGAGAGATAAACAAAACACTGGTGATTCATGACTCCCTGTCCTTGCATGTGCTTTTCTTTCTTGCATAGAATGTTCTTTCTCCTTCCTGCTTTCAAATTCCTGCTCAGAGTGTATGCTGCATGCCAAACCATGGAATATGCAGTAGCAAAGCAAAAATTAATAATGGAGTTCCCACTTCAAGGGACTTAACAGGGTGAGAGAGATACATAAGCAGACAGATAAAAACATAAGACAGTAGTGCCACTGCTGGGTGCTCTGATGAATCCTGTCCAGAGAAACATGTGGACCTAAATGGAGGGTAAATCACTAGTTTGGGGTTGTAGGCATTGAATCCACAAAGGTATGGCAGGATAACATGTTAAAATATTCATACTTATAGCAGTGGAGGTTTTAGTGGTGGAGGCTATGGAGGTGGTGAAGGTGGCGGCAGTGGCGGCGGCTATGGAGCAGGTGGAGGCTGTGGTGGAGGCTCCAACTCCTATCGAGGAGAATATGGTAGAGGGTTTTTGTAACTCCTTAATACTTTCCTCCCATGTCAAGAGAAATATACAAGTTTTATGGATTTTCTTGTTCAAAAGTCTAAGCTCTTAGGACTTAGGTCACAAACCAGCAAACTCTCAGGTGCATGTACCTAATTTGTTGGGCTCAAACACTGTTTTATTCATTTACAATTAATTATCAGTATTTTTTAAATGGCAATTTCATATAAGACATTAAATTTCTGAAACTTTTACAGACTTTGAACTCACATGCTTTATGGCCTCAGTAAGCTGGAGCTGAGTGGCTACCCCTTCAAATAGACTCAGAACCCACTACTCCCTGTCTCCTACACTCACCTGCTTCAATCTCTTAGATTAATTACCTTACTCTGTAGGCATTTGAGAGTTCAGGTTTGGGGAGGAATTATATGGGAATATAGAGTACAGAAAACTATTCAGATAAATATGAGCAAGACTAGGACTTCTGACCCCATTGTAGAAAGAGGTGATACCTGGCTATAAATGAATAACAACAATCAGTGGATCCAAGAGCTGCGAGAATGTGGCCCGTTTTCATGGCCATAATGCTAAAGAGATGCCAAGAAATCTCCCCAAGATGAAGGACTGGTTGTGATTCTGTTGTGATTCTATAATCAGGAAGCACTGAGAACCTGACCTTAACCTCTGTATCCCAAAAGGACACAGAAGCAGCAGAGAGATGCTGGAGCTGCTGGGGTCATCAGGGAAAGAACACAGATGCTTGTCAGACACCTATGGTAATCAGGTCATGTCCCAACCAGGTACCTTAACTCCAGAGAAGAAAAGAATTCCAAGAAAGACTGATTAGGTTTCTGCTAGCCTAGTAGAACAGGAGACAACAGAAATTGTCTTGACGGTCTTGAGGTGTAGAAAAAAAATTACATGAGAATCTAAATACACATCTGAGTTTGTGGGCAGTTATAAAAACTTCAGAGAAGATCTAAGATAACTACATATTCACTTTGAAGCCCAGGAAAGAAGTGGCTGTGCACTGAAGCATGAACTCTGTGCATTCCCAGGAGTGCCAAGGGTCATTTTGGCTGTAGTTCAGAGGTCAAGACAGGGAGGGACCAAAAAAGAGAAAAGGTTGAAGAATCAGCCAAGAACCTGATTGTGTAAGACAGGAAAGAGAATGGAGTTAACTTGCAATCAAGAGAAGTAAATAAACAGAAAGCTAAGTGTTCAGAAGTTGGAGTAGGGTAGAAGAAACATTAAGTTTGATTTTAGACATGCTGACTCTGTGATATCTCCAGGACATCCAAATGGCTCTGTCTGTAGGCATATGGATGAATTAATCTGGGACTCAGGAAAGAGATCTGAGTCCTCAACACATAGGTGGGCCCCTCAGTCCATTGGTGGTAACTGAAGCCATGGAAGTGGATGGGCTCATTCCTGGAGTTTGACAAGTAGGAAGGGAAGAGAGCAAGGACTTGAGTTAAACCTACATTTAATGGTGGCCAGATAAGGAGGAACCTGCAAAAGAGATTAAGAAGGAGTAAAGAACAGGAGACATTGTTGTGGTTTGGATCTGGAAGGTCCCCCAAATTCTCATGTGTTCAGAGGTGGGGCTTTTGAGAAGTAATTGGATCTTAAGGAATCTGATCTCATCAGTGGAGCTATTGATGACTGAATGGACTACTGGGAGCCAAGACTGAGTTGGAGGAAGTAGGTCATAGGAGGCATGCTCTGGAGGAGTTTATCTTCTCTGTGGATTGCTCCTTCTTTTCCTTCCTCTTCTCTCTCTCTCTCTCTCTCTCTCTCTCTCTCTCTCTCTCTCTCTCTCTCTCTCTCTCTCTCTCCTTTCTGATTGTGGACCCAGAGGACAGTGGACTGAACACTCTGAAACCATAAGCCACAACCAATCTTTCCCCTATGACAATGTGACTAACACTGGCGGATTAAGTTTTCAAGTGCAGATGAAATATCAAGAAATCTTTAAAATATATGCACATTGGATTTGATGACGTGACTGCATGGATTGTCACAGCAAGATCAACTTCAGAGGATTGTGGGGCAGACACCATATTCTTATGCATTGGTGAGTGAGTGGGCAGTGAGAGAGGAGTGGCCTGTGTGTAGATAACACCAAAGTGACTTAGCTATTGGAGGAGGAAAGACATTGAGCTCTAGACAGAAGGACTTTGGAAGTCACCAAGGGAGATTTGTTTAAGATGGAAATGAACTGAGGGTGTTATAAGGAGTCAGAGAAAGAAAACTTTGGAGAGGACTTTTGTCTTTAATTCTGTTACTCAAACATTTATATGGCATATATTATGTGTCCTTTTCTAATTACTTTATCCATATTAACTTATTTAATCTTCATAACTAGGCATGAAATAAGTGCCCTTGTACCAATTTCCAAGTGGGGAAACTGAGGCATGGGGAAGTTAAGAGAATTGCCCAAAGTTTCACAAGTGGTAAGAGACAGAGCTGGGATCCAGTCCCAGGAAATGTCTCCAGTGCCCCTGCTGTTCATGCAGCTGTGTATTACCTCTGGAGAGAGTGAGATGATCAGGTTCAGTCCTGAGAAGGCAAGAAGGGATGGAATCCCGGGTGCAGGTGAGGGATGAACATTAGGAAGGAGCATGTCTCCTCCCAGCTGACAACAGATAAGGAAGGGGCAGGAGAAAAGTTTAGAATCATGAGGTACTCTTCTCTGGTGCTTCTATTTCTTTTTCTATAAAGTCACAGATAACCATGTTTGCCAAGATAAAGGTGGAGGCAGAAGGAGCATAAATTTGGGAAAAGTAGAAAATGTTTAGCCACTGTGAACAATGGAGAGGCAGCTGGCTAGAGAAACACACAGCTGGCTGACTGACTTTGCTGAGAAACCAGCTGAGGTTGGTAACCGGGTATTTCTGAGCATTGCAATCAAGGCCAGCTGCAGTCAGAAAGCCAAGTGCAAAGTGAAAATGTGAGGTTCCTTGTTCCAAAAGCAGGAAAAAAGACCACTAAAGGTCCTAAAATATATGACTTTTTCCTTTTTTCCATAGTCTCTCTCTTGACTTGTCCTGGTGTTTTTTATTTGCCATTTAGCATTGTACTTTCTGGAGTATTGGGTGCTCTGGATGAGGGTGGAACCCCACTGGACCCATGAACTCCATCCCTTTGCACTGGTGCCTATGTTACCCACAAACTACTGGGTGTCTCCATTCACTAGCCTCATGAACACAAATTCATTCCAACTTAAGATACATAGGCGATCCCCAAGTATATTCTCAAGTCCAGCAGGAGCTAAAGGAGAGCAGACTCATCACCCTAGTTACTAGACCAATGTGCTTTGGCCCTTCCAGCCTGGAACAAGGACAGTCATAGCCATACCTCACCCAGATGTGGCTGGAATTTGTTCATGGTCTTTGGTATTAAAAACAGAGAGTTGGGAGAGGGAGAAAGCCCAGCCAAGTGTAGACAGGAGGAGCTAAGAGCTGGCCACTCAGAATCTGCCCAAGGTCAGGAAGCCCTAGGCAGCTGAAGGGACCAGGCTGGACCCAGGCTCCAAGTTCCAGACCTAACAGTGAGTTTAGCATGTTTCCATGACTTTCTTTTTTCTTTCCTCTTCTTTTTCTTATTCTTTTTCTCTTTCTTTCAACAAGGATGATTTGAAGGAATCAGGGAGGGGAAAGGAGCATATGTACTTGCTACTGTGCAGAATTATTTCTGAAAGAACAAGATTTTTCTAATAAATTTGCTTTTTGTAGGGGGGACTAGGGGACTGAAGATATGGAGTAAAAAAATAATTTTATTTTATACCGATTTGCATCATTTGGTTTTTTTTACCGCATCCATGAATTTATTTTTAAATTTAAAAAATATTAGAACAATTCACTAAAAAGAAAAGGAGTGAATGACAGGTGAGATAATAGAGACATTGAATCTCTGTAGATTTGCTGTGATGGGATGAGGATGCTTTGGAGAATGCCAGAGTGTGAGGCATAGTGGATGCTGTATTAGGGCAGATGAGACTCATTGCCCCATGTTTCTCACCAACAATGGAGGACCAGGATAACAGAGGTGTTCTGAACCCAGGCAAGTGGGAGCCTGGGTTGCAGAGCAGGATACAGAGGGTGCCAAGCAGAAGAATTCACCTGGAGAGAGATGACATAAATTTTCTTCTGAGATTGGAGGACTGGATGTTCACAAGGAGCATGTGAACATACATACAGAGGAGACCAAGGCCTGATTCTAAGTGTTTTCTCTGAAAGAGATGGCAAGGTCAGGTTGGGTGAGGGGAATCAGAGGAGTAGAATAATCTGTGGAAAAACACTGAAAGAAATACATTGGTGGATTTTAGGGATACTTTAAATGCTTCTTTGGAGTATTGTCCTTTTTCTAAATTCTTTCTCACTTTTATTCTATTTTTTTAATTTTTAAATTTGTTCTGATTAGTTATACTTGACAGTAGAATGCATTTTGACACATCATACATAAATGGAGCGTAACTTCTCATTCTCCTGGTTGTTCATGTAGAATCACACTGGTCGTGTAGTCATGTATGTTCATAGGGTAATAATGTCCAATTCATTCTACAATCTTTCCTACTCCTAAGCCCCCTCTCTTCCCTTCACTCCCCTCTGTCTAGTCCAAAGTACCTTTATTCTTCCCCAGTACCCTTTTATTGTGAATTAGCATCTGCATATCAGAGAAAACATCTGTCCTTTAGTTTTTTGGGATTGGCTTTTTTTCACTTACCATGATATTCTCCAGTTCCATCCTTTACCAGAAAATGCCAGAATTTCATTTTTGAAATTTTTCTTAAATAGTCACCACTTACACATGCTCTCACTTTCTGTAGTTTCAATTACCTGCTGTCAACCACAGTCAAAAAAATATTAAATGGAAATTTTCAGAAATAAACAATTCATAAGCTCTAACTTGGATGCTGTGCCAAGTAGTGTGGCGAAATCTTTGCTCCATCCCACTCTGTCCACCTGGGGCATGAAACATCCCTTGTTCTGGTGAATCCACACTGTGTATACTACCCATCCACTAGTCACTTAGTAGCCATGTTGATTATCAGAGCAGTTGTTGCTGGGTGATAGTGCTGGTGTTCAAGAAACCTTTATTGTACTCAATAATGTCCCCAAGGTGCAAGGGTAGTGATGAAAAAGAGGCACCAGGGCATCAAACATGGAAGCACAGATAAACTCTGGTACTATGTGGAACACTGCAGAATATATAGGGAAAAAAAAAAAAAAAAAAAAAAACAATACCTAGGGTTCAGTACTATCTGCAGTTTCAGGCATCCGGGGGGGGGGGGGGGGTGTCTTGGAACTACTTATCCATCATGAATTAGGGAGAATAATTGTCAGGGTTTGTTTTTGCTTTTTCCCAAACTGCATGAAATAGGAATGAGAAAGTGATAACAATGCTCTCATCCAAGTATACAGCTCTGTGAGCTCATCCCAGGGAAGAGAAGGGTTGGTGCTGCAGGCCCCAGACCAGTCAAAACATGTATAACCTGGCAGCATTCCCCCACTTTAGAGACTATTGTGCTGTGGGCACTGCTAGATTCTGTTCAGAGAATCTTCAAAAGAAAAATCATGCTGTGTGCAGTGCCCTATGCCTGTAATACTGGCAACTTGGAGGCTGAAACAGGAGGATCACACATTCAAGGCCAGCTTCAACAATTTAGAGAGACCCTAAGGAACTTAGTGAGACCCTGTCTCAAAATAAAAAACAAAAAGGGCTGGAAATGTAGCTCATGTAGCTCAGTGGTAAAATGCCCCTGGGTTAAATCTCCAGTACCAAAAAAAGAAAGAAAAAAGAAAAAGGAAAAGAAAAGTCTGAATAGACTGCAAGCATTTGTTCCCATGTGGACATCAGGAGAAACCACACAATGCCTGTCATTAAACCAAGCTGCCACTTAGGAAAGGGACTTTCAGATTCTAGCTCTCCAGCCAAAATATGTTCTACCTCCCCAGCTAGAGAATCCATATCACCCGGTCATAGGGTTCCTTTCACTAGGATGAGCTCCCCAAAGGACCTCCAGTTTCCAGAAACAAGTAATTGAGCATTGATGGATACATTTTCTCAACAACTGCACATACAGAGATACACCAAAACCCAAACACAATATAGTTTCCTGCCTGACCCAAAAGAGTGGAGATTATGAAACAAGAGTAGTTCTGCACAGATACTTACATTTTGGGAACTTTTTCTAGTTCAACCCTTGCCACTTAATTTGCACATCCTAATAACTGTCATTCATCAGGAAGCTCACCTTGTGGTCCTCTAGTCTTGTGCAAAACATCTCGTTCTCCAAAACCAAGGTAGAAAATAAACCTATGGATTCTTTTCTGAAATCTCAAATGCCATGTTCATTTTTCATCTTTTCCATCACTGTGAGCAAAATACCTGACAGAACAACTTAGAAGAGGAATAATGGATTCTGGCTCATGGTTTTAGTCCACAGTCAGCAGGTTCTGAGGCAGAAACAGTATGGTGGAAGGGCATGGCAGAGGAAAGTCAGCAGCTCTGGCAACCAGGAAGCAGAGTGAGAGGGGGAGAGAGAGAGAGAGAGAGAGAGAGAGAGAGAGAGAGAGAGAGCGAGAGAGAGAGAGAGAGAGAGAGAAAGAGAGAGAGAGAGAGGAGGGGCCAGGGAAAAGATAAACCCTTCCAGGGCATGTCCTCAGTGACTTACTGCCTCCAGCTACCAGTCCATTTAGCTATCAGCGAATTAATCCACTGATGATGTTGGATCCCTTGTGATGCAGTCACTGCCTAAAACTCCTCCTCTGAACCTGACTGTACCTGGGACTATGCTTTTCATACAGGAGCTTTTGGGGCAACATTCCAGATTCAAATCATAATAGATTTTAACTAATCTAGATATGCTAATTCTTGTCTCCTGTACCTACCTGTGTTTTCCCTAGCCTATTCCAAGAGTGGATGCTTCAGATTTACTTTATTCCCCCAAATCAGCTTTCATCCTCAATTTTGACAAACCTAATCCATTAGGAGTTTTAACTGTGAGTTTCATTTAATTCCTTTAAATGAGACAGCTACTGGAACATTTCTAAATAGGTTCAGTTTACAGTATTTTAATAACAATGGAGTCATTGTTGAGGGGCAAACTTCTGATCCAATGTCCTCAAAAGAGTATGTCCAATTTTAAAAACTCTTTGAAACTTTAGGAATGGATTGGAAAGTGAAAAGACCACTCTAGCGTCATCTCACACTTTTTCTGTGGAGTCTTAAGACATATATGGGAGGATTTGGGTGGTTGTATTTCTCTTCTAAATCGACAGTGAAAAATTAGTAGTTAGACAACTTAAACAAAAAGTGACTTTAAAAATTATAGACCCTTCCAAAATTGACTGAATTTTGAGGGAAAAAAAAGTGTATCTTTTTTATTACCCCTGAACTCAAGGAAACTGAACTGAATGAATGCCTATATTGAACCAAGAATAGCTGCCTATTTAAACTATATGAAATAGTGCTGATTTTCATGGCTCTTAACTAAAAATTCATTTCCCTCACTCTTAAGCCTAAATCACATTCAATTCCCTTACTGTATGGAATGATTGCGACTCGAAGACTTTTATAATCTAACTTTTGCTGATGACCTATATGCTCTTAAAAGCTGAGCTGCCTTTTCCCTAAGAGAATTGGCAGTGGGGTTAATCCAGCTTATTTGAAGGGCCGCTAACTCCCTATCCCCATCCAACTTGGCTTAATACAGGCCACAGGTATAAGCATTTTTCTTAGAACCTTTGAAGTAGGTGAGGCTTTAGAGATCAGCCAGTACAATGTCCCATTTGCTTCATGAATTTCATACACTTGCAAGTGAATCATTCTTTTTCCAAATGAACAACAAGATACAAAAAAATAACTTTGGAGAATCAGAAGTGTGTGATTGAATATGTAGAAACAGCAGGCATCTTCTACGTCAACACACAAATGGAAAGAAAATTTTGAAAATTTTTAAAAGAAAAGCTCATAATTAATTAATTAATTATTAAATTCTAAATACTACATTTTAACCCAAATCAAACCAGTATTTGTATTATATAAACACTGTAGGTGTGTGTGTGTGTATAGTATATATATATGTACATATATATATATATGTATCCCATTATATAAATGATACAAAATAATGTGATCTAGTGTTTCTTCCAAAAAATAATAAAGAAGGATGTCCTACTTCCATCTTAAGGGGAAAAGTCTTGATTTTAAATAATATTTATGTTATAGTAATTTTCCTTTTTAGTATATAAAATGATAAACGTTGGAGAATTTCTAAAAGTTCGTTGTAGAATCTCATTGCATCGTATTTTGGAATGTGATACAATTCCCGCAGTAGCTAGGCACCTTTGGGCTGTCTCCTCCCTGAAATACTGTCCTCACCTTGCAGAACACCATACTCCCTGCTTGACCCTTGCTTGGTCTTTTGTTTGTCCTTCCTTATCTTTGCAACTTCTCAACACAGAAGTATCCCAGGACTCTTTCCAAGGTGGTTTCTCTTCTCCACTTCTTCCTTCCTTAATCCCACCCAATACAGTCTATTCACTGGGGATTTCAAGTGAGTAGAAACTAACCTTAACTTTAGACTCATGTATTCAACAGCCAGCTCACTATTTCCATTAAAATGTATTATGATTTTGTTCTTAAATATCCTCCAAAGGCCATATGTTGAAGGCTTCATCACCAGCCTATAGTGCTCTTGGAAGGTGATCTAATCTTTGAGAGGTAGGGCCTAATGGAAGGAAGTTAGGTCATGGGGGGCCTACCCTTGAAGGAGACTTTGGGACTCTGGCTCCTCCCTCTCTCCTGCTTCCTGGACGCCAAAAGGTGAACAAATTTCTTCCACTTCATGCTTCTACCACATATTGCTTTGCAGGCCCAGAGCAATAGGATCAAGTGATTGTGAACTGTAACCTCTCAAACTGTTAACCAAAATAAACTTTTCCTGCCTATAAATTGGTTGTCTCAGAAGTTTTGCCACAGGATGGAAAGTTGACCCAAAATGGCTCATAGCATCTCAAATTTAATGTATATAGACTGAACATTGAAACTTCCTTCTTCTAGAATTCATCTTCATCTCAGTTATTGGCAATTTCATCCTTCCAGTCATAAGTTGAAGACCTCAGAATTGTCTTTAACTCTTCCCTTCCTCTAATACTCCGCATGCAACTTCATTTCCCCCCATATACAACTTGTGGACAAATTTCAGCAGGTTAACCATCACAAGAAAAAGAGAATTTGACCACACCTCACCATGCCCATTATTCTCATCTTGATCTAAGCCATCATCAACTTCGTCAGGAGTGTTATATTCTATTCTCAACACTTCCAACCAAAATGATATTTTTAATCTTATCTGGTCTTGCTAACTTGTGTCTCAGTATCTACAAGTGAAATGCCAACCCTAATTCAACAGGAAATACTTCAAATTTACTTAAGACAGATTATAGTACACAAATGCTTAAGACTCTCCATACCCAGCTCACTCAGAGCAAACCATTTTCTTACAATGATCCATGGGGCCTCCCCTTGTCTATATTTACATGGGTGTACACACACATACACACACCATTACTTCCCTGATCTTCTTTCTTACTGCTCTTCTTTTTCATTCTGTTCTCATCTACTCGGGTTTCTTTGAGTCTGAAAATTTCAAGTTGTCCTTCTTCAGTTTCCAGAGACTTTTTACTACTTGTTCCTTTTGCTTTTCCCCAGTCAAAAAGACTCAGTCCTTCACCTCCCTTGCTTAGACTTCACCTTCCTGTCTACCCTGAGCACTCTACTTAAAATCCCAATAGCCTCCAATTCCCAGAACTCATAAGCCTCCTGCTATTGTCTGAATCTTTTTTGTCTTCTCAACAGTCATATGATGACATCAAATTCTCAAGGTGACAGTATTAGAGGGTACAAGCTTTGAAAAGCAATTAAGTCATGAGGGTAGAGCCCTGTGAGTTTTGTAAGAGCCACTCTTATAAAAGAGGCCCCAGAGAGCTTCCTTGCCCCTTTTACCATGTGAGGTATTAGCAGCCATCTATAAACCAGGAAACAGGCCTTCATTAGACACTGAATCTTCTGGTGTCTCTATCTTGGACTTTCCAGCTTCCAGAACTATGAGAAAAAAATTTCTGTTGTTACAGTCTATGGTATTTTGTTACAGCAGCCTGAATTGACCAAGACATCTTCCTTGCTCTAATTTATTTACTTTATCATTTATCAGTTTTAAATACATCTCATAAGTTGCATTGTATTTATTTTCTCTCTTGCCCAATTCCATACAAGCTCTATGAGAAGATGATTTGTCAGTGTTCTTTTATTTTTACTTTTTTTATTTGTTCTAATTATACATGACAGTAGAATGCATTTGACACATCAAACATAAATGGAGTATAATTTCTCATTCTTCTGTTTGTACCTGTTGTAGAATCACACCTGTCATATAATCATACATGCACACAGGATACTAATGTCTGATTCATTCATTCTACTGTCCTTTCTACCCCCATACCCCCTCCCCTCCCTTCACTCCCCTCTGTCTAATCCAAAGCACTCTATTCTTCCCTAGCACCCCCCTTATTTTGAATTAGCATCTGCATATCAGAGAAAACATTTGATCTTTGGTTTTTGGGGATTGACTTGTTTCGCTTAACATAATATTCTCTGGTTTCATTCATATACTGGCAAACATCATAATTTCATTCTTCTTTAAGGCAGAGTAATATTCAATTGTATATATATATATATATATATATATATATACCACAATTTCTTTATCCATTCATCTGTTGAAGGGCATCTAAGTTGGTTGTCAGTTTTTTTTTTTTTTTTTAACTATCACAGTCAGTCCTCTATATTTATGAGTTCCACATCTGCAGATTCAATTAATCATGGGATTAAAATTTTTCTTAAAAGAAAAAAATACCTGTGTCTACATGATGTGCAGACTGTTTTCTTGCCATTATTCCCTAAATAATACTGCATATCACCTCTTTACACAAGCATTTACACTGTATTAAGTTTGATAAGTAATCTAGAGAGGATTTAAAGTATATGGGAGTATATGTGTAAATAAATGTACAGGAAAATACTAATGTAAAAGACTTGGACATCTTTGGATTTTTGTATACAAGGCGGATTCTGGATACCAAGGATACTGAGGGATAGATCGATATAGATCACTAAAGGCAATACCTAGCAGTACTCAGTAAATTATTATTAAAATGAATTCCAATGTAAATTTTACACAGTTAATATGGTATTAGACAACTCATTGGGTAATTTTGTTTTCTTAAGGTTGGATTCTTTCAAAATTAGAATCCTTGATATTTTGTCACTATTCCATATTTTTTCTTTTTTTGTTTATTTAATATTTTTATTTGTTCTAATTTGTTGTACATGATAGTAGAATGCATTTATACATTTTGATAGATCATACATAAATGGAGTAAAATCTCTCATTTTTCTGATTGTACATATTGTAGGATCACATCAGTCATGAAGTCATATATTACATATTCTATAGACTATTCTTTCAACTACATACTAGGAAAAAAGATAGATATAAGATAAAGACTAGAGTTAAAGTAATGATTTTTTAAAATTTGTTTCAATTTTATTCCTCTATAGAAGTCAGTGAATTGATTTTTTTTTCCTGATCTTGGGCAGAATTTCATATATTAACTTCAAGTCTTTTTCAGCTTCAAAAAGTTTTTTTTCCCTCATTGACGAAGTATACATGAAAATCTAGGATCATTTCTAAAGCTACAATTTAGTGAAAGACAGACATGAAAAGTAATACAGTTAATTTAGCTTAGTTTACTTAAAGCTGTTCTAGAAATCTGTTTGCCAATCAGTCTAATGAAATTATTATCTTATTGAGTGCATATTGAATATTTGAACTTACATACTCATGTGATGTGTTATTATCTAAAAATCAATTTCAAAATATTTACTTATTATATTTGCTGAAGTATTATGGAACCAAGATTTCACAGTCTGTCTCTCTCACATACACACACACATATACACACAGACACAAACACAAATAGGGTTGAGAAATTTTACCCCAAAAGGGAATTATTTAATTCCATTTCTGAAGAGAGATTGAAGACCAGAAAAATAAACTCTATTTTAAAGTTCAGAAAGGCAATTAAAAGCCAAATGGAATCATTTATTTAATTTTCAGTCTAAAGTTAAATCCATGGCTAAACAAAGTATTGTTCTTTCAAGGACAATATAACTTAAAATACAATGTCAATTATTCCAAACAGAAGTCAAACTGTTACCCCTATTTGTCCCCTACATGTAGCTCACAAGTGGAATGCTCATAAATTTCTAAAACAGCGAAAAGTTGGGTAGCTGTAGTAAGAGGAGAATTTCTGAAGAATTCAAAAGTGAGTGTTCCAAAGAGTTGATGTTTTCTTCACAACTGAAGAGAATTTTTCAAGTCATGTTCAGTCCAAAAGTTGATCTCTTTTGCCCCTAAAAGAGAAAAGAAAAGACAAGCAAGTACTTACATAGACCAAGCCCCTTTACCATAGAATGTGTAGAAAAAAGATCCTCAGGAAACAGACATTGGTGCTATTACTTCAGGGGGTGTCACTGAAAAAGAACACTGAAGGAGTGTCAATGTCCTCATTCTTCTGCATCCAAGGTAGACTAACCCAGAGTCCTCAAGTCATGCACACAAAGCATAGATCTAAACCCTATACAAATTTCAAGAATACAAGTAACTAAGATGCACAGACTCAAGGAGACATCTGAAATTCTGGTTCTGCATGGACTTACTTTTTGCCCCCATTGCTCCCTCTAGCTCAGAGCAATGAATGAGTTCTCTTGGTGAGGTGCAGTTTTCACTCATAACAGGGAATATTTCAGGTTAAGAAATATTTCTGAATTATACCCAGAAATTTATGTCCGAAATGTTTTCTAGGAAGCTAAGTCTCACAAATTCCTAGAATGTAGGTTTCTTTAAGCATTTCTAATCAGAGACATCTTTCTAATACTTTCCATAGATAAGGACTCAAGGGTTCAAATATCATTAAATAGGTTGGTTATTCACACAACTACAGGGATATTCTAGTTGGTCCCTGGTCTTCTCTCTTTCTTGGGTATTGACGAGATCCAGCGGAGTCAATTTGGCACGGGACACAAACGAGTAGTGAGGCTTTTGAATTCAGAACGTTTTATTGTTGATTCAGGAAATCTGGGAACACCAGCGCTTGAGGAGAGCCGGCTTATATCCCCTCCAGGAGGTGAAGGGTAGGGCTGACGCTAATTATGAGAAGATTAGGCGAGGAGCTAGCTGTCCAATCACGGTAAAGGTCAAAACGAGCAGGAGCACTCGGGAACACCTGTGCATGCATTGTGTGCGTGGACTTAATTGGATACGGCCAATGATAAATCACCTGGGTGTGCTTATGTTAATCAACCTCCTCACCACCGATGTGATCAAAACAACCTCTGACTGGCTACCAGGTGCCATCTTGGCGTAGTCCGCATGGCATAGCCCCCAACAGGTTATGATACTCATATCCCCATAACAGGAAAGAAATGGATCAGAGGCCATCTTCTTCCTTCTGGTGTTGATCTGTTGTTATAGTTGGATGTGAGGTGTCCCCCAAAAGCTCATATGTGACACAATGCAAGAAGGATTGCAGCAGAAAAGACTGGGCTATAGCATTGACCTAATCGGTAAATTGATCCCTGATGAGATTAAATGAGTGGTAACTAGAGGCAGGTGGGGTGTGGCTGGAGGAAGTGGTTTATTGGGGGTTTGGCTATGGGGTATATATTTTGTATCAGGAAAGTAGAGTCTCTCTCTCTGTTTCTTGATCATGATGTGAGCTGCTTCCCTCTGCCACACTCCACCTTGATATTCAGCATCAACTTGAACCCCAAGGAATGCAGCCTGCCATCCATGGACTGAGAGACCTCTGAAACTGTGAGCCCCCAAATAAACTGTTCCTCCTCCACAATTGCTTTGGTTGGGTCAAGTCACAGCAGTGAAAAAGCTGACTATAACATCTGTGAAGTGGCAGATGAGAAATAGCAGTTATTATTGCCTTGGAAATATGGTTACTAATCACCCAGTACTCAAAGTTTAAACCTTAATTAAATATAGACAGTGTATCTAACCATTCTCTGCAGTTTGTAAAGTTTTTATATAAGGGAGTAACTTTTCAAAGCCAACTTGATTTTGAAACTTGTGCAAGGTGAAAGAGCATGACAGATCAGTTAATGATGTCCCAAAGATAAGCAAACACTTGGTCTTGATAGTACCAACAAAGAGCTGGTGCCCATAGCACTATACATTATTTGTAATTGTTGTCTCCAAAAGTCTGCTTAAACATGTATTAAACTCTATGGGTTCTATTTTCCTCAGGAAGTTTTCTCATTGTTGTTAATATGGCTCAAAGTTAATGACTCCCTTCTGAAATTGCTAAGCCTTACCAGGAAATTTGCCAAAACACTTGCAGTGTCAAGATTATGGTACCTGAAGTTGATTTTTAAAAGTAATGCTGTACTACAGCTGGAGTACAGTGCACTTCATACACTCTCATCATTTTTTATAAAGTTCTCCCAGGTGTCACATAGAGCAAATTAAACACATGATGCCTTTGGTCCCAAGAAAATTAAGTTTAAAAGGGTCAACTGACAATCAAACAAAATGACTTTTCCAAGTGACCCAACTAAAGGGACAAATGTCATTAAAACAAATAATTTGAACTATAGAAGGATGTGCTCTTGGTGACTAATGGAAACCTATATCCTGGTTGTGTGGATAACTGTTGTATCTTAGGGTACACCACCTCCTTTGTCTCCTTTCTATTATTCATGAAATAAATAAAACTTGGATTCAGTGATGCACAGGTCCATTCAAGTTCCAAGTTCATGTAGGAAATACACAAGGTAAATAGAATAAGACAGTTAGTATTCATAATATTGGCATTATGCAGTGTGTTTTTTAAATTCCAAGAACTAAGTGTTATACAATGTATATACACATTTTGGGGGGGGGAAATTACACTCCATTTATCAGAAATCATATGAATCACTGCAAGGAGAAGGTAGTTGAAGAATCTTGACTCTGGCTCTTCTGTATATATTATGTAATTACCATGGCTCGGATGTGTTTTGTATGCCTAGAGTTTGTGTGTGGGAATCTTGGTCCCACGTGTGGCAGTACTGAGGTGTATTGGAACCTTTAAGATAGAATTTAATGGGCGATCACTGGAGGTGCTGCCCTTAGAAAAGATCAGTATACTTTTTCTCAAGAGGATTGCTATAAAACAGTAAGGCAGGCCCCTCCTCATTCCCATCTCTAGCTCCCTGTCTCACCACATGATCTCTTTCCTATGTGCTCCCACCACTGTGATACCACCCAAGATGATGTGATATAGCCAGAATTATAAGTCCAATGTTGGATTTTCAGCCTCCAATACTATGAACTAGCTTCTTTCTTTATGTAACCCAGCCTCAGGTATTTTGTGGTAGCACCAGAAAATGGTCTAATACAATGTGGCTCATATTTTGGAAGGACATAAACCCTGGTTTTAGCCTTATGCTCAGGAGGCTGTTAAGATAGAATGTCCTAATAAGTTTTATATCTATAGTTAATTCAAATACAAAAAAAAAAAAAATTGCTTCCCTGCCAGGGGAGGAGGAGAAGAAAGAAAAAAAAAAAAAAAAACTACTTCTAACTCTTTAAAGGAATATTCAAATATCTCAGAGATTTTATTCATGTATTCTGTTGGGGTACTCCCTTTAAAAGCTGAACTAATTTCATTAATGTTTGAAGAATCACTGTTAGTTTCTCCCACCTGGTAAGGCTTAGTAAAGACCAGGGATCTGTGCTCTAATCAAGGAAGCATCTTCCCACCCTGACCAGAGTATAGAGAACATTGCTGAGGAGCTAGGATGCTAAACCTTGAAATTGGCAAAGCCTAAGCTGACTGCCGAAGTTATGTAATTTTTTTCTGACTCTAAAAATAAAACGGACAGAAAAAAAAAATCCTGCTTGAATCTTTTTTTTTAAATACCTCATAATGGCAGAAACATTTGAATTTCTTAACTGGTGCACAAGAGAGAGGAAGAAAGCAAGATGGGTAGAGATTTAAATTCAATTCTTTTCTTCTATTGTGTAAGACTACAGCATCAACAACTGGCAATTGAAAGAAGAGATACATCATTATACTTATTTATAGCATTAACTACTTTACATTCATCCACACAAGTGAAACTGTAAAAAAAAAAAATGATAAAGGGAGTGTGTGGTTCTTTCATTTGCTTGTCTGTAATACTGGATTGGTCCATAAATTAATGTGTATAAGAGGACTAGGGGAAAAAAAGAATTCAAAGCTCTGCCATTGTAATTACAGCTCTTTAAATATCAAAAGACACAAAGAAAGATTCCTTTTGAAAAGCCTACTGACTCTCTTGGCAAGACACTATTAATTACTTGCATAAATCTGCAGTTTGTACACCCAGAGCTATGGGTGACATTATTACATTATCCAAGCTTTTAACAGTTCCCCTTGGTCTCAGCGTGTGTTTCTTCAAATTCTTGTTTACCAAGTGATCCCTCTGTAAACTTTGGCTTCCTGCTTGGAGGGAATGAGCAGAGCTCTGGGACAACAGGTAGCTTTGAGCCCCTCACATCGTCTGCAACTCACACAATTCAATTAGAGAAACTGCATCGTGCAAATTATTAAATTAGGCTACAGATTGCCATGAGCAGTAATAATATCACAATCTTATTTAAAAACATATAGCTTCCATAAACAAACTGTTTATAAACAAACCACTTGGGCAAGTGGAAAATACAGAGTGGGCCTCCAATCTAAATTAATAGGTAAAACCCCAGAGAAAGAACATTTAGAGAGGTAGTTATTGCTCAGAAAACATTTGCCTCCAAATTTCTAGGTTTTATATGTACACTTAATCAACATTTCTCTTTTGAGCATCCGTTGCAGAAGAAAGTTAATAGAATTAAAATCTGGCCTGTGGCTCTATATTTTTGCAATCAATACGGACTCTGGGGAATGTCCCCCAGCTGCTTTGGAGGAGAGAGGGGGAGTGTGATGCTTGATAAAATGAAAACCTAAATTCAAAGCAGCAAATATGTCCCCTGCTGTGCCCAAGCGCCAAGTTTCAGCTTCAACCGTGCACAAGATTATTTTGAAAATTTTTAAAAAGGAAAATGGATTTATGACCAAGCTGAATTGGTTCACATCATCTATTTGGAGGGAGAGAAGCAGACATGGCAGGCAGCAAATCAAAACCTAAATTGCCTGAAAAATCTCAGGTGAGGAAGCAAATGGTAGGTGCTCTTCCTCATGGTCTACCCAATGCAAAACCAAAACCCAGCATACCTCAAGTCAGACCATTGTAATGACTGCGCTGTCGAAGATTCAAGGATTATTCCAAGAGGTAACCCCACTCACACAGCCTTTAAACCTGATGTGACACCATTTAATAATGCAACTTCTTGTTCCCTCCTAATTAACCAGAATGCCAATTAATTATATCTTGACAAACAGCCAAATTCTTTTGATATCATGAAGCTTGATTATACAACATAGTAGAACAGCTCCTGCTATGGTTTTCGTGCCCTCACCAAATCTTGCCAGAAAATTTAATCCCCATTGTGAGGTTTTAAGAGGTGGGACCAGGTGGCACATTGACAAGGTGAGTAAATCATGAGAGCTCTGACCTCATGAATGGATTAATCTATTTGTGGATTATTGATTACCTCCAGAGTGAGTCTGTTTCAAAAGCTGGTTGGGCTCTGTCTTTAGATGCACCCACTTGACACCACATTGGAGCTCTGCAGAAGGCCACCAGAAAGCAGGCCTTCTGCAGATGCTACCTGTCAGTCTTGAATCTCCAAGTCTCTAGAATCATGAGCAGAATAAACCTTTATTCTTTAAAATTACTTGTTCCCTGGTATTCAGTTATATCAACAGAAAATGAACTAAGAAAATTCCTTTACAAATGAGCAGCAAAAACTAGCTGTCCAAAACAAAGAGTTTATTCTCTAACAGTAAGGGCTTGCAATCTGAAATATACATGCCTTGGTAGACTAGGAGTATATCCTGAGAGGTAAATAGAGGCAAGACTTTTTAAAGGCAAAATGAGGAGAGATGTTTTGTAACAATTACCCCCAATTACAAGAATTAATAACAGGGGTGGTATCCATCCTTTAGTGGAACAGAGAGTTGCTGGGCAGGCATCCTTGCAGAAGTAATTGTTGTGCAAGGTTGTGGTTTTCGATAGTCCTTGGAATAGTTGTTATTATAGGTATACATGTGTGAGGGTCCCTCCTGGCTCATTTTGTTTGACATAAGTGACTCCATTTGGGTACTGGCAGCTTTCAAAAAATTTTATGCTTCTAATCACATAGATGAACATAGGAATATTTTGAAATTTGAAGGTATAGCCAGGTAAATATTATGCAGGTATATGTGTCAGTGGACAAATCCATGTGAGTGTTAAGTCAAATCTATGTGATTTGACCAGTAATGGAGATTAAAAAGTAAAAATGAGTTTCATCTGAAGCTAATGTTTCTATTTATGTTAATTTGCTGAGTATTCCAATGCCTCCTGGAGAAAGATGCAAAACTTCCCAGCTGAACAACATTTTGTCTATGTTTTGATATAACTATTTTACTGATGGTGAAATAGAATAATCAGAAAGTTACAATGGTTTGTTCATTTTTTTACAAATAATCAGTGATAAAGTTAAGATTCAAATTCAGACTTCATCTCTTACTCAACAACTCTCTTGCTATTATGCTAAGAGTAGAAAAAATAAAGTGGTGAATATTATTTTCCTTAACTCTAGCAAGTCTTTTCTGCTATGGTAGCTGTGATCTTGCCAAGTATGTACAGAAAGAAAAGAAGAAAGCAAACACCAAACATAAAAATAAATATATTGTATGGGCAGGGCTGGGAGTATAGCTGAGTGGTAGAGCATTTGCTTAGCATGCACAAGGTCCCAGTACCATAAAAAATAAATACATAAAAAAATAGAAAACACTTTAACATAATATTTTAAAGAATACCTGGAAGGATATTAATGATGTCACTTTCAATGTCTTCCTTTCATTGCTCTTACAATTAAATCTAAATTCCACTCTGACCTTCCAGGGTCTGCCCAGGCTCTCTTCCACCTTCTCAGAGTCCTCAGTTACCACATCAAGGTTGTCAGGCTTGTTTCAGTTGTTATTTATCTCCCTCTTTCGACAGTAACCTCATACTTCCCCTTCTTTTTCTTCATTTTATTCTTGGTACCTACCCAGAGCTGAGCACATAATTGGTGTTCAAAAATTTTATGTGGAATAAATGAATCAAGCCATATAAGCAAAAATGTTTAGCAATTTTCCAGAATGCAAGCCACTATTAAAATGTTAGGTTTTCCTTCAATTTACTTTTTATGCACTTAGAATCTGATTCTTACACCCAACTCCTAAGGGATAGATTTATGGCCTAAAGGGGCACACATTGTATTGTACAGTGACATCTGCATGAGCCATCCAAGGTAATTAAATATACACTGTTTTAATCACCTCTGTACTAACCAAACTGAAAATTCTTAATTCCAACTCTTATGAAAGAAAAAGAAGCACATTTTTTGTCAAGTAAAGAAAAAGAAAAAATCATGAACCATTTAACTCTTATAATGTCTTATCCCTGGCTGTAAGGCAAGGTACTCTTGGTTCACAGTCATTCTCTGGGGACAGATGGGTGTGAAAGCAGATATGATATCAGTGTTCCCTCTCTGACTCTAATTTTATTGATTGAGCTTAAGTTGCTGCCAAAGTCCCTGTTCAAGGAACATAAAAGTTATCTCAGGGTATTATCCAAATAAGAAAGTATGGATCAGCCAAGACTTGAGCCCTGGTGGAGTCTCAGTCCTTCCACAGTGATCCCCACTTGCTCCTCACCTTCAAAGCAAAGCAAACTCCCCATTGGCTCATTGGAATCCTGTTTCATCAAGAGTTGGGTTTATCATATATATATTTATAAGTGTAGAATGTGAGGGATAAAACACTAATTTCTTTATCTTGCTGGAGATGTTATGTGAATTAAAACATTTTAATGGCCATAATATGCTGCCTACTATAACATTTTTATCTATCTATTTTTTAAAAAGTACTGTATTAAATAATACATTTTATTCATTTATATATTTATTCAAGTCCTGAGAATGGTCATATACAGTATATACATGTATATAAACCAGACAAAGAATCTATACTAACGAAATTTACATCCTAATTGGGGGATACAGGTTTTGTGTGTGTGTGTGTGTGTGTGTGTGTGTGTGTGAAGTGATAAGTGCTAAAAAGAACAGAGAAGCAAGATAGGAAGAAAAGGATGGTGGGGCTGAGGTGAAGTAGGAAGGATGTGGTCTGAAGAGGCCTGTACAATGAAGTGATGTTGAGGAAAGACTCAGTGAAGGAGCAAGCCATGCAAATGTCTGTGGGAATGACAACCCACCTAGAGGGGACACATGCACTTGTACTTAGATGGAAGCATGTCATATCCACCATATTTTCTTCTGGGGCCTACTGATCCTGAGGATACTGCCCCTCCTAATTCCTCCAAAAAGCAAACAACATAGCTCAGGATTATGTCTTTCACATGCAAGCCTATAAGAATTGGGGGTGGTGGTTTAAAAGCCAAATTCTCAAAACTAAAGTCTCCTTTAGGTAAGATAGATATACTTTGGCCTATTTTTTCCTCTCTGCATTTGATTATAAAATTTTGACATTAGAGAAGAATTTAGATTTTTTTTACTTTATATATCTCTTTTGTAGATGAACACAATGAGCTAAGGGAATTATCCAAGGTCACATAGTCAGCTAATAGAAAGTTAGGCATGCAAATGGGACTAAAGCTTCTTGACCTGCTGCTCTTTCTGCTGCATCATTACCTCTTGGATTTTCTACTTCAAGAAAGTCGATTAAAAATTCTAAAATGCTGTAGAGAAGAATTAAGTTATGGCTAACCTCTTACCTGAAGCCTGATATATTTGTGCTTTCCCATATTTAAAAGCTTATAAAAATCTTATTAAAAACAAGGCTGTGGGATATTTTTTTAAAACCACTAAAAGAATCCACATATAAAAGACAGGCAATACTGATATGAGAAGTTCCAGAATCTAATTTCAAAGCTCAATACAGCCACAAGATAATGCTAAAACAGCTATTGGTTAACCACACAACTTTAAGTAATAGCCTACAAAGTTAGTTTTTAACATGCAAAATCATTTACACTTTCCAGAGATTGTTAGCAATCTTGCTTATTTCACAACTATTGGTTGTTTCTTTTGCACTTTAAGGTAGGCTCCATGAAAGTGGGACTCTTATCCATCTTGCTCACTTCTGTATCTCAGGATTGATGGTCTCTGGAAACTAGTAGAAAGTATATGTTTCTTGGATGAATGAATGTTTGAAGAGGCCTTGAAAACCTAAGGAAGCATGAAAAGTAGAAGAAATGTGTGACAAAGTTCTGGAAGAATAAGAAGACAGGATGTGCTTAAGAACAGGGAGGACCCAGAGTCCCTGGACAGAGGATGATAAAGAGAGAGTGGTGGAAACATGATTGGTATGGTAGAGCAGAGGAGCAGGCCTAATCCTTGAGTAACAAGCAGAGGTCTGGCCTCCATTCTGAAAGTCCAGGGAGCTATTAGAGAGTATTGATAGAGACAGTAATAAACACAAGGGCTGAAGTTTAGAAAGGACTTGGACTTTGGCATAGATGAAAATTGAGAAAGAGGCAGGAAGCAGGAAAATTCGTTAGAATGCTTTAAAATCATTCAAAAAAAGACGTCATTCATGTACTTGAACTTCAGCAGTGATCAAGACATTGCTCTCCAGAACACGGCAGACCAGTGGGGGACAAAGATGTAAACAGGCCATGTCACCATAGCACAGTCAGTGTAATAAGTGAAGTAAACACAGAATATGAACAGTGTGATAAAAGAGGTTCTGAGCCAGGTATGGTGGCACAGGCCTGAAATTCCACACATTTGGGATGCTGCAGCAGGAGGATGGCAAGTTCCAGACTCCTTGGGCAAGTTAGAAAGTCTCAAAATAAAAAATGTAGCTCAGTGGTAGAGCAATCCTGGGTTCAATCCTCAGCACTGCATATAAAAATCAATAATAATAAAGAGGTATGAGCTCAGTGTTAATTGCAAGTGACATGTACCCTGATGCCAGACAGGCAAGAAGCATCGGTAATGCAGGAAGGTACTCAAAAAAAAGGGAGAAGCATAGGACAAGGATGGCAAGGGCTGACTGGGGTCCCAGTGGGGATAAAGGGTGTTAAGTGGGAACAGAAAGCAAGAAGGTGGTCAGGCATTCAGAACACAGTCTCATGAAAACTTGGTGAGTGCAGGTGCAAGTGGGGAGGGGACAAAAACTCAAGAACCCCACGAAGGTCCTTAGGTCACGTCTCAGTCTGTACCTTGCATCCCCATGCCACCTCACACCCACACTCAGAGGCAGCTGCTGAAGTTTGGAGATGGCTTGTCCCCCAACCGTTCATGTGCTGGAAGTTTGGTCCACAATGCAGCAGTCCACAGTGAGGTGGTAGAACCTTTAAGAGTGGGGCCTAGTAGTAGATATTTAGGGTATGGAGGAACTAGTCTTGGAAAGGATTACTGCTGTCTTGTGGATTTAGTTCTCATGAGAGTAGACTCATAAAAAGAGTAAGCCTGGCCCCTTCCTGTTGACTTGCTTCTTGTCTTACCATGTAATCTCTTTTTCACAGGCTTCAACATTTTGATGTGATTCACCATGAGGTCCTCACCAGAGCTAAGTAAACAGATGCTGGGGTCATGCTCTTGAACCTCCACAACTATGAGCTGAATATAAACCTCTTTTCTTTATAAACTACCCTGCTTCAAGTTTATTATAGTAACACAACACAGACTAAGACAGTAATCATTACTTTAACTATTATCACATAGATTACTTTTGCCTGGTCTTAAATTCATGTAAGTAGAATCACAGAATGTGCTCTATTTTTTTTAATCCATTGGTAGTTACTCAGATTTGCCTACATAAAAAATCAAGCTGTATGTTGCATATTTGTGTACTTCACAGAATGCAATGTATACCTCAATTTTCAAAGTGAAAAGAGGAAAAGAAAAACCTACCATGACTACTAGGCTGTGTTTCTCAGGGTATTCATTTTTCTGGATGCCAATAGGGGTTACATTTTAAAAAGGATTCTCTGTTCAAATAAGCTTGGGAGATGCTGGGTTAAATCGAACTAAAACCAATGCATTCTGAAAGACTTCTTTGAGTTTTGTATTAGTAAATATGATGAATCTGCAAAGGAGTGATAAATATCCAGAATTTCTCAAATCATTTCTAGTGGAGTGTTTCTCAGGACTCAAGATATTAAGGGACTCAAGATATTAAGGAATTCACTCTGGAATTTTTCTAACCTGGATACTGTGGGAAATGGATTATATGAAATAGAGACCTGGTTCATCCAGGAAAATAATTCTCTTGGGCATATGGAATTTGAGATAAGAGTGGTTAAATCCATCAGACACCAAGAGTCTGGCAGGCTGCTGAAATGCAGCAATGCCATTCCAAGTCCCATCAGGCCTGGGGATATATTTCAAACTCTGACATATGGGTGATGTCTGAAAATCTGTAGATAGATACAGATTACATCCCCCAGGTAGATATGTCACATGAGATGCTACCAAGTCCCAGGAGGTAGATAGGCAAAGGGAAAGGGACTGGGAAAGTGACAAAGAAGTGTTTTAAAGCTGACACAAGAATAGAGTGTGCCTCCCTCAGGTAACAATACAGGTTAGGGGTCTTTAGCCTCATTTCTTTCCCACCATAAGCCTTTTATTCAATCTCCCAACAGCCTGAACTCAGAGTTCCTTAAATGTCTTTGGCGTTCTTTTGCAGGAGATCAGATTTTATAGGATTCTTATCTAACTCAGAAGATAAGTTTAGTTCAAAATACAATATTCACATTCCAGAGTTTATAAATTTTAGAGACATGGTTCTAAAATAAATTTTTAAAAAATCTTCTATGAGTCTAAAAACTGGTTTTAAAAGAAAGGAGAGGGAGGAAACTGTGGTTGCTTATATTTTGTTCTCTAAAGGGGCAAAGAAATCTTAAAATGTGTAAACAGTTTCAAATGTTTAAGACATTGAACATTTCATATACCTAATACCACTTTAGTATTACTTTATTAATATAGCTCTACCAATAGTTATATATTTTGCCTTTATTATCAATAGGTATTTCAAGATTTACACATAAAATACAGAAAGATAGTTGGGATGTGAACTTGAAAATTAAGCAAAAGAAAAATACTAGTTAGTCAAAAAGAGGAAGTGGCAAGATAAAAAAAATTTTTTTGTTAATATTTAACAAAAATTTTGAGAAAACAAGATTTTGTAATACCAAAGAGACAACCAATAAAGATCTTGTTTCTTTCAACTGACTTATCTGGGAGCAGAAGAGAATATTATTCATTTAAACCATCTTTTGAAAAGATCTTATAGTATTGCCATCTGTTGGCATATGACAGATACAGCATTCCAACGATGCAGATAATGAAGCAAAAATACAGAAAATTAAAGGGACAGATGTGGAAACCTCACACACTCATTTGACTTAGCATTTCACATCTGTCCTCTCTGAAGCTTTTCTAGTAACACAAATCTAATTCCTGGATTCGTTACCTTGAAATGCTATGCTATGCAGAAAGCAACGTGCCTATGATTGATGGGAGATTCATTCATTCCAACACATCATGTGTTTTCTCATCAATATTGAGAGTCTTCTATCCAAAATTCAGTTACTATTACCCAGGGAGGATCCACATAAGTCTATATAGGCTCAAATTATACTGCATTTATTTATTCATGCTTCTGAGAAAAATACCTTGATGGCATTTGAAATCCAATATGAAAAAAATACAAAAAGATGGTCATCTGTATACTCTACATACCTTTCTAAGATGATGCCCATTTTTGACTAACGGAAACGAAAAAATAGCACAAATATTAACCAATTCCTACACAACATATAAACCTACTCATTTAAACCTTCAATCTCCATTTCATACTTTGAAAATTTTGGACCAGGTGACTATATTGCCCATTCAAGTGTTAGGGTGTTAATGCAGGAATGATCAGAGATAAAATGATTGAATTGAGTGCTATAAATTCATCTGTCCCTCCCACTTGAATGAACTACTGGTAGTAACTGTGGACAGGTGGAGCATGGCTGGAGGATGGCTGGAGGAGGTGGGTCTCTAGGGATGTGTCCTGTGGTCCCTTCCCCACCCTCCACTGCTGCTTCCTAGCTACCATGAGATGAGCTGCTCTTCAGCCATGACATGCTGCCTTACCCTGGCCCCAGAGCAATGGAGTCAGCCCTGTATGAACTGAGATCTCTGAAACTATGAGCCCCATAAAATCTTCTCCTCCTCTAAGTTTTTCTTGTCAGATATTTTGGTCACAGTAATGCAAAACCGACTAAAACATCAAGTGATTTTGTTTAAAATGTCATGAAATACACATTTAATTATTTCACAACTGACCCATACTTGCTGAACCAAAGCTTTGCCTGTGTCCCCTCCCAATGTCAACACAACATGGTGAAGATCAACATGGGGACAATCATCGTGTCCCATTGTGGAGCCCACAGATGACTGGGGTATCAACTGTCTTCTTGACAGGTGAGGAATCCTAGCAGAGTATTTAAAGTTTCCATCTCCATTAAACTCATCATCTTTTTAAAAAAGGAATCAAAGAACATTTTCAATCATATTGATAACAACCTTATAACTTGTTAAATTGCAGAAGCTTAGTAAAGTGCCTGGCTTGGTATTTGTTTTTCTGAATATGTTGGCACCAAATAGCTCTGCATCTAAGGCTATTGTGAAATCAACAGAAGTGGATTTAACATGGAAATCCTGCTTTTGAGCCAAATGAAGCCCAATGACATCACAATCAGCAAGACAAAAGGCTTTATGGTGGTTCCCTTGGAGAAAAGTGACAGGAGAGTAGACTATAACAGGGCACATGGTGGAAGTTATGCTGATCCCGAAATGTTCACATATCTTCAGTATTCAGGACCATATTTGCAAAATAAACAGTGAAAAGGAAATCTCTCTCATATACTATCAAACATCTACCTAATTTTCAGTTTATGCAAACTTAGCAACATTTAACAAAAATAATTTACACACATAATAGCAACCTAACAATTTTTTCCACTTCAAGGGGTTAGTATATTACTTTAGCTTGACAAAAATTGTGTCAATGTTAAGGTCACAACTTTGACACCTGCCACCCTTGGTTCTCCCAGACTCTGGCTCTTGTGTTTGATGGAAGGTAAGTTACTCAGTCACTCAAAACCTGTGTCTTCACTTGAAGGTGGAAATAATCACAATCAACCTGGTAGCTCATCAGGATGAAACGTGAATAAAAGAGCCTGAAACGTGTACAGAGCCTGACCCAGAGTATAACACTTATTTTTAGTTTTTTGTGTTATATTCTTTATTACTTACCAAAACACTTTATGTTTAAAAGTTAGCCCATTTTACAGGTAAAGAAACTGAGATGCAGGAATTTTCTATAACAGTTGCATTGCTGGGAATTCAGAGAACTGCAATCCCATGTCAGGTCCAGCTGGTTCTAGGCCCCATCATCTTTCCACTAGATCACACAAGTCCTCAGAAGTAATGCAAGAACTCCAATTTTCTGCAGCTGAAGATGCACCCACCTAGCCATATCAGTCAGTTTTCTCTCCTTTGTTACTGAACACTGGGGAAATTGGGGAAGCACCTGCAACTGCAGTAATCCAGGTACCACTGTTCTTCCCAAGAGTATCTTCCCCAAACAAAGTAGAGGCAACTAATTGCTAATCGGATTAAAAATGACTCTATCCCACTTAGTCCTCAGCCTCCCTGGGCCACAGGAAGCCATGAGGAGAAAAGTGTCAGTGTCTTACCTCAATTGAATAACGTACAGAGGAGGCTGTGATAAGCAGGTATATGAACATTCCATGTTGTTTTCTTTTTCCTGGCAGAGAATTTTCCTAATTACCGAGTACAACTTGAGGATATGTTGTTTCCATAAACAAAGAAAAAAGTGAATAGTTGTGGGATTGCTTATATTTTATTTTTTTCCTGGAGAAAACCTCTTCTACACCATGATACGCTCTCAAAAACTTGGAGGAGCAAATGGCTGATGAGTTGGATACATAATGAATGTGGAGGCTCACATTTCAGACTTTATACTGTCTTCATCACACAACAGGGAAATAAAATTCTCTAGACTATCAAATGTGACAAGTCTGCAGTGACAGTTAATCCTTTTTATTTCTTGTCATTAAATGTGCTCTGCATCAGTATAATAAGTAATAATTGTCCATGAAATGGATGCCTTTAGACTGACTGACTTTCAGTGGAGGGAAAATCATAGAGATTTGTGATGTGGAGATATTAGTGATGGTGAAGAGGAGGAAGAGGGTGAGGCCGTATTTTTGGAATGTCTTCTTTCAAAGAGTAAAAGGCAGACCATAAAGAGACCTTGACCATAATCAAGCAAGAATTCTATGGTCATTTTTAAAATAAGTCCTTGCAACTTATAATTTACCCTCATCCAATTTCTTTAGGATTCCTACTAGTTGGTATGAGTCACAATATGGATAAGGCAATCTATACAATACACAGTCATCTGTGTTCCCACTGACACATGGAAACACAGGTGGGCCAGGGTGAGGAGGCCCTGCAACCAGCCCATATCCTGATAGTTTTCACTCTCACCCACAGTGTTGGGCTCAGATTCCCAGAAGCAAAGTTACAGTGTTCTAACACATTCTAGCAGTACACCCCATGTACTGTTGAAATGGAACTAATAAGTGCTCTTTTCTTCTCACGCTGTGAATGCTAAGGAAAAGAGTCTAAAAGCTACCAAGAGCCATACTGAAGGCCAAGAGAAGGCCACACAAGGGAGGGGAGCAAGATCCAGTGCCCTAGAGTTCCCTATTCTGAGCATCCAGGATCTGGGCACATAATCCAATGAAGTTCTCATCTGGATATAAATAAAATCAAATTTTATTTTTATTCAAGATGAACCTGCAACCAAAGAGTGCTGAGTAGAGCAACTGTAGACTAGTAGGGCTACTGGGGCATTGAAGTAGCCACATTCAGCCGGCAGCCAGCTGCATACATGGGCCCGAAGGAGAATCTGAGATAACATGGGGTTAAGAGTCATTAACCTACAAAAAGTAGCAAATATATGAGACTAAATAATGATCTTCTGGAGATAGAGTATAAGATGGCACAAAGCCAAACTTCTTAGAACAGAAATATTTGATATGTTGACAGAGAAAGATGAACTAGAAAGGATATGAGAAAGTGAGACAGAAAAGGAGGAGAAACACCAAGCAAAATTGACAACTAAAAAAATATATACATTTTAAAAAAAAGTAATATCACAGGAGCGAAATCATGACCTGCATGATTTGGTGTGTGCCACCTCCCAGATGCGCCCCCTCAGGACTGAAGTACTCATGTCCCACTGGTGGCAGAGGGCTTTGGTGGCAGAGTGCTTAGGCATGTACCAATTCAGAACTGCCCTCAGTCAGCAAGTCATGAGACTGAGGTCACACCCTCCCTGGAGCAGGCTGTATCCCATGACTGGCTGGTCCCATCAAAAGGTAACAGTCACAATGCCATCTTTGCCCAGGACTGGGAGGAGCCTGTGCAGAGACTGCATTCCAGTTCATCTCCCACAGCCCACATGTCGGCACAGGTGTCTCTCCTGAGGCATCCTCAGGAAACCGTCTGCACTCACATTTCCTCCCCAGAGTCCGTTGCCTAGGAAATCCCCACCAACGTACCAACATGGCAAAGCTGATACCTGCTGGGTGAGAAGAAAACATATAGGCAGACAGGAGTTAGGAGTGAGCTGATTCCAACTCTGTCCCCAAACAACAGCATCAAGAAGGAACACTACTAAGTCGTGTTTTTCAGATATCCGCCATACCACTCTCGGCAGAATTAAGAGCTGAAAATTCCAGAAACCTGTTGGAGAACCTGACACAAATTTATTAACTGAAGAAGAGAGTTTTCCCCCAACTCATTCCTGATTAGAGTCACAAATGAGTATAATCAAGACTAATGCCGGTGGTAACAAGACAGCATGGGTTGTTTTAACTGTCACCAAGACTCAGAAAACCAGGCTCAGGCCTGACATAGCAGGTGGGTCTGAGGTTCAGGGGCACTTGGGGGTCACCAGATTCACCCTCTGTCCTTAATGCTAGACAGTTTGCCTGAACACCAGCACCAGATCTAGTTGTGGCAAAAAGGAAGTAAAAGAAGAATACAGAGTGATATTAACATTATGTGAATGTGAACTGCACAAAGCTGAGACAGTCAGCTTCTACTTACAGATTTGTTTTTTAAAAGTTATCATCTCCTTCATAAGTGGAATCTAGAAAAGTCAGTCTAATAGAAGTTGAGAGCAGAATAGTAGTTATGAAAGACCAGGGACATGGAGCATAGCAAAAGGTCCATCAACAAGTGCAATACTATTATTTGATAGGGGCAGTAAGTCTGGGATCTATGGCACATCAGAGAGAATATAATTAACAGCAATGCATTATGTATCTCAAGTAGTTATGAGAAGAGGTTGAGTGTACTCACAACAAAGAAATGATAAAAGTTGAAGGTGATAGTATGCTAATTATCCTGAGCTGATCACCACCCAATGTATACATGAATCAAATCATCACAATGTACTTCATAAACATTGACAAACATTATGTGTCAATCAATTTCTTTTCAAATGCAATAAAAGCCAATTCATGACCTTAAGTCTTTCAAAAATAATTTATTCTCAATTCAATCTCTGGGGGAAATTTTTTAAAGTTCTTCATCCCCTCTGTCATGGTTTGAATATGAGATGCCCCCCCAAAATTCCTGAGTTAATATAGGAATATTCAGAAGTAACATGATTGGTTCATAACCTAATTAGGCCATCCTACTTTGAATGGACTGACTGGATGATAACTGTAGGCAGGTGAAGAATGGCAAGAGGAAGTGGTCACTGGGGATGTGGCCTAGGACAATTCATCTACTCTATGGATCCTTCCCACCTTCCCTCTCTCTGCTCCCTGGCTGCCATACAGAGAGCAACACTCCTCTGCCATGCCCTTCTGCCATGATGTTGCCTTACCTCAGGTCCAGAGCAATGAAGTCAGATGATCATGGACTGAAACATCTGAAAGCAGAAGCCCCAAATTAACTTTTCCTCCTCTAAGTTGTTCTTGTCAGGTATTTTGGTCACGGCAATGCAAACCTAACACACCTTTTCTCATTCTTCCACCCTATAGCCTCTTCTCTGTGTTTCACCTCTTAAACTCAGCTAACTTCCTATCTCTTCTACTCCTTCACCTTACTGTATCCTTTTTTTTTTTTTCCTACCAGTGGCTCGCTAGCTTTGCACATATACCTTCCCACAATCCCTGTAGCTTCTCCAGGTGAGCATATGAGTTTGTTGGGAGAAGGACACTTCGCCTGTCACTCCCAGTGCACAGGACACAGGTCTAGGCCTTCAACTGCTCATGACACAGATTCCTTCCTCCCAGAACATGGGCAGCTCCATTGCTTTCCTTCCTGCCATACTAACTTTAAATGTCAAAGGGCATTTAAAGAGTGTCCTTTATTTCAGGACATCCTCTCCCCGCTTGTTGGGTGTTAAAAAGTCATAAGCTTTCATGAAATGGTGGTAACAGTTAATAATAGAAACTTTTTTTTAAAGTACTTGGCTAAATAGAATGTTTGAAACCTATGTTAGCCCTAAAAATTTTTCCTAAATTCTACAGGTCCACCAAGTTCACAGTTCTGTGTTAGGACAATGAACAGAGAAAGAACACAAAGCAGGAAGCATTTAGGACTATCAGTCTGCAGCACATTGATTGCTATTGTTCTTGGAAAAAGCATTTGAGAAGAGGTTAAAAAGAAAGGAGAGGAATCAACAGGACTTAATAACACACTAGACCAGGGCTCTTTACATACATGATTATATGCAGACATTATCATCTCCATATTACTCCATTAAAGATGAAACTGAGTTTCAGAAAGGATTAAGGAAATTGTTCAAAACCATTCAGAAGAGAGGCAGCATAGCTGGAGATGGTGGAGGCCACTTCAGCAGCAAGAATGGGACAGAGAAACAGCCCTGATTAGGGTGGGGGAGTTAGAGATAGTGGAATTAATGTTTGAGTCCTAGGATACAGTGTAGAGGACCCCAGACAAAATCTGCCCCCTTATAGAAGGATAGACAGGTACATTCTCCTGAATAAGAAATCAGTTGAAGAACTTCAGAGATGAAGCCAAACAAATAAAGGATTATTATTTTTAACCACACTAAATCACTGATCATCACATGTCTATACACGTCTGTATGGAAAGGGTCACAGGAAAGCTTAATTCCCCGTCTGCCAAACAATTCCATTGTGATCTCAACCACAGAATTTCCCCTCAAGTTATCAGAAGTTTCTTTCTTTTTTTTCCTTCCTTCCTCCCTCCCTTCCTTCCTTCCTTTTTCTTTCTTTTTTAACTGAGCTAACTCTACTACGGCATCCTGACAGTATAATTAACACTAGCCTGGGGAGAGGAATTGCTCTGCATTAAAAAATAAGTACTGTAGACAGATACTTTTAGATCTTCTTGCATGGCTGAGGAAGAATCAGTACACAGAGCATGAAGTCAAGAGAAGTCAAAGAACAAAGGAAAAGGAACGCTAATGAATTCTCAGATGTGTTGGAAATCTGTTAAGTCCTATATTTGACACCAGATGTGGAGTTAAGTGATTTTTAATTTTTTTAAAATTGTAATTCTAAAACTGAATATAATCCAAGAATACTGTCTGTCATTTTACAAAACCTCACTAGCAATTACATGTGCAGGACACACAACTCACCAAAGGATTTGCCCTAGGAGTCAGTCTTCCAAGAGTCAGAGACAAAGGTTTAAGTCCATGAAATGATGAATCTGTTTTCCTGAATGTATCTCTAGCTGTGCTGTTTGTCAGGAGGGCTGTACTTCTGCAGGGTAAGGTTTTAGAAGTAGAAAGAGATATAATTGAGTCCAATATCTAAGTGTAAAAAGCAAGGAAATAGGCATATTACAGTCCAATAGCTAGTTAGTGACAATCATAAATGAAATTCAAGGCCCTGTGGATGTTGACCCAACATGACCAGTGATCTCGACCCAGTGATGACCCATTCTGTCTCATCTATAGATATTTCTGGGGCTCATGAGTCCCCTTGCAGCAATTATTAAAACCATATTTCAGATTGTCCTGTCAGATTTGATATTAATAAAATGCTCTCCTTCATAAATCAGCAGTTTCTTATTTGAATACATTGACATTCCCACCAAATATTCTTCTAAGAAAGTAAGAATTACAGAAATAGTTCCTGAACTAACACTTAGATATCTTTCTGAATTTATATATCAGTTTATCAGCTCTTATTTATAAAACAAAATAGTATGTAGAAAATGTTTGATCAACTATCAGGACCCTTTATATATAATATATTGATATTACCATTATTATTGCTACTTCTATTACCTCCATATTTGAAATTTGTGTTGCAATATATAATAAAATAAAACACTAATTCAGACTAATTCAGAGAGAGCAATCTAAATAATACACTGTCTTTTGTATGGTTGTAATCATTAATTCCATGGTCTAACTCAATGTTACTGCTGAAAGAATGCAACCAAACTTGCCTTTTGTATGTTCTACTACACAATAAAAACATTTTCACTTGAAATTATGCACAGCATTTATGACTAATGTGCTAGATTCCTTAAGAACAATTTATCCAATTAATTATCATAAACATGTCTATATATTAAAACCTCATTAATCCACATTTCCAGTAATTCAGAAGTTAAGTTAATTTTCTGTGTGTCAAAGTGAAATATGCTGTTCTTTCAAGATAATGCAAAGGTGTGTTTCAGTAGGGGACAAGCTAAATTAGTGAAATTTAAAGATCAGTGTCAGGGAAGAGATTCTATTCAAAGGCTTTCAAAATCCTACATTGCTGCCATCTGGTGGTCAAATGTAGTTTTCAACCATTATTTCAAAAATTAGAGCTACGTAATAGTTATATAGTTACATATACATATATCTGATAGATTTATAATAATAAGTAGATTATAATAGCATATCTTTATGAGATATAATAAATTTATATGCATACATTCTATCAATATATGCATGCTGTTGCAAATGAATGTATTGCCATAAAGAAAATACAAATAGGGAGTTAAATAATTACCTTTAAAAATCCACATTTATATTAATAATATACTCAAGGAAATTCCTTACTTGAATATGTGCTACAGTAGGTTATTAATTACCATCTAGGTCTAGGTCCTGTCCTAATAAATAGAACCCCAAACAACTAGTAGTCATCTTTGTTAAGCCCATTTCATATTATTTTTTTAGTATAACACACAGTTCAACAGTTGTGTATTTTAAAATTACATTGTTATATGTCCAAGCCACACGAGTTACTGCAACTTATTAGGTGACTTTTGTCACATAACCTGTTTTATACTTCATTTTCTCACCTGCAAAATGAGAATAATTATACTTACCTCTCAGATATGTAATAAAAATGATCTGTGGATATACAAAGTGTCTGATGTTTTGTAAGCATATAATTAACAGTAGCAATTATTAGAATTTCTGTCCTAAATACCCAAGCAGGTTAGATTCAAAGAGAATATACAACTGATACCTAGGCCCTAACCCTAAATTTTCGCTTATCCTCTACCTAACAGAAAATTAATTATCCACTTTTTCTCTTTCTCATGTAAGCATCAGGAGGAATTTCTTTACTCCAGCTATGAGTTTTGCCTCTTAAAAAACAAAATATTTCTTGGTATTTCAAAATAGCCAAGAATATAAGAATCTTGTACTCAGACATGGGGAGAATGGGAAATATCCACCTAATTCAACCCATATTTTTAACAACTTTCTGAAAGGGCAAAGTTATAAATCCAAAAATATTCCTCATATTAACCCAGAGAAGGTGACATTCTTCAGAGGGGTATTCCAATTCTCATAGTTCTCCTCTTGTTCAGTCATAATAAACTAGAAGAGGGTGTCACTGAATGGACGGCAACTGTTCCATATACTTTGATTTCTCAATAGACTTAACTTAGATATTTAGCCTCAAATTACTTCTTTTGTATTAGGATGTTTCATAGCAGGAAAACCGTATTCAAAGTTTTGTCTTATTGATGCAGTACACTTGGGGTTATTGCATAACTCCACACAGGAGAGCCTGACTAGACAACCCTCCAAACCTGCAAGTCAACAGCATTCACTAAGCACAAGGTCATGCTTGTGTTGACCACTGGACTAAGGGAATAAGATTAGTCAAACACAAATAAATCCAGACACAATCCCTTTTATCAAGAAACAGTGTCTATCAGAATCCAACAGTAACCAGAGAAATATTAAGAAATCACACTAATAAAATGCAGAGAGAAAAGTGGTTCTTTGCAACGTAAGAAGGATGAAATTAGATGTGACTTTGATCTTTGTGTCTTTCTCACTCATAATAAACATGAACAGGTTTTGGTACAATTCTTTTGGCTAGTTCATCCTTCATCTGATAGGTTCCCTCCCAAAAATCTAATAGTGACCTCATTTAAAGAATCTTTTATTGGTTACCGATTACTAGGTACAAGGAGCCTCTGAAATAATTTAGTATAATATTCTTGTTCTATGGGCATGTAAACAGAAATTGGCTTATAAATTTGAATTAATACATCTCAAAACAAACCAGAAAGGGATTAATGTACAATTCATGTGTGTCATAATCAACTCCTACATGCAAGAGTCTAGACAGGCAATAATAAAGATTAACAATCTTATCGGGATTATGAGACAACAAATTATTGGAAAAGATATCTTTGATTTATTATAGTCATCAAAAGATTATTCCAGAGCTATAGAAAACGATGTGAGTCAAAATCCAGAGGAGACAGAGTCAATTGTTAATCTCGGAAATGACTTGTGTCTTAGTATCTCAAAACTTATTTGAAAAGGCAGCAAAGAAATTAATTTTGTATTTGGGAAAGAAGGACACAAAGCCAAGTTATTGGCACACATTTATAAGAGCCCAAACCACATAATATCACATCATGTCTTCTTGACAAACTGAATGAGCATAGGAATACCAGAATAATGATGACCTATTTAGACTTTAACAAAGCACTCAACATTGTTTTATAATGAAAATCCATGAAAGGTCTATATATGTAAACATATGAATAAAGGAGCTAAAGTTGACATAGTATTAAATAATCATTGTCTAGAAGACTTGGATAAATAACAGTGCTGTTGCCTATTAGCTTTCTTTTTGAGTTTCAATAGGTAACACAGGAATGTTTTTATGTGTCCCAACTTTGTATGTTAAAAGACCTATCTCAGCCTTGAAAGGATTTGATACATCAAAAAACAGAGGTAGTGGAAAAACAGAGGTGCATTGGGGGGAAAATTCTAAAACCTTCTGAGAGCAGTACAGAGAATTCAGAAATATAAAGGAGAATTTGTATTCCGGTTGACCACCACTTTGTCATATTCTGCAGGAGACCATTAAGTCATTTAATATCCGTTTTGTTGCTTTAGTCCATCATATATCTCATGCTCAAATACTGAAACTTTATTTTCTTCTTTGATCACTATAAGCATTCACTGCTGGGGCAGGAGTTTTGTATGAGTTGTTAAGTGCTACGTCCCTACTGCTTAGAAGAGTGTTGAATAAATAGTTGTTGAATGAATGGTAAATATGATCAATCTACTCACTGGAACAATCCACCTGCTGGGTATAAGATAAATACTTTTAAATAAATAGCTTTTCTCTGCAGTAATAAGAACTTACAAATGAAAATGGAAAAGCCATTCCATTAACAAAAATGATAAAAACTGTAAAATAGTCACAATATGAGCATGAACAGAGAGGAAAAACAATACAAATCTTAGTGGGATACATAAAACAAAATTGGAATAAATGAAAAGATATACCATTGTTGGGTAGGAAGACAATAATAAAAATGTCATTTCTTTCAAAAGGGATATGAAAAAAAACATGCAATTATAATTAGTACCCTGCAATAATCTTTAATTTCAATATAATCAACTTGAATATTGTATGAAAGAATAAATACCAAGAGTGATCCAAAAAAAGTATTTTTAAACATCTCACAGAAGATCCCCCTCACACCCCACACAGGTGCCCTAGGGCAGTGACTCCATCTGGAGCTGGCAACACTTTTTCCACACAGCCAAAAACAGGGGGAACATGCTGTCCTCTGATCGCTGAGGAGGTGCTCTGCTGGGTGGGGGTGAAACTCTTCCATTTTATCCCTTCTTGGTCTCCTCAATTCCTTTTGTGAGCCATGTCTCAGAGGTCAGTGATATTCTGAGATGTGGACATAGATTTCTCCTAGGAGAAGTGGAAATGACTTCAGCCTTCTCAAAGTAATTTGTACCGATGTATAATTGTGTGTGTTGGGTGTGGTGTGTGTGTGTGTGTGTGTGATGTTAGAGAACTATGGCCATCTGGTCTCACTGGGCTGCTTCTGTATCCTAGCAATTGTGGATAATGCCAAAATACACATGGAGGCACAGACATCTGCTTGACATACTGAGTTCAATTCCTCTGGATATATTCTCAGATGTGAAATTGCTGGATCATATGGTCTTTCTGTTTCTAAGCCAGATGTGGTATCCTTATCAGAGCAAAGGGAAAAGCTCCAATTGGGGAAAGACGTGAGAGATTTGTTTTCACGGTGCTGCTTTACCAAATGTGTGGTGATCTTCTAGTTGGGACAAGAAGTGAGCCAATGAGAGAACCTCCAAACCAGAACCTCCCTATGTCCCAAATAATTGTGATCAATCAGGAAAGTCAGGACAAACACTTGTGGGGCATCAAAGAAGTTGAATTAGGAAAAACATTTAATTTAAGTTGAAATTACATTTTAAACCTGATGTTATCATGGGAATTGTTCAGGAAGGAGACCTCAAAAGTTTAATAAAGATCAGAACACACTTCTCCCTGGTAAGCCTGATGACACACATGTGAGAGGAAAACCTAATGACCGTAAGGCAACCAGGAAACCCCTCAGAGGTACTGCTTCTTACCTTCACAAGATTCACATTGGGCAGCAGCATATTTAACAAAGAGAGCAAGAAAAACCTTAACACAGAGGCAATTTTCTTCACACAGAAGAGGGCTCCTAATGGAAAGAACTCCTCTACACATAAGGAATATGGGAAATAATGTGGTATGTTAGCTCTCACTGAGCAAGAGAAAACTCAGGTAGGGAATCACCATAAATTCAACCAATGGGAAACCAACTCTTGAGCTTATTTGGAAGAGAAACACCATAAATGTAACCAAAATGGGAGCATGAAATTACACCTTCAGTTATATTCAAAGAACTCCCTCCAAAGAGAAAACTTTCAAATGTAATAAATGTGGCTAAACTTCCTATTAAAAAATCTAACCTCGCTGAACTTCAGAAAATGCACACAGGAAGGAAGTCCTTTAAATGTAGCAAATGTGAGAAAACCTTCATTAGCAAATCAGTCCCTCCAGAACATCACAGAACACATGCAGGGGAGAAACCCTATGCAGGCAACAAATGTGAGAAATCCTTCTGCCACAAGTCAGACCTTACTGTCCATGAAACAAACTCTATGAATGTGAAACATTTAGAAAAACTATTTTGCCAGAAATCACATTTCAGCGAACATCAGGGAACTCATACAAGGGAGGCATGCCATATGGCAGAAGCTGGCTGTATGTTCTCCAAGTCCTACTCTTTTTCTCTTCAGTCCAGTTAGCCTGTGTTTTTCAGTCTCCTATTACTTTGGGAGAAAACATGTGTTATGGTTTAGATACGAGGTGTCCCCCAGAAGCTCATGTGTGAGACAATGCAAGGAGGTTTAGAGGTATAATGATTGGGTTATGAAAGCCTTAACCTAATCCACACATTAATCTCCTGATAGGGATTAACTGAGTGGTGGCTGTAAGCAGGTAGGGTGTATCTGGAGGAAGTGGGTCTATGGGAGCGAGCCCTGGGGGTTTATATTTTGTCCATGAGGGGAAATTTTTCTCTGCTTCCTGGTGCCATGTTCCCAGTTGGTTTCCTTCACCATACCCTTCCACCACAATGTTCTGCCTCACTTCCAACTTTAAGGAATAGATGTAGTTGGCCACCTATGAACTGAGACCTGTGAAACCATGAACCCCAAAATAAATTTTCCTCCTTAAAATTGTTCTTGTTGGGTCTTTTGGTCATAGCGGTGGTGAAAAGGCTGACAAAAATACCATGTAACTGAGTTATGGCCAGTGGAGGATAGATGCAAGAGAAAAAGATTATTTCCAGACCTGGCACCAAAAAATTCCCATGTGGTCCTGGTTTCTTATCTCCTGTGAGACTAAAGTGCAGGTGACTCCAGGGCACCTTTGTGAGCTGTAGTTGGAAGATCACAACCATGATATCAGACAGAAGTAATCAATTGAGGAGAGCATAGGTTATCTCACCTCTACCCCAAAATCTCCATTTCTACTCTATATGAGTATGAAATAAATAACTATTCTCCTGAAAAATATAAGGACAATGGGAGATAGGCTATTAAGCAACTTTTTTAAAAAAATTTTATGGTATTGACATGAAAATAGATTTAAAATAATAAATCAGTAGAACAAAATAGACAACCTAGAAATCAATCCTAACATTTATGTGGCAAAAGGATATTACATATTCATTGCATGAGTAATAAATTAATCATTTAATAAAGAGTATTAGCATAGTATTGGGGAGAAAAAAAAGTTGGGCCCCTATTTGTGTTAAATACAAAACAACTCTAAGTGTGTATAAGATTTAACTTTTAAGAATGAATAAAACAAAATAAAATGTTAAAGTTAAAAAAAAAGAATGTAAGAGTTGGGTCAGAGTAGCACAAGCTTGTACTAAGGAGTCTGAGGCAGGAGGATCACAAGTTCAAGGTTAACTTGAGCAAGTTCAACTCCAGTACTGCAAAAGATAAAGAAAATGTAAAAGACTGCATATCCAATCTAGTTATAAAGGACAACACATTAGTCTACTGAGAAAAAACAAGATCTTAAAGATAGAACCAGAAAATTAGGAAGGAAGAAAGGAAGGGAAGGAAGGAGGGAGGAGAAAATACTTGACAATATAATTTTTTTTAATTAGAGCATAAGTATAAACAAAATTCATAGACAAAATAAGTAATCAATATCTCTTGGAAAAAAACACTTTGCACATTAGAGCCCATCAAAATTTAAGGTATATGAAAATGTCTTACAAAATAATATATAATAACATGAGCAAAGGAAATAAATATGCAGTTCACAGAAAAAATCTAAGTGACCAGCAAACATGTGAATACATGCTCAAATTCATTAGTAGTCAAATAAAGGCAAAAAATAATAATGATGAGATATCATATTTTACAAAAACTAAGGCAAAATTAATATCTAATCCTGACAATGTGAGGGAAAGGAGACTCCTCTTCACTTTGGGGTAAAATGTCAGTCTTACACTCTTTCTGGAAAACAATCTAGCAACATTTATTACAACTTAATATGCTTACATCCCTTAATTTAATAATTCTACTGGTCACATACTATATCACATTTTATAATATATGCAAATATGAGCATCAGTACCTAAAGAAGTATGCTTACCGTAGCCTTATTGAAAATGGTCGGGCTATGGTTGTGGCTCAGTGGTAGAGTGCTTGCACTGGCTTCAATCCTCAGTAGCACATAAAAGTAAATAACATAGGCCCACCCCACTCTAGCTGCAGACAGACGCTGGACACTGAACCTGCCCTCACTGGGGCTTCCCAGCTTCTTTGGAGGCTGGTGCAGGCATTTTGAATTATTCCTGAGGGCGTGGCCATCATCATTGGAAGGGCAGCTCCCTTCCTGAGACAGATGCAGGAGACCGGAGGCCCTTTGACAGGTACCTCTATTTACTTACTTACATCCTACACTCTTCCCCATTCTCTCCATTCACCACTAGAAATTCTGTAAATAATAATCAAACTTATCCTGTTTATAATGTTAAAGTCTTTATAGGGGCTATCTGGTTCAGGGCTGCATTTTCTTTGTATTGGATGCTGCTAATGTTGATCTACCCCTCAAAGGAGAGGTAGTGGAGAATTGCAGGGTCACAGTAAGCCTGTAGAGGGGAAACTTCAGTACCTCAGATCTTCACTGCTATAGGGGAATATACAGAAACAATATGAAAAAGCAGGGGAAGAAAGTGTCCCTAACAAACCAAGATGCTATTTTGATAGAATCCAACGACAGCATGGCAATAGAAATGACAGAAAAACAGTTTAGGATCTGCATAATTCAAATGATTCCTGAAGCAAAAGATGAGATAAGAGAGTGAATGCAGGCAACACATGATCTCTCCAATAAATAGTTATAAGAACACATGCAAGAAGCAAAAGAACACTTCAATAAAGAGTTAGAGATTCTGAAAAAAAAAAAAAAACAGAAATACTTGAAAGAAACAATAAACCAAATTTAAAAATCAATAGAAAGCATCACCAACAGAATAGATCTCATGGAAGACAGAATCTCAGACAATGAAGACAAAATATTTAATCTTGAAAATAAGTTGAACAAACTGAGAAGATATTAAGAAATCATGAACGGGACTTCCAAGAATTATGAGATATCATGAAAAGAGCAAATTTAAGAATTATTGGAACTGAGGAAGGCACAGAGATACAAACCAAAGGAATGAACAACCTGTTCAATAAAATAATTTCAGAAAATTTCCCAAACCTGAAAAATAAAATGGAAAATCAAATACAAGAGGCTTACAGAACACCAGTGCACAAAATTACAACAGATCCACACCAAGGCACATTATAGTGAAAATACCTCACATACAAAATAAAGATAGGATTTTAAAAGCTGCGAGAGAAAAGCATCAGATTACTAATAAGGGGAAACCAATACAGGTATCAGCAGATTTCTCAGTCCAGACCCTAAAAGCAAGAAGGGCCTGGAATAATATATTTCAAGTTCTGAAAGAACATGAATGCCAACCAAGAATCCTATGTCCAGCAAAACTAACCTTCAGATTTGACAATGAAATAAAATCTTTCTATGATAAACAGAAGTTACAAGAATTTACAAACAGAAAGCCTGCACTACGGAATGTTCTCAGCAAAATATTTCATGAGGAAGAAATAAAAAACAATACAAGTCAGCAAAGGGAGGAACTACCCTAAAGGAAAAGTCAATCAAAGGAAAAACCAAATCAAGTTAAAAACCAAAAATAAACCAAAATGACCATGAATACAAATTATATCACAATAATAACCCTGAATGTTAATGGCCTAAACTCATTAATCAAAAGACATAGACCTACAGATTTGATTAAAAAGAAAGACCCAACAATATGCTACCTTCAAGAGACTCATCTCGTAGAAAAAGACATCCATAGACTAACGGTGAAAGGATGGGGAAAAACATACCATGCACATGGACTCAATACAAAACCAGGGATCTCCATCCTCATATCAGATAAAGTGGACTTCAAATCTAAGTTAGTCAGAAGAAATAAAGAAGGACATTTCATACTGCTTAAGGGAAGCATAAATCAGCAAGACATAACAATCATAAATATTTATGCCCCAAAAAATGGAGCATCTATGTACATCAAACAAACCTGTCTCAATTTTAAGAATCAAATAGAACAAAACACAATAATAGTGGGGGACATTAACACACCACTCTCACCACTGGATAGATCCTCCAAACATAAACTGAACAGAGAAACTATTGAATTAAATATTACAATCAATGATGAAGACTTAATGGACATTTACAGAGTATTTCATCCAACATTGAATGAATATACTTTCTTCTCAGCAACTCATGGCTCCTTCTCCAAAATAGACTATATGCTATGCCACAACACAGCCATTAGTAAATACAAAAAATAGAGATCCTACCCTGCATCCTATCAGACCACAATGGAATGCAATTAGAAATCAACGATAAAATAACAAACAAAAACTCCTACAACTGTAGACTAAATAATATGCAATTGAATGATGCAATGATAACAGAAGACATGAGGGAAGAAATTTAAAAATTCTTAGAGGCAAATGAGAACAATGACACAACATATCAAAATCTCTGGGGCACTCTGAAAGCAGTACTAAGAGGAAAGTTCATTGCATTGAGCTCATACATTAAAAAAAAATAAAAAGTCAACAACTAAATGATCTAACATTACATCTCAAAGCCCTAGAAAAAGAAGAACAGTTCAACACCAAAAATAGTAGAAGACAGGAAATAATTAAAATCAGAGCTGAAATCAATGAAATTGAAACAAGAGAAACAATTCAAAAAATTGACAAAATGAAAAGTTGGTTCTTTGAAAAAGTAAATAAAATTGATAAACCCTTAGCCACACTAACAAAGAGAAAGGAGAGAGAAAATTCAAATTACTAGAATTCATGATGAAAAAGAAAAGATCACAACAGACACCATTGAAATACTTAACATAATAACTAGACGCTACTTTGAAAATCTATACTCCAACAAAATAGAAATCTCAAAGACATTGACAAATTTTTAGAGACATATGAACGTCCCAAACTGGATTGGGAAGACATACACAATTTAAACAGATCAATTTCAAGCGCCAAAATAGAACAAGTCATCAAAAGCCTACCAACCGGAGACGCCCCTCCCCCCACTGGAGTGGTAAACACGGACAGCGAAGCGGAGCGAAAAAACGGAGCAAAAAAATGGCGGAGCGAAGGTTCCAGGACTGCGGGCAGCTTCTCTAAGGAGGGACAACCTAAGGAGACTCATATGCAAAAGGTGAGGCTCCCAGGCCCAGGAGGTAGGTCCGGGCCCCTGGGAACGTTGCCTGGGAAGGCTGCCTTGCCCAGGTGGCAAGACACCCCTCCCCCCGCTGGAGCAGTGAACTTGGAAAGCGGGGAACTTTGCAGAGGAGGCCGCGCAGCACACCGCTTGGTTTTGGAGCAATCTGCCAGGGCTCCAGCGGCTGCTGGAGAAAGAGTTGGGCGGCAAGCTATTTGGACTCAGCAACCGCCTGAGCAACGGGGAGGGGGCTGTCCTGAGGAGGTGGAGGTACGCACTGAGTTACTTGGTCTCCAAGCGCCCACACAGAACACCGGGTGGCTGCCTGGAGGAAGAGGCGAGCGGCGGGTCACTGGGGCTTGGAGCATATGTACGAGGCGCCAAGTGACTGGTCAGAGGACGGGTCGCATAGCCAGGCGATTAGGTGCATAGCATGGTCCGGTCCAGGGACCTAGGCACCTTTTCTTGAAAGAACTACACAGAGACAAGCTGAGGGGCGGAGCGAAGGTTCCAGGACTGCGGGCAGCTTCTCTGAGGAGGGGCTACCTAAGGAGACTCGTCTGCAAAGGGCAGGGCTCCCAGGCCCAGGAGGTAGGTCCAGGCCCCTGAGAACGTGGCCTGGGAAGGCTGCCCTGCCCAGGTGGTAGTTGTAAACTGAGGGGAACCTCTAGGAGGGGAACTGACTAGCGAGACCTCCCCACCAGGTGAGTCTTCCCCGCCGGGTGAGGTTTTCCCACAAGGACGGTAAAACCAGAGACACAGGCACAAACAGGGTTGCCTCAGCCCGCAGTCTAGTTCCCCTTTGGATGACCATTGGTCAACAAGTAGAGGCACCTCTGCCCACTAGCAGGGAATATACCCCACCTGAAGACCACCACCCCTAGAGAGGCAGCTTCCTAGGGGAACACCGCAGTATCAACTTCCTCTAAGACTTCAGGCTACTGAAGGATAAGAGGGGATACACTAGCAACCTTCAGGGACATTATAAGTCAATAGAGGAAATCTGCAACATCTCTGCAGTCCACCGATACCTGAACGACATGAGAAAACAAGGGAAGAAAATGCCTCAAACAAATCTGGAGGGTACATCAATAAAATCCAATGACAGCATGGCAGAAGAAATGTCAGAAAGGGAGTTCAGAATGTACATAATTAAAATGATCAGTGAAGCAAACGATGAAATGAAAGAGCAAATGCAGACATTGAATGAACGCACCAATCGACAGTTAAAAGAGCAAATACAGGAAGCAAAAGACCATTTCAATAAAGAGTTAGAGATATTGAAAAAAAAACCAAACAGAAATCCTTGAAATGAAGGAAACAATAAACCAAATTAAGAACTCCATAGAAAGCACAACCAATAGGATAGAACACCTGGAAGACAGAACCTCAGATATTGAAGACAAAATATTTAACCTTGAAAACAAAGTTGAACAAACAGAGAAGATGGTAAGAAATCATGAACAGAATCTCTAAGAACTATGGGATATCATGAAAAGGCCAAATTTGAGAATTATTGGGATTGAGGAAGGCTTAGAGAAACAAACCAAAGGAATAAACAACCTATTCAATGAGATAATTTCAGAAAATTTCCCAAATCTGAAGAATGAAATGGAAAATCAAGTTCAAGAGGCTTATAGGACTCCAAATACACAAAATTACAACAGACCCACACCAAGGCACATTATAATGAAAATACCTAACATACAAAATAAAGACAGAATCTTAAAGGCTGTGAGAGAAAAGAACCAAATTACATTCAGGGGGAAACCAATACAGATATCAGCAGATTTTTCAATCCAGACCTTAAAAGCTAGAAGGGCCTGGAATAACATTTTTCAAGCCCTAAAAGAAAATGGATGCCAACCAAGAATCTTATACCCAGCAAAACTTACCTTCAGATTTGACGACGAAATAAAATCCTTCCATGATAAACAAAAGCTAAAAGAATATACAAAAAGAAAGCCAGCATTACAGAACATTCTCAGCAAAATATTCCATAAAGAAGAGATGAAAAACAAAGAAGTAAATCAGCAAAGGGAGGAATTATCCTAAAGGAACTCTCAAATAAAGAGGAACCAAGTCGTGTCAAAAATAAACAAATAAATGAATAAAATGAGTCAAATGACTAGGAATACAAATCATATCTCAATAATAACCCTGAATATTAATGGCCTGAATTCATCAATCAAAAGACATAGACTTTTGAAAAGATCCAACAATATGTTGCCTGCAAGAGACTCATCTCTTAGAAAGAGATACCCAAAGACTAAAGGTGAAAAGATGGGAAAAAACTTAACATGCACATGGACCCAGCAAAAAGCTGGGGTATCCATCCTCATTTCAGATAAAGTGGACTTCAAGCCAAAGTTAATCAGAAGGGATAAAGAAGGACATTTTATACTGCTTAAGGGAACCATAAATCAGCAAGACATAACAATCATAAATATCTATGCCCCAAACAGTGGCTCACCCATGTATGTCAAACAAATCCTTCTCAATCTCAGAAACCAAATAGACCACAATACAATAATACTAGGTGATTTTAACACGCCTCTCTCACCACTGGACAGATCTTCCAAACAAAAATTGAACAAAGAAACCATAGATCTCAATAACACAATCAATAATTTAGACTTAACAGACATTTATAGAATATACCATCCAACCAAGAGCGAATACACTTTCTTCTCAGCAGCACATGGATCCTTCTCTAAAATAGACCATATATTATGCCACAAAGCTAATGTTAGCAAATACAAGAAGATAGAGACACTTCCTTGTATTTTATCAGATCATAATGGATTGAAGTTAGAAATAAATGAAAGAGTAAAAAACAGAAACTACTCCAACACCTGGAGATTAAACAATATGCTATTATATGATGAATGGATAACAGAAGATATTAGGAAGGAAATTAAAAATTCTTAGAGGTAAATGAGAACAAAGAAACATCATATCAAAATCTCTGGGACACTATGAAAGCAGTACTTAGAGGAAAATTTATTTCATGGAGCGCATTCAATAAAAGAAGCAAAACTCAACAAATAAACAACCTAACACTACAGCTCAAAGCCCTAGAAAAAGAACAGACCAACACCAAAAGTAGTAGAAGACAGGAAATAGTTAAACTCAGACCTGAAATCAAAGAAATTGAAACAAAAGAAACAATACAAAAAATTGACAAAATAAATAGTTGGTTCTTCGAAAAAATTAACAAAATTGATAAACCTTTAGCCACACTAACAAGGAGAAGACGAGAGAAAACACAAATCACCAAAATTCGGAATGAACAAGGAAATATCACAAAGACACGATTGAAATACAAAACATAATTAGAAGCTATTTTGAAAATCTATACTCCAACAAAATAGAAAATTTCGAAGATATCAACAAGTTTCTAGAGACCTATGAATTGCCTAAACTAAACGAGGAGGACATACACAATTTAAATAGACCAATTTCAAGTAACGAAATAGAAGAAGTCATCAAAAGCCTACCAACAAAGAAAAGTCCAGGACCTGATGGTTTCTCAGCCAAGTTGTACAAAACCTTTAAAGAAGAGCTCATTCCAATACTTTTCAAAGTATTCCATGAAATAGAAGAGGAGAGAACCCTCCCAAACTCATTCTATGAAGCCAATATTACCCTGATACCTAAACCAGAGAGACACATCGAGGAAAGAAAATTTCAGACCAATATCCTTAATGAACATCGACGCAAAAATTCTCAACAAAATTTTAGCAAATCGCATACAAAAACATATTAAAAAGATAGTGCACCCTGATCAAGTGGGTTTCATCCCAGGGATGCAAGGTTGGTTCAACATCAGGAAATCAATAAATGTAATTCACCATATCAACAGACTTAAAGTCAAGAATCACATGATTATTTCAATAGATGCAGAAAAAGCATTTGATAAAATACAGCATCCCTTCATGCTCAAAACACTAGAAAAAATAGGGATAGTGGGAACATTCCTTAACATTGTAAAGGCCATCTATGCTAAGCCCATGGCTAATATCATTCTTAATGGTGAAAAACTGAAAGCATTCCCCCTAAAATCTGGAACAAGGCAGGGATGCCCTCTCTCACCACTCCTATTCAATATCGTCCTTGAAACTCTAGCCAGAGCAATTAGACAAACCAAAGAAATTAAAGGGATATGAATAGGAAAAGAAGAACTCAAACTATCCCTATTTGCTGATGATATGATTATATACTTAGAGGAACCAGGAAATTCCACCAGAAAACTCTTAGAACTCATAAGTGAATTTAGTAAAGTAGCGGGATATAAGATCAATGCTCATAAATGTAATGCATTTTTATACATAAGTGATGAATCTTCAGAAAGAGAAGTTAGGAAAACTACCCCATTCACAATAGCCTCGAAAAAAATAAAATACTTGGGAATCAATCTCACAAAAGAGGTGAAAGACCTCTACAATGAGAACTACAGAACACTAAAGAAAGAAATTAAAGAACACCTTAGAAGATGGAAAGATCTCCCATAGGCAGAATTAATATTGTCAAAATGACCATACTACCAAAAGTGCTATACAGATTCAATGCAATTCCAATTAAAATCTCAACGATGTACCTTACAGAAGTAGAACAAGCAATCATGAAATTCATCTGGAAGAATAAGAAACCCAGAATTGCTAAAGCAATCCTTTGCAGGAAAAATGAAGCAGGGGGTATTGCAATACCAGAACTTCAACTGTACTACAAAGCAATAGTAACAAAAACGGCATGGTATTGGTACCAAAATAGACAGGTAGATCAATGGTACAGAATAGAGGACACGGACACAAACCCAAATAAATACAATTTTCTCATACTAGACAAAGGGGCCAAAAATATGCAATGGAGAAAAGATAGCCTCTTCAACAAATGGTGCTGGGAAAATTGGAAATCCATATGCAACAGAATGAAACTAAACCCATATCTCTCACCATGCACAAAACTAAACTCAAAATGGATTAAGGACCTCGGAATCAGACCAGAGACCCTGCATCTTATAGAAGAAAAAGTAGGTCCAGATCTTCAACATGTCAGCTTCGGACCAGACTTTCTCAACAGGACTCCCATAGCACAAGAAATAAAAGCAAGAATCAACAACTGGGATAGATTCAAACTAAAAAGCTTTCTCTCAGCAAAGGAAACTATCAGCAATGCGAAGAAAGAGCCTACAGAGTGGGAGAAAATCTTTGCCAATCATACTTCAGATAGAGCACTAATCTCCAGAATCTATAAAGAACTCAAAAACCTCAACACCAAGACTACAAATAACCCAATCGACAAATGGTCTAAGGAAATGAACAGACACTTCACAGAAGAAGACCTACAAACAATCAACAAACATATGGAAAAATGTTCAACATCCCTAGTAATAAGAGAAATGCAAATCAAAACCACCCTAAGATTCCATCTCACCCCAATTAGAATGGCGATTATCAAGAATACAAGCAACAACAGGTGTTGGCGAGGATGTGGGGAAAAAGGTACACTCATACATTGCTGGTGGGGTTGCAAATTAGTGCAGCCACTCTGGAAAGCAGTATGAAGATTCCTTAGAAAACTTGGAATGGAACTACCATTTGACCCAGCTATCCCACTCCTTGGCCTATACCCAAAGGACTTAAAATCAGCACACTACAGAGATACAGCCACATCAATGTTCATTGCTGCTCAATTCACCATAGCCAGATTGTGGAACCAACCTAGATGCCCTTCAGTTGATGAATGGATAAAGAAACTGTGGCATATATATATACAATGGAATATTACTCAGCCATAAAGAATGATAAAATTATGGCATTTGCAGGCAAATGGACGAAATTGGAGAATATCATGCTAAGTGAGATAAGCCAATCTCAAAAAACCAAAGGAAGAATGATCTCGCTGATAAGTGGATGATGATACATAATGGGGGGTGGGAGGGGTTAGTTTTAGGGTTAGAGTGAGGGTTAGGGAGGGGGGCAAGAATGGGGGAAGGAAGGACTGTATAGAGAGAAAAGAGGGATGGGAGGGGTGGGGGGAAGGGGAAAAATAACAGAATGAATCAACCAACATCACCCTATGTAAATTTATGATTACACAAATGGTATGCCTTTACGCCATGTACAAACAGAGAAACAACATGTATCCCATTTGTTTACAATAAAAAAAAAAAAGGAAAAATAATTAGATTTACTTTCTGTGACCGTGGGTTAATTACTTCACTTCTTAGACCATGGTTTCTCATCCACAAAACAGAAATTTAACTTCATACAGTTGTCATGAAGATGAAAAGGAGTAATGCATAGAAATGGCATTAAATTGACTTGTGCCTTAAAAAAAAAAAAAAAAAAAAAAAAAAAGCCTACCAACCAAGAAAAGCCCAGGACCAGATGGATTCTCAGTCAAATTCTACAAGACCTTTAAAGAGGAACTAATATCAATATTCCTCAAAGTATTCCAGGAAATAGAAAAGGAGGGAACCCTTCCAAACTCATTCTATGAGGCTAGTATCACTGATACCAAAACCAGACAAAGACTCATCAAGGAAAGAAAACTTTAGACCAATATCCCTGATGAACACAGATGCAAAAATCCTTAACAAAATAATGGCAAATCACATACAAAAATATATTAAAAAGTGCACCATGATCAAGTGGGGTTTATCCCAAGGATGCAAGTTTGGTTCAACATCCAGAAATCAATAAATGTAATTCATCACATCGATAGACTTAAAGTTAACTCAAAATGGATCAAGGACTTAGTAATTAGACCAGAGACCCTGCACCAAATAGAAGACAAGGTACGTCCGAATCTTCATCATGTTGGGTTAGGATCAGACTTCCTTAACAAGACTCCCAAAGCACAAGAAATTAAAGCAAGAATCATTAAATGGGATGGACTCAAATTAAAAAGATTTTTCTCAGCAAAGGATGCAATTAATAATATGAAAAGAGAGCCTACAGAATGGGAGAAAATCTTTTCCACACACACACTTCAGATAGAGCACATCTCCAAAATTTATGAAGAACTAACAAAACTTTATGCCAAAAATACAAAGAACCCAATCAATAAATGGACCAAGGAACTGGACATACTGTTTACAGAAGAAGACACATATGCAATTAATAAATATATGAAAAAGTGTTCAACATCTCTAGTAGTTAGAGAAATGCAAATTAAAACAACTCTAAGATTTCATCTTACTCAAATTAGAATGGCTTTTATTAAGAACACAAACAATAATAGATGTTGGTGTGGATGTGGGGAAAAAGGCACACTTTTAAATTGTTGGTGGAGTTGCAAATTGGTGCAGCCACTCTGGAAAGCAGTGTGGAGAATCCTCAGGAAACCTGGAATGGACCCACCTTTTGACCCAGTTATCCCACTCCTCGGTTTATACCCAAAGGACTTAAAATCAGCATACTACAGAGATACAGCCACATCAATGTTTATAGCAGCACAATTCACAATAACTAGATTGTGGAACCAACCTAGATGCCCTTCAACAGAAGAATGGATAAAAAAATTGTGGTATATATACACAATGGAATATTATTCAGCCATAAAGAAGAATAATATTTTGACATTTGCAGGTAAATGGATGGAGCTGGAGAATATCATGCTAAGTGAAATAAGCCAATCCCCCAAAATCCAAAGGCTGAATGTTTTCCCTGTTAAGTGAATGATGATATAAAATGGGGGTGGGGGTGTGAAGTGAGAGAAAAATGGAGGAACTTTAGATTATGTACAGGGAAATGGGAGGGAGAAGGGTATGAAAAACCATGGAATGAGACAGACAACATTACCCTATGTACATGTATGATTACATGAATGGTATTAATCTACATCATGTACAACCATAGAAACGAAATGATGTACCCCATTTGTGTACAATGAATCAAAATGCAGTCCTTAAAAAATAAAAAAAAATAATTAAAGAAAGAAAAATGAATAAGTAAATAAATAAAATAAGATATTGTGTCCATCTGAAACTAAAAAAAAAAAATTTAAAAAAAGAAAATACTAACAACTGCAAGCATATGGATGCTCATCAGTTTGTTGAATTGAATGATTAATTTATATTGTGAAATATTATGCATTATTTAAAAGAATAAGATTGAATTTTTACCACATAGTTGGAAAGATTTTCTTAGAGGTTTGGTTTTTTGCTGTTTTTTTATAATGAGAAAGGGAAAATGCAGAAACATAGGAATAACATAAGTCCATGTTTAAAAATAACTTTAAAATGCTGCTTTTAATATGTCTGTACAGTTATAAGTTTGTCTATATTTAGTTTACAACTATAGAGCATAAAAGCAAAGAGACCAAAGATCAATCAGTACCACCTGATTTGAGAAGGAGGAAAGGAAAGGAGTAAGAGAGATCAAATAAATAGAAATTATAGCTCTAAAAAAATAGAATTCAATTTAAGCAACAATTAAATGCTTGTGTACATACATACAAAGAACAATTTTAAATAATTTTTTAAGTTAAAAAGAAATAAAGGTGAAAGGAGAGGAACGGAGAGATCAAAAAGGAGAGATTTAGGAGAGAGAGGAACAGGCAGAAAGAGAGGAAATTGACATTGCCAATCTGCCTTTTCAGACTCACATGACCATCAACTTACTGCTTCACTTGGTAGTGACTTAATGTTGACACCTTTCAATGATATCAACTACGTAAACAACTTCAGCTCAAAATGTGAGGGTTATTTATCTCTTGCTTGTTTTTTTTTTTTTTTCCTTCCTTCCTGTGATGGTTGAATATAGGTCATCTATTCAAAATTCATGTTGAAGTTCAATCCCTATGAGATGTTAAGAAGTTGGATCAGGCAATACCTTTAAGAGGTGATTAGGGTTCTGCCCTCAGGAATGAATTGATCCATTTACGTGGATTAATGGGGTTAATGGGTTATCTCTCAAGAGTGAGTCTATAACATTTGGTTTGGCCAGTTCTCCTTTGCACTCCCTGTTTGTTATCATGTGATGCCCTTTGTCACCTTGGCATTCTGCCACATGAAGAGGCCATCACCAAGTGTGACCCCTCAATCTTGGAGCAGAGGCATGAGCCAAAGAGAACCCTTTTTCTTTATCATCTGTTCAGTCTGGTGTATTGTCCTTAGCAATACAAACCTGACTAAGTCACCTCCCTATCTCTTCTGTCTTCTGGAAGCAAGAACAACCTATTACTGATCATGAATATCATCTGCATGGCTCTGAATTTTACCTAACTACATGGAGATCTTCTAAGCTGATGTCTATCTTCTGATTTCCTAAGCATTTTGTAGCACTTGTGAAATCTAAGATAACCTATTAGAGTAAGAGGATTCTTCTAAAACTGTTCAATTCTAAGAAAAGCTTGCTTTTGTAAAACAACAAAAGCTTCCATATCTTCTTAATTACAAAAGATTCAAGGATATGTTTCTAAAACCATTTCTGAACCACCTTCAAAAATCGTAGTAATTGTTTAAACACCATGAAGACAAGCAGAAAATAAAGAAGGATAACAATACCTCAAGAGATCAAGGTCAATAGTTTTGGGCTACCATTCAACAATTTATAGTAAAATCAAACTTGTCATCAACTATCCTAGGAAAGCAATTACAAGGCTGTGGGTTAGCATAAGGTGTCAGCAAGGAATTAAGAATGATGACAGTGTTGTTGGTTTAGAGAACAACTGAAAAAAAAATATGAATATTGAGGAAAGAGTCTAATACAAATACCAAGTCTAGAATAAAATTGATATTTAAACTTTAATTCAGTTTAACATCATGCAAATCATCTATATACACTAAAATTTTATATTCAATATTCATCTGGTAATTTATTCAACATGCCTCCCTTATCCCTTTCTGCTTTAAGAAGAATAGATTACTGACTCGGAAGTACCTTGATTGACAGCAATCCTGGCTTCATTTTTTTGAGCCCTTACTCTATAAGAAACCCCCTCAATATCTAGTTAATTGAAGCATAATTATAACTTTACAAACTAAGCATTCATTTCACCACTTTAAGATAAAAAGAATGAGGCTCAGAGATGTACAATGACTATAACCAATGCCAAACAGTCCATAAATGGCTGACCAGAGATGCACAGTCATGGCTAACTTCAATACCTATGAGCTTTCTCTTCTATTGTAATGAGTTTCTTGTTAAGTCAATCCTATAGTAGGGAGGCCCCTTCACAGAGAACCCATCATAACCACAGCTATTTAGCTTGGAGTCACTGATTCAGTGTTACTCACTGTAGGTCATTGTGGCTAATCCATAAAACACCTGTAGGATGGGTCAGAACACACAGCTGCCCCCAGCAGTCCCATCTCCTTGAGGTACTTACCTCATGGGAGGATAGCCCTCCCACCTGCCCCAATCAATGCATGTTCTCCACACTGAGCTTCGTGGTATTTCGAGGACAGAGAGAAAATGAGACCCTTAGTAGATGGAAGAACAGATCTGTGGACATGACCAATCATGTTTGTCCCTTAGCTAGACGAACAAAACCCCCAGTATACTTGTGACATAAACTAAAACCAAAATAATCAATTTAAATGTCACCAGATTCTAAGACTTACATCCATGAATTTTTTATGGCTGGACTACTTATCCAAAAAGAAACATACTTAAACCCAAACATAAAATGATTGCCATTGAACTTTGATCCCAAATAAGTTTTCCTGGAAACTTGCATGTTTCTTCTGAGAGAAGTCATATAAATAATCAGAGAGCTCGAACAAGATTATGTTACTCATCTCTGATTGGCTAGGGTACCCACACTGCCTTTGAGGTGTATAGACTTTTGTTTTTAAATAAATATTTGCTTGTGTTTTGCTTTTGATGCATCCAAGAATTCTTTTCAGCAGTAAAAAGTCAAGAACCTTTCCAGGCCAAGGTTCCATGATCCTTTTGGAGGGAGCTGATCAGAAACCTGTCCTATGACAACTCTACCATCAACATCTCAAGCACCCAGGATCCACAGTCAAGTGACCTGAGGAAATTAGTCATGACCCAACTCTATGTCCTCTTTTCTTTGGAAACATACACATTTTGTCCTAAACACAGAGTCTCATGGGAGGAAGAATATTAAAGGTCAATATGTGATTAAAATAAGGTCTCGGAATCTTATCCTTGAGAGCATGATGGTTTGTAGCAGTCAGGGACTTTATGATTTAGAGCTCTCTAGTCTAGCAACTTTCAGTTTGCAGCTGGGAAAAAATGGGACCCCAAAAATGGCATTATGTGGGATCCCTCATGATCCAGCCCCTGCCCACCTCTCCAACTTCAGGTCATGTCCTTCTGCCATTGTCCATATCTCTATGGCACATCCAACTCAGAGCAAAGCATCAAAGTGCAATAGACAAATTGCTTCAGGTTTGTGTACCTCTATTTCCTCATTTTCAGAATATAGACAATTCAATATTCAGTTCTTCAGCACATTTTTATTGAGACTCAACAGTACCAGGAACTCTCTCTCTCTCTCAAACTAATAAGAATGGTATGAGGCTTAACTCATTAAAATTGATTAATGAGGATCAAATTTCATGTAAAATTCTTAACCTAGTGATTGACGACTAATAAATTTTCCATAAATGCATGAGCTATTATTATTATCATTGTTTCCTTATCATACCTCTACACCTTGGACATGCTACCCTATCTGACTGAAATGCCCTTCCCCAGCTTATTCATCCTTCAGGACTCAAAAAGCATTTCCTCTGTAAAGTCTCCCCTCTTCCCTTTTAAAGGAACAGTCACCTTTCTCCTCCTCTGAGTTATCTTTGTACATATGTCAGTTAGAAATATTCCCGTTGTATGGCAACACTTGGTTTGATAATTGCCTTCCCTTTCTTCTCCAGATACTGAATTCTTTGAAGGCAAATGGAAAATGGTGTTTTATTCATAGTAGTAGTTCCAACATTTAACACAATGGCAAGAACACAACTGTGATATAGATTCTCCATGTCTTTATACAGAAGAAAAAAATGGTTTGCCTGAGCTTACACAGTTGATTAGTCATAACACCTGAGGTCTCTGGTCTCCTGATTTCCTGACCCAGGCACTTTTCTCTCAATTATGCTGCTTTTCTAAATCACCGGAGAGAGGGGCCATAATATGCTGGTGTCAATATGTTACAGAGCAGCTTCCTATGCTTCTCAAGAGGCCTGTATCAGTCTGGGTTCAATCAGGAGACTAAGACTGCCAAGTAATTTAAATAGGGAAATTTAATGTTAAAAATTACTAAGTTCTGATTTAAGGGTAACTTTAATATGTAAATAAACTCTATATGGTACCCTAGAGCTGAGAGGAAGAAGGACAAACATGGAAGACTCCCATTCCCAAGGCCAAGGTCAAGATCTCATTGGAGAAAGTGAATCAGATGGTGAGAAGTTTGCTGATCCACCATCAGGGCAAGCAGGAAGCAAACCTGTGTGGCTCAGGAAAGTCATGGCTAATGGGCAGACACATAGGAATGCAGTGAAAGGGAGGACACAAGTGCAGGCAAGAAGTGTGACGTGCCTAGTGGCTGCATTGGGAAAGATTCGGGAGGCAAATCTGGGATGAGGGAGCAGAGGGAGCAGAGGGAGTTGAAGTCTAGCATGGGGGGGTGGGTGCTAAAGTGCACAGTGTGAGCATCAGTCCAGGCCAGGGCTTCAAGGTTGTTGGGGGATCATACATGCTGGGCTCATGACTAGGGCACAGCACCACTGAAGTCTTCACTCTCACATCACTGACCAAAAGTTCAGGTACCAGGACCAACATGAAAATCTCCTTCCTCTTGCAATGTCCTTCGTGTGCCCCTAAGAGAAAGCTTAACATTATGCTCCCTGTCAAGAGGAAATGTATAAAGGCAGTCTGTCCATTACTGCAGAGCAGGTATTAAAAGGTAAATTTTCAGCTGAGAGGCAATAAATTGATAATTGACTAAAATCCCACATGCACATCGAAAGGTGCAATAACTGCTTATGATGATTCTGTTAGAGTTCACTAAAAACGCCAGTTAAAAGCAAATGCAGGGTTGATCTGAAGAGTAATGTGATAATACATGTAGATATAACATGAAAATACAATTTTTAGTTTCATCCAGTTCCCTTACTATTGTTTTAAAAGTTTGCTGTATTAGTTGTCGTGTTGTAGTAACATTATTCCAAATCTTAGTGGCTTAACAAGACAAAATATTTGTTTTCTCATTATTTCTGTGCATAGGGAACCCTCGCTCAGCCTTACTATGTCTTCTGTGTCAGAGTTTCTCATAAGGCCTCAATCAGGTGGTCTCTAAGAGTACAATCTCATCTTAAGGCTCAGATGGGGAAGGATTGGCTCCCAACCTCACTGAGGTGATATATTAGCAGGATTTCATTCCTCCAGACTATTAGACCAGCCTTCAGTTCACTGATGGTGATTGGTCTTCAGATCCTTGCCCTATGGGTCTCTGCAGTTTGTTCATCAGACCAAGCACACAAGAAGAGTCAAAGAGAGTGCAAACAAGAAAGAAGTCTCTGACTTTCCAAATCTAATTTCACTACCTTTGCCATATCCCACTCATAGACGCAAGTCAGCAAGTCCAGCTCAAAGGAGATTTCACAGGAACAAGAACACCAGGAGCTACCATCATTGCAAGACCTGGCAGAAGTTACCTCCCTCACTGATTTTTGCTTTTAATTTTTCACTATTTTCCCTTTAAAAGATAAACTTAATAAATAAAATTTTAATTGTTTTAAAGCCCTATTAGAAAATTAAATATATTATTTTGGTGGGATAAGATTTTTAAAAGGTTTGATCATGTCAGAAGTGAATATAAAATGATTAGGGGGAAAAATCCTTTACAAGAGATCAAGTGACAATTGAATCTTGTTAAATCATGAAATGCTTCAGAGTAAATCTAGTCTCCTAATTAACTTGACAGACACAGGTCTAGATACTGTATATTAATGTCTATCTAGTTCTATACCTATAAATGGAATATGTACATATAATTATACATAATATACATATGGTCCTCAATTTACAATGGTTTGACATAATTTTTTGACTCTACAATGGTGCAAGAGCAATACATATCCAGTAGAAATTGTACTTTGAGGATAGCAAGGTAGGTGGCTCCACGGTATGAACCAGTCAAGAGCTCTTTGGGTAGTGACTTTGGGACCCAGACCCGCAATGATCTCCGGACGCCCCGCCACCTTCCAGGGCCACGGTTGGGTGCCCTGGAAGTCCTGCACAGTGGGCAGATGCTCAAAAGGCAGGGAACCGTCGCCCAGTTCTCTAGAGTCCGGGGTAGCGATGAGGGCGTCCCAGGCCGGGATAGGGGTGGCCAAGAGGACCCTGCTTAGGCCTGGGGACTCCTGCCCTCCAAACCCAGCTCCCCCGGCGGATCCCTCCTGTATATTCGCAGCGCCGAGGTGGTTCCGGAGAGTCGGAGTTCTGAGTGGACCTGAGAACGCAGGACTCTCTACAGAGTGAGCCACGTGAGCAGGTGACCTGCTGCCATCTGACAATGAGGCAGCCCTTCGCTTGTAGTTAAGGATCTTATTGACGAAAAGGATTGTAACCGAACACAGTGGGTTGGCCCCTTGCTGATTGTGGAGCCAGTGAGCACAATCAGAAAAGATCTGCGTGAAGAATGGTTTACTTATAAGGCTGCTTCCTGTTTTTGACCCTAATGACCAACAAGGGCTCCAGACCCACCACCAAGCTGCGGACCCACAGGGGTAACAGCTTCTCAATCTTCTCTCTGACTTTACAACTCCATTTCCTCAACGCAGGGATTCAGCGGGGCTCCACTTGGGCTTCTCCTTCCTGTGCTGCAAAATGGAACCTTTCTCCAGACAGTAAACTAGGACAAGTCCTGGGTTCACACCACAATCCTGCCATAAAACACTTTCATTGCCATAATTCTGAAAAACTCTCTGTGCCCCTTGTTGCCAATCCTGGTCTTTGGCAGCCACGATCTGCTTTCTATCCCTGGAGTTTTGCCTTTTCTGGAATTTCATATGAATGAAACAATTGACAAGTATTTGGTTGTATTGTGTCTGGCTTTGGTCCTTTAATAGAAGGCTTTTCGGTATCAGTATTTTGTTTCTTTTTGTTCCATAGTATTCCCTTGTATGGATACACTGAAATTTGTTTATTTGATGGACTTTTGGGTTGTTTATGTGGGTTTGTCTCTGTGTCTTCTATTTTGTACAATACCATGTCTATTTTGGTGCCAATACCAGGTCATTTTTGTTACTGTTGCTCTGTAGTATAGTTTAAGGTCTGGTATTGTGATGCCTCCTGCTTCACTCTTCTTACTAAGGATTCCCTTACCTATTCTGGGTTTTTTATTTTTCCAAATGAATTTCATGATTGCTTTTTCTATTTCTATGAAGAATGTCATTGGGATTTTAATAGGAATTGCAGTGAATCTGTATTGCACTTTTGGTAGTATGGCCATCTTGACAATATTAATTCTGCCTGTTTAAGAGCATGGGAGAGGCTTCCATCTTCTAAGGTGTTTTTTGATTTGGGGCTGCTCTGAATGAAAATCTTTGGGGTGAACACCTAGAAAAAAAGAATTGCTAGGTTGCCCAGTGTTTATTGAACCTTTTAAGAAATTACTAAAATAGTTAATGCGTTTTCCACAGTAGTTACAGTGCTTGTATTCCCACTGGCAGTGTAGAAGGTTCTGGCATTCCACATTCTTACCAGTGCAGACACACTTTGTGTTATGCTTCATTGCATTTTTTTTTAAATTTTAGTTGTAGATGGACACAATACCCTTATTTTATTTATTTAAGTGGTGCTGAGGATCGAACCTGGTACCTCACGCATGCAAGGCAAGTACTCTACCACTGAGCCACAACCCCAGCCCCTCATAGTGTTTTCATGGGTATTGAATTTTATACAAATTGAAGGTCTGTGGCAACACTTCACGGAGCAAGTCTATCAGCACCATTTTTCCACTGATTCAGATGGTTGTAGCATTATTTAGCAATAAGGCATTTTTAAATTAAGGTATAATTTCTAAACATAATGCTTTTGCACACTTAATAGATAAAAGTACAACATTAACTTTCCTGTGCACTGACAACCCCAAAACTTCACGTGACTCACTTTATTGTCATATTGGTTTTATTTCAATGATCCAAAACCAAACCCATAATATTGCCAGTCTTTTAAGTTTAGCCATTCTGATTTGCAATAGTGAGAATTGAACCCAGAAGCACTCTACCACTGAGATTTATCCCCAGTCCTTTTAAAAAATTGTAAATATGAGACAGGGTCTCACCAAGTTGCCCAGACTGGTCTGGAACTTGCATTCTTACCTCAGCCTCCCCAGTAGCTATATTACGGGCACATGCCTCTGCACTCAGTTAGTATTTGAGTTTGTAAGACAAGAATCAAATTATTATCTTAAAAGAGACAGAGAAAGCATCTGACAAAATACTGCACCTCTTCATGTTAAAAACACTAGGAGAAGAACTAGGGATAGTAGGAACATACCTCAACATTGTAAAAGCTATCTATGCCTAAGCCCATGGCCAACATCATTCTAAATGGAGAAAAATTGAAAGCATTCCCCCTGGAAACTGGAACAAGACAGGGATGCCCTCTTTCACCACTTCTATTTGACATCATCCTTAAAAAACCTAGCTAGAGCAATCAGACAGATGAAAGAAATTAAAAGGATATGAATAGGAAAAGAAGAACTCAAACTATTACTATTTGCTGATGATATGAATCTATATTTAGAAGATCCAAAAAATTCCACCAGAATACTTCTAGAACCAATAAACAAATTCAGCAAATTAGCAGGATATAAAATCAACACCCATAAATCAAATGTCTTTCTATACATCAGTGATGAATCCACTTCAAGAGAAATTAGGAAGACTACCCCATTCACTATAGCTTCAACAAGAATAAAATACTTGGGAATCAATCTAACAAAAGAGGCAAAAGACCTCTACAATGAAAACTACAAAACAAAAAACACCTTAGAAAGAAATCAAAAAACACCTTAGAAAATGGAAACATCTCCCATGCTCTTAAACAGGCAGAATTAATATTGTCAAAATGGCCATACTACCAAAAGTGCAATACAGATTCACTGCAATTCCTATTAAAATCCCAATGACATTCTTCATAGAAATAGAAAAAGCAATCATGAAATTCATTTGGAAAAATAAAAGACCCAGAATAGGTAAGGGAATCCTTAGTAAGAAGAGTGAAGCAGGAGGCATCACAATACCAGACCTTAAACTATACTACAGAGCAACAGTAACAAAAATGACCTGGTATTGGCACCAAAATAGACATGGTATTGTACAAAATAGAAGACACAGAGACAAACCCACATAAATATGGTTATCTCATACTAGACAAAGGTGCCAAAAATACACAATGGAGAAAAGATAGCCTGTTAAACAAACGATGCTGGGAAAACTGGAAATCCATATGTAACAAAATGAAATTAAACCTCTACCTCTCATCCCGCACAAAAATCAACACAAAGCAGATCAGACACTTAGGCACTAAACAGAGACCCTGTTTAATAGAAGAAAAAGTAGGCCCAAATCTTCATCATGTCAGCTTAGGACCTGACTCCCTTAACAAGACTTGTAAAGCACAAGAAGTAGAATTAAGAATCAATAAATGGGATGGATTCAAACTAAAAAACTTCTTCTCAGCAAAGAAAATAATCCATAATTTGAATAGAGAGCCCACAGAATGGGAAAAAATCTTTACCACACACACCTCAGATAGAGCACTAATCTCCAAGATATATAAAGAACTCAAAAAACATAACACCAAAAAAAAAAAAATGAAATAAACCAATCAATAAGGAACTGGGCTAAGGAACTGAGCAGGCACTTCACATAAGAAGAAATACAATTGATTGACAAGCATATGAAAAAATGGTCATCATCTCTTGCAATTAGAGAAATGTAAATCAAAACAGCTCTGAGATTTCATCTCACTCTAGTCAGAATGGCAATTATCAAAAACACAAGCAATAATAGATGTTGGCAAGGATGTGGGGGGAAAGGAACACTCATGAAGTGGGACTGCAAATTGGTACAACCACTCTGGAAGGCAGTATGGAGAGTCCTCAGAAAACTAAGAATGGATCACCATTTGACCCAGTTATCCCACTTTTTGGCCTATAACCAAAGGACTTAAAATCAGCATACTACAGTGATGCAGCCACATCAATGTTTATAGCATCTCAATTCACAATAGCAAAACTATGGAACCAACCTAGATGCCCTTCAACAGGTGAATGGATAAAGAAACTGTGGTACATATATACAATGGAATATTATTCAGTTTTAAAGAAGAATGAAATTATGACATTTGCAGGTAAATGGATGGAACTGAAGAATATCATGCTAAGTGAAATAAGCCAATCCCCAAAAACCAAAGACTGAATGTTTTCTCTGATAAGCGGATGCTGACCCATAGTGGGGGGTGAGTGGGGAAGAATGAAAGAACTCTGGATTTTACAGAGGGGGATGGGCGGGGGGCAGGGGGGATGGGAAGGACGGTAGAATGAGACAGACATTATTACCCTATATATGTGTATGAAACATTTTTTTAATTATCACTTGTCGTGTCCCTCGCCCGCAAGAAAGCACGACACAGGAATCTTCCTTCAGCAGTTTAATCAGGACCTTGTTACTATATAACCATGGATTTTCTTGTTCTCTCCTTGAGCCGAATTCATACACTTTTATACTCTTGCAATAGCCAATCTACTCCTGCCACTTGGCCTATGTTCATAGGTGCTCCCGCATGTAACAGTTGACATAACCAAAAATGGGCTTGTTTATCTAGAATGCACCTCAGGCTTTAGCGGAAACCAGCGCCATCTTATTATCATGGCGGCGTGGCGGCTCGCCACAATCACTGTCAAAAAAAGATAATGAAAAACATAAATAAAAGTTTAAAAAAAAAAGAAGAAGAAATTGTACTTTGAGTTTTGAATTTCAGTCTTTCTCAGGCTAGCAATTTGTGGCACAATACTCTTATGATGCCCATCCATGCGCTATTATGTGTTCAGAGCAATATAATGTGTTCACGGCATCCTTCCAGGACCAATAAGTATTCCAAAAATTATTTACTAAGCAAGCATTAATTCAACAAATATTTGTTAAATGACTATTATGTGCCAGAAACCACATTAGAAAGTGTCAAAAAAAAAAAAAGACATGAAACATCCTGGCCTGATAGGATTTATTGTGTACTGGGAGAACTAGACAAACAAGTGAACAAATAAACAATGAAATTACAGATTGTGATAAGAGCTACAAAGGAAATAAACACAGCTATATAATCTGAGAGAGGTTAATTTAGGTAGTGTTGTCAAGAAAGACTTTTTTGAGCTCTTTCTATCCTACTGTGGCTTCCTGCATGGTGCTTTATACAGAAAACTCAGCACAGAAATTGACCAAAGCCACAGGAAAATGGTGGAAAATTCACCATTGCCATTGCCAGAAAGAGTGACTTATGACTTTGTTCTTTTCTTAAGTTCTCAATTTGGTTTCATAATTTATCTCATGCAGGTTTTATTCCTGAATCTTAGGTAAACTCCGTAGGTTTAATCTACTGAACTCAAAAAAAAAAAAAAAAAAAAAAAACTGGGCAATCGTATTACCTGTCTACCTCTGTATTACTATAGCAATTTGTTATGTACTCTTATTTGGAACTAACATGATGAGTACTTCTCCACTCCATTCACACAATCACAGAGAGCTATGCTAAAAGTCAACAGTGGAAGAAAGATCGAGAAAAGGCCATTCCAGCATTAAAAGATATTCCTATTAGTAAAGTAAACCAAATATTCTTTCTTGCAGCCAAAGAACTTCACACCAAAACTTGAGTTGTGTGTAAATATGCTAACATCAAGCATGATAAGTTTTTGACAGAATAATTTGGATCATAATTATACTGACTATTTTCTGTTATTAAAGTCCAGTATTTAAATGTTAAAAAGAAAGAAAAGTTTCTGGGAGCAGTTGCACATGCATGCAATCCCAGTGACTCAGGAGGCTGAGGCAAGAGGATTTCAAGTTCAAAGCCAGCCTCAGCAAAAGTGAGGCACTAAGCAACTCAGTGAGACTCTGTCTCTAAATAAAATACAAAACAGGGCTGGGGATGTGACTCAGTGGTTGAGTGCCCCTGAGTTCAATCCTGGTACCCCCCCCAAAATAAATAAAAGTTTATCTTTTCTTATGTAAAGTTCAATTAATATTGTAAATGTTTTCAAATAGTAGTTATTAATAGAATAAAAAATACTGAATTTCCCTAAAAACAAACAAACAAACAAAAGACCTTTTTGAGAAAGTGATATCTGCAGAAAAAGGATTTTGGATTTAAGTATAGAAGTGACATGACTGATTACACATGTTTGTGGGCATAATTTTTTTTTTTTTTTTTTTTTTTTTTTTTTTTGCAGTGGGGAGCGTGCTGGGAATTGAACCCAGCATGCTAGAACACATGCTAGATAAGTGCCAGGAGCCACACCCCTATTTTTCACACAGGTTTTCTGACTATCCTTTTCCAGGGAGTTTGGACTGAGTTCTCCTAATCGCCTCCACACATTGGTATTGCTGCTTCTGTGGCAAACTGAAAGATTTAGGTTCTAGTCTTGCTAGATCTGAAAAATTCTCTCTGAGAAGGTGGCCACCTGTACTCTGCTTCACACAGAGTTTTTATACTCCCCTTGGTGCTGGACACAGCAATCCCTCTTTAGAGAGGCCTACACAATGGAAGTCCTTTCCTTCTAGAGGAAGAGGCTCCTTGGATTGCAACAGGTCAAGACTCCTCCTTCCTCTTGCAATGTCAGCTTCCATGCCCCTGCAGAACTGAACCTTCCTTCCATTCAAAGATTCAATCTCAAATAGGAAAAGCAAATTAATTCTCCTTCTCCCTCTCCATTGCCCTCACTTGCAGAATGTGATTACATAAGTCTCGCATTTTCCATACTCCTCCGTTGCTTTTCCCCTCATTGATTTTCCATTAGTGCTGTCATCCCTGATTTTTCTGATGAGGATTTTGGCCACAAGTGACTTACCTTACCATTTTTAATACATCCTTAAACTTCTCCACTTGTGACTGTTAGCAGAGAAGTTTAAACTCATTTAGTATAGCCTTGAGAGATATGAAATAACATCTCTAGGGTCATGCATTTGGAAGATTCCACACTTGAATATAATATGAACTACTCAAGGACATCAATTTAGTTTACTTATCATGGCCCCCAAACTATTGCTCTTGTGGCAAACTCTGATCCTTAAGTGGTGATTCTATTCAATATAAATTCAACCTTCTTTTCAAATTTGGGGGCATTCAGCAGATTGTTGTCACCATTATTACAATTTGGATAGCACTTCACAACAGCAAAATGGTGCACTAATGTAAGATAGCAGATGGTTTTGACTCAGAGTCTAAGAAGGCCAGTGCAATGGGAAAATAAGTTATCTCCTTCAAGAAACTTGCTAATGGCATTTCTAATAGGTGCAATCACAAATGTTTCTCCATGCTTCTTTGAGGGGTCATTCCTAACTCTCGAGCCAGAGAGGAAAAAAACTGCTTAAAGGCTAATTTGATATCCAAATTATTCTAATTTGCCATTTCTCTCAAACACGGGCACTTAACCTTACTCCAGTAACATATATTAATGTCAACCTTACTCCAGTAACATATATTAATGTCACATTTTCTGTCCTTTAATTTTAGCTATATATAAGCAGAACTAAACATTTATTTTTTCACCATCTGCTTATAAGAAATTTGTAAACTGTTTCTCTTTGGACTCTTTTTATAGTAGACAATTTCTGTTTTCATCGCATTGCTTTTCATTTAACATAGAAACATAGGTTTGGTTTCATGGCTAAAATTCCAGACCACTGAAGAAATATAAATATAAATATGATTTTTGAAGTGAAAGATTATATGTACATTACTCATATAATTTATATATAATTGTATATATAATTTTTGACAGTCATATTTCTTTAGCAGTCTGAAATATACATGTGGAGAGAGAGAAAGAAGAAAAGAAAGAGATCATAGTATTATACTTAAAGCTGATGATATCTGGAAATATATTATTTAAACACCTCCCTCTACATAGTGTCCCTTGCTGGTAAAGATACAGAACACCAAAGGTAATCATGTCCTTTGGACTCTGGGAAAATGTACTTGCATACTGTGAGCAGAGTTCTCTGAAGGTGATTCTTTGCTAGTTGGATAAACAGAAGCATAATGGGAAAGATGTGAAAACAATGTGTTCCTTTTTTTTATTTTATGCACTGTGGAAGAAACACCAAGGACCTGCCAACCTCACTTCATGACTGGACAACATGGGATTTCACCTACTCTACTGCAAAGAGAAAAGGTTCCCAACCTTCTTTCTTCCCTCATACTTTTTTATGCTTTTAGACACAAAGGATCTCTATTATTTTTGTATTTGCACTGTGCAAATTGAAACACATAACTTCATTGTATTATTTTATTTTATATTTTTATCTTCTGTTAACCCTCTAAAATAGTTAAATGTTTCCAAATGATGAGTAACAATGGAGCCTGCTGATAGGAGTATAAATGGTTAAAATAACCTCTTATAACAATTTGAAAAGTTCGAGTTGATCTGAAAATGTTCATACCATAACAATCAATAATTTTATTACTATATATGTGCCCTAGAAAAAACTCTTACATATTTATATGGACACATGCATAAAAATGTTAAAATAATCTTATCTCTAACAACAATATAATATAAACAACTTAAATATCCATTTAGAAAAGAATGTATTCATATACTAGGAATTTATGCAAAAGTAGAATTCAATGATAACATGTATAAACACAGGTGATTCTCAAAATATAGAGTTACCCAAAAATAGCAAGTTACAAGGGCTTGGAATGTGGCTCAGTGGAAAAGCCCTTGCCTAACGTGTGGAGAAAAATGCAGTATAGTGCTATTTGCATAAAGTTTACCAACGTGTAAAACAACATTAAACAATAAGAATCTTTACCATTGAATTCAAGTTATTCATCTGCTGAACAGATGGGAGGATGTGACCAGAGAAGAGCACACAGTGAAAATTGGCTATACAGGTTGAGCATCCCTAACTTAAAGACCTGCCATTTGAAGTGTTTCAAAATCTGAAAATTTTTGAGTGCAAGCATAGTGCTGCAAATGGAAAATTTCACATATGACCTCATCTGATGGATAGCAGTCAAAATGCAGGTACACTAAAAAAAAAAAAAAATCGTATAAAATTACTCGCAGGCTGTGTGTGAAACATAAATCAGTTTTTGTGTTTAGACTTGAGCACCTTCCCCGAGATACCTCATTACATATATGCAAATATTCAAAATTTGAAGAAATTCAAAAACTAAAACACTTCCAGTTTGAAACATTTTGGATAAGGGAGACACAAATTGTATTGGCAAGGTTTTCTTTCTTAAGTCAGGTTGCAAGTAACTGAATGTTAGTTATATTCTTCTTAATGTAATGCTATTTTATTGAGCATCAACTATGTACAGGGCATATTGCATCCATTACATTATGTATTCAAAACTATGCAAGATAGGTATGTTCCTTTAAAGGGGAAGAAAATGCCTAGAGAGATAATTAGTTTGCCTTGATCACATAGCATGTAAGAGCACAGTGAAGACTGAAACGCAAATCTGTCTAAAATTAATATTACATGCATTTTTTCAGTGATCATTCATTCACTGTTTTGAATAACACTGCTTTGTGGAACCAGCCCTCTTCTAATCTAAGACATTATGGGTGATTACATTCCCCAACTCTGGGGTATATAATCTGTAGTTAGCCAATCAGAAAAGTTCATATTCTCAGGCACAGCAATAGATTCAGAGAACAGGTGGCACAGTCTGGTCAAGAGAACACAACCCTGGGAGTATTAAAAAACTTTTGAGAAAGACAGCTGTTCATGGGTTTGCCTAAGTAATAAGAGACTGTTAAGTTAGATGTTTTAAATTGCTTTGGTGTCCAGAAGGATTTGCTAGGCTTGAAGGATGTAATACAGATCACTGGTGACCCTATGTGTTAGTGCTTATGGAAAACCCACTTGACAATGAAAACAACTCACAAAAAAAGAAGATAAGTGATGAAAAGAGATTCTTAATGATACCATTAGAGACCTATACCCCACCAAATAAGCCATTAAATCCACTTTTCATTAGTTCAGCTTCAGGTGGGTCTTTGTCACAGCAGCAAAAGTGCCCTTATAGAGCAGTTTATTTTATTATGTTTTCATATAACCGTAGTCCTTTTCTCACAGTGTGTAATTATTCATTTTTTTAATGTGCAGTCACTCCTCCGTATCTGTGAATGTCAAAATCTGTGGATCCTCAAGTCTCTCAGATAAACTGATGTAGTATTTGCATATAACCTATGTTCATCCTTCCATATCCTCTAAATCATCTCTAGATTGCATATAATACCCAGTACAATGTAAATGTTATGTAAATAGCTGTTAATACTGTATTATTTAGGGGATAATGGCCCCAAAAAAGTCTTGCATATTCAGTACAAACATGGTTTTCTTTTCAAATATTTTTGATCCATTAGTAATTGAATCCACAAATACAAAACCCACAGATTCAGAGGGACAACTGTATTTTAATTGTCTCCACTTCTGAAGAGTGAGGTCCATAAAAGCAAGAATCATATCTAATTTTGTTCACCATGGTAGCCTCAACATTTTCCAGAGCAACAAATAGTTGCTGATTGCATACTTGTTAAACAAATAAGCAAGCAAACATAAAGCTTCTGCTATGGTTTGGATATGAGGTGTCCCCCCAAAACTCCTATGTTAATGCAGGAATGTTCAGAGATTAATGATTAGATCATGAGAGCTGTGATATAATCAGTCCATCCTAGTTTGAATGAACTGCCCGGGTGGTAACTGTAGGCAGAGGGGGTGTGGCTGGAGAAGGTGGACACTGGAAGCATTCTCTGGAAGGGTTCATCTTCCCTGCAGCCCCTTCCTTCTTCTCCTGCTGTCTCCTTTGTGGCTGCTGTGACTGGAGCAGGGCTCTTCCACCATGCTTTTCCATCAAGATGTTCTGTACCACCTGCACCCAGAGCAATGGAGTCAGTTCACTATGGACTCAACCTCTGATCTGTGAACCAAAACAAACTTTCTTCTCTAAGTTGTTCTTACTGAGAATTTTGGTCACAGCAATACAAAATTGGCTAAAATAGCTTACATTTAACTTGTTTTCATAGAAGATGAAAAAAGAAGAACATAGACAAACTACCTATCATAATCCACTTAGTCTGTCATTTTTAAATACAAATGAACAACCATAGGTCGCCAAATATTTAAGGAAAACATTTCATAGAAATACAAATCTATCAAAATGTAAAACATGGAAACAAAGAAAATAAAATTGAAAAAAGAAAAAAAGAGAGATGGGGTTTATCTCAGCAGGTGGGTTGGTCAGCTTTCCATCATGTGACAAAATACCTGAGAAAAACAATCTAAAAGTATGAAATGTTTATTTTGGTTCACAGTTTCAGTGAACCATGGTCATTTGGCTCTATTGTTACAGGACCTGTGGTCAGACAGAACATCATGGGGAGCATGTGGTGGAGCAAAGCTGCTTACTTTGTGGTGATCAGAAACAAAGAGAGAAAAAGGGGACAATGACAAAGTAAAACCATCAAGGTCATGTTCCCAATGTCCTACTCCCTCCAACTAGGCCCCACGTCCTAGTTTCCACCACTCCCAACAGCCCATTATGGTATGAATCCATCAGTAGATTAATCCACTGATGAGGACAGAACTCTCAAGTTCCATTCACCTCTGAAAGGCCTCGCCTCTGAACACTACTGTGTTGGGGACCTAGTTTTCAATTCATGAGCTGCCAAGGGACCTTTCAGATCCAAACCACAACAGAAGGTTAAAAATCATCTCTTAAAAATTCCAATAAGAGCAAAATAGGTCTAACAAAATTGTGAGAGAAATAAATACAACAAAATATTGTAAAACTAAAGAATGGCAAGCATCCTCAATTTTGAGGTACCCATCCCATGAACCAAGAAAGATCCATATGTAGAAATATTATGGAACTCAGCAAAGCAAAGAGAACATTCCATACAGAAAAATTAAAATAAATTACATGAAAAGGAAGAAGTTTCAGATTGGCACTGGATTTTTTGTCAATAACACTAGGTTTAGGAAGATAATAAAGCAATGATTCAAAATTTTTAGAGAGTAATTTTCAACCAAAAATTCTAACATCCTTATAAATTATCAACAAATGAGATGGAAAACAGACTTTTTCACATCTACACACACAAACTTTATTGTGTACATTTTCTTTATGAGAAAATATTTACTTGAAAATAATTATATGATAAAATATTTACTTGGTAATGTCATCCAGCACATTGAAAAACAAATCCAAGAAAGATAAAACTGCAAAGTCAAGAGAAAAATGGAATTAAACAAGGAGTGCCATGAAAATAAATCTCTGAAGACAAATAAGCAGCAGGATCCAGAAAGCAATCAACCCAAATTAAAACAGGAAGCCAGAGGACTTCAAAAAGAATGTCCTCAAGCAAGGAAGTATGTTTCAATCAACAGATGAAAACATTAAGTAGCTTGAGGATTTTAGTCAAATGGATGAATTGGGTACAAGTTCTATCATCAACAAGAAAAAAAAAAGAAAAACAGACAATCCCTACTTGGAGGAGGAGAAACAGAGGAAAGAAAGAGCTGTGCAAGAAACTATAATACCTCATCTAAAACTTTGCATGGTTTTGAACTGATTTGTATGTAAGAAGAAATAAATGCTACAATTGACCTTGTCACTTGAGAAGAGAATATAATTGCCAACAACCTTAACTACGTAAAGATAATGTTATCTTTTGAATGAAGCTGGAAAACAGAGGTACAAAGAAGTATAGGCATGCCGACTTCCTCTTCCTACATGGTGGGAGGCAAAAGAAGCTGGGTAAAGATGATATCTGCTATAGTTTGGATCTCAAATTGTACCCCAAAGGCCCATGTTCTAAAAACTTGCTGCACAGATTATTGACAGGTGGAGAAAACTTTGAGGCGTGGGCCCTATTGAAAAGTCTTTGGATCATCGAGGGGGCTCATCCTTGGGGATGAATGGTAGTACTTCAACCACTTGCTCTTCATCTATTTCACTTTTGATGAAAAACTGAAGGTGAATAGATTTTGTTCCACTGCTCCCTTCTGCCATCATATGGTGCCCTGCCACAGGCTCAAAGCAGCAGGGTCAATCAATCATTGGACGAGAAACTCTGAAACTATGAACCAAAATGAAATGTTCTCTTTGTAAGTTGATTAACTTGGGTGTTTGTTACAGCAATGGAAAGCTTACATAATATCTCAAGAATTAAATGTACAAATATAAGCAATGAGAATTAAAATTAATGACAAAATAAAATCATAAAAATTAGAATTATAAAGCTGGGGAGAAACAAGTTAATTCTTTGTTTTTTATAACGGGAAAACAATGTGTATTGTATAAATTGATTAGCTTCTATAATAACAGTATTTCATGTAAACTTAGGGGGGTAAGCATTAGAAAAGCTAAAAACAAAAATAATTAAAAGTGGTTGGGACTGGGGATAACTCAGTTGGTACAGTGCTTGCCTAGCATGCACAAGGTCCTGGGTTCAATCCCCAACACTATCAAAAAAAAAAAAAAAAAAAAAAGGTGGTTAATTTCAGGGAAACAAGAGAAAGAAAAAATAAGAAACTTTGACTTTTTGGAGACCCTTCAGAGTAGCTTGAATTAATACTTTTCCATGTGTTAAAACTGTTTGTATTAAAAAAGGGGAAATCAAAGAACTTAAAATCAGCATATGAGAGTGACACAGTCACACCAACATTTATAGCAGATCAATTCACAATAACTAAACTATAGAACCAATCTAGGTGCCCTTCAACAGATGAATGAATAAAGAAACTGTGATATATATTCACAATGGAATATTACTCAACCTTAAAGAAGAATGAAATTATGGCAATTGCTGGTAAATGAATGGAACTGGAGAATATCATGCTAAGTGAAATAAGCCAATACCAAAGAACCAAAGGGCAAATATTTTTTTCTGATATGAGGATGCTAATTCACAATAAGGGGTAGGGGAAGAATAGAGATATTTTAGACTAGACAGAGGGAAGTGAAGGGAGGGGGCATGGGAGTAGGAATGATAGTAGAATGAATCGGACATGATTACCCTATGTACATATATGATTACATGACCTGTGTAACTCTATATCATGTACAACTAGATGAATGAGAAGTTATACTCCATCTATGTATGATGTGTCAAAATGCATTCTACTATCATGTATAACTAATTAGAACAAATCAAAAATATGTTAAAAGGGGGGAATGAGCCAGGCATGGTGGCAAATGCCTATAATCCCAGTGGCTCAGGAGGCTGAGGCAGGAAGATTGTGAGTTCGAAGTCAGCTTCATCGAAAGTGAGGCCCTAAGCAACTCAGTGAGACCCTGACTCTAAATAAAATACAAAATAGGGCTGGGGTTGTGGCTCAGTGGTTGAGTGCCTCTGAGTTCAATCTCTCATAACCCAACAAAAAGGGAAAATGGCTAAAAATAAATGTGATCACGATAGACCTTTTGAAAGATAAGTATAACTGGGCATGGTGGCTTTTACATATAATCCCAACTACTTCAGAGACTGAGGCAAAAGGATCACAAGTTTGAGTCAGTTTGGGCAATTTAGCAAGATTCTGTCTCAAAGTAAAATTTAAGGTAGGCTGAGGATATAGTTTAGTGATAAAGCACCACTGGGCTCCATCTACAGTAACACACATGTATAAATTTGTTTTAAGTCAGGTTTATTGTACCATGATTTATGTACAATAAAATGTATCTTCAGGAATGAAATTTGATGAGTTTTAACATATAGTCATATAGCTACCATCACAATGAAGATATAAAATATTTTGATCAGTGCCAACAGTATAAATCTTCCCAAGTCCCTAGTCCCTGTAACCAACATTCTAATTTATATAACCAGAATTTTGCCTTTTCAGAAAGTCATATAAATAAAATGACATACTATGAAGACTTTATGTATTTGGATTTTCCACTTATCATAATGCTTTTGATATTTACATGATTTTGCCTATATTATAATTAGTTATTTTTTATTCATAAGTATGTCATTGTATAGATGTAGTATAACTTAGTTGGGTGTGGTGGCACACACCTGTAATTCCAGCAGCTTGGAGGCTGAGGTAGGAGAATCACAAGTTCAAAGCCAGCCTTAGTAACTTAGCAAGGCCCTAAATACTTAGTAAAAAAGAAAAGAAAAAAAGAAAGAAAAGAAACTGGGATGTTGTTCAGTGGTTAAGCACCCCTGAGTTCAAGCCCCGGTATCAGTTAAAAAAAAAAAAAGTATTACAACTTACTTATTTTTTCATCAGCTGATAGGCATTTAAGCTGATTATAGCTTTGACAATTATCAATAAACCTGTTATAAATATCTGCACACAACATACCATGCACATGGACACAGCAAAAAAGCTGGGGTATCCATCCTCATTTCAGATAATGTGGACTTCAAGCCAAAGGTAGTCAGAAGGGATAAAGAAGGACATTTCATACTGCTTAAGGGAAGCATAAATCAGCAAGATATAACAATCATAAACATCTATGCCCCAAACAGTGGCTCATCCATGTGTGTCAAACAAATCCTTCTCAATTTTAGAAACCAAATAGACCATAACACAATAATACTAGGTGATTTTAACACGCCTCTCTCACCACTGGACAGATCTTCCAAACAAAAATTGAACAAAGAAACCATAGATCTCAATAACACAATCAATAATTTAGACTTAACAGACATTTATAGAATATACCATCCAACCAAGAGCGAATACACTTTCTTCTCAGCAGCACATGGATCCTTCTCTAAAATAGACCATATATTATGCCACAAAGCTAATGTTAGCAAATACAAGAAGATAGAGACACTACCTTGTATTCTATCAGATCATAATGGATTGAAGTTAGAAATAAATGAAAGAGTAAAAAACAGAAACTATTCCAACACCTGGAGATTAAACAATATGCTATTATATGATGAATGGATAACAGAAGATATTAGGAAGGAAATTAAAAAATGCTTAGAGGTAAATGAGAACAAAGAAACATCATATCAAGATCTCTGGGACACTATGAAAGCAGTACTTAGAGGAAAATTTATTTCATGGAGCGCATTCAATAAAAGAAGTAAAACTCAACAAATAAACAACCTAACATTACAGCTCAAAGCTCTAGAAAAAGAAGAACAGACCAACACCAAAAGTAGTAGAAGACAGGAAATAGTTAAACTCAGAGCTGAAATCAACGAAATTGAAACAAAAGAAACAATACAAAAAATTGACAAAATAAATAGTTGGTTCTTCGAAAAAATAAACAAAATTGATAAACCTTTAGCCACACTAACAAAGAGAAGATGAGAGAAAACCCAAATCACTAAAATTCGGAATGAACAAGGAAATATCACAACAGACACAACTGAAATACAAAACATAATTAGAAGCTATTTTGAAAATCTATACTCCAACAAAATAGAAAATTTTGAAGACATCAACAGGTTTCTAGAGACATATGAATTGCCTAAACTGAATGAGGAGGACATACACAATTTAAATAGACAATTTCAAGTAATGAAATAGAAGAAGTCATCAAAAGCCTACCAACAAAGAAAAGTCCAGGACCAGATGGGTTCTCAGCAGAGTTCTACAAAACCTTTAAAGAAGAGCTCATTCCAATACTTCTCAAAGTATTCCATAAAATAGAAGAGGAGGGAACCCTCCCAAACTCATTCTATGAAGCCAATATTACCCTGATATCTAAACCAGACAGAGACACATCAAGGAAAGAAAATTTCAGACCAATATCCTTAATGAACATCAACGCAAAAATTCTCAACAAAATTTTAGCAAATCGCATACAAAAACATATTAAAAAGATAGTGCACCATGATCAAGTGGGTTTCATCCCAGGAAAGCAAGGTTGGTTCAACATCAGGAAATCAATAAATGTAATTCACCATATCAATAGACTTAAAGTCAAGAATCACATGATTATTTTAATAGATGCAGAAAAAGAATTTGATAAAATACAGCACCCCTTCATGCTCAAAACACTAGAAAAAATAGGGATAGTGGGAACATTCCTTAACATTGTAAAGGCCATCTATGCTAAGCCCATGGCTAATATCATTCTAAATGGTAAAAACTGAAAGCATTCCCCCTAAAACCTGGAACAAGGCAGGGATGTCCTCTTTCACCACTTCTTTTCAATATCATCCTTGAAACTCTAGCCAGAGCAATTAGACAGACCAAAGAAATTAAAGGGATACGAATAGGAAAAGAAGAACTCAAACTATCCCTATTTGCTGATGATATGATTATATACTTAGAGGAACCAGGAAATTCCACCAGAAAACTTTTAGATCTCATAAGTGAATTCAGTAAAGTAGCGGAATATAAGATCAATGCACATAAATCTAAGGCATTTTTATACATAAGTGATGAATCTTCAGAAAGAGAAATTAGGAAAACTACCCCATTCACAATAGCATCGAAAAAAATAAAATACTTGGGAATCAATCTCACAAAAGAGGTGAAAGACCTCTACAATGAGAACTATAGAACACTAAAGAAAGAAATTCAAGAAAACCTTAGAAGATGGAAAGATCTCCCATGTTCTTGGATAGAAGAATTAATATTGTCAAAATGACCATACTACCAAAAGTGCTATACAGATTCAATGCAATTCCAATTAAAATCCCAATGATGTGCCTTACAGAAATAGAGCAAGCAATTATGAAATTCATCTGGAAGAATAAAAAACCCAGAATAGCTAAAGCAATCCTTGGCAGAAAGAGTGAAGCAGGGGGTATCGCAATACCAGATCTTCAACTCTACTACAAAGCAATAGTAACAAAAACGGCATGGTATTGGTACCAAAATAGACAGGTAGATCAATGGTATAGAATAGAGGACATGGACACAAACCCAAATAAATACAATTTTCTCATACTAGACAAAGGGGCCAAAAATATGCAATGGAGAAAAGATAGCCTCTTCAACAAATGGTGCTGGGAGAATTGGAAATCCATATGCAACAGAATGAAACTAAACCCATATCTCTCACCATGCACAAAACTAAACTCAAAATGGATTAAGGACCTCGGAATCAGACCAGAGACCTTGCATCTTATAGAAGAAAAAGTAGGTCCAGAGCTTCAACATGTCGGCTTAGGACCAGACTTCCTCAACAGGACTCCCATAGCACAAGAAATAAAAGCAAGCATCAATAGCTGGGATAGATTCAAACTAAAAAGCTTTCTCTCAGCAAAGGAAACTATCAGCAATGCAAAGAAAGAGCCTACAGAGTGGGAGAAAATCTTTGCCAATCATACTTCAGATAGAGCACTAATCTCCAGAATCTATAAAGAACTCAAAATACTCTACACCAAGAATGCAAATAATTCAATCGACAAATGGGCTAAGGAAATGAATAGACACTTCACAGAAGAAGATCTACAAGCAATCAACAAACATATGGAAAACTGTTCAACATCTCTAGTAATAAGAGAAATGCAAATCAAAACCACCCTAAGATTCCATCTCACCCCAATTAGAATGGCGATTATCAAGAATACAAGCAACAACAGGTGTTGGCGAGGATGTGGGGAGAAAGGTACACTCTTACATTGCTGGTGGGGCTGCAAATTAGTGCAGCCACTCTGGAAAGCAGTGTGGAAATTCCTTAGAAAACTTGAAATGGAACCACCATTTGACCCAGCTATCCCACTCCTTGGCCTATATCCAAAGGACTTAAAATCAGCATACTACAGAGATACAGCCACATCAATGTTCATAGCTGCTCAGTTCACAATAGCCAGATTGTGGAACCAACCTAGATGTCCTTCAATTGATGAATGGATAAAGAAACTGTGGTATATATATACAATGGAATATTACTCAGCCATAAAGAATGATAAAATTATGGCATTTGCAGGCAAATGGATGAAATTGAAGAATATCATGCTAAGTGAGATAAGCCAATCTCAAAAAACCAAAGGACGAATGATATCGCTAATAAGTGGATGATGACACATAATGGGGGGTGGGAGGGGTTAGTGTTAGGGTTAGAGTTAGGGTTAGGGAGGGACAAGAATGGAGGAAGGAAGGACTGTATAGAGGGAAAAGAGGGGTGGGAGGGGTGGGGGGAAGGGAAAAAATAACAGAATGAATCAAACAACATTACCCTATGTAAATTTATGATTACACAAATGGTATGCCTTTACGCCATGTACAAACAGAAAAACAACATGTATCCCATTTGTTTACAATAAAAAAAAAATCTGCACACAGGTCTTTTGGTGGATATATGTTTTCATATCCCTTGGGTAGATACCTAAGAGTGAGAGTGCTAAATAGGTACTAAATTTATGATGATTTTTTAAAAAATCAACTGCCAAACTGTTTTCCAAAGTGATTGTACCATTCTGCATTTCAACAAAAATGTATTAGAGTTACAGTGGCTTCAGATTCTTGACAATACTTAATATTGTCAACCATTTTAAATTGGTCATACTAAATTTGGGAAGGTATCTTAATATGGTTTTAATTTTCATTGTCCTTGACTAAAGATGTGAAGTATCTTTTCATGTTATTATTTCACAACTGTTTGGGGTGCGACCTCTGTTCAAATCTTTTGCCCATTTTTCAATTAATTTGTCTCCCTATTATTGAGAATGTCTTTGGTGTCATTTCTTTTTTTAAGTTTTTTATTGGTTCTTTTTAGTTATACATGACAATAGGATTCCTTTTGACATAATTATAAAAGCATGGAATATATTTTGTTCTGATTCAGTCCCCAGGACTCCAAAATATATTTTTGGCACCTTTGCCTAGTATCAGATAACTGTATCAATGTGGGTTTGTCTCTGTGTCTTCTATTCTGTACCAGTGGTCTTCATGTCTGTATTGGTACCAATACCATTCCATTTTTGTTACTGTAGCTCTGTAGTATAATTTAAGATCTGTCATGGTGGTGCCTCCTGTTTTGCTTTCTTGGTAAGGCTTGGTTTGGTTATTCTAGGTCTCTCATTTTCCAAATGAATTTCATAACTTCTTTTTCAAGTTCTGTGAAAAATGTCATTGGAATTTTGATGGGCATTGCATTGAATCTGTATAGCATTTTTGGTAATATGACCATTTTGTCAATACTAATTCCATCTATCCAAGAATATGGGAGATCTTTCAATTTTCTAAGTTCTTAGATTTCTTTCTTTAGTGTTCTATAGTCTTCATTGTAGAGGTCCTTCACCTCCTTTGTTAGATTGATTCCCAAGTTTTTGTTGTTGTTGTTGTTGTTTTGTTTTGTTTTGAGCTATTGTGAATGGGATAGTTTTCCTAATTTCTTTTTCAGCAGATTCATCTTTGGAGTACAGGAACATAATTTATTTATGGGTGTTGATTTGTATCCTGCTACTTTGCTGAATTCATTTATGAGCTCTAGAAGTCTTCTGGTGGAATTTTTTGGATCTTCTAAATATAGGATCATGTTGATGGCAAACAGATCATTTGAGCTCTTCTTTTTCTATTCATATTCCTTCAATTTGCTTCTCCTGCCTGGTTGCTCTAGCTAGAGTTTCAAGGACTATATTAAATAGGAGTGGTAAAAGTGGGCATCCTCATCTCCTTTCTGTTTTTAGAGGAAACACTTTCAATTTCTCTCCATTTAGAATAATGTTGGCCTTGATTTTTTTCATACAAAACTTTTATAATGTTAAGGTAAATTCCTTCTATCCCTAGTTTTTCTAGTGTTTTAAACATGAATGGATGCTGTACTTTGGTGTCATTTCTTATAAAGTCTTTGGACTTGATATCAGTGTAAGTATTTCTTCATAAAATAATTTGGGTTTTGTTGATACTGGGAATTTATCCTAGGGCTTTGCACATACTAAGCATGCATTCTATTCTACCACTAAGTTGTAACCTTACTGATAAGATACATATTGAAATATTCCCTCCTCCTCCATTTTCTGAATGGAGCTTGAGTAAGATTGGTGCTCTTTTTTCTCTTTTTAATCCTTAAATGTTTGACAGAATTAACCAATGAAATCATCGGGTATAAAGTACTTTTGTGTATGACTGTTTTAATTATGAATTAAATTTATTTTATATAAAAAAACTTTTGATATTTTTCTATTTATTCTTTACCTATTTTTCATAATTTTTATATTTCAAGGAATTTATTCATTCCATTTAACTTGTCAAATTTATGTCCATAAAGGTATTAATAATATTCCTTTACTACCCATTTATTCTATAATAACTACAGAATCTATAGTGATCTCTCCTCTTTAATTCCTGATTTGGGTTATTTGGGAATGATCTATTTCTTGATCAGTCTACCTAGATGCTTATTTATTTCATTTATCTTTAAAAATAATCAGCTTTGGGATTATTTGACTTTCTTCAACTGTTTTCTATTTACTTGACTTCCATGAGTCCTATTTTTATTATTTCCTTCTTTCTTTTTAATTTAGATTTAATTTTCTTTTTCTAGTTTCTTCAAGTTTACATCACTGACATTAAGCATATCTTTTCTAATAAAAACACTTAAAACTATAAATTGCCCCAAAAACATTCTTCTATTTCCACTCCATAAATTTTAGATTTTATTTTTCATACCATTAAGTTCAAAGTGTTTTCTAACTTTCTTTTAGTTTTCATACCATTAAGTTCAAAATGTTTTCTAATTTTCTTTTGATGTCATCTTTAACTCATGAGTCATTAGAAGAATGCTGTTTAATTTCCAAAATATTTGGAGATTTTTTTCGAGATTATTTATCTTCTACATATAGTTTAAATTTCTCCAAAATTTTTAAGACATATTTACGATCTTGAATGTGATCTAACTTTGTGAATATTCAATGTACACATAAAAAGTCTATATTTTATTATTGTTGGATGTCAGGTTTTACAAATACAAATTAGGTCAAGTTAGTTGACAGTGTTATTCAATCTATAACCTTACTGATATGTTGTCTCTATTCGTTCAGCTACTGAGAGAATAGTGAAACTCCTACAATAACTATGGATTTTGTCAATTTAGTCTTTCATTTCTGTGGCTGAAGAAGGAAGATTTTAAGTTCAAATCCAGCAACTCAACCCTTGCAAGACTCTCTCCTGACTGCAGCAAGATGGTGGCTGTTAGCACACTTAGCAGGGATACCTCAGATGTAACCAAGTCTGCAGGGTCCTTGGTGATGATCTTTCAGGTCCTGGCTGTTATCCCTATGTGTAATCCTAATGTGTAAGCGGCCACATTCTAAGTTGGTGGCGTCAGCAGTAGCTAACTTTAGGTACCTTGATCATTAATTTCATTCTTAAGGCCACCATCTTTCTGCAGAGTCAGGAGGGAGTCTTGCAAGGGATTGGTAGGTTGGAAAAGGGTATGAGGGCATCTTGATTCTGGTTCATCCAGCCTGGCACCCACCTAGATCCCGAAGACAATTCAGGCAGCACTTGCTGGGACCCAACATCAGCCTGGTCCATGACTCCACCAATCACCTGGTCCTACCTGTTTGGCAATCAACACAGCCCTCCGGCTCCTCAGTCCCCAGTCTCCCCACCACTCCCTCACCACCAACCTGGCCCAGTGCCTGCAGCTACTTGACTGGCCCACAGCCTTCAAGACCTGGTCCTGATTTGCCTAATGCAGAGCAGCTTTCTGAGGCAGGTACACAGGTCTCAGCGCTCAGCCCTCAGGACCTCTGGGGAGAGAGGTTCCTGATTGGGATATTGAAAAGGCAGGGGCAGAAGAGATACAATTTAGAGACTAAATTATAGACTGGGAATTGTGGGGTTCACAAGTGGGTGAGGGGCTAAGCCCAGGCTTCTACATCACGAGTAGACCCCAAAGGAGAGTCCTGGGGTGCAATCTTCCAGAGGGACCCACACTTGCTATATCCTGCCTCCAGGAGTCCTGCCTCCAAGTCTAATGTTCCCACCTTGCTAACTTTCATCATCCTGAGGGTGGAGTTACCAGTAAACTCCAGACAACCTCACCTATCAGAAGAGAATGGAAGATATTGAGCTCTAACAGAAACAAGTGTTCAATTTTCCTTCAAGACTCTTTTTTTTCCCTATTTTTTTCCCTGTTTTCTTTTTTTGTTCCCCACTTCGCATCCCCGTCATCTTCAAAATCAAGTACCTTTCATGCATCAGGCTACCAAAGACTAGGAGGTTTGAATAGTATATTACGGTTTTGTTGTAGATTCTTTTTATTACTCCCTCTATTTTCCTCTTATTTATCTGTTTCCTCAGAGTCTTTCTCCCTTTACTCTTCCTAACAATCTACTTCTTTTTATTCCTCTTTCGCTCTTCCTATGATCTAGTATCTCTGTATTCTCACTTCTTACCTCATTAATATCACATCTGACACCTGGCCCCCATTCTCTCCTTGTCCCTTAGAAATTGTAGACTTTATTGGAAGGTTATTGTTTATGCTGTAGATAATAATCAAACTCTGTTTATTATGACAATACTGTTAAAGTTTTAATAGGGGCTATTTGGCTTAAGGCTGCATATTGTTTGCATTGGGTGCTGTGAATAGTGACCTCTAAAGGTGAGATATTGGAAACCCATAGGGACACTATAAATCTACAGGGTGGAAACGGTAATGCCTCAGATACCCACTGCTAGAGGGGAAGATACACAAATATGAAAAAACAAGGGAAGAAAGTGCTCCAAACAAATCAAGATACTATATTAATAGAATCCACTGACAGCACAGTAGAAGAAATGTCAGAAAAGGAGTTTAGAATGTACATAATTAAAATGATCTGTGATGTAAAGGTTGAGATAAAGAGAGCAAATGTAAGCAATGAATGATCACTTTGATAAAGAGTTAAAAGAGAAAATGAGGAAGCAAAAGGTTATTTCAATAGAGATTCTGAAAAAAAAAAAAAACAGAAATCCTTGAAATAAAAAAAAATAAATAAACCAAATTAAAAACTCAGACTAGACCACTTGGAAGACAGAATCTCAAACAATGAAGACAAAATATTTAATCTTGAAAATAAAGTTTACCACACAGAGAAGATGACAAGAAATCATGAATAAAACCTCTAAAATCATAGGATAACATGGAAAGACCAAATTTAAGAATTATTGGAATTGAGGAAGGCACAGAGATACAAACCAAAGGAATGAACAACCTGTTCAATGAAATAATTTCAGAAAATTTCCCAAACCTGAAGAATGAAATAGAAAATCAAATACAAGAGGCTTACAGAACAGCAAGTATACAAAATTAAAACAGAGCTACACCAAGGCACGTTACAATGAAAATGCCCAGCACAGAAAATAAAGATAGAATTTAAAGCCTGCAAGAGAAAAGTATCAGATTACATATCAGGGGAAATCAACATAGATATCAGCAGATTTCTCAACCCAGACCCTAAAAACTATGAGACCCTGGCACAACATACACAAAGCTCTGAAAGAAAATGGATGCCAACCAAGAATTTTAAATCCAGCAAAACTTCAGATTTGATTACAAAATAAAAACCTTCCATGACAAACTAAAGTTAAAAGAATTTACAAAGTGAAAGCCTGAAGTACAGAACATTCTCAGCAAAATATTCCATGAGGAGGAAATGAAAAACAACAATGAAAGTCAGCAAAGGGAGGAATTATCCTAAAGGAAAAGCCAATCAAAGGAGAAACCAAGTCAAGCTAAAAAACCAAAAATAAGCCAAAATGACTGGGAATACAAATCATATCTCAATAATAACCCTGAATGTTAATGACCTAAACTCATTATTCAAAAGACGTAGACTGGTAGATTGGATTTAAAAAAAAAAAAAAAAAAAAGACCCAACAATATGGTGCCTTCAAGAGATTCATCTCATAGAAAAAGACAGTCACAGACTAAAGGTGAAAGGATGGGGAAAAAAAACATACCATGCACATGGACTCAGTAAAAAAGCAAGAATTTCCATCCTCATATCAGATAAAAGTAGACTTCAAGCCAAAGTTAGTCAGAAGGGATTAAGAAGAACATTTCATATTGCTTAAGGGATTCATAAATCAACAAGATATAACAATTGCATATATTTGTGCCCCAAACAATGGAACATCTATGTACATCAGACAAACCCTTCTCAAATTTAAAAATAAAATAAATCAAAACACAATATTAGTGGATGACTTTAACACACGTCTCTCAGCACTGGATAGATCTTCCAAACAAAAACTGAACAAAGAAACAATAGAACTCAATAATATAATCAATAATTTAGATTTAACAGACATATATAGAGTATTTCATTCATCAATGAGCAAATATACTTTTTTCTCAGCAGAACATGGATCCTTCTCTAAATAGACCATATGTTATGCCACAAAGCAATTCTTAGCAAATACAAAAAAATAGAGATACTACCCTGCCTTCTATCAGATTATAATGGAATAAAATTAGAAATCAATGATAAAATAAAAAATAGAAACTACACCAATACCTGGATACTAAGTAATACACTATTGAATAATGCATGGATAGCAGAAGACATGAGGGAGAGGTAAAAAAAATTCTTAGCAGTAAATGAGAACACCGACACAACATATCTAATTCTTTGGGATACTATGAAACCAGTACCAAGAGGAAAGTTCATTGCATTGAGCTCATTCAATAAAAGAATAAAAAGTCAACAAATAAAGTACCTGACATTACATCTCAAAGTTCTAGAAAAAGAACAGATCAACACTGAAAGTAGAAGACAGGAAATAATTAAAATCAGAGGTGAAATTAATGAAATTCAAACAAAAGAAACAACTGAAAAACTTAACAAAAAGTTGGTCTTTGAAACAATAAACAAAACTGATAAACTCTTAGCCACACTAACAAAGAGAAGGAGAGATAAAACTGAAATAACTAAAATTTATGATGAAAAAGGAAATATCATGATGGTCACTATTGAAAAATAAAACAAATATATATGCCAAAAAAATAGAAAATGTCAAAGACATCAACAAATTTCCAGAGACATATGATTATTCCAAACTGAATCAGGAAGACACACACAATTTAAACACATCAATTTCTTTTTTTTATCTGTTTTTTTTTTTTAATTGTAAACAAATGGGGTACAACTTTTTTCTCTGGTTGTACATGAAGTAGAGGCATACCATTTGTGTGATCATACTTTTTCATAGGGTAATGATGTTTGATTCATTCTATTATTTTTCTTTCACCCCACCCCTCCCACCCCTCTTTTGGTTCCACAATCTGGCTATTGTGAATTGAGTAGCTATGAACATCGATGTGGTTGCATCTCTGTAGTATGCTGATTTTAAGTCCTTTGAGTATAGGCCAAGGAATGGGATAGCTGGGTTAAAATTGTAACCAATTTCAAGTTTTCTAAGGAATCTCCACACTGCTTTCCAAAGTGACTGCACTAATTTGCAACCCCAACAGAAATATACGAGTGTACCTTTTTCCCCACATCCTCGCCAACACCTATTGCTTGTATTCTTGATAATCGCCATTCTAATTGGGATGAGATGGAATCTTAGGGTAGTTTTGATTTGCATTTCTCTTATTACTAGAGATGTTAAACATTTTTTCATATATGTGTTGACTGCATGTAGATCTTCTTTTATGAAGTGTCTGTTCATTTCCTTAGGCCATTTGTTGATTAGGCCATTTGAATTCTTGGTGTAAAGTTTTTTGAGTTCTTTATAGATTCTGGAGATTAGTGCTCTATTTGAAGTATGATTGGTAAAGATTTTCTCCCAATCTGTAGGCTCCCTCTTCACATTGCTGATAGTTTCCTTTGCTGAGAAAAAGCGTTTTAGTTTGAATCTATCCCAGTTTTTGATTCTTGTTTTTATTTCTTGTGTTTTGGGAGTCATGTTAAGGAAGTCTGATCCTAAGCCAACATGATGAAGATTTGGTTCTATTTTTTCTTCTTTAAAGTGCAGGGTCTCTGGTCTGATTCCAAGGTCATTGATCCATTTTGAGTTGAGTTTTGTGCAGGGTGAGCGATAGCGATAGGGGTTTAATTTCATTCTGCTGCATATGGATTTCCAGTTTTCCCAGCACCATTTATTGAACAGGCTTTCTTTTCTCCATTGCATGTTTTTGGCACCTTTGTCTAGTATGAGAGAACTGTATTTATTTGGGTTTGTCTCTATGTCCTCTATTCTGTACCATTGATCTACCTCTCTATTTTGGTGCCAATACCATGCTGTTTTTGTTACTATTGTTTTGTAATATAGTTGAAGTTCTGGTATTGCTTAAAACACTAGAAAAAATAGGGATAGAAGGAACATTCCTCAACATTGTAAAGGCTAGCTATGCTAAGCCCATGGCCAACATCATTTGAAATGGTGAGAAAATGAAAGCATTCCCCTTCAAAACTGGAACAAGGTAGGGATGCCCTCTTTCACCACTTCTATTCAACATTGTCCTTGAAACTCTAGCTAGAGCAATTAGACAGATCAAAGAAATTAAAGGGATATGAATAGGAAAAGAAGAACTCAAACTATCCCTATTTGCTGATGACATGATTCTAAATTTACAGGAGCTGGGAAATTCCACCAGAAAACTTCTAGAACTCATAAATGAATTCAGAAAAGTAGCAGGATATAAAATCAATGCTCATAAATCTAATGCATTTTTATTCATAAGTGATGAATCCTCAGAAAGAGAATTTAGGAAAACTACCCCATTCACTATAGCCTCAAATAAAATAAACTACTTGGGAATCAACCTAACAAAAGAGGTGAAAGATCTCTAAAATAAGAACTACAGAACACTAAAGAAAGGAATTAAAGAAAATCTTAGAAGATGGAAAGATCTCCCATGTTCTTGGATAGGCAGATTAAGATGGTCAAAATGGCCATACTACCAAAAGTGCTATACAGATTCAATGCAATTCCAATTAAAATCCCAATGACGTAACTCACAGAAATAAAGTAAGCAATCATGAAATTCATTTGGAAACCTAAGAGACCCAAAATAGCTAAAGCAATCATTAGCAGGAAGAATGAAACACATCAATTTCAAACAATGAAACAGAAGAAGACATCAAAAGCTTACCAACCAAGAAAAGCCCAGGACCAGAGGGATTCTCAGCCGAGTTCTACAAGACCTTTAAAGAAAAACTAATACCAATACTCCTCAAAGTATTCTAGGAAATAGAAAAGGAGGGAACCCTTCCAAACTCATTCTATGAAGTTAGAAAAAGATGTATCAAGGGAAGAAAACTTCAGACTAATATTCCTGATGAACATAGATGCAAAAATTCTTAACAAAATTCTGGCAAATCACATACAGAAGCATATTAAAAAGGTAGTACACCATGATCAAGTAGAGGTCATCACAGGGATGCAAGGTTGGTTCAACATACGGAAATCAATAAATGTAACTGATCACATCAATAGACTTAAAGTTAAGAATAATATGATCATTTCAATAGATGCAGAAGAGGTATAAGATAAAATACAACACCCATTCATGTTCAAAACACTAGAAAAACTAGGGATAGCAGGAACATACCTCAACGTTGTAAAGACTATCTATACTAAGCCCATGGTCAACATCATTCTAAATGTAGAAAAAATTGAAAGCATTCCCTCTAAAAACTGGAACATAACAGGGATGCCCTCTTTCACCACATCTATTCAACATTGTCCTTGAAACTCTAGCCAGAGCACTCAGACAGACCAAAGAATTTAAAGGGATATGAATAGGAAAAGAAGAACTCAAATTATCACTGTTTGCTGATAACATGATTCTATATTTTGAAGATCCAAAAAAATTCCACAAGAAACTTCTAGAACTCATGAACAAATTCAGCAAAGTGGTCAGATATAAAAATCAACACTCATAAATCAAATGCATTTCTATACCTAAGTGATGAATCCTCTGAAAGAGAAATTAGGAAAACTACTCCATTCACAATAGCCTCAAAAAAAAAAAAAAAAAAAAAAAACACTTGGGAATGTGTCTAACAAAAGAGGTAAAAGACTTCTACAATGAAAACTACAGAACACTAAAGAAAGAAATTAAAGAAAACCTCAGAAGATTGAAAGATCGCCCATGCTCTTGGATAGGCGGAATGTGTCTAACAAAAGAGGTAAAAGACTTCTACAATGAAAACTACAGAACACTAAAGAAAGAAATTAAAGAAAACCTCAGAAGATTGAAAGATCGCCCATGCTCTTGGATAGGCGGAATGTGTCTAACAAAAGAGGTAAAAGACTTCTACAATGAAAACTACAGAACACTAAAGAAAGAAATTAAAGAAAACCTCAGAAGATGGAAAGATCGCCCATGCTCTTGGATAGGCAGAATTAATTTTGTCAAAATGGCCATACTACCAAAAATGCTACACAAATTCAATTCAATTTCTATTAAAATCCCAATGACATACCTTATAGAAATAGACAAAGCAATCATGAAATACATTTGGAAAAATAAGCAACCCAGAATAGCCAAAGCAATCCTTAGCAGGAAGAGTGAAGCAGGAGGTATAACAATACCAGATCTTAAACTATATTACAGAACAATAATAACAAAAACAGCATGGTATTGGCACCAAAACAGACAGGTAGACTAATGGTACAAAATAGAAGACACAGAGACAAACCCACATAAATACAGTTATCTCATACTAGACAAAGGTGCCAAAAATATACAATGGAGAAAAGATAGCCTGTTAAACAAACGGTGCTGGGAAAACTGGAAATCCAAGTTCAGCAAAATGAAATTAAATCCCTATCTCTCACCCTGCACAAAACTCAATTCAAAATCGATCAAGAACCTACACATTAGACCAGAGACCCTTCACCAAATAAAATTAGGCCCAAATCTTCATCATGTTGGCACAGGACCAGAATTCCTTAACATGACTTCCAAAGCACAAGAAATAAAAAAAAGAATCAATTAATGGGATAGATTCAAACTAAAAAGCTTCCTCTCGGCAAAGGAAATAATCCATAATTTGAAGAGAGAGCCTACAGAGTGGGAGAAAATCTTTACCACAGGCACTTCAGATAGAGCACTAATCTCCAGAATTTATAAAGAATTCAAACACCTTAACACCAAAAAACAAATAACCCAATCAATAAATGGGCTAAGGAACTGAACAGACACTTCACAGAAAACACACAATTGATCAATAAATACATGAAAAAATGTTCAACATCTCTAGTAATTAGAGAAATATAAATCAAAACTACTCTAAGATTTCATCTCACTCCAATTAGAAAGGCTATTATAAAGAATACAAGCAACAATAAGTGTTGGCGAGGATGAGGGGGAAAAGGTACACTCATACATTGCTGGTGGGACTGAAAATTGGTGCAGTCACTCTGGAAAGCAGTGTGGAGATTCCTTAGAAAACTTGGAATGGAACCATCATTTGACCCAGCTATCCCACTCCTTGACCTATATACCCAAAGGACTTAAAATCAGCATATTTCACAATAGCTAGATTGTGAAACCAACCTAGAAGCCCTTCAACAGATGAATGAATAAAGAAACTGTGGTACATATACAACAATGGAATATCACTCAGACTTAAAGAAGAATGAAATTATGGCATTTGCAGGTAAATGGATGGAGTTGGAGAATATCATGCTAAGTGAGATAACCAAATCCCCCAAAAAACCAAAGGCCAAATATTTGCTCTGATACATGGATGCTGATACATAATGGGTCAGGGGTCAGGGGTAAGGGAAGAATGGAGGAACTTTTGATTATGTAGAGGGAAACAAGGGGAGGGTCATGAGGGTAGGAAAGATGGTGGAACAAGACAGACATCATTACCCTATGTACAAGTATGATTACACTAATGATGTGACTCTACATCATTTACAACCAGAGAAATGAAAAGTTGTACTCCATTCATGTACAATGAATCAAAGTGTACTCGGCTGTCATGTATAAGTAAATACAACAAACAATTAAAAAAAAGAAATTCTCCATCAAGGAAAAAATTAATCTAGTTGGTATTAAAGCAATTAAAGTATAATTTATTTTAAAGGTCAATAAAATATATATAATTAAAAAAAGAATGGGATTAAGGTACTTATTAATGTGACCAAGGCTGGGGATGTAGTTCAGAGATGGAGTGCTTGCCTACCATATGTCAGGCCCTATGTTCCACATCCACCACTGCAAAAAATCAAAATATGAAGTTTGGGGGCTGAAGATGTGGTTCAGTGGTAGAGTGCTTGCCTTGCATGTGTGAGGTTCTGGGTTTGATCCCCAGTAGTACAAAAAAATGCATGTATACATACAAACATAATACAAGGGACCCAGACGTCCCTCATCTTTTCCACCATATGAGGACACATAAAGTCTTTATCAATGGACCAGGAAATGGGCCCTCATCAGATACCAAATCTGCCAGTATCTTGATATTGGACTTTCCAGCCTCTGGAACTAAGAGAAAGAAATATTAGTTGTTTATGAACTCTCCATTTTAGTATTATTATAAAAGCCCAAGTAGACAAGGACAAAACAACAATTATCTCCAATATCCAATAAGCCAACAAATAGCCAGACTCCCTTTTGGTAGTGGATGCCAGAGGATAAGTAACTTCTCTATAATGTCTCAAGGGTGAATTTTCAAGCCTCAGAACACTTTGCTCTCAAGAATTTGGCTGTCCTTGTATCCAGATTAATGAGCTACTCCTGGGGTCTGTTTGAGTTGCTGAGTGTTCTAAAGTCATTACCTCTTCTTTACTGGGATCCAATGGTCTCCAATAATCCCCACCTCCTGATACTCAAAGTCTAGTTGATCATACCTCTTGAGTAACTTGCTTCTAACCAAGAGAACACCTCAGAACTGAGAAGATGTCACTTTACAATTGTATAAAATTTTACTTTCCATCTTGCTAGCAGAATTTTTCCCTTGCTTACTTCATGAAGTATACTGCTTTGTGGAGAGGCCCAAAAGGCAAGGTATAGAGGATGATTTCCATCAAACAACCAACAAGGAGCTGAGTTCTTAATTGAACAATGCTTGAGGAACTAAATCTCACCAGTAATCATGCAAGCTTAGAAGTAGGTCCTTCCCCAACTCACCCTCTCAATGAGACTCCAGGTTTGGCTGACAATTTGCAGTCTCATGAAAGAGTCAGCTAAGCCATGACACACAGTTCCTGATGTACAGAAACAGTGAGATAATAAATATGCTATTTTAAGCAGTTAAATTTGGAGTAATATGTGACCCAGTAATATATATCTAAATTGCACCTGTCAGCCTGATGCTATCAATGCAGTGAAACAAATCCCCATAAAGAAGAGAGATTTGTCTCATGCCTCAGCCTACTCACTGGTGGCAAATAGCATAAGAATTTGTATTCTTCTGTTGTAGAACCATAGATGTGCATTGAAATCCCTACCAGATAAAAGCAACTGGTTTTGTACACCTTCTACCACAGGGATAATAAATGAATGACATTTGCAATGCCCAGGAAGACATTCCACATGCCTATAGTTTTGATATAAACTATCTGAAACAGCTATAACATATAAACTAAATTCAAAGGCAACAATCTACTATAAGCTTCCAATTCCCACTACCTTTTTCAATGGCCACACAAAACTACTATAATGAATTGCATCTCTCAATACCCCTGCTGTCTTTAGGTCCTTCATCATGGCTTCAAATTCCATCATTTTCACTGTAAAACATGAATGGAACAGTAAGCCTAGTTAGTGCATTCATCTCTTTACAAGCAACTTCTCTCAATTTGGAAAACCCTTCTGAAACTAATGAACATCAATACCAACATCAATGATAGGAACAAGAGCAGTGCCCAACAGTGATTTAAATAGCCTAACCCAGATGGTTCAATTACTACCCTTCCACATGTCACTCCTTTTTCAAATCTGGTCAATTAAAAGTATCATCCTCACCCCTAAAAATACCCCAGTAAGATAATCATATGAATTCTGATACCCAAAAGACCCTGAAAAGTTTGTACTCACAAGACTTCCATCCCATCCCATGGTACTTTCAGAGTGTAAGTACCTCTGTTACTTCCAGAATCTGCAAGACCCTGGCATCACACCTAGGCCGTCTTCTCCTGTATCAGACAAAGCCCAGGGCAGGCCCTCAACTTATTTGATGATGAAGGTTGATTACCATGGAAGAATCTTGCTGTTTTAGTGGGGTGGACAACTGCCTGCTGGGACACCCTTCCCCCAGTTGATATCTGTACCAAACTTCTCCAGAGCCAACCACATCTATCTTGTCTTGAGGAAATTCCCCATTAAGTCATATGTACATGACCTTAATGCCAGGCGCTGTTACAGAGAGTTTGGTTTGTTCCCGTACTTGATTTTGTATCAGATTACAGAGACACTGCTTCATTTGGGGATCAGCTCACCCTCTCAATGAGACCCCAGCTTTGGCTGACAATTTGATTGCATCTCATGAAAAAGCCAGCTAAGCCTTGACACACAGTTCCTGATGTACAGAAACGGTGAGATAATAAATATGCTATTTTAAGTAGTTAAATTTGGAGGATCAGTTTACTCAGGGTAATCATCACAGGTCCCTGCAAGGTAACCCCAGGTACCAACAACAAAGTCAGTGGAGTTCTCCAGATTGAGCGGCAGATTGTAAGGACACATCAGTCATTCTCTGCATATGAGGCTTATTACTGGACTCGCCATCTTGTCCAATGAACAGTCAATCTGGGTAAGATAGAGCTCTCATGTTTTGAATATTCTATTCCATGGCTTTTCTTTCATTAGCCTCAAGGAACTCTCCATGAGTTCTCCATGATGTACTTATTGAAGTAGAAATCCAGAACAGAAACAGAAACCTGATAATGTCTGGAGGCATTGGCTCACATGTGAGATGGTCTAGTTACAGCCATTCCCCTGCAACAGCACAACCTTTCTTGTTTTTTCATCATACAGAAACATCTGTGAGTCTTGAGAACTCTGAGTTTGGAGATGTTTCCTTCAGGTTCTGCTCAAAACCTAAATCATTTCTTCTTTAAGTTCATCTTTATCCATTGGTTCCTTTTCATATATTCATAAAAGAAACACAGTGGTACTTTTTGTTTTGCTTGACACCATTAGCCAAATTGTGTCATAACTAGGACTCTGCAACCTGCCAGGTATGATACTGGGAAAGATACTTAACTTCCTTTAGTCTGGATTTATGTTTTATGCTAATAGGAATATTGTTGCCATTCTTGCCAGGTTGTTGAAAGAAATACAGTGAACACACATCAAAAGTTATAACCACAAGTTCAATAGATTCAAAAGGTATAATTTCTATTTTCCATGATATCAACTTTCTGCCAAACTTTCTGTCTTTGGTAATGTGAATCACCTTTGTTCCAGGAGCTGATGACAATTTCCTCCCTGGGCTTACAGGCTTCACTAACAATTTCCTTGAGTTGCTTCCAGTTTCCATTTATCCCAAAATCAAACCTACATATGTTCACTTTTTTGTTACAGCAGCAACCCACTTCCAATAAACAATTATGTTTTGGTTTCTTTTACTGAATAATAAAACAACAAAACCTAAGAACAATAAAATAGTCATTTTATTATCTCTCACCCTTCTGTAGGTCGACTGAGTTCATCAGGGTAATTCTGTTGTCAGGAGGAGATGAGACCAAAGACATCTGAAAGCTTTCCTTGAACTGGATGCAGTGGCACACACCTATTATCTCAGAGACTCTGGAGGCAGAAGCAGGAGGGTCACAAGTTCAAGGCCAATCTAAGCAACATAGTGAGAGACTGTCTCAAAAATAAGAAAGGGTGGGCATGTAACTCAGAGGTAGAACACCCCTGGGTTCTATACCCAATACGGAAAAAATACTGAAATGGATCATTCTTTCTCTCCCTGCTGTGATCTGCGGATCTCTCCAGAGATTAACCAGATTTTTTATATGGCCACTCAGGGTTCCCAAAACTAGAAGCTGCCAAATGTTTTAATGCTCTAAGTCTCTAAGGCAAATTACCACATCCACTATGTTCTGTTGGTTAAACAGTCATAGGGAAAGCCAGATTCAAGGGGAAGATAAGTTCTCTCAATGAGGAGTATGAGAAAGGAACTGTAGTCATTTTTTTTTTCACTCCAAATAGGTTTAAGAGAGATATATTTTAGAAAAAGGTTGATATTAGATATATAACTCTGCACATTGACTTAATTAGCAAAGGTTTTAACCATAGTGACCAGGTGAAAATTATTTGACCTCTCTCTGCTGTGCACTGGGTTCTTGCTAGAACAATGCATTTCACTAAGAACAGATGCAGCTATTGCTATTTTATGCAGATACAATTTCCTGGGATAACAGGAAGAAAAATAGACCTTTAATTTATTTTTAGTGGGGGGAAAGGGGTTCAGTTTAAAGCAGAGATGTAAAATGGTAGATAAGATAACACATCCCCTGTTGCTTATAAAAAGCAAATTGTCAAAAGGAACTGAAAGCTAAAACCAATCACACTTCCAACTGAAAGGAACTGAAGAGGGGTAGCACTGAATTTTTATAGCATCTATTTATGCCACACATTTCACTCACCTGGATATATCACCTTTCCACATAATATTGCAAGACCAGGTGCCAGAAGCACTTCCCAGACAAATGAGCTCCTCCAGAAGCATGGAACAATCCAGTCAATTGGCTATTCTTACATATAAATGCATCTCAAATAGAAGAAATAGTTTGACTATATCTCATTAAATAAATGACATATAATTAGATTCTTGGAAATATTATCAGACTTGGACAAAAGTCATGAATTGGTGCATTCATTCAAATATTTTTATTACCAGATTCTGTTACTAGGCAAATGATACTTACAATTTCAAAATAAAATTATGATAAAGATAGCATGGGATAAGTGCCTTTAATAAGAGGTGATTCAAAGGAGGGAATGATGCTGTGAAAAGTTCCTGCTCTCCCTGATGTGGACAAGCAATGCTCTCAGCAATAGCACCAACTTGACCACTCCTCCACTTCACAGTGGTCAGATAAAAACTCACATCACAAGTAAATAGCACAACTAGAAGCTACCTGTATGGTCAAAATGATTTGAAAATGCAAAATTCACTCTGAATTTTCTGTAATTGTACCCTTCCTAACATGGTGCCTGGCTGCCACCATCAGATTGACCTTTTAGCAGCCACTAGAGGGTCTCTTTGAAACACCTCAGCAAGCTATATTATTAAGCTATAATCAGGACAGCTCCTCCAAATAACTAGTGGAAGTTGGTACAGAAGTCTGGAGAATGATGTCACACTATGAGATGCAAACTTATTAAAACTTAAAAAACTTACCTCATTTATTTGGTAAAGTGATCAAGTATAAAAGAGTAATCTTCATTCTTAATAATCTCTACACAGTTTCCTGTGTTAAGGCTTAGTCTTGGGGTGGCCCTAAGGGGAAGTGGTAGAATCTTTAAAAGAAGAACCTAATGGGAGTTCCTTGGGTCATTGGGGGCATGCCCTTGAAGGAGTCTCTTATTCTTTCTTCTTTCTCTCTTTTGCTTCTTGTCTATGATGTGAGCAGATTAGTTACACCATTCACTCCCCACCATTGCCATCCTATACCCCCACCACAGGCCTACAAGCAAGGGACTCACCCGATCATGGACTGGAACCTTTAAGACTGTGAGCTGAAATAAAACTTTGCTTTTGGTACATTGATTATCTCAGGTACTTGTTATAATGAGGAACACTGACAAAAAAAATAATAATAATACTAATTTTTGAGCACTTATATCTATCTGCCTATCATACCATGACACAAGGCATAAATTTGTTCTGCTCCTTCTGACAATTTTGCAATAATGGCATTAATATTCCCATTCTTAAAGGGAAGAAACTCAGGCTAAAGGAGGCTAAATTTCTTGCTTTAATCATGTAGTATGTAAAGGTGGAGTCATTCTCTAACCTAATTATGCCTGTCATAAACGTCCCTTGGTTTAGTCAGCTCTTTTTGCCACTGTGACTAAAGGACCCAACTAGAATGATTGTAGAGGAGAAAAAGTGTATTTAGGGTCTCACGGTTTCAAAGGTCTCAACCCACAGATAACAGGGCTCAAGGTGATGCTAAACATGACGGTTGAAGAGTGTGGCAGAGGAAAGCAGCTCACATGGTGATCAGGAAGCAGAGAGAGAGGCTTCACTCACCAGATACAAATATATACCCCAAAGTAACACCACAGTTCCCACCTCCTCCAGCCATACCCTACCACTTCAGTTACCACTCAGTTAATCCCTATCAGGGGATTAATTCACTGATTGGGTTAAGACTCTCACAACCCAATCATTTCTCCTCTGAACCTTATTGCATTGTCTTACATGTGAGCTTTTGGGGGACACATCACATGCAAACCATAACACCCCTACTGACTCTACTGCATCAAGCTGCTTCAAAATAAGGATTACAATTCAGTGACTGCAAAGAAACACCATCTAAATCAGACCAATGGGATCATGGAAAGCTTCAGAAAGTCATGCAATTAAATCTTGGTAGATTATTAGATGTATCCACTGAAATTTAAATTTGTTTATAAATTATAAGCTCTTGATAGACATTTCACACCAAAGACATAAGGTAAAATGTCTTCTCCTCCCACAGCCAGCAAGTCTTGCAACATAGTTCACAAGAAACCATTGTTTATGAATGTCCTGTATGTTTCCAGAAATTTTCCCCATCTATAAAACCCTTTTAAAAATAGCTTTAAATTGTGATAAAATCATGTGCATATTTTGTATTTCAATTATGTGCTAAATATTCAAACTTACAGATCCTTTGAGTTCTTTAATCTAGGAAAATACTTTATATCTTCCTACATGATCATTAAAGGCTACGTAGTATTTAGTCATATGCAAGTTCCGTGATTTGTTTTTTAGCTGGAACAATTTAGTTTCTGTTTTTTCATTCACTATTACAAAAAAAACCATGCTGAATCCCCTTGTGTTCATGCTTTTTGGTGTGCATTTACTCACAAAAGGTGAGATTCCAGTCAGGTGTGGTGGCATGGGCCTATAATATAGGAGGCTGAGGCAGGAATATCACAAGTTTAAGGCTAGCCCAAGCAATTGAGTGAGGCCCTAAGCAACATAGTGAGAACCTGACTCAAAATTAAAAAGGGTTTGGGATGCATGCAGTTCAGTGGTTAAGCACCCCTGGGTTCAATCCCCAAAAAGGGGGATGGGGAGAGTAAGGAAGCAGGCAGGCAGGCAGACAACTATGGTTAAAATGCAGAAGGCAGACATAAAGTAAGGAGAACTCTGAGGCTGAGAGACCAGCTAGGAGGCAGGGAGACAAAAATGTCAAGAACAGAAGTTGATCATATGTATGGATATGGATAGAGATTGTGAGGCCTGAAATAACCTTTTTCTACTTCTCTACCCCTAATACCACCTACTCTACTACTACACACACACACACACACACACACACACACACACACACACAATGTCTGCACACAAGATCAAGTCCAAGTACAACCTTCCTTTCTAATGAGTGCTTTTCATGAAGTGTTGTGAGTTTTATTAATCCTTTCAGGTCTCATAATCCACCACGTGGTACTGAGAAAGGGCAGGTCACTATGCTGCAGGCAATCCCTGTAAGGCCTTGGAAGTCCAGCAGAGGTCTCCAGAGAGCCCCCAACAAAAGCAGAATTAGGAACAATGCCCTATAAAGTAGCTGAAATTGCTGACCCGGATTTACACTAATGAAATAAAATCATCTCTAAAATTTTGGTCATAAAATTATCATTACTTTTATACTAACTACCTTTTAGTGATAGGGGTGATAATGGAACTGAAATACAGCAGATAAGGGGGGGGGGACTCACTTTTTTGCAATCCTTCAAATTCCATATACACCATTCAACAGGATAAAACCTTTCCTGCACATTGATGAGAAAGCCTGAGTCAAAACAGTACAAAGGAAAACAAAAGCAAAACCCAACGCAACAGAAAATGTAATGAAATCTCAATAGCTCCCTCTGCTGTCCTCTTGTGTAATTTTTGCTTTTTTGTTTTGTATTATTTATCTTTCTGTAAATATCCAATGAAGAGCCTCATTAAGCTGGGTAGTAAAAAAGTTCAGTTGATGAAATCCTTTCTACTTTATTCAAAACTGAAAGCATATTGCTGTATCCTGAATAATGACCGTCTTATAATTTTTTTTAATATATGGCGGAGTTTGTAGACATAAGAAGTGATTTCTCAAATGAAGAAAGCTATCGATAACAATAACCCAAGATAAAGCTCTAAAAATTAAGCTAATTATTAAAAATAAAACTTAAGCTTTTGCTTGTTTAGGTAATTGTGGTCACATGAAAGTTGAAAAGTCAATGGCTTTGAGGAAGAGCTGAAGGATAGGAACATAACAAATTAGTCTCCATAAGGTTAGCAAGGATTATCTCAAGACTCCAAGATGCCAGACAAGGTGCATTTCCATTTAACTCACTGAGCATTTAGGAGTAAGGGTATCTCCCATTTCACAAATAAGAAAACAGAGGCACTTAATCATTTGATCACTTAATAACTAAGGAGCAGGTTTGAAGCATTGAGTTAGACTTTTTTTTTTTCTTTAACTTTGAAGTGGGAACCAGAAAATCTATGCTTAAAGTCCTGATTCTGTCACCAAGTAGAAAAATAAGCAGGATTAAGGCAAATTCTGCTGCTGGAAACTGATACGAAACAGCGTGGTCACTTATTTTGTAAGTCCTCTGAAATATCCAGGTCAGGAGGAAAACTGGTCAGTCTGGTATTTCTCAAACTTTGCATGGTATTGCTATTTTCCAGAAAATTGTTCCCTCTGGCAGATTCAGTTCTTGAGATGATGTCTGCATGAAAATTTGTCCCTTTCCAATGAAATTCTAAGGCTCAGGAAAGAATTTTTATTTTGAAGACTATGTAGTCATCTTGATTTTTATGTTGTCAAAGGAAGAACAAGGTTACAAATAAATGTTTCCCTTCAGATACAAAGTATCCTTCAAAGATTCCTTTAAAAATACTCATCAGGAGCTAGGCAGAGTACCACTGTAGTCCTAGCTACCTGGGAAGCTGAAGCAGGACTGCTTGAGAAAGGAATTTGAGGCCAGCCTGGACACAGAGTCTCAGAAAAGAAAATGGGCCAGGCACTGGTACACTCCTGTAATCTCAGTGGCTTGGAAGATAAGGTAAGAGTATTACAAGCTCAAACTCAGCCTCAGCAACTGAGCAAGGACCTAAGCAACTTAGAGACCCTGTCTCAAAATATTTTTTTAAAAGGGTTGGGAATGTGACTCAGTGGTTAAACACCACTGAGTTCAATATCCGGTACCAAAAAATAAAAAGAAAACAAATGGGAATAAAAACTAATTTTAATTAGTAAACTTATTTTTGTAGGCAATAAAGCACTTCAGGTGAGGAATTGACATGAAGTTAAAGAAAGCACAAAACCATTGATAACTAAAACTATCCCTTGTAAAGAATATGTCCACTGAAGATGGAAATTTGAGGTAAGATCAAGAAGGAAAAAGATCGAAGTGCTCTCTAGGAGGGTAAGAGGGACTGTGTGTGGCAGAATTACCAAAACAGGGATACTTGAGAAGGGATTTAACAGTTTTGTAAGAAAATCCCTCTACATAGAAAAGCCCAAATGACAAATAGTCCACCCAATGTACTGAAGAAGAAGGGCTTCCAAAGGAGTCCCAATACAAATTCATATTCAAGATGATACTAAGACTTTTTCACTTAACTACTCACATGTGTGTTTTCCAGATGCTTATGTTACAATGAATTGCCAACATATTGAATGCAGAAGCAGAGACAAAAGTTTGGCACCTGTTTTATATGTTCATTTGTACTGGGGATTGAACCCAGGGCACTTAACCACTGAACCACATCCTGAGCACTTTTCTTTTTGAGACAGGGTCTCACTAAGTTGCTTAGGACCTCACTAAATTTCTGAGGCTGGCCTCAAACTTGTGATCCTCCTGCCTCAGTCTCCTGAGCCACAGGAATTACAGGCATGTGCCATCATACCTGGCTAGCAGGTATTAAATGAAACAATAAATGCTTTACTATTAGCGGGCTTGTTGGTGCACACCTTTAACCCTAGCAACTGGAGAGGCTGTGGCAGGAGGATCTCGAGTTTGAGATCAGCTGGGCAACTTGGTGAGACCATCTCAAAATTTTAAAATAAAATAATAAGGGCTGGGAACAGAATTTGATGATAGAGGACCCCTGGGCTCAATCCTCACTACTGCAAAAAACAAACGAAAAATGAAGCTTTACTGTTTCTCAGTTTTAATTTCTAGTAGGGTAAATATAAATAGATATGACCCATACGTATGAACAAAAGCTCTTTGGTTCCTTGTGAGCAAGGGGGTCCTGAGACTAAAAAGTTTTGATAACTGTAGCACAATTAACATTCAAGATTGAGGTGTATTATGTAAATATCACATATTTGATATTATCATTAGATTATCCAGAGTCCACTGAGACCATATACCTGGGATAATAGATCTGAGTACCAATAGCACTCCAGAACCAGTGGAAGGCAATAATTTGTGTTATGGTGGGCCGAGGAAACATTTCTAAGTTGTGTAAAAATAAGATCCACAATGATGAAATGTATCTGAGGTTTTCCTTTTAAGAAAGTTGCCACTTGGGAACTTCCTCAACGAACCATATGCATTAACTAAAAGGGCAGAAATAGCTGCATGTCTCCTCATATGTAACTAAAACAGTATGTCTTTTTCACATGTCAACCTTTGTTGGAATGCTGTCCAAATACATTCTGTGAAATCTGTTGCTTACAGAAATTGACACTGACTCAAATAAGTGGTTTATAGATACACTAGATATGCATTCCATTAAGTGACTGGGTTCCATTTGCCCCCCCCCCACCTAAGGTTTTTTTTGTTGTTGTGGTTTTTTTTTTCTGTTTTGTTTTAGATGTTGACAGATGTTTACTTTATTCATTTATTTATATGTTGCACTGAGAATCAAACCCAGTGCCTCACACACGCTAGGCAAGTGATCCCCAACTCCAGTCCTCCATTGATTTTTGTTTTTAATGGTTGACTTTTAAAATATTGCCTGGAAAGTAACAGGAAGTCAAAGAAAGACAAACCTAGCTGGAAAACCTAGCCCATATAATTCCAACGTAGACTTTTTTAATCACTGACTTCCTTTTTCTCAGATATTTTCCTCCCCCTATTAAAAGAGAGTACTGGGGAAAAAAGTCAGTTTGTACATGCCTCTTGAGAAACCCCTTCCAAAAGAGGAATGGTTTAATTACTCACAGCAATCCACAACATTTAACATGGTTTCAATGGCTTTACATTTACATATCAGGAATTGCCGCTGTGTCATTTCTTCTCTTCAACATTTCATACAGGAGATATGTCTTATAACTTAGATATTATTTTCTAAGTGGCATGAATACTTCTTTTTCTTTATTGCATTTATTTGAAGCTATCATAACAATTTATCATCACACATGCACACATGCAACCACATGCAGAAAATGTCACCTGTTTAATGCAAAGGAAAAAAATGTTTGAACTTTATGTGTAATTTAGGTTAAATTCTGGGAAATGGAACATTGTTAAATAAGGAAGCATGTTAGTTAAGAACAGATTATAAAATGTGATACAAACATTTTAATTTAAAACATAAACTTTAATTCCATTGCTTCATATTGGTACTAGACTACTATGCCTTTAAGTAATCCATCAAATTGAATTCCCTGATGTCTTTCTTCTATGACCAACCTACTCTTTTAATACAAAAATCTAAGATTTCCCAGTAGGGTAAGAACTAAAAAAATCACTTGCAAACCCAGCGCAAACATCTACATTTTTATGACTTTTCCACAAGCTTTCAGAATTTTCAAATCCAGGTAGACAGCTCACCTTTATTAGACACTTCAAAGCAGTCAGTCCAGTCTTCTTAGAAACAAGTGTTATATTTAATCAATTTATGCATTTAAATTTCATAATAGAAACAATTGCAACTTGAGTAAGTTTAGGAAGATGCAAAATGACTATTGGTATGCATATAAACATGGGTCAACTAGAAAATAGCTAAGTGTCAATGGGGACAGGGTGGAGGGGAGGGGAGAAATTGGTTCCAGGATCAATCACTCTTGAACACCAAAACCTACGACTACTTAAACATAAAATGGCATAGCATTTGCATATATATTACACACATCTTCCTAATATACAATCGTCTCTACATTATTATAATGCCTAACGTAGTGTAAATGCTATGTTAATTGTATTGTTTGGGGAATAATGACAAAAGAAGGTCTGCACGTGTACCATATAGATACAACATTTTTCAGAACATTTTCAATCCACAGTTGGTGGACTCTTCAGACGTGAAACCCATGGATTTGGACAGCTGACTGTACTGTGATCCCAATATTGGGTAGTTCATAGGGTACCAAGTGAATTAATCCAGTTGGTCCACGTAGAACAAGCTTAATTTACTTGTTGGGGATAATTTGAATATTAGCATGCAACCACATTAGATTGAAGGCAATGTTTATTTCATAGTATTCTTCCTTGGAATTACCATCAAAGAATTACCATCTTACATTGTGCATACAAAATACCTCTTGCTTTTAAAGTTGCAAAATTTCACTGACAAAATATGGAAATAATATATGCACATTAGTATTTCTTTTCTGAAATGGTATTAGTCATAATGAAGAGCTTAAGTTTTTTTATGTTTACATGACATCCAGTATCAAAGGGCATTTGTAATAATCAAAGCAAAAAAAAATGTGTTTTCTTTCAGTTTTAGCTTAATTTTCTTCTACTGTTCATAAGTTTTCTTACCACTATTCCCCTATGTTAGCTTTTTTCCGTTTAGTCTAATTCACCCTTGGCCTGCCATCTGCTCTGGTAGGATAAACCATATTGTTGTACTTAAAAAAAAAAAAAAAAAAAAAAAAAAAAAAGGCACTGAAAGCAGCTACTGAAAACTCTGAAAAACAAAAGTTAAAAAAAAATAGATAAATGATAGTTTAACAAAACTTTGTTCAGGCAGTGACTTCTCAGGATCGCAACAAAACATTATGACTTGAAAGTAGTCAATTTTGTCTACAACCTCTAAGCTACATCTAAGCAGTAAATATTACTCTAAAAAAATCTTCAATGACAATCAACAGGTCCTAAATTCTTCCCAAGAAACAGAACAGTCAAAAATCAATACTGGGAGGCCTGCTAAAAAGTTCAGGAATGGTGCTAACAATTGATGAATATTACCTCGTTTACATTTCGAAGTAGGTTTTCTTATTGTTTACTGTGTGTGTAAATAAGAGACAGAGTCTAGCTAAGTTGCCAAGGCTAGCCTTGAACTTGCAATCCTCCTGCAACTATCTCCCAAGTAGTTGGGATTACAGACTTGCACCACCAAGCCTGGTGATTATTTTTTTAATCCACCAGGAAACTCAGGTTAAGTAGAAGACCCAGGATTCCAGCATGGTCAATCAGTCTCCAAAGTTCATACTCTGGGCCATTATGTTACAAAGCAGCCTCAGAAATGTTCCAAAAGAATTTCATCAACATTAAGTAAAATGTGGGCTCAGCAAGACAAACATCACAGGTTCTCACTTTTATGTAGAAGTCCCAAAGTTGATCTCAAAGAAATAGAGAATAGAATAGTGGTTATCAAAGCCTAGGAAGGCTATAGGGTAGAGAAAGGAGAGAATAGTTAATGGGCACAGGGTGGCAGTTGAATAATAATAATAATCTTCTGATGTTCTGTAAAAGAGTAAGATAACTAAGGTGACAAGAAGTGGATATTTCAATATACCTCATAGAGAAGATTTTAATAACCCAACACGAAATGTTAAGTCCTCTGAGGTGAGAAGCCAACTATTTTCATGTGATTATTATACATTGTATACATATACTGAATCCCATAAATATATACAATTACTCTTTCAACTAAAAATACAAAAAAATTTCCTTGAAAAAAAGATGTTACCCTATTTAAAATACTTTCAAGGAATGCATCAATCTAACCATAACATATTGTATACCTCCTACCCTCCTACCCTCAGGTTTTTCTCCCAAATCTGTATTAGTTTCTACCTACACACGTAAGATTTTTTCCCATGAGCTAAATCTTAGCTACTACATCTTCAATCTCTATTAGAATTATTGCTACTCTATACACACAATTGGAATTAATTCAAAGAGTAGGTATGAATTACAATTAAAATTCCTTCAGGATCCAATATTCTGTTGAAAAATGAGGGGAAATTGCAGGGAGGTGTGTTTCTAAAAAGCAAAAAATAAAATGTACTGGTACAAAGCCAGCTGGGATAAAAATAAATAATAAGAGATCTCTATATTTCCCTTTATTCCTCACTCAAGTTTGTGTTGTATAGAGTACGGAAAGAGCTAGGGGGAGGGAGGGGAGCGACTTTACAATGAAGGAAGCTGACGTTGTCTCAAAGGTGATCAAGGTAGTATCAACAGACAACAGTTGGTGGTAGTTTTCTTGACACATGATAGAAATGGCCTGTATGATCTTTCTCTCCAAAGTTATAACCCATCTGACCATAAGACAAACACCAGCCAAATACCAAAGGAGGAGCATTCTTTTAAGTATCTGACCACAGACCTCAGTATTATAAAGGTTATCAAAAACAAGTATAAGAAATCATTACAACAAAGACACTCAAGGAGACATGACAACTGAAAGTGATATGGTATCCTGGACTGGAAAATGGACCAGAAAGATATTTGGTAACACAGAAAAATCTAAAAATGTGCACTCTAGTTACAGATAATGAATCAATATTGGTAAATTTGTAAGCTGTTAAGAATAGGGGGAGCTGAGTGCAGGATATATAGAAATTCTCCATGTGTAGTCTTTCCAAATTTTTTGTAAAATGGTTCTAAAAGACTATTTTTTAAAAACATAATATGGGGGAAAATTTTGGGATTTCTTTAAGATACACGTTCTACTTCTCTTATTTGAATAAAACAGATTATTAAAACTCAAAACTGATTTTCAAACTTCCTTTCAAAGGAACAAATATTTGCCACTGCTAGAATATCTAAATCATAAATTACAAAAATCTCAGAACTGCAAAGAACCTTAGATGCATTTTACCTATCTCCCGATTTCCTTAAGGACACTAACAACAAAAGAGATGATTTGTTCGACCTACCAGTTAGATATAACTAAGTCCTCCATTTCTAAGATGTCCTCATCAACAATTCTCTTCTAATTACAGATCTGACTAGAAATACAATGCTGGGATGTAGCTCAGTAGTAGAATACTTCTTTGTCTGACCTGTTGGGAGTCCCTGGATTTGAAGGCTAGGGATATATATCAGGGGTAGAGTGTTTACCAAGCATACATGAAGTCGTTTGCTTCCCAGGAAAGGGGCATGAGGATGGTCCATGTTTCAAAATAACATTTTAGTAATCTAAAAAAAACTGTTGTCTATGAAGAGGCAAGTGGGGATGATAGGAAGGGGTGGGGATGATAGAAAGGGGTAGGGAACCCATCAATGCTGTTAACTCTTAATCTTCCTTGCATGTTAAGCTTTAAGAAAACATTTTTCATTAGGTAATGTTATACAGGTTACTAAAATTACAGGGTGAATATATTTGGTGCACTACTCAAACTATTTAAACTGCCACAACTGTACACAGGTGACAAAATGGTTACACCTACACATGAGGATATAATACTTATCAAGATTATGCATGATTAGAAAGCATAACCTTGAATCGGTCACTAAACTTCTGACTGACTACAAGAGTATTTAGTTCCAAGACTAGAATTACAAATTGACTATCATAAAGTAATAGTAAGAATTAGATCTCAATTATGAATGCCTGGCCTCATTTCTTAAGTATGCTAATGAAATGTAAACTTTCCCTTCAGGGAGATGACCAGTAAAAGGTTTCTGATGATGCTGCACTGTGGGGCACTTGGGGTATTTCTTTGTGCCCTAGTCAAAGCCAGCAGTGTTGCTGTGTGGTTACAGTTAGTTTTGATAATACAGAAACTAAATTCTTAGATTTCCTCCATCAGAACAAATAAGACAATTAAGCAATCATCAGTGTACCATCCAGATTCATCATGATCCTATCCACATCATATTCACTGATTCCAACCGGTAATGTACACTGTTAGAAAAAGTATTTCTTGGGACTAAGAGTAAGGTATTTTAGTTATCAGAAAGCTGGTGCCACTTTTTCCTTTTCCTCCATAAAATTAAATAGGTCTTTTCTCTTTTGCTATCTTACCTCTCTTTAATATTCCTACTTAAATATTCAACTAAAATGAATGACACAATCTATGTATACTTGAAAAAAATATATCAACAGAGAAATTCATAATAGAGTAGGCAAATTTTTTTAAAGCAGGCAAAACATACTTATAAAGATAAAATGGAAAGAACACAGATATGAGTGAACAATTTTTATTGAAACCCTCAAAGATTAAAGAGGACCAAATGGTGAGTTTGGGTACCATAACAGAAAATCTCACCTAACTGTACCATCATTCACAGGAATGAACAAACCCAAACACGACAAAATTCAAATTCTCATGTAATTGCTACAAGTGAATGTAAATGAACTAATCATTTTATCATAACCTTCCTTTAATCATACGAAAAAGGGAATTTACATGGCATAACAAAAGATATGCAAAACTTAATGAAAACACAATTCTCTTAAATCTCTCAAACGTAATTTTAAAGGATGCAGAATGCACTTGATTAAATGACTTAAGCTGATTCTTTTTTATTGCAAACTGTTTTAACATCAGCTTAACCCCCATGCATTGTACTCAAAAATAACACAGCTTTTGGATTAGAAAGATCACTGAAGTTAAAATGAGGAATTAAGTACTAAAATTTAAAAAAAAAGGTTGGGTTTCTTTTGAAAGGAATCTTCAAGTACCAATACGTATAGATAAAGAATACTAATTTTGGTTACATTTTCCCCCTTACTGTTAAGTATACAAACTATAATACCTTTCGAAAGAAAACACCCACATAAGAAAACTTTAAAAAGAAACATTCAAACCAGAACTCGGAAAAACATTAAGAGAGAAATTTACTGGGACAATAATGTCTTAATTCATGATTATTCAAACATTTGATTATGTATTTCCTCTTGTAGAGCCCACATTTTTTTTTTTTTTTTTGGGTCCCTACAGTGAAGAAACATTCATCTGGTTGTGCTCAAGACAACCTGTAATAATTTCATTTAGAGAAAAAACATCTTGTAATATACCGACCTGACAGACCAAGAAGAAAGAGAAAGTTGGTGTTTTGGGGAAAACTTAAATGAAAAAAAACACAAAATTACCAATTGATAAGATTTTTTTTTTTTTTTTCCAAAGGAATGCTGCACCCATTTCACTTAAGATTAGGAATCCACGTTAAAGGCACTGGGATGTACTCCTCACCATGCACAGACTCTAAACAACACTTGACAATGTCTGAGTCTATTGCAATCAGTCTGCATGCTGGGTGTTTCCAGGACATTTCTTAATAGAAACCTAATATAAATTAAACAAGTTTGAATCCATTTATAATGTAACTAGTTTTATAAAAATATCCAGAGTTGCTAATAAAGCACCAATAAAAAGAGAACCTCAGGGGGAGGACTCAGATCCTTTCTACAAGGTCACTCTTTTACAGTTCTCTCCAATAGAACCTCCAGTATGATAACAATCATCTTTGGCATGCCTTATCTATATAATCTTGGAGATATAGAACATTGCTGTGGTGACTATACCCAAATGCCAATTTTTATTGTAAATAGTTAAAGAGACATGTTACAAGATTTCATGGCTTAGTCTCGAAAAGGTAAAATAGGTGCAATTTTCCTTTAAGAAAGTCTTTATTTTTAAATATACCATTAACATTTTGATTTTCCCTTCAGTAAACATTGATATAACTACACTGGGACTACCCAAGAACTGTGAAGTAGCTACAGTTATCTACAAATACTGTATTTGAGTGAAAAAAAAAAAAAATACAGTATTTGTACAATTTAAGAAAACGTTGTACAAAAAAATATATAAATGAAACCCTCAAAGAAATATGTCATTAGGCTTTTGAGTTGAAGTGACCAAAGATCATAGTAAATGAAAACATTTCTAAACATGATGTAAACATAAATGGAGTAATGCAAAACATCAAGGTATTCAAATCTACTGTATTGCTATTTTCACCCTTTACATATCATTCTACATAACTTTCTCCTTTTGGAACAGTAATATAAGGGGCAGAACATTATTTTCATAACCTTATGCCATCAAATCAGTTAATACAGATGCTTGACACATTCAATTATACAAAATCAATTTGTTTCAAGATATAAAATTAATGTTGATATGTAATTAATGAAAAAAATAAGATGTTAAAAAAGATAACTATAAGAATACCCAGATATATGCTGTATTCCCACATATAGATCTGATCAATAAAACATCAACACATTCACTTAGATACTGATTTAATTCATGGATCAAGGCCATATTCTCAAAGTATTTTAAGGATGCCAGGACACTGCAAAAGCTGGAGAAAAGAGTTGAGGAACAGTATATGCTTGCTAAACAAGAACTATGTTTATTTAGCTAGTGAATATCTAGAATAATAAATTTTTACTTCATGATAGCAATCAGGCTCGCAAACACCCAGAAATAGGAATTAAGGATTTTAAACGTAGTTATAAAGGTCATAAAAAGTCTGATTAGACTGAGGTACATTTACTCAAAATTTTGAGATTCGTTAAGTGGTAGCAAACAAAGTAATTCCTCAGACAAATGCACATTTCTCAGTATACATATAATTGAGGGAAGGAGGGGGAAAGAATGTGCATTAACTGGTGAAATCCACCAAGCTGCATATCAATATTCTGTTACACCAAACAGTTTGAAGACAAGGGAAATGTTCTAATGTAATTTCAGATTATGTTTCATTTGGCTAAAATAGAGCTTAAGGTTGCTTTGCCATATTAAAAGTTTACTACAATAATTTTTCACATAAACGTTTAGACTTGAACTCCAGGACTAAATATGGCATGATTATTTTGCTTTTAATCTGTTGAAATAGCTAAAAATTGACAATTTAAAAACTACAACAAAGAAAAAGTTGAAGCAGTGTGACTCTTACATCATTGAACCACTTCTAATGGTTAACTGTTAGTATTTAACAAATTCAAAGAGTTAATGAATCCTTGCATTCATTCAGTCTTCTGTGCCTTAGCTAGGATGCATAATTACAAAAGACAGCAGATACTGGTAAAAGCTTCAGGACAGAAAGTGCTTGACGAAGTTACAGTTCTCAAGTGTGTTTGGTGAGAGTATAAGGGCAGATGCGCTGATGAAAACCATTACAAGAAGAGTCAATTTTGTGTTAAAGTGTTCAAAGATGTCACCTTAAGCAGAAAAAAAGCTTTAATAACGTTTTCTTTGACTTATTAGGCATTTCCAGAGTCTACATCATTAGTGTTGTAATTTTAATAGGACATCTCCATATGGTTATTGTTTGTTTCTATTTCTCTCCTGAAAGAAAAACAAAAAGAGTTATAACAAAATACTATCATCATTTAAACTATATGCACATATAATGTAAATCATTTCCATACAAAGTTCTTCAAATACTAATTCAAATAATCATAGAAGAATGATTACTATAAAACATTTTAAATTAGAAAAGTCCAAACACAAGAGACTTATTTCAGGGGAGTTTCAGTACACTACACAGTCCTACTGTTCTACAGATTTGTTTAAGGATAAAATATTGTAATACTGTTTTGAGTACTTCCAATGAATTTTTAATGGTGAGATGTAGCAAATGGAAAGCAATCTGTCTCAGGTGGAGACTGAAAGAAAGAACTGCATTAAAAATGTTTTACATTAAGATTTCTGTACTAATTTAGAAATAACTTTGATTCCAAAATTTCTTCCACTCTTATTTTGAGTATATTACAATTTTTCACATGAAGAAATATAAGCGTTATATTTAATTGATTTTGACTTACGACATAATTGAGAGAAATATAACAATTCCTTCCCTCAAAAAAGAAACCATGTAAGATACACTGAATGTTTTCATGTTCACAATTAATCAAATACTTTTTTATTAATACTAGACAAATCACCTGGAGGGCTTGTACAAATGCTTGAGAGTTGGCTCCCGAACCTGTGAATTTGCATTCCTAACAAGTTCACAGCTTAGTCTGGACTGTTGGTCTGAGGAAAGCACTTTGAAAACCACCAGTGTTTAGCAAATTTTAAGATTCTCTCATTTTGTTTTTGCTACTTCCATCTTATTTTTGCATGAGTAGCATACATTCAGTAGTAAATTTTACTTTCTTTCCAAGTAGCCATGCAAGAAAACTGTATTTTAAATTCCCAAGATTATCTTTAAGTACTTTGATATTAAAGTTCTTTCTTTTTTATTTGAATATATCACTACAACTTGAAAAACATTATTTCATGGAGAAAGTTAAATAAAATGTCCTACTGCAAGGTAATTATCTCATAGATTCCTAAATATCAGTGAGATGCACTGAAATGAAATAATAAAAAAATGAAAACAGAGCTAGCTAGATTAGTCATGTTTCAAAAGGATACACAAAAACAAAAACCAAAAGATATTAACGGGGGAGTATACCACAAAGCTGGAGTCTAATTTTACAAAGGCCCTAAATTTCTTTTACAAGCCTGGTGAAACAGTTTAGTGTTCAAGTGAGGTAAACAAAAAGGTTTATGAGACATTTTGAAGCATGCCCTAATCAACTAGATATAATATATATGACAGAATAAATTAAGAGGTAACCACATACTCTTTATTTACTTTCCCATAAAATGACAGATCAGAACTAGAAAGGAAGAAAAAAAGGAACTCTACTTAAGGATAAAATAGACAAAGAAGTTCAATGTGGGGAGGTAAATCATCAGTTATAGCAATGAGGATCATGTGCTCACTGATGATGTTTCAGTTGGAACTATAATCAGCTAAGCACTTTTATAGAATCACTAAAATACATAGATTACATATGTATTATAATGCATCTATGTATATACAATGCATAACTTGAAACAATGTACAACCAAAAGGCATAATAAAGAAAACAGAAAAAAGAAAAAGGAACCCCATTAATTCATGGGAATAGGGGCTTAAAAGATCTGGATTAATAAGAAAATAAGAGGGTAAAAGTAAACATTTTATGTATTTATAACATAAGTCAAAATAAATGTAAACTCATCAATGAAAATAAAAAATATGAATTCAGAATTTCTTAAAATCCCATTACACATAATTTCTAATAAACCCAAAACACAAGGACAGAAAAAGTTAAAATTAATAAACATATGACAACATACACCAAATTAAGATTCATACAACCATATCAATATCAGACAAAATGGTCTTAAAAGGCAAAAACCATTTTTGCAGATAAAAGTGATCACTACACACTGAATAAGAAACAGTTTTTGAAAAGCTACTATATTAAATTGTCAGAATTACAAGGAGATGCTAAAAAATTCATGATAGAATTTAACACTTCTCTCTTAATAATAAAGCAGACGAGGAAATAAAAAGTTAAACACAAAGAATACAGAAAACTGGCACAAATAATTTCAGAGTAGTACACATTCTATCCAGGTACACAATGTACCATAAAAAGTGACTACATGCTAGGCCAGAAAACAAATTTCAATAAATGCCAGAGTCAGTTTCATAGTGTACCCATTTTCTCACATAAATTTTAAAAGCAACAACAAAAACAACTTACCCACATTTGGAAATTTTGAAACACACTTCTAAAAGTCTTTTAAAAAGTTACAATGGAAATCAGAATTTTTTTATAGCAGTACAATAATAAAATGTGAAGTACAGACACTCCAAAGACACTAGAATTTTACATATGTAGAATTTTTTTTAAAAAAAGCTAAAAAGCAATGAGTTCATCATCCACCTCCATACAGCATTAAGAACAAATATATATATATATATATATATATATAAAACAGCAGAATATAATAAAATAGAAAAAAATAAACAGAATCATCGAGAACAAAAACTAAAAATTGGTGCTTTGGGGGTAACTAACAATAGAAAAATCTCTGAAACACTTTTTTTTTTAAATTATAATACTCGATATAAAAATACTATTAATGCTAATATGCCAATAAATCTAAAAGGACACAGCAAACTGGACAACTTTAAAAGAGGAAGAGCTAGTGAGAAGTGCTTGGACTCATGATAGATTTTGAAAGCAGAGACTTATTGATGGATTAGATAAGAGATAATAAAGAATAATATCAAGAATAAGTCCAGGATTTTTAGACTGAACATCTCAAAAAAAAAAAGAAAAGGTAAATACTCTCTAAAAAAATGAAGATGGGACAGGCAAAAAGAAGCAATTATATTAATATAAGATGTTTATGAGACAATAAATGAAGATGTCAAATATGTGATGAGTCTGGAGATAAGAATGGTACAAAAGGGAATACAAATTTGGAAGTCAACAGTGCATAGTAAACATCATCAACAGAATTAGTCCTCCAGAAGTTTATGGTCCATTTTTTTCAACAAACAAATCCCACATGTATACTACCAAGAGGTAGGACTGTACCTAAAACTATTAGTATTAAATATTCTAATAATTCTAATGTAGTTCCTATACCTATGAATTATCAGCTACAAGTCACTAGAAATAGAAAATTAAAAAATGATGAACTATCAGTGATGTTATCAACTTCAGCTATAACTAAAAAGGCATTCTTTAGGATACAAACTATCAAGTGATTCATGAAATTCAATTTTTTCTTTAAATAATAAAAATGATTAACAGAAGAATCCTTCCCTTCCAACCCTCTCCCTCCCCAATCTTTTTTCATTAATAGCACTATAACCTCAACAAGTCATACTGTGAGATTTGAGGGCTATTAAGTCTGAAGAAAAAAATGGGGTGATACAGGGTTTCTACCCCAACCCAATCTAAGCAAACATACTAGAGATCACCAAAGACCCTAGGGCCAAGACCAGAAAATGGTCTATGGAAATAAACCCAGGAAGAAGTTGTTGTCAACTCTTTTCTGACAGTCCCAACCCTTCAAACTAGGAAAAGTCAGAAAATAAAGATCTCTTAGGACATTGAAGAATGTCCTAAGAGGGACCACCAGTTCACCTTTAAATGACTTACTTTTCTTCTAATCATCTGAAGATTCACCACCATTAACAATATTTTAGTAACCAAACCAGAACCCACAAATGAGTCAAAAGGGAAAAGTAATCACGTATCTAAGAAGCCATAACATCTAGGAAAAAAAAAAAAATGAAGGTAAGCAGTGAGAACATAAGTCTAACAACTACTGAAAGAACAGTGAACACATGCAAAAAAAAAAAAGGAAAAGAAGCAAAGCAAACATTTGAGATCCAAATGCAATATACACAAAAATACTTTCTGTATCTTAGGAACCTAGTTTTCAAATTGAAAAACCAGGTGATAAATTAAAGGGACAAATTGTCACTGCCTCATTTGTGAAGTAGAATATTAAATCCATAAAATATCTGAGCAGGAAAAAAAAAAGAGATGGAAAACTCTAAGAAAGAAAGCAGGAGTCCCTGGTACAATCCCCAGCACCATCACACACACACACACACACACACACACACACACACACACAAAGTAAGAACTGGCAGACAGATTCAAGACAAAATGAACATTTTAGATGGAAGAAATGAAAGGGTGACAATTAAACAACAAACTTCACTAATTCTTTGAGAATTCCTCCCTGCAGGAAGTAGGATGTGATTTTCCTATTTTTGAGTATGAGTTCCTAGTGAACTTGCTTCCAGGAATACAGTACAAAAGGGGAAAATGGGATTTCCAGAGCAGAAAACTAGTGGACTTCACCTTAAACAAATAAAGTTGATACTACATTAACATATTAACACATTAACACATCATTTCTGTGGTATTCTTCCTCAAATCCATACAAATGAAAAGTTTTCTGGAAATCTGAAAAACTACCTGTTCAGAAGCCTCGAAAGATATAAGAAACAAAGAAAGGCAGAAAACTGTTAACAGACTGGAGACAACTAAGGAAACATAACAACTGAATGTAATGTTGGTCTCCAGACCATATGGAAAATGGGAAATTTGGGAAAAGTCTGTAATTTATTTAACAGTATTATACCAATGTTAATTTCTTAGTTTAGATAAATATACCATTATTATGTGCATGTTAATATTAAGGGAAAGTGAATAAAGGATATACAGAAACTTCCTATATTACCTTTGCAACATGCCTAAAAGTCTATAATATTTCAAAATAAAATAAAAAATAATCACTAAAGAAAAGAATGACTTGCATGCAACTCTCAATCATCACTATAGAAATACGAAAAAAAAAATTTTATATGTTATTGCTATTTAAATGGCTGCCCCTGGACAGGTAATCAAAATTATTGTTTGAGGATAAAAGTATCACCTAATACCACCCCAAAATTAAACCCGATAACTACATAGGGCTATTTTTTTTAATTAAATAAAGGGAAAAAAATCAGAGTGTATGTTTCAAGAAAACAATTTATAGATGAACCAAGACTTAAGTTAAAACATCTAACAGATTTAATTTTTCAGGAAAATTAATGACTTAGTAAGAATGAAATCTGCATAGGTGGCTGATAGGACTGAGAAATTCATGCCAAAGAATACAAGAAAGGCAGTAACAGATAAAAATCCCAGTTGTTCAAAAGCCTCAGTATTGTATTCAGAGTCTTTAAAAGTACTATAATACCAAGGTAAGTTTCTGACATGCTCAGTCCCAACAACATGACAACTCCTCTTGCATTAAGAAAGGATAAGAAAGAGTACAAAGGAAACAGACCAATTCTGCACTTGATACAAACTCAAAACCATACAGTCATCAGGGGAAAGAACAATGATTATGCTTTGGGAATAGAGGTCATTTTTGGAAATCAACTTTTCAAATGTTTTAAATTTACATTTCCATTGTAATGAAGCTCTACATTATTACTCTCCATTATTACTGCAAAGTTTTTTTGTTTTTTGGTTTTTTTTGGCGGTACTGGGGATCGAACTCAGGGTCTTCTGTTTCTGAGGCAAGCACTCTATCAGCTGAGCTATCTCCCCAGTCCTGCAAAGTTGGAGTAATAAAACATAAACATTTATGTTGGCAACAAAGTCAATGGAAATTAATGAAAAAAAAAGTCATGATCAGTGCTAGAAACTTTAAAAGATTCCAGTGCCCACATCTGTATTTACAAAATAAAGAAGTATTTTCAGTTTGAGAAAAGAATTGATACAGAATGCTAATAAATTGTTCATTTGTGCCAACCAAAGACCAGATAAAGTATATTACAAAAAAGAAAAAGTGAAGTTCAAATAGAAAAGAATGGTGATGAACATGTTAATTTAGGTGCTTCAATGAGATCAACAACATGATTGTAAGAGGAATAAATTCATGTTTTCTGATTTAGTTCAATAAAACAATACCACTAGTCACAATCATTTATTGTAATGTTTTGTAGTTTTTACTTAATTGCATTAAAAAAGGGAAGAAAAGAGCAAAAAAGAAACAGAACAATCTCAACCTGCAGCTGACATGATTTTTAGGTAAAAAACCCTAAGGATGTTCATTATCAGAACTATAAGAACTAATAAATGAATTTAGTGAGTCACTGGATACAGGGACATTTAAAAATCAGTTAGAAAGAAGATTCTGTATAATTATAACAACTATGTGCTGTACCTGAATTTCCAGCATATAATTAAGAAAATAAAAACTGAAGTGGGTATGGTGGCACACATTTGTAATGTAATTCCATTTACAAATCATAAAAAAATACAAAATACTTAGCAATACATTTAACGAAAAGACACTGAAAATTACAAAATTTTCCTAACTGAAACTATTCATTTGTCTCCCCAAGCTGACTGAGTTCTACAAAGTAACAGTATTTATCTCTGGTGGCTACTTGCAATCTTAAATATTAACCCACGGAATGAATGAGGTATAGCAGAGTTAAGAAAGCATGCAGGACCCAAATATATGGTGATCCAGGTTAACCTGAATGCAAGATGTGTTCTAATAGAATTTTTAAAAAATAAATTTTAAAAAGGAAAAATAAATAAATAAATAAAAAGACCAAGTAACTGAGGCTCTTAAAGCCAAACAAAGGAATCTATTTGCAATTCTATTTTTGGATGTCAGATTTTAGTCTCTTTACCATAAAATGAAAATTAAATATTCTAGACTATCTTTTACAAGTAGAATTGTTCATTAGTTTTTTTATATTCTAGTTCTTTTATTATAGAGTCTATAAAGGTTCTTTCATTCCCTCAAGTTATTTCAAATGCAACAGAAACTGCCTCAATATTGAATTGGTCAAATGTGTAAGATACTACAGTTGAAACATCTTCCAATAAACTCAAACTTTCTCCCAGGAGACAGTAAAATTAATTTCCTCTTAGACACTGGAGAGCAATAAAGTTAAGTATGGTAGCACACACCTGTAATCCCTGCTAGTCCTACAAGGGTGGCTGAGACAAAAGGATCAAAAATTCAAGGACAGCTTGGGAAACTTGGTGAGATTCTGTCTCAAAATAAAAATTTAAAAAAGGGTTGGGGATATGGCTCAGGGTAGAGCACGTGCCTACAATGTTCAACCTGGGATTCAAACCCCAGTACTGTGGTGGTACTGGTATGGGGAGCAGAGGGTCCTGGCAGTTTCTGACATGGTTCCCAAAGGTTCCTGCCTCCTGGTATTCATAGGTTGTAGAATCAATCCCTGCTCCTATGGGCTGGACTCAACAATGACTTGCTGCTAATCAACACAACTGCAAGAGGTAACAGGATTTCACCTCTATGATTACGGGAGGCACTAGCACAGAAAAAAAAAAGGCATGCTGTCCATCTACAACTACAAAAAATTAAAAAAAAAAAAAAAAGACCATGCCTTCTATTTTCCTAGCCACTGCAACCTCAGCTTAATCACTCTGTAGCCCTACTCCCCCATCCCTTGCTTGCTCACTTTACAAAGCAAGTTTCCTATGAGAAAAGGCCTATATGAAGAAAAGAGCACAGTCTCTGGCCAAAAGCCATCAGAAACAGGTTCTCACTCCAAATTATGAGGAAGAACATTTTGCCGACAACATTAGTTTGAACATAGAGGTCTTACCAATCAAGTCTTCAGATGAGAACTAAGCCCAACTCTGACTGCAACCTTATAGGGATCCTGAAGCTGAGAATCCAACTAGGCTACACTCCAATTCCTAACACACAGAAGCTGTAAAGTATTTCAGGCTACTAAACTTTGCACTTTTAAATAACTTACACAGCAATTCACAACAAACAAGCATTAGCCATACTGATCTATCAGTAGCATATTAGCATAAATTCAGAACTGTCAGGAAAAGGAGCTAGGGCATCCTACCCTAACTCTATCAGTACTTACTGTATGATTAGAGTGAAATAAACACAGATAAATCTTTACATATGAAAAAAAAAAAAAAAGCTACTCCAAGGAACAGGTAAAGTTGATTAAGGCCCTAACTTTTCCCTTACTAAAGAAAATATCATGTTCAAAAGCTACACTTTTCTTTTAATGAAATATTTTTTTCTTGGGCACATTTATTCTAAATTAAGAAATTGCATGTAATATTTTCAATGAAATATTAAATAAACAGAAATACTTCAACAAATTACTTCTTAAAAACTTTGAATATTTCATTCCCACATAAAGGTAAAGATACCTGTTCCTTATGTCATCATGCATTTGCTAATGAAAATGATACATTTAACAACTGAAATTCTGCTCAATTTAACAATGACTATTGACAATTTTAACCCCAAGCTCTACAACTAACTTGATAAACTACAGGTAGTTCATTTTAGTTCATTTACTAAAAATCCATAAAATTCTCTTAATAGCATTGAACACAGCAAAACCACTATAAACAGTCTGAGGAAAACATAAAAACAAGTCAATGTAATAAAATGTTCATTGAAGCACCTCCTTCCAACTTTGGCTCATAAATACTTACCAAGTTTAGAACAGAGTATTACTGTACTGAAATCATCTTGACTATTGAAATTACCAATATTTTTAACCCAGAGAATTATTCATTTATAAGTAATATAAATTAGACTTAATTTACTGAACTTTTTCTGTTAATCATCATAATCAACTTATTCGGCAAGAGAGAACTACAACCATTAGAAAAGTTCATGAAAAGATAATCAAATAGACTTCAACCCATGTCATTAAAAATAACAGAACTACTAGGAAAATGCTTACTGTTGTTATAGGACTAATTATGGTCAAAGTAATTTCTCATATATTAAAACAAATTTGTACCTTGAGACAGACCTAACATCTCATCTCAGGAACAGCTATTCTAAACATTTAAAAAATTATATTATGGGCTGGGGAGATAGCTCAGTTGGTAGAGTGCTTGCCTTGCAAACACAAGGCCCTGGGTTCAATCCCCAGCACCACAAAAAAAAAAAAAAAATTTATATATATATTGCCCTAAAATTTAGTCTTTGGAAGTACACAACAACATAATGTTAGCATATGTGACTAAAATACATAGAAGTATCTAGAATTTAATAGATTTTATTATAATTATGAACTAGGTTGTTTTTTGGGGGGATGGGGCGGGGTGTACTAGAGATTTAACTCAGGAATCTTAACCACTGAGTCACATCCCCAGACTTTTTCATTATTAAATTTTGAGACAGGGTCTCACAAAGTTGCTTAGGGCCTCACTAAATTGCGAAGACTGGCCTGGAACTTGGGATACACCTGAACCGCTGGGATTAAGGTGTACACCACCAAGCCCACAGACTTGTTTATTTTTTCTCAGGGTAAGGCTGCATCTCTTTCTGGGAGATTAGGAAAATGCCATCTTTGGGAAAATTCATATCAAAGTGATTGGCAACTGAAACTATATAGAATTAAAAGAGCTATTAAACTAAAAATCTAACCTCAAACTGTTTCCTGGTTAACAAAGATTTACCTAAAGAGTAGACTGTACTACCTATAGATTACATGTAGTAGGTTACATGTTTTAGACAAATATAGTCAGAACTTTATTAGTTCTTTATTTTCTTCTTATATTTTCAATTAAACTGGCTTTACCACAGAAGTAATACACACAATTCTTTTGAAGACAAATAAAGATAATAAATCAGGAACTTTATCCTCTCCTAACCCTTTCTAAAATTTAAGTTCCTCTGATGGGTGGCCATAACCTTAATAATAATACTAATACATAAAATTCTTGATTTAGTCAGTTGAGACACCAACAATTCCCATTGTATATGATTAATTTATAAAAACAAATGTCATATCCCACTTCTATTCCACCTTCCTACACTAGAAGCTATACTATTTTTAGTTTAAGTCGTAGCATTTATGACTTTAAATAATATGCCTAAGGCACTAATCCCTGATTGATCATCTTTGAAGAGTTACCTGCTAACTTCAGAAAGATGAAAAAGTTCATATATTTAACCCTTCCTCAAATCTTTCCTTGAATGTATCTCCTAACATTCTGTTCTAACTAGAATTTAATATTTTATAATGTATTGTCTATTTCTACAAACTGAAAAACCAACATGCAGCATTTATTATAAACTGAATGAACAAATAACAGTACAGTGATTAGAAAGGAACAATTCTACAACACTCAAACTGCAAGAGGTTCTTCAAAGCATTTACTCATTTAACAGGTATCTGCTTAAAACCTACCATGTGCCAGGTATTTTTCTAGGTGCCAGGGAATCAGCAAAAGCAAAATCAGTCTTGTTTTCAGACTTTATGTTATAATACAATCAAAATTATCCAAACTTTTTATTCTTTTTAGATTCCTGACTTTAGGTCAGTTGTTCCTAATAAAGGGCCCATGTTGTTTGTGAGGCTTGAAGGACCTTATTGACAGTGACAGGGTGAGATGCTGGAAAGTCCTGGGATGCACTATAAATAATGAACACCTGTCTTGATTCAAAATGCATTATCAGTCCCCTTTTGAGATTTGTTCTTGTATACCCAGACACTAAAACATGTCATCACCTTTCTTGAATCCCTATTTCATTCTCCTAAAATTTCTAACTTTTATTATAAGGCTGAATTATAAGGTACACTAAGGCTATGTTCTTGTAAACTTGAACTTCTTTTACTCCTCCACCCTACTTCCCTGTAACTAGACACTTATCTTTACAGATGTAATTCTACACCCAACTCCCCTAAACACCCTGAAATAAGATTTTACATTTGAGTACCCTCTGAAGAGATAATATGGATCACCCACTGTTTCTCTTTTCTTTATAAATAGTCTTTTGCTTAGGAAGCTTTTAAGATTTTTCTCTTTATCCAGCTCCTCTCTCCCTCCTAACTGGCAATTGTTCCTTCTGCAGTTTCGAATTTCACCAGCATTCCTCATTCTGAAACAGAGAGCCTGACATTCTAAGTTTCATATATGCAGACAGGATGTCAGGTTGTGTCCTCCACAGGAGGCATGTTGGCTAGAAAAGCAAGTTGTCCTGGTTATTTATTGCCAAAATAATCAGGGGAAAAAAATGAGTCAATGACAATGACAATGACATAATGGAATTAGCTTTTTAAAGTCCTTATTATCATAAAAGGTCTCAAAAATGTAAAGAAAAACATGAAAAGAGAAAAAGAGCTATAGTAACCACAAACCTAAACATAGACATTAGACCCATAACACTTCTATAAAAGCACATGACAAAATCCTCCCAAACTTGGGAAAGGCAGAAGTCGGTTTAGAATAAGTCTTTATTATTCCAAACTACTTTGACTATCCTATTCTGATCATGGACTGGATTCTCTACTACAGTAAGGAAAGGACTCTGGATAAAATGACAGAGTAGTTAAATAAAAGAATAACCTTATTCTTAGGAAATACACACTATAGTTTTTTGGTGGTTTTTTTTTTTTTTTTTTTTGGAGAAAAGAGCCTACATGGAACTCACTCTCAGTTTAAAAAGAACAAAGCAAATGGGAAAAAAATGACAATAACAGGCAAATCTGATTAAATGGTATGTAAGTATTCTACAAATTATTCCCCAGATAAATTTCAAATTATTTCCAAATAGAAGAATGAAGGAAAAAATTCACCCATATTACTATAGCACCACCAATGTCTCTGCTCTTTTCCTACAAATGAACATTTGAATTGTTTCCAGTTTTTTGCTATTATAAAATTTTGCCATTCCTATACATACTTTCTGTGGTATCTGGAAAGGTTCTTCAGGTGTATTCCAGAAGAGAACTGCTGAATTATAAGGCACGGTATTCAACTTGTTAAAAAACACAAAAAGTGCTTGACATCTGCAATTGTGTAAGATGCCTTGTTTATTTACAATCTTTCCAATATTCAATACCATCACATTTCCTAATTTTGCCAAATGAATGGATATAAAATATTTTCTCATTTTAATCATGAATTGGATTTTCCTAAATTTCACTTTTACTTCCTGTTGCAGCAACTTCTTGAGTGGACAAGACTATTGGCTTTGACTATTCTGAGTGATTAAAATGTAGGCTGGGATAAGCCAAAATAGCAGCATTTTATTCTCCCCCTGTGAAATAAAAGGGTTTACTGAGTCATCAAGATACCATCAAAAAGGAGGTCTTGGTTTAAGCTTCCACAGCTTCCAGAAGCAAAAGTGGACACCAGTTGGAAAAATGTCTTCTGCACTTAAGAGAGAACAGTATTTTTATTAGGAAATTTTGGAGGAAGAAAGCGAACATTGTTCACATTGAACCTACACTGGCCATGAATAAGGGCATTGTTACATGAAGTGGGGAAAGTTTGGGGATATGACAGAAGTCAATGCTTCCAGATTGGTTGGGACTGGTAAGTAGGATATAGTGCTACCTAAGGGGTTGTAATGTAATGAGATTGTTTTCTCTTTCAATAAGACTAAATATTGGTTTATATGCATTAGTCATGTCTGTTTTCCTCTTTCACTAAATGCATATTCATATCTTTTGTACATTTTTCTACTGAGTTGTCTTTTTTATATTTATATATTCTTAACCATCAATCAGTTATATTCAAATTTCTTCTGGTTCTTTCAAAAAAGATGTCTTTTTATATTTTCCTTTAAAGCATCTTTTGATTAACTGTTTCTAACTAATCAAATTTATCAATCATCTCTCTTATAATTAATGTAGTCTGTGTCTTCTCTAAGAATCTGACTTTACCCAAAGTCTAAAAGATATACATCTGGGAAAATATGACCTCCACTTATCACAAGGCTTCAGAAATTAAGAGTTTAATACAGGACAGACGAGGTATTATTAAAAGAGACACTAATAATGACTTGCAACTGCTTTCACTGGAAAAAAATAGGAATTCTAGCAAAACACAACTCCTTTGTGATGGAACCAAAGAGGACCTAGGACAGGGAACACAAGAATCACTGGGATGCTTTGAAAGCATTTATGTTGGAAAGCCCATGTGCAAAATAAGCATGTCAAAGAGAAAATCTACAACTATGCCTGGGCAAGGGCCAACAACAAAAGGAAGAAAACTAGGCAAAGACACATGATACTTCATATGCTAACCAGTTAAAAAACATGGAAAACTGGCTCCTGACATAGTAGTTTCAAACCTAAAGGGAAGTCAGTTACCTAGCGTTGCCATTGTAAAGATTTTCCCTTTTAAGTCTCCACAGGGTGATGGTATAGTCAACTTGAAGCATGACTATCCCATTCCCACATGCACAATGGCAGAGGCATATGGAACCAGCACCAAAAGCACCCATTTTGATCTTGATGATCCTCCCCTGGTCCAGTAACTAAGAGGAAAAGAGCCCAAAGAATATTGGGGGTTTTCAGATCTCAACAACAAAAAAATACTAACAAAACTGTGAGTCAAGATTAGTGGGTGCCAGGGATTAGACATAGAACAAGGATGTAAGTATAAAAAGATATTACAAGAGAGGTTTTCATGCATGGTGGAACTTTCCCATATCCAAACTGTGATGGTGATTTCAGCAATTTACTTTTTAAAACTGAAAGTTGTGAGTTCTAAATTAGAACTTATTTTACTGATTAAAAAAAAAAAAGCTTTAAAACTATGTACAAAAATACTTATGGGAACTTTTTTATCCCCCCCAAACTGGAAACAATCCAAATATCTGTGATACGTCCATAGACTAGAATACTACTAGTAATGAGAATAAAGAATTGATAAAAACAACATAAATTACAACGATATTATGTTGTTATATTGAAAGAGGTCAGTTTTAAAAAGGTTATACTTCAGAACATGAAACAATAAAGCAAGTCTATAGTATTCTGATTGAAAAAGAGCTGACCCCAAACTCTACATCCAGCTGAACTATTGGTTAAACATCATGGCCAAAGACCATGTCTGTTGTGGTGGTGGTGGTACTGGGAATGGAACTAAGGGGCACTTTACCACTGAGCTATATTCCCAACCCTTTTACTCAATTTGATACAAGGTCTCACTATGTTGCCCATGCTGCTCTCGAACTTATAATCTTCCTGCCTCAGCCTTCTAAAATTAATAAAAATCAAGTGTAATTAGATTCAAAATAAATTGTCAATTGTTGAGTTACAGACATCACAGAATGGCAGCAAACAGTGAAATAACAAATACAAAAATTAAAGTTTAATTCACTAGTGTGTATATATATATGCAATATATACAAAAACATGGCTATAATACATTTGTCATAAAAAATATTTCTGGGGCAGGCACAGTGTGCCAGTCTGCAACTCCAGCTACTTGGGAGGCTAAGGCAGGGAATTACAAATTAGAGGTCAGACTTGACAAACTTAGTAAGATCCTGTCTTGAAATAAATTTAAAAAGGCATAGGGATATAGCTCAGTAATAAAGAATCACTGAGATCAATTCCTAGTATGAAAAAAATATATATTCCAGAGACAACTATATATTAAAATACTGAAAATAAAACTAGGACTAAATTTTCAGACTGTGTAAGAAAGAAAAGTATGAACACATACAAGTTTGGCTGTCACCTTAGCGGTAGAAGAAAATAAAGCTGATAAATATTTATCATGCATATTTTCTCCTAGATAATCTCATCCTACTTTCATGAAATCAACTGTTTACAAACAAAAAACCTAGATCTAACACCCACCATCTATCTACTAAATGCTTAAGTCAAAAAGATTTCACTGTCTATATTTCTCAAATGTGTCTTAATTAAGCACATCCCAAAATAAAATCTGTATCTGCATCCCATCTTTCATATTCCAGATCATTTCTCTGATATGCTATTTTGTAATGGCAGATACAATATGACAATTTACTTAACCACTAAGCTCAAAACCTCACTAGCAACTTTTGATCCAAGTTTCCTCATTTCCCACATTTAGCTAGAAGAAAATTATATTCAGCAATCCATTTAAAAAGTTTCACAAAGCCTTAAACAGTAATTTGCATCACTCTAAAAGTCTCTAACAAGTCAGCATAGTAATCACTGCAACCAGAATCACCTGGGGAGCCTGTTAAAAATGTACACTACCACACCCTTACCAAATACATCAAGAAGTGGGTCACAAGAATCTCTATTTTCAAGACATACTCCAGTAAGTAATTATAAGCACTAAGGTTTAGAAACTACCACTTTATACTTGTATCTCAACATCATTCACCAGTGAGTAATGTTTGTTGAAGCAATTCCCTCTGCTGCATACAACCAAGAAGTCACAAGACAAACTCACTCAAAGAACTGAATCACTGACAATTTTATGCATAGGTAGTTGAAGGAAGTTTCTGTTTTATGTTAATTTCCACAAGGGATTTTCCGCAGCAGTAAATGCTTTTTTACTGAAGAGCAAACTTTACCCCTGCCTCTCTCCAAAACAAATTTAAATGTACCACCTACAGAAAAATCTCCTGGTTGACTAACCCCACCATTCTCTTTCCACCTAAAACTAGGACCCCAATTTTATGAGGTAGTTCGGAACAGAAAACAATCTAAGCCTGCCTTACTCTGTGATCAAATGCTGGTCAGTATGTTACAAACATGAATAACAGTGTGCCCAATTCAAAGTCTTCCAATGGAAGTCTTCTTATGTTTCACACATGAATAACAAAAAGAGAAAGCAAATGCTATGGAGTCTAATTTTAAAGCAAATCTAATTTACCATCCCAAAGTCAAATTGTCACCATATTTGGTAAAAGAGCTTCAACTGTAAAAATTATAAAAATACTTCTGTTTTGTTTTTTAAAAATCCATTTTCCCAGTTAGGTACATTGGCATACACCTGGAATCCCAGCTACTCAGGAGGCTGAGACAGAAAGATTGCAAGTTTAAAGCTAGTCCAAGCAACTTAGAGATCCTACCTCAAAAATAAAAAAGGGCTAAGGATGTAACTCAGTGGTAGAGAATCCCTGGGTTCAATTCCCAGTACTGTGAAGGGGGAAAACAAAGAGGCATTAAAGGATACTCATCCATGTACTCCATCCCCAAGAGAAAGACCCACACATCAAAATTACTATATTCTTACCCTACGCATGGCTTCCTCCTCTTCTTGACGCTTTTCATAATGTGCAAAGTCATCAAAGATTGAGGTGGTATGCTTGAAAGTAGCAATTATTTTAAGCACTTGCTTAGCTTTTTCTAGGGGTACCTCTTGAGTGTCCCTTGAATTGGTTACTGGTTTGTTGTCATTGTTTTCTAAGCGAATGTGCCGTAATTGGTTATTGGGAACATCTTTCACAAAGATCCATTTAACTTCAAATTTGCCCTTCCATTTATCCTGAGACCAGACACCAGCATATGCATTATAGTCCACAACAGACTTCATTTCAGCCACTCCACAAAAATGTCCACTGCCATTCACACTAAAGAGTAAATAGAGTGGGCCTTTCCCATTCAGGGAACGGTAGGCTGCATCCAAACGCTTATTACCATGCTCAGTACTACACCAGATAGAGTACTTAATGGAACGATGTATGTCATCCTCAGAGTAGCTTTTAATTATAAACACACGTCCATTCTTCAGGTTCCAATCAAAGTCTTTGGGATTATAGTTGTTTATGGCCTTTAGCTTTTCCAGTACTGGATGCACTTCTATGCTAGAAGGTGAAGCGCTGACAGGTACAACACCTAAACCAAAGTTTTCACTGCCCACTCCATTGTTCTGGCTGAAGCCCGCTCCCCTATTCCGAGGAGCTACCCAGCGATTCTGCAGCTGCGGTGGCTGAGGCTGCACTTGGTGTGGCTGGGCCTGTGGCTGAGGTCCTTGTTGCTGCTGTGGTTGTGGTGGCTGAGGCTGCTGCTGAGGCAGTTGGCTTTGCACCAATGGTGGCGGTTGAATTAATGGCTGAGGCTGCTGGATTATAGTTTGAGGAGGCAGAACTGGTTGGGTTGGCGGAGCCTTTACCACTGACCCCTTTTCATCCCAAGTTCCAATATTCATGTTGTGTTTTATAGGAGGAGGAGGTACAGCGGAACCCCCAATTCCCACATTGCCCTTGGGTTTAAGTTTCGGTTGAGGTTTGGCAGGCTTCCTAGCAATGGCAGCCCAGGAGGTTGGTTTAGGTGCTGCACTGCTAACTGGGGGTACACTATTGGTTGCAATGCTAGTCATACCACTGCTGCTCAAGGCTGTACCTACAGTTTTTGTCACTGCAGCTGTCAGGTCACCACCAATTTTCAGTCCAGTCATGCCCTGCTCAATACTGCTAATGCCAGGCACCTTACTCAAAGTATCATTGCCAAATCCAGCCTGTCCATCAGTAATAGCTCTCCCAAGAGAACTAGGTGGATAGCCATAACTGCTGCTATAAGCAGAACTTTGTGTTGATTGTCCCTGAGATCCACTTGTCCCCCATGTAGAGAAATCAGCATTACCAGGAAAAAAGTTAAATCCATGTTGACCAAGAAATGGAGGGGTATTTCCTAATGCCCCAGGTTGACTAAAAACACCATCTGGTATATAATGATGTTCTCCATTACTCATTTGTCCATAGGTTGTCAGATATGGCATAGGCTGGTCTCCAGCCGTGGACCATGCTGCTTCCCCAAGAGAATATGGAAATCCAATGGATGGAGCATAGTAACTAGGCATATATGGATCTGACATTGGTGGATAGCTGTTACTCTGCAAAACAGAAGACCGCAATCAGTAGTGAAATGTCCTCTTTACAGGAGGGGAAAAAGACATCTGAAAGATTAAAATTAAACAGTTTTAAATACAGGAAAAAGATGTACTTGATGAACACAAAATTTCTAGATAAGCATAATTAAAGTTTAAAATCCAATCTCAGAAAAATTCGCAGAAGAGTACTCATATATTTAAATCTTTGTTATAAAATTACTTAGGAGTTTCATAGGAGGGTTAAGAATAGAATGGGGATTATTTTTGTTTGAAGAGTCAGATCTGCCACAACTTTTTAAAATATGCAATTTCTACAAAAGGCTAATTCATAAACTTTGCATACACAAAATTATCATTTACATTCAGTTATATTTTAAGTAACTGATGTGTTCAAAAAATTACACATAAGGATTCAATAAACATGGAAACTTTTTTATATAGAATTACAATTTATCTTTACAACAGAATCCAATTCAGTCACTAAATTTTGTACTTTAAGAAAAAATAAAATGAGAAATGCTCACATTCTGAAAAAAAAAAAAGGTTCAATATTATGCCTACCACATGGTCCAACTTTGTTCTGCTTTGCCATATTCATTTTGGAAAGGAAATGAAATCCTTATCATGGCTTCTTAAGGGTACAGCAATAGATGTCTTTCTTTTGCATGCTGTTTTCCACATTTTACACAAAATTATAAATTTCTTAGTCAGAACTTCAGAGTAAGTTCACATAATTTTTTCCAGAACTATATTGCAAGTAAATAAATCAACCTCCCTTTTGAATATTAAGCAATCAGGTATTTAGCAATTTGCCAAAAATTGAGAACCAAATTCTATTAATGAAAAAAAAAAAAAAAAAACAATATAAGGTCATGTAAAAAATAAAATAGCTTAAGGATTTCTCTTGAAAATGGGTTATATTAAAAAAATATACAGTATAATGTCTGATTAATTTTTCAATCTGCTTTAGGTTTCATTTTAAAGCCCTGGACAGAGATTTAGAATTTGTATAATTATACAAGGTTTAAAAAAAAATAGCTAATATTCAGTGAGGGTAACTGGTGTTTCCTCACAAGGATCAATGCTATTAAGTCTAATGATTCACTTAATTTATATAAACATGTAAGTTCCCTGGAATAAAGTTCTTAACAGTCCCTCCTTTTTTTTCTCTCTCTCTTTTATATTCTTGGGTTATTATGTAGCTGCTTTACCACTAAAGAAAGTACATCAAGGGCTGAGAGGTACAGTTCATTGGTATAGCACTTGCCTAGTGTATGCACAAGGCCCTGGGTTCAGTCCTTACCACTGCAAGTAACTACTATCAATAGTAATGCATGACAATAATATCTTAGATACTACTTGGCATTTATTCTGTTATTTTTTAAAAGGCTTATGCTATGGTTTAGATATGAGGAGTTGCTCAAAAGCTCATGTGTGAGATAATACTAGAATATTCAGAGGTGAAATGACAGTCTTAACATAATCAATGTTAATCCACTAACAGAAATTAACTGGGCAATAACTGTAGACAGGTATGGTGTGGTAGGAAGAGGAAAGGAGACATGCCTTTGGGGTATAAATGTATCTCTGGTGAGGATTGCTCTCTCTGCTTCCTGACTGTCATATTCTGAGTTGCTTTTCTCCATCTGCCCTCTGCCTTGATGAACTGCCTCACCCCAAGCCCAGAGCAATAGAGTACCTCTAAAACCAAAAACAACAGTGAAAATGCTGACTAAAACAGTTCATCATTAAAAACTGAGATATTTTATTATTACTATTTTTTTCTTTTGTTTTTTGTTAGCTTGTTTGGTGCTCAGGATTGAATGAATGCAGGGCCACCTTCTCACTAAGTTACATTCCCAGTCACTATTATATTTCTAATAAGTTACTGTGATACACCTCACAACTGTTCCAACTATCCACTGCCTATGAGAATGCTAATATAATACACTATCTTTTGAAATGATTCTCATATAACCAAATTTTAACTTTAGAACTAAACAAATTCTATTTAAATTAACAATTCTGATAAGAACTAGGGATGTAGCTCAGTGGTACAGCACTTGTCTAGCAAGTGCAAGTTCCCAAGTTCCATCCCCAGCACTTAAAAAAAAGAAAAAAGAAAAGCACAATTCTAAAGATTTATTGCTAGTAAAACATGGACCCAAACCCAAATGTGTCTCTTATTACTGTTTAAAGAAAAACAAAAATCACAAAGCAATTCTCCAAATAAACTACATATAAGGAAAATTTTACTGCATTCAAAACTATAAAAACTCACATTACAAATTTACTAATTTAGTTGAACAGTTTTTTAGTTTTACTAGGTAATTATTAACTGTAACTGAAAATATACTCAAAGAACACAAAAATATTAGTATGAATGATTAAGGGCAGTTTTAGAAACACCACAATAGTAGTATAACTGCAGAAATCCTGACTGCTACATTTAAACAACCCACAAAGTGAGGGAAGCTCTAACACACCAACAGTGGTATTTAAAGAAAAAAAAATCTTGAAGAATTTAAAGAGTAAAATACAGAAACCCTGATAATGATAACATGTGTGCACACATGCACACACATTTGTAATTTGATTACTAAAATGTATGCTAAAAGTAAAGGTACTAATGCTGATAGGGAAGTCAATGTGATAAAAAAAGTGTTTAACCAAGGGTTCCAAGTGTTACACACTACACCTAGAATCCTCTAACGTATTGTATAAATGGTCACTGTTCTGTTTATCCATTTATTTTCTAATTCTTTCAGGAGTTTTTGCTGAATGAGATTTTTTTCTCTAGCTCTATGAAAGTAATTCACGCAATCTCCTTTCAAAACTCAAGGCTCTGGTTTTGGTTCTACTAAGAAGACAGTTACAGTGGCTAGAGATGTAGCTCAGTAGTAAAAGCACTTGGCTAGCATGCATAAGACCCTGAGTTTAATCCCAGCATTGCACAAATTAAAAAAGAAAAGAAAGAAGAAAGAAAATTTCAATAGAGCTTCAATCATAATTTTTCTATTATTATAAATTAATGTTTTGATAAATTTTTAAGACATTTTTAAATTGTTAGCTAAGGGGAATTTTTATTAATTTCAATTACCTCAGTAGTGAAGAGGAAAAACTTTGTACTCGCTGATGATGTAAAACAATTCATAACTTAGTTCCATATCTCAAAGTAAATTATAATGATATATATAAAATCAATTTAGGAATTTACATCCAGCCTGTTTAAACTAGTCTATTCATGATAAAGAAATGTCTCAGTCATAGTGAAATTTTATTATATTCTTCTTTAAAGAAATACAACCTTTAAACACAGTGATGTGAAATGCTTTGTATCCCTACATGCAAAGAACTAATTAGAAGGTGAAAACAACAGTAATATGTTAATATAAAAATGATACAATAAGCAGGGAGTAGTGGTACATGCCTATATTCTTAGGCACTCAGGAGGTTAAGGAAGTAAGATCACCTGAGTCTAAAAGTTGGAGGCCAGCCTTGGCAACAGAATGAGACCCCAACATCAAAGTAAGAAAAAAATAAAAAGGCACAATAATGACTGGTTATGAAAAAACATACTTGTGAGAACAGATCCATAAACTCTTCTACCTACAGCATAAAAACAGAAATACAATATGGAAAAGTTATCTGATTAGAAGGTTCAAGATAAGCCTATGAGGTATCTAGGTTCTAATTGCAGCCCAGGTACTTAGCACCTAGATGAAAGGAGCCAAGTTACTTAGGCTCTTAATTGTTTTCTCATCTCATTAAAGAAAGTGAAGAGATCCTGCGATCTGATTTTAAATCAATATGCTGAAGAGATATCTGCACTCCAATGTTCACTGCAGCAATATTCACAATAGCCAAGATAGGGAATCAATCTAAGTGTTCATCAATGGTTGAATGGATAAAGAAAATGTGGTACACACAAACACAATGGAACGTTCAATTTTTAAAAAAGAAATTCTGCAATACAAATGGATTTTGAGAATCTTAAGAGCTAAGTGAACTAAGTCAAGCACAGCAAGACAAATATCACATATTCTTACTTACATTTACAATCTAAAACAACCAAACTTACGGAAGTAGAGAATAGAATGGTAGAAACCAGGGTGGTGGGAGAGATGATGGTCAAAGGTTTTTAAATCTCAGGAAGAATACGTTGTTTTTTTAAAGTTTTATCATGCAGTGTGGTAAATATAGCTAATATACTTATGGTACATTTCAGTTCAATTATCTTAATTAAAAATGAGTCTTTCAATTAAAACTTAATATACTCTTTTACTTCATGATTATCCAAACATCCTAGAAACACTGTACCTCTTAAAAGGTTAATAAAAATGGTTAAGGTCTTATAAAGCAGTAAGTAACAGCACCTATGCACAGAGAAAACTAAAAACTATTTGGCATTAAAAACCTAAGTACAGCTGGGTAATCCAGATACTAGGGAAGCTGAGAAGAGAGGATCAGAAATTCAGGGCCACCCTGGATAACTCAGCAAGACCCTATCTAAAAACACACACACACATTTAAAAAAACAAACACACAAACAAACCTGAGTACTTGGGAAACTCCTGACTCCTAAACTAACAATAAAAAGTAATGTTCACAATATTTTTAATGCTTTTATGCATTTTCTTCTGCTACTGTACTTTTTAAAAATATAATTAATGCACATCTAATCATAAGGATGTCCTAAGAAAAAAATGTTATATAATAAAATCTGAATATTTCATCAACCATAATTCTTCATTCTCTAATTCTATCAAATAACATAATCTATTCATTAATTTAATAAATACTTAATGAATACCTACTTTGTGCCAGATATCATGCCAGTCACTGGGAATAAAAACATGAAGAATACAGGTCTCCAACCTAGAGCACTACATAGATATAGTGGGGAAGACATTTACCTTACAAAGTGATAGGACTATAACCAAAGCACAGAGAAAGCAAAAGAAACTACTTCAGTACAAATAGGAGAAAGCCAATAACTACAAAATCAGAAAAGACTACATAGAGAAAATTTCACACAAAAATTAAGATGATAAAAGAAACATTCAGAAAATACTTATATTTTCAGGAATAATGATAAGACCTATTTCCCTATGATGGAGGTTAAAAAACAAAACAAAACAAAACAAAACCTGGAGTCATTTTAAAGACACGCACTTAATAAATGCATCCACTGTAGTAAAAGGTATAGAAATTTTTTTTTTAAAATTTTTGCAGTACTGGAGATGGAACCCAGGACACATTAGGCAAGCACTCTACCAAATGAGCTACATTACTAGCCCTGTTTTCATTTGACTAAATTGCAATGGCTAGCCTCAAACTTCTGATACTCCTGACTCAGTCTCTTATTCCTGAATATCTTATTAACATTGACCATGTATTACAATCAGACTTGGATTTTAACTCAGTAAATCCCTCATTTTCAATTCTGCAAATATTTCAGTAACACTGAAACCAGTGCATTAAAACAAACTGGAAATCAATCCACAGCTTATCATGCAATTTACCATCACTGATAATATTAACAATATCACTAACAATATTATCATTAGTCATTCACCCATTACCTGTCTCAAAAGAACATAATTCTAAAAACATTGATATTTATTTCAAAGATACCCATGGTATATTTGTTGCCAAATTTAAGCTTTTATAGGTATCCCCTATGTGAACATAATAGGTTAAGAAGAACTACCAGTAAGGAAATCATTCTGCTGTGCAGATAAGGAAAATCTTAAATGAGGTCAGTGATGGCAAACAGAAAATAAAATTCAAATACTATTTTTTTTAAAGTGTTGACACTTCTCTCTAATAAACATAGTTTGAATTATTTCCCCAAACTTCAGTCTTCCAATTTGTCAATTTTGTATGCACAAATCATATGGTATCTTTAACAATGACCACTGAAATATAAAGTTTCTAATTGACTAAATCATCAATTCTTCTAAAGAACTATAGAGAATTAATTTTAAGATCTGAAGGACATTTACTTTTTAATTTATAAAATAATCTCTCTATACATAGATATACACACAAATATTCCCTAAAAATTAAATAATATTAAACACTATAGTGGCTGAAAGTGTAGCTGGACAGGGTTTGCCACTTCAGGCCCTGAGTTCAAACTTCAGCACCCCCCCCAAAAAAAAAAAAAAAAAAAGAAAAAGAAATAAGACACTATAAAATAGAAGTACACTACCATAGGAATAGAAAGGCCAACGACTTATTTTAATCCATCCCCAGGTTTGATATGAATTAGCTCTAAATATAAACAATTTAAACCACAGTCAAAAATGTTAAACATCTTTCCACCAAAAAATTCATTTCATTATTTATAATTTTAAAATCAGATGAAGGAAATTTAATCTTAAAAGTACAATGTATATAGGATGAAATTTTTTAAACTATTATTTCAGTTAGGTGGTAGGTAAGAATCTTATTAAATACTTGTATAACTTTAAAGGATGCCAACAATTACTTGAGATATTTCATAAGTTAATGCAGTCTTTCACAAAACTATGAAAATATTCTTTAAAACACTGCATTTCTTTTAAATTTTACATTTTAGCTATGTAACAATAAATTTTTATGTAACTTACCTTTAAGATTTCTGATAATTTTCAGTTTTTCCCTAAGAAATACAGTTTTCAACATTCTATAGTGTTAGTACTCTTTAAAATGTAAATATATGCCTCATTAGAAATAATTATTTTTAGTACAATGGAAAGACAACTGCTGAAAACTTATTCAGTGCTAGTGCGGAGGCAAAACACAGCCTCAGTGAAATCAAACTTTAAATTTCCCTTCAAACAGTACATAAATATGTTGATTCCAATATTGTAAATTGAAATAATAAACATAAAAATTTTAAATCTTTCCATTTGTATATCACATTAAAATAAATATTTTATAAATAATTTTGACCCAATATGAGAATCAGTAAAGCAAATGAAAAATTCATTTGACTTCACTACTAAAACAAATGTCTTTTAAAAAATAATGATTTTCGGCAGAGAATCATTATAGCTCAGTGGTAAGGCTTCTGCTTGGCATGTTTCAATACCCAGCACAACAAATTTTTTAAATTTTAAAAAAATAATGACTTTCTAACACTTTTTCAAACAACTTTTACAAATGGAACCTTCTATAAAATAGATAAAATGCCCCAAAGAAAAGATCTGGTTGCCAGGCAGGTGGAATCCAGGAAACCTCCCCTGGCATCCCTTAGGCAGTCCCTGAAGTGCCTCTGCAAAACATCAAAACACCATGTGACAAAAATTTCCTAAAACAAAAACTGTTCTAAGTCATCCCAACAAATAATGAATAATCATAAAGTATTTACATAATCAATTAAAACAAGATGATTTTTTCAGGTAGTAAATCCCAACCTTGTAGAGTTCACTAAATTTCCTTAAAAACAGAATTTGAGCCAGGGATAGTAGTGCATGCCTGTAATTCCAGCTACTTGAGGCCAACCTGGGCAAATTTACCAACACCCTGTCTCAAAGTAGAAGTTTTAAAGGACTGAGGATGTAGTTCAATGGTAGAGCACTTGCCTCTCATGTGAGAGGCCAATACCCAGCACCAAAAAAACAAACAAAAAGTCTGAACAAGTTAAAGGAGTTTTATATATATTGTCATTTTACTCTTTAGTATATAAACTATGAAATCAAGTAGCAAAAAAAGGTCAATTGTTTAGCTCAATAAATTTCCTAAGTTTATCTGATGATAGAGGACTTTTTAGAACATGTACTATACCTTGTAACATTAGAAAAAGGTTGGGAAACAGTGCCATGATGAATGTTAACTGAGAGTAATGTATGAGTCAAAATACAATAAAAGCGTACTTAAAACTTATAATACATTTCAAAACCATGATTTCTCCAACTTTGCAGTGATATGTTCTTTCACAACCCCTTAGGTAAAAAAGTTGGTACTGAGATCATAAAGCAAGATCACACAAATACGAAATCAATTTTTCACTCCTTCATGAGTAGACAGATTCTACCACCAGTTTTTATTCTTTTGCCTTTTATTCCCTTCCAAGCAGAACAATCAAGAGGTAGATCAGGTTGAATACACCAAATTCTTCCCAGTTCTAAAAGTAATTCTACATTCTACAAATGTAGACTTTGTTCAAATTTTCTGTACAACTTTACTGTTAAGTTTCACAATAATATCTGGTTCCTAATTCAGTTTTAAAAATCTAGGTTAAAATTTTGGAGTACATTTTCCATGTATCTTTTTTCAAGCAAAACAAAAGCAGATTTACCTCAGGAAGGTCTCTCTAAAGAAAGTGATACTGAAAATTTCTTTTTGAAATTTGTTTCTAGCAGTGACACACTTTTAATAACAGAAGTGGTTTACAGAAATAGTACAAAGATATCAAATGCCTTTATTTTGTTGTTTTTCAATGCTTAAATTATCCCTATATAAAACTCCATGTGGCTTAGTAGTAAGGCACATGCTTAGCATGTACAAAGCTCTGGGTTCAATCCCCAGCACACACACAAGCACACACGCACACACACAAACTACCAGTTACTAATGACCTGATGATCTCACTGACTATTCATGTTCACAGTATAGAAGTGTCTATAAAATCCTTAATTCTAATCCTTAACATTACCAGGTCATATTATAACTTGCAGTAATTATCAATGAAGTTCACATCAGAATACCTTATAAAAAAGCAAATCCTACATTTAGTCAAAAATATCACATACAACTAATATCCTCACCACACAAAAATTTCTAGCAAATAAGAAACAAACTTCTTATTTGTTTTAATTACGAAGATATGGTAGTGCTATAAGATTAAAAGTATTTCAACATCCAAAAAAACTAACCATGATATGTAAAAAGAAAGGTTCAACTTTAAGTACTTATTTTATATTCCATAATCTACTTTCAGCTACCTAGAATCTCTAAAGAAAAATTTGCCTGTGCAAGAACCTGCCACTGTTATTCACTTCATGTAAGCACACCAGAAAAATTCATTCATGCTATAGTTAGTCTTTTTCAGTTAAAATACTTAGCTAAAAATTCAGTTAATACTAAAAATGTTTAACTTCCTAAACTACTTCTGTCAAAAGACTTACCTGATTTGTCTGGCTACTTAAGTATGGCTCAAAATCATCATCATTTACAGCATCTTTTTGATGAATCGAACCGTTTTGTACTGAAACTAAAAAACATACTTGTATTAGAAGTGTTGCAATTATCTTTATGAAACTCACAGCACACCTAACATTTTAGATATTTTTCAAACCAACTCAGAAAAAGTAATCCTGAGTTCTTTTTTCTTTTCATTTAAGAACCCTCTTAAGGATAAGCTTTATTTTATATACAAATATTTATGTACCACAAAAATCTTTGAAATCTTGTAATAAATAAGCCTAAATTATTATAAATACAAACTATATATATATATATATATAATTTTTTTTAACACATACACATACACACACACACACACACACGCACGCACGCACTTTCCCTTACCAAAAACTTCAAGTAACTATCCCACTTTCAACTGTGGTATGTGAGGTAACATAAAAATATTGGAAAGGGTTCTCAAATACTATTCTTAAATATAAAATAACTATTTCAAGCAGTATTGTGGACAAGAGATTTCTGACTGTTCTCCACCTTTGTTAAAAATCTATTAGTCCAATAAAGGTAAATAAAGAATACAACTATTTTTTTTTTGTTGTTCCCGAAAATGACTTTAATGTCTTCAGTTAAAGAAAGTGGCTAAAATTTACTTTAAACAATATCACAATGAATAAACATAATTGAAAAATCTAAATAAAAACAGCCTTGCTTAGAAAAATATAAAGACTGACTGGAGGTATACAGCTTAGTGGCAGAGTATGTGCTGAACATGCACTGAAGTCCTGAGTTCAATCCCCAGAACCAAAAAATAAATTTGAAGACTTTCACATGGAAATAGAAATACAACTGAAATGCCAAAGATAACCATGCTAAATCTTGAAAACAAATCAGAGAATAACATAGAATGTTGTATTTATTCAGAAGTCATTTCTATAAACACCCTATAAAGTTATTCTCTGAATACTGTGTCAGAGTGCATTTGAGCACAGAATGCAAAAGAACATCCTGGATTTGAATTCCAAGTCCTCCAAATGAGGAGACAGAAGATGTCCAGTAGTGACTTAGCCTCTCTAACCCATGGATGACTACTCTGTTCCAGGTTATTCCTAGTACCTATCTCATCTTAGCTGAGTATTAAATGACAGTGTTCAATAATCTTGGATATTATTACACTAAATGTTACAAGATCCCAAAAGGACTAAGAATGACTTTAGAACCATGAAAACAGAAGGGGTAGTAGGTCAAAATCTGATGTCATAACAATGTGTAAATATACTACTGAAACATGAAAAAAGTTGAAAGTTTGAGGGATATCAATTTCTTATAAGGGAAAAAGAAAAACAACAAAACAAAAAACTATCTGAAGATGTCACAAAGTATTTCAAATGAATATGGGGATGATGGGATTATAATGTATGTTCCTTTATAATATCATTAATGTTTTCATTATCTCTAATTTTGCCATGAGTTCACATCATCTAAATGATAATATTATGAGTTAAGACTGGCTTGAGAAGCACTGACCACTCAGAGACAATGCTACTCTGTAAAGCCTTCTAAGAAGACCTTTTACGATGTTGTTATTACTTCTCAGAGGCCACAAGAACAACCTGAAAGCCAACTTGATTCTGACTCCACTGAGGTGGTTTAACTGAACTACACCTGAACTAGCTAAGGTTAAGCTAAATGTGCCCCCCGAAATTAAATATGTAATAGTCACTAATAACAAAAATAAAGAGAAGGGACCTTAGTTTTTATCTAGTGCCATTTTAAGGGCTGGGCTAATCATTTCAGTTCAGAAGATTCTGACATACCTGTTCTTTATCACTGGCTTTACTTCCTCTTTATCAAAGGTAGTTATTCACTTCTTGAAAATAAAAAAAATCCTTACCACTGGCCTATTACATTTGTACACAGTAGCCAATATATCAAACAGCTAATCATTCTGAAATTACACCTACCTCTTGTACCAATTAGATTCTTAGATCTCTAGCTCATATTGCTAATAAAGTAAAAAAGTACACACTAAAAATTTATCTGAATACATATTATACTGTTCTTCCTCACGTGATCTATTCTAAATCTTCTGAGAACTTAGTATTCATATTCACTAAGTAAATACAATTTAGTTATTTTTAAATCATTTGAACATGTCTAAAATGTTCTAAAAAGTATATACAAAGTGTAAGTCAAACTAAGGAAAAATAATCAGCTCAAAGTATTTAACACATAGTGATAAGCAATTTGCTTTAGACTATAAATAAGAAACTGACCCTTGAGTTTTAAAAGCATATCTTTCTCTCAAAACTTCAACTGTCTTATACGGACTTTAGTATCTGTACATTACTTAATGATAATCTAATGTCTTGGAGACTGAAAGCCATTAAATAGTAATGAAATCCAAGCCACTTCCATAGTCTGTAAAAGTTCTTCAGGGGAAAAAAGAACAGATGACTTACATGATTCTTCGCCTGTTTCCTCTGCTCTATGAAGCAGAGTCAAATCAAGATAGAACATGGGCCTTAGAAGCCAGGTGATTCTTTGCTCTGGTCCTGACTACATCAAGTTAGGAAAGTCAACAGATGTGTGCATCATGTTTTCCCACCTACAAAAACAGCGACAATACCATATACCCTCTATCTCCTTATAGGAATGTTGTGAGGATTAATGATAAAATGAAGCCTAAAATTTAAAGTGCTTTGAAATCATTTCTGGGGAAAATGGGGAGGGAATACAATACCACATTGCCAAAATACAAGGCATTTTCCACTACTTTTCTAAATATTAAGACTTAGTCAAATTCAACCTAATTCTTTTAAATTGCAATTGTATGAAATGATGTATATGTCTCTCCCTTGGAAGGAAAAGGAGAAAATAGGAGGGAATAAATTATTTTCCATGTATTTGCTTATTTTTATATTTAAGGAATAAAAGAAAAGAGTAAGGCCTAAGATGGCATCTAACACTTCCATCCATAGTGCTTCCAAGTAAAGGCAGAGCACACCTGTATTCTAGCAAGCAAAAATTCTACTTATTAAAAAATAAAAGTAAAAGAAAGTCAGTATTAAATTATGCACCAACAAGCAATTACCCTTAAATTTCAACTATCTTTTGGTACTCCTTTGCCAAGCATAATAAAGAGATTTGACATTTCACACAGGACAATATTAATTAAAAAAGAATTCAAAACTTATAAACAAATCTAGAATTATTAGTTATACTTCAAAAGCAATATTGCCCTAACAAAGGGACTGATAATAGAATTGCATTTATCCTTTAGTACATTAAGACATTAAGAATATACAGGAAAACAGCAAAAAATCGAAACACTAAAGCCAGGTATTAGGCTAAGAAATATCAACTGCAGATAAATCAGAAAAGAAATACAGCATCTCTGAAATTACATTGCCAATTAAAAAGGATTATGCCTTCAAACTTTGACAACAACTTCTCAGGAAAATGTATTTTTCATAAGTTTGCTAAGTATGGAATTCAAGATTACTACCCATATTCTTAGAATATTAATGTTGTGGTTCAGAAAAAATAACTATACTTTTAGCTTAACAACAGTACACAGAATTATTATAAAATTATTTCACTAGTTTGAAAATCAAGTCAGCTAAAGCAGAACAGTGTCAAGTACACACAGATACTTGTATCAGTTCAACTGGTAGTGCTGACTTGGTTTTGTAATTTGCCCTGAAAAGGCATAAAAATACATGTATACATGTGTTATTTGTGCACTTGTAACATCTACCATTTTAAAGCAACATAAATGAGTACTAGTACTTTTAGGCCAGTAGCTTTTTTTCCCCTTCCGTCAAGACTCCAGAATAGAGTCTTCCTTTAGAAGGTGAAAATAAATCCAGCAAATGCAATAACTGCTAAAAGCAATAAACTACTATAATTACAACAATCCTCATAACAACAGAATTTATGGTTACAGCTATTATTTTTATTTTATAGAGGGGGAAATTGTGACAAGATGGTGTAACATGTTCAAGCTCACTTGGCAAGTTAACAGCTACAAATCAGAACTCAGGACTTCAAGAAATACCAGTCCATCATCCTATCTTTAGGTAAATTCATGAGTTGATCAAAAAGATGAAAAGAAAATCTTTTGGAAAAAGGAACTACCCAAATAAACAGTCTGTATGTGTGTCTTACTACACAATTAGAAGTGATACAGATGGGTTAACTTTTTTAAACATCAAAAAAAATTTAGTCAATATGTAGTTTATAGGTCATTTTTATCTACAATATCCGAGATGTCTGTCACTAGGTGATGCCTAAGTAAAATAATCTTGTCATAAATCACTTATAGTAATATAGAACTATCTTACTCTAAGAAGAACTATCTTGTTTTAGCAAACAAGTGAAGTACTTCATAGAACTTGTGTACTTACCTTAAAGCAGGTAACACAAAACACTTAGCATTTCAAATAGCCTTGCAAAGTGCCACCTCCCCATAGATCTAGGATAAAATAATTTACTCTAGGCAATAATGACCAAAGATTTCACATCTCCAAGTCTATATACCTCCTAATGGGCAGACTAGTAAAAAAAGAAATTAATGGATCATTCCTTTTAAATCTTTTACATATCTGTAAAAAAATCATTTAAAACAAACACTATCCAAATCTGAGGTTTATGCTTATAAGGCTGAAAATAATTCTAAAAATAAAAATTCTAAAAGTAAAAATTTCTAAACATTAAAGAAAACATCTTTAATTAAAACAAATAAATGTGCTACCTAACAGTGCCATAGATCTGGTATGGAAAAATTCTTACATAAACTACAACATAAAGGAAATTAACTAATTTGTGTATACAGAACTTATTCCTTTTCAAATTAACCAGATTTACAATAGCAAATTAAAGTCCCAAGAATTGAAAGAGCAAATAAAAACATTGAACTCATATCTAAAAAGGCTATTATATATCTTAGTTCCTAAGTAACACTTTGTTACTAAAATTAAAAAAGGAAGTATAATTCTATTTAGTATAATTTTAAGCCCTATTACAAAATGTTATAAATATATAATTCACTCTAATGTAATTTAATTGGCACTAAACCAAGAAAGCAGTTATTATTCTATACTTACTAAAGTCACATGATTAATGTCATAATGTTTCAGTCAGCTGACTACATTGTTCCATATTAATACAAAATACACTTACTTTATTTTCAATGGTACTATTACTAAAGATATAATCCTAGCAGAAATCTCACAAATTATTTCCTTCTCAGCCCTTTGTAAAATAAGATTGAGTCACACCTTGCAATCCCAACTATACAGCAAGATTACATGCCTCTTCAGTTATGAGTTCTCTCTGGCTATTGCCTCACTGCAATCGACTTCGACAGAATCAGAGTGATTAACAGTACGATTTTCATTAATGTGACATGGAACACTATGTGAATTGCATATTAAATATAATCCAGATTCATCAAACAAAATGTCCACTCTAAAAACATAGTTAACCATATGCATGTGTGGAATTTTTGTAGCAAAAGTCACATTAACACAAACTGGGTAACTAAAGAAATACCACTACATTCACAAAAATATGTTTTAACTTAAATACAACTAAGAAAGCTATTTCTTGTAGTATTCTGGTTTCTGTAAAAGTGGCTAAAAAAAACTATCAAAGTTTGGGCTACCTTAGCTCTGATAAATGCCTCTCTAATCCTTTACTGAAAAAAAAACAAAAACAAAACCCCCTATTCAGTTTAAAAGTAACACCAAGATAAAGTTAACAAGAAAAAAAAATCCAAACTCACCTTTATTGCCTTGCCCTTTAGGTCTCTGTGTAACAAGATGAAAGGTGTGGTAAAGAGAAGAAAAAGGAGGAAAGAAAAGTGTTAATCAAAAACATTATCAAAGATAAGTTATTTTAAACATGCCGCGTAGGAGCAAACCCACCATATCCTCCACAGCCACCAATTTCCCAACCACCCCCATCCTTAAACCTCCCACCCGCCACACGGAATCCGTCTCCCAGAGCTCTCCTGTCTCAGCCCCACATCTGCCGCCCTCGGGATGCATCCTCAGGCCCCTGCGAGCAGTCCTCCCCCACCTCCGGCGGCAGCGCGCCCGCCCGTCTGCCCGGGCCGCAGGCTCCGAGGCCAGGGCGCACGCCCCGGCCCGGGAGGCAGGACCGCAGCAACTTGCTCCCCAGGCACCGTTATGGGGCCGGCGGCGACGGGGAGGAGCCGGGGCCCCACGCGAGGGTGGAGCTCTGGGGCTCAGGCCTTCGCCGAGGCTGGGGCCTCTGCTCCCTCACCTGATCCACGCTAGTGGCTGACATTCTTCACCGCAACCCGAGAGGAGCCGCCGCCGCCGCCGCCGCCTGGGCCTCTCCCCGTGCACTCACAGCAGTTAGTTGTCGCCCTCGGCGGATGATTGTTTCAGCCGCCGCCGCTGCACCGCTAGCTCAGAAACCAAAAAGAGAGCCTCGCGCTCGGCAGTCAGCGGAAGGGGCCCGTCTTTTACGCTTGCACGCTCCTCTTCCCCTCTCGCTCTCCGCTTCTCGGGTCCACAATGGCGGACAGACTCCCTAGTCTCACTTCCGCTCCGAGCCTTCCTGACCTTCCGCTCTCCACTCTGACGTCCGCGCTCACCTCGCTCTTCCTCCCCCACCCTCCAGCTACCGACCTTGGCTCCGCCTCCGCATCGCCACGTCACGGGAGATAGGACCCACGTGCTGGAGGTTGACGCATGCGCTTCGGAGGGCGTGCCTGAGTGGCCCCGGTGCCAACCCTCCAGGATCAGGCTGGTGGCTTCCTTCCTCCGAGGCTGCAGAGGGGTCATGGTCAGAGCCGGGTCCCATAGCACTTTGAGCAAGAAGAAGGCTGGGGCCGGAGGCGGGCGCTGGCGGAGAGAATGGAGACCGACCCAGGGCGCAGGAACCTGCGGCGCCCTCCGGGTGGCGGAGGAGCAGCGGAGCAGCGGAGCAGCCACGCCCGCCAGCTGGGAGCCTGCTGCGGTGGCCCTCCTAGGCCGCGTGGGCGGCTGGGTGACTCAGCCGCCCTCGAGACGGAATTGCTGGGCTGTCCCCACGAGTCCGCACGTGCAGCGAAAGTGACTGGGTGAGGGATCTGCACTGACACATATGAAAACAAATAAGAGGCGGCACCGGCGGTGTACTCCATCTCCAAACTCCTGGAACTTCGTAGGAAAAACTTAATGCAACCGTAGTTTCCCCTACCGGATTTGTGAACTTGTGGTTTTACTTTGTTCCCCTCCGCACACGTTCATTTGACATTTATGAATGAATAAAGCTGTCTTGATAAAGATAAACATAGAACGTTTTTCGAGCCTAAAAGAAGGAAAAGCTAAGTTTCCAATCGAAACTGTTAAGGTTACTTTTTTACACTTTGGCAAAACCAAAGGAAGCCCACTTGCAACATTTTGACAATTTTATTGAAACATCTTTGCAATAAAAACCGATTTTCTTTGCCTTACTTGTGTAGCGTGTACTCCGTGTAAGGAAATACTTTTTAAATAACCAAACACTTTGGATTCAAAGTTATTCAGTTTAAGTGCTAATTTAGAAAGGATGAAATTGCTGAATCAAATAATTAATCTTGTGGTTTACTGTGAACACTATTTTAAAAGTATCGAATAACAACTGAAACTTGAGAGCCCACTTTTCGGATAACTCATTAAGAGGCATATTTTAAGGTCTGTCAGCCTGCTGCCCTTGCTCCTCCCATTCTTTGCCATAGCTCCCTTGCTGAGCATCCTTGCATTTCCCAAGACTCACCTCACCCTGTGTGTTGAATTCAGGTCTCTCCAATTTCTGTATCTCCCACTCCCATACAAACCTTTTTAGTTTTAAAGAATTTGCTGGTATGTGTTCTGAGGGGGAAATTGAAAGGTAATAAACAAGAGGACACATATGAAAACCTGCAGGCTCTTATTCTTAATTTTCATAGAAGCATGTCTCTGGAATCCAATTGGAGTTTAAATTCTGCCTGGCAAAATTAGTTTATAATCTTGGGAAAGTCACTGAACCTAACCTTTAGCTTCCTTGTGAGTAAAATAAGGTCTTATATGTACAATTCCTGGCACAGAGTAAGCTTTCTACAAATTGGGCTATGTACAGTCAGTTCCTGCATCCTTTACTAAGTGATTCCCAGAATGATAGTAATAGCTTGCATTTATTGAATGTTCATTATTAAGTCAGGCACTATAATAATCATTTAAGTCCTCACAACTTCTTGTGTGTTAATTGCTATTATAAAAAAAATGACACACCACAGTGAGATTAAGAAATAAAGAAATAACCCCCCGGGGGGGTTGGGGGGGACTCAGCTACTTAGTAACTGGGAGAGTCAGGATTTGAACAGTAATTTGAACTCTAGAAATTGTATCTAGCTACTGTATAATACTGCCTAATTATATGTTCTAATGAGCTTCTGTTCTCTTTCACTCCTGCCCCTGGACATACTCTTTCCTTATGGGCTTTCTTCCTAACAATGAGTTTTGAACTTGCAGAACAGAGTGCTAACTACCCTAAGATATAAATCTGTTTAATTTAATACTCAAACCCAGGGCCTACTGCATGTTAGGCAATCCCTCTATAATGGCAATTCTTCCAGCCTCCTAACAACTTTTTAAAGTACAAAGTGCCTAGATAGGAACTAACTAAAACCATATCCCATGCCTCCAAGGGTCTATAGAGGATGTTTTAGGAAATGCTACTCTAAAGTCTAGATTGTGGAAAAATTACACTCTCCTACAGAGCCATGGGTATAGCAGCCTTGTGGTCACAGCATAGCATAAAACTTGAGAAAGAGGGAAGAGTGGATTTACGATCCCTTTGCCACCAAGTTTTTCTGCCCTTATCCAGTGAAATTCCTTTCTGCACAACTGTAACTTCTGGATGACTACTTGTATCGGTTCAAATTAGGTTAAGCTTCAAGTGGCATCAAGTCCAAAACAACAGGAGATTAAGATAGAAGTCTTTTTTAGCCAAGTGCAGTGACACACACCTGTAATACCAGTAACAGCAACTAGGGAGACTGAGGCAGGAAGATTGCAAGTTTGAGGCCAGCCTGAGCAAGTCAGCAAGGCAGTCTTTGAAGAAGAAAAAAGAGAAAAGGACTGGGGATGTAGTTCAGTGGTAGAGCGTCCCTGGATTCAATCCCAGTGCCACAAAAATAAAAATGGAAGTTTGTTTTTCTCTCATCAAAAAGCAATTTAGAGGCTTCGGAATGCTTTAAAATGAGAGTACTGGGCTGCGATAGTGTCAGGTATCTGGATTGCCTCTGTTACCAAACCAGGCCTTTTTGCCCACCAAACTTGCAGTATGCCAAACACCAAAGCAAATCTTGCAAAGGAGAAAGAATTTATTTAGAAAGGAATAAAGTATGTGGAAATGGGAGAGCAAACCTCAAATCCACCTCCCTGAGAATATGGTTTGGCAGTATTTATGGGATAAAGAAGTAGGGTGGTCTAAGACATAGGAAAAGATGATTGGAGTTAAGGAAAAGTGAAGTAATCAGTGCTCTGTGCATGCTTGTCAAACTGTGGCTCTTTATAGGAGACATGTTCAGAAAATCGCAATAGTAGCATGCTCAGCAGGGTGGAGTTTTGGCCCTCTGACATCAAAAGGTCACCTATCAGATACTTGTGCAGGCCCAAGTGAAGGCTTGGTGAATTCAGATGCTTTGAGCTCCCTCCACATTCCTGAAAAACTATCTAAGCAACTGTTACTATCTGTATATAACTACATGGCTTGGTGGTATAGGTGTGTAATCCCAGCAACTCAGGAAGCTGTAGGTGGAAGGATTGTGAGTTCAAGACCACCCTGAGCAATTTAAAGAGGTCCATGTCCCAAAGAAAAAAAAGCTTTTCCTCCATTTATAGCAAGGCTAATGAGAGTGTATTGCTAGCTGTGACCTTTAAATTTGGTGATAAAACAACTAAAAGCAAGTGAGACTAGAGGGTTTACCCAGATTTTCCCTTGGTTTACTTCTAGCCAGCTCTTATGACATCCTGGTAACAGTAATTCCATCAATGGTACTAGTGGAAGTGGTTCCATGTACAGCCATGTCACATTCTCATCTGCAGAAATCAAGGTAAAAAATAAAAAGCACATCTTCATTGTTTTCTTTTTAAATTTTTATGTATTTTTAATTTATTTATTTATTGTCATACTGGGGATTAAACCCTGGGGCACTTTGCCACTGAGCTATATCCCTGAGCCCTTTTTATTTTTATTTTGAGACAGGTTCTAAGTTGCTGAGGTAGATTCAAACTTGCAATCCTTCTGCCTTAGCCTTCCAAGTAGCTGGGATTACAGGCATCTGCCACTTAGACCAGCAGCACATCATTTTCCTTTAAGGACATTTTGTAGTTATTATAGTTCTCACTTCTGCCTCCCTCTTACTACTAAAACATTCTTTTCTAAAAACACTTAGTTGGCAAAACCTGAAAAACGTATTCTGAGTGACAAGGTACTCAGTCAGAAAAAGTTTACTACTTACCTTAGAAAGCAGAGGGGGAGAATAGATGTTGAAAGATAACTAGTTATAACTGAACTGTGTGCATAGTAATTTCCCAAATTGACTTTGTTACCTAACAGTGTTTAAACTTTCCCTTATATTTTGTCAGTATTTAAGCCAAAATGTTAAAGCTTTTTGTTATCTTTAAATAAGCATAGTAAGTGAATCAAGAATGAAAATTTTAACTTGAGGATTGATTGAAGCATTTTCTAAAGGAGATATCCTCAAGTATTATACTATGCTTAAGCTAAAACTAATAGTGGAGAAGGACATTGAGTAAAACCAAAACTAATGAAATAATTTTTTTTTTTTGAAACAAGTTAACATCTTTCTCATTCATTCTTGTGTTTACTGCAAGGAAATTTACAGTGACATGAAAGTACAGCAGAAAACTTCCCACGACCTTAGGTTTCTTTTAAGCAGTGCTTCTCAAAAGTGTCTCCCTGGGGCCAGCTACAGCTTCTGGTAAGAACCCATTACAAATGTAGATTCTCAGGACTTAGGTGGTATTTGCTGAATTTGAAATTCTAGATTTAGGACTAAAGTATATATTAAAAAAGAAAGAAAAACTTTGTTTTTAAGTGATTTTAGATTTACAGAAGTGTTGTAAAATTAGTACAGAGAGTTCCTGTATATCCTTCACTCAGGTTCCCCTAATGTTCTCATCTTACACAACCATGTACATTTATCAAAACAGGGAAATTTGCCACTGGTACAATACTACTAACTGCAGGCTATTTAGATTTCCATAGTTTTCCCACTAATTTTCTTTTTCTATTCCAGAATACAATCATGTTACATTTCAACATCCTATCTTCTTAATCTCCTCCAATTTATGACAGTCTCTTAGTCCTTCCTTCTCTTTCATGATTTTAAATAAAAATTATAGGAGGCCATGGTTTTGGATTAAGCTTCTGCACAGAGGCTAAAATAAAAATGAAATCACTCATGTTTAAGTTCCACATCACCAAGGTGAAACTAAACTGTTTATCTGACCTTCCCAGAAATCAGGATTAGAGATGACAGTCAAAATTTTCAGACAGTTTAATTTCAATTGGCATGAAAATGAAGTTCTCTCTGCTTTCATCCTTACAGAGAAAAAGTAATCTGCAGTAACCTGATGTTAACTAATGGGTTAATTTTCTTTCTTTTTTAATGTTTTTCAGATGCTACTTTAACAAAGTTTCATGCTATACAATGAGGGGGTTAGGGGTAGAAGATAAGGATTATTTTCAAGGAAATCCACCAGGCACATGTTCCTTCCTGCCCCAAGGTGAATGACCCAAGAGCAGAAAAATGTTTTCCTTTCCTGGGGAACCCCATTCCTGAGCTGCTAGGACAGGATTCTTTTTTTTTGGGGGGGGGTGTTAGATGGGCAGGGTGGAGGCATAAAGGAAGGGAACCAGGTAAATTTTTGGAATTCTTCCCAGTGCAAACTATAACTACACATGTAGGAATCCCTTCTAAAGACAACACCCAAATCCCAGTCAATTCCACGTGAAGCCAAACCACCTTCCCAAGAAAACTAGCAACTGATGTTCATTTCATCATGTGCCTCCTGGCAGTGAGTCCATAAGCCCTGGAAGCTGGAGCAATTGTGACCCCCATACAACAGATACAGGCTTCCTCTTTACTATCTCTTAGCTGCTTCTGCATCTATCTGGCTGTAAAGAGGCACCCAGGGCATGTGTGGAGTGCTAGAAAGGACAGACTGAGCAGCAGAGCAAATCCCATGTGGTTTGGAGACTGGGTCTATATGATGGCAGTTTCAGTCAAGGCCCACTGTGGTACCATAGGGCTCTCTGTCCTCTTTTAATTCTTTTCTGGGCAGTTCAGTTCAAGTCAGCTTTAGGGCAAATTCCAGTATGTCCTTAAGGCTCTTCACCTGGTGTGTGCCTTGCCCTGCAGCTCCTCGTCCAGTTTGCAATCCTCCTGAGGCTCTGAGATGGGGTCATCCACCTCCACAGCTGGGGATCTGTTCCTTTGATTACTATTCCAGGTTGTAGCCCACAGTCTAGACCACAAAGGCCACAGGAAATGTTACATAGGGAGCATAGGTATGCACCACAATCCAAAGCCAACCACAGGACATCTGCAAACACTCCTGAGTCTGGCTGCCTTATTCTCTGCCCACTAGTGGGGCTCTCAGCAGTCAGCAGGACATAATGCTTATTTTTCTATTGTTCTGTCTCCTTTTACCCTCTTTACAAGGAAAGTAACTGTGTCAAATCCCAAGGGGAGAAGGGTTTTGGAAATTAAACAGGAAATAAGATTGGTCAAGAGTTAGTTATTACTAAAGTTGGGTGATATGAGTGGGAATTGATTATGTACTATTTTCTCTACTCATCCACTGGAAATTTTCTATAATATAATTTTTAGAATAATTAGCTTACAGTTTTGGTTTTTTTCCTTTTTGGTAATGGGGATTGAACCCAGCGGGGCTTTACCACTGAAACTACATCCCCAGCCCTTTTAATTTTTTATTTTGAGACAGGGTCTTGTTAAATTGCTTAAAGCCTTGCTAAACTGCCGAGGCTAGTGGTAATCTTCCTGTCAGCCTTCACAGTAGCTAGGGATCATAGATGTGTGCCACTGCACCCAGGTAATAATTGATTCATAGTATTTGCAGCAGTTAGATTCTATAAAGTTACCTCAAATACTCAGCTATTACTGAGTATTAGAAAAATTGTTCCCAGGAGTAAATCAAGGTTATGTTCCTTTAGTCACAACAGTTTTATCAATGAATTGATTATGTCATCTTGCTTGATCAGTGTTTCTGTTTAAAGACAACTTATTTAATATAAATTGTTGAGTGATTAAGATTGAACTTGAGATTAACAACACTATAAACCCCTTCCTGAACCAGACCTATCAAACAGACTTATTTTCTTTTTTAGGTTCATCACATTCTTTTGTACTAGGTACACCAGATTCAATACTAGGCTCGTGAGTCATTTTATTTATTTTTGTGGTGCTGGGGAAGGAACCCAGGACCTGTCACATGCTATAGCTATTGCTCTACCACTGAGATACACACCAAGCCCTTGGGAACCATGTTAAACAATCAAATCACCAACAAAAACTACAAAGATATGAAAAAATAGGCCACAAAAAGAAAACATGCTTATAGTGTAAGAGCTAAAGCAAGAAGGCAGAGCTTTGCCTGGTTCATATCAACTTGGAATGCATTCCTCCTTCAGCAATGCAAAATTTTTTTTTTTTTTTGCATGCTGAATTTGTGTATGTCTGTGACCATGAAAGTACTGGAGTGTTGATTTGGGAGTTGCAAATAAGTTTTAATTAATAAGCATATTCACAAATATAGAATCAGTAAAAAATGAGGTTTAGACTGTACTTAAATTGATGATCAGTGATTGACACTTTGTAAGTTATAACTAGGTTTCTCTTTTGTTGGTGCAGACAATGATACTGATTATGTATGTACGTATGTATTTATTTATTCTTTTTTGCAATACTTGACAGGACCTCATACATGCCAGGCAAATGCTCTACTAGCCAGCACATCCTCAGCCCTTTTTAATTCCTTTTTGAGGCAAGGTTTTGCTAAATGCCCAGGTTGCCTTGAGTTTGCAGTGCTCCTGCCTAAACCTCCTGAGTAGCTGACCTGCACCACCATGCCCAACTTGAATTATTTTGCTTTTTGGTACTGGGAATTAAACCCAGGGGAACTTTACCAGAGCAACAGTTCTTTTTATTTTTTATTTTGAGACAGGGTCTTGCTAAGTTGCTTAGGGCTTCACTGAGTTTCTGAGACTGGCTTTGAACTTGTGACCCCCTTGCCTCAGTCTAATTACTGGGATTACAGGCGTGCATTACCATGCCCAGTGTGAATTATTTTAAAATATATTTTTATTTTTTAATTGATATATAGTAATCATATATATTTATTGGGTACAGTGTAACATTTCAATACATATATATTATATATATATACACACAATGTGTAATGATCAAATCAAATTACCTTGATTTGATCATTAAGAACTGTCACTAAGAACGTAAATTTTTGTGTTGGAAATATTTAAAATCCTCTCTACTCTTTTCAAATATTCAATTATTATCAACCATAGTTATCCTACTGTGCTATAAAATATTAGAAGTCATTTCTTCTATCCAGCTGTACCCCTGTACCGTTAACCATCCTTTAGCTCTCTCTCTTACAGATTAAGGAATAGTTTATATGAGTACTATAGTTCTTTGAATCAAATGTATTAGAAAGCAACATGTAAATTGAACAAATACATCATTCGTAACTGATTAAAAATGATGGTTGGGTATAGAAAGATGTACTTAACTTCCTAGACTATGAAAAAATTAGATTTAACTTAAATATTTTGAAATTACAACATTTTTGTCAATACTAATCAACCATAAACTCAAAAATTTGTTATTAAATGGAATTTGTGCTGCCCTGAATTTCACATAGATCTCAAATATAGTATTTTTAGAAATAGTTTTAAATTGAAATATTAAAGAATTCCAATTACATGCATGTATGTTTTTGCCTTTTTTTTTTTTTTTTTTTTTTTTTTGGGTAATACTAGGGATTGAACCCAGGGCTTCATGCATGCTAGGCAGCCACTCTACCCCGACCCTCATCCCCAGTCCTTATTCTAATCTTATTTTCAGACAGGGTCTTGGAAAATTGGCCAGGGTGATCTTAAGCCTGTGATCCTCCTGTCTCAGATTATCTTGTAGCTGAGATTTCAGTACTGCCCCACCAAGTTCAGCTCATCTATTCTTCTAAGGGTAGCTTTGATAAATGACCTAAGAAACTTTTATCTTCATAGACATTTTTCCCCTTTCCCTTTCTATGGCATGTCATCATCACCACCCTGCAGCATACCCTCAAATCCTTTCCTAATCTAAGCCCCTATTCCTCTCTGTAACTTGAGAGGTTTATTTAAATCTTAGCCAGCTGACCCTTCTGAGAGACTCACATTTTGTGTACAACTCCTATGCTGTGATTTTTCCCCAATGCACATTAATAAATTCATGTTATCTTTTTCTTCTATTATTATTTATGCCTATTGTCAGTTTATTCCAAAGAAACTTTGGAGGGGAAAGGAAGCATTTTCTAATGCACCTACATTATGAAAATAAAACATACCAATATTAATATCTCAGCTGGATAATGATTTGCAGGTTTTTGTTTGTGGTGCTGAGAACTGAACCCAAGGCTTTGCACATGATAGGCAAGCACTCTACCACTGAGTTCTAAACCATCTATTTAGTTATTTGTTTGTTTGTTTGTTTGCTTGTTTGTTTATTTTTGGTATTAGGGATTGAAACCAGGGACATTCTACCACAGAGCTATATTCCCAGTCCTTTTTTTAAAAAAAAATTATTTTGAGACAGGGTCTTGCTATTTTCCTATGCTGCCCTCAAATTTGCAATACTCTTGCCTCAGTGTTCCAAGTCACTGGGACTACAGGTGTGCATCACTATGCCCACTCCCAGCCCTTTTTAAAACTTCATTTTGAGAAAAGATCTCACTAAATTGTAGAGACTGATCTCAAACTTGTGATGGACTTATTGGGCATGCATGACTTGCAGTTTTTAGGAATGCTTTTATACACTTTCTTTTATTTTTCTTTTTTGAGATAGGATCATGCTATGTTGTCCAAATTGGTCTCAAACTTCTGGATCCTCCTGCCTCAACCTCCTTAGTAGATGGGACTACTGGCATGTGCCACCACACCCAGCTTAATTTGTTTATATTCTTATGTGATCATTGTCTCAGTCTTCTAAGGCAGGACAGGTAATATATATTCCATTTGCAAAAGAATAATAGGTTGTAATAGAAAGTGATAGAGTTACAGAACTAGAATTAGAATTAGATTTCCAGATGGTTAGGCCAGTTTTTTAAACAAGTTTTAGACAGTTTTTTGGAAAGGCCTCTGTTTTTTTCAAAATAATTAAATTCATGTGCTAATATCCTAAGAGTTAAGGAGAGCCATAGCACTCAGGAAGTGGGCCTTAAGGAGTAGATGGCATTTACCTGGGCAGTGAAGAAGCAAAGTCTGGATAGTGGAAACATAGTAAGAAGGAGCATGAGGCAGAAAGTCAGTAGTGTTTTTATGGGGAAAGGAGGGTGGCAGGAATCCTGAAGAAATGTTAAATTCTCCCTGAAGAACCTTAGGAGCATTTGGCAACAAGGTCACCTTGATCTTGCTTAGCACCCTGAAGAAGAAATGATATACTCTGTCCCAGGGTCATGGGAGTATGAGCAATAGGAAGTAAGTGACCATTTACTTCAGCCGATGAGAGTGGGAGAGGAAATAAGGTAGCTTTCTTCTCTGAAGCTCCAAACCCAATCACTGCTAACCTCTTTTAGTGCCACCCCCCACCCCCACCCCCAGGGTTAGTATCGGGGACTGGCCACAGGCAGGAAGGTCTCAGAAAGGAAAAGGACCAAATGGTCCCAGAGGTACCCATGCAGTGAGTGTAGCTGTTTCTGCCACTACAAAAGTAACAGCACAAACTGATGTTGCATCACATGCCTGTAATCCCAGCTATTCCAGAGGCTGAGGCATGAGGACTGCAAGTTGAAGGCTAGCCTAGGCAACTTAGTGAGATCCTGTCTTAAAATAAAAAATAATTTTAAAAAAGGCTTGCAACTGTAGCTCAGTGGTAGAGGGCTTGCCTACAATGTGTGAAACTTTGGGTTTAATCCTAATATTGCAACAAACAAGAGCAACCAAAAAACAAGAACAAAACTAAACAAAAAGGCAGTATAATAGTCCACTAGTGAAAATGGGAGTGACACATGGCTAACTGGCAGTAAGTATCCACACATGTAAACAGAGAATTACAAACTGTTGATGGTACCAAAAGGGAAACTTTTTTTTTTTTAAATGATACTGGAGATTGAATGGCACAGGGACCTTCTAGCACTGAGCCACATCCCCAGCTCTTTTTATTTTTATTTTGAGACAGGGACTTGCTAAATTGCCCAAGCTGGCCTTGAACTTGCAATCCTCTTGCCTTGACCCCTTGAGCCACTACTGAGGTTAGAGGCATGTACCACCACACCCAGACAGAGGAGCATTTTTGGAACTACTTGGCAACTCTGGTTAACATATATTTGAGAACCACAGTGCCCCTAATTCTGTGTGGGAATGCTCAATACTGTGATACTTATTCTTCACCTGGGCAGGGGCAGCATGCAGAATGGTCTGTTCACTTGTTCAGGCTTCTGTGTGTAGAAGGCCCTACTTTGTTAACATTTTTCCATTTTTCAAGTATTGTTTTCTTTAAGGTGTTCTCTGATCTTACCTATCAAAATTAATTATCATCTCCTCCCAATCCCTGAGAACTTTTCAAAAAATAATTATATCATTCTGACTCATAAATATGATTAATGAGTGCTTATCATATGGTTGATTTTGTGCCAGGTTTTGCATATGTTAATTAACTTAGCCCTCACTGTAAGTATATCTTTATTTTACAGGAGACAACTGACATTTGGAGACATTTAATAACTTGTATAAAGTTACTTGAGTCATATTTTCATTTTAGTGTGCTGATAAACATTCTCATGTTGCTTAATAATTGTGTGACAGGGACTCCAATACAAGGATTCTGGCAAAGAGATTGTCCAGGAAGTTCTCACAAGGTCAAAGAGGCCATATATAAGTAATTAAAAAGCAGGCTATGGAGTGGGACCACCTCAGTTTATATCCCTTGCTTTAGCATCTATTGGTTGTGTGACCTTGGGCTACTTTTTCTGTGTTTTGGTTTTATATTTGTCCTTTAGTGTTCTTGGAAAGGTTAAGTGAGCTGTATGTTCAACACTTGGCATTGACCCTGGCACATGGTAAGCATTCAATAAATGTTAGTAGTTATCATTGTTATCATCATAAAATATGTGCTAAGACTGCTGGAAGAGCTCTAGGATTTTACTGGAGAAATCTGGGTTCATGTGCAGCTATGGTTCAATATCATTTTTTCTCTCTTGAAATTCATGTTTGAAATTGGGTTGGATGGCTGCAGTATATTGCACAGTGGGAGGTGTTAGAGTCATGGGAATGGAGTAATTTTGAAGAGATTAGAGCTTTCCTCTAGGGAATGGGTTAGCTAACATGAGAGTTTGGCATTCTTTTTCTTTTCTATACCTGCACACTTGACTTTCTATTTTCCACCATGAGTTGAAACAGCATATGACCCTTGTCAGATTCAGCTACCCTATTTTGGACTTTCCAACCTCTAGAAACATGAGCTAAATAAACTTTTTTTTTCCTTTACAAATTAGCTAGTCTTCAAGTATTCTGTTATAGCAACCAAAAATGAACTATGTACATGTCCCAAATTTTCCTTTTCAGAAAGTATTTCTGCAACAAGTATTTAACACTCAAAATTTTAATTTCTTAAGTTTTCAAAAGGAGTAAAAATATCTTAGGGTTGTTTTGAAGGTTAAGTGAGAAATCACATCCAAAAATGCTTTGTAAGGACTTGGAGCAAAAATCAGTGGTAGAGCACTTGGCCTAGCTTGCAGAAAGTTCCAATTTCCATCCTCAGGACTGCAAAAACAAACAAAAAACAACTTCATGAAATTATTAAGTGCTTTATAAATATGCTGTATCAATTTTATTTATTATGAGCTGATCTTTAAATATTTTGAGCATTGTATCTGCTGCTTGAAGACTTAGGTTTAAATATTAATAAAATCAAGCTGGTGGGTAGTGCATATCTCTAATCCCAATAATCTAGGAGGCTGAGGCAGGAGCCTTGTAAACTTGAAGCCAGCTTCAGCAACTTAGTGAGAACATGTCTCAAAATAAAACATAAAAATGGTTGGGGATGTGGCTCAGTGGTTAAGACACCTGTGTTCAATTCCTGGTACCAAAAAGAAAAAGAATATCAGACTATCTTAATTGTTTTTTAAAAAAGGATATATTTTGGAGAATTAAAACTTATAAAATAAAGTAAGAAATACTACATTCAAAGAAAACATGGGTCCAGAATTCTATGCAAGGCATAGAATAATGAGAATGCATGGATTTTTCACTTACACATTTGACTTCAGATCTTTTCTGAGTTACCCAATAGCTGTGTATGTACACTTAAGTAACCCCCCTCTTCTGTACTGGGGAGGGAACCCAGGGATACTTTACCACTGAGCTGCATCCCAAGCCTTTTTTATTTTATTTTGAGTCAGGGTCTTGGTAAGGTGCTGGGGATGACCAAGAAGTTGTGATCCACCTGCTTCAGCCTTTCACTGTAATTAGGATTACAGCATGTGCCTATGGGCCCAATCTGAATTCTGCTTTGGTGACCTATCACAAATGTTTCATTCAGGAGTCAAAATCTTACTTGTGCATATGAAGCACAATACTGATTTTGCAATATTTATCAGTTTTCATCTGATAATAAAACTTCCAGTTTGCTTCTTGGAACTTTTTTCATATTTAACAAGCAGCTAGGCTTTGTTTTCAGGAAATAATGTGGCTGGGGTGGGGGAAGGAGTAGGGCAAGGGAGAATTCTCTTCCCAGTTTTTAAGTTTTACAAATCGAGACTCAAAGATAAAAAGCAGAAACTGAGAACAGATCAGAGAGTTGAAAGATATTAGTAAGAATACAGTTTCCTCATCCTCTTTTTTTTTTTCTTTCTTTCTCTCTTTTTCTTTCACATCTCTTTACACCCTCTGTAAACACAAAACACCGAAGTAAAGAGTTCAGAAAGGATAGAAGGAGAGCTTGGGAGAGCCCTCAGGAAAGAAGCTGCCCCTACTGAACTCAGGTCCCCACTTCTGAGGACTTCCCTCCCAGCCTGACTCCAGGAAATCTGTGAGATCCAGAGGAAGTTGCTGCCATGGGGTGTCCTCACAGACAGGGGCCTAGACAACCTCATGGGAAGGTCCCTAGGGACTGGCAGCAGGAACAAAGTTAGCAGAATAAGTCCCATAAAGCCAACAAGAGAGAGACAAGGAAAGAAAACCTGGCTCAAAGCAGTGGTGGAATAGGAACGTGAAGGTCTCCAGAGAAATCTGCTTGGAAATCAAAATGGTCAAATGTCAAATGGAGATTTCAAGTGACTGAAAGGTTAGATGACACAAGATAAGTGAGCCTCTTTTCAATACCTTGGCTTCATACAATCAAGAGAGAGAGTGAAAGAGAGAGTGAAAGTGTTATGGTTTGAATTTTTTTTTTTTTTTTTGAATAGGGTCTCACTGTGTTTTTCAGCCTTATCTCAAATTCCTGATCTCAAGTGATTCTCCCATATCAGCCTTATAAGTGCTGGGATTATAGAACTGCATCCCTGTGCTCAACTCTGGTTTGAATCTTAAATTCCTCCCAAAGCCCTTGTGATGAAGGATCTATCTCCAGCTGACCGGCTGTGGGGAGCAGGTGGGAACTTTTTAGGAGGTGGGGTCTAGTTGGAGGAATTAGGTCATTTGGGAACATCCCTAGAAGGGAATATTGGAACCCTGGCTCCTTCCTGCCTCTCTCTTTGCTCTCTTGGCTAACATGAGGTAAAAATTTTCCTCTGTCATGTGCTTCAGCCGAGATATCCTGTACTGCTACAGGCCCCATACAATAAGACAAGCAACCATTGACTGAGAAATAAACGTTTTCTTCTTTTAATTTGACTGTTCTGAGACTTTTTGTCACAGCAAAAAATAGATGACTGACAGAAAGGAAGATTCTGACTGAATTGACCAAATACCTGCCAACCTCAAAGATAACTTCATGGAAGGAAAGTCAAGGTGAACTGTAGACGTTAAGATCTGGTTCTTGCCCACCTGAATTTGTAGGTGGAGATTCTGGTCTGATATGCCTAGTTTATATGTTTGGTCCACAAAGCTCAATTGAATTCAATTAATATTTACTGAGTGTTGATCCTGTGCCAGGCAGTGTCCTTGCCCTCATGGTGCTTATAGTCCAGTGGGGACTTGTGTTCTAAAAAACAACTGCAAGTCAGAGAAATATTTCCAAAAGGGAAGTGCATTGGAGCGTATAGCAAAACTCTTCCAACTGTATAGTGGTGTAGTAAATGCTTCCTTAAGGAAATAAGGTTAAAACTGAAACATGAAAAGTAATACAAATCTCTGAAGAGAAACATGAGAGGGAGAAGAATAAACACAGGGAAATAAAAAGGAAGAGCCTGTTTCAGAATTTGTTGTTGTTGTTGTTTCTGCAGTACTAGGGAGTGAACCACTGGGCAGGGGAGGTGGGTCTCTACCACTGAGCAACAGTCCCAGCTCTGCTTTTTAAATTTAATTAATTAATTAATTAATTTTTGTTTTGTTTTTAATTATTCATTTACCTTTTTATTTTTTACAGACTGCATTTTAATTCATTGTACACAAATTGGGTACATCATTTCATTTCTATTGTTGTGCACGATGTAGAGTCACACCATTCATGTAATCATACATGTACATAGGGTAGTGATGTCTCTGTCTCATTCCATGATTTTTCATACACCTCCCCTCTCATATCCTTCTATATAATCTAAAACTCCTCCATTCTTCTCTCACTCCCCACCTATTTATTTATTTTTAACTTATTATTTACTTATTTATTTCTGTAGGTTCTGGGGATTGAACCCAGGGATGTTTAACCACTGAATCACATACCCAGCCCAGCCATTTTTTTTTTTTTTTTTTTGGTACTGGGGATTGAATTCAGGGGCACTTGATCACTGGGTCAAATTCTCAGTCCTATTTTGTATTTTATTTAGAGACAGGGTCTCACTGAGTTGCTTAGCACCTCACCATTATTGAGGCTAGCTTTGAACTCTCCATCCTCCTGTCTCAGTCTCCCAGCCCTTTTTATATTTTATTTAGAAACAGGTTCTTGCTAAGTTGTTTAGGGTCTCAATAAATTGCTGAGGCTGGACTGAACTTGTGAAACTCCTGCCTCAGCCTCCTGAACCACTGGGATTATAGGAGTGTGCCACCTGCTGGACTCATTTTTTTTTTTTTTTTTTTTTTTGTAAACAGTGTCTCGCAAAGTTACTGAAACTGGCCTCATACTTGAGATCTTCCTGCCTCAGCCTCTGACTCTTTAAGATCACAGGCATGTGCTACCACACGCAGCTAGATTTTTAGATTTTATAATGTTAGATTTTTATTATTTTTTTTTGTTTTTAGAATTTATGTTATTTTATTTTAGATTGTTATTATATTATTTGTTTTGTAGGTAAGTTGGCTGGAAAATAGGGTAATATAGCATATTTAGGTCAAAAACAGGGAGAAAAGTGTAACCAATATTTAAAAAATAGCATTTTATCACAATGTTCCAAATTAACTAGCAATGACTGAATTTGAGAGTAAAAATGTTTTCACTTCTGTGGGCTGTGTCTATTTCTAGACATTACCTGTAGTTTTACATTGTGTGCAGAAGGGGATTCTCTTAAGGCGTTAGAGACTAAGTGCCTTTATAATTATGTCACTGTCTTTCACAGCAGTTTATGGTGTGTATAGGAATAAACAAATCTAAGACTTTAAACCACTTCCATTGGAAGTGTTCAAGAATTTCTTGGAATCAGAATATGATAATTTGTTTTACTTTTGGAGTAGAGGTCTCCATCAACATTTCTTATATTTTATCTGTGTAGATTGGCAATTTAGAACTTAAAATCCATTCTTCCATTAAACTAATACAATCCCCTGTGGCCTACATAAAGATATATAGTCTGTAGTGTTGCTGAACTGATTTATTCTGTCCTCAACTTTTTTTTTTTTCCCTGTTACTAGAGATTGAACCTAAGGGTGCTCTACAACTGAGCCTCATCTCCAGCCTTGTTTTGTTTTGTTTTCTTTGTTTTAAGACAAGGTTTTAACTAAATTACACAAGCTGTCCTCTAACTTGTGATCCCCTGCCTCTACCTTCCTAGTTGCTGAGATTGCACGCATGAGCCACAGTGCCTGTTTGTCCTAAACTTTGGGATTGTCATTGCTCCATAAGAGATACAGCCCTTTCTTTCTGTTATTTCTGTTCTTTATCCTCTGTGTTCCACTGTTAGTTTACCACACCCTATTTGTTTTACTTCTAAATCTTTCTCCAATATGTCACATTCTCACCATTACCAAGGCCACTTGCTAGGTGACTGCCCACATCATTTCCCACTTGGACTAATGCCTCTGAGCTACTCTCTGCTATCACCTTCCACCCTGCTGCCTACATTTCAGATCTTATCATCATATTTCTTCCCTCAAAACACATCATGGTCACCCTTCACCTAGAGCAATTGTCTCTAAACTTCTTTCAACTTCTAACCAGGAAAACAGTTTTGAATATCCATCCCCAATGTGGCCTAATTTTTTATAATTCATGTACTTGCTTTATTGTACTATCATTAGGTCTAATAATAATTATATCACAAGGAGAAAAAATTTAAATATGAACTAAGAAGTAAAATTATAATTTTTCCTTACTCTAAAATACCCATATTAAGCTTGTCCACTCTGAAAACCTCTGTTATCATGTTTTTTCCCTCAAAATCCCATTTGCTCATGCACATACATGCTCCTTCCTTCTAGTCACAATTTATCCCTTAGAATTCTCTCCATGTACCATAATCACTCTTGTTCTGTGTCATTGTGCAGGTTGTTCCCACTACTTAAATATCCTTTTACACTTTCATTCTCCTCAGTCACTTCTTCACCTAGTTCATGCTCATTTTCAGAGCTCATGTCTAATATTACCTTCAGTGTTACCTTCCTTAATCCCCTCAGATTTGGATAGCTTTCTCTGTGTTCCCATAGCACCCTGGGAATCCTCTATATTGCCTGTTTCCCTTAAAACTCCTTGAGGATAAGATCAGATAGTTCATTTTTATTTGACTGACGTAGTGTTCACTATAGAGTATAATTGCTATAAGCCTGCATCTCAAGTATTCTCCATGTGATCAAAGCTTAGTTTCCAGCTTGGCACTCTTGGGAGGTGATAGAAATTTTAAGAGGGGAGACATAGGGGGAGGTCTTTGGGTTGCTGGGACTGTGGAAACCCAGTTCCTTGCTCTGTTCCTCTTTGGTATCCTGGTCATGAGGTGAATGGTTTTGTCCTGTCGTGTACTTCCACCATGTTTTGCTGTCTCACTACAAGTCCAAAGTTTCAGACCAATTGATAAGGAAGTGAAGCCTCCAAAATTGAGCCAAAATAAAACTTTTCTCCTCGTAAGTCAATTTATCTCAGGCATTTGTTATAGAAACAAAAAAAGAAAAAAAAAAAAAAAAAACTGACCAACCTAGTAACATTACTGTTCAGCTGAAAACAATTTGGCCTACTGTATTTTGGAGAAAAGCAGGCTGGTCAACAAGTCATGCGAATGGCACTGTAATGTTTTATGCATCTTTAAAAATTTTTTTTTAAATTTGTTCTAATTAGTTGTACTTGACATTGGAATGCAATTATACATTTTGATAAATCATACGTAAATGGAGTGTAATTTCTCATTTTTCTGATTATACCTATTATAGGATCATATCAGTCATGTAGTCATATATGTACGTGAGGTAGTAATGTCTGTTTCACTATACTATCCTTCCTACCCCTATGCCTCTTCCCCTCCCTTTCTTGCCCATTTGTATGTTTCCTTTTTTTTCCTTCCCAATGACAAGTTTGTACTTTTTCATACTAGCTTATTTTCATCTAATTTTAACTGCTCTTCCCAGTTTGTCATTTCAAAAATCTGAAGCAATCTAGACAACCTGTGTCCTACAGTTGGAAGATTGCAAGAATAAACATAAAATTAAATTTTAGAAAAACGATAAATGTGTTTTTATTACAAAAATATATTTGCATTTTAAAAATTCATTTTTACTTCTTTGGTGATGTTGGGGATTAAACCCCTGGTCTCAGGCACGCAAAGCAAAAGCTCTTACCACTGAGCCACATTCCCAGCTCTAGGTCTGCATTATTAAAATACTTCCCGCTCTTAATTGAAAATCAAAAAACAAAAACAAATAAATAAAAGCAAATGTCAAATTTTCATAATCCTTCAGACAACCACTATTTGAAAGAAATAAGAAAGAGAAGATATTTATATAAATTAGACATTAGTGACTCGATTGCAAAAAGGTGATGCTGATGAGATTTGGAGGAAGACATAAAAGGCAAAGTAAGCTTGATGTGAACCTAGTGGGATAGCTTGAAATGACTGAGGAACTCTTCTGAAGGAGAGTGAAAATGCCTCCGGCCCAACCTTCCAGAGTGTTCCTGTGGTGATGGTGATCTGTTGTAGCTAATCTGAGCTTTCTACCTCAGATAAAAGTACAATTCACTTATTTTATCCACCTCCCTAAACTCTAAGTAAGTCAGGCATACATTCCCGAATCTGTATTTTCAGCCTTATTTTCCTCTGCTCCTCTCTTGCAGCCAAATGTTCCTCATGCATCCCCTGAATTTTTCTGTAGCATTCTCTTGACTTGATGTCCTGTGTACATGTTATTCCTGTAATTATCACCATCTATCATTTGTTGATTGAGATATGTCTATCTTTCAGAGCTCACCCAAAATGTTTCCTTCTCCATGGAGTCTTCACTTCCCACACCTCACTACCATCTAGCTATATGGAGTCCCTTTTCCTCAGAACCTCCATAACATTTTGTATTTTGCTGTTGGTCTTTACTTTCCAGAACTGTGGAAAGAGAAAAGAGCAGTATAACTGCAATATGTGACAGTGCTTTGGAAACTGAAAAGCAATGGAGAAATATATAATGTTACTGTTGTCTCATCCTCTGATCTAGATTGTAAGCTCTGATAAGGTCAATAAGTTGATTCAACTTTTTGTTCACATGGCCTAATATGATGTTCAACACATAGCTATGAATAAGTATTGGTTAAGTAGCATATGGTAATTCTCTTCTGACTTCCCTTATTTTGATTCTTTAGGAGTGACCAGGGTTCTTAAAGACATGCTTCTTGTTTTTGCTAAGCTAACATTCACAAATTTTGCAGATGTCTCCGCATTGACCATGAATATAAGATAATCATCTTCTCCTGGACTTTGTGAGGTGTTGATGTATACAATTTATTTCTGATATTGTGCCTGTCTACTCTGTGTTGAATAGATAATGAAGAATTTGCCTGATATTTTAGGCCTAGATCAATGTACACGTGGTATAGGATTCATGACATAAGTCCTCTCTAATACCCTCAGAACAGAGGCAGAACTACCCACACTATCCTGGAACACAGGGCCTCTGAGTGGTACATCCCAGAAACCTGAATTCACTTTGGGGTATCTTCTATACATTCTAATACTGCAGATCTTGTTTAATGATTCCACCAGAAGGATTTCCCCTGTCTCTGGGTCCATAGAAGACAATTTTTTTTTCTATGCCAGCATTTTATATGATCTGGTCCTTTTTGTTCACTTACAAACAAGTAGAGCTCAACATAAAACAAAGATGCTTGGCTCTCTTAGTCCACTGTTTGTGAACCTTACTGGACTATTTGTCAGATGACACAAATTTTGGTTTTTAGAGTGTAAGTTCCCAGGGAGGAAGGTTTGAGACAAATCATCATTAGATACAGAATCATAATGTTAGATTTATTCATCAGAACATTTCTTTCATAGATGTGCACTCATTCATGCATATGTTTACAGAAGCATGTTTGTTTCTGCACAGACCATTCCTTTCAGTTCAATGCCCATTTATTGTAGTCTTACTTTGTGCCAGATACCATACTAGCTTCTGAGGATAGAGAGTTGAATGAATTGCAGCCTTGTCTTATGAAACTTACGTAAACCCTCCAATATGCCCAGGAGCTCACAGTGAATTGAGGGAACATCAGTAATTGTAATTCACCATGAAATGCAGGTGGTAGACACAAAGCACAACAGTAGTTCAGAGGAAAGCAATGTCATCTCATTCTAAGAGAACCAAGGAATGTTTTGTAAATGTGGTGAGAGTTTTGAAGAATGAGCAGGGGTTCATCAGGCAAAATTAGGGGTTGAGGGCATTCCAAACAGAGAGGTGTAAATTTTGTGGAATTTTTGGAGTGCTGTAGTAAGAAATGTATGAAGATCTCAGGGATTGTCTAAGAAAATCATTTAAAGTACCTATTAACATATTAGAACTTCTATGTGACGAGAAACACTAATCTATGATGAGATGCCATTTCCCAATTAGATTAGCAAAAATTCAACAATTCTACAAACAGAAACAACATGTATCCCATTTGTTTACAATAAAAAAAAATTAAAAAAATTCAACAATTCTACATACTCTCTTAAGGTTGTGAGGACATAAGAACCCTCTATATTGCTGATGGGAATGTAAATTGATACAGTGACTATGGAAGACACTTTCAAAATATCTATCAAATTACAAACATGCAATCCTTTGACCTAGCAATCCCCCTTCTGATAATATATATATATATATATATATATATATATATATACACATATAATTTTATACACTTGTAAGTACATGTAACAGTGTATATGAATGTATATACTATATACATATATATACGTGTATTTGCAGAAAGGTGTATGAATGTAGGTTGTAGCTTCATTTGTAAATCTGTTGAGATTCAATATGTTGCTGATGTATTGGTTTTTCATCTCTACTGCTGAGTGGTATTCCATTAAAAAGATTAACCACAATTTGTTTATCTATTTACCAGCTAATGGACATTTCATTTTTCTCCCTCAGATTTGGGCTACTATGAATAAACATTCATCTATGGATCTTTATTGTGTTTGTGTTTCTCTTGAATAAATATGTAAGAATTAGATTTCTGTGTTGTATGGTTATATAATCAAGTTTTTAAGAAAGCATTGACTGTTTTTCTAAACTAGCAGTACTATTTTGCATTCCACCAGAAATTTATGAGTTCTGATAGCTATATGTATCTGACAGCACTTAACTTTAGATATTCTAGTATCTGTGTAAAGGTCTCTCATTTTGATTTTAATTTATTTTGCTCAACTGAAACTAGATCCCTATCTTTTACGTTGCACAAAAATCAACTCATAATGAATTGGAAACCTAGGGACTACACCATAAACTATTCAATTCCTAGAAAAAAAATGATCAACATTCCAACATATAGGCATAAGCAATGACTTCCTCAAGAGGGATCCTAAAGCTCAGGAAATAATACCAAGAATTAATAAATAGAATGGTATCAAGTTTAACAGTTTCTGCACAGCTAAGGAAATAATTAAGAGAGAACTTGCAGAGTGAGATGAAAATCTTTGCTAGCTGTTTTTCTGACAAAGGATTAATACTCAGAAAATAAAAATTCAAAAATCCCCAAATAACTCAGTCAATAAATGGGCAAATGATCTAAACAGTCACTTCTGAAAAGAAGAAATACGAATGACCAACAAATAAATGGAAAAAATGTTCAACATCTTTAGCAATTAGGGAACTGTTGCAGGTAAATGGAGGGAACTGGAGAATATCATGATAAGTGAAATAAGTCAATCCCAAAACCACAGGCTGAATGTTTTCTCTGATAAGTGAATACTGCTTCATATTGGGGGGGGGGGGAGCGGGTAGGGAAGAATGAAGGAACTTTGGATTGTGTAAAGGGGAGTGAGAGGAGGAGTGGGGCAATGGGGATGGGAAGGACAGTAGAATAAGACATTTTTAAAAGAATATTTATCACTGTCAAAGATAATGAAAACAATTTTCAATACCACTTATTACTTTACTAAGATTACTCTGAAATGTTCACATTTTTCCTGTTCCCAAATGAAACTGATGTATACTTACTAAGAATAAAAAAAAAAAAACTACTCTGAGATTTCATCTCACTCCAGTTAGAATGCAACCATCAAAATAATAAATGCTGGTAAGGACGTAAGGGAAAAGGAACAATTTTACTCTCTTGGTGGGATTGTAAATTAGTACAACCACTGTGGAAATCAGTATGGAGGTTCCTCAAAAGACTAGGAATAGAGCCCAGATAAATCACTCCTTGGTATTTATTCTTTAAAGAATTAAAGAATTTAAAAGTTTGCATACTATAGCAATACATGGAAACCCACATTTAGAACAGCAGAATTTACAAGAGCCAAACTATGGAACCAGCCTAGGAGTTCATCAATGGATGAATGGATAAAGAAAATTTGTACACACACACACACACACACACATACACACACACACACACACACACCCCTCTGGAGTTTTGTTCAGTCATAAAGAAGAATGAAATTATGTTATTTGCAGGAGAATAGATGGAACTTGAGAGCATTATGTTAAACCAAATAAGCCAAACTGGAAAGTCAAGGGTCATATGTGGAAACTAGAAAGAAAAAAAGAATTAAAAAAAAAAAGTGTGCGGGGGAAATCTCATGAAAACAGAAGAGAGATCAGTAGAGTAGAGGTAAGGAACTGAGGAGAGGAAGGAAGGGAGGGAAAGGAGAGGCACTAGGGAATGAAACAGACTAAATTATATTGTCATATTATATGTATATAAAAATATGTAACAATGAATTCCACTATTATGTATAATTATAATGTATTAGTGCAAAAAAGTCGATAAAATAAAAAATTCATTTTGCCTTGCAATTAATAATGTTGAGCATCCTTTCATGTGCTTATTTGCCATCCATATGTCTTCTCTGGTAGAATGTCTATTCAAATCATTCGCTTCTTTTCAGTTGATTGTTTATCTTCACATTGACTTAAAGGAGTTCTTTATATATTCCATATACAAGTCCTTCATCAGATATGTAGTTGAAATATTTGTCTCCTAGTATTTGGCTTTTCTTTTCTTTCTTTTTGATGGGGGAGTGGGATTGAACCTAAGGGCACCTTACCACTAAGTCACATCCCCATCCATTTTACTTTTTATTTTGAGACAGGATATCACTAAGTTGCTGAAGCTGGCCTCCAACTTGGGATCCTCCTGCCTCAGCCTCCTAAGTAGCTGGGATTACAGACAAAAGCCACCATGTCCAGCTCAAGTCTCTGGGTTTTCTTTTCCTTTTCATTTCAATGCCTTTCAAAGACCAAAAGTTTTTCATTTTTATTAAATTCAATTTGTCAATTTTATCTTTTTTTTTTTTATTGCTCATGTTTATTGAGGACTTTCAAAGAAATTTTGGCTTTAACCAAAGTCATAAATATTTTCTTTTTTCTTTTCTCATAAGTGTCTGTAGTTTAGCTCTAAAGTCCATAATTTGTGCATGGAGTATTATTTATTTTTAATAAAAAGTTGTTTTTGTTTTTTTTTTTTAAGTTCCAACTTGTTACCCTTATTTTCATGTAATTCTTACTATTTCGCCATCTAGTGGATGTTTAAAATCATTCATTTAAAAAATAAATTTAAAATTTTCTTAATTTTTTTTCAGAAAAAGAAACAAAAGTATTTTTACAACAAATATTTGGAAATGATCATATAGTTTTATTTTTGAATTATATATAAACACATCCACTATAGAAATTCTTTTATCTCCACACACTTAGAAAACTTGAAAACAGATTTTTTTTTTAAGTCTAGCATTTTAAAACAGAACACTTCAGTGAGATAGAAACACTTTTTTTTTTTTTTTTTTTTTTTTTTTTTTGATGCAGGGAATTGAACCCAGGGGCACTTAACCACTCAGCCACATCGCTAAGTTGCTTTAAGTTGCTTACAGTGTCACTAAACTGCTGAGGCTGGCCTAGAACTTGTGACTCTATTGCCTCAGCCTTAGAAGTCACTGGGATTACAGCTGTGCACCACCATACAAATGCTTTTAGAATTTGAAAGTATAGCACCTTCTGTTTACTTAAAAATTAATTGAGGACTGGGGTTGTGTCTCAGTGGTAGTGCGCTCACCTAACACACGAGACCCTGAGTTTGAGCCTCAGCACTACATAAAAATAAAATAAAGGTATTGTGTCCACCTACAACAACAATAACAACTATATATATATATATAAATTAATTAATAACAACTATATATATATATAAATTAATTAGCATTAGGGAAGGTTCAACTTTACTAACTTTGTATGCACACACAAACACACATACACATGCATACACACACACACACTGGAGATTGAACCCAGGGCCTTGAGCATGCTTAACACTCACTCTATCACTGACCTATGCCCCTAACCCTTGACTTTCAAAATGAACTTTTGAACAAGTATATAGAATTGAAATGGGTTTTATATCTAATATTTTTGTGAAGTTTTCCTTTCCTGTTTTATAGCCAAGTGTCAAAATAGGCTGAACTTATAACTCAACTTTTGGATTGTTCTATGAAAAAATGTTTACTCAAAATATAAAAATTTTGCAATTCACTTAGCAGCCAACAAAATTATTACTAGTAAGAACAAAAATGATTTTTATACCATTAATAAAGTAAAATTAGTTTAAAATATTTTTCTTCTTTATGCCATATTATGCAATGTTTATATACATTTTGTAATATAAATAATTCATAAGAAAAAATATATATCCTTGAATGAATTACTCAGTCTGTTGGGTTCCTATATTCTGTAAAACAAATGATTTTGATTATGTAATCTGCTCAACTTACTTGAAAATTCTTTGATTGTGTAATTTTCCTCTTCAAGATCCTGGTTTTTGGCTCAGATGTTTACACTTTTAAAATACCATTTTTAGGCTTCTTTCACATGTTTAAAAACATGTAAAACCTGCATTTTCTTTGGAATGCAGATAGCTCATTTCCCCCTGCTTGAGGTTAATCCCAAAGTTACACAAGTATCCTTTGAGGTTAAAAATTACTTTTCTTCCCATTGGAGAACATGGGAGGCAAGGAGGTCAGTTAGATGGTATGAGTGTTTGAAGAATACAAGAAACTTTTAAGGCAATGGAGAAAACAAGCATTTATTTTGAGGAAAGAAATAACAGATTGTTTCTTTTTCATAAAAAGAAAAGTATTTTGACAACAAATATTTGGAAATCATTGTATGGTTTTATTTTTGAATTATACATATTGGAGATATGAAGGATTTAATAGAGTAAATGTTTATTTCCACCCAAAATTCATGTTGAAGTCCTAAGCCCCACTCTGAAGGTATTAGAAGGTCAGGTCTTGGAAGGTAATTAGTTTATGGGGGTAGAGACTTTATGAGTGTAATTAGTGCCCATATAAAAGGGAAGCCAGAGAGCCCCTTCACTCTTCCACAGTGTTCCACATAAAAGAAGTTAGACTCCTATAACCCCACAATGGTCCCTCACTAGAACCCCACAATATGGGCACTCCATCTCAGACTTCAAGTTTCCAGACCATGAGAAATAAATTTCTGCTCTTTATATGCCACCCAAATGATGGTACTTTGTTATAGTAACCTCAGCACACTAAGAGAGAAATTTTATAAAAAGAGCAAAAACAAATTTAGAAATTTTAATTTTGGAGATTAAAAGAAGGGTGATATCATAGACAGATTTATAAATATGTCAAAAAGATGCCAGTTTGTGATAGAAGAATGTGGAGCTTGAGTGCAAACGTTAAATTTGAAGTAATTTTGATATAACTTATTATAATTTTTCACATTTTTTTAATTAAAAAGTAAATCACACCTTGGGGGAAAATGGGCTAAATGGATAAAGATCAGATACCAAAAAAAAAATATAAAAAAAAAAGAAGAAGAAAAACACATTTGCATTAGAAAAGTAGGAAAAGAATATGGCCAGGAATTCATCAAAGAAGACAAGTAAATGAGCAATAAACATAAAAAAATGGTCAACCTCATACATAATTTAAGAAATATGAAAAGAAAATAATAAAACATTTACTACAGATTATCAGGATGGTTTTATCCAGAATTATGTTGCCTCTATGGAGAAATGGTTCTGTCATAGAATTAGACTCAAACATACTTAGAAGCCCTGACTTACATGTGATCTAGTTTGTGGAAATGAGAACCTGAGATGATGCTGAAGGATGGAAACCTGACTGGAGCACAGCAGGGTGCTGACACCACAGTGAGTCAGGATTGCCTGAAGACTGACAGAGGAATGAACAAAGACCGAATTATGTGGAGAAGACAATCTCTTGCAAATTGCAATGATACAGCTCATTTCCAAAGAGGAAGAAAAAATAAAATAGATCTTTTTAAACCATGTAGTCAAGGAATCATTAACAGTAATCCAAATGTATCTGAAGAAATTAAGAACTACCAGAAAAATATAGTTGACCCTGGTATTCACGAAGGAGACTTTGTCTTGTCATTTATCCTTCAATAAGCAATATTATAGCAACTATTGGCATAAAATTTTCATTGTATTAGTATTATAACTTACTTAGAGCTATTTGAAGGCTATGGAAGGATTTGTGAAAGTCATATGCAAATACTACACCATTTTGTAGAAGGAACTTGAACATCCACAGATTTTGGTATCCATGGGGGTCCTGGAACCAATCCCCTGAGGATACTTGAGGGATGATTGTACCGAAAAATACCAAAGCTGCAGAATCTCAGGTGTATCAATACAGAACATAGAGTCTGTCATGTGCATTCCAATGTAGAATAGAGAGCTTTGTTTGAAAATCCAAGGTGCCCTAAGAACAGCAGAATTGCTTTGATATCTTGTGAACTTTGTAGAAGCACTCATTTCGCCAGCTTCTTGAAGGTCATTTTATGACATCTTAATTTTGATAAGAAAAATGCAGCCAATTTGCTAGCGTACTTCTGACATACTGCTGATTTTTTTTGCTGCGACTTCCTCCTATTCTAATTGAATGAAGCTTAGAACGAGTGCTTCCACAGTTTTGCAGGATGATGTATTGAAACACACTCTCCAGGGCCTCCATCACTCAACTTATCTGTGCTTTGGAAAGAAATTAAAAAAAAAAAATTCTCTAAGGAGAATCTGAATCAAACTCTTAGTATATATCTTTGGATCATCTCTTTCCTTGGAGAGGAAACAATCTGCATTCAGGCACAAGTGTTTTTGTTTGTTTTTTCAGTTTCCACAGAAGATGTTAGACTTGAGTTTTCTCATAACACACATGGATCTATGTTCAACTGAAATCAAAGAAAATCCTTAATTCAGGTAATGGCTAAGCATAAAATATCAACTCAGTGTCTGCTGAGATGTTATCAATGTTCAGCTGAGCAGGGTAATGTTTTGGAAAACTGATCTAAGCATTTATCCTCCGTAGTGGATGCTGCGCATACTTCCCCTGTCCACTCATGAGATACTATTCCCCCAGCTGTACACATTGTTGGTTGCTGACAACTTACAGTCCTGTTTCAAAAAGTATCCTTAGTATGAGGCTGCCTTTCCCCTTCCCCAAGGGCACACACCTTCCCCAGAGACAAATTGCATCCAGTTACTGGTTGAAACAGGGTCACAGTTCTGTCTCCTTCTCCCAAGTCTGAAGGATAATACAGGTCCAGAGCCTGCGCTGGGATTGATTGAGGCCTGTCCAGCTGCTATGCCATGGTTCAGTTTCTTCTGCTCAGTCTTAACATCGTTCACTCCCCCAGGTGTATTTCTGAGTACACACGCCTGCCTGCACATTGCCATCTCAGATGTCATTGCCACAACCTGAACCCAGGCATGCTTCAAATATTCTTTCAGAAATTATAAACTCAATACTTGGGGCTCGTTAGATGACTTTCTTGGTAGCTTACTGTTTGTCACCAAAAAATTGGTAACATTAATTTTTTCCGAAGGGAGTAATGCCATGAAGAATAGCATAATTTTTTGTGAAATGTCATAATTTCTACAAATTCATGTCTAGGGAGTTTATTCTAAGAAAATACAGTCATCTCTTGGTTCAGGAACCCTATGGATATCAAAATCCAAGTATGCTCATGTCTCCTATGAAATGACAGTGTTTGCATATAATATACCCATATCCTCTTACAGTCTCTAAATCACCTCTAGATTAGCTATAATATTTTACACAATGTAAATGATATTAAATAGTTGTTAGACTATATGTTCACAGAATGACAAAGAAAAAAACCTGAATCAGGTCAGTACAGACATAATTTTTTGTGAATATTTTCAATCTTAGATTGGTTTAATTCACAGATATGGAACTTGCAGATACAGAGGGCTCTAACTGTAGTTGAAACCAAATGTGTAAATACAGATAATTATTATAACATGTTATAGTTTGGATGTGAGGTGTTCCCCAAAAGCTCATGTGTGAGACAGTGTAAGAAGGTTCAGAGGGAAAGATGACTGGGTTGTAAGAATCTTAACCTTAATTAGTGATTTAATCCCCTGATAGGGTTTATCTGAATGGTAACTGAAGTAGTAGGGTGTGGCTGGTGGAGGGGGGAATTGTGGCTTTGGGTATATATTTGTATCTGGCAAGTGGATTCTCTCTCTCTGCTTTCTGATCATCATGTGAGCTGGTTCCCTCTGCCACACTCTTCTGCCATGATGTTCTACCTCACCTAGAGCCCTGAGGAATGGAGCCAGACTTCTATGGACTAAAACCTCTGAAACCATGAGCTCTACCACTAAGCTGCATCCCCAGCTCTGAAGTACATTTTTTACTGGTAGAATTATGAGTGAGATTTTTTGTTTGTTTGTTTTGTTATTGTTTTGGTACTGGGGATTAAGCCCACTGAAGTGAGCTATTCCCCTTCCTCCCCAGTCCTTTTTATTTTTTATTTTGAGACAGGTTCTCACTAAGTTCCTGAGTCTGGCCTTGAACTCATTAATTCTCTTTTTTTCAGCTCCTCTCCCCAAGTCATTGAAATTACAGGTGTGTACCACGAAGTCCAGATATGAATGAGTTTTATCCTTTGTACCTTTTTTTTTTTTTAATTTATTTAAGTACCTGGGATTGAACCTAGGGCACTTGACCACTGAGCCACATCCCCAGTTCTTTTTATTTTTTATTTTGGGATAGGGTCTTGCTAAGTTGCTTAGGGCATCACTAAATTACTGAGGCTGGCTTTGACCTCATGATCCTCTTGCCTCAGTCTCAAGAGTCCCTGGGATTATAGGTGTTGGTCACTGCACCTGCTCCTTGTACCTTTTTTTATATTTGTAAAATACATGAACATGTCTTAATTTGTAAATAGAAAAAACCAGAAATTTTACAAGTATAAAGTTGTCTATATTTTTAAATGGAGCACACCAGTTTTATTTGTTACTTTAGGAAGTAGTCATAAATTATATTGAGCTGACTTTTAAATAAATCCTTGTTTACTTTTCATTTTTTCTTGTTTTAAAGAATGCTGGATAGAAAAAAAAAAAAAAACTAAACAAACCAATTTCTTTTTTCTAAATTTCCACTAGGTGGTGCTACAGTGGAAATCTTTTTTTTTTTTTTTTTTTTTTTTTTTTTTTTTTTTTATTGCTTTGTTTTGCCACAAGGATTTGATTCTATTTGGAGTTTAAGGTGTCACTCATTTCCCCTAATCAATCTCTTCATCATATCACTACTGATTAAAGGGAAGCAGATCAACTCACTGCAAGTCTAGTGTTGATTTAATGCAATACTAAGGAAAGGACATCTCTTAAGTATTATAAAAAATTAATTGATATGATAAATGATAATATAAGCACTGATCTATTATAAACATTTAATAGGCATATATCTAACCTGCATAAATGTGAGGCCTTTGGAAATAACTAGAGGTATGTGGATCATTCTTTGCGAGCTACTAATTTACAATATAAAACGTTTAGAAAATTGGATCAGCAATTTTCCTAACCTTAGTAAATCTTAACTTTTAGATATTCAGCTACAATAATCCAAAATTATGGGACACTACTGATCATATGCATATTACTATGGATGGCTTTAGAGCAGTCTGTGTGCTATGGTTTAGACATGTCCCCCAAAAAGCTTATGTGAAAATGCATAAATATTCAGAGGTGAAGTAATTAGACTATGAGAGTTATAACCTGATCAATGGACAAATTAATTTGATGGATTAATAATTTGGATTACGGGGTAGTAACTGTAGGCAGGTGGTGCATGACTGGAGACAGGTCGCTGGAGGAGTGCCATTGGAGATTATAATTTGTCCTGGCTCCTGGAGCTTTCTCTATCTATCTATCTATTTATCTGTTTTCTGACCGCCAGGAGTTGAGCAGTTTTCCTCTGCCAAGCCCTTCCACCATGATTCTGTCTGACCTGGGGCCTAGGGTAATGGAACCAGATGACCATGAACTGGAATCTGTAATAATGAGCCCCAAATAAACTTTTCACCTCCAAGTTCCTTTTGTCGGGTGTTTTAGTGATAGCAATGAAAAGCTGTGCAAAACCATAACTTGAAATCTCCCTGTGTGCTCTGGCCCAGCGACCCTTTATCAATCAGGTTCAGTAAATTTCCATAGCTGTATATTTGGCTTCTCTGACTCATGGTTACAGACATAACAAATATCACAAAATTATCTCATTCAAATACTCTTTAGCTTTTATTTTGTATCATTGATAAAATGTGAACAAATTTTAATACCATATATTATAATTTCATGGCATAAAATTGATCTATCAACAGAAAAATATGCTATCGTTTATTATGTATGAATACATTTATGAATAGTCTACAAAAGGTGTATGTGGTAGACTGAATAATGGCTTCCAACATATTCATGTCTTAATCCCTGGACCCTGTGAATGTTACCTTAAATTTCAAAAGGAACTTTGTAGATATTTTAAAATTAAGATCTTGAAGTGGAGCAACCATCCTGGGTTAATAGGGAGGGTTTGGTGTGATTACACTAGTGGTTATAAGAGGGATCCAAGGGGACTCTAGTTAGCAGAAAAGGTGAAGTCATGCCAGAAGCACAGATTAGAGTCAAAAGCTTTAAAGATGAAGGTCACAAAGCCAGAAAATATGGGCTAGAAGCTGAAAACCCATAAGGAAGTGAACTCTCCATTAAAACTTTGAGAGCAAACCAGCCCTATCAATACAAATAAAACCAATTTTGAACTTCTAGCCTCCAGAAATACAAGAGAATAGATCTATGATATTTTGAGTAACCAAATTTGTGGTAATGTGTTACAGGAGCAATAGGAAGCTGATATAGTTGCATGTCAGATCCTTGTTCAGTTACATATCCCTGTTTTGTGGGAGGTAAAAGAATCAAGTATTTCTTATTTATTAAAAAATCAAATTTCCAAAAAAGCCCTCATCTTTAGCACTTCTTTATTAGACTGACTTTATTTTTTAAAGCTTTAACACAAGCAGTCAGGATAAAAATAAGGAAAATGCCAAAGATTTAAGAAACAATATGTTAACTTAGGATGTTATCTGTATTTTCTTGGACCTTAATGGTTTTTAAGAGGTGGAAATACTGGTACTCGTTCTCATAAAAGAAAGGCTTATATATCTCACCAATAACATTAGCCTATGTCAGAGCGTCTTATATATAAATGAGACCAGAGATGGTGCCAGTGTTCCAAGTCCCATTCCCCAGTGTTGAAGATTGAACACCTGAGAAATGCCGAAGCAAGCACAGAAACCTTTATTTAAAGGATAGAACAGAGAGTGGGGGGAGGGAGAGAGATGCTCCTCCATAGAGGAGGGAATCCAAAGTTGGTGCCTGAGGGAGTGGAGGTGTCCTGCCCCTTTTATTCTTTCTTCTTATGCCCCCCCTCCTCCTCTTCTCTTGGCCAAAAGGGGAGAAAGGTGCCTCTCCATATCTGCCCAGAAGGGCAGGAAGGGAGCAGTCCAGGAGGTACTTCATTAACAACTCCTTGTTGAGAGGAACAATTCCCTGAATGCAGGTAAGCTTGGTAACAGATTGGAAGAGGGGAAGTACTCTGGGGGCATTAGCATTTTATTTCCTTTTGAATCAGCACCCATCTTCATGACCCAATAATCGTTACCTACACTAACTGTCCTTTTGCCCCCCCCCCCACTGGCCTCAATGTCCCTTCTGAGAAGGGAACCCTTACTGCTATAAGAGGACATGGATGACTATTGCTCTAGCTGCTGCTGGTGGAGAGGGGGTGACCTGAGGCAAGCAATTTGGGTTTCCCTTTTAGGAATCAGGTCGGTCAAAGGGTCCACAGTAAAAGTTTGGTTTGGAAGCAACAGGTTATAAGATCATTTGAGAGGTGGGTGATCTATGAGGGAAACAAGAAGATATGAGTACTGGAATAAGATTAATACAACAATAAATGCTGCAGCACGTGAACATGCCAATGGATACAATGATGATGACAGAGATTAACAATGTTTTCCATCAGGAGTTACCAGAGAACCAGGAACTAAGAAGTTGTTCCCATGACAAGGCCAGTGAGGACATGGCCTCTATTTGGAAATATAAATCTTTAAGGATATTAGTTTACATTGCCAAAGGTCTGGAATGTAAACACAATACTTAGTTTTTATAATGTCATAGATGCCTCCATAAGATATAGGTAAGATATCTAATATCATCTGATTTTTGTAAAATATCTTTTTATTGACATAATCTCTGTGTTTAGTAGAGATCCCTTTGTTTCTGTAACTTAGGGTTAGATAATCATACTAGCAAACAGAATAAGTCAGTTTATATAGGAGGTTAGGAAGATTTGTAAGCCTCAAATTGACTAAAAGAATTTCTGACTCTGATAGTCCCTTTTGATAGATTTTAGGTACTCCTGTCTAAGAATTCCTCTTTTGTAACCTTCAGTCTTACTCTTGGTGGGGTTAACACATCTGTAAATCTTAAGATACATTAAAAGAACTATTATCTTTTCCTTTAAATGCCCAGGTATGGCTCTATTTTGGTAGTAACTTGTTTTGATAGGTATTTAAGATCAAGCTGGTCAAATTTACTTTGTTTCTATCTATTGTTATGAGTCAGTTGAGTTTCCTCAGCAGGTCACTCTTGGGAATTTGATAGCAGCCTCTTAGCCCCTCTAGTGCCATCTGCCAGGATGGGTCAAAGTCTTGTTGACAACGTGGCTTTCCTTGATAGCATAAGGGACATTTCCTTCTCCAATGACCCTCCTCTTTGCAGCATGAGCACTGACCATTTTTCTGTTTTCCAGGGTCTCATCAATCCCCCTGATTGGGAGGTCATGTGTTCCAGAGTCACAAAGCCCTTAGAGAAGCCCCCTCACTTCCTGAGTTTGAGTTGACCTCAGAGGATAAGAGCCAAATATTGACTATTTTCTTTCTTGATCTTCTTATTTCTTAATTTTAGTCTCCAAGTTTTGGCTGTAAACATCTAGCAAGCCAGTTTCACCAATATAATGTAATAATATTGGATTTTAACTTTAATATCTATAACTTTACAGTTATTTACCCCTTCCATTTAATTGGGGTCAGTATTAGTACTGGAAGTTAGACTTACATCCTCTCTGTCCTAAAGATGACGGCCTATTATCTCAAATTAACTCTGGTTGTTATAGTAGTGTAAGGCACTAACAGAACTATAACTTCTGTTATAGTTCTATAACGTCACTAACTTTCCTTATAAAGTTTCTAAGGAAAATACAAAGTGAAATTAATAAGAGTAAAAACATATTTAGTTTATAAAATAGCTATGAACTAAGAAACACATTTTTTATAATCCCAAATCCTTACTTTAAACTTTAGTTTGAAGAACAACAGCTTGGTAAAATGTTCTTCTAAACCTTTTACTTTAAAGACTTGCATACTTGGAAGATATGAATACATCTAATATGCAAAGAAGCCAATAACAGTACCACGATTGCACTGATATTCTTATATTAACCAAGTTTAGCATTTAAAGAAAATTTTTGACTCAGTAATGCAGTGTAATACTCTAAAGTAACAGTTGTTTAACCAGAGTTGTACAAATCCTAATTCCTCTAAGACTAGTTCCTCTAAAGAATAAAATTTAACATAAGAAGTTATCTTGATAGATAAGAGCAGATTAATATTTTAAGAAATATTTGTTACTTCAACCCATAGAGGATTAAACTTTGTTCTTTATTGTACATTAATATTTGACCTTAGGAAAAGGCCTTAAATAACTTTAACTGATTGTGCTAATTATATATAACCAATTTAGTTACACACAAACTCTTTGAGATTTACTCTCCACAAACCTTCTGCAACTTCCTTAGACATTTTACAACTTTTTACTTTACCATACAAAGACTTTCAGAAACATTTATTTTTCCTTCTACTTTCCATATTAAAATTTATTTCCATACCTAGAACCTTCTTGTATCGCTTTCCTAGTTTTGACCCCTTTTTAAATTCACATTCTGAAAGAATCCTTATGAAATTTCTGAATTTAGACAAATTACTCCAAATAAATAAGATAAAATACTTTTATGTTTTATAGTACTTTAATTGAAACCCAACTTAAACCTCTTATACTCTTTGTATATAAATCACACCTGATAGAATCTTAACTCTTAGTAATCTTGTTTTTAGTGAAGACACAGAAAGAAAGTAATCTCAAACTTTTTTTCATTTACCAAGTTATGAAAACACACATAATATTTAAATATATTACCTTATGGAATTTAAGAAGTCAAGAGTACTTGATTTGATTTTTAGCAGGTGATGTTTTAGCACTTTCATCTTGCAAATTATTCAGATATCTCCTCTAGCAAACATTTATGATTAATCCCATTGTGGTTAAATCTAATTTACTCATTTTTACCTGTAAAAAACAAGATATTAAACAAGTGTAGTTAAAAGTACTAACCATCTCTTCCCTGGTGAAGAGAAATCCTAGAAGCAATGGACATTACATTCTAGACATTTTATAGAAACCAACACTGTTAATTGTCTGACTACCTAGAAAAATTCACATCTTTACTCTGGTCTGTTTATGTAGTTTAAATCGAACCTTTCTCTTTAAGTCACATGAATGTAAAGGTATGTGGATCCATTTCTCATTTAAATTTTAATTTAGGAGTGCTCATTTATCTATGCCAATTTTTATACCATGTACATGATATATGGACAGAAGCACATATGTAGACACAACAATACACAGTTGTGCGCATGTACATAAAATAGGAAACAAAGATCTTGTAATTTTTTGTAGGTAGATCTTCACAAGTAGGAGGCAATGCTACAGATGTTTATTAAAGCCTCTATTATACTTAACTTGTTAGAAATTAAAATATAGCCTATCGTTTTTACATTATGACTTAAACATAGGGCAGGCCTGTACAGTTGGAAATGCTAGGTATAAAGTCTGATAGCCATGGTGGATACTGAAATCAAAGTTTCAGGTGGCCACTTGTCCTTGATGGCCATCAGATTCATTCTCAACATCCCCATGTCTATGACCTTCTTAGGAGTTTGTAACAGAGATTTTTTTCCAATGTATTTGAGAGCTAACTTTTGAAAAATTGGCCTGTGAACAAAGAGTGTATAAACCTCTAGAGTTACATAAAATAAGACCTATCAGAAAAAATATATTAATTTAGGTGCATAGGATCAAATGTGGCTCCACCATAAAACCATGAGCTCAAAAATGGAATTAAAAAGAAAAAAAAAATAAGTCCTAAAATAATGACATGACCATAATCACTCTAGTAAAGGATAAACATCGTTATCAGATCAGAGTTTACTTTTTGGCTCAGATTAGAGTCAGTTCAAATATTCAAAGAATGTGAGAGTCCTGAAATCCTCAGGTAAAGATTTTCAAGGTAAACACTTGTATGTATGAGATCATTCCATTTTTCATCCCTGTGCTATAGTGTTTAGGGAGGAACTTGTTAAGAAATCAGGGTGGTAGAGTAAGAGAGTAGATAAGATAACCAGCCATTTCAGTTCCACAGAGGATTGAATTTAAAGGTGACATGTTTTTTCTTTGGTCTCAAATCTGTTCTCTGCAAGCCTTATAAGTCTTGAAAGCTCTGCAAGCTTGCACAATTTACATTTCAAATGCAAGCTTTGAAGAGATAGAGATCTGGCAGAAGAAAGGGAAGCTACTGTTTTGAGCAAAACCTCATCCATAGGGCATTTTAACCACTTCTTTTCATTTTCCCAAGTTGGCAATCAGACCAGGTTGGATACAAAAAATTACAAGACATCATCTCTCATTACTTTTGTGGACAAGGCTCCCCTCTGAACAACAATATGAAAACGAACAACATGAAGAGAACAGAAGCACTGAGGAATTGTCTCTTTAGCTGGGGGATGTCAACCAGATATTGGAGCCTCTGATTCCTGGAGCCTCTAGCACCCCCACCCCACTCTTTCCGTGCACGACCTCTGAATTTAACTGCTGCCTTACTAGTCTGGTCATAAACCCATGTGCTTTTTCATGGGTAGCCATGAAAAAAATGGAAGCCTACAGATTATCCACACTTACCACGTGACTAGAAACTCTGAGAGAACAGGGGACCCCTTTTCTGAAACGAATCTTGATCTGTCTGTGTTGAGCCTCCCATTAGTTAATGAAATTTTGAAGGGCGGAATTTGGCCTCACTTAGGATGGAGGATCATAGCTGAGTCTAATTTACATTTTTGGTGCAATTTGGGTTTTTAAAACAAGGTCTGAGAAGTCCTTAAGCCTGCACATAGGAACCTCAGACTATTTCCTGCCTTTTTACAGAACAGGCTGGGCTGTAGAATGGTATTAAAGTTTATATTTCCCTCTGATGGCCATGATTCTCTATCCAATAGAGAGTTGGTATTTGAGACCATGTTTCACAGCAGAAGAACACTAGGGGTAAAGGCTGGAATAAGCAGTTTATGCTTGTGGTAGGCCAAAGGAATCTTCAGAGGGTTGTGGGTACAAATCTCCCATTTTTCAACCAAAGAAACTCACAGAGCACACAGGAGCACTGAAACAACAATGAGAATTTCTACAGGCTTGTAAAGGCTTAATATGGAAACAAAGGGAACCCAGGCATTTTCTTACAAACTACTCCGTGTCCCTTTCTCAACCCTAGAGTCTGAAGGGCTAGAGTCTGATCTGTGAGAGGAGGGGAGTGCTCTGGAGGAGTGAGTGCCAGGTAGTGCAGCATGGCTCCTTCAGAGGTGCATGTGTTACTGGTGCTTTCACTCAGTGCTGCTTGATCAACCAGTTGCCACAGGATACCCCATAAGGGTGGTTGGGAGAGGAGTTGGGGAAGAAACCTTTAAGATTCACCAGTGAGCGGCCCTGGCCAGAATCTTACGTTGTTCCAACCCTTTGTCTGTTTCCACACATCCAAAGGCAGACCGGTATTAGACATGGTGTACTCACCCCAGATGCACTCTGAGCCTGGATAGGATAGTAAGAAATGACTTTGGCAGAACCCAATATGCCTGACCTGCAGGACAAGTGATTAGGAAGCACCTAGGCCATGAATTCTGTCACCCAAGTCTTGTAGAATAGCAGCTTGCTCTAACTGCATCTAATTAGCCAAAGGATGCCCATTATTGTCCTCCAGAGAGAAAGAAAGAGGCACTTCAGAAAGATGTGGGGTGTGTGGGAAGGAGATAACTTCAGAGAGTCCTGGCTGAACCCCCATCTGAGACTAGAGATGATACTGGTGTTCCAAGTCCTGTTCCCCGAGTGTTGAAAATTGAACATCTGAGAAATACCAAAGCAAGCACAAAAAGTTTTATTTAAAGGATAGAACGTGAGAGACTGAGAGAGAAAGAGAGAGAGAGAGAGGGAGAGAGAGAGAGAGAGAGAGAGAGAGAGAGAGACTCCTCTATAGAGGAGGAGGTTCAAAGCTGGTGCTTGAGGGAGTGGGGCTGTTTTGCCCCCTTATCCTTTCTTCACATGCCCCCTCCTCCTCTTATCTTGACTATGTGGTCAAAGGGTGGGAAAGGAACCTTCCAGGGGTGCCTCCCCATATCTGCCCAGAAGGGCAGGAAGGGAATCACTCAAGAAGTACTTCATTAACAACTCCTTGTTAGGAGGAAGAATTCCCTGGATGCAGGTAACCTTGGCAACAAGTTGGAGGAGAGTGAAGTGCTTTGAAGGTATTTTAATTTTTTTCCTTTTGAATCTAACCCCATCTTCCTGGCCCAATCATTCATTTTCTACATGAACTCTCTGTCCTTTTGTCCCCCACTCCACCCCATCTCAAAAACATAATGTCATTAAGATACAAACAGGTATTTTAAAATAGAAAGGATTCTCTGGTTTGAATACTGTAGATTGTACCCAGAGATTCCCTCCATCATCCTTTGGGACATCAGAAAATTATTTCAACCTTTTAGGGAACAGACAATGAGGATGGTGGGAACATGAGGTTAACAGAATATTTCTATAAAACGGGCTTGCTGTGCTGACCCCCACATGCTTTCTTTGCCAAAAAACAATTTATCTGCAGCTCTGCCTGGCCTAAATAGACAGGATATGTCATATTCCTTAGCACACTACCTGCTATCTGCCAGGAAATGCAGGCAGGAAATACCACTGGTAAGAGGAACAAACCCTGCTTTGAAGAGACATATTTGTAACCCTTTTCACTGACCAGATTTTAGAAGATAAAGCTAAGTTCTTTTAACCATAAAACCTGTAAAAAAGATCATTGTAGAGGAGGCGGCTCAGCACAGCGCTTGGACTCGGAGCAACCACTGGGGCTCCAGGCAGCTGCCTGAGGAGGAGCTGCGTGGTGAGCTGTTTGGACTCAGAACGACCGCTTCTGAACACTGGGGGGTTGCCTGGAGGAAGAGGAGAAGCGCGGCGGGTCGCTTGGTCTAGGAGTGACTGCATCAGAGCCACAGGCGGTTGCCAGAGGAGGAGGCGAGTGGTGAGTTGTTTGGATTCAGAGCGACCGCTCCTGAACACTGGTGGCCTGCCTGGAGAAGGAGCGCGGTGGGTCGCTTGGTCTCCGAGCTACCGCTCCTGAACACCCGGGGGGCTACCCCGAGGAGGAGGAGGAACAGGGCAGGTCACTTGGACTCGGAGTGACTGCCTAGGGCTACGGGCGGTTGGCGGGAGGAGGAGACGTGAAGTGAGTTGTTTGGACTCCTAGTGACTGCGTCGGAAACCGGGCGGCTGTCGGGAGGAAGAGGTGTGTGGCGGGTCTCTGGGTCTCGGAGCTATTGTACGGGGCTCCAGGTGGCGGCTCAGAGGAGGGGCTGCATAGCCAGGTGATTAGGTGCAGAGCAGGGTCCCAGGACCGGCTTCTTGGTGGAAGAGCCGCACAGAGACACGCCTAGGGGCGGAGGGAAGTTTTCAGGACTGCGGGCAGATTCTCTGAGGAGAGGCAGCCTAAGGAGACTCGTCTGCGAAGGGTGAGGCTCCCAGGCCCAGGAGGTAGGTCCAGGCCCCTGGGAACATTGCAGAGGAAGACAGCCCAGCCCAGGTGGTAGTTGTAGATTGAGGGGAACCTCTAGGAGAGGAACTGACCAGTGAGACGTTCCCACCAGGTGAGTCTTCCCTGCTGGGTGAGGTTTTCCCACAAGGACGGTAAAACCAGAGACACAGGCTCAAACAGGCCTTGCCACAGCCTGCAGCCTAGTTCCCCTTTGGATGACCATTGGTCAACAAGTGGAGACACCTCTGCCCACTATCAGGGAATATACTCCACCTGAGGGTCACCAACCCTAGAGAGGCAGCTTCCTTGTGGAGCACCGCATTATCAACTTCCTCCAAGACTTCAGGCTACTGAAGGATAAGAGGGGATATACTAGCAATCTTCAGGGACATTATAAGTCAATAGAGGAAATCTGCAATATCTTAATGACCCACTGATTCCTGAACAATATGAGAAAACAAGGGAAGAAAATGCCCCAAACAAATCTAGATGTTACATCAATAAAATCCAACGACAGCATGGCAGAAGAAATGACAGAAAGGGAGTTCAGAATGTACATAATTAAAATGATCAGGGAAGCAAACGATGAGATGAAAGAGCAAAGGCAGGCATTGAATGATGAGATGAAAGAGCAAATGTAGGCATTGAATGATAGCACCAATCGACAGTTAAAAGAGCAAATACAGGAAGCAAAAGATCATTTCAATAAAGAGTTAGAGATACTGAAAAAAAACCAAACAGAAATCCTTGAAATGAAGGAAACAATAAACCAAATTAAGAACTCCATAGAAAGCACAACCAATAGGATAGAACATCTGGAAGACAGAACCTCAGATAGTGAAGACAAAATATTTAACCTCGAAAACAAAGTTGAACAAACAGAGAAGATGGTAAGAAATCATGAACAGAATCTCCAAGAACTATGGGATATCATGAAAAGGTGAAATTTGAGAATTATTGGGATTGAGGAAGGCTTAGAGAAACAAACCAAAGGAATGAACAATCTATTTGAAGAAATAATATCAGAAAATTTCCCAAATCTGAAGAATGAAATGGAAAATCAAGTTCAAGAGACTTATAGGACTCCAAATACACAAAATTACAACAAACCACACCAAGGCACATTATAATGAAAATACCTAACATACAAAATAAAGACAGAATTTTAAAGGCTGTGAGAGAAAAGAACCAAATTACATTCAGGGGGAAACCAATATGGATATGAGCAGATTTTTCAATCCATACCCTAAAAGCTAGAAGGGCCTGGAACAACATTTTTCAAATTCTGAAAGAAAATGGATGCCAACCAAGAATCTTATACCCAGCAAAACTTACCTTCAAATTTGACAATGAAATAAAATCATTCCATGATAAACAAAAGCTAAAAGAATTTACAAAAAGAAAGCCAGCATTATAGAATATTCTCAGCAAAATATTCCATGAGGAAGAGATAAAAAATAAAGAAGCAAATCAGCAAAGGGAGGAATTATCCTAAAGGAACTCTCAAATAAAGGAGGAACCAAGGTGTGTCAAAAAAATAAATAAATAAAAATTAAAAAATGAACGAAATGACCGGGAATACAAATCATATATCAATAATAACCCTGAATGTTAACGGCCTGAATTCATCAATCAAAAGACATAGACTGGCAGATTGGATCAAAAAGAAAGATCCAACAATATGTTGCCTGCAAGAGACTCACCTCATAGAAAGAGATACCCATAGACTAAAGATGAAAGGATGGGGAAAAACATACCATGCACATGGACTCAGCAAAAAAGCTGGAGGATCCATCCTCATTTCAGATAATGTGGACTTCAAGCCAAGTTAGTCAGAAGGGATAAAGAAGGACATTTCATACTGCTTAAGGGAAGCGTAAATCAGCAAGATATAATAATCATAAACATCAATGCCCCAAACAGTGGCTCATCCATGTATGTCAAACAAATTCTTCTCAATTTTAGAAACCAAATAGACCATAACACAACAATACTAGGTGATTTTAACACGCCTCTCTCACCACTGGACAGATCTTCCAAACAAAAATTGAACAAAGAAACCATAGATCTCAATAACACAATCAATAATTTAGACTTAACAGACATTTATAGAATATACCATCCAACGAAGAGTGAATACACTTTCTTCTCAGCAGCACATGGATCCTTCTCTAAAATAGACCATATATTATGCCACAAAGCTAATGTTAGCAAATACAAGAAGATAGAGACACTACCGTGTATTCTATCAGATCATAATGGATTGAAGTTAGAAATAAATGAAAGAGTAAAAAACAGAAACTATTCCAACACCCAGAGATTAAACAATGTGCTATTATATGATGAATGGATAACAGAAGATATTAGGAAGGAAATTAAAAAATTCTTAGAGGTAAATGAGAACAAAGAAACATCATATCAAAATCTCTGGGACACTATGAAAGCAGTACTTAGAGGAAAATTTATTTCATGGAGCACATTTAATAAAAGAAGTAAAACTCAACAAATAAACGACCTAACACTACAGCTCAAAGCCCTAGAAAAAGAAGAAGAGAGCAACACCAAAAGTAGTAGAAGACAGGAAATAGTTAAAATCAGAGCCGAAATCAACAAAATTGAAACAAAAGAAACAATACAAAAAATTGACAAAATAAATAGTTGGTTCTTTGAAAAAATAAACAAAATTGATAAACCTTTAGCCACACTAACAAAGAGAAGACTACAGAAAACCCAAATCACTAAAATTCGGAATGAACAAGGAAATATCACAACAGACACGACTGAAATACAAAACATAATTAGAAGCTATTTTGAAAATCTATACTCCAACAAAATAGACAATTTCGAAGACATCAACAGGTTTCTAGAGACATATGAATTGCCTAAAATGAACAAGGAGGACATACACAATTTAAATAGACCAATTTCAAGTAATGAAATAGAAGAAGTCATCAAAAGCCTACCAACAAAGAAAAGTCCAGGACCAGATGGGTTCTCAGCAGAGTTCTACAAAACCTTTAAAGAAGAGCTCATTCCAATACTTCTCAAAGTATTCCATAAAATAGAAGAGGAGGGAACCCTCCCAAACTCATTCTATGAAGCCAATATCACCGTGATACCTAAACCAGACAGAGACACATCGAGGAAAGAAAATTTCAGACCAATATCCTTAATGAACATCAATGCAAAAATTCTCAACAAAATTTTAGCAAATCGCATACAAAAACATATTAAAAAGATAGTGCACCATGATCAAGTGGGTTTCATCCCAGGGATGCAAGGTTGGTTCAACATCAGGAAATCAATAAATGTCATTCACCATATCAATAGACTTAAAGTCAAGAATCACATGATTATTTCAATAGATGCAGAGAAAGCATTTGATAAAATACAGCACCCCTTCATGCTCAAAACACTAGAAAAAATAGGGATAGTGGGAACATTCCTTAACATTGTAAAGGCCATCTATGCTAAGCCCATGGCTAATATCATTCTAAATGGTGAAAAACTGAAAGCATTCCCCATAAAAACTGCAACAAGGCAGGGATGCCCTCTTTCACCACTTCTTTTCAATATCGTCCTTGAAACTCTAGCCAGAGCAATTAGACAGACCAAAGAAATTAAAGGGATACGAATAGGAAAAGAAGAACTCAAACTATCCCTATTTGCTGATGATATGATTATATACTTAGAGGAACCAGGAAATTCCACCAGAAAACTTTTAGAACTCATAAGTGAATTCAGTAAAGTAGCGGGATATAAGATCAATGCACATAAATCTAAGGCATTTTTATACATAAGTGATGAATCTTCAGAAAGAGAAATTAGGAAAACTACCCCATTCACAATAGCATCGAAAAAAATAAAATACTTGGGAATCAATCACACAAAAGAGGTGAAAGACCTCTACAATGAGAACTACAGAACACTAAAGAAAGAAATTAAAGAAAACCTTAGAAGATGGAAAGATCTCCCATGTTCTTGGATAGGACGAATTAACTTTGTCAAAATGACCATGCTACTAAAAGTGCTATACAGATTCAATGCAATTCCAATTAAAATCCCAATGGTGTACCTTACAGAAATAGAGCAAGCAATTATGAAATTCATCTGGAAGAATAAAAAACCCAGAATAGCTAAAGCAATCCTTGGCAGAAAGAGTGAAGCAGGGGTTATCGCAATACCAGATCTTCAACTCTACTGCAATGCAATAGTAACAAAAACGACATGGTATTGGTATCAAAATAGAAAGGTGGATCAATGGTCCAGAATAGAGGACACGGACACAAACCCAAATAAATACAATTTTCTCATACTAGACAAAGGGGCCAAAAATATGCAATGGAGAAAAGATAGCCTCTTCAACAAATGGTGCTGGGAGAATTGGAAATCCATATGCAATAGAATGAAACTAAACCCATATCTCTCACCATGCACGAAACTAAACTCAAAATGGATTAAGGACCTCGGAATCAGACCAGAGACCTTGCATCTTATAGAAGAAAAAGTAGGTCCAGAGCTTCAACATGTCGGCTTAGGACCAGACTTCCTCAACAGGACTCCCATAGCACAAGAAATAAAAGCAAGAATCAACAACTGGGATAGATTCAAACTAAAAAGCTTTCTCTCAGCAAAGGAAACTATCAGCAATGCGAAGAAAGAGCCTACAGAGTGGGAGAAAATCTTTGCCAATCATACTTCAGATAGAGCACTAATCTCCAGAATCTATAAAGAACTCAAAAAACTCTACACCAAGAATGCAAATAACCCAATCGACAAATGGGCTAAGGAAATGAATAGACACTTCACAGAAGAAGATCTACAAGCAATCAACAAACATATGGAAAAATGTTCAACATCTCTAGTAATAAGAGAAATGCAAATCAAAACCACCCTAAGATTCCATCTCACCCCAATTAGAATGGCGATTATCAAGAATACAAGCAACAACAGGTGTTGGCGAGGATGTTGGGAGAAAGGTACACTCATACATTGCTGGTGGGGCTGCAAATTAGTGCAGCCACTCTGGAAAGCAGTGTGGAAATTCCTTAGAAAACTTGAAATGGAACCACCATTTGACCCAGCTCTCCCACTCCTTGGCCTATACCCAAAGGACCTAAAATCAGCATATTACAGAGATACAGCCACATCAATGTTCATAGCTGCTCAGTTCACAATAGTCAGATTGTGGAACTAACCTAGATGTCCTTCAATTGATGAATGGATAAAGAAACTGTGGTATATATATACAATGGAATATTACTCAGCCATAAAGAATGATAAAATTATGGCATTTGCTGGCAAATGGATGAAATTGGAGAATATCATGCTAAGTGAGATAAGCCAATCTCAAAAAACCAAAGGACGAATGATATCGCTAATAAGTGGATGATGACACATAATGGGGGGTGGGAGGTGTTAGTGTTAGGGTTAGAGTTAGGGTTAGGGAGGGGGGCAAGAATGGAGGAAGGAAGGACTGTATAGAGGGAAAAGAGGGGTGGGAGGGGTGGGAGGGAAGGGAAAAAATAACAGAATGAATCAAACAACATTACCCTATGTAAATTTATGATTACACAAATGGTATGCCTTTACGCCATGTACAAACAGAGAAACAACATGTATCCCATTTGTTTACAATAAAAAAAAAAAGAAAATGTTATAATTTATATATCCATTCACTTGTTGGGCATTTGTGATGTTTATAGTTTTAGGTTTCTGTGAATAAAGCTATTATGAATATTCAAAAAAAAAACCTGTAAAAAATGATTAAGAATACAATTAGAACCACTCAGCATGGGCCAAGGTGATACAGAGTTGTCATGGCAGTGGAGATTTGAAAGTCTGATGTCGTCACCCTTCTGTCAGTCAAAAGTTAAGAGGTGGACCTGGATGAGACTCTCTGGAAACTTCCCAGGGATCCCCAATAAAATCAGCATGCAGGAGAAGCACATTGTTCCTCTCTTCTCTGAGAGGACCCACTCTCTCCTTTGAGAGTGTCCCCTTTCCCTTTTTCTATCCCTGCAATAAACTCATTCTTGTTATTCTGATTGACAGGTCTGAAATCTTTCTGACTTGATCGCAAGAATCAGGATTTGAAAGAGGGTCTTCATGCTGCCTCAGTTTCCCAAAAGGCCCCAGCTCTGTAACAAATCCATTAATATATCATTACTGCGTCTTATTTGAGAATCCTAAATTAGTGGAACATAAAAATTGTAAGTCATTGGAAAAACATGTTACTTCTGGTAGATTTATCAACTAGTTTTATTTTTTCTGGAAGAAGATTTAGCAACATGTATTAAAATCTTCAAACTTGCTTGTATGCTTTGACTCAGTAATTCTAGACATCTAAAGTAATAGCTTGAATTACATATAAAGACCGAGCAGACATTGCAATAACAATAATAAAGATTAGACCTGATATTAATAAATAAAAAAATGTAAAATCAAGAAAAAATTTGAAAACAGCATCTGACTTTCAATAATAGTATGGCAGAAGATACCCATTAAATAGGGTTGAACATTTTAACTTAACCAGACCAAATAGACATCCACAAACATATTATACCTGTAACAGTGGTCCACCTCATGCTTTGAATATAGGCTTTGTTCTGCTCTGAGATTTATTTTAAAAGGAACATGTTTGGGGTTTTTTGTTTCTTTGTTTGTTTTTGTTTTTTTGTTTTTCTCTCTTTCCCCTCTTCTGGTCCCTAACCTGGGAGCAGGGAACAGTATTACCTTTTTTTCCCCCCATCCTAGGCTGAATTATCTGTCTTTGAGAACACACAAGAACCAAGTAATCCAGGCATGGCCTCAGAAGAATGGCTATTTCCCAAATTAACAAGTGAATCACAACCCCCACAGGGAACATTTGGAATAGATCACTTCTTTAAAAACCCTCTCTTCTCCTGGAGGGGTAGAATCATAATCTCTGGAAAGGAGAATCTCCTGTGCTAGCAAAGCAATAAATCTTTTTTTTTTTCTTCCCAAAACTGTGTCCTTATTAAATTGTCATTGGGGACAAGGACCAACAAAAGAAAACATCTTCCTCTCAAGAGCACAGTAAGCATTCTTCAGGGTGGACCACATGTTAGTCCATAAATTAAGTAACAGTAAATAAAGAAGCTTAGCCTCAAAATCATGCAAAGTATCTTCAATGAATGTGGTGTTTGGAAAGAAATTTACAGCTGCAAATACTTACCTTAAATATATCAAGAAATATCTCAAATCTATAACCTAAATTTCTATCATAATAAACTAGAAAAAGAGGACCAAACCAAACCCCAAGGTAGCAGAAGGAAGGAAATAATAAAGATTAGAGTGAAAATAAACATATATAAAAAATTAGGATCCATGAAATCAAAAGTTGTTTCGTTGAAATGAGCCACAAAATTGACAAAAGTTTAACTAGACAAAGACAAAAAGGGAGAAGACTCACATTACTAAAAACCAGGAATAAAAGGAGGGGACATTATCACAGATCTTACATAAATATAAAGAATTATAACTCAATGCTATTGTTAGAAATAATGAGGTGCCACATGAAATCCAACATGTGCTCAAAAGTGGGTGGACAAGGCAAAACTATACAAGCACAGGGAAAATTGGTGTAAAATTCTATAACTGTGTATGGTCTCCAACTCTAGCCTAGCTCCTAGCTACTTCTGTTCTATAAATATTAACTATAATATAATAATATAACTCCAGACCAAAGGTGGCTATCTCTGCCTGTGGAGATGGCTCACATTGTACCTTGAATGTGTATTCCTTGCTTTACGCCCAAAGTTTCTCACTTTCAAGATGGCCTGCATTCTCCCTTGAATGTGTAACTGCTGTGTCTCTGGTACATGCTGAAATTTTTTATTTTTCCATTGTGTAAGTCGAGGAACTTACTTGTCCCGAGTCAAAATTCCTCTTTCCAGGAACTCCTCTGGTGACAACATGATCTTGTATGTAGAAAAGCCCAAGAAATCCACAAAAATACTAGTAGAGATGTTAAGCAAGTTTGGCATGTTTGAAAGACACAAGATCAATGTGTAAGAGAATCAATTACACTTTTCTATACTACCAATGGATAATCCAAAAATGAACTGTAAGAACCCAGAAACCACTCCAGACACGGGAACTCACATAAGAGGGTTTATTAAGCAAACAGAGTGTCTCCCTGCAGGGTTAAAGAGAAAATGAGAGGAAAAGAGAGTGTGCACAAAAGAGAGTGTGAAAAGCGAGGAGAGAGAAAGAATGAATGTGAGAAGAGAGAGAGAAAATGGCAGGGGAGCTATCCTTAAGCAGTTGAATTCCACGGGCTAATGGGACCAATAATGGAGAAGGATGCTTGCAAGCTGACTGATGAACCAATAGCTAGCTAGGATGTTCACAGACTGACAAGAAGTTGGGAGGTGGGGAAATGACTGCAGCGTAAAGGGCTGGGGAGCAGCTTCATATTATATTCTATGAACAAAAACATCACATTTTCAACATATATTCCATGTACAATGGCAATAAAAAGAATAAAATGCTGGGTGTGGAGGTTCATGTTTGTAATCACAATGACTTGGAGGAGGAGGATCACAAATTCAAAGCCAGCCTCAGCAACTTAGTGAGACCCTGAACAACTTAGCAAGACCCTATCTCTAAATAAAAAATAAAAAGGCCTGGGGATGTGGCTCAGTGGCTAAGTATCAAAATACACAAAAGTAATTCAAAATAGATCATAGACCTAAATATAAAGGCTAAAATTATAATAACATAAACCCTAGGTATAAATCTTCATCACTTTGGGTTAGGCAAAGCTTTCTTAGATATGACACCAAAAACATGACATTAAAAAAAATAAACTGGATTTCATCAAAATTCAAAACTTTGGTGCTTCATATGATACCAAACAAGAAAGTGAAAAAACAGAAAATGGGAGAAAATGTATACAAATCACATATTGCCTTGGGGACTTACATCTAGAATGTATAAAGAATTTTTACAACTCAGTAAGAAAAAGAGAAATAACTCAATTCACAAGTGAACAAAAGATAAGAACAGGCATTTTTCCAAAGAAAGAGATATGAGTTTCTAATAAGCATATGGAAATTTCCTCAACATTATAATAGGAAATGAGAATCAAAGTCATAATCAGATATTGTTTCATATACAGTAGAATGGATATAATTTTAAAAGCTAGATAATAGCAGTGTTGGCAAGGGTGGAGAAAAATTAGAATTTTCATACGTTGCTAGTGAGAATATAAAATGTCCCATCCCACCTTGAAAAACATCCTGGTAGTTCCTCAAAATGTTAAGCATAATGTCATAAGATATACAACAAATTTACATTAATTGCTATTAACAGAGCATTCTTCTGCCCTCTGTTCTACCTTATATTCTATTCCCCTTCTTCTCTGGTTCCCTTAAATCCTGAAAGGTCCATATACAGGAGATGATGTTGGATGTGTGAAACCGTAAGCTTATTCCTCTACAGAAAGCTCTAGTTGGGGGTCAAATGAAAATCAAATTTGTGGTTTTGATTATTGCATAAGACTACTAAATATTTTAATTCCTCCTCCCCCTCGTCCTCCTCCTTCTCTTCCTCCTCCTCCTCCTCCTCCTCCTCCTCCTTCTTTTAATTCTTTGCTGTGGTGGGGCTAGAACCCAGGGCCTCAAGCATGCTACGCAAGTGTTCTACCAAAGTTACTCCCCTGGGAATATTTAGGGAAATATTTTAATTTCTAATTTGAAGCTATTTGGTTAAATTAAGTGATCATGGGAATTACTTCCTCTTAGTACCTAAGAAGGAGGGAGAAAGAATTTCCTTCAGACTATTAAATTCGCAGTGGGACATAAAAATAAAGTTTCCCTCTGATTAACTTCCATGAATCCTGCCTATCCAATGAACTGATGATATATGTTAAAATTTTTTTCTATTGTAAATTTATTTCTATGATGACTATGGTTTTATAACAATTTTATTGGGATATAATTTACTATGTAACTCATCTATTTAAAGTGTACAATTTTAGCATATTTGTAGAATTATGCAAGCACATCACAGTCCCTTTTCTGACAGGTGTTTAATACTGACTTCTTTTCTCTAGACACAGATCAGGGTTTCTCAATGTCCACACGCTTAACATTTGAAGCCAGATTGTTGTCCTATGCGCTTTTTGATGTTTAGTAGCATACCTGGCCTTTACTCACTGTGCCAGTAGCATGCCACCCCCAACCCAGTGTGAAAACAGAGTATTCTCAGATAATGCCAAATGTCCTCAAGAGTACAAAATCATCCCTGGTTGAGAAACCACTGATGTAGATGAGGAATTTCGAACAGTTGAACTTGTTCAATAGAACTCAGTCTATAACATTCTACTTCTTTGGAAATACGGTCCCGCCTGGAATCTCTCTTGGATAGAATTTAAAGCAGCTCCAGGCTAGCTCTTCTCACAAGTGTGGCCCAAACCTCATTCATTATCTTTTTGTACTGATAAGCTCTGAAGGTGGGAATGCTCAGCTTATCTCCTCTCTCTCTGCCAGTAGAGCTACTTATAGGTCTCTGTCATATTTTTTTTCCTCCCAACCAAGAATAAAACACTAATCTACTAGGTTTCTTTAACTGCAACTTCTATTATCTCTCAAGTGACCCCACCGAAGGGTAACTTGGTTTGAGGAGAACGCTTGTCCCAGCGTTCTCAGGACTCAGCTTGAATCTCTTCAGAGAACTACTCTTTATAAAGTTTTGTTTCATCTCTACATTTTTCTTTCTTTACTTTCTTTTCTGGTACTGGGATTGAACCCAGGGGTGCTCTACCACTGAGCTACCTCCCCAGTCCTTTTATAAGAAATTTATTTTGAGACATGGTCTCACTAAGTTTCTGAGGCAGGCCTTGAACTTGCAAACCTCTTACCTCAACTTTCCCAGTAGATGGGATTACAAGTGACTGTAATCCCATGGTGACCTAGGGATAGGACATTCAAAAATTATAAGCAATTTTTAGAAAATTACTTTGATATTCTACAGAGTAGTTATCTCACAGTTCATTTGGGTATCTGATATCTAAATGTCTTAGGGCTAGAAAAACTTCCATTTTATTATACTATTCTTTGTTTAACAAGGTTATTTATTTATAGAGTATTTCATTGAATATGATGCTATCATCAAAAACTGGCCTATAAAGAAATGTTTGCAGCATATGTTGATTGAAGAAAAGGCTGTAAAATCGGCTTTTGCCTTATGATTTTAAAATAAAAAATATATTCATAGACAAATGAAGACTAGAAAAATTTGGAGACAGGAATAAAATAAACTTAGATATTATTTGTGATTATTTCTAGGTATCAGGATAATTCTATTATTAGCATTTTTGCTTTCCCTGAATTTTCTACTGTAAGCATGTTTTGGTTTTTCAACAGAATAAAATTTTAAAAATATGTTATAAGAAAATAAAATGGAAGATCCACAGAGCCGGAGCCGCTGCCGCAGTCACAGCCACCGGCACTGTGGCATCTGGAGTTACAGTGAATGATGAAGTCATCAAAGTTTTTAATGATATGAAAGTAAGGAAATCTTCTACACAAGAGGAGATCAAAAAAAGAAAGAAAGCAGTTCTCTTCTGTTTAAGCGATGACAAAAGACAAATAATTGTAGAGGAAGCAAAGCAGATCTTGGTGGGTGATATTGGTGATACTGTAGAGGACCCCTACACATCTTTTGTGAAGTTGCTACCTCTGAATGATTGCCGATATGCTTTGTACGATGCCACATACGAAACAAAAGAGTCTAAGAAAGAAGACCTGGTATTTATATTCTGGGCTCCTGAAAGTGCACCCTTAAAAAGCAAGATGATTTATGCTAGCTCTAAAGATGCCATTAAAAAAAAATTTACAGGTGTTAAACACGAGTGGCAAGTAAATGACTTGGATGATATTAAGGACTGGTCAACACTTGGAGAGAAATTGGGAGGCAATGTAGTAGTTTCACTTGAAGGAAAATCATTATAATATGACCATCAAGTGCCATCTGGATCTTAAGGGGGTTTCATTTCTCCAGCTCAGTCCATTGGAATAGCATTAGGTGTTTTCTTGTTTTTGTTTTTTCCCTTTCCCTGGGCCCTTCCAACACAGTGAATGAAGGAGATATCATTCATTTAAGCAGCCTATCAGTGATTGACATTAGACTCTAATATGGTTACTTTTATGTAGAACCCAAGGAATGCCTTCCTATCTTATTTTAGTCAAAACGACTGGTTATATGCCTCCCTTGCAGCAAGCCCTACAATGAATGTGATTGTCAACATGAATAGTCTAAAATACTGCAAAGGGTAAGCAGATTGAATGCCTTGAAAGTATTATCCACTGGCCAGATGGTGAACTTTTTTCAGTATTATTTATAGTTGCACTTGATTGTAGTTCTGTTAGGTGCTGGAGCATTCATACACCTCACCTGCCTTGGCAAGCCTTCTTTTGTGACATGGCAGCACGAATATAACACTATGCATTAAAAGCACTTTTTAAAAAATGAGTTTAATTCCCCAAAAGGAATGCCAATTACGTTTCATTAACTGTCATCAATTTATCCTAGTACCTCAATGTTCATTCCTATTACCTGCAGATGAGGAATTTCGAACAGTTGAACTTGTTCAACAGAACAAGTTAACAATTCTTAAAATTCTTAAAAGAAATAGCTGTTATTAACACCTTTCCATTGAGTGTACACTACCGAATACATGTAGGTTTTTTATGTTTACCATGTGAGTCTTCCAACACTAAAGATATTTTGAATATCAGTCATGATGGCAATTTCTGTATAAAAGAGCCTTAAATGGAACATTGTTTTGAGATCAAACTCCCCACCCTCACAAAAATGGCCACATTGCAATAAAAATTGTGGCATGTTACAAAATAAAATAAAATAAAATAAAATAAAATGGAACTTGCCTATATTTATATCCTCTTCCTCTTTTAATTTAAATATTTTTAAAACTCAAGTTCAAGCTTCCAGGACATTTTATCTATTTCTTCTTTATAAAGCTTCTCAGTGCCTCAACAACGAAGTGCAGAGTGTTTAGCATGGTATTCCAGGCTCTTATCAGCATGGTCTTCTGCATGTCATCTGCCTCTTTGCTCTCTGTTCATATGCCCACTTGTCCCCTCTGTGTTGGGAAATGTCTTTTTGGAGTGGGAATTTTATAAGCTTGGTTTCCCAGATTCCTTTGGCTTCTGGTCAAACTCCAGGTGCAAGGAGAGGAAAATGAATTTCCTTATCATTCCTTCTATAAATATTTCTGCAACAGCAGCAGCAGCAGCAGCAATCAACTATTGAAGAGTATCTTTTAAGTATGCCATTACCTGTGGGCAAAACCTCTTCCTCAATTCCAGGATCAGCACTCAGATCTGGCTCTCAAGACCTGGGCCCTAGCACATGCTAAGGGCCTGTCCCCCATGATCTCTGTGGTAACCCCTTGACCTTTCAGTAGGTCTTGAACCAGCTAAAACACTTACTCAGTGGTTTCAATAACCCAGGTAACACCACTTCTCCTTTCTCCCTCTAGGTTTGCAGGTTGGTCCATGCTTCCTGAAATTACTAATTCTTGATTGCATCATTATATTCCTTTTCAAAAAAAATTATAGTTGTATAAGGGCAGAATGCCTTTATTTGTTTATTTCATGTGATGCTAAGGATCAAACTCAGTGCCTCACACTTGCTAGGCAACTGCTCTGCCACTGAGCTACAGTCCAGTCCTGTGCATCATTATATTCTTTATTTTTTTTATTCTCAGCCTTTCCCACACCTGTGCAAGCAATAATCTCATTAATTTTTCTTTCTTGGAAATGTCTAGAACTATGTCTGTTTTTCTGATTGGCTGCTAACATCACATAATCACATCTGCTTTTTCCACTGGTCAGAATTCAATCACATGTCCCACCCAATTGCAAGAGGATGGTGAACTGGGTCCAGATGCATTTACAGAGGGGAACACAGATATGGAAGGGACCTGTAGTCTTCTCCAAGATGCCCAGTGAGGCACAGTAAGTTGACCATAATGCAAAACTAGCAATTAGGAGATCAAGAAAACAATATAAAAGCAAGACAAACAAAAAAACAAAAGACATGATTGCCTAAAGAAAATCTAGGAATACATAGCTAAAGACTTGAAATAAGCTGATATTTAAATTGGACACTAATATAATTATATTAAATTATCACACAATGCCCTATAAGCATGTACAATTATTATGTCAATTAAAACCAAAAATGAAAATTTAAAAATAAGTAAATTGGACACTGAGTGTGGCTCAAGGTTTCCTGGAAGTTAAGGAATATAAAGACATATAAAGTAGCATATCTTACTGCGGTTTTTAAAAGTGTGTTGGACAGTTTAAACAATGTTTATTCTATAATGCAACAAGCATTTATTCCATTGATCACTCTATGGTAAATACTGGGTTTTCTATATTTATTTTACAGTACTGGTGATTGAACTCAGGGGGGCTGTGCCACAGAGCTACATCCCCATCCCTTGTTTTTTTTTTGGTGGTGGTGCTGGGGATTGAACCCAAGTTTTTGTGCATGCGAGGCAAGCGCTCTACCAACAGAGCTACATTCCCAGCCCAGCCCCATCCCTTTTTAAAAATTTTATCGTAAGACAGAATCTGTCTTAAGATAAATTGCCATGACTGGCCTGGAATTTGGAATCTTCCTTACTCAGCCTCCTGAGATTACATGTGTGCACCACTGTTCCATCCATGTGGTAAATATTAGATTAATACCCACAAATAATATTTTGAAAATATGATTATACATGTGTTAATAAACCTCTTTTCAGTTATGAACATCACTATTTCTACTTTAGAAGAAGTATCAATCATTTAGACATCAAATTTGTATTGGATTATTTTCTAAAGTTCAAAGCATATAGTACAGCGTTTACAGTTAACATAAAATATTCAAAACTCGAATACCTGATATTGTTTACATTTTTTTCTAAGAATATTGGTTAATTGTAGTACCTGGAATTTTCAAATTACTACTATTTCTTTAACTTTTCTTTTAAATTTTAAAACTGAATAATGTGATCTGTACATGACAAAAAGTAATTTGATATGCTATTGTAGTAGGTACTTGATATGTTTGCAGAAAGAAATAGTTGAATCCAAAAATATTTCATCTGTGATTGCCAATTGTATACTCAATAGCTTATAGTTTGTATGCAATTTCTCACCTCTCTAGATTTCCCCTGTTTGTAGATATAGATTAGGTCATATTGTCTTACTACCTGAATATCTAATGCCTGGAAAAACTCCTCACCCTTACGTATTCCCTATAGGTCCCAGGTGTGTATCACCCATACTCACTCATTGCATTATACATGCCTTCAAACCAGATGACCAGTTAGCTTTAATCACTCTACCTGGGCATCTGCCCCCACAGATGAAAGAGCACTCAGTTCATTCTCCAAGGCTTTTCTCCCCCACCATGAATGTCATGTCTTAGTCAGCTCTCCTGTACCTGGAGCCAGGAGGATACCTCCTGTCTCATTTGTCACATTCAGTTAGGGAATCCTGCAACAGAGATTTCAGGCCTTAACTTCAAGTACACCACCTTTTCAATAAACATCCTTGTATGGCATCATTCTTATTGTTATAATTGTTATTATTATTATTATTATTTGGTACTGGGGATTGAACCCAGGGTGCTATACCACTATGCTGTATCTCCAGCCTTTTTTAATTTTTATTTTGAGACAGGGATTCACCAAGATGTTTAGGGCCTTGCTAAGTTGCTGAGGCTGACCTTGAATTTGTGATCCTCCTGCTTTAGCCTGCTGAGTCTCTGCGATTACAGGCATGTGTCACTGCCCCCGACCAGACCTTGGTATTCTTGCTCAATTATTTTCTCAGGCTAAATTTCTGGGTCAAATTGCAAACACTTTGTCAGTGCACTTGATTACACATTGCCAAGCAATTCAACAGGTTGTGCCAATTCACCTTCCCCCTCCCCAGCTGTGTGTTAAAGTATTGGTTTCCTAATGTTTGTATCAACAATCATGTGGATCTTTCTTTTAACCAATCCTAATCTGTTATATTAGAAATAGCATGTATTTCATTATTTTATATATTTGATTACAGTTTATGTAAGTTTCTTAAAGCTGTATGAGTACAGTTAACACAAAAATGAATTTTGGAAACTTTTAAATCATAAAAACACCAATTTTATATAGTATAAATTTAAGTGAATACTATTTTGAAGGATTTGACCTGACTAATAGGATGAAAGTTAATTTGAATAAGTGATTCCCAGAACTAACTCAAAGGGCAAGGCTAAGTAAACACATGCCAGAGTTGGTCTTTGGATATTTACAACACTGGGAGTGTACTAAAGGCCACCACTGAGTAAACAGACTACAGATGACTCATTCCTTCTAAAATCTTTGCATACAGACATGTATTCCTGTTTCCAGAGTGTGACAATCAATAAGCGATTTTCATGTAATAGAATTATGTGTTAACATTTATCTATAAAATATGGCAACTTAGTCTTAATCTGGTGTTAAATAATAACTAGAGCGCAGGAAATGACTTTCCACATATAAAACTTCTTTCTCAACTCTCTCTTTCTCTCTCTCTCTCTCTCTCTCTCTCTCTCTCTCTCTCTCTCTCTCTCTCTCTCGTTTCTTTCTCTGTCTTTCTTACTGGGGCTTAAACCCAGGGCTTTGCACTCTGAGCTGCATACCCCGTCCTTTTAAATTTTATTTTGAATCAAGCTCTCTCTAAGTTACTCAGACTGGCCTTGAACTTGTGATCCTCCTACCTTGAACTCCTGAGTAGCTGGGATTCCAGGCACCATTATGCCTGCCTCAACTCCCATTCTGCCGCCATCCCTCTGCTTGGTGGATGGGGACCATTCAAAGCAATTTTCTTACTATTAACTCTACATATCACAGCCTATAGATCTAGCTAATTAGGTTTATTACCCCCCCACACACACCCCAGAAAGTCTTTCATGACAAAGACCACTTTTATATTTTCTAACAGATATAAGGTTATCTACTAAATGCTGTCATTTAAAACATTATAGGAAAAAAAAGCAAATTTTGGACTGATAGAATTCTCTAGAACTAAAAAGTAGATAGCTAAGAAAATATCTAATCCAGTTCCTTCCTTGAATATACTAAAATTCTGCTGAAGTATGTGTCAAAGATCCAGATTTCTAGAAATCTTCCCTGGAGATTCTGATTAATAGGTCCAGGTGAGGCTAGAAATCTTTGTCTTCAACAAAACCCCAGGTAAATCATTCTGATGTTTGGTCAAGTTTTGGAAATACTGTCTTGATTATCATGTTTTAAGTGGAAAAACTGGGCAAAACTCCTGTATAGATCAGAAATCATCTGGGTTGCAGAACTTATTTCACACCTGAAGCTCATCTATAAACTGTAGAACTTCCATAACAAAACCACCAACAAGCTTAAATAAAAAAGAATTTGCTGGTTCTAATCATCAGGATTTACTAGCATCCATATCCCTATATTGATCTATTTAGAATATTTAAATTAAAAAAATTTTGAATTTTAAATAGAAGATCAATACAGAGCTATGGATACTGATAGGCAGGATTTAATATAAATTAAGACCAAACTAGGAAGTGAACAAAATCAAAAGTACAAGTGAACCTGATTTTAACCAAACTAAGCTGATTTTAGTCAAACTAAGCTGATGAAACCAAACTGTTCATACAAAGACCGATTTTAAACTTAATTAGAAAAGGATTTTTATCATATATAGCTCAATAACTCTTAGGAATACATAAACAAGGTAAGTGCTATATTTTATTGAGTCTAAGACGTGTTTGTTTCACTTTTTTTTTTTTTTAATTTTCTGCGGTACCCAGGGCCTAATACATGCTAAGAAAGCATTCTTACCTCTGAGCTACACCCCCAGTCCTTTCTAAAAGGTTTTTATTTTGAGATAAGCTCTCGCTAAGGTGGCCAGGCTTACCTTGAACTTATGATCCTCCTGCCTCAGCCTCCCAAGTAGCTGGGTTTATAGGTATGTGCAATAGCCTGTTTCACATTATTGTATTGCTGAAATCGGGTATCAGGAGATACCTTATAATCAGAAGTGCCTCAACGTGGTACTATCTTTCAACGAGTGCTATCTTTCAGAACATGTCTAAAATATGGCTTAAGTTTGATTACCCCTGCAAAACACTTTTCTGTGTCCTCATGTAGTATAAGAGGCAAATATGCTCTACTAAACCTCTTTTCTACAGGTACTAATCCCATTTCATGAGGGCAGATCCCCCAAGATCTAATCACCTCTTAAAGGCCCCACAATACTATCACATTGGGTGTTGGGTTGTTAGGGGGTGGGCACCAATACTTAGACTGTAGCATCAGGGGAAAATATTTTTATTTTTAGTGGTCTACATGATTCTTACTGCATAGCTGAAGGATTGTATGCAATGTTCAAAAATTGACAAAGTGGGATGTGGTGACCCATGGCTGTGGTTTCATCTACTTGGGAGGCTGAGGTGGGAGGATCATTTGACCTACGAGTCTTAAGACCAACTGGGGAATAGAGTGACACTCTGTCTTAAAAAGAAAACAACAACAACAAAAAAAAACAACTGTCCAGTCCACACATCTAAATAAGGTCTAGATTCAGAGATGTGGGGTTCCTTGATTGAAGGGGAAATCAGAACCATCTAAGAACTTTTCATGTAACAAGTGTATATTATGAACCTTCTCCCACATCAAAGAAAAACTTACAGCCACTTTTTGCGGTAGCAGAGCAATAAGTAAAGGGAAATACTTACTGATTCTGGGGATCACTAGGTATTATGGAGCTAATCCCCAAAAGACCACCATGGTCTCCTGCCAGAATGGGGTATTTGAAGATCAGGTCTTGGCCTGTTTATTTTACAATGAATTTGAAGGGATGAAAAGACTGAGTTGGTGGTCATTTCTACCCTCACAGAATATATAATGGGAATAAACTCATTTAGTATCTGGCAGAAAACCCATATTAGTCCCTGACCCAGCAAAAACAGCAAGCCAAATGGAGTACCACACTTAAAGGTAACTGAGGAGATTGGCACTCTTTAACTTGTTCCTTTGATTAGCAAAAGTCAGATGTTTTAGGAGTTGACTATAATCGAAAATTTAATCAGACAGTAATGCCAATTATAGCTGACTTTCTAGATGTGGTTTCTTGACTGGAGCATGTACTATTGTGCTAACTCTCCAATTTTTATCATTAAGATAATAAAGTTTTGTCTTTGTGTGGTAAGGACTATTCTTACCTCAGGGCTATAGAGACTCCTGCTTTCTTATATGACAGAGTCCTGATAGACCTTGAGCATTTTAATAGCCTATACTGGTTGGTTAGACAGAGTTCTGACAAGATGCAAATAGAATAATCAAATCGGATAATTAGGGTGGTTTTAACAAAAGCACCATTTACAACTGTGAAGAGATGTGAAACCCAAGGTCCGTACCACACACAGACCTTGTCCTAGGTTAAATAATGTCCTTCCAAAGTAAACATCCTTCCCAGAACCTCAGAATGTGACTTTATTTGGAAATAGGGTCTTTTCAAATATTATAAAGTTAAGATGAGGTCACACTTGATTAGGGTGGGCATCAATCCAATATGACTGGCGTTCTTCTTTTTTTCCCTCCAGGGCAATAATGGGCTATTATTTAACTTTTTCAAACCCAAGAACACCTAATTATTTTTATTATCTATCAAACCCAGAAAAAATTAATGGATTTCATTAGTGTTCCCTGTAGCTACAAAGTTCTGAATGATAAATTTTCCATGTACAGCATCAGCTGACTGACATCAGAAGCAGTTACTAAAACACCTACAGTGACCATTTCCACATGTCTAGCTACTTCTGAGGGTTATCTGGTATGCCATGGGATACTGCCAACAATATGGTAAATGTGCTCCTCCTTTCCAGATAGCAATATTTACTCCAGGTTAAATAATCACATATGTATGCAGTTAGGGTTCAATGTAAGTTTTTTTCCCTAACTGAAATATATACAGAACCCCAATATATAAAAGCAAGTTTTAGGAAATTGCATTGGCAGTGGTGATTGGCTGATGTATATCCTCATTCTGCACACATGCTGGGGAAATTACAGGCTACAGGAATACATGCAGTATGAGGTGGGAGAAAAGAACACACATAAATACAGAATTTGTATAGAACAAGTATAAAAGTCTTCCTCAACCTTTACATGACTGGTGTTGTTACAAGAGGAGAAAACAGACACCCAGACGCAGATATATAGGAAGAAGACAACGTCACAATGAAGGTGGAGATGGGTGTGATACAGACACAAGTCAAAGAATACTAAGGATTGCTGGCAAGGAGCAGATACCAGGAAGAGGAATGTAACAAATAACCCCTCGGAGTCTCTGGGAGTCAGGGGAGAACAAATCTTATAGCACATTGAGTTAGACTTCTTCCTCCAAACTGAGAATGAATTTCTTTTGTTTGAGACACTTGGTTGTGGTGTTTAATAGCAGCCCTAGACAACTAATACAGACATGAATGGACAATGGGTAGGTTGTTACGGACATCTAAAGAGAGAGGAGCTATAGCTTTCAGAAAGGGGATATAGCCAATCTCTGTGACCCCTTGGGGAAGTTGCAAGGGGAATAACACCCTGACCTCAAATTACCCCAATCTCTGGCCAGTGTCTCCTGTTGGCCAAACTCTACTGACATCCAGAAAGCAAGAGAGCACACTAAGGAAATCCATAAAGGTCAACAGAGAAGAAAGGAGAAGAATGGAGAGCAAGCACATCCTGGTTGAAATTAGAAAATGTCTCAGTATCTTGCTTGTTACGTTATCACATGTGAACTGGGCCTGGTGAGTGGGATAGTCATCAATGGGGTTCTTTAGTAAGATGCTACACACCAGAGACTAGATGAACCCCACATTACATTGGGTGCTGCCACATCAATGACACTCTATCAGGAACAAGGTGAGATATTCCCACTAAAGTGAGAGACAATTTGCTGCTCCTGCTATTTCCCACCACAATAAAAATGACAACATTTTAATGATTCCTTGGATTTTGGAGGCAAGATATTATAGATGAGCATCTCTAATCTGAAAATCCAAACCCTAAAATAATTCAAAATCTAAAATTTTTTGAATGCTGACATGATTTCCTCTTGACATGATTTCCACAAGTGGAAATCTCACACCTGACCACATGTGATGGGACAGTCAAAATGCAGGTACACTAAAAATATCATATAAAATTACCTTTGAGGTATGTGTATGTGTTTGTGCATGAAACATAATTTAATGTTTCAACTTGGGTCCCATTTCCAAGGTATCTCCTTATGTATATGAAAATACTATGATTTCATTGTGGTCTGAGTGTCCCTTAAGAGTTCATTGTAATAAAAGCCTTGGTTCCCAGGGTGACACTGTTGGGAAGTAGTAGAAACTTTAGGAGATAGGGCCTAGTGGAAAGTACATAGTTCATTGGGGTTGTGAGGTGATTCTTGTGTAACCACTTGAGGTTTCATAAGAGGATTATTATAAAATGAGTGAGTCTGGTCTTACCCATCCTTTCTTTCTCTCTGCTCCTATTGGAAATATTACCACTTGCTCCTACATAAACTCCTGCTCTGATATGCCAACTTCACCAAAAGCCAAACAAATGGGACCTTCCAGATCTTGGACTTCCCAAATTGTGAAATAGAGAACACTTTTTCTATTTATAAGTGAGCTGCCTCAGGAATTTTGTTTTAGTAATGAAAAACTGACTAATACAATAAATGTTTAAAAATCTGAAATATGAAACACTTCTTGTCCCAAGCATTTTGGATAAGTGATGCTCAACCAGTACCACATTTGTGCATGTTGTCTTAAATCATTTACCATCAAGCTCTTAGGTGGCCAGTGTTAATGGGGCATGAAGTATGAAAGGGATTAGCAGTAGGTTCAGGCTGCAGTACCAACTGCACTGCCATCTGGCTGTGTGATTCACCACAAGGTACTGGAATTGTCTATGGCATTAGGAGAATCACAGTGTAGACTTCTAGGGTTTTTCACTGAGGTCATATATGCCCCATTCTGCACACAACACTCCAATCAAACATCAACTCCTCACTTGCTATTGGACCCTGGTGGAAACTGAATGCCTGACTATGGGACATCAAGTAACTATCTAACCTGAAATGCCCATATTAACTGTGTGTTTTCTGATCTACTGAACCATGAAATTGGATGTGTGCAGCTGGGTAATGTTATTAAAGGTAAAGTTTCTACAAATCCAGGCTCTAGCAGACCAGGAAACACAGATAAATTTCATATGTATGTAGCTTAAATTCCCATAGTATCTACCCCTACTGCTTTGCTACTACCTCTTCTGAAACATATCAGTAGCCTTATGGAGACTCCCTATAACTAGTTAATAGAGGAAGGATGAAATATGGCCCAGTTTAGGAGTAGGTTTACACTGTAATGATACCAACTGTACGTGGAATTCTGCTACATTATAGCCCCACTCAGCGTTATCCCTCACAGGGATGAAGGGGAATCTTCCCTGTGGGCAAAATTCAGGTGGCATGTCTGGTTGTCTGCTTCATGTTGGAGGAGAGAAGGCCTGAGATATAAATCTATTTTAACTGTGGGCAGTGGCTAATGGCTTGCCAGATAAAGGATATGGAAAGACCAATACTGGAGAACTGGCAATCTGGTAGATGGGTAGAAATGTATGTGTATGTACCTCTTGAGATAGGTACAGACTGGGACTATAAATGTCCTTTGTTGAAAAGGATTTATGGTGGAAATGTGAAGATAAAGGGTTACGGAAGGGCTTCACCACAGAGGGGGCTCTTAGGAGTCAAGTGGATAAGATGACCCATTTGGTGGATAATTTGCTTCCTCTCTCCCCAGGCATCTTGTGGCCTCTCAATAGGTTCAATCACAAAGTATTCATAGTGACAGGAATGTAGTCTGTACATGCACTTGAAAATGAGGAATTCCCATTACTAAGTCTGATCTGGCTCTTTCCCAACTTGCCATCAGTGTAAGCCAACCACAAACTCCATTCCTAATATGGCTCCATTCCTTAGAGAGACAATTGAACCACTGGTCCATTGATTATACTAAGCCTATTCCATCAGGAAGGGAGTGATAATACACCTTCATGGAAAAGTTACCTATTTCAGATATAGGTCTAATTTTCTTGCCCAAATGGTTTCATAAATACAAGTACAGGTTGACTTACAGATACTGTATCACTGTGGTATCCCACACATCATTGCCTCTGACTGTAGAATTTGTCTTATAGCAGAGGAAGTGTAGCGAAGGGCTCATACAACAGAATCCATTGGTCTTAAAACCTTTTCCCCAAGCTAGAAACAGTTGAGGGACCTAGAATTAACAATTGAAAAAAAAAAAAAGAAACCTAAAATTCAGCTACAGCCAGCACCACCTGAGAGACAAAATATTCCAAGATTGGTGACCTTTGCTGGAGGATATAGCTATACCATAAAAATACAGCCAATGGGGCTGGGGAGATAGCTGAGTTGGTAGAGCGCTTGTCTTGCAAGCACAAGGCCCTCGGTTCGATCCCCAGCACCGCAAAAAAAGAAAAAAAAAATACAGCCAATGAATCAACACAATTGCCATAATGCAAGGGTACAGGAAACAAGGGTCAGCTATGATCACAGTCCCTCTTACTATTACATTTAGTAACCTGCTTAAAAATGCTTTGCTGCCGGATGCAATGGTGCACACATGTAATAACAATGACTTAGAAGGCTGAGGCAGAAGGATTCCAAGTTCAAAAGTTCAATCCCTAACCAGTACCCACCCCCTGAAAAAAAAGAAAATAAAGAAATTCTTTGCTTACCACATTCAAAACATTTGGCATAGAAAGTTTTAAGGTCTAACATTGAAAAGGAGAATTGTTTCACTAGGGGACACAATTATTATTCCAATAAAATAGAAGAGAAAGCCATTTGGGGCTTTTCTCTCTTCTGAGTAAACCATCAGAAAAGGAGAGTCATGGTATTAGCCAAAGTGATAATTGTGAATGACTAAGGGGAAATTAGTTTTCTGTTACACAACAAGGACAAGAAGGACTGTGCTTGTAATCTAGGGAAGTCACCCAGGAGCCCTTTGGTCTGTGGTAGTAATCAATGAAAAACTCCATCAACCAACCAGTCAGGGTCATCAAGAACCTGGAATTTGGAAATGAATGTGGAAATGCATGTTTGGGTCACCATCTGTCACACTGGTAGAGAAAAAAGGCTCCATGGAATAGGTAGTGGGTGAAGGTAGCTCTGAATACAATGTAGATCAGATGAACAGTGAATCCATTACCTTTCACCAATATCATGTTGCCAAACAAAGAACCACACAATGTTTATTGGTCACATCTCTGTGATTAGCTGAGACTGGCTCATTGGCTCTTGTTTTGGGCTGGGCTCACTCACAAGACTGAGAACGATTTAACTCTTGGCCAATCTGGAAGGACTTCAGTTAAGTTGACAGGGCATGTAGATCTGCTGCAGGTATCCCTCATTCTTCAAATGGGTTAGCACTGGCACATTCGCATGGTGATGGCAGAAATGCAAATGAGCAGATGCACACACAGGCATTCTGATATCTATGCTCAGAACTGGTGATGTAGGATAGGTGTAATCAGAAATAGACAGTAAGGAGACATAAAGGAAGGACAAAGAAGTAAGATTTTAACTCAGAAGTTCTGCATAATTCCAGGCCTGTCACTCTTTAAACCAGTCTCTCTTCTAAGCCTGTCACTTCCAAATTCATGGGAAATCTGCAAATACACCTGTGCACTACTAATTAACCATTAATACACCATTAATACATATATTTAGTAAAGAGAGATTCAATATTTTCAGGAACTTATAATTTAGGAAACTCTCTGGTGCTATCTGCTGACTCAATAATGAAGACCATGTGAGCCTGAGGACCCTGAGATTGACCGGTTTATCATATACCATAATGATATCATTCCTACATACCTTTTCATATCCACTACTTACCAAGTTTTCTTTAAAAGAAGAACAGGGAACCCCAAAATGCATCTCTCACTCTTGAGATGGCCCACATTCTCCTTTGAATGTATACTCTTTATTCCCCAAAACATCTCTCTTGAGATCACTCACATTTTCCTTTGAATGTGCTATATACTTTCGTAAATAAACTTATGTCTATGTCTCTGACTGGTATATGCTGAAATTCTTTTCCAGCGCGTAAGTCAAGAATCGTATATGGATTACACACCTGTAATTCCAGCGGCTCTGGAAGCCAAGGCAGGAGGATCTCAAGTTCAAAGCCAGCTTCAGGAAAAGTGAGGTGCTAAGTAACTCAGTGAGATCCTGTCTCTAAATAAAATACAAAAAAGGGCTGTGGATGTGGCTCAGTGGTTGAGTGCCCCTGAGTTCAATCCCTGGTATCCACCCCACAAAAAAAAAAAAAAAAAAAAAAAAAAAAAAAAGAATCCTGTTGGTCCTGAGCTGAGTTCCCCCTTCTCTTGGAACTCCTCAAATCCTTTTTGGAGACATCTCGTCTCTCATGATACTGACATATTAGTGTTACTGCTCCTTTCTGTTGACAAGCCCAGATATAGGGACATCACATCTTTCATGAGAAGTACTGAAAATTCATATGCTAAGAGACATGGACACAGGATGGAATGGAAATTTTGGGTCATAGTTGAAGACAGTTTTTTCCTTAAAATGTTAGATCTCAATGGATTCTATAATGGGTTCTTTTGCTCTTTTAGGTGAGGGGCAATATTAGATCCCATTGTAGTTGACTCTGTCTCTGCTATACCTCACCTGCCCTTGTTGGTTTCTCTGACTGCTTCTTTTAAGTAATACCCTTCTGTAAACTCTATTCAACTGTCTCTTTTGAGTGTCATATGTTTCCTACTGGGACTCTAATACAGTCTTAAATATGTGAATGAGGAAAGTAAGATATGAATATTCATGCTATGTCATCTTTTCTATTAAAAAAGGAGGAATATCACTAGATATAGGTACTATTTACCTTGAACTCTGTACTACACGCAATAAAAATCTGTGTATAAATCTGAAAACTTAACTGCTAATAGCCTTTGTCAATGGGAAGACTTCCTGATAGTATCAAAAGTTGATTTTCACATATTTTTTATGTTTTATGTATTATATATGTGAGATATGTGAGAACAGGAGATCACTTTTTGCTACAACATACAATTTACTGGAGAGAAAATGTGCTCTCATGGAAATGATTAGCAGCACACAGCATTTTAAGCAGATGTTAGTGATGTTTGTGCTCACCTTAACAGTAATAGGAGGTGGCTACAAAGCTACTACAGTAGAACAATTATGGCTAATTGTATGCACTTATTTAATAATGCATCTTTATGTTTGTTTACATTTCTATCAATTGGTACCACATACAGTCCATGTTTGTGTGTTTAAATTTTGATAAATGTTAACCTTTCATAATAGATTTGTGTATATTTATGGCAGCAAATGATAAAACTATCACATACACATATTTTATGCATCTATATCTTTTTCATATTTTTTCAATATTTCTGGGCTATGTGTTCATCTGTGAGGTTTTTCAAATCATAATCCAAATAAAATAAAATCCAGGTGTAGGTGGAACTGCATAGTTCAAACTCATATTTTTCAAGGGTGAACAGTATTTGCTTTTATTTTCAAAAGGAGAAAACAGAAGCATTAATAAACACTAAATAATAATGAAGGAAGAAAAAAAGTGAAGGGGACAGATATTGAAATCAGATTTGGAGATGAAACCAGATTCTCTGTTTCTGATGGCAGGTAGGGACTGTGTGTTATGGTTTAGATAGGAGGTATCCCCCAAAAGCTCATGTATGAAACAATACAAGAAAGTTTAGAGGCGAAATTATTGAGTGATGAGAACCTTAACCTAATCAGTGCATTAATCCCCTGATAGGGGTGAATTGAGTGGTGACTGTAGGCAGGTAGCATGTGCCTTTGTGTATATATTTTGTCCTTGGTGAGGGGAGCCCTTCTCTCTCTCTCTCTCTCTCTCTCTCTCTCTCTCTCTCTCTGCTTCCTGGTGCCATGTTCCCAGTTGCTTTTCTCCACCACACACTTCTGCCCTGATATCCTGCCCCACATTGACTCTGAAGATTGGATTCAGCCTCTGTGGACTGAGACCTCTGAAACCATGAGTGCCAAATAAACTTTCCTTTCTTTAAAATTGTTCTCATCCAGTCTTTTGGTCACAGCAGTGAAAAAGCTGACTAAAACACTGTGTAAATGAGAGCCTTCAGCAGCCAAGAAAGCCAGTTTTAGTGTTAGCAACTAATCACGGCAGGGAAATGCCTGCCTGTGTCAGCTCCACAGGTCACAGAGGGCAAAGCCAGATTCTCCTCTGCTACAACAGCAGTGGTGTGTCACAGCTGCTATGTGGTAGGCTATGCCTCCAGTGTTGTAGCAGGCTCCAGCAGCTCACTGTTAATTTCTTTCTGGTTTCTTGTCTTATGAATTCAAAGAATGAAATCCATGGACAATGAAGAAAGAGTGTAAAAGAGTAGGATTTATTCCAGTGAGAAAAAAAAAAAGAAGCAACACTCCCTCCAAGTGAGAGCAGGTTTTCCATTTAGGTTTGCTAGTCTAGGGATTAATATAGTTACAGGTAGAGTCAGTAGTCAAAATCTATGGCAAACAGGTATTGGAAAAACTTAAGGCTGTTGGTTCAGCCCATGTCCTTCTTCTGATTGTGCTCTTTTTAGCAGCTTTCCTATAGACTCTATTGAGGCTCACTCCTACTTTCATTTTCCAAGGAAAAAGGGCTCTTTTCCTGTCTTTCTGGGACAAAGGCGTGGCTGGAATATTTGGAATGTTTCTACCAGTTAATTTCATTGAGTGGCCTTTACATTAAAAAAAAAAAAAAAAGCTTTTTTTTGGGGGGGGGCCCATTACCCCAGCTGCCAAATACTATCTATCTATCTTATTTGATATGAAAATACAACTCTAAATATACCTTCACTTATATATTTTTCTGACTCTGGAATCAGTTAATGTTTTATATACTTATAAATTAAAATAAAATTCTAAAAAAAAAGGAGAAGTAATTTCTTTAAAAAAGATGTGTGTGGGGGCAAATAAACATATATATTAAATTGGTTGCATGGTTCCAGGAGAAAACCATTTAAGTAAATTTAAAAAATTTTTCAAGATGGTGTTTTACGATGTTGCCCAGTCTAGTCTTTATTGCCTGAGTTCCAGTGATAGTCCTACCTCAGCCTCTTGAGTAACCAGAACTATAGGCTCATATCACCAACCCTGAGTTTAGATTTTGATTATATAGCCTTGATAAGATATTTTTGGGTTTCTAATGTTCATTTTTATTAATTTTAGTTTGTACATGTGAGGTGTTCTGGGTGAGAGACAAAGTCATTATTGCATACCTTACAGTAAATAAAAAGTGGGTTAGCACCTTTGAATTTACTTCTCCTGGACCCCAGAGTGATTTAATGTGAGTTAAAGAAAAATGTTACCACATGAGTGGCCAAACATGCCCCATGGAGTGGGATTGAGGAAAAATTATTTTTCTCTGTTTATCTTGGTTCTCAGCTTTTACTGTTCTTAGATTTCATTCTTCCTTGAGATGTAAATTCTTACAAGAATATTCATTCTAGTCATCCTGGCATCATGGAAGAGACTTAACCTAAGGACTAAGCTGAAACCTTGTGACTCTCTCCAGGAGACGAGAATAGTTTTACTGTTCACTCAGGTCAGACCCATTACAGTGTTTTAGTCAACTTTTTCATCACTGTAGTCAAAAGATCTGACAAGAACAATTTTAGAGGAGGATAAGCTTATTTAACACAATTTCAGAGGTCTCAGTCTATAAATGCCCAGTTCTATTGCTCTGAGCCAGAGGTAAGAATATCATGTGAAAGGATGTAGTAGAGGAAAATAACTTGGGACATGGCTATCAGGAAGCAGAGGGAAACTCTGCTTACCAGGGACCAAATATATACCCAAAGGCATGCCCCCAGTGACCCACCTCCTCCAAACACACCCTCTCTGTCCACAGATACCACCTTGTTAATCCATTCAGGTTAATGCACCGATTAGATAGAAGGCGCGCATAACCCAATCATTTCACTTGTAAACTTTCTTGCATTGTCTCACACATGAGGTTTTGGGGGATACCTCATATCTGAACCATAACAACTAAACATAGGCTACAAACTTAATTCTCGGCATCTGTGAAGATGTTTCTTGTGAACTGAAACTCTTCTTTATAGGAACACTGGACAACCCAGGAATGTTTTACTTACTCATACATATTCTAAGGCCAAAAAGTGCCACAAAAAACTTTAACAGCATCCAGTAATCTTATATTTAGTAGATTACTGGAAGTATATTGTAATTGCAGGATTAAAGCAAATGAGTAATTATATCACTGTTACGAGGCAATATTATTTTCAGCATAATATGACAAAGATAAAAATATAAAACCAAAAGTGAGAAAAAAAATCTTAAGCTTGATTTAGAAAAATTAGGATGAACTCATGATGTGTTTTTCCTTTTAATAATTCTAATTCTCTCCACTAAATACATCTAGAAATTATGACAATTTAATAGAAATGAGCAAGAAAGAGAACCTTCTTATAAAGTCTCCTTCAAGACACCACCGATAGCATAAATTCTTTTGTGCCTGTAAGAACCCAGAAACCACTCCAGAACTCACATAAGAGAGTTTATTAAGCAAACAGGCAGAGTGTGTCCCTGCAGGGTAAGAGAGAAAATGAGAGGAAAAGAGAGCCAGAGAGCACGCTGCAAGAGAGAGTGAAAGTGAGGAGGAGACAGAGAGAAAATGGAGGGGGAGTTATTCTTAAGCAGTTGAATTCCGTGGGCTAACAGGGGACCAATAACAGAGAAGGATACTTGCAAGCTGACTGATGAACCAATAGCTAGCTAGGATGTTCACAGACTGACAAGCTAGGTTTTAAGTTGGGAGGCAGGGAAATGACTACAGCTTAAAGGGCAGGGGAGCAGCTTTATATTATCTTATAGTGCCTGTCTTCTTTAGTCAACTTCATTTTGGGGTGATGCATCTGCATTATTAATGAGCATTTAGTTTGTTCATTCTCTTCATATGTAGTATTATACTATATGATAATAACAGATGTGAGTGGTGGGAACATGAGGTTAAGAGGATAATTCTATAAACTGGGCCTACTGTGCTGATCCTCACGTCCTTTCTTTTAAAAAACAATTTACCCGTGGCCCTGCCTGACAGGATATGTTGCATTTCTCAGCAAATGATTGGTTATCTGTAGGAGAAATGCATACCAAAAAAACTCCTCCTGACTGATAAGAACACATTACCCTGAAGGGGATTTTTGTAACCTTTACACAAACCCACATCCCAGGACTCAAGGAGATAGGATAATTAAAAACAAAGCCCCCTAGCCATAAAATCTGTCAAAACAAGTTCCAACTAGAACTGGTCAGCATAGGCCAAAATGATCCAGAGTTGCCTTGGATCTCTAGCATGCCATTATAATACAAAATCTCCCCTTCATGGAGTAAGATGATGTGCATGGGGACTTGAACATCTGATGCAATCCTGCTGTCAACCAAGTTAAGAGGTGGACCTGAGTGGGACTGTCCTGAAACTTCCCTGGGTCCCTTTATAAAACTGGAAGGCAGGAAGTGCATGCCATCCCTCTCCTCTCTGACCTCTCTGTTCTCTCCCTTGAGCATCTCCCCTTTTTCCTATTCCTGTCCCTTCTAATAAACTCATGCCTGCCACTCTGAACAACTCATCTGAAATCTTTCTGGCATGATAGTAAGAACTGGTGAGCAAGGACATGTGTGGTCGCGTAGGCTGCTCAGATGGCCTTACTCTGTTATACCACAATTTATCTCTTCTACTATTTATGGACATTTTTTCCTCATTCCAACTTGGGATACTACAAATAGAGCTCCTTTTCTTTTTACATGCCTTTTGTTGAATCTGTGGTATATGCATAAGAGTAGGTAGATGGATAAACATGAGTAGGGGGATGGGGCAAGAATAGAGCTCACTCCATATTGACTGACGAAGATCACTCCATCTTGGGTCTGGAAAACCCTGCCCATAATCCTAATCCTTCAAGCTCAGATGCTATCTTCTTAAATCTAAAGAAACCAGTTATAACCAGTCTAAGGGACTTACCAACTTTGGGACATTTGCAGAACACTGAGGCACTGTCCTCTGGATGATCCTGGGTTCATGGCAAAATCATTTACAGTGTGGTTTTAACTCCCCGGCTCACCTTGTGGGGTTCTCTTAGGGACTGGTGATAAATTTTCCAAACATGGTAAAATCAGTGCTGATGAACTAAGCCATGCTGGGAGACTGCAGTAACTGCCCCAAATACATAATACATGAGGAGGGAGGTTTCCAAGACCAAATATAAAAACCCACCACATGGAAAATTCAAGGCTGCTTCTTCTCTTGGACTGGCCCACTTCATGTTCCCTGAAGTGTACTTTCACTTCCTAAATAAGTCTTTTACAAAGCTTTCTCTGTGTTTCCAAACTAAGATCTTTCTTAGGAAACGACAAGAATTGAGAAAGCTATCACCTGATAATATATGTAGTGCATTTTTTTTCAGCAAATGGTACATATGTTACATGTATGATCACATGTACATATATTTAGGAGTTAAGATTTTAAAAATTAGTAAACATTGCCAATCAGCTAATGAAAACAATCAAGCATTCATCTTTCATTTTCCATTAAAACTGGATTTCAAGTTAACAAAATAGTTGATAAAAAGTTTCTTTTCAGCAAAAGAAACAATCAATTATGTGAAGACAGAGCCTACAGACTGCACCTCAGATAAGGCATTAATCTCTAGGATATGTAAAGAACTCAAAAAACTTATTACCAAAAATAATAATAATAATAATAATAATAACCCAACAAATAAATGGGCTAAGAGACTGAACAGACACTTCACAGAAGAACATATACAATCGGTCAACAAATATATGAAAAAATGTTCAACATTTCTAGCAATTAGAGAAATGCAAATCAAAACTAAAATTTCATTTCACTTCAATCAGAATGGCAATTATCAAGAATACAAGCAACAATAAATGTTGATGAGGATGTGGGGAAAAAGGTACACCCATACATTGCTGGTGGGAGTGCAAACTGGTGCAACCATTATGGAAAGCAATACGGAGATTCCTCAGAAAACTTGGAATGGAACCACCATTTGACCCAGTTATCCCACTCCTCAGTTTATACCCAAAGAACTTAAAATCAACATGATACAGTGATGCAGCCACATCAATGTTTATAGCAACTTGGTTCACAATAGGTAGATTATGCATCCAACCTAGATGCCCTTCAAAAGATGAATGGATAAATAAAATGTGGAATATACATATGATGGACTATTACTCAGTTTATAGAAGAATGAAGTTCTGGCATTTGCTGGTAAATGAATGGAGTTAGAGAATATCATGCTACGTGAAATAAGCCAAACCCAAAAAACCAAAGGCTGAATGTTTTCTCTGATGTTTGGAAGCTAATTCACAATAAGGTGGGTGTATAGGGAAAAATAGAGTTATGCTATATTAGGTAGAGGGGAGCAAAGGGAGGGGAAGAGGTATTGGGGTAGGAATGATAGTAGAGTGAAACAGACATTATTACCTCATGTGTATGTATGACTGCATGACTGACGTGATCCTCAATATGTATAATCAGAAAAATGAGAGATTATACTCTATGTATGATTTATCAAAATGTATAAATGCATTCTATTGTCATGTATAACTAATTAGAACAAATAAAATTTAAAAATTTAAAAATGTTCTTATTTATAGAAAGTTTCTAATAAATGAGGAAATAAGAGTCAGAAAATGACCATTTTGCAACCCCTGTCAATAAAATGGACATAGCTTTGGGTAAAGGGCAAAAGAAAACTTTAAAATGCAAGGATCATGGTTGAAGATGCCTAAGCCAAATCATCTTATTACAGTACTAACATGGTGGGGGTACAAGGACAGCATGTACCTCCTCCTGTGATGCAAAGAAGAGTCACCTTTTAAACACTCTTGCCAGAGTAATTGAACTTAGTCAAACCACTAGATCTAACTATTTCTTGCCAGAAATACAGGGAAAAGAGGAATACTTTCATGACACCAAGAAAAAGCAATCAGATGAATTCAGAATATGGTAAATCCTAAGGAAAATTGACTTGGTTACTCCAAAGAATTAATAGGATTAAAAAACAGAGAGGGGGAATTTTCTTCACATTTACACAAAGCAAAATAATTCAATGTATGGATATTATGTACTTCTTACTTTAAATAATTTAAGAGATATTTTTTAGACAATTAGGGATATATCAATATAGCCTGGGCAGTAGATGATATTGGAAAACTTAATTTTTTTCTTAAGTATAGAAAAGGATATTTTAATGATAACTCTCATTGTTTACCAAAAAATTAAAAGTACATTTTGTTGTATTTACCAGAAAAATGATACACTATATGGTATTTATTTAAAATATTTCAACTTATTAAAAAAGTAGCCTCGTGAAAATCGAAGGAAGACCTGTAAAGTAGAGAAGGGAACCAAGGGGAGGGAAAGAGGAGGTTCTAGGGGAAAAAATTGGTCAAATAATATTCTTCTGTATGCATGTATGAATGTGTAACAAAGAATTCCACCATTAGTTATACCTGTAGTGCACTAATAAAAAAGTTTTAGAAGGAAAAAAAAGTAGGATAGATAGATGAGATTGGCAAAATAGCACTGATTGCTGAAGTAGGCTGTACATTGGTATTTGTTCTTATTTCTACCTATGTTTAACATTTTCCATGATAAATACTTTTTTAAAACATTAAAAATAAGGTTCCCCAAGTGATACAGGGTAAAATTTGTGTTTCAGAGGAAAATTATGCATTGTGTAGACACGAGATGACACTTCTTGGGTTATTGAATTGTGATTCTATCCAAGCTATTTCACAAATCTATAAATTGTAGATAACTGATAGCAAGGGGGCAAATAAGTCCTGTTTAAGAACATGAAAATTCTGTCTTGCCTTTCACTGTGGAAGCAATTTGTCTTGCTTCTATTTTCACATTAATTTCAACATGCTTGGCCTCATGTATATGTATGCTTTTTTTTTTAATTCTTCTTCAAAGTTGGTATAACACCTGCCTGGGTTTTCTTCTTATGAATGGAAAAAAATCTTTAACACATATTCATAATTTTACTATTTTTTGAAAATTTTATCTTTTACAGTGATTAATAACATTCAAGTATTTTCTAGGAATCTGAAAGTAAAATAAATCAATTTTTATAAATTATTATGTGTGAATGAATAACTAATTATTAAATAATTTCAAGAGTTGCTTGTAAACTAGTCAAAATATTTTTAACTGATTTTTTTTCTTTTGTTTTTGCTTTTATTTTTTGATGCAATCTGGTATGGTTAATCTTGGTTGTTGATTTGACTGAGAGATGCCTCAAAAACTGGTGAAGTACACTTTGGGGTGTGTCTGTAAGGGTATTTCCAAAGATGATTGGCATGTGGGTTAATGAATTTAAGCCTATATGTGGGTAACATTCTCCAAGAGACTGGAGGCTTAGATGGAACAAAAAGTGGAAGAAGATAAATCTCATACAAGCTTGATTCTTCTTGAGTGGATATATTTTTTCACTGCTGCTATTGACCACAGACATAAAATTACCAATTCTTCAGTCTTAGAACTCAGACTCATACTAGTGACTTTCCAGGAAGCTTCATGGTGTTTAACTTTGGACTGCATCATTGGTCCCTCTTTTTCTGCAGCTTCTGGTTTTGTGGAGTTAGTAGTTACTGGTTTCCCTGACTCTGCAGACCATAGATGGCCATTGTGGGACAATGTCTCTGATTGGGTAGACCAGTCTAATAAATTGCCACTTATATGTACATTCCACTGGTTCTATTGCTCTAGACAACCCTGACCAATGTACTATTAGTTCCAGAAACCCCTTTGGAATTGTTTGTTTTCCTTTTTTGTGATACTTGGTATTGAACCCAGGGCTACTCCACCACTGAGTTATATTACCAGCCCTTTTTAATTTTTATTTTGAGACACAGTCTCACTAAGTTGTCCAGATTGGCCTTAAACTTGGGGTCCTCCTGCTGTTGTAATTATAGGCATATGCCACCACACTTACTCTTTGAAATCTTTATGTCAGCAGCCTGGATGTATTTTCAGTAAGCATGAGCCCTCACCAGTGTATAATATGAGCATAGCAAATTTCAAAACACTTCAAAACAGAACTGGAGTAATATATCTTGAAAATGTATGCCAAGAATTCAAGTTGTTTTTTTATTATAGATTCAAGAAATATTGTCAAAAGACAGCACATCTGCATTCTTTACCAAAAGTAATCAAGTTTTAATGTAGGAGTGCCACCTTGTATGTCTACGCTACCATTTCTCCAACTTTTTTTCTTTCCCTTTCCCTTAATGGTGCACTCTTTTTTGGAGGTGGGGCAGTGGGTACTTGGAATTGAACTCAGGGGCACTGGACCACTGAGCCACATCCCCAACCCTATTTTGTATTTTATTTAGAGACAGGGTCTCACTTAGTTGCTTAGCACCTTGCTTTTGCTGAGGCTGGTTTTGAACTTGCAATCCTCCTGCCTCAGCCTCCTGAGCTGCTGGGATTATAGGCATGGGCCACTGCACCCAGCTGTGCACTCTTGTTTTACAAGTGGACTAACTGCCAACATTGAAATTGCTTCACATTCTAATTATAAGTCTCTGTTGTTCCCACTGCTATTTCTTAGTGTGGTATTTAGGAGTCTACTGTCACAACCATCTGGACTGGCTCTAGTTTCAACAAGTTTCATGACAATCAATCACTTGATATAATTTTGTGCAGGAATAACAACTTTGGATTCCACATTCACAATATGGTAATGTCTTCAATATATCTTCCTGGAATTTCTATCCACATTCCAAGAGGAAGATGCTATTACTAAAAACAAGTCAGAGTGTGTTTTTGGAAAAAAAAATTTTTTTTTCTTCAAGAGAAGGAAACATGTTATATGAACTCTCCCAATAATTTACTTTTAAATACTTAAAACTTCTTGAGAAGACTGGCTTCCCTTGTCTTGTTAATCATTCAGAGTTTTAAGTAAGGTTTTGCATAGTGTATCACTCTTTACTGGTACTTTTCTTCCTGTCCTCCCCATCTCCTTCACATGGCAAATGCTCCCAATCCAACCACTAAGGCCAAGCTGCTGGGTAATCAGGAGGTCTTCCTCTGTGCTCTCACAGACTGGACTACATTATTCTTTCACACACTTTTCACATTGATTTATCAACCTTTACTCCTTTGTCTCACTCCAAGTATAAACCACTATTTGGAATCTCCATCATTCATCATCATTCATCTCCTCACTGGCATCTGATTACCTCCTTTACTGATGCTCCATCTCCTCCCTCCCAGATACCCCTGGGCCAGCTCCCTAATTCTCTCAGTAGTTTGATAACTACAGACACTTAATTTCCTGCTTCAGTTTGTTTACTTTCCTCATGTATCACCATCTTTATACCATATTTACTGACTTACCTTCTTCATTGTCTTCCTCCCCCCCAACCCCAAGAACAAAAACTCCCCAAGGCAAGAGTTTTGTCTGTTTTGTCCACAGGAGTGTCCCTAGCACCTACAGAGGGCCTAGGTCTTTCTTTAATGAATGAAATGTCAGATTACATCACCACCCTCTGAACTCCTCAAAGGCAAGGATTTGGTTTTGCTTTTGCAAGTCCAGCATTTTCCTGTCACACACTGTACATTTAATAAGAATTGGTTTCATGACCTTCTCATTGGGAAGACAGGTCAATTCTAGGGTAGTTTTAGCAGATAGAAATCAAGAAAAGGTCTGCTTAACAACTGCTCAGTTTTCTGCCTCACTTTCTTGCCTCCTCCTCCTTACCTGAGATCCCACAGATTCTATCTTAGACCATTGAACTAGTCACTGTGAGACTATATGTGCTTTCAGGTCAGTGGTGGTGGAGTTTAACAGAATAGGTTTATGGCATTTAAAAAAAAAAATTTCCCCCCACTTGCTAGGCATTTATTTGCATATGGTCCTAACAGGGCCAGGTGCCAAGAACTCAGAAGGGATTCCCTGTATTGGGAGCGGAGAAACAGGAGGCGTCTGTTATGGTGGCTTTGTGGAACTACATTTTAGAAACAATGTTATAATACAGTTTAAGGCGCCATATGGAAAGACTAGGGCTCAGCAGCGACAGAGCCTTTAAGTAGGTGTTCTAAGGCTCTTTCCAGCTGCAAGATTCTAGGAAGGAAGGAAAGAAAAAGATGTTGTGGTGGTGGTGGTGGGGGGTGCGAACAAAAGGTCCTCTGGCAGGTGATTTTTTTAAACATCCCAGGTAACTTTTGGACAGCATGCTCTTGACGTTGAACACCAGTGACTTCCCTCAAGGAGGAAGGGCTCGAATTACTACTTAAAACTACTAAAGACTCGATTAGCACGCACTGGGACACCACTGGGTTTTTTTAAAAAAGAGGTGGCTCTGACCCTCCCACCGGCCTAGTGGAGAGGCCCGAGGAGGGGTGTGCGCGAGTGGGTGTGCGCTGGCAGCGGCCACCGAAGGAGGGGCTGAGGGTGGCTCGGGGCCCGCGCTTTTCCCCGCCGCCCTGGCAGCGGCGGCGGCGGCGGCGGCCACTGGCATGGCAGAGATGCGGTCGGGGCCGCCAACCGGGCTGCAACTCAGCGCGCTGCCGGACCACTCGCCGCTGCTGCAGCCCAGCCTGGCGGAGCTGCGGCGCCGGGCCCGGGAGGAGGACGTCCGGTTCGCGCCGCTGCAGCTCACCGACTCTTTTCTACTGCGGTTCCTGCGCGCCCGGGATTTCGACCTGGATCTGGCCTGGCGGGTAAGCGCTGCGCCTTGCCAGCGGGGCTGGGCGCCTGAGGCTTCGCCTAGATCCCAGTGGACGCTCAAGGTGCAGGCAGGACCCACTGGATCCTAACGCTATCGAGCGTGGGCGCTGTGCTGTAGGTGTTCCAAGAAATCCCGCGCGGGTCCTTCCAGTTCTTTTAAGTTAGTGGAAAGAGGGAAACTTAGTTAAGTGTTGAAGCCCTTGGGGGAATAGCAAGCACTGGAATTCGACCTAGATAAGTCTCCCGAGCCCGTAATGTTTTGAGGGAAATGCCTTCCTCTCCCTGGAGGAAAAACCTGTGATAGTAAAGCAAACAGAAACAGGCATGTCAGATCTTCTGATCTCCGAGTTGAAAACTACGTGTGGTGAGGAAAATGATATTGCCGGTAAAACTGAAAATCCGAAACCATACCCTAGCAAAATGGTATTATTAATAGTAATATTTAAATGTCAAGACAGTAAAGCAGCCCAGTATATTTTGAATCCAGGGGAGCCATGGGGGCAGTTCTTTTTATGTTTTCAACTGTGTAACACCAATTTGAAAGAAAGGGTGGAATTAGAGAGATGCGACCTTGAATTTGTTACTTGGGGTTCATTGTCCTCATCTGTTAAATAACGGTGAGAATGCTTATCTTGTTGATTGGTTGTGAGGATTGAACATTAACCAGTTTAACGGTTAGAACAAGATGTGCCCAGAACAGTGCCAGGCACATGGTAAGCACTAAGCAATTGGCCGGATCTAGCCCTTTTTCTGAGCGCCTTGCTCAATGTCGTGCTGCTTGGGACTACATTCCTCGAACAGAATTCCAACTTGCCTCACTGAGTTGCTTTTTTTTTTCTTTTTTCCTGTTTTAACAAAAAAATTATTGAAAAAAGTAATTAGTGAAAATATCGCAGATAATACAAGATAGTAAAACGTGCAAAGTAAGTTAAAAACTTACTTTCTGAAAGTAACTTTCTGAAGGAAATTTTTTTTTTTTTTTTTTTTTTTTTTTTTTTTTTACGTCCAATACCCAGGGGCCATGTCTGTCGTCTGTTTCTTGTTTACCTTTTCAGCCATGGTCTACGTTCACATAAGCAGGCACATGTGTGTTTTGCCTTTCTTAGCCGACTTATCAGGGGTATCGTCTCATATGATCAATGTTCACATACATCTTACTCATTTTGGAGCTGATGCTAAGTCACAAAATGGATATATTACATATTAGGTAAGATATTCATTTACCTAACCAGTCCTCAGCTTTTGGATGGGATTTTTCCAACTGATGCAAATGCTGCCTTCACGCTGTGCATTTCTTTCAGTGATTATGTTTTTGGACTTCTACTATTTGCCTAATAGTATACAAAGATGCAATGAGCAAGGCTTCTGTGGCTTCTTTCATCACTGACTGTGCATTCTGGTGTATCTTCATGCTTCATCTTGTGCATAAATAGGGACACACCCTTATTGAATAAATTCAGCTAGCAAAATTGCTGAATGAAGTGAGAAATGCACTTTTCAGTCTTGAGGAATATAAAAAGTGATCTTCCAGAGGGTTTACAACTAATTTTATCAGTCTCATATTACAGAGTAGATTTTGTTTGTTTGTGGTTTTGGGGGTTGAACCCAGGGCCTCACACATAACAAGCAAAGTGCCCTACCACTGAGCTATCTTCCATCCTTTATTTAAAAACAATTATTTTGAGATAGGTCTTGCTAAATTGTTGAGGCTGGCCTTGTATTTGTTAGAAGCCTCTGGAGTAGCTGATATTGCAGGTGTGTACTTCCATGTCTGACCGAGAAATGGCTTGTCATTGTTATTATAACTTGCATTAATTTTGTTAAAAAGTGAGGAAAATATTTAATATAGCTAATCTTTAAAAATTATTCTTACCTTAATTGCCTATTTTGCCGTTTGTTCATTTTTATAACTTACTGATTCATAAAGTAGTCTGTGTATATCAAGAAAAATAGCTTGATGCCTGTCTTTTGACATTATTATACTATTTTCCTTCAGAAGACTTGATATTATTTTTATTGTGATCAAATGTATTGATTGATTGTTTTTTGATTGCTCTTTGTTGTTTTGCTTTTGATGCTGGCAGTTGAACCCAGGGCCTCATGCATGCTGAGCACTTGCTCCACCACAGAGCTATACTCTCACCCGCTACATTTGGGTTTTATAAACTCTTCAATCCAGAATTTTCCCTAGAAAGGATGACTTCTCTTTTTTAGCTGGTATGGTTGATCTACTAAAATTTATTTTGATTTTAGGAGTAAAATAAGAATACAGTTTTCTTTATTTTTGTGAAGTTCAACGGTTATGCAAGTGTCCTAACATCATGAGTAATAAGCTATCGAGTACTCAGTGGTAACTGAAAATGAAGACTTAATCTCAGGTCTTGTGAAGAATGCAGTTTAAATGAGATATTGAACATATATGTATGGAGATAACTGATAATAAAATGCTGTGATTGGCTGATTTCATTTTTGCTGCTTTTTAAAAAGTAATGTCGAAGTACAAAAAGAAATAAAATTTACCTTCATCCTCTGAGACTTAGATATTCTGTCTTCCTCATTTTATTGAATGTTTTTTTATTTCACTGTGCCCTTGAAGAACTGGCCAGCAGGACTGTGTCAGAATCCACTGGATAGTAATCAAGTTTCTGTCTGTGACCTCTTTGTCTTAACTTTTCTGCCAACTGGAGAGGAAAAAGGAAGGGGTAAAAGTGTGAAACTGGCTTTTCTTTTTCCTCCACAGTGTCAGTTAATTCAACTCAAATTCCCTATTCATAATATATAAGTCCTACTGTTTTTGTAGGAAGAAACCTTGATAAAAGCACTGGTTATAATGAAATTTTTCATTATTCTAGTATTTGTATTTGAAGTTATAATAAATAAATAAGGCTTTCTAGTCCTAATAGCTAACATGCTTATGAAATGTCAGGTACTTTTTAGAGTAGTTTTTGCATTATTTTTTCATTCTAGAAGAAATTGAGGTACAAAAGGTAAGTAACTTGTCAAAAATCATGTACCTATTAAGTGGAGCAGGGATTTGAACTTGGGTGGAACTCAGGAGGGCCTATGCTGTCAGTTACATGCACTAGTCCTTTTGGTTTGAAACAATGAAAAAAAAAAATTCATCCACTCCTCTGTTTTACAAATTCTCATGAATTCCTGTCTTTTATAAGTGAATATTTCAGTTCCTTCTATTTTTGCTTTCTATTGTTGTGGTTTGAATATGTTTTGTCCCCTCCAAAACTTATATTGGAGTTTAATCCCCATTGTGAGGAACTTTTAACCAGAGTATGGTGTTTGGAAGCAAGGTCTTTGGAAAGTGATTGGGATTTGCTAAGGTCATCAGGGTGGAGTGCCCATGACAGAATACTGATTGATGGCTTTATAAGAAGAGCAGGAGAGCCTGGCTACTCCAGAGGCCATGACAGGAGAATCTGAAGTTAGAGGCCAACCGTGGCAACTTAGGAAGACTGCGTCTCAAAATACACTAAAAGAAGGACTGGGATATAGCTTAGAAATCGAATGATCCTGAGTTCATTCCCAGTTAAGAAGAAGAAGAGGAGGAAGAGGAGGAGGAGGGAGGAGAAAGAGCAGCAGCAAGAGGGAGAAAGACCACAGTGCACACACTTGCTATCTCTTGCAGTCTGATGTCCTGTGGCCCCTTGAGACTCTGTCAGGGAGAAGGCCATCAGAAGATGTGGCCCTAGGACCTTGGATCAGAACCATGAGCCAAAAAAAACCCCCTTTTGTTTATAATTTACCTAGTTTGTGGTATCATTATTACCAACAGAAAACTAAGATGTGATTTTTTAAAATCCTTTAGTTATCTTCATAGTTTTCCCAAAGATTTCAAAACTTTCAAATTTCCGTGGATTCTCCCTGCTAATTTCCCTCTAAATGTAGCTTCTTTTGTGAAACTTAACCATATCACATGGCAATTTCAGTCTGTACTGTGCTCTTGAGAGTTATTATCCTTAAATGAATGTGTAATTTCTCAGAGCTTTATTTGTCTTATCCATCTAATGGTCTCACTAAGTTGCTAAGGTTAGCCTTGAACTTGGGATCCTTCCGCCTCAGCCTCTGGAGTAGCCAGACTCTCCCACTCCTATTCAACCATGGGGCTCCACTCTGATGACCTTAGTTAATCCAGTAACTTCCCAAAGTTACCTCTCAGGGTAATTGTGAGAACTTGAAGTTACTCTGTTAAACCCTGTAAGAGTGGCATGAAGACAATTATTTTGTTTGAAAATACATGAAAAATGTTAAGAGGAATCTTTACAACAAAGCATGGTTAAAACATAACACTTTAAATATTTTTTCATTTCTAATTTTTAAATTTTTTTTTATTTTTTTATTTTTTTACAAAACAGGCACTTGCCCATAATGAATATCCATTTGCAACCATATTTTGGTTGTCGCGGACATAGGGTAATTTGAGAACTGCTCAATAATAGTTCATTTTGGACATTTATTTAATGTATTTGCATCAACAGGATCTGTGAGTTTATTTATCAGTGGAAGAGTAATAGTCAAAGATCTGGGTTTAGATCTTCCACTTTGCAAAAGTTAAGTGTCAGAGGTATGAAATTTATTTGTGCATCTTTACAGAAGTCAGTTTTTCAAATGTGTGGACTCATCTGATTTATTCATGCATTGATTCATTCTTTTGTTCAACACATATTTTTGTCCCCTGGGAGCCAGCTATCTACAGAAACAAATAAGCTGAGCACCTTGTCCTTATTACCTAAAAGATTTCTTCTAATGAAGCCACAACTGTTATCGTTCCTCAGGAAAATAAAGGCATTATTTTTAGATAGTTACTAATATTCCATTTTTAGCATTTTACATGGATCAGAATTAAAAGTCTTGCTTTTATGTCTGGGGAAACTCTCAAAAAGTAGTGAGCATTGTAAATTGCTGTTGATACCTGTTCTGATACTCCCTAGGACAGGAGAGGGAAGGGAAATTCATCTTATAGAACAGGATGAATATACCAGAACCTACAAAGTGCTGTTGTTCTTTTTGTCTTTGGAAACTGATATTTAGGTCACTGATTATTTCTTGGTTGGCACACTGACTTTTTTTTGTTGTTGTTGTTAACCTCTCTGTTGCATTTAACTCTCGGTAATATTCTTTTTTTCTCTTTTAAAGTTAAGAAGAGTTCATTAAATAACAAGGTGAAAGAGAGGGAGAGGGACACAAAGAGACGGAGACAACATCAGAGGAGGCAGGCAGGGTGATGCTGATAACTTAGGACACAAGGATGCTCCTCTTCTCTAGTCAAGCCAGCCTCTCTCCCTGAGCCATTCCCAGCCAAGGACACTTTCTAGGGCTCACAATTTCAACCTCTACTTGCTATATTATTTGTAGTTTCTCCTCCAGATCATTACTACTTTTTGTGACTACAGGTACCATCTTTATTCTAATGAATTTCAGATATAAAAATCTGATTTTCCTTTTGTCTGAACTGTGATCCCACATTGCTAACAGGTCTCTTTAAACTGAAAAAAAAAAATTACTGTTTTTTTATAAAAATTGAGAAGGATAAAAATCATAAAGAGGAAAATTAAAATAATTTTTAAATGCATCCTTTACTGCAGTATTCTTTATAATAATATGTTGATTAGCCATCTCTGGTTTTTCTTTTGGGGTTGGGGGTGGTGGGAACAAAGTAGGATTCCTTCAAACCATGTTTTGCCAAGATTTTTTATCCAGGTGTACTATTCCTTAGGCTCTCCTAATTCAGTTGATTGATTTCTATTCTTCCTTATTTCAAAAATATACTAAAGGTGGTATTTCAGTTATCTTCTGCTGAGTAATAAACATCCCAAAATTTCTTGGCTTAAAGCACAACTGTTTGTGTTCTCCAGTTTGGGCAGGGCTCAGTGGGGATGCTTCATCTTTGCTAAACATGATACTAGATGGGAACTCGGCTAGGTGAGCGTAGCCAGGATGACCTCTCAACCTCCAGGGCTTCTTTCCACGTGAACTGTTATCATTCAGTAATCTTACATGGTATCTGAGTCTCCAAAAATAAATTCAGTGGGAGGCCAACTCACACACAGGTGGAGGGAACCAAATAGATCCCACTGCCTGCTATAATGAATGCGTGTGTACACCAGGAGGGGAAGACATGTTGGTAGCTGGCTTTAGACCCTAGCTACTCTAGGTGACAACTGAAAATTACTAGCCCTTAAATTTATGATGAACTCCTCTTACCTCATACCCTTGAGGATAGGAGCTTGGGTTCTAAAGAGGGATGCTATGGTGCCCAGCTAAAAAGATACCCCAGATTAAGATCGAGATACAGTGGATTTAATGAATGGCAAGGTTCATACAATGTCAAGGCTTTCTTACTGTTTTCACAAAATGCTTACCAGGTATACAATCTATGGACAGTATTAATTTTATTTTTCAGTTACTAAAAAACTATTATAAATGGAGAGCAGAATGTCCAGAACTAAGCGCTGACCTCCACCCTGGAAGTATTCTTGGCCTTTTGAAAGCTGGCTACCATGGAGTTTTGAGATCCAGGGATCCCACTGGCAGCAAAGTTCTTATTTACAGAATCGGTGAGTCACACACAACTCTTCTTCCGACCTACCTTCCACATCCTCCTGCTCTTCCTTCTCTCTCCTCCTTTTATTTTTTATTGATGAATTGAATGTTTTAGTGTCTGTCTTTAAGAATTAAGGTTTCCATTTATGTTTTTAGGTCTTAACATTTACCAAATATAAGAAAAATGTTGGCAGTTTTGGGAAAATTAACAGAAACTAGTGAAAAATCCTACTTGTACTTTTCCAAAGTCAACTGTATAAGAGAAAATAAAAATGGGAGGAGCAAGAGTGGGAAAAAGTGAAAAAGCTCAAGATAAGTGTTTTAAAAATGTTTAGTAGGAAATGCAAAAAAAAAAAAAAAAAAAAAGAATTCTGAACTATAAGATATAAGCTTCATATAATCATAGATTTTATCTGTTATATTCACTGATATATCCCTAACACTGAGCACAGGGCCTGGTGTATGGAAGACTCTTATTAAGTAAGTATTTGTGGAATGAGTGAGTGAATGACTAGTTCAATAATGCCCAGGGCTGAGGAGCAAGGGACCCATTTCACTGGTTGGAGGAGGGTGCAGTAGAGACCCAGAACTCCGGGGAATTGTTGCAGAAACTGTATTCCATTAGCACCTTTTTCTTTTCACTGCTTCCCTTTTTCATTATCAGGTGCTCCTAGTGATTTTGTGGGTTAGTGTTTTATCCATCCAGTCTTCTATAACTGTCATAAACTGGGTGAACTAAAAAATAGGAATTTATTTCTCACAGTTCTGAAGGCTAAGAAGTCGAAAATCAAAGCACCAGCAGATTTGATTCCTGATGAAAGCCTGTTTCCTGGATATAGACAAACATTTTCTCTCTGTAACCTTGGTCTTTTGAAAGCTGGCTTTGGAAAGGACAAAGGTCTCTCTTGGGCCTCTTTTCATAGGGCACTAATTCTGTTTGTGAAGACTCCTATCCCCATGGTCCGATCATTTCCCAAAGAGCCCATCCTCATGACCTGATCATTTCACAAAGAATTTCCTACTAATTTACTGACCTTGGGAGTTAGGATTGCAACATAAAAATTTAGGAGGTGGGGGAGTGGGACACAAATATTCAGACTACAGCATTTGTGACCAATAACTTCTACTGCCTGTTTAGTTCTGTGTATGATTTTAAAAATGAGGTAAAAGAGAACTCCTACAGCTTGGTTGAAAGAACAGATATAACCAACTTCTCGTGAGTTGAATCTTATGAATTATTATTTTATAGAAGTTTCATCCTTTTAAAAATTTTTTGTTTTTTAAGATGGGGTATTTCTGTGCTCCCCAGGCTAGCCTTGAACCCAGGAGCGTTCAAGTGATCCTCCTGCCTCGGCCTCCTAGTGTAGCTGGGAATATAGAGTGTGCTATGATGCCCAACTAATTTCCACATCTTTAAAGATTTAAATTTTATGTATTTGCCTTAGAGATAAGATACTTGCCTGTAAAAACAGTTTGGTATCTGGGAAAAAGATACTGTATTTAATTCTTGAAAGGGTATCAGATGATCTAATAAGAATTAATCTGGTGGTTTTTTTTTTTTTTTTTTTTTTTTGTCCCAGCTTGTTTGTCAAAGAATACTGAGTTAATCATTAAGCCATGATCTATAAAACAGACAGTAAAATGTCCTTTCTGTTCTTTCATTACTCCACTAGTGCCAGAGACTATCGAATGATTTGTCAGCAATAAGTTCTTGAGTTCCTCAGGGATAGGGTTGCCAGTATTTGTGTTTTATTTAGCAAAGAAACCTATGTATTATAAGAATATAGGGTGTCCAGTTGTTTTTGAATTTCAGATAAACAATATTTCTTAAATATGCATGGGGCATACTTGTGTTAAAAAATTATCTCATATTTATCTGAAATTCAACTTTAACTGTGTGTTCTATATTTTATCTGGCAAATCTACTGAGAGGTCCCAGGAACATAAAACTGAAACCAGCAGCATGTATTTGGGCTCTGCAGTGCGTGTCTGGATTTCTTTCTCTCTCTCTCTCTTTCAGTTTGCTCATGAATCACCTGAGCAAAAGAAGTAAAAATGACATTTGGTGGTGAGAAAGAAAAGGTACTCTTTTGACCATAAGTAAGGCACTTAAATTCTAGCCAGCAATATCTCATTGAATTTTCTATGATGAAATTGTTCTATAGTAGCCACCAGCTACACATGGCTACTGAGCACTTGAAATGTGACTACTGCAACTAAGAAACTGAACGTTAATTTAAATTTATATAGTTACAGGTGACTAGTGACTATATATTGGACAGTGGATATTAGATAATTAAGTCAGTTGACTCAGAAATTTAGGTCATGGAAAATTTTTTAATCTGCAAAGTTTGTTTGGCTCATATTTTTCACCATTGTAGCCATCACTCAGTGTCTGAAGTAGTATAGCATTTTTTGAATTGTGTTTATTTTTCAAATGCTCATCTGAAGGTTTTTAAAAGCAAGGATAATCTCATTGTACCCTCCCAGGAGTCCTGATTATTCTTTATTTTTCCAGGTCTATAGGGCTTTCCTTGCTACTAGATGCTACCAATCAATATTTAAATCTGTTAAGTTCAGTCATCTAAAACATATGAAAAGTCCTCCTCGATCCCACCCCTGCCCAGCCTCTGTCCCATCCATCTCCCCAGCTCCCTCTCCTATTCTGAGCTAGACTTCTTAGGTTGGGATGTTCACCATCCATACTTTTCAATCATTCCTCAGCCCATTCTGCTCTGATTCCACTCCCAGATCTGCTAAAAAGACATCAGTGACCCTTTCACCAAATCTCATGAACACATTTAGTCCTATTTTATTTGGCTTCCAACACAGTGAGACACTTCCTCCTTTTTAAAAAATATTCTCTTCCCTTGGCTTCTCTGATGCCACATTCTCTTTCAGTCTAACTAGTGGTTCCTTCTTCTTCCTCTCCTCCTCCTCCTCGTTCTCTTTCTAAAAACAAAAAATTCAGTCCTGTGGATAGAATCCAGGGCCTCACACATGCCAGACAAGTGTTCTACCAATGAGCCACATGCCCAGCTGGCACTGTTTATTGAGATAAAATAGAAGCATTTTGGGCAGAAAAAATCATAAGTAGGACCATGTCAAAATGATAACTGTGAGTGGGGTGCAGTGGCCCATGCCTATTATCCCAGAGGCTCTGGAGGCTGAGGTAGGAGGATAGTGAGTTCAAAGCCAGCCTCAGCAATTTAGCAAGGCTCTAAGCAACTTAGCAAGACCCTACCTCAAAATAAAAAATAAAAATAAAAAGGACTAAAGATGTGACTCATTGGTTAAACACCCCTGGGTTCAGTCCCTTATACCAAAACAAACAAACAAACAAAAAAAATGGTGACTGTGATAGATCCAAATAGATACAGCTAGAATAGAGAGCACGTTACATGAACTGGATTCCCAATGTTTGCCTCATTCTTTAAATTCTGAAATCCCTTAGGACCCTGGCCTTAGCCCTGCTTCATATGATTCTTTATCTCGACCATAACAGAGAAACATGGATGTAAGACAATCCCTCTTATAGATTGTCATATAAGTGTGAACAACTCCCAAATCTGTATCTTCACCCCCATCTTCTTCTTGGGAATCCAGTTAATGTAACCAGTTCCCTATTCCACCTGTATCTATTTGGATGTCTCACAGTCACCATTTTGACATGTTCCTACTTATGATCTCTTCCACCCAAATGCTTCCTTTTATCTCAAATGGTGCCACCATCCTACCCAGTTGCTCATACCAGAAACTTTGCTTCTTGAAATTTTACCATTACTTCACATTATGAATAATTTTTCATTCATTCTTTTAGGCACTCCATCAACCTTCAGTCTGAAGACTTATATCTTTTTTCAGCTATGGAAAAAATTTCTCTACTATTACCATTCTTCTCTTTTGTTTCATGTCCTTTGCTATTGCTTTCTAGATCTCTTAATAGTAGGATGTTGAAATTTCTAGGTTTACCTGCATTATTTTTTAACTTTTATTCATACTTATCAACTCTTGTGTGCTAAATTTAAGAGAACTCTTCAAATAGATCTTCCAAACCATTATTCACTTACTGCCTCTGTCTGTCATTTGTTCCATCAGTTGAAATTTTTTTGATTTCACCTGATTTTTAAAAATCTTTACCTGTTCTTATGATAGTTTTCAACATCTTCTTCCTGACATATTATATTTCTTTTAATGTCTCTTGCTTTCTTAACTTTCCTCAAGCTTTGTTGTCTTTATCTATTGAGTTTGGTTCCTCTGTTCTTTGCATATATGTGTGTAATGTTACAATTTTTGACAGATGCATATCTTTTTTTTTTTTAAAGATTACCTGCCTGTCAGTCGATTACTGTCATTTCTGCCTGCTGTGTGTGGCCTGTCCCAGGGATGTTAGGGGATGGGTGGGATGTATGAACAAGAAATGTCAGTACCCGCTTTCAGCACAGGTCCTCCCTGTTTTCCCTGGGCGTGTGCAGCTACCTGGGTGTGTGTGCAGCGAGCTGGCTATTTCCTCAACACTTCATTCCCAAGCTCACATTTCCTGCTCAGGCCTGTAGGGACAAGCCTTTGCTGTGTGCTGCTTGTCATTGAGAGTTGAGAGGATCAACCTGTCTGTCTGCTCCATATATTTCTCATAGCAACCTCTTCAGTTACTATTGGATCCTACCTGCTCCTCAGAATCCAGGCCCTCAGTTTTGCCTTGTCCAGCACCTCTGAACCTATAGCTAGCCACAGGCATTCCCATCTTAAGACACAGCTCTCTCCTGCATGTGAAGTCACGATTGCCTTTAACAGTCAAATACAGCCTGCAAGCATTCTATTTTTCCCCCATGCTTTTTTTTTGGCAGTGCTGAGGATTGAACCCAGGGCCTTGTGCTTGCAAGGCAAGCACTCTACCAACTGAGCTATCTCCCCATCCCACCCCCATGCTTTTAAAAACCTTTTCTTTGCCAGGGATTTCAGGAGGAAGGGAGAAACAGATAACCTTGGCCCTTAATTTAGTGTTATTCAATATGCATGATTCCTCATACATAGAATTAGTTTCCCTTTGTAAATCTTTCTGGTTCTTTATACAATGTTGAAATACGATATGCTTTTTTATTTCTTTTTCTTTTCAGCATACTGGGACCCAAAAGTTTTTACAGCTTATGATGTATTTCGTGTAAGTCTAATCACATCTGAGCTTATTGTACAGGAAGTAGAAACACAACGGAATGGAGTCAAGGCTATATTTGATCTAGAAGGTTGGCAGTTTTCTCATGCTTTTCAAATTACCCCATCTGTAGCCAAGAAAATTGCTGCTGTACTTACTGTAAGTGAATATTTTAACTCTTAGTTATCATACTCCCAAATGCTAGTTTTAAGTTTTGTTAGTATATTTATTAAACTTAAATAAAATTTCAAAAATGATTCATATGATTCAAAAATGCTAACAGGAAGTAAAATGGAATTAATTTATGTAAAATATAACAAGCCACAGAAATAAATGTTCAAAATTGCTAACCACAGAATTTGTACATTTAAATAGTAATTTGGTGAAAATCTTGTCCTAAGTTTAAAAAACTGACTCAAAGATGTTTATAACAATGATACAATAAAACGTTACATAAATCTTGGTGCAGGTATAATAGATATGGCTTTTTTCAAAAGTTTTTTAAAATGGTTATTATCTTTGACTCAATAATTCTACTTCTGGGAACCTAGCTAAAGAACAATCTTAAATATAGTAAGGACTTTTTTCACCATCATAATAATATAATAATAGTTTACTGGGGCTGGAGATGTAGCTTGCCTAGCATATATGTGAAGCCCTGGGTTCAATCCCCAGCACTGGAAAAAGAATAAATATTTATTTTAAAATATAAATTTAAAGGGGGAGGGAGGAAGGGAGGGGCGGAGAGAGAGAGAGAGAGAGAGAGAGAGAGAGAGAGAGAGAGAGAGAGAGAGAGAGAGAGAGAGAGAGAGAAAGTTAGCTTTACAATGTGGCAGGTACTTTGCTAAGTGTTTCAAATATATTACCACTTAATGCACTTGCTGGGCCTATGTAACATCTGACCATTATTTTCTCCATTTTACAAATTAATAAACTCAGAGAGATAACATAGCAATGCCCAGGTACAGAGTTTGTCAGCAGTGAAATAAGGATATTGAGTCTGGTAATCTGAATGTACTAGTCATGTTTGTAACCACTATACTCCTACCTATAAAGACAGTTACTACAATATCACATTTTTGTTTGGTAGTACTGGAAATTGAACTCAGGGGCACTTTACTACTGAGGTACATTCCCAGACCTTTCTTTAGTTTTTAATTTTATTTTGAGACAGGGTCTCACTGAATTGCTGAGGATGGCCTTGAACTTATGATACTCCTGCCTCAGCCTTATAAGTAGTTGGGATAACAGGCATGCATCACCACAGTATAATTTTTAATAGAAAAAAAATTTTAAAAACTTAATTTGTCCAGAAATAGGAAAATGGTCACTTAAATTATGGAATATCCATTTGATGGATTATTATAACAATATTAAAACTCATGATGTTCACAGAAAAAACTATTTGAACAATGAAACATGATAGGTTACAAATTATTTAGGGAGCATATTAGCAATTGTGTTTAAAATAAAATTATACATATAAAGAACTTGGGAGAAAAAAATTAATACCACATCCCTAAAAGCTAGGCATGAAAAGAAAAAGAATTCTGCATAACAAAATGAAGAAAAGAAAGAAGAAAAGTCTGTGTATTAACCATCTAACTTTTAGATAGGGAAACTATCTATGATGAGGTTTTTTTTTTTTCTTTCAATTCTTAACTTTTTAAACTTTCTAAATAAGCCTATATTACTTTGATGCTAAAGATGTATCTAAAGTGTTTGTTATGTTCTTTCAGTTTTTATGAACTTTTGATTTTCTATCTCTCAAAAAAAATTTGGCAAAAATGTTAAATTATATTTGTCCAAATTAGTCATTGGTTCCCTAAGAAAACATTTGTATGTGATAGAGTGAAGGAATTTCTAGTGAAAGAGTGTAACTACTTTATAGGCAAACTAATAAGTATTTTAATACTTTACCTAAGCTATAAGGAGAAACCTTGTTTAAGATCTCTTCTTAATCTAGTGACAGTGGAGTATCAACCAGATTTTTGGTTGCTGGAATAAATAATTTTGGAAACAAAATAACACTGTAGTTACTGCTATAAGTTTGGAAAGTGTTTAAAGAACATATTTGTCTTAGGAACATAATTGCAATATTAATTTATGTTTTGTTAAGATGGGTTTTTTTCTTTATTTTTCAAAAGGATTCCTTTCCATTGAAAGTCCGTGGCATCCATTTGATAAATGAGCCAGTAATTTTTCATGCTGTCTTTTCCATGATTAAACCATTCCTGACTGAAAAGATTAAGGAACGGGTGAGTAAAACACATTCAAGTTATTGTTTTTCTAAATCAAACATTCCAAACTTTTCATTTAAGGATTGTTTTATTATCTTCCCCCACACCCACCCATCCTCTCCATTAGTTAAATATCTTGAATACTTATTTATCAATCCAACTATTTTTGTAAATTAAAATTTATTTTTAATTTCAGAAAATCAAGGATATTAGTTATAAGGCCCTGGGAAAACTGGGTCACTCCTATTTCCCTGGCCGGATTGCAAATTGGTATTTTCCCCGTAGAGGGCAGTGTGCCCACAGTTATAAAAATGACAACCTTAGCACTTCTGGGAATTTATCCTACAGATATGTCTGTATATAAACAAAATTACATATATATAGAGATATTCATTGCAGGAAAATGTTGGAAACTACCAAGTGTTCATCATTAGGAGACTGGTTAAAAAACAAAAAGCTACGATACATCCACACAAAGGAATGCAGTAAGTTTTTCAGGATGTGTTGAAAAGTGAAATGCACAAAATGAAAAAACAGTGTTGATGTATCTTTCCTATAAAAAGGGGAGAATAAGAATAGGTCCTCATATTTGTATACAATTATATTAAAAGGATATATAGGAAAAATAAGTTACACCTACATGGAGTAGAATAGAGGTATAGAGCCAAGCATAGATAAGGATAGGGTTGATAGCAAAACATCTCACTGTGTATCTTTTATCTTGTTTTGATTTCTAACCATGTGAGTATGCTATTTGTGCATTTTTATAAAAATCCATATTTTCTTTAATTTTATTTATTTGGATTGAATCCAGGACCTTGTGCGCATTGCCATTCAGTTACATTTCTGAACCAAAATTAGTATTTTTAATTAAATGTGTAATTGAAAACCATAGTACCTGACATATATGACTTAATGTCATGCTAATTAAAGCAAAAAATGTGATTTTTAAAAACATCCTACAGAACTTTATCTCAGATATAAATCTAATAGTTTTAGAATTTTTGAAAGATTGAAAATGGAGTCGAGTTCTCAAGAAAAGCAACCACTCTTGCTGCATTAATCTGTAACATATTTTGAGATCTTTGATTTAGGGTATTGCTGTGTTGCCCAGATTGGTCGTCAATTCTTGGGCTCAAGTTATTTTCTTACCTGAGCCGCCAGAGTAGCCTCAATTATAGGTCCCATCATGCTACCCTGTGTGATCACCAAGTATTTTTAAAGGCTTTGACAAATTAAATCTCAAATTATTTAAATATAAATAGTGATATCATGGATTCTCTTGCTATATTTGAATTTTAGAAACTATATTCTTTCATTTTAAGAAAATGTAACATTTTGTACCTGGTCAGAAAACTATGACCCTAGAGCTTTATCTGATGGGTATTTCTATTTATCTTCAAGAACCATCCCTCAATTATCTGCCCTAGTGATGATGGCTACTTTTCATTCTAGTATTTTTATAAAATCCAATTTTGTTGTTTCTTCTTTTTTTTTCTTTCTATCCAGTGTAGCTTGATAATAGCTGACCACCCTCTTTAACTCCTAAAGATCTAAAAATAAGTATTTCTATTTTAGTTTATGTTCTGAGCAAGTACAATTTTTTTTAAATTGGACCTAATTTTTAAAAGACAAAAAAGCAAGAAAAACTTAAAAATTGAGAAGTTAAGGAAAGCAGTGAAAATCAATGAAAAAACTTGCCAAAATAGGGGAGAAAACTCAAATCTACTTTTTTCCTTTTCAGTTTTTCAGCAACACTTCACTCTTCCTATTTCTCCTTTCCTGATATGACAGAATTTCTTCTCAGTTAACTGATAATATTTTTAAAACTTTGGAGAAAATCAAGAATTGGGATTGTGTGGTTCCTCAATGTGGGATACTCATTTCATTCATTGGTCCTCATATCCTAATGCGGTATACGTGCTTATTAAATGTTTGCTGAGTGCACAGATAAACATTTTGCCTTAGCAATAGGAAAAAGTTATTTATTTATTTTAGCAAGATGTATTCTTAATTTCTACAACTTTTTCTTAACTTCAGGTCATTCATTCGATGATCAACTTTTAAAGTAAAATATTTGAAAATTAAAGGTTCTCAACAATCATAATTACCTACTTTTGAACTAGCTCAGAGTATCCATTGACTATACCACATAAATCTTTCCTCATGAACCTGTGTGCTCGGATGTATGCTTCTATTTGAATTAATACCAGGTAGTACATTTGTGTTATCTTCTAATAAATCTTGTGAGGTTGAGGATGCAAGTCTAAGAAAGTAATAAAATTAATAGAATCACGGTAGCACAATCTAAACATAAATAAAATTCTTAGATCCACAAGCAGAATGATAAGAGTAGTACATACCCTACTACTTTGGAAGTTATTAGAGTATCTTGTTTTATGAGGTTGATTTTTCCCTTGGAATTGCATCCAATTAATGAGTGGCAGAGGGGGCACTTTCTAAAACATTTTGACTGTTTCAGATTCACATGCATGGGAACAATTACAAACAAAGCCTACTTCAGCATTTCCCTGACATTCTTCCTCTGGAATATGGTGGTGAAGAACTCTCCATGGAGGACATTTGTCAAGAGTGGACAAATTTTATAATGAAGTCTGAAGATTATCTCAGCAGCATTTCTGAGACCATTCAATGAGAAGAAGCTATTTCATATGGAAGGTTCCTCATTAAAAATATGAGAGATCCTATCTGATTACATAATGAAAGAAAAAGAACAAATCTTTTAAACTAATTATGCTTGTCTTATCTTTTAAAATGTTAAAATCTCTAATATGAGCAAAATGGGCATGTGGGAAGCTTTTTAATTTTTTAATTGTATTTTTTTAAAAAAACTTAAAAGTAATTAAATGTTAGAATGCCTGAAGGACAGAGAAGAGATTCTTGATTTTTACACTTGAAGAACTAACATAGTTATTTCTCAAGTGACTGTTCATGTGTATTTTTGTATGTTTTTGAAAAGTTCCATTTTAAACAAGTTTTCTGATTACATTGGTTTGGTAATAGGTTTATAAATAGTTCAGTGAAAAATACTATATAAATCAACTAAAGATGAAAACCTATTAACACTTATTTTGGGTGCCAGATTAAATTATAATTCAGATTAAAATCTGAATATAGCTTTACGGCTATTTCTATGGGCCATCTGATGGCTCATCTCAGGGAAATTCTATTTTAGCTTATTTGCACATTAGAAACTTTTGACTGAAGAATTTTTACGCCATACTATTCTAGTTAGCATCTACAGGTTTCCAGGAAATTAATGATGTTGATGTAATTAATGAAACAAATTTAGAAAATACTTCAAACACAGTTGATGACTTTCAATTTATTCTCAAATAAATAAAAAATAATTTTGACTTCTGTTTATGGTTATTCTTATAATGACTACACGGATATTTAGAGAGAGAGTAATATTTAATTATCTTTTACATGGAATGTTTTAGTTGAAAAATCAATAGAACACAAAGGAAAGGAAATGTTTATATTTAAAAATCATTATCAATTACTGCTGTTCAGATTATTCATAAAACAATTTGGGTTTTACTATTATATTAGAATATTCTAAATCTCACAATTTATATTTACTTAAAAAATTTTGTAGTTGGGATGTACTGTTTATATTGTAGTTAATGTCAAAGAGTATTTCAGTTATCAATAAAGAAATAATCTTATTCCTCATATTCAACATAGCTTTTAATTTACCAAAACTTGAAAATGAAAGAATATGGGAGGGCTAGGGATATAGCTCAGTTGGTAGAGTGCTTGCCTCGCAAGCACAAGGCCCTGGGTTCAATCCCCAGTACCTCCCCCAAAAAAAAGAAAGAAAGAATATGGGGTACAAAGTTTCTTGAACATTTGATCAGATGGTTGGGTTTCAACCTTAATTATATAATAGTATCTTTGTACAAAAATACTTTTCTTTGTGCAAAGGTGTTTTTCTTTATAAGAAAATTAGTCTAATCAGGTGAGCTGATACTTACAATTCTCTTACATGTATCTATGATAAACCTGACGGTAACTGCAGATGTTCTTTAGAGAACGTATTTGATTTTGATTTAGCATCGGGAAATTAACACTACATTATAATTTTTATAGAAAAATTAGATTCTACCTGTTTTCTTAAAAAAGTTTAGGTGTTCTTTATAAAATCATATAACTCAAAATTGTATAATTAAAAATATAATAGAAAAAATCACTTGAAAGAATAAATAATAGCAACAACAGAACATCTCTAGCTTATCCAACTGTTATTCCTAGAAGAAGATTTATATCACAGGTTCCACTTCCTTTATATTTGACTATTTAAAACATATGACTGTGAAGGAATGAGTAGTTTAGCACACGAATAAAGAACACTTAAAAATGCCTTTTAAATGTGATTCATCAGTAATATAATCAACAGTAAATGAAAATAAATCAATTGATACAGGTACAATTTATGGATGGGTCTTTGAAATGTTTATAAAATAAAGCAACATTCTAAAGAACATTAAAGAACAATGTGAAATGAGCAGGCCATTTTACAAGGTGCCAAGGTAAATAACTGTGTAATTGTATTACCTTACTGTGATTGTATGAAAAGGTCAACTCCATATGTGCTTATTGTGTTACTGAACTGCACAATAATTTATTTAATATTGTTCAAAAAATTAAACATCTTTCACATAAACCATGGATGTAAAGTTCTTTTTTTCCATTTAAAAATACAAATATGGGGTGTTTTTTTAAAACTGCTTTTCCTTTCACAAAAATTTAAGAAAAAACTTACTACCTTCAGTTGTTCAGTACATAAATGTCAGTTTTTCAGTTTTAGTTGCAGACTGGTTTTTCCTGCTGTGTGGTCTTCCCATAATACCTTTTGGTATAAATAAGGACCACAAACCAATTTTATAAAGTTAAACTGTGAATAATTAAGAAGTTAAAACTCTAAGCAAAAAATTAAAAACAAGTGAATAAAAAGTCCCCCCACTCAAGAAGGGTTTTATCTTCTTAAGTATGCATGACTTAACTTTATGAAATTAATCTGTAGTCCCTTATGTACAGCACAAGGCATTATGGGAAGAATAAGCAGCAGGAAAAACCAGCCTGCAATTACCTATGTCACTTAATAAGGTAATTTGATTTCTTTAAAAGACTGTTTTAAGAGCAGTTTCAGGTTCACAGCAAAATTAAGCACAAGGTAGAAGATAGTTTAGGATTAGAGATGAGGCTAGCTGGTAGGCAATTGACTAATATGCAGAAGGCTCTGAGTTCAATACCCAGCACTGGGTGGGGGATAATTTAATTTTGATTTATTTTTATTTTTGTGGTACTGGGGATTGAACCCAGGACCTCACTTGTGCTAGGCAAGCACTTTACCACTGAACTCTTTCCCCAACCCAGATAATTTAATTTTGAAACAATCTGTTATTAGCCTAGATTATGATTTTGTCAAACCAGATATTTATTACAGAAATAGCACTGAAATTCTATTGGAAATATTGTCTTTTCCACTCACCTAAATTAAGACTTTAGATTTAAAATTTCTGGATATGTATATATTACATATCTGGATATATATTATTTATATATATATTTTATATATATAAACGCTCAGGCAACAAGGAAGATGATGTTTAAAACATTCCTTCTGGGCCCTATATGCTGAATTTTGCCATACTTAGGTGGTCTAGCAGAACTATAAGTTACAAAGGTGGATCTAGAAATGAAGGCCATAAAACTGATTGGCGGGTACACTGCCACTAATTTCTGATTAGCAAGGACAGCTAACATCTTCCTCCCATTCTCATGATTTGCACTTGATGACTGCTTCCTTCTTATCTATCCAATTCGAGATTATTAATGTATTAGATATTTACTTTTGATAACACTGTACATTGAATTAAGTGATAGAGCGAATAGAAAAAATCAGACAGATGCTACAAAGAAGAGAGACAACATCCAAAATAGCCAGATCAAGTGCAGCATAGCATGTTGTAGAGGCCATCAAAGTAATTCCAGTGAAGTGCTTTGGGAGTTAAGCAGAAAGGAAAATGATTTATACCTGTAGTGATTGAGGATTCTTAAAGGAAGCAGTCTGTAAGTAGCACTAACTTTCCTAGCCAGGAATGAGAGAGGAGGGAAGGACATTTCAAGAAAAGAAGTAGCATGAGCAAAGACTTAGAGATGAGAAAGAATAAAAGATGTTTGAGAAATAGTAAAAACCCTGCAATATTGAAAGGAAGAGATAGGTACACAAGAGTGGGTCATTTGCCCAGAAAGGTCCATGTTATATCATGGGAGGCCTTGAATACCATGTGAAGGGCACTAAAAATTACATATTACTTACTTTGTGCAAGGCACTATATTAGATTCACATGACTGCATATTTGATTTTCTTTTTTTTTCTGTGATCATTAACAATTTTATTTTTTTCAAGCAAGGCAACTAATCTATTTTCCAAATTATTTTAAGTCTCTTCTCCTTTATCCCTTGTCCTGGTTCATGCTGATATGTGTAATAAGGCATTCCTGAGAGGTAAACATTTTGAAATAAGTTTTCCTTTTTATATCAACATTGCATTTTGATTGTATTTTTAAAAAGTATTTTTATTTTTACAGACTGCATTTTGATTCATTGTACACAAATGGGGTACAACTTTTTGTTTCTATGGTTGTGCATGATGTTGATTCATACCATTCATGTAATCATACATGTACATAGGGTAATGATGTCTGTCTCATTCCACCAACTTTCGTACCCCTGTACCCTCCCTCCCTCTCATTTCCCTCTATGTAATCTAAAGTTCCTCCATTCTTCTCTCACTCCCCCATCCTCCCACCCCCATTATATATCAGCATCCACTTATCAGGGAAAACATTTGGCCTTTGATTTTTTGGGATTGACTTATTTCACTTAGTATGATATTTTCCAATTCCATCCATTTATCTGCAAATGCCATATTCTTCTTCTTTATGACTGAATGATATTCCATTGTGTATGTATACCACAGCTTCTTTAGCCATTCATCTGTTGGAGGGCATCTAGGTTGGTTCCACAATCTAGCTATTGTGAATTGAGTTGCTATAAACATTCATGTGACTGCATTACTGTAGTATGCTGATTTTAAGTCCTTTGAGTATAAACCGAGGAGTGAGAAAACTGGGTCAGAAGGTGGGTCCATTCCAAGTTTTCTGAGGAATCTCCACACTGCTTTCCAGAGTAGCTGCACCAATTTGCAACTCAACCAGCAATGTAAAAGAGTGCCTTTTTCCCCACATCCACACCAACATCTATTATTGTTTGTGTTCTTGATAATAGCCATTCTAATGGGAGTAAGATGAACATAGGGGTAAATGACATTATACTCATTTTATATTCTTTGCTCAGAATCACAGATAGTAAATGACAGAATCAGACTGAACTTGGCTCATTTATCAACATGAGCTGCACACTGCATGACACCACAATGCTCCTATTAGAATGAATTCTTCAGGTCATGGGGTCAATGGCCCCAGATTCTATCAGTCCTACCTTGAAATGTCTGATTCTGATCCATTTCTTATCATCTTTCATACAGTCTGTGACCATAGCTTCCTCTTGAACTGTTCCTTCCTTTACCCACTTCTTCCATACTGCCAGAATCATCTTACAGCAAGATTCCCTACTTTAATTTTCAAAATGGTAGTACTGTGCGTAGAATAAATTGTAAATTGGCACCCAAGACCCTTCACACCCAGGCCCAACCTTTTTCCAATCTCACATGGCAGGACTTTACTCCAGGCATATCTACCTTTTGAAAATATCTCCCTTTCCACACAAACGTAGAAGACAGAAGGGATTAGATGTATTTTGTACTATGAAACTTTGCTCTTAATGCTTCCTCTGCTCAATGCCTTTTTCCTCTGGTTATTGTCAGTTCAGCCCACTTGGCACCTCTGTGGAGCATTCTCTGACCCTACCCAGTAAGAATTGCTTGCTCCTTTTTGTGTGTTCCCTGAGTTTATAGCTGTTTACCTACCTATGTTCCTGACCTCTTCCCTGTATTTTTTCATTCTCATGTTAGATGTTAGCTATCTTAAAATGACAAGTTTTTACTTATTGGACTTTATTTTTTGTTTACTGGGGACTGAACCCAGGGGCAGTCTGCTCTCTATGAAGTTGTTCAGGAGAATCATAAAATAAATAAAACACTGTTGTAGTTTAGTTCTCCTGCTGCACATCTTCCTCTCCAGCTAACAAAATAACAACAATAAGAAGTGTCTGTTATGTCAAGCTCTTCTGGTGGGTATCTCACAGCAATATTGTATGTCGTGTTTATACCAGTCTTGGATCAGGATCAGGTCCTCATTCCACAGTTGTTGAAGATCAAACACCCAAGAAACACTGAAGCAAGCATAGAAAGCAAGTTTTATTTAAGAAAGAGACAGAACAGAGGATAAAAAAGTGGGCCCAGAGTTGGATGCCCAGGGGAGTAGGCATGTCTTGTCTTTTTACAGATCTTAGATTTACTCTCCCCCGCCCCACTTCCTTCCTAAGCGCCCAAGGGCAGGAAAAGAGCAGCTCAGGGGGTTAATCATTAGCAACTCCTTGTGTTGGGAGGAATGATTCCCCAGAGGTGTAGCAACTGATTGAGCAGGGAAAGTGCTAGATGGAGGTGTTAGCAACCCAGTTCCTTTTCTTTGATAATTAGCATCATCTTTTCGACCTGATCATTCACTATCTATGCTGACTAGCTGTCCTTTGCCCCTGTCTCAATGATGTTCCTCCCTTTCTCAGAGTACCATGCAGCACTTGTGGAGATGTTGGGATCTGGAATGGAGAATGGACAGGCATAGCCCACACTGTACTCTGCCTTCCTTCTCTACTGATTAGTCTCATTCACTTGTGACTCAGGCCAGCCTCCTCTGAGGACTCAGTCACCTCAGACGTGTTTGATGCCCAATATTACCTGAATTACCTGAATTCAGTAGGTAGATGACCTTATCTTCAGCTCAATGATGATTATCAACACACAATGTTTATTTCAAACTCTTGTCCACAGGAACATAACATCTCTACACGCAAAATGCAATGAACTGGGTTGGGGGTGTAATTCAGTAGTAGAACATGTCCCCAGCATGGGGGTGTTAGGGGGACTTGAGTTTTCATGTCAGCACTGTGGGTGAGGAGCAAGCAATTAACAGTCATTAAGTGCTACAACAAATATCCCTGGAAAGAAACACTTCATCCTTTGAAAGAATAGTACCAATTTCTCTTCCCCTAAGACTAAAAGACAACTTTGGCTTTCTAGGATTAGTTGGTTCATTGCCAATACAGGATCCCTGTTTTTTTTTTTTTTTTTTTTTTTTTTTCTGCCATTGCTTCTCCTTTATAACAACAACTAAGGAGATTGTCCCCTTGAGACTCTGGGTTTGCATTTCAGAAATCTCAAGTGCTCTTTATCCTCTTCTCCCACCCTTAGATTCTCAAATTAGTCATTATCCATTTTCTTCTTTTTATACTTGAAAGGGATGAATATACATTACAGATCCTCAAAGAAACACAACTGTCCTCATCATCAGAGTTGCTATAAAATTACCAAGAGCACAACCTTGGGTTCACATTTTACAATTTAAAAAATATAAGCCTTACTTAAAATAGAAATCCACTCAATAGGAAACCTTAAAATGAAGGTATTTCAAGAGTCCCCAGTAGCAGATGATGACCCAGGCAGACTGCTGTCCCAAGAACCAGTGTATGATCCCAAGAAGAAGTCAGCTTCCACCCTAGACAGAAGACCAAGATCCCCTGAGTCCTAGAGTTCCCTCTATATTCTCCCTTTGTATCATTCTCTCTGTCCTTTTTTCCCTACCACTTGTATTAAAATTTCCTTGTGCCATGTCTTCTCTTTTCCTTTTTGCCTGCCACATAATTTTCCTTTTCCCCTATTCCTCATTTATCTACATTTAACATTCCCAAAACTTTTCCATGATTTTTACTGAATTTATTACTTCATCTCAAAGTATGTTAAAATTGTTGCTTTTAATCATCCTTTCTCTCTTGACTCAACTTTCTTTCCTCAAATTCCTCTTTCCATCCTTAAATTCTCCACAGCTATTACTTTGTTTTCATTCCCACAATGTAAAGAAATTCTTCATATATTTTATATGAAAATTAAATAAGTATCCAAATCAAATTTGGAGCACTTTTAGAAAAAGTCATGTTTATTTCTCTAGCAATTTCACAGCAACTTTCTTTGCTCTGATTTCTTTCTATATATCATTTTCCTGTCAACTTTGATTGAATTTGTAATTCTTTGTTTTCACACAGCAAATGCAATTTTTAAAATGTGAAATAACTTTAACATAGGGTACTACCATCTGAGGGGAACAAAATTTTACCAATGGGAAAGTCCCAATCAGGATATTCTCTTACAGCCATACCCTTCTCTCTATCTTGTATGGTAGAAAAGATATCTCTATGGAAAAGGGTTGCCCCCATTTTACTTGGTTAGCCCCAAAAGACTTGAATTTCATTTGGAGTAGAGAAACCCATTAGTATCTCCTAGCACACTGAACAGGTTCATGCTCCCTATTCCATCTTGTTTGCCTTTACCACACGTTTTTTCAATTTCTCTGCCCTCTGGTGCTCACCATTGGTCTTGACAATGCACTAGTCACTGTGTCTCCTGAAGATGCAGAAGCTGAAACCAAAATGCTATTGCATTCTTTTTTCACTACTTGATCTGAACACACTCTTGAAAAGGAAGCTGATAGAGTAGTCAAAGATCTCCAGGACTTCCTGCCGTAGAGAAGACTTTGAACAGTTTCAGAAGGCAGTTGAAACTACATGTATAGTGTATGGGTCCTCAGGTAAAAAGTTGGCATTAAGGAACTCACATTTGAATTGTTTAAGACAAATAGTTGATGTAAAAATTAGAATGGTGTATCTAGCTAGTCAATAGATACAGGGAATTAAGAATTATCTTTTTTGAAGTAGGGAAAACTTTGTCCTAGGCCCTGTCTACTATGGTACTACCATTAGAGTTATTTAAGAAGAACATATTACTGACAATGAGCCTTATTATTTAAAGAAGTCCTTAAACAGATCCAAGAGCAAAAGGTCATTGGGAATCTTTGCTTAGCCACATCTAAATACCAATAGAGTGGGAAGGGTTAGGTATAAGTTGGTGACTGGGATCTCTACTATACTCTTGACAACTGTATTAGATATGTATAAGTTTGTTTGTGGAACTTAGAGCCTCTCTATTTCTATTCATTAGGTTTGTATATATCCTGGAAAACAGACTCACTTCCAGCACTTACTAGATTCTGCTGATCTAAATGAAGTATCTGTCTCAACAATTAAAAATGGGGCTTGTTTTAACCAACTGTCATCTGCTGAGGTCTAGCTTTCAATCCTTAAGTAGCATATCTACCAGGAAACTTTTTATAGCACTTAAAATCTCTTACAATTCCCTCTCAGTGAACTAATCAATGAATTTATTCAATAGTATGTGATCCCTCAAGTTACTCAGTTTTGTTTTTTAATTCTTTGAAATTTCAATTGTGATTATTTTGCTTTCTTTCCTCCCCCACTTTTTAAAAATTAACATTTGATGTGTTTTATTCTAGGTGTTCACTTTAGATTTTCATTTTGCATGAAACTTCATTAAATTTAATAAGGTTTGTCTACCTGTTTTCATTTACTTACAGTGCTTACAGTCTTACAAACAAGAGTATTAATGAAATGGGATTCTCTTAGAGTATAATGTCTGGCAGTTAAAACTATTATAAAAGATAAGGAAATATTCTTCAGGTAAATAGGGAAAACTGTAAAATTTCTTTTTGTAGATTTCCTTTGTTAAAAAAATCTCTCATCCATTTTGCCCATCTTTTTCCTTATTTTCTTTTTTTTAATGTTTTTATTAGTGAATTATAATTATACAAAACAGTGGGGCTATTGTGATGTGTTCATGCACATACATCAAATAATTTGCTCTTGTTAATTCCCAAGAACTTCCCCTTTCCCTTCCCTTCCCCGTTTCCCTGAGCCCCTTCCTTTACTGGTCTCTCTTCTTATTTTTCTCTAAAATTAATCATATCTTATTTTTTATTTTTATTTTTATTTTTTATTTTTTTACATTTACATAGGGTAATGATGTTTATTTTATTTTTCCCCTCCCCCCCACCCCTCCCACCCCTCTTTTCCCTCTACACAGTCCTTCTTTCCTTCATTCTTGCCGCTCTCCTTAGCCTAACTCTAAACCTAACCCTAAACCTAATGCTAGCCCCTCCCACCCCCATTATATGTCCTCATCCACTTATCAGCGAGATCATTCGTCCTTTAGTTTTTTGAGATTGGCTTATCTCACTTAGCATGATATTCTCCAATTTCGACCATTTGCCTACAAATGCCATAATTTTATCATTCTTCATTGCGGAGTAATATTCCATTGTATAAATATGCCACAGTTTCTTTATCCATTCATCAACTGAAGGGCATCTAGGTTGGTTCCACAATCTGGCTATGGTGAATTGAGCAGCAATGAACATTGATGTGGCTGTATCTCTGTAGTATGCTGATTTTAAGTCCTTTGGGTATAGGCCAAGGAGTGGAATAGCTGGGTCAAATGGTGTTTCCATTCCAAGCTTTCTGAGGAATCTCCACACTGCTTTCCAGAGTGGCTGCACTAATTTGCAACCCCACCAGCAATGTATGAGTGTTCCTTTTTCACCACATCCTCGCCAACACCTATTGTTGCTTGTATTCTTGATAATTGCCATACTAATTGGGGTGAGATGAAATCTTAGGGTAGTTTTGATTTGCATTTCCCTTATTACTAGGGATGTTGAACATTTTTTCATAAATCTGTTGATTACTTGTACATCTTCTTCTGTGAAGTGTCTGTTCATTTCCTTAGCCCATTTGTTGATTGGATTATTTGCATTCTTGGTGTAGAGTTTTTTGAGTTCTTTATAGATTCTGGAAATTAGCGCTCTATCTGAGGTATGGTTGGCAAAGATATTCTCCCACTCTGTAGGCTCTCTCTTCACATTTCTGATAGTTTCCTTTGCTGAGAGAAAGCTTTTAAGTTTGAATCTATCCCAGTTGTTGATTCTTGCTTTTATTTCTTGTGCTATGGGAGTCCTGTTAAGGAAGTCTGATCCTGAGCCAACAAGTTGAAGATTTGGACCTACTTTTTCTTCTATAAGATGCAGGGTCTCTGGTCTGATTCCGAGGTCCTTGATCCATTTTGAGTTGAGTTTTGTGTAGGGTGAGAGATAGGGGTTTAATTTCATTCTATTGCATATGGTTTTCCAGTTTTCCCAGCACCATTTGTTGAAGAGGCTATCTTTTCTCCATTGCATATTGTTGGAACCTTTGTCTAGTATGAGAAAATTGTATTTATTTGGGTTTGTGTCCATGTCCTCTATTCTGTACCATTGATCTACCTGTCTATTTTGGTACCAATACCATGCCGTTTTTGTTACTATTGCTTTGTAGTGGAGTTGAAGATCTGGTATTGCAATACCCCCTGCTTCGCTCTTGCTACTGAGGATTGCTTTAGCTATTCTAGGTTTTTTATTCTTCCAGATGAATTTCATAATTGCTTGCTCTATTTCTGCAAGGTACATCATTGGGATTTTAATTGGAATTGCATTGAATCTGTATAGCACTTTAGGTAGTATAGCCATTTTGACGATATTAATTCTGCCTATCCAGGAACATGGGAGATCTTTCCATCTTCTAAGGTTTTCTTGAATTTCTTTCTTTAGTGTTCTATAGTTCTCATTGTAGAGGTCTTTCACCTCTTTTGTGAGATTGATTCCCAAGTATTTTATTTTTTTCGAGGCTATTGTGAATGGGGTAGTTTTCCTAATTTCTCTTTCTGAAGATTCATCACTTATGTATAAAAATGCATTGGATTTATGAGCATTGATCTTGTAACCTGCTACTTTACTGAATTCACTTATGAGTTCTAAAAGTTTTCTGGTGGAATTTCCAGGTTCCTCTAAATATATAATCATGTCATCAGCGAACAGGGATAGTTTGAGTTCTTCTTTTCCTATTCGTATCCCTTTAATTTCTTTCGTTTGTCTGATTGCTCTGGCTAGAGTCTCAAGGATGATGTTGAACAGAAGCGGTGAAAGAGGGCATCCCTGCCTTGTTCCAGTTTTTAGGGGGAACGCTTTCAGTTTTTCACCATTTAGAATGATATTAGCCATGGGCTTAGCGCAGATTGCCTTTATAATGTTTAGGAATGTTCCCACTACCCCAATTGTTTCTAGTGTTTTGAGCATGAAGGGATGCTGTACTTTATCAAATGCTTTTTCTGCATCTATTGAAATAATCATGTGATTCTTAACTTTAAGTCTGTTGATATGGTGAATGACATTTATCGATTTCCGAATGTTGAACCAACCTTGCATCCCTGGGATAAAACCCACTTGATCGTGGTGCACTATCTTTTTAATATATATTTGTATGCGATTTGCTAAAATTTTGTTGAGAATTTTTGCATCGATGTTCATTAAGGATATTGGTCTGAAATTTTCTTTCCTCGATGTGTCTCTGTCTGGTTTAGGTATCGGGGTGATATTGGCTTCATAGAACGAGTTTGGGAGGGTTCCCTCCTCTTCTATTTCATGGAATAGTTTGAGGAGTATTGGAATGGGCTCTTCTTTAAAGGTTTTGTAGAACTCGGCTGAGAACCCATCTGGTCCTGGACTTTTCTTTGTTGGTAGGCTTTTGATGACCTCTTCTATTTCATTGCTTGAAATTGGTTTATTTAAGTTGTGTATGTCCTCCTCGTTCAGTTTAGGTAGTTCATATGTCTCTAGAAACTTGTTGATGTCTTCGAGGTTTTCTGTTTTGTTGGAGTATAGATTTTCGAAATAGCTTCTAATTATGTTTTGTATTTCAGTCGTGTCTGTTGTGATATTTCCTTGTTCATTCCGAATTTTAGTAATTTCAGTTTTCTCCCTCTTTCTCTTTGTTAGTGTGGCTAAGGGTTTATCAATTTTATTTATTTTTCAAAGAACCAACTATTTATTTTGTGAATTTTTCTGATTGTTTCTTTTGTTTCAATTTTGTTGATTTCGGCTCTGATTTTAACTATTTCCTATCTTCTACTACTTTTGGTATTGGTCTGCTCTTCTTTTTCTAGTGCTTTGAGCTGTAGTGTTAAGTCGTTTATTTGTTGATTTCTACTTCTTTTTTTGAATGCACCCCATGAAATAAATCTTCCTCTAAGTACTGCTTTCATAGTGTCCCAGAGATTTTGATATGATGTGTCTTTGTTCTCGTTTACTTCTAAGAATTTTTTTATTTCCCTCCTGATGTCTTCTGTTATCCATTCATCATATAATAGTGTATTATTTAGTCTCCAGGTATTGGAGAAGTTTCTGTTTTTTATTCTGTCATTTATTTCTAATTTCAATCCATTATGATCTGATAGAGTACAAGGTAGTATCTCTATCTTCTTGTATTTGCTAACAGTAGCTTTGTGGCATAAAATATGGTCTATTTTAGAGAAGGATCCATGTGCTGCTGAGAAGAAAGTGTATTCGTTCTTTGTTGGATGGTATATTCTATATATGTCCGTTAAGTCTAAATTCTTGATTGTGTTGTTGAGATCTATAGTTTCTTTATTCAATTTTTGTTTGGACGATCTATCCAGTGGTGAGAGAGGTGTGTTAAAATCGCCTAGTATTATTGTGTTGTGGTCTATTTGAATTCTGTAATTGAGAAGGATTTGTTTGACGTACGTGGATGAGCCAATGTTCGGGGCATAGATATTTATGATTGTTATGTCTTGCTGATTTATGCTTCCCTTAAGCAGCATGTAATGTCCTTCTTTATCCCTTCTGAATCGTTTTGGTTTGAAGTCCACATTATCTGAGATGAGGATGGATACTCCAGCTTTTTTGCTGTGTCCGTGTGCATGGTATGTTTTCCCCATCCTTTCACCTTTAGTCTATGGGTGTCTCTTTCTATGAGGTGAGTCTCTTGCAGGCAACATATTGTTGGATTTTTCTTTTTAATCCAATCTGCCAGTCTGTGTCTTTTGATTGATGAATTCAGGCCATTAACATTCAGGGTTATTATTGTGATATGATTTGTATTCCCAGTCAATTGACTCATATTTGTTTTTCACATGATTTGGTTTCTCCTTTATTTGGCTATTCCTTTAGGCTAGCACCTCCTGTTGCTGATTTGCATCGTTGTTTTTCATCTCTTCCTCATGGAATATTTTGCTGAGAATGTTCTGTAATGCTGGCTTTCTTTTTGTAAATTCCTTTAGCTTTTGTTTATCATGGAAGGATCTTATTTCATCGTCAATCTGAAGGTAAGTTTTGCTGGGTATAAGATTCTTGGTTGGCATCCGTTTTCTTTCAGGGCTTGGTATATGTTGTTCCAGGCCCTTCTAGCTTTTAGGGTCTGGATTGAAAAATCTGCTGATATTCTTATTGGTTTACCTCTGAATGTAATTTGATTCTTTTCTCTCGCGGCCTTTAAAATTCTGTCTTTATTGTGTATGTTAGGTATTTTCATAATAATGTGCCTTGGTGTGGGTCTGTTGTAATTTTGTATGTTTAGAGTTCTATAAGCCTCTTGTACTTGGTTTTCCATTTCATTCTTCAGATTTGGGAAATTTTCTGTTATTATTTCATTGAATAGATTGTTCATTCCTTTGGTTTGTTTCTCTAAGCCTTCCTCAATCCCAATAATTCTTAAATTTGGCCTTTTCATGATATCCCATAATTCTTGTAGATTCTGTTCATGATTTCTTACCATCTTTTCTGTTTGGCCAACTTTGCTTTCAAGATTAAATAATTTGTCTTCAATGTCTGAGGTTCTGTCTTCCAGATGTTCTATCCTATTGGTTATGCTTTCTATGGAGTTTTTAACTTGGTTTATTGTTTCCTTCATTTCAAGGATTTCTGTTTTTTTTTTTTTTTCAGTATCTCTAACTCTTTATTGAAATGATCTCTTGCTTCCCGTATTTGGTCTTTTAACTATTGATTGGTGCGATCATTTAATGCCTGCATTTGCTCTTTCATCTCCTCCTTCAATGCCTGCATTTGCTCTTTCATCTCCTCATTAGCTTCCCTGATCGTTTTAATTACGTACATTCTGAACTCCCTTTCTGACATTTCTTCTGCTGTGCTGTCATTGGGTTTTATTGATGTAGTATCTAGGTTTGTTTGGGACATTTTCTTCCCTTGTTTTCTCATATTGGTCAGTTGTCAGTGGGACCCTGAGATATTGCAGTTTTCCGCTATTGGCTTATAGTGTCCCGGTAGATTTCCAGTGTATCACCTCCCAGCCTTCAGTAGCCTGATGTCTTGGAGGAATCTGATAAAGCAGCTCATCCGAAGAAAACTGCCCCTAGCCCCCTACTGGTTCCACGGTTTGGAACTGGCTCTGTGCGGAAATGCTCTCACTGTGGGCCTGCACCGTGCAGCTGGCCGTGTGGGAGGAGCCCACTGCCGGAGTGTGGAAGGCTACCTTGGGAAGACTCTAGCTGCCCTGCCCGGCTCCAATAAGCCACCTCTATCTGTGCCTGCCACCCGGGCCGAGCTTTACCCAGTGGGCAGACTCACCCGTGGCTCTATTTCAGTCCGAGTCTCTCAATGCCTCCCCTTCTTAACTCCTGGGTTCTGGAGCGACTTGGAGTGCAGTCTCCCTCTAGGCCGCCATCTTGGATCGCCCCGTGAAGAGAGCCTGCAGCCAGAGTGGGCAGAGCCACCTGAAGAGGTCTCTGGCTGCCCTGACCTAATCCCAGAGGCTGCTTGCGGATCGCGGCTCTCCGCTGGTTCGTTGCCGGAGTACGCTGCGCTGCAGGGGCTCCGGGACTCGGAGCTTGTTCTGGTCAGAAAGGCTCTCACTAGCGGGCCAGTTCTGTTCCGAGAACCTGGAGAAGCTGGCTGTGTGGGCGGGGCCCACCGCCGGAGTGCGCAGGGCTGCCTGTGGATGACTCTAGCTGCCCTGCCCGGCTCCGATAAGCCACCTCTATCTGTGCCTGCCACCCGGGCCGAGCTTTACCCAGTGGGCAGACTCACCCGTGGCTCTATTTCAGTCCGAGTCTCTCAATGCCTCCCCTTCTTACCTCCTGGGTTCTGGAGCGACTGGGGGTGCAGTATCCCTCTAGGCCGCCATCTTGGATCGCTCATATCTTATTTAATATAAAAGTCATGTCTTCTAACTCTAGTATTGGAATCATCTATGGGTCTTCCACTTTTCTTTTTAGATACCTTGTTATTTCTGCTTCTTCCTGTTTTTTGGTAATCTTTTACTGTGTGCTGAACATTGTGTCTAACTGTAGAGGTTCAAGGTAATATTTTTCACAGTGATAGTCCTTCCTTTTTTTGCCAGATAGATTGAGAGGCTAGCAAACACAATGAGATCTTGAGCTGGTTTGGGCTGGATGGAAGATACATTAAAATTCATTCCACCTGTCCTCAATCCCCAATCCTCAGGATTGGTCCTCCTGGCTTTTGACTGACATCCTGGATATTCTCTTTATTCTCAGCCTTGAAGGTTGTAATTTTTTCAACTCTTAAACTTATTTCCTATCCTTACAGATGTGAAATCTGACAAATGTCTTGAAGGGAAGACCCATTATATACTACTTGCCAGGTCCTCCTTCTAGTGGGACTTTCTTTCCAAAGCTGTGTGTGACAATTGCAGGTTTCACTGTGCCTTTCCTGCCCAGCCCCTCCAATCTCTGGTACTATCTTGGAACCCAGCACAAGTCATGAGAAAATCAAACCATGTATTTGTCAGGGTCTCAAGCCCCCTTACTCTTCTCGACCAGTGACAAGGGAAGGGGACACTCCCCAACAAGGTCAGACCAGGATAGGTAGGGCCGACTGACCGCCTGCTCCCAGCCCTCAGGGCGGAGGACAATCAGACACAATCAGACATGCCAGAGACCAGTCACAGCAGGAACTCGTTTATTGAGGAAATCACAGAGCTTTTATGTAGGGTGGGGGCTAGGCGGGAACCAATCAGCTTAAAGGTCAGCAAGGCATGGGGGGGGGTGTTTCATGCAGGTGAGAGTTCCATAGGACTATATGGCAAGCACGGGCTGATCAGTTCACGGAAGTGTTGTTAACCAATCCCTAATGGTGGTCCCATTTATCGTCATTAACCTTTGAAACCGCCTTTGAGGCCTTGATCTTGCTCATCCTCCAGGGAGTAAGGAGGCAGCCTGAGTTAGTTAACGTGTCATTAGTCATGTGTTTTATATCTTCCAATACTTTTTTACCAGTACTATATAACTACAAAAACTTCACTAATTTATCTTTTCCCCAGCAGACTCTTTGTGCTAGAATGTATCTCTGTATCTATCAATCATCTATGTGTATGGGTGAAGATATTTATAACTTTTTTATAACTGTCATCCTTCACCCCCATTTTCATAGCTTTTTCTAGCTGGTTGGCTAGTTTTAAATGGCATCTTTTAACTTCTATTATCTATAAACAATTAATAATCTCATTTTCCTTCCCTGTTTCTCTTTCTTTCACTCTCAATTATTTATGTGCATTCTATTTGACAGAGCATATAATGTCCAGTCTTTTTTTGTTGTTTTTTTCCTTTTTGGTGAGACAAGGTCTTGCTGTGTTGCCTAATCTGGTCTCAAATGCCTACCCTCAAGGGATCCTCCTGCTTCAGTCTCCCAAGCAGCTGAGACAACAGGAGCACACCTGGATTTACATTTCATTCTTTGACCCATGTACCCATTCTTTTATTTTGATTCTTCCATCAAATGTATTACATGCTCACCATCAGTTACTTTGCTAAATTTTTCCAGTGATCTTTTGTTTGCATGAAGCTCATATTCTAATCAATTTTCTACTAAAAGATTGTGAATACAGTATTTTCTCCATTTATAGTATGTTCAAAACTGTTTCTGTAGACAGTTTGGTTGTATATGTATATAGAATTAAGAATTTGTTTGAGTTTTTTTTTTAAATGATGCTCCATTATGGCCTTGATTTTGGTTTTGGTCTTGGAAAGTATAAGATTATCCTAATAGCTTTACCTCATAAGTGAATTATTTTGCCTGATGACCTTGATAATTTTTTCTTTTCCTTAATGTTTTATAATTTTATTAGAAAGTTTCAGAATTGATAATTTAGGTCTCATTTTCCAATTTTCTTTTATTTACAGGTATTCTTGAATTATATACAGTCCTGTTCCATTGTTTTGTTTTTTCTCCTATGGCTATCCTAAGACATGTGTTGGATCTTCTTTGCCTGTTATCAATACTTTGTTTTCATAACTGTATGTCATTTAAATTGCACTCAATGCTTCTTTTCTTCATTGATCTTTATTAAATTTCCATTTGAACATTTTCTACCTTGAATAGTGGCAATTTATTCTTTGTTTCTGAGATGTTATATTGTTTCTTTCCAGTTTTTTTTTCAGGTTGATCAGCTCTTGCAATCCCTCCTGGTTTTTGTTCATTTTGGTTTTGAATTTTTGATTCAAGTTTTTACAAACACAAAGATCACTATCACCACACATATTTAATGATGTTGAAGATATTTTAGTTTGGAGCGTTGTCTTAGGTTTTACTTGGTGAGAATAAGTTTTCATTAGGTAAGAAGCAACAATCCATCTTTTCTGTTTCTTTGAGAAGTAGTTCTCCATTTTTTTTAAAAAAATTATGCATTTATTTTTATTGTCCTGTTGTGGAGATGTTTCTAGGTAAAAAGGTTTTCTTCTGCTGGTATAATTGAGTGGAATTGTTTTTTTTTTTTTTATTGTAAACAAATGGGATACATGTTGTTTCTCTGTTTGTACATGGCGTAAAGGCATACCATTTGTGTAATCATAAATTTACATAGGGTAATGTTGTTTGATTCATTCTGTTATTTTTTTCCCTTCCCCCCCACCCCTCCCATGGAATTGTTTTAATAGGTAATTTTGTAGTTGTGGCAGTGGTATATATATGGAGGTGAGGTGGGATTGCTGGCATCAATTTTTAAATTTTGTTTTTCCTTTGGGTTTTTTGTTTTTGTTTTTGTTTTTGGTACCCCCAATTGAATTCATGGGCATTTATCCACTGAGTCACATCCCTATTCCAACCCACCACTGCCCAGCCTTTTGTAAACTTTTGAGAGAGTGTCATGCTAAATTGCTGTGGCTGGTTTTGAACTTGAGATCCTCCTGCCTCAGCTTCCCTAGTCACTGGAATCACAGGCATGTGCCACCACACCCAGTCTTCAGAATCTTTAATTTTCCCCCTTACTTACTTCTTTCCTTTCACTGCCATGTCTTTGAGGGTCATACTTCCTCACCAATATAGCTGATTCACCCTCAAAAGCAATTCTTATCTGCAGCTTTAACCTCTGATTTTACTCACTTCCAAGTCCTTTCTTGTAGCCAATGCTGTAACCTACCAAGATCTAGGATTGTCCAGTGTTTGGGCACTTAATATTTGACATCCTCTTTCAGGGCTCAATTTTGCCTCTTCTTAGTCTATGTAATCTACTCTCATTTTCTTTTTTTCAAGGTTTCTCTAAAGTCTTGCTTCCCCCATGCTTCACATTCAATTTTATAGCAGGGTAGCATGCTTTATTGGAAATCTGTTACTTATCAATTTTTTGGCAATTTAATGTTTGTGGTAGGCTCTTTCTCCTAGAATTGCTTAAGGCATGAATTATGTGTAACTTTATTTGCATTTTCATATACCTCATGGCTTTCTGGAGAAGACGTGTGGAGAAATACTGGTTTAGGCAGTTAATTATCTTCTAGACCCAGGTATAATTTATATTCACTTCTTTTTAATAGAGACTTATCTCTATTAACAATTTCTTTCAATTCATTCATTTCCATGTTACACCCTGATAGCCTGTTAACTCATTTATTAATTTATTCTCTCACTGATGATCACTGAGTTTGCATTAATATTTATTACAAAATGCTACGAAGTACATATTTGCACTTATTTCTTTGTTAACATATGCATGTATTTCACTAAGATATTGTTTTAGTCTGGTATTTTTATAACAAAATACCTCATGCTAGGTACTTTATAACAAGAATAGTTTTATTTAACTCAAGGTTATGAATGTTTAACTGGCATCTACTCTGCTCCGGTGAGGGTCTCATGGTAGATGCTACCACAATGGTGTGTGTGTGTGGAAGTGGGAGAGAGGGCACATGGCAAGACAGGAAGCAAGAGATTGGGAATGTGGCCAGGCTTGCTGTTTTTTTTTTTTGTACCAGAGATTGAACCCAGGGGCACTTAATCACTGAGTCACATTCCCAGTTCTTTTTCTATGTTTTATTTTTAGGTGGGGTCTTGCTAGGTTGCTAAGAGCAGATTGGATTTGTAATCCTCATGCCTCAGCCTCTGGAGTTACTGGGATTACTGGCATGTGCCACTATGCCCAGCTAGTCTTGTTATTTTTATAATATCTCACTCTTCTTCTTTTATTATTTTTTTGTGTTCTTTTTAGTTATACACGACAGTAGAATGTTTTGACATATCAAACATACATGGAGTATAACATCCCATTCTTATAACAACTCTCTTAAAGGAACTGATTCATTGCTACCAGACCATACCCCCTCCAGTTAGCCATGAGACTGGCTAATTCTTAAAGGTTCCACCACCTCAATACCCTCAAACTGAGAACTAAGTTTCCAGCACATGAACCTTCGGTGGACAAACTATATTTAGCTCATAACAGGTATAACTACATCTGAAAAGTGCTAGCTAACAGACTATGTGAATCTTTAAGGCTATTAGGTAATATCCACATATTAAAGATATGTAATAGCTATGTAATAACTTTCAAAAATAATTGTAATACTCTACAATTCTACCACCAGTAAACAATTCTCATTTTGCTATATCCTTGACTTTTATTACTGAAGGCTTACATTTTTGTCAATCTAATGGATGTGACATATTATCTTGTCTTTATATGCATTCTTTTGATGATTAGTCAAAGTCTAGTTTGTTTCATATTTCTTCCTTTCTACTGTACTGATTTTATTTCTTTATATATTTTTCATTATATATTCTAGAAATACATAAAACTCTACATATTGTAACTCTATCTTCCAAGTTTGTGCCTTACCTTTAATTGGTTTAAAATTAAAAAATAACAGATTTTTTTTTTACTTCTCTTTCCCTTTAATATCCTTAAACACCATCCACTTAACATAAAGCCCCTCAAGTACACATCCACATCACTATTCTACTAAATTGCATATAGATTGGATCTTGTATATGACTAACACAATAGTTAAAATAGAAATGTTTTAAAATTTAACATTGTCAAATCTTTTTTTCCCACTAACACATGTTTTGAGGTGGGGTGGGGGAATATTAGGGATTGAACCCAGAGTCTTTGAGCTAGAGTCCCATCATTGTTTCTCTTTTATTTTGAGACAGGTTTTCACTCAGTTGCTTAGGGCCTCCCTAAATTGCTGAGGCTGCCTGAAACGTGTGATCCTTCTTTTAAAAAAAGGTTTTATGAAAATCTTCTGACACCAAGGTTAGAAACTATACTGGGATATTATAGTATGTTGCCTTTTGTAACTACTTTTTACTTCACCTGGAGTAATGCCAGGTAATAATTTAAATTTTTTCACTTATGGATAGTCAATTGCTCCAGCACCACAAATTCATATTTACAAAGGCTCCTCTTCTATTTAATTATGCTCAAAATCAGCTTGGCATTTTCGCAGTATCTTGCATCACACCCTTCGAGGCTTATCTCTCACCACACCCTCTACAGTATCACTTCCTAAACCAGGCTACTTATTCAAATCTTCCTGGAATATGTTGACACTCTGCCCAGTGTTCACTCCACAAGTCACGTTTTCTTTCTTCCTCACTAAATTGTGAAAAAAAGACCCTCTTGTGAAAGAGGCATTGTCCAATTCATCTTTTTATCCTCAATATGATCGAACAGGTTTTCAAATGCTACCCAATTTTAATCTAAATTTAACATGGCCTGTGTAGGTGGGAACTTCTACCTCTTACAAGCTATCCATATATTTAGAAATCTTCAAAATACTTCTGATAAACCAAAGTTGTAATTTCTGCCCCTGCAGGGCAATCCGTGGTAGAGGCAGTGAAGTTTATCAGGACAGACATCGTTTGCAGGGGTGGCCTGGATATGCCCCTTTGGGAACAGATGCCAGGAGTCACCCCTCCTTGACCCATTTCTGAGGTGAGGTGGCGCTTGCACCAGCGAACGTGTTCACATCCTTTTCCTACCCTCTTCTTCACTTCCTCCAGACGCCTGTTCCCCCCCATAAGCGGCCTTGATGTGGCAATCACTTCTGAGGTCACAAGTTCTCCTTACATTGAACGCTGTCGGCATTCTTTGAGGCAGGCCCTGACCTTTTAGGCAGCAAAGTTCTCAGGCGACTTCTAGAACCTCTCGCCAGCCTCCTTGGCTGCCTGGTTACCACACTGGGCCAGGCGGGGACCCAGAGCTCACCCTGGAGGACCCTGGGCGGGCCGCCGCGCTTCGCACTGGCGTTTCAAGGCCGCGGAGACAGACTGCAGAAGAGTCCCAGCAGGAGGAGCCTAGCCAGTGCCCGCCTCAGGCCTTTCTGGAGTCTGGGCGGAAACCTCCTGGTAGCACTGAGTCCGGCCGCGCGCGGGCCAAGCCATGGGTCAGGCGTGCCGTGCGCGCTCCCTGAGCCGCTCGTGCCCGCCCCCCGGCCGCCGCGCGTGCGCGCCGGGACTACATTTCCCATAGGCCTGCGCGGCGCAGCGCCGTCCACGCCTCCGCGAGCCAGCGGCCGTGAGGCCGCTGTGGCTGCAGCGGCGCTAACCCGCCCGGCTGCAGTGGCTTTGAACTGCGGCGGGAGGTGGCCGGAGTGATGGCAAGTCTGGGACGCCTGCTGTGCGTGGTGGGCCTGGTTCTCTGCGGGGCAGCGAACTTGGGGCTGTGCAGACCCCACACACCCACCCCCAAGAATCCTATCATCGGTAAGAAGGCTGTGCGGGGCCGCAGCTGGGTGGTGACTGGGTGTCAGCGCCGGGACTCCCGCTGCTGGGTTCCAACTAGCACGTCCCCTTACATTGAGAACCCCCAGTACTGGGTTACGAGGTGTGTCTTTATTTTTTAGTACAAGAGCCCGGGCTAGCCATCTTTTGAGTCGTACAGTAATGTAGCAGGTGCCTCGTAGATTTCTTTGGACTCAAATGGCTCTTAGGAGCCTGCGGATTTTCCTTTTTTTTTTTTTTTTTTGTATATAGCTGGGCGTTTCTACTAAAAGAAAAAAATTCCTTTTTTCACATAGCTAGGAATTTCTATACATGCATTATTATATTTATTAAAATTTCCCTGGTTGAGGGTGTATTTCAAGATACAGTGCATTAAACATTAAATGAATGGAATAGATTAGATAATCAAGAAATCGACCTTAGTCGTTTTCAGCATTAGGTGGCATCAGTGGTTGGGATGATCCTAATGTCAATTTTATCTAGGGTTAAATTGAGATATGTAATTTTTGTTTCCAGCACGCTTATTTTTAAAGAGTAAAATCAGTGTGCATTAACAGAACAGACATTTGATACAGAGTCAAGCAAAGCTAACTAGGAGATATCAGCCTTGGATTAAAATTTGCCAAAAGAAATTTGTGTGTGGACAATTAACAATAGTTTTATCCCAGTCTGTGTAGGATTATTCCATTCTTATATTTTTCTTCACAAAAATAAACAGTGTATTCTGTAATTAAACATAAAGTAGAGTAGTATTTTTTTCATATATGTGGGTAATACTCAATTTTCAAATGGGTTGCTTACTAATATTTGGTATCTGAAGTGTTTTATTCTGTAGCTACTTGCAATGATGGTCATGGTATTCAAGGAAATTATCTAATTATATGTAGAGAGCTGCATATTGAGCCCCCAGGAGGAGATAAAAAGGAGAGAGGAGATTCATTTTCCTTTTTTGGAATTGGGTGTAGCCCTCGGTCAAATATAGAGGAAAGGGAGTATACTTTTGGTCACCATGATCAATTAAGACAGAATAATTATGCACCTTGGTGTGCAAGACATACGCTCCAGGAAGGGCAAAGGATTTGAAGACCAGGAATTCCAGAAGTTATGACATACCTTATTATATGTGTGGGATTTGGGTCACATGTCAAGAGACAGAGTACATACAGCTTGAGTTCTTTTTTCCAGGGATGGGAAAAGTGAGTATATGGGGGTTATGGGGGCAGGGTGGATGTTGGTGGAATTTATTCTAATGTCCTTTTTTCTGCTTCCTGCACCTTGTATTCCCATGATACCCCGTGATCTCCTTTGTGGCACCTCCCCTGCCTGCTCTGTACCACTCCGTTTCCTGTGGCACTCCCTAATTCTTCTTTTCATAGCCAAATTTAATTTTCCATAATGAAGACAGTCTTACCACCAAGGAGAGAAACAGTCTTACTGAACACATTTTGACATTGACATGTTAACTGAGTACCTGATATGTACCAGTTATTGGAAGAAGCTGGGAATACAGACATGATAATACGACAGGCTCTTCCTGTCAGGTGGCCTACGGAGAAATTGAAAGTGCTCCAAATGAAATGATATAGGAACAGGTACTCACCAGGCAGACTTTTTTTTTTTCCTTCCTTCTCTTTTGGTGCTGGGGATTGAAGCTAGGGTTTTTTGCATGCTTAGCATGTTTTGTTGTGTGCCTGATACCAGTACTGTGCTGGGCTTGGGTTTCAGTGATAAGAGGAGGCCAGAGAGTTGGATGGGACAGAGCATGCAGAGTCTTACATAGTGTACTAAAGTTTAGGAACCCATTGAATGCTTAAACAAAGTCATGGCCCCTACTGATCTGTGTCTCTCTAGCTCAGATCCTTTGCCCGCTCCCTTCCCTTACATGGTTCTAGTCAAATGAACTCTTTATAGTGTGACAGGCTGACTGGTGACCTTTGCTCTTCCTAGGAGGCCCTGAATTGCTCTTCTCCCGGATATTTGCAGGTGGCTTACTCCCTCACCTCTCTGAAGTGCTGGCTCAAATATTTTCTATCTTTTAGGAAGGATTTGCTTGGCCACCCTGGTTAAGAGACTAGAAGTGAAACATCACCACCTTTGCTTTACATTTTCTCCCTGCTCGCACTTAACCACCAGCAATCACACTATATATCTTTTTATCTTGTTTATTATTTGTCCTCCTTTCTTTCTCTCCCACCCTCTAAATTTAAAGCCTATAGGGCAGGGAGTTCTTTTTTGTTGTTGTTGTTGTTGTTGTTCTGTTTTGTTTTGTTTGTTATTTTCATTCTTGTTTCCCTAGTTTGGTGCCTGGCATGTAGTATGATTCAGCAATATTGAATGAATGAAATACTGGTGATAAGGTCAGCTTTGCTTCTATGTGGAAAACTAGCTGGAGTTGGAGGGTTCCTTAAGAAAGAATAGAGACCTTTTAATAGTCTGATTGGGGGAGAAAAGATGGTTGCTTGAATTTAGGTGGTGTTAGAGAGATGTGGATGGAAGATATTTCCACACCGTTGCTTTGTTGGGAAGAAAACAGTTCTTTCTTTTGAGTGTGTATGGGAAGGGATGGTAGATATAGGGATGTGTGCTCTGAGATGGATTCCAAATTTGAGTTTGCATAAAGGATGCTAGTGCTATTGTAGACCTCTCTGGGGGGCCTTTTTGGCCCAGATGTGGTGAAAGAAATGAGGCTGCCTGAAACTCATATCAGCCTCCACCGTTCCTTTCCCAAATTCAGTGGTGGACTTGCAGGAAATGCTTCCTATTTAGTTCTGTGAATTGAAAGAATAAAATAATGATATTTTTAGTTTCAGTTTCTGAGTAAGAAATAAAGGGATTTGCTTGAACTAAAACTTTTCTTAAAATTTAGGAATATTAATGCAAAAATGCCGTAATAAGGAAATGAAAAACTTTGGAAGATATTATATTGCTGCATCCTATGTGAAGTATCTAGAGTCTGCAGGTGCAAGAGTTGTACCAATAAGGTATGTTTCAGTGTTTTTATACTATATATAAAAATTTCAGTGTTTTGTCCTCTAGAATTATTGCTTTCGCTCCTATGATTGTATCACTTAAATGTAGTAATATAGCATGCGTTTTTTCTCCCACAATCCTAATGCCTGAAGTCTTTCGTTAAATTGTTTAATGTATTAAGCTGTTTGTATCTGTAATGTCATTAGAGGTATGTTGAAAATGAGGTGGTAATTTCCTTTGCCCCAGAAAAGATGGTTCCCACAAACATCATGAAAGTAATGGAATAACAGAATTTACAACTTAACCAGCTTTATTCCATGATGTTAGGGTAAGGGAACAATTAGGGAGTAAAGGAGATTTTTAAAAAGTGAATGGTAAGAAAAGTCTTCACGTTCTGATTTAAAAGTTTGTAAGGACTAATGCAGCAGTGTTGTTGCTTCAGTATAAATTAATGGAATTTGCAAATTTAAAGGAGATACATTATTTTTGTGATAAAATAGTTCAGTAAGAAAAAAATGATTTCATCTCAAATTTTCATTTGGAAAGAACAAGCAAGCAAAATCTTATAAGTGTTACATTATCAGCTAAAATTAGTGTGTTAAAATCTCCCAGAACCCTCATCTAATCTGTTGTGATTTCACACAAAAGCACAATTGTTTATTCTGTACAGTCATTTTTTTTGTATAATTTCTCAGTAAAAATTAAAACAAATATTCTGTCTACATATGATAATAATAAAAATCAAAGTCAAATATTACAATTTGGAGAACTATACCACAAAGTGTTATGTTTAAATTCATAAGAATTGTCTTCTTGTTTGATCTTTTGCATTTAAATTAGCTGTCTCTATACTAAGATGAACATTTGCTTTTAACATCAGTCTTTAATCTTTTAGTAGCAAATGGAATTTTTCTTCAAATGAAATCTTACTTGGAACCCAGATGTTACCAGAGTTTTAAAGCTGAGGAAGAGACTCCTGAGAGTCCTCAGCAGGACACAGTATTTTGAAGTTTTGGTTAGGGAATTATTTTAATGCAACTCTTCTTTCAGGATGTTAATACTGATAATGTAGGCAGGAGAGAGGAGAGACAAAAGCAGGTGACCCAGCTCAGAGGCTGTTGTAGGTCTGGGTGTGAAGTGATGAGGACATGATGTAGAGCAGTGGTCCTGGGGTTGACAGACAAGTCCTTAAAGAAGTGAGCCAGACATGATGACTAATACAATAAAAGGGCACAAGGAGAAAGAAGGAGATGAGAAAGACGGAAGTTTTGAAACCAGGCACATTTTGAAACCACATGACTTGCAGAATACTGGAATTTATGACAGAGATGTTGACAGTGTGTCTGTCAGCATATAAGTTAGTCTCCAGTTTGGCTTTTTACAGTTCATCATAAGGTGTATTGCTTGGAATTATAATCATGTGGTCCTGTAGAAATGAGGAAATACGAGGGAGCTAGATTCCCAGACTAGCATATAAAGGATTACCTGATACAGAATAAGAATGAAAGGATCACACCTTTACTCTGTTAGGTTCAAATCTGTATTTTGGTTGTTGGGGGCTTTCTCCTATAGCTTAGAAGGATGGGAGACAGGCAAAATTCAGCAGTTGTTGAACAAGTTTTTCTTTGGTCACCTATCTTCTTTCTACTATCTTCTCTCTCAGGCACAGGTTACTGTCAGGTTACTTCTGATTTAAAAATGGGTTTCATTTACATAGTATTTTAAAACATATACAAGTCAGAAGAGTTTACAAAGTATGAATTTCTGGCTCCTTTTGAAGATAATTATCTGGATTTTTTTTTTTTTTTTTTTGCTGTAGAGTGTCATTATATTGCCCGGGGCTTTCCTTGGTTACCTGTACTCAACTGTGATCCAATATTAAATGAGTCAGGTGCTGTTCATTAGTATTGGTGCCTGCTACTCTTTTTCATGCTGTTGAAACTGCTTGTCATTTACCATCATTACCATTTTCTTTTAGTTAAGGAATTAACTATTTCTCATATCTTGTTGAGAGAGGTTTTTTTTTTTTTTTTTTTTTTTCAAGAAATGTCTGACAATATGCAAATAACATTTGTGTTCAAAAAATGGGACCTGGCCTATTTTTTGTCATAGGCCCCTGGGGCAAGAGAGTTTGTATCATACTCACCAATTGGCCTCCTTAATAGTGATAAGTGGGGCTCAAAGATTCAGTCATGGACATTGTGGGAGCCAACTGTTTAGACTAATGACATGACTGAAACTAGCCTGCATAGCTAGCTGGCAGGATTCCTTGGCATGCACCTGAGTGATCTCCATCCATTCTGATTCCTGATGGTGGTGGTTTACTCCTTCTTATTTAAATATCCATAGGGAGGATTCTGAGTCTTGGCTGATTGGTTCCTTTTTTATTGGCACAATCTGGAGAAATTGGACTGGCACATTACTGAGAACATGTGGATTCACATTTCACCTCCCTGTGACTTTCCAAGGCATGGCCTCCTGCCAGTTTATTCTCCATTTAAGATAGTAGTAAGCACCATTCCACTGTCACTCACAGCTTTGTGATTCTCTGCCAGAGAAGATTTACTATGAACTTCTGAACCGGGACTTGCAGAGCTTTCTTAGACTTAGAGAAGAGCCCAGAGGGGTTTGTGTGTAGAGGGTTTGTGTGCAAACCACAGCCAAATTCTAGGCATCACAGGTGTCTGTTCAATAATGGGAGTGTTCTAACTCCCTATAACACTTGTCCCCAGGTGAGAAATGGACTGAGGTTGGCATTGGATTATAAATCTACTTTTTTAGGAGGTGGAAAGGGCCTCTACCTTGCTATTCTTTTACAGAAATAAAAGACTGCTAAATGTAGGAGTGGTTTTGGAAGAATTTCACAAACATGATGTTCTTTTCCCTTGTTCTTGCATTTTGCTGAATTTTAGGACAACATTTAGAGGTTGTTTTCAATTTTCATAGATTTATTGCATTGGATTTTCTCTGTAGACAGGATAAAATTATCAATAACATACTGATAATTAAAAGATCCTTAAGGGGTATTTGATGAATGGTACTTCAGAATGATTAGGCAAGTCTATAGTGAGCTGTGTGTGATCTGAACTGTTTTGGCTTTTGAATAGATGGTAGTCCCCAGACCATTGCAGTTGGTTGATGAGGATAGGATTTGGCATTTATTTGTATTGTTTTTATCTTTTACAGATATTGAAGTAGTTAAAGTAGGCATGATAATAAAATTCTTTATCTAATCTTTACATAGACTACTGCATATTCTTAGATTTCTTTTACAGATTTTGGCTAACAAATATTACCAGTGTCCATTTGTTATTTTTTGCTTATTAACTTGTGTTTTACAATAATAAATTTCATTAGACCACAGGTAAATCCATTTATCTGTCTGATTAACAAAACAAGGTAATATTGTCTATCATTTAAGAATTATTTTTCATTTGACCTTAAAAAAATAATGTGGTAACTTCATTTGGAGGTAATTTCTTCATTAGGTTTTAGAAATAAATATTTTATAAACTTTTTGTTTTCAGGCTTGATCTTACACGTACAGAATATGAAAAACTTTTCAAATCTATCAATGGGTAAGTTGCCTTGATACTTTGTGTGAGTCAGTCAGTTGGTTTGATATGATGGATGAGTGTGTGCATATCTGCTTTTGCTTTTTCTATATGACTATCTTAGAATGGCATGAAACCATTTTTCTGAACTGTTAAAGCAGATATTTTGCTGGTAGATGTGAAAGTCCTATAAAGAGTAGGAGGCAGGTTAGGAAATATATAATTGTTATATGATATTTTTTACATGTGTAACATCTTTGTTGTTTTAATGCGTATCTAAAATAATGAAGCCACTTTGAATGGAAGGGCATTTTGCTTGCTGAGGGGATTCATAAGTCCTATATCTGAGGATATCAATGGGTTATCTTTCTGAAGTAATTTGAATAGAACTTGGATTCTCTAATTTCACCACAAAAGATATGATTGGGTAACTCACTGAAAAATACTTTTAGTCATTTGAATAAAGGTTCTGCATTACTCTTAATTGAAGGAAGACAGTTAATGAAGCAATTAAAAACCATTTTAATTATCAGGTTGGCAAAGATCAGAAAACTTGCTAATACTCAAAGGTGAGGTTATGAGGAAACAAGTACTCTCATACTTTATTAGTGGGAGTGTAAAGTATATAGTATTTTGGTAGGCAATTTTGTAATATGTATTAAAATTAGAAATAAACATGTCTTTTGATTCAGGAACTTTAAAAAGCCCCCAATTTAGAAGTTACTCAGTAATGCACCAGATGGATATAAAGACTATAAGCATTTAATAGACTACCATGTAGAAGTTAAAAATTTAGTACATCTAAGCTGGTCATGGTGGTGCATGCCTATAATCCCTGCAACTCTGGAGTCTGAGGCAGGAGGATTGCCAAGCAACTTAGTGTGACTCTTCATCAAAATAAAAAGTAAAAAGTGCTGGGGATGTAAGCTTCCCTGGGTTCAATCCCCAGAACCAAAAAGAAAAAAAAATTGATATATCTATAGATACTGCTTTGGGTTGCTATTGTCATATGATTGTTAATGATATATGAAAAACATAAGACACTAATAGTGCATATTGTTTATTTACTATTTGGTTTTGGTTTTAAGATAGTAGTGAAGAGATATACATAGCAATTTCAATCAAATTAACAACAAATTTTGACATTGTTACTTGGAGTGGGGTGGGAAAGAATGTTTTTACCATAAAGCCTTCTTAAAAACAGTGTTGTTTTTACTATTATTACTTTAAGAAACCATGTTCATGTATTGCTTTTTTTTTTTTTTAACAAGTTACGTTCAAGAAAACTATCTTTAGTTCAGTTTGGTTCAGTAAATGTTTACTTTAAAGTCAGTTCAATTTAGTAGAACATTTACAATGCCTATTATGTGCAAAGTACTTTGGCAAGGACAAAGACAAATCCAGACTAGAATACAATGGTAGAACCCTCCAAATATACTTTTTGAATTACTTCATCTTTTCCCACTCTATCCTCAACTGCATTCCTATTTGGAAAGGAATCTGAAATAGTTGTTGTGTAGACAGGAATTAAAAAGGTTTTGGTAGCCAGCTTGTCCACATGCCAAGTGTATCTTCATGGAAAACTAGACAGTGGTTATCTTTTCACCAATATTCTGTATTGACACCAGTTCTTCCTCCCATGTAACCATACTTCCTCTTCAGCAAGGCACTGGAAGCTGGGTAAGAATTGAGGAAAAACAGGGACTGTAATTTACTGTTTCCGAATGTCACCAGGAAAAGAGCAATACTCTAATACAACTTGAGAAGTACCTTTTTTGAGCTCTTTTTGACCCCATACTATTTTGTGGGGGAATACATCAATGAAAAGACAGTGCCCTGCTTTGAAGGGGTTTGTCATTTGAGAGGGAAAATGAGGTTTTCCTATATGAAAGAACTTTAATGAAGTTGGACATACCAAATTTGGTTAAAGGCAACTTTTTAAATACTGAGTTAATAGAAAGAACTGCTAATGTCTTGATTCAGTCACTTTTTTAATTGTAGGGTTTTCCTCATGGTTTGTGACCAATGTCCTACCACATCAATATTTAAAAGTTCTCTACTATACTGTGGTCTTCCTAGCAGCACAAACTGCTCCTCTTTGTCTCAGGATTGTACCGTGCCTGACTCATTCAAGAAGCAGAACATATTTGAATGAACAACAGTCTCCAAAATTATATTTTACATATTTCAAATTCATATTTAAATATTTTCAAAAATTTAATGTTTAGTCCAACTTTTATTGATCAGAGAGGCCAAACCTCTTTTGAATATTCTTAGTTATTTCAAAACCTGTTATAAAGTTTTCGATTTAAAGTCTATTTAAAAAGCTGGTATAAAAAGATGGTAAGTATTTTTTCTATATTTCATGTTTATGGGTAGAGTAAAATGAATCAAATCTTTGTAACTCTTCTCTATTCCTGGACTTTTAAAAATAATATTTGTATTCTTTTTCAAGATTTTCTAATACTCTATTTACTTCTGTAAAGATCTTAGGGTGATAATCAAGAAGTAAAGTCTTTTAGGTATTTAATTCTAGTCTAAATGCATTTTTATTAGTTCTTTGTAGTTTAAAAATTATTTGTGAGTTGAGCAATTGTTTTCACATCTTTAATCACCTTAATTTAAATCTAACTACATATGGAATTTTGTGTCTATTTATTTTCTAGCTCTGGGTACTCTCCTGCCCCTCCCCAATTTTTATTTACTTTTAATTTATCCACACTATTTCATAAATGAATTTAGTTGTTGAAGAAGTTTTGAAAGAATGTGCACTGAAGGGTTGTTAACTGCTATAGTTTCTGAATGGCTAGGAACTGTCAATATTTAATATATATATTTTTCCTTAGTTTTAAAATTTTCTTTGATGGGTTTACTGCTTATAGAATAAGGAAAAAATTGCTTTAAAATGAGAAGATTATTACTGGGCATGTTGGTGCACACCTGTAATCCCAGCAGCTTGGGAGGCTGAGGCAAAAGGGTAGAGAGTTTCAAAGCCAGCCTCAGCAAAAGTGAGGTGCTAAGCAATTCAGTGAGACCCTGTCTCTAAATAAAATACAAAATATGGCTCAGGATGTGACTCAGTGGTCGAGTGTCCCTGAGTTCAATCCCTGGTACCCCCCTTGCCCCCAAAACGAAAAGATTGTTGATTTTGTGTGTGGGGATGTGTGTGTGTATGGGGGCAAAATGCATCTTAATTGGTGTTTCAGAATCCTTTTTCCTGGAGGAAGTGTTAACCTCAAGCGTTCAGGTTATGCTCAAGTAGCCAAAATATTTTACGACTTGGCCATACAGGTAAATATATGTTATTGCTTATCATTCCAGATGGGTTTTGTCAGTTTCTGTGAGGAGGATTCTATTTTTAAGCACATGATATTGTTTCCTTCACAATTACCCTAGCCTCATACCCCTTTCCCTTTGAGGCCCCTGTTCTCTAAGCAGTCAGTGGCTACTCCCACTCATTTTTTTGTGTGTGTTTGTGTTTCCTCTAATTCTTGGCTTCTGTGTGTGAACCAGTCTTCATGTGACTTAATAATTCTAATAATCTCCTTCTGCTCTCTTACCTTTTTATTACTTACTGGGCATCATTCCTATTTTATTAATTATCTCCTCTTGAAATGTGCTTTGCTTCCTAATCCATTCAATCCTATATGACCTTTCTTTGCAGTTACCTTAGACCACATTATACCATGCAAAGCCTCTGAATTTTCCTTTGTAATGTCCCACATTGGGCCCACCTTTGCACCCTAACTTAGACCCTTATCATTTCTCCTCTTAACTCTAAATGCAATTTCCTAATTAATCATGCTGACCCTAGTGTCTTGCCAACTCTTCCTTAAATATTTTTTTTTAAGTGACTGCTTTTAGCATTTGAGACACTTGCTTGAAAACTTTTATAGTTTCTGGATCAAGATATATAATATGTCATAGCTTGCTTTTTTCAGCCCATGTGGGAGTTTGAGCTGAAGACAGACTGATAATTTACTTATGGATCCTGGACAAATCTTTAGATATCCATGTATAAACCTGGTGCTTGCCTGGTAATGACAAACCATATGTGTAATTTTTGTTTGAAAATTTTGAATAAACTTAGTTTTCTTTTTCTCTCACTCTGCAAAGAGTTATGATGATGGAGACTATTTTCCTGTGTGGGGCACATGCCTTGGATTTGAGGAGCTTACCTATCTGGTTAGTGAGGAGTGCTTATTGACTCTCACAAAAAACACTGTTGCAGTGACATTACCGCTGAACTTCACTGGAGGTGAGGAGACTCTTCAACCCTTTTGAAAATATTTATTGAACGGAATTAGTAAGCAGCAAGAATCAAAGCCCAAACTGCTTATTGCCTTGATTTTTAAATTATCTATCTAGACTGAAGATGTGAGTGATGACGTTTGTATTCATTTTTGAGAATGATTTAAAGAATTTTGAATTCTGATACCTCTTGATGCCAGTGATAATCGAGACCATGTGTGGTTAAGAACTCTGAAATTGGTCCTGGTTTTGAGTCCTAGTTTTCTTACTTTGGCATTGGGGAATTGTTTAACCTCTCTCCTTCTTTCAAATTCCTCATTGAAAAGGGGGTTCTACCTGTTAGGGACTTTTCGTGAGAAAAGATGATATTTTTTTTTTTTTTTTTTTGGTCAATGTGTTAAGTGATTTAAATACTACTCTATAAATGTTAGCTATTATTACTATAGTATCAGCATTTTCCCCATGGTTGCCTACTTTGTTTCAACCCCAACTGTGTATACTGTAATTTAATTCTGGCACTAAACATCTGGATTTAGTCCAGACCCCACAAATGAAAGGGCATGGTCCCCAGAAAGAACACCCTATTTCAGATGTGATTTGAAAATCATATCCCCAGGCCACCCACTCTTCTTACCACATTCTGCAAATTTGGGGTTTCTCAGACATCTGATGTTTGTAATTCAGTAGAAGTACTCACAAAATTCAGGGAAATACTGCATTTGCTTAACAACCAGAATATCCGGTGAGCTTTGGTGCCCAGGGTTGCTTTTTGTTTTGTTTTGCAATGCTGGAAATTAAACCTGGGGCACTCTATCCCTGAGCTACATCCCCAATCCTTTTTATTTCTCTTTTTGAGACAGTATTTCTCTAAATTGCAAAGGTTGGCCTTGAACTTGGAATCCTCCTGCCTCAACCTCCGAGTTACTAGGATTGTAGGCATGCACTCCCATTCCTTGCCTGTCCAGGGTTTTTGTTGGCATTTCATTGCAAAAGCATGATTGATTGAATCATTGACCACATAACTGAACTCAGTATCTAGTTTTTCCATTCCCAGAGGTTTGTCCTCTTAAAAGTTACAACCTTTTTATCATGTGGTTTGTCTTGGCAATCAGTCCCATCCTTAGATAATTATGGCCCACCCAGAGTCACCTCATTAGCAATAACAAAGACACTCTTATCACTCAGAAAATTCCAAGGGTTTTAGAAGCTTTATCAGAAACCTAGAATGAAGACCGGCAGTTTCTTTGCTATGTCACTGAGTATAAATAGATAATGATTCTTGTACCTTCTTGAATCTATAGAGCCTCAGAATTGAATGCTACCAACTTTTCTGATTCTCATAAGAATTTTGGAAGGATAATAGTGGTAGGCATACATAGAATTTACAAAATGCTTTATGCTTTTGAAAGCTTTCTTATTATCTCAATTATTTCAAGAACTCTGTGGCAAGTATGTTTTTTCAGACTATTTTGCTTATGTGGCAAAACCCAGTTTGTACAAAAAAGCAGTATTCAAGATACTATTGTTCTCATGGAAGCTTTTAGCTACAGTGAGGTGCCTGATTTGGAACAACTAGCATCAGAGCCTTGTTCATATCATGATTTTTTAAAAAAATTTAATCCTCAGTCGTTATTTGAGTCTGTGTCTGACTACAGAGCCTTCAGTGTACTAAGATATATTGCTGCTTTGATCTGTACCAAATAGAATTTTTTTGGAATAATTAATGTTCTGTTCTACATTGTTGATATTTTTAATCTTTTAAGTTCTAGCTACCTTTGGAAATATGTTGGAAGTTTTGAATTCTTTCCTGGGAAAACAATTATATAAACACTTGGAAAACTCTACAGGTTTTTCATTGATGTCTAGGGAACTCAAGTTAAGATTCTCTTCTTACTCTATGGCTAGCATACAAGTTCTTAGAAGAATTTTACCTATTCATATTAATACTCTATATGAAAAATACTGGAGCTTGAAACATATTTGGATTTATGTTAAACGTATTTTGTGCTTGTTTGGAATACTTCTGTAGTATTGACTATTTTAGTTAGTTAGGTAAGTTGTTTATGTCTTAATAATGACCTCTCTTTGGCTGCAAAATATGACTTAAGGGGATTTTATTTTTCCTGAGTTTAAATTATTTCTCTTGTGCCTAAATTACTTCAGGTACATTGCAGAGCAGAATGTTCCAGAATTTTCCTGCTGACTTGTTGCTGTCACTAGCAGTAGAACCCCTGACTGCAAATTTCCACAAATGGAGCCTTTCTGTAAAGGTATCACATTAGATATATAGGAAATTAATATATTTACAGTATTACAGAATTAATAATTTTGTTTTATTTTATACTCTAGAATTTTACGAAGAATGAAAAGTTAAGCAAGTTTTTCAGTGTGTTAACTACAAATAGAGATGACAAGATTGAGTTCATCTCGTCAATGGAAGGTATATGTCATTGGATCATGTATGCTTTATTTAATTCATTAATTTTCATTTTATGTTTGCCTTACAAATAAAATTAAGTTACTTTGGGGCCTGAAGATGGAAGTAAGGACATTTTTGGAAATAAGAGACATTTTTGTCTATATTTCAGATCAGTTATAATTTAATTGAATATTTTCTAGGATTCGGTGATGAAAAACAAAAAAGCAGGGGATGGGGAGAAGATGAAGAAATAAAGAAAGTGACTTATGTTTCTAGCGCTATTACAGATTAAGTAATTTGATGGCTTCTCCTCCAGACAACAACAGAAAATACTGTTGAGAGAAAAGCATCTTTCTAAAATACATTGATGAAATGCTAAGAAAGTAAGGATATTCAAGCTTAAAACTCTGAGTTGACCAAAGTATATAAACCAGCATTCTTGTTGAATCAGGAAAATGTGAGAGAAAGTTCAGGAACCCCTCCATGGAGAGTACTACATGGAGCAGGACCTGAAAGGCTGCACCTTATATTAAAAGGTGAGCTTAGACTATACCCGGAATTCTGTCTGCACAACTGCTAGAATTTCCCTTCTTGAATATAAATTAAGGGAGTGGAGTGTATGGAGTCAATAGGTTTTGAACACTCTGAATGACAAGTTGGTCTCCTAGTGTTGTCTGTGTTACGCTAACTAGGAAGCTGGACAAAGCTTAAGAATTTTGTTTGAAGTTGTTTGCGATTGGTAGTGTGCACACATGAATGATAGAAGCAAATAGAAACAGTTCTCTTGGGAATAGCAGTCATTCATTCCAGGCTTCAAGGAATGACTTCAAGATTTGAAGGAATATGAGCAGTTCTTAAAAAAATTGCTAATGCACAAGGAAGCAAAGTACCATGTATGAGAAATTGTAGAAACAACAGATATAGAGTCAACTCGGCACAAATCTTAGGTGTAGAATTATGAGGAACAGTGTAATACAATTATATTTTAATTTTTAAAGAAATAAAGGACACTTAAAAACATAAGTGTGAAACAGTCATATTTGAACCAGATTCTGCTATTAGAATGAAGACGTAATTGAAATAATTTCAGAAGACAGGTTAGTCTGAAGGTTAGACAAAGTTAAAGAGAGATTAATGAATTAGTGAAGGTAAATCTGAAAAAAATGTTCAGACTTCATCATAGGCAGAAATGTGCAATGTATTAACAGAAAGAGTAGAATCTGGAGGCTTTAGTTGAAAAATTCTAACATATCCAGCCAGACTTTTGAAGGAAATTGGGTTGGAGACAAACTCTATTTCCATATTAACAACATTCTGGCCAATAAAACATTCTGGCCAATAAAAGACCTAAGTGGAAAGGAAAACTACAACAAGGTTTTAGAGGAAGTAGAAGAGAATATCTTTATGATCTGGTGTAAAGGAAGGAGTTTTCAACACAAAAAAGAAACACAGACCATAAAGTCAAATTAAGAAGTAGTGATAAAAAAATAGAGGAGAAACAAAAGAAGATATGTGTAATGCATATGATAGAGGATCACTATCTTATATAATGTGAAATGATGAATTAATAAGAAAAATCTACTAAAAATGGTTGAGAGGTTTATTTGCATAGGTGCCTTAGAAAAGAAACTTGATTGTCCTGTATGTATACAGCTCCCTGAGATAAATTGCTAGGTATAGTTACTAATTAGAGGAATGCAAATGGAAACCACAGTGAAAAGCCATCTTACACCAGCAAGATGGGCAAGATTAAAAAGTTTGCTGATAGCAAGTGTTATTTGGGATGTGGCACAGTGGGCACATTCATATCGTTGTTGTTGGAGTATAAAAGCAACAATTGTGTCGGAAAACATTTTGGCATTTCTTAGTAAAATTGAACATTTTCTAGTTTTGTTACTAGTTCTATTCCTTGATTAAAAAATACCTAGTTAAACTTTTTATGTACATAGAAATGCACTTGACATTATTGTTCATTTTAGCAAAAAAACCCCAAAAAACAAAAAGGGAAACAATCCCAATGTTCAACAGTGAAAAGGATAAATTAACACAGTAGAATACTGTATAGCTGATAAGATCAATGAGCACACCTGCATGCATCATTCTAAATGAATGTTGAAAAAATTCTAAGTTAAAAAACATGGAAATACATACTATATGTGTTTTCTTTTTTATGATGTTCAAACTTTGACAGAAAGGAAAGAATATATTGACCGGTGGTAAATCGAAGGCAAAAATGAGGTGATGGATAATTTACTACAGCCATTTTCACTGTGTTGAAGGGAGGGGGATACAGCTGGGAAGGGCTTTGGAAGTACTAGTCATGTTTTATGGCTTAGTCTGGGTGATGGATAATCATGTACTCCATTTTGTTTCCTAAGCTGTATGTATACATTTTTTGGCATTTCAAAAAATAAATCATGTTTTTGAGTTGGTAAGACTAGCTTAGAGGTACTTGAGAGGACAGTGTAGTAGAGTGGAGTAAACTCTGGTAAAGTAGAAGTAATACATGCATTTAAAAGACTTGTCATATCTCTATGTTTAGTCTGTTTCTGTTGCTGTAACTGAATACTAGAAACTGGATATTTTATAAAGATTAGAGGTATATTTAGCTCATAGTTCTGGAGACTGGCAAGTCCAAGAGCACATAGTGCTGGCATCTGCTTGGCATCTGGTGAGGGCCTTCTTGCTACATCATAACATTGCTGAGTGCATCACAGAGACAGAGCAAGTATGCTAGCTTGAGTTTCTCTTCTTATAAAACCACTAATGCCATCATGGGGGCTCTGCCCTAATGACCTCATTTAATACTAATTGCTTCCTATCCCATCCTGCCTCAGCAATTTCCACCTTCTACCACAGTCATCTCTAATTGTTCCATACAAACTTCCAACCAGTCACTGGTGATGCTTCTGAAATAACAGTCTCATCTTGTTGCTTCAACAAAACTCAGTGACTTTTTCTCCATGTCTTCCCCCCGCTAGCCTGTGATCCTGTGGGACCTGTTAGGCACGTGCTGCCCTCCAAAAAACAGTGTTTCTCCCTCCTCCTTCTCCCCCTCCTCCCCCTCTACCCTCCCCTTCTACTCCCTCCCCTCCCCCTCATCTATCTTGAAATACTCAAGTCTGTCATCTCTGAGAAGCCTTCTTCTCTACCATTATTCCCCCTCTACATCTCTAGTGCTCCTTCTTCATACTTGCCTTATATTCCTTGGAAATATTTCTTCTTGGACACTTGAATGTTTTCATTCAAATTTTTTCTTCCCCTCTAGCCTAAGAGCTCATAGAGAGTTGGAACTGTATCTAGCCCTGTTTCTCCAGGGGTTTAGGTAAACCTCAAATATTTAATGAATGACTGATCATTTAGATGAGTATTGGGTTGAAATTAGGGATTCAGGTTTCTTATTGGTTTTCATGACTCTGTCATCATACCAGGTTCATATGGAAATTTTATCACCTGAAAATTTTCTGAACCTCTAAGATAGGGAATCTTGGGATGCTCTATTATTTGCATATTTTCTTTCTACTCTGGATACTTTTGTTTTAAATTAGTGAAATAGGGCATGCTTCTTACAATTGCAGGAAACTGTATGGGTCTTTCAGCAATGCAGTTTACTGAAGAAAAGTATTTCCAAATGTTAGTGTGTGTTTATCTATATATCTGTCTGTCTGACAGAGAAATTCTCATTATAGTTTATCACCCAAGGCATATTTTATTCTCAGTAATGCTTTTCACATCTCAGAGAAATACACTAGAAGGAGTGTCTGGTTACAGTTATTTTCCTAGTTACCCAGCCTGTGGATCTTTTGCTGTTACCTTTGTGTGCAGTCCCAAGGCCAGAGAGAAAGTGCCCTCATAAGGAAGTGGGAGGCAGGCAGCGGGAAGGGATGAGCACCGTGTCCAGAGCTGCTTGCTGGTAGACTTTGCCTCCTGTAAACCCCAACTAGGCTGCCAGGAAATGTTTCCCTTCTTGTGACATGCTCTCCAGTGGAAGAGACTGATAGGATGTGAGAGGACACTGCTCTTTTCTCTGAATATCTCTACTTTCAGCTGATTCTCTTCATTTCTCCAGGCACTTTCTGATGGTAGTCGTATTTATAATTACAAAGAAAAAAATTATAGCAGGGAATTTTTTTTTCATTAAAATGAAAGGCACAGGTGAAGAAATACATATAATTTTTCCAGAAGGTAACTATTATAAGTCATGCATGGTGGCACATGCCTGTAATTCCTATGACTCGGGAGTCTGAGACAGTGCGATGGCAAGTGCATGGCAAACTTAGCAACTTAGACCCTTTCTCAGAATTAAAAATAAAAGGACTGGGAATGTAGCTCAGTCCTAAAGTGCTTCTGTGTTCAATTCCCAGTGTCAAGAAAAAAGTATACATTTTCACCTTTTAAAAAATAGTGTAAATTTTTGAAACATGTAAATGTTGAGAGGGTCACTTGAGTCCCAGGGTACCTATCTCACCTTCAACAACTGTTGGTGTGTCCCCATTTTTGTTTCATATCTACTTTCTCTCCACACTGAATTATGTTTCCAGCCTTATCCCAAAGCTCATACCATTTTTAATCTATAAAGATATTTAAGAGTTCTAAAAACAGTTGAATTTTATTACCGAACTATCCTTAACACCAATTTTAAACTTATAAAAACTGTTTAAAAAATTATATCACAAAGTCATGAGGCACACAGAGTTTAGGCTGAGACAAATTAGCTAATGTGAAAGATGCCAGAAGTGCTGGCGTAGTTCACGAGTCATTATGGGATGAAAATATGGTTTGAAGCAGTGGGGAAGAGAGACCTATCTGAAACTTGTGTCACTAATTAAATATGCACTTGAGGCTGGAGATGTAGTTGAGTGGTAGAGTGCGTGCTTAGTATGTAACAGGCCCTGGGTACAATCCACAAAAAGAAACAAAACAAAGACACCATGCATTTGATTGTTGAACTGGTATATATTCCATTACTAAACTATTTTACTTTGTTGTGATTATCTTGAAAAGCAGATCATATTACAAATGGCAAAAAGTGAAATTGAATTGAAATTAAAATTGTGAATCTGTGAAATATTATTGGGAATATTCACATTGACTGAACAGAAATTATTTTGTATCTGAAAGATTAATCATAGTTTTACTTTGTCTTTTGTATTGAGTAATGAAATACTGTTTTACACAGGACATGAAATAATTTAAAAGAATCATCTTGAACCATTCTTAATAATTACTAGTTTGTGTTTTTTTTTTTTTTTTAAGGATATAAGTATCCAGTATATGGTGTCCAGTGGCATCCAGAGAAAGCACCTTATGAGTGGGAGAAATTAAAAGGCATTTCCCATGCGCCTAATGCTGTGAAGACTGCATTTTATTTAGCAGAGTTTTTTGTTTCTGAAGGTAATATGTGAATACATACTCTTATCACTCTGGTGTAGTTTTGAAGGAAATTGCCTTTATCTGGACTTCTGTGTATTCTTTTTGTCTGTAACTGTCCCACAAAGTCTATAGGTTAACTTTAAAAAAAAAAAAAAAAAAAAAAAAAAACAGATACTAAATAATGTTAAAACTCTGTGTTTGAGATGCTAGATAGTCAAATAAAACCAGGACAGTTATTTATTGGTATCAGATGCTATGTGGGCGGAGTTCTTGAACAACAGTTTAAAGAATTTTCTTTTTCTTTCTTTCTTGAATTTAGTTTCTCCTCCATTTTTCTTTTTAGATATACATCAGTAGAGTATATTTTGACATATTATACATACATGGAGTATAACTTTTTCTATTTAGAATCCTGTTCTGTAGCAATAATGCTTTAACAACCTCTCAGAATTAAGATGTTATTTTTCTGAGACAGTGGTGTTAATTGAACATATACCTGCTAGTCTGTGATTGTAAGGCATTTTCACATTGGAGAAAATTAATAAGCTTTGTCTGCTTTTTAATGATGAAAACAGAAATTTTCGTGCTATTTTATGTTTGTGGGTAAAATCAAGAATTTGGTTGTAGATACTTTGGTTTTTTTTTTTAGTTGAGCGATAGGTGTGAAGGACAGAGGTAGGGACACAGCTTGCAAGGAACAGAGTATCACCTAGGTGGGGTGTGGCCACTTGAAGACATTGGTGAACCTGATTTTAGTCTTATCTCTAATCTTGCCCTGTTTTTATCTATATTCCTGTCCTTACTGGGAAGTCAGGTATCCCCTACTGGGTTCATTCTGGTTTAGAATTATGTATAGTTGAATGGATGGTTTCACAAGAGTCTCTAAATTAAAAACAAAAACAACCTCTCAATATGCAGCATTAGTTCAAAGGAACATTTTTCTGTCATGGGCAAAGTGCCTTCACTGCAGTTTTAATCATATGGCAATTGTTGGTTCTTTATTGCCAATGTCCTTCTTTCTGAAAACGCCAGAAGAGCCTATATTTACTTTATCTGGACTTTAGGATAAAGTCTGGGTTCTCACCCCATCACCTGCAAACTTCACTATGCCTTCATGTTTTTTTAGAATTCTGCCTCATCTGTGAAATGCCTCCTTTTCATTGACTCCCATTTTACCTGTGCCAACTTCTTCATCCTTTTTACTCTTGTAGCACCTCAGTGAAGTATACTATAAAATCATTACACTGTGTGGTTACTAGGCTAAACTTGGGCAGACAGTTTTTGCCCTGTTTATATTTCCATCCCCAGGCTCTGTATCAAGTCTTCTACAAAAGTAGCCTCTTTAGTCAGGGTTTGAATGAATTGGGGATCAAGCACCACAGGGATCTGATGCAGGGTAAGTACAACTGCTGCATCAATAGACAACTGCCTAAATCAGGCACTGCTATATTTGGGGGGAAATCCTGAAAACCATTGTCTTCTTATTGTTTTATCACTTCTTCCTGCTGATTTCAGGAAGAAATATTATAGTCTTTTGAAAACCTTATCATACAATCTTTTTTAAAACCAAACTTTCTTTTGCAGCTCGAAAAAATGATCATCACTTTGAATCTCAATCCGAAGAGGAGAAAGCCCTGATTTATCAGTTCCGCCCAATTTATACTGGAAATTTTTCTTCATTTCAGCAATGTTATATGTTTGATTGAAAAATCTTTGATGTGTTAACAAAACACTTTGAATAATTTTGTAATTAAACTGTTACAATAACTTGTTACTAATGGTAATATTAGAAAGCCACAGAGATTCCCTTTCTATGTGATTAGCTCTGATTCTTAATTCAATATATTATTTTTAAATCACATTTAATAATTCAGCAGAAACAGATAATCAGCGTTTTTCATGGTAAACATTTCTGAAAATAGAAAAAAATGTATTGAGAATTCAAATTTTTTTTTCTCATTTACTGATTTTAGAAATAAATACCACCCCTAATCCACTCATCCCATTTTGTTGGGAGATTCTTCATTTTTTATGATTATTATTATAATTTTTTGTGGTGCTAGGGATCAACTTCAGGGTCTTGTACAAGCTGCCATTGAGCTGCATTCCAGCTTTAAGGATTTAAATCCTACCTCTATTCCGTGGGGTGCCTCCCTCCTTTGGGCTCGAGAGTATGTTGTATGTTGTTGGGTGTGTGGTATGTGTGTAGAAAAACATAGATATCTCCTTTTCTCTTCCATTTTAGCATCAGAGTTAGAAGGCACATCTTGCACTTTTATCTTCTACTATGTCTGGTATACAAGGCCCTCGATGAATGTCTGTGACTACTTGTATTTTCCATGCCCATAGAAAATAATTAAAAAACTGTCATACATTTATTTCAGTGCATTTGATATATTTCTCAATCTGTGCTACACTCTTTCATTCCTTATTATCCCATACAGATCCTCAAAAGTCTGAAATTTAGGAATTCCTTAAGGACAAGCAAGCATTTAGAAAAAAAGAGAGGAAGCCAGGCATGGTGGCACATGTCTGTAATCCCAGCAGCTTGGGAGGCAGAGGCAGAGGCAGGAGAATTGCGAGTTCAAAGCTATCCTCAGCAAAAGCAAGGCGCTAAGCAACTCAGTGAGACCCTGTCTCTAAAATAAAATACAAAATAGGGCTGGGGATATGGCTCAGTGATCGAGCGCCCCTGAGTTCAACCCCTGGTACCCCCACCCTGAAAAAAAGGAAAAAGAAAAAAGGAGGCGTTTTTGACCTGTATTTAATAAAATGTGTTTATGCATCTTTTCTTTGTGGTCATTAGAGCTTCAGTTACAGAACAAAAACCTCAGGAAGCTAGTAAAAATGCTGGAGGACATTATGAGTAATATTATTTACAGAAAAATAAGAACAGTAATCTGAAGATACTGAGAGGTAAATCACAATCTTTGGATAATAGGGATGAATGGAATATAGAAATTGAAAGGATTGACAAATTTAGTCAGTCAAGAAAGAACTTTAATAGAAATCTGGCAGATTTAGTTATTTTTTTATTTTTTTATTATAGCTTACTGTTTAATGTGCCATTTCTGGCCAAGCTTACGTCTCCCACCCCTAGAAAAGGTACTGGTACTATTCCTACTCACCATACCAGGACTTTTCCTGTATTTTGTTAGAACCGTATAGATTGGTTTGTCTCTGCAGAGCCCTAATGGCACTTTACACGGACTGCTCATTCATCACTCATGCTGCGTTCATCCTGCCCATGAATATTGACTTCCATTTGTTCCCAGTGGTTCTTTTGGACTTTATTGATGCCCATAAATGCAAGAAAATGTGAACAATTGTTTGTTTCTGCTCATGTTAAATTTTCCATGTACTTTTTTAGAATCTTCATGCTAGAATCACTTTATTCCAAAAATGAGATCTGTTCCAAAGGTAGGTATACCTTGCCTTCCATACTCCACCACAGCAGTAGGTAAGGGTTTGAGGACAAGTGAGAAGAGCAGGCTGTTCAGGTAAAGATGGTCCATTGTTCAGCTGGATGCCACTACATCAGTGGGAGCAGGAGGACATTGGTGAGAAAAGCCTGTTGATGCTTTGAGCAACAGTCTGGAAAGCCCTGGAAGATGGGTGGCCACTCCTGGAGTTCTGCTTTACAGTGTGGAGAGAGCAGAGGCTGAAAGAGTGACTGAAGCAGTGTGTATGGATTAGGAAGAGGCGCTATAGGAAAGAACTAAAGGAAGGATTGGGTAAGCCTGGGCCTTGCTACATGGAAGAGACAGAAGATGTGTACCCTGCCCCAGCTTTCAAAGCCTTTCAATTCCAAGACTTTTTAGAAAAAGGTTTTTAGCTCCAGCATTTCTCATTCTCTTACTTATGTGAAATATCACAAATAGAATGAAAATGTTGGTATTAAGGGTCCATACTCATTTCCATTCAGCTAGATAACCCTAAGGGCCCACAGTTACATATAACTCGAGGCCTGGCACAAGATGTTTTACAAGGGCAGATTAAGTGTCTCCTCATTTTCACAATGCAGAGTAGGGGAATCCTCAAAACCTTGTGCATAGGCTAAGATTCCATGGTTTAGAATGGTCTTGGAGAGCTTCTAAAAAAGCACAGAGACAACTACAGTGGAAGTCTACACGTCCAGCACCTGACACACAGTAGGACCTCAGAGAGTGTTCTTCCTTCATTTCTCTACCTCTCTGTGATAATGGAACACCTGCATATGTGCTGGGTCTCTATTTTTATTCCACAGAATTGTGAGAAAATATATCGTTATGGGAAGAGTTAAGAAAAAAAGAACCATTACTTAGAAAGAGAAGCTTTGTTATTATTTTGTTTGGAACTTTATTCCTCTTAACAATTTGTTTTTCTCAAATGAATTTAAAGTTTTTATTCCATGTGAAATTTTCATTCTAAGAATAGTTTAAAATTAACATTTTGCAATAACACCTGAGAAACACTAGATGTCAGGAGAGAACCAGCTAACCTAATGTTCTGCCTGTTGTGTTTGCATTCAACCATTTACAATAATAGATTTTAGGAAATTGCTAGAAACCTAAAAACAAGGATTATGTTTATTTACATAAAATTATTATGTTTATTTAAGTATTAATGATTGTATAAACATTGACTTATAGCTACAATCTGATGTTTGCCACTGTGATGAATGAGAAGGTCCTGAACAATTCAATAAAAATAAAGTGTCTATTAGGGGCCAGTTGCTTTCATATACATAAATTTGTGTATCATATATAAAATTCCTACTGCCTTTCTCCTGCTGCCAAACTGGAAAAAAATCTAGGCTACAGAAGTTTTTTTCTGGATGTGCAAAAAGCCAGATCCTCATAGGATGAAAGATGTTGCTGGGGGAACCTTTAGAGGAGGCAATAAATTCTTGATCATCTCCTATAAAAATATGAGTGGAGAAGTACTTTAAGTCAACATGCACATGGTTTATAACTTTACCCCTACAGAAATTTTTATCATAAGGTACTCTTAAACATTGTCATGTTTTCTCCTTCAAATTTAAGGAAATTTTTAATTACTAATTTTCCTGTGAAACTTGTTTCTTTTTGCATAAATTTGGCATGATTTTAGATTTTCAGTTCTTTGGCATTTATTATAGTTTCTCATAAACCTAACAAGTCATTATTTAGATTGTCTTTAGAATTTGCAATATCACTTAAACATCTTTTATTATAGTTAATTCAAGGTACACCCCATAACTCCCTGACAGGTTTCCTGGGAGAAACTCAAGGGTAAGGGAATTTAGATAATTATGGTAGGCAATGGGATTTATTATTCCCATTAATGAGTCCTAGACAATATTTGTTTTAGGTTAGTCACATTACTTGCAGATTATGCTGAATTGTTCATAAAGTCACAAGTCTTTCTTGACTAGTTCATGTGTCTTATCTTCTAGCTTCATAGTGGATAGGAGTACTCTTTCCCAAGAGTACCAGAATCAGAATGCCAAAGATCAAGTCCTACTTCTGCCACTATCCAGCTGCATAACCTTGGACAAATCTCATGAGACTAACACTGAGTACTTCAGAGCCTTTGAAATCATCCTACAAGTTTTTAAACTGTAGATATTTTTATAGTCTCTGATAAGCTAAAAAATTATTTCATATACTTTTTATAAGGTTAAATAGCACAATAACAGTTTTCAACTTAAATTAGTGGAGTAATTTTACTTTTCAATAAGTAAATCTTTTCAATTTTGTAAAATAAATTAAGGATGGGCCTTAAGATCTTTTTTCTACTCTAGTCAAAAGAATCTAAATTACTTGGTTCCTCTTTACTAGTCTCTACCCAGGGACAAAGGAGCTAATAGATAACACATGCAGATCTGTTGGTATAATAAAAAATAATGATTCACCCTAGTTTTGAGAGGAAATAGCCACATAAAACAAGTTTTGAACTTAGAATAGACTTCAGAACATTAACAATACAACAATTATATTTTTAAAATATCATTCCTCTGGTTTTCTTTTTGCCTTTGGCATATTTTCACACAGTTTCAAATACAATTTGTGTGTTCCTTCTTTTGTTTAACTTGATCAAAAGCATGTTCCCATGTTGCTGCTTGGCCATCCCAACTGACAAGATCTTTGCCCTTTGGGAGGGTTGGATGGCTGAGATATTAAGGATTGGTCAGTGTAGGAGGCGGATGAGGAATTCTACTTGCCAAGGTCCAAAGTGGGGCAGTGAGGTAGATCTGAGTCAGAGTACACAAGTGGAATCAGAAAATGCAAGAACAAAAGGACCAGAACAAGTTAGGTACTGGACAATGGGGTTGAGTACCTGAATCAAAGAAAGCTTCAAGTATGAAGCAAGTTTCAACAAGCCAGCACAGTCCAGAAGTGGTCACAGGTCATTTATGGTGTTCAGAAGGGTGACAAGTGCGTGTCTCACTGTCTTGGAGATATGGTAGCAAGGCTTACACTAATTATTTTCTGTAACTTCAAGACATCTGTAAATTTACCAGCATTTGTCCATTTTGGGCACATAGACTGGTTATCTAAATGCCAGCACAGATGAACTCTTTAGCTCTTGTTCTCCCAAATCTTAGTTTGTGGGCTATCTGTAGGAATCTCCTGGGTTAAAATTGCTCTGAGTCACCAGCCACTGTGCATGCCCTCCAAACCTCTTTCCTGTTCTCTCTGTCCCTTTCCCAGTGGGTGTGTGGTATGCAGGGTGTTTTTTCTTTGTCTTACCCGGTCTCCTGGGGCATTGGGGCATTGGGGCAGTCAGTCTAGCTTTGTGGTTCATTGCATACTGTACAACATCAGGCTCCAGCTTCAGTCTTGGGCTCAGTCTCGTGGTAGGTGACCGGAGTTGAAAGTCCCCGCATGTGGAGAAGACCACCCAGTCCAGCATTCACTGGACATGTTTAGTAGGAAGAGGCCATTTTTGCCTTATGCTTAAGCTATGATCTCCAGTACAGCTTTAAAGAGTACTAAAGTGATAACCGTATTTTAATCCTTTCCTGTGTGTGGGGGGAAGTTTGAAGAACTAAGCTTCCTCAGATTCCCTAATGTCTACAAAGGCAAATCACTTAAAGCTCTTTGCCCCCTTTTTCGTAGGTTTCTTCTCAAAGTCTCAGAATGAGATCTGCTGCAGTGGTCTGAAATTGCTGCAGCTTCTTGGGGTAAGACCTCACTGCCCACTTCAGAATGCACCTACTGCACTTTCAGATGCTCCCCTGGCCCAGCAGGAGCCTCTTTGCACATACCTATGAAACTCCATATGATGTTTACCCAGTTCTTGCCACAGGAAGTGGTTCCAGGTCCAGATTGAGGGACTCTTAATCCTCTGGGATGTCAGGCAGTGTTTCAGAAGCTTTTATGGTGTAACAACTCTCCGTTCCCCCAATTTGGTGGTTGAAGATGACTACTTTATTTACTTTCTGCTTCTTTGGGTCTGCAGGGCAGGCCTTGTGGTTTGGTGAGGGGATGACCCAGATCTTCCCAGAGCAAGTATGAAAAGTGCTCCATGCATCAAGAGGATCAATTCAATTCTGCATCTAGGAACTGTCTTTGTTCAAGTTTGGGGCCATTTAGATACTGTGGCCCCCTCGCAATGTTGAGATATGTTATGGTTTGCATCTACAATGTATCCCAAATGCTCAAGTATTGAGCAAGTATCAGCTTGATACCCAGATGCAGCAAAAGTCAGGGCTTTTGGGAAGTGATTGGATGGATTATAAGGGCTCTGACTTTGTCAGGGATTAATCATTGATGGGTTCATAACTGAATGTATTATTAGGAGGTGATGGAAGCTATAGGAGATGAATCCTAGTTGAAGGAAATAAGTCACTTGTGGGCATGCCCTGGCAGGATAAATCTTGTCCTTGGTCACTTCTCTCTCTGCTTCTTGGCTGCAATTAGGGGAACATCTTTGCTTCACCATGTGCTCCCTGCCATGCAGTTCTGCCTCACCATAGGCCCAAAGCAATAAGGCCAAGGAACCATAGATTGAAACCATGACCCAAAATAATCTTTCCTCCTATAAGTTGATTTTCTCAGGTATTGTGTCACAGTAGTGAAAACTGACTAACAAGATAGAGGTGATAAAACTTGTCAGTCTAGATGTTGGCTTGTCAATCTGAAAGTTGACAATCTGCCCATCAACCACTGTTTTAAAATTTAAATTCTATTTTTTATTCAGGTAAGAGGAAGCCATTAGATCAGGAGACAAAGCTATTTAAAAGGTACTTTTTTATTCTCAGTTCCTAAGAAGAACTTAGGAGAATGGCATGCCACCCACACAGGTCACAGGAGGGACATTGAGGTGGGCAGCTATAGGCACAGAGTGTTGGGAACTCTGAGGAAGAGCCTGTGGTTTTTGTGGGAAGAATTGGGTGAAGCAGGCTAAGCAGGTTAAGCAGGTTGAAGATTGCCTGGTCTGCATAACCAGTTGGTGGTACCTGGCTCTGGGGAGATTAGATCAAAGGAATGATGTCCCTCATAGCATGCTGATAAAGGGGGAAGTGAGAGTGGGCTCTGAACTGGTTCCTTTACTCATGGATGGCACACTGACTTGCAGGACAGTTTGTTATCTCTAAGAATTAGTTAGCCCTGCGAGGGACAGTCAAGCATCTGATCCAGTCACCTATGCCTTCTAAGCCCAAACCAGGCTATGAGTCATGTTCTGATCTCCAAATGCCCCCCAGGAGGTTGTAACTTGGATTTATTTTCCTATTCACTTTCTCTTATAGTTATGAGAGTTGTGTGCCACCCTCAAAAAAATGGGAGAAGTCAACTCCTAGAGTCCCCACCCCCTCATTCATTAGTAAAATGCCTCCATGAACAGTTCAGACAACTTCTCCTGGCAGTCTTCAGTTTGTGCCTGGATTTTGGAGTCTCTGCTTCAGATCTATCTGTTTATTGATCCTTATTAATAGACTAAAAGCCTAACAGAGCTTTCAGATTCACACCTTCAGCAATGAACACCTCATCAAGCACACGTCCACCTCTCTGTCACCACCAACTCTCCATCACCACGGTAGGAATGGAAGGGCACTTCCCTTTCACAAGAACTGTGGTTTTGCCCTGACTACTTCCTCACTTCCTCACTCACGTATACCTCGGATGGTATACATACCTGCCTGCTGGTCACTGTCTTGGACAGCCACAGGTCACTCAGAGGGATCCTGTAGATACCTCTGACATATCACAGATTGGATATCAACCTTCCTTTTTTTTTTTTTTTTTTTTTTTGCTTTCCAAGTTCTTTATTTATAGCTTTTTCTAATTAATGACTGCATGTCAAAATAGAAGTTGTTGAAATAGTGATTAAAATAACTTGAAGAAATAGGTTGACGACAGAGATACTTTTCAAATTGAATTGCTATTCTCCTGTCTCTGGCTCAAATCCTACCATAATGCCTGCTTGCCTGGATGCAGAACATTGCTGACACAGACACAGTAGCTTCAGTTAAATGTTTGTCTTTTTATGGATGTCTATTTAGTCTTTTCTAAACATGTCAGTTGTTATAGATACCGATATCCAAATTCGATGGTGTTTATTTTTCCTCTCATTGTGTAAAAAGAAGCACAGTCAAATCATGCAAACACGAGCTCATTCCCATGGGATTATTGTTCTTGTGTGACACTTTTGTTGCAGAACAGTGGTGGAGGAGATGAAGTCTTAACTCACATTTTCATGTGGTCCACCTTCTGTTGGGGGCTTGAGGCTGCTGTCTGTGAGACATGCAGATCACAACCCTTGGGCTTATATAATATACTACAAGACAAAATATATAGTGGCAATATGTAATATTTAGTATGTGATATGTGATATATAATAACTGTTATCTCATTTAATCAAGTTATATACTGTTTTATGTATTATTAGTGTATAAAGTATTTATCTTTCCTTTTCTTTCAACTTATTAGTGTTGTTGCTAATCCAAGATTTGATGGGTTTGAAATTATGGATATCCTTGGCCTTGTCTACTTTTGATCCTAATTTGCAGGGTTGGGGAGGTACCGGAGATTGAACTCCAGGGGTCTCAAGCTCTGAGCCACATCCCTGACCCTATTTTGTATTTTATTTAGAGTCAGGGTATGATTACACAAATGGTATAAATCTAAATTGTGCACGACCATAGAAACAAAAAGATGTACCTCATTGTGTATAATGAATCGAGATGCAATCTGTAAAAATAAAAACATATTTTAAAAAATAAATAAAATTAAAAAAAAAAAAGAAATTAGGATCAGTCAGGCACGGTAATACACACCTTTAATCCCAGCAGCTGGGGAGGCTGAGATAGGAGGATCACAAGGTCAAAGTCAGCCTCAGCAGAAGCAAGGCACTAAGCAACTCAGTGAAAACCTTGCTCTTTGTGAACCCAGGCCTTATGTGCTTGCGAGGCAAGCACTCTACCAACTGAGCTATATCCCCAGCCCAAACCTTGCTTTATAATTCAGCATTTTCCTCAGGTAGTGATGCTATTTTCTTAGTGTCAAGTAACACCTTCTTCTGGTTCCTGTTCAGGCTTCTGTAAGATGAAACCTGACTTGGATAGGCAGTTTATGACTATAATAAATTATTTTGTTCTGACATTTTTGTGCCCCCACCCCAACTCTTCATCTTTTGCATAATTTCTTTAGACTCTCCAAAATGGAATTACTGAGAAACTTGGTTCTTGATTCAATTGTCAAATTGCTTTCCATAAGGATCAAGGTAGTTGACAGTGTGTCTGGTAATGCATCACTGCACTAATTTACCAGAACCTTGGTAGTCTCGACTATCATATTTGAATGCTGTTATGATCTGAAGGTCTGTCTGCCTTCTTCTAAAGTTTGTATGTTGAAATCCTTATCTTACAGTGACAATATTAGGAAGTGGATTTTTGGGTGGTGATTAGAGTGGAGACCTCAGGAATAGAATCTGTGCCCTTATGAAGGAGACTGAGAGACGCCCCTGGCCCTTTCTGCCATGGGAGGTTGAAGTGAAAAGACAATTGTGTATGAACCAGGAAATAGGTCCTTACCAGACACCAAATCTGCTGGTGACTTCATCTTGGATTTCCCAACTTCAAAACTGTGAGCGATAAGTTTTTGTTGTTATAAGCCACCCAGTTTATGCCATTTTATTTTTATAGAAGTCCAAATTGACTAAGACTTTAATTTTATACCAATAAATAAAGAATGGTATATCAATACTTCTTTCATTTCTTTCATCATTAGTGATATTGAATGAGATCAAAATTTGTTTATTATGTATGAACCATTCCTTTTGCTTTTTAACTGTTTTTCTTATTTGGCATGTAGTTCTTTTCGTAACATTATTAACCCATTGTTTGTTACCTTTTTGGAATATTTTTGTTGAGTCTTCCTTAACTATGTGATTTTTCCCCCCTTTGATATAAAGGAATTTGCATCATGTGCTTAAAAATGTAGGTAATTTTTCCTTCAATGTTTGTTTCATTTTTCTGTTTCATTAAACCTAGAAATTCCTTCCCTCTTTTTATTTCTATTTTTTTCTCCTGATTTTCTTTTTTCTTTTCTTTTCTTTTTTTTTTTTTCGCGGTGCCAGGGATTGAACCCAGGGCCTTGCAAAGCAAGCACTCTACCAACTGAGCTAAATCCCCAGCCCTCTCCTGATTTTCTAAGGTATAATCTTTAAAAAAAATTTTTTTAAATTTTTTTATTTGTTCTAATTAGTTAACCAATGCTGATATTGGAGTTTTAAAGTTATGTTAGTAGCTAAATTTTTGTTCCATATTTACAGTTTTTCTAGTATAATCTTCCCCTTTCCCAATATTTCAGTGTTTTTAATAGAATATATGAAATTATTGTTACTGTTATCTGTTTTCTGTCATCTATTTTATTTCCTTAATTTTTGCTTATTCTCATGTCAATACATTTAGTTTAATTACAAAATACCCTTGAAATGTATTTTAATATAGATTTATTTTTCTCTTATTGGTTTTCTTTTAAAGAGATTGTTGTGATATTCTTTTCTATTCCTATGTTAAGGTAGATTGGGGGATTATTTTCTCAAATTTATCTTTCCCCAGACATGGAATTTTTTGTAGTATAATAAGCCTATATATTAATTTGAGAAAAACTCACATCCTTACAATATTTAGTTTTTTCTGGTATAGCACTATACAATGTATCTTTTATATTTCTTAATTTAGTTAATTAAAGTTCTTGAAAAACTTTTTATTTGAAAATAATTTCAGTGGTTTCATATACATTTCTCTTTAGTTTTAGTTATTTTATTATATAACCAAACTATCATATAACTAGTTAATTTCACAATTGGATTTATTTATTTATTTAACTTCTTTAATAGAATGTTTTGAATATACACCTCTTTTTTAAAAAAATATATAATTTTTTGGTTGTGGATTAAGCTTTATTTTTATTTATTTATTTTTATGTGGTGCTGAGAATTGAACCCCGGGCCTCACACATGCTAGGCAAGCACTCTACCACTGAGCCACAACCCCAGTCCAACATATACCTCTTGATTCCATCAAAATGAGATCTCTTTAGAAATTTTTAATGAGTTGTATTTGGGGAAGTGGGATAGAGACCTGGCTTCCTAGCATTCTACTCATTTTTGTCTGTGAATTCTATACCTGTTCTTTTTATTAAGCTATTTATTAATTCCAGAAACTTCTTAATTGATTCCTAAGGGCTCATTATATTTTGCTTATCAAACATACATATACATAAATATATAATGATATATATTACATATATATTGTATACCATATATTAGACTAATTAATTCATACTTTTTGCATATGTGCATTTTTCATATTCTATTTGATTTCTTCCCCTAGAAATAAAGGATTGAATGTGCCCATTAATTAAGAGAAGCTGAATCAGTCTGATACTGAACAAGTATAATTAAAATAGTGTGGTTAAGGTTTGCAGATTCTGGCTTCACGTTTCAAGAGGTGATAGAGTAATCACAGTAGGTAATTTTCTGAACTTCCTTATCCTAGCTATTTAGAGGTAGGTTCCATTGTGTGTGGATTATTGCTGCTCTCCTACTATAATTAAGCTTTTACCTTTTCTTTGCTTTCAAACAGAAAGGTCTGAAAAACCAAGTAGTGGCTTCTGGGTATCATGGAAACCACAAAAATTGTGCCCTTGCGTTGAACTCTACCTCAAAGAAAGAACTGATGCCAAGCTAATGAGAGTGTGTCAAGGTATTACCAGCACAGGTCTCATCGCTTCTAATTATGGTCTCCAGAATGCTATGAACCTTGCCAGGACTCTGACTTGGGTCATTTGAATGTGTTTCCATCCCAAAGTCTAGCTGCTAATTTGGGTTTTTTGTTTTTTTCTCTGTAGGATTTCTTGAAACATTATGATATAACATTCATTTACTTTACTTCTTAAAAAAATTAAAGTTCTTGAAAAACTTTTTATTTGAAAATAATTTCATTTTTTTTAGAAAATTCACATATTGCACAAAGAATTCCTTTATACCCTTCATCACAGTACTCAAATATTAACATTTTACACATTGTCATTATCATTATCTTTCTCTATGTGTTCGTGTATGTATGTATATGCATGACCACACACACACACATATTCCTTTTCTTAACCATTTGAGGTTAAATTGCAGATGTATTACCTTTTCCTTCTAAATACTTCAATGTATATTTTCAAAAACAAGGACATTCTTTTCCATTAAAACTGTATCATTATCAATATCAACAGACCTTATTAAAATTTTACCAATCATTCCACTACTGTTTTGTATAGCAAATGAAAAGAAATATTATTGGGTCCAGGATTCAATCAGAATCACAGTTGCATTTAATTATCATGTTTCCTTGGTCCCCCTTATTCTGCTCTTATCTTTTTGTGACCATAACGTTCATGAAAGTGTATTGGTGAGCTATTTTGTGAAAACTTTCTCTTAATTCTATATCTGCAACTGATTCCAAAGGCATGACCTTTAACTTATAATTAGCTCTGGTTAGCTTAATTTTTCCAAGTCTAACCTGAAGACATTAACCCTCAACTTATAACCAATGACCTTACACATAAGGTCAGAAACAAGGGAAGAGAATTGTCATTTGCTGAGCCCCTGCAGAGCCCCTTGTAAAGGCAGTTGATAAACATCCCATTTAATTAGCACATTCTCCACCTTTTCCTCACTGGACTGTGTTTAGTTCCTGAGAAGGAAGGACTGTAAGTTATTTATGACTCCTATGCCTAACTCAAAACCTGGAACTTGAACTTTATTTCTTGAATGAAAGCATTTGAGTGTACAGTCTAAGAGGAGTACAAAATGCATCCTGTGCTCTCATGTGCATATGATCCATATCCCCTGCCTGAGACTGGTGCTATCCCTGTGCCCTGTGTAGGTGGAAATTGCAGCATCACCCACTGTACCATGGCCCTCTCTGCTGTGGGCACTGGTCTGGTGACCTGACATTGTTGTTTGGATTTTGATATACAAAACATTAATTTTTTTCTACCTTATAAATCAGAAATAACCGGGGTAAAGCACATGAATTTCCAGGGACATTCAGACCATAGCAAATCCACAAACTCATATGACTGGTGACCATGTGATTCTGGTGACCACAGGCTCCAACCACTTCTAACACTCTTGCCACCACTGCTGTGGTGGAAACCACCCTCATCACTCTGTGGAGTAGTGTCACAGCCTCTTTACCTATCACCTGCTTTTGCTATTAGTCCTCTGTAGCTCCTTCTCGACAAAGGAGTCAGAGTGATCCTTTGAAAACCTGGGTGCTGTAATATTACTCCCCTGCTCTGAATACTCCTTTTGATTCCAGACTCACTCAGAGTAACCCCCAACCTCGCACACTGGCCTGGGAGTCTTCGGGGATCTGGCCCCTGAAGCTTTTCACTTTACTTCCACCCATCCCACCCTTTCTCCCTCCAGTCCAGTGCACTGACCACCTTGCAATGTGACTTATCCTCCACGTCCATCCCCTGTATTCGCAGTTCTCTCAGACACAAGCAGCCTTCAGCAGAGAGCTGCCTGGCTGTCTCACGCTTTCCTTCCTGCCTTTACCTAAATGTCACCGTCTCAGGAAGGCCTTTCCTGAGCACTCTACATAAAACAACAACTCTTGTCTTGGCAACTGCAGCTCTCCTTCCCTTGTTTCATGTGTCTCCACAGCATATAAAACCATCTGACATCATTTTATTTACTTGCTCATGTAATTATTTTCGGCCTCTTTACCTAGAATGCAATTTACATGAAGACAAGGATTTTATTTTGTCTTATATCACTGCCAGCGTGTGACTGGTGCTGCATAAATAACTAATGAAGAGCTGTATATTCAATGCCAGAGAAACTCCTGACTGGGCTGAATGTGAATGAACAACCAAGTTCATGAGCACTTTACTTGAGGGTGGAATTACAGTATTTTTTAAAGAAAATTTTGACTACACTTAGCTTTGCTTTATGTACTCACTTTTCAACTTATATACTTGAATAGGATTTGACACCGATATAGAAAATGGCTTCCATATGGCCACCATATGACTTCTTTCATAACATAAATGACAACCTGGTGACCTGATCAAGCACTTAGGTCAATGACACCAAACAAACTGGAAATTTGTACTGCATTCAAAGTCTTTCCAACTCAATTCAGTAGCACATGCAGAGAGAAACCAAGAGTATGTTTCCAGAAAGCACTGAGTAATAATATAGGTCTTTGGATGAAATTTTGTTTTATTTTTGATAAGATTATGGAGGAGGGGCAATTACATCATCAAAAATACCCTGATTTCCTAATATACTCTCTAAATATCATTCTTTCTTTTTTCCTTCTCCTCTTTTTCTCCTCTTTCTATATCTTTTCTTCTCTTTCCATCTTCTCCTCCTCTTCCTTCAACTTTTCCTTCTCCTTCTCTCCATACCCCTCCTTTTTTTTTTTTTTTTTTTTAAAGAAAAGAGCCTTCTTATTCAGTACACTGAAAATTATTAATAGCTAAGGTAACACTGCACATGTATTATCTCTCCTTTTCCTATGACAAAGTAAAATCAAATGAGAGGATGTAAATTCCTGATGTTTGGTGAATTATCCCAAATGATAAAGTCACAGCTGATGGATCTGGAACACTAACCTGTGGTTGAAGGATCGAAAGTAACAGCTCTTCTCACCCATGAAGTTATCACCAATGTGACCTTCAGGTGAAGCATAAGCTCCAAATACTATTACCTTGTTTTTCTTCTCATTTTTTAACTTAAACATCTTCAGAATTTGGTATTTATGTTTAACTTTCTATTCATATCCATTGCTATGTCTTAAATTAAAATTAAAAAGAATCTCTAGTTTGTGTTTATTAACCCAAAACACTTCTAGTAACTCTTGCCTGTTCTTATTATCCTTTCTCCATCCAATGATTTGAAAATTCTGTTTGAACTGTAATTTCTGGAAACACTAGTTTCTGGAAACAAATGATTGTTTCTTTGTTTTCAGAGGGGAAAATTTTTAAATTTTCTTAATAAATTTTCTGTTAATGGATTTGTTGCCTACCAAACAAGTCTGTGGAAGACAGTTTCTAGCAATTTTACAACATTTTTACTTTTAGAGGGAATGTTTACACACAGGTCAAGTTGAATATCCTGTTAAGTAGAAGGTGTGGGCCAATGGTTCTCAAACTTGAGAAGTGACTCGGAATCTCCTGGAGGTGCTGTTAATGCACCTCTGGGGACCAGCCTCAGAGTTTCTGACCAGTGTGACTCCGCATTTCTAACAAGTTCCCAGGTGACACTGATGCTGCTGATTAATAGCTACGGTAAAATTTACTGTTTGTAAATTTCTTTGGTCTATTTTAGACTCTATCTTTTCTTCTTTTTAAAATTTATTTATTTTTAATTTTCCAGCATTATTATTACTGACAAGTAGGAGTTGTATATATTTAAGGTGAACAACCTGATGTTTTGATATATGTATACATTGTGCAATGATGGTTCCCTCTTCCTAAAGTTCCTGTGTCACTCCAGTATCCTTTCTTTTCTGCTTCTCCATGCTCCCCACCAACCTTTCCTTCTCCCTTGTCCACGTCCCCAGGCTTCTTTCCACCATGTATGTCCATGACATTTCTAATACAGATCAGTTCAGCTCTTATCTGCTTTTAGTTCAGCAAGAACCCGAGTCTCACAACAGAGTCTGAGAAGTGTGAACTAAGTCCTCCTTTCCTTCTCAAGCCTGCTGAGCAAACTCCACTATAACTTTCATTTGTGTACACAATATGAATTGTCATTCTCTGCTGTCTCCACTGTTAGCCTGCTTAATATCTCCAGGTCTTGCCCCATGGCCATTTGGAATAAACTCCTGAAGAGTACAGAGGGCGAATGTTAGAAATATCCATTTCCCAGGATTAAACATGCAACAGGCTATGCCTCTGCCACACCCATCTAATTGTGGTTTATTTGTTTAATATTAAAATGATCTCAGATCTGCATAAACCGTATGCTTTTCCTCCAGATTTCCTGAGCCCTGCTGCATTAAGCTATTTCATTTTATGTCATTAAGGATGGGAATGTGCTAATGTAAATACCAATTGGAAAGCTTGAGTAGTTTTTTACATTTTTCAATCATACTGTTTGCTGTATTATTATTCTGGATTAGTCTACTTTAGGTACAATTTCACAGTATGATCAAATTCTTACTCCAATATTTAGATCCCAAATGACAAATTTAATGGCCTTAGTTAACATCCCAAAGATGTAAGTTTAATTTTATGGTTCACCTACTCTTGCTGTTTACTTTTCCGAGCTGTAGCCAAGCTGAAGAAACTGTAAGAAAGTAGAGTATGATTATCTATGAAAGAAAATGCTTCCTTTCTTAGTAAAATGAAAACCTAGCTTCTCCTTTCAAGTTGGCTCCTGAAAGAAGGGACTCTCCACACAGGGACAGAGGAAAGGGACACCACAGGGCTCCCATTCTTTGAGGTAATGCCTGAGTCAAACTGGCTTCCACATCAGGCTTCTTTCCTGGGGTATTCCAGCTTGAATGAGGAGCTGTGACTCTTCTCTCCATAGCCAATGTCTGGTGTAAGAGTAGAACATTTAATTCATTAATTACCAACTTGAACTTTCCTGAGTAGGTGGTACAAGGAGAGTCTAAAATGTCTACTTTGATTTACACTCCCACCTACCCAGTCCTCCTTCCCAGAGGCGACCAGAGTAACTGATTTCTTTCATATCCTTCCTGGGACATTCTATACTTAGATAAACAGCATATGATCCCAATTCTTCCTGTTCATGAACATGTGACACACCATGACCGCTGGCACATGGTTTTCCCCTTATTCTGACTTGCAAATCTGCCAGTGCACAGAGGTCCTCATTCTCTTCTGAAGGCAGTGCAATGACCGGTCACATGGCTACATCATAATTAATTAGGAACTTTGTATTGTTTCTAATTTTTTCTTTTCATTCATTCTTTTTCACTTTTTTTTTTTTTTTATAAACTGGGGATTGAATCCAGGGGTACTTAACCATTGAGGCACATCCCCGGGCTTTTTATTTTGAACCAGGGTCTTACTAAGTTGCTGAGGACCTCACTAAGCTGCTAAGGCTGGCTTTGAATTTGTGATCTTTCTGCCTTAGCCTCCCAAGTTGCTGAAATTACAGGCCTGTGCCACCACATATGGCTCTAATCTTTTCTTGAGAAGGCACTTTAATGAAAACAATGAATAGCTTTTTTATACATACGTAAGTATATCTGTAGGACAACTCTCTAAATATTACTGAGTCCAGGATAGATGCATCTTTAATTAATACATAGTATCAAATTTATACTAATATTCCAATTTACCCACAAGTAATGAATGTATTGAGACAAGAGCTTATGAAAGACTCTGGAATACTGTAAGGCATACGTGAGCAACCCAAATTTAGCAACTGTGTTTTATGAGCTATGATGTCCTCTGGTTCGGTTTGTGATAAAATAAAATGTTTTCCCGCCCTGCTTCTCAATTGCTTTTACAAAGCAGATCTCAATGAGGCAGAGTAGTTGTTTTTTCCTTCCTCTCCTGCCTCATACCCTTCCACCTCTGTAAGCCAGAGGTAACATAAAGATGCCTTAGGTAATGGAATTCAAGGACTATAAAGCTACCAAGACTCTTTTAAAATAGAATTTTTCCCATCTCCATCATATCCCCAGTGACAATGTCTAGCCCGAACAGAACTGATGCCAGAGACTGAGCACAAAGGGTGAGTGGTAGCAAAAGATTAAGAAGACCCCAGGCTATGGGAAGATCAAAAAGAGAGGAAGGACAAGGTTGAAGGACAAGGATACAGCGAGGGGGTGGTCTGGTGCCTCATTTCTTCTCCTTGTTGATCTACATTGTTTTTGTAGGATGTGTAGAAGGATTCAGATTAAGACAGGTACTTTTATCCTATGAGCACTTCAAGTTTAAGGACTATTTCTTTGCTACCAATCCTCTAATTTTCTTAAATATAGGTGAATCCCAATATAACAAAAAAATTCATTAAAATGAAAAAACATACTAAATAAAACTATTTGTAATAAAGATTTTTGTGGCAGAGTTTGTTGTATGTTCATCATATTCTATTACTTTTCTTTTTGGGCCAGAGCTAGATTCTATTGTTCTGCTTTCCTTACTGGCTGGTGGCAGCATGTGACTGTGCTCTGGCCTGAGGAAGGTGGGTAAAGGGACATGCACCCTATCAAGAACTGCCCCCAGCAAAGTGCCTAAACAATCACTACGATTTCTCTTTTAGCTTTTGCACACATGGGGAAGCAAATGACTTGGAAGAATCTAGGTAATGGTAAAGCCAAACACAGAATGACATTGGGTCCCTGAGTTCTGCTTGGAGGAGGGCTCAGGAAAGCTGTTTTATACCTTTGTTAATGCATGTTAATTCTTTCTTGGATTGGCTTCCGCTGGGGTTGCTGTCTCACCCAGGTATTTATTCATCTCTGAGTAGGAAGACAAGAAGGCAAGTGTAGGACTCAACTTCACTAGATAGGTTTCCCAAATTAAAAAAAAAAAAAAAAATCCTGTCTTCAGTTAGCAGAGGGGGGTCAGGAAATTATTTTAGAAATCTCTTGAAATAAAAGCAAAGTTTACTCTAAATGCTGATATATGCTGTTGAGCACATTAAACTCTATTCTGGTGGCCCCTTAGCCCTTGCCAATGAGGGCCACAGTGAAGCAAATTAATACTGATTGACCCATGGCATGGGGGGAAGAGGAAAAAAGGGAGGGTTGAAAGAACTAAGTTGGGCGAGGGAAGACAAAGATTTATAGGGACTCATCAGCATTTCTAGGCCTGTTATCTGCTTTACATGCATTTTCTCACTTAGCAATCAAAAGGGGCAGGTGCCTATCTCCTTTTATAAGGATATTCCAGATCTGAGAAACTTCACTGATCAGAATACAAGGAATTAATGAGTGGTAGAACTCAGTACTAAAATAATGTGGAGAGGGGGATCCTACAGAGTGCAGAAAACTTAGAGATGGGAGAAAGGAAAGGTAGAGTGGAGAAAAGAAAGGGAGAGGGGGGCCAGAGTGGGGCGTGGGACGGGTGTCACTCTAAATGGCACCTCTCTCTAGCTACCAATCCTTCTTTCCTCTGAAGCTGTTTGTTCTGTAACTGTATCTACAACCAAGAAAATTGTGTTAGCCAGTTTTTATTCCCCAGGACTCTGTCCCTGACAGACTTGCCTAATTAAGCGTTCTGAAAGGATTGCATTAACTGGAGATATCCAGTCTTATTTTTCATCATCAACATGACAAAGACAGAATCCAGCACCATTAGTGCTGATATTTCTACCCTTGTAAATTCTCATTAAGGCCCTTTAACATAACCATTGAAGGAGACATCAGCTTTTGGGAAAATTAGTTTTTGAAAGCAAACTTGATGAAGTCACTTCTACAAAATGTAAAAGCACAAAATGTCTTTTGTGATTCAATTTCTATTTCCAACATATTGACTAATGTCAGATTATGATGTGGCCAAGTGAGCTGAACAAGCACGTACTTTGTTCTGGGATGGTATTGGTGTGTTCTCAATAGCCTGAGATGACAAAGCAGGAGGAAGGAAATTAAATTTAATCGCTGCTTAAGTAAGGTGCCCTGCTCTGTGCCAACTGTTCTGCTTCTTAAAGATACATACGATTATTAGTATTTGCTGGTACTTATTGCCCAAAGAGGTGCCATTGAAAGCAGTTCATGCCCTCTAGTGGTTTAGTGGTTTCCTAATGAATAAAACCTTAACCTCTTGCCCTGGCATTGAAAAGCTCCTCAACCACAGAGGGCTTCTTACAGTTTCCTGAATGTGTCTGCATCTTTTGCATCTCATGGCCTTTGCACTTGCTCTTCTCTCAGAGCAGAAGATGTCTCCCAGTGTTATTTACATTACTGATCCCTCTTTTTTCAGTTCTCAACTCAGGGATCATTTTTTGAGAGAGGTTGGTCACTCTGTTGAAGGTAGGGTCCCATTGTCCATTCATTCTCTACCACATCATTCCATTAGTTTTTCAGGACACTTAATCATAATAGGAATTAATTCGAAAGTGTTTATTGGTTTGCTCCAGTTTTACTTTTTTAGTGAGTATTACCCATTAACAGTCTATCACATCATTTTTTAAAACTTTTTTATGGCACTTATTACCATCAGAAATTTATTTATATTATATTTACTTATTTAAAGTAAGGAAGGCATCACTAATTATCAGGGTATCTTTGAGTAGGTGCCAGGATAATCTCTGTATTGTTTCAATTTTTGTGTATGTGCTGCTGCTTAAGTAAGCATAGGAATTTATTTTTAATTTGTTTATTGGTTTGCTTCAAGTTACAATAAGGAAAAAAAAGATCTACCTGGTTCCTCAATGCATAATCTTTCAAGGCCCAGAAAATCACTATGTGAGCTTTTTGATTGGATGAATTGAATTTATTTGACTCAAGATAAATGCCAGAGTTCAGTGCAGGGTCTGGCACACCATGGAGGTTTAATAACTACTTGTTGGAAGGTTGAATAAACAGGTAGAATCAATGCTCTTCATGAACTTGGAGGACCTTAGAGGAAGATATAGGTACAGAAGACTAAAAATAGGGTTAACAACATGAAAATTTTCAAATAGTAAGAAGAAAGATTGCACCTACTGTAACCCAGTGAATTTAGAGTCAATCCCAGGACAGATGTTAGGATATAATTTATATCATACAAAAACCAGTGATGGTCTTAGAAGCCAGTATGAATTATCAAAGAATACCTCAGGTTGGAAAAACAACAGGAGGGTCAGTCCTGGAGAGACAAACCCAGAGTAGCTGTCTGCAGTGAGCAAAGACAAGTCACTGGGCAGGTTTGTGGAACATTTAAGCCCTCTTCAGGGTTGTTATGCAATTCTTGGGGAAGAGTCTGAGTTTCTTGTAGTCACGAAAACTTGAGGCATTTGTTTAGGAAATCTGAAATCTGAAGAGTACAAGGACATTCAAGACACATGTTCTGTCCACGTTTACTATAATATATATATATATATATATATATATATATATATATATATATATATATACACTACAGGTCAGGTGTCCCTTATCCAACATGCTTGGGACCAGAAGTGTTTCAAATTTCAGAATATTTGTATTACTGCATGAGGCATCTTGGGGATGGGACCAATGATTAAATACAAAATTCTTTTATGTTTCATATATATATATATATATATATATATATATATATATATAGGCTATACATATATATATAGGCTGGAGGTAATTTTATGCAACATTTTTAGCAATTTTGCGCATGAACCAGGTTCAGGGTTTGGAATTTTTGACTTGTGGCATCATGTCAACATTCAAAGAAAGTTGGGATTTTGGAGCGTTTGGATTTCAGATATTTGGATTAGGGATGCTCAACCTGTGCAATGAGGAAAAACATTAAAGCAATAGTCATTTTCTATTTCAATGTACAGTTTTATTCATAGTTGAAAAGAATAGTCTATTACTGCTAACATTGTAAATTTACTCAGAATCAAAGGGTTCAGAGAGACATAAAAATGTATGCATTTTCTATTAAATAACAATTTCTGCTCACTTTAGAATATGAGTATAATATACAGGAATTATATGCACAAAGAATGTAAAAAGTAATTGTGAAAACAAGTCTCATTACCAGTTTGTATAAGAAAAAAGACATTCATTTTTTCACAAGCTACCAACATCATATAGGATAGTTCTGATCTGACAAGATTCATTCTTCTTCAGTTAATTCATCTGGTAGCTCAAGAATCTATAGAAAAAAATTTATATACAGTGAAGTCACTACACAGTGTCGTGGGACAGTAGAAATTCATATCAGTACAAAATATCATTCAAGAGTTTTACATGGAGTTCCAATGTCAAGTTGGAAAGACATTTTGGTTGGCAAGCAATCTAAGCATTATTGAAGATTGAAAGGTATTTTTAAAAATAATTTCTGCTGGCAAAAATGTCAAAAGTTTAGAAACATGTAGAAGTAGACAGATGTTGTTATGTCCTGGTCTTTTCATCATCTTACCAGCAGATCCTTGCCTTTGAAACATATAATGAAATGCTTTATGTACTTCCAGTATTTTCCATAAGATGGCAGAGTTGGAATTACAAACATGAGAACAAACTCACTTCCATTCTGTTGGTCACACAGCAAGAAAAAGAGCTTTAGAATCATTCTTACCATTTAAATATTGCTATCTTGTAGTCAATAATGGTAAGTTTAAAAGAAGCAATAATAAAGTAACAGTTATGTGTTAGTTCGAGATTATGGCATAGTTCTATGGGAATTCCCCTTTTGAGCACTGATTTTGCTTCTTGAGTGAATTCTTTTAACTGTCAGTTGCCTGTGCTGAGTTTTATTTAAGTACTAACCAACCAATCTATGCCCTATGCACTACTTTCAAATCACTACAGTTATGACTGGAAAAAATGTTGGTATCGATGAAGCAAATAGTGGTCACAACTATTTTTGATTGTTAGGAACTGCAGTCTGGCTATATTTAATGCAAATTCAGAGGTCCTTCAGTCTTGCTTTGATTTACTTTGACATGGGTGACTGATTCAGGAATCTGTTCCTCAGGTCCTGAATGCCAGGACCTATTTTGTCCATTTGCTCTTTTGCAGAGAGTCACAAAAACACACGCAGCACACAACTGTCCAGAATAGGGTGATTTGGGGCTGAGAGAAACTTTAGAATCAGAGTGAATAGATGTTGGTTGCAGAGACTAAACTCAAGGAAAGTGATGCATAGATTGACTAAAAGCTACTCAGATTTCTGTTGGAAACATCTCAAGGAAAAGCTGTGCATGTGATTGTTTTTATTACTCTCCTAGCTTCTTGCACAAAGCAGATGCTCAGGAAGTATTTGTTGAATGTGTAGGGATACAACAAAGAAATGTTGCAAATGGACTTTCCTCCCTTCTCAGCTTGCAGGAGCTCAGAATCTGGAAGAAGGAAAGTCAGGGCATCTCCCAGCAGGTCCCAGCTTGTGCAGTGCACAAGGACCTGGAGCTCTTCACCACTGGACTGTGAACTCTCTTTTGCTTTGTATCTCTAGTGTCTGTCCAGTGCCTCACCCATAGGAGGTGCTTGACAGGGATGTTTTGAAAGAAAGAGGTGGACAAATAAAACTTACCATCAGTGGACTCTGTCATGTGTGTAGCTCGGAGTTCATTGAATCCTGTCTTAGTCATGTGTCTGGTTTACCAAATACTAGTATGGTAGCTACCTGAAGTGAAACCTCCAGATCACTAGTATTTCCTGAGTATTGTCAGTTTTATATACCACAGGGCAAATCAGACATCCATAAATGAATAGGAAACATGTTCTAGTTTGATGTAAGCTGCTACTATCCACAGAGAATACCCAATGCTGACAGGATCAAATTTGATTTGGTGAATGTAGGCAAGATCTTGTGGAACCCAGGAAGAAAACATGCCACACCCATATTTTCTGTACACATTTCCCTTTTCTGTGAAATTTCGTTAGACTCTGAGATCTTTGAAATGAAAAAAATTCAGGGCATTGTATCAGAAGAGACAATTTGGTAACTGCCAGATGGAAAAATCATCAAAGGGGAAAATTCCAGGGAACTAGTTATCAGGGCTCACAATCTTGAAAATATACCCACCCCTCCCATCTGAGATAACTTCTTACTGTACTGTGACTCCTATTCTATACACGCATAGACTACACCTGGGTTGTTACTGATCTTTACTCTTTTAAATACCTAAGTACCTTTTCTTTACCATTTTGGAAGAAGTCTTCCAAAACAAACTTGACATCAATCCAACTATGTAAGAAGACTATAATGACCATAAGGTCACCACATATCACTGGACAGTTTATGCAGGAAGCAGTAATGGTACATTTGAAAGCTTTCCATTCACACTGTAGATGTTGAGAGATGTATGGTCATCTGAAGAAAATGTCCAGTTGATGAAAGTAAATCATCTTATTTAAATAAAAGTCAATAATTAATATAATTTTAAAGCAGAAAAAGTGTCTTCAAACAGTAGTTTCTGTTCCTAATTCATACAAAAAAAGTTCAATGAATAATTTGAATTCATCATAACATGAATAAAATGTTTTGTAAAATGATACAGCACTGCCTTTAGGCTGTGTTAATATTCATTTTTACTTTAAATATTCCCATAAAACTGTGATCTAGATCCTTATATTAGTTTTTTTCTCTCTGTTCTTTTAGAGATAGTGTGCTTAATTACTGTCAGTATTCTTGCCCATTTTACATTGTATCTCCTTTTCCTGTTTCTGCTTCTAATCTTATCTTGAAAACTTTTTTTACTAAGGGACACTAGGACTGTGTATCAATTAAGAGTGAGTAGGAGTTAAGTAGTAGCTGGGAGAGCTTTCTCATGAATACAATTCAGGAGTTTCAGGGTATAAATTTTGTAAAACCTATTGGGATATCAGACGACCTTTTAGTTCGATTTTTCGTTCTTGTTTTGTTGTGGATAGATGAGTTTGCCAGGTAGCAGAGTTCTTGTCACATATAGAGAGTCTCAGAAAACTTGAAAAGGTAAACACAATGAAGAAGATCATTTTTTGGGTATTATTGTTATTTTTACCTACAGTGGCAGAAATTCCTTAGTGTTTTCAGAGCAGAGGTTCTCAGTGGGAGTTCTCACCTACAAGTTACAACCAGAGGATGAGAAACAGTTTTGTTATTCTAATGTATCAGGCATTTTGCTTTAGGAACTTTGTGGATATTAATTCTCTTTGCTTCAGATGTTCCCCCTAAGGATCTAAAAGTATTTTGAAGTGTTAACACCCACATTTCCTTTGAGTTATACTGGATGAAAAATGGAATGTCTATGTTTTTAGAAGAAAAGGAGACATTTGTTATTACAATTATCATTGATGCTAATAATACTCTGGCCTTCTAGCAGCATCTGTCTCATGGCATCTTAGATTTTCAGGGAAACTTTAATGAAAACTCTTCATTTTTTTAAAGGTTGTAATTATTATGCAGCACCGTATTTGTAGGTAGGGAAATGTGAGACTCAGGCAGAATAAAATCAAGGAAGTTTGATGGCCATGGGCCCTGAAACAAATGGGAAAAGAATAAAACAGGAGCAGACTTTGTCTTCCTAATCCCACCCTGAAACCACTGCCCAGACCTTCTTTTTGACAAAGATTAATGGGACCAATGCGACTTAAGCCCAGACATGGCAGGCCTAGGAGCACAAAGACATCTTCATGCAGGGCCACGTGATTTCGATTTCGGGGAGAACTTTAAATAATTTGAGTTCTGTAATCAATGACCTTTCTTTGTGATGTTAGAAAGTCCAACACTAATCAACTGATTTTTAAAACTCCATTACTAAACAAGTGGTTAAAAAGCAATAAAAGGAATTAATGAGTTTTCACTTGTCTTATAGAAACAAATACACCACAGAATTGTCCCAAATTCCATTCTCTGAAGATGTTTAACTTGTTGCTTCACACACTATATTTTGCCTAAAAATGTAATGTTCAGAAAACAGTTTTTCTTATTTAGAAACATGGTAAAATGAAAAGTTATGAAAGAATAAATATTTATATATATTGACTGAATAAATGGGTTAAATAATTACTGTTTATAATAATAAAAACCTTGGACAATACAAATAAAAAATCTACTGGATATGATGGCACATGACCATAATCCCAGCAATTTGGGAGACTGAGGCAGGAGAATTGCAAGTTTGAGGTTAACCTTAGAAATTTACCAAGACCCTGTCTTAAAATAAAAGAACTGGGGATGTAGCTCAATGGTAAGATGCCCCTGGGTTCAGTCCCTAATAATAATAATAATAATAAATTCTACACAGTATAAAGCAAGTTTTGATGAAGGAACCAGAAAACCAATTAGCATTCACACATATAATAATATCCATTTATATTATTATTACCTTAATTCAGTAGTAATGATTGCTATAGTGAGGTTTAGAGTTTCAAATAAGATAGGTGATCCTAGTAAAGTATTTCGTAAAATTTTATGCAACAACTTGCTGTTTTAGGTTTAAAATAGACTTAAGAAGCCAGAAGAGGGAAAGACCACCCCTCTTTAAAAGAGACTTAGAAGAAATGAAACTTTGAGATAGTTAAAAAGTGACTGAAAGCAATTATTTGTAAAATCACTTCCCTAGAAACAGAAACCTTTAGAAGGGTCTTACATCCAGCATTTAAAAGTAAACTTTCTTCATTCTGGCTGACAAAAATCATCAGGAGGCTTTTCTGGGGCATGTGAATCATGTTTAGACACAAAAGTGTAAAGTAGAGAAAAAAGACAACAGCCAGGAACAAGCTGTTCAGTATTTTGGAAAGCAAAGACCATTGATTGGAAGTCTCAGATTTCTTATTTGCCCTGAGAAAATACAAGCAAAAATGAAAATAAGCAAAGACAATAAGCCCATAGAAAGGCCACTTTCTGACACTTATATCCAAGCAGGGGAAAGGTGAAGAGCCAAGGAGCCCACAGCAGGTGACTTCTTGTAGCCTGGATATATGGGGCCAGAGGAGCCTCTACAAACAGCAAAGGCATCAAATTGCAGTCAACAGCAAAGGTATGGTGTAGTAGAGACAGCTGATGCCACCAATGTTGTACTTAGAACTTGCATAGCAGACCTGATAGGTCATGGTATAGACCAACTGCAACTACCAGCCTCAGTCTCTTCATCTGTGAAACTGGGCAAACAAATCACTGAGGTTCTTTTCAATGCAAACATTTTATTTCATAGAGAAATTGCACATTGTTCTAGACACGTTATTTCTTTAAACTTTCACTTCCTAAAATAATCACATACTATTTGTCGTTTAAGGAAATGGATCACATTCTAACAACGTAATTGTGTGGAAAAGGGTACACTCACGTGTTGAAGTTTGTGTGAACGTGAGTGCACAACAGGAATAAGTTACCCAATCATGTTAAAAACATCAGTTAGTCCCTGCTGCAAATTTGGAGGCATGGGGTGTTAGGACAATAGAACTAACACTTTCAGTGACTAAAATCACTTCTTGAGATATTGTTGAATAAGTAGTAGCTTCAAAAAGAGAAGGTCCTGACCAAATAAAATAGCTTAACTTTTATGGCCATGGAAGAATTAATTTATTTATGTATATTTACCCTTCTTACTAAGAAATGAAGCCCCTAAATTGTAGATGGCACAAGGTCATCAAGAATAAAGACTATAATTCCCAGTATTTTGTTGTTGTTGTTGTTGTCGTTTGTTTGTTTTTTGCAACAAGTTGGGGGTGCATCACATTTTGGCCAATGCAATACAAGCAGAAGTAGTATGGGCAAATTCCGGGAAATGCCTTTTGAGGAAAGAAGCATTCTTCCTTTTTCCTTTTTTCTCCTCTGTGACTGGAATACAAAAGCAATGGCTGGAATTTCAACAGCCATTTTGAATCATGATCTGGAGAACAGTAGTCCCTTGGATGAAACAATAAAGAAGGATCCTGGGTCCACATCTCCAGGAAACCCAAATCTAGTACTTTGCTGACTATTTCTAGAATTTAGAACTATAAAAAGGAATAGACATCTTATTTAAGCAATTGTATATTTTTCTCCCTGGTAAGGAAACTTAATCCTCACTAACATAGATAAGTGTTATCTATAATCTTGTTATAGATAACAAGGTTGGTTGTCTGTCAAAGCAAATTCTATGAGAACTAGATAGATAATAGGTTTCCCTAAACTATTTCTTAACAACTCCAAAGAGGAAAAGGAAAGTATGCCCTAAATGGAGAATGATTCAATGTTAATCAAAGGAACAAGAAACAAACAAACAAACAAACTGTGAGTTAAGGATTGACACTGTCCAAATCTAAATTAGGAAGACTATGGATATTGAATTCTTCTTCCTACCTCCTCTTACTCCCTTTCCTTCTCTTTTTTGTCACATTCCTTCCTCTCCTCCCTAGTTTTCCTTTTATTTCCTAGTTTTTAAAAATTATTTTTACTTAACTTGGATCTCAAGTTCAAGTCAAAGAATATTTTGGATTCTTTGAATATTTCATTTTAAATGTTTTACATTTAATTTAACTCTTGCCCTTTTAATGAATGCAAGCTCAATGAAAATGATTAATTTTTCACCTGACACCAAATTTTCTACAAATACCAATATTTAAAGAGTTTGATTCACTTTCTGGAAATGACTTTTTCAGACAGAAAAGAGAGATGCCACCCACAAATTTCTTGTTCTTTTTTTTTTTTTTTTAAATAATTCCTCATTTTTGAGAGATCTTAAGTAAGAAATATATTCTTCTAATACTTAAAATATGTTCTTAAGTTGTGGGCCTATTTATTGAAAATATTTAACCATGACTTGTAGATGCTTCAACAGACCTTCTATCAAAAAACAAAACAAAACAAAACAAAGTTGCAGACCATTCTTAAATTGAAAGGATATGTGTGTGTGTGTGTGTGTGTGTGTGTGTGTGTGTGTGTATTTAAAACCCAGACATTTAAGATTGCTACATTTTGAAGATCAATTATTTGTATTTTTTTTCCTACTTAATTCAACTATTCCTTGAAGGAAAGCAGATACTACCTTGGGCTAAAATGTCAAGTTAGAATATTTGAATTTTAATCAACTCTAACATTTCCCCTAGTTACATATTAAAGTAACTCAGAAATGATAAGTGACTGCTTCAGAAAAAAATCAGTCAGGATATTCTCAGTCTGCAGTGAGTCCTCATTTTTGGACGTCATAATTTTTTTAATTTGGTCTAAAATAAAGGTCTATTTATTCTCGGCAAGATCCCTTTCTAATTTGCAAAGATTGAAAAGAACAATAATGCTTTTTGTTTTCCTCTTGATTTAGCAGAGTCATGATGGTTTTCCTCAGCCCTGCAAGGTGCATTTTAGCTGGTTCTAATGAAGACAAATTCTGCTCAATTGGGAGTGTCCCATTCATTAAGTGAGACAGATGGCAGCCTTGCCACGTTTTGTTAGATTCAGCCACTTGAACATGGCTGCCTCCCTTATTTAGGTCCATAGGACTAGAAGGGCTTATTTTTTTAAAGGAAAAAAGGAGAGGAGTCAATATTTTGCTAAAACAAGATGTCACATTGTCTTCAAAAAAAAATGAGCCGACTACATCCCAGGTTTGGAGAGATACAAACATATGTGTCAGGGACACATCCTCTCACTTTATACGGTGGGTGGAAGGAAGGCTAACATTCATGGGACATACTTGCTTAAAGATTTTCCTAAGAGATACCTGCAATTTCTCTGATGTGAACTGTTCCATGATTAAGGTATTTTTTTGTCCCCTGGGAATTCTGTAACCCTCACTCTCTTGCTTATCTTTGGCGGGCTTTGAAACATGACTAGAAGCTCTGTTAAATGAAAGGTAAACTGAAAGCATTCCAGCTTCTTGTGGTCTCACACAATGCTGGCAGAAAACTCTTCAGGAAGGATCCATCAGTCATTCATACAAGATAGAAGGTACAACCTGGGGAGGGTTGGTCAAGGTTTAAAAGACTTACTAACAAGGTGACTCAGAGAGGAAGAAACACTGGCTGAACATTTTCCCTTTGATGTTCTGCTCAGCACTAGGGGCTCAAGGTGGTGGATGTCCATTTCCTGTTTTACAGAGCTGCCCCTGTGGAGAGCTTTTGAGCCTGGAGACATGCCCTCTCTTAAGATGGTAGGTAGGATTCTGGTAAAAGAGTACAGGCTAAGGAATGTTTTCAGTTTCCCTTACTCTGACCAGATACACAATTACATATGGAAAAGCCAAGATCTGATTTGTCTGTCCAGAACACATATGTAGTGAACAAGTCATTGTTAAAAACCCTGCTGCATAGGTACACAGTGTAGAGTGGATTCTCTAAGGAGGCAAAAGCTAGAACTGAAATGCCAATTCCCAAGGAACAGCAGTCACAGTACTGCCATGTTGGAATTATCCAGATTCATGGGTGAAAGTTGAGTGCCACTGTCCAAATCTCTTTATCCCTTTGTAACAGAGCCTCTAAAGTGTAGCCAGAAAAATGAGCTACCATGAGAGAAAAAGGAGAGGAGGTGGAAGATCATGCTGATTTTTCCAGAATCTGAGAATAATTCTTGTGGATTACTAACAATCCTTTCTAGGGATGGTGATTGAAATAGTTATACCTTCAAGTGAACTGTGGCATATATATACAATGGAATATTACTCCGCAATGAAGAATGATAAAATTATGGCATTTGTAGGCAAATGGACGAAATTGGAGAATATCATGCTAAGTGAGATAAGCCAATCTCAAAAAACTAAAGGACGAATGATCTCGCTGATAAGTGGATGAGGACATATAATGGGGGGTGGGAGGGGTTAGCATTAGGTTTAGGGTTAGGTTTAGGGTTAGGGATAAGGAGAGCGGTAAGAATGAAAGAAAGAAGGACTGTATAGAGGGAAAAGAGGGGTGGGAGGGGTGGGGGGGAAGGGAAAAAAAATAAACATCATTGCCCTATGTTAAAAAAAAAAAAAAAAAAAAAAAGAATCTACACTATACCAACCTAAGGATAAATTGAATACTATTAGATTGCCAGTGAGTTCTGCGTGACTGAAATTCATGAACAGTGAAATAAAATAAACTTTAGGTCTTTACATTTTATCTACATAAATTGCTAAAATAGAGATTTCAGAATAGACTTTAGAATCCTTGTAATCCATCTTGCATCTAAATAAGAAAAAAACACTTAGGTATCCAGATGTAGCACTTAATCCCATGTATCCATTCTTTCTTTCTTTTTTTAAAATTTATCTTTTAATTGTTTTACAGACTGCATTTTGATTCATTGTACAGAAATGGGGTACATCATTTCATTTCTGTGGTTGTATGTTTCCTTCTGAATTAGCTATACATCTTTTATGATAGTGGAAATGTTAGGTAGCAGTTAGACAAGAGCATTGGGTCAGAAGTTTAAGAAAATAAATGAGTTGATCACTAACCATCCTTCTGTGGCCCCTCAAGTTCTGACAAGATAGCTATTTCAGGCCCCTTGCCCTATCTCAACCCTATAAACTATTTCTCTTACAACAGGAGAAATATAGATAAATTCAGGTGGTAAGAACCAAAGGGCAAAGGTATGTTTGTTCAAAAGGGTATAATTGCTGACATCTTAAGCAAGAAGATCCTACACACGCAATACAGACCAGAGATTCTCAGACCTAAGAAAGCTAAATGTTTAACACTAGAATCAACTGACCATAATTTCTGTAAAACCAGTCCAATTAGGACCTGTCAGCATGGCCAAAATTTGTTCGTAGATTGTTAGATAATGTTGTTTGTCAATCTAGAGTCAAGAGAGCTGGTACTTGGGCCAGGCCTTCTATCGTCTCCTTCTTACCCAGACAACAGCTGGGACACAAAGAAGTGAGATTTTGCTTTCTTCTCTGAGAGGACCCATAAGAGAGAGGGGGAGAGAGAGAGAGAGAGAGGGAGAGAGAGAGAGAGAGAGAGAGAGAGAGAGAGAGAGAGAGAGAGAGAGAGAGAGAGAGAGAGAGAATCGAGAGAATCTTTTTCCCCTTCCTCTTTCTCTTCTAATACACTTAGCCTTACTTTTACCATGTTTTGTGTCTTGCTTAAATTCCTCTCATGAATGAACACAAAAGTAGAGATCATAACACAATCTCTGGTACCAGAAAGTGGCATATAATTGTAGAAAATTGACATTTCATCTAAAAATACTTTGATCAGCTCTAACTGAACTATTAATAATAATTCAAATTTCTTTAGTAAACATTCATTTCTATTTCAAGTAATACCAAGCAGTATGAACCTCTGTTGTTTTCTTGCTTTTCACAGGGGGGAAAGAAAAAAAAAAAAAAAAGAAATAGTTATACCTTCAAGTGAAGAAAAGTTCTCATATATGCCACATTAAGTAGTTGCCTACATTTAATATTCCTAGAAAAATCACTAATATAAGAATCTCCTCCTTAAATCTGTTACTAGCAATTAGCCAAGGTTTAGAACTCTGAGGTGCATTTTAGAAGAACTTGAATCCATGTGAATAGAAAAGGAAAACAAAACTCAATATAGGGGCTGGGGAGATAGCTCAGTTGGTAGAGTGCTTGCCTCGCAAAAAACAAAAACAAAAACAAAAAAACAACAAAACTTAATATGTGACTATTTTATGAAATGCTAACTACGTTTTTATTTGAATATGTGGTGAGAATGTAAGGAAATGGCAACTTCAAGTATTTAAGTATTAATTTTATCTTGTTTTACTAATTTTCTACACTTTTGATGTTTTATTAGCTTTTTCAATAAGATCATGTATTACTTTTGGAATTTCAATATAAAATTTATTTTTTCAATTAAAAGTACCATTTAAAATCTGCATTATTTCACACTGCTTAAACATGGACAAATTCTTTCACTTTTTAGAGAACAGAAGAGTTGGTTGTTTCTGTGGACTTTTTATAAACTTGAGTGGGTCTCAAGAGCTCCAGACCTGGCCCAACTTATTGCTCTAACACTACTGATAACAACTGCCTCTTTTAATTATGAGGTGTCTCATAGTTTCTAGAATATTTTTATATTTTCAGTCAAATCCACACCCTTGGAAGGTAAGTCTTATAGTTCCACTTCCTAAATGAGAGATGCTGAGATGTCAAAAGCTGCCCAAGGTCACAATGGTGGACTGGGACCCAAGCCCCAACTTTTGGCTTTCATGTTTTTTTGTTTTTTTTTTAACCACAGTTCTTGCCCCTCTGCACAAATGCAAGGCTCTGGACAAGTCCACCAAAGCCCTTAAACCTTGGTGCCTTCAACTGCAGAATGGTGGCTTGGATTTCACCATTTCCGAGGTCCTCTTTTTTATTTTGAATCTGGATTTATACAGTAGAAATGAAAAATGATGAGACAAGGAGGGTCAGCTAATCAAAAGGGCACAATTCTCAGGCACAGGAGTTAAATAAACCTCTAGGAAGCCCACTGTGGTTATCATGGACTTGGAGGAACCTGGTGATGTTGCATTAAGTTCTGATTTTTAATAGAGTCACATGAAATCTATGGACAGAAGAACTAGAATGCAGAGAAGAAAGACTTAACACACGTTCCAAAATTTGCAATGATTTTAGGTGGTTTTTAGATCAGTCTTAGTTATATGCACGGACCAAGTTAACAACCTCTATACTTAAGAGTGTGCAAATGCACAACTTTGTGACTTAACGGGAAACTTGATTTTGGTTGCCACACAACGTGAGCGAAACTTATTTTCATGTAGAAAATAGTGATTCAGAGATAGCGAGAAAAAAAATGTGAAGAGTGTATACATTACAATTAACAAAATTAACCAACGATGAAAATGAGCACAGTGGTGGTCTATGTTTGGGAATGTGGCAATTGATTAAAAACCGAGCATGAGGGAATTTTCAAAAGTAATGGAAATGTTCTGGTTTTGATGGAGGCATTGGTTACAAGGGTGTGCACATTTTCCAAAACTAATCAAATTGTACATTTAATATCAGTGCACTTTATCATATGTAAATTTTATATCAATTTAAAATAAAAACAGTCATTTTTTCCCACAGTCCTTTTTCCACAGAAGATTGTGGAACATTTCCCATATCATTTTCTTGGCTATTGGGATAAGGATAGGAGAAATAAAAGTTGATGTAGCTCAAACATAAATATTTTCTTTAGAGGTATTTGTGGAGAATTCCACAGTATTTTAATGTTCCCTTTGAATATCCTCGAAGCAAAGTTGATTACAGATTTATGGCCATGATTTCTGTCCCACAGCCCATGAACTGTGTGTTTAGGTCTGACATGAGTGTTAGGAGGGGGATAAAGCATAGCAAATATGGACCTCAGAGAGTTCCTTGCTCTCTCTAAAGGAGAAAGGGGTTTCACAAATCATTTCGGCCTTTCATGTGCCCCTGTGATACATTAATTTTTTAAAATACAAAAAGAACAAGATATCGTGCATGAGTTCTGAAAATTTAGATAGCCATAAGATTTCTCTGTGTTTTGAGAAGTTGAGAACTAGGGAGGACTCCATGTTTTGTCTTATAATATTGAAACAGAGATTCATAATCAGTCTGAAAGCTGGACCCATTATTTGTACCCATGTATGACCTGTCACAGGGTCTGCCTTTGTGTCTGATGACCACAGGCAACAGCAGCCAGTGCAAACCCACTGGGCCTAGAATTACTTCTGCAGCCAGCAGCACTGATCTCACACCTTAACAATACACTGGTGTTTCTCTCAGAAATGAGTGTTGAAGTTTTCACAGATTCCCACCCCCATTTTGCATGCCTCACATTAAATATTATTAAAAAATTAAAAACCATTTTTTTTTTTTTTTTTTACAATTTACAAGGGTTCATATAAGAAGAAAATGACTAAAAAAATACCCACCCAAGCACCTAGAACTCATCTAGCAAACAATGCTAATAATACACAGGCTGTGACTGAAGAACTCCGCGATTGGTGGGAGGCACAGTCCATTCTCTGGAAGGAAGGTGACAAGGTCGGATCCACAGAATGCTGGCTGTCAGTGGTGCTTTGTTCCCTAAGTCAAGTTCAGCAGCCGAATTTCAGAGTTAATGTCATTACTTATTTCGACCTATAAAAGAAAATATAAATTGCTTTAAAGAATTTCAGTATTGAAAGCAAAAATCCTTTCTATTCACTCAGGCCTATTGAATGCAAAATACTTTCTGGGTGTGCCCCAGCCCATCTGACACCTGGACTTTCCTGCTTTTCCAATTACAGTGTGGCAATAAGTTTTCAAAATGTAGGACTGATTTCCTGGGACAGAAATGCTGACACATTGCAGTTGCAAAGTGGCATGGAGTCATCAGTGGCCTTTGAGGTAAAAAGATTAGGGTGGAACTGTGTCTGTACATCACCACACACACCTCTAACCTGATCTTCCTCCAGCATCCTCTTGCTTGACTGCTCAAGAATCACCCTCATCTGGCTTTCCTGTCACCTAACCATGGACCTGTGTCCCTTACATATTTTCTATCTCGTGATGATAAATTTTATGTGCAAACTTGGCTAGGCTATGGTACCCAGATATTTAATCAAACACTAGTGATTTTAATCCAAACATTATAATTACACATGATAGTAGGATTAATTGTGCTGTATGTGTACATGCACATAATATAATTTGGTTGATTTCATTCCCCATGACCTTCCTTTGCTCTCTTCTTCATCCACCTGATTCCCTTCCTTATTCTACTCGTTTACCTTCTATTTTCGTGAGATCCCTTTTTATTCCTTTTTTCTCTTCAGTTTCCACATATAAGAAAAAAAGTTATACTTTTTTTGGGGGGGAAGGAGGGGTGTCAAATGCTAATTTAAGTGTCAAAGTATCCTGTATCTTTTTGATGAGAATGACATTTAAATCAGTAGACTCTGAGTAAAGTAGAATGCCCCCTATAATGTGGGTGGGCCTCATCTGATCAGTTGAAGGCCTCAAGAGAACAAGACTGAAATTTCCTGAGAAAGAAGGAAACCTGCTTCCAGGCTGCCTTTGGACTCAAACTGCAACTTTAACTTTTCCTCCTTGGGTCTTTGATCTGCAAGCACAACCTACAGATTTTGGACTTGCCAGATATCATAATTGCATGCTCTAATTTCTTAAAATCTTAAAAATATCTCCACCTCCCAGTGTGTGTGTGTGTGTGTGTGTGTGTGTATGTGTGTGTATTTATGTCTATCTGTCTCTATTCTTTCTCCCTCTGCATGCACACACACCTCCAGTAGTCTAGCGGTTCTGTTCCTCTGGAGAACCTTGACTATTATACATTCCTGTGTTCAGTCACACTTGTCTCCACACTTTCGGTGAAGTCTGCATATTCTTTGATTTATACTAATTGGTAAGTTTTTAGAATATAAGAGCTCTGATCATGCATCTTTGTACAAAATCAACTTTAGTATAGTCTGCTACACAGTTCATACTTAATGAATATTCGTTGAATACTTCAGCTCTTACTGTTCCTCTCATGCAAAGTCTTAGCTCATCCAAATCCCACTGGCCTCTGAAGGTTTAGTTGAAGTTCTCCCCTGTGAAATCCTTCACTTCTACTCAGCCTTATGGTTTTCCCATCCTGCTAATAGCAACTCTTATGCTATCAGCACTACCCCATGTGCAGCCAATGGCAACCAGTTTCACGACAAGTGGTGCTCTAATTATTTTACTGAGGCATGAAAGTTTTTCCCTCCAACCAACTTATAAGCATTACACTAATAGAGACTATGTTCTACCCTTACTTTATACCCCATCTAGAAACTTTTCTTCCACTAGCTCAGTATAATGACTCTATAGAATGGAATGTAATTTTTAGTCATAATTTGAAATAGTTGAAAAAATTCCAGGTTGCCGCTCTTTCAACTGTAAATCATGTTCCCTCCTGCACAGCTTAGGAGTTGAAGGGCTTCTCTTCTCTCCCACCCTCCTATTGCATTTCCTCTGCTCTTCTATTACTCTGTTCTGAATGACCAGATCATATATCTACGCTTTTGCTTTTTAACAGGGATTTAAATTGAAAGACAAAGGGATGAGAGTATAATGATGGAATTTTATGATTTTGTGCAACCTCTAATTTAAAAGGGAGATCCAATGTCCTCAAGTTCATTTATCTACTCAGCACGTCAATCCTTTCCAGGTAAGAATAAGGTGACCAAGGGCATGTGTTTCTTTGTTAGTAGAAGAGGTTTGGAGAAATTTCAAAATAGCTTCTATGTTTATTGTTTTATTTTTAATTTTTTAATATTCTTTTATTTTTTAATTTATAGCTGCTACATTTATTTTTAATGCCAACTGAGTTTCTAGCAAATATCTTATGTTCTTGGGCTTTAGCAACATGAATTGGTAAAGTAGTGAAAGCAGGTGGAGACTCTTCCTTTGGTGCCAGGTAAATATTCTGGAAATGTCACTTCAGTTGTTAGGAAATATGTCTGTGAGAAATTTTTGAAGAAGACAGTGAAGTAACTTTGAGAGGAAGGATTGAAAGCAAGCCTTTGGTACCATGTGTTGGGCTTTATTAACAAATCGACTTCTACAAATCAAACAGAAGAAGAGAGAGCAGTATTATGAATCCCTATGTATTCATTTCTCAGTTTCAACTAAAATAAAAATTATGGTATTAAACTGTCATCTCTTCACTGCTACTTTTTTTGTGTGGGGGGGTGTTAAGATATTTAAAACCAAGTCTTAAACATTTTGCCATTTTATTTGCATCTCTATACATCTGCAGTTCAGGGATTCTTAACCAGCGAAATTTGCCAATGTCTGAAGACAATTTTGGCTGTCACAATTTGGTAGGGAGTGGTGCTACCGGCATTGAGTAGACACAGAATATATAGGATGCTGCTAAATATTCCCACTGTGGGACCAACCCACTTTGGAGAATTATCTGGTCCAAAGACAAAAGTGAGTTTGAGAGATCCTGCTCAACTGATAAGAACTGATTAATTAATTAGATTTTTACTTATTCATTACCAACAATTTCTTAATACTATTTAGTTTCTAATATGTATTCACAATGTCCCAATTGTCTAGAAACATCTCATTACAATTGGCTTGTTGAAATCAGAATTCAATAAGGTATACATATTGCATTTGACTATTATGTCTTTAAAATCTCTTCTAAATGATAGTTTCTTCTCTTTTTAAAACATTTGCCCCACATTATTAATCACATTTTAGATTTGGCTGATTACTTCCTTGTGGGGAGATTCAACTTATTCTGCTATTTTTGTATTTTCTACACTAACAGTCCAAGGTCAGAACTGACTTTCTGATGAGATGACTGTACTTCTTATGCAGCACACCTAGGAATACATAACTTCAGGTTGTCCCAGTTTTAATGATGTTATAATTGATCCATGGGTCTAGGTTAGAACAGCTTGAGATCTGGGATCCTAAAGGTCATATCTTTAAAAAAAAATTTTTTTTTATATAAGTGTTTGAAGATTTTAGTAGTTATTTGAGGATACCTGACCTGAAGGCAGAATGAAATCAAGTAATAAGATAGTGATATTATTTCAAAGGGTGTCTTTTGACAAGTTTTACTGAAAGGCTTGCAAGTATCTCTAATGAAGTTATTTCTCTAATAAAGTTGTTTGTACTTCTTTGGCTATTGATTAATTTTGGAGGGGGTGGATCATATTTCCATACCACTACATAAATCTACTTTCTTGCCATTGGCATCAATGACAAATGCTAAGGAAAAACCTGGTATTCACATCCCCTCTGGAAAGCATCATTCAGATATCTTCCATTTAGATATGGGCTTCCTTGTCTTGGAAAAGGATCCATGTGCTTGACATGACAGCATGATAACCAGTCTCTGCAAGGTTCTGGGGGCAGAGAGTGAGGTCACATGTCCAAAGAAATGGTCTTTGTGTCCCCCAGTGAGAACAGGATGAGTGACTGACCCTCCAGTCACAGTAGTCACATCAGACTCTTGCATCTGCACTCCCAGCAAGGACAGGGGTGCACAAAGTATTACATTACAGTGAGGAAACTAAACCACACAGGCCATATAGACCCAGTCCTTCCATTGCCACATAATCAAATGGCTACATATTAGCAATGTGTTCTTAGTGTAGTCTCTAAAATGGTGCAACTATTTCATATGATGGATCAAAAACTTATTAATGCCAGTTAAAAATAAAGAATTCCAAAGCTAGGAAGAGCAAAGAGCCCTAATGCTGCTACCATTGAGCTAAGTAGGACAGGCACAGAGCAAGGCCCATCTCTCCTTTGGGACAACTAAGATGACGCTGAGTGCTTTGCAGTTGTGGTGCCTTTGAGACAGCCTCAGAGAGTTAATGCCTCTGAAAGTGCCTCCCATTTCCAAGGGACTGATGGCAGGGCTAGGGGGATGGAATGCCTTCAGTAATGGGAACAGTGAGCCAGCCACGGCTATGAGCAGATCTCAGTTACTTCACTCGGTTTGCCATGGGGAATAGGGGGAGCACAAATGTACACAGCTTGGCATCCCCTCTGCAGAAAACTATTAAAGTGTGAAAGCCATTCAAGGACAAAGGAAAACAATAAAGACAGAGTTATCATGTCATTCATCTTTAGGTTCCTCCAGTCATAGTTTGCTAACACATAGCTTATGACTGTTGGTGTTTAAATTAGGATTTGATCTAAGGGAGACCTGTAGAGTAGAGGAAAGGAATGAGGGGAAGGCAGGAGGGGAGGACAAGGGGAACTACTTGGAAACGATATTGGTCAAATTATATTGTTATATTGCATGCATGTACAAAAATATAACAATAAATCCTGCCATTATGCACAACTATAATGCAGCAATAAAAATAAAGAAAATAATTAGGATTTGAAAGCACATGACCCCCAACTCCTACATACATGTGCATGCACACAGATACACACACAACGTGGACACACTTGATTTGTTCTATCAGCTAGTGCCTGATGTAGGTGCTATAAATGGAAAATGTCCTAGCATGGCACCAACTTACACATGGGGGTACAGAAAGTAAAGAGCTGTTTTGGGGTTCAGACACTCGTAAGCACTTCTTCCTCTGTCCTACAGTCTGATCATCAGAGGTGGGTTACCTGTGGGCCTGGACTCTTAAGAGAACCAGCAGTGAGGACACTGTGGAACTGGCTGCAGTGCCAGTTTGAAATGGGGATTAGCTGCCTCTGTCTTTTAGCACTTAGTGGCAATAGCAACCACTCGATCAGCAGTGGCTACGTAGCATGTAGCAATTTTTGTGAAGAAAAATTAGCCTCCGGCAAAGGCAATCAGACAAGTCAAGATACCAAAGAAAAGTCAAGTTCTCCTTTGGAAGCCTCGAAAGCGATTGCTTAAAAGTGGTGGGGGGACGTCAAGGGTCAGCTTTCTCATCAAGTCTTTTTTAACTGCAGTCGTGGGGCGTCTTCCTCATGGAAATTTCTAACGTAATCAGATCTAGCTCCACCTCTGCTGTACAGCTCAGTTCAGGAATGCAGTTGCTATCTTTCTTTGATAAACTGCCTTAGTCTAATTATTTTTATGTGAAAAATTACTGCTACATGGAGCTTCATTTCCCCACTACCCAGTTGCTAACCATTTTGATGGAAATAGACTAGTCATAATTTTGACAATTGTTAATTTAGTTGCTCACTGTGATGGTCTCTGAAATTCTGTCTTGCTTTCATAGCCGCATGGATTCACACCATGCTATTTTTCTTCCCAACAGTAAATCTGCTTTTGTGAGCTCCTTTCCCTGGATGTCGCTGCTGCCTACACTCTGAGCCACTGTGTAGGGGTTCTTTTCAGTGCCCTGCTCACCACTTGACCTCTTGGCTCTCTGCTCTTAGGATAAGATGATCAGATCCTTGTTCTTTGCCCTATGAGAGATGGGATCAGTGCATGGGAGCAGTGATGGAAGAGATTTTGGTGGAGACCCAACTGCAGCCATAGTGAGTAGCCTCACTAATAGCTGTGGCAAGATGAGGGACCCCAGAATAGGGGTTGTCCCCCAAAAGCTCATGTGTAAGATAATGCAAGGATGTTTAGAGGTGAAATGATTAGATTATGAGAGCTATAACCTTGTCAGTAGACTAATCCATTCCATGGATTAATAATTTGAAAGAACTACTGTACTGGGTGATAACTATAGGCAGGTAGAGTGTGACTAGAAGAAGTAGGCCCTTGAGTTGTGCCTTGGGGTTCCTATTTTGTTCCTGGTGTTTCTCTTTCTCTCTTTTTCTGCTTCCCAGCTGCTATGAGTTGAGCAGCTTTCCTGTGCTGCATCCTACCATCATGAAGTTCTGCCTTACCTGAGACCAGAGCAGTGGAATTTTCTGACCATGGACTGAACCTCTGAAACTGTGAGACTAGAATAACCTTTTCTCCTTCTATTTGCTCTTCTCAGGTATTTTGTTCACCCGTGATGAAAAGCTGACTAACACAAAAGGATACTTCGGACCTGTGTGTTACATGCCCTACACCAGACCCAGATGACAGCCACTGAAAAGCATTTCTATGGTTTCTGTCACAAAGAATGGGGTGGTTTAGAATGTGGAACAATGGTGGCTACAATCTCCTGGTGTCCTCACCAGGAGCTGTCAAGATTCCTGCTCTGCTTTCTTACAGGCATTTGCTTTCTTACAGGCTTTGTTCACTTTTATGTGAGAACTCCAGAAATACTGGCTCGGATAATCGTAAGTTTTGACTTTGCCCTATGTAGAAGGGCCAAATAAATCAACCTCCATGCTGGGGATGCCTGTTCTCTTTGGCTTTTTTCTTTAAGACAAGAAGTTTTAAAGAGAAATTTTAGGTTCATAGCAAAATTGAGAGAAAGGTACAGTGATTACCCATACACATGCACAGCCTTCTTCACTATCCCCATCCCCTAGTAGAATGGTACATTTGTTACAACTGATGAATCTACACTGACACGTCATTATTACCCAAAGCCCATTATTTCTTTACATGTGGATTCTTGGTGTTTTGTATATTATGGATTTGCACAAATATATAATGATATGCATCCATTGCTATAGTATTATATGGAATAGTTGTAATGCCCTAAAAATCCTCCATGCTCCTTCCTCTCATCCTTTCCTCCCCAAACTCCTGATCTGTTTATTGTCTTTTCATAATTCGATTGCTCATTTCTTTTTAGCAATGAATAAGGTCACACTCTCTGGATTGCCACAGCTTATTTGTTCATTATTCTCATCTACTATAGCACATCCCAGTTTCTTCCAAGTTTTGGGTAGTTATGAGTAATGCTACTATAAACATCTACGTGCAGTGTTTGTGGAGACCAGTTTTTCAACTCCTTTGGATAAATACCAAGGAGCTCAATTGCTAAATACCAAGGAGCTCAATTGCTAAGTCATATGGTAAGAGTATATTTAATTTTGTAAGAAAATGCCAAACTGCCTTCCAAAGTGACTATACATGTTCTTTTGATAACTCATCTCCTCCTTATGATGTCAGCATCATCTTCCAGAGGAGCCTTCTTTGCCAAGTGCGTAGTATCCATTTCTTGTTGTATATAGAATGGCTTTGGGGACATTATTTTGTGTTTAGTTGTTTGTATGTAGGTCTTCCCCGCCCCCCCCCCCCCCAGATCATTAGCTTCTGGAAGTCAAACCTTAAGTGTTATTTATCTTTATATCTCCAGCACCCAGGACAATACCTGGTATACACTTTGCAGGTGATCAGTCCATGGCTTTAAATTGAACTAACTTGGCTTATTTCATCAGTGGGACTTGACAACTTAATGTCATTTCCTTAGAGACAGAGCAATGTAAGACCAAACCCACATGTGAGCCACCTCACTGCTATCACAGCTGTACCCCCAGTATATCTATTCACACACAATATGTCATTGGGAAATTTGACACTGAAACATGAGAATTAAGGCTCCCTGTACATTTCTGTTGTGTTACCTATGTCTACTCATCTCAAGTTGAAAGCTATGTGTTCATATATGTGCCTGGGAACATGCCAAGAATTCTTCTGATTCCCTTAGCAAACCTGGCTTTGTACTCCATGGAGATTAAAGAGGCTTAATGAAAGTTAAAAACCAGGGCTCACACCATCTCTAACCCAATTTAGCACAGCAGGTTGGCTTGTTCTTCAAGCTGTTGCAAGGGGTAGGGTGTGATGTGGTATCATGGAGCTGGGTACAATGGAATCCAAGATAAAGGCCTTATTAAAAGAAATCAAGAAGGCTGACAGATACCGACTGGATAAATGCTACAATATTTACCTACTGGTGAGGAACAGATATGGACCTCTTAAATTGTTTCATGCACAATGATTTCAATTCAGCTTTAGTTTGATCTTGCTGATTCTTACTCCCTTCATGGTTGAAAGGTGTTCCATATTCGTCTGACATGATAATATGCATAATCTGTCAAAGCAGAAACTTGTTCTATTACTTTCTGTAGCCTGAGGTTTATGTTACATTCAGCTAAAAGGTGCAAGTTCAGCAGTGAACAGGGATGTTGAGAAAACCCTTTGAGGAGAGAGCAGAGTTGATCAAAGCCTTGTAGGTGATCTGAAGAGGATGTTTTATGCGTTCTTCGTTCACAGAGATGGAAGGAACATCAGAGAACATAACTGGGAGTCACTTGCCCTGGGACATGCCACAGAACACCCTTTTAAGGTATATAGCTGTATGTAAGTCCCTTCTTTACAGCCACTCAAGGAAGTAGATTCCATTATTAACATTAATCAATTGAAATTCTTAATAACCCTCCCTAATAGAAAGATCTCTCTTACATTGCATCATTTTTCATATCACAATTTCTCTGCAGTTATTATTTTTCACAGTAAGATGAAACAAACCATTCATCATCTTCTTATTGCATAACAAATATATAAAGACTTTCCTAGTCACTAGTAGGCATTGTTTCAGTTTTTGCTTCCAATGCACCCATCTTCCTTATTATTGTCACAATCCCTGCTAAGCTCCCCAAATCCACAAATATCAACTTTTAGAGTACATCATTTATGAGCACTCAGAAGCATGAGTAATGTGGTGGTGACTACTTGCTCCTGGAATGTTATATAGGGCCAATGTTTCTCCCAATTGGATTTACTTTAAGAAACCAAAATTTATTTAAACATCTATCATGTGACAGACATGGTGCTGATTTGTGCAGCCTGTGAGCTATGTTTACTTTATATCATTCTTCCAGACTAAAATGAATTCACCCTGGGGAAGTAGAGGAGCCAGTGCAGTCTTTTTAGGTCTTGTATCCCCAAAGATGCTGGGTAGAGTTTGCAGATTTGGGCAGGAACTACTGTGAAAAAGGCAGCAGGGGAAGTCTTTCATGCATGTTTATTATACCAGTGACTGTTTTCCATGATTCCTCTATCACTATGAAATTATAAAGCACTGGGTTTCAAAGACAGGAGGAACATCTAAGCATGTCTACACTATCAAGCTAGGTTTATCACTCAGGAACGATCCCAGTCAACCACTTACTAATGGTGGGACATTGAGAAAGTCATCTAACCTCTATGAGCCCCATTTCCTTTTTCATAAAGTGGGTATATCAGTTACTATGGTGCAGTATTAAGTGAGATAATATAGACAAAATACTTAGCATAGGATAGCTATTGTTATTTAACACAGTTGTTTATTTGCTACTTAGAGTTTTCAAGGAATAAAGTTAAATTTCTAGTATTTTATCAATCAGGTGACCAAGATTCCTTCTTCATTCTCAAGTGATAGTGGTCCAGTTTTAGGTGACATATTTTTTGTTTTGTTGTTGACCTTTTCCCCATGTTCTCTAGGGATGTAGAAAACTTATTTCCGAACTCCTTAGCCAAATATTTGTGTACAAAGAACAATAATATGTAAGTTGCTATTAAACACATTATCCCATTCAGTTCATCCTTCCCCCTGTGAAGTCACATTGTGGCCGATAGAACAATTCTCAGAGATGTCACATGTAGAACCTGTGACTAACCCAGGTCTTTCTCCCTTTTCTGCTCTGCTATGCTGCCCTACAATATATATTTAGTCTTCTCTTATGCAGAATAAATAGTCTCATCTTTTTTCAGTTTCAATCAATGTGATATGCAATCAACTACTGACAAGGAAAAAAGACAAAAATATTTAAAAAATTTAAACCAAGTAACCTACTTCATTCAGTTCCTTTCTGGAATGAGTAATTATAATGATGATGTTGGGTTACATGTGAAAGGTGTGTTTTAGGTATGAGTGAAAAACTAAACCGATGATTAGTAGTAGCTCCAAATTACTTCAGTTTTGGTTAGTTTTGGCCAGGTTAGAAGGATTAATATTTTCTATATCATCACACCTTTACTTACAGGTTTAACAGGCTTTAACTCAACATGATCCTGGTAGTAGGAGTGTGTATCAAGTCCACCTATGAAATCAACTGAAAATATAACAGCCCAAGTTGAATAAAATGGGAAAACAAAAATAAATGTAATACTAAATGTTTAAAGTTGAATACATACAAAAATAGTCACAACATATCTGTTTACCATAAGATGGGAAAATGCACGTTTAGTATAAAGGACTACTGAAAACATTGTCAATGACCAAAAAAAAAAAAAAAAAAAGGAAATTTTAAGTAACACACTAATAACCTGGGTTCTTAGAGTCCCCCCAAATCACAGTTGTATTGGTTTCAGTAGATAATGGAGTAACATTAAATTGCATGAGATTTAAATGACGCATTTGTCCATATGTATACAGTCATGCCCTTTTCCCTACATATCAAAAGAGTCATTTCTTTCTTCTTGTTGTCAGAATCCATTTTTTTTCTTACGACTATCCATTGCATCACAAATGAAGGTTTTAGAGAAGTCGTATAATGAAATCTCTATTCCTTCTGTCCTCAAGCCACCCCGAAGAAGTGGCATCACCCTTTTGCAAATGTATCACGTCCTCCCTGATAGCATGGAAACTGTCTTGCATTCTCTACAGATTTGCTAGTCTCTATAATAGTCTTTCTAATTTCTTTCTGTTTAGATCAAAACCTCAGTCTTTTTTTCCTCAATTCTTTGTTTCTCTTGTTCTCTAGTCTGTTAAAAACATTAATTATTTTAAACGAAGCTTTGATTGTATGGTGACACTTTACTATTAACAGGTATATAGGCATATGAGAACACCGGACTGTCAAGAGTGTGTATGTGTGTGTGGTGTGTATGTGTGTGTAGGATACACAATATGCAAGTATTTTTCCATATCCTCAGTTCAAACTAGGCATTTCAGTAAACTGTGATTTAGAGAGAGATAAATTAACCTAGAATTTCTATTGAATTCTTGATTAGCTGCAGCCTCTCTTGCCAATTCCTCACTCAGTCCATCCCTTTACTTTCTTTGGAGGAGCTTTAAATCAAAGCTTTACCAGCTCACTTGCATGGATGGGAGTTTTGCAAGCCTGTAGAAAACCCAGCGATCAGATGGCAAGGGACATCTCCAGGCTTGCTCCCTATCAGGTCACATAAGTTACTTGGACACCACCTTCAGGAGAGAAGCTGTGAGAAAAGAGCTAATATGAGACAGTGAAAAAAATTTTCCCTAGTCAGTTTGGACTAGGTTTTTCTTAAATTAGATAAGTAATCAAAATCTGCTCCTTTACCCTGTGGATCAATGGGTGGTATTTTAGAAGGAAGTAATGTTGATTAAAAATTGAATGAGGTAATTTACAGGGTCATTTTAGATGTTTTTAGAGAGGGTGTCAAAAATTCAAAAATTCATAAAATTACATATATTTTTGAATAAAATGGTTCAATTTGAAAATTATGTTCAAAACAAAATTATTTCTAAAAACAAAGATAAGAATGTATCCATATACATCAAAGCAAAATGAAAAGAATACATCTCTATGTTGATAATTTGGACTTTAAATTGTAACATTAACAGAATCATTATTTTGGCATTGATCATTTGGACATTAAAATAACATTGTCAGAATCATTTTTTGTATAAATTCATAGAATTTGATTCTTGATCATCTCTGTTTCTAATATAACATATAATTGATATTTTGGGAAATATATATTATATATTTATGCATAATAAATATATATTGTACATAATTTATTTTTATTTATTTATAATTTATTTTATTGTGTATAATTTATTTTTATAAATTTCTTTACAGCTTTAGTCAAAATTTTCTTGTATGGTTAATAAATTTGAAAGTGTTGATACCTTAAGTGATTCTATAAACCTTACTTTTTTTTTATAGTAGTGGTGATTGAACCCAGGGGGGCTTAACAACCCTGAACTACATCCCCAGCCCTTTTAAATTAAATTTTTTTTTTTTTTTTTAATTTTGACAGGTTCTCACTAACTTGTTTAGGGTCTTGCTATGTTGCTGAGGCTGACCTTGAACTTATGATCCTCTTGCCTCAGCCTCTGGAGACAGTGGGATTACAGGTGTGTGCCACCGTGTACAGCTAAACAGTACAATTTTACTGAAGAAATATTCTCTATTAATGCTGGTAAATGCCAACCATGTGTGTTAAATGTAGACTATGTGTAATTATTTTAGTCCAAATATTTTCCCAGGTACAGTCATTTTGCCTCCATACCAGTATCTTTTCTTTGTCAAAAATTTTATAAGACAAAAAAAAAAAAAACAGTTGCATCTATTGATGATTATTTTCAATAAATACAGATGCTCTCTCAAATCATCTTCTTTTCATTCTGGTTCAGGATATGAATTTGTACAATTAAATACAGGAACTCCACCAAAAGATTTTTTTCTCAAGTCAAGTTGTTTCAAAGGAAAATTATAAAAATGAAAACCAAATTGTATGTAACAGTTGAGCTTTTATTATTCAATTTGTCCTCTTTTGTTTTTTGAGTGTATAAAATTCCATATTTTCCTTTTTAAAGCTTTAAATAATAAAGTTTGCTAAAGTCTTTGAAACCTGGCTTTTTCAGGTGCTTTGTTGAATAATTTTTTCAATTGATATTGAATGTAATGCAACTATAGAAATATATAATTATAATTATATAAGTATATGTAATATAGATACATTAAACTTATATAAGTATATGTACATATATGTATGTATAGAAAATTAATTCATAAGAATACTCCCAGGCATTGTAGAAAACAATAATTTACAAAGCAATTCTTCAAAGCCTAAGCGATGAAGAGAAGGTAAGAGAGAAAACGTAATCTTCTATGCTAAAGTCCTTTTGTTCTCATCATAAAAACATTCTAGTTTATTTCTTCCAAATGTATATATGCATATATATATTAATTTTGAAAATTATATTTTGTATGTTCATTGGCAAAATTTTAAATTTTCTGTTCATCTGAATCCCAAATTCACTTTTCATGTCTGAGTCTTAGTTACATGAATGTTTGATTTTAATTACACATATTTAAAATTGATATGTTCTTTGCTTTTATCTTTGAAAAGATGGTTTTAAATTATAAAATACTTCTAATAACCACAAAATCATATAATTCGAAAGAACAGACACCTATGTTTTCATCATTAGGATTAAGTAGATGTAAGTAGTTCGACATAGTTTCTTCAAACTTCCTTTTAAGAAATACAAGTCGCATACACAGGTAAAACTCTTTCCTCCATTCTCTTGACTCAATTTTACATATCAGGCATCTTATTTTAAGTTCTAGCTTTAACACTAAGCTTTTGGAAGTCTGGGCATATTATTCAACTTGTTAATAGCCCATATGGATAAATTGCTCGTTTTACTTATCTATTATGATAAATCACTCCAGGCCATAATGGTTTTAAGCAATCATATCATTTATTTTTCTGATGAATTGGTCACTTAAGTAGAACTTAGCAGGAAAGGTCTATTTCTGCTCCACACTATGTGAGTTGGGGCACTTTGCAGGACAGGAGGAGCAACTTCTGAGATGGCCCTGTCAAATAGCTGGCAAGTTAGTGCAGGTTCCTGGCTGCTGCTCAGTCAGGGATGAGGACTGGAAACCTCCTGGCTCTCTACCCCAGTCTCTGCATGTGGCCTGGACTTCCTTACTATGTGGTAATTGGATTCCAAGGACTAGTGAGGCGAGATAGAGAGCCAAGCAGAAGTTGTGTCACCTTCTATGACCTAGCCTGGAAAGTCACATCGCTTCCATAAACTCATATTGGTCAGGATAGTTACCAAGCCTGATTAGGCCCAAAGGAAGGGCAGAGAGATTCCACGTCTTGATGGGGAAGGTAGATATGAAATGTTGTGGCCATTTTTGGAAAATAAATTTTCCACAATGGTTAATAGTGATTTCTAAAAGGCTAACTATGAAGATTAACCAAATGAATATAGCATATAGGATAAAGCCTATTGGCTCTTGATAGGAGCTCAAATATATTACGTTACTGCTTTTTTTTCACTAGAATTAAATTTTCTGACCTTTGATTTATTTGTTTTTCCAAATTACATCTCCCAGTACCATGGAAGTACTAAGCAATCAGCAAGTGTCTGCTCTATGAATGAAATAGGGGAAGGGGATTAATAATGGTAAGGTTTGCAAGAATTTTGTCATGATCTCTATTGTTTTTAGTATTAGAGGCCTTTTTTATAATTCTGTGAAACTTATGGGATATTTTTGTAAAAAATGCACACTGCTCTATTCATCAAACAATTTCCTTATTATTGCATATGGTTCAGAGCCCTTCGCATTCATGGGCCTCAAATTAAAAACCTCAGATTTGGAGTTTAGCCTTTAGTTTCTATACATCTAATGCTGGAACATGCCATTTATGGGGGGGCACTCAAACTGTCATTTATGTCCTGGGATTAACTACAGTCACCAAATAATTAACCAGAATGCAGGTGTTTTATTTCACATCCAGCTATGTCACATGCTGCCTTGTCACTGAATTGAGGAACGCATAAAGCCCCTGTAACCCTGCATTGAACTCAGAAGACAGACTCAGGAAGATGAGGACCAAATGATACATACATTTCCCCTCCTTTTTCTTCTTCTTGTCAGAGATAAAACCCAGGGTCTTACACATGCTAGGCAATAGCTGTACCACAGAGTTACACACCCAGCCCTGATGCACTTATTCTGGAGTTGCTTTCTGGTCTACCTTCGTTCCTGTTGTGTAGTTGTTAGGCCTTTTGAATAGGCACTTATTTTACAAGTTGCTGAGTCCAGCAATACATTTCTTAAGGAAGAATTGCCTAGGCCTTGAAGGACTCCATGATTGGGCCATTACCTTATGATTTGCTTTTTCTGTGATATGAACTCATATGAAAAAAGCTGGGATGGAATCTCCTCGACATCAACCTAATCTAGGCAGAGAAGATTTTGCAGCACCCCCCACCTGTTCCCAGGAATATGAGCTTTTAGGAGAGAACAGTTATTTCAGAGGTAGCTGCAATTAAACTCTGTTAAACTCTGCTCTGCAGTGTCATTAATCTGAGGCTGTTTCCCTTCCAAAGAATCTGAGCTTTCAGAAGGCCCAACCTGCCATCCAAACCACAGGCCATAGTTGGTCTGATCAGAGCACACTGAGTGGCCACAGGGGCGCCATGATGTGTCTGCTGGGCACAGGGAACTTGACAGCTTCCTAAAACATTGCTGCTGCCCAGAGAGGGTGGCTGGGTCTCTTCTGCCACCTGACTGAAATTACTTTGTGAATCTTAAAAGTCATCCAGGAAGGCAGATGACACCCAAGTGCCAGGTTTATGGATATTCCTTGTAGCACTCTTCATGATTCTGGAAGTTTCAAACAAATCTCTTCCACTTTTCAGCAAGCACATGAAACTGAAAAAAAAAAAAAAAAAAAAAAAAAAAAAAAAGCACATGGCACTGGTGAGATGTGTCTGGACATAAGAACTCCAGCTGGAAGAGTCGAGTAGGCAGTCACAGGGGCTGTGTTATCCTGATTAGAGTTCTCTAACATCTTTACCTTTTACTCTTTGGTAATAATCATGCAAAATGGACTCTTCTTACTTCTTTCTTATTTCTCTCACAGTCCCAGGCACTGAGGTGCAGAACTAATATGGTTCAATTGTCCTTGATGACAATCTGGTATGACAAACCCTGAGAGCAACCACCCAGAGTCTGGAGGTTCAAGAAGCAGCCCTAGTTCTGATGGGGATCCCCAGATCTTTCTTACCCTGGGGATGGAGAGAGGAGGCAATTAAAGACCAGTGGGCTTCAAACTGCGAAAGGTGTACCCCAGGTGAGTGCAGACCTCCCAAATATTGTGTAGGCATGCATTGTGGTTGCTGCTATCACAGAATACCTGGGTTAATCCCACCAAAAAAAGAGACTGGATAATTTGTAAATAAAAGTTTGTTTGCCTCATGGATCTGGACATTGGAAAGCCCAAGGGTGTGGAAGCAGCTTCTGTGGGACTTTTGTGCTGCTTCATAGCATGGTGGAAAGCAGAAAGGCAAGTGAGTGTATGCAGAAGAAAGAGTGCTAGGAGCAGCCCTGCTTCTCTCCAGAAAGATGTGAATCCTTCCCAATGACCTAATCACCTCTAATGGCTCCACCTCCTAACACTACTACAATGGCAACCAAATGTCAACATGACTTCTAGGAGGACAAACCATAGTCAAAGGATATAAGTGGTCAATTTCAAGAGCCTTAATTTCAAAATGTCTGTGTCTTGGAAAAGCATCCATAACCATTCTGCTTCTTGTTTCTCTCATTCCCTTCTACAATCTTCTTCTTCTTCTTCTTCTTTTTTTTTTTTGTACTGGGGATTGAACCTAATTTGTTCTGTTTTGTGGGGACAAGTGCTCATTTCAGCCTCTTGAAATCTTACATTGGTGTATCACCTTGGAGGTGAGAACCTACCAAAGAAAATGGTAGTTTTAATTTTCTATGATGCTGTTGATAAATTAATGGCTACAAAAGACAAGGTAAGTGGTTTTCAATTTTTCACTTCCAAAACCTTTGAAGCATCTGATTCACCAACTAGTAGTACTCTAGATAGAGTTTTTGATAATACATCCCTATGTGGAAGGATCCCTAGGTGGCCCTTCAGGTTCACAGGTTCTGTATTCATGGATTCAACCTACTACAGGTAGAAAATATGTTTTTAAAAAATTTTCTTTTGTCATTATTCATGAAACAATGTAATACAATAATTACTTACATTGTATTAGTTATTATTAGTAATCTAGAGATGATTTAAAGCATGAGGGGGAATGTGCATAGGTTTTCTGAATTACTGTGCATTTTAGGTAATGAACTCGAGCATCTGTGGATTCTGGTATTTGTGGGGTCCTGGAGCCAGTTCCCTGTGAATATGAAAAGACAATTCTAGTTTTTGGAACATGCCTCTGTCAGTCTAGAATGTGACTCCTTTGCACATATTCTGTCTCCTTCCTGCTTTTAGTTTTTCTCTTTGTACTTTTCAATATTTACCATGTGACTTACACAATCTCATTGTTGTCACACTCTCATATTATAATTTAAGCTTTGTGAGACAGGAAATTTTGCCCGGTTTTATCTGTTTTATTCACAGCTGTATCCCTAGCATCTAGAACAGTGCCTTGTACAAGGTAGATCCCCCTGAAATATGAGAAATCAAGGGATTAAAAACATTGTGTAATGTTGGTATAACAAATTCCTTCCCATTCTCATATTTTCTTTCCTGTGAATAAGGTTTCTGTAAATAAAGACTAGCACCAAACATGGAAAGTATATGAGATAGTCTATTTTGTTCTAAAAATAATAATACCTATGAATACATGAACTGATTGAAACAAAATTGTTCTATCCATTTAATTATAAGAGGTTTCTCTCTAGTAAATATTTCATTTAATATTGTAGACTTATTTTTCACAATTTTAAATACATTTATGATTACTCAATCATGTTGATAGCCAAAAATTGCAATTATAACTCCATCCAAAGAAAAATTCTGGTACTGAACTAATTCTACCAGATATCATGACTATATTCTAAATGAATTGTGGTAACCAAGAGTATATGCTGTTTGCACAAGAGGAGGAAACAGGGAAATGAAACATGATGGAGTTTCAAAAATAGATCTACCTGATTCATGGCAAAGTGTCATCATAGGGGAAAGAGGTACTTTTTCTTTTTTGGTATCAGGATTGAACCTAGGAATGCTTAACCACTGAGCTACACCCTCAGCACTTTTTACTTTTTGATACAGGGTCTTGCTAAGTTGTTTAGGGCATGGGTAAGTTGCTGAGGCTGGCCTCAAACTTGCAATCCTCCTGCTTCAGTCTCCAAAAGGCTCATTTAAAAATACATGCATTTGGATCGATTGGATTCATTGCAATATGGAAGAAAAGGAGAATGTTGATTTCTACCGAATATGACATAAAAATCAATAGATCAAAATGTGAAATGCTAAATAAATAAATGGACAGATGACACTAGTTGGGGTCCTTTTCACAGCTCAGTGGATGCCAGCAGGATGGCCTTCCTGCTCCCTCCCAGCACACGGCATCAAATCAACCCTGATCTCAAAATCAGTGCTACAGGGAACCTCACCACTCCTGTGGCTCCTCCTGATCTGCCTGGCAAATCAAGGAGATGGCCCAGTTTTGCATAAGAAGGAAATGCTAGGTCTGCCTTTTAAAACATAACACAAGTTACATTTTTTGTTTTAAAAAAATCATACAAATTATGTACCCCATTTGTGTAGAATGAATCGAAATGCAGTCTGCAAAAAATTAAAAGATAAATAAAAAAATCATACCCACAACATTTGTCTTATATCGTGTTCTCTTACATTGTATTGAGCCAGACTTTAAAATGCAGTCTTTCTGTTTCATTGGATAGCCACACAGAATTTTGCAGCTATTAAAATTAAACATAGTTTTCAAAAATTCGGTTGCTGTTTTCACAATTTTGTAGTTTTTGAACTGGATCCTGAAGTTCTTCTATTCTAATAATAATCTTCATTTATCAAATGCTCTGTGCTGAAAGAGACAGATGCTTTGGAGTGAGTTTTCTGGGTGTGCCTCCCCACATCCACTTAAATTGCATGGGCTAGTCCATTATTTTTCTCTACATTGTGTCAGTAATTTGTATTGTCACTCAATATTTAAATATGAATTCTGGCTTTAATTTACTGTATAATTAATGTCTCTTTTCTTTACCTATTCATGAAGAATTTTGTTATCTTTGACTATTGCATATTAGAAAACATGCACTGTAGTAGCTCAAGTATGGAATCAAATCTTAGTTCCATTTGTTACAAGTTGTGTGAGTTGGAGGAAATCTTAGTTTATTCACTTGTAAAATGAAACAATGACTGTCACAGGCTGTCATTATCCTAAATGAGATAATCACCATGGAGTACAGAGACTATGTGCAGTAAACTGGGAACTGCTAGCATTATCATATCTTGAGCACACATTTTCATCAGCAACTAATTTCCAAAAGTTTTCCAAAATGTCAAAGACTTTGTTTAGGTTAGGTCTACATAATGATTTTCAAAAATTCCTATATTCTCTTCTCCCTGTTTTTCCCCCAGAAAAACTTTCTGTCCTTATGGAAAATCACACTGAATGAGAGACCAGTTTTTCTCATATTTGGAAATAGTAGCTAATTTGGAGGAAGGGGAATGAAATTAGTTGACATTTTGAAGCCTAGAGTTTTTACCTTCCATGGACATTTTTTTTTTTTTTTAAATTCTGGAAAGATAAGTTTGAATGAAGACAGGAAAGAAAAGAAAACTCAGAAATCTTGATATGTCATGTGGGAGGGGTGTGATCCTAGACAGAGGTGTCTAGGACTGCTGCATGTGGCAGAGAGGGCGGAGAGTTTAGCGAGTAGGGAGGCTAGGAGTCAGGAACACTTGACCCTCCCAGATGCCTTTGTGGTGATCTCCTTCACCATTTCTTTAGCTTTCATCTGGCATTGATTTTATTCTCTAGTCTTTTTGCTTTTTTGGCTCTGGGGATTAAACCCACTGCATTCAAGACAAGTAACTGTACCACTGAGCTATCTTCCTGCCCTCTCTACTCCCTGCCAGTAGTATGACCCCTCCGGGGAGTTCTCCCTATCTTTTATTAGTATTTTAAGTCTCTTCACAGAATTTCTTTGTCCATAACACATCCCCTTTTTGCAAAATGCACTAGTCACTTTTCCTAATGTATTCCTTGAAATGTAGTTTTATTCTTATTCTGGTAATTCTCATAGTATCATCCCCTGGACCTTGCTGGTTTCTGTATGTTGTTTTTGATCCTTGCTTTGGGATCTGGTTGCCCTGCTTTGATGATAATAAGTTTCTACCACTACTGTGGCTTCGCTCCTGGTCTTTGTTGAGAGAGTTTGCCTGTCTTTACAAAAAGGCCTATAATACACCTGCTCCCATCCCCTCCCCGTCCCCTAGCCCAACCATTCATATACCTTTTAATGTTGATTTTCTCATATTTGGAAAGGAGCAAGGTTTTTTTTCTTTCGTTTTCATCTTTAATAGTATATTTCTTCTTTTTAAAGTTTCTTAGCTCTGAAAGCTACACAAACAGTGCTGTATTTCACTGGAGTGACCCCTCCAGTTCATCTTCCTCAGTAGCTGGGTAATTGGCTAGAATGGCTCCTTACAGCTATCAACTACAGTTTGGCTTTACTGAAGGCCCTTTCAGAGTTTTTTGTAATTTTTCAATTACTGTCTGTTTAGATTCACTGATGACTGGAGGCCTTTGTGTCAGTATTGCTGGGCTCATTTGGAGGATCTTTTTATTCCGGATGAAACAAGCTTTTAAAAAAATTTTGAACACACTTCCGTTTTCTGTTTTTGGTGCAACACTACATTTTTATTTGGCTGTATTTCTGGCTTTTGCTCCTCTTGTGAGTCTAGATCTCTGGAATCAGAAGTTTCCTATAATCAGCGCTTTTCATTTTCTAATAGGTATGTAATATTCAAATAATGTGATAATTTCTAGAATCTCTTTGGGAGTCAATGAAGCACATAGAATTATAGAAAGGTAAAATCATGTTCAAAAAGGCTTGTAGCTAAAAACAGTTCTGAGAGTTTGTCTAAACAGCTCTAGATAATTTTTTTCCCATGTGACATATTTTTCATAGTTACCCAGTTTTTTCACCCAATACATTTTTATCATTCTAGCCAGTGTTTTACTTAGCTCTATAAATCAAGTGACAAATACTTGTTGGCTTTGAAGTCTCTCTATAATTCCCCTTAAAGTCTGCTTCTATAATTATGGACATTTCCTTTCTGAAATATTCTCTTTTTTTTATAGCCCCAATTGTTACTTTTGTTTCTCCCTTTCCTAAGAAAGAAATGCTATTTTCTCATTGAGAACTCTAAGTCCTTTTCTTTCTATGAATCACTGTTAAAATAAAATTGAATCTGATTATACCATTCTCAAGATTAAATTTATTCACTGACTCCCCATCATCCAGTAGAGCCCCTCAAATAGTATGACCTGTGTGGGTGCAGATATGACAAGATATCAATTCACTCATTCCCTGATACATGCTTTCATGTGTATGCATGCTGGCATACTTTGTGTCTCCGTGTTGAGTGGAGCTTAAGATAGCTAGCCCCCTGGGCCAGTTATTTCTTGTTAGGAGAATAGTAATTTATGTACCACTAGGTGTCTATAAATGTTGGTTTTCTCTGTGTGCCAGTCACGGAAGAGGTTGTAAATCACTGGTGAAAAACAATCCAAGGTCCCACCCTTCACTTAGTAAACTGAGCATACTGAACTACTCAGAACTTCCTGAGTGGTTCAGATATTCCATGGTTTGTCCAAGCTCTAATGTCTTAAGATATACTTTTCTGGTATGTGAAATATGTTTTCTTTGTTCCTTTTCTGGTGATGTGATAGTTTTCAGTATAGGACCATGTTCATGTGCTTCTAGTATCATTTTTCATTCCCTAGAACACAAGTTAGGCTTCACCTATTTTTCCTATGCATCTGATTCACTTACATAGACCATGATCTCTACTTTGCTCTTTGGTACCTACCTATATCACTTATTAGGATGTAAGACCTCCTGGTATCCTTGTGGTCTAACATGCGGAAGTCACTCAATAACTGTTCATGAGTGAGTAAATCAATAAACTAATGAAAGATTATCTATTTAAGCTTTTCTGGACATCTAAAACTAAGTAAGAGTATGTTGGATCTGGACTACAAATACATTGGCATCTGGATAGGTCCATGACCACAGAATAAGAAAAGCTACAAGAAATGCAGCTAAAAAACATTTAAATATCTAATAGAGTTGGCAACCTACCTAAAAAAATGTGGAAAGAAAATACAATACCATTAGGCAATATAGATAAAAGAAGCAAATGAAATCTCAATATAGGGTCTGTCCAGTTAAATGTGAAGACATCAAAATGTTCTATAGAGCTAATAAATATCAAATCAATCAAAGGAAGACTCTTAATAGGAGGGAAGTCTTAATCAAATCTGATGGCATCTTAGTTCTGGTGTGTGGGCTTCTATATTAATCACATTTGAGTGATATGAAATGAGATTTCTCCTTGTTCTAACAACTATGTTTTCAAAAAAGCTCTTTAAGTTTATTAGTGGAAAGATAGAATCCTTTTGAAATTTATATGCTGCTTCCCAGATGAAAATTCCTAAATATGTAGCAATCTCAAGTTGTTTGAGATGCTTACTAATTGGACAGGTTTATTTCTAACCTGGGAAACTGACCACAGGGAGAACAAAATAAGCTAATGTCACAGTGTTAACATTCTTCTGTGAAGTAGAGATTGGGATTTTGTAATCATTGGGATAAGCTGAGTCTGCTCATGTGTAAAATCTTTGTAATTCTTATTTTAATCAGATAGAATATGCTAGTTTCACCCTGTAAAAACAGTTCAAGATTTTAATTGGGTAACTGACTTTTCACATATGGTTTTAGGTTAAGAGACTTGGAAATTTGTTATTAAATTTCTGTGACAGTGAAGAAAATTTAAGTTTTAATTTATGTATAAGTTAATTTTATTAGATTTGTTAAATTTGCTATAATTTAATAACAATAAATATTCTGTTTATTAGGATTAATATTTGAAGGGCATCAAAATGACAATTATGATGAATTTAGTGTAAGTTAAATGTTTAAGTAACTGCAGTTTGAGTTGTAAATGAAACAGATAAAAGATTTAGAGTATTGAATTCAAATAGGTCAAATGGGAATGAAAGTTCAGTGGAAGATTATTCAGTCTTAAAATATATTAGAATGAAATTCTATTATATGCTAATGTGGTGAACCTTGAAAACATGTGGAAACAAATAAGACAGACATAAAAGGACAGATATTATGTGATTCCACTTACGTGAGGTCCCTAAAATAGCACATTCATAGAGGTGGAAAGTGGAATAGAAGTTACCAGAGGCTGGAGGGGTGGAGACAAGGAGTTATTGTTTAATGAGTACAAAGGTTCTGTTTAGAATGATGAAAAAGTTTTGGAAACAGATAGTGGTGATAACTGCTATTGTGAGTGTACTAAATGCCCCTGAATTGGTCACTTGAAATATTAAAATGTCAATAAAAAGAAACAAAAATCCTCCCAAAATGATCATTGAAATTTACTAGATTTATAACAGGAATACTGACATTTCTATGTAGTGTTTGGAGCTTAAGAAAAAACAGTTAAAACATTTGTCACTTTAAGAAATTGCATACTGATTGAAAACTGGAGTAGATGTAATTATGATTTTTTGTGCATAAAATCCTCCCTTGGGACATCAGAAAATGAGAGTCCTAAAGAAACTCTGGTCTCCGCCTATTTCCTTGCAGCTTTGTTATCTTGGTTAGGAAGAACACAGGGTCAGTATGAAGCCCTGGCTTCCAGGTTAGGACTAGTAACTTTAAATTAAAAGAAGACATAAAGGTAATTTGCTTTTCCAAACAAATGTGCAGGTGAGCTTAAATAGAAAATAAGGAAAATAGAGACTAAAGTAAAAGGAATCAAAACCTAAGCCCAGTCTGTGCACCTTTTCTCAAAGCAGTAGAGTGCATCTCATCATATTCATGTAACCTTCCTGCTCAACACAGGCTTTAAAATGAAGTCCCAGATGTAGTTCACCCTTTAATTCACTCCTCTTTTGAGAGGAAGCAGGTCAGGAGAGTAGCTCACCCTTTTGACCCTTCAGAGCAGTTGATATAAAGCAGTTCCTGAAGGCAAATCCTTTGTTTTGCTGGAAGCTTCTCCCAGGAAGTGATTTCCAGTGGGCAAGGTGTTCCTTCTGCCAGGAATGCTCTTCTCACTCATTGCCTCACAGGCTCCTTTTTGTTTAAATGTCATTCCCTCCAAGAGACCTTCCCAGGCATACTTGAACACTCCAGTGCTTGCCGAATGCCTGAAATGCTAAATTTCCCCTTTAGTGACAGAATTCCTACAGTTTTATACTCAGGGGTAGCCCTCTATGTGATCTCTTCCCTTATAGAACCTCCTGGGTTCTCCTCAGTGCCTGATAACCTCAAACCTTTTACCATATGATTCTCAGGTTTTGTGACCAACTGTCTTCTAAGCAGTAACTCAAGAGACTCAGACCACTTGGACACTGTGGCTCCTCCATTTTAAATATGGCTTCCATAGTTTCTGTATTAGTCTGTGTCTTACAGATAGGGAAAGAGTATGACTTGAAAGAAGAAGTTATTTAGGGGCCAGGCCTGGAAACTTCATTCTAGAATTCAATATCATGGGACACCTAAATGCATGGAAGTTGGGATATAATGGTATGGCTGTGTGCCTGGGAAAAGATTTAAAAATCAGGTTTAGTGAATAGCAAGCCAGTCTCTGACACAAGCTCATATATGGCTGTTACAAAATTTCTGACAATGATATTCAATGAATAAGAATTGGGAAACTTTAGACATTTGCAGTTGATTGAACTGGCAAAAAAAGATGTCCTTGAAATACACCATTAACTCTTTTCTGGGCTTATAATCAAAGAGAGAGAGACTGAGAGAGAGAGAGAGAGAGAGAGAGAGAGAGAGAGAGAGAGAGAGAGAGAGAGAGAGAGAGAGATTGAGATTTCTATGAGGAAAATACGGACAAAATAGGAAAACTAGTTAGGTGCAATTCAGAAATTATTTATAATAAATTTACTTTGTACCTCATGCAAATTTCCATGTTTGTATCCAGTCCAGTGAATACTACCTAAGACTTCATGCAGTTTCCAGTTTCAAATATTGCTCCCAGAAAGAACACTAAATTATTATTTTTTCATGGTCAGTAAAGTAGTTGATATAAAGAACATAAGATGAATGTTCCATATATGCCTTTTATTGCTAGCTACTTATACAACATTTCTTAAAAGGAATTATAAAATCAGAACTTCATGACATATCTTAAATATTTGGTCCAAGACTATAGTTTTTGAGACTATTATGTGCCATTTTGTTATCTAAAAGGCATAAATATGTCTTTTATTGTCTGGTCTTTAAACTCTTCTCTTTTATTACCTGATCCTTCTTGAATGCTTTGGTAAAACAGCATGAGTATAAACTACATACTAGGAATGGCTAGTTAACATTTTAAGGACTTAATGATAAATCATCACTTTACATGTAGTTGGAAAAAATGCCTCAATATTTGTTAGCTATATCTGCTTCAGAAATTTGTTTAGCTTGGATAAGGATTTAGAAGTAATGTTTAATTGGTAAAATATGTGTTGTTGAAGAGGTGGCTCTTCCCTGACAAAACTCAAGAGATGTGACTGCCTGGAAAACCAGAAGAGAAAATTTTCAAAGCCAAAGCCTTGAATTATAATGAACCTTGATAAGATCTAAGAGAATTTGACAATTAGAAGGTTGTTGCTGGCCTCTGAGACAGGGTTTTCACTGATAATGCAGGACGGAAGGACTGACAGTAGCAGCTGACAGTGAGAAAGTGAACGCTGTCAATCTGGACTCCTTTTTAGAAAAGTCTAGAAGTGAAAGGAAGAAAATTGAGAGACAGGGAAGTAAAATACATACCAGGTGGGGAGTCAGGGGTCATTTCTCTTTCATTTCTCTTTTTCTGTTTTATGTGATTTTGTTTAAAAGCTGAAGAAAAAGAGTGCAAGAAAAAAACTGGGTGACAGGGGAAGGGCAGAGAGTAAGAGCAAGGTGCCTGCGTATGTTGGAGGGATGGAGGTAAAATCCACAAAAGCCACAGGACAGAAAGAAGTCTCTTATTCTATGTCAGGAAGAAAATAATCATGGAGAGAGCCTGGGAACTTGAATCTGTGCCTACCGTCTGCTATTTTCTCATAGTCTTTATGTTAAGGGTGGAGGAGAAGAAGGGCCAGGAGTCACATTGTCTCTTTGGGCATCCCTAAATCAAGGGTAGGGGACTCTAATGTCTCTAAAAGGTGGGTAGGGTTCTCTAAGGCACTGGGAGCTCATGGAGTTCATCTTTAAGGAATCTGGAGAAGGTGTTGACAGGGAATGGTACCCTGGTGTGGAGGATGAGGCACTGGTATAACCAGTTCACATGGGGCACTGGAATTCCATCAGTGCAGGTGCTGCTTGCAGCACCACTAAGCAGCTTAGAGGCGAGGAGTCTCAGCATACTCCTGGCAGCACTGGCAGAGTCAATTAGTGGGAGGATCAAGAAGGGTGGGAGGAGTGTGGGGATTAGGATACTGAATTTAGATTTAAAATAGAAACACAGGGATTCTGGCAGAATGCTGTTGCCTGCTTTCCCCCCTGGGCTTCTGAATTTTACCACTGGTAACTGGGGTAAAACTTTTGCTTGGGAATTTCATAAAATCCTTATGGAACTTTGTTTTTTCTCCCTTTGCATTTGGGTGTGCCACAAGAGTGTGAATTCTCCCCCCCGCCCCCCTTAATTTGTACTCTGCTCCCGCCTTATCACATCTGGTTTTCAGATCTCTCATCTTCGTTCTGTACCATCTGGATGGCAGATTTTTCATTCTTCCTTCTCAAAATAAGGACTCACTGCACAGCTTGAGGCTGTTGGCAATGGTGAGAGCCTGCTCGCTCCTCCCAGTCTGAAGCGGGGAAGCGGGAGTGGGGCAGGTGCTGATTGAGAGGGCTTGTTTCAGGGTGAGGCTGATGTTCCACACCTCTTCCAGAGACATCTGGCTGTTTTGAATGACTCCTGATGTTGATCATAAGTCAGTGAAGAATAAAGTACGGCACTCCTAATTATACCCTGAAATAACTCCCACCTGTGGGCATCACCCAAAGCATTCCAGTGTTGGAGCTGCAGAGTGCCTTTGGGATCCCCCAAGAGGGAGCATGACCTGTTAACAGTCCCAGGGCCAAATACTGGAAAAGGTATGATTAACTTTATTCAAATAATTTCTAATAGTTGGTTTCAAGTGGAAACAAAAACTTAGAAACTCCTCTTGTGTGTCGGTTTTGTTTGCTCTCTAGTGTCAATCTTCTGTCAAAACAGGCCATTCTTAGGGACCATTATGGCTTGAATCTTAAATCTGCCCCCAAGGTGTATATGCTAAAGGGTTGGGTTCAGGCCTGAGGGGCTATTGGAAAGTACAGGACCACTTGGAAGTGGGGCCTATTGGAAGGAAGTTAGGCCATTGGGGGTGTGCCCTTGGTAAAAATGGGACTCCTGTCCCTTCCCATTTCTCTCTTTGCCTCTTGGCTAATATGAGGTGGGCAGCCTCTTCTACTTTGCTCCTAGCACAGTTTACTATCCAGCTACATTCCCATAGTGATGGGGCCAAGCAACCATGGAGAGAAACCTCTGAGACCATCAGGCAAAATAACCTTTTTCTCTTTATAAGTTGATTATCTTAGGTATTTTGTCATAGTGATGGAAAGCTAACATAGTCATCAATGAAAATAAGGTATAAGGGCAGCATGCTCTGGCCCGCAAGCGGCTTCAGGGACCAGGACAGGGCAGCCAGGGACTTCCCCAAGCAGCCCGGCCCCCTCCGGCGGGAGGTGCCTTTCAAGGCTAGCTCTCAGAGCAGACCACCCAGTGAGAACTTTTCTACACAGAGCCAGCCACAAGTCCCCGAGCCAACAGAGAGCTTCGACCTGCAAGCAGCCTCTGGGATCAGGGTACGACAGCCAGACGCTTCTCCAGGCAGCCCTGCCCCCTCCGGCCGCAGACTCTTTCCACGGGGCAATCCAAGATGGCGGACTAGAGGGTGACTGCATCTCCAGTCGCTCCAGAACCCAGGATTCAAGAAGGGGAGGCATTGAGAGACTCAGACTAAAATAGAGCCACGGGGTGAGTCTCCCCCACCGGATAAAGGTTGGCCTGGGCGGCAGACCTGGATAGAAGTGGCTTATCAGAGCAGGGCAGGGTAACTAGAGTCTTCCCCAGGCAGCCCTGCGCACTCCAGCAGTGGGCCCCTCCCACACAGCCAGCTTCTCCAGCTTCTCAGAGCAGACCCCCCCAGTGAGAGCCTTTCTGATCAGAACCAGCTCCAAGTCCCGGAGATAGCGCGGTGTGCTCTGGCCCACAAGCAGCTTCAGGGACCAGGACAGGGCAGCCAGGGACTTCCCCAAGCAGCCCGGCCCCCTCCGGCGAGAGGCGCCATTCAAGGCTAGCTTCTTGGAGCAGACCGCCCAGTGAGAGCCTTTCTACATAGAGACAGCCACAAGACCCTGAGCCAATGGAGAGCTTCGACCCATAAGCAGCCTCTGGGATCAGGGCAGGGCAGTCAGAGACTTCTCCAGGCAGCCCTGCCCCCTCTGGCCGCAAGCTCTTTCCACGGGCGATCCAAGATTGCGGACTAGAGGGTGACTGCATCTCCAGTCACTCCAGAACCCAGGACTCAAGAAGGGGAGGCATTGAGAGACTCGGACTAAAATAGAGCCATGGGGTGAGTCTCCCCCACCAGGTGAAGCTCGGCCTGGGTGGCAGACCTGGATAGGGGCGGCTTATCAGAGCAGGGCAGGGCAGCTAGAGTCTTCCCCAGGTAGCCTTGCACACTCTGGCTGTGGGCTCCTCCCACACAGCCAGCTGCACAGTGCAGGCCCCCCAGTGAGAGCCTTTCCACACAGAGGCAGCTCCAAGCCCTGGAACCAGTAGTGGGCTAGGGGCAGCTTTCTTTGGAAGCACTGCATTATCAAGTTCCTCCAAGACTTCAGGCTACTGAAGGCTGGGAGGTGATACACTGGAAATCTATAGGGACACTATAAGCCAATAGAGGAAATCTGCAATATCTCAGGGTCCCACTGATATCTGACCAATATGAGAAAACAAGGGAAGAAAATGTTCCAAACAAACCTACATACTATATCAATAAAACCCAATGACAGCACAGCAGAAGAAATGTCAGAAAGGGAGTTCAGAATGTACATAATTAAAACAATCAGGGAAGCAAATGAGGAGATGAAAGAGCAAATGCAGGCATTGAAGGAGGAGATGAAAGAGCAAATGCAGGCATTAAATGATCGCACCAATCAACAGTTAAAAGCCCAAATACGGGAAGCAAGAGATCTTTTCAATAAAAAGTTAGAAATACTAAAAAAAAAAAAAAAAAAAACCAGAAATCCTTGAAATGAAGGAAACAATAAACCAAGTTAAAACCTCCATAGAAAGCATAACCAATAGGATAGAACACCTGGAAGACAGAACCTCAGACATTGAAGAGAAAATATTTAATCTTGAAAACAAAGTTGGCTAAACAGAGAAAATGGTAAGAAATCATGAACAGCATCTATAAGAATTATGGGATATCATGAAAAGGCCAAATTTAAGAATTATTGGGATTGAGGAAGGCTTAGAGAAACAAACCAAAGGAATGAACAATCTATTCAATGAAATAATATCAGAAAATTTCCCAAATCTGAAGAATGAAATGGAAAACCAAGTACAAGAGGCTTATAGGACTCCAAATATACAAAATTACAACAGACCCACACCAAGGCACTTTATTATGAAAATACCTAACATACAAAATAAAGACAGAATTTTAAAGGCTGCGAGAGAAAAGAATCAAATTACATTCAGGGGGAAACCAATAAGAATATAGGCAGATTTTTCAATCCAGACCTAAAAGCTAGAAGGGCCTAGAACAACATTTACCAAGCCCTGAAAGAAAACAGATGCAACCAAGAATCTTATACCCAGCAAAACTTACTTTCAGATAAACAAAAGCTAAAGGAATTTACAAAAAGAAAGCCGGCATTACAGAACATTCTCAGCAAAATATTCCATGAGGAAGAGATGAAAAACAACGATGCAAATCAGCAACGGGAGGAACTAGCCTAAAGGAATAGCCAAATAAAGGAGAAACCAAATCATGTCAAAAAAACAAGAATGAGTCAAATGATTGGGAATACAAATCATATCACAATAATAACCCTGAATGTTAATGGCCTGAACTCATCAATCAAAAGACATAGACTGGCAGATTGGATTAAAAAGAAAAATCCAACAATATGCTGCCTGCAAGAGACTCATCTCATAGAAAGAGATACCCATAGACTAAAGGTGAAAGGATGGGAAAAAATATACCATGCACAAGGACACAGCAAAAAAGCTGGAGTATCCATCCTCATTTCAGATAATGTGGACTTCAAGCCAAAACTAGTCAGAAGGGATACAGAAGGACATTACATGCTGCTTAAGGGAATCATAAATCAGCAAGACATAACAATCATAAATATCTATGCCCTGAACATTGGCTCATCCACGTACGTCAAACAAATCCTTCTCAATTCCAGAAATCAAATAGACCACAACACAATAATACTAGGCGATTTTAACACACCTCTCTCACCACTGGATAGATCTTCCAAACAAAAACTGAACAAAGAAATCATAGATCTCAATAACACAATCAACAATTTAGACTTAATGGACATATATAGAATATACCATCCAACAAAGAACTAATACACTTTCTTCTCAGGAACACATGGAACCTTCTCTAAAATAGACCATATTTTATGCCACAAAGCTACTGTTAGCAAATACAAGAAGATAGAGATACTACCTTGTACTCTATCAGATCATAATGGATTGAAATTAGAAATAAATGACAGAATAAAAAACAGAAACTTCTCCAATACCTGGAGATTAAATAATACACTATTATATGATGAATGGATAACAGAAGACATCAGGAGGGAAATAAAAAAAATTCTTAGAAGTAAACGAGAACAAAGACACATCATATCAAAATCTCTGGGACACTATGAAAGCAGTACTTAGAGGAAGATTTATTTCATGGGGCGCATTCAACAAAGAAGTAGAAGTCAACAAATGAACGACTTAACACTACAGCTTAAAGCCCTAGAAAAAGAAGAGCAGACCAACACCAAAAGTAGTAGAAGACAGGAAATAGTTAAAATCAGAGCCAAAATCAACGAAATTGAAACAAAAGAAACAATCAGAAAAATTCACAAAATAAATAGTTGGTTCTTTGAAAAAATAAACAAAATTGATAAACCCTTAGCCACACTAACAAAGAGAAAGAGGGAGAAAACTCAAATTACTAAAATTCGGAATGAACAAGGAAATATCACAACAGACACGACTGAAATACAAAACATAATTAGAAGCTATTTTGAAAATCTATACTCCAACAAAACAGAAAACCTCGAAGACATCAACAAGTTTCTAGAGACATATGAATTACCTAAACTGAAGGAGGAGTACATACACAACTTAAGTCAATTTCAAGCAATGAAATAGAAGAGGTCATCAAAAGCCTACCAACAAAGAAAAGTCAGGGACCAGGTGGGTTCTCAGCCGAGTTCTACAAAACCTTTAAAGAAGAGCTCATTCCAATACTCCTCAAAGTATTCCATGAAATAGAAGAGGAGGGAACCCTCCCAAACTCGTTCTATGAAACCAATATCACCCTGATACCTAAACAAAACAGAGACACATCGAGGAAAGAAAATTTCAGACCAATATCCTTAATGAACATCGACACAAATATTCTCAACAAAATTTTAGCAAATCGCATACAAAAATATATTAAAAAGATAGTGCACTACGATCAAGTGGGTTTCATCCCACGGATGCAAGGTTGGTTCAACATCTGGAAATCAATAAACGTCATTCACCATATCAACAGACTGAAAGTTAAGAATCACATGATTATTTTAATAGATGCAGAAAAAGCATTTGATAAAATACAGCACCCCTTCATGCTCAAAACACTAGAAAAAATTGGGGTAGTGGGAACATTCCTTAACATTGTAAAGGTCATCTACGCTGAGCCTAAGGCCAATATCATTCTTTTTTTTTTTTTTTTTTACTAGTTTTAGATTTTTTTTTTTTTAATTTTATTGTGAACAAATGGGATACATGTTCTTTCTCTGTTTGTACATAGAGTAAAGGCATACCATTTGTGTAATCATACGTTTACATAGGGTGATGTTGGTTGATTCATTCTGTTATTTTTTTCCCCTTCCCCCCACCCCTCCCATCCCTCTTTTCCCTCTATATAGTCCTTCCTTCCCCCATTCTTGCCCACCTCCCTAACCCTCACTCTAACCCTAAAACTAACCCCTCCCACGCCCCATTATGTATCATCATCCACTTATCAGCGAGATCATTCTTCCTTTGGTTTTTTGAGATTGGCTTATCTCACTTAGCATGATATTCTCCAATTTCGTCCATTTGCTTGCAAATGCCATAATTTTATCATTCTTTATGGCTGAGTAATATTCCATTGTATATATATGCCACAGTTTCTTTATCCATTCATCAACTGAAGGGCATCTAGGTTGATTCCACAATCTGGCTATGGTGAATTGAGCAGCAATGAACATTGATGTGGCTGTATCTCTGTAGTATGCTGATTTTAAGTCCTTTGGGTATAGGCCAAGGAGTGGGATACCTGGGTCAAATGGTAGTTCCATTCCAAGTTTTTTAAGGAATCTCCATACTGCCTTCCAGAGTGGTTGCACTAATTTGCAACCCCACCAGCAATGTATGAGTGTACCTTTTTCCCCACATCCTCGCCAACACCTGTTGTTGCTTGTGTTCTTGATAATCGCCATTCTGATTGGGGTGAGATGGAATCTTAGGGTGGTTTTGATTTGCATTTCTTTTATTACTAGAGATGTTGAACATTTTTCCATGTGTTTGTTGATCGTTTGTAGGTCTTCTTCTGTGAAGTGTCTGTTCATTTCCTTAGAACTTTTGTCGATTGGATTATTTGTAGTCTTGGTGTTGAGTTTTTTGAGTTCTTTATAGATTCTGGAGATTAGTGCTCTATCTGAAGTATGATTGGCAAAGATTTTCTCCCACTCTGTAGGCTCTTTCTTCGCATTGCTGATAGTTTCCTTTGCTGAGAGAAAGCTTTTTAGTTTGAATCTATCCCAGTTGTTGATTCTTACTTTTATTTCTTGTGCTATGGGAGTCCTGTTGAGAAAGTCTGGTCCTAAGCCGACATGTTGAAGATCTGGACCTACTTTTTCTTCTATAAGATGCAGGGTCTCTGCTCTGATTCCGAGGTCCTTAATCCATTTTGAGTTTAGTTTTGTGCACGGTGAGAGATATGGGTTTATTTTCATTTTGTTGCATATGGATTTCCAATTTTCCCAGCACCATTTATTGAAGAGGCTATCTTTTCTCCATTGCATATTTTTGGCCCCTTTGTCTAGTATGAGGAAATTATATTTGTTTGGGTTTGTGTCTGTGTCCTCTATTCTGTACCATTGATCTACCTGTCTATTTTGGTACCAATACCATGCCGTTTTTGTTACTATTGCTTTGTAGTACAGTTGAAGTTCAGGTATTGCAATACCCCCTGCTTCATTTTTCCTGCGAAGGATTGCTTTAGCAATTCTGGGTTTCTTATTCTTCCAGATAAATTTCATGATTGCTTGTTCTACTTCTGTAAGGTACATCATTGGGATTTTAATTGGAATTGCATTGAATCTGTATAGCACTTTTGGTAGTATGGCCATTTTGACAATATTAATTCTGCCTATCCAGGAACATGGGAGATCCTTCCATCTTCTAAGGTGTTCCTTAATTTCTTTCTTTAGTGTTCTGTAGTTCTCATTGTAGAGGTCTTTCACCTCTTTTGTGAGATTGATTCCCAAGTATTTTATTTTTTTCGAGGCTATTGTGAATGGAGTAGTTTTCCTAACTTCTCTTTCTGAAGATTCATCACTTATGTATAAAAATGCATTGGATTTATAAGCATTGATCTTGTATCCTGCTACTTTCCTGAATTCACTTATGAGTTCTAAGAGTTTTCTGGTGGAATTTTCTGGTTCCTCTAAGTATATAATCATATCATCAGCAAATAGGGATAGTTTGTGTTCTTCTTTTCCAATTCATATCCCTTTAATTTCTTTGGTCTGTCTAATTGCTCTGGCTAGAGTTTCAAGGACGATATTGAATAGGAGTGGTGAGAGAGGGCATCCCTGCCTTGTTCCAGATTTTAGGGGGAATGCTTTCAGTTTTTCACCATTAAGAATAATATTAGCCATGGGCTTAGCATAGATGGCCTTTACAATGTTAAGGAACGTTCCCACTATCCCTATTTTTTCTAGTGTTTTGAGCATGAAGGGGTGCTGTATTTTATCAAATGCTTTTTCTGCATCTATTGAAATAATCATGTGATTCTTGACTTTAAGTCTGTTGATATGGTGAATTACATTTATTGATTTCCTGATGTTGAACCAACCTTGCATCCCTGGGATGAAACCCACTTGATCATGGTGCACTATCTTTTTAATACATTTTTGTATGCAATTTGCTAAAATTTTGTTGAGAATTTTTGCGTCGATGTTCATTAAGGATATTGGTCTGAAATTTTCTTTCCTCGATGTGTCTCTGTCTGGTTTAGGTATCAGGGTGATATTGGCTTCGTAGAATGAGTTTGGGAGGGTTCCCTCCTCTTCTATTTCATGGAATACTTTGAAAAGTATTGGAATGAGCTCTTCTTTAAAGGTTTTGTAGAACTCGGCTGAGAAACCATCAGGTCCTGGACTTTTCTTTGTTGGTAGGCTTTTGATGACTTCTTCTATTTCATTACTTGAAATTTGTCTATTTAAATTGTGTATGTCCTCCTCGTTTAGTTTAGGCAATTCATAGGTCTCTAGAAACTTGTTGATATCTTCGAAATTTTCTATTTTGTTGGAATATAGATTTTCAAAATAGCTTCTAATTATGTTTTGTATTTCAGTCGTGTCTGTTGTGATATTTCCTTGTTCATTCCGAATTTTGGTGATTTGGGTTTTCTCTCGTCTTCTCTTTGTTAGTGTGGCTAAAGGTTTATCAATTTTGTTTATTTTTTCGAAGAACCAACTATTTATTTTGTCAATTTTTTGTATTGTTTCTTTCGTTTCAATTTCGTTGATTTCAGCTCTGAGTTTAACTATTTCCTGTCTTCTACTACTTTTGGTGTTGGTCTGTTCTTCTTTTTCTAGGGCTTTGAGCTGTAGTGTTAGGTCATTTATTTTTTGAGTTTTACTTCTTTTATTAAATGCACTCCATGAAATAAATCTTCCTCTAAGTACCGCTTTCATAGTGTCCCAGAGATTTTGATACGATGTTTCTTTGTTCTCGTTTACCTCTAAGAATTTTTTAATTTCCTTCCTAATATCTTCTGTTATCCATTCCTCATATAATAGCATATTGTTTAATCTCCAGGTGTTGGAGTAATTTCTGTTTTTTGCTCTTTCATTTATTTCTAGTTTCAATCCATTATGGTCTGATAAAATACAAGGAAGTGTCTCTATCTTCTTGTATTTGCTAACATTAGCTTTGTGGCATAATATATGGTCTATTTTAGAGGAGGATCCATGTGCTGCTGAGAAGAAAGTGTATTCACTCTTCGTTGGATGGTATATTCTATAAATGTCTGTTAAGTCTAAATTATTGATTGTGTTATTGAGATCTATGGTTTCTTTGTTCAATTTTTGTTTGGAAGATCTGTCCAGTGGTGAGAGAGGTGTGTTAAAATCACCTAGTATTACTGTATTGTGGTCTATTTGATTTCTGAGATTGAGAAGGATTTGTTTGACATACATGGGTGAGCCACTGTTTGGGGCATAGATATTTATGATTGTTATGTCTTGCTGATTTATGGTTCCCTTAAGCATTATGAAATGTCCTTCTTTATCCCTTCTGATTAACTTTGGCTTGAAGTCCACTTTATCTGAAATGAGGATGGATACCCCGGCTTTTTTGCTGGGTCCATGTGCATGGTAAGTTTTTTCCCATCCTTTCACCTTTAGTCTATGCGTATCTTTTTCTAAGAGATGAGTCTCTTGCAGGAACATATTGTTGGATCTTTCTTTTTTATCCAATCTGCCAGTCTATGTCTTTTGATTGATGAATTCAGGCCGTTAATATTCAGGGTTATTATTGAGATATGATTTGCATTCCCGGTCATTTGACTCATTTTATTCATTTATTTGCTTATTTTTGACACAACTTGGTTCCTCTTTATTTGAGAGTTCCTTTAGGATATCTCCTCCCTTTGCTGATTTGCTTCTTTGTTTTTCATATCTTCTTCATGGAATATTTTGCTGAGAATGTTCTGTAATGCTGGCTTTCTTTTTGTATATTCTTTTAGCTTTTGTTTATCATGGAAGGATTTTATTTCGTCATCAAATCTGAAGGTAAGTTTTGCTGGGTATAAGATTCTTGGTTGGCATCCATTTTCTTTTAGGGCTTGAAAAATGTTATTCCAGGCCCTTCTAGCTTTTAGGGTCTGGATTGAAAAATCTGCTGATATCTGTATTGGTTTCCCCCTGAATGTAATTTGGTTCTTTTCTCTCACAGCCTTTAAAATTCTGTCTTTATTTTGTATGTTAGGTATTTTCATTATAATGTGCCTTGGTGTGGGTCTGTTGTAATTTTGTATATTTGGAGTCCTGTAAGCCTCTTGAACTTGATTTTCCATTTCGTTCTTCAGATTTGGGAAATTTTCTGAAATTATCTCATTGAATAGGTTGTTCATTCCTTTGGTTTGTTTCTCTAAGCCTTCCTCAATCCCAATAATTCTCAAATTTGGCCTTTTCATGATATCCCATAGTTCTTGAAGATTCTGTTCATGATTTCTTACCATCTTCTCTGTTTGTTCGACTTTGTTTTCGAGGTTAAATATTTTGTCTTCAATATCTGAGATTCTGTCTTCCAGGTGTTCTATCCTATTGGTTGTGCTTTCTATGGAGTTTTTAATTTGGTTTATTGTTTCCTTCATTTCAAGGATTTCTGTTTGGTTTTTTTTCAATATCTCTAACTCTTTATTGAAATGGGCTTTTGCTTCCTGTATTTGCTCTTTTAACTGTCTATTGGTGCGTTCATTCAATGCCTGCATTTGCTCTTTCATTTCATCGTTTGCTTCCCTTATCATGTTGATTATGTACATTCTGAACTCCCTTTCTGACATTTCTTCTGCCATGCTGTCATTGGATTTTATTGATATAACATCCAGATTTGTTTGAGGCATTTTCTTCCCTTGTTTTCTCATATTGTTCAGGTATCAGTGGACTGCAGAGATGTTGCAGATTTCCTCTATTGACTTATAATGTCCCTGAAGATTGCTAGTGTATCCCCTCTTATCCTTCAGTAGCCTGAAGTCTTAGAGGAAGTTGATACTTCGGTGTTCCCCTAGGTAGCTGCCTCTCTAGGGGTGGTGGTCTTCAGGTGGGGTATTTTCCCTGCTAGAGGGCAGAGGTGCCTCTACTTGTTGACCAATGGTCATCCAAAGGGGAACTAGTCTATGGGCTGAGGCAATGCCTGTTTGGGCCTGTGTCTCTGGTTTTACCGTCTTTGTGGGAAAACCTCACTCAGCGGGGAAGACCCACCCAGTGGGGAGGTCTCGCTAGTCAGTTCCCCTCCTAGAGGTTCCCCTCAGTCCACAACTACCACCTGGGCAGGGCAGCCTTCCCAGGCAACGTTTCCAAGGGCCTGGACCTACCTCCTTGGCTTAGGAGCCCTGCCCTTTGCAGACGAGTCTCCTTAGGTGGCCCCTCCTCAGAGAAGCTGCCCGAAGTCCTGGAACCTTCGCTCCACCCCTCAGCTGGTCTCTGTGTAGCTCTCCTGGGCCTGGGAGCCTCACCCTTCGTAGACGAGTCTCCGTAGGTTGTCCCTTCTTAGAGAAGCTGCCCGAAGTCCTGGAACCTTCACTTCGCCCCTCAGCTTGTCTCTGTGTAGTTCATTCAAGAAAAGGTGCCTAGGTCCCTGGACCAGACCTTGCTATGCACCTAATCGCCTGGCTATGCGACCCGCCCTCTGACCAGTCACTTGGAGCCTCGTACATATGTTCCAAGCCCCAGTGACCCGTCGCTCGTCTCTTCCTCCAGACAGTCACCCGGTGCTCTGTGTGGGCGCTTGGAGACCAAGCCACTCACTGCGTACCTCCACCTCCTCTGGGCAGTCCCCTCCCCGTTGCTCAGGCGGTTGCTGGATCCAAACAACTCGCCGCCTGGGCAGGGCAGCCTTCGCAGGCAGCGTTCTCTTTCTCTGGCAGCCGCTGGAGCCCTGGCAGATCGCTTCAAAACCAAGCGGTGTGTCGCACAACCTCCTTTGCAAAGTTCCCCGCTTTCTGAGTTCACTGCTCCAGCGGGGGAGGTGTGTCTTGCCACCTGGGCAGGGCAGCCTTCGCAGGCAACGTTCCCAGGGGCCCGGACCTCCCTCCTGGGCCTCACCCTTCGCAGACGAGTCTCCTTAGGTTAGAGAATCTGCCCGCGGTCCTGGAAACTTCAATCCGCCATTTTTCGCTCCGCTTCGCTGTCCGTGTTTACCGCTCCGGCGGGGGAGGGGCGACCCGCCAAGTCACTGTACTTCACAAAGTTCTCTGCGTTCCGGGGCTACTGCCCCATCGGGGACGCCTCCCCTATGGGAGAAACTCACCCGGCGGCTTTGAGTTGGTCCCAAGTCACTATCTCCTCTTTTGAATCTTGAGTCCTGGAGCAACATGAAATGCAGTCCTCCTCTAGTCCGCCATCTTGAACCCTCCGCCAATATCATTCTAAATGGTGAAAAACTGAAAGCATTCCCCCTAAAAACTGGAACAAGGCAGGGATGCCCCCTTTCATCACTTCTACTCAACATCGTCCTTGAGACTCTAGCCAGAGCAATTAGAAAAACCAAAGAAATTAAAGGGATACGAATTGGAAAAGAAGAACTCAAACTATCCCTGTTTGCAGATGACATGATTATATATTTAGAGGAACCTGGAAATTCCACCAGAAAACTTTTAGAACTCATAAGTGAATTCAGTAAAGTAACAGGTTACAAGATCAATGCTCATAAATCCAATGCATTTTTATACATAAGTGATGAATCTTCAGAAAGAGAAATTAGGAAAACTACTCCATTCACAATAGCATCAAAAAAAATAAAATACTTGGGAATCAATCTCAAAAAAGAGGTGAAAGACCTCTACAATGAGGACTACAGAACACTAAAGAAAGAAATTAAAGAAAACCTTAGAAGGTGGAAAGATCTCCCATGTTCTTGGATAGGCAGAATTAATATTGTCAAAATGGCCTACTACCAAAAGTGCTATACAGATTGAATACAATTCCAATTAAAATCCCAATGATGTTCCTTACAGAAATAGAGCAAGCAATTATGAAATTCATCTGGAAGAATAAAAAACCCATAATAGCTAAAGCAATCCTCAGTAGAAAGAGCGAAGCAGGGGGTATCACAATACCAGATCTTCAACTCTATTACAAAGCAATAGTAACAAAAACGGCATGGTATTGGTACCAAAATAGACAGGTAGATCAATGGTATAGAATAGAGGACATGGACACAAACCCAAATAAATACAATTTTCTCATACTAGACAAAGGTTCCAACAATATGCAATGGAGAAAAGATAGCCTCTTCAACAAATGGTGCTGGGAAAACTGGAAAACCATATGCAACAGAATGAAATTAAACCCCTATCTCTCACCCTACGCAAAACTCAACTCAAAATGGATCAAGGACCTCGGAATCAGAGCAGAGACCCTGCATCTTATAGAAGAAAAAGTAGGTCCAAACCTTCAACTTATTGGCTTAGGATCAGACTTCCTTAACAGGAATCCTATAGCACAAGAAATAAAAGCAAGAATCAACAACTAGGATAGATTCAAACTAAAAAAACTTTCTTTCAGCAAAGGAAACTCTCAGTAATGTGAAGAGAGAGCCTACAGAGTGGGAAAAAATCTTTGCCACTCATACTTCAGATAGAGCACTAATTTCCAGAATCTATAAAGAACCCAAAGAACTCTACAACAAGAATACAAATAATCCAATCAACAAATGGGCTAAGGAAATGAACAGACACTTCACAGAAGAAGATGTACAAGCAATCAACATATATATGAAAAAATGTTCAACATCTCTAGTAATAAGAGAAATGCAAATCAAAACTACCCTAAGATTTCATCTCACCCCAATTAGAATGGTGATTGTCAAGAACACAAGCCAACAATAGGTGTTGGCGAGGATGTGGGGAAAAAGGAACACTCATACATTGCTGGTGGGGTTGCAAATTAGTGCAGCCACTCTGGAAAGCAGTATGGAGATTCCTCAGAAAGCTTGGAATGGAAACACCATTTGACCCAGCTATTCCACTCCTTGGCCTATACCCAAAGGACTTAAAATCAGCATACTACAGAGATACAACCACATCAATGTTCATTGCTGCTCAATTCACCATAACCAGATTGTGGAACCAACCTAGATGTCCTTCAATTGATGAATGGATAAAGAAACTGTGGCATATATGTACAATGGAATATTACTCAGCCATAAAGAATGATAAAATTATGGCATTTGCAGGCAAATGGATGAAATTGGAGACTATCATGCTAAGTGAGATAAGCCAATCTCAAAAAACTAAAGGATGAATGATCTCGCTGATAAGCGGATGAGGACATATAATGGGGGGTGGAAAGGGTTAGCGTTAGAGTTAGGGTAGGTTTAGGATTAGGGTTAAGGAGGGTGGTAAGAATGGAGGAAGGAAGGACTGTATAGAGGGAAAAGAGGGGTGGGAGGGGTGGGGGGGAAGGGAAAAAAATAACAGAATGACTCAAACAACATTACCCTATGTGAATTTATGATTACACAATGCCTTGACTCCATTTACATATAGAGAAACAACATGTATCCCATTTGTATACAATAATTAAAAAAAAATAAAATAAGGTATAAGTACAGAAGATATAAATACAAAAGTCATTTGTACCTTATTGTGAATTAGTCATATTTTTTCAATAGTACAGGGGTGAGAGGATTAAATTTTCATAAGGACTGAAGAAGAGACATAAGAGATAGTATAAACACATGGAACATTTGTCTTACTATGTAGTTTGTGTAACAAATATTCACCAATTTCCTATGTCATTGCATATACTAAAACTTTCCAAGATCCTAGGGTAGGCAAGATATGATCCCCACTTTCTATGAGTGAGGGAAGCAGAGATATGTTGAGGGTCTATTGATGCACTGAGAAGAAAGTGTGTGTGTGGGAAGAGAGTGCTTTTGAGGAGAATGATAAGAAATATGGAGGAACTGTTAATCACCTGAAGGAAGGTGCTGAGGTCTGAATATTTGTGTTTCCCCAAAATTTAGATGTTTAAAACTATTTCCCAAAGTGACAGAGTAGGGATGTAGAGTCTTATGATATGATTAGGTCACAGGGTGAATTCCTCATAAATAGGATTTGTGCCCTTATAAAGAGGCCCCAGAGAGCTGCTTTGCTCTTTCTACCATGTGAGGATACAGTAAGAAGACATCATGCATTAACCAGGAAGTGGGCCCACACCAGTCTCCAAATCTGCCAGTTCTTTGATCTGCCAGTTTTCAGCCGGGCTGAAAAGAGATCCAATCTATGCTACTCTTTTATAGCAGTCCATAGCACTTCACCATAAGACAGCAGGTGAAGATGTCTTGTTTGGTGACTGGATGAGGGAGGTAAGGGAAGATTCAAGGACTATACTCAGGTTTCTAGCTTGTGTGAAAAGTAGTTACTTATATAAATGGAGACAGAGACTAGAAAATGGAAGAATTTCTCTCTACTCTTTCTCAATCGAAACACGAATCATTCCTATGAGTCCATTTTTTCATACCTTGATTCATTCAGTGCCCACTCACTTAACATTGTATACAGTGTTGTTAAATGTCAAGAAATGAACTTGGCCCTAGTGAATATTTTGACCTTAAAAAATTATAGTTGTGATGACTTTAGAACATCAGCCATGGCCCCCTTCTTCCTGCCGGGAGAAGTCTGTATTATTACCTTTAAATAAAACCTGCTTCATATGCTTTCCTTGGCATGCTTCTCTAGTGTTCAATCTTCAACATTAGAAGGAGCAGAACTCGTCACCGGTAAACGGCGGTATCATATTTGGAGGTCCCACGGAGACTTGTGCCGAGAAGCACCCACCCCCAGATGACTTTACAACCTGCTCTTTCTCAACCAGACTTCTACCTTGGACCCCTCGATGACCTGATTTTTAAAAAAAGGATCTCCAAACTGCTTGCCCCTCGCTGCCCCCTTTCAACTTCAAAGCAGCCAGAATCATCGGTGCCCCCTTTCTTTTCCTTACAGCAGTTAGGAGTTCCTAAAGCTATAGGGGGGAATGAAGCCAGAATTAAGGACAGGTAGTGTAGAAATAGGAAATCAGGTCAATTTGAGGAAATGAAGCCATGAAGCCATCTGCCTCTGGAAATTGGAGACTGCCCCTGGAAGAATGGAATATCAAGGAGCTCCAGAGCCCATTGATTACCAAATTTACCTGCCTTTATCAAGGAGTGCAAGCATGGAGCTGCTAATTAATGTCCCCTGTGCCCTTGCCTGCCTGAATCACCTTGGCCCTCCCCCTGCCCATGGCTTCTCACTTTATGCAAAACCAGGCCTAGTCACGTAAGCAGGAAGGAGAGATAAGGGGGAGAGAACTGGAGAACAAAAGAGACCCTAACCTATAAAAGATGTAGGGTGAGCTCACTTCTTGGGACTTTAGGCCCCCTTCTTCCTGCCGGGAGAAGTCTGTATTATTACCTTTAAATAAAACCTGCTTAATATGCCAAAAAAAAAATTATAGTTGTGTTAAATGTTTCCAAGGAAAATGTGCAATGTACAATGAAGCATATATCACAGTTGTCTTCATCTAGTCTTTGAGGTGGGAGGAAAGCAGCCACCACATTTGGGAAGAGAAATTTAAGCTGGGATTGAAGGATGTAGGTAAGATAGTGGGTCAATAAAGGGAGAGAGCCTCCCTCAAATACCTGGGTATGAAAGAACTTGACAGAATTCAGGAAAACACACTTTACCAGAGATGAGTAAGGTAGGAGAGTAGAATAGCATGACTGGAGATAGTCCCTAGGCAGGTTGAATAATAGGAGTTCTGACTTATCGAAATAAGTGATAGCCTAGGTTCCACTTCACTGTGAGTTTAGTGCTAGCTTGGAACTGGTTTCTAGTAAAAGGGTTTCTCTTATCTTGTGGAGAATTCAGTTTGGTTCACTGGTTTGGATAATTGGATGCTTATGATTTTCTTTGGAGAGACTGTCTTGATAACCTACCCAATGACTGGAATCCTGTGATGCAACCACAGTATTGGGTCCTATTCGGTGCCACGTGACCTTCCCATGTGTGGGCCACCTGTGATAACCATCTGCTGGTCCCCACTCTTTGACAGTATCTCTGTCCCCTTGGTAATAGTTTGCAGATGAATTCACTCCCAGATGTCTGCTTCCTTCTTAGTGTATTTATCTTCCAAGTCTCTGTTTCTCAGCAATGTCTTGTTCCAGAGTCTACCAAAGCAAGCTCTTTTTCTCATGTGGTACTGTGAAGGTTTAATCTGAAGGTTTGTCTCTGTATATCCTGACCTTCAAATCACTAAATAGCTATAAAATTATGTTAAAGAAATTCAGGAACTCCACTTTTCTCAAATCAATATTTGTAAATGCATTGAGCATCTCACTAAACCCTAAACATCTCACTAAATTCTCAACATAAGGTGGAATCATCTTATCAAACTTGAAAACCTTGAAGTGCTGAAATCCATTTTGAAAAAATGAGTTGCTGGCCCAGAGAATCTATGTAACAATATGAATTCAACAAACATTTCTTTATTGCATCCTGTGTGCAAAGAATTTTCTTCTAAGTTGTGGGAACCAAAACAAAGATACTGCCCTCATAGATCTATTCTAGTGAGAAACTTAGTTAGCAATTGTGTAGCTGTTTGGTAGAATCATTGCAGCAAATTACAGAAATGCTTCTGGCTCTCAATCTGAGCTCTGGTTAGGAATATAGGGAAATCAGACTTTAGGATCATTATGTGTGACCAAGCAAAAAGTTGCTCAAAAATAAAATTTTACTCCCTGTGAACCAGTAGATTATTAAAATCATAGTGAGTGAACACTGTGACTCCTTTGAAATGCTGACTATGACTTTAGGGTCACCCTTACTAGGTTTCATGCATTTCTCCATCTTTTTTTTTTCTCACATTTTCCTGTCCTCCCAACCTCAAATGTCCATAAGCTGCAAGTGACACAAAGCAATGAACAGTTTTCCATTCTGAGGACCATCCAGGTCTCCACTGTGTCCTTCTCTAAGTGCTCAATGTTAAACTCGCCTTACTCCTCTGAGTCTTTTCTATACATTGAAAATCAAGGAAAGGACGTTTGAAAATTAACATTCAAGCTAGTAAATTTCATTACTCTTAACTTCTCTAGTAAATTTTTAGGAGGAAACTTTTAGGGTTTAAAAACCTTTCCACCTCTCATTACTATGGTAACATCATTTTATCCTCTCAGAAGGAATTCATGGACAGACTGGCATATATGTGAACATCCAGCAGGATGCCTCAAAGACTTAGAGGTGTGGGATGTTTTTCCAAAAGCCATCTTCGTTCCAATGAGAAGTTTCATAAAGTTATACCATAAGGGTCAAATGGTTCCATAAAGAGCTATTTTAAGTGTATGGAAACTAGATCTCGGGGATTTATTTCCTTTTCAAAAACTATCAGGGTTTTCAATATGCTTTTCTTTCCCACCATTCAACCTACACAACCCAGATTAGACGTTGTGAGTCCAAATAAATGTCCCAGGTGTAATTTGCGTCGTAATATGAAAAGTGGTATTAGAATAGATCTTCTGAAAACAACTGGCAGTATTTACCCAGCTTTTCAGCATATTCTGCCTCCATACTTCTCTGGATTAAGGTGAGTAATAGGCTGGCAAGTTCATTTTCAGCAGCAGGTGATTCATAAACAAGACATAGACAGGTTTTTATGATTACAGATTCCACAGATCCTAGTCTCATAAAAGTATTCACAGAGATTTATAGGTACATAGAAAAGAAATAAAAAACAGAAGAGATATAAATTGGTTTTTGCATTAGAACAAATGATGGACAGCACTGACCACCAACTACCACTCTTTTTGAAGCTTTTATTTCATTGTCTTCGACCTACTATCATAATCTTCATACAAAATAGTAAAGAAACCAAGAGGTAACAAAGATGATGGGTGACTGGAGATGAATGTTTCCTCAAGCATTTATCACCCTTTGTAAGAGATGCCCTCCTAAAATGCTAGTTCCATGGAAGCACTCAAGCAGTGTAGAGGAGAGAAGTGGGGGCTGCTTTTCATTTTTAAGGTCGGCTGACAGCTTTCAGTCCAAGAACAAGGCTTAACTTTGCAATCTGAATAATGCAGACATTTTCATTAGTTTGAATAGGAATGAGAATGATCAATGATATATTGGCTGCCAAAATACAGTGACATTACATTGTATTTGCAGTTACATTTCAGAATAAGCTTTCCAGAAGTACACTTAGACAACTTAGAAATCTACCAGTATTGTTTCTTTATTTCACATTTGTGTTTTAGGAACACATTTCAAAGGATACATCTTCCTGACTGTGAGTTTGTAATGTCATATCCAAAGGGCAGTTCATTATTGCACCTAAAAGCTAAGTGTTGGCACAAATTGTACTAGTCTATGAGATCATTGCTATTGGCCACAGACTTTGCTTTTTACTCAAATCTGCCTTTTGAAGATCCAGAGACAATTTAATTACAGTTGCACTTTTGATTCCTACTTCTTTCAATAAAAATGTAAAATTGCCCTGCTTGAGAACTATCAGACTAAAAGGTTTGTGATTACTTTTCACTGTCATCTCTCTTCCAGCAGATTATCATGTTAAGTTGGTCATATTTACTTTGTTTTGAGCACCGAAAGCTTTCTGACTCTATTATTGGAATTGATGGCAGCAACACAACTACTATCTCCTGATGTCTCCAAGTAACTTAATATATGATCCCAATAACAAACACAAGAATTAAACCATTAATAGAATAGGCTGTTAGCAGCTACTTCAATCCCAGTTTCACAGGCATTAAAATAGCTGATTCAGAGATTTCTATAGAGAAAGTTAAGTTAGTTAAAGTCATCAAAGTCAATGGAATTACAGTATCTGCTAGTAGCAATACAACCCATATATACTGACATTATTACTCTAATAGAAGGCTGTAGAAGGTAAAAGAGTATTTGCCCAGTTTAGATGAATTTTTTATTTTATATATCATTTTGTGTTCCCCACTTTTACTAAAAATCTCAAGTGGTAAGGAAAGATCTTTCGTGTATTCATTCTATTAGATAAAAGGAGACTAATGATCGTTCTGCTTTTTCTTCCATAATAAGGTAAGATTGAGTACTGGTATCTTTTGAGAGCCTCCAACCTGTTCAGTGAGGAGAAAAAGTGAGTTATTATTATTTGTGTGTGTGTGAGAGAGAGAGAGAGAAAGAGAGAGAGGAGCCAGGGTTGGAGTTTACCTATTCAAAAGTATTTCATAAGAGATTCAGTTTGGATTTATAAATGTATCAATTTTTTGTAGTATTTATTCCAATAATTTCCTTTAAGCTCCAATTCCAGTTAAAATTCTCCATGTTCAACTAATTACTTCTGGCTGTGTGGTCCATCGTGGCTGTGAGTTGAAGCATGTTGTTGACTTTCTGGACCTTAACATTGTGAGATTGTGAAGCTACTAATGGAAATCCTAAAACCATAATTTTTAAAGTTAGCCTTGAAGTAAAATGTGTTGTCATTACAACTGTGCATCTGAAGTGTCAAGAACTCTTCGGTTCATCTAGCATTAAAAAAAAATATTCCCAAGTAAGTATAAACTATATGATGCAATGTTTGCATATTTTCTTACTTGATATATATAGTCTCAAGGTTTAATATTTCATACTTTGGGTTAAATAAAATGAAAGGGCATCCCATTGTCACTGGATTCCAGTTTGTATAACAGGCACTGCATCTGTCAGATGGGGAGATCAGACCTGTTTGATCTTGCATCCTGTTTGAAGTTGCATTCTAGAAAGAAGTTACTAGCTATTTATTCTCAATTTGTTAAAGCATTCATTTTATAATTCAAACAATAATTGCAATGACAAATTCAAATCTCTAGTTTGACTAGATATGATTTATCTAAAAAATTATTTTTAAAAATTTCTTTGGTATTATTTGAGCCTGTAAGTGAGTTGTGGGAAGATACCTTACACATTAGCAGGTGCTCAGTAAATGGTATTTGTTCACTTGTGTTGTTAAATCTCTATAACAAAACTTTGGGTCACAATATTTCTTCTTTTGGGGGGGTGGGGGATGTTTTGTTAAAACATGATTTAGCTTCTAAGCATCCCATTAATTTATTTAGCATCTCTATCTCTTTCTTTCTTTTTAAAATTCCACCTTGAAGGTTATAATTTTTAGTTTTGTCATAGTATTTTAGTTTATATGCACATAGATCTTGCCACAATGTATGGTATTGATATTATTATTAGTAGTCACATTCAAAATTCTGCCATCAGCATACTCACAATTGGTGATAGATAAACCTCCCTGATTATCTACTCAGCATATTGTTTTGGTCTTTGGTGGAAAGTCACTCAGAATCAATATGACAGCAATTCCCAGGCTTCTGAGGTTCTATTCACACTTCTATATAACTCAAACTGAGGATTTCAATATTTAGTGACACCTTATTTTTGTACAGTTTAGTTTGTCAATCATTGATTATAACTTTGCTATGCTGAGTCCAATCATTTTAGATTCTAAATATGATAGATATTAGCCCTGTACTGATTAGTTTTGGAAGCTGTATCTCATCCAAAATGAACCCGCAGGGAGGTGTAACAGTACTTACAGGTGTCTTCTTCTTCCATGGAAATGCTGATCACATAACAGGCATACACAAAGCCAACCAACTGCAAAGGAGAAAATATAAGCACCTTACAAATTTATGCCAAATATCCATGAATAGCCTATATAATTTGAGAGGTGGAAATGAAGTATATTTATAAGTAATGTCTATGAATTCATAATTAAAAAGTCTTACTTTGACTATGACTTTGTAATTAAAAAGTCTTATTTTAAAAGAATTGTGATTTAAAAGTTTCTTCATTTTTATGTTACCTTAATAACTTTCCTTAAAGTACATAGGAATGGGGAAAAATCCCTCAATTTCTAGACTTCACTTAGACTTTGATTTGGGGCTTATAAATCAGCACAGCTTATTCATAGTATATATTTTTAGGTTTTTACTATTTATAGAGCAATTTGTACTACACTCATTATTACTACAACTATTTTAATGTTTAATAGCCACAAAAGGAATCAAAGCATCCTGCTTATAAATTAAATAGCAATCATCTATTTAATTATTTAAAATGCTCTGAGAATATAAATTCTATCTAGCTACTAAATTGTTTTGTTAATTATATCATAGGAAAATGCATTAGCTTTCTGGCAATTCGTTAGTGTAAAATGAAATAGAAGAGATAATTTATACTTTGGATACTAGTTGTTCAAAGAATAAATGCAAATGTGGAGTGCAGCATTTATAACTTTTCATATTGTTTCCTGTACTTATTATACTGAGAAGATATTTTTGTGCCACAGAGGCAGAGACACCACAATTCCTGGAAGATGAAATTGTCCATGAATCTAGTCTGGTCTAAAATTACTCTTAAGTTCTTTGAAAAGTATGAAAATTAGCTACCTTGATAGGTGCTTGCCTTTCTTTCCATTGTCAAAGTCTGTTTCCCACCCCTTGCTTATTAGAAAATAACGTTAGAAAAAGAAACTTTTCTGATAGTCTTGGTAGCAAAGTCTGAAGTTTCATGGCAAAGAACTGGAACTTCAAACTTCCTTAATCTGTGGATTAAGACTTGGAGCTTTATATACCCAAAGGACTTAAAAACAGCATACTACAGTGATGCAGTCACATCCATGTTTACAGCAGTTCAACCCACAATAGCCAAGCTATTGAAACACCCTAGGTGTCCTCCAACAGATGAATGGATAAAGAAAATGTGGCACATATATCCTCCCATGCCATGGGGTACTTTCCCCCTCATCTCAAGTCAAGTGAAGGACTGCTTCAGAGAAGCTCTTGGGGAGCTTGGCACCCAACTCACATACAGAAGAGACAAAACACAAGGGGCTGTGGTTTGTGGGGTTTCTAGTTGAGTGTGATGAGACAGTGTGGGTGGGCTTTGCAGCTCAGAGATGTCATGAGTTCTCACAAGACTAGGAACCGAAGCCTCTAAACAGAATTTCCCTTGCTGAACTACATTTTTAGTCTATCCAAGAGGACTTCCTATCAGGAACAGATGACCTCAGAAGAATGATGGTACTTTGGGTTCAGAAGGTGGGTAGGGGCATTAAATGACCTTCCAGGGGTCTGATCATTCACAGAAACAGATGAGGATCCTACAGGAGGGGTGGCATGGGATTCTGAAGAACTCACAAAATCATCCCTCAAGAGGTCAAGAGGAAGTATCAGCTTGTGGAAAGTGTCACACGTGGAGATTATCTCTTGCCAGCTTGTAACAGAATCAGTCAGGTTAAGACCTTATTTCTTACTTCTTCTTCCACTATTTCTTCCTTTCCTTTCATCCCTGGAATAACCTAAAAAAGCAACTGATGACGGGTGGAATGAGAAGGGGAAAAAGCAGGTATGTGTCGCTTGAAATCACAACAGATCTGTAAGTTGAAATCGGGCTCAAATCATGGAGCAGTTTTCAGTGGGTGAGTTTATATTGACCTGGATTGGACAGTTTGTTATCTGCAGGGGACCAAAAGGCACTTAAAATCTGTTTGAAATATCATCCAAAGGGTGAGATAGAACTTCACCATAGAATGTACTTGAAATGGCACTGAATAAAGTTGCCATTTGATGATATTCTACCAAATACAGTTCATTCAACAAACCAATTGCATATAGAAAAAAAAACCAGTCTGTCATCAATTACAAATAATAATCAATCATGAATAACTTTCTAATGAATTTCCTTCCAATATTCTTTCACATAGTTACTATATGTCACAGTTATACTTTTATGACCCAATGTTCTTCATAAGCTTAAGAACTTATTAACTACATAAATTTGGATTATTTCAACATGCTGCAATGTATTTGAGCAACATTCTATTCTTGAAAATTCATTTTCAAATTGTAAACAACATCATGACAAATATCGATGCTTTTTCTATAATTTTCATTATCTGATTCCCAGAGGTATAGTTTTCATAGTAAAAGTGCCATTGGACACTTCTTATGACTTGTTTTCACACATTACTGAATTGGTTTTCAAAAAGTTTGTATCATTCCTCTGTGGTAAAAACATTCAAAATCCTCTCTTCTAGCTATTTAGAAATATTCAATATAATAAATATGTGCAATTACTATGTATCAGTTAAAAACAACAAAAAAAGTTTGTATTATTTCTACAACAGGAGTAACCAACAATACTTGATTTGCTATGCTCTTAATATCACAACATATTTTCATTTAAAAAATGTCAATAAAACAGAGAAAATGGTACATCTTCATTTATTTATTTTGAAATAGTTTTACTTAACATTCTTATATTCTATTAGTCATTTTTGTGAATTGTCTACAAACCTTTGTTTAGCCCATTTATTAGTTTGCTGTTGCTTTCATTAATTTATATGGAGTTTTATGGAGTAAAGCTATATTTATTGCAATTTTTTCCTTTATGTCAGCAAGTGTTATGGTGTCTTCACAACATTAGGACATTTTCTTACTAAATCATACATTGGGAGGTATCTGTTATAAAACAATTTTCTTGTTTTTGGTGGACTTTCCCTTAGGGGTATATGTGTGTTTGTGTGTGTATGTGTGTGTGTGTGTGTGTGTGTGTGTGTGTGTGATTCATCCATGCTATGATTAAAAGCTTTCTGAAATAGTTCTGTTTTTTTTGTACACAGACAGAAATTTAGATTCTGCAGTGCTAATTTCATCTTGGAAGTTGCTTATTGGAGAGTAAGCCCACAGTTGCAGGATAGCTTTTATGTTCCCCGTTTTTTGTTTTTGTTTTTTCCCACATCAAACTAAGGTAAGTTAAAAACAATATTTTAAAATCATGTCATTATTTTTCATCAAGATGGAGAGAGGTAAGAAAAGATACATCAAAATATATTGGTTGACTGATAAAGACTTTTCTAGTGTAAAACCAAGGACTTCATATGATAGCTCAGTATTACAACGAACATTATTTTTCTACCGTTCTAATGAACTACACCTTTTTATTTTTTTTAGAAAAAATAACCTTCTTATCTATACTTTCATGTTGATTTAACAGTGAATTATTATTATTTTTAATGATGTCTTTTGGGATAAGAATGATCTCTAAAGTATATTTTAGCATATTGTTAGTTTCTTTGACAGGGAACACATATTTTGGTATTTTCTATATTGGCTCATTCAGTTTGGCATGCCTGGGTCTTCACATTTATTGGTAAGCCTGTCAGCATTTACTGGTTAGTCTATTGGCATTTACTGGAAAAAAGACTGGAGGATTGATGAAAAGGCCCCTTGAGAGCAAACTTAGTCATGCTGAAACACTATTCTTACATATCGATATGCAGAGATAGTGTGGTTGAGCTGAGTCTGAAAACTCAACACAAGGTCACTTCCGCTTGAAAATGAGATCCCATTCTAATGGTGAAACCTTGACCTGAAACTCAGTATACACAACCCACTTCTAGTTTGCTTTCTTGCTGTTGTGACAGGCATGGAAAATATTAACTACTAATAGTTGATTAATAAGTTGTTTTGTTATATGTTTGTACACTTAAATGCACAAATTTAAGTATCCACTAAGGAAAATCTGTGTAGTATAAAATAAAATATTTTTCCCTCAGGAAACTTTTATATGATTTAAATATAAAATTTCTTCCAAGCTAAACAGAGGGATTGACCAAATGGCTAACATAAAAAAAAAAAAAAAGAGAGAGAGAGAGATCCCAGTTTTATAGTCCTATTTCATTGTTCAGATAGGGGCAGTTGAAATTCAAGGAAAGGTTTGGTAACAGGATGAGATATTGAGAAGGTCAGAAGGTATGAACAAGAAGATCATAGGTGAACATTTATGAAGGCAAAAGAAAGAAAGTTCTTTGGATAATATCTGTTTACTTAAGTTCCTGCAACTTGTATTTCTTCCTTATAATTTAAGGTTATGAATTTATGCTAAAAAGATTGAATTAACTGTTTTCTGAAAATATCCACTGTGTATTGAAGAGAACTGGTCAATATATTTATTTTTCTTTTTCCAACTAACAACTCTTTTGATGGGTAGAAAGTTAAAGTCAGATATTGAATCAGAGTGACAGCACACTGTCCTTCCTATTCAGTAAATATTTTCTTATGAAATGTGGGAATGCATAGTTTTAAAAGAATAGAACATTATATAGCAACAAAATATTTGCCAGATCACATTTTTCATTAATGGGTTTTCTATTGTCTTGATAGATGACATAAAAAGAATTTTGGTGAGGTAATTGAAATATACAGTGCCATTAAGCTGGAAACAATAAAATGAATACATACCTAGAAATATTAGATCATTCTCCAGGCCCTCAAACAGAATTTGCCAGCCAAAATCTCAATATTATTACAAATAGATTAATTAAAATATTTCCTTTTACTTTTTCTTTTTCTTTATTGATGGACATGTTCATAAAATATTTATTCTAAAACTACTTTTGCTATTGTGATTAACCAAACTGCTGTTTAATTAGTAATGTTATTCTCATGAGAACCTGTCTAGACATCCTGTTAATCACCAAATTGTAGATGGCTGACTTGTGTATTTCTGGTTTCCCAGAACATGAATTGAAATAGTCCCTGTAGCTTTCTGCTTGTCCGTAAGAAATGGAACAAAATGCCTTCTTGCCAATAGTAAGCACATGGGAAGTAAATAATATCAGGATTATAATTATTTCTGTTTTCTATAAAGGCTTGAGAGTTATTCCTTTTAAGGACATCTTTTCTCTTTCCACTAAAGTCATCTATTTCTATTTAGTATTTTAAATTATCATCTCCTCTGTGTTATAAATTTTGACAGAATAAATTCCATCTACTTTGACATGTTAATGAATGTAAACAGCATAAGACTAGATTCCAACACCATTTTTTTGTCTAAGAGATTGATTAGTTTTTGCAAATAGTATTTGTACTTGAGAATTATTTGTTTTGACCTGCAGTCCTTATATAAAGATTGATAAGATTGGGTCTCACACATGTAGACACTAGGTTGACAACCATTGGCAGTGTGTCTCCCTAATTGTGGATTTTATTAAGAATGAATCAAAGAATTTAGTCATCTCTGAAATCATGAGAATCTCAAGGAACCACTTCTAGGTGAAATAGATAGATCAGAAATGCTTATATAGGAAATAGAGAGGAAAGTTGTCAGGTAAGGAAATTGGTGGATATGTGGGAAGCCAAAGAACCCCTTCTTTGTATTTTTTGAATTTGTTCTTTTTAGTTATACATTATAGTGGAGTACATTTTGGTATATTTATACACACATGGAGTATATCTTATTCTAATTAGGAGTCCAGTCTTATGGTTATACATGATGTGGAAATTAACTGTGGTGTAATCATATATGTACATAAGATAGTTATGTCAAATTCATTCCATTGTCTTTCCTATTCCTATCTTTCCTCCCTTCACTTCATTCACCTTTGTCTAATTTACTGAACTTCTATTCTTCCCCTCCCCTTCCCTTATTGTGTATTAGCATCAGAGACATTTGACCTTTGTTTTTGGGGGGATTGGCTTATTTCACTTAGCATAATAGTCCCCAAATCCATCCATTTACCAAGAAATGTCATAAAGTCATTAATTTTTATGGCTGAGTAATATTCCATTGTGTAAATATACCACATTTTCTTTATCCATTCATTGGTTGAAGGGCACCTAGGTTGGTTCCATAACTTAGCTATGTGAATTGAACTGCTATAAATATTGATGTGGCTATGTCATTGTAGTATGCTGATTTCAGCTCCTTTGGATATATACTGAGGAGTGGGATAAATGGGTAAAATGTTGGTTCCATTCCTAGTATTTGAGGAATCTTCATACAGCTTTACAGAGTGGTTGCACCAATTTTCAGTCCCCAAATTCTCTCCAACAATTATTGTTACTTGTATTCTTGATTATTACCATTCTGCCTGGAGTGAGATGAAATCTCAGTGTAGTTTTAATTTGCATTTCTCTAATTGCTAGAGATGTTGAGCACTTTTTTACTTATTTGTTGACCATTTGTATTTCAGCTGTGAAGTATCTGTTCAGTTCCTTTGCCCATTTATTGATTGAGTTATTTGAGGGTTTTTTTGGTGTTAAGTTTTCTGAGTTCTTTATATATCTTGGAAGTGAATGCTTTATCTGAGGTGCAGGTAGCAAAGATTTTTTCCCATTATATAGCTCTCAATTATTTCCTTTGCTGCGAAGAAGCTTTTTAGTTTGATACCATTCCATTTGTTGATTCTTGATTTTACTTCTTGTGCTTTAGGAGTCTTATTGAGGGAATCAATTCCTAAGTTGACATGATCGAATGTTGGGCCTATATTTTCTTCTGGTAGGTGCAGAGTCTCTGGTCTAATGCCAAGGTATTTGATGCACTTTGAGTTGAGTTTTGTGCACGGTGAGAGATTTGGGTTAAATTTCATTCTGTTACATGTGAATTTCCAGTTTTCTCAGCACCATTTGTTGAAGAGGTTATCTGCAAAGTATCCTTGAACAGAAGAAACACCCCCAAAACTTTCCTAAATGTTTCATCATTCCCACGAAGTTTGAGTGATGAGAAACTTTTCTACTTAACACAAAGTTCTAGAATGTTCTTTATGAGTTAATTTTTTCCCCCAAATTCAAAACGACTCCATAAAATCCTTGACTAAGGCTGCCTATGGGAGGCAGGTAGAGGCTGACCTACTTTGCCCCAAGCACAGTTATGTCCTTAGGAAAGCTATTAATTTGAACATTTGTGAGTAGAAAGCTTCCCTATGCAGTGTATTTGGGTTAAGGTATTAAATTTCTTATAAGACAAAGCATAGCTACCTAATGTCAGAACTGTGCATGGTTTGGGATTTTGCCCTACTCCTAAATTAACATATGCGCCTGTTATTGTTTCAGAGATGCTGGGTCAGAGACAAAGGACTTAATTACTCACAGAGATCAGCATAAGCTTCAAATATCTTTGCTACAAGCTCCTTGAGTCATGATGATACCTGCACACCCAGAGGGCTGTCTTGCAGGAAGGGAACACTTTCATAGGAAGGGGAAGCAAGTCAACTTTTGCTGGGAATGAGAAGGGAAAGAAGTCACTTCATCTCGAAAGGTTGCTTGATGAAATACTTGTTCAGGCAAATAAAAATTATGCATTTAGTGTAATTTAGATGATACATAGTACAGATAATATTTAAAGACACATTGCTTGCTGGGTATGGTGGTCCACACCTGTAATCTCAGCAGCTCAGGAGGCTAAGGCAGGAGGGTCGTGAGTTCAAAGCAAGCCTCAGCAATGTAGTGAGGCCCTAGGTAAGCAAGACCCTGTTTCAAAATAAAAAATAAAAAGGGCTGGGGTGTGTCTCAGTAGTTAAATATCCCTGGGATCAATCCCTGATACAAAATAAATAAATAAAGCTACATTGCTGAGTTAGATCATTAAGAAAAAGTGAAATCAGAGAAAGGGGTTTGTTTTGGAGTATCATGAAATTTAGGCATTGGAAGACAATAAACCAATATACGAGACTGAAAAGACAGAAATTGAGGACAATCAGCTGGGTCAAGGACACAGGTCCTTGACATGTAAAGGATAATGAGGATTGAATGTTGGCTACTGGATTGGGTGAAGTGGAGAACAACCTTGTTAAGAAGTATCTTGGTAGAGGGTCTGGCAAAAATCTGATCAGAGTGGGTTTATGAGAAAACAGGATGTCAACAATTCTTTCAAGGAGTTTTGCAGAAAAGGGGAGTAGAAAGGAGTAGTGGTAGAGAAAAATGTAAGGCCAAAGGAATTTCTTTCCTTCTTTTTTTTTTTTTTGCGGGGGAAGATGGATAATATCAGTGTGTATTTGCCTTCTACTAGGAATAAATGCTTCCTTAAACTTTGATGCACTATTTTAAGAACTCAATAAAAAAGTTATTTTGTTGATCAATTGTATTTCTTCTGTGAAGTGTCTGCTCAGTTCCTTAGCCCATTTATTATTGGGTTATTGGTTTGAAAAAATGTTCAACATCTTTAGCAATTAGAGAAATGCAAATCAAACTACTCTAATATTTCATCTCACCCCAGTCAGAATGGCAATTATCAAGGCAATAAATGTTGACAAGGATGTGGGGGAAAAGGTCCATTCATACATTGCTGGTGAGAATGCAAAATTATGGATTTTCCATTATGGAAAGCAGTATAGAGATTCCTCAGAAAACTTGGAATAGAACCACCTTTTGACCTACCTATCCCACTTTTCTTGTTTTATACCCAAAGGATTTTAAAATCAGCATATTACAGTGATGCAGTCACATCAATGTTTATAGCAGTTCAATTCACAATAGCTAAACTATGGAACCAACCTAGGTGTCCTTGAACAGATGAATGAAAAAAAATGTGATCTGTATATATATGGGAAGCCATCCTTAGCAGAATCAGACTAGGTTGAGCCATGGGATGCAGAGGACTGACTTCCAGGAACTGCCGGGAAGCATGTGGCACTGCATCAGAGTGGTTCCCTGTCTCCTTCTGGAATTTTCCCCCTAAAAGAATGGTTTCTCTAGTTCTATCCTGTCCTGTCCATCACAGAAGAAGCTCCTCCCCATTCTGGCCCCCTTTACCTGTATGTTATAAATAAAGGAGAGTTGGACCAGTTGTTGTTGTAAGAGACCAGAGCTGGTATGGTCACACCCATCTTGCCCCCTCTCATTTGAAAAGAATACTGACTTTTGTGTGTTTATTGAGTAGATAAGTTTTTTGGGTAATAGAAAAACCGCCAACATCCTCCTCTGGCAGTTAACCTTTTTCTCCTCCATGTGGAATGTGGCAGAGGGGACAAATATATGTATATATTTGCATAAAAATATATTTGCATAAAAAATCATGACATTTGCCAGTAAATGGATAGAGCTGGAGAATATCATGCTAAGTGAAATGAACCAATCCCCAAAAACCAAAACCAAATGTTTTCTCTGATATGTGGATGATAATTCACAATGGGGTGGGGGCTAGGAAAGAATAGAATTACTTTAGGTAGAGGGAAGTGAAGGGAGGGGAGGGCACATGGGGGTAGGAAGGATAGTAGAATGAATCTGACATTATCCCATGTACATATATAACTATATGACTGGTGGGATGCTGCATCATGTATAACCTGAAGAATGAGAAATCATACTCCATTGTATATGATGTATCAAAGTGCATTCTACTGTCATGTATAACTAATTAAAACAAAAACATATTTAAAAATGTTATTTTTCTTGTCTAAGCACTTACATACTTCTCCACTAGCAGACCATCTACAGTCTTGCCTCAACTTGGCTTTGAGGCACATTCTCCACTCTTTTCTGCCTTGTGCCTGTGCTCTGGCTCCCTGAGCACACTCATTCTTTGCTTGCTCATGATCCCCTCACCTCGTTCTCACATCTCTGCTGGCACAAACCCCTCACCCTAGAAGTTCAGTTGTAAATGTCACTTTCTTTGATGTATCCAGTTGATCTACCTCTAGTCTGAACTGTATCAGCACTTTGTTCTTCTAAGTGGCAGTTCCCAGGCACTGCTTTGCCTCACAGCTGTGTGTGCATAGATTCTGGACGGCAGGGACTGCTCTCTGACAGCTGATGCAAAGGCAGTGTCCTCTGGGAGTCCTGCTGTAGTTCTCTCAGGAAGAGGATCTCCTGCTGCTTCTACTTTGACCCAGACCCCCCCATTAAGGCACATCTCTCATATGATTAACCTATCTACTTGTGTGTCTATCTCTACCACTAGGCTCTTCAGAAAAGGTTTTTTTTTTTTAAATCAACTCAACTTTTTAGTTCTGAAACAGTACTTTGTTGGGTAAAAAGAAGGTACTCATCAATTTCTTTAAAATGAATAAAAATGAGAAGTATTGCATTTTGAAGTGAGGTGAGAAATAGGAAATAGTATGTCTGAAATAATGTGGATGAATTTCAAAATTCTAGCATGTTAGCCACCCTGAAGTTCCCATGTGGGTCACCATGTCACTCAGCCAGTATAAAGTCAGCTCTGCCCATGTATATTACAGTTATTGCCTTAATTCAATAAGTTTCCTAGATTGTTGCTGCTTTGCTTTGATACCATCTGGATCACGCCACCATCATGAGGATGAGGTAGTGATTATACCATCTTGGACAGATGAATGAAACATAAACATGTACAAAGAAAAGGGATATTAGGATGTTTTCACTCGTGAATGAATTATTGGTTGGTTTTACATGAAATTGAACATTTGAAAGATATTGAGAAGAGTTACAGTTATTCCAAAATACCCATTGCTTCTTTCACTGGAGAGAGGAGAAATGATATGGCAGGAAGAATTTTTCAGCCACAGTGTTGAACAAGGTCATATTCCAAACCCCACGGCAAGCCTGAGTTTAGCATCCCCTCATGTCGTAAGTAAGGATGACAGACAGCAAAATGCCCACACACATCACATGCAGCTACTAATTTGGGAAATTTCTGACTCCATCTTCTAGGGGGTTGGGGGTTCAGTTTTGTCTCAAGGCGTACCCTCGGTTTTGGGTTGGACAGCTGGCATCTTCTTCCCTTCTAGGAGTTTTATCAGAGAGACTGAAGAACTGGTAGCAGGTGGACAGTTTCATCTTACCGTGCTTTGTGGACACATTTCTTTCTCTATGGCTCCCAGGAGTGCCTTTCTGAGCAACTGTCACCCATGCCCATCTGTTTTCTCTTGCATGCCCAGCATAACAGAAATCTAGGGTCTTAGGATACTCAGGGGAAGAAACCCTGGGAGGGACCATCTTCCTACTTATTTGGAGCACTCTGGGGAGTGTGTGAACCCTAGTAATGCCTAACCTGTTAGTTTTTAATCAAACTACTCCTTTAGGAATCCTGAATGAGAGTTGGGTTTTTTGATGGAGGTGTCCTATGCCAAGTGAAGCCTGAAATTATGTGAAGACATTTGGTTCCCTCTCCTAAGAGTCCCACTGGCACCCTGGACTCCAAATGAATCAATGAATATGGAAATAAGTTGTTTCCTCCACAATGACCATAAAAATGCACAACAGCAACAGCATTCCATTTATTTGGGCTCTGGGGATTTATGGCTCTTACATGTATGGGAGGTACTTGTGTAGACAACTTTAGAATGGAAAACAAGTGATTTGCTGGCCTCCATCAAGGAAGATACAACTTTTAATGACACGCTTTTGTGATGCAGATGCTCTGCACAAACCAGCTCAGCAAAATCATCTAGGACATGAATGTTACTCTTGACTCTCAGAGAATGTTGTCATCAGGTAATGCATTTCTGGTGGCAAGTCACTGAGGTGAGTAGTGTCTAAAACTTCTTTTTAAAAAGGTACTTAAAAAAAAAGGTACTTAAAGGTATTGGATCTATTTACATAGATCATAGGATCTATTTATGAAGATCAAGGACACTTTTCTAAGTGTCCTTTGTGGAATTCAATAATTCTTTAATGGTCTGACATGAAGAGTGTGATGGGATCATTGTATCTGAGTGTTAAGAAGTCATTGGAAGAAAAATGTTGCTATCAAGAAAAATTTCTTCTAATATTTATCTATTTTACAACACACTAAATGGAAATTAAAACAATTGGTAAATGTATGTTTGGCTAAAATAAATGTATTTTACACTTAGAGAAGTATTTTCCTGTTGGTGTCTGTTATGGTTTGGATATGAGGTGTCCCTTCAAAAAACTCCTGTGTTAATGTAGGGGGTGAAATGATTTGATTATGAGAGCTATAACCTCATCAGTGGATTAACCCATTTAATGGATTAATAATTTGAATGGATTACTGGGTGATAACTGTAAGCAGGTGGGGTGTGGCTGTAGGAAGTAGGTCACTATGTGTATTCCTTGGGGATTATGTATTTAATCCCTGATTCCTCCCTTTCTATGTTTCCTGGCTGCCATGATCTGATCCTTCCAGAGAAGACATCTCAAGTCCAAGTACCAGCCTCCATCATAGTGAAGCATGTACATACCTAACGAAACTCCAAAAGGAGATTCCTGAACAGTGTTGGGAGTTGGACTTCTACCGTTCAAAATGGATATGTGGATTGAAGAAAGTGAATTAAAACTATTTTAACCATTTTTCTGGATTAAGATGTTATTTTACTTTAGAAATTAATGCAATGTCTAGATGCTTTAAAGGTCTAAATGATACTTTTGTTTAAAGAAGTCCCGTAGATATACTATATCTCATACAATTCTTGAAATAAAAAAATGGGCTTTATCTTGTGTAGTTGTAAGTGTAAAACAAATGGCACCTCTGATTTTTTATTTCAGTTGTTATAAAACTGAAGAGTTGATTATAGGTCTGACTACTGGTTTCTAGTTTCAGTTCTCCCATGTTTGTTAGGCTGATACTGTCCAGTCACATGGATGGAGTGGAGAGGGCTGCATTAGGCTTGGTTCAGCATAATTAGAACTTCGTCTTGCTGTCATATCCTGAAAGGCAGGAACTTTGTGCGATGAAGCTTTGGTGGCATGTAAACTCAATGGGAAAGAATGGTGTTCAACAAGTGTCAAAGACACAATATCATAAAATGGCATTCAAGTTCTCCAAGACTGTCTCCCTCAGAGTCACCTACAGAAAGTCCATATTCCCTACCAAGTTTGATGGTTTTCATCTTTTCCTCATGGTGGTAGATGAGTTGAGAGAATGTCCACTCATCATAGAGAACTATTGAGAATATCTTCATGAACAGTTCACACCACTATTTTTCCAGCAATAACCTGATACTTCAAGACAGGTTGTATCTCTTTACTATATTATGTTGTATGTTTGCATCTCATTAGGAAAACAGAGTTAAGTATTTTTGAGTTTGCCTGGGGCTACGTATCAGCTAAGTATTTATGTGGAACTTAATGCTAAATCCTTGGTAATTAATATTTACAACATTTTTGTGAGGTGAGCATTATTATCTTTCTTTTGTGGCTGAGGAAACCAAAGGTGAAAATTACTTATTTCATATCCCTAGCTAGTTACTGGTGGAATCAGGAATCAAACACAAATATTTAATTTCCAAAGGCTTATGGCCTTTAACACAGTTCAAACTGTCTCTACAATCACCAGGCAAGATCAAGAAGATGAAGTTTGTGTATTAGTGATTCCGCACCTTAGGAGGTACCTGATGAGCCACTTTATACTGCTGTCCCTGTGGTTGCAGGTGTTCACTCCTTCCTGCTCACTGATGGCCACACCTACCTCAATCCCGATAAAACTTCTGCCTCTGATTTTTTTGTCCCTGCTCTCAGGTCACAGAGGAGAGCAAAGCTACAATGCTCAGGCTCTGCAAGTGAGAGCCAATTAATTTTAACTTTCTCAGCTGTTTCTTATCTCCATTCTCAAACTCACACTTGACCTCAGCCTTGACCATGGCCTCAGCCTTGACTATGGCCTCAGCCTTGATTTCAGTGACTTGGCTTATCCCATCTTGAGCCCTAGCTCCTGGTCTTTGGAGATTCTTCCAGATGATGTTAAGTCCTGATGGCCACTAGATTCCTCAAAACACATCTTGGCAAATCTCTTTATCTTATCCACTCATGATGTCCCATTTCTTCAAATAAAGAGAGTATACTAACAGATTGTTTCCTTCAGCTTTTTCTGTGATAATAATTTTTGAATTAATGAAAACCCTGGGTCTAATTTAAAGCACCCTTGTTCTTGCCTATTACATTGTTGAGTGTAAAACTACTAAAGTGAGCTAATGGCAGACACACCTGCTTGTATTTTGTTTATAGATTTATTTCTTCATTCTTTCTTAATGTGTCTGAGGATGTGGAGTCTTTCCTATTTAAAAGTCACCCTAAGGGTTTTTCCTTATCTTGATTCTTGAAGATTTTTCTTTTGCTCTTTTGGGTTTGTCTTCAATATCTCCTTTGCACAGATTATTTTCTTTTTGCCTTCAAAAATGTGGAGTTCTCCCTTATCTTACAAAAATGTCACTTGATTCTGTTATGTCTCATAACTTCTTTCTACCCAAGAATGTCTGAAATAAATGTTGGCTGCCTCCTTTCTTCTGCTTTCCATTCCTCCCTTAATTCACTGCAATTTGGCTTCTGGCCCCACTTTTCTGCTGAGATTGCTCTCTTAAAGGTTAACAACTTACATTTTGTCAAATTGAATGGCCTTTTTATCTATCCAAATTCACACAGCATTGACACTATGCCCCACTAGACTACAGTATTAGGTTTTACCCAACTTCCATAGCTCCATCCCAACTGGGGCCATGGAACCTACCTCTGTATTTCAGTCTGCCCTCCATTCCTGGAAGCAATTCTTGATGTGATAACAGTGGATTTAAAGAACAGTGGGAAAAAGTGCATACGTGTTAGTCAGCTTTCAGTTACTGTGACAAAATACAGTGGCTGATAAACAACTTATAAGGAAGAAAGATTTGTTTTGACTTGTACTTTCAAAGGTTTCAGTCCACGGTCAGTTGGCTTTGCGACTATTGGGTCTGTTATGAGTCAGGACATCATGGTGGGGGCATGTTGTGGAGGAAAATGCTTTATGGCAACTGGGAAACAGAGAGGAGAGAGAGAGAGAGAGAGAGAGAGAGAGAGAGAGAGAGAGAGAGAGAGAGAGAGAGAGAGAGAGAGAGAGAGGGAGAGAGAGAGAGAGATAGGGGGCCAGGGTTCCAAAGTCTCCTTCTAGGGCGCACCCCAAACTACTTCCTCCAACTAGTCCCACCTCTTAAAGGTGCCACCGCTTCCTACTAGCACCAAGCTGATGACCAAACTTGAATACATGGGCCTTTGGGAACACTCCAGATCCAAACTCTATTAGCAAGTTACTCTTTGATATCAGCAATATGGGTCCAGTGTGAGTGACACTGATTTCCCCATGGGCAAAAGAGAACAATCAGGAACAATCCAGACTTGGTAAAAACTTAGGGTAGGAAAAATCAGGTCAATGTAGGCTGGCCTGACTCCAAAATGAACTTTAGGAGTCTATCACAGTCAGCTGTGATCCTGGTTATGGTCAACAGACAAGTTTTATGGACTGAATGTTTGTACCCGCCTCACTCCCAAATTCCTACGTTGGAACGTTAATCCCCAATTCAGTGGCATTAGGAGGTGAGACCTTTGGGGGTAACTAGGTCATGAGGGTGGAGCTGTCATGATGGGTTAGTGACTTTATAGGAAAAGACAGGAGAGAACTTACTTTCACTCCTCCATCACATGAGAATATAGCAAGAAGCAGTCACCTGTGAACTAGGAGAAGAGTCTTCCACAGAACCTGACTATGCTGCACCCTGACCTCACCCCTCAGAATTGTGATAAACAAGCTCCCCTTGCTTATAAGCCACCCAATTTACTGTAATCTGTTATAGCAGCCCAAACCTAGGGAAACACCAAGGTTGCCCTGACTTGAGAAAACAAGATAAGCCAGAATCCAGGCTTCAGGGTGGTGACAAACTTTCAGAGCACTTGATTTTAAAGTTAAAAACCAGTGACATTCATTTGAGAAGAGTCAAGAAAACTGCAAATGAGGACAGTTTCCTAAAGAAGTGGGAGATAAAATTCAGGAAAAGAGGAGCTGAAGTTGAAAACTATCTTCCTTCCAGTTTGGGAGAAAGGGTTGGGAATAAGAGGAAAGGGTCCAGCCCAAGAAATTAGGGCAAAGTGCTGGCACACCTAGGAATAGGTTAGGGAGTCTGTGGCTCAATGCTCGAGGCAGTCCTGGTTTACACCATGGTTCTCATGGGCACCAAGCATAGAGCATGGAATTGCTTTCAAACCGTAAGAAGTAGTCAGGACAGGGCTCTTGATGCACTGTTAGACTTGTTTATAACAAATCTGGGGCCTCAGAAGGGTTGAGTGTGTGTTCTGCTTCCCAAACTGAGGTCTCATCCACACCACCTGAAATAATATTAAACTGCAAATTCTGATTCAGTAAATTTGAGGTAGGACTTGAGATTCTCTATTTGTAGCTAGATCCTGGTTGACACTGAGGTTGCTGGTTTGCAGGTCACTGTTTGAGTAGCAAGGAGTGCAGGAACCAATGGCTATAATGAGCAACAGAAATAGGGCAGAGTCTGTCTTTTAAAGGAACCGTCTCCAAGTTTGGTCCTTTGATTTTGGTACTACTAAACTCTAATGAATGTACAGTATAGAGTCAAAAGCAAAGTGTATAGTATGCCATTATTTGTTTAAAAAATGTGGGGGAAAGAATATTTACACACTTATACTTGTATATTGTAGGGTTCTAGTTGCCTAGTCAATATCCATTCTTTCTTTATTGTTTACCAACGGATTCTCTATATTTTGGAGTTGCAAATATCCAGCTTAAAATGTACTACCTCAGACAAGACTGAACAATTGGGTGTATCCTTCATCCTGTCTGGAATTTTGATGTGATGGATTTCACTATAACAGCCATATTGTGTTCATGAGGTGACTTCGAGGATGAAAACTGTGACTATTTAATGGCAAGAAAAAAAAAATGACCAAAATTTTAGGAGTATTTGAATCTTATGATCCTTATATGTCTACTTCTAGATCTTTTTATTTGAAAGAAAAATAAATAAATCTTTACTTTCTGAATAACTATTATTGGGCTTTCTTTTACATGAGGCTAAATTCAATGATTGTATGATTCTCTATACTCACAATGTTTCTGGAAGTTTATCCAAAGAACTGATGTCAATTGGTGCCTCTGGAAAGGAGGACTAATATACCCTCATTTAAAGGCCAGAAGGGAAGTTTAAATTTTATAGTATGTCCTTCTGGAATCAAAATTCCAGGGAGATAGCATCCATAAATGAACATAATAATAATGAACAATGACAACACCCAAACAAGAAAAGCACACAAATGAAACAGACACAATAGTAATGTGAAAAGCTCGAGTTCTTGTGAGTATTCAAGAAAAACATACTTTGAATTTTCAAACCATGTTTTCATACCCTTTTAGTGATATTTTCTTTTCATTAAAGATGAAAGTGGACCCAGCTGCATTATATGAATTTAATCAGATATTTGTACATGAATGGAAATTGCCCTGCATAATTGACATTCAGCTCAACTCTTGGTTTTTCTGTTTTGCCGGCTGGAGAATTTTACATCAGGATCATGATCCAAACAATCAAAACTCCAGTATTTTTACCACTGATCTTCCGGATCTGATTTATGATTGGTAACAAGTGAACCAACAGCTGAGGTAGAAATGTATCTCGAAAATGTTATTCTTCATTGAATCTTGATAAAATTCAGTTCATCTATTTAATGAGGTCTTGGGTTTTCACTGTTGGTGTCATTTATGGCAAATATCCTGGGAGGCACAAATTTTTATGAATAATCAAAATGCAATTAATCATGATTGTTCAAGAATCTTCTGCATATGCTGACATCCTCATAGGCCTTTCAAGGTTCTGTTTAACAAGAGTCCATTTTCTCTGTGCTCTAGCTAGAGGAAGTTTCTCCTCCTCTGCCCACACATCCCATACTTTCTCCTTCTCCCAACCCTTGATCATGGACTTTTTCAGGGTCTGGTAGGCTACCTCCCTGTGCACCTGCCCAGTTGTCATATCCTCATGCTTGAGTATCTACACATGTGCACACACACACACAAACACACACTTAAGAAGTAACGTGAACTCTGTAGGTTAATGCCATAGGCTTCCCTTGACTTCTTTGAATCCCTGGAGCAAATGACACAAAGGGGTCCAGATACAGCCCATGTATTTCACTTAGTTCTTACGTTAGTTAGTTCCTTAAAATGTTAAGATGATTGCCAAAAATTAGAATGATATTTTGAAGGTCATTTTGAATGATTTTTACATCAACATAAAAATTTCTAGTTTTCCTAGAAAAACTGGACCTGAATCCTGCATGTCAACAGTTAACTCAAACTGAACAGCAGCCGCTCCTTGCAAAGTTTTCTGGTGACCTCCCACTTACTCTTAACCTCTGAGTCATTTGCCTCTTTATAAGGACTTGAGTGTCTTTAAAGTGGGGCCATAAATGCACAGTTGGGAGGTAAGGTGAAAAATCTGGGTAGGCATCTCTGGAGAAAGAACTATTGCTTTAATCACAGAGTCAGGCAAGAAAAGATTGCACAATTTAGTTTTCCCTTATTAAACCAACCTTTATACTAATACACACTTTTAAGATGAGATGAAGTCATTAGAGTAACGGAATTTCCCCATCCCTGCATTTTGTAGGCCAGGAAACTCCCCACAGGGCTAGTTATCATGACCTAACAAATCACATTGCCATTTCTTAATTCTCATGCCTGTATGACTGACCTTTCCAAATTCATGACAGGCTCCCAGAGGGAGGGACATTATCTTCTTTAATTTATTTGTGAAAAGTTAACAGAAGACCATGCATCAACACATGTGAATAAAACAAGTACTTAAATAATTGCTGCCAAATTAAATCACTGGGATTTGGACATGAGAGTACCTTTTCTTCCTAATATTTATATTTGATGTTTCCTTCTCTTTGTATTTGAATTTTTATTTATTTTCTTTGGAATATATGTGTATCTATATTTTCAAACATCTGGTTTGAGCCTTTCACTAGGGGGCTAATAACCACAGCCTAGAAAGGGAAATGATAAATCTTATTCACACATCATTAGATCAAGAAACATTTTCTCACATCAGTTAATATGATGATAGTTTTAAAAACGTCTGCCTTCTCCCTCCCAGGGTGCTAATGTAAAGTGAAGTTATTCTGAGACTGGTACAGAAGCAGATTTAGAGAGAGATTCTGCAGATGTCATTTGCAATGTTAATCTCCCTATGTTAGACTCTGTGATGAAATAATGTGATCTAGGGCAATAAGCTGCTTCCTTTCTTTTTTGTTTCTGTTTATTATTGTTTTGTAGATTCTGAATGGTTTTACCTAGAGATATCTTTACTCAGAAAAGTAATTAAAAGGATGTAAAACAAAGAAGTATTGAACTATATTTAATTGTTATTAAAATGAATAAAAGTAGCCTCAGGTACCTCAGTGTAAACACACTCGTGTATATTTATCAGTTCTGGATTTTTGTTACTTTGGTTATTGCTAGCAGTTTGCATCCTGCAAATAGAAGAGCTTAAGCCTTATTCCACTGGCTGATGGATTCTCAAATAGTTTTCAGTAGGGACTTCTCTAACATCCCTTCTTGGCTCATTCATTGAACAAGCATTGTATGAGGATTAAAAGGAGAAGGAGCAGGAGAATAAGAAGAGTGCGGTCAAGAGAGAGGAGAGAAAGAAGTTGTATTCTTAAGGCTGAAACCATATCAGAGGGCTTTGAAAGAATCTAATCTGTATCTTAGAAATAGCAAAATTGCCATGTAAATTGGTGAGGGAGGAGGGAATTCTTTTCTCTGTTACAAGGTGAACTAGTTAATAGTGAAGCCAAGCTGACTTTATCTGTTCCCCATCCCTGCCACATTTTCTTCTGCCCCCAGCCTCAGAGAGGTTCAGTGTCACTGCACCCTTCTTCCTTGCCTGCTTATGGATATTCTCAGATGCCTCATTGCTATTAAAGGGTAAAATCACAGCCATCTGGTAGTCTTTGAAGGATGAAACATTACTGGGACCCAGCCATCTATCAACCATAAAGGGATAAAGTCTGGGAAGTGATACATGAGCTAGTGAGTGTGGAAGGACTTTATTTGGTGATGAGCAGGTGGTACTAATGACACATACCAAACCCCAAGTAGGCAGTAGGTACCCCACTCAATGGCACCCCAGTTAGGAGGAAGGAAACGAAGGAGGCTGGAATGACCGATTTTTATGTTGGAATACATTTCATACCTGGGCACTCTTTCTTTCTACACAATTATAAGAGGCAAAGCAAAATGAAGTACATTAACTGTAAGTAGGGAAATTACCTTTCAAAAAATTAGAAAACAACTTCATGAAATGTAAATAGGTTGAAAGGAAGAACTGATCCCAAAAGCCAAGTTTCCACCTATATACTGAATGTCATGAAGCATACATCTGTTGAAAGGAACTAGGATTCAAACAGCAAGGTTTTACTTGCATCCTAAATGTAGCAGTGGGCTTGAATGAGGAAAGTACCTATAGGATATATCCTTTCATCATTATTCAAGTTATCTAACAATAGAAAAAATAGAAGCAAAGACAGCTATCAATCTTATTAGCTGAAGAACTATTTGCTGATGAGTATACATACCAATTTGTAGTCAGAGCATACAAATGTTCCAGTAATCTCCCTTGAAGGGCATCATTTTTTGAAAGTTTAGTAAACGTAAGCCTATTATCTTTCCAAGAGAATTTATTAAAACATTCTAATTATGTTTCAACCAACTGATACAAGAAAGGTAATATGGATTCTAATAGCTAGGATTGTCAGTAAATCTATAGATGTATTCATCTGAAGAATATGTTTAAAAAGAAATTAGTCTTACTGTCATTTCTACATAGCACACTTTAATTGGAAAGACAAATAAGTAACTTGTGCTAATATGTGTTTTCTTTGTCTTGAAACAAATCAAAATCTTGTCAAAGGAAGCAGTTTTTATCATGCTGCTCCACTGGGATTTCTCAACACAGAACCAGAAATATTAATGAGATGATTTGATTTAAAAATCAAAATCTGATTAAAAGTCATTCCATGGTCATCCCTGTGCCAGACTGTTGAACACCAAGTTCTCATTTTTGAATGCAGCCATTGTTGAAAGTCTATCCCAAGTGTTCTGACTGAGGATTTCCTGAGTTATTCTTTGTCTTTTCCAAAATTCCACGCCAAAGTTAATCTATATTTCTAAATTACATATTCCTATACTAGGTTTTCTCAGTTTTTGAGAAACAGAAAAATATTCCATCTCTTCCATGGGTACCTTTTAGTCATTAAGACTGTATTTTTAAAAATGCTCTATATCAAATCCTTAATAATGGTGAGAAGTTATTAGTGGGAAGTGATGGTTTCCTCCTTAGTAGACAGAATTTATGATTTGCATCCCTAGATTATTTATATTGAATTATTTTGGTGTTTTCTTGAGGGATCTCTTTTGATGTTTAGCAGGATTTTAAACTTTATTGTGCATTACTTTATCTTATTTTTCTTTGTAACTCTGTACTTAATCAATTACTGACATACAGCATTTGTCTAAGAAATTCATTTAAAAAAAGTTGAATATAATTTTTTGGAACCCCTTAGATATGTGCAAAAAAGGGTAAGAAAGAATCATTAAAAACTTTCTTGTGGAAAACAGAAAGCAGAATAACAGATAAATACATAACTCATTGCTATAAATAAGAAAGACCAATGTGTGTTAGGAAGAGTATTCATGTTACAAATCACTAAAAATTGATTTATGGACTGAATAATGGAGAGATTCAAATAAATTTGATTAGAAAGATTCGAAAATGACACCAAAAAAACTAAATCACATGAGATATTCACTTTTGAAGATTTCTAAAGTGGGCAAAGAAGCCAAGGTTTTGGTCTGGCATGTACGGATCTTGAGGTCATGATTACATCCTCATGATCATAAAAAGCTGTATATATTGAATAATGAACAACTCTTAGATACATCAGAAAAGTGAAGTTTCAGGGAAAACTCTGCTCCACAAATTGGAGGGACAGAGAGGCAGTTATAGGCACAACTTAATGGAGCAGAAATGCTACTGCAGGAACAAGTAGCAGGGTTGGAAAACCCAAATCATAATCGAGAGTTGCTTGAGGTCCATTCACAGGGGTCCTTCACATTTCATGAGTTTTCCTCTAGGAGCTAGAGTAGGATCTTACTTCTCATTACAGTGAATTCTGGAGGAAAATCCTTTCATACTTCCAACAGGGGGAATGGAAAAGAAGCCATTTTGAAAGACATGAACATTCTGTTCTTAACAAGTTCTACCCTCAAGAAAAGATCTTTAATCAGAACCTAAACTATTAGTGTCTGATCAGAGTCTAACTGTAATGGTTAATTAGAATTGTCAACTTGATTGGATTAAGAGATGCTGATGATTAAGAGGCCTTTGGGTGAGTCCATGAGGGTGTGTCTAGGAATGAATGGAATGTGGGATGGGAACTGAAGTGGAGCCCTTCCCTAAGTGTGGGCAGCACTGCCCAATAGGATGGAATAAAAACTGGAAGAACAAGGAAGCAGATGCAGATGCAAGCTTGGCTCTTCTTGAACGCGTTCTTGATCGCTCCTTCGATTATCTGATAATATCAGATTCTTGCTTCTTCACTCTTCCAAAGCGGACTCTGCTACTACTACTCCAGGTAGTTTCAGAAGCCTAGTCTCCTAGAGTAGCATTGTTGATATTTCTTGTTCTGGGGCTTCTGTGTCTTGGACTGCGCAGCAGTTAGTTCTTCCAGCTCTCTAGCTGCAGACGGCCATTGTGGACTATCCAGCTTCTGGCCATGCAAGCCAATCTAATAAATCGCCTTTTATTATCATATTTACTGTTGATTCTGTTCCTCCAGAGAACTCTAACTAACACACTAACCATTCAACTGCAGTTTGCTATAGCTGTGCTATCTAAGGAGGGTTAGGGAAAACTGAGAAGTACCTGTGAAGTTCCCAGTTCACAGGCCAGAATAGGCTCACAAAACTAAGACTTAATCCCAGGGCTATAGATTGCTTCACTTCCCCTCTCTATCTTACCACGACATTTCAAAACCCATTTATAGTGTTTCCTTCTGTTTAGTACACATATCAGATTATGGAAAAATAGTTACAAGACACAATAAAAGATAAAAAAAGTTCGAAGAGACAGAAAGAATATCAGAACCAGATTTAGAAATGGGAGGGATCTTGGGATTATCAGAACAGGAACTTAAAAGTAGTATGATTAGTATGCTAAGGACTCTCCTGGAAAAAGTGTTGGCAGGCAAGAACAGACGGACAATGTAGGCAGACAGTAGGAATTCTAAGAAAGAATAAAGATGCTAGAGACCGATAACTTTGAAAGAGAAATGAAGAATGTCTTTGATAGGTTCACTAATGGATTGTACAGGGTTGAGGGAAGAGTCTCTGAACTTGAGCATATGTCAGTGGAAACCATAAAAATGGGAAAACAAAGACAAAAAATACTGAGGAGAAAAATAGAGTAAATTGTTGAAGAACTGTGAGATAGTTACCAAAATTATGACATTTTTGTAATAAGAATACTACTAGGAGAAGAGAGAAAAGAACAGGAGAAATGTTTGAAGCAATAATGGTTGAGAATTTTCTCAAATTAATATCAGACACCAAATCATAGATCCAAGAAGTGCAGAGAACACCAATCAGATTAAATGATTTAAAAAAGCTACCTAACCCTATCATATTCAAATAGGAGAAAATCAAAGAAAAAAGTCTTGAAAGAATTCAGAGGCCAAAAAATATTCTGGGGTAGCAGACAGGCAATACAACTGGCTTCTTAGAAATGAGCCAAGTGAGAGGTGAGTGAAATAAAATATTCAAAGTGTTAAGAGAAAAATCCCACCTTCCCAGAATCCTATACTCTGTGAAATTATCCTTCGGAAATGAAAGAGAAGTGAGTAGTTTCTCACACAAACAAAAATTGAGAGTTTGTTGCTGCAGACTTGTTTTATAAGAAGTTTTTTAGAGAGAAGGCAAATAACAGAGGTCAGAAATTTGAATCTATGTAAAGAAAGAAAGAGCATCAGAAAGGGACTAGTGAAGGTAAAATGAAACATTTTTCTTATTCTTAATTGATCCAATTAAAATTTCTTCATAGTAATGATAGCCACAATGTATTTGGTTACATATGCTTATGTATGAATGAAAGGAAAGATGCCATTGATAGAGGGAGTATAGGGAGAAGGATGTTTCTATTGTTACAAGGGACTCACACTACTTGGGAAGTGCTACATGGTGATACCTGAAGGAGGACCCGAGGGTGTTGAGAATACATGATATAAAACCAGGAGCAACAACTAAAAAAGGAAGAAAATAAAAAAAGCATAATTGATTGTAAAGAATATAGAGAAAATAGAATCATATAAAATGCTTAATTAAAGCAACAATAAGCAGAAAGAGCAGAAGACAATAATGGAAACCCAAAACAAGGGCAACAAATAGAAAACATTAACAAATGTGGTAATTATTAATCTAACTATATCAGTAGTCACATGTCATTGGTCTAAACATATCCACTAAAAGATAGAAATTGTCAGAATGGATCTAATGTCCAGCCAAATTACATGTTGTTGACAGGAAATCCTCTTTAAGTATTAAGATACATATAGATTAAGAGAAAAGAAATTTAGGAGACATAAACATCAGAGGAAACAATGAGATTAAAAATAGGAAATCAATAAAGAAAATCAATAAAATCACATTTCCATAGAAAACCACTGGATAGAAATAAAAGAAAAATATCAATAAGACTCATAAGGCTGCAGCCAGGCTTAGGGGAAAAAAAGAGAGAAGACACCAATTACTAATATAAAATATAAAATATATCACTACAGATCCATTGTCATTGAAAGAATAATAAAGGAATATTGCGAACAATTCTATGCCCCCAATTTGAATAATGCAGATAATTCACCATACCTTGAAGGTTACAATATGCCAAATTCATACAAGAAGAATCAGACAGTTTGAATAGACCTAGATCTTTTGAAGAAATTCAATCAATAATAGTCTGCCTATAGAGAAAACACCAAGCTCCAATGTGTTCACTGGTGAATTCTTTCAAAAACTTAAGGAAGAAATAATATAAATTCTCTATAATATTTTCCAGAATATAGAAGCAGAGAGAATACTTTGTAATTCAGTTTAGGAAGCCACATTAGCTGTTAATGGTTTGGATGTGAGTTGTCCCCCTAAAGCTCACATGTGAGACAATGCAAGAAGGTTCAGAGGAGAAATGATTGGGTTATGAAACCTTCAATACAATCAGTGAATTAATCCCTAATGGGATTAATTGAACAGTAACCGAAGGCAGGTGCAGTGTGGTGTGAGCAGGTGGGGCTTTGGGGACATGACTTTGGGGTATATATTTATATCTGGCAAGTGGAGATCTCTCTCCTGCTTCCTGATCATCATGTCATCTGCTTCTCTCCACTACACTCTCCTGCCACAATGACCTGACTCACCTTGAGTCTAGAGGAATGGAGCCAGCTGTCTACGGACTGCAACCTGTGAAATTGTGAACCCTCAAATAAATTCCTCCTCTGAAAATGTTCTGGTTTGGTCTTTTAGTCACAGCAGTGAAAGAGCTGACTAACATTAAACAAACACCAAAACCAGACACACAAGAAAGGAAAACTATAGATAAATGTCTCTCGTTAAATAGGTACAAGATATTAACAGATTAAATTCAACAATGCCTCGAAAGAATTACATATCATGACCAAGTAGGATTTATCCAGGTTGTGTAAGACTATTCTAATGACCATTCTAATATCAACTAATGTAATCAATAATGTCAGCAGGCTAAACAAGAAAAAAAATCACAAGATTGCATCAATACGTACAAAGAAAGCACTTGAGAAAGTCTAATAACCATTCATAACAAAAGAAATCTCAGGAAATAAGGAGTAGTGAAGGAATTTCTTCAACTTGGTAAAGGCAATCTCTAAAACCCAATAGGTGACATCATACTTAATGGTGAGACCATAGAAGTTTTTATACTAAGAGCAGAAGCAAGGCAAAGATGTCCCTTCTCTCCATTCCTTTAAACATTGTATGGGGATTCTTAGTTAACACAATAAGACAATAAAAGGAAATAAAAATATAGAGAGATTAGGAAGGATAAATAAAACTGTTTTTTTCAGAGGTAATATGACTGTCCACATAAAAAAATCTGAGACAACTGACAAAAATAACTCCTGGAAATAATAAGCAATTATAGCAAGGTTACAGGATACAAAGTTAGTGTACAAAAGGCAACCACTTTCCAATGTCCCAGCAATGAATAAGTGATATGTGAAGTTAAAAACATAATGCCAATTATTTTAGTACCCCCCAAATGGAATATTCATATATAAATCTAACAAAATATACACAAGATCTTTCTGAGGAAAATTACAAAACTCTGAGGAAGGAAATTAAAGAACTAAATAAATGGGGAAAAGCATTCATAGTTGTGGCTAGAAATCTCAATATTGTCAAGATGCAGTTGTCCTCAACTTCGATTGTAAGTTCAATAAAATCTCAGTAAAAATTCAAATTAGTAATTTGTGGATATCTGCAAACTGAACCTAGAGTTTGTAGGGAGAGGCAGAAGTCCTGGGATGCAGATACTATGAAGAGGAACAAAATTGAAGAATTGTCTCTTCCCAACTTTAAGACTCACACAGCTACTGTAATAGAGTGTGTATTGGCAATAGACAAATAGACAAATGTAACAGAATAGAAAACTTAGAAATAGTCCCACACAAATACGTCAATTGATCCTTGATAAAGGATCAAAAGTATTATAGTGAAGCAAAGACAGTCTTTTCAATAAGTGGTTCTGGAATAATGGTTCTGGAATATGCAAAATAATGAACATATCCTTCAAAAAATTAACTAGAAATGCATTATAGATCTACATGTAAAATGTGAGACTGTAAAATTCCTTGAAGATTATGTACAAAAAAATCTAGATGACCTTGGGTATTGGTGATGTCTTTTAAAATACAACATCAAAGGCATGATCCATGAAAGAAATAATTGATAAGTTGAATTTCATTTAAAGTAAAAAGTTCTGTTCTGCCAAAAATGATTTAAAAAGAAAGAGGACACAAATCCTGGTCTGATAGGAAATATTTGCAAAAGACATATCTGATAAAGAACTGTTATCCTGAATATGCAAAGAACCCTTAAAACTCAGCAGTAAGAAAATGAACAACAGAGTTAAAAAAAATGGGCACAAGATCTGAACCCGAACAAGGTAAACAGATGGTAAATAAGCAAATGAGAAGAGACTGAACATTATGTAACTAAGGAGTTTCAAATTAAAACAACAATAACTATCACTATGCACCTATTAGAATGACCCAAATCCAAAAACATTAATGACATCAAATTCTAGTGAGTATGTGGTGAGTATTAGGAGTTCAGAAGGACCCCTGATTTGTTGTGTGTGGGAATACAAAGCAGCACAGCTACTTGGAAGAGTTTTGGAGCTTCTTACATAGCAGAACATACCCTTCCCACATGGTCCAGTTATCATTCTCTTTGGTAGTAATGCAAAAGAGTTAAAAACATATCCACACAGAAACCTGAACAGGAATATTTGCAGTAGCTTTATCAATATGTGCCAAGACTTGGAGGCAATCAAGATGTCCTTCAACAGAGTGAATGGCTAAACAAACTGTGGTGTATCCAGACAAAGGAATATTATTCAGCTTAAAAAGAAACGAGTTATAAGCCATGAAAAGCCATGGAAGGAATTTAAATGCTTATACTCAGAGCTGCCAGTCTTAAAAGACTATATACTGTATTAACTCAACTATATAACATTCTAGAAAAGGCAAAACCATGGAGTTATTAAAAGAAAGATGGAACAGGGACAGTTGAATAGGTGGGACACAGAAGATTTTTAGGGCAGTGAAAATATTCTGCAAGATACTACAATGATGGAGACATGTCATTATATATTTGTGAAAACCCAGAGAACATACAACATGAAGAATGAACCTTTACAGAAACCATGGACTTTTGGTAATGATGTTCAGTGTACAATTATTGCAAAAAATTGTACTACTGGAGTGCATGTTTTTAAAGTTAAGATACTCTATCTTTTATAGTACTTTTAGGTTCATAGAAAAATTAAGCAGAAAGTAAAGAGCATTCCCATATCCTCTCGGATGTGGGTTATTGATGGTGTTGGGGGAGGCTGTGCTTATGTGAGCATAGGATATACATGTGAATTTTACATCTTCTGTTCAATCTGTCTGTGAACCTATATTTACTCTAAAAAATAATGTCCACTAAATGAAAGTCATTATGGAATTTGAATATATGGATTAAGCTAAATATAGAAATGATTTTCAATGTGAATCTTCAATTGAATTTTGTTCTATTTCAAATCCCTCAATAGGTTTTATTTATTTTTTTTCTAAAGTTAAATAATATTAATTTCCTTTCTAAATTAACTTTCTCCCTGGATGAAATACAGATGGGGTATAGATCTCTGAGTCCTGATCATTTTCCACAGAAAAACTGGTGGAAGTGGTAATTTTAGTGAAGACATTACCACCACCTCCAGCTGCCTACCCCAGGCCCTGCTCCACTCCCCAAGCCTGAGTTTCCACCCTGCCCTCCTCCCCTGAATCCAGCTGTTTGCAGTCCCAGCACCAGTCCTAGCCTTTCCTTTAGCAGGGAAGTCAGGGGAAGAGTATTTACTTTACCTCTTATATCTATTTGCTCAGCTTTTCTTGACTACTGGTTGAAAAGGCAAAAGTAGATACCATGTCATTAAGGTAAAGTAATTTTCTGTTGTCTTTAGTGTATAGAACCATTCCAAAGCAGAGGGCTGTATCAGAAAAATTACCTCCAAAAATTCTTAAAGAAAGAAGTAAATAGAGGGGATTTCAAGATGGCGGACTAGAGAGGGGCTGCATTTCATATTGCTCCAGGACTCAGGATTCAAGAAGACGAGGTTTTGAGAGACTTGGAACCAACTCAAAGTCGCCGGGTGAGTCTCTCCTGTTAGGGAGGCATCCTGGATGGGGCGGTAGTCCCAGAACACAGGGAACTTTGTGAAGTAGAGATGCCCAATGAGACACCCCTCCCCGCGCTGGAGCGGTGAACTTGGACAACTGGGAGCATTGTAGAGGAGGGTCGCTCAGCACAATGATTGGACTCCAGCTACTGCCCCAGGGCTCCCGGAGGAGGAGGTGTGCGTGGATCACTTGGACTCAGAGTGACTGCACGGGGCTCCAGGTGGTTGCTCAGAGGAGGGTTCGCACAGCCAGATGATTAGGTGCAGAGCACGGTCCCAGGACCTAGGCGACTTCTTGGTGGAAGAGCCGCACAGAGACATGCTTGGGGCGGAGCGAAGGTTCCAGGACTGCGGGCAGCTTCTCTGAGGAGGGGCAGCCAAAGGAGACTCCTTGGAGCAGGGTGAGTTTCCCAAGTCCAGGAGGTAGGCCCAGGCCCCTGGGAATGTTGCAGAGGAAGGTAGCCCAGCCCAGGCGGTAGTTGTGGATTGAGGGAAACCTCTAGGAGGGGAACTGACAAGCGAGACGTCCCCACCGGGTGAGTCTTCCGTGCTTGGCAAGGTTTTCCCACAAGGACGGTAAAACCAGAGACACAGGCACAAACAGGCCTTGCCTCAGCCCGCAGCCTAGTTCCCCTTTGGATGCCCCTTGGTCAACAAGTGGAGGAACCTCTGCCCACTATCAGGGAATATACCCCACCTGAGGGTCACCACCCCTAGAGAGGCAGCTTCCTTGTGGAGCACCGCATTATCAACTTCCTCCAAGACTTCAGGCTACTGAAGGCTAGGAGGGAATATACTAGAAATCTTCAGAGACACTATAAGTCAATAGAGGAAATCTGCAATATCTCAGTCATCCGCTTATACCTGAACAATATGAGAAAACAAGGGAAGAAAATGCCCCAAACAAATATAGATGTTACATCAATAAAATTCAATGACAGCATGGCAGAAGAAATGACAGAAAGGTAGTTCAGGATGTATATAATCAAAATGATCAGAGAAGCAAACGATGAGATGAAAGAACAAATGCAGGCGTTGAATGATGAGATGAAAGAGCAAATGCAGGCATTGAATGATCACACCAATCGACAGTTAAAAGCCCAAATATGGGAAGCAAAAGATCATTTCAAAAGAGTTAGAGATATTGAAAAAAAACAAACAGAAATCCTTGAAATGAAGGAAACAATAAACCAAATTAAGAACTCCATAGAAAGCATAACCAATAGGGTAGAACACCTGGAAGACAGAACCTCAGATATTGAAGACAAAATATTTAACCTTGAAAACAAAGTTGACCAAACAGAGAAGATGGTAAGAAATCATGAACAGAATCTATAAGAATTATGGGATATCATGAAAAGGCCAAATTTAAGAATTATTGGGATTGAGGAAGGCTTAGAGAAACAAACCAAAGGAATGAACAACCTATTCAATGAGATAATATCAGAAAATTTTCCAAATCTGAGGAATGAAATGGAAAATCAAGTACAAGAGGCTTATAGGACTCCAAATACACAAAATTACAACAGACCCATACCAGGGCACATTATAATGAAAATACCTAACATACAAAATAAAGATAGAATTTTAAAGGCTGCAAGAGAAAATAATCAAATTACATTCAGGGGGAAACCAATACAGATATCAGCAGATTTTTCAATCCAGACCCTAAAAGCTAGAAGGGACTGGAACAACATTTTTAAAGCCCTCAAAGTAAACGGATGCCAACCAAGAATCTTATACCCAGCAAAACTTACCTTCGGATTTGATGGCAAAATAAAATCGTTCCATGATAAACAAAAGCTAAAAGAATTTACAAAAAGAAAGCCAGCATTATAGAATATTCTCAGCAAAATATTCTATGAGGAAGAGATGAAAAACAAAGAAGCAAATCGGCAACAGGAGGAACTATCCTAAAGGAATAGTCAAATAAAGGAGTAACCAAGTCATGTCAAAAAAAAAAAAATGAGCCAAATGACTGGGAATACAAATCATATCACAATAATAACCCTGAATATTAATGGCCTGAACTCATCAATCAAAAGACATAGACTGGCAGATTGGATTAAAAAGAAAGATCCAACAATATGTTGCCTGCAAGAGACTCACCTCATAGAAAGAGATACCCATAGACTAAAGGTGAAAGGATGGGAAAAGACATACCATGCACATGGATACAGCAAAAAAGTTGGAGTATCCATCCTCATTTCAGATAATGTGGACTTCAAGCCAACATAGTCAGAAGGGATAAAGAAGAACATTCCATACTGCTTAAGGGAAGCATAAATCAGCAAGACATAACAATCATAAATTCTATGCTTCAAACATTGGCTTATCCATGTATGTCAAAAAAATCCTTCTCAATTTCAGAAACCAAATAGACCATAACACAATAATACTAGGTGATTTTAACACACCTCTCTCACCACTGGACAGATCTTCCAAACAAAAACTGAACAAAGAAATCATAGATCTCAATAACACAATCAGTAATTTAGACTTAACGGACATTTATAGAATATACCATCCAACCAAGAGCGAATACACTTTCTTCTCAGCAGCGCAAGGATCCTTCTCTAAAATAGACCATATATTATGCCACAAAGCTAATGTTAGCAAATACAAGAAGATACACTACCTTGTATTTTATCAGATCATAATGGATTGAAATTAGAAATAAATGAAGGAGTAAAAAACAGAAACTACTCCAACACCTGGAAATTAAATAATACCCTATTATATGATGAATGGATAACAGAAGATATCAGGAAGGAAATTAAAAAATTCTTAGAGGTAAATGAGAACAAAGAAACATCATATCAAGATCTCTGGGACACTATGAAAGCAGTACTTAGAGGAAAATTTATTTCATGGAGCGAATTCAATAAAAGAAGAAAAAATCAACAAATAAATGAACTAACACTACATACAGCTCAAAGCCCTAGAAAAAGAAGGACAGAGCAAAACCAAAAGTAGTAGAGGATAGGAAATAGTTAAAATCAGACCTGAAATCAATGAAATTGAAACAAAGAAACAATACAAAAAATTGACAAAATAGTTGGTTCTTTGAAAAAAATAAACAAAATTGACAAACCCTTAGCCACACTAACAAAGAGAAGGAGAGAGAAACTCAAATTACTAAAATTCGGAATGAACAAGGAAATATCATGACAGACACGAGTGAAATACAAAATATAATTAGAAGCTATCTTGAAAATCTATACTCCAACAACATAGACAATTTCGAAGACATCAACAGGTTTCTAGAGACATATGAATTGCCTAAAATGAACAAGGAGGACATACAATTTCAAGTAATGAAATAGAAGAAGTCATCAAAAGCCTACCAACAAAGAAAAGTCCAGGACCAGATGGGTTCTCAGTCGAGTTCTACAAAACCTTTAAAGAATAGCTCATTCCAATACTTCTCAAAGTATTCCATGAAGTAGAAGAGAAGGGAACCCTCCCAAACTCATTCTATGAAGCCAATATTACCCTGATACTAAACCAGACAGAGACACATCGAGGAAAGAAAATTTCAGACCAATATCCTTAATGAACATCAACGCAAAAATTCTAAACAAAATTTTAGCAAATCGCATACAAAAACATATTAAAAAGACAGTGCACCATGATCAAGTGGGTTTCATCCCAGGGATGCAAGGTTGGTTCAACATCAGGAAATCAATAAATGTCATTCACCATATCAACAGACTGAAAGTCAAGAATCACATGATTATTTCAGTAGATGCAGAAAAAGCATTTGATAAAATACAGCACCCCTTCATGCTCAAAACACTAGAAAAAATAGGGATAGTGGGAACATTCCTTAACATTGTAAAGGCTATCTATGCTAAGCCCATGGATAATATCATTCTAAATGGTGAAAAACTGAAAGCATTCCCCCTAAATACTGGAACAAGGCAGGGATGCCCCCTTTCACCACTTCTATTCAACATTGTCCTTGAAACTCTAGCCAGAGCAATTAAACAGACCAAAGAAATTAAAGGGATACGAATAGGAAAAGAACTCAAACTATCCCTATTTGCTGATGACATGATTATATACTTAGAGGAACCAGGAAATCGCACCAGAAAACTTTTAGAACTCATAAGTGAATTTAGTAAAGTAGCAGGATATAAGATCAATGCTCATAAATATAATGCATTTTTATACATAAGTGGAATAAAGAGAAATTAGGAAAACTACCCCATTCACAATAGCTTGGAAAAAAATAAAATACTTGGGAATCAATCTAACAAAAGAGGTAAAGACCTCTACAATGAGAACTACAGAACACTAAAGAAAGAAATTAAAGAAAACCTTAGAGGATGGAAAGATCTCCCATGTTCTTGGATAGGCAGAATTAATATTGTCAAAATGGCCATACTACCAAAAGTGCTATACAGATTCAATGCAATTCCAATTAAAATCCCAAGGACATACCTTACGGAAATAGAGCAAGCAATCATGAAATTCATCTGGAAAAATAAGAAACCCAGAATAACTAAAGCAATCCTTCACAGGAAAAATGAAGCAGGGGGTATCTCAATACCATAACTTCAACTATACTACAAAGCAACAGTAACAAAAACGGCATGGTATTGGTACCAAAATAGACAGGTAGATCAATGGTACAGAATAGAGGACATGGACACAAACCCAAATAAATACAATTTTTTCATATTAGATGAAGGTGCCAAAAATAAGCAATGGAGAAAAGATAGCCTCTTCAACAAATGGTGCTGGGAAAATTGGAAATCCATATGCAGCAGAATGAAACTAAACCCCTATCTCTCACCGTGCACAAAACTCAACTCAAAATGGATTAAGGACCTCAGAATCAGACCAGAGACCCTGCACTTATAGAAGAAAAAGTAGGTCCAAATCATCAATATGTCGGCTTAGGATCAGACTTCCTCAACAGGACTCCCATAGCACAAGAAATAAAAGCAAGAATCAATAACTGGGATAGATTCAAACTAAAAAGCTTTCTCTCAGCAAAGGAAACTATCAGTAATGTGAAGAAAGAGCCTACAGAGTGGGAGAAAATCTTTGCCAATCATACTTCAGATAGAGCACTAATCTCCAGAGTCTATAAAGAACTCAAAAAACTCTACACCAAGAATACAAATAACCCAATCAACAAATGGGCTAAGGAAATGAACAGACACTTCACAGAAGAAGATGTACAAGCAATCAACAGATATATGAAAAAATGTTCCACATCTTCAGTAATAAGAGAAATGCAAATCAAAACACCCTAAGATTCCATCTCACCCCAATTAGAATGGCGATTACCAAGAATACAAGCAACAACAGGTGTTGGCGAGGATGTGGGGAGAAAGGTACACTCATACATTGCTGGTGGGGCTGCAAATTAGTGCAGCCACTCTGGAAAGCAGTGTGGAGATTCATTAGAAAACTTGGAATGGAACCACCATTTGACTCAGCTATCCCACTCCTTGGCCTATACCCAAAGGACTTAAAATCAGCATACTACAGAGATACAACCACATCAATGTTCATTGCTGCTCAATTCACCTTAGCCAGATTGTGGAACCAACCTAGATGTCCTTCAATTGATGAATGGATAAAGAAACTTTGGTATATATATACAATGGAATATTACTCAGCCATAAAGAATGATAAAATTATGACATTTGCAGGCAAATGGATGAAATTGGAGACTATCATGCAAAGTGAGATAACCCAATCTCAAAAAACTAAAGGACATAAATGATCTCCCTGATCAGTGGATGATGATACACAGTGGGGGGTGGGAAGGGGGTAAGAATGGAGGAAAGAGGAACTGTGTAGAGGGAAAAGAGGGGTGGGACGGGTTGGGGGGGAAGGAAAAAATAACGTAATGAATCAAACACTATTACCCTATGTAAAAGTATGACTACACAAATGGTATGCCTTTACTTCTTGTACAAACAGAGAAACAGTATGTATCCCATTTGTGTACAAAAAAATAAATAAATAAATAACCCTAAAAAAAAGAAAAAAGTAAATAAAATTACTATCTTGAAGAGACTTGCACTCCTATGTTTACTATAGCATTATTCTAGACAGTCAAGATACGGAAACAACCTAAGTGTCAATGGATCAATGGAGAAAGATAATGTGGCAGATACACACAATTGAATATTAACCCTAACAAAGAAGGAAATACTTCCATTTGTTATAGTATAGATCAACCTGGGGGTATTATGCTAAGCAATATACTCCTGACATAGAAAGATAAATACTGCAGAATCTCACTTATGTTTAGACTCTAAAACAGTGAAACTCTGTTCCCACTGTTTAGAAGAAGGGTGGTTATCAGGGGCTGAAGGAAGGGGATAGGTGATGTTGGCCAAATGGTATAAACTTGAAGTTAAAAGATAAATAAGTTCTGGAGACATGTACCACTATAATCGATAATGCATACTTGAGATTCGCCAAGAGATTAGGTATTAATTGTTCACTTCACACACAAAAGTATGGTACTGATGTGAAGTAATGGATATGTTAATTAGTTGTGGCAATCATTTTATGGTGTGTAAATATATCTAAGCATCACATTGTACACCTTGGATATATACAACTTTGTCAATTTTATCTCACGAAAGCTGAAAAACATCAATCTTTGACTCCAGTTTTCTCAGCATGATTTTTATTGTGCTAAAAAAGAGAAATCTAAAACTAAGGCTTTTCCTCTAACCCCTTTTCCAAAGCTAAATAGTAAGAGATGGTTTCATGTAGTGATTTCCATTCTTTCTAGACTCTAATGACTATCTCTATTTCTTTTCAAAATCCTATTTAAATTTTGCATTTTTTTTACCTTGTTGGTTCAAAATACTTTCTTACTCTTCCTTTTATTCCTTTTAAATTGGAATGGTTCTGTGTGATTTGAGTACTCCCTACATGAAATCACTCTCTACATGGAGTCTACCTAGTTTATTTCTGAGGTTAGATATCATTAATCATTCTTCTAAATTAATTTGCCTACTGAAAAAAACACCACCATAAGACAACTTTTTACTCCAATATTTCACCTTAAAATCACTTTTGTAAAAAGTTCCAAATATCTTTTTAGTATTAACATCTCTTTCCCACAGTGTTCTTAGCCAAGTCTTCTCCAAGGACTTGTGGCCAAAGGAATATGGTTCTCCTTATGTAGCTGGCTTCTTTTTCTCTCCTTTTTTATGGCGGGTACTAGGGATTGAACTTAGAGGTGCTTTACCACTGAGCTATATCCACAGCCCATTTTTTAAAAAAATTAGTGTCTTATGGAATGTACATGATGGTGAGATTCACTGTGGTATATTCATATATGTACATAGGAATATTAGGTCAGATTCACTCCATTGTCTTTCCCTGCCACATCCTTCCTTCCTTCCCTTCATTCCCTTTTGTCTACCCCACTCATTTTTCTTCTACTTCATTTTTTATTTTGAGACAGGGTCTCACTAAGTTGCTTAGGGTCTTGACAACCTCAACCTTGCTGAGGTTGGTCTTAAACTGCCTCAGCCTCCCAAGTTGCTGAGATTACAGTGTGAGCCATTACTCCTGGCTTCTACCTGGTTTCAATTATCAGGTTTATAATTCTCTTGTCCTCATCAATTTCTTTCACACTGTCAGTGTCCAGCAATAGAATCTGTCATCAGAAGAAAATTACAAGAACAAGAAGAAAAGATCAAAAGCTAAGCTGCAATTTGTTTTTCCTTTCTTCTGTCTGCACTCTAAGCAATAGTAACAAAGACCTAAATACTAATCCAGATGTCTTCATCCAGCTGTGGAACCATCAGTTGAAGTCTACTGGCCGATTACGAAAATGCTCTATGTGATGTTGTTATGAGACAAAGTACCTGATGATAGCACTCCTAGTCAACAGTATTTAGAAGTGGGGCTTATCAAAGCTTAGAAATGTTGAGCATGTGCACTTTTTCCTTACAAAGAATTTGAGAGTTGAGTAGTGGTGTTCTAATGTAAGCATTCCTGAACATGATTAAGTTGGCGTTTTCACAACAGGGCCTCAAAGCACAGCTCAGACAGAGTGCACTGGATGAATCAAAGTTATAGCACCACAGGTGTCATTGCTATTGTGTGTCTGAATCCAAATCAGGTCTGTGGTTATTCTAAGCAAAAATTCTCTGTCGTCTTCTTGCTCTTCCAGGTATGAATTATTTTTGCCTGAATTACTCAGATAAATGCCTCCTCGTTCCATTTCCCTTTGTTAGTCCTAGCTTGTCATAGGAGCAAATACCAGCTCATGAAGAAAAAGGAAAAAGAAAACACCAAGAATGAATGAGAATAAGGAGAAAACATGAAAAAGAAAAGTACCCCCATGGTTTTGATGACGTAATGATTTTTGCTTTCACTAAAGTTTAAAGTTCTTGTGTTGCACCCCAGAGGGTAATTTAAAGCTGTTGTAAAGCTCAAAATTTTGTAATTTGGCTTTTTATTCTAGTGAGAACATCTGTTTCCTCTTCTAACAGTCCCACTTCTCTTTCTTTTCCCTTAAAGATATTTTTCAAACTCCAGGCACCCTGGTCTCTGAATGCATTCTAGTTAGATCCAGTATCTTTTTTGTGGAATGACATGGGAATCACGAAGAAAGTTTCTTGTCTGTCTAATGAATTAGTTGCTGATTTGCTGATGTTTTAAAGCCATTTATCCTTACACAGCTGGATGGTCTACATTTCTCTTTGCATATGTATTCATGAATATATGTGTGTGTTTTCAGTGAGGATATACTCATGCACATATGACCAAGTGATCTCTTTCATTTCAGGATATGGCCCAATTGTAAAGAAGCTTTTTATTCTGTTTTCAGATTTCTAGTAAAGAATAGGTATCAAAAGTACATAAATCACAACTTTAAGTATCTATATTAAATGCTAAGGAATTTGAATTCATCATCGTCAACCAATATTTCTTGCAATGAGACAGTGCCCTTCAGAATACAATTTACTGTGGAACCTCACAATTCCCATCCTCTAAATTTCCTTTGCACATTGTCAGTGTGATCATAGGCTTACTGAGAAAAAAGCAGTCAGGGATGCAGGGTCCATATTAGTTGAAGCTATAGGTTCCTCTTAATATGTGTTGTTTGAGCTAGGACAAACATGGATCAGTTATGTCTCAGTTCTCCCCTCCTAGCCCCTATTCTTTGCTGGAACTTCTGTTGTGTTTTATTTTGGTTTGATTTCTAGTGTGTTCAACTAAAATAATGATTGTAGCACCTGTTCTTCGGGCTTTGTGTTAGGCTCTATTTTAGGGCTTTAAACATGATCTTGTACAATCATTAAAACAATCTCATGAAGATCTACCATTATTCTCATTTTGTAAATAATAGATTGTGCCATGGGACAATTAATTAAGTTGCTTTATGTGATTTGGTGTGGAAGTGGCATATCAGAATTTGAACCCAGATAGATATGATACTATACTATATGATCATGTTTTTAATCCATTGAGGAATTCTGCCTTCTTTCTGAAAAATAATAAATAATCATAATAGAAAGAGGCCCTGTGGTTACTCTTGCTTTATCTCTTTCAAAACTTGAGACATGTATGATATGATGGACTGAATCATCTAGAGTCTCCATTATCTTCGCACACATACACATACATATTTGCACAGGTGAATACCTGCATGTACATGGTATGTGCACACACTTACACAGATGCATGCATACACATACAAACACACAGATACTTTATTTAATGGAATTTATTATTCCTGCAGCATGAGATGGGAAAATGCAATTATTTTCAAGCTTCTTTTAGAGTTTATGGAAGGAAAAAAACTTCCTTCCACTTTTTTCTTTTTCCTGATCTGAGATCCCAAAACTGCACTTGTATTATCTAACTTTTCTGTAGAATATTCTTATTCTTCTCAGTCTCTGTGTTATTTCTCAAATCTTTATTCTTTCCATTTCCTCAGATCATTGACTTGTATCCTCTCTCTCCTAAAAGCTATAAATCACTCTATATTATTTTATCCAATTCCAAAATGATTTCCAGTGACCTTTAAAAACCTTTAAATGCATCTTATTTAGAACTAAGAATTTTTCATGATTTTATGCACTGTTTTGCATGACAGAAGAGAGATTCAGATATTATAATGAATGTTAAATATTTCTTTTGTCTCTGAAAGTCTTTTGAATTATTTTTCAACTGTACCCTTTATTTCAGGTTTTAATATCTGATTCTTTTCAATAAACCAGTTTTCTCTAATTTCTTTATGCTTAACTTTTGAAATATTTTATTTTTATTTTTTATGTACAAAAAATCATGATTTCCTATATATTATTATGATCTCATTAGTTACATAACATATTTTTATATTCTAGTATTTTTGCAAATTGCTACTTTCTTTCTAAAACTGAATGGCTTTGTATACTGCTACCTACAAGGAAGACTTCTTATCCCATTTAATGGTTTTGCATGATGCATTGACTCTGCCACACAAATGGGAGGCCAAATCATGTTTTTATTGCCTTAAAATTCAGAGAGGCAGCTGTCTGGTTTTATTAATTTTGTTTTTATGATTGGATTCCCAATGGCAAACTCACTTTTTGGCAATCTATATCAATACCCAAACTGAACTGCAGATCAAACAGATTGTAGTAAATACAATATGGTAACTCTAGAAATTTGTTTAGGACTAGCACAGTTCTATAATAAAAAAACAATTGGCGGCCCAAGTGTACCTTAGGAGAATCAAGAAAGCCAGTTGCTTTTACAAGTGACACCAAAGAAAAAATGAAGAAAGTTTCTGTATCTTATCCTTCACATTTCTTAAGATGAATCTGTCTTCTTTTTACATTCCTTCATTTAAAGTGATCTTTAAATGTGAATGTGAAGATGAGGATGCTGATTCAAACTCATCCATTGTTGAATCCTAATATTCATAATCTCAAACATTAATTAAGTGGCAAACTCCTAATGGTAATAACGCTGTAGTTTATTCACAATGAATATGCTAATATCCTAATATAATCAGAAATTATTAAATAGCTTTGTAGTTATATTATTTGGAAAGAAAGAATATGCCATTGCTTTTACAAGGCAGTGACTATGTTGACTCCATCAAAAAAATACAATAAATTGTCATAATATTTTGAAAATGATACAAATTGAGAAAGTATATGAGGTTGTTCTCATTCTGGTCTAAAAGATACCCATGTACTTTTTGTGAGATCATGATCAAGAGAAATGCTCTTTCTGTGATCTTACTGTTGGTTCACCTGGGTAGGTGGAGTAGAAGAACAAGGAGTTTAATACTGAGTCAAGAGCAACTGAAATCCCAGAAGGTTAGTTATGAAAAGGGAGCTTTGACAAATTCAATGATGGGAGTGGAATAGAATTATCACAGTTCCCGGCAAGACCAAAGAGAAAGGTACATTCTCTAATGTTACGGTACATACGTCCAACAAAGAAGATGAGACATTAGTTTTGGTGCAGGGAAAGAGATGCAGTAGAACGGAAGCCCCAGCTACATGTCCCAGACAGCTGTGAGAAAGGGTGGCTCAGAGAAAGATCTGAAGCAAGTCTCTTTTCTATGAGAGTAGTCCAACCAACTCTACTCTAGCATCTGGTATGGCTGATCTAGTTCCCTGACACCAGGGTTACCCTCTCTATCTTTTAGGTCATCTTTGTTTCTATGTCTGTGGTTAACATTATGCTCATCAAATTTGGGTCTCTTAATGGATGGCATGACAATTTCTGCTTTTCCTCAGAGTCCCAATTAGCCTGCTTTCTCTGTGATTACATGCGTTAAGTGTTGAGTGAGACATTCCATATGCAATTCAGTGCCATGAAAGAAGAAATGGGGAACGTAATATGTGATGTGAACCATGACACTCTGTAATTTGGATTTTGTATGCCTGGGACAGACAATATCTGCAAGTTCCCCAAAGTTGTCCTCCCTCCAATATTGTAGTCAGCTCAACAAATGTATATATGCATGACTGTAATTCCAGAAACTTGGGAGGCTGAGACAGGAGGATCTCAGGTTTGTAGGCATCTTCAGCAACTTTGTGAGGCCCTGTCTGAACAAAAAAAAGGTGGGGCCTGGGGATGTGGTTCTGTGGTAAAGTGTCCCTGGGTTCAATCCCCAGTACCAAAAAAAAAAAAAGTATGTATGAAGTGGACCATCAAATTTGATTTCTAATCGCAAAAACTTTTTTAGAGCTTCTTGTAGGTCAAAGTAGTTCTCCTGGGTATGTTTGCATCTGGGCCTTAGAATGGTAAAGAGGCAAAGGGCAGTGGGTATTAAAAGTAACAAGGATGGAATTGGAGATTATATGGCAAGGGTCTTCCTGATGGTAGACGACGGAGTGATTGAAGAAGCTGGCCTCATTTTCTCTGATGGATGGAATAAATTGAATGTGTACATTTCCAAGTATAATCTGTTCTGCTACAATGACTTCCCTGAAAATGTGCATTTGTTCCAATAAGCTTGGTATATTAAGAAACAATCTGAAAATGGCATTTAGAGAAATAATAGCAAACGATTGAACATAATGCAAGTTTTGCATTCTCTTATGCATAATTTCACCTATGAGAAACAACAGGTGAATACAGAAAACTATACCCAGCTGAACTAAAATATACAATAATGCACAAAATGCACACATCTCAGACATTTATCACACGTGTTTTGAGTCATATCCATCCATGTCTAGAGTTCCAATTTTCCATCAAATTTCAGACAATTTTTTAAAAATATATTTTTTCAGTTGTACATGGACACAATACCTTTTATGTGGTGCTGAGGATCAAACCCAGTGCCTTGTATGTGCTGGGCAAGGGCTCTACTACTGAGCCACAACCCCAGGCTCAGACAACTTTTAATAACTTACAAACTACAACTTGTAAGTGGTACACTTACACAAGAAAATTGCAGACATTTTTCAAGATAAAATACCACATATATTGTACTATAAATGTATTTCTCAGTCACCTAATGTGTTAAAACTGTGACATCATTTTTAATAGTTTATTCTTTTTTATATGTCACTGATGAGGTTTTTGAGTGTTGTTCCCCTGACCATTCCCTCCCCCCACCATAAGCCTGGTGGTTTTGACTGTATAATTTTCCAGAAATATGTAGATAACGTTAGAGCAGAATTTATGGAACAGTTTATCTGCTAATCTGATTGGAATGGGTTTAAAAATTTGGAAAAATTATTTCTGATTACATTCTGGGATTCTGATGGAAGAATCCTGCTCTATCATTCTCAATGGCACGATTATTGATTTCTCAGTGGTCACAAATGAAGATGTTTTCCAGTGCTCTCATAAAGAACATGATGGAAACCAATGTGCTTGAAGAGCAATGCAGACACAAGATGTGACTGTGAGAGAGGGGAATGATTGGTGATGGGACCTCACTGCGAGTGCTCCTTTTGGCTAGCAGGTGCTTCCTATCTGCCTTTTGCTATTTTAAAGTGAATGATGCTGAAGTTCTTTGTCTATTCAGGGCAGCAAGATGAACTAAATCTGTGTATACAGCAGGCAATTGATTAGCTGGGTGCCTTCATAGAAATTAAAATGCAAGGGGTTTGGAATTGGCTTTCTGGCTTTGTGTATTGGGAAGGTACTGGATCTGGCAGCAAGAAGTAAAAAGAGGGCCAGTAAATAAATTGGTTCTTGGCTAACTTGTGCATGTCATTGAGGTCCTGCTGATCTGTGCTTTGGCTAATGTGAAGTTTGGCTCCCACCAGAAAGTACTACCAGCACTTTGTGAGTTGATGATGAGGGTTTCATGGAAAATAGCTCATTCTCCCAAGTGATGCAGTTAGACTCCACAGAGATGATACTTAGAGACAGTTCCATTACAACTTGACAGCCTTACCAGTTCCCTGATAGGGGCCATCCTCTATAGTGAAAATAAGTCACAGGACCTAGTTAAGATCAGTTGATATTAAATTGATAAGCGCCAGGCTTAACTCTTGTTAGACCTCTGCAACTGTTGCATACCAATTTTGTTGAAGCATTTTTTTTTTAAAACTGTGTTTTGCTAAGCTTGGTGTTTTGGAGAGGTATCAAGAGAGACAAAGAAGAAAAAATAGAGAGGAGGATGGGGAGAGAGAGAGAAAGAGAAAGAGAAAAAGAAAGAGAAAGAGAGAGAGAGAGATCTTGTTTCTTTATCCCACTACAAGGTAAGCTGTTTCACCTTGTTTTGTATTAAAGATTTGTTATGGGTCAAAATGGTTAAGTCCTGATTTGTAGTACCTGTGAATGTGACCTTATTTGGGATCAGGGTCTTTGTGGAATATCAGATTAAAGCGAGGTTGTTTGTGTGGACCCCAATCCAATAAGACTGGTGTCCTTATGAAAAGCCAAAGTCTGGACACAGACAGAAACACACACAGTGAGAGCACCATATGGGCATGAAGGTGGGGAATGAGTGATGCTTCCACAAATCTAGGGCACTGAAGAATGCTGGCCAGCCACCAGAAACTGGAGAGAATTCTCCCTCACAGTTCTCAGTGGGAGCCAACTCTGTCAACATCTTAATCTCAGATTTCCAGCTTACAGAACTGTGAGACAATAAATTTCTCTTAAGTCACCCAATGTGTGGTACTTCTTTATGGCATCTGGAGGAAATTGATAGAGGCGTCTTGTGAAATTTCATTTGAGGAAAAAAAAAAACAAAAAGAATTTTAAGGTTTTATCTTAAAATTATTGAACTCAAGAGAAATAGGCCAGGTGGAGAATTATGGGTACTTGTAATATAGAGCTATATTCTTCAAAGGACACAGACTTGTGTGTCCCCAGGTCCTACCAAGGTCAAGTCAAATGTATATATCCTAACATGGGTGTCAAGTTGGGATTTCATAGTATAGTTCATACTGTATGGTTTTGAATGAATTGTGAGAGGAAACAAAAACTAAAAATTTAATTGTCATCTAAACATCAAGCAATGCAATAACCTAATAGGATCATGTTCAGAAAAATATGAAGGGTTTTAATGTATATTCTGAATTTCCATAATAAATTCAAAATAGAGCCTTTCATTTTTAAAAGTGGTTCTAACCAGTGCATGTTCTCAGGAATCTCTGTTTTGTATAAACTGTAGCTCACCTGTGCTAACACTGCAAGCCTGAAGTCAATGGAAAGGTATTGATTTTGGATAATGATTTCATTTAACACCTGATGCTCACTGCACAGATGTGCATCCTTGCTTCTTCTTGACAAGGAGGAGAGACAATAGATGGGCAGATGGGGCTCTTTTGTAGATGCCTTTTATTAAATTCTCCATGGGATGCCATCTTTGATTGATCATGAATATATGTATCTGGCAGGAGATCGATACCTCAGGCAGAGGGGTAGAAGTCAGGTGGGTTTTTGGCTTTAAAAGTTCAAATGGATTTTGAAGTTCTGTGATTTCCATGTCTGTAATAGCACATTTGTTTTCTTTTGTACTCCAGTATGTGTACCTGCCTAAGGCTGATTGCTAGAAGTGATGGTGAAATTTTCTGAGCTGGCCTTGGCTTTTGGTGCTTTCCAGTGATAGAGGGTAAGCTTTTGAATCTCCAGAATGATCAGGTTGTATCCAAGTATTTCTGGTGACTTTCAAAATTACTAGTGGATCTGGAAACTCTTTGACATTGACCAAAGATTGGGATTGTCTTTGGATGTTGGTTCATGGTGTTGTCACCCAGCTGAAACAATTACCAATCATGACACCATCTTTTGTGTGTGTGTGGATAAGGCCAGCTGTTGAATAATGGTCAACATCCTTATTGAACCAAAGCAGAACTTTGAGGATTCCCACTTTAATATGTGTGCCCTAATACCCTGCCAGTCCAATGGCATCACCACTAATGAAGGTACACACTTATGCTGAATCTGGAAGAGACCTGGGAATTCTTCTGCATGTAGCTGTCTGGACAGCATGCATGTCAAATCTATTTGCCTTGTTTCAGGTGATTGGATAGGAAGCTGCTAACTCTTATCTGGGAACCATGTTCCACATAAGAGTGAACTTGGACAATGGGTTTCCACTGGCAAGTCAAGGTCAAGCAGTTGGGCTCAGACCACTGTACATCATGTAGAGGAATTTCATCAGATAGCATCACCTTGTAAACTACTGATCTCAAATCCACAAGCAACAAAACATGGGCAAGTACCATTGATGGTTCAGATTTCTTCAGTGTCTGACCAACCAAGAACATGCTCAGTGGAAAAGAGTGGGAACGAGCCCTCTGCAGTGACTTACCGACTATCTCCCAGTCCCCACAATGGCTTTGGACCAAGTTTTCCATCATCCATTGGTATAAATGATTTGCAATGTAAAAATAAAGAGAAGCATGGGAGAAAAGGCAAGCTGGCTTCTGTGGAGCCTGGCACTTTTCATACACAATCTCATTAGTTTTCTCAATAGCTCCACAAGGTAGGTAGTATGCTTCATTGGACAGCCGAGGAAGGTAATGCTCAGACCATGAAAGCTGCCCAAGGTCACAAGAAGGAAGGAACAAAGGTGAGATTGCATTTAGGTCTGTGCCCAGTCATGTCTTCATTCTTAGGGCATGTGCTTCTGCCACATTACATGGCCTTGCTTAAGAAACAGCCATGCCTACCACAGTGCATATTTTGCCTCTTCCAGCTTTGAGCCAGAGTCTCATTATTGTTTCAGACCCCTATCCTAGAGTCGACATTGAAGCAGATTGATAAAACACTCTCACCCATCTATCCAAGCTTAAAGGCTGCCATTGGTAATAATGCTGACATTTCTAAGGTCACCCCTTCTCTTCCCTTCAACACTGAGACACAGTCTGGCTCCACAATTCAAAATGAAAAAGCAAAATGGCAACAAATGTCAAGTGCCAGAGCGATTCTTTCAGTCAACGTACCAAGAGAGCAAAGCTATTAAAAATTTCATTCTCCTTTGCCCTTCCATTTACTGGGCTACATCCTCTTTATGCTACTGAAATCAGCACCATCGGAACCAATATCTACTACCCCTACCCAGGACACAAACACTGTCTCTGTAGATGTGGATCTAAACAGTGAGACCTGCAAACAGTGCATTTAGTACTGAGGATTGGTAGGAAAAATTGAGTAAATCTTTTACTATAATTTGTAAAAGGGATATGAATAGGAAATAGAGGGTTTCTTATTTTATTATCTTTAAATTAACTTAAACATATATGCATATTTATTTGATTTTGGTTAAATGGAACTAGGCTCTTTCCACTAAGATTTTTCTTTTTTTACTTGAAGAAAGGTTAGAGCACAAGTTAACTGGAAAAAGAAAATCTTATGATTGAAAAAGGAAGTGAACTTCCTTTGAACGTTCAAAAAACAGCAAGAAAATTATGGTCTCTTACATGAATTTGACATTTCATCATTGGCAATATCATTTCATAGACTGCACACTAAAACATAATTAGAGCTTGAGACAGGTACTTAAAACATGGTACAGGAAAGATACTAGTTTTTAAAGCACCAATGGAAAAGGATAAAATGAATCATCCCTTTGTTTTTTTTAAAATGGAAAATCCGAACAGCTTACTGCACTTCTTTTGTTTTTGATGGATCTTGCTCCGGTGGTCCAATCATTGATTTCTAAGAAGATTCATTTGTCAAAGCTCTTTAGTTCACGCTTCTCTGTCACACATTCTTCATTTACGAGACCAAAAGCACATGGGCTGCTTCTCCTGCACTTTACACATCATGTTAGTGCTTTTGATCTTCAGTTTTCTTTAATAGTGATATAATTGTATATGGATTTTTAAAAAACTCAAGTGCTGAGTGGGACTCTTCTACCTTGTGGACAACAATCAAGTTTTAGAAATTTAATGTTCTGAATTCACTCTGTCTGTCTTTCTAAAGGTCTGAGGACCCTGGTTTGTACCTAAGAATCACAAAGCCTGTGTATTTTTTTCTTTGATGAAGCAACAGAATACATGATGTATTTAGTAAGATTATATTGCATCTGGTAGCATGTTGGGTATGTAGTAAATCCAAAGGATTAATCTGAACAAAATCTGTCTTTTCTCTTGGTCACTATTTTTTTTTTTTTTTTTTTTTACCTAATTCACTGTCAGAACCTAACTTAAATAATGCCAGTTTCCCTTACTCCCTCCCAGCATTGCCTGCCAAGATATTGTGCCTGGTCAGCACTTTGCATGTCTGCCTCGCTTATTATGTGAATGTCTGTCTGAAACTTTTTTTCCTCTGATTTTATTTCACATCTTCTGGGATAACTGTGATAAGCCCAGGTAATAAATAGAAATGCTACATCAGTCACTTAGACAGTTTTTCATCCTGCAGTGATCTTCCGTTATCATTCCTCATAGGTGCTGTAGTCACTCTGTTCCTGCTCATCACTGTTCCCAGATAGGACTCATATTCAGGTCTCTGGGGATGTGAGGACAAGTGAGCTAAAGAAACCCTGAATCTGCTTGTGTCAAACTTCTTGTCTGAGGAAGGGATGGATGAGGTTTAGTGGGGAGGGTGTTAAATAACTATAGGCCAAATAGTCAGTGTAATTTTTTTTTTTCCATCCTAGCAATTGAACCCAGGGGCACTCTACCACTGAGCTACATCTCCAGGCCTTTTGATTTTATATTTTGAGACAGGGTCTCACTAAGTGGTTGAGTCTGGTCTCAAACTTACCATCCTCCTGCTTTAGTCTCCTGAGATGCTGGGATTATAGGCTTGTGCCACCACACCTGGTTGAAATATATTTTTTTTAAAATCAGTTAACCCAGCAGCTAAAAAAAATCTATGTTATAAAGAAGATTTATAAAACATACCGTTAATTAGGAGAAAGAGAATTGAATATATGTAAGCAATGAAGAATGCCTTATTTGGTATATCTGCCTTTATATTAACACTAAAATATCCAGCACATGATAGATTGGTCATTAGAATTTCTGATAGTATCTAAATACATTTGAAGTCTGAACAATTTTTTTTTGATGAGTTATAGTTGTACACAATATGCCTAGTGGGTAAAATAGACACTGTTTCATCTAAACTTCCTTCAGATGGGGGTCATGAAGGTATATCACACATCAAGACCTTTTAAATAAGATTTCCTCCCCGGGGAGTAGCAGTGTGGTTCGTGGAGTGTCAGAGGTACTGGGATTCATCGATTACCAAGACTCAGTGCTTCTGCCCTTCACAGTCCTGGCAGCGATCATGTTTATGAGGTGGACAAATGGGGCAGTCTCCAGGTGAAACTGGCTCCTTTGGCCATGGATTCTTTCTCATTTGTCTTTGGCTTCAGTATTCCCTTTAACAGAACTTGAAGAAAAAACTCACATTTAATTCTAATGCCTTAGCATTGTGTATTGATAAAACTATTAGAGAACAAGAGAACAAAAAGTTCTCACTGCAACTCAACTGTAAATATCTGATCATATTGAAGTCAGATATCTTTTGAGGTCAACCCGGGGAAAACCTTCTTATTAAGCAAATAGCTCCTCCACTGTGTTCTCAAAGGAAAACTCCAAATTATCATTTATCCCAATTTTACAGGGTAAAGTGTTATAAATGCCAACCTAAAGATTAAGTAAGACTCCCAGAGCTTAGCAGTTGATGTGAAGTTTTTTGAAAGAATTGTGAAATCCTTACCTTCTCCAGAAATAAAGCATCCCTCATAGTTGGACATGGATATAGCTGGTTTTTAAGGAGTTGTTTTATTCTGCAGATACTCTCACTTTCTACCCAACATGATAGTCAGTGGACCTGGAGAATTTTCCCATTATGCCTTTTATAGAATAATGGAATTCTTTTGTTTAACAGATTAAGGTAGAAATGCAGATACATTGAGTTACCACACACACACACACACACACACACACACACGCACACACACAAATCTTTAGGGTCAAAGAGTGCCTGTCCTATAAGGCAGGCCAATGATGTACATGTTCGGGGCATTTAAGTTCATGGTTCAGATTTTGCCATGGCAGTTATGGTTAGTAGGCATTATTTGGCATGCAAATAACCTTTTATATTAAAGTGGCAAAAAGCCTCAACTCCTTCTTTAGTTATTGGTCTTAGAACTTTTGTCATTAAGTGTTGGACCTCTACCAACTAATGAGTTGGTTTTCAATCTTTCTCACTTCTTGGATGACATTTGATTTGCTCAGAGAGGAAAGGGCATGGATTGTATAAACACCAGCAAAGGACAGGAGTGAGACGCAGTGTAGGTTTTCCTCTTGAGGCAGAAGCTCCCCTCAGAAGGAGATGAAGAGCTTTCATGTCATAGGCAAGAATTTTTTTTTTTTAAGGCATGAAAAAATACTCTGTTAGTTTTCTATTGTTGCAACAAATCACTACAAACTTGTTCACAAAACAGCACAATAGTCTTACAGTTCTAGACGTCATAGGTTTAACATGTTATCCTTGGTTGGTCTAAATCCAAAGTATTGGCAAAGCTGTGCTCCTTCTGGTGGCTTCAAGGACAGAATATGATTCCTTGACTTTCCCAGAGCTTCTATAGGATGTCTGTGTTCCTTGTGTCATCCTTTGGACAACAAGAACCACATCCCTAAAGTGTCTTTCCCTGTTCTTCCAAACATAGCCAGGGTAAGGGAAGGATGAAAGTGAGTCTGGGCCAGGAGAAGGTACAAATACATATTTTTTTGAAGGACTCTGGCTTCCTTCCCTGCAGGCCAGGTTAGACATGTATCCTAATGCATCTGTAGAAAGCTGATTTCTTGCATACACACCAAGTTCCTGGTTGTACACTGGGATGAAGGAAGTAAACTGATGCTGCTTCTGTAACTTAACCTGTAAACTCCACCCTTCCTCCCCATAGTAACTGGTATGGATCAGAGCACCATGGAGAGGGACATGCTCAGTTAGCCATCTGCCACTGGCAAAGGGCTGTGGGAAATGGAGATACTATTTTCTGATGAAGCACTAGAGAAACCATTTGAAATGGAGATGCACCTGTTCAACCTATCACCATTGGATCTTCCTTGTAAGCATTTCTCAATAAACCTATGTCTCATGTCCTATCTCCAGGTATCTTCTTTGGTCTCTTAGCAACCTATCCCATTGCCTGCCCGTGTACAACTGGGCTTGCTCAGTACACCTGGTTTCAGGCCATCTACCATCTTTGAAGCCAGCAGTGGCAGCAGGTTGAAGGTTGAATTCTTAAGTCTCTTCTCTCCGACTTACTCACTGTTTTTCCGTCTTTTCTCAATTTTAAAGACTCTTAACTGTATTGGCCTATTCCATATAATCCAGGATAATCCCCCTATGTTGTGGTCCTTAACTACAATCACATCTGCAAAGTCCCTTATTTTATGTATGGTTGCATATTAACAGGTTCCAGGTACTAGAATATACCTGCCACAAATGTTTGGCCACAGTGGATATGTGTACTTTCTAGCTGTCCTTTTCAATTTGAAAATCCCTGGGAAAAAATGTATTACAGCAAGCTTATACACAACTATTCCTGAGGTGTTATGACTATTAAGTGCTTTTTTTACCCGTTTATGTGACTCCTCTTACATAGTCTCACTGAGTCATAAGTTCCATATATTTTTTTTTCTCTCTTTCCTACATCATAGAAGCATTTTTCCCTTTAGGTAGGCTGGGTTACTCTTATGGTTCAGTATCCCCCAAAAGCTCACATGTGAGACAGTGCAGGAAGGTTCAGAGAAGAAATGATTGATTTGTAAGAGTCTTAACCCAAGCAGTGAATTAATCTCAGATGTCCTGCCTCACCTAGAGCCCTAAGGAATGGAGCTGGCCTTCTATGGACTAAGACCTCTGAAACCATGAACCCTCAAATAAACCTTTTCTCCTCTGTAATTGTGCTGGTCACAGCAGTGAAATAGTTGAATAAGACAGTTATCAACTTTTTAGTGTAGAGACTGGAGACTAGACTAAAAATACTATTAGAATGATGACTGAAATCCCTCCAGTAATATTGGCTTTGCTTAGAATTAAATAGCATTTATCTGCATAACATCTTTCATCCCGGAAGGCTGGTTAGCATCAGGACAGTAAAGGACAGATTACCAAATCTGACCCTTTCAGGCACTCTTACCCTCTGGAGGGCTTTTCATAAAAACATTTTTTACCACACATAACGCTGAGAATAGAGAAAAAGGACAGGAGTCAGAAGAAAGAAAATCTTTCTTCTTTGATTTCTTTTCTTTATCTTTGACAGCTTTCTCTCTCCCAGAATCTCCAGATTTAAATAAAATCAAGCCCTAGAGAGGAAGGCAAAGACCACATTTTCCAATTAAAAATTAGTTTCTTAGAAAGTCTGATGGATGTGTCTAGAGTGGAACTGAGCAGATTGTGTTAAATAGCAGTATATACATTGTGAACATTAAGTATGTAATCAGGTTACTAAATAAGTAAACAACCCTTTAAGTTCCCTCTATTTTTTTTTCTCATGTAACAAGCAATTTAAAGATAAAGTAGGTTAGGGATGAGGCCAGAATTTTTTTTCCTAACGATAACAAAAAGGTTTGTCTTCTATTTGTAATATTCAAAATTACTTAACAGATGCCTACTAAAAATAGTCTATGAGATGTCTATGAATGTGAATATGTGTGAATGAAAATAACATTCACTCCTATCAATCTAGTTTACAAATTTAGTGAGAAAATACTGCAACTAATATGTGTTTCCAAGATGTGGAGAAGAATTTTTTATAAGTGTCTTTGATCTAGTCTGAAATCAACTTCTGATTTTATTTATGTGATTCATACCAAGTCATCAAAGATGAGGGCTCTGAAAAAAATTTTTTATTTATAATTTTAAAAAGCTCAAGCATCACTATTTGAGATATGAAACTTTTGATTTTTTTTCTTTAATTTATAAGAGACATTTTAGTGAACCCAAATCCATTTGAGAGAGGCATAAAGAGTCTCTCTATTCCACTTTGTGGTAGAGTGAAAGCCTGTTTTAAAAAGTATAGGCAAAAGACACAATAAATTTTAAATAGGATAGTCTGTCAGGCTTAACATATTTTTGACTGGTTGGAAAAAAAAGTAAGTGTATGCATAAATAAGGGAGATAAAGTTGATGATAGATGAGAAAATTCTTGTTAAGCCAGTGGAAGGTGGAAATAAAGAATCAAAACCAATCTGACATTGAAACCTCATCGCTGTCAGACTTCTGGGTGTTAGGGACATGCAGTGGGTAAGTGTCAGAGGGTACCAAATGCATCAGCAAGGTCCACATCCAGTGGTGCTCGGGAGTGGACTCCAATCCCAACAACACTTCTACTCAGAAGCAAGACACAAGAAGACTCTGGTGTGCATTGAAATATCTCCCCTAGTAATCCATTGCTATCAAAATTAATAAAAATCACTATTTTTGTTTCTATTAGAGGAGCCCAAGTGATCCCATTGACCCCTAAGAATAAAAATGTCATCTGGTTCTTATTGGAGGGCTTCGAGTATGTTTACATTTTTATTCGAAAAATGGAATGACTCCTCAAACACTAAGGAGTTATTCCCTTGAATATGATCCTTGGTTATTTCACGTAAATTAAAATAAATGTGTAACTGTGTTTCTGGATCTTATAGCTAATAAGTGTGTCTTACAAATGAAAAAAATATCCTTATATGTGGTTAATAGTTGCCTGCCAACCAATGCCCTTGTCTGCTCCATCAGAAGGGTGAATTTTTTTTTTGAATTTTATTTTTGTTGTTGTAAACAAATGGGATACATGTTGTTTCTCTGTTTGTACATGGAGTCAAGGCATACCATTTGTGTAATCATAAATTTACATAGGGTAATGTTGTTTGATTCGTTCTGTTATTTTTTTCCCTTCCCCCACACCTCTCCCACCCCTCTTTTCCCTCTATACAGTCCTTCCTTCCTCCATTCTTACCACCCTCCTTAACCCTAACACTAACGCTAACCCCACACACCCCCCATTATATGTCCTCATCCGCTTATCAGGGAGATCATTTGTTCTTTAGTTTTTTGAGATTGGCTTATCTCACTTAGCATGATAGTCTCTAATTTCATCCATTTGCCTGCAAATGCCATAATTTTATCATTCTTTATGGCTGAGTAATATTCCATTGTACATATATGCCACAGTTTCTTTATCCATTCATCAATTGAAGGACATCTAGGTTGGTTCCACAATCTGGTTATGGTGAATTGAGCAGCAATGAACATTGATGTGGTTGTATCTCTGTAGTATGCTGATTTTAAGTCCTTTGGGTATAGGCCAAGGAGTGGGATAGCTGGGTCAAATGGTGGATCCATTCCAAGCTTCCTGAGGAATCTCCATACTGCTTTCCAGAGTGGCTGCACTAATTTGCAGCCCCACCAGCAATGTATGAGTGTACCTTTCTCCCCACATCCTCGCCAACACCTATCGTTGCTTGTGTTCTTGATAATTGCCATTCTAATTGGGGTGAGATGGAATCTTAGGGTAGTTTTGATTTGCATTTCTCTTATTACTAGAGATGTGGAACATTTTTCCATATGTTTGTTGATTGCTTGTAGATCTTCTTCTGTGAAGTGTCTGTTCATTCCTTAGCCCATTTGTTGATTGGGTTATTTGTATTCTTGGTGTAGAGTTTTTTGAATTCTTTATAGATTCTGCAAATTAGTGCTCTATCTGAAGTATGAGTGGCAAAGATATTCTCCCACTCTGTAGGCTCTCTCTTCACATTGCTGATAGTTTCCTTTGCTGAGAGAAAGCTTTTTAGTTTGAATCTATCCCAGTTGTTGATTTTTGCCTTTATTTCTTGTGCTATGGGAGTCCTGTTAAGGAAGTCTAATCTTAAGTAAACAAGTTGAAGATTTGGACCTACTTTTTCTAATATAATATGCAGGGTCTCTGGTCTGATTCTGAGGTCCTTGATCCATTTTGAGTTGAGTTCTGTGCAGGGTTAGAGATAGAGGTTTAATTTCATTCTGTTGCATATGGTTTTCCAGTTTTCCTAGCACCATTTGTTGAAGAGGCTATCTTTTCTCCATTGCATATTTTTGGCCCCTTTGTCTAGTATGAGAAAATTGTATTTATTTGGGTTTGTGTCCATGTCCTCTATTCTGTACTATTGATCTACCTGTCTATTTTGGTACCAATACCATGCCGTTTTTGTTACTATTGCTTTGTAATAGAGTTGAAGATCTGGTATTGCAATACCTCCTGCTTCGCTCTTTCTACTGAGGACTACTTTAGCTATTCTGGGTTTTTCATTCTTCCAGATGAATTTCATAATTGCTTGCTCTATTTCTGTAAGGGACATCATTGGATTTTAATTGGAGTTGCATTGAATCTTTATAGCACTTTAGGTAGTATGGCCATTTTGACAATATTAATTCTGCCTATCCAGGAACATGGGAGATCTTTCCATCTTCTAAGGTTTTCTTTAATTTCTTTCTTTAGTGTTCTGTAGTTCTCATCATAGAGGTCTTTCACCTCTTTTATGAGATTGATTCCCAAGTATTTTATTTTTTTCGATGCTATTGTGAATGGGGAAGTTTTCCTAATTTCCCTTTCTGAAGATTCATCACTTATGTATAAAAATGCATTGGATTTATGAGCATTGATCTTGTAACCTGTTACTTTACTGAATTCACTTATGAGTTCTAAAAGTTTTCTGGTGGAATTTCCAGGTTCCTCTAAATATTTAATCATGTCATCTGCAAATAGGGATAGTTTGAGTTCTTCTTTTCCAATTCGTATCCCTTTAATTTCTTTGGTTTGTCTAATTGCTCTGGCTAGAGTTTCAAGGACGATGTTGAATAGAAGTGGTGAAAGAGGGCATCCCTGCCTTGTTCCAGTTTTTAGGGGGAATGCTTTCAGTTTTTCACCATTTAAAATAATATTGGCCATGGGCTTAGCGTGGATGGCCTTTACAATGTTAAGGAATGTTCCCACTACCCCAATTTTTTCTAGTGTTTTGAGCTTGAAGGGATACTGTATTTTATCAAATGCTTTTTCTGCATCTATTGAAATAATCATGTGATTCCTAACTTTAAGTCTGTTGATATGGTGAATGACATTTATTGATTTCTGAATGTTGGACCAAACTTGCATCCTGGGAAAAAACCCACTTGATTGTGGTGCACTATCTTTTTAATATACTTTTGTATGCAATTTGCTAAAATTTTGTTGAGAATTTTTGCATCGATGTTCATTAAGATATTGGTCTGAAATTTTCTTTCCTCGATGTGTCTCTGTCTGCTTTAGGTATCAGGGTGATATTGGCTTCATAGAACGAGTTTTGGAGAGTTCCCTTCTCTTCTATTTCATGGAATACTTTGAGGAGTATTGGAATGAACTCTTTTTTAAAGGTTTTGTAGAACTCGGCTGAGAACCCACCTGGTCCCTGACTTTTCTTTGTTCGTAGGCTTTTGATGACCTCGTCTATTTCACTGCTTGAAATTGATTTATTTAGGTTGTGTATGTCCTCCTCGTTCAGTCTAGGTAATTCATATGTCTCTAGAAACTTGTTGATGTCTTCGAGGTTTTGTGCTTTGTTGGAGTATAGATTTTCAAAATAGCTTCTAATTATGTTTTGTATTTCACTTGTGTCTGTTGTGATATTTCCTTGTTCATTCCGAATTTTAGTAATTTGAGTTTTCTTTCTCTTTGTTAGTGTGGCTAAGGGTTTATCAATTTTGTTTATTTTTTCAAAGAACCAACTATTTATTTTGTTAATTTTTCTGATTGTTTCTTTTGTTTCAATTTCATTGATTTCGGCTCTGATTTGAACTATTTCCTGTCTTCTGCTACTTTTGGTGTTGGTCTACTCTTCTTTTTCTAGCGCTTTGAGCTGTAGTGTTAAGTCGTTCATTTGTTGACTTCTACTTCTTTTGTTGAATGCGCCCCATGAAATAAATCTTCCTCTAAGTACTGCTTTCATAGTGTCCCAGAGATTTTGATATGATGTTTCTTTGTTCTCGTTTACTTCTAAGAATTTTTTATTTCCCTCCTGATGTCTTCTGTTATCCATTCATCATATAATAGTGTATTATTTAATCTCCAGGTATTGGAGAAGTTTCTGTTTTTTATTCTGTCAATTATTTCTAATTTCAATCCATTATGATCTGATAGAGTACAAGGTAGTATCTCTATCTTCTTGTATTTGCTAACGGTAGCTTTGTGGCCTAAAATATGGTCTATTTTAGAGAAGGATCCATGTGCTGCTGAGAAGAAAGTGTATTCGCTCTTTGTTGGATGGTATATTCTATATATGTCGGTTAAGTCTAAATTGTTGATTGTGTTATTGAGATCTATGGTTTCTTTATTCAATTTTTGTTTGGAGGATCTATCCAATGGTGAGAGAGGTATGTTAAAATCGCCTAGTCTTATTGTGTTGTGGTCTATTTGATTTCTGGAATTGAAAAGGATTTGTTTGATGAGCCAATGTTCAGGGCATAGATATTTATGATTTTTATGTCTTGCTGATTTATGCTTCCTTTAAGCAGTATGTAATGTCCTTCTTTATCCCTTCTGACTAGTTTTGGCTTGAAGTCCACATTATCTGAAATTAGGATGGATACACCAGCTTTTTTGCTGAGTCCGTGTGCATGGTATGTTTTTTCCCATCCTTTCACCTTTAGTCTATGGGTATCTCTTTCTATGAGATGAGTCTCTTACAGGCAGCATATTGTTGGATTTTTCTTTTTAATCCAATCTGCCAGTCTATGTCTTTTGATTGATGAGTTCAGGCCATTAACATTCAGGGTTATTATTGTGATATGATTTGTTTTCCCAGTCATTTGACTCATTTTTGTTTTTTGACATGATTTGGTTTCTCTTTTATTTGGCTATTCCTTTAAGATAGTTCCTCCCGTTACTGATTTACATCGTTGTTTTTCATCTCTTCCTCATGGTATATTTTGCTGAGAATGTTGTGTGATACCGGCTTTCTTTTTGTAAGTTCCTTTAGCTTTTGTTTATCATGGAAGCATCTTATTTCGTCATCATATCTGAAAGTATGTTTTGCTGGGTACAAGATTCTTGGTTGGCATCCGTTTTCTTTCAGGGCTTGGTATATGTTGTTCCAGGCCCTTCTAGCTTTTAGGGTCTAGATTGAAAAATCTGCTGATATTCTTATTGGTTTCCCCCTGAATGTAATTTGATTCTTTTCTCTCGCGGCCTTTAAAATTCTGTCTTCATTTTGTATGTTTGGTATTTTCATTATAATGTGCCTTGGTGTGGGTCTGTTGTAATTTTGTGTATTTGGAGTCCTATAAGCCTCTTGTACTTGGTTTTCCATTTCATTCTTCAGATTTGGGAAATTTTCTGATATTATTTCATTGATAGATTGTTCATTCCTTTGGTTTGTTTCTCTAAGCCTTCCTCAATCCCAATAATTCTTAAATTTGGCCTTTTCATGATATCCCATAATTCTCATAGATTCTGTTCATGATTTCTTACCATCTTCTCTGTTTGGTCAACTTTGTTTTCAAGATTAAATATTTTGTCTTTGATGTCTGAGGTTCTGTCTTCCAGGTGTTCTATCCTATTGGTTATGCTTTCTATGGAGTTTTTAACTTGGTTTATTGTTTCCTTCCTTTAAAGGATTTTTTTCCGCATCTCTAACTCTTTATTGAAATGATCTCTTGCTTCCCGTATTTGGTCTTTTAATTGTTGATTGGTGTGATCATTTAATGCCTGCATTTGCTCTTTCATCTCCTCCTTCAATGCCTGCATTTGCTCTTTCATCTCCTCATTTGCTTCCCTGATTGTTTTAATTATGTACATTCTGAACTCCCTTTCTGACATTTCTTCTGCTGTTCTGTCATTGGGATTTATTGATATAGTATCTAGGTTTGTTTGGGACATTTTCTTCCCTTGTTTTCTCATATTGGTCAGATGTCAGTGGGACTCTGAGATATTGCAGATTTCCTCCATTGGCTTATAGTGTCCCTGTAGATTTCCAGTGTATCACCTCCCAGCCTTCAGTAGCCTGAAGTCTTGGAGGAACTTGATAATGCAGTGCTTCCAAAGAAAGCTGCCCCTAGCCCCCTACTGGTTCCAGGACTTGGAGCTGGCTCTGTGCGGAAAGACTCTCACTGGGTGGTCTGCTCCAAGAAGGTGGCCGTGAAAGGAGCCTGCCACCGGAGGGAGCAGGGCTGCTTGGAGAAGTCCCTCGCTGCCCTGTCCTGGTCCCTGAAGCTGCCTGCGGACTGGAGCTCGCCACTGGCTCCGGGACTCTGAGCTGGTTCTGTGCAGAAAGGCTCTCACTGGGGGGCCTGCTCCAAGAAGCTGGCCGTGTGGGAGGAGCCCACCGCCGGAGGGAGCAGGTCTTCCTGGGGAAGACTCTAGCTGCCCTGCCCTGCTCTGATAATTCACCCCTATCTGGGCCTGCCGCCTAGCCCGAGCTTCACCTGGTGGGGGAGACTCATCCCGTGGCTCTATTTTAGTCTGAGTCTCTCAGTGCCTCCCCTTCTTGAATCCTGGGTTCTGGAGCGACAGGAGATGCAGTCTCCTTCTAGTCTGCCATCTTGAATCACCCCGTGGAAAGAACCTGCAGCCAGAGGGAGCAGGGCCACCTGGAGAAGTCTCTGGCTGCCCTGTCCTCGTCCCTGAGGCTGCCTGCAGGCCAGAGCTCTCCGCTGTCCCCAGGACTTGTGACTGGCTCTTTGTAAAAGGCTCTCACTGGGCGATCTGCTCTGAGAAGCTAGCCTTGAAAGGAGCCTGCCACCGGCAGGAGCAGGGCTGCTTGGGGAAGTCCCTGGCTGCCCTGTCCTGGTCCCCAAAGTTGCCTGTGGGTCGGAGCTCACCACTGGCTCTGGGACTTGGAGCTGGTTCTGTGCAGAAAGCAGGATGAATTTTCTCTAGCTAAAATTTAATGCAGATAGTTCGAAGCAGAACATTTACACATCAAATAAGATGATTATGGAATAACTTGAGAGCTAGCCTAGCTACACAATTTTACTTGTTTGCATCTTCTATTTCTAATTAAGTTTTTACCCAATCCACCAATCTCTTTCTAAATATCCCAGCTGTCTCCTCCTGTGTTCAAGAGACTCTTTGAATAGTGCCTTCCTGTATATATTGATGTCCTTGCACACTTCTATATCCTAGCGCTTAACTACTTTTTCCATATAAATATTGTTTTCATGACAAGTTTTTAAGAGTCGAGAGGGATTATCCTTACTTTCATCATTCTGATCAGCATTAAAAGTGCCTTGCACATTGTGGACGTTTAATAAATACCAGTCACACAGCCAAACCAATCTCAACTAAGTTTGAGGTCTCTCTTGATGTCAAACCCCCAGTCATCCTATAGCTCCCAGTGACAGTATTCCCCTTAGAAAGGGAGTCTATTTGATCTTATTTAATTAAGACAAATTACTTTTTTAAACTCAAATTGTTTTTGGCGTGAGAAACAAAATAAATTATCTCAGCGTCTTTTTTCCAAAGACATACTGAATTTAGAAAATAGTGTGGACATTATTTAATAGTGCACATTATTTTGTCAATTCTACTACCTATTCCAAAAATTACTCTGTTACAAATCAGTAAATAGACGGAAAAACAGAAAATGCTCATATACAGAGTGTTATGATTTGGATGTGATGTGTCCCCCAGAAGCTCACATGTGGGAAAATGCAAGAAGATTGAGAGGAGAAATCTTTGAGTTGTAAGAGTCTTAACCCAATCAGCAAATTAATTCCCTGATAGGGATTAACTGACTGGTAAGTGAAGTGGGAGGGTGTAACTAGATGAGGTGGGAATTAGGGTGTGACTTGGGGGAACATATTTGTATCTGGAAAGTGGAGACCCCTCTCTCTCTGCTTCCTGAACATAATGTGAGCTGCTTTCCTTTGCCACACTCTTCCTCCATGATGTTCTGTCTCACCTGTAGCCAGGAGGAATGGAGCAGCCCTCAATGGACTAAAACCTCGGAAACCATGAGCCTGCAAATAAACTTTTCCTTCTCTACAGTTTTGCTTGTCAGGTCTTATAGTCACAGCAGCAAAAAAGCTGACTAAAACACAGAGTTCAAACAGAAAAAGCATTCTCTGCTCACCAAAAATGCCACTACATCTGGGCATTATAATACAATGTCATACACATTGTTCTCATATGTGGAATTTAAATTTTCACCAAGCAATTAAAAATAACTCTGAGATAACTTTAAAATATTACTGGAATTTTTAGGCATAGAAAAAAGATCCTTTAAGTTGCTCACCAATTGTGGGGGTGTTTCCTTGGCCTATACACTACTAAATATCCATTCTACAGTTCAGCAGTTGTGATCACTATTAAATCATTAATCACTGACTTAAAAGAATCATGAAGTAATGTTTTAACCTTAAATGGAGTTAGTGTTATCTTCCCTATCTCATGAAGATGCACAAAATCAATAGAGTGCAAACATTTTAAATAAATTGCAAGTTTGTGAAGACAGAAAGAAGATAACATTCATTAAAAATAAATGCCAATTCTTTATACATAATGTCATTTGGAAAGTCCTGATACTGGGGAAGCCTTGCTAATGTATTCTTAGAAAACAAATAGTGTAATCTTGAGGGAATGTCAAACATAGGCAGGACTATGAGTCTAGTGTCTTCTGTAAGTGAACTTGACAGAAACTGCATTACACCTTTTAATAATGAATATACCTATCACACTTCCATTTTCCAGGCAAACTCATTTTTGTTTATTAAAAGGTTTAGGTTTCACTCTTCAAACAGACATTTGTGTCTTTAACTCCTTGAATAGACTAAATGGTGCTTAAGTTCACGTACAGGTCCCTGGATCCTGTTTCTTAATTATCTCTGGTTACTAGTTTAGATCCAAGTCATCTCCAACATTGACTCCAAGAAAGATCTTGGGGCCTGCAGAGCCAAAGCTAGACAGACAAGGAAAGAGGCCCTGTCCAGCTCCATTTGTGAGTCAGTCCACCCATGCTGATGGCTTTGTTGGTTTTCTGCTCTCACTGTGGCAGAATAATGCAATTTTAGGTATTTGACAAGAGCAGCTTCTGCTTTGTATTTTGGTTTTTACTAAAGGTGAATCTTAAGGACAATTAGAAAGGACCATATTATCATCATGTCACTTAAATAGTCCTGAAATTTGCAGATAAAAGATAGAATTACATTTAACGAATTTGGAAATTTCTTTCTATTTACTGTTGTGGGATAGCATATATTATATTCAAAATTTAAACCAAAATGATGTATTAAAACATTTATCTTAGACATGAAGGTTGAGGAATAATTTTATGTTATATTTTCTAGCACAGCGTTTTCAGTAATGCAGGTACTTTTTATAGTTGCACATGCATATGAAGTTATAAAACCAAACTATGAGAGTAAGCATATTTTGAAAATCAGAAAAAAATGGACAGAGATTATAAGAAGCAAAAGGAACTAATTTAGCTTTTAGAAGGATTTAAAGCAAATCATATTAACCAAGCCTTTATAATGTACAAGGATCTATATTATTTATTCGCAATACAATTCAATCCCTTTATGAATGTTATTTGCTGTTCAAAACAACCCTTGCGTTCACTGCTAAAACTCTGATTTAATTGTAGTCCACTTTGGCTTATTGAATAGAGGGAAATATTGGGGTTTCATTTCTTAATGGGGAAAATAGTAATAATTGAATATGAATCTTAGATACTACCTGATAAGTAGGTACTACAAGACCAATTGACTCTTGAAAATGTTGTTGCCATGTAACTTATAGCCATGGTGAAACAAAACCAAAACCAATTCTGGTTCTAAATCTATATCTAGATATTTTCTATATTCTGTTGTGAATCTCAGATCCCTTCTTTTTCTGCCTTTCAGAGACTACTTTTATCACCTTAAGTTTCAGACATACAGATCTGCAATAGAAGTCTGGGTTTGCCTTTGATGGATGCTTTTGTTTTTAGCAATTGAAACACAATGACTATTTCTTCAATTTATTTGTGTCTCAGTTCATTTCAAAGTCAATTTGAAGCAGATGTGGCAATGTTTTTCTCTTTCTCTTTCATTTTGTGATGCAAGATGAGATGAATATCTTCTAGGAATCTAGTACGTGTACAAATGCCTTTAATGATTAAAAATAGTATTTACATAAAGAAAGATAAGTGGTTATTTATATTTAAAATTTTTCCCTTTTTCTATTTATCTATCTGATTTAGCACTCATATACCTAATCACTGAACAAAACTATAGAAAAAAGAATTTAAAAAATTAGCATTGTTAATCTTGCTGCCATGTCAAATTATTCTTAATCTGTTAAAAATTGAAGGACTTAAGTATCCTGCTAATATGTGTCTCTTTCATAAATAAACATATTACCCATTTTTTTGCAATGTACCTGGTCTCATTTTAATGTGCTTAGAATCAACCTTCTGTGGGGTTCCATTTTGTCTTGTAGAACAAGTATACTTCAGAAAATTTGTTATAGTATTTTTTTCCCTCACTTTTCTAGTGCTGACATACAGCATCACCCCCTGGTCCAAATACTTACAGTTATACTTTTCAGTGTGGCTGAAATGCTGGGAGTCAAACATTAAGATGAATAAGAATCGCATGGGTAACTTTTTAAAAATGTGGGTGTCTGGATCCCCAGTTCAAGTAACTGACTCATCAGGTTCAGCCTGGTGTGAGGGTGTTTCAGTTTTCAAAATTTTTTTCATCATTCTGATTCAGGTTGTGAAGATTGACAAACAAACAAACTCTGAATTAAAACAGTAACTCATGACCTGGGGCCTACTTTTTCATGAGGAACTGTTTCAGTTTGACACTATTACAATATAACACACTCTTAGTACATTATCTATAACAAATAATTCCAAGTTTAGAAGCTTGAAACAACCACAGCAATTTATTTTGCTCATGAATCTGTTGATTTGGCAAGGACTTGGTGGGGTTGTTTCACCTGAGTCCATGGGTGTTAGCAGGGCTGATTTGCTTGGAGCTGGATATTCAATTCCAACATGGCTCACTCACATGGCAGGCAAATGGCTGCTGGAAGTTGACCGGAAGTTCAGCCAGGAGCCTTAGCCTCCTCATGGGGTTCTCCATGAAGTTGCTTGGACTTCCTCACAGCATGGTGGCTGGGTTTCAAGCGAGTTCCCCAAGAGAAGGTAAGTGGAGCTCTCTATTTTCTCGAGATCTGGCTCCAAAAATTGACACAGAATTGTTTCCTCTGCATTCCATTTGTCAAAGTATACACAGAGTTTTCTCAGATTTAAGGAGAGGCATATAGATCCCAACTCCAATGAGAGAAGTAATTTTTGATTATTTTTAAATTGTCATAGTAACCTAATTATTACAGATTATGATTATCAAAAGGAAATTTAGAGGTTATGTAGCCTCTTGGTTGCCAAATTAAGGTGGGTGATGAGCCAGAGGAGTGCAAACATTTGAACTTGGTTATATTTTTTAATTATTTTTATGACATTATCATATAGTAAAAATTTTTTTCTATGACATTTAATACATTATAGATATGTGTAGCCATCAGTGCAACAAGAATACAGAAGGTTTATCACCTCAAAGAACTCACTCATGCTATCCTTACCATACCTATGCCATTGGCAAGCACTGAATAATTTTCCATAACAATAGTTTTATCTTTTTGAGAATATCAGAAGATAGAACAACAAACTATATTAATCCTTTGAGATTGACTTCTCAGTGTTTTTGCAACTTATCTGTTACATATATCAATAGTTTGTTCTTTTTCACTATTGAGTAGCTTTGCGTTGTATAAATAGACTGCTTTGGTTATTTATCTATTGAAGGACAATTCGCTTATTTCTTGAGTTCAGCTGTCACAAATAAAGCTAATATGAATATTCATGCATAAAACCTCTTTTTATTTTAAAATTTATACTTGTAGGTTTTAAAATGTGCATAATACATTAGCACAGTAATACAGGTTTATAATTTACATATAAGTTTTGTGTGCATGCTCATTAACCTAATGATAAGGGTATAAGACCAAAAAGTGAGCTGCTAATGGAGGAAGCTGGTTGACAGACACATGGGGCTTCATTACATCATGATTTCTGCTTTTATTTATTTTAAAATGTATGTGGCACAAACTTTTTAAAGTCTGTAGACCTCTCTTTGGTCCACTCTCTGCCGGGATAGAGACATGAGATTGAAATGGACCAAGGAGCAGGTGAGAGAGAGATACTCAGATCTTCTGCCTCCTTCCTATGTGTTATCCTTCCAGGCAGTAGCTAATTTAGGTAGAAAGATAACCCATGTGAAAATTTTAAGTTAACTATACATATTTTTTGCTCTCTAGCATTTGCTTACCACATATTTGAAAGAAGTGATGAATACCTTAAAAAAATCACATTATGAGAGCAAACTGGGTCAGCAATGCTGTTCATGTTCATCCTCTGTGGTGTTTGCTCTTGCCACTCTAGACTTATGTACTGGAAAGAAAGCAAATAAATACCTAGAAAAACAGAAGTTCTGGCTCTCTGCCTTGTGTGGAGAAAGCCTACTGCTTCTTAGACTTTATTGTTACTCATGTCAGCAAATAATAGAAAAGTAATGTATAACAACCTTAGCATGGGCAAAGTTTGACAACATTAAAGCAAAGAAATTTAATTTGTCAGAATTCAGCACACGACAAGCTGATACCCCTCTGGTGTCACTGGCCCTTTAATTTGTGCTGGGAAATTTTTTATTTGCTACGTATTGCTTTTTGTCTTTTAGTTTCTTTTGCAAAAGAAACATTAAACCATCCAAACCAACTTGGTTTGGCTAAAACCTGTCAGATGATAGAGTAATTTCCTTTCCACACTCAGACCTTGGTAGTTTATCCTGATGGACCGGGGTAAAGATGGGGACACTAGTAATAGAAGGCCGTATCCAAACCAGCAGGGGAACCCGGATTCAGAACAAATGGCTGTAATGCAATACAATTCAGCCTGTCTCAGCTATTTAAGTTCTCACTTACTTCCTCTGTTTTCCAAGCTATAGGACAAGGAGAGCATTGTATTTCCAATAAATAATGTATAATTAATTAGCATTTCCAAAAGCATGGGACCCTTCACATACAATTGTCTTCTCTCTACCCAAACAGCAGGTACTAATGAGATCAGGTTTTTGTCTTGGAGCAATCAGTGCCTGTTATTTGGTAATTATAGAGTGCTTAGGGAATGGAACTCAATTTCTTCGGGTTTATCCATTTAAAATCAACCTTGTTACTATGGAATGGATAGAATTTTTTACATGGGAAATCTTATTTAACCAAGTTAGAGAAAAGGGACCCTTGCTCTAAGGAAATTTCAATATGTACTGCCTAAGAGAACTTAATCATTCTGAATAAAATAGAATAAAGAAGTCAGGAGAGACATTGTTCGCATGTTTGAGTAGGGCTCTGTCTACTATTGTAATAAATATTTAGCCTTACTCGGGCAAGTTTAAATGAATACAAGTGTGTTCACGTTCTTTATTGAACTAGGCTTTTAAGTTTACACACATGTACACATATACTTGTTAGACATAAGTAAACTCTTATTGTAATATCTATTTTATTTATTCCCTTAGGGCTTCCAATATCCTTCCAGTTCTTTTCAGCGATCTATCCTTCCCTCGAGTTAGGAAATGAGGCTAAAACAGGTCATTGGAGTGCAGTAGCTATTTAGGCAATTTTGAGTATGATGGTGAGGGAAGAGCAGAGGAGGACGTACAGTCAGGCATGATGATGCTCTTGGAAGGGGAGGCCTGAATGAGGAGCATGTATTTTGATTTCAGAGTGAAGCATTTGTTGTAACTCCCTCTCCAGAGTGCTACTGATGTGCATATACAATGTATACTTATCATTTTTGAGTCATGGCTGCTGCTGAGTCCTTTATCCCCTTACTTCTGACCTCTTTTGACCTAATGGGGAGTGTCTGAAGCTGACCAGCAGACAGGGGCAATAAGCCAGAGGGGCAGGGCTGCTTTATTGTCTGTAGCAGTGCCATGGTAGGAATGAACTCTGTCACATCGTAGTTCACAACAGTTTAATTTCTACACCTGGCTGTGCATGAGTGTTACTTGGAGAGCGTCTCACGTGTGGCTCTCTGGATATTGTTTCACACCTAGTCAATGAAGATCTCCAGAGTGGGAAGCAGGAATCTTTGAAAACATCTCTGGGTTGTTCTGATTATCAGTCAAGTTTAGGGACCATTGTTTCATTATGTTTGTTTAAGATGGCTTAAGCTTAGCTATGCATAAAGATAACAGAAATATATACACACATATAAAAATGCTGAAAACTAATTAAATTGATGATTTATTTAAATCTCCTGAAATTTATCTTATTACAGCACTTAGTCCCTTTTGGAGGCAGATTACAGAGATTGGAGAAAGAACAAAAATATTTCCAGTTTCTCTATAGTTTCTAAATTGGATATCCACAATTTATTATGGATTTACCCCAAAGATCTGTTCAATATACAGTAAAGACACTTTTTTAAAATCAAAATGTCTAATAAAATTGAAAAAATGCATAGAAATAATGAGTATGATCACTCAATTTTATTAAATTTGTCTGTTATTTTGGGGGTAAAAATATACTTCCAAATATATACTTCAAAGTTTCTTTAAGTTGTTTAAGACTGAGACTCATGAAGTGTTTCATTGATTGATGGAGAGAGTATAAGACAGTGAATAGAGGCCCATGAACTTGGTACTAATATCTTTGCAAGAAAGCTGTATCTTCTTTTTTGACTTTTTAAACATTTTTTTAAAAAATTTTGGATTCTTGATCCAGATAACTTGTATAATCTCTTTGAGCTCCAGTGGTCCTTAAACCTGACTGATAATTAGAATGATCCAGAGCTTGCCTAGTAAATGTTACCATTTATGTAGCGTAAGATACCTCAGTGACTTGGCATCATAGGTTAACTGGAGTAATGCGAGGGAAAGTCACCAACATCACAAGGTGACTTGGTGAATGGTAGAGTCAGAACTGGTGGTTGAGTAAGAACTGGGTCAGAAAGAGGATCTGAGTAAGTCAGAGTAGAGAAGACATTCCAGGCTCAATACTGACAGAATTTCTCCAGGAAGTAAAGTTCTCCTCCTTTTCAGTTCCATAGCTCATTGTGGCTACCATTATTAGAGCACACACTTCCATCCTTTTCCTGTGATCTTTCTTTTAGATAGCAGAATTGTTTTACATTCACTTTTATATTGCTAAGATCCAACAGATAATCTTGTAGCCAGTAGGCTGGGTAGCTAATAAATATCTATTACATTAATGGATGGGGGAAACAATGAGAACGCTGGGAGACAGTGCTAGTGTAGTGAATGTTGTGGCATGTCACTCTTATTTCCCTGCAGGAGAAAGTACTCATTCCCCAGCTTTTGGAAGTGTGGTGGTTGATGACTATCTTCACTTTTTCAGAACTGATCTCAGATTAAGAAAGTGTCTCACCCAAGGTCATAATACCTACCCAGGTTTATATTCAATGATTCATCATGAAATCTCAGTTTCCTCCTCCAAAGTTAGTATTTATAAAGGAATAACCCAGTTCAGGGGCTCCTATGGAATTGTCTTATGTCTCTGTTGAGATTGCATTGTGGTTGAGTCTCCCCTCTGTTCAATGCTACTTCTTTCAATCCCCCGGCTGTCCAACCAAGGGCATACTTCACTGCAGTCCTCTATACAGACTTTAGAGTTTGTTTCTTATGGAATCCAGTCTAAGGCAGCTGGTATAGGAAAATAATTTTGGCTACTAGAGAAGATGATTCTTTTCTGAGAATTAGAAGGAAATACTCATCTGTCAAAAGTTATCGCCTTAAAAATGCAAACAGTGATTGTGTAGGTTGAAGACATGACTACAGTTGAGCTACATAACAGAAAGTGTTGGTCCTAAGGTGGAAATGTAAATTTGTGCCAGATCCTGAAGGGCTCTGCTATGCAGTCTGTGGGTTTTATCTTCTCAAAGTGACATGCTCATTTTTCTGAGGGTCTTAGTATAATGGTAGGCTTAAAAACAAACTTAAATAATTATTCATTTTATCAATACTATGTAAATTCACTGTTAGGCTTCAACTCTGTAACATCTCTAAAATACATGACTGTGAATTTTTCTGCTTACTGTTAAATGAAATTTATCTGAATAGTCTTCCCTCAGTTTCCACAAGAAATGGCTTTATAACCCCCACTGAGCATGGAGATACCAAAATTCATGCTCAATTTTATACAAAAAGACTTAGCATTTGCATACAACCTACATACATCCTCTCATATACTGTTTTTTTTTTTTTTAATCCAGTACAGGGGATTGAATCCAGAGGCACTCTACCACAGAACTACATCCCAAGCCCTTTTTAGTTTTTATTTTGACACAGGGTCTCACTAAGTTGCCCCAGATGGCCTCAAACATACTATCCTCCTGCCTCAGCCTACCGAGTAGCTGGGATCACAGGCATGCACCACCCCACCCAGTTTATCCTTCTATATACTTTAAATAATGTCTACAATATTTATAATACCTAACACAATGTAAATGCTATGTAAAATAGTTCTTACCCTGTATTGTTTAGGGAATGACAAGAAAAAAATGTCCATATATGTTTAATACAGATGCAATTTTTTTTCAAGTATTTTTGATCCACTGTTGGCTGAATCCATGGATGTAGAGCCCATGGATACAAAAAAGTGACTTTACTTAGAACTGCAACATCCAGGAGGAAATGCTCTATTGTTTCCCTTGCATTTGCATTTTTTTTTTTTTTTTTTTTTTTTTTTTTTTTTACTGAGAAGCATTTCAGCAGAAGCAAGCCCTCTTAAGACTGTCCCTAGGACTTCTGAAGCTACACGTTACAGTGTAAATTGAATGCTTAGTGCAAGCAAGACAAGTAATTTAACACCAGCTTTTCCGACATCAGTGCAGAAAATGTGAGAATTGAGAATCATTTCCCAAATTTGCCTAAAATTTGGTGTCTTTCTTAGATTGTCCTTACTTAATTTAGACGTGAAGGTATTCTATGATACTTCCCTTATGATATGCACTAAACCTCACAACATTAACATATGTATTATGTACATATACGTTATACTGTTAAAACCAAATGCTTTAAAATTAAAGAGCACATAATTTACTTCATATTTGTTTTTTATTGAAACACTCTTACTACATTAAGAAAAATCTTTCACCTGTTTTCTGTTTTCACTTTTACCCATAGAATTTTCCTTTTGATTACTCAGAATCTTTCAAATATTCTCTTCCATTCCAGTGAGAGGAAATAAATTATGCCCTGCCATCAAAAGATAAAATCAGCAATAGGACAACTGCTATAGATCAGTTGGTGCCTTTTCCTTTTGACAATATGCTTCATTTTGATAACAGAAGGATTTAGCCACCTTGCTCAACCCAATTTAAACTTCACACAGGGTCATATACTAGTAATGAGAAACTGGATTTTCACAGTTGCATCCTGGAAGAAACTCCCCAGCCCCCACCCTGAGACTTAATCTGTAGCTTTGGTCATCGGCTTCTATACAATGACTTTTCAGTAGCAAGACCATAGGAGCATTACCTCAAAAAGTAGTTCTTGTGGGTTTCCTTTTTCAATGTTCAGCAAATAAGAAACATTATTTTCCCAAGTTTCCTTTTTTAATGGCAGAGTCACTATGTAAAACTTAACACACATGAGCATATAAATGTAAGGACTTGGCCTGCTGGGCTTCTCAGGTATCTCTCCCCTGTTTTTGTTCTAAAGGAGATGGATATGAGAGCCCAGAAGATTTCTTTTTAGCAATTTGAATATGATATTTTATAATATTGATTTTTTTTGTGTTAAAAATGTGGCTCAAGACATGTAGGTATATGCCCTTTAGTGTATGAGTTAAGAATTCATAACACTTCACAAATAATGACACAACTCAAAATGAACTAAGAAGGAATATTATCTTTCAAATTTGCCATCATGCTCAACAAATTCTACTCATTCTGCATGCCATTACCTATCACACAGATGGAAAGCACCAGCCAGCAATCAACTGCTCTTTCTCTTTCTGAGGTTATATATGCTCCTCTGCACAGAAATTTTTCTTCATGATGGGAAAGTCATTTCAAAGACTGAATGTTAAAGGTGAGCATGGGTATGAAGACAAGACCTCAGTCTTGATGTAATGAAAGAGGAAAGAAATAAGTAAAATAGAAGTTAAACCCCACCATTTTCCAATCTCTGTCTTCATAGATTGTGAAGTACAGGACTTGACCAGACATTATCACCTGTTTGGCAGTAAGATATTGAAGAGTTGGTTTGCCAGATACAAAATAAAAGGAAATAATATTTATAATCATTAAGAAAGGGAAAGCCATTCTAATAGGGATTATTCCTAACCTAACTCTTCAAGTTCAAACTCTTTAGTTTATATTTACAAAGAATATGTAGGCTTCAAATTTTGTGTCTCAAGGTAGAACACAATCAGCATTAAAATACTCTTGCTTATAATTATGCCCATGATAGATTCAGAAGAATATAAACTACCAGAAAACAAATACTACAAAGATAATTAAACAAAAATAAAGACTTTGCTTCAAATTATTTAGCTAAATATGCAGATTCATGTTTAGGTTTGTTTACTTAGGGTTTCTTCTTCATGGATTGTTAGAACTTCATATAATGTGGTTTCTAACATCAAACATTTCTTAAATTCTCATCTACTTCATACAACTTACCTGAAATTACCAGGTAACAATTCTCCATGGTTCGCCTTATCTCTGCCTATTACTTTTTAACAGAAACTCTGTTCATATATTAGTTTGTGGGTTCACTGGAGTTTTTCCTTTGGTCCTCTTATCTTGCTTTACATATTCTTCTTGGGTTGCTTCAAGAAAGGACAACTAACCTCCAGTTCTAAATTGCTATGGTAAGCTCTGTCCAGTTGTCCTGTGGACCGTCCAGGTGAACATATCTAATAGTGTACTCATTATGGCCACCTTTCCCAAATTTGCTATAAATTTTGAATTCTCAAGTGTAACTAATGGGGGGTTTCAAGATGGCGGACTAGAGGGTGGCTGCATTTCATGTTGCTCCAGGACGCAGGATTCAAAAGAGGAGATAGTGAGAGACTTTGGACCAACTCAAAGCCGCCGGGTGAGTCTCTCCCGTTGGGGAGGTGTCCCGGATGGGGCGGTAGCCCTGGAACGCAGGGAACTTTGTGAAGTAGAGTTGCTCGGCGAGACGCCCCTCCCCCCACAGGAGCGGTAAACACGGACAACTGGGAGCATCGTAGAGGGGGCGGCTCAGCACAGTGCTTGGACTTGGAGCAACCACTGGGGCTCCGGGTGGTTGCCTGAGGAGGAGCCGCATGGTGAGCTGTTTGGACTCAGAACGACCGCTTCTGAACACTGGGGGGCTGCCTGGAGGAAGAGGAGAAGCGCAGCGGGTCACTTGGTCTAGGAGTGACTGCATCAGAGCCACAGGCGGTTGCCAGAGGAGGAGCTGCGTGGTGAGCTGTTTGAACTCAGAGCGAGCGCTCCTGAACACTGGGGGACTGCCCAGAGGAAGAGGAGGAGCGCGGTGGGATGCTTGGTCTAGGAGTGACTGCATCAGAGCCACAGGCGTTTGCCAGAGGAGGAGACGAGTGGTGAGTTGTTTGGACTCAAAGCGAGCACTCCTGAACACACGGGGGGCTACCCCGAGGAGGAGGAGGAACAGGGTGGGTCACTTGGACTCGGAGTGACTGCCTAGGGCTACGAGCGGTTGGCGAGAGGAGGAGACGCGAAGTGAGTTGCTTGAACTCCTAGAGACTGCGTCAGAAACCGGGCGGCTGTCTGGAGGAGGAGGTGTGTGGTGGGTCTCTGGGTCTCGGAGCTATTTTACGGGGCTCCAGGTGGCGGCTCAGAGGAGGGGCCACATAGCTAGGCAATTAGGTGCAGAGCAGGGTCCCAGGACCGGCTTCTTGCTGGAGGTAGGTCCAGGCCCCTGGGAACGTTGCAGAGGAAGACAGCCCAGCCCAGGCAGTAGTTGTAGATTGAGGGGAACCTCTAGGAGGGGAACTGACCAGCAAGACCTCCCCACTGGGTGAGTCTTCCCTGCCGGGTGAGGTTTTCCCACAAGGACGGTAAAACCAGAGACACAGGCACAAACAGGCCTTGCCTCAGCCTGCAGCCTAGTTTCCCTTTGGATGACCATTGGTCAACAAGTGGAGGCACCTCTTCCCACTATCAGGGAATATACCCCACCTGAGGGTCACCATCCCTAGAGAGGCAGCTTCCTTGTGGAGCACCGCATTATCAACTTCCTCCAAGACTGCAGGCTACTGAAGGATAAGAGGGGATACACTAGCAATCTTCAGGGACATTATAAGTTGATAGAGGAAATCTGCAATATCTTAATGACCCACTGATTCCTGAACAATATGAGAAAACAAGGGAAGAAAATGCCCCAAACAAATATAGATGTTACATCAATAAAATCCAATGACAGCATGGCAGAAGAAATGACAGAAAGGGAGTTCAGAATGTACATAATTAAAATGATCAGGGAAGCAAACGATGAGATGAAAGAGCAAATGCAGGCATTGAATGATGAGATGAAAGAGCAAATGCAGGCATTGAATGATGAGATGAAAGAGAAAATGCAGGCATTGAATGATAGCACCAATCGACAGTTAAAAGAGCAAATACAGGAAGCAAAAGATCATTTCAATAAAGAGTTAGAGATATTGAAAAAAAGCCAAACAGAAATCCTTGAAATAAGGAAACAATAAACCAAATTAAGAACTCCATAGAAAGCACAACCAATAGGATAGAACACCTGGAAGACAGAACCTCAGATATTGAAGACAAAATATTTAACCTCGAAAACAAAGTTGAACAAACAGAGAAGATGGTAAGAAATCATGAACAGAATCTCCAAGAACTATGGGATATCATGAAAAGGCCAAATTTGAGAATTATTGGGATTGAGGAAGGCTTAGAGAAAAAAACCAAAGGAATGAACAATCTATCAATGAAATAATATCAGAAAATTTCCCAAATCTGAAGAATGAAATGGAAAATCAAGTTCAAGAGGCTTATAGGACTCCAAATACACAAAATTACAACAGACCCACACCAAGGCACATTATAATGAAAATACTGAACATACAAAATAAAGACAGAATTTTAAAGGCTGTGAGAGAAAAGAACCAAATTACATTCAGGGGGAAACCAATACGGATATCAGCAGATTTTTCAATTCAGACCCTAAAAGCTAGAAGGGCCTGGAAGAACATTTTTCAAGCTCTGAAAGAAAATGGATGCCAACCAAGAATCTTATACCCAGCAAAACTTACCTTCAAATTTGACGATGAAATAAAATCCTTCCATGATAAACAAAAACTAAAAGAATTTACAAAAAGAAAGCCAGCATTACAGAACATTCTCAAGTGTAACTAATGATGTTACTATGATCTACAGTCATGTGCTGCATAATAATGTTTTGGTCAGTGATGGACCACATATACCATGATGGTCTCATAAGATTATAATGAAGGTGAAAAATTCCTATCACCTAGAATTTTCACTGTATGGTTTCTCTGTTCAGATACCCAAATACTTACCACTGTGTTACAGTTGCCTACAGTATTCAGTAGTTACATGCTGCACAAGATTGTGGTGTAGGAGCATTAGGCTGTACCATATGGCCTGGCTGTGCAGGAGGATATACCATCTGGGTTTGTGTAAGTACAAAATTGTCTGACATCTCATATTTCAGAACATATTCTTGTTCTTGGTGATGTAGGACTGTTAGCTGATCCTATTCCTCCCTCTTTTCCAACTGAACCTATAAATTTCAATTATATGTGACTCAGAAAGAATTTTCTTCCACTTCCAAACCTGTGGTAGCAAGCCCCCATTGTCTCTTCTCTGGGTTGTAAGAAGCCTCCTTCCTTTCTGACATCCCTGAGGCATGATCTTCCCACCCTGTTCCACCCTCTTCACCATTACTTGACACACATGCAAAGCAAATACAATTCTGTTATTCCCCCATTGCAAAACTGCACTGGTTTTTTTTTTTTTTTTTTTTTTTTTTCACCTCTAATACTAAACACAGATTTGTAAAAAAAAATTTGGGGCGGAATAACCCTGGTCATGTGGTTCCTAACAATCTTTCAATTTCATATCTTCCTTTCTCCCCTATTTGTTTCCCAGTTGACCCTTGGCTCCAGCCAGTATTTCAATATGTCCCTAACAAAAATTAATTTTCCCTTTAAATCAATACTGGTTTCACTGCTTAGGTTGACTTTCCTTTTCTTACTTCATCCAGCAGCCCTATCCTAAACTTTTTAGACTTAAGTTTTTTTTTTCATAAAATGTGATTACAGAGACTAATTGAAGTTTTTAAAAACTTTTGTGCATTCCTTTGAGTAGAAAATTTTTAAGTCCTATCAGTATATTCTCAGGATCAGACTGTGTGTTTACAATTTTAGAGCTGATAATAAAACAGTCATAAGTCTAACAGGGAGGAAAAATGATCTTTTGCTTAGTAATTTCTGTGAAAAAAAATTTGACTTTATCCAATCTATAAAGAGGACATAAATAACTCTAATATATGTGTGTATGTATATATGTATATATATGTGTGTGTATATATATATATATAGATATATATATACATATATCTATCTATATATATATTATCCCTGATGCAATGGTTGATTCCTAAATGGAATACAGAGATTGTGACCCAGAAGAAGGAAATATTACTACTGAGACTGAAGAAATTAATCAGTGTTGTCTGCAATTCAGAATAAATTAAAATGAAGATTAGGTGCTAAATAATCTGAAGCTGTTATGTAAAGCGTTAATAATTGAGGAGATGTTTCACTTTTTATTATGGAAATACCAAACATAGAATTAGCATAGGAAGAATAGTGTTAATGAATTCCTATTCCACATCAACCAGTTTCAACATTTAGTAACTTTGTGTCAATCATATGTCATCTCACCCCAAGTCAATTTTGCTGGAGTGGTTTGAGGAAAATCCCTATTATCAAACCGTTTTATTTGAGCATCTGACTTAAATAATTTTTTATTTTTTAGAAAACAACAATACCATTACTGTACCTAAGGAAATTAGCAGTAATTCCCTAACTACCATGATTATTAACACTATTATATCTTTAAACATATCTGTATTAGTAAGTCATTATTAGCTGTAATTACCTACTACCTTATACAACCTGTTTTCAAATTTCTTTGATTATTCCATAAATGTCTTTCTGTAGTTGTGTTATTTAAATGAGGATTACATATGACATTTTAAATGCATTGAAGTATTTTTTAATCTGTAAAACTTCATGCAGTTCCCTTTTTAATTTTATCATTTATTTGTTGAATGCATCAGGCCATTTATCCCATAGAGTTTTTTGTATTCTGAAAAAATCCCTACTTACCCTTTAAGATCTAGCTCATGTGTTCACTTGGGAATATTGTCACTGATTCCTGAGACATTGTCTCTCTGCATCTCTTAATTCATAGAATTACCAGTTTATCTTGTAGTTGCTTACATGTCTTTCTTTTTCAGTAGATTGGAAGACCCTTGAAGACAGACCCTCCCTTATTCATCTTTAAATTCCCAGGCCTTCATGTAGTGCTCCACTCATAAATGGACCTTCACAAATTTTTACTAATGAATGCATAAATGAATAAGACAGAAAACAATCTTGGAAAGAAAAGTTGGCATAAGAACATAATCATTAGGAAAGAAGATAAAGCACAATTTAATGAATACTTTCCATGCATCGTGTACAATACTGCATGGCTTGTTAGCATGTATCATTTGTTCCTTTCCAGAACTATCCAATTCTTATGATAAAAGTGATTGTGCTATTCATATGACTTTATAACCCCAGCTTTCTTTTATGAAGTTTTTATAGTGAAATAATTACAGTCTTATTGAAAGTTGTAGAAACAGTACATTTAGTCCTGGGAAACCCTTATCCAATTTCCACCACTGATAACATATATAATTGTTGTAAATATCAAAAAAATGAATTGACATGAGTACAACACAATCGTTATGGGCATTTTCAGTTTCCTTCAGTTTTTACATTAACTTATTGTGTTTATACATGTGTTTGTGTGTAAATCTATGCAATATAGAGTACAGGTTTGCATAGACCTGTGCAATTTGATAGAACTCTAATTTTGATGGGCAGATTTGTCTCCCAGTTTGAAATGACCTGAATCATGAAGTCATACAGAATAAATGGTATTAACTCTAGTTTAGATTTTTATCCAAGTGACACAATTTAAATTTGACTGCACTTCTATTTCTGATGTACAGTTAAACCTACGAAAACATACAATTCAAAACCACATTGATGGGTTCAAAAGATGAGCTAGAAATACATAAAACCAGAAATAGGAAAGAAACTCAAAGTGGTGAGTGAAAATGAAGACTTGGACCTGCTGCACTTTGGTCTGGGAGCAGGAATGACTAAGGGTTTTGGTTTCTGAAGAAAAATGTGAATAGGGGCTTTGCACGAAATATCAGGAGAAACTCACTGAAGTCTAAGGATAAGGATGTGGTTTCTTTTTATGTGGGGTAAGGGAAGAATGGTTCAGCACTTGCTGCCTGAAATTGTGGCTTCAAAGGAAGCTCCCAGAGGATCTGGGGGATGAAGGACAAAGACTCACCTCCATAAAGGGAGCAGAATCTAGATGCATGTTGGCTAGGTAACTGAATCTGTGATAGCCTCAATATCTAAGGGAGAGAGGGCTGATCAATCATTGTAGAACTCAGTTCTCAACGGAAAGTCTGGAGTCAGTAAAGAGGGGAAGGAACTGACAAAATGCTAGACCTGGAAAGCGTGACTTCATGAAAAAAAAAAAAAAAGAAAGAAAGAAAAACAAAAGTTTCCAACTAAAAATGAATTCACCAGCTAAAATTCAAGAAATATGGAAGCCCCCTCTCAGAAAGATCATCAACTAAATCAAGTATTGGAAGATGAATTTATTTCAGGTAGAAGAAAGAGGATGAGTCTGAAAATTGATTTAAAGTATGCATGCCCAAGATGCTTTAAAGGATAATTAAAAGACATCCATTTAAAAAAGAGAGGAAAAGTTTATGAAAAAGGAGACAGAAGTAAAGAAAGAATAGTTAGGAGAAAAAATTATTGGAAATATTTAAAATAAGAAAAATCAACCTTTAAAATAAATATTAATGAGAGTTCCAGTTTGGAGAGACAGACTTAAGATATATATATATATATATATATATATATATATCTCATACATAGATCTATATAGACATAAATATCTGTCTGTCTCTCCATATATGACAGAATAAAAAGCTCCAACATACTTTAGTTAATTGACCTATAGAAATAGAGCTAAGTGAGAGAGAAAGAAATAAGGTTTGAAGAGATAATAGTCATTATACATGGCATTGAAATATGTAAGTTTTTACATCAGAATTGTACTTCAGGTGTTAATGAAAATAAATTTAGACCTAGACATGTTGCAGAGAATCTTGAAAACTAACAGAATAAAAACAAAAAACAATCTACAAAGTAACTAGATCAATAGCAGATATCATATTTTCAATTAATAATACCAGAGGTAATGTTTCAATAGCTTTAAAATGTTGAGAAAAAAATGCTCAGTTCAGAATCTTCAAAATTTTCTATTGAAATATTTCAAATATATCTTAGGGTCAATCTAAAATTATATATTCAGCTAACCTAACATACAAGAATGAGCACAAAGAAAAAGTATTCTGTGTGTAGGACTGAGGGAATTTACAATCCATGACCCTCACTTAATAAATAAAAACAATTATTAAAGGTAGTTCTTTAGGGAGAAGAAGTGTGAACTTAGAGGGAAGGTGTAAGTTGACAATAAAGGTGATGAACAGAGATGGATGACATGTCCTGTTTGAATATATAAGGTGTTCCCCAAAGTTCTATGTGTTAAAAGTTTATTTCTCAGGCTGGCATTATTGGGAGGTGGTGAAAACTTTAGCAGGTGAGGCCTGGTGGGAAGTTCCTAGTTTATTGGGAGTATACCCTGTAAGGAATAGTGGACCCTCAGTCTCTTCCTCTTTCTCTGTTTCTTGTTCATCAGGTGAGCAATTTGCTCCACCATACTCTCTACCATTGTCATCTAGTAGCCACATGAAACACCCAAAGTGATAGGTCTTTGCATTTAGAACCTCCAGAACTGTGAGCAAAAGAAAACTTTTACCTTTATATTCATATAGTAATGGAAAACTGACCAGTACATTATGTTAATAGTTTTTTTTTTTCTTTTTAATTTTTTAAATGTGATCTAGATAGTTATATATGGCAGTAGAATGCATTTTGGCACATCGTACACAAATAGAGCACAACCTCTTATTCTTCTGGCTGTATAAATTATTAACAAATTATTGATCCTATTCAAAAAGCAAAGACTATCAAAATTTGTGTGTGTGTTTAAAATAGGTCAAACAATAGTAGGCTAAAGATAAAATTTGGCATGGTCTTGTCATTCAGGGAAGAGAATAAATATATTGGATAAATTTAGACTTAAAAATGTATAATTCTAAATCTTAAAATTAAGGGTAATAAAAAGCATACAGAGAAAAAGGAAGAAATAAAACTGTCTCCATTTTCAAATGGATTAAATGTCTACATAACAAAATTCCATCAAAAACTATTACCCTATGTAAATGTATGATTACACAAATGGTATGCCTCTACTTCATGTACAGAGAAACAAGATGTATCTCATTAAAAAAAAAAAAAAAAACCAAAATTCCAAGGAATAAAAAATAACCCTTCTAGAACTAATTGGTGAGTGCAACAAGACCATAGAATACTACATACAAAAATCAAACTTTATATCCTAATAATGTCAATTTATAAACATGAGCTTATTCTAACATTTATATTGAAATGAAAATACCATAGACTAAGCAAAATATTCTTTAAAAAAGTGAAAGGAATCACTGTATCCAGTATTAAGTTCTGCTATATAGTTGAAATTGTTAAAACAGTGTAATATTGATGGAGAGATGGAAGCAAAAAATCAATGGGACAGAATAGAGAATTCAGAAGTAGATTCACACAAATATTTGAAGGTAAAAAAGTAATTCATCAGAAGAAGGAAAGATCCTGTAAAAGTGGTGGACATCTATAGGCAAAAATAATGTTTAATCTAAATATCATACCTTTTTCAAAAATTAACTCAACATGAATCATGGGCTTAACATATAAAGCTTAAAACTATATAACCATTAGAAGAAAAAAAAAGACAGGAAAACATCTTTGGAGTCTATGTCTGGGCTGACTTCTTTGACTTGACCAAATCCATGATCCATAAAGAAAAATGGATACGTTTGACCTAGTGAAAATTAAAACTTTTGCAATGTGAAAGATCTTGTCAAGAAGATAAAAAGAAAATATGGAAGGAAATATATGTAACCATGTATCCAACTTAGAACTTGAATATAGAAAATATAAAGCATTGCCCAAACATGGTGATAAAAAAGCAAATAACCTAAATAAAAATGGCAAAATGAACTATATTAGTTAGTCAGCTTTCTGTAACTGTAACAAAATACTTGAGATAATAAACTTAAAAAGAGGAAAGGTTTATTTTGGTTCACAGTTTTGGAAGGTTTAGTCCATGATCAATTGGCCCCACTGGTTTTGGGCCTGTGATGAGGCAGCACATCATGGTGGCAACATATGGTGTAGTAAAGTGTATTTTTCATGGCCAGGTATGAAGGAGAAAAAACAAAACAAAGCAAAACAAACAAACAAATAAAAACCCCTGGAAGATGCCATAGTACCACAGTCTCCTTTGAGGACATGTCTCCAGTGATGTAAAACTTACCACTTCCTCCTGGGTCCCAACTCAAAGATTCTATACATGTGAATGGTACCACATGCTGGTGACCAAGTTTTTAACTGAGGGAAACTTTGGGGGACATTTCAGATGTCCCCCAAGACAGGCTTTCTACTGAAAAGGTTATATGGATGGCAAGTAAGCACGCAAAGCATTTGGAATCATTGTCATCGGGGAAATGCAAATTAACACCATACCTACATGATGATTTAGAATATTAAATAATGACAGCACAATGGTACCATCACTCTAGAAAACAGTTTGACAATTTTATTTTAACTTAAATGTGCAAATACCACACAACTCAGCAATTACACTCTTGAGCATTTATTCTGGACAAATGTAAACTATTGATCCCACAAAACCTTGTACAAAAATGTTCGTAATGGCTTTATTGATAATGGCCCAAACCATAAATGACTTAGATGTCCTTCTACAGGCAATTAGCTAAACAATAGGGCATATCCAATCCAGAGGAAGGAGGAGTACTAATGCAACTCCAAAAAGGAAGTATGTATGAAACCACTTGGATGAATCCAGGAAATATATAGAATGAAAAAATCTAATTCCAATCCTCCGTAACCTAGCTAGACTCTATCTTAAAATAAAAAATAAAAAGGGTTGGGGATGTAGCTCATGGTAAAACACCCCTGGGTTCAATACCCAATATCAAAAAAAAAAAAAAAAAAAAAAAGGCAATTCCAAACATTTACATATGGTTAGTTCATTTGCATAACATTTGTGAAATGGCAACATGTACAAGTGGAAAACAGTGTAGTGAAAAATCAAGGATGGAGGAGATGGGGGAAGAGGAGGAGTTGACCATGGTGATAAGAAAGCAATTGAGGAGATTTTTGTTGAGATGGAATTGCTTTGTGACTTGACTGTAACTATCTATTCTGGTTTGAATATGGTACCATACAGTTTTGCAAGATATATTTACCATTGGGAAAAACTGGATAAGGGGAAACAGGTATTTTCTTCATTCTCCTTGTGCCCCTTGTATGTATACTATTGGGGACAGGAGCTCTCTGTGTTGCCCAGGCTGTTCTTGAACTCTGAACTAAGGCAGTTTCCCAGTTTAGCCTCCTGAGTGCTGGGATTACAGTTGAGTGCCACTGTACCTGGCTTCTTTATTTATAATTTATTATACTATAAGCAAATCTATACTTATCTCAAAAAAATTTAATTAGAGTAGAAATGCATTAATAGTAATTTCAATGACATATATATATGCAGTGTCCAAATGAGCAGCAAATACATACATAGAGGCACACACTTGTACATATGGAAAGATTGATAATATTTTTAACTCTCAATGTAGGAGAATTTGGGAAAAGAAAAAAAGCAAAATAATTGCCTACCTGCATACTTGCATAAGTATTTTCTATGAAGAAACAAAAACATAAAAAGATCAAATTTTGTCCAATAAATAGTAATGTATTCAGTTCACATATTAGAAGTTTGACATTTTCTAAAGGAGAAAATTGAAGCCCATGGACCTAAATGAGCAAATCTGATCCAGGGTCCAGACTGAAACCCAATCTCTCTAATTCCCATGTTTGCATATGGTAAATAAATTTAAAAAAAAAATTTTACCCTAGAAATGACCTGCTCTTCCAAGTATATCCCATTAGATTTGCTGGTATGCCCTGAGAACTCTTCAAATCATAAAAGAAGTGGAACATGCCCAAAAACTGAATTAAATTTTCCCCCAGAGTAAAGGCTCTTCTGAATTTCAAAGGTCATTTAGTTTTCAATTTTGCCATTTTTCAATTTCTCAGCATGTGGGTAAGGAAATCTACTCTGAATCTAAAACTCATGAACATGATTATTCAAAGAAGCAGCTGAGCTCTGTCTGAGTCCACAGCCTTCTAAATTTCTGAGGCTTCCCCATCCTCAGGGCATGCTGGATTTTCTGATCCCTGAGGTTGGGGTCTGATTTCCATTCTGGACCTGGTGAGGAAGACTGCATCACAAACTACGTGATGGTTGCGTGAGGTTGACCATAGTCTCTGTATCTTAATACTATTCTCTTCCCTTTCCCTCTCATAAAAATAAGTTGAGGGTACAAAGATAAATATTATTGACCCTAGAGACAACTATACTGGACTCAGATCTAGGTTTGCATGCCACAGATGCCAAGTCTTTGCTCTGTGATCAAAACTAAATTATTTGGCAATCCTGGGTTTTAGTTTCTTAATCTCATTAAAATAATCTGCTAAGATTCTGAGAATCAATAGGTTTAACCTGTGAAGACATAATTTATGAGAATTTGATATATTTTTTTAAAATATGATTTGAATTATTTTGAGGAGATTTAAATATAGTAGTAGTAAAACTATTTAAGTGTCTATTGCACTGTTTTCCTATGACAATTTCGGGTCAAATACTTCTCCCACACATACATTCTTCTGTGAATGTCTATGGAATGAGTGTGATTAATAACACAGAAATAGATATGTGAAGATGATATGCTAAGGAAAATGACTGTTGACCTACAATGACCATGGAGCCAAACTATAGAATGAGGCTGAAGTAATGACACTCAGACTGACGAAGAACTACTAACATGTTCACAAGTTCTTGGTGAAAAAACTATTACAGCATGTACTTCAGGAAGAGGGAAGTTGAACTCAGAGTAAAGGCTGTGACATATGAGAAGCAACAATGACCAAAGAATTGATAAGAATGTAACATTAAAATTATTTCTATGAAGATATTAGTTATTAAGCTGTACTCATTAAGAATAAAGTAGACCTAAAAACTAGATAAAGTTAACATGTGAGTAATTCCATCATCAAATAGAATAAAAACACAAGTAGAAGTCCAAACATCCACCTTAGGGTAATGGTTACTTCTGAGGAGGAAAGGAAAAAAAAATATGCAAGTGTCCTTTATAAAATCGCAAGTATAAACATTTGTTTAATTTAGGTATGAAGACATCTGCAATCATATTTTCTACTTATTAAAATATCTAATAAGATCCATAAATTGCAAATATTCACAGGTATGTGTGCGTACAAATTAACAAAAAGAAAATCTATCTTTTGTGGTAAAAATGTTTGATAAACTAAATGCATGATATATGAAATAGTGAAAGAATAGTATAGTCACATGTCACATAATGATGTTTTGTTTAATGACAGCCTGCATATACAATGGTGGTCCCGAAAGACCATTACAGAGATGAAAAACTCCTATTGCCTAGTGACAACAAAACTGTTGGAATGTCTTGTGATAAGTCTGCTGTAAACACAGTGTCTACACTGCTGGTTGTATAAAATAGAGCACACACAATTCTTTACAATACATTAATATATGATAATGATAATGAACCACCATATTTCTGGTTTATGCATTTACTATTTATCATTATTTTAGAATGTACTTCTACTTACTTAAAAAAAATCCCCAAATTAACCAAGATTAACTTCAAAATAGCCTCAACAGGTACTTCAGGAGGGATTCCAGAAGAAGGTAGTATTATCAGAGATGAGAGTTCCATGGTGTTACTGCCCCTGAAAATGTCCTATGGGATGAGATGTGGAGCTGGAAGACAGGTATGGTCTTAGCCTAGGTAGGCCTAGGATAATGTGTGTATTTTTTTTTTTCAGTTTTTAACAGAGGTTTTAAAAAGTAAAAAATTAAAATTAAAAATTTTAAAAAAACCCTGTCAAGTAAGGGTCTAATGAAAAAAATATATTTTTTACAACTGTAACTGTATTTATGTTTTCAGCTAAGATTAGTCCAAAAAAATCAAAAGGTCAAAAAACTTTCAAAGTAAAAATGTTATAGTAAACTAGGGTTACTTTATTTTTTAAAATAACTTTATTGGTAGGAGGGGTGGGGGGTATGAAAAATGGTGGACAGACATCATTACCCTATGTACATGTACAATTACACGGATGGAATGATTCTACATCATGCACAACCATAGAAATAAAAAGATGTACCCCATTTGTGTACAATGAATCAAAATGCAATCTGTAAAAATAAAAAAATAAAGTAATTTTAGTGCAGCCTCAGTGTGTGTGTTTATGAGGTCCACAGTGGTGCACAGTCTAACCCTAACCCTAACCCTAACCCTAACCCTAGGCCTGAACCTTCACTCATGGTTCACTTATCCACCGACCCAGAGCAACTTCCAGTCCTGCCAGATCATTCATGGTAAGTACCTGGTACACATGTACCATTAAAAAATCTTTTATACCTATTTCTTCTGTAATTTTCCCATGTTTAGCTATATCTAAGACAGTATTTACCAATGTACTATTAAGTCCTATAACATTCACTAACATGCTGTATAGGTTTATAACCTAGAAGCAACAGCTATACAACATAGCCTAGATGTGTAGGAGACTCTATCACCAAGGTTTTGTAGGTATACTCCATGATGTTTGCACAACAAAATCACCTAACAATGCAGTTCTTGAATAGATTCTTGTTAAGTGACACCGAACTGGTTGTATTTTAGGGAATGTTCTAGTTATGATTCTGGACAGGTTAATCAGGCTACCATATTGTTTATCACCCATCCTCCTTCACCATCCTTTCCAACATTCTGAAGACAAGCATTAGTCCCCAGAGAAACACTTGTTTTGCTTAATGTAGACAATTTTCCAATTTCAAGAAATTCATATGATGATTTTATTTTTTTAAAGAAAGGATAGCTTGGTGTGATGGTGTATACCAGTCACTCAGGAGGCTGACTAGAGGATTGCAAGTTTGAGGCTAGACTCAGCAACTTAGTAAGATCCTGTATCAAAATTTGAAAAATAAAGAAGGGCTGGGATATAGCTTAGTGGCAAAGCACCCTGGGTCCAATCTCCAGTACTGCAAGAATTAAAATAAGGACAGTTATACCAAGATTCTCCATAGTGATTTGATGATAGAAAAAAATCCCTTGAATGTGCAGACTTCATGTCTCATGACCTACACCATGATTTTTAGTTCTGTTTACTGTAAACTCTCTTTTTTAAGAATAAATCTGAGATTGAAAAATAATATTTAGTACTAAAGTGGGATTCTATCACAACAGATAAGCAACAGAGTGGTAGGGTTTGTCTTGGGTCTTACTCTGCAGTCCTATCAATTTTAACCACTGTACTAGAATAGTTGGTTCTGAAAACAGTGTTTATCAGAGAGCCTCATAGGCACTCCCTCATATATGCAGTAATTGGTGAAATCAATTACTGACTCATATGAAATAATAACCTAGTTGTATGTGTAGTTTAGTCAATTTAATTTCCTATGTCAGTCAACTTTCTCTTACTGTAACTAAATACCCAAGATAAACAAACTTAAAAAGTGGAGAAGATTTTTTTTTTTTTTTTTTTTTTTTTTGGTTCATAGTTTCAGAGATTTAAGTCCGTGATCACTTGGTGGTTTTTGTGTCTGTAGCAAGGAAGAATATCATGAGGGAGGGAGCTGCTCTCCTCATATCAGCCAGGAAAGAATAAGGAGAGGAAAAAAGAAGGGACCAGGGTTCCAATTTTCCCTTTAAGGGCATACCCCGCAATGATATAGGCTTTACCTACTAATAATTCCACTACCTCCCAATAGTAAGTACCACAGGCTGGGGAACAAGCCTTCAACACATGGGCCTTTGAGGGACATTAAAATATAACAGCCCCAAACATGACATTCTTTTGGGTAGAATGGTTGCCTGGAAACCAAAGGCCATGTCAGTATTTCCTAAATCTCCACATGCACTCTGCTGCACTTCCAGGTCCACATGATCTTGAGGAAGACAACATTTAATCTAATTCTAACTCTGAAATAGTTCTGTCACATAGGCCTTCATGTGTTCCTGGATCTACAATCTCTTTTGGCAGTTCCCTTTGTCTTTCTCCTGAGTCCCCATCGGTCACTACCTGGTATTACAGGCCAGAGTCCTGCTTATCCCTTCCAAAGATTATAGTCCACTTTTGCATCTCAATTAGTGGTGGGACACTCCATCTGGTAGACATGTTTTATTGATAACTCCTTTCGACATTTTTGGAACTCTTCCTACTTCCAAATTCTTAATTGCTTCATGCATTTAGTTAGCTAGGGCTGCTGTAAAGAGTGGTCCCACAAACCGAGTGGTTTAAAAAATAAAAATTTATTCTGGAGGCCAGAAGTTCAAGATCAAGGTGCAAGCAGAACCACACTCCCTCTGAAGGCATTTGGGAAGGATGTGTTACAGGAGTCCCTTGGAGCTTCTGGTGGTTCCTTAATCTGTGACTGCACCACTCCAGACTTCTCACGGCATTCTTGCTGTGTGCAGGTCTGTTATCAAACTCTCCCTTGGTAAAGTGGTACTGGTCATATGAGATTAGGGGCCCACCCCAGTCCACTGTGTTCTCATCCCAGCTAATTATATCTGCAGCAAGTCTGTTTCCAAGTATGGACACCTTCTGTGGCATTGGGGTTTGGGACTTCTACAAATAAATTTGGAGGTGGGGTAGGATGTAATTCAACCAATAACATTGATGGTTTCTTTAATTCATTGAGATACTGCTACTCATTTAAACATTTTTTCATTCATTCATTTATTCATTCATTCATTCCACTGATATTTATTGAATGTTTACCATGTCTCAGAACTCTAGGACAGGCATTAGAAGAAACAAGCAAGGCAGCAAAATCTGAAGGACTCACTATTTGGCAGGAGACACAAGTGAGCCATCTATTCTGGGTCCTTTGTTCCAAGTGTAATAAGGATGACTCCATTTCCGTGATTATTTTTACTGGACATGATCTGCTGGGTTTGGAGAGAACTATCTGTTTAACTTACATGCCTTCAAATTTCCTAAAAGTGCCTGTTACTAAATTTACCTGCAACTAAGAACTCTATTATACTAATTCTCACCACTTTGTAATTTGTAAATTGTATTTTCCTGAACTTTGGCAGGCACAAGGGCTTATTTATTTAAGTTTCAGGGTCTGTAAAATCCATTTACCATGCTGTTGCTTAGCTATGAACACAATTTCTGATAAAGAAATCACTATGAGAAAAGAGTTTTAAGCCTCCTAAGAGGGAATCCTTCTCCAAAACAAAATGTTCTGCCTGTTTCAGAAAATAAAATAAATATGAAGTCAGATGAAAAACATAGAAGAAACAAGTATATTAGTCAACTTTGCATTGCTGTGATCAAAATGCCTAACAAAACAACTTAGAAGAGGAAAGGTTTATTTTAGTTCATTGTTCCAAAGGCCTAGTCCCTGATCAGCTGAGTCTATTGTTCTGGGTGCAAGGTGAGGCAGAACGTCAAGGTTTCAGAGTGTGGCAGAGGAGCTGCTTCATTCATGGCAATAAGCAGAGAGAGGGAAGGGAAAGAGGCCACAGGGAAGATGCACCCTTCCAGGGCACACCCCCTGTGACCCACCTCCTCCAGATACACCCCACCTGTCTACAGTCACCACCCAGTCCATTCATACTAGGATGGACTGATTAGGTTACAGTTCTTAGAATCCAATCATTTCACCACTGAATATTCTTACATTAACACAGGAGCTTTTGGGGGACACTTACTATCCAAACCATAACAAATGGGTAGAAGATATTTCAGTCTAATTCCTGTTATATCACTATGTATGTTTTGTGCTTTTTAATCTTCCAGTCAGATGGAGCAGCTCTGTCCACTTTGCTGGAGACAGTATTGGTTGTCCATTGCTGACCTTACTATCACCATAATGTCCACCTTGATGAGCCTTCAAATAAAGGTGAGAGATGAAAGGCAGTCATTTTGTTGGCTAAATCAGTGCACTTTTTGGAATAGTCTTTGAAAGCGTTTGAAGCTTGGTGGGATCTGGATGTTCAGTGGATTTGTAAATAATCATGAATTCGAAGGTTAGGGTCATTTTATACGTACACATATATTATTTGAAGATGTGACTAATAAATAGTAATTTCAATCAAAAGCAGGACTTGCTGATGTGGTTAAAGTGAGCTCATTATATAATCTTGGTTTTCTGGGTCTAGGGATATTTTAGGTGAATAAGATGATCATGGGATGGAGTGAAAGAAATAAAGGAAGCAGTTTTGAACATGCACAATGTTCCAGGCAACTATGTCACCCTTTAATTTGATAGCATATGTAGCATTATAAAGTTATTAATCATCTTTTGGTTCCATTTAGAGTTTAAGAAATACTAAGGGAAATTAAGTAGCTTTTAGTTAAAGTTTTTACAGATAGTGAATTCTGGAACTGGAATCAAACTTAAGATAACCTTATAAGTAGGTTTTAAAATCTCTGCTTAAAAACTCGCCAACCTGGGATGCAAAGGCATTCAAAAGATTTATCCTTGTAATTCAGGGGATCCACAAACATGATGGGAAGAAAAGTACATCCTTCTTTTCATTAACCTCTCACTAAATGTTAGCATTTATTTCAATTATAAATGCTAGCCAAAACATTAGAAATATTATTGGATGTTTGTTTTTATTGTTTGTCTTACATTTATGAGGGAGGGAAAAGTTAAGGACAGTATTCAAATAGTAGATAGGAAAGATCAAAGAGGACCTTGCTTAGTGATAGGAATTCCTATCATACACGTTTGTAGTCCCAAAGTGGGACTTAGTCATACCTGCCAATCGGCATCTTTGGAGTTTGCTGAATATATGAATTCCTGGATCTTGCTCTCTAGAAATTTTGATATACCTGTTCTAAAGAGAACTTCTTGTCATCACCGTCATGACATACAAACAGAAGGTACACAACAAGAGCTCTGAAGGTGATGGATGGATGGGTGAATACTTGCATAACACGCTAGAAGGGAAAAACAGTGTAAGAAGAGGTGGGAGCCCAGAGATAGCTACATGCTGTGTTCCTGCAGCTGCACTGTTGTTCACTACCTCTTCCCCCAAGGTCCCTTTTTGGAAGCTACTCTGCATTGCCACCAAGTTAGACTCCCCTTGAGTGCTATAAAGACAAATCATACATAGTATCACAGAGCTATAGGCAGATATCTGGAAATCTCACATTGCTGACAACTCTTCCTCAAATAAATAAAAAGTATAAGAGATGGAGAGGAAAGAAAATGAGGCTAGAAGGAGGGTTGAGCTTGGAAGCCCTTCATCTCTCCAGCTCACCACCTTCTAATTCCCCTTCTCAACTCTTCACCTCAAGAAACACTCATTTTAACAGGGGTGAGAACAGTGTTTTTAAGTATCTTTGGCAGGGGAGAGGGTTATAGATTTTCCTATAAGTAGCTTCAGGGTCAAGAACTATTTTGTAAGTGCAATACTATTTCTGAGTTCCACATTTACCTGATAATATTTTATTTATTATTAGCATTTATTAGTGACAGTTGAATGGATTTTTCTTGTACTTATATACCACATTGGAAGTGAAAAAGGGATTTTCTGTGACATTTATCTCATGCTCCATTTGCTGTTTATTGGAGCCAGAGTAGAATCTACACATGTTAAAAATAATCACCTCGTTATGGGGTCATTTATTGCTAGTCAAGCTACCTTACTTCCTGTAGAGAAATGGCATGCTATGTGTGCAAAGGTGACTAATGGTGGCAAAAGGAAAACCAGAGGTGATAAAGAGGATCAAAACTACTGCAAGCATTGGAGCTCACTTGTTCTCCTAGCAGCTGTTGTATTATAAGAATATCTTTCTGTTATAAAAGCCAGGGAGCAGATATTCATGCAAGTCTAATGTGGGTAGGTAGAAAAGGAGTGACTGTCAACTATTGCTTATATTCTCAGAAGGATTTAGTTAATAAAATGGGGCATCATTCTGTTGTGACTTAATTAGCGACTTCTCCCCCTCAGGCTCAAACTTCAGCAATGATAGGAATTATTTAATGCAGAAATGTCAGGTTCTATGAAGATAAGAGATATTCTGAGCAATGATATGAAGGGTGCCTTTTTTAGATATTCTTAGAGCTGAAAATGAAATGTCAGAGATTAGATCTTAGATCTGCAGAACTGACTCAGGGGATCATATACCAATCTTCCTGAGGAAACGGTGGTGCTGCTCATCCTGGAAGGGTCTGCCTGCCACATCTGCATCTAGAGTGACCCCACACACCCCTCCTACCTAGGGTAGTCACCTTATTCCCACAATCACAAATAACTGACCTACTGGTAGTACAGCCAGTTTACAAACTGGTCAGTGACCTGCAGCTTAGTATTCAATGCTGAACTGAACCAATAAGACTCATCTTCTTGGGATTTTAAAACCCGCTTGCAAGTTCTTGGTTGATGGATAAAAGCTAAAGCTGAAGGGTTTTGATCTGGAGAAGAGCTGGGGGTGCTGTATCTTTGGTAAGCTAAGGGCATGAGGAAGAAGAAGCTAAATAGCTCAAAGAAGGCAGAAAAAGAAAGGTGGAAAAGTTCAGTTGAAAGGATAGCAATGTCATGGAGAAGGCAGGGCAAAAGTTGTTTCTACTTCCTGTGAGTTTCAGTTGAATCTAAGTCTTGTTCTTGGATTCCTGAGAGAGCTGTTTCTATTTCCACAGTAAACTACCTTTTATCTGAGGATCATTTAGGTGGGCTGCTTCATCTCACAGCCAAATATGTCCAGTTAAATGCCAAAGTTGAAGGTAATTTAAGAACCCTTAGATCACTTTTAGTATTTCAAAGCTCTGAAATTCTACTATCTGACTCTTGACCTACAGAAATGCTACTTTCATACAGTTCAAACTAAGACACTAGTTCCCTTTTATCCACAGGAAATATATTTCAAGACCTACAGTGCATAAATGAAACCAAAGATAGTACGGAACCCTAAATATACTGTGCTTTTTTCCTGTGTGTATATATACCTAGGATAAAGTTTAATTTGTAAATTAGGCACAGGAAGGTATTAACAATATTAATTGATGATAAAATAAAAATATAACAATATACTATAATAAGAGTTATATGAATGCATGTTATCCATTCTCTCTTTCTCTTGCTACTGATTCGATAAGAGAGATGGCTACTAAGTGAATAATGGGAAGGTAGCACATACAGCATAGAAACATTGGACAAAGGAATGATTCATATTCTGGGAATGATTTAGCTTTTATGTAGTTGTGACCAAAAGATCTGACAATAACAATTAGAGGAGAAAAAGTTTATTTTGTCTCATGGTTTCCTAGGTTCAGTCCACAGACAGCCAACTCCACATCTCTGGGCCTGAGATAAAGGGCATGGTGGAAGAAAACAGCTTAGGATATGGCAATAAGAAAGCAGAGAATGCTCTGCTCATTAGGGACAAAATACAAAGGCACACCCCAGTGATCCATTTCCTCTAGGTACTTCCCATCTGCCTACAGTTACCTCCCAGTTTTTCTACCCAATATCTCTACTCAGATAATTTTGCTGAGCATACTGCTTGAATTATAGGCAAGGAAATAAGTAGTCTGGACTTTGAAATAATGAACTAATTTCACTGAAAATGTATCTACTTTTTGTGTTGTTGTTGAAAGAAGAATATCTTAAGTTAACTTTAGTTTATCCTGGAATCCATTGACACTATTGGTTTGGAATGGATTATGTAGGTAAAATAGAGACATCACCTTTTTTTATCAAATAGAGAAGTTAATAATTGGATTTGTATTTTAGAAACATGCAGATAATAGTCCCCAACTGGGGAGATAAAAGAAGGGAGACCTGCTAAGGATCTGTTCAGCCTAAATTCAGCCAGTGGCTGTAAAGATAGAAGAAGACAGGGAAAGTTTCGGAGAATTGAGAGTGAAGCAACCTAATTTCCATACACATGTAGGGGCAAGGCTAGAGATTTCAGACTACTGTAATATTTTTTGGGGGGGGGATACTGGGGATTAAATTTAGGGGTGCTCGATCACATCCCCAGCCCTATTTTGTATTTTATTTAGAGACAGGGTTTCACTGAGTTGCTTAGAGCCTCACTTTTGCTGAGACTGGCTTTGATCTTGAGGTCCTCCTGCCTCCACCTCCTAGAAGTTGCTGGGATTACAAGCCTGCCCCTTGGTCATGAATTTAACTCAATAGGTGGTAATACATGTAACTATGTGAGGTTACAGTTACGTTAATTAACTTCATTGTGGAAACATTTTATGTGTACATATATTAAAACACCAGTTTGTACACCTTGAACATATCAAAATTTTGTCAGCTTCACTTCAATAAAGCTGAAACAAAACAATTACCATAAAGACAACAAAAACAACAAAAACAAACAAGAAAAGATCTGTTCCGTTATTCTTATTTTCAAGGCCTTTTGGTAAGGTAATACTGTTAAATTTTCTGGAACCTGTGTTACAGATATAGACAGTAGTTTTGTCACAGACCCTTCTTAGGATGAGTTAATTCTCATAAGTGAGGGACAAGCATTTACACTGTTAGGAGGATTGCATTGAGGGATGATGTGAATGCATTTTTCACTACAATTGCTTGGGAACTGAGGGTACAGGAGATTACCAAGAATCACTCATTTGGATATAGCTTTGTTGAAACTATTTCCTAGCAAGTCAGGCATTCATGTTTTGCTCACAAACAACACAACTGAAATAAATCAAGGTATATGTGGAATTTGTTCCAAGGCACCTCCTACAAATAATTCATGTCTTAGTCTTCATATCAAAGAATATTTTTAGCATTTTAAGACCAAGTCAAAGAAAATTTAATAATATTGAAAAATCAGGATTGTGACTCTCAAAATAGCCTGAGTCGTTGATTTACACGTTTGAAAAATCCCACATAATAAAAAAATTCTAAAAGCAAAATTTAAATTCTAAACTGATTTTCAATTCAGGCAAGTTGACTATCCCTTATCCGAAAAGTTCGGAACTACAGGTGTTTCAAATTTTGGAGTTTTTCAGAATGGCACACTTTTCTGTTCAGAATCCCTAATCTGAAATCTTATATCCAAAACCCAAACTGCCCTGAAATAACTGTATAAAGTGATTTGCAAAAACATTCATTTTATTTGCTCTGGACAGAAAATTTGGTCTTGTCATTGGCTTCTCTTTCATCAATTTCCTCGCATGCACTCCAACACTAAGATCTGTCCATTCAATGTTCCTAGTAGTCCTTTCATATCTAATATCTTGTGGAAAATTGCAAAAATGGCCACTGTACTTTGCAGTTCCTCCTTTGAAGAAGTGGAATCTGTTTCCCCATTTCTTTAATCCATACTGGCTTTGCAATACACTTTGACCAATAGAATGCAGCAGAAGGGAGATCTGAGAAGCTCTAAGACTAAGGACTCCATGGACCCTAGAGCTGCTATTATGATCTTAGAACCATGTGACTGCCACGAGAAGCCCTGTTTAATCCTTGCAATAACATAACTACTTAGGATGTAGGCACTATTATTATTTCTACCTTGGAGATGAGGATCTGAGAATAGAGAAAAGCTAAAGTTCTAGGGCTAGTCTGGTCATGGCAGGATTTTTTTTTTTTTTTTCCCAACACTAACACAGGTTTATTCAAGACCTGCTGAGAAGGGGATCAGTAGAGACTGAGACCCATCTTCCACTTACATCTTGAGGATACATAGGGGAATTCTATAACAGCCTTGTGACTCCGAACCTGTGCTCTGAACCAACACTTAGGTGGAGATAAATGCTCTGGTTCATCAGATCAGGTCAAATTTCCTTGCTGCTTGTGGCAAGAGAAGTGTGTATCTACCACTTTGGGTAATGTTTGTCAGAGCTGCAATTAACTATTCAAATCTGTGTCTTTCTCAGTAGCTTTAAGTACCGTGTGGAAAGGACCATATCTGCTTTGTTCTCTCTGTTCCCAGTGCCTGCAAAGGGTGTAAACATGTCGCAGATTCTTGAGAGAAAATTGTTTGTTATTTCCTGTTTAGAATTCCTGTTTTAAAAAATCATAAATCTTCAAATTTACAAACAATCTCCCCTTTAAATGTTAGTAGAAATGTTCATGTTCTCTTTACACACACACACACACACACACACACACACAAGTTGGCTGCTCTCTCCCTGTTGGACATCATCACACCAACACAGCAAGAAAAACAAATGGCATATTGATGCATATTTTGAGACGTTCTAATAACTTTTTAAAATGTGAAGATAATAGTATTCATTCATGGAGCTTTCCTCTTTGTTCTGATTTTGCAAAGGGTGTTTATAATTATCATATTTAATTACTGGATATTTTCTCAGCTAGCAGGTTAATTATTTTTTTCTCTACCTTTCTCTTCTTATTTTTGACCATTTTGTTTTATTAATAGTTGTTTTGAGCCTTTTATCTTTTCTGTTCTTATTATTAGCTGCCTAAATCTTTTGGGGAGTAGACAGGATATGAAAATATCTGCAAAAAATATCTGTTTTTAATATTTGTTCATTCGGCACAGCATATGAAATTGAAAATGGAATATATTGCTTGAGTGCTACTATGCCTTTCAAAGAAAGAATCAGTGTATTTCTTCCAAGCTGCAGTGAAGGATTAATATTATGTAATGTGCACAGATCCAGAATCATCACAGGGAAAGTGTTTCCTTTTTCTGTCTTTCTCTTTCTGTCCTTGTATTCAATCTATTCAAAAGGGATTGATCCTTGTTTCAACCATTCAAGGTTAGGTCTGCTAATCTGTGGGTTCCACATTGTCTTGCTCCAGGTCTGGGAGAGAGCAGCTGTGGGCTCCTGGGGCACATGCTCACAATTGCCCTACAGCAGTGGGCCTGACAACTGCAATCAGCCCATAAACATGTGCCAAGTGCAGGCCAGCCTGTAACATATTAAGAAGTAACCAAATCATCAGGGTTTCATACTTCGCTGACACCATGCATGTTGCGGCCCTTTCTTAAAGGGTAAAAGCCTATGCTGCTTTCTTTAGTTCAGCAATAAATATTTATGGGATTACCAGCCCATTGTAAATGGGATAACCAAGTGCATTCTAATGCAAAACTGCTGGCTGCTTATCTAGCTGTTTGACAGAATGCAATTACAAGACAATTCTCTTTTTTGTGCCCTTCTGCTACTACTCTCTGGATCACCCATGATGGACTCTGAAGGTGTTTTTTCTTCAACTTTGCTAAGTAATTTGACACGCATCCTTCTATATAAGTAGATGTTTAGTGAAGCAGAACTTGGACACTGTAGGAGCAGGTGGCAATCCCTAAGGAGTATGGGATGGGGCAGGGTTTTACTGGAAAATCCTGCTCACATCCAAGATACCCCTCTCCCAATACACAAAAATAGAATGTACCTTTAAAAATATTACCCCACATGGTATAAAGACAATTCAGTACTACGCTATTAAATGCAGCTATTTTTAATCGCTTATTTCTTCCACAATTATTTGTGATAATAGGCTTTAATTATGATTTTTCATCTGTTTACAATAAGTAGCTCTGTAATATTACTAGAATTTTTAGGAGAGATTCTATCTCCATTCCTTGTTTATATGTTTGGAGAGAATAATATTTCTTTCCTGAATTTGAAGGCACTTAAATTCATCTCTTTCTTTCTTTTGGGGGGTAATCAAGATGGAGATGAGAGAGCCCACCTGCCTGCAGATTTGGTGTCTGCCATTTATTTCAGTATTGGCCCCATGGGGGATGCCAGCTGTCCACTTGTTAGGGTGCTGAATTTGAGAGGCAGGAACTAGAAAACCAATTTAGATGCCTATCTAAAGCCATGCTGTTCAACTGAATTTATAAAGAATAAGGTTCATATTCTCATATCCATTGTCTGTTTCCTGTGTTGCCTTCAAGTTTGATTTTAAACTAAAAGAGTACTATCTCTTAAAAACTTTCTAAAAAGATGATAATATCTTTATTCATAGTATCATTAACAGAAAAAAGAAGCATGAAAAGACTGGATATTTGAATGTTAACTAGTTTTGCATTCCTCGAATTCATTTACCTTGGTCAGGGTATATAGTAATCTTTTTGGTGAACAGTTTTATTGGGATATAATTTACATACAACATAGTTCACACATTAATAGTATATCGCTCTGTTACTTTTATCATATCCACAGAATTCTGCAACCATCACCACAATCTAGGACATTCACATCATTCCAAAAAGAAATCACATTTCCATTAATAAGCACTGCTCATTCCTTCCTTTTTCCCTAACCCCAACCACTGAGCAGCTTTCTGTCTCTGTAATTCACCTGTTATGGACAAAGAATATAAGTGAAAACATGTAATGTGTTCTGGTTCTTACTTTATTCTGTGATCTCCAGGTCTTCCTTGCATAAGCATGCAAATACCAGGTCAGTCACAGACGTTTGGAGAGCTTGGGTCTCCTCAGTTCTCCACCGCACCAGGGCAGCCTCCCAGACTGATGTAATGTAAAGTAATCATGGGAGTGACATCTCAGCACTTTTGCCATATAACCTAATATGTCATGGAATGGACTTATCATCTTTGCCATATGATACTGGTTAGAAGCAAGTCCCAGGTGCTCACACTCCACATGAGAGGGGTGGGTTATGCCTAGACATGAATACTAGAAGGGAAAAATTATTGAAGGTCACCTTAGGGTCCATATAGTATGGATACTAGAGAGAAATGTCATTTGGGACTGCAGTGCCTGGATATTCTGTTGTAGAAAAGGAGAAGGTATAAATTGGGAAGAATTTCAGAGGATGATTAAATTCCTAAACTGCTGAGAGGAATCACCTCAACCCTTTTGATTGTCTAGGAATGCTCTAGGAAAAAGGAGATTTTAGGAACTTTGGGTTTGATAACCTGGACAAGACTCCTGGAACTTGGGGAAGAGAGGCCCCATGGATGGCAAAGATCATGTATTTTATGCAGAAGAAAGGAGCAAAGTAACTTATTGATAGGAGATAAGATAGGATGGGATCCCTGGCTTTTTAGACTTGTTTCTATAAACCTTCCTAGACTGTCTGATCTACTACTTTGGAAAAATTTAACTTGTCAATTCATTGATGTAACTTTTTCATGTTGAATTATCTGAGTTGAATAAGTTGAATTAACTGAAGGTTTGAGCGTTGTGTAGATAAAGCTTCTACATGTGATTGCTCATCAAAATTAAAATAAGGCAATTATGGGGTAGAAAAGGCCTTAGGTTGCCCAAGCATCCGTGGATACTTTGAATTAAATTTATTACCAAACAATTTGTTATTTTTCAAGTTACATATATGGATAATTGGGGAATATTATTGTGTCAAAAATCCCAGCTGCTCTAATTAGTGCCCAGCATGAACTTTAAAACTTGTCTTATTTAACTTTTTCATTAGGAAATTTACTTGTAATCAAAAGTTTTTCCACGGACCAGAAAAATTTTTGTTTGCTCATGAGACAGAATTGTCAATTCTTGTGATTAATGATGCAACATAAGTTGAAACAATGAGAAATGAAAAAATAGATTTAGGACAGATGTGCTTTTATTTTCAGGAGAATTAATTTGCTGACATAAAAAACATCCAAATTTAAAAGTATTTAATTTAACTTAGAGGTCACAACATTGCAATGAAAATACTTTGAATATATCAAAACTATAGAGAACAGATTTTTATAAAAATTATTTTTTTTTAGTTGTCAATGGACATTTATTTTTTATTTATATGTGGTGCTAAGAATCAAACCTAGTGCCTGACAAATGCTAGGCAAGCAGTCTACCACTGAGCCACAACCCCCCACAACTTTTATAACATTTTTTCCTTGAAAGATTTGAATTCTGTTTAATCATAAGGATAGGTTTCAAGAACTGGAAACTTGAAGTCCTCATGACATACTGCAGCACTCCATCTTACTTGTTTGGGTTTTTACATTTAAAAATAAAATTAATGTTCTTGGTATTTTTTTTTTAATTTTTTTTTAATTTTTTTATTTTTTTTACATTTACATAGGGTAATGATGTTTATTTTATTTTTCCCCTCCCCCCCACCCCTCCCACCCCTCTTTTCCCTCTACACAGTCCTTCTTTCCTTCATTCTTACCGCTCTCCTTAGCCTTACTCTAAACCTAACCCTAAACCTAATGCTAGCCCGTCCCACCCCCCATTATATGTCCTCATCCGCTTAGCAGCGAGATCATTCGTCCTTTAGTTTTTTGAGATTGGCTTATCTCACTTAGCATGATATTCTCCAATTTCGACCATTTGCCTACAAATGCCATAATTTTATCATTCTTCATTGCGGAGTAATATTCCATTGTATAAATATGCCACAGTTTCTTTATCCATTCATCAACTGAAGGGCATCTAGGTTGGTTCCACAATCTGGCTATGGTGAATTGAGCAGCAATGAACATTGATGTGGCTGTATCTCTGTAGTATGCTGATTTTAAGTCCTTTGGGTATAGGCCAAAGAGTGGGATAGCTGGGTCAAATGGTGTTTCCATTCCAAGCTTTCTAAGGAATCTCCACACTGCTTTCCAGAGTGGCTGCACTAATTTGCAACCCCACCAGCAATGTATGAGTGTTCCTTTTTCACCACATCCTCGCCAACACCTATTGTTGCTTGTATTCTTGATAATCGCCATTCTAATTGGGGTGAGATGAAATCTTAGGGTAGTTTTGATTTGCATTTCCCTTATTACTAGAGATGTTGAACATTTTTTCATATATCTGTTGATTACTTGTACATCTTCTTCTGTGAAGTGTCTGTTCATTTCCTTAGCCCATTTGTTGATTGGATTATTTGTATTCTTCATGTAGAGTTTTTTGAGTTCTTTATAGATTCTGGAAATTAGCGCTCTATCTGAGGTATGGTTGGCAAAGATATTCTCCCACTCTGTAGGTTCTCTCTTCACATTTCTGATAGTTTCCTTTGCTGAGAGAAAGCTTTTTAGTTTGAATCTATCCCAGTTGTTGATTCTTGCTTTTATTTCTTGTGCTATGGGAGTCCTGTTGAGGAAGTCTGATCCTAAGCCAACAAGTTGAAGATTTGGACCTACTTTTTCTTCTATAAGATGCAGGGTCTCTGGTCTGATTCCGAGGTCCTTGATCCATTTTGAGTTGAGTTTTGTGTAGGATGAGAGATAGGGGTTTAATTTCATTCTATTGCATATAGTTTTCCAGTTTTCCCAGCACCATTTGTTGAAGAGGCTATCTTTTCTCCATTGCATATTGTTGGAACCTTTGTCTAGTATGAGAAAATTGTATTTATTTGGGTTTGTGTCCATGTCCTCTATTCTGTACCATTGATCTACCTGTCTATTTTGGTACCAATACCATGCCGTTTTTGTTACTATTGCTTTGTAGTAGAGTTGAAGATCTGGTATTGCAATACCCCCTGCTTCGCTCTTGCTACTGAGGATTGCTTTAGCTATTCTAGGTTTTTTATTCTTCCAGATGAATTTCATAATTGCTTGCTCTATTTCTGCAAGGTACATCATTGGGATTTTAATTGGAATTGCATTGAATCTGTATAGCACTTTAGGTAGTATAGCCATTTTGACGATATTAATTCTGCCTATCCAGGAACATGGGAGATCTTTCCATCTTCTAAGGTTTTCTTTAATTTCTTTCTTTAGTGTAAGGACACGAATAACAAGAAAACCATCTCACCTGTTTTCAGCACCAATCTGCCTCCACAAAGACTGGACTGGAGCAGGTAATGTTAGAAGAGACTACTGTGTGCTGAAATGGGTTCAGAACTGCCTTCCCCTTTTGATAACTGTTTCTTTCTCAGCTCAAAGTCTATGCTTCATTTCCCATAATAGAACTCAGGGCAGGGAATAGCATCCCTGCTGGATAACCTTAACTCCTACCTCTCTTCAAGCGACAGAGGTCTGTGCCTCATCTCTGCTTCTCATACCAATAGAGTCAGGTTTGACATTAGATACAAAAGACCATGGTTAACAAACCTGCCACTATTGCTAATGCAAATACAGGATCCTATCATCAAAGCATCTGTCAAAAATGCCTGTGATGCTTATTACATAAGACTTTGAGAATTGGGTTAAATGAAAATCTTCCAGTAACAAATCAGAAGAGCTGGGTATGAATGAGGAGTAGATCTACACAGGAGACAGAACTATGCCAACAGATGGACATTCCAAATGATGAATTTTTGAATTTACAGGCAAAAAATAATTTTTAACACTTAGAACAATTTAATAATAGATGGAAATGCCCAGAGTGGTAATAAGCTGCATGTTTAAACATGGGTTGCACCAACATTTGTTAGGGATGCCAAGGACTAGCACTGCCTAATAGAAATGTGATGTGGATAGAATATGTGATTCCACATTGTGTAGTAGCCACATTAAAAGATAAAAAAGAGTAGGTAAAACTAATTTTAATGATATGTTGTATGGCATTCAATATATCAAAAATACATTTATTTTAACATATAATTGATAAAAGTAAATTTTTAGTGAGATATTTTACTTTCCCTTTTGTGTACTGTTTTCAAAATTCAGTGTGTATTTTACACTTACAGTACATTTTAATTTGGACCTGCCATGTTCCATCTGCCCTATAGCAACATGTGGTTAGTAGCTGCTACATTACAGAGTACAGATATGCACAGACATCCTACCATGTGAAAAGATTGGGCTAGCTAATTTCAAAGGTCCCTTTCAGTTAAAAATCCTAAGGTTCTAAGCAAGTGTAAAATTAACAGTCAGAAACTAAAACACTGTAGGCACTCAAACATTTCTGATGAAGAAGTATGACTGGTAAGAGAGAAATCCTCTGATTTGAGCACACAGGAGACTTTACTGACTCCTCTAACAGAGAACTCCAAGTGTAGAATTGGGTTGGGAATGAGTGAGCCATCTGTCTGTCTGCCTCTTTTTCTCTCTGGTAGGTGCTCTCTACAAGGTGGCCACCAGCATCTCCAGTGCATGCCCTCCTAACTCAGCAGCCTTATAGAGAAGAGTCTGTCTTTCCTCATAGTTGACAATGATTGAACTAAGTCCCAGGGATCAGTCTACATCACATGACTTTCCCTGAACAAATCATTACATTTAGGGAAGGAATGTGCTGATTGACAACTCCATGTCCAATCTGGGAACTGGAGGGTAGTGACGCCAGCCCCACCCTAACACAATCCACCTTCACAACAGCAGAGGGAGTGAATATGTAGCTCTTCAAAAAGCAATTGAAGTGTTGTTATAAAAAATGGAGGGCATGGAAGCTGGTAGGCAGACTATAGCTTTCTGCTGTTCCATTTGGAACACCCTTCTGTAGCTCTCCATTCCCTTAGTCCACTCGTGAGTTGACATTAAACTATAGTGGGCAGATCTTTTGTATAATGATAATTGCAATCTTAGGCCTAAGGGATTTCTCTGATCCAACTGGAGACTTCTCAAGTGTTGGGCAGGACATCAGAAGCTGCCAGGGATTTAATATTCCCAGGAAGCTCTCAACCAAAGAAAGAAAGGATTTGTTAAATGCTCCAGTTTCTCTGCTTCTCAGTGGGGATGTTCTGAGCTGTACAGAGCACATTCAGAACTGAGGATGAAAAGTCCCAGGGTATGGAGCTCTATCATGATAACTTGCTCAAGAGCCCACCCTTCACCAGCTCTTCACCTTCATTTCTCACTTTACTTCTGAGTTTACCTCCTACATCAAGGATCTGCACTTAAGCCTCTGTTTTAGCATCTGGTTTAGGGAAAGAAAAACTTTGTCTCATCCCTGAATTTCAAAGAGGATTCAAAATGTCATTTGTCTCTCCTTGGAAGACACTTCTGGTAAACTTTATGAAGAAACTCCAAAGGTTTAAAATCTCAGTTCTGCCATTTGTTAGCTGTGTAAATTCAGTCAAGATCTATGGCACTTTCTGGTCTTCGTTTTCTTATTTGTGAAATAAGACTGATAATAAAATTGCCAGAAAGATTAATAAGTTGATATTTATAAAGTACTTAGAATAATGTCTGCATCAGAAACTCCCCCCCCTCTTTTTCTCTATACTATTTTGATACAATAATCATCTGTATGGGACAATGTCAACATGTTTTATATCAGTTATATTGAGTTACTGAATTTACCTGTTTTAGTGCAAGGTGAAAGTAAATTCTCAATATGTGTTGTACGTAACTTCTGTGGCAATAAAGCAGACGATGAAGATTCAAGTCTTCATTGCAAATCAGAATTGAAATATTTCAGAAATAAATGCTTTGACATGAAAGTGAAATTTTAGTCACATTTTCCAAGTATATTTTAAAAAATCATACTGAAATAGTATTACTTGAATTCTAATACTAGTCCTATAAAAACAAGTTCCATATTGGAGTAGAATATAAAATATTGAATTTAATAAAAAAAGTATTTCACATAATGGTGTACATATATTTATATATTTTGTAATTATATATTGATTATACATGAATGTGGTTTAAAGCTTACTTTAATTCAATTAAATCTAACAGACTCATCTACAGTAGCAAGAAGCACATTACAGTTAATGTATTTAAATTCTTACTTAAGTGGTAGTGCATTTTTACTAATTCATTCTTTTTTACAGCTTAGTTCCTATAAAAAGTCTGACTCAATGGTCAAGAAAGATCAAAACTGAATTTACTACACATAGTTCAGGAAGAAAGAATTAAAATGAAAACACACTCTACATTAAAAACAGGAGAATTTGGAGTAGGCAGGGACTTTCCATCCATCTGAAGTTAGATGCTCAAAGAAGTGCTGGCATATCTGTGTGTGTGTGTGTGTGTGTGTGTGTGTAGAGAGAGTGAGAGAGAGAGAAACTAGGCTTTATTGTCTCTGGTATATATCACATTAACTTCTAATAATGTTTCACATTATGTATGATAGCACTTCAAAGGGAGATGCCAGGCACATAGGATATGTTTAATAAATGGCAACTATGGTTCTTGTTATTATAAGCAATGTCTTTAAAGCCCTTTGGAACAGCACCTTACACCACAGTTCCAGTTTATTTGGATTAGTGTAACTCATTAATTAAAAGCTGTTGTGTATCCTGAAATTTTAATTTGTTCATGTTTCATTGTATACAGGACTTTCTGATTATCTTTGCTACTAAGTAATAATTATGCATTACAAATATTTTCTTGAATTTTATATAAATCAATTTTAAATGAAAGTTATTTGCATTTATCAATTTTTTGTTAGCAGTTTTATTCTTAGTTAAATGTGGATGGCTGATACTGAACTAATTGCTTTAAGCCATAATGAAATTACAATCAATTTTGACCTACTGGAATATCGGTGTTTCCTAGTCTGAGAAGGCACACCTTCAATTTCTAGTAGATGTTTCTTTTAGACTGAACATGTAAGTTTCATGATATGTTTAGAGAGTTTTTTCTAATTATTTAAACTACTTTGAAAAATATATGTATATTTTACAAATATATATATATATATTACAAGAAGAGAGAAAAGGTATCAGTAGAGCATAATTCCTGGGCTCTTTCTTTTTAGTTACTATCAGCGTCATCTATTACTCAAATGCAAAACCTAAACTCCAACCTATTTCTTCCTTTTCTCACCAACCACTTTTTCTCTTCCTGCAGGGCCTGTTTAGGCATTTCTCCTTATACTTATACCCATGTCCAAGCTGCCACCTTGTGTCTTGTGGACTGTCATCATAACCTACTCTTTGTTTTTTTGTCTTCTAGTTTTTTTTTTTTTTTTTTTTTTTCTCAGCAGTTTCAGAGTCACATTCACAAATACAGACAATGCCAGTCTCCTAATGGAGACACACTAACATCCCAGTGTCTTGGAACTGAATTGTGTCACCTCTTCTTTAATGCCTATCTGCTTTCCTAGACATGTGAACTGTTTTATTTCAGGACTGTTCTTAGCCTTACTCTTTGAATGACTTCATTCATGTCTCAGCTCAAACGTCACCTCCTAAGAGAAGTCTTTCTGGGCTACTCTGACAAGTATTGACTAAACCAGTTTGATCACTGATAAACCATCAAAGTCTTTTTGGGGAGTAGACATTTACAGGAAGTCAAGGGCCAAAATTTTCCTCTCCTACAACTTTATTATTATTATTATTATTATTATTATTATTATTATTACCAAAAATCCAACGAGTCTCAGTATAAACTCTCTCACACATACCAATTTTTATTAGCAAATAGCATAAGGTCAGTCACAGAACTTGTTCTGTAATAAGCTCTATGAAGCTTCAACTCTATTCTTTTTGGTGCTCTGAAAAGCTGCTTCTAATAATAGTCTAGAAGCAAGATGCAAATCCTGAGGATCCGGAGATGGTCAGAAGCTATACCTAGAGTCCCCTTCCAGAGCAGGCAAGGCCAGGACTCAGATGCCATGTACATATACAGCCTAAGTCACTCCTTCACAGCATAGTTTTATTTCCTTCATGTTACTTTTCAGTCCCTAAACTAACTTGCTTAATTTTGTATATCTATACATAAATGTTTCACATACCAGTAACTGATGCAATGTCAATTGAATCTGTTATGTTCAAAGCAAGGTGTCAAGTACCCTTGGGTAAAAAATGGCAAAAAAATTTTGTATTTTAGGGTAAACCTACAAGGATAAATAAAGAAAGTAAGCAATTGTAGGATGTAATAGATATAAAATGCTAGGCAATATCTCATATTGCCCACTAAGAGAAAACCATCCCTCCACTCTTATTGCTGGGTCCAGAGGCTTCAATCCTTCCCAGCATTGGTGAAGGTCCCTGATTTCCAGGAATCTTTTCCTTAACCACCTCATCAAATTAAACTCTTGTAATGTTTTATTTTGTGATTGATTAAATGAAACGACCAGAATTTGCCTTCTCATGACTTTTGTCCATTATTTCTCTCTTTGTGTAATGCACTGTAATTGTATGTGTTGCCTGGTTTCAAAACCTGAGTATTATATTTGAGAGTTTTCTTTCCATTCATTGCTTTCTAATCTAATGAGTGACCAAGTTCTCCTGATTTGACCACTGTCCCAGATAATTTTAATTCATTTTCTCCCTTGCTATTCTGTCTCTGGCTTTCATTACCTGCCTTCAGGACTGTTCTCTGAACCCTAAATTTCTTCTGGATTCAAGTCCACAATGGCTATGTAATTCAACTTCTGCACACACCCTTCTGATTGCGCTCTGATGAAGTGTTAAATTGGTCTCTATCTTCACTAAGTTAAACATTGTTAAAATGTAGAGAGTTTTAATACTGAAGACTAATTATGTTTAGATGTCTGGAAAAACTTATTCCCCAAAAGTTTTATATAATTATCCCAGTGACTTGGGAGGCTGAGGCAGGAGGATTTCAAGTTCAAAGCCAACCTCAGCAACTTAGTGAGGCTGTAAGCAACTTAGCAAGATCCTGTATAAAAATAAAAAAAAATAAAAAGGGCTGGGGTATGGCCAGTGGTGCACTCCTGTGTTCAATCCTTAGTTTCCCCTCCCCAAAAAAGTTATATATAATTAAATCGTTGTGGCATTACATTGAATAAGTTTTCAAAAAAAATAAACATTTATATGAGAAATAAAAATTTAGAAATGATTTTTTGTGTGTGTATGGGGGGGTGGGTAACCCAGGGGCAATTTACCACTGAGCTACATTCCCAGTTCTTTTCATTTTTTATTTAGTGACAGGGTCTCACTAAGTTGCTTAGGGCCTCATTAAATTGCTGAGGCTGGCCTTGAGTTTGTAATCCTCCTACCCTCAGCCTCCCGAGTAACTAGGATGAAAGTCATCCTACAATGCTGGGCTCAGACAATAATCTTGATGCTTTAGCCATAAATTTGTTATTTTCATTATTTTTAACCTGATAGTTGGTCAGGGAACCTTTCTGACTACTTGATAAAGAGAATACAATTTTGAAAAAAACTTCATTGTATATCTTCATTGTTTTATAGGTACCAGATAAATGAAGATGGGTAACCCTGTCTATACCAATAATATTATGGTGCTAGAATTTGAGGAACCATCTGAGAATCTTCAGGGACCATGTTTAAAGTGGAAAATTCCAACCACTTTAATAATAAGCGAATGTCGTTGTTAAGTTCTGAATTATGTGAAAGAAGAAAATAAATTCATGTTCTCAAAAATTCATATTTTGATTCTCATGAGTTCTTTTGAATAATGTTGCCTCTAATTTCTCTTTCTTAGCTTCTCATTGTAATGGAGAGGTTATACTGATCCAAAGAATAAGAAGGGAGTTCTTTATCACAAATAGGCAATTAGTTATATATATATAACTATATATATAAGAAGAAAAGCTGATTCTGATAATAGTCTAGAAGCAAGATGCAAATCCTCAAGGATCTGGGATGGTCAGAAGCTACACCTAGAGTCCCCTTCCAGAGCAGGAAGGGCCAGGACTCAGATGCCATGTACATACACAGCCTAAGTCACTCCTTCTCTTTCTGTCAACCCAGTTTTTTCTCCCAACTCCTCTATGGATATAAAGTTTCCTCTGTCCTTGCTGGTCATGCAAGCCAAATATTGTTTTGTTCTTTACCTGTCCATGCATTTGGTTGCCAAACCTCAGTAATGTTTTTAGATTTATTCTTTGATTTCCATTCCCACTGATACTTTATGACCTTAAATTTTTTCATTATTTATCAAAGCATTTCCTTTAGAAAATTGTTTGAGAATGCAGGTTTTTAATTATTTAAAATACTTTAAAGTTTCACTTTGAAATAATTTCGGACTTAGGGAAAATTTGGGAAAATTGTACTAAGGATTCTCATATATCCTTTATTCAGATTCCTAAAATTTCAGAATCTTACACAGTCACAGTACAAGGTTTTTACAAAAGAAAACCAGCATTGGTGCAATACTGCTTTTTAATCTACAGATCTTATACAAATTTCAACAATATTCTCACTACTGCCTTTGGTCTAGGATCACGTTTCACTTAATTGTTATATGTCCTCATTCCTCTTTAATCTGGAAGAGTTTCTCCCCTTTTCTTTGTCTTCCTTAAGATTTTTTTATTCAACAGCAGAATTCCTCCAAAAGTTTACTGTGCTAAGTTACATAGTGAATCTCCCAGGAGTGCATAGGACACAGCATTAGTCAAACTTACGTATTAAATGTGGCAGTCAAGCCCTCCATGTTTGTCATCAATCTCTCTCCGGCTTTAAGCCACTGCTTCTGTGCCTACATGCTTCGCTCAACCAAAGTGAACTGCACACTCTTCCCCTAATTTCTTTTTTTACTTTTTCTTTTTTTGGTACTGGGATCGAGCTCAGAGGCGCTTAGCCACTGAGCCACGTCTCCAGCCCTTTTTACATTTTATCAAGACAGGGTCTTATCAAGTTGCTGAGGCTGGTTTTGAACTCATGATCCTCCTGCCTCAGCCTCCCAAAGCACTGGGATTATAGGTGTGTGCCACTGTGCCTGGCATTCCCCTAATTTCCTATTTTTATTTTTCCTTTTCTGTGGAATTCCTTTTCCCTTCTTCTCATCCAAGACAGAACTCTAGACAGACGTTGAACATCAAAATTTCCCTGAATGCTACTTTCCCCTGTGAGTCACAACAGCACTTAGAAATTAATTTTAGTACTTTTACTTTTCATCCAAATTTGGAACCTTTTGATTGCATGCAGGATCTCCATAGTAGAATCAAAGACTCTGTGGGTATGATCATGTCAAATTTGACTTGATTCCATTTATTTCCATCACATCACCCCAACCTCCCAACATAGTGCTTTTTGTGAGTTGTGGCTTATTAAGTATGTTTCTTGGAACCAAGGAAATTTCCTGCTTTCATTCAGAAAGGATACAAGATGTGACATAACAAATTTTATTTCATGGAATTTATACAAAATTTGGTCTTTTAAAGAGAAAGTGTAAATGTTTTTGTATTAATTCTCTTTATGCAAAACTATATTTTTAATCTAATAGTTATTCTAACGTAGGGATAAAGAGGAAAAATCTTCCAACATCTCAATGACATTAAATTACCCTAAGTAAAGTGTCAATAAAATTAAATTTCTTGCCTCTAATATCTCCATAAGCCTACAGTCACAATGTTTGTTTTGATTAATTATTAAACAGATTTCCGATTTTATATATTAATGGCCTTTGTGCTAGATATGGTTTCTAATTAAGTTTCACATTTCTCTGATGAAACTGTATTTAAGTCTACCAAATGTCATAACTCACATATGCATTTAAAAATCAATGTTTAGGAGATTATTTAAAAATACAAGAGCAGCAATAATTTATGAAGATCTGCAAACACGTCTAGGGTAATCATGAGCTTCAGGGCTTAGGGGAATAAATTCCATTGTTTGGAAATGGAATGAGATTTGTGGTTGAAGACACAAATGTCTGTGATAACTTATTAACTTACAGAATAAGATCCAATCATATACATATCGTTACAGAGAATGTTATGGTCAAACAGGAATTTGACCTCTAAATGTTCACATGCTTTTAATTATTAAAATTATACAACACCTATGACAACAATGTGATTGACAACATTAGTTTTAAGTTTATACAAGACCAAACATCTATATAAGAGCTAAGAATTCTATCTGTAATCCAGATATTTCCAGAAGAAGGCTATGTGCTATTATGTAGATGAGTATAAGGGAGATTGTCTAAATTTCACTTAGGGTTTTATCAATGGGAAGGTGAGGGCTACATAAATTTAATTATAATTCTGAAAATTTTGTTAAGTATTGTATGTTTGTTAAGTATTGTATCCATAAAGGAACAAGCATTAAAAGCAAGTGTGATAGAATATTCTTCATCCATATAAAGGAACAAAGTGCTGACATATGTTGCATGGGTGAACCCTGAAAGCACCACACTAAGTGAAAGAAGGAGGATATGAAAGAACACACAGTGCACTTTCAATTATATTAAATGTTCCTTACAGGCAAATCTAGAGACAAAATGTAGATTGGCAGTTTCTTAGGGTTAGACAGGGGACATAAGCTGTCATAACTAAGGGCTAGGGGAAGGGGTTCTTTTCTGAGGTAATGAACAAGTTCTAAATTTACTACAGTGATGGCCATACAAATCTGTGAATATAATGAGAATTACGGAATTATATACTTTTAATGGGTGAACTACATGGCATGGGAGTTACATCTCTGTAAAACTATATAAAAGGTATCTGTATTTCAAAGAAACAGTACTGAGAAAAAGATGACTGAAAATCTCAGTTTGTCAAATAGACACCAAGTCCAAATGATTTTACTGATCAGACATATTCTGGTTCTTGAACACGAAGTATTGCCAAAACCTTTTGCATACAGTTAATGGTAATTCTTCCTCACAACCACAAACTCCTCTGGATATTTTGATTGTCTAATACAGGATTCCTTGGGTGAGTGGAAATTTAAACCAGCTGTTGATATTTTGAGGATGAAACTGAATACACAGTCCAGAGGTGGTGTATAGGGAGTAGCTGTTCTAAATCTTTAATATTTCTATGCAGCTCTGAGAGGTTGCTCAAAATTGGCATAGGTAGAAATCATATATTTTATATAAAATAGATTTTCTGGGTAAAGGGATAATTCTGGTAAGAATTTGGGGGCAGGAGAGGTGAGTGTAATTTCCTTTCTCATTCCAGCACCTAGAAAGCCCAAGCAAGCACAAAAACAAAACAAAACAAAAAAGTGTGGTATATTTAGCATTTTACAAACAGCAAAACCTTATACTATTTAAGCACTAAAAGGTGGAACAGAGATATTTCCAAGGATAATTATTTTAAATTATTCACTCTACACATCTTATAACTCTCAGATAAATATACTCTTATTGTTACTTTCTAATAATGGAACTTCCAAGAAAGCCCCATCAACCCAGCAGGAGATTTAGAACCTTATAGCTCTGAGAGTTTACCACTGAACTCACCCAAGGGCTTCAAGAAAATGGAAAGTTCTCCTTTCCCAAGTCATGAGGATGCTCAGTGATGTGGTTAAGAAGATGAACTGTGGAGTCCATCTGCCTGGATTTGAGGTTCACTTTTAAGTACTAAAAAGATATGCGAACCTGGGAAATTAACCTCTCTGATTCTCAATTTCTATGTCTGTAAAATGAATATAAAAACATTTACTTTGTGGGTCATTTTGAGGATTAAATAAGTTCATACTTTTAAGCACAGAACAGCTTCAAGCACATGCTAGGAGTTCCTTAAATAAATGCAAATATTAGTAGAGAGATTAAAAAACAACTTTTAACAGGATTTACATTTTTGGAGGGATACTATTGATAGCAATTGAAACTTACGTCAAAAGCTTAAATGTCACCATTTTTTGACTTGCATTCTTATACTCCTGAATCTGTGTGACTGAATTAGCAATAGTGTTATCTGCTCCTGTGATTGTGCAACTGATTCTACAGGTGGAAGAAGCAGATGTCCAGTCTTTTGAAGGAAGTATTCACAGGATCCCTGGTGTTCTACCATTACTTTTTATCCTTCTTAATGGAGTTTTAATTTATCATCAGACTGAATATATTTGGTATAAAGGGCAGAGAGAACAGATGGATGAATATCTATGTGGCCAAAGAGATACAATGTGAAGGACACAGGGATGATGGAAAACTAATTGGCAAAGCTCTATGACTTGCAAGGTGACAACCTAGAAGATGTTAAAGAAGAGGTCTGTCACCCATCAGATCTAAGGAGGAATATCTTAATACTAAGGATTCAGGACAACATATGAGGAAAGTTAGCTCCAAATAGAGATCCATGAATTTTATAGTTTTCCAGGTTCCAGAAAGTCAGTGATCAGATTAGCACATTGCTAACATCTCCCAGCAGTAAGCACATACATGATGGGTGGGGCAGAACTGGACCACAGAATATTATTTAGGAACTTAATAGCCATTCTTCAGGTGAGAAATAATAAATGAAGCAGGAAATCTGAAGCTAGAGATGGGGATGCATATCATCTTACAGCTAGATCCTGGAAACAGTCTTTGATTTCTCATCTTCTACATAGATTACATTTTTTTTTCTCCTCTCACACTGTCCAGAACCTTTGGATTCTACACTGATCCTCAACTTGGAGTTGCTGACAATTTGCTGGAGCCCTGGAATAGGATTGAGTGGGATTAGGTCAACACAAACCTTCTCTCAACCTTGTACTCTTCTCTCACTTCTGAGAAGTGAGTGCTTGGAACAGGGGCATGGGCATGAGTGCTGGATTCCTGGGGGAATGAGAGGGTGACAAGGACACTCCCTAATGTTCCTGTGACAGTCCCTTACCAGAAACTCACCCACGGCCACCTTCGCAAGTTCTGATACATACATACATATATATATATATATATATTTTTATTCATTCATTTGCATCAAGCCTGTATACTGTTCCTGTGCAATGCTCATTACTGGGGTGTCTTTTATTCCAATTTTAAGCTCTAGTCTTAAATGCAGAGTTGTTTAATTCACCTGTAGAGTTGCATCCATGAATAAATCATTCGAATACTTCCCTCTCATTTGGTAGAGACCTGATGTCTTGGAACCCCAAGGGACCTTTCCTACCCCACCCCTATCCTCCTGGCCATCTCTGACAGTTCCTCCCCTGGGTTCTTCTAGGCATTTTTGTCCCTCTAGTTAAAGAAGTATCAGAGACTCCAGGACTCTGCCCCATCTCAAAGCTCTGCACTTGCTGGCTTGACTATTGCCTGTCCTACCTTCAACAGGCTGTTAAACATTGTGACCATTGTCTGTTTTACAGTACTAAGGTATTGAATTCAGCACAAATTAGGCAAGGAATACAGGATACAGGAATAATACTTTTTGTCACCAGATTTTAAAAAGTTAAAATTCGTATAATACACAGAATCAGATGAAATAAAAGATAAATATAAGAAACCTGTGTAAAATGAAGCACAATAATACACAAATATTCCCTTCTTATCTGTGTTTTTTTTTTTTTTTTCTTTTCAGGTTTCAACCTCCATCTAAAAATATTAAGTGGAAATTTCCAGAAAAAAGCAAAACACAGTTTCAAATTGCACGTAGCTGTGTTGAGCATCAGGGTGATGGAATCCGGCATTGTCTGGCTGTAACCTGCTCAGATCATGAATCATCCCTCTGCATAGTGTATCCATGTTGTATACACTACCCATGCATTTGTCAATAACTGTCTTGGTTATCAGAATAACCACCATAGTGTGGCAGTGGTTGTGTTCAAGCAATCCTTATTTTACCTAATATTGGTCCCAAGACACAAGAGTAAAGATGTAGACAATTCAGATATGAAAGAGAAACTGTAAAGTACTTCCTTTAAGTAAAATGGTTAAAGTTTGTGACTTAAGAAAAAAATAAAATAAGATCACATGCTGAGGTTGCTAAGATCTGGAGTTTGTTATTGTTTTTAATCTCTTGCTGTGCCTAATTTATAAATAACACTTTGTCATAGATGTATATGTATAGAAAGAAACATATTTCAGGATTCAATAATATCTCTAGTTTCAGATATCCACTGGGGGTCTTTAAATATATCCCCTGAGAATAAGGGAGGACTACTCTAATTTCACAGTTGTGAAACAAATTCAAGATATATTTTATTTTAATATAAAAGATGAAGTATTAAACATGTTGTCTTGCAGGTGTATTACACAAGAAAAGAGCAGTGACTAATCCTTTTATGTCCTGAAGGCTGAATATTATAGACAGACCTACATAAGCAACACTGGCAGCTTTGAATGGTCACTAAAAAACATCAAGGAATTCATTTGTAAGTGAAAAGTACTTTTAGGTGGCAACATATACCCTTTAGGGTATGCGTTATGTGATAATCCAAATCCTTATCAAATACTTTCACCTTGCTGTTCATTTGGGTTGGATTTACTATGGGAAAATGACTTTTTGACTCCATAGCATTCTGTCACATTGTAAAAACTTGGACATCATGCATCATTCACAAAATGGTTTAGCAATTCACTTTGAAGTTTTTTAAAGGAGGATAATTTGTCCACATATGAAAGATTCTAGAAAATGATTTCTAAGAACCTTTAGAGTCTAGTATATGATAATAGAATTCTTTTATTTCTTAAAATAAACTAATAAAAAATTTTAAGGGGAAATTGGCTTCCAATTAAAAAAATATGTACACATGTACAAATTATATATACTCATATGGAACTGCTGATTTAAAGAAAGACTGATGAACCTACATGAACAAATGACAGTATTTTATATGCACATATGTAAGTGTAATTACATAAATCTAGAATAATCTGATTTCCTAACACATGTCAGAAAGGAAACTCCTTAGCATTGATATATAATGCCTTTCTTTGGATTCAGTGTCACATTTGCTCTTTGATCTGGAACACTAAAAGATCTTTGATTCTTTTCTTATGTTAATCTTTGTTCTAGAAAATTGCAATTTGAACATGGTCTAATAAAACACCATTTTAAAACTTGAGACATGCTGGTTAAAGTCCAATAATTTATAGAATAAGCAAATGAGGAAAGGTTGCTATGTTAGCGACCTTCAATGTGACATCCTCCAGGCATTCTTGCCTCTCTTTTGCTCCCTCCCTTATTGAATCTAGGCGTGGCCATATGACCTGCAGTAGTCAATGGGAGAGCAGCAAGCATTTCTCAAGAACAGGCTTGATAAATGCTTGCATCTTGGGGCTTCTCTTAGAACCCAGCTACTTTTCTTTAAGAGAGACTATCAAGTTTCCTGCAGAATGAGAGGCCAAGTGGAGTGGAATGGGAACCAACGGCCATCACTGGGCAGGTGAGTGAGGCCTCTTTGGTTATATCAGTCCTGGCACAGCTTCAGTTAATAAGGCTCACTCATGTGACTCTAGTCAACATCAGTGGAAAAGCAAAACTACCCAGCTGAGCCCTGCCCAATTTCTGACTCACACAACTCTAAGCAATACATTGTTAGTGTTTTAAGTAATTGCATCTTGGAGCAATTTTCTATATAACAGCAGATAATGGATACAGTAAATGATAATAAGGATTTCTCAAAGTACTTTATAGAAGCAATTTCAAGGTACATTCTTTACTCTCATACCCCACTTATATTTCTGATTTGCTTATTATTGAGTCACTTCTGATTGACTATCCAACTGGGTAGAAGAACTGAGATGGTCAGTTTATGTGAAAAGTGTGTTTGATAATGACTATATTGTATTTTGACTCAAACTTAAATGGCAAATCCTAAGTAGGTTTTAAAGGAACACCATTCCTGAAGATGTTGTGCCTTTTCAGTTAATTCCTCTCCAGACTATGGTCAAACTGAGGGTAGGACAGTCTGGTGGACAGAAGTGACCTTTAAGGAATCCTGGTGTATAAGTGCTCTGTGGCCTAGTCAAATCAATTTCCTTTCTTTATTTTTCTATATGGAACTGAGTTCCAACACCAAATACTGTGCATCTCTGGAGGGATTTGATCTTTAGCAATGATTTGAAATGTGACATTTATTAGATGAGCAATCATTGAGTACATATGTTTCCATCCTTTTTCTCTGGAACTAATGCATTCAAAGAAGAATATCTTAGTAGCAGATCCTGAGCTAATGAGCAATGTACCACTTCTCAGGGATGATGACATTATTCCATTGAATAGTGTGGACTGTACCTCAGGTTAGAAACCATAGCAACAAGCTGGTTCTAAACAAAAATGTGGATACCAAGAAGAAAGAGGTGTCACCTTGCCATTATGTATGACTAATGGCACCATAATTGCTGCTATTTCCTCTGTTAATGTTTTCTATGTCCTTAGCTGTGGCATTGTCTACCAGGTAGGTGGATATAAAATACCAATACAGAAGAGTCCTGATCAGATAATGAAGGAAAAGTGACACTTACTGAGAGTAGTATCTGGACGGCACTGTGGATAACCTCCAGGTACTGGAAGTCAAGGACACAGCCTGTAACAGAGACGTAGGTGTAATCATCCATCATGCCATGGGCTGATGGAGGAAGCACTCTCCGGACACAACCAGGTCCATGTTCCCTCCACCATGACCGATGTACAGAGATGTTGAATGTCATCAGGTCTGTATCCTAGGTGAGCAGGACACAAAAGAACAAAAAGGACAATTATATTATATCATACATTTGACTTTGACCTTGAGAAGAATTCAGGATGAATAAAATTGCTGACATAATTTCAGTTTCAAATGAAAAGAAACAAAAGACAAAGTCATGTTATCATGTCTGCACTGTTAGATTATAATTATTCAAGGTAGAAATACAGTCCTTTGAAAGATGCTAATGTTGTAAGGTTAGCATACATCAATAACCAGAGGTGAGACTGTCTGTATGAGTTCATTGAAAATGTATTCTGCTTTCAAAAATCTTTCCACTGTATTTTCGTGTGGGATTGTCATTGATATCACTATCACAGGCTAATTTTTACTGAGGACTTTGTGGCATAGTGGACATTGTTCTAAGGAAATTTCATATACTACAGCTGTTCCTAGGTATGTATTGGAAATTGGTTTCAGGATCTCCTACACTTACCAGAATTTATATATGCTGAAGACCTTTATATAAAATTGTGTAATATTTGCATATAAACTGGGCACATCCTCCCACAAACTGTAAATCATCTCCAGATTACTTATACTACTAATCAAATATCAGTACTATGTAGACAGTTATACTATATTGTTTAGAGAAAGATGAGAAGAAATGTGTACATGTTCAGTAAATAAGCGTTTTTTTCTTATTTTAATCCTTCATTGGTTACACCAATGGATATGGACAGTTGACTATATATTCTTTAATACTCATGTAAGTAATGTTATCAAACTAATTTATAGTGAGCTGAATAATTGATCCCCTAAAGGGGGGATGATGACATTATCTTTTGTGAATCTGTGAATTTTATCATATATGGCCATAAAGGACTTTGAAGATTGATTAAATTAATAGTTGTAAGCTGGGGTGATAATCTAGGTAAAACTTAAATGCAATCACATCTATTACTTCTAAAAGAAAAAGCACAGGGATATTGGACCTGAAAAGGAGACAGTAAAGTGACCATAGAGGCAGGGATTGGGGTCATACAGTCAATAACCAAGAAATGCTATTGACCACCAGAAGCAGGAAGAGGCAAGGATGGATTCTCCTCCAAACCTTGAGAGAGAGCATGGCTCTGTCAACATGCTGAATTCATCTCAGTGAAATTCATTTCAGATTTCTAGCCCTCAGAACTGTGAGAGGAGACATTTCTGTTGTTTAAGTCACCAAGTTTGTGGTAATTTGTTACAGCAGCCATAAGAAACTAAAAGAGTTGAGTGAAGTAAGTCATAGAGAATTAAATTAATTTGCTCAAGGCAGCACAGCTAATTAGCACTAGAATTATGACTTGATCGTATGCAGTTGTAATTTCAGCTATTGTGGTTCTTTCTCACAGTACCTGATGCCTTTCCCCTCCTCTTATCATTCCTCATACCCTGAAGTAATCTAGGCCCTTTATCCTACCTTTCCAGAAAATACTGCCATAGTCAATGGAAAGAACATAGAGGGCCCTACTAAAGTTGTACATATCAAAGGTTTCTGGAATTCTTAGTGGAGAGAACAGCCCAGGATCTTTGATCTTTAAGAGAAGTTAAAAAAAAAAAAGGGGAGATGTTTTTAATATAGGGATGAGCATCCCTAATCTGAAAATCCAAAATTCAAAGTGCTCCAAATCTGAAATAGCTTGAGTGCCAACATGATGTCTAAGTGGATTATTCCACACCTGAGTTTATGTGGTGGGTTGCAGTCAAAGTACAGGTGCACTAAAATTATTGTATAAGATTACCTTCAGGTTACCTTGTATAAGCTGTATGTGAAACCTAAGTGAATTTCATGTTTATATTTGGGTCCCATCCCCAAGATAGCTCATGTTATAAAATATTACAAAATCCACGCCCCCCCCCATATCTTGTATCTGAAGTACTTCTGGTCTCAAGCAATTTGGATAAAGGATACTCAATTTGTGTTTCTGTGATTATAAGCTGCAAAGGACGTAGACCATAATATTGTTGAAATAAACAATTGATTAAAAAGACTGGTTGAGGACCCAGCTCTTGACTTCCCAATATACTAAAGACTACAGTGGCCCAAGAGACGCAGAAAGGAGATGGACTGATGATGAAAAGGGCAGGGGGTACCTGGTCCAGGGCACTGCACGGCACGGCAGCTGTGGATGCAGGATCAGTTAGTTTTTGTTGAGTTCCCAGCCTCTGTTCCCTCTGAGAAACTCTGTGCCTGGGGACCACACTGGAGCAAGCACCATCTAGTGCCTTCACTGAGAGGCCCAGAGGCTGTCTGCTGACTGACCCGGTGATGCTTGTCTGTGCATCCCCAGGCCCTGTAAAGGACAGTCTCCTCCTTGGCAGTCAAGGACCCTCCTAGGTGCCTAAATTAGAGGTTTCAACACTCTGAACCTAGGAGAAACTGGTGGGAAACAGGAAGCCCTTGAACTTATGAATGGTGACCCTGAAATAACCCGTGTAGAGCTCTCTGAGCAGGGGCAGTGGGAAAACCTGCCTCTTACACTCTGGTATAAATGGTTAAGTGAATTGAGATTAGAAATATTCCCAGGGCGTGTTAGTGGGTGTATACACTTTTAGATTTTCCTCAGCTGGAAGAATTCAAAGTACCTTTATAAGTAGGCCTCAAATTATATCAATAATAAAACATTTTATATCTTTTTTTTCAGATTTTGGTTGCTGGTTTGCTATTCAGTTACCTTCACAGTAATAGCGTTTTATTGATAATAAAACATTTTACATCGTTTTGGAGGGTTGTTGATTTGCTACATGTATAATTTGCAGTTACTTTCTGAAGGGAAAATATTATAGAAAAATAATTACTCTAGCTAGTGAATTCAGTTTAGTACAAAGCAATTTACCTGCAGGTAAACTTCAGAGATGCACACTGACTGCTCCCTTTCCTGGTCATCAGATTTAATCTCTTATAGTTAGTTCTGATCACCATACAAGAGCTTTGCATTATTTCATCTTAATAGAATTCATTAGGTTCAGGATGAATTAGCATGATCTCAAAATTCATAGCAATTTCTACTCTTTAAGCATTCATATCCAGTGACCTTTTCTATTGCAGAATATAGTTCTTTTTAATGATTTTGACTCAAATTCATACAATACAAATAAAACACAAATCAATCTATGAACTAGTTGTACTTATTTGTTACACATAAAATTTCTCAGTATATTTCTCACTTAATCACTGGAGCTATAACTATTTATAAACTGCACTATTCTTTGCAATGATGATATTAAAATTTGTGAACACGAATAGCAAAAGTTGTACTTAAAGTTCAAACTTGTAAGTTTGCTATGGAATTTTATTTTTAGTTTGTATCTGGTTTCTATCCCCTTCAGCACTAGATTTTAAATATCAAAAAACAAAACATTTAACATGTGACAACTCAGTTTCCCATACAATTCATGTCAGATCCAATGCAAAACAAAAAACTGCCAGAATTTTATATGAATAAATAAGTAAATAAATGCATAAGATCACTAATTTTGTTGAAGTTTTGGAGTTACTATATCAAGGCCTGTAGATTTGAAACACATAGTTTAATTCTGAACCATAGATAATATTAAAAGTAGTTTTGAGTAACTCAAGTATCATTTCTCTTTCTGTTCTTGGAATTAACATAATATGTGATGATTTCAGCAAACTATGTTTAAGAAACTTGACAACTGATGCAACTCATATCTTTTCTTCAGAATTTAAGATTATAAACATTGGTATTTATATTTATGCAAATGTATGTGAAAGGTACCAGAATATGCCACTTCCAAAGATGTCAGTTCGGAATAAAGACTATTTTGAGTTTAAGGAAAATGAAAAGAAAATTTCTATTGTCTTCCCATTTGCTTAAAATAAGACATAAATTTACAAAGGTGACCCACCTTCCATTTCTACCAGCAATGGCAAAGATTGATTACTGAAATAACCTTAGTCCTTCCCTGCACTGAGGAATGTACACAACAATGTTTACTGACTAACCCTCATCTATTATTAGTTTCCCATATTGGCCTTCTTCACAACCTACTTTCTTTGTTTTTGGCTAAATATGCTATTTAAGTCTGAATTCTAGACCATCTCTTTAAGAATTACTTATTCTCAGGGAATCTCCCATGTGCACATAAAATATGCATTACTGAACTTATCCTTCTCTTGTTAATCTTTTCTTGTTATAAAGGTCCCAGCTAAGAAATCAGAAGATTAGAGGGAAAATAATTTTCCCTCCCCCACTTATATGATTGCTAAAGGACAGTTTGTAGAACAAGGAGGAAGAGAGCAAGCAGAGAGAATAGAAACCTGAGAATGGAACCAAGCAGGAGTGTCTGGGAAGAGTGAGGAGAGTTGGAGAGAGCACACGAGGGCTGCTGGGGAGAGGATTTGGTATTTTTTTTTCATGCAATTTGGAAGTCAAGGTAATAAGAAAATAGAATGGTGGCTTCATGGGTGGACAAGGAGAGTAACCATCAATACATGAGGTATCAGATGTAAGAGAGAGAGCTTCACACTCACAAAGTTGTGACTTAACATAAATTTATTCCAGAATAACTGCTTTTTCTCTAATATCTATTCAAGTAAATATTAACTGTTTATAAGTTCTTTAATCTTATTACTGTGAATTCAAAATTCATTCCCATTTTCTTTAAATATTTGAATTTCAAAAATAAGTTCTGAAATCCGTTGGAATGTTGTTAATTGTGTATGCAGACCTGCCTGTCCATATGTTATTCCTGGTAAGTGTAGTTACAGTATTAGAAAGAATTCACATCCAACCACATTCAATATTCACTTCTTTATTGTATACTACTATACAATTTCTCATTAGTCAAGGTACTATTCTCTTTCTTCTCTGTTCTTTTAATCATCTGCTTTTTTTTAGTATATTTAATTGAACAACCAGATAATCCTCTATGTTTCGGGACATATACTCTGAACTACTAATGTATTTTTTTCTTTCTTCTCAGTTGCAGCTCAAAGGATCATTGAATCCATTTTTATATAGCTATCAATCTCCTTTTCTTTTCATTTTATTTCATCAGAAGACAGCCCATCTGGAAGTGAAAAATGTGATGTTACACTCAGTCCATATGTACCAAAGAAACTAGAATTGGCTTAATTTAGAGAGTTAGCTTTGAGCTTACATTTATATGATATTATTCATGTCACTCAAAGTTTCTTTTGAAATATTTGTTCACCTCAGAATATTTATTAGAAAAACAACAGAACTTTCTCATATTTCTAATTGTTTTCTTTTCACTGAATCACAAATATTTCAGAGAGTACTATGTGTGTGCATATAAAATGGGGATAGAAGAGAACATGCAGATATAGACCAGACCAAAGACACTAAGAGTCTTTCCAATGAGATAGTTAACAGAAAGCTTCCCCATATCAGAAAAGAGATAGACATCTGCATATAGGAGGCATATAAGACCCCACATAGACAAGGTAAGAACAGCCTCTCCAAGACACATTATAATCAAAATGTCAAACACAGAAAACAAGGAAAGAGTACTAAAAACTGTGAAAGAAAAACATCAGTTTGTATTTACAAGTAAGCCAATAAGGCTCATTTCTGACTTCTCAACTCAGAACCTAAAATCAAGGAGGGAATTAAATATTATAAGCTCTAAAATAAAACAATTGCCATTCAAGATTGCTATATCCAGCAAAGTTCTTTCGAAATTGATGAGAAATTAAAACTTTCCATGACAAGGATAAACTAAAAGAATGTATGACCACCAAACCAGGACTACAGACAATACTCAAAGATAAACTGAATACCAAGGTACCTAAAAGCAGAACCCAAAACTCCCAAATACATGAAAAGCAGCCAACTAAATGGAAATTAAGAACGAATTAAATATAGCAAATGAACCATAATGGCAGAAAACTACAAACATATATCCATAATAATGCCAAATTCAAATGGTCAAAACTCCCTAATTAAAAGACAGATTAACAGAATGGATCAAAAACAAGATCCAAGCATATGCTGTTTGCAAAAGACTCAGGAAAAGACACCCATAGGCTGAAGGTAAAAGGACAGAAAAAAGTATTCCAAGCAAATGGAGATTAAAACCAAGCAGAGATAGACATTCTCATATCACCCAGAGCAGATTTCAAGCAAAAATTAACCAGGAGAGACAAAGGAGACCACTACATCCTGGTAAAGGGACACTTGAACAAGAAGATATAAAGATAACAAATATATATTCCTCAAATATCAATGCACTTACTTACATAGAAAACACTTTTTGACATGAAATCCCATATAAACCCTAATTCAATAATACTGGATGATTTTAGCTCACCTTCACCACTGATAGACACGTCTTTCAAACATAAAATCAATAAATATATTTCTGGCCTAAAAAAAATACTATAAATCAAGTGGGTCTAATAGACATCTACAGAATATTTCACCCCAAACAACTGAACTTACTTCTTCTCAGCAGTACATGGAATTGTTTCCAAAACAGACCATATTCTAGATCATAATGTAAGTCTTAACATATACAAAAAAGTGATATAATCCCATGCACCCTCTCAGATCATAATGATATGAAACTAAAAATCAACAGCAAGAGGAAGAATAGAAACCATATAAACCTATGGAGATTGAACACAACTCTTTTAAATGAAGAAAGAACCATAGAAGAAATGAAAGAAAAAAATCAAGAAATTCTTAGAAACAAATGAGAACAGGGATATAATGTATCAAAATCTCTATGATAGTATGAAAGCTGTTCTAAGAGGAAATTTATAGCATTGTTTATTAGAAAGATTCACAAATAAATAAGCTTATGTTCCACCTCAAGGAAATACAAACTCATTCCAAAGCCAGTAGAAGACAGGAAATAATTAAGATCAGAGTTGAAATGAATGAAATTGAGGATAAAAACAATACACAAGATTAATGTACCAAAGTTTTGGTTCTTTGCAAAGATAAATAAGATTGATAGCCCTTTATTCAAGCTAACCAAAAGAAAGAGAGAAGACCCAAGTAAAAAAAATTAGAGATAAAAAAGAGATATTATCACAGACACTTAAAATTCAGAGGATCATTAGAAACTATTTTGAAAATTTATAATCCAATAAACTGAAAAGAAGTGGAAGACATTGAAAAATGTCAAGACACATATGACCTGCCCAATTGAACCTGAGAGATATAGAAAATCTACACAGACAAATATCAAGCCATGAGATTGAAACAGCAGTTAAAAGCCTTTAAACAAAGAAAAACCCAGGACCGAACATTCTCAGCTGAGTTCTATCAGATTTTTAAAAAGGAGTATCATACACTTGCCTAGCTTGTGTGAGGCACTGGGTTTGATCCTCAGCACCACATAAAAATAAACAAATAAAATAAAGGTGTAGTCTCCATCTACCAGTTTCTGGTTTCTAAAAGACACTGTAGAGAATTGGCATAATTTTTTCTTTAAATGTTTCTTAGAATTCATTTTTTAAAAACTCATTTAGGCCTAGTGTTTTATGTTTTAGAAGGTTCTTAATTGTTGATTTAATTTCCTTAATATTTATAAACTGATCCAGATTATCTGTTTCTTCTTGTGTAGCATTTTGAAGATTGTGTCTTTTAAGGAATTGGCCCATTTCATTTATATTATGAATTTATGGGAATAAAGTTATCCATAGTATTCCTTTATTATCCTTTAATGGCATGGGATCTGTAGTGTGTCCTTCCTTTTATTTCTGCTACTTGTAACTTGTATCCTTTTTTCCTCCTTGGTTATCCTTGTTAAAGACTTATCAATATTATTTATCTTTTCAAAGAAACAGGTTTCAATTTCATTGATTTTCCTAATGATTTTGCTTTCAATTTCATTGACTTCTTCAATTTTTACTGTTTCTTTTCTTCTACTTAATTTAGATTTATGTTTTCTTTATTTTCTAGATTCCTAAGTTACAAAATTAGGTTATCTTTCTTTTCTATCATATGAATTCAATGTTATAAAATCTATCTTGCTTTCTATGTATTCCACAAATTTTGATAAACTCTATTTTCACTTTCACTTTATTCTAAAATTCTCTGAGTTTTATTCTTTGCTTCATGTCATTTAGAAGTGAATTGTTTAGTCACCATGTACTTAGGATTTTTCAGCTTTCTTTGCTATTGATTTCTAATTTAATTCCATTGTAGCTTGACAGTAGACATTGTATGATTTCCAGTCTTTCAAATTCATTAAATTGTTTGGTGGCTCAAAATATGGTCTATCTTGGTGAATGTTCCATATGAGCTTGGAAAGAATATGTACTCTGTTGTTGAATGAAATAACCTATGAATGCACATTACATCCAGTTGATTGACAGATTTAACTATTTCTTAAGGATTTTGTTTGCTGGATCTGTATATTTCTGAGAAAGGAATATTTAAGTCTTCAATGATAATAATAGGTTACTCATTTCTCCTTGAAGTTGTGTCAGTTTTTGCCTCATGTATTTTATGTACACTGATGTTTAGGATTGTTATGTCTTTAGGAAGAACTGAAACCTTAGTGTAGTTTTTCACTTTATCCCTGCTAACTTTCCTTGCTCTGAAATAAACAGTCATTCCCACTATCTTTTGATCAATGCTAGCATAGCATATATCCTTTTTTATGTACTTTTACTCTAAAGTGTGTTTATATTTAAAGTGAGTTTTTAGAGAAAACATAAGTTGGTTCTTGTTGTAGATAAATTCTGACAATTTCCATTTTTAATTGGTACCTTCAGAAAACTGTTGTACAAAGTGATTATTGATAGAGTTGAATAAATATCTTCCATATTTTTTACTATTTTCTTTTTGTTGTTATTACTCTTTGTTCTTATTTTTCCTTCCACTCTTTTCTGCCTTTTGTGGTTTCAACTGTGGATTTTATATGATTCTATATTTTCATCTTTCTTAGAATACTTTATATTCCCTCTCTTAAACCATTTTTTAGTGGTTGTTCAAGTTTATAGTATATATTTACAACTAATTCAAGTCTACTTTCAAATAACACTACACTGCCTCATGGGTCATGCAAGCACATAATTTATGACAACAAACTTGTCCTAATTCCTCCCTCCCATCCCTAGAGGTCACTCCTATCATTTATTCACTTATATATAAGCATATATAGGCACAAATACATGCATAAGTATATATAACCAAAGAGATCATTGCTGGTATTATTCTAAACAAATTGTTACTGGTTAGATCAATTAAGAATCACAAAAATAAAAGTTTTAATTTTACCTTCACTTTCTTCTTCATTTATTGTCTTTATTATGTAGATTCAAGTTTCTGAACTAAACTGTTTTCCTACCCTCTAAAGATTTCTTAATACTTCTTGTAAGTCATTTCTACTAGCATCAAATTCTTTCCATTTTTGCTTGTCTGACAAAATCTATTTCTCTTTCAGTTTTAAAATATAACATCTCAATGTATAGAACTGCAGGTTGGAGATTTTTTTTTCTTCCTGCACACATTAAATCAATAATTCCATTGTTTTACTGCTTGGTTTCTGAGGAGTTGGGTATAATTTTTATCTTTGTTCATCAGTAGGAAAGATGTTTTTTCCTCCTGCTTCTTTCAGGATCCTTTTTCTTTATCTTTGATTTTCTGTTGTTTAAATATAATATGCCTAGTTTATCTTTTGTGGTGTTCCCTCAGTTTCCTGGATCTGATCTGGTATCTGATATTCGTTCGGAAAAATCACTCAAACATTTTTGCTTCAAATATTTCTTCTCTTTCTTTATGTAGGAATTCATGTTGTGCTCATGTTACATCTTTTGTAATTTTCCACAGTTCTTTAGAATTCTGTTCTAATTTCAAAAGCTTTTTGTCTGTTTTATCTCTGTTTTTTAGTTTTGGAGGTTTTTGTAGAGGTATCCTCCTCATTCTCAGAGATTCTTTTCTCAGTCATGTTGAGTCTACTAATAAGATCATTAGTCATTCTTTATTTCTGTTGAAGTGTTTTTGATCTTTAGCATTCCTTTTTGGATTTTTCTTAGAATTTCCACCTCTCTGCTTACATTGTCCATCTATTAATGTAAGCTGTCTGTCTTTTCCATTAGATCTCTAAGCACAATAATCACAGTTGTTTTAAATTCCTGTTCTGATAATTCCAACATCCCCTTCATTTCTGAATCTAATTTTGATGTTTGCTTTGTCTTTTCATAAGTGGGTTTTTTTTTCTTTTGGCTTTTTTTTATTTTTAGTGTACTTTGTAATTTGTTCTTGAGAGCATAACATAATGTAGTAGAGAAATGAAACTGAACTTTAGTAAGGTGGTGGTAAGATGTGGGGTAGGGGAGAGTTCTATAGTTCCCTGATTAGGTATTTGTCTTTTAGGATACTTGTTTCTGGACTGTGACTTTCACAAGTGCTTTCCAGTTTTCCCCTCTGAAGTGGGGCAGGATAGCTGAAGGGAGTATTTCCCTCCTCCTACTTGGAAGACTAGAACTGGCTGAAGTTGGGTACTTGCCTTCCTCTAGGTCAGCTAGGCTGTAATAACACTGCGGCAACTTAGGTTATGGTCAAAGAAGTTTCTCTTGATGACAGACCTTGTTAAGAAAAACAGAATGTTTTGCCATTCAGAATGGTTCCTTTTCCTCTCTGCCTGCTGGCAGCAAAAGGGGATTTTCTCAGCTATCACTGTGAGAACTTTGTTGAGCTCTAGGAGGTGATAAAAGAGTGAGATTTCCCTAGTGACTTGATCCCATGTTTTTTAATTCCCAAACTTATCCACAATAGAGTCTCTGGCAATTCATCAGGTATGCGTTCTATCAGGGATTTCTAATCACTGACTTCTACTTAGTATATTGTGATTCTCTGTACTCCTATATCTCCATTTTTGGGGCCGGCAATTTTCCTTGTAATCTCACTTGTTTTACAGATCTAAGAAGACTTGTTGATTTTTCAGCTTGTTGTACTTTTGAACTTCTTGTTAGGAAGGGTAGTTAATTCTAAGGTCTTTATATGGTGAATCAGAAACAAGTCCCATAGCATAAGAAATAAAAGCAAGAATCAAAAACTGGGATAGATTCAAACTAAAAAGGTTTCTCTCAGCAAAGGAAACTATCAGCAATGTGAAGAGAGAACCTATAGAGTGGGAAAAAATCTTTGCCACTCATACTTCAGATAGAGCACTAATTTCCAGAATATATAAAGAACTCAAAAAACTCTACACCAAGAATACAAATAATCCAATCAACAAATGGGCTAAGGAAATGAACAGACACTTCACAGAAGAAGATGTACAAGCAATCAACAGATATATGAAAAAATGTTCAATATCTCTAGTAATAAGATAAATGCAAATCAAAACCACCCTAAGATTCCATCTCACCCCAATTAGAATGGTGATTATCAAGAACACAAGCAACAATAGGTGTTGCCGAGGATGTGGGGAAAAAGGTACACTCATACATTGCTGGTGGGGCTGCAAATTAGTGCAGCCACTATGGAAAGCAGTGTGGAGATTCACTAGAAAACTTGGAATGGAACCACCATTTGACCCAGCTATCCCACTCCTTGGCCTATACCCAAAGGACTTAAAATCAGCATACTACAGAAATACAGCCACATCAATGTTCATAGCTGCTCAATTCACCATAGCCAGATTGTGGAACCAACCTAGATGCCCTTCAATTGATGAATGGATAAAGAAACTGTGGTATATATATATACAATGGAATATTACTGAGCCATAAAGAATGATAAAATTATGGCATTTACAGGCAAATGGATGCAATTGGAGAATATCATGCTAAGTAAGATAAACCAATCTCAAAAAAACAAAGGTTGAATGATCTCTCTGATACGCAGACTGAATAGAAGGAAAAGAGGGGTGAGAGGGGTGGGGGGAAGGGAAAAAATAACAGCATGAATCAAACAACATTACCCTATGTAAATTTATGATTACACAAATGGTACGCCTTTACTCCATGTACAAACAGAGAAACAGCATGTATCCCTTTTGTTTACAATAAAAAAAAAGTGTTTCACTAAATGCGTTTTAGGGATACACATATCTGAAGAAAAATTAAAATGATAGTATAATAAATAATTAATGAAGAAAAGTTGTCATGTCTGAAGATAGGCTGAGAAAGGGGACTGGGGAATAGTAAATGAGAGATGTTTAACTATGTTGAAAAAGTTTCATCTTTTTATTTCAATGGTAAGAAAATGGGTGGTTATTGATTTATTTTATGACTTTGTATTATTATATATAGCTTGAAAATAAAAATTAAGATTGAAAACCTCTTATTTGTTTCTATTACAATTGCTTCTAAACTCAACTCCTACCATCTTGTCTTTTTATCCTCCAATTTATTTTACATCTTACAACCAGAATAATACTTTTTAAATTCTGATATATTGATGCCAGTACATTGCTTCAGACATGTCAAGGGCTTCCCATTGCCAGAGCTCAATGATTACCTCGTTGTTAGAGCTGAAAAGCTCTTTTCCTGCTCTGCTCCTAACCAACTCTCTGAACTCAGTGTTCCTCCCTTCCCACTCCATGCTCTGGTCTTAGTCAACTTCCCTCCTTTCTGTCAGTCTTCAGAGCTTCAGTTCCATCTTTTTTTTTTTTTTTTTTTTTTTTTTTTTATTGTGAACAAATGGGATACATGTTCTTTCACTGTTTGTACATAGAGTAAAGGCATACCATTTGTGTAATCATACGTTTACATAGGGTGATGTTGGTTGATTCATTCTGTTATTTTTTCCCCTTCCCCCCACCCCTCCCATCCCTCTTTTCCCTCTATACAGTCCTTCCTTCCCCCATTCTTGCCCCCCTCCCTAACCCTCACTCTAACCCTAAAACTGGTAGATTGCTTTTGCATTTCCTCCCCTCATCTCCACCCTGTGCTCTACAATCAGCCCTCCCCATCCTGGCTATCTGGCTATCTCCTATTTATTTTTAGGTTTCAGCACACACAACACTTTCTCAAAAGTCTTCCCTAACCCCTGAGTCTGGACAATATAACCCTTCATGTGTTCCTAAGTACCAATTCTTTCATATAATTTTATATTATCATGTAGGGGGATGAAACATTACTTTTTAAAATCAATTTTCTGACTCAATTGACCAGCTTGTAAAACAACTATAACCTGCACCGCTTTCCAAGCACTAGACTCAAAATTACAACGAAATAGTTATTTTTATTCAATAACTGAACTTTCCAAAATGGAGAAGATATAAAATAATAGAAGTCACTACACATTCCTTGTAATGGTGTGCATTCTAGTAGTCCCTTCAGGCAAAGTTTGGTATTCCCTCTGGAGCTATGTGTACCTTAAGACCTAGTAGTCCTTTTTGGCCAGGAGAGATAAGTGAATACATCTATCAACGAACTTTATGAGAATGTTCATGGCAATTTTCAATAGCCAACATCTGAGAGTGGTCCAAATGTCCATCAATAGTAGACTAGGTAAATAAATGTGGTATATTTGTACAATGAAAATCACATGGCAATGAAAAATGATGAACTTATGGTACACAAAAGGATAAGGTTGACCCTGACAGTTCTGAAGCTGAGTGAAGGAGATCAGACCCAAGATTGTAGATGCTATATGATTCCATTCTATAGGGTCCTAGAAGCATAGGACTGATCTGTGCAGAGTGAAGAGGATTGAAACAGATATGGGTATTACTGAGGGGGGTTTTTGCTGGAGTTAGGAGTTGAGAAATTTCTAATGAAGAAAGTTGTCATGTTTGAAGATAGACTGAGAAAAGGGAAGATAGGAATTGGTGTTTTAGGATTTTTTCAAATTTTTACTTCTTCATCTCATTCATTTTGGAATTATCATGAGTCTTATAAAATGCATTTATTTATTTATTTATTTATTTATTTTATGGTACTGGGAATTGAACCCACGGCCTTGTGCTTGCAAGGTAAGCACTTTACTGATTGAGCTCTCTCCCCAGCCCATAAAATGCATTTCTTAAGAAAAAGTAAGTAGAGAGGATCAGCAATCTTTCTCTTTTATAATTAAAATAATTGTGGAACTAGGATAAAAACCCTAGTTTCCTTTCTTAAATTTCCTTGACTGTGCCATTTGATGCTATTGGAAGAAACCTACTAAATCTCTCAATATTCTAATAGTGACTCTGAAGAAATAAGTTTAATTAGAAGAAATGATGTGAATGCAGTCTGTAAAACTAAAAAAAAAGTTAAATAAAAATCCAACAAGATTATAATTTTTAAAAAGTTTAGATACATATTAATAATTAATTTTATGGATTTGTGGGGTGACATTTTGATATATATGTACACATACACAATGTGTATTGATCAGATTAGCATTTCCTTCACTTCAAACATTTATTATTTCTTTATGTTGGAATATCCAAGATCCTCTCTTTCAGCTCTTTTGGAAAGTATAATGAATTGTTGGACACTCCATTCACCCTGCTCTGCCACATAACACTGGAATCTACTTCATTCTAACTGTGTTTTGGTGCCTTATCCTACCTCTTATCCTAGTTCTTATCTGTCTCCCCTCCCTGCTACCATTCCTAATTCTGGTGAGCACTATTCTACTTTCTATCTCTATTAGATCCATTTTTAGCTTACACATGAATGAAAGCATGAGATATTTATCTTTCTGTGCTTAGTTCATTTCACTTAATATAATGTCCTTTAAGCTTATCTGTGGCAAATGACAGGCTGAAAAATATTCCATTGTGTATATATATGCACCACATTTTCTTTATCCATTTATCTGTCAATGGACACCTAAGTTGATCTTGGCTACTGTAAACAGTGATGCAGGACCACCTTGAAAAGGTACAGGGAAGACCAATGAGAAGTTAGCAAAAGTCTGCAATTTGCAGGAAAACTTCTTTTCATTTTTTTTCTTTTCTTTCCTTTTTATGTCTTTATTAGTACATTACTGTTATATATGATAATGGGGTCTTTTAAATGTCAGGTTTCCTCTTCTCTTATTGGTGTTTGCTTTTTAGTTGTCCACTCATCTATGAAGTCTTCCTTTCTGTTGGTTTGTATCCCCTAAGAGGTCCTTGGGGCAGAATCAGGGATGTCCCTGAAAACCGCCTTCCAAAAGCTTGAAGTACTTGAGTAATTGTAAACATTTAATTCCAGTGTTGTTCCAAATGATACTATTATACAGGTGCTGATATAATGCACATTCAGAGATATTTGTGTTACGGTATGTTATTGCTGTACCTGAGTGCACCAAGATTTGCCTACAGATGACTTTTTAAAAACTGTCATACATTTCATTTGTAATACATGAATTTTAAACATCTGTAGTTTACTTAGTTAATTACTATCCCTTTCAACACATCTGGCTTCTCTGTGTTTGTGATAATCAATAATTATTTGATTACAATGTTATGCCTTTTATGCTAATTAGGATTTCGAGACCATAAAAGTGTGCTACCTTTGTGCTTCATGCTGGCACTAATGTGTTACATTTATAGTTTGGTATTTATAGTTTGGTGTATTCATAAACCATGCATGCATATGCATATCTGTACCTGTTTTACCTAATTTGTACAATAGAAATTTTTCTGTTCATATTTGTTTTTTGTTACATTTATGACCAGGAAAAAATATCCTAGCTTTTTTTTTCAATTTAAGTAAAAAAAAAAAATTCTTCATTTGAGAAAAAAGAAATAGATTTTTTTTTTTTTTTGGTACTACGGGTTGAACCCAAGGTTATTTAACCATTGAGCCACATCCCCAGCCCTTTTTATATTTTATTGTGAGACAGGGTCTCTTTATATTGCTTAGGGTCTTGCTAAGTTGCCTAGGCTGACCTTGAACTTGAATCCTCCTGCCTCAGCCTCCTGAGTGGCTGGAGTTAAAGGCATGTATCACCATGCCTGGTTAGGGGTTTGTTTTAATGTGACATAATTCTTAAAAAAAGGAAAAGTCATATAATACTTTTAGTTGCTCTCCTTTTGAAAGGTAGCTAGATAAATAGAATAATATTGGTGTTTTTGATCTACAATTTGGTTGCTAGGGTGGTTTCAAATCTTCTGCAAAAGAAGACTTTTTTTAAAAAATTGCTTCCTTTGTTCAAATAATTATGAAGGCTGAGAAAAGTCTGATTAACTGCAAAGTTGAATGTGGTAAAAACCTCTGGCAGGTTCTTATCTGTCACCATTATTCTCAAGCGCTGATTGGCTACCTTGGATGGCTTTCAGGAAGTAGACTCTTGGGATCCAGAAATTTCAAGACAGTGACTCAAGTACAATTCTTTGGGTGGATTTCCACTGTAGTAGCAAGTTGTACATTAGCTCATTCTTCTTTTCTTTTTTTCTTTTTTTTTTTATTTTTGAGACAGGGTCTCGCTGAGTTGCTTAGGGCCTTGCTAAGTTGCTGAGGCTGGCTTTGAACCTTTCATTCTTTGGTTTCTGCCTCCAGAGCTGCTGAGATTACAGGTGTGTGTCACCACACCTGGCCGCATCAGCTCATTTTTGATTCCTTTATCCTCATTCAAGTCTTCATGGTACCATACAAATCTTGACGTGTATACCCGGGGAGGAAAGGTGCTATTCACTTTGCTGTAGAGAGGGGAGAGCTAAGGTTAAACCTCTACATGTGTTCTCTATGGCCATATTCATTTTGAAAATATTTCTCTTCATTTCTCCATAAATCCCTTGATTCTACTATATGTAATCATACCAAGTGAGGAGGTTCTTCATGTCAACATTAGCTCACTCTTTCTCCTTCATCTGAACAAGATTAAGTTATTACTAGCCCAATATTCCACAGGTGTAAAAAGTCCAAAGGTCACAAAGGAATTACCTAAATAACATTGTTTTACTTTATCGCTATTTAATTATTTTAATTATCATGTGGGTCATTTCTTTAAAAAATAAAACTTAACCAAGGATTCAGTCATGGAAATATCTATTATCCCGGGGAGCTCAGGGTGCTTCCATACCATTAGTTAATTCATACTAGAAAATGAATGATTTCATTACTATTACCTATGGGTGATCCCAATACTTTTAATGTCCTTAATTGAAATGAAGCACTTTTAGGTCTTTTTAAATAGAAGCTTTATTGCTCCCTGAACAATATTTAAATTATTTTCAATTTGCAAATCATGGGGAGCCCTTTTGTCTAATGAGGCACTGGTCAATTTCAGTTTATTTTTCTTACAAATAGTGGTCACTCTTCAAAGAAAACGCCCATAGTTTTCCAAAAGCGTACGTAGCTATACTTTTCATAAGTACCTAGACAAATGCATACTGTTATCAAAAGCAGAAATATGTCTCCCTTATATAGTTCTGCCTCTGGCCACAAAACAATTCTTCTACCATGAGCTGGGATTATTTCCATGGGGCGATTTGCCAGTGAAATCTTCAAGGGATGTTGGGTAGGTCACTTTGGCTACATCTTTCAGCATCTGAAGTGATGACAATAGGAGGCCACCGTAAAGGATGACCAACATAAAGGAAGACATGGCGAGTGAGTGAATAACTACAAAATAAACACCCGAAAGAAAAGAGGAGCTTGACATTGAAAAGAACAAGTTTTCCTACAAGCAGCTGATTTTTGCTAACTTCTCATTGTGCTTTTCCTGCACCCTTCACGGGGGTCCTGCAGCAGCACTATTCATAGTAGTCAAGATATGGAAATGCTTGACTACCTTCTGCCCTGGTTCCCCTTAGTCTACACACAAGGGTCTTCAAACCATGTAGGTTTCCTCCTTATGAAAATAATAATCTCACTATTCAAACAGATCAGTTTAAATTTAAAATCATATTAGGCTACAAGATCTCTGCAAAGGATTGCATAATTTTTTTTTTCTTGCTCATCTCTTCAACAGAATGGCAGTTTACAGTCATTGTTCTCTATTCATAACAGTGCAAAATACTTTTGTTTTCCTAATTAGCACTTCATAGCCTAAGATATATAATCTATGGCAATTAAAATATATTAGGGAATACCGAGCAAAGGTATGTAGAGTTAATTTTATTCAGAGCCATTTATGCATCAAGGGGTTTATACAGGTTAATATAGGCTACAGAGTGATGCTTTGAGTATCTTTTCAACAAATGATCAGGACTGGTGGCATGTTATTTATTGTTTAGGATAAGCATTATGCATCAGGAATTCTGTATGTACTGAGAACCATTGTACTAGAGCCAGGGTTTGGGAAATTGGCAAGTGGTTCTGTTAATAACCAGTATTTGCCACACAGTCTCCATATATTATAGGTCCTACTCTTTCTTAGAATGAAATTCACAATTTTGGGGAATCTGGCATTTTAAAAGTTAATTTGGAGACTACCCAGAAGTACATCAAACCTAAGACTTTTTTCTTTTTACTGTCATTTCTTTTTACTGTCATAATTATTGTTTCTTTAAAGGTCTATTTCTTCCGTGAAGGGCAATTTTCTAAGGGCAACATTTGACTAAAGAAAGACTCACAACTTAAAGGCAAGGCAGACCTCATGAGTGAGATTTAAAAGGCATAGTTTTCCCCACATCCTCAGGGTAGTTTCAATTTTAGAAACAACAACAGAAATCTGTTTTTGTAGCAGGTTATTGGCTGAATATTTTACCTTGAATGGAATGAAAATTAAAATAGTACAAATTACACCCTCTGTATATCCTTTAATTTTCACTTACATGTTAAACATTCTCTAATTTCCAGGTAGCTATGTCATAAAACTTTAAGCAAGTTGCATAAAAGTTCAATTTCAATTTAAATGTTTGTGTAGTTTCCTCATATTTTAGAATTGAGGGTATCTTCCAACAAAGGATTATGGTATCTCTGGTACATCTGCCTCTCTCTAGGGAAAGTTGTATTTTAAATATCTAGGTTTTATATGTGATTCTGATAGGGATCTTTTATACCAGGATGGACTGGGTCATTAGGAAGTAACTGGAATTGGGGACTATGTGTGATGAAAATTACATAAGGGCAGAAATCTTTCCAACTACCTCTTCCCCATGAGTTCACTATTCCAGAGACTAGTACATGCTATAACAACATGGTCCTTGGTAAAGATCGAGGGGATAAGGGAAGGAACAGATGCGTAATGCATGCCAAATATGTTTCAGGTAGTGCTAGGTTGACATTGGGAGATTGAAGAAGTACTATTAAGTGAAAGGTAGTTAAGCACATATGAGACACCTTTTCCAGTGGGCCAGGTAACATGGGAAGGAATAATTTCCCTTGTTTTCTCAATTCCTCTCCTTTGCCCAGCATGGAAATATTATCTTCTTCCTGAGTAATCCAACAAATTAGACCAATTTTCAGTAAGAGGCCAGATAAGGATAGCTTGGGTTATCATAGGCTCTGGGGAACAATGTGTGGAAAAAATGACTAGGAGGAGGAAATAAAGGCTTCTATTATCAGGGGAAGATTGACTGCCAGGCCCAGGAAAAAAGAGAATTTTATAGGAGTATTCAGAAAATCTGGAATCCATGAATCAGACCCGGCATTATATACAATTAACAAAAGACAGAATTCAAATTATGAGTCATCATTCCTTTGGGAATTTTGGCAGCTAATTAATGATGCATGGTATTTTTTTGGTCATTGATTTTACTCACGACCATGAATACTGCTCTCCAATTCAAATGACTTCTAATAGAATATACCACACACAATGCATATTTATTTAACATTGAGAAATAAAGGTGTTTCTGTAATTTAGTGGAAATGCATAAATGTGTTAGAGCCATCATCTCATCATAAAATACCAGGAATTATTATTGAAAACATTATGGCCATTTATATAATGATTCTCATTACTAAAAAAAGGTTTTACCTTGGGATGTATAAATTATACCTTGGTTTGATAAATACTCAATTTGGTCATAATTACACATAAAATGGGGTCTTTCATTTAGTGTCTGTGTCTGAATTGCGCTAATTTATTTGCTAGGTCAATGCTTGCATCCGATGGAAATGTATGCAGAGGATTAGAGGGACTGTAACACAACATTAGTGTGATGGTTGTGACTTACCTATCAAAGTACATGGCAAATGGATTATTTTCTGTCATTTTGCTGAAAACCAATTGAGAACAAAGCTACACTAGTGCTCATGGTGAAAAAAAAAAACCAGATGATTTCAGTTGTTTATAGGACAATGATTCATAGGATTAGATCATTTCGAAAATTTTCAAAGCTTCTCATGGTAGATTAAAGTCTTGAAGGTTAGCTCTCAAGAGAATCTAACTGGGCTCTTAGTCAACATGAGGAGTTGCACATGCATAGAGAGAAAGAACACTAACAGCAAAAATGGGGTCTACTTTCAGTAGGTTAGTTGCTTCTTATGGTTCTTTGATTTTTAATAAAGAGACATATTGCAAAAATTCTGAGGACCATCCTATGCCTAATATTTACCTGGGAAGAAATCATGATATTCCAATAGTTTTGGAATTTATGAGGTGAAAATGGCTGTAACAGTGCTTCTCCAGCAATATACATTATTGTCCTTGTCCCACATTGGCCAGCAATACAAAGTCAGTTCTCAGTCAATAGTATGCCTGCTTTTTATCTGCTAAGGTGAGTTCCACTCTGTTACAATAGTTCACCATGAACTCAGGATTCAGGTACACCAAGAAACAGAACCCTGGTCAATGGAAAAGGACCACCATACTCTCCATTAGCTAGGTGTCCCCTCCTTACTCCTTGGAATTTTCCGTGCTGTAGTGTGGTTTATCTTTCTATACCCTATCTTGCCCACTGATTTTACATTTCTCAAGAGATGGCATGAATTAATCTACGTATACATGTTGTTGAAATCCAGACATATAAGAGGCCTGTGATAAATATTCATTGGATGCATTATTGGTTCTTAAATGAAATTCATAACATGGCCATTTAAAAATGAAATGGTAAATTCTACATGTATTAATAGAGTTAAGCATAAAATATAAACTAAAAAAAGATTTAGAGAAAACAAACGTGAATATTTTCTTTAGAGTGAAGAAGTACTCTATAAACAAAAGAAGCAAAGAAAGAAAACAAAGATTGAATAGAAATATAAGTTTGCTTTAGACGTTAGCTAATATGAAGTGGAATTTGCATTGGAATCCAGAGTTAACTGCTGCCAGACTGTGTTCTGCAAAGCTACTTTGAAAAACGATGTTACCACAATTGAGTATTTTCAACTACATGTAAAAAGGAATATCAGTGTTTATACAGATATATTGGCTTAATAAGATAAGGAAAATGCTACATAAATTAAACAGGATGTGTTAAACTGTCTTTTAAAAACTCATCAACAAATAATTGATTTGATTGTATTTCTTCGAGTTTAGTCAATAAACCTGGTGTCCCATAGGTGTCATCCCAGAGTTAAAGTACTGGAGAATTGCTGAGTGCTTAATATGTAGTTTTACAGCTCCACAAGGATATAACAAGTAAAGGTCCTTCGATTACCACAATCTTTTTTGCTGAGATTGTTTTACAAGTAGTATGTCATGCTAACTGAGAAAATTTGTGACCATAGGTCAAAGAGACTAAGATGTAATCTAAAGAAAGTCATGTTCTAGAAAAGTCATATACTTTATTTTTATACCTATATTTCTGCCAACAGATTCACTACCACAAAGATTTTAGGGAATATTATTATGGTCTAATAAACTTAAAAGGGTTATCATTGTATTTAAAAGTCTTATTTCCTATACTCATAAGACAGATTTATAACAAATTAATAAAGCTAAATACCTCTTTAATAAGAATCTCAATCTGTGTACCTATTAATATTGGATACTTAAAAATTAACTTTACCAATTTTGAATTAAAAACTCATACATGATCAAATTAGCTAGATAATGATTACACATTATTTGATATTGTGTATTGGTCAGGTTTTTGTTACTATAATGAAATACTTTAGGGAGATTATAAAGAAAAGAGGTTTATTTAGCTCACAGTTTTGGAGGCTGGAAGTCCACATTAGCATTGTTTAGGCCCTTACATGGGTTTCCCCTTGGCTGTATCATACCACAGTGGGAACATGTGTATGTGTGTGTGTGTGTGTGTGTGTGTGTTTGTATGTGTTGTATGTGTGATTTCTCTTCATCTTTTTTACAAAGCCATCAGGATTCAATCATGAGGGTTACACCCTAAGGACCTAATTTAATATAATCATTTCAAAAGGTCCCACCTGTAGAATCATTGTTTAGTTAAGGTCTTACCTATTTGGTAAAATTAACACAAGACTTTGGGAATTAAATTTTTGCATATGTTTGTGAGGGGTACAAATCATATCCAAATCATACCAATATTATAAAGATAATTTTAATTATAAGTCATATAATGCACATTGAAACACACAACTTTGGTTTGTGTCAGTCTTACAATAGGTAGAAATCGTTAATTGAGCAAAGCAAAGACAGAAGCTGAGGCAAATAAAAAATAATCACCTTCTAAGAATGAGCTTAATATTCTACTAATGCTTACAGGAAAATGACCAAGGGAAGTATTTGCAAGATATCAAAATATACTTTAGTTAGAAAATGAGTACTCCTTGCATAAATAAATGTGACCATTCACTGATAGAATCCACAAGACAACTTAAGGAGTTCTAATGTCTGTACATTTCTCATTTTGCCCATGACACTTTTTAGTTGTAGCTAAACCCCCATTTATAGTAAAATGCAGTGCTATCTCCTAATCAAAAGTCCTTTTTCTGCAGTAATTTAAAAAGTAGAACTGAAACTTTAATAATTCAGTTGTTGATTTAGCCTCCTTGCTAATTTGGCATATCAGGCATTTCTTTGGGAGCAGGTGTTAATTTTTAGGCAAATTTTGGTTGGACTTCTTGAGATGTGATTCCTAATAGCTGTTTTTCTCTCAGTCTCTTTTTGAGCATTTCAGTTTCCAGGTCAAAGGCAGCAACTCTCCATGTGTGTTAGTGTTCTGATGCCAGCTCTTTAGAATGATATTAATCTCTATGTCACAGATTCATGTATTTTTAATCTACTTCAAGAACAAAAAGGATATAATGGCCCATTAGGAAACATTAAATCCTGATCATTTTGTTAATGTTCTTGCTAATATGTGTTCTATAAAGTTGCTCACTTTTATAACTGAGACGCTGGTGTCATGGGTTAATGATCCACATAGCTTCTAATGTTCTACATCTGCCATTAATCCATTATCAGGAAAGGACTAATCTATTGCCCCAGCAGATGGATCAGAAGTCCTGTAGGGGTAAATTAACCCCCATCTTTTATTACTGTATAGCGTCTTACAGATTCACAGAGCATTTTCACATATATTATCAGATTTGATTTTTTAAACTACTTTCTGAAGTTAGGAGACCATGTATGATGAGTTTTACTTGATTGTAGGGCCTGATTGGGAGGCATGGCATCTGAGAGTACACGCCCAGAAAGAGCCATGGAGGGCACTTTGATTGGGAAGGATATTGGCTGGTTGTGCAGTTTCATTGGAGACACACTGGGAGGAGTGAGGGTGGAAGAGGATGCACATCCAGCCAGTCAAAACAGTCATGGATGCTCTTATCCCTATTTCTGGATGAGGAGCCAGTGTTTCTACCACAGGAGAATTCCATGGCAGAGGTGGGAGGCCAACTCAGGCTGCTGACTAGCCCCTTGATGTTTTCATCTTGTCTTCTGCAAGTTTTTAGGGCACCCCACACTGACAGCCTCTGTGTCATATTCACAACAGATGAGAGAGGTAGCTGCAAGCTTGTTCTTTTTATGCCCCACCCCAGCATGACCCTGTGCCAAAGGAAGGGGACCCTGCTCAGTTCCTAAGTGTCCCAATAGCTGGTGTAGGACAAACCTGTTATCCTATCTGATGATTGTTTCAGGAAAGGGCTTATAACCTGGCTCCTGTCAAGCAGAGATGTAGAACATCCTCAAAGACTAAGAAATACACTTCATATCTGAGAGAAAACCATGTTTTTTTGTTTTTTTGTTTTTCCTGCTGGACATTGTCACCATAATATGACTATTACCAACAACAGTGATGAGCCTGTGTGTAGCACTTACAATGTACCAGAAACAGTTCTTAGCACTTTATTTTATTTAGTACTAGGTCTTGAACCCAGTGACATCTTACCACTGAGTTACACTCCCAGTCTTTTTTGTTTTGAGATAGGGTAGTACTAAGTTGCCCAGGTTGGGCTCAAACTTGCAATCCTGCCTCAGGCTTCCTAGGAGCTACAATTACAGGGGTGTGCACTGTTTGTATTTTAACCACTTTAATTCTCACTGCAACCCAGTGGGTGAGTAATATCATTATGTGGACCTCGTAGACGAGGAAACTGAATGACTTAGAGAGCCTGGAGTTGCTGTGGCCTTCTTATTTTCAATCCTAAGTCAAGACTGCAGGGTTGTCCTTCCAAGTTACTTTGAACATACTCAGGCTCAGAAAAATCTAAATAACTTGTCTTAGTTGATATCCAGCGAGGAGCATACTTAGTTTTGGAAGCCAAGCTGACCTGGCAAAATAATGAGGGGAATACCTAGGTTCATGATGATATTATTGTATAAACAGACCTTGAAACCAGCTCTCTCTCTCTCTCTCTCTCTCTCTCTGGATTTTGTGATGTGAGACATGAAATGCCCTCAGTGTTGGAAGCATTTTGAGTTAGAGTTTCTGTTAGAGCATAAAGTTCCCCAGGGGGTTCAGTCAGCACATCTTAGAACCAACTAAACATTCAACTACTTGGGGTTGAATTTGGCTTCATGATTTTTGAGTCAGTTGCCTTCCCTCTGAGCCTTCCTTGTTCATTTGTAAGATAGGAACGATGATGGCTGCCTACCTCGTCCATGTGGTAAAGATCAAATGATGCAAAATAGTGTCTCTCCTCATCCTCCAGGGATATGTTTCAGGATCCCTGGTGGATGCCTGAAATCACAAATAGTACTGAACCCTACGTATACCTTGTTTTTTCCATCTGAAAATTGAGACTCAATGACAAGTAGCATCTGTAGCATGGACATGCTAGACAGAAAGGGATGATTCTCATCCTGGGTGAGGGAGAGTAGGACCATGTGAGATTTAACCATTCTCCTCACAACACTGTTCAACTTAAAACTTATAATTGTTTCTTTCTAGAAATTTCCATTTAATATTTTGAGACAGCAGGTAACGAAAACCATGGAAAGCAATGGAGAAAAGAGAGGATTATGGTACAGAGAAAGTACCTAAACCAAGCCCTAAGTGTAGCTCATATTCACTGAGGATTACCTACTGTTAATATTATTACTGCATTATTTTAGTTTAATTGCTGGCTTTGGCATTTTTCTAATCTATAAAATGGGAATGACAGTAATTTTTTAAAACTGTTATGAGGAATAAATGAATCTGTAAAAATTATTCAGCAAAATATCTGGCCTAGATAAAATGTTCAATAGATAACGGTTATTTTTAAAAATTATTTTAATTGAAATATGTGTGGTCAAATAAAGGCTAAAGACTTAACAACCAAAAAGAGTAGTCCTATCTTTGAGTTTGCTATGCTAGCATATTGTTTTATTTAAAAAATATATCCATTAAAATAATGCTGCCTTTCTATAAATGTCTGCCATTCAATAAGCTCATCTGAATATAAGCTTCATACTTACTTTGTAAATGAAAACCAATTACAGTTTGTACAAATGGTTACATAAAAATGCCATACTTTTGTGTGAGCAATTGATCTATTTTAAAATGAAGAATGGAGAGATCCATGGCAAATTATATTGCCTGCTGATCCATAAATTTGTATAGTTCAAATATTCAAGTACAAAAATTAAATATCTAATATTATATCCCTAAGGAAATATTATACTATCTGCATAGACTGAACTTGATTTATCAAAATCTACTGGTTTTAAGTATAATTCTGGTTGAAATAAATATTAATAATGGTGACCTGATTCTAACCAAATTCCAAATGCATTATAATTAGCCTTCTAACCTTCTCAAAAACCTGATGAAGCTTTATATGGAAGCAATAAACTAAAACTCCATTTACATTATTACATTTAGTAATAGAATGAAGGAGTCTATATATCAAAGTTGTGTTTAGTGACACATATAAACCATAGAAATGCTTACTTCAATCTGCCCTTGTTTGGGAGCTGACAAATATTAACCTATAAACATTTATTTAGGGAACATTCCTACTAATTGAATGACATCCAATTTATAATAGAGATGCTTTGTATTAAAATGCAAATATTAATCTCAGTGATTATTGGTGACATTGTGCTTGTTCAACAATAGGTATTGAATCAATAGAACATAGGAGTAAATAAATGCTCACCCAAATTAATATGAACTTTCTCTATTAGAGACTTTTATGTAAGGAGCTATGTAAGGAGTATTATCATGGTTGGGTAAGAGATATTTAGTTTTATTAATTTGTCAAATGCATAAATCTATAGTATAAAATGCTATGTTTTGGATATTTTTAAAGTATCCATCTATTTAACTCAACAAATACCAATTTAGTGATTGCTATGGGCAAGACATCATCATATACTATGAGAGAGTAAAAATGAAAACTAAACCATTTTGGTCTCTTACTAAGAGTAAGAGCATACTCACAAAACCATACTAAGGAATATATTCTAATGACAACACACAAAAATAGAGATTATGGGAGCAGCAAAAGGCACACAGTTTTCAGAAACTAGAAAAAAATTGGTAAGTGAGAATTGACATCATTATAGAAAAGTATGGACAGATCCTAGTTACCCTTGCAGAATAACAGAAAGCATTACTTCTGGAACAAAGGTGAGGGGGTTGTTCTGAACTCAGTCAGCCTGCATAGAATATATCGAAAAATAGAGCTCTTTCCAAAGATTCATCACTTATGTATAAAAATGCATTAGATTTATGAGCATTGATCTTATATCCTGCTACTTTACTGAATTCACTTATGAGTTCTAAAGTTTTCTGGTGCAATTTCCTGGTTCCTCTAAGTATATTAAGCATCTCATCAGCAAATAGGGATAGTTTGAGTTCTTCTTTCCTATTCGTATCCCTTTAATTTCTTGGTCTGTCTAATTGCTCTGGCTAGAGTTCAAGGACGATGTTGAATAGAAGTGGTGAAAGGGGGCATCCCTGTGTTGTTCCAGTTCTTAGGGGGAATGCTTTCAGTTTTTCACCATTTAGAATGATATTGGCCATGGGTTTAGCATAGATGGCCTTTACAATGTTAAAGAATGTTCCCACTATCCCTATTTTTTTCTAGTGTTTTGAGCATGAAGGGGTGCTGTATTTTATCAAATGCTTTTTTCTGCATCTATTGAAATAATCATGTGATTCTTGACTTTAAGTATGTTGATATGGTGAATTACATTTATTGATTTCCTGATGTTGAACCAACCTTGCATCCCTGGGATGAAACCCACTTGACCATGGTGCACTATCTTTTAATATGTTTTTGTATGTGATTTGCTAAAATTTTGTTGAGAATTTTTGTGTCGATGTTCATTAAGGATATTGGTCTGAAATTTATTTCCTTGATGTGTCTCTGTCTGGTTTAGTCATTCACAATAGCTTCAAAAAAAATAAAATACTTGGGAATCAATCTAACGAAAGAGGTGAAAGACCTCTACGATGAGAACTACAGAACACTAAAGAAAGAAATTAAAGAAAACCTTAGAAGATGGAAAGATCTCCCATGTTCCTGGATAGGCAGAATTAATATTGTCAAAATGGCCATACTAACTAAAGTGCTATACAGATTCAATGCAATTCCAATTAAAATCCCAATGACGTACCTTACAGAAATAGAGCAAGCAATTATGAAATTCATCTGGAAGAATAAGAAACCCAGAATAGCTAAAGCAATCCTTCACAGGAAAAATGAAGCTGGGGGTATCGCAATACCAGATCTTCAACTCTACTACAAAGCAATAGTAACAAAACGGCATGGTATTGGTACCAAAATAGGTAGATCAATGGTACAGAATAGAGGACATGGACACAAACAAAGATAAATACAATTTTCTCATACTAGACAAAAGGGCCAAAAATATGCATGGAGAAAAGATAGCCTCTTCACAAATGGTGCTGGGAAAATTGGAAATCCATATGCAGCAGAATGAAACGAAACCCATATCTCTCACCATGTACAAAACTCAACTCAAAATGGATTAAGGACCTTGGAATCAGACCAGAGACCTTGCAGATTACAGAAGAAAACGTAGGTCCAGATCTTCACATGTCGGCTTAGGACCAGACTTCCTCAACAGGACTCCATAGCACAAGAATAAAAGCAAGAATCAATAACTGGGATAGATTCAAACTGAATAGCTTTCTCTCAGCAAAGGAAACTATCAGCAATGTGAAGAAAGAGCCTACAGAGTGGGAGAAAATCTTTGGCCAATCATACTTCAAATAGAGCACTAATTTCCAGAATATATAAAGAACTCAAAAAACTCTACACCAAGAATACAAATAACCCAATCAACAAATGGGCTAAGGAAATGAACAGACAATTCACAGAAGAAGATCTACAAACAATCAACAAACATATGGAAAAATGTTCCACATCTCTAGTAATAAGAGAAATGCAAATCAAAACCACCCTAAGATTCCATCTCACCCCAATTAGAATGGCGATTATCAAGAATACAAGCAACAACAGGTGTTGGCGAGGATTGTGGGGAAAAAGGCACACTCATACATTGCTGGTGGGGCTGCAAATTAGTGCAGCCACTCTGGAAAGCAGTGTGGAGATTCACTAGAAAACTTGGAATGAAACCACCCTTTGACCCAGCTATCCCACTCCTTGGCCTATACCCAAAGGACTTAAAATCAGCATAGTACAGTGATACAGCCACATCAATGTTCATAGCTGCTCAATTCACAATAGCCAAATTGTGGAACCAACCTAGATGCCCTTCAATTGATGAATGGATAAAGAAACTGTGGTATATATATATATATATATATATATATATATATATATATATATACAATGGAATATTACTGAGCCATAAAGAATGATAAAATTATGGCATTACAGGCAAATGGATGCAACTGAGAATATCATGCTAAGTAAGATAAACCAATCTCAAAAAAACAAAGGTTGAATGATCTCTCTGATACGCAGATGATGACATATAATGGGAGGTGGGAGGGGTCAGTGTTAGGGTTAGGGTTAGGGTTAGGGAGGGGGGCAAGAATGGAGGAAGGAAGGACTGTATAGAGGGAAAAGAGGGGTGGGAGGGGTGGAGGGAAGGGAAAAAATAACAGCATGAATCAAAGAACATTACCCTATGTAAATTTATGATTACACAAATGGTATGCCTTGACTCCATGTACAAACAGAGAAACAACATGTATCCCTTTGTTTACAATATAAAAACAAAAAAAAGGAAAAAAAAATAGTTAGAGCTCACTTGTCCTCACTGCTATGCCTTCTCTCCCCCAAAAGTCCAGAGATGTGTTCACAAAAGAGGAAAACAGAGATCCTTGAGCTGGGGTAGTAAACCCATTGTTAGGGTATACATACCAAAAAATCAGGAAACAAAGTAAAGCAACTTGGAAAAACATTATGCAGGAAAAAGCAAGTTTTAAAAACTAGCTGCAACAGATGAATGGATAAAGAAAATGTGATATATATTCACCTTTAAAGAAGAATGAAATTATGTCATTTGCAGGTAAATGGATGGAGTTGAAGAATATTATGCTAAGTAAAAAAAAAAAAAACCGGAAGGCTGAATGTTTTCTCTGATATGTGGATGCTAATTCACAATAAGCAGGGGACAGGAAGCATAGAGTTACTTTATATTAGGTAGAGGGGAGTGAAGGGAGGAGAAGGATTATAGGGGAAGGAATGATAGTAGAGTGAAACAGACATTATTACCTCATGTACATATATGACTGCATGACCCATGTGATCTTACAATATGTATAAACAGAAAAACAAGAGGTCATACTTCATTTATGTATGATCTATCAAAATGTATAAATGCGTTCTACTGCATTTACAACTAACTAGAACAAATTAAAAAATTTAAAAAATAGCAATATGCCCAAACTCAAATAGGATGCTACTAATGCAAAACACCCATGATAACAGCAACAACAGCAGCAAAAACGCCAGCAATTAGAAACATAAGGGCATGCATGAAAAAGTTCAGTAGAAGGAATGGAAAGAAACATTTTAAGGTATCTACTAGAAAGTAGAATAAAAGACATAGGAATAGAAAATAGGAAATAGAAAATAGGAGGGAAAAGGCAAGAAACTTAGATGCACATTCCAGAATGCTCAACATTTACATAACAGGAGTTCTCACTAGAAAGGAGAAGAACAGGGAGGGGAGAAAATTTTTGACAAATGATTTTTTAACATTTCCAAAATTTTCCAGAAAGAGTACCTGCTAAATGCCAAACCTGAACTGCTTGGTCTAGAATGTGGCCCAGTCCTCTAGGACTTGTCCATTGCTGGGTCCAGTAATGTCTAAAGGCTTTACAATACCTCAAGCCAGACCGTGATGCAGGGTTCAGTTTGTCTGCTCCTCATTAAACTCTCCCAGTTCCTTGAAATATGAAAGATGAAACTACAGAATTCAGGATATGCAAAATTCCTTGCTAGTATCATCCTATTTGATAAGTATAGTAAAGAAAACAGGAGGGGGGTTTGCCCATATTATCCTATTTATACAATATTTTAGAGCATTCATTACCCACCTCAAATATAATGTGACTTCAGGGCTACTAACTTCTATGAAAAAGACATTTCATGGCTATGAATCTTGCCAGGTGTTTCTAATGAAACATGGGGAATTAATTCTTAAAGTCTTTCATTCCATTTGACAAAATCTTAGTTCTCTCCACCAAACCTGCCTTATTAGGAACTTCAGGTACTTTACAATTGAATTCACAATACATTTTTTTCCTACACAAAGCATTAAAGAAAGTGGCAAGGATAATCCCTGGTTAACATCCAAGACTTTTTCATTTATCTGTTTTCAGCAATTATTTAATTAATGCCTCTTTTCAAGTTGTACTCTAGCGGCTAAGACTATATAGAAATAAAGAGAATCTTGTTCAAGATGAAGGGTTGAACAAACACATCTACTTTGGTTCCCTTCTCAACCCCATTAAAATATGGGTAAGAAAAGTGTATCAGCAAGGGTGAGGCACAGTTGTATCTTCCCAATAGCAGACTAGAAGACATCTCCGAGATGTGTGAGCAGGTGGAGAGCCACACCACACGTGTGGCTCACATAAGTGAAAGGGAGCTGGCCAAGGGGATTTACAGCATGTGGTGGGAGACACTGCTGAGCTGTCCCTCTCCCAACATTTAAGCCAAAACTAAGATTATTAGACATTGAAAACGCCCATTAAGTTGGAGATGGAGAACCCAACAAATGGGAAAACACACAAAGTACTTGGAAGAAACAGATATCCTGATGGTGAAGACAGTTCTCTTTTCTGCAGGAAAATAGGACTATCATTCATATACATAAAAGCAGAGAGAAAATCTAAGTGTGAAGCAAGATTAAGATTCCATGAAAAGGGAAAATTGAGGGGGAAATAATCTTTTAGGTATGAAAATATTAAGGTGTAAATAAAACATTCATTTAGAAAGGTTAGATAATACAGAAATCTTCCAGAAGTCAGGTTTTTTAAAAGATGGAAATTAAGAAACAAATATAAGAAAATTGAGAGATTAAACTAGGGAAGATGTGTACCTAAATATTAGAGTCCTTTCAAAATGGGTCAGTGTCTAACCAAAGCACCCAGAAATTTTACAGCCTATGATCAAAGAGGTGATGCACAACTTAGTTGGGGGAATTAGTCACAGAGAAAAAGACTGGTATGTAAAATGGTTTTAGCCTTTTCAGCAGTGACATTGGGTGCTGAAGAATGTGGAGAGAATAAAAGCAAAAACTTATTTCCTGTCTTGAGGTAATTAACTGACAAATAGTAAATTAAATAAAACACATCAAATTTAAAAGTCTCAAAATGTACTTCCTGTGTATGTCAAGATTGAGCTCCACTAAATGAGGGAGTAAAGCAAGAGAGAGGAAGATGTGAATTATAACTAGAGGATGTTTAGCATAGAAGAGAAACAAAGGAAATCACTGGGATGTTTCTGAATAGAGTTCTGTGTATTTTTTTTGGTGGTGGTGGGGTACCAGGGATTGAACTCAGGGGCACTAGACCACTGAGTCACACCCGCAGCCCTGTTTTTGTATTTTATTCAGAGACAGCGTCTCACTGAGTTGCTTAGCACCTTTGCTAAGTCTGGCTTTGCCGGGATTATAGGAGTTTCCCACAGCACCCGGGTAGAGTTCTATGTCTTAATGCACACTGGACATAGAGGTTAACAAATGCATCTTATGTTACCTCAAAAGATTTGAGGAGTGAGTTCTTAATGAGTGGATTAGAATTAATTTCTATTAAGTAATTAATAAAATTGGAATAAAATTGGTTGAATAGCTGATGTATTTAAATAACTTGAAGAGGCATTTAGGCAATTTGTGGGGATTTTGGAAATAATTTAAAGGCAAATAGAAAGAAAATTAAGCAAACTAAAAACAATCGGGGAACTCCTAAGAAGTTTAGAAGTCCAGGAAAGAAAAATTGTCCATATTTGACAACACATCTCAGAAGATAATACCATTTTTTGTAGTCATAACAAAAATAAACATTGAATAACAAAAAAGTAGAATGCAGTAAAGGAAAATATAACTACATGTATATTTTTTATCTGCAAGAATATAGGTAGAAGTCTATATTTAATGATTCTCTTGCTGAAATGGTCTGTTGGTCTTATAAACCCAAATTAGAAAATGATATTGTTAAAATGAAGATGAGAGTTTGCTTCAGCGAATACCTAGTGAAAGATGACCAAAAACAGTGTATATCATGAGATTAAGCAATTGTATCACTTAGTTAACTGTGGTTTTAGGTAATATATTTTTAATAAATTAAAGTAATGAATGTATGTATTGCTTGCAGAGTAGAAGCAATTAAATTTAGCAGCACTGTCATGGAACAATACCCTCGTTCCCCTACCCCCACCAGTAATGAGCTCCTTTGGAATATATTAGCCTAATGGTGCTCATTCTCATGATGATACAGAATAAAAGGAATGAAATATTGGTGCAAATGGAGACAATCATTAATGCTGACAATTTGATTCACTGCAGTAGAGCTCTCTGTGATTGTTATTTTTAATTCTTCTGTTATATGGCTTCATTGAAGTTTGCATCGACATGTTGTAGGTTATTAGTATTTCTACACTAGCAATTTAACTTGGGAATCAAAATGAAACAACCAGACAAAAATATCTCTTAATAAAATTCCAGAAACAAAATTTTTCATGTTGCTAAGCAGGCTCTAAGACAGAAATATTTGACATAAATTTAAAATTAAGTCATTAGAAATTTTAAAAAATGAATCAGTGAGTAATGATATCACATTGGTGACATAATTTACAAGAGTCATTAAAGTACAGTGCTGGTACCTGACCTCTAAATTGCAAAATGTAAATCATCTGGAGAGCCACGAACATGCTGTTTGTTTCAGTCACTGGTGTTTATCCTTGGTAATACAAACAAAATGATTATTATTATTATTTTTAATTATTTTTTATTTTTACAGGCTGCATTTTGATTCATTGTACACAAATGGGGTACATCTTTTCATTTCTATGGTTGTGCATAATGTAGATTCATACCATTCATGTAATCATACATGTACATAGGGTAATGATGTCTGTTTCATTCCATGATTTTTCATACCCCTCCTCCCTTTCATTTCCCTCTACATAATCTATATTAACTTGATCAGAAAATAAATTTTCCACAAGAATTTTCTTTCTATACATGCTATCTAACTTTCAAGATTATAACAACCAAATCTTTCATTCTGACATATCCAAGATTTCCTTATTAAAATATTTCTCAATGCCTTTGACTCCCCCGCTTGGTAAATTTTGTAATTCTATATTCTCCTGTCTTAAACTTTGGTTTAGGATTTGTATATTCATGTCAAATATAATACAGAGCTGTCATATTTAAATTCTAAAAATGAGCACATGTAGCCATGGAAAAACTGAAAATTGCAGTTTTATGTGATTGTTGACATTCACTGGATTTTCAACATTCTTTGATTACAAGTCTTCAAGGGTAAAAACACCATAGGAATTACCAAGAGGAACAAGGTATGGATGCTGACGGAAGACGCTTATGATTTAGACATGAGGATAGGTGTGTGCTGAACTAAATCATCAGAAAAGAATGAAAACAAAGTGTAATGGGTTCATGAGCACACAGGGCTGCTCTTAGCCCCATAACAGGTATTAGCAGGTAACTAATAGTGGAATTAGCAGGTCACTCTGTGGACCAACATAGCACTGCATGCTATGTACGTAGGTGATGTGTGCAGTAGATGCATTAACTTGGTGGGATTTCATCCCTAGAAGTAGTGTTTTAGAATTGTGAAAGAAAAAACATTTCCCGATGGGCATGCATAGAAAGCTTTAAGGAAGAGGTGGCATTTGGATTTTAAACAATGCCAGCATCTCAGTTAGTAGACAAGTTGGAGAAGTGCAACCCATTTCTCATGCTGGCCCATCTCCAGATGATGGAAACTGAGTTCCAGAAACTCATTTTGAAGAAAGTTAATTGGAAGAGCTGAGGAGATTGCATCCTTATTTTTTCTTTTCACCTGCGACTTGCTGTGTAAGACTCTGCAAGTTTATCATTTTACTTTTATTTCAACACAGACTGAGCGCAGGAGTGATGGTAAATTATGTCTGCGAGGAGTCTCGCTTGGTGTACATTTAACTGCTTGCCAAGTTTTTCAGCTGCCTGTCCATTTTAAGGACCCCCTGTGTTTCCACAACCCATAAAACATATAATGACTAAATCTGAGATTTTTCTAATTGAGAGTTAGGAAGCGTGACTAAAGCATACGTGGTCACACTAAACTATTGGATACAGGCTGTGCATTTTTTCACAAATTGTTGGTCTTGTGTAGTAAAGAGGTCAACATCAGACCCTAAACCAAATGGAGACTCCATTGATCTGATGCCATGTTTTAAAATGCCCAGATGGCTAAATCCTAACATTTATTGCATTATGGTGGCATTATGAATCAAATTGAGAGAAAAGATTCTGGGTCCAAAAAGTGGTTATAGCACAGTGATAAAAAGCTTACAACCTAAGCAACACACGGGGATTAATAAAAGGTAAATCTGGCCAGATTTAATGCTGACCTTCAACAAAATAATTTACTTTTCCGCAACCACAGATGGGTTTATAGGATAAAAGAATGGCTATGTATAATTTTACAGCTAAGATAAAGGATTGAAATGCAAACATAATATTTAGAAATAATTTGTTTCTGGCCAAGGGCATCACGGAACAGTTAAGGTCCATAAAGTAAACGGATGGAAGATAATAGTATAAAAGTATCATATTTTCAGTTTGGAAAATATGGCTAGTGAAGGTTTATTTTATTTTGTGTATAACAGAGAAAGTCTAGCCACCTCAAACTATGTTTTTTGAAGAATCAATTAACTAAACAATACAAAAGTTAATGGATTATTGTTTTAAGAAATGTGCTTCTAAGATAGATTTCTTCTTTTAAATGGAACAAATCCAACGTTTGCTGTGGATCATGTATTTCTGCTTTTTATACAGGGTTTGTTATTTTTCATCTCCATTTTCTTTGCCAGAGGTGGTGATTAATAGGTGATTCAAGGTTTAAATAATACATGTCTATCAAATTGACCATTCTGATTGAATTAGGGGATGAATGGGAAAAGAGATTATATTTCTGGGAGTCTGCACAGTATTTCATAGTTCATAAGACACTTCCACATTTGAGTGGAAATTATCCTGAGGCAATTCAGGAAAATATTATTTCTTCTTCTTCTTTTTTTTTTAAGCTAAGGAAACTGCAATGCTGAGAGTTGTAATGACCTGACCCGGGTTTAAACTGGAATTAGCATGGTCTTCATGCTACTTTCTTTTACCCTCTGCATCATCTCTAAATTAACAAGCACATTCAAGACAAAAAAAAAAAAAAAAAAAAAAAAGAAAAAGAAAAAAAGCCTGATAGATTTATCCCCCCATCCTTGTATGCTTTATGGAGTTGAGATCCAGCCTAAATTAACCAAGGTCATTTTGAATTTCACAATCACTACTAATTAAATAACCAAGTTCTTAGAAACAATTTTGTTGTTAAAATGTCAGGATTATGGGCAGTCATTTTTAGGTTACTCTTTTTTTTTTTTTAACTCTGCAGAGTGGATAAGCTTGAGTAACATAAAATATTTGAATTTACCTTTCTGTGGCGTTTTATCATAAAGACCACAGTTCAAGATTAACTAATCATAACCTCAGGAAGGTTAAGAGCAGCCATGCAAGTTTAAATATCTTCCTTTAACAACACTAAATGATAGGATAAAGATTAATAAGCCATAGTAAGAAGGAGGATAGAATTTGAAGATTTAAAGTTCAACTCTTTTTTCCCATTTCTCTGTACCCCCAAAGCTGGCATAAATGTAAATAGAAGAAAAGCAGATATTTGAAAGAATTCAATATACAGGGTTTCCCAATTAGTTACAGCAGCAAATGCTTAATCAAATTTTTCACAATATCGAAAGCAGTTTATTTCATTAGCACTAATTTCATTTTGAAGGGCAATGCCATTTAAAGATGTTTTTAATTGATCATTATTCATGGTTTAATATGGATTCTCGATGCAATTGATTTAGAATTAAAAGTATAATTACAGAGAAGTCTAGTCATGTGCTTTATAATAATGCAGCATATCCTACTCATTTCCTTGAACCTGTTTGACCTTTTTTGATGAGTTTTATGCAGCTTTATCAAACTAATTTTCTAATTTTCAAAAAAGTAGGAAGAAGAATTATGCAAACTTGATACGTATCTTGAAAAAAGATTTTAGAATAAGTTATCAAGAGATGATGTGTAAGTATCTGAAGAAAGGTCATAGGGAAGCCAGTATCTGTCAAATGATAATAACATCAGGATTTTTTTTTCGATGATAGGTTCAGTAGATGAAGAATGCAAAGGCATAATTGGGACTAGTTCTTAAATTGGCAAACTCTTAGACAATATTCTTATTCTTAAGTTAGAAAAATGTAAATATATGATTTCAACAAGAGATAAGTGACTCAATCATTATACCATAGTAACCCAATGTTGCTTATTAATCATAAAGGTTATTAATAAGGGGGGTTTCCAGTGAATTGTTGCAGCATTATACCTCTTCACATGTCTTTTTTTAGCATTTTCCCAATTATTTACACTTTTAAAAGAAAGAAATAGAATATTCCTCCAAATTTGTAGTTGAATCTAACTTCACAATTAGTGAATACACTGAATCAAAACTGTACTGCCATGATGAGATAGATAACAGACTGAAATCTACCATGCTGCTATTTAGCTGGAAAAGTATAACATCCTACATTTGGTTGAACACAGTGGGGAGTATCATAATCTAACAGTTTTAGGAATTAAGCTTGATAGGATCTCCATAGGAGTCATTAGTACAGCTCCCCAAAGAGCAAACATGATATTAGGCTAAATTAGCAGAAGTGAACCATCTAGAAGTGAGAGCATGGTTGAGTTCTCTGTGCTGCAGGGACCAGGTTTGAGTTTTTGTCCAATTTGGATTGTCACTCTGCAAGAGCAAACATAAGGCACCAAGACCATGCAGGAACTTGAACTTATGAAGTATGTGGAATGGCTCCATGTTTACACTGATTCTGATAGATGAAGCACTGGAGGGATCGTGGTAACTCTCTTCAAATGTGTAACAATCTCATGTAGGGTGTTTAAAAAAGTACTTGGACCTTTTTCTTCCAATAGCAACATCATCATACTAAAACAATGCCTATTCCATTGATGCTATCTATGAAAATGGGGACTTCCATTTGTTCTATTTTCTTTCCATTTTCCTGTGTGAATTGATTTAGTCATCATTTTGGATCCAACTTTTGATTAATGATTTTATGCTTTTTGTTTTCTTAATTCTAACAAATCTAACTACTAACACACATGCCCCATTTCCTACTCTCTCTGTATTATTTCAATAATTATTTTTGATTTTTTTCTTTTTCTAGGGCTTTGAGATGTAATGAAATCCTTAGTAAGAAAAGTGAAGCAGGAGGCATCACAATACTAGACTTCAAACTGTCCTTTAGAGCTATAGAAATAAAAACAGCATGGTATTAGCACCAAAACTGATATGTAGACCAATGGTACAGAATATAAGACATAGAGACAAATCTACATAAATACAGTTATCTCATATTAGACAAAAATGCTAAAAACATTCACTGGAGAAAAGGTAGCCTATTCAACAAATGGTGCTGGGAAAAATGGAAAGCCACATGTAACAAAATGAAATTAAAACTTTATCTCTCACCCTGCATGAAACTCAACTTAAAGTGGATCAAATATTTTAGAGACCCTGCAACTACTTGAAGAAAAAGTAGGCCCAAATCTTCACCATGTCTACCTAGGATCTGACTTCCTTAACAAGACCCCTAAAGCACAAGAAATTAAATAAAGAATCAATAAATGGGATGGACTCAAACTAAAAAACTTCTTCTCAGCAAAAGAAACAATCAATAATGTGAAGAGAGAGCCTACAGAGTGGGAAAAAATCTTTACCACATGTACTTGAGATAAAGCATTAATCCTAGAGGATATATAAAGGACTCAAAAAACTTAACACCCCCCCCCCCAAAATAACCTGATCAATAAATGGGCTGAGGAACTGGACAGACATTTCACAGAAGAAGATATACAGTTGATCAACAGATAGATGAAAACATCTCTAGCAATTAGAGAAATGCAAATCAAAACTACTCTTTCATCTCACTCCAATCAGAATGGCAACTACCAAGAATACAAGCAACAATAAATGTTGGTGAGAATGTGGGGAAAAAGGTACACTCATACATTGCTGGTGGGAATGCAAGATGGTGCATCCATTATGGAAAGAAGTTTGGAGATTCCTCAGAAACTTGGAATGGAACCACCTTTGACCCAGTTATCCCACTTTCGATTTGTACACAAAGAACTTAAAATCAGCATAGTACAGTGATGCGGCCACATCAATGTTTATAGCAGCTTGTTCACATTAGCTAAACTATGGAACAAGCCTAGGTGCCCTTCAACAGATAAATGGATAAAGAAAATGTGAGAAAAAAAAAATATATATATATATATCACACACACTCAGCTTTAAAGAAGAATGTAATTATGACATTTGCAGGTAAATAGATGGAGTTGGAGAATATCATACTAAGCAAAATAAGCCAATCCCAAATAACCAAAGACCAAATGTTTTCTCTGATATGCAAATACTAATTGACAATACCGGGTGGGGAACTAGGGAAGAATAGAGTTACTTTAGATAAGGTAAAGGAGAGTGAAGGGAGGGGTATGGGGGTAGGAATGATAGTGGAATGAAACAGACATTATTACCTCATGTACATGTATGACTGCATGACCAATATGATCCTACAACATGTATAATCAGAAAAATGAGGAATTACACTCTATTTATGTATGATTTATCAAAATGTGTGAGTGCATTCTACGTTATGTACAACTAATTAGAACAAATTTTAAAATTATTTTTGAAATGTGTATTATTTTAACAATATAAGAAATGATCAAGATTTATTCTATATTGTTTTGGTATTGGTATTCAGCCTTAATTCTTTTATACTTTGCCTTTCCATATTATTTTGAGTCATCTCTCTATTGGCTAAAGTACATCTTTGAATGATTTTTCAGAAATGGCAACTTTCTATTTGTCTGACTCCAGAGAGTTCTTATATATAAATTATTATCTTTCACAAAAGTAAAAATTACCAATTAGTCATTTTTAGTCATTGTTTCTCTGGATTCATGAGCATTAATTCATTTGTTTAAAACATTTTACTGAAAACCAAATATGTGTCGGGTACTATCTTGAGAGTTTGAGACGAATCAGTGAACAAAATAGACAAAGATTCCTTCCCTTCAGTAGCATATGTTCAAGCAGTTGGAAGTCTCTAGAGGTTGGGAGGAGGGGAACGTTGAACAACAAAACATAAACATAATAAATAAGCAAACTATGAAGTATGTTAGAAAGTGACAAATGCTATTAAAAAAAAAAACAAGTAGGGGTGACAAATGCTATAAAAAAAAACAAGTAGGAGTAGGGGTGGAGGAATTTTGAAATTTAATTAGGGGTGATGAAGACAAACTCATCAAGAAAGTGACATCTGAGAAAGACTTAAAGAAGAGAAAGCAGATATCTATGAAGATAACTCAGGGAAGAGAATCCCAGGCACAGGAAATGCAATGCAAAGGCACTGAGGCAGAAGTGTTCCCAGCAGGAACAAAGTGGACAAGTAGCAGGTCAGAGGACAAGAATGGAGAGGTAGACTGGAGGTACAGAGAGCAGAGGGAGGCAGTTAAAAGGACTTGGCTTTTCCCCCAAGTGGAAGCAGGAGTGATGTAGAGGGTGGAGCAGAGACCTGCTACAGTCTAACTTTTCTTTTAAAAGGATCACTCTGGTTGGTTACAGTTTTTCAAACAGACTACAGAGGAACAAGTGTGAAAAGATTCTACTCAAGTCTCTTCCATTTAATTCCTAGCAAAAAGGAAGCAATTTAACGTTGTTATTTTGCATTTATTATTATATATTTTTGAATTTTACTAGCACAAAGTGTAACAGAGGATATCACAGAGAAATCATTGAATTTACAGGACTGGAAGAATCCTTGAAAAATTATTCCACTTTGCCTCAATCAGAGAGCATCCTAATAAATGATTTCAGACATATATAAATCTGCTTTATGTTAGAACACTTCTAGTAAAAGAAATTTCACAGCTTCTAATCCACACTCCAGAGCTTCACAAATGTCTTTTTCAGAAATGTCTTCTTTATGTCAAATTATAACTTTTTATCCTGTAAGTTATAATTTATCCTTCTACCTTTAAAAAAAAAATGGGAATGTAAAGCAAGGGGAACTAAATGTAGAATAAAAAATCCAGACTTCTAATCATATTGGATTCTAATCACATTGGCATACAGTATAACCTTTGTCAAATCACTTGGCTTTTATGTATAAATTAAGTAACAGATGTAGACCTTTCTTTAACTCCTAGGAAAAAAATGAGTTCTATAAGTCCAAGATATAATTAGAATCATTGTTGGTATCATTCTCTTCTCATTAGAAATGGAGAATTAATCCAATCCCTTACGAGGATTTTAACTCAGCAAGATGGCGTGTGTTGCCTCCAGATATGAAATCTTCAGGGAGCCGTAAGTCATTAATTCTGAGTCAGGGGGAAAAACACTATGAATTCACCAGAAGCTTTTAATCCAGATTTAGATACATTCTTGCTCTATTACAGTGAGTGACCTTTAAGGGAAAATTCCACACAATAATTTAAAAGAAGTTTAACAGAACAGTTCAGTATAGCTAACATCAATTCCCTTGAAAGATATACTTCAGGTGTTAAAACACAGTAATCAAATTAGATACTTGACTTAGAGAACATTTATCAGAAGACACTTAAAAGTGAAAAGTCAATAGCCTGGTTTCCCATTATAAATAAATACTGTATATTTATTTGTGAGTATAAAATATAATAAAAGGTATGTATACGTAAATCTTTTAAAATACTTCCTTCATTTGGAAGCATTCAGCCTTAATGTGCTAGGAAACAAATCACCTGATTCATAAAAGTTCAACTATCGTGTAGTCTCCAAGGGTAAAGAAGAGCAATGGAAGACAAGTTTTGATCATGACATGTGTTTTCAGACACAGGTCATGCAGTCATCAATTCCTGAGTCGCCCCTGTTCCCTGAGTTCTGGTTTCAAAACTGAGGACTGTACCATGCTGTAGCATACAGCAGTAGCTAACGGTGTGTACAGTATCGAGTTCCTGTTTATCTGAAACTGAGTTCCTCTGCCTACTTTCCAAAAGCTTGTTATTAAAATCATTCATTCTTGGCTCAGGGCAGAATTTTGGATTTGTTGTAAATAGCTCCTCCTGTTCTTTTATGCTTTTGTCCAGTACTATGGATTGCATTTTTCAGAAATGCCCAATATTCTTTGCTCCATCTCCATTGGTAATTTCCTGCTTCATCTCATTGTGATCTTCACCAGCCTGGGTCATCTTGATACTCTCCTACCTGGTTCCCTGCATGGTCATTCTTCATGCTTGTTCCATACTTACTTTCATGATGTTTTGCTTTTATTAAGCATTCATCAGGTGTCACTGAACCACTGTCTGATGCCATGTACTGTGTTAGGTGCTGATAATGAGAAAGTAAATAAGACTTGGTCCTTTCACTTGTTGAACTTGCATTGAAGTTTGACATGGAGACATGTCATTAAGGAATGAAGATAGAGTACGATTGGTCAAACATTATGCACACAAAGTATTGTGGCAATAGGAGGAAGGAGAGATCAAAGCTGCCTGGGGAAACAGGGATTAGAAAAGTCTTCTGAGAGTTATGAAATCTATGTAGCAGGAGATGGATGAACCTACATCAGGCAGACACTATGAAAAAGCTAATTCTAGGCAAAGAGAACAATATTTATAAAGTTATGGAGGTATGAAATATTGTACTTGAAGATCTCTCTCATTTAACTGCTATCACAATAGCATAGGATTGAGTTAAGAAAGAAAACAATTGACTAGTGAGTTTGGCCAGGGACTTTGGTAGGAGGAGTTCTCTGTGCCAGGCTGTGCAATGTGGACCTTTTTCCATATTTCATAGATAATGGGAGATATGGAATAATATATGGTTTTAGGATTATGACTCTGGAAGGTGTTTTATTCATTTATAGGGTGGACCAGAAACTGGCATAGATGATGTGTTAGTCTATTTCAGGAATCCAGTGGGAACTGATTGGGGTAATGCAGATAAGAAGTGGGAGGAGGTTGGAGAGAAAAACAGCCCCATTTGATAGTTGCAATATAGAGAGGGTTATGTTGTAATTAAGAGGGACATTATGGCATTTTTCTGGTCAAGATTCTAAGTTCAATCTCTTCTAGTTTATGAAACATTTTTCTTTTTGTGTGAGTGTTTTCTAGGATAGGTCAGATGTAGCCAAAGTCTTGTGTGTTTCTCTATAAATGACATTTGCTCTTGTCCTAGAACATACTGGTCTTGTGTTTCCTTTAGGCCACTAATTTTTAAGCTGAATTCTTCAGGGAATTTGTAGGAGGTACTTGGATGGAGTAGACAGAGACCAAAGGATGAAGTTCAGTTAGCTCTAAACTCATACTTCAAGAAAGTCACCTGTTTTTATTTGTCTTACTTGAGATTCTCTTAAGATTTTTTAAAAGTAGCTTAGATAACTTTTATGAAATTTTAGTATTCATTATGTTTACTGAAGTCAGACTTGAAGGTTGGACCTAATTCAATTTGTGGCAAGATGTACAGAAAGGTTGAATTGAATCTTCGCTGTGACCATAGAGAAATACTAGATGTCATTTGACTGAAAAGTCATATGAAGTCGATATTTTGAAGGGGTCAAGCGTATATAAAGGTCCAAGTTTGCATTGGCAGGCTTGATCTATCTAGTCCTTCAGGAAAACACACCTGCCTCTTGTAATGGGATATAAATTCTTCAGTTTTGGGGAGAAGTTTACAAAAGTCTTCAAAAAGTTTTTTATTTAAATGTGACTTGATGAAAATATCATTAAGACATCAGTGAAAGCAAGTTTATCTCTGTCCTTCCTTTAGAATTTGAAGAATTCAAAGAATAATAGGCATGACTCATAAGTAGAGCAGTCTAGTACTGATCACATAGGAGGAAATAAAATTGACAGAACCTAGAGACTAAATGTGAGAGTCAAAAGAGAGAGAGAGAAAGGATGTCCAGGACTTTCCTGACTTTGTGACCAGTGCATTTGAATGAATAACAGTGATCTTTAGCTAAAAGGATACATAAAAGAATAAGGAGCATAGAAAGAAGGATAATGAGATTGGCTGTGAGACAAGATGAGAAAGAAATGCATGTGTAATATTCAGTTAGATAAAGAGGCCCACAGCTCAACAGAGACTTTGGGAGGGTTATAGATCTGGGAGCCATCAATATGTCATTAGTGAAAATTAATGAAGCAGATGAAATTGCTAAGGAGGGACTTGTGAATGAGTAGAAAAGGCTGAAGATATGATGTTGGGTGTCCCCAAATTAAGGGAGGACAAGGGAAAAAGAGCTAAAAAAGAAACTCAGGAATGAATGTTTTAGAAATAAGAAGTAAACCAAGGTAGAATAGTTATCATTGAATCTACAGAAGAAGAAAGTTTCAAGAATAAGGGAATGGAGATTAGTATTAAATATATATTCCAAACAAGCATTACTTTGCTATAATTCGTGGTTCCTGTAACTGATCATAAGATTCTGATTCTTCAGTGTGGAATAGGAGAGCCTGTTAAGTACCATTTCAAATCTTTTTCATAAATGTCCAGTGCTCCTCTATGCACACTGCATACACAAAAATCTCCCCTAACAGCAGTTCTCTTTCCCCTTTATAGAACAGATCTTGGGCTTTCTGTTTATTCCTCCTTGTATCTGGAAACATTCTTACACATCTTTGTCTGCTGATCTCTTACTCATCCCTGAAGTTTGAGTGACTCAATTGCAAGAATTGCCCCTGTGTCTTTGCCCCTTGCAATATAACTTTGAAGATTCTTCCTCAAAGAGATGGAGTCTATTTCTCCAATTCTTGAATCTGAACAGGCCTTTTGACATGCTCTGACCAACAGAGTAAGCAATGTGAAACATGCCAGTTCTTACACCAGGCTTCAAGTAGCCTTGAGAGCTTTCATTCTTTCTCTTGGAACACTGCCATGACCTGAGAAGAAGTCCAGGATGGCCTGGTGGAAAATGTCAGATTATGCGGAGAAGAGTCAAATCCTTATAGGCCAGTTAACAGCGGTACCATCCTCAAAGCTGAAAGAGAACTCAGCTAATATCAGCAGATCTGCTTGCCTGACTCAAAGCTGATCACAGACATAGGAATAATTCCGTCAAGATCAGAGGACCTATTAGCTGACCTTTAGACTGGTGAGTAACAATGAATGATTACTATTTTAAACCATTGTGTTGTGGCTTGTTATGCAACCATAACAAATTGATCTGGTGGTCTAGCTTACATCTCATCAGTACCATGAACCTGTCTTGATGAATCTTGTTAGGAAAAGAATAAAAAAAACCAAAGTATCCTCTTTCCTTTTGAATTGCATAGGTGAGTGGTTCGAGATGAGGCAGTAGAAGAAGAAGGGTCCTGGAACATCCAGAGTGTAGTGGGCTTTGTTCAGAATTTTAGAATTTAACATTCTCAAATGCAGTGGAATTTTTTTTCTCCTTACGTGGGGAAAAACAAAACAAAACAAACAAAAACAGAATAAACAACCAACAGGAACAATACATTTTTATCATTATGTTAAAAAGTTTTGGAATCTTGGGACAATTGGAAACCCAGGTGAAAACTCTGAAGAGTCCTTCATTTTTTCTAACTCAGTCTAAACCACTGGCAAGGGGACCTGCCATTGTACTCAGCTTCAGCTGGTCCCACTCTAAGTCACCCATTTGTAACAGGTTAAGATCGGAGACAATGGAATGTCGCGCCTCACTCTCAGATGGGAGACACTTAAAATCATCCAAACCTCCTTCCTGTCAGCTTCTCCACAATAACACCTACTTCATGCAGAAAGCACTTTTACCAAGGAGTAGATAATGTGAGAGAAAGAAGCACAGTTCGTTTTTTCGTTTTGAGAACCTGTAAGGAAAACATTGAACAGCTTGCTTGAAACTGGAAAACTCTAAGATATGCAAAGGTTATGTTGTAGATGGCAAGATTGTGAGTCTGATACTTCCCTGCATTATATCAAGGGAACAAACTGTCTTCGTAATTTATTCCTTGGTTTTGAGTCGGATTCTGAAACACTGGGGAACACTATAGAAATCAGTGAAGCAGTTAACAAACACAGGGTCTCCTTCCACCTGTGCCAGAAGTGGTACCAATGGCAGTGGCTCTTGCATCGTTCCCTTGTAGTCACTGTGAAGCTCATGACTATGCACTTTCCCAGGGTGTAGCTTATTCAGACAAGCTCAAGCTGTCGCCTCATCAGTGGAACATTTTGCTTGCGTGAAATGTGTGCAGCTGTCAGGGAAAACTATCTGCTCTGCAAACTGAGACACTGGCTGGAAATGTCTGTGTCAGGATGGATGCTCCAGCTCTTACCTACTCAGCCACTGGACACCTGTCTCCCTCTCAGTGCTGCCAGTCAGGCAGACTGAGACAGAGACAGAAACTTCCACGGAGGCACTAATGCTGAATACCTCATGCTTTGCAGTAATGAATTTGGAAAACTTCCCAGATTGTACATCTGCCTTGGCATAATAGCTTGTACTTCAGAGAATGAGGCTTTCAAGGGAGACAGTGAGAACAACCACATCTATTCACAGAGGGAGAGTGACATTTCTTCCTTCTTTCAGGGACAAGTGCCTGCCTCGTTACTCTCTGCCCCCGACGTTGTAGCTGCTGGTGAATGTGTATAGTCAGGAAGTGCCCACTTGGCATACAAGCACAACTTGAAGTTCCTGAGATTGGTGCCACTGTCCAGCTGGCTCAGCCAAAGGAAGCTACTTAGGAAGTAGAGAAGGGTGGGTTGGGTCAAGAAGAGAGACAAAGCTGTGCAAACAGCAAGGTTGGGAGACCCTTCTTTCCTTCCTTTCACTTTCTTTTCCTTTTTGCAGTACCTAGGACCTTGCACTTGCTAGGCAAGTGCTCTACCCCTGAGCTACATCCCCATCCCTAAGGAGCCTTCTCTTGCTCCTATCTCCTCTGCCCAAATTGTGGTATTTATTCTTCCATTTTTGTTTTGAGTTTGTGTGTTTTTCAGTGTGATGGACAAGTAGCCCAATGACAACCTTTGGTACCACTTAAGGAAAATAGATTTAATGTATTATAATTTTCCTTAGGAAATGTACAGATCCAATTAGTACTTTGTAAATCCCTTTACTGGATAAATCATCTGACTCAATAATTAAACTACATATTCTAAATTCATTGTAGGTGAAACCAGAGTCTAAGAGACAAAGATGAAGAGGAGGGGATTCTGATGGGAGTACAGGAGTTTTGTGCATGGGTGTGGGGTTAGTAGGAATATTTGAACATTCTTTAAAATGTGCTTTTCTGATAAAAAGATATAGCCAGTTCCCATGAGAAACATTTGATAAAGGGAGAGTATCTTTCAGGAGGAAGCACATCATTTGCTGATGTTTTGAAACCAGTTCTATCAGGATAACCCTGGTTACTGAACATATGTTAATGGGATAAATGTTTTGAAATAATTGGGAACTTCTTATGGGATCAAATCCATGCCTGCTTGAAATGAAAAATGTACAGGTGATGTCCAAATGTAAAGCCAGAGAAAAATGAGCAACGTGAAATCATACTGAAGGCTTCTAAACTGGGGATGGAGGCATGGACCTGGTATCTGAGTGCTGACTTCTCTGATAAGGAGCTTATGACTAGCTGGAGATATTTGGTTTGGATATTATTTGTCCCCAAAATGTAATGGTACTGAAAATGGGCCCCATGGGAGGTGACCTGATCATGAAGGTTTGTGGATTAGTTAGGAAGTGGATTAGTTCACCCAAAGGTAGGGTGTTAGAAGAGTCAGTGGGGCCCTCCCCTCCCTTGCTTCCTTTGATCTTTCTTCCAAATGTACTGCTGCTTTCTATTCTTCTTCCCATTCCCTGTTCATCACCAGATGATGCCCTCCACCTCCTTGAAACTCTGCCACCAAGAAGCCATTGCCAGATGTGGCCCCTTGACATTGGACTAGAACCATCAGCCAAAATAATCCTCTATTCTTCATAATTGCCCAGTCTCTGGTATTACATTTTTGCAGTGAAAAATGAACTAAAGACTAGTGATAAAGGGAAACTTGGAGACCCTTTTTATATATTGTATGAGTAACTTCTAAAGTAAGTTTCCAAAAGGAAATAAATGACAGTGTCTTAAAACTTATTTTCCCCTCAACCTTACAGAAGTGAATCTAATAGCAAATAAAATTGGCACATAGAATGTGCAATCTGTGGAAGGAGTACTGTATGTATTCAGTTACTGTTTTACATGTTGAAAGAAAAAAATGAAGAAGAATTTAAAACAACCTAAATTTTTTACTATTAGACTCAGCATAAGAAGGATTTCTCAATGTTCTATATTTTGATAGGAAAAATGAAGCTATTCTACAACCACACCAAGTGAAGAATGGATGAGGATCTTGGAATGTTTATTCATGATATAAGGAGACTCCACAGGGAAAGTAACACATGCTTGTGTGTGTGTGTGGCTAAGCGATATAATGAAAGTAGACTCATTCCTTATGTTTTTCTCAGTATGTATTCTCAATACTCTGGTGTTTTCCTTTGTAGGATTTCTCACATTTGTAATTCAATGTTAATTTTGGATGCACTATATTTCCTTAAGGCAAGAAATATAGTTGTTTCATTCCTTGTTATATTAACAGAATTTATTCCAGATTTTAGAATAAGATAAATACTTAGTCAACATTTTTTGAGAGCACGAGTGAATGAACAAATGGGTTTGGATCATTACTGGATATTTTAGGGTACACAGAATTAATTATTAGAAAACTGCTACCATGATAAAAACTGTATCAGATATTTATATTCACTTAATTGTTCCTGTGACTCTGAGAGATAGATGTTATCAGATCTGTTTTGGACATGAAGAAGCTGATACTCATAGGAATATTTGAACCGGCTGTGTCTGTTTAGGTCCAAGGCTAATGTTCTGTCCATCATCTTTTCCTGCTCAGAATGGAAACAGATGCCAGTGCAATATAAGGATGGACTTTCTAAGAAGTCCAACAATTCTGGAATGCACTGTATGAGGAACTGAATTTTCTGTCACTGAAATTATGGAGTCTGTTTGACCATCTGTCAGGAACATATAACAGAGAAGACTGGAAAGGAGGATGAATTAGAAACCTCTAATGTCCCTCTAAACTCTAAAACTTTAATTTATTGTCTAGCCATATGCTGAAGTGGCAGAATAATATGGTTCATCCCCCTTCTTGGTATTTCTCTTTTTTTTTTTTTTTCTTTTTCTTTTAAAGCAGATGGTTGCTATTGTTCTGATTGTCCCTGGGGAAGGACATATAGAACAATAATCAGAAAAAGCCTCTTACCTTTTAGCTTTTCTGTTTCAAAAGCCTAGGCCTTCAGCAGAAGCTGGAAACTTAGGGCACAAGCAAAATATTTGAGAGAAAAATCAGAAAAGAGAGCAGGGCTTCCTAGAGCAAGTTTGAAAAAGATAAAATGTACTGGTGAATTAGAATTTGATGAATGATACATAAAGAAAGTAAATAATGCTTTAGAGGAACAGGTTTATTTAGCCTTTTTCTTGGGTAGAGCCATGTGGGAAAAGAACTACTTCAGAAATGGGTTGAGGGGTTTGAGATAAAAAGGCGGTTTACCTATTTTAAGGTAAAACTTTGAGGAGACAGAAGGACCCAGTCGAACACTGCCTGGAAGGAAACAGAATCCAAGTGGACATGGACAGAGAGGTCACTGGAGGAGCCGGGATGAAAGGGAGCCCCCATTTGACCCCCTCAGCAATTCAGGTGGCTCCCCGAGTTTAGACATAAGTTGGAGATGGGAGAAAATCCTGAGAGCACAAGAGTTTGTGACTTGAAGATTAGGCTTGAAGATTTGTTCTGCAACCTGAAAACTTATCAGACAAGATTACAGATTTCCTTTTAATCTCTTATTTGTGATCCTACTTGTGTTTCTGTGGTACTTAACTAGTTGAAATGAAAACACACACATATTCTCTTAACGAGAGCAGTTTTGCATGTGTTCTGAAACACACAAATGTGATCCTCTGATGGAATTCACACTTCCAAGGGATTTTGAGGGATGTCTTCATCCATTTTCATTTATTCTCTTATTCTTAACAGTTAAAAAAAAGAATAAACAATGAAAAAATTCCCTAGATTTAAAGACTGTGTCATATAACCAACTTCTGTCTCCCCCAAAAGGTAAAGGTTTGGTGCAGTAGGAGGAGAGGTAGAGAGTGCCTCTATATTCCTTTTAGTAATGTGCTTTTTCCGTAAATTATGCAGAGATTGTTATGTTAGTTGGGGTCTTTTTTTGAAGAAAAACTAAGTGCAAGAGATTTAATGGAGTTAAAGTTACAGGGGAGTAGGAACAGGCAGGGAGAGCTCACTCCACAGAGGCGGTCTGAAAACTTGGAAAGGAGAGAGGGAAGGAGGATTGGGTGGAAGGGGCCCTGGATTTCCATGTAGCTCTGAGCAAAGGCTGACGAGGAGCCCCAGAGCAAAGATGGTCTGTTAAAGAGGTACCTCATCAGGAAGAAATGGTCTGTCTTTAGCAGCCTTGCCAGGCTCAGTGATTAGCTTGAAACAGCCTGGGGAGAAATTGGCTTTGGCAGAAGACTGTGGCAAGATGCTGAAGGACTGGGGTCTGTAGGCTGTCAGCTAGCTGATTCATCAGAGCAGATTATTTTTTTAACTGAAAAGAGATCTGAGTGGCAAACCACTACGGTTTCCATAATCATTGTTAATTTTTTTAAATATAATTAATTCTTGAAATTTTATAGATATCACTATAGAGTAGGCTCAGGAGAAGAGTTCTGCAGAGGGAAAACATGAAAAAGGGATAGAGTTATAAATACAGCTAAGTGGTACCTGGCTTACATTACCTGTCAATCATCTGAGAACAATTTATCCAGAAGACTTAAAAGTCACACTGTCAGAACAAGTCATTTCCCCCAACCCACTAGTTAAAGAATTTTTACTGTTCATTCATACAGTTTTATAGGCATCCTTTATCTCGATTTCATTAATGTCCTAATTAAACCTCTTGAGGCAAGTATTTGAATGCCACTGAGACCATAAATACCACTGAAGCTTAGAAAAAATAAAATTACTTTTATGAGTAAAAGGATAAGCAAAGAAAAACTGATGTTCCTGAACTTACTTTGTTAAAAGAAAAGAATAAGGGGAGTCTTAGTAATTTATTTACATTGATTGTTATTGATTAATTTTTCAAGGTGAATGAGCCAAGCAGGTGGTTCAGAAGTGAAGAATTATAGCTTATTAAATTCAATTTCTTTACTTTTAAGGAATAAAAGGTTAATGAAATTGAATGAAAGGGAGGATTTTTACAAGCCAGTGACTAGAAATGAGGACTGAATACTTATTCATGATTTTGTTCTAAACCAAGTAGCATGATAATAAAGGCTAACTAGAAGATTTCACTGGAGTCCAATTTGCTCCCTTGAACTCTGCCAAATCTAAACTATATATTTCCCAGACACTTATATATCTCTCTATATTTTTTTCTTTCTACCTGTTGTCTTGTCATAAACCTCACCAATGATAAATGAGGCCTGTGTGGGAGGGAAGTCACACTGGTAGTAAGAGCCTTGACAACAACTTGCCAATACTGTCTTCTTTCCCATTTGAACATGAGGCTGCCAATATATATGTAGGACAAACAAACCTTGTTTTCCTGACTATATGAGGTTATTAGGGCTGCCACAACACATATCATGGACTCAGTGGTTGATAGGACACATAGTCATCTTTTCAGAGTTCTGATGACTAGAAGTCCAAGATCAAGGTATAGACAGGGGTGGGTTCTTCTGAGGACCTCTCTGTTTGACTCACAGTTGCTTATCTTGTTTTGGTGTCTTTACATGGTTTTTCCTCCATACACATCTGCACCCTAATCTCTTCTTATGAAGACACTGGCTATATTGAATTAGGGTCAACTCTAATAACCTCATTTAAAGTTAATTATCTATTTAAAGACATTATCTCCAACTACTGTTATATTCTGAGGTACAGGGGGTTAGGGCTTCAACTTATGAGTTGAAAGGCCATAATTCAGCCATTATATTGACTCTCTCACAAAGGTTGTAAGTAGCCCCACATTCTTCTCTCATAAAACTGACAGAATTAGGGAAGGGCTTGCCTTTCCAGTTTTGCTAGAAGGTTCTGGACCAACAGCACTGGTTTATATCCCCCATTTCAATCTCCACACCACAAACACACCCAGATTAACAAGATAATACAGAGAAGAGGTATCACTTTTTCACAAGAGGAGAATTTAGGAGGGTGGGGAAGGAGGTATATTATTTTCCCAAACATGAGGAATAAAATATATCAGAAGAATAACTCATTTAACATAACTTTAACTCATTAAAGCTCAGTTACCTTCAAAAAGAGGAGATTGATCATTTTTTCCTAGCTAGATATCAGAATTTCTGTGCGGATAGAGCAGGGGAAGAGAGCACTGGGGGAAGAGATGGCATGGCAGCTTCTGCCAGGCAGAGATGGATCCCAGATCACCTTCTTCTTAACCATTCTTGAGTTCTCTGTTCTTGAGAGAGAGCATGGATTCTGAACATGCATATGGGTCTTAAGTTGATTGTGGGTATTTGGTGAGATTTGAGGCTACAGTCTATAATTTAGAAGAAGGCAGTGTAAGGTTGCCAGTGGGGGTTGGGCAGGAGGATGTGGCTAAATTTCACTTGAAACCACCAATATCTGGGAGAGTAGCTAAAGAATGAGTACCCATCAGTGACAGTAATTGACAACATCCCATCCGTCCTCATCAAGCCATATGTGAACCAGGCCAACAATGTAATCATCTATAAAGCAAACTGCCACTTTGCCCTGAACAAGCCTTTAGCATTCTCTCTGCTTTATCTCCTCTTCCTGTACAAACACCTTGAGTGATGTATGTGGGAGAATGCATGTGAGAATCAGACCCTGCTTCCTTCCAGCCCATGCTCTGGAGGACAAGGCAGAATGAAGAAAAGAGTTATGAAATATTTACAAGATTCTGAGTTTTAAGAATTCTAAGTGACTGTCTTAGTAAATGAATGAAGCTAAAGAGCCAAGACACTAGCTAAGATTTCTATTATTAGTGCTCACCTAACAAATAGGAAAGGTGAGATTCTTCAGAGCACTTTTGAGACAGTTATTGACAAATAAAAACATATCTTCATTGTTATACTCTCACACATGATTTCTCAACAAATCAGTTACTGATCATGGAAAATGTTAATACTATGCCCTCTCCTGCTGCATGAGAATTTGACCTTGAATAACTCTTTAACACTCTTCCCCTGGTAAGTTGATTAAACATGTTCCAACTATGTTTTGAAGAGATATTGAGTATGATTAAAAAATGATGCACGGTTGGCAAATCACATCTGGACTGGGACTACAAATGCTGGTGAAAAGTCATGACTTTTGGTTTCCTTGAGCAAGCACCATGTCCCTAGTGGGGATTCTAGAAGCTATATCTACAGAGGAGTTGCAAGAGATATTGGGTCGTCAGATGTCTAAAGTATTTTAAGCTAGTGCAACTCCTGGACCAGTTTTCTGCATAACACTTCTTAAACCTGAACTGCTGCATGGATTGCTTCAAGAACTCCCAGGAAGAAGAATATCTGATACTACCCTGCTGGTAAATTCTGGTTCCTTCTAAATCCTCTGACTACTGGTGCCAAGTGTAGTATAACATAATCTTGAGTCAGAATGTTTAATTAAACCTGAAAAAAAAAAACTATCTGTAGGTGTTCACATATAATGTAAATGAAAAAAGTTATAACTCTGACAATGTGACTACAAGAATACTTGTGTGCACCTCCATGCATGACTTTGGAATATCCTTTAGGAATCAAATTCACTGCTTACTGACCCCCCACCCACCATCACCCCCAATATGGGCAAAAATTCTCCTTTTCTTTCCCCAACCTCACAAAACATACCTCAGCGTTTTCTTTGTGTGGATTCCTTATCTTCCTGCTTGTATTGTTCCTAATTGTTTCCATTTCCAAATTAAAATGACTAATATTTATCAGGAGCTTATGGCAATAATTTCTCCATTATCTACAGGAACTATGCTCCAAGACTTCCAGTAGATGATGAAACCCCAGCTATCTTCCAACTCTATACTGAATATATACAGTTTCTTGGTTTCTCTTCGGCATATTCAAATTGCCAGCATCATCATTCTTACACTCTGGGGTCATTATTAAGTAAAATAATGGTTACTTGAACATAAGCACCATGATACCACAGCAATTAATCTGATCACTGAGATAGCTACTAAGGGACTAATGGGAGGGGAGCATATACAAAGATTTACTGGACAAAGGGATGATTCATATGCAGGGTGGATGGAGGGGACAGTGTGAGATTTCATCACACTACTCAAATAGCATGCAATTTAAAACTTATAAATGGTTTCTTTCTGGAATTTTCCATTAATATTTTTGCATCTGAGTTTGTTGAGATCTGAAACGGCAGAATATTAAACTGTGAGTAAGGTGGTAAAGGGGGATGGGGTACTGAACACTTTCAGTGTTTTCTAAATAAGCACTTTATCTACATTATCTCATGTCATCTAATTCTCACAGAAAATGGTGAGGTAGTTACTATGAGGTAGTGTGATAATTCTCATTTAAAGAACAAGATAAATTTAAATAACTTCTCAAGGTCATATAATAGAGAATGAGGATGGCAGAGCAGATCTAGGCAGCAACTCTTGACCCCTCCACAGGTTAGAAAGGAGCAGTGAAACACAGCTGATCAGAGAGGTGGGTGACAGAGTAAATACTCAAAAATCCAATATTGGACAGTTTGAGACTTGGAGGAACTTAGAGCTTGGTTATTGGAGAAGAAAATAAGAACAGAACTTCTTTTATGGGGGGGAGGTATCAGGGATTGAACTCCGGGGCACTTGACCACTGAGCCACATCTTCAGCCCTATTTTGTATTTTATTTAGAGACATGGTCTCACTGAGTTGCTTAGCACCTCACTTTTGCTGAGGCTGTCTTTGAACTCATGATCCTTCTGCCTCAGCCTCCCAAACTGCTGGGATTACAGGCATGTGCCACCATGTCTGGCAAGAACAGAACTTCTTGACCCTAAACCCTGACAAAGGTAATGTCAGGGAGGATAGGTAACAAAGAGAAAAAGAGGGAGAGGAAAACAGCATAAATTTGCTTCCTTATCAATACTTGGAAAGAAAAGCAAACCATTTTAGTCAGCTCTTTCACTGCTGTAAATAAAGGGACCAACCAGAACAATTGTAAAGAAGGAAAAGTTTATTTGAGGGCTCGTGGTTTCAGAGGTCTTAGTCCATAGAAGTCTGTCTTCATTCCTCAGGGCTCTAGGTGAGGCAGAACATCATGGAGGAAGAGTGTGGCAGAGGGAACCAACCCACATGATGATCAGAAAGCAGAGAGAGTTCACTCGCCAGATACAAATATATACCCCAAAGCCAAACCCCACCTGCCTTCGGTTATCATTTAATTAATTCCATCAGGTGGTTGATTCACTGATTGGGTTAAGACTCTTGTAACCCAATCATTTATTCTCTGAACCTTTTGAATTGTCTTATAAGTGTGCTATTGGGGGACACCTCACATCCAAACCATAGTACAGATCAAGTTAAAGTGGGAAAGGAGCAGCAAAGACAACAAAAGAAATCATGTAATTTATCTCAAACAAAGTACTAAAAACTGTGTTGGATAGGGCAGCCATCTTGTAGAGTCCACAGCTAGCCAACCTCAGTAATCTGTCCCGAAGGAACTTGTATTTGTTGCTAGCTGAAAATTATTGAAACTCCCTCCTGCTCATCACAAAGGGCATGGTGGGAGTAGACCCAAGAGCTAGTCACTACTAAGAAGTGCTAACTCTAATACAACACTCCAAACAGGCTCTGCAGGAACTCAGGAAAAGACTGGCCAATTGATATACTACTCCCACAAAGTGATGGGTGAAACCATGGTGATCTGCACCAGCCATGGCAGAGACTTCTGTGCCAAAAACAGCCCACAGAGAGCCTGCACCCACAGACCCACAGTTGCAGATATCTAGCAAGTGTGTATACAATGCAGCCTGAAAAAATTCTCAGCAGAGGGAAGTGGCAGCCACAATTCACAACTGTGAGCCATGGGAACTCAGATGCAGGGATGGTGAGGTATCAGCCAGGGTGGAGACTTCTGTACCACTGACCACCCAAAAAGAGCCCACAATCACTGGTCCCACACTTGCACACAGTCATCAGGCTCTATGCCACTTTAAAGAAAGCCCAGTGAAGGGCAGCCGGCACCCAGCAACCCACAGAAGTAAAAGTGACATCCTTGAGTCCTGTATCCTGTGCCCCCACACCCAACAGAAACAGCCAGTAAATGCAGTAGAGCACCCTCCAAGCTCATAGGTTTGACCCCCTGGGCTGATGAGCAAGAACTGTCTGGCAAGAAATCTATAGCAATCAGAGAAGTCGCTCCTGTATCTCATCACCTCTAGAAGGATCCATAGCTCCAAGTCCCAGAGTTGCCAGTTAATTCACATTCAGATGCATAAACTCACCAAAGGCAATTCCTGAGGATAACCCCAAGCAGACAGCAGAGAGCCTTGCACATTCAAAATGATACAGCAACCCACAAAGGGGCTTACAGAGGAGGAACCCACAGAACAACTTAAAACCAGTGAGCCCAAATATAAGCCCACTGCCCTGTGAACTGTGCAATCTGCAGAGATAGTGCTGCAAGCTATCAGGGGTCACCTACCATCATATTGAACAGACTATATTACCTCTACCTAAGACCACCACACCCTGCACACTATAAGATGCATGTGGGAGCCCACGTTGGATTTGACTGCACTGGATATACAGGGCTTTTCTTCAGGAGGGCCCACAAGACTATACCCCTAACAGGAAATAACTGCACTGCTAAGTCACAGAAACTAGGTACCATCTCCTCTGACCCAGCAGAAAGTTGGTTGGTATATAGACAGATCAAAGAGCAGAGACGGTCTCCTAGAATTGTATTAGAGGTGAACTGGCATGATTATTTCTATCATACCCAGGGAAACAGAGACAAAGTTGAAGAGAGGTTGTCATCTTTTAAATGTCTCGAATCCTGATGAAATCCCAAACAGGAAGACTTAGTAAGAAGACTCTACCTCCACATCAATTATTATAAATAGCTCTAATGTTGATTTTGGTTATACATATATTACTTTATAATTTGAGTTGATAGTTGTCCCCCTTTTTTGATATAGCACCCTTAACCCATTTGATTGCATTTCTTCTAATGTTTTAAGGCATCAACTAAGATCATTCTTTGTTTTCCTAGTCAGGTTTACACTTGCTCCTCTTAGTTTCTCTTCTCCCTCTTGCATTATCTGCTTCTGTCTCAAAACCTGACACCTATCATTTTCTTCTTTTTACTTTGGTTTGTATTGTTTCTATCTTTTCTTTTCTCTTTCTTTTTTCCCTTTACCCATTTTTCTCCCCTGTTTAAAGTCCTACACAATGTAATAGTAATTTTACAGTCTTTAATCACTAGCTTCTCAATCAATTCCAGAGCATTATTTTTTTACCTTGGATTAGAGGAACTGTGGAGAAGATTTTCAGTAAGTTTCTTCTCCCTAAGTTTTATTCATACATGGCTTTGCTCTGAAGTGATTGAAATTAATAGGATTTAGTATTTTTTTCTCAAAGTGGTGCTGGCACTGGGAACGGCAGAGGATACATGTTGACTGGAAGCATCAGTACCTGGATGTTCAACCAGTGTGGGGCACGTAAGAGAAACAAGCTCACTAAATAGTCACTTACATAAAAGTAGAAGTGATAATTATCCTAGCAGAAGGGTAGATATACAAATAATATAAAATATTTAGGGAACAAGTCACTCCAAACAGCCAACACTTCAACAACTGACTCCAGTGATACCACAATGGAGGAAATGTTGGGGAAAGAATTTAGACAGTTCATAATTAAAATGTTTAATGAGCTAAAAGAAGATTTAAGGAATGAACTTATTGAGAAAATACATTAAGTGAAATATTCTTTTAATAGTGACATAGGGATTCTGAAAAAGATTTAAACAGAAATCCTGGAAATGAAAGCTTCAATACATAAAATAAAATAATTTGGTTTTGAGCATCACCAATAGAGTAGACCACTTTGAACACAGATTATAAGGCCTTGAAGACAAAGCATATAATCTTGAAAATAAAGTGGATTATCAAGAAAACATGGTTAGAGACCATGACCAGAAAATATTCAAGAAATCTGGGCTGATATTAAAAGGTCAATTATAAGATTCATGGGCATAGAAAATGGTATCAAAATACAAACAAAAGGAATGCACAGTTTTTATCAATGATGTATCAGAAAAATGTTCAAACCTTAGGAAGGAGATGGAAATCCAATTATAAGAGTATTTAGTACCCCAAATAGGCAAGATAAAAAAAAAAATCTACTTCAAGACACATTATCAAAATGCTTATTATAAAAAATAAAGATAGAATTTTAAAAGCTGAAAGAGAAAAATGGCAGGTTATATTTAGAGGTAAAAAAATTTAAATTTCAACTGATTTCTCAACCCAGACACTAAAAACCAGGAGAACTTGAAATGATAAATACCAAATCCTTAAAGAAAATGGGTACTAATCATTATTACTATATTCAGCAGAGGTATCCTTCAGAATTGAAGAAGAAATAAAAATCTTCCATGTCAAGCAGAAATGAAAAAAGTTCATAACCACTCAGCCTGCACTATAGAACATACCTACTGAAATATTTCATGCAGAAGAAATTAAAGATAAAAATCAGAACCAGCAAGGAATGAATCCCACTAGAAAAATGGTCAATTAATGGAGAATCAAGTGTGAATTGAACAATAGAAACAGAAAATGGCAGGAAATAAAAATAATTTTTCTATAACACTGAATATGAATGATCTGAATTTTCCAATCAAAAGACAGGTTGACAAAATGGGTTTAAACATACACTATATATTGCTTACAAAAGACTCACTTTTTAAGTGAAGATATTCAAAAGTGAAATGTGAAAGAATAGAAAATAAGTACTATGCAAATGGAGACTTAAAGCAAGCAGGGTAAACTACTCTCAGATCAGACAAAGTAGACTTCAAGACAAATTAATCAGAAGAAACAAAAAGGTCACTTCATATTGGTTAAGGGAATCATCCAGCAACAAAATATAATAATTGTAAATTTGTATGCTCCAAACATTGGCAAACCTAAGCACAAAAAAAAAACAAACCATACTCAATATATAATCAAATAGATCACAAACACAAAAAACTGAATGATTTCAGCACAACTCTCTGATCATTAGATAAGTCATTCAGACGTAAAGACCCTTCAGAATTAAAAAAATACTATTAATCAAATGGACTTAACAGACATCCATTTCTGTAGAATCAGGAACAGGACAAGGATGTTCACTCTCACTAGTCATATTCAACTTCTTAAGATTCTAGCTATAGCAATCAGGCGAGAGAAGGAAATAGAAGGGATAAAATAGGAAAAGAAGTCAAATTCTTTGTTTGCTGATGACATGATCCTGTATCTAGAAGATCTATAAAACCTCCCACCAGAAGACTTCTTTTAGAGCTGACAAAGTAAAATGCAGCAAAGTAACAGGATACAGAATCAACTTACATAAATCACTTTCCAATACTCCATTAATGAATCTGCTTAGAAAGAATCAGAAAAACTATTTTATTCACTATAACCTCAAAACAAAAATTGTCAAAATGACCATACCACTATAAATGTTAACACCGATTCAATGTAATCCCCCTCAAAATGCCAATGACATACTTCACAGAGCTAGAAAAAACAGCCCCCAAATTCATATGGAAGAATAAAAGATCTGAAAGTTGCTAAAGCAATTCTGTGCAAGAAGAGAGATGCTAGAGACATCACAATACCAGATCTCAAATTATACACAGAGATACAATAACAAAAACAGCATGGTAGTGACACTAAAACAGGCATAAAGACTAGTGGAATAGAATAGAAAACAGAAACAAATCCACATTGAAATAGTCATCTGATACTTAATAAAGGTACCCAAAACATACATGGGTAAAAAGACAGCCTTTAAAAAAAATAATGTGGAAAAACTTGATATCCATATGTAGAACACTGAAACTAGATCCCTTTTATTAACTCAAAGTGAATTAAAGACCTAGGAATTGAACCAGAAAATTTATTACTGCTAGAAGAAAACACAAGTTCAACACTCTAACATTGACACAGGAACTGACTTCCTTAACAAGATCCCCAAACCACCAGAAATAAAACCAAGAATTAGTAAGAGGGATGGTATCAAATCAAAAAGCTGCTTATGCATAGCAAAGGAAATAATTAAAAGCCTGAAGAGAGACCCTAAAGAATGTGAGGAGATCTTTGCCAGCTATTCCTCTGATAAGGAATTAATGTCCTGAAAATATAAGGAACATAAAAAACTTAACACCAAAAAAAAAAATAATAAACAGACAAAAGAACTAAACAGACACTTCTCAAAAAGAAGAAATACAAGTGACCAGTAAATGCCTATGAAAATATTCAACATCCCTACCATCAGGGAAATGAAAATCAAAATTACTTTGAGATTTTAGCTCACCCCAATTATAATGGTAATCATGAAGAATACAAAAAATAACAAATGCTGGCAAGGATGTGAGGGATAAGTTAACATATTGTCAGTGGGAATGCAAATTAATACAATCACTATGGAAAACAGCATGGAGATTCCTCAAAGACTAGGAATGAAAGCACCATATGACCCAGCTATTCCACTCTTTGGTATTTATCCAAAGGAACTAAAATCAGCATACTATAGTATTATGGGCACATCAATGTTTACAGTAATACCATTCACAATCAAGTTATGGAAACATCACAGGTGCCTGTCAACAGAGGAATGGATAAATAAAATGTGATACATAAATGGTTATAGCAGTACAATTCACAATACCCAAACTTTGATTCCAACCCATCAACAAGTTCCTGTCAACAAAGGACTTGATGAAGTAAATGTAGTATATATACACAATGGAGTTTTACTTATCCATACAAAAGAATGAAATTATGGCATTTCCTTGTCAATGAATAGTACCAGGAAACATCATGCTAAGTGAAATAAACCAGATACAGAAAGTCAAAGGTCAAATGTTTTCTCTGATATGTGGAAACTAGACCAAAATAAGGGGAAAAGGGGGGGGGATTCAATGAAAATATAAGAAAGATCAGTGGAGAAGAGGAAGGAGATTGAGGGAGAAGGAGGAGGTATGGTATAAGGTAGGGATGGTGGAATAAATCTGACCAAACTTTCCTATGTACCTTTTGAATATACCATACTGCATTTCACCTTTATGTATATCCATCATGCATTAAATTTAAAAATTTTAAATAAATAGAAGAAATATTACTAGTATACAGGAAAAGGAACAGATGAAGGGAAGAGGGGAAGGAAAAAGGGAATGAATTAGAGCAATTTGAGCAAATTATATTCCATGCTAGTATAATTATGTCAAAATGAACCCTAATATTATGTATCACTAAAATGATATAAACAGATTATAAACAAAAATCATCTGTAGATGCATGAATTTACTTTTACACTCTTTATTCTCTAACACTGGTCTATGTGTCTTTATGGCATGTTTTGATTATTACAGTATTGTAGTATATTTGAAAGTCAGTTGGTATGATATTTTCTGATTTGTTCTTTTTGTTCAAAATAACTTTGGCAATTTGATTTTCTTTTTGGTGCCATACTAGTTCTTTGAAGAATATATATATATATATATATATATATATATATATATATATATATATATTTTTTTTTTTTTTTTAATTGTAAACAAATGGGATACATGTTGTTTCTCTGTTTGTACATGGTGTAAAGGCATACCATCTGTGTAATCATAAATTTACATAGGGTAATGTTGTTTGATTCATTCTGTTATTTTTCCCCTTCTCCCCCACCCCTCCCACCCCTCTTTTCTCTATATATACAGTCCTTCCTTCCTCCATTCTTGCCCCCTTCCCTAACCCTAACTCTAACCCTAACACTAACCCCTCCCACCCCCCATTATGTGTCATCATCCACTTATTAGCGATATCATTCATTCTTTGGTTTTTTGAGATTGGCTTATCTCACTTAGCATGATATTCTCCAATTTCATCCATTTGCCTGCAAATGCCATCGATTTATCATTCTTTATGGCTGAGTAATATTCCATTGTAAATATATACCAAAGTTTCTTTATCCATTCATCAACTGAAGTATATCTAGGTTGGTTCCACAATCTGGCTATTGTGAACTGAGCAGCTATGAACATTGATGTGGCTGTATCTCTGTAGTATGCTGATTGTAAGTCCATTGGGTATAGGCCAAGGAGTGGGATAGCTGGGTCAAATGGTGGTTCCATTCCAAGTTTTCTAAGGAGTCTCCACATTGCTTTCCAGAGCGGCTGCACTAATTTGCAGCCCCACCAGCAATTTATAAGTGTACTTTTCTCCCCACATCCTCGCCAACACCTGTTGTTGCTTGTATTCTTGATAATCGCCATTCTAATTGGGGTGAGATGGAATCTTAGGGTGGTTTTGATTTGCATTTCTCTTATTACTAGAGATGTGGAACATTTTTCCATATGTTTGTTGATTGCTTGTAGATCTTCTTCTGTGAAGTGTCTATTCATTTCCTTAGCTCATTTGTCGATTGGATTATTTGCATTCTTGGTGTAGAGTTTTTTGAGTTCTTTATAGATTCTGGAGATTAGTGCTCTATCTGAAGTATGATTGGCAAAGATTTTCTCCCACTCTGTAGGCTCTTTCTTCGCATTGCTGATAGTTTTCTTTGCTGAGAGAAAGCTTTTTAGTTTGAATTTATCCCAGTTATTGATTCTTGTTTTTATTTCTTGTGCTATGGGAGTCCTGTTGAGGAAGTCTGTTTCTAAGCAGAAAGAGTGAAGCAGGGGGTATCGCAATACCAGATCTTCAACTCTATCTACTACAAAGCAATAGTAACAAAAACGGCATGGTATTGGTACCAAAATAGAAAGGTGGATCAATGGTACAGAATAGAGGACATGGACACAAACCCAAATAAATACAATTTTCTCATACTAGACAAAGGGGCCAAAAATATGCAATGGAGAAAAGATAGCCTCTTCAACAAATGGTGCTGGGAGAATTGGAAATCCATATGCAACAGAATGAAACTAAACCCATATCTCTCACCATGCATGAAACTAAACTCAAAATGGATTAAGGACCTCGGAATCAGACCAGAGACCTTGCATCTTATAGAAGAAAAAGTAGGTCCAGAGCTTCAACATGAAGAATATATTTTTAATGAGATTTCATTGACTCTATAGATGCTTTGTGTAATTCCAACATTTATTAATATCAATTCTTAAAATCCATGGGATATATTTCCATTTTTATGTCCTCTTCAATTTACATTGATTTACAATGTAGAAAAACAACAAAGAAAATGAGGTATGTATACACACACAAGGGAGTTTTACTCAACCAAAAAGAAGAATGAAATTATGGCATTTACTGGTAAATGAACAAAACCAAGGAACATCATGCCAAGTGAAATAAATCAGACTGAAAAAATCAAGGTTTAAATATTTTCTTTCATAAGCAGAAGGTAGAACAAAATAAGAGGAAAGAGAAATGGATAATATCAAGAAAATAGAAGGGACATCAGAGGAGTAGAGGGAGGGGATTTGGAGGAGGGAAGAGGATTAGAAAAGGGAGGAACAGTGGACTAAAACTAACCAAATTATGCTATGTACACATATGAATATACCACAATGAATTTAACCTCCATGGGTATCTATGAAGCACTAATTTTTAAAAAGAAACTATAAATGAAAAAAATCATACAATATAATTAAGTATAGTCAAGATTCAAGCATATCATGAGAGAGGTAATTTATAGTGATATTCTAATGATATGTAAGATCGTGAAGATCATTTTCCTTTTGCTGGTTTATATGAATAAACTTATTTATAAAACAAATGCATAACATACGTAGTTTCTAATGCTATATTTTGACAATGTGTCTCCCAATATTCAATCTTCCCCATCATTTTCAATCAAAAAGACAAGTCCACATGATGTGGTTTTTCATCCACCATCCCATAGTTTTAATGATATACTACAATTGGAAAGGAGAAAGAAATTAAATTTCCATGTCTGTGGTTGTAAGAATAATTAATAAATTAGCTGATGTGAATTAACACTATAACACCCTAGAAGAGAGTAAGAACCTGGGAGGAAAACTGACTATAGGAAAAGAAAATGTTCTCCTTAGGAAGAAAAGGGGAATGTGAACTCATGTGCTGTAATTTTTCATCTTAATCTTAAAAAGTTCTACCCCGAACATATTTGGTCCATCTGAGTCATTCTTTAGAACAGTACAATCACTAATGCAATGTTTAAGGAATTTGGCATTTTGTCCACTTTCAAAATGAACATTCAGGGCATTCTGAGCAATTCCATTTATTGGTACATTTAATGGCATTATGGTTGTGCTTATCAAGTAGGATGATTCTGATGTGATAGATCATGTTTCAAGTTTGGGGAGCTAAATGATTACCATAACAAACCAACCAAACAAGTAAAACTTTTCTTTTACTGAAATCATTTTAATTTAAACTTCAATATGTATCGAGTCATTAAAAACATTTATTTTTATTTATAACTTTATTCCAAAGTCCCAATTAGTATAATCTGAAGCAAATTTGTTATAATTAAATGAAAATTAGCAGGAAAAATTTACATAATTAAATGTGTGATTACTTAATTTAATATAAAAATTTGGTGACACATTTTTGTAAAAAGACATTAACGCAAACACACCCCTCCCCCCGGCCAGACTTTCAGGATTTTAACTCAAATAACACATTGTGTTTTACTGAATTTTAGGGCTGAAAACATTGAAAAATCCCATCCTATAATGTCTGACTTCTACAGAGTATGTCTGATGAAAACCATTTTTGTTCCATCTATAATATGGAATGTGCTGAATTCTCTAGTATCTTAAGAATGTAACATTTTTTTTAAAACAGGGATGAAAAGTAAAACAAAGGGCAATAAAATTTTCCTTTTTTAAGCTATTCATTTGTCAACAATTTTAAGTTGCCTTTTAATATTTGTTATTAGTTTCCTTGGCCTGCAATAATAAATTGTCTTAGTTGAACTGACTTAAAAGAACACTCATTTATCTCCCAATTCTGTACATCAAAAAACCATATGGCTTCATCTGAGAACTGAAAAAGCTATACAGCCTGGATCAACTATTTTAAAAATATTTTTGATAGCTTTTTGATGATAATGTAGTTACACCGATGTTATTAATATGCCTGAAATAACTGGGATATGAAGTATTCATCTTGGTAATTTTGGTCATTTTAACAAATGAATTGTATTAGTATTGTAATAATCTCATAAGTTTCTTGGTAATTAGCTATTAGACAACCAAAATGGGGGTGGGTAGCTAACTATGGGTATTGGGTGAAATTGAGTAGTTAATACTCAATTTCTTACCAGACTGTCTCAAATACTATGACGCATCATAAGCTAAATTTACAAATATTTATTTTAAGATTTACTAAGTGCAATTCACTGCAATATAAATAAGAGAGACATAGATTCTTCCTTCAAGGCACTTGCAGCTTATTATAGGAGGTAGCAGGCATCTCAGTATCTGGAATTCAAAGTAGAATATAATGGTGTGCCTTAGCAGGAGCATAGATGAAACATTAAGGATCTGAGAAGAGGAAAAAAGAAATGATTGCACTCACAGGAAGCATATATATCACTTTCTCTAAGGTAGATACTTTGTAAATATTAAGGGATGTGTTGGGCTTCATTTAATTTAACTGTATGTATAGGGATTAGAAAGGGAGTTAAAGCAGCACTCTAGTCAAATGGAGAAATGCAGAGCAGAGCCCAGAGAGCAACCCAGATGGACTGTTTATTCTCACTTTGTGCTCTGCCCACACTATTTTTATTTGGGGGCTACTTTATCTCATTGCCAGTCTCTGTCACTTCCTGTACTGTGTTAGTCAACTGTTTTTGTCACTGTTACCAAACTGCAAGAACAAGTTAGAGAAGGAAAAGTTCGTTTGGTTTCATGGGTTCTCTCTGTGGCTGGCTGACTCCATTGCTCTGGGCTCCAGGTGAGGTAGAAGAACATAATGGTAGAAGGGTATGGCAGAGGACTGCTGCTCAGTTCATAGTAGTCAGGAAGCAAAGAGAGGGAGGAGCCAAGGACAAGATGTAGTCCAAGGCCACACTCCTTGTGACCTGCTTCCTCTAGCCACACCCAACTGTCTACAGTTACAATACATTAATATATTTGAATTTTAAATCTATCAAATGGATTAATCACCAATGAAGTTTCAGGTCATAATTGAATCATTTCACCTATAAACATTCCTGAATTGCCTAACACATGAGCTATCTGGGAGTTACCACACATGAAACTATAACACTTTTTCATCCTTGAAGATTTCCCCTTTTAGCTTCTGTAAAATCCCCACCCTGTGGAAATGATATTTATCCATATTTAGCCTATCTTGACTTTTTCTGTATGTTTCCTGTATCACATTTCATAGTGTTTCACAGTTAGTAAAATTCAAAGCAGCTTTCAAGCTCCTTGGAAAAGGGTAGATGATTTTTCTATTTTATTTTCTCATAATGACTATTAATGTTTTAATAGATGGATTGTTCCTACCATTTTTTTCTCTATAAAACACTCACTTATTATTTGATATTTTCCAATTAGTTGACTGATTGAATGACTATCTTCCAACGCCAGAAAGTATGCTTATTTAAGAGACCTTGTTCCGTCTTCTTCACATGCCCAGCATGTCCTTGCTACTCACCCTAAAATGATGGAATGAATGAATAAATCTAAAAACTTAGGAAATATCATTGGTGTTTCATAAGCAAAACCAGCTTCGTTTGGTGATTAATAATCGATTTAAGAAACTTCCAAAATATTTGTGAGCTGGGCATTCTCATGTTTTTAATGCTCCTAGGTAATTGCATGGGGATACTACCTAAGCTAGAGTCATTAACTTTTCAAGTATATTTACCACTTGATATGTAGAAAGGCATAGCATTCTTCATGATTAATTATTGTGAAACTTGGATATTTTAAAGGTTTCTCAATGAAGTTTAAGTTTGGAAAACAGGAGAATCAGATAATTATCTATTAATATTTCTTACTGCCTGAAAAATTCTAGCAGGATAATTGCTTTAACATGCCTTTTTTGGTACTCTAAACAATAAGACATTCCTCTAGATAGAGATATCACTTAGCGATCTTATGTATGGGCAAGAGTATACTTAACATCTGTCCTGAAATGATAAAGTACAAAATGATAAAATTACTTTCCATTGGAAGGTAGAATTGATGAGACTCTCAGACTATAATCCCAGACACATCTGGGCTTGAATCTAGGCTCAGATAATGCTAGCTGTACACAATTGAACAAATTTTTCCAATACTCATATGTAAAATGGGGATACTAATAGTACCACTTGCTCAAGGGCATGACCCAGACTAAGTGAGATAATGAATAGAGGAACTAATTGCACCTCACGCTTCCCATATGCCCTGTTTAATGGGAATTGCTGCAGTTAATTCTCACAACATCACTACTATTATCCTTATTTTTCAGAAGGAGAAACTGAAGCACAATTTCCTGAGTCCTAATAAATATTTAACAAAAACATGTAGTTAGAATAAGCATTTGCACTGATTGATATAAACTGTTAGCATATCTTTTAATCAGATTTTTAAAGTAATTTATATTTTTGTATATATGACCTGATTAAAATATATGCTAGTGGTAACAGCCAATAATACTTAATGAGCATTGTATTTCAGCTGATTTATTAGCATTTTAGATGATCAAACTTTGCCTTCACATTATGCCTAGGTGATATAATTATTATTTCCAATTTCCAACCAAGGAAACTGAGGCTTAAAATGGTTAGGAAAGAGCCAAAAATTGGGAGAGGGAATATTAGAACCCATAATTTCTGATTCCAGAGCTGATGTGAGGACTCTTACATTTACTATATAACTTCCCGTCCAGCTCCTAAGACTCCCAGAAATTTCATATACAAATGTGAAAGGGAATGGAGACAATAAAGAGCTGGGTGTTGGGATAATACTATGGGTGTATTTATTTCCTGTGACTGTAACAGATCTCCACCAGTTGGGTGGCTTGGAAAAGCAAGAATTTATTCTTTCACAGCACCAAAAGCCAAATATCTGAAATCAAGGTGTCTGTGCCCCAGTCCATGGGGACATCCATCTCTTGCTTCTGGCAATTTCTGGTGGCAGCTGGCATTTTGTGTCTTGTGCCTGCATTGCTTTAACCTTCAAGGTCAATATTTAAACTTTTTTCTCTGCTCCATCTTCACACTTCTTTCTCTACTATATGTGTCTTGTCTCCCTCTTCCTATCTGGTTTGAGGACTCTTGTCATAACATTTAGGGCCCTCTCAGGCAACCCAGGATGAACTCCCACCTCAGGATTCGTAAGCACATTTGCAAGCATTTGACATATAAATAATACTGAAAGTTTCCAGGTATGAGAATCTGGTGTCTTGTGAAAATGAAATTCAATATGCTCCACAGAGAAACCTAGCACTCTACCTGGCATGAAGAGGCAATTTATCTTTATTAGTAGTATAATTATTAGAAGTAATTGTAATAGCAGTAGTAGTAGTATAGGAGATTGAACCCAGGGCCACTTTGGACCTGAGCCACATCCCCATCCTTTTTATTTTGAGACAGTCTCACTAAGTTGTCCAGGTTGGCCTTGAACTTCAGCTCCTCTTACCTCAGCCTCCCAAATTACTGGGATCACAGTCCTGCACCACCACACTGAGTGTAAAAAAGGCAATTTATGAATGTTATTTCCTCTTCCATTTCCCACAAGAGAATAGGAAAACCTTCGTCTGCAATCTTCTTCAGAGAATAATTGCAACAAAATAACAGGGAACAACTTCTTTGTAGGTGGTTACTTTAAATAAATAAAGGCAATACACAAAGTAATAGAAAAACAATGTCAAATAAATACTTTTTTTCTAATTTAAAAAATAAGTTTACATTTCCCTAAGATTCCATCTCACCCTAATTAGAATGGCGATTATCAAGAACACAAGCAACGATAGGTGTTGGCGAGGATGTGGGGAAAAAGGTACACTCATACATTGCTGGTGGAATTGCAAATTAGTGCGACCACTCTGGAAAGCAGTGTGGAGATTCCTTAGAAAGCTTGGAATGGTTCCACCATTTGACCCAGTTGTCCCACTCCTTGGCCTATACCCAAAGGACTTAAAATCAGCATAGTACAGTGATACAGCCACATCAATGTTCATAGCTGCTCAATTCACAATAGCCAGGTTGTGGCACCAACCTAGATGTCCTTCAATTGATGAATGGATAAACTGTGGTATATATATATACTATGGAATATTACTCAGCCATAAAGAATGATAAAATTATGGCATTTGCAGGCAAATGGATGAAATTGGAGAATATCATGCTAAGTACAATAAGCCAATCTCAAAAAACCAAAGGACGAATGATCTTGCTGATAAGCCAATGATGACACATAATGGAGTGTGGGAGGGGTTAGTGTTAGGGTTAGGGTTAGGGTTAGGGAGGGGGGCAAGAATGGAGGAAGGAAGGACTGTATAGAGGGAAAAGAGGGGTGGGAGAGGTGGGGGGAAGAGAAAAAATAACAGAATGAATCAAACAACATTATCCTATGTAAATTTATGATTACACAAATGGTATGCCTTGACTCCATGTACAAACAGAGAAACAACATGTATCTCATTTGTTTACAATAAAAAAAAGGAAAAGAAAAAAAAAAGTTTAAAATTGTAAGTCCATTTGTTATTTCTAGAAGGCATAGTTGGCCTGACTGTGGTCTCTATGTGATCCAGGTGGATTTGAGGAGTCAGAGATGACATTTCCACCTCCTTCCTACCAGATCACTCTCACCTCCCATACCACCAGCATGTCATTGCCTGATGGTCCTGAAAATGCAGTTTTCTACTTTGGGAGAGTGGGGTAGGTAACCCATGGCTACTGACTCAGGTTCACTCCCCTCCTAGCCCATGTTGAAATCCTAGAATCCCTGACCTTCAATGACCAGCACAAAACTTCCACAGGTGTCTAGCACACCACTGGTGCCAGTGCTTTAAACATGGCTGCTCTTCCAGAAAGGAAAATTGACCCTGCTCTTTCTACTTCCTGTTGCCTGTATAAATCAGGCCTCCATGAATTTTGAATAAATGTCTCAAGCCTTAGAAGAAAAATGCTTGAACAGAAAAATCATAAGAAGTGTTAACTTTGATTTCTAGTAAATTATTCGATTGTGTGTGTGTGTGTGTTTGTGTGTTTGTGTGTGTGTGTGTGTGTGTGTGTGTGTGTCTGAATACCTATCAAGGTGATTTGGAACTAGGGATACAGATAATGAAAATGCTGAATTCAGTGATATTTGGTGATGCACAGGGCTTCCAAAACATTTGATAGAATTGACGCAGGATAAAGGTCTTGCTATGGATAGAAAAAAGTCACTTCTCATTTTACATCACTTTGCAGTTTATAAAACTCCTTTGCATACATTAATGCACTTGATAATCCTTTGAGATATGTAGGTTACATATTTGTAACCTCATTTAGCAGACGATCAGATTGAAATGTGGAAACATTAACATGAAAAAAAATATTAACTTCTATGATCCTAGACAATAGCTGGTCACAACTCATTCTATTTCTTAGCACTTCAAGGAGGTGAGGGGAGGCCTGGTCAGAAGCTTTGTGGGGAGACCTGGTCAGAAGCTTTGTGTGGAAGCCTGAGAGTCTTACAGCTGAGCCTAGGATTGGGGGAGGAGAGTGTCCAGGGGGAAATTGGATGCCTGATTTGCATTCTTCTCCCCACTAAATTGCCCTTATCTGGAAGTATGGGGATTGGCAATACTCACATGGAAGGCATAGCAAGAACATCGTTCCCCTCTGTGACATAACAATGTTAAAGGATTCTCATAATCTCATGGCCTTTTCCCTTCACTCACATAAGTCTCTCATTGCAGTATCTTCCAAAATGAGCTAATTTTCCATTTACAGAGGCCTGCTGGGCATCTCCACCCGAGTGTCTAGCTGGTACTTAAAACTAATCTGTCCAAATGGAACTAGTTATTATTCCCATCAAAATTTACCCCTCCACATGCTAAACAAATTGATGGCAAGGCACCAGACACTTAATAGCAATTCAACAGTTAATTTCTTGCTTCCTTGACATTTATTACCTTTTGTGTTTCTGGTGACAATGATATAGTTCTATTTCCAACTCCAAGCATAATTCTTGAAGACATTCATTTAATTAATGTAAATTGGACAGTGCTGGGCACAGTGTGATTGATTAATAGATGGAGCTTGACATGAGAATAAATAAGAACAAGAATGGGAATAAGAGTATACAGAAGGTGACAGTTATGCCTGCTTCTGATGGGGTGAACCCTGACTTCCTGAGCAGGTTGTTGCATCTGTGTCCACCAGGCAGATGGGCCTCTAGACAAAGAGGCAATATAAGCCCAGGCACAGGTCACTTAAAAGTCTGGTTTATTGGGTTAGTTTTGAGTTAGCAGATGATCAGGTTGAAATGTGGAAAGATTAACATGAAAAAAAATATTAACTTCTATGGTCCTAGACAATAGCTGGTCACAACTCATTCTATTTCTTAGCACTTCAAGGAGGTGAGGGGAGGCCTGGTCAGAAGCTTTGTGTGGAAGCCTGAGAGTCTTACTGCTGAGCCTTAGTTTTGAGTACTTTCCTATGTCTGGAAGGAGTCAGAAAGTCAGATCACAGGAATTTTGTCATGCGTTTGCTAAGTAGGCTGGATGTTGTTCTGTAACCCAATACTTAGCCCTGACTGCACAACTGCATGTAGAATCTCAAGGAAAGTTTTTAATAAACAAGAATTTCCCCTTTCTGCAATATACCACCACCACCACCACCACCATACACATACATACACACTCAAGAGACTGACTTTGGTCCTTCTGCTGGAGTTTAGAAATTAATTATTTTTTAATAGTTCTAAGGGTGACTCTCAGGTAAACAGACACTTAGAAAACTGGTTCCCTGCCACCATGGAGTTTATTTGTGAGGGAACCATAGGAAGATAGTCTGCTATTGCTTTGACGTTTTCATCTTTTTGGTCCTTTTCTTTTTCATACTTAGCAAGTCAAAAAGATTGTGCCTTTGCCCTTTTTGAACCACTGCTCTCCTTTCTCTTTTCTTTATTATGCTCTGGTTTAGCACTGATATATTTTAATGCACCTAGCTGATGAGACCCTATACTTTGAGGATGTTTTTATTCAAGTTTAATCCACTCTATACACCCATACAAGTCTTAAATGGTAAATCTGAACATATCTTTTCTCTACTCAGAAACTGTCAATGGTTCCCTATCGTTTACTGAATTTTGTAATCCTCTCAGTCTGCCACTGAAAATCTTCAACTCAGTCCAGTGACACTGTTTTCTATTCCTTAAATGTTCTCTTTACTTTCTTGCTTCACTTCTACTTTTATCTTCCTATCAGAAGATATTTACTGAGTCTCTGCTTGTCCAAATATCTCCAACATGGAGTTTTGAGCCCACCTCATCAGTTACTAGTTGTTTTACATTGAGGAAGCTCCTAGGCCTTGTTGAACTTTAGCATCTTTTTTTTAAATAAAAATTTGGTTATGGCTTTTATGTTATATGGCTATTACAGTATAAAAATAAGATAACATAGGGCATGAAGACCAGAAAATTATAGATACTCATTAAGGATTGTTTCCCTCTACATCTATTAAATTCATAAAGTCAATAAAAGTTGAGTGAAAACTATTGTTTACATCACATATGGAAGCAAAAAATCATACCTTTAACAAATAAGGCTAAACTTTAAATTGACACAGTAATCCAAAATAGATGAATATATTTAAAATACATAGAGTGACTCCTAGACCAAAGGATTTCCTTAATTGAAGGTGTAAGTTTATCTAAAGAAAAAAAAAAAGAGTTATTTGAGAAAAGGTATTGATAGCCAGAAAGCATAGAAATGTGGGAGGCAACAAGGCAAACATAGTTGCCAAACATGGTCCAGCCCTGAGCCTGGCCAAGTATTCACCTGCGCAGATCCTGTGAAGGTGAAGGTATCTGATTATAGTGCCCTGATGCCAAGAATCACTTGAATAATTGAACAGTGACACCTTTTCTGGTAAATAGACTTTCCCCTCTCATCACTTTGAAAAAGGATTTTTCATTTCATTGGATATACTGGTTTTTGAATCATATTACAGAATCTTGTGAGTTCTATCAGTATGGATTAATGTTTCTTACTCCAGTACTTCTGGGGAACTCTTACAGATAACTTTCTGAGACATACAGGTCTTTGCCACATGAGATAGTCTACCCCATTATGAAGCACCTTTATATTTCTTCACATGACAAAGTCTGAGTAGAAAGTAATGGTTTGGAGAAACCTTTCATCTTTCATCAAGCTATAGTTCTTGTTCCCATTTTACAATGTCTAATCAGTTGGGGGTTACTGAGCATTAGTTGGTTACCTGTGCTGTCATTTTCTTTTTCTCTCTTAATGGTTTCTTTTGGGAATTCACATAGTGTTGGAGGAGCTGAACCCACCATTGCTCCAGGGATGAGACACAGGACCTAGATAGACCAATGAGCATATTCCATGGTCCTTACTACATTGGTTGGTTTGTGGTGGGCATGTGCTCCAAACCAGCCAATCAGCACATCCAATAACCCTGATTATAGTGATAGGTTTGTGGTGGCATGCATCCAGTACAGTTAAGTGAGACTGAGTCTTAGGTCATCTTCTTCAAATTGTGAGATAAAGGTATATTACCTTCCTCTAGACTATGTGAAGGTAGAGCCTTCATGCCTGGGACTGCAGTAGCCATTTTTTTTTTTTTTCTATTATAAGGGAAGCTTTCCTAGAAAAAATACCATGGTGGGAGGGAGAAAATAAGAAAAATTTAAATAGGTAGAAATAGACCCCAATAATAGCATCACTTGAACCAAATTGTTGAAGCTGATCCATATGTGACATATATGTTAACCTGTTCAGTTTTATGTTACTTGCAAAACAAAGGACCCTTGTACAAAAACGTATACTAGCACATGGTTATAAATGATTTTTATTTTCTTCATTTGAAAATAAAAATTCTGAAAATAAATAAAATTATAAACTACATAGCATCCCAGTACTAAAATTTCACATCACAATTACTATTTTCATTCTTTAAAAAGGATTCCACTGCACATTAAGCACTTTTCTGATGTGATGAGGGAGAGATGTTTATAGTGCTTACTTACCTCTGTTCTCTAGTCAATAAAAATCCTGACAGTAAATTTTCAGTGTTAAGTAGCTGAATCTGAAACTATTGTCAAGAGCACCTGAAGGATACAACAGAATGTTCTTGGGCAGGAATGCATTTTTTTTTTTTTTAAAGTAAAAAGTTGTCAGGCAGGCTCTCAAAAGTCTCAGCTCATCAAGGGAAGAAGGATGAGAGGAAACCCGTTCTTATCCTGGTGACCTGTCTCCCACAGAGACTTAAAAGTTTCAAATGTGTGAGAATGAACACAGCATACTAATACACTTCAAAAGCAAGGAGAGACTAGAAGAAAACAAGATGAATTTATAGGAAGCCTCTTGATATGGCTCCCTTTTTATGTGAAAACATCTGTCATGCCATCTTTTCTTCACACAAGTAATTGGAAAGTTTGAATATTCAAGTTCTGGGACAAATACCTGACTGGGTTTTGCTTATTTGTTTTATATATTTGTAATATACATCAATATATTACATCATTATAGAGTTATTGGTTACAAACTAGAGAAAGCAATCCAGCTACACAAGTAATAACAGAGCTATATGAAGGATGCCAGTGTGTGTGTGTGCAGCACAAGAGGCCATGTGAGAGGTTTCATATAAAGGGCAGCATGGTAGAGACCAAGCTTATAAACATGTAGGAATGAAGGAAGGAACAGAGGGACAAAACAGACAACAGAATCAGTTTCTATATTTTAACCTTTGTGAGACCGAATCACCACCATTAGGATAAAAAAAAAATCTGCAACGTTGCCACTGTCCAGGCTTTACTGGCTTGTTGACTTTTTTTTTTTTTAATATTCCTTTTTTTTTATTATAAACAAATGGGATACATGTTGTTTCTCTGTTTGTACATGGCGTAAAGGCATACCATTTGTGTAATCATAAATTTACATAGGGTAATGTTGTTTGATTCATTCTGTTATTTTTCTGTTGACTTGTTTTAAAGTACCGATCTTTAGTTTATAAGTAGATAGTAGCACCTGAATGAAGGCAGAAAGGGCCATTTCTAAAAGAAAATTGGGGCCAGTAGGAACGGATGAACTCCTGCCAGCCAAAGCAACTCATATTTACAGTATAGTGTATACAGTTCAGGGATCCTCAGTCAACTCCTGCCTCTTCAGAATGGCAGAGTTAATAGCATGGTGACTGTTTCTACTTTGTGTCAGAAAGTCTAAAGGATTAAGTCTGGTAATATGCTTCTCAAAGATAAAACATCAACACTGTTCCAGGCACAGTCTTAGTAGAAGCCATACTTCAAAGGAAATGTCTGTGGTTAGGTATCATAGGTGAGGAGCATGCCTGAGGACACCAACCCTGTTGCTCCTCCATCAAAGGCACTGAGCTCTAAACTCATACACATGTGATAGAGAATGGCACTTTTAAGAGAGGAGGACTGACTTCTAAAATCCTTGAGCAAGAAACAAGGTAGAGAGGCTTTGTAAGTTTTTATTCTCTGCCTCTCCTCAACAATGGCGATTAATTGTTTTTTTTATAGTTTATAGTGTCGACTTGACGCTAATTGTGTTATCTTTGGTTGTATTATCTAATCCTAGCTTGAAAGCATAAATTCATTCTTAGACTAAAACTTGTGTAGACAAAAGCATTGGGAGTTTGCTTCCATTTTGGTAAGAAGAGCAAAGGAAAATATATCATTTTTTTTCAATCAAATGACTCTGGGCAGCTGATTTCCTTAACATGCAGAAGAACACTCAGAAAAAGAGGCAATCACACTTCCCTGTAGCACAGCTATTTGTAAATGTAATGCACTAATGCAATATCTAAATACTTAGTGGGTTTCTGACAGTCCCATCCATCACAATACAGCCCTCACCATGTCACTGCCTCAGATGGATGAACGCAAAAGCACAGTCATTCTTATGAGCCAAACAGAAGGTAAACAGATTGTGAAGTCACTTTGGTCATTGAAATAACTTTGCAACAAAGTGTCCTTTGCATTTCTTTCTCTTTTAACACATAGTCAAGATTATACATGCCACCATGATTACACACTCTGTATAAAGTCATGTGAAGAAATACATTTCTCCAAAGTGGAAGAAAAGGAATTTAGAAAGCGGGCCATTTTGTTTCTCTTGTAAGCAGATGCTGAAACAAAGTTAGGAGGGTAGGAAGTTTATTAGAGGTCAATGTCTGCAAAGGTAAAAGAAGGAAGAAACAGGATTGAGCATCTGTGATGCAGATCTCAAAAAAACCTAGGTTAGTTGAACAGGGAAGTCTGAAGCAAGAGGTGACCACTGGGTAGTTCAGAAGTGACCAGTCATCTCAGTCATGCTTGGTGATTAGTCTGGCATTACCTGGTGCCAGTGAAATCTGGTCTGTTAAGATGAGACTAATCTTGCAAGAGATTATTAGCTTACAGTACTTCTTGCAAACAGACAAATGTATTCTTGAAGAGGAAGCTCAGTGGCAGGCCTTCCTAACTACTTTGCCATTTTCATGCCTATTATCCAAGAAACAAAATCCTAAGTTTGTAGGCAGATTCAGGAAAAACTTATTAATTGGAACAACTCTTTTATTAAAGGAAAGCATTTAAAGATTTACTATAAACTAATTAAAAAATTTAAAAATGTACTTATATTAACTATAGAAAAGATATATACATACATGCATTTCTTTATTTCTTCATTGTATATGTAATTAAGTGTAATCATATATAAAGTATTTAATTATATATTTATATAAAATTTACATATAAACATGTGTAAAGTTTATAATGTAGTGTAATAAGTATAATTTTACATATATATAAAATTAGTAAGTGTAAAATGATAGCCCCTCCTTCCTTATCTTTCCTTTCATAGGTTTAATTTTCAGTAAATTGTTTAAAAATATACTCAAAAGACTTAAAATCAGCATATTACAATGATACAGCCATATCAATGTTTATAGCAGCTCAACTCACAATAGCTGAAATATGGAACCAACCTAGGTGCTCTTCAACAGATGAATGGATTAAAAATGTGGTATATATAAATATTCCACATAAATATATATATACAGGATGGAAAATTACTCAACCTTAAAGAAGAATGAAATTATGGCATTTGCCAATAAATGGATAGAGCTAGAGTATATCAAACTAATTGAAATAAGCCAATCCCAAAAAACCAAAGCCTGAATGTTTTCTCTGATATGCAAATATTAATTCACAATAAGGGGGCCCTAGGGAAGAATACTTACTTTAGGTAGAGGGGAGTGAAGGGAGGGGTGGGGGCAGGTGGTGAGATAGTAGAATGAATCAGAGATTATTGTCCTAAGTACATATAAAACTATATGACTGGTAGGATTCTATATCATGTATAATCAGAAGTATGAGAAATTATTCTCCATCTACATATGGTATATCAAAGTGCATTCTACTATCATGTATAACTAATTAGAACAAATTAAAAAATATATCAACAATTAGTGTGATCTGGTATTGATTCAGTAATTGTTTTGATCCAGAATTTTATTACAGACTATTAAGTTAATGTGTAGAATCTTGAATAAACATAATCTCACCTAACATCTTGTAGGAAGGCTGTATGCCTGGTATAATGGAAATAACACTAACAGGAAGAGAGAAGACTAGCTCTGATCTTGAACTTTCCTCTTATAATTAATATCTAAATTCTAAGTTTCAAAAATAGTTTACTTTGCATTAAAACATTCATAGTGGATTTTGCTTTACTAGTATTATAGTGGACAGTGCCCATGATCTTTATAAGGTTTTTGTCCTTCTATTCATGCAATAACCATTTACTGAATACAGAACCCAGTCTCTGCATAGTTCTAAGCATTGGACACACAAAGAAAAATTCATGACTTTTTAGAATTTATGCTCTAGGGAAACAGACAATCATTAAGAAAAAAATACAATCTGTGAATAATATTAGTACTGAGAAGAAAATGCAGCATGCTCAGAAGATGGATTGCATATGTGTGAGTGGGTCAGGTTTATATAGGATTTATATAGGATAGTCAAGGTCATCTTCTTCTATCATAGGAAGAGTATGGTGGATCAGAGATCTAAACTATGTAAAAGAAAATGGCAGAGAAGATTTGAGGACCAGGAAAAAGCAAAGATAAAACTGTGAGGGAAAAAATAAACTGAGTTTCTGGAGTTTTCCTTGAAATGGCTATATGTAGACCACTGAGAAAGGGGCTGGTAATAGAAGTGGGGTGGTGAAGGGAGGGAAAGATGAGGCAAGGAATCTCAGGGTCATTCTATGCTGAAGGGAAGTCCCAGATAATTTTAGGCAGGATTTACTTTTTTAGGAAGGTCACTCTGGCTGCCATGGGGAAATCACTGGTATGGTAGGGAGAATGGAAACCAGAAGTTTATATGGAAGCCCGCAGCACAACATAAAAACAAATAAATAAAATAAAGGCTTGTGTCCATCTACAACTAAAAAATATTTTAAAAAAAAGAATAATTCCCAATTGGAGCCACTGTATACAGTGAGGAACTCAAATATGCTGTCAGCCATTTGCCAAAATTTGGGAATCTTCTGTGGGTAAATCCTAATTTGAAGTTCTATTAACATACATAATGAGTAGAAATTTCAAGAAATGGATACGAATAGGAAAAGAAATGGAAAGGGATGTCTTGTCCTTTGTTTTCCATTCATTCTTTACTAAAAATACAGTGCTTGATTATTGATATGAATTGAATTTTATATATATTCAATTGAATCCTTTTTTAGGGAGACACAAGAGGGATTTTGGCTCCATCAGATGAAGGGTTTCTGGTTCTTCCTGTCACCCCTCAGAATAAAAATTATTGGTGGTGATGACAGTCAATCAAATACAACACTTCACTTGAGGTAAGTTTAATGGATATTTCCTTGATATAATACTAAAATGCAAGCTGGTGCAATTTTTAGATAAGAGTATCTAGTAGGAACCCAGTAGCATTACAAGTTCTATTTGATGCCATAATTTAAAATTACCTTTCTAAGAAAGGCATACAGAAAATAGTGACAGGATTTTATTCAGAGAAATAATTTAGGAGAAGGGACCAAGTTTCTTTGTGATATGACACTTAAAGAATTTAGAGAACCTTCTTCAAGGTAAAGTATAATTAATTATGAATACAAAATTAGAATAAGGAATTACCTACTTAATTTATCATAATATGTGGAGCTGATGAAATAATATCACCTACCACACACAATAACAATCCTTTTTAATAAATGAATTACTGACATCCTTCTATAACACTTTCTTATACTTCTTTGATAACATACTTTGATTGTCTTAACACAAAACAAGAAATATATCCTTTTTAAATAGAGAGGGTATAAAGATAATTCTGTTTTTACTCTGGCATAGTTGATCAAATGTTACAAATTTATAATTGAGCAGCTCAAGACATGTGTCTTCTGATATATATGCAGTCTCTGTTTAGATAATTAGGGAATTCTTCTAATACAGGAATTCTGAGTAAGTCTATTTCAAATCATTTTTGTTTGAAAAAATCCAGTGGTTTGATGCTTGAAACAAGCTTGAAAAATTATCTTCTTGTTCCATACTCTTTATATGTTGTTCCTCCTCCACTGCTCATAGACATTTAGGTTGAGCACATAGATACTTTTGCATCATGAGACAGCCCTGGCACTGCAGTTTTGTGTCAGGGGAGTATTGTGGGGGGATAGCACCATGAACCATCAGTATATGCTTGGAAGCTTTTTATACTGGTCAGGCTATGTAAATAATGACCTATTTACCATATATATACATATATATATATATATATATATATATATATATATATATCCTACTAAACTAAAACTGAATGCATTCTCGACTTAATCTCCTTCTAGCCAAATATCCAAATCATTCCAGGGCTACCCTATTACCCTATCACCCAGAAATGTGACGAAAATAGAAGTGGTAAGAGTGGTCTTAATCTGCATAAACTACTGAGGTAAATTATACAGAAACACATGGCTAGGTCCTGTCCCAGCATCCTGGAAGGGGCCTGTGCAGTGAGAAGCCATGAAACACACTTAGTTTTCTTTATGGTAAATCCTCTTTTAGTCAAAAGATATGGTTTTGCTTGTCTTACATAAGTGGTAAACTATAACGGCTTCAGACTCACAGAGGGAAAATTTGACCAATAATATCTTACACTGTTAAGTAGGAACAAAAGAAGAATAAAATGTTCTCTTTGAGGGATATTAAGAGTGAGATATTTTATTCTAATTGTTCTCAAACCTATATGTGCATGTGAATTTCCTGTGGATCTTGTTAAAATGCAGATTTGGACTCATTTTTGAGGTGAGGTTTGAGAGATTACATTTCAAACAAGTTCCTAGGTATTCCCAGTGCTGGGCTGAAGACACTATTTGAGTCTCAAAATTTTACAAGTAGTTCAACTAGAGATTTCAAAAGACTCTAGAAGTAAAAGAGTCAGAGTTAGAAATAGAGATTTTGAGCAACTTCAGCAAGTTGTAAGGGTAATTAGAGATGAGAAAAGAGACAAGAACTGAACATTAGGTCACACTGACATTTACAATAGCCTTTCTCAATTGGAGTTTCTTATTTGAACCTCTGAATACAGAAGATGCTTTGACTTTTCCTATCCCAAGCATGCTGCCTAACTAGCCATTCTAGAACCATAGGCAAAAGGTTATACCTATGGAATCCTTTGGGCATTAGGGCTTCATACTCTGGGGAGTTCTGGTTGACAAAGACTAACTTAAATTATAGGAAAAGAATAAATGACTCTTCATAGTACACTGGGACTACTGGTTGGCAGTTGGAGCAATATTAGGAGCATAGGCCTTCACGGAAACAGAGTAAGAGAGACACATTAAAAATGAAGAAGGGATGAACCATATAAAAAAATTGTTGAAGACCAAAGAAAATAAGCACAGACTACTGATTATTGTCTCTCCTCCCACAACAATGAGGTTGAGATGGCAGTGACGAGACCAGTCTCAGAGGAAAGAAAGAGCAAAGGTTTTGTTTGAGTGGATCCAGGAAAAAAAATGGACGGAAGGAAATTTACATGGTGGGCATAAACTCTCTTTTGAAATGAGGAGGAGAAATGGGTTCTAGTTGTACCCCAAACATGAGGGATTGGGAAGGTTTTTAACTAAGAGATAGGAGCCATTCCTACCATTCAAATAAGTTTTATTTATTTATTTTTGGTATGTTAATCAAAATAATCTAATAAAGAGGAAATCTGGAAATCCAGAATTAAGAAGTAATAATCTTGAGAGTAAAAGCTTTAACTTGGAAAAAAGGAACTTTAACAGGATTTATTAGGAAATAAAGGAGTTGGCCTTAGAGGAAAAATAAATGGTTGCTTCATTCATTATAACAGAAGCAGAAGCAGAATGCATGGTTTCAGGGATAGGACCCAGATATGAGAGTGAAAACACAAGTAAGGGAAAGATATGTTCATTGAGATACAAATTTTCCATGATCTGCTACACTCTTTAGGACCATGCATGCAGAACCATACAACTACCACAATTCTCTTGCATAGTTACAATTCATTCATTCAGCTCTCATGAAGAAACATTTGGGTGTCAAGCACTTTTGTTTTACATGGTTGACTGGATTCATCCACAGTGGTCTTTTTTTTTTTTTTTTTTTCTTCCTCCTCTGTTAAAGTCCCACCATATTCACTGAGGCTATTTTGCAATATACTGGAAAAAAATTTAAAAAGAGCAGGCAGGTGATATTACATGTAAAGTACTGGTTAAGATTAAGATACAGGAGCCTGAGATGTGAGCTCATTATCCCCTTATACATACAAGGAACAAAGAGCCTTAGATTTGTCAGAGCATGATTGTAAGTGAGATATTGGACTTAGTTGAGTGTTTCATAACCTCTCCCTGCCCCAGCACCACCTAATTCTAAGACTTCCTAGCTGGAAAACTCCTGGACACCCTCAATCCTTCCTTCAGCTGTCTGGTGTAGTAATCTTTCAGTAATATCAGTTGAACCTATACCAATATCTTTTATACTTGATCTCTCATTTTTATTTCTATACCTATCTCTGTCTCAGTCTTTCATAATACTGTCTGAATTACCATAGTATTCACCTAATTGGTAACTCTGTTGCTCCAAACAGGTGATTCTTACACTGTCTTCTAAACTACAAGCCAGTTCATGCCATTCTCCTTTCCCAAAGCCACCATTTAAAGAAACCTTAAACTCAACATGACGTGAAGGGCTTAAAAATCTGACATTTTCAAGTTCTTCAATCTAACAAATCATCCTCTGCTTGAGCCACACAAGGCTACCTTCTCCCATTCATTCCCCTCTCATGTACAACTTGTCTTCTTTACTTCTATTTATATATAATAAAACCTTATCTTTGGCCCATATGTCAAGGATTCATCTGGATTTCTACAAGGCCTTCTGGAATATTTAAGTCAGAGTAAATTTCTCTCTCTTTTCCATCTCCATAGGAGTTAAATTGCACAGCCATTATAGTACTTCTCTTGTGCAGTAGATAATGTGGTTTTCTCTGTATATTTCCCACACTTGATTATAAATTTCCTGTGGAGAGGGACAGTGCTTATTCATCATTGAATACTCCCCCAATACATTTACATAATGTCTTCAGAATTGTGTTGTACCTCAAAGGTGTTCAAAGAATTTTTCATGATTGCACCAACCAACTAATCTATTAAGTAATTCATAAAAAGAGTTAAATAAGGACAACTTTTTGCCATTTACTAGATTATGATACAAGGGAAGAACATTGTATCAACTTTTTTATTTCCAGAATGCTATGGTTTGTTACCAAGAAAACTAATGTTATGGCTTAATTCCTTAATGTGACAGCATTGGAAGATGTTTGTGTCACGGAGGAGAATCCCTCACGAATGGATTAAAGCTTTTCTCTCAGTAGTAAATGAGTCCTAACCTTGAAAGTGGGTTGTCAGACAGCAAGTTCACTCCTGGCATTTGTTGCTTCTGCATGTGTGAGTTTTTCTTTTGCTTTCCACCATGAATTGAAATGCCAGGAGGCCCTGAATTTGTGACTTCCCAGACTCCAGAACTGTAAACCCAAATAATGCTCTTTTCTTTATAAAATACCTATTTCTGTTTTGATGATAAAAAATGAACTAAGATACAGTACAAAGAATAAGAATCAACAATGTTTGTTGTATGAATGATTCCAAAGATTCTAAGAATCAGTGCATATCTGAAGTTTGGGGGAAAGAATGACTCTAGTGGGAAAGATAATAAAATTAGAATAATTTCTGAAAAAAAGTGAAGAGAAACAATAGAATGAAGAAGTCAGTCATAGTTGGTTTAGCAACTATTGTGATATTCAGAAATTCACTTCCAGGACAAACTGAGAAAGATGTGGTGAGCATCATCCCTGGCTGGGTGAAAGCTCACAGATAGAGTGAGAATGTTGACTGAAACTCTGAGCTCAGAAGCTTTTGACCATATTCTGCTCTGGACTGTCTGGCAAGACTTGGGTGAAAAGATGCAATTGCAGAATCACAGTGAATAATCTTGGAAGCTCAGTGCTCTATGCAGGGAGAGGCCTGGGTTAGGGCTCTTCAGTCAGTTAGACTCTTGTGTGACACAGAAATGTCCAGAAGTTACTGTTTCCTGTGGGGAAAGGGATAGTTATGAGAGGTGGTTAGCTTTAAAAATGGCTTCTTTTGGAAGGAGCTAAATAACCCTGAGTCAAAGGTTTGCTTAGACTCTCAAGAGTCACACAATGACTTCACACAGTGGATGAAATATACCAGTGAGAGCTGTTGAGGGGCCTCCACAGCAAAAGAAGATACTGGGTCCTCCTGGAGCATGACCTGGCTGAGCTACACAGAAGCTACAACAGTCGGCACTTGCCTAGGAACATAGACAGGAATCCTTAGTGAAGCCTGGATCCATCACATCCCAGTCAGAGAACAGGAAGAGCCCAAAAGCTGGTGCACGAGGCATGAACTAAAGACCTTGCATGAGGTCAGGGTTCCTTCTCCACTGTACATCAGGAGGATAATCTGCTTCTCCTGTAGCCAGCAACCATTTGAGGATGGAGGAGGTAACAGGGAGGGAGAAACAGTCTGTTAGATTGAGGCACTACATGAAGGGACTATACTGACCCAATAGAAAGGACCTGTACTGAATTAGACTGGAAGACTCCTAAGTTTACATCTCTCTCACCCTCTTGGCCCTAGTCCAATGGAAGAAAAGACTGGTGAAGAGGATTAGATCTGCTGGAGAAAAAAAAGGGGGGGGGCTCTTTATTTTTTTTTTATAAGCTCGGTGTGTTAAAACCATGACCTGTTGATCTGGATTTCAAGGGCCTGTGGAAAGGCTGAAAACCAAGTGGCTGGCTTATGGCTTAAACAAAAATAGGCATCCCTATCACCATTCTCATGGTCATAATGGCCCAAGGCAAGCTGAGTCTGACTGTGGAGGGTGGGAAGAAAGAATCAGAAGGAAAATCTAGGCCAGAGCCAGAATTTGCTGACACAGGGAAGAAATCTTACTGGCCTAGAAGAACGATATCCATGCTTCCTGTCACTTATTACTAACTGAAGACTCTTTCCATACTGAACCTACATTTGGAGTTCTGTCTAATCCATGTTGCAAACTGCAAAAGTGGTAAGGATATTTTACCCATGCCATTTTGTACTGGATGCTCCATAGGCAGAATCAGCTGGGCAAAGGTTGAAAAATCAGGAAGAGTTCTGATGCTCCCAGGGAACCAGTAGACAGTCCCTACTGGGCTAACTGAATGGGCTAGAGCCTCTCAGCTGCTGATACTCCTTCCACTCATTCCACCTGAGGGAGGTGGACAGGGCAGGTGTGCAGGAAGGTTAAGAAGATGGGTTCTAGGAGTATTGTAACACTTACTGCTTTCTACCATCACATAATATGCCTCCAGAATTGTGGTCAGGCTGTAAGCCTTTCGTTTGTAATCACCTTTGACGAGATTCCTTTTCCTTGTGAATCAAGAACAACTTAGCATCTTTGCCTTCAGTCCTGACCTATCTGATCTTCCTTTAATCATTTCCCCAGAAGTTTTGGTATCATATTCACCTGATACATGAACGACTTCTCTAACATTATCCAATGGGGCTTTCTAGGTTGTCATCCCTGCTAATATAAGACAGGGCACAATGGGAACCTTCACTCTTTTTAGAAAGAAAAAAAGAAAAAAGAAAACCCAGGGTTTAGTTTTCAAATGTATAATTCTGATACCTCCTCATTACCTACAGACTTAATTATAGATTATAGAACTAATTACGTGCTCTGTGGTGCTCTTCTCTGAAACTGCTGCAGACATTCTACATTCATCTTCACTACATCTTTGTGAGGTGGGACCAGAAATCAATTAATTTTCTCTAATGGAAAGAAGAGGAAGAAAGTGGTTTGCATTTGCCCAAGGTCACTCACTGTTTTAGTCAGCTTTTTTGCTGTTTTGACCAAAAGACCTGACAGGAACAATTAGAGGAGAAAAAGTTTATTTGGGGGCTCATATTTTTAGAGGTCTCAGTTCATAGATGGGTGACTCCATTGCTCTAGTCCTAGATGTGACAGAACATCATGGTGGAAGAGTGTGGTGGAGGAAAATGGCTCAGACATGGTACCAGGAAGCAGAAAGGGAAAGGGAGAGGGAAAGGGAGAGAGAGAGAGAAAGAGAGAGAGAGAGCGAAAAAGCAAGAGCAAGAGCGCTCCCCTCACCACAGATAAAATATAAACCCAAAGGCACACCCCCATCAACCCAGCTCCTCCTGCCACACCTTACCTGCTTGTAGTTATCAGGGGATGAATGCATTGATTAGGTTAAGACTCTAATAATTTAATCATTTCACCTCTAAACTTTCTTGAATTGTCTCACACATGAGTTTTTTGGGGATACCTTATATTTCAACCAAAACACTCACCAAGTTAGCCTGCTGGCACAAAGCCCAAGTCCTGTGATTTGTGCTTCTGTGCTCAGTGCAAGATACCCTCAAGATACCTGTTATTTCTCAAACCTTGGCATAGTCTCAGGAGTGTTTCCATTTCAGTTAAATAGGCAGACCTTGTGTTATGGTTTGAATATGAGGTGGGCCTCAAAAGTTCCTGTTTTAATTCAGAAAATTTCATAATTGGATTGTGAGAGCTGTAACTTGAGCGCATTCTAGTTTGAAAGGACTGACTGGGTAGTAACTGTAGGCAGGTGGGTGGGTGGCTGGAGGTGGGGGTTATCCTGAAAGGGTTGTTCTTTCTGCAGTCCCTTCCTCTCTCTGTGTGCTTCCTGAACTTGCCATGAGCTGAGCTTTTCTCTGCTGGACCCTTTCCCCATGATGTGCTGACTTATATCTTGAACCCATAAACATGGAGTCAGCTGTCATTGGACTGAGACTTCTGAAACTATGAGCTCCAAATAAAATTTTCCTCCTCTAAGTTTTTCTTGTCAGGTATTTTGGTCACAGTGACACAAAAGCTAACTAAAGAAAACTGAAACCTAATCAGTGAATTAATCCATTTGATGGATTAATAGTTGAATGGTTAACTGGGTGGTAACTATAGGTAGGTTGGGTGTGACTGAAGGAAGTAGGTCACTGAGGCATACCTTTGAAGTTTATACTTTTGTTTCTGACACCTCACATTCTTTCTGCTTCCAGGCTACCATAAACTGAGTAGCTTTCCTTAACCATTCCCTTTTGCTATGATGTTCTGCCTCATCTCAGGCCGAGAGTGATGGAGTCAGTCAATCATGGACCGAACCTCTGAAACCAAAAGCCCAAATCAATGTTTCCTCCTTTAAGTTGTTATGGTCAAGTATTTTGGTTACTTGTGCTGACTAACACACTACCCTGAGTTGTTCAGCCAGTCAGAGAGGATGCAACTTATTGCATGGCCAAATCTGTTCTTGCCTTTGGATCAGGAAGCAGTATATATTGAATGAATTACGCAAGACAAAGAGTCTACATTTATCTCCATCAAGGGCAATAGACCATGCTAGGGCACCTCAGTCTTATAAACCCTTTGTTATTATAATGACAGCAAAGGCAGAGTTCCTATGTCCCTGTTGGCTATAACCTGTTAAAAGAAATTTAATGTATGTAAGGCCTTAAGGTAGTTTTCCACGCATCGCCCATTAAACCTTTGCAAAACATCATACGTTACGTATAATAATCCTTTCACACACAGGTAGGAACGAGAAGTGTGCTCTAAACTCAGACCTGTCTAACTCCCACCTCCCATTGTTGGAGCATGAAGCCTGGTCCTTACAGAGCTTGTCATTGCTACTCATGGGGATGGCAGAGACAGACCTGAGTAAATCATTCTTACAGGCTGGCTCAGTAGGCACATGGAAATGAATTGGAATGAGTGTCCCCTGGGTTACCACTTGGTTGTAGTACTAATTTAACTTTGTGACCTTGGCATATTCAAGGCAGTGTCAAAATGATTCCACAGAGATACAAATGATTTCTGACTCAAATAGACACTTGGAGTGGAAAATGATGAATTTCCATATGGAAAAGGGGATTGGGGGCCATGCCTCTGTAGTGGGTTGGGCCTCTCAGTTTTTGTCATTTTTTTCTCTTCATCTGTGCTCCATTTTAAGGGTCTTGAACAACCCCTGAATTTCAGACATATACTCCAGTGTAAATATGCAGAACATTCTGTCACTTAAAAATATGTCCATAGCTAAGTAGGACAGGTTAGAATTACAGTGTAGCCTGGAGGCTAAGGGAGAGAAATGAGTAGGTAATACTTCACTTCCTGAAGTTACAGGGAATAGTTTACCAACCAATTGCTGCATAGGGAGGGTAAAATTATTAACCAAATCAACAAATGCATAGGCTAGAAAACAAATAAATTATTTCAACACAATTTCATAAAACCATGTTTCATCGATGATGAATCACTGGGTAGAAGGGAAGCTATGAAAACTGTACTTATTTTAAAGACTCAATGTATGACTCAATATCTTCATGGTGTGATATATTCTTTTATTCAAAAGTGAACCACTACAATATATGAATGGATAAGCCTCATTTGCATATAATATGCCAAGTAGTGATAAATTAGAACTGTGAGCTTCTACTGCCTCAGTTCCCCAATGACAAACACAACAGATTTCTACCCATTAAAGCAAACAAGTGTACAAAATGAGTGTTTCCAAAGTTTATTGAAAAATCTTGCACAGAATCTTCAATATCAAGTTAAAGTTTTGCTGCAGCGATAGCTGTATTTATGATGCTGACTTCACAATTATCTGCAGGCTGAGCATGTAACAAGGATCCTTAACACATGAGAAGATTAAGAGACTGTCATAAGTTTACCACAAAGTCAGTGCTGTAGAACTGGACCTTAATAGCATGATCTTCTGATTTTGTGCATATATTCTCAAAATGTTATACAGTGCATATTCAGTTTAATTCCAAAGTCTTACACAAGAGCTCAGGATTATTCATGCCTTGGCTGCCGTGCATTATTGCAAATAATTAAAAGCTGACCTTAAACACAGAGGCATATGGACTACTGAGATAAAACAAGAGATCTGCATTCTCTTCAGACATTCTTTTCTCTGTTAGTCTTTTGGTTATTTGGATATTTATAGACCTATACCCATTTGCTCCTGTTAATGCCTCCTTAGAGACAGGATAGGTCATTTTATCGCAATTCCCCAAATGAAGAAGCGCAGTCTCTAAGATGCATATATCTGCCCAAGGTCACCCAGAAAGGAACAAAATCCAGATGAGTTTACAGAGCTACCATCCTAGCATAGGGCTCTTTCTGCTGCATCATCTGCATGGCATATTTTATAGGATGCACCAAGGGTTGGTTCAACAAGAGTTCACTGAGCACACTGTGTATACAAGACTAGTTTAGGTGTGGAAGATGGAATGATGAGAACATAAAGAAACTGCTTTCATGATACTATGGGATTGATAATGCAACATGTAAGCCCCAAAGTTTTATTCTTTTTATTTCTTTAGTATTTTGCCTACAGGGGAAATTAATAGCAATGACAGCATGAACTTTAAACACAGAAGATAATAAAAAGAGAGCTACCTATTTGTGTGAGTTCTGGTGTCCTGCTATTAAGGACTGGCAGTGGACATACAATAGTATATAATTTGCTTTTTGTATAATACATATGTAGAATGGATCTAAATGAATATAATTAAATGTAGAATATTGACCAGCCAATCTATTAAAGTGAGTATTATTGAATAAATGTAATAGGAAATTACCTCAATTTTAAAAACAGATCTGACATCTTAAGAGGTTTCATTGCATGCCTATGAAATATTTACAAAAGTGTTCTGAGTAGTGATAAATAATAGCATGTTTCAGATATGCTTAGATAGCTATTTTGAAAGGTAGAATTGCATATGTAGGCAGACATTTAAATAATGTGTAAGTTGAAATGCTTTGATACTATTTGTAGCCTGAAAAAAAATAGCCAAAATGAAGAGAGTTATGAATAGAATAAACTGTTACATACTTCATATGTTAGAAATTGACATTTCTAATGCTTGAGTTTAGAAAACACAAAAAATACTCTTATTTAAAAGGAATTCATTTCACATAAATGGATTTTAATAAAATCTTCAAGTATTTGGTAACATGTTGATTTACTATTCACTTCCTTTTTCTTGCCTTATACATAGGTTTGTTAATCTGCCCTGAACAGTTTTAGCTGAAGGCAACTTCAGAACTACAGAATGCCATTACGGGGTTCTCTTTAAAATAAGAAAAAGATGGATGGTGACCAAGATTACAAAACAGCTCATAGGAAGAATGTGAACTTTTTAGTTTGGGGACTAGGGGAATTGCTGGGATTGAACATTTTAGAGTAACCATGAAAAACATTCTTATTCCAATTCATAAATTCAGTGTAAAATAACTCATGCTTTGAGGAAATACAATTTTTAAGTATAATTACAGTCTACAAAATAAGGTTCTAATTTATGAAACTTGTTGCCCAGAGCCACTGAAGAATTCCAAACATAGGATTATAGAATTCTATGCACCTTGCTTACTTTGTTTCTTTAATTTGCTGAATGTTTCCTGATGTATGAAATAACAGCTGCTGAAATTCTGCAAGCCAGTGAAGTATTCTCAAACTTAAAAAGCTATGCCCTGATTTTCAAGGCTGAGATCAAAACATGGTGCTGAATCAGATTATCTAAATTGGCAAGCCAGGAGCATAAAGGGAAATCAATAGCAGCCATGGTTCAGAATGGCAGCAAAGTCAGCTTTGGACAGGCACTGGTGTTTTATAATAGGGAGGCTACTGCTCAAGAAGACAGCCTCTGGTCTCCTTTTTAGCTGCCACTTTCTCTCTGGGGTCCCTGTCCTACAGACTTCCTTTTGGTCTTTCTGGGAGAAATGGCCATGAGATTTGGCCAGAGCAGATGATTTTTGGCTAATTTGCATATTTGAAAGAAATGGGACTTATTTGATCTCCAAAATAATCTTTCCAGGGTTGCAGTTATTTCAGTGTTCATCACTTTCCACACCCAATATTTACTCATGACCCACCATAATTTCACATCCTTTTCTTCTTATTTTACATATTCTTCATGTTTGCAGGTAATCGTCTATTGCTTAAGATACCAAAACATACAACTCCACCGGCCTCCTGAATTCCAAGCCAAATACTTTGCTGTCTTCCAGAAATCTCCACCTAGATGCTTCATGTGCACAACAGACACCTTCATCTGTCACTACAAACTGACTCGTTCTCCTGCATTTTCCTTGTATTTTGGCAGCAGTTGCCTGGACTAGAAAGTACTAGGCTACCATCAGCACAGTTATCTGGATGAGAAATCTGGAACCATTAACATTCTTCCTCATCTTACCACTCTATGTTCTATGTTCATTATTTCTTTTTTTTATACAATACTTTGTTCTCTTCTATATTCATCTCGATTCTTCCTATTTGAAATTCAGATTATAATACCTTTTCTGTACTATCACAGTCTTCTAAATGTTTTCCCTTCTAATTTTACTCCATTCTAATCTAGTCTCCACTCTGGGGCCAATGTCAATTCTAAAATTCAAATCTGAGTCTATCACTCTCCTGTCTAAAAATGCTTCAATGATAGCTATAATATAGTGATTTTTAATATTTTTTTGCCAATAAGTGTTTGCTCATATACATGTGAAACGTATCCAAGAGGTAAAGGAGAACCTGTTATTGATTGAGGTGGAGGACCACTATCTGTGGATCCCTTTTCAGTTCAAACTCACTCTGGCCCTCTCTCTCTCTGCCCATACAGCTTACTTGCCATTGTGACCTTAGCCCCTCTGCTTACCCCCTTATCCTGATTTTTATCATTTCTTCCCACCCCAATGCCTGTGTCTTGTTTATTTTTGCCACATCTGATTTTAGAGAAAAGAGAGATATGGTATTGCCTGCCCATGTACTTCCACCCTTGCTTCTATCTGGGATGTGTCCGTGCACAGCAATAATCCTGGGATCTTCTGTCTCCATAATTCTGAGGATTTCCATTGCTTCTATTCTTTTTGAGATCTCCAGTTTCTTGTGTCTCATGATTTCCTCTTTTGTTTGTTTTTAATTAATTCCTTTGATAGAACAGAGCCTCTTGTGTTTCATGGGAAAGTGTGTGTGTGTGTGTGTGTGCGTGCGTGCATGGGAAAGTGTGTGTGTGTGTGTGTGTGTGTGTGTGTGTGTGTGTGCGTGACAGAGAGAGAGAGAGAGAGAGAGAGAGAGAGAGAGAGAGATTGATTTGAATGTTTGAAAATGTTTGCATTATATCCACATTAGACTGATAATTTGGCTTGGTCTATGCTTAAAATAGGAAATAATTTTCCTTTTGCTAGTCAATTTTGGGGGCTCTTTTCTATTATTTAATTTCCACTGTGCCATTAAGAATTATGAAGTCATTCCACATTTTGATCTTTTTGCTTGACCTGTGTTTTCTTCTCGAGAATCTTGTACCATCTTCTAATTGTCCCACCTGCTCTGAAATTTCACTGTGATATGTCTTACTATTGATTTATTTAGGCCATTGAAGATTTTCAGCCTGAAAATTCATGGCTTAGAAATGTTTTTAAATTATTTCCTTCCCCCTCTTTTTTTTTTAATTATTGTTCTTTAGATGTTGGACTTTGTTAATTATTCATTGAACTTTCTTACCTTTACTGCTTTCCCTTTCTTTCTTCTTCTTTTTTTAAAATTTAATTTTTATTTTTTAATTAATTTTTATTTATTATAATTAGTTGTACATGACAGTAGACTGTATTTATACATTTTGATAGATCATACATAAATGGAGTGTAAATTCTCATTTTTCTGATTGTACATATTGTAGGATCACATTGGTCATGCAGTCATATATGTACATGAGGTAATAAATTGTTCAGTTTCTTTTTCCAGTTCTTTATTTCTGCTATAATGTTCCTAATTTCCACAGACTCAGTTTTACTTTCTACATTATTTAAAAGCCCTTTTTCCTGTTTTGGTGTTGCAAAAATCTTTCTTTATTGTTTTCTTAGGATGTTCATGATAGGTCCCCTCCTCCTCTGCTTTATTTTCTTTTTTATGCCTAATCTGTTTCTTCTAAATTTGTTTTGGCAACTTTCTTCATTTTAAAGGCATTTTTGTTGCTGTTATTTTTTTTGTTTGTTTGTTTGTTTTTAGATATCTTTAAGCAGCCATTTGTAAGCAAGGAAAGATATCCTCACCAGAGCCTGCCCTGTTGGAACTGGATCATAGACTTCTCCAAATCTTTAAGCAAACATACTTCTATTATTTAAGCCTATGAGTCTATAACAACTTCTCATGGAAGCTTGAGCAGACTAATACAGTACCTAACATTGAGAACAATCCAACAAAAATCATGAATAAATCAAAGTGGGTCTATTGCCCTGGACACAAATTCATAATTGCAATAGGGAATCTGGTTCAAGCTGCCAAAAGAAGAAGATTGCATTCTCACTGTTCTGGTTTTTCTCCTGTAGGCTGTTTTAATGAATGCACAGTAGTTCTGAGGATGGCTTCAGTATCACACCTGAGTCTTAAGCTCACTCTAATGCTAACTAGTGGAGGAACCAGGAGCAAACTTAGAACTCGTCCATGGCATCAGTTTCCTTTCCTATTAAAGGGTGCAATGACTGTATCTACTTCTAAGGAATGTTTTCAGAATTAAAAATACAGTGTTTATAAGAGCTTAGACTCAGATCATTCGGTCAAAAAATAAATGGCATTTGCAGTACTTGAGCATCCATACTGTTAAGTCAGGGTGAGTCTAATCATTAACTAGTGAGGTGGCATATATCAGACTTCTAATTTACCTCAAATAATCTGCCTCTTTAAGACTTCTTCTGAAAAAGTTTTGCTAACTGTCTAACTGAAAAGGAGACTAGATAGTTTTCACATGTTGTTTATGTGCTTAAAATCTCAGAATGGAAAGCTGTTCTTATCTTTCTAAACACTGTTATTGTTCTTCTGAGAAGAAACAATTGGTGGCATTTATGTCTGTCAGTTCTTCAGCTAAGCTGCAGGATGGCCAGTGTGAGGAGCTCTGGGGAGCTGGTCACCTGATCCAAATGTCAACATCTCTCAAGAGACGGTTTGGATGATTAATATTGAAGATCAAAAATTCTAGATGAAGATAATTCTGTATGAAGTATTGAACGGCATTATTGATCTTCCATGAAATGTGCCAAGTAATAGACCTTTCAAATTGCTATGGTCTGAATACTTGTGATCCCCCTAACAATTCATATGCTGAAATCTTAAGCTCCAGGGTTATGTGTTAGAATATGGAACCTCTGGTAGCTGATTTGGTCATGTGGGTGGAGTCCTCATGATTGGAATTAGTCTCTTAATAAGACAGACCCCAGAGCTAGCTAGCCCCTTCCATTATTGGAGGACATGGCAGGGCTGGGAGTGGGGGCTATAAACCAGATGGCAACCCTCACCAGACATCAAATCTGTTGGTTCTTTGATCATGGACTTCATACCCTCTGAATCTCTGAGCAAAAGAAATTTCTGTTGTTTAAAGTCACTCCGTTTATGTTTTTTTGTTATACTAGTCTGAACAGACCAAGATACAATCCTTCCACAAGGGAAACAATTATTTGCCAATAAGATTTAATGAGATGATTATTAGAGAATAATGCAAATTGCTCTAATATAAGACTTGGAAATTGTTATTCCTTTTTGATTCCTTGGGTATTTCTCTTTAGCAATTCAGACCATAAGAGGTGCTTTAAAAAAGATACAGCACCTTTTATCATGCAAATATGAATATAAAATGTGAATAACAATTAAATCATAAGTTAGAAGTTAAAAAAAAAAAAGAAAATGTATCAGTGTTGTTCTGCAAAAAATATTCATTTTTCCCAAAGGGGAATAATCTTGCAAATGCATTTTCTTTTCTTTTCCAAAATGATTTTTTCAGGTACTAGTGGGTAATCAAAATTATATTCAAATGAAGGTTCATTAAAAAATACACATACATAAGCATTCTCTGAATTTTTAAAAACAGTTTGAAATGATCAATTAAGATCCTGTAGAAGATAAAATAAGAGCATGCCTGTTAGAAAATCTTGCAATGGAAATTTATATTTTTCATGCAAAGAAAATATTGTCTCAGCTAATATAAAATCACTAAGTATTATTTTTATAATGTCCTCAGCAGTGCTTGTGTACTTTTTGTATGTTTAAAGTACATTGAAAATATGACATCAGGACTGACACTGATTTCCATCCTCCCCTGCTCCTTAAAATAATGAGAAGAAAATGCAAGGGAAGACCTCTGACCATAGCCTATGACCTAACAGAGCTCAGTGTTATGCATCATAACTGGATCTTTAAATGGTGACATTGGAAATGTAGAACTCAATTCCCATGTGCTGAACTTTGTATATAATTCTTTATGGAGAATACCTCTTTGTTATTCCATCTGTCTTACCCAATGGGTAAGACCAAATGAAACCATCTGTCTTGAATATAGTTTGTCCATTCTAAAACTCATTCTGAAATTTAATTACCATGCAGTAGTGTTGGAAAGTGGGACCTTTAAGATGATCAGGTTGTTAAGAGGGTTAATGCCCTTCTGGAGGGTGTGAGCACTTGTGCCCAAGGGGTCAGATCAGATTTGTGAGAGTAGGTGTTAGAAAGGAAAGCTGTCCTTATGTTTTATTCTCTTCTGCACATGCCTTCTTGTCCTTCCACTTTCTGTCATTAGTTTGTTGATTGCTGGTGCCAGGTCTAAGACTTCCAACCACCAGAACCATGAGTTCAAATAAACTTCTTTCCTTATAAATTATCCAGTCTCAGATGTTCTGTTATAGAAACAGAGAATGAACAAAGATCTATATTCCAATTTCAAAGAATTTACAATTAAGTCAGGAAGAGAGAGAAAAAGACAAAAATGTATACAACCAATAGTAATAAATGCAGATGATGTGTCCCTCAAAAGACTCTTGTAGGAGAAGTTCTCTACAGTATTTAAGAATAGGGTCTTTTTCTGCCAGTCTTAAATGTTTTGGGGCATTTGATTAATTCTGTCTGATAATAGATAGGAGCAAACAGTAGTTGGAGGCACAAAGATGAGTTAAAGTATTGTTAATTCTATTTAACCCAAACGTGGTGAACACCTGAATTCTGAAATATATTCTGCATAAAAAAGAGGGTTGATACAGGAAACATTGTGAAAAATTGAGACTGTGCTGACAGATATATTACAAGTCTATATGAAGAGATGATGAAGTGAAGAGTTCCATAGAATTGATAATAAATATAACTACTCTCATAGTAATGAGACTCGAACCCAAAATGTAATTTTTGTTTATCAGCCATCAGAAAGATGCTGCTTTCTGTAAAACAGAATGGAGTAACTCTTGTGGACTATTTCTTGTTCAAGAAGGTAGAACCTTTTAAATGAACCCATACTTAATATAAGTGAATAATTTGTTTGGCACAGGCTTAAGTGGTTGGGGCAAATTGAAAATTAAGAAAATATCTTCTATGATTTTATAGTTGTTTAAAATGGAGTGGGGGTCTCTATGGACTCTGGCAACTTCAGGAAGCCCATCATGGTTTAACGCACCTGCTCCTTAGGTGAGGTCCAGAGCAATTTTCTTCTGCTTTCTTCCATAAGTGCTCTAAACATTTACTTTTACTTTCTCCCTCCTTTTACAAGTGGATGAAACTGTGTTTTAAGGTTGAGGAAAGAGAACAAAGAGGCAGTGAACATGTCCCTGACTCCTGACTCCTACCAGGTTTTGCTGACAGTATCCTCCCTGATGGCACCAGCAACCTTTGCCATTGAATCTGACACCTCATTTTCTGTTTCTGTAGTAACCAGGTGTCTTTTCATTACAAGTGACAGAAAAACAACTCAAAGTGATTTAAGAAAAAAGTAAGGTGTTTATTGCTCACAAAATTTAAAAGTTCTAAGTTACCTGCTCTTTCCAGGTGTTTCAGAAGAATCCTTGGAGTTCAGTTTGCTTTCCTGGTGTTATGATTTGAATGTGAGGTGTCCCCAAAAACTCATGTGTAAGACAATGCAAGAGAGTTTAGAGGAGAAATGATTGGGTTTTGAGATCCTTAACCTTATCAGTGAATTAATCCCCTGATAGGGATTACCTGAGTGGTAACTGAAGGCAGGTAGGGTGTGGTTGGAGGAGGTGGGTCACTGGGGGTTTGCCTTTGGGATATATATTCGGTGAACTGAGCTTAGTCTCTCTCTGCCTCCTGATCATCATATGAGCTGCTTTCCTCTGCTACACTCTTCCACCATAATGTTCTGCCTCATCTCAAGCCCTAAGGAATGGATCTGGCTATCTATGGGCTGAGACCTCTGAAACCATGAGCCCACAAATAAACTCTTCCTCCTTTACAACTTTTCTGGTCAGATCTTTTAGTCCTAGCAGTGAAAAAACTGACTAAAACGCCTGGTTCTGGGTCACCACTGTGCTCAGAGGTGTCACACATTGTTTGACATAGTGTGGGTCATATACTAACCCTCAGGACCATTGGCTAATGTTCACTCAACCCAAACCAAATTAGCTGAGCAAGGAAGGACTGAGTCCCCACAAGAAAACTGGAGTACCAGGAACTAAGGAATTCACCCATATGCACTGAAGTTTCTGTCTTCTTTATGTTGACAGAAACGTTTGACACTGATGATCCATTCTAGAAACATATTTTTTATTTTAGTCTTTGACATTGTTTCCTCTCTCTTCTTCCACTACTCTTTAGATTTCTTTGTATGGTATAACAGAACCAATTTATGCACTCTCCCAAATGGTTTCAGACCATTAGTTGCTTGCTCTAAACTCCTAGCAGAAGGAAGTCCATTTTATCACCTACAAAATTCCAGGTCCCAATGCCACTGCTTCATCTCCCATCTGAGCCTCCTCCAGGGGTTATTAACTAAGCTGTGCCAAAGCCTTCATTGTGTCCATGATGGGAAGAATATTAGAAGCCCCAATACCCAGGCTCAACCAGACTGGACCCATGGAGGTTCTGGATTCCCCAGGGACTATCTGGAAGGTATAAGCTCTGAAAAAATAAGAGACACATTTTTGTCAAAATTTTGTCAATAAGAGGCAGGAAGTGGAAAGGAGTCTAAAAAGTATTAAGCACACACCTTTCCACAGTTTGGCAGACTTGTATCAAGGTGAGGGAATAGCTCTTTAAGGTTTCCCTGGAGATATGTCACATGGATGAACACTTTGAAGCTAATGAGGTAATGTTCACTGTGTGTTTACTTTCCTACCTTTCCTGACTCACTTCTGCTTTTCTCTTCTTATTACTTTCCTGCTTTAGGCACCCTCTGGTCAATAAAAGGTGAGCACATAGCTTGGCTTCTCAGGGAAACTGGCCCAAGACACAGTACCATCTTTGTTTTTGTCCCATTTCGTATGCATGGTGTCCCTTGGACTTACTCCTAGGTTTCTTCTCTTCTCATAACACATATTCTCCTTGGCAACATCGCCCACTTCCTGGATTTCTATTCCTTATTGTAGCTTGATGAGACAAAGACTCCACCTCCTTTCCTGGTCACTCGCCAGAGCTCTGGATCCAGGAATCTAGCTCTTACTGGACCTCACCTCTCAGGAAACTCACAGGTACCTCCAACTCAACAAGCCCAAGGCATATCAAACCCAAACAGTTCTTCCATTGACATGTCCTCTTAGTGATTGGCACCACCATATCCTGGTTTCCTAAATAGGAAACTTGAGAACCACCACAAGCCTCACTCTCTTATTCCTCACTCTGCACTTCCAGTGTCACAGGGCCTTGGCAATTCTATCTCCAAATACACCCCAGCCTCATCAACTCCATTCTATCCCCGCTGTCACAACCTCTGTAAGCCATCCTCCTGCCTCCCCTGCACTTTCAGAGTTCATTCTTCATACAGTAGTGCTCTTGAAACAACAATCCCAAAGGGTTTTGTTACATCAGGCAAAACTTTACTGAGGCTTACTCTGACTTCTATCCCCTACCCCTACCTTGAGACAGATGTATTCCTCAATACTACATGGTCTTCATTTTCTGTCCTATTCCATAACTTAACCTCTAGCATTGTTTCTTGCCTCTCAGTAAACTAAGGGATTTAGGATTCTTTTGCACATCTGAGTCTTCGCATGAACTATTTTCTCTGCCTAATATAGTCTTCCCTCTTATCTTGACTATGCTACCTTCTTCCCATCCTCCAGGCCCCACCCTAGTATGCCTTTCTCCAGGAAGTCCTCTGGAACCCTCTAGAACTCTTCCTTAGTCCAGGTCAGTGGTTCTTGTCAAGGCTCTCACTGCACCTTTCTCTTTGCTCTCATAGCACTTAAAGCACTTAATTAGTTTACTGTTAGATTTTCCTTTCTATATAGGGATGGGTCCTCTGCCTACCTTGCTCATAATTGCTTTCCTCAAAACCCGGCACAGTGACTGGCATAAAATTGTAATCCCAGTGACTTGGGAGGCTGAAGCAGGAGGATTGCAAGTTCAAAGTCAATTTCAGCAACTTAGCAAGGTCCTAAGCAATTCAGTGAGACTTTGTCTCTAAATAAAATATAAAAAAGGACTGGAGATGTGGCTCAGTGGTTAAGCACCTCTGGGTTCAAACCCTGGTTCCAAACCAATCCAAACCAAACAAAATTAGCCATTATATTAACGCCTTTATAAAGCCAAAAGTTTTGCCTCTTTGTTTTCTGTTTGTCTCAAGTGCCAGAATATTCAATGTCTTCTCTCAAGAATTTTGGAGAACTGTTATGTGCAGACTTTCCTTCATAGACTTTCAACAAAGCTGCAAATAGCATCACAAGGGGTGGTATCAGAATGATTTTTAAGACAAGGATTCTAAGGTAGAATATAGTATTGATTAGTTCTAAGAAATAACAACACAGAGATAATGCAATTATTGTTATATATTTCAAAACTTGTCTCCTCTCATGCATTCTGGATTTGGTGAAATGAACAGTGTCAAACTTCAGTCTTTAAGAATTGATTTCATAGCAAGAGAATAAATTAAGCACTCATCAAAATTGCTTGCTAGGAACCATGTGTAGGGAGCTGGGGATATAAGTCATTCTTAAATTCAGCTTCTTTGAGCTGACATTCTTTGCTGTTTCTTTCTAGAGCTCTTTATCTTGGAGTTCTTATTTTGTGATTGGTCAAACCTATTGTAACTTTAAAAATATTTTGATTATCATTTTTTATTTTGTTTTGTACTATGCTTTTTACTGTAATCGTGTGCATAGTTTCTGTAATTTTTTTTCTCTGTTTACAGTTTGTTATCTGTTGAACAGAAGATGCTGATGATGATTTTTAGGGTTATAAAAAGTAATATGGGCTCATATCATACAGGAGAATTTTTAAATGGAATAGATTTCCAAAGAAATCAACTGTATGTAAAGCCAAGTCTACTCAAAATGGGTAAATGCAGTGGCTTATTATGAACATTAAAAACATATAAATTAACTTTCATATTTGAGTTTTATATTCAGAGCAAGTTATTACAGGCTCAGTAAGGAAAATTTTATGTCTAAGCGTATTATCTTCCACACTAGTTTTCTTTAGTATCTTAAATGACTTATTTGAAGTTATGTGAGTAAATGGAATAGCTCCACAGGCACTGATCCAAAACCTAACTGCACTGTTTTGCAGTTTTGAATGTAAATGGATGCTGTATACATTATTAGTAAGGACTGGATTAAGTCTTTAAGAAAATCACCTTCTAAGCCTTATTTAAACTGGTTTGCTGAGTTCAATATGGCAGCTGGAAGAATAAAGTCGTTTAATAGACACATAACCAAAGATGCAGCGGTCAACAGTTTGCATGTACTTCACCAATAGGATGAGAAAAAAGTATGCTTTGATTTTTATGCCATTATAACAATTATAGATTTTATATCTCATATTGGCTTCACCCCCTAACCCCAGACTTTGGTGTACATTTCAATGTAGCAAGTTTAGAAATTTAATTGTGAAATGGAAAACATCTTTTGAGAGCAGCAATATTTTTAGAAAGTAAAGTATTAATGTCATTTGAGTTCTTAGATTAACTGAATTGTTTTATGAGATAACCTATTGAAAATGAGAGCCTCCAGATGATTTATATCAAAAACTGTAATAGTGAAAAGAGCCATCATTGATAATAAAATCCCCAGAAAGTCTTTAATTGTCTAAAACAATTAAACCATCAGCAGGACTGACGGTACCTACAAACCCCCACCTCCTCCAGTTCTACTTTAGAAAAGCAAGTCTTCACATTTTCAGAGAATCCATTCCTTCATATCAATTTGGTTAATTTTTAAAATTTATAATTCAGCGTGATATCTAATTTTTAAAAGGAAGGGGAAGACTTAAAAGTTGGTGTATTTGTGGCTGGGTAGACAATCTCTTTCCTTCTTGGTTATTTTAAGTATAGTTGTCCTGGGTCCTATTATGAGAAATAGAAAGTTTGATGGTCCATTTTCAGAATGTAGTTTTTACCCTTAATTGGAATATACAGATCCAAGTGTAGCCATTTTTAACTATAGCCCTTCCCTTTGCCTGCCCCAATTTTAAAATTAGCTCATCGCTTAGATTATCACCCCAAGCTCCTCCTATCAGGGCAAAGGGCAGTGCAGCATTAGGGATAAACATAGGTGTGCTGCCCAGTTGGGTAGCACAACTTTCAGGCAGAAGTAAATTTTGCCTTGTGGAATCACTTCAGAGCACATTTGAATTCTTGTGTCACCTCGATATTTCTCACAGTATTTAAGTAAAACTTCAGCAAACCTAAGCGGTCTCCCTACTGTAGAATGATTTCACTATGTTTTATCACAAGGTAATAAATCAATCCTGTCATTCACTTGATACCTAATAGGATTTTTCTTTCCTTAAAAACTTCAGAACTATTTTGTAAAAATGGGGATAAATGGAAGGTTTTGTTTAAAATCTGAACATGCAATATCTTTTTTGAATTAAGATCCAGCTTCACACCAGACTGTCCTTATTTTTATGCCATCCAACCCTGTGATCCAAATCCACAGAGGACTAGGTTCACTGTTAATAGTCACCCAAGCTCCACTCTTGTACCCCTTGACTTCTCCTGCCCAGCTGGCTCTTAATTAGCATTGGCATCAGACCATCAAGAGACTGCTGTGATTTGACTTAGGTGAATGATAACCTAATCAAGCAAAGTTAAAGACCTTTCTTACAAGTAATATTTGCTACATAATTCCCCTCTGGGTTTTCCTTTAATCTATGTAATGAGAAAATGCAACAAAGTTCACGTTTTCTAGAGATAATGTAACTATGGATGTCCTGCCTGCATACAAAACTACTGAGCTGAATGCAGATAAAGGCATAAGCAATAAATTATGCAAACATATTAATCAGCAACCAGTTATTATTCATCTGCATTGTTTGACACTCTGTTAGCTGATGTGGATGATGAAGAATAAATATCTTGCAAATACATTCATCTTGCTTTCTTTTCCTTCCTTCTTTCTTTCCTTCTCTCTCTCTCTCTTCTCCTCTTCTCTTCTCCTCTCTTCTCTTCTCTCTCCCTCTCTCTCTCTCTCTCTCTCCCTCTCTTTCTTCCTGCAGTGCTGGTACTGAACTTACCTTTTCATACATGCTAGGCAAGCATTCCACCACTGAGCTATATCCTCCACCACATATTAATTTCTGAGGAACCATTTTAAAAACAAAAACATTCATAAAGAGATTGCCAAAATCAATATTTATAATCAATATACAGCCATTACTTAACTTTTGTTCACAATAAAAAATATCTATAGTTGTCCTTTCCACAGACTTTGTTATATTTACATCTGATTCACTTAATTTAAAAAAGTTCCTAAAAGTCATAATTCTGAATTTCTAGGAAATATGATAGGTATATAGGTAGAAATAAAAACAGATTAAATAGAGATTTATTCTTTGGGTGGTCTAAAAATGTCATTTTGAAGAGTTTTTTCTGTCTCTTAGTCTAAAAAAGAAAATTAATCTAGCTATACTCTTAAATCAGAATGTTGATACTGGTTTGTATCTACCAGAGTCCTGAGAGGGAAGAGTTGGCACACTGCACCAGGATATTTTGAGAAGCACTTTATTTGCAAAGGTGATAATTACAAAGACAATGAAAAGATCAGGGAGAGCTCTAATGGATGGTGCAGGAAGCTGCTGGCACAGGCAGAGGCAGGAACCTCAAGAGTCTAAGCCAGGCAAAGATGACCACTCAGAGTAATGTGTGAAGGAAGTTAAGAGGCCAAGCCAGCCTGAGGTACCCTCACAGGGAAAAGGGAGAGTGATTCCTGACTTCACTCTCCCCTCTCCCCTTTCACTACTTAGTGGTTTCTCTCATTTACTAAAACCATTTGGAACTCAGAGCACATGAGAGTTCTTTACAGGAGTTCATAAAAATGTAGTACAAGCATTTATGGGAAAGAGAAGTAGAAAACCAAATGGAAAATATTTGGCATTGCATCAAAAGGAACTTTGCATCACCATGGCATCTTCATTAGAATAATAAGGATCAACTTATATATATATATATATAAAGACAGGAATTGTTCTTTCTCAGGAGGTAAACATGTTTAGTAATATCTGGAGTGCTGCTGGAAAAATTCAATAGGTAATATTGAGCAAACAGAGGAAATAACCCAACAACAAAGGGCCTCCTGGGGCAGTTTTTACTTGGGGAGTGGTTGTGCAGGTCCCCTTCTGCTCCCTGCTTTCGGGGACTTGCAGCACCATCAGATTTAGGGAGGGGATCCTGGAACTGGGTCTTAGGGTTCCTAAGTTGAATAACTGATGTATTAAAAGCTCCTTTCTTAGCATGATCAGGGGCAGGGTCAAAGCTTGGCTCTTGCAGCTTATATGACAAAGGTGGGCTTTTGGCCCAAATAGCCACGTCAGCATTCTTTAAGAATCATGTGCCTGGAACACTGAACTCTAGCCAGTTTTCTTGGAGGCTTGCAGTTTGCCAGCTTCTCCTCCGGGAGACCAGCCTGCAGGGAATCAACCATGAACAAGATAACCTTCACCAATGTAGGTAATGTTTTGTGTCACATTGTTTCTATTCTTACAAGATCAAATTTGTAAAGTAGATTTAACTTGTAGAATCATATTGAACATACCAGGATTCAAAAAAATTTGTGCATTTAAATCACTGTAATTGAACATGGCTCAGTTCTTCATTGTTTTGGTGCTGTAACAGTAAACAAAACAGAAGGGCTGAGTAAGAGGATCTGAAAGCATTCTTTTAGCACGAACATTCTTTAGTCATTTTCATTTATTTCTAGGATATAGAAAAGTGCCCTTAAAACTATTACCTAAACAAAACTGAGTAATAATAATGTTTTGCTTTATAATGCATTTATATTTCAGATTGTAATAGGGAAAAATTTTTATTTGCTCTTTTTAGATATGCATGTCATTAGTGTATTTTGACATATTATATGTACAAGGAGTATAACTTATTCTAATTAGGATCCCATTATTGTGGTTGTACATGAGGTGGAGTTTCACTGGTCATGTATTCATATATGAACATAGGAAAGTTATGTCCTATTCATTCTACTTTCCTATTCCCATCCCCTATCCCTTCTCTTCATTCCCCTTTGTCTAATCCACTGAACTTCTATTCTTTCCTCTCACCCCCTTGTTGTGGTTTAGCATTCACATATCAAAGAGAACATTCGGCCTTTGATTTTTTTTTTTTTAATTTGCTTGTTTCACTTAGCACGATAGTCTCCAGTTCCATCATTTACTGGCAAAAGTCATAAAGTCATTCTTTTTGTGGTTGAGTAATATTCCATTGCATATATATACCACAATTTCTTTATCCATTTATCTGTTGAAGGGCACCTAAGGTGGTTCAATAGCTTAACTATTGTGAATTGAGCTGCTATAAACACTGATGTGGCTTCATTACTGTAGTATGTCGATTTTAATTCCTTTGGGTATAAACAGAGGAGGGGGATAACTGGGTCAAATGGTGGTTCCATTTCAAGTTTTCTGAGGAATCTCCATACTGCTTTCCAGAGTGATTGTACCAGTTTGCAATTCCATCATCAATGTATGAATGTACATTTTCCCACATCCTTGCCAACACTGTTACTTGTATTCTTGATAACTGCCATTCTGAACTGGAGTGAGATGGACTCAGTGTAGTTTCAATTGCATTTCTCTAATTTCTAGGGATGCTGAACATTTTTTATACATTTGTTGACTGTTCATAATTCTTCTTCTGTGAAATGCCTATTCAATTCCTTTGCCCACTTATTGATCAGGTTGTTTGTTTTTTTGGTATTAAGTTTTTTTTTTTTTTTTTTTTTTTTAGTTCTTTATACACCCTGGAGATTAATAGATTAATGCTCTATCTAAGGTGACAAAGATTTTCTCCCATTCTGTAGGTTCTCTCGTCATACTTCTGATGGTTTCCTTTGCCATGAAGAAGTGTTTTAGTTTGATACTGTCCCATTTATTGATTCTTTTTTTTTTTTTGGTACCAGGGATTGAACTCAGGGGCACTCGACCACTGAGCCACATCCCCAGTCCTATTTCATTTTTTTTTTTTTTTTTAAATTTAGAGACAGAGTCTCACTGAGTTGCTTAGCACCTTTGCCGAGACTGACTTTGAACTCACAATCCTCCTGCCTCAGCCTCCTGAACCTCTGGGATTACAGGCATGCGTCACTCTGCCTGGCCCTATTTATTGATTCTCAATTTTACTTGTGCTTTAAGAGTCTTGTTGAGAAAATCAGTTCAGTTCCTAAGCCCACATAATGAAAAGTTGGGTCTACAGGTTTTTATTGTAGGCACAGTGTCTCTGGTCTGATGCTTAGGTCCTTGATCCACTTTGAGTTGAGTTTTGTGCAGGTGAGATCTATTCGTCCTGATACATACGAATTTACAGTTTTCCCAGCATCATTTGTTGATGAGGCTATCTTTTCTATACTAGGAAAATTTAAAATTGTATTCAATCTTGTGATTATAGAATGCATGCCTCTTTTTTGCATTTACTAACAAATTTTTCTGTTAGAATATGAACTAATTGAGAAAAATGGTGGTCAGGGCTTCTAAATCATCTTCATGTAGGAGAGATAAAAAAAGGAGGAAGAGGAGTGTCTTCAGAAAGCTCATCTGTTTTGTTTGTACTTAACATGTCCTAACATAAGTAAACTGTCTACTTTCTCTGTAAGAACAGAGACCAAGGGGGAAGCTACAAAAGAAAGAGACTAACAAATTTTCTTTTGAAAATTATTAATTGTGAATTTAGTGGGATACATTTGTTTTGCTAGGAAAAAAGAGGGCATAAGTTCAGTTATTTATTTTGTTTACATTGTGCATTATGCTGTTTAGCAACAAATAAGAAATAAATTGCAAAGCCAAGACTGTCTTCAGAGAACCTGACAGTCAGAGTTCAGCACCAACATTATCCAACTTCAAATAAAACTAGAAACCTTAATCTTTTAATAACTACTCTATGGGTGTAAGAATGTGCATTGGTAATACATATAGAAAACAATTTGTCCTTATATTAGTATCCTATGGGACTGTATTCATTTGAGAGACACAGGATTCTGATTGAGGTTTCAATAAGTGTTCTGCTATGTCATGTGACATGATCACATGTTGTAATATCAAGCTTACCAATGACAAAGTGGTTTCCATTTTGATAGGAGATATCAAGTGGTTATCTCAGACAGACAGGTATAGGGGTATTATTACCTTATTCTTTGCAAACTTTAAATAATCAATACATACTACCTTTATGAAAAACCTTTCATTCCAGCCCCCACCCCCAGAGTGCTGTGTGGTCCAATTGGTTTCCTCAAACTCCTGGAAGGATGCATTCTAACACTCTCGGAACACAATACTGGTAATTCATTTCTCCTCTGGTTAATAAGGGCCTCCTCTACAACCACTGTTCATTTCTATATGAGACTGAAAATGGATGCAGAATTTCTTAAATTCATCTTCACCAAAAGCTTCATAGAATTATGTGGAAAATAACTCCTTTGAGAGAAGATTTTGAAACAACTTTAAAGATTTGTAGCATAGAATAAAGCTATATCTGATTTTCCAATTATTAATTTTATATCCCATACATGTTTTCTTGAAAACAATTCTGTGATTTATATATTCAAGAGTAGAATTTTCAGATGACTAACCCCTTCCTGAACTTGCATCTTACTTTATCAATGAAGTAATTAACTTGCTAAATATGAAGTTTCCCAAGATTGTTTCTCCAGTTAGGAGTTTCCAGTCTGATTGATATTAGTTTCCTGAATATACTGATGTTGTTTTTCTGAATACCAATTGTCTTCCCAGTCACTCATCAGAAACCTACAAAGAGCAGATGTGCTGTGAAGCATTAATGTATTACTGAGGGCAGTACTGTTATTGTGATTAGATATTTCATGGTCAATTTCCTAGCTGCAATTCACATGGAAGAGTCAGCCTACATTAAACAGAGTTCAGCTTCCCTGACAATTATCAAAAAACCTTTCCATTCCTTTGGTGCAGCAGATATATGGCAATGCAGCATAGTATTAATTTATGAATGAAAATAAAAGTAATGATTGAAATGTTTACATATTGAGCACAATTAGAGAAACTTATTCAGAAGCTTCTCTTACCATCTAGAGAATTCTTATTAACCTTTGAAGGTTTACTATTCACCACAATACCTTGTTAAAGCATGAAATCTGACTCATGGGTCTGGAGTGGATTTCAGATTCTGCCTTTTTAAAAAATATATGATTTTTAAATTTTTAATTGATACATAACAATTGTGCATCCTTATGACTGAGATTCTGCATTTCAAATGCATTTCCAGGTAAAGCTGATGGTGCTGACATAAGGACCATCTTTTGAGAAACAGGAGTCTAAAAGAAAAGAATGAGGTTTTTCTCTTCTGTTTCTAGGGTACAGTCCATGAATTTTTCTACCATAATGCTGGAAATCATTGAGCTTAAAGAACCTGAGCACCAAAATGTGACTGAATGGAACTGGGCCTACTTTCCAACTGGAAAAAAAATCTAGCCATGAATATCTCATACTCATTCTTCTGTGGACTTGAGACCAGATTTGAAGAAGGGGTCTTAACTAAATGGCTGGAGGTTGGACCCACCCCTGAGGTGTGCAGAGGGTTCCCACTGGATCCCTGTAGTGATATGAGAGCTAAACCAGACTGAGGTTGAGGTGTGCAAAGAAATAGCAATAATATCTATGAACATCTGTCTTAATACTGTACAGGGGGAAGGCAAGAGGTGCTAGAAATATTTGCTAAAGTGTCTCATTCACAATTCAATTATTAATCTTAAATTTCACAAATGATTATGAAGTCCTACTTGTCAGAACACTGAAATATGCCCTAGGGAAGATACCAAGGAGTACAACCTTGGAATTCTATCCTTGAGAAACTTGCAATTTGGGGAAATATGATTTTCACATTCAAAATGGTACTAGGTTGTAGCTGCATAGGTGGAATAGCTTCTAATGCTCTGTGGCACAGTAGGAAAGCTATGGTTGACAGAAGTTTATTATTTCAGAATGGCTAGTGGGGAAAAATTTGAATGTTTCCAACACAAAGAAGTTATAAATGTCTGAGGTTATAGATATGTCAATTATTCCAATCTAATCATTACACATTATATACCTGTATTAGAATGTTACATTGTACCCATAAATATATATAATTACTATGTGTCAACAAAAAACTATGTAAACAAACAAAATGGTTACTAAGGTGATACAGTTTACACTAGATGCCAAATTAGAGATCAGGTTAAATTTATGGCTAACACATTTTGAATAGATACTTAGGGGCAGGAATCCTATAGGAATTCCACAGTACATTTCTGTTCTCATTCTTCAAGATGATTATTGATTTATTTTCTTCCTTAAATGTCCAGAAGCCCCTTTTCTCATTCTCAGTTGCACCCTCCCTCATTTTTCATTGATAAAAGATCAGAAAGGAACCACTTCACTTCCTTTCACCAAATCAACTCCAACTTTAACTCCCTGCACCCACAGTCTCCCCTTCTCCCTTTTTGAATGTTTCTGTTCCTGCCCATGTCTACCCTCTCCACTTTTTTCACTTCCTTGAGGCTGCTCAAGGATCTTACTTTTGCAATTTCCCCTCTCCCCTTTGCAAGACCAATTTCTTTTATTCAGTATGAACCTTTACCATTAACTCAAAAAGTTGCCTTAATACTATCTGGAAATTTAAATGAAAGGAGAAGTCAAATTCCATTGAGACTACTTCTTCTGGTCACTGCCTCATTTTTTTAGCTCACTTTCAATACAGTCTTTCACTTTTTTTCATTTATAAATTTCCTTCTAATTAGTTCTACATGATGGGAGAATGCATTTTGACACATTTTACACAAATGGAGCATAATTTCTCATTCCTCTGGCTGTACATGTTGCTGAGTCACACCAGTGGTGTAGTCATACATGTATATAGGATAATAATGTCTGTCTCATTCTACCACCCTTCCATCCCCACAGCAAGTCATTCCTTTTACACTTTCTCATCTATATCTGTGAGTGGGACTCCTCTCTTCTAAATCCTGTGAGTGAATTTTATTTCTTCTCTCTTCATCAAATCTGTTGGTTCATTGACAAATCTGTTGGTTCATTTTCTTCCAGTGGAACTCCCTATAGCATCAGACATGGTGACATGTGACATGGTGACAATCTCTTTTTAGGAAAGCCCTGCTTCTCTTGATTCTACACTCTTTTGGTTTCCCTTACATCTCTTTCCTGGTGTAACATACAGGATTTGAAGTTCCCAGGGCTCAAGTTTTGGCCTCTTTCTCTTCTCTATTACTCTATTTCTACCTACCTAAGTCCACAGGGATCTCATTCAGTTCTCTAATTTTAAATCAACTTAAAGGGAATTGTAGGGAGTTTTGAGAAAAGTGCTGAGATACGACATTGCAGAGAAAAAAGCAATGAACTTCCATAGCCATCCTCTAGGAAAGCCTGGGGACAAAAGTGCCAGAGTTGGTTGAGCAGAATTTATCATGAACATAGATGAATGAGGCAGAAGCTGGTTTTGGAAGAAGCACAGAGATTGTGCTGCACCCAACCTCGTTTGTGCAGATCTGGGATTATACACTTGGTGCTTATATAAGGCTGGGGAAACAAACCGTATTGGGCTTCAGAGAAGTAAACAAGAGCATCTGGCTATAGGATTAGGACTGACAATACAATTAAGGAAAGGCTGCCTTTCGTTACGGAAATAAACAGGGATGGTCTTGAGAAAAAGAAATGGCATAAGAAGTATCAATAGGTATTGCCATTTTGGACATTTGGTGTCCTAAATACACTTGATTCTGCACCTGTCCTATACCTAATCTACTTGTTAAGCATACTCTTTCAAGGGCATGCACACCTGCAGACCCTAAAGTTATCTCGTAACCTAGATAATGGCCAATGTGGCTATAGAAGATTTTGAAGGGTAGATTTGTCATATGTTAATGATACATATAATAATCTCTCTCTAGCTCTGTGTGCTTCTCTGTGTTTCTAGTTTCCAACTACTGATCCCTGTCCCTACTTTCGATTTATAGGATGTAACTTTCAGGATGTGGAATAACTGGTACCTGACCAATAATTAACAGGTAGAATGGAGAAAATAGTTCTTTAAAAATTAAAAAAAAGATGAAATCTTTGAGTTGTTTTAATTTGCATTTCTTTAATTACTAGAGATATTGAACACGTTTTTATATATTTATTAATTGCCTGTATGTCTTTTTCTGTAAAGTTTCTGTCAGTTCCTTGGCTCATTTATTGATTGGGTTCTTTGTATTTTTGGTATAAAGTTTTGTAAGTTCTTTATAAATTTTGGAGATAAGTGCTCTATCTGAAGTGCATGTGGAAAAAAATTTTCTCCCACTCTGTAGGCTCTCTTTTCACATTATTGATTGTATCCTTTGCTGAGAAAAAGGCTTTTAGTTTGAATCCATCCCATTTATTCATCCTTGCTTTGATTTCTTGTCCTTCAGGGCTACTATCAAGAACACAAACAATAATAGATGTTGGCATGAATGTGGGGGAAAAGGTACACTTTTACATTGCTGGTGGAGTTGCAAATTGGTGCAGCCAGTCTGGAAAGCAGTGTGGAGAATCCTCAGAAAACTTGATATGGACCCACCTTTTGACCCAGTTATCCCACTCCTCAGTTTATACACAAAGGACTTAAAATTAGCATACTACAGTAATGCAGCCACATCAATGTTTATAGCAGCTCAACTCACAATAGCTAGATTGTGGAACCAACCTAGATGCCCTTCAACAGATGAATAGATAAAGAAACTGGGATATATATTCACAATGGAATATTATTCAGCCATAAAGAAGAAGAATATTATGGTACTTGCAGATAAATGAATGGAATTGGAGAATATCATGCTAAGTGAAATAAGTCAATCCCAAAAACCAAAGGCCAAATGTTTTCCCTGATAAGTGGATGATGATATATAGTGGGGGTGGGGAGGTGGGGGTGAGAGAAGAATGGAGGAACTTTAGATTACGTAGAGAGAAATGAAAGGAAGGGGGTATGAAAAATAGTAGAATGAGACAGACATCATTACCCTATGTACATGTATCATTACACGAATGATATGAATCTACATTGTGCACAACCCTAGAAATGGTTGATGTACCCCATTTGTGTACAATGAATCAAAATGCAGTCTGTAAAAAATTTTTTAAAAGACAAAAAATTAATTTGTGAGAAAAATAGTGGAGTTTTATTAAAAAAGTCAATCTTCCCCCTACCATGACTGCTTGGTAAGAATTTTTCAAAGGAATTTGCAGACCTTATTAGGAAGGTTCAATCATTCACCTTTTTTTTTGGCAGGGTTTTTGAGCAGAAGTCAAAAATTCCAGGAACACTCATATTTGGAGGAATTCAATTTCCAAGACTTCACATATTTCCACAAAGCAGAACATGTTATTAGATACTGTGAGCTGTCTGTCAGCTGTAGAACATTAAAGCTTTCAACCTTATCTAATCTATTGGTGATTCCTTTTGGAATGAATAAAGAACTGCCATAAGTACATTTCTATGCCTTTCCAGGATGCCATTTATAATACCTCACCTTACAGGAAAGTTGACCCTTACATTTTCCTGTGTGTTCTTTCTCTTCATTTCCCCATGTGGACTCCAACTCTTTTGTGTAGGACAGGGGGACTTTAATTAAAGCCCCCCTGATGCTGGGGCCATCCTGTCAATCCTTAACAGCTCTCTTTCTTTTGTACAATTTGCAGCATCATTATGCATCTTGACTCTCTCCAATGAATTAATGGCAAAAGGCAGCACTCCCCTGAACCAGAAAAATAAGGCCTAGAAGTCATTCAGTAGTGGTTTCAAAGGATTGAGGATTCCTTGTGATGGAACAAGAATTGCAGATAAACAGAACATTTTCTGGTTGGTTTTCTATTCATTGCTTGGTTTCATCATCATCATCACTTTTCTCCCCCCTGGTGGAGAAAATTGCAGGGGAAAGGACTTTCCATTTTTCAGCAGTAATCGGCTTAGTGTCTTCCTGCTGTTTTTTTCTGGTGGGGAAGGCAAACAGCAGAAGCTACCTGGTGCAGCAGGCTTTGCAGAGATGGGTGGCTTAACTGCATGTGCATCCTGCTGCTCAGGTGCTGTGTATCTTCCACAGTTTGCTTGTTCTTCATCTAGAATATTTCCAGGAGCTCTTTGAGCAGCCTCAGGGGTGCTGTTGAAAGACTCTAGGCAATGAAAGGGGTGAAAATGTCTTTTGTTTAAATACTGCCTTTATGAATTAGAGGAAAATATTTGTTTTATGTCTGGTTGTCTGTAATTAGCTTTGATAACCTAAAACTTTTGTCTCTGGAGTCATAAACTTGAAATCACATTTTTTTCCCCCAAAACAAACAAGAAAACTGAATTCACACTTTTTAAGAGGAACCTGACAATTGTTGATATGTACACAAATGAAAACAAAATTTATGTAAAATAAGGAAGTCAATTCACTTCAAAGAAGCAAAAAAAAAAAAAAAAAACTCAACTTGTAAACAATTATAAGTGGAAGAGTATAGTTTAGAGGTAATCATAATGAGATTAGCTAACTATTGTGTATTTTCAAATATCAATTTACCATCGCTAATTACTATCATTTTACAATATGAACATGAGATTAATTGGGATTTCTGAGTTCTCTAATGAGGCCTTTTGAAGCAAAATTTACATCAGTGACATGATTTCCTTTTGTTTAGAATATTGGTATAATTAATTCAATTCTCTGTGTATGAAGAAAGTCCTGACTACAGATGGAAGTTTCATCCATGAAAATATGCTCAAAAAATGCTCTCTTGGAGGGAGTGATGATATATAAGTGCACTATTGGTAACAAGGTAGACAACTTCCGTTATTATTTGTTTGTTTTTGAGTTACCAGGAACATGAATTTTCATTTCTGAGTTGTTCAGAAATATGTATTTTAAAATATAGTTTGTATGTGTGTGGGAGTGTGTGTTTTTTGAGGTTTTGTGTATCAAACCTAAGGCCTTACCCATGGTAGGTAAATGTTCTACCAGTGAACCATGCTTCCCAGCCATGTCATTATCTTTACTATTATGAATTCCATCTTTTGATGGCACAAATAAACTCTAGTCCCTTTCAAACTATTGTGAATGAAGTGACTAGGAAAATTCTAACAGCAGCTATTCCTATATATGACTTTCATGTGTGTCTGTGTGTGTGTACAAGTGCACACATGTGCACATAAATGATTTCTATGATTTTGGAAGCTGTAAAATAACAGGAAAAATTCTCTTTCCTGAAATTCACTATTAGACACTATTATGGAATATTTTGAAGACTGCTGCCTTATCGATTGAGAAATGAGTTTTGTCAATAAATTAATGACCAATAGGATGGGGAATTTGGCCTTCTAAACAATTCTCAACCTTAATCTATTTCAGAAACTGTAAGGTGGAATCAAATGTTATCTTATTGCCAGCTAGAATCACCTTCAGCCTCTGGCACTTTGATTAGAGAGACTTATCATATGGTTCCTTTCTGAACTTGATGCAGATGTCTTGTGCCCACAGACTGTGGGACACTTTTCTGGTCTCTGCAGGCAGGGCAGTCATCACTCAGGAATTTTCTTCTGCATTTTCCCAAATCACAGTGTGGCTTCTGTTAAAATCTGTCACTGATTACTACCACTAAAAGATCATAATATAAGGAAACATTGAAGAGAATTCAAGAGAACACAGGGAAATTTCCTTAGCCTGTTCAGGCTCTATAGCCAAATGCCATAGTCTGGGTAGCTTGAAAATAACAGAAGTTTATTTCTCAATGTTCTGTGAGTCTGAGGTCATGGCACTGGCAGATTTGGTGTCAGGTGAGTCTTAATTCTTGGTTCATAAACGGCTCCTTCCCACTGTATCCACACATGGTAGAAGGAACAAAGAGCCTTGTGGAGTCTCTTTTATAAGGGACTCTAATTCTAATTTCCTCTTTTACCTCTCACTACCATCATTTTGGGATTAGGATTAAAACACATGGATTTTGGAGGGACACAAATATCCTGACCACAGCACTTTCCTAAGCAGATATAAGTCTATGCATGTGTGCTCTCTAGAGGGAAATACCTATGGTCACCAGCTGAGGGAAGGGAAAACCCTTCTCCACAAACTACAAGTTTCCACTTTGTGATTTTTATCTCAAACTATAAAAATCAATCTTTTTATTACCACATCTTTAGAATCTCTTCATGTGCATACATGTTTCATATACTAATTTATGGGACTTTCGTTATAATAGAAAACATATTGAGAGAAGTCAAAATAGACACAACCTCATGTAGCTTGGTGTAGGTTTAAAGCATTTTTTGGTTTTGTTGTTTTATTTGATCATTCATTTATTTGTTTTTTACCCTTCTGATATAATCTGAACCCACTGGTAATGCCCACAATGCCTAAGGGCTCTACAGAGGTGTGTGTGTGTGTGTGTGTGTGGCATGGTTTGTTTGCTCCCTCCCTCATGCCCTGTTCTCCTGGTTTAGCCAGTGTCACCAACCCACAGATAAAACAGAATCTGCTGATTGTCTCTTGTCTGGTCAGCTTCTGAGCTTTTGTCTTTTGCTTCTCTAAGCCTAGCCTCCTACTTAAAACAATATCCCAAGTATCTCAATCCCAATCTCCCACTCTTCCTTCTTTTTGCTCTTTCTTCTCCCATTCCTCCCTACATGCCATCCCAGTCTCCTAACACCATTTGCAGCAGCCAGTCCATTCTTGTTTGGTTTATCCCAAATAAGTAACTCCATTCACTCACCTACCTCTTCCCTCCCTTTATTGAAAGGCAACTATAGAGACATTTGAGCATGAGTCTGTGCTGTCATGTCCTTGCTCCTTCACAGCTCTGTCCTTTCCCTCCAGCTGTTCCTGGAAAACTTGCACCAGCAGCTGCCTCTGAGGAGTACAACCACTACTTACCTTGGACAAGATTTGCAGAAAAGAAAGCACTTCTCTATATACTTGTATTTCTGTGTTTTCAGGTATGGTGAGCATGTATCCCTAAATTCATCCTATATTATTTGTTATTTCAAAGGAGAAAAAGTTCCCATCCCTAAGTAAATACTGATAACTCCTTTTTCTCTTGCAGTGAGTTGCACTCACTCAGATGTTAAGGAAGATAGAAGGGAAGGTAACCGTGAATGACATGTGCTTCTTTTAAGGAGTCTCACGCCACCTCAGTATACTCTTATCTTTGGAGTAGATAAATGCAGGACTGATGGAGTTTCTATCACGTCAGTTCCTGCCAGTGTCCCCTGGTAGGTTGGAATTCTGGACCAGGTGCGTTTGCCTCTCATCATGTGGCTGAGGTTGGAGGGGTCTGTGTCAGAATGTGGCAGCTGTGGTCAAAGACCAGTTGCATTTTTGGCAGTTTTATTCCTGAGGGGCCATGGACATGACTACACCAGGCATTGTCTCACTACTCATTATCCTTCTTTGTTATCTACAGGGTTCTTTTCTACTGTGGGCCACCCTGTGGGGCTGCTGAACAGGTCAAAAATAATTTATGCCAGGGCTGGTACCATGACCACCATTATTATTATTAATAATTATTACTGTGGTTCTAGTTGTGTTTCATTACACAATGGGTTTTCTATTGCTAGAATCCTGGAATTGAGAGAGAAGTCAGGATGACAGATGTATGCCTGAAACCCTCTCCAAGAACACAAGAATACTGGGATGGCAGTTACTGTAAGGATTAGGAAGTTCAGACCTTGCTGTGATGGGAAATGATGCTATCAAAAATGACAAAAAAAGGGCTGGGGAGATAGCTCAGCTGGTAGAGTGCAAGGCTGAGTTCAATCCCCAGTACCGCAAAAAAAAAAAAAAAAAAAAAAAAAAAAAAGTCATATGAAAACTAAGGGGAGGAAGAAGGTCATAAATAATTTAGTTTTCACATTTTCCAAATATTCTGAAATAATAATGCCCAAAACAGCCTTGCCAAATTTGAACCAATCCCTCCCAACTTTTCCAGCCATTTTACAAAAGCAGAAATTAAAGTCAGAGAGGTTGGGTAGCTTGCTTGGTCATGCAGTTATTGGGTCACAGATTGGGATCTGAGAGTCATGAATTTCGGGCTCCACATTCTTTGATCCTACCCTGCATGTCACAGCCTCCCTGTATCTGAGACAAGGAATCTTTGAACCAACCTGTTCCACCTCTGCAGCTGCAGGCTCCCAGCTTCCCTCAGGGTAACCACTGGAGAATCACATTGAGATGGAGCACTTCCCCTAGGTGGGGAAAAATGTCAGGTCTTATTTTTATTATGTTTCCTAAAAATAAGGGTAGGAATTTATTCTCTGATACTGTGAAATGCACAATCCTTCAGGGCCATTTAACCTAACTCTTAATTAAAGAGTTTTGTAAATCAACTGTCTTAGAAGTTCCCTATTGAAAGACCTTTTCTACTGCAACCCCAGAAAAACATTCAGTCCTCTGCCCAGAACTTAAAGGAGAAAACAATTTAAAGTTTGTGTTAATAGATGTGAGAAATTATTAAATCTGGTTTTTCTTACTTATGTGACACTCTGCAAGCCAAGAGACACCAGCTCATGCACCGGGTCCTCATGCTCCTCCTCCTACCACCATGCCAGCCCTACTGACTGCATTTCAGCATTTACCACAAGGGGCATGGTGCTTGTCTTGTAAACATTCACCAGGCCATTGGCATTGACTTATAATTTTATCAGATCCTAACCTGTGTCAAGCCTTGTGATAGGCCCATGATTAAAATATTCGTAAGACATTGCACATATCCTTATGTGACATAAAACTTAGACTTTGATACCAGCCAGGCCATCTTAATGCACAGATGGTAACATTGAGAGAGGGTTGGGGTGCTGAGAGCTCAGAGGAGAAGAGAAATCTTTAGGTTTTCTGGGGGAGGTGGCCCTTGAATTGGGATTTGGGGATACAGGGTTGGGTTGGCATTGGAGGAAGCAGAATTGTTTTGCAGCTATGAAGGTATAGAAACCTGTAGGAGCTAAAGTAAGTTTGGAACAGATGGAATGAAAAATGCCTGTGGGGAAGCTCACAAAGAGAAGTGGAGAATTCAATAAAGGCCAGTACATGAGGGACCTTGAGTAGCTTGTTAAATTTTTGGGCTTCTCTTTTGAAAGCTTCTAGAAACCACTGAAGGGTTATAAATAAAGGATTGAGCAGATCTGATTTTTCTATTAGGAAAATCATTCTGCCATTAGGATACTGTGCTCCTGGAAATGAGAATCTATAGAAAGACCTTTCCTGGTTCTGGATTAGGCAATGGCTGAATGGTGGCATGCTCAGCAAAGTAAGACACGTCAGAGAAGGAAAGGTGGTGGCAGGGCTTAAAAAGTCATGCTCTGCCATGCTAAGAATCACAGAGGGGAAGCTGAGGAATAAATGTCTAGGTAGAGACCCCGGAGTGGAAGTGAGGAAAAATGTCTTTTGGGGGATGTGAATTTGAAAAGAGCTCTTTGGAGTATAGTTGAAAATTTCCAATGCTCTGGGAAGTTCAAGTAAAAAGGGTCCCCACAACTGGGTGGGTGCCAGCTTGAATTGGCAAAGAGAGGTCTTTAGAGACTACAGAGAGAGAAATTCCTTTGGAAGTCAAGGACCCCTCCTTTTTGGGAGTAAATTGCAAGTTTGGAAGTGGAGACAGTAAGAATAGGATTGTTTTTCTAGAAGCTTGACTTTTAAGAGAAATCCAGGACAGGAGCTGGAGAAGAGTTGTTTTTCCTCCTAATATTGCAGAGAGGCTTCAGGTTTGTTTATATGATGGAGAGATTCAACAGTAATGAAAGAATAAAAACATGAAAGAAAGACCTGGTTTCTCGAAGATGAGGGTGTTGGGTAGAAGGTGCATCTTTCTCTGAGTCTTGTTGAAGAGTGCTTTTGGAAAGAGAGTAAGTAGACTGAGGAAATTCATAAGTGATAGCCTCCACTTCTGCTTTTAAATAACAAGCAAAGCCTATGAAGCTTGGGGTGAGGAGGGCAGGCTCTGGACTTAAGGGAAGTAATGGACAAAGAAGTGCTGGGCCAGGTGCATGGTGTTCTGTTTAGAGGAGCGTGGTGCACACTCCATCAGAGTTTCAGAAAAGCAGGTTTTGGCGACTTGCAGAATGTACTTGAAAAATCTATAAATACTTTTTTTCTTTATAGGGTCAGATCTCCTGTCAGCCTTTAAGAACCAAATCCTCATTATTACATGATTACAAAGAGCTACTTTTAATGAAGAGTCTCGGTTCTCTAGCACTAATTAGGTTAAATCCCATTGTAATTGTCTGCTCTCTGGCTTACACCTTATTTTCCTGTAGAACATCATTTGTATTCAATTGGAAGAGAGGGTACCATCCTACAGAATGTTTTCATAGTTCAGACAAGCTCCTGCTCAAACAATTGTCTAATGTAATTGTGTTAGAATTATTAGTATGTACCTTTCAAAAATACAGAATGAATCAAACTTTTAAGTATAGGTTCATATATAAACTTCATAAGTTCAAATGCCAAATGAAAAGGAGCAAATTTGAAATACATTGATTTATTTTACACTCTAAAACGGTATATGCACGCCATAATTGTTGAGTCCATCACAGTCCAACACTTGGACATTTTACTCACTGATGATGAATTTATATTGAACTATTTGTTCTTTTCCATTTCTCTCATACTCAACAGAAAAATATATTAATCTACTTATTTTAGGTATGTTTTTTCGTAACAATGGTGTCTAACATTTATTGAGTGCCTACTATGTGCTAACATTGTTCTTGGTGATTTTATTAGTATAGTTGACCTTCTATCACCATGGGTTCTGCATCCATGAATTCAATCAACTACAGGATGAAAATATTTGAAAAAAAATTGCATCTGTACTGATCATGTAAAGACTTTCATATTGCTATTATCCCATAAAAATAAAGTATGGTAATTATTTACATAGTCTTCACTGTACTAGGTAATATAAGTAATCTAGAAATGATTTAAAGGACATGGGGCAATGTGTATAGATTACATGCAAATGCTACATCTTTAATATGAGGGGCTTAACCATCCATAGACTTTGGTATCCAGAGGTTGGGTGGCAGTAATCAGTCCCCTGAAGATACTGCAGAATCCTATCATCTCACTGAATCTTTCCAGCAACCATATAAGGTAGATATTGTTATGGATGTAAGACCATGAGGGGTAAGGGTATATTCACTGAGTTTGCTGCTGTGTTCCTACTGCCTGACACACAATAGACAGAGAAAACATATTTATTCAATTGACAAACCCCATTTCACAGACGAGGAAATGGAACCTCAGGGATCCTAAATAACCAAACTTATTCTCTAGAGCTATAGTGCCACTAGATGAGCAAGTAGAAGAAAATCACTTAGCATAGGGCAGTGTTGAGGGTGAAGTGCATTCATGAGTGTGAAGTGCTCAGTCAGAATCTGGCCCAAAGTAACCCTGTCCAGATGATTTGTCTGCACTAATTACTGGAATTATCTGTTCACTTTTGTGCCACCCCTCACAGCAGGCAAGGCCAATTCAATTCTCTACTGATAGCCCCTGAGACAGGGTTTTATATATGTTACATAGCACAGAGACATGTTAGGAGTGATAAAATGTTTCCAAATAGATATTTTTGAAAACCTAATTTTTAAAAAAAATAGAAAAGTAAAATGAATCAAAGTCATGTATTAGACATTCATTTAAAAATCAGACTGCTATCTTCCAGACCCATGATTGAGGATACAAAATAAAATGTGGAAGAAAAACAAAGAGATATTGCCTGTACTCAAGGAGGTTGCCATTTGGGGAGGGGCACAGGCAACAATGTATGACTTCTTTTCTTATAATAGGAATAGAAATTTGATTATATCCATGACTTATGCATGAGAGATTGATAAAAACTTTTCAATAGAATGGAACATAAACTACAGTTGTAACTCTGACTAAAGGCATGTGCTATGCTAAGATATTTAGAACACAACATATGTATAGATTAGGGATAAATAATACTGAGAGGAAAGGAAAACTCCTTATTAATATTTGGCAAGGAGTAACAAAACAGAAGCATTCCTTAAAATGATTTAGGATTGCAAAATAAGAAAAACATTAAACAACTCAAAAAATGAAATGTTTAGTTGGGAAATGAAAATAAAACCAGTAATGATAAAGCTGGTGAGATAATGGTACAATTCATCCAGAAACATTACAATTTCAAATACAGGTGATAAAATATGTGCAAAATTTGCCATGCAAACCACAAATTAACACAGCAGGAAAAGGTTAGCACATTAATAATGTATCCTGTTGTATAGCAACAGATAGGAGAATTTAATTCAGCATTGAAATAATGACATTTTGGCACCTGGCTGGCATAAGTGTAGATATTAGCTGGTTTCTCCTTTTCAGCCTTCATCTCATGTGATGCTTCACCAAATGGATGTGTGAGATAGACTTACAGCTTTCATCAGGCCCCTAGACATTCATGGGGACCTTTGGTGGCCCAACTGTGAGACTGGATAATGATCTAAGCCACAGTGAAGAGAATCATAACTAGCATTCATAGATATCCCACAGTGTTTCAGAGGACAAGAAGCTTTGATGATATGGATAGGATAATATGAATTCTGGTTGCTGAGTGCCCTAGAAGTATTGCATGCAAAATCTTATTTAATTCTTACACAAATCTATGAAGTACATGCTACTGTTGTTAGTGGTGAGGAAAATGTGTCTCTAGAATTTAGAAACTTGCCCATATGCACATGGCTGGTAAAGAATAGAATCAAGAATGAGCTCGCTGCCACCTCAGTATCCTTTCTGTTTCCTGTGTCCTGCTGCCTTCTATTCCATTGGCCTTTCCTTTAAATCACTATGAAAACAGCAACCAAAGGATGATGCAGGATGCCATCCTTTCTAGTTCTCTATTTTACACGAGGCAAGGAGCTCTTTAAAATTGAAAAGTCCTGTGTAAAGGTAAGTTTAATTACTGTAAACACCATCATCCTCTTAGTCATCTTGATGAGCAGTTATATTGGTTCCTGCAACAGCCACTTTTCAAAGCATGAGAAACTTGGTAGAAGTCAACCATCTTCCCAGTTCCTAAGTATGCCTTAGTCTTCACTCAATTGCCCACAATCCCTAATCCTAGCCATCTTTAAGAAAAAAGCAGCCTGATTAACCTGGTGAAGTAATTCACAATAACTGCTATACCAGTGGAATCCTCTTAGGACACATGCTTTTTAAGTGAGAGATTGCACTCCATTTATGTAAGATCTATCAAAATGTATAAATGCATTCTACTGTCATGTACAACAAATTAGAACAAATTAAATTTTTTTTAAAACATGAATTTGAATCAATTGATGTAGCAAGTAATTGCTAGGCATTTGCATAGGGCGCTATTGTTCACAAAGACATAAAGCACATTTAATTCTGTGAGATAATGGTATCCATATTTATCAACTAGAGAAATTTATTTCAAATAGAGTCATGGACACAGTTATTCTGTGGCTAAATGTCCCAACCACAACTTAAATACAGAAGTTCTCTTCCAGAATGGTGTGTTCTGTTCATGAGCCATTCCTACTGATCCCAGACATTGTGGGGTAAGAAGGAGAAAGTTTTGCTGAGGCTATTGACCTTCCTCGCTCCCTCCTATTCTGGTCACTAGCACATTCTTCTTTCTGTTAAGCAGTGGTGTTCACAAACCATGTAGTTAGCAATTTGGTTAAACAATCTTGGAAACTTGCTAAACATTCCTTTGTATTTCACTGACATGTTGAATAGGTTTCAGAAGAAAATGAGAACTCTATTGGGAATTGGACTAGAAGTCACTCATAGTCTGCAAAAGAATTTGGTCAATGTAGAAACAGGAGTGGATGTCTTACTGTCTGAATAAGCTCTAGAGAAAGATGCTTTGAGCAAAGTACATTATTATTTCATTGATTCATTTGTGGTATACTGACTTTACGTGTATTATCTCACTTAATACTCATGGCCACCCTAAAATGAACTTTCTATTATGTGCATTTTGTAGATGAGAACTATGAGGCATAGTTAAGTAATTTGCACAAGAACATACAGGTGAGTCTAGGACCTCTCAAAGTCATTGACTTTAGAAAAGATGCCACACTATCTTCCATGTATCTCCTTCTTTTACTCTGTAACATTATGGTTTGGGTATGAGGTATTCCCTCAAAGCTCCTATTAATGCAGGGATTTTCAGAGGTGGAGCAATTTCATTACAAGAGCTATAACTTAATCAGCCAATCCTCATTTGAATGGACTGACTGGATGGTAACTTCTGGCAAGTGGGATGTGGCTGGAGAAGGTAGGTCACCAGGGGTGAGGGCATGACCTGGGAGTTTATCTTCCTTGTGATCCCTTTCCTTTCTCTCACTGCCTACTGACCTTACCATGAGTTGATCAGCTTTCTTCCACTGGGATTACCTGTTAACTTTTGTGCCACCTCTCATGACAGACTTTGATTCATGGGGTCCTTCTCCCACAATATGTTGCCTCATTTTGGGCCCAGAGCAATGGAGTTGGTCATCTATGAACTGAGATCTATGAAACTGTGAGCCCCAAGTAAACTTTTTCTCCTCTAAGTTGTTATTGTCCAATATTTTGGTCATAGTGATGAGAAAGCTGAATAAAACAGAAATTGATACCAGGAGTGGGGTCACTTGGGCTGGGCTGCATAATTCCTATGAGTAGGGAGGTTAAATTGGCACCAGGAGTGGACTGTGATTAACCTGGCCATATGGTTCAGAAGCTTTTAGAAATGATTTGTAGGATGAATCTTGAAAAGTTTAGAGATTCAAGTCAGAACAGATTTAAAATGTTGTGAGTAGAGCTTAATGAGTGAGTCTGGGTGGGAGCTCAGACCAGAATGCTGACAGGAATGCAGAATACACTCATGAGTTTTCAGAAGAAAATGAGAACTCTATTGGGAATTGGACTAGAGACCACTCATCTTTTAGTCTGGAAAAGAACTTGGTCACATTTTGCCTATGTTCTGAGACTTTGTGTTAAGTTGAATTTAAAAGTAATGGATTAATATAACAGGAAATCTCAAGGCCCCTCAGCATTCAGTCAGTGGTATGGATTTTGCTGGTAGCTTTTAGCCAGGTTTACTGTAAAACTCAGAAGCAGAAAGCAGTGCTAAAGAATTCTAAAACTATGCAGTTTGGCCAAAAAAGTGCATGTAAACCTGGGACCAAGGAAGTTAAGTACTTTGCAGAGAATCAATGAGGAAAATGATTAAAGGACCTCTTGGGAACTGGCAATGTAATGCCCATCAGAGACTCAAGGTTATAAAATTTTAAAAAATTTCTCTGAGAAGAGATCATGGAAATTCCCTATTTGCATAAGGTGGGGGTGGTGGCTAGAAAGTTCTTTCAACATACTGAGCCATGAAGGTACTCAGAGGCCACTATATTTACCATTCTAGGAACCCCAGGTACTACATGAGCTGAGAGCAGACCTTAATGCCATCCAAATGGTGCTGGTTCTGTAGGAATGCACAGTGCTTGAGATAAGGAGTCATGGAGACTTCCACTGAGATTTCAAAGGCAGGCCCTGGAAGCCAGGCAAGATGTAGCCAGACCAGAATCCCTGCGAACTGCCCGAGAGGTTGATAAGTGAAGCTATAAAAGTGAAGCTGAAGCTGGAACAGAGAACTGAGGAATTAAGTAATGTGTTGTGTTTGCTGCTGGCTGTGGGTGGAGCCAGGTAAAAGAGAAATCACCTGTGTTGCAAGCAAGGCCAAAAGGGCAGGACTGTCTAAGCCTTTTGGAGAGCACATTTCTATGTGCCCAGATACTATATGTTTATTTAGGGGAACTGTTTGCCCAACTGGATTTTGGTCTCTTCCTTTTTTTATATGCCCCCATTTTTCCCTTTTGGAATGGGAATATTTATACTGCGTCACTGCATATTGGTTATATGTAACTTGCTTTTAGCTTTTATAGGAGCTCACAACCAACAATTTGCTTTGAATCTCAGATGATATATTGGATTTGGACTTTTGGGCAATGCTGAAATTGTTAAGATCATGGGTCTTAGAGATGGACTAAATGCATTTTGCATTGTTACATGGATAGGAGTTTTTGAGACCCAGGGATGGGATGCTGTGGTTTGGATATGAGGTGTTCTCCAAAAGTTCCTGTTAATGCAAAGAAACTTTTCCTTCTCTCAGCATTTCTTGTCAGTGATGAAAATGTGGACTAAAACAATATTATTATTATGTGCATTTCATAGATGAGAACACTGAGTCACTGCTAAGTAACTTGCACAAGAGTCAGCAGATGAGGCTGGGAACTCTCAAAGTCCTTGACTTTAGATGTGATGCCACACTATCTTCCATGTATCTCCCTATTTCATCCTGGTAAGTACTGCAGAAATTGACGTTCAGTAGGGTACCAGCACCAATGTCTAGATTGGTTCAAAGACAACCAGGATCTGGTGCCCATGATGGTTTCTCATCTCTGCCCCATAGGTCACATGATTTTTTGGAGAGAAACTAGTCTGTGGACTCTTCTTTGATCTGACTTTAGCCCCCTTACTCAGGAATTATGCAGCCCAACATGAACCAAATTTATGTCAGGAACAAACAAATCCTTCTTTGCTCCTACCACCTTTTTTGCATGGAAATCACTGGCTTTGAGTGCCTTTGAAGGGTGCATCTTAGATCTTTTATTACAGATACACTGGTACCCCTTCTGTCTATTGTGGTACAGGAAAATATTCCTGGGGGTTGCTCTTCCTCCAGGGATGGGAACTTTGTATAGAGTATAACCTCAAGCGCTACCAAGCCTAAAAACTTGTTACCTTAAAAATAAAGCATATTCCAAATTCAAATTTCACAAGCTATGGATATTGTGCAAGTTATTTAACCTTTCAGTACCTCAGTTTTCTTAATCATAGGACTGTTTCTTTTTTAAATTATGTTGTATTATTCCATGTAAAGTAAGTACAATATTTGACATTACTGTAGTAATAGGTCAGTAATTATTACTAGTCTTTGCTGCTCTGCACCTCCTCTGTGAATAATAAGAACAATGAGAAAACGGTAGTCATGGCTCAAAAAGAGATTTACAGAAATAGACTGGGAGAGGGAAAGGCAACTTCCAATTCTTTATACACTCAACTGCCTTTTGAAAAGTACTCTTTTCTTAGGAGCCCTTTCCAGTTCCATAGGTAAATTGAAGTGCTTCCTCACCTGCAATTTATTTACTTTGTTTCTCTTTCAGAGTAATGATTACCTAACAAGTTGATAAGGCAGGTGCCCATTTTCAAAGAAGGAAACTGAGGTTTGATGTGAATCAACTTTCCTGGGCCACTGGTAAGTGGTAAAGAAAGAATTCAAACAAAATAAAAATGCAATTACTGGTTTTATGTGATTAAATGTGGCACAGTCTTACACAGATTTTGATTCAGAAAAGCCAGAGCTGGAGTCCAAGTTTCTCTATTTTTTAGCCATATGACCTCAAGAAAACCCTAGTTTCTTGATATATTAAATGTAGACAATGGTGCTCATCTCTTGGGACTCTTCTGAGAATTGAAGAACTGGAAGTCTGACTTCCAGTTTTCACTCCAGTGTGTAATAAGGTTGGAAGTCATCATTGTCCTAACAAGTAACCCAATCAACCAACCAAAAATCAACAACTCTTGTTAGATCCATGAAAGAAACGAAGTCACAGGGTTCCCTCAACTGCTAACCCTAAAACTGGAGACCCAGAAGATACAGAAAATAACAACTTACTGGAGCAGAACCATGAGTGGAAGTGTGTACAGAAACCTGTACCAGAGTATGAAAACCTGAACTGTAATTGTTATTGCTAGAGGCTCAATCTGAAATAGTCTGATAATTTAAAACTACTGGAAACTATTGGGAATCTCCATGTTTTTGTGAGTTTAATTCCATGAGACCTGCCATGATCTTGTACTAGGAATGTTAGTTAGCCATGATCAGGTGAGTAAGAGAAAGGATGATAAAGGGCAGACATTAGGCATATGTGTTAATACAAATCCAAGAGTCATAAAACTGATATCCCAAGGAACCTTATCAGAACAGCTAAATATTTGGAATATGAGAACTAGAATGTCTAACCTTCCCCAAGCAGTAAAAAACTATGATCCCTTGAAGAGATTATTACTTAAAACCATGGAGAAACTTACCAAAGTAGACAAGCTTCTGGAAGGTGGGGCCTACTATGTCAGAATCTCCCCAGCAATAGTTAATTATAATCCCTTAAGGAAACTACTGTTTCTAAACCATAAAATATATCCATATTGTCAGGTCTCTTCCTTATCACTGAAACCACGTCACAGCTGCCCAAACCTTATCTTGTGACCAGGACATCAAGACCTTACAAAAAACGTTTGCTAAGGGCTGTCTGAAGGACAATGAACTGATTAAGGGAATATAAGGAATTTAGGCAAGGACAAGGGTACTTGAAAATCTTTAAAAACTTCAGTTCTGTGAAGGACACATTAATCTTAAGGTGGCCCAGTCAGTCTATTCTTAAAGTCTGTAGCTCCTTTCTTTCCCTTTTTCTAATAAACTTCTTCCTGATACTCTGAGCAACTCATCTGAAATTCTTTCAGCATGAATACAAAAGAACCAGTGAGTAAAGGCCTCTATGGTCACTTCAACTCCATAGATGGTCTTGTTTTCTGGAGTAAATATTGGAGAAAATCCCATGTTTCTTGCAAGGAAGGGGAAAAGAATTATTTCAAAATGTGACAAAGTATTCCATTTTTCATAACAAAGCCTGACTTCAGGAGAAACACTCTTTTACCAGTTTAACCTTCTGAGTTTCATCAAGCCTAACATGGGGGAAGGGAAATATCAAATTCTAGCCAACTCTAGTCTTCCATTTGAGGGAGGGAAATATTGAATTTCAGTCCTGTCACCAAATTGGGGGAGGAGGAGACTGAGAAGCACTTGTGAATTTCATGGCCAGGGGTGTACTGAAAGACTGTAGAGTGCTTTTCCTCCTCTACACATTAATTTTATGTTATTAAAGGCCTACTACCTACAGCTCTTTTACCCAGAATATCATAGTTAAAATCACAAATGTCATAAGTGTGGAGGACAAAATAGAAGCAAAGCATTGGAGGAACAAATAGAAAACAGTAACAAATGTGCTAGATGTTTAACTATATCAGCAATTGCTTTAAATGTCCATCATCTAAATGCATCAGTTAATAGACAGATCATTGAAATAGACTTAAAAAAAAAAAGACCCAACTTTATATTGTCTGTAAGAAACACTTAAAACATGTAAAGGTACAGATATACCATGCTAACTCCAATCAAAAGAAAGTAGAAGATATTAATTTCAGATATAGCAGAATTGAGAGCAAGGGAAATAATGGAGGAAAGAATGGAACATTACATAATAATGAAGGGGTTAGTTCTCCACGAAGACATCACAGCCCTTATGTATAACAAAATGTATGGACCTAACAAAAGTCATCAAATGCATGAGGTGAGAACTAATAGAACTGCAAGGAGAAATAGATGAATCCACTATTATAAGTGGAAACTTCAATACTCCTCTAGATAAAACTAGCAGGCAGAAAGTGAGTAAGGATATAGTTGAAATCAATACCATCAAACAACTAGATACAATGGATATCTACATACTATCCAAAAATAGCAGAATATCTCTTCTTCTGGAGCGTGCATGGAACTTAAACAAGATAGACCACCATCTGGGTCAATACATCATAAAGATTTTGAAAGAGTAGGAAACAGAGTGGCTGATTTCAGAGCACAAAAGGATTAAAAGAGAAACTAATTACATAAAGATAGTGGGAAAATCCCCCAATACTTGGAGATTAAACAACACATTTCCAAACAGCAAAAAGGTCAAAGAAGACATCTCAAGATAAATTTTAAAATATTTTGGATGAAATAAAATTTAAAACTTCACTTACCAAATTTTGGGGGGTGGGCACAATAAAAGCAGTGTTTAGTGGAGAATTTATAATATTGAAAAAGGACATTAACATACCATAAAAGAAGAAAGATCTAAAATTAATACTCTAAGTTCCCATGTTGTAAAAATAGGAAAAGAAGGATAAATTAAATCTAAAATAATAGTAAAATTCTGAGTAGAAATCCATGAAATTTAAAATAGAAAATTAGTAAAGAAAAATCTATAACACCAAACATTCATTCTTTGAAAATGTCAATAAAATTCATGAGTGTCTAGTCAGGCCAATTGTAAAAAAGAGAGAGAATAAAAATTACTAACATCAGCCATACATTACTGCAGATTCCATGGATATTAAAAGGATAATAAAGGAACGTTACAAACAACTTTATTCTCATAAATTTCTTATGAAATGTATCAATTCATTGAAAGATACAATGTTGAATTCACACAAGGAGAAATACACAATCTGAATGGGACTAATTGTGAAAGGCATTGAATCAATAATTAATAACCTTTTTAAACAGAAAGCACCACACAAGATAGGTTCACTAGTGAATTCTTCCAGATATTTAGGAGAGAAATTACATCACTTCTGTATAATTTCTTCTGGAAGCCAGAAGCAGAAAAACTACTTCCAAGGTCATTCTTTGAGGTCAGCATTACGCTAATTCCAAAATCAGATGAAGACATTTCATGTAAAGAAAACTATTGACAACAAAAACAGCATGGTATTGGCACCAAAATAGATAGGTAGATCAATGGTATAGAATAGAGAACACGGACACAAACCCAAATAAATACAATTTTCTCATACTAGACAAAGGGGCCAAAAATATGCAATGGAGAAAAGATAGCCTCTTCAACAAATGGTGCTGGGAAAACTGAAAATCCATATGCAACAGAATGAAACTAAACCCCTATCTCTCACCCTGCACAAAAATCAACTCATAATGGATCAAGGACCTTGGATCAGACCAGAGACCCTGCATCTTATAGAAGAAAAAGTAGGTCCAAATCTTCACCTTGTTGGCTTAGGATCAGACTTCCTTAACAGGACTCCCATAGCACAAGAATAAAAGCAAGAAACAATAACTGGGATAGATTCAAACTAAATAGCTTTCTCTCAGCAAAGGAACTATCAGCAATGCGACGAGAGAGCCTACAGAGTGGGAGAATATCTTTGCCACTCATACTTTAGATAGAGCACTAATTTCCAGAATATAGAAAGAACTCAAAAAACTCTACACCAAGAATACAAATAACCCAATCAACAAATGGGCTAAGGATATGAACAGACACTTCACAGAAGATCTACAAGCAATCAACAAACATATGAAAAAATGTTCACCATCTTTAGTAATAAGAGAAATGCAAATCAAAACTACACTAAGATTCCATCTCACCCCAATTAGAATGGTGATTATCAAGAATACAAGCAACAACAGGTGTTGGAGAGGATGTGGGGAAAAAGGTACACTCATACATTGCTGGTGGGGCTACAAATTAGTGCAGCCACTCTGGAAAGCAATGTGGAGACTCCTCAGAAAACTTGGAATGGACCTACCATTTGACCCAGCTATCCCACTCCTCGGTCTATACCCAAAGGACTTAAAATCAGCATACTACAGAGATACAGTCACATCAATGTTCATAGCTGCTCAATTCACAATAGCCAGACTATGGAACCAACCTAGATGCCCTTCAATTGATGAATGGATAAAGAAACTGTGGTATATATATATATATATATATATATATATATATATATACACATATACACAATGGAATATTACTCAGCTATAAAGAATAATAAAATTATGGCATTTGCAGGCAAATGGATGAAATTGGAGAATATCATGTTAAGTGAGATAAGCCAATCTCAAAAATCCAAAAGACGAATGATCTCACTGATAAGCAGATGATGACATGTAATGGGGGGTGGGAGGGGGGCAAGAATGGAGGAAGGAGGGACTGTATGGAGGGAAAAGAGAGGTGTGAGGGGTGGGGGGGAAGGAAAAAATAACAGAATGAATCAAACATCATTACCCTATGTAAATGTATGATTATGCAAATGGTATGCTGTTAGTCCATGTACAAACAGAAACAACATGTATCCCATTTGTTTACAATAAAAATAAATTTTAAAAAATCAGCATAAAGAAAGAGAAAACTTGACAAACCTCTCTTATGAGAGATTAAATGCAAAAAATTATCAACAAAATATTCATAAATTGAATAAAACAATGTATAAGAAGAATTATTTGACATGACCAAGTGGGATTTATTCCTGGAATGCCAGACTGTTCCACAGTGGACAATCAACTAATGAATTGATTACCATGTTAAAGAAATATTATGTGATAATATAAATCTGCACAGAAAACATCTGAAAAAATCCAATATTTATTCATGTCCCCCCTAAAATCTCAGAAATCTAGGAATAGAGGGAACCTTGCTCAACTTGCTAAACAACATCTGCAAAACACCTACAACTAACATCATACTTAATCACGAGAAACTCAAAGAGGTGACAATCAAGTATGAAGTCCCCTCTCACAACTGCTTTCGACTTATTTTGTAAATTACTATGTTCATAGAAAGGCATGAAAGGTATGCAGAATGGAAAGGAAGAAATAAAATTATCTTTGCTCATAGATGGCATGGTTGTCTATGTAAAAATCTGAAAGACCCCAAAACAACAACAACTGCTGGAATTAAGCAAGCAATAATAGCAAGGTTGTAGGATACCAGGTTAAAGTGGAAAAGTTAGTTGTTTTCCTATCTGTCAGCATTCTGCAGGTGGAATTTGAAATTAAAAACACATTATTACCCTTATTGCCACTCACATTAGCTCTCCTCAAAAGAAAATACTTAAGTATAAAACTAACAAAATATGCACACAATCTACATGAGTAAAATTAAAACACTGACAAAATATGTCAGAAAAGTAGCATGTAACTATAGAGATAATCCATGTTCATGGAGGGGAAGATCCAATGTTGTCCAGGTGTCAGTTTTTCCAAACTCTGCCTATAGATTCAACATAATCCCAAACAAAATCCCAGCAAGTTATTTTGTGGGTATCAACAAATTGATTCCAAAATTCATATAAAAGCAAAAGACTCAAAATGTCCATCTTAATAAAGTAGATAAAAGTTAGAGGATTAACAGTATTTGACTTCAAGGCTCACTATAAACCTATGGTAATCATGGAGATATGGTATAGAGTAGACCAATAGGTCAGTGGAATAGAGCAGAGAGCTGCTAAATAGAGAGCTGCATTTCATGAACTGATCTTTCATGAACAAACAAAAGCAAAATAAGGAAGCATAGCTATTCTTTTCAACAAGTAGTGTTGCAACAACACAACATCCAAATGCAATAAAATGAAAGTAGGCACAGACTTCACAGTTCACTACAATTAACACAAAATCAATACAGTCTGAAATATAAAGTACAAAGGCTGTAAACTCATAGAAGATACCATAAGAGAAAAATTAGGTGACTTTTGCTGTGGCAATACTTTTCTAGATAAAATACCAAAGGTACAATTTATGAAAGAAATAACTGAACATGGATTTAAAATTAAATTCTAGATGCAAAAGACACTATTAAGAAAAGGAAAGATGTGTCACCCACTGAGAGAACATATATGCAAAACGCAAATCTGATAAAGGAGTATTATCCAGAATATATAAAGAACACTTAAAACTCAAAAATAATAAAGCAAGCAACACAGTTTTAAAAATGGGCAAAAGAGCCAGGCAGAGTGGTACATGCCTGTAACCCCAGAAACTTGGGAGGCTGAGGCAGTTTGATTACAAGTTTGATCAACCTCTGTAACTTAGCAAGACTCTGTTTCCAACTAAAATATAAAAAGAGCTAAGGATATGACTCAGTGATAAAGCACCTCTGGGTTCAATGTCCACTACCAGATTTTTTAAAATATCAAAAAATGAACAAAAGAGTTAAATAGCCATCTCACCAAAGAAAATAAACAGATAGAAAGTAAGCATATAAAAAATGTTCAACATGTCATTAAGGAATTGCAAAATAAAATAATATACACACTTCTACATCTATTTGAATGATCTAAATCCATTGTGCTAAATCTGTAGACCAAACTGCTGGCAAGGATGTGAAGTAATAGGAACTCTTTGTATTGGTGGAAACACAAATGGTACAACCAATTTGGAAGATAATTTCTTTATATTTACCTATGTGAATTGAAAATGCATGACCACATTAAACACTGTACATGGATATTTACTGCAGCTTTATCATAACTGCCAAAATGGGGAAGAAATCAATATATCCATCAGTATGTAAATGAACAAACTGTGGGGTGTTACTTAATTTTTCATTGCTGTGAAAAAAATACCTTAAATGAGGAAATATTTTTTTGGCTTATGGTTTCAGTCCATGGTCCATTGGATCCTTTGTTTCTGGGCCTGTGGTGATGAGAACATTATAGGGCAGGGAGGGTATGGCATAGCAAGAATGCTTACCTCATGACAGATGTATTCAACTATATCGTTTTCCTCCTAGCCTCAACTTATCAGTGAATTTCTTAGCATAACACACACACACACACACACACACACACACACACACACACATTTTCCAACTGTAAAGACATTAATTCAGTCATAAAAAAGGAATTAAAAAGAAAGGATAAGTATGACAGTTCTCCCTTATCTCTAGGGAAATCATTGCAAGATTCCCAATGGATAACTGAAACCATGGAAACTTCTGAACCCTATATAAAAGAATTGTGGTACCATGATAGTAGATCTGATAACTGGGATGATTTCTAAGTGATTAACAGGTGAGTATTATATAGAGTTGATACACTGTACAAAGGGATGATTCATATTCCAGTATCACAGTGGAATGCTGTAAGATTTTATCAAGCTACTCAGAATGTTGTGCAATTTAAAATTAAAAATTATCTCTGGACTTTTCCATTTAGTATTTTCTGGATCATGGCTGATACTAAAACCATGTATAAGTGGGCACTACTATAATTAACTCAAAATGAGTCTCAGATATAAATATAAAGCAGAAAACTGTGAAACTTATAGAAAAAAGAGGATAAAATCTTTGGTTTCTAGCAATAGATAGAGTTCTTAGACTTGATATTAAAAGTTGTTATCCATAACAAGAAAAGATGATAAATTAGCATCAAAATTAGAAATGTTTGCTCTTCACAGAGCTTGTTAAGAGACTGGAGAGACAAGATATAAACCTAGAGAAAATATTTGCAGATCATATAACTGACCAAGAACTAATATCTAGAATATGTAAAAAGTCTCAAAATTCATCTATTGAAAACCAAATCATCAAATAAGAAAGACACAAGAAGAAATATTTTATTAATGGAAAAGAGTAAGCACATGAAAATGTATTCAATATCATTAGTTATCATTACTTACCTACAAAAATAGCTAAATTAAGTAATATGGACAATACCAAATGCCTGTTAGAATGTAGAGAAACTAGATCATTCACATATTGATAAGGGGAATATAAAATTGAATGCTTAATCTAGAAAACAATTTGGTTTGTTTGTCTAATCCTAAACACGCAAATATAAATGATCCAGTAATTATATCCTTGGACATTTCTCCCTGAGAAATGAAAATGTATTTACACAAAACTTGTAAAGAAGTGTTCATAGTAGCTTTATCCATAACAGACAAGAGTTAGAAACATCCAGATGTCCTTTAATGTGTTAACAGTTAGAAAATTGTGGCACATCAACACCATGGAATACTATTCAGTAATAAAAAGGAATGACCTACTGGTATGTACAGCCCCTGGGATGAATCTTCAGAGACTTAAGGGTAAGTGAAATGAGCTTAACCCTACAGATTACACACTGCAGAATTCTATTTTCATAATATTCTCAAAATGACAAAATTAGAGAAATGGAGAATAGATTGGTGGTTTCCAGGGATTAATGACCAGATGGAAGGGAAGGATAGGGTTACAAAGAGTAGTAGGAGGGATTTTGAGGTGATGGGAATAGTATGCATATTGGCCTCACCTATGTCAATATCCTGGTTGTGATACAGCTCCAAAGTTTTGCAAGATATTACCAATGGGTGAAACTGGGTGAAGGGTACTCAGAATTTTCCTGCAATTTTTCTTGTAGGTACATGTGAATTTACAATGATCTCAGAATAAAAACTTTAATGAAAACATGTCTTTCAATAGTAATTTATGACATAGGAAAATGCTCTTGTTATAATGTAAAACAACAAAATGCTTAACAAATAGGACTACTGAAATACCTTTAGTAGATGAGGGAAGATATTTTTCTTCTTCAATATCATTCAACATATTTTTCAAGTTTTAGAAAAAATTTGTATATTGCATTTATAATCAATAACAACAAATCATACTTGCTTAGTCCATAATCACCCATTCAGCTCAGAATTGAAAACTTCATACCTGTTCTAGTAGTGTGTCAGAAGAAAGGGCAATTTATTTCAAACCTGAATCTTATATTAAATAAATGATCCTTCCTACTCTACAGAATGATGACTTTTATAATTAATGGGCTAATTTAACCACAAATCTTCAAGTCAGTAATATTAATTAAAAAGAAGACATGGAAATGACCTTCTGAAAAGGACTTATCTCTTAATTTGCCCACAAATGAGCACTCGTGATTATTTCTTAATCAATAGCAGGAAGCTGGCTGGAATTAATGCCAGGCCTCTGGTTTCAACCACTCTTAAGAGCACTCAGGATCTCCACACTCAGACTATTCAAGGCCAGCCCTATATTTTCCTTTAATTTACTTGACCTTTCAGGCAGTAAGTGAATTTAAGGCATTTATAGGCTTGGCCTGAATAACTGGCAACTTTCATTACTTTAATCATTGACCAAAAAGCTTTGGGAAATGTCAGCCTTCCTAGGCCATTGTTTAATATGCTAATAAGACAATTAACATCTTTCTTAGCTGAGAAAAGGACTTGTTACATAAAAAAGTTGTAGGTAGCTGTGGGACGAGGAGGCTGAATATAATTTTCTTTTTATTTTTAGGAGAAAATTGGAATTCTTTCCTATCTAACTTTCTTTCACTTAGGTAGAGCATAACCTTCCCTAGCAGGTTTCTAAGAATCAGCACCTAGGCACAAAATGCAGTTGCCTCTTAATGGAAATTTGTGGGTCTAAAGTCAGCATACATGACAAAAATTAGGCAAAATGTATTAAAAACTACCCTTGGCGTCCTTACGTTATCCCTCAAGAATATTATTAATACATAGTTGTACTAATGGCAGGGGGATGACATACTACCCCAAAATACAGACCCAGGGCATGCCAAATGCTTGAAGATAAAATATGAGAAATAGCATGTGGAGGGAGGACTTTTTGACCTTCCCCTGGAGCTGGTCATAAGACCCTTATGTGACAGTTCCCAGAGGAAAAGAGCATCACTGTCTCTGAACACAGTCACACTGAGAGGAATCTGAATTAACAGGGTTTGCTAAGTTCCCCTTAGTTTACTACCATTAGATGGCACTCATTTGTCCCATCATAGTTTTCCACAACTAGCCATTCTTCATCAAACCCAGCTTTAGATATTTTTCCAAGTCTTCATTTCCTTATTTAGCCACATAAAACTTCTATAATACAAATGTGTATGCTTTTCTCTTATTAATATGTTTTTGGTCATAGAAGCCCCAATCAATGAATCTAAGCTGGTTAGATGGAGAAGATGTTTTCCTTCCCTACAGCATTTAGCATATTCTTATAACTTCTTTTCAGAAATAGCCCTCAATTAATTTAATGTTTGTTTCCAAGATGTTGCTGACTGTTTTCTTGGACATTTGTTTTAGCCAGTTTTTTCTCTGCTGTGATTAAAGGACCCAACCAGAATTGTCAGGGAGGAAAAGTTTATTTGAGGGCTCATGATTTCAGAGGTCCATTGAAGGCTGAAGCAGAACATTATGGCAGAAGAATGTGGGAGAGGGAAGCAGAGAGAGAGATTCCACTCTCCAGATAGGTAACCCATAACCACGCCCCCAATGAACCACTTCCTCCAGACACACCCCACCTGCCTGCAGTTACCACTCAGTTAATCCCATCAGAGTTAATTCACTCATAAGATTAAGGCCATAACCCAATCATTTCTCCTCTGAACCTTCCTGCATTGTCTCACACGTGAGCTTTTGTGGGACACCTCATATCTAAACCATAACAATATTTTAACAAGCATTTCAGTAATTTTTCCATGGTTAGGAAGACTTTAAAAACCACTGACTTCCTCTTTCAGTGATTTTACCAACTTGCATTGGCTGTTTCAGGCTTCAATGCTTCCATTCCCTTCTTAATGTTAAGTGACTTAGTTCATTTGCTGAGCTGAATTCAGTTAAGGTAAATAAATACTTCTATCATGCGACTGCAAGGTGAGAAGTAGATTAAGATCAGCCTGTATCTCTGTACACCACAGTGTCATTTCTGCATACAATCACCAGTTATACTTCACTACATAAATGACTATGCAGTTTCTCCAAGTTGGAAACTGAGGTCTAACAAACAAAATTACCACCATATTGGAATGCTTAACTCAATGGCAGCACTGTGGAACAAATACAGACAACTATTTTGTTCTCTCTTCTCCTTCCCTCCCAACCTCCCTTCCTTCCAGGATTCCACTGCAGATATTATGAGAAGGATCACTAATGAATCCAGCAAGTGCGATGGCCAATGTTTCATTTCAAATCCTAATTACAATGCTGTTAAGAATAGAATCTTTCAAATACTTCAGGTCCAAAACTTTTCTGAAATCTGAAAATATGAATGTTGATTTCCAGCCTTTAATGCTTGGGTTCATAGGATTACTATGTTAAGTTTTTTTATGATCTTATGTTATGCAGCTCTGGTGTGAGCTATTTGGACCGAATTTTGTTTATTCATAAATCTCTCATGTCTCAAGCCATCTTGCTGCTTAGATAAGAGAATACTCTTTTGAGGGGTGGAAAAGGAGATATGAATATGTTTGACCTGTTTTTTTTTTTTTCATTTTTTCTTCCATTCCCTGTTTTTCCTACATAGCAGAGGAAACTGTCAATAATGGATATGCTTTTATCCTTGGAGAGATCAGTCCAGGATTAAACACTACATTTGCCAGATATCGTTTGGCTGACCAGGGGTAAATTATTCATCCTATGTACGTTTCCATTTCTTATCTATATTACAGGAGAAAGCACACTTTCTTTGGAGGATTGCTGTTAGTATGAAAAGAGTGAGCTCCCTGAATGAGCTTGCTTGGCACACAAGGCACCTTCAAGTCCTGGTTTCTTTCTTTTTACTTAGCTTTAAGTTCTTTGCATTCAGAGACAGCATCTTTCATCATTCTGATTTAACCTCAGGACTCCTCCAAAAATTTTTTTTACTCAATGAGTTAGTAATTAAAGATGCCATGATTACTATGGTAGAACAAATGTATATACACATAGTTGGTGTTTTCTCAGATTCCTAGCAGAGATCCTAGAACCTTTGGAATTTTCTGAGTAACAGGAGTGTCTTGATGTTAATAAGGAACTCCTCCTGATCTTACCAGAGTATCTTACCAAGGTGACTTTTTAGCTAGCATCCAAATGGGAGTTTGTCACCTGAGCAAAAAATAACATGACTACTGAATCTGACCATCAACCACTCCCCTAAGGGGAGAAGAGGAGGCTAGCAAATGAGTTTAACAACCAACAATTTAATCAATCACACCTAGAGCAGCCAAACTTCATTAAAAACTCTAGGACAACGAGATTCAGTGTACTTCTGGGATGGTGGACACATCGACATATCAAAGTGCTGGGTGGGTGGTGCACCTGGCAATTCTACCTGCATACCTTGTCTTAGCCTCTCTTCCATTTGGTCGTGCCAGATTTGTATCCTTTATAATAAATCAAGCTCATATGTTATAGCTTTTGTTGGATTCTGTGAATCATTCTAGGGAGTTCTCAAATCTGAAAAATTGTCAGCTGGGCACAGGTGCAGGTAGGTTGGAAATGTCCTTTGCAGGTGGTATATGATATAGGGGTAGTTTCATGAGACTAAGCCCTTAACTAGTAGGATCTATGTTAACTAAGTAGTGTCAGAATTTAGTTGAGTTGTTGGATAACCAGGGATATTTGAAAATTAGTTGATGTGAAAAAAATAATCCACACAACTGAAATTTCTCCAAAGACCAAAATGTGGATTTACATGTAATTGAGTGTCATTGAAATGAGAAGAATTTCCAGGTAAACATATATAGCTTGGTAGAATTGACTTTCAGTTTCAAAATTTTTTCCTTTATTTGTTCACAATGTATAAGTTGTCTTTGACAGAGGAAGCAAATATTCTAGATATTGTTTTTTCCCATTGAGGTTTCAGGCATATCTCTCAGAAGTACATCATCTCTTAAGCCAAGGATTTTGATTTGAGTCTAAAAATGCAGGGTGGGTTTACCATGAAACTAAGAAAGGGAGGCTTTGCACCCTGTTTGAGTCACCTTTTTTGCTCCTATGACTAAGAGATCTGACCAGAACAATTTTATGGGAGGAAAAGTTTATTTGGGGGCTCATGGCTTCAGAAGTCTCAGTTCATAGACAGAAGAGACAAGAGACTCAAATTCCCAGATACCAAATGTATACCCCAAAGGCACGCCCCCAAGGACCCACCTCTTCCAGCCACACCCCACCTTCAGTTACCACTCATCTGGTGATTAATTCACAGATTCCATTAAGGTTCTTGTAACCCAATCATCTCCTCTGAATCTTCTTGCACTGTCTCACACATGAGCTTCTAGGGAACACTGCACATTCAACCCATAACACGCCCCTTACTTAAACCATGTTCCAAAACAGAATGTGAAATAAAACATTTGGAGGCCAAGGACATTACGAAATATGATAAAACAAAGCAGAAGCCAGAAACAAAAGGGAAGAAAAATGAGTGTGAAATTAAAGACAATAGAAAATAAGGGGAAAAACAAGATTCCTTGAGAGAGGAGAGACAAGCACAATTTAAAAGCACCCATGTACATTCTGTCCACAGAAGGTCTCAGTATTCTCAGCTACTCTGAAGTCATTATTATTGTCTTACAGGTGAGAAGATTTGAGTCTGAGACAACAGCACATGTGGCAGACACAGAATTTAAATCTTTCCCATACATTCTTTCCAGTCCATTAACAAATCCTGTCAGTTCTGCTTTCAAGCTATATTTTAAGTCTGATTACTCTCACTATTGTCACTACCACTACCCTCATCCACACCACTTCTGTTTCTACTCTAGAGCACCACATTGATTTCTCTACACATTCTCTTGCTTCTACTCTTCTCCCTTCCACAGTGATTTTTGATCCTGTTGCTCTCTGTGTTCAATTCCCAGTGAGTTCCTGCTATACCGGACCCATTCCAAATCCTTACCATGGCTTGCAAAGTACCCACTGATCTTGCCACTGCCCAGTTCTCCAGACAGGTGACCTGTCCTCCTCATATTGCTCACAACAAATGAGCAGCAGGATCCATCATCCCTGCAGTTCCTTGTGCATGCTGAGTGTGTTCCTTTCTTGGGGGCTTTATGCTCCTCCATATCTGGATGGCTTGCTCCCTTCTGCCACTCAGGCCTCTTAACTCCATCCATTTCCATGAAGTCACTCAAAACACAATATTACATTGTGTTACTTATTTATATATCACATCTCTTCCATTAGAATGAGAACTCTGTATGAGCAAGTTCTCTTTTTCCCCCAATTATATTGTCAGCACCTACCATAATACCTGGCACAGAGGAAGATGCTCAATAAATTGAACAAATGTGTCTGAGTCTAAAGCTAAGAAAAGAAAGTGTCTGAGAAAGTTGGTATTCATTTTAAATAAAAATCTCTAAAAAGGATTTTTTCTAATGTAGAAAATGGACATTTTCCAGTAATCATTATGCCTTTGGCACATTTATAACTGTTGTTTCTCACCTTACATACCTGACAAAGTGTTTTTATGGCTGCCATCACGCTCTGTAGAGCACCCAGACTACTGGAAGGAAAATGCAATGTACACGCAAACTAAAAATAAAAAACCAAGATGTCAAATATTTCTAATGAACTATATGAAGTTTTCAATGATTTAGTGAAAAAATGAAGAAGAGTCTCTAAATTCAAATAGTTCAAGTCAAAATCATTATAGTCTGATCCAATCAGCAAGGGCCTCAGAACATAAACCTATCAGGATATAGAACTTAGAGATTCATTTCTGGTTGTTTTCAAAAAACTTTCTTTCTGTAATAATTATGACTACATTTGTTACTTTTATGATGAGAGGGTTGAAGGACATTAGATTCTAGGTTTGCAAGCCTTAATTACAGTGCTTGATACTTCATAGGAGAGTTCAAAGTTGAATGAGATTGTTCATTGCCATTCCAAACCTGTGTTTCCCAAACTGTCAGGAAAATTTATATGTGCTTGCCACAACTGGCAAGAGAATTGTGTGCCACAAATGATCCAACAATGAAGACAACTGAGCCACTTTGGAACTGTGTCAGTTCTCAACATAAAGAATTAAAAATAGTGTCTTCATACGGTCTTTCATTTCATTGTTTTTTTTTTAAGTTAAATAACGAACCTTTTGGGTAAAGTCAGAATTATAGCCTAATACTAACCTCTATTTATTAAACACTTCCATTTTTGTCTTTTATGATCAATTAGTAGTATTTTACAAATTTTGCCCTTAATATTTGACATAGAGAAAAAATAAGTTTGTCAAATGACCATCTTTGCTGCTTTTCACATCAAAACATGTGAGAAAAGAATGATTAAGGCAAAATGCACAAACTGCCGGTTCTTCCTAAAGGAGATAATAGACCCAGCTGGAAGGGTCAATGGAGAGAGAAGAAAAGGAGGAAAAAGGTATATGTCTTAGTTTTCAGACTGATTTTATTGCTAACAAAGGCTTATGTAGGAAGTGTTGACATATTTCTCATTGGAAAGATAAACTCAGCTTTTAAAAAACAGTATTGGGGGGCGATCCAAGATGGCGGCCTAGAGGGAGACTGCACCCCCGGTCGCTCCAGAACCCAGGAGTTAAGAAGGGGAGGCATTGAGAGACTCGGACTGAAGTGGAGCCACGGGTGAGTCTGCCCACTGGGTAAAGCTCGGCCCGGGTGGCAGGCCCAGATAGAGGTGGCTTATCGGAGCCGGGCAGGGCAGCTAGAGTCATCCACAGGCAGTCCTGCGCACTCCGGCCCCGCCCACACAGCCAGCTTCTCCAGGTTCTCGGAACGGAACTGGCCCGCTAGTGAGAGCCTGTCTGAACAGAGCACGCTCCGAGTCCCGGAGCTGCTGCAGTGCAGTGTACTCCTGCAAAGAACCAGCGGAGAGGCTCGATCTGCAGTCAGCCTCAGGGATAAGGTCAGGGCAGCCGGAGACCTCTTCAGGCGGCTCTGCCCACTCCGGCTGCGGGCTCTCTTCACGGGGCGATCCAAGATGGCGGCCTAGAGGGAGACTGCACCTCCGGTCGCTCCACAACCCAGGAGTTAAGAAGGGGAGGCATTGAGAGACTCGGACTGAAGTGGAGCCACGGGTGAGTCTGCCCACTGGGTAAAGCTCGGCCCGGGTGGCAGGCCCAGATAGAGGTGGCTTATCGGAGCCGGGCAGGGCAGCTAGAGTCATCCACAGGCAGTCCTGCGCACTCCGGCCCCGCCCACACAGCCAGCTTCTCCAGGTTCTCGGAACGGAACTGGCCCGCTAGTGAGAGCCTGTCTGAACAGAGCACGCTCCGAGTCCCGGAGCTGCTGCAGTGCAGTGTACTCCTGCAAAGAACCAGCGGAGAGGCTCGATCTGCAGTCAGCCTCAGGGATAAGGTCAGGGCAGCCGGAGACCTCTTCAGGCGGCTCTGCCCACTCCGGCTGCGGGCTCTCTTCACGGGGCGATCCAAGATGGCGGCCTAGAGGGAGACTGCACCCCCGGTCGCTCCAGAACCCAGGAGTTAAGAAGGGGAGGCATTGAGAGACTCGGACTGAAGTGGAGCCACGGGTGAGTCTGCCCACTGGGTAAAGCTCGGCCCGGGTGGCAGGCCCAGATAGAGGTGGCTTATCGGAGCCGGGCAGGGCAGCTAGAGTCATCCACAGGCAGTCCTGCGCACTCCGGCCCCGCCCACACAGCCAGCTTCTCCAGGTTCTCGGAACGGAACTGGCCCGCTAGTGAGAGCCTGTCTGAACAGAGCAGGCTCCGAGTCCCGGAGCTGCTGCAGTGCAGTGTACTCCTGCAAAGAACCAGCGGAGAGGCTCGATCTGCAGTCAGCCTCAGGGATAAGGTCAGGGCAGCCGGAGACCTCTTCAGGCGGCTCTGCCCACTCCGGCTGCGGGCTCTCTTCACGGGGCGATCCAAGATGGCGGCCTAGAGGGAGACTGCACCTCCGGTCGCTCCACAACCCAGGAGTTAAGAAGGGGAGGCATTGAGAGACTCGGACTGAAGTGGAGCCACGGGTGAGTCTGCCCACTGGGTAAAGCTCGGCCCGGGTGGCAGGCCCAGATAGAGGTGGCTTATCGGAGCCGGGCAGGGCAGCTAGAGTCATCCACAGGCAGTCCTGCGCACTCCGGCCCCGCCCACACAGCCAGCTTCTCCAGGTTCTCGGAACGGAACTGGCCCGCTAGTGAGAGCCTGTCTGAACAGAGCACGCTCCGAGTCCCGGAGCTGCTGCAGTGCAGTGTACTCCTGCAAAGAACCAGCGGAGAGGCTCGATCTGCAGTCAGTCTCAGGGATAAGGTCAGGGCAGCTGGAGACCTCTTCAGGCGGCTCTGCCCACTCCGGCTGCGGGCTCTCTTCACGGGGCGATCCAAGATGGCGGCCTAGAGGGAGACTGCACCCCCGGTCGCTCCAGAACCCAGGAGTTAAGAAGGGGAGGCATTGAGAGACTCGGACTGAAGTGGAGCCACGGGTGATTCTGCCCACTGGGTAAAGCTCGGCCCGGGTGGCAGGCCCAGATAGAGGTGGCTTAGCAGAGCCGGGCAGGGCAGCTTGAGTCTTCCCAAGGTAGTCTTCCACACTCCGGCAGTGGGCTCTTCCCACACGGCCAGCTGCACGGTGCAGGCCCACAGTGAGAGCATTTCCGCACAGAGCCAGTTCCAAAACGTGGAACCAGTAGGGGGCTAGGGGCAGTATTCTTCGAATGAGCTGCTTTATCAGATTCCTCCAAGACATCAGGCTACTGAAGGCTGGGAGGTGATACACTGGAAATCTAGTGGGACACTATAAGCCAATAGTGGAAAACTGCAATATCTCAAGGTCCCATTGACAACTGACCATTATGAGAAAACAAGGGAAGAAAATGTCCCAAGCAAACCTAGATACTACATCAATAAAACCCAATGACAGCAGAGCAGAAGAAATGACAGAAAGGGAGTTCAGAATGTACGTAATTAAAACGATCAGGGAAGCTAATGAGGAGATGAAAGAGCAAATGCAGGCATTGAAGGAGGAGATGAAAGAGCAAATGCAGGCATTAAATGATCGCACCAATCAACAGTTAAAAGACCAAATACGGGAAGCAAGAGATCATTTCAATAAAGAGTTAGAGATACTGAAGAAAAACCAAACTGAAATCCTTGAAATGAAGGAAACAATAAACCAAGTTAAAAACTCCATAGAAAGCATAACCAATAGGATAGAACACCTGGAAGACAGAACCTCAGACATTGAAGACAAAATATTTAACCTTGAAAACAAAGTGGAACAAACAGAGAAGATGGTAAGAAATCATGAACAGAATCTCCAAGAACTATGGGATATCATGAAAAGGCCAAATTTGAGAATTATTGGGATTGAGGAAGGCTTAGAGAAACAAACCAAAGGAATGAACAATCTATTCAATGAAATAATAACAGAAAATTTCCCAAATCTGAAGAACGAAATGGAGAACCAAGTACAAGAGGCTTATAGAACTCCAAACATACAAAATTACAACAGACCCACACCAAGGCACATTATTATGAAAATACCTAACATACAAAATAAAGACAGAATTTTAAAGGCCGCGAGAGAAAAGAATCAAATTACATTCAGAGGGAAACCAATAAGAATATCAGCAGATTTTTCAATCCAGACCCTAAAAGCTAGAAGGGCCTGGAACAACATATACCAAGCCCTGAAAGAAAATGGATGCCAACCAAGAATCTTATACCCAGCAAAACTTACCTTCAAATTTGACGATGAAATAAGATCCTTCCATGATAAACAAAAGCTAAAGGAATTTACAAAAAGAAAGCCAGCATTACAGAACATTCTCAGCAAAATATTCCATGAGGAAGAGATGAAAAACAACGATGCAAATCAGCAACAGGAGGCGCTAGCCTAAAGGAATAGCCAAATAAAGGAGAAACCAAATCATGTCAAAAACAAATATGAGTCAATTGACTGGGAATACAAATCATATCACAATAATAACCCTGAATGTTAATGGCCTGAATTCATCAATCAAAAGACACAGACTGGCAGATTGGATTAAAAAGAAAAATCCAACAATATGCTGCCTGCAAGAGACACATCTCATAGAAAGAGACACCCATAGACTAAAGGTGAAAGGATGGGGAAAAACATACCATGCACACGGACACAGCAAAAAAGCTGGAGTATCCATCCTCATCTCAGATAATGTGGACTTCAAACCAAAACTAGTCAGAAGGGATAAAGAAGGACATTACATGCTGCTTAAGGGAAGCATAAATCAGCAAGACATAACAATCATAAATATCTATGCCCCGAACATTGGCTCACCCACGTACGTCAAACAAATCCTTCTCAATTCCAGAAATCAAATAGACCACAACACAATAATACTAGGTGATTTTAACACACCTCTCTCACCACTGGATAGATCGTCCAAACAAAAATTGAATAAAGAAACTATAGATCTCAACAACACAATCAGCAATTTAGACTTAACGGACATATATAGAATATACCATCCAACAAAGAATGAATACACTTTCTTCTCAGCAGCACATGGATCCTTCTCTAAAATAGACCATATTTTATGCCACAAAGCTACTGTTAGTAAATACAAGAAGATAGAGATACTACCTTGTACTCTATCAGATCATAATGGATTGAAATTAGAAATAAATGACAGAATAAAAAACAGAAACTTCTCCAATACCTGGAGACTAAATAATACACTATTATATGATGAATGGATAACAGAAGACATCAGGAGGGAAATAAAAAAATTCTTAGAAGTAAACGAGAACAAAGACACATCATATCAAAATCTCTGGGACACTATGAAAGCAGTACTTAGAGGAAGATTTATTTCATGGGGTGCATTCAAAAAAAGAAGTAGAAATCAACAAATAAACGAGTTAACACTACAGCTCAAAGCACTAGAAAAAGAAGAGCAGACCAATACCAAAAGTAGTAGAAGACAGGAAATAGTTAAAATCAGAGCCGAAATCAACGAAATCGAAACAAAAGAAACAATCGGAAAAATTAATAAAATAAATAGTTGGTTCTTTGAAAAAATAAATAAAATTGATAAACCCTTAGCCACACTAACAAAGAGAAAGAGGGAGAAAACTCAAATTACTAAAATTCGGAATGAACAAGGAAACATCACAACAGACACGAGTGAAATACAAAACATAATTAGAAGCTATTTCGAAAATCTATACTCCAACAAAACAGAAAACCTTGAAGACATCAACAAATTTCTAGAGACATATGAACTACCTAAACTGAACGAGGAGGACATACACAACTTAAATAAACCAATTTCAAGCAATGAAATAGAAGAGGTCATCAAAAGCCTACCAACAAAGAAAAGTCCAGGACCAGATGGGTTCTCAGCCGAGTTCTATAAAACCTTTAAAGAAGAGCTCATTCCAATACTCCTCAAACTATTCCATGAAATAGAAGAGGAGGGAACCCTACCAAACTCGTTCTATGAAGCCAATATCACCCTGATACCTAAACCAGACAGAGACACATCAAGGAAAGAAAATTTCAGACCAATATCCTTAATGAACATCGATGCAAAAATTCTCAACAAAATTTTAGCAAATCGCATACAAATATATATTAAAAAGATAGTGCACCACGATCAAGTGGGTTTTATCCCAGGGATGCAAGGTTGGTTCAACATTCGGAAATCAATAAATGTCATTCACCATATCAACAGACTTAAAGTTAAGAATCACATGATTATTTCAATAGATGCAGAAAAAGCATTTGATAAAATACAGCATCCCTTCATGCTCAAAACACTAGAAAAAATTGGGGTAATGGGAACATTCCTAAACATTATAAAGGCCATCTACGCTAAGCCCATGGCTAATATCATTCTAAATGGTGAAAAACTGAAAGCGTTCCCCCTAAAAACTGGAACAAGGCAGGGATGCCCTCTTTCACCGCTTCTATTCAACATCGTCCTTGAGACTCTAGCCAGAGCAATCAGACAAACCAAAGAAATTAAAGGGATACGAATAGGAAAAGAAGAACTCAAACTATCCCTGTTCGCTGATGACATGATTATATATTTAGAGGAACCTGGAAATTCCACCAGAAAACTTTTAGAACTCATAAGTGAATTCAGTAAAGTAGCAGGTTACAAGATCAATGCTCATAAATCCAATGCATTTTTATACATAAGTGATGAATCTTCAGAAAGAGAAATTAGGAAAACTACCCCATTCACAATAGCATCGAAAAAAATAAAATACTTGGGAATCAATCTCACAAAAGAGGTGAAAGACCTCTACAATGAGAACTACAGAACACTAAAGAAAGAAATTCAAGAAAACCTTAGAAGATGGAAAGATCTCCCATGTTCCTGGATAGGCAGAATTAATATCGTCAAAATGGCTATACTACCTAAAGTTCTATACAGATTCAATGCAATTCCAATTAAAATCCCAATGATGTACCTCGCAGAAATAGAGCAAGCAATTATGAAATTCATCTGGAAGAATAAAAAACCTAGAATAGCTAAAGCAATCCTCAGTAGCAAGAGCGAAGCAGGGGGTATTGCAATACCAGATCTTCAACTCTACTACAAAGCAATAGTAACAAAAACGGCATGGTATTGGTACCAAAATAGACAGGTAGATCAATGGTACAGAATAGAGGACATGGACACAAACCCAAATAAATACAATTTTCTCATACTAGACAAAGGTTCCAACAATATGCAATGGAGAAAAGATAGCCTCTTCAACAAATGGTGCTGGGAAAACTGGAAAACTATATGCAATAGAATGAAACTAAACCCCTATCTCTCACCCTACACAAAACTCAACTCAAAATGGATCAAGGACCTCGGAATCAGACCAGAGACCCTGCATCTTATAGAAGAAAAAGTAGGTCCAAATCTTCAACTTGTTGGCTCAGGATCAGATTTCCTTAACAGGACTCCCATAGCACAAGAAATAAAAGCAAGAATAAACAACTGGGATAGATTCAAACTAAAAAGCTTTCTCTCAGCAAAGGAAACTATCAGAAATGTGAAGAGAGAGCCTACAGAGTGGGAGAATATCTTTGCCAACCATACCTCAGATAGAGCGCTAATTTCCAGAATCTATAAAGAACTCAAAAAACTCTACACTAAGAATACAAATAATCCAATCAACAAATGGGCTAAGGAAATGAACAGACACTTCACAGAAGAAGATGTACAAGTAATCAACAGATATATGAAAAAATGTTCAACATCCCTAGTAATAAGGGAAATGCAAATCAAAACCACCCTAAGATTTCATCTCACCCCAATTAGAATGGCGATTATCAAGAATACAAGCAACAATAGGTGTTGGCGAGGATGTGGTGAAAAAGGAACACTCATACATTGCTGGTGGGGTTGCAAATTAGTGCAACCACTCTGGAAAGCAGTGTGGAGATTCCTCAGAAAGCTTGGAATGGAAACACCATTTGACCCAGCTATCCCACTCCTTGGCCTATACCCAAAGGACTTAAAATCAGCATACTACAGAGATACAGCCACATCAATGTTCATTGCTGCTCAATTCACCATAGCCAGATTGTGGAACCAACCTAGATGCCCTTCAGTTGATGAATGGATAAAGAAACTGTGGCATATTTATACAATGGAATATTACTCCGCAATGAAGAATGATAAAATTATGGCATTTGTAGGCAAATGGTCGAAATTGGAGAATATCATGCTAAGTGAGATAAGCCAATCTCAAAAAACTAAAGGACAAATGATCTCGCTGATAAGCGGATGAGGACATATAATGGGGGGTGGGAGGGGCTAGCATTAGGTTTAGGGTTAGGTTTAGAGTTAGGCTATGGAGAGCAGTAAGAATGAAGGAAAGAAGGACTGTGTAGAGGGAAAAGAGGGGTGGGAGGGGTGGGAGGGGTGGGAGGGGTGGGGGGGAGGGGAAAAATATAATAAACATCATTACCCTATGTAAACATAAAAAAAAAAAAAAAAAAAAAAAAAAAAAATAAAAAAAAAAAAAAAAAAAAAAAAACAGTATTGGTATATGTGATTACAGATTAGTAATAGCAATTACAATCCCAGTTTAGAAGATTTAAACTTTCCAGGAACCCTTACAGGAGTCAATAAATTAAATTAATGTAAATATTGAGAATATATTTCAAAGTATATAAAAAAACAGTTTTGATAAAACTTGGAAAATGATCAAAGGTTACACTTTTTGTGTATAAATTATGAGCTGCTGAATTTCATGAATATTATTCCACTAGCAATCATCCTTTAGGATACCCCAGGGTTTTAAATTTCACTGGGGGCTGAGACTACCTTCCAAATATAAAGAAGTTCAATATAAAGAAATTATTGTTACTGACTTAATACCAATAGGGAAAATAAGTGGAAAGAAATTACACTAATTTCTTTTTTCTTATAAAGAACTGCAAAGTAAACTCCCGGGACCTGATGAAAGTAACAATATCCCCCACGATGGCACAGGACTGAGGAAATATATGGACAACGATTTCTTTTCCAAGAAATGAAAGCTCAACACCATGCTCTCATAAATGCCAAGTGCGTTAGAGCACTGAGCGATGCAAAGGTGTTTAATGGTTCAGAGAGAAGATACATCACCCTTCCCTGACAGTGCTCATTTGCATGCACACGTTTAGCCCCAGCAGGAGGTGTGTGTTCCAGGGTCTCCCACAGTAGAAATATAGACATTCTCAGGGAAAAGCAGTTCTTCACTAAACTTTATAACCTCATTCCCAACTCCAGGTGTCAGTTTACAGCTTTCCAGATTGACATCTTAAATCAAGAAAATGTCATACATGTACAGTAACTGGCCTAATCTTTTCTGTAAATTGCTGCCTGTGGTTTTCAAAAACATAGTAAATTGCTGGCAATTGACAATGTGTCTCTCTGTGCGGCTAACTTCACTTCTGCAGTTAACAAGTCAGTCTTCAATTATTCATGCACATCACCCAATGTCTAGGCTCTCCTGGTTGCCATTGATTTCAGGGACCAGGCTGCCTGCCTTTTATACTGAACTGAAATTCATGCCATGCTTTCTGCATGCAAAATTAATTGTATTTGGGAAATAATAACTGTATTTTCTGTCTCAGCATCTCAGTTAATAGTGAGCACAGCTCACTATATAATCAGTACTTCTGATACCCTATGCTGCCCTGAAGCAGGATAGAGTAATTTCTTGGGCTAATACTTAAAATATCTTTAATATTCCTAATATTTCAAATACACAGAGGAGGTGTTTCCTCCTTTAATTTTATAATTATAGGACAAGAATAAACGAAGAATCTTATCTATAAACTATAACATCAGATGGCTCATTTAGATGCTGTCAACCCTGGTACATTGTTCTGGGAAAAGGGTCAAATCAAGTCCTTAGAGAGTTCAACCAAATTGAATTTTTGTTGCTAAAATAAGTATAGAAATAGAATGCTTGTACTGAAAGGTTGTCTCAACTCAACACCATTTTTCTTTCAACAATGTACTTTCTTAAGGGGATTTTACAGAAAGCATATTTACCTTTCCTTGAAATGCTTTTTGAATCAGTGCTAGCTCTAAGCTAATAGTGGAATTGAGCAGTGAAACAATCTTCTATTTGAGAAGCACATTTATCTGTTCATGCTTGGGAAAATTAACTCCAGATAAACTCAGAAGGACACCCAAGAGACTGGCATTTTTTCCTAAGTGTACCTAAACCAATATTTCCAGGTCATTATTTGAGACCTCCCATATTTAGAACTTATTCCTACAAGACCACCTTCTAAGAGTAGTGCCCTTAGTTCTGACCCACATAATCCCATGGAGTTCTTTCTCCAACATACACTGGCTACTGGAGAGTCTGGGAAAAGAGGGTGGGATGGAGATGAAGGATCCATGCAAGTTCATTACACAAAGTTTTAAAAAATAGTAGCTCAAAGTGCTTTTCTTACTGATGTTAGGTCACCATCTTTGTGAAGGTCAGCATGTCACTTGAAATGCTCTTTTCTTCTGAGAACAACACAATCCTCATCTCATTTTTCTTGAGAAGGCTTCCCCTGATCCTGGTGAAGACTCTGAATGGTATTAGAGTTCTTTTCCCTTCCATTATATCAGCATTCACTATATTTTATTGCTAAAATTTACTCATTGAATCTCTATTTTTACCTCTTATAGACAGTCATGCAATGGTTCTACTTGTGATTTTTATGGTGCAAAATATGCATTCTGAAGAAACAGTAATATCTTGAATTTTGATCTTTTTGTGGGCTGGAGATATGCAGTGATATACTTTTCCTGTCTTAGGAAAATGGCCGCATGAGGGGAAACAGCTGATGTTCCAAAGTGCAACGTGTTGCCAAGTTTTGGGGTAACTAGGGCTGATGTGAAAGTTCCACAGATTTATTAGAGTTCCGGGCTCATTTTTTTTTCTCTCCTGGCTGTTCTATTCTCATGCACAGCTGATGTCTTCAAGGTCAATCTCTGAGCCTCGATGGCTGCCACCCCTGCAATAACAAAATAATGACCCCCAAAGGTGTGCAGGTACTCAGGTTCAGAACCTGTGACTGTCGTCTTACATGGCAAAGGGGATTGTGCAAATCTGATTAAAACGAGGGACCTTCAAATGAAAAGATGGTTCTGCCTTAACCAGGTGTATTGTCTGCTTTGCATTACTGAAACCAGAATACCCAACCAGAACAACATAGAGGAGGAAAGACTTATTCCTGTTCACAGTTTCAGAAGATTCAGTCCATAATCAACTGGTGCCAAGACAAAAACATCATGATGAAAGGACATGATGGAGGAAAGTTGCTCAGATCATGGCTGCTGGGAAGTAAAGAAAGAAGGGAAAACAGTGAAAAGATTAACCCTTCCAGGGTATGACCCCAGTGACCTACTTCCTCCAAATAGGTCCCACTTCCCAGTAGTTCAATTAACTCTCAATGAATTAATCCAGCACATAGATTATGGAACCCAAATATCAGTACTTCTTAATTTCTTATAAGTATAGACACTCTAACAGCATACATTTCTAAGATTTCAATGAGAGGAGAAGGAAAAAGTCAAATGAAATTTTGCAAACTTAAAAAGAACAGAATGCTATCCATTTTAAATAAATTTACATGTGATGAATTAATCTGCTGATGATGTCAGAACCCCCATGATCCAACCATTACCTAAAGCCTCCCCTTTCAACCTTGCTGCAATGGGCACCATAACACAGGTGAGTCCAATCTAATCACCCAAGTCTTTAGAAAATGTTTTCTGGCTGCAAAAAGACAGAGAGATGGAGCATGAGGACTTGGCCATTATTGCTGGCTTAGAAGATGAAGGAAGAAGTTTACTAGCCAAGCATGTGGGCCATCTGGAAGCTGGAGAAGGCCAGGACACAAAACCCAGATCCTTCAACCTGTAGGAGGAATGTAGGACACACCTTGATTGTAGCCCATTGAGAGCTATTTTGGACCTTCCTTCCTACTTCCTTCCTTCCTTCCTTCCTTCCTTCCTTCCTTCCTTCCTTCCTTCCTTCCTTCCTTCCTTCTTTCCTTCCTTCCTTCCTTCCTTCCTTCCTTCCTTCCTTCCTTCCTTCCTTCCTTCCCTCTACTTTCACTTCCCTTTCCTTACTTTTTTCCTTTTTCTATGTTTTTTTAAATTTTCTTTTACTTTTTTTCTTTTTCTCTGTGTGTGATGGGGAGAGAATCCAGGGTCTTATATATTCTAGTCAAGCACTCTACCACTGAGTTACATGTCCAGCACCCATGTTGGATTTGTGACCTACAGAAGAAATGTAAGATGGCAAATTTGTATTGTTTAAGCCACTAAGTTTGAGCCTGCTTCTAATTATTAGCACTTAAGCAGCTTTTCCAAAAGTTACTCAGTATTCATCTATTATACTTTATTGAACTTACTTAGATAAATATACCTACACATATAGAGGCAAAGGCATGTGGCTATTGAACCTTGCCACCTCGGATGAAAGCAGGATTTTCCTAGACTCTTGACTAAAGGGAACTAGGTAATGGAAGATAAGCAGACATTTAGTCATTTATTTAGAGAAAGAATGATAAGATGGATGAGGTTGAAAGCTTAAGACTTAGGAAAATGATATGATTTTTATAGAAAGTTGTTTACCATTTGTAATTAAAAATGGATATTCTTCCTCTTTCTTTCAAGTTTGCAAAATTTCATTCAACCTTTGTTCCTTCTTACCTAATTTAAATCTTAGAAAAGTATGCTTATAAAAATTCTGTACTTTGAGGAAGTTAAGAAGTACTGATATTCAAGTTCCATAAAAGTTCTCAGAGAACTTGAGTCAAAGTGACTCCTAAAAGAGTAAAGTGGAATTACTCTTTTAATGCCTCCATTTTTGAGCTTTATTCTTCGTTCGTGAGATATTTTATCTGGTTTCTGTAGTAGGATGAAAGTTCCCAGATGAAAGTCAAAATTTAAGGGAGTAGACATAGCTAAATGTTTCAACGTGCTGATTAAAAAAAAAAAAAAAAAAGGTACATATTTAGCTGAGTGCAGTGGTGCACACCTGTAATCCAGCAGCTTGGGAGGCTGAAGCAGGAGGATTACAAATTTTACAGTGTGAAAATTTGATGCATGAATACAATGTGTAATGATAAAATCAGGTAATTAGCATTTCAATCTTCTTAAATTTTGCTATTTCTTTGTATTGGGAATAGTCAAAAACCTTGTAGTTCCTTATAACATATATTACAAATTGTGGTGAACTATAGTCACCCTACTGTGTTATAGAATGCTACAAATATTTCTTTCTACCTCACTGTAGTTTGGTACAATGTATCCTACCTCCCTCTTTCTTCTCCCTCACCCTTCCCAGCCTCCAGTGACCACTATCCTACTCACTACTTCTATGAAATCAAGTTATTTTAGTCTCCATATTTGAAACAGAACATGCAACACTATCTGTGTCTGGCTTATTTCACTAATGTTCCTCCAATTCCATCCATATTGCTACAGAAGACAGGATTTCATTTTGTTATGGCAGAATATTCTATTGTATAGATGCCACACTTTCTTTATCCATTCATCTATTGATTGGCATTTCAGTTGATTCCATAGTGCTACAATGAACATGGTAGTGCAGATTTCTCTTTGACATACTGATTTCATTTCTCTTTGACATACTGATTTAATTTCTCTTTAACATACTGATTTCATTTCATTTCATATACACATTTGTGGGGTAGTTGTACTGATTTTAACACGCACATATACTGAAAATTGTTATACACAGAACTAAATGCTGTGTTGTTCCTTTACTTCTGTTATTGTTAAGTCACAAAAACGTGAGCCAATGCAGAGCTTCTCCAAATGTCAAAGAGATGTCAGCTTGTCCCTGATTATCATACTTGAGATGCTTTTCTGCTTTCTCTCTTTAATGCTGTTACTCTGATGCTGCCATTCAGTGGTTTATTCTGAGATTAGCCAGTTCTGCCCATCTTCTGGGCAATCTTCACACTAGGCACTTCTCTGATTTCTTCTCTCAGTCCTCAGGATGTAGAGGGATGGACTCTCTCAAGCTTCCTGACTCCTTTTTGTTGGCAGGTTCATGCTGCCCCCATTACAAGGATTTATGAATTGCCAGGGTGTTACCACCAATTTGCATCAGGAGAAATTAAAACACATCTCCCTTTACATTTCTCATCTTTCTTTTTTAAGACAAATTATTGATTTGTTTTTTTAGCTATACATGACAGTAGATTGTATTTTGACATATTATACATACATGGAGTATAACTTATTCTAATTAGGATCCCATTCTTTTGGTTGAACATGATATGGAGTTACACTAGTGGTGTATTCATATGTGAATATAGGATAGTTATGTCTGATTCATTCTATTCCCTTCGCTGCTCCTTTCCCTTCATTCTCCTTTGTCTAATGCAATGAACATCTATTCCACTCACTCCCCACCATTGTGTGTTAGCATCCTCATTGCAGAGAGAACATTCATTAGTCTTTGGTTTTTGGGGGTTGACTTATTTCACTTAGCTTGATAGTCTCTACTTCCATCCATTTACCTGCAAACACCATAAGTTTGTTCTTTTATAAGGCTGAGAAATATTCCATTGTGTATAGGTACCACATTTTCTTTATCCATTCCTCTGTCAACGGGCACCTAGGTTGGTTCCATAGTTTAGTTATTGTGATTTGAGCTGCTGTAAACATGGATGTGGTTGAATCACTGTAGTATTTTGATTTTAAGTCCTGTGGGTATAAACCTAAGGAGTGGGATGACTGTGTCAAATGGTAGTTCCATTCCAAGTTTTCTAAGGAATCTCCAAATTGCTTTCCAGAGTGGCTGCACCGATTTTCAGTCCCACCAGCAATGTATGAGTTTCCCCAACACCCTTGCCAACATTTATTGTTATTTGTGTTCTTGATAATTGCCATTCTAACTGGAGTGAGACGAAATCTCAATGTAGTTTTAATTTGTATTTCTCTAATTGCTAGAGATGTTGAATGCTTTGTTATATATTTGTTGACCAATTTTATTTCTTTTGTGAAGTGTCTGTTCAGTTCCTTTGCCCATTTATTGATGGAGTTATTTGCTTTTTTGGTGTAAAGTCTTTTGACATTTCTCATCTTTGACATTAATCTTGTGGTCAATCATGTTCCATCTATCTACCTATGCATTTGGCTTGATCTTCTAATCATTCTGCTCACTTCTATCCCCAAACTTGTCATTTTTGAGCTGGAGAACCAGGGTTTTCAAGCTAGGGCAACTTGTCCAAAATCAGGTTTCCTGTGACTGCTGTAACCAGGCAACCCACAAATCAGATGCTCAGATACATTTAGGGTTATCTGTGCTCAAGACACTGTTCAAGTTCAGTCTGAAGTCTCAGACCAATAATTTTTCAGGCCATCACAGTTCATACAGATACTTTCTCTGTGCAAGAAATGCTTTTGTTTTAGATATAATTATTGTTATCTGTGATTCCCCCTCCAAACAGACTGCATAGGAAAACTCAATACAAAGCATTAAAAATGACTTCTGTTTTGCGGCTTGTCATAGATTTGGGGTAGTGCTGAGCAACTGTTACGTTAGGTTCCTCTGGTACTGCAGGGCCCTCTACTTACTTCAGTCAGAATTTGACAGTGTGGTATGATTTTCTTTTATAAGGTTATCCAGTGATATAAATTGCTATTATGGCTTAGAAAGTAAATAACTGCAAGTGAACATGTGTATTGGGCTCTCTTTCATACTCTTGAGAACCACTGCAAATGTCACTTGAAATTCTCCATCACCAAGACTATATTCTTAACTGACCTTTCATGAAAAAAGGGATTGTGTTTTCAAAACAAACTAATTAACATCACAACAAGAAAATCCAAAATCTTAATGGCATTTACAAGTGTTCTATTTGTTTTACCCATTGTTCTTCTACAATGGTCCTATTTTCAATTGACTGCATGGCAAACTCTACAGCAGCATGTTTAAACTGTCTTTAGAACACAAAGCAAATCATATGAATATAAGCTATAAAAGTACTCAATTTTTTTTTAATGTACTAATTTTTACATGGAAATTTGGTAGTAGTCATGGTCTATTCAGAATGACTTAATGCCATATAAAAAGTGGCTTAGTAAACCTTCATGTATTGGAATAATTATAAAATTATTAAACACAAATATTGGTTTATTAAGGTTAGTGGGAGATTTGCCATATTTAAAAATTCATTAGCAGAAGACACTATCATAGTTAGAAGAGTCTCAGGTCAGGTGACTATCTCTTGAAACTACCATCATTAGCTTAAGGTTGCTCTGTAAAATGATGTCTACTTCCTGCCTTTTCTCCCAAAGTAAAATCTGGATCAGGGAGAAAACAGTGTGCAAAAACCTCAAGTGCATCTAGTGTAAATTGATTGGCTTAAGGCCAAGGGAAGAGAACAGATTTTAATCAGATAAAGAGACTAATTTTTCATGATCAACATTGTTACAAGTCTATGCACAATGTATTAAGGACTAGAAGGAGGATTGAAGAGAAGATCTGAGAGAGAATTTACTTATTCAAAGAAATAAAATCATTTCATGATTGTAATGTAATCAGTTGAGACAATAACCTGGTTAGAAAAATGTTTATCTTCTTTAAAAGTTGATCATATTTTCATTAGAAGAAACAATAAAATAAAAATAGCAGAGTCAATGCATCTCTGGTTAGTTATACAATTATATTTGCATAGGCCTGTTCAACATAGTGACTCTTCTCATATAATAAGAGATAAAGTTACTATTGATATATTCATCTGCTAATTTGAAAAACTTCTTGAACCCCTAGAGAAGGGCATAAGATTACAATGCAAATTTCTGTTAAAAATTCCTAATATTATTCATGGTTGTAGCAATTAGATTAGATTTAGATTGTGGTTTCTGTATCACTGGACTATAATATAACCTCAAACTGACTTTAAATTTTCAAAGTGTTTATATTTGGTAAATTTATGAGAAATAAAACACTGAATTCAACCTTACTTATAATTTTCCTTATCATGGAAAAGCTACAAGGAAATCAATTATCTCACCTATACAAAGTGCAATGAGGACTTTATTTTCAGAATTTACATTCACTTAGACCCATGCCAAAGGAAAAAGTACAGCTTAAATTCACTGGAATAAGAAACACATAACTATATTTATTTTGCCTTGCTATTTTTAAAAAGAATATAATTGTTTCATTTTAGACAAGGATTGTATAGAGACCAAACATAGAAATAAACATTTTCAAGCTTTGGGTCTCATTAGATTGATTGCCTTGAAAGTAGGTTGTAATGATTCGTACTTAATAGATTCTTAATAATTGGAAAGATAGTCAACTCCATCCCTTCCAGTCCAGTTGATATTACAGACAATAACATTCTTTCATGGCAATATGTACATATCCACTAATATATATGTCTCTTAAGTTTCTAGTCAATGACAGGGAAAGAACAATGAAGGATGACTGAAAACCACAGGGAGCCTTATCTGACTAGCAAGCTCCTGAAAGATGTGGCCTTGGCATGTCAAAACCTCCCCCAGTCATAATTAATTGCATCCCTTAAGAAAAACCATTGTTTCAAGATTGAGTCACACACCAACAGGTGACCTGGACCCTCCCTTATCCCCAAAACTATGTCAAAACCCCCAGTCACCTTGGCAACCAAAACATCAAGGCCCTCACAAAGTAAGCTTGCTCAGAGCTATTCAAAGGGTAATAAATTGATTAAGGGGGCAGGATATTGAAACAAAAACAGGGGACTCAATTACCTTAAAAACAACTCTGTATCAGTAAAAAAGTTAAAAGGTGGACCTGGGAGGGACTGTGGAAACTTCCCTGGGACCCCCAATAAAACTGGAGGGCAGTCAGAGCATGCCATACTTCTCTCCTTTGACAGGACCAATTCACTGCCTTAAGGGTGTCTTCTTTTTCCTTTTCCTATCCCTTCTAATAAACTCACACCAGCTATTCAGAGTGATGTGTCTGAAATCTTTCTGGCGTGAACAGGGTACATGGGGCCTCTGCAGCTGCCTTAACTTTGTGGCAGTTCTCTGCCCTGTAACAAGTCCAGAACCTAAAATATTTTGTTTTTATAGAGAACTGAGTATATATTTTCCCAAAATGTTCAATGACATAGATATCCCATTTACATTATGAGGCAGTAAATAGGATGTGATTCTTATAGTTCCACTATGTATAGTTTTGCTGGGTTTCTAGGATACCATTTCTGTCTTGCTTGCAAGATAAATTGTTCTTGAATACAGACATTTCATATCCTACCTCTAGTACTCTATAACGTTCATATTTCAAGATTCCTTTAGAAAAATGTTCAGATAGGAAGATATCATCAAAATAAAAGTTAAATGTAACTTCAAAGCATATTAGTAGAATCAGTATGTTGTATTTGTTCAAAAGGAAACATAGATCATTGATTTAGTTTGAAACTGCAATCGGGAAAAGGGCCTCCATGAGATAAAAAATATTCACAAACTAAGCAACAGAAATGGGTTGAGAGTGTTGTTTCTTATGCAGCTGTTCCTATGCAGATCTCTGAATTGCCTGTGTAAAAATTTCCTGCTTGAATGTCTGTCTGCCAAAGGAGATGGAAAAATTCAACCTTGAAGGAAAATGAATCTTGATTAAGAAAGAGAACTTTCCCAGTCAGCACACAGGAACAATTCAGGGTAGGTGGTAATAATGAGCCTTGAACAAGAAAAATTATTCCATTGATGCTTCCTGACTGCCCAGGTGAACTATTCAGCTGATGATTTTCACAAAAGAAGAGGACCCTCATGAACAATGGTGTCAATTTAAGTCAAAAGAGGCCCAGGAGGTGCTATTAATGCCTTTTGGGGAAATGGCTTAGATTTCTTTAAGAATTGAAATACCCACAAGTCAGACAGTAGAGTCATTTAAAATATAACACAGAGAAACAAATGCTGGTGGGTTTTCTTTTTGTGTAGAAAACCATGTGGTGCAATGGAACCATGAAGACTGACATCTTCATTACTGCTTATCTGCCTGGAGCAAGTTAGCCTTTCCCAGCTTAGGTTCCTCATCTATAAAATAAAGATAATAATATCCACTTTTGAGGGAAGGATAAAAGAGAGTCAACGGACAGCACCTGTACAGTATAGGAAATCATAAGTTAGTTCATCTTCCTCTCCTGTCCCTTACCTGTAAGTTTTTAGATCCTTGATCAAAGTTCATGATTAATACAGGATAAATCTTCATAGAATGTCTTACATTCATTTTTATGTCTAATTTATCATAGTCACACACATTCAGATTTCTATGAAAATATTACACATTCATTCAAAATTCTCTAAGATCACTAATATGTAAGTTCCACACATTTTTCAAGAGAAATCAATTAGAAGAAATATTAACCTGAAGTTTCTAAAATTTAGAGTAATCAAAAAGATGCCAGGAAGACTTCATCCTAATTCTTTTGAAATTAAAAAAAGCACAACTTGAATTCTCAATATAACTTGTTTTTCAGTATCTTTAAATGCAGCAAATGAGATGAGTCTTCATATTCACATTTTGAATGTATTCCTAGGGAGGAAAAAAATGACTTCAAGTCTTGTAACTTCCCAAAAGCAGTAATAACTTATTAATTATGCCCTTGGTGATCTTAAATGTGGCATGAAAAACAGCCTCAGAGACTTTCAAAGATGCTTAAAGTACTCCTAAAGGGAGCAGTAAGGACACTAGGAGAATCTGCCTGCAGATGTATATCAAAAACCTATTTACATGTTGAAGGAAAGGATTTAATTAATAGCATTACAGCTGTGAAGTTAATATGCTGTTCTGAGGTCCTATCACAAGGGACCATTTCATATTTTTTAAACAAGTCACACAGTCCTACACTTTTTTCTTTTTACAACTCTTGCATAATAATAAATATGTCCCCAAAGTTTTCAGGATGGAGATCATGATGTCTGTTAATTTCCCCAATAATAATAAAGATGATGATGTTAATGGCAATAAAGAGAGTCACCATTTACTGAAACCTCACAGTACACCAAGATCCTTTCTAAGACTTGTATGTGCATTGTCTTATTTAATTCTTTCAATGATTAAATAACATTTAGTGCTGTGGGTTTTCTCTTTTGTAGAAAAGGAAACTGAGACTACAGAAGATTATACAACTGCTGATACTTTCAGTTACTTACACACTGTTATTACTGCCTCCACCACAGTCCCAGATTCTTTAAATTTAATGTATTCATTTCCTCCAAGTGTGAGAAGATGTGGGGAAAACTAGGGTGCTCAAGGTCACAGTGACAAATGCCTGCTGCAAGCCTGCTTGGCAGGTGAGATAAAAACAAAGGGAAACCTGGGAGCTGTGATCTGGGTCTTCATAATAGAGGTATAATCACTCAGGTCCACTAGAATGCACACTGTAAAATTAATAAGAATGGTGAGGCAGTACTCACGAGGGCCACCGTTGTCTCCCTTTCATGAGAATGGTCCAACTTCCTTTATAGAAATTAAGTTTTCCCCAGAAAGCAGAATTGATTAGACCTCTAATCTCAGATCGTATCCTGCACTGGCAAAGAAGCAGATGGTGGATCCATATGGAGCAATCATATCCTGCCCCATCACACCTCAGTAATTTAAATTGTGGGAGATGAACAATAGCTTGATCTCCTTTCCATCAAAGAGAAGCTTTTGGACTAGACTGTCCCTACTCCTGGGCTTCCTGGGCTTACCTAGCTCTTGGCTGTTACCAAACCCAGTTCTCCAGCCTCTTGGTTTTCTGATCCCTTGTCTTTCCAAGCAGTCTCTAATATACAAGTAAGATAGAGATGATGCCTGTTAAATGCAACCCAGGGATCCTGACACAATCTGTGATTACTAGTTTACAAGGAATCTGATTTTCAAAGCAAACTATCATTTTTATTTATGATTCTCTTTTAGTTTTCATCCTCTATGAACTACTACCAGAAATTGATTCTGTTCTTTAAAACGTTCTTCCTAAATTCTCTACTCTAAAATTTCCTCAATCTTTCCTAAATTAATGTTCAATATAATAGATAAACTAAAATAGGATGTAGGCATATATATTTGAAACACACTTATTTGGAATATCATCTGAAAAAACATGTTATGTGGTCAAGTCACAGAGAATTGGAAAGACTGTATTGGTGGTAGAGGATTCTCACTATAAATAAATTAAATAAAACAAATATAAATAAAATAGTATTGTGACAAAAATGATATATCACTCTAGAAATAGATCCTATAAGAATATATTTATTACATCATAAAAAAGCATTATAAATCACTGAGAAGTCTACTAAGTGAATATTGTTTGCATCATAGGTCAGTTATTGGTAAAAGTATCTTTTTATATAGTTACCTTATACAATCCAGGAAAATTAAGCTCCAGAGGATTAAAGATATAAAACATTGCTAGTATAACATAAAATGTAAAAAGTCATAACTATTTGTTAAAAGAGGGCAAAAAAGTAAATTATTGAGTGTCTTAATGAATTAAAAAGAAATATAAATAAAATCTTTTAACTTTGAAATGAGCCCCTGCCTTCCAAAAACGGGAAAAGGGATTCATTTGTGCTGATGACACTGTGTATACTCATATTTTTTCAGCTCATACAACACTTCTTGGAGAAGAAATTTAGGAAACTAAATCAGGGACCTTTAACATTTCATAATAAGAAAGAGCATACATATAAAAATCAATGTCCACTTGATATAAAATTGTGCAAAAATTAACCAAGAGTTTAATAAAAACATGGAAATATCTTTAAGTTCAATTTTTTAAAAGGTCACTATATAAATTTCCTTTATAATATCAACAATATTAAAAACAACAGGGATGACAAACGAAGGCACTAAAACTTGTTTAGAATAAAGTTAAACCAGAATATTAATGGGATTAATCTCTGAGTGGTTAAAATGAAAGTGATGTTTGTTCTTGACTTTCTAGTTTCTATAATTTTTTTGGATAATATTTATAGTTCTACATTATCATGAGAAAAAGAAGTGTTAACCAAAAGAATCCTTTTCTTTGGGGACAAGAAGAAGGAAAGAGAAAGAAAGAAACAAAGAAAGCCAGCCAGCCAGCCCATCTCAAGTCATTGTCTCTTTCTAATTGAAAAAAAACAAACAAACCAAAAACCAAAAAACAAACAAACAAAACTATTTAAGCATCAATAGTAACAATCACTTTAAAATATAATGAATAAAAACAGTCTTTAAATGCAATTTAATTACAGATGCTACTGCCATTGGAGGAAGTGACAGTTTTCATCTGCAGGGCACACAGTTCATTTTTAAGGATCACATTTGAATGAGCCTTTAACAGCAAAGATCCCTGGGCATGCCCTGGATTGCTGAGGGCAGGAAAGGATAGAGCTGATTTTGATTTTCTGTATAAAGGAGCAGAACTTTCACCTTAGTGAAAGCCTCGGAGAGAGGTGAACAAGTGGTGACAAACCTCGTCAGACACTTGGAGGCACTCTTGGCAGAATGGCTAATGACAGATTTCCTGGGAAGAGGGCCAAGGATGGCTGGGACTTTGGTGTCAACTTGATTTCTGACTACCATCTAGTATCAGGATTATGTTACATCATAAAATTGTATGGAAAATCTTTCTTCATTCTTTTCTGTAAGAGTTTGGATAGGATTAACATTCTTTCTTATATGTTTGATACATTCATTATTATTTTTTAAATTACTTACTTATTGTTTTACAGACTGAATTTTGATTCATTGTACACAAATGGGGTACATCATTTCATTTCTATGGTTGTACATGATGTGGATTCACACCATTTGTGTAATCATACATGTACATAGGGTAATGATGTCTGTCTCATTCCATTTTTACCCCCCCTACCTCTCATTTCCTCCTACATAATCTAAAGTTCCTCCATTCTTCTCTCACTCCCCAACCCCACCACCCCCATTATATATCATCATCACTTATCAGGGAAAACATTTGGCCTTTGGTTTTTTGGGATTGGTTTATTTCACTTAGCATGATATTCTCCAATTCCATCCATTTATTTGCAAATGCCATAATATTATTCTTCTTCAAGGCTGAATAATATCCCATTGTGAATATATACCACAGCTTCTTTATCTATTCATCTGTTGAAAGGCATCTAGGTTGGTTCCACAATGTAGCTATTGTGAATTGAGCTGCTATGAACATCCATGTGGCTGTATTACTGTAGTATGCTAATTTTAAGTCCTTTGGATATAAACAGAGGAGTGGAATACAAAGAACTCAATCAATAAATGGGCCAAAGAATTGGACAGATACTTTACAGAAGAAGACATACAGGTGATTAATAAATATATGAAAAAGTTTTCAACATCTCTAGTAATTAGAAAGATGCAAATTAAAACAACTCTAAAATTTCATCTTACTCCAATTAGAATGGCTATTATCAAGAACACAAACAATAATAAATGTTGGCATGGATGTGGGGAAAAAGGCACACTTTTATATTGCTGGTGGAGTTGCAAATTGGTGTAGCTACTCTGGAAAGTAGTGTGGAGAATCCTGGGCTTGAGGTTTTCTTTGTGGGCAAGTTTTCTAATTAATAATTTATAGTTGTCCATATTTTATATTTCTGAATGGGTTAGTTTTGATAAGTTATTCTGTCCATAAATATGTTAATGCCATTTTTAAAGCTTATTGAAATAGAACTAACTATTCAATTTTTTTTCTGTTCTTTAAATTTCTACAAAATCTGTAGTTGTATCTCTTCTTTCTTTACTGTTCTTGATAAATAGTAATATTCTTTTTTTCTTGATCAGTTCTACTAATAAATTGTCATTTTTTTGTCTTTTAAAAGAATCAGCTATGAGATCATGAGTATAGTTAAATCTTCTTTTTATTTCTTATATCATTGATTTTCAATGTTCCTTCTGCTCTAATATTGATTTAAATCTTTTTTCCTAAACACTGCTTTTGAGACACCCATAAATATTTGCTGTGTTTTTTTTATTATGATCTTCAAAATATTTTTAAAAATTCTCTATAATTTCATATTTGATTTGTGGATTATTTAACACTGCCTGAATAATTTTCCAATATTTGAAGATTTCCTACAGGCCTTAACAATATGTCTTTCAAATTACTGTTCTCTTTATGACTGGAGAACACTCCATTCACAATTTCATCCAGTGGACACTTATTGAGACTTCCTGTGATCTAGAATGCAATTTTGGTCATTGTTCCTTCCTGTACCTTTGAATAGAAAATGTACTTCATAGTTTTGAATGTAATGTCCTATACATGTCAGTTAGACAGGCTGATTATAGCATTGTCAAGATCTTTTATCTTCATTCTATCATGTGTGCTTTCTCCATCAGAAATAAAAAATAGAGTGTTATACTCCACATCTGTTTGTGGATTTGCCAATTTCTACTTTTATTATTGCTAAGTTTTGTTTCATATGTTCTAAAACTTTGTTATCTGATATGGCTTAGGATTTTATGTGTATTTAATACATTGAACCTGATATAAATCATTTCTTCTTTCTCTGTATCAATAACCCATGACTTGAAGAATACTTAATTTTTTTTGAAGTCTGTTATTTCTGACATATTATGATCACAGAGAATTTCTTCTAATTAGTGTTTGACAGCATTTATTTTCACTTTTTTAATTTCAATATATGCATGTGTTTATATTTAAAATATATTTTGTATAAATAGCATTGGGTACTTTTGTTTTTTTTTCAAAGTCCACTGCTCTAATCTCTGTCTTTAATTGGAGTGTTTAGTTTATTTACACTTCATATAGTTCTTGATATGCCTGGGTTTTAATCTGTCATATTCTTATTTTTTTTTATTTGTACCATCTGCTTTGAAGTTTCTCACTGCTCTCACTGGTTGCATTATTTATTTTTTATATGGGTTACTCTAGGGCAGTAACTGTCAAGCTTTTTGGCCCCAGTGCTCATTTTCTTACTCTTAAAAGTTAATGAGTATCCCAAAGAGTTTTTGCTTATGTAGATTAAAATCATCAATATTTATCTTATTAGAAACTAAAATGAGGCATTTTTTAAAACACAAGAGCACAAAAGCACCATTAGACTTTAAGCATTGCAAGGACCTCTTCCCATGATCACCTGCCTGTGGAACTTCTCTCTGCCTTTCAGGTGATACAGAACTGTTCTTACTCCACAGTTGCAAACTGTTAGTCAGAGAGCACTGTGGAGTATGAATTGATAGTGTATAGGCCATGTTTGTCATTGAAATAACTCCAAATCCATAGACATGATGTAGAAACTACCCCGAATTTCAGTTTTTGCAGAAATATTCACTATTCCAGAATGAATAATTAAGGTATAGGTAGTTTCTGTTCATCAGTCCAAGTAGGCAATTGAAAGAAATGTCATATGAACTAGAAGGAGACAGAATTCTAGAAAGTTGATAAGCATTCCAGAACACAAGGTAGAGGAATTTCTTGCATAATGGAATCGAGTCTGGAGGAGTGGCAAAGGCAGTTGTGTTTGTCAAGAGTCCTTATCTCGGCTCTACTTCTCTGATTAGATCCCTTACAGATTCTAGTTGAGGTTGGACTGGGGCTAGCCAGGGCAATGTTAAAGGAGATTCCCACTCCTTAGTTTATGCTCAACGGACTTAAAATTCACATACTACCATGACAGAGTCACATTAATGTTTATAGCAATTCAGAGTTAAACTATGGAACCAGCCTAGGTGTCCTTCAACAGATGAATAGATGAAGAAAATATGGTCTATATATTCAATGGAATATAACTCAGATTTAAAGAAGGATGAAATTATGACATTTGCTGGTAAATGGATGGAGTTGGAGAATATCATGCTAAGTGAAATCAGTCAAACTCAAATGTTCTCTCCGATAGGCAGGATGCTAATTCACAATAAGGCGTGGGGCACTAGGGAAGAATAGAGTTACTTTAGATTAGGTAGAGGGGAGTGAAGGAAGGGGAAGAAGAATAGGGGTAGGAAGCATAGTAAACTGAAACAGACATTATTATCTCATGTACATATATGACTGCATGACCAATGTGATCCTACAACATGTACAATCAGAAAAATGAGAAATTATATTCCATTTATATATGATTTATCAAAAGGCATAAATGCATTCTACTGTCTAATGTATAACTAATTAGAACACAATTTTTTTAAAAAAAAGGAGATCAACAGAAAATCTTTAGGATGCTCTTCTTGGAGTCATCTGTCTTTTTAATGACCAAAGATTCCTGGTTAGCTGACAAATGGCATTTGAATGAATATTAAAATGAGTAGTCAGGAATACTATGCCCATTTTGCTTAACCTTGTACCCAAAGAAATAAGAAAGGGAAAAAAAAAAAAAAAACCCTTTCGAGATGTGCATTGATGATAGAAAAACAGTTACAAAAGGCAGTTCATAAAAATAAGCGCCTGTAGTGTTGGGAAACCAGATTTGTGTGAAACAAATGTCTGGTGTTATTGATTTATTTTTATCACTTTGCAGAGTTGTTTTAAAGCTAACCTGAGTTACCAGTTATGATGTGTGGAAATAGTGCTGAGCAATCCACAAACACGCACTACTCTCATTACTGGCAAAGCTGGCCCTATTATGCTACTGCATGCATACTCAGCAGGGTTAAATGATTTGCTGATGGCCCACAATAAACACTAGAGAAAGATTTGCACTAAAGACTTAGGATCTGAAATTTAATTTTTAAACATATTATATTGCCAATTCCACAGCACAAATTTTCTCTGGTCCAATTTAGTTCAAATCAGTGTATATGGAAGAAAATAAAATATAATTTCTACCTAATAAAATAAAAATATAATTTAAAATAATGTTCAAATCACAAGATAGAAAATGCTAGAGTTTGGATATGCTATGCTTAATTTATTATTCATCATTCTCTTATTCATAATATTTGATTTTAAAATTACTTAATAACCTGCATTTGTAGATTATACCTGGACATATACTTAAGAACTTTTTTCTGTTTTAGAAATTAGCAGTGAAATACAGTCAATAACACAAATATTTCAGGTAGATGTTAGCACCTATATATGAAACTCAGAATTGAAAATGTCATTTCTGGTTCCTAAATACATTTACCAATGTGAGAAAATATTGACAAGTCCTAATTTGAAGGTTATTATAATATAGAGAGAGTAGTATTTTATGGAAGTTCTGGAAAAATCCTTCCATATTTTTTTTTTATTCATCTGAATCAAACAAACTTTGTTATCATGTGGACTTTAGTGGAGTATGATAATTCTAAAAGGATCTATGCTAGTTATGTTTTTTAAGATCTAAACAGCAAATTCAAGTAGAAGACTGTTAAATTATTTAAAATCTGAAAATGTCACAAGACATTAGAATAATATGCACAAAGATACTTGATAATGAGATATTTAAAAAATTAAGAATTGCATTCTCAATTTTTTTGAAATTATTCTGCTGTTTCTTTTCTATGGTGAAAATTTTGCTGTTTATAAGTTTTAAGAAGCACAACTAAAAATTTAACCCATGTTGCTTTCAAGTTGGGTGGCAATCAAAAGACGTCTTTGCTAGAGGCACAATGAAAATTGTGTACTCTTCTGACCGTTCTAGACAGACTGAAATAACATGTGTATCATGCTGTATTAACAACTGACTTCTGTCTGACCAGGATTTCATAATAGGAGTCACTGCACCAATGTCTTTACATGTTAGCAAACGTGGTTCCCTTACATATGTAAGTACTTAATTCCTTATCAATCTCTTCTACTTTAAACACAGAAAGCTCAAAATCAGTTTTCACTTAATATTTGAGGTGAGGTCATTGTGAAATGATGTCTTTTTAAAATGGACGTGAGGACATGAGGATGCTCAAGAAGTCAAGTCCCACTTCAACATACTGAACAAAATCATAAGAAAATTATTTTGAAGTTCCTTCATTATTAGCATACTCTTAAGGTCATTTTTTTTATGGATGGTACCTGAATATTTCTTTGTTTAGTATTCTGTTTATAATGTTTTATTTATAAACATATATGCATATATACACACTTATATATGTATATGAATTGCTACATATAAAATAGCAATTTGATGTTACAATGGTTATTTATAAGTGAACTCTTCAAAGAGTAATGTAAAGGCATCATACACTCACCTTAGAAAGGCCACCTACTTCCAAATAGAAGCAGATAATGAACACATTCCAGGTAATCCAGAGGGCAGTCCATACTGTATACTGGATAGAAGGGGTAGGGAGAAAGAGAAGAAAAATGTGAAGATGAAAGGCAAGTATCCTAAATAAATCAATAGTAAAAATGTTCACTAAGTTTTCAGTCTGCTGGAAACAAATAGGCAGGGCACACACAGAAAAGAGGGCTTCTTTCAGAGTCCCCTGAGATCTACAAATTAAAAATCCAATTTTCCTATGGCTTTCAGTGGATGACAATAAACCTAGATTTATTGTTAAAGCACTTTGCTAGCTTGCAGGTTCAAGTTCAATTCAAGTGCTCACTCAATTTGTTTTCTGAGTATTATCTTTTCCAGAGAACACAATTATGCAAAGTTGTCCTTGAGATATAAAATTAAACTCATATATTTTTAGGAATGTTAGTCAAAATCCAGAGTTTCTATGTCCCTGAATGAAGACCATGCTTGAAAATGAATGTATGGAATCAAATTAACAAACTTTTATTCATTGTATTGTTTTATTAAGATCATGTGCTTCTATAATTATATAGTATAAATATGATCATACAAAATTTTTAAACACAACAATTGATATATGAGATTAAGAATGAGAAAATGAACAATAAATTTCCATATTGGTAAAAATAAACTTTTATTTACATCCAACAAACTCCAACTTGCCTTACTGATTAGTTGATTTCATTAATCTGTTATGTACCAGGAAATACCTTCTCCCAGAGCATCAATCTTATGTAGCTGTATACATTTCCCTTAGTTTCTTATGCAGATATGGAACATCAGAGAACCAACTTAGAAAACAATTTGTATGACTGTAGACAGTCATGCCATGAAATTCAATTAATCGATCAATATTTTGCCTACTCATTTTACTTTACCAGAAAAATCTCTGAATCCTTAATTCATTAAACTGGAATATTAGTTAAATTATTAATTTTTATGAGTGACCACAATAGTTTCATGCTGTACTTAAATTAAAATGAACATTGAAATCATTTCTTTACCTTATTCTATGGTATGTCAAACGATAGAATGTTTAATTTTAGATACTATATAAAATAGTCATGCTCTTATTAGAGACCTTATCCCATGCATCTAATTATTTGTAAAATGCAATTTAGATTTTATGTATTTCTGTTATCTCTTTATTTTTGGTAATGGGGATTGAACCCAGGAGCTCTTTACCACTGACCTAAATCTCTAGCCCTTTTATTTTTTTTTTTGAGACAGTTTCTTGCAGTTTGGGACTTGTCAAGTTGTTGGGGCTGGCCTCAAACTTGAGATTCTCCTGACTCAGTATCCTGAATAATTGCAAGCATGGACCAACACACCTGACTTTATGACTTTTAGAAGTTTGCAAAATAATCTCATGTGTTGAATACTGCTATAAATGGATATATTTGATGTCACATCGTACTTCCTTGGGAGGGATGTTTTGCTTTATTTAAAGGATAACACAAAGCAATAATGAGTTAAAGCTTCAAAATAGTTGGAAATTTATGTTAAAAACATATTAAAAATTAACATAAGTAAAAACATGTTGTGAGGTTTTGAGTATTTGTGAATATTGCTGATGCTGCAATATCTTCCATTCAGAAAGTTTCCTAGTCTGAACAGTTTTTTAAAATGTGCAAAGTGTATTGAAACCCACTTTTCTGAATCACAAAACATTCCCATGAATACTGAAAACAGCTGCTTTACATCCTTAATATTTATTTTTTGCAAGTCACAATAACTAGACCAAATTGTACTGCTTTTGCTAATTGGGTATTATCTAGTCCTGATATTTTGCATTCTAAATAAATATAAGTGTATCAGGATGTAACTGACCACTAAGTTATGAGAAAAAGGTCAGTGACAAGACTTAGGAAAAGAATATTAAATAAAGTAAGACACTGTAAGAAAATAAGAAAATAAACCCAAATAATTATGAATCCATATGATTCTTAATTATTGGAACTCAAATCTAAATGCACAATTATTGTATTAGGAAAATCAACCAATTCAAAGTCCTAACAAAAGTACAATAAAACAAATCTATTTAAAAATCATAGCACAAACTCAGTGACAGAAATGACTCACAAGCTATTAAATGCTGCTTCTGAACTTTGATAGCTAAAACTATCAGACTAAGTAGTTACCAACTGTCAGTTCAACATGTTTAATTATATTAGGGTTATTATTCTGGGGCTCTCTGTGCTCCTGGTACTGTGCTATGCACTTCATACAGGTTATACCATTCAGTCATCACAAAAGGACATCATCTGATTCCCTAAGTGTCAAGAGTTGGCATGTGAAACCTGACTGGCTCTGGAGCTGAGATTCTCAAGTCTTGCCCAGTTGGTTTTCTTTTAAAAAATCTTAGGAAAGTGACTAAAGGTTAATTGTAAGCTAAACTTTAACCAAATTCAACACTTCATTAAATGGCAAATTCACAAATTACCAGTTTAATAAAAACATATTTTACTCTTACAAGTCCTATAGGTGGCAATGTTTGGGGAGTGAGTAGAATCTTTTGTGTTTTGCTCTCTATGTAGCACGCATCATATAAACACCATGGGTTCTTTGGTTTGTTTCCAGTGATATTGTAGTTTCTTCTAATGCATTGTTTGTTGAGAACAAAGAACATATTATTGAATTTTGAATTGCTATGAGACATAAACTATATACTTTGACATATACTTACAATACCAGTTAGATCACAAACATATGGGAAAAGGGATCTCTAGCAATATAAGTACATGCATAAGAATTGACCAAGGCAGAGATATTAGGGAAAATCATTACTAAGAGATGCAATCCATCTCTACCTTCTTTATGAGGTGGATGATTTTTTAAAAATAATTCAAATTAAATGAGAATTAAAATAAAAGATAAAACTCATCATTTTTAACAAATACCCTTTAATTATTATGGTTCTTGTCAATATATTCATTTATCCAGGTAGATTAGGTGTACTTCCTATATAGATTAACTTTTCCAAATAATTGCATAATCTCTGTCTCTGTTTCTCACTCTCTTCTACTTTACTTATGTTCAGTACACATATTTTACATACTCACATAGAAGATGCCTAAGAAGATTAATAAAGGATGTTCAAATGTTCTATGTGGCTTCCTAAATATTTCCTGGTTTTATGAGGATATTCAGCACTTTTTATTTGACTCAAACTTTAGAAGTCTTTTAGTCTTCCATTGAGCAATTAGTTTATAACGAGTTATTTTTACAATCTGAGCTTCCTCATTTTCCAATTATCAGAAAGGCCATCTGGTCACTCATTCTTTCACATGTGTATCAATCAGCCACAGTATTTAGGCACAATATGCTAGAGTTACAATAAAATTAAAAATAGGGTAAGATCCTTAGTATTTAGTTTAGTATTTGTGTTCAGAAGAACGTTAAGTGAAACCTGCCATCCATACATTTTTAATGGGAAGGAAAGCAGAGTTAAGGTCAAGAAGAAAATGACATATTAACAGTTGAATAATTTATCAAGTCTTACTCTCTATTAGGCTATGGTAAGCAAGTCATATATGTTATAGCATTTTAAAAATGATCTGTGATAAGATTTCTACAAATGAGATAGATGTGGCACGAAGAGAACAAATATCTTAAGGCTTCAGAGTCAATAGTTTGAAGAGGGGGATTTAAATCCAAGACCAACTGAATTGAAACTAACACTCAAGTCATATTGAGCAATAGCTCAGGAGAGAGATTTATGATGATGTGGTAGAGAAGGTTTGTTATATAACAATTCAAATCAATGTAAGTTGTTCATTGCACATGAATTTTGCATAAAAGTCCGAAGAAGTAAATTATAGTCTTTGCAAATGTACTGGCTTTTTAATTTTTAAAGTCAGCTTTGAATTAATTCTAACTCCAAAGTTAATCTTTTTTAAAAAAATGTAAAATCAATTAGCTAACTCATCTGCCTTTAAATTAGCGAGCTTGATTAAATTAACTCATCCATGAAATAATAAAAATTTAAATAATTCTAGGGAAGACTCTTATTTTGGAATTCAGAGGTGAATTTTGAAATATTTGGCATAGGAGTAGACAGGAAAAAAATGATTCTACAACAGAACATATGGTTGATAAATATGATTTCACAGTTTCATATTGTCTTTAATCAAATAAATATAAAAGGTGCATTCAAACCTTAACATTGAGCTTGGTATCCCTTAGGAGTATCCCTTTGAGATACCAAGTGAAGGAGAAAAATATGACCAAGTTATTTCTGTGCTCTGAAAATAAATATAGAAATAGTAAACTGCACCTTTTCAGCAGTGGATTGGACTTACTGCACTTTCATTTGGTGATTCGTTTGGCTTTTTCTAGCAGTCTTTGATGTGGGACCTCATTTATAGTGGTGGAAGTCCATGACATATTTTTCAGAAAAAATAGATCTTGAGGAGTAAGTCACCTAATAGTAGGTACAGTTAGGACAGCAGAAACTATTTCATCATGTAATTCCTCAACTGTTTTCAAATTGAGATAAGCAAGGCAGTGAGGCCAATTTCTCTTGCTGAACGATTGCCCTCATGTTCTAAGAAATCACTGTCTAGGTCATTTTTAAAGTCACTTCATCTAGTCACCTTAAATTCACTTATGATGTGTCCAGTCAAGGATTAAGCATTTTTAAAAGTCTCTACATGCAGGAATACACCTTGAATATAACAAGGGGTAGGCACAGTCATTTTTTCCTGGAGTACACTGCTGAATTTGTGAGACAGGCAGGGATACAATGACAACTGAGTGGGGGACCAGGGTAGAGAGTTAACAGGATCTGGGGTAGTAGAGAGCACAAGGCACTTAGCTCTGAGCGGGGTGGTTAGGTAAGGCTTTTAGTGGGTGACAATTTAGTTGAAGGATTATTAAGTGTTTTTCAAGAGGCAAGGAGAATAGGATATCCCAGGCATGTGGTCTTTGGAAACAGCAAATCCTTCAAGATGCCCGGTATGAAGGAGGCACATGGGAGTACAGAAGGTACAGAATAGGTAAGCAAAGGGGCAATTTTCATAAGCTTTGGTTTCTACTCTAAGGGGTTTGGAAGACATTGGAGTTCTTGTTCTGCATGGTCCTTTATCTAGACCATGTTCACAGTGGTAACTAATTCTTTGAATTCAAGTGTGGTAAACCCAGTTTTTTTCAGAAGTGGCAGTGACTTCCCATCTGTGTTTTTGCAAATCTGGATTCTGAGTTCGACTGAATTGTTGTAGTGACAGACATTATATTTTATCATCTCTAGGTGAGCACTTAGGATACTTGGTGCTCCAAACTGTTTGTTAGTTTAAGTGGATTAAATTTAACTGGCATGTATTGGTAATTGTTTCAGCCAATATTAAGAATAGCAGAAGTGATTTGGGAAGAAAATCTGTAGTAAAAAAAAGCTGTTTTCCTGCTCAGAAGTTGGTGTGAATTTCTGATCCAGGTCTCCTCTCACTGCCATTGAAAATTCGGTGTCTCCCAAGACACACCTTGGCTAAAGTGACATATGCTGCATTCATTTTCAGTCTTTTTTTTAAATACTAGAATTAATTAGAGGCCACCAGTTGTAGTATCAAACCAAAGTATTCATGAACAGCTGTCTGTTGTGTACTAAAACAAAACAAATAAACAAATGTAATATAATCACCTTCCCAAATAACAAAATGCCCTTCATAAAAAAGGGCTCTTTTGAAGGCAGATATTCCATATTGTTGATTACCGATTATTTATCATTTTCCCCAAATAGAAAATTTATAGCTAGACTCCTACAAAGGCAATAATATTTGACAATTGACTGAGGAAGTATGGCAGAATAATTTCCTAGATCAAAACTTATACTGACAATGGCAAGATATCATTTCTGATCTGGTGGTGGAAGCAAAGCCCAGATCATGCTAAAGCAACTCCATGATAATAAAATGAGTGAGGACAAAAGATATTCAGCTCTCCCACTTGCTATCTGTGTTCCCTGGGCAAAGAAACAATTCTAACCTTTTTCTTTATCTGTAAAATCAGAGATGCTAAGACAGACCTCTTAGGGTATTTGGAAAGATTAAACAAAATAAAATGTTTGGCATGGAGGGCTTTCCCACCAACTCAATATTTTTTTTTCTCCTCTCTTCCTGGGTGAAAGCAAATAAAATGAGATTTGGTTGGCATAATGCATTAAAAGAGAAAATCAGAGGAGCAATAATATGAATTGCTTATCTTTGTAGATGTTTTCCTTTGATAATTCTGAAAGTCCTAAAACTGCCTTTCTCCTCACACATAAATATGTATGAAGCACCTATTACAGTCCATGTTCTCAATGACTCTTTGCCTACTAGAGAAGGTTCGAATGCCAACAAATTATAAAACATGCTCAAGACACAGAGGCAAAGGAACAGAGAGTGTTTAATCATTAAAGCACACGTAGGGACGTGTGCATGAGAGACTGAGAGAATGTTACTAGAACTGGCACATGAACACCAGGCAAGGCTGTGAGAGCAAGAGGGGGAGAGGCAGGGAGAGCAGAAGGCACATGAGCAGAAAAACACTACCTCTGGGTCTTTTCAAGTCTCTGCACTTGGCTCACAAACTTCCCAGGCCTCTGCCTCATTGCTATTATTCTCATTCCACATTCATGGCCATTCTACCACCTTCAGAGAGCCCTAGACTCTATACCTTGTTTCCTTCACTGCCTTCAAAATGAACTCCTTGAAAGTAGGGACTGTACTTTGCATTCTTCTCTAGTTATCCAGACCTAGTACAACACAGTACTCTATGAATGTTTGATGAGTGAGTGGCAACTAATGCTATTGAGCTCCTTCTCCACATTCAGTCGTGCTCCCTGCCCAGAACCCCCTTCAACTCCTTCTCTGCAGGCTCACACTCACTGGCACCACAAGTTCTTCTGCAGAACACCTTACTCTGTCACCCTGCCAGGGTCAGACTCCTTATTAGGCATCTCTGGCACAATGTGGTCCTCCGTATTACTTGTCACAGTTATAGTTTAACATTTCTGTGAATGTTATTTGCTAAAGGCAAATCTCTCTCCCTAAAATGTAAGATGAGAACCCAAGGAGGCCAAAAATGATCTGTGTATGTTCAACAGCATCCTCAACACCTAACCCAATGCCAAACACATAGTAGAGACTAAACGAGTATCTTTTATAAACAAATAATTGGAAAAAAAGAACAAAGTTAGAAAACAAAAAAGAAAGGAAAAGAGGCAGGAAGAAAGGGAAGTATGAAGAGAGGAAGGGAGGAAGGGAGAAGGGAGGAATTGAGGAAGGAAGGAAGGAAGGAAGGATGACCTTCAGGGACCTTTGGTCAGATACAACAGAAAAGAACATTCTTAGGTCTTGGAACTAGGAAAGGCTTTTAAGTCATGAATTAGGTAAGTGAGAAAAGAAGACACTGGAAAGAAGGCAGAAACCTCAACCAAGGCTATAGTTGAGTTGAGTGAAAGGTAACAAGGGCTAACATTTAGGGGGCAGAAACAATAGGACTAGATAATATCTTTAAAAGGTACTTGCAACCTCATTCTATGCAAGTCATTGTTTTTATAGTCAGCTGGCATTTTGGACCTTAGAACAGCAACAACATAAAATTTTAGAAGTCAGTGAAGAGTAAAAGTGCTCTGTATTCATAGAAACAAACTAGAACATATTTAAGACTCTATAATAGTTTGATATTCTGCATGACATTAAAGCATCTGGTCTAAGTTTGACTCTAGGAAACATCTTTCTAGTAGATTACACAGTGGTCCAGCAGAGGCTATTCTTAAGAGAAGAAAAGTAAAGCAGAAATTGTTTAGCCCTGCAGCAAATTGAGTGATATCAAACATTCCCAGGGCCATGTTGAATGCCAAGTCTGTCTGTGGGCCAGTTATTTTCACCTCTGTGATATAATGGAAGATATCAAAAAAGTCAATTTTGAGATTCAACACACAGAACGAGTGCATTTTCAGAAAAAAAATTTTTTTCAACAAATTGGATCAAATAAAAATTGAAACATGACTTATTTTGTTCCCCAAGTATGGCAACATTAATGCATTGCAGGAACTATTTACCAACTCTACTGAATGCATTTATAAATACATTGATTCAGGCTCAATGAGCACTTTAGAGTATGCTATGCCTATTTAAAATTACTTCTATTATTATTACTCATTATTTTTAGATTCCTTTTTATATATATAGCCAACAATATTGCCTTCTTTTTATACAAAAACCAAATAGTTCAACTGAATAACTACCAGTAGATTGTAGATAACAGCACACACTTCATTAAATTGACCTGCAATGGAGTGTGGATTTCCTGTGTTCTGCACAGTGTGGAGTATGGATTTATGCTTCCAATATATCTTGAAAATTGGAGAAACATATTATAATAAACTATGAAATATATTAGGGGCATGTACTAAATCTTTCGGTACATGCATTTGAAATATCTCAAATTAATTAAAATTAAATTATATTATTATTTTCAGTGATTAAACAATTATGCTTAACAGGATTGGTTCCTAGGGTTAGTGACAGATGTCACTGAAGATAAATGACCCCTGACACCTTATTCTTTTGGTACAAAATAATTAACATACTTTGTATCTCATCATAATGATGAGATCACGACCAGTTCTCCCACTTCAGTCAAACCCATTTTAAGTTTAAAATTTAGGTTTATGAAACCTGAACTCAGTTACACTGTGAGTCACACTATATCATACCAAACTTAAGGGCATATCACTTTGTTCTCACTGCAAAACATTCATCATGTTGTCTGTTCCACAAATTAACATTTCTTAACAGAATTGAATATTAGAGGGCTAGAACAGCAGAAACACATCATAGTAGAGGGGGACTCTTAAAATTATTTCATTCGTCTTTTTATAGAAATTATGTAGCTCTTATATGAAGAGGCATGATAACAATAAGACTTACCACCATGATGTATCGAGGTCTGTACTGAATAGTTCCAAACAAACCCAATATGACAACAATTATATGTAGAAAATTTCCAAGAATAGGTGCCCACTGGAAGCCAAGGAAGTCAAAGATTTGTCTCTCCAATGCTGAGAGCTGCAAGAAAGCAAAGGGAGTTCATGAGTAGCTAATCCAAGCATCAGCTAACCATTTCAATCACTATTTCACTGCTGGAGAAGTGTGCATATTCAATTTCAATATTTGTAGGCATCATTATCACTAGAATTATTTTCATTAATTAATTAATATTTTTACAGTGTTGGAATCAAATTCAGGGCCTCATGCATGTTTGGCAAGTGCCCTACCACTGACTTACATCCCCAACCCTTGTCTCTAGAATTTTAGCACACTTTTCATGTACTGTTTTGTGCAACTTCTCTCAAGAAATATACTGAGATAACTGAATGTTATAAGCATAAATATAAATTTTGAACCTACCTGGAGAGCTAGAGAAATACTCGTTAAGTAATTTTTTACTGTGGAAAATCCAGACAAATAAGACTTAAATTCATCATTGTTTTTAATGAAATAACTAACTTAATACAGCATACTTAGAGCAATAACCATAACTTCAGGATCATGATATGACAACTGGTATCATTTTGAAAACAAAACAAATCCAAATCAAACCCTTAACTTTTCCTTCCTGTGTTAAATATATATTAACCAAATCTGTTTGGTTTCTTCTCCTTTCATTAGACTTCCTATAATGATAATAACTAAACACGTTTTCAAAATGATGCTTCCTTCCTTACTTACTTTCTCTTGGCTCAAGACCCTGATATAAAACTAGGTTAAATATTCTGTTAGAAGTTCATTTTGCTGAGCTTCTATACTTACATAAAAATTTAGATTAGGTGAAATCCTTTTTGAATACCATACCCAAATAAAAATTATGATGGAGCCATAACAATTTCAGAGACACCATAGTTTATTATATTCACATTATATAGATTATATTTTTAAATAATTCTTAAGTACATCAACCTATACACTTAACCACTTATGATTAAACAGGTGAATTTCAGATAGTCCATTATCACTGTCAAATGGTTGTTCTTGTATTCTGTGTCTAAAATTTTTATAATTCTACCTGCATACATGAATATAATCTTATACATTTGAGGCATTTTTCTAGATTTCCTTTGATAAAATAGTAATTCTAATAAAATGATTCAGTGATTAGCTATACTGATGGCACTAGAAACTGTAGCTTTCAGATGAAAATGGCACCCTTGGTATTTTTCCATCATGCGGCAGGTGTATGCCTGAATAGCTTTAATTTCCTTGGACATAAAGAAATGTCCTCCATTCTGCAAGCTGAATTTACCTTGCTTAAGCAGTGAGGGAAAAGAGAAAAGAGCTAATGCCTAAAACAACCACACCAGGTCCCCATTCATTTCAGGGGTATTTTCTGATCATGAAGTGATTTGTCACCATCTTCTGCATCTGCAAATGCACAGAAATGCCAAAACACAAAATAATCAGAGCAATGTAAGTAGCAGCACTGTGTTTTCAATCTCTTGTTCATCTCTGCTTCTGACTCTAATTAGTTCCCAGGAACCTTCCTTTTATTTATTGAACCATCAATGATATAAATATGCACTGTTTTTTTTATGTCCAAACAGGACTGATGGGCTGAGAAAAAAAAGCAACCCTGAAGAGCAGCCTCAGGCAATTCATTCTGAAACAGCAACCCTATTTTAAAGCTGTCGTGCATCACAAAAACCTTTAAAGTGAACTTTTCAAAGAGAGGAAAACCCATTTCCTTTTTCTACCAGAAGATGTATGGAAAGTAGTCTCTTTTATGATATTAAAGAGACAACACATCATGAAAGGGAAGACAAATTTTCAATCCCTCATACCAACCAAAAAAAAAATAGTGTTATTTATTAACATTTATTCTCTAAGAAGTTAAAAAATTAGAGTTGAGTTGAGTTGAAATAAGAGTGCAAATCAAAGGCATCAAATTTGGGAAGGGGGATCTCACCAAGAGTAAGGTTAAGGGCAGCTGTAACAACCATACAAAAGGAAAACTACATTTGAGTATTGTATTTTAAAAATCTAACTAACAACTATAGTAAAATACCATCGTATTTTTATTAACTATTCCATATAATTACCATCTTAAACTGTGTAGTGGTTTAGTTCACTGGTAAATTCCTCTCTGAATGTCACAATCTCTAGGGACATCACTTTTCAACTCCAGAGCATGATATTAATAATAATGTATGTTTCCTCTCATACATGGAAACTAGAGAGGAAAAGGGAAAAGAAAGGTGTGAGAAAAAATCTTATGAAAATCAAATGGATATCAGTAGAATGGAGAAAACAGACCAGGTAGAGATAGGCAGAGAGGAAAGGGGGAACTATGGGGAATGATATTGGCCAAATTATATCATTATAACGTGCACATGCATAAATATGTAACAACATATCTCACCGTTATGTCTAATTATGAGCACTGATAAAAATATGAAAAATAATGATCCAGTGTCACCAAATGAAATTGGATGATATCCAGCTCAGTTTGTTAACTCAGAAAAAGTTTGAACATAATTTAGAAATATCACTGCCAAAAGGGTTCTGATCCTGGTGGGATGCAGCCCTCTGGCACCAGCTGGGAATGTCATCATGTATATCTCTTCCCAACTCCTTGGTCAGTGATGTCAAGTTGGGAACTTGATATTGGCTCTGATGGGAATATTTACAAAATGGAAATTGGGAAATGCTGAAATCAGAGTTTGGTTTGAGAACCTACTGTTAAACTTTTACCTGCACATCACCTGGAAAACAGTGGCTGGGAAACAGCGGTTGTGATTTGAGAGAGCATGGAGGGAAGTCACCACATTGTTAAAGTGGCACACCTAGGAAGCAACTCAGTCCAAAAGAGAACAGAAGAATGTGGGGCCCAGAGAGGGGTCTACAGAAATGACGCAGCAGAAAGAGAAAATATGAGACACTTGAGATTTAAATACAGGTAGAAAAATCCAGAAAACACAAAGGCAGCAAGATATTCCAGGAAAGCAAAACCAACCAGACACCAATTTAACACAGAACAGGAAGCACTGACCTAAATAACAATGGAATCATTCCTAAGTGAAAGCTAAGGTAGGTAAGAATCTGGCAGCTTATAAAGAATGGGATGAAAAAGAGTATGTTTCTTTTCCTAAAGAGTTTAAAAAAAAAAAGACAATTGGAATTTTAATAAAAATACTGTAAAATACAGTAGGTATCCTACTGATTCATCTATTATGATTAATGTTTCACATGGCATCTTGCATAATTGCTCATAATAATTATTCCTAATTATGAAAATTAATTCACACTTAATTTTAAAAAGCTGTAAAATCTTCATCTGGGTGACCAAGCAGGTTCCTGGGCATTTACATAGACTGGGTCTACAGAATTAGCTTCTCAAGTAAAAGCCAAGTGCAAAGGCTCATTCTTAATGACTAAGCACCTTGGAAAATCAGCCTCACAGGAAGAAAAGAAAGCTGCCTTCCCTGTTATTATTCTTGGGCTTTTACCTTACTCCACTGAAGAAATATACAATGAGAAAGATCAAAACTGGGTCACTAGTGTCAGTAGAATCATAAGAAATAATTTTAGAAAGCCACAGTTCTACAAAAGACTATGGAATTAAAGTTTATCACACAACTTGGTATTCTCTTCTGTGTAAATTCTAGCTTGAGAATTAACGTGGCAAATATTTTATAATCATGAAGGATTAAATCTTTTCCTAAAGTGAAGACTTAAAAGCTCCAATTAAAATTTGTATTAGCTAAATCAATATTTGTTAGACTATTTCAAAGAAGTTTTGGGTTGTTAAGGCAGATTTCTTTATGTATGCAAAATCAATAGGACCCTCATCTCATCAACACTTTCTTCCATTTCAATATCTTATTTACTTAGCTGCCTAGGAATTTTCATGCTTGATATTGATGTTATTCATCTTCTGTGTACATATGGCCTATGTCAATGATGGTCTTATATTTTAAACTATAATTTGAGAATTTTATTTCATATCTCTGAACAGAAAAAACATTAATACCATTTATACTATGACCTTATTTCCTAGTGAAATATCATGAAAGTTCTAACAACACAATATTTACCATTATGATAAAGTAGACACTATCCTGGAGAAGTTTTTGTCTATAGTCAGCTAAACAAGACTTAGGATGGATACAAACTGTGAGATGGATCCAGGAAGTCTAGATCTGACTTGCTTATCATATGGTTCATCCAATAAAGACAATAACAGTATTAAAGATTTCAGTGTTTCTGTATGGTTTTGTATTCTTTTTGGTAGAAGTTAGACAGCAAAGTCAGTGAAACCAGAAACCAATGATTCAGTGAAATGAATGAAATCAGATAAAATTTAAAACAGTTTAATATGCCATCTTCTTTTTCCATTACTTGACTTTTAGAACCATCTCTCGTGGTCTAAATGGCCATCAGTGCTTATAAGGTAGGCGAGGTGGAAATGTAAATGCACAGAAGAGTACACTCTGTAATGCCAATTGTGGTTGTCTAAGTTGTTCTTTGAGCTAATTTTGGTAAGTGAAGAAATTCTCTCTAAAACATTTGGAAAGCTTCCTTGAATTCCTCTTCTATGTTTTCAGTCCCTGTATCTCAAGAGCATTTTCTAGTCTTACAATTCAGTAATGAAGGTATAAGCTTCAAGCAAATGACATAGGATTTCAGGAAAGAGCTATATGTAGTACTTCAAATCTACTTTTTGAAGAAATAAGGAACTGAGTATATCATATCATGGAAATTTTCCTGTTGACAGAGGAATGGATGTTGCATTGCAATAGATTGATGGAGGCTGATGAGTTGGAAGAGTGCATGTGAAGGGCATCTATGTACCACAAATTCATTCAGAAAACCCCTTCATCTTGTGCACTGACTCAGCATAACAACTACCAGTATGATAACTAATTTCACCAACTTCTCATTATGTCAGGGAGTGAATTGATGCATCAGAGAAATGCTCTAAAGCCTGAAAAAAAAAAAAAAAAAAACATGGTGATGCTATTTTTGGTATTATTTAATACAAAATTTTTCAGTATTTATTAATCTAATTTCATCCTAACAAAATCAGGATCCATAATTATCTTATTAGATATATGAAAAATTAGCTCATTGGCATCAGAGCTGGGCCTAGTATCTTTCTGTGCACACTATACCACTCTGAAATCATTGAACAAAATGAACTAAATTCTGATATAAGCTTTATCACAAGAGGGAGAGATAATTAAGGAAACATGGGGATGTGTGTCATGATTTAATCCTCTTTCTTCATCCCACTCAATTAAGATTAGACACTCCTCACTCAATCCTCAGAAGAGGCAAGTTGCAACTTTTAGAAACTTACCAGTCTCATTATCCTTCATCAAACTTCAGTTTCTTCCTCAAAAGAAGATAATAATAATCTTTATCTTGCTAGTAAATAGTAAGATAAGCAGATCAAGCACACAGATGATCATTAGCAAGAGTGGTGTGCTAGTTTCCTACTGCTATTTCAAGGCTATAAAGAAATACCAAAATTTATTCTAGTTTTTTATTCTCTGTAGTTTAGAAGTCTAGAAAGGTTCTCAGTGGGCTAAAATCAGGGTATTGGCATGGCTGTACTTCTGGTGGCTCTAGGAAAGAATCTCTTTCCTTGGTTTCTTCAGTTTCCAGAAGCTGCCCAACTCCTGGGTCTGTGGCCCCCTCCTCCATCTTCAGAGTCAGCCACACTAGGTTGAATCTGCACCATGTCATGCCTCTGCTTCCTTCTCACCTATCATCTTCCACCTTTTATAAATACCTTTGTGATTACATTGGGCTCTTCTTGATAATGCAGGAAAATCTCCCCATTCTGAAAATCAGCTAACTACTTAATTCTTTTGACAATGTCAATTCCTCTTAGTCATGTAAGGCAAAATTTTCATATGTCCTGATGGTTGGAATGTCAATATCGTTAGGAGCCAATATTCTACCACATAGTTGTTACCTCTTGTTCTCTCTATTTAGGGTTCTCTTGAGGATGTTACCCTGTCCTGTAGAAGGGAGATGTTAATGTCTCATCCAGGTCCTGATCGGTTTAGGAAGAACTCAGAACTTTCACTTCCTTTTTTTTTTTTAAACTGCAGAAAGCCATATCTGAGACAGGGTCACTATTTATTGCAGCTCCTACTGTGACCAGCCCTACCACTGAGGTGAATAGGACCTCTCCCAATCTATCCTGCACAATAGATGATAGTTTTCAGAAAAATTAATAGCATTATAACTCAAGATCTGTGATATGAGAAATTTGAGGTAAACAAATAGGGCCTTAGCTCCACAAAAGCACTTAGCAAGCTCTATCAGTGGGCATATTGGCAAGGAAATGATAAATATGTTCACTGTATATACTGGAATGCAGTCATGCTTCAGTATTGTGGGCATTGGTTCCAGGACCCCTGTGGATACCAAAGTCTGAGGACTTTCAAGCCTCTTATATAAAATTGCTTGGTATTTGCAAATAATCTACACGATCTTCCTGTTGACTTGAAATCATCTCTAGATTACTTATAATATCTAATACAATGTAAATGCTATGTAAAAAATCATTACATTGTCTTGTTTAGGTAACAATGACAAGAGAAAAAAAGGTTGTACATGTTCAGTATAGACATAATGTGATCCCAAATATTTTTCACTGGAGTTTGGTTGAATCCATAGATGTGGAACCCACCAATATGGAGGGCCACTGTATGTTGTAAATCCTAGAAATACCCCAGTGAAATGAGTATATTATGAATACATCCTTATTCTTTGTCTTGGGAAAAGCACTTGCATGGAATAATGAAGAGAAGCATGTGGGTTATGTCTAGTAATACTTAGGGATCAATGGCAACAGTCAGCATTTACCTAACAATTTTTATACTTTTAAGTAACTGTACTGATATTCTGCAAGTTCAAGATACTATGACTTTTTCCAAGATGAATAAATTGAAAGGAAATCTGAATCAGTCTCTTGAGTCCAAAGCAGTGCTGACATGCTTTGCAATTGGCAAGCATTAGAGAAATCACATGATGCTTACTGATTTTAGGAAATAGAAATTGTATATATACATAAGTATGTGTGTATATATATAATATAGAATGAAATAGTGTATAATTAATGATTAATCCTATGAGGAAAGGTTGAGAGATAATCATAAAGTATTTTTAAAAAACACTTTGAATTCAATCATTAGAAAGTAATTAGCTATTTCTCTCCTGAATCAGTTTTATGGACCTAAAACCATTCCTTTATGTTTTCTTTCTTTTGTTCATTCATTCATTTATTCAGCAAGTGCAATTTGACAATTGCCATGCTGTGGATACTAGAGTATAAAGGTGAGTGATAGAATTCTTGACCTAGAGCAGCCAGTTCACATTCTAGTGGGGAAGAAAGACATAAGTCTACTAATTTTAAATAAAATATTATAGGTGCTGTGGTAGAGGTTGTTCAAGGAGTTAAAAGAGCACAGAGGAGTGCTCTAACCTGTTTTTGACATATGACTAGCCTATTCCAGACATCTTTACAAACATGTGCTGTGTCTGTGTGTGTGATACTAAGGATTTAATCAAGATCTACTATTATTTTTTTCATATAAGGGACTTTGTTAAGCAAACAAAGTGTCTTCCTGCAGGGTAAGAGAGAAAATGAAAGGAAAAGAAAGGGAAAGAGAAAGGGTATGTGCTAGAGAGAGTGTGAAAAGTGAGGGGGAGAAAGAAAGTGAGTTAGAGGAGAGAAAGCAAGAGACCAAGCTCTATTGAGCTATACCTTTAACCCTTTTTATTTTTTGAGACAGTCTCTCTTTAAGTTGTTAAAGGTGGGCTTGAACTTGCAATCCTCCTGCCTCAGTCTCCTGAGTTGCTGGGAATACCAAAGATGCACTATTAAACAGTATTCTCAAGGAATGTTTCGAGGTTTTGCAGCAGAGAAGAGAGGGTGCAGAAGAATTCAAGCTAAGGGAAGAGTAGAGCATTTCCAAAATCCATAAAATATCTGTTGTGCCTCTGAAATAAATGTCAGGGGCGGGCTCTGAGGGCCCCAGAGCCGCACCGTGGCCTGATCTCTAAGATGGCGCCTGGCCCCTTGCCAGACATAGCTGCACTCATAAACAAGTTTTAGGAAGTAACTGGTTGGCTGTTGTACGTGAGGCGATCCTGGTATCTGCCTGGAGACTGTTCCTTGATAGGCTGACTTTCCTGGTAGTCTACTCTCTGATAGGCTGATGTTCTCAATATAAATCAGAGACTTGTGGAATAAAGCCCCTTTTCTTTTTGTTCCTGTGATCAAGAAAAGCGTACGTGTTGTGATCGCCCACCGCCTGCGGGCGGTGGGTGGTCATAAGTGGTGCCGAAACCCGGGACCTTGAGTTATAAAGAAGAAACTGATCAGGTAAATACAGGGAAAGTAAAGTACAGTCTGGCCAGGTTAAATTTCGCTGGATAAGCGATGAGTTAAAATTCGCAGGGTAAGCGATGAGTTAAAGTTCGCAGGGTAAGCGACGAGTTAAGGTTTGCTTGATAAGCCAAGAGTTAAAGTTTGCTGGATAAGTGACGAGTTAAAGTTCGCTGGATAAGCGACGGAGTTAAAGTTCACGGGAAGCAACTAGTTAAAGTTCGTGGGAAGCAACGGAGTTAAAGTTCCAGGGAAAAGTGACGAGTTAAAGTTCGCAGGAAAAGTGACGAGTTAAAGTTCGCAGGAAAAGCGACAAGTTAAAGTTCACGGGTAAAGTTCACGGGAAAAGCGAGGAGTTAAAGTTCGCAGGATAAGCGACGGAGATTGAGTGTTTGTAAGTGCTTTTGCTTTTGTTTTGCTAGTTAAAGTGCTTTGCATTGTTAGTTTAATAAGAAATATGGGCACTGAAATGTCACGAATGCACATGGAAGGTCCCTTAAAGGATTTGCTCCGGGCCAATGGAATTCCTCTTGAAACTAAAACAGCCCGAACCAAATGCAGAGAGGCCATAAAACGAGGGGAAGAGGTTTTGGAGAAAATAAAAGAGGAAAGGTCTAAAGCATCAGAAAGGGCATCAATAAGATCAGAGACAGACAAGGAAAATGAAACTGGGTGTGAGGAACAACTTGTTAGGAAGAGGGAAATCAGTTTAGGGGAGGGTCCCCCATTAGGAGTCTGCCCTACGTTATCCGCCCTTAAGGCCTGCTTCTCTCCAGGACCTCCCAAAGGGGGCTCCAAGTTTCTCCCCAAAGAGTCATCGCCTAAAGAACCGCCGGCTCCTCCCGGTTGCATCTCCTTACAGAAACTCACAAATTCTAACCTCCCCCCTCCTTGTAAGGCCTTCCCGGTAAATGTTAAAATGTTAGTTTGGGAAGGAATGACTACCGATAACAAATTGGCCTGTGCAGGGATGAAAGATGGCTCCATGGGAAGGTGGATTGTGGCTACCAAAGATATTGGCACACAGCTTCCGCAAGCGAGCGGGCAGATGGAAAGGGATTCCTTATCTTCAAGTCTCTTCTTTCTTGCACTTCTATGCTAATTCCTTCTCCTCCTCCAACTTCGCCCCACCCAGCCCACCTAGTCCTCTTGCCATGAGGTCCCACATATGCCAGTGTGGAGGGAGTAACCAGCCCAACCATCAGTGGCATGTCCTAGTAAGGAGTATGATATAGTAGCCCCAGTCCCCACAAGTATTGGGAGATAATTGTTTCATAATTTTCTGCATCCAAACCTGAATTGATTACTAACCAGGATTAAGGGTTAAAATGCCCTAGGCATCAAGTTTCTGCTGGAAAATTTTAGCTCCTTTCAGATCCAAATCTCAGTCAAGGCTTACATTGAAATGTAAATAGAGAAAGCCTGAAGGCTCAGTAGGAGACCTGTCTCAAACCCCAAAAAAAAAAAAAAAAAAGAGAGAGCAAAAGTCTTACCTGAACTCCAGCAAAAGTAAATTTTATGGTGCTTTACTAAAGTAATTAACGGCGGTAACATTTTCCCAGGACTCTTGTTTTTTCTGAATTCTACATTTTTTTTTTTTGAGCTCATGACTTTTTGATCAATTCTGTTTTTTTTTTTTATTATTCAACTAGAGTTTTGAACATCTGTTACATTGCAATGGAGATTCACCTATAAAGTTTCAAGGCCTTTGATTTTGTGTTATGTGTATGTTGTGCTGTCTAATGTCATGTTTTGTCTGTATCAAAATTGAGCACTCCTAAAATTAAAATTTAAAAATGGATCCAAATATTTTTAATTCATGTGATTTAAAGAGGTTCAATTTAAATTGGGTAAACTAATAGAAGTAAAATGTCTTAAAAATAACTCGAGAGTCTCTAGGTGGTCAAACTAATAAAATGTTGATGTTGAGTACTATAAATAACAATATTTAATCTTATTAAAATAGAGTAATTTTTTTTTAATTTAGAAATTTCATAAGAGTTGTTTCAGAATGTGAACAAAAAGGGGTCAACAGGAAAGAGAAAATAAAGGTTCTGGGTATGGAAATATATTTAGTAAAGTGGAAAAGGAAATGTTTCTGGGTAAGAAAGTGCTTGTGTGATGAAATAAATGAGGGTCTAAGTAAGTGCTAAGAAAGTCTATGTAAGAAAAGGGCAAGTTTCAACTAGTTTGCATGTAACTAAGCTGGTTGTATGTATGTGAAACATTTAAAGCTATTTAAGGTTTTTCCTAAGGTGAAATACTAATGTTCTAATATAAACCAAAGTTTAATCTATATGGTAAAATGACATGGTAAAATAACAAGGATTTCTTAGAAACACTAATTTACTCTTAACTTTGTGTCTATTAAGTTTTATTCTTTAGAACAATTAGTCTTAAAAATAGGGGTTTATACAATTATGGTTAAGCAACTGTTAGAGTATTGTACTATAGAGTCTAAATTTTTCTTTAAAAACTAAATTTGGTAAGAACCAATTTCTCACTAAATTTGAAATAACTCTAACCACATGTATACCTTATAACCCACAAGGACTCTTTATAAACAAAAAGGGGGAATAGGGGAGACCTTCAGGTCCGCTAAAGATAAACTTTCTCTTTGCCTCTTTATTTTAAATTTTTTTAACTCTGGATAATGAGGGTCGCTCTGCCGCTGAGAGACATGGCAATCATAAACAACATGATAGAGTGACGGTAAAATGGAAGGATGTTCTCACAGGACAATGGAACGGCCCGGACCCGGTGCTTTACTGGTGCCGTGGCTCAGTTTGTGTGTTTCCACAGGACAAAACATCGCCTATCTGGGTTCCTGAGCGACTAACTCGACCAGTGCCAATGCTACCAACAAGTAACTCAGACCAACATACTTCTGATGACCATGATGCTCGTAGCCCCCCTTGAATTAACTTACAACCTCTTTTTAGTCTCTTAGGATGCTATCTCTCTCAATGTTGGAATGCTTCTAGGTTCCCGCTGGCAGTCTTAATGTGTGTTCCTACCTTCCTACCAGTCCCAGTCTCTGTTACAGATGCGGAATTGCCAGTGTTGGCATCACAGCGGCCATGGTCGCCACGGTAGCAGTCTCTGCAGTGGCAGCCGAAACTGCAGCAGCATTGACACAACCATACAGATAGCAAAAACAATCACTTGGCCGAAAATACAGCTGCAGCCTTACAGACTAAAGAGACCCTAAACCAACATCTAACAGCAGGCATACTCCTTGTAAATCAAAGAGTGGACTTACTACAAGAACAAGTGGATATCTTGCAAGAACTTTTGGGACTGGGATGTGTTTATCCTTTAAGAGCAGTGTGTGTCACCCCTATTGCTTATAATAACCTTAGCTCTGTGGTTATGTTATCTAAAAATCTCTCTACCTTACTGGTAATTGGTCATCTACGTTTGATAATTTAACCAGTCAGCTATGAGCTGAAATACTCAGAGTCAATGCCACCAGGGTTCAAGTTGCATTTATCCGAGATGTTCTCTTTGTTATTTAAAGCCCTGGGATTGACAAAACAGTGGGCTGGAACAGTAGCTGTTCTGATTATTATCTGCTTAGGGATAGCCTATGTTATACGCAGCCAAATCAGAGCTTGCCAAGATACCTGATGTCATCAACGGGCTATAGTACAGACTTTGACAGCCATTGAGACAGGCACATCCCCCCAAGTATGGCTAAGCATGCTGGACCAGTAGTCAAAGACAGGTAAGATCCATGGAAATGCATACCAACCTAAGACAGGGTTCTGACGCCTGGAGGTCAGAATTCCAATGACGGGTAAGGATGTAATTTGCCATGGACAACCTAAGACAGGCATGGTCCCAAGTCATCTTTTCTTTATTTAAAGAATAAGGGGGAGATGTCAGGGGCGGGCTCTGAGGGCCCCAGAGCCGCACCGTGGCCTGATCTCTAAGATGGCACCTGGCAGCTTGCCAGACATAGCTGCACTCATAAACAAGTTTTAGGAAGTAACTGGTTGGCTGTTGTACGTGAGGTGATCCTGGTATCTGCCTGGAGACTGTTCCTTGATAGGCTGACTTTCCTGGTAGTCTACTCTCTGATAGGCTGATGTTTTCAATATAAATCAGAGACTTGTGGAATAAAGCCCCTTTTCTTTTTGTTCCTGTGATCAAGAAAAGCGTACGTGTTGTGATTGCCCACCGCCTGCAGGTATGCGCTAGAGAGAGTGTGAAAAGTGAGGGGGAGAAAGAAAGTGAGTCAGAGGAGAGAAAGCAAGAGACCAAGCTCTATTGAGCTATACCTTTAACCCTTTTTATTTTTTGAGACAGGCTCTCTTTAAGTTGTCAAAGGTGGGCTTGAACTTGCAATCCTCCTGCCTCAGTCTCCTGAGTTGCTGGGAATACCAAAGATGCACTATTAAACAGTATTCTCAAGGAATGTTTCGAGGTTTTGCAGCAGAGAAGAGAGGGTGCAGAAGAATTCAAGCTAAGGGAAGAGTAGAGCATTTCCAAGATCCATAAAATATCTGTTGTGCCTCTGAAATAAATGTTTTGAAACTGTTCACTTTTAACTGCACTAAATTTAAGACTACTTTCAGAATTTTATCTTAATTCCACAAGCTGTAGAAACAACATACATTGGCCATATGAACTTTTGAGGTAGACTGTTTAAAAACCTTCTTTTGCCACTTACATTAGCATGTGATCCTGAGCAATATTCTTAAACTCTATGTCTTGGCTCATCATCTATAAAATCAGGAAAATGATAGAAAGAACTTCACTTTTGGTTTTGCTGATTGAATAAATTAAAGTATAAAATGGACTTAAATCCATGCTTGGTATACACACACATACATATATGTTAATACATACATGTGTACATTTGCTCTTATATAAGTATACTAACAAGTATAATTGGAAAGCAGAATTTTGAAAATGATGTAAATGTCCCATATAATGGTATATTAAAAGTATATGTTGATATATTCATGGAATGAAAAATTACGTTTCCTCAAAAATAAGATATATCAATATGTATTGATATAAAAATCCAATCACAATATATAATGTATGTAAAAAATCACATGTAGGTAAAACGGGATTCTGATAATAAGAAATATATATCTTTATACAATCAATAAACATTTTCAGATCCTTGTAAGTGTATAAAATGTTTGCATAGCTATGTATATAAATCACATGTGTGGTATATATATTAAATCCATCTTTTCAATTATTCCTAAATAGTGGACTATTGATTGTCTAAAACTTATTGCTATTCTAATGTTAAAAATATATTCTTCAATAAATGTGGATTACTTGTATTAAGAAAACAATATGTGTACTTATGGAATATATCTCCCTCTGTGTGTGTGTGTGTGTGTGTGTGTGTGTGTGTGTATTTTATCTGATCTAAATAGATAATATGCTGTTCATATTCTACCACATACATATTGAAATAAAATATCAAAAACAATGTTTAATTTTATCGTGTTACAGTTTGTTCTATTTTTATTTTATTATACTTTGTTATATAGTGCTAACCTAGACTAACTATACTGAGTTTTCAATCTACCAATAAACCAAGAATTATTGTGTGTGAAAACACTGGTATAGAGGACATGCGTACTTGAATAAAGACTATGATTTACCTTGAGTATTTCTTGTATACTGGAGTTTCATAAACAGCACCATGCTTTAGGAAATCCCTCTTGTCAGAGATTTGGAGATGCTTTGTTCTTATTTTGCAATGGAAATGGGAAGGCAATGGGGTGGGGGTGAGTCTTGAACTGAAGGTAGGGAACATAGTAGAACTTATTGCAATCATCAGATGAGAGAAGATGGACAGCTGAATTAAGACTGACCAAGGCAAAGTAGAATAGGGATGGCATGACAAGATTAAAGAACTAGAATCCAAAGAGTAATTATCTGTGAAGTAAGAACAATCATTCATGAGGAATGAAGAATAAACCCAGATAATTTGACTTACATTTTCGCTCCAACCAAAGAGAACTTGCATAGTAGTTACTGTTAAATCATTGAAAGTGGGGAGGAAAATTATAGTTTTGAAGCCCATATATTTGATTCCATTATAGAAGGTCTTGTATAGCATCAGATTACAGATTCCAAATAAGCTTTCATTATCCTTTGATTTAAGGCAAATTAAATTCAAGTGTTGGGGGTTCATCCATAGATTGCGCACTCTGATAGTGCCTCAAAGCAAAAGGTTTTGAACTTCCTCACTGAACCTCATACTAGGTGTAGAAGCTATCTCCTTCATGTTAATGAGTACACCAAAAAATCAAGTGTTTTTCAATGTAAGTTAAACCAAACATAATTAGAATAATTCAAACGATAGGCAAGGGCATAATTTAGTGTAAGGAAAACTACCTACTAAAAATAACTTTTGGTTCGTTCATTTTCAGGGATTATTTTAGTCCTCTCATATTAATCCAATTACCTTAACTAATACAGAAGGTTTCAAGCAGTGGAGTCTAATTATGGAAAATGAGCTTCTCATAATTAAGTAAATTTTAAAATTGTTTCATTTTACCAATAGATTCTCATCAAGAGATGGGTTTTTATACTGGTTTTCAAGTAGCACTAGAGACATTGATATAGACATAAATCAAACAATGCCATAAAAATATAGATGGTAAGACATTTCTCATTCCTTCTTTCATATTAACTCAATAACACACTGGGTAAAATTCTCACAAAATTAAGGCAGGGAATAATCAAGTGATGTTTGTCCAATGATGTCACTTGATCTTTAAAGAGGGACATTTCATCATTTGATTTATCTTCTAAATATTCTGCCCCTGCCAGAAATTATTTCACAACCCAACTCCTCCAACCTAAGTCTTCGTCTTTCTAGCCAGAAATTGACCTTAAGAAATGCAGCTACAGTACACGAACAGCTCAAGTCAGGAGTAAAACAACTATTTTAGCAAAAGCCCAATGTGCCAATTTGTTACAGAACAGTGACTGAAGATTGAATTTCAACCCTCCAGTGGAGCCCTAATGGATGCAAGTGCACTAAAGTTGAACCCCTAGGCTGGGTGACCTATACAATCCTACAAACAGCTGGCAGCAACATGCCTACCATGGCATTTAAGACTCCCATGGTGGTGTTACGTAAATGGCAACCCAGCATGAGAAGACAGAAGAAAGGGTTATGGGTCAAAAGTTTCTTTCAAGGCCCTTTCTCATTTTTATTTGTAGTAAGACCACCTGCAACAAATTTTTTCCTTTAAAAATCACTTTAAAGTTTACATTTTCAGTAAGAACTAAGCATCACTTGGGAATGAAATTCAGCATTTCCTCTTTAAATAATAAAGAATACAAACCTTGAACATGCCAAAGTATTAACTTTAAAGTTAAAGAAGCCATTAAAGAAGCCATTCTAATTTTAAAAATAGAATATACAAGAAACATTTAAGTAAAACACAATTGATAATGTTCAAGCAGTTGGTATTTTCTTCTGATGGCTCCCTTTGCTTTTCCTTTCCCACTCCAAGTTCACTGTGCAGCAACTACTTGAATATCCTTTTTCCTGTTCGTATCCTGGAGGTGGTAAACCACCTGCAATCTCAGTGAATCCCTGATGCTGCGATATGTCCTTGGTTGTAGAACTAGCAACAGCCTGCAACAATGAGGAAGGTGTTTCTCTTGAAACCTTGCATTTTATTTTCTTCTTCTTCACGTTTATCTTTAACTGATAGCTATGGATTATATTGGTGCAATAGTCTTAATCAAGTTGACTTGACGTGAATGTTTTTGGTCTTCAGGTCTCCAGGGATGAACTGAATCCATCTCTTTTAATCATGTTGATACTTGGGGATATCAGAACATTTCTCAAAGAACCAGTGAAGCTTCATCAACCTCTTAGTTTCGTTTTTTAGACTGTAGATATTAATAGGGTAAATAAAAGAGAAGCTATCATGTATTTGTCTTCTGGATCCTCTTCTGGTGACAGGAATTGAATAAAGATTAATTTTCCTATGCAGTTACCCTAGCACTAAAGACAGGCATTGTCCACATTCTAAGAATGTCTCTCAGTCACATCCTTGCCTTGCTTCTGGTGAAGACCTATCTTTGTAAAGTCCTTTATGGGAATGACGGTTTTTCTCACAATTTTAGGTGCAATGAGTGTAATTCATTACTATTCCATGCTTCAGCCCCAAATGATATTAATATTATAAAATATATATTTATTACACTATGATTTATATTTCAGAGTTTCACATCTGAAAGCAAAGAAAGAACCTATATTTCCATTTCTGATAAAATAAAGAGGAAGAGAGAGCTAATTTTCGCTTCACACTTACTTTGTGGTAGGCATCACATATGGTATTTTATTAAGCCAAATTAAGCCCTATGCAGTAGCTATTTTATCCTCTTTTTAAAGAAATTTGAAGATTACCCCAAATACCAAAGAAAACACAACTAGCAATCATCAGAACAGGGTCTAGATCAAGAGTATGATCTCTCTCTGAAGTTTTAAATTAAATCCCACATTGACTAAATATTTAATTAACCTATATATGCAGTTTTAAAGTGTTTTCACATATGCTTTTTATTTGTGCTTCATTCATGATTTTATTTTTTGATCTGCAATAGCAAGTTTATAGGAATAAATTCAACAAAATACAGATATGATGCCCACCTGCAGGAAGATGTAATAAATATATTTTTCTGCATTCCTCTTGCTAAGTTCATCCAAAGGATCGACCATCATGTGAGCAACAAACAGAAAGACCTTGAAAGGCAGACAGCAGAAAGCAAAGCAGCTAGCGTGGAATGAAACTATTAAATCAAAAATGCTAATAGGTACAAACAAAAAGCCCCCAAAAATCTATTTTCTCTAGTCTAATGTCCAAGTGATGCTCAACCTGTCAGGAGCAAAAACGTTTACACAATAACAACTCTAATCTGAACATTATAGTATCGGGGGGCTTTGACCATTCCTTCACTCATGCTAAGGAAGAGCCTAGATTTCCACCCACAAGGAAGATGTCAAAGAAGTCCCAAAAGGGTGCTGGGATTTCTTCCCTCATGGCGACAGCAGAGACCATGTGTTGAGCCAGAGCTTCTGTTCTCACTAGGAAGCAAAGGGACGTTGCTCCCCTCCACTGCCAAGAGGCATAAGATAAACCCAAGTGGAATCAGGAATTTTACCATCACCCAGAGGTAACAAGGCTAGTTCACTATGGAGTCAGTGGAGAACACATGAAGTGATGAGACTTGGTCTCACCTAATAAAAATGATTAGCCCCTTTTCTCAAGTGTCAATGGAGTCTGACTGGGGAATCCATATGTCTACCTGCACCCAGCAGTAGCAAGATGCTTCTCACACTTCTCTTTCTGAAACAGTATAAGAAAATGAAAACAGCTAAAAGAGAAGGTTTATATAAGATCTTATACAACATAATGAGACTGGCATTAAAAGCTCAGTTGTTGGGTTATACAACAGAAAGGGGACAAAGGAAAGACTCAATGAACTGGGAAACAGGACAACAAAAATTATTTAGTATGAACAACATGCTGAAGGGAGAGAGAGAGAGAGAGAGAGAGAGAGAGAGAGAGAGAGAGACAGAGAGACAGAGAGACAGGGAGAGACAGAGAGGTGCTGACTCAGACATATGGGACTATAACAAAATAGCTAACATTGCTATCATTTCTATCATTGGAATTTGGGAAGGAGAGACAGGGTATAAAGTATTCGAGGAAATAATAGCTGAAAAATTCCAAATTTAATAAGAGAAATAAGGTTGTAGATTGAAGAAGCTGAGAGAACTTCAACCACAATAAGCCCAAAGAATTCCTAGGACAAGGAATTGAACACAGGGGCACTTAACCACTGATCCACATCCTCAGACCTTCTAATTTCTTTTTATTTTGAGGCAGGGTCTCATTGATTACACAGGCCTTGCTAGAGGGCTGGCCTGAAACTTGTAATTCTCCTGTCTCAGCCTCCGGAGCTGCTGAAATTACAGGCATGATCCACTACACCTAGCTCATATCACAATTTTAAAGATAAATGACTTCAACAGAGTCCAAAGGAAACAACTAGAATGACAGAAGATTTATCATCTATGGAAGTCAGAATAAAGTGACATAATATTTTTCAAATATTAAAAGACAAAAAATTGTCAACAAGAATCATATGCTGTACTCTACAAAAGTCGACTTCAGATTTGGTTAGAAATCTTGATTCCACAAATAAAAGAATCTAGTCCTTGAGAAACATCTGTCATCAGCAGACTTTTCTATAAAAATGGATAAATTCCATTAAAAGAAATAAAATATCAAAGAAGAAACTTCAGGAGAGAAAAAAGAGATGTTAATAAATTTATGGGTAAATGAAATCGTTTTTGCTTTTCTTCTTGAGATTTCTAAATTATATGTGATGGTTGAAGCAAAATTAACAATGTCTGCTGTGATTTCAAAAATAAAAGGAGGAAATATTTAAAATAATTATATTATAAAAAGAGGGAGATAAAGGAACATAAAATATGGCAAGGTTTTCATTATTTACCTGAAGTTAAAGCAAAGGCACTGATAGAATATGGTAAGTTCTGATGCCATGAGAGAAAACATTGAAAATGCTATGCATGGGGACATGCTGAAAATCACTATAAACAAATCAAAAGAGAGTTTTGAAATAATGTATAAGAAACTCCCAGGAAGAGAAATAAAGAAAGAAGTAAGAACAAATAGAAAATGCAAAATAAAATGTTAGACTTCAGTTCTAACATATCAAGAATCACTAATGCAAATAGTCTATATATACCAATTAAAAGGCAGAAATTGGTAGAATGGATCAAACAACATGACCCATCCACATATGATCTACAAAAAAATTCACTTTAAGTGAGTAGGTTGGCATTAAAAAAACACAAAAAGATATATCATGAAAACATTTTTGAAATGAAAGGAGTGACTATACTAACATCAGATAGATAAAAATTACAATAGATTGAAGAAAATTATCAGAGACAGAAAGGGACAATAAATAATAAGTGTCAATCTACCAGGAAAATATAGTGATCCTAAATATATATGAGCCAAATAAAAAGTGGCAAATATGCAAAATAAGAGCTTATATAATTGACAGGAAAAAAATGAGAAATCCATAGCTATCACTGAAGATTGCTATACCTCTCTTAACCAAAGAATTGATTGAACAGTTAGACATAAAAATCAGAAAGCGTACCAAAGAAAATGAACAACATAATAAAATGATAGAATCTAATCAATATTTACATAATGCTCTCCCCCAAAACAGCAGAATATATATTCTTTTCAAGTACCCATGGAATATACACCAAGGTAGTCCTTATTTTGGGACATACACAAATCAAGACAAATTTAAAAAGACAGTCTCTTCTTTGGTCAGAATAATCAAAGTAGTAATTAATAGCAGAAAGATAAACAAAAAATAGCTCAAAATTTGAAAACCATAAAACATATTTTTAAATATTTCACCAATAAATGGAAATGATACTAGAATTTGTAGGATACAGTTAAAGTATACTTGTAGGGAAATTAGTAGTACTAAATTAATGCATATATTAGAAAGAGGAAAAGTATTCAATCAATAATCTAAGCTCACACTTCAAGAAACTAGAAAAAGAAGAAAAAATAAATCCAAAGAAGGAAATGGTGAAGAAAATTAAAAATCAAAGAAACGGATGAGAGAAGAAAGAAACAAAATGCTACTATAAATTTGCTTAGTCTTGCTTCAGGACTCACTAATGTGAGGAACTTTTATGATTATTCCATATATGATTGAAAAGATTTGTGTCTATAGCCTTTGGGGACAGTGTAAATATATTTTATCTTCTATGTAATTATTCTTACTTCTGTGGTTATTATATTAATTGCTCAATTGCCAAACTATGTGTGGCAAAACAGTCCAATAAAACGGACTTTTAAATTATCTTTCAGTGCTTAAATATTTTGCTTTATTTATTTCATGCTATTTTTTAAGTTCATACAACTTTAATCTATCTATACCTTTGCCAAATTTAATATTTCATTATAATACTTTGTATATTTGTTATAATATTGAATTTTTTCCTTAAATTTTATTTTGCTTGGGATAACTACATCATCTTGCTATGATTTAATATTTGCTGATACAGCAGTTTCCATACTTTCAATAATAATATCTGTCTTCCTACCTAGTATTTCACTGAGCTATAACCTGAGAATCTTTGTTTTATGCCAACTCTTTTACCCAATTTTATTTATTGAAAGTAATTACATAAATTCATTCCCATAATTTTAATTTTGTTTTTCATTTTCTTGCCATTGATAGACTCCTTTTTCTACTTTCTTTTCTTTCATACAGACCAGTGGTTTTCACTTTTTGCTACTTTTATTCACTTCAAGCCGTATATACTTTAAAATTTATTGATATAGTTACCTGTGATATATTAGCACACACAAATAATTAGCAGTATTTAAAATTAATCATTGTCTTTTTCTTCTTCACAAGAGAAACTCTGTAATTCCCCAAATAGGTAATTTTTATGCACAGTATTTTGTGGACATCATTATTATTTAATTTAGTCTATGTTCATATCTGACATCTAAATATGTGTCACTTTCTTGCTCTTCATTTCTTCTTGTATCTCAGATCTCTCTGGAAAAATTTCCTCCTAAAGATTATATTCATTTATTGTTAATTAAACTAATTATTATATATTAATTTTTTCAAATTTGTTGAATGGAGATATCTTGGTGGCAAACTTTGTTTTTCTTCACTTAAATGTAAGCTTATTTCATTCAAATACTGTAAAACATTTTCCATTAGGTTTATTTAACTTTATGTACATTAGGGCTGGGGAGATAGCTCAGCTGTAGAGTGCTTACCTCACAAGCACAAAGCCCTGAGTTTGATCCCCAGTACCCCCCCAAAAAAATAAATAAAATAACTTTATGTACATTAAAAATGTATGGAAAGCAGTGTGGAGATGCCTCAGAAAACTTGGAACGGACCCACCTTTTGACCCAGTTATTCCACTCCTCAGTTTATACCCAAAGGGCTTAAAATTAGCAGAGTATAGTAACATAGCCACATCAATGTTTATAGCAGCTCAATTTACAATAGTAGATTGTGAAAACAACCTAGATGCTCTTCAACAGATGAATGGATAAAGAAACTGTGGTGTATACATACACAATGGAATATTATTCAGCCATAAAGAAGAATAATATTATTGCATTTGCAAATAAATTGATGGAATTGGAGAATATCATGCTAAGTGAAATAAGCCAATCCCAAAAATCAAAGGCTGAATGTTTTCCCTGATAAGTGGATGATGATATATAGTGGGGGTGGAGAGGTGCGGGGGTGAGAGAAGAATGGAGGAACTTTAGAATACGTAGAGAGAAATGAGAGGCAGGGAGTATGAAAAATGGTGGAATGAGACAGACATCATTACCCTATGTACATGTATCATTACACGAATGGTATGAATCTACATTGTGCACAACCATAGAAATGAAAAGATGCACCCCATTTGTGAACAATGAATCAAAATGCAGTCTGGAAAATAAAAAAATAATTTAAAAAATGAAAAAATTCACATGAGCTAGTCAGAAGTAACTTTTATTTATCTTGTAAAGAGATTTGCTTCTTTTCCTCTACTAGGTCTTAAAATTTCTCCATGTTCTTGAAGTTTCAATAATTGAATATAATATCTCTTTGTGTGGAGATATTATACTCTCTATATATTTTAATTTATCTTTCTTGATAATTTTTGGACTTCCTAAATCTGATGCAAGGTACTTTAATAAATTCTGGAAATTTTTCAGCCCTTTCCTTACCAGATATTTATACTTAATCCTACTCTGGGTCTCTGTTTTCCTATAGTACTTAAAAGGAGGCACACAGAAGAATTCCTCATTCTACCCCATGTCTGTTAATCTTCTAATTCTCTAATTTTTATTTTGCTGTAACAACATTCTGTGTAATATTGTCATATATATTCTATTTGTTATTTTCCTTCCAACCTTGTGAATCTATAAAGCCTTTGTAGTGAGTTTTATTTCTTTAAGTTAGACCATTTTGTACTTCTGTCTATTCTACTTGGTTCTTTTTTTAAAAAAATGCTTATTTTGCAATTTCTACATTACAAACCAGTCATTTCTTTTTTGATTATAATAACTTGTTTCATATTTTAAGTCTGATATTATTGTAGGTTCAATTTAGCTGTTATGTTTCCGTTGCCTTACACACATGTTACTATGTTTCTCTGGGTGTTATGAGCAGTTGATTGTGAATATAATTTCTCAGAATTTTTCTTTGGGAATATTTTTATTGTATTCATTAAAGGTATGAAACATCAGTGAAATAATTATTATAGTCAAGCAAACTGATATATCAATGTCTGTCTCCTCCCATAGCCCTTTTTCTTATTTTTTCCTCTATTTTATTTATTTATTTTTTGTGGTAGGACCACCTGAAATCTCAGCAAAGATGGAGATCCTGCCACTTGTAACAACATGGGCAAATTTGGAGTACATCACTCTAAGGGAAAGAAGAAAACAAAGAAAAACATTGCCTGATTACAATTACATGTGCAATCTCAAAAAAAAAAAAAAGTCACATATATAGAAATAGAGGGTGAACAGTGATTGTTACCAGAGCAGGGGAGGTTGGGGAGATATGGATCAAAATGCAAAAAGAATTATAGTTAGGCAGGATGATCAGTCCAAAGATTTAATATATAGCATGATGATTACAGTTAATTATATCTTTGGGAAATTTTGTGATTTGTTTTGAAGTTAATTAACCTTGGATCAGATTTTTGTTTGCTTTTGGATTTTAATTTGTGTTTGCCAAGGTGTCTTAAAGTACAAATAACCTAGTGTCATTTAAAACACACAAGTGCTATACATTTAGCTAATAAATGTATGTGAAGTATTTGTGAGTAGTTAGCATTTTTAAAAAATGTTATCCATCCAGTACCAAAGTTGGAGACACAAAATTTTGTTTATGGAAAGACATTATTATCCCGGCTTGGGTGTTCCTCTGGAATTTCTCTCTTCTCCCCCATTCTTTTAGTTCTGAAAACTGAAGCTCAAGTCCAGAACTACGAGAACTACTTTCTTGTTGGCTCATTGACACAATTAAACACTTAAAAATCTGACATTAAGTTTTTTGTTTGTTTGTTTGTTTGTTTGTTTGTTTTTGCAGTAGGGATGTTCATGAAATTATTCTATCACACTATCAGAAATACCTCTTCCCAAGATTTTTTTTTAGCAAGTACTGTATTTCCTCTATTATATACCTTCATTATGGAGATTAACAAGAAACATTCTTTCTTTTTTTCCAGCCATTTCATCATGCCTTTTTACCCAGGTGTTCTCTGCTTCACTCTGGGTCCAGAGCAATGGAGTGGCTGACCATGAACTAAACCTCTGAACCTGTGAGCCAAAATAAACTTTCCCTCCTCTAAGTTGGTCTTGTCAGGTATTTGATCACAATGCAAAAAGCTGATACACACTGATGTTCTATATCAGGGAACAATAAACATAAATCATTGCTATACCCTGAGATGAAGTGGGAAACTGCACCCATTCAGTTCTCCAACCAGTGATTTTGTCACTTAAAGTTGAACTTTTTTTTTTTTTTTTTTGGTACTGGGGATTAAACAAAGGGGTGCTTAACCCCTGACCCACATCCCCAGACCCCTCCCTACACATATATATTTTATTTAGGGACTAGATATCACTGAGTTGTTTAGGGCCTCACTAAGTTGCTGAGGCTGGCCTTGAACTTGCCTTCCTCTCGCCTTAGCCTCCTCAGTTCCTGGGATTACAGGTATGCACCACCGCACCCAGCCTAATGTTAAACTTTAGATCAAATAAAAGAAGAAATCCTCTTTTATAGTTGTGATTAAAATCTTATTTTCTATTAATAAATTATGCATTTGGGGAAAGTTATGGAACAGAATGTGTTAAGCAGAAAAAAATACTGCATGCTCATTCTCCTCACATAAACATTAGAGGTCAAAATCATTTGTGGCATAAAATACAACTTTTAAGAATCCTGGGACTGGATCAACTTTTATTTTTAAAGAACAACATGTATACAAGGAATTCAACAGTGTTGTGCATATTGTGATTTCACAATAAATAACTGATTTATCTTCAGAGAGAGAGAAGATAACTAGTATTTTTTTTGGGGGGGTGAGCACTGGGGATTGAACTCAGGACTCAGGGGCACTAGACCACTTAGCCACATCCCCAGCTCAATTTTTATATTTTTATTTAGAAACAGGGTCTTGCTGAGTTGCTTAGCACCTCACTTTTGCTCAGCCTGGTTTTGAATTTTGATCCTCCTACCAAAGCCTCCAGAGCCACTGGGATTGCAGGTGTGTGCCACCATGCCCGGCAAAGATAACTAGTTTTGAGATAACTTACAGTAAAAATATTTGTGTGGGAATCTACTTTTAAATCATGATGGATTTAATAAATAAAATGGGTATTGACATGTACTAGATGAAATAAGGGGAATAGTGTGGCAAGCAAGGTAGAAGAGGTAACTCCAGGCTTGGGAAAGGTAGATGAATGGCGTGATGATTTTAATAACATATTTTAGCACTAATGTGATAAAAATATCAATTTAAGCTTTTGAAGTATACACAATGTCTTTCTTTCCTGAACTGCTGAATTCCTATAACTTTTACATGGAAGGAGATTTGGACCTTTCATTTCTTTGTCTCCACCACACCCACCTCCATCTGTTTTTCCTCTTACAGTCATCTCTCCATGGCAACACATATTGATTTACCAGCATGATTGCAATTGTAGCGCCAACTTTGTGTAACCCAGTACTGCCAACCATGAATCCAGCAATTTTCTCTTTATACCTTTGCTTTCAGAGGCACCTTCTCCTGCCTCTATTGCTGCATTTTAAGGCACACCACACACAGGGGAGAGAGAGCATTGTTTAATGAAAGGTGCTTTTTATCACAGCAGCCATCTCAGGGCCAGAACTTTTCCAGCAGTTCTTTTGTGAAAGTTAAGACCTGGTTGGCAACTGAAAGTGTACATACTTGTCAACAGCATTAATTGAGATTTCAACATATTGAACCAGACAAAAGAGAAGCAGGGGAACTGGCATCAAGCTCAGATATAGCATGTTTCTCTTTTCATCTGTTCCACCTAGTACCATTAAGGATGCAGTTTAATAAGAGCTGAATACTCCTTCAGTACTGAGTAGTGACATCCATGACAACAAAAAAAAATGTGAATGAATTGTTCACCAAGATTGGACTTCTTTTGTCTTTATGGTTCAACTAAGAAGAGTCTGGACACGTTGCATGTCAATTGGTTGCTAATGTACATGAATCATTAAATGTTTCATCAAAGGATTATCAGTCACGTTCTGAACAGCTTGGCAGCATTATGAACTGGTGAATTTTCTAATTTAGATCTGGAATTGGAGGATTTTTACCCCCAATAACTACCAAGTTAATTAGAATAAATGCGAAATGATGGCATACTTAGAAAGTAAAACACAGAAAATGTTAGAACTTATGATAACATGCAAATGTAACTCCAACAATATTCAACAAGGTCATCACTATTCTCACAATTACATATGTATTGCACTGTGATACTCAGAATGTATCAAGTTCAACAGTTGTCTGTTGAGGCAAAGGATTGTGTCCTGGATCAAGGAATAAGGAACTCAATGAAAAGACCCACATCTTCAACTATTTTGGTATTTCACATATGGTAATATTTGATGAAAATCATTTGACAAGAAACATGATCATAAAGATGACTTCTCCAGCATATTAGAATAAAGGAATAGCACATATTTCCAGGAGAGAGAATGTGTAAGTCAGAGATGCAGGATCAAATGAAATGTACATGACTAGCTATATCTCTGATATGAAGACTGATCTACCAACTTCAAAAACAAGTGTGCTTTACATATTTCCTACCTTAATTCTGCACATAAAAATCTTCTTGCTGAAACTACTGGAAAAGCAACTGGTTAGATTTTAAAATGGTATATGCTTATTTTCTGTGAATGGAGCTCAATTATCAAATTTTTCCATAGCTCTCAAAACACCTGTTCAAAAATAATAGTTTAACCTCCTTTCTGTCCTTTGTGAGCTAAGTCAAGAGCTCACAAGTTAGAAGTGAGCTCTATTCCACCATCAAATACTCAAATAATGCAACACTGATTTTGTTATTTTTTTAAAAACTTTCCCCATCTTTCCCTTTTAAAATAATTACTAAGGCACAGATGAAGCATCATTCCTACAGTTATTTGGATTTTCCTCTTCATCACGGTTCAACAGCACTTACATTTCAGTCCAAACCAGTCAGTCCATAAAAAACAAGAGCAAAACCAAAACAAATACCCCATGGACATATGGCTTTTTGTTCAAATTACAGAAATCCTAACAAAAAAGCCTCTGAGCTAAAGTGAAATTAGAGAGCTTAGTGTCCAAACCCTTACTCTCCCTTTCCCTCCTTTTATTCAATGCCCTGATGAGCCCTCTATGAACAATATGAAGATAGACAGAGAAATTAAATTCTTACTTTTCAGAATAACCCTGTAACTTAGCACAAACCATACCATATAAGATTGTTTTAGTTCTCTAGTTCCTGTCAGACTAAATGAAGGTCCAGTCACTCACAGCCTGACGAGGAGATAGACAAGTAAATCAGTCACAAATACTACAGTGCCGTAAAGAGGAGGAGTGAGTTGTTGTCAGAGATGTTATCTGACCTCTTGGAGATCATGAACTGGAAGTTCAAAAGTGTTTCTGGCACCTGGGAGTTGGAGTTCATAAATAAAACAAGGAATTTACATTATTCTCCTTGTTTCAGCTTAAGCTATTTTGAACATTTTATCTTACACATGACTCACACCTTCCCTATCCTATACAAGAGATCTATTCCAAGAATCATAAACCAGTACAATGTGTAGCACTGTAACTTTATTAGAACACATTAAATATACCAGTCTCTTTTTATTAATTTTTTATTTTTTTTAATTAGTTGTACATGACTAGAGAATGCATTCATATATTTTGGTAGCTCATACATAAATGGAGTGTAATTTCTCGTTTTTCTGATTGTATATATTGTAGGATCACATCGGTCATACAATCATATATGTTCGTGAGGTAATAATGTCTGATTCATTCTACTATCCTTCCTACCCCCATACTCCTTCCCTTCCCTTCACTCCTCTCTACCTAACCTAAATAACTCTATTCTTCCCCTAGACCCCCCAACCCCTATAGTGAATTAATATCTGCATATCAGAGAAAACATTCAGCCTTTGGTTTTTTGGGTTTGGCTTAGTTCACTTAGCATGATATTCTTCAATTCCATCCATTCACCAGCAAATGCCATAATTTCACTGTTCTTTAAAGCTGAGTAGTATTCCATTGTATGTGTGTGTGTGTGTGTGTGTGTATGTGTGTGTATATACACACATATCACATTTTCTTTATCCATTCATCTGTTGAAGGGCACCTAGGTTGGTTTCATAGTTTAGCTATTGTGAATTGACCTGCTGTAAACATTGATGTGGCTGTGTCACTGTAGTATGCTGATGTTAAGTCCTTTGGATAAAAACAGAGGAATGGGATAACTGAGTCAAATGGTGGTTCCATTTTGAAGTCTTTTTAATATGCATAGAACTCCAATGCTCATTCTTGTCTCAGAGAGGTTTAATAAACATGACATTTTTCTGGAGAACCTTACTGTTTTAAAATAATTTCTACTCTCCATCTCTGGAGGAATACTGTTTAAAGTAACTATGTTCACATTATTCATTGAGAATATCTCAAATTCTAAATTTAACTCAATGTCAGTGACTTTCTAGAAACCAATGTAGGTACTGCCAGAGATTAAAAAAAAAAAAAAAAGAAGAAAAGAAATCAACTGCAACAACAACAAAATAAATAAATTTTTATTTTTCTAAAAGGGCTTAACATCTTTGGGATGTACTAATTCCCCAAATGAAGAAGCAGAATAGGATAAATGATATAAAAGAGTCATAAACCAAGTGCCAATTTAAATCAAAAGAGGAAATGCATTTTAGTCAGCTTTTTCACTGTAATGACTAAAGGACCTAACCAGAACAACTGTAGAGGAGGAACAGTTTATTTAGGGGCTCACCGTTTCAGAGTTCTTAGTGCACAGAAGGTCAGCTCTATTCCTCAGGGCTGGAGATGAGGTAAAATATCATGTGGTAGAGTGTGGCAGAAGAAAGCAGCTCACAGGGTGATCAGAAGCAGAGAGAGCGAGAGAGATTCTGCTCTTCAGATACAAAATATATACCCCATAGCCACAGCCCAAATGAACCACTTCCTCCAGCCACACCCCACCTGCCTCCAGTCACCACCCAGTTAATCCTATTAGGGATTAATTCACTGATTAGGTTAAGGTCATAACCCAATCATTTCTCCTCCAGACCTTCTTGTGTTGTCTTATACATGAGTTTTTGGGGGACACCACATCTAAACCATAACAAAATGGAATTAAGTATTTTTGAATGTTGGGCATTTATATCAAAAGAAAAGGGGGAGCTGGTATGAAATGAAAAGGTAACCACCTTCTAAAAGCCATGGGTTGGCAGCAAAAAGCAATGCAAAGGGGAAAGAGAACTGCTTACCAACATAGCTACATGATTGTAGATAGTAGCAACAGGGAGTCAATGTGGACTTGCAAGTTATATTTGTAAGGTGTTTAATAACTTGTTGGTCTTTTTTGTTGTTGTTGTTCTAATTAGTTGTACATGATAGTAGAATGCATTTATACATTTTGGTAGATCATACATAAATTAAGTATAATCTCTCATTTAACTTGTTGGTCTTCAACACTAGTTCCTACCTCACTAGTAATAACACTCAATCATTTCTTAATATATATGTCCACCGTTTTAGTAAGCATACATGATGTACCTTACCAATATCTGGTTATCTGCTAGACTCTAGAGGAATATAGTAAAGAGACTCCCACCTTTTATTCTCGTGACTTTTGCACCTCTAAAATAGTTGATCACAAATTGATGCCATAGCATACCTGTTTGCATATACTTGTGTGTGCATTTGGGTGTCAATATGATCTCCCAAGAAATTCAATAAAATTATCTAAAAGATTTAAAGGTGCAAATCATTCAGGGAAGAACAAAAGAGAGATGAAGAGAGAAACTTCTAAGGGAAGAATGGGAAGGAGATAAGAAGAGTGTCCACATGGGTAAGAGAACTCAACCAACAGGCTAGTCTAAGGAAAAGAGTTTGTGTACTGCTACTAGCCAAATGATTTCAACCACGACTCATGTCAAATTGTTAAGCAGAACTTTTACTTGTCCGATAAAAATGCAAAATTTAGAACGATATTATCAACCACTATCTGGTTTTACATGGTAGTGTTTTCAAATTTATTAACTGTAGGCAGAAAGATGAAAGGATATACAGGTTACTGTGGCTGCTTTCTACACAGTCTGACAATAGACAATTTTAAATAAAAAAATCTAGCTAAATCAAACAGAGACAAAAACAAAAGGATTATAGAAAACAATTGGATTTGAAGATTTAGAGTTTTGCTACCCTAGATTTGGTAAAGTGAATACCTAAGAGTGGCTTATTAAATTTACGGAGTGTATGGATGACAAAAGAATAAGATGAATAGGACAAAAGTTCTTCTTTAATGGCCATATGAGTTTACACAAATTTTACGACTATCATAGGTTTAAAAGGAAAGCACAACTATCATCTATAAAAACCTATTCATTCACAGTTAATTAAATGTTTTCAAAAATCTTTCTTCAACTTCGCTAAAGAGAGTATTTAGTAGAAGGGGTATTGCAGTTAAGCACATGGAAGCAAAACTTCTACTGATAGTAAAACATTGCTTATTCTGGTTTTTTAAGATACATAATTTGTTGAAAACTGCAATGTAGAAAAGAAATAATTTTAAGCAGAAGCTGAATCATCCATTCTCCATACCTTGACTAATGTTATCATTTTTCTCTATTCTTTTTTATTTGTATGATATCTACATATTATGTTTATGTATAGATATATACATATATAAATATATGTATATGATATTTACCTATATATTTTAAATAAATTGTAAACAGGAAAAATGTCTTGTTATCTTTAGCTATTTTTCACTTAATATGACATATTCAAGTTGTTAAAATTTTCACAATTATTATTTTTCTGAATTACATTTTATTCAACTGAGTTGACATACCATAATTTGCTTTATTTATTTTATTCCAAGATTTCTTTTTCCACTAAGATTCATTGAGCAAACGCAGGTGCCAAGTACTGTTTGGTGCTTAGACACACAGAACAATGTTATAAAAGCTGACTCTCAGGGCAGTGTAAGAACCCCACATGTAGGGGTAGCCTGGGAGCTATGAGGGTATGAAACTTTGGCCCCAAGGAAGAGCTAAAGTGAGTCCTAACAATGAAGTATCAGATTTAAAACTGCAAAACATAATGGGCCACTTTTTCGTCCACACTCCCATTCTTAACAAATGTTCAAAATACTTTATAGTTCAGAAAAATTTAAAATATGTTTTCAACATTAAAATACTGAATATATTTTCAGTTTATTAAAGTTCAACTTTGACTAGTTTACTTTGTGAAGATATGGGAAATAAAGGGTTCTCAGAAAAAAAGTATCAATATCCTTTACATCATTGTAGCAATTGAAATTCTTTGACTGTGTGTGGGTAAGATGCCAAGGAGGGCATGGAGTGGACAGGTCTGATGAGAAAATCAATGCAAAGGGTCACAAGTCAATAGAGGTTGTGTTTATATCTTCAGCTATAAAGGAAAGATTTGAAATACAAGGCCTTGTGTATTCAAATCGTGGACCATCAATATCAGCATTATTATCACCTGGGAGTTTGTGAGAATTGCAGAATTCTGGTCCCCTCTGAAAAAGATATTATCTGAATTTGCTTTTTGACATGATCCTCAGGTGACTAAGGATTTGTGAAGGAGTACCATGGAGGACACTCTCATCTTGATTGCCTGTCATGTGTGTGCCAATCAACGTGGCAATGGAAACAGCAAACCTGCAGTCCAATAATCCCTTATCTTATCATTTCATGTTGTCTTGCTGGCAACTAGAGAAGCAAATCTACCACATGTTGAGACCATCACAGACCTGGTAGACAGGAGCCATTTTACATAATGGCATTTAACTTCTAGTATTTTTAAGCAGATTAAATCTATAGAAGTTTTTGTAATCACTTAAGTCTTAGAATATATTTTTTTTATTGTCCTCATGATCAGATTACTGAATTATGTGTTTTCCATTTTGATCAGAAGAGAATAAATAAGGAGGAGCCCCTGACAGTTGACTAAAGCCACCATAAGCCAAGACCATATTTTTACTAACAATTAATGATATTCTTTCTTAAACAACTGTACCTTTAGCTACCTTTGTTTTTGACAAAAATGTACATGGGAACTGAATGCCTGAGGGCTGGAGGGAGATACAGCTCTCATTAATGATTTGTCTGGAACTACAAAAGGGAGAGGTACCAATGGAGACCTCTGTAAGACAGGGATGAAATCACTGTGCTACTTACGTAAGATAATCCTGGCAGCTCAGATAAAATGCAGATCATTAGGGACACTATCAAGTCATTAAAATTTATTTGATGGTAGCAATTGCCAATGCCTTTTTTGGACACATTTGTGACTCACTAACAACCTCATCCTTGTGTGTGTTCCTCCAGTGAGCCTCTGAATTCATGTTCAGATCCTAGACACTGATCATGAAAAGATTGTCTCTGGTATAGGCTCAGCTGCACCAGATCTCTACAAATCCACTTTCCTCTCTGGCATCACACATGAGGTGATAGAATATTCATTGTTCACATAAAACCATATGCTACATTGGCATAGATCCCATCCTTCAATATTTAAAGCTGTGCTGGCTCTCTGGCACCCTCTGTCAGGAACCCAGGGATGGTATGCTAGGTGCTTGGCAAGCATTCAATCTTCATAACTGCATTCTCTTTTTCATTCTTTCCAATGGTTTTAAAGTTTATGTGTAAATACAAGTGAAGTTATATTGAATATTCCATCCAGAAGCAGTTCAGAGATTGATGGTTTAAAAAAATACCTGGTTCATGCTCATGAGCCAAACTTATACAGTGACAATAATGAAGACAACAAAAGAGTGAAAAATCACAGAATCACAACATAAGCAGTGACCAAGAGAATGCCTTGGGAGGAACAATCACTAATACAACTGGAACAAAAAGCACAATGGATACCCACTTGTGCTTAGTTAGTTGGAAACCAAGCAAGCTTGCTGTTTTGAATGCAAGTCCCAACATGCCAGCCCTCCCCACCACTTCAGCATCTCCCTATGTGCTCCTGAGATTCAAAATGCAGCAACTCTAAAATTAATTTACGCTTTTTTAAGGTAGCAGATGCATTGCATCAGATTTTCTCCTAAAAGTGACTTTTCCTATATCCATTTCAACCATGATACCCCAAAAATGACTGGGTTTGCAGTTGGAATGAAAGGAATGGTTTTGCAGTCTGGTGAAAGTCTCTTAAATTTTATATTCCCATCCTAATAGGAGCACACAGGGAATGCATTAACCTATTGTAGACAGAGGTAGGATGAGGCAAAGCTCTGGAAGCAATGCATGCTGGGAATATAGTTTTTCATTTACTATACAGAATGTCAACCAACCAGCAGCAGAAAGCCTATTTGCAAAAGATCAGGTTTGAATATCGCGTCCCCTGCCCGCAGAGAAACACGAAACCGGATCAGGGCAAGTTCTTTATTTTCCGCAGTCTGCTTCTTCTGGCTGGCCAGCAGCCGCGGGCCGCTCTTGCAAGCGCCTTACATTACATACAACAACCAATCAGCTTATAGATCACGAGGGGAAAGCATGGACAGTAATGGAGCACAATAGTGTGGATATAGCAATCATGCAGTGTCCACGAGGACCCATGGCCAATCACATTAACTTCCTCAAAATACGCCACTTGTTGGCAGAGAGTATTAGTCTGCTGGAGGTACCTGGTTTTGTTCTCAGCACTTCCTTGGCACCTTGCCAGGCGCCATCTTGGCCACGCCGAAGGGCTGGGGGTCCGCGGCACCCCGACATTTGAATAAATGTTCAAATTCAAGGAAATTCATATCAAAATAAGAAACTTCACTTTTATACTGCTCACATTTGCAAAACATTTAGAGACTGACAACATCCAATATTTGTGAGGGTGTGAAGAAATAGAAGTGTTTATATTTTTTTGGCTGTAACTTACATTCTTTTCGGAAAGCAATTTGAGTCTTCCATTAACATTAAATATTCATGAACACTTTGATTGAATAATTCTACTTCTAGGAATCTATTTGACTAAAAAACATTTTGCATACATATGCAAATTGATTTGTATACATAGATGTACATAGCAATATTTTGTGTGATGATAAAAAATTGGAAATATTGTTTGTAAATTTGTGAATTTTTACATAAAGTTTTGCCTATCAATCTCATTCAGTTATTAGAAAGAATGAGACAGATTTTATAGCTTCCGAATTAGAAGATGTACTAACTTTTAACAATCAAATTTAAGGAGCAAGTTGTGGATTAAGATGTATGTTTTCATTTTATTTATGTAATAAACCTTAAAGTTTGGTGTCTATATCCAGTTAAGTTAGAATTTGTCAAATACATTGTAGTTTTGGATCTTAGAAAATATGTACTTTCTGTAAATATTGCATAGAAAGAGGCCTGAGAAAATATATAACAAACTTTAAAGAGCTAATACTTTGATAAATTTTGGAGAATAATAAGCGTGGAAAGAGAATCTTGATATTTATGCTATGTTATAGTATCTGTATTTAAGAATGATTAATTTTTTTGTGATAAAAATAAAGCTGGTCATATATATGTGTACATGCATACATATATGACATGTATGTGTAGATGAGTATATATATACATATGTATGTGTATATAATCCCCACACATGTATACACATTTAAAGTGGTTATATCTGAACAGTAAAATTCTGGGTTTAAATTTCTTTAATATTTGTGTACTTTCCAAATTTTTAATAGCGAACATATACTATTATTATAATAGTAAAATTGTAATCTTTTTAATTTAGCATGTTCAATTTTGTTTCTGTCATTAAAGAGAGAAGATAAAATTACTTGAAAATGATATACAATGTTAACTTGATTAATGAAATACTTGATAGTTCTTTAGCATATCTTCTATTTTACAACTTTAAGATTTTTCCTTAAGTTTTATTATGGCAATAATAAAAAATAAAATAAGCCAATCCCAAAAAAACAAAGGCTGAATGTTTTCTCTGATAAATGGATGATGATATATAATGGGGGTGGGAGGGTGGGAAGTGAGAGAAGAATAGAGAAACTTTATGTAGAAGGGAAAGAGAGAGAGGGGGTTATGAAAAATGGTGGAAGGAGACAGACATCATTACCCTATGTAGATGTATGATTACATGAATGATGTGAATATACATCATGTGCAACCATAAAAACAAAATGATGTACCCCATTTGTGTAAAATGAATCAAAATGCAGTCTGTAAAAATATTTAAAAATAAATAAATAATTTTAAAAAAAAGAAGGTCTACCAGGTAAATTATGCCAAACAATTCTTTGAGGGTAATAGTAGTTAGCAAATTTGACATTAACGCATTATCCACATACCTGTGCATAAAAATAAACAATATAGATTTGATTATTGTTTGATCAAAAGTAACATAAACATTACATAGAGAAAAAAGATGTGACATACATGTCTGGTTAAAAAAAAGAATATGTTAATGTAGATAATTAGTTTCTTGATATTAATGTGATTTGGGTTTAAATTGTGCTGCCATTAATTACCTATACAAAATTACTAATAAAGATTACTTGGAATAAAAATAAAATAAAATAAAAATTTTTCAAACCCTGAAAGATGCAGGTGAAATAGTTATATTCTCCCAAATACCTAAAACAGAAGAAATTGCAAAACTGGAAATGGATGAAATTCAAAACCAATCTGTGGTTTTCAGTTTTTTCTGTACCAAACATGTTATGTATTGGCAAAGATTTTAACAAGTATCCAATAACTAGTAAACTCATATAAAACAGACAAAAGATTAGCATTTGCTCTGGGAACTAAGGGTATGACAGTCATGAACTGTCACACTCTATGCCAATGTGACAGACAAAACAGGGCATTTGTGGGTATCATGCTTAATTCTCTTCCATGTTTTCCATGTTTCTACTAATCCCAATGGTGTTCTGCAAAGTGATTGGCAGTGTCTAGTATGGGGCCCTCAACTGTCATGTCAAAGCTACTGAGCATCACCATTGGTGCCTCTTCTGTGCTGTTATTTATATAAATATTGAAGACATAATCCACTGGAGTGAGGTTTATATTGTTCTCTTACATGTTACTTGTGCAATGGATGAGGAAGGAGAATGAATGATTTTTAAATTCTCTATGAACATTAAATGGGGCATCTTTGACCATGGTGGACCAGTGGGAGACTAGTATCCTGGAGTCTAGGAATAGCCAGCAGGTAACAAACTGGACCTGAACACCATGAGTGTGGAAGTGGCTCCTTCAAGACAGCAATACCAGAAGTCTCAGATAGCAAGGTCACTGCCCACATCATCTGATGCATGCCTCTGGCTGAATAGATCAGTCCTTCCAGAGGGATTATCCCATAGATTATGAAAGTGGGGAGAAAAAATGTGCACATTTAATAACATACAAAATGCTATACAGTCTCTTAGGCATGTGCTCATGGGGTGAAAATTAACAGAAATGACAGGGAGGGAATGATAAGAGAACACACAAGGAATATGTAGATGCACTGAGAGTTCTTTCTTACCTTTGGTCATGGGCACATGAGTTCACACCTGTATCATGTTTAACATATCTCTATGTGTTTTAAATATGCATAAGTAATTAAAAGTCATAAAAATTAGATCTTAAATTTCTTTACTCATTCCATGTATTACAATGAATATCCATCCCTTTCAATTCTAGCATAAGGTGGAATATTTACTCCCAGAATATTTTGATCCAGAAAGAATTTAGACTTGGTAACATCAAGTCTAATGAGGGGGTTCCATAATCAAAACTAGGAGGTTACCTGAAAATCTATAAACTTGATATCACAAATGACCACTTCCCTAGTTCCCTTTCTAAATGGGGTTCCAGAACATGGACAGATGTTCCTTTCCCCACAGAGTAAAAGCCAAGAGTCTTTCTGAGGGATCTGAACAGACCAAGATAAAAGGCGTGCCATTACTGTCTTCTGGATCTTTCCCAGTGAACCAACCTAGCAAGGTTTATAGTGAAACCCACAGGCAGTGAGACCCATTCATGACAGGGAGATTTGTGTTAGGTTGTTAGGGATCTAATACAGGGATGACAATATGCCTTTATCATAAAAATCATTTAAAACATTTTAAAAGCCATGGAGATGAAGGAGACTATATAAGAATGAGTAGGATGCTGGAAGGAAAAAATGCTAGAAGTGCACAAAGGAGCCACAAATTAAAAATATAGCAGTAACGGGAAACTCGGTAAGTGAAATAAAGGTGAGAAAATAACTCATAAAATGGAATTAAAAGCAAAACAAGGGACTGTATAAAAAAGATGGTAAATATGTAAATAATAAAAGTTCTCAAAGAAAGCACAGCAAAAATAATATACTTTAATGGCATCTCTCAGAGCTCAAGAACAAAAGTTTCCACATAAAGTATCCTACCCCAACAAAACACTCAATAAAATGGATAAAAATTATCCCTAAACTACATGATTATGGCATTTGGGACACAATTTGTGGCCACGTATTTTGGGTTACAAAAAGGATTCTACTATTTTTTTTTTTTTGAGGGGAATGCTATCTATATACAATGGATTTGGAATCAGAATGACATTGGACTGCTTAATCCAAAATCGGAAGCTAGAGAACGATGAACTGATATCTTCAAATTTGAGATGGAAAAAAGGGTTTGAATTGAGAATTTTACATTTCTTCAAATTACCAATTACATATTAGGTATTGCTTTCATCCATTTTAAAGAAATCTATTGGAGGGAGAGTTCTACCATTACAAGGAGTAAACAAAAAATACAGCAAAGACGAGGACTAGGCAATAAGAGATATTTTTTACAATAGAGAAACATACACACAAAAAAATTAGAACAAAAATAAACATTCAAACTGATGGTACATGAAGTTAAGAGGGTTCTGAGGCATGTCTCCAAGAGATAACATTGACAGAATAACCTGTGTGTTTGAACATATGGACAGACTTGCACCATGGAGAGGGGCAGGCTTAGTTGGACAAGCAAAAAGATGAAGCCATGGGAATGGAAATCTAGTTAAGCTATACCACTTGGCATGTTATTAATAATGTTTACATTGTCATATAAACATAGAATATTGATCTATCAGAAAATGTGATTTATTTATACTCGGTAAAAGGAAGGAGGTAATTATGGATGGGTGGGTCTGAGATGGGTGGAAGATAATGCAAAAAGCCTTCCCTTCTTTCACAGTGGAAATTTGAAGCTAAAAGATCAAGAAGCACTTAAGCAAGTTATTGAAGGATTTAGAGGTAAACGCCAAAAGAAAAAACTGGAAGAGTTGTGAACTGATTCCTTTTGAGAGCAGGAATTCAGAATGGGGGCGGGGAAGGCAAAAGACTGACATTGTTTTCATGTTTGTCAAACTGATGTTACGTTAATGTACATATGTTATATAAAACAAAATAATTAAATTCTATGTAATGGTGAAAAAGTGCTAGAGCTCTAGATTTAAAACTGAAACAGTATTAACACAAAAGGAAGCAAAGGGAGACTATTTGTTACTTCATGTTTTGAATGTAATTGAGGATACAACACACTTCAGAATGTTTACTTGAGGAAGAAGTGGGGGAAAAGTACAGCCCAGGTCACTCGATTTCTTTGTGTGGCTGATCAGAAGAAAGCCCTTGAAGTATTTTTAAAATCTGCACGTTAGATGTCTTATTTCTGAGAGTTGTAGAAAGCATGTACAGCAATTGATCAATTTTGTACTGCTGTAAAACTGAAGTAAACCCCTCTGTTTTTTTCTACCAGTCTTCAACTGACTTTTCAAGTGCTTCAGGTAAAACTTCTAGTTTCCCTTCATTGTACTGTGTATTTACATTTTGCAGTTCCTATAGCTTTGTCCCTAATAGTGTGAATATTCCTACCAAGTTACCTTTCCAGAAATTAACTCTTCATGGTGTGACATTTGTAAATTGATATTGCTGATTTTGCACTCAAGTACAAAAGCAATTGATGAGTATTTTAGATGACTCCAGAGCCTATGGCATAACATCAGGCATAGACACAGGAATCATTAGGTAGAATATCAGCCTTAAAACTCAGGAGAACTCAGCTCTGCCAATTAAATTTTAATTATTCATTTGCAAAACATTCACCAAATACCTGACATGAGCCAGTCACTGACCTGGATGCTAGGAGGATATTGGGAGGAGATAAACAAATGGGCTAATATTTAATATGTAGGACAGCATAAAGAGGGTAAGGGGATGCAGTGGTAAGTGAGATGATGATGTATATTTTGTTACCCACCTAAAGGAACTTGCATTAATTCAATTTCTCAAAATCAGTGAAATTATTGAAAGTGGAGACCCACTAAAATTCAAGGTAGTAAGAAAAACTATTTGTGCAAAAGGTGCTATATAATGTAGAGAAACAGATTGAGGAGTCAAGAATATAGAAATCAACAGTAATTTCAACAGACAGAATTAGCAATACAGAATATCTGAAATATGTCACTAGAAGAAAATCCTCTTACAATGTGAAATCCAGTAAGAATCATATTTATGTCTGAAAATAACTAATTAATGTGAATTTTATAGCAACAGACACTTTAAATCTACTTCCTTTTGGAGTTCCATTTAAATTTACTTTGTAGGAATACAAAATAAGGAAAATTGTAAAATTATTTTTTCAAAGTACATGTGTAGAGGTCAAGTCAGACCTACAATTTACTGAAGCTCTTCAGGGCTCCGCTTTCCTGCCCCTTCCCTGTGCTCAGACACCTGCTTTCTTTCAGGGGAATTAGCTCCTGGCAAAGACACCAGGCTCTGGGGACATTTTGCTATAAACACAATTGCCATCGCTGTGAGGACAGATGACAGCGTCATCATTGAACTTGGCTTTTCTGCGGTTGTGTCAAGATGAAAATGATCCTGCACAAGGTTCTGCAAACCCAGTGTTGAGAGGGAGCATCTTTCAAAAGCAATCTGATCAAAGTCAACTTTAAAAGGCACCAGCTCCGCTTTGACATGATGAGACTTCCCATGCTTTCAAATAGTGTTTCTTTCCTGAGATTCCTAAAGAAATCATCATTGGTCTTCATGCAATTACATATTAATGCTCAAAGGAATTACAGACTGAGAACTGTGAATGAAAATGATAAAGACACAAACAGGAAGTAAATTAGAGCATTGCTAGACACTACCAAATGCAATTAGGGAGACATGGCTAGGAATAATGGTGTCAAACTTAGGAAGGGAGTTTCTTCCTGGGAAGTAAGACTGGAGATGAATTTGTTCCTGATTAAAACCAACGTGTCACTGTGGCACCTTTAAAAGATCATAGGCACTTTTGAAGAGGCAGCACCAAAGGTGAGATGTTTTAAGTTCCCAATAACTTAATCTGCTTCCTCTCCCAGGCGTCACAAAGAGAGAACTACTTAATTAAAAAAAAATTATGTATGCAATATAAATAAAGCCATATTCAAACTTTGCTGGTATTCCCTTAGTAACATCAGTGCATTTACTTAGCAAACACAGCTTTGAAACAAGCCTCTTAGTTTGTCCTTCTGACTACACTGCTGTCCCTGAAGCCCATCTGTATAGAAATTCTGGAGTAGCCCTGCTTGTTTACACAATGACAAATTACATGAGTTCATTCTAACTCTATTGTCAGGGTGTGCTAGCATTCTGTCCTTATTCAAAATATGCCTCTGCACAAATTTTATTCCAAAGTAAAGGCATATAGGAACTGGTCATTTATTTCTTCTTCCTGACATGCTATAGTACTTGATGCAAATGCCCAAAATTTGATTATATGGTGCCATTTATGCATGTCTTTGTTACCTCATCAGATGAAAGATTCTCAATTTTAATAACTGCAGTTGTCTTTTGGACCCTCTTTCTTCTTATGGGAATGGAGACTCTTGGAGATACTGAAAGGAATCCAAGATCACAATTTCTTCCATCAGGAGCGTCTGGTATATTGCTGGAATGTAGGTGGAGGATCACTTGAACTTCATATAAAAATGTATTTCAGACTGAGGGAAGTGAACTGAGGTTTCTTGGCAGCATTACAATTTAATAGACTATGAGCAAGTAATCTGTTTATACTCTAACTCCTTCTTAAATCTCTAATATTTATTTCAGGAGATAGGAAAAGGCAGCAAAAATTTCAAGAGCCTTTTGTAGATTCTTACAGAGATCCTCCGTGGTCACAGAATTTATCCTTATGTGTCCTGTTTTCTCAGGGCTTCATAGATGTGTCCCTGGCTCTACCAGGTAGGACATCCAGGAAACACTCCACAGTTTTTCAGGTCTCCTGATCCAATTTCTACACAGAACACACTAAAAGCAAATGCCATTTAGTAAATCCACTTGATTAGTTTCTATCCTAATTTTTAAAAAAGGGACATGCATTAGCATCATCGGTAAATTAATATCTAACATGATTGTTTTATATGTTTATGCCTTAAAATATGTATTTTTAGAGCTAATAAGAAAACACCTTAGCACCCTTTTCTTTTTTAGTTACAGTCCTGTCACCCTGGGAGTTTGCCAACATTGTGCTCGGAGGACACTGTTACAATAAATGCCTTTTAAATGAATTTTATTCTTAAAAATGTTATAAACATTCTTTATTCATATCTCAAACAGCCCCACTTACAATAACTCTAAGAAAATACTTGAGAATTATTTTTTAATTTTAGAGTATATTAAGGAAACTTAAAGATTTTTCTATGTATATAATGTATATAAATACAAATTTTAAGAATTCACATATGTGTGCTCTGTATTTGCATATACATATATGTACATGACATGTGTGACATGCATATATTTAGGACTGGAGCAGCATGTATGCTATGCAATATGCCACCAGTACTTCAATAAGACAAACTGTGTATGAATTCATGTCAGTGCTCATATGTTAGCTCTCCCAAGTTTGGATGCAAAGAAGAATCACTTAGTGTTGAGCTGAATGGTAGTAATGTCTCCATAAAGACAGTCCAATTCCAAGTTTTATAAATAATGCTACTCATAAACAAAGCATGCACACAAATCAACTTGAATTCCAATTATACATCTGCAACGAATAGAATGTTATTTGTCTAGCTGTGTTCCACAGGAAACTGATTATGAATGCTTCCTTTGGGACCATCCTGTGGCACTTTCAGAAAGTCAGAAAGTATACAAAGAAGACAAAACAATAAATGTAATGTCATTATATTTCTACAATGAAGAAAAATGCACTTCCCTGACAGGCAGGATTAGCCATGTGAAGAAGTATTTGTTGTACCAGTGGTTCAGAAATGTGGACTAGAAGCAGGAGCATGAATAAGTTCAAATTCTTCTAAATTCTGTTAGGACCAAGGGTCCACATTTATGGAAGGGAAATATGGAGGTGAGGATGGCACCCCACTTTTGCAAATCCTCCAGGCCATTCCAGTGTATGCTGAAGTATGAGAACAACTCTATTAAGCTATCAATGATAAGGAATGACTGGTGACTTTTACAGTTCACTAATGAGATTCAGTGTGTGTTGGTTTTGGGGAGTGAAAAATATATTTAATCGTGAACCAAGTGCTATAATTTCCAACTAACAAAGAAGGATGGGTTCATAGGATTTCATGGTTTAGCAATATCAACACTGCAAGAGAAAAGTGATATTGCAGAGTCAGTCCAAAGAGGGAGCTGTTCTATTTAGAGAAGCCCTGTTGTCTGGTATTCCTCCAGTCAGTTTCAGCTCTTTCATTCCCCCTAGCTTGACTGTAATTAACCAACTCTTCCTAAATTCAGTCACTGTTTAACTCAAACCCAGGCTTACTCCCAGGAACACGGTGTTGGAGTCAGCTTGGTCAGGGCAAGCTTTCATCTGATGACCTTGGAGCTTAATAAAGAGTGGCAGATCCATGGCAGGAAAATCATCAGAGACTAGGGACTCAAAAAATTTAGTATTTGGGCAAAGCTCAGCCTACTCTTCTTATCTCCATGCAATTGTCCTGGTGATTATATGCTTGAAGTCAGGGATGATCATGGCCTGGGGACATGCAGTAGCCTTTGAGGGTCCCATATTCTCCATTGTCATCCAGTTCCCAATTCTAACCTTTTACATTTCTTTCATGTCTAACCTCATGAACAGCTGTTGAAGCAATTTTGTTTCACATAATTTGGCATTCAGAATCTGAAAGAACAATTAAAACATCCAGGCATAATTCCTATTCTTGTGAATATAATAATTAACCAACAATTTATATACATGGACTTTAGTCTCTATATACATTAATTGTATATAAAGCCAGAACTCAAGAAAAGGGAAGAGCAATTTTAAAAATTTAAGAAACTTTTGAAGCCTATATGCAATATAAAGCAGTATAGGAAAGGGAAAACCTTCTCTAGGGCTTTGAAGTGAAGAGAATGCTGTCTCCAAAATGTAATTTATGTTCCTCAGAGACACTTGTCCCAGTCCAAGCATTCAGGAGCCCTGTTTAGGACCATAAGAGGATCACATAAGGAGTCCCTAGCTAGAGGAGTAAGGTTGCACAAGGCCAAACTTTATAAAATAGAAGAATCCTTTTTGGATGTCACCATATGGAACTTTAATCTAGGTTCTCCTAGATTCCAAAATTATATATTTTATGCACTAATTTGATTTATTTTCTGTGCCTAGGATGTAAGAAATGCTAGAGGTTTTTTGTTTGACCACCTGTTGTATCTACCTTCCTAGAAGAATGAGTTTTACAGGGTAGAAACTTATTATGATTTGAGTCTTAAATGGTCTCCTATGGCCCATGTGCTAAAGGCTTAGTCACCAGCCTGTGGCAATATTGGGAGCTGGTGGAACCTTTAGGAGGTAGAGCCTAGTGGAAGGAAGTTAGGTCACTGGGAGAGTGCCTTCGAAGGAAATATTGGGACCCTTGCCTCTTTCTGTTTCTTTTTTGATTCCTAGCCTACCAGGGATAAACAATTTTCTCTGCCATGCATTCCCTGCCATGATGTGCTGCTGTTCCCTATAGGCCAAAAAGTAATAGGGCCAAACAAGCATGAACTGAAACTTATGAAACCATGAGCCAAAATAAATCCTCTAGGTTGATTCTCTTGGGTATTCTGTCTCAGGGACAGAAAGCTGACTAATACAACATCCAAAGATTTGTTGCATGAATAAATAAATGAATATTCTAGAAGGTGATAACATCTAGATGCCAAATGTTGACTCACTAATCCTGGGATATAAAGTACAAAACCAATAAGATATGGAGTGTGAAGTAGAATTTTTCAGTCCTATTCCCTGAAATCTAACTACCTTAATCAATTTGCAAACTTAACCTAGAATGAAGAAGAGAATTCAGAAGCTGCCAGGGAAAGATACCACAGTCTTAGGTTACATTAATAACTTTTCTCATAGAATGGGACTGTATAACAGAGATGGATCACAAAATTATTTCAATAACACTAACTTCTAATCAGACTGACATACAAAAATAGTTTCATTGCAGTGTTCATCTAGATATTGCCAAAACCCTGACACAAACAAACATGCTACAAGGCCACGTAGCATCAAAAAACAAATGCAAAAGGCTGAACCTGTCTATCAGGACCACTAATTCTTAAGAGATCCTCTTTCCAGCACTATGAAAACACAGATAATTAGAGCTTCATGTTTATTATGCTGTGGCTTATAAAGCAGGCATTCATTTTAATGCAGAGTTCTCCCCATGGGGCCTCAGTACAAACATAAATGCTATGTCTTGAGTTGGATCCTGAACATATAAGACTGAGACTGGGGGAATGAGCAGGGGATGCTTTGTGGATCCAGACTACAGTCTTAACCTTGGCACAGATGAGTGGTTTTTTTCCCCTGCCAGGTCTGGATGCCATCTATCTTGGTGCCATGTGGCTGTCATTCACCTTCAGAGAACAGTCCTGATTGTTGTGATGACATGGTACATGCTGGATGATCATCTCCTTTCTCATGATACCACTGACAAACCACAGTGTAAAACAGCCCTCCACCAAAGTCAGCCATGTTCAAGAAAGAAAGCATCAGACCAGGAGTTTTAACCAAAAACACAGATGCCACAGTCAGTCAAAGAATACATCTATTGAGACTCACAGGGAGGTTCTATGTGGAAATACACTTCTCCAGATGTGCTAAGATGAGGTTCATTAAGTCCCTAATTTTTTACTGTCAACTAAGAGAAATGGAGAGTCACAGTAACACTTGGCAGAAATCTGAATCCAGATCTCCTATTCCCCAGAAAGGAGCATGATTTCATGTAGCTGTGAGCGGGTATTGATGCCAGGAGGGTAGGTGGTGGCACAGCTACTTGACAAAACAGAGTGGTGATTTCCCTTAAATGTGGCTGCTTATTGCCAATCAGACCAGGAACCACTGAGCAGGTGTTGAGAGAAATAAGCACCAGCTAGTTATTTGCTTCTGACCATGTCTGTTGCCGTGTCTTAAACTGCATTGTGAGTTGATCTATCCCCTCTGCTTCTTACTCAGATAAAAAAAAAATCTACAAGACACCAGACAGTGGGTTAGAAATACAAAGGAAATCATTTTCCCACTCTTGAAAAGCTCAATCTGGTGGGAAAATGTGACATATGACTAGATCCATGCAACCATGGTCACAGTTCTGCAAGTGTGATTAAAAGAAAGAGAGAATTGGTAGGGAGTCCAAGAAGGGAGCAACTAAGTCTTAAACTAAGAATAAAGAATGCCTTGGGAAAGAGGCAAAATTCAGCTGATGTTTCCAGCACAGAGAAGTTAGTTCTGACCCCTGAGATTGATTAGGTGAAGACTTTGTAGAGTATGGTTTGCTAACAAGACAGAAAGGAAAGAGAAGGACAAGAGGCACCTAATGTTTATAATCACCTAATACTCAGGACTTAGTAAAAAGATATGAGGTACCATCAAGTTCTCAGTGAGCTTGAGGTGTAGCCAGGAGCATCTGCTGTTGTGGCCCATAAAGGCAATACCCATTTTATTTTTTAAGGCTCAGGGTCTTTTTACCTTGAACCCTTGACTCTGATTTTTTAAATTCCCCCATTAGTGAAAAAGGTGGATGTGGCAGAGAGACAAAATACATGAACAAGGCACAAACCAGGAATCTTGGAATATAGTCTCCTCCCCGCCCCCCTTTTTTTTTTAAGAGTAGATAGCTTTTAGAGAGTGGTAATCAGAATTTAAGCAAAAGCTCAAAGCCAGGAAATGTAGAGTAGAGACAAAGCAGAATGCAATATCATTCACATTTTCTTACATTGAGAGACATTTGTTTTACAACTTATTCCTTCTAATCTGAGAACCAATAGCAGCAGTGGGAACAGTGAATATAATGATGCTCTTGGTCGGAATTCACATGTTTCTCCAGACAACCATCAAGATATCAGTTCTTAAGGTCAGAGGATAAAGACTGACCTTTTAAAAAAGTTATTTGAGTTTGAGCAGTGGTTTGTCAACTCATTTACTTAAAGTTGTGTGTGAAATGTATTTATTACAACAACCTGCTTAAGATTTGGGGACAGTGAGGTGGAAATAGAAAATAAACCTTGGGTATGGGCCAGATTTCAAGATCATCCCCTGTCCTGGAGTTTGGTGACTCCTTCAAAAGTGCATAATCATCCTCTCTTCCCATTTTATTGCTGGATTCCTAATTTTCTTTTGCTCTTCTGTTGGTTTTCAGTGATAAGTTCCATGTCAGTCCTGCACTGTGCAGGGCTGACAGCCAAGTTTGACAAAGTTTGGATTGGATAGTATTGGAATTCTTAGGTAAAACATCTAGTACCAGTTTGAGTAATATCAAGTCTTCACAGTCATGTGAAGATAGCAGGAGTTCAGCCTGGTGCTTGTGACCTCTAGTCCTCGTTCCTTATGTGCAACATGACTCATTAGATCTCCTGCATGCCCCAAATGCATGCCATGGTCACCTCTTCTAATTAGCACTGTCTTAGTCCATTTGGGATCCTATAATAGAATATCACAGACTAGGTGTTCTAAAAGCCACAGATATTTATTTCTCACACTCTGGGGGTTGGGAAGTTCAAGTTCAAGATGCAGACAGATTTAGTTTTTGGTGACACCAGGGCTACTTTCTGGTTCATAGATAGCCACATTCTCACTCTCTTCTCACATGGTGGAAAGGGCTAGTTAACTCTTTGGGGTATCTTGTATAAAGGCACTAAATTCATTCATGAGGACTGAACCTTCTGGATCTAATCACCTTCCAAAGGCATCACTTCCTAGTACCATCACCTGGTGTTTAGGATTCCAACATATGAGTTTTAGGTGTATGAAAAAAAAATTCAGCCTATAACAAGCATAGCAAGAAGCAGAAAAGAGCAATGTATCATTGAGACGTGTCTCAAATAATTTGAAGTTAAACTAGAGAAGTCCTCAGTGGGTTTAAGGTAATTTTTTGCCTTTTAAATTAAAGAAATGTCAAGGTTATCCTACAAGAATGCCACTTGAGCTTGCATCCTGATTTGCTTTCCTGAAGAGCAGATAAACAGGTTGAATGATGGGTAGAGGCCAGGAATTACATTCCACTCTAGGTATGCCCATGGGAATGTGTTTAGTGCATGGACTCATCTGCTATGCATGATAAAGAAGAAATAGGTCGAGAGCTGCTGGTCTAGCAGAATGAAAATAGGCCTTGGCTTCAGACAGACCTGATTACAATTCTACTTCTGCCACAATGACTTCAGACAAGTTGCTTAGCTTCTGTGCATCTTGGTTTTCTTATGTGTAAAACTGGGAAAACTCTATATACCATTTAGTAGGTTAAAATTGTATAAAGTATACATATTTGATATGTTACCTCCTACCTCTTTCTTCCCCAAGTGTTTGGAAAAATTGCTATGCCAATTTCCAAACTTTTGGTTACAAAAAATAGAATAAGCTATTCAAATTGGCATAGCCAAGATGAGAAGAATTGGTCCAATAACCGTAAGTCCTTGGGTTTGGGGATGTTGGATTTTCTACCAAAATGGGGTCCCCGGGGAATGTTTCTTTTTACAGTCAGCTTTGCTTTCAAGAGAGCCTAGCTGCCTTTCTGGTTACAAGATGGTTTCTTGTGGCTCTCAGGGCTATGAGCTTCTCAGAGGGACAGATACCACTAGGGATGATGTCAAATGCCAATGTCACTCCAGCAACATGGATGCTACACAGAGGGAGAGTAGTGGAATAGATTAGATGTTGGTGGGAGAAAACCATAAAGACTCCTGCAGTGACATGCTGGCATTTAACATGTTCCTTTATGGCAACAGTCTATGCTACACTTATTCTACAACAAATATATCTATGTATCTATGTATCTATCTGGAGAGTTTAAGAAAAATATAAAGAATGATGTCTTAGGGGCAAGCCCCTCTGAAAGTCCCTTTACCTCCAGGACTAAAGGGTCATGGTCAAGGATTGTGTTGATCTTCTATTTAGCATTTATCCAGTTGTCCTGTTCTTTTCAGAAGATCACACAAATAAATGTAATGGTCAAGAAGCAACTAGATACATTTCCCTCACTAAATCATGCACACAAGCACGTGTGAGATAAGAACACTTTTGAACCCAGTATAAGCAACAAATTTCATATTGCTATTATTAAGTCACAAGTCAGATCTAGCAAGAATCTTTAGGATTCATTATACTCTTGACATTTCTGCAACAGTTTTATACATAAAGCATGAACATTTCTGATTAGTGTTTATTATGGGATCCTGATTGCTTCATAGAAGAGGTAATACATTTTTAAAAACATTAGTTCTTAACTTGTCCATAATGTTCCTAAAACATTCTTTACATCTGAAATGCAGCAAATAAAATTAAGGGGCAGTGAATTAATCCCCAAATACTTAGTAAATACCCTGCTAGTTAAATAGAGACTGTGTGTCCTACTACAAACACTAGCAAATGCAAAAGCCTTACCTTGCTATATCAAGTGGATGTTCTAGTTTCATTATTTTGTAAAGATATGGTTCCTAACAGATAGGATTATTGCTCTCACTGAAAAAGGCTGGACTGGCCTTGAATTTCATTTAACAATAAGTTAATATGTTGGCCTTTAGATTCAACAAACTTATTCTGTTTTTAACAATAGAGGAAGCAGTAAATCTCATGGTCACATTCATTAAAATCCAACTGCTGCATTTGGAAAGCTTCCATCAAGGGTCCAGTCACTGAACAGAAATTCTGAGTCACTGGTTGAAACTAAGTCAGAGGTGCTGGTATTTATTTCTGCCTTGGATGGGGGCTGCTGGACAGATTGGCACACAACCTGTCCTAAGTGAGCTCCTTTCTCTCTGGTTTGGGGACTATAATGGGATTCCAGTCTGGGCACCAGAGACTGAGTTTTACCTCTTAGAGACTCTGTCGTGAGAATACAGAGACAGCAATGGGTGCAATGAGGTGGAGGAAAAATGGATTCATGCTCAATGCAGCATCTGGATTCCAGATGCTGGGGTAAAAGACAGGGATGGGGGGTTCATGCAGGAGGGTGACTTCTGAGATTCTATTGTTGTCATCCTTGGTGCTGTTGAGCAACAGACTGCTTTATGGGTTGAGCCTCAACCAAATGAATGAAAAGTCCAAGAGTGGTTATTGGAGGACAGTGCTCTGCCCATCTGCCCATTACTAACTAATACCTTTAAGAAGGGCTGGGAAATCTCTGGTCCTTTTCTTCTCACCTCTGTAATGAAGTCCATTTTAGATCTAATATTCTATAATTCTTGGGTTGGGTGGTTTTTTTTTTTTTTTTTTTTTTTTTTTTTTTTTTTGGTACAGAGCATTGAACCCAGGGGAGCTTTACCACTCAGCTAAATCTCCACCCTTTTAACTTTTCACTAAATTGCCCAAACTGCCCTTGAACTTGCAATCCTCCTGCCTCAGTTTCCCTAGTTTACAGATGTGTGCCAGCATACCCAGCTACATACCATACTTCTATATTTGCACAGACACAAGGCATCTTATTTTTCTCCATCTAGTCTGTTTTTGAGATTTCTTAATGATGCCACATAATCTTTACTCCTGCATGGTAATCTTAGAAACTGATCTGGTGTCTAGGAAGCATGTATCAAATATAACAAAGAAATTAAACCAGTAATACACTATTTTAAAGGTTGCCCTATAAATGAGTAGATATATAATATTCAGGAGCAATCCAGTTCAGCCTCTACTCCAAGGCAGAATCCATGCCAAAGTACTCTGCACTAAGCTATAGCCAATTTCATGCTGTGATGGAAATTTGCTAGGGAGAGGGGATGTTTCATTTTTAGAGATCTCCAATTAGAAGGTACTTCTATATTACAGCTGAACTCTGTGGTTTTCTGTCAAATCTAAGGATTTCCCTCCCTTTCTCTGATACTCATTCACCAATGTTCCCATTTGTACTGTGTGCTGTGTTATTGTTATTTACATCTGCCTTAACCCTTCCTTTTCTCATTCACCCTCATTTTTATTGTTTCAGTTCTTCTTCCATTCCATAGTTCCTCGGCCTTTCATTCTGCAGGTTTCTCCCTCTGATCCTCTGTAAATTATCAATGCCTCTCATAAAACCTGATCTCCCAGATGGAGTCTGGCCCCCATAAACCTGAATATGACTCACCAGTGTGAACACAGAACTATGATAATGTTATATTTTTTAAAGCCACATTGTAACTTGTAGTCTCAGTTCCAGCTATTTAATGTGAATTGCTCCTTGTTTCTGATTTACAAGTTTAGTGTGAGATACAAACATTAAACTAATCACAGATATCCAGCATGCCCCAACACTGTGTCCAATTCCTGGGATATACCTGAATTCACAGAAAAGATCATGTAATACTGGTTCTATCAAATAATTAACTCGGATTTTTCAAACTTACAGATAGACCAGTAGCAACAATCTTATAAACATCTATGAAAAATTTTAACATAGATTTTAATTGCTTTAAAAGCTTTATATGGTTGATTTAATTTCCTTGAGGATATTTTATTAATTCTAAATAAGAATACTTGCAGAAAGGTTATTATATCTATGTTATTTCATTCTTCTATTTTTACTTTAATTATAAATAGGTATATCTCATATATATGTGTATGTATGTATATATATACATGCATAATGTGATCACTGCTATATTTATACCAAAATTTGTTTTTTACTTTTATCTTTAGCATAAAGCAGCTAACATCCAATAATATCCCTTCCTATTTGTTCTAAAGGCAACTACAATGTGAAGTTGCCACCCAACATTCCCATGTAGGTATATGTAGGTAGTTTATTATGCTGATTTTTTACTGTGTATTTTCAATATTTATATAAATGGTTCATATTATTCAAGTTTCTTTATTCAGTATTTAGTTTCTTCTTTATTTATGTTGATAAATGTATACATAGCTCACTCATTTTAACATATCTATAGTAAATCTCTAGATAATTTACCAGTTTTCTAAAACCTTTAGATAACCTTTAGATAATTAACAACATTTAATTGATGAAATGACCAATCAATCATATGTAAGTTTTTACTATTATATCCAAAGTTGCAATTAATGATTTTTACACTTCATCTTGGTACATATGTGAGTTTTCATAGGGTCTGCCCTTTGAAGTAGAATAGTTGAGTCAGAACATATGCATGTATTCAGCTTTGCTAGTTTTTTTCCAAATAACTTTGCAAATGGTTCTATTTACATTCAAAAAGAAAAGGTACTATGTATATAAAAATTAAATTGTCCTTTTGTTGAGCAAACATAAACACCTGAAAATTCCAATAAACTTATTGGTAAATTTCAGGATATGATAATAAAATATAAGAAGGTAATTTTAAAGTGTAAGTCACTATTGGTCAAATGCATGCACTTAGAAACAGTACAAGAAAGGATCTTTTGAAATGCTCCACTGTACCACCTAGGATGGGAAGAAAGGCGGTGAAATTGTTGGTCATGTCATTATGTGGCTCCTTTTTTCATCCTATGGGAACAATTACATTATGGGGACTGTGGGAAACTGTACTTCTTGATATCTGGTTTTACTTTATCCTATGTACTCTGTAAATTTCATAATTGTTGGCATCTTACTCTTTGCTTAGACCAGTGAAAACTTTGAGCACATGATCAAATGTGTGACCCAGCATTAACAAGAATGCAAAACAAGGTAGCAGAATTAAACCATGTGGCACTATTTTCTTCATCTGTCTCTCCAACCAAATTTTCCAGTTAATTTATTTTATTCAGTGGTAGCACAAGTATTTTTGTGCACTGCCTCAAATCCCTTTGGAATGAAGTGAGGTGTGTAAGAATAAATAAGTCAATGAAACAACAACAGAAAAGCGAGTAAATAAATCCGTCATCAGCCTTGAGTAGAATCTGAAGCTTTGTCTTGATTTTTAAACTGCCTTCCAGTTGGATGACCTTCAATTGACTGAAAGTCCAGAATAAAACCTAACAACTCGATCCACTTTGATTTGACTTTGGTGCAGGGTGAGATATAAGGATCAAGTCTCATTCTCCTACATTTGGATATTCAGTTTTCTTAGCACCATTTGTTAAAAGGCTATCTTTTTTCAAATATTTGTTTTTGGCAACTTGTCCAGTATCAGATGATAGTATTAAACCACATCCAAATCTTTGCACCAACCTTCTCAGAAGTTTAGCAAATCTCAGGATCATCTTTGACCCTTCACCATACATACAGCATTGTCTCATGTAATAAATTCTTTTGCACTGTCTTGTATTCTTGTATAAGCATCGCTACTCACAGTTCTTAGAGCAGCAAGAAGCTAGTGTACAAACCAGAAGAGAAATAAGTGACAATCATGTTGGCATATTTACCAAGAGCAAGGGCTCTTTCCAATATACCCTCCTTGGATTATGGAAGGGCCTTTTCTTCTATTGCCTCCTTCTCCTTTTCCTCTTCAATATTTGTTTCATTTCAAATGAAACTTTTGAAAAGGTTACAATTCACTCTTAAGTATGTATCCCTGTACAAGCATTTGGAAAAAATGTAATCATCTTTCATTAGGGGTTTCTATAGTAGGATTCCTGGTACACAGCTCCTCCATTAAAGCTAATCTGAGTGTACTTGATGGCTCACAGCAGGAATTATAAAGCTCTTGCTAATTAAAGAAATGCATGTGGAATCATCTAATCTTTTCAGGGTTTCTCCTCACCACAGTTGCCTCTGTGAAAAACAAATTGATGGAACAATGGTTCTGTGTTGGCTCTTTCTCAGGGACCCTTTGAAAAAATCAATTCTGATGTGCAATTAATACCTCTTTAATATGACCATATGCAACACCAAACCAGTGCAGCTATTAAACTAGAGTATCTCAAGAATTCACTGGAGACCTGTATTCATTTATAAAATGTCAAGATGTACTCACTAGAGTAAGCAAGGAACTAACATGGACGGACAGAGTGCTCTCAAGAATAAAAAGTGGAAATATCACAGCTATTCAGTTTAAACCTTTGCAAAGAAAGCAGCAAAACAAACTTGAAATGCTCTGGGTAGCTAACTTAGAAGGATGGGGTGTGCCTAGAGAGCTCAAATAATTGAAGAATGTCATGAGGGCTAATTGATGTCAGTAGGGCAAGGCTGAGGAAACCACTCAAATGTGAATCCAATGATGGCCTTCCTTTAATGTGACTTTAATTGATGAAAACACCACGCTAAAGTTGACATGATGAATTCAGCCCATACAGACAGGGTAGCACCCAGAAGGATGAAGAAAGAGAGAAGACATGAGATTTCTGCTTCCAGAACTTTCAATGAATTATCATATGAGAACTTTAACAAGCAAACTTTTCCTCCACTTTTTCCTCAACATTTAGAAATACTAGTCTCTTGTGAATTCATTAATATATTAACACTGTCAGGAATTACCTACATTGGTATTAGAAGCTCCATGAGGGCAAGAATTATATCACCAACTTACTTTGTGTGTCCTAATTCCTATTATGTACCTGATCTCTATAAAGTTCAACATGAAATATTGTGGAGTATTTTGGTTTTTCACCTTTAGAGAAAATATGTTCACTTCACACATTGTAAAAGCTATTCAGCATTAGAATCTGAGTGCTAAAATTACTTGAAGAGATTGCTTCATAAATCTTCATGGTAGAAATGACAAAGCTAGGACCTAAGCATTAATGCCACTTCTAAATTCTACAGCTAGTTAGCAGAAAGCAGAGTAGAATCCAGGTCACTAAAAGATCTGTTTCCTTTTGCTGTCTTAGGAACAGCTGGGCTTACTTATGAATAACTCAAACACACAGACAAAATATTTTAAAATTCATTTTTGTCTTTCCTTTCAACTTTGGAAAAGTCATGGTATTAAAAACATATTCACTGTGTTTTTAGAGAAATATTTTAAAATCTTTTGATGCCTAATGTGTTTGATGCCAAAAGTAAAAACCAAGTGTTTAAAACATGATGAAATCATATATCTTTAATACCCAGAATAATTTAGCATTTACTGTGTCTTGGAGACCTTGCCAAACACTTCATACACATTATATTTTTTAATCCTCCAACATTCCCTAGGATGTACATACTACTGCCACTAGTACTTTGCAATGGGAAACTGTATAAAAAGAAAAATCACCTAAATAACTCCAAAAGACACATCCATTCAATTGACTCAACTGGGCTTCTTCAGGTGCTGAGTTACATGTGAGTCTCCGACAGAATATGACCACAGTCAAGTGAGCTCCTGCTGTGCTTCCCAGGTCATTTGAAATGGAACACAACACACACACACACACACACACACACACACACACACACTCCTACAGCTATATCTATTTATCAGCATTTATTTCTCCTGAATATGTCTCCATTTCTCATAAAATTTGGAAAAAGGAAATAGAAATAGACCCATCTTGAATAAACTGTAGATCATCCTATCTCAGAAAATCATAAAATCCATAGCCTTGAGAGAGCAGAATGTCTACATCACAGTATGTTAATGTTGGAGGAAACATGAAGGACATCAGGTTATGAATGAGGAGATTCACTTTCCTTTCTTGGGCACAAACCTTGTAGGGTGGAGACTACTGGTACTTTCCAACATCCCATCTTCATGTGGGATGGAACTTCCTGTCCCTTTTTAGTTAGGTGTAGTTTTGGACAATGGCCCATCAATAGAAATGAAATGTTTCATTTTCATTCAAAACTTTTTGTAACTGATGAAAGATTTTACAGCAATCTCTTCTCCTTCAATGTCAATGAAGAAGGCTGAACTTCTTTATATTGCTATAGGATGGAGAAGAGCTCATTCACCTGTATTCCTACAAAAGTGTATGGAGAACAGTTGCCCTAGAAAGTTGCTCCGACCCTCAGGAAGCCTTGTGTAGTAAGAAACAGACCTTCAGAATTTGGAAATACTTGATTCTATGGCACATTTTAGTCTATTCTTATTAATAACCACTACATTTTGAGAATAAGCATATGATAAAAACAATTTTTCTTGTGACAGCATTTTATGTTTAAGCAAGAAAAATATTGCTGCTACAATCTAAAGTCATCATTAATCCCTACAATCAAAATACTATGCTCATTTGTTCAATCAATATTTATGTGCTAATTTTGAAAAAGACTACTCATAAATAATTTTGACAATAAAGTAGAAATTAATGATGGGTTAAATGTGATGGTGAGAAGGAGAAGCATATAGACAGGAGATCAGTAAAGGATTTATGATTATATGATGGGAAGAAACTGAAGGTGTTACCTATTATCAAAATGTAGATGACTGAAGGGGAAATATCTTCACTATGAGGATGAGTTCAAAAACTTAGTTTGGTATCCAGGAAGTTTTAGATAATGAGAGATTTCCAACATGGAAATATCAAGTTGGCAGTTTGGTTGTATACATACAGAATGGATCTCAAAAGAAAGATGTGAACTTCTGTTGTAGATTCCCAGTAACAACAAAATTATTAAGTTTCTAGGAACTACACAAGCAGCCAGAAGATGTGTCTGAGCACATTTTAAAAACTGGTAGAGGATATGTAAGATACCTAAGTGAAAGGAGAGATAAATATTGTTAATGGATGAAAGAGTTTCACACTTTATACATACTTATTTTCCTAAAGTTTATGTCAAAATTTGATAAAATGCCATTCCCATTTGCCGAAAACCTTTCTGAGAACCTTGGAAAACTTACTTAACAGTGACATGAATGAAACAAGCCAAGGTCATTTTGACAAAGTAGAACAAACAGAAGGATATTGTATCAATCACACATGAAGACACATTTCAGAGTCCTGCTAGCACAGAGATGTCCAGTGCAACCTAGAGGACTAGAAAATACTACCTATACTAACTTGATGTATTATATTGCTGGCACTAGTGATCAAGGCAAAGTAGTTTACCAGAAGGTATCAGGGGAAATTTGGTTCCTAATTTTAAAAAGCAAAAACAAAAACAAAATACAATGCTGAATTCTTACCTTATCCATCCAGAAGGAAAATTAAGATGGAACAGAAATTTAAATGTGGCTAGTAGAATTATGGGATTAATAGAAGAATATATAGAAGAAAATTTGATTGCTATTTACCCTAGCAATCAAATTAATGCAAATTAATGCAAGATATGACTTCACTTCCATCAGATTAGCAAAATTTCAAAAGCCCAAATAATACCAACAGTTGGTAAAGACACAGGATTCCTTGTGTCTTTATTTAGACTATAAAGTAATGTAGCCATTCTGGAAAGCAACTGGGCAGTCCTTGGTATAACAGATTATTCATGGAACCTGTGCTAAAACAGAGCAATTCCTAAATACATTTCTTTTCTGAAAATAGGAGATGTGCATAATGATACACTCTATGTTGTTGTTTATGACATGGGAAAGATAGAGGCTCTTTAGGACAGTGGAAGTAAAATTTTCAATAGAACACCAAGAAGACATGAAAAATGCACTAAAATGTGTGTACATATTATATATATATATGTATATATAGAGTATGCATATATAAATATATATATATATATATAATATGTTTGTGTGTATTTTCCTCAAAACGTCACATTGCATCATAAATACATGCAACTTTGTGAATTAAAAATATATAAATAAATACAGCAGCTTGCATAGTTTTAAAATAGTCTTAAAAATAAGATTAAGATTAGAATGACCTTTTCTCAAGATTTTTTCTTGATATTTAACATAATCCTTTTTTCATTTGGAAACATGCACAGAAAACAACCCAATATTATCATAATACATTCATACCCAAGGAGATATTCCTTGTTATTATTGCAAATGCCTGTGGAAGAGGATAGCGGCAAGGGAGTTGAGGTCAGGAATGACTGGGAGAGAAAAATCAATTCTGGGAACTACGAATTATGGCTATTTCAATAATTAATTGTATACAATTTTGGGGTGGAATGGGCATGAAATTTGAAGAGGAAGTGAGATTATGGTGGATTTTTAGAAAAGGTGTGAGATGTCACTTTAAGTACAAATGTTGGTAGTTAAAGAGAGAAAGAGAGGGGGGTGGGTAAGCAGACGATCTCCATTCTCATCCCTGAGGTGGAACTTCTATCTTGTGCTTTTAGATGTGTCCACATCATTAAAAGTCACCAAACTGAGGGGGCAGGATGGTGATGCATGAATTGTTTAATTACCTTGCCATAAATTATGTAAAACATAAATTTCCCAAAAAAAGACATTTAGATTGCAGTTGAACTACCTTCATCCATCATTTAAATGCATAACTGTTATTAATGGTAAAGAAATTATGTGGCTAAGAAATTTATACTCATTCCCCATTTCATCCATAAAGTATCTAAGAAATGTGAGGAAATATAATAATATTTTATAATTATTATTTGACCATTACTATTTCAACTTAGTCTCCCTAATATGATCTTGCATGTAATTCCACTTATTTATATTTAGTATTTCTATTTTATTGCATTTTCTTCCCAATTTATATCCTAATGCACATTTTATAAGTTGACAGAGAATTTCAGAGGCAAAAAAATGATTATATTATTTTAACAACAATTAAGAAACTAAAAACTCAAAGTTACAATTTTATACATAATAAACATGTTTGAGGAGTAAGACAAATGATTGCTACTAATGCAGGTATAATTTCCATTTCCCTTTTATTTGAACTCATACACTCAATATGTTTATACAAAAAATAGGCAAACCCCTACCACTGAGCTACATCTCTAGAAATCTTTTTTTAAAGGAGACAACATTTTATTTTAACTCCCAAAAGTAAAATATTTTATTTTCTTAGTACAGCTAAAATTTGATGAAGGGTTGAGAACCTTTTGCTCTATGGTTTGAATGTGTCCTTTAAAGTTCATATGTTGGCAATTTAATCCCCAGTGAAACAGTGTTGAGAAATGGAACCATTATGAGGTATTTATGTTAGGATGGATCTGCACTTATGAATGGGTTAATGCCATTATTGCAGAAGTGGGTTGACTGTCATGGGAGTAGATTCCTGATATAAGAATGAGGTTGTTCCCCTTTCCTTCCCTTTGAACTTTCTCATACTGTCTTGTCCTTCAGCTCTTGCTATGGGATGGTATAGCAAGAAGGCTTTTGCCAGAATCAGACCCCTTGACCTTGGACTTCCCATACCCAAGATCTTTAAGAAATAAATTTCTGTTCTTTATGAACTACCCAGTCTCAAATACTCTGTAATCACTGAGCAGAACAGACTAAGATACCATATGTAGCATTATCTATATTCTAATAAGGAAATTTGATTTAGAAAAGCAATACTTAAAAGTTCAGAGTACAGAGGTAAAAAATGGATGTATACTGTTGTTCCCTGACATTAACAATTTTTGTGCTAATAATTCTGAGGGAGCAACCTGATGCCAAGCATGAGCTGATGTTATAGAATATAGATTTGCAGACATGTTGCCTGGAACTTCTTCACATTCAGAAGCAGTCAATGACCTCACTATGTTTCTTTTTCCCTAGAAAGGTATAAGGCATCTGTTTTCATAATGCATGACCACTGCTTAACTCACATGAGGCTAAACAGGACTGCTGTCTTTTAGGAATACAAATGTTAAATCAAAAATTATTTATTTATCACAACAATGGTAATACACAGGAAAAGAAAATGATGCTGAGCTGCCCAAATCAGTTATTTTTAATATTTTTATTTATTTATTTATTTATTTGCAAAAGTATATCTTATGGTACTGGTTGGAAATTAAATAATGAGATAAATTTATTTACTTACTGAGGTTCCCATACACCCTGCTGCCATATATTTTGTTATTAATTTTATTCTGATCTAAATACTATTGGAAAGACAGTTATTTGTCACTTGCTGGTGATGTACCATCTGTTCAGAGAAAATTAAAATCATGATGAATACAAGTTTTCTTGATGAGAAAGGAAAGTCAACATGAGAAGAAACTGAGGATTCATTTGAGCTTAAACATGCAGTTCTGTAAAGTTTCCCCCGGTAAAAGATATGGCTTTCTCTGTGACAGCAGTTGACATACAGTTGACTAACAAATAACGTGTTCATTACCCAGTGAAAATTTCCCAGAATTGGTAACTATGGTGTGGACACTTGTTTAGGATCTGGGGCCATGGAAGTGCTGCCAAATGCCTGTTCCTCCAACATGATGTCTATATGAAAGAACTGTGTGAGAGTAATAGTGGTATTCGAGATCAAGGGAGGCAGTTTGGGGTATTAGACAAACAAACAAATAGTAAATAAAATATAGAGAATTGACTACATAGTACAATGCAGTGATTTGTTGAACAAAACCAAGGAAATATGGGGGATTCCAAGGATTGAGGATAGAGTGAGAGAAGACAAGGGTCAAATTTGTAAATGAAGCCAGACAAAAGTGAGAGAAAGCTATAATGGTTTGTGCTGAAGACTTAGAGGAGTAGGCATAAAGCTGTAGGTTGATGTGGATTCCCTTAGGAAGCATGAGAAGAAGAGAGAAGGCAGAGAAATGCTGGAGCACCTTCTTTTACGTAGGAAACAGAGGGCAGGAAACAGTCAACCACACTGAGAAGGAGCAACCAGAGCCATTAGGAAGGGAATACAAGGGGAAAAATAACAGGAAGGCGAGTCAGCAGGATCAAACAAAGCAGAATTCTGACTATGATGCTTGGAGTCTTATCCATAATGTTCCCAAGTATCACCCAAATCAATCTCACTGTGCCCCTAAAACTCAACTTTTAGTTCATTTCTCACCACCCTCTTCTCCTACCTCCTCTTCAGTCTTGTTTTTATATTTCTCCTTCCTTCTTCCCTCCTTACTTCTTCTTCTTGATAAACAACCTATTTTATAAGGTATTCAATCACAATTGGTCTAAGACAATCAGCAAATCCATTGCCTCTCCACAATTGTCTAGAAATGGACATGAGATTTGGAACTGACCTGCATTGTCAGGGCAAGCTGACAAGATGATGCATTATGATGGTTAGTAATTGTTCTTTCATTTCTTGATGTAGAACTCCCTTATGTATTTTTGTAAGGCTGGTCTAGTAGTGATGAGTTTCCTCACTTACGGCTTTTCTGGGAAAGGCTTCATTTCTGAAGAATAGCTTTGCTTATTTTTCTTAAAAGTTAAATGAAATAAGCCAGGTACAAAAAGACATGGCATGTTCTTCCTCATATATGGGGTGCAAAAATGTTGATGACATAGAAGTTGAGAGTGGGATAGAAGTCACTGGAAGTTAGGGAAGAAAAATGGAGGAGTCATAGAAAAAGGATGGAAAACAAAATACAGTTAGTTGGGAAGAATAAGGTTTTGTGTTCTATGGCACATTAGGGTGACTACAGTCAACAGTTTCTTACATATTTGAATACATATTTCTAAGTAGCAGAGACAATTTGAATGTTCCCAACATAAAGAAATAATAATGGATGTTTGAGATGATGGAAATCCTGATACTCTGATTTGATCTTTAAACATTTATACATGTATTGAAGTGTCACACTGTACTGGTAAAGATGTATGACTATCATGTATCAGTTAAACATTTTTTTAAAAGATCCAATATACTAAAGATGGTGGAGTCAAAGGAGAAGGCCAACTCCTTGATGACAGAGCTGACCCTGAAAGCATATGGACTGAATACGGTTGTGTAATAAGACTTGAATGTCTTTTCAACTTTAGCTAGTTTAGTAGTTGTTTCTGTTGATGTCTCTTTTATCTAGTGGCATTTCCAATATACACAGCACCTAATTATTGACTATTTCTTGTACTAATTCCATTTTTTGTTCATTTTTCTCTATATTTATTCAGATTCCACTATCAGGATATCCTTTATGCAATCTTTATACATTGTAAATAAACCTTACCTTCAACACCCTTTTAAGCATTCACTTGCTTCATGACATTTTCTATCTTCCTGCTACTTTCAAGAAATTACTCTGCCTTTCCCATCTCTGAACCATCCATATCACTTTCTGCAAATCCCTTTGACCACTTAAAATATAAGAATTTATATGCATGTTCTATATTCCTTGTTAGTCCTTTATTTATTTGAAGGCAAGATACATATCCCAATTATTTGCATTTCCTGGCACCTAATATAATTCTCAATCTGTAATAGATGCTTTGCCATGGTAGGTGTTTATGGAAAAAAGAATAAAAATAAGATATATATAACAGTCTCTACAGAAATAAGGTTAGTAACAAATATGGATAATATGATATTTAGGAGAGTTATGATAAGAAAGAAAATTCCTAGCAGTAGAAACAAAGTCTAAGGAAAGAGTTAATATCAATTTCAGATACCTGTTCATGGCAAATGGCATATTCCTGGAATTGAGGGTCTGTGTCTCATGGCAATTTAGTGATCATAGTATTCTCCCGGCATTTGGATGCTTATGGTGTTTAGAGATAAGGATGCAATCACTGCTGCATTTTATTAATAGCCCATAGATCAGAAATACCAAACCCAAGGCTGTTTTTGTTAAGCCAGGGACACACAATATAGGCAATAAAGCAAGGGAGCATATGGAGCACAGCTGTAAGTGAAAGTGGCAGATAAATGACAAGAAGAACAAGGGCCACAAATCTTACTGGATGGGACCCTTCCCATAGGTATATGGTATGGTGGGTGCTCAGAGTTATTGTGAAATAACAAAACAGGGTCTGGGTTACAAATTCTAAAGTGAGTTGAGTATAAGTGACCTTCTCCGCCTTAGGCAACATTTTGTTTGACAAACCCCTCCCCTAGGCTTTCATCTCCCACTCTTTTGGATCAGTGTCTTAGTCTTTATATGTAAAGTTTATTCTTGTCTTGTGTACATCTTTCTCTTAATCTAGGTGTGTTCCATGGGCACATTTGTTTTGTGAAAGATCATGCCACAGTATGCTTTAAATTTTGAATTTTGATCTCTTCCCAGGCTAGCAAAATGCAGTACAATATGCTTTTGAGATGTCAAACTATGGGCTAAACTGTTTTGCAGGCATGGTTAGGTGTATTTTGAACCTCTTATATTTTCAACTTAAGATGCATTTTCAGGATACAACTGCATTGAAAGTACTCCAAACAAGTGGAATAATCATATCTTACTGGTTCCCAGTCAATTATGAACTTTACATGTTACTCTGTTGTCACAGGAACCATAGTCCAAAGTGATTGTAGACAGGGTTTCTATGACACACAGCAAAAGGAAACTGGTAGTTGTGATTTGAATTGAGTGAATGGGAAAGTAAATAGAAGATCCAAAAGGTAAGGACCTAGGTGGAGGAAAAAGAGGGGCAATAATAAGTCTAAAGCAAACAGGTGACACCAGAAAACCTGGCTCATAGGTGATGAGAGCTTGATCTGGAGTGATTCCAATTCACAGGTTGAAAGGTTCACTTCCTCATCCTTATACTTCCTCTCTGCCTTTGCAGGAAGCTTCCCCACTCTCTAATCAGATTCCTGCCAAGTTTCACAGACAGCATTCTCCCTGGTCCAGCACACAACATTGAATGGCTGATTAGGGAATGCTGCGTGTAAGGAATTATTTTCTAAAAGTAATAATGTACTGTCTTCCCTTAGGAAGCCTGATCATGAAGTTTGACAGATGTGTGTCTTAGTTAAGACTGAAAAACCACATGAAAAGATGTCTTTCAGCGCTTTTTGTACAGTGGAACTAAAAAATGGCACCTTCTGTTACCGATGGCATGAACTTGTGGAATCTCTCCAAAGGTTACTGAGGCAGTATTAGCCCTGTCTCTTTTTAGTGTCCTTTCTGCAAGCCCTTACTCTTACAGCTGCTGTTGCAGTGAACAGTGCATACAGGCATCATTTCTTTTTACAGATCCCACAAGGAAAGGCTTTTAATCTGTTGAATAATTTGTTCCAGCTGTGGGACTTAGATGCAAGTTTGTAACAGAAAGGAAGAAAGAGTCATCTTAATAATGTCTCCTTCATCTATCCTGGGACACGATTTTTAAAAAAGAGAAATGACAGCAGCTTTGTGGTTTTCAACTAACAGCATAATTATAATATGTCTGGGAAGGTAGTAGGATATAGCAAAAAGCCTGATGTTGTGTATTCCAAAACACCATGTCAAGAATTTGGGGGTGGGCATTAACTTTAGATGTGGGATTGGCATTTAAAGTATGAGCCTTTAACCTGACTGCTATGTAAAACCCTTCTACTTGATTCAAAGTAGGTTGACTAGAAGAATACAATAAACTCCTTTTGAATACGCAGGAAAGGTGAAATAGGATTCTCTTATTCACAAATAAGCACTTGTTCAGTGCTTGCTGTGTGCAGAACTGGATATTTGCTGAGGTACTGATTACATTGGTCTTAAATAAGTCCGAGTGAATAACTCATCATCCTAAGCAACATTTTATGCTTTGTTCAAGTTCTAGACGCAAATCAAAAATCTTCATCCATCTGGTTGCATCCACAATAACCAAGATTATTTCAGTTTTGTATAGTGGAACTGGCAGATACATAATAGAAATATTTTTTCTAACCACTCATATAGTTTGGAAAACAATAGAAAATTATTCACATAGTGAAATAATTACCTTTATTCAGAAGATCACATAAGCAGCATATTCACAATCAAAAGCGTTTTACATTAGCAATAAACTCCAAACATTTAAGCAGTAGCTTTCCAGAGATGGTAAGATATTTTTATTACTTCATTTTGCTCCAGTCAAAGAAATGTAACTCATTATCAATTCTACATCAGGTGCTGAGAAATGCAAAGCATTATAAAAGAGGTAGAGGGATCTCCAATGTTGCTTACAGAGGTAGCAGATTCTCATATGGTTATCACAGATACCTGAATCTTCTTCTTTCTTCTTGTTACCTTTTTTTTTTTATTCTTTTGCAGTGCTGGGGCCACACATCCTCTTATAATCCCAAAGTCTAACCTTACAAAAGCAGAATAAATTGCACTGCACCCATCCTAAATCATACATGCACACATATCCTTACACAATTACCTGTGGATTTTAAGAAAATATAACTTTTGTTGTTTCTTTAGAGAAAGAGTATAAAATTACATCATGAAATTTGCACTTTTGAACAATTACTTGGGAATTCACAATCATGTCTAAAAATTTGAACACACCAGGAAGATGGTGTGGCAGGAGAAAGTTATTTTCCCCAAATCCCCTCACACTAATTTCTGAGACCTGTGAACATATGACCTTATATTGCCAAGAAGTATTTTGCATAAGATAATGTTTTTGGTTATGTTAAGCCATTTATTTTGTGGTAATTTTTTATAGAAGTGTAATATATGTAGGCCATCACCTATAGGTAGGTGACAGTTTCTCAAATAAATGTATGAAGCCATTTGATTGAAATGTCAATGATACTGTTGTAAATAGATCTGGCTTTCTTTGATAAAAGACTGACGAGTTCAGAAAACAGTCCTTGATTTCAACAACCATTCATCAAGTCCCAATATGTAAAGGCATTTGATACCTTATAGTAGGCACAAGGAGCTCGCCCGCAAATTATGGGACAAGTGGATAAATGATTGACTAAATCTGGGCTGATAACATGTTTGGAGCTCAATTTTGTGCATAAGCATAGTAATTGTCCTTATTGTAGTATTGACCTTATTGTTGGAATAATTACTTTTCTCGGTTCTTTCTTTGTCATTTAAATTTCTTTTATACTAGCTTTATAACATTTATCTTTTCTTCTCTAAAAGAACTTAGCTTGTGGGGGAAAAGAGCCCTTGTGTACTAACTATAATAATACAAAGAATGAAAAATCACTGAACAGATATTCAAACAAGTGTCATAGAAACCAAAGAAAGAAGTGACTAAAATTAACTGACATGTTCAGGAAGAAGCAACAGTCCAAAGTGAGGGGATGTCCTTAAACTGGATACTTTGTTTGGGGGAACATAGAACAGTATGATATTGCTAGAAGAGAGAGTTACTTAAAAAAACAGTGGGAAACGTATCTGTAAAGACAGAATAACTACCAAGGTCAATGACAGTTAAGCTAAGGAATTATGACATTGTACTGTATGCAGCAAAGAGCTACTGAAGGATTTTAAGAAGACTAACCTGATTATTACTGTGTTTCAGAAAAACAAAAGCCAGAGCAAAATCCTGATAATAGTACAATGGGTGGTTTGAAGAAATGGCAAACTGAGAGCAGAGAAATCAATTTGAATGCAATTTCAACAATCCAAATAGCAAATATTAAGGCACAAAACATAGACAGATGGGGATAGATTCAACAGAATCTAAAGTAGAGTCGACATGACATGAGCAGTGATTGGATGTGAAGCTGGAATAGAAGGGAAAGGAAAATGACTAAGGGATGATACTGTGATGACAAGCAACAGGAACATAATAGTGGGAAGAGGCACTGCAGAAAAGGTACACAGCAGAATATGTCCTGTGGATTGAATGACAACCCTTTGCCAAGTTCTATTTCAGATAATGTCCATTCATAAACATTCTGCAAAGTAGGTTTTATAGCTTTCATTGCATAGCCACATGAACAGTTTCAGAAGTTTCTCCAAGGTACTACAGTAACTAAGAGCAAGAAATCTATTCCTGATAAGTCTTGTAAGGTTATTTGTGGCAGGGCAATGGAGAGTCTGCTGTGAGTGCATGGGTTGCCACATGGAATGCTGTAGACAGAGCTCTCAACAGCTTTCTGGCATACTGAGAAAATCAGCATGTTAGCTTTCTATCACTGGGACAAAATACATGAGACAAACAACTTGAAAGGAGAAAGGGTTTAGTTTGACATATGGTTTCTGAGGTTTCAGTCAACCATTATTTGATCCTGTTGCTTTGAACCTATAGTAGTACACTATATCATGGCAGAGCTTATGAAGGAGGAGGCCTGTTTACCTTATGGTGTGACTAGGAAGCAAAAAGAGGAGATAGGAAGGGAATGGAGTCCCAATATTCTCTTCAAAGCACACTCAGAATGATCTAACTTCCTTCCACTAGACCCCACCTCTGAAAGGTTCACCAACTTTCAATAGCATCATAGACTGAGAACAAGTCTTTAACACATGGGCCTTTGGGGAACACTCCAGATCTAAATTATGGAAATTGGGACCACTTAAAACCTCTTTAACTCACACATAATATCCAGCTAGGTTCTATTGGTATTTAAAAAGCATCCACTGAGAAAAATGCTATATCCCAGACATGACTCATCACTTAGCATAGTTATATTGTTAGCAAATACCAGGGATAGTCACTTGAGCTTATGATTTTATTTTGCATACATATAGTTGCACTGATTTTGAATGCTTACACACAAGAAATGTAAGTCCAGTGTTTTATGTTTGCTACAAAAATTAATTTCAGCTTTTAAGAGAGTAATCATAAAGCAAGCATTTAGGGTACTATCGGAAGAGTATCTGTGAAGGTCATGAGCTATTTGATCTAGCCCAGGTTGTACAGAATACACAATAGCAATAATGCACATTTTGCATAATGGTTAGACATAGAGGATGGAGAGTAGAATATACTTTGACTCTGTAAGAAGACCAGCAAGAACAACAAAAGCTTTGGAATCTGCAATAAATATGAGAAATGAGACCAGGAAAAGACACAAAGCTTTGTGACTTGTGGGGAACTGAGATAGCCAATGAAAGACAGTAAAAGAAGCATACTGGGCCTAAAAAGAAAATCCAAAGGGGACAAAATAAATGTTGTATTCTCAATTACTCTATTCCAAGAAGAGTGATTTTGAAGAGAAAGATGAGGCAGATGTCAGGATTTAGTAGGGTTATGGGGATGGGGGTAGAAAATGCAAAATCCAATAGGCACTCCTCATGGAGAGCAAGGATGTGACTTCCTCCTCTACCTTCCATTCTTTCATAGGTTCAATAAATTTTCATATTGCATCCATAAAATAAGGTAGTAGATTTGGGAATAATGTAGTTATAAATCATCTCTGGTTTTCCAAAATGTACAAGTCAATCCAGTTGGAACTATAAAGAGGAGTAATGATATAAATGAAATAACTAGAAAATGCTATGTGTAAGAATATGCTAATGTGAATATAATTAGCATAATCAAAGAATAATGGACGTGTTCTAAAATTTTCCTAAGAAATTACATGCTTTACTTTGTTTAGCAATCATATTTGACATAGCAAGCACCAGTTTCCCCCAGATGAAGGCGTGTGAGTCACCCCTGGTAGCTCCCTGGATGAACACTGATCCAGCTACTTTTCCTTCCTGGTGCCTTTGAAATTTCTGCCTTTTCCTGTTCTCTGTGATGACCTTCTTCTCTGTCCTAGCAATACCCCTTGCCCTCCCTGTCCAAATCCATCTTTCTTCATGTTGACATCAAATACAGCCTGTTCTGCAAGTTCTAGCTAAAGAGTCCTTTCCTTGATGAAATTCTACCCCATGCTGAGTCCTTCTTCTCAGTCCTCCCCAACTATATGTGTCATGGAAGTTACATCTAATTACTCTCTTATATCCTTCAATGTTTTTTAGAAGAAAGTCTAATACTTCTTTTCTGGAAGCTAAACCCATAGCATTCGTCCTTGGTTTAGGAAGATATGATGCCATTATCTAAAGCTTCCATCTGCTGAAATTCATCACCAAGAAATGTGATAAGACTCAAAGGGCGAAGATTAGAGACAAAATGTTTGGGTTCAATCCCAGGTTCTGCCACCAACTCATTGTATGTTTGGAACCAGGACCCGCTGGTCTTGCTTAGTGCCAGGTGGTGCACAGGTTCAGACCATCCGCACACACTCAGGGGAAATGCTTTGCTAAGTTTGGTGCCAGCCTTGCAGACTGAGGTCTAGTTTTCCTTCTCAAATAAACCTTCAGTTCTCCCCTTCTGTTATCACGTCTTAGAAGGTGCTTCAACCATGACAGACAAAATAAAAATGAAGATTAATTAGTGAACTGACAAATTAATTAGTGACACTGACAAAGACACAAAAAGGAAAAAACATTCAATAAGAAAGAAAAAGAAAAAAACCCCAGCACTGCATTCTTTTGCAGTTCATGCTTATCTCAGGTTTCAAGGTTTTATTAGCAGGATGTTCAGCTTCCATCCTTAAAAATATGCTGCCTAAATTGTTAATAAGAAGAATATTTAAGTCCCATCACTAACTAACTTTGATTATGACACCTGTTAAAGTGACTTTTAACTTCTTACAAGATTTGACACTGTATTCTCTGCCACTTTATTTCATCTCCACAGTGCCACATTAAATATAATATCCCTCTAATTGGCATAAATAAAAATTTAATTTTCCTTGGAGGCTTTCAGTGGAATGCCCCTCTAATAAATTTGAGAAATCATGAGCATTGATGTTGGTTTTAAGAATCCTTCAATGGCATTGTGTCCTAAATAGGCAGCAGAAAGCACAGAAAACACAGTTTGTATCTCCCAAGAATGTAAGATTTGCAGCTAGCTTTTTTCAGGTCTCACGATGGGCTGGGGAATACCTTTTCACATTCACAACAATTCTATGACTAGTCCTAGGTATTGGAGCCACTAGTACCTCCACTGTAGTTATATTTGGACCAATCACATGGCAAAATCTGACAACTACTGCAGAATTTTGAATCAACAAGGAAATCCTTCACTGCACTAGAGAATCTAAATTGATAAAAGTGAGAGAACATGGATTAAAAGGGATTATAGTTGGAAATCCGCTTACTGGAGAAGGTGACATTTGATTAGTTTTGAAACTATAGATACAAATAAATGGTTTTGGGAAAGACATGCCACAAAAGAAAGGAAAAAAAAAAAAAAGAATGGTACATGTCAAACAAGTCAAAAAAGGTCTCATTCTGGTTATTATCCCACCTGTAATTTGCTTCTTCTATATCATTTTTAACCCTTGTATTGTAAGATACATGGGGTCTGAGACTCTGCTTGCTAATGGCTAAAATTCCAGGTTCTAGTATATACTAAAATAGGTTCAATTCAATGGAAGCAAAGACATGTATCACTTGATTGATTAAATTATTGGTCTCAATTCTTCATTCAGCACGTATGTATGTATCTAAGTCCTTTGCATGTAAATTTTTAGTTTCTCCCTAAGAATTTAGAGTACATTTTCCCATTTATTAACTTTACACTTGGAAATGTGATTTTCTTTGGCCAATAAGATTATAATAGATGTGATCCAAGCCGATGATTAAAATGTGCTTGTGTGGCCCTTGAGCTCCTGCCAACACTACAAGGAACAGGCAGTAGAGTGCCTATCATTGTGAGTGTGGGCCCTGAAGAATGAGTTGAATAGAGGCATAGAATTAAGTTGAAGCAGTGCAGTCCTGTATGTGTCAGAGGGAGTGAAGGTGAAGGTAGCAATAAATCAAAGAAAAAAAGTTGATGGATAGTCTTAATAATCAATCTAATTATTTAAATTTCAATAGGGAGTCTAAAGAGAAAAGCAATTGAATTATAGAATGTTTGCAAGAGTGTTGACCAAGATACACCAGAAACTAGAAAGTACAGAAGAAAACCATTCTTCACCCAATTCTGCCCTGTTCAAAAAGTGTCACCATCCACTATTTTAGGTCACCCTCTTGGGCAAAGCAACCAGAGAACTTGTTTCACAATGTTACAGAGCAATTCTGACTATTACTTTCAATTCATTCAATCCAAAGATTTGATTGATTACTAATCTTCCTTACCTGTGATGACAGTCTATAAACTTAATACACATTTGTAAGCACATGCACAACTAGAATCTTTCTAAAAACAAACAAAAAAGAAGAAGAAGAAAGCAAAAAGAAATAAACTAAACATCAAAAGGATTTTAATTCATGGATATAATATAGAATAATTTAGGGAATTTCTCCTTCCCCAGTGAGTCCCTTTGTTGGTCCATGTCATCAGGTAAACTCTAAGACTTTTGCAACTGATAAACCCAGCTGGCAATGCCAAAAACTCAGACTGCAGAAACTGATAAACTTAACTCCTTAAGGCTAGGAACCCAGAGAGAATTATATACCCAATGTCACCAGAGAAAAACACTGTACAGCAGGACCCCTGAACTTCAATGTCAGGTTCAAACTTGGCTCCCATGTATTTCGGTTTAGGAATGTTTGGGATCTCTACTCAATACTTTGGGTCCTCTCCTTACTGGAATCAGCCGAATAAGGTCATTTTCTGAAACAGGATGAAATTCTCTGGTTTCTCCATTAAAAACAGGTCTGGGACCAAGTAAGAACTTGTAGCCAGGAAGGCAGATAGGAAGCTTGGAAGTCCTAGCAGAACATTTTCATAGTGCCCTAAAAGGAGTTTATTCTAAACTGAACTGCTTGCAAGGCTATAAACCCCTCTATGACTCTTTGGAGCTTGCTAAAAATATTTGAGGTATATTTAAAGTCACAACCCATATACCTCACATTCCAGTGAATACAGCTTCCATTACTGCTTGCTTTTATTGCTAAGACGATACATTGACTGTCTTCTTCTATTGCTTGTTTCAAGTCTACAATAGACAGTCTATGTTTATTTTAACTTCTAAAATTTTCATTTTCTTTCTTTACCATATATTCTATGTTTTTTTTAAACTAAACCTATTACTCATTTTGATTTTTTTTTTTTGTAGTAGCAGTCAAAAAAGCATATCAAATACTTGGAATTTTGTCAAGGTAAAAAAACACAAAACTTTAGCCTTAAATCAGGAGAAACAACTTCTTTTCCAGATTATCAACTCCTTTGATGGCAGTTGTGCCATTAGGGAAATCTCTCTTTTTTTTAAAGACCTTGAACTTCAATGCCTTCTTAATTGTGAAGCACTTTAAGTGTTCAGAATGGCATTATTCTTTAAAGCTCATACCCATTAGCAGTGTATAGCCATTGTAGTTATTAAGATACCAGGGAATCACTGTGCCAGTAAGGAGGCAGGAAAATAGGAGGCCACAGACTAAAATTAAAACCTTCCCACTAAGAAACTAATTGCATAAACAAAGCAGAGCAAATGCAAGCTCTGCTCCCAGAACGGGGTGTGAAAGTCAATTCAATCTGCTTTAATCGTGTTCTACGATACTTTTTAATGCCGTTTTTTAAAAAGTGGGCTCTAGTAGTCTTTTAGAACTCTTTCCATATATCCCCTGTTACCTTTGAAACCTACTCTACATATTATCTCTATAAGAAAGTCTGTTAAAGAAATGCTGATGTGAATAGCTGAATGACTACATGAGACTAAACTTAGAATAAACAATACTGGAGCAATTTCCTACTGGATTTAATGCGGCAACCAGATTCAGAGAGGAAGATGGAGACCCGTGAAACTCCTTATTTTTTTATCACTACTGTTTTCATAGGACCTACATCAGTCTCTGATAACCCAGCAAGAATACTGTAGAAAATTCTTGAGACCCAGTGCTGCCGACATCTTTTAGATAGGACAAAGGTGGAGGCCAGAAACTCATGGGAGTTATTAAAGCTTGCAATTTTTCCCCACATAGTAAAGATACAGGAAGAATGTTGGCTGTATCTGTTTTTCATACAGATTGTAAGGCAATAGGAGAGGAGTCTTATGAGCAGTCTAATTTAAAATAGTATATTCCTTCCTGTGTGCATTTACAATTTTCTGCCTTTCCTTTTATGTTTAGACATTATGGAAAGTAAACACATCATTAAAAGTTGTTCAATTAGTAGAGGGCATGATGATCTCAATAAAAGTATCACTCACAAATTGTGTTTACACATAAAAAGTGCTCCTAAGTACCCTGTTTTTCTACTCCAAATTCCTGCTTACACTAATTCACTGAGAGTAAGTTGTGGAGAAATTTTACTGATGAAATCCCACCTGTGCAGTGGAATGAGCAGTGGACTGAAATCAGTACAGGTGACTCCATCACCAAACAACTTTCTAGTAGGAACCAGTGGGTTTGAAAGTCAGTCCTTAGCTGTGCAACCTTGGGCAAGTCACCTAACCCCTCTGAATCTATCTCTCCTATCCAAAATTTAGTGCTCTTCATTCAAAGTGGCTGAGATATTATATTAGGGAAAGTATCTTAGTATAGAATAAGTCAATAAATGATAGTTTAAAATATCTGTATTTTTGTTAATTCTCTGTAATTCATCATTCTTCAGTCTTTTTCATTTATTAAAAAACTCATATTTTTCTGGTCACATAAGCATATAATTTTTACATAGTTTTTAATATATTATCTATCACAGTGTTCCCCAGGAGCAGAAGGCAATTCTACTTTTGTATTCTCCGTAACACTTCAAATGGAGTCTTTACAAAAGCCAATTTGCACTGGAGATATATGCACAAAAAAGCCTGTACATCTCAGGCATAGCACTGTTTTTAATATTTAATTCATATTTTATACTCCTTTATGTATGTATCTACTTCTGGTTCTCAACTGTAAATTTCCTTTCCTTTTGCTAGTATAGTGTTCATTGTTCTATATAACCATATTCTCATTCTAGCAATTTCAATCCCTCATTCAAGCATATTCTTAGCTTTTGATTCAAAAATATTTAATGAGGATTTGTTTAACCTCTATGTGATTGGGTCTGACACAGTTATAGTGAAACTGTAGCACAGCAAGCAGTTTTAACTATAGCTGCTATAGCTAGATAACATGATGGAGAGTGGGAGACAGGAAGTAACCAAGTGTAAAGTGCTTTTGATACTGGATGGAGAGGTTTCCAAGTAGCCCTTAGACCAGACATTGGACTTTCTCTTCAAAATTGCTCCATTTAAATTACTGATAACTGAGCATTTTCCATTATTCACATGAATGTGCAAAAAGCATAATTGCAAAAGTGGTTAAAAAAATTATATTTCTGACATTTTCACAGATTTGCAAAACAACAAGCCAGAACATCTGAACTACCTAGTATGATAGAACAATAGTTGGAAGACATGTTCATATTAAAAATTTGAGCAATAGTATACAGTTAGGTAACACTGTATGATTAGTATTTTAGCTCTCATATAAAGAAGAAAGCAATCCAATATAGTGGGGCATGGAAAATAGATAAGGTGCCTAGTAAGATAAGAATTAAACCAGAACTGAAGAAGTCTCACTCCACCCCTGAGCTATTGGTTGAGTAGACAACTGGGGCTATGGGAATCTATGTTTACAAAGTTTTACAGATAAATCCAGTGTACCACCAAGATCAAATGGTCTCATATCTCAACATTATAGTTGCTAAACAAAAAATGCATTCTTCACTTTTGAAGAAAACCAACTGCATTGTATTATTTGTGGAACACCAAGCAAGGTCTACTGGATTCCCTGACATGGCCCTCTCTTTCCTTCTTAGGTGAACCTATTGGAAAAGTTTATCACAATTTTCCATGGTTCCCTCTTCATCTACCATTCTTTGGCTTATGATACTGCAATGCACCTTTTATACTTAAAACTGTACTAAAACTGCTCTCATCAGTTATTGGCGATATCTTAATAGATTAATATAACAGGTAATTTTAGTTTGCAATTTTCATGACTTTTACTTTCAAGATTAACTGACATTACTGACAACATCTTTTTGGAAATAGTCTCATTTTTTCATCTCCTCTTTTGGCCTTTTGCATAGACTTCATTTTTACTTCCTACAAGTTAATATCTGGTATTTCCCTGGTGGCCATTTCTAGTCCTCCTGTCTCTCCATTCTAGATTCTCTAACTAACCAAGGATATGTCGATAATGTTCAAATAATTGTCTTTAGCTTAGACATTTATTTCCTAAGTCATTCAAAAACAAAACTTAATGCCCAACATGGAATTATCTCCACTATCCAAGCACACTTCCATGGCATGACACCTGCTCAGCCACCTCTTTCTGTGATTTTCAATGCTTTTTATATTCTAAAACAGTAAGCTGCTAATCCCTGCCAGTCTTGTTAAGTCCTTAAAGGCCATTATTTGTGCTAGCCCTCTATCAAGAAATAAGGAAAGGAGAAAAATCTAGAAGAAAAGGATTGAAAGTCTCTCCAAAGACAATTTACAGGGAGTAGTTTATTTGAGAGAGCCAGGGAAGCTTCTACACTCAATAACTTCCAAAGCAGACTACCTTGAGAATTGACATAAAAAAAAAAAATCAACCTATGTGAAATAACAAAATAGTCCACATGGACAAAGTCTAGAACAACAGCTAACCATTGATTGGCCTGTTGGATTTATTTATGGTGTACTTATAATTCAGAGGGTCTGGTAATGTTGTGGAAGAAAACATATATTACCAGTAGAGGTGCACAGTGGTCCATTACTCAGGAAGAAATACAGTGAGGTTTATAATAAATATTTCTGATGATTTCTTCTTCTCTTTCTTCTTCTCCCTTCTCCTCTCTCTCCCCCTCCACCTCCTCCTCCATCCTCCTCTTCCATCCTCATCTTCCTTCTCCTCACATTTACTGTTTCTCCTTTGTTATAGCATAATAGAGAGGACATGTTAGTGGTAATAGCAAACTGTTACCACTACTAAAGAATCAGTACTCACTCTTAGAAGTTCAGAAAATTAGTAAAGGTATAGTGTGTTGAAAATTCACAATCCCAAGGGAATTCTATTAGCTGCTACTTACTGTGTTTATTTTCTGCTGCCGTTACATATATATTTATCCTTTGATTCTCAAATCATCCTTGAGAGAAAGGTATTATTATGACACATTTACATTAAAAACTAATATACCTGAACTTGAGCAAGATGAAATAACTTTTCCAAGGTCAGGTAACAAGCAATGATTCCAGTCCAAGTACAACCTGTGTTCTTTCTGATGTGGTTTGATACGCTACCTCTCCCATAAAAGCTTTGGGATTTGATTGATGGGTTGGACCTTCATGTAGTGCCTATGGATCAATTTTACACTATATGGGGCTCACATAAACATTCATGAATTTTTGTTTTTTAGTGAATAAACATTTTCTTATAATCCTAAACTTCTTGAAGAATACTTGTTTTCATAATTTCCCATGACCTTCCTCTCTGTCAAACCTTCAGAAGAAAGTTTCTATTATCTCCTATACTTCATATTATTTCATCCTCTCATAGATGATAGTCATGCAAACTGCTACTGTCAACTAGAGAAGCAAAACCAGGAGGTAGACTGTGAAGAGATTTATTAAAGAAAATTGGTATATATAATTTATGGGTCCCAGTTGAGCAAATCTGAGCTTCATATGGCTGGTCATCAGGAAGTTCGGTTAGAACAAATGGCACATTTTCTCCCAGGGAAGTCTTATCCCTGCTTTTAAAGCCTTTCAACAGGTTGAATCAGGTTCAGCTATGTTAATAAAGGTGAAGTGGTTATATGCTTTAATTTTTTGTTATTCCTCAGAACCTATCACATCTACAAAAACAATTCACAGCACTACCTAGACTAGTGTATAATTACTAAGGACTGCTACTAGCCAAGTTGACACTGCAAAGAGACTATCTCAGTTACTTTTGATAAATGCTAATATGAATAAATAAAATTTATAATAGTGTTTTATCTATTTAAAATTATGTAACATCTGATACTCAAACCTGCTGTAAGAAAACCAGATAAGGCTAAATTGTGGCAATTTAAGAAAAAAACTGAGACTCAGATATATTGAATTAATCTAGAGTCACACATAAGAAAACAATGGAGATGGATGTGAAACCAGTCCTCTGGTGTCATGTCCCACTCTTGGCAGCACAACTTAATGGAAGTCACTGCTCCAATTATTCACCAAAGACAATACAGAGTATTCATGAAGGGATAATGTGGGAATTTCAATTTGCAAGGTAAGATGGTTTTGACACAGACAACTCTTATGAGTTATATCAAACACAGTGTATTAAGTACTTGCTTTATTGATTATCTCATTGGTATTTGTTATGAGCAAGGAACACAAAATAAAATGCAAATTCACACCTCTTTTAAATATCTTGTGTTTTACCATCATTTAAAAATTTGTTATTCCTAATATAGATTTTTATTTTTTTCTAAATCATTGTTATCCATATATTAAAAGCAAAGCACGGAGGAGCCTTGGGCTGCATAGACCTTCAGAGATCAGTTTTCATTCATTCTCAGATACATCCTTATATAATGTATGACAGAAAATTGATAAGGCTAATGTGTTTCTATAATTTAAAGGTATAATAATTTTATAAATATGAGGTTATTTTAAATTAATAGCAGTGAGTGCATAATTCATTTTAAGATGGACTAATATATGTTTTTTCAAATCTGATGGTCATTATATAATAAATAGAATAATATTAATAACTATCATTTATTGAACACTTAGCATGCATTCCATTCTGCTAGAATATTTTTATAAACTAACATTGAATAATCCCATCAAATTTAGGTGGCAGCTACAGTTATGAAGGAGGTGTAAGAATATGTACCTATGGAGTGATAGAGACACAGTTTGTATCAAGAACCTACCAACTGCAGGCCTTGAGTTCTTAGCCTCTTTACTTAATGCAACTTATCTGTAGTTTTACTCCAAATCCCAAGCTTTGCAAAGATTTAGTGTTGCTCACAATAACTAGTTGTTTCTTTTCTTCTATTAGTAGCAGCTCTGCTTATAACCTTAGCTCCTTCTGCTGATACCATTTTACTATTTATAGGCCAGCAATAGTCTTGCTCATAACAAATACCAATGAGACAATCAATAAACCAGTACTTAATACACAGAGTTTGATATAACTCATAAGAGCTATCTGAGTTAGATCCTTCTTACCTTGCTTATATATGCTGATAACTTTTACCATAAGTTTTCCAGGAAATGAAAAGGAGAACAGAAATGAGAGTGAATAATAACATACCTTAGTCATGAACTCTCATCTGCATTCATTCATATCAAGATGATGTGCTGCCCATTAAGATAGGCAACGGTGGAGAAGAAGGTGAAAAAGATGGAATGTTAGATCTCAAACAATTTGCTGCCTGGGCAATAGAGCAATTTTATAAAACAGTCAAGTGCAATAATAAAGAGACAATAGTCTTTATAAAATCATGGGGAAATTGACCCTTAAATCTTCCTTGATGGGCAGGTCAGAATTAGGCAGAGGTTAAAAGGAACACCTTCAAAGCACATAGAACAATATGTAAGGTGGCACCAAAATAAGGAGACATTGGAACACTTGCAGAACACTGAGTTGTTCCCTGTGGACAAATAAGGAAAAGCCAGTAAGGAGGTCATATATTCAGGATGTGAGGAAGTTGAACTAAAACTTGATTGGGTTATTGTCAAGTTTATTGCACTGGATTCTCTAAAGACAAATTGATCTAACATACTACGATTCAGTTTCAAGAGGCAATGTTTATTCAAAAAATTAAAAATTAGATTTTGAAAGAGAACATAAACAACAATAAAATGGACTAATAACACTCCCACCCAGTGATCTAGTTGCCTTCCTAGATATCTAATAAACTACCAAAATGAAGTTCTCACGTTTATTGTGACTGTCAAGACTCCTCAAGAGATTACCCCTTTGTCATTTTTCTGGTATGCTACCCCAAACTCTATTCTCACTTGCAATTTGTAGCTGGCAATGAAATTGGCCTAAATGCAAATGGACACATATCCATAGAATGTCGTAGATTGAAAAGATGTGTGGTGATATTAATAGCTTTAGGCATATTCCCTTCTACCTGGTAATAATTTGCTGAATTATCACATGTATTTCATGATCACATTGACAATGCAGTTATTCAAACTCTTAAAAATATTGAATTTCAAATGAGAGTATCACTAAAACATGAAAGCAGTATGGTAGCCATTGAGCCAACATGGAAATTCTACCATGCCTCTTCATGACAATATCACTGTTGCACGTTATACCATGCAAATACCAACCTAACACATAAGAACAAAAACAAGAGTGGATTTCCATTTTGGTCATCAATCTCCAAAATGTTAGTGTTCACATTTCCCTTATCTCTTTGCTTCAGTGTGTCATATTTCCTCAAGGCTTTTTCTACTGCTGTCATCCATGAGCAGTGCTGTCCTTTATCCAGTGAGCAACCCTCATAATCTTGAGTTTTTCCCCATTACAAAGGGAGCACAGAGTCTTCCAACTCCTTAGACAACCCTTACCACTTTGGAAACTAACCACTATCAACCTCTCCAGCTCATCAGTGCACCCTCACCAGTGACCACCTGAACTGTGGAGGAAGCAGCTTGGTGCTCAGTGCAATGACAGGTAATTAAAACATTTTGGACATTTGAAATGTTCAAGTCTTTGATTCTGGTAAATTCTCTGATCTAGCATGGTCAGAGAATCTGGCATTCCAATGAAAAGTCCCACTGAAAGAAGGAGAGAGTAAAAGTGTACTAAATATCAGTGTCTGTGAGATGGAGGATGAGTCTGCCTGAAATGACTGACTGTCAGTGTGCTTGCCCTAATTTCATTGCACCATTAGGTATCTAAACAGCAGCAAGGAAACTTGCAGACCCATATCTAAAACCTGTTTTAAATAGTCGTCTTCAAGCTCCTTTCATTCTTCTGCTTTGCAGTCTTTCCTCAGGAAAAAAAAAAAAAAAAGGATACAGAATGAAGTTGTTTCCAGTTACCATCACTGAGCCTTAAGACAATTGCAAGCAGTAATAAGTATAGCAGGAAAACTGCCCTGGGAAGATTAATAATGTCTTTCTCACTTTTCCAATCCAAAGAGTGTGTCAGAGTTTCCTGTGTGTTTGGGAAACTGTAATAAAGGATATTACTTTTCACATTGCCTTAGGTCAAGGATACCATGTCAAAAATCAAAGAAAAGTGAGCAAGATGCACCACTCATGGCTAGCTGTGGCTTAAATAAAACTTTCTTCCAAATTTAATTTAAGCAATATTTCAAATTATCATGGGGAAACATTGCATATATCTAATATATTAACTATTTGAGCACCAAATATTCAGTTGGAAGAAGAATTTACACAAAGATTTATTTTTATTTATTTTAAAGTCAGTAATTTTATTAGCGTCATTTTCTTTAATTATTTTTATGTGGTGCTGAGGATCGAACCATGTGCTTGGCAAGTGCTCTACCACTAAGCTACAAATGCATCTGTATAAAGTCAATAAATTTTTATTTATGGAATTTCCCATTGTGATTTCTTTTGTTGTCCATCTCAAGACTGTCCTAAAGAAGAGACTAGACATAGTTTGCATCATAAGCATGAGTGGTTAAATAAATGTTATCTCCCCAGGAAAACACGGCACTATTAAGTGTCTATGGGATCCTATGGAGAACCACAGAGATTTTTGGAAAGGAAGAAATACTGTGGCTCTGAACTAAACACCCAATGAATTAACTCCTCAGAAGACTCTCTCAGTCTTTGAGCTAAATAGATGCTAAATTATTGAGGTCTGACTCATCCTGGACTTTGATGTCTACCTGGTTTCTTGAACTCTGTTTGCCCTGAGCTCCCATTCTGTCACTCCCAACTCGTTCTCCACTTTCTGACTTTCTCAGTCTCCTTTATAGGATCATGTTATTTTGCCTCCTAAATGTTGGTGTGCATGGCATTTTCCCTTTATATTTTGTTGTTTGGGGTATTTTAATCTCTCACAGCTTTAAGTAGACACTAATAATTTCCCAATTTTTTCCCTCTCTAGTTCTGGTTTTACTCCTAAGCTGATACTTTCATTTGCACAGATTCCACAAAAAAAGCTTACAACTATTATCCAATTAATGTGGACTTATTGTCATCACTCAGCCCTGCCCCTACCCATATTTCTGAAATCAGATAATGCATTATCAATCTTCTATGCACTCAAGCTAAAACACTTTCCTGCAGGCTTCATATATGATCTGTCATTAAATCTCTCAAGTCGACCTCTGGATTCACTCTCACATCCATTCCCTCTTCTTTTTTTTCCAGGATAATTGCCCTGTTTATATTCTACTCTCTTCTCCCTGAATAAATCTGCAGCCTCTTAACCGATCTCCATGGCTTCCCACCTTTCTCCCTCTACCTCATCCTCAGCATATGCTGCCAACATCATGTACATGCAGAAGTTATAGTCTATCATACCTGTGTGCTTGGTGCCACACTCTTGTAAAATAATGTTCAAATTTCTTTTGATTCAAAATATGTACAACTTAAGCTCTATTACGTGTTCTCAAGCACAGCAGAACACCCAAACACACACTGAAGAGCTACTGAATGAGTAAATGAATGGGTGGTTTTTTAATAGAATTGAACACGTTTGTGCTATAAAAAGGTTCTCTTTTTCTCAACATGGTGAAAAAAAATAAAAAAAACACACTTATCCTGGAATTATACATATGGAGACCATGTAGTTTTCCAAAGCCCCTTAAAATGCACCTCAAGATGATATACCCCATGACCCATGAATTTGCACTGTCATTGCTACCGATGTTCTCTCTAGGGTTTTGTTTCCAAAGTGTTGTTGGGAAAATGTAATACAGGATACTGTGTCAAATCAAAGGCAAAAGCAACAAGCAAGCAGGAAGAACCCAAATTTCACATATTGTGTGAAAAAGGTTTCTGTTCTTGGGATAGACATGATGATTCTTCCCTAGGAGCGTGTAGGAGTCTGTAGTCTCTGCCAGCCAGGAACTATGCAGTTTCTGGTGGGCCAAGAGAAATAGATAATTATAATGTGATAAGGGAAAAGATGGAATTATGCACTGAAGTTTATTTATCCTGACTGGATGGGAGGGACTGCTGCTACTAAATTCACAGTCCAGTGAATGCCTACAGGGACCATTATCATGTTGCCCACAACATGTTGTCTGATTTGCTATGACAGAAAGCCCCTGGTGCACCTTTGTCCTGAATAGGTGACTGCATCAGAGCGTGATGACTGAAGATCAGGATCCCTATTCTGGGTGCCTAACTACATTTGAACAGAGAGGAAATCCCATGGAAAATGAGAAGGAAAGGAATACATCTTAGCTATAATTGAGAGTATGTTTTCCCATTCACTACATAAGTGCCATAACAATAAAAATTGTTTCATTTTTGGTCACGCAACTTGTACTGACTTGGAAAGTTTGCAAATAAAGATTTAGAATTTGATCCCAGAAAACCCAGTTCAAAGTGTTCTAAAGCATGATTCCACACTGCCTGTCCATTAAAAACCCTGTCTGCTTCATAGGACAGACATCTGCACAGACCAAAGCCTCATTGAGCAGAAGGCAGAACCAGTTCAGGTGCATTCTGGTGACTTTTCTTCTTTCATTTTGCACTATCCAGGGTACACTTGAGTTAGTTTCTCCTGGCTCATATATATATAGCAGCTTTAAAAAAAATTAAAACAGAATCATACACACAACATCCCTGTTCACCCCCAAAAATGTTGTTCAAAGGGAAGCCCAGTTCTTTTATAAAACTTTAAATATTTCCACATTAAAAAGTCTGGGCTGGGTGGGTGGTGCATGCCTTTAATTCCAGCAGCTTAGGACACTCAAGTAGAAGGATCACAAGTTCAAAGTCAACCTCAGCAATTTAGCAAGGCCTTAAGCAACTTAGTGAGATCCTGTCTCAAAATTAAAAAGAAAAAAGGGAAATTGGGGAGGTGGCCCAGTGGTTAAAGGGCCCCTGGGTTTAATCCCCAGTACCAAAAATGAAAGAAAAAAAAAAGTCATAAAATTCTGATCAGTTGGACAAAGTCTGACATCCCTGTGTGACTGAACAGCAGCCCAACCCAGGCAGAGTAAGCAAATCCCGCAATAAAGGTCTGGGGTGACCCCAGAGGAGGTCCTGGAAATACTGTGCATTTATGTGCTGAAAGTTTTACCCAGCAAGCCTCCCAGGGCCAATGGTTGAAGTAATTTAAGATCTGCTGGTCACTGTAGGCAAAACAAAAGCAAGAATATTCACTTCATATTGCAAATTCTTCTGTCACCAAATTCTATCTGAACATGTCACCAGCCTGTCTTCAAATCCTTAGTGTGGCAGTGCCACTATAGCCTTCTCTGGATATTGTATGTCCTTTGGTGAGACTGGGATCATTGAGGTCCCTGCTGTCCCCTTCCTTTGGAAAAACTACCAACACCCCAAAGAACAAGATAACCTTCTTTTTTCACTCAGCTTTTGCAGAGTGAAGTACCAATTGAAGCTCGCTCAGCAATAGCCTTTAAGTGTGTTTTGCATTGTTTTGAATGTTTTTATAGAAAGAAATTTGACCTTAGAATTTAAAAAAAGAAAATTAAAAAATGTGTGAAGGGAACAAAAAAGAAGAGTACAGAAAACTACACTGAACAGAGAAGGGTTTTGTATGGGAATGGAAATTCTCATTCCAGAAGTGAAATGGGGAATGGGGATAACCGTCAAGACCTCCAGATCCCGTAATGTGTTCCAGTGGACAGAAACAGCAGAGATATAGTCTCAGGGGACAGAAACTTAGCTCCATTATGGGTTACATAGGATTTTGTGGCCTGATGGGCTGATGTGGGCACCTAACCACCATTCACAGCACAGATGTACTCCATAAATACATTCTATGCTTCAAATGAATGAGATCTTCAATTTAATGGACCATAATCTATTCACAAGTTAGGAATTTTCCATAATATATAATTTTGTCACATCCAACCTTCAACTGTATGGGAAAGCATCTGGTAATTTCTTTGATTAACAGATGTATTATCATGTATTTGGCCTATTCATAAGGTAATGGTGGAATTATTGTTAAGCTTCAATTATTTCTGTCAATTTGTAGATCACCTTTGTAAAGCTGTCTTATAAAGTTTCATTTTTTTCAACTAGTTATTCAATCAGTGCCAAACTCCATAACTTTGGGGATTTAAAGAAAAGCATGATCTAATCTGAGCCCTTAAGGAGTTTACAGTTCTAGTTGCATTGAGAGAAATAGATAATTAATGTATACTGGGGTAAGTCCAATGGTAGAATTTGGAAAGGAATAGATATGTCTATATAAGATAGATACATAAACCAACCTGAGAGTTTTCTCAGAGAAAATGCCATTTGAGAGGTGTTTTAAAACATGAATAAGATACGGCTAATCAAATGGAGGTCAGGTGTGGAGTGGTATTTCATATCCAAATGTCCCACATTCATGGATTCAACAAACTGCAGACTGAAAATATTTGAAAAAAAAAATTGAATCTATTTGAATATGTATAGAAACACAATATATATATGTATAGAAAACACAATATAATAACCATGATCATAGTGCTTGCACTATATTCATATTAGAAGTGACCTAGAGTGACCTAAGTATACAGAAGATGTGCCTGGGTTATATTCAAATACTACATCATTTTATTTTATTTTTTAGAAAGGACTTGAGCATCCAAGGATTTTGGTATTTACAGGTGATCATGGAGCCAATCCTCTACAGACATTGAGGAATGACTATTTATATAGGAAATGCAGTAGAATAAATCTAACAATTTTCCTCTGTACACATATGAAATTACCTAAGGAAACCTCAACATTGGGACCCACCCACCCACCACAACAAGGTCCTAATTAGAATAAGATAAATTTTATGCTCGTATAATTTTATCAAAATCAATTCTACTGTCATATATAACTAAGAAGAGCCAATTAAAAAAAAAACTTGCAAGAGATGAGATGCTGCTGAAGGATCAGGTATAAGACAAAGCATATCAGAAGAAGATATTTTGAGCAATTACTAACATCCTTTAGGTAAAGGAAATTAAAACTGAAGAATCTGAATATGCAAAACAAAGAAGAATTCATCATTACATCACACAAAGTCAGTTACTAAATTTAAAATAACAATGATGTGGTTATTAGTAATATGAAAACCAAGGGAGGCATTTTTGCCCCATCATGTAGGCTTTATCCTGTCAGTCAGTCCAGGCAGTGAACCCTGTTGATATTTTCTTGGATTGAGGTTACTGTCCTATCAGGAACTCTCTTCTGCCTCTTCTTGGATCCTTACAGAATGATTCCATTCTGAGCACTTCTCCAGTTTGTCTTTGCACCTTCTGTGCTCCACAGACAGTGAGAAAATGCATACTCCACCTCCCTTTCCCCCCCTGGGGGGTCTTTTGCTCATCACTATTCTGTGGGCACCCTAAGTCCTTGACTCTGGTTTCCAACTTCAAAGAAAGACCAAGAAAGACCCAAAGTTTGACAGAAAATTATTTTCTGGATACAACTCAGAATTCCCATTTAAATAGAAACTTGAGACCTTTCTTCAATCAGCCCTGAGGCATTCCTTCCCTAGGGCCATTTTGAAAGTGTTTTGGACTAGACTTTTCTCTCTTTTGGAAACCTCTTTTACTCTGTCCCCAAGCTTCTCTATCTAAACCTTCCTTACTTATTAACTAACTTTCTTATTTAATTAATTCTTCCCCAATCTTATTCTTAAAATACCATAACATGACAAGCTATGGAGTGATTCTGTTCCCCCAGCTTTACTAAGGCATGGTTAGCAAAAATTGTATATACTTAAGATATAAAATACATTTGACATATGTTTGTATACATTTTGAAATGATTACCAAAGTCATGTTAATTGACATCACATAGTTAACAATTTTTGTCTGTTTTTTGGTGTGGTGAAAAAACATGAGGTCCACTCTTAGCAAAATATCTCACTCATGTAGAATTTAGATGAAATTGAAATCACCTTGATAGAGGTAGAATGATAGGTATCAGGGACTGAGGGAAAAGGGAGAGATTTGTCAAAGTATATAAACTTTCAGTTATAAGATGAATAAGGCTGGAAAACTAATATACAGTGTGGAGGCTATGCAGGGATTAGATTTCCATGTAAGTTTCTGTGAAAACAGATGTTACATGAAAACAAAATGTTGCTTTAAGTAAAAACAATCTTTGATTCAAAGTAAAATCAGGATAATTCTAGAATATTATGGAAAGACTGGATGGACTCTTTTCATCATCTCTTTTCTTTTACACTTAATCTTCTATTTCTTTGTTATTTAATATTCCACCAGGACAGGTGGAGGACAGAAACATTCAGACCAACATTGCAAAGATTGAAGCTTGTTAAATAGCATTTCTAAAGTTGATTCACTTTTAGACATGTACTTCAGACTCCTGACTGGATATTCTTTGTCTTTTCTCCTGAATCATAATTTTGAAGATCAATGAGACAATAAATATCTTCATCTCCTCCCTCACCTTTGAGAAAGGTTCATATTGGGGACATCCAGCGTTTCAAAATTTCTCATTACTAAAGAATAATTTGGCGGCGGGCCAAGATGGCGGACTAGAGGGCGGCTGCATTTCACGCTGCTCCAGGACGCAAGATTCAAAAGAGGAGATAGTGAGAGACTTGGGACCAACTCAAAGCTGCCGGGTGAGTCTCTCCTGTTGGGGAGGCGTCCCGGATGGGGCGGTAGCCCCAGAACGCGGGGAATTTGTGAAGTGGAGTTGCTCGGCGAGATGCCCCTCCCCCCGCTGGAGCGGTAAACACGGACAACTGGGATCATCGTAGAGGAGGCGGCTCAGCATAGCGCTTGGACTCGAGCAGCTGCTGGGGCTCCGGGTGGCTGCCTGGGGAGGAGCTGCATGGCGAGCTGTTTGGACCCAGAGTGACCGCTTCCGAACACCGGGGGGTTGCCCGGAGGAGGAGGAGAGGCCCGGCGGGTCACTTGGGTCTAGGAGTGACTGCATCAGAGCCAGGGGCGGTTGCCAGAGGAGGAGCTGCGTGGTGAGCTGTTTGAACTCAGAGTGGGCGCTCCTGAGCGCCGGGGGACTGCCCGGAGGAAGAGGAGGAGCGCGGCGGGACGCTTGGTCTGGGAGTGACTGCATCAGAACCACAGGCGGTTGCCAGAAGAGGAGCTGCGTGGTAAACTGTTTGAACCCAGAGCGAGCGCTCCTGAGTGCCGGGAGGTTGCCCGGAGGAGGAGGAGGAGCGCGGCGTGTTGCTTGACCTGGGAGTGGCTGCATCAGAGCTGCGGGCGGTTGCCAAAGGAGGAGCTGCGTGACGAGCTGTTTGAACTCGGAGCAGCTGCTCCAGAACACTGGTGGCCTGCCTGGAGGAGGAGAGCGGTGGGACGCTTAGCCTGGGAGTGACTGCATCAGAACCACAGGCGGTTGCCAGAGGAGGAGGCGAGTGGTGAGCTGATTGGACTAAAAGCAACCGCTCCTGAACACCGGTGGCCTGCCTGGAGGAGGAGCGTGGTGAGTCACCTGGTCTCGGAGCCACCGTTCCTGAACACCTGGGGGGCTACCCCAAGGAGGAGGAGGAGAAACAGGGCGGGTCACTTGGACTTGGAGTGACTGCCTAGGGCTACGGGTGGTTGGCGGGAGGAGGAGACCCGAAGTGAGTTGTTTGGATTCCTAGTGACTGCGTCGGAAACCGGGCGGCTGTCCGGAGGAGGAGGTGTGTGGCGGGTCTCTGTGTCTCGGAGCTATTATACGGGGCTCCAGGTGGTGGCTCAGGGGAGGGGCTGCATAGCCAGGCGATTGGTGCAGAGCAGGGTCCCAGGAGCTAGGTGGCTTCTTGCTGGAAGAGCCGCACAGAGACACGCCTAGGGGCGGAGCGAAGTTTCCAGGGCGGCGGGCAGATTCTCTGGGAGAGGCAGCCTAAGGAGACTCGCCTGCGAAGGGTGAGGCTCCCAGGCCCAGGACGTAGGTCCGGGCCCCTGGGATCGTTGCAGAAGAAGACAGCCCAGCCCAGGAGGTAGTTGTAGATTGAGGGGAACCTCTAGGAGGGCAACTGACTAGCGAGACGTCCCCACCAAGTGACTCTTCCCGGCCGGGGGAGGTTTTCCCACAGGGACGGTAAAGCCAGAGACATAGGCACAAACAGGCCTTGCCTCAGCCCACAGTCTACTTCCCCATTGGATGACCATTGGTCAACAAGTGGAGGCACCTCCGCCCACTAGCAGGGAATATACGCCACCTGAGGGTTACCACACCTAGAGAGGCAGCTTCTTCGTGGAGCTCTGCATTATCAACCTCCTCCAAGACTTCAGGCTACTGAAGGATAAGAGGGGATATACTAGCAATCTTCAGGGACATTATAAGTTGATAGAGGAAATCTGCAATATCTTAATGACCCACTGATCCCTGAACAATATGAGAAAACAAGGGAAGAAAATGCCCCAAACAAATCTAGATGTTACATCAATAAAATCCAACGACAGCATGGCAGAAGAAATGACAGAAAGGGAGTTCAGAATGTACATAATTAAAATGATTAGGGAAGCAAACGATGAGATGAAAGAGCAAATGCAGGCATTGAACGATCGCACCAATCGACAGTTAACAGAGCAAATTCAGGAAGCAAAAGATCATTTCAATAAAGAGTTAGAGATATTGAAAAAAAACCAAACAGAAATCCTTGAAATGAAGGAAACAATAAACCAAATTAAGAACTCCATAGAAAGCATAACCAATAGGATAGAACAGCTGGAAGACAGAACTTCAGATATTGAAGACAAAATATTTAACCTCGAAAACAAAGTTGAACAAACAGAGAAGATGGTGAGAAATCATGAACAGAATCTCCAAGAACTATGGGATATCATGAAAAGGCCAAATTTGAGAATTATTGGGATTGAGGAAGGCTTAGAGAAACAAACCAAAGGAATGAATAATCTATTCAATGAAATAATATCAGAAAATTTCCCAAATCTGAAGAATGAAATGGAAAATCAAGTCCAAGAGGCTTATAGGACTCCAAATACACAAAATTACAACAGACCCACACCAAGGCACATTATAATGAAAATACCTAACATACAAAATAAAGACAGAATTTTAAAGGCTGTGAGAGAAAAGAACCAAATTACATTCAGGGGGAAGCCAATACGGATATCAGCAGATTTTTCAATCCAGACCCTAAAAGCTAGAAGGGCCTGGAACAACATTTTTCAATCTCTGAAAGAAAATGGATGCCAACCAAGAATCTTATACCCATCAAAACTTACCTTCAAATTTGACGATGAAATAAGATCATTCCATGATAAACAAAAGCTAAAAGAATTTACAAAAAGAAAGCCAGCATTACAGAACATTCTCAGCAAAATATTCCATGAGGAAGAGATAAAAAACAAAGAAGCAAATCAGCAAAGGGAGGAATTATCCTAAAGGAACTGTCAAATAAAGGAGGAACCAAGATGTGTCAAAAATTTTAAATATGAACCAAATGACTGGGAATACACATCATATCTCAATAATAACCCTGAATGTTAATGGCCTGAATTCATCAATCAAAAGACATAGACTGGCAGATTGGATTAAAAAGAAAGATCCAACAATATGTTGCCTGCAAGAGACTCACCTCATAGAAAGAGATACCCATAGACTAAAGGTGAAAGGATGGGGAAAAACATACCATGCACATGGGCTCAGCAAAAAAGCTGGAGTATCCATCCTCATTTCAGATAATGTGGACTTCAAGCCAATGTTAGTTAGAAGGGATAAAGAAGGACATTTCATACTGCTTAAGGGAAGCATAAATCAGCAAGATATAACAATCATAAACATCTATGCCCCAAACAGTGGCTCATCCATATATGTTAAACAAATCCTTCTCAATTTTAGAAACCAAATAGACCATAACACAATAATACTAGGTGATTTTAACACGCCTCTTTCACCACTGGACAGATCTTCCAAACAAAAATTGAACAAAGAAACCATAGATCTCAATAACACAATCAATAATTTAGACTTAACAGACATTTATAGAATATACCATCCAACCAAGAGCGAATACACTTTCTTCTCAGCAGCACATGGATCCTTCTCTAAAATAGACCATATATTATGCCACAAAGCTAATGTCAGCAAATACAAGAAGATAGAGACACTACCTTGTATTCTATCAGATCATAATGGATTGAAGTTACAAATTAATGAAAGAGTAAAAAACAGAAACTACTCCAACACCTGGAGATTAAACAATATGCTACTATATGATGAATGGATAACAGAAGATATTAGGAAGGAAATTAAAAAATTCTTAGAGGTAAACGAGAACAAAGAAACAACATATCAAAATCTCTGGGACACTATGAAAGCGGTACTTAGAGGAAGATTTATTTCATGGAGCGCATTTAATAAAAGAAGTAAAACTCAAAAAATAAATGACCTAACACTACAGCTCAAAGCCCTAGAAAAAGAAGAACAGACCAACACCAAAAGTAGTAGAAGACAGGAAATAGTTAAACTGAGAGCCGAAATCAACGAAATTGAAACGAAAGAAACAATACAAAAAATTGACAAAATAAATAGTTGGTTCTTCGAAAAAATAAACAAAATTGATAAACCTTTAGCCACACTAACAAAGAGAAGACGAGAGAAAACCCAAATTATTAAAATTCAGAATGAACAAGGAAATATCACAACAGACACGACCGAAATACAAAACATAATTAGAAGCTATTTTGAAAATCTATACTCCAACAAAATAGAAAATTTCGAAGACATCAACAGGTTTCTAGAGACATATGAATTGCCTAAACTGAACGAGGAGGACATACACAATTTAAATAGACCAATTTCAAGTAATGAAATAGAAGAAGTCATCAAAAGCCTTCCAACAAAGAAAAGTCCAGGACCAGATGGGTTCTCAGCCGAGTTCTACAAAACTTTTAAAGAAGAACTCATTCCAATACTTCTCAAAGTATTCCAGAAAATAGAAGAGGAGGGAACTCTCCCAAACTCATTCTATGAAGCCAATATTACCCTGATTCCTAAACCAGACAGAGACACATCGAGGAAAGAAAATTTCAGACCAATATCCTTAATGAACATCGACGCAAAAATTCTCAACAAAATTTTAGCAAATCGCATACAAAAACATATTAAAAAGATAGTGCACCATGATCAAGTGGGTTTCATCCCAGGGATGCAAGGTTGGTTCAACATCAGAAAATCAATAAATGTCATTCACCATATCAATAGACTTAAAGTCAAGAATCACATGATTATTTCGATAGATGCAGAAAAAGCATTTGATAAAATACAGCACCCCTTCATGCTCAAAACACTAGAAAAAATAGGGATAGTGGGAACATTCCTTAACATTGTAAAGGCCATCTACGCTAAACCCATGGCTAATATCATTCTAAATGGTGAAAAACTGAAAGCATTCCCTCTAAAAACTGGAACAAGGCAGGGATGCCCTCTTTCACCACTTCTATTCAATATCGTCCTTGAAACTCTAGCCAGAGCAATTAGACAGACCAAAGAAATTAAAGGGATACGAATAGGAAAAGAAGAACTCAAACTATCCCTATTTGCTGATGATATGATGGTATACTTAGAGGAACCAGGAAATTCCACCAGAAAACTTTTAGATCTCATAAGTGATTTCAGTAAAGTAGCGGGATATAAGATCAATGCACATAAATCGAAGGCATTTTTATATATAAGCGATGAATCTTCAGAAAGAGAAATTAGGAAAACTACCCCATTCACAATAGCTTCGAAAAAAATAAAGTATTTGGGAATCAATCTCACAAAAGAGGTGAAAGACCTCTACAATGAGAACTACAGAACACTAAAGAAAGAAATTCAAGAAAACCTTAGAAGATGGAAAGATCTCCCATGTTCTTGGATAGGAAGAATTAATATTGTCAAAATGGCCATACTACCAAAAGTGCTATACAGATTCAATGCAATTCCAATTAAAATCCCAATGATGTACCTTACAGAAATAGAGCAAGCAATTATGAAATTCATCTGGAAGAATAAAAAACCCAGAATAGCTAAAGCAATCCTTGGCAGAAAGAGTGAAGCAGGAGGTATCGCAATACCAGATCTTCAACTCTACTACAAAGCAATAATAACAAAAACGGCATGGTATTGGTACCAAAATAGAAAGGTGGATCAATGGTACAGAATAGAGGACACGGACACAAACCCAAATAAATACAATTTTCTCATACTAGACAAAGGTTCCAACAATATGCAATGGAGAAAAGATAGCCTCTTCAACAAATGGTGCTGGGAGAATTGGAAATCCATATGCAACAGAATGAAACTAAACCCCTATCTCTCACCATGCACGAAACTAAACTCAAAATGGATTAAGGATCTCGGAATCAGACCAGAGACCCTGCATCTTATAGAAGAAAAAGTAGGTCCAGAGCTTCAACATGTTGGCTTAGGACCAGACTTCCTCAACAGGACTCCCATAGCACAAGAAATAAAAGAAGAATTAATAACTGGGATAGATTCAAACTAAAAAGCTTTCTCTCAGCAAAGGAAACTATCAGCAATGCAAAGAAAGAGCCTACAGAGTGGGAGAAAATCTTTGCCAATCATACTTCAGATAGAGCGCTAATCTCCAGAATCTATAAAGAACTCAAAAAACTCTACACCAAGAATGTAAATAATCCAATCGACAAATGGGCTAACGAAATGAATAGACACTTCACAGAAGAAGATATACAAGCAATCAACAAACATATGGAAAAATGTTCAACATCTCTAGTAATAAGAGAAATGCAAATCAAAACCACCCTAAGATTCCATCTCACCCCAATTAGAATGGCAATTATCAAGAATACAACCAACAACAGGTGTTGGCGAGGATGTGGGGAGAAAGGTACACTCTTACATTGCTGGTGGGGCTGCAAATTAGTGCAGCCACTCTGGAAAGCAGTGTGGAGATTCCTTAGAAAACTTGGAATGGAAACACCATTTGACCCAGCTATCCCACTCCTTGGCCTATACCCAAAGAACTTAAAATCAGCATATTACAGAGATACAGCCACATCAATGTTCATAGCTGCTCAGTTCACAATAGCCAGATTGTGGAACCAACCTAGATGTCCTTCAATTGATGAATGGATAAAGAAAATGTGGTATATATATACAATGGAATATTACTCAGCCATAAAGAACGATAAAATTATGGCATTTGCAGGCAAATGGATGAAACTGGAGAATATCATGCTAAGTGAGATAAGCCAATCTCAAAAAACCAAAGGAAGAATGATATCGCTAATAAGTGGATGATGACACATAATGGGGGGTGGGAAGGGTTAGTGTTGGGGTTGGAGTTGGGTTTAGGGAGGGGGGCAGGAATGGAGGAAGGAAGGACTGTATAGATGGAGGGGAAGGGTGGGAGGGGAGGGGGGAAGGGAAAAAATGGCAGAATGAATCAAACAACATTACCCTATGTAGATTTATGATTACACAAATGGTATGCCTTTACGCCATGTACAGACAGAGAAACAACATGTATCCCATTTGTTTACAATTTTATAATAAAAAAAAAAAAAAAAAAAAAAAAGAATAATTTGGGGTAAGTCCAAACCTGATAAATGCTGCTAACTCATTGAAACAGACATAGCCAGGACAATACCTGGTGGAGAGAGCAGGGCCTTGGGAGATCAGATCTAGGTTCCAGTGCAGTTTTAACCACTTAGAAACCATGTGAGTGATTTGACTCTGTATTCATTTCTGCACCTGTAGAATTTGCATAATAAAACACCTATCTTTCTGGGTTATTTTGGGTTAAATGATAAGAGTGTATGTTTAGCACTTGTCAGGGAACCTGGGAGGTAGAAGATGCTTAATAAACTATAGTTCTAATAATCATAATAATATAACAAAATTAATCCATAGAGATTTGTCACTTCCCACTAGAAAACCTTCAGACTCAGGAATGAATCATTTAACTCTCACAGTCAGTGAACAATGAGTCTAAGCATCATACTAAGGGCAATACTGCATCTTACGGTCTCCTATAAAGCTTACATCTGCAAAGTGACACCACGTTCATTGTAAGAGACAGAAACATTGAATTGGAAATTGAAGTGGTGTAGGTGCTTCCTAATCTCAGGGTTCATGCAATAAAGTTCTATGCTTTGAGCTTTAGCGGGTACAATGCTTCAGCCTAATCATTACCTAGCACACTACCACATCCAGCACACTGCCTTGAAGGTTCTGTGAGCATTAGGTTGTTGATGCAAATCTTATTCCTAGCTTTACTTCAGAAATATTTAGACAATTTAACAAAAGTACTGATGAACAACCCCTTCCCCTTAAACCCCCACTGTTCATATGCAGGCTTTATTTGTTATAGTGTATGGCTCAGGAAATAAGCATTTTTAGAACCTTTCCAGCTGATTTTAAAGGACTACCAGGCTGAGAAATACTTACATAAATAATAAAGATTATTGATAATAATGGTAATACTGATAACACTAATAATAATACTCATCAAAGGCTTGCTTCATATGCTGGTGACTTGGCTCTGTGCACCATCACATAACTACACAAATTGGCAGTGGCAGATGGTAGTTAGGACAAGGAGGTAGGGCTTTTTGTTTGTTAGTTTGTTTCTTTGTTGTTGTTGTTGTTGTTGTTGTTGTTTTTGGTGGGGCATACCAGGGATTGAACTCAGGGGCACTCAGTCATTGAGCCACTTTACCAGCCCTGTTTTGTACTTCATTGAGCCACTTTACCAGCCCTGTTTTGTACTTTATTTAGAGATAGGGTCTCACTGAGTTGCTTAGGGACTCACTTTTGCTGAGTTTGGCTTTGAACTTGTAATCCTCCTGCCTTAGCCTCCCGAGCTGCTGGGATTACAGGCATGCACCACTGCGCCCAGCTGAAGAGTTAGGTTTTAAAGACTTTAAAGTCTGTACTTTTAACCAGTATCATATCTAATTCTTCTGTTAATTCTATATTTAATGGGGCCATTCATAAATAGCAGTTGTAGCTGAAATTACCTTACTGTGTCACTTTACTTTCTTCCAAGGTGAAAGACAACCACTTTAGCAGTGGCCACTGAAGCTTATGACCTGGGTTTCGTATACAGGCATCACAGGCTAGTGGTTAAAAGTCTGCATGGACTCTGGATCTGGATCACATTTGTTCAAATACTGACTGTACCACTAACCAGATGAATACTTGGCTCTCTAAGTACCCAGTTGCTAAACTCTCAGTGTCTCAGTTTTCTTATCAGTAAAATGAAATCATAATAACTATACCTGTTATGGAATGCAGGACTGTGTTCTTCCTTCCAAATTTATATTGATTCTCTAATCCCTAAGATGAGGTTATTTGCAGATGAAGCCATTGGGAGGCAATTAGTTCATGAAGGTTCAACCCTCATGATAGAATTAGAGCCCTTACAAGAAAAGGTAGAAGACACTCCCTCCTTTTTTTATCATGTGAATACACAAAGAGAAGATGACTGTCGGCAGACAAGGGTCTCACCAGACATCATATCTGCTGGCTCCTTGGTCTTGGATCAGCCTCCAGAACTGTAAGAAATAAATGCTTGACATTTAAAACACCCTTTCTATGGTTTTCTGTAACAGCAGCCTGAACTGGCTAAAACAGTACTTCCTAAGCATAGAGAATTAAATTACTACATATGTATATTGTTCACAATACTGGCTGACATATGGCAAGAATTATATTAGTGTTTTTTAATTATTACATGTTTAATTGAGGCAATGATAATAGTGGAAAGTTTAGACATCTTGGAAGCCTGTCAGAGGAGACATTTTAGATGGTTAGCCCTTTGTCATATTTCTAGGATTATACCATGTCTGTGACAATTTGATTCTAGATGTTTAGCACAGTGAATTACATGTTAGTGATTCTCAAAAGAATGATAGTGCCATCTAAGAGAATTTGTGAAATTGTAGGGGCATCCTTATTTGTTATAAAGAGAGAGGAGCCCTCTTAGTAGAAAATAGGGATTTTTAAATATTTGATTCAAAGGAGAATTATCCCAACCATAATAATAATAATACCCCCTTGAGGAGCACTGAGAAGATAGAGTGATATGTAATCACAAATGAATGTGTAGCCAGGTGCAGTGGTGCATGCCTGTGATCACAGCATCTTGGGAGGTTGAGACAAGAGGATTGCAAGTTCAAAGCCAACCTCAGCAACTTAGCTAGGCCCTAAGCAACTTCGTGAGATCCAGTCAGAAAAAAAGAAAAAGGAGAAAGATTTGGTTTAAGAAAGTTAAGTCATTACGTCAGAAGAAAAGGTCAATTACAAGCTTCCTTTTAATTTGAAAAGGAAAATGAGGTGGGGAATGTTTGCAGAGTAAAAGTGGTAGTTGGGGAAACCCAGGATTGCAGCATGGGATAAAGGGATCCTCAAGGGTAGAGTGTGCAGACTTCCGTGCAAATATGCTAAGTCCAGAATTTCAGGGCTGCAGGCTGTGGCTCAGAATATATTTTTTAAAAATCTATGCTACAGTTATTATTGTGCCAGAATGTACAATTGTATAAGCAAAGTAAAGTTGAACAAATATGAAAATTGTTAGAGGAATAGGACTACATATGATCTTTATTTTTTTAAGAGTAAAAACTGCAAAATTCATAAAATGAAAAGTTGACAAACTTATGATGACTTACTAACCTTAGTGGTAGGAATGAAACTAGTGTTAAAAATAGACATTCTTGTCTATGATGAGAGATTACAGACAAGTCAAAGCAGGGCTTTAGCTTCCTCATTTTAGATACAGAACAAAATCTGTTTTGGATGGTTTCAGATATAAACCGATTTTACATTTTTGTCTTGGCCTTCCAATTAATCAAGCACAATTGCCTTTTCATATCTTAAAGCTTCTACAGTTCATAATTCTCTGGGGAATTCAGTTACCTACTAGCTCTTGATTTCATAACTTTTACAGTAATGAGAATTAATTTAGGATCAGTGAATACATCTGTGGGTTCTTCAATTTTCAAGTTCAAAATCAAGTTTTCTTTAGCAAAGACATCATTTGAATAAGCTAGAGTTCATCCTAACTGGAAATCTTGTACAATTTAGCCATTTCTGATTTTATCTTCATTGATTTCTGAATTGTTTATATTCCATAAAGCTGACTACTTATCCTGAGAAAATATCAAACACTGGACAATATCAAATACTCTGAGGAGATTATATCCTATTGAATTTGAAACGAACAATGCTAAGAATAACACAGAAATACACACTCAAAAATTCAATATTCCCGTGATATTGATGACTTTAATTTGCATTGTTTCTTCAGTGGTTATATTTTCCTGTAGGTTAACTCTCTAAATTTTTCAAATATTTGGTTTGATGATATCTGTATCTCTAATTTCACTACTTAAAGGAACGAATTCTGAAGTTCCTTTTTGAACATCTCAGGACTTTACCATATTTTATTTGAATTGCCATTTTTTTTCTCCTTGTGCTAACTTCTTATTTGTGTGTTTCTAACTTCACCTCTTGTTTCTCTTCTGCATTACTCTTTTACCTAGGCATCTTTGCTTTTTCCAAAACACACAGTCTATGGCTTCATTTCATGAACTAACTTTTCTGTTTTGCCATATTTTTCCCCCCATGGAACATTTTTTTTGTTTTAGGTCCCAGGAACATCATGGGTATCAGATGTAATGACCCCCAAAGCATGATTATTTTCCAACCTTTTCCTTATTGTATACCCAAAAAGCACAACACTACATAGAGTATTCCTCCATTTCCCACATCTGCTTGTCAATTTTCAGATTTTTGTTGGTGCAGTAAAAAACAAACAAACAAACATGATTCTGAGTTTTTTTTTTTAAATAGAACTTTCTTTTTTTAGGTGAATATTAAAATAAAAAATAACTCTGGTTCACCTATTTTTGTAGAAGAGTTCTGTAGTTTCTCAAGACATTTACATTAAAGTTTAATGTATGACCAGCAATTCCATTCTTAGCTATCTATTTAAGAGAACAGAAAACACAATATCCACACAAAAATTTGTATACCAATGTTGATGGCAAATTATTCATTACATCTCCAAATGTAAAAAAAGTCAAGAAAAAAATCCTGTTAATAATTTTAACTCATAAACGTTAATTTGCTCCCTTAGGTTCAAGGTAGTTCTGGAAACTATATATTTTTTTCTAATATTCCCTTAACACACTGACTGTTTTAAGTAGGATTGCTTCTCTGTTTACATCCCAGAATGTCCTCTTTTTCTCAAAGGGCTCTTGCCTTGTTAATTATATTTCAGTAGGAGTCACAAAAATTGCTTCTGTTTTTATGCTGAATTCTTCTTTTCCATTTTCTTTCTCCATGTTACATTTTATGTCCTGAAATACACACCTCCAAGAAAACTCACTTCATATAATAAAGCAAGCACTCTCATCTTCTAGCAATATTATTTCTATCACCCAAGGAAGCTCAATATATCCCAGTATAAAAGGGAAAGTCATAAGAAACCATCCTGTGATGGAATTGCTTCCTGGGCTCTGTGGCTAGTAAGAGAGAGAAGCAGTGCCCTTTGAGAGCCATAAAATCAACGAAATAACAGGCTTTGCAGCCCTGGTCCAAGCAGAGAAAGTCTACAGCTGTCCATTCATTTTCTTCACCAGGGTACCATTTCTCACTGCCAGTGGGGAAAAGATGAGCTATTTTCACTGTCCTTGGAAAAAGACTCCAAAGTCATGAGTTTGTGAGTGTGTGTGCATGTGTGTAGATGTGCTGTTACAGTTTGGATGTGAGGTGTCCCTAGAAAGCTCCTGTGTTAATACAGGAATACTCAGAGGGGAAATAATTAGATTATGAGAGCTGTAACCTAATTAGCACATCCTAGTTTAAATGGATTGACTGGCTGGTAACTGTAGGTAGGTGTGGTGTGATTGAAGGAGGTGGGTCAATGGGGCATTCCCTGGAAAAATTTACCCTCCCTGGGGTCCCTTCCCTTTCTTCTTCTTCACTCTGGCTACCATGAATGGATCAGCGTCCATCTACCATGCCCTTCCCCCATGATGTTCTACCTCACTTTGGGCCCAAAGAAATAGAGTCAGTTCACTATGAACTGAACTTCTGAACACATGAGTCCATATAAACTTTTCCTTCTCCAAATTGTTCTTGCCTGGCAATTTGGTCACAGTGACAAAAAACTGATTAATATGATGGATTAATATGTATATTTCTAGCCCATTCTTGCCCTCATTTCAGCCCTGGCAAGGAGTCTGCACTGTCATTTGGCTCAGATCCATCCTATCTCTTAGCAGAAATATATCTTGCATTGACTTTTCCTCTGCCAAGGAGATCTATCAGAGTTTCCCCTGATTGTTTTTGTACCTTTCCTGTTTCTCACAATCACAGGTGTGTATGTGTTTGTAGTCTATCTGCATCTCTTTCCATCCTGAAGTCACAGCATTCTCCCTGGCCTCTCATTTTCCAGTCTTACTGTAGTAATCCATTTAAAATTCTGGCCACCCTATTGATTGTCAGAGAAGAGCAATGCATTAATTCTGAAACAAGGAACAGGGGTAAACAAACAAAAAATTAAATTCCTCAAAAATGTTGTATAAGGGAAGGGCACAACGGCTGTGAATTACTATAGAAACAGACACTAACTGTGCTTATGGGTGCTTGTAGCAATTCTTTAACAGCAAACAATATGGTTGTAGTCAATGCTTCTATAGTGATAGTTTAAAAAATGTGCAGACCCAACTTTTCTTTCTTTTTTTTTTTTTGTGGTGCTGGGGATTGAACCCAGGGCCTTGTGCTTGCAAGGTAAGCACTCTACCAACTGAGCTATATCCCCAGCCCCAGACCCAACTTTTCTAAACTCCATTTGAATAAGATGAACAATTTACTATCCTGCAATTTCTTTTGATGTTTTCATGTATCTATTTATCAGTGATGACTTTGTCCTAAAATAAGTACCACTGTTATAAAACTTGTCTTGATCATGAAGTAGAGCAGTAAAATGCTTCAAATTTGTCTTCACGCAACCCAAACCTGAATTCCTAGCTACAAACTATAGCAATAATAATTAATATGTAGGGAGTACTTAGTATGTGTGAGGTATGTTTTCAAATAATTTACTTTCACTTTTTTCCCATCATAATCTCATGAAGAATTGTTATCACAGAGAGGGAAACTGAGGTTCTCTGAAGTTGAATAACTTGTCCAAGTATGCGATGATAGGAAGCCATAATGGGTTCACATTTCAGTGCTGTGCTGTGTTTTAGTTATATAAAAGGTGTGTTCATATTCTTTAGGAAGAATATTTCATTTTAATTCTACATGAGTTCACCTGTAGTTCCTAGGCTGCACCATGCCAGGGAGCCCAAAACAAAGCACATGCCCTTGGAGTTGGGCAGTGCCAGAACCCCAGTATTACCAATTTCAAAGCGATTATTCTCACTATTGAATAAGAACATATTTATGAACTTCCAGATCTAACAAAAAGGCAAAGTAAAACAGATTTGGTGCGAACACAGCAGTATTACTCTGGTGGTTGTGAAAATTTAGTGTTCTTTAATGCCACCTGAAGGAATTGGTTAAATGTGGAGCTATTTCAAGTCTGCCAGCTGGGATCTGAGGTCAGGAACTTAAGGGTACAACCCAGGATTCATCCCAGAGGAATGGGAGAATAGGGCTAACTGGTATAAGATTTCTTTGGGAATGATGGAATATTCTAGAAGTAGGTGATTGTGACAGTTGCAAAACTGTAAATTTTTTAAAATATTGAATTGTCCCCTTTAAAAATGTGAAGTATATAACATGTGAATTGTACTGCAATTCACTATCAAAATCAGATAAACATAAATGACTACAGAGGCAATGCCAAGCACCTCTGTCTGCAGCCTCACAGAAGACCCAAGAAAGAATAATAGGGTTGGAATGCACAATTTCTGTAAGCTGGAAGTGTTAAGATTAGTGGATTCTCACAAAGGTAGAGGTCTACAGAAGAATGCCTTGTCTTTATTCTCTTTTTAGTGGTTTTCTATTTTTTTGTTCCTTTGTTTCTTTTATCCATTTTGCATATTTTTTTGGGGAAAGAGTCATGTAAATATGTTTTAATATCCCTCTATTGGCTTTTCAGTTATGACATTTCATCGTGTATATGGTCATTGCTATAGGAATTGCAATATGAATTCCTAATTATTTATAATCTACCTTAATTTAATATTATGTTTTTCCATGCAGAATATGGAAACTATTAATTGGCTTTTTAAAAATGTAAAAGAGTAAATAACCTTTTATATTTACACTTTCATTTGTTATTATCAGGGTTCTTTATTCCTTACTGTGGATCTGCAAATCCATCTGGTACCATCTCCCTTCAGCCTGAAAAGCCCTCATTAGCATTTTTGGTAGTGCAGATATGCTGGCAACCATTTGTTTCATCTTTTACCTACCTGAAAATGCTTTTATTTAATCTTAATTTTTAAAAGGCATTTTTATTGTATCTACATTTGAGATGAACAATACTATTTGTTTTTTGTGTTTTAGCATTCAAAATGTTCTGTTTTAGTTTCTTCTTTCCCTATTGTTTCTTAATGTCATTTATTATTCTTCCCCTGTAGATATTTGTGGGTTTTTTTTGTTGTTGTTGTTGTTACAAGTTCATGAGCTCTTTTTATATTTTCTATCACAGCTCCCGATTTCTGTTTACTTAGTAAAATTTACATGGAAAGTGAATATTTAGGCTCTTTCAGATTCAAATATGACATGCCAGCCCATGGATTTGTTCAGCATTTGCTGGTTTCTGTTTGTCAAAACAGACTGTCCTTCTCTGGCAGGTGGCCTCCTCTGAGCTCCCCAACTAGTATTAGGTATAAATCTCACCTCCAGCAGTTTATTTCTCTAGTCTTTAGTACTTTAAAATTCTTTGCACCAACAACTCTGTAAGTCTTTTAGGAAAATTATGATTTTTTTTGTTTGTATGTCTTTCTGATTATTTCTGATTTTCTTGCGGTACTGGGGATCGAACTCAGTGCCTTGTGCTTACGAGGAAAGCACTCTACCAGCTGAGTTACCTCCCCAGCCCCATGATTATTTCTGATTTTCTAACACATGAATCAAGAACCTTCATGTCCTCTGTATCCTAAATGAAAGTGAAATTCCCAGCTGTCTCCAAGGAGCTTAAAATCTAGCTGAAAATATACAATGAAACTAGATTGGAAATGCCAAGTAACAAGTAAATTATGAAGGCAATAAATCTCACAAGCATTCTGAGAAAGAAGCATATTTGCCATATACAATATAGTTCTCATTAAAGCTGATTTTCACAAATACAAGGAGTATTTATTATTTATTTATTTATTTATTTTTGTGTTGCTGGGGATTGAACCCAGGGCCTCATGCTTTTGGGGTCAGCATTCTACCAACTGAGCTATATCCCTAGCCCAGGAGTACATATTTAGTAAAGTATATCCCAAATACTGCAGGATGTGTTAGTTAGCTTTCCATTATTTTAACAGACACCTTAGATAAATCAACTTGAAAAAGAAAAGTTTTATTATGGCTTCAGTCCATGCTCAGTTAGCACCATTAACTTTGGGCATGTAATATAGGAACACTTCATGGTGGGGAGCATGTGATGGACCAAAAAATTGCTTACATCACAGTGGCCAAAAAGTGAAAAAGGAAGAGGCCAGGATCTCCCATGACCTAAAAACCTTCTGCTAGTCTTGTTATGATTTGGATCCTTAATGTCTCCATGCAAAGCTCATGTATTAGACATTTGCTGGAATATTCAGACAGAAATGATTAGATCATGAAAGCTGTATCTTGATCCATAAATGAATCCACTTGAGGGATTAATAATTTGAATGGGTTACTGGGTTGTAACTAGCGGATGTAGGTCAGTGGGAGCATGTGCTTGGGAACTTTTTTTTTGGTTTTTGTCTCTGTATCTTTGTTCTGTCTGCTTCCTGACTGCCCCAAGCTGAGCAGATTTCCTTCAACGTTTTTTTGCCATGATGTTCTTCCTCACCTCAGGCCTAGAGTGATGGATTTGGCCAACATGGACTGAACCTCTGAAACTGTGGTCCAAAACAAACTTTTATTTCTCTATGCTGTTCTTCTTAGGTATTTTGGTCCCAGTGATTAAAAGCTGATTCACGCAAAACCTCACCTCTTAAATTTTCACCACCTCCCAAAAGCATGAAGCTGGAAACAAATTCTTTTAATTCATGAGTGTTTGGGAGACACTTAAGATCAAACTCAAACTCTAGCACACGGAATACACTTACATTAAGAAATTATTTCTTGTTTATACTAAATTCAAATTTAACTTAATATTCTATAGTTTTAATTGAAATATTTATCCCTAGGAGGGAGAGACCATTCATACAAAGAAAGGACTCAGGAAGAAAGTAAATATTGAGTTAGTCCTTATGGTCCAATGGAGATGTTCAAAAATTATTACATAATGTATATACAGATAAGTATCAGGAGAAATGATCAGAGAAAGATGTCAAGTTCAAAACCTCTGGGGATTCTGAATGCTAATCTAAGAAGAATGGACTTCACTTTGCTGGCAAAGATGAATAGGAAAGATTCTCTGTAAGTCTCCCATTTTTGACCCCTTTAAAAGTAACAGTAGCAATAAGAATCAATTTTATGGTATAGGTCTTCCATAGAGGAGCCCTTTTTAGATTTTACGGGGCTTTTTACTTCAATAAGATCCCATTTTCCTTTTTATGGTTTTTCACAGGTTTTTACAGTCTTCCTTTGTTCAGGTATAGGAAATGATGATGACTCTACCTTCAGGAATGTGAAACAAATACGATTTTCTACTGCTGCCAAATAAATGAAAATCTAGCTGGTGTAGAAATTGATGAATGCCAAACAATAGACTTTTAACCACGTTTATGTGAAGCAACTTGCTGTACTTCAGTGCAAATTACAAATCATCCTTTGAAGCTCTTTAGAATCTAAGACCTGCCAAGAGCTAATTAACTGCTCTGACAGCGGGAAGATGTAGCAACATAAGGCACGGTTTCTGAATGACTGCAAGGTATTTAATTTGAATAAAAGGAGAATTACAGAGCAGCAGTGAGCAAGAACAGCAGCAGATAGGGAATGCCTATATTAAAGAGTCTTATTTGATTTCAGAATACTCCACTGGAAATGTATATTGAGATGAATGTTTTAAAGTATAAGACAGCCTTGCAGAGCAGAGAACAAAGACAAGTGGTGATGATGTATGCTTGTGGGAAAACTGAAGTCTCTTCCCTAAGCATCTTTCCTGCACTTTGCATCACTGGTCACAACATAAAGGAGGGTGCTTGGTGTTATGGTCAGAACTGTCAATCTTCTCCTATACCTGCGTAACTGAATGGAGTGGCTATTGTCTGCTAACCAATTTGAAGCATACCTGATCTGGTCTAACCTAATAGGCACCCTCTTTGTTCACTTACAACTCTCTTTGGTCACTGCACAGCTTAACTCTTCACCCCAACCCCACTGTCAGGTCTGAGGAGTAGCAACAGCAATAGGATTTTTCTCTGATCCCATTGGAGACAGTGCTTCAGACAACTGCTTCTGTTTATCTCCTCCCTGCCTCATTTCCATTTATTTTACTTCAATGAAAAAAAGTGAAACTCACTTTTATGGAGGTGTAAAGCACTTTCTTATGTCATTTCACTTAATACTCATGAGAGTATCACTCTGGTCGTGTTGCTCCTGCTTTTGTGATAAAGAAGGTGGAATATGTTGCCCATTGTGGAGGCCTGAGTATGTTGACTTCACCTCCTCCATTTTCCCAAAGTCTCATCACAGAGCTTTGCTGTCCTGCCTTGTAAGGTCTGAACTCTACTTTGCTTTGTTGCTTAACCCTGATTCAAATCTGAATTGCTGTGGAATTTAAGGCCACATGCTTCCCTTCCCCTGGAAGGCAGAAGTCTTATCTATAACTGAGTCTGGTTCATTCCAGGATGCAGACTGGGCTATCCTTTTCAGGTTGTAAGTGGATGAGCTCCCTGACACTGGAGATTTCTAGGAGCCTTCTTCAGCTTACCCCATGCCCCAGTGACTTGAAGTAGGAAGTGCTATTTACGTTCATGGTCATGTGAATCCTGCTAGGTGGGGATCTGATAATTTGTCACAGCTGGCTTTCTAACTCATATATACCTCCTCCTACAGGCGACAGCTGGATATATGCATAAAAGGCCTTTTACCAGTAACTCTTAATGTTTTTACGGAAAGAAGACTACAAGATTTTCCTTTTTAAGAGAGCATCTCACAACATTTCACAGAATTTAATTTTCACAGAACTTATGAAATATTTCAAGCATATTTTAAAGTATAAGAAAAATGCAACATCTATATAATTATCATAAAATCAAACAGATGTTAACACATTGCTATTTGCTCCAGATCATTTTTTTGAAAGAAATAAACTCTGATAGATTTTGCCAAGGTGTTACTCTTATCACTTAGCAAGTTCTCCCTTGAAGAGGTCACCCTCCTGCAAGTGAATGATGAGGATCATTTCCATGCATGTTTTTGAACTTCTAAGGCATGAATCAGTTCATCCATAAATAATGTGTGAGTTTTTAAAAATAATATAATTGGGCTCCTACTGCACATCTTTTTACAACTTGTTCTCCATTTTCTGGATGTCTTTCCTAGAGAAACTAGATGAGTACAGGATATATGTACTAGGATCTTCACTGAATCACTGTGCAGGCTTGTGAAAACAAGAATTGAAAGCAAGCCCATGGTCCTGCTGATGTGTAATATTTACATAAATGTGATTTATTCATTCAATGGAATGCTATCCAGCAGTTAAAATGGATCAAGAAGATCTGAACATATTTATAGAACTTAAGTTTCCTTTAAAATGCATTTCAGTCAAAGAAAGCAATGAATATAAAGCAAATAGGTTTTCTGTTTGCTTCTTTCTATGATTGATCCCTTGATAATATAAAATATTGAATAATGTAGTACATAAAAATTCTTTATGTTATCAGTGGTGGGAATGAAACAATGTTTCATTATTTTCTTTCTCTAAATCTCTGCTCTACCTTTAGCTGTGTGCTGAATTCTACAATGCAGTTAGAAAGACACAGGGTATGGACATTAAATTAAGCCAACATGTTATCAAGCTCTGATTCAGTCTCTGTCATTGAATCCACTGAAAAACTCAAGATCAAGAAAGATGTGTCTGTTTTTCATTTGTAAGAAATCTATAATAAGTAAGAAATGTTCCCATTTCCCATAGTTGTGTATGGAAATTACATCAGGAGTGTTTTCAGAAGCTTGGTCCTTCTTCTTCTCTTCTTGTCTCATCTTAGCTCTGAAAAGACTTTGGATAGCTCATTTGTATGCAGACCAGAATTTACAAATTGGCAGCTCTAACTACCACAGCATTTGAACTGCCATCTATAGATGACACTAAATTACTTTCAGTATTACCTCTAGACTATTAAAGCTATAGTGGTATGCGAATAATGCATGTGTGCATATTGCTACCGTCAGTAGGTACTCAATCAATAAAACAATATTGCTCAGTATTTCAGCAAAGCAGAGGTCTGATAAGGTAATGGTAGCTTGAAATATGTTAATAAATATACTCAGTAAAACCTCTATTAGAGAAGAAGGGACTGCTATGAACTCTGAGCTGCAAAGCATCCTGGGACCTCCTCTACTCAGAACTGGGATTCTGCTGAAGAAACTCTGTTGTGCTTGAATTTGGAAGGGAAGTAAAGTGTGAATCAGGCAAAAAAATACTGAATCGTTCAACTGAGTCTACAAGAAAGCAGTCATTCTTTAATCTTCCAGAATAGATCAGGTCATCCTGTTGTAGAATTTTTCTTTTGTAGGGTTTTGTTGTGTGTGGCAATCTTTTTTTGAGGTAGGAGAGAAGACATAAAGAGGTAGAAAAGAGGCATGTGGGACAAGATGAGTGGCCGTGATTTAAAGTTCAGATTTCAAGAGGATTAAAAGTCCAGACTTAATGGTCACTTTCACATTTCTTGATCATAAACAGCACTATTAAATCAATTATTAGACCTTACCCACAGGTACACCAACACAGTGTTGTTTAAATTCACAAAGCAGAACACATCAAAAACAAAGGAAAAAAATGGCCCTGGTAATGGTCAACATGTCAGTAAAGGACCCTGTTCATGTAATGGTCAACATGTCCAGTGACTAACACAAAGGAGGACTGAAAACACCTTCTTACATCATGTCCCTGTATGATTCATCTTAACATGTACAGATATGCCTAAATAAGACGAAGCCAGCACTTTCCAAAGCCCAGGCTCTATCCTGTTTCTCAGGGTGTACTTCTTTCCTTCTTTCAATAAAATCACTCTGTACCTCTCTTTGACCTGTCCTTACATTGCTTTCTGTGATGATATCAAGGACTCTAACAGCCTGAGATGAGATCCACCTCTCTTTTGGGGGGATCTCATCAGGACTCCTGACCTGGTGACACTGTAATAAAGCATATCACTACTCTAAATATGCAAATCTTTTAAAATTCTATGGTTAAGGTTTCTTTCCACCACTAGCCACTGAGGAAAGGACTGTGCCTGTCTTGTTCTTCACATATCCTAAACACCAAGCAAAGCTCATTGTCCACATTTCAAACAGGTCCTAAGAATACAGTAGTTACCCTTATTTGGAGCTTTACTTTTTGAGATCACAGTGACCTGACATCAACCATGATTTGAAAATATTAAATGGAAAATTCCAAAAAGAAACAATTCATGTTTTGTATTTTATGCCCTCTAAGTAGAAGTATGATAAAATTTTATGCCCTTCAATCCATTCTTCCCAGGATGTGGGTCATCTGTGCCCAGTGTCTCCATGATATTCATGCTACCCACCCACTAGTTATGCATAACTTTCTCAGTTTTCAGATCTACTCTGACCCTGTTGCAGTGCTTATGTTCAAATAACCATGATTTTGCTTAAGAATGACCCCAAAACACTAGAGCAGTGATGCTGTCAATTTGGGTATGACAAAGAGAAGGTAGAAAGTGCTTTCTTTAAACAATGAGCTAGAAGTTTTAAACTTTAGGGCATAAAAGGAATAGTATGGCGAGGTTGCTACGATCTACAATAACAAAACATAAAATTCTGTCATATAAGGCACACACTGGGGGTCTTGAAATGTATCCCCCATGGATAAGGAGAGACCTTTGTAGTAAAGTAGCATGAAGGTCAGAGGTCCCAATGTCAGTCTTCCGTGTCTCCACCCAACCTGTGACCAATCCAAATGGAGTAGAAAGTCAGGTGGTCCGGGGTGTAGTGGAGTGGCAGGTGCATGTAAAGCCTGATGGTGCATATTTGACTGCATTTTTGCCTGGGAGTGACTTTGGGTCCTAAGCTTTCTAAGTTCCATTCTTCCAGCCACAAGATGGGAAGTGGTTTTATGCACTGTTTTAAAGGATGATGTCATTCAGGTACTGCCTATGAACATACAGTGTGTTCAGTGTATGTTTTCTACTACTGCCAGTATTATTCAAGATTAGAAAATAATGCTCAGGAACTTCCAGAGTCACCAAGAAATCAGAGGACATGACGCTAATCTCCAGTCATTGGTACTGGTTCTGGAAGGATTACAGTCTTAGATATGTGAAGTCTCAGAATGCTCATTAACATATTTCAGAAAAGAACCCAGACTTACCACCCAGGTTCACACAGAGATGATGGGCCAGGAGGATATTAAAGACCTAGATACTAGAGACTTGAGGAAAAGCAACAGAATGTTAGATTGGACGAGAATAAATTTGATTATTGGAAATAATGCAGAAATTCAACAGATCTCTACTAGGTGCTGGGATAAGGGCTGCATTACTCACTTACTTGATCCGATTTTTGAAAAGTTGGCAAAAATAAAAGAAATAATCCAGGGGTTGATAAATTTTCTGTGATGATACCAGTTACTCTCAGAGAGTTTATCTAGCAAATATGACATCAAGAAGAACTAAACTTAAAAAGGTATTGTAAAATAGGAGTGGCAGGCACACATTTATAGTACATTTATTGAAATTAAAACATGAGAAATCTATAGATGGCAGATGTGGATTTTTTAAATTGTACAATGAGAAATTGTTACAAAGCAGGGAGGACACTTAAAAAGCAACACTGACAACTGTAATCTCGTCTGGGAAATGCCAATACAGAACACATCTGCTTCCATTTCTGAAGCCTGTGTCCTTAGCAGACCTCAAGGAACAAGGAGCCTATGCATGACCTCAAGATGATTCATTCCACAATGCAGCAGTCTGTTCTAATCAAACCAGCTTGCAGAGAGGACTACTGCCTTCCTTTATCTATATTAACCCCTTAGTACTTAAATAAGAACCTGGGTCCTAATGAGATCAATAGCTTTCCTCCTAAAATCCCAGAGGTATTTATTGCACCTCTCCTTGTTAGTGTATTTCCCATTATATTGTCATGATCCTCATTTCTCTCTATATTTTTATTTGAATAATGTTATTGTTTTATCAGATACATTTAAGCAAAATATCAGATACAAAGTAAGTAGCTAAAGGAAGAAATCTTTCTGGATATCACATAAAGAGTTTCTCCTACAGTCAGGACTCTCTGGTCGAATATTGAGTTCCTGTGGCTAAATTCATGAAAGAAAAGATCAAAGGAAAAAATGCTGAGTAATGTCATTAAACAAAAAACATCTTTACAATGGAAGAGATAAAATATTTATTGAGCATCAGAGTGACTTTCCCTGATATAAATAAAGTATCTGAGAGAAAAAAACTTAAAACATAATCTACTCTAGAAGTTTTTAAGAGAGATCTGAACCTTCCATATTCCCAAAGTCTTCTAAACTCTAAACTGTAAAACTATCAGGTAATGAAATGTTCAATGCTTTTTATAGCTTTTATATTGACTTCAAACAAATTTAAAACAGATATTTATATTTTTTATCAAGTGTTTTTTATAGAGTATATCGATCAAAAAGAAACAGCAGTTTCCAACGTTTTACAATAATTTAAACCTGTCATGCATGATTAGGTTGGTTGCTGTTTTTTTCATAAGGTTGCTGTTCATAACTGTGATTTCATTGTTACAAAATCCTTCATTCACATTTCTCCAATTTCTTCTTTTCTAAGACTGTATATGAGCTGTTATTGGGAAGCAGTTTCTAAGAAATACATAGACATAATATGAAAGAAGCACTGCCTAAAGTCTCTGACTTGAGCGGGGCTTATAGTAAGAGAAACTTTCCAGACAGCAGAAATAAGAGCAGGGGCAAAGGCCCTGGGGCAGATATGATTTAGGTGTCTTGTAGGAATAAAACTGTACCTCCTGTGATTACTGAAGAGTAGAGTTTGATAGCAGGGAGAGAAGTGAGTTGAAAGATCAGAATCAGATAGTATAGAGTCTTATAGGCCATGGTTAGGAGTTGCATTGGAATTAAAGCCCAATGGAAGCTATTTCTGTCATTTAAGCAGACACATGCATGATCCATTTACCATTTTAAATTGAGGGTATGTCTTATTCTTGGAATTAGCATCATTCAAATAAATAGACTCAAGATGGAAACTAATTCTGCTTCATTGCTGATAACTCCACATCATCCAATTGTTAACACTGAGAAGAAATGTTTTACTGAATGAAAGAATTATTAAGTGGCCTACTGAATGAAGAAGTGAATATGGAAAAATAACTCATTGTGGATGAAATTCAAAGACACACTGAAACAGTTCTGGACATATCTGAAGTCTCAGAGGAGAGAAAAGGATTTTATAATTGTATGTATTTATGATTTATTAGAAGAAATGTAATTAGCACTGAACTTGTCTTTCTTCAGATGTTTGTTGCTGGTCACAGTGATGCATACCTGTAAGCCTAGCTACTTGGGAGGCTGAGGCAAGAGGAAAGTACATTCAGGGACAGGCTGGGTAACTTACCAAGATCCTGTCTCATGATATCACCTTACATAGTGCTGGGGATGTAGTTTAGTAGTAGAACACTTGCCTTGCATGCAAAGCCTTCAGTTTGATCCCCAGTATCATTAAAGAGAAGGAAAAATTGTTTTTATTTCAGTTGTTTTGTTAACATTCTTGTTTAATTCAGATATTTTGTGGCTGATTTGCATTCATATATGTAGCCAGAGTAATTAGGTTGAATTACATCAACTTGAAGAGGTTAAATTATAGTAATTATGCATTTACAACTTATAATTATATATAAATCTGATGATGGTATATTAGTTGCAATGTATATGATAATCTAAAAAGAAGTAAACTTAAGATTCCTGATATTACTTCTGTAAGCAATCCATTCAGTCTATAAAAATGGTTGAGCTCAAATATTCTAAAAAAAGAAAACTGGAAAATAAACCCTTCTAATTTTATAGTTTAAAATGTTATATAATATCTATCTTTGAAATGTTTTCTAAATATGCAGAACATTATTTAGGTGATGGCATAAAAAAAACAAAAATTCCTATGTTCTAAACTCAGTATATTGAAACACTGATTCTATCTTCATATATTAATATAATCCCAGATATTTTTTGTAAAATAATGTTATTTTGACTATTTATTAACTCTATGATAATGTATTAGTCAACTTTCTGTTACTGTAACAAATGCCTGAGATAAATTTATTTATAAGACAGAAGGCTTATTTGGGCACATGGTTTTAGAGTTTTGGGTCCAAGATCTACTGCACTGGCTCTGTTGCTTTGGGCCTCTTCTGTTACTTCATGGTGTGAATACATGGTAGAGCAGCCCATTCACCACATGGCTGGGAAGGAAAGAGAGAAAGAGACCTTGATGACACAGTTCCCTTCCAGGATACAACTCTAATAACCTAAAACCTTCCACTAGGCCTCACCTCTTAAAGTTTCCACTACCCACTAACAGCACCTCCCTGGAGTCCAAAGTTTTAATACAAGGGTCCTTGGGAAATGTTTTTAAGATCCAAACTACAGCAGATAGATAATTCATGGGTATGTCTCTGTTTCAAGGTGCAAATAACTAAGTGATATATTTAAGTATGTGAAATGTCCTTGATATCAAGAAAAGATTCCACATCTGACACTTTCTAATCAGGACTAAATAACTGGAAAATTCAAATGACAATAAAAATTTTGTGCTTTCCCAAAACAGCTATACCTGAGGGCCTCTCTGACCCATCATGGCAGACTTTTTTGTTTTGTATTTTTTAGTGTTACAGATTGAAACTAGGGCATTATGGTTTAAATGTGAGTATTCCCTAAGAATTTATATGTGAGATAATGCAAGAACATTCAAAGGCACAATGTTTAGATTATGGGAGTTTTCACCTAAAGCAGTCAATTAATCCACCCACACAGATTAACTGGGGGTGGGGAGGAAGTAAGTCACCGGAGGTGTGCCTTTGGTGATTATATTTTGTCCCTCATGAGTGTAGCTCTGTCTCTGCTTTCTGAGTGTCATGTCCTGAGCTGCTTTCCCCTCTAGACCCTCTGCCTTGATGTTCTGCCTCACCACCAGCACAGAGTGATGGAGTCAGCCGACCATGAACTGAACCTCTGAAACTGAGCTGAAATAAACTTCTCCCCCTTTAAGTTGTTCTTGTCAAGATTTTTGGTCACAGCAACATAAAAGTTGACTAAAACAAAGGACCTCATGCATGCTAGGCAAGCCCTCTACTACTGAGCTAAACACCAACCCTGAGACTTTTCTAATATTTGAAGATTTAGACCGCAATGAGGATATATCTTTCAAGATATTCAAATAGCAGCTATGTTTCTGACCATTACACTTCTAACAGGTATTAAAATGAAAACAGTTTCACATATTCACAATTTTTTAAATTTTTAATTTATTAGTTTATGAGTTCAATTATATTAATGACTTTCTTCCTAAATTGCTTCTATGTGAGTCCAAATATACATATACATGTGCATTTATACTTAGAGTGATTACACATTAATAACTATTTAATAAAATATGCAGTTATTGAAAGCAATTCTGACTTCATGTTCTCTGGAGAGTTAGGAGATATACTAGCTTTCTGAGTTTTAATTTGATAATATTATCTAAACACCACGCAAACTTTCACTTATTTATTTTTAAATAAATTTTGGAACATCATAGACTTACTAAAAATTTGCAAAGACAGTACACAGAATCCCCTATACCCTTCATCCAAGTTTTCTTCATTCTTAATATATTATCATGTATATTTGTAAAAATAAAAAACCAACATTGTTATGTCATGTGTAAATTCCAACCTTTATTTGTATTTCATTAGTTTTTCAGGTAATATTCTCTTTCTATTCCAGGATACATATATTCTTAAAATTTTTTGTAAGCATGATAAATAGACACTAAGCAAGAAAAATATTTTATATGAAATAGTGTATTTAAGAGCAAAGATTCAGCTTTAGGGCAAGGAGAATAAGCAAATAACTAAGACTTGGTATACTTTTTCAGATTGTACAACATAATTTTTATTTTTTTTCTTCCTTTTTTTTATTATTGTATACAAATGGGATACATGTTGTTTCTCTATTTGTACATAGAGTCAAGGCATACCATTTGTGTAATCATATGTTTACATAGGGCAATGATGTTTGATTATTTTTTTTTCCTTCCCCCCTACCCCTCCCACCCCTCCCACCCCTCCCACCCCTCTTTCCCCTCTATACAGTCCTTCTTTCCTTCATTCTTACCGCTCTCCTTATCCCTAACCCTAAACCTAACCCTAAACCTAATGCTAACCCCTCCCACCCCCCATTATATGACCTCATCCGCTTATCAGCGAGATCATTCGTCCTTTAGTTTTTTGAGATTGGCTTATCTCACTTAGCATGATATTCTCCAATTTCGACCATTTGCCTACAAATGCCATAATTTTATCATTCTTCATTGCAGAGTGATATTCCATTGTATATATATGCCACAGTTTCTTTATCCATTCATCAACTGAAGGGCATCTAGGTTGGTTCCACAATCTGGCTATGGTGAATTGAGCAGCAATGAACATTGATGAGGCTGTATCTCTGTAGTATGCTGATTTTAAGTCCTTTGGGTATAGGCCAAGGAGTGGGATAGCTGGGTCAAATGGTGTTTCCATTCCAAGCTTTCTGAGGAATCTCCACACTGCTTTCCAGAGTGGCTGCACTAATTTGCAACCCCACCAGCAATGTATGAGTGTTCCTTTTTCACCACATCCTCGCCAACACCTATTGTTGCTTGTGTTCTTGATAATCGTCATTCTAATTGGGGTGAGATGAAATCTTAGGGTAGTTTTGATTTGCATTTCCCTTATTACTAGGGATGTTGAACATTTTTTCATATATCTGTTGATTGCTTGTACATCTTCTTCTGTGAAGTGTCTGTTCATTTCCTTAGCCCATTTGTTGATTGGATTATTTGTATTCTTCATGTAGAGTTTTTTGAGTTATTTATAGATTCTGGAAATTAGCGCTCTATCTGAAGTATGGTTGGCAAAGATATTCTCCCACTCTGTAGGCTCTCTCTTCACATTACTGATAGTTTCCTTTGCTGAGAGAAAGCTTTTTAGTTTGAATCTATCCCAGTTGTTGATTCTTGCTTTTATTTCTTGTGCTATGGGAGTCCTGTTAAGGAAGTCTGATCCTAAGCCAACAAGTTGAAGATTTGGACCTACTTTTTCTTCTATAAGATGCAGGTTCTCTGGTCTGATTCCGAGGTCCTTGATCCATTTTGAGTTGAGTTTTGTGTAGGGTGAGAGATAGGGGTTTAATTTCATTCTATTGCATATGGTTTCAACATAATTTTTAAATACCACAAAATATAGTCCAAAGTCACAAATTCCTAACAAATTTGCATTTAACAGACCATGCATTTTAGAATGTCTTTTAACTTTTATGACAGGACTTAGAGAGCACTATGTTGCAATATTATAATGTAGAATGAAATATGAATTGGGCATGCCTGCTAAATGCCTGTGCATCTCAAGATAAACAGCATTTATTTTTAACATTTTCTTGTGGTAGTTGCTAATAGGCATTGTACTATGCCTAAAATACATTTAAAATTTACTAGTCTCTTTCACTGAATTATAATATACTCAACTTCTATTCATAGCACATTTTATACAGAAATATTAGCTCTTAGTGAATGATTAAAATGCCAACTCTCCCTTTGAGGAGCTCAAAATCTAAAAGGAGTGAGTGACAGAAAGGTAGAATAAACAAGATTTCATAGAAGGATAAAATGTGTGCCATTTGCAGCTCTGCACCAGGCAATTCCTCTAAATCTGGTTCCTCAGGAGAAAGTCAGGAATCAAAAACTCAGCAACTTGGATTTTAACCTAAAAATCCCTTGATTTTTTTTTTTGAGTATTGACAATGATTCTTTGTTTTAAATGTTGTGCACATCAAAAAATATGCCTCCTGGGACAGGTATCCCCTTGTGATCTCCGATCATGTGATGGTGAAGTAAAAAACAATAATTAAAGAAGAGTAAAATGGACTTTGGCAGGAAATTAATCTTCCTATAGTAAATAGGATGAACACCAGTACCCAAAGTTCTGACATTTTAATATTTAGACATTGAAATTAAGGTAAAACTGATAGTGTCAATCATCATATAATTAGCTAAAGAGGAAGCTAGCTACCCTATGCTATTCATTGTTAATGACAATGAAGAAATGAATGTGTTCTGAATTATAATATTGATTTGACCATGGTACTGATTGACTGTAAACAAAAATTACTGTTTTTGTCTCCATATTTCCTCCCTACTCTTCCCCCAAATCTGACTTGATTGTCTCACACCTAACATTATTGAGGAAAATGGTAGTATTAGAAGAGGAAATTACATGTTCCCACCATAATTTCCACAGAAGATAATATTCCACAGAAATATTTTTCTTTCTCTGGTTCATTCACTTTGCATAATGTCCTCCAGCTCCATTCATACTGTGGCAAATGTCAGGATATCTCTTTGTTCTGTGTATGTGTGTACTAGGGATTAAACCCAGGGGCACTAAGACTCCAAGGTTGACCAACCTCAGTATCCCCAGTTGCTGGGATTACAGGTGTATACCATCTCACCTGGCTCAGGTTCTCCTTTTCTAAGGCTGAAAAATACTTATTCTTTGTATATGATATTTCACAGTTATATATGTATATATTCATGTATATATAATATTCCACAGAAGATAATATTTCACAGATTATATTATATATAATGATACATATGTACATGTAGTATATATATATCATGTATACTGATATATATGTATCATTATATTATATATACAGTGTGTGTATATGTATATACATATATACATATATATATATGTATAGTCTTTATCTATTCATCCATTGATAGATACCTAGATAAATTTTGATCTTGACTAACATGAATAATGCTGCAATGAACATGAGATTGCAGAGGACTTTATGAGATGATGACTTCATTTCCTTTGGGTGTATACCCAGAGGAAAGAGTTTCAGGTGGTCTGGTACTTCTATTTTTAATTTCCTTAGAAATATCTGTATTATTTGCCCATAACAGGAGCATCAATCTATATCCCACCAACAGTGTGCTAGGTTTCCCTTTTCTCCATACTGTCATTAACACTTGTCTCATCATTTTAATAATAGCTATTCTAACAGATGTGAGGTGTTTTCTCACAGTGGTTTCAATATTGAATACCTTATCATTTTCTTCTTGGTCATTTTTGTCATTCTTAGAGAAATGTCTGAGTCCTTTGCTCTTTTTTAATAGGGTTATGTATTTTCTTGTTACGGAGTTTCGTAAATATTTATAAATCTTGGATGTTAACCCCTTATCTGATGCATGGTTTTCCAACATTTTCTCCCAACCTGGCAATTGACTTTTATTTTTTTTTATTGTTTCCTCTGCTATGTAGGAACCCTATAGTTTGATGTAGACTCATTCGTTTTTGCTTTTGAGATTTTGGTGTGATGTCCAAGAAATCACAACTTGCTAAGGCCAATATCAAGGAGCTTTTGGTATGAGATCCAAGAAATGACTGCCAAACCCAATGTCAAGGGAGTTTCAGGATATTCTCCTTTTGAAACTTCCATTATGAAATTAATAAGAATTCATGGTTCATGGTGTTCCACAGGCATTGGAGGCTCGCTTCAGTTTACTTCACTCTTTTTTCTATTTTTCCCACTGGATAATCTCCATGGACTAATTTCCAATTGACTGATGCTTTCTTTTTTCCACTTGCCCAAATCTGACCATGTGAATTTTTCTTTATTATGTTATTATTCTTTATTTTGTTATTATGCTTTTCAACTTCAGAATTCTATTTTTATAATAATTTCAATCTTTTTATTGACATTATTGTGAGCTATCAGTCACTTTCTTTTAGTTCTTTAGGTATGATTTTCTTCAGTTCTTTGAACATATTTAAAATAGCTGACTTAAGTCTTTTCCTAATAAGTCTACTATCTGAACTCAAAAAAATAGCTCCTAATTAATGGCTTTTTCCCCTGTGAATGTGCTATCATATTTTATGCCTTTGAAAGTCTTGTCAGTTTTTGCAGAAAACTGGATATTTTAAGTAATACAGTCTAACAATCTGGAGACCCAACTACATGTTCCCCCAGGGGGTTTATCATCATTTATTGTAGTGGTTGTATTTCATATCTGTAAAGCATGCATTCACCATGGGCAGTTACTGAAAGTGCTTCTCAGATAACTTTGTGTTCAACTCTTTCAATCAATCTTGTATTTGCTGAAGGACTCTATATTAAAGTGTTGGTTGAATAATATTCCATTGTATATATATATATACCACAGTTTCTTTATCCATTCATCTGTTGAAGGGCATCTAGGTTGGTTCCACAATCTAGCTATTGTGAACTGAGCTGCTATAAATATTTATGTGGCTGTTTTACTGTAATATGCTAATTTTAAATCCTTTGGGTAAAAACCAAGGAGTGGAATAACTGGGTCAAAATGTGGGTCCATTCCAAGTTTTCTGAGGATTCTCCACACTGCTTTCCATAGTGGCTGCACCAATTTGAAACTCTACCAGCAATGTAAAAGTGTGCCTTTTTCCCCACATCCATGCCAACATCTGTTATTGTTTGTGTTCTTGATAATAGCCACTCTAATTGGAGTGAGAATTAAAAAAAAAAGTGTTGGGGGTGCCTTTAACAATTCTCATGATATTCTATAACTCTTCACTATACTTTACTTCATGTCTATGCAGAGTCCCAATTTTTTTCTGAGAATGAACACACACCTAGACATGCCCTCAGCCTTACACTTGACTATGACCTTCCAGATACTCAGGGATATTTTGAACCTTTTTAACATTCCTGTGGACATCTTGTTTTCAACTTTTCCATTGTAAGTTTTCTGTTTATTCTAATCTTTACTCCAATTCCTGTCTATCGCACTGCTTCTCAGACAAACAATCCTCTGAGTAAAGGATTTTCTTACTTGGTAACTACGACAGTCTTGCGAGTGACCTCTTGCAGAGAAGCAAGACAAGCCACATATGAACAGTTCTTTGGGCATTATAATTTGAATAGACTCCAGTTTCATTCTTCCCTCCTCTTGGGTGGCTGGCAGGCTGCATGGGGAATGTAGGTCTTTAATCCTTAAGATGGAGTTAGAGAGCAGGAACAGGACAAGGGCAACTTAAACTCTATAAAACTTACTGTCCTAATCAAGATTTGGCTGTTCTTCTTGGATAAATGCTCCCTGATTGCTACAATCCTTTGCATAATTTCCAGACTGCTAGAAAGATATATATTTTTCAGACTAATTTTTCTAGATTTCTCATCGCTGTTTCGAAGGATAGAATTTTACACATCCTTATTCCACCATTTAATTAATGTTCCACCACATTCTCTTATCCATTGTATTACAAAAACCTTCCAACTTCTCCTGGTACAAAACTGTACTGCATTGTAGTCTATTCTCACTACAGCATATAAAGTCATATCATGTGACTCTCCTCAAAATCCTTCAATGACCTTCCATATAACTGAAAGTAGAACACAAGTTCCACCTATGACCTATACATCTCACATAATCTTATCTCCAGCTACTATCTAGACTCACTGCTTACAGTCTTTTCCTTTTTCACGCTATTTTGGACACACTGGTCCAGGTGCTCTGAGCATAACTCACCTATGCATATTGCTGAAATGCTTTCTCAGATATCATATATATGTGTGTGTGTGTGTGTGTGTGTATAGTGTGTGTGTGTGTGTGTGTGTGTGTGTTCCATTTTTCTTTCAGATTTTGGTTCAAATATCAACTTATCAGAGAAACATTCTTTGACCATATCTAAAATAATATTAAGTGTATATATCCCTCCATTCTGCCTTTTCTCCCCTATATTGTATTTATAATCACCAGACATTATATGTTCATTATTTGGCTTCTTCCAGCAGAATGTGAACTGCATAAGAATAAAGACCGTTCACTCCTATCTTCAGAGTACTTAGAACATACTATGTAGTAGGTACTCAGTAAATATTTATTGAATAGGTAGTGAATGGGTCTATAGGGGAATAGTGATCTTGTCCAGAATAATGACTCAGGTTAGGATCTATCTTATCTAAAGACTGAGAAAATTCAGCAAGACTGGTGTGACTTCACAGATTTAAATTACAGTTAAAACTTCACGCTGCTCAGGTACACCTAGACAACCTGACTTCTGGGAATGTCCTGGATCTCTGGGGCAGAATCCATCACTGCTGCCAAGACTAGATTGAATTTCTATTCCAAGTGGCCTCTGAGATCCTTATCTAATTTTAAAGACTGTGTTAGATCAGATAAAGATTCCTCTTGACCAAACACTGCTAAAGACAGGGACTTGCCAGTTCAGAGTCCCTCAGCACAAACTCATTAGGGTTTCCTGTGTTTGACAAGCGATTTTTTCTCCTGCCACTGAATCTAAAAATGTGATCTTTCATCCTATCAGCTATGGTACTTACATATCTGCCACTATCCTTAGAAAATCCCACAAGAGAGATGGGGAATTCTGAAGTATTCCAAATCTACCAGTGTTGATTTGGTCCAACTCTGTCCCCATAGAAGCGGAACTTCAACCAATGAACTGGATGTGCCCTTTTCTTTTTTCAATACCTGTCTCAGAAGCTCCATGAACTCTGATTATATACTTTAGGGATTAAGATGTTACCTCATACATAATGAGTATTAATTAAATGTGTCAAATTTTGGTTAAGGTTTTCCAGTCCTTATTTGTGAAATGTATGGAAAATGTTTTGAGAGCATCAAAAAGACCAACAAATGAATTTTGTTGGGTAAAGATAAATGCTTGGAAAACGTCTAACTCAGCTATTTTTCCAAATCAGGAAGAACAGCAAGACATGCTTTCTTCCAGGCCTTCACAGTGACAGCTGATTCAGGGTCAGGCAATATTTTATCAACAACCATTATTCATGTTGTGGGAAGGTTGGGTCACCTTCAAACCCAACCACACAGCATTCTCCGGTCTCCTTTCCAAGAGTTCATATGTTTTGACATGTTTATATTCTTTAAGCACCTTATTCCTTTTTTTGGAAACATTAATTCATCTAGCATTATTGTTTACACATGCTCCCTGTCTGTAATATTTTCTATGTCTTAGGTTTGGCAACTAAGTTCTTATAGAGAAAACACTGGGACTAAGCCTGAAGCCAACAGGCTGAGATTCAAATGAGGGCTCTTTCAGAAGCAGGAGCAACTAAGAAGCAGAAGAACAGAGAGATCAGTCTTGACAGTCAGACTTGCTGATACTCACACAGGAAGCTGGTTATATGCTTAAAGTTGTCTATTAAATGCTATTATTTTTGTTTCACATCAAACTAGAGCATTTGAAGACCAGATGAACCTGTACTGTGCACTAACTATTCCCCTTGAGAGGTCCTTTCTATAGACACAATCCAAACAAAAGAGACAGCAAATCTGTAGGCGATCGATAGTGAGGCAATTACAGTAGAGTGGCTTAAGTAATTTTGGCCACAGGCCTATTTGATCTACTTGGAAAAGACTTGAATAAACCCTCTCTGAATAAAAATTAATTGAGCACTAGCAGATGCTAATGGCCATGGTATGAAAAAAAGTAATTTACAATACATGGCAGATTCAAATTTTTTCTGAGTATACAAACATATGTCGAATTTAATATACTAGAAAATGAAATATAAATTTGAACCTGAGATAGAATGTAATTAAATCACACTTTATTCAATATTTTTACCAATCATTATCAACCTAAGAAAAAGAATTCACATATCAAAAAAAATGAGAAAATGGATTTCAATTGAAATTAGAAAGCATCTTTAAAAGAAGCAAAATAAGAGTGACAAATGCAAGTGGAAATCAATTAGAATGTTCACACATGAGCAAAGAGAGTTATCTTGCAAAGTACTGAGCTCTCTGCCACCTGTTGTGTCAGAGATGAGATAATCATCTTGCAGTGGTGAGGGACAGAACAGATGACCTCAATCTGTTGGAGGGTGGGATGACTTTCAAATCATCTCCAACTATGATTATGCAACTTTAATGTAATTGATAATTGAAAATGTGATGAGGGGGACAAAGGCAAAGGTCATGAACATTTTTGATAATGTTCTTTAAAGGTAGTGCCTGGAACTGTACAAAAAACCACAAAAATGGTTTTAATGGAGCTCGGGTACATCAGGATGTATATATCACCTTGTTCCAACTGACAAGTCTTTTAATTTGGCTCAGACTGCATGAACTCCAAATCACACTGCAGTGGAAAATACTCATACCAAGGTAGAAGTAAACTGAAAATCTGGTAGTTAATGGCATCTAGTATTTCCTGTATCTACATCTATCTATCCCAAAAGAAAGTGAAAACTATCCTGAAGGAAAGCCTCAAAGGAAACCCTATGCTTGAATAAGTTAATGACCAATTTAGATGAACAACATGCATATGGAAAACAAGGTCCAAAGAAGATTGAGAAAGGTTTCCATTTCTTAAGACTTCTATATTCAAAATAATGAAGAATATCCAAAATGAAATCCCCAAACTATTTCCTGCTAATAAGCTACAATATTAAATCAATGTAAAGGTTATTGAATGTATGATCAGATTACTTGGAAAACCTTCTGGAATTTATTCCAACATTCCTGCAGTTTCATACTGTCCAGATACAGGAGTCATCTTTTTGTGATTTTGCTTATTTAATTTTATTTATTTATTTTTTTGAGTGTGAAGATAGCCAATGGTGTGTCTCAAGTAATGAAAAAAAGCCTTAGCATTCCACCTATGTTGGCTGATGCTACTTTACCTGAACTGACTCACAGTTATGTGGGGTTTTTTGTTTGTTTGTTTGTTTGTTTTTTATAGAAAAGAATTTTTACAACTTGGAATTTTTAGTCACAGATTTACACCTAGTTTCAAAATTTGTTTCATCTTAAAACCAGAAATGCTTTGGACTATATTTTTCAAGACTGAAAGTTCTTTAATGATAATGAAGACAACAATGTTGAATATGCTATTGAAAAACTGAAATGATATTTTAAATGTTAGAAAGGAGATTAACATTATTTTATAATTGCTTAATTAGTATAATATGCAGCATAATTTGTAATTTACATATAGTATGAATTATTAAATTAAAATAGCACTTAATACACCAAAATTTATAGTTACTAAAGTCTCTACAGCTGAGGCAAGTAGCAGAAATTGGGTGCATTGGGCTGAAAATATCCTTTACTAAGAAACTGCATTTTCTACCACATGTAAACAACCCTGTCAGAATGAGCCATTATGGGATATTAGAACAAATTAAAACTTTTTTTAAAAAAATGTAAAAAAAAAAAAAAATGAAGCTGAGAACTAGGAGGAGATTGCCAGGAAGTAGTAACATATAGAATGAAAAAAGGAGAAGATACTACAGATAATACTATAGAAGAAAGAGAAAGTGTTCCAAGAAAGCAGACTTTTGGCAATAGCAGACAAAGTAGTAAGAAACTAGCTAGGGGAAGTATTTCTGGAGGTTGTGGAGGAGAGAATTTTAACATTAATATACATATGCGATCTAACACCCACTCATACCATGACTCAATTATTTTAAGAAATTTGCTATAATAATCTGGGTCTGATATTGATGAAAATAGCCTTGACTTGCCAATTGACCTTCACCAGGTAGTGCTAGTATTTTCTTACCCTGTTTTTGCATGGCTCTGTCCTCATCTGGTTAGTTCACAGTTATGTTTATACAAACCCTAAACTAGGCTATTTCAGAACAGAAAACATTGTTACCCCAGTGTTGCTGCTGGCTTCTGCAAATTTCATTTCATTTCATAATTAAACACCTCAATTCTATTTTTATCATGGAATTTGTCTTTATTAAATAACATTTGACTATTTTCCCCCAGTGGTGTATGTATATAAGGATCAACTGAAAGTAAGATTTGAACACATATATGAAAAGGCTTGGTGTTTATTTTTGTGTAATAATTAAACTTAATCTTCAAGGGTAGTTTGCTATGTTTTTCATATTTCTAAATATTTTTTACAGACTGCATTTTGATTCATTGTACACAAATGGGGTACATCATTTCATTTTTATGGTTGTTCACACTGTAGATTCATACCATTTGTGTAATCATACATGTACATAGGGTAATGATGTCTGTCTCATTCCACCATTTTTCATACCCCCTCCCTCTCATTTCCCTCTACATAATCTAAAGTTTCTCCATTCTTCTCTCACCTCCCATCCTCCTTTCCCCATTATATATCATCATCCGCTTATCAGGGAAAACATTCGGCCTTGGTATTTTGGGATTGGCTTATTTCACGTAGCATGATATTCTCTAATTCCATCCATTTATCTGCAAATGTCATATTATTATCCTTTATGACTGAATAATATTCCATTGTGTATACATACCACAGTTTCTTTATCCCTTTTTCTGTTGCAGGGCATCTAGGTTGGTTCCACATTCTAGTTATTGTGAATTGAGCTGCTATAAACATTGATGTGGCTGTGTTACTGTGTTACATGTTTATAAATTTTAAAATGTTGAGAAAGAAATAGTGCTCACATTTCCTTAAACGGCAGAAAGTCTTCATTAATTTTTATGGGCATGAATTCCAGTTTAAATTATAGCTGTGTCTTCACCCTGTAAAACTGATAATAGCATAGAATAGGATAAGAGTTATAAACTGGTCTGAGTCTCTGTGCTTACTCTATAGCAGGTAATTTAAAATATAGATTGTGGCAGCAGGGTGTCATGGAATGGAGTCCACAATACTGGGTTTTAGGACACTTTGGCATTCAATGGCTGAGCAACTTTGAGCAAGTCAAGCCATCTCAGCCTCAGTTTCCTCTCCACACAATAAGTGTGCACTACATTATCTATGATGTCTTCACTTTGAAATTCTCACAATCAAGTTTTACAGAATCCCTTAATCCTTCTTTTGAGACAATTTGATATTCTACTTGAATTTTAATTCATGGCATTTCAAAAACTATAAAGTTTATGATCTAAATTTTTCTATATAATAAGCGAATAGAACTGCAAGATTATAAAATTTCTATAATTGCTTAACTTCAAGAAAAACTGAAATACTCAGTAATACATAAAAATAATGAAGATGCATATTATTTTATTCAGTTTGTAAATACTACATATGATTCGGTTTAGGTAGTCCCGATTTTCAGATATTCAAGTCAACATTTTTCCTGATTTGCCCAAACTTAATTTGAGTGTGCTTTGTCACTAATCTGTTATTTTGAATGAACTATACTTATAAAAATCATATTAGATGAAGATAAGCACATAAAGCATAGTGTTTTCAGAAATTCTTATCCTGAGTTTTGGAGAACTTCAAGTTATATAAAAAATTGGCTAGAATATTTATTTTGTTTTAATTAGCATTTTTGTCATTGTGATCAAAAAGACCTGAAAAGACCCATATAGAGGAGGAAAAATTTATTTTGGTTCACAATTTAAGAAGTTTAGTTCATGGCTAACTCCATAGCTCCAGGTCTATGGTGAGGCAGAACACCATGGCAGAAAGGCATGGTGGAGGACATTGTAATTAGGAACATTGTAATTAGAAAGCTGAGAGAGCTCTACTCACCACAAACAAAATATAAACTCTAAAGACATACACAGATGACATATTTCTCCCAGTCACACCATATTCAAGTGATTTAATCCTCTTTTAGGTTCCAACTTTCATAATCTGATCATTTTATCTCTGAACATTCTTGCATTGTCTTGCATATGAGCCTTTAGGAGACATATGATATCTAAAACATAGCAATTTCAAAACAAACATGTAAAATATCCATTTAATACTCTAAAAATGTTTCATATACTAATTTAGTAAGAATATTGGGTACGAATTCCAAATGCTTGAATTCAGAACTGTCAGTTTCTTTTCCCTCAACTGAGAGCTCACAAGTTCCTTTTCTGAACTTTTTCTCATAATTAGTGTGTGCCAAAGAACACTTTCAATATTAAAGCCTCTCATTAGAAATAAGTTAATTTGCTCAAACCACTCCCAAGAAAGGTGTCTGTAAATGGGTTGCATTACGCTACTGGGTAACCTTGCTATTGTGTTCAAGCATACTTCAATACTAATTGAGGTATCTGGGAAATAAAGTAATCATGAAGTGTCTGTATAATAGAGTTCTACTAGGAAGTGATGTCATCTTAGCTTTTTGGCCTCAATATTTTTGCCTTCTAAAAAACAGATCATTTCTGAAGCTTTCATGGTTGTTTCCAGATTTAATAATATATGAATCTGAATATTGATCAATTACATTCAGATGAGTTTCATATCAATGTTTTCATCAGGTGTGTAAAAACAAAAAACAAAACAAAACAAAAAACCAAAAAATACCTTTGGTAATTAGGAAACTTACCAAAAAATATTTTAAAAAACAAACATTAAAAGTCTCTGGAATATTGATTATGAATGATTTTACAGTATCTAGTTCAAACGAATATTCAGGCCTTTGGATTCTATAAAATGTCCTTATGACAGATTTGCATATAGAATCTCCCATTAAATGCCCACAAAATAGCACTAATTTGGAAATGGATTGCTCATAGGTGTTTATTACTACTTTGCAGTTTCTGGATCAGTTGTTGTCTGTCTAGTTACGTCAACTGCTGCTTGAAATATTTTGAGAGTAATAATCAATCCAGAAAATGCAGATGGTATGGTTACTGGTGTTGCATCATATATCACTTTGACATTTATTTTAACTCAATTTTTGTTTTGCAAACTCAGTAATTCTTCTTTAACCTCTTGCCTAGACCCAAGTGTTCTTAACATTTCTTAGTAAGTAATCAGATATAAGTAGTGACAAAACTGGCCAAAGAAAGAAGGGAATTGCTCAAGTCATTCTGGGGCTGGGACTATATATATAAGAATATATCTAGCCAGGCATGAAGACACAGGCCTGTAATCCCGGCAGCTTGGAAGGTTAAGGCAGGATTGTTAAGTTCAAGTCTAGTCTCAGGAACTTAGCAGGACCCTAAGCAACTTAGTGAGACCCTGTCTTAAAAAATAAAAATGTTTATGAGTGTTGATTTTATACCCTGCTACTTTAATGAATTCATTTATGAGTTCTAGAGGTTTTCAGGTGGAATTTTTCAGTTCCTCTAAATATAGAATCATGTCATTGACAAATAGAGATAGTTTGAGTTCTTCTTTTCCTATTTGTATCCCTTTAATTTCTTTGGTCTGTCTAATTGCTCTGGCTAGAGTTTCAAGGACAATGATGAGTAGAAGTGTTGAAAGAGGGCATCCCGGCCTTGTTCCAGTTTTTAGGGGGAATATTTTCAGTTTTTCTCCATTTAGAATGATGTTGGCCTTGGGATGAACCCTATGAAAGAGAAATTAGGAAAACTACCCCATTCACAATAGCCTCAAAAAAAAAAATACTTGGGAATCAATCTAAGAAAAGAGGTGAAAGACCTCTACAATGACAACCAAAGAACACTAAAGAAAGAAATTGAAGAAAACCTTAGAAGATGGAAAGATCTCCCATGTTCTTGGATAGGCAGAATTAATATTGTCATAATGGCCATTCTCCCAAAGGTGCTATACAGATTCAATGCAATTCCAATTAAAATCCCAATGATGTACCTCATAGAAATAAAGAAAGCAACCATGAAATTCATTTGGAAGAATAAGAGACCCAGAATAGCTAAATTAATCCTTAGCAGAAAGAGTGAAGCAGGTGGTATCACAATGCAAAACCTTCAACTATTCTGCAGAACAATAGTAACAAAAAAGGCATGGTATTGGAACCACATTAGATAAGTAGACCAGTAGTATAGATTAGAGGACACAGAGACAAACCCACATGAACACAATTATCTCATCCTAGACAAAGGTGCCAAAAACATACAATGGAGAAAAGATAGACTCTTCAACAAATGGTGCTGGGAAAACTGGAAATTCATATGCAGCAAAATGAAACTAAACCTCTGTCTCTCATCATGCATGAAAGTCAACCCAAAATAGATCAAGTACATAGGAATTAGACCAGAGACCCTGCACCTAATAGAATAAAAAGTAGGTCCAAATCTTCCTTATGTCTGCTTAGGACCAGACTTAGTTAACATGACTCCCAAAGCACAAGAAATAAAAGCAGGAGTAAATAATTGGGATAGATTCAAACTAAAATGCTTTTTCTCAGCAAAAGAAACAATCAACAATGTAAAGAGAGAGTCTATAGAGTGGGAGAAAATCTTTGCCACACACACTTCAGATAGAGCACTAATCTCCAGAATCTATAAAGAACTCAAAAAAATTCACACTAAGAATACAAATAATCCAATCAATAGATGGGCTAAGGAAAAGATCAGACACTTCACAGAAGATCTACAAGCAATCAACAGACATATGAAAAAATGTTCAACATCTCTAGTAATAAGAGAAATGCAAATTAAAACTACTCTAAGATTTCATCTTACCCCAATTATAATGTCTATTGTCAAGAATACAAGCAACAATAGGTGTTGGTGAGGATGTGTGGAGAAAGATACATTCATACATTGCTGGTGGGCTTGCAAATTGGTGCATCTACTCTGGAAAGCAGTGTGGAGTTTCTTAGAAAACTCAGAATGGAGCCACCATTTGACCCAGCTATCCCACTCCTTGGCTGATACCCAAAGAACTTAAAATCAACATACTACAGTAACACAGCTACACCAATGTTTATAGCAGCTCAAATCACAATAGCTAGATGTGGAACCAACCTAGATGCCCTTCAACAGATGAATGGATGTATGTACAGTGGAATATTATTCAGTTATAAAGAAGAATAAAATTATGCAGGTAAATGGATGAAGTTGGAGAATATCATGCTAACTGAAGTAAGCCAATCACCAAAAACCAAAGGCTGAATGATTTCTCTGATAAGTGGATGATGATACGTAACAGGAGTGGGGGAAGGTAAAGGATGAATGGAAGAAGGATGGATTTTGTAGAGGGAAATGAGGGGTGGGCAGGGGGTAGGATGAAAGAAAAATAATAGAATGCGACAAGCATCACAACCCTATGTACATGTATGATTATGCAAATGGTATGACTACTTCATATGCAACGAGAGAAACGATAGTTATACCTCATTTGTGTACAATGAAACAAATTTTAAAAAAATTAAAAACAAACAGGATTAGCAATGTGGAAGAGTGGTTAAATGCCCCTGGGTTAAATCCGCAGTACCCAATAAATAAATAAACAAATAAAATGTACTGAGGATGAGATTGGCTAGGGAAATAAAGAGAATTTGATTTTTTTCAAATACTAATTAGAAATATTTATTTCCTTTAGATAGTATAGCAATATATGTATCATTTAGAAAATGTGTGACAATTTTTTATTGCATATCTTTTAAAGATCTCATAAGAAAAGTGTACTTCTGAGAATTCTTAGTTATTTGTCTGTCCTATCCATATCATACATATCCATATCATACATATGTATGTTTTGTATAAACAGTTATAGATTGAGCTGAGGAATATTTTAGCCTCATTATATTGTTTTGCTTCAATATCTATATTGGAATGACTACTGGATTTTTAAGATAAACAGACTTTTCAGTTTCTAGGACTGTTTTCAAGGGAGAACAGAAGGTGATCACATAGTGACTTCCTGTTTCTTAGTTCATTGTTTTTTATGATAAGTTTATGAATCTTTAAAAATTACTGTAAAACAGTCGTACATGAAAGCTACCTCATATCCAAAGAAATGTGATTCAAAATCAATATAAAGATGAACATGGTTCTATTCTATATTTTCAAAACTTAAACATAATTTATCTACTCATCAATGCATAATGACCTTGTGGAAAAAAATCAGTGTACCACACACTGTTCACTGAATCTATTCCCTCATCTATGAGATGGATTAGCTATCTCTGACAGTCCTCTTCACAAGGTTACATGCAGTGAGGTTCTTTCAAAGCATACCACAGTGAAATAACATAAGGTGTTCTTCCCAGCATCTTTAATTATTTAGGAATTGGATCAATATTTCCTCCATAGAAATCCAAGGTTCTGGTTTTTGATTCTTAATAACATTGAAGATCACATGAACAGAAAACATGAAGAGATTAGAGTCAAGGGTGTGGAGCAAGACTGCCTGGGCTCTATCTCCTGATTCTGTAGTTAACTCACTATGAAACTGAGAGAAGCTCCTTATCCTTCCTGAGTCTCAGTTTTTCATATGCAGAGTGAAGATACCAATAGCAACCCCACACTGGATTGTTTTAAAGCAAAAATGAATCATTATTTAAAGTGCTTACTTGTCTCCCATATCACAAGCCAAGTGTGTAGCCATATATATTTTATATTTATTTATGCATATATATATATATATATATACACACACACACACACCTGATTGGATTAAGTGGCATTTACTGGGGATTAGCCAGTTTAAGACAGCTACAGATGTACCTTAACTTGCAATGGGGTTCCATTCCAATAAACCCATTGCAAACTGCAAATTCTGTAAGTTGAAAATGCATTTAATTCACCTAACTGATCAAATACCCTATCTTAGTAACACAGTGTACTGTATACAATCTGCTTTTGTCCCTCATGATGATGACTTACTGGGAGCTGTGGTTGAGAGGTACTATCTTGCATCACAGGAGAGAATAGGATTGCATACTGTTCGTCAAGGAAAAGATCAAATTTCAAGATCTGAACTGCAGGTTTTATATTTTTTGCACAACATTGTTAAGTCAAAAAAATCATTAAGTTTAACCAGCGTGAGTCGGTAACCATCTTTATTGTTCTATTGTAGAATTTTAAGTGGATGTGAAATACAATTGAAGGCAGAATTCCAGCAATTGTTCCTTTAATTCATCTGGGTCTAGGAAAACCATAATTCTTGCCCCTCTTCTACTTTCTTTTCTGTGCTCAGACAACAAATCTCATGCTTACTTCACATTAATTAGCATTTTTTGAAGTATAGATATTAAAGATTCAATGAAAACTAAGTAGCATTTGTTGAAGATTTGGATTCAAGTTAATATAAACATCATTCCTTAAAACACCAATGTCAGATGATTTTAGTAAATCTAGACGATTTTCTTTCTCTTCTGTGCTCTTGTGAATCCTTATTAATGAAATAGACAAGAGTAAATGTTAAAGATTTAGTTCATTCATTTATGATAGTAGCAAAAAGATCTTTGGTCTAAAAACCGCATTGCTTTTGATAATACCAGTATGCATCAGTTATCCAATTTATGAAGTTGGTAACTGCAGAGTAAGTGGAGTTTTTAAAGTATAATATGGTGTATTTTAATAAGATTTACCCTAAGATTTTTGACTTGCAAAGACACAAAGTTCTCCATGGTTCACCAAAGGATATTAAGATGGAAGTCAAGAAGGAGTTAAAATACTGAAAAAATAGACCAGTCAGCAGAAGCACAGTAAAACTAACCCCTGAATCCAATGTATGGGGAATACTAAATAAGAATACAGCCTCTGGCTGGGGATATACCTTAGTGGTCCAGCACTTGACTAGTATGCATAACAGCCTGGGTTTGATTCCTAGTACTCAAAATAAAATAAAACACATACATAGACTCACTTATAACCTAAGCACAAAGAATGTTGAACTTAAAAATATATTATTTTTATCCTCCTAGGGCTGTGGTCTTAAATATTGTGGATACATCTTGATAAGATGCATCTCAATCAAAGTCATTTTATACCCACTATTGACAAATAGTGCCAGGCACAGTGGCACATGCCTGTAATCCCAGCAGCTCAGGAGGCTGAAGCAGGAGGATTACAAATTCAACATCAACCTCAGCAAAAGCAAGGTGCTAAGCAACTCAGTGAGACCTGTCTCTAAATAAAATACAATATAGGGCTAGAAATGTGGGTCAGTGGTTGAGTGACCCTGAGTTCAATCCCTGGTCTCCACTCCCCCCCAAAAAGACAAATAGTGATACCAGCAGGAAAGCTACCTGCTGTGGCATTCCTTGTGGTCTCCACCCTCCAAAAAAAGACAAATAGTGATACCAGCAGGAAAGCTATCTGCTGTGGCATTCCTTGTGGTCTCCACCCCCCAAAAAAAGACAAATAGTGATACCAGCAGGAAAGCTATCTGCTGTGGCATTCCTTGTGGTCCTTGCCAAAGTGTGATGTGTTTAATGTGGCTTATTATATTTCATTAGAGACAACTTTGACAACTCAATAACACAAATGCCTCAGGAAGAAAAGGGGTAAAATGGGTAATGCTTGGTAGTTGTTCTGTCTAAACCATAAACAGACCTTTCAGTACTTTAATGTTTAAAACTCATCATTCTGAAAAATTCTCTTTTACTCAGTTTTGCATTGCTAGGACCAAAAGACCCAAGAAGAACAACTTGAAAATGGAAAAGTTTATTTAGCTCATTTATTATGCTAAATAAAAGTTTATTAGGCTCGGACCATGGTTGGCCAACTCTTTCTCTGGGCCAGAAGTGAGACATAACACCATGGTAGAAGAGGGTAGAGGAGGACAGCAGCTTAGGACATAACAACTAGGAAGCAGAGAGAGAGAGCCCCACCAGGGACAAAGTATAATCCCCAAAGGCATATCTCCAGTGACCTACCTTCTCCATTCACACCCTACCTGCCTGCAATTACTGTCCAGTTAATCCATATCAGTGTATTAACCCACTAACTAGGGTAAAGCTTTCTTAGCCTAATCATTTTCCCTTTGAACATTCTTGCATTGTCTCATACAGGAGTTTTTGAGGGATACCTCATATCCAACCCATGACAAATTCTACCTCCCTCAATCAGATATCCATGACCTGAAGGCTATAAAAGAGAAAAAAAGAATCAGGATTTCAGATACTTCTCAAAGTTTATTGTTGGTTTTATGACAGAACTCAATGAAATATAAAAAGCAGCAATTGTAGTTATATTTGACATAAATGGACAAATATGTCTTAAAAGTTCCAGCATAAGGCCATGTATGTGAAAGAGATCATTTTTACAGCCCTGAATGCTTTATGGGGTTTAAATATTTTATCCCTTCCCCATTTGTTATTGCTTCCAGCCAAATACAGATACAGAAAAGAATATGGTAGGTTGACAATCCAGGATATCAGACACAATATTAGTATACTCTGACTTCTAAACTTAGGTCTGTTTTCTTCACTTAGAATCTCAAAACAGTATTTGTAAACACAGTGATGCACAGTCTTGGAAAAGTCTGTGGAACAGCAGCTCTCATAACTTTTTAAACAATGCTTTGTTTTTCACTTCAATGAAGCTGTCTAATCCTAGATAAGAGAAGCATGTTGAGATATCTTGTGCTTCTTAAATATTCAGGGTTTCTTTCAAAGATCACATTACGAACTTCTTCACATAGTAAACTACTGCATTAGCAAGTAACACCCTATAGAAGAAGGACAAACAAGGAAGTTTGGAAATCCTAAAATAACATCTACGACTTCAACAGATTTTGGAAAACACAATGGCTGTTATTATTATCAATAGCAGCAAAGAAGAGAGGAAGCTGAAATGACACATTAAAATGGATCTGAGGACTCTCTGCATTTTAAAAATTCACACTACATCATTTACAGTTTATCATCTTAAAAATTGATCTCAAAAGTTCAGTGACTTCTCTTTACTAAGATCTCTGAGATATTCATAACCAAAGCCTCCCTTATCTTTCATTATTGACTGACAGAGCTGCCTCTTCTCCTTTCGCTGTCCTTCTTCTTCAGTTTTTCTAATGTTTTTATTTCCAAACAATCCTTGAGAATATCCACATCTATAATATTAGTAGAATAAAGCAAATTACAAAATTATATGTATTGAACCATCTCAGTTGTGTTATATAGACACAAACAGCTACTAAATTTCATCTCCAATGTGGGTGTTCTTTTTTCTTTATATTTTTCTGCATTTTTGAACTTCTAAATGTGTTAATGTTAGTATATTTTCTAGAACTCCCCAAATGTGATTTTTATTATATTGTTTTATAATTCTAATAATAGGCATTATTATAAGGCTTTAACCCATCCTCTGCATATCCTAAAACTAAAACTTCTCAAGCAAAGGTTTTTCATAATTTTGGTACTCTTTGATTTGGTAGTATAAACTGACCTGACTGGGCAATGAGCTATGAGCTATACATTGTTTTAGTCTTCCTTGTTAGAGTTCTGATCTGTTCGTCTGTTGAAACATCAATGTGCATGGTGTTGTATCTCAGACTCTACTAGATTGGTACAAAATTTACTGCATATGCATCATACAACAATTCTAAAAGCTGAAATATTCTGAATTCTGAAAAGAATCTTATACAAAGCATTTTAGATGAGAGATTGTAGATGCCTAGTAAATTCTTAAAATAATATCTCCCTTGAAACTTCAATACTACAGATGAGATTATCTTATTTTAATACAATTGGGAGTTCAGATATGGTTTCACAGACATTTTAAGCCATGATACAAACAGATCATATAGCAAAGAAGATGCCAATGGCCATGCCTTGTAGTGCAGCAGAAAGTTCTTCTTGCAGTAAGATCCACTTACTCTTTATTTTGTCCTTTTAATTTTGAAAGTGCTATAATTGAACAATATTTGAGACTTATTATATGGAATTAACCTAGGCAGGCTAGACAAGCACAAACAAATACTGATGCTTAGAGAGGTAAACTGATTCGTTCTGCTAATATTGGAAAACTCAAGTTAGAGCAAGTTCTTCTGATTCCTGTGATTATAGATTTAATTTTTATTTTTACAACATTCCATCCTGTCACATACCTTAGGCAAAAACTTTCTAAAAAAGTGTTTGTAGTTTGTTTGCTTTTAACTTTCTTATCTTTCTAAATAGGTAATATAAGGAGAGAAAACACTGAGTTCTGAGGTTAGACCAAAAATCAAAGGTCTAGTGCATATCTAGGCAGTCAGTGAATACTGGTTCCTTTTAGAGTTGGTTTTCCAAAATAGTGTCTAGTAACTCAGGGAAATCAAGTGACATGAAATTTTTAAAATGAAAACTTGTTTTATTTTACTAAGGATACTCTTAAGGTTAGTCTGATAATTTTACATTTATTAAGTTGAACATGAGAGGCTATCGGCAGATTTGGGAAAAGCAATTTCATTTTAAGCATCAGCATATATGGCTAAACCACTGTAAAACTTACTCACTGATTCACAAGTTCTGCTTTCTTCACCTTCTTGTTCAATAGTCAAATAATTCTCTTTGTGTTATATATGTGTGTGTATGTGTGTGTGTGTGTGAGTGTGTTATTTTAACCTTTAAGGTATGATTTAGAAATTGAAGAACTATATGCACATATATTGGTGTGTATGTCTATCAATTTATTTATCTATCCAGGTTCTATGTATATTAAATTATTATATATGTATATACATATATATACACATATACATATGCATATGTATATATACACATATACATACACATATATATACACATACTTATATATACATATATATGTATATATATACATGTGTTAGCCATTTTTTTGTTACTATGACAAAGATAAGCCAAGATAAGCAATTTAAAGGAAGAGAGATTTACTTTTGCTAATTATTTCAGAGGTTTCAGTCCATGTTCAATTTACCTTGTTGGTTTGGGTCTGCGATAGCACAATACATCACGGGTAAAGCAAGTGGCAGAGAAGGCCACTGACCTCATGACAGCCAGGAAGCAGAGAGAGAGACTGGGAAAAGCCCCTAATGATACAACTTCCTTCCACTAGGTCTCAGTTTTTCAATGTTCTACCACCTCCCAGTAGCATTGCAAGCTGGTGACCAAGTCTTTCACACATTGGACTTTGTGGGACACTTATGATCTAAATTATAACAACAAATAACATATTCGTATGTATATATGGATATGAAAAAGAATATGTATATGTATATGTATATGTATATATGCACACACATACACACACACACACACACACACACACATGTATAAAATCTGTGTGGGGTCTTTCTTTATATATACAGAAAGAGAAAGACAGAGACAGAGAGAGAAAATGAGAGTCCTACATAATTTCCTAAACTTAGATTTTAAGAGAACAGAAAAGTCAGGAAAGCGTTTGCACCTGTGTTTTTTTTATCAACAAAGTTTTAAGAATTCACAGGGAAATTTATTGAAAAATGGATAACTTCCTCTTACTATGTGCAATTATTTTATTCTCATGGAATATTTGTATTGATTTCTGATCAAAGTGCTTTCAGTGGAAAACAGAGAACTCAGCTACACATACCTGCTCAGTGCGGACTGAGCATTTCTTCACATAACAACAGACTATGTTCAGTGGTTAGCTTAGGGAAAACAGACAGATGTGACTTTAATTAAATAGAATCCTAATAGTTTAAAATTAGTAATGTACTTTTCTAAGAGGGAGACACCCACTTCCTCAATGAGATTAAGGAAAATGTTTTAATTTCACAGATTCCAGTTACTATAAATAAAAGATTCTATTTATTTAACCATCTTTCAAAGGAAACAGACTACATGGCATGTTTTGCTGGGGAGGATTATTTTCTCTAAACATTGGCCATACTACTTTTTATTGTGAAGAGTATTCTGATTTGGATAATAATTTAAATGGTCACTGTAACCATAACTTACATTCATTCATAAAATGCTTCAAAAATTTCACATGAAATAGCATCCCAGTAACATCAAATATTGTATTTCGAGTGTCTTATAACTTTATTCTAAAGTCTAGATGATTTTGCTTTTTATACATAAGTTACATTTATAAAAGGAAGCTTTGTACACCCATGTCCACAGAGGCATTATTCACAATAGCTAAAAAGTGAAATCAATTCAAACATCCATCCAGCAGATGAATGGTACTGGTTTCAACGCCCCCTCCTTGTTGAAATTTAATTGACATTGGAACAGTATTAAGGTGTAAAAACTTTAAGAGGTGATTAGATCATGAGGGCTCATGATACCGTTTTCACGAGAGTGGTTTAGTTACCCATGGGATGGGTTCCAGACATTACCAATGTGTGCAGCTAAATTCCCTGTCTGGTACATGTTCATTTGCCTTTCTGCCATGGAATGATATAGCAGAGATCCTCTCCAGATGTTGGAGCCATATGAACTTAGCCACCAGCCCGATAAGCCAAATACATTTCTGTTGTTTAAAAATTACCCAGTCAGTAATATTCTGTTATAGCAGCAGAAAATGAATAGATATAAGCAAATATACACATACAATGAAATAAATGTCACATACATTCCTGTGGATGAACATTGAACATGGTATGCTAAATGAAACAGGTCAGACTCAAAAAGGACAAATATATGATTCTAAGTATCTGAGGTTGCCAGAGTAGTTAAACTCATGGAACCAAAAGTATAATGGTGGTAACCAGGGTATAGAGGGAGAAGGGAATGAGGAACTACTGCTTTGTCTATGCTGTTTATAGAATTTCAGTGGAGGATAATGCAAACATTCTGGATGTGGACAGAGGTGATGATTGACCAACAATCCAAATATTAACTAGTGCCATTGAAGGGTATACTTAAGATTACCTAAATTGAAAATATTATGTTATATACATTTTGCTACAACAAAATCATGTGTTAAAAATATACTCACAAGACAGATTTATAATTAATTTTGACATATATTCTAACCATTTCTTATAACTCTTCTCATTGAAAACCAGTAAAACATAATTATGTATCAAGATATTAAAACTACACAAGTATTTTAACAAAACTAGTTGTCTCTAGTGTCATAATCACATCTATGGTCAGATACCTAAGATCTCTTCATTGTGCTATTATTATTGTGGGGATCAGTACAACCACTTCACATAAGCTTTAGTCAGCTGACTTATCAACTATGAAAAAGGATTTTCTTAATTTAATTTAAACTTATTTGACTCTGAGAGGAACTGAAGTTGGTAATCAAATTGCATATATAGGCATTTTCACTCTAGGCAAAACAAAAAAAAATATATATATATATACACACATATATATGTGTGTGTGTGTGTGTGTGTGCAGGTATATATATGTATGCATGTGTGTGTGTATATATATATCAAGATATTCAGTTGTTAGTGTCTAATGAGTTAGCAATTGCTATTGCTTTGAACAAGTTGCCGTCAGTTCTTGCCACTCTAAATTACTTCTACAGTTCTATTACTCATCTCTCTAAATGTACAATTTATAATCTGTTATTTAGTTTCTTGCTTATCAAGCACAAATCTCTGTAAGCCTAAAATATTCTAGTCTATAATTTTTCTCTAATGTAGTCTCTTGCCTTTAGTTCCAGAAGAAAAAAGTATCTCACCATGCCCCACACTTCAGAATAAGCAATTTTTTAAGCTTTTTTAAAGGTAGATTTTCATTTGATTAAGGGAAATTCTGAAAGGAAGATCAGAGTACCAAAGGAGAGGAGGGCAAGATCAAAGAGGGAGGGCCAGCATAAAATGGGCCTACCACCAGCTCCAAACACTGTGTTACTAACTGCCTTTTCTGTGTCATTCCCTCAATTTCGTGGTGTGTCCCTAACTTATATTTCATCTTCTCTCCTCTGTATAACTGTGTAAGACAAGAAGTAAAGCAAATAGGATTGTGCACTGAGGAACCAGAATATTTAGGTTCAAATCCCTGCCCTAGAATTTACTGTGTAAACTGGGTAACCTACTGAACTTCCTATGGGTTCATTTTCCTTATCAGAAAAATGGGTGTACTCACAGCACCTATTTAAAGGGTATATGCTTTAAGGTACCATTTAAGAGTGTTGATAGAGCCAGAATGCCAACTCTTGCTTCATGACTTGTTTAACAATATGAGCTTTGGTGAGTTAGCTAATCTCTTAATACAGAATTTCTAATGGGCAAGATGGGGATACATTTAATACCTATCTATTAAGACTGTGGTATGTATTAAATCAATTAGTTCAATGCCTATTAGTAGTGCATGATGAAAAACTATCTTGGTGAATGGAAAACATTAAGAAAATGATGTCTTTAGGAGGAAGAAGAAATAATAGGGGACAGATGAAATAATTTTTAATAAATGAAGAAAACTCTTCGAAGATGTAAGGGTGAATAACAGAAACACAAGTTAGGAATAAACAACTTAAAAGAAGAAGCAACAGAGGATGTTAAGTGTGAAAACTGAGTAGTTGAAATAAAGACCAAACTTGGTGGATTGAATGGTAAAGTGAGTATTGCTGAAAATGACCAGCTGACCTAGAAGACTAGATTGAGGAATGATAATAGAAAGCATCAGGAGTTCAAAGAGATGAAAATAGATAAAAAGATGGGTAAGGATGGCAAACCACATATGAGAACACCATAAAAAACAGTATGAAAAATAAGAAAAAAAAAAGTAATGGAGAGGTATAAATATATCAAGAAATATATTAATTGTCAGTTATCAGTCATTTCCCAAGATAAAGAGGTAAAACCTCAACTGACATGGTTTGTACATCGATAAGAAATTAATCCAATCAAGTCATATTATATTTTCAATATGACACAAAAAGAAAATTCTAAAAGTTTGTACATCATTAACAAAATGAAAAAGTAATTCAAATTGACACTACCCCTCAAAATAGTAACAAAAGATGAAAAACCATAAAATTAAATTTCAAAGCATTGGAGAAAAGAAAATTTAATCCTAAAATTTATAAAATGTAACTTGAAATTTAGAGAGTTAAAAGTAGTCATTCTCAGGTATAACAATTTAATTACTTCCCCCAATCACTTGTTGAAAACAATCTTGAAGAAAGAAAACCAACAAGAAGAAAAAAAAATTAGAGAAATGAAGGTTAAGGATAAATTAACAAATTCATTGCTATCTAAATAAAAATTTTCTCCATCTGTCCAGGAGGAAAAACTGTACTTTCAAATACCCACAAATAGCCTTTTCAGTATGTTACCTATCATAGTAACCACTGGCCACAACTGGAAATTAAATTGAATTATATTACATTAAAAATTTAGTTCCTCAGTCACATTAGCATACTTCAAGTGGTCAGTAGATCTGTACCGGTGAATATGGTGTTGGGCAGCATGGTTGTAATTATGTCCATCATCAGAAATTCTGTTAAATGGTGCTGTTAAATATGATGTACTCCACGATGGCCAAGGGTGGGGCTAGGAAAGGAGAGGAACAGAGGTGAGAGCCTCAGGGATGTATCTTCATGGGGAAGATATAGATACTGACACACTTGGGACACTGACGAAAAACAAAAAAAGAACTATCAATATGGTAGGACTAATTAACAGAAAGGTAAGCATAAAATATAGTTCTATTGAAAACAATTTTCAAAGTTAAGAAAAGAAAAATACTTTTGTGTAAATAGAAATTGTGATATAATGTAGCTAATAAATTAATCTAATAATATTTTGTTACCTATGAGATATACATTAGTGACAAAAAGGTGCAGAAAAACTTAAAGAGAGAATAGAGAGGAAATCACAAAATAAGAAAATACATCATATGAACTGAAAGATAACTGGGGTGGAATTTAAAAATAGCAGACAAAATAAAATTTAGGAAGAAAAGTAAATCAAAATTAATAATGAAGGATAATATTAATGAAAAGGATTCTAGGTAAAATGGTCGCACTTGTGATGTGTATGCCTAAATTCATCTGGCAATATAAAATTCGTCAATTATCATATCTATAGGGAAATAAACGAAAGAACAATTGTGATTGGGGTTTCAAGCTACAGTGCTGCAGCAAACATGGGAGTACAAATAACTTTGATACACTGAATTCATTTACCTTCTACTTATACTCAATAGTAGGACAGTTGGATCATATGGGAGATCTGTTTATAGTTTTCTGAGGTGCCTCCAACCTGTTCCTCCTAATGGTTGTACTAATTTATATTTCTACCCACCATCTATAAGAGTTATCTTGTGATATCTCATTGTGGTTTTGATTTTTTAATTTTAATTTCCCTGATGATTAATGATGCTGAGCAATTTATTCACTAATTCTTCAACATTTATAATGATTTTTTTCTGAGAAATTTCTACTCAGATCATTTGCACATTTTAAACTTGGATTTTCTTATTGTTGAGGTTTTTGAGTTTCTTAGTTGGCAAATATTTTCTCCCATTCTGCAGGTTGTCTGTTCACTCTATTGATTGTTTCCTTTGCTGTGTAGGAGTTTCTTAATTTGATAATCTCATTTGCTTATTTTTACATTCATTGCCTGTGCTTTAGGGGACTTACCCAAGAAATCATTGCCAATACCAGTGTCCTAAGTGTTTCTCCTATGTTTGCTTTAGTAGTTTCATTATTTCAGGTCTTACATTTAGGTCTTTTATCTGTTTTGAACTGGTTTTCAGAGGTTAGTGAAAGGGATCAATTTTCAATTTTCTGCATATAGATATTCAGTTTTCCCAGCACTATTTATCATTCATCAGTAAGATTTTTATATACCAATAATGAAATATCTCAGAAAGAAATCATATAAACAATCTTATTCAAAATACTTAGATAAATAAATATCTAGGAATTAATTTAACCAAGGAAGTTGTTACGGTTTGGATGTGAGGTGTCCCCCAAAGCTCACATGTGAGACAATGCAGGAAGATTCAGAGGAGAAATGATTGGTTGTTAAGAGTCTTAACCCAATCAGTGAATTAATCCCTAATGGGATTAATTGAAGTGGTAGGGTGTGGCTGGAGGAGATTGGAATTTGGGCATAGCTCTTGGTTATATATTTTGTATCTAAAGAGTGGAGTCTCTTTCTCTGCTTTCTGATACCATGATGTAAATTGCTTCCCTCCACCATCCTCTCCTACCATGATGTTCAGCCTCACCTTGAGCCCTGAGGAGTGGAGCCAGCTTTCTATGGACTAAGACCTCTGAAATTGTGAGCCCTCAAATAAACCTTTCCTCCTCTATAATTGTGCTGGTTGGATCATTTAGTCACAGCAGTGTAATAACTGACTAAAATAGAAGTGAATGACTTCTACAGTCAAAATTACCAAACACTGATGAAAGAAATTGAAGACCCACATGTGGGCACACACGTATGCATGTGTCCAAAGAAATGAACTTTCATGCACATGGATTAGAAGAACTGATATTGTTAAAATGTCCATACTGCCCAAAGCAATGTACAGATCCATTGTAATGCCCATCAAAATCAAATACTTTCCAGAAATAGAAAAATACTCCTAAAATTTGTATAGAAATGCAAGAGACTCTGATTAGTGGAAGCATTCTTGAGCAAAAAGAACTATGCTAGAGCCAGGGCACAGTGGCACACACCTTACAGCAGCTTGGGAGGCTGAGGCAAGAGGATCACATGCTCAAAACCAGCCTTAGTAATTTAGAGAGACTCTGGCAACCTAAGAAAACACTGTCTCTAAATAAAATTTTAAAAGGGGCTGAAGATATGGCTCAGTTATTAGTGCCCCTGGGTTCAATCTCCAGTACCAAAAAAACAAAAAACAAAACAAACAAACAAAAAAAACAAAACAAAACCAGGCTCTGGTAACCAAGATCATATGGTCCTGGCATAAAACCCAACCAACATATAGACCAAAGATACAGAATATAAATTCTAGAGATAAAGCTACACATCTACAATCCACAAAATCTCAACCAAGGCATCAAAAACATATCTTGAAGAAAGGATAACCTCTTAGCTCACATTCAATGAAAAAATAGAAAGAAGTGAAGAAAATATGTCTATCAGGAGTTATTAAAAGGCAAGGAATTTTTTTTACTTTTTTTTATTTTTGTGTTTGTTATGGTTTAGACGTTAGGTGTCCCCCAAAAAGCTCATGTGGGAGACAATGCAAGAAAGCTCAGAGGTAAAATGATTGGGTTATGAGAGCTTTTAACAAATCAGTTCCTTAATCTTCTGATAGGGATTAACTGGGTGGTACACATGGGCAGGTAGGGTGTGAGGAGAAGAAGCAGGTCACTGGGGTGTGCCTTTGGATTATATATTTTGTCCATGGTGAGGGGCGTCCCCCGAACCTGCTTCCTGGTGCCATGCTACCAGCTGCTTTGCGTCACACCTTCAGCCAGGATGTTCTGCCTCACCTTAGCCCCTGAAGAACAGAATCAGCTGTCTACAGACTGCGCGACCTCTAACCATGAGCCCCCAAATAAACTTTTCCTCCTCTAGTTGTTCTTGTCAGGTTTCTTAATCACAGCAGTGAAAAAGCTGACTAAACAGTATTTTAATAACAAAACTTAAGCATGAAGATGTGTCAAGGTTGCAGGGAAGCTGGTCAGTAGCAGGAATTTTAAGATGGAAGGAGAGCAGTGACAATGAAGGGGAATAGAAAAGGCCTGGGTGAGGAACAGAGTGGGAGATAATGGCCAACAAGATGAGAAAACATTTTTTAAGTCTTAAAAGTCACATAGGTGCCAATTAAAGGGCCAAAGTATTTCCTCCTATATTTTCTGACATAAAAGCTGCTTGTCAGCTGCTCATTTTATCTGAATCAGGGCAGCTTTTCATTCCCATTGAATCATGGACAAGGATACTTTGATTTTTAGTAATCCCTAAAAAGAAGCAAAGTAACAGATCCACACGAAGGGCACCTTGGGTTTGGATTGGGCGTTGGGTATTTTCCTTCTAGGTTCTCTTCCGTTACTTACGGAAGGTAAAAAAGAAGACTCTGGCAGATCAATAGGAGAGATAATGATGTTTTTCTAATTCAACAGCTACCCTGACCTTGAAATTGTATTAAGAAGTAAATAAAATGCACACGTTAGACCATCCAGCATTAGTTAAGAAGAGACAGACTAAAATGACATAGTAGGCCCAGAATATTTTTCCATAAAATCAACATCCAAATGCAAATTAAAAAAAAAAAAGCTTTTATCTCCTATTAATATCTGCTTCCCCAGTGGCAATAAAAAACAATATGAAAACAAGGATGAAAAATCAGTATCTCTTGGGCTGGGACTGTAGCTCAGTGGCAGAGCGCTTGATTAGCACATGTGAGGCACTGGGTTCGATCCTTAGCACCATATAAAAATAAACATAAAATAAAGGCATGCTGTCCATCTACAACTACAAAAAATTAAAAAAAAAATCAGTATCTCAAAGAAGTAAAATGCTTCCTCAATATAAGAACGTGCTTATTTTGTTAGTTTAACAGCTAACGAAAAGAATGCTTCTGCAATGTACCTCACATTGAGTGGCAATGGTTGTTCTATGCAAATGAACTGAGGAAACTGTGAAAAGAGAACATCTTTGATAACATCTGCCTGCAAATGTTCAGAACACTCAGCATTTGAATCCATGTGGCTAAGTACAAATGTTAATGACTCTGAATTAGATTGGATGGAGTGTTGAGACTGCCAAGTGTGACACAGAGAGCGGCACTGGGGGGGACAATCTGTGTGCTGGACACATTTTTTATTCAGGATGAACACTGAAGTGCAGAGACACTTGAAGGAAATCTATTCGTTAGCCAAAATGATGCTGGTATTTTTAATTTGCTTTCTTGCTTCAAGGCTCAAACACCTGCTAAGTTTGGTCTTTTTAAGAACTAAAAAACATGGGTTGGCTGGGATCAAAATTATGCTAACAGAGAAACTGAAGCTGCATGATAATTGTCTTCACAGTCTTAAAACGTGGTTACCTCCCTGACAATTCGCAAACTGTAAGTTGTGCTTAACACAGCTTTCTCTGTTGTTGTTGAAAGGGTCTCATTTCATCATTCAAAGGACCTGAACTCTCACCCTGGTATATCTCCCTCCCTGGTTTATTTCCCACCTACTGAACCAGCATGGACTATATCCAGAAGTATTTACCTTTCACATTGGATCTTGTTACTTTCCTACTTAAAATCTAAGAACTACCTGCAGACCCTTGAGTAAAGCTAAACATCCTTAATTAACTTAGCCTAGAAGGTTGGGCAAACTTGGTGCAGTCTAAGCTTTTCTCCAGCCCAGCTTATTTTTTGTGGGTTAGCCACATTTGTCCCTTTCAATTCCCCACTGCTCCAGCACCTGAAGATCAGTACCTCAGAGGGTATTAGAGCCCTCAAGAAGATATTGGCATTTTTATGGTGGCTACTCCTGACACTGCCTCAAAATATCTTTTACAGGTGGTAGCCAGATGACACAGTAGCTGACCTGCTGTGATTATGGACGACAGACTAATTTATGAGCTGAGAGAAAAGTATACCTGTTTGTGGGGCGGAATCCACAACACATTTTTAAAATAAGGGGGATTTGTATCATACAAAGGGATTTTGTTTTATGAAGTACACAAATAATTGCTATATGTTCATTATAGACCATGAGATTCATACATAGCAAAACAAGTCATAGTAAACATCTGCTGTGTTTTCTTCCAGCCACTCTTGACCATAGGTAGTTTTTAGAATTATTTTTAGGTTTCTACATAGTTGATAACCCACCCCTTTTATAGCAATTTCCCAAGCTATCATAAATTCTCCCCAAATTTCCATTTAAATAACTACATTGATTCATTGGGAAAATGGACCATTGCATATTTACCCAATTTCCTTATATAGATATTAAAGACATTTCTTTCTTTTTTGGTATATAAATACTCACTGTGGCAATTATTTTTGCCATCACGCGTTTCTGAGTTCACAAGATCTAGGCATACCTAAAGAATTCCAAAATGTTGTCTTTACTACTCTCAGGGGCAGCCATAACTTAAAATTTCATAGACTCTTCCTTGCACACAGCGAGAAGGAGGACTTATCTTTGCAGCGTCTGTAACTCACTGCTAGAAATGACAGAATATCCCTAGCCTATCATCAGTCAACACTGCAGGACATCCATAGCCACAACAAAAAAGGAGACTGTGTAAATAAAACATCTAAATACCATACTATGTGTATATCTATAAGCCTGGGGGATTCATTTTGAAAAGCAAATTTAATTTTCCTTGTCTTTAATTCTTTGTCTTACAGTTGTATGTTTTCATTCAGGAGAAATTTTATGATGATTCCTTAAGGTAAACTCAGATAGGCTAGCCCCACCTATTTTCTTGTTTCAGTGGTTATTCTGAGTGATACTGTAGACCTCTCTCTAATGTGTCTTTTAATATGCTTTTAGCTTTCTTGTCAAAAGAAAGCTAGTCTCTTTCTTTCATACTAATAACCTGAAAAGTTTCACAATTAGAAAAGCCAATCTATAAACAAAGCATCTAACTCATTTGCTTAGATTTTAACCTCAAGAAACGAAGCAACATGATTAGAAAAACAATATGTTGAAGAATCGTGGCACATTTTCTTTAGAGTTAAATACAAGTATACTTCATTTTAATACACAGCTCTCCTTTTGGTGTGTACACATCAAAATTAAATATATTTTTTTCACTTTGTAGGGATCTAATGTAAATTGCCAAGTCAAGTGGCATGTAGCCTGAGATAGCACATTCACTTCCCAATTACATGAATTTCTAATTCTATTTCATGTGTATGAAGTTATTTATAATATTATTATTTGAGGAAATTGACCAACATGTAAGAACTCCTCGTTAAGTGATCAAAACCAAGATTTATGAAAAAAAAGAGATGGTCTCTAATTTCTATGTTAACATAACTACTTCATTATGTACTTAACAATTAATAACAGCAAAAAAGAAGATGGGACTCTATTGATAGTTGAGAAATTTCTTCATTCATTATGCTGGTGCTCACAGATGTTTTATAACCTCTTAATATGACAAGAAAGCATTTGGTGGCTTTATTATACCCATTCAAAGACTCTATACTAAATACTATTAAATAAATGAAAGATGTGTGAATGGTTTAGATTTTTCTCACAAACACTAGCTTTATATAAAATTCTTAGCCATGAATTCAAACCCATTCGAGAGCAAGAAAGACTTCTGATTACCCAGCATTATTCAGGGTAGATATCAGTGAGAGAAGACTTAAGGAACTCTTTGGGGCACTTTAAAATTCTCAGAAAGTAGTAAAGGTGGGGAGATTCTGTCTCTTCCACAAACTCACCCAAGCCCCTGCAAGACACATAATATCTTAAGGGCAATTTGAAAACTAATTATAGTTCTAAAAGTGTCATATACTGTGACCAAGCATATGGCTTTTAGGAATTTAACTTAAAAATATCAAAGAGCAGTGAAACAATTTACATATCAGAATATTCATTTTGGTATTTCTTTATGAGAATAAGACAGAGGACAATTATATGTGTTAAAGAATTAAAGTATTCTCATATAAAGGCATACTGTGTATAACATATAACAACTACTGAAAGTACTGAATTTATGTTTTCGAATGAAAAAAAAGCCAACAAAATGGTTTGGGTAATATGATATGACATGACGTTTGAAAAGCTGTGCTTGCTTAGATGTATATTTTTGAGAAGTAGTCTTAAAATAATATACATTAAATATTATTATCTATCACAAATGGGTGATTTTTATTCCTTAAATATTTTGTGTATTTCTAATATCTTTGTAATCTTTGATAACATCACATATTAATTTTTAAAGCATTTTTGGGACCAAAAAGCAAAAAATTTATCTTTGAATAAAGATATTCTGTCTTTAAATGTAGAGACTTGTGCAATCACAAAACAAAATAATCACCATAGTGATTTTTAGCAACAACAAACACTCTCTTGTGAAAATTGCGAAGGGTTGAATTTTTTGTTTTTTTTTTTTGGCTCCATATGTGTATTTAAGTTGACCAAATACTTTTAGTTTTTACATAAACCCTTGCTCAGCAGTCTAACCCCCACCTGCTCATGATAATCCTGTGTTTATATATTTTGGTAAGTGTACAAACAAAGGAAGTCTGGGCTGGAGAAATTTTACTGTGTTTACAATCTTCGGGTATTTGATCTGATGCTGCTGTAAGAAACTGGGTTTTGGGCCCCCAGGAGAATGTGCCATGAGACATCGTGAAGTCTAGCCCTGAGACCTTCTGAAGTCTCCACATTCCAGGAGCTGAACATGGTCACAATGACCACAAATCCCAGACAGCATTTCAGGATCTAAATAGACTCCCCTCAGTCATCAAGTACTGCCAGGATAACCAGAAAATTATTCACTTACTCAAAATTTCCACCTTAGATTCATCTCCTTCCCTTTCTTCCCCTTTTCTTCCCTTATCCCTCTCAGTGTCTTCTTGCACATTCCCGGCTCAGCTGTGCTATTGGGAAAGAAATCATGCTGTGCTATTGGGAAAGAAATCATGTCTAACTGTGTAAAAATTATTAATATAGCAGCTCAATTCACAATAGCCAAGCTATGGAACCAACCTAGGTGTCCTTCAACAGATGACTGGATAAAGAAAATGTGGTATATATACACAAGGGAATATTACTCAGCCTTAAAAAAGAATGAAACTATGGCATTTGCAGGTAAACGGATGGAGCTGGAGAATATCATGCTAAGCGAAATAAGCCAATCCCAAAGAACCAAAGGTCGAATGTTTTCTCTGAAGTGTGGATTCTGATTCACAATAAGGGTGGGCAGTTAGGGAAAAATAGAAGTACTTTGGATTAGGCAGAGTGGAGTGGGTATTGAGGTATGAAGAGTAGTAGAATGAATCAGACATTACCCTATGTACATATATGATTACATGACTGGTATGATTCTACAACATGTACAATCTGAAGAATGAGAAGTTATACTCCATTTATGTTTGATGTGTCAAAATGTATTCTACTGTCATGTATAACTAATTAGAACAAGAATAAAAATGAAATCTATTGTCATGTATAACTAAAAGAACCAATAAAAATGTCTATCACCTCTGAAAAAAATGATTGTCATATCTCCAAGCTTTTCCAATGTTCATGGTTGTTCTATAAAAAAATCAGGGCAGGAGAGGTGTTCCAAAGTAATTTAATTAATTTATTCTTTAGTGCAGTATTTTACACTCCATAATACATATGAGTATGGTTAATTTTCAAGAAAAGGTCACAGATTGTGTTTTCTAAATTTAATTACAAAAAAACCCCTTTTTAACACAAACATACCCAGGACTTATGTTTTTCAGGAGACTGTCTGGAAAATTCTAACCAAAATGCAGAAGCACTTCCTTTTAAATAGAGTTTGAAGCCTTTATGGGGAGAAATGACTTGCCATGATGTCATTTATTTCATTACCTGTGTTAGGAGTACGGGCAGAGACGGGAGTGAAGAAGAAATCCTTTCATAAACATTTCCTCTAATCATTAGATCCCTTTCACCTGAGTTTGCCACAAAATAAACCCTGTTCTGGTAAAGTCTAGAATCCAGTCCTTCAGAATTCAAGTAACTTATTCTTCCATTAGGACTATTCAGGGTTCAAAAGTCTTAGCCATATCTGTAGCCAACTGCAATGCCACTATAACTGGGAAATGTTTCCTGACTGCCACAAATAGGAATAAAATTCCCATCTTTTTCATTCTCATCCCACATTTTTGCCTACCACATTTTATGTTTTTGCCCTCATTTTATGTTCTCTCTTTCTCAGTTTTTTGAGATTGGAGGGCAGGGCCTTTCATTCAGCATGGTAGCATTCATAGCATCCAAAGAAATGTTTTTTGCACCTTGGGACATTCAAAAGTAATTGTTGGATGAAGAAAAACTGAAGAGACACAAGGTCAAGATGTCCATAACTCGATGATAGCTACAGGGCCTACATCCTGCTCAGTTTTGAGACTGCATTCAAATGCCACCTTCAGAAGGATACCTTTGGTGACCATAAGAAGGGTGGAGATCTTCCTCAGTAATTCAGATACAGATCTCCATCAGAGTGCTAACCCCAGGTTGGAATTCTTGATTTTGTATGCATTTACTCACTGCATCTTGCCAATTTTTACCTGGGAATGCTCAGAACAAGATCACACAGAATAAAATCTCCATAATGATAGACGGTATATCTGCCCCACTTACATCTGTACCCCTAGGAATCAGCACAGACTCCTGTACTTGGTGAATGCTCAATAAAAATATTCTAGATGAGTGAATAGAAAGTTGAAAATCAAAGGAAGAAAATATTAAGGAGTTGATTACATGCCCTGGCCTGACTTACATATTCATTAGTTAAAGACTTGGTTTCAAAAACTACAGAAGAGAAAAGCTCTAGATATTTCTACAGGGACATTTTTAATCCCTACTAATCCAATTAATTTAATTAATGGGATTTAATGTCAAATGATATTTAAGGTAATAACCCAGAAATTTGAGACTTGATTAAAGAAAAATTTCTATGATATGATAAAGAAAAAGTATAACAGATATCCATTCCTAATAGAGGTTTTTAAAATTCTTTCATTGCTCAAAGTAATTTAATTTTTCCATTCAGGATGAAAGGTCAACAAATTACTCTTAAGAAAAGCTGGTGGTCTCTCATACACTCTAGAATGAGACACTTCCCTAGTTCAGAATATATCAAGTCACTAGTAGAACAAGTTCAGTTGTTCTGATGCAGCTGATAAGGATGACATCTCTGCTTTGGGATCAATAAGATTGAGGAAGTGTGAAATGCATGGTGATCTTCTCCTGATAGATCAGGTACTAAGAGAAAAAAACTGTCTCCTGTTCTTGGACTTACTACTTCAGGCACAGTTTGAAAAAATATCAAATGCTTGGAACAAATATGAAATCCATATTCAAATTCAATTCACATAGTTCAGGCTATGGAATTTAAAAGGGGATGCATCCTCTTTGCCTCACACTTCAGACAGGTTATTTCTTTTGACACAGACTCAAGAAAGACCAGACAGCATGAAAAAAGGAAGACACAGAATAACAGACAGCAAATATCATGCTAATGTACAGCTTGTGTCACAGACTAATTTGATGCATAAACCCTTAAGTCACATCACTATTACACAGGATTGAATGGGTCACAAATCTAAGTAATTCCACATTCCTCTCTGCTAACACAAAAATCCTTCATTAAACTGATTCTGTAATTATAAAGACAATTTGGGGTGGAAGAGATGGTTCCTGATTTTATGAAGTTCCTTCAAGTAACAGAAGCCCTGAGGTTGACAGAGCTTTTTCTTTGGAAAGGCAGTACTCAGCTGGGAGATTTAATAAAACTACATCTTCAGGGATTTTAGTCTCTGATGATTTCAGAATTTTGAGGAACCATCACATGGATTCCATTTTTCCTTTATATTTTTATATTTTTATAAAACATCAGAGAACTTCTACGTGTATTTTTATAGATCATTTCAAGTAAACTATGTTTTAAGGAGAAGCAAATTGAAGAGACTATAAAGAATGATCACATTAGGAGATTTGTGAGGATAAACCAAGATAATTGTTTAGTTGCTTATTACATTCTCATCATTATTATTTTCTTTTGCTAAAAATGATTCCAGAGGACAGATTTTAACATCTAAAAGGTTACAACATGGGATTACTACAAATCAATTGTAGTTAAATGGAGTAAATACAGTTCTTAGAATAAGTTCATTAATTTTTATTTTTTATAAGTCTCTCTTCAGTTGTGCTTGGACTATCTCAACAGATAATTAAGCATTCTGTAAGACACTTTTACAATCCTTGTTAGCATTGATTGGTAACAAGACTTAGCAGAAAATAAATCACCTTCTTTTCTCCAGGTTACCTGAAAACATTTATAAAAAATCCTTTGTAACTTTAGAATACAAAAAAATCAATTGTTATAGCAATAATGCTTTTCAGCTAAAAGCCTTGAGTAAGAACACAAACAAAAACATTATTTGTTTCATCGTGTGATAGTCTGATTTTTATTTGTCAAAAAGACCTTTTACCAGAAATTATGGTTGTTTCTCTAACCATTCACATTTCTACATTCATAATTTCAAATGCTATATTGGTTTACTGTCAGCCAGATATCTCAGGGAGTTTTCCCCAAATCAGTTCAGCCAGAGCTCTATGAAAATATAAGAATATGGTTGAGAGGAAAATGCTATTAATACGCTTATTTTGAATTTGAGTGAAGTTTAAGCAAAAAAGCAGAGATAAAATTGAAAATCATCAGGTGAATCTTAGATCTTTGTGAGGCTCCTTGTTAAATGAATGACCTTCGTCAAATATTAGTGTAATTTAGTTTTCATGTTTTTAGAATATCTGCTTTCAAAAACAAAACCTGATTCACGGCTAGAATTAAAGTAACCCAAACAGAAATCATTTTTTTATTCTGACTCTTTGAATGTGATATAAGAATACTCCCAAGTAAAAGGAAAAATGGTTTCTGAGTAATACTAATATAAAATACACAATGGTAAATATATTTGTAAAATGCTATAAGTTATAAAATGTTATAAATGCTATAAATCCTTTATCTCCCTTATAAATGTTTCTCAATTCCAAATGTTGCATCATTTCTTAGTCAAGCAGGTTCATCCCACCCGCACTTGTCCCACCTACGCTCATGAGCCTGCCTTCCTCTTCAGGGTGTGCAAGAACTCGGCCAGTTATTCACTGTCCACATGGACTCCTATCCCATTCACGAGGCCTTACAGTTGCATCTTTCAAAACAGGGCCTATTCTGAGGTCACCTTCATAAGTACTTAATGCTTCTACCAGGTAGAACTTATTCCTAACTATCACATTGTAAATTAATCATCTGAGTCAATTTTCATAGTAAAGAACTTACAGCCCTTTTCCCATATTCCCAATTTAGGCCATTTTTATATCTATTGTCTTATTTCAGAATAAAACTTTTCGCAAATGAAGTTCCTATTTTGTCTTCTTTTAAGGACATGTGGAAAATAGATGCACAAGAAATGTGGAGAAATTAAAACACTTCTGTAAAATGGTACAGTCACTGTGGAAAACAGTATTATCATTCTTCAAAAGACTAAAACTGAAATTGCCATATGAACTAGCAATTCTAATTCTGGGTAGGTTCCCAAAAGGATCAAAAGTAGTATGCTGAGGAGACATCTGTATGCTCATGCTCATGGCAGCATTAGTCATAAAGGTTACAGTGTGGAATCAAACCCAGTGTGTACTGATATATGAATGGATATGCCAAATGTGGTATACATCCATACAATGATATATTAATCACACAAAAAAAGGAAAGAAATTCTGTAGTATGCTATAATATGAATGAATCTTGAGGAACTTAAGGTATGTGAAATAAGGTGAGCTGCCATTGATGATATTATTAGCTAATGGTTATTCTGTACCTGGTGTCAGTAACATGATACATATTACCTCAATTCTTCAGAAAATTCTTGAAAGTGTAATTAGCTATACTCCCGATGATGAAACTGAAGCTGACTGATGACAAGGACTTGTCACAGCCAGAGACTTACAGAGCTAGTCCACATCATAGCCTCAGGGGCTTCGCCTGCCTGCCATGGAATCTTCCAGCTACTGTTCAACTTGTGGACAGAAAGACCTCCTAGATACCCTCAGAGGTGCCACAAATTTCCAGATTTTAAGGATCTTATATTTTGTTTCAATGCCAACAACCTTCCCCCAGGTTTCCAAAAGTGGTGATATATTTAAGACATTATAATTTTTATATGAAAGCAAATAATGTAAAAAGTCTATATGTTTATTTTCATTTTGCTACATATAGATTTCCAGTTTTCCCAGCCCCATTTGTTGAAGAGGTTGTCTTTTCTCCAATGCATGTCTTTAGCAATTCTGTCTACTATAAGATAACTGTATTCATGTGGGTTTGTCTCTGTGTCTTCTATTTCTGTACCATTGGAATACATGTCTATTTTGGTGCCAGTACTACAGCTCTGTAGTACAGTTTAAGTTCCGGTATAGTGATGCCTCCTGCTTCACTTTTCTTGCTTAGGATTGCTTGGGCTATTCTGGGTCTCTTATTTTTTGCTTTTTCTATTTCTATAAAGAATGACATTGGGATTTCAATACAAATTGCATTAAATCTGTATAATGCTTTTGGTAGTATGGCTCTCACCCTGCACAAAACTCAACTCAAAGTGAATCAAGGGCCTAAGAATTAGACCAGAGACCCTGCACCTAACAGAAGAAAAAGTAGACCCAAATCTTCATCATGTTGGATTAGGACCTGACTTCATTAACAAGAGATCTAAGCACAAGAAATAAAATCAAGAATCAATAAATGGGATGGATTCAAACTAAAAAGCTTCTTCTCAGCAAGGGAAACAATCAATAATGTGAAGAGAGAAACTACAGAATGGGAGAAAATCTTTGCCACATGCACCTTAGATAGAGCAATAATCCCCAGGATATATAAAGAACTCAAAAAACTTAACACCAAAACAACAATAACCCAATCAATAAATGGGGTAAGGAACTGAGCAGACACTTCACAGAAGTAGATATGCAATTGATCAACAAATATATGAAAACATGTTTAACATTTCTAGCAATTAGCTAAATGCAAATCAAAACTATTATAAGATTTCATCTCACTGTAGTCAGAATGACAATTATCAAGAAAACTAGCTCTAGTAAGTGTTGGCGAGGATGTGGGGGAAAATGTACACTCATACATTGCTAGTGGAACTGCAAAATGGTGCAACCACTATGGAAAGTAGTATGGAGATTCCTTAGAAAACGTGGAATGAAACCACCATTTGACCCAGCTATCCCACTCCTTGGTTAATACCCAAAAATGACTTAAAGTCAGCCTACTACAGTGACACAGTCACATCTATGTTTATAGCAGCTCAATCCACAGCAGCTGAACCATGGAACCAACATAGATCCCCTTCAAAAGATGAATGGATAAAGAAAATGTGGTACATGTACACAATGGAATATTACTCAGTCTTAAAGAAGAATGAAATTATGGCATTTGCAGGTAAATGAATGGAGCTAGAGAATATCATGGTAAGCAAAATAAGCCAATCCCAAAGAACCATGTTTATGGTTCTATATATATGATATGTAGATGCTAACTCAAAATAAGTGTGGTGGAGGGGCTAGGGAAGTATAGATACTTTAGATTAGGCTGAGTGGAGTGAAAGAAGGGGAGGAGGCATAGGACTGGGTAGGATGGTGGAATAAGATGGACATTATTACCCTATATACATGTATGATTGCACAAATGGTGTGCCTCTGGATTGTGTACAGCCAGAGGAATGAGAAGTAGTGCTCCATTTGATATAAAGAGTTGAAATGCATTCTTCTGTCATGTATAACTAACTAGAACAAATAAAAATGTTTAAAAATGTCTATATGTTCAATTTTTTTGATTGATAAATGAGCCAAATAGCTGTCTTCACCTCCTTTTGACAAGCTCTATTGACAGCAACACTGCCTGTAGCTCCTAATCCAACATGAAAGTGCTACTGGTGTGTACCAACATATACAGAAGTCCTTTATGTAGGACCATCCTTACTGCATGGTCTTACCAATACTTCCATCATATCCACATAGTGGCCAACCTAGCAGATAAGGGAGACACATAATTTCTTCTTGCCAGTCAGTAGTCTCTGCAATAGTATCTTAAATTTAGTAAAGAAGAAAACAGAGTACCAAAAATTTTGGAAAGCAAACCAAGGAAAACTGAATTTATTCAACCTTGTTCCTATGAAATATCTCCAGGAATTGCCCACTTAAGGCTTTTTACTGAAGTTCCTGATACATGAAATGTGCTCCACTCAACCATACACAAGGAATCAAGAGGAAATGGAGTGAGTTTGGAAAAGCACTGCAGATATGCACGTCTCTCAACCTCAGATGGCTAATCAGAAGAGCTATGTTGCAAGGGAAATGGGTTTTGAAAAGGCGATATAACCATTTGTAAGATACCACTTACAAGAGTCATCATTATGGCAATGGCTCCCAAACACTACTGAGTTTTCATAAATACATCACTGGTTTAAAATTATTTTATCTTACCACCAAAGACACAGATTCTCACTCTAAATTGTATACCTTACCTCAATGATTAGTGGAATGCTTTTCTGGTAAGGCTCACTTCAGGAAGCGAACAAAGACTTCATACAAAATATTCACTGCCAACATTTTCATGTATACCTTTGTCCTCACCACATTGGAAACTGGGAAATTAAGTCACTGTGTGTTTCCAATGGTGGATTCACCTGTTCTCATCACTATCCTTTCTAAATGCTAAGACTTTTATTTCAGATCTCCACTGGGATGAACAGATATTGACCTGACATTTCAAATCTCATTAGAATGCTTGTGATGATGTAAATAAATTTCTGGAGAACGTGAAAGACTGCAGTAGCTGTAAAATTGATCAATCATCAGTTGATCAAATCCATCAAAGTAAATAGAATGTAAAATGCATATCCTATTCAAACACATCATTTATCATAAAATTAAAATATCTGACTAAGATCTATGTAACTGCATAGAATAACAGTAAATATTCAGGTAATACTGTATAAGTAAAATAGGCATGGAATATGGAGGCAGGGGATAATAGAGAAAAACAGGCTACTCAGTGAAAGCATAGGTTCAAGGCACTAAAAGTAAAATTGAAGGTCAAGACTTTTACCTTGAAGCTCATAAGCATTCCTTCTAAGATACCTAGTAGAAAAAGAATTTTTAACATTCTTTTTTAGTTTAATTTTATTTTTTTTTTCTAATTAGTTATACACGACAGTAGACTGCATTTATACATTTTGACGGATCATACATAAATGGAGTGTAATCTCTCCTTTTTCTGATTATACATATTGTAGGATCACATAGGTTGTGCGGCCATATATGTACATGAGATAATAATGTCTGTTTCACTATACTATCATTTATCATTCTTTTAAAAATGACTTTTCTGGATTGGATAAAACTATAAGTAAAGGAGAATGTTTAAAAGTCAATGAGAGTACTATGATGACAAAGCTACACAGAATAAGTATTAATGATAGAAAAGGGCCAGGTGACAATGGTGTACAGCTGTAGTCCCAGCATCTTGGATTAGGGTGGCTGGCTAAGGCAGGAGTATTGAAAGTTCACAGCCACCCTCAGCAACTTAGTGAGGCCCTAAGTAACTTAGTTAGACCCTGTCTCAAAATTAATTTTTTTTTTTTTTAAAAGGGCTAGGGATGTGGCTCAGTAGTAAAGCGTCTCTGGGTTCAATCCCAGTATCAAAAGAGAGTATAAATTCATGCAAATTTGAGAGAGATGGGCAGCTTCAAGTTCAGACACTACATGTGTATATATGTGTGTTTGTAGATATATTATGTATAAATATGTATACAACGAATGTTATATAAATGACCTTAGAGTTTTTTAAAAGGACACATGCTGCTGGAGATGAAGAACTTGAAAATGAGCACAGGGGAATAAAGTGTTCATTAGATGATGAATTTCATGACTATGCCTAGTTAGCTCAGAGTTTACTAGCTGCCCACTGAATCATTCAGACAATCCTTCCTTCCAGAGTTTCACTTAGGAAGAAGTGTAATCAGTGACCACATTCTTCACTTGGGTGAGGCAGCGTGACTTCTTCTGGCTAGTGGATGTAAGGACAAGTCATTTTTGTCATTTTCAGGCTGGATATGGTAGCGCTGCCATTGAAAGGATCCAGAGTTCTTGGGTCACTACTGTAGGACAGATGTTCCATGGAGCCACTCAACCAGTGATATTTGCAATGAATTTCCCACAGGTGACAGGTTTATTTGATGAAGTCATTGAGATGGAGGGAACATAGCCTACTGTGAATAAAATACTGTTTTATTTTTATTTTTTATGGTGCTGGGGATTGAACCCAGGGCCTTGCAAGACAAGTACTCTATCAACTGAGCTATCTCCCCAGCCTGTTTTATTTTTAAGATTATTCTACTCTCATTGTTTAGCATATATAAAAATAGTAAATACTTCCATTTTAGCTGTATATACCACTGTTGTAGAGATGATAATATATGAGTCAGAGATGGAAAACTAAGTAAGCTTAAATACCTGTATAAAGTCTAGTCAACTGAAAATAGCTGCCAAAAGTTCTGTCTTGAAAACTTTCTGAGATAACATCCAGTTTCAATGGGAAAGAGAATGTGATTGATTAGTAATGTCTCACGTAAGATGTAGTCACAGGATACCAATCTGTCATTTGTGATTTTCTAGGTCACCAGGGCAGGATACTCATAACCAAATAAAAAGTTTTGTTCTTACCTATTCTCACAGTTACTAGAGACTTCAATTCCTTGCTGTTGTATTCAGAACATTTTTTTTCATATTACATATATTATTGATTCAAACCACACTGCTTTGCTAGAAAAGATAGCAGAGACTTAGGAAAGGATTGTCTTGACAGAACATTTAAAGATATCACTTCTTTAAATGCTTAATAATATATTCTATTCAACATCAAAGTCAAAAGAAACTTCACTATCATCAAACAAAATAACTTCTCATGTAGTCTTCCATATAAAACTGTAGATTTGATTTTCTCTACTTCTTTATTTTCTTCTTTATTCAGTTTTTCTACTTACTTCTTGTGATCTTATGGAATGAGAAGACCACCATACCCTCTGACTAGTCAAATAGCAGTATCTCTGAAAACACACAGCAGGTACTGATATAGATTTCAACCCCTCATGGCTCTTCTCTGCAACACTCTGTGGCCATGAAGAGTCAGAACGCTGAGGCTTATGTTTGAATCCCAATTTCTTCACATATGGGAAACTATATGACTTTGTGGTGGTTATATTTGATTCCATTAATCTATACTTAACTTTTTCCCCTATGCATAAAAGTGGTCTATATCAAGTACTTACATGGTTTCTAAAAGGATTACATTATATTAATAAAGCATCCTGTAAGCATTGAATACCCATTCATTTCAAACAATGAGGAGATACAACTTGGTTTCCTGTAGAGAATTGATCCACAGTCACAGCAGGTACCTGCACCATGCACACATGCAGAAGCACTGTGCAAACACGCACAAACACTCTCTCTCTCTCTCACACACACACACACACACACACACGTGTGTGTGTGCACTCGCTCCAACTTGACAGCCACGGCCTCCCACAGACTTTTCAGCTGATAAAGAAAAATAAACTCCACCTCAGGCAGATGTGCGTGGTGTTCTCCAAATCAATTCTTCCCTAGAGAGCAAAGTCATGGGAGTCAGGTTTTCCTGTACTGCCAAAGCATACACACACTTAGACTTTAATTAAGAAACACCATGTCAGGAAGGATATAGGGAAACAGTATTCTCAGGAACTGTTGGTAGGAGTGGAAGTGGGTGCACACTTTCTGAAAGACATTTGAAGTGAAGACAAGGATCCTGGCAGGGTTGATCTTGCAGCAGTAGTGTGTGTATTCTCCTATCTGCAGCACCTGCCTGGTTGGGCTGAGGTCAGAGGTTAGTACTAGTAAGCTCAGGAGAGTTCATACTCTCTGCTTAGAATCAGGTATCTGGGAAGTTATGAGCTAAGGAAGACAGAAGAGAACTCCATGGCTGCTCTGGTTTATAATCCCCACTGTGAATCGTGCAGCAGTTTGGATATTTAAACATGATGAGTGAATCATTTGCATGTTTAAAACCTGATATAGTCATCTGATGAAGTGAAAAAAGAAAGTTTTCCCTCTGATGTTTATGCCATTTTTGTGTAGTACAACTGTCCAGTCTCAGAACTCTGTTGAATAAAAAGTGGACATTACACAAAAACACATTTTGGCAACATTTTTGAAAGGATCATGCAATAATTAAATTTGCTGAAATCACTTTTAAAAATTAATTTGTGGTGATATATTTAAACAGATATGAAAGATGAACTAATTACTAGTTTTGTCCTGACTTTAAAACACAGTTCATTTTTTTCTTCTGGTAATTCAGTTTACTACTCATATAAACATCTGGTTATTATTCATTTGCAAATTTGCAAATTTATTCATCCAAAATATAATTGTTTGGATGAATGTTTGGGAAGATTCTGAGAATGTAGTGCAGCCTAAATTCATAAAAATTTATATACTTATTTTCAAAAGGCTAAATAAACTCCATATTTATGTCATTTCAATACCTTCTATATTATTGATATACTTAAAGTCAGGGCCTTCAGAAGGAAATACAAAATTTTCATCAAAAATAATTAGTTAAGGCTGGATCTCATTACTCTTATATTTAGGCATTAAAATGTGTAACATGTAAATACCAATTTTTATTTTTAAATTGAGTGTCTAGCTATGGAATATAAACTAACTATGCAATTCAATCTAGCCTGTTAAACTGCATACAATCAGATTTGCTAAGATATAAGTTCAGGTGAGCACAGCAATGCTTCATTGCTTGATTGATCATTCATACATCTTGGACTAAATCCAAGAAGATTCAGAAAGCATGAGTAAATTACATAAACAGGTAAATAAAACCCCATTGCTAAGGTCCTTTTTTCTACTCACACTTAGGACTCATAACAAACTTCTGACAACCAAATAATAAAGAAGAAAGAACTTTGGTCTGGCACATTGATGACTTATAAATACTAATTAAAAGTTAACAGCTATTGCATGGATAGCTCTACTCAGGTACAACCCTAAAATTCAGTAGAGAACAGATATGCTCTAAAATATAGTAGGGAAAAGATATGCTCTCAGGTGACATGGCTGAGGTCTGTAAACTTGGCTATCTACTACATAAGTAACAAGAAGTGTCCTTTAATTATAGAGATACATGTACTTTGTGTAGTAGCAATGTCTTGGTTGAATACAGACCTCAATAAAACAAGACTGGAAAAACTGGGGTGAACATCTGGAAATAGACTGGTTGGATCTATAGGAAAGGGTGCAAAGCATTTCCATCTTTGGGTCACATATTAATGTCTACCAGAGTGAGCTCTGAACAGACAAGTGACAGGAAGATTCATCCTACGAATGCAAGCCAGCATTTCTTGCTGGTTATCTCTACAATGAGACCATGAGCAGAATGTTCATGGTAATAGAGATGGTTTCATGATCACACTTAACAGTTCAAACTCTATACAAACCTTATCCATTTTGACAAAGCTGAATATCAACCTATTAGCAGAAAAAACACACTGACTCCATTATTTGAGAATACCACCTGGTCATTTACAAGCAGGTCAATTACATCAGAACCTTTGTACCAGGGAAAATGGTAATTTGTCCTTATTAAAAATAATACCTTTTCCAGATTTCTTTCCTGAATTATATAGCCCAGATAGGATGACTTTCCAAAGATGTATCTGAACTATCAATGCGATATTGCATGCAGAATTGTTATACTTCAAGTGTCCTATTTTAAGGTGGAGGAAGTATATCAATCATGACATACCCAAGGGGTTCTTATTCCCAGTCATCTAGAAGCAGTAAGCCTAAAGATTGGTAAAATGACCCACAATAGTCCCAGTTAAAGTACAAGCTCAAAACTAGGGTTTTCAGTGAATTCCTGGTATTGACCTCCAGAATGCAGTACACACTCTGAATCAATAGCAAATATATAGTCCCGAGTCCCCTTTAGCTAGACTACTTGGGTCCTGACACCAATGACAGAAGTGGGATTGACCCCCTTTACCATTGCTGTCAGTGACCAATCTATAGACTATGTTCCTTTCGTCATTGCAACTTGGGTGGGAAATACTTCTGCTAGGGAACATATTAAAGCCACTATTAAACTTGGAGCTATGAAGTCCCATGGTTCACATAGTGTTCCTCTTCCAATGATCTCAAGAAAATGAAGCAGCTATGGTACTGTGTAAAGCAAACATCCATAACCACCAGGAAGAGTTGGGGCAGAGAGGAGCATGGCAGAGACCCAAGGGATTCAATAGGATATCACTTAGTACTCCCACATCTAGTTATGAGAGCAACTTAGAGAATAACCACGACCAAAAATACCAAATAATCTAAGGATTTAGACAATTCTGAAATAAGGATTTAGGTCATTAGGTTTGCCACTCAATGTTGGCTAAGGATGAGGGGAATCTAGAATGAGTAGCGGAGAAGGAGCTGATAAAAATCTATTAGTGTCAGGACCAGCTACCACCATGACGACTATAGCTGATTTCATTAGCTCACGTGTATTGAGCTTTTCAAAGAGTGCAGATTACTACTCTCTTAAAGGGATTTCTCTGACATGACTGATTTGTTCCAACTAAAACAAGTACTATTTTTTCCACTTTATTATGAGACCCAAACATGAGAACACTGAAGTAGCTGAATAATGCAAAGTACAGATTGTACACCTCTTAGTCACCATTTTGTGTCTCCACAGACACACCTGTTTCTTATCCGAGCTCCTATGACATCTGACTGGACTAACTATATGACCCTTCATCTCCTGCTCACTTGAGTCCCTTACCTCCCACGCTCATACATATGCAACTCCAAAATACAAAGGAGTTAGTAACCCATGAAATGATATTTAAATCAATGGAAACAGAAGATTGTGGACACATGCTTCTCCTTTGTCCCCACCAATGGATGACTCCATAACTTAATCTATGTGTCTTAGGCAACATGTAGTCCTAGGGTCAGACTATCAGCTGCACTTGTCTGTACCTGCCTTGAAAATGCATCTCAACCAGGGTTGTAACTGGGGTGAAGTGACTGTGCTTCTTGATTTGAATGAAAATTTAAGGGTACATACAAATTTCAGTACTCAAGAAAAGAATAATTTTAAATTGTTTTTAAAATAAAAATTAATTTAAAGATCCATGATGGACAAAATACATGAATTTTATACAAAGACAGGATCTGGTACAGGCTCTTTTCTCCTTTAACTTCCTTTTTCTTTCTGGACTGTATTTCTTAATAAAATTACAGCCACTCATTTTCTTTGTCAAGGTTTGCTCTCTGGGAAGGACAGGGTAAGAAAATACTTATAAAAGTCATGTGTTCAAAGGATGTTCTAGGATAAAATGAAAAAAAGAACCTTCAGTAAAGAAAGGGAAAGAAAAGGCAAAGAAAGAAGATAATGATACAAGATTTACTTGCCATGATCACACACAAGTTTGAGAAAAATTCAATTCCCCTTTTTAGAATGTAGAAATAGAGAAAGGAATACCTCGTAGTAAAAGGAAAATTTTGAAGTCTTTATTGTGCTTAAAGATAGTCACCTAAGACAGTGCAAAATGATTAAAAGTAATTTTTAGATCTAAATTAAAATGATACAAATGATATCTTGTTCTGTGTGAAAACAGTATTTGGAGTATGGTACTTTACCATCCTGGTTACTGGTCTATCTCAAAGCCAGTATTAAAGCAAATTTTGAAGCCCAGAAAACAATGACTTTGGAGTGTAAATTTATACTCTTTTAAAATAACAGTGGCTTAAAAGTATTCTAGTTTTCCTTTTATTGGGAACAAACAACTTTAGACTTATACCTTGAGCAACATATCATTTTATTTTCCTATGTTAGAAAAACAAATCTTAGGAATCATATAAATGTTATGTATTGTTTTTTTGCCAAAGAAACTTTTATTTCTTATATTCTGGTATCTCCCCACTTCCTGGCACATAATAAGTGATTAATAACATCTGTCAAATGAATACATAAAATAATAAAGTTACTTACTGAATACTTTAGCTTTTCAACTCCTTAAAAGGGATAAATTATTATGAATTAACATAATTGGAAATTATTTCATGATTCAAGGATCAAATTTTGTACTAATTATTTTATAATACAATTAAGATACATTTGGATATCCTACATATACAAATATTCTAAATACTAAAGGGTACAGATACGTACACATATATAACTGAGAATTGAAAATATCTTCTTTGAGGTAGGATTTAAAATGTGTATGATACAAGCAACTAAATATTTAAGTAAGTTACCATAAATCAATTAAAGCTAAATGCTATAGAGAGTGTGAGGAAGGGTGAGATATAGATGATTAAGGGAATGTAGCAAGGCTCTATGTCTTCGAAGAGGTGGTTAGTCATGGCCTTGAAAAATAGTTGTTTGTTTTTTAATGCTAGGTCTCTATTCTTACCAATCTTTCTTTTCTGACCCAGGCAACAGAAAGTTCAAAGAATTACTCTAACAACTTCTCTAGAGTCTGCAATGCTGTGTATTCATCAGACCCTATCCTGTATTTCTTAAAATGATGTAAGGTCTGCATTCTTAGGAATTCACATACTAGTTCATATGTTGCCACAAACACAAAATCTACTGAGGTGTAATCCTTTCCATTTGAAGACATTGAATATGTATGTAATCAGATTATATACATGACTTAAATATTTGTTAGTTGCCCATATCAAGTCAATAAGCTATTACTGAATACCTTTTAGGTATTCAGTGGATTTAACTATTGAGGATACAGTCTAAGTATAGGTGTGACTTCCCTAAGAAAGATTTATGGAACAATATTTACTTAAATATTGTGTTGTCAAAGATAAATAATCTTCACATACACTCTATTAAGTCATACTTATCAAAGAACTTATGGTTCTTTTGGAGAAAAGAAAAGCAAATGAATATTTGTTAAAATAGTTTACAGTGAAGAGATAATTGGAATGGTATAGCTTTTTAATAAATAGTTTGTTAGTTAAGAAAAAGAAATTGGTGGGTTTATGAAGGGAGAAAATTTCATCAAGACCACTTGAATTTAGGCTTAAAACATGGAAAAGATTATAGTAGATGAAAGGGTGGAGATTATAGCTAGAAAAATGAGTACAAGAAAAATGGTCTAGAAATGGGACTGGCCAGTATATGTGCAAGGCAATGAAGTTGAAATTGGGAGATTCATAATTATAATAGTAGAAGGAAGAGTATGACCATAATAAGAGCCAAATATATTATCTTATTTTCATTTTCTAGACAAATCTATATTAGTAATTTGTTTCAGGATCATTGGAGAATATGCAAATATAATCTAGAACCACCAGTCATGTGCTGATTAACATGACGATGGGAAAATGAGCAAATATTCTGACTAAAGAAATGAAACCTGACTGAGAAAAATAACTAGGCCATAGCAAACACAAATACTCTATGAAAAAAACATAGAAAGCCAAAACTATTCTTTGGGATTAGCTTTAGGGAAGAAAACAAAAGAGGGTGGAAAATTCTTAATAGTCTTCTAGGACCAAACAAAAAATATCAGGACAGATCTTAAGATGATCCCAGTGATCACAAATGTCCCCTGGCATTCACAAATGGTAGTCATCTTTTCTTTTTAACTATAATCTAGCCAAGAGTTGCTTCGACTCAATAGAAAATGATGAAATTGTTGAGATGTCACTTTTGTGATTAGGATACATAGGGTTGGGATATCAGTCTTAGAAGACTGTTTCCTGTGGAACATGCTCAGGAGATCATGTGTCAAAGGCGAAGGCCAGCCAACAGTCAGCCAGGAACTGAGTCCCTCAGTGCAACAGTGCTGGAGGAACTTGTACTCTGATAATGCAACATGAATTTGGAAGCAGATCCTTCTCCAGCAAAGTCCTCAGATGAGTCCTTATTCCATAGTGACATTTTGGTTGCAGTCTTGTGAAATCCAGTGAAGCAAAGTTCTGACCCACACTCAGATTTTTTTTAAAAATGCACATTAAGTTTTTTTGTCTTCTCAAAATACTTGAGAATTTTTATTTTTTGTTACTTTCTTTCAGTGGTTGGCCTATATAGTTTTTATACTGGACCACATGGTTTATGTTATTCATGGGGCAATACAATATAGGCTCTAGTTTTCACTATGGCATTAGCTGGAGGTAAATTAGAGGTTAATCGATGTCAGTGTTTGACTTTGTGAGAACCCTGATCTCCAAAGGATTTCCCAGAGTGTCCTTCCTCCCAGAGGTACAGGAAAAGAGTCAAGTCCTGATGGATTAGGAGACAAGCCTAGAGAGGCCTATGGAAAAAAACCTCCTCCATAGACTTCCATGGACCAAGTTGGGACCTCAACATAGATAAGGTAAAAATGTGACCAGCAATTGGGGTATCAGCATTTTTAAACAAATTAAAGATACTGATCTTCAAGACCTAAAGTAGATGGTAGTAAAATAACTAACATTAAAAATATTATTTATCTGAGATCATTAAAAACCCCATTTGTGTACAATGAATCTAAATGCAGTCTGTAAAAATAAAAGAAAATTTAAATAAACAACAACAACAACAAAAATTACTTATGGCTTAAGTTTCTAAGTGTTATATACATATTAACATATTTAATTCCCAAAGCAGTATGTATAAATTCTATTATTTCCATTTTATACATGAGGAAAGAGACAAAGAGATATTAAATAACTTGCTTTTATTTAGAAAGTTACTTAAGGGGCAAAAACAGTTTACAAATCTAGGCAGTTTAATTTCAGAGTTCCTAATCAATGGTAATAAATATTGATTGTTTGATGAAAATTTAGGAGAGATTGTCACTAGCAAGTTTAGTAGGAAAACACAGTACGTGCTTCAGAGTTTCAAGTATGGTTCAACTATTAGCATCTCCCTCATAATTGCTGCAAACAATTATGACAAATGGATGGTCGCTGGAAGTTATCAAACCAAAGATTTGCATGAATCTCCAATTGAGGCACTAAGATGCAATAAAATATTTAGAGAGTTCTGGTATTTTGTTTTTTGTTTTACCTGTTATATTACACCTTCAATCTATTAGCAAGTCTTGCTATCTCCCCCAAAAGATCCTGAATCTAACCAAATCTTATTGCTAAAGCCTAGTCAGAGACTCATCATCTCTTGCTAAGACTGCTATAGCATCACTCTTCTAATTCCTAATTTATCTCCCTATTTTTCATTTTTTCAGTAATAACAATAGTGATTTATTGAAACATAAATTAGATCAAGCTCAAACAACTCCCAGGGCTTCTGAGAGTAATTCATGCAAAATTGAAAAATGGCACCATGATGTACAATGTTCCACAAAACTATCTCCTGCCCCCTTTCAGCCTTCTCAACCTATCAGTACTTGGACACTGTGCTCCAGTCACAATGGTCTTGTTTTGTTCTGTGAGGGTACTGAGCTCTTCTGTTCTCAAGGCTCTGCACATGCTAGCATCTCTTACTGGCAAGCTCTGTCTTCTGAGCATCACAGGATTGTCTCCTTTACCCACATAAAAGTTAACCTAAATTACTTCCTGAGTATCTCACTCTCTCCATGATTTATTTTATTCACAGGGTTTATCACTTTCTCAAATTATTTAATATTTTGACTCTATACATATTATTGGATCCATAAGGAGAGGTGCTTCTCTAATTTCCCACTCTGTTCCCCAGGCCTATAGAAATGCCTGGCCTTTAGGATGTTCAACATATTTTTCTTGAATGAGTCAGTGAGTGAGAGAATGAATAATATTAGCAAGTTACTGTGTTGGGGGGGTACTAAGGATTCAGAGGCTAACTAAGAAATACACAATGCCATGCTCAGTTCTCATGATCTAATTTGCCCTTCAATTTGCAAGTAGGTAAAGTGTAAACAGAAGTAAAAAGAACAGAAGTTAGTCAAGTAGAGAGAGCAGGGATGAGTTTACCAGGAAGAACTGGAAAACACCAAAGCCAAGAGTTAACAGGGAGTTGGAGCTGATAAAGGCACTGTAAGAAGAGCAGGCTGGTTATTCTGGAGGTAGGTACAAGGAGACCAGAATTGAGGCTGGAGAGAAGATACTAGATACCTAAGGCTGCAGAGAGAAATCTCATTGAGACATTTTCCATGAGGAAATATGGAATTCTACAGGGGTTGTAAATAGGGAAATGATATGATTATATTGATGCAAATGGCAGGTTCCTAAGAAGGTTCATAATTGCTTGTTCAAGATCACAATTCATCCTAAACAAATGAGGATACAATGACTCAACTCCAGCCAGAGGCCAGGGGTGAGTCAAATGTCATTTTCTTGATGTTTCTATATTTTTGTAATCAAATTCACAAATCTCAGAAGCACTTTAATTTTTGCAAGTAAGACTATTTCTCTTGTGTAAATTAATTCCAATTTTTATATTTTGCCTCTACAGGAAGGACTTAATATTATTTTTTCTTTTTATTCATAAGGGATATAATTCACACCTATTAAATTATATTTCAAGAAAGTACATTGACACGATTCCATGAGAGCATTCATTCCTTTGAACAAAAGTTTCAGGAGTTATTTTTTATTCTTGGAGTTATTTTTATTTAGCTTAGATTTTGTATTTTATTCTTTCTTTGCATAGAACACATTATTCTCTGAATAAACACTTTATGACATAGATATCCAATGTTTTTCATTCTTCATTATGTTTCCTGATTATATTAAAATATTTATAGAAATCCTACTGTGTATGAAGTTCTGTAGTTATAGGTATATGAAACAGGGAGATCATGATTATTTGAAAACAAAATCAAAACTAAGATTTCAGAATCTGTAAACAATTGATCCATATAATTCACATTTTTTGAAATGTGTGCATAATCCATAAATCAACTCAAAGTGGAGTAAAGATCTAAACGTAAGACCCAAAACTCTGAAACTACCAGAAAAAAAAAAAAGGAGAAACATTTAAAGACGTTGCCAATGATTTTTTTGGATAAGTTCACAAAAGTCTAGGCATCAAAAGCAAAATTAGACTAATAGGATTATATCAAATTAAGAAGTTTCTGCACAACAAAGGAAACAATTAGTAAATAAAAAGACAACCTACAGAATGAGGGAGAATATTGGCAAACTATTCCTCCAACAAAAAATTGATATCCGGAATACACAAAGAACTCAAAATATGCAACAGCAATATAAACAAATAATCCAATTAAAATGGGCAAATGATCTGAATAGACATTTCTCAAAAGGAGATATGCAAATGTCCAATAAGTATATGAAAAAATGTGCAACATCACTAATCATCAGGGAAATGCAAATTAAAGCCACAATAAGATAATCAACTCACTACAGTTATCACAGCTATAATCAAAAAGACAAAAAATAACAAATGTGGGCAAGGTTGCAGAGAAGAGGAACTCTCATACACTGTTGGAGGGAATGTAAATTAGTGTAGCCACTATGAGAAACAGCATGGAGATTCCTCTAAGAACTAAAAATAGAACTACAATATGATCCAGCTATCCCACTACTGGGTATATATCTGTTATGGTTTGGATGTGAGGTGCCCCCAAAATCTCATATGCAAGACAATGCAGGAAAGTTCAGAGGAGAAATGATTGGGTTGTAAGAGTCTTAACCTGATCAGTGAATTAATCCCTGATGGGGTTAATTGAAGTGGTAGGGTGTGGCTGAAGGAGGTGGGAATTGTGGTGTGGCTATAGGGTATATATTTTGTATCTGGAGAGTGGAGTCTCTTTGATTCCTGATGATGCAAGCTGCTTTCCTCTGCCATGCTCTTCCTCCTTGACCTTCTGCCTCACCTCAAGTTCCAAGGAATGGAGCCGGCCTTCTACAGACTAAGACCTCTGAAACCATGAACCTCAAATAAACCTTTCCTCCTCTATAATTGTGGAGGTCAAATCATTTAGTCACAGCAGCGAAAAAGCTGACTAAAACAATATCCAAATAAAATGGAATCAGTATATCAAAAAGATATCTGTTATTCCAACGGTTCTGGAGGCTAAGCCAAGGAGGATCTCGAGTTCAAAGCCAGTCTCAGCAAGAGCAAGGAGCTAAGCAATTCAATGAGATCCTGTCTCTAAATAAAATATAAAATAGGGCTGGGGATGTGGCTTAGTGACTGAGTGCCCCCAAGTTCAATCTCCAGTACAAAAAAAAAAAAAAAAAAAAAAAAAAAAATATATATATATATATATATATATATATATATATATGCCACCCCATGTTTGATACAGTACTGTTCAGAAGAGCTGAGGGAAAGAAACAACCCGGGTGTCCATTTACTCAATGCAATGCAATGCAATGATCTATTTACTCAATGCAATATTTTTCAGCCATATAAATGAACAAAAACCTGTCATTTTCAGCAACATGAATGAAACTGGAGGACATTGTGTTAAGTGACATAAAGCAAGCACAGAAAGGTAAATAGCACATGTTTTTATTCAGGGGTAGAGGCTAAAAGTCAGATATGGGGGAAGGGAGATAGAAGGAGATTGGATGACAGGTATCAAAAGGCAGTAACATGGGAGGAATAAAGTCTAATGTTCCACAGCTCATTAGGGTGACTATAGTTCACAACACACTACATATTTTATAACAAACTAGAAGAGAAGAGTTTGAGGGTTCCCAATACCAAAAAAATAAGGAATGTTTAAGAAATGTGAAATGCTAATTACCCTGATAGGATCCTTATGCACTGCAAACACATATCAACTATCACCCTACACCCCATAAGTTATACAATTGCTGTGTCAAAAAAGTCTGTATAATCATTTGCCTATCTTCACAAGTATATGAAACAAATAATTTGATTATTTTCTTCATTTCCAGTTTGATCAATCAGGTTTACTTAAAGCAATATGTGCTATATTAGGGAAAAGTAACTCATCCATAACTCATTCACATGAAGCCAGAAGTGTGTCTTCTTTATTAGTACTTTGTGCTGTGCCCAGCACATAGTCAGTTGTCATTAAATATTTACTGACTGAGTAGAGTGAGATGATATTGGCATTTGTCTGGCATATTTTCCTATTTGCAACATATTTGAGTGTCTATGAACTTTAATATTGCAAACTAGTTCCATATTTATGATGCCCTTACAAGTTAGCAACCTGTGATACTTGAAAGTCAACTTTTCTGTTATTTTCTTTTGCATTTGTATCCTACTCAGTTTGTTTTTATCTCACCTATACCTGTGATTCCCAATAGCCTGCTTTTGAAGAATAAGAATGTTCTTGTTTTGTATGTGAACAATTTATTCACATTTTGTTCCACCCACCAATTTTACTGACATTGAAATGTGGCATAATCTTAGGCATATTGTTATTAATATTAAAGCCATGTAAAAGTAGGGCAGAAGTCTGTTTTGCATAAATAAAAGTCCTTATCAATGCAAAATATTTTCACATTACCAAATTAGCAATGCAGAAATGTAAATATGGTTCTCCATGGGCTCAAGAACTTGAGTTCACTGGAATGTAGGTATTCCTGGGACTCCTGTAAAACTTTGGTTGACTATACTGATATAGCAGATTTGTAAACTTTGAAGCAATCCTTTTATGGTTTTAACAAATGTGAAAATTAATTAACTCACACTTGAATTTGTTGAAACCATCTCTAATTTTTCTTCCTTTTATTCCCTAAACAATTAGTACAAAACAACTGGAAGCTATATTTTCAAGGATAATATTATAAGGTTATTGAAAAAACAGTAACCAAATAACTTTGAATATTAGTATTTGCTATTGCATATCACAAACGGCTATAGGTAAATATGAAGAGTGTATTCTGATACAACATTCTGAGCTCAAGTGCAGGATCATTTACTTATTATAAGACTCATAAACAGGAACATGGTGATTGCATTAGTAATCTAAGCCTATAATAATTATTGTTTGTACAAACAACTACAGCTTAGATTCTCTTTCTACTTTAATAGCACTCTACTGTATTCTTACGAGTAATTTTGCACATTTTTCTGATATATCTATATTATGCAAGGAAAAGTCAACTGAAAAAGACAAGTATTTATAATCAAGAAAACAAAGTAGGTTGACTAGAATTGGAAATATTTTTGGGGGTTATGATCTGTTCTTGCCTGAATATTTAATTAAACTTTTTGGACTCTACATGCAATTTTTGCCACATAAGTTACTAATTCTCCTTGTCTTTGTTTCCTATTCTCATTATTGAGGATTGCTAAATAGTCTTCATTGCCATCTACAATCCCACCATTATCTAAGTGAAGTTAGTGGTTGAAGAACTCCGCAGATGCTGTGCCTGCTTGAACCACCTCTCAATGGACCCCTCTTGATCTCCTCCTGCACACTTTTTCCTCTCCTACTGAAGCTCTGTTGATTGTGACATAAAGAACTCGTGTTCACTTCTTCAAGCAAGATCTCACATTCTCTGGTATACTCTAGAATACACGCCCCTTGTCCACACCTTCCTCACATCCCTAAAGTGACTACTTCTAGTCACTCCTAAGATCTAATAGTAGAAAAGACATCAGCCATCAAACAGAAACTCTCTCAATGGACCAGTCTTACTTGTGGTCTCTCCTTTTCCCTTCATTACTAAATGAATAGAAGAAGTGTTCTTCTCTTTGGAGCCAAACCCTTTACTTCTGCTTTAAGACCTATTCAGAATTGAGTCAGGAACCTTGTCTTAACCCTATTCCTCTCTCTCCTGTTTTATTCCCTGGCTTTCCCACAGTAGGCCTATTCTTGCAGTTTATAATAGTGTTAGAAAATCTTGTCCATCTACTAAAACGTTCTTATGTCTGCTTTACTCCAAGGTTGTTAATTGATGTTTTGATACTTAACTCTCCATCTCTCATCACTGCTCTGCACTCTGTGACTCATTGTAAAGGAGCTTTTCTAGATCTTTTGTTTAGATACTGAGAGCTGAGCCTGCACCAGGCAGCATTGTGGGGCTGGGGATAGAGCAGCTGATGAGAAAAACACATTCCAGTTACCAAGACTCCACCAAAATCCCCTTTAAGAGATCATGAAAGGCATTAATATTTTCTTCAGACTTAACATCTTTGTATAGTGGGACATTTTGTACAATTATCATTAGCACACATAAATCTTAAAAGTAAATCTATATCTCATGCCTTAAGTTTATCTTCTGAAAAAATATTTAAATGCCTCCAGTGAAGAGAATAAATATAATTTCTTATATTAAATAGCACAAGCAATTCTGATCAAGAAGATAGATTAGAAAACACAGAGAAATCAAAATAAAGATAATAAACAGCATAGTGACAGTTTACTCTGCTAATAGTAAGCATGCTTCTATTTGTTTCACTAAAATATCATGACCAAATTACCACTTATGTAAAATGCAAACAAATAATCTCTCTATTGAACTTTGTGATATGTTTAATTGTCATTATTTCCATTTGGAAATCTCTACATCACTATCATATATTTCCAGTTATGTTATTCCTTTGATACTAGAGACTCAACCGCTCAGATGAAATCTGCCTATTCACTGAAAGGATAGTATCCTTGAAGAACTGCAAAAACTCTGGTATCAAATGCTTGCTTAATCTGTGGTTTAGATTTGCCCCTATGTTTATTTATTTCCATGCTTACCTGTGGAAACACATATGTGTATTCCACCTCAAATCATATCCATCTGCACAAATAGAAGGTAGGATAGTCTAAACCATCTGAGTCTGTAACTCTTTTTCTGTTCCCACAAACTTTCTAAGTTATGCATTTCTCAGATACAAGATTGTTTTTAGTCAGCTTTTTAACTACTATGATGAAAAGACCTGGCAAGAACAGTTAGAGGAGGAAAAGTTTATTTGGGATTCACAGTTTCAGAAGTCTCAGCCCACAGATGGCCAATGTCATTGCTCTAAGCTGTAGGTTAGGCAGAACATCATGGTAGGAAGGTATGGAGGAGGAAACCAGCTCAGGATATGGCACCAGGAAGCAGAGAGAGTTTCCACTCACCGGGTACAAAATATACACCCAAAGGCACTCTGCCCCAATGACCCACCTCTTTCAGTTACATCCTACCTGCCCACAGTTACCACCCAGTTAATCCCTGTCAGTGGATTAATGCACTAGTTAGGTCAAGGCTCTCATAAACCAATCATCTCACCTCTAAGCTCTCTTGCATTGTCTTACACAGGAGCTGTTGGGGGACACCCTAAACCATAACAAAATTCCTTTTGCTTCTGTATCTGTTTTCCTGTCTGCCTCTCTTCCTGAATTTGCCACATAGCAGCAGCAAAAAAGCAACAAGGATGTTGCAGACACCCACAGCCCACTGAACAGCAACCATCTGAATGTAAATTAGGATCTGTAGATGTGCATTATAAACTGTAGGTAGTTGAGAGTTAGCCATATGTAAAATCTATCATCTATTTCCAAGAACTGAAGAGCAGGGAGTGTGATCCAGTGGACAGGGAACTAATTGGGAGTCAGGAGACTCAGATTCCATTCTGAGTTCCATCATAGCTGTGCTCTGTGACTCCCAGCAATTCAAGACATCTCTCTATTTCAATTGTCCTCCCTGTAAATTGGATATACTACTTATGGCCTACAACTCTCCCCAGAATTTGAAAGGTTTAAGTGAGTTATTACCTGTAGAGTGGCTTGTGCTCCTGAGGAAAAGAAAGTACATAACTTTGGGATAGAAATGCTTCAATTTCAACAAAATAACTAATACTGTCTCAACTCTGCTCTGCAAAACAACAAAGGGAATTTTAGAATTTTGGGGTTGACTTTCTCTTTTCATTTTTTTATGTATATAAAGCAACAAAAAGCACAAATGGGATAATAAAGGCTTTTTTTTGTACTTTAATTAAATACCAAAATGGTAGTAAGGATCAATGTGTTTATAGCAATTGGGTCAACAGCATTCCCATTAAACTCTAAAATTTAAAGTGAGTAAAAGGAGTCTACTGATAACACACATGCCTGTTTTAATATGATTCCTCTAGAATACCCCAAAGAATACTCCAAATACCCCAGTGCCCCAAATTATATGTAGTTGATATCTGTTGTGCACACCATTAAATTGCAAACAACTCTATAGATCTCACTGCCCATTGGAGGGCTTCAGTTTTTTCTCTTAATGATAAACCAAGGTGAAAACAATTTAAGTTTCACAATTTTTTGGTACAGCAAATGCCAAAGTAAATTATTATAATCTGGTGCCCAAGAGACAAAGTCACATTGAGAAGTTTCTCTGGAGAGGAAGTTGGAAGATATATTCCTAATGGTGATCAACACAAATCACACGTGCAAAATAAATGGACTTGTTTTGGATGTAAATGCGAATTAATTTCGTTCAGTTTCCTGTGTAATAGAGCAAGTAGGGCTAAAATGTTCAGATGATTACGCAGTAGAATTTGACAGATTTCAAATGTATTCTGCTACAAATTAGGAGTCATTGTTGGTTAAACAAATAAGGGAAGTGAAAATACTGAGATAAACATGTTAATATCTTAAACTAGGATGTGTTCAGCAAACATGCTTTAAATGATTAAGGATTAATTTCTTCAAATTCATTTATATTCCAGTGTAAATTGCTTTTGTAAGAAAAACATAATATTTTCACTGAATGAGTATCTTAAAGAATAAAATAAACTAAGAACAGAATGGGCTTAAGCACCAGGTCCTAGTTAAGCCATGTAAAAATTGGAATTCCAAAGGCACTTCTTGTTTAAGCTCAGTTTCTTCAGCTTATAGAAACAATCACCCTTGTGCATTAGAGTGTTGTAAAGATGAAAATAAAACAGCTCTAACAGTGTGTGGATTTTCTCTTTATTCTTAACATTAGCCCTTACACTAAAAGGTTTAAGGTTTTTTTGTAAGCACTAATTTCTGCATAATATGCTATTAAAATGACATGATTCTACATTTTTTAAAAATTCTGCTTTTTTTTCAAAGTAAATTGTCAATTTTCTATAATTAAAGTACTTCATGAAGTAATACATCTGGATACTTCAGATTCACCATATGATGATTTTAATATACATTTAAGAATTTTCTAATGTGAACATTCATTAGTTTGAGAGAATATTCAAAAAGATAACTACTTTTTTTATTTCGATAGATAGGATCTCTACTGATCAATTGCTCAAATATTTCTATCTTATAAGGTAACTGATCTAAGATACACAGCATATACATACATACATATATATGTACATGAATATACATGAATGTGTGTGATGTGTGTGCAAATGTGTGTAGAACGTTGGAAGGCTTTACTACAATTGATGATTATATCACAGAATTTACATCTAGAAAAATAGGAATCCTTTGAAGTCAAACTTAAAAAGTCGAGTCCCTTGCTTAAAATTATTTTAAATCTTTACAAAAAACCAGTCTCAAACATTGTTTCATAGACATATTTTAAAAAGTCCTTAAAAGATGGGCAAATCTACCTATAAATTTACCTATGAATAATATTATATATGTGTATGTTTAAAATAACTCACCAAGAACAACCATAATTTCTTCCATGAACTCAAAGCTGGTTTGGCCTCCACAGATTCATAAACAATAATACAATATTTAAACATAATAAAGGGAGAAACTATATGATCATCTTAATAAAAGAAGAAAAAGACTTTCACAAGATTCAACACCACTCATGGTGTTGAATTCTTAGCAAACTTGGGATAGAAGGAAAATTCTTCAACCTAATAAAGGGTATCTGTGAAAAGCATGGAGCTATCATTATACTTAATGGTAAAAACCAGTGTGCTTTCCCCTGAAATTGATTAAAAAAATAAGGATGTTCACTCTCACCATTACTACCTGTTATAGTAAGGTAAAATAAATAAATAAATAAATGAAAGACACATAGGTTAGGATGGAAATAATAATAATAATAATCTATATGTTTGCATATGACATGGAATGTATGTAGACAATTCCAAGGAATCTATTAAAAAGTTACTAAAACCAAAGAGTTTAACACAACTCAGGATATAAGATTAATATGCAAACATCAATTCTATTCCTATATTAGCATTGAACAACCTGAAAATGAGTTAAAAATCTGATTCATAATACCAAACATCATTAAAAATACAACATTTAGGAATTAATTTAACAAAAGATGTTAAATGAAAGCAATTCATTTTTGTTAAAAAAGTTTACGGTCTATGTAAATGGAGATGTATATTATTTTTATGGATTTGAAATTGTTAATTCTTCCAAAATTTACTATAAATTCAATGCAGCCAGAATCAAAATCCCAACATATTTTAAAGAAAAAAATGATAAACTAATAACAATATTTTTACAGAAAGAGAAAGAACTTGGAATAATTTGTAAAATAAAGATTGAAATTAGAGTAATCAAAGTAGCTCATATTTAAGTCACATAATAAAAACATACTAAGACAAATGGGAGTTGCAAGGATAGACATAACGATCAACAGGGAAGGATGTAAATCTAGAGATACACCCACAATTATTATATTAAAAATTAATTCTCAGCTAAGATAATAAGGAAAGGCAATTGGTTAAGATAATCTTTTTAATAAACAGAATACTGTAATTGGATATGTGTTTGGAAATAAAAAGAGAACTTTGACCCTTTCTTCACATCATACACAAAGAGTAATACAAAATTGATCGTGAACCTAAACACTAAAACTGAAACTTTAAGGACAAAACTTAGAAAATCTTTGTGAATTTCTTCAGCTGCAACCACAGAATATTGAATTGTATTACACATAAAAATGTGTTGTTCCTTCAAGGAAACAGTGACTGCACACCACTTTGGAATCTGTTCCTAGTCATAATGCTTCATTTATCTTTTCCATGAACTAAGAACACTGATTCCATTGACATCTAATGCAGTGTCCTGCAGTGGAATGATCATTCTTAACCTGTCACTTCTTTCAACCAATAAACCAACACTTTTGCCCATTGTCAATGTGAAGATCAGTGCTGCGGGGATCATTTGAGAGTGCTGAATAAAAAATCAAGTTTTATTCTGTTCTTGTAATATACTTTATGTCTAATGTTTCTGAGGACTACAACTAGGACATTTTTATTTAAATCTAATCTGTTGCTTTTAAAGATGATAACACATGAATTATGATGATGAGAATGAAAATAATTATCAAAAAAGTTGCTTCTCTGTTCATCTTGACAGGCAGATGTAACACTCTGACAGCTAATCAACATAGGTTTTATTTTTTCTTGCTCTGTCTATCCTGTCCCTGGATGACCTATTAATTTTAATGGCTCACTGGACTCCCATTTAATGGTTTCATGAATATAATACACTTGTGATTTTCTTTGAGTAACAAAATGGCCAAGTAAGCAAGATAACTTTTTGAAGTTAAAATAACCAGAGGTTCTCAAAACAATTCAATATTTCAAGTTCCTATTCTGATTATAAAATTTGCATAAATTCTGTCCTCAAATTTGCAAACTAGCTCCGAGAGCTTCAAACAACACTATAACACACTAATAATGCACACTTTTAAAGGATAATATTTAACTAAATCATCTTTATAGTGATGTAATAAATTTATCTCCCTGTTACATGTTTAGTTTTGAATTATTGGAAATTCAGGAAATTGCCAATAAATTTCACTGTTCAGAAAAAAGTAACCAGTAGTAACAATTTTCAAAACTATACACTTTGTGTAAAATTTTTCTTAATCTTAATTCTGTTACAATATTGAACTATTCAGCACCTCCTAGATCCCACTTACCATCTTTTATTTTCTCCTAAATACTTTTTTAGGAATTTAATTAGAACTTTCTCAGGTTGTCTTGGCAGGATCGAAACCAGCTTAAGAAACTTAGTGAGGCCCTAAGCAACTTAGTGAGACCCTGTCCCAAAATAAAAAATAAAAAGGAATAGGGATGTGGTTCAATGGGTTCAATCCCCAGGAATACCTCCCCAACACACACACACACACACACACACACACACACATACACACAAAATCAAGTTGTCTTGAATATTTTCCCATTGTTTTCTCTGAAAGAGGGTCAAAAATAATGGCCCAAGAGAAATTATTTAAGTTAGGACAAAATGAGCCAGGTACAAATTCTTCATGAAGCATGAGAAAATGTGACATCTGATACTATGTTTATTTCATAAATAAACCTTACATTCTGTACACACACACACACACACACACACACACTCACATACACACTCATCTTCATACTACATTAAACAATGTGAAATCTTAAAAACATACCTATCATTTCATATTCTCTATCATATCTGTAAATTATCTCAAAAATTGGCATTTGCTCTTTTATCATTGCTTTATTTGTATTTAAATCTATTTTTAAATTGTTTTACATACATTTAACATTTTTATCCTTCCTGTTTTATTCCATTTCTATTTATCTCTTCCCTTCTGCCTTCATCCTGTCCAAATAACTGTTCCTCATTTAAATGCTGCCTTCCCTTTGTGTTCCTCTCTTCTTTCATCTATTCTGTCTTTCATCTATTTTCTAATTTCTGCTATAATCTTAGATGCCCATCCCTTTTGTTTAATGTTGTTTCATGGCATTGACCTTATTTCTCTGTCTGATTATTTTCATCAACCAAATTAATGCCATTTCTTTTAAATGTCCTTTTTAAAGGCCTGTTTTAAATAAACACAGGCCTTTTTTTTTTTTTTTTTTTTTTTTTTTTGGTGGTGCTGGGGATCGAACCCAGGGCCCTGTGCTTGCAAGGCAAGCACTTTACCGACTGAGCTATCTCCCCAGCCCTAAACACGGGCCTTTGATTGCAGGGACTGTGATAAACTTTTCCTCCACAAAGCAACCCAGTAAAGTTCCCAGTAGGTCAATAGAAAGAGGTGCATGCACCTTCATGGGTGACTTGTCATTCCCAGGACTGCGTCCCTGGAAAAGCTAGAAGGCAAAGGTTGTTCTTCTTAGACTGAAGTGAATGTCCTTTATTCTCAAATGCAAACAAACAACTAAACAACAAAAAGCAGTGGCAACAACAAAACCCTTTGTGTACCCACAAAGAGGGCAACCTAGAGAAGAATTCCCTCAACTTCTCTGGGATGGCCAGACTGGGACACTTTGGTCCATTTTCAGTTCCCACCTTGACTTGAATATTGAAGTTATTTCAATCAGTACATCTTTTCCTCATTAAAATGCTAGGAAGGGCATTTCTGCCTTTATTTTTTCCCCTCTTCCTGTTTTCCACAGGATGATGAAGCAAGTATTAGGTTAGAACCCAGCATTTCATGCCTCTCTAGTGAGTGGAGTTAAGGTGTTAAAATGCGTGTTGACCAATGTCTTCCTTTTCCCTGTTGACTGCTCTGTATTTCAAATTCATGTAAAAGACAAGATTTTAAATGCTCTCACAAAAGCATCAGTTAAAAAATTGAAGATAAGCATTTGTGACAGATACGCTAATTAGCCTGACATGATCATTCCACTATACATACATGTATTGAAGCACTAAATTGTGCCCCATAAATATATACAACTATTATTTGTCAATTAAAAATAAAATAAAGCAATATAAAGTATATATGGTCCCCTCATAGCTCTCATTTCCTGTAGATGAGGTTGTGATCAGTTTGGGTTTCCATTGTCCATATAGCAGCCATCCTTCCTCTCAGACAGGCTGTCCATCTGTCAATCACTCTATCTTTGGCCAAATCAAAAACAAGGCCAGTGGCAGCTGGGATCTGGAGAACCTGTTCTGGTCTTCTCTTTAGTTTTACCAAATAATCCCATGTTTTCGAGTTGAAGTACTAATAACTCAATTGATCACTTGACTATAGAGTTTTTGGTCACCTAGAAATTGTGTTATACACGAACAACTAAAACCAAACAAGGGGATGGTGAACCTTATGCCAAATAGTGCTAACCACATAATGGAAAGGCCAGAGGCCTGAGAGCAGTCTAGTTAGCAGGCAAAGTAATTAGGAAGGCTGTATAATCTCACTGAGCTCAGGGCTCTTAATTTTAAAATTAGAACAATACAACCTTGATGGTCATTTTAAAAATTAATTTAGATCATGATGATAAAGTGCCCAAAGTGGCATGTGTTGTGAAACATGACCAAGCAGATACTAGTCAATCATGTGTGAACTGCAGTTAGTATACTTCTGCTTCAGAATTTCTCCCCCAATACCTGAATTTGTTTGTTACCACCTATTACCTTTTTGGGGGCCAGGATAGGCAATGACCAAGTATGTCAACCATATTTTTCTTAGATTTTTTTAAAAAATCAGGAAATAAGTCCATGCCCAAATGTTAATCTTCAACAATTGCATTGGAGATAGCTAAATTTTAAATAAACGAAAATAAGGGAATCTAATAGATTTATATATTAGAAACAATCGTATACATATTACTACTCTAAAAAATAAAATCACTTTTGGAGGTCCCAAAATACATTTATAAAAATCAAAGCATTTCTTCCAACATTTTGAACCTTTACAATAATGTTCAGGATGTAAATAGTAAGTTGCAAGAAATAGATATTACATTTTCAGTGCCATTTTAAAAAATGAAGTTCCATTACTATTTAAAATCAAACATTTTGGAAAATTATTTAATTATGATAAAAATACATTGTTCTTTGGCAAAAGATAATAATTTACTGAGATAATCCATGATACCATTAAGAAGTAAGGCAAATGACATGAAGTTATTCTTCTTAATGGCTGAATAATACTCCATTGTGTTTATATATCACATTTTCCTTATGGGGTCCTCTTTAGAACAAGATAAATTCCATGTGACATACAAATTAAATTTACTCATGACTTAAATTTACCCATGGTCTTAGTTATTGAATAATATTTTGGAAAGTGACTGTTTTTATATAAAAGGAAAGTATTTTTCTTGACAGATATTTACCTAGGCAAAAATGTAATAGTAATTATTTGCTTCTCCTCTTTTAAGATAGAAAAACTCACTGAAGAATGAGTTTAAAGTTATAATTACTATCAATTTCACTATGAGCTCATGCAATAGTAAAGGTGGAAATCACTGTAGATATAATCTAGTCTAATGCCTTCAAATCAAAGATAAGGAAAGTGGCTCTTTGACTTTTTCAAAATACCACAGCATCCCCAGAACATGTACCCATCTGGGGGAATGTTATAACAGTGGAAAGCTTAGGGCTCTTTGTCCTCCTAATTGGTTAGTTCAAGGAACAAAGATGATGAAGAATAGTGATGTATTCACTTGTAAGTGTACTCCATAAAACTATGGGCCCTCTCTCTCAACATAAGCACTAATGCTGAAGGCAAGATGAATGGCTGAACCTGCTTCATATGGCAAGTTCTATGTGGAAGTGTATTTAATAAAGATACAGAAATAAGCTGACATTGACTTCCTCAATCAGAAGTCCTAGAGAAGTCAGCTTGCTGAATCTACCATGCTGAAATACACCTATTTGATCAGCTCCATGATTGGGACCTAAACCCTACGAAACAAAAATCTAATAATTCTGTTTTATTGAAAAATCACATGGGCCTTTTTATCATCTGGTCCACATAACCATGTAGCAACCGTCATCTCATTAAACTAAGTAGTAGCTGATGGTTTCCTGCTTTTGATGGGCAAGAATCCCCCACTTACTACAGAATCCACCATTTCTGCTGGTTTTCACTCAGTTCAATCACATCACCTGCCTGACCTGACCTGGCTGAGTACTTATGACAATAGGTGATGATGATCATATACATTAATAAAACACGTTACTGATGTCAGTATGACCTTTCATGTACATCCCAAGCATTTGACAAATATAGTCTGTGATCACATACAGGAGACCTGTGGTTTATTATTTTCTCTCTCCGCTTCAGTCACATGTTGACCTGTGAGGTCAGGTACATGAATTCTATAAGCCACATTTAACATATGAAAAAACTGAGACTTAGGGAGCTTAAGTAATTGGTTCAAGGCCACTCAGAAAATGAAAGAGCTGATGCACAAGTCTGGTCTTCCAAGACCAGCTGGCTTTCACCTATATCACACTACCTTACAATGTTAGCCACTCTAATAACGATGTATATTTTAATAATGCTTTTAATTTTCCCTCAAAAACACATTAGGTCAGAAAGAAAGAGTTATAAATTGATTCATGTATTTATTATTTTTATTGTTCATATCTATAATTTATTTTTAAAATTAGTCATAAATCAGATAATTAAAATCACATATTGAAGTGGCTGAAAAAGCAGAAACCAGCATTTTTATAGGAAAAGATCCAAGTTTTTTTTGTTTGTTTTTTGCCTAACAGTATCCCTTCAGAAATCCCAGGGATAATTCTCATTATCTTTTATCAAGTGACTACCCCCTATTTGGAACTTTCCATTTAAAGAGAAAAATTCTATCTGACGTGCATGTGGAAAAGATTTTCTCCCACTCTGTAGGTTCTCTTTTCACATTATTAATTGTATCCTTTGTTGAGAAAAAAACTTTTTAGTTTGAATTCACCCTATTATTGATTCTTACTTTGATTTCTTGTACCTTGGGAGTCTTGTTAAGGAAGTCTAATCCTAAGCCTACTTGATAAAGATTTGAACCTACTTTTTCTTCTATTTGGTGTAGGGTCTCTGGTCTAATTCCTAGGTCCTTGATCCATTTTGAGTTGAGTTTTGTGCAGGCTGAGAGATAGAGATTTAGTTTCATTTTGCTGTATATGGATTTCCAGTTTTCCCAGCACCATTTATTGAACAGGCTATCTTTTTTCCATTGTATATTTTTAACCACTTTATCTAGTATGAGGTAACTGTATTTATGTGGGTTTGTCTCTGTGTTTTCTATTCTGTACCTTTGGTCTACCTGTCTATTTTGGTGCCAATACCGTGCTGTTTTTTGTTACTATTGCTCTGTAGTATAGTTGAAGCTCTAGTATTATGATAACTCGGGCTTCACTCTTTCTACTCAGGATTACTTTGGCTATTCGAGGTCTCTTATTCTTCCAGATGAATTTCATGATTGCTTTTTCTATTTCTATGAGGTACATCATTGGAATTTTAATTGGAATTGCATTGAATCTGTGTAGCACTTTTGGTAGTATGGCCATTTTGACAATATTAATTCTGCCTATCCAAGAACATGGAAGATCTTTCAATCTTCTAAGGTTTTTGTTAATTTCTTTCTTTAGCGTTCTATAGATTTCATTGTAGAGGTCTTTCACCTCTTTTGTTAGATTAATTCCCAAGTATTTTATTGTGAATGGAATTTTTCCTAATTTCTCTTTCAGAGGAGTCATCACTTATGAATAGAAATGCATTAGATTTATGTGTATTGATTTTATATCCTGCTACTTTGCTGGATTCATTTATTAGTTCTAGAAGTTTTCTACCTCAGATTTCTGTGTCTTCTTAAAATCTGCACTATAGGTTGTAAGGAGGTGAAGAATTGGGGTTGAGATTAAATAGAAAATGTCTGGCACAAAGTAACCACGTGACAGAGGGAAATCATGAGGGTGTAGATGATTACAATAATGACAGTGATAACTGCATTAGATGAACACTATATGGGTGAATCGGTGCCTCTGGAAAACTGACTCGTGTGGGTTCTGATTTTAAACTTAGACTGTGTTATGTATTTTCCCTAGAGATCCTCACGTTCCATGGGTAATGAAACCTCAACAAATGGAGTCTTCTATGATGAATGAATTCATTAGGCAGCTGTTCATTAAAGTAACTTTTATACACAAAACACCATTGAAGAGGTGTTCTATGTATTAAATTACAATATCTAAGAGGTCTCTTAAAACAACTACAATATCTGGCCAACCTTTGATTTGCCCTTGATTTAGGAGGTCCCACTGCAATTCTTGTTCTAAGGTCATTCCTCCTTTAAGAGCTACATGACATGAGCCCTGAAGCTCTGTGGGATTCTGGAGTCTCTGCATCTATGTCTTATGACGTTTTAGTGAATGTGATTCAGTTATTTTGGTTTCCTAACCTACATGAAAATTCTTAGAATCAAGAAAATGATCTGAAGACACTGAATCATTGGATGTTTAATGTTCAAAATAACTAAAATTAGGTGTGTTCATCTGAATGCACTGCAGTCCCTAAAGATAGAGGGCGATACTTCACTGGCAGGAGCAGGGAGGAGTCTCCAACCCTCTTGTAACAAAATTTCTTAACTTGGAATTGATGGAGTTTAAACAGAAATTAGAAGAGGAAAGGGGCAATGTGCATGTGCAGATTATAAAAATTTTAAGAAAATATTCAAAGCATGAACTTGTCAATATTGTCCAACTGTCATAAACTGAACAGAGTTCCAAAGTATGAGTCAGGAGAACTGGGCTCTTGTCTTGCTGCAGATCAAAGACTCTTTCCATCTATCAAAATCTTAGATTGGAATGAGTCCATCCAATTCAGCTACTTGGATAATTGACTGCGTCACCTAATTTAGGGCAGGCATAGGGAAAAGATATGTCTTTATACTGCTAAACGCCATTTCATTTCCTTGTTCTGTGTATGTATGCATATAAAGAAAGCACCGTCTAGTCAAACTACTTTGTAAACTTAAAAGGACTGTTTGACTTGTGGTGTAAAGAAGGAAATACTAAAAGACATCCTTACATAAAGTGCTTTCACATATATTTAATTCTTTAGGCTAAGAGTAAAATTTCAAGATGAATTTGACAAGGCAAAAATGTCATAGTGAGTGAGAAAGAAACTGATCTTCCGTATTCTAAAATGTTCTCTTGCAAAGAAAAAATAGGTAAAATTTTAACTACAGGAGAAATTGTCAATACCAAGGGGAAGAAAAAGCAAACTAATTAAAGTTCTACACATTCAGAAATGATAAAGGGTCTTGGAAAGTATGAAAATAGTACTTTATTCACCTTTATGATTCTAGGAAATGCAATATGGAACAAAGCATTGTTAATTTATGTTTTTAATTGCAAAACTAAGGAATTGATATTTTTTAAAACACGGATATTCAGAAGCAGATCACCATGTTTTTTTTTTCAATAGACCCCATAAGAAGTAAATTAGAAAGTCCCCATTTGTGCCTCACAGGGGAAAAAAAAAAAATCCATTACATTTGCTCTTTATTGGCATAATAGTTCTTCAGAATGGCTTACAACCGAGCTTATATTTCACACATGAACGTTTGATTGAGTTCACCTGTTGTGATCCACTTTAAGTGCCCACATTTTCAGTAGCAGCTACAGATTGCCAAAACCAAAGCTTTTATAATGTTTTAAAGTAATGCAAAAAGCTTTCCCTTTGTTTTGTTCTCACTTGAACGTTAAATAGAAATTACTCCAGTTTGGAAACTCTGAGTTGACAATGGAAGCTTTTGTATCTAACAGATTTTACAACAGCTTTCCTACCACTTCCCTGTGACAAGGCTTTCCCAGGACTAGCACAGGGGCCACTGACCCACATTCGTTGTTTCCTTTCTTAAAACCCTGGCACAGATACCTGCTTGGTGGTTAGAGGTCTGGGTACTGAAGACTAGTGCTGGCAATTGGGGATTGCTCAATAACAGTCAGGGGATATTGACATCTCAAGAATATTTTAGTCCTTTTTCTCAATGGCATCTGATAGGAGAAGCTGATGGAAAAGTCCATTATATAGATGCAAGTGGTATCTAAGAGACAACTATAATTATGACAAAAGAGACTCCAGAGGTCCAAATGGTTGTCTTTGTTTTCCTATTGAGGCAGGAGGATGAGTTGATTTATCTATTGGAAGTGCAAAATATTTCCAATTTCAAAATCTTCTCATGATAACTCTCACTCACATTAAGACCATGTGGCCTTATTTTTCACTCTTGAGGCACAAGACAACCTAAATCACTTCGAACAAAAAGATTTTATCCTGTTTTAAAATCACTCTAAAATACTAGTTATAAAATCCCTTAACCAATCTAATTTTACTATTTTTACAAACTTAGCTGCAAGCTTTTTCACCAAATAAACTAAATTGCCTCTGACAGTGACAAATAATGACTGGAAGACTCCAGCAAATTCAAGTCCCAGCTCTGTCACCTGGTGAGTCCTGCCTAAGCCTTGTTATCCTCATCTGTAATATGAGAATGTAAACAATGCCTGTCACCTGGAGTCAGTTTGAGAAGATAAGCTATGCAGGAGTCCCTAGTGGAGAATCTGTATTGAAAGAAATGCAGGTTCTTTTTTTCCCACACTGCACTCCATGTCCATCACGGTTTATGTTTTCCTCTCTAAAGGCAATAACAGAAAATAACACATGGACACCCTTCACTCACTTGAAAATGGCTGGCATTTCCAGCCATTCCCTCCTGATCTCTCCTCCTGCAGAGTCCATGAAAAATTAAAATTGTGATATGCTCAATGATTGAACAAAACTTTTAAAAGAAATTGCTGTTATACCGAACATGATTCTGAGACACAAACCATTAAAAGAAAAATAAATCCTTTCTCATCTCTAAAAGCCTAAACAAGGAAATTCAGGGAGTTTATTTTGAAGAAAGGATAAAGGCTAGTGAAAACTGATGTTTACATGCATATGAAACTATGCATTTCAGGGTGTGTTTGTGTGCACAGATGTATATGTGTGAAAGACAGAATAATTTTTAAAGTATGTACATTTTTCAGTAGTCAACATTTTTTTCATAGCAGAAATGAAAATTCTTTTAAGTAAATGCTAATTAGGTAGCAAAACATGTTTTTATTCTATTGTTAATTTTCCATTACATTAACCTTCTCATCAAATTTAAGCTTATATACTAAAGTTTTCTAATGATTGAACTTCATGAAAAAACTTTAGAAAGCTTTATCGGCATAAAATGTATGTCTTTCAACAGGGTTATTATTTCATGCTTTAGAGAGAAAACACAAAATGTACATAAAATAAGTATAAAATTGGCTATTGTGATTTAAGTATCTTCCAAAGAGGGTTGATTCTAGATAAGGGAATAAGACTGCATGTAAATTTACCAATATCTACAGAAAATGGTTTTCCATTTTCTATTTAAATTATCCTAGAACTTCAATTAAAAGTAAAGTTTAAACCTATTAGCACTTTAAAGACCCATAACAGGATCCCTTTTCTATTTCATATGTAACTTCTCACTTCTCTGACAGCATGGTCAACTTACACTCCAAGCACTGAGGAGGGACAGAGGACATGGTGGGCTCTTGGTCAAGGTATTCTGACGTCAAAAGGCCAGAGATTTACCCACTGTCCTCCAGGACACATGCACCTTTTCCCCTCAACATTTATACTCCCAAGACCTTTGTCAATCAGAAAAGCCATCTCATTTTCTTCTGCCTATTTCAGCTAAATCTGTTTTTAAGGACCAAGTCAAATATCACCTTCTTCATTTACACTTGCATTTACACCTTAGAAATATGAAAAATGAAAGTCAAAAGACTGACAAACTCACAAAAAAGGAAGCAATTGTGCAAATGCCACCACAAAATTGTGCAAAATATTTAAATTTGCATGTGAGTTTTCATTGCCTCTACTTTTCCTGCAGTTCAGTGTCCTGTGTTCAAATGATCCATTTCATTCCAGACAAATGGAATAGGCAGGTAATATGTTATAATTTTACAGACTATCGTTAGGTTACAATAACTAATTTTAACACATATTTGCTGAATCTCCATTACTAGAGCTTTGCTGGATTCTATTCAACCCTCTAATCCTCCACAAGCCCCCCAACCTAGAATTGCTTAATGTGCCAATATATCCTTTAGTAACTAAAAAGAAATGTGAAGTTATAAAGTAAAACCACAAAAATAACTATTTTGATGTGCAATTTGCCATTAAGAAGACCGAATTTCATGGTTCAAACTCACAGCCGAAAGCTACAAACAATCTTCCTTGGAGGAGAAATAACTATTTTGCTAAAAGCTTCCAGACCTTCAGAAACTGGACTCCTGAATTCTCAGGCACCTGATGTACTGAACACTACTGGTGTCAGGGTTTTGATCTAAAAATCTTTGATCTCCCAAAGAGCTCATGTGTTGGCAATGCAGCAATGTTTACGCTGTAATGATTAGCTCATGTATCTCATTGGTGGATTAATCTATTTGATAAATTAATAATTTGAATGGATGACTGTGGTAATTACAGGCAGGTTGGATGTGGTTGGAGGTATCAGGTCATTGGGGGCATAGCCTTGGTCTGTATCTGCCCCTTCCTGTTCCACTCTCTCTGCTTCCCACCTTCCATGAGCTGAATACACATTTCTGCCACGCCCTTCTACCATGGAGCTGTTGACTGACCGTGGACTGAACCTCTGAAACCAGGAGCTGAAAATAAACTTCTACCCCTGTATGTTGTTCTTGTCAGGTATTTTTTCATAGTTCGGAAAAGCTGACTAACATATGTGGGGGATGTGGGGGAAGCCAAAGTACCTTCATCTACCAATGTAAGATAACTAGAGTTGGCCTGCTATTTTCAGGATTAAAGGAATGTACTCAGTCTTTGCAGAAGATGTAGAGTCTAGTCTAGATAATACTTTAAATTCAATTTTTAGTGAATAGGAGTAGCCAAAGTGATTTGATATCAAAGATGGCCACTAATATCATTCTCATTTTGAGAATTGTATTTTCAGGATGGCTGTGGGGTTAAGAAGCATAATTTCTACAGAGGGCATCAGGACTCATATTTATAACTTACTGAAGTGACAATGAACACCCTTGTGATAAGAAAATGCCTTTGTGGACAGATTGTTGACAATTAATGGCAACTCATTTCCTCAGTGCAATAAAAGTGTAACTTAAATCTTCATGTAAGTAAGTTTTTGACTTGCTTTGCTTGCTTTGCAACCTTACATCAAAAGATCCATTATTTCAACTGTAAAGGTGCTTCATGTGAACTAAACTGGAAATCTGAAATAACTTATCCTAAAAGCCTTGGCTTAGAAAGGTTCTAAATTTCCAAACTGGCAGAAGGCAATAAGACATGGGCATAAAACACATCAGAATAATCTCTCCTCACTAAGAATAAGGGTAGCTTAAAACATCAGCAAGTTGTAAAACTTCTAATATTTGCTAAAAAAAATCTCTTAACACTTAAGAAATTATATTTATTTAAAATTAATATTAGGGGAATTTGGTCAGGCATGGTGGTGCACACCTCTCATCCCAGTAGTCCTCTGGAAGATGAGGCAGGAAGTTCTTAAGTTCAAGATCAGTCTCACAACTTAGGGAGGCCCTGTCTCAAAATAAAAGAATAAAAAGGGTTGGGGTATACCTCAGTGGTAAAGCACTCCTGGGATCAATCCCTAGTGCCAAAATATATAAATAATAAAGTAAAAATAATGTTAGGAAAATCACAATATAGAAATCTCTCTCATTTACATTTTATTTATTTAATGAGAATTATCAAAATATTTTATTTTCTCAATATTTATCTAAACTTTGATGATATATAGTAATTTCTATCTGGACAAAAGAGATAATATTGGGGATGAAATGCAGCTCCTTCCACAGATCCTAGGATATAACTCTCATAATACCTCCAAACCAATTCCCTTTCTAGTACTATTTTTGAAAATTCTGGAATTTTTTCCTAAGTTAATTTTCTAGGAGAAGAATTTCTGAGACAAATGAAATTCATGAATTCTACAATTTAAAAAAAAATGTTTTGTTGAATTGCTTTTCAGAGTGTGCTTGTCTTACCAGCAAGTATAAGGATGCTTTTTAAATTCCTAAATAAAGACCAACAATTAAAAAAAAAGTTTGAGAATGTCTGCAAAATGAGAGGAAAAAAAACACTAAAAGGTCTATTTCATGATCGAAAGGTGAGGTCAGTAAAGGCAGAGAAAAAATAAAAAGTTATTCTTCTGCATCTGATTATCTGCTCTTTTGATTAATTTCTAATTATAAAGAAAGTGAAGGCCAATCATCCAAGTAAAGACTAACATTTTATAAAATTTTCTAGTATATTCTAGCTAAATTCCATGATTACTCAAATGGAGTCATATACTACAGTACTTTTAGCTCACACATCACTAACAAAAACATGTAAGTACTTAGAAATCCAAAAGGTAACCAAAACTTACATGAAGGTCCCTGTTATACCTGCTACTGAAAGATTTGTGAGAAAAAATAATATGTGCATAAAAGTGGGAGGAGAAAAGAGAGAAGAAAATTACAGTGCTGTTAAATTCTCCCTCAGTCATTTTAGGAATTACTTTGTGTTTCTAAGTACTGAGGGCCACAGCAGTACTTTTTCAAGCCCAATGGTACTAACAGTCAACTAAGGGTAAGGAACAATATTCTACAGTATAGTTCCATGAGTTGTCCTTATTTTAGCTACACTGAGATTTTTTTGATCATTGAAAAATTTTCATTTGCACTCAAGCAAAATTGTAACTAAACCACCTTGGGAAGGTAGACAATAGAACACATACACTTTTTTCAAAGTTACCATCTCTTCCATATTTAAAGATGATACTAATTCAAATAAATGGGCATATGTTCCCAACAAAGAACCTGTATGGAACTTATTGTCAGGTCATTAAAAAAATCTGGCACTAGTGAATGGAAATACATTTGACTTTGCTTCTATGTCTACACTAGCATGTGTGAGACGTTTCTCTCACGGAAATGTGACCAGAGTTCCTTTAGTCTTCCTGTAATGTTGAAAATGGCATCTTTGTACCAATCTGAGAGCCACATTATGTTGTTTTAAAATTATATGTCCTCATGGAAATTGGATTTAATAAAATATTAACTACAGCTCATACTTGAGAGATACTATTACAAAAAGTGGTCTATCTATGCCTTTATGTATATTCTGTTTTTTTAGTAAATACTCATAAAGTTGTAATTTTATGAGACTGTAATTGGTTTCCATCTTCATAAAACAACCTAGAAACATAAAATAAAAATGAATTGAAAACAATACAAATTTAGAATGAAGTTAGCATATAAATAAGTACATAAAACTCAAATTATATCTATCAAAGCTATAAACAGATATATCCCTTGTTAATTCCTATTGTTCCAGCTACATGGGACACAAAATGTGTGATGTGAATATCCTCAACTATAGAAAATTCTAGAGATGTTTATTCACTGATGGCTCTTCACAAGCGATTCCTAGGAATAGCCCACCCGGGGCTCTACTAGGAAAAGTCCATCACGGGCTTCACATAGACAGCTCATGCAAGCCTATGCAAAATAGCCCTATCAAACACCCCAGAGTTAGATTTCCCTTGCCCTCTCTCATCTTTTTGAGTAATGGCCTTTGTCAGGCTCTGGCTGGCAAATAAACCTTCTGTGTGTGGATCTCTGTGCCTGGTTTCTGAGTTGCTCACCTGTTTCACTTTCCTTTCACCACCTGCTGCTGCTAACTATTTTTCTACACTCTGTTTCTATGAGCTCCACTTTTTGAGATGCTACATATAAGTGAGATCATACAGTATTTGTCTTTTTGCATCTGACTTACTTCACTTTGCATAATGTCTTCAAGGTTCATCCATATTGTAAATGACAGGATTTCCTTCTTTTAATGGGCAAGTAGGATAATATCCTGTATATATACCAAATTTTCTTTATCTATTCATTCCTTGTCAATTTGCTGTAATGAACTTGAGCATCCAGTTATCTATTCAAGATCCTGATTTCATTTCCTATTGATATATACCCAGTAGTCGAATTGAAGGATACTTTGGTAGCTGCAGTTTTAAGTGTCTGAGGAAACTCCATACTATTTTTCATAATGTCTCTACCAATCTACATTCCCACCAACAATGCACAAGGATTCTCATTTTTTCCATATTCCTACAACACTTGTTATCTCTTCTCTTTATAATAATAGCAACCTCATGACTCTGAGGTGAAAGATCATTATAGTTTTAATTTGAATTTTCCTTATGATTAGTGATGACCATTTCCCATACACCTGTTGGTCATCTGAATGTCTATTTTTCAGAAATGTATACTTAGGTTTTGTCCATTTTTTAATTAAATAGTTTTCTTACTATTAAGTTGATATGCATATATATAAAATATCAAAAAATATAATAGTAAGGGGGCTGGGGATGTAGCTCAGTTTGTAGAGTGCTTGCCTCACATGCACAAGGCTCTAGGTTCAATCCCCAGCAAAAAAAAAAAAATAAAGTGACATATGGGTTTTTTAACATATGTGACTGATGTGATCCTACAATATGCATAAACAGAAAAATGAGAAGTTACACTCCATTTATGTATGATCTATCAAAATGTATAAATGCATTCTACTATCATATACAACAAATTAGAACAAATAAAAAAATTTTAACATGTTATATATATGTAAAACAACAGTAGTAAAACCATATAAAATATAGTTATTTATAAATATTATTTTTTGAATATTCTCTATTTTCTATTTATAGCATACACACACACACACACACACACACACACACACAATCTATATATTTATATTCTCCCAATCAATAAGGTTTTCATTCTGTAGATTGCTCCTTTGCTATGCAGAAGACTAAAAATTTGATGCAATCATTTGTCTTTTACTTTGCTGCTTGTGATTTAGGGATCATATTCAAATACAACATTTTTCAGACTAATATCAGGAAACTTTTCCCCTGTTTTCTAGTAATAATCTTACAATTTAAGCATTAAATTTAACTTTTTTGTTGCTTTGACTTTAATTTTTTTTATCTAGAATGAGATAACACTGCATTTCATTCTTTTTTGTGTGAATATCTGGTTGACATCAGTCATTTCCCAACACCTCTCCTCACTGTGTTCTTTTTCTCATGTGTTGTTCAGGCTGTTCTCAAACTGCTGAGCTCAAATGGTCCTTCCACCTCAGCATTCTGAGTGTTGGGATTACAGATGGGTATAGTGGTACCTGACTTTGAGTTTGGTTTTGTTTTTTTCCTAACTGAATGGCTTGTTTTATTGCTATTGAGTTTGTAGAATTCTTTTTTTATTAACCTTTATCAAAGATCAGTTGACTGTAAATACACGTATTTACTTCTTTAACCTCTATTCTATCCATTGTTTTTATGCCAGCACCATGCCATTTTGGTTATTATAATTTTGTAGCAGATTTTGAGATCAATTAATGTTATGCCATCAGGTTTATTTTTTGTGCTTTGGCCTTAAGTTTCTTTGGCTATTTCCAGTGTTTTGTAGTTCCACGTGCATTTTAGGATATCTTTCCATTTATATGTGTTTTCTCTTTCAATGTTTTATAATAGCCTGTGTAGAGGTTCTCTACCTGATTAAATTGTTTCCTAAGTATTTTATTAGATTTTTGCTGCTACTATAATTAAGGTGTGTTTTTATTTTTTTTCAGACAGTTCCTTATTAGTGTTTAGAAACACTACTGAATTTTTTATGTCAGTTTTATATTTTGCAACATTACTCAATTCATTACTATTCTACCCATATTTTTGGTGGAGTTTCTAGGGGTTCCTTGTATATTAAAACATGTAGTCTTTAAATAAGGACAACTTAAGTTCTCCCTTTACAATTCAGGTGTCCTTTAAGCTTCTATTGCTTCAATGCTCTGGTTATGATTTCCAGCATCATGTTGAGAAGAAGTGTGAAGAGTGGGCATCCTTCTGAATTCCAGAAAAAAACAAAGCTTTCAGATTTTTACCACTGAGTACATGAGAGCTGTAGGCTTGTCATATATAGCTTTATTGTGCTAAGATACATTCCTTACAAACCTAATTTGTTTGTATCATAAAAGTATGTTAAATTTTGTCTCATGCTTTTTCATATGATTTTTGTTCTCCCTTCTATAAATACAGTGTATCACATTTATTAATAAAGCTATATATAAATGTCCTTGCTTCCCAGGAATAAATCTCATTTGATCCTTTTAATGTGTCATTGAATTTGTTTTGCTATTATTTTGTTAAGGATTTTTAAATCTATGGTAACAGAGATATTTCCCTACAATTTTCTTTTCCTTTACTGGCTTTTGTATCAGGATAATGCTAGTATTACTTGGTATTATGCTAATACTCACAAACATACAGAGAACAGTCCATCCAACAGCAGCAGAATAAACATTCTTCTTAAGTACATAGGAAATATTCTCCTGGATAAATTATGTTAGGCTACAAAACAAATTTTTACAAATTTAAGAAGAATAAATAATATGAAGTATCTTTTCTGACCATAACAGTATATAACCAAAAATCAAAAACAAACTATAATTTAGAAAATTAACAAATATATGGAGATTAAACAGCATGTTCCTAAGCAATCAATGGGTCAAAGAAGAAATCAAAAGGAAAGTCAAAAGGCACCTTTAGACAAATTCAAATGGAAGCACAACATAAAAAAACTTAAGGGACACAGCAGAAGCAATTCCAAACTGCTAGAAAGAGATATAAGCAGTCATACATGCCTACGTTAAAAAAGATGAAAGACCTGGAATAAATACCATGGAAATAGAGAAAAAGGTATAAATTTAGTCTGAAGTTATCAGAAGAAAGGAAATGATAAAGATCAGTCCACAAATAAGTGAAATTGAGACTAGGACAATAGAAAAGATCAAAAAAAGAATTAATTTTTTTAAGATAAAATTGTCAAAACTTTAGCTAGGTAAAATGAGAAAAAAGGAAAGAAAACTCAAATAAAAGAAATCAGAAATGAAAGGATAGACATTACAATTGATACCATAGAAATATGAAAGAGCCTAAGAGACTACTCTTAACAATAATATACCAACAAATGGAAAATGTAGAAGGATAAATTCCTAGAAAACACAACCAACTCAAACTGAATTATAAAGAAATAGAAGACCTGAACAAACTAATAACAAGTAAAGAGATTAAATGAGTAATCTAAATTTTTCCATCAAAGAAAAGCCTAGCACCAGATGGCTTCAGGGTTGAATTCTACTATGCTTTAAAGAACTAATGCAAGTTCTTCTTAAACTCATCCAAAATAATTGGTCACAAGGATATACTTCTAAATTCATTTTATGCGGCCTGTGTTACCTTGAATATTTTTAAAAAAATACATAAAGCAAATTTGCAAAAATGCTCAAACTCACACTAATCAGATGAATGCAAGTTAAATCGACAATGAGATACCACTTCATATTAAAAGATAAGCAAACACTGATAGTGAGAAAGTAGTGCATGATGATATAATATACAGTCTCTATCTTTCAGGGAGAAATGAAAATGGAGAGATTAGAACCTGGTGAATTTGAAGCTCTGTTCTTAATCTATCATTTAGCAATTTTACCCCTAAAACTTAAAGAAATTCATGTAGCATGTGTACAAAGTAATATGTATAAAATGACTCATCATAAGAATTTTTAAGAATAAAAACTGGAAGTAACAGAAATATCTATTCTTCCATATGGAATATCATATTAACAATTAAGTGATATGGATAAATCTCAAAAGCATTAGGTTTAGCAGAAAAATCAATGATAGTGTTATATTGCTATATTACAAATATCTAAATTCCATGTACTAATATTGAAATAAAGATTAAATATGCAAAATGTCATTTTGTCTATAGGCCCATAAATATAATGTATGAAAATATTTTTGAAAAAAATACCAAATGCTGCTGTGTGAAGGACAGAAGCTACATGAAACTGGCAAGAGTTTCACAGGTCTTTGGGATTTCCTGTACTTTTCTGTACACAAAAATGTATCAAAATGATAATAATGCACTCTAATAATATAAAATCTTTTAAATTTAAACAACCTTCTTAATAGTAAATTGAAGGAAATACAGGGTACCAAGATTTTAACTGAATTATAGATTCTTCATCTCATGTTATATTTAGAAATTACAAATCAGTTACCTATTAAATCTGATCTTTTAACAAATCATCTTTAAGTTCTTCTGATTTGCTTCAAATGTAGTGGCATGCCTATAATTCCAGCAACTCAGGAGGATGAGGTAGGAGGATTGGAATTTCAAGGACAGTTTCACTATAGTGAGGCCCTAAGCAATTTAGAGAGAACCTGTCTCAAAATAAAAAATAAAAAAGACTGGGGTGTTACAAAGGGTCACTGGGTTCAATCTCCAGTACATCATCATCATCAGTTCTCCCAATTTGTCTTAAAGGACTGTTTGGACAATGATTTTGCAAATAAAGCTTTTTAGTACATGTATAACTGTATTTTAATTAATTTAAGCTAGAAAAACTTAAATATGCTATAGAATTTAACTACTGCATAGATGATTTTTAGGAAAAAATATTGGTAATAATAGAAAGATAAAATTTCCTGTAATGACTTTTATAAGGCCATGGAGGAAAGAAATCATTATGCGGAAATATTGAAACCTATCATATGTGCTGCTTTCTTAAAAATAAATACAATTCAAACTCTGATTTCATTCAATAACTAAAATCACAAGGGGCAAAATAAAGGACCAAGCTCAGTTTAAAAAAAAAAAAAAAAGTACACCAGACTTATAACCAGATTCCAGAATTTTATAAATTTTCTAAGTTAGAGAAGTTGAACTATTTGAAGAAAAAAAAAAATCTTTTACAATGTTACAATCACCTTTCAGGCATTACTAAAAGTCTTAATTTAGTAATTGACTTTTTGTATGTTAATAGGCTTGAACCAATTAATATTCACATTAAGCAATGCCCTAATTTGTTTTAGTACTTTCATTTAATGGAACTACAACAGAACACATTCAGAAAACCATTCATTCACTCATTAACATGGCTAATAAGCATTCAATTTTTCTTATACTCCAATGGGTTTTAAAGAAAAGATACGTGGAACTTTTTAAACTCATATAAACCTGTATATAGAGTAGGAAAATCAAATGAGAACTATCCTGTGAGAAACCATTTCCCATTATTATGACACAGTACATTATTCCACATTTTAAAAAATTATTTCTAAATTTACTACAAAATACAAAGAACTGGTGAAACACTTTTCTAATTTTAAACCAGCAATTCATAACATTATTGAAAAAAAGAAACTACCTCTTTCTCTCAACTAGAACTAGTCATTGAAAGAGCAGATTCACCAGTGATTTCTGGTGTCGGTTTGCTCAGGAGTTAATTTATTGGACAGACACAAATTAATTTTCCTCTAATCCCTGGAAATCACTCTAGGGTAAAAATAGTTTCTCCCTTTTCTGACAATTTAAGTCACTTGTAACATGCAGTTTTGATTTGTGGTTTTAGAATAATGTATTTTAGCTAATCCAATAATCCTGTTTACATTTGGGTTGCACTTCAACATATACCTTCACAAAGCATATCCACTGGATGAGGCAGAACTGCAACTTCACCCAATCTTCAAGAACAGCTGCAAGAGGACCATGAAGTTCCTGTGCTTTGAAGACAAAGACTAATGCTTATGGCTCCAGACACAGCCAGGGACCCAACCATTGTACCCACTGTAATTGCTCAGGTGAGATGAAATCTGGGCTTGCAGACGACAAGGATAGAGGAAGAGATATTCCAAGAAATGAGCTCCAGTGACAAGCCCCTGGACATTCTCATACTGACTCATTAGCAAGAGAATCCAAAGTCTGGGAAGCTGCCACAGGTGTGCACAGGGGCAGATGAATGGTATCAGCATTACCAGTTAAGTGCTGTAGGGTACCTCTCCTGCTGTCTGCCATAAAATAGAGCTCAATTACACCTGTTTCTTTCATAGCTTTACTTCCCTCTCAACATATTGCTATTCATACTCTTTGCCTTCCTACAGGAATCCTTTATTTTCACTGTTCTGTGTCTTTCACTCAGTTGTCATAATTATCTTTTCACTGTATATTTTCTCTTTCCTTCTGCAACTTCTCATGCTATTCTTACAGTTTCCCCACCTACATGGGAACTTTTCCTGAGTTTGACACACTATGCTCTTCCTGCAGTTGCTATTTCCTAAGTATGGTCTATCCATTTTTCTCAGTGTTATGGTCTATTTCCTTGCTTCTGGAATTGCTATAGAAGGCTGAGAAAAATATGGCAGGAGTTGATAATGCCCAGTTCTTTAAAAGCTGGAAAGCATTATGACCATTGAGTGATGTAGAACAGTCTGAGTTATCTTTGTGATTCCTGACTCCTACTCATATTTGTTATCCATATCAAGTTCTGTTGAGAATAATTCTAAGAGCATCCTCAGTTGTGTAGCCCTGGATACTCATTTGTTCGCTCAATGTATTTTTTAAATGATAAGCTGTGGCAAACCCTGCTATAGGTACTAGAGTAATTCTCAACAATATGGTTCAGTTGAGGGAAACAAATAGAGAAGACCAATAGTTTCAGTGTATTGTGAAGGGAGTCAGATTAGGTAACTCAAAATGTATATTTGGCCCATCTTGAAGGGCCTAGGAGGGCTTCCTGGAGGAGGAGACATGGAAGCTAATACCTAAAGGACAAACAGTAGCTAATTAAATAAAAGGTGAAGAAAAGGGTATTATGATAGAGGAAACTATGTGACTAAATCCTAGAGGCAAAGGAAACATGCATAAGACTGCTGCTTACTTGAAGGAAAAACTTTATTTTTAAACATTTAACTCTTCACTGACCATTTCACTTTATATCAATTAGAAATAAATAAGTACATACTTAGTTGAGAATATGAATCATTAAGCACACACTTGTATTAAAAATGAGTCACTATTTCATTTAATAAAATCATGGAACTTATAAGGATTTTCAATAAGCCATTTGTCTCATCTCTCTAAAATATTGGAGTTATTAACAGTTGTTCTTCCTATGAAAAATATAATAAAGAAATTGGGTGCAGTGGTACATGCATGTAAGCCCAGCAGCTCATGAGAATGAAGCAAGAAGATCACAAGCTCAAAGCCAGCCTCAGCAACTTCGTAAGGCTCCAAACAACTTAGCAAGACCCTGTCTCTAAATTTAAAAAAGAGGGGATGGAGGATATAGCTTAGTGGTTGAGTGACCCTGGGTTCAGCTTCTGGTACCAAAAAAAAAAAAAAAAAAAAGAATATAATAAAGATAATGGGCCACTTTAGGCTAAATAGCAATGGACATTTTATTTCATTCATTCAATTATTATATGCATATTTAATGAAATCCTATTTTTCCTGTGCACTTCTTTCACGATGCTTACTCTGCTAGTAGAGGGAAGGAAATAAACCCACAAAAACAAATAAACAACTAAATAAATTATGTAGCACTTCAAATATAAACATCAAAGGCAAAGCCAAGCAAATGATCCAAAAACCTAACAAAATCAAGACATATAAAAATGTTCATTTAGTAAAAATAGTGCTGAAATCAAACCAGACACTAAAATTCCCTTCAAATAAATGCCATCAACTATATTTCCTTTACAACTTACTAAACAACCACAAGTCACAGATTAATTTTCTAGAATTGAACTCAGTTTGTTAGTTTGTCATGATTCTGTTGCACTGGTGGGAAGCGTGTAACAGTGGGGTTGTGTGCTCTGCCTGCAGAGATGGGCTCTGAATCTTGCTCCACCATTTTTTAACTGGGATAATTTCAGGAGATGGTTATTAACCTCCTAAGAATGACTCTTTCATAATAAGGAGCTTAAAGTGATAACAATGATAGTACCAAACATAGGCTACATTGAGGGTTACAATAAGTTAATTCACTTTAAATTAGTTCTTAATGTTGGGCTCTCAGGACAGCGTCTGGCACTTTCTAAACATATTAGCAACCTGCATTATACTTCATTAAGACAGACTCTTGCTATTCAGAACCACATGCACTTTGTGAACTAGTTCCACTTTCTTATGCTTTCAATAGCTCTTATGAAAGAGCTATTTATTGCTGTACTGCACCATATTTCAAATGGTAAAAAGTTGATTTCCTCTTTTTCTTCTTAAACAATTCCTCCTGGTTATGTCATAATTGCAGTTTTCTTTGATATAAAATAATCATTGAGACATTCACAGGAAGAACCATGACTGCACACTGTGATATTTACCCAGTGACTCAATAATCAGGGCAGACACTTCCTCCTCTTTTTTCTGACAGGTCATCCCCCAGCGGAGGCTGCACAGCATGTTACCTGGAAAGGACTTCAGGATCAGTGCATTTGGAGTGAGCCTGTTTTATACAAGTGAGTTTTTTTTATGTGTAACATCTCTGAGTAGGTCAGAGACTAACATCATGACTGATGTTACCAGTGGAGGTAGGCTCCAGGACTCTTCCTCCTTTTACAATTATATCACGAGAGCTTTAGACTCAACTTCTGTCCCCACAAGGTGGACTATTACCTTCAAGCTCCACCCACCTTTATCACAAGGAAATATACAGCAAGACATACTTGTCTCCAATTGTTGCTTTAAGAGGATACAGGACAGTGTATAAACAGAGTATACAGAGTGTATATACAGAGTAGTGTGCAGAATGTGTGCCACTAACATAAGCTACATGTGTTAGACACATCAGGAAATTAAGTTTATGAGCATGAAAGATGCTCACTACCACTCCTCTGGTTTCCAAGAAAAGAACTGTACTGGATCTTGCTTCATCCTGACTACTCTCAGATGAACTCTTAGATTATAGCTGACATTAGTGGAGAGAGACATCAGTTGGTTAATGACAGCTACTGGTCCTCTTGATTGGGTTCAGCATTGCTTTTTACACGTCCTTCTCTTCTGCACAAAGGGAGGCAGCAATCCTGGGAAATGTTCTAGGTTCTGCAGATGCAAACCTCCCTCTGACGTACTGGACCCTGATCTGTTCTGGACATCAGGAAGTGTGGTAGGCTCACTTGGCTTGCCATTAGCTCCTTATCACTTAAAAACAAAAGTGACATTTTAATCTCTGTCTGCATGTCCAGGTAAGTAGAAAGAATGATTTGTATTGATCTTTTCCAATCTCAAAACTTAAAAAAAAAATTAATTATTTAAGGAAAATCAATTGTAATAAATAAGACTCTTATCTAATATAAATGGAATTCAGTAAAAGACTTAAAAAGCATCACTAAGACAATGCAATCTTGACCAGAAACAATCAATGTTTTGGTACAATATTAATACAGAAGAGTGGGTTTCACTGTGGCATATTCATATGTGCATATAACATAATTGGATCAACTTCATTTCTCATAAACTTTCCTTGCTCTCCTCTGCTCCCTCCTCTGACACCTTTCCTCTAACTTACTGTCTTCCCTTCTTATTTTCATGATTTTTCCTTTTTTTTTTCTCACTAGTTATCACAAATGAGAGCAAATATATAATTCCTGGCTTTCTAAATCAGGTTTATTTTGTTTAACATGATGCTCTCCGTTCCCTTTTCCTGCAAAAGACATGATTTTGTTCTTCTTTTTGATGGAATAAAACTCCATCACATATATATATGTACATCACATTTTCTTTCTCTTGTACTACAATTTGCATTACTTTGTTGACCTATATACATCAGTGAAATCCCTAAACCTAATGTAAATAAGACAATCAACATAGGGAAGCTATTTTATACTTTGTAATGAATGTGAAAAAAATAAATGGAATAAGCCATTTATGCAAGCAGTTGATATTATGGAGCATTTGTCTAAGGATCCTGAGGTGCACAGTGTGAAGGGACACTGGCTTTGGCAATGCCCATCTCTCACAAATTACCCATTCTAATACTCATATCTAAGAGGAAATGTTAAATTTGGGGACTAATGCATGAAAATGCAAATGTGAGCTCATTTATATCAGCACTTAACATATAATGGAATAAAACTTTTTCGTTTGGCTTACGTAGCATTTTGTACCTTATCAACCACCATTAAAATGCATTAAATGACTTTAATAATGATGAGCAATTGACCTGCCCAGTGCTTCAGTGTTCCTAATCATGTCTAATTTCTGTCTGAAAATGAAGAACAGCCTAATTATCAAACTACTAACTTCAGGTCTTTTGAGTACTAAAAAAATGAATAAGGACATTAACTAGCATCAATTCTCAATTTTACAAATGTACTGTACTTCTTGGTGAAGCTATCAATGACATAATTCAGGCCTTTCCTCCATATGCATGCCTGAGATATGAACAATTCCTAGACTTGATAAGTTAGACATATCTTATGCTGCTTTTTCATCCATTATTTCCATAGTCTGAATTTGTAATGGTTCCAATATACTTACTCTTAAAATATCAACCAAATTTAGAAACCTAGTATTTTCATCTAGTCTTTTAAAATGTCTATACTACCTTCAAAGAACAAATAGTCTGATAATGTCAATAAATTTCAAAGAAAAAAAAACTAGGTACTATATCATCATCTAAGAACACTTTTAAATATAGGTTTGAATTAACACATAATAAATCATTAGGATTTTAAGCATAGACTATATCTCACTTTTTAATTTGTTATTAGGATGCTATGGATTGAACCCAGAGCCAAGCATGTGCTAGACAAGCATCAAACTGCTGAGCCATACTCCAGGCTCTATGACACACTTTTGACACAAATCCAATCTGTCTCTCTCTTGCAAGTTGTGTGGACACTTACCAGAAATAAGGACATGGGGCACAGGGCAGGTGAGAACTAAGGTGGAGAGGAATTCAGGACCAGTTCATGGTAGGAAGGCCCTGGGCCATGTTTCAGATTTCACCTAGGACTTATAGGCACCTTTAATATGCAACTAAGCATATTTCACTGAGATTTTTTTGTGCTAGGAATTGAATCCAGGAGCTCTTTACCACTGAGCTATATCCCCTGCTGTTTTTATTTATTTATTTATTTTGAGACAGGATCTCACTAAGTTGCTCAGTCCTCACTAAATTGCTCATGCTAGCCTCAAGTTTATGACCCTCCTGCCTCAGTCTCCTGAGTTTAGGCAAATGAAACTCATTTGGACATTTTCACATTAGAAGTGAAATAGTTTGATTTACATTTCAGATAGATGACTCTGAAGGTCATGTGAAGAAAGAGTCTCAGGTGATAATGGAAAAGTCAAGACAAGAGTGAGTAAGGTCAGAATAAGCCAGTAGTTATTAGGAAAAGAGGAATATAGAGATGAGGATATACTAAAAAATATTGCCAGGGTTTGACAATTGGATTAATGGAAGTAGAGATCAAATATCCCTCTCACATCTGAAGTTCAAGTGCATGTGAGTGACAACCATCAAGATAAATGATAGTGAATAAATATCATAAGTAAATAAATATACAAATTATGGTTTATTAAATTCTTTCATACTTTGTATTTTATTCAGCACTCATAACAACTTTAAGACAAGGCAATATATAGATATATATATAAATGATGAGAAAATGGGATCAGAATTGTCAATTTCTCAACTAAGGTAATCTAGAACGACATGAATACCAGGGTAAAGATTTTCTTCCACCCCTCTGATCCTGTTAGTAAAGAGGGAATGTGTCTCTATTCATGATCTGAGAAAATGTCTGACATACGTTCCAAGGCACAGTCTGATTTTTTTTTGAAGAATTTAGCTGAAATGTCCTCTATCAATTCTAGCTGAAATGCTTCTGGAATTCAGTCAAATGAATTGATAAAAAGGGCAATAAATGAATGCACTTAGATGTACTTCTTAGGATTATATTCTGCTACCCTCCACTATTCTATTCACAAGGTTTTAAAATACTGCCTTGAACAGTCATAGCCTATGTTGTTCCATTTTAGAGAAAATGACATAACACAGATGTAAAAAAGAAACTTCCCTGAGTTTATGAGTTAAGATGAAATTTGTATTAGTGACATGAGACACAGAAACAATAGCTGCTTGATTTGAAAGACTTGTAGTAGAAATGATGGTCCTATAACACTGCATTAGATAACCCAAAACTGGCTCCAAAGTCTTTGAATAACAGTTTCAGGAAATGTGAGAAAAAGTGATTTTACTAACATACCATATGATTTCATATGTGATTGAAGTACTATCGGTAATCTAAAATTTAAATTAAGTGATTTCAACATGCTACAGATTTCATCTACAACTCCTTATAAATCTGAATGTTCAAAAAATATTAATTCTCACTGAGAAAATGGGAGGATTACGTTTTAGACTGAATCACCTTATATTAAGACTTCTTTGACACTTGGGTCTCATTCTTCACCACAAGCATCTCCATCAGCCCAAGTGATGCCACACCAGATACTCTGCAAAGAAAACTTAGAATACCTATGCTGATCCTAGAAGCAGAGGAGGCAGTCAAAAACTGTGGTCATTGAGGAATGACACAGACCATACTATCTTTTTATACTTCGTCATGAAGTTGACAAAGTTTACTTATCCACTTGGAAGAAGCAGGATGCCCAAAAAATAATAGTCTATATATCCTGAAAATGCTAGTGAGATGTGGTGTTTGTGGGCAAATGGCATGCTTATATTTATTCATTTATTATTCATAAATTCATTCAGGTATCTTTCAAAATTTTTTATTAATGTAGGAATAGCATATTATCAGTTTATCACTGTTTTATAGAATTCCACTATATAATACAGTTCCTGGCACGCAGAGCTGGAAGACAATTTTGTGGTCTTCTACAAGTGACTCATTGCTGTTGGGCACCATGTCTTCATACACATTTCACATTTCTCCACATCTTGGCAGTGAGGTGCCAACTGTCCCTTGTTTGAACTGTTTTCAAAGATATTAGGATAGCAAATAGCCCTGGAAGACAGAGACAACATCTCTATTTAGAGAAAAGGGCTGGCATGTTTATTCTCTGGAATATAAAGATATGTTCCTGGCAGTTAAAGGGCAGACATGCTGTCCTGCTTGTTGGAAAAGACCCAAGTCCCTAAGCTCAGGGTTCTGTAATGCTTCCCACTGTGAGTGCATGGGTCCCTTCCTGTCCCCTGGGGCAGCTGGTGCTTAGGGGCCAGGTGCAGGGATGCTGACACTTTGGACACTATCATTACTGTGTGTTGATAAACTGCCTTACCTTTTAGCCAGCTAACTTGTCATCCAAGCTAACTTGCCAGTTTGCAGTTAACCATGAAATCTGACCTTTTGAGGTTCTTGCAAACCTCTCCATCCCTTCCTTAGTCATTGAGAAAAATAAAAATCAGGCTCCATGATCGTCAGCTCCCTTTCCAGCTTCATAAGTACATAGAATTTATATAAGATTGTTAATATTGTTATGGCAAGAACAATGCTTATGCTTTGCTTTTATTGTTAAACAGCTCTTAAATTTGTTTTTTCAAAATAATTCCACTTCTAAAGCTCTGAGATATCCATGGACCCTTTTCCTGAACAATAATGACTATATTTTCTTTTTTCATTTACTTTGAAAAACAGAGCTGCTCTATTCAGTTAAAACTTTCAGACTTAAACATCACAGATAGAGCTGTAACCAACTCCTCTTTCCTCAAATTTCCTTTACATCCTCATTTCTTCTAGGGAGCCATTCACATATAGCTTCAGTTTTGAAAGTTTTCACAGAACCTAAAAGTGTCTATTAATATCATATCTGTGAAATCTTAAACCAGCTCATCTATTTATCCCTAAATTTTGTCTTTATTACTGTTTCACTTGTGATGATATTCACCACAAGGTAACATTACTCTTTACATTTGATAAGAAAAATTAATCACTCACATCGGACAAAAAAAACTCTATAAAAGTAAATTTATTTATTCATTATTAAATATTGAGTCCATACTGTGTGCCAGGAACTGTATTATATAGTGGAATTCTATAAAACAGTGATAAACTGATAATATGCTATTCCTACGTTAATAAAAAATTTTGAAAGATACCTGAATGAATTTATGAATAATAAATGAATAAATATAAGCATGCAAATTGAAGAGAATTTAGGCTCTGTATCAAATATATGTTTTGGCAGCTTGAGGATTTCTGAAATCATTTCAAATCAGTAATGCTAATGAAAACTCATTATTTTACAGAAAGTAGAATTTAAATTCTAATTGCATTAAATCCCAGGACTACTGCTTCTTACAAAGAATGCCCATAAAAACTATCAAACTACACTTAAATTAACCCTAAATTAGGGTTGACTATTTTTTTTAATTTCTTTTGAGTCAGGCAAACTTTCACCTGGGTTTATGCAACTACCCTCTGTATCTGCTATGGATTGGTTCCATGAATACCTCAGATAGCAAAATCCATGCAAGTTGGAGTCCCTTACATAAAATGATGTAGCATTTATACATTTATACGTTCCCTGAATACTTTAAATCATCCCTAGATGACTTATGATACTCAATTCAATGTAGATGCTATGTAAATAGTTGTTACATGTATTGTAGAGGGAATAATGACAAGGAGAAAATGTCAATACTTGTTCAGGACAACCATCAGGGGTCTAACTACTTAGTACACAAATGAGACTTGAGGGGAATTATGCTTACACACTTTGCTTGAGAGAGACCAAGGGTCTGTGAGCTGGTCAGAGGTTTACACACTGTGGCATTCAAGAAGATTCACTGTAGTGCTTGCCATGCAACAAATTCAAGTTCTGCTTTTTTGGAATGTTCTGGAATTATTTATTTTCTCAAAGTTTTTCATCCTTGGTTGGTTAAATCATGAATGCAGAACCCATGGATTCAGAGGGCTGACTGTATATGAAGGCATGACTAAGCCCTGTCACAGATCTTCTATAGCACACTGAGGCTTTGTGAGTTTAAGTCTTAAAGACACAGTCTGTGTTATATCTGTATTTGCAACCTGTTGCTTTGATCTGATGGTGGATAAAGTAATAAGAAGGCAAATGGACTATTGTTCTTTCCACTGGTACAGACCCCCAAAGCCTCAGTCTTTCTGACCATACTGGGACTAGGAAGCCTGGTTCCCTGGAGCCATACTAGGGATGGAATTATGCAGTGGGTATGTGTAAAATACTGAATCCTTGAGCTTTTGGCAATAATGTATTCAATCCAAAGTTGCAAATTGCTACCTACACTATTTCTTCTGGCTACTACACAGGGAAGGAAGCCATGGGAGTGCCACAAAGATGAGTACCATCTTTGTGGACCTGAGGAATCTGGCATGAGGAGGGAGAAAGACCCTGTTCACCCATAATTATAACACATTTTAGGAGTTCTGTTAAGGTTCAGACAGTGTATGATAAGGTACTCTCACAGGATAAAAAAAAATGAACATTTTCTATATGATTCTTTCTGATCTAGATCAAATGCCAATTGCCTGACTCTTGGGAGGGTTTTAGAGAATGTTGCTCAGCTTAGTTCTTTTTTCTCAGAGAATTCTCTGTTTCCTGGCTGCCATGAGCACAGCAGCACTCCTGTCATGCCCTTTGACCGTGATGTTCTTCCTCACCTGGGGTCCAGAGCAATGGAGTTTGCTATGGACTAACACCTCTGAAACCATGAGTCCCAAATAACTTTTTTCTCTTTGAAGTTGTACTTGTCAGGTATTTTGGTCACAGCAATGCAAAACGAACAAAAACAGAAATTGGTACTGAAAAGTGGAGTCATGCTGTGACTAACCTGATCACATGGTTCAGAAGCCTTTGGAAATGGTTTGCAAAAGGAATTTAGAAAAGTTTGGAAATGCAGGCTGAAAAAGTCTTAGAATGTGGTTAGCAGAGCTTAATGGGCAATTCTCCTGAGAGTTCGGAGGACCAGAATGCCATTAGGATATGAACTGTGCTCATGAGATTTCAGCACGTTAAATAATCTATAGGGAATTGGACTAGAGACCAGTCATGTTATTTTCTGGCAAAAAATGTGTCTAATTTTTTCCATGTTCTGAGACTTTGTGTAAAGATGAATTTAAAAGTGATAAAATAATTAAGATAGGGAGAGGGAGAAAGAGAGTGAGAGAGGTGGGGAGGGACCACAGAGAAGATGTATCCTTCAAGGGATTGACCTAGTGACCCACCTCCTTCCAGCTATACCCTACTTGCCTGCAGTTACCACTCAGTCAGCCCATTCAAACTAGGATGAACTAACTAGGCTACAGCTGTCATAATTTAATCATTTTGCCTTCATACTCTTGTATTAATAGGAGTTTTGCGGAGATACCTGATATCCAAACCATAACATTGAAAGTAATCAAATTGATAGAGACAAAAAGTAGAATGGTGGTTACCAGGGGCTGAGAAGAGGGAGATAAAAGGTATTGGCAGAGGAAATATCAAGACAGCAGAACATTCAATCAGTGACACGAATATGAATATTGCTAGCATCTTTTAGCTAGGTTTACTGAGAAAACTGGGAGCAGAAAGCAGAGCTAAAGGATTTTTAAAACTTACAGCTGGACCAGAAAAGTGCTTAAAACTGGGGTCAAGAAAAAATGTGCTTGTTAAAGAGATTATAACTACTAAAGTGATGCTATGTACTTTGCACATAGACAATAGGAAATTCGCCTTGAGGACATCTCAGGAATTTTCAAAATCACACCTACTTCAGGTTCCAGGGAAAACTTCTTGGAAAAGACATCATAAGAGCCCCCTGTTTGCATGGGGATAGGAGGGTTAAGAAATTGTTTTATCGTGCAGAGATGTGCAACCTGATTACAGGCAGGCCAGGCATTGCATGAGATGACAACAGAACTTGGCATCATACACAAGGTGCCAGTTCCACAGGAATGCAGGATGTTCAAGTCAAGAGGTCATGAAGGGCCATTTCAGTGAAAAGTCTGGGAGGCCAGACCAAGTGTAGTATGGTTAAACTCCCTGCAGGCTGCTCCTGAGAAAATAATATATGAAGCTGTGAAGGTAAACTGAAGCTGGAATGATGACCCCAGAAATTAGAAATGCCAGTAATATGAACTGTCTGCCAAGAAAAACTGCTGGCTGCAGAGAGAAACAGACGATAAAAGAAGACATGTGCTTCAACCAGCAAGGCCAATCAGGCATGGTTATCCTGTTTCTTTGGAGAGCACATCTCACAGTCATGTGTCCCAGATGCTGTAGATGAAGTTATGGGACCAGATGGGTTTTGGTCTTGCTTTGGTCCTATCCCTTCTTTCTATGCCCTATTCCTACTTTTGGGGATGGGAATGTTTATTTTGCCACTGTAAATTACATATATGTAACTCGTTATTTTATTTCTACAGAGGCTAACAGCCAAGAGTTTGCCTTCAGTCTCAGAAGAGTCTTTGAACTTGGACTTTTGGGCAATGTTAAAACTAAGACTATAGGACTCTTAGACAGGAACTGAATGCATTTTGCACTGTGAGATGGACATGAGCCTTGGGGTATCAGAGGTGCAATATTATGGTTTGCATATAAGGTATCCCACCAAATCTCTTGTGTTAATGCAGGAATATTCACTGTTAACATGACTAGATTATGAGAGCTTTAACTTAATCACTGAAGGGGGTTCCCTAGAAAGGTACATCTTCTCTGTTGGCCCTTCCCCTCTCTGTTTCTCTGCTTCCTAGCTGTCACAAGGGGAGCAGCTTCCTTCCAGCAAGCTTTTCTGCCATGATGTTCTACCTCATGTTGGGCCCAGACCAATGGGGTTGGCTGTCTATGGACTGAGATCTATAATACCATGAGTCAATATAAACTTCTCCTCCAGTAAGTTGTTCCTGTCAGGTATTTTGGTCACAGTGATACAAACCTGACTGAAATACTCACATAACTCAATTCAGACAATGTTTGTGTCTAACTTATTTCATTTAGCATATTTTCAACACATCCATATTGTTTCACATATCAGAATTTCATTCCTTCTTATAGTTGGAAAACATTACATTATATGTATATATCATATTTTGTTGATTTATTCATGTGTCAATAGGCATTTGGGTTGTTTCTGCTTTTGATAATTATTAATAATGGTGTCTTGAATGGGAATTTTCAAATACCCATTTGAGTGCCTGCTTTTAAAACTTTTGTATATATACTCCAAAGTGGAATTATAGGATTATACAGTAAATGCTGAATTTTGTTAGGAATTGCCATACTGTTTTCCATAGCAGTTGTACCATTTTACGTTCACACCAGTTATGCACAACAGTTTCATAAGGTGATATATTTTGGACCACATAAAATTAAATACAAATATTAATTGGGCAAGAGAAGTGGGCTCCTTCCCAGACAACCCTGCACCTCAGAGAAGAGTATTGGGAGTACCTCTTTGAGTCCTGGGAGAAGCAGAGGAAGATACAGGGTAGGGAATTGCCCAGGACAGTCTTAATATTATCCACCCTCACTCTTTGAGATGGGGCAGGCTTGAAAGTTTGTCTTCTGAATGGAAATAGCCTGATGGGCAATGTGCTTTTCATCTTGCTTTAAGATAGACTTCAATAGCTTTGGGGACTGAGACTGTTGATTGGAACAGATAGATTCTGGATCATATTTCTAGTTCAGTATTAATGTTTGGATGAGACATGAGTGAGTAAAATTATTTTTCTTGTATTCAAATGCAATCATCATGCTTAATCTTTTTCTCATGAATATATCTATTTCAATATATTATGATTTTCAGTTTCCTCAAACGAGGACATTCCTATTTATTAGGGTCATTTAAAACTCATAGCTACATACTCCAGATAAGGACTCTCAGTGTAGAGTTCTGTGAATCACAGCTCTGCATTCCTGTAGAGCAACCTAAAATTATATGAGTTCTTTTATGATTCAAAGAACAGATGAGTCCCCTACAAATTGTGAGCAACTGAAACTCTATTTTTACATGAATGTTGTTATGTATATATTCCTCTATCCTGTATTTGGGAGGATGGTTTCTAACAAATTATATCATCTTGTCTGTTTCTTTCCATCATGCAAGCCAACAGAAATATTTTTCAATTTGAATAATGTCATTAAATTTATTGGCAATCCCTTACAGACTGTGTCATCTACAAATAAAAGCATGTTTCCTGGGATAGTAATCTTTCAAAACATAAAAAATACTTTAAGTCAGATGATTTTGCCTTAGTGAATTCATGAGGCTTTCTAGTGAGTACAATATTCCTTTCAAAGTACATATAGTATCTGTTTATTAGCACTTTTCTGGTGATTAATAAGTATAATAATTGATAGTTAATGGAATTCATCTTTTCCTCAGTTTTGGAAATTGGGATCCAGATTTCCTGTCTCTGATACTCTATCATATTTGTGGACAAAGAGATGTCTAAAAAATATTGACAATGGTTCTAAACTCATTTCAAACACTTTTAAGACTTAACAATTCTTTTGTTTGAGATCTGACTTATTTCAGCACCAATCATGTTCTCATTTTCTGACCCTCTATCTGAATGATGGAGTCTCTTCTTCCAATTTAAAGTTCATTCTCTTACTTGAATAAAGTGGAAAATGCTTTCTCATTGTCATTTTGTGAGCTCATACTTTTCAGTGCCTGTAATGAGCCTGTCACATCCTTCTTGTTATTCTTGCTTTAACAAGCTTTGCAAAAATATCTCTTAAATTATTAACTTTTCTGACAACATCACCCCTTTGAGGCTTTAGTCTGGTACTATTCTTACATGTTTATTCATCTTTTATTTCTTTTTTAATCCTTGCTTAGTAATGCTTCTTTCCTTTGGTGTTTTCACATACTTCTTGTCAAAAGGTGGCTTTATTAAAGAGCTTCTTATATTTCCAAGGAAATGTTTACTTTTGATCTTTATCAGCATCATTTGTAATTGTATAGTCAGGATTAGCTTTTTCAAAGTCTTCAATTCATTCTCCTGATAAACTCTCTTTTTCAGAATCTTTGAACATGGAAATTAATCTCTTTTTTTCTAGACTGTTTTGATATCTTCTTTAGAAAACCTGGATGCATACCTATAGATGCCTGACATTTCCCTTTCTCTTCACTGCAAATTCTAGTTTGATAGCACCACGGGTTTCTGAGGTTCCCATAAGATCTAAAGCACCAATGCATTTTCCTCTTTGGATAGAATAAATTCAACAAAAGCTTTTATGTTCCTTCATAAATATGCAGTTTTAAGTTATACAGCAGATAGATAAGCAAAGGGCTCTGCCTTTAGTGAGCTGAACTAATAGCAGATGTCTTCCCATTATGATCCTCTGTTGTTCCACCCTCCAGAAGCAGTTTATGGTTTGTCTCTGTGTCTGTCCAGGGGCAGGTCTTTATGTTCATTCTTCAGGAACATATACCATCATTCCCTTATTCACTGCTCTACTTGTCCTCAGTTTACCTACTCTAAATTTTCATTTGTTATTAAGATTTTCAGTTTAATCATAATAAATGAAAAGTAAAGTGGAGATAGTATGTCATTCATTCGAAGTACTACGTGGTGATCACTGAATTATTTTATCTGTGATTTCCCTGGATCTCAGAGAACTACTTCTGTTTCACTACCGGCAACAGCCCTGGAAAGTTGTTCACCTGGAATAGCTGGACTCAGATTGAGCTCTCTGGTAGTAGGAAGAGCCTATGACATCTACAAACCAAAGCTCATGGCAAGTTCAACAGTAGCCAAGGCCTACAGTCTCCTCCCTTCTAAGTTAATGGGGACTGATTTTAGATTCTCGCAATAGGAGGGTTATTCAGCCCCTTCACATGAGAATCACTCACACATTCTGAATGTGTGTGATTTTAAATCTCTTATAATGCACGTGTAATTATTTCCAAGATCATTTTAATGAAAGAAAATAGGGGGAAAAAGAAAATAGGTATTGTTATTTAAATAGTTAAATACAGTTTGCATAAAAATTAAGTCTCACAATTTGTTGGCTAACAGAGTACACTACACAATTCTACATTTTTTAGTTTTAACAGTATACTACCTACAAAGCAAACTGGAACACTGACAATAGTCGATACCTATCGCAAACTGGTCTGCAAGATCAAACATACAGCAATTAGAGGTAGAAAGTACTTACTAGGTGACATGGTTCACCCCTTCCCATTGCCAGTTCATAAAAATCATAACATGGAGAAAAGAAAATACAATGAACCATTTGTTGTTGAAAAGCTATGTATAAACATTATCTAGCTAAATAAGTGTAATCAAAAGTGCTCATTTTAAAATGCTTTTAGGAGTCCCCTTCCTCCCACATATAGAACTTTGAAATACCACAAACAAAGCATTATTGTGATAAAAATAATTCAAAATATAGACACCTGGAAATTTCATGCATCTTATGCACTTACGTATAATAGGTCCACAGGTACCCAATATGTTTATGTACATTCTATTTACCATTTACTTCGACTATTCTAAATAGAAATCATAGAGGTTGGACTACTTGATATTTGAAGTTCCTATAAACTACCCTCAAGAAAGTGAGCTATTTACTTGGTTGTCATCCATTGAGATGCAGCTCAAGCACTCTGTTGCCTCAGATGCCACCACAATAACCCTCCACCCACCAGCCTGGCTGTCAAGTATATTTCTGAATCCCTGCAATCAATCCAAACTTTCATGTCAAGATGAAATGCTTTTCCAGTTTTCTTTCTTCTACTTGCTGAGATAATCCCCTGACGTGTGCCACATTAATTTTTAATGTGTGAAGCAACACTTGGATACTAATTATACATTGACCATAATGACTACATGTTGATGGGTAAAGAACTGAGAGGTGGTCTCTAATACCACAGCAATTCCACACTCACCCTCAAAAGTCCTATTCAGTTTTCTTTTATTTGAAAATACACTTTAATTTTTAATTCGATTTTTTAAAGAACAGTTTTAAATTCACGAACAATTGAGAGGAAGAAATTTCCCATACAGTGCCCTGCCTCCCATCAACATCCTCCAGCAGAGTGGCACATTTACTAGAGCCAGATGAATACACTTTGACATATAATCATCTCAAGTACAGAGATAACATGAGGAATCAGTCTTGATGGTATACACTTTATGAATTTTAACAAATGTATAATGACATGTATCCATCATTTCAATATCTATACAGAATAGTTTCACTGATCTAAAAATACCCTGTGCTCTGCCTATTCATCCATCCCTTCTTCTCACTCCTGGGACAGTCACTCATCTTTTTATTTTTTACATAAATGAGGTACTAAGTAGGCATTTTTAAACATTTGGGAAACACGAGGTTTCATGTTACTGTAGAACAGTAATAAAATTTTTGCATACGTTTTATGTATATAATGAGAGAGTAAGATTTTAGAAGAAAAATAATTGATCACCTGAATAAACAGGATAACTTATCTGAAGATAATAATAACTACGCAAATAATGCTGACACTATGTGCCAGGCAGTGTTCTATGTGAACTATAAAGATTATTAAACTTGACTCCATTAATACCCACAACGATTCTATTCATCTGCCCCATTCTGCAGATGAAGGGGTGAGGCAGAGACAGGTTAACTAAATTGTCCAGGGTAACTCGAAGTTATGTCACAAAATCAGGACTTAGATGGGGCTAGTCTGGTCCTGGAATATATACTCTTATGGAAGCCACAAAGTGATTTTTAAGGGATTATTAATAATTAGTAACATTATTTGTTTGTGCACTGCAGAAATAATAATGATAAAAAAGGAAACATGATGTGTAACAGCCAGAAATCCAAAATAACCTTCCATGTATGTGTCTTTCACTCTGAGTCCTCAACAGACATGTTTCTGGTAAGCAAACTTTCCCCAGTTTTTTCCCCAATGTCTATGTTGGCACATTAATGTTTATATTAAGCATATCTTGCACAATCTTCCTAACATCTACAATGACTCCCACTAGATTCTATGAAAGCAAATTTTAACCTCTTGAGAGCAGTTCCTTCTGTGATTGACAGTCTGACCCAACTTTTGACATTATTAATACATTCTTTTCAGAGAACATAACAAAGAGTTCAGCAGCTGTGCCACACTGGCTGCAACTGCTTTGATAACTCTTCCTCTATTCAGCACATCAATGAAAGAGCAGCCCTATAATTTGGTGTCACCAGATGAGAAACATCAAGAGCTCTGAGAGTACCTTTGTATAGAAGTCTCAGGCTTTCTTGCTATGGGGCAACCTGAGGATCAGCATATGTGATTGGGTGAGATTCAAGGGCCATTAATGGATTCAGGATCAAACACTTTTGTTACATTGGAAAAGCTTTATTTAAAAGGTTTCCATGTCACTGATTTTTGTAGAAATAGCCAAGTGTAACACAAACTGCATTGTGAATATACAGTACAGTCATTTCTAACAGAACTGCAATTTTGAGTGAAAAAAATATATATACATATATATGTATATGTATATATACACTTCCAAATTTCCCAAAGCAAAAACAAACAAAACAAAAATATTTTCTTCTTTTCTCCTTTCCTCCTTCCTTCCTCTCCTTCCTTCCCTTCCCTCCCTCCCCACCTCCTTCCTACTTCTTTTGCTTGACAGTTGAGAGTTGCAATTGTTAAGTTTTGAAATTGGAGCCACAGCATCTCTTTTGTTCTCTGTCTCCATTTTTTGTACAAACATTGCAAACGTTTTTCTCTAATGGGAAAAAATTTTCAGATATATGAATGCTTTTCCAGTCATGATAGAATGGATTGAAATTTGCATTAGGAGATGGAAGGTCTGAATTGTAGTCTTTACTTTGTCACTATGCATTTACTTCTGAATAATTTATAGCTCAATAGCTTTCAAAAGGCATTTGTGAGGTGGCTTGCAATAAAAACCTACATTTAAAAGAACATAGGAGGGTTAAATGGGAAGTAAGAAGCAACACAGAGTAGAAAAGGAGAAAATTTCCTAAATGCTGTTTCACCCAACTTCTCAGGCACTGGATACAAATTAAAAAAAAAAAAAAGAAAAGAAAAGAAAACATGACAGACCTATCTCACAATGGCTGAAGGAAAGTCCAGCAATTCTTGACAACTGGCAATTCCTATTTGTTGTTCTGTTTTCTGGCACTGTTACGATATAGATATGAGATGTGTGTGAGACAATGCACAAAAGCTTAAAGTGGAAATAACAGGGTTTGAGAACTTTATCTTAATCAGTGCATTAATCCACTTGACTCAATTAGCTGAGTGGTAACTGTAGGCAACTTAAGGTGTGGCCAGAGGAGGTAGATCACTGTGGGTATGCTTTTGTGGTATATATTTTGTACCTGGTGAGCAGAGGTCTCTCTGCTTCCTTGTTGCCATATCCTGAGCTGCTTTCCTCCACCATACCCTTCTGCCATGATGTTCTACCTCATCTCAGGCCCAAAGCAATGGCGTTAGCTGTCTATGTACTGAGATCTCTGAAACCATAAGCCCCAAATAAACTTTTCCTCCTCCATAGTGTTCTTGTTTGGTCTTTTGGTCACAGTAGAGAAAAAGCTGACTAATACAGGCACTAAGTTTTCAAGAGACATTTTTTTGTGTTTCTTTATATAAAAAAAATATCAAGTTAGATTCTTCATCTTGAGAAATGTAAAAACTCTGGAGAAAAGCTAACAGCATTTTATTGAATTGCACTTGAGCAAAGATAATTTCTTTGGAGAGTTAACTCACTGTAGTTGAAGTAAATTGCTTCTGATGCTCTGCCTTGACAGAAAGAATCATGAAGTAGTAATATGACCTCTCTTGCCTCTCAGTTGGTAAAATGAGGATTTTGATTAGATGAACTTCAAGGTTTCTTCCAGCACACGTATATTATTTGTAAAACGAATTTCACTTAGAGTTAGTGTTATTATTAACATGTCATCTAAGCCCAGATTCTCACAATATAGGATTTCCATCACTTTCCTATTTTTCATAAAATTAACATCACAAATATAATTGGAACCAAATCATGTACTTTAAGTAAGAGACAGAGTCTATTATAGAACCTGAAAATACAAGGCCTGTTGAATTCACAACCACACACAGTTATGTACTGTGTAACAATATGTTGGTCAAGGACATTGCATATAATAGCAGTCCCCTATGATTATAATTGAGCTGAGAAGATTCCTTAGAAAGCTTGGAATGGATCCACCATTTGACCCAGCTATCCCACTCCTTGGCCTATACCCAAAGGATTTAAAATCAGCATACTACAGAGATACAGCCACATCAATGTTCATAGCTGCTCAATTCACAATAGCCAGACTGTGGAACCAACCTAGATGTCCTTCAGTTGTTCAGTTGATGAATGGATAAAGAAATATGGTATATATATATATATATATATATATATATATATATATATACACAATGGAATATTACTCAGCTATAAAGAATAATAAAATTATGGCATTTGCAGGCAAATGGATGAAATTGGAGAATATCATGCTAAGTGAGATAAGCCAATCTCAAAAATCCAAAAGACGAATGATCTCACTGATAAGCGGATGATGACACATAATGGGAGGTGGGAGGGGGGCAAGAATGGAGGAAGGAGGGACTGTATAGAGGGAAAAGAGAGGTGGGAGGGGTGGGGGGAAGGAAAAACATAATGGAATGAATCAAACATCATTACCCTATGTAAATGTATGATTACACAAATGGTATGCTGTTACTCCATGTACAAACAGAAACAACATGTATCCAAAAATAAATAAATAAATAAATAATTGAGCTGAGAAATTCCTATTTCCTAGTGACGTCTCAGCATAGTAGTGATGCTGTGGCACAGTGTTTTTAATATCTTGGCTGGTGGAAACAAACCCAGTGTGCTGCCGGTCATATAAAAGTATAACACAGATAAGTAAGTGTAGTACATGTATTTGATAAAGATAATGAATGACTGTATTACTGGTTTATGCATTAACTACACTATTGTTATTTTACACTGTATACGTTCTACTTATAAAAAATAATTTTACTGTAAATCGATATGTCAGGACTGGTGTCATACATGTGCAGTTTACAGTATCTCTTGATTGCAGCAAGAGGCCACATGAAGTGATTGACCTAGACCGCTTAGGTTTGTGTAAATGCACTCTGGGATATTCACACAATGACTGTGCTCTTTTCCAAGCTTATCCCCATCTTTATGTGAAACATGACTGTACATAAATACTTCAGAGTTCCCACTGCCACCACTTTTGTCTTTAAAAGGCTCAGATTAATGACTAACAAGTGAGCTGTCTGTATGTCCTATAAATTTCAAAATAAGCTACACAGAAACCTTGCCATAACCAAGAGAGGCTCCAAGGGCAATCTAAAATCTCCAAAGTATATAGCTGCAATTTCTAGATAAATAAAAATGTAAGTACTTTAATGGGCAGCACATAAAATATAACCATCAATCTATCATGTTTTGTAGCATCTGTATCTCAAGTCTGTTTTAAAGAATGAATGCATAATGACAAGACTCTTCCTAACCAAACTTTAGTCAAGCTCCTCCAAGTCCTCTTCTTGACAAAGTCTTGAACTCACCTCTCCCTACAGTCCATCCCTGCCAGACCTTGCTAAGCTTTAGCAAAAATCCTGTTAAGTCACCCTTGATATCTGATGTGCCTGTTCTGCCTTCAACGTAAATACTGTTACATCAGTTTAACAAGATCCCCCCACACACATGCTATCTCCCCTTCCTAATTTCTACCCACTGTCCCTCAATCTGCTCTGTGGCTATTGTGGGAGCTCTGAACTTGATATACCAAATAAACTGCTTTTGAATGCTGAGTACTTTGGATTCAAGGATACTGATAGGGCCAAAGAAATAAGAAACTATCTCTGATCTTCTTTCTTCCCTCATTTCTTCTACAAAGCTAGTTAGTCCTAGAAACTAGAATTGCTCTTTCTTAAAATCACCCATAAACCTAGAAATTTCACTATGTCTCCTCCTCCCACAAGACCCCAATGTGAGATGGATCTTCTCCATACCCAGTGAAAGGACTGCTACATAGAGAGACCAAGAAGAAACAGGTAAACAGACTTTGCTATATTCTCCTGTTGAGTGTATTATCATTATACCATACCCTTTTTGTCCAATACCATTTCTACAGGACTGTCCATTCTTCATTGAACCAAAGCATAAAATACAGTTTTCCCTAGGTCTTTGGGTCTAAAATCTGAACTCTCCCATGCCATGTCAAACTTTGCTATATAAATGTGTTATTTTTTTTCTTGTTAATCTATTTTTCAGTGGTGTCAGTCAAGACCTTTGTGATGGGTGAGGAAAAGGCCCTATACCTTTCTGCCCCTGCAGTATGAATCCCCATTTGTCTTTGTGTGTCTTGATGTTCAAAGTTGAGCTCCATTTCTCTCCCCTATTGTGTTCATCTTGACACCTGTCGCAAGGACCACAAATGAAGTCGTCCTTATCACTTGAATAAGTAAGGGTTAGGAAATATTTTGTTTAATTAAGCCCTCAGTTCTTATTTACTTTTGTTTTGTTTTCATGGTACTGGAGATTTAACACAGGGATGCTTAACCACTGAGCCACATCCCTAGTCCTTTTTATTTTGACAGGGTCTTGCTAAGTTACTAAGGGTTTCACTAAGTTACTGAGGCTGACTTTGAAATTGCTATCCTCCTGCCTTAGCTTCCCAAGTAGCTGGAATTACAGGCATGCACAACCATGCCCAGCTTCTTCTTCTGTTTTTAATGGCAGTACTGAGGCATGAACCTAGGGCCTCAAGCATGCTAGGCAAGCACTCTACCTCTGGGAGTATAGTTCTTGTTTTTATGATCTTCTCTTTAGAAAATTTTCACATTATATTTTTTATATGAGATTCAAGGCATGTATAAAATTGTGTCACTTGCTGAAACCTCTTAGGAATTATTATTATCATTTGTATACAGGAAGTTATATTTATATTTAAAGAAATGTATATGCTCTTAGAAGAAAAGCAAAAAAAATTAATATCATCTTGAAAATTTAATATTATTTACAAGCTGAATTTGGGGAAAAAAAAATGAAAACCTGGTCTTTTTAATTTAAATATAAGGTGTCCTATGCTTACACAGGGAATTAAATTTTTTAAAATCAATTATTTATTTATTTATATGTGGTGCTGAGGATGGAACCCAGTGTTTTGAAGTTGTTAGACAAATGCTCTACCACTGAGCCATGACCCCAGCCCACAAATGAACTTCTAACAGTTTCATAGATGATTGTCAGTGCAGAAAGTGAACATTTACTCCTTGATGTTTAGAAGGCAGAGGCCCATGTTTTCCTGCTTCCAGTTTTTGCTCTATCCCAGTTCCATTTCCACATAGCTGTCAATTTGATCTTCTTAAAGTTTAAATTGGATCCTACAGAGACACTTGAATACCTTCTATTGGACAAAAAACAAAAAGAAAAATCCAAACTCCTTGAATATGACCTGCTTAGATGGGTTCTTGTCAGCTTCTCTGTCTCATCTTAACACCCTCTCCTAACTCCCTATATACCACTCATTCTGGGATTTCACTCCCCCAAACACAGCAACCACCTTCTGACCACAGAACTTTTGCAGTGTGCTCTGTCCCGTCTCTGGAATGCTCTTCCCACTGATTTAACCACAGGAACTCCTTCTCAATCTGCAGTCTGTTCTTAAATGCACTGCAGAGAGAAGCCCTCCCTGGCCACCCAGGGTCAAGGGCTAACCTCAATATTTTCTATTTTAGTTCCTGTATGCTCTTTCCATGATGTTCATTACAACCTACAATTATTTAATTTGTCTGTTGGGATGTTTTTCTCTATTGGTCCTTGCAGAACAAAGGTTCTCTGATGAAAGATTTGTGCTGCCCTGTCACCATTGCATTTCAAGTAAAGTAAATATTCATTTAGTGGATACTAAAGAATGACTGTATGCTTTATAGTTGTTACATTAATATTAAAATCAAATTCAATTCATGGTAATGCTTTCCATTTTTTTTCCATTTCAAATCCTCAGCATGAAAATATAGTTTCTACACAAGCTAGAAAAATTATACACCTTTCTTATCATAAACTGTGATGACTTCTACAAAGATATAATGATATTTTAACAACCTATCAAAGTTAACAAGGACACAAACACAACATTGGCAGAGTCAAACCATATATGTCAAAAGATACTGGGCATGTTCTGTTTCATCCATGAAACCACTAGGCAAAGAATCAATGTGAAAAGTTCCTTCATATTCCCCTGCTAAATCAATTTCCAGACCTTCCTGTAAAGAATAAATTCTAACAATAACTTATTGTACAACCACAAACCACAAGACTCTTTGTCCTCTGCCTCCCCAAGCCAGTTGCTTTTCACACTTCAGTTAATGAAATAAAATTGCAGTTATGAAACCAATTTAATGGACAATGGTCAGAATTTCCTAAAACTAAAGTGTACAGGAAGGATAAAAAATAATAAAGCATGTGGAACAGATTTATTTGAAGAAACTTGTTTTAGTTCTATATTTGAAAGTGCATGTATACACCTGTTTGTGCATGTGTGTTTATGCATGTGTTATATATGTATGCACTTGCATGTATGTGTGAGAATCCTGTGTGTTGTGTGTGCATATTCTGGTTCACACTGTAAATTTTGGAATGCACAAAAACAAACTGAATATCATTATATTCAATTTGACAGTGAAAGAGAAAAAAGAGCTAGTTATTATTTGTAAAACACATGTAAATGTCCAAATTCATTATGCTATTATGAGAGTACCTACATGGATAATTTGTTTTTGTCTTTGAAGCACTTCATTCTGCCTCGTATTTTAGATGATCATTTTCTTATCTGTTTTGAACTATAATGTAAGTTCCTTGAAAGTAAAAAACCAGTTCCTCAGAAATGAATTAAGGTCACGTATTGTGTTAGATTAAATTACCTAACATGTTTCTATTAAAAATGTCTATGAAGAGTCCATATCTCTTTTCTCTAAATCTGGGAGAGAGGAACCCATGATGGAATTGACCAATGAAAGTGGCAGAAATTACACAGTCTGCATATCTAAGCCTGAACCTTATGAGACTGGCAGTGTTTACTTTCGGTCTCTTGGAATACTCATCCTTCGAGTTCATTTCTCCACTTGAGAAGTTGGGTTCCCTTGCTGGAGAAAATATGTAGAGAGGACCTGCAATCACCTAGAATAAGAGAGAATGCCTGCTGAACCCATCTTGCTGGCTGTCTTCATGAAAGGAAAAGGAATATGTAAAGCCCTCTTGGATCTTCTACACCAGACACTAGCAAATTATGAATCCCAGGGCAGTCACCTCATTCATTTAATGACAGGGCTGAGTAGCTGTAACAGACAGTACAGCCCACAACACCAAAACTACTTACTATATGGTCATTCACAAAAAAAGCTCACTGACCCCTTTTCTAGACTATCCCAGCCAACTCTGAATGATTACTAATGACAGTATGTAGAGCAGAATAATCTCTCTGCCAAGTTCAGCCTGTGCTCTGGTTCTACAAAAATCAAAGTATAATAAAATGGTTGATGTTTTAAGCTACATGTTTTCATACAACAATAGAAAACTGGGATAAAAATCATTGCCAGGAAGTATGGTGTTGCTTATAAAGCCGGTCATGTGTGTCAATGGCTCTGGAATCAGGCAGTGGATAGAAGCTGGAAGGGGCTCAGAGAGACCATAACTGGAGAGAAGAGGACTTCACAGAGACTATTAGTAAAAACCCACAGAACATTGAAAAGACTCTTGTGAAGCCTTAAAGGCCAGTGAGAATATACTATTAGAGACTGGAAAATATGACATACTTTTTCTGTATTGTCCAAAAGTTTGGCATTTGTGTTACATGTCAAAGCAAAGAAAATGTAAAAGGAACCTAATGAGTTTATAGGTCTGGCAAGGAAAATTAACAGGAAGAATAGGAAAAATGCCAAAAGACTTTCTAGCTGTCTAAGGAAAGATATGAGAAGATAAATGAACTAAAGAAGGAACTGCAGAGATTGTGAGCAAAATTTATAGGAAACAAAGAAACCAGGATGTTCTGGGTATGAAAAAAAAACTGTTCCTCATTTCCAGTCTCTCCCAGCAATAAATGTGCAAAGTCAGAAATGAGCCCAGGACAAAGGTGAACACAGGCTGCTATCTGTTTAACATGACCATGTGGTTAAACATCTCAAGGGTGTTCCTTTGTTGAGATCTTAAAAAGATATGAAGGTAAGCCTAATTGGTTTCTAGGAAACCTAAGGCTATGTCTAGTAATCCCTTTCAACAAGAACAGTCCTTTGTATCATTTTCCCAGAATACCCTGAATCTCAGCCCCAAAAATGAAAAGGACTATATCAGAAACAAATGTGTATGGATCTCATTTGGTAGACTGAATTATCATTTACTACATAGGAGTCTCATAAAAACTTTTTATGCAAAAGAAAGATGACTAGGTGGAATAAAGTCATTGTAATTATTTTAGGGCACAGAATTGAACCCTGGTCAAGGAACTGGTACTGGTTGGATCTCAGCATTTCTGTGGACCAACAACTGCTGCTTTTTGAGGAAAAAAGTATGGTTATCCTATCCCTATCTGATCATTATATCTTACAAGGAGGGAAGATAAATTGTCCTGAGAGTTCATAGCTCTTCGGATGGGGAGAAAACATGCTCAAATAGTTCTTCTGTATATGGACAAAATTTATAACATCAGTTTCTTCAATTCAAGGCAATACTGTAAAAGGGTGAATTTTTATTTAATCTGAGGAATGTAAGTAATCTTTGGTCCAAAAGTGGACAAGAATCCTCCCATAGAGAGTTATTATACCTCACCCCTTAAATATAAGGGTGTTGTTGACTACAGTGAGCAACAGAATATGATAGAAGTTATAGTTTGGGGGCCTGTCCTTTAATAGACTAGAAGTTTCTCATTCCTACCTTTTGCATTACTTGCTCTTGGAACCTTAAATTGTCAAGTTAGATTGTAACTTTCTAGAGAAAGCATGTGGAAAGGTCCTGAGTTCAGATAGCTATTGAGAGGCATAAAGCAAATTCCAGCCCTCCTGCTCTAATAGAACCATTTGTGACTATCCCACTGAAGCCCTTGTCTCCCACAATTGCAGCTGAGAGAAGAATCGCCTGTCCAAATCCTGCCCAAATTTTGATCCAGAAAATTCTGAGATACAACAAAATGATTATTATTTTAAGGTACTAAGTTTTGTGATGATTTGTTATGTAGAAATAGATAATATATTTCATACTTATACTAAAAACATGAAATTCTACTTTGAATATTACTAGCTTCCAAAGTCATTGAGTTAGGAAATATATAGTCTCTGTTAAATTGGGAAAAGGTTCTTTGCAGATGAAATCAGGTTCAGGAAAATCTGTACTGAGGCATGATGGACTCTAGCCCAATGCCTGGTGTCCTTATAAGAGGAAATTTGAAAACATTCCAACAGGAGGGAGCCATGAAGATGAAGGCAGAGATTGCAGGATAGATCTATAAGTCAAGGAATGCCCCTGGTTGCTAGTAGTTGCCAGAAATTAAGAGGAGGTCTTCCGCTAGAGTCTCCAGAAAGAACATGGTCTTGATCACACTTTGATTTTGGACTTCAATTCTCCAGAATCAGAAAGTAATAAACTTCTGCTATTTAAATTCTCCCAGTTTGTGGACAGTTTTAGTGCAGCTCTATGTAACTGATCAACTCAATTCCAGCAGGTAGCTTAGGGTAGAATTTATATGCTTACTACAAATACTATTGATAACATGCAGCACAGGTTTTGTAATATAATTAATCCTGGGTAGTGATCTTCATATGGCCCAGCATATATTGTGCCAATGCCATTTTTTATGCTGCTTCTCAAAGTCATTCTAGGCCTCCAGTACTCCTGGCACTGCAAATTCACTTAATGGCTTATTGACCTTATACCTGAAGAAGGGCCAGAGTCATAAAAAGGGATGAAACCCAATAAGACAATGCCATTACTTGCCTATAGTTTGGTGACAGATAACTGTAACTATTCTCTTAAATGGGACTAGGAAATTTTCTAGGGCTTTTAGTTACTATTTTTAAATACTTCCAGATAATGTCACTTGGACTCTAAACAATGGGCGAAGCATTTAATAATGTTTGTTTATGTCCATATCAATACTTCAAATGCCTATCACTCTAAAAACAGAAAGTGTATGCCGCTTTTGCTCACAGAAAAATAATAAGTGTAGCTAAGAAAAACAATGAATCAAATGAACACTTATTAGACCCTAGTCCAAAGTGGTTGTTTACATGGTTTCATGAAATGAAGGATCAGATAACTGTGACTATCACATTATCACCGGACATTACAGCATTTCTTGATTGACATTAAATTTCACCTAAGTAGCCCCTGGTACACCTATACAGAATGCAGAATTATTGCTTTATTATTATTAAAAATACATGTCATATTTTCAAATTGAATTCATTTGGCCAATGGGACATGCACTATAATGAGCTAGTATCAGATTCAGCTGAGCTATAAAAATAAATAGTAACTACATGATAATCTTTTGATGTACAGCCAAGAATCATTTAATTTCTGGAGTCATAAAAAGGTGAAATGAACCACAAATTTAAAAATGCCTCAGAGTACTTCAGGAAAATATCCTTCAGAGATAGGTAACTCCAGCTCTTCATTCAATAAAAAAATTGATTTCTTAAGGGAAAAGATGATAGTAAAATAACACACTTCGATAGTATAATGGAAAATTAGAAAATAGTGTCCAAGTATTATTTTGTATATTTTCAAAAACATTCTTGCAAATTGTGCTAGAAAGAATTATTTTAGAAACACATAATGAACAAAAGCCGCAGCACTATCATACCACATCAAAGGAACAGGGTTTGTCACTGTAGACCTAGTTTCACATCACAGCCCATCCATAGGTTAGTAGAATTACTTAAGTAACCTAACCTCCTCAGGCCCCAGCATCTTCATGAATAGAATAAAACTGCATTATTACCCAGAGCATGAGTCATTATGATGAGAATGGAGAAAAGTGGAGTGAGATTTTCCTTGTAAACTGAAAAGCATTATACAGATATTGTGCTATTCATTGGACTAATTGGGAAATTAACCCCAAATTACTGTACAAATTTTCATGTACATTCCTCTCTAACTTGAGGCCTTGAAATTTAGATTTTGATTTGTTTTATGCACAATTCATTCTGATGATGGGAACTGGTCATTTATTTGCAATGGATATCTGGAATGGAAATGATATATCCTTGGGAGTATAATGCATATACAGTTAAAACAATCTCACTGATCTTTAGCAACATCTGCTAGGCAGAAATAAGGAGTTAAGATGGTAATAGAAGAAGAGGCGTTTTCTTCCCTCTGAAGTATTTATGATTTCACAAATTCCTTTTCCCAAGTTTTTAGCAGTTCTGACATAGCCTCCATTGAAGTTTCAGCAGGAATGCAGACAGGTTGAAGGGTATACAAGTAAAAAGCCTTGTTATTAGAATCAAGATGGGAATAACTCACTAATTGTTCCCTTCAAATTCAGATTCTGATCATTCAGTGCATGTTTCTGCCCGGATCATCTACCTGGGGAGTTCCCCACAACTTCAAAGAAATCTCTGAGAGAAGACATCAGCTGAATCACATCTAAAGGCAAAGTTATACATGAAAAAAATAGGACTTTTTTGTCATTCCAAATGTACCATTACAAAGTACTCTTTAACTGGTCTTGCACAAACACAAAGACACACAATAATCTATTAGTCCTGGAGTTATAAATTAGTTGTCAACAGTTGAGGTGAGAGTTGTTTGCTTCTTACAACTTGACAAATCAGTTCCCAGTTGATCCAGAATAAAAATAAAATCCCTTGCTAATAAGAACAAATAACTCAAGCCTTCCCAGCTCTTGAACAACAATGAATACTTAAGCTCAGTACGTTCTTCTTTGAATTATATTCTTCAGGAGGTGGGGAAAGTGGAATATTTGAACATACTATCCATGTTCACCCAGTGTCTTTTTATTTTCAGACTCTATGCTGATGATACCAGGCACACAAGTGATGATCCCTGCCCTCAAGGAGTTCACCAAACTGTGGGAGAGGCTGCCATGTGAATCACAAAAGGAGTAGAGTAGGATGAGAGCTAGAGTAAATGAGGACCACAGCCACAAGGTTATGTGTCCAAGACTAGGCAATACATGATTGGAGTCTTCAAAGATGTGTAGGAGCTGCTGGGGAAGGAGAGGTGGGGATGAAAAGAGCTAACTGGAAGTTCATAAATGACCCAACTAGTTTGCAAGATGACCAGGAAATGGAGAGGAGGGAGGAGAGTGAGATAGGGAAGACGGGTGGAGGAAGAAAAGAGAGAGGGAAGAAGGGAAGGTAGGAAAATAAGTAGAGAATTTAGAACAGTGATTTATGTCTAAACCCAACAGTGTGGACTGTGACGTCAATGGTACAAGAAGCAGCCCAACTCTCCATCATGTTGGCTCAGGAACAAACTTCTTCAGTAATACTTCTAAAGCCCAAGAAGTAAAATTGAGAATCAATAGCTGGAATGGTATCAAACTAAAAAGCTTCTTCATAGCAAAGGAAACAATCAAGAACATGAACAGAGAGTCTACAGAATAGGAGAAAATCTTTGCCACCTACAACTCAGAAAGAGGATTAATCTCCAGGATATACAAAGAACTGAAAACAGCTCACACTAAAAAAATAAAAATAAAATACAATCAATAAATGGGCAAAGGAACTGAACAGGTACTTCACAGAAGAAGAAATAACCAGCAGTCAAAAAATATATGAAAAAAAATGTTCAATATCAGCAATTAGTGAAATGCAAATTAAAACTACATTGGGATTCCATTTCACTCCAGACAGAATGCATATTATTAAGAATACAAAGCAACAATAAATGTTGGCAAGGATGTGGGGAAAAAGGTTCACTCATACATTGCTGGTGGGACTGAAAATAGGTGCAACCACTCTGGAAAGCAGTATGGAGATTCCTCAGAAAACTTGGAATGGAACTACCATTTGACCCTGTTATGCCACTCCTTAGCATATACCCAAAGGATTTAAAATCATCATACTACAGTGGCACAGTCACATCAATTTTATAGTAGCTCAATTCACAATAGCTGAGCTATGGAACCAAATTAATGGCCCTTCAACAGATGAATGGATAAAGATAATGTGGTACATATGCACAATGGAATATTACTCAGTCACAAAAAAGAATGAAATTATGGCATATTCTGGTAAATGGATGGAACTGGAGACTATCATGCTAAGTTAAATAAGCCAATCCCAAAATATCAAAGTCCAAATGTTCTCTCTGATATGTGAATGCTAACACATAGTTGGTCGGGGGATTAGGGAAGAATACAAGCTCATTGGGTTAGAGAAAGGAGAATGAAGGAAAGGGAGGGGGGATGGGAATACAAAAGACAGTAGAGTGAATTGGACATAACTTTCCTATGTTCATATATGAATACATAACCAGTACAACTCCACATATGTACAACCACAAGAATGGGATCCTAATTGGAATGGGTTGTACTCCATGTATGTATAATATGTCAAAATGTACTCTACTGCCATGTATATCTAAAAACAAGCAAAAAACAACCAAACAAAAAACAACTAGTGAGTACATCTGAGCAGGGTGGATGAGCACACAGGCTGATGCTCATTTGTTCATTCGTATTCATTTATTCATTCGTTTGTTTTCGGTGGACCACTAGTAGTGCAGGGCATGGCTGGGAGCAGAACTGAGAAGCTGACACAGACACTGAAGGAAGAAATCCTAAGGGTTTGCTTAGCATTGTTTAGATGGGGAAAGAGGGGAAGGGACAAACCCTCAAGGAACATTTTAGACTTTGGACAGAAACTGAATTTGGTTGCTGATTGGATAGAGTTGAAAGGGAAAGGGAACATGTTTCCAAACATATTCAGGTCTTCCTCTTGAGCAACTGGGTCCTGTGTAGTGCCTGTAGCCCAGACAGCTATACCAGAGGAGAAGTCTGAGTCAGGTGTCCTGAGCTCTTAGTGCAGACACCGAACAGTGAGCATGCCTAATTATACATTTTAGCATTAAATTCTGCCAAGTCTAATACCTTAACGTGCCTCAACCTGCTTGCTCTCCTTCCACCTTCAACTGTTTTCTAATAAGCTCCTACATGTTTTCTGTTCCGTGGGCAGCACCTCCTTGCACCCAGATTTTCCCTGCCATATGCTCTGAAGGGCAATCATGTTCTCCTTTCAAAATCTCCAGCAACTGTCTCTAATTTCAAAAACAGACACATTTCTTCCTCATCTGTTCCCTGCTCACCTCCCTATTCAATCATTCACAGTTCCTATTGCCCACATGAGCCTTGTCTCTTGGATCCCTCAGACTGACCTCTTCCTGTCCTGGGTCCTTGCCCACTCTCTCCCTTCTATCTGGAATCTTCATGCTTATTCTGTTCCAAGCTTCCTTCTGGCTACCTCTTTCTTCTCACCCTTTTTGAGCCACAGATTAAGCATTATTTCTTTAGCTATTCCTGGCCTCAGTGGCTGGAGTAGTTGCTGCTGGTGTGAGCTCACTAGACTTACCTTTGTCTTGGTAGTAAATGAACACATCACCATTTTTTCTGAATTAGAAACTTCTTGAAGAATAGTGCCTTGCTCATCCACATGCCTGTGTGTCAGTTAACTATTGCTCTGTAAAAAATTGTGCCCCAAAATTATTAGGATAAAAAACCAAATATGTATTAGCCCACTATTCCTGACCCAGGGATTCTAGAGTCTTAATTTTAGGAGTGCTGCCCACAAGCACCCCTCACCATGAGGCTGCTGTTAGGCTGTCAGTTATGGCTACAGTCATTTGAAATTTGATTGAGCTAAGAAGATCTAATGCTCAGCTCACTCGCCACCTGGACCATGCCATAGGGCTGCTGATGACACGGTTTCCCCAGAGAGACTGATCCAAGAGAGGTAAAGCCCCATCTGGAAATCCTGGTGTTCATTTTATAATGTTAGAAGTAACACGCTAACATCGCTGCAATATTCTGTTGGTCATACAGACCAACATTAGTACAAAGTGGGCAGGATGACACGAGAGGGTGAGTCACAGAGGAAGATCTCATGCAGTACCATTTTGGAGACTGAATTCCACAGTCCCAAAATGCAAGCAATCCAACTAGCCTATAAGGGTTGTTGAACAAATGTTTGAGAATTAATTAATAATTTAATTAATAAAATTAAACAAGTTTATGCAAAGTCTGGGATTTAATTGCTATGAAAAATTTACAAATATAAAAGATTTTTTTCTACTCTTTTCATACATTTTTCTCCCAAGAAAGTATACACGTGTACGTGTACATCATAATCTTTGGGAAGTCTTTCTCTTTTTTTGCATAAGACAGCTGGTGCACTGAGGATTGGTTTAATGGCATATGGTTCTTCATTCCCTGATGAATAAGCAGACAGGAAATCTTAGTGAGATAAGATCAACATCATCTTTTACTTTCTGAAAAGAAAACTAACAAATTTTGCTACCCACGGATTCTCATGTTTCACTTGTAATATGAATTGCCTCATTATTGTATTTTGAAACATTTAAGTTGATTAAAAGCTAAAACAAAACAAAGTTTGTAATAATGGGTCCGTTAAGTGAGAAAATGAAAACCATAAACAAGATGAAGGATATTAGACTATTTTACCTTTCATTGGACTTGTAAATTTTGTAGAGAATCACACTAAGCTGGATGAGATGTAATGCAAAAATGATACTATACTAACAGCTTTGTCTACTGGTATTATTTTCTATCTATACTATATTAAATATCATTTAACATTTTTAGTCCTCAAGTATGATTGATAAGCCTTTCTCTGCCTATAAACAGTGTATGCTGGCAGTACAGACAATATGTAATGCAAGGTTATAAATGTTTTGGTAATGTGCTAAGGACTGCACCAAAAAAAATAATTAAATTATTTTAATAAAATAAAACTTTTAAATACTGTACAATGAAAACTTCAAAATGCTGCTGAAAAGTGTTTAAGACTAGAGTAAATGGAAAGTGATCTCATGTTCATGGATTGGCAGGCTAATTATATCAAAATGTCAATACTACCCAAAGCAATCTACATATCCAATGCAATCCCTATCAATATCCCAATGATGTATTTTGAAGAAGTAGAAAATTCCATCTGGGTCAAGGGATCCACAATAGCTAATGCAATCTGGGGGGAACAAATGGAAGATTAAGATTTTCTGATTTCAAAAGTTCCCACAAAGCTATGTCAATCAAAGCAGTACAGCAGGTATAAAGACAGCTATACACCGGATGTGGTAGCACACGCCTGTAATCCCAGCAGCTCAGGAGGCTAAGCAGGAAAATTGCAAGTTCAAAGTCAGCCTCAGTAATTTAATGAGGTGCTAAGTCAGTGAGACTCTGTCTCTAGGTAAAATACAAACTAGGGCTAAGGATGTGGCTCAGTGGTCAAGCTCCCCTGAGTTCAATCCCCAGTAATACTCCTCCCCCTAAAAAACGAATGCTATAAAGAAAAATGCAATCCTTTGCATATATGCTCAAAGGGTTTTTCATCATTGTGCCAGGACCATTCAATGAGGAAAGAACAGTCTTCAACAAATGATGCCAGGAAAATGGATAACCACAGCAAAAGAACTAAGTTGTACTCTTATTTAATATCATACACAACAGTCAAACAAAAATTGATCAAAAACCTAAAGGTAAGAAGTCATGCTGTACAACTCTTAGAAGAGCATAGGACAAATGTTTCACAACATTGGAGTTGGCAATGATTTCTTTGACATAATACCAAAGACACACAGGCAACAAAAGAAAAAAGTAGACAGACTGAACATCCTGAAATTTAAGCTTTTGTTCATCAAAGAAGCATAACTTCAGAGTGAAAAGGCAATCTACAGAATAGGAGAAAATATTTGCAAATCATGTGTTCTAATAAAGAATATGTAGAGCACAAAAATCCTAATTCAAAATTGGTAAATACCTTAAATAGACATTTGTCCTCAGAAGACAAACAAATGTACAATAAGCACAAGAAAAGATTTTCAACAGAACTATTAGCAAAGTGCAAATCAAAAACAAATGGAGATACAACTTCATGCTCATTAGGACGAGTACCATTTAACATCATTAAAACTAATAAGTGCTGGGAAAGATGTGAACAAATTAGAACCATGTACCCCATTGGTGGGAATATAAGTGCTTCAGTCACTGTGGAAATCAGCATGGCTGTTCCTTAGAAAAATAAACCTAGAATTAGCATATGACTCAGTGATTCCTCTTCTGGTTATATACCCCCAAAGAATGGAAAGCAGGAAGCAAAAGAGATATTTGCGTGCCCATGTTCATAGCAGCTTATCCACAACAGCCAGAAGGAGAAATAACCCAAATGTCCATGGCAGAATAAGTAACATAGGAGCAATCTTTTCAAAGATGTAAGAAATACATACATAAAGTTTCTTTGAACCAACTTCATCTGAACTTTTCATAATATTATATATACTTTAATAAGTAGCTTTGAGAGTAAGAAATATTGTAGGATGACATTTATTCTTATATGGTACCTTTTTTTTTTCTTTTTTTAGATACAAAACATAAATGTCCAAGATTTTCAAGCTTGCAGTCAAAAGAGAGAATAACCAATTTTCCATTTTGTACTATCAGCAGAATAGAAAACTACATTTCATTCTTGAGGGTGTGATACTGAGACTTATCAAATTGTTAATCTTCAAAAATCCCATTTCTCTTACTAGTGAGCAGTCAAAATGCTTTACGTGAACCTTGTAGATCTGTTGACTTTTCTGAAATTTAATGCTTTCTTTCTGCTTTTCCTGGAAAAAAAAATTTTTTTTTATTTAACTTAAGGAGACTTAAAGGATACTGGCACTCTGAGTTTTAGCTATCTCTTATAACAAATGCTTCCTAAAAACATAAGCAGTATATAACTACTGACAAAACAATTCATCTCCAGGATACATTTCATTAATTCGAACCATCATTAGTGCCCTGAAATCAAATCCATCTTGGTTTTAAAATTGGTTATTCTCTCTTTTGACTGCAAGCTTGAAAATCTTGAACATTTATGTTTTGTATCTAAAAAAAGAAAAAAAAAAAAAAGGTACCCTATAAGAATAAATGTCATCCTACAATATTTCTTACTCTCAAAGCTACTTATTAAAGTATATATAATATTATGAAAAATAGAAAAATCAGTTTGAATTAGAGATTATGGAATAAAAATTTTAAAATGTAATTTTGTTTTTCAAAAGTATATCTTTTAGATTTTAATTTTTATTAAAATGTTTCCATTTAGAAAGCTGATTTAATAAAGGTTCACATTACCCCTTTTTAAATGAACTCTATGGATTTTTTTAGCAGCTTTTCGTTTGCAGAAATACAGAGTTCTCTTATACCCTCTTCTGCCTCCTCAGAGTCCCCCATTATTAACATCTGATATTACTGTGGTACATCTGCTTCCATAGATGAGGCTAACTGATTCATTATTAACAACTAAAGTTCATAGTTTACACTAAGGTTCATTTGGAGTGTGCAATCTATGACTTTTGACAAATGTATAATAACATGTATCCACCATTAGAGTATCATACAGAATAATTTCGCTGTCCTAAAAATTTTTGTGCTTTGCCTATTCATTTTACCTTCTCCCTGCAAATCCCTGGCAACCTCTGATTGTTTTATTGTACTCCTTTTTATTGTACTCCTAGTTTTGCAAAGTGTTGGAGAGTTCAAATCCTACAGTTTGTAGCCTTTTCAGATTAGTTTCTTTAACTTAACAACATGAATTTAAGTTTCCTTCATGTCTTTCCATGACTTAATAACTCATATCTTGTTACTGTTGAATAACATATTTCATTGTCTGAATATACCCAAGTTTATTACACTTCACTCCTTGATGGACATCTTGGTTGCTTCTAAGTTTGGGATATTATGCATAAAGCTGCTGTACACATTTGAATGTCGTTTTCATATTATTATGCTTTCACTTCACTTGGGTGGATAAAAAGGAATGCAACTGCCAATTCATACAATGAGAGCATGTTTACTTTTATAAACTGCCTTTCAAAGTGGCTATTCCATTTTTCATTCACACTGTGATGGACTGACAGATCTGGCTCCATGAGAATGTTATAGGTCAGACTCTAAGGGAAATGACTAAACAGACTCCATTTTGCTCTGAGACTCCATGTTATGTAGGAAATAAGTTTCTCCCAAGAGAACACCCCGCCTCTGTGCCCATCATCAGTTACTTAGTGTGACCTGTTTAATAATATACAATGGCAACTCCTATGTAGTAACCAATGTACCATGTAAACGGTAATTGTATGGATGTTAGCAACCATTCTTTAGTTTGTACCTAGGTAAGGGTCAGTTTGACCCACTTCCCCCTCTATCGATGATCTCATGTTAGTTTGTAATTTTGAATCATAGCAACAGACACTTATGATTGATGTGATTTTTGGTATAAAAATCCCTACAATCCTGTGGTCAGGGCTGTTCTCCCAATAGCCATTTTTTGGGGCATTGTGTGAGACAGTCAGCTGGCCAGCTTAATAAAGACTCTCAAGTTTGGACTTCTCAGTGGTGATCGGTCTGTTCTTAACTTGTGCCCCATAACATTTGGAGGCCCCAGTGAGATTCTTGTTGCCTGGTGAGCAATCACCACTCACCACTGACCTGGGAACTCCTGCGGCGGGGAGAGGCCACAACGTTGCTCCTAGGGGAAGGCCTCTGAGAGACGTTCCTCAGCCCCAGGCTGCACGGTCTGTGGAGCCCCACCCCAGGACTGAGTGAAATTCTCTGAGAGTCACCTGTTTCTGCACCCCTGGGGGACTGGTAAGTCTGTTTCTGGTGGATCCACATCTGGGGACTCTGAGGAAGGCTGGACGCAGCATTACTTCCCGAGTCCGGGGCTGGCAAGACGTTGCTCAGTCCCTCTGGTCTGGAGTCTGGAGTGGTCACTTGTCCGCATCTTTGGTGTTTTACCTGTTCTGTGTTTGTTTGTCCTTTTCTGTTTTTTGTTGCCTTTAAGTGTAAGCATGGGTCAGTCTCCCTCACATCAGTCATGTACTCCCCTCCAGTGCATGTTAACTAATTTCCAGGAATTCCAGAAGAGAGCCAGTGACTATGGAACCCACCACGATGTCTTTTCTCTCTCTAAATTCTGTGAGAGAGAATGACCAAATTTTGAGGTCAGATGGCCCCCTTAGGGGACCACCAAATTGTCTTTGGGCAGCCTGAACAGTCTGATCAAATGTTTTATAGTCAAATTTGGGTAAAAAAAAATGGCTAAAAATGTTTTTTACCCATGTTCGCTGAAGCTTACATTAAAATGTAAACTGCTGCCAATAGGAACTTCCAACTATTGGAGTTGGTCCACCAAAATGCCAGGCTAAAATTTTGATGGCTGCTATCCAAGGGACCAGAAAAACCAGTTTAGAACAAGACCCCAACCTGAGGGGGCTCTCCCAAGGAGGTCAATGGAAGCAGCTCCCTTGCTGTCTCTTCAGGAAACTTCTTCAGGGAAGGATAGGGCATAACTTTTGTCTATATTCTCTTAATTCATTTTCATCTCATTCTTTCAGGATGGAGGCCAAAGACTTTTAAAAATTCTATTTTTTGAGTTCATAATTTCGATCTGGTGAGCCTAAGTTAATTTTTTATCAGACCTATTTTATTCAACTATAAGGTTTTCTTAATGCTCTGTTTCATTCAGAGGCCAGTTTACAAGGGTTAACTCTCAATCTAATGGGTTTTAAAAAATAAGCTATAAGGCCTTGGTTCATCTGTTTATTTTATGTATATGTATACCAGTGTATTGTCATGTCTACATATATTTGGTACCAAAATTGACATGTGAGCTCATAAATTAAAATTTTTAAAAATGGATCCAAATGCTTTTGAGTTACATGATTTAAAAAGTTTTTCAATTGGGTAAACAAAAATATGGCTTTCAAGTTACTAACACAGTTTTGTTTTCAGGTGGTCAAAAAATAAATAAAATGTTAATTTTATAAAATGTCTAATATCTATTGTTTCTAGGGTTTTCTTCAACAGGAAAGAAATGACTGATACCGTTCAATACAATTCTATAATATCTTGGTTTTTAAAAAATAACTAAATTAGATTTAACATATATGGCATTGATCATGGATGTGTTTGTTAGAGACATCTGATTGGTTTAGAGAGTTAAAATGCTAACTGTTAAATATAACAAATATTCTTAACTCCTTAAATTCCACAGGGTAACATACTTAAAGCATTTTGGTGTTTTCATAAAGTGGTAAATAAAAAATGATTTAAATTTACTTTGTGTTATCACTGAAAACATGGTTACTAAAAGTCTTAACAGGTATTATTCTATATAAATGGTTCAAAAGTTTCAACTGTATTTAAATAGAGTTCTGAAAGTAACAAAGTATTTTATCAGAAAAAAATGGAGTAATTTATCTAAATTCAGAAATTTATAAAGGTTGTTTCAGAATATAAGTTTCTTAAAGGGGATCAACAGATTAAAACTACAAGATTTTAGATATAAAAATATGTTTTAGTAAAAAATGTTTCTAGATAAAAAATGTCTTTATGTGATAAAATAAGGCTGTAATACATCAAAGTAAACAACAAGAGTGTCTAAGTGATTAAAAAATGTTAATTAAGAGTAAATTTTAAAAGGTTTACGTGTATATGTAAGTAACACAACAGTTAAAACTATTCAAGGTTTTTCCTAAGGTCAAACATTAATGTACTGATATAAACCAAATTTCAGTCTATATGCTAAAATGACCAATAATTTGAAAGCATTAATTTACTCTTAACATTGTATCTGTTAAGTTTTATTCTCTAAAACAGCTAGTCTTAAAAATTGGGGGTTTGTACAATTCTGGTTAAACAGCAACTGTTATTTTAGAGTATTGTACTACATTACAAAGTCTAAATTTTTTTTAAAAGTTAAACATGGTTAATATAAAAACATCAGTGCAATTATTATTCTGTTACTCTTTTTTATATATTAAATGTGTTCATATCTTCCAGGTGTACAAGTCTTTAAAAGGTTTAAAAAAACATTTTATTAAGCTGGTGTTCTCCAACCTAAAGTTGTAATTTTAAACTTATCAGAATAAGAAATTTTATTAGGGATTTATTTATATCATTTAGTGTTCTGTAACTGGACCTGAACCTTATGTTACTTCTGCACTGGGATAAAAATGTAAATGTATTTCTAAAAGAGCCTGATATGTTTAAAAGTTAATATCATAAAACAGAAAAAACATTTTGCCAGTTTACTAAACAAAAGGAAAGTTAAAAGCTCTCTTGGCTTTCTTTGATTCATGTTTTAGGTGTAATATCATACTGTGTTAATTAACATTCATATGGACTTAGAAAACAATATATGTAAACTTTATAAAATGATATTTAAAAAAAGATAAAGATCAGCTTCAGAACTAGACTGCTTTACCTAAGATTTATGAAGAGCCCCACCTTACCTGAGATAAGGCTCTGCTTCCTACCTTACTACATGTTACAATGGCTCCAAAATAAGTCAGACTTCAGCTCATAAGTTATATTCTAAAGATTGATTTTTTGTTATAAAAATTACTGTGATCTCAAACATGGAATATAATATATAGCTCAGCCAAAATTTAAGATAGCTATTACACAACTAAATATGTTTTTACTGTTGTTAATTCCATTTTGTATTTCCCTTGTAACTCTGTAACTGTTGACTGATTAATGTTTTACAGAGGTACAGCTTCAAGAACAATCTAAATTAATTTGAGATAATAAGACATCACCTATAGGACAGATAATATAGATCCCAGTTTAATAAAAGTTGGTAAATAACTGTAAAGTCATAGACATTAAAGTTAAAACCCAGTACTCTTACTGTATGACTGGTGAAACTGACTTGCTGGATGTTTAAGATCAAAGCTTAAAGATTGAGATTAAAATAAAGGGGTCAAGAGAATCAATATTTGGCTCTTGCCCTCAGAATCAGTCTAAACCCAGGGAACAAGAGAACTTCTCTAAGGAGCTTTGCAACTCTGGGCCACACAACCTTCCGATCAGGGAGAATGATGAGACCACTAGAGGATGAAAAGTCAATCAGTGCACCTGCTGCAGAGGAGGGTCCTTGGAAAAGGGAGCCATCCCTAATGCTTCCAAAGGAAGCCACCTCATCAAGGAGACCCTACCAGGTGAATGGCACTAAAGGAGCTAAGAAGTGCTCTCAAGTTCCCCAAGAATGACCCCTGTGGGAACTCAGCTGACTCTTAACAGCAGATAGGAACAAGGTCAATTTGACAAGCTTGGTCTTAAACACCTAGCAAAACAGTTAAAACCAAAACAGTCATTCCTGGACATTTTAAAAACAAAACAATAGTTATTTTCATGTAACTTAGGATATAAACTTGTGTTAGCCCCCAAAATAAATAAAACTGGAGGTAACAAAAAATATTCTTAGACAAAAATGCCTGATAACTATCAAGAAAAATTGTTAGAGTTATAAGTTTTTAGTCAGTTTAAGGCCTACAGATCATCCTAACCTCTAGTACAGGTAGATTTAATCCATGTTTGCTGGTATGATTCTCTAGCCCTGAGTAACAAAAAAAAAAAGGGATCTCTACTAAACAGAAAGATCATAGCAGTAAAAAGATATTTTACAAAAATCAGATGACAGTAAGTAACTTAACTAAATGTTGTATTTACATTCCTGATAACTCCAACAGTGTTAAGATTACATTCCTGAAAACTCCTTATCCTCTCCAGCCTTGTTAAGCTTTGTTAGGCTTTTTTATGGGAACAACCTCTCAGCTTTTCCACCTCCTGGTAAGAGATTATTAATTTCTATCAGCTTCATGATATTCATTGACATGTTCCAGATGCTATTTATTTTGTACTCATGGTTTTTTGTTTCTTTCATAGAACAAGAATTTTACCCCTAAAAGGGAACTTTTTACTGCTTGCCCCACCCCACATCGCCCCCTCTCAGCTCAAAGCAGCAAGAGCGGTCATCACCCTTATTCCTTACAGCAGTAAAAAGCCCCGAAAATTAGAGGGGTAATAATAAAAATTTTAAAAGACAGTCAATATAGATAGGTAAATTGGGTTAAATCACAAAAATAAGGGCCAGTTTGGGTCCAGAAAGTTGGAGGCAAATGACCTCTGAGAGATTAAAAGTTTAATGCTTCCAGAGCCCTTCCTCCACCCTTACCAAGAACCTGCTCCTATTCTAACCTGTTGTTAAGTCTCTCCAACAGGTTCAACTTATGAGAAAAACAGCCCCAAGAGACCACTGATTTCCAACACCCATATCAGTCAGAAGACTATGTCTACATCAAATTGTTCCAGAAAGGACTATCACCTGGCTGAAATGGAAGGGACCTTACTCACAACATGGGCTCATCACATGTGAGTCAAGACAACAGAAAAATGGACAGCCCTCAGAGACCCCAACCACCATCTAAAGATAAGACTGAAAAAATGTTAATCGTATTTTTTCTCTTCCTTGGACTATGTCAGGAATAACTCTGTGCTTAACTGTTCAACTTTTTGAGATTACCAAATGGGCTAAATTCTGTATACTATTATGATGGGGAGGGATAAAAGGAACAGATGGGGCTAATATCTAAACAAACAGCCCCTGTCTTAGTTCCCCTCCTAGTGGAAATAGGTATAATGGGCTCCACAGCTATAGGATCCGTTGCAGTGATTACTGGAAATCGGAATTTCAAAAGTTTAAGTAGACAAATAAATTTGGACTTAAATATGTTAGAGATAAAATCCAGTCTGTTAAGCTAATGGTGTTGCACACTCACTATAATCACCTATACACTACTAATAAATCAATGATTTGATTATGTACAAAAAACCAGTGGGGAATGTGATGGACTGACAGATCTGGCTCCATGAGAATGTTATAGGTCAGACTCTAAGGAAAATGACTAAACAGACTCCATTTTGCTCTGAGACTCCATATTATATAGGAAATAAGTTTCTCTCATGGGAACACCCCACCTCTGTGCCCATCGTCAGTTACTTAGTGTGACCTGTTTAATAATATACAATGGCAACTCCTATGTAGTAACCAATGTACCATGTAAACGGTAATTGTATGGATGTTAGCAACCATTCTTTAGTTTGTACCTAGGTAAGGGTCAGTTTGACCCACTTCCCCCTCTACCGATGATCTCATGATGTTAGTTTGTAATTTTGAATCATAGCAACAGACACTTATGATTGATGTGATTTTTGGTATAAAAATCCCTACAATCCTGTGGTCAGGGCTGTTCTCCCAATAGCCATTTTTTGGGGCATTGTGTGAGACAGTCAGCTGGCCAGCTTAATAAAGACTCTCAAATTTGGACTTCTCAGTGGTGATCAGTCTGTTCTTAAGTTGTGCCCCATAACAACACCAGTAACTAAAGAGAGGGTTCCCACTGTTCCACATTCTTATTAGCATCTGACATATCCAGTGTTTTGGATTTAGACATTTAATAAGCACACAGTGATATCGTGTTGTTTTAACTTGCACTTCCCTAATGAAATATGTTGTAGACATCTTTCCATATGCTTATTGTTCATCTAAATGTACCTCTCAATAAGGTTCATGTCTTTGGCCTATTGTTTTTTTTGAAGAGTTTGTTATATATTTTGGATACTACTTCTTTATTAGATGTGGAATTTCTTTAAGTTTTTCAAATATTTCCTCTCTATCTGTGCTTTGGTCCTTTTATAAAGTAACTTCACTAATTTTCGTTTTTCCCTTTATATGACCTCAAAACTTAAGTCTCTCACATAGTATTTATTCAACAAGTTTTAAAGATGCCATTTAAAGTGCTTTTGCATTACAAAATGGGTCACATGAAAAAATTGTTCGGCACAGTCATATTTCTACCACAGACATTGACAATCGAGGCTGATAATACTTTTACTCTATCTTAAAAAACAAAATTTGAATATGTGGACCAGGGAAAAGCTTGACACAAATAAATTGTCTTTCAAAACTTCTACTCATTTCTCAAAGAGTTATTTGAATTTAGGAAGAAAATTCATCATTTTTAAGTGCACACCAGCTCCCAGAGTAGAAAGATTTAAACCATTACATTTAAGCCATTATTTTATTAGACCAAGGTGGTCACATCTCTGATTTCTGTCTTTCCCCTAGCTAATCATGCCTGCTACTCTCAAGCACATTTATACTTTAGGTATTGGAAGCTGGGTTGCCCTTTCATTCCAATTGTCCAAAATCAACAACTTTTACAAATTTTTCTCTTGCTAAATCAACTCTAGTGGAGTATTATGAACAACTGGCTCACACCAATAGAATTTTTTAAACACTCACCCTTAGTATTTGCAGCAAGTTCTGAGGAATCTTTGGGGCTACCCTCAATATTGGAGTGAAGATATTTAATTGGTAGGTCCTAGGCTGCAAGTCCTATGAATGAGGAATGGAAATCAATACAATAATACTATCCATGGTATTAGGTCTGCAAGTCCATTTGTGCTGGGGGTGAACTCTGGAAACTATGTAAAAGCTTCCTATGAATTTCATTTTAGATAATATTTTCATTTCTAGTTTGTTTTCTAGATAACTATAATACACAGTTAAGTAATGACTGTTGCTTAGAGAACGTGTGCTAAAACAGATTTGCTATTCTTGTTAGAAAAACAAGAGATGTGTCCTGTATAATGGCTCTGACTTAAAAAATCGATTGGGTTTTGCTCTGAAATCTATTTATAACAAACAGCAGGTGATTCTATGCCCCCATGAAGTCTTACAAGCTGAGCACAGCTAAAGCAAACAAACAAACGAGGCGAATCATCTCACAATTCCACAATTAAGAACTCTCAAGATTTAGACTCCTGAAACAGAATTTTTCTTCACAAGAGATGTTTGGGTTTGGTATTCATGATTATACATTTTTGTCACATAAGAGTTAGATAGTTTCAAATACAGTGTAAAATGTATACAGATATCTGCTACAAGTAAACAATGTTTTGATTATTGGCAATCATATTATTTAACAAGATATAACTTTGCTAACAGGGGTAACTCACATGGACCGGATTCTCTTCAATTCCAGATTGCCACTCAAGAAAGTTCCAAATCTTAAATTGGCACAAGTGAGGCAACTAATTCTTAGGTTCACATTTCTGCTTAGCAGAAGTGTGTGGTACAGGTTAACCTGGCAACTGGAGGCAGTAATGATATTTGAAAGGAAAGTTCCTTTCACAAGGAAAGACTGGTTTCCTATCAAAAGACTGAAGCCTGTCTTTCCAAGAAAACACTAATCTAAGCCCAAGAAAGAAGTCTGGTTTCCTCACATACACTGAGCTCTCAGAGCGAGCTGAGGACTTCTCAGTGGTGTGATTTGGATGGGCAAAGGAGAACCTGAGTGAAGTTAGACAATGGTGCACTCACATTATGCTCAGTCAGCATAGTCAGACTCTGGCTTAAGTCAGCAGAATGACAGTTGAACACAGTAGGAGCACTCTCCAGAGTGCTATCAAATACTGAAGGAGTTAAGCTTTACCTATATAATTTAACAAATAAATTTTTTCCATCCTGCTTTGTGTTATATATTTAATTCAATATTTTATTAAAAGCAGAATATTTGAAATCTTACATTAACATATGACCTTATTCTAAACGTCTGGGGAGGAATGTAAGAGCCATATGATTATTCAGAAGATGGATTCATCCACCTCAGGATGTTCATAACAGTTCTAATGTAAGAAATGAGGAACATAAGCAATAACGATAAAAATACACATGTACATTCATTTTATTTCACTTCTCTTTAACTGAAAACATTATGACCATCCTTTGCACACGGATGGGTTTAACTTATTTACTGCAATGTCTCCAGTGCTTTGTACATAGTAGATCCCCAGCAAATACTTTGTAAATGGATTTATGAATGTATGAAAGAGTGTGGAACATTCAGTATGGTAAAAAATATTTGGTCTGAATGCAGGCATAATGAATTGTGAACAGTTGTGCTAATTTATGTATACTTGGGCAAAGTTACTGGAATTCTTATAGCAGTTTCTGGAAAAATAAACTTTTATACCTTTTGGAACATGTGAGCAAAATACTTAGAAATTTCCCCAAATACAACCAAACCTTTTTATACATTTAGCCCTTGTGTGTGTTATTCATGTCAGTAATAGCTACTATTTCATCATGAGTTGCTTGTAATTAATAGTAGCTTCTTCAATATTGCTAATATTTATGCCCTTATCAGTTGTTTTTCCAAAGAAATATTTAGACTTACATCTCAGGGAATTTTATGAGCCAGCTATGTGTCAATACTTGCATAACTGCAATATCTCTTCCCCCTAGTTTTAAGGGGAAAAAATAAAAAAAGAGAAAATAATTCTACCAAGAATTCTGTAAAAATAGATGAGTATATTGGTCTTTCAAAGACACAATTTTCATTGTTTAAATGACTAAGTATAGTGAGTTCACTCCATTCTATCTGTAGAACTCACTTCCTAAGGGAAAGACTCAATTATCTATTTGATCAATAAGGTAACACTTGAGTGAGAAAGTTTACACAGTTAGGGTTTGGCAACAATTTCATGGATTCAAGTCACACATTCATCAATAGCTTGAAATAGAGACACAGAGAAAATGTAAGTGGTTCCTACTTCTTTGTTGGAAATTATAGTTGGTAATGGTATGGGGGACTGGAGTTGCTAACTTAAACTCCTCATTTCTTCCATAAGTTGAGTAATTCAACTTACATATGAGTTATTCAACTTACGTATGTCATTTATTTTCATACATCTTTCTTCATGCCAACTAGTCCCCATTCCTGGAAACTAGAGACATAAACATATGCAATAATTCATTGGGAAGGAAGTTTGAATATTAGCCTCAAATACAATTTTCTTCTAATAGTTTCTTGGGGATCACAAGTCTTGTGATTATAAACGCAGAATAATTCTCTTACCCCCATGTGTCTTTAAATTGCATTTGCAAAAGTAACACTGGAAAAGGAAAGAAAAGTGGTTGGATCCTTGTACAATTGCCTCTTCCCTTTTTTCCCCAAAGTTGGTTCTGTCTAGCTTAGTTATAAAGATGTTAGGGGCTGCTTCATTTGATCCAAAGGTGCACAGAATAGATGATACTCAACATTTTTTGATTATACCTTATATTTTTCCTCCAAATACTCACACATTTTATATGACTGACATCTAAAAGATTAAATACTTGCAAAAGTGTCATTTCCATTGTCCAACAGTTCATTACAGTGTAAATAAGACTGCTATATAACTGTTCTAAATAAATCCACTGAATAAAAATAGCAGTGAATCCAACATTATCTATTTCAAAAACATGAACAAGCTCTTTTTTAAGGCTAGAAATTTTACATAGTTCCTTTCTCTCCTCAATTCATGTGGGCATCTCACTTCCCCAAAGGATTTCATTCTGCTCTCTAAATATTTTTTGTCTAAACTTCTGCTCTGCTGATCATACTTCCCTGAAACAATTGATCTGTAATAAAGAATTTTATTTTCTGTCACTACCAATCATTTGTTCTCTCAATACAAGCATCACTCTTTTGAAAGCTCTCTTTGGTACTCCAGTAGTTTTTGCTTCTCAGGACAAAATACCACAGTAAGAACACAGATGGGTGGGGAGTGAGCCTTTAAGTTGCATGGTAGGAGAATGAAACCTATGGTGTGAAAAAGAGACTCCATTTCAACCACAAGCATATTTCAGGCAGATTGACTTTTATTTAAAAAAATGATGCAGAAGTCAAGGATCTGATGCCAATCCTCCTAAAAGTCCATGTGAACAGGTCCACCTTGGCTCCCCATAGGACCACTCAGTGCCATGCACATTACCATCTGAAAATTGCCCAACTAAAGCTCACTTGGACTCCCATAGCACAAGAAATAAAAGCAAAAATCAACAAATGGGATAGATTCAAACTAATTAGCTTTCTCTCAGCAAAGGAAACTATCAGCAATGTGAAGAGAGAGCATACAGAGTGGGAGAATATCTTTGCCACTCATAGAGCACTAATTTCCAGAATATATAAAGAACTCAAAAAACTCTACACCAAGAATACAAATAACCCAATCAACAAATGGGCTAAGGATATGAACAGACACTTCACAGAAGAAGATGTACAAGCAATCAACAAACATATGAAAAAATGTTCACCATCTTTAGTAATAAGAGAAATGCAAATCAAAACTACACTAAGATTCCATCTCACCCCAATTAGAATGGTGATTATCAAGAACACAAGCAACAATAGGTGTTGGAAACGATGTGGGGAAAAAGGTACACTCATACATTACTGGTGGGGCTGCAAATTAGTGCAGCCACTCTGGAAAGCAGTGTGGAGATTCCTCAGAAAGCTTGGAATGGAACCACCATTTGACCCAGCTATCCCACTCCTTGGCCGATACCCAAAGGACTTAAAATCAGCATACTACAGAGATACAGCCACATCAATGTTCATAGCTGCTCAATTCACAATAGCCAGATTGTGGAACCAACCTAGATGTCCTTCAATTGATGAATGGATAAAGAAACTGTGGCATATATATACAATGGAATATTACTCTGCCATAAAGAATGATAAAATTATGGCATTTGCAAGCAAATGGATGAAATTGGAGAATATCATGCTAAGTGAGATAAGCCAATCTCAAAAACCAAAGGACGAATGATCTTGCTGATAAGCAGATGATGACACATAATGGAGGGTGGGAGGGGTTAGTGTTAGGGTTAGGGTTAAGTTTAGGGTTAGGGTTAAGGAGGGTGGCAAGAATGAAGGAAGGAAGGACTGTATAGAGGGAAAAGAGGGGTGGGAGGGGTGGGGGGAAGGGAAAAAATAACAGAATGAATCAACCAACATTACCCTATGTAAATTTATGATTACACAAATGGTATGCCTTTACTCCATGTACAAACAGAGAAACAACATGTATCCCATTTGTTTACAATAAAAACAAAGTTCAAAAAAAAATTAAAAAGCTCACTTGGTACCAAGAATCTCTCATAAGTCATCAAAATGGCCTCAAGGACTCAAGGTCTCCTACCCTATCTCTTAACTTTCCATGAGGACACAGTCTCAGGCAATAAATCATCATGGAGTTTGGAGTCAGACCCATATGAGTTGGAAGTATGAACACATCAGCAGGATGAATATAGTCAAAACAGGCACCCGTTGCAGTCTCTCTGCAAAGTGCACAGCAGAGTGGTCACTTCCCTGGTTGATGTAAGTCTAACAGAACCAGCTAGCTCAGGGCCACACAAGGGCACACTCCAGATCCTTACAGATTATGAAGTCCTCAAGGGTGGGCAATAACCAGCTCCTTTGCTTATATAGAGCCTGATCAATCACTTCAGGAAATGGCAGGTCTTAATATTATAAGACCTTCAGAATCTTAGATACTCAGCAGTTGACAGCATAATAAATAATTTTAAAACTTAAAGGGGAAGTCTTATGTACTATAGGCACACACCATGTTGCAGAAACATTTCTGTTATGGAAACACTTTCCAAATACTTCATAAGCATGATAAACTTCAGATAAAATATTTCGTTTTCACAGTTAAAATTATTATCTGGAATTTTCTTTGCAAAACCTTAAGCAGAGCCACCACAGATCATACCTTGTTTCGATATTTTAAAAAATAGCCAAAATTGTGCTTTTGCTTATATGGTAATGACTTCAATCCTATCTCTTCTCTTCTTTATACCTTTAGGATCAATTGTTTTCAATTTAAATTTCACTTAAAGTTCTCTCCATGTAGTATGTAATTTCTCTTACACTGAATCATTTTTATAAGACTCAGTAAAAAGAAGGGAGTCTGAAAATAAATTATAGCCTATTTTATGAAAGCGATAAACAAAGTACATTGCCAGGTCATGAGGTTGACATAGTATCATTAACCATTCTACTCTATGAAATATCACCTTTGCAATTTTTCTACCTCTATCAGAGGTTATGAAATTAATTTACAGTTGAGGTAGAATGCAATATATATAGTTCCAAGTAGAAATGTGGAAGTTAAGTTTCAGGGATATTCCACCTCATCTATTTTAGGGAATGCAACTTACATATTCCCTGGAGTTTTTGGAGAGCTATGGATACCTCAAGAGTTTAATAACACATGACCACACCCATGTGTAGAATATTAAAATGGTTGATCTCATAGAAGTGAGGAGTAGAATGGAATGACCAGAGACCAGAAAGAGTAGTGGGGAAGGTGGGATGGAGAAGGTTGCTCAATGGATATCAACTTACAGTTAGGAGCAAGAGAGTCTGAGGTGATATTATTGTACAATAGGGTAACTGTAAATAATTATAATGTAGGATGTATTTCAGAAAACTAGATTATAAAATTTTTTACTATAAGTGATCAACATTTAAATGATAAATATTTGAAAAGTTAGAACCATTTACACTGATTAAAACATTATACAATGTGTGCATACACTGAAACATCACATCTTACTTCATAAATATGGAGAATTTTTACATATTTTGTATCAGTTGATACATTAAATTTTTTAAAAGTTTCATGATACTTTGGCTTCTTCAATAATCTAAAAGAACTTCTTGGCTTCCTGTAAAACTGTGACATAGAACACATTTCTATTTCAGACAATTTAAAAACTGAACAATCACACTTACTGACATTAAACTGAAAAATATAACAACACACACTAGATGTGTTTGAAACCCCATAGCTGGACATTCTGGAGGCAACATACCTAAGGGTTTGGGAAAGTATACATGCAGGATCAACATTCATATTGCATATAACTCTGGTACTTTTCTCTTAAAATATATCCTAGAATCTGTTGACTGCCAACTTCCTGGAACATGCCCTGAACAAGATGAGTGACAGTGTTATCCTTTGCCATAAATTAGATTCTAGCTATATCTGCAGATCTGTGCTTTGCAAACCCTTCTGGATGTGACTTATACAAGTATTATCAAGATAGGAAATATTATAGTAGAGTAGTTTTCCTTCTCAGTAAACACAGAATGCTTCTTCCAAGCATATGTGAGTTAAACATTCAAAATAAACTTTATTTTGATGATTTGAATCCTTCTTATGTTACATTTGCAACTTTTTGATTATGATTAAACAAATGTTTCAATTTGACTACATAACAGAGGTGCATATACTATTTTTATTTTATTAAACTGAAACTCCAAATGAAAATGAACACTGTTTTTATGAATCAAAACACCTTTTGGTATATGGCTTTAGTATAGATTCATAATGATTGGGTATTAGAATCTTATTCTGCATGCTACTTTTTTTTTTGATAAAACAAGACATTTTTAACCATTCTGAATCTCACTACCTATTCAAGATAGCCCATGGCAAATAACATGCCCTTTCAAATATCAATGCATGGCTCAGTGCATGAGTCAGTTTTCCAAGAGTGAAGTAAAATACACATATTTTATATGAAGATAGCTGGAATATCTCCTTCTATGCAAAAGGAGACCTTCAATTGTGAAATGCCAAGATTGCTCAGCACATCTTCTGCCAACTTCACATCTCTGCATGAACTTGCTTATTTTCTTACTTCTGTCAATGTTACCTTCTTTCTTCAGTAGGTGGTTTATCACCTAGACTCAGGATCTTTGAATCTCATGATTCTTGCTTCTCACTGCTTCCTGCAGTCGATTCATTGCCAGAATCTGTTGATTTTACCTCCACCATGACACATAAGGTAGAATGCAACCACCTCAGTTCCTCATATCTTGTCCCAAGACATTGCCATATGCCCATAAATGTGTCCTTGGGTCCATATTTGCCTTTGTAAGAAGAATCTCTCAAAAACATAGCTCTTGATCTTTGCCTTCCCTAATAAACCTCCAAAGACTTCACATTGTCCTATAAATTAAGTTCCCATTCCTTAAACTGATTAAGGCTGCTCTAGTCCCTACAGATAGACTCAGCCACCTTACCAACACTCTTTATTTATGTCCAACTTAAATGTCATGCATTTCACTTCTCACAAATACCAAGTCCTGAAGTTACCTTATTATTTTCATATATGAAGGGTAAGGGGATAAGAGGGGAGTCAAGTAGCTAAAGACTCTGTCAAATGAACAAACATTTGAGATACAGCTCCCTAGACCACTCAGGACCATCTTCAGAAAAATGTATTTAAAATACTTAATTTTCTTTCAGAGTCAACAATCAGCTTCTTTTGTAGCTCTTCGAAGAAACTGTTTTTGACTCAAACATTGACCTAGCTCTATAGCTAGCCTGCCCTGTCTTTGCATCCTAGACCATGGCTTCTAACTTAATGCCATACTTTTTTTCTTTTTTAAAATTTTTAAAATTTTATTTTTCTGATTAGTTGTGAATTTTAATAGATCATACATAAATAGAGTATGATCTCATTTTTCTGATTATACATATTGCAGGATCACATACATGGTCATGCAGTCATACATGTACATGAGGTAATAATGTCTGTTTCAATCTACTATCATTCCTAACCCCATACCTCTTCCCCTCCCTTCACTCCCCTCTACCTAATACAAAGTAACTCTATTCTTCCCCTCCCCCTCCCCCCAGCTAATTATGAATTAGCTTGCACATATCAGAGAAAACATTTGACCTTTGATTTTTTGGGTTTAGCTTATTTTACTTAGCAGGATATTCTCAACTCCATTCACTTACCAGAAAATGCCAGAATTTCATTCTTCTTTAAAGCTGAGTAATATTCCATTATATATATATATGCCACATTTTATTTAATGTCATCTTATTCTGACCTATTACACCTGGAGAGTTCCATTCTTCCAGGAATGGTGTCTCCAAGGCTTACCATCTCAATCACTCCTGAGTAAGTTATTTTTGGTGGTTGTTCTTTTTTAAATATACATGACAGTAAAGTGCATTTTGACACATTATACATAAATGGAGTATAACTTCCCATTCTTGTGGTTGTACATGATGTGATCTTCTGATCATGTATTCATATATGGACTTTAGAAAAGTTATTTCTGACTCATTCTACTGTCTTTCCTATTCCCATCCTCCCTTCCCTTCATTCCCCCTTCTCTAACTCAATGAACTTCTATTCTTTGCTTCCTTATTGTATGTTATCATCTGTGTATCAGAGAGAACATTCAGCCTTTGGTTTTTTGGGACAAGTTTATTTCACTTAGCATGATAGACTCCAGTTCCATCCATTTACCAGCAAATATCATGATTTCATTCTTTTTTATGGCTAATATTCCATTGCATGTTTGTACCACATTTTCTTTATTCATTCATCTGTTGAAGGGCAACTAGGTCGGTTCCATAGCTCAGCTATTCTGAATTGAACATTGATGTTGAACATTGCTGCTATAAACACTGATGTGGCTGCATCACTGTAATATGCTGATTTTAAGCATATACCTTTGGGTATATGCTAAGGAGTAGGATAACTGGGTCAAATGGTTGTTCCATTCCAAGTTTTCTGAGGAATCTCCAAAATGCTTTCCAGAGTTGTTGCACCTATTTGTAGTCCCACCAGCAATGTATGAGGGTACGTTTTTCCCCACATCCTCACCAACATTTATTGTTGCTTATATTCTTGATAATTGCCATTCTGACTAGAGTGAGATGAAATCTCAATGTAGTTTTAATTTGCAATTCTTTAATTGCTAGAGATATTGAACATTTTTTCCTTATATTTGTTGACCAATCATATTTCTTCTTCTGTGAAGTGTTCTGGCCAGTTCTATTTGCCTTATACAATCTTCTCCACAACCTACCTTGACCCTCAACCCCTGATTTAGCTTCTCATTCAATTTAACTTTAGTCAGTCATCCTAGCAAACACTCTAATACCACTCACCTTCTCCAAGAATGCTTTATCAAGAAGTACTCTCTTCTTATCTGCAAAACTATTTTGTACAATTTGCATAAGACTTCTCACATTCTGCTGAGAGTTTTCCTCTTTTACTTCTAAACATTCAATAAGATTTATAGGATATAAATAATTTCAGGTCAAGCCTTCTCATTTTTTCATGCTCCTCAAAACAAAACAGGGTTGGCACACAAGAGAAGTAGAATACATATCTGTGGAGCTAAACTAAATTTATATCAGAAATGAAAAATATATTCATTTATTTTTTAAAATGTCCTTTGTGGTGGACTATAATAATAGAAACAGTGGGATTCATTGTGACATATTCATACATGCAAATAACATAATTTGTCAGCTTCAATCCTGAGTACCTTCCTCTTTTCCTTCCCTCCTACCTCCTTCTGGTCCCTTGCTCTACTCTATTCTTTAGCTTCTTTTTGAATAATATGTTTTAATTTTCTCTGCAGAGTCTGAGTCTATGGACAAGTTTCTTCCCACAAGATTATAAGAATTTTGTATCACCTAGTACTTAGTAAAATGTCTGGCAGAGTGGTGCTCAAAAAAAAGGAAGTGGGAGAGAGGAAGAAGGAAAAACAAATAGAAATAGAGTGAAGAGAAGAGAACAGACAAGAGGAAGAAAGGTATGGAAAGAAGGAACAAAGGAGAGAGAGGGGTAACATATTTTATGAAGACTTTTAAATTGTTGGTTTTCAATGATTTTACAAAGAATAAAGGTAGTTATGCAACAGTGTTACTAGAGAGTGAATTCAACTCCAAGGAAAAAAAAAGCTAGATGTTTTCTTAAAAGCAATTAGGTAAGATGGCATTTAAGATAGCCACTGTGTTGCTGTAAACCAGCTCTTAGCTACCCATGGTCTCAAGGGATGGCCTCAGACTGTTCAGAGCTGACCCCACAGCTCCAGAAGCTCAGAAATTTGAGCATGCTACAGCAGTGAACCATTTCTCAGGAAGGGATTCAAATGCCCCAAGCTCACAAAAATTAAAGTGACAGAATGGAATGCCACCTGACTCTTCTGATGTATATTGAGAAACAAAACCACTGAAGAATTGAGGGGCCATGCCCAGCCCACTGTCTCCCTGTCAACACACCTGCAGAGGCTGCTAGACATTAAGGTTAACACTACTTGGTACTCATGGAGATCAGAACTCGGCAAGTTTGTTTCATGATTTCAAAGGGTGATAGCATTAGAGTAAGATGATCTTAGGTGTCCACTTGTTCAGAGGTCATTCATCCTGAATGTGGAATTCTATTGCTGGGTCTTTGTCTAAATCTGTCATTCTGCTAAAACTATCAGTGGACACTCTGACTTTGTGCTTAGTGTTCTATCGCCAACCATTGCCTTTCTCTGATCCCTTTCCCTCCTACACACACACAACACACACACACATACACACACACACATCCTTCTCTTAACACACTTTATTATGTCTTTATTATGTCTTGTGAAGACAATCATTTGGCAAGGCACTTCTTTGATTGGGAAAACTATATGGTTCAGATTTCCATAGCTCTGCCTTTACTGCATTTTGCTTTAATAGTTTAACTTTCTGAGCTACCTTACTGCCCTTAATTCTAAACTCTTGGGAGGTACCTAATCATTGCCCACCCATATCCCTCAGGTAAACTAAAAAGCCACAGTTACCCTTTCAAAAACTTCTTAAGAATTATAAAATTTGGTTGTCCCCCCACCATAGGAAATTTCAGAAATATGAAAAGGAATACCAAAAAATGTAAAAAGTATTCAAAGTAATAAAAAAAGTAAGAAAACAACTGTCAGCCCTTAAGATAGTAGGGAATTTAACAATACTAAGAAAAAGTATACCCAGAGCTGAATTATTAATAGGCATAAATGAAATCTTTTAACATTGAAGTGGTTTACAACCAAAAAGCAAAAAGGAAATTATATCAAAATATTTGGTTATAGGTCAAAGTTCCTAAGATGATATTAACAGTTATGGAGCTGAGTACATAGGCAGGGTCAGGATAGGAGGTGTCCCACTCCTCCACCATTCAACACATCTCCACTAGAACACAGGGAATGGCTGAGGGTCTGGATATCAGATGCAGAAAGCCCAGGGCTCAGAATTGTTCAAATTCTCCATTTGCCAATTTGATAAATAAGAATGAGTCAAGTTCCTCAAAACCTTATCCAAAGACCATAAACACTCAGAACACAGGAGGAGAAGGTAATCAGAGACCACTTAGTGCCCCTGGGCAAGGAAGACTGGAGATGCTATCGGGCTTAGACCTCCAGGGAGATTTACAGAACCCTGGGTGGCATTTTAAAGAACACACTGGGAAAGAAGGATGGCTTTCATAGTCTCCAGAAAGGAAGTTGAAATTTGCCTTTTAAAAATAGTGGCCCTCTAAGAGTACCTTTATCAATGAGAAGCTAAAAAGTTAGTGTGTGCTTAATGAAGTTTACTGGTATATGTTTATCCTAATTAATAACCATATTCTGCATCACAGTGAGTTTTTAAGATAGCTGCAATATTTGCAATAGTCCTTTGTCAAAAGATCTCGCCCCAGTGAAGGAGTTGAGCACATTAGCAAAAATGTACATTACTAATTTTGGATTTTCATTTTCATGCTTTATTTTGTAAATTTTATCTGATGTTTGGAGCTTAAGTATACAGAATATAAATGTAGTTCTTGTATTTGTACTAATTCTGATTCTTTTGCTATACATCCTTAAAGGTGCAATGCAGACAATATCTAACCTACATCATAGAACTATTAGTGAACAAGGTAAAAATAATAAATATACAGCCAGTGCATCAAAAAAATTACATCTGTATACATTATGGAGTTCTCTAGCTCAAGTTCTATTTTGTTCTCTTTAGAATCCAATTTCTGCTAGATTATCTATAACCATTAACACTTTAAAATCATATTTAATAGAAATGTGTTTTCAAAATAGCTATCAACAATTAAAACAGCAATAAAAATGGATATGTATCTGAGGGTTGAAAGATAAGAAAACACTACTATAAATTTTTTTTATACTAAAGGTGATGTGATATGATAAATCTCATAAATGCTTAAAATGAAGCTACTGCATACCTGGCAATATGCTATTTCTCTGGCTCTTAAATAAATCCACAATTATTCTCACTTTACAAATAAGGTAACTGACTGACCCCAGGTCATATAGTAAATGGAGCTTAAAACTGAGATTTTGTCACATTTGCCTCATATATCTTGCTCTTCCCATTATAAATGAGCCTTTCCAAAGCAAGCGTTGTTCCACACAAAAATGCATTTTCCTTTCTTTTTTATTTTATGTTTGGGGATCACACTCAGGAACTTTCAAGAGTTCTACACTAAGTTACACCCCAGCCCCTGGATTTTCCCTTTTCATATTGGATGAGTTTCTGCTGAACTTTGAACTTCATGGTGGACATCCATTTACCAGGAACTACCACAGTACAGTGCTGTCACCCTAGAAAAGTCAAGTTAGAGCAGAGACTACATTACCTGTACTTCCCGGTGGTGTTTAAACTCTAGACTTGTGAAACAGTTACATGATAGAATACTAGGCTGGTGTGTCTAAATAACTGCCCCAGAATACAAGGTCAGTTAGGAAAATACTGAGACTAGTACTTCAGATCTGCTGGTTCTCAATTCCTTTTTTAAAATTGTTTTTCATTCTATGCGCATATTTCTGTGGTCTGAATGTCCCCTCCAAAATTCATGTTTAAATTTCTAATTATAACACTATTAAGAAGTGTGACCTTCAAGAAGTGTTTAGTTCATAAGGGCTCGGCCCTCATGAATGGAATTCATGCCTTCATGGCAGGAATGAGTTAGTTATCATAAAAAGGATGAGTTTGGCCCAGTTTCTTCCTCTGTTTCACATGGTGCCTTGCCTTCCACCAGATTATAACACACACCCAGCTTTTGCAGATGCTAATGTCACTCGATTCCCATCTCCAGAACCATGAGCCACTGAAATTTCTATTCTTTATGAATCACCAAGTCTGCAGTCATCTGTTACAGCAAGAAAAAAATGGATGAGGACACACATTTATATTTCAAGACATTTGTGGAAATGTCTAACTCGACCTAAGTAAAATAACTTAGAATACTGAATTATGCATTAGGAAGCATCTTCTTGGGCACAAGGGAAAGTGAATTGGAGCTTTACAAAGAACAATTCCATCAAACTATACTACCTTTCTCTGTCCCTACTGGGGCCCATGGAGCTCTGAGAATTTCTTGCAATGGTTCCCTGCTGAAGGATGGGGTCTAATCCTAATGAATTGAGACAGACACATATCCCTTCATAGGACCCCTCATGATGTATTTCTGCTGAGGTTGTGCCTGTTGTATTTCAATTTAAATATAAAAATTGGTGACTTGCCTAGGTTCCCATGGCTCTTTAGGGACAAGATGAAGTCTTATTCCATTTTCTACTTCCTTGTTCCTAGTAACTTTCAAAAAAGACTGTTCAAATCACATTTTTAAGAAACTGAAATTATAAGTAGATGATTGTTAATTATTCCCTTGGAAATAAAACCTACAGAATTGTAAAAACTTTCACAATCTGAGTTAGAAACTTTAATTCTATGTATTTGTAAACTTATATAATACTATGACAGGAGGTTGTGGGTTGAGGGACTATAGTTCTTTTATGAATTAGACAATATTTTCATTATGTGGTTTTAAAGACTACACACTTGCAACAAATTGACTTGGAACTTTTATGAGGCTTATTTTTCAAGTTAAAACTTCCAAAAAAATAAATGATTCCTACCTAATATGTATCAAGTTCAATTTGAGAGGAAAAAAAACAATAAAGTGAAGTGCCTATCAATGTTATTCTCTGATAACTCAAATTTTTTAGAGCGTCTGTATTACATATGCAAATCTCTTCACCACATTAATCTATAATTTCAAAAAGGGACCTCATTTTAAGGCAATCTATTCTGCAATTAGCATAATTTGGTCCACATAAAGCTCACTTGGATACTCGGAAGTATAGCAATGTATTATTAGCAAGCAACTTTTTTGGGAAAAATCTTAGAAATACATGAGATAAGAAATGAGTAGACTGGAAATTAGAACCTCAGTCACTGGATATTTGTCAAGAGTTCTGTGATAATCCTCAGTAAATTAGAATGGAGCGCTTTTCTCACACTGTGAAGCATTTCCAGGGTGATTAGGCATTTCCAGGGATCAGTCTACAGTTTCACACATTTCATTTTAATTGTCACAGAATAAGTAACCAAAGAGGGCAACTGTTTTAAAAAGAAACAATAAATCAGCCCCTGGAGAACACATTTTCCCAATTGTCCCTACTCATTTGAATTCTATAGCTTGCTTTTAAAAGTCCCATGGAATCCAAAACCATGACTAGGGAGCTAGCTTTACACTGACTCCACCCATTAGAGCTCAGGGATGCAGCTCAGGTGATGTGCAACAGGAACTTTTAATATATCATCGTGTTCTTGAGTGACACAATTGGGAAGGCATTAACAGTTCAAACCCCTATAAAATGTAGTTTCCTGAAAGAACCACCAGGGATGGTGAGCAAACATAAAACATGAATCTTTCAAGAAACAAGTCCTAAATAATATTTTTTTTATGACCAGTTAAGACTCTGTCATCATTATTCGTATGGGTTTATTTACTAAGAAAATAAACTCGAACATTTTCTCTGGAGATCAACCTTTAGCTCTTTTCTGAAACAATGTGGGATAGGATTGTCTCTTTATAAAAGAAACATTAATTGAGTACTCTCCTGTGCCTAGCATTCTGACAAAAGCCAGAAATCACTCCCAAATCTCAAGCTGGGATACTGACAACTCTACGGTCACTAACTTGGGCTAGTCTGTTGCCATAACAAACCATAGTGTTAAAGTGATATTTTTAAATTAATGTTTATACTTTCCTTGTTATTGTTTCATTCTCTAAAGGGAAACTAAAGGGAGAATAGCTTTCCTGTAATAAACTTTAATTATTTTTCTGAACAGCACTAGAAACAGAGCCTGCTCTGAAATACTGACCTGTACATTTCCCTTTGATGAAAAGAATTAAAAAAGGAGTTCGGAACCCAGCTGATGAAAGAAGAAAGGGTGTCTTTAATTCATGTGGTTTAGGGAAGTAGAAGAGATTAATGAGCAAGGATAGAGAAGGGCTTTCTTCCTTATGAATAGGTAACCCACATGAATGCCCTGGTTTACCCATTTGGCGAACCTGAAATAGAAAACACTGCCAAGCCATGCCCCAGTGAATAGCTTCACTTGAGAATTCTGAGCATGGATGGGGGCAGTTCTAGATTTAACATGTTTTTATTCACTTTGAAGCCTTGTAGGGTAATTAGAAAGTGAGAGCACTCAGAATGAAGGAGTGGTATTCAGGCGACTTTTAGGACAGCTTTTGGTGGCCACTGCTGTAAACCAAGAAAGGTACAGGGTAAGAGAACAATCAGTGGAGCTTTCTAAGATGAAACCCAAAGATTAAAACCCTACTGACTTCCCTGGTTTGATTTCAACTTTGGTTGTGTAAAAGGTAACAATACCCATATCAACTTTTGTTGCTTTTTTATATGCTACCTTAAAAGTCTACTCAAATTGGAAAGACTTTTGAGTTGCCTTTTTTTTTTTTTAATTTTTCTTTTCTTTTCTTTTTTTTTTTTTGTCATATTAAGGTCAATAACATCCACAGAGTTTATGCATATGTGTGTGTGTGAGTGTGTAAGAGACACAAACAGAGACACAGAGAACAGAGAAAAATGCAGAGAAAAAGAGATATACAGAAAGATAGTAAAGCAGAATTGGCCTGAAATTGAGAAGTCTCTGTATCTTCTCATTTCCCTGTTCAAGTTGAACAGTTTCAGTTCTATTTCAAGTTTAGCTCAGCCGTGGTGAGGACTTAATGAAGTGACTAAATCAAGATTCTGCTCTTACTCCCCCAGTTCCATCCCTTCCTAGGAACTTACTGAGAGGTCATAAATTGCTTTAGGGAGGCACCAGGCAGACCCTAGCTTTCCTGGGAAAGCTGTCCAGGCAGCTATCAGAGGATGGGAAAGTGTCTTCTTCATGAGGACAGCATTCATGCATTTCACATCTTGGCTTTGGTGGGGAGACATGTGCCCAGCTCCTAGGAGGAGGACCTGGACAGAGAGTTAAGAGAAGCATGGTGCACTTCACAGAATACCAGAGTGTCCTTTCTGACCAGATATCAGCCTCACTGCTCACTCTGCCAATGGAGGAAGCTAGAGTCACAGGTCCACACTGTGAGCCTCTGAGAGTTGCAATCACTATAGGCTGAGCCACAGAACCATGACATGTAAGTCACTTGCTGTTTTGCCTGCCAAGTCTAGCTGTGCTTTCCAGCATGTGTATATTAGAGGTCCCTGTACAAGTATTGGTAAACATGAGGAATCTTTCAAATACCTACTAATCCAAGGATCCCTGCTTGCTTCCTGTGCTTCGCCTCATACCTTATGTTCCTAGTAGGTTTTCTTTCCCCCAGTTGCAACTCATCTCCTGATTTTATTCCTATCATCTGTGATTTAATTGAAAGTGGTTACTGTGATATTCACCTTTATAGAATTTTAATAGAAATAATAAATGTCATGACACAGTCATACATGTCCCACAAACATTTTGCAGAATAAATAAAAATGAATGAATAAAGATTAAATCTGATTTAGCTCTTCTTAAATACTGCAGTCTCCAAAAGAACAAATGGAAACTTAGTGAGCCAGGTTGAGTTTCTGGCAGAGAAAACAACACTGCAGTGTTTGAAAAGATTTGTTTCATGGCAAAGCTGTGGAGTCAGACCTACATCAGCTCAGGTTTCAACCCCACCACTGCTAGTCATATGATCCGGAACTATTTACTTAACTTCTCTGAATCTTAGCTTACAAATCTATAAAATGCCTACCATACAAAATTACCTGAAGTTTTAGAACAGATAACATTAACAAGACATGTTGCAGTGTCTGCATACAAAAAGTCACTCAATGAATAAAGGATGTTGCCTAAAAGATATTTGAACATATTCAAAGAGAAATTCAGCACAACATCATGTTTTGTGCCTCAGTCTCCATGATAAAGAGGAACCAGTTATTCCTTTGAGACTATTACTGACTTTGACCAAATGACCAGGCTCCAGAGTCCAAGTGTACTGACCTTCTAAATCTCCTCTAAAAGGAGAAGATTAAAACTAATTTGTTTGTAGAAAAGGTTGCAAGTAAATTACTACAAGAATTATAGACATCCAGAATTTCACAGAGACAAGCACCATATAGATCCAGTATGATTCAAAATGAGCATCATATCTGCATTCATTTATTCATTGATTTATTACTTTTTTTCAAGTATTGATCCACAATACCAGGGATGGGCAATACAACAAAGAATAAGTCAAGACTGCCTATAGTGAGCTCTTGTTCAAGGGAGGAAAACAATTTACATTCTATAACTCTGTAGCCTTATTCTATGTGGTAAGTTCATTGTGGCCACCTGGTCTCCCTCTGCAAGTTTCTCCTTTCTCCCCTTTTCATCTAGTCAATTCAACTTTCAGGTCTCAGCATGAACATCATTTCTTAAAGAATTCTTCCACATTCCCCACAACCTACTGTGGGTCCCTCTTATTCCCACAAAGTCCCAATATTTCTCTTTTGAGTCCTGAGTCACATTCCCCTTCTCTAGGGTCAGTCTTCACCACTTGAATGAAGATTTCATGAGGTCAAGTGCCATGAGGCTGGAACACAAGAGCTGTTCAATAAATGTTGGGTAAACACGAGTCAAGAGTCAGGGAAGGGAACTCAGCGTACATGAGAAGTGTCAAGGACACCTGAGTCATCAGCAGTGGAAAATGCTCCAGGAATTTCAAATAAGACCAAATTAAAACACACACACACACACACACACACACACACACACACACACTAAAACTACCTGTCGTTTACCAGTGAGAAAGCCTTTGTTAAGGCCAGTTTTAGAAGAATGAGGGGGATAAAAGAAGATTGCATCTATTTCAGGAGTAAATTAGATTTGAGGAACTAGAGATGGCAATCGGAGACAGATTTTAAGAAAACACAGATTCACATCTATAAAAAGTCAGGTGAAGGAGACAGTAGGAGAATGGAGAGGACGACAATATAGGAGAGGGAAAAACAATTAGGGGAGTAAAGGTGCAAGCCACACATGGGAATAAATACTTAGAGCATATATGAGTGTCAAACAATTTGCAACTGTAACCAATGAAGAACAGCTTGGGAGTTTGATTTGTTTTTCTAAAAAGCAATCCAATAGAAAAGTCAGAAAAAGATGTTGTTGCTAATAGGCAGCACACAAAAGAAAAATCACAGAGCCAGTAAATATATATGAAGTCTCTCAGCTGTGTTAATAATCAGGGAGGTTCACTAAAACAACAATGAGGTACTACCACCAGAAAGGCAGTCAAAAGGATTGTGCATGTAGATGCTGTTGGAGGTGCGGGAATAGTAGAGAGTTCAGACCTGTCTTTCATTAAGTGCAAGAGAAGATGATAGTAATATAAGGACTTAGAGTGATTCATTAAGATTTGGAATAATCACAGTTCAGAATGGGAGCACAAACTCTCCATAAGAAGAAAATAAATCCCCTAAAAGTTGTGTACATCTAGTTAAATATGTACACTCCAATTGTATATCAGCAACGAACTATACAACTGTACTATTCTCTTCACACTAAACAAAAATATGAGTGTGGAGGGGATGACTAGATTCATTTAAGGTTAAGAATTTGCAGAGCAAGTATGACATATCAGTAAAGGGCACTGAAATAATTGACATAGAATAATTAAAATATGGATCACGAGGAATATTTTATATAGAAAAGGGAAAAAATCCTAAAAGGAGTAAATAAATTAGAAAGAAAAGAAGGTGACAGGGATGTATTGTAGACATCACAATGAGTTTGAGAAGCTGGGTTGTGGGAGTTGGGATTCAAAGAACAGAGTATGTGATTTTAGAGTACAGGAATTCCCAGTAGCACTCAGGATGTGGGTAAGAGCCAGGGTGTCCAACAAGAGCAGAGTTGGTTCCCAGAAAAGTTTATCTTGGGTCCTTGCATAAAACATGGACTTGCCCCATGGTGTTGATCCTGCTTCTCTCCGTGGGGCTCTCTCAGGTCTCCTGCTGCACAGGTCTCTGTCACCATCACAGCTCTGCCCCAGTTGAGAGCTCTTGGTTCAATCATTTCTGGCTCTGCTGAGGTCAATTCTGCAATACTGGGACTTTATTAAAGGTTCAGGGATACAAACGTGAAATTGACAGGATAACACCAAAGTCAATCACTCTTTTCTTTCCCCCTTTGTCTTTTGGGATTTGTTCTGTTTTGTTTTCAATGTGACCTACTTGTGCCAACCTGAAGACTCCTTCATGGAGATCCTCCTGGCTAGTTCTCTGCTCCAAGCAAGAAACATTGGCTCTCTACACCTGGGTACCATCATTATAGAACATGATGATTGGATTGTGCCTGTCATGTCTATTCCACAGCACCCTGAGATCAGCTCAATGAAATGAGTTCAAAAGCAAATACAAACTACTATTGCTATACATGAGCTATGCTATTATTAATTTATGACATATCTCATTTAAAGATTTTCCTAAAACATGCTTTTTGCAAGAAAGTGGAATGTTGTTGTTGTGTTTTTTTTTTTACCTCCTAGAAAACATGGCTGATACGCTCTGATTTGCTCCCCAAGCTTTCAGTAAAATTAAAAGTCTTCGAATCACACATTTTTCCCAAATGTGCAAGCCTCAGAATCCCCTCAGTGTACCATTTTAAATAGGTGACTATTTTAAGTGAGTAGTTAGTGCAACTTCATACTCCTCCAGGGTTGGGGGAGTGGTTAACTTTACATTCCCCCAACCTCTCCCACTCTCAATGAAAAGTGACAGGAAGGAGAAAGGTGAAATGCTTCTACTGGACAAATAAGTCATCTGGAATGCGGCTACAGTTCTAGTCACCATAATTAGGGTCATCACTGGGAGTCAGGGCTTGGAGGTATAGCTAATATGTTTAAAATAAAAAACCATAAATCTTGACCACAGGCTGATAAGGAAAGTACTTAGGATAGTTCATACAGACAAGGATGGGATATGGCAGAATCAAAGTGGGTGGCACTTTAAGATGCCATAATTATTAATGATTCCCCAAAATTGTACACTAAGAGTTCTAAAGAGTTAAGTCACCAGAAATGAAGAGTAGTTAGCTAAACTACATATTCCTTAGGTCTTAAAATGCTAACCAGTGTGAAATACCAAAGCTTTTGGTCATTTCATATCTAGTTCATCTCTTTGAACTGATGGCTCTCTGTGAGTCTGTGATTTCAAGTTTCCCCTTTCAACCTGTATTGTTTTGGAAAATCTCTCACGAGGCACAGATGTAATTCAGGCTGAGGATCATGAATCACCATTCTCCCTATTTGATTGGCATATCTTATTGTAAAGGATACTCCAGGAAAGTGCCATTGACCCACAACATTGCTTTCCTAGAAAGTATTCATTGAAAGAGAAGAGAACAAAGTTCCTTGAAAGTCAGGAATTAAAAAGACCTTTTTGCAATAGTGCATATATAAATTGCATATATAAATATTCACATTCTAGTACTTTAGACATTGTCGGAATATGATGGTAATTCTGTCATTGAAATATAGAAGTTCCCAGCATGCTTTCCAAAGATAAAGATGGACTTTATCTTTTATGTCAAGAAATCTTTTTCTCCATTCCTAACACAAACTTTTAGTGCTATCTTAACTTTTCTTTAAAAAATAGAGGCAATCACAACACACATATGACCAGGTCCACTGCCACATGTGCACGACCTACCTAACACAGAAAATTTAACTACTCGTTCACTCAAAGAACAAACACTTTGCAGGCTCTCACACCCTATCACTCTGTCCCCAGTCCTGTATAGCCTGTGCCCAGAGAAGGCAATCGATCAACAAGAAGTTCTTGTGAAATCAATGAAACCATACATACAGATTCTTGAATTCTCCCTAGGTCCATCCTTCTTTTTTGATTCAATCTATTTCTTCACAATCTCATTTTCTAGTTTTTTAATCTGTATTCAATTTTTCATTTTATTTCCCAAACACCTTTTTGGGATTTAGCCTCTCCCTGACTCATTATCCTACAATTTTGACTTAGACTCCCTTACCTAGTTTCTGACTTAATTTGTACCCTAAAGAAACTGAGTCCAGCTCCTTGACTCTGCAGACAGGAATTTCCCTGGCCCAGCACCCAGAGAAATCTCATGACTTGTATGAAAAGGAAGAAAAGGAAAATAGCCAGAGTCCATTTCAATGATTCTGTTCTATTCAGATACGCCAAATGACACTGAAAATATATAGCAGTTTAAAGTAGACCCCCAAAGACAACTGTGGGGTTGGTTCTCAGAATAACTAGATGGGGTCTACATGGGGAGTGGTTTCTGAGAGGAGATCCTAGTTTTGCAAAAAGTACAATAAAACAATGGCAATAACCATATTTTATACCAATTACACTCTACAAGAAAATCCTAGGAAAAATAATCTATTCATATAATACTATAGGATAATAGTTTAAGGGAAAATCAAAATGGTAATTCTGTTGGTGTTAAAAATATATTTAATAACTTCTATCACCCATTCATAAAAATATCATTTGAATTTTCTTAGATAATAAAAATGTATATTTGGAAATAATTTTAACATGATATTCAAGTGGAAGATATAGTTATATGTATGATAAAATCTTTCAGAATAAAAATAATAAAATTTTATTATTATTTTTATTTACTTACTACTTTTAGAGTACAAGAACTTTTCCAAATTCTTATTTTTAAACCATCAAAGTTTATCCTAAAATGAGGGCAGTTTTTCAAATAGAGTAAAAAGAAAACATCCTATTGCCTTTACACAACTTTTATAATGTGTACATATTCCCTTCTGATATTTTTAGACAATTTACCCTATTATAATAACATTGCAGTAATCTGTGTTCTGCATTTTCACCAACTACTAAATCTAAGCATTTAAATGTGTTTCTTTGTGGCAACTTAATTTTCTTTACCATTTTCCTAAAGGGTTACATATTTTCATTAAGATGATATTCTATGATTTACATGAGTATCCCTTTATTGGTTCATAATTGTCTCATTTCCTGTTTTTAAATGTTTTGATGGACTGTCACAGTGAATAGTTTCAAGTATTAATCTACTGAATTTTAATGTTTCTCTTATTAATTTTATAAACACTTCTTTAAAACTACTGTTGTTGGCAATATTAATCTTTGCTTGACCTTATTTATTTTACATTTTTTTAACTTCATTAGTCTACTTATTTATTTTTTATGTTATTCTGAGAATGGAACCCAGTGTCTCACACATGCTAGTCAAGTACTCTACCACTAAGCCAAAACCCCACCCTCTGACTTTTTATTTTTGTCACAAAATGTTACTCTTCATGGAATCAAAGTTTTTTCCTTTCTGATTTCTATATCTTAAAAAATAGAGAATTATCTTTCTGGCAAAAATTGTTTACAGTAATAATTTCTAATAATATCAGTTATTAATTAATCTTTTCCTACTTTCATTATTTGGCAATACTTCCTTTGATACTGATTAAATTCCATCATATAAAGAACTATTTCTGGGAAAACTATTCTGTTTCAGAGGTCTATTTTTGTACCAAAACTTTAAAAAAATTAGTTTTATTAAACTTGTTTTTTAATATGTCTGCATTAACCATAGAGATGTCCCCTGTAACTTTTTCATGTTTTGATTTTCTTCAACTACTGTTTATATCAAATGAACATTAGAATGATGTCTTTGAATGATCAGAGTTACTGCTTTGGATTTTACTAATTTCACTTAACTTATGAATCACAGCAATCATTCTTTGTCTGTGCTTTGCTTTCCATGGTTTCTGTAATCTCCAGCCAACTAGATCCAGTACTGTACAAGCCATTCCTAGAGAAAAGCCATATTCACATAGCTTTATCACTGTATATTGTTATCACTGTCCTACTCTGTTATTACTTATTGTTACTCTATTACTGTGACCAATGCAAAATAAAACTTTATCATAGGTATGTGTATATATGGGGGAAAAAACCTAGCACATAGAATTCTACACTCTCTGTGGTTTCAGACATCCATTGGGAATCTTGGAATGTACCTCCTCCTGTGAGTAAGAGAGGACCATGGTAGATTGTAGAAAATTGATACTTTTACTACATTGAATATAATTGAATATATCCAAAATAGAGTATTACTCAATGTCCTTAAGTACTCATAAAATCATCATTCTTTATGTGAGGTTTAGTAGTCTGCTGCTTACTACTATCATATTATACTTGTTTTGTTTTCTGTTAACGTACTGGTTTTTTTCACTACAATTTATCTTTATAATGGTTCATGAAATAAAGACTCTAGCTAAGAAGAAAACAAAGTACACATTTAAGAAACATAGAAATGATTCAATGGACCAAAGCACTGGACATGCTTCCCAGACTCACTGAATACACTATCCTCCACCAAAAACATCTGCTGCTGACTGTGGCTACTTTAAATTTTATGAATAGTTTGGATGAAATGAATTTTCCCACTTGACATCAAACATTGAAATGTAAGATAATGCCTAAAAATCATTATTAAGAGTTATTTTAGCTGAACAGAACACTTTTGAACCTCTTATTTATCTCATCTATTTTTTTTATTTCTTGACTTTTTCTTTTAAATTGTTAGAGCTAAATATTTGAAACAGTTAAAATTGACTATGATCTTTTACTTTTAATAATTAGAAATCAAACTTTTTACAGAAACCTATTTTTGCTTTTTTCATTTGAGTGAACATGTCATTAAGATCTATATTTATCTTTATTTCATTAAGTTCCCCAGACACAGATGAGTGACATATCAGTGGAATTATAATATAACTGTTGCTTCTCCTTTAATTTTATTTATACATGTGTTCAAAAAGGGTTCTTCTTATCTACTTTGAAGTAGAATGATATGATTATGTTTCAGGTTATTGAAAAACATGCACTTTTCTTTCATTTTTATTGTATGGTCACCTCTAAGGAGGGTTCCCCCCACACTCACACACTCACACACTCACCACACCTGCCCCTATCACACATACAGCATGAGATTCAGTTGGGAAGACAAGTGTTGCCTGTAGTCCGCAACACCAACACATTATAACTGCTCCAAGATGTGAAAATTCATTAGCTACTCAGAGTATACGAAAGAAAAGGAAATGGTTATTTTTCTGATCATGATTTTTAAAATACTCCCATTGCATTGGTCAGTTTTCTGTCACTGGGACAAAACACCTGATATAAACTACTTGGAAAGAGGAAATGTTTACTTTGGCTCATGGTTTCAGAGATGTCAGTCCATGGTCAATTAGTGCTGTTGGGTTTGGGCCTGTGGTGAAATGCATCATGGTGTTTGTGTGTGGTGGATTCAAAGCTGATCCCACAAGGCAAAGAGAGAGAGAGGAGCAGGTCAGAGTTCCAATACTTCCTTTAAGGACACCCTCCCCCAGTGACCTAATTTCCTTGTAGTAAGCCCACTTCTTAAATGTTGTACCACCTCCAAATAGCACCACAGGTTGATTAACAACTAAAAATTAAGCACATACACCTTCGAGGGACATTTAAGATCCATGCTATAAGAACCACCATTCACCACATTTGTAATTTAGAACATTAGAACTCAAAGCGGCCCATCAATGTTTAAAATATCATTTTTTTAACCGACAATATGCTGGGAATTTGGTAACAATATTCTTTACTTTTAAAGAAGAAAAAATGTTGCAAAAGCAATAAAAATAAGGTTTTCTATAGTTAAATACTGTTAAAACTATGTCATGCTTCAAAGAGTAACTAAAAACCTCATTTAATATACCATATGTGAACATTACCATAAAAGTCTGCTTGATAAAGGAAGCAAGAAGATTTGTGGTGATAGATTTTCCTTTCTTGAGTAAATACCAACCCCTAAATTCACAATTAAATGTTTCTCTAAGATTAGTTTTAATATCATTATTGCATAGGCAATAGATGTCAAAGGGGAACATATAATGATAAAATCTGAGCTACACCTGTGCCTTCATTCCTAAGAGTTCAGTGAGAGGAACAGAATGAGTGGTCTCCTGTCTCCCTGGGAGACAGACCTATGTGACAAGTGAAGAAGTGGTTTCAAAGTCCGTTATCAGGGCTCTTACTGGTGAGGTCACTGAACCAAGTCTGGCCACATTTACTGTGAAATGGACCTGTGACCCTGCCTTCATCTGAGTACCCATCACACTAAAGTTGCTGCTCTATGAAACAAACAGGCATTTCATAGCAACCATGGGCAAGAGGGGAGCTGGTTCTAAAAAAAATCTAAAAATATTTTCTTAAGAGATAAATGATCAAATCCAATCAATTTATGAGCAACTTAATGTTAGTACAAAAACACTGGTTGTGTAGCCCTATAATACAGCATTTATTTACGTAATTAGACAAACAATGTCTTAGAATACAGAGAAACTCCACATGTGGTGGTGCATGTCTATAATCCCAGGGATTTGAGAGACTGAAGCAGGAGGATTCCCTGTTTGAGGCCAGCCTCAGCAACTGAATGATGAAGTCCTAAGCTTCTTAGCATTACCCTGTCTCAAAATAAAAGAAAGAAAGAAAGAAAGAAAGAAAAGACATACAGAGAAACCATTACCTTCTGATCTCTAAACTTCCCATTCATTCATTCAGAAACATTTCACTGAATATCTATTATGACTCAGGAATTCCATGAGTAGTTAGGTATGAAGCAGGGGGGGAACAGAGGCAGTTCCTATGTACATAGATCTCTCAGGGTATAAATAACACTAGATTTACATATATCTATAGGTTATAAAAAAATTCCATGATGGACCAAAAAAAAAAAAAAGGAATATGGTGAAAATAGGTGGGAAAAAAGAGATTTCTCTTTTAAAAGATACATTGTAATGATCCCTAATAGATGGGAAGGGAGACCAACCGGCAAGTTTACCTCAGAAGAGTCTCATGGGGAAAAATCTGTAACGGACTTGGGGACTTTGCAAGTACAGAAAAACAGACAGTGTGGCTGCAATACAGTAGAACAAGGGAGACTTGGGCTTGAGTAGGAGACAGAGGTCAGAGTATGCTCTGCTGTGGACCCAGTGTGCAATTTTAACTGCAATGGGGAATCACTGATAATGAAACATGTCAGAAATCAGACTCTGAAAAATCATCCCATGGTTACTGCATAAAAAACATGAAGAAGAGAAGCAGGTCACTGCAGGGGTCTAGCAGGAAGTGATGGTTTATCATTGGCTAGTGGCAATGGGGACAAAGAAATCCAAATTCATTTAACTACTATTTGAAGGCAGAATCTAAAAGATTTGGTGATAGGTTTGAAGTATGTAATGGTTGTATTATCAACTTGATTGGATTAAGAGATGGTGTGTGTCAATGAAGGCATGTCTAGGAATGACTGGAATGTGGGATAGTGAATTGAAGTGGAGACCCTCCCTAAGCATGGGCAGAACCGCCCAAAAGGATGGAATAAAAGTTGGAAGAACAAGGAAGCATATGTAAATGCAAGCTCCACTCTTCTTGAAAGGGTTCTTGATTGCTGCTTTGATCATCTGAGGATATCGAACTCTCATTGCTGCTTCTTCACTCTTCCAAAGTGGACTCTGTCAGTGTTTTCCAGGGAGTTTCCAGAATCTTTGGTCTCAGACTAGGGTAGCACTGTTGATCCCTCTTGTTCTGGGGCTTCTGCCTCTTGGAATGAGCAGCGACTGGTTCTTCCAGTTCTCCATCCTGCAGCCGGACATTGTGGACTATCCAACCATTGGTCCTTGAAGCCAATCTAAACACAAATCTGCTAAATTTAGAAATCTAACATAGTTTCTCTTACGTTGAACTGTGAAAACTTAAGATTTCAATCAGTTGAACTTAATCTTGTTTTTTTTAAGCTTTTTTGAAGATGTTAATTGCGATAATTAAAATATCTCCTTTTTGTTTACTCCAATAAATGTACAATACCCTGAATCTAAGATTATGTACTCAAAATTTTTCAAATATAAGGCAGACAGAACTTTCTTCTAAATGCTTACTGGGATAGCATTTTTCAGTACCTATCTTATTGTATTTCCATACAAGTTAGTGGTGGGTCATGATAAATGGTTGCAGAGTCCATAGTGACACATTTAATGGGTTAGTCAATCTGCTTCCTTATGCAAGTTATTTCAACTTCTATATTTCATCATTTCCCACCTTGAACTATATCCCAATAGGAAATGGAAGCAAGTATTCCAGTATCTATGTCTTTAATTTCTTTATAAGGAAGTCTTCAAATAGCTTCCTTTGTAAAAAGTCTTCTCTTCTCCACACACACACACACACACACACACACACACACACACACAGAGTTTTAGCTCCAAAGGGAATTACACAAATCATAGCAAACACTAATATGGAATGTATTGTTCTAGCCAAAGTCAGCAATGATATTTTTTTATAAGATGTGATGAAGTCTTGCAGATCAGACAAAAATATGTATTAGCTGAATCCCTGATCCTCAAGCTGATCTTGGCTAATGCAGAGCATTTACTCTGGGGTATAGGATTACTAGAAATGCAACTCCACGGAGACAAAAATTTATCTGTCTTGTTCATTGCTGAATCTCCAGCATATAGAATTTTGATGGCTCTATTAGTCTGTTTTCTGTTGTTACAACCTAACACTACAGATTGAGCAATTATAAAGAATAAAAGTTCATTCAGCTCATGGTTCTGGAGGCTGGGAAACCCAAGGTTAAAGGGCAGCACCAGATGAGGACACTTGGACTGAGACCCATCCTCTGCAGAGTCCAGAGGCAGCCCAGGTATAACAAGGTAAGAGATACATCCAAGAGAGAGAGGAATTTCTGGGTCCCACTTAAATTCATTGAGGCTCTTTCATTAGTTTTCCATCTAAGCAGAAGGAAATGTGAGCATAAATTCTGAACTGGTATTTCTTTGCTGTGCTAGAGGAACATCAAGAAGCACATGTGGTTGAAGCAGAATGACAATAGGGAAGGTGATAACATGGGAGAGAAACCAGGGAAGGATTAGGTCATGCAGGATGCAGGTTTTTAAAGGAATAGGATGTTTTCCTTCAACCTTCCCAAGGTAAGTTTGACTTCCTTCCCATGTTTTTCTGTTTTCAACTCTAATGTCTAAACATAGCACTTAAGATAGTGTTGCCCCATCATGTACAATTTAGTGATCTTGCTTTTTTCTTCACATTTATTATGTTTTCTGAAAAAAAACTACATGAAATGTAAAAACAATCCACAATAACTTTCTAAAAGGATACTAAACCAAATAGTAGTAGAAAATGCAGTCTATAAAAGTAAAAAAATAAATAAAATAAAATGTATTTCTGAGTGTCTATATTCTAAATATGAATAAATGCCATTAACTTGCTCCCATTAGCTCTCCAAAACTTCCCCTGCAGCTCACTCTTGCACTTAAATAAACTTATTTTCTTCTGTCCTGGTAAGAACACAAGCTAGGCTCCTAAACCAAGACCATGAAGGTCAACCTTGCCTCTTCATACTGAGATTTTATTTCATTAAGCAGAAACAATGACTTACCCATGACAAAGAATCATAAGAGTCCTTGGAACTTGACAAGTATACTAGTATTGAAATGTGGCATTTAGCAGGAATCCATTCATTTAAATCATACAAATTCTATGATTAATTATAACACAATCAGGATTCCTTCACAATATTATCACTCATCCATAGAAAATTCCATCACGGAAATATGGTTTGGTTTTGTGCCTTCTGGGTTTAAGAGTGAATATATAAGAATTATTCATTTCAAAAAGCATTTCTGCATCTTTTTTTATATTAATAAAAAAACAGTCAAGGATACTAACCACTGTATTTTACCATTTCTTTCTGTGAAGTCTGCTGAAATTATTTTTTATATTCTTTCACTTTTCAAGGAAAGGTTCATATGTTCTATTTTTGTCAGCAACTAAATCTTAGACAACTTATAAAGGGAATAGTGTGCCAAATTTAGGAAGCTCAGAGTTGAATTAATGGCCCAGTGATAATCTTATGTTGCCTTCAGATGTCTGCTATGATTGCTTTCTTCCCTTATCCATCTTCACTCTATTTTAAATTCAATTTGATTTAACAAACATTTATTGAGGACCTACAATATACCAAGCGCTTGGCTAGACATGCCTTTGGAATGCAGATACAAATAAATATCTTATCTTGCTCTTTAAAATAAACATGTGAGCCACCACAAGTAGATACTTCATAAATAAGTATGCCCACATGCATAATACAGACTCAATTGTCTAGTAGAAAAGCTATGTATAATTTAGTTTTTTTCTAATTACAAGTAGAGAAAATTGAATTGATAAATCTTGTAAAATTCTAAGTGAAGAAAAACTGTCCTTGCTTTCAACCTGCCTGGTTGTACATATTTCTGTATGAATAGGATACCCTAGTCTGCCAAGTTCAGACAGAAGAAACTGTACAGAGATGGAATCTGAGAGTCTCAGAGTGTCAAATTTCATACAAATTTCAGATTGCATCAAAAATGGGCAGGGGATCAATAACAGCTGTGCCACACAGAGAGCTTTAAGAGTTACTGTGAGGGAAACTCTGTCCTAACAGAGCCTGTTAGAGAGCAGGGGAGGACATAAAAAGGTACAGAACAGGGCTCAGGGACTCGCCCAAGACTTTTCTACTTAATCTGATCTGGCCTCAGCTGGCTTTAAGTTCAGCTTCCTAAGTTTCAGCTCTCATGCCAGTGACCACTGAAAAGAACACCACAGCTCTTGGATAATCAAAGCTAGAATTTTCCAAACAAGCAGACTCTATCTTTGCAGGTGAGCACAATATACAGCTGTGTAGTCTGTCAACTTTTCTCCCTCATAAAATACACAATTCAGTGGAAACATTATTTTGCCAAGATTTTATAGCTGGCAACTTCAGATCAATGGTTTATTTGCCATCAATTCTCAATTTTACAGGGACTTTTTCTTCTCTAGTGGAAGTTATATTTGGGGGACTTTAGCATTTGTGAAGTGTGAGATATATCAGGGTAAAGATTAAAGGAGACATTTTATGATGCGTATTGAAGGGCACTAGGACAGTGCCTCTTTATTGTCCAGAAATAGCAATATACTTGAAATGAAATCATAGAGTAATCCTTGTGCACTCCTAGACCAATACTTTAAAATGCAGCTTTGCCACTGTTCGCTAAAGAGAATTCGAAAACTAAAAGATCAGTTTTCCCCAGCAACTTGCTCATGAATGTGTGTTGAAACCACTGAACAGAGAAGTTCTGAAGACCACCTATTCCACACTTACATAGAATGTCTCATTGGCTTCTATTTAGGTATTTACATGTGTGAGAGTCTCCAGGTTCAGTTTATTTTTGCATGTCATTTAAACCACATTCATGCTTTACCCCTCTCTTATTGTGGAAATGCTGCCCACTGTGTTTTGTTACTGCTGGATGTGAAATGAGCTATCCCCCTGAAACTGAGCACAAGGAGGTCTACCATCTTCACCTGAACAGCAAGGAAACCACAGAAGAGAGGAGGAAGTAACTGAGTGGCCACCACCCTGTCACCACCATTTTCCATAAGTTGTAGCCACAGGGGTCACAGTGACTCTAAACAACTACCTTTCTAGAGTCCCACAAACACTCTTCAGAGGTCATCCATGCCCTGCTGGCTCACCCCAACCCAGAAGGGACTTTCTTCTCATCCTCTTTCAAAGACTATGGTATCCTAAGGGAGAACATATGTATGTGGGCATTCTGAGATGTGCGGTCCCAAGGCCTGAGAAAGGAAAAGTTGAAGAAGGAGATCATAATCTGCAGGAAGGGAAGCATTTCAGTTTTTCCATGTATAAGAATAATATTTCCAAACTGATTTTGACATGCTACCTTCAGATTTTTGGCCACTTTTTGTGCTGCCTAATGTAAGATTCCCTTCAAATCAGTACATTACAAAAGTAGTAAATATATACTCAAAGAAATCAAAGAGTTTCTTGTGCCTATTATATTTTTTCCTCTACTACATCAAATACAAAATGTCTTGAAACAAAGTGTGTGTCCAAGAGTCAGCTAAAATGACCTTGAGGACCACATTCTGGGTAACAGAAGTGCCCTAGCACACCATGCAAAGGAACAGATGAAAGAGAAGTCATCAAGGTTTGCAGTTTATAATACTACATTATTTTTAAAAGTACAGGAATCTCTTGACACAATATTAGATCCTAGATGAAATACCTAATATATTTGAACATTTAGCGATATTATATACAACTTCAATATTGAGAAATACAATTATATATAAATGCAATTATATAAATACAATTTCATATACAAATATAGTTATATACATATAACTGTGTCCCAGTGTTGGACATATATAAGCAACACTGGGATATACCAAGGACTAGAGAGTTGCATGATAAGGGATCCTGTGGGAAGACCTGAGTCTGTGAATAAAGCAAGGATACAGTTTAAATTTTCTTTTTGCTTAATTTCCTTGTTATCCCTGACTCTAGACTAACATTGTATTCTATGAAACAGTCCTGTCACCATGACAACTTCAAGAAATTGAAGAATAGGTCTGTGTCCACAACTAAGGCAAACATAATCAGGGGATCCAAAAAGACAGGTACCTAAGCGAAGATGGTGTGAAGACAGCAAAAGATAACCATAAGAGAACAGAGCAGTCAGGTGAAGTGACAATGACAGAGCAGAGATGTGCGGAGAAGGAGCACGCATGTTATTTTGTCCTTTCTTGCAATATTTGTCATAGGGACTCAGAAAATGCCTAGACTCTGACGTATGCTTAGCATTAAAAGGAAATGTAAACTCTCAATGCAATATATCTGGATTCAAAACATATTTTTATGTACATATATAAGCATACATTTAACCCATCTAAACAACATATATAACTTGAAAATTACAAAGAAACAATCTAATATATTAACTGTTTAACCACTCAGGATAAGATTGCAGTTGTTTTTAATATGTCTCTATACCTGCCTTTATTTTCCAGATTTTCCACACATCCAAGTTATATTTATCATCAGCAAAGGAAGCATAAACAAAGAAATACATACTGCTTTTGTTAAACAAAATATTTCCCATGAAGTCTCCCCTGATCTTTGCAGGAACTAAATTGTCTCAACCCGATGATCCTTACCATGGTCTTACAAGCATTTCCACAGCTATGTCACTTCTCACATCCTGATGGTTACACAAACCATGGAATGCTCATTTTGGAATTCCCAACAGAATCAAGTATCTTGCATATTTGATATTTGCTAAGTGGGGCTTCTATTTGATGAGATTCCAGCAGTGCTATTTTATACTCCATCAAGGGTTCTCCTCCTATTCTTGCAATCTGCAATCATTAATGCTTCCCACATTCCTTCCTTAAGCAGGTTTGGGCCCATGACTGTTCTGTGAAACCATTGGTCTAATAACAAGTATTTGAAACTCCACTGGGGATTGTGTGTGTTTATTCCCAGCAGCCACAAAACCTCAAAATGAAAGAAAAGGAAAAAATAAACCTTGAAATAAAATATTCCAATTACCTGTTTTTTAAGGAATTCAAGAGACATTAACAATTACTTGGTTGTTCCAGAGAATGAATAAAATGGGTAACGAGATGGAAGAAATGGTGTCTTCACAATCTTTTAAATGAAAGGACAAGATGCAGAATGGCCTTATGACCACTGCCAGTGTGGTGCCTGTGGCCATGAGGATGAGATACGGGAAATCTAACTAGGAAGTGAAAATCTACAACACATAAGAATGATTTTTATTACATGTGAAATCTCCAAATATTCAAGTTCTCAGAGAATTGAAAAGGAATGTACAACTGAATATTTTTAAATACTTTTGATTGAGGAAAGATTTATACCCAAGTGATACATAAAGAACTTACTTATATAGTTCAGTGAGTTTGAAAAACTAAACACATTCCTATGGATACCACCCAACTGAGGTACAGAACACCTCCACCATCTCAGAAATTGCCCCTTCGGTCAACTCCTCCTCCTCTCCACAACCATAAAAACCCTCCACACATCTTGTATAACAATAGAAGTTCCTGAACTTCATATAGATATATTATACAATAAAAACTCCCTGTTTTCTTCTAGGAGACTATGTTTGGTTTCTTTCTCTCAGTATCATATTTTTGAAACTCACCTATATGAGTTAGAAGTTCATTTGTTGTCTTTGGTCAACAGGACCAATTTTTTTTTTTTAACTCATCTTTCCATTGATAAACATTTGGGATGTTTCTAGTTTGGGGATATTGTGGATAAAGCTAACTATAAAAGTGGTATATATCATAAATACAATTCAGCTTTAAAAACTAAGGAAATTCCATTTTGCAACAATGAATCAAAATACAGTATGTGAAAATAAAAAAATTCAAAAAAAAAAAAAAAAAGAATATACCCTAGAAGCTGGGGTTATGGCTCAGTGGTTCAGCACTTGCCTAGCATGTGGGAAGCACTGGGTTTGATTCTCAGCACCACATATAAATAAATGAATAAAATAAAAGTCCATCAACATCTAAAAATCTTTTTAAAAAAGAATATATCCTATTAACCAAGGAACTGAGCTTCAGTCAATCTCAGGCTGAAGGTTGCCAAATTATATGCTCAAATAAGGCAAACAACAAACTGAACCAATAAGGTAATCTATGTGCATCATTTCCTGGTTTTCTGGCTATAGATACAACTCACTACCTCATAGGTAGGGGCATTCAGGATCATGCATGATATGGCGTATTATCCTATTTCTTGCTCAAATAAATTTTGTTAAATTTGAAAAAAAAAATGAATGAGTCCTGGGGGAGACACTGTGTTAAGTGAAATGTCAGTCAGGAAAAGATAAGTATTCACCATCTCACTTAAATAGGAATCTTAAAAAGTTGAAGTGATAAGAGTACAAGAATGTTTATCAGGGGCCAGGGTTGCAGGGCTTGGGGAGATGTTGGTCAAAGATTCAAAATTTCAGTAAGAGAAAGTTCATGAAATCTATTGTACAACCTGGAGACTATAATTAATAAGAATGCATTATTGTAGTCTTGAAAATTACTAGAACAGTAGACTTTAAGACTCCTCATTCCAAAACCTGATACGTAATGAATGTACTTGAGCTAATTATCTCCATTTAGCTATTCTACAATGTATAATTAGCTTAAAACATGAATATAAAAAATTGATACCATTTTTATTTGTCAATTTAAAAATATTAATTAAAAATTTAAAAACTGTATACAAAGTTTTGTTCTTCAGAGTGGAATCCTAGGTCACAGAATAAGTATTTGTATAAATTTCTGAGACACTGACAACATTTTTCAAAGCATTTGTACCATTTTACATTTTGCTAATAATGTATGAATCTTCCAGTTGCTCCATATCCTGGCTATCATTTGTGATGTCAATCTGTTTAATGTTAGCTATTCTAATGGGTAAAGAAATATTTTTATTTCCATTTTCATCCTCCTAATACAGAATAATGGTAAAAAATATTTTTCATATGCTACTCTAATTTGTTATTTTCCTGTGTGTCTCAAATGCTTTGCCCATTTTTAAATTGGGCTATTTGTTTTTAACTATCAGTTTATATTAGTTCTTAAAACTCTGTAAACACAGGTTCTTTATCAGGAAAATGTATGCAAATATTCTCTGCAGTGTCTTGTCTTTACCTTGGTAAAACTTGTTTCCTGATAAACAAAAGTTTTTAACTTAGATGAAATACAGTTTATAATATCTTTTTTAAAAATTTATGGCTAATACTTTTGTATACTTTGCCTTTTCCAAGGTTACAATGACATTGTCCAATACTTTTTTCCTAGAACTTATGGGTTTAGTTTATGTCCATGATCCATTTCAGATTAATTCTTCTGAATGCAAACAGGGGTCAAAATTCAAATTTTTCCATATGTAATTTCAGTATTCCAACACCATCAGTGGAATATATTTTCCTTACACTGTTAAATTGTCAAGAAAGCCCCTTTATCAAGAATTAATAGAACAACTGTGTATAGAACAATTGTTTCACTCTTTAAATTCCCTTAATCTGTGTCTATTCATATGCCTAGTCACACTGTTGTGATTACTGTAGGTTTATAGTCAATCTTGAAGTGAGATAGTATGAGTTCTCCAGCTTTCTTCTTCACCAAAACTCCTTTGGATATTTGGGCTCCTTTACAGTCTGTATACAATTTAGAATCAGTTTAGCAATTTATAATTCCCCCCAATGCATTTTGTGTTGCATTTACATTCTGATATTTTTTAGCATAATGTTATAAAATATCAGCTATGTTAATTTGATTCAGTGTGGTTTAACTTTACATCCTTACATATTGTCTTCCTGTTTGATTTTTCTACGGATTACCAAGCATTGTTAAAATTACTGATTTTAAATTTATCTATATTTTCCTCCGGTTCTTTTGGTATTGCTTAACATATTTTGCAAGTCCATTAATAGTTAAATGCATATTATAATTTTTTTGAATTTCTGATGAACTGATCCCTATCATATTGTGAAAAAGTATCCCAATTGTATCTCTTTAGCAACACAGTTTTTATGATTTCTATCTCTTCTAAGATTCATAACACTAGTTTTTTGATGCATGTTGTTGGCATGATATACTTAACTGCATCTTTGATTCTTTAAGAGCATGTTAGAGTTTTGATTTTCTTATTTACTTTGAAATTATACATCTTTTAACTGGGGTGTTTAATACATTTATTTTATTCAATTACTGATGTGTTTAGAATATTCTGTAGCATTTTGGCATGTATGATAAATTATTGCTTATGATTTTTATAGTATTATTCCTTTTTTGCTTTCTTTGGGGTGTGTTAGTAGTAGTTGTTGCTTTGTATTCTCTGCCAGCTTCAAAGCTACTTCTCTTTCAACTGTTTTCTGTAGGGAAATATGCATCTTTAATCATAGACTACTTAGAAATTAATGTTATACCACTACATGTAAATTGTAAGAATTTTACAGCAATATAATTTCATTTATTCACCTCATCTGTTTTAATGTATTTTATATCTATATGTGGCATAATTCCCTAAAATAATGAGCTATTAATATTTTTACTTTAAATGGTTTGGTGCCCTTAAAGAAATGAAGTAAAAAAGAATCTGTGTATTTATAAGCTTGATACCATTCTTTGTGGAACTTTCTCTCTATTCCTATCAAATCTGAGAATGAAGAACTTGCCTTAGCATTTCTTACATTATATATTTGCTGGCAAAAGATTGAGATGTTTAAATCTGAAAATTGTCTTTATCACAGTTGATTATTTTTGGAAAAAAATCCTGGAAAAGTTTCTGCCATTATTTTTTCAACTATTTCTTTTTATTCTTTTTATTTCATACTGTTCCATATAGTAATGAGCCTCTCTTTATCTTCTTTCAATATTTTCTCTCTTTTCTTAAGGTTTTACATTTTTAATTGATTTGTCTTTCATTTCATGAAGTTTTTCATCTTAATATCCAATCTTCTGTGAAGTTCACTAAAATTATTTTTTCATTTCCAACATACGACATTCAAGTTTCAGAATTTCTGTCTGGTTCTGTTCTCAAATCATTTCCATATCTTCCCTTAAATCTTAAATACCAAGTTATAAATACTTATAACCAAGTTTTTAAAGTCCCTTCCTGTTAATTCCAAAATCATGGTCATTTCATGGACTGTTTGTATCGAATATATGTCTTAAATTATAGATCAATTGTTTGTTATGCTGGTTTTTTTTAATATCTAATAATCGTTTTAAATTTTCTTCCACACCATTATGTATTTTATAGATTCCTATAGAGTCTGGATTATGCTGTTCTCCTTTAAAGGACATTTGCATTTATTCTGGCAGCTAGTTAAATTAGTGGCAATATCTCTGGATCATCAAGCATGGTTTTATGTTTTATGGGTCTTTTTTATTTCGTTCCTTAGTTTTAGTGTATGATCTTTGCTCTGGAATGTCATGAATGACATCCTTATCATGACCTTTAGTAGTACCAGTTGCCTAAGGGCTGCTTAGGTAGGACTCTACCTTAATTCAAAATCAAAGCACTAGGACAGCAAGATCCATGTCTTGCTGTTTCCTGTCACTCCCCAGTAGCCTTGATGAGTTAGGCTTCAGGACTTTCTCTGAGCATGTGTCACCTAGATCACAGTCATCCTTTTTCTGATGGAACACTGACTCCTTGCTGTTCTCTGTGTCACTTCCTCTGTCACCTGCTCCACAGAATCCTGATCTGATCTCTGGTCACTTACTTTTCACATCAGCAGATGGCTGTTCTCTGGCTAGGCTCCAGGTTCTTGCTCCGCACTGGCAAAGTGCTCTGTAGTGTCACCATTATCTCAGGATCAGAGTCCCACACTTCCTGAGTGCTGGTCTGAAAATCACTGCCTCATCTCATTCATCTCACTTTCCAACTGTTTATTCCAAAGAGTAAATTCAATACGAGTTGTTACTTCATGCTTGCCAGAAGTAGGATTCTAGAGGTAATTAAAGGAGGATTTTAAAGATAAATAAAGTGAACTTTATTCAAGGGCATATCCTAAGTCCTTGTTAACTTGCCTTAATCCCTTTCATTGTAGAAAAAAAAATTAATTCCCCTTTTTTTGGAATTCCTAAGTAGAAAAATAGCTTTACATGAGTGGATTTCGTCTTAACTCTAAGGATGACGCTCTATCAGACAGTTTCAGAGAAGATGATGAATTTCAGTACCACACAAGTTGTGTCATATAAAGGATAATGACTCATCTTTCTTTCTGATGAGAGATCTGTCACCATCACAGCCCACAGAGGGAGAAATGACAACACTGGGCAACTCAGGGGGGTCAAGAGTGTAAGAGATGGTCATTAACCGTCATCAATAAAACCAGTCCACTCTCACCCCTACACATCTCCACAAGTCTGCCAACGTCTAAGTTTAACTTAGGAGAAAGCCAGATGCTCAAAAATACAAACCTGCTTTCGTTCAATTACAAACCAGTAATTACACAGATTCTGGAAAATATTCAAAGAAAACAGTAACTTGCTTGCATAATTTTTTCTCTAATAACCCTTTCGACAAGTTTATTAAAATGGAGATAAAAACACTTGTTCTATAATAAATTCTATTAATTTCAATGACATTCATCCTTGACTTGAAAAAGTAGGTAGTTTGGGGTATCTTCAGGAAAAGGCATTCCATGCATCACTACTAATACAGAAATCCACTGGCTAATACAATTTAACAATTATTAACAGTTAATTCAAATTATATATGTCAAACAAAGAGAACACACAAGGTAAATATCAAATGGTTTGAATCTTGTGTGGTACAAGTATGGAATACCAGGAAAACTAAATTCAGAAAAATAATGAAAATAAGCATTTCATCTACTATTGAAAATAAGCATAGAAATAATAGATTCTAAAAAGAATCAGAATAATTTAAATGTGATGATTGATATAAAGAAAATTGGAACTATCCATATGGAAAAAAAAAAAAGCATTGAATATTGCCATTCTCATGAATGTAAGCATGATTGCTATATTATGCAATTCTGGCCTTTTAAATTTATCCTTTGTTAATGCTCTATTGAATATTTCCTGTCTCTATCTTTAAAATAATAATATTTTAATAATATTATTTAATAATAATAATAATATTTCCAATTATAAATTGGAAAAGTTTCCAACTATTTTTTAAAGTAATTTTCATATACACACTGAATATGTAGGTAAATTCACAATTAGTATGAAGCATACATGTATTTTATTGTACATCATCTCATTTTAATAACTGGTTATGAGGAAAGAGTTTGGGGTCATCAGAAGTACTATATCTGCTTTATTTCTAGTATGCTTTTCTCAAGCCTAGCAATGTTGCTTAGCAATGCAGTGACTTTCCTCTACTTTAAAAAAATTTTTTTAAAAACTTCTCAATTGTTAATTAAAAAATAAAAATCAAAACATAAAAGAGCAATACAAGTAACCTACTATGCTCTCAGATTTAATTTTTTTCTACATTTGCAACTTTACTGGAATTACTTTTTGGGTTTAATCTAGGAAGACTCTCTAAGTTTCTACACAAGAACATTATAGCCTCAATAAGTTCATTTTTCTACCACATCTAGAAAAGCTTGGGCAATTCCAAGAAGGAAATGAACAGCAATCTTCAAATTCAGAAGAGTGAGTATTATTCAATATATTACCTTCATTAAGATAATTAATGGATTTACACTGTGGTATTGAAAGAATAACTTTCTAATATATACATATCATATTTCAAAAATCATAATATGCCAAATGTTATCCAGTAAATTATACTAAGTAATCCTTTAGATATAAATTACAAAATATTCTTCTGTCCCCTAAACATACATAATATTTGGTTCAGTTTCACAACACTTAGATTTACTCTATTAGTTCTTCATTAAGACTGGTCTTTAATCTGAAAAAAGGATTTGTATGATTTAAAAATAGAAATTGTGGTTGGAGGCACTGCTCAGCAGAACAGCACTTGCCTTGTATGCACGGGGTCCTGGGTTCAATTTCTAGCACCACAAAACAAAACACACACACACACACACACACACACCCAGGAATAAGTTTATATTATGGGAGTAACAGGCTTACAACCTGGGGAAAAATGACAGAGTAAACCCGGAATTATATAATTCCTTCCTCCTACTTTGTAAAAAATTTAAGACAAAACATGAACTGATATTTTTAAAAATCTTAAAAGGAGTTTGAACTCAAGAAATGTGTAAAGCAGTCAGAGACCCTCCCCAGTGCCTCAGATGAATTCTGCCCATACCCAAATGAATTTTATCTCAGTGCAGAATCCCAGTGTTATATTACGATGGTGACCCACAGGAAGCACAGATGGTAGACAGTGCCTGACCTCACTAGAGATTACCAAGGGTATGGGTAACAACAGGCACAAATACAAGTGAAGAGACCTATATGGTCTCTCACAACTCTCAGCAGCTAAAATCTCAAATATTCTTCACATAAAACTATTCATATCCTAAGTTTTCATCATTCTGTACCAGGGATTTCTAAATATTTTTGATAAGGGATCATATAGTAAGCACTTTATTTCTTCTGTTATTGTTGTTTCCTTTTTAATGGAAGGCTATTTGGTTTCAGAATAACAGATTAGTGTGAACTGTATATGCAGTGTTAAGTTATCTTAGGAAAAAAAATAAGTTTAAGGCTTCTTGTGTTTTATATTTCATTACTCAAGCAGAAAAACAGTTCATTTGATGAACTTCTACTTTCTAACCACATGCTTCCATACATTTCAGGTTTATTTAGTATAACTAATCCCATAGAGAAAAGAATACTTTATGAGAAACACTCATAGATATGAACCTTTTAGATTACCATGCTGCTAGGAAACCTCCCTGGAATGTTTACTATAGGTTCAGTGGAAGTCAGCATGTGGCCCAGGCTATCCTTGAGAAGAGTGGGAGGGATTTACAGACCACTGTTTAAGGCTTCCCCTCCCACATCCTGAGCTAGTGTGCCGGTACCATGGATCTCAGACCCAGTCAGACATTAATGCAGTCATACTACAATGGTGCAAAAAACTCATTTAGGCAATATCTTAAAAGGGAAGGATGTGGGGCTGGACTTGAAACATTTATATCTCTCTTCAGCAAACTGCAAGAATACATGAGCAAAGAGATGATTTCCTAAAAGTCTTTTTCTAACTGACCAATGTCGGATTTGTTGGCATTAATGCAATGGCATGACAAGAATTTGTGGTAGACATCCATCTTAACATCCAGAAAAAAATACAGCCACTTAATAACTTGTACAAAAAGGAGCAAGTGTCCACACTGACAGAATTTTGGTGTCACTTCATGAATTAATTGATGTTTAGAGAAAAACATGTTCACCAATTAGACTACTCATCATCTCAAACTAAAAAACTCAGTATGTGGCATAGGGCCTTTTTAAGGCATTTTCTGTTCTTATATTAAGTGACACAAAGTTGAGAAGGAATCCATTATTTTTTATTATATATCTGAAGCAAAATAATTAGAATTGAGAGGTTTTCAGCTGATTGGAACAATTGGCTAAAATCAACAACATACTATCATTAGATAATAAAGAGATATAACATTTAAATTTGAATCTAATGATATTTTAAGCATAGAAAAAGGCTATCAATGGACCTGTGAAGGCTAAAGTATTTACTATATGATCCCTTATCAAAAATGTTTAGAAATCCCTGGTACAGAATGATGAAAATTTAAGAGATGAATAGTTTTATGTGAAGAATATTTGAGATTTTAGCTGGTAACAAGCTGATATATATATATATATATATATATATATATATATATATACACACAAGTGTATATATATATATTATATATAAATACACAAGTGTATATATATATAATATATATATTATATATATATATTATATATAAATACACAAGTATATATATATAATATATATTATATATATATATATATATATATATATATATAAATGTGAAGCTCTTAGATGACACTAAGAGAAATTATCACAGTTACTACCATGAAGGCCACACTGCGTGGGTGGGTCCCTGCAGGAGGGCTGGTCAAGTTCTGATTGCACAATGGAATAGTGACAAAGACAGCCTGGACCTAGCAAAGTAACTAAGACCAGGGGGTAGCAAAAGAATTGTAGGAGCAACATCACTAGACCCTGACAGGTCTTCATGTTCTTGGAGGACAGAGATGTTGTTGGTAGAATTCCTGAGGTTCAGTTAAGTATAAGGAAGTCTTTTTCTGAATGTTCTACTTGAGGAAGTGATGACTGCTGTGTCTTTAACCTTCTGAGAACCTACACAGAGTCTCACTATTTCTGAGTGGGTTGCTATTTATTGTTTTAGATGAGAATTCCTCATTGCACAGGAATTCCCACTTATTGGAGAGAATTAGCATCTTTGCCCTTTAAAACCTGACTGCCAGAGCACCTCATCCTCCTCACCATCCCTGTTCCTGTAAAAACCAAAATGTCCCTACACAGATCCAAATGCCTTAGGTGAGTAGAAAGATAAAACAATGCCCTGTGTTAAGAACAAAACTGAGATGATTTTTTTGTTGGAATTGCAAAGTAATGTTGAATGAACTACATCTAGGATCCACCTCCATTCCAAAATCCTATACATTCATTCCCTCATATGTTCCTTTTTGCAACAAACGTTTTACTGAGCACCTCATCCATGCCAGGCACTGTGAGTTAACTGTTTCACTGGTTGGAGGGCAGACTTCTTTCTATAGTTTAGTCACCAGTGCCTTCCTCTCTAGGAGCCACATATTTCCCCATGAACTACTCAGTTGAGCTAAGCAAGTAGAGCCACACCTTACCCAGCAATCCTGCCTCTAGCCACAGTGGTCAGCAAAGGCCCTCTGGCTCACAGCAAATCCTTATGACTTAGCCTAATTGTTAGTGGAAAATAAGGCTAAAGAACCACACTCTTTCAGAATTTTAGGATGCCCTCTGAAGAATCACAAAACTTGTAACCAATTATGTCCTCTTGGATGAAAGGGATTTGTGGTAGATTATTTCTAAAACACAAGTGAAAAAAAATATGGAAAAAGGAATAAGATCCTATATCCTGTATGGTGCTATTGTACCAATGGAATTCTCAGTATCCTGAAAGAATTAAAACAGCTAACATTGGCAAGTGTACTCCTGGTGCCTTTTACTACATGGAAAATACAGTATTAAAAAATCACTACATTATTGGCTCAAATAAAGTATAATTGAAATTCTCAGGTCTTCCTACCTTGCAAATATCCTAAAATTGTCATTCCAGAGCTGGTGTTTATTTGTATATCTCCACTCTTATGTATACTCTGATACTTTATCGCAGACAAGAAAATCAAGCTATTTTCAATTCTCTGCCTTAATCAGTCCCAGGTAAATTTTTTTTTTTTCTAAAATTCCCAATTTCTGGGCCTACCACAAATCTTGATCTTAAAGAAAAGAACAGACAAGTAAAAGAGCATCTTGCAAGCTTAACAACAACAACAAAAACAAACCCTCCTATCTCTCTGTCATAAACTATTTTGTTGAGAGTTTGGGTCACAGTAAATCTGGCATGCACTGCATTTCAGTCTTGGCAGAGATGATAGAGATGGTACACTTAGATGTACAATTTGAGTGTTTGCTCTCTAGATGGTTTCCAACTAAAAGTTAAGTATGCTGCAAATACTTTGAATATTTTTAAAATAGAATATTCCATGTTTCAAATTCTAAATAAATGTGAGAAACATGTTTCTATCAGTGACATCTAAAAATATTAGTTGTGTTTTTAACACCAATTTTTAATCTTTTCACAAATTTCCAAAAGAACAGAAGAATGGATTATTTCTCAAGACATTCAAATGTCACTGTAGCCACCCATTCAGAATTATAATATTGATATTATAATATATTCTCAAAGATAAAATTGAGTCATAAAATAGTGGAGGAAAAATGTAGGAAGACCTCCACCTGAGCTAAAGTAAAATGAATAAGTACATTTATTTTCACTTTTCATTGATTAACCTCCAGACAAATTACTAGTTTTATTTTACTTAAATACATGGAAATTTCTAGATGACAGGTGGACTCATTTTGACCCAAGTGTTTTTTTAATGACTTCTCAGGAAACCATGAATTTGATGAGAATGTTTAATTATTCATTATATACTAACTGAGGTTTTCTATCCAAAGGCAATGTCAGTAACATTAGTGGGAATTGTGAAATGCCACACAAGTCAAAGTTGCTGACCTGACAAAATTTACAATTATCATTGACAATCTATGATCGTGACAGAAAAACAAATACCTTAAGCCAAATTTCATGGTAGCTTTATAAAAATTGATAACATTTTCATAAATGTGCTGATAAAATCTACATATCTGGACATCAAAGATGAATGTTCCAAAGTTTATCCTCACAGTCCCATAAATTTTGCTAGGCATCATGTCTTAGCTAGAACCAAATATCACCTGCAGAAAGGAACAAAATCAAAAGATAATTAGGATTGCTTGCCCAGCTCAGCAACTGAATGAGAGGGGGAAAAAAAGATCTTCTCCATAGATACATCATCTAACCTTTCTCAAAACCAATTTTCTTCAGAATCAGAATATGAGAAACTACGGAACAAAAAAAGGATCACATAAATAGGCAATTTTCAGTCTACCAAAAGCTATGCTGCAAAGAAGTATTAGAAAATTTATTTTGCACTCTTTTCCATTAGAAATGGTCTTTGAAAGCCTACAAAAGCCTAAGTAAGCCACAGTCCTCTTAATAGAGAGTACATAAAATATTAGGCAAGTAGCAAGCCCAACTTATCCACCATGTATAGGAGTTGTATTAAACAAAGTTCTTCTGGATTCCAGAATTACAGAGGATACATCTTCTACACATTATGTCCAACCCCATGATAACAACAGGGACCTTTGACCCCTGGGGTAGTAATGACAGATGCTGCATCAGGGAAGGCATTTCAGAGAGCAGGAGAAAGGGTTACATTTAGTGAACTGAAAAGTCCCATATGTCAGAAATGCAATACTTGTGCTCCAAAAGGTTAAGCTATTTCAAAGTACCTACCTAAGAGAGACCATTTCTCAAGCCAGTTTCCCCAAATCAGACTTTCCCAGATCTCCGACAGCATGTATTCCAGGACTAACCAACTAGCACCACATAAAATAGCCTTTGTGGCACAAGAGAGAGAACATTCGAGGGGTAGAGTTGGAATCGCAGCTCTGCTTAACTCTCAGCCACGTGACCTTGGGTAAAAGCAGATAATAAACATCTCTACATTTCCTTTCTCTATATATAAAAATAGAGATAACATTGGCCATGCATAGGATAGTTGTATGAAATACAAAGAATTATATCAAATAACTAACAATTACATAGATAATTCTATGAAGTTGAACTATCACTTTGTCCCCCCACATCGAAGCATCATCAGTAGTTATGTCAATTTCAGATTATGTAAGGTCTTTAGAGAAATATGCAGAATAGTTATTGTTGTGTGAGAACCCTGGCTCTGGTCATGCTGCGAGGTGTCCAACCCAGAGGGGGAATTGTGCTGGACTTCACATCTTTTTCAGATTAAAGTATTTAGAGAATTTGATCATGCCTGTCATTTGGCAGAAGAGAATAATTATAGAGTAGTCATGTCAAGCTTTACTATGAGAGTAAAGCAAATGGAGTGATTAAACAAAAAAAACAAAAATGCATCTACTCTCAAGCCCCAGGTAACAATCATAAATGAAAATTTGGGAAGCAGACAGTTAATTGTTGATCACTTCTCTACCTAAATTAACATCAACATTTTTCTGTTAATAGCACTTTCTGTGCACCTGTTTCATCCATGATGTACACCATAAGGAATGGGTTGCTGACACCACTTTTCTTTTCTGTCAAGAAAGTGGTCAGGCTGAAAATGTCACATGGCTCCTCTCAGCTACAGGGATGGAAAAAGATAGATGGTAAAACACTGCTCCAGGTGGTAGCCTCTGAAGAGAGAGACTCATGGTGTGACATGGCTGGCATATCATTGTCACAGGAGGAGAGTTACATGCACCAGGCATCTCAAGGGACAACTGGACAGATCAAGTTGTATCTGGCATTAGCAGGGTGAGGATGCAGGATATAAACTTCCTCTGCCTCTTTCTCAACAGGAAGGCACTGATGCAGAAAGCACAAGAGGCAGGTGTAGCTACCTATGATGCCAGGTTAGCCTCAGTGGCATCTTATTATACCTACATGCCCAGTCCAATATCATAGGGTAGAATCACTAGTTAACAGTTGCCAAAGCCTTGGGGACCACTGAAAAAACTTGGGAACCAAGTGTGCAAGGAGTGACAAGGGATCACTTTTGTTAGGTGAAGCAGGAAGAATGATAATCATAATTGTTTGAGATGGTATCCAAGTTTCTCTAGTAAACCATCTCAAAAATTGATGATTATCCACTCTTCCTGTTTCTAAGAAAAAGATTCAAGAATACGATTTAAGGTCTTAACAGAAAGTAATCAAAGAACTAAGAATAATATACATACTACCTGTCTCTGTCAAAAATGACTTAGTCATTAGGAGAGATCAGGACACACAAAGTGGGACAATGATTCCAAGGCATGAAAAAGGGACAAAAGCAAAAGGGAGAGAGGAATATTTTCTTTCATCATTCTGAGACAGTTTCCTATGATACAAATAATCTGTTAGTCTAATCTGAATTCCTTCATTTTTCCTTCTGAACTACATGTTTCTAAATTAGTTTTCTCTTTGACGATATATTCTGCAAAACACTATAAGAAAGATGAAATTATCACATTTCTTTATTTAGATACATCTGATCAATGTTGAGAAGAATGAATTGCTACATGACATGCTTGTATTTTTGCATTCAGATATTTACTGCTTATAAAAAGGCTACATTATTGATTCATCTTTTGTCTATATTTTATTAGTATTCAGATCTTTCTTGCAAGTTTTTATCACTGCACACATTGTATTTATATACGAATATGTAATGTAATCCTGCCCAAAATATCATTTCCCTATGCTTGAATGAAATAGAAGACAGTGAGTCCAAATACCAGGGATTTCTACAAATGTTCAATGATTTTATTCCTTGGGTTTATAGATGAAGCTTATTAAATTTTTCTGACTTACTGAGCTATCTTTTCACTTACTTTTTTATTTATTTTTTTTTTGTAATAGGGATTGAACCCAGGTATGCTTAGCCACTGAGCAACCTCCTGAGATAGTTTTATTTTTTATTTTGAGATAGGGTCTGGCTAATTTGCCAAGAACTCACTAAGTTGCTGAGGCAGGCTTTGTGATCCTCCTGACTCAACCTCCTGAGTTGCTGGGATCAGAGGCATGTGCCACTGCTCCTGGCTTACTCACATTTAATTCAACAGGACAACCTATTTCTAATGTCATCAGTCTACTTCTGTTTTTATCATACACCACAAATTATATGGGTTAAATTATATCACAAGAAATATTGTTCTTATAACTCTAGTCCTGCCATGCAGGTGTGATTCCCACGCACAAAGGCAGCTTCCAATATGCACTTAAACTCCTTGGATAAAATCATGACTCCCCAGCAGCTAACCATCCATCAACATAAGTCTGATTCCTATGGGATAATGATTCTTCACTTGTATTTTCTTTAATTCAAAGTCATGGAAAGCACATAGGCACAGCAGGTGAGACCTAATCTAAATCTAAATGTCAGTTTACCTCTTAATTAAACATAATGCAAAAGACTAAAGAAGTATATTTCATTTTATAAAAAGGACTTTGTCTACTATTCCCCTAAAAGCAAAATGAGAATTAATCAACATTTTGGAATCAAATTTTTATGTGATAATTAAAAATATAAGATAAGAAAAAACTAAAAGTGTAGGATACATAAAGTATAGATATCTGAAAATATATCTAAATATAATAATCTCTTTACCTTAGTGTGGTCCTCCAAAATATGAAAATCATTATTATTCCCTAAACATAAGGGGACAAAATAAAGCATCTTGAATTAAAGTTCATGTAAATTTTTGCAAATACCAAACCAGTTTGTCATCAATAAGGAAAAATATACTAAAAGAAATCAATATTCTGTGCTTTGTTATGTCCTGAAAGAAAAATTGAGTTACTGAATCATAATATTGCTTGTGTCTTTAACAAAAGCCCCTAAAACCTCTGCTAATAACAGCAGAAGAGGTAATGAAGGAGTTAAAAAGTATGTATGAAGGCACTTTTAGTCAAGACAAACAAATATATGAATAATAGATGACCAAAGTTCTTCCCTAAGATGTAGGGCCTGTGAGATGTTACAAAACATTGTCTCTTACTTGTGAAATGCTTCAACAAAGTCCACATGTGTGATGAACATATCCCTGAGGACTACTCCATCTGTTTATTTCCAACCACAGCTCTCTGTGAGATGAAAAGACCTTTAGGGGATCTTTTCAGGCCTCCTAACAGTTTAGTGGCTTTATCTGAAACACTCAGTCCACTGTGTGGTTGCAATATCCAGATCTTTGGCAATCATACACTCCAAGGCCAAACAAGAGCATCCCATCAAACAGCAAAAACAATTAGTGGCTGACCTCTCATATAGAGAAAAAAGACTTGTGAGTACAAGTCCCAAAGGTATGAGCAGATTATATTTGGACAATGAGAAAGCATTGTCAGAAGTGGTCCATCTGCTGAAGAAAACAGCATGCAAAAAATGCAGAATCCTTGGTCTACAGAAAGCCTGAATTTCATTCACTTCAAGAAGAATTGAGCTGCTTCCTGCGGGACCCTATAAATAGATATCTAGCAAGAGGAAAGCTACCTTCTACCAACAGAAGTGGTAAAACAAAACAAAACAAAAAAGCTGCTTCCAACTATTTTAAGAGTCACCTGGATCACACTGAAAATCACATTTCATGTAGAATATCCTGTTGATATAATTACTTTTTGTAACAATTTTGGCCTAAACTCAGAAGAACAACCTTTTTTTAACATACAGTCACAAGCTCTCACATAAAATTTTGATGTTCACATTTCTATATTCCTCATGCTTTAAGACATATCATAACATGATTTCAATGTACTGCTTAATTTTCCCCCATTTTTGTTTTATCATCTGTAAATGGGAATATTTTCACATCCACCTCATTAAGATGTTATGGAATAAAACAGAGAATTTCAGATGCAGTAGGACATTGTCCCATATTGTAGTAATGATTTTTATAATTTACAAATAAATATTTTGAGCTAAATACTGTTTTAGCATGCTCCCAAATAAATCATATTTTTACATTCTCTTTGAGATTGAATATGTAGGGTTTCAATGTGGGGGCAATGGAAACTGCAGCTTATCCCAGTCTGGAAGAACTAGTCATAAGTGTAAAAAGGGTATTTGAATGTTTTTGTCATTGATTATTTGACATCCTTTTGGAAAGAATTAATTAGGGCCAATACTGCAGACAGGTGACTGGGTATTGGAGTGAGTATTTCCTTGCTCATGGAAGCCAATCAACACATAACAGGCAGACATGAATCTCCCATAATGAGGGACTTTAGAATCTCATCAGACACCTAAAGCTGAAACCTATGAACTATTGTCAATTCTGGACCATTTAGTCACAAATCAGTTATCAACTGCAATGTGCATGAACACTTCAGGAAAATCCTTAACTGTACAAAAGGACTTAACATTAAAATTTTTTAAATAAAAACTTCATTATGTTTAAATTATATAGATGAATTCAATAAACAAAATCAGGTAGGTTATAAAATATACTTTTTATATACGCATTAGTTAATGGATTAATTAGTCACCTGCATAATTATTAAGGGCTTATTAACCACTTCCTACTTGTATAAAAAAGAAAATTGGCCAACTTCTGATGAAAGCCCCTGCCTGGTGGCATGCTAGTAAATGTTTAATAACTCTCTGGCTCTCAGGGAACTGGAAGAGGGCCTGACTTGTGACAGTTGGGTATTTTCATGATGTAAGTACTTCTTTCATAATAGAATTTTAGCTACCAATATGATGTCACTGTATGCAAGACTGGGAAGAGATGCTCAATAAATAGCAGAATTTCTACGATACAGATACTGTAAATGTATATAGCCCCCAGAGCACACATAGTAGTACAATGCAGTAAAACAATTAGAAGCATTACTTTTGAATATTTAGGATCTTTGTTTTCCAAAATAATTTAAACATTTACATAATTAATGTTTAATAAATCTGTATTTAAAAACTGGCTGAAAAAATTCCTGAAAACCTAACCATAAATTCTGCCCATCTGCTATTCACCATTCAGGTAAAAAAGCAAATGTATAGAAGATACAGTAGAAATTGAAGCAAAGTTTTCATTTGATATTTAAGAATCAACAGAAGAGTCTCCAGTATTGAAGGGTCACACACAGTCCTGCCTTGGAGCTAAAGATGACTGTAGATGATTTCTTGAAAAAGTCTCACATCTAAGATATATTACCTTTACTTCCAAAAACTATATTTTGAAGGATGTCCTTCTTATATTTTAAGAATTTGACTATTTTCAATAATGAAAATTTTATATTCCCCATTACCGTAATTAAGGTCATTTGCAGTTAGTTAGTGGTACAGAAAATGCAACTTGAGAGTACAGCATTCTTCTTTTTACCTTAATTAACCAAATTAACCAATCAACCTCTTCCATAGATGGTGGTTTCCCACATGCAAGTTCTTATTCTACTATATATTAATCAATACCAACATATAACTATCATATGTCTCTCATTACTAGAATAGAGAGAAACTGTCAGCAAATAGTTGCACTTACATCACCAACATTGAGCTCATAATCTCTTGAAAGAACCTGATTGCTACAAATCTGTTCCAGTACATCTAGATAATAAATGAACTGAACATCTGCCTGAACCATTCAGAATGCAAGGATCTGTGGAGAGAGTGGAAGGAAGGTGTACAACTTTTAATTACACTTGATGATTCAGGTATACAATTAGGAAAATCATTCTAATGAATGATCCTCTAAGGAGAAGAGAAAAGGAAAAGGGAAAAAAGTTTAATAAAATCATTAGCTCTGTCATAATTTCCCCCTTGCTTCCTTCAAAAATCGGTTATCTGATTCTTGCATTTGGAACTCTTATCAGCACCCCAAATCCTGTTGCCCACCAGTCTTCACCCTCATCTCCCTTTGCCAATGGATAAACAGCCCTCCTTCAAATCAATGAACCAGGGGCTCTTTCACTAGCATCAAAGAGAACAGCAATTTACAGCTCCGGGGTTTCACCTTCTCTATTTTATGTCAACACTTTCATCTGCACTTTTTAAAAACTTTTTATTTTGCTCATCTTAAAATATCCATTCTATACTCTACCTAGACCTAGACAAGAATATTCCATCACAGGGTATTCAGGGCTTATCTCCCACTTTAGTATCATTGTAAAACATGTAAAATTAAAAATGTAAAATTGATAGTTTGTGCCATGTGTCAGTTGCATGTACTACTATTTAACTGACATTTTGAATACTAATCATTGATAAAGTATTATCTTTGAGTGCAAAGTGATATTCAGTTATCGATGCATGAAGATTCACACACATTAACACCAGCTAGTGTTAATGGGGATTTAAAGTGTGAATTTTTGATGCAACTAAGAAAGAAGCTACACTTAACCTTATCAAGTATTTGTCAAATAGTCTCCTTAAAATTATATTCAAAACATTTTCAAAATTAGGTTTGAAAAATTTTCTCTTTTATTCAAACTTAATATTAAAGTTACTTTAAAGTATAATACTGAAAGTATTTTAAGAAAATCAAAATAAGCAATTGCATAAAGAATCATTGTGGTTTCCTTTTTAAACTTCTTATTGTTTTCTAAATACTAACTTAATCAGTCTTACTTTGCTTCTTTAAGCAAGATTATTTCATGTGATAAAAACAAATGATCAACAGCAAAATAAACATGCAGATTTATTTTTCCTGTTCATTCGTCTAAACTTTTACAAACAAGACAAGCAAATTTTATGTCAATGTGCATTTTGTCTTTAATGCCAGTATCTTAAGTAAGATCAACTCCAAATTTTATGTTTACTTATTCAAAATTCCTTCTTTATATAATCTGAATAATAATTCAAATCTTCAGGAGACTTTATATATTGCTACAACACAAATAAAATTTGCAAGTTATTTTTTAAAAAAGACAAAGCAGCTCATGTTTTAATAGTAAATGCTATTGAAGTTCTGAGGATAGAAAACAATTTATTTCTCAAAATCCTATAATAAGGATTATCCTCTTAGAAAAAAATAAAGAAAAAATGGGCACAACAAAAATCCATGTGTAAGTGACCAGCATAAAAATGATTTGATCAAAATTGGGGCCATTACTCTAAGATCAATAGCACTTTATGACAAATAAAATTACACAGGTATATATAAATATTTCCATTTCAGTGAACTTTGTTCAATTCTATCTTCTCAATTTTATGACCTTGAAATTCATTTCAGAAAAGCTGAACTCCATGTATTCAAGGATCCAAGAGTATGAACACAGGTGGTTTATAGAATACTGAGATGTATCTCTATGGAACTGCGGATGTAGATTTGAAGAAGTGGGAAATAATGCCATATTGGTAGAATATTTAGGGCAAATGTTTGTTTAAATAAAGACATTATGTTTTTTTAAAAAGGAGTGACCTGATGAAAATACCATTTAAGGAAGATTAATTAAGCAAACTTATTGAGGGAAAATATAAAAAGTCTGTGAGGACAGGGCAGAAATGTAAAAGAAAGGTTTTAGGACAGGAAGAATCATACATCAGGTTTCAATGTGAAGAATCTGAAATTTTATTCAATAAAATGAAAAGAGAAATAAGTGACTGAAGCTTAATAGAGAAAAGATCTAAGTGTATAAATTTGACAGTGTATGCCAAGGAGGGTTAAGCCATGAAATCTTCAGAAATTGCTTATAAGTATGCACTAGAAAGACATATTCAAATTAATATCAGTCAGGGCTACAAATATAAGGACCTTGGTCTGAGATCTATTGCCCAACATAGTGACTATGATTAACTGAAATGTACTGTGTATTTCAAAATAACTGAGAGTAAATTTCAAACATCTCACACAAAAAATAGGGTAGGTGATAACTATGATAATTAACTCATTTTAATTATTCCATGTTGCATAAATGTGTCAAAATATCACATTATAGTCCATAAACATGTGTGATTATCATTTGTCAATTATAACAATGATGATAATACAATTAGGACTTTAAAAAGTCAAACGGGAACATTTTAAACTTCACAAATAAGGTCTAGAATAATTTTAGTGTGTCATAGAGAATAACTCTTGAAACCATTTACTCCAAAGAAGCTTTAAAATCATGCAGTATGAGCCTCAAGTCACATTTTATAAAAAGCAGAATGAACCAGGGCTAAGGAAATAGAGGCAATATCCAAAGATGGCCACAAGGGGGCACCTGGTTCAGCTCCTCCTGGGCACTCCTCTGGACATCCTTTCTAGTCCAAAGGATGAACTTGACCAGGCCTACTTTGAGAAAGAGCATGGAGCCTGGTGCAGATACATCAGATACCCCATGTCTTAGTGACCGTTCTATTCAGGAAAGGAAATGGCTCAGCCTTCCAACAGCACAATTCTCAAGGATCCCATTAAGATGATTCCATGTTTTCAGAGACATTAAGCTTACGGAATAGAAACAACACAGCTGGAAAAGGTAAAGAGCTGAGGAGATCCAGAGGGTCAACTCAGCTAAGCTTAGGTCTGAGTCATCCTAGGAGATCAACCCTCTTCTCACCATTTACCTTCAGAAACTTGAGTATGTCCCCAACAGCCTTAAGAATGATCAGAAGTTCTTTTTAAGTTCTTTGGAACCACATGACTCTCTTCATTTGAACGTATCCCATAATCATTCAAGGAGTCTTCAATAATTTAAAATTCCCGAGTCTGTCTACAAAATATTTCTGCTGGGTGGAACTTGGTGTAGCTTGAGCCACTCTCTCTCAGAAACCTCTCAGGTGACTCTCTTATCACCAATTCCATGACCCCCATGAGGAAACCACACACTAGATAAAAGTTCTCAAGCCTTAGCCACCCTACCAGGTAGTTTTAAACTACAGAAACATCTTGTCTCACAGTTCTGAAGGCTAGAAGTTCAACATCAAGTGGTCAGTAGGGTCATGCTTCCTTTGAATCCTCTAAAGGAGGGGGTTTCTTGCCCCTTTCTAGCTTCTGGTGGTTTTCCACAATCTGTGGCATCCCTTGGCTTGTCCGGCATCATTCCATCCCAGCATCAAATGGCATCCTTTGTGTCTTCACTTCTCCTCTGAGTTTACCTGTCTTTGTGTCCTCATTTCCCTTTTTCAAGGCCACCAGTCATAATGGACTAGGACTTAGCTTAATGACTTCATTTTAACTTTACCTTTATAATAAACCCCATTTCCAAAGAAGATCAGACTCTGAGGTGCAAGGAGTTAGGACATCAACATATCTCTTGAAAGAAACTATTCGTCATCCCTCAAGACTCTCCTCAGTCCTTTGCCTTTAGAGTATTCTCTTAGTTACTCATTTCCTCATAACAGCAAAGCACTCTGCTAACTAAAGGGTCCATGACAATTGTAATCCATGTTAATTGTATTAATGACAATGCTAATTTAAAATTGCTGTTTAGCAGTTTTCTAAAGGTTTAATAAAATTATTAATTAATTCTCACAAAAGAAAATGTCTCTGTTGCTACATATACCTTGAAACATGATGGAAAACATTTCTCATATTGACTCTGGCATTACAAACCTGCCTTAACTGGGACAAAATACAAAATATAAATATTTTTAATAACTATATGTATATCAAAACTACAATCTTAACCTCACAGAAAAAAATAAAAATTTTCATCATCATCATTTCTTGGCATACATCTTTATTATTATTGTTGTTAAATTCAGTGGTTAGTTTTAACTTTTATCTTGAAATACCAGCTATTTTTTTTAAGCAAGTTGGCTATTCTGTATTTTTTGCTGGTTCCTTGTTATCTACTCATCCTATATTGAGTTCTGACTTCACTACTATTCTCATTTATCTCCACAGTCTTTTCCAAGGTGATCTCATCCAGGGTTTTAAATACCAATTTCGTTCAGGAGTTCCAATTTTGGGCGTTCAGTACAATCTTGTCCTGAGTTCCAAGCTCATGTGCCTGGCCATCAGTCAGAATCTTAAAGTGTCCAAAACAGAGCCTTTCTGTCTCCAAACACTTCTGCTTGATCTGCACACATACACACACACACACACATACACACGCACACCAATCTTCCCACTTTTTGTGAAAGCACAATTCTTTCTGCTCTTCAAGAAGTGTTGGACTACCCCTCAGCATTGGCCAATGCAGGATGACTTTAACACCAGTCACATTATAAAGAAATTCTCATTATTAGCCATGATTTTAATTTCCCTAACCTTTTCTAAGTTTCATAGGTTGAACTAGAGTATTGAAATACAGAGAATGGAATCTCAGTGATTAAGAATTACATTGCACAGGTGAAGAAAAAGATCTATTAAAATTAAAACCAAGTAAAAACAAAAGTATCATATCTACATAATAAAAGAAATGTGTTCCTGCATTGGCTGTTCAATACCTATGACAGAGAGCTACGTATTTCATATGACTTAATTAAAAACTTGTTATCATAACTACACCACCATCATTCAAACACCTCCAATATGCTTCATCTTAGCTTTAGAGTGAGGTGACTTTACTCAAAGATGGTTTGCATGCAGTAGAGAGAGAAAGAAAATGAAACTTTTGTTTCCACTGTGAGAAAAAAAAATGCTAGTGTTCTCTAATTTGAAAGGATGTTCTCTAAAATGAAAATATACATCCCATGCACACGGAAAATTCTGATCATTTTTATGCATCTTTTAGGGTTTCTGTGATATGTCAAGAAACAGATTGGAGATTTGTTGCACTGATTATTAGTCTAACAGTAAATATGAGTTTCAGTTTAAAGTGATGCAAAGTATAATAAATCTTCCCTGGTAGCAACATCCCAAAACAAAGTTTTTGTTGAACATGACTTAGAGCCTAACCTCTCTGATATTGGGAAGATATCCAAAGCTTGGGGGTATACTACCTACACCACAATATGTTCAACACTTCTCTGAGGAAGCTGGGAGAAGATGGCTTTGAAATGACATTTGAAGTTAATGTTAGACTTTAAAAACTTGCAATTGAGGTTCATTTACATGTGGTGAAGAGCTGGGCACAGTGGCACATGCCTGTAATCCTAGAGGCTTAGGATGCTGAGACAGGAAGATCGTGAGTTCAAAACCAGTCTCAGCAAAGGTGAGGGGCTAAGCAATTCAGTGAGACCCTGCCTCTAAATAAAATACGAAATAGGGCTAGGGATGTGGCCCTGAGTTCAATCCCCAGTAATCGCCCCCAAAAAATAAATAAATAAGATAAATGTGGTGACCAAAACAGCTTCCTAAAGCATATTCTCAGGTATTCTTAAGTCTAAACTAACCTAACTGATGATAGAATACATATTATTTTTTAAAAGCAATCAAAACCAAAAATATCTTTACGTAAAATGTATTTAAAAGTTCTTGGATGACTTGTTTGATCTGTGGCACTGCAATGAATCACTTTTTCAGAAAAGAGTCCCTTCACAGTTTTCTATCGTCATGTATTTATTCTTTTCACTTTCTCTTTTATTTCATCCAGTAAAATCATGAGTATGAATACAAAATGTGGGGCAAATACATACATTTGCTTAGGGATAGAAGCATGGAGAAAATGCAATAATGGAAAATAGAGCAGTGCAAGGAAGAAAGTAGAAGACAGATTTTTTTAAATCAAAGCTCTTGCACAGATACTAAACTAAAAATGATAGGTTATCTCTGATTAGATATTCCTGTCCGATTTTTTTTTTTTCACTACAAAGGGTACACAGTTCAGATGAAATAGGAATAAAATAATTACAAAAATCTTTCTTTCTTTTAACTTTTAGGAGGCGCTTATGTACCATCTGTTTATTGATCTTGCAGTTAAGTCTTAGTCACCAGCATGGAGATTCTGTTCAGCAAATGGGATCGCTGAATGCCACCCCTGTCAACACCCACACTTGTTTACTGCTTCATAACCTCCAGGTTCGAACAGTTGGTGGAACAGAGAAAAACATGAAAGGGAAAAAAGAAAGACAGCTTCAGTGGAAAGAGTACCAGATCTAGGAAGCATAGACTTCTATTCTGCAATATACTGGAGCAGGCTTACAGGGCTCAGAGAGTTGGTTTGTTAAATTTTCAGGAATTTTGTGAGCCAGTTGTTAAACACAATGATTATTAACAATTAAACTATACAAACCTAAATTTAAATAAATCATTTAAAAACAGATACTAAATATTTAAAATCTACCCTTTCCTATTTATCACATTTATCTATGTTTTTGAGGTTATTGGTGCCTATTTCATCTGTATGCTAAAAACTGTACCTTAAAGTGTACTTGAAATTGACCAAGATGGAAATTTGAACATACTACAAATCAGAATGTGACTCATCCATTGATGGTCTAAACCCAAGAAAGTAATGGATAAGTATTTTTCAATAATACACATTAAACCTTAAAGTGTGTCATGTATATAATCAGTCTTGTCAATAGCACAAAAGAAATTGAATTAATTTTCCAGTATTTGGAAACTATTATCCAATTCAGAAAAATATCTGTTCATGTCATTGATGAAATTCCAATGTATCTTCCTTGCTTTATTTTCTTTTCTTCTTAAAATAAATGAAAATATTAACTAGCATTCATATCAGAACTACAGAGCCAAGAGTTTTATCAAATTTGACAAAAGGATTCTGCTAGATTTCATTGGTCAGGCAAAATTTACATAAGAGTATTACATTTTTATTAGTATTATGCTTATCAAATGGAGGGCTACACACTAATAAATATTACCATATACAACATAACAATGTAATATATAAATTCATGTTTTGTTTTATTTGATACAATTGTCAAATGTTTATCATCATCCCACCAAATCATCATCCCAAAACTCTCAATGTTGAAAAAAAATTATTTAACTCTATGAATATCAACTTCCTCATCTGCAAACCTACTAAATGGGACCTTTCTCAGAGAACAATTTTAGGAGACAAAAAAAATGTTTATGCCAAAATCACATATGGAATGCCAATAATAAGTACTATCATAATTTCAGCAAATATATTTCTGTTCCTAATATGAACACTAAGAATTAGCAATTGCAAAAATGAATAATGTTCATATCCCCTACCCTCAAGTTGCTTATAATCTAGTGATGAGCGATAATAACTTAATAACCTGAGATAATTGAAAAGAGGATGAAGCTGGAAAATATTATGTTAAGTGAAATAGGCCAAGCCCCAAAACCAAAGACCCGATGCTTTCTCTGATAAGTGGATGACGATATATAACGGGAGGGGGTCGGTAATGGGGGGGAAGAGAAGAATGAAGGAACTTTGGATGGTGTAGAGGAAAATGAGTTGGGAGGGAGTGGGGGATGGAAAGATGGTAGAATGAAATAGTATTAACCCGTATATATGATTACATGAATGGTATGAATCTACATTGTGTACAACCATAGAAATGAAAAGTTGTACCCCATTTGTGTACAAAAAAGTGACCTAAAATTATAAATGGAGGGAAAAAAGGATACAAATGTGTCAGAAAAAAATGGCTGAGATTAAATGAAAAGAAGTGATTTCACATGATGTAAGAAGCAAGAACACAGAGAAATGGAATTTTTTAGATAAGGTTTGAGAATAAGTTGCATTTAATCAGTTCAAAAAGTGCACATGAAAAGTGGAAGCATTCTGGACTGATGAACGATACCTCAAAGTTGTTAGCATAACTATCACAGCAGTAATTAAGAAAATCATAATTGTATTGACAAATCTGCATAAATAACTATGTTATTTCCATGTAAAATAGAAATTATGTCATTATGGGTTATACAATCCAGTGTGCCTATCTACAGACTTACAGAATCTAGTGTTGACCAAATATTCAGCTTCCCAATTTACAAGTCTAAAAATCAAATACAAATCGTCTCTTGGCCTATTTTCCTTAGTGAAAAAAGGCATTTCTGTTTGAGTGAAATTTTTAAATTATTTTTTAAAAATACTCTATAGAATATGTTCTGCCTAAGTTTTGGCAGGACAGAAAGGACTGTCCAAAGACTTAAGTCGTAATGAATTCCAAACCAATGAATATATAAATAATGCAAGCATTATGTAAACAATGGGTATATCCAAAGTGAGGTTTTCATGGAACATTGAAGCAAAAAGAAAGTGAAAACATGTTAAAACCTTCAGGGAACAAGACTAACTACTAAACAGCATTATTTCATCTTTCAGTTAATGAGTTTTGCAAGAGTTGACATTACTCAGTAAAGTTCATTGAAAGCTTTTTCCGGCTGCTTGTCAAAATATGCTAGTTACACCTTTGTGGTTTGTGACAAGACAAATGCAAGGCTTAGAAGAAAGAGTGGAGGAGCACCTACAGGATCTGTGTTAAGTGCAGTGAAAGGTAGATGTCTATTAATCGCTCCCACACCAAAGTCTGACACAAAAGGTATGTGGCCTTGACCTCTAGTGATCACGGAATAGACCGCAGGGTCAATCTAGTTTCCAAAGGGATTAAGAGTACTTGTTCTAAATCGAACTGTCTTTTTCTCTCCACTCTGTTTTTCAACTCCCCATTCTACGCACTTCCTCCGCAAGGGCAGCGGGCCAAAAAAGCCAGTTTAGTCTGTTCTCTCCCTGATGACAGCTGTCAGTCTTTCGCTAATCTGCGGAATTGAAAGAGAAAGAGCTGGAACTACTCTGTTTAAAAGCACACAGCTAGATCTGCTGAAGGTAAGAATCACCTCGTTCTTAACAGAGTTGAGGCAGCTGCTGTTTCATCTGACCCTGTGTATTCCCAAAGCCCATCCTAATTAAGCAACGTTCCTGGAAATCATCCCAAGAAGAAAGAGACCACAAGCCCCTGAGTAACTTCAGCAGGAGTGCGGAGGGTGCTAAAGCCAGGTGTCCGAACAAGGGGCGGAGAAAACGCTCACTCCTGGAGCGCCTCCGCCGCAGCCCCTGGACCGCGTGGCGACGCCCGGCAGGGGCGCAGTGAACCCTAGCGCGTGGGACCCGAAGTGAGACCGCGCCCTCCCGTGGGCAGGGGAGACCCTGTGAGTGCCCGAGGCTGTAAAGCAGTGTGAGTCCAACGAAGCGGCAGGGAGGGTTGGGGCCCGCAGGAGCGCCCAGTTCGCCCTCCCGCCACTTTCCCCGAGCTGGGGATCCACCGAGAGAGCCCGAAACACCGATTCCCGAGCAGCGGCCGGTCGCGGACGGAAACCAGTCTCAGGGCGGGGACGCGCGGGACACTCACCAGCTGCAGAGCGCAAAGGCAGATGAGCGAGCAGCGCCCGGTGCAGCAGCCCATGGTGCCTGTGGTGTCCGAGTTGCTCGGGCGGCGAGATCCACGTTCTCCGGTGCTGCCGCTTCCTGACTCCGGAGCAGCACCCCGCCTGGCGCTTGCCCGGCCCGGCCCAGGCACGCCGACCCCGCGGCCGCAGCTAGCCGCTTGCCGCTCTCGGGCTCAGGGCTCGCGCCCGCCTTTGTTAGTTTCCCGGCGGGGCGGGCCGAGGTCAGTGAGGCGCGCACGACCCGAGCGTCTGGCGGGGGTCTCTGCCTCCCACTGTGTAGGTCTGCTTCTTGGGTAGGGGGAGCCGGCTAGGCGGGCGGGGCGGGGGGCGGAAGGAGGCTACAGATGGTGAGTGGGTGAATGTCTCTTTAGGGGAGGGGAGTATCTAGGAGGTGGGCGTCTGGAAAGTGCAGTGGGCTGTCTGGGTCGGGTGTGTGGGGGGTGTGTGTGTGTATGCGCGTGTGTTGGGAGGGGATGAATGAAAGGGAGTGCCACTGGGGAGGATCAGCCTGTCTTGTTAGGAGTCTTTGGGGAAAGAGAAAGAGGGACAGAGAGAAAGAAAGAGAATGAATATGAATGAGCGTGAATTAGGGCAGCGGGTGGTGATGGAGCCCCTCTGAGACCAATATAATTGGGGAGATGCGAACTGGGCTTTTTGCTGGAGGCTGGGAGAGTGGTCGGAGGCAAAAGAAGGGAAAAGGTTTAGCTGATCTGCCCTGGAAATGGAGAAAATTGGGATGATTTGGCGTCCGGGGAGGAAGGGTCCAGAGGCGAGAAACCAAGGGTGGGCACGGGTCACAGAACCCAAGTCAGATGTCCGGAACGTGCCCGGCTCCGAGCGCTGGCAGCTGAAGGGGGACCGGCGGCGCAGTCCGCTGTACTGGGCGCAGAGCGCGCAGCTACTGGTCTCCAAGCTGAGGTCGCTTTTGTCCGCTGCAGTCGGTTGCTGGGAGGGCGCCCCTGCTGGAGTCTGCGAGGGAAAGTTGGACAGACTTGGTTTGCTAGAAGCGCTGCGGAGAAGAGATGCGTTGGTCCAGGGCACAGGGACAAATTGCGATGCTGGGGGAAATGGCTTAAGGTTTTCACCCCAAGGAGTCTCTGAAATCCTCATCCAGGAGTGGGAAGAAAGAAGTCGAAGAAGAACAGTATGTGTAGCTCTTTGTAGGAACGGAGCATGTTTGCAGAATAAAGATTAGTAAGATTTCTTCCTAGAGAGAAATAGAAAAGGACTTGGAATTAAGACCTGCCTCTTGATACTTAAGATTCTGGACAAACTCTCTATGAATCCCAGGGAAACTCTGATTCTCTTCCACCTAAAAGAATTGAGCAGAGTTGTCCTGTGGAGAATTAAATTTTATCAGGGCTCAGAGTCAGATTCATGGGTGCATTCTCAGTACCTAGTGGAACTGCCAAGAACAGTCAGAACAGGGAACTAGCCTCCTGGCCAAGCCTCTTCTTTGGCGTGGAAACACTGCTTCTAATCCAGTGCTGCACTCCTGGGTTCTCCGTGTTAGGCTGATTAAAAAAAGAGAGAGAGAGAGAGAGAGAGAGAAGAAGGGGAAGAAGAAGAAGGCAGAGAATCTTTGCATTTTTAAAACATTTGTTCCATACCTGGAATCTGCTCATTCATTCAGGCATTAAAGGGACTTTAGTTTTTATTTGTTTTGCAATTAACTATTTCTGTAACATTTCTTTAGGACCTATGTTTATAATTTTAGACAGTTTTAATTCCCAGGAAAATCTTCTCATATCTTTGTAATTCTAGCAAGGCCATATGAATAACCTTATGATTTGAGTCAGTAAAACAGTCAAGAACATTCATTGTTTAGAAACAGTTCTGTTTCTTATCATGGAGAAGGGAGAAATGGAGTCAGAAACTTTTTTTAAAAACAAATTTTACCCCAACCTTTAAGACATCCATGATCAAGAATTATGTGGACATGCTACCTTCATGTACAATAAACACATCCATTATTGTTATCTGGGTATGAGGTGACCCTCAAAAGCTCCGTGTTAGTGAAGGAATGTTAAGAGGTAAAACGATTGGATTCTAAGAGGTATAACCTAATCAGTCCATCCTAGTTTGAATGGACAGACTGGGTGGTAACTGTAGTTAGGTGGGGCATGACTGAAAGATGGGTCACTGATTGCAGGTCCTGGAAGGGTTTATCTCTTGTGTAGTTCCTTCCCCCTTCCTGCTCTCTTCCTGTTCTCTGCTTTCTGGCTCCCACAAGATGAACAGCTATTCTCAGCTGAATCCTTGAACCATGATGTTCTGCCTCACTTTGGGCCCAGATCAATGGAGTGGACTGACCATGGACTGAATCTCTGAAACTGTCAGTTTAAAAAACTTTTACTCCTCTAAGTTCTTATTGGTAATTTGGGTCACAGTGACACAAAGCTGACTTTAACACCTATCCTAGTAGATGAAAATAATACAAAAAACAGACCCAGAAAAATAATTTAACATATGAAAAAGGCCACTACAGAAAGTCATGAGTCATTGACTTCCCTAAAAGTTGTAAGAAGCAATTGAAGAGTGAGAGCACATGAACCAGTCTTTTCTCCATAACTTCCAGAAATTACCATAGTCTCTTCATCTCCAGAGACTGATAAAAAGTGGCATAAAGATATTACCTCCTCCTCCTTGTCAAATTATATATGTTAAACCAGTATACTTTAATCACGATTGTACATATTTATTTAGGAAGTACTATACAGCAACTAGCATGTATTGGGTTCCAGACACCAGGTTCCGATCTAAGTGCTTTGGGTGTATTGATTTATTTAACCCTCACAACAGCCCCACGAGATGGGTGCTGTGAGCATCCCCAGGGAAGGAACTCAAAAACCCGAGCGAAAAGTTCTTGTACTACCAAATGGAGGAACAGGAGTGCAAGGACAGGCAAGTTGACTCCATATTTACTACACTGCTTCTGAAACAGAAGACACAAGTGGCACTTACCAACAGTGGAATGAACAGCTCCTTCAGAGGTAGTCATAATAATTTGCATTGATCTAACCTCCAGAATTAGTATCATCCATGTGCTATGATTTTAGGAGACCAAAACAGTCCCCTGTATCTCTCCCTTTCCCATTGCACTTCTTTCCCAAGAGATCCAGATTGGAGCTTCTTTTCTGTGTAATTTAAGACCATTAAACTGCATTTGTCTTAAAGGCACTTAAAGATCCAAAGATAACACAATACTAGCAACAAATCTAGAAATTGTGTAAAGCTGCCTTTATTTTTCTCTGTTATTCTTGTCTTCTAAATTGTACTAAAATTGAAGTAAATATCACCCCCCCCCTTCCCCCATTTCCTCCCTTCTTCCATCCTTCCCTCCAGTAGCTTCTACTTGCATTGTCTCTCATTTCTCATGATGTGAAGGGTCATGATAACCAGGTATTCACAGGTAATGATATGACTTCTTGCCCTCCCCTCAAGACCCTGCAGGTGGGAAGGCAGAGCGGACAACAAATAAGGTAGCGCCTCCTCTGAAGGAGGTTGATGCCCAGTACTGTCACTGGGATTTTTTCCTATGAGGGTTAGGGAAGATTTAAAAGAGGAATTGTCTATCTCCTGGGAAGAGAAGAGAGTAGAAAATGACAGAGCAATGAAAAGAGTGGGACCTGGAGAGAAGATTGGAAAACTGAATTGAAGAAGAAATAATAATCCAAGTAGAATAGCACATCAGATATGTGGTTGTCTATGCTACTTCCTGGACCTAGAATCTCAAAACAGCCATCTGGCTTCCCTGAGAATCCTTTCTTCCTGCGTATGAAGTGGGTGCTATGATGTGACTTGCCCGGAGGACTGAGCTTCCGCGTGTGCTCCTTATCCTCTGGCATCCTGGCCCGTGTGGGTCTCAGCCTCCTTCTCATCCCATGGTGAACTCCACTGTCATGCCATCTGAAATAGCTCCCTGGCCATTCCGTGTTGTTTTGCTTCAGGTCACTTATGCTCCTACTTTATGATTTCCTGTTTTCCCCATTCAGATACAATGCCATTTCCTTAGTATTTATAACTATGGATAAATGATTGAAAGATGAAAATATATGTATATTTTTAGACTAATAATACAGGCATAGTGTTGAATATTGCTATAGTTGGAATGTATCCTTCAAAGTTATGTTGAAAGGTGTGACAGTGTTAAAAGGCAGGACTTTTAAGAAGTGATTAGATCATGAGGACTCTGCCCTCATGAATGGATTAATGCCATTATCCACTATCTTATGAGTGGATTTGTTATGAAAGGAGGGTTTTCCTCTTCTTCTTATCCACTCCTTCTCCACCCTTTCTTGCCATGTGATGCCTTCTACCATACATGGCATAGCACAAAGTCCCTCACCAGATGTGGCCCTTCGATCATGGACTTTTCAACCACCAGAACCACAATCCAAACAAGCTTTTTATTGTTCATAATTTTCCCGGTTTGTCTCACTCTGTTACAGCAGCAGAAAATGGACTAAAACAAATACGTATAGCCATACAAATAATATATAGTAAGTATTCAACATACATAAATAAACATGTCCACACATACCTAATGCCATTTGAGTCTATATGGGTTTTTGTTTGTTTTTGTTTCACGTCTATCATTTTCATTTATTTGTTTCTTGGTAAAATTGCTTTGGAGAACCTCCAGTTCTGTCTTTCTTAAAGTTGAGGTGAGGGTGAAGAGATTTTCCAGACTACTGGATAACTGGGAGAAGGGGAGACAGCACACCTAAAAGACTACACTGGAAGTACATACTTATGTATTTATAGGATCCCAATTTTGGGGGGTCGGCAGGACTTTTAAACACAGGTTCAGTATCCCTTATCCAAAGTACATGGAACTGCTGGTCTTTTGGAGTTTTGAAATATTTGCACAGACATAATGAAATATTCTAAATCCAAATTTAATTTGATTCATATGTACCTTACACAATGTGAAGGTGATTTTATGCAATATTTTTAGTACACTTGTGTTTTGACTAAAATGCGAAGTCAAGTGTAGCTTTTCCACTGGTGGAGCATTTTGAACTTGATTTTCAGATCAGGTACACTCAACCTGTACTAGGATGTGTGATACCAGTTCCTCCTCAAATGAAAGTTTATTTTTAATTAAAATTATTTTTCAGTTATTTCACTATTTTGTTTCTTTGTTTAAGCCTTACAGTTCTATATTTTTGTTTGAATGGAATAATTTATAGCCTGATTAAATTTCTTATCTTCACTGTAAAAATTTTTAAATGTGCCCCTAAATATGTGCTTTCTCTTTGATACCTGTTAATATTGAGCCTCTCCTCAGGACCTTGTTGGAGCAAGTCAAATATAATCCTTTATACCTCCTCCTACAAATGGCTTCATTTCATGGTTATCCGACAGACATTGCAAAAACAGGTTGCCAGTTCAGTTGAAGCAAAGATAATACTTCCATTGCTGCAAAATGTGGACACACATACAGAGAATTCAAAGTTTGTCCTTGAAGAGCTTCGATATATTAGGGTGCTGTTTCATGCCTGTTGAGGCTGCTCGTTTTGTAGAATTGGTTTACTAGTTATGTGTAAAAGTGTAAATTTAGAAAGGAAAATGGGGAGAGGTGGCAGTTAAAATTTCTGTATATTCTTACACCCTAAAAAGAAAGATGCTTCTTGCTATTGTAAGTGCTTTCTATCTTAGCATTTAAATACCCCCAAGCCTGTTATTTCATTGGGAGATAAGAAGAGAAAGAAATTGGGAACTGATATGTGATGTGAGGTGCTTTTAAGGGAACTAGAAAGCCTGAAGAGTGAGAGATTTACAAAAGGAGAAAGGATAAGGAAAATTCTTTTGGTATATTGATTCAAGAAATATAACTGGTTTTGTAATTTGAAAGAACCAAGCACCACCTTTTAAATTTCTGTTTGGGTTAAAACAAAAAGACTTCAATAATAATTCTATTTTTCAATGTTCTAATGACACTAATCTGATTATCATAATTAGTATTGCAATGATATGCATTAAGCAATTTTCTACTATCATGCACTGAGCAGCCCCAAATGACACCAGCAAGTCCAAGCCTTTCTCAAACTGTTTTATTGCTGAGTGTCAGCATCTATTGGAGATTCTGGGCAGCAAATATTACAGCATTCCTACTATGTGATGTGGGAACCACAAGTCAGAGTCCTTGTATCAGGGACAGAAACACTTCATTAGTGTCATTAAAATTTAGCTGGGCTGCCCTCTGCTTTCCTCAAGATTCAGAAGGTCAGTCAGACTAATCCTCACAGTGGCTTAGCTAGGTTCTCAAGAACTGACAGTAACAAAGGAAGGGAGGAGTTAACATGACTGAAAGTGAAAAGAAACACTAATGAGAACTCTCAGAGAATGCAGACGCCACCCCAAACATTTTATATGTGCTTGCTTATGTATCTATGTTGTTGATTACATTGAGTGCTCCAAAGTAAAGATAAAATCCACTCCCCCCAACGCTACCATTTTTAGCCAAAGTAAACACTCCATATCATTTATGACAGAGTATCACTGTCAGATGATAAACTTTGGGGCATATTTCCTCAAATGTGTCTGGCTGAAGAATCCACCCTGTATTATTGCATTATACTTAAGAGGTTACCATTAAGGTGAGTGAAAGGTAATGGGGTTTTGGTGTATGACTTTTGCAACTCTATCATAAGTCTAAGATTATTTCAAAGTAAATAAAAATAAGAAAATCATGTAAAATGTGGTATGTGTATACAGTAGATGTAAGCAATACTAAACAAATTACTGATCACAAATATAATACTTGTATCAACTCAGGCTAAAATGGAGAAAGCTGTTTCTAACATTGAATCAGTTTTTATTTGTTCATAATATTTAAATATGCATGTAAAATTCCAAATAACTATAACAGTACACATAAATATATAATTTATCTCTTCTTTTCCTCTACTGAGGATCAAACTAAAGGCCTTGCTCATGCTAGGTAAACTACTACTGAACTACACCCCTAGACCGCATTTGTCTTATTTCTTAAATCACTTAAATATGCTTATAATTTAGAATGAACCTAACTCTATTTTTTCCCATGATTTTATTTTTGTGTTTTTGATTCTAAGGATCTAACCCAAGGCCTTATGCATGCTAACCACAAGCTGTACCACTGAGTTACATCCCCCAACCCTCAGCTCCACACATATTTCTTCAAAAAATTGAGAGAATTTTTAAGCAACCATTAAAATAGTAAAATCACACTAATTCTCTCTATGTTCTTAAATGAGAAAATAAGATAATGAAATGGGTAACTAGGGAGAGTGAGTAGTCATTTGTAAAATAGTTATAGGATGAAGCTGTTTTGAAAATTAGAAGTGGCATTCAAGGTCACATTGCATAGATTTGCTTTGCATTTATTATCTCCCAAACCTGCCTTCAGTAAAGCTATGATTTCACCTGAAAGAGGTACATACAGCTCACCACAGGGGAGCCCATTTTATTAGCTGGTGTCCCTTTACCTCAGTTTTATGTAGTGTGCTTATACTAAGCAGTGTTAAGGAATTGATGGATTTTGACAACTCTTGGAAACATAACTCAGTTTTGACTCTAAGTCATAAATTTACTAAGCAAAAACTAAAAGGCACAAAACCCCAATGTTTGGTTAAAAACAACCCTGAGCACCCACAAACAGATGCTCAAGTCAAGTCACTGATGTTGTAACAGAGTGAGAAATGCACAAAAGTTATTTTACCAAGTCGCAGATTTTCTGTGGAAAAAGCCTTCTTGAGATAGCATCCAACAGGAATTAGACCAGAAATTGTACAATTACTAACAGTCAAGTTAGGGTTAAACTCCAGCATATAGGCACAGGCAAAGACTCTCAATAGGACACCTACTGCCAAGAGTTAATGAATGGGATGGCATCAAACTAAAAAGCTTCTGCACAGCAAAGGAAACAATAATGTGAAGAAAAAACCTACAGAATGGGAGAAAATCTTTGCTAGCTACTCTTCAGACAGAAAATTCATACCTAGAATAATAAAGAACTCAAAATCTTAACACCGAAAATATCCAATTGATAAATGGACAAATGAATTAAACAGGCACTTCTCAAAAGAAGAAATATAAATGGGCTACAAATAAAACAATTTGTCAACATCATTAGCATTCAGGAAAATGCAAATCAAAACTACACTGAGATTTCACCTCACACCAATCAGAATGGCAGCCATCAAGAATACAAACAATAATAAATGCTGGAGAGGATATGGAGATAAAGTAACATTTTTACACTGTTGGTGGGATTGTATATTAGTACACCCACTATGGAAATCAGTGGTCCCTCAAAAGATTAGTCATGGAACCATCATATGACCCTGTTCTACTACACCTTAGTATTTATCTTGAAGAATTAAAGTCAACATACTATAGCAAAACATTCATACCCACGTTTATAGCAGCACAACTTATAATAACAACTATGGAACCAGCCTAGGTATCCATAAACACATGAATGGATAAAGAAATGTGGTATATATACACAATGGAGTTTTATTCAGTCATAAAAAAATGAAATTATGTCATTTGCAGGAAAATGGATGGAGCTAGAGAAAATTATGTTACATGAAATAAGCTAAACACAAGGCCAATGGTTCTATGTTTTCTCTCGTGTGGAAGCAATGCATCTCATGAAACTTAAAGGAAAATTAGTAGAATAGAGGAAAGGAAAGGTAGGCGGGCAGAGGAAGGAAGAAGGAAGTGCAAGAGAGTGATAATGGCCAATTATATTGTTGTAAGCACATATAAATATCTAACAACAAATCCCACAATTATGCACAAGTATAAAGCACCAGTAAATTGTGGGGGAAATTTTTTTAAATTAAAATTAAAAAATAGCTTCCAGTAAGGGTTTGCAATAGATGCATTGAATAGGGGTTGATAGTAAATTCTTTCATTGTTCTGCCTTCATTCCATTAGCCTTACCATTTTAGTACATAGGGGATCAACTTCCTCTTGCCGGTGATAGAATTTCACTTGCAGGGCAGGGTGCAGTTCTGGAATAACACTCAATCTACCAGTGACAAGAACTCCCTGGACCTTCAAGAAGATGACTCTGAGGTGCATATATGGTCCCATTTCCAGAGCTACCCAATTTGTGTGGCCCTTAGTGAAAATTTATTCACCTTTTACTGGTCCTTCCTGTAGGTGGACCTCTTACCTCTACTGTGGTTCACAGAGATTATCTTCTAAATAAACTTTAGTTTATTTCTTGTCTTGGAGTCTCCTTTACTAAAAACCTTAATTAACTAAGACATGGTTGTGTTCAACTGTTCTGTCCATTCATGGCATCAGGATCAAATAAATCAGTAGGACCTGACCAATTTTTAATATATGAAAACAGCTTGAAGAAGTCTTTGAATGTGAATTTTATAATGATAACAAAAAGATTGGGGGATAGCAACTATACCCACAATATAGGCTCAAAACCTCATACAATTCATGAGCACTAACTTACACATCAAATATACTACAAATTAAAGATTTTATCCAGTAAGAGTGTTGATGTGAACTCTCATCCTTACTCTCCATATACTTAGAAAGAAGTAACTAGGACTAAATGTTTAGTCAAATGATTTTCCCTTCTGGTACTGGTTCTGCCAAGTCTACTTCTGTGTATCTTCCTATGAAGATCTCTAAAGAAGCAATTCTATGCTCATGTCAAGACCCTTTTTATAATTATGTGCCAAATATCCCCAATCTCTGCCTGTGTGTGACTCAAATTCATTTTTAGTAAAGGTATCATCTCTTGTATTCAGAAAGTGTTGCTTCTGACCAGGGCTTCCCCTGCCTACCAGTCCCTTACATCACCAGTAAGGACTCATTTCTCTATTTAGCAGAGCTCAGCTCTTTTATGAGTCTTCATATTGGAAAAGAAGGAGTAGGCCTTATGTCTCTACTCTTTTTGACAGGAAGAATAACTCGCAGATGGCATCTTCCTCTGAAATGGAGCAGAAACATACACATTATGATACTTGCCCTGGCTTCAACTCAGAGGTTTCACTGCTTTCACTATTTAATTTCAGTCATGTGATGACATACTGATTTTTAAACTGAGCTTTTTCTTTAATTCTTGTAGACAACAGATACTTCCAAGGATGAACAATGGAGAGGGGGGAGCTCACCCCACTAGAGTTAAACAAAGATCCATCCTTTGTGGTGGTTGGGGGACACACATCAAAACATAAAAATTAGAAAGCTACCAGAAGAGCAGCAGCATTGTGACTTACCTGTCACCAGTGCAAATTGTGAGTCACTGTGCTGGACACAGTTTCGGCATTTTGAACTTAACCTTTAAACTGTGCAAGATTGCATATAATGTTTTTTTCAGAGTTATAACTAAGGTGCCATCATATCTTTTAATTTTTATGATTCACAGAATAAATCCAGAGGTTTCTGGAAAAAGTTCACTAATGCACCTAGTCAGTGGTTAATATTTTGCTCTCCCTTTTTTTTTTTTCTCATTTCCATTGCTAATCATCAAAACACATATTTACTACATGAAAAAGTAATATTAGCTGGTATAAAAATTATCCTAAATCTTAGTGGCTTAAACCAATGCAATTTTCTCTCTCACTCACACTAACATTCCTAGTTGCCAAGGAGGGCTTTCCATATGGCAGTCCAGTGATCCTGTGCCTTCCATCTGTGGCTACACCCTCTTTCCCTTCAGCTGATTGAGGGGAAAATGGTTAAAGGATGTAGGTTTGCACATGGGAAATTTTCTAAAGGCTAAACCTGGAAGAGCATACATCATTTCTGGTCTTGTTTATAGACCATAATCAGTCATATGGCCCCTTCCAAATGCAAGGGAGGCTCAAAAATGTGATCTATCCCTGGGACTCAGGAAAAGGAAACAGATTTGGACAGCACATGACACTCTCGGTCAAATTTACTATTCTGCTTCTAAACTCCCCATTTTGTCCCATGATTTCCTCTGCCTAGCTCCCCTTCTCTTCATGCACTAATTATCTCTGGAAAATGTTTAACCATCGTGGTCAACAAGCTCAGATGCTGCCTCCTCTGGGAAAATTTCTAAGTGCAAAGTGCCCATTTTCTTATTCCATTTCTGTTCTTAAATATCCTCTGTTATTAAATCACTTGAGTTGCATTAACAACTTCTATCTAATTAACATTTCTATCTAATTTTGTACTGTGCATATTGGTGACTTAATACATGTGTGTTGTGTTCCTGAAAGATTAGAGCCCATCATTCCTCATATTATGACATATTCAATTGGCACCAAAATGACAATTCTCCAATCCAACAGGTGCAGGATTGACTTCAAAAGACTCGTATTTAGAAAATTTTACATCTAGTGCCTCAGCACAAACCCCTGTTAGTTATGCCATCTCTGCAACCCTTCAGGACAGAGTATACTGCCCAGCTGCATTCACCTTGGGTTTGGTCAAGTGAATTTATTTGACCTGTGGAATGTGGACATTGTATGTTTTCATTCATCTTTCGTCACACTCCTGTCATCTGCCATGAAGAGCACAGGTCCCAGGCAGCTGCTGTTCCTTCTGTCTATCTTCTAGAAAGAGACACGTGGGTAAAATTGAACCCAAGCCTAGCCAGTTCTCTTAGTCCATTTGGACTTATAAACAACAGAAATTTATTTCTCCCAGTTGAGAAATTAAGTATAAATTCATCAGAATATCCAGTGTCTGGAAAAAGCTCATTCCTCACAGGCATGCCTTCCATCTGTGTTCACACATAGGGGAAGGGACGACTTATGTTCGCTGGAGGTCTTTATAAGGGCACTGATCCCACTTATGAGGACTTCACCCTCATGACCTAATCATCTCATCAAGTACCCACCTCCCAACACCATTTCCTTGGTGATTAGATTTTAACATGAATTTGGAGGAGACACAAACCTTCACTTCATATCACCATCCCGCCTAAGCCCCAACCATATTCCCAAATGTGAACAAGAGATCAGTGTAAGCCACTGAGCTTCTTTGGAGTCTTTGTTATATAGCATAACTGAACCAAGGTGAGGCCCAGAGATCTGCACATTAAAAACAACTCCAAGTTGTTTGAGATGCTCATTCAGCCATTTGGAGGAACTACTGAACACACTGGTCCCTTCTCTAACAGGACAAACCCCAACAGTTAAGCCATGAGTCAGTTATCTGTGAAGACATTGTAACCAGTCATTCCCCAGCACATGGCAGGTTATGGAATCCCCAGCACTTCTCAGATGGCATGAACACAGTCACAGTGAGGGATTTGGGAGGAAGAGGAAACCTGGATGTGAGAAATTTTCTAACCCTCCCACCTCACTTTGGGCAATAGCACTGTATGAATATATGCAGGGTGTAGGTTGGTGCACTTTTTTCTTTCAACTTGAATTCATTATTTCATCACAGTATTAAAATGTGTTAGCTTATCAAATTATATATGATCCATTAAGTCTCTCTAATCATTCAATAACATAATTAAAAGGTAAAGTAATTATGTTCTGCATTTAGCAACAATAAATGCTACAGTTGACTGTGAATATAATAAGTATTATTTCATATGCCTATAAGTTTGGGTTATTTTTTCTACATATCTGGCATGTAGAATGCTAATTGCTAGATATTTCCATTTTCAAGATGCCCAAGTGGATTTTCTTTTTCAGGAAAAAGAACACAAAATTTATTACATGCCTAAGGCATGGGTGTATTAGGCTCCTCAAGTGATATTTTTATTCCTCTTTTTTTAGTCCTGCTAATAACACTACCTACTAGTTCTCTAGTGATATATGTTCTCTGGGCATGAATAACAATTGAGGATTTCCAATAGGCATTAAAGTACCTGGCTCCAAGAATGCTGTTCCTATGTGCCAAAGAATAATAACTGACGGAGAATCTGACTTGCTATTTCTTTGCTAGAGTAGCGAGGGTGCAGGGAAGACAAATATGTTTAACTCTGTAAATACTATGGTTCATTTTCCTTTATAATGGTAGAAAAAAAGAAGGAATCATCATAAGAATCCTGAGAAATTTTTCACATTCATGAATTGCATTAAGGAAATTAGAATTCTTTTTCTTTTAATTTTCTTTTTTCTTCTTTTCTTTTTTTTTTTTTTAACAGATGACAGCATCCTTCACTTCAAATACAGAGGTATAATCCCAGAGGAGAAGTGAATTATGTCAAAATCTACCAGGATTCCTTTAGAACTTGTCACAGTCAGCGGTCCTGGCTCATCCTTCATGCCTACCCCTGCTCTAGCACAGATGAGGGACTTAATAAATGTAAGGCAGATGGACAGTGTAAGGGATGAGAGATTTCTCATGAATGAAAATGGTATTTATGGAAGTTGTTAATACAGCAAATTTTACATGTCCTTAAGAAAATATTTGCAACCAGAAAGTTCATACTTTTGTCCTATAAGGATCCTATAAGGATCTCGTTTCCTGAGACTTCTCAGAAAGCTCTCCCAGAGACATCCTTAGGTGTGCCCAATACCTCTTATGCTGCCTGACCCTAAGTCTGATATCAGTGCCTCAAAATATTTTTACCTACAGTTATCTTTGGTCTGGATACCATTGAAGTTTCTGTAGTAGCATTGAAGATTTTAGCAAAAGAATCCAATTTTCAATACAATTGCCCCTTGGTATCCAAGGGGTGTTTATTCTAGAAACCCCTCATGGGTATTGAAATCTGGCTTTAAAGCATAGTGTTTGAATATAACTTAGGCACATCTTCCCAAATTTAAATCATCTCTACATTACTTATAATATCTAATACAATGTGTAAATAGTTGTTATAATATATTGTTTAGGGAATAATGAGAGAAAAATTGCCCTCACATTCAGTATAGACACAATATTTTCCATTATTCTTGTTCCTAGGTTGAGTGAATCCAAGGATGTGAAATCCACAGAGAACCATCTGTATATTCTTTAAAAGATAGACATAAATATGTTGTAATTTTAAATTCATATAATTCTATCTTGTTCTATTGAAATTGAAATGGTTGAATCAATTTATTTAAAACTACTAAGTTGTTATTTATAGAAAACTGAAGAGAGTTTTATTCAAATGTTTTGAAAAAGGACAGTTCAAAAAAAAGCAGTCTTATAACCAACATAACCTACTATTAATATGGGTAGATTTAACTTATTCTCAGAAAATAAGAGTGGATTTTCTGGTCTTCATCTAAAAGAAGATGGACAAATTTCTCTCAGTGTCATTATGTTTAAGACACAATAATTCAGGCAAAGTTTTCTCTCATTAGTATTTAGTCTAAGCCATAGGAGGAAAATCAATGTAAACAGAGTAAATATTCTGTGCACATCACGACCAATTTAAGCATGCACATCATTAGACAGTCAAAAAAGAAAAAAGAAAATGCAGATGGCTTAATATTCATGTTGGAAAGCAGAGGGTGGCACTAACTTTGACCTTAGATGACAAAGGACAGCTCTATGCACTCCAAACAAAAGTCTAAGTACATGTTTGGCCTCAACCCCTGGCCAATGGTGACAAGAAGTTGTACCCAGAAGCCAGTTTATTTCTAAAACTTTTAGCTAAAGATGGTCTGGATTTTTCTTCTTTGTTCAAAATAAGCAGGTAGTTCTCAACCCTGGGAGACTGCTGGATGACTCAGGGAAGCATGTTTCACCAGAGAAGTCCTGGTTAAATTTTGTCTTTCTACAGGAAATTAGAAATTGCACTGTCTTTGGAATCTCCTTTGGGATCCAGGGCTTTTCACAGGCTGGCTCCAGGCCACTTATCCAAACATAGCTACTACTCTTTGCTAATATAAAACAGTAAAAGCTACTATAATAAAAGGTCAATGCTTACTATTCTCAGAATACATATTATCAAATTTACCTACTAGTTAAAATTTATTTGTAATCCTTAAATTAGTACTTAGCAACATTTCACAATTATTTTCAGACATGCAGAGTAGGAAAATTCAAGCATATGACACATGCCTTCTCAGTTGAGGTCAAAGTGACATTCTACCTGTGAGGCTTTTTTTTTTTAAACTAATTCTACTTATACTCAAGGTGCACTACTTGTTTATACATATAAAATTTAAGATGATTAGATATATACTGTGTGTGTGGATATGTGTACACAATGTAACATGATTTTCACAATCAATCTAATATCCAACATTTCACAGAGTTGTCGTTTTTCCTTTATTATTCTTTTATATTTATGTTGATGAAAACACTTCCTTCTTAGAGAATTTCAAGTACTCAATGCAGCGTTAGTAGCTATAGTCACCATGCCATACATTAGCTCTTCAGAATTTATTCACCTTGCCTGACTGAAGCTTTGTGCTCTTTGACCAAATCTCCTACTTCCTCCTTCCTCTGATCCTTGCTAACCACCATTCTACTCTGCTTCCAAGAGTTTGACTTTTTCATATTCCACATATAATTGAGTTTTTGCAGCATTTGCTACACTGTGGTCCCCCTTGTTTCATTTAGCATGCTATTATCCACTTTCATCCATACTATTGAAAATGGTAGGATTTCTTTTGTTTTTAAGGTAGAATAGTGTTGCATCATATGTTTTCTTTATCATTTCATCCCTCAATAGACATTTTAGAATTGTTTTTCCTATTTCTGCAAGAATAGAATTGAAATTTTGATAAGGATTACATTATTTCTATTAGTGATTGTATGTATCTGTGTGTGTGTGTGTGTGTGTGTGTGTGTGTGTGTATGTGTGTGTTTATACTGAATGATCTAACCCAGGGCCTCATATGTGCTAAGCCAGTACTCTTCCACAAAACTACACCCCAAGGTCAATGACTACATTTTGAAATGCCATTATTACTTTGGGTCATGTGGCCATTTTAACTATATTAATTCTTCTAATACATGAACACAGATGTAGTTTTATTTATCTGTCTTCTTTAAATGTTTTCATTATTATTTTATAATTTTCAATGTCAAATCTTCAGTTAAATTTATTCCTAACTACTTCATTATTTTTTTGCTATTGCACACAGGATTATTTTATTTTCTGGTGGTTTGTTGCTTGTACATAGAGACATCACTAATTTTTGTATATTGATTTTTGTATCCTACAAGCTTATGACATTTTTTGCAAGTTCTAGCAAAACATTTTTTTGTTGCTGAGTCATTAGGAATTTTGTTATATATGGTCAGGTCAACTGTAAACAGGTAATTTTCCTTTTTTTCTCCCTGATTTGGGTGACTTTTGTTCCTTTTTCTTGCCTAATTGCTTTGATGAGGACCACAGTACTATATTGAGTAGAAGAGTTGGCATTCTTCCTTTGCTCCAACTTAATATGAAGGTTAAAAGACAAAAATGTAAGTGGTTTTGCAGCTATTGTTATTCTTAATACTGTTAAGAAAAATGTATAGATCACAAGAACACAAAGTGGGGAAGGAATTAAAAGCATGGAGTATGCAACTGAAGTTGTTATTAAAATAGATGGTTATATGTACTAGATATTTTATGAAGACTCAATGAATCCATGGACTTCATAGAACATAACTACCACAAGTAATAAGAATAGAATATATGTTTATGTACTCATTATAGAAAAATATATGTATGTTATATAAGATACCCTCCAAATCATTTTATTTATTTATTTATTTTTATTTATTTATTTTTTTTGTGGTACTGGGGATCGATCTCAGGGCCTTCTGCTTGTAAGGCAAGCACTCTACCAGCTGAGCTATCTCCCCAGCCCCAAATCATTTTAAATCACACAGAAACTTCTTGTCAGGGTTAAATATTTTTTCAGATGGGCACACATGAACATATCATCATGAGTTGGTTTAGACAACTCAATTATTTCCTCATGTTGTTTGTTCACAAGCCAAAAATAAACTTATTGTTGAAAATAATTCTAAGGATAATATAACCTTTTGGATTTGCAAATTAATTTGGTGAAGCTTCTTCTGCTTGATAGGTACAAACATATTCAATGTTCTCACCAAAATATATAAAAGGCCAAATAAAGACTATACCAAAAAATTCCAATAAATTAATGCTCATCCTCAAACAACAGTCAGTAAGATAAAACAAATTAAAAACTCTAAAAAAATTTTAATGACTAACACTTTTTGTACTAAAAGCCAAGGAACATGAATAAATTATCCCTTATTAAAAAAAAAAGATAGTACACTTGGAACAGGACCTGAGCTTTCACTAGTTTTTACTCTCATAATATACTCTTAATAAAGAGTATCATTCTAAGCTATTTTAGTATTAGTAAATTTACTGATTATTTATCCAGTGGTATGCAAATTCTATTAATGATTAGTTATTTTTTATTTTTTTATTTATTTTTTTTATTGTAAACAAATGGGATACATGTTGTTTCTCTGTACATGGAGTCAAGGCATACCATGTGTGTAATCATAAATTTACATAGGGTAATGTTGTTTGATTCATTCTGCCATTTTTTTCCCTTCTTCCCCACCCCTCCCACCCCTCCCCTCCCTCTATACAGTCCTTCCTTCCTCCATTCCTGCCCCCTCCCTAAACCCAACTCCAACCCCAACACTAACCCCTCCCACCCCCCATTATGTGTCATCATCCACTTATTAGCGATATCATTCTTCCTTTGGTTTTCTGAGATTGGCTTATCTCACTTAGCATGATATTATCCAGTTTCATCCATTTGCCTGCAAATGCCATAATTTTATCATTCTTTATGGCTGAGTAATATTCCATTGTATATATATACCACAGTTTCTTTATCCATTCATCAATTGAAGGACATCTAGGTTGGTTCCACAATCTGGCTATTGTGAACTGAGAAGCTATGAACACTGATGTGGCTGTATCTCTGTAATATGCTGATTTTAAGTCCTTTGGGTATAGGCCAAGGAGTGGGATAGCTGGGTCAAATGGTGGTTCCATTCCAAGTTTTCTAAGGAGTCTCCATACTGCTTTCCAGAGTGGCTGCACTAATTTGCAGCCCCACCAGCAATGTATGAGTGTACCTTTCTCCCCACATCCTCGCCAACACCTGTTGTTGCTTGTATTCTTGATAATCGCCATTCTAATTGGGGTGAGATGGAATCTTAGGGTGGTTTTGATTTGCATTTCTCTTATTACTAGAGATATTGAACATTTTTCCATATGTTTGTTGATTGCTTGTAGATCTTCTTCTGTGAAGTGTCTATTCATTTCCTTAGCCCATTTGTCGATTGGATTATTTGCATTCTTGGTGTAGAGTTTTTTGAGTTCTTTATAGATTCTGGAGATTAGCGCTCTATCTGAAGTATGATTGGCAAAGATTTTCTCCCACTCTGTAGGCTCTTTCTTCGCATTGCTGATAGTTTCCTTTGCTGAGAGAAAGATTTTTAGTTTGAATCTATCCCAGTTATTAATTCTTGCTTTTATTTCTTGTGCTATGGGAGTCCTTTTGAGGAAGTCTGGTCCTAAGCCAACATGTTGAAGATCTGGACCTACTTTTTCTTCTATAAGATGCAAGGTCTCTGGTCTGATTCCGAGATCCTTAATCCATTTTGAGTTGAGTTTTGTGCATGGTGAGAGATATGGGTTTAGTTTCATTCTGTTGCATATGGATTTCCAATTCTCCCAGCACCATTTGTTGAAGAGGTTATCTTTTCTCCATTGCATATTTTTGGCACCTTTGTCTAGAATAAGAACATTGTATTTATTTGGGTTTGTGTCCATGTCCTCTATTCTGTACCATTGATCCACCTTTCTATTTTGGTACCAATACCATGCCGTTTTTGTTACTATTGCTTTGTAGTAGAGTTGAAGATCTGGTATTGCGATACTCCCTGCTTCACTCTTTCTGCCAAGGATTGCTTTACTATTCTGGGTTTTTCATTCTTCCAGATGAATTTCATAATTTCTTGCTCGATTTCTGTAAGGTACATCATTGGGATTTTAATTGGAATTGCATTGAATCTGTATAGCACTTTTGGTAGTATGGCCATTTTGACAATATTAATTTTTCCTATCCAAGAACATGGGAGATCTTTCCATCTTCTAAGGTTTTCTTTAATTTCTTTCTTTAGTGTTCTGTAGTTCTCATTGTAGAGGTCTTTCACCTCTTTTGTGAGATTGATTCCCAAGTATTTTATTTTTTTCGAAGCTATTGTGAATGGGGTAGTTTTCCTAATTTCTCTTTCTGAAGATTCATCACTCATGTATAGAAATGCCTTAGATTTATGTGCATTGATCTTATATCCCGCTACTTTACTGAATTCACTTATGAGATCTAAAAGTTTTCTGGTGGAATTTCCTGGTTCCTCTAACTATACAATCATATCATCAGCAAATAGGGATAGTTTGAGTTCTTCTTTTCCTATTCATATCCCTTTAATTTCTTTGGTCTGTCTAATTGCTCTGGCTAGAGTTTCAAGGACGATATTGAATAGAAGTGGTGAAAGAGGGCATCCCTGCCTTGTTCCAGTTTTTAGAGGGAATGCTTTCAGTTTTTCACCATTTAGAATGATATTAGCCATGGGCTTAGCGTAGATGGCCTTTACAATGTTAAGGAATGTTCCCACTATCCCTATTTTTTCTAGTGTTTTGAGCATGAAGAGGTGCTGTATTTTATCAAATGCTTTTTCTGCATCTATCGAAATTATCATGTGATTCTTGACTTTAAGTCTATTGATATGGTGAATTACATTTATTGATTTCCTGATGTTGAACCAACCTTGCATCCCTGGGATGAAACCCACTTGATCATGGTGCACTATCTTTTTAATATGTTTTTGTATGCGATTTGCTAAAATTTTGTTGAGAATTTTTGCGTCGATGTTCATTAAGGATATTGGTCTGAAATTTTCTTTCCTTGATGTGTCTCTGTCTGGTTTAGGTATCAGGGTAATATTGGCTTCATAGAATGAGTTTGGGAGGGTTCCCTCCTCTTCTATTTTATGGAATACTTTGAGAAGTATTGGAATGAGCTCTTCTTTAAAGGTTTTGTAGAACTCGGCTGAGAACCCATCTGGTCCTGGACTTTTCTTTGTTGGTAGGCTTCTCATGACTTCTTCTATTTCATTACTTGAAATTGGTCTATTTAAATTGTGTATGTCCTCCTCGTTCAGTTTAGGCAATTCATATGTCTCTAGAAACCTGTTGATGTCTTTGAAATTTTCTATTTTGTTGGAGTATATATTTTCAAAATAGCTTCTAATTATGTTTTGATTTCAGTCGTGTCTGTTGTGATATTTCCTTGTTCATTCCAAATTTTAGTAATTTGGGTTTTCTCTCGTCTTCTCTTTGTTATTGTGGCTAAAGGTTTATCAATTTTGTTTATTTTTTCGAAGAACCAACTATTTATTTTGTCAATTTTTTGTATTGTTTCTTTTGTTTCAATTTCGTTGATTTCAGCTCTCAGTTTAACTATTTCCTGTCTTCTACTACTTTTGGTGTTGGTCTGTTCTTCTTTTTCTAGGGCTTTGAGCTGTAGTATTAGGTCATTTATTTTTTGAGTTTTACTTCTTTTATTGAATGCGCTCCATGAAATAAATCTTCCTCTAAGTACTGCTTTCATAGTGTCCCAGACATTTTGATATGATGTTTCTTTCTTCTCGTTTACCTCTAAGAATTTTTTTAATTTCCTTCCTAATAACTTCTGTTATCCATTCATCATATAATAACATATTGTTTAATCTCCAGGTGTTGGAGTAGTTTCTGTTTTTTACTCTTTCATTTGTTTCTAACTTCAATCCATTATGATCTGATAGAATACAAGCTAGTGTCTCTATCTTCTTGTATTTGCTGACATTAGCTTTGTGGCATAATATATGGTCTATTTTAGAGAAGGATCCATGTGCTGCTGAGAAGAAAGTGTATTAGCTCTTGGTTGGATGGTATGTTCCATAAATGTCTGTTAAGTCTAAATTATTGATTGTGTTATTAAGATCTATGGTTTCTTTGTTCAATTTTTGTTTGGAAGATCTGTCCAGTGGTGAGAGAGGCGTGTTAAAATCACCTAGTATTATTGTGTTATGGTCTATTTGGTTTCTAAAATTGAGAAGGATTTGGTTAACATACATGGATGAGCCACTGTTTGGGGCATAGATGTTTATGATTGTTATATCTTGCTGATTTATGCTTCCCTTAAGCAGTATGAAATGTCCTTCTTTATCCCTTCTGACTAACATTGGCTTGAAGTCCACATTATCTGAAATGAGGATGGATACTCCAGATTTTTTACTGAGTCCATGTGCATGGTATGTTTTTCCCCATCCTTTCACCTTTAGTCTATGGGTGTCTCTTTCTATGAGGTGAGTCTCTTGCAGGCAACATATTGTTGGATCTTTCTTTTAATCCAATCTGCCAGTCTATGACTTTTGATTGATGAATTCAGGCCATTAACATTCAGGATTATTATTGAGATATGATTTGTATTCCCGGTCATTTGGTTCATATTTAAAATTTTTGACACATCTTGGTTCCTCCTTTATTTGACAGTTCCTTTAGGACAATTCCTACCTTTGCTGATTTGCTTCTTTGTTTTTTATCTATTCCTCATGAAATATTTTGTTGAGAATGTTCTGTAATGCTGGCTTTCTTTTTGTAAATTCTTTTAGCTTTTGTTTATCATGGAATGATTTTATTTCATGGTCAAATTTGAAGGTAAGTTTTGCTGGGTATAAGATTCTTGGTTGGCATCCATTTTCTTTCAGAGATTGAAAAATGTTGTTCCAGGCCCTTCTAGCTTTTAGGGTCTGGATTGAAAAATCTGCTGATATCCGTATTGGTTTCCCCCGAATGTAATTTGGTTCTTTTCTCTCACTGCCTTTAAAATTCTGTCTTTATTTTGTATGTTAGGTATTTTCATTATAATGTGCCTTGGTGTGGGTCTCTTGTAATTTTGTGTATTTGGAGTCCTATAAGCCTCTTGGACTTGATTTTCCATTTCATTCTTCAAATTTGGGAAATTTTCTGATATTATTTCATTGAATAGATTGTTCATTCCTTTGGTTTGTTCTCTAAGCCTTCCTCAATCCCAATAATTCTCAAATTTGACCTTTTCATGATATCCCATAGTTCTTGGAGATTCTGTTCATGATTTCTTACCATCTTCTCTGTTTGTTCAACTTTGTTTTCGAGGTTAAATATTTTGTCTTCAATATCTGAAGTTCTGTCTTCCAGGTGTTCTATCCTATTGGTTATGCTTTCTATGGAGTTCTTAATTTGGTTTATTGTTTCCTTCATTTCAAGGATTTCTGTTTGGTTTTTTTTCAATATCTCTAATTCTTTATTGAAATGATCTTTTGCTTCCTGAATTTGCTCTGTTAACTGTCGATTGGCGTGATCATTCAATGCCTGCATTTGCTCTTTCATCTCATCATTCAATGCCTGCATTTGCTCTTTCATCTCATCATTTGCTTCCCTAATCATTTTAATTATGTACATTCTGAACTCCCTTTCTGTCATTTCTTCTGCCATGCTGTCGTTGGATTTTATTGATGTAACATCTAGATTTGTTTGGGGCATTTTCTTCCTTTGTTTTCTCATATTGTTCAGGAATCAGTGGGTCATTAAGTTATTACAGATTTCCTCTATCGACTTATAATGTCCCTGAAGATTGCTAGTATATCCCCTCTTATCCTTCAGTAGCCTGAAGTCTTGGAGGAAGTTGATAATGGAGAGGTCCACGAAGAAGCTCCCTCTCTAGGGGTGGTGACCTTCAGGTGGTGTATATTCCCTGCTAGTGGGCAGAGGTGCCTCCACTTGTTGACCAATGGTCATCCAAAGGGGAACTAGGCTGTGGGCTGAGGCAAGTCCTGTTTGTGCCTGTGTCTCTGGTTTTACCGTCCCTGTGGGAAAACCTCCCCCGGCAGGGAAGACTCACTCGGTGGGGACATCTCACTGGCCAGTTCCCCTCCTAGAGGTTCCCCTCAATCTACAGCTACCGCCTGGGCTGGGCTGTCTTCCTCTGCAAAGTTCCCAGGGACCCGGACCTACCTCCTGGGCCTGGGAGCCTCACCCTTTGCAGGCGAGTCTCCTTAGGCTGCCTCTCCCAGAGAATCTGCCCGCAGTCCTGGAAACTTCGCTCCGCCCCTAGGCGTGTCTCTGTGCGGCTCTTCCAGCAAGAAGCCACCTAGCTCCTGGGACCCTGCTCTGCACCTAATCGCCTGGCTATGCGGCCCCTCCTCTGAGCCGCCACCTGGAGCCCCTTACAATAGCTCTGAGGCCCAGAGACCCGCCACACACCTCCTCCTCCGGACAGCGGCCCGGTTTCCGATGCAGTCACTAGGAGTCCAAGCAACTCACTTCGCGTCTCCTCCTCCCGCCAACCACCTGTAGCCCTAGGCAGTCACTCCGAGTCCAAGTGACCTGCCCTGTTCCTCCTCCTCCTCCTCAGGGTAGCCCCCCGGGTGTTCAGGAGCGGTGGCTCCAAGACCAAGTGACCCACCGCGCTCCTCCTCCAGGCAGGCCACCGGTGTTCAGGAGCTGTCGCTTTTAGTCCAATCAACTCACCACTCACCTCCTCCTCTGGCAACCGCCTGTGGCTCTGATGCAGTCACTCCTAGACCAAGCGACCCGCTGTGCTCCTCCTCTTCCTCCGGGCAAACCCCCCCCCCCCCCGTGTTCAGAAGCACTCGCTCTGAGTTCAAACAGCTCGCCACGCAGCTCCTCGTCAGGCAGCCGCCCGGAGCCCCAGTGGTTGCTCCGAGTCCAAGTGCTGTGCTGAGCCGCCTCCTCTACGATGATCCCAGTTGTCCGTGTTTACCGCTCCTGTGGGGGGAGGGGCGTCTCGCCGAACAACTCTACTTCACAAAGTTCCCTGCGTTCCGGGGCTACCGCCCCATCTGGGACGCCTCCCCAAAGGGAGAGACTCACCCGGCGGCTTTGAGTTGGTCCCAAGCCTCTCACTATCTCCTCTTTTGAATCCTGTGTCCTGGAACAACGTGAAATGCAGCCGCCCTCTAGTCCGCCATCTTGAAAACCCTTAATGATTAGTTTTTGTTGTTTCTTTTTCTTTGTTTTGTGTGTGCGATGTGTGTGTGTGTGTGTGTGTGCGCGCGCGCGTGTGTGTGTGTGTGTGTGTGTTTTTAAACTCGGAATCAAACTCAGGGCCTCAGCATGCTAGGCAAGTGCTCTACCACCAAGCTATACCCCCAGAAGAGTGAGTACTTTATAAAAGTTTATGTTTTCTCCTGGAGTCTCTACAGAAAACAATTCTCATTTTATTTAATAAGGGGAGTCCGGGAAACTTCTGGGGGTGATTTTCAAAAAGGAGGGGTGAAGTAGCAGCACAAAATGACTTACAAAGGCCATTATACAAATCTGAGGAAGACCGATAAGCATTCTTAACAAAGTCTATTTCTAGTAAGGATTCATGGATGGCCTACCAGAGGCTCAGTTTTTAAAGCTGAATGAATCTGGCTAATGTAAAAATTCAGGTCCTAATCTTGGGAAGGAATGGCCAAAATCAAATGTAGTGGAAGTAGTTAGAAATCAAGTTGTGAAAGAATTCTGGTTCCCCAAAGTGTCAATTAGGATAGGGAAAAACAACAACAAAAAGAATCCATGAACAATGCTGTCAAGTTCCTTCTAAATGTAAAAGAGTATTCCGGAGAGTGATCATATAAGAGTGGGCAGAAAATGGAATTATAGCCTGATGCTTTGGGCATCAACATGTTTTTATTTAAGGATGGAAAAATAATTGTTTGAAAATAGGGTAGATTGCGCTAACGGTCAAAATAGGCAAAAACAAGGGAAAAGCAGTTCTTATCTTTGAGAACATCTCCATATCCTTGGGAATAGAGTGAAAGTGCTTGAATATTGTAGGATGATGAAAATGTAGAATAACTTGTTTCTGACTAGGTACTGACTCAGGGGTAAGGATAAAGACCAAATAGTAGGTAAGATTAACCCAAGGGTGGAGGAGGAGAACCAGTGGAAGTGACCAGAGAGGCCAGACTTCTGGGTTAGACACAGATTCCCAAGTTTTCCTAAATTTGATATAGAGTATATTTTAATGCCTGAGTTGGTGGAAAGTCTCCAGTATTAACAAGTTCTGATAGTATGCTTTGTGGCATACTAAATGTCTTGTAATGTGGAAAGATTCTGGCAAGCTCTGCCTTCCTGATTGCTAAGCTGTGGTCCAGGTGTGGGGTGACGTCCTAAGCACATTGACAAGACCCTTTACCATCTATCTTCTTTGCCTATTATTTCTCCCTGGCATGACTAAATTTCCAATGATGTTCCTCCCTCATAACCAAGTTGCAGATGGGCACAATGTTCATGCCTCTCCATCTCTGCCTGGGAATTTAATAATCCAATTTGAGGCTCAATTGAATTGTCAACTTCTATGAAGTCTCATCCAACTGCTTCTCCCTTCCTCAGGTAACAAAACTCCTCTAGTTCAAAAGTTCCGAAGGCACTTCAAACTAAGGGAAGGTAACATGGAAGGGCAGAATTGGGTGGAATTAAAATTAATGTGCACAGAGATCTCCAAAGACATAAAATGTCCATGTATAATGGAAAAAGCATTGGCAAAGTTTAATTGTAAATCAAGAGGTCAAAGTATTTATCTGGCAAACAAGAACCAGCAATATGTAGTTGCTGAAAGCTCCAGAGCCAGATTGTCTGGGCTTGAATCTTGAGCTGCTGTGGATTAACTCAGCACCTTGGAGAAATTTTCATTTTTTCATGTCCATCTCTGTGAAAGGAAGAGAAGGATAAAAGTATTTAACTTACATAAGTTTTATGAGCACTAAGTAAATTGATAAAAAACAGTTGGAACTGCCCCATATCCATGGTGAATGTGCAGTATTATTTTGATTAGAACAACTTTTACAATTCTCTTGATTATAATTGAATATCAATGTTTAATTTGACTACATAATATTTTTGTGTGTTTTTATTCATTTTCTTATTCTTTTTGCTCTTCTCTTTTTATTTTTTTTGAAGAAATCAAGCAATGAAAAGTAAATTAAATTGTTAGGAAGCATTTCAGTTTTCCCCATCTAACATAAATGTGCTTATTTTCAAATTATGATTTGATATTTTTTACGCATAAGAATATACACACAATAATCATTTTTAAATAATTTTAGTTATTTAGTTATTTCTTAACTAAAATAATTTTAGTTATTTTAAGAATTTATCTCATTGTATTCTAGACATATCTTGACAAGGAGCTTTCTACAAAGTATTTTAAATGAATGAAGTAGAATAGGAATATGTTTAGAAAATATTTGAATTAGCATGAAATTAATTTTTTCTTACCAGGTCTTGCTTTTAAAAATCTGTCTGTTGGTGTCGTGGCTCCTTACTTGTATTTCTTATTCGAATCATGTGGGGACTGTAAATACTGGTAGCTTTTCAGATGAAACTGCATAGTGATATGTATTCTGTGCTTCATTGGAGCTTTACTCTGCTCTTAAACCAGTAAATGGATGATTCGGAGACTGGAGGTCCATTTATTAGCTAACAGGCTGCTTAGGACAGTATTGGTGCTGTCCTTTCCTGGAAATCTTACTAATGCAACAGTGGCCAATCCGTCATAGCTTCACAAAGGAGGCGATGAAAAGCAGGCCTGTCTCCTGCACTTAAAATTGAAATTAGCCTGATTGGATTGCACAAAGAGTCCTCTGCAGTCAGCCCTGGTCGACTTCAAAGGGCTTCATATACATGGAAGGGGAAAAAAAAAAAAAAAAAGAAGCTACAGAGAGTTGAGAATCTGGCATAAACAATGTCATCTTTTACTTAAAACCTTTAAAGTAAAAAAACAAAAACAAAAACAAAAAACTGTGCTATTGCAGAAGTTTTCAAACGCTTAGTTTTAACATTGTATTTATTTGATCAGACTTTATTTTTAAAATAAATATAGGTGGTTCTAAATATTACCTCTCAAATTGAAGTCTATTATCTCTATATAATATCTTGCCTAGGTGAATAAAGAAAGAAATAATATTCCTGAAAATCTGCTAATTTGGTTGACCTATTACAGTAAGAATGATGAAGAGAAATGCATGCAGGGTGAGACAGGAGGGTGTGACTTGGGAAGCAGGCTGAGAGGCCACAGAGAACAGGGAGGAGAGTCCTGTTTAAAGAGAACAGCCATTCCTCAGCGCTGCCAACTGTTGCTTTCCAGGGATATGAATCAGTTCTGAAGATTGTCAAGAGAAGGCTGAAAACTTTTTTTTGTTTGTTTGTTTGTTTTTTGGGTTTTTTTTTTTTAAAATGTGATCCCTCCAAATTTTCCACAATTGTAAAAAATTAAAAAAATTAAAACACACTGTGGGTCAACAAAATCAATGAGTCATATTTATCTTAGGAACAATTATTTAGCTGCCTGCCTTGAGCAGTTTGCTTCATAGTTCAAGTTCTAGAGAATATCTTGGATTTTTGTTGTTTCTTTTTGTTCTACTACAAAACTTTCCGTCATCCTTGAGGATATTCTGACACAATGTAGTTCCATAAATATCACTCCATACTCTTAATATCTAGGCTCACCAAACTGGTCTCCATAAAGACTTCCTCCTTCTCCTTTATTTTTTCTTTTAAGTAAGATTCAACCCCCAATCATTAAAACAAGAAAGAGAACTCACATTTATAAGTGATATGTATGCCAGACTTTCCTCTTACATCATTTAATCCTAATGAAACCCTTCAAAGAATAGAGATAAGTAAGTCCTATGTAGAATAAATAACATATGCAGTATTAAACATCCAAGAGGTAAGATAGAAATAATTGACACAAAGATCAGCTGACAGCAAAGCCCAAACCATTTTCTTTGATGGACTTTTTCTGGGAATCAAACCCAGAACCTCACATGTTAAGCAAGCTATACTAGCGTCCCAAGTCATTTTCATTTTGACATGCTGCCTCAGAGTGAAACATTTCTTTTGTAGTTTATTCCACAGGTAATTCAATCAATATGTCACTCTTTGACATGCTGTAAAACAAATAACCAACAAGAGAGAGGGTATCAATGCTAATATTAATTTAAATCTGATGAACTCCAGAATTTCTAATCTGAAGGTAGAAGCCACAAACAAAATGAAAACAAGAACAAATTTTCTTTGATAAATCCAAAGGACACTAAACCAAAATATAAAAGGGGATTCCCCAAAGTCATTATGAATATGCATAGCCAAATCTCAGGAAAAAATATTATGTACACTTCCAAGGTTGAGGAAATCCTTTTAGATGCTAACAAAAACTATGTTGTTTGTAACAGGGGTAATAAGGAGAATCTGCTATAGCAGAATCTGTCCTGGACTGAGAGTGATTTTAAGAACAGAAGATGTGAGCCATTGAGAAATAGCAGACAGCCATATTTGCATAAAGCAATCCATCCAAGCCAGGAAGAACAGGTATTTTTTCAAAGCGAATAGCATTAAAACAGCTTGTCTCTTTTCTGTGCCCTAGAATTAGTGAGGTAATCCTGTGTTCTATGAATTGTCCTCTTTGCCCCATTGAATAGAAAAACCCAATTTCACCTTGGTTATCTGCAGATTGATTTCCTCTGTCAGTGCATTTGCCCCTTTATCTTTTATTTCAAGAAGTGCCAAATTTGGCCAAATGTTGTTTCAACTTGCACTTCAATGAAACCTGTCCTATAAGGAAGCGCTCCCACCCCTTGATTTTCAGATTCATATGTCTTGTTTATAGAAGAAATAATACCATATATTTGTCACTAATTCAAAGGGCAGAGGACATAGCATGGACTACAATTCATTCTTGCTGTGCATTATATACCAACTGGGAACATTAACTAAGATACATGAATTCATTCCATCATTTCAGATTCTTCTGGAAAATGAGATCGTGTAATGTAATGAATTTCATAATATGAACCCATCACCAATTTTTTTTTTTTTTTGGCAGTAAAATGAGTTGCTTATTCAAAAACAATGTTGTGTGAAACACCATGATGACCAACAGCAAAATAATTAAGTTCATGCTAGTGCTCTGGCAGAAGAATTGTAAAGGTGAATGGTGAATTTGTATCCAGACTAATTACTTATTTCAATGAAGACTAAATCCATTATGGATGAGTTTCAATGTCATCAATCTCCAAGTTGTCTGGCTACCTACCTGGGGGAAAGTTGCCATCTTGGGATGAATTGTTCTACATCGGTCCAGATACAATTTCATGATGTGAAGTCATGACTATACTTCCTTGCCTTTCCCTCCTTCCCTCCCTGCTTTCCTTCCCTCCCTTCCTTCTTTCTTTCCTTCTTTCCTTCCTTCCTTCATTTTTCTTTTCTTTTTCTTTGTTTTTTTTTAAATATTCAAAATCATTGACTTTATTTAAGAACATTAATTACTCAGTACTCTAATAATATAAAGAGAGAACTATTTGTAAATTTTAACAACTAGGGAATTACCACAGTGTGTACCACAACCAATTCCAAAAATATTTCTGCTTTGTATTTAACTTTGTGAAGTTTTGTTGTTAACCATGGCACTGTAAGTATATCCTGTATCATCAATTTACCACAAATAATTTTGTTTAGTGTTGAACTTAACTGGATTTAGATGGTGTTTACAATAATATTTGATGTTTTACTTTGTTAGAATGGCTTCCAAAAGTTTTTCTTTAATTCTATCCATTGGATGAAAACATTGAATCATTATTAAAGTTAACTGACATTCTATTTGAAGTACCTGATGGAACTTATTTATTATTTATTTAACTGCAAGGCTAATATTTTGCCAATGGAATGACCATAGTAAGAGATGGTACTTTATATTTTTATAAAGACAAGAAAACTTGTTATTAAAGATGAATAAAATCAATTTAGAAGAATGTAGATAGTATAAAAGAAAATTTAAGTTTTCCACTGAACTCCCAGTCCTGGTACAAATGGTGACACTACACAGTCTTGTATTTATCAGTAGTTTATAACCACATATTCATATTTTGGGTTTGTGAGGGTAGTTCTTTACCAGGTTTTGATATGAATATTATATAATGGAATAATATGCAAATGTACCCCTGCAGTTGAACCTGTTAAAATGTAATTTTTGGATAGTTTTCTTCAAATAACACCTAACTTTGGAAATAAATGTTTATCATACTTGGATGTTCTGGCTTCTATTCTGGTTTTCAGTGATATTATCACAATGCTCATGGTGGATGATAAATATTAACATATTTTGGACAAATTACTTATACATTGATATTCTTAAGAAAAATCCTTTTTTATTTCTCTCTTTGCTACCAAAAGGATTTAATGCAAAATACAAATCTTAGTAAACAGTGAAACAAACATTTGTAGATTTCTGGTTACACAAGTGATCACTATTTCAAATGACTGGCTGGAGTAGCAGTAATAATCATTTTTTTCAACCAGAACCTAAACCCAAAATAAATCAGAGACCCCTTGCTCCTCATGTATGCATACATTTTATAAGTGAATAGGCGGGTGCTCCGTTGAGTTACTTCTCTTCAACAGATTCAATGTCAAGGTTGTTAACTTCACGGCCATGAATTTTTTCAATATATGTGTCTTTGTTTAACTCCAGTCTCAAAACCCTATGTGTAGGCTCCACTCTTGGGAAAAACACCAGGTCCTCCAAACCTGCCCGTCACACAGACCAAAAGTCCATCATCAAATTTCCTCACACAGAATTGAGCACTGGAACAGTGCCAATGACAGAACATGGAGGCAGAGCTGTCCTGTCTATTTCTAATACCATGTCCACTTTGTCCATGATCCTATTGAACATGTATTATTTGATGAACACCTACAGTAGAAGTCAATTGTGCTTCTGATTACTGAGATTATTTTCTAATGGATTCTCTTTAGTGAGAGTTGGGAGTACACTCAGATTCTATTTTAAGAGATTTATTCAATCTCGTACTTTTAAGTTCTTTGATGATCTAGCCAAGTCATTACCAACAACCCATGACTCAGGACACACTTCTAATAAAAATCATCAGGACATTAGGTAGATCAAAGAGCCAAGTTTGGAAGTTTGTCAATTTCCAAATATATCACAGAATGGATTCATATCATTCAGTCAATTTTGAGACAGAATCAATCTACTACTCAGTTATCATGTGACCACTACAAACTTTAACTCTTTCAATTTTTATTAGAGAAGATTTCAAACACATACAAAAGCAAGATATATAAAATCCCCATATATTCACTGCACAGCAACAAAAATTTTAAAGCATGTGTGAGCTCATATTTTGAATAACGGGATTCAGAGGACAATAGAGGCCCCAAATATTTGTGTCACCTCATGTTCAGTGTCTAGTAATGTAAAAAATGTTCAGATATTTTTCTTCCCTTGATCTACCATTAACCTCTGCTGCTTATCGCTGTTCTCTAGACCCACTTTCTACTTTTCTCCACTCTATTTAGTACCTGAGAAGACTGAGTTGGATACTTCAGAGGTCCCCATTGTCCTCATGCTTCCATCAGGGTTCAATGAACAGAAGTGAGAGACTGGAAGAAAATTAGAGAGAGAAGAGTGAGTGTTTATTCCCGAGTTTCTCCCCTACAGCATCAGAGCAGGTTGCATCCCTTTGTTGAAGGTCGTAGCTTCTGTCTCCTGCTTCTTCTGAAAGCTGACAATCTCTCTGGGTTCAAATGTTGTTCTTCTTGTCCCTCATTTTTTCAGGAGAAGGGGTGAAACTAATGAACTATCATTGCAAGCTCCAGGCTAGAACACAGTTCTTTCTGGGTTTTCTATGCCTGATCTACCTTGCCATAAGTAGTTCCTTTATGAAAATCTTTTAAAACTACCCAGTATACAGGAAGAAATAGATGGTCCCCTCACTATTGCTTTCCCTAGGAATCAACTAACGTTCACCAAAGATCACTAAGGGTAACATGTCCACCACTATTTTCTTAGAACCTGATTTTAAAAGTTACACTGAAAAAAATCAAGGAAAAGAAAGAGACAGAATTATTTTGAGAAAAAAAACTTACCAAGTATTAACATTTTATAACTAAAATGAAACCTCTTTATACTGAGTGATACATTAATCAACTACACTTTTGAGAAAAATTGATCTAACATCAAGAAATAGATACATGGATGTGATGAATTTTTGGCCTAAAATGAAAAATACAGAATAAAAAATCAGTAGGAAAATCATACTATTCTACAAACAATACTAGAATAATTGGTTATCTTTATACAAATAAATTCTTTATTTTACACCATACACAAAACACACATAATTATTCCGGTTAAAGACTTAAATAAAAAACTAAACCTTTGAAATATTCAAAAATACATATGGAAAACTAATGACTTTGGTTTAATGAATGATTTATTAAACAAATACCAGAACATGTGAAGAGTAAAAGAAAAGACTAATAAATTAGACCACATTAAACTAAAATTTCTAGGCATCTGAAATAAAAGTTAAATACAAGCCAGAAAATTGGATGAGATATTTACAGAATATACAATTAAAAAGATCATACCTATTATATAGAAATATCCCTACAAATCAATGAGATAACATGAATTCGATAGAAAAAAATTAAGTACTATAAGAGAATAATCACAATGGTGATGGAAATGAATGGTGAATTATTATAGAAATATAATTTTAAAGAGTAGGACACAATTTAACATCTATAAGACTTATTAAATATTAAAATTCAAAATTATGGCAATGGCTTTGGGAACCAGGAACTTTTAAGGAAAGTTTAAATCTGCCACTTTGGAGAGTTATTTGGAAATATATGATGAAATTTTTTTTTTTTTTTTTTTTTTTTTTTTTTTTTGTGGTGCTGGGGATTGAACCCAGGGCCTTGAGGCATGCACTCTACCAACTGAGCTATATTCCCAGCCCCTGATAAAATTTTTAAAAATATAATATATATGTAACACATACACACATATCAGAAGTTCCACCATATTTACCTGGTTCCTTGAGAAATTCATACACATCTGCAAAAATGACATTAAATATTTGTTGCATCATTATTGGCAATAGTTAAAAATTCAAAATAATCTAAAAGTCCATTACTGGGGAAATGAAAAAATAAATTTTGATTTGTGCATAAAATAGAAAACTATACATCAGTTAAAATTAATGGTCTGAATGTACATGGATAAAAATGGGTAAACATAGAAAACATTGAGTGAAAACAGCAAATTGAAAAAATATGTAAAATATAGTGTAATTCATGTGAACTGTAAAAGCACATATTGTAACCCAGACTGTTTATGGTTACACACATATGTGAACACAAAAACTGGTATATTTGGGAACTGGATGGGAATAAGAGCCTTAATTATATTTGTAAGATTTATTTTTCAAAAAGGAAAAAAGATTCTGAAGCAAAAAATGGTAAATATTTTCTTTAAATATTTTAATAAAAATACAAGGAGGAAGACATGATTTAACAAATTTAATATCAGGAGTGATTTATTTTTGTATTTTCTTCTAAGTTCTTATTGCTGGTCACAATGTCAGTTCATATTATTTTCTAAGCAATTTTCAATATATAGAAATTAACACAATTGGGTTTTTTCTCCTTAAAATTAAATTCATTACTTCTTATTTATTTTGATCTAATCTAGTCTTAAAATTTTAAGTGTTTTTCATACACAGACCAAGGTTTTGCCTCCCAGAGTCATAAGGGCATAACAAAAAAATAGTAAATCAAAGGAAAATAGCTCGTTTATTAGACATTTTCTGGTATTTCTTCTTGCTATCCTGCATTTTTTTTTTTTTTACTGGTACCCAGTATTCATCCTAGAAGAGTATAAAGAAAGCTAATATGTCATTTTCAGTGCTTCCTCCCGGTCTTCCTTTTTGGTATCATTATTTTTTCTAAAGGGGATACATTCCCTTGGTGATTTACTCAATTGTGCTTTTTGACTTAAGCTGTATGTGTCTCTCCTCAAGTAAGACCTTCAAAGAGAATAAATTTGTTAGAGTCCACCTGTAGACTTTCACCATGTAAAATAACTAGATGCTAACACACATGCACACACACGCGCACACACACACACGCACGCGCGCACACACGTGAAGTACCTGTGTTGCCATGTACAGTCAGATGGCTCAGCTTCACAGCCTCTGATTTCTAAAGTCTTGGAAAAATAAGGATGCCTACTTTTGGTATTTTGATGAAATTGATCACTTTCACCTGAAAACTTGAACCACGAAAGTGAGATATCAGTCATAGGTAATAGACACTCCATTGGAGATGGAACCATACTTCTTCAAAACGCCACTATGGAGTTGAAGTAGCACAGGGAATGAAAGCATGTGTATCCTTACTCCATAGATCTGAAAACTGTGGCCTGGTGGGCTAAGGGACTTCCTGGCATACACAGGAAATTTAAGGCAGAGGCAGATTTCTGGTTGTTTTAATGCATATTTATTTTTTAATTGGAGAAATTTACAAGGTACTAGGTGGGGATTTGATACAAATAAACATTGTGTAATTTTCAATTGATGTTAAGTATCTCTATCTCCTCAAACATTTATTATTTATTTGTGGTGAAAACATTTAAAATTCATTCTTCTAGCTCTTTGATTTTTTTAAAATATACAAACCCTGTTGTTTGAGATTGGTCACAAGTCCTAAGATGCAGTGAGATGGGAAAAGTAAGTTTTGGTGCTCTGCTTAGAGGCATATCTTACATCCAGATCTTCCACCCTTCTACAATTTGGGATAGTACAGCATGATTGAGTACTGACCCAAAGCTGCAACCCTAACCCCATGACAGAATCAATTTTGGAAAAAAGCTGTCAGGTGAATAGTTAGAAAAGGAACAATTTCACAAGTTCTGAAAAATGTTTTTGCATCAGATTTTATAAACTGGGGACTCTTAAGAGAATCATTTGGTAAATAATTGTAAAGCAGATCCTTTTATAAATACTTAAATGGATCTTGTTTCAATGATCAAATCACAAGTTCTTTAATGGGGTTAGAGAGAGAAGAGAGACCATTTTTAAATACAATCTCATAATTTCCTCCAGAGTCAGCATGTGTTTTGTGTGTCCAACTGTAGCATAACACTGACTTATTTTATTCACTGCTGGTCCATAACCCATTTAGAAGTACCAAATGTCTTTATGACCACATGAGTAATTAACCAAATGAAATGCAATATATGATCTGATTCTTCCAGGACATAAATTTCTCTTTGGAAGGAAATTTGATACTTAGAAAGATTTTAATCCACCTTTTTTTTAAGAGCATCAAACTCATTCCCAAATGAAATCTAATCCAATAATGTGATTTGAGCAAAAGAATAGCCTTCTTAAGAACTTTCTAATGAAGAAACTTTTTAGTCTATTTTAAATATCAAAATTCATTCCCAAGATTTCTATGAACTAGCAAACAGGTAAATAGTTCTTTCAAAGGGGTTATGTGATAATGATTCCATTTAATAAACACATATTTTGCATACTTTTCTACACATAAATTCTTCAAAGAAAATAGAATGTCTATTAACAGAGGAAAAACACTTAAATGGAATAAATAAATTTCTTTTCATCCTTTGAATAAAATAAATGGCAGTTACTTGGCCTATCATATACAGGGTTAAATACATAGGAAAAAAGAATGCAATTGAGAGTCTTATTTGGTGCATTGTTTATGTATTCCATCTTGATGATAATGTACTCAAACACAATTGATCACTGATTTTAATTTCCTTTATTGTGCTACAGGCAGATGAAAAGGAAAAAAAAATAAAATGAAGGAGTTGCTCAGCCTGGCTGTGCATCATCTCAATCCAGATGGTGAACACATCCTGCATTCTGTGTCACATGAGTGTAGTTAAGCAGACACGTACACCTCACCCATCCCCATGCAATTCACAAAGCTCTGTGTCCAGAGATGGACAAGACTCAGACAGCTGAATCTGGATCACTTGCTTTTCACATCTGAGAGGGAATCCTAATGTAATTAGCTTAATTTTTATGAAATATATAAAAAATAGTCTCATGTTCTATATGTATTAAATTTTCTAAAATTTATAAGGTTAACTGTAGGTGTTTTTTATATTATCAAAAGCATTTGACACAATCATAGAGTGTATTTGCCAAAATTTTTAATTATAATATGATTGACAGTTTCTGACTTATTCTTTCTCTATTCTTTTTCTCTTTTATAACCATACAAATGTAAATCAGAATTTATAGCATGAAGTGAATGAAATTATTATGTAACATTTAAGATTATCATCATTATGTGATGTTGAGCTGACAATTTTTACAGGAGTATGTAGTAAAATTGAAAGGCACAATCTATGATTAAAGATCTGAAAACATTTAAGCTCTGTGTACCATGAGAACACAGGATTTTTGAAGCCTTTTATTCAGCATCCAGCCTCATTCCCCAAACCCCATCATTTCTAATGTTCTTTAGCTTATGAAATTTCTTCTTCAAGAAGTTCCTTCAAAATGCTTGAGTTTTCCTGGAAATTGCTCCTTTTAAAAACACTAAGCCTTTTATGCTGCTTATCTGTTACCACGACTGGTTAAAACAACATCTTTGGTAAAACCAGGATCCCTTCTTCTAGACGTATTCAAAGGAATATGATCCTCCCTTCTTGAGCCCCCAAGTTCTCCTCCTTTCATAAGCACAAATACCTCGAGGACATTTATTTGTTTCTGTGTCTCTTCTACAATTAGCTGTGCACTCCTTAAGTGATGGAGTCACGTCTTCCCTATCCCTGTGTCCCCCAGGGCTAATCTCTTCATCTGGTACAATGAAAAGGGCAGTTGAAGAATCTTCATATTAAAAGCAAATCCATTTTTGTACACCATGTCACTGAATTTTTGGATAGTCCAGAGCACATTTCAAACTTCTCATACCCTCATGGAAAGTTTTACCCAAGATCAGGAAGCTGGCCAGGTGCAGTGGCACATACTTATATTCCCAGCAGGGGCTGAGGTAGGAGAAATGAGAGTTCAAAGCCAGCCTCAAGAACTTAGTGAGACCCTGAGCAACTTAGAAAGACCCTGTCTCTAAATAAAACACAAAAAAGGATGGGGATTTGCTCAGTGAATACCTCTGGATTCAATTCCTTATACAAAATAATAATGATGATGATGATGATAATAATAATAATGATAATAATAAATTTTTTAAAAGAGATCAAGAAGCTGGAGAAAAGAAATGTCTGCCATAGTTTTCAGAATCATGATGCCCGGCACCTTTGCAGATGTCTGCTTTTCCTCCCCAGGATGAAATCTCATAGTACCATCTCACTTATTCCATAAAGATGGTGCATGGGTGACTGTGAATAGCAGGGTCAGAGCTGTGCACCATCACTGCAGTGTGATGTGATTTATCAGTGATGCTAAGATTTGGTGTAGGTACCTTGCATGGGAGTAGAGAGGGATGGGGGATTTAAGTTGTAAAGCTTTTTCCATCTTGTTGATGTCACAACTCTGTTTTTCTCTACCAATACCACCTGTAAAAGAAGTAACATAATATCTATGAATGGGACTGTCTCTGTGCTGAAATCCCACTGGGTTCCCAGTCCAGGGCTGCCAGCAGCATGGAAAATGGAACCAGTAGAGTTGATTTTCATATTGTCACCTGTTCAGGATTCTCCCAACTCTTTTTCACCCCTTAGGACTTTCTGCAGAGACAGGTCAGCAAGTGCAGGGACCATCTCCTCTATTCATGAACTCTGGTGAATGCCCCCAAAGCAAGTCTAGACTTAGACAATTCTATGTATGACCCAATGCTTCTCTGACTGCTGCTGCGGTCTTATCTTTCACTTTCTACAGCCACAGCTGAGGGGCCATGAGCCACCCCTGCTGTACAGAAATTCTCATTAATATAATGTGTCAGCTAAGGGAAATCAGCCTTGTTTTCCTCTTTGAGGATTATATGCAACAACAATTGTTTCTTGATGGCTACAATTCAGCATTTTATTCTATTGCAAGGAATTATATCACATCATAGAACATTAGCATTCCCAAAAGCATTATAGCAATCTTTATTTTTGATCTAATGAATGTATTCTACATTGAACTGGAACAGAGAGTAAATAATAAATGCCTATAAATAAATTCTGACTATTTTCTCTTTTCTTCTGGAATGTTTTTATAAAATCTCCCAGCCTGAAAATTCTTTCCCTGCAGCTCTTTGTCTGAGCTACCATATGTGATCTCGGGAGTTGGTATAGACCACTAAAGCCTATTCCAATTTTAAACTCTTAATACATTGAGACTACCAGCCAAAGAATATTAATCCTGAAGAATTCTAACTTGTAGGAGGCAAAATCACCATGAAAAATTAAAATTCACTTCAGTGAACATAAAACAGTTAGAAAAGACTTTCTGTAGCTCATACTTCAAGATCAAATAGTAGGAAAGTAAATAGTAAAGTCCAAGGTCACAGGAACCTTATCCATATCCACTGTGGACCCTGGATACTAGGTATAGAATGGGACTAAAACCGATTGCAATCAATAATAATAATCATAAAAAGTGTGTCCCTCTAAGTCTGTGGAAACTGCTTTCCATAAATTTTCACTTAATGGAATTGAACTGAAAGTGGTTCTGAGGCACTCATAGTATTCTCTTTGTCATGTGGGGACACAGTGCTCCCTTACCTATCAGACCTCAAGGTCAAGGAGAGAAGCCTGTCTGCTTTTCTGTTTCCTCCAGTCCTGAAAAGTGGCACTGTGCTAAGTGGTCACACGGATGGAAAGCAGGAAACAAAGATACAGAATAGCAGATGTTGTCCCCAAGAAAATCAGGCAGAACATGCATTAGAACAAAATAAAAATGTATCCGGGTAGAGGGTACAAAGAGAGAAGCTCCTTTCTCTTGCCATAAATAAGTAGAGTAAAATAGCTAGCAGAAGAAAAGTGAACATACAATAGAAAGTACATGTAAGGTATGTCTTTTTAGCCATATATTTTTGTCAGTGACACATTTTTCTTTGATTATGAATGCCAGGCAATTGGTAACTGATTAAAAATGAGTATATACAAAAGTAAAGATGAGAACCAAGATTACATAGAATGATCAAATCATGGGAATAGGTAGGCACCAACAATTCTTTTTTAATGTTTTTTAGTTGTAGATGGACACCAATACCTTTATTTTATTTTTTTATTTTCATGTGGTTCTGCAGATTGAACCCAGTGCCTCACACGTGCCAGGCAAGCGCTGTACCACTGAGCTACAACCCCAGCCCAACAAATTCTTTATATCACTATCAAGACTTCATTGAGATTATAACTTTCTGCTTCTACTTCCTTTTCTAACTCACAAAAGGGATTTGATAAAATGAACTGCTGTTTGTGAAACACTTACATCCTTAAATAATGATTGTGTTAGGAAGGCAGATAATGGTCAAAAGAGGAAGTGCCCTTCTCAGAGCCAGTTTTATCCAGTGACATTATCTTTGAGAATTTGGCTGCTTATGCTGGGATGGTATTCTAACACTTGGACCTCATCATTTGGAAATCAATGAAGAGTTAGTTATCCGTGACCACTCACAGACTCTAAGCGCTTGATCTCCCTATCACATCAAAGCTGCCACTCTCAACTTTCTTTGGGGAGATAAAATCAAGACACAATTGTCCATCCCCACACCAAATATTGACTTAGTTAGCTAGGCTGCCCCTTCTGAAGAGAAAACTCATGGCATTCAATTTGCCATGGTGTAGGATGTTGAAAAGATAAAACCTGTCTAACATCTTGGTTGTCAACAAAATAGATAAATTGCAACTGACTAATACTGGAGTGCTAGAAGCCTCAAAAGTGCCAGGTTGTTTATATTTTCTGCAATGCTTTTAACACTAAATTAGAAAAGATACTAAATAGCATTGGAAGTGACAGGGTGTAGAAACTGATATCAATAAAACTACTCAGAAATGGAAGGAAGTCTCAGCTTAAACGTCAAGTCCAAATTGATCTGTAGACAGAGAAAGACTCCCTCCTGGAAAAAAAAAATGCAGGCAGAAGCTCATCAATAGAGACAAAAGATGAGCTTGGCAAACTCATTATATTGCCCGTTGTCTGATAAACCGCAGGAAAGAGACAAAGCTTTCTGTTAAAAGAGCAGTCTGAGGCCTTCCCTTCAACCTGCCAAGAGAGGCCTACATGAACATCTCTTAACAAGAAATGTGCAGAGCATGGGGGAATAAAGGAGCGATTCACTGAATGAGACAGAAGGTTGTGGATCAGTCAAAGGAATTGTCTAAAATTCCCAGAGTTGGTCATATACCAAAAGCCAATGATGAAGCAAAAAAATAAAAAATAAAAAAATCTGCAATAACCTGCTGAAATCAACGGTGGGCACAACCAAAATTTAGTTAAACATTCATTTAAAATCTTACACATCTAGGACAGAACAGGTCTGAATGGGTTGAGCCAAATGTCATTCATGGGTGAAATAATCTGTGCTGAATATCATCAGAACAACAATTTCTTCCTGTTTACCCAAAATCTACCTATTTACCTTGCATGTTATGTTGAATTCAGAGCACTATGTAACTGTTTTTTTTTTTTTTTTTGTACCAGAGTTTGAACCCAGGGGCAGGGGTGCTTAACCACTGAGCTACACCCACAGCTGTTTTTATTTTTAATTTTGAGACAGGGCCTCCCTAAGTTGCTTAGGGTTCGCTAAATTGCCAAGGCTGACTTTGAATTCATGTCCTCTTGTTTCAGACTCCAGAGCTGCTGGGATTACAGGCCTGCGCCACTGTGACCTCCCACTTTGTAACTTTATGTGGGATCTAAGTGTGCAGATTTACACATGCTGGGTCTCCAGCCATTCTGGTTAAAGACTCAGTTCAGTAAGGTGACTGCACACAGGACTCCTAACAGATAATCTTTGCTTGGGGACATCCTGTCAAGTTGGTGAGACTATCTCAGAACTACACTATGATCTGGGACCCTTGCTCCTCAATCCTTTCTCTCCCCACCCCTCTTAAACAGGCCACACCTGCATCTTAATCTAATGTTCTTTTCTCTCACTCATGCCCCTTCAACTTTATCCTCCCTGGCATGTCCCCATTAAATATCTTACACATCTGACGTTTTCTTGGCAACAGTTTCTTTGAGGACCTGAACTAGCACAAACTTGGGTCTATTAATTATAGATGACCACTAGTCTGATTCTACCAACTATAGGCTGTACCTATGGAATGATGGAGAGTGAGTTGTTAAAAATTTGGCAAGAGTTAGAAAAGTATAGCAGGAGTATTCTAAGTATAAATCATTGAGATTTAAATGACTTTATTTTTCAATAGAGTTACTAGATGGATGCATGAGGAGAAATGCAGAAGATACTTTATTTTCTCAAGGCATCTGGCAATGTTTCAGATAAGGTTATGTTTACGTGCATATTATTGGACACTGAGCAAAGAACAACTCTGAACAAGCACATCAAATGATTCTTTAGAGGATGCTGTGAGGGATGCCTGGGAGAGGTGCATCCTGGAAAGTTGTAGAAGACTGGGCAAAGGCCCAGGGGCTAAAACTCCTGTCCCCTGAGATACTTACAAAGCATTGATTATACACCAGCAATGTATAAAACACTTTAAATACTGTATGTATATGAACACATAAAATTAAAATGTAATTCATCTGACATGTCTGTGAAAGAAATGATGTCCCCTTGTTAAAGAGAAGGCAGTCAAAGCTTGGACTGTTTGCCTAATTTGACAAAGAATGCACAGTTGGTTGAGAAACAGGATGTAAACCCTGACCTGTCACTCCCTTAGTCATGTGCTATTACAATCCCCTGCCTTTGCCACCATGTGCTAAAAAACTGTGAAAAAGGATATCTAGTTCTGTATGACCAGATTTTTATATGCACTGAGAAGAGTGGTGAGAGACAAGAGTCCCCTCTGTGCAATGTGAAATCAAAATTTTCCAAAAAGGCCTGCAGGCCTGTTTTATATGCACTCAGCATCAACTGTGGAGTGGTACACAAGAGTGAAAGAGAATATGCTATGGGTATTTGGATGCTGTCCAAGCAGGAGCCTTAGGAGCCTTATTGATGGGGTGGTGTTTGGGAAGGATGGCTACCATGCCAGTGTTCAATGGAAAGGTAAGTCAGGTGAAAAGATTATGCCTTTCCTTCAATGCCACATCAGAGCAGACATCTCATATTCACTTCACAAAAATTTGGACCATTTCTGATTTCATTTTGACTATGGTGGACAGTTCTCATGAAACTCAGCCTGCTTTGTTCTGTCAACATCCCAACTAATCAAACACTTTGGACTTTTTGCCATTTTCTCTCATGGACTTATCTAAATTAGTGAGATTTCTTTTCAGCTATTGCTCATGCACAGTCTGGCACTGCAATGAAATTGAGTATCTCTATGGGGTAAAGGTCATTGAGTATTCCTGGGAGCATACTCTCTGCCTTTGAGCTGTTCTAGAAAAACTGAGCTACTGTAGCCTACAGCATATTGATAATTCACACTTACCCTGTCTTTCTTTTCTCAATTTCTCTATTTCCCATTTTCCTGTGATCTTATCAAATTAAATTCAGAATCGTGGCATTCTGACTATTCTTCTAGGCTCTCCTATCAGGAGACCCCAAATTAAGAGAGTTGGTACAGGATGTGATCCAAGAAAACAGTCAAGATGGGAGGCTAGAACTGGGTCTATCATGGATCCTCAACCCAATAGAGAGCAGGGATAATCCTTGGCATGTCTACCATCATGATCCAACACTAAATTGTACTGTGAGCTACATGGGGGCAAGAGAAAGGAGAGAAAGATATGCGCTGGACTGTCCAGAAGTTCTTACATATAAACAGTTTAGAGCAGTGGTAAATCTGAAAGTCGTAGAATTTATAGGCTTTTGTTAAATGTCTCGGGATCCTGGAAGAAAAAGAGCATTTAAGGCTCAACTATCAACCCAAGTAAGCTCTAATAGCCAAAAGTCCTCTAGGCCTTAAATATCTCCTTTAATTCAGCCAGAATTGAATTACAAGTGAAAGTGTTCAATGAAGACTGCATATACAATCTTGAGAGGTATCTTTTGCTTAAGGAAGGGAACTTACCAGAAGTAATAAGACCTTGAGACCTGACATAGGGACCTGTAGATGTCTGAAGCAAATAAATGTGTAAGTAAAATTGCCTCTCTCCCCATCACTTCCAGCAACACACCTGCAGAATATGTGCAATGCAGGTCTTAGACTCTCTGGATTAGATCAGAGGGTCATGATAGTCTCTTACCAAGGGACAGTACTGGGACTCTGATCTGTTGCTGTGGTCTTGTTATTTTAATGTAAAATGGAGTTGTGCATTTGAGTGCTATTTCAATTACCCTCAGGAACTGAGGGAGTGTATCTGTAACCTGAGGATCTGCTGGGTGTCACCTAGTACTTGCTATGCCTAATGGTAACTGTGGAAGAGACAATGGTAGCAAGCATGACACAAAAAGACCAGGGCAAGCAAGAAATTGAATCCCTCAGGTATGAAGGTCTGTAACACTGACAGGTAAGCAATTTAGTTTTACAAAAGTGTTGGTTGAGAGGGAAATTTAGAGGGAGTGATTGAAGATGAAGATGATAAAGTCAAATTATAGTCTTGACGCCAATTGCAGCAGAGATGATCACTGCTTGTTCTACTAAATCTTCCAAGACAAAGTTTTTGGATGCAAATTGTAGCCATTTCCCACTTTGAAAATGCAGTGGCAAAGAGATCTTAGTGAGGAGCATGAGGCAATCTGAACAGTGTAATAGGCAGAATCACAGCAAATGCCACTTGGCCTGTATCATTATTGCCTTACCTGTGGTAGGAGGTAGTTTGGGGTATGTGAGGTCTGCCTCACCTTGCTGTACCCTAAATGAGTGCAGCTTTAATCAACAAATTGTGTTTCTGTTACTCAGAAAGCGTAACAGAGCTGGTTTGGGCCATTTAAAAAAGCAGCCTGAAGCCAATACCCTTGGCAGTGATATTCTTCCAATGGGAGATGGGTGTCAGTGGAAAAGCTTTTACCTCCTGACTCACGAGGACATTTCTGGGAAATATTCTATTCATTTCTCAGTGGTTCTGGATGAACTGAACCCGACTGCCTTTAGCAGTGTAAGCGATAATGTACACTTATATTGTTTTTTTTTCCCCCTTTCTGTGTTTTTCTGCCTCCATCTATATCTGACTCTGCTTTCTGAGATCATCTCTCAAACAAACAGCCCAAATCCCCTTCTCAGTCTCTACTTTTAGTGGAAACTGAACTTAAAAAATACAGAGTATCTCTCACATCTTCTCTTTTTTCTTCCGTATGATAAATGTGCTGGCTCCTGATGAAAGGGTGGTCGAATTGAATATCGGATAAGGAATATTTATTATTTAGAGCACCTGAGCCACATGAGTCTGGGGTATGTGCCAGATTTCAGATTTCTACTGCTTTGCAGAATCTTCACCATAAAACTTGGCAGAGATGCTGAAAAGCTAACGTCACAGCCAGACAAGTTATTGCTATTGGAATTTGTAACAGTCACTCAGATACCATATTTTTAGAGAAAATCCACCCCAGAGCAAAATTGGAACCATTGGAGGGAATACACCTCATAGGCCTATAATTTTTCACCTTCCAGATCCCCTTACATATCCAGCACATGCCATCATTAATACTGCTTTAGGGGCATTCCAAGTTGTCCCTAGTGAGCAGTCTGCTACTAGTTCTAACCACCTCCTAAGAAACGTGAAGTTCAAGAGTGTCTAAAAGCTTAGATCAATGAGTCATGAAGAAGCTAAATGGGATGGCTCGCCTTCACAGGACTCCCAGACCCCGAGTGCAGCATGGGATTGCTGACTGATGCTCTCTGAGGCACAGCAATGAAAATAGCACTTAGCACTTAGCGAATTCCAGTCACAAATTACTTACCCAAGTTTTTGTGGAATCTGTACTCAGTCTTTGAAGTATGTGATATTGCCCTTATCTTTCTAAATAGGCAAAATTGGACTTATTTTCTAATACAGCAGTCACAAATTCAAAATTGGAACTCCAGAGTTCTGGAGTTCCACTACAGCTCTCCCTGTTTAATTTAGAAGAATTCACACTGGACTCATGAGTCATTCAAAAGGGTAATTTTTTTTTTCTCTTTACACTCTTCCTTGCTGTGTCCCAAAGCAAATGAAGTCACTGAGTTCTTCAAATGGGACACTTTGACTTTAAGCTCTTGAGAGTAAATGATGTTTTTGTTCTACATCATGAGCACTGATATTTACTAATCCTTACTTATTTCCAATAGATAACAAAGAAGGTACCACATGGAAGGACTGGATTGAGAGGCAGAAACAGGGAGTGGAACTGACATCTTGCTTGGTGCCACCCTTATCTAAAATTAAGGTGTTATTCCTTTATGATGCTTCAGAGTTGAATCATTTCCCATTTAACTGGTGCAGGATATGAGTATAAGGAAGTCATATTGTATACATTACAAAACTTACTTTGAGATGTAAATGAATATATTCCTGAAAATGAATATATTAATTAAATTATTTTAAATTTTATTTTCACATACATATAATTCCAAAAATTCTGGGTATACCTGTATCTCTGAATAACTAATATTTTATCAGCACAAATGAATCTAATGAAAACTAAGGAATTTAAAAGAAGAGAATTGAAATAATGTGCATAAATTTTAATAATCTTTAAAACTAAACACTACCAGCTAATTATCTGTTTTTCCTTAAAAAATTCCTAGGATGCTTATAAAAATACAATTTCTAGACCTCACTTTGAACTGCTCAGTCAGACATATTCTGAGGTAGACCTCCTGCCTGCCCCTCCACTATCATGTGACTTAGGTAACTATGTCCTGTGAATGTTGGAGAAGTAGACTTCTGCATAATGTATTCTTTATCCCAAGGTTTGCACAAGAGCAAGTTGCCTGACAACTGATTTATAAAAGCATACTGGACTTGGCATTTTTTTTCTTTATGTGTACTTACATGTTTTAATATTTACATGTAGATCTTCATTTTTAATTTATTAAATTGGACTGTATATGGTATTATTTTCAAATTACCTTATTTTAAATTGCTGTTTAGGATTTCCAACACTAGTGACTTTAAAAGTCCATCTTTTAATCAGGTATTTAAGACCACAACATTATCAGGTAAAAACTTTCCACCTATTTTAGTTTTTATCAGACTCCTATCTTCTTTATTGGTATATCAACCTGACTTTAAAGTGTTTGTGTGTGTGTGTGTGTGTGTGTGTGTGTGTGTGTCTTATGTATACATTATCTGAATTCAATCATTCATATTTTTTTATGATTTTCAAAATACTTCTTAATTATTTTTAATATTATTTTTTAAATTATTCTGTGTATCTCCAGATTGAGAAAATAAAATTAAATATGTTGTATTATGCTGGTATCACATTAAACATGCACATTAACTTGGAAAGTATGACATTTTTTGGTTGAGTTTTATTTTTTTAATCCAACCTCATAGAACATCTTTACATTAGACTGAGCCCATTTTCTCTGCAGTTTAAATGGCAGTTTAATTTTTTCTCATTTAGACTTTGCATATATCATGTTGAAAATATTCCTGGATTTGTGGTGATTGTTACTATAAAAAGAGATATTTTTCTTTTACAACATATCTTATAACTTTGTATTTTGGGGTTAAGAAAAGGCTGTTGACGTTTGTATTTTAACTCTTATAACCTGCCAAATTACTGATTCTCTCCTTTGTAGTTTTATATGAATTGCCTTTAGTTTTCAAGATATAATATCAGATAATCTACAAATAAAAATATTTTTGTCCTTCCTTTTAACTTTCATGTCTCAAATCATTGCTCAGAAGGATTGAGTGGTTCCTCCATTGTAATATGAAGTTAATAAGGTATGTTATACTTATTCTTGCCTCATTCATGGTTTTCTAAGAATGGGGAAGACATTTCTCTGTTAATTGAGATGCTGAAGTTGATTTGTCTTTATTTTCCTGAGATGAATTCCACTTAGTGATGATGCATCTTTCAAAATATATTGTTAGATTCAATTTGCTAATGATTTATCTATAAATTTTCATCAATATCTGTAAGCAAGTTTAGTCTGAATTTAGCCATTTGTGTGACTGTTATTGCAATAATTGCCAAGTATAGGGATGTAGTTTATAGTACCTTCATGAAATTAGCTTGCAAATTTGTCTTATTTCATAAGCACTGGAATGATTTGAATAACAATAGCTTTATTTGGTATTTGAATATCTGATAGAAGTCCTTGTGAAAACGTCTGAATGTTTTTTTTTAATAGGAATATAACAATCCCTCCTTTCTACATATCTTCCTTCCTTTATCCCCACCTCCCCTCCCCTCTTTCCCTCCCTCTCTCTCTCTTTCTCTTTCTTCCTTTTTCTTTCTTCCTTCCTTCCTTCCTTCCTTCCTTCCTTCCTTCCTTCCTTCCTTTCTTTCTTTCTTTCTTTCTTTCTTTCTTTCTTTCTTTCTTTCTTTCTTTCTTTCTTTCTTTCTTTCTTTCTTTTTTCATTCTTTCTCTCATGGTGCTGGGAATCTAAACCAGGGCCTCCTGTATGCTAGGCAAGCATTGTATCTCTGAACTATATCCCTGTATAAGGAGCAGAACATATAATTTCTCTTTTTTTCTAGGATTGGTTTAGTGAAAATTTTCCTGGGAAATAATCTTTTCCATGTAGGTTTTTAAATTTATGTACAAATAACTATATAAATGTTTTCTAAGGATTTAAAAATTACATAATTCAAAAAGTTATTTTGTCTGTCATTTTAATTTTAGGTTATGTGCATCTATTTTCCTTTTCTTGGTTATGTTAGCTAATGGTTTTCCAGTTAGATTTGCTTTTTGATTTTTTTCAAATAATCAGCTTATTTTTATACATTAGCTATACTTTTTTGTTTCCTAGTTCATTAGTTTCTGCTTTTAGCTTTGGTCTTTTTTTCTTTCTGCTTCTTCATATTTGTTTGGTTGCTTATTTCTTCTTTATGAAATGGGTACTCCTCAATTTTTATTGCAATTTGTATTAAGTGTACTTAGTTTCTTCTGAATATTGTTTTACTTTGATTCCATAGAGTATCTTTTTTACAATTTTAATTATTCCTAAAAGGAATTCTTCAATTTTGATTTGCTTTGTCTCAAGAGACATTCATAAGGAAACTTTAAAATTCTGGTTGTACAGACATCTCACCCTCGTTAAAAACTAATTTGTAGTTTAACATATCACCACGAGAATGTGTTGTTTTTCACATTTTATTAATGAAACTCAATGAGATTTGTTCCATTCTTACTTATTAATTTTTGTCCCAAATACTTGTCTCTGCTTACTATGTTTTGTTCTACTCTCTTTCTAATGGTGGGATTCTGTTTTTAATTTATTTTCTATAGTTTTATGAGATATTGCTATAATTTTTTTCATTTATATTCATAGATTTTCTATAGTCAATATGAGGTCCTGACCTTCTTTACTAAAAGCATCATTGGGCAACATTCCAGACATTCTAAACTTCAGAGGAGAGTGTAGTGTAAGCAACTTCCTAGTATTTGCCAGCTGATACCTTGGCTTTGCTACTGCTTAACACAAGACCAGTTTTGTTTCATTTATACTTCCACACACCCTATACCTGCACCCCTTGCACTGTTTTGAAGCAAATCATAAAATGGAACTTAACATTTTTCTCTTTTTTATGCTCTCAAATAGTTCAAATACTATTTGAATTACGTAATTATATTGTCAGAATTCCCCTTGAAACCACGCAGACCTGGTGCATTTTTTTTTTGGAAACTCCACAAACATTTTTGTTTCTTCTTCAGTGAGTATTGTAACCTACTGAGGTTAATTTTGGAGAGCTGCATTTTTTTCTGGACAATTATGTATTTTATTCAGTATATTTCAAATATACAAGCAAGGTTGTACAACATTGTCACTCATAAATTGTTTTAAACTTCCTTTATTTTAATGATTAATTCTCTTTATATAAAGGTTTATGATTTTGTCGGGGCGGGGGGATACCAGGGATTGAAATCAAGTCACACCCCAGCCCTATTTTGTATTTAATTTAGAGACAGGGTCTCACTGAGTTGCTTAGTACCTTGCTTTTGCCGAGACTGACTTTGAACTCGCAATCCTCCTGCCTTAGCCTCCTGAGTGTGCCACTGTGCCTAACCAATATTTATGATTAATTCTTTTTATAAATGTTACTCTTTTTTTCTTTTAAAAGTCACTCTTAAAAGAATAAAAATGCAAACTTCAGGCCATAAGAAAATGTTTGCAAATAGTGTATGTGACAAAGAAACTTTTATCTAAATATACAAAGGACTGCCAAAAGAAGAAAACAAACAGTTCAATAAAAATTGACAAAAAATTTTAATAAGCAGATTGAGAAAAAAGAGATATAAATGGAAAATAAACACATGAAAATAGGATCAACATCATGAGTCATCAATTATAGGAAAATTAAATCACAATAAAATATCATTTTATAGATGCTAGAATGTCCAAAACAATAAAGCAAAACTAGAGAAAATGATAGTACCAAGAACAGACAAGGATGTGGAGCAAATGAAATTCTCAAGCATTGTGTAAGATGGTTGCTTAATATTACAGTCACTTCGTAAAGTAAAACATCACTTTCCACATCATCCAACAATCTTACTAAAACTGTGTACAAAAGCTGATAGCAGCTGATTTCATAATCATACCAAATTGGGAATATCTCAAATGTGCTTCAATTGACAAAAGAATTAAAAAATATATGGTATATTTACACAATGAAATATTTCTTAACAATTGAAAGGAACTATTGATACACCTAACATGGTTGAATCTCAAACATGCTTTGTTAAGGGAAAAAAAACAAATTTCAATAATTCTGTTCAGATAACATTTTGGAAGAGATGAAACTACAGGGAAGGAGAACATATCCTTGAATGTCAGGTTGGAAGTCAGAAGAAGGGTTTACTGTAAAGAGATTGCATGGGGCAGTTTTGGTGGATTGGTGGTGGAAAAGGAATGAATCTTGACTGTGGTAGTAGCTGTGCTTATTTAAACTTGTAAAACCATGTTCCAAAAGGGGTGTATTTATTCTGTGTAAATATAAAAAGTATGCAGAATTTGGGTAGGAAGCAGAACTAAATATAGAGTAATGATAAAAATTAATTCAAAGAAAATAAAATACATATGTTGTCTATATTTTTTTCACTACAAAATTATTCTCATTCCTTTTGCACACCCTTCTGTGATAGGATGACTGACTGTGTGTGTGTGTGTTTGTGTGTGTGTATAAAAGACAAATTAAATTTTTACTTTAGCTAAAATGGAAACTGCACAAAAAACTGCACAAAAAGTATGAAGTGAGAGTTTCAATAAATGGCAACAGGCAGTGTGAGACCATCATTCTGAAGGAAGAGAAAATTCATGATGTTACCCCACTCAACTTTTCATGACTGGAGACAATTTCCAGATTGTAACACAAAGAAACAAATTTCAAGCAGACTACAAATCATATTTTATGTAATTATTAGAATATGCTTATGACATACACTCTCATGTCTTTTCTGCTGATTCCACCGTCATCTGGTTCAATTCGAGTTCAGTGTCTATCACCAATTTTTAATTTTCTTGATTATGAATCATGATTTCACAGTTTTTCTTAAGTCTATCAATTTTTGATAGAACAACAGACATTTTGGTTAATATATTGCAGAGGTTCTGAGTTTGGTATTTTCTCATCAATAATTTTATCTCTGGGTATAGTAGGCAGTCCAAATATTGGATTAACAGTTTGAACTTGTGTAGTCTTTTTTTCTTATGTTCTGTTTCCTAAGCTCCTCAACACTTGTTAAACTAACTTGTAAATTTGTTAGAACTTAGTTTTAGGTTTTGTGAACACAAGACTGGGATACATAATTTCTCTCTATTCAGCTCTGTGGGACATTTGACTGACTTTTTTTAGGCTCCACAATATGTTTTCAAACCATCAGCCTTTTAAAGGTCTTGGACAAATGGGGCCTGTAATGGTTAATTTGAATCGTCAACTTGATTGGATTAAGATATCATGATGATTAAGAGGCTGCTGGGTGCGTCAATAAGAGCATGTCTAGGAATGACTTGAATGTGGGACAGTGAACTGAAGTGGAGATCCTCCCTACGCACGGGCAGTACCACCCAACGGGAGGGTGGCTTGTATGGAATAAAAGTAGGAAGAACAATGAAGCAGATGCAGAGGCAAGCTCTACTCTTCTTAAACAGGTTCTTGATTGCTGCTTCAATCCTCTGAGGATATCAAAGTGGAGTCAGTGATTCTCCAGGTAGTTTCCAGAAGTCTTGTTCTCAGACTAGGGTAGCACTGTTGATCTTTCTTGTTTCTGGGGCTTCTGCCTCTTGGAGTGAGCAGTTTACTTGTTCTCCCAACTCTCTAGCCTGCAGAGGGCCATTGTGGACTATCCAGTTTCTGATCGTGTAAGCTGATCTAATAAATCCCCTTTTTATAATCATACTTCCTGTTGCTTCTGTTGCTCTAGAGAACCCTGACTTATACAGGATCCCTATGGTGAGATCAGAGAAGGAAGAAAGGAGGTGTTCGGGAACTGATTCTCCTGGCCCCTCCTTATGGGTTATGATCTTCTGCCAATTATCAGTATGTCTCTGGTCACGCCATGAACATCAATCTCATTTTTCATTTTCTAGTATCTACTTCTTCCCCTGACCCTTCTTGTTCTAAGGATGTTAGCAGTCTCCACATATACTGATCTTTGGGAATTATGCTATCTTTGGTGGTTTGTTTTTTTACCTCTGTCCATACTTTTGCAAGCATGTGTTTATTAACATCTCTCAAATTATTCAATGTGAGTTTGTAATCCAGTTCTTGCAGAAATCCTCACTAAGAGGGTGAGTTTAGGTTCATATATGGGAATGATTCTGGCACCTTCACAGGAGAGTGAGGAGGAACCCGTTAGAACTGAAATAAGAAGTCACTGTTTAAATAAGTAAAAAATAAGGTAAAATTCATAAAGGGAGGATATAATGGTTACCATCAAAATACCTAATCTGTGGTTAATCTTATAGGTGAGGAAGTAGGAAGCCATTGGAAACTTTTGAATAGAAAATTACTACTGTTAAAGCAATGATTAACAAAGATTTGCTGAAATATGCAAGGTACATGAGAGTCAAAACCATGGAGTTCACAAGACCAATGAAAAGAGTGGTACATGACCTTTACAAAAAGAGAAACTATGTAATAGTTACAGAGAGGAAATGATAACCCACAAAAATTAGATCTCAGATAGTGAGTGCAAGATGAGAAAGAATAAGATAAGCCCCAAATCCCTTTGCTATTTGAGGTCTGAGGAGTGAGTTTACTAAAGGGTGAAACTCATTGAGTGGACAACTGATTTGCAGGAAAGGATGATATCTGGAAGGTGAGGAAGTCCCACCCTAACTTCAGCATCTGATTGAAACTAGCCGTGGCTTTCAGCCTTGTTTGAAGAAAAATGTTCTATGTTGAAGAAGTTCCCAGGTTAATATTAATCTCCACTGGGAGTCACAAGATGACTCACTATGCAGTGCTCAAAGAATCTGATTCCCAGGATTGTTGGGAAGAGAAGCTCCAATTACAGGTACAATATAGAATAATGTTTTGTATGATTCAGTGCAAGATAGTAACTCAAAGAGATTGGTGGCTGGAATCAGAAATGTTCCATATATTGGATTTGTGAAATGGAAAATTTATCCAAACAGAGAGAAAGACTAATAATAAAAGCTTGTCTGACAGATGCTGTACAGTATGCCTGGCAAATCAAAGGACTCATTTCACTAGACAACTTATTTAATTAGTAGCTTACAAAGCAGACTATGGCCAGTTACTTATATGAATTTAGTCAGCCTGGTAAAGAGAAAGTGTTTTGATTCATAGACCATGAAAGTATGTAGTGTCAATTTTGGTTCTTGCCGCTGATGCACAGCAGTGTGTGGGAACTCATCCATGGTGATTAGACTACTAAGTCTGACATTTGAGGGACACAGTTTAATAGAAAGTTCAGTTTCCTTGTGCAATTACTAATATTCTTAGTGCACACATTAAATTGCTTGAGAACTGAGGAAAGAGTGAAGAGGAACATAGAGGTTATCTTTTAACTCAGGTGAAGGAAAAGAAGCTCAGAGAGAATGTTCTACACTCAGCCTGGTGGGAGAACTGTGATTTTGCTTGTTAGTTTTTGTTTTCCCAGTCTCCTACAAAACCTGACACAATGCTGGATTTGGATGTGCATTAAATGGAATTTAACTGAACTCACCTGAAATAAAAGAAGTTCTACATCCAAGGTAGAGTATTATGGCTTGAGGGGAAGAAAAAAGCTACATGATTCAGAAACCCCACTATGATGCTTAAATTCTGCATAACACATAATACTTCAGGGAGTATCAACGGGGATCCCCAAATTTGTGAAGGCAAGCAAATATATTTTTAGAAATGGAGATCCAATTTCATGAAAAAAGTATCATGATAAGACAATATGTTCAGTGCAACAAATACTGAAGTAATAAGAATGGAGAGTGAGAATGACATAATTATTTTGTACATTTTCAAGGAAATCCCAGTGATAATAAAGAGTAGAGTTAAGAAAATACATATCAGAGAAGACTCAGCAAATAACTGATTTCTCTCACTGAAAATTGGAACAAGCACAGTGTGGTAGAGAAATTCACATTACATACTTTGAATTTCTTTCATAAAAATTGATCACATCAGTGTTAAAGCTTTCATTTCAATAGCATAAATTCATTAACTTCCAAATGAGCAAAGGTACTGTATAACTAGTGTGCCTATAAGGATCTCTTCCTTTACTCAACTCTTCCTGGAATAGTATCTCCTAGTAGTGTCTCTCAATGATCAGAGCTTCTAGATTCAATGTTCACCAGGAAATCTTCAGTCCACATTTTATCATTGAGTCAGAAAGTTCAAAAGAAATTTTTCTAAGAAAAGACCCGATGAAAAAATTTACCCACATTTCCTGAATTTTTTGTTAGTTTACAAGACAATATACCTTTGCTGATGGATTCTTCAGTTGTAAGGCTATGACCATCTTAATACTTTGTCCTTAAGCTTCCTTTATTGCTAAATTTGTCCTTGTTCATGAGGATTTTAGTAATGGCACATAGGCATTGGGACTGAAGGGCATCAGAAAAATTAATAGAATAATCTTTGAAACACATTTATTAATTGTTAATAGTATGTCACATTATTTCATAAATTTATACACCAGTATCCTTTGAGACACTTGCTATTAAGTATCACTGTTATTTTAATGATGGTGAAAAAAATAAATATTCTCAGAATATATATTATATGCCTGGAACATTCTTATTTGTTTATAGTTTTACTGATGACAAAACTGAAGCCTACATATAAAGAGAAGAGCCCAAAGTTACACAAGGTAGTGCCCATACTACTATAAACAATAATCAGATGTGCAAACTCATTTTCACAAAGTATATATCAGGTAATAATAGATTTCATTTTTCCATCATCAACAAAGGTAAACAGTTTAGCTACATAAAGGGATTTAAGATTCACTAAAATGTAACTAAACTGTATCTCTCATTATCAAAGCAATGTAGCAAAATAATGAGGTAAATTTAAAGTGAATCAGTGGGTAGCTGCTTTATTCAGTTCTTGATACTTTATCAAATTGTTCAAATCAGAGAAGTACTACCAATAGATTCCTGACAGAGATAGAATACATAAAGAACCCTGAAAGAATGGGTGTTTCATTTTAAAGACAATTATGCGTTGTCTTATTTAAAGGTTTATTGATAAAAATCTGATTTGGTTCTTTGCACCAGGCATAGAGAAAAGTGGAAATTCCCTTGGGAAATTTTCTCTGCCTTCCTCAAGGCTGAAGAACTTGGTTTTATATAGATTAATAATTCTAGAGTTTTCTCCTCACAAGAAATGTTTAATAGCCTGATGGATTTTGGTGCAGTACAAATGATTTGTATGAAATGTTATCTTTTACTTGTTTTCAACACAGCAAAAAAAAGACACCTCATCTATTTGTAGTCTTCCATCCTTAATGTAGTTTCCATTACTCTCTGAGTTTATCATAGAGAAGAATGATGCTTTGATTAAAAAAGGAACATCATCACTGCTGCAGTCAGATCTCACCAAGGGCAAGCCTACACATCTTTCTTTTTCTCTCTTCCCTGTAAATGTGACAGAAAGCAATGGTAAAATACATCAGATTATGACAATTGTGCAGGGCTGCTATATGTCTTCAGTTCCTCATGAAACATTCACAAAACGTTTCTAACCATTGCTATACATAGGCTCATTAATCTTTACTCCTTAGAAACATATAGAAATGTGCTAAAAGAGGTAGGATCTAGCTGCCTCTTCCCCATCAACCCAGTTACTAACTCATTAATGTGAATTTAAGTTTTAAGTAGAAATGGCAAATAAGAAATTTAATGTATCCTGTCTTTCAGGATATGTTTTCCCATCCTCAGGATTACTCCTCTGACTCAGAGTTTCATCATGCTTAACTTAATATACTGCAATGGTCTTCCAGTTGATCAACCTGCTTTCCATATCCCACCACTGAAATGAATTCTTCATATGGTCCCAATAGTCTTTCAAGTTTGCTTTCAGCTCCTCATGCCCTGGATTTTAATTCTTTTGCAGGGTTGGCACTCCTGCCCCAAGCTTACAACTCCATCCAAAGGGAGAATGCCCTTCACCCTCTTACTCTACTTCTGTATTCCTATACTCCAAGGCTGCCATTGTTTTTTCCACCATTCTGATTCTGGTCTTCCTGATGCTTGCTGTCCATGTTATACGATTATGATTTGACTCCCTTCAATGATGATTCTTGATGAGTTTCCAGGGGGTTCAATTCATCTTGCAGAAATTTTCATGCAAGTCTGTATTTTAAAATGTTGGGATTTATCCTCTCTAATCTTTAATGACATTTCTTTCACATTATTCCAATGAGATAATTTCTGATACTTTTAGGGCTACCATTCTTTAGTAATTTCAGTGTATAAAATCCTATTTGACTATTTATAAGATGTCAGAATATTTTGAACACCAGAAGTATTTCTAAGTAAAGTGAAACACATTGTTCTCTCAATTGACACTGGTCTTCCTTTTAACATTATTACTAACATGAAACATTGTGAATATCTTCCATGTATGAGTCTCTACACAAAAACTTGAGAGACAGAACATGTAGAATTATTCATATGGGCATTTTACATAGAACCTATGTTTGGATATATTCTGTGAGAATGATAAAATAACATTTTTTGTTGTTGGAGGAAACAATGGACTGTTATAATTCCATCAATATTATTTACTAATTTTAGATTTAAAAAGGTGTAGACAACAGTCTGAGCCAAAACTGATTTTCCCATACCTTTGCAGTTTTATCTCATCAAAGCAAAAATTTGAAAGCCTTTTAGGTACCTTCACTAAGTAATGTAGAATTGGTATCCACCCTGCCCAAGAACAAACACCAAACTAGATGGTATCTGTATCCATCCCTTTATCCAACCCTTGGGACCAGATATGCTTCTCAATGCAAAAAAAATTTTTTTCAGATCTTACAAAAGTAAAACAGTGCATGCATCTTCTATTACAAAGTAACCCCAAGGGGCACCCTTAGCAGAATCCTATAATCAAATACATTAATGTGTCAGCAGTGAAAATCATGACTATTCACTTAGGAATAATAGAGTTTATAAATGGTCTCACTTCAACAGAAGTCAGGTTTTGCAGCCAAATGAATTACAAAGACAATTTTTGTTGTTGTTTTCAACTTTTTAGACTTTGGAATTGCAAATAAAGGCTTATGGATCTGAAGTGTTTAATGAATAATCAACTTATAAAATGTCTGTACTTAACTAGTTCATATTTATAGGGACATACTGGTGTTAAAATATTGAAAATTTCCTTCAGTCACTAAAGCCCCAGTGATTCAGTGGCCATTGCTTGAAGCCACCTGAGGACCCCCCACCTCAGCCCTTCTATCCCCTGGAACCCTAATACCTTCCATGTGTCCTTCCCCTATTCTAGCAACTGATGGAGAAATGCCTGACTGCCTGGCCAGCCTCTTTGGTGATTATAGCTGGGTCAAACCATTTGTTAAAATTGTTGAATACAACTCCTCAATTTATTGTTTCCTTTGCTATGCCACAGATTTGCTTTTGTGCCTTGTGCTTTGAGCATTATATTCAGAAAATTACTGCCAATGCTGATGACAAAATGTTGTTTTTTCCCCCACATTTTCTTCTGGGGGTTCTATAGTTTCATGCATTACATCAAAGTCTTTAGTTCATTTGCACCTGATTTTTTTTTTTTCCTTTTGGGGTGAGATAGGAGTTCAATTTCACTCTCCTGAATGTGGATATCCAGTTGTCCCAAACCTACTTATTGAAGAGACTGTCCTTTTCCCCATTGTGTGTTCTTGACTCTAAATTCGTGGATTTATTTCTCAGCCCTCTACTCTGTCCTCTATGTATCTGTCCTTTATATACTGTCTTTGTGCCAGTACAATGCTGTTTCTGTTACTACAGGTTTTGAGATCAGGCAATGTATCAACTCCAGCTTTTGAGGAGAATATTGGCTTGTTGTTTTCTTTCTTTTCGTTTTCTTTGCCTGGCTTTGGAATCAAGATAATCCTGGACACAAAATTGATTTGGGGGTATTCCCTTCTTTTAGAAGAGTTTCAAAAGGTATTAATTCTTAGAATGTTATAATTTACCTGGGAAGCCATCTGGTCCTGGACTTTATTTTGTTGCAATGTTTCTAGTAACAGATTCACTCTCCTTGTTTGTGATTGATCTATTCAGGCTTTCCATTTCTTCTTGACTCAGTCCTGGCAGGTGGTATGTTTCCAGGAATTTATTCATTTCTTCCAGGTTATACAATTTGTTGATTTATAATCACTCGAAATTTCTTTTGATAGTTTTTTATTTTATGCCATTCATTGTAATATCTCCTCTTTATAACTGATTTTATTTGAATTGACATTTTTGTCTAGCTAACACTTTGTTATTTTTTCATTTATCTTTTTTTGAAAAATCAACTTGGTTTTGTTTTTTTCTATTGTTTTTCTGTATACTATTTCACTTATTTCTACTCCAAACTATTATTTTTTTCTTCCTTTGGCTTCCTTGTGCTTAGTGGTTGTTTATCTGGTTCCTTTTGAAGTCAGGTTGCTTAAGAGAGTTCTCTTCTTTTTAAATATCAAAATTTAACAACACAGCCTCTCAATAATACTTTTGCATCATTCCATAAGTGTTGGTAAGTTGTGTGTGTGTGTGTGTGTGTGTGAAGAAACTTTTAAAAATATTATCTTAATTTTCATGTGTTTGTGAACCTTTATATTTTCTTTCTATATTTGATTTCTATTTTCATTCTACTGTAGTCTAAGAAAACACTGATATGATTTTAATATTAAATTTGTTAAGACTTGTTTGTTGAGAAATGATGTATCCTGGAAAAAAATTTCCTGTTAGCTTAAGAAGTATGTGCGTCTTGCAGCTCTTGGGTGGAAAGTTCTGGATAAGTCTGTTAGGTCCACTTAGCCTATAGTGTTGCTCAAGTCAGCTGCTTCCTTATACATTTTCTGCCAGGACATTCTATCCATTATTGAAACTGAGGTATTTGAGGTTGTTCCTTTGTAATTGTCACAAGGCTTACATAAACTTTCTTATAGGTGTAACTTCTATTTTAATTGTCGATAATTACAGTTATTAACTCTATACTTTTGTCATTCACAAATTTAATCACATTTCTGTATCTATATCACAGTTTACTGACAATCTTCAGTTTTCCCCTCCTGTTTTCCAATGCATATTCCTCATACATAATTATAAAGATGTATTGTTATGGCCACAGTACTTCAGTGGCAAGCAAAACACATCAGAATTCAAGGAGTAAAAGGGTTAAATTTATAGGATGGTATGTCTCAATATAGATTTTAAGCCAAAACTTTAGATAACTGAACTATATTTTAGAATAGCACACTAGCTCAGTACTAAAGTTATTACCCTTACTAACTTGAATTTGTATTGGAAACCTTGGCCTCCTTGACACCATTTCAACACCAAACTTTGAGAATAATTACCAAGAAAATAAGGGAAACTAATTTAGGGTTTCCCCTGGTCCCTTATTTCTGTTTTGTCCATGGATTTTCAAGTAACAATGACTACTTTTGCTCATGTTCTCCAATCAATGCAGAGGATTTATGGTAGCCTATGACTGAGTTAGTGGTCATGAGGCAAAGTGGTGTTGGAGGCAGAGATGCAGTGATGTAGCCAGGGGGCAGAGAATGCTGCAGTCCTGGAAGTGTCCAGAAGGAACTTGCCTTGGTGACATGTTGACTTTTGCCAGGAGAAACTGATTTTAATCTTCTGACTTCCACAAGTGTAATAGAATAAATGTGTGTTGCTTTTAAGCCACCAAGTGTGTTCTGAATTTTTCAGTACCATAAGTGAGGTGCTACTGTCAAAAATACCTAAATCATCATGGAGACTGTGGTTAGAAGTACAGACTTTAAAGTCATTGCTGGTGAGGCTTACAAGTTAGAATCATGGTACAGAACGTCCATTTTATTTCATAAAATGATACAGAATGTCAAATAGAAACGTTGGTAGGGCAAGTATCTTGTGAAAAATGTTTCTGCTTCCTCTAATTCTTCTATCAGTACTAGTGTTATTTTCCATTATATATAAGCATATATAAGATCGTACATACACGCAAACACACATACACAAAATTGTGTACATTATTGTGTTTATTATTTTTAGCAAACTTTTATATTAGATCAATAAAGAATAAGAAAAATAAGTTTTATTTTAAATTCGTTTATTCCTTCTTTGATACTCTTCCTTTATGTAGGCCAGAGTTTCCTTATCTCTGAAGATCTTCTTATATTTTTTGCAAGGTATATGTCTTGGAACAAATTCCTTGTTATGGTTTGGATATAAGGTGTCCCTCAAAAGCTCAGTGTGAGACAATGCAAGAAGGTTCAGAGGGGAACTGATTGGGTTTTGAGTCTTAGCCTAATCGGTGAATTAATCCCTGATGGGATTAACCAAGTGGTAATATGAGGCAGGTGGGGTGTGGCTGGAAGAAGTGGTTAATTGAGGACATGACTATGGAGTATATATTTTGTGTCTGGAAAGTGGAGTCTCTCTCTGCTTCCTGATAGCAATGTGAGCTGTTTCCTTCTGCCACACTCTTTTGCCATAATGTTCAGCCTCACCTCCATCCCTGAGGAAAGGAGTTCACCTTCTATGGACTAAGACCTCTGAAACTGAGCCCTCAAATTCTTCCTCCTCTACAATTGCTCTGGTCAGATCTTTTAGTCACAGCAGTGAAAAAGCTGACTAAAACATTCCTTCAATTTTTGTTTCTCTGTGAAAACCTTTATTTCTCCTTCACTTTTGAAGAATAACAATACAGAATTCTAGGTTTTTAAGGTTTTGTTTTACCCTCAATACTTTTAAAACTTTACTTTCTTCAGAGGAAAAGTCACATGCAATTCTTATTTTTGATGCTGTAGAGATTAGTTTTTTTTTCCTCCAGCTTCTTTTAAGATGTTTTCTTTACCTTTGACATTCTGCAGTTTAATCATATTCAAACCTAGCAGTGGATTTTTTTGGGTATTCTGTGAATTTCCCAGATCTGTGGTTTGGTGTCTGAAATTAATTTTGGAGAATTGTCAATAATTATTGCTTTAAATATTTCTTCTGATCTTTTCTCTGGTATTTCTGTTACACATACATTATATCTTTTGTAGTTGCACTATAATCTTTGCATATTCTGTTCTAGAATCTTTTTTCAGTCTTCCTTCACTTTGCTTTTCAATTTTAGAGGTTTCTATCGAACTATCCTAAAACTCAGAGATTCCTTAGCCCTGTTAAATCAGCTAAGAAGCCGGAGGAAGGCACTCTTCATTTCATTACAGTTTTTGTCACTAGCATTTCTTTTTGATTCTCCCTTAGGAGGTCCATTTCTATGCTTTACATTACCTGTATGTTCTTATACATTGTCTGCTTCTTTTTACCCCTGTTATACTTGCATATAAATTGTGATTATTTAAAATTCACAGCATGGTGATTATAACATCCTACCATGCCTGGTTCTGGTTCTGATTCTTGCTCTGTCTCTTCAAACTGTGTTTTGCTTTTTTGTATGTCTTATAAATTTTGTTGAAAACCAGGTTTCATGTACTAGATAAAAGGAACTGTGGTAAACAGGTCCGTGGCACCATGGGAGAGGAAGTATTCCCAGTTCTATGATTAGGCTGCAGTGTTTCAGAGAATTTGTGGCCCTGGGCTGTGAACTGCTCAACTGTTTTTCATCCCCACCCCCAATTTTCTCAGGCTTTACAGGATGTCCAGAGTGGTTGGATTTGGGTAATCTTTCTTTCCCTGAGATTTGTTAGTCTCTGATAAACCCCTCAATATGTTCATCTGGAAAACTTCTCATTAAGTACTGCAGAATGATCTAGCATCTTTGGAAGTGGTTACTTTCCCCCTCTGCTTGCTGGAATCCTGAGGTGATTTTTTTCCCCAAAATTCACTGTGAAAACTAAGTGGAGATCTGGATAGCAAACCTCACAAAAGTGAGGCCCCTGTGACAGAGTCCCCTGGAGTTATCATTTCTCAGCCTTGTCTCTGAGCCTCCGTCTATTTGTCAATTACAGTTCAGATTTTCCTACCCTGATGCTGGTTTCCCACAGAGCTGGCTGGCTGCTCACAGGTTTCTGCTCCAGTAAATTGAGATTCTGGGTATCTAACTGTCTGTCTCTTTTTCCAATTTTTGAGACAGCACTTTGTTCTGTGCTCTCATTTCTCTGCCAGATCCAGGAAGAGTTGCTGATTTTTCAGTTTGTTTGGGTTTGTCCTTGCTGTTAGGATGAAGAAGAGACTCCTAAGCAACTTACATGTTATAACAGAAGCTAAAAGTCTCTCCATCTCCTTTTTAAAGTAACACAATTAGGGTGTGAAAGAATATATGAAACATGAATGATTAAAGGGATTTATTCACTTTGCTTTAAACTTGAACTGCACAGAATGAGTCAAATGATGGGAGAGGCAACAAGGAGAGAAAGGAGGGAGAATATGATGGAAAACCAGGCAGAAGATGCTACAGTTTGGATAGTGTCCCCCAAAAGTCATGTATTAATGGCTTGGTCCACAGGTAGGCACTATGTGGAGGCAGTAGAACCTTTAGGAGGTGGGTCTAGTGAGAGTTTTTTAGGTCAATAGGGGCATTGTGACCTGGTCCATCCAGTCTTTCTCTTTGCTTCCAGGTTCAGGATGTAAGTCAATCTGTCTGCCACAAGCCTCCCTCATGATTTGCCATCCTCATTTGAAGCCCAAAACAATGGACTTGGAACTCCAGACCCATGAGTCAAAATAAATTTTTTCTCTTTACAAGTTATTTGTCTCAGCTATTTCACGATAGTTACAGAAAGATGATTAATACAGTCAGAATAATGTCTTTATTATGGGTATTATTATTTAGTATGGGTAAGGATGCTTCCTCAAAAAGGAAAGTGAAGCCCTCCTCATTATTTAAATGTAGTAAAGCTTAGTGTCCTTCTCCTTTTGAGTGGATAACTGAAATAGAACAAATAAAGTGTTTCTGTGAATTCTTGAGAAAGACTAATAAGGTATGATGTTCAGAAAAATATGTAACAAAAGATCTCTGTTATATCACAAACTATTTGAACTTTGAATGTTGTCTTTCATAGCTTCCTCATACCTAAGCCCTTCCCCGTGAGATTAATTTAAGCTTACTTTTCTCTATACCTATATCTATATATATTTTGTATTATAATGAGTCTTTTCCTAGGTTTTGATGGGAGTGTTAATTGACAAAATTGACAAATATTTATTGAGGACCTGTGCTTGCCAGACAGGCCCCATATCTCTTCTTACACTGATCAAATTTGGCTTTTTTTCTAATTCATTCTTGATTCCACCAAGGGTTTCTACTTATGTAGATGTTAGGTGAAGACTTAATTAAAAACAACGTATTTTAGGGTTAGCATGTTCATGCTCATATACATTAACTGACAGAAATAATAATGATGAGTTCTAAGCTTTTCTCATGGAATGTGTCATTTAGTCTTCACACAAACTTGTGATGCTGATATAATTATTTCTATTTTACTACCGAAGGAACTTAATTTTGAAAAGTTTAAATAATTTACCTTGTTACACAACTAATAAGGTCTTGAAACCATGACCAGCTAACTCCAGTGCCTTTTTCCATCTGTAGAATGAGCTGACTAGTCATATAAAACCTGGACCTTTCACCATTGAAGCTCACCAGATGCCAAGGTCAGATATGAAGCAACAAAGTTTCATTTTGTTTTGTTCTTTATTGTAATTATTAATGTATATTAATTGTGCAAATAATGGGTTTCCTCTCTCACCACACTACCCTCTCTTCCTTTCCAAAATTTCCCCCCTCTATTTTCAAGTTGTCTCTTTTCCCTGCAAGATTCCATATTGAGAGAAAACATGTACATTATCTTTGTGTGTGGCTTATTTCACTTAACCTGATGATCTCCAGTTGCATCCATTTTCCTGCAAATGGCATGATTTCATTCTTCTTTATGATTGAATAATACTCCATTGTATATATGTACCACATTTTCTTTATCCATCAAATGAGAGTCTAGGCTTAATCCATGACTTGACTATTGTTAATAGTAATGCAAAAAATATGGGTATGCAGATATCTCTATAGCATACTGACTTTAAATTTTGGTGGCTATACATTCTGGAGTGGTTTGACTGGATCCTATGATATTCCATTTTTAGTTTTTTGAGGAACTTCTGTTTCCATAATGACTAAACTAATTTATGATCCCACCAACAATATATACAAGTTCCTTTTTCCAGCATCCTTGCCAGCATTTGTTATTTTTCTTTTTTAAATTTTTTATTTGTTCTGATTAGTTATACATGACAGTAGAATGCATTTATGCATTTTGATAAATCATACATAAATGGAGTATAATTTCTTATTTTTCTGATTGTACATATTGTAGGATCACTTTGGTCATGCAGTCATGTTATGTATGCACAGTAATAATGTCTGTTTTCACTCTATTACTTCCCCATACCCCTTCCCCTCCCATTACTCCCCTCTACCTAATATAAAGTAACTCTGTTCTTCTGTAGTGCCCCACATATTGTGAATTAGCATTTAAATATCACAGGAAACATTCAACCATTTGTTTTGGGGGTTTGGCTTATTTTGCTTGGCATGATATTCTCCAATTCCATCCATTTACCAGCAAATGCCATAATTTCATTCTTCTTTAAAGCTGAGTAATATTCCATTGTGTGTGTGTGTGTGTGTGTGTGTGTGTGTGTGTATCCCACATTTTCTTTATCCAGTCATCTGTTGAAGGGCACCTTTTTTGGTTCCATAGTTTAATAATTGTGAGTTGAGTTGCTGCAAACACTGAGGTGGTTGTGTCACTGTAGTGAGTTGATTTTAAGTCCTCTGAGTAAAAACTGAGGAGTGGGATAGCTGGGTCAAATGGAGATTCCATTTCAGATTTTCTGAGGAATCTCCAAACTTCTTTTCATAATGGATGCACCATTTTGCATTCCTACTAACAATGTATGAGTACCTTTTTCCCCACATCCTTGCCAACAATTATTGTTGCTTCTGTTCTTAATAATTGCCATTCTGATTGAGGTGAGATTAAATCTTACAGTAGTTTTGATTTGCATTTCTCTAATAATTGCTCTTGATAATAGTTATTCTGACTGGATTGAGATAGTATCTCAGTGTCATTCTGATTTGCATTTCGCTGATGGCTGAAGATGTTTCATATATTTGTGGGGCATTTGTATTTCTTCTTTTGGGAACTGTCTTTTTAGCTAATTTGCTCAGTTGGATTGCCTGTTCTTTTAAGCTTTCTGTGTTCTTTATATATTCTGGTTATTAATCCTTCATCACATGATGGCTGGCAAAGATTTCCTTCCATTCTGTAAGTTGTCTCTTCACTCTGTTGATTGTTTCCTTTGCTGTGCAGAATCTTTTAAATTTGATGTGATCATATTAAATCACATTTGTCAATGCTTGCTATTAGTTCCAGAGCTATTAGTGTCATGTTTAGTAAATCATCAGGCAACATGACTTTAAAGAATAAGCAAAAAGAAAGACTTCTAATTGAAGATGAGTTTGTTGTGCAGTCACAACTAATATAGTGGTGTTATGAGGGAAATAAAAACCACAACTGGAAAAAGAGTCTTTGTGTTGGAGTCCCTTCTTGCTCACAAGACACTGATATGCACAGTACCCCTGGCTCAGCTTGTCATCCCCTTAGACATGTGTTCACTGAGAACAGCATGCAATGCCCATTCTCTCAGAACCTTTCACACAGTCAGCTTGACCACAGTTGGTCTGACTTCTTGCCATAGTTCATCTTCTGCTTTCCCTTTTAACCCTGGTGTTGATACTACTCACAGGTGTCTGCATAAAGGGCTGCACCATGACATTTCAGGACAATCATGCAGCTTACCTCAGCACCTCACTTTGTGGAGCTAGGATACTTGATTGAAAAATCACTTATTCCATTCTTGAGAAGTAATATTTTCAGTTTATTTGACATAGACAACACTTCTTCAAATTCAGAGTTGGTGTCTGTTTCCATAGCAGAAGTAATTTATTCTAGTTACTTAAGATTGAATTCTAAATCCATGTGCCATTGGTAATTTAGGATGGATATAAGAAGAAATTTCCTAAGAGCCTTATGGGTTATTAAGCACTGAAGTGTGCTACAGAAGAAAACTGAAGTACTCTCTTACTACAAAAAGTCTTTAAAAAATGCAATCAAAGAACATTATCCAGTGTGAGTCAGTTTGGACCTGTATGTTCATATGTGGATGCAGACAGAGATATGGAATACATGCCTTCTCCAGGTCTTTTCCAGAAATGACATTCAATGATTCATACTTTAAAATCAATAATATCTGTTATAAAAATTATATCCTATCAGTATGTGAAGAAACCAAGCATAAAATATTCTAAAAGCAAGTATATATAGCGTACTAAAACTAATACTGCAGCTGCCTTAGAAGATATTTACTATTTCATTGATTTCCAAGGTTGCAATGACTCCGCCATACTATGGGGGTGGGGGTCCTGAAGTTTTTAATGTAGCAATTAAAACTTACACAGTGGAAAAGGAGAGTATTCTCTGAAAACATTAAATTTATTTACTGTTTGCAAACAGTAAACAGGAGAGAGGTTAGAAACCTTCCCAAATGCCCTCCCTGCATTTATATTGTAAAATAATTTGAAAATATAAAGTAAAAAAGTACACTATGCTGTTTTTAATTGTCATATAACTTACTTTTATATTGTTGTGTAGATGGGAAAGAGGATATATATATATATATATGTACATATACACACACAGACACATATATATGCATATATGTATATAGAGATTATATATATGTATTTATCTCCTAGGAAATAGGAAAGATATTATATATGATATGTATATATGTCCTAGGAAATAGTTACATATATATGAATATACATATACACACACACATTTTTGTGTATATATATATATATATATATTTATTTATATACGTGTATCTAAAGATATTTCCTATTTAAACACTCCTTCACTTAGTAGTTGTGCTCTAAAACTTTGGACTATGAGAAACAAGAATGCATTTTTCTTGGTGAGCTTTGTTGATTTAATTGCCTGTTGAGCTTCTAAAAATTTATTGAATCCCACAAAGAAAATAAATTCTGCTTTGACCTTAATATTTTTTAAAAAGTGAGTACATTGGAGATAGGTTTTATGTGTTGCATTTCTTCATCTTCCATGTCAGGGGAGGAGATAGGAGAACTGCTGTGTTTGGATATGAGGTGTCCCCCATAAACTCCTGTTCATACGGGGGCTTTCCTCCACAATGTGCTACCTCACCTTGGGCCTAGAGCAATGGATTCATCTGTTTTGGTCTGAGATCTCTGAAACCATGACTCCAAGATAAACTTTTCCTCTAGTAAAGTCATTCTTGTCCAGTGTTTTGGTCACAGCAATAAAAAGTTAACTAAAATAAGAACATTCATGTGAAAACACCTCAAAAGATTCTGGGGCATTTTCATAGGCTTTCATAATTGGGGCAACTCCAACTTAGACAATTTTATCTGAGTATTTTTGACTTCTTTTCTAGTGGAAAAGGACATCTTTATTGCTATTTTCCATTTATTTTTTATAGTTCTCATTGTTCTTTTCCACTTAATTTTGATAGTATTCATATTTCTGATTACTTATTGAACAAAATAATTCTAAGCACCAAATATGCATCAGTTACTTGGCTGGATGCTGGCATACAACAGACTAAAACACACAGGGGCATTGCAGACTCCATGGAATTTGCAATTCACTGGAAGAGACATATTGACAAGATGATCACAGCAGATTATTTCACATAGCCACACTTGTTTTAGTAGAAAGATCCTCCAAAAGTCAAAGCACCATTTCAGGAATTCAAGGGCAAAGGGGAAAGATGTTGAGGATGGGGCTGGAGGTCAGACTCTAAAAGCAAGAAAGACATGTTGGCAAGTATGACACAAAGTATTTTATCTAGCAAATAGAACATAGTGAGTTATGGATAGATTTTCCTGGTTTGATTAGGGTAAAGTAAGAAAAGAAAGAAATGGGTTATGTATGTGAGAGTTGTACTGATTATGGACAATGGAGGAGCAGGGGATGGAATGAAATTGTAACCATTAAAAGCTTTTATATTGGTACAAAAACTTTCAGTATTATAGGCTGCTGACACCTTAAGTATAGGCCTTTGGAAACTCATTTCTGATTCACATTGAGACCTCAGATTATGGATGTGAACAGCATGAGAAGAACAAGATCACGGGCTGTCAATCTTTTTTTTTTTTTTTTTTTTTTTTTAGTTGTTGATGGGCCTTTTATTTAGTTATATGTGGTGCTGAGGATTGAACCCAGTGCCTCACACATACTAGGCAAGTGCTCTTCCACTGAGCCACAACCCCAGCCAAAGGGCTGTCAATTTTTAATACTCCTTCCACCAAGTCTGGGCTCTATTTCCTTTTCTTTTGAATCTATTCTGACCGATAGAGTACAGTGGAAGTGATGCTGAACTGAGTTTGCTTCAATCCTTTAAGAAAACTATGTTTGTGATTTTTGACTTTAGTAACTAATCTACCACATCAGAACTCTTACAATCCTTCAAGAAAAACCACATGGAGAAAGGGCTCTGAGGATACACAAAGAGAAAGAGTGCCTCTCTAGCCCTCCCAACATCCTCTCCAAGGTGCCAGGCATTGAATACAGCTCACTTGGACCCTTCGGGTATGCCTTTACCCTGGGCAAATGCCACTAAGTGATCCCAGCTGATGCTGCACAGAGCAGCAAAATCACCCAGGTGAGCCCTACCCATGTTCCTGACTCATGAAATTGTGGGGTTTATGTAAACAAATATTGTTTCAAATCACTAAGTTTGGGTACTTTATTACAGAGCAACAGAATACTGGATCAGTATTCATGACTACAAGTGAGACATTCTTATACAAAAATCAAACTGAAGATACTGGCATCAGGAGTAGGAATAAAGAAGCTGAAATTGTCTCAGGGGAAGTTTAAAGAAAGCTGGAAGAGCCTTGGGAAGATCCTATTCATTGCTCATGAATACTTGAAAGAAAATTAGAAGAATGCCACTGGTACTAAAGAAAAGAAATATTAATTACACAGTGTCAAGAAGTTTGGCAACAATATGACTTGTAGTAATGTAGCTGCTTAATTCACAGTAGATAAATTGTGGAACCAACCTAGATGCCCTTCAATAGATGAATGGATAAGGAAACTGTGGTATATATACACAATGTAATATTCTTCAGTCATAAAGAAGAAAAAAATTATGGCATTTGCAGGTAAATAGATGGAGTTGAAGAATATCATGCTAAGTGAAATAAGCCAATTCCCCAAAAAACAAAAGCCTAATGTTTTCTTTGATAAGTGGAGGATGATACATATGGGGGGAGGTTGGTGGAAAAGTGGCAGAGGGGTAAGAGAAGATGGATTGTGTAGAGGATAATGGGGGTTGTGGGGAATAAGAGAAGAATGGGGGAACTTTAGAATATGCAGAAGGAAATGAGAGAGAGGGGGTATGAAAAATAGTGGAATGAGACAGACATCATTACTCTATGTACATGTATGACTACACAAATGGTGTGAATCTACATTGTGTACAACCAGAGAAATGAAACGTTGTACCCCATTTGTGTACAATGAATCAAAATGCAGTCTGTAAAAATAAAAAAAGAATGATTTAAGAAATAGGATTAATACAAATTCACTTAAGAATACTACTTCCAATAATCCCTGTACTGTTTTCAGTGTGAATATAAAATCCTTCCATCAGGGTCATCACTGGTAGGAGGTGTGTGGAGGGAGAGGAGTGCATGAAGCAAAGGCATACCTGCAGAGTTATTTATGCTGGCATCAGTGCTTTCAAATACCCAGGGCAGAACCTTACACCATGAACCTTGTACTTACAATTCAACTGAGGATATAAAGAGCTTATCCCTGGAGGAAAACCTCCCTTTTATAAGAAATGTTTTCCTTTATCTGAAATAATGTTTCCATTTTGGGGAAACCAGCTTTCTTTATGTGTATGTTTTCTTCAAGTTCTTATTTTCAAAACCTGTCTTTATACTTAATGTTAATCTATGAGAAGTTGAATACAGGTTTGGTGTATGCTTTTAATTAAATCCTCTATTTTGCAAAAAAAAAAAGAAAGAAAAAATAAGAAATGCAACTAACTAGGAGTAATCTGACTAAAGGAATTTCAAAGCAGAAACATTTGTGGAAATGTTGAATGGCTGAAATGTTGAATATTATAACCATGGTAAAACAGTCTGTGAAAAAAATATGAAAAGGGTCATGGGAACTGCTCACTTTCTGAGTAGGACTTGGCTGATATATAGAGTACCCAGGACACACTTTCTAACCAGATAAAGATTCTCAGAAATATCCTTGAGGTAAAAGTTGAGCCCAAGACATTTAGACTTCCTCTCTGGGAAAGATATTTTGAAATCAGAACGGGGCTTTAGGGTCCCTTGTTAAGTACATCAGAAACATATAAGGGATCTTCACGGATCCTCTTTGTCAGACAATAGGGTATTTTAGAATCTTAAGAATTTTTTTTTTCCCCAAAGCCTCCCAAATTGCCCAAGGCCTGTCTTGTGAAATAATATAGGTGTGGCTTTAGTCTAAGCAAGGGAAAGGTAATTTGATATATTAGGGATGTTTTAGGAGATTTGTACTAGCTGAAAAACTGTCAGTTTGAACAAAACAGACAGTACAAAATGGAAATAAAACTTTGATATTTGACCTCGTCAACTCCAACAGAGAGGAAGTACAAGTGAGAAAGTTACTCAGTTGCAAACCTGTTGCATTTCTGATAGAAAGGTAAGGATGACATAAATCCAGAAAGGGTGCATTCAGCTAGGACTGAGAATATTTCTTTCAAAAATCTGGTTAGAGCCCTGATCAAGGAACTGGCAACATGTTCCAGATGGATGCAGCATGGACCATAATAAGCAGGATTAAGAGTTGCTGTAATCTGTATCTGCTGTGTGCCTCCTCTTTTCCCACAGTTTGAAGCAGAGTGTCTATTCTAGTTGCTCTAACTCTGTCTCACATTGCCTGCTGGATACGTAGGGTGCAGATGACTCGTACCTAGATTACTGGTGTTCAGAGCAAGAGAAGCCATGTTCACAAAACTTCTCTTGAGAAGATTCAGCCAAACCTGATCCTGATTTAGATAGCAAAATTCTGGATTTTGAGATGCTACCACAGTGGGATTAAAGTGTGAGAATCTTGTAGGGGACAAATACATTTTTCATATAGAGTAAATGTACATAGTTTTTGGCTATAGGACAAATGGTAGTAGGTAGCAATTCCTGCAAATTCTCTGCCATTTCCGCCATTTGGAGGTTTAATCTGTTTTCCTTCCTGTTGAAGTGACATTGACCTAAGGTTTCTTTGACCATGGCATGGTGGAATGCAGTGGTACTCTGTCAATTCCAGAGTTTGACTTTAAGGGAACTTGAAGCTTCTGCCTTGAACTCTTAAAGCTCTGAGTTGCTATTCAAAATCCCACCCTCTGCAAAATGCCCCATGGAGGAGACCCAAGACTACATGGGGAAATCATGGAGCCCAGATGAATCTTGCTTTCCAGGCAGTACCCTCCAACTTCCAGACATAAGAGTGAAGTTATATGGACTTTCAGAATAGTACAGCTGAATACCACTGAACAATTCCAGTCAAGCTCAAGTCAAGAAAACACCTTAGCCCAGTCTGTCCAAGTTCTAGTTAACAAAATCATGACTATAATGAAGTATATTTTGTTTTGAGTTACTATAGTTTTAGATAATTAGTTTTGCAATAAGGAATAATTAGAATTGGCATGCTCTCTGTATTAGTCAGGGTTCTCTAGAGGAACAGAACCAACAGGATGTGTGTATATATATACATATGTCATATAAATTATAATAACAGAATTATGAAATTTGTTTATAGGTTCAAAAACCAAATAATCCCACAATGGCTCTCTGCAGACTAAAGAACCAGAACTGCTCAGTCCAAGAAGCTGGAGCTTCAGAAGAGGAGGGACCAATGATGTAACCAGTCTTTGATTAAACGCCTGGGAACCTCTTGGAGAGTTGCTGGTCAGAGTCTGCTTTGGAAAAGCAAAGGAGCTGGTTTCCAACATCCTCAGGTAATCTCAGCAGCAATTGGATCAACCACATATGGGAAATCAGTGGCTCCCTGTGTCTTGACTTTCTTCCTCTTCCACCATTCTTCTGTCCTTCCAAGCCCTCAGTCCATTGGACTATATTTCCCAAGTTCATGGTGGATCTCTCCTCTCAGTTTGCTGTCCCACATTCAATCATCTCTGGAAATACCCTGAACAACTCTCCCAGAAGTATCTTAATCCAACCAATTTGACAATCCAGATTAGTCATCACAAGTCCACCCCTTGTCAACTTGACACACAAACATATTCCTTTAGATCACACTTAACCTTCAAATAAACACATGAACAAGATCATAATTCCATCTAACATGATATAACTATCCTTTGTACCACTGAAATCACACTATTTTCTTTTCTATGGTAAGAGACAAAGTTTTGAGTGATGTTTACTCTTCTGCCATCCCACAACTTAAATAGTATATTTAGATTTAAAATCACTTTACTGACATTAAGTCAATCAAAATCATGTTACATGATAAAACAATAAGTAAGGAGAGTAACAAATATATTGCTTAATATACCTATCCATATATACAAATATATTCTTAACAAAACATGAAAGAATACTCATAATAATTATAATCCTCATTTCTGTATTAGGTCATACAGCCATAGTTGATACATATAACTTCTGCCTTCTACTACCCATTCTGTATTCCTCTGCCTTCAGCAAGCTCCTCAGCATGTCTTTACCTTCAGGGATGACCCACAACTTCCTTCCTGAAGGGCCTGAGACACTTGTCCTCCTGCCTAGATTGGGTTGTTTTAATTTCCATATATTTCTCTCTCAGCTTTTCATTGCTTTGAAAAAAAGAACAATTTAGAGGAGGAAAATTTTATTTTGGCTCATGATTCTAGAGATTTAGTCCAGGTACAGCTGATTCCATTGCTTTTCACCCAAGGTGAAGTAGAACATCATGGTGGATGAGCATTGCTCCATTCATGGTTGGCAGGAAGCAGAGAGAGGGAGAGGGGGCAGAGAGGCATAGAAGATGAACCTTTCCACAGTACACTCCCAGAGACCCACCTCTGCCAGCCATGGCCCACCTGTCTACAGTTATCACCCATTTAGTCCTTTCAATAGAGGAATACCCAATTAGGTTATTTGACCTCTGAACATTGCTGCATTAACACAGGAGCTTTGGGGGGACACCTCACATTCAAACCATAACAGTCCCCTACACACTGAAATAGGAATAACTGAGTATGAATATGTATGTTGTATGAGCAGAAACAACAAATGAACAAAAGATGCTTTGGTGATTGGAAAAAGGATGTAGCTTTGATGAGAGGGCATAGTAATTTCAAGATTACTAGGAACATTTATAAGTTTTGAGCCACATAAACAAGTAGGTCTCTGGTTGACCATGTGAATAGTACAAACTGGTATGTAAGTATGAGTGTATCCATTATCATAAGAACTTAGAATTGGTAATGGACCTGGAAGAACTAGATGGGTTTGTGAGAGTTCAGACAATAAGGAGTCAGTGAAATTCAGACTTCTCTCAAATGTTTTCTGACATGTGCTGAAAGTTATTAATTAATTACATTCAGCAAGATATATTTTATCACCTGCTTATGCAATTTCAATGCAAGTTTCTATTAAAGAAACAGGAAAGAGATGCTATCATTGTGCTCAAGGGACTTATAGTAGTGTAGAAAGGATCAGACAAAACTGAAGAAATGTTAACACAAAAATGACAATAATGATTTCTGGCACTTTGGGAGAGTTGTCAGAATATAGATTTTTTTGGAACCTGATCAAGGAACTCCCTAGGAGTAAGATGCAAGAACTCAATCCTTGAATAGGCTGTGGTATCAGACAAAAGTAAAGGAATAAAGCAAACATTCATTTTCTGGAAAACATTTTACCAATATCTGTATGATATTTGCAAAAACATTGATTGTATCTTGAACTTTAACTGTGGGAACTTCTAGAACCAGAAACATACCAGAGTCAACATTAAGGACCCACACATGATCATGAAATTATTTCATCAGAGAAAATTGGACGGTGGCCTGACATTAGAACCAGTAGCATCAAGCAAATTGCTTACAAACACATGTTGATGTCATCACCCAAAGTTCCAATGAAATCTCTGTTGGATAGAATTTGTCCAGGACCCAATGGTAGACACTGCTGATTGAACCCCAAAGTCAATATTTCACTTGCCTTCACTTCAGTTTTGTTTTCATCCAGTTCTTCTCTGCTTACTGATTGATCTGATCCTGCATCACTCAATTCATTGAAAGGAGTGATCTATTGGTCTTCACAACTTTACCAGCTTCAGTGATATTCAGATTCAATAACATACGTACTGTAAAAAGGTTTTACTAAATTTTGATAGAGACTATCTCAATACTCACAGTCTCAGATAATATTGAAGCTGTGGTTGACTTTATCAAATCATTTTCTCCAAGAAGTGCTGGGAGCTATACTTGAGTTAGTTATTAAAAGTAGTTTGTTTCCTTCAAGAAGAGATTTCTTCAGCTGCCTCTTCCTCCCTTCTTTCTACCTTGAATATAGAAGTGATGGCTGAAATTGAAGCAGGTATTTTATAAACACTAGACAACAAACATGAAAATAAAATGTCAACACATCAATATGACAGAGATAAGAAAGAAATATCAGGGTCATTGATAACATTGAGTTTCCAAATCAGTCATGAGACTTCTTGCTAAGAACAAAGTAAGCATACTTATTTAGGGTACCATTGGGCAGGTTTTCTGATTATAGCAAAATGAAATGCTAACTGATGTAGTCATCACTTTTTTCTTTCAACATATAATGCATTTGATTGTAAGTTATAGTATTATTTAATATAACAATGAATGAAGCAATAAACTGCAAATTACACATAATAGAATGTTTATTACTTACAATTTTGGTTTTATTGTTCTTAAAATACATCTTTTCAATTAAAAAAGACATGCTTTTATCACAATGAGGTTAAATAAATTTGTTAAGTGCCCTAAAACTTCTTCTCATTCAAAGAGCACCTGAATTTCATGCACTCATAATGTGTAATTTCCATGATTTTTCTACATAATAACTAATCTGTCATCAACACTGTGAATGATGCAGCATTTTAAACTTAATAAATAAAATAATTAATGCCAGTTTGGGGTGCTTGAATCTCCTTTCATGTGTGCAAAGCAGATTGATTTTTAGACCTTCATTTTGAGAATGCTGTTGAACACATAAGATTGACAAATTTAACACCCCCTCCCAACCTATATGACCTCTAGGTATTAAAAGAGTCTAGAAATATTGTCCCTGTAATTTTCTCCCAAGTCCCTGTCACCTGTTCTGAAATTTTTTACTTGCTCTTTGCTGATAATTACTCATTTCAAGCAAGCTATGAGTACTTTGCTAGGAAGGCATCTTTCCTCCAGCAACTGGAGCGTCCACTACAGCATCCACTATAATGGATGTACGATCCATTCTTTCTTACATCCAGTTTTTCAGTAGCAGAACCTGAATTGAAGTGATTTATTGAGGGAATGCTCTAAGGAGAAGGGGAGGTCTGATAAGTGAGTAACAGAGGAAAAATATTATAATTGCGTCTCAGTTGGAGACTAGATTCAGCCTGGATTGGGATCTTAGAGAACAAATTGTACCACAGAGTTGGTTCTATATTGGGCAAGAGGGGTAAACTCTTGCCTTCTTTTATTTGTGGTTCTTGACTGAGGGCTAATATGAAAAGTAGAGGGTGTATGGTTCCTAGGTGAAGCATGGTGGGCAGAGGTCAGTTCTCCATAGAATATGTTCACCATTAAACATCTATTTGCAACAAAACTCCCAGAAGCTGGAGAATGGGTGTCCCATCCTAGAAAGTGGAACTAGAGTAGGTATCAAAGGAATCCACTGTAATCTACCCATTTAAAAATTCAGATCCTTGTTTTTCTTATATTACATTTATTCTATCCAAGTGCAGTATCTCTAGTGCTGTGATCCGTCAAAATTTCTGGGGACACTTACAAGAGAGGACAGTTAATGGAACAAATTATGACAATGCACATGCAGTTGATCTTGAGTCTCTATCTCCTTCATCAATAATTCTGTATTTTCCTCCTCATCAGCTGGCTTTTATTACTGGTAAGGGTGGCATTTTGTGATGACCTAAACCCTAACACTTGAGGGGTCTGAGAACTCAGTTATCATATCCTTATCAGATCATGGTTGCTCTACTTTCCCAAATACAGACCTGTCACAGCATAGGAACACACCATGCAGTGCCAATAGGGATCACCTAAGTGTTGCTCAATGTTTCTTGCCCTCATCTTATAAAGGCATCCTCATGATGTCTAGAGTCATTTAGACATGTCATGTCACCATGGTAACTCCTTTTATGACTGCTCCTCTATTGGCATAATAAATAAAAAATGACTGGGAGCACCTACATCTTTACTATTCTATATTTAATGGGTGCTAAGTTTTCTGCAAAACTTTCCTTTTCCTAATACTAATTTCTTCTGTATCATGCCTATAACTTGCCATATTCTTCACTTTTCCCTGTCGAAAAGAAACATGTCTTGGAATCCCCTCAATTCATTCATTATTTGACTCATCCAAGAAATAGATATTGTGCTGAGCACTGGATCAGGGCTGGAGTCCTCCTAGCCTTCTGTTTTTTCTCATGCCTTGGAATTCCTAAGGGAAATCCCAAAAGTCAGTATTGTGAAAGTGGTGATACTTCATTACTCTAATTCTCTCTGACTTTTGTTTTTCATTACCCAAAATCTGCCACAAAATGTTCATGAGTCCTAAGGAAAATTTATACTCCCTTCTTCCACTCCAGTCTTAGACCAAGCTATTAATATCATCATCTTTATATATTTCATTTTTAAAAAAATATTTTTAGTTGTAGATGGACACAATAACTTTCTTTCTTTCTTACTTTATTTATTTATTTATTTTTATGTGGTGCCAAGGATCGAACTCAATGCCTCACACATACTAGACAAGCACTCTACCACTGAGTCACAGCCCCAGCCCTACATATTTCACTTTGAATATAAAATATTGACAATAGCTATCAAGCTTTCTTTCCATTTACTTTCAAGTGAATATTACTTCCAAGAGGATGTTACTTTGCCAAACTCCTTCATTCATTTATAAGAGATGTTCACAATAACAATGCTCTTATGATTACATGGCAGTATAAATTGTCCTGTTATAGCAATGTCTACTAACACTAAAAACTGCATCTGTACAATTTTCTCATTTGTCTCTAATAACTAAGTATAAGTGTTAGTTATATTTGTGAGTACATGGTTTGGACATAAAAAGGATACTAAAAAATATAGATATAGAATGATAAAAGAAAATCTGTTACTCCCTAGAATTTCTAGAGTTGAACATCTGAAGAAAACTGATTTGCTCTTAGAGGCTGGCCTCAGAGAAAACAACTGGGCATTCTTGGATATTCATGGAACCTCTGTAGTTCCAGTTGCATTTTTAAATCTTAAGTGAGCCTTTGAAAATGGAGTCCAGAGTATAGAAGGTTAAGGTGAGTCTCTGGAGCAAAAGTGGTCTGGAGCCTTGGCAGAGAGCTCATCTTTTAATTAGCATTAATGAAAGGTCCAGGTCTGCTGAGATTTCAAGGGTGAAATGCATGAGTACACAGTTCTCAGTTCTAGAGTGACTCATGGAGAGCAAGAAGGGTCCTTTGTTCTGGAAAAGATCATGTCTCATCTGGGTTTTACACATTAATTACGTTGAAGCAGTGCAGACTGGGAAAAAGTTGGAAGGGCAAAGAAAAAATGAGGAGAATCAGTATTGGTGAAGAATTGGACTTGACCTGCATTTACAAGTGGTATCATAGATGAAGGTAGATTTTAGAGACCAGAAAAGTAAAATTCACAGGGCTAAATTCCTGAAGAGATTTGTCATGTAGTGAACCCACTAATGATCGGTAAGGCACTATGCAGGACACTATAAGGTATGGAGATGAAATTTCACAATACAAAGTCCCTCAAGATAATAAAACATGGTAGTAGATAAAACCTGGACATATGTAACTCTATTCAAAGGAGTATATAAAATATTCAATGGTGCAAAACATTATAATTTCCCTTGAAAAAGACTAACTCTTCTCTGGCCACAATTACAAGTAACTCCCAAATCTGCTATTAAACAATCTCAGCTGATCAACAACAACTTTATATCAGTAAACAAATTTCTGGTTGCTGGGCATTTTGTGACAGATCTGTACTTTGGGAAGTCACCTAATTTTCAACAACTATACTTTAATAATCATCTCTGTACAGTTGAAAGTCAACACATTCCTAACAAGCCTTGTTTGCATATGTCCACCAATCCTGAATTTTGTGCTTCTCCAAACCTATACAAGTTTGCATTTTGCTTTATTTAAAGAAAATGCATTATTGTGGTTTGAATGTGAGGTGTCCCCCAAAAGTTCACATGGGACAATGCAAGAAGGTTCAAAGAAGAAATTATTGGGTTGTGAGAGCCTTAACCCACTCAGTGAATTAGTCCCCTGATAGGGATTAACTGGTAACTAAAGGCTGGTAGGTTGTGGGTGGAGGAAGTGGAACACTGGGGCATGACTGTGGGGTATATATTTGTATTTGGCAAGTGGAGACTTCTTTCTCTCTCTCTGTTTCCTGATCATCATATGAGCTGCTTCCCTCTTCCACACTCTTCTGTCATGATGTTCAGTCTCATCTTAAGTCCTGAGGAATGGATCCAGCCTTCAAAGGACTAAGACCTCTGAAACTGTGAGCCCTCAAATAAACTTTTGCTCCTTTACAATTGTTCTGGTGGGGTCCTTTAGTCACAGCAGTGACTTCTTCCTTTGACATCATTACTTAAATTCAATGGGTCTGTTTTGCCAGGTATGTTTATCCTGGAGTCAAAAGCTACCAGGTAATGAACAGCCCAGACCAAACAATTCTCAAGTCTAGACTGATAAATTCTTTCTTTAGTATTGCCATCACCATGCCTGGTTTTCTAGTCTAGTTTTTAGCATGTTGATGACACCATGGACAGAGTTTTCCCTGTATAAGCAAGTTGCTGGAAAGTTTTGGCATGATGACTACAAATGATAAGGGATGATATCCCTAACTTATGGGTATTAGAATCAAAATGGGAAAACTATAAAATGAATTCCTGGGCCTGTGAGTTTGATCATTATCTGCTACTCCTCCACCCTACCTACCAATAATTAGGATTAAAATGGCCAGGGCCCCTTCTATTATACTTTGTGTTTTCTTTGTAACTAGATAGTAAAGAGCCAAAAACAGATTTGGTTTATCAAAGAGAGGTGTCCCTTGCAGCATTGGGGTTGAAGTTACATGGGAATATTCCAGTCCAAAAGGAAAGTTAAAGTACCTAAAGTGTTGCAACCATGTTAGCCACTGGGAAATTCAGTCTGGTAGTCTTTTTAGTATCAACATGACCCACTGCTTGTTCAGGGATACCAGAAAGTGAAGCTATGTAGCTATGACTCAATAGATGTCACTGCTCATTGGAAATGACCTGATGCAGGTTACAATATCTTGTGTCTACCCAATCCTTTCTGGTGCAAAAGTCTTCCTGCTTCTAAACTGCATTTTATTTGGAGATACATGGCAAAATGAAGTCAGCTGAGGAGCATTATCATATAGAGCTCTCACCTGATATCACCTGACTAACAACAATGCAGATAATTAAGAGTCTAGAGTCCTATAGATGAAGTGGGATTTGGAGGAGGTATATATTGTGAATCAGAATGGAAATTGTCATCCTGTGGTGAGGTTGGAAGCACAAAGAACTGACAGAGGGAAATCTGTTAGACTAGGACCCAGAAGGAAATAAGAACATTCTCCATTATCAGTGGTAGGTCAGTGGGATCAATTTCCCATATGATTTTTGGCTAACTTTGTAAGTAGACAAGGTTTGTTTTAAATAATAATAATAATAATAGTAATATAATAATAATAATTTCTTTTTTCTCTTCTTTGCTTGGTACCAGAGATTGAATGGAGGGGTGCTCAATCACCGAGCCAAATCCCTAGCCCTTTTTATTTTTTTAAATTTTGAGATAGGATCTCACGAAACTGCTAAGGCTGGCTTTGAAGTTGTGATCCTCCTTTCTCCGCCTCCTGAGCCACTGGGGTACGAGCATAAGCAATCACAGCCAGCTAAAAGGTGCTAAAATGTAAAAGAATACAATATGATCAAAATGTAAAAGAATACAATATGATCAAAAAAAACACAAAGTCAATACAAAAAGACTAGAGCAAAGAAGCAAATGAACTAAAATGAAAAAGTTAGATGACAAAATATGAATCTTCAAAGAATTAATACTGTGGACAGGTGTACCTGTCTTCATAACGAGACACCAGAACATACCACAAAATGTTTTTCTTTTACATTCATTGTGCTAAAGGCCTTACTTTTCTGTTTTTTTTTTTAAATCATGATTTTCTATGTTTAGAAAGTAAAAGAGTTCCAACAGATGCATAAGCATTTGTTGACTTACTGTATTCACCACCTTGATAATAGTAAAATACCAGAAACGTTTAGTAAAAGCAAGTTTGTTAAGGATAATGTGGCCTCAGTGGTCAATACCTCCTTCTGTCCTGGTTCCCACCAACTACTGCTTGCTTAAATGTTTCTTGCAGTTCTTGCTTCTGTATTTTTAATCACTAAATTATTCTCATCAGTATAATACATATAAGATTTTCCATATCTTAAAATATACTTTTCCAGTAACAAAGTAAACTACAAGTAATTTACACATAAATTAAAACAAATAATTTTATGAGTAAATTACTTGTAACCAAAATGTAAAATACCCTATAAATCTATACTGGTTTGATTAAAGAGACAAATGAGCAAAAGACTTGAATTGACAATTCCCAAAAGAGACTACAATTGGTTCAACTGGTCAATAAACATATGAGTTCATTGGTCATCACAGAGATGCAAATTAAAAGCCCATCACGATGTATAAAATGAAATTTACATAATGCAACTAAATATTGACAAAAGTATTCACTAATCGAAATGCTTTTTAAAAGGTTTTAAAAATGATGAATTTTAGATTTCTTTGACTATAATTACTTAATATATAGTGCTCAATGATCCCACAATTCTCTTCTTTGGTATAGCCCCAATGAAATTCTAATCTTCATCAAAAGTCATATACTAGAAAATACATGAACCATAATCTAGAAAATTATGAAAAGCAGGTAGCAACACTATTCATAACAGTCCCAAAGTAAGCCACCCAAATTCCCTTCAATAATATTATAAATAATTAAGTTATTACATATCCAGACATAGGGAATTAAACAACAGTGCAAAAGAAAAACATATAATTCCTCATAACAAGATCAACATTTTTCATAAATATAATGCACAAGGGAAGTCAGACTACAAGAGTAGTATCTAACACTACAGTGGTAGAAATTTGTAGAGAGATTGCTCTTTAGGGAGTAACTTTTGATTGCATGGAGAACTGCTCTTTTCTTTGTTCTATAGACTGCAGTATTTTGAAAATTTAAGGTACATTTAGAATGAGTGCACATTTTTTTAAACACAGGCATCCCCACTTAGCCACAGGGGATGCATTCCAAATCCCCTAGTGGGTGCCTGAAACCAGATAGTAATGAACCTCATATATATTTCATTTTATTCTATTGTACATACCTATGATAAAATTTAATTTATAAATTAGGAACAGTAAGAAATCAACAACAATAACAAATAATAAAATAAAACAATTATAATGATATGCTGTATGAAATTTATTTAGAACTTATGAATAATTTCTTTCTACAATTTTCCATTCAATATTTTTGGATTAGGATGGGCCACAGGTAACTGAAATTATGGAATGCAAAACTATGGATAAGGGAGGACTACTTTGTGTGCTTAAGTGAAAAGTCAAAACAAACAAACAAAGTTGATCCCATGTTCTAACTTGCACACATGTATTTGAACTTCTCAAATGAATGTCCCATACTTGCTACATTCACTACCCACTTTCCCACACTCTCTCTGTAGAATGCATTCCAATAGACCTTTTGTACTGGTGACTCAGCCGCAGAATTTTTTCAAGGCTGTCTAAACCTTGGGTTAGTATTCAGAATTCAACCTTCTAACAGCACTTGACATATGGACCCTGCCCTTATTCTTGAAAAAATCTTATCTCTTAGCGTTGTGACACTCTATTGTCCCTATGGGTACATTTTGCTCCTTATTACAAATGAAACCAGGAAATAACCAGAATTCAGAGAGCATGAAAAACTTCCAGTTGCCTATAAATAGAAGAGTAAGTACTGATTTTCAGCAGAGCCATCTCTCAAGTTTTGCAGGTGGGGGGTGGGGGTGGGGATGAGAGAATGGATAGTGGATGCTAGAGAAACTGCTTGGGATAGAGAATAGGAGAAAGGGCTTACCATGATCTAAAATCACCTCTGCATACACAGCCCACTATAAATGGGGAAACATTGAACAATATTTCAGGTAGATCAGAGAACCAGCTGCAGAGAAGGGATGTAATAATATGTGGAATTCCCCAGGTCAAGACTGTGTAGCATTGCTGAAGGATGAGAGAACAATTAAAAAAAAAAAAAAAAGGAGAAGCACCCTTTAAAAACTGAAGGAGGAAAGGAAAAAGGCCACAATTAGGTAAAATTGTATTCTACTAGAGACTGGATAAGAAAATAACCAAGGATATTCAATCTTTTCTCACAATAACCAAACACAACGAGGCAATGATTAAAAATGTGCCTATTTGAGCATTAATATTAGAATATGTTCTTGAGAAGGAAACTTGTAACCCATCCCCCACAAATTTCATAGATGTAAGGGGCTTCATCTACACACAGTTACTCAACAGAAGGCAGAGAGTGAGAGTCAAACCTTTAACCCAGTGAAAACTCTCTCTTAGGAAGCCACCACCAAAGCACAAGAAAAGTCTCACACAATACTAGTAACTGATTCTGAACTAAATATCCTCAGACAAGCATTTGTGTGTGTGAGTGTGTGTGTGTGTGTGTGTGTGTGTGTGTGTGTGTGTATTTAAGAAATTCATGTTAAGGAAGAAATGAAATAAAAATCAATTGAAATGATCATTGCAATATTTAATCTCAGTAATGAATTTCAACTCATTGAAATAAGTAACAATGTTTCTATATTGATAAAAATGTATAAAGTTTTTAGAATAAATTAGTTTCAAATGATCTCTTTAAATTAATTATGAAAGAATAAATACCTGTATAATCTGAGTATAGACACATTTTTCTAAATAACACTGAAAATCTAGAGATGATAAAATGATAGCCAGTAAACTTGATTTAATAAAACTATTGAAAAAGTACTTTTGCATGCCAAGATCGCCATAAGCAAAGTTAAAAGATGAATTGTAGCTTTAAAGAAAATATTTGACTTTACATGTAGCAGATTGAAAACCAATATTACAAATATAAAGAATGTTTTAACATGAGGGAAAAGGGAATAAAATACCAATAGAGAGTGAGCAAAAAGTTGAAGAATTTCCAAAGCAAAAATTAAAAATTGTCATTACGATATATTAACTTTTACTTGTAGTAAAAGAAAGAAAATATAATTACACTGGATCTATTTCTCAGCTATGGAATTGGCAAGCATTTAAAGTCTTCACAATTTGCTGGTCAGGCATTGGGAAAATGTGCATAAGAATGAGAGATGGAGAGAAAGAGAGACAGAGACAAAGAGACAGAGAGAGAGAAAGAGAGAGAGAGAGAAGGGATACTGAATGAATGACAAAATCTTTCAGGGCAAAAATAATAAATGACCAGTTTTACAAAGAATCTTGATAATAGTAAACATGTATTTTGTATCATTCTTGCAATTCTGTAAATTTAAAATTATAACATAATACATTTTTGAAAAATAAGAGTAGCTCTTAAAATTGAATAAATTAAACTTATTGAAAATAAAGTCTAGAATGAGTAATTATGCAGTAGTTTAAGGTGTTCTGATTAAAAATACTCCTTCAGAATGTAGTCTTTCCAACCATGACTATATCTATGTTGCAAAAAAAAAAAAAAAAAAATCAAGTTTGAAAGAATGACTGAAAGTTAGAACTGTTAGCTATAATATTTGATGACATTTTTGTCTTTCTCCTTTTGTTATTTCCAAAATTCTTATCAACTAGCTTGATCTGCTCTTCAAATAGTAAAATAAAATTAAATATATGTAATTGATATATGTATATTAAATATATAAAATGCTTGAAGAGAGAGCTTGTGTTACCAAAGTCAAGTGGAGCAGTTTCAGTATTCCCACTCCATCTGTTATGCAATGTGTGACTGGGTGAGGATGTTAAACCTCTCCAAGCTTCAGTTCCACCACCTATAAACTGGAGCTCTTGCAAGAACTTTTTTTTTTTTGGTTTTCCTATGAAAATTTAATAAGGTGATATGCTTATGATGATGCTGGGTACATGTTAGCAGTTAATATATAAATCATGTTATATAAATATATCAAAACCAATATACCAACATGAATACACAGAATAAAAACAATTAAGATGTGATTATTCATTTCACTAAACTGACCTTCAGCAAGATCTTGAATGATAAGTTACTATAATAGGTTTACTTTTTATTAACACATAATCCCCCAAGAAGCTTTTAATGAGCATACAAATACATAAAAAGAGAATCAAGCAATTAAGACTCTTATACATGAAGAATATACACATCGCCATTTACATAATGTCAACCCCTCTTAATAACATATGGCCATTGAGTGTCTTATGATCTGTGTCAGTGCCTTACATGCTAGAGTCTAATCAGCAGCACAACACACCATTTATTCCGATATAGATGTCAACTATCTGACTAGATATTTTCCCAAGTAGCTCAAAACCTCTTTTGTTCTTTCAGTGTACAATGCAGAGGGAGAGACAAAACAACAACAAAAAAAACAATGTTTTTTATGTTACTCTCTCCTTCTCCCTGTGAGCTCCAGGATAGCACATTTAAGTTCTTTTCCTTAGGGAACTCTGGACAAGGCTGTTTTGATTTAGAGAAAGCAGCATAACCACCCTGTGGTTTAGGAAATCTGGGTGGAGGAATAAGAGAACAAGAATAATGGAAAAGTGCCTCGCCTGTTTATTTGTATGCTTGGGTAAAAATGGTTTTGATTAAATGAACGCTTGGCCTTTTAAAAAATATTCAGACACTAATATACTTTTAACCTTAGGAGAGAGAAGAGAGGCAAAATTTTCTGCCAAAAAAAAAAAAAAAAAAAAAAAAAAAAGGATTTGAGGGGAAATAGTAGGTATTGCTAGAGAATGAGATTGATCTAATTATGTTATATGCATGTAAAAAATTTCATAGTGAATCTGACTATTATATGTAATTGTAATCTACCACCTAAAAAAAAAGTTGAAGAAAAAAAAATAAATAAAAGGCAATTGTAGAGGTTCTTCCTGTTCTCCTAGCAGCATAAGAAAAACTGACAGCATCTGCTGAGTTCATAGCCCTTCACCTCCATGCTCTTATTTAGGAGAAGTCATTATTTCCCATAAGTGGAAAAGCATCCCACCTAGAGAAAATCAAATAACAATGGGGAATTTAAAGGGTTGCAAAACAATTCAAAAGGCCAATTGATCCACACAGTGTGGGTGCCAGAGATTACAGCCCCTCAGCATTAGCAGTCACAAAGAGTTGTGGGTCAGGGCAGATTGGAAGAAACTGTCATGGAAAGCAGTTCTTCCCTCAGTTCAGTAGGTTCATCTCAACGCAAAGAACTTTAAGAAACTCTTCCCTGTTCTTTGCACAGTGTTTCTTTTGATTTTTTATCAAATAAGACTTCGCACAATGTCTTTTTTAAAACATGGAAATGATTAATTACATTGGTATTTTGAGGCTAGAATAATTTCTTGAAAAATTTCTTTTAGAGGATGGAATTATAGAGATCTTATACAGGCTAAAATAAAAAGGTTCAGATGTTAATATCTAGCCATTAATGAACTACATGAATGAAACAATACACACACACAGAGACACACACACAATGTATTTGCTTATTTCTGTAGGCTACATGTCTATTCTGGAATATAAGGACTGTGTTTTTGTTATATTTTCCTTAGAGACCAGCTCCAGCTAGTATGGTTCATGAGGCCCCAGCTTAATAATTTCTGAATTTCCCTTCCAAAATTTATAGTGGCCTCTTCATACTATTTTCTGCTCTATTGTGGATTACATGAAAAAATTAACTTATACTATGCAAAGTGGGATTAAGTCTATTTCTGTATGTACTTAGGTGTGAGATTGGTTATATATAAGGTCCTAAATTCTTTGTAGGTTAAAAAATCATGAACACCTAGAACCTAAAGCTTAAAATGATGCTTTTAATTTTGTATCTTTATCAATGATTTTATTTGATTTTCAAGGTTATTTTGAGTTCATGGTAAATTGTTGCTTTTTCCACAGTACTTGTAATTCCACAGAGGAGAGAGATGAACCAGAAAAGAAAATGGGTAAGGTTAGGGAAATGTCCACAACAATGGAATATTTAGATTAAGAAAATGTATATTGCTAATTATTTTGCTTTCAAAATATCTGCTGAACTTTAACTGTAATACAGTACACACATTTAAAACACACTTTGTATTCCCCTTAATTTTTTAGTTTTGGGGGAAAATCTTTTAATTTATTTTTATTGTTGAAAAAGTGTAAATGAGTAATCTAACACTATACAGTAGAAAGTCAGAAGATTTAACTAAAAAAAAGTCAAAATATTGCAATTTAATATCTTACAGGGCTCATAGCATGGAAAATAGGATCATTCTTAGCCTGACCCCTAGTGTTAACAGCAAATAAGTGTGGTATCCAACTGCATGAGGGAAAAAAAATTGCTTTAGGAAACAAATAACAATATTTTTTCATATTAAAATAATCCACCTTTAGTGAGTTAAATGCCACACACACACGCACATGCATGAATGCAGAGAGTGTTCAGAGATTATTATTTTCATTTAATAGAAGGGAAATCTGACCGGTTTTAGGGTCATAGAATTAGTTTGAATTAGTTTATGAAGCTGCATTACTGCCAATGCATCCTTTTCGCTGGCCACAAATCTATAACTTCTGACTTTTAATCCTTGTCATCTGTATCCTCTGAGGCTGTCACCACTATGACTTTGACATACTCCTTGTCTGTTCTGCAGTCAGCAAGCAGATTCAAATTATTTGAGCAAAACATACAACAGAAATGGGCATAGAGAGTCTGTTGTGCTATTCCTGAGTTTAGAACAGTCTGACTTTTTTTTCCAATCAGCTGAACACATCTCTGAGGAATTATCCAACCATTTATGAACCGTTCTTAAAAACAGCGCCTCGTATTGCAATGGATTCGAGGGAGTTATTCTTTCTTCTGGCAAAGGGAATCTCTTCCTATAGCAGAAACTCTGAAGTTTTGTCTGGAGAGTTTTCTTGATGAGGTTATATGCCAGGAGGTTAGTTTTATCCACCACTGCAGGTGGTATGTCTTTGGCAGTTAAAGACAGGGAGAATTCTGCATGGTTCTTACTTTTCTGAAGATCTGGCTGTAGGATATTCCGGTATCCTTTACTCCTTATATACTGTCCTTGTTTTGATTCCCTAAATCTATACTGTTCATTTTTTTTCTTATTTGCAAATATTTCCACTTCCTTTGATCCTAAACTCAATCAGTTTATACAAATCTTTCCAAAAGTGATTGCCTAGCTCTAGATACTGGATGACTCAACTTGGCTTCTCATTACCAAACTAATGAAGACATTTGCTTCCTACACCAGGAAATTGTGCCCAAGGTATTCCAAGAGAGTTTTAACAAGACATAACCTACAAGCTGATTTTCCAGCAGAAGTCTAAGTAGCTAATGTCCCAATTACCACTCACTTTATTACTTGGGAAATGTTTATAAGCCGATAAAACAAGGTCACGCTTAGAGGTAGCCTAATTATTATTGTTCCTAAAATAACGCAATTCTCATTCTCTTAAATGTTTGTTCTCTTCTCTCTTAGCATATCAATGGAAGCATTTGAGTAAAAAAAAATCTTTTCAGAGAAGTTGTCAAAATAACTTCATAATAAAACCTTGCAAAAATTTTGATGGAGCAAATGCTAATGGTGCATACTGTTTATAATTTAATTTATTATTGTGTTTAGAAGTCTACCAGGATTAAAGAAACAACATATATGATAATCAGATTCTCCTGTCCCTGTGTTAGCCTGTCATCCTTTTTCTCAGTCCTCCAGAGCTCTTTGATTCCAAATACGGAATCCAGCGACTTAATTATTCCATGAGCTTATCCAACTGTGTTCTAATAAATCTCTCTTTCTGTTGCTTGCACCTACAAACCCTAATTGACTCAGGTTAACAACAATACAAGTAACAATCCTGTTTTGTTTTACTTAAGTCAGAGGAAGCTGGAATTGTCTCCAAGCAATGACAGGTGGCAGTGACAATTCCTATTGGCAAACCCTGGAAGGAGTATATATACATGGAATGAAGTGGCTAGATTAATTATTTAAATCTCCACCTGTGTTCGCCCAAAATCAAGTTCCTATTCTGGCAATGCTGTGGGAAATTGCACTGCTTCTGCCATGAAGAATAAGAGATGTTCCAGACCCTAGGGTGACAGATGCCAAGCCATCTTACTCTCTGAGGCAAACATGGTTATCACAACAAACAGTAGGACTGGTATAATAAATACAATATTTGGACTCACAATATTGCCATGGTCAACTGAGCATGAGTTTTCCTTGAATCAAATCAAAAATAAAAACACAAATTCAGGTCTGGGAACAAAACTCTGTCTTGAGCTGCCATAATAAATAGTTTTGGTTCCCTCTCAGTTCCCAATTCTGAAATAGTTCTCAGTTCTTGAATAAAAGAAGGTGACTTCAAAATGAACCCTGTAATATATCTCTACGTATGTTCTATGAATTTTTTAGCTATAAACAAAAGATCCTAAAGCTACTTGCAAGGGTAATTCTTAAATAAATTGGAAATATCAAATCCTTTATGGACAAATAGGCACTGTTCCTAAGCTAATTCCTGGGTCCCCAAAGCATGCTGTATACCACCAATTTTATTTAGAGCTTATAAACATCAGGAAAAAAGTGTAATTTTATATTAACTTCCTGACAAAGCTAAATTTTTAATTCCCATTTTAAGGCTATTTTGATGGTTAGAATAGACATTTTTAGGAAGAGGAGGCAACACTACATTGTTGCCACTGCTTATAAAACCAAGAGCAGTGGTACAAAGAGCCCCGTAGATATCCCTGAAGCCCTCCCTTGCTACCAAATGCACATCATGAATCTCAGTAGGGAGAACAGCAGGGATTACGGTAACTGTATTAGTCAGCTTCATGCTACTATAATGAAATAGCAGAGATCATTAACTTGCAAAGATAAAAGGTTTATTTGGCTCCATATTTTGGTAATTAAGATTGGGTGGACTCATTGCTCTGAGCCTCTGGTGAGGTTACTAGATGGTAGGGAGCACATGGTGGAATAAAACCACTTATATCATCAATCAAAAAGGAAAGAGGGAGATGGGATTCTATATCCCTTTTGAGGGTATGATACCAGAGACATAAAGAACTCCCATAAATCCCCATCTCCTTATTAGCGCCACTCTGTGGACCAAGACTTTAACATGTGGGTCTTTGAGGGACATTTGAGAACAGAGCCATTCTATAGTGGGAACCATTATAAATGTAAAAGACACAGGGATAGTGATTCTTCTGTCTTTCCCATTTAATTATGCAATTTAACTGATGTAAAAATGAACAAATCCTAGAGTAGCAGATTTTTCAGAACTTTGCTTACCTGAAAAAATACTCCTTTGCCTAGATTATTTATTAAAAAATTTTATCGGTACATTATAATCATACATAATAGTGGGACTAATTATGTCATTACCAATGACTACAGAGCAAAATGGAAGCTTCTGTTTGGATTCCAATTTGTGGCACCACATAGAATGACAATCATCAACCCCGGTCACCAACAGAAACCTGTACTACAGAAGCCCAAGACTGAGTGCCCTCTGACATTGAGAATTCAGAATTCAGACCAGGCAAATCTACTTTCTGTTTTTGGAACACAAAATATGGAGCCACTGGGAATTTTTTCTTCTTAATCAAGGTGACTAGAAAGTGATGTATATTAAGACTATTTGTTCCATTTATACCTCTGCTTCCTTAAAATGAACTATAAATCTGTAAACTTATTACTACACAGACATGTGCCCTGCAAACACTGGAAAAAAAAACAAGAATATAAAAATAAGGGTGATGGTAGAAATAGAAGGTTCCTATGTTACTAAAAATAAAACAAAATTAACAACAACACAAAAAACTCAGTAAAATTACCTTAAGCAACGTACTGTCTTCAATTTACCTTATGAAAATAACTTAAATGTGATTGACTAAATTTGTTCAAATTAAGACTATTATTTTCTTGGTTAATTTAATTTGAATTTTGTAGGTAAATTATTGTTAAAATGTAAGGGCTTTCATTTATGGTAGTAAAAGAGTACCATTTGTTAATTAGAGGTTCAGTGTTAAATTAGGTTCTTTTTCTCTACAGTAGGAAAGACATCAAATGAGAATGGTGGGTGTCTGTTAAGCATGTACATTAAAACTGCCTAATTATACCAGGATTCATTTGAGTGGATGTTCTGAAAGGCAGTGGAAAACAGTTTTACTTTCATAGGAGATGGACACCCACTTGGGACTATCTCGGCATGGTAGAGGGAACTCAGTGCTCATGTAGAACATATACTGGTGGCTTCTCAGTATAATTTCCTACAGTAGATCACCTGAGCACCCGTAATGAAGGTGTTGTTCCCTGTCTACCTCAGGAAAATATTGCAAAAGTTCACAAGGCAGTCCAGAAACCTTTGAGTATTCTGCAAGTAAGTATCATGGGAACAGAAGTTCATTTGAGTTATTGTATTCTGAATTTTAATATTGAAACAATTCACATAGGTTTCCTTTGTGCCAACTGACTGCATTGCTTAGTCCTTGTTTTCACAAAGAGGATAGTTGAGATGTTATAAGATTTTAATGTTTCAAATCTGGAAAGTTCATAATTGAATAGATGGAATCTGCTAGTCACTGTCACTCAATTTCCTCTGTTCACTCTATGATGCCATGCTTGAAGGACTAATTATGGGCCACACAAGCCAAAGAAGGGAGAATCTGAGCTGTTTAAGAAACAAAGTGCATGCACAAAGAAAGGAGCTTTGGATCCAGGTTTATTCTGTGTGTTCTCCTGTCCTTTGTTGCCTCTCTGTCTCTTTGCCTACGGCTCTAAATTTCTCTATAATCAGTTTCTTCCTAAGAGTCAGGGAATTACTCCAAACTCCTAACCTTCCTCTGCTCAGAATCCAGTCAAAATTGCCAATTTTCCTAAGATTCTGCACCTTTGATTCATATCTGGACTTTCTCTGTCTGTCTGTCTCTCTCTCTGACAAATAAGCTGGTTGAACAGTTTGCCTGAATTTCTTTGGAAAACTTCCCCATCATGTGTTGTTTAATGATGGGGATTTGTTCTGAGAAACATGTCTTTGTTCAATTTCATCATTCAAAGATCATAGAGCATAATTTCACAAAACTGGATGTTATATATGTCAATCACTTAACATGTCCCTTGATGCCAAGAGATGTAGTAAACACGAGATATGTAGGACTGCTATGGGTATAATGCAGCATTCTGTTTTATAGTAAACATATTTTATAAGTAGGATTACACTTTAAAATAACAAGAAGAGTTGGGGTTGTAACTCAGTGGTAGAGTGATTGCCTAGCACATGGGAGGCATTGGGTTCCATTCTCAGCACTGCATATAAATAAATAAAATAAAAAAGGTCCATTGACAACTAAACAGATTTAAAAAATAATGACAAGAAGTATAGTACAGTAAATACATACTATTAGTTGTTTATTACCATGTGTTGTGAACTGTAAATAATTGTATGCATTATACCTTTATATGACTGGCAGTAGAATGGGTTTATTTAAACCAGTATCACCACAAACACGTGAATAGTGCATTGTGCAATGATATTACAATGGCTATAATGTCACTTAGGTGAGAGGACTTTTTTGGCTGCATTATAATCTAAGGAGTCCACCATTGTAAAAGTCGTCTTTCATTAACCACAACTTTATGCAGCACATGACTATATGTGAGTCACCCCCTCCAGGTTCCATGTAGTGCCACCCACAGAGGACTGACTCCTTCTCCATAGATCCCACCTTCTCATTGAACCTGATCACATGCCTGGGCACAATGTGTCCCTGCGTTTTTAGTAAGGGGGTTCAGGTAACACCTGTATGTAGAAATATTTTAATATGGGACTTTTGGAGGCAGTATATGGATTGTTGGTAATAGTTGGACTAAATTATGCAGCATTACTTTGAACACAAGGCATATCCTCTTCTTTAAGTTCCTCCAGGGCTGTTCCTATGAAAGGTAGAGAGTTCATGCTCAGTCTTTCCATCTGCAGCGGCTCAGAGTAGACACCTTGGAGGATCTTTACCACTGATTTGTTGTTGTCTTAGTCATCCTGTGAACGACCTCTTCTGTTTGCTTGGTTCTGTAGTGATTTTCACAATCGGAAAACTATTTTAACTTTTTCTTTTTGTTTATTTGTTTCTGGATGGTTTCTTTCTGTTCCCAGCCATTTCATGACTGCAGTGTCTACAGCTGCGATGCCTGTGGCAGCAGGACTTTGCAGGTGGCCTGTGTGGCCACTCGTTCATGCCATCTGTCCTTTGCTAGTCACCTGCTTTGCCTCTAGGCCAAAGGCTGTCTCCTGTATGTTCAATCATAAAATGAGATTGGGATTCAGTCTCTGACTTGATTTCTAAATTTTCATGTGGCCTGCGAAGACTACTTCTCTCCTGAGGAGGAATAGGGACTGAGAAATTTCCTGGGAATGTAAGAATGCATCAGTGGTCTAACTATAGAGAAATCACACTTTTGTGCCAAAGGTAAAGGAATGACAATATTTTCCAATATATTCAATAAATTGTTGAAAGAAGCCAACAAGCATAGTCCATAAGTATGGTGTAAATATCAACATTGAATTACCCTGAATTTAGAATTCTGTTGTATTCCATAATGACAGTGTTTCTGATCATCAACTTTTCAATAAGTGTCCTGACTCCAGAACAAACCAAATTTTAGGAAATATAAGAGAGAAAATGAGAGAAGGAAGTTTTTTTTCCTCTGTTGTGAGTTGTATTGTGTCTCCTATAAAATGTATGTTGAAATCTTAACCCTCCATATCTCAGAATATGACCTTATGCAGAAACACAGACCTCACGGATGGAACTAATTACAATGAGGTCATTTTAGAGTAAAGTGGGCCACTAATCCAACAAGACTGATGTCCATATAAGAACATTACCATGTGTAAACAGACACATAGGCAGAACACCATGCTGGGACAAACACAGATATTATAATGATGCAATTTCCATGCCCAGTAATGCCAAAGTTTCCAGAAAACTTCAGAAGCAAGGATGAGGCAAAGAAAATTTTCCTGACAGTTTTCAGAGGAAGTATGTCCATACCGATATCTTGATCTTAAGACTCCAGCCTCTGGAACTGTGACACACACAAAAAAATCCCCATTGTTTTAAACCAATCACTCTGTGGAGTGTTGTTAGATCAGCCCTAGGAAACCCATCCATCTGCCTTCCCCCAAGCCAGAGCAGGTGTAGTATGATCCCCATCAGTACCTGCCTACTCAGGAGCATTAGTGCGGGGAAGCAGCACTGGGGGAGGCACAGCAGAGAAGCTGCAGCTAATACTTGTGAGAGTGCCTGCTGGGGACACTGGAGAACTCATCCTTCAGGAAGTTTAGTACTTGCTGAGAAACCAAGACTGAAGGAGAATAAAAAGAGCAGGGTTTTAGAGTTGAACAGATTTGTGTTCAAATTTGCCCTTGCCACTTAGGATCATGGTTATAGGCCATAATCATTTTGGTCTGCAGTGTCCTACTGTTTGCGATGTAGTTAATAATTCCTACTTTACGATGTTGTTACAGGATTTGTATGCAAATGTGTATAAATTTCTCAACAATTGCTACTCTAGTAATTGCAAAGAGTTCAAATGATTGATAATTCACAAAATCAAATGTATTAATTATCATTGATCTACGTTTTTTTTTTTTTTTTTTAAATGATTCTCTGAGTTCGTCTGGAGTATTTTCTACAATGTCTACCTCTCAGTCCCCTGTAGTTATTGATAACCCATTTTTCCTACAATAATATTTAGATATTAGCTAGGTCTCTACAGAATTAACCTGGTTTTGTGGCCAGGATTCTACTGTAGATTGGACTCCACTTATACTAAAACCAGATGCAAAGTCATATTACTCCATGAAACACTGAGAAATATTCTAGGACTTTCCTCTTCTATAAAAGAATAATGACAGTAGCAACTGCCACTGGACACAGATGATGGTTCAGGCACTATAGTGAGTTTTATGTTTATTTTCCCCTCTTGTTCTCATAACAACCTTCTTAGATATTGTTATCTTCATTTTCATATGGTTAATTTGAAACTGAGTTAGGTTAGGATGCCTAAGTAACTGCCAAGAGAAAGTGGTAGAGCCAAGATTCTAACCCAGCTCACTTTAAAACCAAATTAGGCTTTTAAGCATTAGATTAGTCTTTCTAAAACTTTTTAAAAAGAAACAACACATCCCCTTTTAAAAAAAATCAAAGTATTATCCTGATTCTTTTTATCAGAATGTTTCCCACATATCATATTCTCCAGATCCCTAATAATGAAAGTATACAAAACTGGTTGGTTTGGTTTAAACTCAGAAATCTGGGTCATATGGATCAAGAGGAAAAGCACTCAATTTAGTGTAAACTGCTTTCCAGGAACTACTTTGAGGAATGAAAAAGAACAATGCAATTGTCCCATGATGTTTCGTTTAACAGATATTGAAGTGTCAGTGGGTCATGGTGTCCTGGAGCCTGGCAGTTTCCGCACTGTTGAGTTTTGTCACTTTAGTCAAGCTCATGGTACCATTTCTACTGGCAGCAGAAGCTCTCTTCATCCAGTTGCTGTGGATCTTGATTTCTCTCTGGTGAGCTAACATGAGGAGACTGGAGGAAGCAGGAAGCAGTGAATGGCAAATTTCAATGCCTTTTCATGTTATTAATTTATTTCTTTGAACCGACGATGTTCTCCCTGTCACATCACTACACACATACATAGGATATCTCACAAATAATTCAGCACATCAGAGATGGCTCTGTCTCCAGCTTAACCTGAAGATTGCCAGGGATTTCCAACTGTCTGTGCTCATGCGCCTTGCGCCACAGAGACCTCAGTTTGATGCTACTACTTGGTGTGATCTCCTGGGGCATTTTCAACTTTTTCATAGTTCTTTGTTCATTCTGTTTTTTCTCTGGGATCTAATTCAGTCTTTGTTTTCATTTTCACTGTTTTTTCCCCTCAACTTCAGCATTTCCAATACTCAATGATGAAATGATTTTTTTTTAATAGCTGGAATTTACTAAATGTAGCTGTGTTTAACATATTCAGTCCTCTGCTTCCTAGCAAGTGCCAACAGGATCTGGTAGTTCCTTGGTGATTACACGAAGAGGTCTTTCCTCACCTCTGATGACCACAGCTTGCTTGTAAGGAAAACAAACAAAACACAAAATTATTAAACCCGAGTTCCCAAGAAGGTAATGACAATTACTTTCTATAACTGTGTTGGTACCAATAGTCCTCAGTTTAGTGAAACTGCTGAATTTCCATCCTGAATGTTAAGATTTGACCCAGAGTGACTTAAGTGATCTAAATCCCAACAACCCATGTGCAGATTCACTTTATCTGTTTTTCTCTAATTTGTTTAATTTAAAGTGACAGATAAATCAGAGATTAGAAAAATAAAAAAAGAAAAATACAATCATAGTTTTGACAGTAACCAAAAAAATATAACCCGTATGAAATACAGGTTGAAACCTTCTGCATGGGACTCAGTTGTCCACATACTGATGATACCGTAACAGTCAAATGAAGCTTTTGCTAAGAGATTTTAAAGTTAGAAGAAGAAGATGGGGAAAAAAGTGTACAATAAAACTTTTATATTTTTAATAGCTTTGAAGCTGCAACATTAATTATTTTTAAACTTTAAGACTAAATCTCTTGGGAACTCTCAGGAGTTGCTTAAAAATCATTTCCATGTACCTTGAGTGGGAATTATTCCAAAATGTTCTGCTCTGCTTACTTATAACCCACATCTGCTCTGTAAACAATTATGGCTGCTTGCTTGAAAAATAAGTACCAGCTTGGATTCTAACATAACTAAATTATTTTTATGAGAAAATGTTATCCTTATGAAGGGAAATGACAAGTCTGGTGAAAGTGTTATGGGGCCTTTTTAATTATTCTTTTCCTCATGGGAAAGAAAAAGATTTTTTGCTCTTGAAAACTATTAGTTAATGAGACCTAAAATTCTTGCTCTTATGGAAAACAAACAAAAAAAAATTATTAAACACAAATTCCCAATGATTAATTTAGAAAGAGTTGTTAACATCAGGAAAGTATAATAGACTTAATTTCAGTTTATAGGACATTTTAAATATACAGATTTTATAGTACATAAAGCATTTTTTAGTTTCTAAAAATTAAACCTACACATTATTCTATTATTGTTTTGAGACATCTGTACTTCAGTGGTGAGAATGATGCATATTTTTATCAATATATTTGCCTTTGCTAATCTATTTGTATTACTGAATGTTAGCATTCTTGTATGATTCATCCTCACAGAATACTGCCAGAGTGACAAGAAGGTTGTGCAGTATCAAGTATCAAATGTTCTTTGGTGTAGATCTGTGTTAGTCAGCATCCTGTTACTATAAAAATGCCTGAGATAATCAACTTATAAAGATAAAAGGTTTATTTTGGCTCCATTATAGAGGTTTCAGTCTACAATTTGTAGGTCCTATTGATCTGGGCCTGTGGTGGCACATCTTATCCCATAGCCAGGAAATGAGAAAGATAAAGAAGAAGGGATCATGGTCCCTCTTTAAAATTATTCTCCCAATAACCTGAAGATCTCCCTCAAGTGCCTGTCTCTTCAAGTTTCCACCTCCACCCAATGGCTCCAAGTTGGGGGATCAAGCCTTTAATACATAAGACTTTGATCCAAATTATAGCAGAGTCTTCTGTGATAAATACAAATTGGTTTTTTAGGTCAATGTCTGCATAAAATAATCTATTTGTTGAGGTATGTGACCATTGACATCATTCTCCACTCCCTTAATTCCTTGAATTATTTTTTAAAAGTTTTAAAAAACATATTTTCTTATTTTTGAGGAAAAAACACCCTCTATTCTAAAACAATTACAAAGTATGTTTTTAAACAGAGAAGTGCTTACTAGTGACTTAAATTTTTCTCTTTGATAACATTTTATCTTAACATTCTCTTATTTTATTAGATTTAAATTACTTAAAATTTCTATCAACCGTTCCTAAACACATAGGCTGAGTTCACTGAGCAAACTGAGTGGGCTATCCAGTTATCAGGGGATCTTTCTGCTTTAGACCTTGACATGCATTGGACATCAAACTCTGATTTTTGGAAGAACAACACATATTCTCTCCTTGGATCTGAAGTGTTTAAATAGCCTTTTAGGACCTTCTCCAATCACTAGAAATATAAATATCTATTAGATCACATTGTAAGATTTGCAGAGACTAGATATTTGGGATGATTTGTTAGTGTTCCTTCTTTTTTTGGACTTACACAATTGTTCTTACTGCAGTTAGTAGGAATCTACAGTTATTATTATTACAGTTATTATTATTATTATTATTACAGTTATTATTTCTCTTCAGTGTACAAAAGAAAAATAGCACTTTGAAAATTTGTCTTTCATCTAAAATTTTTGATTTTAGAATTTTTATAATTTTAGAATTTTAATTCTGCACCATGGAAATAGTTAATAGTACATAAGATATTCAACAGACAATATATCTTTTGTGTACCATGCTTCTGTGATATGTGTTTCTGATTGGCCTAACCTGCATCCAAAGTAGCCAGGAGATGACTGCAATTATCTCCATTTTACCAATGGAAATATAGGATCCAGTCAATGAGTTGAGTAGGGAAAGATGGAATGTCTCCTTTTAAACTCCATTGTTCTTCTTCCTATCATCTGGTACTTCTTCTCCAGCATTGTTCTATGAATGTTAGCCTACAAATTATTTTGAGAGTTTGTTCTATAGTCAAATATGTTTTGAAACAATGAATACTACAATTTCCTTCTGAAGTTTTACTAGGCATACCAGCTTATTATAAGCATTGAAAAGTTCTGCAATAATGAAACATTAAATTTCATTGAACTCAGCACTTCTATTATGAATTTTTTCTAGAATAAATATTTGTTAATATCCCATGGAAGAGTCTTCAAAAAACATTATTCTTAGAGAGGTTATTCTTGCTTACAAATCATGTCCACATTTCTCTTATGCTTGATAATTAGTCCATAGATGTGTTACAGACCGGAGTTGTTTAGAGTCCAAAAATTTATTTTAGCCTAGCTTCCAAACAATGTGCTAACATAAGTGTGATTTGTAACCAGGAATTGAATAAACATTGATGCTAAGAATTTTATTACCTGCATTAAATTCTACTAATTATATATGTATTAAAGAGATAGATATTGGTAGAAACGGGAGAAGCAGCAAATTGCCCTTCTTTATAGGATGCACATCCTGTGTTCAGCCTCTCCCCCTTCCACAGGGTACAACACAGCACAAGACAGAGAGGAACCATCTCACATGTGGTATATGCTTTAGTTCTGTGGAAGGCTTAATATGATCTAATCTGAGAAATTTTCTTGATTCTTTTAATAGCAAGAACATCATGTTTTGAGCATCATGTTTTATCTTCTTATAGGGAATGAGGGTAGGGAAATCAAGGGAGTGAACAATAAAGCAGAACATTAGATAATAAAGAACCACTGCCTGACCCCACAGACAGGGTGACAGTACTACTAGAGTGGGTAGCTGAGGTGATCTTCCACTCAGCATTGCCCTAGATGAACCCAGAGCCAAGAACTGGCCAAGGCAGCGAAGGACAGAAGGAAGCTTCCCTTCAGTGACTGTAGTTACAGCTCAATCTTCCCATCTCAGTAAGACTATCATGACAGAAGTGGGAAGCTTCAAGACTGTGAGGAAAGTGTGTTGGGGGCAATAAATTCAACCATGATACTATTAGACTTTAACTAACATGTTAATTGTCTATTACTGTGTTTCAGCGTGGTGTTTCCACACATATATAGCCTGCAACGATCAAATCTAATCTCCCTTAACCTATCCTACAACCTTTCCAATCTCTATTAAACACTATTCTACTGAGGTGAACTCCTTTTAGCTTCCACCTTTGAGAGAGAACATGTGGTACTTTATTTTCTGTGTCTTTCTTCTTTCATTAAAAAAAATAAAAAAACAAATCCCCATTTTGTAGCAAATGACAGGATTTCATTCTTCTTTATGTCTAATAGTATTTGGATACCAAATTGTATGTGGAAACCAAATTTGCTTCATATTCATTCATCCATGTATGCATACCTTGACTGATTCTGTATCTTAGCTATTGTGAATAGTGCAGCAATAAACATGAGCATGCAGAGATCTCTCTGGTATGATGATTTCACTTTCTTTGGACATATTCCCAGAAGTGGTATAGCTGAATCAGATTGTAAACCTAGTTTTAATTTTTTGAGGAACCTCCATACTACTTTCTATGGTGATTGTCCTGATTTACATCCCTACAGAGTGTAAGAGTTCCTTTTTCTCCACATCCTCACTTGCATTTGCTATCTGTTTGTCTACTTTTTTCTTTTTTGATAACAGACACTCTGGATGGATTGAGATGGTATCTCATTGCTGTTTTGAGTTCAATTTCTTTGAGAGTCATTAGACTGTGACCTCCGTTCTCTAATTTGTTGTCAAATTGACCTCATTGAACTATGAATAAAAAGATGATGAGTTTAAAAAAATTTCATGAAAATTGCTTGAATTAGTCAATTGTCCAAACTGCAAAAAATGCCCTTAAAGTATGACTTTATAAAAGTGACCTAATTTTCAAACTGAAAATTACTTTTCAACCTGAGACTGTTTATCTTCTAACAGACTCCAACCTTTCTGAATTCTTGGTGTTTGCTGACTTTACTTCTGCCACAGTTGAAAAATCTCTCTCCCTGTCCTAGCACACAATCAAAACTTTTCTAGATTCAAACCTGGGTGAAAAGTCATGCTTTCCTACCAGGCCTTTCTTATTTCTCTTGTTCAGAAGGAACCATTTTGTCTTTATATTCCTATAATATTTGTACTGTACTTTTTAAATGGCATTGAAAAACCTTTAATGTTGAATTATATTTGTCAACTTGATGATTCACTTGTAAACAGTAAACTAGAAATCAATAGGGTTTTAGATTCTCCTTTGTTTTCTATTTGTCCCTGAAGCAAACCAAATAATTTACGCACACACACACATGCACTGATATGTGTGTGTGTGTGTGTGTGTGTGTGTGTGTGTATGTGTGTGTGTGTGTTTAACCTAATGAAAGCCGTGCTTTGCCATAGCTTGCTACTATGGTGTCATCTCTTGTATAAGTTTATTCTTCATAGGCTAACAAATGCTATTTTATTATTTAATGCTACTCAGTTATTTTTACTTCAAAAATGTTCTTTAGGTCTAAACTCTAGAAATATCTACAATATGAAATCAAAGAATCTCCACAAAATGTCCTTGGCCCACTTTGCAGATCTTTTCTCCCATTGTGTGATTCCTGAACCCCCTTATCACAAGCCCAGTGGATTCCTTACCATTATTCTTGAGCATCTTGCCCTTTCCTACCTCTTGTGTCTTTCTCCACCTTTGTATGTCAAAGTCGTTTCAGCTCCTACTTTTCTGAGAAACCATTTCAGGCTGTTTCAAACACAATGGAGCCCTGACTCTGAGCTCTGACAGCTCTCTGTGCTTCTGCTGTAGCACTTACCAAATGCACTTGACACAATAGCTAAGTGTGGATGTTTCTGCCATGTCCATTAAGTTATTGAAGACAAGATTGATTTTTTAATTCAATGACATATAACATCCATAAGGAATGTAACACCTTGCAGAGAGAAGAAGTCCAGTGAATATGGTGCTTTAATTTATGGAATGGTGTGGTCTAACTAGCTCCATGGACTTGCATGCCAGTGGGGGAAAAACACTCATGAAAATTATTTTAAAAGCAAACATCCATTTAAAGTCTTTTCAAGTTTTCCTAATAACATACTGCAATAAAGCAGGATTTATTCAAAATTTATTCTTAGTCTTATTAATAACTGTATCTGTAGCACTTGAACCATAACCCTAAAGCTTCTCCCCACATCTCCTAACTCAGTGTGAGGGAAGCTCCACTTCAGCAGTGGCCACAAAGACAGGGACCTTCTCTCTCAGGTTCCAAAGATAAGGTAACTTTACAGGAAGGGCAGCTGCTAGAATTCTCACACTCCCCAAGCTCTTGGGTTGTAGAGATTTAATTCCAAGTATGGCTGGGTATGGACACCCTTCCTTAATACATTCAATATTTATGGGACTCTCTCTAACCCATGTATGACAATCAAGAAAGGATCCTCAACTGCTTTTGCCTCAGCTAACTTATAAGGATGAGACTTCTTCACGGAGGAGGAAAGCCAAAAAAACCAGAGGCCACAACTGTCGCCCAGTGTTCTAGTGCTCTGCTCATGGAACAGGAATTCTACTCCAACGAAAAAAGTCACCGCCCCCAGCCCTAGTTTAGGAGCACTGGCTCAGAGAAATCGCTCTGGGAAAGAGGTTGGCCTTAGAACAGAGAGTCCTGAAACTTTTGTCAAACGAATTGACTTTATTAGAACATAATGTGAAGAAGTTCAAATCCAAGATCCTTCTCCTAAATAATGGATATTTTGGAGATATGCGATTAAGTGGAGGCTGGGAGCTTCATTAGAAACAAGCTGAATCGGAGAAAAGAAAAAAGAATCTAAATTTAAGAGGCTTGGTCTATAGAGTAATTTAAGCCCCTGTGGGCATTGTCTGAAATAATGGAGAAGCCATCTAAGCAATTAGTATAACCTAAAAACTGTGCACCACACTATCATAAAAAGATGATTTAACAAAGTTGACTGAGATAGATAGGGATAGCCCTGCTAAACCCATTGTCATCTAAGAGGGACCCTCAGTAATTCTCTGGATGTAACTTCTGAAGAAAGCATAATAGTCTTTATGCTGTGCAAGAAACAGCTTTCACTATAATCATCCAGCCACATAGCAAAACAAATAAATAAACAAATAGCAAAAACATGGTGAAGAAAGTGAATCAACATTCAGAGTTGATATTGGTATTGTCAAAAATGATTCTACATCATATACAACCAGAAGAATGAGAAATTATACTCCATTTATGAATGGTGTGTTAAAGTGCAATCTACTGTCATATACTCATTAGAATAAATGAAAAAAATGTCCAGTTAGCAACAACAAAAAAACAAAATAAAACAAAACAAAAGAATCAAAAACAAACAAAAAAAAAAAACCCTGAAAAAAAACAGGAAAGAGTAAAGAGGAAAATGTACTAATAGAGGGAGGTGGGGAGGAGTCAACAAAAATTGCCTTTGAGAGGACCTACGTGTTGTGTTTCTGCAACTGACATTACAGCAGCTATTAAAAAAAAAATCTTCAAAAATATCCCATCAACGGTATATGAGAATTCCTTTTTCTCACTTTTTCAACAACATTTACTGTTATTTATATTCTTGATGATTGTAATTCTAACTGGAATAAGATGAAATCTCAATGTTGTTTTTATTTGCATTTCCCTGACTGCTTAAAATATTGAACATTTTTTCATATATTTACTGGTCATTTCTAATTTTTTCTCTTAAAAAAATAGAAATGCTTAGTTCAACTGCTATGGAAACTAGTATAAAGTCTTCTCAAAAGACTAGAAATGGAACCACAAATAACTCAGCTATACCATTCCTTGGAATTTATCCAAAAGAGTTAGTGAGTATATTATAGTGATACATGCTTACCTATGTTTATGTAAGTGCAATTAACAATAGCCAAGTTATGGAAGTAACTTCAGTGTCCATGAACACATGCAAGGATAAAAAAAAAAAAAAGTCTGGCTTATATGAGTGGTACAACAGAGTTTCACTCGGCCATAAAGAAGAATGAAATTATGTCATTTTCTGGGAAATAGATGAAACTGGAGAACATCATGCTAAGTGAAATAAGCCAGACTCAGAAAGGCATGAATTCTATGTTTTCTCTCACATGTTGAAGCTAGAGAAAAAAAAAAAAAAAAAACCTTTAAAAATGAATCTCATGAAAATAGTAGGGAGACCAGTAGAGAAGAGGAAGGGTATCAAGGTAGAGAAAAGAAGTGAGAGAAAATAGAGGTACTGGGGAATTAAATCAACCAAATTATGTTATATACATGTATGAATACAACACGTGTATAAAACTTTTATGTATTATTTCATTGCGCCAATTTAAAAAAAAACTAGAAAAAATATTTTCAAACACTAAATAAAATGATGATTCAAGAAGCAAAAAAAAATATGGTGACAATATTTTATTAAAGAGAAAATATCAATAAAAAGAAGTCATTTAAGAGAAACCAAATGGAAACTTTTGAATTGAAAAATATGAATCTGGAAATGAAACATTCTCTAGTAGAATCAGCATACCTGAAGTTGATCAAAAGAAAATATTCAGTACAAAGAACACAAAGAAAAAAAATGAGTCAACAGTATCTCAAAGAAATATGGAATATTATTAAGCACATCAAAAGATGTGTAATGAGTATAGAAGAAAGAGAGGAGAAAGAGAAAGGAGCAAACATATTATTCAAAGCCATAGTGACTAAAAATTTTCTGAATTTGGCGGAAGTCAATAACCTACACACGCAAGAAACACAAGATACAAGTAATGCAAAAAGACTCACATTTAGTCTCATTGTGATAAATATTTTAAAACAGAAAGATAAATAGAATTTTTATTTTTGATACAGGAATTTTGAACTCATGGTGGTCTACCACTGAGCTATAACGCAATTCGTTTTGTTTTGTTTTCTTTTCTTTACTTTTTTGAGACAGGTCTCACTTAACTTGCCCAAACTGGCCTTGAACTTACTGTCTTCCTGCCTCAGGTGCCTGAGTCCCTGGGATTACAGGTATGTACCACCATGGCTGGCTGAAAGTGGCATTTTTTAAAAAGTCATTAAAATAAGTAAGTGAAACCTGATATGTGTGACTCCAGCAGCAATTTCAGGTATTTTCTGGGGCTGGCATGTAGGACACAGATAGCAGACCTCTGCTGAGATTGTTATACTGAAGCCACCTACAAAGGAGGGCCAGGAGCATCATAAGGTGACCAAGTCAAAACCTGGGAGGGCAGGAGGGAACTGGTCAAGTGTGTCAACACGTCACTAGGGTGCATCAGTGAATTTTAGATCATCCCAAATAGGCTTTAAGATGCACTTACTATTATGCTTCATGTATTTATAGCTAGCATCTAATGCAAACCTTGCTGATTCTGTTGTTTAAGAATCCCTTAAGGAAGCAGGGCTGTGTTGATCCATCCATCAGAGATGGCATAAATGGTAGGTAGGCTACTGGCATGGGATTGGTCTATGATTAAGATCAGGAATATTAGGAACAAAACTGGCAAACTCTGTCTTACACTGAAAATTTCCCAAAGTGTTATGTTTTGCTAAAATCCTTAAAGTTCTTTTTTAAAAATGCCATGTGATGGTTTTGTGAGAAATGATACATCTTGGTATAGAAGAGTTCCTGCTGGAAAACTGGAGTGAGTTGAAATATTCATTTGCTCAAGCAAATATAGGGCTGGAATCCCCATCTATATATAAAAAGAAAATAACCCTGAGGTACAGGTATTTTGAGTATATTTTTTCATCACAAACTTAGAAGCAAAAGAATTAAAGAAAAATACTGTATCATTTCTATTTTTTTTTATTTTGCCTGTGCAAATACAATTTTTTAAATGACTGTGGTATCTTATATTACATATTATTTTCTTTTTTAATATTTTTTAATTTGTCCTAATTAGTTATACACCACAGTAGAATGCATCGATGCATTTTTATAAATCATACATAAATGGAGTATAATTTCTCAATTTTCTGATTGTACATGTTGTAGGATCACATAAAGTCATACAGTCATATATGTACATAAGGTAATAATGTTTCATTCTACTATCCTTCCTACTCCCATACCTCCTCTCCTCCCTTCACTCCCCTCTACCTAATCAAAAGTAACTCTATTCTTCCCTAGCACAACCCCCTTATTGTGAATTAGCATTCACATATCAGAGAAAAAATTTGGCCTTTGGATTTTTATTTCCCCTTTTACTACTTGAAAGAGAATTGTTTGCATTTATTAGTATACTTTTATTGTTCCAAAGGAATATTGTGAAGGAAAATTATTAAAAATTCAATTTGGGAAATATTTTTAATACTCATTCTACTCCGTACTTCACAAGGAACAAGATAGTATTATTTTACAGTGTTTCTCATTTTGTCCTAGTGATTTTTAGAAATTTATTGTGTATTTATCTTTCTACAACTGTAGTCTACTTACTCTTTCCTTAGAGAAAAAAAGTAAAAAGGTAGATCAAGGAGTATATTATGGTAAATGCTTTGCAACTATTTTCAGTTTTTTGAAATATAAAATACTCTGAGATCATAATCACAATAAAGATGGAATAGTAAACTAAAAATGAGTGGTGTTTATTAACATGAAATGCACAAAAGCAGGTAATCAGCAGAACTGATTCTTGTGAAATATGGAATATTAAAAACAAAACTATGAGTATTTGTGTGTGGGAAAAAGAGACAGAGATGGACAGAAAGACAGAGTGATGAGAAAAGAGAATATCATGAGTTAATATAAGAAATAATAACTCTATTTTACAAGAAGAAAGCAAATGTTCTCTTTTACCAATAAAACACTTTCATGACAGTCAGGAGCCTGGCTTGCTCATTTTATAAAAACTTGTTCTTGACAAAATTAACTCTCTCCTTGAGACCTACATTAATCCCTTCTAAGGTGATTCTCGATGACCTAATTACCTTCCACTAGATCCCATCTCTTAAAGGTTTCACTTCTTTTCAACACTGCCATAGTGGGGACCAAGCTTCTAGCAAGTGAACCTTTGGAGGATGCACTCAAACCACCTCCAAAACAGCATGGTCACAGATTACAGGGTCAATAAGCATGAATGAATTTTTTTATATTTTATCTGCAAAATATTAGGAAATAAAATGTAAGGAAAATGATATACAATAGTGTCAATAGCAGAAAATGCTTATATATGTAACAAATCGGGCAATGCTATGTACTGAAAACTACTTGCTTGGAGAATCCCAAAAGACTTACATAAATGGAGAGATACCATATTTATGGATTTAAAGACAATATTATTAACTTCAAATTTAGGTATCAATTAAAAAAATCCCAGTCATGTTACCAGGAAGTGTTTTACTTTTTTGCTTAAACTTTCTTCCTTTCCTGCACCCCTTCTCTTGCTTCTAAGATTGGCAAGTCAAATTTAAAATTTATGAGAAAATGCAAACAAACTAGAATATGCCTAAAAATATTCCTTCAAGAAGAAAAGTTAGAAAACTCATATTATCTGATTTTAAGACCTACTGTAAAGCTACAATATTCAAGAATGTATGGCAGCAGTAGTAGCATAAATTAAAGATAAAGAATAGATGAATGAAATGCAAAGGAGTAGCCAGAAATCCACCCACACTAAACAACCCACCAATATTCTATGCCACCAAACCAATAGGATGAATAAAAGAAAGAAATGTTAAGAACAAGCATCTTGAGTATCTGCATGTGTATTTTAAAATAAAATTAGAAGATATTTTAATTGAACTAAAATGATAACATAGGATCTCAAAATATGCAGGATGCAATTAAATAAGCATTAAAAGGAAAAAGATCATATTAAAGTTTATGTTAGAAAAGAGTAAAGATGTTAAATCAATGATGTTACTAGTACTATCCATGTGCTTTCTTCTTCCTGTGCAATTTTCTAGTCAAAAAGTTGATGCTGATCCTTTGCTCAGAGTGGAAGGTGACGTTTGAGTGACCTAGAATCCTCAGTGATGGAGATCACATTTACCCAAGTAGCTAATAATATAGGGGTTCTGTAGACAGATTGAGCTGGTTTTGCATCTGGGATCTGTACCTATCAACCCTGTGACCTTGAACTGTGACTTAATCTCTCAAAGATCTGGGTCTGTCAAACTTAAAATGGGACAAAGATATAACCAATATCCTCACATGTACCTCAGGATTAAGTACAACAAAGCATGAGAGATCCCATCCAAGGGCTTTCACCTCAAGTGGGTTTGTCCTGTGGGCAGGTACCATCATTCATGGAGCAGCTGACCACTGGAGGTCAGGACTCCTCAGGAAGTTCACTCACTGGGACACTGTAGTGCAGGAATTTCAGTTGAACCTAAAGTCATGCATGGCACTTGATGAACACAACCTAAAGTCTTCTGTGTTCTCATCTTCTAAGGTGCTGAGCAATAAGATTGTGGCTTGCAATTAGAAACTAATGAAAAGAGATCAGAGAAGGAAAGCCTAGGAATAGGTAACTGGGGCCTTCCTACTTTTCTTGTTGCTTTTACCTGTTTTGCCCTTGATTTGCTCTCGCATCAGTCAAGGATTTCAAAGAGTCAGTGTTTTCAGATAAAAGAGTCCATTGACTACTCTAAAACTTACTGGCTAAAAAGCTGATTAAATACTTTGATTCTTATTTTACTAATCCATAACATGGGAGACAGTAGTTATAAAGATAGTTATAAAGATAATAGAAAATTAAAATTGAAATTTTTAAGTTATGGCATTTGTAAAATGAGATTAAAATTAGTATACCTGACATCATAGATAATTTGCAAAGTTATAAGTACAATAGTACATTTCAAACTTAGAGAAAGGGAGAGATAGAGACAAAGAGAATATCATGTGGCTGGTTGTGTAGGATGACAGGTTATATTGTGTAGTTTAGGGTGCATTCATGAAACAAAGGTAAAATGTTTTGTTTGCTTAAGTGACAAGTATTTTTATGTATGACTGCATAATAAGCCATCACTAAAACTCTGGCTGAAAATTATAACAACATTTATTCTGCTGGTGAATCTGTAACTTGGTCAGGACCTGGCAGGGATAGCTCATATCTGTTCCATTTGGCAGCTTAAAGGCTGAGCATGAAATTATTTGACGATTACTCCCTCACATTTGTGGCAGTTGATACTGGATGCCAGCAGGGACCTCAGCTGGGCTGTGGACCATATTCATATAATTGGGCATTCTATGTGACTGCTTGATTTCCTCATATCATGGTGAATGGTCCTAAGGGCAAATATTCTGAGAAAGAGAAAATCAGATGGAAGTTGTATTGCTTTTTCAAACTAACTCCTAAAAGTCATGTGGTGTTATTTCAAAGTACCATCATGCTTTTTATTCATTAAGCAAGTTACTCAAGCCAGTTCAGGTTGAAGATGAGAAGAATTAAATTCCATCATTTGATGGATCTGTATCCACAAATCTGCTTACATCGGTATTCACAGACTGCCCTGTGGTTTTCTGGAGCCTCTTTTATAAGGGTGCTAATCCACCTTCATCAACTGATTACTTCCCAAATGCCTCATCTCCCAATAACCTCATGCTGGGGCAGAGGTTGTCACCATTTGAAATAGAGTGGGGCACAACATTCAATTCAGAAAGCCTGCCTCTCAACAATCTTAACAATAACTTCAAGATTTAGTTGTCCCATGAAAAGGAATAAAAATGTGAGCTGAAGATGAAGGTTTACTCTGTCTGGAACTAATCTTTATAGGCTGAGGTATAAATTAAGAAATGCAAAGCAATGGCTTTTTAAGTTTGTCCAAATTAAGATGCACAAAAGGCATCTTTAACTCCTTTTGTGCATCTTAATTTGGACAATCTCTGGTATTCAAACCATGGCATAATTATCTAGAGACAATTCACATTTAAAGGCAATATTCATTTTAGATTTTAGGGTACAGGAAAAACACAATATTACTGAATAAGAAACCCATCCCTTTATTTAAATTTTCATGTAATATTTTTACAAAGGGGAAATTTTGTATACATTCCTATATATGTATTCCATGAAATGATATGCACTCGAGTAATGAAGGATAATTATTCAAGGTCTTTGCTCTTCCATAAAGCAGAATATCTTGTTTATTGAGTTACTTCCTGATAAAATTTTATAATTGCAGGGAATCCAATTAAGTTTTCAGGCCCTTTGGAGATCATTTAAAAGCAACTTAGCAACATATTCTGAGAGGATTAATGTTATTTTTCAAATCCTTTCTCTCAGAATTAAATGGACATTCAGTTTAACCTATGAGTAGTATTGTTTTTAGAGTCCCTATAGAGATAAATACTATGGGAGCAATAATTATCTACCCAATTGCATGAATATTTTCTCTTTGGGGGATGGACAAGGAGAATCATTGCTTCTGCCTCTAGGGGTGCCACATGGAACACCAGCATCCTGGTAATGTTCTGGGCTATCCTTGGGAGGACAAGCAGTGTTCTGTCTACTCTGAGGATCTAATGTATGTTTTCTGAAAGGATGGCAAGTTTATGTAGACCTTAAGAAGGGAATAAAATGACACCATTAACTTATGATAGAAGTAAGGATATAATCCTGCCTATGAATCATGCTAAGATTCCCAGAGACCAGGTAAAATTAAAGGGATACCTTAAATCAGAAAATAGACTAAAATGAGAGCCAAGAAGTAAGCAGATAAAAAAAGAATTCAAATGTAAAGAAAACTTATTTGAATATGATGAAGGAAAGAAGAGAAAAGATTGAGCATGACATAAAAGGAAAATCCATAAAATCCTATGGATAAGAAAGGAAAATGTGAAAGTAGTATTTCTAAATATATGTGAAAACCTATTTTCTAAAAAGAGAAAATATCAACTTTAAGAAATGATTTTAGTTCCCCAGTAAATACAGAATAAAAATAAGAAATAAACTTTAACTCCAAAATATTAAGTGACACTCACATACTGACTATCATGCACTATGTGTATTTCTTGGAAGGAAATTACTCTTCAGAGTTGTGGCATGATTCGTAATTTTATGTGTCATCTGGTCTAAGGAATTCCCAGATATCTGGTGAAACATTTCTTCTGGATATGTCTGTGAGGTATTTGCAAACAAATGATTCAGGATCCGAATCAGTAGACTGAATAAGAAATATCCAGACTCACCTATGTGGGCAGTCATCACCCAGCCCTTTGAGAGACCAAATAGAACCACAACCACCACCACAACAGCAATAAAATACAAGAAGGGAGAATTCTCTTTTCCTCTTCTTGAGCTAGAATATCCTTTTTCTTCTGCTGTAGGCATCCTTCAGACCTTGGTACTTAGAGCAGCCCCATCCTCTACAGCTCAGACTCTGAGTTACATCTACTGGTTTCTCTGATTCTCAGGCCTTTGAATTAAATTATACCACAGGTTTTCCCAAGTGCTCAGGTTTGCAGATGAAATGTCACAGGACCTCTTAGCCTCCATAATCATATATGCAAAATTCCATAATAAATCTTGTATATAAATATAAATCTTTTTGGTTTCATGTCTCTGATAAAAACTAATATAATTGATTATTGATGATATGAGTATTGGAGACACATAGTAAAGCATTTTCCTAATTTCGAGAGTGAAAATAGGAGAACTGAAAATGGAATTGGTAAATTAGCCATCTGTACAAACAATTAAAATCTTGACCTTAAAGGCACAAGCCATTTTGAGATCTTTCAATTTCCATATTTCACATAGATTTTTCTATGGGTAAGTATGGGCATCGAGAAAATGTCAATGTGCTGAATCCTGTGATCATTTGAGACTATTTATGTAAGTTTCCATACATAGGCCACCTGATGCATACTGGGCTTTCATTTACTGAGTCCTATTCAGGCTTGATTATTGTAGAAGCACTTACGACTTGCAGTTAGCCAGTTTGCCTGGCTGCATGTCTTCTCTGGTTTGTTATTGGTGGCAGTAATATCCTTGTTATCCATGTCTTTGAAATGTATACCAGTTGTGTTTACCCAAAATACCTGTTTAAAACACTCTAGTTTATTTTGTCATTGTCTTTGACTTTCCCATCATTTATATGGTGTGTCCACAATTGTTCCAATTCATAATGTGATCATTTTTATTTTTGGGATATGAATGTGAAAAGGAAGAATGTAAAAACATTGAGTAACCTAATAAAAATAGCAGTAATTTATTAAACACTCTGGGATGCATACTTCGTGTAGCATTTCTGATTGTTTATTTAATAGTGTTTGTAGTGGTTATTATCTCTATTTAAAAACTTAAAACTTGAAAGAAAGAAAATATTAGGTTAATTGGGAAATATATGTATGTCCTAATTATATTGTATATGCATGTATACATTGTGTTTTTATATGGTGACAAAAAAGTCCTTAACATGTTTTTAACAAATTGTTTATTTTAGTAAAACTGTTAGCTGACATTCTACTCACCTGCTTAATATCTCTTCTAATCATTAATTTCTGACCTTTTCTATGTTTTCGAGTAAAAAATGTAACAGACATATCACGAAAATTATAATATGATAAACTGCACAAAATTTTTTGAAGAAACTAAAAATGTTGTTTAATAATCATGACCTGCCTAGTATTTCATTTTTTAAATGTGTAGGCTTTGAGAAACTTTTTAGAATATACAAGCTTATAATAATATTTGCTTTCCTAAATAATTTTAACCTAAGTGTTAAACTTCAAATGTGAAGTAAATATGTAATGTAAACAGAAAAATAGATTTATTCCTCTTTGGAAGTTAATTTAGCTTGCTGTATAATCTTTTTAAAAGTGCATACATTTTTAAGGAAATTAATTTGGTGGATTAAGGCACATGTTTAGAGAAAATTTAAAAGGTTACCGAATGTTGAATGCAATTTTATTAATAATATTAATAGATGTGACATATATGAATTGATTTGGGAGTCTCTGAATGTATTAACTTCAAAAAGTTATTTTACTTACCAGACCACTTACTATGGAACAAAACCCAAATGTATTATATTTATTGAACCATTAAATGAGAGTCTGGTGTGCCAAGAAAATTAGTTGGCCATACAGGAGTAAGGTGGATAGGAGAGCAGAAAATAAGCAAACAAAAACATCTAAGATTACCTATCCAGTTCTGCACCTGTGTGCTGGGGTTAGCAGGAAGACGGCAATTTTATTTCAGCCTTCCTCTAATGTATGGTTGTCATCTTTAAATGATGCTGATTAGAAATAAATGAATGTTTTATAATTATCTTTTTCAACAATACCACTAATAAATTATATAACTTGACGCTATGAAAATTGATTTCATATTTAACATGGTGTTTCTCCTGAACCATAGCACTAAAGGGCACAAGAAGTTACAAGCATCCGTGTCCTGGCAGCACAAGCCGAGGCCGGAGTGGGCAGGCACCCAAAGCTAAGTGAACACAGAATGAAGACAACCCTTTCAAAGTGCTGAATCCTGTGTGCTTTTTCATAAAACCATGCTTGGAGAAAACACACATTTAAAGAAATATTAGTTATATGTGACAGTAGAATGCATTTATGCATTTTGATAAGTCATACATAAATGGAGTATAATAACTAATTAGGACAAATAAAAATTAAAATATAAAAAAGTCAGACTTACAAATATCCAATAAACATCAAATGTTGTTCAATTGTATTAGTAATAAAAAAAATTAAAAGTAAAATAAAGTCAATACTATCCTTCCATTGTTGAATTTACAAATTTTAAAATATTAAATTTATCCTAGTGTGTATGGGTGGTCAAGATGTGGCGTAAAGGATGTACCATATTTAGCTATTAAAAGCACAAATTAGAAAATTTAGAGATTAAAGTGGCATCAAATATCAGAATATGCATGTGCTTTCCTCCCCAGCAAATCTCCTTTCAAACACAAATCCTAAGAACATAATCACAATATGCATAATTGTTTACATATTTTTAATACCACAGGAGGAAAAGTAGAAACTACCTGGATAGCAAACAGTAGAATTTTAAGAAAATTGTAAAGTATCCAAGTCAAGGACTACCATGCAGTAATTAACAATAATGTTCCTAAATAATATTTATTTACATTTGCAAATGTCTTTCCATAAAAGGGGTGTGTTTACTTATATTTACATACATAATGTTTTCCCATTTGTAACTATATATCTAAAATATTTGCACTTTGAAAGACATAGTCAAATATGCCAACAGTGTCTAGCTTTGAATGAAAATGTTATAGATGCTTTGTGTTTTGTTGTTCTGGGCTTGCCTGATTCCCAGTTTCTTTGCAATAAGTATTCTTTCAGAAAAAAACAGCAAATGAACAGTAAAAAGTTCTCTAAAGTTAAAGAAACAAAACATTGACCAGTTAGGGACATCCCAGTAATGTACTCCTGCTCTTTTGTTTGGTTTTTGTTTGTTTGTTTGTTTTGAGGTGTCGAATATCTGAAACATAGTCCAATTTTCTACAGATGGAATTTAAGGCAATTTATTGGTCTCATTGTGAGCTATTTGTTTTAGGCCTTCCTTAATTTCTTCCTTTCCTATTTTCATTCTTTCTCCTCCCACCCCTTAATTTTTGACTAGGAAAAATTCCCTTCTTAATATGATTTAACTTCTTTAATAAGAGTTATAGAATTTATTGTTTCCAATTTTATATGCATCATAGAAATTTGTAAAAGGAAGACTATGAAAAAACCAGTGATTGCAGGAAACCATAATGCACAGTGACTGAACTCTCACTAACTTACTTAAGCCACAGTCACACAGACCAAAACAAGTATCAAGGCCTTTGTGCCTGCAAGGAAGCATACACAATGCATATCCCACACTCCCACAGACAGCATTAGACACACAAATGTGAACGAATGAGAATAGCCAGTAATTTTTTGTGATTTACACAATAGACTTATAGAACTCTCAGATACTTAGAGAAGCTCAAAATGAGAAATGATACATGGATAAATACGTATTATCTAGTTGTTATATATTTGTAACCTATATAGGGAAATATTATCTAAATATAGATATTATATAAACTGCAAAAAATCAAAATATATGTGTGTGTAGAACTTATATAGTCCTTGTTCATATATTACATGTAATATATATATCATTCCTCATCCAATTTATGTTTTTAAACTCAAGCAATTGTAAGTTCTGCCATCCCTCCCCCATCTTCCCACTGTTCTTCAGGGTGACCTAGCTCCTGGTTCAGGGTTCTTGGTGACTCTGTCCTCCATAGGCATCCATAAGCAGAGTTTTTGAACTTGAAACTGCATCAAAATCTCTTGGAGGGTTTGTTAGAACACAAACTCTGTGCCCCACTTCCAGAGTTCCTGATCTAGTAGGTCTGGAATGGAGCCTGGGACTCTCCCTTCTTCCTGGTTTAGAGACCACACTTTGAGAATTGGTGCACTATGACACACTTGGCATGTACTAATCTTGTGTTTGTTGAACTTGTTGCTGAAAACAGTTCATAAGGTTAAGTGCCATTCAAATCCCTTGTAGAGTCTTAGGAGACTTTCCTAGGTTTTCTCTTTACTTTCTGGGGACCTGGAAGATTTAGAAGATTGACATCTTCTGCCTGGCCACATCTTACCACCTGTTATGGTTCGGATCTCAAACATCTCCCAAATGCTCATATGCTATAAAAGGCTTAGTCACCAGCCTGTGGCACTATTGAGAGGTGGTAAAACCTTTAAGAGGTTGGGACCCAGTAGAAGGAACTAGGTCATTGGGGCCATACACTTGAAAGGAATACTGGGATTCCAATTCCCTCCTCTTTCTCTCTCTCTCCCTTTAATTCTCAGCCACTGTGAGGTGAACATCTTTGTTCCATCACAAGTTCTCCACCATGATATCCTGCTTTACCACTGACCCAAAAGTAATGAAACCAGTCAATCATGGATGAAAACTTCTAAAACCATGAGCCAAAAGTAAACTTATAAGTTGTTTATCTCAGGTATTTTATCCCAGGGACAGAAAGCTAACACACCACTTCCTATTTTTCTGTTATTTCACCCTCCTGCTGCAAATTGAGGCTTCACTAAGAAAATGGGACCAAATCTCATCTAATTTTAGACTTGCCCTACACTCTTAAAATATATCTAGGGGACCCTGTATTATCACCTCTGCCCACTGGAGCTTTGCCCAGAGGAGGGGGAAGAAAGCACCCATTTCTGCTTTCCTCAAAGTCCCCTTGTTTTCAACTGAGCTTCATCTCTGCAGAATCATCCATTCAGCTCAAATGTTGTGTCTCATTTCATAACACCCATAGCATTTGGGGGTCCTAGAAATGTTTCTCTCAAGAAAAGCCTAATTATTAAACTATTAAAATGTTTTACCTGATATTGTTCATAAGGACTATTTTATAGATTGAATATGCAATTTTTCTTATTTTAAGATTAAGAAAAAGACACAAGGAAACTAGTCAAAACACCAGTTAACTCATTAAATTCCAGGTTTTTAATGTAATGAATATTTTCAATGAAATTGACACATGTAGATTAGAATAGGTTGGAAAACATTGTATAAAATGTTTTATATGTTTAAATATAATTATATTAATTAATGTTGATCAATATATGTAATTATAATATAAATTTATATCATATATTTTTATTATTTAATTATATGCTATATACTGTATTTAAATTTTTATAAGATGATAGGACAAAATGTATACAAATGTTAAATTTTAAAATACTACCCAGCATACATTCATTTGGTCAATTTTCCAATGGAAAAGTACACTTACTGTATTTCTTTTTTGGTTAAAATAATTATCGATGTCCATTTAAAGTAAAACAATGTACTTTCATGGGCCACTGCTAGATTTATTTTGTCATTTTAAGAGACATACACAGAAGGCCTGACCATAAGTATGTCAAAGGTGACAAGATCTCATCTCCAAAGACATCTTTGGATGCTCAGGTGGTCATACTTGGCTCAGGACCAGATTTCTCATGCCTGGACAGAAGGTTCACATTCAGATTCTTTCATTCCTACCTTCAAAATCCTTTACTTTGATCCTTGAATGAAGGGTCTGAGGAAAATAGAGGCTGTAGGTATATTTGAATGAAATTATCCTGAATATAAGTTCACCCTATGCATCCAGAAGTACAAACACTGCCAATTACACATGAACATTGTGCAAATTAACATATACACTTACAAAAGTCCATGTAGTAAAAAGGACTACAGTGTTCAAGGAATTAGAAGCTAACTTTATTTCTGCCTCAATTCTGTCTAATAGAGGAAAATAATAGATTAAAATTATTAATGAACAGAGAATTAATAGGGTAACAGTGAGGTAAGACAGAAAACTTAAGGTTAGAACTTCTGAAAGAGTAAACTGTTGGTAATTAAAATTCCGTGAGCATATATTTGAACATAAATAATTATGACACATACATAGTTATATGTAATGTATATATAACCACACTTATCCTTTTGTTCCTTTTTTATGTTAATAGCTATCACTTATTAGTTTTATATGTTAAAATTTCAATGATGTGTCCTTAATATATTATGGCTGTGAAACAGAGATTATTATCCAAATTTCACAGTGAAGGGAACAAGCTCAAAAGGGCTAAGGAAAATTTAAGTTGAAAAAGTGACTAAACATGAATTCAAATTAGATTTGTCTAAATCACCAAATTACATAATTATATTAATTCTGATTTTTTAATTTATCCAAGATTTTTACATTAAAATTTAGTATTCACTCAACTGTTCTAAATGGTAGTGAAAAGATGTCACATGCAGATTTGAAGGAGTTACAGTACAGGCTAAGATAAAAATCCAAGGTTAAATGAGCAAGGTCAAAATATTAGCCTCAGCTATGATTTGGGATGCAGAGAAAGAGTGGGCTAGGAAACAAAAGAGTTACCAGAGAATACTGACATTCTACATAAATACCAGGAACATAAGTTCATTACATGCACTGATCTACAGAGGTCAGGGCTATCCCTTGGTGTGGAGAAGGTTAATTGTGTGATCAGTTCATTGCCACTGAAATCACCCAGATTCCAAGCTAAACATGGGTGGACAGGAATACTATGAGTCAGTAAGAGAGTTTTCAACATACAGGGAACAAAGAAAGAGGAATAGAAAATACACGAGGTGCCAAGGCAACTTGTTGATGATTTATAAGGAAGAGCACTAATTGAAACTCTCAGCAAATGTTTTGATGTTTTTCCTGATCATAGATAGTTGTCTTTTTAGTCCTTTTCTCTTTATAAATGAATGTTTGAAAAGTACAGCAAGATTATTCTTATGGAACTAAAATTTTGATATCTAATTAAAGAACATCTAAAATGTCCTTAGTTTAATGCACCAGAGGTACATGAGCAAAATAATTCATTTCAAAAGAAGACATGTGTACAGAGAAAACCAAACATACTCTCTATGTAGCCTAATAATTCTAAATAATCATATAATACCAAATACTAAATAATAGTACATGTATACATAATATAAAAGTCAAATAAATCTTTTTTCTTATTAATTTTTTTTGTTTTTATTAATTTTTTTATTTGTTCTTTTTAGTTATACATGACAATAGAATGTATTTTTACATATATATATAGAGTATGACTTCCCATTTTTGTGGATCTGCCCTGTCCAGTCTGGTGAAACCCCATCCACCCACCATCCCTATTGCCTATTGTAAGTCAGCATCCGCATATCAGAGAATACATCTGGCTTTTGGTTTTGGGGGATTGGCTTACTTCACTTAGCATGGGTCTCCAGTACCATTCATTTACCTGCAAATGTCATAATTTCATTCTCCTTTATGATGAATAAATCTTAAATAGATATTGTGACTATTGTCTTATTAATATCCCCGTGGTATTATTATTTAAATGTGGGTTCAAATAAGTCATTTCTTTTAATTATTTGATGAAATAAATTTTCAAAAGTAAGCTTTTTGTGGACTTTGGAATTTTGGAAGTTTCCATTTTATTTTGTTCTTTTTTATTCTGACTCATTTTTTTCCACATCTGCTTAGCCTAGATTTTAAATATTACTTCAATGTTTAAAAGTATGTTAAGCATACGTGTTTTCATTTTCAGTTATTAAAGTACTGACATTGCTATGTATTCAAATTCATGAGTCCTTGGCCAATGAAGTTTACATTTCTGCATTACTAATTTGACAATAGGATAATAGTTTGCTTAAAGTCTCCATTGGTGTAAAACAAACTTATTTTTAGATTCACATTACTTTAATATTAATAACCATATGTCTTCAATTGTCTACATTTCAATGTCAATAAAATTGATACGTGGAACAAGATGTGATTATAAATTATTCACATACAAATAAGCATTCATGTTTTTACAAAAGCTCATCATTGGGGAATCACAGGACTCCCTGAGATGAGAACAGCTGACCAGGATACTTATGCAAGGGGAAAAAAAAATGACAATAAACTCAACCTTAAAACTACCAAATGTTGCTAGCAGGAGTGATGAAGTAATTAATGTGGAATCAGTTTTCAATATGAGATTTCACAGACATTTAAATAAATTGCCCAATAGTAAAATTTAGTAGCCAAATGATTTTCAGGGGGAAAAAAAAAAGACTATTACCATTCTGTTCCATTCAAAAATACATTTACATCTATTCAGTGTTTAGCTCTGTGCTAAATACAGAGACCATAAAGAAAAGACTCAGTTTCTAATTACAAGACAATGACAGCTATCATACCTCAAAGGTTGATGTGGTTTAGATCTGGAATTCCCCCATGACTCATGTATTGAAGGTTTGATCCCCAAAGCAGCAATTCTCAGAGGTGGGATTTTGGGAAGTCCTTGAATCTTGAGGGCTCTGATCTCATTGGTAGATTAATTCACTGATAAGTGAATGGACTATGGGAGGTGGAAGAGACTATAGTCAAGTAGGGCATGATCGGAGGGAGTAGATCACTGGGCCCATCCATCCCTTTGGCCTGTCTCCTTCCTCTCTCCCTGCTTCCTGGCTTCCATCAGCTGAGCAGCTTCCCTTTGTTGCACCCTCCTTCTTGATGTTGTGCTTCTTCTCAGACCCAAAGCCATGGAGCTGGCCAACCAGTGACTGAAACCTCCAAACCATGAGCCAAAAACATCTGACCTCGTCTAAGTTTTCTTTTTCTTTTTTTTTCAGATATTTACCACATTGACAAAAAGCTGACAAACACATAGACTAATTCCAACCAAATTAAAAACATACTCATATGAATAATCTTTCAGTAATTTTGGTCTACAAATTAGAAGATTTGAATAAAATTATTTGATGTCATTTCATTGATACTTTAGTGAAGGTCAAAACCAATTACACAATGCCCCCCAAATTAAAACTGAGCTTTAAATTATCTAGATTTTTAAAAACACATCCAAAAACTGTTTAGCTTTGCATGTTGCAAATAATCATTATTTTCTTGCTTAGTGTGTCCTCGGTAGAAACACCTGCATATAGTACAATCTATTAAATAGTGTTAAACAAATTAAATAAACAATTTATAATCACTGAATAGTAATATTTTAAAATATTCCTCCTGAGATCTTGGCAGAATGATACAAAGTGATTTCATTATGTAAATGGAAAACAAATTACAATTATCTGATATAAAATATAATTACTCAGAGCACTGGCTTGTGTAAATGGTCTGATTGAATCTGACCACTCTATCTTTTTTGAAATATAATTTAGCAGGTCTGTACCTGAAGAGAAAAAAATGAAATCAATTTATTTAAAATGGATAATTCTGGAATAGTTCACAACTGAAGTAGTCTTGCTAGTTAAGAAAAAAATATGTCTTGGAAAATTAGTGTAATGTTTAAAACAGAAGAGTGTCTTTTGACCCAGGGTTTGTCCTTTCACTGACACTGAGCCATCTTATAATTCATCCAGTGTGAGTCCTAAATGAGGACATGAGCAGGATCCTCCATTCATTAGCAACCCTTATATTTACCCAAATCACATGCTCACTGCTTGCTCTAGACATGGGGGATGCGATACCAAAGTTAAGACATTTTTCCTTCCTTCTGAGGCTTACGCACTTGTAATCAATACTCGATTGAGACCTAGAAACACAGGATGATTCCATAAAGTGACAAATACTATGAGGATAATAAATTGTGGGTCAGGGTTAAGGTCTCTTGCACAAAGTTCCCTTCGAGCTGAGTCCTAAAGAATGAAAAGGTAAAGCCACGCCAAACTCATATGAAAGAGCATTCTTGTCTGAGAAAATGCAATGGAGCCCTGAAAAAGGAATCAACGTGGCATGTCTGGGGGACAAGGAAAGACCAAGGTACCCTGAAAATAGCAATGAATGAACAATGAGAACTGAACTTATGCAACAACCAAACCCTGTGGCATACAGCAGGTCATGGTTTGTAGTGAATTTTATTTTAAATTGAAAAGGAAGCCATTGGAGGGTTTGGAGCAATTGAGGGTCATGCTCTTATTTAGGCTTTGGAAACATTACACTGGTCCAAACCAAATGGAGGAGGAACAAGGATTGAAGCAGAAGTGATGATGGTTTGACCATGTTTTAGAGTGATTATTGATAGGATTCAGAACCAAATTCTGAAAATAGGGTCCTAGAGTCATTAGATAGTTTGAATATAAATGCTAAAGCAAAAAAGAGAAAACAGTAAATATTCATTAAAATTTATTTTACTATTTTATTTTTTTTTTAATGCAAAGAGCAGATTTAGATTGTATCATGGTTTCTCAACTGCAGTGCTACTGACTTCTGATCTGCATAGTCTGTTGTGGGGCCTGTCCCGTGCTTTGTTGGATGTTTAGCAGCATCCTTCACTGCAAACCACTAGATACCAGAGCACCTCCAGATTCGAACAGTAGACAAATGTCTCCAGATATTGCCAAATGTCCCTAGGGGCAACATTTTTCCCTAATTGAGAACTTCTGTATTACAAAAAATGTTGCTTCCTTTATAAAAACATTACAAATATTAGGCAATGTTTACCGAGAGGAATAAAAATTTTTATTTTTAAACTTTCAATTAATGACATGTTTGTAACTTTTTGTGACAATCTCATCAGATGTATCATTTATCAATAAACAGTTATTATATTTAGATAAAAGAATCTGTAGCCAATTAACTGGTCAGAAATCCTACTATGCCATTCACTGGGGGGTTCATGACCATGCTAGTAGATCTTTTTTCATGGTGTTTATTTTGCTTGTAAAATCTGAAATGCATTTAGACAGTTTCCCAGAACATAGTAGGCACTCAATAAACAGTATTTTTGGTAGAATTGTCTATTCAGAGAGTATCTCTGTTCACCTTTTAAGGGGGGAGTTCCATAAAGAAAAGTATTTACCTCTTTTACAAGTTTCGTACCTGTATTTCCTGTTAAATAACAGTGATCAAACAAATAAATTTATGGTGTTTTAGTTTGAGGTCTCTGCCAGGCTAAGTCCCAGTCACAATAGTGGATATTTATACAAAGGCTGTTCTGGGCGGGACTCCAGGGATCAGAGACATATCTACTTTCCTTCATTCCTTTTCCCTTCTCAACATAGGGACATTTTTCTGTCAGAGTAATTGTGAACACAGTGGGAGACATTGTAAGGTGTGGAGCATCTGAGTCTTCTTCCAAGATGAGGGGTGTAAACAAGCTCAATGGCAATATTAATTTGCCTTTGAATTTGTGATATAACAAAAACAATATTCATTTTCTTGTAGTAAATATCACATTAAAAAACTCGAGCTTTCTCTTTTTGATTCTACTAACATCCTGAGTCATGTAGTCCAATCTTAGACCAATGCTATAGAAAAGAAGTTGCAGACCAACAACTGCAAGTAACTACAAAATAACTCAAGTAATCTTTGTATTTTCTTCAAACCTTGAATAGTGAGCATAGTTCATGGCAATATTTAACACTTCTCCTTTTCTTTTCCATATAAATCCTTATCCTTTATAGCTTATATCTACCACCTCTAAAATTTCTTCCCTGGTCTAATTCTACCCATCTCTTCTATTCTGCCCTCCAACCACTTCTCATTTTTAATCTGAAACATAAAATTCAAAGTGATGAATGGGATAGGGAATGGGGAAAAAGATTAGGGAGATCAACATTCTTATTGGTGGACAAAAGGCACAAAGTATGAACTGATGGAATCTTTTATCTGATCACAGCAGAATGGGATTTTTCCAGACTATTTTCTTCATTCCTGAAGATATTCCCATGCCTTGGATCTACCTCCGGGTCATATCAAGAGTCACTGGGTGCATTTGTGCACCCTGATTCCAATGCATTCTCTTGATTTGCTCTCTTTTGCCAGACCTTCCACTGCCCTTCAGTGATCTCCAGATAATTAGCATATGTCCATCCATCACAAGTCACATTTGCAAATACCCATAATTTGTGAGCTAAACAGTTTTTATACAGGCTAAGTTCTTACAATAAGTATGCTTAGATTATGTAGCTATTTCATATAAACTTATGTAATTAAACTGTTCAACCACTCTGAGCCCCCATCACTCTGTCTTCTGCTCATCTTCATCTCCATGACATTTCACTGACATGTTCCCCGCCTGCAACCCCCTTTATCCATCTTTTCCTTTCTAACTTTATACCATTATACTCATGGTTAGGGCTTGATTTAAATATTTCTATTGAAGACTTCCTATTCTTTTAACTCGGGATAATTCCTCTATTCTAACAAAGGAAGCATTAATAATTTATACTGTACAAGATGTCACTTCACTATAAATTATATTGTACTAATTACAAATTGTTTCTACTTTATAAGCCTCATTTCCTCAATAAGATTGTAAGATCTTCAATCAGTGGGGCTCACTAGCGTACAACTAGGGAAGATTTATCTTAGTCACCACTAATAATAAATGAAATGTCATTTTGATGTCTTTCTTATAGAAGTTATATTTATTCTTACTCCATGTCCCATTAATGCCTGTTATTTCCATAGGTACATATAAGATATTCAATAAATACCTGTTAACTTGATATGCCAAATATGTAAATAATTTTATTGCTAATACTTTAAATATACCCCTTTCATTATTGGATACATGTGATACATGAACTATGTACATGAACTCTTAAGAAAATGAGCTCTATGTGACTTTTAAAAATGTATACTACTTAATTCATACTAAAGATTTTATTTTCCTAATCAAGAGAAATAAAATTGTAGGTGCTCAAGTTAGAATTTAAGCAGTGGTTCTCAATCTTTAGCATGAATCAGAATCACTTGGTGAGGGTGTTAAACCCCAAGAGTTTCTGATTCAAGAGGCCCAGGGTAGGACCCAAGAATTTGCATTTCTTGGTAATACAAATACCGTTTTTCCTAGAAATTCACTTTGAGAACCAGAAGAGAAAAAACAGCTACTTCAGTCACAATACCACCATGTTCCAAGAGCATGAAGGAGGAAGAGAAAAAAGCCCAAGGAGATAAAATATTCATGGTCATTTTATTCAAGGCAAGATTTTCAAACAAAGGAGTCCCGTTTTCACAGAAACAGGAGGGCAGATTGTTTTCATTGGCTTGGGAGAATTAGTATGACTCACTGGTCTCAGTTTCATCTAAATGTACCCAGATGTCTCTATATGAAGTCTCAGGGTTCCACAAGTTCCCAATGATATTTTCACTTTCACATGAGAAACTTAGCAAAACTGTGAATCCAACTCATGTTGTAGCTCTGAAAGCTTCCAAATTAAAGTCTGTGTTTGTTTTTTTTAAAAAAATGTTTCTGATGTTTCTGTGACTTCAAAAATAAGACATTCTTCTAGGGATAGTTTCTGGTTCTCCTGTCATGATTAGATATGGGACTTGACTGTAATTTTTCTTCATTAATTAAAAAAAATTTTTAATTAGTTATACATATGGTAGAATGCTTTTTGATATATCATATATAATGGAGTATAATTCCTTATTCTGGTTACACATGATGTAGAATCCCACAGGTTGTACAGTTTTATATGTACACAGGGTAATAATGTCTGATTCATTATGCTATCTTTACTCTCCTCTACCCTTCACCTCCCTTCAGTCCTCTCTACCAAATATAAAGTAACTATTCTTCCCTAGACCCTCCATTGTGAATTAGCATTCCCATGTCAGAGAAAACATTTGACTTTTGACTTTTTTGGGATGGGCTTACCTCACTTAGCATGACATTCTTCATCTCCATCCAATTACCAGCAAATGCCATAATTTCATTCTTCTTTAAGACTGAGTAATATTCCATTATATAATAAATATATTATACATATTATACATATTATACAATTATACATACATAAATATATATATATATATATACACACACACACACACAACCAATACTTTTTAATCCATTCATCTGTTGAAGGGCACCTAGGTTGGTTCCATAATTTAGCTAGTGTGAAATGAGCTGCTATAAACATTGATGTGGCTACATCACTGTAATATGCTGATTTTAAGTCCTTTGGGTATAAATGGAGAAGTGGGATAGCTGGGTCAAATGGTGATTCCATTCCAAGTTTTCTGAGGAATCTCCACACTGATTTCCATAATGGTTGCACCAGTTTGCATTCCCACCAGCAATGTATGAGTGTACTTTTTCCCCACATTCTCGCCAACATTTAGTTGTACTTGTATTCTTGATAATTGCCATTCTGACTGGGTTGAGATGAAATCTTAGAATAGTTTTGTTTTGCATTTCTCTAATTGCTGGAGATGATGAATATTTTTTCTTATATTTGTCAATTAATTTTGTTTCTTCTGTGAAGTGTCTGTTCAGTTCCTTAGCCTATTTATTGACTGGGTCATTTGGGTTTTTGGGGGTGTTAAGTTTTTTGAGTTCTTTATATATCCTGGAGATTAATGCCCTATCTATGGTGCATGTGGTAAAGATTTTCTCACATTCTATAGGTTCTCTCTTCACGTTATTGATTGTTTCCTTTGTTGAGAAGAAGCTTTTTAGTTTGAATCCATCTCATTTTTTGATTCTTGATTTTATTTCTTACACATTCGGAGTCTTATTAAAGAAGTCAGATCCTAGGCTGACATGATGAAGATTTCGGCCTACTTTTTCTTCTATTAGGCACAGTGTCTCTGTTCTAGTGCCTAAGTCTTTGATCCACTTTGAGTTGAGTTTTGTGTAGGGTGAGAGATAGGGGTTTAATTTCATTTTCTTACATGTGAATTTCCAATTTTCCCATCACCATTTTTTGAATAGGCTTTTTTCTCCAGTGAATGTTTTTGGCACCTTTGTCTAGTATGAGGTAATTAATTTTATGTGAGTTTGTCTCTGTTTCTTCTATTTTGTGTCATTGATCTACATGTCTGTTTTGGTGCCAATACCATGCTGTTTTTGTTATTATGGCTCTGTAGTATAGTTTAAGTTCTGGTAATGCAATGCTTCCTGCTTCACTTTTCTGTTAAAGATTGCTTTGGCTATTCTGGTTTTTTATTTTTCCAAATGAATTTCATGATTGCTACTTCTAGTTCTATGAAGAATGTCATAGGAATTTTAATTGAAATTGCATTAAATCTATATAATGCTTTTGGTAGTATGGCCATTTTGACAATATTAATTCTGCCTATCCAGGAGCATGGGAGGTTTTTCCATCATCTAAGGTCTTCTTCAATTTCTTTCTTTAGTGTTCTGTAGTTTTCATTGTAGAGGTTTTTAAGCTCTTTTGTTAGATTGATTCCCAAGTATTTTTATTTTGAAGCAATTGTGAATGGGATAGTTTTCTTAATTTCTCTTTCAGTAGATTCATCACTGATGTAAATTTTTATTAAGAAATCCCATGCAGCTGTGTTGGAGCTAACTCTTACCTTCAGGCAGAAGATGATGCATATATCTCTTCCCAATTCCATGTTCAGTGACATCACATTTATAGCGTGATACTGGTCATTGTGAGACTATTTACAACAAGGAAATTGACCATGCTTACCTGGTTGTTTGTATTTTTTAGATTCAGTTGTTAGACACTTACTAGCCCAACAATGTTTCAATGTGTTTGCAGTCAGCATTACAATAATAAGATTCAGTGCAGAAATACTATAGTCTTCCAGACACCCATGTGAGAAAGCAATTCAATAAAATTAACCCCAAGTAATCACTCATAATTCTACAGCATCCTATACTTAATTACCACTCCATTTCCCATTATCAAGGAGCTGGGGTCTCTGTTGAAGCTCTGAGGCCTACCCAGCCAATCCCCAAATACCATCCTTGAGAAATGGTTTCCTGGGATCACTCCTGATAGCAATGTCACTATCATTCAGTGTCTTGTAAAGAGAAATTACAGCTGTTATTCTAACAGAGAAATTCTATGATGAATTCTTAACTTGGTGCTGTAGTTTAAATATAAATTTTCCCTGTACAACTCACGTTAAGGTTTAATTGCTCAATGCAGCAGTGTTGGGAGGTGGGGGCCTATCTGGAGGTTTTTGAGTCATGGGGGCAGAACCTTTGTGAAAAAATTAATGTTATCTTGGATGAGTGAGTTATCACTCTAGCAGAAATGGATTGTTATGAAAGTATGATTGCCACTCATGTTTTTTCTGTTCCACAGGTGACTGCTTACCCTTCTGTTTTTCCGTCATAAGTTAAAAGTGGCATGTGGCCCTCATCAAATGTAGCCAATTGCTTTTGTACTTTGAACCTCCAAAATTATGAACCAAAATTAACCTTCTTTTTTTAAATAAATTATCCATCCTGAGGTGTTCTGTTAAAGCATCAAAAATGGTGTAAGACACTTGTTATACAGAATTGTTAAGTAGGGAGGAAATGCACAAATATATTGTTATTATAGCAATATATCTTATATTAGGCATATTATATACACATACCTATATATGGGGAAGCATCTACTATCATGAGTAAAGGTAAATTGAGGGAAAACATTGAAACTCTTGAATATCAGAATCTTGAGAAATGAGCCCCACCAATCTGAATCTCAGATTTCTGAGAAGGAGGCTGATTCTTGTTGGCTGGTTGGTTCGGGTGTTTCTGATCTTGGAGGAGGGAACTGAGACTCTAAAAACTAAGCGAGTGATCATGCTCTGCTGGTGTTGGTATTCCCATATGCCCTAAGAGAGCAAGTACAAATTCTGAGTCAGGAGGAAATAACTATACAACAGAGACATTGCAAAAACACAGGAAAAATGCATTTAGTAATTGATTTGAGGGTATTAAACAAAGAAAACACAACAAAACAGTGAATAAGACCAAAATTGCTGTGGGTGTGCTTTTTAGAAATTTTAGACTTAATGTGTCTTGAAGGATGGTGGACCTGTAAAGATGTTGAGATATACTGGAGAGAAAGGAATGCTAAAATATTGCCAAGAGGAATATGAGAAACCACAGAGCTGTATCTCTATGTGTTAGAAAAACTGACCCTGTAATCTGAAAACCAATTATGTATATGAGAAGAGCATGATCTTCATGTTTGCAGATTTAATTCTCACACAGTAAATGATTTTAAAAGTGTCATCAACTCCCAGGATGTATAACAATTTAGATTTGAGTAGAAAACCAGGACTTCAATTTCCTAATGTAGCATATTTTTTTTATTGTAAACAAATGGGATACATGCTGTTTCTCTGTTTGTACATAGAGTAAAGGCATACCATTTGTGTAATCATAAATTTACTTAGGGTAATGTTGGTTGATTCATTCTGTTATTTTTTCCCTTCCCCCCACTACTCCCATCCCTCTTTTCCCTCTATACAGTCCTTCCTTCCCCCATTCTTGCCCCCCTCCCTAACCCTAACTCTAACCCTAAAACTAACCCCTCCCACCCCCCATTATGTATCATCATCCACTAATCAGCGAGATCATTCTTCCTTTGGTTTTTTGAGATTGGCTTATCTCACTTAGCATAATATTCTCCAATTTCATCCATTTGCCTGCAAATGCCATAATTTTATCATTCTTTATGGCTGAGTAATATTCCATTGTATATATATGCCACAGTTTCTTTATCCATTCATCAATTGAAGGACATCTAGGTTGGTTCCACAATCTGGCTATGGTGAATTGAGCAGCAATGAACATTGATGTGGCTTTATCTCTGTAGAATGCTGATTTTAAGTCTTTGGGTATAGGCCAAGGGGTGGGATAGCTGGGTCAAATGGTAGTTCTAGTCCAAGTTTTCTAAGGAATCTCCATACTGCTTTCCAGAGTGGCTGCACTAATTTGCAGCCCCACCAGCAATGTATGAGTGTACCTTTTTCACCACATCCTCGCCAACACCTGTTGTTGCTTGTATTCTTGATAATCGCCATTCTAATTGGGGTGAGATGGAATCTTAGGGTGGTTTTGATTTGCATTTCTCTTATTACTAGAGATGTTGAACATTTTTCCATATGTTTGTTGATTGCTTGTAGGTCTTCTTCTGTGAAGTGTCTGTTCATTTCCTTAGACCATTTGTCGATTGGGTTATTTGTAGTCTTGGTGTTGAGTTTTTTGAGTTCTTTATAGATTCTGGAGATTAGTGCTCTATCTGAAGTATGATTGGCAAAGATTTTCTCCCACTCTGTAGGCTCTTTCTTCGCATTGCTGATAGTTTCCTTTGCTGAGAGAAAGCTTTTTAGTTTGAATCTATCCCAGTTGTTGATTCTTGCTTTTATTTCTTGTGCTATGGGAATCCTGTTGAGGAAGTCTGGTTCTAAGCCGACATGTTGAAGCTCTGGACCTATTTTTTCTTCTATAAGATGCAAGGTCTCTGGTCTGATTCTGAGGTCCTTAATCCATTTTGAGTTTAGTTTCGTGCATGGTGAGAGATATGGGTTTAGTTTCATTCTGTTGCATATGGATTTCCAATTCTCCCAGCACCATTTGTTGAAGAGGCTATCTTTTCTCCATTGCATATTTTTGGCCCCTTTGTCTAGTATGAGAAAATTATATTTATTTGGGTTTGTGTCCGTGTCCTCTATTCTGTACCATTGATCTACCTGTCTATTTTGGTACCAATATCATGCCGTTTTTGTTACTATTGCTTTGTAGTATAGTTGAAGTTCTGGTATTGCAATACCCCCTGCTTCATTTTTCCTGCGAAGGATTGCTTTAGCTATTCTGGGTTTCTTTTTTTTTTTTATTGTAAACAAATGGGATACATGTTTTCTCTGTTTGTACATAGAGTAAAGGCATACCATTTGTGTAATCATAAATTTACATAGGGTAATGTTGGTTGATTCATTCTGTTATTTTTTGCCTTCCACCCACCCCTCCCATCCCTCTTTTCCTTCTATACAGTCCTTCCTTCCTCCCTTCTCGCCCCCCTCCCTAACCCTAATTCTAACCCTAAAACTAACCCCTCCCACGCCCCATTATCCAGATGAATTTCATTATTGCTTGTTCTATTTCTGTAAGGTACGTCATTGGGATTTTAATTGGAATTGCATTGAATCTGTATAGCACTTTTGGTAGTATGGCCATTTTGACAATATTAATTCTGCCTATCCAGAAACATGGGAGATCTTTCCATCTTCTAAGGTGTTCTTTAATTTCTTTCTTTAGTGTTCTGTAGTTCTCATTGTAGAGGTCTTTCACCTCTTTTGTGAGATTGATTCCCAAGTATTTTATTTTTTTTGATGCTATTGTGAATGGGGTAGTTTTCCTAAATTCTCTTTCTGAAGATTCATCACTTATGTATAAAAATGCACTAGATTTATGAGCATTGATCTTATATCCTGCTACTTTACTAAATTCACTTATGAGTTCTAAGAGTTTTCTGGTGGAATTTCCTGGTTCCTCTAAGTATATAATCATATCATCAGCAAATGGGGATAGTTTGAGTTCTTCTTTTCCTATTCGTATCCCTTTAATTTCTTTGGTCTGTCTAATTGCTCTGGCTAGAGTTTCAAGGACGATATTGAATAGGAGTGGTGAAAGAGGGCATCCCTGCCTTGTTCCAGATTTTAGGGGGAATGCTTTCAGTTTTTCACCATTTAGAATGATATTAGCCATAGGCTTAGCGTAGATGGCCTTTACAATGTTAAGGAACGTTCCCACTATCCCTATTTTTTCTAGTGTTTTGAGCATGAAGGGGTGCTGTATTTTATCAAATGCTTTTTCTGCACCTATTGAAATAATCATGTGATTCTTGACTTTAAGTCTGTTGATATGGTGAATGACATTTATTGATTTCCTGATGTTGAACCAACCTTGCATCCCTGGGATGAAACCCACTTGATCATGGTGCACTATCTTTTAAATATGTTTTTGTATGCGATTTGCTAAAATTTTGTTGAGAATTTTTGCATCAATGTTCATTAAGGATATTGGTCTGAAATTTTCTTTCCTCCATGTGTCTCTGTCTAGTTTAGGTATCAGGGTGATATTGGCTTCATAGAATGAGTTTGGGAGGGTTCCCTCCTCTTCTATTTCATGGAATACTTTGAGAAGTATTAGAATAAGCTCTTCTTTAAAGGTTTTGTAGAACTCGGCTGAAACCCATCAGGTCCTGGACTTTTCTTTTTTGGTAGGCTTTTGATGACTTCTTCTATTTCATTACTTGAAATTGGTGTATTTAAATTGTGTATGTCCTCCTCGTTTAGTTTAGGCAATTCTTATGTCTCTAGAAACTTGTTGATATCTTTGAAATTTTCTATTTTGTTGGAGTATAGATTTTCAAAATAGCTTCTAATTATGTTTTGTATTTCAATCGTGTCTGTTGTGATATTTCCTTGTTCATCTCGAATTTTGGTGATTTGGGTGTTCTCTCATCTTCTCTTTGTTAGTGTGGCTAAAGGTTTATCAATTTTGTTTATTTTTTCGAAGAACCAACTATTTATTTTGTCAATTTTTTGTATTGTTTCTTTCGTTTCAATTTCGTTGATTTCAGCTCTGAGTTTAACTATTTCCTCTCTTCTACTACTTTTGGTGTTGGTCTGTTCATCTTTTTCTAGGGCTTTGAGCTGTAGTGTTAGGTCGTTTATTTGTTGAGTTTTACTTCTTTTATTAAATGTGCTCCATGAAATAAATTTTCCTCTAAGTACTGCTTTCATAGTGTCCTAGAGATTTTGATAAGATGTTTCTTTGTTCTCATTTACCTCTAAGAATTTTTAATTTCCTTCCTAATATTTTCTGTTATCCATTCATCATATAATAGCATATTGTTTAATCTCCAGGTGTTGGAGTAATTTCTGTTTTTTATTCTGTCATTTATTTCTAATTTCAATCCATTATGATCTGATAGAATACAAGGAAGTGTCTCTATCTTCTTGTATTTGCTAACATTAGCTTTGTGGCATAATATATAGTCTATTTTAGAGAAGGATCCATGTGCTGCTGAGAAGAAAGTGTATTCACTCTTCGTTGGATGGTATATTCTATAAATGTCTGTTAAGTCTAAATTATTGATTGTGTTATTGAGATCTATGGTTTCTTTGTTCAATTTTTGTTTGGAAGATCTGTCCAGTGGTGAGAGAGGCATGTTAAAATCACCTAGTATTATTGTATTATGGTCTATTTGGTTTCTGAGATTGAGAAGGATTTGTTTGACATACATGGGTGAGCCACTGTTTGGGGCATAGATATTTATGATTGTTATGTCTTGCTGATTTATGGTCCCCTTAAGCAGTATGAAATGTCCTTCTTTATCCCTTCTGACTAACTTTGGCTTGAAGTCCACATTATCTGAAATGAGGATGGATACTCCAGCTTTTTTGCTGAGTCCATGTGCATGGTATGTTTTTCCCCATCGTTTCACCTTTAGTCTATGGGTATCTCTTTGTATGAGATGAGTCTCTTGCAGGCAACATATTGTTGGATCTTTCTTTTTATCCAATCTGCCAGTCTATGTCTTTTGATTGATGAATTCAGGCCATTAATATTCGGGGTTATTATTGAGATATGATTTGTATTCCTAGTCATTTGACTCATTTTATTCATTTATTTGTTTGTTTTTGACACGACTTGGTTCCTCTTTATTTGAGAGTTCCTTTAGGATAGCTCCTCCCTTTGCTGATTTGCCTCTTTGTTTTTCATCTCTTCCTCATGTAATATTTTGCTGAGAATGTTCTGTAATACTGGCTTTCTTTTTGTATATTCTTTTAGCTTTTGTTTATCATGGAAGGATTTTATTTCATCATCAAATCTGAAAGTAAGTTTTCCTGGGTGTAAGATTCTTGGTTGGCATCCATTTTCCTTTAGGGCTTGAAAAATGTTATTCCAGGCCCTTCTAGCTTTTAGGGTCTGGATTGAAATATCTGCTGATATCCGTATTGGTTTCCCCCTGAATGTAATTTGGTTCTTTTCTCTCACCGCCTTTAAAATTCTGTCTTTATTTTGTATGTTAGGTATTTTCATTATAATGTGCCTTGGTGTGGGTCTGTTGTAATTTTGTGTATTGGAGTCCTATAAGCCTCTTGAACTTGATTTTCCATTTCATTCTTCAAATTTGGGAAATTTTCTGATATTATTTCATTGAATAGATTGTTCATTCCTTTGGTTTGTTTCTCTAAGCCTTCTTCAATCCCAATAATTCTCAAATTTGGCCTTTTCATGACATCCCAAAGTTCTTGAAAATTCTGTTCATGGTTTCTTACCATCTTCTCTGTTTGTTCAGCTTTGTTTTTGAGGTTAAATATTTTGTCTTCAATATCTGAAGTTCTGTCTTCCAGGTGTTCTATGTTATTGGTTGTGCTTTCTATGGAGTTCTTAATTTGGTTTATTGTTTCCTTCATTTCAAGGATTTCTGTTTGGTTTTTTTTCAATATCTCTAACTCTTTATTGAAATGATCTTTTGCTTCCTGTATTTGCTCTTTTAACTGTCGATTGGTGCATTCATTCAATGCCTGCATTTGCTCTTTCATTTCATCGTTTGCTTCCCTTATCATGTTAATTATGTACATTCTGAACTCCCTTTCTGACATTTCTTCTGTCATGCTGTCATTGGATTTTATTGATGTAACATCCAGATTTGTTTGAGGCATTTTCTTCCCTTGTTTTCTCATGTTGTTCAGGTATCAGTGGACTGCTGAGATGTTGCAGATTTCCTCTATTGACTTATAATGTCCCTGAAGATTGCTAGTGTAACCCCTCTTATCCTTCAGTAGCCTGAAGTCTTGGAGGAAGTTGATAATGCGGTGCTCCCCAAGGAAGCTGCCTCTTTAGGGGTGGTGGTCTTCAGGTGGGGTATATTCCCTGCTAGTGGGCAGAGGTGCCTCCACTTGTTGACCAATGGTCATCCAAAGGGGAACTAGACTGTGGGCTGAGGCAAGGCCTGTTTGGGCCTGTGTCTCTGGTTTTACCGTCCTTGTGGGAAAACCTCACCCGGCGGGGAAGACTCACCCAGTGGGGAGGTCTTGCTGGTCAGTTCCCCTCCTAAAGGTTCCCCTCAGTCCACAACTACCGCCTGGGCAGGGCAGTCTTCCCAGGCAATGTTCCCAGGGGCCCGGATCTACCTCCTGGGCCTGGGAGCCTCACCCTTTGCATGCGAGTCTCCTTAGGTTGCCCCTCCTCAGAGAAGCTGCCCGCAGTCCTGGAACCTTCACTCCGCCCCTCAGCTTGTCTCTGTGCAGCTCTTTCACCAAAAGGCGCCTAGGTCCCCGAACCGTTCTTTGCACCTAATCGCCTGGCTATGCGACCCCTCCTCTGAGCAGCCACCTGGAGCCTCATACATATGTTCCGAGCCCCAGTGACCCGACGCTCGCCTCTTCCTCCAGGCAGCCACCCAGTGTTCTGTGTGGGCGCTTGGAGACCAAGCTACTCACTGCGCACCTCCACCTCCTCAGGACAGCTCCTCCCGTTGTTCAGGAGGTTGCTGAGTCCAAACAGCTCGCCACCCAGCTCTTCCTCTGGCAGCTGCCAGAGCCCTGGCAGGTTGCTCCGAAACCAAGCGTTGTGCTGAGCGGCCTCCTCTGCAAAGTTCCCCGCTGTCCGTGTTCACTGCTCCAGCGGGGAGAAGGGTATCTTGCCGCCTGGGCAGGGCAGCCTTCCCAGGCAATGTTCCCAGGGGCCCCGACCTACCTCCTGGGCCTGGGAGCCTCACCCTTCGCAGACTAGTCTCCTTAGGCTGCCTCTCCTCAGAGAATCTGCCCGCAGTCCTGGAACCTTCGCTCCGCCCCTCAGCTTGTTTCTGCAGCTCTTCCACCGAAAAGCAGCATAGGACCTGGGACCCTATTCTGCACCTAATCGCCTGCCTATGCAGGCCGTCCTCTGGGCAGCCGCTGAATCCCAGTGGTTTACTCTGAAACCAAGCACTGTGCTGAGCAGCTTCCTCTACGATGTTCCCAGTGGTCCCTGTTTACCGCTCCAGCGGGGGGAGGGGCGTCTCACTGGGCAACTCTACTTCACAAAGTTCCCTGCGTTCTGAGGCTACCGCCCCATCCGGGACGCCTCCCCAACAGGAGAGACTCATCCAGTGGCTTTGAGTTGGTCCCAAGTCACTCACTATCTCCTCTTTGGAATCCTGAGTCCTAGAGCAACATGAAATGCAGCCGCCCTCTAGTCTGCCATCTTGAAAACCGCATATTTTTATTAAAATATAATTTTAGCAGTCTAGTTCCAGGATTTTATTTTATGTTTGTTATTAATAACTCCATTACCACACAGGATCCATGCAAAGGAAATTCCTCTGAAGGATGAAATTCTCTCCTCGGCATAACCAGGATCACTCACCTAATAAAGACTGGGGATAAGTGGTGTGAGCGTCTTTACAAGTATTAGGATCCTGACTTGTCCAACACTAGTTGTATTCCAAGTCTTCAATTGCTTTCCTCATCAAACTCATAGAAATTCATGGTAGAAAACTGAGAAAATGGTAGCGGTGCCAGAAAAGAATCTGATGTCCCGTGGATTTTCTTTTTGGAAAAGTAAGTCTGGGTAACATTGCCCCATCTGTTCTGAAGTTGGGTTTAATTTTTTGGAGCAACTAACAAAATTTCCAAAGGACTTTCTCTTCATGGGAGTCTTTTTCTCTCTTTGAATTTACCTGTGGACGTTGTTCTGTAGAATTCCTCTATTTAACAGCTAATGTGTGTTAAATATTTCTGATACTTTTTAAATTTAATGCTTAGAATCAACTTATCACATAGCTGCTATTATCATCAATTTCCAAATTAGATAACTGAAGCAGAATGAAATTAAATAAATTATAATCTATTGAACCTAGAAAGTGTTGAAATTAAATAAATTATAATCTATTGAACCTAGAAAGTGTTGAAACTGAAATTTAAACTAAGTTAATCCAGAAATTGGAACACTTATACACTTTTGGTGGGAATGTAAAAGGTGCAGTTATGGAATGTGATATGGTGGTTTCTCATGGACTAAAACAGAGCAATCATATGAGTCAGAAATTCCACCTTTATGTGTATGTTCAAAAGAATTGAAATCAGATGTTAATGAGGTATGTGAATTCTTATGATGTTTATAGCCTTATTAGTGAGAGCAGACATGAAAACAATCTATGTGTAATCAATAGATGAATGAATGAAGTCAATGTGGTGTGTGTGTGTGTATAAATGTTTTTTCAGCCTTAATAATGAAGAAAGTCCCACATGTAACAATATAAACTTGAAAAATATTATGCTAAGAGAAATAAACTAGTAAAAGAACAGATATTGCATGATACTACTTACAAAAGGTACATGAAAGATTTCAAGTCAGAAAGTAGAATGGTAGTTGCCAGAGGCCATGGATGAAAAAGAGGAGTTACTGATCAATAGTTTTAAAGTTTCAGGTATGCAAGATGAATAAGTTCTAGAGATCTGCTGCACAACATTATGCCTGTAGTTAATACTGTATTGTATCCTTAAAAATGTGTTAAGGGAGTAGATCTCATGTTCGGACTTCTTACCATAATCAGTGAAAACAAACAAAACTAAATTGGCACAACCCCAGAATGTCCATTCTTCATTGCTTAGTAATATGACTACCAAAAAGAGTAATGATGAGTGGAAGTTTATAGTTTTGTCTGACATTTATGTGTATACACATAGAAAATATATGAATTTATATGACTAATCAAAGACAAATGTCATGCCATTTCCATGGAGATAAAAAAAGTTCTTTGGTTTTTGAGAGAGAGAGAGAGAGAGATAGAGATAGAGAGAGAGAGAGAGAGAGAGAGAGAGAGAGAGAGAGAGAGAGAATGATCTGTTTTACTGTAGATGCAGAATGTTCAGGGAGAATTAATGAATTAATGAATGAAGTAAGCTTGAGCTCAGGCTTGAAGGACAAATGTGCTTGTCAGTTAGATATGATGTGGTCCAAAGATTTTAAAAGGCCTTCCAGGAATAGGGGCAGCTGAGCAAAAGCATAAGATGTTAAGCAGTAGATGACTCAACCAGGTATGAGCGCAGGTAGCTGGAACTTCCCTTGTGGGTGTGGTGCTCTAGCGTCTGCCTTATGTCTCTTCTTTAGGATAAAAACATGCATAGTTTGAATGGCTGATACAGAAATTTTCTCCCATATGTTATTTGATAAAAATTTCCCAGAGAGGGATAAAGAGAAGAGTCTGTTAAATGAATGCCTTTATGCATTCAAATATAGGGATTGCCTGGTTAAATAAGAAAATAGGAAATTTAAATCTGCTCTTGATTTGATTTAGAGACAGGTAAAGGGAAACATTCTACCTTATCTAGATGTTTTTCTGGTCCTTGCTTATAAAACATTTCTTTTAAATTTGCTTACATTTGAATTCAATCAGCCAAAACAATCATTTGCAGCAGGACCATGAATTAATATGAATGTAACAAGTAATCTGATCTTACAGTTAAATGTAGCTTATATACAATTTGAAGTAAAAATATTAATCCTTTTTTTCCTGTGGCAATCATTATATTTTATATGCCAGGAGCTCAGGCTAAACTGATTTCTGGTAAGTTTATTAACATAAAACTTAAAGTAAACCACTACTGTATTTGAATTTGGGAGTTCTGAAATATGAGTTAGTGGTGTGGAAAAAATTTCATGTATGAAGGTCAATTGATAGGCTGAAATATAGTAAAATGAAGCAGAGGGCATCTGTGTTTTTTCTAACTCCAGCTTGTCTCTGAAAAGCATTACCGTAGTAGTTGATGTTATCATACTCAAAAATAACAAAGGTTTTTAAAAAATATTCTGCTAACGTGACAATAAGTCAATTATTTTCTGCTACCTTGTTAGCAATCAGGAGTAACAAAGATGGTAAAAATGCCTTAGAGAATGCTTAATTATCTTTTTGACATCCTCTGAGAACCTCTGAAAGAGAGGCTTTTAAAAAGGAGTTAATTAACTTGCCCTAAGAACTATACTCAACCAATTAAAGTATAATTAAAATATTGTTAACTCACTGTCACTAGCTTTAGGTGTAGAAGATAATTTATGCAAAAGAAGAAAATACATAAGAGAAAATATTTTCGAGGCAAATAGTTACTTTACATTACCTGGTTTTCTTATGATGCATATTCTCTATTTTTATAAGTATTCTTATTTCCATTTAAAATATTTCTCCTTAGAATATAGCCAGATTGCCCCAAATAATCCACAGGAATGCATTAGAAGGTTTCTGCTGTTGCAAAGACACTCAGGAGAAACAGGACATTGTGACAGTCATTTGCAAGTCTGAAATCATTGCAAACTACTGAATGTGTCTGTGTAGACATTTTGTTTAACTTCCCAGCCCAGAATCACCTTAAGAGGAGAAAAACTTGGTCTGTGTGCACTTAAATAATTTTGAGGCCCTTAAACCAAAAAACTTGGGAATACCATTTTGTAAAATTACATATTAGTATAGAATGATTTTTTTAATCATTCATTTTTAAAATTTTTTTACAGACTGCATTTTGATTCACTGTACACAAATGGGGTACATCATTTCATTCCTGTGGTTGTACACGATGTAGATTCATACCATTCGTGTAATCATACATGTACATAGGGTAATGATGTCTGCCTCAGAATGATTTTTAAAAACGTGTTCTATATAAGAAGAAAAAATTGTCACCTAGAATACATTCTTTGACACTGACGTGAACTAAGGGTGTATGCTTCAAAATAACCTAAGAATGACAAGGTACTTGTCAAGGTACGTTCCTAGGTACATGACAATTTGTGCCTTGTAGTACTGTGCATGTTGTCTTGTGATATCTCTGATGTTTTCATGGGGAACTGTCTGAGACCTAACTGAATATGAACCCCTCCAAATTCAATTTGATTTTAATATGAGTATGCAACAATGAATCTATGAAAGAATGTTATTCTTTGATATTGCTATTTAGGAGATTGCAATGTGTTTTAAGCTTCTTGGGCACTATTATGTCCACAGTGTTTTCACACTTGATCAGAGATAAATATTAACCACTATTCCATGCCCTAAGTTTCATATGATGTCTAGGCATATAGGTAACTAGAGGATTAATCTTTCTCTCTCAGAGACATGCAAGAGACCACTACCCATTCTTAGAGCATACTGATATAACCATGGTGAATATGACTTCATTTACAACTTGATAGAAGCTTTCATAGTTTCAGGAGCTTTAAAAATAGTTTAATCCTGATTTCTAGATCTTAGAAGAAAGCAAAAAGACTCAGGAGACTGATCCTCTAATTGTAATAATGAAAACATACCAGGAAATCTGCAAAATCACAGTCATATTGAAGTAACTGGTATTAAATTTTGCTTCCCAGCATCAAGCACCAGAAAAACCACTGGAGAAAAGGACTGATTTTGCATATTGGACAACAGGCAGTTCAGGACTGTGATCCCTGAGAAAATTAAATTAACAAAAAAAGCTTATAAGAGGCCTGAGGTTTTTCATGGAGACTCTTTGACACTCAGAATATAGAGCAGACCAGGGAAGTTTTGCTGAATTCAGGAGAAAAGTTGCATTTTGATGGGACCCTGGTAGCTGAAATTTTTAGGTCAGAGTATTAGACAGAGGCAGCTATGCAGAGAAAATGTTTCAGAAATCTACCTACAGTGCCACTTTATTACTGAATATCAATTTGTGCATGTGTGGAATAAAACCTTGGGCAAGGTAAAGACATTCTCTTTTGTTATAAGACAATTTCCAGAGCTCACCCAAGGCTAGATGTTCAGGTTGCAACCTGCCATAGTGGAGATAATTCAGTGGACACTTAGAGCACTTGTAGAGAAACCAGGAGGATCAGGTCTCAGCAATGAGACCAATCTATGTTTAGAGTAACTATGGTCCAGTCCCACCCTAAAAAGTTTAAAAAGAAGTCTCAAAAGCATCAAACTGTTCTACAAATCACTTGTTGTTGTCTATCAACTCACACTTTCATGTTCTTTAAAGAAAGATTAAACACACCACATAAAAATGCAATAAACAAAGTGAACAATACCCAATTAAAACTTATTAGCATGTCAAATAAAAAGGAAAATATTACCCATAACAAGATGAAGGATAAGAATATAAAAGCAACCAAATATGATAGAGATGATGAATCAGGTGAAGAGGTCTCTAACACAGCAATTACAAAAATAATGAAGGAGAAAAAGTTTATTATGGCATTTGGTTTCAGAGTTCATGGCCAATTAGACCCATTGCATTTGAGCTTGTGGAGAAGTCATACATCACAGTTGCCATGTATTATGGAGGAAGTTGCCCACCTATGGTGTCCAGGAAGCAAAAGAGAAAGAGAATGGGGCTAGTTCCCAATATCCCCTTCAAGGTCATGTCACCAGTGACGAAAAGTGCTCCCACTAGGCTCCACCTCTTAGAGATTCCATCACTTCCTATCAGCACCACAGATTGAAAACCAAGACTTAACCCATGGACCTTCGGGGTATATTTATCCAAATTATACTAACCCCTTAAAAGATGTATGGTTTGAAGACACACTCCACAGGTTGTCTCTTTACTGTGTTGATTGTTTCCTACAGTCCATCTGGTCTATGGTGTTAAGTTCCATTTTCTTATTATTCTGTCTGAATGTTAAATTTGGTACTAAAGGAAGAATATTGTGAAACCTCCTATTATATATTGTATTACTATCTAGTTATCCCTTCAGTTCAGTCAATGTTTGATTCGTACATTTGGGTGTTCTGGTGTTGAGTGCATATATATGTATGTGTGTGTGTCTGTGTGCATTTAATTGTTATATTTTCTTGGTGTATTAACCGTTAGCATAAGGATGATGGGATAAAATTCTAATTATAATGTGAAGTTTTTCTTTGTTTCTTGTGAGAAATTTTTACTTAAACTCTCTTTTATTCTCATATAAATTTAGCTACTCCTATTCCTTTTTGCATCTCATTTACATGGACTATCTTTTTCTACCACTTCATGTTTTTTTGTGTGTGTAAATGTGGTGCTGGGATTGAACCCAGGGCCTTGAAAATTTGAGGCAAGTACTCTACCAACTGAGCTATATCCCCAGTTCACCACTTCATTTTTAGCCTACATGTCCTAACTTCAAAAGCTAGTTTCTTGCAAGTGACATACAATTTAATCATTTTTAGTCCATGCAACCTACTCTTTGTCTTTTGATTGTGGAACTTAATCCACTTACTTTTAAAGTAATTAGTATAGGGAAGATTTGCTATTGTCATTTTGTTCGTGGTTTTCTTTTAGTCTTGTGACTCTTTCTTCTGTTGCTTTTTTCCTGCTCTCATATCTTCCTTTGTGTTTTGTTGATTTGTTTTGTATCGATATGCTTTAATTCCTTTCTGTTTTCTTTTGTGTATGTTTGATAGGTTTTTATATGGTTATCTTGGTACTTGTAGAAGATATCTTATACTATTAGTTTTAGTTGATAATAGCATAAGTTAAATTATGTGGAAACACTTTCCACTTACCTCCCATTTTATGTTATCATTGTAATTTGCATAGTATGTATCTTTAAACAGTTTGATTTTAGTTATTTTAATAGTTTTGTCATGTAACTTTCTATTTGATTCAGAAGTGAATTATTACAACAATACAGTACCTATATTTGTCTCTGTACTCCCCATCACCAAGGAGCCACCTGTTTTTATTGTTTGTTTAGTACCCTTTAAACTTGAAGAATTTCTCTGTGCATTTTTCAAAAACAGATCTAGTTATAACAAACTCCCCCTATTTTTGTTTGTCTGAGAATGTAATTATCTCTCCTTCATTATTGAACAACAGTTTTTCTGGGCATAGTATTCATGAATTGCAGGTTTATTTATTTATTCATTCATTTATTTTTCTTATGGCACTTTGAATAATCGTCCCATTCCTCTTTGGCCTGTAAATTTTCTGCAGAAAAATCGGTTAAAAGTCTTATGGAGGAGTTCCTTTGTATGTGACCAGTCTCTTTGCTCTTAGAAAATCCTCCCTTTGTATTTGACTTTGAATTATTTGATCATAGTGTGCTTTGGTGTGGTTTTCTAAATTCATTTTACTGAGTGAATTTTGTAATTCTTGGCTCTAGATGTCCATTTCTTTCCCCAGATTTGTGAAATTTTTAGTCACTATTTCCTTGAATAAGCTTTCTGGTCCCTTTTTACTCTCTTCTCCCTCTAGGCCCTCCCAATGTGTAGATGGGTCCACTGATGGTATCCTGTGATTCCTGTAAACTCTCCACTTTTTTGCGTTTTTCTTTTACTCTGATTGAATCATTTCCAAAGATTTTAAATTTACTGATTCTTTCTTCCACTTGATGTATTCTGCTGTTAAACCCCTCTAGTGAACTTTGGTTTAGCTATTGCTTCCTTCAGCTCCCTAGTTTTTTATTTGGTATTTGTAAAAGCATATTTTCTAAAAATTTCCTACAGGTGTCTCAGTTTGTTCTTGCATTCTCATATTCACTTCAGTAAGGAATTTGATGGCAGCTGTGTTGAAGTGTCTATCAGGTAAATTCAGATCTTTTACTCTTTTTCATGTGAGTTGGTATATGGGATTTATATTTTACCTTTTGTTTGATATATCTTTGCTTAATTCTTAATTTGCCTTGATTGTGATTAGACAAAATAGGCGTATCTTGGTCTTTAGAGTCTACTTGCCTAAGCTACCATCTCCATTCTTCTAAGGCTTTGGTGGACCTGTAGATGCTCCAAGACAGGTAATATAGAGGTCAATCTTCTGGAAAGACCCTCAGGAAAGCTAGGTCAAGGTATGCATGGACCATCCTCTCCTATCTCCTGAAAGAAGCTAGGAATTGGAGGTCTCCTGATCATATATCACTGTGCTGGGGACAGAGATCCTGGTGTGGATGTGTCCAAAATCTCCCTACTGATTTTAGTGAGTCTGAGTTCAGTGAGTATGCAATGCAGGAGATTTCTGTAGTTTCTGGTTTTCTTTCAAAGTAATTTTGTCCCTGAATTGTTGCTCACTTGGTGAGTTTGTGGAGGGAAGAATGGTCCACAGCTTCATATGTGACCATCTTGCTAATACCACTCTCAGAATTTTTATGTTGATTCGAATAGAAATTTCCATAGCTCAACTTTATACATAAGTAATGCAGTTTCAAATTATAATGTGCTTGAAGGATTATAGTGTAAATGTACTATAATCTATAACATTATATAATGTATAATATATAGGTGTATATATAATATATACAAGTAGATACATTAATAAATTATTCAAATTCATAAGTTCATAATATAGGCCATCCAAGTTCCAAGAGTTACAGGAGTGAAGTGAGACCTCTAAATCTTGTAGTCTGAAAATTTGGGGTGCTGTATATGTACTTCTAATCTTTCCCTCACAGAAGGGAAGCTTGGAGCTGGGCTTTTTATCTTCTTGTTCAATTATTTATTTTTATAAATAATACATTCAACCTTTTGAAATACAAGGATAATGGTAAAGGAAAGATGCAGTTTATGAGAACAATATTTTTTCCTCAAAATTTTAGACAGCTTATAAATGGTATGAAATTAAAATACCTTAAAGATGAAACTTTGATGCACAGGATTCATGAAGAAGTGGGTATGTATTAATATACATGCGTATGTGGTAAAGGAAGCAGAATTTGTCTTAGACTGATCTCACATTGTTTTTCTTATGCATTTGAGAAAAACGTGCACCCTACTCTTGTTGGCTACCATGTTCTGTATATGACTGTTAGGTCAATGGGTCTGTAAAATTCTTTAAAGTCCTACTTCTTACTGATCTTTTGTCTGTTTATTCTATTATTGAACATGATATATTGAAGTCTCCTACTATTATTGTAAAACTATATATCCCTTCAATTCTTTAAACATTTGTTCCATATGCCTAGGAGTTCTGATGTTTAATGCACATATAGCCATCACATTTTCTTGGTGAGTTTATCTTTTCTATATAATGTCCTTCTTTGCTATGGGATTTAACTTAAAGTCTGTTTAATCTGATATTACAATAACCACCCTTGGTTACTACTAGCTTGGAATATCTTTTTCCTTCCTTTAAATTTTATTCTGAATCTTAGACGAGTCTCTTATAGACTACTTATGGTTGGATCCTATTTTTTAACCCATTTATGTAACTTATTTCTTTTGACTGGGGATAAACCATTTACATTTAAAGTCATCAAGACAGGGAAGGACTTTGTATTGCCTTTTCTTTCATTGCTGAGGATTGATTCCAGAGCTTCACAGATTCTAGACAAGTGCACCATTGCCATTCTGTTCATTGTTGGCTTATATCTTGTGGCTTATTTGCCCCCGTTTTCTCCTTTACTACCTTCCTTTATATTTCATTGATTTTTAAAAAATAAGATATTTTAATCCCCTTCTCATTTCCACTGTGAATCTTCTATAGATAACTTTCTAGTGCTGAACTGGACTTACATAAGTGGAACAATACTTCATTTGTTGTGGTATATAATTATTTTTTGTATTATTGAATTTAATTTGCTAATATTTTACTGAAAGACTTTGCACCTGACTTCATGAGAGATGTTGTCCTGTAGTTTTCCTTTTTTTAAAATTCACACATAGGGAATGCTAAATAGAATGAGTTAGAAAGTAATCCGTTGCTTCTATTTTCTGGATGAGAATGTGGAGAATTTTGTCAATTTTTCCTTAAATATTCAGTAGAATTCAATAGTGAAACTATTTGGGCATGGGGCTTTATTTTGTGGGGAATATATCTTTACCTTAAGTATGTTCTTAAAATCTTATTTTGCTTTTATTTTTCAAAAAATGTAGATTATTTATTCAATGTATTTTAATAAGAATATTCAGAAGATTTATCCCTCCCCATGTGAATTTTGGTAATTTGTGTTTTTCATGCAATTGGTCGATGGCATCTACGTTATCAAATTGTGGGACATAGAATTGTTATAGTAGAACTTTATCAACTTTCATAACATTAGTACTGTTAACTCTCTCACATTTTTGGTATTTTTTGTTGATATCTTTCCTTTTTCTTTCTGACAATGTAGCTAGAAACTAAACAGCTTCTTTTTTTGGTCTTTTTAAAATAAATCATTTTTGGATTTATTGATTTTTCTCTATTGTTGTCCTCTTTTCATTTTTATTGATCTCAGATTTAATAGTTATCATTTATTTTCTTCTGCTTGCTCTAAAAACAAATTGCTCTTCTTTTCTAGTTTCCTAGTATGCAAATAAGTTATTGGCTTTAGATCTTTCATCTTTTCTGTCATTTGCATTTAATTCTATAAATTTCCCTAAAAATACTGCTTTCACATTGTCATGTGAATTTTGACAAATTGTATCTTCTTTTATTTTTTTCCTCAACATATTTTTATCTTGAGACTTCTTGAATTTATTATTTAGGTATGTTGTAAATTCTCCCAAGTTTTTGGACCTGTTCCAACAATCTTTCTAATTAAATTCCATTGGTCTAAAAACATATTTTGTACAATTTCTATTCTTTTAAATGTGTCATGCTTTTTTTATGGTTCAGAATGATATCTGTCTTAGATGAACACCCCATTCAAGATGGAGAAAAATGTTTATTCTGCCAATGTTCAAGGCAGTGGTATATAAATGTCAGTATGATCTGGTTGGTTAAGAGTTGTTCAGTTCATTTATATACTTAAATATTTTTTGTCTATTTTATCCGTCAACACTGAAACTGAAATATCGAATTCTCCACATTGTATAGTATGAGCATCTATTTTTCTTTATATTTTGTGGGTTTTGCCTCACATATTTTTACATTCTAATTTTTGGTACATATTAATTTAGGATTGTTAGCTCTTCTTAGAGAATTGACTTGTTTATTGTTATGTACTGCTGCTTTTTCTCTGGAAATTTTCTTTGCATTAAAGTCTTATTTGCCTAAAATTAATAATTTCTTTAGAGTTATTGCAGTGTATCTTTCTGTATTCCTTTATTTTGAAGTTCTCTGAGTCTGTATTCCCAGTTGAACCCTATATATATTTCAAAACAAATTGTTTTTAAACTGTTATATTATGACCATTAACATTAAAGCACTTTCAAATAGTTGGTTTAATATTTGTCCTGATTATTACCTTCATTTGTTGCACTTATTCTTTGATTTTTTTCCCCATTCTCTTTCTGTCTGATTTCAATGGAGCATTACATATGATGGACATTTATCTCTTCTTGGCAGATTAGTTTTAGATTCTTTTTAAAATTTTTATTGGTTTCCATAGAATTTGCAATATGTATTTGTTGCATGGTGCTGCAACAAGGGAGGGGACCCACGCCTGATGCTGGCAACAGCGAAGAAAGGACTCAATCTTGCTACCAAGTTCTGAGAAGAGCTTTATTCGAGAGATATGGGGCACCTGTCACATAGGAAGCTGCTTTTGCCTTTACTGCATATAACAGTGTCTTTTGTATACTTGCAGTTAAGCTGGCCATACATCTCGAAGGTCAAGCCTTGCATAAGATATTACTAGCCTATTAGGCAGATTATCAGTCGGTAACAGAAAGTAGCAAGCAATTCTGTGAACCCAGGAGGTGACAGGCTCACAAGCCAGAGAAGAACTATTTTACCCAACCACAGAAGAACATCCTGTTCTCCAAGCACAGGAAAAGACCATGAAGCCCCAGTCTCTGAGTGGCCTGAAAGGCACAAGCCACACAGGCCTCCTTCCAGGGGACAGGTCACAAGTGGCCTGTTGGGCATGTCTATCTCCCCACAGAATGCCACATAGGCCCACATATATTAATCCAAATCTACTACATATAATATTCGGCCACTTCACATCACAGGTCACCTAAAACAATATTTCTGGTTCCTCCACCCTACCCCTATCACATTAATGTCACTTATTTCATTTCTTCTATTTCTATAATAATCTAATACTCTGTTGCCCTTTTTATTTTAAATGAATATCATTTAGGTGAATAGAGAAGTAGAGAAATGAAAGATTTTATTTTACCTTCATTTATTCTTTCTTTGAAACTCTTCCCTTTTTTTTTTTTTTACAGTTATCTGAGTTTCTGACCTATGCAATTTTCATTCTTCCTAAAGGACTCCTTCCAACCACTTCTTGCAGAAGCCTTATTGTAAGACATTTCCTCTGTTTTTATCTGTTTCTTCTTGATTTTATGGGATAATTTCACTAGATAGAGAATTCTGGTTGGTGATTTTCTTCCTTCAACATTTAAAATATTTTACTCTCTTATTACTTGTATAGCTTCTGATGAGAAATTCACTACAAATTTTCATTTATCCACTTATTTTTTTTACTCACCGAGGACTATCAGCATTTAGTGTAATGTTTCATGTTAATTCAGCTGGAGTCAAGTGTTTATTTACCATTTAAAGCAGTCTTTGATGTCAGAGGCTTCATTTCAGCTGGGATCTTGCTGCCTTTAGACCTTCCTACAAAACTCTTCTTTGACAGACTTTATGAGAATTTAGAGAAGTTCTGTCAGCTGTAATTCACTGTTACTATAATGAAGTCCTATTGGTATATTGATAAACCAGGGGAGGGCTGTAACCTATACCTCTAAGACTCTCTCTGTTTTTTAATAGGATTCTGTCACTGGAACATGACTTTTACATGTGGCTCTCAAGTTTTTCTTCCTGGTAGGACTCAGAAATACCCTTCTCATAGGTGGAGTAAGAATCAGTCTAGGCTTTCCCCCTAAAAAGGATAGCCTTTGTTTTTGAGGTAGTTAAGCTCATATTTTACCCTGGTTACTCTTCTCCTTCCTCCCTCCTTCTGCCAGCACCTACTTTATAAAGTGTTACAAGGCCAACATCAGGTGTCCCTCTGCTGCCATAGATGGCCATGGCCATTATGAGAAATCAACGCCTGTTGTAAGAACTTACAAGGTTTTCTGTCTTTAGAATGCCAGAGAAGTGCTGAGGTTTGGAGAACTAAGAGACTTGTGTGACTGTGTTGTATAGCCCAAGGTAGACTAGAGAGTGAGGAAAAACCTTGTAGAAAATATCACAAAACCTCATTAGGAAGCTCTGGGAAGGTTTTAAATTTTAAAAGGGTGGCATCTTTTACTGTGCATTTGGTCAAGTATCACCAAGGTAGCAAAAGATAATGTAAGATTTTCATCCTAGATTCATTGTTTGCTAAAATATATTTCTCTTTCCACAGGAGAAACTTACTTAAGTATACTGTAGTATTCATAAACCTAGGAATAAGGGAGTTGGTGAATTTTGGGATACTGCTAGGACAGTAAGTACTATGCAAACCTAATTTCTCTATTAATGTTATTTTGATTCCATGCAGCACATCCTCTTCATTCCAAAGACAGACCAAACTTAGAATTGTTTGGGCATAAAACTAAAAATCCAAATTAAAACACTAGCACTTCTGCCTGGCTAACACACACATTTCCCTCAAAGTTCTTTGCATGCAGCATTTATCCTGATGGGGGAAGATATGCAGTGCACAGATTGTATCTCCCTCACGTCACACCTTCTATGTCAGACTCCACAGTCATCCGCCTCCTCAGTCTAACTCAGAAACATGAACACTTGTTCTTAGCCGTGTCAATTCAAATATTGAATATGCTGAATGTTTTCAGGCAGATGCTACCAAAGAGATTTTCTTGTTATCATTTCCTTGTAAATTTGCATAAAGCAACCATCATCACTGAAAATGAGGTGTAGTCAACAAAGAAACAATTTGTGTTTGTTCTTGAGATCTGAGAATTTACCTCCCCAGTGGAAGAATTTTTCCTTTGCTACACTAAAAATACTTTTAACATTTAAAAAATGTTTTTAAAACATTCCAGTAGTATTTTCTCATGTAATCATTTGTATACATATATATGCATGTATATATATATATGTGTGTGTGTGTGTATACATACATAAATACATATACGCATATATATAAAATCACCTCAACTTTTCCCCTTTAAGCTCCTCAATTCTTCTCTAAACAGCATATTATCACTTTCATTTCCTTTTCTCATCCAAAGACAAGAGACCCATGGTAAAACTTCCACCTTGTGTTTAGTATTTAAAAGATAAAAAGAGGCCCTAACCTCACTATAACAATAAATTTTTTCAATGAATTTTAAGAGTCATAGTTTTTAAAAAGTTCATTTGAAACTCAAATTTGAAAAAATGCAAAATAAAAAATTTAAATGAACTTAATTCCAAGGAGAAATGAATAGGTCCCAGAAGAAAAGAAATTACTAATTTATTTTATGTCACAAAAGAGAGTAGACAGAGGAAATCACCTTCCATAGACAAGAGATGGAGAAACTTTTATGAGCACACATTAGGTGGCAAGATGGATAGATTACAAAAGGCCCCCAAAGAAAAAAGTATTTCTTCAACTGGTCACAAAATTTTTCACAGAAAAACTCCAAACAGAAGGAAATACACTGAATGTTGGAGCCCAAACCAGAAGGCAGGGAGAGATCTCCAGAGGGGCATAATGCTGGACGGGGGTGGCTGGATACCCACTAGTCACCAAGGAGCTGTCTGAAAAGCATAGATCTTGAGAGTTTCACAATATTTAGATCTCAAGTACTTCTGATATTAGGAGTCCTGACCTTACCTCAACAACATCTGAAGCCAAAAGTGAACTCAGGTGAACAAAGTTGCAACTCAGACCAGACCCAATTCACCGACAGCTGAGATCTGGCAGGGAAAGAAGTGCTCTTTTTTTGAAAATTAAGTAGCACCAGGTATGGTGGTGCATGCTGTAATCCCAGCTATTAGAGAGACTGAGATATGAGGATCACCAGTTTAAGGCCTAGCAAGACTGTCTCAAAATAAAATAGAAAGGGCTAAAGATATAGCTCAGTGACTCAGTACTTGCCTAACATGTCTTAGAATATGTATCCATCTCCTGGACTGCAAATCAAGGCTGTAATCCCAGGGGGATGGGAAACTAAGGCAGGAAGATCACAAGTTCAAAGCCAGTCTCAGCAAAGACAAGGTGCTAAGCAACTCAGGGAGACCCTGCCTCTAAGTAAAATACAAAATAGGACTGGGGATGTGACTCAGTGTTTGAGTGCCCCTGAGTTGAATTCGTGGTACCCTCCCCACCATCCCCCCAAAAAAAACACCCCCAAAACTAAAATTTCCTTGCTTATTTTTATACAGAAGATGTATATAAAATAAAAAGTTATACAGAAGATGTATATAAAATGAACGGTACATGTCAAAAATCCAAGTTGAAAACTCAGAAAACTATGACAAAAAAATCAAGGAAAAAGTTGTTCCAAAGAGTAGAACCACTTATCAGAGAAAACATGGGGGTGGGGAGGTGGAGGGTAGGAGAAGAATTTAGGAACTTTAGACTACATAGAGGGAAAGGAGAGGGAGGAGGGGGCAGGAGTATGAAAGATGGTGGAATGAGACAGATATCATTACCCTATGCACATGTAGATTACACGAATGGTAGGAATCTATAATCTATATCATGCACAACTAGAGAAATGAAAAGTTGTACCCCATTTTTGTACAATGAATCAAAACTCTGTAAAATTTTTTTAAAAATTAAAATAAAATTAAGTGAATAAAGAAAGAGTAGAACCAAATTTGAATCAAGCATTAGCTTTTGCAAGCAAAGACATTAAAATAATAAATGCAAAGTATATTATTTTTAAAAAAAACTTAGTATATTGTACTTATAACATACATTAATTGGAATTTCAGCAGAAAAAAGAAAATTCTACAAAAGAAATAGAAAGAAAACTTAAAAGTTCTAAAAGATAATATCTGAAGTGAAAAGTTGATCAAATGTAGCAAACAGCAGACTGGATAGAAACTTACCCTTCAAAAAAAAAACAAAAACAAAAACAAGAAAAGAGGATCAATAATCCTGAAACAAATTACCCAAAGACATAAATAAAATGGAAGCAAAAGAAGAAAACCCAAGTGACAGCAAAAGTTACAGCAGAACAACAGATATATGTGTTACAACATCATATGATTGACCATGCTTATAATGTTCTAAAGGAAGGAGATTGAGAAAAAAAAGGAAGAGAAAATTATTTGAAAATATAATGGCCAACAAAGTTCCAAAACTGATGAAGGATATTGACATGCATATCCCAAAACTTCACCATAATTCAAGTAGAGGAAATAGAATTAAAATCACATCTAGATAAATCAAGTCAGACTCAGAAAACTTACAACTAGTAAGAATGTTTTAAGGTACTCACAGAAGCTCAACTTTTGGAGTGGCATGTGGAGGAGCTTAGAAAATCCCCTACCAAACAAGCAATTATTAAAAAAAAACAAATTCAATATCCACCATTTTAGAACTCCAGAAGCTGAACCTCTGGGGAGGTACAGAAATCTGTTGCAGTTCATCCTTGGGAAGTTCCCATTTGCCTTTTTAGCTCTGTGGTGTAATAATTCCATACATCAATCAATCAATCCATCCAGCCATTAAAATAGGATGTGGGGGAAACCAAAATAGAATACAAATAGTAACAAATATCCAAACATCAAGTTTTTGGTTTGTCCTCAGTCTAATTAGGAGAAAACATCAGAGAAATTTAAATTGAAGAATGGTCTATAAAATAAGTGTCTAGTGCTCATAAAAAGTGTCAATGTCTTGAAAGAAAAGCCAAGAATGAGGAGCTATAACAAATTGGAGGAGATTAGAAACACAATATTTAATGTACTCTGGGGTTCTGAATTAGATCCAGAAATAGTACAAGAAGTCAACAGGGGGGGAAATTGATTAAATTTGAATAATTTCTGTAGTTTACAACTTCATATCAATGTTAATTTTTATTCTGCATTTAGATTCTAGTTTTGCACATAAATAACACAAGAAGAAATTGGATGAAGGGCATACATGAGATTTCTCTAGTATTCTCCAACTTGGATATATGTCTAAAATTAATTCAAAATAAAATCTGAAAAAATTATGGACTTTTTTGGCCTAATATGGAAAACTATATAAAAATGTAAATGAAAACCATCAATTTCCAAAGCAAAATTTATAACAGAATTGCTTTATGTATACATCTAACCCAGTAGAAATTTTCCATTTTTAATAAAGATGGTATAATCAAATCCTTCTCCATACTTAATCTTGGGAACTATTAGTCTGCTCTTGTTTCATATGATTTTTTCCCAAGATATCACATAAATGGAACCATTATATGTAGTCTTGTAAGTATGGATTCTTTCACATAACATGATACATTTGAAATCATCCATGATGTTGGGTGTGTCAATAGTGTGTTTCTTTCTACTAGTGATTATATTACATAGTGGATGTCTATATTCCCTAACTAAAGGACATTTGTGCTATTTCCAGTTTTTGGCAATTACAATGAATAAAGCTGATACAAATATCTGCATACAAGTTTTGATGTGAAATTGGGTTTTCTTTTTTTATTTATACTTTTGTTTCATGTATTTATTTTTATGTGGTGCTGAGGATTGAACCCATTTCCTCATATGTGCTAGGCAAGTGCACTACCTCTGGGCTACACAATCCCAACCCCTGAAACTGGGTTTTCATTTATCTGAATGGGACTTCTGAGTCAAACAGTAAGGGTGTGTTCAAATTTACAGGCATTTGCCCAATGTATTACATATGAATGCATACATGTACAACTAAAAGTATACATACATACATTTAGCTTCATATGTATATTTATATCTAAAAAGAACAAATAGGAAAGTATTTACTTATCTTAAAATATATATATGTATACATATAACATATAACATATGTATACAGATATAATGTTTAAACTGACAAGGATAAATCATGTCACTGATTATTGTATTCTTTTTATATCTTTATAGTCTTGTTATCTTTTTAGTCTCTTTTCTCTCAAGGTATTATATACAACTTGAATAATGTAATTTATTCCCTAATTTAATCACTGTCAGAAGTTATTAAACAAGATGGAATGTTAAGGAATTGTTTTTAAAATCCATCCTTAGGAATAAAACTGTTCCTAGACAGTGACTGTTGTAACAAAACCTAATCCCATGTTATAATGAATGCTAATTTTGTGAAAGCGAAAATATGTGTGTGTGTGTGTGTGTGTGTGTGTGTGTGTGTATGTGTGTCTGTGTAAAGAAGCTGTAACACCATATACCAAATTGTTAATTGACTTTCTGGGCATAAGAAAGGAGTTGGCAATCAAAGAGGTCTTGCACTTTGGACTTTACATATTTCATATCTTTCTGTCATGTTTGAATTTCTATAAGGTTCATTGTAAACAAAATAATGAAGGTTTAAAATTTTAAAAAAATAATATGTTTAAAATAAGTTACTCAGAACCAAGTTTTATCCATTGTCCATTAAATACATATCTGATTTCCTGAGCTGTAGTTTCTGCCAGTATGCTGTATTCCAATTTATATCCTTGTTTGACCAGGAACATTAACAAATAGGAAAGGGATAAAATATTTAAAGCCCATGGAGCACTTTGGACTGTCAGAATGATCTACTTCACCCACACACCCTATGCTATGGCGTTTAGGTCAGATTTGCCCGTTTATGTTTTCTGTAGCTATAGAGTTGCTTCCTTATATTTCAATTAGGTCTATCATAGAACTAACAATAAACTTTGATACATCAATACTTTAAATTCCTTTTGTTCTCTAAATCTTCAGGTTAGATTTAGAGTTGCAGATTATGTTTTCCTCAGGAGTAGTTTTTAAGTGTTAAAAACATCTAGAAAATACATATATAGTGTAAGGAAGAAAACTTCCTTCCTGTTACTGTCATTACCCCCATACCTAGAGGCCCATTTAATTCTTGCTGATGTGATGTTTTGCTGAGTTGTCAGAATAAGCTAAACTTGTGTTTATTCAAACTTCTAATGAGGTGCATAAGGTTATTCAATCTCTGTATGAACCATAAGTAAAGTCATCATCACTGCCCACATGGTCCTACCCTGCAGCAACTGCCACCTGTCAATCACATAATCACTGTGACTTTGGCTGAAAAAGGAAATGAATGGGCATTCATAGTACCTTGAAGCAGAGTCTCCAAAAAATAAAAAATAATATAATTTTAGTTTCTACGTTCCTTTTATTTAGATTTTTGGTGAGTTTACATGCTTATGGGGATTTCATTTACAATAACCTCCTGATTTGTGTATCTCTATTTTTCAGTCCCTCATTTAGAGTCATGTCTCACCACCCCCGCCACCAACAAAATTTGGTAATTCAGGAAGAATATCATAAACTTTCAAATAAAAGTAAACCTATGAAATAGTATTTTGATAGAATAGCAATTTGCAGTCTAACATTTTCATTTAATCTATAGTCATTCCTTTTGCTGTGTTCTTGTTTTGTTTTGTTTTGTTTTTTGCAGGGTTAGGGATTGAACCCATGGACTTACAAATGTTAGTCAAGTACTCTAGAATTGAGCTACATCACCAGTCCCTGAAATAATCAACTTATAAAGAGGAAAAGTTTGATTTTGTTCATAGTTTTGGATGTTTTGATCATGGTCAGATTTCCCTGTTGCTCTTAGGACAGTGACAAGGTATATAATGACAATGTATCATTACAAAAGTATGTGATTAAAAAAATTGTTCACATCATGGTGTTAAGAAGCAAAGAAAGAGGAAAAGGGATCAGAGTTCCGACATCCCCTTTAAGGGTTTGTACCCAGTGAAAAAACTTCACCTCTTTGAAGTTCTACTACTTTCCAATAGCACCATGGGTTGAGGACAATGCCTTTAGCATATGAGACTTTGGGGGACTTATCAAAACCACATCGTTCCACCCTTGAGCCCCAAAGGTTCATGTCCACCTCATAATACTAAATGAATTTGGTTCATCTCTAAGTATCCCCAAAGTTTAACAATTCTAGCATAATTCAAAAGTTCAAGTTCAAAGTCCCCTCTAGACTCAAGACAAATTCAGTCACTGTAAAAAAAACAAACAAAAACAAACAAACAAAAAAATCCAAAAAACAGGTGTGTATTTCCTAGATTTTTGCACGAAGTAAACATTCCCATTATAGACACAATTGCACAAAGTAAACATTCCCATTATAGAAAGGAGAAACAAAGACATAATAAGGAAACACTGAAAGAAAGGAAGAGTGAAACTCAGCAGGAGTCCTGTGTCCATGATGGGCATCTGGGGCACATTCTAGCAGAATGTGAGCTCCCGAGGACTAAGACAGTACACCTCTATGGCTTTACTGATTGAAACCTACAGGTCACTCTCTTGGGGAGGTTTTGCACATGGGCTTTAGCTTTCCTCAACAGGTTTTTCAGACTGCTGTCATTTCCTCTCTTCTGCCACCCAAATTGCAACTTTGGCTTCAGTCTCACATCTGCAAACATTAACCTGTCAGGGGCTCTTGCAAGGATGGTGACTTTGCCACATGCCACTTGAACTTCAGGCATTCCTTTGAAATTGTGGTAGAAGCTTCCTCCACCCCAAAATTTTTGCATTTCCCATGCCTTCAAAACCAGCATCACATGAATGGTTCCAAATTTGCTGCCAAGATGAATGTACCAAGGTCTTCTTGAGCCATGGCTGCAGCCTCTGAGTGCCTTGATGACTGAACATAGGGAAACAACAATAGGGAAAAAAATTCCCTAAGTGGCCCTGTGCAAGCAGGGTGACCCAGGGATCTCTTTCCAAATGAAAGTTTTTGAAATAAGTTTACAGTTTCACACTTTTGAGCCTGTGATGAATGGGGACTTGCCAAGTCCAGAGAATTCCTCATGGCATTTTCCTATCATCTGAATGCAAAGTACTAAATTTCTTTTTCATGGCTCTATTCTCTTTTGCAAGTGCATCATCCTTGGAAGCACCTTTAAATTCATTCCCTTTCTGGAAAAATTGCAAGTGTTTCAAGATTTTCTGCTCTGTTCCTGATTCTCACAGTAAATTTAGCTAAACATGGTCGATAATACCCATGCATTTGCCTAAATGCTGTGGAGCCTTGAAATTTCCTCCACAAGATAAACTAGTCCATCATCATTATCTGGACTTCTCACAAGGTCTTGGGGGTAAAGATACAATGCATTTAATTTCTTTGCCACAGTGTAACTAGGATTGTCTCTAGTCTAATTTCCAAAGGATTCCTCATTCCTATCTGAAACATCATGAGCATCACCTTTACCGTCTGCATTCCTGTTAGAATTCTGGTCTTCTGAGTTCTCACCAAAATCATCCATTAAATTTGGCTTTCAACATTCTAGGCTTTTTCTAGTTTGCTTTTCAAAACTTTAACCAATTCTGCTCACAAACCAACTGTAAAGGTTCTTCCACATTGTTTCAGGTGAAGTCATAGTAACGACCCTATTTTTCAGTACCAGTTTTATTTAGTCAGCTTTCCATCACTGACAAAATGAGATAATCAACTTACAAAGAAGAAAAGTTTATTTTGGCTCAAAGTCTTGAAGGTTTCAGTCCATGGTCAGTTGACCCCATTTACTTTTGGGCTTATGGGGAAGCAGTATATCATGTTTGGAATTGCTCACCTTATGGGGGCCACGAAGGCAATAGAGACCAGAGGAACTGAAAGCCCAACATTCCCTTTAAGAGAATGCGCCCAGTGATATAACTCCCTCCCACTACTTAAAAATTTCACCACCCCCCAATAGTTCCACTGGTTGGCATGTAAGCCCCTAACACATGGGCCTATATTTTATCTTGAATATCTATATTCAAGATAAAAGTACAGTAATTATGATTCTCAGTTTAAAGAATGTGTTTGTGTTATTGTTATTAATTTGAGCTAATGATTGTGGGTATTGAAAGTACAATAGTTCTTACCACTTAGAAGAGACTAATACATGGTTTAGCAGAGTCATCAGAAAAATGATGTGATGAAGACAAATTCTTAAATAAATTTAACAAGTCACCATAAAGAACTACTTTAAATTAGGGACAAACTTGATCTCAATCCCAAGACTTCTCCAATCCATACAAAGATATACTTTAATAATAATATTACTGTAAATTTAAATACCTTTTCTTTGAAAAATTGCTTAAGGGTTCAGGAAGCTTCTTGGTACCTAAATTCAACCAAAAGTATTCCATACTGTATGATTTGGTTTGGATATTGTTTAATTGTGCACCAGAAAGGCATATGTGATTGGAGGCTTGGTCCCCAAGGTGGCCCTTGGGGAAGTTATTTTAGTTAGCTCTTTCATTGTTGTGACAAAAAGACTAGACAAGAACTTTTTATTAGAAGTTGATTTTGGCTCATGGTTTCAGAGTTTTAGTTCATGGTCAGCTGACTCCCTAACATTGGCCCTGAGTTGAGGTAGAACATCACGACAGAAAGGCATGGTAGAGGAAAGCAGTTCATGATATGGCAACAGGAAGCATAAAGAGTTCCGTTCATCAGAGACAAAATAAATACCCAGAAGCACACCCCCAGTGACCTACTTCCTCCAGACCACCCTAGCAGCCTACAGTTACCACCCAGTTCATCCGATTCAGTGGATTAATCCACTGAGTAGGTTACAACTCTCATAATATAATCATTTTACCTCTCAAAATTCTTGCATTATATCACACATGAACATTTGGGAATACCTCCTATCTAAACCACAATGACCTTTAAGAAATGAGGCTAGAGGAAAATTTGTAGGCCCTTAGGGGTATGTCTTTGGAATGCAGTTCTTATGTACCATCTTGTTATTAAAGGAGCAAGCCTGATCCAATCAGCTTTCTGCTCTGGATTCACTTTCTTGTTCCCATATGCATTCCCATCATTGCTACCTACCATGAGGTAATGAGGTCAAAAGAGGCTCAGTGAGCCAGCATTATGTAGTTTGGACCTTGATCCTCCATAACCATAAGCTAAATGAACCTATTTTAGCTGGTGTATCTTGCATCAGGTATTTTCTTTTAGTGATGGAAAACTGATAATACACTAAGGACGAACATTTCTGAAGATCTTAGGCTATCATTTTTGGGTTTGCTTTCCTTTGTTCTAACTTAGAGGCTAGCAATCTTTTTCTGTAAAGGGATGGAAGGTCTATAGTGGTAATACTGTTTTTGTCTCAACGGCTCATCTCTACCAAAGTGTAAAAGAAGCCACACACAATACAAAAATGATATAAATGTGTCCAACAAAGATTTGCTGAATTTGATCCACAAAACATCATTTGTACATTAATACATTCCTATTAAAGTACAACTGAATCAAATTAGAACAAAAGCTATACTTTGTATAATAAAAGCTATACTTTTATGTATACTTTCATGAATAATAGTCTTTATTCATAATTAGAACAATTAGAACAAAAGTTATACTTTCATGGGCACTCATGTAAAATCATATAAGTCCAAGAATCTATTTTGAAGTGGAAAACAGAAACACTTATGTGTATGTGTTTTAAAAAGACTTTGGTCACTAACCTTCAAGTTGACATACTATATTATAAAATAATTAAGGCAATCAAAAGCTTTATTCTTTAGAAATGAAATACAGACATTAGAAATCATCTGGTCTGACACAAGTCTATTACCTGTAAGGAGTTATAGGTTCAGCTGGCATAAACTGCACAGTCTCATAGCTAGAACTTGCCAAGTTAAATTCCAAACTTTATGTCCTCTGCAGTTGTCTTCCTTGTATATTACAATGCTGTGATTTAAATATTAACCTAATTGCTTTCTGGTCTCTGAAGTACTTATACTTTAAGTCCTTTGTAGTAAAATATCACCCCAAATAAATTATATTGAAAGTTCTGTGAAAATGAACTAATAAAAGTTCCACTGTGACTAAGTAATACTGGCACTTTTCTTTTCACAAGTATTTTATCATAGAATGTGAAAATGTAACAAACTGAAAATTAAATACAATTTTTAAAGAAAACTGTCATTAAAGGTTAAGTATCATGATTAAAGAGAACAAATCATAAGCCTAACGCCAATAAAGAATCTTACTTTTCAGTTAATGTTTGAGTTCTAAGGCAAAGATATAGAGAAGAAAAATGTAACTCTCTTGAACAAAGTAAAACCACCTCTATGACGAAAACATGAATGCCAGAATAACAAATGATTATAAAATAAGGCAAGCCATCCCAGGTAGAAATGGGATCATCAATGACATTGGCTGCTCATGGTCTCCTCTTGCAATACCAGTCTGACTTGTGTAGCTGTTGGAAATGAAGGACAGCAAGTCCAACCCTTGCCAATGTAGGCAGAGACCCAGGGCCTCTCTCATGTGTGTATGCATTAAGGGCCTGACCACTTGCAAGGCACACATGCCACCATAGCATAGAAGTCCCTTTCCTTCTCTAACTAAAGGCCTCTCTCAGTGAACTCCAGGAGTTCTCAGACTGGGACCAGTGTCCTAGACACAGCGTCCTGTACTTCTGTGAGCTAGTTGATTTTTATGTAAAATTCCCAATGGCCCCAACTGAAGTCACAGGACTTAGTCCATTCCTTGTAATATAATTACAGATATTATGGGAAATTGTGCTTTCCCTAAGTCCACAAATTCATCCATCTTGCAAGATCTTCCTACAATGTGCCATTAATATTTCTCCCTGTAAGAGGGAGACTTGTGATCCCATTCTTTGGGATCTGGATGGGTCTCCAACTGTGGCAGAAATGACTCCAATAACTCACAAAACTAATCATCAAAAGGCAATAGACTCCCTCCTCCATAGTCCCTGTGCCTCCATTACAGCCAGCTGGGCACCCTAAGCTGGAATCTCAGATCCTTAAGCTGAGTAGGACCATTTTTTTCCCCCATAGTTTCCATCTTCCTGTACTGGAATCCAAACAGCTCTCCAAGGCAGAAAGAAAGGCTATTTCACCTCCCACCTCATGGGCTTTCATTCTATGAACTCTCTGGGTCCTGAGCTTCAGGCTATCCAATGCTGAAAACAGTGTAGTTTAGTAGTTTGATATGAGTTCATTGTGAGAAGGTAAGTCTAATCTCCATTGCCTCATCGTGCTGAAGTGAAAGTTTGTTTTCTTTCATATGTACAAAATGCTCAGTTTAGTTTTAATTTTAAATGACACATAACTGTATAAATTTAGAGAATATCATATGATCTTTTGATACATGTGTACACTATGTAATGATAAATCAGGATAATTAACAAATTTCTCACATCAGACATTCATCTTACTTTTTGGGAATATTGTCACAATCCTCTCTTCTAGCTATTTTGAAATACAAAATACAACATTATTGATCATGGTCACTATATTGTGCAGTACATCAGAATTTTCTCTTCCTATAATGATAACTTTGTACACATTGACCTAAATCTCCCCAGTTACCCCTTCCCCCTATGCTCTTCAGCCTCTGGCAACCATTATTCTACTCTGTACTTCTGTGAGATCAGCCTATTTTAGTTCAATGCATACAAATAATGTGTACTGATCAAATCATGATAATTAACATTTTCATCCCCTAAACACTATGTTTGTGTGTGTGTGTTTGTGTGTGTGTGTGTATAATAGAAAACTTCAAGCTCCTCGTTCCTGTAGTTCTTTATATAATGTATTATAAATTCCTAGTGAACTATAATCACAGTTCTGTCCTGTAGAACATTACAACATATTCCTTCTAACCTACATTTTTTTATCCCTTATCCAACTTTTCTTTATCCCTGCTATGACCATTGCCTTCCATTAGTGACCACTATTCTACTTTCTGCAGCTAGGAAATCAATGCTTTTAACTTTCACATGTAAGTGGAAGAACATGTGGTATTTGTCTTTCTGTGCTTAGCTTATTTCACTTGACATAATGTCCTCCAGGACCATCCACATTGCTACAAATGACAGTATTTGATTATTTTCTGTGGCTGAACAACATTCCATTGGGCATATACACCACATTTTCTTTGTCAGTTATTTTGTCGGTTCCAAATCTTGGCTATTATGAATAGTGATACTTATTGCTCCTATTTTTTTTAATCTAGAAATGTAATTATCTTTTTAATAGTGATTTCATTTTCTTTGGACATATACCTAGTAGTGGGATGGTTGGTTCATATTGCAGTCCTATTTTTAGTTTTTTTGTGATTATTCCTTACTGGTTCTCATAATTATTCTACTAATTTAATTCTCCAAAAGTGTAATAAGAGTTCCCTTTCTCACTATCCTTGCCAGCTTTTGTTATAGTTTGTCTTTTTTTATTATTCTAAGTGGAGTGAGATACTATTTTGTGGCTTTAATTTACATTTCCCTGATTATTAATAATGTTGAGCATTTTTTCATATACTTGTTAGCCATTTATATATTTTTTAAGAAATGTCTATTCAGATCATTTGTCCATTTTAAATTGATTATTTGCTGTTGAGTGATTTGAGTTCTTTATAAATTATAGATATTAATCCCTTGTCAGATTAATAATTTAGAAATCTTTTCTCCCATTCTGTGGGTTATCTCTTCACTCTATCATTTCCTTTGCTGTGCAGAAGCTTTTTAGTTTGATGCAATTCCATTTGTCAGTTTTTGCTTTTATACAAAATGTTTGTTTTATGTCCCCTCTTAAAAAACAGAGATTGTTACTTTATAGTTAGCGAACTTCCTGTTATGTTAGCAAGATGGCTAAGTTTGCACTTTTGTAGAAACTGAGCAATTCCTCTAATTAATGTTGAATTTCCCTCATCTGTTAAAATTCCTTTCATCTTAAGCTGAAGAGAAAATAAAACTCTTCTGGAGCTCAGACCCTTCTCTCTATTAAATGTGAAAAGCAAAGAAACTGGGTTTAAATGAGCAGGAGTCCATCCTTGGAAAGTTAATTTGTCTTTAAGTCTCCATCTCATTCATTATCAGGAGTCTCTGCTTCAGAAAACTAGTGGTTCTGCTTAGATCTGAAGCCTGCACTGACTCTGATCCTTTAAACTGGGAGTGATCTCAGATCACTGCAGATTTTTCCTATTCAAGCATTACTTTATAGATTCCATATCTTTTATTGAGTTCTTACTGAATACCAAGGATCTGGTAGTGAAAAAACAGACTATATTCTTTTGGGGTAAGCTAACATTAAATAAATATATAACTAATTAAATATATAATCTCTAATAAAGACATAATTCAAAGTAAAATAATAGATTCCAACATTGAGCATTTTGAAAGGCAGGAAGCAGAAGTCGCCAAACACAAAAAGACTTATTCCCTTTTCTAATTCAGAAGACTGACCAGCTTCAAGTAGGAGGAGGAACAGATTCCAGCTTTTGATGGAGGATGACAAAGAGAAGTTGTGGAAGAGCATATGGAATGAAGAGCATTCCTGAGGGGCATCCACCTTTGGAAAACACACATTATCAAAGTTTCTATGCCTGTATAGGTGAAGTAATCATGCATAAATAATAGTAAAGATGCATTTTTGAATTATCTGTCATAGCACAGTTGATCAGGAAAAATCAAATTTTTTAAAAATCGAAGCATTTGTACACATTTGAAAATGTAATGAGACTACTTTAATGTAGTGATTTATCATGCAAAGGAATTTTTTAAAAAACTTTCAAATTATATTGTAGCCATTTGGAAAGCATTTACACAGAGAAAATACAGTATATTCAAAGAGTTGTGTGAGAAGTTGTAACTTTTGTTTTTGATAATATTTCAACTTAAATCAACAGCACTCAATATTCCAAGATTTTAATGTCTCATTACATTGCCACTATCCTATCCATTGTCACTCATAAAATATCACCATGTTTATTTTTGTGTGTTATAAATGTTAAATTGCTATAATTTAACCTCTTTCTGCAGATATAATTTAACAAATTATCCTATTTAAAGTCACAGTAATCAGGAAGAAATTACTTAAGTAAACTAAGAAAATTAACACAATAATTAGAAAATAACTTCTGGAGGAAGATAATTTCAGAGACTAATTGCATCTCTGACAATAAGTCACAAGTGTAACCAATTTAAAGGCCTTTCTTTTCATTCAGAATTTAGATGAGGCGAGAATGGGTCCAATGTTTATTTTTAACTCCCTCCACATAATACTTCTGTCCCCATATTCAATTATTCATTCAGTAATCCATTTATTCTCTCATATGATATGATAGATGTTTACTCCAGGTCATAATTCTGTCATGAATAGTTATAAGTGGAAAAGTCAGGGATTAATCAAAACCTGTTCCTGACCTTGAGATGCTTACTGGCTAGTTTGCAAGGAGTTATTTACTCAAATAACAGTAAATCAATGTTTAAAGGGCTGTGATCATTTAAAAAGATGAGTTAGGTCAGTTCACTTGAGCACTTATAACTCAATCATGTCTTCCCAATAGATTTATATTAAAATCCAAATTCCTGGCTGTTGCCTGGCAACTTGTTCTTGTTTGGGCCCCTCTTTCCCTCTTTGATCACCCATCTTACCTCCTGTCCTTCTCCACTACTGGAGCCAGGGTCAAAGTGTTTGTTCTGAGAGACATCAAATTCCTTCTTGTCTCAGGATCTTTGTCCTTGCTTTGTTCCCTTTTCCTGGAAGCCAGATTCTTGTCCTCTTGACCTCCAAGACCCACACAGTTCAGATTCTAGGCAGCACTTCTTTGTAAAGTTTTCTATATATCTTTTCTTTCTTATGTTGGAGTCACCTTTATTTGAAGGGAAATAGTTGAGATTCCACTGGTACTTGTCAAAAACTATTTCTAAACCCTGCCCCCAATAATTTTGATTTCTTTACCCTGATAACTGTCATGACTTTTATTAGACCTGATCCTCAGATGTTTGGGCTAGTGAATTTTCCATTTCTACCTTTAGTAGACAATGCTTCTTCAGGAGTATTTAGTCCCATAAGCAAATATTAAGTACTGTATGCCAACTACTCTAAATAAGATGCTGTGAATAGCCCCTGTCTTCAAGTATTTCACTCTTCAGAGGGGAAAATAGAGAGTAAATAAGAGTGCAATGTGTAATTATTTAAGGATGGTGCACACCATCCTATATATCTTTAAAAAAAATCACATTATAAATAAACCATAACTTTTCATAGAAAAATAATCAAAGTATTTATGACCAAGAATTCCATAGCAACTAAATTGTAGTTATGACTAAAAATGTTATAAAAGCAACAATCTATCCATTATCAGCCCCCATAAACATTTTAACTTATGCTGAAATATCACTAAATTGCAACTACTTGTTTAATCAATGTATAAATGAAGTGCTCCATACAAAAGTATATTTACCTCTATAATAAGCCTGATTCAGATTCAACCAGGAAGCTAAAAATCAGCATTTGGCATCAATTATCTATTACTGATGTTGTTTCAAATTTATAAGAGTTTGCAAAAATGATTTGGAACATTCAGATCTTTTTTTAAAATGGTGCTAACGGTATCTTGTGCTTAGGACTTCACTTTCATTAACTTTCTTGCATCAAGAAAAGATAGTGAGGATTCTCAAATGTGTTTCTCCCATCAAGATGAGTTTTTGTAAAACAAAATTGATTCAACATTTTTTCTTTCATACTTGCTTCTATAATTAGCTTATTCAAAACCACAAATCCAACTGTGACTGGTCTCTTGATATACTAACAACTAGTTATCTGGCTTTGAAAAGATTATACTTATATACTTAATAGTTAAAAATTTCTTCCATATATTCGAGACAGCTTATAATAAAGCTTACAATAAAGTTAACTCAATAGAAATACACGTAGAAATCAGTATCAGAAACAGAAGGGAAATACATTGTGTTTAATGGCTTTGCATAATTGTGATTAAAATACCTGAGCATACCAATTTTGAGGAGGAGAAATTTATTTTGGTTCTTGGTTTCAGATATTTCAGTCCATGATCTGGTCAACTGGCTCCATTGCTTTTGACCACAATGGAGAGGCCGGGCATCACATTGGGGGGATCATTTGATGGAATAGGATACTTACCTCAAGGTGGTCAGGAAACAGAGAGAGAGAGAGAGAGAGAGAGAGAGAGAGAGAGAGAGAATGGAGAGAGGAAAAGAAAGAGAAAGAGAAAGGAAGGGAGAAAGGGGCCAGAGAAAAGATTTACTTTCAAAGGTACACTCCCAATGAGCTATATCCTCCAATGGCCCCACCATCTGAGGTTTCCATTACTGTCCAATAGTGCCATCCAGCTGGGGACTAAACTTGCAACTCTTGAGCCTATGGAGGACATTCCAGATCCATGTTATAATGTACACTAACCAGGAGAGATGTTAAAATGAGCTCTGAGTTTTACAGGAAAAGGGAAGTTTGCCTCTTAAAGTCTGTTTTCTCATTTAAACACAAGAATGGTTGATTTTTTTTAAGAATGGAGAGTAGGTTGTATCTTTTGTGCCAGATCTGATTGGTCAGGAGAAGCCACTGCATTGCATTGAGGATGGTCTGAAGACTGTGTGGGCTCACCAGGGCACAATGCTCAGATCATTTCCAAGGTCGGCCAAAATCACAGTAGTCAGAGGGGGCAGCAGATGTGCCATGTAGTGACCATTTCTGGACAAAATTATGGCTACCAGTGACTCTGGTGACTGGTTTAATTGTCTTCACTCTGTGCATAAGTTTTCACTTGTAGTGACAAACCTTATGCAAATAATGAACTATGATATTTTATGCATACTTATTAGTAGCACTTGTTTGAATTAGTTTTAGGAAATGTGTTTTCATTATTTCCATTTTCAGATGTCTTGAAAATCCTGAGCATAGCCCTGACCTCATCCAGCCAAGTGCCTGGTAGGGAAAAGTGTTAGCCAAGGTATGAAACAAATAACTACATACTTGCTGTAGGTAGTGAAGTTCCATCAGGGGAAGACATAGCAAGGTTGACCTGGTCTTTACTGGTAGGTCCAAGAATCACCACTGTACTTCATGAATCTTGAATAGGGGGGCATCATACTTTCTCTCTGACTCCACAGGTACTTGCTTCCCCAAGTGAGGTGTTTCTGAATGTTTATATACTAACATTTCAAGCTACCATTACCTATCAGATCTCTGCTCTATTGAAATACTAGGAAATATCATTTTATTGTGTATTACTGACAGTAGCAATATGCTCACATGCATTATTCTCATACCAATATAGCTTTAATAGTCTGGAGGTAGTTCAGAAGATAATTTACTGTTGTCTACATATGGCAACTCTACTACAGTTATAGCTGCCAATTTGGCAATGCACACAAATGAATTACCTAACGCCTTTGCAGAAGTCAGTTGATAAATCAAGATCTAAGAGAGTCCATACTTCTGTAAAGCATCAGTGATACAGTTACCATTCACAGCTAAATGGAAACTATTGGAAATCAAAAGAAAATTTCTTTACTTTTCTTAGTAGAGTCAATGACAGGGGATGGATGAGGTTTTCCTAACATATTGATTTATTACAATGGCTAAATTCAGCATCTTGCTGCTGATTTGAAAGTGGAGATCAACACATGAACTGAAGGGTTTTCACATATTCAGACAGAGATAATAGTCATAGCTGAATTATTTAATGTTTTTTCAAGGAAAATATTTTAAATACAGAGAATTTAAATAAACCATTTTATGCCAGGATTATTTGTTTAGTTTTTAAAATTTAAATTCTATAGGTCTTGTCCATTCATTTTAGTGGCTACATAGCATTCCATTTAATTGATAAAATGTTTTTTTGTTTATGTGTCCCCCTTTGGCATGATAAGCTTGTTTACAGTTTTTCCACTTTTACATGCAATACTATGATAAAAATTCTTGAACACATCTTGCATGCAACTAGTTTCTCTAGGGTGGATGCTAAAAAAAAAAAAAAAAGAATAGAAAAGCAGTTGGAAAATAAAAGTCACAGTAGGATACAATAGACACAAATTTTTATAACACTGAATTTTGTATAGATACAGTTTTTGTTAAAGAAAGCAAAAAATGTGTGTGGAATTATTTATTCTAGCTTCAGGATGGTCACCTTTGGGGAGTGAAGAAGGAGGACAAAGGAATGATACAAAGTTTAGCTATGGTTTTCCTTTTTCTTCTTTAAGAATAATTTCGAACAAATGAGAAAATGTGAGGATGTCTACTTAATCTTAGTGATAGCTATATAATATCTTTTTTTTTTTTTACTTTTTAACATAAAATTGACTTGAATAACAAGCAACAATCTTACATTCTATGCACAGGTTTACAGTTCTCTTTAAGAAAATGCTGCATGTTACTAAGTCTATGAGGGTTGCAGATGAAAGGGTCCATGACATGCACATACCTGATTGCACTGTTTCAAAGGAGTTAGCGTTAAGTTTAAAAATGCAGCCATGAAAACATGATGGATTACAGGAGTGTTCATACAGTTAAGTGTTCATACCAGGTGAACAGTATCCCTGCAAATATCATGTCTACCTGGACCCTCAGAATGTGACCTTATTGAGAAATAGGTTCTTTGCAAATGTACTCAGTTAAGATGAGGCCATGCCAGACTGAGATGGGCTTGAAATCCAAAGCTGATGTCCTCATAAGAGGAAAGGATACATGGAGACTTAGACGTACTAAAAGAGAGGACAGCCAAATGAAGCTGGAGGTAGAAACCAGTGATGCCACCAGTTAAAAAAATTCACAGATTGCTGGTAAATACCAGAAGATAGAAAGAAGCAAAGAGAAATTCTCTCCTAGAATCTAGGAGGGTACATGGCCCTGTCCATAATGTGATTTGGGGATTTTTTTCTCCAGAACTCTGAGAAAAACAATTTTGATTGTTTTGAGATACCCCACTGTGGTAATATGTTTCAACAGAAACAAATACAAGTACTTTCCACTTTAATCCTCTGGTGATTGGACTTGGGATCCAGGCAGCACATAGCAACCTATGTTCAGGCAAATGGCCCCCAAATTCCCCTCAGTCACCATCCATCTTCTCTTCAAGAACAGCTGGACAGGTCAGAGGCAACACTCAACTCAGGTGGGGAGGCAGCTATACATGTTTTTCACTCCATGTGAAATGAGATATGGGGCCAGCATATGATATAAAAAAAATCAGAGCCATTCTGGTAAGAAAGCAATGAAGTCCTGGGAGACAGTGTTGTGATGGAGAACACCCATGCAGTTGGGTTGGAGATAGCTAACTGGGATTTGGAATGTGACTGGACTTTTCTTCATAATGAATATATTCTCATGGGAATAAAACAAAATAACATATGGAAAGATCTTGGCACCACACAAAACTTAGGTTCCTTTCAACACATAAAAGGCACTAACATAGGAGATGAAATGGGTGTCCAGGGCAGTGAATCAGTATTGAATCTTTATCAGAAGCTCTCTGTCCATTGAATTCAATAAATGCTTGAAGTGAGTTGCAGTTTCTGAGGCCAGGGAGTGAGGTTGATGTGCAGTATTCATAATTACTGATGTAATAAATTAATGAATCCTAAGTAAGTTCCTCAAATTTTCAAGATAGTCATTGGCAAGTGGGTTGATCTTGTCATTTACTTCAGTCCCATAAGCTTAGAGGAAGGCCTGGCTGTTCACAACCTACACCATAAACCAGTTGTTCCCATGCGGTTGTAATTATTTACCAGAAATACCAGGATACACTTTCCAAAACAGACTTTTATAAAGGGATATCCTCTCTTGCTGCTATCTGCAAAAATAGACCATCTTAATGTTTAAAAAAAAATCCCAATATAAATCTTCAGGCAAGCAATTTTGAATTTGAATAGGAGCCATTTAGGTAGGCATACTCTATCTGCTGATACTCTTGCTAACTGCTGCCCTTTAATTCATCTATTGTTCAAATTAAATACCTTGCAGCCATTCAGCCACCGTGAATCACACTGCCACATCTTCCCACTGCCAGAGCAGTTAATTAGCTCCTGGCAGGTCTGAATGTCTGAGAAGATTGCAAGGAGGATTTATAATTGTGCACTGAAGTACAGCAACTTGCTTAAATGTCTTTTGTTCAGCATTTACAATTTCTACACCATTTAGATTTTCAGTTATCTGAGAGGAAATAGAAAACTTCATTAGTTTCCCAATACCCATGGTGGGATCAGCATCATTCCTTTAGCTGGATACAAGGAATTAAAAAAAAAAAAAATAGATCTTATGGAAACAAACATCTCTGTAAAATATGAAGAGGACATCTCTAAGGAAAGTCCAAAGCACACATTTTTTTCTGTGATCTATTGAAAGGGTCAAAGTTGAGAGATTTACTGAAAAAAAAAAAAAAACCAAAACAATAAAAAAACCTTCTTATTGTCCTTTGACAATAAAATGAAGTTCACTGCAGTTCCGTGTGACTTATTAACCAGAAAATATTGTGAGAAATGTCTTAGAAGTTGATCTCATCCTTGTGCGAACATGATAGAATGAGCTTACGTGAACCTAGATGGCCTTCAATAGAGTAGAGGAAAGCGATGGAGAAGAACATCTCAGAATTTTGTTTCTAAGTTATTGTTATCATTAACAGCCCAACTCAATTTTTGTCCCCTTTTCTTGAATTCTTTCTGGGCAAGTTAATACTTTTTATTTTTATTTGTCAACTCCATTAGAATTCTGTGGTGCATAATATCTGTATTTGTCATTTGTTTCCTCTTATTTACAAATTAGTTAGGGTTTATCCTCAGTCAGACCTTTCATCACATGAAAAATAGAAATCATATCTTGTCTTCTCTTTGGAATATACTCTTTTATTTTTCATTGGTGAGTAAGAAAACCATCCTGTTTTTCTAAAACCATCTTTCTACCTAGAGTGAGCAAACTTCTAGAAAAAGGTGCTGTCTGAAATCTTCTTTTTAATTTTTTTTTTCAGCCATAGTCCTTATATTTCCTTGTATCTTGCATCTGTCACTAGGCAGCCAACTCAATTTGTCTATACAAAAATAGTACAAACAGAAATCTAATAAAAATCAGACTTTATTACTTATGGACACATTGGTGGTGGGGATACTGGCTCCTTAGGTTGTCTGTCTTCCAGAGGAACCACATTCAGCCATAGTAATAGGAGGAGATACTTATTGACCAAAAGCAGAGCCTGGCACATTAGACAAAGTGTAGGAGCAAGAGAATCAAAATGACATGGCACCAGAAGACACTGGAAACTAAGAATCTGGTTCAGAAATCTGTGTATTTGACTGGAGTTGGAAAATCACCTCAACTCCTCTCTCTTCTAAGACATTTCATTTTCTTTTCCCTCTTTGTTAGACTTTAGAAGTTCAGAAATATTATGACATGATGACACTGCCACAAATTTCCCAGGGCACTGAAGGCCCTACTGAGGGCACTGTTCGCAGTGTGTGTATGTGTGTGGTGCCCCCTAGTGTTGTACAATGTGTTTGCCCTGGATGAACTAAGGTTTAATACACTGAAAAGGCAAAGAATATCAGTTTAATTTATTGAAGAGTTACACAAAAGTGTTGCTGAAAGCAGTAGTTCTGTGGTTTAATGCCCTGCAGGCAATTTATGTTTCATCTCTTACTGAAGAACTGAGGCAAATTAATCAAACTCCTTGTGCCTCAATTTACTCAATTGTAACAATACATACTTAGAATACTGCCATGAGACCTAGATGAAGTAAAACAGGAATGTGCTTAGACAAGCCCTTGGCACATTGTGAGCACACTGTTGACATTTGTTATTATGATTACTGTAGATTACAGTTATGAAATTGTCTATTAGGCTTGTACTCACAATAAGTTAAAGCATTTTGTTGCTCTGTGCCAGTTTCAAATAAGAAGGCTTAAATTTTCATGGCTAGTACCTTGATACATAGTTCATGTGACTATTGGGCCACTGAGAAATAGATTTATGAAAGCACCAAGGGTAGTATCAAGAAAGCAAATCACTCATTTTCATTTGATGGGATTTAGAACCGAGAAGTCTGCACAGACTATAGAGACTTATGCAGAGGAAGATAGGAATGACTTCTGCATTTTTATTGTTTAAACATTGCTATGAGTGTGCACATTGATACAGTAGGAGTATGTTTCTCTAGTAGCTCTAAAACTATATGAAATATTCCCCTCACCTTCCCTATTGTTTTCTTTTTGGCAATTTATATTTTACTTTTCTCTCTTTGTCATTATCTCCTTTCTCCAACTTCATAAATAATATGCTGCTTTTCTGTGTCATTCTAAAGGAGTAACAGGGACTTTAAACTAAATTGATACAGTTGCAAAGGAGGAAATGAGAGGCAAGGGAATATGTTTTGACTTTAGGATGAAAAGATATGTTGTTTGACTGCAAAGGTGGAGGCAGCTTTGATTGAAGTGAAACATGGGGAAAGGCAAGAACAGAGGGAACCATTACGGATCTCCTGGGCTGAGGAGAAAGTCAGTGGGGGGAAACAGCTGGTTAAAATGTTAGAGTATCAGTTATGTGGGAAAATAAAGCTCATTCCTAGGCCTGGAAGGAGAGCAAAATGGGCTTGGATTTATATCTTGTTTCACACCAAGGCACTCAAACCTGCACATACGCAAACAAACATGCACATGTTTTAAGGGTCCTCTGATAGTGTCAACAGCATATCCATGTTCCCCTGGCAATGGAGAATGTGAGCTTGAGAATGGGATGAATTGGAAACCATGGGCATTCTCTGTGTGTGCCATGCTGAAGCAACTGAGCCAATATTTTCACCGTTAGGCAAGTGAGCCCCTGAAGGATTGTCCCTGAGTTCTGCATGTCACCCTGCCCCGTGTTTTCTGTGCCGCTCCAGATCACAGTCTCTGAGGGTGAAGATCCACAGTCTGGTTGCTGCCACCAGCACTTGGACTCATTTCTTTGCTTCCCAGGGCCACCATGGCACACATACTTGCCTCCAGTCTAGGAAACAATTTGCGTATGTATGATTGGTTAAAGTGATCATTTTCACACTCCACAAGCTCTAGTATTTGGGGTTCCAGAAACAGCATTACTTGTAGAGGAGGTTGCTGGCTGCAACAGTAAGAGGTGCAGGAGGGCATCTTACAGGTGTTTCTTATAGTTTCTAGGCAATGCCACAGAGGAACAGAGGGTGTAGAGATGAATGAATGCCCTGGAGGATAAAAATGCAGATAAGCATGGGGAAGAACATAACATCTGATGTACATAAAGGGGCAAATAATGATACCAATTGAAGGTAGTCCAAATATTGTAGAATAAGAATGTATAGAGGACCAGGGTAGAAGAACTCCTCACTAGTAAATCAGGGATGAACTAATACTGAGTAAAAGTGCCAGTATTGCTTGCCTAACATGAATCTAGTCTCAGAAATGAACTAATGTTCATGAGTCAAGAAGAAAAACATGATTCTTTTTTATTTTAATAGAAAGTTCTAAAGAGGGAAACCATAAAATAACAGCCTCATACATTTCACTATATTAAGGGAAAAGAGCATTGACAGGAAGAAATGGTAAAAGAAAAAAGAGTGTAAGTTTAATTGTGGTTTATGTATAACATAATGTGACAAGAGACAGGGAATAAGCTGGTTTTTGTAAATATAAGATCTTACTGTATTAAAGAAACACTTGTGAACTGCAAAAATGTCTACAAAAGGAATATCTCATTCGATATGTCTGCACACTGCATGTTTTTTGGGAAAAGATACCATGCAAAAATTAAATCACATTAGAGGCATTAACTAAAGCATAAACCGACACCAGGGTATTAAGTGACACAATGAAAAAAATCATAGAATGTACATTTCTTCAAGGAAGATATAAAAACAGTCAAACAGCATGGGAAAAGATTCTAGATATCTTAGTCTTTAGAGAAAACTCCCAACAAACATCACCTTTTGCCCCCTAAGAAAACTGAAGTCAAGTAATTAGATAACAATAAATGTTGGGAAGGAAAAGAAGAAATTGGTACCTGTTTACTTTATCAGTAAGAATCTAAAATGATAAATTGAATTTGGAGAATGGTACAACCATTATGCAAATGATTAAACAGAGTTACCTTTATAAAAATCCCACTCTAGTACTTCAGTTGTTTGTAGATCTAGAAGATAAACACAAATTCACCTTGAGTTACCATTTAACTTAGACACATCCAAGAGAAATGAAAACTTGTATTCATACAAAACCTTGCACATAAATGTTATACCAGAAATATTCTTTATTATTAAAATGTGGAAACAACTCAAATGTCCATCAGCAGTCAGATGAATAAACAAACTGTGCTATCTCCGTACAAGTGAATATTACTGACTCAAGAAAAGGAATGAAGTACTGATAACAGCTCTATTATGGATGTCTTGGAAACATGCTAAATTGCAGATGCCTGTCATAAAAGATTACATACTATAACTCCATTTGTGTCAAAGTGCATAAAAAGTAAATCTATAGAAACAAAATATATTAGTGGTTGCTTAGGGCGAAGGGTGAGAAAGGGGATTAAAGGATATGGGGTTTCTTTTTGAGATATGAAAATTTTAAAAATTGACTCTGGTGATCTTTGTACAAAATAGCATATATAGTAAAAGCCATTTAATTGTACACTTTAAGTGGGTGAATTGTATGGAATGTCGATTATATCTCAATAAAGTTCTAAAAAATAAATAAAATTAAAAATTGACAATGCAATAGGAAAATAGATGATGCAATTAAAAGAGCATTCATTCTCAATGATATTTGTGCTTAAAGCATCAAAAACAAAGGCAATAAAAGAAAAATGAAAACCCCTAAATATATCTAGGCCAGAATGGTTATATTGGAAAATTCTTCTAAGATCCCTTAGCTAAGAAGAAAGATAAGAAAAGGAAATCAAATTAGATTACATAAATTTTTGATGTGTCATTGAAGTTGTGTGAAAGAGAATACTAGTAGAAAGCAGAATTGAAACAGAGAGGATGTGAGGACAATAGTACTTCAGAGACAAGATGAAGAAAATGAGTCAGCAAAGGACATTGAGAGATCCAGGCAGGTGGATGATCAACTGAGAGTAGTACTGTGGATTATGTAGGAGGACTTTCTTGAATTGGAGGTGGTTAAGAGTCAAAAGGACAGCAGACTTCTGTAAGTCACCACCTTACTCATGAAGGAAGATAGTTCATTGCAATCTTAGCTCAGGGTCACATATTTTTAAAACTACATTTTTAAAAACCTTTGTGGGTACTTTTTCAATATGGTACACAACTAATATAATTGATATTTGGAACAGGGCACTTGATATACTCCACAAATTAAACTCGTAGAGGAAGATTTATTTGCACTGCTAATCAGTATGTGTGCTTGGCCTCAGGATTGAACTCACAGTGCTGTACAGGCCAAACAGGAGTTCTTCCACTGAGATACACCTCCAGCACCCCAGAATGGGGCACCTTGATCATTTCAATTTGATTTTTGACATGGAAACTTTGACCTAAGACTACAAGAAATGTAATGTTTCATTAAAACTTGAAGGATACATATAGAGAAAATGCTGTAGCTCGCATAAATGGAAAAGTGAGAAAGGGGTGTACCTTAATTTTCACACAGCAGTTTCAGTAATAGGAATAGTAGTACTCCTATTACCACTTCCGATTGTCTCAAGGCTTAATAAATTGGTGACTAGTAACAACTTTATCCCACATCCTTTATCTGAGGAAAAACTGTAAATTAGAGTTCCATACTGTATTTCAGGACATCTAAACTTAAATTTTCTCTTTTGATTTAACCATTAACTAGAACACTCCATTCCCTGAACCGTCTAGCTAAGATATTTCTCTATAATTAACTATAATAAGAGTTTAATTATTTAAAATATCTTAAAAAATATAATTATCTTCATTGCACTGAGGACTCACCTGCATCTTAGGCAGTGGACAATGTAATTGGGACTCAGCTTAGTATTTGATGAGCTGGAGATTGGAAAGCAGGGTTTCTGACATACACATTTAGTTTCCAAGGTGACACAGAATGTGCTAAGGAATTGAAAAGATCTATGCTTCTCCTTTAAGCAGAATAAACTCAGAACTATGGAGGTTAATCCAAGGAATGAAGAACAGCAATGGGTCACTCAGAAATGATAAGATGGGAAAGATTTGATCAGGTGTCTCACATTAAAATAGTATATCCAATTATAAATGATTCCATTAATTTCCTTAATTTTAATTTTTAGAAGATAAATTGACCTTTCATGCTTAAAATGACATATACTTTTTGAGGATACAACAGCATTTTACATTGTTATAGGTCAAAATAATGTTGCAAATGCAGAGTCATGGATAAATTTCCATGTGGTTTTAGTATCTCTGCTAGTCTCAGTTGAATTGACTCTTTCAAGACAAAGGATATCTGCATTACCAACTGTGATGATGAACAGGTACGCTTTTAGTTCAGTAACTCAGAAAAAACTTATAATATGGGTTATTTTAAAGCTATTGATGTTTGTATCATTCTCAAACTTGTTATTACATCTTATAAATCCAGCCCATTTTCTTTTTTTTAATATTTTTTTAGTTGTCATTGGACCTTTATTTATTTATTTATTTACATGTGGTGCTGAGAATTAAACCCAGTGCCTCACACATGCCAGGTAAATGCTCTACCACTGAGCCATAACCCCAGCCTCAAGCACATTTTCTTGATACATGCAGTGCACCACTGTTAACTCACATACAGTGCTTGGTCACCAGCCACAAACCACCCAAGAGAATAGTTACAGAGTAAAATTGGAGTAAGACAAAAATTAAAAATAAAAAATGATAAAAGGTAAATTTCTTGAAAGTTCAGTAACGTTAGCAAAAGTGATAACTTCATTTTATTAGTTTATAAATTTCCTAGGAACTTCCTGAATCACTGTTATGGTTTTGATCTGAAATGTTCTCCAAAGGCTCATACATTGAGACCTTGATCCTCAATGCAGCAATGTCAGTAGATGGAGAATTGGGGGGGGGGGGGGCGGTGATTGGATCATGGGGATTCTGACCTCGTTTCAATGGATTAACCCATCAATGGCTAAAAATCTGAAAGCATTATTGGGAGGTACTACGAACTACAGGAGGTGGAGCCCAGTTGGAGGAAGTAGATCATTGAGAGCATGCCTTGGAAGGAAATATCTTGTCACCAGTTCCTCCCTCCCTGCCCCCCACCCTTCTATCCTGGCTGCAAAGAGCTGACCAGTTTTTCTCTGCCACACTCTTCTGCCATAATGTCCTGACTCACCACAGACCCAAAGAATAGCCTCAAATGAGAATGGACTAAAATCTCTGTAACTCTGAGCCAAAATAAACTTCTTTAAGTTGATTTTCTCAGGCATTTTGATCATAGGGTGAAAATGAGACTAATATCATCACTAAAAAATCCACCACAAGTTTTCAAAGGATTTATTAGACCATTAAATTCTTGTCAATGTGTTAGGATAATTTTGATTTTTTTTTCCTGTGCTACTGGGAATTGGACCCAGGATTGGTCTATCACTGAGCTATAGCACAGCACTTTTTACTTTTTATTTTGAGACAGGGTTTTGCTAAGTTGTTGTGGTTGGTCTCAAGCTTTTGATCTTCCTTCCTCAGTCTCCCAAGTCCCTGGGATTATAGGTGTGTGCAATCACACTCAGCATTGATCATTTTTTTATGTCTTAAAATATTGCAGTTTTACAAAACTTAAAGAATTTTAGCTGTAATGGAACACGGAGATGTCATCATTTGTCAATAATCCATCCTACTGCAAACTCAATTTCCTGCAAATCCAAAGGCATCCCCTGCAGTCATTCAGAAATTTCATCTGCTGGTGATTTTTTTTTTTTTTTTTTTTGCTCATATAGGAAGAGCAACTACTACTCAGAACACAAATCTTCATGGAGGTTATTCCGTCATTGCTCATTATTTTGCCTAATTATACCTTATCCTTCAAAGACAAGTTCAAGGATGTCACTTCTCCAGAAGAGAAGTCTTTCTATATTTCCTTAGTTATGATTCTTGATCACTTGCCTCCCCATTCCCATGGCATGTGATTGTGCATTTATCGCAATGCTTACTTATCAAAAAACATAATTGGCTACTCCCCAACATACCTTCACCAGATATCAAGTTCTTTGAAGGTAGAGATTCTTTCATATTCATCTGAAGTACTTACCTGAGTGTGACAGTAACTCAATAATGTTTGTCATAAATGAATTAATATGTATGCAAATAATCTAAGAGTACTATGTAACCTAACTCAAAGTAAAAAATTAAAAAGGGCTAGAAATGTAACTCATTGGTTAAGCACCCCTGGGCTCAATAACAAAAAAATAAAAAACAAAAATGAATGCTATATGTTAGTTCTGTTCTCTTAAATTTTATAGAGACAGCTTTTGAGAAAAGTTATAAAGGTATAGGTGTGTCTTAACATACAGAACATGTTGAAAATTGATAACATAAGAATAGATAGAAGATATAAGAATGTGTCAGTTTTCTGTTACTATAATGAAATACCTAAGATAATTTACTTACAAAGATTAAAGATTTATTTCAGTTCACAGTCTTGGAGTTTCAAGTGGATCAAGTGACCCCACCATTTTGGGCCTGTGGCAAGGTAACACATCATGGTAGGAGCCACTATGCAGCAAAACTATTCACCTCATAAGCTAGGAAGCAAATAAAAAGAAGAGACCAAGGACCCATTAGTTCCTTTAAGGGCACACCCCAAAGATCTAAAGACCTCTCATAGGCCCCACTTTTAAAAGTTCTATCACTTCCCAATAATAACACCCTGAGTAAAAAGCCTTTAAAATGGTGCTTTTGAGGTACACTCAAGATCAAGATCCAAATTATAACAGTAACAAAAAGGGCTGCACTTGTAGCCTAGCAAGAACAGTGGAACCCCAAGAACAAGACAGAAATTTAGAATCTGAGTTTTTGAATAAGTACATGAAAGGCTGTGTTGATTAGAGATCATGGGTTAGAGAAGAAGATGTAAGAATAATTGTATTAGTCATCTTTTCATAATATAGTGGGGCTTAGAATGTTGGCCTTGGAATTTATTAAATCCTTAAAGTGTAGCTCTGCTCTTTACCAGCAAAGTTAATTTTTAACCTCTCTAAGTCTCAGCTTCTGCTACAAAACTAAACTTGTAAAGTATTGGGGATAAGAGAAATATCATATGAAAAACTTGTAAAAGTGCCTGGAACATTCTATCTCTTAGACACTAACTACTATTCTTTTTATGAAGAATTTTGCCTGGCATTCTATTTCTGCTCATCTGAGTTTCAAGTTAAACATGCTTGTCTGGGACTTAATACTTGTATCCACAACCACTCAATGAAAGATGTGTTGTGAAATATGCTGAAAAACAAAAACTTTAGAAAATTTTAGTAACATATCAACACCATCTCTTAAGTATATCATTGGGAGAGCTACGAGAAGGACAATGGACTAGACCAAAATTAATGGTCTCTGAAGGCCTTTATAACTGTAGCACATTTTACCCCATTTTCATTATCTGAAAACCAGAGATAAAAATCCAAACTTGATTACAAACGGTTGTAAGCTATAGCAAGTGGGAAAAGCAACAATAGAGCACTTAGTCTTTAAAGAATTGCAAGGTGATGTCATATTTTATGCCCTATTTTCAAAAGAAATAGTAAGAGGTAATCAATAAACCCAGGGCATCACTGAATTTGAAAGTGGCCTAAATGTATGGTCTGCAGAACGCTGAAAATTGAAGCTTTCGCATCACTCCTTTGTGAATATTCCGCAGTGCGTCAGGGAATCATTAACACAGTGACCCTCAGAAACAGTGACTGTAGAAGTAGATACGGCATTCACTGTTGACTCATTCTGGGACTCTGAGTATTTTATCTAAGTCATCAGACCCTCAGTATCTTCTTTGGTTAATTGAGGATAATCAACCCTCTTCCAATTATCTCAAGAATTAAAATGAACATGGTACTAATGAATTATTGTTACTAAAAATAGCAATAGAGCTTCACTCATCTGCCGCCTTTGTAGATACAGCAATGATGGCAACCCTAGATGAAAGCAGAGTGAGATAGAGGATTATGAAGGATGGATACATAGAACCTCCCTGAGAAATTATAGAGTGGGACCACAAGGGAAGACTGTGAAAGCAAGGGATGATGAGCAGTTCAGCTATGTGGCGCTGGGCTCAGCCACTAAATAACAGATGTGCACAATATTTATCAGGTGATCCTGAAGGAAGCCCAGTCTTTTTGTCCAGCCATAAGGCTGGTGTCATGGGTTATTGTCACATGAAAATTGGTGGCTTGAAAGCAGGCAGTATGACTAGGGATCCTGCATGGGTATGTTATTATTAGCTGTCTGCTCTTGCTGCATGCCAGCATCTTTTTCAGTAAATTTGGGGAAGTAATACATAATTTATGGGAGGCCATGAGAATTGAAGGCTATAATGAAGGCATAGGGCCTGACATAGAGCAAGTACTCATCGTCATGAGTAAACTCATTGCTGCCCTGTAAGCCCAGGCACTGTCTATGCACTACTCTTTCGCATTGCTTGTACTTCTAACCAGGTCCCTGCATGGGTTGCTCAGTTATTTTTGTAATGCTTATCACTTCTGATACCATCAGTCACATTTTTCCTACTTATTTTGCCGCAAAAGAAGGAAAAGTTAAGTATCTAAAGAATAGCTTTTTCAGAATTAAAAAAAAAAGAATCTGTTGACAGAATCCCTGACATCATCACTAGTAATGTTCTTACTTTTCCGTGCTTTACAAATGCCCCCTATTACTAGTAAAGTCTAGTGAAATTAATGGGTAAACAAGAATGTCACCTCCTTTCCCCTCTCTTTTGTGTGTTCATAGCAGAGGATCTTGTGGGCTTATGCTGATTACAATAATTTATAATATTGGAAATGCTGTTCAAATCATCATACTGTAACTTTAATGGTAGAATCTTATTCAAATTTTACATCTATGGAAATTCACTTAAATTTTCAAATTGTTATTGTGTGAAGATAATTATACATCTTAAAACATTAATCTGAATAGGACCTTAATAATTTTCAAGGTATGCCATTTCATATAGTCTAAAATCCTCAAATAATAAGTGAATTTTTGATTTGTTATACATTAAACTTATAAGGGTTTGGCTGAGCCCGTTCCCCACATGGAGGTCAGACCAGCACTGAGCTCACCCCCCACACTGAGGTCAGAGGTCTCTGAGCCCGCCCCCCACACCAAGGTTGAACTGTTGCTGAGCCTGTCCCTCACACTGAGGTCAGACGTTCACCGCTGAGACCGCCTACCCACACCGAGGTCAGAGGCCAGTAGCTGAGTCTGCCTGCCCACCTGCCCCCCTGCCCCCCTACTGCTGAGGGACACTGCACCTGCTTCCGTGCTGACTTGGCACACCCTTGCTGGGGCTCCCAAGCTTCTTTGGAGGGTGGTGTAGGCACTTTGAATTATTCCTGAGGGCGTGGACATCATCATTGGAAGGGCAACTCCTTCCTGAGACACCAACAGGAGAATGGAGGCCCTTTGACAGGCAACTCATTTACTCACTTATATCCTACACCCTTTCCCCATCCTCTTGTTCACAACTAGAAATATTGTAAATAGTAATTGAACTGATCCTGTTTATTTTAAAAATGTTAAAGTCTTTATAGGGGCTATCTGGTTCAGGGCTACATTTTCTTTGTATTGGGTGCTATTGGTATTGATCTCCCCTTCAAAGGAGAGGTAGTGGAAAACTGCAGGGTCATAATAAGCCTGCAGGGGGCAAACTTCAGTATCTCTGATCTTCACTGCTAGAGGGGAATATATAGAAACAATATGAAAAAACAGGGGAAGAAAGTGTCCCTGACAAACCAAGATGCTATTGTAGTGTAATCCAATGACAGCATGGCAGTAGAAATGACAGAAAAAGAGTTTAAAATCTGCATACTTAAAATGATCCATGAAACAAAAGACGAGATAAGACAGCAAATGCAGACAATGCATGACCATTTCAGTAGACGGTGAACAGAGCAAATGCAGGAAGCAAAAGAACACTTCGATAAAGAGATAGAGATTCTGAAGAAAAAAAAAAAACCAGAAATACTTGAAATGAAAGAAACGATAAACCAAATTAAAAACTCAATAGAAAGTACCGCCAACAGAATAGACCTCGTGGAAGACAGAATTTCATACAATGAAGACAAAATATTCAATCTTGAAAATAAAACTGAACAAACTGAGAAGATGTTAAGAAGACATGAACGGAACCTCCAAGAATTATGGGATATCATGAAAAGACCAAATTTAAGAATTGATGGAATTGAGGAAGGCACAGAGATACAAACCAAAGGCATGAAAAACCTGTTCAATGAAATAATATCAGAAAATTTCCCCAAAATGAAAAATGAAATGGAAAATCAAATACAAGAGGCTTACAGAACACCAGGTGCACAAAACTACAACAGATCCACACTAAGACACATTATAATGAAAATACCTCACATTCAAAATAAAGATAGGATTTTAAAGACTTCTAGAGAAAAGCATCAGATTACATATAAGGGGAAACCAATACGGATATCAGCAGATTTCTCAGCCCAGACTCTAAAAGCAAGAAAGGCCTGGAACAATATATTTCAAGCTCTGAAAGAACATGGATGCCTACCAAGAATCCTATACCAAGCAAAACTAACATTCAGATTTGACAATGAAATAAAATCTTTCCATGATAAACAAAAGTTAAAGGAATTTACAAATAGAAAACCTGCCCTACAAAACATTCTCAGCAAAATATTTCGTGAGGAGGAAGTGAAAAGCAACAATACAAGTCAGCAAAGGGAGGAACTACCCTAAAAGAAAAGTCAATCAAAGGTCAAGTAAAAAAACAAAAATAAGCCAAAATGAACAGGAATACAAATCATATCTCAATAATAACCTTGAATGTCAATGGGCGAAATCCAATAATCAAAAGGCATAGACTAGCAGATTGGATTAAAAAGAAAGACCCAACAATATGCTGCCTTCAAGAGACTCATCTCATAGAAAAAGACATCCACAGACTAAAGGTGAAAGAATGGGGAAAAACATATTATGCACATGGACCCAGTAAAAAAGCAGGGATCTCCATCCTCATATCAGATACAGTGGACTTCAAATCTAAGTTAGTCAGAAGGAATAAAGAAGGACATTTCATACTGCTTAAGGGAAACATAAAACAGCAAGATATAACAATTTTAAATATTTGTGCCCCAAACAGTGGAGCATCTACATATATCAAATAAACCCTTCTCAATTTTAAGAATCAAATAGACCAAAAAACATTAATAGTGGGGGACTTTAACATACCATTCTCACCACTGGATATATCCTCCAAACAAAAACGGAACAAAGAAACTATAGAACTAAATAATACAATCAATGATATAGACTTAATGGATATTTACAGAGTATTTCATCCATCATTGAGTGAATATACTTTCTTCTCAGCAGCTCATGGATCCTTCTCCAAAATAGACTATATGCTATGTCACAAAAAAGCAATTAGTAAATACAAAAAAATAGAGATCCTACCCTGTATCCTACTAGACCATAATGGAATGCAATTAGAAATGAATGATAAAATAACAAATAAAAACTATTTATATACCTGGAGACTAAATAATATGCTACTGAATGATGCAATGATAACAGAAGACATCAGGGAAGAAATAAAAAAACTCTTATAAGGAAATGAGAACAATGACACAACATATCAAAATCTCTGAGACACTATAAAAGCAGTACTAAGAGGAAAGTTCATTGCATTGAGCTCATAAATCCAAAAAATAAAAAGTCAACAACTAAATGACCTAACATTACACCTCAAGCCCTATAAAAAGAAGAATAGATCAACACCCAAAATAGAAGACAGGAAATAATTAAAATTAGAGCTGAAATCAATGAAATTGAAACAACAGAAACAATTCAAAAAATTGACAAAACAAAAAGTTGGTTCTTTGAAAAAGTAAACAAAATTGATAAACCCCTAGCCACCCTAACAAAGAGGAGAGAAAAAACTCAAAGTACTACAATTCGTGATGAAAATAGAAAGATCATGACAGACACCATTGAAATACATAACATAATTAGAAGCTACTTTGAAAATCTATACTCCAAAACAATAGAAAATATCGAAGACATCGACAAATTTTTAGAGACATATGATGCTCCCAAACTGAATCAGGAAGATGTACACAATCAAAACAGATCAATTTCAAACACTGAAATAGAAGAAGCCATCAAAAGCCTATAAACCAAGAAAAGTCCAGGACCAAATGGATTCTCAGCCAAATTCTACAAGACCTTTAAAGAGGTACTGATACCAATACTCTTCAAAGTATTTCAGGAAATAGAAAAGAGAGAACCCTTCCAAATTCATTCTATGAGGCTAGTATCACTCTGATACAAAAAACCAGACAAAGACACATCAAAGAAAGAAAACTTTAGACCAATATTCCTGATGAACATAGATGCAAAAATCCTTAAGAAAATACTGGCAAATTGAACACAAAAATATATTAAAAAGATAGTGCATCATGATCAAGTGGGGTTTATCCCAGGGATGCAAGGTAGGGTCAATATCCAGAAATCAATAAATGTAATTCACCACATCAATAGACTTAAAATTAAGAATCACATGATTATTTCAATTGATGCTAAGAAATGATTTGATAATGCAGCACCCCTTCATGCTTAAAAGACTAGAAAAAATAGAAATAGTAGGAATATACCTCAACATTGTAAAGGCTATCTATGCTAAGCCCATGGCCAACATCATTCTTAATGGAGAAAAACAAAGCATTTCCTCTAAAAACTTGAATAAGACAGGGAGGCCCTCTTTCACCACTTCTATTCAACATCATCCTTGAAACACTTGCTAGAGCAATTAGAAAGATCAAAGAAATTAAAGGGATACAAATAGGAAAAGAAGAACTAAAGCTGTCACTATTTGCCGATGACATGATCTTATATTTAGAAGATCAAAAAAAACTCCACTAGAAAACTTCTAGAAATAATAAATGAATTCAGTAAAGTAGCAGGATATAAAATCATTATGTATAAGTCTAATGCATTTCTATTCATAAGTGATGAGTCCTCTGAAAGAGAAATTAAGAAAACTATCCCATTCATGATTGCTTCAATAAAATAAAATAAAATATTGGGAATTAATCTAATGAAAGAGGTGAAAGAACTCTACAATGAAAACTACAGAACATTAAAGAAAGAAGTTGAAGAAAACCTTCAAAGATGGGAAAATCTCCCATGTTCGTGGATAGGCAGAATTAACACTGTCAAAATGGCCATTCTACCAAAGGCACTATACAGATTCAATGCAATTCCAATTAAAATCCCAATGACATTCCTCATAGAAATAGAGAAAGCAATTGTGAACTTCATCTGGAAGAACAAGAGACCTCAAATAGCCAAAACAATCCTGAATAGAAAAAGTGAAACAGAAGGTATCACAATACCAGACATTAAACTATACTACAGAGCAATAGTAACAAAAACAGCATGGTATTGGCACAAAAATAGACAGGCAGACCAATGGTACAGAATAGAAGACACAGAGACAAAATCACATAAATACAGTCACCTAATACTAGACCAAGGAACCAAAACCATACAATGGAGAAAAGATAGCCTGTTCAACAAATGGTGCTGGCAAAACTGGAAATCCATATGCAGTAAAATGAAATTAAACCTCTACCTCTCACCCTGCACAAAACTCAACTCAAAATGGATCAAAGACATAGGAATTAGACCAGAGACCCTGCACCTAATAGAAGACAAAATAGGCCCAAATCTTCATCATGTTGGTTTAGGATCAGACTTCCTCAGTAATACTCCCAAAGCACAAGAAATCAAAGCAAGAATCAATAAATGGGATGGACTCAAACTAAAAAGCTTTTTGTCATCAAAGGATACAATCAAGAATGTGAAGAGAGAGCCTACAGAGTGGGAGAAAATCTTTTCCACACGCACTTCAGATAGAGCACTTATCTCCAAAATTAATAAAGAACTTACAAAACTTTACAACAAAAATACAAAGAACCTAATCAATAAATGGGCCAAGGAACTGGACAGACACTTTACAGAAGAAGACACACAGGCAATTAATAAATATATAAAAAAGTGTTCAACATCTCTAGTAATTAGAAAATGCAAATTAAATCATCTCTAAGATTTCATCTTACTCCAATTAGAATGGCTTTTATCTAGAACACAAACAATAATAGATGTTGGCATGGATGTGGGGAAAAAGGCACACTTGTACATTGCTGGTGGAGTTGCAAATTGGTGCAGTCACTCTGGAAAGCAGTATGGAGAATCCTAAGAAAACTTGGAATGGACCCACCTTTTGACCCAGTTATCCCACTTCTCCGTTTATATCCAAAGGACCTAAAATCGGCAAACTACAGTAACACAGCCACATCAATATTTATAGCAGCTCAGTTCACAATAGCTAGATTGTGGAACCAACCTAGATGCCGTTCGACAGATGAATGGACAAAGAAACTGTGGCATATATACACAATGGAATACTATTCAGCCATAAAGAAGAATAACATTATGGCATTTGCAAATAAATGGATGGAATTGGAGAATATCATGCTAAGTGAAATAAGCCAAACCCAAAAAACCAAAGGCTGAATGTTTTCCCTGATAATTGGAGGATGATATATAATGGGGGTGGGAGTGGGGAATGAAAGAATAATGGGAAAACTTTAGAATATGTAGAAGAAAATGAGATGGAGGAGGGTATGAAAAATGGTGGAATGAGACAGACATCATTACCCTATGTACATGTATGATTACATGAATGGTATGAATCTATATTGTGTACAACCATAGAAACGAAATTATGTATCCCAATTGTATACAATGAATCAAAATGCAGTTGGTAAAAAATTAAAAGCTAAATAAAAATAATATAAAAATTTTATGAGGGTACATACAGAGCACTTTAGTTTATAAAAATCCATGTATTTTTGGGGGGAAATTTAGGCTTGACTCTCCACTCCCCCAGTGAACACTTGCTTTTGTGGCCACGTAGTATCCATTCCTCTTTTGTATTGAACACCCTTCCCATAACTGTTTTCCTTTTGAGCAATTGCTCTTTGTCTTTATATGTAGTGTAGTGGAAGTGTCCATTGGGCTGGCCTGGTATAGACATGTGACCCAAGGCAAAACAATTGAAAAACGTTTCTTATAATTTTGAAACACGAATAGATTAATGTCAATATGGGAAAGCAAAAAAGATAAAATTGGAGTGGTTTCATCTAAATGTAGGTGCACAGGTTTGGTAAGTCAGTACCAGTTATGACACAGAGGACCCAAGATCTTTATACTTTATCTCTGCCTTCTTACAGTCCCAAGGTGGTGATTAGTCCTAGGCATCTCTGTGTGACTCACAAGACTGGCAATTTAGTCAGGGTCCACCTGGACAGCAATGGTGTGAGCTGTATTTAGTCATGTGATTAGATAACTGCACAGCAACTATAATTATATATCTCTTTATTTTAAATATTCTGATTTCTTTTTTCACAAATCTGTGAAAGTGTCCCAAATATAATATTCTGCCAATGTCCAGTTATGCTTTGTGAAATTGCATTTGAGTGCCAGAGCCCATGTTCAGTATCTTTTTGGTTATAACCTTGGAGGGAAAAGAAAAGAAAAGATTTTATTTTCTATTACTCAGAAATTCTTTACACTTACTTTCGGTTTCTCACTGTACAGAATGTCCTCCACTACAGTAACGGCTACAGCTGGAGCTAAAACTGCTTGATGCCACACTGGGATTTTGCTTTTTCACTCCCTTGTGCCCACTTACACCTAAGATATGGTGATCATCATTAAATGTTTATTGAATTAATAATTGAGACTATATTAAATGAGGAAATAAAAGTATTATGATAAAAGCATGAGAGAGTAGTTACCATAAACAAGAACACTAAAATGGACATGATTCTGGCAGAGGAAAAAGAAACTTAGGGCTGAGATATAGAATGGGAGACAGAACATGAGCCGCATGTCAACACCACTATCTTGGGATTCACAAGATTTGACTCTGAGTTGTGAGAATCACTCAGGCACATATTCTTGACAGTAAACAACTGACATTGTTTTTGTATTTTTTGTTGGTTATAAAATTTATTTAGTCCACACTGTCTCTGGGAACAATATGAATTAGAAATTGTCTCTAGGTGTACAACATAGTAAGAAGTATTGAAATTTAGAGATCTTTAGGATTAGAAAGATCAACAAGCACTTTTCCCAATCAAACTTGTGCATTTTATCAATAAAAAGATTAAAGGAGGGAGAGGTTTCACTAGTCTACAATCTTTTTAATATCATCTAACAATCACTTATTCTGTCATCTTGAATTTTTTACACACATTATCTTATGTAATGCCCTATGCAATAAGAGTCTCAGTTTATGAATCAGGTAACTGAAATTCAGCAAGTTTGGGTAACTTGTCCAACATCATATTACCATACCCCCATCCCTGATGGGGTTCAGCTTCGTTGACTCCTGGCCCAGTGCTCGCTCCATGAAACAGATGGCCAGTGCTAAATTTCTGAAACAGCCTCAGTGGGGATTCAGAGCTCAGTAATCAGGCACAGAGGTTTAGGTGGCCTTTATGTGCATAACGTATGATTATGTGCTTTTATGTTCTTAATTTTTTTTTGGTACTGGGGATTAAACCATTACCACTGAGCTGCATTCCTAGGACTTTCTTTTTTTTTTTTTTTGAGACAGGGTCTTACTGAGTTACTGAGGCTGGCTGCAAACTTGTGATTCTCCTGTTTTGCTTCCTGAATCATTAGGATTATAGGCATGTGCTACTACACCTGGTTATGGTTTTTTTTTAATTCAAGATCTTTAGGCCCAATTAATTTAACAGCTTTTAATAATGTGCTTACTGTTTACAAATATAAACATAAATGAAAAGACTGATAATCATCAAAATGTACTTAAGAAATAAGTTATTTTGCATGAGAAGACCAGGTGCCTTTGAATAGCATGAAAAACTGTCATCATTCAACCAAGTTGAGAGGAGACTGAAAGTTATCATGATTAATATCTTGAATGACACAAGTTTCTATTTCTGCCTAAATGATGTTGAGAGTACACAGCTTTAGTGCATGACCAGAATACTGTTAAAAGTTTGTGAGATATTTAACAGGGTTTTTGCAAAAGGAAAAACAATGGTATGGAAGAGTGTTCTCTCACTCACTTCTCTGGTCAATGCACAAAACATCCACAAGGAGTCCAGCAGGAGACACCCCTGTCCTTCTGCATTCAAAACTAGGACTATTCATTGATTCATTTATGCTTGCATTTATTCCCTATGTCATTATGATTGAGATCACAGGACTGATAGCTTCCAATAGTGGCAGGAAATATGGGAGAAGTTCTATGAGTCTACTGGAGACCCCCTTTCAAAGAGATGCAGTTAAAACTTTAGGTCACATAATTACAGTAGACAAGACTAACCTCAGCTCCTCTTCTTTGTAAAGGTAGAAGTTTCATGTCTCTACATAGTTTTATGTAATTTGTTTCCTAGGCAGGAAATGATATTTTAGTTCTATGACCTCATTTTCTGGCTTCTTTTTCAGGGCAGCAATTCCTACTATCTTAATAACACAATGGAATGGTTATTTCTGCTTAATGGATATGAGCTTTAGAGAATAATGTCATTTATGAACACTTAATGAGTTTAACAATTAAAAAGGTGTTGAAGTTCAAGGTCTTATTTATAAGAAAAAAAAAAAAACTACCTACATAATGTTGCTGTCTGAGCTGGTATTCTGAGTACTCTTTTAATTCTGATTGAAGGCTCGAAGGTATTGGTGTATTCCAATTTGTCCTTAATCTTGATGTAATAATATGTGAAACGCTGCTTAACCGTCATCACAGAAAACTGCTTCCCAGTTGGCCTTCCATCTCTGCAGGTTCTGCATCCAGAGTCAACCAATTGGAATTGAAAATATTCATAAAAATATTCCAGAAAGTTCCAAATTGCAAAACATATTTGCTGTGCTCTGATCTGGATGGGGAATCCACTTGAAAGCAATGATGTGTGGATGTGTTTCCCTGCAGCCTCCAGCTTCTCATGGAACCTCAGTCTCCCTTCAGCACTTGCTGGATGAGCGTTTTTGACCTCACATCTCCTTTGTTTGCTACTTATGTTGTATGCACCTTTGTTTCTGTGAGGAAATAAAAAGTCTCTTGAAATTCATATAACAATACAGGTCCCTAAAAAGTAATTACGTAGTCAAGGCAATCCTTCAAAGTTTAAGAGGGAGTATAAAGTGCTGTTTCTCAGCAAGAAAATGAAAATCTTAGCTCCTTGAAAAAGTGGCATGATGATGTTTGTGTCTGTACTGAACAAGTACAGGCTTTTATTCTTTTCACCATTCCCTAAACATAGCAGTATAAGAATTAGTTACATACATTTACATTGTATTAGGTATTATGAGTCATCTAGAGAGGATTTAAAGTATGTAGGAGAATGTGGGTAGGTTTTATGGAAATACTGCTCTGTTTTACATGGGGGATTTGAGCAACCACAGATTTGGGTATTCCCAGAGATGCTGCATCAATCCCCAATGGATACTGAAGGATGACTGCATGTGTGCTTTTGTGTGTATGTATGTGTGTGTATAAAATACTCACTTCTCAGTTTATACCCAAAGAACTTAAAATCAGTATACTACAGTGATGCCACCACATCAATGTTTATAGCAGCTCATTCACAATAGCTAAACTATGGAACCAACCTAGGTGCCCTTCAACAGATGAATGGAAAAAGAAAATGTGGTATATGTATATATATATATATATATATATATGATGGATTACTACTCAACTTTAAAGAAGAATGAAATTAGGGCATTTGCTGGTAAATGGATGGAATTGGAGAATATCATGCTAAGTGGAATAAACCAATCCCAAAAATACAAAGGCCGAATGTTTTCTCTGATATGCAGATGCTAATTTACAATAAGACGGGGGGCAGGGGCTAGGGAAGAATAGAGTTACTAGGTAGATGAGAGTGAAGGGAAGGGAGACAGTATGGGGTAGAAGGATAGTAGAATGAAACAGACATTATTATCTCATGTACCCATATGACTGCATGACTGATATGATCCTACAATATATATAATCAGAAAAATGAGAAATTACACTCCATTTATGTATGATTTATCAAAATGTATAAATGCATTCTACTGTCATATATGACTAGTTAGAACAAATAAAATTATATTTTAAATAAAATAAAATACTAAATATAATATAGCATAATGTATATGATATGTATTTATATCTAGACATATATATGTAGTATGTATAAAATACATACACATATTTAGTAGCTATTTTGATGATTCTCAGTCATTCCACATAGTGAATTTTAAGTGCCAGAATGTCTACATCTGTATTAGATGTACATAAAATAGCATCTATATCTACATATTTTATAATATGTAGTATATTTGATAGTATGTATATATATATGCACACATTAATATATAAACACGCTTTAATTGTCAATAAAATTTAATCTAAGGAAGGAAAAAGTGACAACCTTTAAAGAATAAACCAGTGTATGTAGTCCAGTTAGACTAGGATTATTGATGGTGAAAAAGCTTATTATATTTATTCCCTTTTTGAGAAATAAAGAAATTGAAGCAATTCTTTCAATATTATGCTCAGTGGAATGTGCATTATGTGGGCAGTTACCATGAGCATGCTCTGAATTTCCTTCCTTTGGACCCCAAGGGATTGCAGAAGTCTGTCTCTATCCCTTCAAGCAGTCTGGTTGAAAGAGTCTCATTACAGGAAACATCCTATCTACTCATCCTAAATTTGCTGCCAACCTCTAGGGTTGCTTGGTTCTAAATCTGTTTCAAATAAGGAGTCTTATCTGCAGGAGTTGTCCTGCTATTATAAGAGAACTTTCCCGATCTGCAGATCATCCTAAATATGTAATCCAGGCCAAATATTTTTGCTGATCAAAATGCTCTTAGAGATCAGTCTGAACTTCAGCTGATGTCTGGGTGTCCTCCATAGTAGACTGACAACTTTGCTCTTACCTCCGTGTGCTTTCCTTATGTGCAGGTCCTCAGCCAGCTTGGGTACATGAGAGGTCTACAGACCTCTCTCTGGACATGCCCTGCTCAAAGCGGTTGTAGATTAACATGATACATGGCTAATACCGTTTACTCTGTGCAGATAATTGCAGTTCTCTACTGCTGCTTGATTACTTTTGCATGGTTGTTAGAATGGTGACAGTCACCTAGTGTACTTTTAAAGAAATGTATATTGATGAGGATAGTGACTGCCATCACTATTAGAGAAGTTGGACTGTCATTAAGCTTTCAGGCTGAATTAAATGATTAAAACATGTTGCCAGCATCAATTTTGGAATAATAAATGGTTTACATGTGATAATGGAGGGTTTTGCCAAGATGACTGAACGAAAGTGAATTAAAATCAGTTTTTTCTTGAGCATTGCAGTATTGTATAAAATACAGTTCATTCCTGCAGCCTCTGGTTTCTGACCTCATCTTACTCAACTCCATTTTAAACAATTTGTTTTTATTATTTCATTCTTTTTCTTCACAGATTCTCAATATATAAAATTTTCAACTTAGTATCCAAGACCATCCCCTAATTGCTCTGCCTTTGCTCCATTCTGAAACTTCCAACACACACACAAATACAAACACACCATCAATGACTTCTTTATATTCCTTCCCTAAATACTGCATCAGTTTTCACAGTCAATCTGTTCTATATAGACAGGCTGTCAGTGACTACTGTATAACAAATAGCCTGAAAACCTCAGTGGTGTATAATGATGAGCACTTGGTTTTCCCTTCTAATGTAATAGGTTAGCAGGGATACCTGGACTTCAGGATGCTGTCACTGTGGTGGCTATTTCCATGTCTCACATCTTGGCCTTGGCAAGATATTCTTCTCATACCTGTAAGATATTCTTCTCATCAGATGAAATACTCTCATAATTGCAAATGTCCAAGAAGGCAAGCCTGATTATGCAAGATCATGACAAATCTCTGCTTTCATCCAAACTAGAAGCACCAGCTTGAACAAAGCAAGCCACATGGCCAAGCCAAAGTTCAGGAAATGGAAAAGTACCCTCATTAAAATGGCCTAAACCACAAAGTTACATGACAAAGGAGTGGAGAGAAAGAGGAGTGGAGAATTGAGTCCGATATTTGAATCTACCACAGAGGATGAGATGACATGTGACCTTTCACATACTCAATCTTTATTTGCTGTCTTCTACTATTTACTGGTTCTTAGAATTGCAGCAATGAAAAAAAACCTGCTCAGACAATATGACTGGGACAGCATGTTTACTGTAGACATGGCTTATTTAGCTTCATATGGGAGGAATTGTGATTTAGAGTATCAACTCATGATAAAGGGAAAGATGAACATCTTCCTTAATTTTAAGAAAAATTAAGAATTAATATTTCAATAACATTGTCAGTAAAAACATGAGTTTCTTGATGTTGTTAATTAATAACACTAAAAAATGCCATAGGTTTTCTTTTATTTCCAGCTAGATTGTAATTATGAGATTGTGAAGAAAAGAGCATTTTTGTTTTACCTTTCATCATCTCCACATAACTCAGTTTTATGTTATAAATAAAATATTAAATGTTATACACACTTTATGTATATAAGAAAGACTGTTTTAAGATCATAAAAAATGCCAAGCACTCTGAGGATACAGAGTAAACGGACCTCTCATACACCACTGGTGGGTGTACAAAATGGTTCAGCCACTTTGAAAGATTTCCAGTTTCTTATAAGGTGAAACATACACTGTAAGGAACAGCAACCCCATTCCTAGGAATCCTTTGCTATCTTTTCTAGGATGCAACAATTCTTTGTTTGGGGGGGTGACTTCTATTTTGGACTTCCATGTGACAAGTCTATTTTGCTATATTCTAATTTTCTCTTTCAATTTCCTGTAAATTACTAGGCATTCTGTTTACTCATTTTTTTTTTTTTCTGTTCTCCTCATTTCTCAAGATTTTAAAGTTGCTGATTCTAAAGTCACTGTTGTAGCTTTTTCTTTGGAGTTCCTTTCTCCATATTTCTAATTGTTATGCAAAATTACTGCTATTATGCATAACATTTAACATCAAGGAGACCAAAAAGCTCTGACTTTCCCAAATAGTTCTCTTATAGTGCTTAATTCTTTTTATTCTGATGTATTTGTTTTGTGATCACTTATTTAAAAGATGAAATATAGAGACATCCATATCAAATATAAATTTTTGGATTTTGCTCTTAGATATCAAAATAAGTGCTATTATATGTGTGCATAGCACAACCATCTGCTTGCAGAAAGCATCTTCAATGTTTTCTCATGGTATAAATATGCTAAACACTGAGTCATGTCCGAGAGACAGAATTTCTCACAGTAAATGCAGTCTGCATGCCAGAATGCTTAATTAGATATAATGTCTAAGTTAAAGAGGGTTCATGCTGTTCCAGTTTGCTGAATTTGTCATTCAACTGCCACACAGCTCTGTCTGAAGCCTGTCGAGATAGAGGCCAGATTGTATAGTATAGGTTAATACATTTTCCCTCACTTCCTTTATCTCTTTCTCTTTCCTTCCTGTTCTTGATATCTTCCTCACCATTTCTTTCTTATACATCGATAGCTTTCGTTGTAGTCAACAAAGAAGGAAGAAATCAAAGTAGTTCTCAATAGAACGACTCATAATGATGCAGCTACCCTCAGTCTTTTCTCCATCTCTATTTTCTAACCACAGCCCAAAATCACAAATTAAGACTTCCATTCCTTATTGCATTTCCTTCCTTATTACCTTGGGGACTTAATTTTGGGTGTAACAATCCTTAGGACCTGGATGATGTTACTCATTTAGAGTCTCTAATGAAGTCCTCTTTGCAAAATGCAGGTGCTTCTTCCTGGATCTCACCATCCTGTGGCTTTCTGCAGTATTTGACACAGCTGACTATTCCTTCTTCTTGACATGCTTCTTTTGGGCTTCATCTTAATCTCCTCTTTTTCACTCTACAATGGACCCTACCTGCCTTTTGGGTTGTCTCAATCTATTTTGTATGGTTGCAACAAAATACTTAAGGCTGAGTGAGTTATTTTAAAAATAAATTTATTTAGTTCACAGTTATCGAAGTCCACAAGCATGGCACCAGCAAATGGGAGACTTCTGGTGAGGGACTCATGGTGGATATCATCACATGACAGGAAACACAAACAAAACTGGAAAGCAGGGGCATACAGACAAGCTAATAACTTGCTTGATGACAATCTGCTCTCAATGTTCCTAATCCAGCTCTATGAGCTTAAATCACTTCCAAGAGACCTATTCCAGTCTCTTGAGAAAGGTACTGGACCATTCGAGGGTGGAGCTGTCATGACCTAAAGGACTCTTAAAAGCCCCACCATCTCTCAACAACATTACACTGGGAATCCCTATTTCAGCATGCGTATTGGTGGATACAAACATTATCACAGGTGTAACTTTCTCAGGGTTGATGTCTTTGATCTCTCACATGCTCTTTCTAGTGAATCAGCCACTACGAAGTGTCAATCTTCACTTCCCTTCAAACAATTCAAACTCTGTCCTCCAAGTCTCATTCTCCTAGACAATGCACCTACATTCAAAGCCCTTCACTAGACAAGGAAGCTGCACCTAAACCTGACTTCAATCCATTCAAAAGGAAAGTGAATAGTTAGGTGCCCAGAGTATGGTTTTTGAACTCAGACACACCTAAAGTAAACTTTGTCATGGACACTTGTTGGTTGTGTGCCTATGGTAAAGACCCTTCAAAGGTATACACAGCTACCATTTGGGGGAAGGAAACCCGACTCATAGAATTATAGTGAAGATTGAAGATCTAGCAAAGGCCTGAAATATGGTAGCATACAATGTTTGGGTGATAGTCTGCAAAGTCATCTTTTCATTGTCTCTTTCTTTATTGTACCCTTATATCCTTAAATAGCATCCTTACAAATCCATCGTGAATTCCTTTCACTTTGTATCCTGTTTGTGGTCAAGTCCCATTGATTTTGGTTTTGCATTTTCTTGGAATCCACACCCATCTTCCCTTGTATTAGCCCTTATTATCTACAACTTGTATGACTGAAAAACTTTCTGATTGTTTCTTCTGCTTTAAATTTCCAAATCATCTTTCATACTGACATTAAAGTTATTTTTCCAAGGAATACTAATATTGCCTTTATATTTTCCCTCAAAAAAAAACTTCAGTGGCCCTTACTGCACAGCTTAACAACCAAACACTTAAGCTATCACTCACCATCCTCCCAAGCCTCTTAGTTGTCTGTTTGTTTTCATCTCTTACTACTTCTTTTTATGAACTCTCTGCTTCAGCAGATAATTAACTGTCTCCCACATAGGCAGTGAGTGCTCAAGACATCTCCTGCCTTTGCCTCAGCTTGCTTCCCTTAACAAATTCCAACTATACTTGACTGCTTCTTCCTCAGGGATTATGTAGCACACTGCTTGTATATCTATTAAGAAGTTTGTATTTTCCTTTTCTCTTATATTTTTGTTAGGTATGCAGGTATTTCTCTTCACCACAAATTGAGCCCATTGGTAACAGAAATGAAAATGTTATAAAGCCAGTAAAATAAAAAAGGAAATAGAAAATAGGTAATGAGAAGAATAAATATATGCACATTATGACCCAATATTACTGCGATCATTGCCAAATCTAACTCTAAACTCCTTAGTAAATAAAATTCAACCATTTATTTATTAATTCCCTTCACAAATATGATTTGAATGCCTTTCCTAATTTGTGCACTATGCTAAACCCTCAGGATATAAATGCCAAGTTCACAGGAAACATAAAATGGCAAGTTATATACCTCAAATTTTCCAAGAGAAAGAAATATGACATTCTTCATAAAATGGAAAATTTCTCTCAGTAGTATTGTTTGACAGAAATTTCCTTTTTGGAACCTTATGAAGAATTGAATAAAATAATAAGGAAAATCCTTGATGATTTTCTCACAAAAATATTGAGACAAAGCTCTACATGATTATTAAATGGCAATTTGTAGCTTTGTATTATCTATAATATCGAATGGCACTGGTGTCTTAGTGCATCAGAATTACCAAATCTGTTCAACTCAAATAACAGTATCTTTGACACATTAGTCAAATTGGTTCTATACATTTACTTGATATTTAGCACTAAGTGATCCTTAAGATTCTTGTCAATTCACATGGAATTTGAAATCATATAGATGACATTAACTCTGACAATTGGATCAATGATTATCACGATAGTTATTTGTGCCATCTCTGGAGCGAATACCCACACTAAGACATCCTTTCTTGTTCTACAGAATACAGCATGCTAGAACATTATCTAAATGCTGTCAGTATTATCACCCTCTTTAATAATGTAATTTCATGCTGCCACTTGAGAATAATAAGCCTGAAATAGTATTTCTTTTTGTGTTTTGGTGTAGGGAGGGACTGGTCACCATTAGATGAAGGTCACAATTTTAGTAGATCTCTTTTTTATTTTTGCTACATCTTATGTATGTATATATATATGTCCACATTTGACACAAACTAGTAAGTAGATTAAAAACTTGATGTGATCTTCAAAAATCATGCTATCTGTACTGTACTTCCCATCACAAGTGTTGGAAAGGAATAATTTGCAGGCAGATCTATGGGAAAAGATGGGAGGACAGAGTGGAGATGAAGGTGAAGAGATCCTTCCATCTCACTCATTGGTGTCAGAAAATACCAGGTTTCAGTTTCATGACACAAAGAATGCTAAAAAGATATCTTGACATGTACAAGACAGGAGCAGCTGAGACGAACACCTCAGATACAACTTGGTTGATTGGGCTTGCTAAGGAAAATGGTATAGCATTGCTTCCAGAGAATGATTTCTCACATATCCTGTTGACTAGGAAGCCTTTCTTCAAATTCATAAGGTCACATGATGTTATGGTTTGAATGTGAGATGTCCCCCAAAAGCTCACATGTGAAAAAATGCAAGAAGATTCAAAGGAGAAATGATTGGATTGTGAGATTTTTAACCCAATCAGAAAATTAATCCTCAGTTAGGGATTAACTGAGTGGTAACAAAGGCTGTTAAGGGTGTGGCTGGAGGAGGTGGGCACTGGGAGGCATGGTTTTGGAATATGTATTTTGTATCTGGCAAGTGAAATCTCTCTCTCTGCTTTCTGATCATCATGTGAGCTGCTTTCCTCTCCCACACTCTTCCACCATGATGTCCTGTCTCACCCTGAGCCCCAAGGAATGGAGCAGGTATTCTATGGTATTTAAGATATTTAAGAAGTGCCCTGGACTCCAATCCCAACTCTACCAACTTGAGTAAGGAGCCCTAGATTCCAATCCCACCTCTACCAAATAAGATATGCCTTTTAGCAAGTCACTTCATATTATTTTGGGCAAAATAGAAATCCTTACAGCCTTCTTAATATCTGAATTCTTAATATCTTTCTTCCACTCTTGGATTTCTCTTCCAACATACCACAAAAGGAACTTACTATTTGCTCTGTATAGTCTTCCATGTTGAGGATTCAGTTGAGTTTTCTGAATCTGTATACCCCCTTTCTACTGCCAACTTGCCTTGCTTGTCGTCTTCTCTCTTGCCCACTGCCCACCTCTAACATCTACTGAAAAGTTTTGTTACCACCAAAGGGTGCTAAGTTCATTGTCTTCAAACAGTAACAAATTGAAGAACAGGACACAGAGATAGCAAGCAAGAAATACATTTATTGAAAAGAGGTAGTGATAACAGAGAGAGACTTCTCCAAAGAGAAGGGGCCCCAGAGCAGGAATCCGGTGGGGAGTTTGGGCCTATTATTTTTATGGTCTCTGGAATTTATTCCTTTCCTTATCTCCTTCCCTGTCCATGCATTTCTCACTATTATTGATTATTGCCCCTTCTGTTCATGCATCTGTTTTTATTTTTCTATTGGATCCCTCACTTAGGATCACAAGTATGGAGGTGTCTCTCTGGATGGGTTTCTTGCTTGTGTCCTCAAGCACTTTCATAAGCAGGAAGCTGACCTTATCAGAAGACCTTCTCCATGATCCTTTATTCTGGCCCTGGCCCTGATCTCCTCACTTGCCATCTTGCCCTGGCTGCCTAAGCTTTTCTTTATCTCCCTCACCTACCTCCCTTTGTTCTCATGTAGTGGGAAAGTTTTATGTGGTTGAATGCCTTTTGGCATGTACACTTAAGAGGATGTGAAGGCTGTGGAAGAACAGATTTTCCTTATTTATTTATTTATTTATTTATTTATTTATTTATGTATTTATTTTGTGGTGCTAGGGATTGAACCCAGGGCCTTGTGCATGTCTACCAACTGAGCTATATCCCCAGTTCCAAGAACAGATTTTTAAAAGTCAGGCAGCCATTGTAAGAAAATGACAACCAATAAGTGAGGGAGTTAGAACAGAGTATCTCAGTTTCAACAGAAAAGGCTTGTTTTCCCTCAATGGCAGAAGGTACCCCTTGAACCAAGGACTTGATGAAGTGAAGAGCAAGCTCTGTGAACATTTGTGGTGGGAAATTCAGAAAAAGAGAACAATAGAGGGATCCAGGGTTAGAATATGCAGGGGTACTTGAGGAGACTAATCACAGAGACCACTATGCCTAGCTTGTGTGAAGTAAGCAAGTGTGACCATGTTGGGAAATAAGGTCTGAAAGTTACCTGGACCAGGTTAAATAGTCTTGAAGGTCCTGTTGAGGACCTTGGATTTTACTCTGAGGGAGACAGGAACCCTTTGGAGGGTTCTGTGATGAAGTCCTATTCTCAGTTTTACAAGGAGCACTGGCTAATAGACTCTTAGCAGAGTCTACTAAGAGTCAAGAGCAGAAGCAACACAGGTCAGTTAGGAGGTTATTAAAATATTCAAGCAGGACAACATGGTATCTGGGACTAGAAGATTGTATTTTGAAGGTGGAGCTGATGGATAAGACATGGGATGTGAGATAAAGACAGGAACCTGGTGACTCGAAAAAATTTTGTTTATGTTACTGTTTTTGAAACAGGGTTTACTGAGTTTCCCAGGCAAACAATCTTCCTGTGCCTCAAGCCTATGTTATGGTTTGGATTTGGTATATCCTTTGAAAATTTCATGTTTGGCAGCATAATTCCAAATGTAGTGAGGTTCAGAGGTGAGGTTTGGAAGCAATGACTAGGGGTCTGATCTCACAGGTGAATTGATCCATTTGCTGGATTATTCCATTAGAAGCTAAATGGACTACTAGGTGATAACTGTAGGCAGGTGGGAAATGGCTAGAGGAGGTGAGTCACTGGGAGTGTGGCCTTGGGAAATAGGTCCATCCCTGGCCCCCTTCCTCCTCCATTCTCTCTCTCTTTCTTTCTTTCTCTCTCTCCCTCTCTTCTTTCAGGCTTCTATGAGCTGAGGAATTTTCCTCTGCAACATCCTGCCATCATTATTTTCTGCCTCACCTTGGACCCAGATCTATGGAATCAGTGGGATTGGCTGACTATGAACTGAATCTCTGAAACTGTGAGCCCCAAATGTGCTTTTCCTCTAAGCTGTTCTTGTCGTTATTTTGGTCATGGGAATGAAGATCTGACCAACAAAGCCTGACTCCAGGGTTTTCATCTGAAAAATAGAGCGAATTCTGTTCTTAATTACTGAGATGAAGAAAACTATTGGGGCAGTGGATTTTTGGAACAAGGAATCCAGGGACTGGCTCCTGGAAATGTTAAATGTTAAATGTGAGGTGCTTGTTGGCATCAAGGCAGATGCAGTCTAAGAAGTTGGAAGCATGAATCTGGAATTCAGGGGAGAGATCCACCCACATTAATTTGTAAGCTAAAACACAGGGATAAATAGTTAACCTGTGAACGGAATGAGATCATCTGGTTAGTGGAGTAGACTGGAGAAGAGCTCTGGGTACTCCAATATTTAGAACTCAGGAAAAGGTAGGAGCATTAGCAAAGAGGAATGAGATAAAGCAGTGAATGTAAGAAGACCAGATTGTTGTGCTATTAACTCCCTCCCCCCCCAACTTTCTATACAAATTGATTATAAGCATGCATCAAAAATTTTGTGTTAAACTTGCTTCAATGCACAGGAGTTGGAGCTCAGTCATAGTGCACATGGTTACCATTTGAGCTGGGGGAGGACCAGCTACAAGGATGATAGAGGTCCCCCTGAAGTCAGAATACAGTCCAGTTGAAAAAACTTTCAGAATGTATCTTGCAAATTATGGAGGTGTGTTAAATGTTCACATTTCTTGACCCAAAATCCAATCACTGGGATGCTATTCTAAGGAAATAATTGGAGACACAGGTAAAACTCTATTTACAGGAATCCTTATCACGATATTGTAACAGTGAAAAAGATGAATCAACCTAAATGTGGTGGCTCACAACTGTAATACCAGTGAGTGGGAGGCAGAGGCAGGAGGATGTCCAGTTCAAGGCCAGCCTCAGTAACTGAGTGAGACCCTATCTCAAAATAGGAAATGAAAGGATTGAGGATGTAGTTCACTGCTAAAACATCTCTGGGTTCAGTTTCCTATAACAATATCTATATCTATACATAACTTTTTCTTCTTGATCATTAACAATCACAGTATAAGACTTTATAATTCTCACTACATTGTTTACCTCTTGATTTGAGAATCATGAAGAAAGCATGTTCTCTTATTTATAGAAACAAGAGAATATAGTTATAATAGTGTGGTCACCAGGGAATTTTTTTTTTTTTGGGGGGGGAGGGTGTTCTTATGTTGTCCAGGTTGGCTTTGGAATCCTGGGTTCAAGTGTTCTTCCTGCCAGCTTCCTGAGAAGCTGGGACTACAGGCACATGTTTCTGTGCCCAGCTGACCAAATCTTTTACATTTTTCTTCTTTTTTTTTTTTTTTTTTCTGTACTGTTAAACCCAGTGCTGAGACCTACATAGCTATTAATTCAGAAAACTGGCAAGAGGCAATGGGGGAGTAAAAAAGACAGACATACATAGAGAGAAAGCTGAGACCAGGTGGATCATTACATTCTGATGGAGATGTAATGACTCAGACCTAACTTGGCACATTTATGATATAGGTTTTAACATCAAAAGAATTTTCTGTGAAAAAAATGTCTTCAAAGTAAGCAAGACCAAGGTTGAAGACTAGTGGCCCAATTATAATTATCAATTTGTGCTCCTAATTTGTTACCCCCAATACCTTGTATCTGAATTAAAATAAGAGCTGAAATCAATGAAATTGAAACGAAAGAAGAAATTCAAAAAGTTAACAAATCAAAAAGTTGATTCTTTGAAAGAATAAATAAAGTTGATAGACCCTGAGTCATGCTAATGAAGAGAAAAGAGAGAGAAAAATCAAATTACTAAAATTCATGATGAAAAGGGAAATATCACGATGGACACTACTACATTGTGCACAACCATAGAAGCGAACAGTTGTACCCCATTTGTATACAATGACTCAAAATGCAGTCTGTAAAAACTGAAAAAAATAAACTATAAAAACATTTAAAAAAAGAAATTTAGAAGATAATTAGAAACTATTTTGAAAACTTATACTCAAATGAAATAGAAAACTTTGAAGACATTGGCAAATTTCTAGAGACATATGACCTACCCAAACTGAATTGGGAGGACATACACAATTTAAACAGAACAATGTCAAGCAATGAAATAGAAGATGCCATCAAAGCCTACCAACAAAGAAAAGCCCAGGACCAGATGGATTCTCAGCCAAGTTCTACAAGGCCTTTAAAAAAGAATTAACACCAATATTTCTCAAATTATTCCATGAAATAGAAAAGCAGAGTACCCTTCCAAACTCATTCTATGAAGCCAGTATCACCCGGATAACAAAACCAGACAAAAACACATCAAGGAAAGAAAACTTCAGACCCATATCCATGATGAACATAGATGCAAAAATTCTCAATAAAATTCTGGTAAATCATATACAAAAACATATTAAAAAGATAGTACACCATAATCAAGTGGGGTTCATAGTAGAGATCCAAGATTGTTTCAAATTACAGAAATCAGTAAACATAATTCATCTTGTCAATAGATTTAATCGCAAGAATCATATGATCATCTCAACAGATGCAGAAAAAGCATTTGATAAAATACAATATCCTTCAATTTGTAAAACACTAGAAGAACTAGGGATATTGGAACATACTTCAACCTTAGAAAAGCTATATATGCTTAACCCAAGGCCAAGATCATTCCACATGGAGAAAAATTGAAAACATTCCCTTTAAAAGTGGAAAAAGACAGGGATGCCCTCTCTTACCACTTTTATTAAACATATACTCCTTGAAACTCTGGCCAGAGCAATTAGATGAAAGAAATCAAAGGGATATGAATAGGAAAAAAAGAATTCAAACTATCACTATTTGCTGATGACATGACTCTATATTTAGAGGATCCAAAGTATTCCATCAGAAAACTTCTAGAACTAATTAATGAATTCAGCAAAGTATCAGGATATAAAATCAACACTCATAAATCTAATGCATTTCTGTACATCAGTGATGAATCCTCTGAAAGAGAAATTAGGAAAACTACCCCTTTCAAAATAGTCTCAAAAAAAAAATACTTGGGAATCAATCTAACAAAAGGGGTGAAAGACCTCTGCAATCAAAACTATAGAACACTAAAGAAAGGAATTAAAGAAGACTGTAGAAAATGAAATGATCCCCCATGCTCCTGAATAGTCAGAATTAATTTTGTAAAATGATCATACTACCCAAAGCATTATATAGATTTAATGCAATTTCTGTTAAAATCCAGTGACATTCTTCAGACAACTAGAAAATAAATAATTAAATTTATCTGGACAAACAAGAGACCCAGAATTGCCAAAGCAATCCATAGCAAGAAGCATGAAGGCATCACAATACCAGAAGTTAAACTATACTGTAGAACCATAGTTACAAGAACAGCATGATATTGACACCAAACACAAAGTTAGAAGACACAGAGATGAACCCCTATAAATACAGTCATAGTACAGTCTTTGGTACAGACAAAGGTACCAAAACCATTCACTACAAAAAAAGATAGCTTCTTCAATAAATAATGCTGAAAAAATTAGAAGTTCATGCATAACAAAAAGAAATTAAACCGTTAACTCTCACCCTGCAATGGAATATCACACAACCTTAAAGAAGAATGAAGTTTTGGCATTTGCCAGTAAATGGATAGAGCTGGAGAATATCATTCTAAGTGAGGTAAGCCAATTCCCCAAAAATCAAAGTTCCAGTGTTTTCTCTGGTAGGTGGATGCTAACTTACAATAAGGGGTGGGGGTACTAGGGAAGAATAAAGACTTTTTGGATTAGGAAGAGGAGAGTAAAGGGAGGGGAGGGTGTATGGGGGTAGGAAGGGCAGTATAATGAATCAGACATTATTACCCTATGTTCATATATGACCACATGATCTGTGTGAATCTACATTATGTACAAGCAGAAAAGGAGAAGTTATAATCCATTTATGTATGATATATCACAATGCATTCTACTGTCATGTATAACTAGTGAGAACAAAAACAAAAAACAGAAAAAAGATAGTTCCTTGGAAATTACAGAACCTCCTTTGAACATGGTGTCATCATATCAATTGGGCATTCTCAACTCCTCCTGCCTTTGCACCAGGAGTTCCCAGTTCAGTTGCAATCCTGTCACTAGGCAATCCAAGGACATGATTCAAATCACTGCTCCTGACACTTGCACATGATAGGGAGTACTCTGCCACTGAGTTATGGTGAAACTGGCCTTGAAAATCAGGATCAGGTCCTGTTCCCCTTGGTGTTGAAGATTAAACACACAGGAAATGCCAAGGCAAGACTAAAAACTTTTATTTGAAGGATAGGAGTGGGGTGAGGGAGGGGAGAGGGAAGAGGAGAGAGGAGAGAGGGGAGAGATTCCTCCTGAGAGGAGGGCATCCAGAGCTGCTGGTGCCCAAGGGAGTGGGGGTGTCCTGTCTCTTTTATAGTCTTCAGGTTTCTTTTCTTGTCATGTCCCCCTCTTCCCATCGAACTTATGTGGCCAAAATGTGTGAAGAGAGCCATCCAGGAGGTACCTTTCCCTTTTTTGTTTCTGCCCAGAAAGGCAGGAAGGGAGCCACTCAGAGGGTACTCATTAAAAACTCTTGCTGGGAGGAATAATTCCCTGGAGGCTGGTAACCTTAGCAGCATGTTGAGGGAAGGGGAAGTGCTCTAGGGGTGTTAGCATTTTATTTCCTTTTGAATTAGCTCCTGCTTCCTGACCCAATAATTCATCATCTACACTGACGGCCTTTTTGCCCCAGTCTCAATGTCACCAGCCCTGATCTATAATCAATTTAATTGTCTTGGCCAGGCACATGCCTGTAAACATAGTGGCTTGGGGGGCTGAAGCAGGAAGATCATAAGTTCAAAGCCAGCCTCAGCAACTTAGTGAGATCCTGTCTCCAAATAAAAAGGGCTAGGGATGTAGCTCCGTGGCCCTGGGTTCAATCCCCAGTCCAAAAAAGAGGGAGCACTACATATGGGCATCTGTGCAGTTGTTGCTTCTCAGCACAGACTTCTTAGTCAGTGATAGAAATTTCAGAGTGAAATTAATGTCACCGGGATCACAGGATGCTATAATCACTGCAGGAGAAACCACAAGTATTTGACCATTTTCAGCTCCAAGTGGGATGGGAAAATGATTTCTACCTCTCACTAAGAATTATGGTGGGAAGAATCCTCTGAACATAGAGGGTTTCAGTTGCTCAGGGGCCAAAACAATGACACATGTCAATACAATAGAAACCCAGTTTTTTTGTCATAATAGGAAGCTCAGGGGGAGGCAGTTGAAGGATAGGACAGGGACACAACAACATCACAAGTTGTGTCTGGGTAGCATGACTTGTTGCCTAATGGGTCCCTGTTGGTACCCCAGCCAGCAGGAGTAGCTTTAAGACAGAAAGAAGGGGGCACAACTCTGCCAACTCTGTCATCTTCCCTTTTATTGAAAAAGCAAAAGCTTTCCCAGAAATCCTCCATAGACATTTGAATGCATCCCTTTAACCAGAATTGTGTCATAAAGCCCACCCTGGAAATGAGGGAAACTGGGAAGTTATTTAGTTGGGCAGATTGCTACCTCCTTCCCCAAACTGGTACTCTCTTACAACAAAAGGAAGAAGTAGAGATAGGATAAACAATGAGCACGGTCTGTTTTGATTAGTAATGGGCCTGACAGTGTTTTAAGCATCACCAAACTTCTTATGCCATCTCCCCAGAGACCATATTATATGGTATTAGCTTATTAACAAAATACCGGAGAAGGAGTAATTTATAAAGAGATGATGTTTATTGAGCTCAGAGTTCAAGATTTTGCAGCCCCTGTGACTGGTCTTTGATGAGGGTTTGATCATAACATGGTAAATGTCATCATGATGGGAGGACATGCAAAGGATAGAGATTGCATGTTTGGGGAGGGACCAGTCTTGTTCTTTTTATAACAATTCATTCTCACAGGAACTAATGGGGTCCCATGAGAAGCATATCACTCCCAAGGGATCTCCAGTGGCCAAATTACCTCACACTAGGCCCCACATCTTACATGTTCTACCATCTCAACACTGCCACACTGAGGACCAAGCCTCCAGCCTTTGAACCTTTGGCGGTCAAGCCACATTCACATGGCTCCATAGAGCCAACATAGTAAGAGCAGGATGTCCCAGTCTGCAACAAGTGTGTGTGGGGGTGGGAGACTGCTCTCGGAAGTCACCAGAAGCAGCTAGAGCCCCTATTCTGGAAACTCTGTAATGTCACTTAATACTTCTTCTCCTCTCTGCCATAGTTATGGCACTCTGGATGCCATCCCAAAAGAGGGAGCTGGTGGCTCTCATTTCTCTGAGAACAGGAGGCGGCCTAGCCAGGCCTTTCTCAAAGGACATCATGCCTCCGCCTCTGGTGGGATATTCCTGGTTTCTCCCAAGCTGGTTTGCTGCTTTTAATGTTGTGCTGCTAGTCAATTTCAATGACCTCTTCTTCACCTTTCTGTGAGTCTCCCATGCAAGTTGTGAGGTTCTTACAAAGAGAGGGAAGGGAAAATAGACAATGATAGTGAAGAGGCAGGGAAGTGGAGAGAGAGGGTCAGGAGGGGAAAGTAGGATATATAGTTAAGAAGCACAGAGATCTAGAGTGCCTGATGCATTTAGGGAATTGTAGGTGGCTGCAATCCTGGCGACATTTGGTGGAGTCTCCGTGTTCTGTCTCTAGTCTGGATATTTAGGTCTGTCCTTTAGGTCTATGAACCCTACCTCAGGTGAAACAGGACTTGTGGGGAACTCTGGGTTGCCCAGATTAGAACTCAGTCTGGCTCTGGTTTCCGATGCAGATGGCTGGCTCAGAATGGGCCTTCTATTTGTCGTCTCCTCCTGCTGTTTGATTTCTCTCTATATCTCAGACCCTGGCATCTTGCATCAAGGTAAGGCCTCAGACCCATGGGAGAAGGAGGTGACACCCCAAGAGCTGATGCCTATAGGGGTAATTTCTAAAGTGATAACCCCACCTATGGCTTCAGGACCCCTTTTCTCCATGTCTTCATTACTTAGGCCCTGGCATTTCATTTCCCAAGTCACTGAGGTGTGAAAAAAAAACAGAATCCTGGAGATTTTCCAATTACTTTAGAAGGGAGGACTAGGCAGGCTGGCAAGAGAGGCCAGCAGGCTCTTCCAAACCACACAGTTCACTCTTCCTCCTTCCCATTTCACACACAACTTCAAGCACTGATCACTATTCCAAAGGAAGAAGTTCTATAGAGAACTCTTCTGGCTGGAGAGCCCCTTCTCTTTGACTGCTAGCCCACCTGAGTGGTCAGCTTGCTTAGCAGGGATTGGGATTCCCCTGTCCCATACCTCCTACCCACCCTTCTTCTTGCTCAGTGAGGCTATGGAGCTGCCCAAAGCAGCCGAATGATGAAGATTCTCCTGCCACTGCCCAAATCTCTTCCCATGTCAGGATCCTTCGAACAGGACCCCAACATGCCATATGTGGCATGGATGTACTGCAGGGCCTTCCAAATGCCATGGTACCCAAAGTGCTGCTTCCACCACCTGCCCCGACCTTCCACTGTTTTTGGTGCAATATCTGTGTGGAGGCGAGTACTTTTCTTCCCCATCCACTCACCAACCTATCCCCAGGCACCTGCCCTGGACCTGGAATCACACAGCATAAGTGGGCCAGGGGTGGATATAAGACCATCTTCCTAGACTGCTAAAAGTGGCTCTCAGGCACTCTTGGTCACTTCCATGTGTCTGCACCTGTCCTGAAAGGCTGGCCTTGCTTTCACAGGTGCTGACAGGCAAAGGGCATGACATCTGTGCTGAGCCTCATGGAGTCAGGCAGAAGAAAGGCAGCACCTAGCCTGTCCTATCCCCTGGCTTGCCGACCCTGTTCTGGGGATCTTTGCTTGTCCACCTCTGGGTGTCCAAGTTGGAGAGGTTCCTGGGTTCTGAGTGCTCTTCTCTCATGTGCACACCCTGTGCAGGTTTCCAAATGCTGAAGACCGGCTGGGCGACTGCTCTTTTCATCCTTATCCAGTATCTGAGGAAAAAAGAGACCCAGAGTTATTCTACACCCTGTTCAAAGTGACACCAGGCAAGTCTTGTCCCTAAAGACCTCACTAATGACAGGTGACCTGATGAGCCATGGCGTCCTAGCTGTACTCTAGCAATGGATATGCCGGTTTTTCTCTAGAGATGGGAACCAACGTTTAGGGCCAAGAGCAAGCAGTCTCGAAGGCTGAGTTGGAGGAGGCATCAGGATTTGGGGGTGATGGAGACTGGACTCGATAGAATGTTGCGATTTGCCTCCTCTCTGCTAGGAGTTTGACCGCCATTGGAAGCAAATCAACAACTGCACTTCCACATCTTCCTGGTGCTGCTCACGTCACTTTGCCTTTACCTGGGTGCCTTGCTGGCTACCTGCATGATAGTCCTCCTGGGCACGAAACACATATCCTTCTCCATGGACAAAGTCATGCGTATTCTATCCACACAGTCCCAGAGCCCAAGTTGAGTACTGGTTGTGGAGAGGGAGGGACAGATGGCCAAGCGGCGGGATAACGGAAAGCCTGGCTGACGTGGTCAGGGCTAGAGGAGAAGCCACTTGGGAGGACCTGTGAAGGATATGTTGAAGCTGAGTGGGGTCAGGGAGATAGGCAAGGTAGAATGGACTGTGGAGTTAATAATCTAGCCGGCCACGGAGAGAAGTAATGAAGGTTGAAAAGGGACAGGCCAGATGACAGCGCCTTGGAATGAGGTTTTGTTTGAGTGTACGGAGCGAGGTTGTTCAGCGCACCCCTTGTTTCACTTAAATGTAACAGTCCAGTGCAGCGAGGATAAGTAGGTGGGCGGGGTTAACTGGGGCGGGGCCAGGGAGGGCGGGGCAGGGTCAAGGGGCGGAACCAGTGACGAACCCTTTGGCGTCTTGGCTTCTAAGCCACGCTTCATTGGAGCCTTAACTGTCTTGGACCTCTTGTTACCTTTCATCCTACTGCTGCTGCTGTTCCAGGGGGTGACGGTGAGCCCTGCCAGGCGCCCGTCGGAGGCGTCCCTTGGAGGGCCCAGTGCATGTACCACCATTCCCAGCTGTGTGGTGGCATCTTGTACCCCTGGGACTAAGTACTAAATCGCTTTCTCCATTGCCCTTGGCCCTGATGATGCCTCGTTAGTCCTTCCAGACCCACCTCTTAAGATGTGGCTCATATCTCTCCTTCCCCTGAAGCTCCGTGCTCATTCTCCCTCCTGCATGCATTGCATGGAGATCCTACTGTGTGCTAGGCTGCATGTTATTTGAGGGATGGTTATAGAGGTGAGTAAGTACATCCTGCACTTGTGTTGATAAGAAGCCTGCAATCAGAATAACATTGGCAGACACCTGGGAACACAGAGCAGGTCAGTACTGACTGGAAGAGACTGAGAGTTTGGCAAGGCCTGCATTGTAGAGTAGGACATGCCACTCGAGGCGTCCTAGGTGGATTTTGGAGAGGCCGAGGGCAGGAGGGCCTTGCCTGTTAGAGTCACACCTTTGCAAAAAGACAGGGAAACCCAAAAGTAGTATGTTAGTTGATGAGGAAGTGACTCAAATTGAAGCACAAGGTGGTAGGGGCAGTGAAGTTGATCCTCTGGAGGTCAAGATTAAAAAGGTTCAGAAAGTCAAGTGTGGAATTTAACTTTGATGAAGTGGAAACCTGGGAGCCATGATGGTAGGATTTTTTTTTAAAGTTGTTTATTGAGGAATAATTTGCAAACAGTCACTTTCACCTGTTTTAATCTATAGTTAGGGATTTTGACAAATGGATACCGTACTGCATTCTCCACCATGATCAAGGGTAGACCAGTTTCATTACCCTAGAATATCCTTTCATGATCTGTTGTCAATTTATCTCTGTTCATCCTTCTGTTTTTATCTTTTTCTACAATCATGTATAAATGGAGTCATGGGCTTCTTAGTCTGGCTTCATTCAGTCAGCACAATGCATTTGAGATTCATCCATGTTGTTGCTCATATCAGTAGTTTATTTCCCTTTATTGCTGTGTAGCATTGTATGGATGCCCTAGAGATTATTTATACATTAACCAGTTGAAGGATTTTTACATTGTATCTAGTTTTTCACAGTTTTTGTTTGTACCAGGGATTGTACCCAGGGGTGTTTAAATACTGAGCTACATCCCCATCTGGGGAGAGCAAGTCACAAGTGGGTCAAAGGAGGTCACTCTTCCTAGGAGCCTGGGGAGACAGGAAGCCCTGGATCACCCTTTGGTTTCCCTGCCCTTGGAGTCTTGCTACAGGCCTGGGTTGAGCCCTGGCTTTAGCTGAACTACTTAGAGAGGGTCACTGGGAGATGGCCTTACCCAAGTCCTCCTGGTTCTGAGCTCCTCTTGCCATCCCCATCTCCCTCCAGGGCAAATTCCTTCAGGGGGATGTCCCACTTGACCAGGGTTGTGCCTGCAACTGCTATTTAACCCTCTATGCACCACTGGGACACAAGTGAGTTGGTAAACCAAAGGCTCAAGTGGTGGACTCTGGGGCTGGTGGTTTAGGGTGAAGCTGGGCCTTCTTTCCTGATGTCTTACCCCAGCTTCTAGACCCTGACACTCACTGTTACTTTCCTTTGGAGTTTTCTCCAGGGAATTCTGGAAATCTCTGGGAACTTCCCTCTCCTTGTCTTTCTAGGTTCTTACACCAAGAAAAGGGGTAGAGGGGAACTGCAGCCTGGATGAGGTTCTTGAATGAGAGCCCTGGCCTCTGTTCTTTCCAAGTTGAGGGGTAAGGGTTGTCAGGGGCACCAGGTCAAGGTGGGTGGTGACTCCTTGCATTTGGTCTGTCGCTCCCCAGGTATATGTCTCAAGCAATCTGGCTGCAGAGAGAGGAAGGAAATGAGTGAGATCTCATGGAGGCCTTGATCTCTCTGAGATATTCCCCTGACACCATCCCAAGACCTCTCTGGGCCCAGGTCTCAAACTATGGTTTTTGACACATGTGGGCAAGGTCCCCCAGGGAGTGGCAAGGCTGCAGCTTTCCAGGAGGTGAGGAGTAGTGGGTGTGCATTGGAAGAGGGGCGTCTGTGAGTTGCACTTGTGTAGGGGGAAGCCCCTGAGATTGGGTTGACCCTGAAGTTGAAGCACCTGGAGATTAACGAGCGGCATCATGGACCTCGAGGATTCGGGGTCCAGGTCACATGGCTTCAGAGCACACCCAGTTGTCCCTGGATAGACAAAGAGAAAAAACTGCATCACTAAATTGCTGGTTGACCTCAGGCCAGTCCCTTACCTTTCTGGGCCTCAGTCTTCTCAGTTATTAAAGAGAAGTGAGATTAGTCCAGTAGTTTATGATGTTTTAAAACAGATTCTTTTTTTAAATGGGAATTTTTCTTGAAGTTCCACGTGAAACATATGGAGTGGAGCATTAGCAGTGGGGTGGGTAACCCACAGTACCCTGCAAGGGCCTTGTGGTGACTTGTGCTGCAAGTCCTCTCCTTTGTCCTGCCTCCAGGGACCCCAAGACTTGACTGTTAACTGCAGGGTGGAGTTTAGAGGGAGCCCCCATTTTCTGATTCTGTGTTTATTTTCCCATTAGTCCAATGCTGCAGAGGGAGGCCCCCAGGGGAGGCTCAGCCTCACATTCATTCCTTCACACCCAGTGATGCCAGGACATGCACCTGAACTTTATTTCCTGATTCCCACATGGAGGCCTCTTGTGCCTGAGCCCTCCCTCACTTCTCTGTTGGGAGTGCCATGACCCCATACCTATTAAATATTCATAAATATAGTCTGCTGCTTCCTACAGCTGCTCTGTATGTCTGTTCTAGATTCAGAGACGCATGTTTCCTGGGGGTGTGTGGGAGGCTCTGAGGGGCTGGGATGAATCCCTACCGTAAGGGAAGAGCATTGTTCTCTGGAGACCCAAGCTCAGGAACAAAGACTGTCTGGTTCTTCGACCTTGGGCAAGACCCGTAGCATTTCTCTCATCCTTAAAATGTAGCAATAGTAATAATCACAGTGACAGACCTGGTTGCCTTCCTGGCAAGCTCTGGAGATGAGAGGAGAGAAAATCCACTATCCTAGTAATACCAAATGCACCTCAACTAGAAAGGAAACTTTTATTATTAGTTCTAATTGTCTGTGTGCACATGTGTGTATTCTTTAGGATTGTGTGGCAGAGTTGGGGAGAGAGACAGGGAGAATGAAAGAAAGAGAAAGACAGAGAGAGAGAGAGAGAGAGAGAGAGAGAGAGAGAGAGAGAGAGAGAGAGAGAGAGAGAGAGAGAGAGAGATTGAGATTGTGTGTGGTCCTGGGGATCAAATGAAACCTAGGACCTTATGCATGACAGGCAAGCACTCTATCACTAAGCTACATCCCCAGCCCTTTATGATAGGTAAGCATTCTGCAACTGAACTACATTCCCAGCCCTTTTTTATTTTGAGACATAGTTACACTAAATTGACCAGGCTGGCCTCCAACTTGTGATCCTCCTGTCTCAGCCCCCCATGTAGCCATCCCAAGGTGTTATAGGAGTTCACAGCCATAACTGGCTTAGGGTTTTCTGTATGCAAGTTCTTGCCAATCAATATATCTGCAAATAGTTTTTCTTCCTTCTTTCTCAAATGAATACTTTTAAACTTCTTTTTATTGCCTAATTTCAGTGGCTATAATATTTAATAAATGTGATGTTAGATTTTAATGTATTTTAATAAGTGTGATATTACATTTTTTATAAATACCCTTTATCAGGTTGAGGAAGTTTCCTTTTTTCTTTATTTGTGTGTGTGTGTGTGTGTGTGTATGTGTGTGTGTGTGTGTGTGTGTGCATTTCTTTTTTAATGGAAAGGGATTAGATTTTGTCAAGTGCTTTTTCTGCATCAAATGATCATTTTGATTTTTTTTCCTTCACTTTTAATGTGGTGTACTACACAACTGACATTATTCCAAGTTTTAGTGTTTAATAATTTATTACACTACTGACCAGGTCAAGACAAAAAATACTCTGTTAAAGAAACTGGGGGGAAAAAATCACTGTATAAACTAACTACATAGTATGTGATAAGAATGTGCATTATAATAGAAAACCTTTCTACACATGGTAGTTAACTGCAAGAAACCATTCTTAGTTTAGGAAAATGGTGCTCCAGATTTCAGTGTACTACTAGCAACCTTCAACTCTTCTGTGTGGCAAGTATCTTATTTCTGCTTTCAAACTTCCACCCCAACCTGAGTTATGAGATCTTGAGCGATTGTCTCCAATCACTGACATGATTACCAATATTGTCAATTCTTGCAATGATCTGATAAGATGTGGTCTGAAATGTATCTTGCATTCAGGAGCATATGCCCACAAAGCTGAGATCCTGCATGATCTTAGTCAGTCTTGGCCATCTCCCCATTTCCCAGTTTGGTGATGATATCTCAGACTACCATCTATTCAATATTTTGGGGGGTCGGTATACCAGGGATTTAACCCAAGGAAGCTTTAACACTGAGTTTCATCCCCAGTCCTTTTTATTTTTTATTGAATCAGGGTGTCATTAAGTTGCTGAGGACCTGACTATGTTGCTGAGCCTGCCCTCTAACTTGTGATCCTCCTGTCTCAAGCTCCAGAGTTGTTGGATTTATAGGCATGTGCCCAGCTATACTCCATTTTTATATACTGAATCATTCTTGCATTCCTAGGATAAATCCCAGTGGCAATGATATATAATGTTTAATATGCTACTGAAATTGGATTGTTAGGTTTTTTTAAAAGGATTTTTGCATCTATACTCATAAACAGTTTTTGTTTTTCCTCTTAATATCTTTGTCTGGCTTTGGTATCGGTGTATTATTGGTCCTGCTAAATGAATTGGGAATTTTTCCTTCCTCTTCTACTTCTTGGTAGAGTTTGAGAAGGAAATGGTGTCCATTTAAAGGTTTGGTAGATTTTACCAGTGAACCCAATCTTCTTTAGAAGAGTCTGCCAAGTTGTCAACTATGTCGATTTTCCCCTTTTCAATTTTTAACTGTTTTGGACTAGATTCTTATTAGTTGTTGACTTTTAAGTAATTTAAGTGCAATTCTAGTATCAGTTCTATTGACATCATGAAATACTGCCTCTGAGAAGAATTTTAATTTCATTTTGTAATAAGTTGTCATTGTAAAAATGTTTTACACTGTAGCTGAGATTGATAGGAAAGGAAGATGTTTGAGTGAGTTGTTGTTTTGCTTTGTTTTTGTTATCAATATTTTTTATTTGTTTTTTAGATATAAATGACAGTAGGGTATATTTTGACATGTTATACATACTTGGAGTATAACTTCCTATTCTTGTGGTTGTACATGATGTGGAGTTTTATTGGTGGTGTGTTCACATATGAACATAGGAAAGTTATGTCTGATTCATTCTACTCTCTGTCCTATTTCCATCTTCCCTCCTTTCCTTTCATTCCCCTTTGTATAATCCAATGAACTTCTGTTCTTCTATCCCTCCTCCCTCTTATTATATGTTAGCATCCACATATCAGAGAGAATAACTGGCCTTTTGTTTTATGGGATTAATTTATTTCACTTTTGCTTTGCTTTTTAAAAAAATGTGTATATATTTTAGTTATAGATGGACACAATACCTTTATTTCACTTATTTATTTTATGTGGTGCTATGGATCGAATCCAGTGTCTCACATGTGCCAGGCAAGTGCCCTACCACTGAGTTACAACTCCAGCTCCTTATGTTTTGAGATGGGGTTTCACTATGTTGCTCAGGCTGGCCTTGAACTTGCTATCTTCCTACCTTAGCTATTGATACAGCTGGAATTACAGACCTGTGCCACCATTCCTGACTCAAGATGCCAGTTTTAAATGAAAGAAGATGTTCGAGTGGAGACTCTTAATTGAGTTAATAAGTGAATATGTTTGTGTTATCCTGTGTGTGTGTGTGTGTGTGTGTGTGTGTGTGTGTGTGTTTAATGTGGTACTGGTGATCCAACCCATAACCTTGCCTCATGGGTGCTAGGCAAGCCCTTTACCACTGAAGTACACCGCCAGTCCTTGTATAGTGTTTTGTTTATTTCACAACATCAAAAGTCTATAGATCCAGATGATAACAACTAATAATGCAAAAAGTTCCTTGTATTTGAAAACTACAAAAAACGTTCAAAATATGTGGTACTAAAATTAATAGATTAATGAAACCAAATGTCCATACACATCTAGAGATCAATATGCAGGATGTTTACTGGGAATGATTTGGGGATAAACATGCTTGGAAGGAAGAGAAGGGAAGGGAAAGATGTAAGACTGAGCAGAGGGGAGTAGCCTGAGGGAGGGGCCCAACAAAAGCTCAGCAAACCCAAAGGTCATATGACCCTTCAAAATTGTCCTGCTTTGAGGCAAAATGGCTGGGCTTTCATACCCTGTAGTGACCGCTCTGGGGATGCAAGCTGTCCTTGGAAGGAGGGGAGGCAGTCCCAAATTTGGGGCTGTCTCCCACCATACTTCAGCAGTTGAGCAGGCAAGGTCTTCATTCCTGGATGGGAATCTGGGAGGCAAGTCACAGGCTCTACTCTGCAGACCTTAGCATATATGAAGAACTCAGTGTCCATTGTAAGTGGTGGCCATGAATCAAGGAAATGAAATCTTACTTGATAAGTGATGCTGGAATCATTGATTACAACTATGGGGAACACACATGGATTTGACTGTTATCTCATCTCATCTTACCCTACATTAATTTCAGATAGATTAAAGAATTGAAAGATAAAGGAAATAATATACCTAATGTCAGCTTGAAAGAGAGGGAAACAAAAGTAAATGTAAATGAAAATAATAAAATGATTAATAGATTTGATTACATAAAATAAAAATTTTACATTAACTATTTCACACAAAATTAAAAGGCAAACAACAAAACTGATAACTAGTTTGCAATAAACACACATAAAACATAAATGCCTATTAATTTATATTTGATTTTTTTATGTTATCTTATCCTTCCCTCCCCTTTTCCCCTTATTTTACTCTAGTTCCTGCATTCGAGAGAAAACATTCAACCTTTGAGTTTCTGAGTTTGACTTTTTTCACTTAGCATGATATTCTCCATTACCATCCATTTATCAAAAAATGCCATCATTTTATTCCTTTTACAAAAGTGATCCTGCATATAAAAGAGAAACTCAACACTTACATCAAAACTACAATGGGTCATCACTTCACACCCATTAGGATGGCTATTATAAAACAACAAGAAACAACACCAGGAAACAAAAAGTGTTATCAAGTGTGTGGAGAAATTGGATCACTCAGGCATAGTTGATGGGAATTTAAAATGGTACAGCTATTGTGGAAAACAGTATGGCAACTCCTCAAAGAATTAAGTGGGTAATTACCATACGATCCAGTAATTCCACTCCTGCAGATATATCTAAAAGCATTAAAAGCAAGGAATTGAAAAAATATTTGTACATCAACATTTACAGTAGCATGATTTATAGGAGCCAAACTGTAGAAGCAATTGAAATGTTCATTGACAGAAGAATGGATAGACAAAATGTGCCACAGAATGGAAAATTATTCATTTTATACTTATATAGAGGATGAACTATTGTTCAGTCTTAAAACGAAATGAATTCTAACTCATGCTCTGATATGGATAAACCTTGAAAATATTACTATGCTAAATGAAATAAACCAGAATGAAAAGAATATATTATGTGATCTGCCCATTTATATGAGATACCTAGAATAGTCACATTTATAGAGACAAAAAGTATAGCAGAGGAGGTAGAAGGGAAGGAGGAGTTGAATAGGCACAGAGTTTCTGTTTGGGATGATGAAAAAGTTCTGGAGATGGATTGTGTTGATGGTTGCATGACAATGTGAAGGTCTGCAGAACCAGACACTTAAAAATGGTTAAAGAGGTAAATTTTATGTTAGATTATTTACCATTATAAAAAAAGAAAGAAAACCCCAGAATATCCACAGTGAACGTGAACAGCCAAAAATATATAAACAGGTAACTCACAAAACAAAACAATATAGTGATATAGATATATAAAATATTAAATTTCATGAGTAACAGCAAATCAAAAGAACAAGTTACCATTTTTGACCTATAAAATTGGAAAAAATATTTTGGACTAATATTCAGTTGCAGTATTAATATTATAAGTATTCCCATAACAGGGGTAAAAAGTTGTACAAGCTTTCTGGAATACATTTTGCAAATTATGCAAATGTATTCTATTTTTATTAAAGTTTTATAGTTATACATGGTCGTTGAGTTCATCCTAACAAACTCATACATGCATGAAAATTGATTTCAGTTTATCATTCACCCTTTTCCATGTCCCCTTGTCCCGCCCGTTCTCCCTCCCACTCCTATTCTCCTTCTCTACTCTACTAGACTTCCCTTCACTTGTCTATTAATTTATATTTGATTGTTTCTTTATGTGATCTTATCATTCTCTCCCTCTTTTGTTTATTTTACTGTAGCTTCTGTATATGACAGAAAACATTTGACCTTTGAGTTTCTGACTTTGATTAATTTCACTTAGCATGATATTCTCCATTCCCATCCATTTACCAGAAAATGTCATAATTTCATTCTTTTTTATGGCTGAGTAGAACTCCACATATATGGAGTTCTTAATTCATTCATCTGTTGGTGGGCATCTGGGTTGATTCCATAACTTACCTATTGTAAATTGTACTGCTATGAACATTGATGAGACTGTATCACTGTAGTATGCCAATTGTAGATCTTTTGGGGAAATATCAAGGAATGGGATAGCTGAGTCATACGGTAGCTCCATTCCCAGTCTTTTGAGGAATTTCCATACTACTTTCCAGTGTGGTTTTACCAGTCTGCAATCCCACCCACAGCCTTGCCAGCATTTATCATTGTTTATTTTCTTGATCATTGCCATTCTGACTGGAATCAGATGAAATCTTAACGTAGTTTTGATCTGCATTTCCCTGATTGCTAGAGATGTTGATCATTTTTTCATATGTTTGTTGGCCATTTGTGTTTTTTCACAAAAGATGTTTTGAATAAATTCATGAATCCAAAATCCAATCACCAGTATTGCATTCTAAGGAAATAATTGTTGATACAGGTAAAAAATATATTCATAAGAATACTTATTACATTATTATAGAAATAAAAAGATGAATCAACCTAAATGTCTATTACCAGGACTTGCCTTGTATGCAGGCACCTTCATTCATTCTCCCACTGAACAAATGTTTATGAAGTACATCTTATGTGCCAGGCACTATTCTAGGGAAATCAGTAAAATAAAACACACCAAGTTCCTGCACATGTGTGCATATGCAAGCACATTCTTGTGTGTGTATATACTATAATGGTGTTGGAAATACTGGGAGCCCCAGTCCAGGATACAAAATAAACACTTGGAGACTAATCTGCTTTGTTAGCAAGGCAAAAATTTTAGGTCTATGGGCAGAAGGGTGCACAGCAATCAAAATTGAAAGCAGAAGCACCCAGGAGGCAGTCAGTTCAGATTTTATCCCTGACAAAAGGGTGCTTTGCCACTGCACATTTGATCCAAACTGACCACACAATCTTTGATATAAATGCTACTGAGCAAAGGGACACTTAGCCAGGATTCCTTGGTTGGGACTGACTGTACTGTCTCTATTAGGTTATTTAAATAAATATATGTTCAGTTTTCCCCACCTCCCTTTGCTGTCTTGTGATGGGAAAGTCCTGTTGGGTTGGATGCCTTTTGGTCTTGGGTGCTGGGTTCATTGTCCCAGTTCAGCAAAGAACTGAAGAACAGGACAGAGAGTAAGCAAGCAAGTAGTACATTTATTGAAAAGAGATAGAGATACAGAGATAGACTTTTCCAAAGAGAAGGGACCCCAGAGCTGGGAATCCAGTGGCCTGTCCTTTTTATGGTCTCTGGAATTTCCTCCTTTCCTTGTCTCCTTCCCTGTCACACACTCCTCACTCATTGATTTGTGCTCCCTCTGTCCACACATCTGTTTTTGTTTTTCTACTGGATCCTTCACTTAAGAGCAGAAGTATGGAGGTGTCTCTCTGATTGGATCTCCTGTTTGTGTTCTCAAGCACTTTCATCAAACAGGAAGCTGACTTTATCAGAAGACCCTCTCCATGCTCCCTTGTTCTGCCCCTGCCCCTGATCTCCTCACTTGTCACCTTGCCCTGGCTGCCTAAGCCCTTCTGTATCTTCCTCAGCTTTATTTTTATGAGAAGCAAAGTTTTGCTTTGTTTTAAGTATCAAATCTTGTCTACTCCCTAAGTGGTCATAGCACCTGGAACACTAGCCTGAGACATTCCTTAGGTGCCTTGTTTGCTAGAGAGATACAGGTGGACATGCCTATTCCATGGACATATCTGTGTTTGAATATGCTTGTTAACCTCTATAGCAGTTTTGTTGGGCTTAATCACCCAGATTCATTCAGTGATGCACTGATCTGGCTTCCTCATTCTCCTCTCATTCAATTTTTTAATAGGTTTTAGTATATGTATATACTATATACATATATATTTTAATGTCTATATTTTTCATATTATGTATTATATTATATATTTTATATGTGTACATATACATATATCCATATCTGTGTACACAAATGCATGATTAATATAATTAATATATAACATATAAAGTATTTACACTTCATCATTTGCTTTTTAACTTACCTATGCTGTTGAACTTTAAGTGATATTTCATGAACGGTATAATAAAGTCATGTTTTTTGTCTGTTCTGCTAATCTGTCTTCCTTTAGGTCAATTTAGATCATTTATACCAAAGGTAATTATTAATGTGAGAGTTAAGTCTGACATTTCATTATTTGTTTTCTGTTATTTTTCTCTTCTTATTCCTCTATTTCTTTTATCTTTCTTTGGGTTTCTGAGAAGACTTAATATTCTATTTTGATTTCTTTGTTTTGAGCGTATCTCTTTATATAGCTCATATAAGAGACACTACAGCATACATTTTGCATCACCTTCTACTGGTAACATATTTTCATTTCAAGAGAGTTTGGGAACCTTACTTCTATTTGGTTCCTATTTACTAATCCCTCATTTAAATATTATTGCCTGGAGTATCAGATAGTGTGACTATTTTTTTTTTCAATTATCAAATCAATTCATAAAACCTGTGAGGATAAAGATGGTCAACTGTGCAGATCCAGTACTGCTCCTTCTTCTTCCTTATTCTCTAGGAGACTTTCCTTTTGGAGAGTCTATCCAAAGACACCTTTAGCCAGTTTTCAAGGTTAGATCTGCTAGTAAGAAATTCTTTGTTTTTCTTCATCTGGAAATGTCCCTATTTCCTCTTCACCCCTCGAGCATGGTTTTGTCTCACACAGCGCTCACAGTGGACAGTTACTATCTTAGCATTTGAAGACTGTGATGCTGAATGTGGTCTCAGTGGTTTCAGAAGAGAAACCCATTACCATTTGAATTTGTGTTCACTGTGTGGGAAATGTAGAGTTTTTCCATTCAAGATTTTTCTTTTCTTTTTAGAATTTTAATTATGGCATTAATCTTTAGAGGTTTATCCTTTTGGGCATTCATTAAGTGTCTTGATTTTGGAGGTTTGTATCTTTTACTAATTTTAGGCAGTTTTTAGAAATTATTTATCTGAAGATGCTTCCAGCTTCTATCACTCTGTTTTTATTCTTTTCTGAGATTCTGATGATAAGAACAGATCTTTGCCTATTGTTCTTCAGAATCCTGATGTTCTGTTCATTTTGAGTGGAAGAGGGCTGTCTTCTTCTCTTGTTCATACTGGGAAAATTCTATTGATTTGACTTTAAACTCACTGTATCCTCTGCCCTCTCCACTTTGTTATTTAGCTAATTTAGTAAGCATTTTAAAAATTTTAATTATATTATTTTCCTTATATAATTTCCATTTGGGTCTTTTTAATAACTGTTCTTTCTTTGCTGAGAATTTTGTGCTTTACATATGTCTCAAATTCTTTTTAAAAGTGCTGTGTTCTTCCAGCACTGTGTTCCCAAACCATTCTTTTTGCCGTCTTTCAGAGTTCCCATATGGTTGTCTGTTGAATTATTTCCAGTGTTAACAGAGTACTTATCAAGGAATGAAGAGGAAAGAGTTGAGACCACCTTAGTCATTGGATCAGAGTATGAAGAGTTCTACACTAGACTTGGGGAGCAGGGGTTTTCCTACACAGCAATTGAGCTACACTTGGTTGGTTTGCAGTATTATTCATGAAGTCAGTGACACCAAGAAACAAGAAAAGAAGGATAAAGAGGACAAGTAAAACATAATATTATTGAATAACTATGTGTACAAGATCATCCTGCACATGATAAGCTGTATGGAGGGAATGAAACATTCATCAAATGTTATAGGGCTGTAATGGAGTGGAAAGACTTAGGTAGACCTGGAAAGACTTAGGTAGACAGCATTAAAATCAGATAGAGAAGGACATTGTTTGAGATCTTATCTTGTAATTCATGCCCAGGCTATGCTTGGCATTGCCTGAGTAACTCTGACCATCCGCATACCATTTGTCCTGGGGAAGGGTCCCAGCCAGTGAGATCTGTGGCCCTTGTCCTTCATATCCTTTACCTGTCACTTTTATTTCTATGCTACATAAGCCACATTCCCTTATTGTCTTTATTACGTGTCTATGACTGGGCAAAAATTATCTTGTGTTTGATTATTTTTGATCTGTGAACCATTAGTGAAATACAGCAGTAACTTTGGTTCACATTGAAGCACTTGACCCATTTAAGGGCCAATGGCATAATATAAATTACGAGTTTGCCACTGAAAAATGTTCTCATGTAGCTTTACCTGGTTCCTCTGATCATAAGGGTTTTGACAGGAATTTCTTTATTATGATAGTTTCATATCAGGAAAAACAGTCAGTATCTGTTTTTTCCTCTATTACTAGCCTTTTCAATATACAAACATTTCTAGACATATAATTTTGGGCATTTAATTCATTCACTAACTGAATCAATATTTATGAAGGACTTGCTATATGTAAAGTACCTGAGTGTAGGCATCAGATAAAATTTATACATGAATTCAGTTATCATTCTACTACTGTCCAACAATAGGAGTCAGAATATTTGCATAAATATTATTGTTTTAATGTGCAAAAGAAAATTCACACAAAAAGTTATGGGTATTCAGAAGGAGGATGAATTTACTTGAAATGGATGAAGGATGAAAGACTTCACAACAAGGTTCGTATTTAAAATGGGTTCTTAACTCAAAAAACTTAACAACAAAAAAGCCACAGATAACCCAATCAATAAATGGCCAAAAGAACTGAACAGACACTTCACAGAAGAAGAAATATTAATGATCAACAAATAGATGAAAAAATGTTCAATACATCTCTGGCAATCATAGAAATGCAAATTAAAACTACACTGAAATTCCATCTCACTCAAGTCAGCATGGTAATTATCAAGAATATAAGTAACTAAATGTTGGCAAGGATGTGGGGAAAAAGGTATACTCATACACTGCTGGTGGAGCTGTAAACAGGTGCAATCACTAGAAAGCAATATGGAGATTCCTCAGAATACTTGTAATGGAATCACAATTTGATGTAGTCATTCCACTCCTTGGTATACACCCAAAGCACTTAAAATTAGTATACCAAAATGATGAAGCCACATTGATGTTTATAGTAGGTCAATTCACAATAGTTAAGCTATGGAACTCACCTAGGTATCCTTCAAAAGATGAATGCATAAAGAAAATGAAGTATATATACACAATGGCATATTACTCAGCCATAAAGAAGAATGACTTTATGACATTTGCTAGCAAATGGATGAATCTACAGACTATCATTCAAAGTGAAGTAAGCCAGTCCCAGAAAACCAAAGGTCAAATATTTTCTGTGAGATGTGGAAGTTAACCTATAATAAATAGGGGGAGGTCAGGGTAAGAATAGAAGCGCAGTTGATTAGACAATGGAGAATGGAGTACAGAGAGGGGAGATAGGCAAAAGAAAGACAGTGGCATGAATTTGACATAATTTTCCCATGTACATATATGAAAACAACAGTGAATTCCACAACTTTGTACATCCATAAGAAAGGGACTCTAACTAGAATAAGATATGTTTCATGCTTGTAAAATTACATCAAAATGGATTCTGCTATCATGTAAAATTAAAAAGAACCAATAAATAAACAAAATGAAATAAATAAAATTGGTTCTTAAATATTTTTTTTCATTTTGAGCATGTGAAGATTAAGGGAAAGACAATATGTTGAAAAAGAAAGATATACTTAAACTGAAGTGTGGGGACCGAACATAAATGACTAGAATATGAGTTAGGAATGCTTTTACCTGTAAGTGACAGAAAATCTAAATAAATGTAGTTTAAATAAAGAATACATATACTATATGCAAAAGATGTCTGAAGGTAGTATGGCTCCGGATAATTTTCTTTGCCTGGGAATATCATCAAGAACTCAGGTAATCTACACCTTCCTCTCTTGCATCCTTACCCTCTTGGTTTTTATCCTTGAACTTCCCCTTGTATCTCACATTTTAGAACTGGAATGCATAAACATTTCCAGAAAATGGGGAAGAAGGAATAGAAATGCCAAATGCCATGTGATAGATTCCCTGAAGCTAGACATGTTTCTCTCCATAGAGTAGGTTTATGTTAGGAAAATCAAAGAGCACATGTCTGCGGGTGAGTTGGCTTAAACATAGGGTCTCCAGTACTTTCAGGGGTACATTGGTGGAAACTCTGGAAGAGCATTTTGAGACAGACCAAATTAATGCTCAATTCAGAAGACATATTTCAGCTTCTCCTCACCTGACCTCTTTGTGCCTTTTGACTCTGCTGATTCTTCTTTAAGCTCTCTCTTCTGTGACCTCTGTGTTATTCTTTCTTCCTACTTCCTACTCTGTCCTTCTTCTTCAGTTGCCCCTTATCAATACATTTTTCTGGTGTTCTTGCCCTGCTTGCAACAAAAGTGCCAAGGGTCTTCTCACTCTTCCAAATGGAATCCAAATACTACCTTATATACATTTGCTGCTATCTTGTTTCTAAATTTTTAGCACAAATCCCAAGCTGCACTTTCTGCATTTGTACTCATTCCTTCCTTTGGAATTGGTCCAATCTATTTCATAGCCCTGGCCATAATTAAAAGTGCCCCTTCTACCTGATATACTGTCTTTTCCCTTCTCTATAAAGTAAAATGATTGTCACTCAGACTGTCATTCAAGTGATGTCTCCTTTGGGATGTCTGCTGAATTCTAATGATGCTCCTCTCTGCTACCTGATACTTGTATTTTCTCACTATAGATAGATCTTATTTCATTGACTACTTCTCTTCAAATCTCCTATAATCTAAATTTGCCATCATCTCCTACCAAGATCACTGCAATGACCTGCTAATCTCTGCATTGACTTTGGTCATCCTGTAAGCTTTTCTTAACATTTGAACAAGCGCAGATTAAATGATGTCCCTGCTTTACTTAAAAACCAGGTTTCCTGTTATCTTTAGGATAAAGACCAGGATAATCATGTAGCTAAGACTGCTCTTTCCTCTCTGAACTCATCTCATATCTGTACCCTCTCTTTGACCCACAACGTTGTGAAACTTTTTTTATTTGCCCCACAGTGAGAAGTATCTTTCCTGTGGCCTTGGAATCTTTATAAATGCCTTACTTTCTTCCTTACATAAACTCCTACTCATCTATATCATCACAGCTCATGGATCCCTTGGTAAGAGCCTTCCTTACGTTGTAGTTATGTGGCTTCACTGAGCCATGTGCAATGCACTCATATAGTGTGTTTCATCTTTGAAATTGTGCACCTCTTTGTGAAAAGCATTGATTAATGTGTTTTCCTCTTGAAAAGCAAACCCACAAGACTAGTAACTGCGTCTTCATGTGTTCACCTTTTTATTCAATACCTCCTAATTTTACTATCATCTACATGTTGATAAAAAATGATTATTCCATAAATTTGTGAAACAAATCATAACCAATAAATGGCTTTCTTTTTTCTATAAAATTCAGGACCTTACACATTATTTACCCACAAAAATTATAAAGGCTATTGTTGAATGATTAAAGAAAAATTACCTTGAATATCAGTCTGATAAATCTATAGTTAAACAAACAGAACGAGAATGTTTGGAAAGTTTAGAATTCCGATTAGTTAATCCCTGATAATCAAACATACACCTTCTCTCAAGTGCTACTAATATGTATCTTTTAACCTCAGTTTTCCTTCCCAAACTGTTATTGGAGGACCAAAAGGACTTTTACGCCTCTGCCTTTTGTAATCAGATCAAGAAAACAGCCCTCCAACATATGATGCTACTTTGACTGAATTTTAAGGAATTTGATTGCTCTGTTATCTCTTCCAACTTTAGAAAGTTTGTATTTGGTTTGCACTGTGCCAAAGTTAATCCAGAATCATATTTCCAAAATTCTTCTTGTTTCTGTAGCTCCAAATTTAAGTGGGCCATAAAGAAATTTGTGTGAAATTTGGAATGGAAGGCAGAAGGTAAGCAGTAGCTATTATTCTGTGGTGAATGAAAGTTTCAGCTTCTTCCCATTCTTCTGTAATTCTCCGTAACTGCAGTTCTCTTTAACTTTCAGCAGCTTCAGGTCATTACACAAACATTTGACTTCACAAAGACAACAGCTTCCCAGTAACCCTTTTATATCTGCAGCAACTGGGCATGCCTGCTTGGTGACAACCCTGTTCTCCAACTCTGCCTTTCAAATCTTTCTTTACAAGCTCATGTAAGATTCAATTCCTATAGTCAAGGCCCCATTACCCATGTAATATAATTGTTTTGCTTTCACATTGAGCTCTGACTGATATAGAAATGCATATCTAGAAATTAAAAAAAAATTCCTATAACAAAATTCTAAAAATTGTGGCAATGACTCTGGAACTTTGGCAATAACAAAGACAGTAGGAAGACTTGTAGAGTATTAAGAAAAATCATGTTGTAGTTTGGAGAATGGAGGATTCCTCTTTGTATTGGTGGAGAAATGAATTAACTTCTATCTGCAGTAAAATGAAAGACAATAAATTCACCATCTGCCTAAAGAAATTTTCTAGTGGAATATTGAAAGGGTCAATTGACTTCTTACAGTGGATATGGTGAAGAATTACAACAGAGAGGAAAGAAAAAAAAAACTAGGCAGATTGCAAACAAAATACATACAGAATTTATTGTTTTTGAAATTAAAGTCGTTGTCACTGTCAACATCTCTGACAGCAAAAGATTTTCAAAATAAGCAATGTCCTGGAAGTGAAGACCAAATCCAGGATGCTGAGAGAAAAGTAGGTCCTACAGGTCAAGATCAAATAAAGAATAAGTTTGGATCTCAGAATGTTTTGAGATGCAGCATCATAAATCCTCTCATCCACCACCATGCTGACGCTGACTCATACCCAACTAGCATTCCATGATTTTATATTGGTACATTTAAATTGGTGGTGGTAGAATTATTTACACTGCTCACAGGAAAAACCCCCAAATTAATCTTGCCTCCACTCAGAGAACTTCTAGTAAAATGTTTAACATGACATCACTGCTCTCAGATAAAGTGCCTATAACACCGGAAACATATTGACTGCTTTATGTATTGTTTTGATTGTTGTAAGTTCATGTGCAGTGTAGGAAATACTAGGGAAAAAACCCACATCCCCTTACTTAGTTCCTACAATGATAATGTCTTGTTAATGTGCCATAGAACAATGTCATAACCAGGCTGTTGACATGGTGGCAGTCAGGATACAGAACAGTCCCATCACAGTGGGATGCCTCATGTGGCCTTTTCAGAGTCACATTCAGCTGTCTTCCCACTGCTCTCAACTCCTTCTAAAGCCCCTATAAACCACTAATCTGTTCTCCATTTCTAAAATTCTATTATTTCATGAACATTGTATAAATGGATTTATACGGCATGTAAACTTTGAATATTAGACCTTTCGCTCAGAAAAAATTCTCTAAAAATTCACTCAAGTTGTTGTAACTATCAATGGTTGATCCTTTTTATTGCCAGGCAGTATTCTCTGGAGTGGATGTACAACAATTTGATTACCTTTCACCCATCGAAGGACATTTACATTGTTTCAGTTTGGGGACATTACAAATAGGGTAGGTATGAATATTTGTGCACAGGTTTTTGTGTGACTCTTCTAGCCAATATGATAATTTTATGTTATATTTATGTAAAAAAAACTATTTTGCATAATGGCTGTATCTTTTACATTTCCACAAGCAAAATATGAGTGATTTAGCTCCTATGCATCATTGACAGTACTTGGTAGCATAACTGTTTTTTTGTTTTTTGTTTTTTTTTAATTTTAGCCTTTCTGAGTTATGGACATTTCCCTAATGGTTAATTGATTTTGTATACACATTTTTTTTCTATGTATTCTCTCTGGTAAATTGTCTGTCTTGTTTTTTTTTTCCCCATGTTCTTGTTGCTTTGTATGAGTTTTATAGAGTTTTTGAGAGTTCTTATGTACTGGAGATACTAGTCCATTAGCAGGTATGTGGTTTTATTTTCTTCTAGTCTGCAACTTGTTTTTCCATCCTCATTACTAGGTCTTTTGAAGAAATGTTTGTTCAATTTTGATCAATTCTAATTTTCCTTTGAAAAATTTTGCTTAGCACTAGATTCCAAATTTTTTTGTTCATATTTTTTTCTAAGGTTTATAGTTTCACATGCTACGTTTAAGTCTGTGATCCATCTTGAGTTAATTTTGAATAAGGCATGTGGATTTTTTAAATTAAAATGATTTGATTCATATCTATAAAATAAAAATTTTAATGAACATCTAACCAGTTGGCCTAAAATAAGAACAGTAAATTCAAACTGAAAAGAGACTTATGAGTCTCTATATGAGTCAAAAGTGCACTTAGATTTTTAGTCAGTCAAAAGAACTGCAATTATTTTATAGAAATGGATAATGATTATGAAGCTAAAGTCAGTAGCCCAGAAAGTGGATTTGAGAGCAGTAAAATTCTAATGTAGGGCTCAGAACTGAGCCCTAATTAAGCAATAGTTTCCATTCTTGATTAGGGGTTTTAGCAACATTTTCTTGTGGAATCTTGATAGAGTTAATATGAAGCAAAAATCAGTCATCAGCTTGGATGTTCTAACCCTGGATGACTGTCCCACCATATTTAGCACAAGAATGATGTCATTCTACAACACATGAAAGACTATAGCCCATGTTCCCCCAAAATCACAAGAAATTATAAATGAGGTTTTAGATCATTATATTATGTAGTGGTTATACAAAAGATAATTAAAACCATCCTATGAATTAATTGTATTTTTTAATCCTCACAAACACATCCACTATTCTAAAATTCCATTTTGTTATTGTTCAGATGTAAGGTGTCCCCCAAAAGCAAGAAGGTTTGGAGGAGAAATGATTGGGTTAGGGCCTAAACCCAATCAGTGAATTAGTACCTGATGTGATTTACTGAGTGGTAACTGAAGGCAGGTGTGGTAACTGAAGGCAGGTGGGGTATAGTCAGAGGAAGTGGTTCATCTGGGGCTAACTGTGGGGTATATATTTTCTGTCTGGAGTGTGGAGTCTCTCTCTCTGCTTCCTGATCACCGTGTGAACTGTTTCCCTCTGCCATACTCTTCCGCTATGATGTTCTACCTCACCTGGAGCCCTGAGGAATGGAGCCTGCTGTCTATGCATTGACTGAAACTGTAAGCCTCCAAATAAACTTTTCTTCCTCTACAGTTTTGGTCGGGTCCTATAGTCACAGCAGGAAAACCAACTAAAACCCATTTTTATACTTGTTCCATTTTTATGTCCAGAAAGCACAGAAAATAAGGCACTATTCTACAATGCTATGGGTACAGATTCATACTACAGAAGTACAATAGATTTTTTTTTCTATTGGAAAGTCCTTGGTTTGCAATGAACAGCCTGTGTGTACAGTCAAAATGCTCATATTTGAATTGTTTCTTCAATTACAAATGTGGCTTCACTTGGGTAGTCTATTTGAGTAACCATATGCATAAGTTTGGATAAATATTTGATTGTCATCTCTTTCTGGCTTTCTTTTTTCATTAGGAAAACTTTGTTAATATAATTTTTCATTTTCTCTGAACACATAGTACATTATGAGCAATTATTTAGAAATAAGTGTTTAAAAGCTCTTGCAGCAAGGCCTATAAAATATCATTAGAATACCTTTATCACATCATTGGTTTCTATCGACTTCATAAAGCCATAATGGAAAAGTACAAAATGTCAAATGAAATTGATTTGAGATTTTTTTCCAAGACAATTAATGAAGGAAAATAATCTTTTCTTTTTGAAGCATTGGTACACATGGGTAAATATTTGTAATACATTATGATAAATAGATGGTTCATTACAAGAGAAAAAGCTAAATAATTTATTGCAACTAATTGTAATGCAGATTTTTCACACTTCTAAGAAATTTTATCTATCATATCAGTTCACATAGCATCAAACTTAGCAGAGGCAGGAAATGAAAATATTTGCATTTAAAGTAAATTTTTTATAGTGTATTTCATTTCTATTTCTTGAATTTGTATTGATATCGCCCCTCCCTACTATAATATATCAAAGTGTCACATGGTTTGCTCCAGAGATTCCATCCAATACTCTGTTATTATGATGAGGATGGGTAAAACCAGGTAGAATGGTTAGTCTTATTCCTTACATTTGATACCACCTCACAGTTCCACTAGGATGAGCAGATTAACATTTTTTTTTCACAGCATGTTCAGTGAAATATGAGCTCTTGGAAGGCAAACATCTTATGCTCTTTTTATCTTTATATGCCCAGGAATTGGTATTTAGAAAGTTTTGATCCATACTTAGCATGAATCGACTGGAAATTTTCAATATATTGTAAACAATTACTCAAGAGTAATTTTAAATTATGATTAAATGCTTTTAATGTCTTTAAAACTTCAGTGCACTGTGATTCTACAATAATATTGGAGTTCATTTTGACACAATCATATATGTCTAGAATATTATTTGCTCCATTTCAATCCCTAGTATTTTCTTTTACCCTCCACTCCTCTCTCTCCCTATTCCACCTTCTCTACTCTCCTGGCCTTCCTTCTGTTTATTTTTTAATTGGTGGTTTAGAGATATACAAGATGAAATGCACCTTAGTATATTCATATATGTATGAAGGATAATTTGGTCAATTTCATTCCACAGTTCCTCCCTTTCCCAATCCCTCTTCCCTCTCTCTTTATCCGCTTCCTCAACTCCAAGTATCTCTACCCTAATTTTATGGAATTCCCCCCACCATTTATTTCTTTAACTTCCTCATATCAGAGAAAATATTTGACCATTGATTTTTCTGAGTCTGGCTTATTTCACAGCATGCTGTTCTCCAATTCCATTCATTTACCAGCAAATGCTATTTATTCTCTTCATGTCTGGGTAAAACTCCATTGCGTATATATACCACATTTTCTCTGTGGATTCATTTGTTGACAGACAGTTAAATGGTTCCATAACTTGGCTATTGTTAATTGCTATAAACAATATCACTGTAGTATTCTGATTTTAGTTCTGTTAGATAAATTCCAAAGAGTGAGATAACTGGGTCATATAGGTGGTTCCATTCCTAGTCTTTTGAGGAATCTCCATACTGCTTTCCAGAGAGGTTGTAATGATTATCAGTTCCACCAACAATGTATGAATGTATCTTTCCCCACACCCTTGCTAGAATTTATTATTTATATTCTTGATGATTGCCATTCTAATTAGAGTGAAATGAAATCTCAATGTAGTTTTATTTGCATATCCCTCATTGTTAGGGAAGTTGAAAAAATTTTTAAAATATATTTGTTGGTCATTTGTATTTCTTCTTGGGAGAAGTCTGTTTAGTTCTTTTGCCCATTTATTTTTTGGTTTATTTGTTTTTTGTTGTTGTTGTTGTTGTTAAGTTTTACGAGTTCTTTATATATCCTGGATATTAATCCTCTGTCAGAGGAGTAACTGGCAAAGATTTTTTTTCCATTCTGTGGCTCTTTCTTCATGTTCTCAGTTGTCTCCTTAGCTGTGCAGTCTTTTTCATTTGATGGCTTTATATTTATTGATTCTTGGTTTTACTTCTTGAGCTCTAGGAATTTTATTAAAGAAGTGGGTTCTTGAACCATTATGTTGGAGCATTGTACCTATATTTTATTTTAACAGTTACAAAGTTTCTGATCTGCTGGGCATTGTGGTGCGTTCCTATAATCCCAGTGGCTAAGCAGGCTGAGGTAGGATGATTGTGAGCTCAAAGTCAGCCTCAGCGACTTAGCGAGGTTCTAAGCAATTCAGTGAGACCCTGTCTCTAAATAAAATGTTAAAAAGGGTTAGGGATGTGACTCAATGGTATAGTGTCTCTGGTTTCAATCCCTGGTACCAAGAAAAAGTAATTAATTGATTAATTAATTAAAAAAATTAAAAGTTTCTGGTCCAATTCCTAGGCCTGTGGTTTACTTTGAGTTGACTTTTGTGCATGGTGAGCGATAGAGATCTAATTTTATTCTTCTGCAGATGGATATCCAGTTTTCCCAGCATCATTTGTTTAAAAGGCTCTTTCCGTCATTGTTTTTCTCCAATGTTTTTGGCACCTTTGTTCAGAATTAGATGACTGTATCTATGTCAGTTAGTCTCTGTGATTTCTATTCTATTCCATTGGTCTTCATGTCTGTTTTGATGTCAGTGCAATGCTGTTTTTGTTATTATAGCTTGGTAGCATAATTTTAGTTCAGGTATTGTAATTCCTCCAGCATTGCTCTTCTTGTTCAACATTTCTTTGGCTGTTATGGGTCTTTTATTCCTTCAAATGAATTTTAGGATATTTTTATAGCTTTATAAAGAATGTCATTTGTGTTTCTATAAGAATTGCATTATATAACACTTTGTAGTATGTACATTTTGACAATAATAATTCTGCCTATCTAAGAACATGGGAGGTCTTTTCATCTACGAGGATTTTCTTCAATTTCTTCCCTCAATTTCTTTCCTCAATATTCTATAGTTTTTATTGTAGATGTCTTTTACATCCTTTTTTTAGATTTATTCTCAAAAGAAAATTTTAAGTTATTGTGGAAGGGATAATTTCCTGAGTTCTTTCTCAACATACTCATTATTGGACTATAGGAAAGCTATTGATTTATGCATATTGATCTTTTATCCTGCTACTTTGCTAAATTTGTTTATCAGCTCTAGAAGTTTTCTGGTAGAATTTTTGGGTCTTCTAAATATAGGATCATGTCATTAGCAAACATGGTTAACTTGATGTCTTCTTTTCCTATTTGTATCTCAATTTTCTCTTCTTGCCTGATCCGGCTAGAATTTCAAGAACTTCATTGAACAGGAATAGTTAAGAGTGGATACCTTGTTTTCCCCTTATTTTAGAGGAAGCACCTTCAGTTTTTCTGTTTAGTTTGATGTTGACTTTGGGTTTATTATATGTAGCCTTTATAATGCTGAGATAAGTTCTTTCTATCCCTAGTTTCTCCAGCATTTTTAACATGAATGGATTTTGGATTTTGTCAAAGGCTTTCTCTGCATCTCTTGACATGTTCATGTGATTCTTTGTCCTTGAGTTTATTTTTGTGGTGAATTACATTACTTGATTTGCATATGTTGGACAAACTTGTATCTCTGAGATAAAATTCACTGGTCATACTGTACAATTTTCTTACTGTGTTTTAAAATGCATTTTGCTAATATTAATTTATTTTTGCATTCATGGTCATCAAAATATTGGTCTAAAGTCTTCTTTCCTTATGTGTTTTTGTCCAGTTGGGTATCAGGGTGATATTGGCTTCATAGAATGAATTTAGGAGGGTTCCTTCCTTTCTATTTTGTTTAATAATTTGAGTATGGTTGGCTATAGTTCTTTAAAGTTCTGCCAGAATTTGACTGAGAACGCATCTGGTCCTAGGCTTTTGTTTTTTTGTTGGTACACATTGTTTTTGGTGGGGGGGACTGTTAAACCACTGAGCCTCATCCCCAGTTCTTTTTTGTATTTCATTTAGAGACAGGTTCTCCCTAAGTTGCTTAGAGTCTAGCTAAGTTTCTGAGGCTGGCCACAAACTTGCGATCCTCCTGCCTCAGCCTCCTGAGGTGCTGGGATTACAGGCATGCACCACCATGCCTGGCTTTTTGGTATATTTTAATTGCTACTTCAGTTTCATTGTTTGATATTGGTCTGTTTAAGTTTCTCATATGCTCTTTGTTCAAATTGGTAGATCATATATGACTAGATAGTTTTCAATATCTTCTAGATTTATCAGTTTATTGGAGTATACCTTTTCAAAGTAGCTTATACTAATCCTCTAGATTTTAGAAGTACCTATGATCATATTTCTTTTTTCATCTCTAATTTTGTTAGTTTTGGACTTCTCTCTCTTTTGATTAGTTTAGGTAAGGGTTTATCAATCTTATTTATGTTTCCAAAGAACTAATTTTTCATTACTTTTATCCATTGTATTCTTTTTCTTTATTCTCAATTTTATTGATTTCAGCTCTAACCTTAATTATTTTCTTTTTTCTACCAATTTTTAAATTATTTTGTTTTTCCTTTTCTTGGGCCTTGAAGTGTAATATTAGATTATTTGCGGGGGGGAATCTTTCTATTTTTCTAAAATGTGGGCACTCAATGCTATGATTTTTTTTTTCTGTAGGTACTACTTTCAGATTTTGATATTTCATATCTCTGTTCTTATTTGTATCTAAGAATTTAAAAAATTTCTACCCTGATTTCTTTATTTTTTATTAGAGCTTTATAGTTATACATAGTAGTTGGGATCATCTCAACAAACTCCTATGTGTATGGGATTCTATTTCAGTTCATGACTGCCCTCCCCTGATTTCTTTTTTTTTAAATTATTTAATTTGTTCTAATTTGTTGTAAATGCCCTGATTCCTTCTATGAGGCCTTCCTCATTGAAAAGTATATTATTTAATCCTCAGGTATTAGAATGTTTTCTGTATTTGTCTTGTCACTGATTTATAATTTCATTCCATTATGATCTGATAGGATCAAAGGAATAACTTCTATTATTATTATTATTATTATTACTTTGCATTTTCAAAGACTTGTTTTTGTCATAAAATATATTCTATTTTAGAGAAGTTTCCATAAGCTGCTAAGAAGAAAGTTAATTCAGTTGTTGATGAATATTAGAATATACAAATGTATATTAGGTCTATTTGATTAAAGTATGATTTAATTTTGAAGAGTTTTCACTTAGTTTATTTCTGGATGACATATCTTGGCATGTCCTGAATGGCTGTTTATTCAGGTTCCCAAACCATGCAGTGAAGAGATAGGTAAAAGACTAACAGACACACAAATAGAGAAAAAAAGCAAGGGCTCAGTGGGCACTAACAACACTGGTAGGAAAGCAGTGAGCACAAGCAAACATATTTATTATATAGGTTTAAACATCAAAAGGATTTATTGTGAGAAAGTTTCTTCAAGATAAACAGAACTGAAGTTCAGGGTACAAATAGCCCAATTAGAACTATCAGCTTGTACCCGTAATTCTCTAACCCCAAGAGACTGGCATCTGAGCCCTAGGTTAAGAAGTGATAAATTCTGTGGCTGGCACAGAATCTTCCTTTGAACAGGGCATCACCATAGCAACTAGGCAATCTCAAATCGATACCATCACACTGAGAATTCCCAAGAAAGATATCGCCTGTCTCTGGATGGCTCAAAATCCATAATTCAGTGCCACTCCTGACATCTTCCCCTTTTTTATTTTTAAGCACAAGTGATGGGTTATTACTTGAAGTTCTCAAATGTATTCTCAGAAGATGCAGCCTATTGTCATAACACAAAAGAGATTCAGCAGCAAACATAAAAATCCTAAAGTGTACCATTTTGAATGTTTTAACATATTCCAAGGATTAAAGTCATTTAAATTGTTGAGTATTTGTTCAGCAAGCCATGCATGATTCACAGGATCATTCCTGCTTTCCTGAATATCCTGGATATGATGATGTAACACCATAAGTTTTCTAGACTGTCATTATTTCTTTGTAAAATGATATTTAATTTTACCCAGTCCTATTGGGAAATGTTATATTTGTTTTTTTTATTGTTTGTTCTACTTAGCTATTCATGACAGCAGAATGCATTTTGATTTATTGTACACAAATGGAGTACAACTCTTCATTTCTCTGGTTGTACACGATGTAGGTTCACACCATTCATGCATTTCTCTTATTACTAGAGATGTTGAACATTTTTTCATATATCTGTTGAATGTTTGTAGATATTCTACTGTGAAGTGTCTGTTCATTTCCTTAGCCTTTACAATGTTGAGAGATGTTCCTACTATTCCTATCTTTTCTAGTGTTTTGAGCATGCAAGGGGTTCTGTATTTTTATCAAATGCTTTTTCTGCATTGATTGAAATGATCATATGGTTCTTAACATTAAATCTATTAATGTGATGAATTACATTTATTGATTTCCAGATGTTGAACCAACCTTGAATTCCTGGGATGAACCCCACTTGATCATGGTGCACTGTGTTTTTAATATGTTTTTATATGCAATTAGACAGAATTTTGCTAAAAGTTTTTCTATCTATGTTCATCAGGGATATTGGTCTGAAGTTTTCTTTCCTTGATGTGTCTTTGTCTGGTTTTAGTATCAGGGTGATACTAGCTTCATAGAATGAGTTTGGAAGGGTTCCCTCCTTTTGTATTTCATGGAATACTTTGAGGAGTATTGGGTATTAGTTCTTCTTTAAAGGTCTTGTGCAATTCAGCTGAGAATCTGTCTGGTCCCAGAGTATTCTTGGTTGGTAGACTTTGGTTGACTTCTTCTATTTCATTGTTTCAATTTTTCTGTTTAAATTGTGTATTTCCTCCTGATTCAGTTTGGGTGGATCACATGTCCCTAGAAATTTTTCAATGTCTTTGAGAGTTTTTATTTTTGTTGGAGTATAGATATTCAAAATAGCTTCTAATTTTTTTTTTTATATTTCAATAGTGTCTGTAATGATATTTTCTTTTTCATCACAAATTTTAGTAATTTGAGTTTTCTCTCTTCTTCTCTTCATTAGTATGGCTAAGGGTTTATCAATTTTGTTCATTTTTTCAAAGAACCAATATTTTGTTTTGTCAATTTTTTCAATTGTTTCTTTTGTTTCCATTTCATTGATTTCAGCTCTGATTTTAATTATTTCCTGTCTTCTCCTACTTTTGGTCTTGATCTGTTCTTCTCTTTCTAGGGCTTTGAGATGTAATGTTAGGTTGTTTATGTGTTGACTTTTTCTTCTTTTATTGAATGAACTCAATGCCATGAATTCCCCCTTAGCACTGCTTTCATAGTGTCCCAGAGATTTTGATACATTGTATCATTGTTCTTATTTACCTCTAAGAATTTTTTAATCACCTTCCTGATGTCTTCTGCTATCCATGTATCATTCAATAGCATATTATTTAGTGTCCAGGTGTTGGAATAGTTTCTATATTTTATTTCATCATTGTTTTCTAATTTCATTCCTTTATGATCTGAAAGAATGAAGGATAGTATCTCTAGTTTTTTTGGTAATTGCTTAGAGTTGCTTTGTGGCATAACATATGGTCTATTTTAGAGAAGGATCCATGTGGGGTTGGGGAGATAGCTCAGTTGGTAGAGTGCTTGCCTTGCAAGCACAAGGCCCTGGGTTCAATCCCCAGCACCACAAAAAAAAAAAAAAAAAAAAAAAAAAGAAAGAGAAGGATCCATGTGCTGCTGAGAAAACAGTATATTCACTCATCAATGGATGGAATATTCTATATATGTCTGTTAAGTCTAAATTATTGATTGTATTATTGGGTTCTATGGTTTCTTTGCTTAGTTTTTGTTTGGAAGGTCTATCTAGATTTGATAGAGGTGTGTTACAGTTATCCAGTATAATAATTGTATATTACGTTGTATACAATTGTGTATTGTGTTGTGGTCTATTTGATTCCCCAAATTAAGAAGGGTTTGTTTGATGTGCATAGATACTCCATTGTTTGGGGCATAAATATTTACAAGTGTTATGGCTTGTTGATTTATGTTTCCTTTAAAGCAGTATGAAATGTTTCTTTATCTCTTCTGACTAAATTTGGCTTGAAGTCCACTTTATTTGATATGAGGATGGAAACCCCTGCTTTTTTACTGAGTCCATGTGCATGATATGTTTTTTTTCCCATCTTTTCACCTTCAGTCTGTGAATATCTTTTCCTATTAGATAAATCTCTTGAAGGCAGCATATTGTTGGGTCTTTTTTTAAAAATTCAATTGCCCAGTCTATGTCTTTTGATTAATGAATTTAGGCCATTAGCATAAAGGGTTGTTGAGATATGATTTGGATTCCTGGTCATTTTGGTCTATTTTTGGTTTTTAACCTGACTTGATTTCTCCTTTAATTGGCTTTTCCTTCAGTGTAGTTCCATCCCTTTGCTGACTTTCATTTTTGTCTTTCATTTCTTCCTCGTGGAATATTTTGCTTAGAATGTTTTGCAGTGCAGGTTTTCTATTTGTAAATTCTTTTAACTTTTGTTTGTATCATGCAAGACTTCTATTTTGTCATCAAATCTGAAGCTTGATTTTGCTGAATATAGGATTCTTGTTCTTTCAGAGCTTTAAATATGTTGTTCCAGGCTCTCCTAGATTTTAGGGTCTAGGCTGAGAAATCTGCTGATATCTGTATTGGTTTCTCCCACTCAGGGCCTTTTAAATTCTTTCTTTATTTTGTATGTTGTGCATTTTCATTATAACATCCCTTGTTGTGAATCTGTTGTTACTTTGTACATTAGGTATCCAGTAAACCTCTTGTATTTGATTTTCCATTTCATTCTTCAGGTTTGGGAAATTTTCTGACATTATTTCATTAAATAGATTTTTTTATTCATTTGGTTTGTATCTCTGTGCCTTCCTCAATCTCAATAATTCTTATATTTGGTCTTTTCATATTATTCCATAATTCTTGGAGGTTCTGTTCATGATTTCATACCATCTTCTCTTTGTGGTCAACTTTATTTTCAAGATTACATATTTTTTCTTCATTGTGGTTCTGTCTTCCAAGTGATCTAGTCTGTTGGTGATTCTTTCTATGAAGTTTTTAATTTGGTTTATTGTTTCAGTCAAGGATTTCTGTTTTTTTTTCAGAATCTCTATATCTTTATTAAAGTAATCTTTTGCTTCCTGCATTTGCTTTTTTAACTGTTTATTGAATTGATCTTTTGTTGCCTGCATTTGCTCTCTTACATCATCCTTTACTTAGAGGATCATTTTAATTATGTATATTCTGAACTCCTTTTCTGTTATTTCTTTTACTGTGCTGTCCTTGGATTCTATTAATATAGCATGTTGGTTTGTTTGAGGCCCTTTCTTCCCTTGTTTTCCATGTTGCTTTTGTATCTTCTCCTCTGGCAATGCAGATTCGAGGTATTACAGTTTCCCCCCTGTAGATTTATAGTGTATCTTCAGGTTTCTAATACCTCACCCTTAAGGGGGAGATCAATATTAATAGCACCTAGTGCAAACAATATGCAGCCTTAAACCAAATAGCCCCTACTAAGACATTAACAGTATTGTCTTAATAAGCAGAGATGATGTGTTTGGTTATTATTTACCACATAAACAATAGGTTTGCAATAAGGTGTACAATTTCTAATGGTGGACCAAGTGAATGGGAGAGTGGTGTAGGACAAGGTACATTGAATCAAGAAGTGAGAATGCAGAGGTACTAGATCATAGGAAGAATGAATGTGGAATCAAAAGAATTTGATTGTTAGCAGGAGAAAGAGGAGAAAGAAACTCAGAAGAAATAGATAAATAAGAGAAGAATAGAGGAAGAAAATAAATAAATAATTAAAAAAAATTTTAAAATCTACAACAAAACTGTAATATACTACTTAAACCTACCAGTCTACAGTTGCCTAATGCATGAAAGGTACTTGATTTCAAAGATGATGGGGATGTGAAAGCAGGAAACAAATAAAGAAAAAAAAATGGAGAAAAGAAAAAGAAAAAAAAAGAATCTTGAAGGAAAATTGAACAATTTTTTTTTTTTCTGTTGGTGTTCAGTATATTCTCTGCTTCCCTTCTCTTCTGATAGGTGGGGTTGTCTGGAATTTGCTGGTAACTCCACCATCGGGATGATGACAGTTTCTAAGGTGGAGTGATTAGATTTGGAGGCAGGGTATAGCAATTGCCAGTCCCTCTGGAAGACTGTACTCTGGGACTGTCCTTTGGGGTCCACTCATGTCACTCTGGAGCCTGGTTTTAGCCCCTTCCTTCACTTTTGGATCCCACAATTCCTGGTCTGTAATTTAATCTTTAAATTGTATCACTCCTGCCTGTGCCATTTTGATTTCTCAGTCAAGGAACCTCTCTCCTTGGAAGGCCTAAGAACAAACGCTGGGACCTGTGCAACTGTCTTAGAAAGCTATTCTGTATGGGCAAATCAGGACCAGGCATTGAAGTCTGTGGGTCAGTCACATAGGTACAGGTACTAATCTAGTTGGTGGTTAGGGGATTGTTGGGACACTGGGGATTGAGGAGCCAGAGGGCCCTCTTGATTGCCAAACCAGCAGGCCCAGGTGTTCAGTGGAGTCATGGACCAGGCTGATGTTGGGTCCCAACAAATGCTCCCGAGTTGTCTCTGGGATCCCAGTGAGTGCCAGGTTGGTTGGCTGAACAAGTCAGAATCAAGATGCCCTCACCCCCCGTTTCCCATCTATCAATCTCTTTCACTGTGGCAAGATGGTGTCTATTAGTATACCTAGATGGGATGCCTCAGATGCAACCAAACCTGCAGGGCCCTTGGTGATGATCTTATAGGTACTGGCTGTTATTATTAGATATAAGTGGTCACATCCCAAGTTGATGACAACAGCAGCAGCTAAGCTGTAGGAACCTTGATAATGAGCTTCTAGTCTCCAGCAGGTATCCCCAGATGTAAGCTTGTTCCAACTAAAGATGGTGGCAGTGGCAGTGGGGATAATCCAAGATAACAGCAGAGGTGTCCCAAGGTTTTGGTAGGTAGGGAGCCATAGAAAGACCTGTGTGTGCAGGAGCATGGGGTCCAGGTGGGTCTGACAGGCCAGCACTGGAGATCCGCTCAGGTGAAATGTTATATTTGACTGCTGTAGCACAAATTTATAACTACAAGGCAAAAGAGACACTGTTTAAATTTAAGCACAGCAAGCTTCTCACCTATACTTATGACAGTAGCTTCCATAGCATTTAATTTAGTCTCAATTTTTTTTTCATTAACATTTACCTGATTCTGTAGGGTTTTGGAAGTATTCTGAACCAAGTTATTAAGAAAATCAACATTTTGAATGCTTTCAGACAAGACTATGGTGTGTGTCATGGCAGACACCAAAAGAGATATCAAAGTGACTACCCCAAATACAATAAGGCCAATAGCATTCCTGGGTCTATTCAGCTGGGTATGCATCTGTTAAGGACTTGAACTCCAGCATCAGAATACCAGGGCATTGAAATGTTAGCTGGGGTCATAATAAAAGAGGGTTGGTATAGCACAAGTACAACCTGTCCTCTATTATATCTAATAATATATCTGTGACAAGTCACTCAATATTTTTCTCCAGTTCTTTTTACTTTTATATTTCCAGAAATTAAAGCATAAGGAGATTTGATACATGCCTGCAGGCCATAGTGAGAAGTCACTTTATAGCTCCTATCTATAGGTATGGGGCCAACTGTATAATTGATGAAATCTAAGGCAGCTATTAGGTACCACAGACCTTTTTGTGTGCCACAGACCTTTTTGCATGCCCCCACCACTAAAAGTCAGGACAATACTAACAAATCCTTCAGGAGTCATGTAATCCTAATGTAACTATCTCTTATCAATTCTGGGAGACCAATCCAAAATATATTTAGTACTGCCAGGAACTTTATGCCACAGTGGCAAGATATTTGCACATTTCATCCATTTAGGAAAGGTACCAAATTCTATTGTAGAATGATTAGGGCAGTAAGGTATTGATGAATGCTCCATAGAAAATACTGTCTTGGGGCTGGGGATATAGCTCAGTTGGTAGAGTGCTTGCCTTGCAAGCACAAAGTCCGGGGTTCAAATGCCCAGCACCACAAAAAAAAAAAAAAAAAAAAAATACTGTCTTGTCATCGGGGAGTCCCATTTTTGTAACTGTCGACGTAAGATTTTAAGTCCCAGGGACCAGTGGGATTGACTGCCCTGGCTCACCCATATACTGTCTTTGACTCTGAGGCTACTTTTAAACATGCTTATTATGTGACCAACATATAGGTAAATTCCTACTGTATCCAGTATAATTAAATACAATTGAATGAGCAGGTGTAATGTGTTTATCTGAAAAACCTCCCATCATTTGTGTATCATTAATAAATCCTGGAATGGATTCTTTAATCCACACAGTTGGTGTACTAAAGGTGGATCTGGGAAATAGACCTAGTAAGTTTCCTCATGAACTTAACTTACCTGACAGCTCAATAAAGCCAGCATAGCTACAAACATAGTGGTTGGAGACTTAGTGCCTCCCTGCTGTTTGACTCTGTGTTCAGCTTGATGCGTCAGGTTCGTCAGCAGTCCCCACTTTGGCAGTTGGGCATTCTGGGTCCTCAGGGTCTTCTTCACCTTCCTCCTCTTCTTTCTCACCTTCTCATTCCTGGTGGAGATTGGGATCAACGCCTCCAGTTCAAGCCTCAGTCATTTGAACTGTGACTCTAGATCCTGCATAATGGTGATGAACAGCACGCTCAGGAACTCAGATAGGATGAACTGCACCTTCTGGAAAAACACAAGCATGGCCTCTACCCAACATTATCACCAGATCTTGTCCATTCCAGTGTCCTGTTTATAAATCTCTCCAAAAGACTAGGCCTGACAGGCCTATTGCAGTGGGTGTCATGTATCAATAGTAGTGTGACATTCAGCATCACAATTTAAAAAAATGAAAACAAAGACGGCATAATTCGATTTCATGGGGTTCTATCTCCCCTGTTTTGTGTTTGTAATTGTAATTTAAGGAACAAGTGAGTCCATTCTACAATGAATTGGCCTTGGGGATTATAAGAAATACCTGATATTGATCACAAAATTGTTGAAAAGAAGAACTGCTGTAGTCTGGAGAATTATTGGTTTTAATTTGTAGAGGATGGGCCAGTACTGTGAAAGTAGGTAAACAGTGGGAAATGACTTGATGAGTATATTTTACTTGGCCAGGAAAATTATCAAAAGTCACCTGTCAAGCATGTGAGGATTGCCAAAGTCAATGTTGTTGTTGAACTAAAAAAGGGCACCATAATGAAAGAAGGCTTAGCTCCCACCAATAGTATGACTCGACTTTTGTCTTTAATAATAAGCTCAGCAATGAAATTATGAAATGGGGTCAGCATAAATATTGGAAGTCAGCCTGACATCTTGTCTGTCCAATAAGTGATGGCTTATTATTTTAAATTAACTCAGGTTGTTATGTTATGGCAAGATCACAATAAATCACCCAGTTGATATTAAGGCAGGGGATAGAACCATCTTTATTCACCAGCTGGTGATCCAGATTCACCAGCTGGTGGAACGGAGGGACAGGCTACGAGTCTGCACCCTTCAACCCCCTCCAAATGTTAGAGTACACCTTTTATACCATAAGTAAAGCACGTCAGCACATTAATCATAAGTGGTTGTTGCCATGACAATCAGAGAATGGTTACAAACATTTAAACAAATATTAGGGTAAGCTGCTCCAGAAAAATCGAACCTAGAGGGAGAACAATGTTACATTGTATAAGAATTGCCATTTTGTGTTGCCAAACCTGCTGTGCTATGGCACAGAGGTGGAGTTCTCTCAAGGGCCAAGCATTTCCTATTTAACATGGAGTCTTAGGGTAAAATGGAGTCTTTTTGGTCATTGCCCATGTAGCCTGGCCCATAACAGTTATATTAGAAATTGTACTTATGTAAGACATTAACAGACAATAATTATGAAATTTGCAAGGAAAATAGAAAATTAAATTAACAAAAATAAATACATATTTAATCCATACAATAACTATGAACCAAGAAGTATAATTTTTTGTAATCTCAAACTTTTACACACACATATGTGTGTGTGTGTGTGTGTGTGTGTGTGTGTATAATGTATATATATGTGAATATATGATTTTAAGGTTACAGTTATTTTATAACAAAATCTTTTATAATTTATGACAGATTATTATTATCTAATTATAAAATATTAAATGACAAAAATAAATTTCCAAATAAATTTGTTATTTTTGTATAAGTCTGTAAGAGACCACTGTTACAGAGAACTTTAGTTTGGAGAACACCAGCTTGGTAAAACATTTTCTCTTAAATTTTATACTTTAAGATTTGTGTATGAATACTTTTAGAATATAAGGAAGCTAGTAACAGCACCATAATTACACTGATGTTTTTATATTAACCACCTTTAGTTTTTAAAGAAAAACTTTGACTTAGTAATGTGGTGTGATATTCTAAAATAAGTTGTTTAATCAGAATTGTACAAACTCTGATTCTTTTAAGACTAGTTTCTCTAAATAATAAAACTTAACAGGCACAAGAAATTATCTTGTTGGATAAAAGCAGATTAATGTTTTGAGAAATCCTTATTACTTTAACACTTAAAGGTTTAACTTTGGTTTATATTTGTACATAAATTTTTGACTTGTGTCTGGAGTGAGTCAGTTTTTGCTTCCTCTCTCACCCCTTTTTTTAGGAAGCCTCTTGAAATGTAACAGATGTCGGTGAGAAAGAGACACTTTTTCTTATCTGTCTCTGTAAGTATGCCCCATGCCAGGTCTTCAGTCTTGTAGATTAGGAACTTTCATTATAAAAATGAAAAATTACCTTTAATAACTTTAGTTGATTGTGTTAATTACATATAGCCAATTTAGTTACACACAAACCTTTTGGAATTTATCCTCCACAAATTTATTGTAATTTACTAGATATGTTATAGCCTTTACCAGACAAAAGACTTTTTTTTATCCCAAAACATTTTCCTTTACTTTTTATATTAAAATTTATTTCCATACCTAAAACTTTCTTGTATATCTTTCCTAGGTACTAACCTCTTTCCAAATTTATATTTTGAAACAATCCTTATGAAATTTTTGAATTTAGACAAATTACTCCACTTTAATGAAATGAATTACTTTTGTTTTCATAGTACTTGAAACCAAACCAAATTTTATAATTGAATTTAATAATTGAAACCAAACCAAAACTTCTTACAATCTTTGTATATAAATCACATCAGACGAAAATCTTAACTCTTAATAACCTTGGTTTTAGTGAAGACACAGAAACAAAGCAATCTCAGAACTTTTCCATTTACCAATTTATATAACACAGCCAATGTTTAAATATAGATGCTCTTTAACAAATGTACTTATGATTAACTACATTTATGTTAAATCTAATTTATTCATTTTTAACTGTAAAAGTCAAGATATCAAACAAATGAAGTTAATACTATTAACTATCTCTTTCTTATTAAAGAAATAACTTAGAAGCAATGGATATTACAGTTTATCCATTTTATGAAAACCAACACTTTATTGTCTGACCAGCTAGAAAAACTTGTGAATTTGTGGTTTTAAAGACATCTTTATTTTTATCTGTTTACCCAATTCAAACAACTTATTTTTTAAGTCAGGTAAATTGGAAAATATTTGGATCCATTTCTTACTTTAACTTAGGAGCACTCATTTATCTATATGTTAATTTTTGGTACAATGTACATAATATATAGACACAGCAACATATAGACACAACATATGTAGACACAATACAATATACAGGCATGTACACATACACAAAACAAAAACAAAGATTTTGTAAATTTTGTAAGTGGAACTCCGCAGGTAGAAGACAATATTAGAGATGTTTATTAAAGCCTTGATTAGATTTAACTTGTTAAAAATTAAATAGAGCCCATCAGATTTTTACATTGTGACTTAAATACAGGGCAGGCCTGTGCAATTGGAAATGCCAGGTGTAAGATCTAACAGCCATGATGGACTCTGAAAACAAAGATTCAGATAGTCAGTCATTTGCCCTTTGATGGCTATCAGATCTATCCCCTAGAAAAACTGGCCTCTGAACAAAGACAGTGTGTAAAAACATCTTTAGTTAGATAAAATCAGACTGATTAGGCATGCAAGATCAAATGTGAATTCACCATAAAATCATGAGCTCAAAAATACAGACTCTTAAAAAACAGGAGTTCTTTTTAAAAATTACATGGTCACAATACTTTAATAAAAGAGCATGCCAAACATCTTTTTCAGTTCAGAGTTTTCTTTTAACTTAGACTAAATCAATTCAGATATTTAAAGAATGTGGGAGCTGTAAAATCCTCAGAAAATGGTTTTGAACATTTGGAATCTTTCCTTTTTTTTTTTTTTTTTTTCCCCATGCTGTAGCATTAGGCAGGAATTTGTTAAGCAAGCAGCATGGCAGAGTGCCACAGGAAGACAAGATAGCCAGCTAGAAATGGCTTGAATTTAAACATGACACTTTTTTCCTTTTGTCTTAACCCTTTATTTGAAAGTCTTTTTTTTTTGAAATTTAAAAGTGACACCTTTATTTCTTCTGTCTTAACTGGTTTTTTGTAAGTCTTTCTTGCAAGCCTGTGCAATTTACATGTTAAATGAAAGTCTGAGATGGAGATCTAGCAAAAACTAAGAAACAAAGAAGGCTGTTGTTTTAACTATTTTTTTTTTTCTTTTGTAAATTGCTCTCTTAAAGCATGGTGCTATAATTTGTTTTCTCTGGAGAGCCCCTTTTTTTCTTTCTCTATTCTTTGGACCTTAAGAATTACATTAAGCAGGGCACCAATTGCCCATATCTCTACATTTACTGCTCCATCTTTAGGGAAACTGGGGAAAGTTTTAATAACAAATCTTAAATACTGTGACAACTGTACCTTTCTTGGTTTAAGCATAGACTTAAGCATAAGCATAGAAACATAGGGATCCCTTTCTTTTTGATCCTAACTGTCCCATGTTTTAGACTGAGCTATAAGTAAACTTGCTCCTTTCCTTCCTTTATCTGATGCACATCTTTTTGAGGAGTGTCCCACTGACCTGACAAATGAAAGTTCCCACAAGGTGTGTGTCCCCGTTTCAGGTGCCAACTGCCGAATCCTGCCTGGCTGTTTATTCAGGTTCCCCAACCAGGCAGTGAGGGGTTGGGGAAAAGACAGACACACATGTAGAGAAAAAGTTGGGTCTCAGTGAACACTAACATCTCTGATAGAGAAGCAGTGACCATGAGCAAGCTTGGCACATCTATTATATAGGTTTAAACTTCAAAAGGATTTATTGTGAGAAAGTTTCTTCAAGATAAACAGAACTGAAGTTTGTTGGGGGCTATGCCATGCAAACTCGCTGAAGATGGCACCTGGCAGCCAGCCAGAAGCTGTTTTGATCACATTGGAGATACCCATGCACAGGTGTTCTCAAGTGCTCCTGCTTGAGCCTGCTCCTGATTAGGCAGCTGGCTCCTCGCCTGATCTCAACTGGTGTGGCTCCGCCCTCCGCCTCTCGGCCGGAATATAAGCAGACAGTAGGTAGAAGAGTAAGGAGCAGCAGCAGGCAGAGAAAAGTGGCAAGAAGTAAGGCGCGACAGTAAGAGGAGCAGCTAGCAGAAAGAAGCAGAGAAGCCATTAGCAGAAAGGAAGAAGAAGCGGCAAGCAGATAGAAACAGCAAGTAGGGGCAGCGGCAGAAAGCAGATCGCAGAGCAGAGAAATGAGAACACATCTTTAGGTTGCAGATAGGCAGATCACAGTGCGCGGGATGCATCATTGGGAAGCACCTCATGATAGACGCACCCTTAGTTCACAGGATGCAGGATGCACCTTTAAGTAGAAGCAGCAAAACTAGGAAGATATGGATCTCTGAAAGTGTAGTCTCTCTCTCTTAAGCAAAATCTCTCTTTCTCTCCAATAAGCAAAGCCTCTCTCTCTCTCTCCTCTCAAAGCAAGTAAACCTCATTTCCTCTATCCTCTATAAACAAGCAAGGAAGTAGCTCAGAGATAGAGGTAGCTCAGTTTCCAGTCCACCACCCATAAAGACCTGCCCAAAGTGTTGCTGCAGGCAGTGACAAATACCCGTAAATTTGGCACCGAAAAGAGCCCGCGAAAAGTTGAGGGAACAAACAGCCCAATTAGACCTACCAACTTGCACCCATAATTCTCTTCCCCCTGGGAATCTGGCATTTGATCCCAAGGTTAAGAAGTGATCAATTCTGTGACTGGCATAGAATCTTCCTTTGAACAGGGCATCACCATAGCAACTGGGTAATATCATGTCCACACCTTCACACTGAGAATTCCTCTTAAGCGCTTGTCTCCAGACAGCTCAAAACCCATAATTTTGATCATCATTCCCGACACTATGTGTTGGTAAGATAAGAGTGTTTAAATAAACCAGTTTTATTGTACTGGGGTATATTTGATTCTTTGTTTTGGCTAGGGTTTGTATAGGAGCATCAATATTTGGGGCATAAATATTTACAATCATTATGTATTGTTGTTGGATGATTATCTTAAGCAGTATGAAGTGACTTTCTTTGTCTCTTTTAATTTTTGCTTAAGATCCACTTTGCCAGATATGAGAGTAGTTACTCCTGCTTGCTTTCAGTCCTCATTGATGTGGCACATATTTTTTTCATCCCTTTGTCTTTAGCTTGTGAATGCCTTTATCTATGAGTCAAGTTTCTTGTGAAAAACATGTAGATGGGTCTTGTTTTATAATCCATTTTGCCAATCTGTCTTTAGATTAGAGAAGTTAGATCATTTGCTTTATAATTATAGAGAGATAATATTTATTTCTTGCAATTTTGACTTATTTCTAATGCTTAATTTAGACTTCTCTTTAATTGACTATTCTTCTAGTGAGGTTCATCTATATGCTGGCTCTAACATTTGTTTTTCCTTCTGTTTGAAATATTTTATTGAGTAAGCTTTGTAGTGTTAATAGTTACAAATTCTTTAGTTTTGGCTTATTGTAGAAAGTTTTTGTTTCATCTTCAGTTCTGAAGAATAGTTTTGATAGATATAGTAATCTTGGTTGACATTCATTATCCTTCAGAGCTTGGTATATATTGTTCCAAGTATTCTAGTCTTTTAGGGTCTAGAATGAGAAAACAATAGTAATCCTAATTGGCTAAACTTTAAATGTAACCTGCCTTTCTTTTTCTTGTGGCTTTTAAAATTCTATCCTTATTATGCATATTAGGAATTTTAGTTGCTATGTGTCTTAGAGAGGTTATTATTTAATCTTGCTTATTTGGGGTTCTAAATGCCACTTGTATTTGGATTTCCATCCAAATCCTAAGGTTTGGAATTTTTCTGATAGTTCATTAAAAAGCTTGTGCATTTCTTTTGTTTGAATTATGGTGCCTTCTTTTGCACCAATGATTCTTAGATCTGGTCTCCTACTATTACCCCAGATTTCTTGAATATTCTGGTCATGGCCTCTTAACATTTTTTCATTATTGTCAACTTTATATTCAAGATTATATACTTTGTCTTCAAGTCCTGAGAATCTGTCTTGTACATGATCTAACCTATTGATGACTCTTTCAACTGAATTTTTAATTTAATTTATCGAGTTATTTCCAAGATTTGTTTCTTTTTCAGAATATCTCTTTATTGAAATGAGTTTTCACTTGTATTTTCTCTCTTAGTTCATTCCTTACATTTTTTTTAGCTCATTGGACATTTTAACTATAAGCCTTCAAAATTCCTTTTCTAACATCTCTTGTACTGAGCTGTCATTTGGGCCAGATATTAAAGTGCTGTGGGTTGTTGGGGCATTTTGTTCCTTGACTTTTTTCATACAGTTTGTTTACCCATCTACTGGAATGATTATCACTTCTACTTTATGCTACTGGACTATTTACTGAGCTGCTTCTTCTGAAGTGCCTCAGGCAGGGTGAATAACCAAGTATTGATACTCCCACTTGACATGGATCCTACGTTGTTCTCAGTATTAGCAACACTTTGAGCGAAGATACTAAATCCTATTAACTGCAACCACTTCAGAGAGAAAAAAAATAATTAAAAATTATTTCCACAATTTCTTTAATTCAAGTATAAAATTGTAATAATCTTAAATAGGTATGAAATTAGTTATTAAAGATAGCAAAATGACTCTTATGCTATATAGTGGTTAAAAAGGGGAGGAGAGAAAAATGGGCAAAGGAGAAAAAAAGAAAAGATAGAAAAGAATAATAGGGGTGGAGAGGGTTTTCATGATCTTCATCCAGCTACACTCCTTCTACAAGTTCTTTCTGGATAAATTACTGAGACAACCCATTTCAGAGACATTCTTCTGGTTTTATTTGTTACTGTCTGTAGGGAGATTGTATTGATTTAATTTCTTCTAGAGAAGCTGACCGTGGACTCTACAAAATGGCTGTCCTGCTTGGCACAGCATTCACCCCACAATTTGGGCTAATCTGTATGATCCCTTTCACTGTCTTTGCTGCTCCTTTCCCATTTTAACTTGGAATGCTTCTCTTTCCAAGTGTTGCTAAGGAAGTAAGCTTATGTACTTTGCTTCTCCCTTTCTCTCATTCTTCCCCTCCCCCAATGCCCCTATTCTGGTCAGGGTTCAGGGTCAAGGATTTGTGACCTTATTTTCTGATCTGGTAACCAAATTCCAAGTTCCTCCAAGTCTCAAACTGTCCAATATTGAGTTTTAGAGTATTTGCTCTGTCACCACCTCTGGATTATGGAGCAGTCTAGGGTTTCTGCTGAAATCTACTCTGCTATTTTCTCTCCTTTAAATTAATGTTTTCATTAAGCATATTAAAGTCAAATAGATTTGGAGGTCAGGCAGAATTACTAATTTTCACTTGTTACACTACTTACTCAAATATATTAATTGTACTGTTTGCTGCTCTCTGCTCATTATTCATTGATAATGCTTTCAATCCCTGTTCTCCAAAATATTCCACTTGTGTTGATTGTCGAAAGTTATCCGAGCCCCATGATCCCAAAAGGCAGCAGTGTTCCTGAAAACAAATAACCATAAAGAACCCCCTTTTCCTACTGCACTCAGTCCACCTTGCCTTGGTTCTCCCTAAGACTCTATTCATTCTTCCCCATGACTGTGTTCTTTGGTTGCTTCTGTAAGGAAAAATGCAGCTTAGCTCAGGACCTGCCATGGCTCCAGCTCTTAAATCCTACGGAACAGGCGCTCCATATGCCCGGTCTGAGTTGTGGTCCAACAGTAGCACCCAGAAACCCACAATGGACACAGGACCTCACGCAAGAGACTTTATTATGCAGACGACTAGCGCATCCCCTCTGGGGTTGGAAAGAAGGGAAAGAGAAAGATGACGTGGAAGCTTCTCCCAGATATTGGAATCTCCCGGGCTGGAAGGAACCAATAGCAGAGGAGAATACTTGCAAGCTGACTGATGAACCAATAGCTAGCTGGGATGTTCAGACTGACAAGCTAGGATGTAACATGGGAAGCAGGAAATGGCTGTAGGGTAGGCCGGAAATTCCTGCAACGTAAGGGGTGGGCAGAGCAGCTTTCAGACTAGCAGGTTAGGTTGTGGCACAATGGAAGGGGCAGGAGATCAGCTCTGTATTACAGCTTCCCTAAGCCCCCTAGGCTTACCTTCTTTAACATTCTACATTATTGAACATTCTTTTTATTACAGTAGTCTGAATAAAATCATCCCCTTAATGCATTTCACTTACATATGAGCAATGCCTTAGAATTAAAATAATGACTTAAAAAAAGATAAGATAGATAAAATAAGGACATTAAAAATTTTGTTAACTGTAGATTTTATTTTCAAATTATACTTTCTCTCTCTCTCTCTCTCTCTCTTCTCTGAAGATATTTAATAATGTATCTTAGAGGAAAGGTGAAATTCAACAGGTTATTGAACTAAAATTATCTTGATACTAGATCATTTTATCTCCTATTTTAAATAATTCATTGCTAAAATTAAGAAAAATGATTTTCAATTGTTTGAAAAATAATCAACTATTTAAATATATAGTAATAATATTTCAACTACACCTTGAATTCTTTGGGGTAATTAATTCTTTTGTATTGCTGCTGGAAAAAAAAATTACCACAAAACTAATGACTTTAAACAAACACAGTTCTGGAGAACAGAAATTCAAAATGGGTCTCATTGAGCTAAAATCAAGTTGCTAGAAAGACTATGCTCCTTACAGAGGATCTAGAGATAATCTGTTTTCTTGCCTATCCCAGGTTCTAGGGGGTGTCTGCATTCCATAGCTTTGAAAATGAAGGAGGGTTTTGACCCACTCCTGCGTTTTCAAAACCAGCAGCAATGTGTGAAGAACTTCTCATTTACTTCCTCTTCTATTTCCCTCTTTCACTTTGAGGGACTTTTTTGATTATATTAGACCCAACCAGAAAACCAAATTAATACCCCCAATTAAAGGAAGGTCTGTTGATTAGCAACTTTACTTACCCTTTGTTTCTTACACATTGACAGGTTCTAGAGATTTGGGGTTGGGCATCTTTGGGTAATCATTCTGCCTACCACAGGTATAGAATATTTATGTTTTATGTAATTGGAGAGAACTCAGTCCCCCTGGCAAGAGCAGTCCTAGGAAAATGTGCCATGGATGTTTTTCCCCTCTTGTTGGAGTATTTTTCTTTCTTTAACCAGTTTTGCTCTGCCCCACCTAGGCTTTTTGCCCAGTCACTCTTTCTTTGCACTAGGTCTATAAACTTGTTCTCAAGAAAAAAATCTAAGTAATTCAGTTCAGGAAAAGTTGTAGTGTCTCTGGCAGACTAATTCATTAGAGATTTTTCTCTCCCCACATTTTATAGTGTAATAGGTGTATATATAATATGGGAGATCAATGTAGAGACAAGGAAGTCATCGTGCTCACGAGTGCTAGGGTCCATACAAAACCAGATGTGTTAATGAGATCACTAGTGTTATGGGGTTCTTTTTGTTTTCTTTGAAGTTCCATGAGGAAACAGAAACTTTAGTTCTGGACTTAAGTAAGGTTCATATTGTATGATTCCATTTATGTGAAACTCAAGAAAAGGCAAAATTAATTAACTTATGAGAATAAAAAGTAAAATAGTTGTCCTATGGGGAATTAGTACTTATTGGAAGAGAGAATGAAGGAATATTTGTGGGTAATTGAAATGTTCTATTCATTCAGTGGTTATCCGGATGTATAAATTCATTAAAACAACAAATTTTACACGAAAAATCTATGCATTTCAGTATATGTAAATTTGATCTAACTATTTTAAAAACCATTATATAAAGATCATAATTAGAAGCACAAAGCAAAGGTTAAACTTCAGATAGTTGTAATCATGTATTTGTATTGCTAACAAAAGTCCACCCATATAATCTTAGGTAACACTAAGAAACCTCCCTAGCCTTCTGATTATTGGCTCATTTTTAACTCTAATCTCTGAGTTTGTGACTTTGAACTCCCAATCCTCCTGTCTCAGTCTCCTGAGGCACTGGGATCACAGTCATGTACCACTACACCCAGAAAAAGATTCTTTTTTGTCTTCTTATGACTCTCTTTGAATGCATCAAATGTTCGATGGCCCCTCTGTGATGGTACACATGCATGAATAATGGACTTGTTTGCATGGATTCTGATTTGTGAAAGTTTCCCAAACTTTCAAGCATTTGTAACTGAGATTCTAGCCTTACTCTCAATGCTTACTAGTTTAGGGATTTGGGAATGGTCTAACAAGCTCAGACCATAGCACTCCTGAAATTTAACTAGGTCAGCTCTAGGATTCTTTATAGTCTCTAATTCTAACATTTAATTGCAACCTCAAAATGCGCAGCGAAAAAATTTTCTCCTACGCTAAATCTTAATACTCCACAGAAAATTTCATAGAAAGTATTGCTATAGCACAGATAATAAAGACAATATTATTTTTAAATGAAATATATTTTAAATTGAAGGAAAATGATCTATAGAATTAGGGACTTATGGGAAAGAGCATTTAGGAATATTTTGGGGTGTAGTAAATATTCTGTATCTTCATAGGAGTGGTTTCTGACCTGAAGAGGTTACAGTACCTATATGGTTAAGACCCCTAATTGCTGATACATTTCAATGTAAAAGGTTGATAATATTATAAAATGTCCAGGAAGAAACAGGGCCAAGTAGACTTACTGAAGTTCCCCACATGATTCACTTACAGAACTGGGGACAGAAAATTTACACCTCTGTTCAGTCCTTCTGATGTACTTCCTATCAGAAGGGCCAAATTCAGTTCTTCAATCCTTAACATGGTGCCATGATGAGAACAAAACAATGACAACTTCATACCTATCATTTCACATTTTATATTCACCACAAATTAGAATCCATGCAAATAAGTCCATTATTCATGCATGTGTACCATCACAGAGGGGTCATCTAACATTTGATATATTCAAAGAGATTCATAAGAAAACAAAAAAGAATCTTTTTCTGGGTGCAGTGGTACGTGACTCTGATCCCAGTGCCTCAGGAGGTTGAGACAGGAGGATTGGGAGTTCAAAGTCAGCCTCAGCAACTTAGTGAGGCCCTGTCTCAAAATAAAATATAAAAAAAGGCTGAGGATGTGACCCAGTTAAATGCCCCTGGGTTCAATACCCTGTACTGGAAAAAAAAAAAAAAAAAAAAAAAGGAATTTTTTACACGTAATGATGGAAGTGAATGTCTTCAAAAGAGCTCCACATTGCTCAACCTGTCTCTGCCTGATCATCTTGTACTTGCCTGTGTGTGATTCTGATCATGGACCCATTTTCAATACTAATCCATGATTTGCCATGAAGAAACAAATTTGTTTAAACTTTTAAAAGTTATATTTGCTACTAATATTTTCAGAGTCAGATTGATGCTTTCAAAATTACTGTCTAAATTTTCAGTTAGTGAGAAACTAGTTGTCAATATGGATTTGGCCTTTGAGTCCCAAGACACAAGCCAGAAACTGTTTCTTTATGTCACACTCATTATGGCCTTTTGCAGAAATTCTGAGTTCTATAAACCTCCCCAGACTCACCAGACATCCTGGGGAATCCCAAGGTCCTTTCTGTTATTCTTTTATTCAGAGTCCACCTTCTGTTCTATCCTTTTCAAAAACTGAGCCCAAAAAAAAAAAAAAAAAAAAAAAGAGGAAGAGAAGGGGAAGAGGAAGAGAAAAAGGGAAGAGAAAGGAAGGTGAGAAAGAAGGAAGGAAGAGGAGTGGGAAGAAGGAGAAAATCATGAAGACATCATACTAACTGAAATCATCCAGATGTAAAAGGGCAAATACTGTATGCTTCCACTTGTATGAGGTACCTGAAATAGCCAAATTTATGTAGCGTAAAAGTAAAATTGTGGCTACTAGAGATTAGGAGAGAAAGAATGGATAGTGATTATTTAATGGGTAGAGTTTAAACTTGAGATAAGGAAAATGTTCTAGAACTGGTGATGATTGCATAATATGAATATGCTTAATGCCACTGAATCATACATTTAAAAGTGATAACAATGATAATTTAGGCTATATATATTTTACCACAATAAAAAGGAATATATGTGTTTATGTTTGAATACATTAAATGTCCTACTGCCTTAGAATGCTTTAAGGTAATTTTTATTGAGTGACATCTTTATACTACACAGTTTATATCTGGATACATTTTTATCACTCAGAAAATGAAAAAAGTTCATGATATAATATGATCAGTAGTGAAAATGTACACAGGATGATTATGCATTGTTTTTGTGCTAAGAAAACAAGTGAAATAATGAATATAGACATGACTTAAGAGTCAATAAAGTGTTATATAGAGTTTCAAGTATGCACCTTCCAATTATTCCATCTACAGCCAACTCATGAAAATAAAAATGCCTATATATAGAGAAATATACCATTTAAAATACAGACTGTCCCCCTCAGCACTGATTAGAGACCTACTGGAAAATAATATGTATGTATAGGGTCCTAAATGTCCCCCACAAACCCATGTATTAAATCCTTGGTCTCCATAATGCTGCTATTAGGAGCTGATGGAAACTTTAAAATGTGTGGTCTAGTAGATGTCTTTGGGTCATTGGAGTGTGGCCTTAAAAAGAATTGTGGAACACAGACCTTTTCCTCTTTCCTGTTTGCTCCCTGCCTCGTGATGAGGTGAGTGAGTTTGCTCGCCATGCATCTCTCATTGTTGCCATCTGACACCCCCTTAACAGAAGCCTAAGTATAATGGGTTTATCTAGTCATGGACTGGAATCTCTAAATTCATGATCCAAAATAAAGATTTTCTCTATGTATGTTAATTATTTAAAAAAAATTTTAGTGACAGAAAGCTGACTAATGTAATGTATTTCTAGATTAGAAATATTAAGTCAATAAACTCTAGAAAGATGAGAATCCCCATCACAGAGATTTAAAATTGTTTAAAGTGCTTTAAAGTTTTGGAAAACACCATCAATGAGGAAAGAATGGATTTAAGTTTGAGTGGAAAGAGTATGTGACAGAGCATTATAGAGACCTTTCTCCTTCTCAAACAACAGCCAGACACAGATGAATAGACTTTGGGTCTAATGGGAGAGATTGTTTAGCTGTAAGAAAGGATTTCTGTCTGTTTAGAATAGGAAGTCTCAAGAGCTCTGTCCCTGGAGCTTGTTAAAATTAGGGCAAATGTGCCTCTGTCTGGGATGATTTAGTTGCAGGCCCTCCTGGAGGATGGGGGATTGCATCTGTGTTCTCTCCAGGTCTCCTCCAGCTCGGAGTCCATGATTCTAAGATCACCCATGGGTAAAAAGTTCACACTGCCAGCTGCTTTTAAATGTTGCTGTGAAAGCAATCAATTTATGTGATTACATGACTAGAGCTGCAGGATTTCTTGATCTCCCACCCCAAAATATGCCAATAAAGTAGAATCCTCACTATAAAAGTGAGGAAACTGACCTGGTAGGAAGATTCCTTTATATAGAAAGAAATTATGCTTGTATTTAATAAGCATTTAATGCCAAATCTGCCTTTAGGGATATACAAACATTTAATTTAAATGACCTGCAGAGAATTTCTAAAGCCAAGGACAGCATCCGCATTGAATTCATTGCAGAGGGCAGGTCCACAGAAATCACACATGGTCATAACTTGCAAATGACTGCAAAGGACCTATGGCATGTCTGAATCACAATAAAAAGGAGCATCTTAAATCTGCACCTGGGTTACAACATCTGGTTCTTTACCCCATAATTTTCAATTTATATCAGGGGATGCATTAATGAAAAGTCTGTAGGGGAAATGAATCCTGGAAAGAGGGATTTCAGAATTGAGAAAATATCTCTGGTTGATATTATATAAATTTCAATTGTATACTATGACCACAGACAAGGGTTTCATAACTCATTGGGTTTATAATGTCAAAGAGATTTTAATTCTCAAAAGTTGTTGTTGTTGCCTTAAATTGCAAAACAGGAAACAAGAACAGCTTACTGTATTTGTTAGGTTAGACATGAAGTCCCAGGACCAGCCAGGTGTTAGAAAACAATGATAGGAAAGGCAGGAAGGTCCACAGTCTAAACTTATGCCATTCTACTCAGAGGTGAAACAAGATAGGAGAAATTATTTGGTAGTCATGTGGAAGTCACAAGGAGTTAAGACAGTGGCATTCAGCCTCATGGTGTGCACATGTGAAATAGTACTGTGGGAAAGGGTGGCCATGCCAGTGCTTGTTCCAAAACCTAGTTCTTTGCTGACCTTATACAACACTTCATTCTCACCTTTCACAGTATCCCTTCTCTACATAATTAAATCCACAAAACACAGTGAAGTTGTTTCGGGGAAACTAGATATCTTCCTGATAAAGACCATCTAAATATGCACTAATACGTACTGTTACTCAACAGAGATCTGCATGGGGAAGGGTTTATATAAAAAAAAAAAAAAAAAAAAAGGGAATAGAAATTTCCACACCTTTTGGAGTGCCCAACCTGAGGCACAAAACCTGGTATCCCCAAGACACCATAGAGAGGATGTCACTGTTTCCTTAGGTAATAGAGGACTAGTTCCTTATTTTTGTGTTTGATTGTTTTTTAAGCCTTATCTCTCTTTTTTGTCCTGTGTACCATATCTGGGAAAGAGAATAAGAAAGATGAGGCACTCATTGAAATACTTCGGGAGATTCAAACTCTACAAGCCCCTTGTGCATCCACATGCACAAACCCTCATCAGTTCCACCAAATGCAATAAAACTGCCTCTCTCAAGTCATTTTCAGACCATCTTTGAAAGCCTGGCTGACTCTGCCCCCAAAAAGTTTCATTATGTAAATAAGAAACTTTTTCATGTGCTTTAGGTTTGGTGGGATTGGGGGAGGCATGATCAGTTTTGATATCCAAGTCAGTTTTTAAGTGGGAATGCATCCTGATTCCTCAGGTTGCCACACCAAGAAGCCATAAGGGCCCTAAGAATCTAAATACTGAAAGTAGAAAGGGGATTAGAAGCCAGTGAAAGGTTTGTGTAAGTTTAACTGTACTTGGGAATGTGCAGTGGAACAAAAAAACAAAATGTACAGATCTTGAATTAGATGCCATTGCTGCTATGCTTAAGGCTGAAACTATATTTTGCTCTTTGGACTGGAAGATCAAGTAGAATTTGGTGGACTTAATCTTTGGTACACAAAATATTACAATAACTTCACAGAGTTTCTCATGTGGGCTTTGATCATCAGGCATGATGATGCGTGCTGGCCATGGTAGCACACAGTTATAAACCCAGCCACTCAGGAGGCTGAAGCAGGAAGATCACAAGTTTACAGTCAACCTTGAAAACTTAGTAAGACTCTGTCTCAAAATAAAAAAAAAAAAAATAAAGAGAACTAGGAATTTAACTTAGTAGTAAAGCTCCCCTGTGTTCAATCCCCAGTATCCACCCCCACAGAAAGAGTGATGGTACCAACTGCCCAGTAGGGTGACAACAGCTCACAGAAATATGAGGCACATTTTAAAAAGTTAGGAAAAAGGATTTTGAAATTTTTCACAATAAAGAAATATTTGAAAAGATGAATATATTTTGCTTCATCTAAACTTTACACAATGTATTTACAATGTAATTTCCTGCAACACTCTTCTACTTTTGGGTGCCCAGATCAGATCCATAAATCAATTCTTGGCATGTCAACACCATGTCATTTGGGAACTCCATCCCTCTCATGATAAACAAGTGATATAACTTTGAATTTTCTCTATTTAAGTTTCAAACTTCCCCAACTTAAAGCTTCAACTAATATTAAAAATATAAATAGCTTATTTAAATGTTATAACTATTGGAATAAGATAAAAACATGAAGTCATATCTCATTACTATGTTCAACTTTTGTCTTTATGTATCAGTTCAAATAAATTAAATTAGAATTTTAAAATAGAGTGATACAGTTTTAAAAAACTAATCCCCTGAGTTTATGAATTTTTTCCTGAACTTAGTAAACATACACAAAGACAAGATCTTTTTATTAGCAATATTGAGAAACTTATGAGTAAATAAGAGAGCCTTGTATACATATGAAAAACAAAAATTGAATAAAAATTTTTAAAGTCATTAGATTATATCCGTTCAATTAAAAGTCCAGTGAATTTACCCTCACCTCAGAATAATGTAGATACAATTAGGACTTGATGCTATATCAGTATGTTTGCTTAAGAAAGACAAAGATAGTGCATTCCTTCTAGATATTCCCAGTTCTGCCTTTAGTATTTCACTCTGAAACTTCCAGTTGGTCTAATTATGAATTAATGATTAGATTCATCTAGAGATTCCTTTGAGTAAAAAGAACATTCATGAACAGAAATTGTCAGTGATGACTAATTCATCTGTTGGTGATCGGAAAATAGAACTGAAAGAAAAATATTGTTCATCTTCAATTCACTTTTAACTTTATCCCACTGACACTAACAAATTCTCTTGACATTCTTCAATTATTAACACTTTCACACACTTCATATATTTATCCAGAACTTTTCAAGTTTGATTTCAGTCATTCCAAAGGTTTTATCAGAACAACTATGATATTTAATAACTCTTTTATATTTAAAATTTTATTCTTAAGAGCACTTTCTCCAAGTTCTTTGAAGCTTCTGCTCATGACTGATGACATCTTGACATTTTGAGAATGAATACAGGCCTCTGGAGAATGCCCAGTTTACTCAGGTTTAGCAGCTGCTCTCATTTAATGATGTATATGGTCGTATTAAAGATGTATTAATTGGACTTCAGGATTAAATGTGACTGAAGGGTCTATGAAAAAGAGCTCACACATAATCATTTATTGCCCTGTCATCCTTTGTAGAGACTCCTCTTGGGAGGTTGGAAGTGATAGCTAAACTGATAAAGAATAAGCAAACTTATGCATTTTTAAAATCAGCAACAACTTTATAATCCTTTCCATGAGCCATCAACTATACTCAGATTAACTTGAATGGGGAGTTGTACACCAAGAATTCTCCCACAGAACCTTCTAATTAGAGCTGCTCTTGATCTTTTTTTTCAAATACTTGGTGAGAAAAGCATACTTAATGGTGAATTATGACCTTTAAAAAATTTAAAGGTTTCAAAGAGTGAGAGAAGAAAGAGGAGGAGTCAGTAGAAGAAGATGTAGTTTCATAACTAGACAAAAGAACATCAAAAGCTTGTAAACTTGGGAAGGCATATTACAGGGTAAGCATCTCCTTACCTTCTACTGTAGACTTTAATTTCTTACATGTTTTGAGGACACATAGAATCTGGAATTAGTCTGAGTTATTTATATCAGAAGTCTATAAAATCTATAGTGTTTCTATAACCATTTAGTATGTGCCTTTGTAAAAACTTTTCATTTCATTTGTTATTTGTCCTACAGGTTGTCTATTAATAATTTAGTTTTCTTTACCTTTAAACTTAGTCAATTTTAAAATCCTGTGGATAATTTTATTTTTTTAAGTCAGGTCCATTCTCAACATTTTCTTTATGGCAATACATATAGAAGATTATACTCACTTCTATGTTTGGGTGCCCAGATCAGACCCATAAATCAATTCTCGGCATGGCAACACCTTGTCATTTGGGAACCTCATCCCTGTCATGATAAGCAGGTGATATAACTTTGATTTGCTCTATTAAATTTCAAAATTTCACAACTTAAAATTTCAACTAATTTTAATAAGATATATATAGCTTGTGAGTATGTCATAACTATTAGAATAATACATGAAGATAAAAATTTATAAAAATGTCAGTGAGTAGTATTTGTCCCATGTGGAAATGGAGAGACGTCACATCAGTAGTCATCTGCTAATGGTCCTGAGCACTCCCTGCATAACAGCTTTGGTGAAGGAAATCTCTACCTTCAAAAAGCCAAATTACAACTGCCAATCATGTGTCATCTTCTCAAATAGGGATCTGAGCAGTTTTCCTAAAATAATAAGATTCCTTACACTCTACTTACATGATCCCAGTGATATTCCTCTGCTTGCCAGAGCTGTAGATATGGACTTGTCAAAAACACATTGAAGTGCAAGAAATAGTACATCATAGTCTTGACATTTTTGAAGATTAAGGGCCATTTATTTTGTGGAATCTCCTTCAATTGGAGTTTTGCTGATGTTTTTTCCTGATTATTTTCAGTTTACTTATCTTTGGCAGGGATATCATGGAAATGTTGGTAATTTCTCTCACTGTATTCTACCAGTGGACACAAATTTTACGTGTGCAATCACTGATGATATAGGCTCTGCATGGCCATTGCAGGCTACTTCCTCTTTTGGTAGTTCATTAGCATTTTGTAGACAAGCAGGTTAGTTTTGTATGTCAACTTGCCTAGGTTATAGTACTCAGTTATTTAATGAGACACTAATCAATTGTTGCTAGTTAAGCCTTTCAGAGATATGGTTAAAATCTAAAATCAATTGACTTTAAAGTAAAATAGATTATTCTAAATAATGTGGGTGGGCCTCATTCATTCACTAGAAAAAGTCTTTAAGAGTGTGAACTGAGGAAGAAGAAAGTCTGCTTTAGAACTACAGCATCAACTCTTGTCAGTTTCCTCCCTGTATATCTGAACTTCACATTTTGAACTCCCACGGTCACCAGAGCCAATTCCTTGAAATAAATCCCTTAAAATATTTGTATAATAGATTGATAATTAATTATTAAAATAAAGATATAGAAATAGATGATGGATGGATGATAGACAGTAGATAGATAGCTTGATTTTTGGTTCTGTTTCTCCAGAGAACCAGAGTTTCTTGACTGATAGATATTTTACTGAGCTTATTTCTAAAGGAAGAGAATCTTAAGGATGAACTTTCTGAATTAATTCTATGGAGATATTTGACATAATGAAAAGTCCAGTTCCTCATAGAACTATGAATTTACCCATTCCTTCATTTATATCAGTATGAACTCCTGGTTTCCTAATTTATTAAATGACTTACAGTCTATTCTGTGATAGTTTAATTGAGATACAATGCACACACTGTACAATCCCCCTCATTTAAAGCATAGAATTCAATAGTTTTGAATCCGTTCCCAGAATTGTGCAAGCATCACCACAGTTGGGTTTTGAATGTTTTTCTGATCCTAAAATTAAGTCTTTGCAATTAGTTTTAAAACCTCCTTAACTACCTCATCTCTTTGAGGCCTGGCAACCATTCACCTGTCATCTGCCTTTATTGATTTGCCTATTCCAGACATTCCATATAAGTGAAATCAAATGCATTTGTGTGCTGCGTAATGACATTTCAGTCAACCACAAACAACATAAACAGTGGTGGTTCCATAAGATTTTAATGAAGCTGGAAAATCCCTATTGCCTAGTGATGGCGTAGCCATTATAACATAATACAAGGCCTTCCTCACACATTTGTGGTGATGCTGGTGTGAATAAGCCTACTGTTTTGCTTGTTGGTTGTATAAAAGTGTAGCACATATAATTAGGAACAGTACATAGTACTTAATAATGATAATAAATGACTATATTTTATGTATTTATATCTATATTTTTTATCATTAGAGTATACCCCTAAAAATTGTAATTGTAAAAGAGGCTCAGGGAAGTTCTTCAGGAGGTATTCCAGAGGAATGGCACTGTGGCCAGAGGAGGTAACAGTTCCATTTGTTCTTTCCCAGGAGACCTTGAGATGGAACAAGTGGAGGTAGATAGTGATAGTGACGCTGCTGAGCCTGAGGGGGCCTAGGCTGATGTGTGTGCTTGTGTGTTAACAATAACAAAAACATTTTAAAAGTTAAACAAATCACAAAAGCTTAAAGAATAAGGATACAAAGAAACTATTTTTGTACAGCTCTACAATATATTTGTATTTTAAGCCAAGTAACATTATAAAAGAATCCATTAAAAATTAATTTTTAAAGTTCATTTAAAGAACTTTTAAATTTTTAAATAAGTATGTCAAACTAAGTTTATTTGTTGTTGAAGAAAACATGTAAATAAATTTAGTGCAGCCTAAGTGTACAGTATTTATAAGGTCTCTAGCAGTGTTTAGTCATGTCCCAGGCCTTTATAATAACTTCCTACTCACTAACCAACTCACCCTAACCCATGAACTCCTGTCATGGTGTGTGCATATTCATGTGTACCCTATTTTTATCTTTCATATCATATTTTTATTGTACCTTTTATATGTTTAGATGTGTTTACATAAACAAATACTTACAAATGTGTTACAGTTGTTTACAGTATCCAATCTAGTAACGGTGCTGTTCAGATTTGTGCTCTAGGAGCCATGGATATTTCATATAGCCTAGGTGAGTAGTAGGCTATACCACTTAGGCTGGGGTAACTATGCTTTATAATGTCTGTACAAGAACCAAATCGCCCTTTCTCAAAATGTGCCCTCACTATTAAATGATACATGATTGTAATACACAATAATTGTGATTGGTTTCTTTCATTTTGCATAATGTTTTCAAAGTTCATCCATGTTGGAACACATAGCACTCTGTCATTCCTATTTATGGTCCAATAATATTCCATTGGATAGAATGCCATATTTCATTTATCCTTTCATCAGTTGGTGGAAATTTGGATTGTTTCCACCTTTTGGCCACTAGGAATAATGCTGCTGAATATATTTCTGCCCAAATTTATGGATAGACTTACGTCTTAGATTCTCCTGGGTTTACATCTTAGAGTGAAATTAATGGTTAAATGGTAATGTTCATTTAGCTTTCGAAGGAATCCTCAGGCTGTTTTCCAAAGAAAATCCATTTTACATTGTGCTTACAATGTTTGTTGATTCTGATTTTTCTGCAATCTCATTAACACTTGCTATTTGGTGCATTTTTTATTGTAGTTATCTCATCACCACAATGAAAATGTGTATAGCCTCCCACTGTTGTTTTGATTTGAATTTCCCCAATGATTCATAATGTTGAGCATCTTTCATGTTCCATGGTATCTTTTTGGCCATTTGAACTTAGAGAACTACCTTTTCAGGTCCTTTGCTCAATTTTTTGTGTAATTTGTATTACAAAGTGTTCTTTATGCAGTCTATGTAAAAGTTCCTCAGCAGATGTATGTGTTGAAAATATCTTCTCACATTCTGTGAACTAATGTTAATGATTGTACCCCTCAAATGCAAAAGTGTTTCATTTTGTAAGCCCCATTTACCTGTTTTTTTTCTTTTGTTGATTATGCCTTTTGTGTCATATTTAAGAATTTTTTGCCAAATTCAAGATCTCAAAGATTTACTTCTATGTTTTTGTCTCAGAATTGTATAGTTTTAGCTCTTACATGAGGTATAATTTTGAGTCCACCCTTATATATTGTATGAAATAAGGTTTAACTTGATTCCTTTACATTTGGAAATCCAAATGTCTTAGCACCATTTACTGAAAAGTCTATCCTCCAAACCCACCCCTTCCTCTGAGTTTAACCATGGTGTTATGGAAAATGGAGGTGTTGGAAGCTCAAAGAATCAGTGCCTCAACTAAAAAAGCCATTAAGCAGGTGAAAACTGATAGAATCAACATTTGGGGTGTTTAGAAGGGAAAAAGACGGTAGGTTTCAGCAAGAAAACATTTGGTTACTTTTGCTTAATGCCAATCATTCCTTGTTCTCCAGTTCAGTGGGGGCTATACAGACATGTTACTGGTTAGACTTGCTGATGGCAAGGGGACATGGGGGCAGTGCAGACCTTATTCTCAAAAAATTGTGTTTATGAATTTTGATCTGTCTAATAACTCCCTAAAAGGCTGGCACAGAAACTAAACTTTCTTTTGCATGACTCTAACTGGAGCAGATTTCCAGCAGAAACAGTATCTGTCAAAAGCATTTTAAGATATACATTATCTGTAGGGACTGGGACAAGCAGTGGCAGATGTGGCAAATAGCAGATAGACTTGAAAGCCTGAGAATTAGGCTGAGGAGAAACATTCTCAGGAGAATAAGATCTTCAAAGTGCTGCCATGTATACTAGGGAAACCAGAGTGCAGAGCACTTGCCCAGAGTCAAATGTTTGCTCAAAAAATACCTGAGAGGAACATGACCAGCTCCTCTGGATAATCTGTGGTTTCCATACAGGTAGGAGGTAAAGCATAAGCAGAGCTGTATATAGTCTGGCTTAGAATTGAAGAAATGCCCCAGCTCAGAACCAATCTGTAAAGACAGGAAGAGGGTTTTTTGCATTGTTGCTGGTTGTTTTGTTTTTGTTTTTGTTTTTGTCTTTTCTTCCAGATAGTCGGTAACCTGACATCTGAAAGATAATACTTTAACTAATAGTTGAGATAATAGAAAAGACACTTCAATGACTGCACATAACAAGGAATATAATTTTTGCAAGATAGTATGAAAATAATCACTGTGAACAGTTGAATATCTCCAGCCCTCAATAATCCACAAGAGCAAATCCAGAGAAGGGGGAGTACTTTAGCATATGGAATTATCCAAATTGTTATACTCAAAATACCTAGCTTTCAACAAAAAGTTAAAAGGCATCTAAAGAAAAGTATTACCCTTTGAAAGAAAATAAAGGGGGGAGTGAGGAAAGGAGGGAGGGAGAGAGGGGCAGAAAGAGTGAGAAACAAGAAAGGAAGGATAGAAGAAAGGAAGGAAAGAGAAACTTTTTGAGGAAGTTTAAGCAATTTTTAATCCACCATGGTGTGAGATGCTTAGATAATACCATTAGCAATAAATTTAATTATAGGTTCATGGTAAAAAATTTGAGACCTTATTTTCATGAGATTGACAATGCTTTATATTTTTAATAAAGTTCATTTTCTATTTTCTGTTGCTCCCTGTTCGGCCTTGAATCAAAATCTTCAACTTCTCCCTTGCTCCAGACAAGTGAGAAAGGGTAGTTCTCTCTGCTTTACTGTGAAAGGCAATGCCAGGTATTCTCTAATTGAATCATAGAAAAGCTATTGGTCTATGGAGAAAAATGCCAATGCTACTAAGCCAGTACAAGTTAAAATGCTGGCCACTGGTCTGTGTGTGCACTTGTCCACAAAGAGGAAAGAAATTGAGAAGTATTGTGAACTCTTTTTATTTCAGAGAGTATTTCTGGATCTGTTGAATATAGTAATAAAAAATTAAGTAGTGTTTCAAATGCTTTCTATTTCATTTTTCTTGTCATTTGTTTTTATTATCCTTCATAGAAGTATTGATCCACAACAGATTGGGTGAAAAAGTTGAACTACTCCTTCATTATAGTTTGAGAACCACTGTACCAGACAACTTCAGTAGGCCTGTGAGTTAGGTTTTATTTGGGATAAATATAATAATTCCTAAAATGCAAAACCATACCTTTATCTCATTGCAAGAACAACAGTAACAAACCATTAGCTGCACATACAAAGAAAAAGAGAGAACTCAGAATACTAATATCAGGAATGAAAGGAGCAACTTTTATAGAACCCAAGGGCTCCTTCTTTTTTCAATGAACCACTGTTGATTCTGTTGCTTCTCTTTGTGATATTCCATTCTCTATTCTGTCTGTGCTGCTGATCTTGATTATTTCCTTCCATTTACTTCTGTGGATTTAGTTTACTCTTCTTTTTGAAGTTTCAATGTAGAAGGGAAGTTTATTGTTTGAAATCTTTTCTTCTCATAGGCTTTTAAAGCTATCAATGTCAAGCTGACCACTCATTTTGCTGTGTCCCATAAGTTATAGTATACTTTTTATGATGCTATTTTTGTTTGTCTCAAAATAGTTTCTAATTTCCCTCATGATTCTTCCTTGTCACACTAACTATTTAGGAGTTTTAATTTTCACATATCCCTAAGTATTCCAAATTTTATTCCCTGATTGACTTTTCAATTTCATTCCACTGTGATTGGAGGATATACTTTGAACAATTTCTTTTTTTAAATTTTTTAAAAATTTTGTTTTAGTTGTAGGTAAACAATACCTTTAATAAATTTAATAAAATTCAATAAATTTAATAAAATTTAATAATAAATAAATAAATAAAATAAAATATCTTTATTTTTTATGTGGTGCTGAGGACCTAACACAGAGCCTCATGCATACTAGGCAAGTGCTCTACCCCTGAGACACAACCCCACCCCTTTGAAAATTTTTAATATTTTAAATTATGAACACTTATTTGGTGACATAACTTATGGTTTATTCTGGAGTTTGCTCCATGTGCACAGAAGGACATATAGTCTGCTGATGTCATTGATGTGGGTTAGTTGATGTACCTTTTTGTTCAAGTCTTTTACATCCATGCCGCTTTTCTACATAGTTCTTTACTTTAATTAAAATGGAATATTATAGTTTCTAAATTTCCTCTGTAACCTGTAATTTCTCCATTTTATTCTGTCAGTTTTGTTTTGTGTATGTTGTAGCTCTTTACTTTAATTAAAATGGAATATTATAGTTTCTAAATTTCATTTGTAACCTGTACTTTCTCCATTTTATTGTCAGTTTTGCTTTGTGTATGTTGTAGCTCTGATGTTAAATGTATATGTTTTTATACTTCTGATAGCATCTTAATAGACTGATCCTTTCATCATTATATAATGTCATTCTTTGTCTCTCATAACAATTTTTTGTCTTACAGTCCCTTTTGTCTAATATTAGTATAGTCATTCCATCTCTTTTGGTTCCCTGCATTTTAAGTAGAGTGTTTAATAGTTTTACATTTATGTGACTTCTGATAAAGAAGGGGTTATTTCTGCATTTTTGCTATGCATTTTTCTATGTCTTAAACCTTCTGTTTGATCTTTCATTTTCTCCATTTCTCCCTTTTTGTTAAATAGACATAATAGACATTTTCTAGAGTATGGCTTTAATTCCCTTGTCATTTTTTACTACAATTTTGAGGTTTTTTTCTTTGTAGTTGCTCTGAAATTCAGATTCTATTCTATTGTTTATCTTTTTCTCCTTTTTTTTTTTCTTTCCCTACCATGCTGGCCAAAACTTTCAAAATGATGTTAAATGGCAGTAAAGATGTTTGTTACCCTTATTTTGTTATAATCCATTGATTTTGAATGATGAGTCACAATTTAAGTCTACCATGAAGTAGTACAGACAAGTAGTGGGTCCTGAATAAACACACACTCCCTGCCAGGCAGAGTGTACCATCACTGAATACCTGTGACGCGACAGCAGATTCTTTTGTGTGTGGTGTCGCCATGACTTCAGTTCTTCCACGTTGGCACAGGCCCTTCTCCTCATCCTCAGCTGATGCTCTCTCATGCCACTCTTTCATCTCACTATGCTTTTGTATGTGTGTCGTGGCCTGAAACATGTTCTTCCTCAACCCTGCCCGTGGAGTTATCACTTAACCCTATAAAATTGTTCAATATCGACTCCTCCTAAAACTATTATTTAAGATCTTTCTTGAGAGTAAGACACCCTTCCTTGTTCCCTCTTTATTACCCCAGAGTACTTATTTTATTTATAACACCTCATGCCTTATATTACAGGGATATATTTAGACTTCTGTTACGTTGCAAGGATATATTTATCTTACTTTTCCTTCTTTGCCTTGGATTATAAGGTGATTTATTTGCACATTTTTTTTCTCCCACTAGACTGTGAACTACTTAGGGGCAGAGAGTAAGATATTACTTGCATTCATTTTTTAAGCATAGTGTGTATTCTATTGGTGGGTGTATTGAATCAAAAGAGAAAGCGGTAATTCTATTCATCATGGGCTTTGCATTGTAAAGGACCCAGGGATGAGCTGGAGTAAATGACTGACAAATATCTGATGGTTAGTTTTCCTAGAACACTGCAATGGTGGAAACTTGTTCTGATATCCAGCTGGAGATGGAAAAAATGTTTTGGTAAAATAGCCAGGCCTTCCTTACTGTTCTGCAGTACCACTACCACTGTCCCCCCCACAACAAGAATACTGGCTCTCAGGTGCATAAGGCTACATATATGTCACTTTCTAACTACTGTTATCATGATTGACCACTTCTCTCAGATGATAGTAAGAAATCTTGGATTATTATACCAAACCTTTACGTGTCCGAGAAATCCCATTATCCTTAAGAAACATGTGCACACCAACAGACATGCTCCTTTTCACGAGCCTTGTCATCTACACTCTTGGACTAGGAATGGCACAAAGTCTGGTAAACCAAAATTCATCAAGGGTGTGCATGCTAAATTAGACAAGTAATTATCATGCAGTATGTACCTTATCATAGCTGGTTACTTGAAGTAGAAGGAGTCTCATGGTACCAGGTGATATAAGTAAAAACTCGAAGGCCTGGTCCAGGGAGGCAGAGGGCTCTGTCTCTGCCTTGGCTGTAATCTGCTCCCATTCAGCTTCTCCTGTTATCTCCCTGGTCTAAGGCTTGAGGATTCATGATTAAGCTCCTAAAAGAACATCTATACTTATTCTGAAGACTTAGGAGGAAAAACTGTACCATAACAAATGTGTGTTTTAACATTAGCCAAAGCATAATAAATATGATGCTACAGTTATCCATGTTTCCATAGATCTTAATCATTTTTTAAAAAATGAGTGTCCCTAACACACAGGCTCAGCATTTTACCTTTGTTTTTATAATGAGGCATGGTTTTGCATTATATTTTTTGTAGCAGCATTATACCAGCATATAGCTTAACACTATACTATGATTTGTCTGATTACTCTATTGTTATCCATATGAAAAGAAGCAAATAAAAATAAAATCATAGCTCTTCCAACTGATTCCACTCTATGCAAGTGTCACAATGTAGCCAACAATATATATGTTAACCTTTCTCATCAGTGTCTCTTTCCTCTCCTGTCCCCATTCCAGATAGTTTATTTGTCAACTCATGTTTTGAGGGAATAAATAAGACAAATTCGGCCCTTCTATTCGTTGTCAAGTATGATTTTGACATTCTAATATTACTGAGTGAATGTTTGCCACCTAAATGATTTTATCTTCTGTTTTCTTCATTCCACAAATGTATATGAGTGGCTCAATTTGAAAGGCACTCTTCAAAATACTGGAGATAAACCAGTTCACTATATAGAGATATAGATGATATTTATGTTCCTATCACTGCAATGGAGCCTGCATTCCGTTGAAGGAAAGCAGACAGAAAATCCAAGAAATTTACACACATAATGACTTTACACAGTACTATAAAAAAAGATGCAAGGAAGAGGAGTAGAGGATAGAAAGAGGTTGGATGTAGAACTTAACTTTATTTTAAGTTATTTAGTCAGGAAAGGTTCTAGTGAGACTGTGACAATTGAATGGTTATTCAGTTAAAACACAATTGCCTAATTATCTTAAGACAAACCCTACTTTTTTCATATCAGGAATTGAACCCAGGGGCACTTAACCATGGAGCCACATCCCCAGTTCTTTGTATATTTTATATTTTACTTAGGGTCTCGCTAAATTGTTTAGGGCCTCTCCAAGTTGTTGAGGCTGACTTAGAACATGTGATCAACCTGCCTCAGCCTCCCAAGCCACTGGGATTACAGGTATGCACCACCATACCCAGCTAAGACAAACCCTATGTTAACCCCTTTTAAGAAGTAGCCATAAAACTCAAAGTGTTTAATATTTTGATCTAGAGTCAGTTTAGTTCCCATCCTCCTTTCTCTCATACCAGTTTCCTCATGTATGAAAGGGATATTCTCTGGTGACCACACATTACTGGTAAATTGCAAAGTTCCCTCCACTTGGATTTCAGTAATGTCTTCCCCATTAACCCCAAACATATTTTTTTCCTTTGTAGAGGAGGTGGCCACTTAATTCTAATTTAATTCTAATTTTTATAACTGACCTCATTTTGTCCTAAATTCTGTACCATGAAAGACAAAAAATTATGGGGATTAAATCAGAAGCATAGATTCACATTCTTCATAGGAATATGAACTGCACTTGGATTTCTTTAAGTCTTTTTCCCTTTGGACTCTGAGTCAATAGAACTCCTCTATCATGGAATTACAGAAAACAATATCACCCTGACTTGCAAGTTTTGGGGCATGAAAGAAAGTCACAGACTGGGAAGGTGGGGTGCATAGGCTATAATCAGCCCTGACTTCCAGTGCACAGTTGCCATGGCAACTTCATGAAAACAGGAAGGGTAGACTGAATTTCAGAGGGCTACTGGTATATGTGAAAGTTTATCTACAAATCAGGTGTAACTCTGAAACATGTGACATTTTCCCTACTTATTGATCATAATGGTCATGAAATGAGAGTTGGATCATTGAGTACATTACAGTCAACTCAGTACCAATAAGAATAAGCACCAGAACTAGGCTCCATGAGAAACCCAAGTCATCATGGGCCAGATCAGATCACTGTCTTTGAAATGTAGACAAGACACATCAGAAGGAGCTAGCACAGGATGGAAGCCAACAGGTGTGATAGCTTTTCTGTTATTATTCATGTCTCCCCCACAGTTCTGTCTCACTATGTGAGATCATGGGATGATGAGACCAGGAGCACCTATACTTTATCACTTGTAGTTTTAATCACGGTTAAATAGAAAATTTTTCATCTTCTTATAAAGGTAGGCTAAATCTCTCATGTGAACTGAAAATTTTAACAGACTTTCCTTGTGGCTGATACAGAAACAATGCCCACTTCTCATTATGTGTGAGCTTTCATGTGGAGGGCTGTCATTTCTTGCCTGGCACAAGATATTTTCCTTCATGGAAGAGTATTAGCAACATTCCCATTGTTCTTCTCTGTTCAGAGTCTTTTCAGTTATCTAAATGTGACACAGGTGCTTCCAAAGGAAAAGTTCAAAAAGAGCTCCTATAATAGCAAGGTAGATGAAATTGCTCTACCTATAGGCACATTTATACGTGTGGTATCTATATCCCTCTTCCTCTCCCTCCTCCTCCTCCTCCTGCTTCTTCTTCCTGAATTATATTCATTTGGTAAAGGAGGCAATTAAATTTCAGTAGGCAACTTCCCTGGCTTCTGTTTAATTGACATTACCCACAATGACATTATATCTCAGCCTAGGACTCATTACCTAAAAGCAAATAGAACCTTCTCCACCTAAACTCTGATACCTTCCAGTCTCTCATGTCTGGATGAATGTGATGGTTCACTCTACTCGGCATCATGGAGAACCTCTATTTTCCATATGCTTAATTCAGAGGGAAGAAATCAAGACACGAGCATAAAATTACTTATAGACACAGCGATAGAGTATAGTTAGATTTTTTTATGGTAAGTACTTTAAAATTTTTTTAAAAGACAAAGAAAAGGCAGTTATCTCTCACTTTACTTCGAAATGAGTTCTGAGTAAAGGCACATTTCAGTGATGGCACATGCTATTACATCCTAGCACTTATGTACTCTTTTTATAACAGCTATTGTTTAGGCATGAGCCACTCAAGAATTTCTTCAAAGGCACAGCGTGGAAAGAACAATCTGCATGGAAGGAGATGCTAAGTGGTTTCTAACATAATGTGCTATTTTTACTTAGGGCATACTAGCAAAGTTTTCTAAAGATGCTGTATTTAGAGCTTATAGAATATTTTTATATATAAGTAAATAATATAAGTATTTCATCTTAAAAATATTAAAGCATATACATTATATGTATTTTCCAGATATATATGCATTTTGTAAATGTGTGTGTGTGTGTGTGCGTGTGTGTGTTTTCCCCCTGTGAGGAAGCTAGGGATATTAATGGAGATTATTTGGGGAAATAAAATTTTCCCAAAGCCACCCATGGTTTTACTATTGTGAATAAGAGGATACACAGTTGAGTCAGGCTTCTATTCAGCACTTACTAAGTGCCACAATAGAAAGGATGGTTCCAGGAGATTCAATATGGCAAATTAGAGGAAGACAGCAATTCCCGTTGCTACATGGTTCAAGATTCAAGCAGCAGGCGTACTACTTCTCTGTGAGGTTGATAAAAGTGTTTTCATTAAAATCCACTTGTATATAGACAGAGTATCTCAGAGACTCAGAAATTCAGATGCATTGAATAAGGAACAAGCAAGAGTATATTGTGACAGTGGATACTGTACTGGTTGACCAGAGGGGAGGGATAACAGAGAAACACAATGAAGAAATTTAGCATGGAAAAACCTATAGATCAGAAAAGCAGCCTGAACTTAGCTGATCCCGTGGCTGCACTGTGAATTGATGCTTTAAAAAAGTGCCCTGCTTCTCAACTGGAAAGTGGAAGACTGAGGCAGGAGCCATCTAGAAGAGGTCATGCTGCAGTTTACTACTGCAGGGGCCAAGGATATCACAGCAAACATTTCCATACTGCCTGGCAAGCACCTAACATGTGGACTAGGGAGAAGCTAGCAGAATGTGAATGAAATAGATGTAAAGAAGATTTTGTCCAGGGGGATTCCAGTCAGAAAAACAATGGGGAGCACAACTTAATTTCTCTTTGATTTTGGTGGCTCCCATAAGCTGGTGAAGAGGTTTGGGGAACTGAACAGGCAAGTGTGAATACACTCAGATACTAAACCTGAAAAGACAGTATTTGTGGGCTCAGGAGTATGTGAGGATTAGTTCCCTTACCCCATGAGTAAAATTTCTGGGAGGGTCCTGAGATCCAGACTCTTAGTAGAGGTCAACATCTTCTGATCTCTAGGGGTATATTGATCTTGCCTCTCTAGAGCAGATACCTCCAAAAAAAATCTGCTAAATCCTAAGTAGACCTAAGCCCCAATCACCAGAACTCCCCTCATAGAATGCTGTAGCAGCCCCAGACTGACAGTATATCAGTCTCTTCTTTGCAGACAAAATTCCAATTGGTAGTACTTCCCCTTTCATCCTACCTTATACTGGTAAGGAGGGAAGCTAAGGACATTTTCAACCAACTTCAGTTTTGGGCAGTTCAGTGAACAACATGTAAAGAAGAAGGGATTAGCAACCTACAACCCTTGCTCACTCACTTGGCATGTGTGTGCATTCTCTCTCTTTCTCTCTCTCTCTCTCTCTCTCTCTTTCTCTCTCTCTTTCTCAGTAGGTAGCCCTAGAAGAAATAGGAAGAAAAGTTGGGCATAGGTAATTATTATGTGCTCTCATCAACTGTTGTTTCTTGCGGGTAGGGGGTATACCAGGGATTGAACTCAGGGTCACTTGACTACTGATCCATATCCCCAGCCTAGTAGTCTGGATCTCAGGACCCTCCCAGAAATTTTACTCATGGGGTAAGGGAGGTAACTCTTCACATACTCCAGTATTTTATTTAGAGACAGGGTCTCACTGAGTTGCTTAGCACCTCAGTTTTGCTGAGGTTGGCTTTGAACTTATGATTCTCCTGCTCAGCCTTCCAAGCCACTGGGATTATAGGCGTGTGCCACTGTGCCCAGCTCATCAACTGTTTTGACCATGAGTTGAGAAGACTCTTTCATTTGTCATTAAGAATCTTTTGTGTGTGTGTGTGTGTGTGTGTGTGTGTGTGTGTTGTGTTTTCCTGCTATGCCAATTGGTTCATGGACAAATATACATATTTGTTTCTTTCTCATTTTTACCATTTTTATATGATAATTATCTTTACTTGCTTTGTCTTTTGAGGGATAGAGTTTTTGGTTTGTTTATATTAGTCTTGTTTTATTTATTTTTTTGTCTTTCCCTTCTGCTTTCTCTGTTCACATTTTGAACATTCTAAACTCTTTTTTTATGTTCCTATCACTTTTTCTTTCATCTTAATGAACTATATTTTTATCACCTTTTAGAACTATTTGCTTTATATAACACCTGCTCCCACCATTCATGTCATGTAATTATTAATGATGGACATAGTTGACACCTGCTATTTACTTTAATGTCAGATCTAGTTTATGGTTATTCATTGCTTTTGCTATTGGTAACTGCTGACCCCACAATTCCTGTTTTTGTGGTAGTTAGTGTTGCTGATGTCATAGTAGGCACAACATACTTATTTTAATGCTGAATATAATTTGCATCAGTTGCTGCAATTATTTCCCCCTTTTCTTTGAGGTGCTGGGAATCTGCAAGGACATTACACATTCACTGCTGCTGAATGAACCCAGCTAAAAGATAGTGAACCTTGCTTCATATAGAAATTAATCACACTCAAACATCAGTTATAATAAAATACAAAGAATAGAAGACATAAAAACCTGAACTAAATACTAGACCCCAACAAAGAATGACTAGGAATAGATCCTCAGGTCATACTCATGGACATTCATTCTTATATCAAAAACAGGGAGAACTGACACAAAATCACTGAATACCACACCTATGAGGGGGTGTCAATATAGATCACTCTGGGATACTTGGCAAGAGAAAGTCATATCCTAAAAGGCCCACACATAAGAGTAGAAGAGAAATCCATGTCAATATATGCATAATACCCAACAAAGGAATATAAGAAATATCAAAAACCATGATGCCTTGTAATTTTAATAATTTGCCAGAATCTGACTCCAAAGGTATTGAAGTGGATAAAATACCAGATAAATAATTCAAAAAATGATTCTATAAACAATCCATGAATTCCAAAAGAACACAGAAAACAATTAATTAAATTAAGGATGTCAGTATAATATATGAATGATAGATGCAGTAAGGAAATAGAGGCATTAAAAAAGAACAAATGGGGGCTGGGGTTGTAGCTCAGTGGTGGAACACTTTCGTAGCACATGTGAGGCACTGGGTTCAATCCTCAGCACTAAATAAAAATAAATAAATAAAGGTATTGTGTTCATCTACAATTATAATAAATATTTTTTAAAAAGAACCAAACAAATCTTAGAATTGAAAGGCACAATAAATCAAATAAAATGTTCAGTTGAAAATCTCTCAAACATAGTAGGCCATGCTGAGAACAGAATCTCAGAACTGAGAGACAAGGTGAATGGTCTTCAACCTTCAGAGAGTATTCAAGAAAAGGAAATAAGTAAGGATGAGCAGAATGCACAGGAAATCTGCGACAATCATAGATATCAGATTTAAGAATATTGGAGTTGAAGAGGTTGTGATGTGCAGACTAATAGAATGGATAGCCTCTTCGGGGAAATAACTGAAAATTCTTCAAACCTTGAGAATCAGATGGCATCCAGATAAAGGAACATTCAGAACCCCAAATGTACAAAACAAAAAAGAACCTGCAACACATTATAGTTCAAATGCCTAACATAAGAGAGCAAGGATAGAATTTTAAAAGTCTCAAGAGAAAAAGTCAGGTCAATTTTAGAGGGAATCCAATCAGATTTACTTCCTATTTCTCAGCACAAACTCTAAAAGACAAGAGACTTGGAATAATTCTATTCCAAATTCTAAAAGAAAGTAAAGGTCAACTCAGATTGCTGTATCTAGCAAACTTATCCTTCAAAATGTAAGGAAAATAAAAACTTTCCAAAATAAGCAGAAACTAAAAGAATTCATGATGACCAAGTTGGCACTATAGAACTCAGTTAAAGAAATGTTCCACACAGAAATAAATCAAACTCAAATACTAGAGCTCACAAATGCACCAATCTCTATTTGAAGAATAGCTAAGTAAATGAGAAACAGGACCAAATCATACATTAAAAGTAAATCAAAATGGCAGGAATTAATAAATTTCTCTATAATAGCACTGAATGTAAATAGTCCCAACTCTACAATTAAAAGATGTAGGCTAGGAGAATGGATTAAAAAACAAGACTCAACTATATGTTTTTTGGAAGAGACTCACCTTACAGGGCTAAAACAGTCATAGGATGAAATTGAAAGATTAGAAATTTTATCCCATACAAATGGAGCCCCAAGCAAACAGTAGCGGCTACTCTTATATACAACTTTAAGCAATCTTTAAGCCAAAACTAAACAGAAGAGACAAAGAAGGTCACTTCATGCTGGCAAAGAAAATTTCAATAATACAATACAATGATAATAAATATTTATGCCTCAAATGTTGAAGAACCTCATTTCCTAAGAGACACTACTTGAAATAAAGCCTCTGATAATCCCCAGTAAAATAATACTGGGTGATTTCAACACATTTCTTTTACCAACAGAAAGGTTATTTAGACAAACTCAGTAAAGACTTATTGGACCAAAAAAAAATATATAAATCAAATGAACTCAACAGACATTGATAGAATATTTCTTTGAACAACTATTTCGTTGTAAAAACATTTTTACTTAGTATCTTTTCCAAAATAGACTATATTTGAGGCCAAATAAAAAAAAAAGAAAATATAATTTCTTGGATCTTATCAAGTCATAATGGAATGAAATTAGAAATCAACACCAAAACACTGTAGAAACTCTATAAACACATGGAGATTAAACAATAGACTTTTAAAATTTGTTCTAATTACTTATCTATGACCATAAAATATACTTCAATACATTATACATAGATGGAGTATAATTTGTCATTCTTCTGTCTGTACATGATGTCAAATTCCAACAGTTGTATAGTTATATATGTACATAGGATAATAATGTCTGATTCATACCATCTACCCTCCCTTCACTCCCCTCTACCTAATCTAAATTAACTGTATTTTTCTCAAGCTGCTCCTCCCCGCTCATTGTGAAGTAGCATCCATGTTCAGAGAAAACATCCATCCTTTGGTTTTTTTGAGATTTGACTTATTTTGCTTAGCATGATATTTACTTTCCAGCTACATCAATTTATCAGCAAGTACCATAATTTCATACTTCTATAAGACTCAGTAATATTCCATCATATATAAGATATTTATCCATTCATCTTTTTGAAGGGCAACTAAATTGGTTTCATAGTTTAGCTATTGTGAATGAGCTGCTATAAACATTGATGTGGTTGCATCACTGTAACATGCTGATTTTAAGTCCTTTGGGTATAATCTGAGGACTGGGATAACTGGGACAGATGGTGGTTCCACTTCAAGTTTTCTGCAGAATCTCCATAATGGTTGCACCAATTTGCTTTGCCACCAGCAATGTATGAGTGCACCTTTTCCCTCACATCCTCGCCAACATTTATTGTTACTTGTATTCTTGATAATTGCCATTATGACTGAAGTGAGGTAAAATCTTAGAGTTGTTTTGATTTGCATTTCTCTAGTTGTTAAAGATGTTGGACATTTTTTCATATATTTATTGATCGATTGTATTTCTTTTGTGAAGTGTCTGTTCAGTGCCTTAGCCCATTTGTCAGTTGGGTTATTTGTCTTTTTGGTGTTAAGTTTTTTGAGTTCTTTATATATCCTGGAGATTAATGCTCTCTCTCTCTGAGGTGTAGGTGGTAACTATTTTCTCCTATTCTGTGGGCTTTCTCTTCACATTATTGTTTCCTTTGCTGAGAAGAAACTTTTTAGTTTGAAACTACCCCACTTATTGATTCTCAATTTCACTTCTTGTGCTTTAGAAGTTTTGTTAAGGAAGTCAGATCCTAGGCTCACATGGTGGAGATTTGGGCCTACTTTTTCTTCTATTAGGTGTGAAGTCTCTGTCCTAGAGCCTAAGCTTTTGATCTGCTGGGAGTTGAGTTTCATGCAGGGTGAGAGATAGAGGTTTAATTTCATTTGAACAACATACTTTTGAATGGTAAATACTTGATAGAAAAAATCAAGGGTACTAGGTATGGTGGCATGCACCTGTAATCTCAGCAACTTGAGAGACTGAGGCAGGAGGATCACAAGTTCAAAGTCAGACTCAGCTACTTAATGAGGTCCTAAGCAAGTTAATGAGACCCTATCAAAATTTTTAAGAAAGTGGAGGGTGCTCAGTGGTTAAGTGCCCCTGGGTTCAAACCCTGATACCAAAAAAAGAAAAAAGAAAAATCAGGGGAGAAATATTTTAAATGTTTGGTATCAAATGAGAATACTGATACATGCTAGACCCTATGATATACTATGAAGACAGTTATAAGAGGAAAGTTTATAGTTTTGAATGCCTTCATGAGAAAAAAATCAGAAAGACCACAAATAAACAACATATGATTAATTTCAAGGCCCTTAAAATGGAAGAGTAAACCAGTTCCAAAAACAGTAGAATGAAGAATATAATTAAGATCAGGCAGGGATAAAATCAATAAAATATACAATAATAAACAAGTTCAGTGTAGGGAACATTCCTTAAGCTTAACTGACAGCAGTCACTGACACCATGGTCTAAGTAAGCCAAACAGTCTGAACGGAGAAACTGAGGTAATGGTAAAGACTCCCCATGGAATGAAGGTCTTTACAGTTGTTGCAGCTGAGTTTGAACTGAGGGGAGGCCTCATTCTGACATGCATCACAGAAAGCTGTGATGTGAGCTCGCCCATGCTGCCTTGCCTCATGCTGTGTGCTGGAGCTTGCCATTCCCCCAGTCCTTTGTCTCAGACCTGTTGCTGGGCAGAATTGCTTAGGCATGCTTGGTTTGTTTACACTACCTGGACCCTCGACGTTTAGTTCACCTATAGGCCGACTCTGTTGTACTTTAACAGGCATGTTAACCTGATTGGATAATGTGTCTATATATATCCTGTGCAACCCTAAATAAAATTAGATCTGTGTCTTCAGAGCTTGATCTCCGATGCCTGGGTAAGCGCGCTGGGTAAGAATAGGCATCGTGGTCCTCACCCTCAGCAAACCCGTCTCTGAACATCTACAGTTCAGCAAATTAATAAGTTATAAAATCAACATACAGAACTCAATAGCTTTTTCAGTAGACTTTTAATGACTTCTTCAATTTTATTACATGAAATTGATCTGTTTAAATTTTCTATATCCTCCTGGTTAAATTTGGATAGCTCATATGTCTCTAGGAATTTGTAATATCTTCAAGATTTTCTAGCTTATTGAAGTATAAATTTTCAAAATAGCTTCTGATTATCCTCTCTATTTCAGTAGTGTCTGTGGTGATATTTTGAATTTTATCACAGTTTTTTAAAAAATTTGTGTATTTTTTCTCTCTTGATAAGTTAGTTAAGAGTTTATCAATTTAGTTTATTTTTTCAAAACAACAACTTTTTCATTAATTGATTTTTGGAATTTTTTTTAAATCTCAATTTCAGCAGTGATTCAATTCATTATGTACATCCACAAGAATGGGGCCCTAACTAGAATAAGATATTTTCCATGCTTGAATAATTATATCATAATGAATTCTACTTTCATGTACAACTAAAAAGAATCAAAAAATAATTAAAAAAAAATAAATCAAGAGCTTTTCTATATACCAATCATGAATATGCAGAGAAAGAAAGTAGGAAAACAATCCCATTCACAACAGCCTCAAAAATAAAATAAAATACCTAGGAATAAATTAAACCAAGGAGCTGAAAGGCCTCTATAACGAACACCATATAACATTGAAAAAATAAGTTGAAAAAGACACAAGAAAATGGAAAAATCTCCCATTTTCATGAACAGGAAGAATTAATATTGTTAAAACAGGAATTCTACCTAAAGTAATATACAGACTCAATGTAATACCCGTCAAAATACCAATGACATTATTCTCTTCACAGAATTTTTTAAAGGTTCTAAAACTCATTTGGAAAAATAAAAGACCCAGAATAGTCCAAGCTATTCTAAGTTAGAAAATCAATGCTGGAGGCATTACAATATCTGACTTCAAATTGTACTTCAGACCTATAACTACAAGAACTATATGGTACTGGCATTAAAACAATACATAAGCAAATGGTACAGAGCAGAGGCACAGAGCAAATCCACACAGATACATTCATCTGATCCCTGACAAAGGTGTCAAAAGCAAAACTTGGAGAAAACATAGTCTTTTTAACAAATGGTGCTAGGAAAACTGGTTATCCATATGTAGAAGAATGAGAGGGTAGATCTTATGGAAATGAAAGGGAGATCACTGAAGTAGAGGAAAAGGACCAGTTGGAGAGGGGGCAGAGGGAAAGGGGAAAATACTGGGGAAAAATATTGATCAAGTTATATTGTTTTGTATGTATTTATGAATATGTAACAACAAATCTCAGCATTATGTACAACCATAATGAACCACTTTTTAAAAATGGGAAAAAATAAAAGGATGGTTTAAATCCCAAATCTTCTCCAAACTTACTGTCAGAAAGATTCTTCCTAATTTAACCTCATTATTCCTGACCACTGCTACCAAATGGAATCTCATTATACTTCATAATGCCTAAATTCCTTTATCTATTTTTCTACTTATATGTTTAATACAAAAGCTCTCTATGTGATACTTAAAAATATACATACATATGTATACATGAATATATATATAAATACATGAATTATATATATAATACATGAATATATATATATATATATAGCATGTGTGTGAGAGAGAGAGAGAAAAATATTATATTTTATTGGATTACTCCTTTTAACTGTATAAAGTGGTGTTCCTTGTCTCTTCTGATCAAGTTTTGCTTGAAATCTGCATTGTCAGATGTGAGAATAGCTACTCCTGCTTGTTTTGGGACTTCATTTGCATGAAATATATATTTTTTCTCTTTAACTTTCAGTCTGGGGATAGCTTTGCCTATAGTACAAGTCTTGCAAAAATCACAGGGTAGGGTCTTGTTTTTAATCTAATATGCCAGTCTGTCTTAATTGGAAAGTTGAGTCAATTTGCATTCAATTTTTATGGTGAGATGCTTATTTCAAGTCATTTTAGTTTCACAGATTTAATTCATTTTCAATTTTTACTTGCTTACTTACTCTACTGGATAGTTTTATCCTTCTGAGAGCTCTGCGGTTCAGCTTTAAGGTTCGTGAATTCTTTTGGTTTACCATTATAATGGAAAGTTTTTGTTTCCTTTTAGATTCAGAATGATAGGTTTGATGGATATAGAAAACTTGGTGGTGGGCAATTCTGATTTTTGTTTTTAGTTTTTTTGTTTGTTTTCTGTTGTTGTATTGTTTTTTTGGTTTTTCTGTTTTGTTTTGTTTGCTAGAGCTTGGATTACCTCATTCCAAACCCTGCTGCCTTTTTAGAGTCTGAGTTGAGAAGTCTAAAGCAAGTCCTGTTGATTGACCTACACATGTTATTATCTATGATAGGCATTTGATTCTGATGTGTCTTGGAGAGGTTCTTTTTCATCTTGCCTATTTGAGATTCTATATGATTCCTCTATGTAGGTATTCATCTTGTTCCTAAGGTTTGGAAAATTTTCTATTATTTCACCAAAAAGTTTCTTAATGCCATTAGTCTTTATAGCTATACCCTCTTCTATCACAATGACTTTTAAATTTGGTCTCTTAAGACCAGAGTTCTTATATATTTAGTCTTCCTCATTGTCATCATCATCTTCTTCTTCTTCTTTTTCTTCTTTTCCTTACTTAGTTTTACAACTCAAATGCCCTGTCTTCAAGGCCTGAGGTTCTCTTTTGTACATAATCTAATCTGTTGGTAATATTTTTCCAGTGAATTTTTTATTTGATTTGTTGTGTTTTTCATTTATAGAAGTTCTGATTGATTTTATTTTATATTCTCTACCTCTTTATTAAAATGGTCTTTCACCTTCACAATTGCTCTCATAATTCATTCCTTAATTCATTTCTTAGATGTTCTTTTAACTCATCAATAAGTTTAATAATCAAAAATTTAATGACTTTCTTTTGAATTTCACCCCTTCCATTTCTGTTTGTTGGGGTATTATAACTTTTGAGGAAAGATTTGTTTACCTCTTTCCTCATGTTTTCAGAGTTCTTGGGCTTGCACATCTGTTGAAATGGATTTCTCTTCCTTCTTTGCTAGGATGTCTTTCAGAGTGTAGTTGTCTCTTCTGTAAAAATTCTGTGTTGTTAGTATCTTTTATAGTCAATATTTAGACTCAGTATAATCCAATTGTCTTAGTTTGTCAGCGCAGAGATGCTGATTTAAATCACTCATAGAATTTCTGTACTACTGCAGTTTTCTGAGCCATCATTTTCAAATGATTTCAATATGTCTTTGATTTTGCTGTAGGAGTATATCTCTAAGAGAGGGCCGTGAAGTCCCTTTCTAGTTATTCCTACTGTGGGTCTCATCACTGGTTTGTGTTTTTTCTCTCCCCTATTCTAAGTGTTAGTCCATTGTTAAGACTTGAGTTTGTGTATGGAGGAAGGTGTGTTGTCACTTTGCTGAGTTGCAGTTATCATACCACCACAGAGTTTCTACCCTGTGGTCTTTTAATAAATCAGTAACTTCCCAACCCTTCTCAGAGAAAGAAAAACAAGTCTCAGCAACAACAGCAGCAATCAATATATAGCATTAGAATAAATGTCTGGCACATATTGTATATTGCATCTATGTAATTAATTACTACAAAAAGAGGAATGGTGGGTTCAGCATTTAACAATAATAAACAGCCATGAACTAGATCTATTATGGAAATATATAATGGGTGTCAACTATGTCTTCCCCAGTACTAATAACTATGGTTACATGAATGGTGGGGGTAGGAATTATATTAACTAAATTGCTATTAAAGATAGTAAAATTACAGTTCATCTAGAAGAAAGACAATGTGGTGGGAAGGCAAAAGAAAGTTTTAGATATTGAAAGGCAAAGAGTGGTAGAGAAGGAGAGAGGAAGCAAGTGACAGCTATAAAGAAGGAGTAAAAGTAGTAAAAGTTAACTAAAAAGTTAACTAAAAGAAAGAAATAATGAGAGGCAGAGAGAGAACAAGTGAATTTGGCTACTGAAGGTGCAAGAGAGGGGAAAAGAAGTAATAACAGAAACAAAACAAAAAACAAGAACTCAAACAAACAAAACATCAAATTAAAACACATAAGCAATAAACCTTATCCCTGTAAGGTCAATACAAATGACCAAAGAAAGAAAAAGTAAAAAAAAATAATAATAATAAGATGAGAAAAAAATGATAAAAGTGAATGTGTGTGTGTGTCTGTGTGTGTGTGTGTGTCCACAAGCCAATTAAAACAGCTAAAAAACACCCACCCATACATATACACATATACATTCAAGCATGAGGCAGAAAGGAGAAAGAAGAAAAGAAAAAAGGTAAAATGTCAATGAAACATGAAGAGGTTGTCTCTGCTGAGGTGGTCAAAACTGTTGATAAGTATGGATATTCACTGTTAGGGCTATCCTGTTCTTGAACTGTATACCCTTAGAAGGAACAATGGCTGGAGGTTCTTAAGCTTGTCTTCTTTGAGTTGCTCACTAATCTGTCAGTTTGAGTGGCCTGGAGCCAAAGCTGGTTGCCTTTGTTCAGCTTCTCTTCTCACCATTTAAGTTAGGACAATGGGAAGCACAGAAAATTGGAGTTTTGTCCATATACGAAGTAGGTAAAGTACTCCCAGCAAGGGGCTGAGGCAGAGTTCTAGAAGTGAAGTTCAGGGGACAGCATTTAGTTCTGACCAACCTTTCAAACCTGTTTCCAGGGTCTGCCCATCCTATTACCTGGCAAATGCTGATTACTATGGGTGTCTGGATATGGTGCAGAGGGAAGCTGCCTCCAGAGAACTCAACTCTTAGGACAAAGAAACCAATTCTCCACTCTTCTCACACTCCACCACTCACAAATGTAATCTTCCCAAAATCAAACTGCAACCACAAATGTGATAGCCTGTTCAGTTTCTGAGATCTCTCTAGCAAATTCTGCAAACCTCTAAATCCCAAAGGAAATGAATCAACTCTCCACTCCCTATCCCCAGCCCAAATCCCCAAACTCACACTCCCCTCTGTGCCTACCTCCATCACCCCAGCACCAGAAGCACTCTACATCTCGTGATAGGCCCATGCCAGGACAGTCCCCAAATGCTTGCTATGTACTACTTGTTAGGAGGGTAATTGTTATACATTTCTGGGCTGTCATTGCAGAAAGCTGTGGTGTAGCTGCCTCCATTAGTTTCCATCTCTCCAGTTAAGAAGTAGGAAGCACCCCTCACAGGTTCACTTACTACACTAACTCTAGGTCACTCAAGTTCAGATGGCCCTTCTATTCCACAGGTTCCATTGTGCCAAATTTTCTTCTCAGATTCAGTCGTTTTACCTGCCTGAGTGGCAGGGGACTGGCATGGCTGTGATATCACTTGGATTCCAGAGGTATCTTCAGTTTTAAGTTCAAAGCACCTGGATTTCTGTCTCTGTGATTCCAATTTTGAAATTTGGTATATTCCCTCTGACACCCACCTCACTGGGAGGCAGTTTTCCTATTGCTTGAATCCTGAGACTAGAAAACATACCCTTCCTCTACTCAGCAATCTTTTTTTTTTCTTTTTTTTTATTGTAAACAAATGGGATACATGTTGTTTCTCTGTTTGTACATGGCATAAAGGCATACCATTTGTGTGATCATAAATTTACATAGGGTAATGTTGTTTGATTCATTCTGTTATTTTTTCCCTTCCCCCCACCCCTCCCACACCTCTTTTCCCTCTATACAGTCCTTCCTTCCTCCATTCTTGCCCCTCTCCCAACCCTAACTCTAACCCTAATACTAACCCCTCCCACCCCCCATTATGTGTCATCATCCACTTATTAGCGATATCATTTGTCCTTTGGTTTTTTGACATGGGCTTATCTCACTTAGCATGATATTCTCCAGTTTCATCCATTTGCCTGCAAATGCCATAATTTTATCATTCTTTATGGCTGAGTAATATTCCATTGTATATATATATACCACAGTTTCTTTATCCATTCATCAATTGAAGGACATCTAGGTTGGTTCCACAATCTGGCTATTGTAAATTGAGCAGCTATGAACATTGATGTGGCTGTATCTCTTAGTATGCTGATTTTAAGTCCTTTGGGTATAGGCCAAGGAGTAGGATAGCTGGGTCAAATGGTGGTTCCATTCCAAGTTTTCTAAGGAGTCTCCACACTGCTTTCCAGAGTGGCTGCACTAGTTTGCAGCCCCACCAGCAATGTATGAGTGCACCTTTCTCCCCACATCCTCGCCAACACCTGTTGTTGTTTGTATTCTTGATAATCACCATTCTAATTGGGGTGAGATGGAATCTTAGGGTGGTTTTGATTTGCATTTCTCTTATTACTAGAGATGTTGAACATTTTTCCATATGTTTGTTGATTGCTTGTAGATCTTCTTCTGTGAAGTGTCTATTCACTCCCTTAGCCCATTTGTCGATTGGATTATTTGCATTCTTGGTGTAGAGTTTTTTGAGTTCTTTATAGATTCTGGAGATTAGTGCTCTATCTGAAGTATGATTGGCAAAGATTTTCTCCCACTCTGTAGGCTCTTTCTTTGCATTGCTGATAGTTTCCTTTGCTGAGAGAAAGCTTTTTAGTTTGAATCTATCCCAGTTATTGATTCTTGCTTTTATTTCTTGTGCTATGGGAGTCCTGTTGAGGAAGTCTGGTCCTAAGCCGACATGTTGAAGATCTGGACCTACTTTTTCTTCTATAAGATGCAAGGTCTCTGGTCTGATTCCGAGATCCTTAATCCATTTTGAGTTTAATTTCGTGCATGGTGAGAGATATGGGTTTAGTTTCATTCTGTTGCATACGGATTTCCAATTCTCCCAGCACCATCTGTTGAAGAGGCTATCTTTTCTCCATTGCATATTTTTGGCCCCTTTGTCTAGTATGAGAAAATTGTATTTAGTTGGGTTTGTGTCCGTCCTCTATTCTGTACCATTGATCCACCTTTCTGTTTTGATACCAATACCATGCCGTTTTTGTTACTATTGCTTTGTAGTAGAGTTGAAGATCTGGTATTGTGATACCCCCTGCTTCACTCTTTCTGCCAAGGATTGCTTTAGCTATTCTGGGTTTTTTATTCTTCCAGATGAATTTCATAATTGCTTGCTCTATTTCTGTAAGGTACATCATTGGGATTTTAATTGGAATTGCTTTGAATCTGTATAGCACTTTTGATAGTATGGCCATTTTGACAATATTAATTCTTCCTATCCAAGAACATGGGAGATCTTTCCATCTTCTAAGGTTTTCTTTAATTTCTTTCTTTAGTGTTCTTCTACTCAGCAATCTTTATCCCTCAATTCCTTTTATGTAGAAATAAAGATAGGCAACAGCAGATGACAAAATGACACTACAAGAATTAATTTCTTGCTTGACTAATTGAGTAATCATGAGGAAATTTATAGGAAATAAAATGCATATTTATAATATTTATTTATAATATATAATATATATTTAGAATATATATCATATATAAATTAATACATAATATATATTTATACATTATATTTATTTATTTATAATATATAGTATGTATATTTATAATATTTGATTTAGGGAAGCTGAAATTTTAGCACTGAAATAGATATACTTCCAACATCTGAAAGGCCAACCTGTAAGACAGGCAGAAACTAGAATAATGATTTTTTTAAGTTACTAGTAACACAAAATCAGTCATCTGTCATGGACTTACTAAAAATCTCTCAAAAAATCTTACTAAATACATGTTGCACAGATGATTACAAACTAGAAGAGTGACTTCTGGCAGAGTCGCAGGAAGGGGTCCGAGCAAACTCCTCACTCCTCTTAGGGGAGGGATTTCAATCTGTACTATTTATTCAGTCAAGCACATGCAAAATGCAATCAACAATTTTTGCATTGCTCAATTTTCTGTTTATAAATATTGAATTCACTTCACCTTGGGAGAAGCAATTACATACTCTCGAGTAGTGTCTGGCATTTAAGTTTTAAGTTCCTGTATCAAATACACTTATATAATTTTAAAATTTTAATTTAGTGGTTTTAGAAACCACTTCAACAATATTTACATCCCTTGACCAAATTTGTTCCCAATCTTGCTCTCCAAAAGAAGCAGTTTATGAATTTTTTTTAATATTTAAGCATATTTACAAAATAGCTCTATTGCATTGTTCAATTTTATACTTTTGTCATAGGTGTAGGCTAGGGCCATATGAAATTTGCTCATTGTTTATACATGGAACTCTTTCCACAGTATTTCTTAAGAAAATATATAACCAGTTTGTTCATACTTTACCTTAAAGTAATATTCTATGCATTTATCTGTTTTGCTGTTTACAGACATTTGGTTGTATTGATTTTTTTTTTTCTTGCAAACATCACTTCTGTACATACTCCTAATCATGTCTTCAGGTGTATTTATTTTATGACTCTTCTAGGCTGTGTACACAGGAATAAAATTACTGAATCATAAAATATACAAAATTTGACTTTGTAAATATTGACAACTGTTTTCCAAAGTAGTTGCTTCAATGGGAACAATGCTAATCCCATTAACAGCATATAGATGTTTCTTTGCCCCCCTCTACTTCAAATACTTGATAATGCTTGGTGTTGTCAGAAGTTTTCCTTAACATTTTTAACTCCTTTTTTCTGCCTGGCCACCTTCCCAGATCCTCCCAGAAACACCTGATGTCAGTTCCTGAGCATTTCTGAGGTTCTGTTGTGCAGGTCGGGTTACATTTCCTTTTTCTCCATTGCAGTTTCTTGCAGATTCATTCATTATGTCAGTTTTTCCTTGTGTTTTTGCTTTCAAGCTTATAATATTTGGTTGTTATCTCCACTTATACTTTTTTGCCTTTGTTTTTATTAATCTCTAAGATTTCTTTTTTATTTTAGTAGAAATTCAAATAGGGTTTAGCATATACAACTTTTAAAATGTTGAGGAGTGTTCCTACTATCCCTAGTTTTTCTTGTATTTTGAACATGAAAGGGTACTGTATTTTATCAAATGCTTTTTCTGCATCTATTGAGATAATCATATATGTTTCTTATCTTTAAATCTATTGATTTCTGTATGTTGAACCAACCTTGCTTTCCTGGGATGATCCCTATTTGATCATGGTACACCTTCTTTTTAATGTTTTTGAATGCAATTTGCCAGAATTTTATTGAGAATTTTTGCATCTATATTCATCAGGGATATTGGTCTGAAATTTTCTTTCCTTGATGTGTCTTTGTCTGGTTTTGGTATCAGAGTGATAATAGACTCACAGACTGAATTTGGAAGGGTTACCTCCTTTTCTACATGGAATAATTGAGGAGTATTGATGTTAATTATTGTTTGACAATTTTTTAGAACTCAACTGAGAATCCATCTGGACCTGGGGTTTTCTTGGTTGGTAGGTTTTTGATAGTGTCTTCTATTTCATTGCTTGAAATTCATCTGTTTAAATTGTGTATGTCTTCCCAATTCAGTTTGGGTAGGTCATATGTGTCTAGAAATTTGGTGATGTCTACAAGATTTGCTATTTTATTGGAGTATAAATTTTCAAAATAGTTTCTGATTATCGTCTGTATTTCAGTAATGTGTGTCATGATATTTCCTTTTGCATCATGAATATTAGTAATTTGAGGTTTCTCTATCTTTCTCTTCAATAGCATGGCTAAAGGTTTATCAATTTTATTTTTTCAAAGAACCAACTGCTTGTTTTGTCAATTTTTGAATTATTTCTTTTGATTCAATTTCATTGATTTTAGTTCTGATTTTAATTGTGCTAAACCCAAGGTCAACATCAGTTTAAATGGAGAAAAATTGAAAGCATTCTCTCCCAAAACTGGAGCAAGACAAAGACACCCTCCATCACTGCTTTTGTTCAAAATGGTCCTTGAAACTCTAAGCAAAGTGATGGGACAGAAGAAATTAAAGGGGGATGAATAGGAAAAGAAAAACTCAAACTGTACATCTTTGCCAGTGACATGATTCTATATTTAGAAGACCCAAACAATTCTACCAGAAAGCTTCTAGATCTCATAAATGAATTCAGCAAAATAGTAAAATTAAAAGGACACCCATAAATCAATTGCATTCCTGTACATCAGTGATGAATCTATTAAAAGAGAAATTAGGAAAACTACCCATTCACAATAGCCTCAAAAAATATTGGGGAATCAATCTAACAAAGGGGAGAAAGCCCTCTACACTGAAAACTACGGAACACTAAAGAAAGAAATTGAAGAAGATCTTAGAAGATGGAAAGATCTCCCATGGTCTTGGATAGGCAGAATTAACTTTGTCAAAACGACCATACTACCAAAAGCTCTATACAGATTTAACACAATTCCAATTAAAATCCCAATGACATTCTTCATAGAACTAGAAGAAAGCAGTCATGAAATTCATTTGGAAAAATAAGAGGTCGAGAATAGCCAAAGCAATCCTTAGCAAGAAACATGAAGCAGGAGGCATCACAAAACCAGATTGGTATAATTATAATTACACAATTATGCTACAAAGCTACAGTAACAAAAACAGCACAGTATTGGCATCAAAACAGACACATAGACAAATGATACAAAATAGAAGACACAGAGCCAAACCCACATAAATACAGCTATCTCATACTAGACAAAGGTGCCAGAAATACACATGGGATAAAAGATAAGTCTGTTCAAAAAAGGGTGCTGGAAAAACTGGAAATTCATATGTAGCAAAATGAAATTAAACCCTTATCTCTCACCCTGCACAAAACTCAACTCAAAGTGGATCAATGTCTTAGGCATTAAAACAGAGACCCTGAGCCTAATAGAAGAACAAGTAGGTCCAAATCTTCACCATGTTGGCTTAGGATATGATTTCCTTAACAACACTCCTAGCTTTTTTCAGGCATTGCAGCCTGAGTAGAGGTAGGTTAGAAAAGGGTATCAGAACGCTCTGGCTGACTCCAAAAGCCTAAGTCATGTTATACTTGAGCTCATGTCTTAACTGGGCAACCACAACTGAAACGAGGACCTGACTCTCTCTTGAAACCAGACCTTGGCTGGTTTCCAAGCAGCAAGCTCAGGTAGGACACAAGTTGGTTTTAGTTGCATGAATCCAAGAGAGTCTCCATTGTAAAAAAAACAATATTGACATATAAAATTAATTCACAATATACATTTTATGTACATATATCAGTATATAGGTATATACATCTATATATATTCATATACATGCATATGCTCACATATATGCACTTGTATGTGTTTCTCCATAGTTTCCTAAAAACAAGAGTAATTTCAACTTAATTAAAATATTTGTTCAACAAATATTTATTTAATATTTGTGTACATTTAATAAAATAAGGTTTTATGTTACAGTGGCTCAGTGAACTGTCAGGGGCTTCCTGCTAAACCTGCTCACTCATTCCTGGTCGATCATGTATCCTGTACATAGCCAGGAACAGAATCTCAGAGACTAATCATGAGGAGATACAGCACAAACCTGCATTGTTCTTCTTTCTTTTCCTTTTATGATACTGGGGATTGTACTCAAGGGTGCTAAAACCACTGGGCTATATCTCCAAACCTTTTTCTTTTCTTTTTTAAATTTTGAGACAGGGTCACACTAAGTTGCCCAGGTTGACCTTAAACTTGTGATGCTTTTCCCTCAGTCTCCAGAGTCACTGAGATTATAGGTATATACCACCATACCCATTAAGTCTACATTGCTTGACCTTTGTGCCTAGAGAACTTCTGTTTCCTTTTGTTTTAAAATATTTGAGGAATTCCATGAATATTAATTAGAAAGTCCCTGAGCACTAGCTCAATGATGATCTTAAATTGAATAAAATTGCTATTCCAATTACAAGCAAGCAAAATCCTGTGATGAGGTCCTGTCTGCTTGTCCTCTGGCTGTTGGGAAAGTCATGAGTTGCATCATCAATTGGCATATAACTGGCATGGGATGAAAGTGAGAGTCCTTTGAGATCACAGTGCTTAAATTCTAATACATATACAAATCACCTGTAATCCTGTTAAAAGGCAAATTCTCATTCACTAGGTTTGAGGTAGAGTCCAAAATTCTGCATTTGTAACATGCTCCAAAGTGAGGTTTATGTTGCTGGGATACAACCTACAATTAGAGCAGAGAAGTTATTTGGAAGCAATGGTCCAGGGGAATAATGTATCCTGGTGCCTCATTACTTACTGAGACATGGCCCTGGATCACTTAAACTGGTTTTAAAGACAAATTGGTTAATGGAAAAGCAACATAAATATGTCCTCCTACGCATTGGGTGTGACTGCCATCTAGCTTTCCTGCAAGTCTGTTTCAAGTGTTGGAAGCAGGTCCTCCAGATATACAGGTTACTGTGCATTGTTGCAGGAAGAATACTGCAGAGTCTGGATGCTATGAGGCTTGACAATTTTAAAAACCTGATATCTAGGTGAAAATATCAAGTCATTTGCATTCTATGATCTTGTGTTACAATCTCATAATCCTTTAATGCATCTAAGTTTTTTCACCTCTAAAAAAGTGGTAAAAAAATCAATCTAAAATCATTCTAAAAAATGCTTAAACAGTTTTGTTTTGCCTTTATATATATTTTGAAATTATATTATTATAACTATGAATAAACTTTTTGTGGAATACATATTTGAATCCAAATTAATCAGTGAATTATAAAAGCAACAATATGTTTATCACTTTCATATTCAGCCATTCAGTCCCACAGATATTTGTAAATCATTTACAATGGACAAAATTCACACTAGGACCTACAAGCAAACATGTAGAAATAAAAAGATGGATAAAAAGTTCTTTTGCTCAAAAATAACAGGCAATTTAACCAGCAAATATAGCACATTTTAATTAGTATCATGTCAGAAAAAGAACAGATCTACGTGAGCCCATAGTTAAGCAACTAATCCATCTTGTTTTCAGCAATTCTCTGTCTAAAAATTATTTATCTCTTCATGCACTAGATTCACTAGGTTCTTTAACATATAGCTGTATTTATTCTAAATTTCCTATCTTGTAATTACAATATCAGGTATATTTCTGAGTCTAATTCTCCTTATTGTCTTATATCTTAATTGAAGATTATTTTCTTTGCTTTTCTGTACATTTTGTAATTTCTTGATTGAATGCCAAACACTATGTGAAAAGAATAACAGAGACCAAGATAAATAATGTTTGCACCTGAAATTAAGCACACCTTCTCTTTCAGGCCATTAGTGTGAGGAGCTGTGTTAATCTGGTCAGGAGTGAGCTATGTTTCAGTTTGGTTGTTAACTTTAGTTAACTTTGGTGCATCATAAACTTTGATTGTCTCAGTGATGGGCTGCTGTTACCTTGGACTTCCTATGGGGCCCAAGTGTTCAATTTTCAGCTGGTCCTGAATGACCCACTGCCACAGAATTCTTGTATGCTCCATGTGTTTTTGCTCCTTACGGAAAACTAATCATCTCTTGGTTGCTTGCTAATGGGATCATGGTGCGGGACTGGGGAAGGGGTCCTTTGGTCTGAGCTGTGTAAGTGTGACTTTCTCAGTGTCCCTACACATTCTTCGATAGTAGGGCAAATGCTGCAATGAGACCTGAGAGGTTCCCATCACTTTTTGACCTTGTTTGTAGTTGTGCAGAAAGATGAATATGAAAAGATTCCCTGCTTCCCCAGACCACCAGAAAAGGATAACTTTTGCCTCCTTTCCTCACAGAAGTAGATCCTTGATGGGACTCTGTTCTCTCCTCCAATGCCTCAAGTCTTATGCTTCTTGTGAGACAAGGGTACAGGGAGGAGGTAATCTCAGAGACACTTGTTCACCACTAGTATGCCAAACCTGTTGAAGAGGGTATACTCTGCTTTTTGTCCAGGTTTCAGTATTTCATATAGATATTCATTGGTGATATTGGAAAAGAGGTTGCAAGTTAGTACAAATTTCCATATGCCTATAGCTCCAGTTATTCTAAACTGTCAAGCTAACCCATTCTTGGTCTTTAAAAATCAATAAAACTTTAGTTGATTTCTTCTCTCTCTGTCTCTCTCTTCTGCTACCTCTTCTGTGTTCAGGCAACAGTGAAACAGTTCATATGTTCTTTCTCTTAGGAGAATTATTACCTTATTATTTAGCTTGACTACCTTTCAAACTCATCTCTCCCAAAGAGTTTAAGAAAAGTTATGATTTTGTAGATTATCTTTTCTTTCTGGTTATTAAGGTAGGAGTGATATTCTCTATGACTTTATGCCTTCTAAATGGAAGATGTACAAAATTAGTTTGAAAGAGAAAGACTGAGCATGCTGAAAAACATTACTATTGACTGCAGATAATGTAATAATAGGACAAAAACAAGAAAAACATACCAGGAAGGGACCAGTATGAGAAGATACCTTAGAATAAGGAGAACATGCTACTGAAAATTCAGTACAGTCTGTAAGTCATGTTATGGATGTGCAACTTTATATGAAAATGCATGAGAAGGCCTTAAAGAGATTTAAGAAGAGTTATATAGTGAGACAATATTAAAGAGATCTCTCAACTCATTCTGTCAAGAACGGAAAAGGTTAGGGTAAGAGTGGGAAAACCAGTTTAGAAGGTATACAGTAGCCCAGATATGAATGCAAGCAATTATTCTAGGATGATGACTATAGGAAGAGGTTCATGGATTCAAAAGAAACTTGAGGGATGGAGTCAGTGTGGATTTGGTAGATAAACTAGCATATACTTTAAATATTAAGGAGCCAAATAAATTAGAATTTTAGCCTCCCCCCAATAAAAAAAATATAGGTTCATGGGTAGAAATAAAGTAACTGATCATCTAATAAGATTGGTATAGTTTGAGTTAGAAAACAGGAATGAAAAATTAAATATATAATTATCTCTTATACATCCACAATATTTCTCAAATATGAAGAAATTTAAATGTGAGCAAGTTCTCCCTAGATACTTGAGTAATATACAAGTAGGCCCCACACTGACTAATGCCAACTCTTACTGCTCAGATTTTTAGATTCCTTTCTCAGATTCCAGAAGCCTTATCTCCTGGTACATCTCTCCCCTCCCTGCCTTTCTGTCTCCCTCTCTTTCATTTCTGCTACTCCCCACTTATAAGCAAATATGTACAAATTTATTTTTATTTGAGTATTAGAGAAATCATAAACATATGCAAACTGCATATATTTTGACATTCATTCTGTGCCTTTATCTTCATTTTTGAAGTGTGCGTTTCATAAGACTAAAGACCAGGTGTCATTTTTTTTATCCCTGTATCTGTATTGCCTTGAATGGCTCTACACACTGAATAGGTACTCAAAAATATTGCTGAATAAAATAAGGAAATTGTGAATGGATGCAGTATTTTATATTTTTACTGTAATATCCAGTAACTTATTCCTCAGTTCTTTGCTGGTTTATGTTCTTGTTTCTCTTCTGCTCTTCTGCTTGCTGTCAAAACTTGGTCTTTAAAAGAGAATTTCCTTATATTTTTCTTTCATTTTTTCTCTTTCCTTTGAAATACGTGGACAAAACTATAGCAATTTTAATTCCATCCTCTTCTTGGGTCCATGATTGCACATGACTTATACTATTCTTTTTAAAATTTTTATTAGTTATACATAAGAGTAGAATGCATTTATGCATTTTGATAGATCATACATAAATGGAGTATAATTTCTCATTTTTATGATTGTATATGCTGTAGGATCACATCAATCATGCAGTCATACATGTACATGAGGTAATGTCTGTTTCACTCTACCAACCTTCCTACCCTTGTACCCCTTCCCCTACCTTCACTTGCCTCTACCTAATCTAAAGTTACTCTATTCTTCTCTAGTGCTCCCCCCCCTTATTGTAAATTAGGACCCTGCTGATATTCTCAGTTTTCATGTCTCTGGCAGTGCTGAGATTAGTCCACAAAACCCTATTAAACCCAGAGCTTTCTCTAGGTACAGTGAAACAAGGAAACTTCAATAGACTTAAACTTACTTTAAAATATTTTAAGCAATGAAGAGTAAAAATTATTCTCATGACATTGAAGTTTCACGAAATGGTCATATTAATTAAACTTCTTTGAGACAAAATAAATATCATGTTTATGCAATTAAATACTTGGTGCTTTGGATCATATTTTATACTTTCAGATTTTTGTATATTCCAAATGATTTCAGAAGAGAATTTACATTTTTGAGAAGATGGGGAAGGGAAAAATTAAATAAATAAACATAAGAATTTAAATTTCTTTCACATTATTAACTACAGTCAATTGTCATCATGTAGAGTTTTATGCGCCCTGAAGTCACCACAGGCACTGCATGGCAGGGCACTCTACCACTATTCCTCATGGAAACACAGTGTTGGGTTCTGTGAGACTCTGGTTTTCATCAGTGAATTGTAAATAAACATGCTTTTATGCATACTTTTGTTTTCAGACACCTTATTTTCTCCATAAGCACATCACAACCTTCTGTGCTTAGGGACACTAGACATCCCTATAAACCATGCTTAGGGACCAACTTGAACAGCAAACTCATCGAGACAAATCACAGAAGAGTCCAAAATATCTCACTAAATAGACTTCATAAGGGTACTTTCCAATTTAGTGTAGAGTACATGACTATTTGGTAAATCAGAGTTTTGCCCTTTCTGTATCTATCCACACATCACAACAAAATCACAGTTAGTACTGGTTTTGGAGTTACAAACAAAATGTAGCAAGAAAGAATATTCACAAATATGGAGTTCACAACCAGTGAAGAATGATTTCACTGTTTCTGATGATCTGAAAGATCTTTGGAGTTCCTAAGGACGGACTTGCCCTGTAGCCCTAGACTTTCTCCACAGCACGGTGTTGTTGAGCATGATGAACTTATCCATATCCTCACCTTTCCTGCAAGCTCTAGGTAAACTCAGACCTGGGTGGAGACAATAAATAAATGAATTATTAGTTTATATAAAAGTAACACAAACAAATAAAGTTATGAAAAGAAGTCCATCCTAGAGAGAAGTCCATTCAGAGCTCTCTCTGGGGAACGCAGTGACATATGGGAGGATGGTAGAGAAGAAACCACAAGTGTGGGGGACTTGGGCTCTTTTTACTTTTCATTTTAGTTCACTTCAGTGTGTTTGATTTACATTGCATTTCTACAAGATTTATTTTATATTAAAGTCTTACGTCTACATTTTTAAAATAACTAAATACCTAATCAGAGATACATTTCAATTAATGGGGGATAAAGCAAATGCTTATACATCTGAAATGCCTAAGGGATGTTAAGTAACAGGGAATTGAATCAGAACTGTAGTAATGTTGGAAGTAAGGTGAGGAAGTTTAAGAAAGTGTAGAAGGACCGATAACCATGGTTACTACTCAATGACTTAATACTGAGTCTAATTCCATTACATTGGGTCCTAACTAACCCTAATGCCAATTTCCTTCTTCTCCTTATTACTTACCATGTTAGAATTCCAATCATTGCTGTTTACAGTCTGTGCATTTGTAGTTGCTAGATAAATGTTGACTCATGAAAAGCACTAATAACTGATGCAAAATTTGTGGCCCTGAAATTGCCCCTGGATGATGTCATTTTCCCCTTAAAATCTGCTTTCTGTCCTCTGGTGGTATGCTCTAAAACATAGTAACACAGTCACTGAATTATAATTCTAAAAACAAGAAAAAATTACAAAGCCTGGATTTTTGGTTGATAGTATGAGGGTTAAAAAAGTATGATAAACAGTTGCAAATTGTGCTGCTAAATAGGGATGATGGCCAAGGAGAGATGATGAGTAAAGATACAATGAAGGAGGCTGAGTAAAGGCAAAGAATGAATGGTCTCCTTCACTGTAAATGTTATATAGAATATTATAATATATAGAGGAGCTTCGTGCATACTTAGGAAGCTTACATAACTGTATTAATCATGTAACTTCAGAAACAAACTAGTAAAACTGCCTTACTATTCATCACGATGCTCAAAGACATTCTTGAGGAAATGAATTTTCCTTTAGCACATTTCTTGTCAAGATCTTGCCTTGAATATTAATAATACCTTCCCATGTTTGAAGATGTCAATGTTCACCCCTGTTTCAGTTGTGGCATAATGTGTTTTATGTCTACATTAATAATTCAAATTCCACTATAAATTCTTTAGAAAACTTCCATGAAGGCCTCTCCCTTTACAAAGTAGTTTTGGGTAAAGTATGGGACACTTCGTTATGGGACTTAGAGTTCTGAAAAAACAGTAAGTGATTGTAAGAGTTTACTTACCTGAGGAAACTGATTTCCTATTCCCAAATTCACTGAGTTTGGACCTCTGTCTATTGAGTGATGGTAGCTGTAATACCAAGTAGCAGTTAGACACCAGCTATGGGTCAGGGGTTTAAGAAAATATTTAGTGCAGAACAAATCAGTTAATCAGCAGCCCTGTCCTAGTCACACCACTAGGCCTGACATAATAACTACTGCAGGACCCTTGCCTGATCTTAGTTCTATAAACTATTCCTTTTACATCAGGAAGAAGATAGGTAAACTTAGGGGGTAATAACCAACAGGCAAGGGTATGTTTGCTCAGAAGGGCCTAATCACTAAAACATCTCAAGCAAGACCCTGCAAAAATAGTGCTGACCAGAATGAGGTCTAAGATAAACACAATGCAACTATGTAACTCATGTTTACCACAAGACCCCTGAGTCCCTGGGAAAGCAAGGTATGAGATAAATGTCAATTGAATAGAGTAAGTGGATCTGAGTGCTAAAGACCATGGAAAAGTTCGCCTTAAATCCCAATAACACTGATTTCACCAAGAGAAACAACTGCTCTCCTTTCTGAGGTGACCCAACTTCTCCCTTGAAAATGTTTTTCCTTTCTCCTCTAATAAAATTTTCTGTACTTTAACTATGGTTCATGTCTAGCTGAAAATCTTCTTTTGTGAGAACACAAGAGCCAAGAACACAAAGCAACCCCTGATAACAGTAATACTAGAGAAGTACTGGTGAAAATTACCTTGAATAATCCAAAATTATAAAAACCTAAATCTAGGCCATAATTTCCTGATAGGGTTCTTTAGGTCCACAAATGATTATTTATTTGAGACTTTCTATTTGCTTATCAAAAAGTTGCAATGCACTTGGCATCTGAAAGCAGGTATTAAAAATAGTAGAGGGTTAGGACTAGCATGAAGCAGGATGTTGAGGCATCAATTTCAGCTTTGAGAATTTATCAAAGTGGACTATTTACAAGAGATTTCAAGTGACTCTAAACAAAAGACAGGATGCTCAGAAGTTCCTTGGGTATTTAATGCTGTATGCAACAACATGCTCTCATCTCTCCTGGATGACTGCAAAAGTTACCACCATTCCCTATTTCCAGTTCAAACTCTCCTCCAGCAAAGCTAAACTAAAATAAACCCCTTAGAAACTGTTGTGAGAGTGATATTTTTTCCTAATGCACAATTTTGATCATTACAGTCCCTTATTAAGATTTCTGAAAGCTGTTTCACCTGCACCCTAGCTCTCAAACTCAGGTTCACAATACTCTCAGAGTCTGCTACCAAACCACCTGCCCAGAATCATGCCAAAGCATCAATGTATTCCAATCTGTAATTCACAAAGCATCAATGTGTTCCAATCTGTAATTCACAACTCTAAAGTTTCTAATATTGAATCCATTACTGGGGATGAGGGGAATAGACCACATCCTGTATATTATGGTTTAGATATTAGGTGTCCCCTCAGAGCTCCTGTTATTGCAGGAATGTTTGAGGTGAAATGATTAGATTATGAGAACTGTAATCTAATCCATCCATCCTAGTTTGAAAACACTGAGTGATAACTATAAGCTGGTGGGCCTTAACTGGAAGAGGTGGATCACTTGGAGTATATCCTCAATGATTGCATCTCCCCCGAGCCCCTTTTCTCTCCTACTCTTTCTGCTTTCTGATTCCCGCATGAGTTGAGCAGCTCCCCTCTGTTTGGTCCATCCACCATGATGTCTTGCCTTAAGGTGGACCTAGAGCAATGGAGTTGGTCTTCTATGAACTGAGACCTTAAAACCATGATCCCCTAACAAACTTTTCCTCTTCTAAATTGTTCTTGTAAGGTATTTAGGTCACAAACACTGAAGCACTGCATAATAATATTCATAAGTTAACAGCAAATAAAGCAGAAAATATATTCATGACCATTAAATATAGCAGCAAAAAAGGAAACTACTTAGATACTTAAGTGGAAATGACAAAGTAAATTTTGGTATGTACATACAAAAGAAGTAGGAAATCACATGAGCAGTAAGAATCATTTTTAAATGTTACTTTTGAATGTTCTCATCTATTACTAAATAAAATATCAGAGCAACAACATAGACATTCATTGTGATCATATTTACAAATAATCTACACACTATATATATAAACTCACATACAATTAGTATGATACATAAGCATTTTAAAATGTGAATAAATTGATTAACTGTTGATAGAGTCAATTTATGTATAATGAAATTGGGAGTGATTTCTATGATTTTGTTTACTCGATATTTCTTTGTATTATCACTTTTTGACTATAAACATCTATTACTTTTATAAGTGATAAATTTTACCATTGACATTGTCTTTAACTGCATAAAATGGTGTGGCACCACATGATTTTCGTGAAATCTCTGCTTCTACAACTCACATCCTGGAATCTGGAATGATGAGCAAACTGCAACTTTTCATTCCATGGATTTTTTTGTGAGAAATGACAGCATCTTGAATTTGTTTAATGCCAGTAAAGTGGTTTGAAGATGAAAATTACTACATAAGTGCTAAGTGTTATTATTGATCATTAAGAATCACTCAACATAGCACAAGTGATTCTGTTCATTACTGGCATGAAAACCATTTTCTCTAGGCAAGGAAGGGTAAGGACTTTTACTCATAATATTGACAGTTTTAAAAGTATGTTAGTAGGAGACAATTAAGCCCTATTGCTAGAATGTTTCTATTTTGTGGAGTCAGGTCTATGTTTACTTGTCAATTGCTAATATTGCTGTATTATGAATTTTGCATAGAACTGCTACATCAATGAAATTTTCAAGAAACAATGCTTGTTTTTCACAAGATTGTCTTAGGTGCAGATAGATTTTTGGTGAAATACTGGTCTACTCAATACTAGACTGGTGATAATTACAAAATACCAGTGTCAATTTACAGTTTTAGGTCAGCAGTAATATACTCAGAGAAAGGAGAGTATGGACAGTGTGGACTGATGTGCACCTGCTGAAGACTGTTGTCTGACTTATTTCCTCAGATTTATTGGCATCTGCATGTTTTATAGTCATTCAGGTACTAATGATTACCTTAAAGGCAAGGAATATTCTCAGATAAATTTCACAATACATATAGCAGAGATTAGTTATATAATCAACATTACACAGATTATAAATTTTCTAAGAAGTTCCATAGTACTCTTTGAGAAGATAGGTATATTTGCATAGCCCCACCCAGGAAATACGGATCAAACTAGAAAAGTGAAGAGGCTCAAATCAGAAAAACCTCCACCAGGCTTTCTATATTATTTCTACTTCTGGTGATGAAGTTTATCTTGAGAACTCAATCTTTCTAAACAAGAAGCGCTTTGTTGCATGATTTCAAGGTGGTATGATGAAAATAATAGGATCAAAAGTAAAAATTCTCACCAGTCTCAGTGGCATACACCTGTAATCCCAGCAGCTCAGGAGGCTGAAGCAGGAGGATAGCAAATTCAAAGTCAGGTTCAGCAACTTATCGAGGCCCTACGCAACTTAGGGAGACTCTGTCTCAAAATAAAAATTTAAAATGGCTGGGATTTTGAGAAAGGGCTGTGGATATGACTTAGTGGTTAAGTGTCCCTGGGTTCAAACACTGGTACAAAAAAGAAAAAGTAAAAATTCTCTATTGGATCTTTGTTTCCACCTACCTCTCTTTTGTTGTTGTTGTTGTTTTTTTGTTTTTTTTGGAGTGCTGGTTGAGGAGGTGGGCTAGGGATTGAACCTAAGGTCTGGAACATGGCTAGGCAACCACTCTTCCACTGAGCTATACCTCCAGCCCAGGTCTTTCTTTAATTAGGTGATTGAAGTTTGTCATTTACCAGTAGCAATAATAATAGTAATAATAATATAGTCCATATTACTATCAGCATCAGATGAAATGAGCCAATATGAAAATTTTGAAGTGTTAACTAATTTCCTATCCATGGCATTGCTATTTTGTCAGAATTTAGAACATTTCTTTTGCACTCTGACTTATTTCCTGACATATTGAGCAAGTGATGATGAATTTGTGGTCCCATGTCTCTAACAAAATTTGTTGATTGCCAAGTCAGTGCACGGGATTCGTGGCAGAAACTTTTTGAGTAGACATGCCTTGTACACTCTTTCAGATCCTCAGCCTCCTTAAATTTGTTCAGTCACAGTGAGAATGCAATTTCAATGGGAAATCTCTTTCAATATGTTATTTCCAATTTCTATTTCCACAGAAAGGAAATTTGTAAAACTCCAGTAATATTTCCCAGGTTCCAAAATTGGTAGCAGGATCAAGTGGGTTACACTTTTAATTGGTGATTAATTAAGTTCCAGGAGCAGGATATATATAACCATATAACTCTCTTAAGATATGTTATAGAAAGAAGATACAGGAACCTATCTCAAATAGTCTAAGGTGATTACTTCACCTAGTAATGAGACCTGGTGTGAAGAACAAGTTATGCAATTATATTTGGTATTGTAAAAAATTATCTCCTCAATCCCCCTGACTAATGATCATTCAGCCCCACTGGAGCTGATATAAAAAGTCAAAGAACCAGAAAAAAAAAGAGATAGTAAATTAAGATTTTTCATTTATTTGCTTTATTCAGTTTCACTCAATGTTTGAGTCCTATTTCAGTGACAGCTTTAGTAATTAAATAGAGCAAAAAACAAATCATGGAACCTGTGAAGTCCTTAACTCTATCATTACATTTACTGTGGGAATAAAACGAAGAAGAGCCCAAACACAAAGTAAACGGCTACCTAAGGAAACATAGATAGTTCTTTAGATATGGGTCCACTGTAACACCTTCAAGTAATATCCAATTCAATAATACTACCAGTGGCAATGATAAGACAGTCTCAGAGAGTACAATATAAGAGTCATTGATCTACTGTTTCTTGGAGCCATAGGCAGTATTCACAGAGGCACAAATTACCTCATTCATTGTTCTAGACCATGATTGCACAGAAACCAGATACCAGACCTGAAAAAATATTTTAGAGGGAAGGTTAGATGTTAGAAAACTTGAGAACACAAAAGGAGAGAGTATGTGGTGGAACTGAGGGTGGACCTGTAGACTACAAGGGTCTACCAAGTCTAAATACACACTGTATTAATAACCCAAGACGATCAGTTGAATTTGCCTAGGAAAATACTAGCTTAATAGTTTATAATATTTAATTCTCATTTTGAAGAAAAATCATGTTTTATAGTAGAGTGATTACAAAAATGTTTTTTGATAAGAGTTACTAAGCCAGTAACTAGGGGTTGTTGAGGGGAAAAAGCATCAATTCACAAAATACATTTAAGCTTCACAGTTTGATGCATGATTTTCAATGCAGCCATGAGTGGCCCTGTATTGATCCTCAGATTGCAGTCATTTTATTGCTTCTGCTTCTAGTCAGCAGAAAGAATAAGAATAAATGACAGCACAGTTTATTTATAATGAAGTCAAGTTTCCAAGGATAGGGTACTCAATTCTTTAGAATAAACATTCTTACCTAGTTTATTTGGCCAAAACCCATTCTATAGATCCAGACTAAGTAGACGTTCAGGAACATGCTCTGTTATCTAGAGTTTTTATAACTAACTACATAAATAAAATTCAAATTTATCAAATACAGACAAAATGCTTACTGTGTACATCTGTGCAAAATACTATATTAAATATTTCATGCAATGCAAATATTAATTTTTAAAAACTACATTCAAGAGCGTACATGAGTATGTATGAATATATATGTGCTGCATAACTTGGATAAGACATGGCAAAGTAGATATGTCTCCTGCGGTATTTGAGTTTATTGAGTGATATTAAGTCAAAATACATTGGTATCCTATGGGAGAAATCATTGTCACCTTGGTGCCAAATGAGAAAATGCCTAACATTTTGAAAGATTAAAAACACCTTCCTCTGGCCATAACATGTAAGGTACAGCACAGAATTTTCAGCATCTCATGGCTTTCAATTAATAGACTAATGGTTTTAAATGCTTTTTTCTGTAGGCTGATTTTAAATGTTATAAACAAATAATGCATTTATTTTGTAAAGATATATTTATTAGTCAGTTTTGCATTACTATAATGAAATGCATGAGATAAGTTACTTTATAAATAAAAGAGGTTTACTTAGCTCACAGTTCTGGAAGCTGGAGATAATGGTGCTTACTTCAGTTTAGCTCTGGTGAAGGCCCTCTTGGCTATATCAAATCATGGTGGGAGTATATGAGAGTAAAGAATAAAGCACACATTGAAGTAGAAATCCATGAAGGAATTAGATTCCCAAAATCTTTTCTGAGAACACACTCCTAATTAACCTAAGGATCCTTCACTAGGCCCTGCCTCTTTACAGTCACATCACTACATCCCAATACCAGTACCACGGGGACCAAATTTCTAATACACGAGCTTTTCAGGGAAAAATAGCATCCAAACCACAGCAACATAAATAACTACTTTATGCAGAAGCAAGTAATAAACTAAAGGCAAATAGCTTCTCTCCATTCCTGACATTGTGTACTCCACATTCTTACATTACAAAATATGCCGATTTTAATATGCTTTTAATGTAAATTGTTATCTTTCAAGAAACAATTGGCTTAGTGCATTTTCTTTATTCATTTCTTCCCCTTTTTCTTTTTGTTAATGCATGATTTCCCTTCATTTGTTTATCCTAATGGTTATTTGTTCTATCACATAGAAGTCATTCCGATATCATTGCTTTATTCCTTTTAAGATCCTACTTCCTGTTCCAACTAAGACCAAATGATGGTTTTGTATTTACTTTAAAAAAAAAAAAAAAAAAAAAAAAACTTTTGTGCCTAATTGCCTCTCTTTTCTTATGAAACTCTGAGTCTTATTGTATCCTCAAATCTTTCAGTTGTCCACATCAGGGGAGTGGGACTACACCATCCCTGTGTGTGGAATCTTCCATATCATTCCTATCATCCTTCTCAGACCTTCCCTTTCTTCTGCTCTGGAATTGTGATGTCTTACCAGGTTTGATTACTAGTCACCTGTGACTGTTGTTACTGGCCTCCTGGGTTAGAACCATTATTTTGTGGTGTTCCTATCTTCATTACTCTTGGTTTGCTCCTTTATATCATCAGGCAATAACTAATAAAAGCACATTTGTCATTTTTCTGACTCCTCAATTATCTGAAATATCATTAATCTATGTATACTATTTGATAATTTATCTAAACATTGAATTTGAGGTAGAATATAATTTTACCTCAGAATTCTGACATTTATTTTGATACGTTGTTGAAGAGAAGTTCAAGTTTGGACTAAAGTTCTTTTTTTCTCACTTTTTTCCCTTGGACAATTTCAGAAACTTCTTTTTATGGTCAGAGTTCTGGGATAATACAATGATGTGTCTGTGTGTGGATCACTTCTATTCAGACTGCTCCCTGCTTAGTAGCACATTTCAACTTGTAAGCTGTGTCCCTTTTATTCCCAGAAAATCTGTTTTAATTGATTACATCTTTCTTTATCTTTTTGGAACTTCTATTAACAGAAAATGGAATTTTTTTATTGTTGCTTTAAATTTCTTATCAGTTATCACAACATCACAATCCCTATTTTTTTGTGTTCAGGATGATTTCTACAACATTAACTTCCAAATAACTGAATTACTTATTTCAGCATATTTCTGTGGCCCAAGAGTTATTTTGTATTTCCCAAATCGCAGTTTCTCATACTACCTTATTGTTTTTATAAGACTGAAATAGATTTCTAGTACTCTCTGAAGATATTAAACGTGATCTTCAGTGACCTCTGTGCTTCCCCATAGCTATGTTTCTCTGCCTGGACTTGGTCTGACTCTTTCCAAACTTTCCTCCATTGACTGGTGAACCCTGATTGTTTGCTCAGTCCTATACAATGAGGCCACAAAGAAGCAGACAGGGAATTCTGCTCCCATGGGAAGGATCTGTCATCTGACATCACTGGCTTGTGGATGAGTGTTAAGGATATGGTCATTGCTGTAGGAGGATGCGGGTGAGCAAATGTTTGAACATGTGGAGCTGTTTCCTGGGACACACCATCCACATTGACCATTATAGTTCTTATCATTTAGTTCTTCTGATTTGTTTAGAGAACAATGTGTGTGTGTGTGTGTGTGTGTGTGTGTGTGTGTGTGTGTGAGAGAGAGAGAGAGAGAGAGAGAGAAGATATAAACAAAGAGAGAGAAGTAGAAGTAGTTAAGGGATGCTACCTGCTAGCATCCTGTATGCAGCCCGAGGTGTACAGAAACATATGCCCAACCCATGGATCACTGAGCCCCTGTTTCCTCTCAGGCTTTCTCCTGACCATTTCTATGGTTACTTGCTGTTTTAGGTCTGAGGCACTTAGGGGTTCCTCTAGTCAGGTCTCGTCATCCGTGAGCCCACTTCTATCTGCTGTTTTCCAATTATTTGATAAAATTTCTCATTGCAAATGGGCACCCCTATCCTTCTCTCTATTACTATCCATTCCTTTTCAATTCCTCCACAAAGTTTGGGGGAACTTAGTATTAACCTTATGAAAGGGTAGGCTATGAATACACATTCTCAATGAATACCGAATGGGAACTCTAACCAGCACTTCTAAGACTGAAGAAAGTATTCACAGTTTATTCTCTTAAGATCAGTCTATTTAAATGCCTATTTCCCACATCTCTTAAATTTTATGAGGTATATTTGGAATCATTAACCAATATGGTATGTAGAAAATTGGTATCTCATTAACTGTCTATAAGTTATAAAATCCACTTTGTACTCTAGAGTATCATTCCTTTCAAGATTATTCTGAAATTATAAAAATCATTATGAACTAATTCTTAATCTACTAATCATGTGTATATACACTGATGAAATCAGGAAACCTGAAATACTCTAATTTTTTCTTCTCTCCTGTGTACCCAAATAGATTCTTAATAGTATCACAAAGACTGAATATTTTAAAAAAAAATTTTTTTCAGTTAGTAGTCTTTATGTTATAGAATCTGGGTATTATTTTTACTTGCGCATGTACCAATGCACTTAAAACAGCCGAGGTGTTTCTCTATTTGCTTTTAAGTCTAAGTTGAATTTTAGAAAAAGTGGTTTTGCTGTCAATTCATGGCATAAATACATTCATTTCCATGGAAAATGGGTTTATCTACACTAGCACTCATATTTTTTTCTTCTAGCATTTATCAACACAAAATTCATGTCTAAACTTCAATTGTTTTCAAACTTTTTTCCAGTAAGTTTTATCTATTTTCCTTAGTTTCTAGCACAAGAAAATTGAAAGCCCAAGAAATACACACATTTCAAAGTCAGCAGAAAATTGTTTTTCAGACTCCTCTGTCCTACAGGTATATAAGTTCACCTTTACTTAGGTGGTAATTAAAGTTTTGAAATTTTATTTTAGTTTCTGATCTTATTACATTCTCTTTTTCTAGTGATACTGAGTTAGAGATTGAAAATATGTGTTCATGGGAAATATTTACTTGTCACTAGGAAACTTACAGAAGAAATCCATATTCATCATTGATATGTAATCAGTTGATGAATTAGTTTACCTTTTATTATGGTTTAGAGCTGAGATATCCCCCCAGACTCATATGCTCCAGGCTTGGTCTCTAATGCAGTAATACTCAAAGGTGGGAAGTGATTGGATCTCGAGGGCTCTGATCTCATCAATGGACTACTCCATTGAAAGGTTCATAGGTGAATGGGAGGTAAAATAATCTATAGGAATTGGAACCAAGTTGGAAAAACAAGGTCACAGAAGGTATGCCCAGGAAGGAGGTATTTTGTCCCCAGCCCATTCCTTGATTTCTCTCTCTGGTTCCCAGCTGTCATGAGGTAGGCAATTTTGCTACAACATGCCTTCTCAAACATGTTGTTGGGCCACATGAAAAGCCCACAATGATGGAGCCTAGTGGCTATGGACCAAAATTTTTGAAACCACGAGGCAAAATAAGCCATTCTTTTCTTAAGTTGATTTTTCTCATGTATTAGATCACAGTGACACAAAGTTAACTAAGATACTCTTTTTTTGTGTATGTGTGTGTGGTCAGTGCTGGGGATCAAACTCAGGGCCTTGTGCTTATGAGGCAAGCACCCTATCAGCTGAGCTATATCTCCAGCCCACTAAGATACTCTTGATAGGAAGTTAATCTTGTTCTTTGTCTGGTGGGATTTATTCATTCTAATTAGTTATACATGACAGCAGAATGCATTTCAACTCATTGTATACAAATGGAGCACAACTTGTCATTTCTCTGGTTGTACTACATGCAGATTCACACCATTCATGCACTTGTACACTTACATAGGCTAATAATGTCCATCTCATTCTACCATCTTTCCCACACCCAAAACCCCTCCCCTTCCCTCACTCCCCTCTGCCAAATCCAATGTTCCTCCATTCTTCCCTTGCCACCCCACATTATGGATCAGCATCCATTTATCACAGAAAGCCGTTAGCTTTTGGTTTTTTGGGATTGGCATGGTTTGTTTAGTATGATATTCTCCAACTCTATCCATGTACCTGAAATGCCATAATTTCATTCTTCTTTAAGACTGAGTGATATTCCATTGTGTATATGTACCACATTTTCTTTATCCATTCATCTGTTGAAGGTTATCTAGGTTGGTTCCATAGTTTAGTTATTGTTAATGAGCTGATACAAACATTGATGTGGTGGTGCCACTGTAATATGCTGATTTTAAGTCCTATGGGGATAAACCAAGGAGTGAGATAGCTGGATCAAACAGTGGTTACATTCCAAGTTTTCTAAGGAATCTCCATACTGCTTTCCAAGTGCTTCCATGAATTTTTAATCCTGGCAGCAATGTATGAGTGAATCTTTTCCCCCACATCCTTACCAAAACTTATTATTGTTTGTATTTTTGATAATTGCCATTCTGATTGGAGTGAGATGAAATCTTAGAGTAGTTTTGATTTGCATTTCTCTAATTGTTAGAGATGTTGAACATTTTTTCATATATTAGTTGATTGATTGTATTTCTTCTGTTAAGTGTCTGTTCAGTTCCTTAGCCCATTTATTGATTGGGTTGTTTGTTTTTCGGTGTTAAGTTTTCTGAGTTCTTTCTATATCTTGAAGATTAGTGTTCTGATGTGAATGTGGTAAAGATTTTTCCCACTCTGTAGGCTCTCTCTTAACATTATTGTTTCCTTTGCTGAGAAAAAGCTTTTTAGTTTGAATCCATTCCATTTATTGATTCTTGATTTTATTTCTTGCACTTTAGGAGTCGTTATGGAAGTCAGATCCTAAGTCGACAGTGAAGATTTGGGATAACTTTTTCTTCTATTAGGTGCAAGGTCTCCATTTTAATGCCTAAGTCCTTGATCCATTTTGAGTTGAGTTTTGTGCATGGTAAGAGAGAGGGGTTTAATTTCATTTTCTTACATGTGAATTTCCAGTTTCCCCAGCACCATTTGTTGAATAGGCTATCTTTCTCCAGTGAATGTTTTTGTCTTGAATGAGATAACTGTAATATGTGGGTTTGTCTCTCTGTTCTTCATGTACCATTGGTCCTCATATCTATTTTGGTGCCAATGCCATGCTGTTTTTGTTACTATTGCTCTGTTGTATAGTTGAAGGTCTGATATTATGATACCTCCTGCTTCACTTTTCTTGCTAAGGATTGCTTTGGTTAATCTGGGTCTCTTATTTTTCCAAATAAATTTTATGATTGCTTTCTCTATTTCTATGAGGTATATCATTGGAATTTTCATTGGAATTGCATTGAATCTGTATAGTGCCTTTGGTAGCATCACCATTTTGACAATATTAATTCTATCTATCCAAGAACTTGATAGATCTTTTCATATTCTAAGACTTTCATTAATTTCTTCCTTTAGTGTGATGTAGTTTTCATTGTAGTGGTAGTTCACCTATTTTGTTAGATTTATTCCCAAGTATTTTATTTCTTTTTTTATTTGAGGCTATTGTAAATGGTAGTTTTCCTAATTTCTTTTTCAGAGGATTCATCACTTATGAGTAGAAATGCATTTAATTTATGGGTGTTGATTTTATATCCTGTTGCTTTGCTGAATTCATTATTAATTCTAGAAGTTTTCTGATGCAATTTTTTGAACACTCTAACTATAGAATTATGTCATCAGCAAAGAGTGATAGTTTGAGTTTTTCTTTTCCTATTCATATCCCTTTAATTTCTTTGGTTTGACTAATTGCTCTGGCTAGTTTCAAGGACTATGTTCAATAGCAGTGGTGAAAAATGGCACACCTATCTTGTTCCAGTTTTTTAGAGGGGATGCTTTCAATTTCTCTCCATTTAGAATGATGTTGGCTTTGGGCTTAGCATAGACAGCTTTTACAATATTGAGATATTTTCCTATTATCCCTAGTCTTTCTAGTGTTTTGAACATAAAGGGGGCCTGTATTTTGTCAAAAGCTTTTTCTGCATCTATTGAGATGATCATATGGTTCTTATCTATAAGTCTGTTGATGTGATGGTTTACATTTATTAATTTCCATGTGTTGAACCAACCTTGTATCCCTGGAATGAACCCCACTTGATGATGGTTCACTACCTTTTTCATATGTTTTTGTATGCAATTTGCCAGAATTTTTTTGAGAATTTTTGCATCTATGTTTGTCAGAGATATTGGCCTAAAGTTTTCTTTCCTTGATGTGTCTTTGTCCAGTTTTTATATCAGGGTGATACTAGCTTCATAGAATAAATTTGGAAGAGTACCCTCCTTTTCTATTTAATGGAATAATTTTAGGAATATTGGTATTAGTTCTTCTTTGAAGGTCTTGTAGAACTCAGCTGAGAATTCATCTGGTCCTGGGTTTTTTTTTAGTTGGTAGGCTTTTGATGGTGTCTTCTATTTCATTACTTGAAATTGATCTGTTTAAATTTTGTATGTCCTCCTGATTACGTTTGGTAGATCATACATCTCTAGAAATTTGTTAGTGTCTTTGAGATTTCTAATTTATTGGAGCATAAATTATCAAAATACTTCCTAATTATCTTCTGTATTTCAATAGTATACACCATGATATTTTCTTCTTCATCATGAATTTAATAATTTGAATTTTCTCTCTCCTTCTCTTCATTAGTGTGGCTAAGGGTTTATCAATTTATTTATTTTTTCAAAGAACCAATGTTTTATTTTTTCAATTTTTTGAATTATTTCTTTTGTTTAAATTTCATTGATTTCAGCTCTGCTTTTAATTATTTCCTGTCTTCTATTACTTTCGGTGTTGATTTGCTCTTCTTTTTCTAGGACTTTGAATTGTAAGGTTAGGTCATTTCTTTATTGACTTTTTATTCTTTTATTGAATGAACTTAATGACATGAACTTTCCTTTTATCACTGCCTTCATAGTGTCTCAGAGATTTTTATATTTTGTGTCAGTGTTCTCATTTACCTCTAAGAATTTTTTTTTTTATCTCCTCCCTGATGACTTCTGCTATCCATTGTCCTGTAAATAGCATATTATTTAGTCTCCAGGTATTAGAGTAGCTTCTATCTTTTATTCTGTCATTGATTTTTAATTTCATTCCATTATGATCTGATAGAATGCAGGGTAATATCTCTTTTTGTATTTGCTAAGAGTTGCTTTTTAGCAAAACATATGGTCTGTTTAAGAGAAGGATCCATGTGCTACCGACAAGAAAGTGTATTTGCTTGTTCATGGATGAAATATTCTATCTTTGTCAGTTAAGTCTAAATTATTGATTATATTATTTAGTTCTATGGTTTCTTTGTTTAGTTTTTGTTTGGAAGATCTATCCAGTTCTGAGAGAGGTGTGTTAAAGTCACCTAGTATTATTGTGTTGTTGTCTATTTCATTCCTGAAATTGAGAAGAGTTTGTTTGATATATTTAGGAGCTCCATTGTTTGGGGCATATATAGTATGATTGTTATGTCTTGGGTTTTTAAAAATATTTTTAGTTGTAGATGGATACATTGACTTTTATCTTATTTAATTTTTTTTACATGGTACTGAGGATTGAACCCAGTGCCTCACACATGCTAGGCAAGTGCTCTATCACTGAGCCACAATCCCAGTCCCTGTTAGGTCTTGATATGATTCCCTTAAGCAGTATGGAATGTCCTTCTTTATCCCTTCTGACTAACTTTGGTTTGAAGTTCACTTTGATATGAGAATGCAAACCCCTACTTGTTTACTCAATCCTTGTGTGTGTATATTTCACTCAGTCTATGGATGTCTTTTCCTATGAGATGAGTCTCTTGAAGGCAGCATATTGTTGGGTATTTTGTTTTTTAAATCCAATCTGCCAGTCTATGTCTTTTGACTGATGAGTTTAGCCATTAATATTCAGGGTTATTACTGAGACATGATTTGTATTCCTGTTCATTTTGGTTTATTTTTGGTTTTTAACTTGACTTGATTTCTCCTTTGATTGGCTTTCCTATATTGTAGTTCATCCCTTTGATGACTTTCATTGTTGTTTTTCATTTCTTCCTCTTGGTATATTTTGCTGAGGATGTTGTATAGTGCAGGCTTTCTATTTGTAAATTCTTTTAACTTTTGTCTATCATACAAGGTTTTTATTTTGTCATCAAATCTGAAGGTCAGTTTTGCTGGGTATAAGATTCTTGGTTGGCATTCATGTTCTTTCAGAGCTTGAAATTTGTGGTTCCAGGCCCTCCTAGCTTTTAGGGTCTGAACTGAGAAATCTGCTGATATATATATTGGTTTCCCCCTATATGTAATCTGATACTTTTCTCTCACAGTCTTTAAAATTCTATCTTTATTTTGTATGTTGGACATTTTCATTATAATGTGACTTGGTGTGGATCTGTTGTAATTTTGTACATTTGGTGTCATGTAAGCCTCTTGCATTTGATTTTCTATTTCATTCTTCAGGTTTGGAAAATTTTCCAATATTATTTCATGGAATAGATTGTTCATTTCTTTGGTTTGTATCTCTGTGCCTTCCTCTATTCTGATAATTCTTAAATTTGGTCTTTTTAAGTTATTCCATAATTCTTGGAAGTTTTGTTCATGGTTTCTTACTTCACTGTGTGGTCAACTTTATTTTCAAGATTATATATTTTGTCTTCATTTCCCAAGATTCTGTCTTCTAAGTGATCCAGTCTTTTGGTGATGCTTTCATTTCATTATTTGTTATTTTTTTCAGAATCTCTCTTTATTGAAGTAATCTTTTCTTCCTGCATTTGCTCTTGTATCTCCTTATTCAAGTAATCTTTTGTTGCCTGTGTTTGTTCTCTTATATCATCCTTTACTTTGCAGATCATTTTAATTATGTACATTCTGAACTCCTCTGACACTTCTACTATGTTGTAAATGGATTCTATTACTGTAACATCTTGGTTCGTTTGGGGCACTTTCTTCCCTTGGGTTTTTTTTTTTTTTTTTTTTTTTTCTTTATCTTTCCCTCTAGCAGTGGGGATCCAAGGTATTAGACTTTCTACCCTATATACTTAACATCCCTGCAGTTTTCCAATACCTCACCTTTAAGGGGGAGATCAATAGTAACAGCACCCCTTGCAAACAATATGCAGACTTAAACCAAATAGCTCCTATTAAGACGTTCACAGTTTTGTCACAATAAACAGAAATGATGTCTTTAATTTTTATCTATAATATATACAGTAGGTTTGCAAAAGGATCTACAGTTTCTAATGGAGGACAAAGAGGGAACCAGGGAGGGGTGTGTAGGATGAGATGTTAATGAGGTAGGAAGTGAAAATATGGAGGTATTAGATCACAGGAAGTATAAAAGAGGAATCAAAAGAAGTGGGCTATTAGCAGGAGAAATAAGAGGCTCCGCAGAGACAGATAAGCGGGAGGAAAATATAGAGAGTAAAAAAAAAGAAAGAAAGAAGAAAGAGAAAAACATAAAAATAAAAGATAAAAGAATATATAGCAAAACTGTAATATACTATTCATACATCCCAGTCCTTATTAGCCTGATGCATGAAAAGTACTTGGTTTCACAAATTTGGGTATGTGAGGGCGGGAATAGAAAGAAAAAAAAAATCTTGAAGGAAAGTTAAATGATTGTTTCTTTGGAGTTCAATATCTTTCCTGTTTCCCTTCTCATCTGATAGGTGGGGTTGTCTGGAGTTTGCTGGTATCTCCACCCTCAGGATGGTGAAGGTTACTAGGGTGGGAGGGTTAGTCTTGGAGGTAGAACTCCTGGAATCGGGGTTTAGCAATTTCAGGTCCCCATTGGAAGACTGCACCCCAGGAATCTCCTTTGGGGTCTACTCCTGTGATGTGGGAGCCTGATCTTAATTTCATTCATTGCCTGTGGACCCCACAAGTCCTGGTTTCTAATTTAGTCTCTAAACGTTATCTCTCTCACCCCTGGCCCTTTCTACTTTCCAATCAGGAAACTTTCTCTCCACAGGTCCTAAAAGCTGAGCACCAGGACCAGTGTGCCTGTCCTGGAGAGCTGTTCTGTATGGAGTAGATAAGGACCAGGTGTTGAGAGCTGCGGGTCAGTCATGCAGCTGCAAGCACTGGGCTGGGTTGGTGGCTCGGAGTAGGGGAGATTGGGAGACTGTAGGTACCTTATGTCGGGTTTCTAGGCCCCAGTTGGTGTCCCAAGATGGAGGTGGCCACTTTCAGAAAGGGGGCAGCAAGGGTGAGCCATGTGGTGGTGTTAGGTGACCTATTTGGAGATACAGCAGTGTGGTGTCTGGTGCTACAGCGAGTAGCTGCCTCCAAGTCCTATTCGATGTCCTCAGATAGAGGATACCTGGTTGAGGGGGCTATGTCGGCAGTTGCAGTGTCCTAAGATGGAGGTGGCCAGGGGAACCCCACGTTGGCAAGTGGTAAGCCAGGCAGGAGTCTGCGCTGGTGCAGGGGTTGGAGGTTCGGCCAGCTGTATGGGTTTAAGTCACTGTAATCCCAGCAGCACAGGAGCCTGAGGCAGAAGGATCTTGAGTTCAAAAGCCTTGGCAACTTAGTGAAGCCCTAAGCAACTCAGCCAGACCCCGTCTCTGTCTCCTAACTCTCCTGCAGTTGACTCTCAACAAGTTTGCCAGCCACCTTGCATTCTTAGCATGGATGGTGGGGTCCTTTGGAGAGCCAGGTCTGCTCCAGGAAGCTGGAGTGGGACTTCTCTAAGGTCTGACCTGGGTCCCCAAATTTGTTGTCCAAAGCTCCGTCCTCGTCCCTGATGTCAATCGAATAATGAGAACACAGTTTTGAGAAAAAGGAAAAAGAAGGTTTTTTGCTTTGTGAGCAAAGGAGAAACACAAGAAGCCTGTGATTCTTTAATATTGTTTTTTATACTTTTTATTACAATCATTTAGACAAAGATTTTTCCAATATATAATTCAAAATTAATTCTTCATAGCTGACAGCAGTAGAAATATATTTTTTAACTCAAATGTAAAAAAATGTCATTAGGTTAGGAAATATGGGGATATATTTGCTGGGAAATTACATGAATAAATGATGCAAAAAATTTTAAGATTTTTACTTGTTCTTTTTTTTAAAGTAGTTTGCATTTTAAGGAACAGCACTCAAAAAATAATTTAGTTATGGTAGTAGCTATTATAGATTTTCTTCAATCAACCTTTTTTTTTTTTTTTTTTTTTTTTTGGTACTAGGGATTGAACCCTTAACCACTAAGCCACATCCCGACTCTATTCAATTTCTATTTTGAGAATTTCTAATTTGTTTAGGGTCTCATTAAGTTGCTAAGGCTGACTTTGAACGAATTATCCTCCTGCCCCAGCCTCTGGAGTCACTGAGATTACAGGCATGAGCCACCACACATGGCTAAAATGTGCTGAAATTTAAAAGGATACAATACAGTCAAAAAATAATACAAAATGAATATCGTTAAAAAATGAGAGCAAAGGAGAAAAGAAAATGGACTAAAAAGTAAAAGTTAAAAGAGAAAATGGCAATCTTCTAAGAATTAATATCACAGACAGGTGGACATATCTTCCAAATAAGAAACCAGAACACATAGCACAAAATATTTTTCTTTTACATTCATTGTGTTGAAAACCTGAATTTTCTTTTTTAAAAAACATTACTTCCTATGTTTGTTAAAATTTAAAAGTTTCAACTATATAAAAATTTGTTGAATTACTATATTCACCACATTTATAATAGTAAAACTTGTGATCCTCCTCCCTCAACCTCCCAAGCCACTGGGATTACAGGTTTGCGCCACCATGCCTGCTCAGGCCACTTCTTCATATGATTTGCTGCCTTCATTTTCTATCATTTGGTCTCTTATTATACATGAATTATTTTAGGGGTTCTTATTTCAACATACCCCAAATGTATTTTTGTAATGTTTATAGAGTACATAAATGAATGATAGATAATACATGGGTACATAGAGGAAGATGAAAATAAATAAATAAATAATAGATGTCTTCCTCGGTAAAGAATACAAACATCCTGATAAGTGCTACTAACATGGAAACTTCCATCATGTACTTTTTGTTTAACAGCATGAAATGAAATGTTACTCATGCATTTCTGACAGAACAGAAAATTGTGTTTTTATCTCTCTGAAAAATTTACCTTAAATGTTTTGTCCTACATGACAGCTTTAAAACAATGTAGGTTTTCAGAATGTATTACCTGCTGTTGCCCTTCAGGGATCACTCTCTCTGTCTGAGCAGACTTTGTATTTATACCTCATGCTGCATATGGATTGAGAAACAATTGTTTACACTTTTAGTGGATGTTCCTGGGAACTAGTTACAGTCACAAGCAAACAGACAGGGAACTGCAAAACTTCCCTTTTACCTACATTAGTATTTTGCTTTGTCATTACTCCTATGCATCTTTCAATATGTGGATGCAGGAAAAGGTAACAAATCACTACATAATTTTGGAATTCTCATGAAATATATGTCATTCAGAAATGATCATCTTCTAACATTTTCTCTTCTCTCCTCCACAGCTTACTGAAGGTGAATCTTGACTGAGGTACATTTTTCCGGAGGAGATTAAAGCTGTTCAAGCCAAACACCTGCCACATATCTAGCATAATACTTCAGATGCCATTTTTATTCTTAATCCATGGTTCATTCTGCTATCAGCAGAGCTAGCCATTGATTCATTAATTGGAATCATTACTTCATCAATGTAAGTCTAGGGAAGAAACATACCTGAAATATTTCAGGTAGCCCTGCTTCGTAGGGGATTTTTAAATTACAGATATGAAAATTTATACGTAATAATGATCTTGTTGGTAGTCATTGAACTTGATAAAATTCAGTTGCATCTCCATACATGATTCAAGTACATATTTTAGTACCTTTCCTAATCACTTCACAATGTTACACATATAACAAAAATGCACTAACCTGACATAGCTAAAAATGCCTATGGCTCTGTATTTTCACTGTACTCTTTAAAAAGAATTTTATTTAATCTAAGAAAATTTCATACTGTAAGCCTTGGGTCGCAACAAAATGTGCTTCAAAGGAATTGCTATATTCCACATTAGCATTAGGACATGAAGCTATGGTAAGTAATAGGGAATTTTCCTTTTAGTAAATAGTGCTTATTGAAATTGCCATTCTTTTAAGACAACAAGAAAGACAAAGACAATGTGTATTTTTACATACTGAGAAATAATTTAGTCCACATAGGATTAGGTTTATTATTACAAGCCTGAAGTTATTATATTCACAGAATATAAAAAGGTAATCTTTTTTAAGCATAGTAGTAGTTAAATAATGCTTTTCTAGAATTTACAATATGAATAATCACTTAAGCACATATCTATTTCTTCATATAGTTACATCTATCTTATACTCAAAATCACAATGCTTACAAGGTTCTTGACAATTCTGGGAAAAGTTGTATAAAACAGTACATGAACTTGGTAACAAAAATTCATTTTTATGAGACTTTTACCAGAGTCCTGGGCCAGAAGGAGAGACTGAATATTATGTGATCCCAACATACCAGGTCCAGTCACTCACCTCGAAAACCAAATAGAAAAAGTAATAGTGATGTAGGGAAAAATTTTATTTATTCATTTTGATCACACTGGGGAACATGGGGAGTAGAGTCCTAAATCCTGCCCTCTGGGAACTAACAAATCTTTAGGGTGTACAGGGGAAGGAACAAAAGTGGGGTGGCGGGGGACAAGAAGTACAGACTTGTTAAAACTGGTCTGACTGATCCTTATCTCAAAATGCCCATGAGGAGCCTTGCCAGCAAAAAGAAATTTGCTGTCACCTTAAATAGCTTCAACTCTTGCCACAAGATATTTACCCATCAGACCTGTTGCTCCAAGAATCCAAGATGACTGTAGGAAAAAATGAGTCAGAAAGAATAAGTTGGAAAGGCAAGATGGAATTAGTTGGGACATTGACTGAATCCTCCTTTAAGTGTCAGACAATAACTAGAGACTTCTAGGTGTTGCTCTGGTGGCCTAGAACAGAATGTTATAAATGCCAGTAGCTAATGATCTGTTGATTATAGTGTCCCTGCAAATCTCGATAATACATTAGCTACTCTTATTTCAGTGTTTTCAGTTTTGAAGGGGGGAATTATTACATTTAAATGAATACTTCTTAAATTAATAACCTATTTGCAGAGTTGGTTGGGACTCTGAACCAAAGTTTAAAGTAGCAAAGGAGACAGGTGTGCCTTGAACTTCTTCATAGCATTGTGGCTAGGGCCAAGGAATACTATCTAAAGATTAGGAAAAATTGGAAGTCATGTAACCTCACATTCCTTCAGCAACATTTTTGATTCATGCTCCTTATCAAGGCAGTCACAAACGCTATCCAACTTCAAGAGGAGGAGATATAGACGTCACCTACTGATGGAAGAATAACAAGATTCAGGAAGAGCAGGTAGGATAGAAAATAATTTCTGTGGTCATTTTTGGAAACTGTAATCTGCCATACTAACCATGAAAGAAATGTCAAGATAGCATGAGTATACATGAATTAAGCACTACCAATTGTCATGGTGGTTTTTCCCTAACTGAAACTTTCAGCTTCTTTAAGAGTCCATCTCAGATTTTAGCTGGGCTCCTAGTATAATTTTCAACATGTAATAGTTACTACAAGGGTTTGTTTGAACTCCATCTGTATAGTTCTTGACACAGTGGTTGAAAGCATCTTATTTCTATCATGTTTTTTCATAAAATCACTATCAAATTTTTACAAGATGATGAAATAATTTGGTATTCAATTTGGCATGCTATTATAGAATTCCTGTTCTGATTTCAAATATCGAATTATAATAACAAAGGATTATGTGTGAGAAAGATAATGATGGCTTGCCTGGACTATTTTACAATGAGAACAAAGCAAGATTTCACCCAGCATAAGGTGGAATAGTTTTCCTCACAATATGTTTGAATTTGCAGTTTGCCTGGGAAATTGAAAATGGAATGTGACTAAAACAAGAAGTCAGGCTTGGATCCTGAAAACAAAATGAATATGGTGTCAATAAGAATATGAACGATAAATGTAATTACTGAAAAACCTATTTAGAGTCACTCCTTTTGACTGAGATAACAATATAATTCAGTCTTCTGAATTATATGCTGAGATATTATTACATCTACACAGTACATCTTATCCTGTATATATTATTAATCCTTTCTCCAAATCAATTTAATGTGGAGGAGAAAAAAAGACAACCAAGAACTCTGTATGTAAACTTTCCCAAGCATGATTGATATATATTTTCCTCCAAGCTAATATAAAAGACATATATTATGGACCACAATCTAATAAAAGTTATTTTTTATACTTCATTTCTTTTTCTATAAAGTTAGCCTTTAAGATTGTTCATGCAAAAAAAGGATGTTACATAAAGTATCACGTCCTATAGAGGAACATAAATTAAATTCTCAGTAGTTATTTAAACATATAGTACAGTTTTGTTTTAGAATTAGTTTGCCTTGCAGTACCATGAACTTAGAGAATACAATCGTGTCTCTCCCTAAAATGTGCCAGTATTCAGTTGTGATTTACATTTATCTCCATCTCTCTAAAAATAAAATGTCAAGTAATTGTCTAAGAACAGCAATTTCCTCCTTTGATACTCAAAATAGATCTTATTTTCTATCACATCACAGAGGTGAAGATAATTGGAACCATAGAATAATCATTGGGTTCAAAATGCCTGTCACTGGCACTCTGGAGATTTTGGTATCAGACAACTTTTTTCCTGATTAAACAACTTCTGCCTTTTTTCCCCTTCTGCTAAATCTGGCCTTTGCAGTCCTCTGCATGACCTGCTGCAAAGGTGTCCTATGGCATTGCATTTGTCAGCATGATGTTGCTTTTTAGGATACCAAACTATCATTTAAATTTGAATCTGTTGTAATTTGTTACTAGGAGCAGAAAACACTTTTACATCTTAGTAATTTTATTTTTTAATGGTTACATAGTGTTAATCACGAAATGACAAATGATCTGAAACCAACTGCTGCTATTGGGTAGCACATACATGATAGTGTTGTTTTCTAGTCTTATTGCCTTTACCCTCTAAATATCAGCAGCTTGTTTTTTGCTTGCTGCCTTGGATTTTGCTTCTATTGCTAATTGTCTAGGCTTTCACTTACTGCTTTCAATTCTTAGTTGCCTACAATGTATATTCTACAATGTTTCTTAAATTATGTATTGCCTTTGCTTAAAATTGTTCATTGGCTCCTTGTGGTGAGAAGAATAAAATAAACAAAATAATAAAATAGTCCACAATACTCTCTCCTGGTCCTTTTACGTGATAGAAACCTTTTCATACCATTTTCCATCCTTCCTTTCTCCTTCTGTCCTTCCTTCTCTTTCTTCTTTCCTTTTGAAAACTGATTCATTCTAGAAATATGTATTGCTATCTTATTATGTAGACTCTGGAATATATTCATTATTTTAAAAAGACCAAGATTCTTTTAGGTATATAACCGAGTGAAGAGAAGCAAATTTAAAAAAAGCTAAATTGCATTACTTTGTGCAATGTGGATATATAGTGACAGGATTTGACCAAGGACAAAGGAATCATGCAGGATGATTTTACCGATTTTATTCTACCACATGGCAGAGAACAAAAAGTCAGAAACAGTTTTCATTCATCCCCTAGAGGATGTAATGTACTATACTACTTCTGGAGAAATAGCAGAGAATACAAAATATAGGGCATAACTTTATTTTTAGTAGCCAGTTATTCAAATTAGGAAGATAGAAACTGAGTCTAGGGCTCTCTGGAGGAGATGAAAGTAACAGCTGAGCTGGGGTTGGAAAACATAACAGGAATTCAAGGCTGTAGTTAACAGAGTGGGAAGAACATCTGCAAGACATAGAAGATGAGACAGCACAGTCTGGGTGGCTCTGCAGTCAGAAACACAGTGCACCTGCTTGTACCCTCTTCACTCACTCCTACCTTGTCTCATCCTGCTAGCCAAACCTGGCTTTTGTCATTAGCAACATTGCCCTGTGAATTGGAATATCTGCATGATCATATGATAGGTATGTATGCTCCATGAAAGCCAAATAGTGAGTGAGGACAAGTAGAGTCTCTATTTTATTATTATTTTAATAAAATTGTAAATAACAATCACTTTCAAAATGAATGTAGACAGGATTCATAAGTTTGGTTCAGGAAAAGTCAAGTCTTCCATGCCATGGTAGAATCAAGCTCTTCCTTTACAAGTCAATTGCTTATGGAGGTCTTTATAACAGTGGAAATTTGCATTTCTTCATTTTGAAGAAATGTGGATATTATGTTCAAGGAGATAGATTTTATTTCATAAAACCCAAATTCTGCATTAGAGGTGTTTTGTTTTTTATTCAAACATCCTTAGATCAGTTTTATTCTTGGAAGCAGATTGGTGCATTAGAAGAGCAAACCCACACGTAGATTTATAGTCTCCTTGATATTCACAACAGGTATGTTCCATGAAATTCAAAATACTATAAGAACTATTATTCAAACACCAGAATAAATATTGGGTAACACAAAATGTAAGAACCCAAACTGCTGCAGGTTGAGCATCCTTAATCTAAAAATCCAAATATAAAAAACTCCAAAATTTGAAACTACTGAACACTCACATGATGCCACAAGTGGGAAATTTCACACTTGACCTCATGTGGCAGGTTTATTCAAAATTCAGACACACTAAACATGTACAAAATGACCTTCAACTATGTTTACAAGGTGTGTGAAACAAGTGAATTTTGTGATTAGATTTTGGTCTTCAGAATATCTCATTATGTATATAATGCAAGTATTACACAATTGAAAATCCAAAACACTTCTGGCCCTAAGCATTTCAGATAAGAAATATTCAACCTGTACAAATTATAATTATCAGAAATAAGTTTTCTTAGTATTGCATATTGGTCACAGCAACTTGCTAAATTCGTAAAGAGTTAATTCACAGACTATACTCATTATTCAAATCCCATTTTAATAGAAACAGATTGTAATAAATAAAAATACTGTATCTGGAGCCAGACTGCCCAAGCTGTACTACAAATGGCTTTTAGAACATAAATTTTAATATGATTTTTAGATAATATATATATATATATGAATACACACACACACACACACACTCACACACACACACACACACACACGTATATATATTGTGTTACTCATAGTGCAGTTACTCATAGTGCAGTCCTTGGTATACAGGAACAGAAGAGAGCAAAGTAATGAGTGAGAGAATAACATTATGGTTAAGGAATTTAGGAATTGGGGGCAAAAATGAGTCAACTCATGCAGGAAATCTTTGATTTCTTTTTAAATATAGCACTGGGGATTGAACCCAGGGTCTCATGCATGCTAGGCAAGTACTCTACCCCCAGTGCTCCCCAGACCCTGGCAATCTTACTTTGAAAGTGGTGTGGACAAATGTGTTATTGTAAACATGTCTATGAGAACTCCTGTATCTTTTAGGTAAATGCAATAATTTTGAGATAGCTTTATTATATGATATGAATGCCATATCTATGAATTGTGTCACTCTTCTAAGACAAACTTAGAAGTTCATGTTGGGGTTCTAATATTTAGGAGTGAGAAGATTTATAATTAATTTAATTTCCTTACCTTTCTTGTTTCCTTTTATCTACTTTCCTTTTCATTTGTTGTCTGCTCTTTTCTTGTCAGTATTTGGTTGTCTGTGTTTGTTTTCTCCATTCCATTATAATTACATTTATTTTGCATAGAGAATATCAAACTCTAGACAAAATCTTATGAGTAATAATCACAAAATTTTGTGATGAAAGTGACTTGATTATTTTGTAAAATTGCACTTAAGGATGTTTCTTAGCTGACTTCAAGGTCCATTCAAAGACTTTTTGCTTACACCAGTCTGCTTTAAAGAGTTTAACACACTTCTTGAAAGAATGTAAATCTACCAATTCCAGGAGACTTTATTAAATAGATTAGTATCAGCCATATTTGCAAGGATCAAGGACAACACCAATTTTTTCAGCTCATTTTGAATAAGCATTTTATTTTAGAATGATTTTAGATTCACAGAATTATTGCCTATAAGACAGAGTATTTCTATGTTCCTTACACTGAACTTCTATTATTAACATTTTATTAATATTGGCACATTGGTCATAATTAATTGCCATTATAACAAAAGTGAATACTTTAACTAGATTTCCTCAATTTCCCCTTAATGTCCCTTTTGCTATTTCAGGATTGCATCCAGGTTTACAAGACATTTAATAGTCATGTCTCCTTCAGTTCCTTAGGGCTGTGAGGGTGTCTCACTCTTTCCTTGTTTTTAATGACTTTGAGCTTTGGTAATGTTCCCCAGTGAGTTCTCTCTATTTTTTTTCTCATAACTAGATGGGAGTCAGGAGTTTTGAGAGCTTAAGTACTGCTCTTGTTATACCATATAGAGGCACTTACTGCAGTATGATTATCCACCTGCATGTTAACCTTGACCACTTGGTTTCAGGGTAGTGGTTGTCAGATTTCTCTCCAATAAAGTTAATCTTTTATTTCTCCTTTTTTCCTACCATGTTCTTTAGAAAAAATTCATTAGACTTGGCATAGAATTAAAAAATGAAAGTTATATTCCATCTCAATAATGTTAGAACACTTACATAAATTATTTGGAATTCTTCAAAAGAGATTAATCTCTCTTCTCCATTTATTAATTTATGCAATCATTTATTTATAATAATGTCTTGAATATTTTTATGCTTTAGGTTATAATCCAGCATAATTATATTAATAATTTATTAATAGCATAGTTATTTCAATTATTAATTAACTTTTTGCTAAAATTATTCCAGTTTCTGTCATTGGAAGCTCTTTCAGTAAGCTCCTGTGTCCCTTTAATATAGACCCATCATTGTGTTTTAAAGTTTTTTTTTGTTTGTTAAATATCTTTATTTTCTGATATTACAAGATGCTCCAGGCTCATATCCACAAAAATAGCTTTCTAGAAGTTTGGGATTACAGAGTCTACAGATCTAATTGGAAATAAATGACTTCTTAACAATATGCAAATTATCCATGAACATGAAATATTTTTCCCTTTATTTCAAGTTCTTTTAGTTTTTCACTGAGAGTTCAGTTGTAGATCCCAAAATATATTGATAGATGTATGTCTTAGTATAAAATCAATAGATTTATATTTAAGAATTCCATTACTTAGGTATTATTATAAATGATATTTTAAAATTCCAAATTATAATTGTTCTATGCTGTTATATAGAAAATCAATGGACACAAGTATTAACATTGTATTCTTATAATCATGCTATGCTCACTTATTTTTTGTTCCAAGAGTTTGTTTTTAATCTCAGAATTTTCTAAATACTAATTATGTCTTCTGTGTATAGAGAAAGTTTAATTCCTTCTCTCCAATGTGTATACATCTTATTTCTTTCTCTTGTCTAATCGTACTAGCTAGGACTCTCAGTACTACATGAATAAAATGGTGAGAAAGATCATTCTTGCCTTTTTTATAATCTTAAAGAGAAAGCATCCAACTTCTCCCCATTAAATTTGTTAGCTGTAGGTTTTCTGTAGATATTCTTTATCAAGTTGAGGAAGTTCCCCTCTATCCCAGTTTGCTCCATGTTTTTATCAGGCATTGAATTTCATTAAATTTATTTTCTGCAGCAACTGATAAATTCATGTATTTTTTTACTTTGAATTTGTGGACTATGTTTACTTGGAACTATTGAATCAATGGTACATATCTGGAATAAATCCTGTGTAATTGGAGTCAATTTTCTAACAGACTTCAGATTTTTTTGTCTATATTCATAATAGATGTTAGTCAGTAGTTTTCCTATCTTCTAATATCTTTGGTTTTGGAATGACCTTACAGAATGATTTAGGACATGGTCCTTCTCTTTCTCTCCTTTGGGAGATGCTTTTTAAATGACAAATAGAATTGACAAGTGAAACGATGTTGACCTAGTGCTTTATTTTTTGAAAAATTTTAAATTATTTATTCAATTAGTTTAGTGAACAAAGAAATCTAAGTAATTTGGTTATTTTGTGGAGTTTTAACTTGTCTTTTAAGCTATTGTTCCATTTCACATGCTTCATCAAAGAAATGTGTTGATATAGCATTGTTCACAGTATTCCCTTATTATTATTTAATGTCTGAGGGATCAATAGTGATGACCACTCTTTCTGATATTGATAATTTGTAGCCTCTTTGCTTTTTTCCTTTGTAAGCCTACCAAGAGATTAATCAATTGTACTCATCTTTTCAAAATACCCACTTTTGATTCCATTGACTTTCTCTACAATTTTTTTTTTTTTGTTTATACTGTATTTTTAAATTATTTCCTTTCTTCTGTTTGCTTCAGGCTTAAATTGCTTTTCTTTCTTTAGTTTCCTAACAGGGAAGATTATATTATTGGCTTTAGATTTTTTTCTGTTATATGAATTCAATGCTACCAATTTCCTTTTAATCATTGCTTTTGTTGTATGAGAAATTTAACTCATTTGAAGTATTTTAAAACACTTCTTGAAGTATGTTCTTTGACCCATGTGTAATATAATATAGAATTGCATTGTTTCAATTCCCTAATATTTGGAAATTTTCTGTTATTAACTTCTAATTTAATTCCAATGTGGTCTAAAAAACCTTTGTGTGCTTTTATTCTTTTAACATTTTTAAGTGTGTTTTACGATCCAGAAAGTAACTTAATTGGGTGAAAACAAACTTGGAAAAAATATATATTCTTTTATTGGATGAAATTTTCTAAAAATGTTAATTAGATCAAATTGACTGATAATGCTGTAGGCTGTCACTGATAACACAGGTCATCTATATCCTTACATATTTTGTTTTTGCTTAATGCTACTGGCAGAGAAATGTTGAAATCTCTACGATAGTGTTTTCTTTTCTTCCTTCTTTTAATTATACTGGTTTTTCTGTTATGAATTCTGGTGTTCTTTTTTTAGGCTCATGCACATTTAAGATTATTAGGTATTCCCTTTAGGATTACAAGGTATTTCTTTGTTCATTTGTTAGTATATAATGCTCCTCTGTGTTTTAATTTCTGCTTTGGCTGAAATTAATGTAGAATTTGTATTCTCCTGGTGTTTTATTTTCTACTCCTTTATATGAAACTTAACTCTGTTTTATATTTGAAACAAATTACTTATAGATAAGATAGCTGAGTCCTATCCTTTCTGACAATATCTTTTAATTGGCATTTTTTAAACCATTCTCATTGAAGTCATTATTAACATCATTAGAATAATATCTATCATCATTAGAATAATATCTCTGTACATAACTTTTTTTATCCATTACATTTGATCTTTGTTTCTTTCTCCCCACATGTTTTGCCTCTCATAAATTTAAGTGAGAATTTTATAGGTCTATTTACTTTTAGTGTATCAGTTATGACTTTCTTAAAATAGGATATCTCTAGTTTAAAATGTTTTTAATTGATCTAAATCAACAGCCAAATAGCATCATATGACTGCACATGAACAGTCCCCTAAAATGAAATATCCACAATTCCTCCTTGTACTTTGTGACATTACTGACATTCACTTTACTTAACCACATACTAATTGCATTGTTGTTATTATTATTTCTTGAAACAGTTACCTTATATTTAAGTGAAATAAACAAATCCTCCAAAACCAAAAACCAAATGTTCTCTCTGATATGCGGATACTGACACACAATAAGTGGGTGGGGAAGGAACAGTAGAAATTCATTGGATTAGACAAAGGGGAATAAAGGAAAGGGAGGGGGCATGGGAATAGGAAAGACAGTAGAATGAATCAGACATAATAACTTCCCTATGTTCATGTATGAACACATGACCAGTGAAACTCCACATCCTGTACAACCACAAGAATGGAATCCTAATTACAATTAGTTATACTCCATGTATGTATGATATGTCAAAATACACTCTATTGTCATGTATATCTAAAGAGAACAAATGAAAAAAGTAAAAAAAAAAGAATAGGAAAAACAAAAAATAATATTTAATACCCCTTTATTCTTTCTCTTTGTGTGGTTATTTTTCTTTTTTATTTAGATACAAGCTTCTGACATAATGATTTTCCCCTCACCTGAAGAGCTCTTGCATGGCAGGTCTGTCTTCATTAATTTTGCTCAGTTTTTATCTATCTGGGAAAGCATTATTTCTTCAGTTTCTAGGACTAATTTCACTGGATGAAGAATTCAAGATCGGTGGTTCTATGTTCCACTTTATATACTTCACCCCACTATTTTGCTTGCATGCTTTCTGATGAGAAGTCTATCAAAATTCTTATCCAGTTGCACTATAGGTAACATTGGAATTTTTTTTAACTTTGGTGGCTTCTTTCAAAAATGTGTAACTTTCGTTGTTTGAATGCAGCACACCTACAGGTGTGCGTATTTTTTCAACTAAGGCTGTTGGTATTCTCTAAACAAATTTTCATGTTATGCCTTTTGATATTTTCTCATAGTTCTGGAGTGTGCTGATCTGATTTTGTTTTTACTTCCATAGCATTTCCTTTGTGTTTTAGTTTGGGAAACTTCCATTAACCTATCTTTAATCTTCTTAATTCTTTTTTCAGGAATTTCAAGTTCCCAGAAAAAGTCCATTGAGGTATTCTTTATTTATACTACTGTGTTGCTATTGTTGTTGTTGCTTTTATTTTTTTGCATTTCCTTTAGAGTTTCTCTTAAAATCTCTTATCTTTCTATCCATCTTACCCATCTGTTCTTGTATGCTATCTGCTTTTACCATTGAAGTCCAGAATATATTAATTATATATTGTATTAATTATATTAATTAACCATATTAATATTAATTAATTATAAAGTAGATATTTAAATTATCCAATTTCAATATGGAAGCCACACAAGAGTCTGAGTCTGACAATTGTTTAGTCCCTTCAGAGAGTATTTTCTTGCTTATTGCATGCTTTGTGAATTTTTTTCTTTCAAAAGCAGGATACAATATTATTCTATCATGTAATAGGAAATAAGATAAATAGATTTTCCATGTAAGGATTTCTGTGACTGTCCATGACTTGGGCTGAGCTTAATGTTTAATCCCTAAGGTACTTGAGGATTCAGATTTCTCTAGTGTCTTTGTATCTCCTCTCTTAACTTTGGCTCCTATATATAATCTGTCCTGCAACTTGTTCAGCTATAAATTCACTGTCACTGTCCTGGAGAGCTATTGGTGTGGTGGAAAGGCATGGAATGGGGGATATATTGAAATAATCTTTCAACTAAATCTCAGTCTTACGTGTAGCCTGTCTGAGGACTGGGACCTTCAGAAGTGTTTCTCTAGTTGAAAAGTGCTCTTCCTCCATCCACCTTCCTATTGCCTAATCCCCTCTCTGGATGCAACATTCTAATATAAATTTCTTCAAAGACCTGAACTCTGTGAATGTGTTTTACTCTTTAGTTGAGGTTGAAATCCTGATGGGAGTTACATTAGAGAGGAATCCTCTTCCTCTGGCTGGGTTAATGTTCAGGCAAAGTTCTCTGCCCCAGACCAGGCTTTGTTCAGAGAAGACTGTGCATATTGCACAGTGGGTGCTCTTCCCTACTCCCTCATTTCTGCAGAACCATAGGGCATCTTCTCAGATTCTCACATGAAAACTTGGTGATATTTTTAAAAGAAAAGCCCATGGGGGTGTGGGATCTCCTATGGTTGTGTGGAATTTCTCTCATTCATGTTATTTTACACTCAGCATCCAAAAATCCTTCCACATTGCTATGTCAGTCTTCCTACTAGTTTATGGCTCCTGCAGCTTCTGCTCGGGGTAAACAGACATCAGTTCTGTCCCTATGGATGTGTTTGTCCCCCAGTTTTCTGATGGGTTCAATACAAATCATCGATGTTCAGTTTGTGCCACTTATTTGATAAGAATGATGAGAGTGAAGACTTCTAATCTCTTTTCATGTGAAATCTGAACTCATGAGTCTCTCTCTCTCCTGTTTTTGATTGTGTTTTAGAACCAGAAATTGAACCAAGCAGTGCTTAACCACTAAGTCATATCCCCAGCCTTTTTTTTATATCAGACAAAGGGAAGCTTTCTTGTCTGTGTGATGACTATATGTTTCATATAAATTAACATTTTTTGACATTCCTGAATCTCATGCAAACCGATGCCTATTTTTATTGGTGATCAATGCGTGATCACCTGGTACTGCCAATAATGAGGTTCTGAGTCTCTAAGGAAGCAGGCCTCACGTGAAGGGACCAGCAGGAGAGAGAGATTTTAAGGGACATCAATGAGGCGCCTGGTTCATCTGCCTTACATCATGCTGACACTCATTCCACCTCTTCTCTGTCTCTCAACTTCCACTGGTTTCATGTCTCCTTCAGAAACAAGATACAATCTTGAAACAAGTAATGAGCTGCATGTTTCTGATCTCTATGTTCAGATGACTCTGAATGAAATTCATTTATTTACTGAACAGATCTGCTTTACTCCAGAACTCCACAGCCAAATAAAAAGACAAGAGAACTTTTCCTTGTGAAAATAAATAAATAAATAAATAAAGACAGGGTCTCCCTAGGTTGCTTATGGCCTGGCTCAGTTGTTGAAGCTGGCCTTGAATTTGTGATCCTCCTGCCTTAGCCTCTCCAGCCACTGGAATTACAGACCTGCTACCACTACGCCTGGCTCCCTCTCCTATTTTGAACTTTTTGTTTACATTATCTAGCTTGTTTAAATCTCTAGAGTCAGGAGCCCTAACTCATTTTTGCAGTTGTTTGGTTCTTTAAAAATAAATTGTACTAGGAAAATATCCACTCCAAAGGCAAGGTGAGACACATGACATCAAATTTTAGTCCCATTTTGGGACTAAGGTTTCATTTAAAAAACTTCATGAATGACAAAAGACTCAGGGATGTAAATTAAATTTTATGACTATTATGAGCCACTGACAGAATATAATTACTATGACTATTTATAGGCATCATGGACCATGCATAATTCTATTATTGGGTGAAGTATAAAATTACTTAAAGAAATAAATTTGATAAAACAAATCTACCTGTATAATTTTACTTTCACTAAAAAATCATTTATCACTGACAGAAAATAATAACTGGTGTGCCTCTAGAATGAAAATTAAGGAAATCAAGAATTCATGGACTTTCCTGGTAAAATAAAATAAATGAGAAAATTATCATGTTTAATGTGGTGACTTTTTTCCCAAAGGAAATAGTTATTCATTGTCATCTGAGCTGTTTTGTAGTTACATTCTGTGGGAACAATTTCTTTGTCTGAGTCTAAAAGTGACTGGATTAGGTGAACTCTAACATCTCCAGCAAAGGCTATGCATTTATAAAGGCAGCCCATTGCCATTGGCTGGAGGTGGAGGAAATGAGGAGATGCTGTTCAAACATACACATTTCTACATATAAGACAAACAAGTTCTGGGAGTCTAGTGTACAGCATGGGTGCTTATGGATGTGTTAATTAATTGGATTGTTACAATCATTACACAATGTATGCATCTATCAAATCATCACCTTATATACCCTGAATATATTATATGTCAATTAAATATTTTTAAATTAAAAATGAAGTACTTAAAAAAAAACAGCATTAATAATTATGACATTTTCTAATATAAAAGTCATTAATAAAAAATAATTAACCTGTGACATCAACGTATTCACAGGTTGTAGGATGTGTCAGTCAGGTTTTCATCAGTATGGAAAATACCTGAGAAAAACAACTTAAAGGAGGAAGGATTTATTTTGTAACAAGGTTTCAAAGGTTCCGGTCCGTGATTAGCTGGCTCTGTTGATTCTGGGTCTGTGGCAAGACAGAGAATCATGGCGAGGAGAAGAGATGATACAAAGCCTTTCAGCTCAGGGTGGCTAGGAAGCAGAGAGAGAGGAAGAGGAAGGAGCTGCTGGGGAGAGGACATACCCTTCCAGGGCAACCCCAGTGTCCCACTCACTCCAACAACACCCCATCCCACAGTCTTCACCACCAACCAATAGTCCACTTGATGGCAAACTCATCAGTGGATTAACATGCCCATGAAATCAGAGCCCTCAAAATTCAGTCACTTCCCAAGCCCCACCTCTGAACATTGCTGCTTGGTGACCAAGCCTTTAACACATGAGCCTTTGGGGAATAATTCACACCTACATTGAAAAGCATGGTTTCATGGAGTCTTTCCCTCATTATGAAAATGTGCTCTGAATCCGAACCTTTTCATAAATATTCTATACCCTTTTTTATTGAATATTTTTCACTCTACAATTTACAGATAGCCTTTTTTACTGCTATAAAACGGGCTAAGAAAATCAACTTTACTTACTTTAAGCCACACTCTGCTTTGTAAACTAGCCTTCTATCAGGATTCGAATGTGCTGTCATTACTATTTCTAGTCCTGACAGTTTGATATTACAATATTATAATTATTATGATAATTTTGATATTATGGTTGACCTTACAGAAAATTTGTATAATGTTATTTGTTACAAAATGAGATTACTCAGAAAATAGGAGTCAATTTAGCATTCAGGAAAAGTTATGTCTTCAAGCCAGCAAAACACTTTAAAAATAAATCTATTTTTATTGGCAGGTACTGAAAGTGGTAGGAACTCTTAAAAATTTTAAAGATCTCAGTAGACCTTGTAAAGAGCACACATTTCTGAGCATTCCCTTTCTCTTCCCCCTCAGAAGATTTATGTTTATGGACATTTTTATTATTGACCTGTTTCCTATATATACCTTTTTCTCATCTCTGTTCTCTTTTTATTTTTTGCATTTGTGCCTCTGCCCTTTAAGTCAACTAAATGTTTTTATTATCTATTTTGATCTACAAGAAGGTAGTCTCTCCATACTAAGTTTATTAAACTATTTACCATACTGGTAATATGAAAACTGTATAATTATAAATTATTATACATTATTATGAATACAACAATAAAAATAATATAGTTTTCTGGGTACAGTGGTCCACACCTGTAATCCCAGCAACTCAGGAGGCTGAGGCAGGAGGATCACAATTTTGAAGCCAGCTTGGGCAATTAGAGAGACCTTGTCTCAAAATAAAAAATAAAAAGGGCTGGACATATAGCTCAGTGGTTAAGTGCCCCTGGATCCAATTCCCAGTACCAAAAAAATCTCCAAACATGTAATCAAATAAGTGCTGATTAAAATGCAAATAATGACTTTTGAAATATGTTAAATATATTGAAATTCCAAAACAATAATAGCCTTATGTTTAATTTTTAAGATGATGTGGTTTTTGGCTTTCAGTGTAGCTTTACAAACATTTTTAAATGAATAAAGTCAACATGACCACAACTCTGAATTCTTAAGTGAAAAATTGTTTTAGATATTCTTGTCATTAAAGCAGGAAAAAGGATTGACTAAGAATATGAGCACAATAATATACATAGCAAATTGGTATCAGTTTGAACAACAATTCTGAAAAATATATTACAAAGGATGGCACCTCTACATATTGAAGAGGAATATCTATTCACAAATATACATTTTAGTGTGGTGACAGCTAATTCTAGTCCTGATGGAGGGCCAGAATTGTCTGCAGGAGTCCTCTATAGGCAGAGCATCATCTATCTCAAACATGAGTCAGCAGAGCACAGGGTTTTCATTATGATTCCTGAAGAAGCATGTTTTGATTGCCATAGAAATAGAAGAGCAGCTTGTGTTGAATTTTTACTTAAGTGATTTAAATATTTTCTTGTACACAGCATGATTTGTTATTATAAAGAAGAACCTAAACAGTATGATTAAATAAAAAGACACATCTATTTTTGTTAAGTTTCTCATTTGCAACTTCAGTTTTCAAATGAATGTTGTTTTAAGTCACTCTCAAATCTCTCTGAGCACCATTAAGAGCTTCTACTTACCTTTATGGTTTACATTTTAGGAAACCTGCCTGGCCTGCGCAGATTCTTAAAGAATATGACAAAGACTCTAGCAAGGTCCATCGTGTAGTAAAGGGCATTTGGGTCAAACAGTGGAAATCCTCAAGGATTTCCTAGAATCTCCAGAGACCCTCTAATCATTGTTCGATCCTACAATCACTTTATGGTGAAAACCAGACTTTCTCACATCTCTCACATCAATCAACATGTGAGAGAACTAGACTAGGCATTCTAAGTTCAACATCTGTGCACAACTAGTTCCCTTTAATAATGTGCTGGTATTTCAGTAATTGCTCAACTCTCTTTGTTCACCTGCAAATTAAAAATAATTTTGGATTTAAAAATAAAATTATTGAGCCAGGCACAGTGGTGCACATCTGTAATCCCAAGGGCTCCTGAGGCTGAGGCAGAATGATCACAAGTTCATATCCAGCCTCAGCAAATTAGTGAGGCCTTCAGTAACTTAGTAAGACCCTTTCTCAAAATAAATTTTAAAAAGGGCTGGGGATGTGGCTCAGTAGTTAAGCACTGCTGAGTTCAATCCCTGGTACCAGAAAGATAATAATTAAAATTAATTATGAACATTGTTTTATGTTGTCTTTCAACCCATTTTGTGTCTTATAATTTGAAATTTTTATAAACATTCATTTACAGTGTTTGAGATAGATGTAGATTCAGCCCAAGAAGGTGTGTGCTGTGGAGCTGGCCTTTGGTGGCCTGCTTTCTGCTGTGCTTGGGTTCTCATTGCCACTTCAGTGTGCTGGGATGTCCTCTGTCCTCCAGCTCACTTCTTGGTTTTCGAAGAGCACATAAACACAGGGCTGGTGTGTACAGCAGAGACTTATGGAAGGTGTGATTTTGAAAGAGAGAGATGACAGGATAGCATAGGAGCAGGCCTTGAGCAGACGTTCTCAGGGTCTCAGTCACTGTTTCCTTTGCAGGGGGCTCCACATTTTTCATGTTTTTCCTTAAAGCTTCCCATGTGTGGCTATTTCAGATGTCCCTTTCACATTTCTCTACATTTATCTGATTTGGGGGCTTCCTGCTTCTTGTCCAGACTTTAAAAACAAAATGTCTGCCTGTTTCATAAAACAAACAAAAAAAGCAGTTTTTTTTTTTTTTTTTTTATCTTTACCCTTTTAGACTTACCTTAACCCAAGACATATCTAAACGTGGAACATTCCACCACACAGATACTGCTGGTGTCCCCAGAAGGCAGAAGCAGCAGTATACAGATTTTATTAATTTATTGCTCTCTCCCACTATAAAATGATAGGTGTTACTGATGCCTTCTCCACCTCCAGGCACCTCTTTAATGGAAGAGTTAGATAAACAGGTGCCTCTGTAGATGACCTGATCCATATTCAAATTATCCAAAAACCATGGCCATATATATTTTAAGTCATTCTATGTATTTGGTTCCCATGTACATTTTTAAAAAATTTTCCATATTTAACCTAGCATTTGAATATTTCAAATAAAATTCCTGAGTATCCACATATCAATCTGATTTTCTTTTCTTCCTTTTGAAAATTGTCTTTAGTATTTCTTTTAGTTTATGTCTATTGACAACATTCTTTTGTCTACATTTCTGTTAAAAGACTTTACTTTCATTCTCATTTTTGAAGGAAACTTCATGAAATGAAGAATTCTGGGCTGGCAGGACTTTTTCTTTGAACATTTTGAAGAGGTTGCTCCATTGTGTTCTGGCCTACGTTGTTTTAATCGGATCACTCCTGAATTTATTATCATTTCACCCATTCATAGTGAAGTGGTTTTCTTTCATTTCTTTCTTTAAGATGCTTTTCCTTTATCTTCCTTTTGCAGCAGTTTGTAGTATATCTAAATGTGTTCACTTTGCACTTACCCTTTGAGGTTTGTTTCACTTCTTTGATCTATAAGCTGATGTGGTGCACAAAATTTAAGAATTTTTAGCCACTATTATTTTTAATACAAAAATTCTTCTCTAGGGTTCTAATGGCATGTATGTCAGATGTCAGAAAGCTATGTATTTTCTATATCATCACTGAGGCATGAGCCTTTCTGCAACCCCTCAACATTTCCCTCTGTTTAGATCAGATAAAATCTATCAGTCTTCAGGGTCAGTATTGCTTCTTTCCGTAGTCTCCACTTTTTCCTAAGTTGTCCAATTAATCTATCATTTCGGATATTGTACTATTCTCCTTCCTGCTTTTTGTATTTCCCATTTTTCTGGTGAGATTTTACATCTCTTTATTCATTATTATTTTTCATTTTCTTTAAGTGCTTGAATATATTTATAAAAGTATTTTAAGAACATGGTCTGAAATGTGTGTATTCCATCAAAAATAAGTATACCATGTGCTGCATATGTTAATTACCTTGATAAAATCATTACATAATATGGATATGTATATGTATTTATCAAAATGTCACTTTGTACCCTATGACTATATGCAATTATTATTTGCTAATTTAAAATAATTTTTTAAAGGACAACACCAACAAATGAGCAGCTAAAAACTAACTAAATAAATAAGGTCCTAGTTTGCTAATTTTATCATTTGGGTCATCTGGGAGGTCTTTTATGTTTCTTCATAGTGGGATCATATATTCACATTTATTGATGTGCTTTTAACTTTTAAAAAGTAGAATAGCACTGATGATACATTATAGGGAATTTAAATTGTGTTGTCTTCCTTTACAAGGTGGTGAGTGTTGTTTGGGCATACATACCTTGGAATCCCTGAGTCTACAGCTAGATAGAGAAATGAAAGAGATATCCATGGACAAGCCTAGCCAAGTACCAGATATATGTCACAATGATCCCAACCTTAGCCTTCCCTCCTTTCTAGCCAGTCAAAACTGAATAGAACAGGGACCAGTTATACCCACAAAGTCTTGCCTAGATAACGGATTAAAAACAAAATAAAATTGTTGGTATTTTAAGCAACTAAGTTTTGGATGCTATTCATAGAACCCAAAATAATCTCCATTTGCAATTTGCTTAGTGTTTATTGTATTTTACTTCTGTAATAATTAAGAAATGATTGGCAGAAAGTTGTTTCATAGAACCACATAGAAATTAAAAATAAATCTATTTTAAAAAATTAAATACTATGGAAAAGAGGGTTAAGCAACTTAGACTGGATCTTGTGAGCAACCATTCCAGATAAGAATTAAACCAGTCACACAGTTACAAGCACTCTTGCCGTCCATTCAAAATTTTATTTTCCTTTTCTTCCTTGCTAAGAGAATCCTAATTTTTTCAGATGTCATCTCTCTGCTAGGTAACCTAGTTCTGTATAAAATGGGTAACACCAGGGTGAACCTCTGAAGACTCCGGGCATGAATCTGTCTTTCCTTAAGTTAATCCTGGCCTCTTGTATTTATTTGGCCTGCTTAGGAATGGGTCCAATTCTAACTAAGCAGACACAGTATCAACTCTACCTAGAGAAGGTTTTAGGGACAACTTTTAGTTTATAAAAATAAAGGGAAAGAAGAGTTAGTTCCTTACTCTTTTTGTTGCTACTGTACAATGAAGTGAGGAAAGATATGATGGCTGGATTTATTTAGCCACCTTGAGATAATGAGAAAAAAATGTCAATTTGGGGCAACAGAGTAGGAACTCAGAAAGACTCTGGATCTTTATTACTTTATTAGCATGTGTAGTACCTCAGAATTGAACAAACCCCAAACCACTGACCTCTGGATTCCTTAGTATAAGAGATGATGCATTCCATATTGTTTGAGAAGATGCATTTATTTAGGATTTTCTGTTGCTCTGTGTTAAAGCCATACCAGTTGATATAGCTCAGTTACTTCTTCATGTTTCCTGCAAGTTCATTATTTATCCTCCTGTATATTCTTAGGATGAAGATTAAACTCCATGTACCCTTCCTAACATCTATCCCAATACAGAACACAAAACAGTCAACAGTTTGTGGAATGATTACTTCCTCTACCTTCTTCAACTTTGAGCTGCTCTCACAGCAACCCCAGGAATATGTCTGTAATGCAGTATGATAGACTGGTTATAAAATATGCCAGACATGCATTGAAGTCTCAAACTGAGCAGTTTGATAAGTATATTACTTAGGTATTTCTTGGCCCTTTGTAAACTAGATCCCAACCTTAAATAACCCTCATTTGGGAAAAATTTATTATTCACAAAACCCGAAGTCCAGAGTTAACTCAGTGACTCAGTAATTTAAGATAATTTTATCAGTTCCATTCTTCTGCATTCAGCAGTCTCCCCTATGGCAGGCACTGTTCTGGGTGTATATTTAGCAAAATATGCAGATGTTATACATGCTCTTGTGGAACTTGCACTGTTGCCAAGGAGAAAGAATTTAATTAATAAAATTATTTATGATGATATCTGTAAACAATGAACATTACAATAATATATGTAACACACATATATACATACAATAAATATTTTAAAAATGAAATTCTAGAACATACTAAATTGTGATGAGTTTTGTGGGAATATCTAAGTGCAGAGTAAGAGGTATTGGGAATGTGGGGTTGGGTTTGGGCTGGCTTGGGATCTTTTTCTTCAGTTGTCATCAGCTTCACAACATGCCAAGAATGTTGCTTCTTTTGTGTTTTATATTTATATATATATATATATATATATATATATATATATATATATATAAAAAGGGAGAACATTTTCCCAGAAGTCATGGAGTAGAAGTATCCCCCCAAATTCCTTCAGAGATATGTGCTAAACCTCATCCCTCAATCAGTCACAGGGGAACAAAAGAATTGTACTGAAATAAAACTGCTCAAGATTCAGTCTCTGTATCTGGAGAAGGACTCAACCTCTTTGGGTATTCAAATGCTTGAAAGAAATCAAAGTTCTTTGTCATGGAGTAAGTTTTGCAGGTGTGATAAGGAGCGACCATTGGCTATTTAACCAAGAATGCCCTCCATAGCAAATTACTTAGACTACTAAAGTCCTAGTTTCCTTTTCTTCATTATAGAGACAATGATAACATCAGTTCAGTGGGGTTGTTGAGAGAAATAACTGGAATGATGCTTAAAGAATGCTTAGCAAAGGACAGCATATTGTAAGCCTTCGATAAATGGTATCTATTACCATGTTCGTTACTATCATTATGAGTAAGAGCCATCAAAATATTCAGCCAACACTCTAGGATGTATATTTATTACTATGCATTAACATAAAAGGAGAAATTGTAGGACCGAGTGACATGTTAAGTAAATATACCAGTCCCTTGTGAAAAGACCTCAGGTCTGCACATTGACTTCACAGCTGTAGCATCATTAATTAAATCCCCTCCCTTCAAGATGTAAATAGCTTTTCGATACACATCTGCTGCCAGATTCTCTTGGAGTGTCTACTGATCCCACGAGGAGTACTTCGGGCATCTTTGGAAGTCTCTATGGCTATTTTTCATGCTATACTTTAAGATCAACAAGGGCACAATTAGGTTATTATCACTTTCTCGGAAATTACATGACATAGAATCATTTTCCTTCCAAGAAATAAATGCAGCACATAAAGATGAAGCTTGTTTCATTGGGCACATTTAAATTACCAAGAAATATATTAAATATTCAAACCATACTTTTATTTCCCATAGAAATTAGTCTGACATATATTAAAATTACAGGCAAATTTTCTTTATTATTTGATTTTTTGTGAATTGTGGCATTATTTTGTTCTCAATGTTTCAAATTCTCCAAGTATTCATCACATGTGTAATTATACATAAATTTACACTAGAAATAACAGGCAAATGTGAAGAAATTTATGGTGACTTATCTCATACTAATGTTGAACTTTGATTTGAAGTCTTCACAAGCAAAGATAGGAAAGATGGCTAAAGTTTCCTGATTGCCTACTCCGTACAAGTTATTTTACACTTACATTTTTTATTCAATTCCTACAGCAGTTCTTTGAGGTAAACATTATTTTCCTTATTCCATGAAGAACTTCAGCTCAAAAAAACTCAGTGATATGCCAAGAAGACATATGTACTCAACAAAGAAGGCAGAATTTACCCTCAGGTCTGGAGTATCAGATATTCCCTTGATATACCACATGGTCATACAGACAGACTTACTTCATGAATTATACATTTTATCAAATATGGGTTTCTGAGTATGTACTGGGTTTTTAAAATTCTGTTATGTACAATATTTGTGATTGTTTTTCTATAGTAGTCTGGCTGTTAGTAGTTTGATTCTTTAAAAAAACTTAAGCAACTTTTTGGAAATATCAGCAATAGAACTTTATTTCCTTATTTTGACTTGATGTTCTTGCCTATGAACTCTTTTTCCTGTGAAATACTTCATCAGTACATTTTATTGGTAAGGTCAATGAATTGAGTCTTTTTTTTTTCAAGTCATTCTTAATACTGACTTTAAATTCTTCACATGAATATTTCAGGGGAGACAATTTTTCTTGCTCAAGATTCAATTTTTTTCCTCTTATTAAGATTTGCTGTTTTGTTGTCTTGGGTGTAGTATTTTGAATTGGAACCTTTCAGAAAGTCAAATTAGAGCTCTAAAACCTAGGAAGTTCATATCCTAGTTTTCTCCAGTTGGTTACAAATCATGTTATTATTTAATAAAAAGTAATTAACTTTTTACCTCCCAATTTTTTTTTTTTTTTTTGCAGATGAACTTGGTCAACTCTACCTTGGGATTTACATTTTTATTTGCACAGATACAACTTCTTTAATCAAGTGATTCATTTTTAAATTACTTTTATACTTTCCTGAGAATGATTTCTTCCCACATGGGCAATCATCAAGAGAAATTCTGAAATGTGATATTTATGAAGTCTGGGAGCTGCTAATAACTATATTCAAGGATTATGTCTCAAGGAAATGATCTAGAAGCCTATAGAAACAGCATTCTAGAAACCCACAAATCCATGCTTTCTTTGTGAGCCACAACAGTGCCCTCTTTAATATTCTCATATGTGTCAAATAGGCAGTTTAGTGGAGAGATTGGGCCTGTTTAGCATATTAGTTTAATTTACAATCTTCCAGGCAAAGACTTTAGTTTGTCTGTCCATAATACTATAAATACTTACAAATAGTACAATTAAGCTTTTTGTAAAAGGCATAAACATTTTAAGACCGTCATAAGAAACGGAAACTTTGTTTATATACCATTTTTCTGTTTCAAGAAAGACGTTAAAGAACAGAGATGATGTAGGTGTTTGTTCAGAGTTTGAAGATCTTTATGCGTAAACCTGCCTTTGAGTCTTCACTCAAAAGAACCTAAATTGTCATAGATAGTAGGTTTCATGTTTTATTTTGTCACACTTTTCTAAGTGATGCAATTGTATTACAGAAAATAGAACAAATCTGCTTAGATATATTTATGTTTTGTATTCCAAAGTCTTTAAAGGTCTAAACAAAATAATTATGAAAAATAAAGTTCTAATATTCCTTCATTGGTATGTTGATCTAATTTTTCCCTCCCTAGTTTTTCCACAATAAAGGGCAACTACATAGTTTGAAAACTATTGCATTTTGTCATGCTCTTTAGTGCAAATACAAAGTTTTTTGAGAATCTTTCCACAGGAAACAACCAGAAAATTTAATTTATTGCTAAGTTACACAGTCTAGTGACAGAAACCATCTAAACTTTTAAGTAATCACTGTGGTTGGTGTTGTATTAGTAGCTATTATCAGAAATTTATATAACAGTCATGTACCTCTACAAATAGGTAGCAAATAGATTTTATTATTTTCTAGTTCAGTTTATGTTAATATCTTTGAGAGTACTTGTATTTATTATTCTTTGTTTTGAGTCACTGTATTGAACAAGACTTGCACAAAACTAATTGAACCTACACAGAAATACATGATCTCTACCATTTTTGTTTTATACTATATTTGCCCTCTAATCAAAATATGAGAATGAATAAATTCTTTTTTTAAAGAGTAAATATTTTACTAGAATCAGTAGTTTATTTCATAGTTTTCATTTAGGAGCATAAATATAAAATGTTTTATTTTCTCCAATAACTCCCTTCCTAACTCTTTTGTGATGAATCTGCCTTTCCAGTTTCTGAATATGTGCTTCTGTACCAATATTCTCTGTTTAAACTGAGCTGTTAACATTTGGTCTCCTGTTTCCTTCCCTGGCCACAGCAAGTCGCACTTCGTGGCTTGTGGTTGAAGGTTTCCTGCCCTTCTCATACTCTATCTTTCAGGTGGTACTGCATTGATGAAAGAGACAGCAGCCTGTAGTGGTCACTGTACTCTGCCCCCCAGAAGCTGGGGGGAGGCTGGGAGGTCCTCTGCTCTCACTTGACTTCTCTGGGTCCCTGGGAACCTTGCTGAGGTGATGGTCTTCAAATTTTTCCAGTTTTCTAACATGTTTTGATAAAAACATCACTCAGTTTAACAAATCTAAAATCATTTTAATGAGAGTTCCTTGGACCACCCATTGAAAAAATTAAGCCATTAAGAGTACACCATGGTTATTTAACTTCAACGAAAGTAATTTGGACTTCAGAGAAAGCAGCTTGAATAGTTTCTTGTGAAATGTGCTGCTGTGCCTTTTTAAAGGAAATTCAAATATACAGGTGGAGTTCTTGATGGAGCAAATTGAACATAAGGTCATTCTAGAACAACAATATGTAGAACAAATAGAACACCAGTAAATGCAATTAAGATTATGGATTCTCTTGCTGTGAAGTTAATTAGAGCACTTAATGGATACAATCTCATGGTTGAGAAACTTCGATTAAGCGTGAAATTCAAATGATGAAGAATTTTAGGTGGTATTTACGATGAGAGTCTGATAAACAAATTTATCTGCATTTTTGTCACTTTTGGTTTTTCTTAACAGAATGGCAATTTATGCCTTTGGTTAGTTTTATGCAATAAAACAGAATAGTACCACACAATTTAATGATAATGAATGAATATTTAGCTGAAGGGTCTTGCAGGAAAAGAGGAGCTTACAATAATATAACTATGCAACACTATCTTCTCTGATGTTATAAGGGGAAAACAATCATTGAATTGCTACACAAGTTTGCCACTGTAATTTTTTTTTGACAAAAAAATCACATTTAAGCATATCTGTAAATATTTCTCTTTGCTCAGAGAAATTTTATTGTTAACTTCATGGGAAATTGGGGGTTAAATACTTTGGAGTGGCTTTGAACATGAGAGGCACTATCATGGCCCTGTATTTAAATATGATTTGACTGGTGTGTTCATCACAGGATGCTCACAATGCTCCCTTAAGCTTAGCACAGGAATTATAGATCCCTTACTTGAAAAGAGGAAGTTTTAGAATGCAGGTTAAGCAGAATGGTGAGGACAGCAAAGCTACTATACAGGGAAAAATGGGGAAAAATTGCTGGAGCTCAAATAACCAGCTGGTACTGTAAGATAACCATGAACAGGTAAGTCATTGATTAGGATGATAGTGCAGAAAGATAGGGAATCCTAGGACCTCATATTTTTGTAGAGCTTTTGTTTCAGCCCTGATTTGCCTAACATTGGATTTCTTCTCTCATAGAATATCCCTTTAGCCATTGCACTGGGGATATACAATCAGCCTAATGTGAACTGATATACAAATTTCTATTTTGAACTTTTGACCATGGCATTTCCAACATAAGCACATACCAGATAGTTCTGTTCTCACAAAATTTTTCTACATATTATAAAACATAGACAATTTAAATAATAATAATAGAATATGAAACATTTGGATAAAAGGTTTATTTTAGAATTCTGAATGTTTAACACTCATTGAGTAAGCTAAGGTCTCCCTGGAAAAATATGTGATGGGTTTACACTTTGAGAACCAGGAGAATGAAGCCATAAAATTTAATTCATAATGCTGATAATCACATATGAGAATCATGTGAATAAAGAACTTTGCTTTTCTATCTCTTGCAATGAATTTGCACTTAACAGCCTGTCTCCATCCATGCTTTATTCCCAAATCTACATGCAGTTTACATTGTGAAAACACCATCATGAATCAGAGCACAGGTCACTGTCCTTAGATTTGTAGAGACATACTCTAAATAAAGCCACTAAGCTGCAGAGTTATAGACCAGAGCAATGGTGATATGCCTTCCCCCATAGGGTTCCTTTTAAGATGCCCCAAAGGTATTTTTCCTATGCAAACCCAGACAGATGTGCTTCTCAAATGTAAGACTACTTTATGGTACAAGAGTATTGTTTAGTTTAGACTCAGTAGATTCAAAAAGTGTTTTAGGAATAGATAGGTGTTCTTCAAGAAAAATCTCATTTCTGAAAATATCCTGCTAAACTATAGCATTAAGAAGTCTTTTCAGAACAAGTACTATACCCCCCATTTATTTGAGGAATAAAAATTCTATTCCATTGAGCCATTTGGGGAAAATCATCTAACCTTGTTTTCAGAAAAGTGTGCTACAGTGTAATAGTGCCATTTCTTAATGGACCATCTGATGTTTTCATTTGTACATATAATTAATCATTTTATTGTTCTCCTGGAATTACAGAATTAATGAAGGAAAAAACTAGCTCTGTATATTTGAGTTATTAGAGAACATTTGAGTTATTAGTCTGAGAAAACAGCCTGCCCTACTTCAGAGCAGCACAGGACAGCAGACCCTAAATGAATAGTGATTTGTGCTCACCTTTAACTGAGATACCGAGACAAAGGGTATAGTTAATTTTTTCTGCTCACAGTTTTAATTTTACATATGAGGAAAATGGAAACAATCAGGTGACAAATTTTATTTCAGTATATAAGAATTACAGGTCCCTAAAATCAATAGCTGTCAATCAAAGCCTAGACATTGGGTGATGTGCATGAATAATTGAAGACTGACTTGTTAACTGCAGAAGTGAAGTTAGCCATGCAGAGACACATTGTCAATTGCCAGCAATTTACTATGTTTTTGAAAACCACAGGTAGCAATTTACAGAAAAGATTAGGCCAGTTACTGTACATGTATGACATTTTCTTGATTTAAGATTTCAATCTGGAAAGCTGTAAACTGACAACTTGAGTTTGGAATAAGGTTATAAAGTTTATGAAGAATTGCTTTTCCCCAAGAATGTCTATATTTCTACTCTAGGAGACCCCCTGAATGCACACCTCCTGCTGGGGCTAAACATGTATGTGTATGCAAATGAGCATTGTCACAGAAGGGCAATGTGTCTGTCTTCTCTGGAGACCATTAAACACCTTTGCATTGTTCATGCTCTGATGAGCTTGGAGTCCATCAGAGAGCATGGTGATGAGCTTCTATTTCTTATAGCTGATGTTATTAAAAGGAAAACACTGTAAATGCATTTATTTATTTCTACACCACCTGGTGGATATAATTACTTTAATCCTGCACCAGAATTATGTTTTTAGTTGCTTTTCAAAAGAATATGGTAGGAGTTAAGCGGAACATCATCACTGAAGAATACAGAAATAATTGCTGCAGACACAAGATACCTTGAAGAAACGAATGGGCAGAAATTTAAGAACAATAGGTAACCTACATAACTTCAAAGTACCCTTCAAAATATTTCTCAATTGTTGTATTGATTTTTACTTATATTTTCCAATTCTTTGATATCCTTTCCACACAGAGGTTAAACTTAATTCTCCTTCTTTTCATTGTCACTGGATTTAGTGACCTGTTCTCAAAAAATAAAGCATAGAAATGTAGCACTTGGTAACTTTGTCTAGGTTAAGTAGCATCTTAACCAAGGTGTCAAGATTAGCATCACCAAGACTAAACCACATTAGTATCATATATCCCTGATATGGAGTGAAGTACAGGGCATTTCACTTCTGCTATATTCTTACCCCAAATTCATAATCCCAGTCTGATCATGAGGGAAAAAAATCAAATGAAGACATTTTACAAAATACCTGTCCAGTATTCTTCCAAATTTTCTATGCTAAGTTCATGAAAACTATGCTAAGTTCAAAATTGTTACTGATTAGACATATAATTAAGTTGACTAAATGAAACTTGATATCCTGAGTTGAATTCTGGGACAAAAAGAAAAAAAAGAAGTGGCATTCATAAGAGAAATTAGTGAAATATAAATAAAGTCTCTTAGTAGAACTCTATCAATAATAACTTTTGAATTTCAAACAGTGTACCATAGCTGTGAAAGTTATTACCATTAGGAGAATTTGGGTAAAAGGTGAACGGAGCTGGGGCAGAGGTGTACATCTGTAATCCCAATAGCTCTGGAGGCTGAGGCAAGAGGATTGCCAGTTCACAGCAGCCTCAGCAACTTGGCAAAGTCCTAAGTAACTTAGAGACCCTGTCTCAAAATAAAATATAAAAGTGGGGATGTGACTCAGTGGTTAAAAAAAAGGCATATGGAAATCCTCTATATGCCTTTATGCTCTTTACAAACTTTATGCACATTTAAGAAATTTTTATTTATTTTACAAAAAGCAAAACAAACACACACACACACACACACACACACAAAATGGTCAAATAATGTTAGGTTGAATTGTTCCCCAAAATAGATATGTTGAAGTCTAAACCTCCAGTCTTTCAGAGTGTGACCTTATTTGGAAATATAATCCTTGGCAGATATAATTAGTTAAGACATCATACTGTAGTAGGGTGGACACTTAATCCGTAAGAATGTCTTTAGGAGAAGACATGCAGACATACCCAGAAAGAAAGTCTTGTGACAATGGAGAGATTGAAGTAACAGCTCCAAGCCAAGGAATGACAGGGATTGCAAACCTCCACCAGAAGTTTAGGAACAGTAAAAAAAAGAGTTCTTCCATGTTTTAGAGTGAGCATAGCTCTATTGGTACTTTGATTTCTAACTTCTGTCCTCCAGGATTGTGAGACTGTTGATTGTTGTTTCAAGCTACCCATTTTATGGTACTTTATTACATTAGAAAACAAATATAATTGAGAACTTCTATAAACTTTCATCTGTATTTCTAATTAGTAAGTACTATTTCAATTTCTCTTTTATTTATATTAAAGTTAGAAACACTTATTTTTTCTTGAATTAAAAAAACAACAAACATCTACATTTACAGTAAAATTGTAAATTCTAAGATATCCTGAAGGATGTGATTACTTGAAGAGAATTTCTGGGACAAAGATTCTGTAATTCAAAAGCAATGGGGTACAGTCTGTGGTTGATAATTTCTCTGTACTTTACAAAAAAAGAGTACATTTATAAATTTATTCTCAGCATTTAATTTATTAAACTCTTCAAAGTTTTCCTGGAAGTTCAAACTTCATAAACGAGGGATTTAATTGTAATTTCTACTCTAAAAATTGCATATCATCATTTAAAATACCAGTTGATGTTTTCTCCTCCATCTGAGAAACTAGGCAACCTGTCTTTTTGTTCAGTAATAAAATAAATCTGAAGACTAGAATCTACAGCTTCTCTTTTGTGCAGTTTAATATCAACACTACTGACTGGCTTCTACCATTCTTTTCCTCTACATTTTTTTCTCAAAAGGGAAAATAATGAAGATTATTTAATAAATTACTTATCTTTTAATTGATGTTTTGAAGATAAAATGTAACATGGCATAATTCAATGATAGAAATCAAACACTGCAGTGGTATTTTAATGGAAGTTATTAGACTATTATCCTCACTCACTCTGTTCAGTTTTGTTTTTGTTTTCATTTGGTATTGCAAGAAGGGGCAATTCTTTATTTTAAACAAATCATCAATGTTAACATTACACTCTTCAACTGTATAAAATGGATTATATACCCAGATAGACAAAACAAAATTACAAAATGCATATGAACAGGTGACCGATATTTAGTCTCTCTGAAAACACTATTTTGAAAACAAATTCAGCTCTCAGCTATCTTGGTTGTCCTTTGTATTTTTCCTTATAGAGCTTATATACCAGAAGGCAAGTGGTAATTACTGTTACATTAGATTGAATCTCAACAATGGTTCTAGAATAGCAACTGGCAATACTATATAATCTTTCTAAATAAACTTAATAACATAATGCCAAGCATCTTCAGTGATAGGTAAGTGAATTTTTATTTCCATTATCTTAAACATTTGAGTCACCTAAAAATAATAAATGTATTCAAAATTATTAAAAATAGAAATGTATTCCAAAATTCTTTATGCAAACCTGACTTTAGAGACTAATGGGTTCAATCATGATTTTGTCTATTCTTTCTATAAAAATTTAGTAGCCCTGCAAGTAACTCCTCCAATTATCCAAGGTTATGCTTTTCATGATTTCAATCAGTGGTGATCATAACCCCACAAAACACAATCTCAAACTATATAACTTCAGATGTTGGAAACCTAAATGCTAAAATCCCCCCAAAAAAGGGAGGGGTAGAAAGTCAACTTCTGGGGTACATGTTGGCCACTCAAAATGACAACAAAATCTTCAATTTAAAATCTCTGAATTGTCTGCAATGACATTCCTTCCAGTTGAGGAAATTCCAGGAGCTTTTAAGGAATTAAAGCTCAATTTGCCTGAAGAAGCCAGTAAAGTTACTGACTGGTTCAAAAATAATTACATGCATGATAAGATCAGAAGACCCTTATGTAACTGTGCTGTGTTGATCATAAGTTTTGTTTCTTCCAAGTTTGTGGTGTGCATAAGAGCATACACATGAAACTTGCATACCCAAAACAACACAGAGGAGGCAAAGAAGTTGGGGAGATTAACAGGGAATGCTTATTTGAGAGTATATTGAATCAGAGAAGATTTTCAAAATGAGCAGCACCACATTAAAAATTAATGTGAAACTATTCTCTGAGGAATGCCATGCCCTAAAAGGAAAAACAAAAAAAGCAGCTACCATCACAATGCAAAATTTAAAAATACAATGAATAACCATAAAATTCAGTCAACTTTTATAGACTATCTATATATGGTTACCTTTAATCTACCCCATAAAATACTTTTTCATATGTTGAATTTGCTTTTTAGATATTTGTCTGTTTTCGGAGTTTTTATTTTCCTCCCATCCCCCCAACACACTACTTGCAGAATTGCTTTCTAAAAAATACTAAGCTATATATTTGATCTATCATTTCCAGTACTAGAGGTCTTACATGTTTTGCAAACTTGACTTCACAAAAGTGCAATATTAAATGAACTTTGTGTGTAAGTATTGTGTGTATGTGCATAAAGACATTGAAACTTCATCAATATTGAAGATACATCCTTTTTGGACACCTGCATTTGTGAAAGATAGAATTTCTCAAAAGCTTGATTTTGGGGGCAATTGCATATATGTTGGTAACTTATGGCAGTTTTAGACTGATCTCATCAAAAGGCTTAAGTTGCCCAGCATAGTATTTCGGATAATCACAGTTATTATAAAGCTAGATGCCCACAAACATCAACCATAATGCAACATGTTTATATATTTCACTTTTTTATCTATCTCTTCATTAATAAGGTTCATCCACTCATAACTATTAAACCCCCGTGGATATTATTAGTATACCTGAGTACTATTACCTATTTTATTGTGTATAATAGCCCATGAAGCATTGTGTTGTGCTTGCATATTTTTTTCTATTTTATGTAAATCACCTTTAAAATTATCAATAAAGTATTTTGGGGATTGGCTTATTTCACTTAGCATGATATTCTCCAATTTCATCAATTTATCTGCAAATATCCTATTATTCTTTATGACTGAATAATATTCCATTGTGTATATATAACACAGTTTCTTGATCCATTCATCTGTTGAAGGGCATCTAGGTTGGTTCCACAGTCTAGCTATTGTGAATTGAACTGCTATGAACATTGGATGTGGCTGCATCACTGTAGTATTCTGATTTTAAGTCCTTTGGGTATAAACCGAGGCGTGGGATAGCTGTGTCAAATGGTGTGTCCATTCCAAGGTTTCTGAGGAATCTCCATACTTCTTTTCAGAGTGGCTGTACCAATTTGCAACTCCACCAGCAATGTATGAGTGTGCCTTTTCCCCTACATCCACGCCAACACTTATTATTGCTTGTGTTATTGATAATAGCCACTCATTGGAGTAAGATGAAATCCTAGAGTTGTTTTGATTTGCATGTCTCTAATTACTAGAGATGTTGAACACTTTTTCATATATTTATTAATCACCTGTATATCTTCTTCTGTAAGGTGTCTATCCAGTTCCTTGGCCCATTTATGGATTGCATTCTTTGTATTTTTGGTGTAAAGTTTTGTAAGTTCTTTATAAATTTTGGAGATTAGTGCTCTATCTGAAGTGCATGTGGAAAAGATTTTCTCCCACTCTGTGGGCTCTCTTTTCACATTATTGATTGTATCCTTTGCTGAGAAAAAGCCTTTTAGTTTGAATCCATTCCATTTATTGATTCTTGCCTTGATTTCTTGTGCTTTGGGAGTCATGTTGACTTTGGGCATCCTAAGCCAACGTGATGAAGATAGACCATATGCTATGCCACAAAGAAACCATTTGTAAATTCAAAAAATAGAGATACTACCTTGTATTTTATCAGACCATAATAGAATGCAATTAGAAATCAATGATAAAATAAAAAACAAAAACTACCAATACACCTGGAGACTAAATAATATGCTATTGAATGATGCAATGACAACACAAGACATCAGAGAAGAAATAAAAAATTCTTACAGGTAAACAAGAACAATGACACAACATATCAAAATCTCTGGGACACTTGAAAGCAGTACTAAGAGGAAAGTTCATTGCATTGAGCTCATATATTAAAAAAATAAAAAGTCAAAAACTAAATGATGTAATGTTACATCTCAAAACCCTAGAAAGAGAAGAACAGATCAAAACCAAAAGTAGGAGAAGACAGGAAATAATTAAAATCAGAGATGAAATTAAAATGAGAAACAAAAAAATTGACAAAACAAAATGTTGGTTCTTTGAAAAAGTAAACAAAATTGATAAACCCTTAGCCATACTAATGAAGAGAAGGAGAGAGAAAACTCAAATTACTAGGATTCATGGTGAAAAAGGAAAGATCAAGACAGAAACCATTGAAATACATAACATAATTAGAAGCTACATTGAAAATCTATACTCCAATAAAATAGAAAATATCAAAGACATTGACAAATTTTCAGAAATATATGACCCTCCTAAACTGAATCAGGAAGACATACACAATTTAAACAGATCAATTTCAAGCACTAAATTAAAGAAGCCATCTAAAGTCTACCAACCAAGAATAGCCTGGGACCAGATGGATTGTCAACCAACTATAAGACCTTTAAAGAAGAACTAATACCAATACTCCTCAAAGTATTCCAGGAAATAGAAAAGAAGGGAATCCTTCCAAATTCATTCTCTGAAGTTAGCCTCACTCAGATACCAAAACCAGACAAAGACCCGTCAAGGAAAGAAAATTTTAGACCAATATCCCTGATGAACATAGATGCAAAAATCCTTAACAAAATTCCGGCAAGTCGCATAAAAAACATATTTAAAAGATAGTGCACCATGATCGAGTGGGTTTTATCCCAGGGATACAAGGTTGGTTCAACATCCAGAAATTAATCAATGTAATTCATCACATCAATAGACTTACAGTTAAGAATCATATGATTATTTCAATAGATGTTGAGAAAACATTTGATAAAATACTGTACCCCTTCATGCTTAAAACACTAGAAAAAATAGGGATAGTAGGAACTTTTCTCAACATAGTAAAGACTATCTATGCTATGTTGGCCCATGGCCAACAATATTCTAAACAGCAAAACTGAAAGCATTCCCTCTAAATTCTGGAACAAGACAGGGATGTCCTCTTTCACCACTTCTATTCAACAACATCCTTGAAACTCGAGCCAGAGCAATTAGACAGACCAAAGAAATTAAAGGGATATGAATAGAAAAAGAAGAACTCAAGCTGTCACTATTTGCCAGTGGCATGATTCTATATTTAGAGAATCCAAAAAACTCCACTACAAAATTTCTCGAACTAATAAATGAATTCAGCAAAATAGCAGGATATAACATCAATATGTATAAATCTAATGCATTTCTATTCATAGGTGATGAATTCTCTGAAAGAGAAATTAGGAAAACCAGTCCATTCAGAGAGTCTCAAAATAATAAAATACTGGGAATCAGTCTAACTTAGAGGAACCAGGAAATTCCACCAGAAAACTTTTAGAACTCATAAGTGAATTCAGTAAAGTAGCGGGATATAAGATCAATGCACATTAACCTAATGCATTTTTATACATAAGTGATGAATCTTTGGAAAGAATAATTAAGAAAACTACCCCATTCACAATAGCATCGAAAAAAATAAAATACTTGGGAATCAATCTCACAAAAGAGGTGAAAGACCTCTACAATGAGAACTACAGAGCACTAAAGAAAGAAATTAAAGAAAACCTTAGAAGATGGAAAGATCTCCCATGTTCCTGGATAGGCAGAATTAATATTGTCAAAATGGCTATACTACCTAAAGTGCTATACAGATTCAATGCAATTCCAATTAAAATCCCAATGATGTACCTTACAGAGATAGAGCAAGCAATTATGAAATTCATCTGGAAGAATAAAAAACCCATAATAGCTAAAGCAATCCTCAGTAGAGAGCAAAGCAGCGAGTATCACAATACCAGATCTTCAACTCTACTACAAAGCAATAGTAACAAAAATGGCATGGTATTGGTACCAAAATAGAAAGGTGGATCAATGGTACAGAATAGAGGACACGGACACAAACCCAAATAAATACAATTTTCTCATACTAGACAAAGGTTCCAAAATTATGCAATGGAGAAAAGATAGCCTCTTCAACAAATGGTGCTGGAAGAATTGGAAATCCATATGCAACAGAATGAAACTAAACCCATATCTCTCACCATGCACAAAACTAAACTCAAAATGGATTAAGGACCTCATAATCAGACCAGAGACCCTGCAGATTATAGAAGAAAAAGTAGGTCCAGATCTTCAACATGTCGGCTTAGGACCAGACTTCCTCAACAGGACTCCCATAGCACAAGAAATAAAAGCAAGAATCAATAACTGGGATAGATTCAAACTAAAAAGCTTTCTCTCAGCAAAGGAAACTATCAGCAATGCAAAGAAAGAGCCTACAGAGTGGGAGAAAATTTTTGCCAATCATACTTAAGATAGAGCACTACTTTCCAGAATCTATAAAGAACTCAAAAAACTCTACACCAAGAATGCAAATAATCCAATTGACAAATGGGCTAAGGAAATGAATAGACACTTCACAGAAGATCTACAAGCAATCAACAAACATATGGAAAAATGTTCAACATCTCTAGTAATAAGAGAAATGCAAATCAAAACTACCCTAAGATTTCATCTCACCCCAATTAGAATGGCAATTATCAAGAATACAAGCAACAACAGGTGTTGGCGAGGATGTGGGGAGAAAGGTACACTGATACATTGCTGGTGGGGCTGCAAATTAGTGCAGCCACTCTGGAAAGCAGTGTGGAGATTCCTCAGAAAACTTGGAATGGGACCACTATTTGACCCAGCTATCCCACTCCTTGACCTATACCCAAAGGACTTAAAATCAGCAGACTACAGAGATACAGCCACATCAATGTTCATAGCTGCTTAATTCACAATAGCCAGATTGTGGAACCAACCTAGATGTCCTTCAATTGATGAATGGATAAAGAAACTGTGGTATATATATACAATGGAATATTACTTAGTCATAAAAAATGATAAAATTATGGCATTTGCAGGCAAATGGATGAAATTGGAGAATATCATGCTAAGTGAGATAAGCCCATCTCAAAAAACCAAAGGACAAATGATATCACTAACATAATGGGGGGTGGGAGGGGTTAGTGTTAGGGTTAGAGTTAGGGTTAGGGAGCAGGGCAAGAATGGTGGAAGGAAGGACTGTATAGAGGGAAAAGAGGGGTTAGAGTGGTGGGGGGGAGGGAAAAAGTAACAGAATGAATCAAACAACATTACCCTATGTAAATATATGATTACACAAATGGTATGCCTTTATGCCGTGTACAAATAGAGAAACAACATGTATCCCATTTGTTTACAATTAAAAAAAGAGGTGAAAGGCCTCTATAATGAAAACTACAGAACACTAAAGAAAGAAATTGAAGAAAACCTTAGAAGATTGTCAAAATGGCCATTCTACCAAAGGCATTATACAGAATCAATGCAATTCCAATTAAAATCCCAATGACATTCCAAATAGAAATGGAGAAAGCAATCATGCACTTCATCTGGAAGAATAAGATACCTCATATAGCCAAAACAATCCTTATCAGAAAGAGTGCAGCAGGAAGTATTACAATTCCAGACCTAAAACTATACTACAGAGCAATAGTAGCAAAAATGGAATGGTATCAGCACCAAAATAGACAGACAGACCAATGGTACAGAATAGAAGACACAGAGATGCACCCACATAAATACAGTTACCTCATACTAGACAAAGGAGCCAAAAACATACAATGGAGAAAAGATAGCCTGTTCAACAAATGGTGCTGAGAAAACTGGAAATCCATGTGTAGTAAAATAAAATTAAACCTGTATCTCTCACCCTACACAAAACTCAACTCAAAATGGATCAAGGACTTAAGAATTAGTCCAGAGAGACTGCACCAAATAGAAGACAAAGTAGGCCCAAATCTTCATCATGTTGGCTTAAATAAATGTATTTTAAAGAGGTGCTTCAATTATTTTTCCACAGCTATATTTTTATGATTTTAATATTTTGAGATTTTGACATTTGTAATTATGGTGTTCAGGATTGCATATTTTGGGATTTGAGCACAAACCCATTTCAGTTACTTTCTGTCAATCATAGTCCAGAAATATTAAATGAAAAAATTCCAGAAATATACATTTTATAAGTTTTAAATTTCCTGGGACATGAATCATTCATCCCTTTGTCCAGTGTATCCATGAATTATATGCTACCTGCCCTTTATTCACTTAGTAGTCATCTTAATTATCAGATGAGCTGTCCCATTATCACTGTGCTTATGGTCAAGTAACTCTTATTTCACATAATAATGACCATCAAACATAGTAATAGTAAAGCAAAGGAGATACCTAGAGCATAAAACGTGGAAGGAAAGATTAACTCTGATACAATGTGGCAACACTGCAGGATATATAGGAAAAAAAATAGTACAATACATATAGGTATCATCTTTATGTCTTGGAATGCTTCTCTCACAAAGGCAGGGTTATAGTAATGTACAAAAGAAGAGATTTCAGAAAAGACATGTTCGTTTATTTAGAGACATCCTGTGCTTCTTCCAAGCTTAGCTAATTTCTTAACTTTCCAAAACTTCTCAAACACCACTTTCCTGAAAAGGCAAATGAAAACCCATGTCTGCCAGAGCACCCCGTACCTACCTGCATGTCAACACCCATGATGTTCTGCTCTAATGCACATTGACTCCCTTCTCTCTCACCAGTTGGGGGTTCTGTGGGCAGCTACAATATCCTGTATCTTGTCTTCTATTCCTTGGTCCTACCAAGTGATTGGCACAGGGAGGACATCAAATAAAGTCATAATTGTACCTTAAAGTGATATGACAAATGCATAACATAATTGTATGGTCACAGATATACAAACACAGAATAAAGCCAAGCACAATGTTACTCTTCAAATGTGCAAGAAAGTCTGTGTCATGTCTGGAGAACCTGGGACATTCTCATTAGAATTTTCAGGGAATGCTCCAGTCACAGCACCTCTTTTCTTAGAAAGGAACCCCATTGCATACATTTTGTTAAAATGCAAGCTCGCTTAGTGGTTTTTAAACTTTTTTTTTTAGTTGTCAATGGACCTTTATCTTATTTATTTATATATGGTGCTGAGAATCAAACCCAGTGCCTCACGCATGCTAGACAAGTGCTCTCTACCAGTTACAACCCCAGTCCTTGCTTAGTGATTTGTGTGTGTGTATATATATATGTTGTATATATATATATTTTTGTATATATATATATATATATATAAAATATTGCTAGCATATTTTTTTTCCAAATGAAATTACTATTACCTATTACCTATTAACTTCTAGGAAACACTAGTGTGCCCCAAAGATACATTTTGTGAAATGCTAAGCCTGGGTATAAAATTAAAATATCAAATTTATTTTTACCAAGTTGAATTTTAAAGTGCTGTGCTATTTTCAGTTCTATATGTTTGAAAATACATTGTTACATTGAACAGGAGTTTGAACAGAACAAAGTACTCACTAGTACAAGTTCAGTACAAAATCTTTACCTCAATGATAGGACTTAAGTGGCCCCAAAGGATTGCAAAAGAAAGAATAAATTTATACTCCAACTGCAATGTAAATTCTGTTTGAATTTAATTAAAATACATCTTTCTCAGGATTTTTCTACCCAAGGGGAAATGTTTCATTTCTTTCATTTTGCAAGGGGAAAACCAGAAATGGAAGCAGAATGATCATCAACTACAGAGGCAGGCAGGGTAGCGCCAAAAACTTTCTCAGCTTATATGCAGAAAGGCTATGAAGTCTGTGGTAAGAACAGGGCTCCAGAGCCTGAAACTCCTCACTCCAGACCGTCCCTCTGTGGCCTCATGGCTGTTACCAACATCTCTGTGCTTGTTTCTGCTTCTGTAAAAATTACTTCCAACCTCACAGGCTTGCTGTGTGCATTATTTGAAGGATAATTTCATTACATGGTAAATCTTTGTTGCTTTTATTTTACAATATTTTAAAAATTAAAAATAAAAGCATTCAAAGGGGTTATGCAGTCTCCATGTAATTATCCACAATTATTTCTTCAGTGTTTTTATTACTAATTGCACTTGTCACTATTTCAGTGACGTGAGTTGCGTAATAAACTCTATACTCTCTATGCTGAGAACCTCACATTTAAAATAAGGGTTCCACATACAAAAAGTGAAATCTACATCTATGATTCTGACTTTTCTCTTGAGTCACACAGTTCTTGCAACAGGCAAAATAAATACATTTGAATTTCTTGTCAATGAAACAAGTGGACACTGGCTTTGCTGTGGTCCATCTGCCCTCTGCTGTTGGACAGTTTGAATCATTTATAAATTCCAGAACAGGAATTCCACAGTTTTCATCTTAATCCCTGGGCCTAAGCATAGTCATTGACCTGTGATAGGAGGTCAATAAACAATCGTTGAGTAAATGAGTACACAGGTGGTGGAAGAAAGAAGAATTTCTCTCAGATTGGATGAGGTAACCACAATGGAAAGCGATAGGAAATAAAATAAGGATAAAAGGTCTCTGTAGTTGAATACCAGGGCCCTGCAATATTATTTCTAATGTATTTCACATCCCCACAGGGTAGATATCAGTGATCTGTAGTAGAAAGGGACAATGCAGTTACCAAAGAGGGATAGTTAGCCCTAGGGCGAGCCATAAAATGCCAGTGTGGTCATGCTCACGGACCCTTGTGGACAAACCTGCTGAACATGCAGCTTGTCTTTGATCACATTCTATCTGCAATGGCACCCTCCTCAGTCAGGTGACTGCAGACAGATGGAGCCTGAAACCAGAACAACAGCCTGGTCATTCTGGGGACAGCTGGTAGAAACTCCCCCTGGCAAAAACTATATCAGGCCAGCACTTAGCTAGTTGAAAGTGAGAGGATATGGAGAGGGTGTGAGCCTCCTTACCTGCTCTTCACAGCTGCCTCCCCTACTCTGTCACTTAACATCTCAGAAGTGCAACTACTACAGACAACAAGCAGCAGGATGCTTTGTATACACATATGGAATTCAGACTCTCTCCCCTCTTCTCCCAGAACAGGAGGATGGATGAAATGAACTATATCCTGCATGACTGAAGTCAAGAACTTGGGATTGTAATTACATGTGAAGTAATTCTCTGCACATTCCTTTGCCTCTCTACATGGAAAGAGGCAGTCCCTGTTGAGAATATGCCAGGGAGAGTTGACAGGGAAAGGACAAAACAGGAAGAAATATGACCACACCAGCATAAATAGACTTTAAAAATTTTCCTACAAAAGAAGAGTGAAAGAAAGAGAGGTAGAAAGATAATCAAAAAAGACAAATGAGCAAGAACTGAAGGGCTGCTGTAATGGTCTATGACTGCTTGCTAAACAAGGTAGAACCAAGAAGATAGGGGAAAAACAAGTAGAGAAAGGAGAAGAGAGAGGAAGGAAGGAAGGGAAAGCCAGGGAACTCAGGGCATTTTAGTGTGTAGGAAGCTCAACTCAGGGAAGTTAGAAGACAGAAAACTAAAAATTCAGACACAAACCAGACAGCCAATAAGAAATCTTGATTTAATTGTTGAGGAATTGGTATTGCTTAAAAATAGGAGTCTCAAGGGGAAAAATATCCTATAAATACACCTTGATCTGCAGGTAGAAGAAGAAGAGCTATCTGGTAAAGATATTTTGTTACCTTAAATGCATGGTAGGTTATGTAACATGAAACCGTGTTATCTTGTCATCAGAAAAATAAATGTTTTATGCTATTTTAACTTTTAATCTATTATTTTCACAAATTATATTATAAAAATTCATGTATTTAAAGAAATTTTTAGAATACATAATATAAAGTTTGATTGAAAAAGGTCAATGTCACAAACTCAGGGTCATCCCAAGATGGTGAGGCCAGGAATTTGCTTCTATCAAAGAAGGATAGAATAGTTTTAGATTTGGGAGCTGCCTTAGGATGACTCTACCATACACATATATACCATATACATCTACCTTGACTCTTTGTTGATACAAATTGGAGATAAAATTACAACAATCACATGGCAGTGTGGATTAACACATCTAAAAGACAATACCTGAGTTAATATCTATCTTCATCTTCATGCAAAATCAACCTCCCTGAACATGTCTTGTGCTTGAGATACATGTACAGATTCATTCCCTAGGGCTGCTATAGCAAATGATCATCAACTAGGTGGCTTGAAACAATAGAAATGTACTCGCTCACACTTTTATAGGCCAGAAGTCTGAAGTTTACATGTGTTGACAATGCCACATCTCCTCAGAAACTCTCGGGGAGAATCTTTTTCTTGCTTCAGGGTTTTAGGTGGCTCCAGATGTTCCTTGGTCAACCTCCGCTTCCATCTTCCCATGGCCTTCTCTGTATCTTAAGGCTCCTCTACCTTTCTTTTAAAAGAGAACTTGTGGGAGCTGGGTATATAGCTCAGTTGGTAGCATGCTTGCCTCGAATGTACAAGGTCCTGGGTTCAATCCCCAGCACCACAAAACACAAACAAACAAACAAAAAAGAGTACTTGTGGTTGGATTTAGGGCCCATCTGGGCATTTCAGGATGATCTCATCTCAAGACCCTTGGATGATTAACATCTGCAAAGACCCTTTTTCTGAATTAAGTCACATTTATAGGTTCTAAGTGAACATATTCCTGGGGAGGAGAGCACCATTCAACCTCTTACATGTATAAAGAATCTGTTCCGTTAATAAGGTGATGCAGAGTGAAAACACTTTTAGACTGCAATTTTGTGTTGTTTATTTTCTTCTTAAGCCAAAAAAAGTCTGAGAGTGGGAATTATGTTCAAGAGTGCCAAGTTTTCAATTTTACTAATAATCAATTGATCTCAAGCACTCATTTCCCAGTTCATGGTACATCTATCCCCCAAATATTCTATATCAATATACCATGATCAAAATTTCTAGAAATATAAGATTTACATATTTCAGTAATTCCACAACTAAAATAATCTAGTCTCTAACGTGTCCCAAGGACACCTGTACACACATGCACACACATGTTATTGTACACTCCCATTGCTCTTTATGATGTTCTCATTCCCTGCCCAAGTAGTCCTCTGGTGAATACCTGCCAACCTCGAAGGATGAAATATACAGTAGCTCACACCAGCTTTTAAAATATGAATGTCTCAGAAATTTAGAAAAGTGAGGTCCTGAGCAGTTCTGAGAGAAAGGTCTCCACTTGAACATAAAACCCTCTCTCTAAGTCTACCCAGACATTTGAGTACATGTAAATTGTAGCTGCCTAGTGACAGCACTTCAGTTAGTGTCCATCAGCAACTTCACTGACACTGATTGAATCCTTTCCTCCTCCAGGCCCTTTCTCACATGCTAGATTGCACTTATAAAAATGTGGCTGACAACTGCTAGAGAAATAAATTATTTATACATTTTTTTCAGTGCATTGATTTTGTAAATAACAGGAAACCATCCTATAGCATAAATTGTGCTACAAAGAACTGCTTAACTGGACTAAATATTTTAATTAATCTAAATTCATATTAAATAATAATAGTAAATAATTATCATTCTTTATAACTTTTACCACCATTAGCAGATATAAAGTGTGCACAAAAAGTAAACAAAGCACAAAAGTACTCTCTTTCAAATTTGATTTGTAATGATGTCTTCAATTTTTAACAAAAATATAAAATGTCCTATTTTTATAAACACCATCAAAAATATTTTTAAAAAATTAAATTCAGTATTTCACTGGGAAAGTGTTGCTTTAAGTTTATTATTCTAGTCAAGATTATTTTAATGACAAAAATTAATAGCAGATGAAGCCAGGCATCAAACAAACTTCTCCCTCTTTCATGGTTGGAGTTCTGAAACATGTCCCTGAGGCTGTTCAAAGACTTCCTGGAAATTATCACCTCTTTTTTATTGACATGAGCAAGCTTTGGGAGATGCCTGCCATCCTGTGCAGTAGGATGCACATGTGAATGAACTTCCATAATCAGCCATCCCTGCTAGACCGGGTGATTTCAGTCCATCTTCCAGCTGTAGGAGAACTCCAACTGCAGGACACTCCTGAGCAGTGATCTTATTAGTGGAGTTTCCTGTATAGGAAGAAAATAAAGAGATCCACCAATTGGCGGACTCCACAGGTAACATTCTTCATAGATACATTTAATGGTTCATCTGAAGGTCCTCCCTGTCCACCTTTGTTATCTTTTGGATTCTTATTAGTTGAACCTAAATGGACTTTCAGGTTTTCCAATACCTACAAAACGTAAGTGCTATAATTTTTGAGTTCATGATGAAGTCCTTTTAGAGGTCAAAATGGGTAGGGACAATTCAAATAGTAGAACATAAGGAGGTCTTCCACAGCTTGGGCACCAAGGGTTGGAGGAGTCACATGGGCCTGGGACTGAGGTCCTCCTCTCTTGGGTCAGACGGTAAGCACCAAAAAGAGGTGGGAAGAACAAGAATGCATAGTGCAACAGGAAGATCAGATTTCCTTGACTCTCAGCCCACGTCATTCATGAACACCATATTGGAACATGATGGAAATGTACTTATGGAAAGTTTTATTCAGTCCAAAGAAAATTACCAAGTACATTTCATTAACTACTGGTGATTCCACACTATTTTTAAAAGACAAGACATCACTTAGAATGGAAATAAGTTCTGTGTTTTCAACATCATATAAAAGTCTCAGAAATATGCTTCCCTACAGATGAGTGAGTCCAGAAAAACTTTGGGTGATGACCCACGCTAAAAGAAGCTAAACTTTACAAAATAAAAAAGCCACATTGAGTTTCATAAAGTATTGATGAGTGTGGTAGGAGGTTGATTTTACCAAAAACGGAAACAAAAACAACACAAACAGAAAAACTCATCTGAAATACTATCTCACATTTCTTATTTTAAAAAGTACTTTTCTCTTTCATTCTCCTTATACATCCATAGTATATACTAGAGTCCATTCAGAGTAGATACTTAAGTCTTTCTAACCTCTTAAATTCCAGGGACTGGAGGTAAAAGAAGGGTACCTGGAAATGAGAGACACAGACCAGACAGAGGGTGAGATAGATTATGAGATGTGTCATAAACATGTCAATCATAGCCCACCAAAATATTTCCTTGATACAGAATGGTTATAAGTTTCCTGAAGGGGCCATCTCACCTACAGGTGAGAGTGACTGGCTAAATCCCTGGAGTAGTGGGTTTCCTGGGTAGAGCATGTAACTGGACTCTGACCACCAAAAAAGTCAATTCCAGTGAATCTTTCTTTATCCAAGTGAAGACGCCTTGCAAAAAGCAGTCAATTTTAATTGTTTCACATCAAGCTATGTGTTAAATACTACTGGTTCTATCTTCATTCCACAATCAAATGTCCTCTGCCTGTTCTCCAAAAAGTAGAACCACTTTTCAAATGGAGACAATCAATCACCAGACCCCACATAATGGGACCCAGATACCTGTAAATTCATATGTAAGAGTGTGGTTGCCCCATAATCCCTGAATTCCCCCAAAGTCAACTTCTTTTTCATTCTTCATTTTCTTTGGAACTTTCCTGATGCTAAAAGTGGTTCCAACTCTCTCTTCCCTGAAGCAAGGCATCATTTCAAACCAGAACTGGACTTGCTTTGAAACTGGCCCTGGAGAAGATAGTAACTTTATTCTCAGTAATGTTCTCTCACAAATGAAACCTCTGCATCATTCAGTCACCTCCAGAGGCAGAAAAAAAATCTCATTCAGACTCTCACACCACCCTATTTAAGATTGTATTTAGAGTCCAAAGACTAGATGAGATCATCAAAGTTTTCAGGATGGATAAAAAGAGAAAGAGACCCAGGATAGCCTGGCAAATCTAACATGCAAAGACTGATAAGAGAAAGGGAAGGATTCAAGAAAGAGGCTTGAAACAGGGAAGCATGAGACAGGCAAAAAGGTGAGGCTATAGAACAGGAGAAAATGACTCAAGTTGGGGACACAGTGAACCAGGTCATGTGCTACTCAGGATCCAGGTAAGATCCAGGTGACTGAAGACAATGCTTCCAGATTGCTGCTAAGGTAAATTGAAAAACAAAGTAGCAACTGAAGGAAGACAATCATTCAAGGATGTATTGGAGTTTTGTTTTTTTTGTTCAAAATATAGAAAATATGGAAGCATATTTTTATGTCACTGGGAATGATTGATTTGGACTCAGAAACTTTTTGCAGGAGATAGGGGATAATTTAGAGAATGATCTTGAATAGATCAAAAGTGAAAAAGTCAAAAGCACAAGTTGAAGGATCAAGTAGGTACAAGGATTTTGATAGAGAGGAAGGAAGAGAATGTAGGTGCAGAGCATGCAGGGAATTTGATTTAGTGATAGGAAGATGAAATAGGGTTCTTTTTTTTTCCTTGCTTGCTTTTTTAAATTTAATTTTATTTTTGATTCATTGTACACAAATGGGGTACAACTTTTCATTTCTCTGACTGTACATGATGTAAAGTCACACTAGTCTGAAAGATAAATGAGAAGATGTCAACATTAAAGAATGAGATGGGTACTTGGAGATTTTTAGCAGAGAAAAGTTTTTAAAAATATTTATTAGGGAATCTTAAGATTGCTAGGCTACGGTTTATATCCCAAAAGAAATTTGGGATAAAAAGTGAAGGCTTGTGCTCACTTTGGCAACACATACACTAAAATTGGAATGATACAACGAATATTAGCATGGTCCTTGTGCGAGGATGACATGTAAATTCCTGAAGCATTCCATATTTTTGGATTCTACATTATGTATAACCAGAAGAATGGGAAATTATGCTCCATTATGTATGATGTATCAAAGTGCATTCTACTTTCATGTATAGCTAATTAAAACAAATACATTTTTTAAAAAGTGAAGCTTTTGTCTGTGCTTTCATAATTATGAGTTTCTAAATTGCATTTGATATTAAGGTCAGAATTTTATATAGTTACTCTCTTTGGGGAACACTGAGACCTATCAGTGTTCATGTAGGTCATAAAAAGATTCCACACTTATTTCCTTCTTTGGAAAGTGGTCAGTTCAACAACTAAGTCCTTCAATGGCATTACCAGACAAGCACCTGTCATCTTTTCAACTCTGTCCTAGTTATTAGACATCCAGGTTTATACCTTTTAGGTGAATCAGACATTCACCTAATAAAGTTAGAGGATTGAAAAACTATAAACTGGCATTGTTTGTCATTACTAAAAGCAAAATAATGGCTACATATTGATTTTAACTATCGATTCTGCCTTTTTCTTTCTGAATGATTTTATGATGTTTATTTAAAACAGCTTCCCAGAAATCAATATAAATGTTAAAAGCCTTTACCCGCCTTGTCCACAGCACCTAAACACAGTGTTAGGCATTAGGCAGGTGATTTGTTTCCATAATTATACTTGCAACTGTCTTCATTCAGCTGCAAGTTGTACATGCAGACAAACATCCATAGCTTCAGTATCTTTAAAAATCTGATTCTAAAAAATTTCTCACTAAATAGATTAAAATAGCATCCAGAGAGGATCTGTGTGGCAAATTCTACTTAAAGAAAGACTGCACATTCCTTCCATCATGATATATGCATCTAACTTAAATCACGGTTGAGTGTTAACTACTCCCAAAACTAATTAGGAGCAGTTGGGCAAGGAGAAGCAGATCAGTATGAGAGGAGAGCCTGGGTAGCCCCTGTTCATGTCAATTCCCTCCCTAATTATTTTGCAACACAAATTTGGGTTTCACAAGTACAAGTCTGCCTGGAAAAGGGAGACTATAAATATTGAGGATGTTGTTTGCTTTAAACTAAGTAAGAATGCACCCTAAGGCCCTGCATGTATTCAAAATTATTTCTTTATTTTATTTTTGTTGGCTGTGCTTTTAGGGTCCTTTAAAAAAAATCATTGTACAAATGTCTTGCAGTATTTCCCTTATGTTTTCTTGTAGTGATTTCGCAGTTTAAGATTTAGGTCTTTGATCCATTCGAGCTGATTGTTGTGTGTGGTGAGAGGAAGGGATCCAGTTTTACTCTTTTGCACATGCCTATTCACTTTTACCATCACCTTTAATCAAAGAGACTGCCATTTCTCCACTGGATGTTCTTACAAACTTTCTCAAAAGTCAATCAACCATATTAGTCTGGATTAATTTCTGAGTTCTCTCTTCTGCTCCATTGGTCTATACGTTTTATACTCACACAGTGCTGGTTTAGTAGTAATAGCTTTGGAATATGTTTGAAGTCAGGTACTCTGATGCTTTCAGCTTTGTTGTTTTTCATTTGTTTGTTTATTTGTTGTTTTTGTTTTTGTACCTGTTTTTCTGAGAATCAGTTTGGTCATTCTGAATCTTTTGTGATTCCATATAAATTTTAGGAAGAAGGTCATTGAAATTTTGATTGAAATTACACTAACTCTATAGATTGCTTTGGGTAGCAAGGTCATTTTAAAAATGTTAATTATTCTGATTCATGAACACAAGATATCTTCCCATACTTTTGTGTGTTTTCCTATAATTGTTCTCATCAGTGCTTTAAAGTTTTTGTTGTGGATATTTTTCATTTACTTGCTTAACTTTCTCCTTTTTTTACTGTAAACAAATGGGATACATGTTGTTTCTCTGTTTGTACATGGAGTAAAGGCATACCATCTGTGTAATCATAAATTTACATAGGGTAATGTTCTTTGATTCATTCTGTTATTTTTTCCTCCTCCCCATCCCTCCCACCCCTCTTTTCCCTCTATACAGTCCTTCCTTCCTCCATTCTTGCTCTCCTCCTTAACCCTAACCATAACCTAACCCATCCCACCCCCCATTATATGTCATCATCCGCTTTTCAGCGAAATCATTCGTCCTTTGGTTTTTTGAAGATTGACTTATCTCACTTAGCATGATATTCTCCAAAATATTTTTTTTTAAATAGGATCCCAAAGCAAAGGCAACTAAAGTAAAAATAGATTATATCAAACTAAGAAGCTTGTGTACACCAAAGGAAACAATAGGATTCAGAGACTACAGAATGGGAGAGAATGTTTGCAAATGGTACATCCACAAAAAGCATTTAAATATATAAGCAACTCAAAAAGATGAACACACACAGAGACACAAAAACCATAAAATCCAATTAAAAATTGGATAAAGAACAGAATAGACACTCCTAAAAACAAAAAGACAAACTAATGACTAATAAATACTTAAAAGCAATGCTCAATTTTACTAATAATTAGAGAAATGTAAATCAAAACTACAATGAGAAATCATCTAACCCAGGTTAGAATATCCATGAACAAAATGACAAGAAATAACAGATAATGGTGAGGATGCAAAGAAAAAAGGAGCTAAACGTAAATTAGCACAGTCCCTAAACAGTATGGAGATTCCTCAAAAATCGAAAAATAGAACTACTATATGACTCAGCAATTCCACTGCTGGGTAAATGTCTAAAGGAGTTGAAATCATTTTTCCACAGTGATACTTGAACCCCCTTGTTTACTGAAGCATTGGTTGCAACAGTGAAAAGTCAGCCCAGATGCCCTTCAACAGACAAATGGATAAAAAAGTGTGTTCTGTTTACATAATGAAATACTACTCAGCTATAAAAAGAATGGAATGCTGTAATTTTCGGCAACAAGGATGGAACCTCAGATCATTATGTTGAGTTTAACAAGCCAGACACTGGAAGACTGATGCACACAAATGATTTTAAGTCAAACTTATAGACATGTGGAACAGAATAGGGGTCACAGAGATGGGGAAGGGCAAGGGCGAGTGAGGACAGGAAGAAATTAGTAGAGACCTTCAGGGACTGTGAAGAAGAGGTGTGAGAGAATTAGGATGCGTGACATAATCAATGCATGATTTGTGCATGCCTGAAAGTATCACAGTGAATCCCAGCAATTTTTACAATAATATGTGTTAATAATTATAATTAAAACTTTCAAAAATTATTACTTCATATCTTGAATTTTTAAGAGAAACTGAGCTAAATTCTTTCCAAATATGTCAATGATGCTGCTTATTCATTTAGTAAATGATGTATATACTTACTGATAACTATAATGAAGTCATGCTAATTTTTTTGACTTTTTTATAAATTTAATAATTTTTAAATTTTTAAAATTTTTTTGCAGACTGCATTTTGATTCATCGTACACAAATGGAGTACATTGTTTCATTTCTATGGTTGTGCATGATGTAGATTTGTACTATTTGTGTAATCATACATGTACATAGGGTAATGATGTCTGTCTCTTTCCACCATTTTTCATATCCTTCTCCCTCTCATTTCCCTCTACATAATCTAAAGTTCCTCTATTCTTCTCTTACTCCCCACCTCTGCTCCCCCATTATATATTATCATCCACTTATCAGGGAAAACATTTGGCCTTTGTTTTTTTGGGATTGGCTTATTTCACTTAGCATGATATTCTCCAATTCCATTCATTTATCTGCAAATATCATAATATTATTCTTTTTTATGGCTGAATAATATTCCATTGTGTATATATACCACAGTTTCTTTATTCATTCATGTGTTCAAGGGCATCTAGGTTGATTCCACAATCTAGCTATTGTGAATTGAGCTGCTATAAACATTGATGTGACTGTATTACTGTAGTATGCTAATTTTAAGTCCTTTGGGTAAGAACATTCTAATTCTGAATATTTGTTAAATATAGAAAAGATACTGAAGACCTAGATTCTTTGAAAGCTCAAAGATCTCCTCATCTTAAAATCTACTTTAAAATTTACTGTAAAATGTGTTATTGCTCTTACACCTGCTTTAGTTTCTAAAATTAAGGAACTATTGGAATTTTTACTGTATACTTATGTTTAGGAACCATAAGACCAATTTGTTGATATAAAATCAGTAACTCAGATTTTGAATGTGAAGATTTTGCACCAAAACAATTTTTTAAATTATATTTCTCATCTGAAGTTCATTTACATAAAAAAGTAGCATTATAATTTCCAAAGATGTTGTTGTTCTCTAAAAATTTTCTTTGTTTTATAATTAATTCTTGAAAATTCCTACTTTGAATAGGAGTATCTTTTGGGATGAATCAACTTATCTGTTAGACACCGTTCAATCAATCCAAAATAATCACAAGAGAATGAAATAATAAATCAATGGCTTCACAGTGGTTTATATTTGAAAATACATATGACTATTCTAGTAACTTCAGTCTTTGCTTTCTTAGTAAATAGACTTTAAAGAAGCCTTGATAATTGTCAACTACTAGTCAGCATATATTCATTGATTTTCAACAATAGGCCTAGCACTATGTTAGACCAGATCTACGAAGGAAATAAATATTGGAGAGAGGTGTGTGATTACTGCTACAGAGACATTCCCAAGAGACATGGGGACATGAGGTACTGAACCTGCATGGAGAAGGAAATGGGGTGGGTTTATAGAAAGCACAACAGTTGAATCATAATTGTGTAATTTTATTTGGAAACAGCTCACTTCTAGAAGACGAAGCTGTTCTCTCCAATTCCTAGGGCAGTCTTTAGCTTTTTCTATAAGACATTGTTGAGAGTTAGAAGTGAATTTCCAATACTGTCTTATTACTTTGAAAAGAAGTAAATTTGAAACAGACATTCACAGTTATGTTTCTTCATGCTCCAGAAGAAGTTGGATGACCCCATAAACATACTTTGGAGAAAAGATAGCCTCTTCAATAAATGGTGCTGGAAAAACTGGAAAACCAGATTTGCAGAATAAAATTAAACGGTTTTCTCTCACCCTGCAAAAACTCAACTCAAAGTGGATCAAGAACCTAGGCATTACACCAGAGATCCTATGCCTACTAGAAAAAAATGAAGGCCCAACACTTCATCATATTGGCTTAGGAACTGACTTCCTCAACAAGACTCCTAAAGCACAAGAAGGAAAATGAAGAATCATTAAATGCAATGGTATCAAACTAAAAAGCTCTTCACAGCAAACAATCAAGATCAGGAAGAGAGCACCTACAGAATGGGAGAAAATCTTTGCTACCTACACCTGAGATACAGCATCTAGGATCTATAAATAACTCAAAAACCTCAACACCAAATCCAAATAACTTAATCAAAAAGTAGACAATGGAACTGAACAGGCACTTCACAGAAGAAATATGAATGATCAACAAATATCTGAAAAAATGTTCAACATCTCTAGCAATTAGAGAAATGCAAGTTAAAACTACACTGAGATCCCATCTCACTCCAGTCAGAATGGCAATTATCAAGAACACAAGTAAAAAGAAATGTTGGCAAGCATGTGAGGATAAAGGTACACTCATACATTGCTGGTGGGACTGCAAATTGATGCAACCACTCTGGAAGCAGTATGGTGATTCCTCAGAACACTAACACTTGGAATGGAACCACCATTTGACCCAGTTATCCCACTTCTCAGCATATACCCAAAGGACTTAAAATCAGCATGTTTTTTTTTAATTTATTTTTATTGTAAACAAATGGGATACATGTTGTTTCTGTTTGTACATGGAGTAACAGCATACCATTTGCATAATCATACATTTACAAAGAGTAATGATGTTTGATTCGTTCTGTTATTTTTTTCCTTCCCCCCCATCCCTCCCACCTCTCTTTTCCCTCTATACAGTCCCTCCTTCCTCCATTCTTGCCCCCCTCCCACCCCCCATTACATGTCATCATCCGCTTATCAGTGAGATCATTCGTCTTTTGGATTTTTGAAATTGGCTTATCTCACTTAACATGATATTCTCCAATTTCATCCATTTGCCTGCAAATGCCATAATTTTATTATTCTTTATGGCTGAGTAATATTCCATTGTATATATATACCACAGTTTCTTTACCCATTCATCAATTGAAGGACATCTAGGTTGTTTCCATAGTCTGGCTATTGTGAATTGAGCAGCTATGAACATTGATGTGGCTGTATCTCTGTAGTATGCCGATTTTAAGTCCTTTGGGTATAGGCTGAGGAGTGGGATAGCTGGGTCAAATGGTAGGTCGATTTCAAGTTTTCTAAGGAATCTCCACACTGCTTTCCAGAGTGGCTGCACTAATTTGCAGTCCCACCAGCAATGTATGAGTGTACCTTTTTTCTCACATCTTCGCCAACACCTATTGTTGCTTGTATTCTTGATCATCGCCATTCTAATTGGGGTGAGATGGAATCTTAGTGTAGTTTTGATTTGCATTTCTCTTATTACTAAAAATGGTGAACATTTTTTCATATGGTTGTTGATTGCTTGTAGATCTTCTTCTGTGAAGTGTCTGTTCATATCCTTAGCCCATTTGTTGATTGGGTTATTTGTATTCTTGGTGTAGAGTTTTTTGAGTTCTTTATATATTCTGGAAATTAGTGCTCTATCTGAAGTATGAGTAGCAAAGATATTCTCCCACTCTGAAGGCTCTCTCTTCGCATTGCTGATAGTTTCCTTTGCTGAGAGAAAGCTATTTAGTTTGAATCTATCCCAGTTATTGTAAAATCAGCATGTTAAAGTGACCCAACCACATCAATATTTACAGTAGCTCAATTCACAATAGTTAAGCTATAGAACCAACGTGGGTGTCCCTCAACAGATGAATGCATAAGGAAAATGTGGGGTATATATACAATGAAGTGTTAAAGCCATAAAATATGACTTTGACATTTTCTGGTAAATGGATGGATCTAGAGACTATCATGCTAAATCAAATAAGCCAATCCCAAAAAAACCAAAGGTCAAATGTTCTCTTTGATATGCAGCTTCTAACACACAACAAGGTAGGGAGGGGAAAAATAAAAGTTCAGTAGATTAAACAAAAAGGAATGAAGGAAAAGGAGGAGGGTTAGGAAAAGAAAAGACAGTAGAATGAAATGGACATAATTTTCCTATGGTCATATACAGATACAAAACCAGTGAAACTCTACATCATGTATAAGAATGGGATCCTAATTAGAATAAGTTATATTCCATGTATGTATAATGTATCAAAATATACTCTACTGTCATATATATACTGTAGTGTATATCTAAAAAGAATTTAAAAAAAAGAAGTTGGATGAACTGACTCTAACTTGAACTCTCCTTAGGAGTCTTGGAAGGGACACACTGAACACCTTTGGTGACACAGGTGCCCCTGGTACAAGTCGAACCTATGCTCTGGGTATGTGCACAGCCTCACAGAATAATATAGCCAATTGCATATTCACACAGGCATGTCCAGAAAGAGCACATGAAGTCCTGGAAACATTTTTAGTTTTGTCTTCACAGTAGGAAGAGGAAAGCAATTTATCTGCTGTTTTTCCCCGAATTTCCTATCCCCTTATTGATCAAATAATGCCCCCTGTGTGTTAACACTATTTCCAGGTTCTGGTATCCTGTCCTTTTAATTAGCTGCTTGGAAAGACACAGTTTCCAGAGTTCTATTGAGTTAGATGGGGCATTCAACCTACTGAAGTTCCCCCATGGTAGGTTCTGCCAGGGAAGGCAGAAACAAGAATAGGTACTCAGGTGGCTGGAATCGAAGTCATGGCAGGTGTAGCCAAAATTTCACAACGTCTGCATTGATATGAGCTACCATTGAACTTATCTAATGTGATATCAGGGTACATATACTACTGAGACTAAGGAGGGAGGAAAGATTGAAACTCTCAGGGCACTGATGTATAAACTATGAATAGAACATTCTACAAAGAAGTCTGCCCTTTACAGGGGACAGGGGGTGAATGCAAACTTAAATGATGTCAAAGAAATGAAGAAAAGAGTCTTTCATAAAGGGATTCAGTATAGTCAAACATTTCTGACAAGTCAAAATAGAAATGATAGTAGAACTGGATATGGTGGTGTGCACCTATAATCCCAGCAATTTGGGAGGCTGAGGCAGGAGGATTAGAAATTAGAGACCAACCTAGACAATTTAAAAAGACCCTGTCTCAAAAAATGTTTAAAAGGGCTGTGGATGGCCATAAAGGGAAATGAAATTACAGTATTTGCCAGTAAATGGATGAAACTGGAGCCTATCATGCTAAGTGAAATAAGCTAATCCCAAAAACCAAAGACCAAATGTTCTCTCTGACATGTGGAGGTTAACACATAATAAAGGGGTGGGGTAGGAAAGAATACAAGTTCATTGGATTAGAGAAAGGGCAATAAAAGGAAGGGAGGGAAGATGGGAACAAGAAAGACGGTAGAATGGATCAGACATAACTTTCTCATGTACATATAGGAATACAGGACTAGTGTAACTCCATATCATGTACAACCACAAGAATGGGAAGTTATACTCCATGTATATATAATATGTCAAAATACATTCTACTGTCATGTAAAACTAAAAAGAACAAATAATTTTTTTTAAAAAAGGGGTGCCAATGTAGTACAGTGGTAAAACACCACTGGCTTAATCCTTAATATCACACACACACACACACAGACACACACACACACACACACACACACACACACACACACAAGTGGATTTTAACAGATTGTCCCTCCTCCTGCAGAGGCTCTTTAGTGCTTTCCAGAGGGAAACCAAGTTTCCTCTACTCTAGGCTCGTGTGCTCTGGATTGAGATATATTTACCTATGGTCCCAGAATTGGAACATGATCCAGGTACACACTATCAGAAATTTATTCCGGTCATCACAGGGATGCAATATCATCCTGCCAAAGCCATGAGGCAAAATCTCATAACTTTCACAGGAACTGGGAAAATAAACTGTAAACTCAGATTCTTCAACAAGGTAATACAAAAGCTCCTTTTCCCCTAAGTCAGTTTTACCTGGATTTCTATCACATGTAACTGAAAGACTCCTGGTAACTTCCAGGATGGTGGCAAGGTGTCTGGTGACTTCAGTTCCACAGTCAGCGGTGGCCTTGGGGCAAAGGGCAGCAGTGGGTCAGGCTGAAAAAAGGCAGGATTACACTGATTACTTCTTTGTTCTCTTTTCAACTCTTCAATCTAGTTCTTCTTCTAGAAGAGGACAAAGAAAGATGTTTGAAGCATCTGTAGGAGGAAGCATTCTTCTTGATGTCTCTGCAGAACCTCTTTCTGTTAACATCTGAAACACCACCTTTCAGGTCTGGGAATGGGAATAGCTCCACTGCTTCTGGGTTCCGGCTCTGTCTGCTGTGGTTCCCTAGGGGAGCCCCGTGGACTGTTTCCTTTGTAAATAAAACCCTTCTTGAAATATCCTAACTTAATGATGCTGCCTCTTTCCTCTGGGGATCTTGACTGGTCCAAATGTCCACCTTATGTTTAAAAAGAATTGAGAGAAGAATGGAGGAACTTTAGATTACGTAGAAGGAAATGAGAGGGAGGACGGGGCGGGGGTATGAAAGAAGGTGGAATGACACAGACATCGTTACCCTATGTACAAGTATGATTACACGAATGGTATGAATCCACATCGTGCACAACCACAGAAATGAAAAATTGTACCCCATTTGCATACAATGAATCAAAATGCACTCTGTAAAAAATAAAATAAATAATAAAAAAGAATTGAGAAACATTCTGGTAAAGGAGTACAGCTAGGTTGTTGTTGCTGCCATATTGCTATCCTGTATTATTTCTAAAGAAGCATTTGAAATAGCCATAACCCTTTAAATGGTATTATTAAATAGGCAGAAGAATATATCACCATTTGTCTTTCTGCCTAAACATGCATCACCCACCTATACCCCACAGTTTCTAAAAAATCAGTGTGTGATTTTTAGAACTATTTGTAGTATTAAGTAAATCAAATATTCACCTAATTCAGTAAGTAGAAAAGACAACTATACAACAGTTGAAAATTAGATAATGAATATTGACTTTAAATATCAATTTTTCTTTTTTTCCAAGAAAAAACAGTCCCTTAGAAGTTAATATGTGTTTATAAAACCTTTATTCTGCATCATTCCAACCACATAGCACACTGATAGTTTACAGAACTGGTGATTAATTAACTTGGTTGACTAATTAATTGTTTATACAGTTGTCTACATTCAATTCTATAGTAATAAATGCAGGCAGGCCATCCTTACTTTTAAGCCCTCTGAAAAATGTAAATGTTTTGCATTATCTCCTAGATGGATTAAAGGAGACTTTGGAAAGGGTCTATGTAGCAAATACTACTTGTAGGAAAAGTCTTTTTTTATTATCCTTTTCTCACCCCCATAATCAACTCAATTCGCATATTTTAATAGCTTAATACTTAGAAATGATTTTCAGAGACTTAATCCAATCCAACTAATAATAAGAAAAAATCAGTCTAGAAGATAATCTGCTTCCACATAAAATGTCTTTATTAAGCCTATAATAGCTTTTTCTGAACATAAAATGGAAGGTGAATGTTAATTTACATATTTCTAATGTTTATTAAAAGTCAATGTAATATGCATTTTTAACAGAACTTTTTTTTTAAGTTGATTTCTTTGGAAAACTCCATTTTTCAAATTTACATTTATGATCTGAGCCCATATTACATTTAATAATCCTAAAAATTGCCATCAGCAACTTGAATTCAACAGATGGTAATCTACATAGCTTTTACAGTTATTCCAGAGCCACAAATGTAACGGAAATGATGTTCTCATTCACCGACAGTTACACAGAATCACACACACATATGCTTACAAATAATGGACTGTTAAAACTAAGGACAGGGGCGGAGCAATGGGCAGGAACAGTGAGGACTGGACCACCTGCTGCAACCGCCTAGAACTCCCGTTAGAAAGGCAGGGGTTTAGCAAGCTGTTCACATGAGGCTTATTTGTGAAGATGTTTCAGACCCTATGTCCTTGGTGGATTTAATACAAATGATACTTGGACTACACTGGTCAGTAAGCTAAATATTTATTCGGACTTCTGTAAACTGAATCAGTGTGGGCAACTGAATCTGAGGTGTCCTCTGAAAAACTCATGCATGAGACATTGCAAAGAAGTTTAGAGGTGAAAGGATGGGGTAATGAGAGCATTAATCTAATTGATACATTGATCCATTAACTGGATTAACTAGGTGGTAAACTGTATGTGGTTAGTGGGTAGCTGGAGGAGGTAGGTAACTGTGAATGTGTCTTTGAGATTTATATTTTGTCCCTGGTCAATGAAACTCTCTTCTGTTTCCTTGTTGCCATGTCCTGAGCTGCCTTCCTCCACTACACTCTTCCCCCTTGATGTTCTGCCTCACCTTGGACCCACAGCAATGGAGTTGGCCATCTATGAACTGAGATCTCTGAAATGGAGAATGTCAAATAAACTTTTCCTCCTCTAGGTTCTTCTTTTTGGAACATTTGATCACAGCAACAAAAAAGCTGACTGAAGCAATCACATGTTAAATGTAAAATACTTTAAAGATAATTTCATTTAAAAAGCCAGACAACATTCATTTTGGTAAAATTATTTACCTCTCGTCTCTGCCCCAACTTTCAATCAGTATGTTGATACAAACTAAAACTAGGGACATATGCAAAATCTCTATGTCTTGAAATGTAATTCCACATGGGAGTATGGAGGGATTTTTAAGTGCTTAGTACATACTAATTCATTAAATAAATACATACATGTTTCCTCTAAAAGTGTTCACTGTTCTTTAGTAAAAAGTTTAAATAGTGGACTTCCATGTAGTCCAGTGGTAGGGCACTTCTCTACCATGTGTGAGGTGCTGGTTTGATCCCCAGCACTGAAAAACAAAAATTAGATAGAGATAAAGAACAAAAGTAGAGATAAACAAAATTAAATAGAGATAGCTATAAAGACAATTAAAATTCAAATTAAGGAGCTTCTCACTGTTGAAAATAAGGGAAGAGATTTCTTCACCTTGCCTTTTCTTACAACATTTACTTTAGAAAACATAAAACTGTAAGTAATTTTCTCTGGGTCTTTAAAATATCTGTACATCTTAAGAAGCTAAATAACCTCTTGCCAGTTTTCTGAAAGATATGTCTTTCTCAAGGACCTGGGGGCTATCTCTTTGAAATGTAAACATCAAGGGTAAACCCATCTCTCCCAGTTTCTATGAGAGGATAAGAGCTACCTACTCTCATAAAGATAGTGTTCATCTTCCATTGCTACCTACTCTCATAAAGACAGTATTCATCTTCCATTGCACAAAATAAATTAACACAGATTATCACCCAATGGCCAGATAAATTTAGTATGAGCAATATTTAACAAATGGCACAGATAAGCTCTCTTATTGGGGGATTAATGCTTGCCAATGTAGAAGGGTCAGATTCCCTTCTGTCTTGGCAATTTCAGTTTGCCTATCGTGTATCGAATTCTGGTTGAATGCTTATTCAATAATACTATTGCTTGTTTTCTCTATTACTTTCTTGGAGAGATATTATGGGTCGATAGGAGGTGCTGCTTTTAATTATATTGCCCCAAGAAAGCAAAATCCCTTTTTATAGCATGCAGAATTATTTTCTATTAATTATATTATCAATGAAAAATTTTATCACTTTCAAGAATCAGTTGACTGTCTTATATAACCTAAAAAACCAAAAATATATTCAAGTCTAATGGAGCACATAAAAATGGATGTCTTGAGAGTGATATTTTCTTCATTAACTTTTAGAAAGAGAAGATCTTTCTCATTAGTATGAATAATTTTAGTACAATCTGAAGACAAAAAAGTTGTGCTCTAATGTTCTCTATTAACAATAGATATGTGTATTCTAGGGCAAAGTATATGGATTAATGATCAGGTTTTTGTCCCAGAGGTTGATTATTTACTATTAAATACCTTAAAATCTAAGGACCTTTTTACTATGTTTTAATTCAAAAGTAAATCTGTGAGCAATATTTAATATTTTAAAGATAAGACCTTTGGATTGAGCATTGAATTCCCTAACTGCTCAATTTATCATAACAAGTATTATTTGTTTGGTGCTATTTCATAAGTTGAGTGCTATCAATAGCCAAATTATGGAACCAGCCCAGATGACCACAAATAGATAAATGGATTAGGAAAACATGGTATATATACACAATGGAGTTTTACTGAACCATAAAGAAGAATGAAATTATGGCACTGGTAGGTAACTGGATGGAAATGGAGAACATCATTGCTGAGTGAAATAAGCCAGACTCAGAAAAATCAAGTGTTGAATACTTTCTCTCATATGTGAAATCTAGAGCAAAATAAGGAAAAAGTGGGGAAAGGAGATTGGATACCATAAAGGCATAAGGAAGATGAATATGGTAGAAGAAGGAGATTGAGAGGGAGGGCAGAGGGACCAGCAGGAGGAAAAAATGCAGAATGGATTGAACAAAATCATGCTACATGAATGTATACATATACCACAGGGAATACCACCTTTATGTATATGCAGAAAACACCAATCAAAAATAGAGATAACCGTGCCCATGCTGCTGCTGATCATCTGTCAACATGTGGAGGCACCTTGGCCCATTGGTTGGAACTATGCCCCACCTGGAGGCCACCATCCCTAGAGAGGCAGCATCCTTCTTGGGTCACTGCATTATCAAGTTTTTCCTAGACATCAGGCTACTGAAGACTAGTAGGTTTGAACAGTACTGTATAGTTTTATTACAGAATTTTTTATTAGTAATAATAACATGATTATTCCAATTGTACCTACTATTATTCCTACTTTTCTTTTCTTTTTTTTAAATTATTGTATACAAATGGGATACATGTTGTTTCTCTATTTGTACATGGAGTCAAGGCATACGTTTTGTGTAATCATAAATTTACATAGGGCAATGATGTTTGATACATTATTATTTTTTTCCCTTCCCCCCCACCCCTCCCACCCTTCCCACCCCTCTTTTCCCTCTACACAGTCCTTCCTTCCTCCATTCTTACCACCCTCCTTATCCATAACCCTAAACCTAACCCTAACCCTAACCCCTCCCACCCCCCATTATATGTCCTCATGCGCTTATCAGCGAGATCATTCACCCTTTAGTTTTTTTGAGATTGGCTTATCTCACTTAGCATGATATTCTCCAATTTCATCCATTTGCCTGCAAATGCCATAATTTTATCATTCTTCATTGTGGAGTAATATTCCATTGTATATATATGCCACAGTTTCTTTATCCATTCATCAACTGAAGGGCATCTAGGTTGGTTCCACAATCTGGCTATGGTGAATTGAGCAGCAATGAACATTGATGTGGCTGTATCTCTGTAGTATGCTGATTTTAAGTCCTTTGGATATAGGCCAAGGAGTGGGATAGCGAGTTCAAATGATGATTCCATTCCAAGCTTTCTGAGGAATCTCCATACTGCTTTCCAGAGTGGCTGCACTAATTTGCAGCCCCACCAGCAATGTATGAGTGTTCCTTTTTCCCCACATCCTCGCCAACACCTATTGTTGCTTGTGTTCTTGATAATCGCCATTCTAATTGGGGTGAGATGAAATCTTAGGGTGGTTTTGATTTGCATTTCCCTTATTACTGGACATGTTGAACATTTTTCATATCTGTTGATTGTTTGTACATCTTCTTCTGTGAAGTGTCTGTTTATTTCCTTAGCCCATTTGTTGATTGGATTATTTGTATTCTTAGTGTAGAGTTTTTTGAGTTCTTTATAGATTCTGGAAAGTAGTGCTCTATCTTAAGTATGAGTGGCAAAGATATTCTCCCACTCTGTAGGCTCTCTCTTCACATTACTGAGAGTTTCCTTTGCTGAGAGAAAGCTTTTTAGTTTGAATCTATCACAGTTGTTGATTCTTGCTTTTATTTCTTGTGCTATGGGAGTCCTGTTAAGGCAGTCTGATCCTAAGCCAACAAGTTGAAGATTTGGACCTACTTTTTCTTCTATAAGATGCAGGGTCTCTGGTCTGATTCCAAGGTCCTTGATCCATTTTGAGTTGAGTTTTGTGCAGGGTGAGAGATAGGGGTTTAATTTCATTCTGTTGCATATGGTTTTCCAGTTTTCCCAGCACCATTTGTTGAAGAGGCTATCTTTTCTCCATTGCATATTTTTGGAACCTTTGTCTAGTATGAGAAAATTGTATTTATTTGGGTTTGTGTCCGTGTCCTATATTCTGTACCATTGATCCACCTTTCTATTTTGGTACCAATACCATGCCGTTTTTGTTACTATTGCTTTGTAGTAGAGTTGAAGATCTGGTATTGCGATACTCGCTGCTTCGCTCTCTACTGAGGATTGCTTTAGCTATTCTGGGTTTTTTATTCTTCCAGATGAATTTCATAATTGCAGAACTCGGCTGAGAACCCATCTGGTCCCGGACTTATTTTGTTGGTAGGCTTTTGATGACCTCTTCTATTTCGTTGCTTGAAATTGATTTACTTAAGTTGTGTATGTCCTCCTTGTTCAGTTTAGGTAATTCATATGTCTCTAGAAACTTGTTGATGTCTTCGAGGTTTTCTGTTTTGTTGGAGTATAGATTTTCAAAATAGTTTCTAATTATGTTTTGTATTTCACTCGTGTCTGTTGTGATATTTCCTTGTTCATTCCAAATTTTAGTAATTTGAGTTTTCTCCCTCTTTCTCTTTGTTAGTGTGGCTAAGGATTTATCAATTTTGTTTATTTTTTCAAAGAACCAACTATTTATTAAGCCGGCATTACAGAACATTCTCAGCAAAATATTTCATGAGGAAGAGATGAAAAACAATGATGCAAATCAGCAATGGGAGGAACTAGCCTAAAGGAATAGCCAAATAAAGGAGAAACCAAATCATGTCAAAAAACAAAAATGAGTCAAATGACTGGGAATACAAATCATATCACAATAATAACCCTGAATATTAATGGCCTGAACTCATCAATCAAAAGACTGGCAGATTGGATTAAAAAGAAAAATCCAACAATATGCTGCCTGCAAGAGACTCATAGAAAGAGATACCCATAAACTAAAGGTGAAAGGATGGGAAAAATCATACCATGCACACGGACACAGCAAAAAAGCTGGAGTATCCATCCTCATTTCAGATAATGTGGACTTCAAGCCAAAACTAGTCAGAAGGGATAAAGAAGGACATTACATGCTGCTTAATGGAAGCATAAATCAGCAAGACATAACAATCATAAATATCTGTGCCCCGAACATTGGCTCATCCACGTACGTCAAACAAATCCTTCTCAATTCCAGAAATCAAATAGACCACAACACAATAATACTAGGCGATTTTAACACACCTCTCTCACCACTGGATAGGTCTTCCAAACAAAAATTGAATAAAGAAACCATAGATCTCAATAATACAATCAACAATTTAGACTTAACAGACATATATAGAATATACCATCCAACAAAGAACGAACACACTTTCTTCTCCGCAGCACATGGATCCTTCTCTAAAATAGACCATATTTTATGCCACAAAGCTACTGTTAGCAAATACAAGAAGATAGAGATACTACCTTGTACTCTATCAGATCATAATGGATTGAAATTAGAAATAAATGACAGAAAAAAAAAACAGAAACTTCTCCAATACCTGGAGACTAAATAATACACTATTATAAGATGAATGGATAACAGAAGACATCAGGAGGGAAATAAAAAAATTCTTAGAAGTAAATGAGAACAAAGACACATCATATCAAAATCTCTGGGACACTATGAAAGCAGTACTTAGAGGAAGATTTATTTCATGGAGCGCATTCAAAAAAAGAAGTAGAAATCAACAAATAAATGACTTAACACTACAGCTCAAAGCCCTAGAAAAAGAATAGCAGACCAACACAAAAAGTAGTAGAAGACAGGAAATAGTTAAAATCAGAGCCGAAATCAACAAAATTGAAACAAAAGAAACAATGGGAAAAATTAACAAAATAAATAGTTGGTTCTTTGAAAAAATACTTTTCTTTTATTACTATTTCTCTCATCTTCTCTATTTTCCTCTTATCTATCTATGTCCTTGGAGACTCTTTCACCCTTTTCACATGCTAACAACCAATTCTCTAAATTCTGCTTTCACTACTCCTATGACATAGTACCTCTATAGACACACTTCATATCTCATTAACGTTATAGCCTACACCCCTTCCTATCCCTTTGCCTACCATTAGAAATCATGGTCGTGAGAACAAGCTCCGAGTCCCGGAGCCAGCGCATCGCAGCGTACTCCAGCACGCAAGCAGATTCAGGGACCAGATAGGGCAGCCAGAGACTTCCCCAAGTAGTCTGGACCCCTGCAGTGGGAGGTGCCGTTCAAGGCTAGTTTCTCGGAGCTGACCGCCCAGTGAGAGACTTTCTACATAGAACCAGCCACAAGCCCCCGAACCAACGGAGAGCCTCGATCCGCAAGCAACCTCTGGGATCAGGGCAGGGCAGCCAGAGACCTCTTCAGGCGGCTCTGCCCACTCCGGCTGCAGGCTCTCTTCACGGGGCGATCCAAGATGGCGGCCTAGAGGGAGACTGCACCTCCAGTCGCTCCAGAACCCAGGAGTTAAGAAGGGGAGGCATTGAGAGACTCGGACTGAAATAGAGCCACGGGTGAGTCTGCCCACTGGGTAAAGCTCGGCCCGGGTGGCAGGCCCAGATAGAGGTGGCTTATCGGAGCCGGACAGGGCAGCTAGAGTCTTCCCAAGGTAGCCTTCCACACTCTGGCAGTGGGCTCCTCCCACACGGCCAGCTGCACGGTGCAGGCCCACAGTGAGAGCATTTCAGCACAGAGCCAGTTCCAAATCGTGGAACCAGTAGGGGGCTAGGGGCAGTTTTCTTCGGATACGCTGCTTTATCAGATTCCTCCAAGACATCAGGCTACTGAAGGCTGGGAGGTGATACACTGGAAATCTATCGGGACACTATAAGCAATAGCGGAAAACTGCAATATCTCAGGGTCCCACTGACAACTGACCAATATGAGAAAACAAGGGAAGAAAATGTCCCAAACAAACCTAGATACTACATCAATAAAACCCAATGACAGCACAGCAGAAGAAATGTCAGAAAGGGAGTTCAGAATGTACGTAATTAAAACGATCAGGGAAGCTAATGAGGAGATGAAAGAGCAAATGCAGGCATTGAAGGAGGAGATGAAAGAGCAAATGCAGGCATTACATGATCGCTCCATTCAACAGTTAAAAGACCAAATACGGGACGCAAGAGATCATTTCAATAAAGAGTTAGAGATACTGAAAAAAAACCAAACTGAAATCCTTGAAATGAAGGAAACAATAAACCAAGTTAAAAACTCCATAGAAAGCATAACCAATAGGATAGAACACCTGGAAGACAGAACCTCAGACATTGAAGACAAATTATTTAATCTTGAAAGCAAAGTTGGCCAAACAGAAAAGATGGTAAGAAATCATGAACAGAATCTCCAAGAACTATGGGATATCATGAAAAGGCCAAATTTGAGAATTATTGGGATTGAGGAAGGCTTAGAGAAACAAACCAAAGGAATGAACAATCTATTGATGAAATAATAACAGAAAATTTCCCAAATCTGAAGAATGAAATGGAAAACCAAGTACAAGAGGCTTATAGAACTCCAAACATACAAAATTACAACAGACCCACACCAAGGCACATTATTATGAAAATACCTAACATACAAAATAAAGACAGAATTTTAAAGGCCGCGAGAGAAAAGAATCAAATTACATTCAGAGGGAAACCAATAAGAATATCAGCAGATTTTTCAATCCAGACCCTAAAAGCCAGAAGGGCCTGGAACAACATGTACCAAGCCCTGAAAGAAAACGGATGCCAACCAAGAATCTTATACCCAGCAAAACTTACCTTCAAATTTGACGATGAAATAAGATCCTTCCATGATAAACAAAAGCTAAAGGAATTTACAAAAAGAAAGCCAGCATTACAGAACATTCTCAGCAAAATATTCCATGAGCAAGAGATGAAAAACAACGATGCAAATCAGCAACAGGAGGCGCTAGCCTAAAGGAATAGTCAAATAAAGGAGAAACCAAATCATGTCATAAACAAATATGAGTCAATTGACTGGGAATACAAATCATATCACAATAATAACCCTGAATGTTAATGGCCTGAATTCATCAATCAAAAGACACAGACTGGCAGATTGGATTAAAAAGAAAAATCCAACAATATGCTGCCTGCAAGAGACTCATCTCATAGAAAGAGACACCCATAGACTAAAGGTGAAAGGATGGGGAAAAACATACCATGCACACGGACACAGCAAAAAAGCTGGAGTATCCATCCTCATTTCAGATAATGTGGACTTCAAACCAAAACTAGTCAGAAGGGATAAAGAAGGACATTACATGCTGCTTAAGGGAAGCATAAATCAGCAAGACATAACAATCATAAATATCTATGCCCCGAACATTGGCTCATCCACGTATGTCAAACAAATCCTTCTCAATTCCAGAAATCAAATAGACCACAACACAATAATACTAGGCAATTTTAACACACCTCTCTCACCACTGGATAGATTGTCCAAACAAAAATTGAATAAAGAAACTATAGATCTCAACAACACAATCAGCATGTTAGACTTAACAGACATATATAGAATATACCATCCAACAAAGAACAAATACACTTTCTTCTCAGCAGCACATGGATCCTTCTCTAAAATAGACCATATTTTATGCCACAAAGCTACTGTTAGCAAATACAAGAAGATAGAGATACTACCTTGTACTCTATCAGATCATAATGGATTGAAATTAGAAATAAATGACAAAATAAAAAACAGAAACTTCTCCAATACCTGGAGACTAAATAATACACTATTATATGATGAATGGATAACAGAAGACATCAGGAGGGAAATAAAAAAATTCTTAGAAGTAAATGAGAACAAAGACACATCATATCAAAATCTCTGGGACACTATGAAAGCAGTACTTAGAGGAAGATTTATTTCATGGGGCGCATTCAAAAAACAAAAGAAATAGAAATCAACAAATAAACGACTTAACACTACAGCTCAAAGCGCTAGAAAAAGAAGAGCAGACCAATACCAAAAGTAGTAGAAGACAGGAAATAGTTAAAATCAGAGCCGAAATCAACGAAATTGAAACAAAAGAAACAATTGGAAAAATTAACAAAATAAATAGTTGGTTCTTTGAAAAAATAAATAAAATTGATAAACCCTTAGCCACACTAACAAAGAGAAAGAGGGAGAAAACTCAAATTACTAAAATTCGGAATGAACAAGGAAACATCACAACAGACACGAGTGAAATACAAAACATAATTAGAAGCTATTTCGAAAATCTATACTCCAACAAAAAAGAAAACCTCGAAGACATCAGCAAATTTCTAGAGACATAGGAATTACCTAAACTGAACGAGGAGGACATACACAATTTAAATAAACCAATTTCAAGCATTGAATTAGAAGAGGTCATCAAAAGCCTACCAACAAAGAAAAGTCCAGGACCAGATGGGTTCTCAGCCGAGTTCTACAAAACCTTTAACGAAGAGCTCATTCCAATACTCCTCAAACTATTCCATGAAATGGAAGAGGAGGGAACCCTCCCAAACTCGTTCTATGAAGCCAATATCACCCTGATACCTAAACCAGACAGAGACACATCGAGGAAAGAAAATTTCAGACCAATATCCTTAATGAACATCGACGCAAAAATTCTCAACAAAATTTTAGCAAATCGCATACAAATATATATTAAAAAGATAGTGCACCACGATCAAGTGGGTTTTATCCCAGGGATGCAAGGTTGGTTCAACATTCGGAAATCAATAAATGTCATTCACCATATCAACAGACTTAAAGTTAAGAATCACATGATTATTTCAATAGATGCAGAAAAAGCATTTGATAAAATGCAGCATCCCTTCATGCTCAAAACACTAGAAAAAACTGGGGTAGTGGGAACATTCCTAAACATTATAAAGGCAATCTACGCTAAGCCCATGGCTAATATCATTCTAAATGGTGAAAAACTGAAAGCGTTCCCCCTAAAAACTGGAACAAGGCAGGGATGCCCTCTTTCACCGCTTCTATTCAACATCGTCCTTGAGACTCTAGCCAGAGCAATCAGACAAACCAAAGAAATTAAAGGGATACGAATAGGAAAAGAAGAACTCAAACTATCCCTGTTCGCTGATGACATGATTATATATTTAGAGGAACCTGGAAATTCCACCAGAAAACTTTTAGAACTCATAAGTGAATTCAGTAAAGTAGCAGGTTACAAGATCAATGCTCATAAATCCAATGCATTTTTATACATAAGTGATGAATCTTCAGAAAGAGAAATTAGGAAAACTACCCCATTCACAATAGCATCGAAAAAAATAAAATACTTGGGAATCAATCTCACAAAAGAGGTGAAAGACCTCTACGATGAGAACTACAGAACACTAAAGAAAGAAATTCAAGAAAACCTTAGAAGATGGAAAGATCTCCCATGTTCCTGGATAGGCAGAATTAATATTGTCAAAATGGCTATACTACCTAAAGTGCTATACAGATTCAATGCAATTCCAATTAAAATCCCAATGATGTACCTTACAGAAATAGAGCAAGCAATTATGAAATTCATCTGGAAGAATAAAAAACCCAGAATAGCTAAAGCAATCCTCAGTAGCAAGAGCGAAGCAGGGGGTATTGCAATACCAGATCTTCAACTCTACTACAAAGCAATAGTAACAAAAATGGCATGGTATTGGTACCAAAATAGACAGGTAGATCAATGGTACAGAATAGAGGACACGTACACAAACCCAAATAAATACAATTTTCTCATACTAGACAAAGGGGCCAAAAATATGCAATGGAGAAAAGATAGCCTCTTCAACAAATGGTGCTGGGAAAACTGGAAAACCATATGCAATAGAATGAAATTAAACCCCTATCTCTCACCCTACACAAAACTCAACTCAAAATGGATCAAGGACCTTGGAATCAGACCAGAGACCCTGCATCTTATAGAAGAAAAAGTAGGTCCAAATCTTCAACTTGTTGGCTTAGGATCAGACTGCCTTAACAGGACTCCCATAGCATAAGAAATAAAAGCAAGAATCAACAACTGTGATAGATTCAAACCAAAAAGCTTTCTCTCAGCAAAGGAAACTATCAGAAATGTGAAGAGAGAGCCTACAGAGTGGGAGAATATTTTTGCCAACCATACCTCAGATAGAGCGCTAATTTCCAGAATCTATAAAGAACTCAAAAAACTCTACACGAAGAATACAAATAATCCAATCAACAAATGGGCTAAGGAAATGAAAGACACTTCACAGAAGAAGATGTACAAGTAATCACCAGATATATGAAAAAATGTTCAACATCCCTAGTAATAAGGGAAATGCAAATCAAAACTACCCTAAGATTTCATCTCACCCCAATTAGAATGGTGATTATCAAGAACACAAGCAATGATAGGTGTTGGCGAGGATGTGGGGAAAAAGGAACACTCATACATTGCTGGTGGGGTTGCAAATTAGTGCAGCCACTCTGGAAAGCAGTGTGGAGATTCCTCAGAAAGCTTGGAATGGAAACACCATTTGACCCAGCTATCCCACTCCTTGGCCTATACCCAAAGGACTTAAAATCAGCATACTACAGAGATACAGCCACATCAATGTTCATTGCTGCTCAGTTCACCATAGCCAGATTGTGGAACCAACCTAGATGCCCTTCAGTTGATGAATGGATAAAGAAACTGTGGCATATTTATACAATGGAATATTACTCCGCAATGAAGAATGATAAAATTATGGCATTTGTAGGCAAATGGACGAAATTGGAGAATATCATGCTAAGTGATATAAGCCATCTCAAAAAACTAAAGGACAAATGATCTCGCTGATAAGCGGATGAGGACATATAATGGGGGTTGGGAGGGGTTAGCATTAGGTTTAGGGTTAGGTTTAGAGTTAGGCTAAGGAGAGCGGTAAGAATGAAGGAAAGAAGGACTGTATAGAGGGAAAAGAGGGGTGGGAGGGGTGGGGGGGAAGGGAAAAAAAATAAACATCATTACCCTATGTAAACATTAAAAATAAATAAATAAACAAAAAAAAAGAAATCATGGTCGTGATTGCAAACCTATTGGCTAAGCTGTAGATAATAATAGAAATCATAATCTCTGTTTAATAAGACAATTATCTTAAAAGGGATTATTTGAGTTAAGGATGCATATTGTTTGTATGGTGTGCTGCTAACATTGATCTCTCACTTCAGGGTAAGGTATTGGAAATCTGCAGGGACACTATAAGTCTATAGGGAAGAAACTGCAATACCTCAGATTTGCACTTCTAGAGAGGAAGATACATGTACAATATGAGAAAACAAGGGAAGAAAGTGTCCCAAACAAACCTAGATGCTACATCAATAAAATACAATGACAGCATGGCAGAAGAGATGTCAGAAAGGGAGTTCAGAATGTACATAATTAAAATGATCAGAGAAGCAAATGATAAGAGAGCAAATGCAGGCATTGAATGATTGCACCAATCATTATTGTTAAAAAGAACAAACAGTTAAAAGAGCAAATGCAGGAAGCAAAAGATCATCTTAATAAAGAGATAAAGATTCTTAAAAAAAATCCTTGAAATTAAGGAAATAATAGACCAAATTAAAAACTCAATATAAAGCATAACACATAGGCTAGATCACCTGGAAGACAGAATCTCAGACATTGAAGACAAAATATTTAATCTTGAAAAAAACAAAGTTGACGAAACAGAGAAGATGGTAAGAAATCATGAATGGAACCTCCAAGAATTATGGAATATCATGAAAAGACCAAATTTAAGAATTATTGAGATCAAGGAAGGCACAGAGATACAAACCAAAGTAATGAATTTATTCAATAAAATATTACCAGAAAATTTCCCAAACCTGAAGAATGAAATGGAAAATCAAATACAAGAGGCTTACAGGACACCAAATGTACAAAATTTCAACAGATTCACACCAAGGCACATTATAATGAAAATACCTAACATACAAAATAAAGATTGAATTTTAAAGACTGCTGCCAGGGTCCAGCCCTAGCAGGAGTCCATGGGTTCCACACAAGTAAACGGGGCGCAGGGAGACAGCGTCGGTGATGGATGGAGAATGAAAGACACAGACTCTAGTTCTAGTGCAATCACTCCCACTTTATTCTGGGGAAGACTGGGTTTATATACATTTTTCTTCAGGCTATAATGGTAATCTTGTGGTTAATGAAATTAAAGAAGTTTTCCAAAGCATAGGCAGGAACTGTTCTTAAAAAGGAACCGAAAGATTATGAGAAAACAGTAACCTTACAGATTATCCTTTTAATCACAATTGTTTTAAGAATATCTAACTATGTCAATGAGCTAATACAATGTTTATTTCCTTAATATCTAAACTCTATGTGACCTAAGACTATTCTTATTATTCTCACGGTTAAAGCGATAGACAAGTAATCTCATGTGACCATCTCTACTAGGTCTATCTGGGTAATATCTAAATTGCTGAGTTAAGGGCTACAGGAGGGCAGTGGTCACAGTGGTTCTCATGGCCAAGTTTTTTTACTGAATAGATTACATTGTCTTATGTAGCTCTTTTTTCCAGAACAGGGCATTGTGCACCAACGTTTATTATAGGGGTGAACTATAGGAAGGAAGGAATGTTGTGAAACCTTATTCTTTTACCCCACCACCACACATAAACAAAACCATCATTAGAATTTAACTAGCCTGTTGGAGACAAAGGCAGATCTATATCTATTTTCTCCAGAGGCTTTCAGGGACTCACTGTATGGTTGCAAAATTATTTTTGACTTTGTTAGTGGTAAAGACCCATTGTCTTTCAGATTGTAGGTAATATTTTCTGGAATTTTTATTGTATTCCCCTCATCCCCTTAAGCAATCCATTCAGACTGAAATGAGTAATATATTATCAGAAAAACAGGGCAGAAAAAACACCATGCTCCAGAGCAAAACATCCAACAATTCCCTTTAGGATGAGCCTTTGCAAACATCCTCCAGGGGATCTTTGTCAAGCACTGGATGGATTCTGGACACCCCCGCAGACTGCAAGAGAAAAAAATCAGATTACATTCAGGGGGAAACCAATACAGATATCAGCAGATTTCTCAGCCCAGACTCTAAAAGTTAGAAGGGCCTGGAACAACATTTTTCAAGTTCTGAAAGAAAATGGATGCCTGCAAAGAATCTTATACCCAGCAAAACTTACCTTCAGATTTGACAATGAAATAAACTCCTTCCAAGATAAACAAAAGCTAAAAGAATTTACAAATAAAAAGCCGGCACTACAGAACATTCTCAGCAAAATATTCCATGAGGAAGAAATAAAAAACAATGATGTAAGTCAGCATAGGGAGAAACTACCCTAAAGGAATAGCCAAATAAAGGAGAAATCAAGTCAAATCAAAAACCAAAAGTAAACCAAAATGTCCAGGAATACAAATCATATCACAATAATAACCTGAATGTTAATGACCTGAACTCATCAATCAAAAGACATAGACTGACTGATTGGATTAAAAATAAAGACCTAACAAAATGCTGCCTTCAAGAGATTCATCTCATAGAAAAAGATACCCACAGAGTAAAGGTGAAAGGATGGGAAAAAAACATACCATGCACACGGACACAGCAAAAAAGCAGGGGTAACCCATCCTCATATCAGATAAAGCAGACTTCAAACCAAAATTAGTTAGAAGGAATAAAGAAGGACATTTCATACTGCTGAAGAAAAACAAATCAGCAAGACATAACAATCATAAATATCTCTGCCCCAAACAGTGGCTCATCCATGTACGTCAAACAAATCCTTCTCAATTCCAGAAATCAAATAGACCACAAAACAATAATACTAGGTGACTTTAACGCAACTCTCTCACCACTGGACAGGTCTTCAAACAAAAATCGAACAAAGAAACCATAAATCTCAATAATACAATAAAAAATTTAGACTTAACAGACATATATAGGATATTCCATCCATCAATGAGTGAATACACTTTCTTCTCAGAAGCACATGGGTCCTTCTCTAAAATAGATCATGTGTTATGCCACAAAGCTACTCTTAGCAAATACAAAAAGATAGAGATACTACCTTATATTCTATCAGATCATAATGGAATGAAATTAGAAATCAATGACAAAATAAAAAGCAGAAACTACTCCAACACCTGGAGATTAAATAATATACTATTGAATGATGCACGGATAACCAAAGACATCAGGGGGGAAATAAAAAGATTCTTAGAGGTAAACGAGAACAAAGATACAACATATCAAAATCTCTAGGACACTATGAAAACAATACTAAGAGGAAAATTCATTGCATGAAATGCATTCAATAAAAGAAGGAAAAGTCAACAAATAAATGACCTAACACTACAGCTCAAAGACCTAGAAAAAGAACAGATCAACACCAAAAGTAGTAGAAGACAGGAAATAGTTAAAATCACAGCTGAAGTCAATGAAATTGAAACAAACAATCAAAATATTGGCAAAATAAAAGAGTTGATTCTTCGAAAAAATAAACAAAATTGATAAATCCTTAGCCACACTAATAAAGAGGAGAGAGAAAACTCAAATTACTAAAATTCAGAAGGAAAAAGGAAATATTAAGACATACACTACTGAAATACAAAACATAATTAGAAGCTATTTTGAAAATCTATACTCCAACAAAATAGAATATCTCAAGGACATCAACAGATTTCTAGAGACATACAATCCACCCAAAACTGAATCAGGAGGACATACACAATTTAAACAGATCAATTTTAAGCAAAAATTGAAGACATCATCAAAAGCCTTCGAACAAAGAAAAGTCCAAGACCAGATGGATTCTCAGTCGAGTTCTACAAGACCTTCAAAGAAGAGCTCATTCTAATGCTCCTCAAAGTATTCCATGAAATAGAAGAGGAGGGAACCCTTCCAAACCAGCTATGAAGCCAATATCACCCTGCTACCAAAACCAGACAAAGACACATCAAGGGAAGAAAACTTCAGACCAATATCCCTAATGAACATAGATGGAGAAATTCTTAATAAAATTTTAGCAAATCGCATACAAAAACATATTAAAAAGATAGTGCACCATGATCAAGGGAGTTTCATCCCAGGGACACAAGGTTGATTAAACACCTAGAAATCAATAAATATAATTCACCACATGTACAGACTTAAAGTTCAGAATCACATGATTATTTCAATAGATATAGAAAAAAACATTTGATAAAATACAGCACCCCTTCATGCTCAAAACACTAGAAAAAATAGGGATAGTAGGAACATACCTCAACATTGTAAAGACTATCAATGCTAAGCCCATGGCCAACATCATTCTAAATGAAAAAAAAAAAAAAAAAACTGAAAGTATTCCCTGTAAAAACTGAAAACAAGGCAGGGATGCCTTCTTTCACCACATCTATTCAATATTGTCCTTGAAACACTAGCCAGAGCAATTAGACAGACCAAAAAAACTAAAGGGATATAAATAGGAAAAGAAGAACTCAAACTATCCCTATTTGCCAATGACATGATTCTATATTTAGAGGAGCCAAAAAATTCCACCAGAAAACTTCTACAACTGATAAATGAATTCAGTCAAGTAGTGGGATATAAAATCAATGCTCATAAATCTAATGCATTTTTATTCATAAGTGATGAATCCTCAGAAAGAGGAATTAGGAAAACTATCCCATTCACAACAGCCTCAAAAAAATAAAATAAAATACTGGGGTATCTAACAAAAGAGGTGAAAGACCTCTACAATGAGAACTATAGAACGCTAAAGAAAGAAGTTGAAGAAAACCTTAGAAGATGGAAAGATATCCCATGTTCTTGGATAGGCAGAATTAATATTGTCAAAAGGGTCATAACGCCCAAAAGTGCTATACAAATTCAATGCAATTCCAATTAAAATCCCAATGATGTACCTCATAGAAATAGAACAAACAATCATGAAATTCATCTGGAAGAATAAGAAACCCAGAATAGTCAAAGCAATCCTTAGCAGGAAGAGTGAAGCAGGGGGTATCACAATACCAGAACTCCAACTATACTACAGAGCAATAGTAACAAAAACAGCATGGTATTGGCATCAAAATAGACAGGTAGATCAATGATGCAGAATAGAGGACGCAGAGACAAATCCACATAAATACAGTTTTCTCATATTAGACAAAGACACCAAAAACATACAACTGAGAAAAGATAGATTCTTCAACAAATGGTGCAAGGAAAACTGGAAATACAAATGCAGCAAAATGAAACTAAACCCCTACCTCTTACCCTACACAAAACTCAACTCAGAGTAAAACAAGGACTTAGAAATTAGACCAGAGACCCTGCACCTTATAGAAGAAAAAGTAGGTCCAAGTCTTCATCATGTCAGCTTAGGATCAGACTTCCTCAACATGACTCCAAGCACAAGAAATAAAAGCAGGAATCAATAACTGGGATAGATTCAAACTAAAAAACTTTTTCTCAGCAAAGGAAACTATCAGCAATGTGAAGAGAGAACCTACAGAGTGGGAGAAAATCTTTGCCACCCATATTTCAGATAGAGCACTAATCTCCAGAATCTATAAAGAACTCAAAAATCTTTACACCAAGAATACAAATAACCCAATCAACAAATGGGTTAAGGAAATGAGCAGATACTTCACAGTAGAAGATCTACAATCAACAGATATATGAAAACATGTTCAACATCTCTATTAATAAGAGAAATGCAAATCAAAACTACCTCAAGATTCTATTTCACCCCAATTAAAATGGCAATTATCAAGAATACAAGCAACAATATGTGTTGGTGAAGATATAGAGAAAAAGGTACACTCATACATTGCTTGAGGGGATGCAAATTAGTGCAGCCACTCTGGAAAGCAGTGTGGAAATTCTTTAGAAAATGTGGGATGGGTTGACCCAGCTATCCCACTCCTTGTCCTGTACTCAAAGGACTTAAAATCAGCATACTACAGAGATACAGCCGCATCAATGTTCATAGCTGCTCAATTCACAATAGCTAGATTGTGGAACTAACCTAGATACCCTTCAACTGATGAATGAATAAAGAAACTGTGGTATATATATACAATGGAATATTCATCTTTCATAAAGAAGAATAAAATTATGACATTTGCTGGTAAATGGATGCAGTTGGAGAATATCATGCCAAGTGAGAAAAGCCAATCCCCCCTACAAAAAAAAAAAAAAGGCTGAATGATCTCTGATAAGCAGATGACGATACATAATGGGGGGTGGTGGGGAGGCAAGAGTGAAGGAAGGATGGATGGTATAGAGCAAAAAGGGGGGAGGAAAAATAACAGAATAAGACAGACATCATTACCCTATGTACATGTGTGATTACACAAAGGGTGCAACTCTATTTCATGTACAACCAGAGAAACAACAGTTGCACCCCATTTGTGTACAATGATTCAAAAATAATAAATAAATAAATAAACAAGCAAAAAGAAGGCCAGTAGAGAAGAAGGAGAATAGAGGAGGGAAGAAGAGGAAGGGGAAACTGAAGGGAGAACACGTCTGAAATGGAGTAAATCAAATTGCATGCATGTTTGACTTTGTCAGAATGAACCCAACTATTATATACAACTGTAATGCTATAAAAAAATTTTTTTAATGTACTTGAGCCTATCAAGCTTTACTCAGATCAAATTCACACACTATTGTACATGGAAGAATTCCTGTCTCAATTGATTAGATTTCTTCCTGTCTAGTTTTTCTCCATCACTTAAGATTTTGATTCATAAATTGAGTTCTTTGACAATTCAATTTTAACACATACCTTAGTCATTTCCTTCATAATTAACTTCCATTTTCTAACCATTCTTAATTCTTCCTTCTTAAGGTTAATTTGGGATTCTATTAGTAAGATTAGAAGTTGTGGAACTTACTGATTAACTTTTTGACTATAAACCTCAGGCTTCCCTATGAGATTGAAAATAAAAGGAAGTGATAAGAATTATGCTTGCTAGCCATACAAATGAATTCTAGATGTATAATCATAAAATAATCATAAATATACAATCACTAAAATATGAAGTTAAAATCAAAATTAAAGTTATTTAAATTCCTTCGGCTACCTGCCTTATTTCCCCACAAAAAAACCCTAAATTCATTTGCCTCATTTCTCTACTTCTTTATTATAGGTGTTTAAAATTATATTTACAAATCTGGAGGATATCTTAGGGTCAGTTTATATCAGCTATAGCCTGTGTTGATGTCAAAAATAGAGTTATGTTTATATATCAAAGTTGAAATGGAAATTTTTATTACAGATTGGTATTAAAAGTGTACAAATTCTCCTTTGAAAAACCAAGTTTAAAACTTGGTTTACAGTTGAATTGTGCTATATTTTAACTTCCTTACCTATAATATTCAGTTTATATTATTTAAACTTACATAGCTTTTCAGAGTCCTGAAAATTAAAATTCTATATTAAATGAATGTGTTATTAGAGGGGAAATTAACCTTGTTGTTAAACAGTATGTTATGTGAAGAAAATGTTTATGTGTAAGATAGTAATGTCATGAATATTTTTAAAGAGTCTTGTGACTTCCTTATTTTAAGAGGAAAAGTATTTTTAGAAGGATTTTTAGTTGTCTTTTGTTGTTTTTAATCAACAAATTTAGACTATTGTACAAGATACTTACCATGCTTGTTAACTTTAATAAAATTTGCATCATTATGACCAAAATACTGGACAAGAAAAACTTAAAGGAGGAAAAGTTTGTTTGGGGCTCATGGTCCTTAAAGTGCTAACTCCATTGCTCTGGGCCCAAAGTGAGGTAGTACATCACAGGGAAGAACCCAGAAGAGAAAAACTGCTCCATTCATGACAGGAGCAGGAAGCAGAGAGAAAGGGGCAAAGGGTAGCAGGGAAGATATACCCTTCCAGGTCATGACCCAGTGACCCACCTCCTCCAGCCCCACCGCCTGCCTACAGTTATCACCCAGTCAGTTCATTCAAACTAGGATGGACTGATTAGGTTACAGCTCCCACAATCATTGTACCTCTCAATATTCCTGCATTAACAAGAGCTTTTGGGGGATATCAAAACCATTACAATGCTAAAACAACAAACAAACAAAAACATTAAATGCTTCATGGAGAAAAAAAGAAACCTCCAAGAAAGAGAGACTGACTACATATGGGTGCACTATAAAACAAACATGGATGATATCAGACTCTTGGTGCGTAAATATTAAACTCTGACAAGTGATAAGGGTGTTTAATTTACCCACAAGCAGTGAAATCAACTTTTGAAGACTGTAGATTTCAAGTTCTGTATTTCAGCAAAAGAAGAATATAAAAAAGACAGCAAACAAACTTTGAAATATTTAATAATTATTTCATTCACAGCTATATGATGATATTTCTTAGAGGTGTTTGATATAATCACGCTAAAAACTTAGTGTCTTAAAAGTCGTTGTAATACCAGCTCACATAATTCTGTAAGGAAAGCTCCTAAAGAATCTGCAAAGGTAAGATAGCATATACTATTTATCTGAAATTCTTGGTAGAGAAAATTGCATGTCCTTGACAGAATATCAAGACAATAACACTTAGAAATGTGTTGATATGTCAACATATTTTCAGTCAATCACTGGACCAGGTTCTGGGGAAAGCAATTATAAGAGTAATAGAGGTTTCCATCCCTACGCAAAAATAAAAAGGACAACTAAACAGAACCTCCAATGAAGTGCTCTGGTACAAGAAGAGCACATGTCCAGGTGGTAATCAGTCATAGGAAGAACCCCTGAGCTACACTAGAAGAGAGGGTGGGCATCCAGAAGGGCCCCCTGGAGGAGGTGAGGTCCAGCGTGAAATCAGATAAATAAAAGGATGAGCAGGAGTTAGTAAAGTGAAGAGGACAGAGAGGATTGTTTCAAGAAATAGCATATGTGAAGAGTCCAGGGTGAGAGAAGAAGTCAAGTTCAATGGGGCTAGAGCCCGGCCCTCCTAGATTATTGAGCAGCAAGAAGTGACCCAGTTTCTAGACAGAAGAGAAGACAAAATGCAGAGTACATAACATTGAGGAATATTGATCCAAAGACTTAAAACCACTTTGAAATTGGTGTTTCAAGGGGACTGCTTGTATGCAGAAGGGACTGAAGGGAAGGCAGGGGAGGCAGGAAGATGGCTTGGAGAGGTTGTGGCAGTGGGGATGGAATGAAATTCATGAGGCTGGGGTGTATTTAGAGGTAAAATTGTCAAGGCCTGGTGAGACTGGAAGTGCAGAGTGAGGGGTAAGACAGGTTCAAGGTGATTCTCTTCCAATTACAGAAATTAGTGCATGGTGGTACCAATCACTGAAAGGAAATGTTAAGCCAGGCATTGTGGCACATGCCCAGAATTCCACTGGCTCAGAGGTTGAGGCAGGAGGATCAAGAGTTCAACACCAGCCTCAACAAAAATGAGGCGCTAAGCAATTCAGTGAGACCCTGTAAGTAAATAGGGCTGGGAACGTGGCTCAGTGACAGTGCCCTGAGTTCAACCCCCGATATCCCTCAAAAACCCCAAACAAACAAACAAACATACAAACAAAAATAGGAAATGTCAAGAGAAGAGTGGTTTGGGTTAGGTTCATGGATATGCTTTGGAGTTGTTGAATTAGTGGTACTTGTGGATCTCCTGAGTGGTGATGTTCAGTAAGAGCTGAATCTCTGGATCTGGAGCTCAAAAGCTGCCTGGAGCAGAGATGTGGTCCTAGGACCCGTATTGTAACAAGATGCAGTCCTGGATTCCATATTATAATCCAGGAATTAAAATATTGGGATTGGGTAAAGTTAATATGGAATTAAAATATCAGGATTGGGTAAAGCTTCCCAGGAGAATGTGTGTTATGGGAAGAGAAAGGATTTAGGAGGAACACTGAGGGACACCATAAACATGATGAGCCAAAAAAGATAGCCCTGTGTCTTAGAGTATGTTCCTTAAGAAGCAAAGGTACATGCTTACTCTTCGTTGGGCAGGGATGCCATGGCAAGACAGTAAGAATAAGAGAAAATAAATAGAAGTGAACTTGGAAAGGCAGGAAATTAAATGTGTGGCAATGTGCCACATAGTTTGCCAAAACCTCACAAGACAGTCCAGCCTTGGTGTTTGGTCTTACAAAGACATCTTTGTAAACACTGCCCTTGAAATAGTCTCTCAGGTTGAGGAAGAGTATGGAACTCTTTCCCATTTCCTGCCTCTTGTTGATCACCTGGACTTCTGTGCATTCACTTCCCTAAACTTCTTGGTTGTGCTAACCAACTCTTCCAGAGGTCAATGAGGAAGCAGAAGCCTCTGGGGGTCTATTTTTCTTTAGTCCTGGCACTAGAACTTCTAGCGCTCCTTTCACAGTGAACATTTTGCCAAAGTCCAATGCTCAGAGGACCTGAGATGAATTGCAGAATCAGGAGCTGGAGCTGGAGTTTTCAAATGATGAAATGATGCTGATCTCACTGGGCTTCTGCTGCTAGGAATCAAGACAAGTGACCAAAAGTCTGAATACTTCCATTTTTTTTTTAAGTAAAATGAATTTTTTTAAATGCTAAGTGAAAATGGGTCTGGTATATCCTAAGAAGCAGCCTAAGCAGGAATAGTAAGAGAAGTGAGAGGAAAATAATAAAAATAATTGAACTTGGAAAGAAAAAAGTAAGTTTGTAGAATGGGTCACTGGTGTCAAATATTTCTTTCAAGTCAAATAAAAACTTCAGTGCAGAGGTCAGTGCCTGCCATGCATGAGCCCCTGGGTTTAATTTCCAGCACTGTAAATATTATAAAATAAAGAAAAACTACAGTTGATATGCATAAATTCCTGGGATTCTGGTACTCTAGTTTTCCTGTGGAAACTTGCATCTCCCCTATTCTTGATTTCAGTTAGTTTGGGTTGAGTTAGTATCACCAATCCTGAGGGTGAGTAAGTGGCCCAGGTGCAAACCATCAGTGTGTGATTCCCTCCAGTCCAGGAACAGCCTGGGAGCCAAGCAGGCCAATGGGGCTACATGACAGGGATTTGGGGGAACAACTGGTAAAGAGCTGGAAGCTGGGTTTTCAATGAACATTCTTTCCCTGGTAAAGTCAGTTGGAGTCATTTTTCTGTTATTCTTTCCTTTCTGTCCTTCCTGACTGCTCCAAGGCAAATAATTGTCTATTGGATTTAATCATAGAAACCCAGTGACTTCGTTGAAGAGAACATCAAAGCAGCACTGGCAAAGACTGGGGTGACCTGCATAGGCTGTTTCATGCTTGTGAAAGGACTGAACAGGATGATTTTAAAGCACACCCAAGAGGAGGCCATAATGACAAGCTCAGTCTTCATTGGCACTGTCGAGTTAGAGAACTCTGGTCCTCAACTGGCGGCAGGAGCTGCCTCTTCCTGAACTCCAAAACATTCAGAACACAACAGACTCCACCAGGTTTCAAAAATTGCAAGGACCATATGATAATGAATAGCTTTGATCTTAGTTTATATTTTCCCAAATCCTTACCAGGTACATAGTGGACTTTTTCCAATTAAGGTTCATTTGAATTTCCTGACTTACTTGAGCAAGGAGCACCCCACAAGAAGTTCAATCTGAATTCGGCATAGAAGATGGTATCCTTCTGATGAGTAGATGGAATTATATTTTGATTCCAAAATCTGATTACTTTTAAAATTTTAGATGTTGAAGCCTTTATTTTAATTTCCTTCATCTCTTTTCCCTAGTGTAGTAAAAAATGTCATTCAAGACTGAGTTTCTCTTTACACTGTTTTATGTATCTGCCCCTTTTCTCCTGGTCAAGTCAGATTCCCAGATCTGGGTGTTCATCACCTGGGTGTTCTGGCCTAGAATTACAGGAAGAGCATCCTAATGCACCTTTGTACCTCCAGTTACTGTCTGTCTTTATTGTCATTAACATCATACTAATACATTAATAAGTCCATGAATTAAAGCAAAAATACTGAGTTACCATGTAACCACAGAACATCTATGCACTTCCATTTCAGCCCTTATGATAACTGATCTTCTACTACAGATGTAGGCACTTGTATGTTTCTATTCACCTGTCAGTCTTCCTTAAAACAATAAATTTTTGAGGTTGGAAAATTATTCATTGGACCTCATCTCTAATTGCTTTGGGGCAATAATTCCTTGTATGCAGGCATGTGGCAGGTAGATAGTGAGTTTGAAATTAGCTTTTGGAAGTGTAGTCTGAAACCCAACATTGTTTTACTTGTTATTTTATTCCATGGTCTTGGTCAGCATGGAAAACAATATCAGTCCTAGTCCTGTACTTTAAATAAATTAAATAATGATGTGGTATAAAATCAGAATAAACACAACTAACGATGATGATTGACACATTTTTTAATGAAAAATTCTTCATTAGCCACCATGCCCATTTCTGCTTGTATTTTTGCAGGATCTTGATTGAGACATTACACTCTTTCAAAATCAAAGATCTATGATAAACAATAAGGTATATATGTTTAAAATTAAAATTAAATTAAGTATATTTTCTCATTTCCCATCTGCAACTGCAAAAAATGAACTTTTTTCTGAAAGGAAAAGGGAATGCATTTGCAAAGATAATTCCCTCTGGGAAAAGTGGAACTTTCAGAACAACTTTAATTTTTTTTTTCTGCAATTCATAGCTTGTGATTTAATTTTTATTCACATTTCATATTCATGTTTGCATGATAAAGAGATATTATGTCATTTTTAACACCTTTTTTATTACCTGAATTACTGAAGAAAGAGAGTTAAGGGACAAAGTAGAGTAAGGAGTTTTAAATCTTTTTGGATCAATTTTCCTAATCCTCTAATATTCAGAACCAATTAACAGAGGCAGATGACCATCTTCCTTGTGGAAGGTTTGGAATGAATATTTATCAAAATTTTCAGATTTTCATCACAGGGGACTAACCTCTCTCTCCTTCCTTCTTTCCCTTCTTCCTTCTTCCCTTCCTTTTAGTGAAATCACCTTTTATACAAATATGGACCCTTAATATTAATAATAATCATCCAAATTTCCTCTTAACAGAGGTAAGCATTAGATCAGCTGGCATGTGATCCAAAAGCTTTCTTCTCACCTGTGATCCAGAAGCTTAGGCTAAGGCAATGATACAGATGCAGAACCAAGATTTTGGTTCAAGTGCAAGCTTTTCAAAAGGATAAAAAAAAATCTCATCCAAAAATGATGAGACAAATAAGCAGCTCAGATACCATCTTTTTCCCTTTTGAATCAGTCTATTTGCAAAATATATCTGAGGATGATCTAAAGAGGTTCATTATTTGGGAAAATAAGGAGTGATTTGTTATGTCCTGAGGTGTTGTTCCTTGTTTGGCATTACCCCAGTAGAAGAGGTTAAATGTGGAGTGTTACATTACCATTGAGGGTGGAATGGTTTAGTTTGTTTTTTGCTCCAATAACAAAATACCTGAGACTGGGTAATTTATAAAAACAGAGATCTACTTCTTATTCTAGAGACTGGGAAGTCCAGGATTGAGGGGCTCACATCTGGTAAGGGTCTTCTTGCTGAGTCATCCCATAGTGAAAGATGGAAGGACCAGAAAGCTTGAGAGATTGAGAAGGATGAACTTGCTTTTGTAATAAACTCACACTCACAATAATGACATTAATTCTTCATGAAAGCAGAGCCCTTGTGACCAAATCACTTCTTAAAGATTCCATTACCCAACACTGTTGCATTAGGGATTAAGTTAACAACACATACACTTTGGGGGACATATTAAAATGTTAGCAGGTAGTAATTCCTGTATTCTAAACCTCCACAAATCTCTTTACTCAGATTATCTTCTTATGTTATTGTACACAGTACGTTGAGGGAGGTAGGATTATGGACATTTTTTAAGACACATAAACCAAGTCACAGTTTCATAACTTAACATCCAGGTCAAATGCAAAGGATCAAGATTTAGAACGTCCAGATTTCCCACCAGTCACAGCAAGCAGGTATCAGAAGTATACAACTAAAAATGAGATGATACTTTATAAAAAATTCTAAGGAAAATGAAGACCAATTATTTCAAGGCATTAATAGAGATGACAAATTGAAAAATATTAAGATTATAGCCTGAATGCAGCCTGAATGTGTCTGGACTCTTTGACAATCAGACTAAAGGTGAAAGAGGTCTAGAAAAACCTCAGCAAGATGGCAGAAGGGGACACTCCAACTTTCATCTCTCTACAAAAACATCAATTAGAACAACTGCCCAGGCACAAAAATACCTTCAAAAGAGCTAAGGAAATGAAGTGAGAGACTACAACAACTAGATATGGCTCAGAAATAAGAAAAGATAGATCTTTGATATGAGCAGAAAGGAGAGAGAAGTGATCAATGTACTTTATCTCACACCAACACTTGGACCACCCTAATCAAAAAAAAAAAAAAAAATACAGTGCAGGGAAGGCCTTCACAGTCCTTTATTCTACGTTGGTACCTGTGGATTGAGCCTCTAAGCTTTCCTTGGTGTCCTGCAGGATTCCACAGTCTCAAGCTCCAAACTACACAAATGCCAAGAAGACCCCAGTGGTCCTGGGCTGCAGGCCCAGACCAGGGCCAGGTCCCAGGACCCTGGGATCCAGACTACCTCCAATGCTGAGCTGACTTCCACTGTCATAGGCTGTCTTCCTACCTCCTAAGCCTTTTGGACACGAGCTCCAGGCAAATCCTTAGAGCCTCAGGCTCTATGCTAAATATCAGTGGCTCCAGGTATCAGCCAGTATCCTCAATCCTAAGTTCTAGAATAGCCTCAATAGATTCATGCTTTATATCAGCCCCAGCACCAGGCCAGCTCAGAATCCAGGCTAATCCCTGGGACCCCAGACACCAGAGAATACAGAGACCATGCCTGCTTCAGCAGACCCAGGTCTAGTACCACCAAGTATATCCTGATGCCAGGTCATATCCGTTGGACTGATGCTTCAAAACCATCCCTGTACGTCCTCTAGTAGGTATACAGAGGACTAAGAGAAAGGAATTAAAGCACATCACTTGAGGGGAAAGAAATCATCAAATCACAATGTAAGGTAATAAGAGGGGAAGAGTATCAAGGAACTACATTAGTTGGAAAACAATTAACGAAATGGCAATAGTAAGTTCTTACCCTTTGATAATTACTTTAGATGCAAATGAACTAAATTGCTTGAACAAAAGATTTTGAGTGGCTGAATGGAGTTTTTTTAAAACCAAATGATCCATCCATAAGCTGCTTATAAAAGACTCAACTCATCTTTAAGGACAGCTGAAAGTGAAGAGATGGAAAAAAATAGTTCAAACAAATGGTAACAAAAGGAGAGTAGTAATGACTATACTTAGACTAAATAGGTTTAAAGTCAAAAACTATAAAAGAAGAAGAGAAGGCAGTGTATAATGAAGAAGAAGCAAATTCATCAAGAAGATATAACAATTGTAAATACAGATGCCTTCTACACTGGAGAACCTCGATGTAAAAAAGCAAATATTAACAGAATTGAAGAGAGTAGATGGCAACACCATAATTATAGGGGTTTCAGTACTTCACTTTCATCAATGGACAGATAATTCAGACAGAACACCAGTAAGAATATACCGGACCTGAACTACATTTGTAGATCAAACTTATGTTGGACAGATACAAAACATTCCACCTATTAGGTATGGAAAATGACATAACCCCCAAATAGTGAAACCTAGGAAAAGGGAAGTAAGAAAGAAAGCCATTTATTGAGAGCATTGATCCTTTCCAAATACATTCCTTCCTGGTGATAAAACAAACCCCGGGGAGGAGGTGTCCATCAAACCTAGAAAGATGGTCTCTGGGAAGAGGACAAAGCATTAATCCTTCCCTAAATAAAGCCTTTCCAGATACCAACCACTGGTCCAGTAAGATAATCCCAGAGACTGACCACTGAACCCAGACTCCTTCCCATTTCACCCATTAAAACAGACCCCAAAAATCTAGATGTTACATCAATAAAATCCAATGACAGCATGGCAGAAAAAATGACAGAAAGGGAGTTCAGAATGTACATAATTAAAATGATCAGAGAAGCAAACGATGAGATGAAAGAGCAAATGCAGGCATTGAATGATGAGATGAAAGAGCAAATGCAGGCATTGAATGATAGCACCAATCGACAGTTAAAAGAGCAAACACAGGAAGCAAAAGATCATTTCAATAAAGAGTTAGAGATATTGAAAGAAACCAAACAGAAATCCTTGAAATGAAGAAAACAATAAACCAAATTAAGAACTCCATAGAAAGCACAACCAATAGGATAGAACACCTGGAAGACAGAATCTCAGATATTGAAGACAACCTTGAAAACAAAGTTGAACAAACAGAGAAGATGGTAAGAAATCATGAACAGAATCTCCAAGAACTATGGGATATCATGAAAAGGCCAAATTTAAGAATTATTGGGATTGAGGAAGGCTTAGAGAAACAAACCAAAGGAATGAACAATCTATTCAATGAAATAATATCAGAAAATTATAGAAGAAAAAGTAGGTCCAGAGCTTCAACATGTCGGCTTAGGACCAGACTTCCTCAACAGGACTCCCATAGCATAAGAAATAAAAGCAAGAATCAACAACTGGGATAGATTCAAACTAAAAAGCTTTCTCTCAGCAAAGGAAACTATTAGCAATGCGAAGAAAGAGCCTACAGAGTGGGAGAAAATCTTTGCCAATCATACTTCAGATAGAGCACTAATCTCCAGAATCTATAAAGAACTCAAAAAACTCTACACCAAGAATGCAAATAATCCAATCGACAAATGGGCTAAGGAAATGAATAGACACTTCACAGAAGATCTACAAGCAATCAACAAACATATGGAAAAATGTTCAACATCTCTAGTAATAAGAGAAATGCAAATCAAAACCATCCTAAGATTCCATCTCACCCCAATTAGAATGGCAATTATCAAGAATACAAGCAACAACAGGTGTTGGAGAGGATGTGGGGAGAAAGGTACACTCATACATTGCTGGTGGGGCTGCAAATTACTGCAACCACTCTGGAAAGCAGTGTGGAGATTCCTTAGAAAACTTGGAATGGAACCACCATTTGACCCAGCTATCCCACTCCTTGGCCTATACCCAAAGGACATAAAATCAGCATATTACAGAGATACAGCCACATCAATGTTCATAGCTGCTCAGTTCACAATAGCCAGATTGTGGAACCAACCTAGATGTCCTTCAGTTGATGAATGGATAAAGAAACTGTGGTATATATATACAATGGAATATTACTCAGCCATAAAGAATGATAAAATTATGGCATTTGCAGGCAAATGGATGAAATTGGAGAATATCATGCTAAGTGAGATAAGCCAATCTCAAAAAACCAAAGGACAAATGATATCTCTAATAAGTGGATGATGACACATAATGGGGGATGGGAGGGGTTAGTGTTAGGGTTAGAGTTAGGGTTAGGGAGAGGGGCAAGAATGGAGGAAGGAAGGACTGTATAGAGGGGAAAGAGGGGTGGGAGGGGTGGGAGGGAAGGGATAAAATAACAGAATGAATCAAACAACATTACCCTATGTAAATTTATGATTACAGAAATGGTATGCCTTTACGCCATGTACAAACAGAGAAACAACATGTATCCCATTTGTTTACAATAAAAAAAAATAAAAAAATAAAAAAAATAAAACGGACTCCAAATTCCTGAGCACCCAAGCTGACAATCTCATTAATTAAATCACCTCTTTGTTTGGTGGCTCATTTTCCATCAGGAAAGTGGGTCCAATGGTGTCACTCTGTTCCTACTCACTCAGTTCCTGCATGGAACTTCATTCCTGATAAAAGGCTGAGATGATCTGTGAAGTTTGCATCTGGAGCAGTCCTTTTGTGCTAACATCACCCAACCAACAAGGACATGTTCTTCTCAAGCACACACAGAACATTCTTCAAGACAGATCATATGATGGGTCACTGAACAAGTCTTAACAAAATTAAAAATTGAAGTCACATCAAACATCTTTTTTAACCACAATAGAATGAAATTAGAAATCAATAATAGGAAGAATATTAGAAAATTCACAAATATGTGAAAATTGAAAAATACACTCAAAATAACCAAACAGGAAATCAAAATGGAAATAAAAATACCTTTAGCAAATGAATAATAAAAAGAAATGTACCAAGTCTTGTGGATGTAGCAAAAGTAGTTCTAAGAAAATTCATAGTGATAAATGTCTACCTTAAGAAAAGAGAAATCTTAAATACCTATCTTTCTAGTTTTTCAACTAGAAATTTGACCTAGTTCCTATGATCAGGAGCAAGAAATATAAAAACAAATTAAGCCCAAAGTTAGCAGAAGAAAGGAATTAATGAAGACTAGAGCATTAATTAATGAAAGAGATTAGAAAACAATAGAAAATATTGATGAAACTGAGAGTTGGTTTTATGAAAAGAAAAACTTGACAAACACTTATTTAACCTAACCAAGAAAAAAAGAGAGAAGATGTAAGTGAATAAAATTATAAATGAAAGAGGACAGATTACAACTCCTACCACAGAACTATCAGAGATCATGGAAACTACTGTGAATAGCTAAATGTTAACAAGTTGGGTCACTCAGAAGAAATGTATAAGATCCTACAAACATACAAGACATTAAGACTTATGCACACACACACAAAAAAAAAAAACACCAGAAAATAGAAAATATGAACAAACATCAGGCAAGGAGATTGAATCAGTAATGAAAAATTTCCTAACAAAGAAATACAGAACATGATGTCTTTACTGGAAAATTCTACCAATTAATTAACCCCAATCCTGCTCAAACTCTTCCCAGATATTGAAATAAGGAGAATACCTCCAAACCTATTTAGACAAAGATATTACAAGAAATGAAAAGAACTTCTATGACCAAAAGACCTGAAAAGAACCACTTTAGAAGAGGAAAATATCATTTGGGGGCTCATGGTTTCAGAGGTCTCAGTGCATAGACAGCAGGCTCCATTCCTCAGGGCTCTAGATGAGGCAGAATATCAGGTAGGAAGAGTGTAGTGGAGAGGAGTGGTTCAAGACATCATACCAGAAAGCAGAGGGAGAGTCTACTTGCCAGATACAAAATCCGTACCCTAAAGGCACATTCCCAATACCCATATCCTCCAGCCATACCCTACCTGCCTTCAGTTACCACTCAGTTACCCTATCAGGGGATTAATTCACTGATAACCCAATCATTTCATCTCTAAGGTTCTGATAAAGCAATCATTTCACCTCTAAACCTGAGCTTTTGAGGGACACCTCATATCTAAACCATAACAAACATAGATACAAAAACCTGCAATGAAATACTAACAAATCTAATCCAACAGCACATTGTGGAATCATATACCATGATCAAGTGGAATTTGCCTCTCCAATGGTATACAAATTAGTAAATGTGATATAGCACATTAATGGAATGAAGGCTAAAATCATGATCATCCCAAGAGATGCAGGAAAACCACTTGAAAATAATCCAATATCTCTTAATAAAGAGAAAATAGAAGGAATCATATAAATCCACAATTAACATCACACCCAAAGTTGAAAAAAGGAAAATTTTTCCTCCAAGATAAGGAGCAAGATAATGGAGTACCCTCTCACTAATTCTGCCACCATGTTACTAAAGGTTTTTCTTATAGGAATTAAGTGAGGAAAAAAAAAAAAAAGACATAAAAATCAGAAAGGAAGAAGTAAATTGTCTTTGTTTACAGATGATATGATCAAGTATGTAGAAATCCCTAAAGATTTCCTAAAAAACTGTTTGAACTAATAAATTCAGTAAAGTTGTAGGATACAAAATCAACATCCAAAAATGAATTCCATTTCTGTACAATAACAATGAACTATCAAAAAAAGAGGTTAATAAAATAGTTCATTTTATAACAGCACAAAAAGAATAAAATATTTAGAATTAAATTCAATTAAGGAAGTACAAGTGCTAAACACTGAAAATTATAAAGTATTGCTGAAAGAAATTGAAGACTCAAATAAATGAAAAGGTAACCTGTGTTTAGGAATTGGGAGAATTCATATTATTAAAATGTCTGTAACAGCCAAAAGAATATAGAGAGTCAATGTAATCACTAACAAATTTCCAGTGAAATTCTTCACAGAAATAACAAAAAAGTCCTAAAACTTGTGTGGAACCACAAAAGATTTCAAATCTCCAAAACAAACCTCAAGCAAAAAGAACAAAATGGGAGGCATTACATTTCTGGGTTTCAAAAAGTATTAATGCTGAACATGGGAACTTTCACTTGGTGACAGTCTAAAGGAAAACAAGTCAGGTGAGAAAACACAGGAAAGTTTTTTTTTTTTTAATTTATTTTTATTGTAAACAAATGGGATACATCTTGTTTCTCTGTACATGAAGTAGAGTCATCCCATTTGTGTAATCATACATTTACATAGGGTAATGGTGTTTGATTCATTCAGAATGTTGTTGTTTTAATAGGGTTTCTCCTAAGAGAAGACACAGCACTGACCAGAGTGTCAGGTTGGCTCCCTAAGAAAGGAAAAGAGATTTATTCATGTGAAAAGGCTGTTTGCAAAGAGAAGCTGAGGGTTAGGGATGTTAATTGGCTTAAGGTACATTTTAAAAGTATGGTTTTCTTTTTGTAATAGGGTACTTTAACTTTGAGGAAGGCATGGTCACCTGGTCATTCTGGAGCCAAATGTTAGTTTTTCATGTTGATAGCCACATTCCATATCAACATCTCTGTCTTGTGAATAGGGATGAGTTGCTGTAGCTGTTCAGAGAACACAGGTGGGAAATGGAAGAGCAAACAAATCATGGCAAGTCACCAGTTAATGGCCCTGCAAAGTTGCTGTTTTGATGGTTTCTCAACAGCTTTTGTTCTGTATGTTGTTTGTCCTCAGAGAGATATGGCAAAAGTATCTTGGCCGTAATAATGCCCCTGGTTCTTAAGTTGATAAGGTTGTTTAAGGTGGGTGAACAAGACACACACCAAGCTTTCAACAGCTAACAAGCTATGAGTTAAAGTGAGAGCAGAGAAAAGAACTTACACTCTATTTTAATGCCTGTCAGGCCAGTAGTTAAGGCCTAGGGGTACATTTGCCCTTTGTCCCTATGGTGATCTCTAATCAATATCGCAATGCCATAGTAATTAAAACTGTGAAAGAAAGGAAGAAGAAAAGAAAATGTCAGTAGAATGGTGAGAAGTAAAGTTGAAGAAATATCCCCAAAAGTAATTTCAAAAGAAAATGGACACTATATTTTCAAATGAATGGTTTGATGCTATCATAAATGGAATTATTTTCTTAATTCTATTTCATATTTTTCATTGGTATTGTATATAAGTACAATTGATTCTGACATATTGATTTCCTGTCCTGTAACCTTGCTGAACTTGTTTTTGGTGGATTAGTTCAGTTTTTCTATGTAAAAGATCAAGGAACTGATGTATATAGACAGAGTTACTTAAAAACAAAAAATACCCTGTATGGATCCTCCTGACTCCTGACTCAGCTTCCTGTCTCTAGTTGGGGATACATGTGCCACCCTGTCCAGTACTTGCATTATTGTTCTTATAGCTGAGATATGGAAACAACCTAAGTGTCTGTTAATAAGTGACTGGATGAGGAAAATGTGAGATACATATATACATGCTTATATGTGATGGACTACTATTGAGCCTTTAAAAAGATGGAAGTACTATCATTCAATAAAACACGAATGAACCTAGAAGACATCAGAAGTCAGAGCTGACTTTATTATCTTCCTCAATAACATGCTAAACAAAAATTGTGTTACAGATTCATAAATTTATGTAATATTTTTAATAAACATATCTGAATCAAAAATTAAATTTATTGCTAATTATTATTGTTAATATTGACCCTTTTATTAGGGTCAGCATTTAACCCTACTAAATATTGATGTACAAGTATAATTTTTTTTAAATAAACAGGAAAAATAAAGAGAATGGGAACTTTCAGCTTATTAATTTTCAGCTAATTTTTATTGTTTTCTTTTTAATTATAGGTATATAACTGCATATGTTCATCTTATTAACACTTATTTTGCAGTAAATCTATAAACACTTGCATTTACTGTGCATATAGTCAATATTTTTGTAGAACTATTACATACATTTTTTAAAAAATAGAATAAATGCTATAATTGAACATTACTTTTAGAGCATTACTTTTAGTCTAAAATTTATAGGGAGCGTAACCCACAAATTTTAGACTATGCTCTTCCATAGTTATTTAAAAAATGACTAAGTCAAGAAATGATACTTACTTGTTAACTTTGTCTCCAACTAATTTTACTTAGGGCCCAACAAAATCTGAATTCATTTTAATGAATTATATCCTTTTCTAAATTCATATTTTTTCTGTTTTAGGAAAATGAGTTTTTTGTACAAATTTGTGCAAACATAAATTGTGCAAAACATGCTAGCATACACACACAACAAAACATAGAGAGAAAATGATACACATTACAAAACTGTATCGAAGGGCCTAAGGGACTTCCCATTATATTTTCCCTGGATTCTCTTATTTGGTTGAACGACTGTCATTTGACATCCATCAGTCTGAGGCAGTGATATGGTGAAGGCTGTATTGTGATGGATGGAACTCTCAGAACCTACTGAATACTCAGATATTGTACCAGTGAATTACATGTACAATGGTCACATTCTAGGAATGTGTGATTGCTCTTTTCTATGACTCTTCTTCCAGGTGTTAAGGAAATGGACTTGTAGTTAAAGAACAATGCATTTCCCCTTTCCTCATCCTACCATTACTCTGTGTTGTTTAGCTACAGTTGAAGCAGCCCCCAAAGATTTTGTTCATGGGCTTTAAGTCTAAGGATGAAATCTCTCTTCCTCACCCAGCTTCGAACAATCTAAAATAGCAAAGCCAAGGCCCTTGGAAGTCAAGTTCGCCAAACCAGATTCTATAGACCAAAAGAATAAACCACCACTGCTGACTAGAAACCTGGTAGACGAAGACTTGAAATAAACATACTACCTCATTTTCTGGCTCATTTTGATATTTCCCATAAAAGCATTTTTTTTTTATGAGTAAACTTTCATTTACCATTCCTCTTCAAAAGTGGATTCAAAAAGCCAAAAGTTTGTGCTTAGGAAGACTTCTTTATTATTCACATGAAATTTAAGAGGTCAGTCTCTTTAAACAGTGGGGTATAAGAATCTCAAGTGTTTTCCTTCTGCTATGTCACACAGTTACCCAGTATGATCAAAAATATTATCTCAAAGTTCTTTATTTCTTAAAATGTGACTAGAAGACTCGTGGTATTTTACACCTAAAAGGTATAATTCTAAAAACATTTTAATCTTCTAACCAACTGAGAAACAACACAAAATGACAATAATCATACTGTCAACTCCTTTAATATCCTTTGTCTGTATGAACAGCTATGAATTACTTTGGAGCTCTTTTCTATAGCTAGTATAGTTGCCTGCTTTCTGCACCATTCTATTTGGATACAGTTCATGACCCTTTTAGTAGTATCTCAGTTTTCTTTGAGGAGAGTAACCACAGATGTCTGCCATCACAGAAATATAATCATAAGACACTAGGTTCTTTCTTTCCCTGCATTTGGACAAATGATCCATAACTCCTTGGAATTTGCATCTTGATCAAGTGAGGTCATGAGAACAGAAGGTTGGAGGTATTCCAACTCTCTGGTAGAGCGTAAGGACTCCCAGCAGGCTATTAATGTTTAGAGATGGTTCTTGTGCTTCTGTTTCCTATCGTATGCATGTTTGTATTCCTTTATTTCTCCACTGGTTTTTTCCTTCTATGTTAACCTCACATAAATTCTGAGACCCCACAGTTAAGATCATATGCATACACCCTAATATCCTTTCCCACAAATACCTTTTACTCAAGTCAGAATTTGTCTGTGTGTGTTTGTGTGTGTGTGTGTGTGTGAAAGAGCAAGAGAGAGAGAGAGAGAATCCTACCTGCTTCTCATGCCGTGATCCTAAAGCTAATAGAAAAATCCTAGTAGGACCTAGTTCTCAAAAACTGAACTTTCACCATTAAGGTTGTAAATAATGTAAACATGGTATGATGGGCACTATAGAATGAAAAAAATCATAGTGTCTTGGGATACAACCATGCTTTCCTTGACACTTTCATCTTTGTGTCAATTTTTTTGATGTTCTTTCTTTATTCTCAAAAATTTGAAATGTCACTGGGCACGGTGGCACATACCTGTAAACCCAGTGGTTCAGGTGTCTGAGGCAGGTGGATTGCAAGTTCAAAGCCAGCCTTAGCAATTTAGTGAGGTCCTAAGCAACTTAGCAAGACCCTTTCTCAAAATAAAAAATAAAAAGGACTGGGGATATGGCTTAGGTGGTTAAGTGCTCCTGGGTTCAATCCCTGGCACACACACACACACAAAAAAAACTTTTGAAATGTTATATTTAAATGAGAAATGCAGAGAGAGTTTAACCAGAATAACACCAAATGTAAGATTTCATTTCATTCCACATTCCTTGATAAATTGTATTAATTTTTGTTTTTTAAGGTTTTTGAAAGCCTTTACACTTTTATTAAATTCATTTATGCCTAAGAACATAATATGTGCTCATAAAGTGATTGAGGATTAAACTGAGCAAAACTGAAATTTTAGTACCAAGATTTTATTGACTTGATGTTGACAGATAAGTTAATAATTCTGACTAGAAGAATGGTCAAACTGATAGAATATTTTTTAAAAATGATTTTTTGGTAAAATTACAATTTTAAGAATTAGTATGGGCTCAAACATTTCTATTCATTTTTGAGTGATTTTATTTAAAAATATGACAAAAAAATATTGATTCATAATAAGACTGTATATTTCTGTACTGTCATTAATACCTTATGTCACAGACAACAAAAAAAATCAAGTTACCTAAACTGAACAATAAATAAAAATGCATTAGTTTATGTAATGAGATGAACAAAGGTAGGCCTATCAGTAGACATGACTTGACCTCAGATTATATCACTGTGGTTTTATCTCTGTGTCTTTCCAGTTCTGTTGATTTTTCCTTTCTTTTTATTGTTATAATCAAAAATTGAGTCAACAGTTCCAGCCCTCACATCTGTATCCTGTGTTATTGAGATGAGGGTTATGTGCTCATGTCCCACAGTTCTAAGCAAAAGTTTAGGTACTCACTCTTACTGAATTGGATTAAATCACTCTGGAACAAATAACTTTGCCAGAGTAATGAGATATACTGCATGACCAGTCAGTCACACATCAGTTGTTCCACCCCTGCAGAAATGATAGATGGATTCAGTCCTCCTAGATGCATATGAATCCCAAAAGAAAACCAGGAGCTATTGTAAAGTCAGAAGGTGAAAAGGAAGCTTTGCTCATAAGCACCAAAAATTATGTTGCTCTTGTAAGGGAATAAGAAGGACAATTTGGTGTTTCATGTGAGGCTTATCTTCACAGTCCATCACCATAGTAATTAGGGCTTGTGATTAGAACCAACCAAAGTGTGCTTCATAATGAGGTAAATTGGTAGAATCTCAGCATGGCAAGAACCTAACTATTTTTAACATTTCTAGGATGTTATAATCAATATCAAGGCCATAATATTCAGAGTTATGAGCCAAACAACTCAAACCTATCTCTCCTCCTTTTTCAACTCTGCTAAGGAACATTTGTAGGTGTTTTCCACCTAGATCAGGAATATTCTGCTTTGCAAAATCTGAAATGAAAAACAAATTAACATTGTTATCTGACAAGGATATCTAACCAATAAAATTACTTCAGGATAAGAATTGAAATTTTAACATCTATAGTCAAATTCTCTTCTCTCTCTGCTTCTTACCTCTTTCAGTTGTATTATAACACGTGGATATTATCTTCTAAACTCCTATTTCATTCTATTAAAATCAATTTACAGGTCAGTATCTTTTTTCCTCCACTCATAACCATAAAATACTGACTAGCAAGAGTTGAATGCTCAAGAATCAAGAATAGGCCATTATCTGGAGCTATTAGCTGGCATTGAATGTGCTTATTCTAGTTTCTTTCCCATAATGACTCATAATTTTGATATTCTGAGTGCTCCAGAGCTATTGGAGCAAGATCCATGCTGACTGTGCTCATTTAACATTAATGGATTACTCAAAAATCAAAATTATTTTAAAAATGAGAAAGGTTAATGACTACACATGCCAAGTATGTTCACCCTGTGAACACATTCCCCCTGTACCCAAGTTACAGAAATAGCCCAATTATCATGCAAATGGTGCTTCTTCCATGTGGAACTAGAACAGGGTGACTAGTTTTATGATTTAAGAATTTAGTAGCATCTGGCTGCTAAAGTCAGATGCCTAGCTCATCTCAATCTGCCTATCTTCTTTCTGAAACAACGATCAAGTGGGTGATGCTCAATTTTGGCACAGTGACTCTCCCGTATCTCTGCTTTGTGGTTGAAAATATTCTTTTACTGAATGACTCATTCTGTCTTTAAGTAGATGTCCTCAATCAAATCTTATGCCATTCAAGCTTTGTCTACATCAAAAATGCTTTTTTTACTTTGGCCTATTACGTATCAAAGTCAATCTAATTGAGTGTAATCTTACTGCATCTCCTATATTCCACATAACAGACTTTATTACTGATATTTTCTGCTTAATTCATTAATAGACAGGTAACTAGCTGATTGAGGACCCACGAGTGGTGCAGAATGAGGCATTTGACCTATATTATCTTGCATATGTACAAGTAAGATCAAAAGTATTATTATTTTTTTTTAAAGTGAAAGGCATTTAAGGTCAAAGAGATCCTGCAGCTTGTTCAAAGTCAAACATTTAATTAGTAATAAAAATAAGGTTCAACACCATGTAATTGTGATTCCAACATCAACCTCCTTTCATCATGTGTCAGCTTGGAGGACGTATTAAGATGGGCTATGTGTTCTCCCACGACTTACAAAGTTATTAAAGTATCAAAGTCTTGATAGCTGAGGAAAATTAATTTATTGTTAATTATGTTAATTATATTGAAAGGTGTTCATTCATCAAAGTATGTATTTCTTTGGTGTCCTATGTTACATAATTTAGAGGGAAAAAAAGATATATCATGATCATAAAACAAGCCAATGGGGGGAAACGCTGAAACAACTATGATAAAGACTGCTTATTAAATGATGGTTGTGGAGTAGTGGTGAGGGATGTGACCTTAGTGGTGAAACAAAGGAGAGGAGCACCTTAATTCCCCTGAAGCTTGCTTTCCAGAGGCTGCTCCTAGGCCACAGAGCAGAGCAGTGGAACTGAATCAAGAGCAGAATTCTCCATGAGATCAAAGACAGAGTTCAGAGAGTCCAAGGCAACTAGAATAGAATAGAGTAAGGGAGGGAACTGCAGGGAGAGGTGGGCATAGAGATCAGAAGAGGAGTGAGAACAAGAGAGAGAGACAGAAAGCCCTCCAGAGGTCTACTGTTCCATGTTGGTTTGGGTCCTGTGAAGATAAGAACCAACAGAAAGCAGTAGCCTAAACAACTCTGAGAGCTCACACAGGACTGGGAATAGTTGTTTTCCAACCAACCACAGTGCAAAGATTTCAAAATAAAAAAGGATTTGACAGAGCCCTCAGAAGAGAATTACTTTAATAGGAAAGCAAAATTATCCCTAAAGATAGCTCTGGATTGGCCCTAACAAAGCTCATGAACTGATTTCAAAAGACTACATGGTCACAAATTACTGCAAAAACAGCAAAGCTCAACTCCTCTAAAAGAGAACAACAAAATCCAGTACCCAACAATGTAGACTTCACAATGCACAGAATTTAATTAAAAAGTGCCACACACCCACCCACACCCCTCACACACACAGGGAAATTTGAACCAAAACTCTGAGTCTACTAGGTAATGGGTTTATACACCATAAGTACAATAGAACAGAGAGTGAGAAATGCTGTAATTAGGGATCATGGAGAAGAAAAGCTCTGTATGCATCAGCAATCTCTCGCTCTGGACCTTCTTGAGCAAATTTCAGTCAGTACTGCAGTCTCAGGGGCTGGGATAATTTGAATCTTAAGATCAATTCACAACATGGATCAAGGTAGTTATGTCATCACCATGGTCCATTTGGCATCAGAGTGATTCTGTTCAAGATGCTGCAGAAGACCATCTGCTTCATACACTGACTAATGTGAAAAGGCTTCATGACATCTTAAGAAAAATGCTCAAATGAACACATTTTGTACCTAATGCATTTGCTATGTCTCTCAGGTCCCCAGGTGCAACCTCAGTGACACTAATGGGAGCTTTTATCCCCTCCATTCCTGCACAGTATATGTTGCATTGACAGGTGGTAATGTGGAGTACATTTTGCTTTCCCTTTACTTACATGATGACATTCAACCATGCATCTGTGCTTCACTATTTTGGTTTTGATTTTAAATTAGAAATGAGAAATTGTTTGAACTTTTTTTCCTTTTGCCTTAGTAGCTTTATTTGCTTTAAAACACCCACAAACAAAAAATACTTTTACCTGCTGTTATTTGGAAACTATGCTCTGATAAAACTTTCCAAGTAGGAAAGGAGGCTCATGGTATCTGCATCAGAACGGAAAAAGGCTCAGTATCTTTTCTGTGGAAAATTGATGACCAGGACTTCTGGTTTTGAATCCTCTGTCTTCCAGTATTCTGGGCTAAATTCCTAAAACATGGCTCAGAGATTCTTCCCAAAGACTCCCCAGCTGATATGACCTATGTTACTTGACTGGGCTACCCTGACATAGCTGACTGATCCAGGTCTCTGTCTTGGTCCTTTCTGTTGCTATGACAAAATATCTTAGGTTAATTTGAGTAATTTATAAATAATAAAAATTTATTGATAACATTTTTAAAGACTGGTAAGCATAAGATCAAGATGCTTTGTGATAAAGAACTGGTTCCTTCTTCCAAGATGACGCCTTAAATGCTATATCCTCACATGATAGAAGGACAAGGGGGTCTAACTAGTTACTTCCAGTCCTTACACCAGGTTACTAATCTCATCCATAAGGGTAGAGACCTCATGACTTAGTCACCTCTTAAAGGCCCCACCTCTTAATAATGAAACACTGAGGTTTAAGGTTCAACATGAATTTTGCAGGGGACCACAAAGAGTCAAACATAGCAGCCTGTGATTCACCAGACTCACAATATATTACAGTCATACTCTTGGCATGGTCCCTCATAGCCTAACATGCTGTACTCAGACTGCACATTTGCAAACAAAACTGCAACTGTCTTGTGTTTTTTTAAACATCTTATCCCTTAATTTATTTCTATTCATGATTATTTTATTTATTTATTTTTCTTTATGCAGTCTGAAAATACAGACTGCATTTTCATTCACTGTACACAGATGGGGTACATCTTTTCATTTCTATGGTTGTGCACAATGTACTGTCTTGGGTTTTTAAGCTGAAATAATTGACTCAGTAGTGACACTCATGATTAGGTGGACATGAGATCTATATTTCAAGTGGAAACATATTAAAGAGACAAATGTTTGGCAATGTTATAGGTCATGCCCAATGGGAACAAGACTTTGAAATGGAGATGTGTTGCATGAAGATGACTAGGAAATATATTCAGAGTCAACATCCCTGAGGGAGAGAAGGAAGTCAGCATGGTCAAAAAAAGGTAATTTGTTGTCATAGCAAATTACCACAATAAATGTGGCCAAGAAACCCCACACATTTATTATCTTACAGTGCTGTGGATTAGAATTCCAATACTGGTCTCACCTAATTGAAATCAAGGTGTCTTCCAGAATGAGTTTCCCCTCTAGAAACCCCCAAGAAAAAGTCCATTTTCTTTCTTTTACAGCTTCTAAAGATAGCCGACATCCCTTGGTTCTTGTCCTGTTCCTCCATCTTCAAACCCAGTTGTGATAGGTCAAGTCTTTCTCAGAGTTTGTCACTCTGATCTCCTGTTTCCCTTTCTCACTTCTAAGGCATCTCGTGATTATTACTAGTTTCTTCCAGGTAATCCACAATTATATCTCCATCTCAAAGACAGCTGATTAGCAATACTATTCCATATGCAACCTTAATTCCCTTTTCCACTTAACCTTATATGTTCACAGGCTCAGAGGATTAGGCCACAGAAATATTTGGATGGGCATTATTCTGCCTACTGTGAAGAATCTAAAATGAATTCATTCTACAGAAAATATGATACTTCAGAGTTGCTGTGAATTGGGATAAGGGTAATACATCTTCATAGCTCTAATGACAGTTGTTGCATGTGGCCTGCACCTGGAAAGTGGATATAATCTTGGGTCATAGTTCTTTTCTTGGAAAGACAACTATTGAAAGAGATGCACCTGAGAGCAGTCAGTTCTTGTGCCAAAAGCAACTAGGAAACATTTCCACTTTGAATGGTAGTAGTGGGAAGAGTCTGAGATTCATACACCAAATTAAACCTAGGGTAAAATTGTTATTAGTCAACTTTCCATTACTATAGCAAAATATCTGAGATAATCAACTTAAAAAGAACAAAGGTTTATTTTGACTTACAGTTTTGGGGATTTCAGTCCATGGTCACTTGGCCCTGCTGCCTTTGGGCCTGTGTAAGACAGTAAGTACATGATGGCAGAATGTGTGGTAGAAAAAACACGTTCACTTGTTGGAAAAAAAAAGGCAGAAAGGTGTTGGGGTTTCCACATACCCTTCAAGGGTATATGCCCAGTGGCCCAACTTCCTCCTACTTGGCCCCACCCCTTAAAGGTTCACCACCTCCCAATAGCACCACCAGGTTGGTGACCAAGCTTTCAACACATGAGGCTTTAGGGGATACTTATCCAAACAATAGCACTTCTTCTTCCCATGTATAACTACATGACTATAAAATAATGCTACTACTGATATTGACATTAATATTAACATATTAGTAGTTTTCTATGGATACTCCTTTACATTATTGGTTTGCCATGCCTTAGCTAAGTTTCCAGAATAACTTTGGCAACATTTTGCCTCAGAGTAGCAGTGTATTAATTGACTTCAAACTTCATTACTCAGTGTAATTTTCTTCATAACAAAATACAACTTGCAAATTACTTTAAAGAAGTTGCTAATTATTTTTTCAAGATTTTCATTATTTATGATTGTGGCTTTGCAACATTTTTTAATCAGGGATATATCATAAGTAAAAGAATTCATTTTTAGAAGATATTAAGATGAGGTGCAGTTGGGCACAGTGGCACATGCCTGTAATCCTAGCAGCTCTGGAGGCTGAAGTGGGAGGATCTCGAGTTCAAAGTCAGCCTCAGCGAGACGCTAAGCAACTCAGTGAGACCCTGTCTCTAAATATAATACAAAAAAGGACAGGGCGTGTGGTTCAGTGGTTGAGTGCCCCTGGGTTCCATCCCCAATACACCCCACTGGCAACAAAAGAAGAGGTGCAGAAAAGTCTCCATGTTACTGAGTCTCAGTTTTTTGATCTCTAAACATACTTTTGTTTTGAAATATAACATATAATATAAAAAAGAAGAAACAAAATTTATAACATAAATTACCTAGATAGTACCTAGGAAAATCATAATTACTCACTAAATTGCAGGTATTATAAAGATGTATTGTGCTATCGTCCCAATTTTTTTTCTTTTCCCTAAAAGACTGGCTTAGAAGACAAGATACTGTATCATTTGTCACTTTTTCTGAGATAAGCTATGTATATCTGACATGTAACAGATGCTTAATGCTTGTTGGTTGAGCAGTTGTTTGGTCAGGTGACTCAATGAATAAATGCATGAATTGAATAACATTATTTCCATTCTTAATTCCTTGGGGAATTCCTTCTCTCAAGGCCATCTATTTTGTATTCTTAATAGAACTTTCTGAACTTACCTGCCATTACTACCCAACAAGCTCATCATCTGGATACTTCCTCATTTCTTTCAATCTAAGAATATTAATTCTGACTTCACACCTTATTTGCTACATTTTCCCTCCTCTCTTCCCCCATTCCAACCCAATTCAGGTATCAAGGTACAGATCAAATCCCACCTTTGCATGAAGACTTCCCACCTCACTGGTCTCCCAGAAGTTGGCCAATTCTGATTTCTCATTTCCTTCCACATCTGCAGCACTCATTTTACACTTTGATGTAATAACTTGTGTTGTAGTTTGTTTTATCTTGTTAATCACCTGACCACAAAAGTTTTCACGCTCTTTTACAGCATTAAGTGCATCATCTCATACCATCTTTCATCCATTCCCAAGTTGCATATTTTCAGATTTTAATGTCTGTGAAATCAAAATGCATTTTACGATCAATGACACAGTCTCACATTACAGTGAACTCCTTTCAGAGTATTTGCATTTTCTTTTTCTCTCAGAAACTACCAATGCAAAATCATTTTAAATTAAATTTATAGTGTATATTCATAACATAAAGAAGATTGAATACTGGCATCAAAGTTTCAGGTGAAATTTGAGAGATGTATCAAGAGAGATTTGCACCTTCCTTTGTTTTTTTCTGCTTATCTGGTATTTGTTTTAACATAATGGAGGGGGGGATTATTATACCCCCGTATTGAGTACTCTTTTATTTAGTTGTAAATAAAATACTCTTCCATGTTACAAATGATGGCGTCTTGTAATTACATATTATTATTGGTATTACCCAAACATTTGACACAATGTCATTTAGAAGATTAACATATTCATAATAAATTGAACTGATTTCACTCTGGATGCTCTTTTCCTTTTTATTCCACAACCTGCCTTTATGTCAAATCCAGTCTCTTTTACTAATTTAATAATATAGGTCTGAGGTAAAGGGACAGAGTTGCTATACAGTAGCATAGGTTATTTTTCATTCCTTGAAATCAAACCTCCTGGGTTTATATACTGGCTTATTTTGCTTTCTAGCAAAAGAACTTTAGACATAAAACTTAAATTAATCAAACTTGATTTACTCATTGCAAAATGGGCATGACAGTAATGTTGCAGAGAGATGAAGTGAGGGTTAATTTTAAAAATCTTGTATTTAGCCTAGTTCTAGGGTCAGGTAGTGTTCATTGACTGTAGATTTTTACTCAAGAAATATATACAAATAATCCATTCATACCAAAATTTCACTAGGTTTCAAAAGTCTATGCCTGTTCCTTCATTTGAGAATGGGGGTAATAATAGCACTGATCTTCTAAAGCTGTTGTGAAATTTAAATGGGGTAATTAAAAGTGCCCAGCACACTTTGTATCACGTGAGTTGCCTTTGGGTCTCTATATGACATCTACCATCCCTGCCACAGCCCTATGAAATCAGTACCAATATTACCCCTGATCTTATAGATGGGAGTTGGAATATAAACTCTGCACAGAGCTAGTGTTGTCTGAGCCAGGATTCAAGCTCATGTCTGTCTGAGATTAGTGCCTGAGAGCTCCCTCATTTACCACCTGCCAACAGGAAGTAACTGTGAAATGTGCCTTGCCATTTTAAAGCTCTCTTTGCTTCACACACATTCTAAGTGTGTACCCTCTGTCAAACACAAGCATAAAAGAAGGCATCAAAACTGGCATGGAATCATTTTTCTAGGTGGGAAATGGGTGATGTTAGAAATATGGTTGCTATTTAAACTGAGAACATATGGATATGATTTAAATGTGAATTTAGCAAGTCAAAGAAAATGAGCAAGCAATAAAGGGGAAAATGTGAAGTAGAAACTTTGTTTTTTCCTGAGCTTTTTATTACAAATGGCTGATCAGAAATAGTCTCACTTTGGCAACTGTACAGCCTGATTTCTTGTGTGCAATAGCTACATTTGTACACTTAAAATGTCTTTTTATGTTTTCCATCATGATAAAATTTCAGCATACATTTTTCAGTAAATGATGTTTTTCTTACATGAATAAATGATTCCTTTATCTGCCTGATGACTTTTAACTACACCAGAGAATAATTGCCTAGAAATTTCTTTTCTATCATGTCTTATCCTTAAGAATAATAATGGAGTATATTAATAGTCATCCTCTTAGAATTTATCAGGCAATGGGAATCACTAGTAGATAATTAGAAAGTTGTCCAGTATGCTGAACTTCAGCATCAGTATAAAACCTTTAAAAAGTCTGTTATTTTATAATTATGAATGTTGAAGAATGCTATACCTTCTTAGAGATCAAGTAACATTCATATTTGAAGAATTGATGGTTTTGAATTTGCATACTATTTCCTATTTTTAGGAACCTAATATAACAATGTTAGCTCGCAGATAATTTGGAAATCTTCTGTAGCAGCATTTTTATTCACCACCAAAGTAACTCTAGTGCATGAAGGGACTATTATTTCCTGAAACTGAAGGTTTATAATTTCATTCATGTGCTTAATCATTAATTCACTTAGCACATTTTAATTGAGCACCTAGAATGTTCTAGACAGTGGGTCAAAGTGATAAAAGGACAAGCAAGGTCTACTCACATGATGTCAACATTCAACAGACCAATAAATAAATGGCGGCAACCATGTATAACATCTTTACTGTCTCCTGGTTGGTAACTATGCCATGAAACATTAAACAAGTGAACTGTAAACTTTGCCCCCTAGACCTTCAAGTGTAGCAGTTTACTGTACACACAAAAAAACTTTGTAAAAATGTGATATATCACAAGAGGAAAGTGCAAATACTGTGTAAAGAAGACAAATGCCACCAGGCATGGTGGCTCATGCCTTTAATTCCAGTGACTTGGGAGGCTGCAGCAGGAGGATCACAAGTCCCAGGCCAGCCTAGGCAACTAAGCAAGACTCTGTGTCAAAATAAATAAAATAAAATAAAATGAAAAGGGTTGGCGATGTAGAGCATCCCTATTAGAGCAGGGATGTTAGAGCAGCCCTGTATTCAACCCCTGGTAACACACACACACACACACACACACACACACACATGCAAGGGCTAATGTCTCTGAAACATCACTTCCAATTAGAGGATAAAGAAAGAATATCTTCTGAGGCGCTGGGGATTCGAACCCCGGCCCTTGTGCATGATCAGCAAGCACTCTACATGATGACCTATCGCAATTCCAATTAAAATCCTGATGACATACCTCATAGAAATAGAGCAAGCAATCATGAAATACATTCGGAAAAATAAGAGACCCAGAATAACTAAAGCAATCCTTAACAGGAAGAATAAAGCAAGGGGTATCACAATATCAGAACTCCAACTATACTACAGAGCAATAGTAACAAAAATGGCATGGTATTGGTACCAAAATAGACAGGTAGATCAATGATACAGAATAGAGGACACAGAGACAAACCCAAAAAATACAGTTTTCTCATACTAGACAAAGGTACCAAAACATACAATGGAGAAAAAATAGCCTGTTCAACAAATGGTGCTGGGAAAACTGGAAATCCATATGCAGCAGAATGAAACTAAACCCCTATATCTCACCCTGCACAAAACTCAACTCAAAATGGATCAGGGACCTTGGAATCAGACCAGAGACCCTGTACCTTATAAAAGAAAAGAATACAAACAACCCAATCAACATATGGACTAAGGAAATGAGCAGACACTTCATAGAAGAAGATCTATAAGCAATCAACAGATATATGAAAAAATGTTCAACATCCCTAGTAATAAGAGAAATGCAAATCAAAACTACCCTAAGATTCCATCTCACCCCAATTAGAATGGCGATTATCAAGAACACAAGCAACAATAGGTGTTGGCGAGGATGTGGGGAAAAAGGTACTTGCATTGCTGGTGGGGATGCAAATTAGTGCAGCCACTCTGGAAAGCAGTGTGGAGATTCCTTAGAAAACTTGGAATGGAACCATCATTTGACCCAGCTATCCCACTCCTTGGCCTATACCCAAAGAACTTAAAATCAGCATACTATAGTGATGTAGTCACATCAATGTTCATAGCTGCTAAATTCACATAGCTAGATTGTGGAACCAACCTAGATGTCCTTCAATTGATGAATGGATAAAGAAACTGTGGTATATATACACAATGGAATATTACTCAGCCATAAAGAATAATAAAATTATGGCATTTGCAGGCAAATGGATGAAGTTGGAGAATATTATGCTAAGTGAGATAAGCCAATCCCAAAAAACCAAAGGCCGAATGATCTCTCTGATAAGCAGATGATGATACATAATGGGGGATGGGAGGGAGGCAAGAATGGAGGAAGGATGCATTGTATAGAGGAAAGAGGGGTGGGAGAGGTGGGGGGAAGGGAAAAATAATAGATTGAGACAAACATCATTACCCTATGTACCTGTATGATTACATAAATGGTATGACTCTACTTCATGTACATCCAGAGAAATAAGTTTTACCCCATTTGTTTACAATGAATCAAAATAAATACATTTTAAAAAAAAGAGAGAGAGAATTTCTAGGAATGAAACTTTTTCTGTGAATCTTGAAAGATGGATTGAATTCCATAAGTTGATGGGAATGAAAAGAGACATTCCATGAAAACAGTGAATGTGAGCCAATATACAGGGCAGGAAATGCTAGGGAGAACAGCCAGTAGTTTTGTGGATGGAGCACAGGGAGTGAGTGGAGATCAGTGAGGACATTGCAGGACCAGAGAAGAAGGCATTTAAAATTTTGTTTGCATTGTTTAGTTGACTGGGTGGACAAATGCAAAGTCCCGTCACCAAGAACAAAGACATACCACCAATCCAATACATTCTGGGACATTCCATGTCCAACCAGAATAGGTCTCTTTATTAATGCCAGAAATGTCCCTTACTCTTTTCTCAATTGCTTTAATGATTTACCTGTGATATAGCTATTATATCTGTGACATTAAGAAAGGATCAGTAAAATATTTTATGTAAAAGATGAGACATATCTGTAAATAGTTTAGACTATGAAGGTCAAATGGTATCTGTCACAGCTACTCAATAGTTATGACCTGAAAGTAGTCATAAACAATATATAAATTAATGGGTGTAACTGTTTTTCAATAAAACTTTATTTCCAAAAGTAGATAGTCATTCCACCAACTTCTGAAATTTAATGTAAACCTACACAGGTAGAATCTGTGTCTGCTCACTTGGAGTGCAGTGAACTTTATACAGTGAACACATAATTAAAACTAGTAGACTAAATAAATAGTTGACATCATTCTTAAGAAATTGTTATTAGTGTCTTTTAAGTTCTACTCATGTATAATATCCAATCACCAAATAGCTGATGATCCAGTACCTCTATTAAAATATTCCAAATAACTACACTGAATATATTGCAGCCCAAACATTTCCAACATGTTGACACTAATTATTCATGTAACTTCATGGAAATCAACTGTATGTACAAAAATATCTTAGAATTATTTGGCCAAAATGATATGCCCCCCTCCCCTTTTATTTTTTCCTATTAATTCATATTGAGAATTTTTAAACAATTGAGAATAATGAATGAAATACTGGTAAGGATTGGAGACTGGAACCAGGACCAGGGAAACTGAGGCCTGAGCAAGCAGGGAGATTGTGATCAGGGAAGGATGTCTTCCTCAGAGACACACAGAGAGGTCCTAGAAGGGCCTCAGGTTCTGAAGCCATGCTGAACAACGAGGACTGAACAAGGACAAAGCAATCAGCACAGCAATGTCCAGGCAAAAAGAACTCATCAGCCAGTACTCGAGGGCCTCATGAAGCAGGCAGAGGAATGGGTTGGAGGGGCCATGAGGACAGGGACCATGGATACTAAGGCTGCATTGGTCAGCAATGAGAGGAAGAGGATGCATCTGGGAACAGCAAAGGATGACAGAGAGACATAAGATCAACGCTTAATATGAAACATCTACAATGAACAGGAGTCGACACCCCAGATTTGTCAAGGGATCTAGGTGACTTGTTTAGGGGTTGTTCATGGCTTCTCTTCCTCTTTTCCTCTTCCTCTCCTCCTTCTCTCCTCCTTTCCTCCTCTCCTTCTCCTCCTCCTCTCTCCTCCTCTCTTCCTCTCCTTCTCTCCTCCTCCTCTCTTCCTCTCCTCCTCCTCTCTTCCTCTCCTCCTCTCCTCCTCCTGTCTTCCTGTCCTCCTCCTCTCCTCCTCCTTTTCCTCTCCTCCTCTCTCCCTCTTTCTCTCTCTCTCTTTCTTTCTCTCTTTCTCTCTCTCTCTTTCTCTCTCTCTCTTTCTCTCTTTCTCTCTCTTTCTCTCTTTCTCTCTCTCTTTCTCTCCCTCTCCTCCTCTCTCTTTCTCTCTCTCTTTCTTTCTCTTTCTCTCTCTCTCTCTTTCTCTCCCTCTCTCTTTCTCTCTTTCTCTCTGTCTCTTTCTCTCTCATCTCTCTTTCTTTCTTTCTTCCTTTCTCTTTCTTTCTTTCTTTTTTCTTCTTTATTCTTTCCTCTTTTTAGAAAACAGAAAAACTTGAAAACATTTTAAGATCATAAGAAACCTCTCTATCGAAAACAATGGGACAGGCACAGTGACATCCCACTGTGAATGTGCTCTCACAGTGTCTGACCTTTTATAGTAGGAATTTCCATTTTCTTCAATACTGAAAATCAATGAAGTTCTGAATAATGATAATTTTTATTAAAACTGATGTTTATTTATGTATCTTTTAATGCCTCTCTGCATAAAAACCTCAATAATATTTCCATGATATTTAAACTTCCAGGAAAGTGATTATAAATTTCATGAAACAAACTTTAGTGAGAAAAATATGCACATATGACTTCTAGATAATTTTTGCTCCTTTAAACTATATTTTAAAGTACATAGAATGTGACAGTAACTGTGCTTATCAGAATTACAGATACAGTAAAGGAACTGGAAATGAGTGACTGTCACAAACAACTGAAAAAGTAAAAAAAAAAGTTTTATAATTTCTTTGATTTTTTTGTGTTAATCATGTAGGTCAGTCTATATGAGTCTTTAAAAAACTAGATAGGATGCCCCTAAAAATAGTCCATAAAAATTAGAGATTTTTAGATATTCTGCTGAAAATTCTTTGAATTAGGAGAAGCAAGCATGTGCTCTGAAATTATCATTTTAATTTTTAGTGTTAAATTTAGAATTTAATACAGGTTCACGAATCTCAGTCCACAAACCCACATATGTTATGAAGGAAGTTTTTTCTTTTATTTTTCCAGCAACCTCATTTGCTGTTTAAAGAGCTCATTAGTTGAGTGATTAAAACATAACTTTACATCAGGATCTTGCCCCAGTGCTTTCTCCAGAATGGTGACAGTGTAATGTGGGCTTACTTGAGATCAAGAGCTCAGGTTGGCAGTGGAGACAATAGCATGGGATCTGTCCAGACCTTTGTGTCATCCATGGACTGGTGACTACCAACACACCCTTCTTCCTCTGGTCTTTGACTGTTTGCTCCTGCTGGAATTTTCTGTTCTGTCCATAACCTCACTTAACACCTTCCACTCATTTGTGACCCACAGAACTGCCATGAGTTGAGGCTATGAACATTAACACAGAGCTCTTTGTGTCTGCAAAGCTTCTGTTTCTCCTAGGTAAATGCCCAAAAATAAGATTACTGAATTCTCTGTTAAGTGTGTGTTTAGATTTATAAGAAGCTGCCAAATTTGCAGAGTGCTGTATCATTCAAAGTTTCATCAGCAATTGGATCACTCCAAGTCCTGACAAGTCTTAGTATTAGCAATCTTGAGTTTCAACCATTCTAGTAGGTGTATGGTGGAATTTTGTGTGAATTATCTTATATTTTCCTAATGATTAATGATATTAGGAATCTTTCCATGGCTTATTTTCCATGAACATATCACATTTATTTACATTTTCTATATTCCATCATTTGTGGTATTATCATTTATTTACTTTTACATATGCTATAAATCCCATAATATAGTCTTACAATTTTTTACTTTAGTGAGTCAATTATCTTGTAAAAAGATTAAAAATAGAAAGTCTCTTATAATGATTTTTATTTTTGCCATTAGTGTCTTGGTTTTCACTGAAGAACTTCCTTTACGATTTACAATAGTGCAGTCTGCTGGCAATGAATTCTATTAGCTTTTGTTGGGCAGAAAGATACTTGCCTTGATTTTTTTTAAAGATATTTTAATGAGCATAATAATCTGCATTGATGAGATTATTTCTAGGCCCTTAAAGATGTCCTTTTGTTGTCTTTGACCTCTACATCATTGTTTAAAAGAAATCTGCTGTATTCTTGTCTTTATTGTCCTGAAGAGAAAAAAAAAAAAAAAAAAAAAAAAAAAAAAAAACCTCTACCAGGGGAGTTATCTGGGGGAATTTTTTAATGGAAGTGTGTTTCTTGTTCAGACACAGCAGGACAAAACTTCTAGAAGCCTTATATCAGTGCAGGATACTAGCCCTCAACCAATTCCCTGCCTTTTCCCAAGGATGGGGGTGGGTTCATTTATTAAGTAAGCTTTGTTCTTGCTTTCTCCATTTCAGAATCTAAGGAGCTCTGAGGAAGGTGACTTGTAAGGAAAAATTTATTGTATGATCTTTGCTCAATTCCATGATAGTACAATTAATTGTGTTGATTCCCCAAACACATTAATGACATTTTAAAAGAAAGCCATGTGAACAAGTGAATTTTTGAAGAGTTGAATGCATCGTGAAGTTTCCCCAAGATTTCTGAAAGTTCCCCCTTTGTATTTTAACTTTATTAAATACAAAGTTAAAAATGCATTGATTTTAATAGTCTTTGTGTCAATTTAACTCCTGTTGTTCTTGTTACTGTTCCACATTCTAATCTTCGTTGCTGGTTATGATAACAAACATAGACCATTTTCCAATACTCTTGCACTTGTTCTTTATGTAAATTTTAAACTGGATAACATGCAGTGCCTTAAAATCTGCATTTATAATTTTAGTATTACTAAAGGCCACCATATCCCTTTAGAAATTTCATTGTGATTATTGGATAAGGATTATACCACATTATAACTTTCCCCTTTCATCTCTCTTCCTGAAAGAAAAAAAAAAAGGATTAACTTCTGAATAGTCTTTCTTCATTATTTTTTATCTTTTTTGGACTCTGTCCTAGACTATGATTCATATTCAGTTGCATATCTTATTATCTTATAAAAAATCTCATATTTAGTTTCTTCTACATATCCATTAGACAGCATCTCATTACAACTCATGGAGTAAACTTTGAAAGGTTAAAAGAAAAATACTGCTGGTCAGTCTTTGTGTTTCTTTTCCAATGGCAAAAGTGTGGTGTTGGGAGTGAAGGTGAATGAGTGTGAGGAGAAAGCCTTTCAAAACCCATACTTCAGAACAGGGTCTTTTCTCATCTTCATCTACTTACCAATTTTCTACCCTAAGTTTCCCAGGGAAAAATCAAAGATCTTTCTAAATAATTAGAGAACCATTCAAAATCACCTTTAAGGCAGCATATTTTCAGTTTGGTAATTTGACAGCTTGGAAAAATTTTAAAACCCTGTGATCTAATTTCCCTTGTCTCTAAAAAAAAAAAAAAAAGAAAAAAAGGATGATATTTGTACCCACTACATAGGTTGTTAAGCAGATTAGATGATAAAATGTTTGAAGTGTTCAGCAGTGTGAAACTCCAAAAGAATGTCCTGCAGTTTTACTAATATGGTAATTGAGAAGGAAAAAGATGTGGGTAGGAAAAAGAAATGCAGAAAATGAGAGTAGTGTGGGTATTTAGTGAGAGAATGGTGAGAGGAAATGGGAGTTCTGCAAATACAAGGGGGTGGGGGTAACAAAAGATTCCTAAGTGGATCAGGTTTCTACAGGAAATCAAAGACGTGTATAACATGCAAATAGTCTCAGTCTCTCTATCAAGACTGAAACTTCTGTTGCTTTTAAATATATAACTGGTTCATGTCAGAAAGTTAATTCATTAGAGGATAAAAATAAAACATGTCATTGATTTTTAATAATTGCCACCAATTTTTGTCTTTGCTTAATGTCTTTACCTACTTGGTTAATGGACTTCCTTAACATGATCATAATCAGAATCCATAATGTCTGAGTTACATTAATTACTAAAACTGTCACTTTGAGTTCTTAAAACATGTTTCTTTCCTGAGTGGTGAAAATATTTTAAACTTGGATGTTGGTGATTGCTACAAAAGTCTGTGAATATACTGATACCACTGAATTGTGTACTCTAAATGGGAAAATATATGGCTTATGAATTAAAATTCTCTTGGGGTAGTGGGTACCAGGGGTTGAACTCAGGGGCACTCAACCACTGAACCACATCCCCAGCCCTATTTTATATTTTATTTAGAGACAGGGTCTCACTGAGTTGCTTAGCACCTCACCATTGCTGAGGTTGGTTTTGAATTTGCCATCCTCCTACCTCAGCTTCCGGATCCTCTGAGATTACAGGCATGTGCTACTGCACCCAGCATGAATTAAATTTGAATAGAAATATGTTTAAAATGTTATATAAAGGGAATCATTTAGTATGTTATTCAGGAAGAAGGATTCTTTCTCTCATTCTAATTCTCTAGAGAATCATTAGGTTTCGTTCATTCCTTTTTATTACTGAGTAGTCCTCCATGCAAACCAGTTCATTTAGCCATTCATCAGCCAAAGGATAAGCAGAGTCTAAGTTCCATATAGATCCACTGACACCAGGGAAAGGAGGAGGGGGCCCATTGCTGCCAGGCAGAGATGGCCTTCCTTCATACCACCCTGGTGGAAATGTGAAGGCACCTTGCTACAGCCTTCAAGGGGTGGAAATCTAGGCAGAGGATGCCCCCACTCTTCCACTCACCTTTCTGGTCTGGATGCAGGTAGGGCTACAGGGTTTTTTGTTGTTTTGATTTTTTTGGCTGAAATAAAGTAGTTATTTCTAAGTTTCCTGTATTGCTAAGTTATCTTTCCTGGTTCTTTTTTAAGAGAGAGAAAACTTTTGTTAAGGCCTCTTTTTGTCTAAACAAGTTGGTATTTTGGGAGGTCTGGCTCCTTCAGAATCTGGTCTGGAACATTTCAAGGAAAAGAAAACTCAAAGTACGACTGTATTGCTTTCCTACCCCCACCTCCATATCTCTACTTCTTCTGATTTCTTTTCTCTCATTTTCAGGGTTTGCTTCCGTTTGGTTTATATATAAAGCCTAGGTTATTAGCTGTACTTCGCGGGAGGAATAGAGAAATGTACATCTATTCCTATCTTCCTGACAGCATTCTTCTGTCTCCCATTGCTCTCTTTTGAGGTACATAATCGTAGCCCCAGTTCTCACCTACCATTCACTATCAACTATGAACCTCAGGCACGTGTGGATACAACTTGCCTCTAAAACACTGGGAAATCAAGGTTTGTCAAGCAGAATAAGGAGCATGAGGATCTGGGTGGGGCTCTGTCTTTCAAGGCAGAATCTACCATATACGTTTTCTCCAGTACTTTCCCCTCTGCTTTGGTAATATAGAAAGCCATTAACAATTCCTTTTTTTAAATTTTTTATTTGTTCTACTTTGTTGTACATGACAGTAGAATGCACTTATACATTTTGATAGCTCATACATAAATGGAGTATAATCTCTCATTTTTCTGATTAGACATATTATAGAATCATATTAGCAATTCTGATGGCAAAGCAGATCATTACAGACAGGCCTTCTTTTTTTAAATTTTTATTTAGTTTTTAATTTTTTTTTATTATTGTATACAAATGGGATACATGTTTTTTCTCTATTTGTACATTTGTCAAGGCATACCATTTGTGTAATCATACGTTTACATAGGGCAATGATGTTTGATTTTTTTTTTCCTTCCCCCCCACCCCTCCCACCCCTCTTTCCCCTCTATACAGTCCTTCTTTCCTTCATTCTTACCACTATCCTTATCCCTAACCCTAAACCTAACCCTAAACCTAATGCTAACCCCTCCCACCCCCCATTATATGTCCTCATCCGCTTATCAGCGAGATCATTCGTCCTTTAGTTTTTTGAGATTGGCTTATCTCACTTAGCATGATATTCTCCAATTTCATCCATTTGCCTGTAAATGCCATAATTTTATCATTCTTCATTGAGGAGTAATATTCCATTGTATATATATGCCACAGTTTCTTTATCCATTCATCAACTGAAGGGCATCTAGGTTGGTTCCACAATCTGGCTATGGTGAATTGAGCAGTAATGAACATTGATGTGGCTGTATCTCTGTAGTATGCTGATTTTAAGTCCTTTGGGTATAGGCCACAGAGTGAGATAGCTGGGTCAAATGGTGTTTCCATTACAAGCTTTCTGAGGAATCTCCACACTGCTTTCCAGAGTGACTGCACTAATTTGCAACCCCACCAGCAATGTATGAGTGTTCCTTTTTCACCACATCCTCGCCAACACCTATTGTTGCTTGTGTTCTTGATAATCGCCATTTTAATTGGGGTGAGATGAAATCTTAGGGTAGTTTTGATTTGCATTTCCCTTATTACTAGGGATGTTGAACATTTTTTCATATATCTGTTGATTGCTTGTAGATCTTCTTCTGTGAAGTGTCTGTTCATTTCCTTAGCCCATTTGTTGATTGGATTATTTGTATTCTTGGTGTAGAGTTTTTTGAGTTCTTTATATATTCTGGAAATTAGCACTCCATCTGAAGTATGGTTGGCAAAGATATTCTCCCACTCGTTAGGCTCTCTCTTCACATTGCTGATAATTTCCTTTGCTGAGAGAAAGCTTTTTAGTTTGAATCTATCCCAGTTGTTGATTCTTGCTTTTATTTCTTGTGCTATGGGAGTCCTGTTAAGGAAGTCTGATCCTAAGCCAACAAGTTGAAGATTTGGACCTACTTTTTCTTCTATAAGATGCAGGGTCTCTGGTCTGATTCCGAGGTCCTTGATCCATTTTGAGTTGAGTTTGTATACGGTGAGAGATAGGGGTTTAATTTCATTCTATTGCATATGGTTTTCCAGTTTTCCCAGCACCATTTGTTGAAGAGGCTATCTTTTCTCCATCGCATATTTTTGGCCCCTTTGTCTAGTATGAGAAAATTGTATTTATTTGGGTTTGTGTCCGTGTCCTCTATTCTGTACCATTGATCCACCTTTCTATTTTGGTACCAATACCATGCCGTTTTTGTTACTATTGCTTTGTAGTAGAGTTGAAGATCTGGTATTGCGATACCCCCTGCTTCACTCTTTCTGCCAAGGATTGCTTTAGCTATTCTGGGTTTTTTATTCTTCCAGATGAATTTCATAATTGCTTGCTCTATTTCTGCAAGGTACATCATTGGGATTTTAATTGGAATTGCATTGAATCTGTATAGCACTTTAGGTAGTATAGCCATTTTGACAATATTAATTCTGCCTATCCAGGAACATGGGAGATCTTTCCATCTTCTAAGGTTTTCTTTAATTTCTTTCTTTAGTGTTCTGTAGTTCTCATCGTAGAGGTCTTTAAGCTCTTTTGTGAGATTGATTCCCAAATATTTTATTTTTTTCGATGCTATTGTGAATGGGGTAGATTTCCTAATTTCTCTTTCTGAAGATTCATCACTTATGTATAAAAATGCATTGGATTTATGAGCATTGATCTTGTAACCTGCTACTTTACTGAATTCACTTATGAGTTCTAAAAGTTTTCTGGTGGAATTTCCAGGTTCCTCTAAATATATAATCATGTCATCAGTGAACAGGCATAGTTTGAGTTCTTCTTTTCCTATTCGTATCCCTTTAATTTCTTTGGTTTGTCTGATTGCTCTGGCTAGAGTCTCAAGGACGATGTTGAATAGAAGTGGTGAAAGAGGGCATCCCTGCCTTGTTCCAGTTTTTAGGGGGAACGCTTTCAGTTTTCACCATTTAGAATGATATTAGCCATGGGCTTAGCGTAGATGGCCTTTATAATGTTAAGGAATGTTCCCACTACCCCAATTTTTTCTAGTGTTTTGAGCATGAAGGGATGCTGTATTTTATCGAATGCTTTTTCTGCATCTATTGAAATAATCATGTGATTCTTATCTTGAAGTCTGTTGATATGGTAAATGACATTTATTGATTTCCGAATGTTGAACCAACCTTGCATCCCTAGGATAAAACCCACTTGATCATGGTGCACTATCTTTTTAATATATATTTGTATGCGATTTGCTAAAATTTTGTTGAGAATTTTTGCATCGATGTTCATTAAGGATATTGGTCTGAAATTTTCTTTCCTCGATGTGTCTCTGTCTGGTTTAGGTATCAGGGTAATATTGGCTTCATAGAACGAGTTTGGGAGCGTTCTCTCCTCTTCTATTTCATGGAATAGTTTGAGGAGTATTAGAATGAGCTCTTCGTTAAAGGTTTTGTAGAACTCGGCTGAGAACCCATCTGGTCCCGGACATTTTTTGTTGGTAGGCTTTTGATGACCTCTTCTATTTCATTGCTTGAAATTGGTTTATTTAAGTTGTGTATGTCCTCCCCGTTCAGTTTAGGTAATTCATATGTCTCTAGAAATTTGTTGATGTCTTCGAGGTTTTCTGTTTTGGTGGAGTACAGATTTTCTTTTTTTTTTTTTTTTTTATTGTAAACAAATGGGATACATGTTGTTTGTCTGTACATGGCGTAAGGCATACCATTTGTGTAATCATAAATTTACATAGGGTAATGGTGTTTGATTCATTCTGCCATTTTTACCCTTCCCCCCCATCCCTCCCACCCCTCCCCTCCATCTATACAGTCCTTCCTTCCTCCATTCCTACCCCCCTCCCGAAATCCAACTCCAACCCCAACACTAACCCTTTCCACCCCCCATTATGTGTCATCATCCACTTATTAACGATATCATTCTTCCTTTGGTTTTTTGAGATTGGCTTATCTCACTTAGCATGATATTCTCCAATTTCATCCATTTGCCTGCAAATGCCATAATTTTATCATTCTTTATGGCTGAGTAGTATTCCATTATATATATATACCACATTTTCTTTATCCATTCATCAATTGAAGGACATCTAGGTTGGTTCCACAATCTGGCTATTGTGAACTGAGCAGCTATGAACATTGATGTGGCTGTATCTCTGTAATATGCTGATTTTAAGTCCTTTGGGTATAGGCCAAGGAGTAGGATAGCTGGGTCAAATGGTGGTTCTACTCCAAGTTTTCTAAGGAATCTCCACACTGCTTTCCAGAGTGGCTGCACTAATTTGCAACCCCACCAGCAATGTATGAGTGTACCTTTCTCCCCACATCCTCGCCAGCACCTGTTGTTGCTTGTATTCTTGATAATCGCCATTCTAATTGGGGTGAGATGGAATCTTAGGGTGGTTTTGATTTGCATTTCTCTTATTACTAGAGATGTTGAACATTTTTCCATATGTTTGTTGATTGCTTGTATATCTTCTTCTGTGAAGTGTCTATTCATTTCTTTAGCCCATTTGTCAATTGGATTATTTGCATTCTTGGTGTAGAATTTTTTGAGTTCTTTATAGATTCTGGAAAGTAGTGCTCTATATTAAGTATTAGTGGCAAAGATATTCTCCCACTCTGTAGGCTCTCTCTTCACATTACTGATAGTTTCCTTTGCTGAGAGAAAGCTTTTTAGTTTGAATCTATCCCAGTTATTGATTCTTGCTTTTATTTCTTGTGCTATGGGAGTCCTGTTGAGGAAATCTGGTCCTAAGCCGACATGTTGAAGCTCTGGACCTACTTTTTCTTCTATAAGATGCAAGGTCTCTGGTCTGATTCCGAGGTCCTTGATCCATTTTGAGTTTAGTTTCGTGCATGGTGAGAGATATGGGTTTAGTTTCATTCTGTTGCATATGGATTTCCAATTCTCCCAGCACCATTTGTTGAAGAGGCTATCTTTTCTCCATTGCATATTTTTGGCCCCTTTGTCTAGTATGAGAAAATTGTATTTATTTGGGTTTGTGTCCGTGTCCTCTATTCTGTACCATTGATCCACTTTCTATTTTGGTACCAATACCATGCCGTTTTTGTTACTATTGCTTTGTAGTAGAGTTGAAGATCTGGTATTGCGATATCCCCTGCTTCACTCTTTCTGCCAAGGATTGCTTTAGCTATTCTGGGTTTTTATTCTTCCAGGTTAATTTCATAATTGCTTGCTCTATTTCTGTAAGGTACATCATTGGGATTTTAATTGGAATTGCATTGAATCTGTATAGCACTTTTGGTAGTATGGCCATTTTGACAATATTAATTCTTCCTATCCAAGAACATGGGAGATCTTTCCATCTTCTAAGGTTTTCTTGAATTTCTTTCTTTAGTGTTCTGTAGTTCTCATTGTAGAGGTCTTTCACCTCTTTTGTGAGATTGATTCCCAAATATTTTATTTTTTTCGATGCTATTGTGAATGGGGTAGATTTCCTAATTTCTCTTTCTGAAGATTCATCGCTTGTGTATAAAAATGCCTTAGATTTATGTGCATTGATCTTATATCCCGCTACTTTACTGAATTCACTTATGAGATCTAAAAGTTTTCTGGTGGAATTTCCTGGTTCCTCTAAGTATACCATCATATCATCAGCAAATAGGGATAGTTTGAGTTCTTCTTTTCCTATTCGTATCCCTTTAATTTCTTTGTTCTGTCTAATTGCTCTGGCTAGAGTTTCAAGGACGATATTGAATAGAAGTGGTGAAAGAGGGCATCCCTGCCTTGTTCCAGTTTTTAGAGGAAATGCTTTCAGTTTTTCACCATTGAGAATAATATTAGCCATGGGTTTAGCGTAGATGGCCTTTACAATGTTAAGGAATGTTCCCACTATCCCTATTTTTTCTAGTGTTTTGAGCATGAAGCGGTGCTGTATTTTATCAAATGCTTTTTCTGCATCTATCGAAATAATCATGTGATTCTTGACGTTAAGTCTATTGATATGGTGAATTACATTTATTGATTTCCTGATGTTGAACCAACCTTGCATCCCTGGGATGAAACCCACTTGATCATGGTGCACTATCTTTTTAATATGTTTTTGTATGCGATTTGCTAAAATTTTGTTGAGAATTTTTGCGTCGATGTTCATTGAGGATATTGGTCTGAAATTTTCTTTCCTTGATGTGTCTCTGTCTGGTTTAGGAATCAGGGTAATATTGGCTTCATAGAATGAGTTTGGGAGGGTTCCTTCCTCTTCTATTTTATGGAATACTTTGAGAAGTATTGGAATGAGCTCTTCTTTAAAGGTTTTGTAGAACTCTGCTGAGAACCCATCGGGTCCTGGACTTTTCTTTATTGGAAGGCTTTTGATGACTTCTTCTATTTCATTACTTGAAATTGGTCTATTTAAATTGTGTATGTCCTCCTCGTTCAGTTTAGGGAATTCATATGTCTCTAGAAACCTGTTGATGTCTTCGAAATTTTCTATTTTCTTGGAGTATAGATTTTCAAAATAGCTTCTAATTATGTTTTGTATTTCAGTCGTGTCTGTTGTGATATTTCCTTGTTCATTCCGAATTTTAGTGATTTGGGTTTTCTCTCATCTTCTCTTTGTTACTGTGGCTAAAGTTTTATCAATTTTGTTTATTTTTTCGAAGAACCAACTATTTATTTTGTCAATTTTTTGTATTGTTTCTTTTGTTTCACTTTCATTGATTTCAGCTCTGAGTTTAACTATTTCCTGTCTTCTACTACTTTTGGTGTTGGACTGGTCTTCTTTTTCTAGGGCTTTGAGGTGTAGTGTTAGGTCATTTATTTTTTGAGTTTTAATTCTTTTATTAAATGCGCTCCATGAAATAAATCTTCCTCTAAGTACTGCTTTCATAGTGTCCCAGAGATTTTGATATGATGTTTCTTTGTTCTCGTTTACCTCTAAGAATTTTTTAATTTCCTTCCTAATATCTTGTTATCCATTCATCATATAGTAGCATATTGTTTAATCTCCAGGTGTTGGAGTAGTTTCTGTTTTTTACTCTTTCATTTGTTTCTAACTTCAATCCATTATGATCTGATAGAATACAAGGTAGTGTCTCTATCTTCTTGTATTTGCTGACATTAGCTTTGTGGCATAATATATGGTCTATTTTAGAGAAGGATCCATGTGCTGCTGAGAAGAAAGTGTATTCGCTCTTGGTTGGATGGTATATTCTATAAATGTCTGTTAAGTCTAAATTATTGATTGTGTTATTGAGATCTGTGGTTTCTTTGTTCAATTTTTGTTTGGAAGACCTGTCCAGTGGTGAGAGAGGCGTGTTAAAATCAACTAGTATTATTGTGTTATGGTCTATTTGGTTTCTAAAATTGAGAAGGATTTGTTTAACATACATGGATGAGCCACTGTTTGGGGCATAGATGTTTATGATTGTTATATCTTGCTGATTTATGCTTCCCTTATGCAGTATGAAATGTCCTTCTTTATCCCTTCTGACTAACATTGGCTTGAAGTCCACATTATCTGAAATGAGGATGGATACTCCAGCTTTTTTGCTGAGTCCATGTGCATGGTATGTTTTTCCCCATCCTTTCACCTTTAGTCTATGGGTGTCTCTTTCTATGAGGTGAGTCTCTTGCAGGCAACATATTGTTGGATCTTTCTTTTTAATCCAATCTGCCAGTCTATGTCTTTTGATTGATGAATTCAGGCCATTAACATTCAGGGTTATTATTGAGATATGATTTGTATTCCCAGTCATTTGGTTCATATTTAAAATTTTTGACACATCTTGGTTCCTCCTTTATTTGACAGTTCCTTTAGGATAATTCCTCCCTTTGCTGATTTGTTTCTTTGTTTTTTATCTCTTCCTCATGAAATATTTTGCTGAGAATGTTCTGTAATGCTGGCTTTCTTTTTGTAAATTCTTTTAGCTTTTGTTTATCATGGAATGATTTTATTTCATCGTCAAATTTGAAGGTAAGTTTTGCTGGGTATAAGATTCTTGGTTGGCATCCATTTTCTTTCAGAGCTTGAAAAATGTTGTTCCAGGCCCTTCTAGCTTTTAGGGTGTGGATTGAAAAATCTGCTGATATCTGTATTGGCTTCCCCCTGAATGTAATTTGGTTCTTTTCTCTCACAGCCTTTAAAATTCTGTCTTTATTTTGTATGTTAGGTATTTTCATTATAATGTGCCTTGGTGTCGGTCTGTTGTAATTTTGTGTATTTGGAGTCCTATAAGCCTCTTGGACTTGATTTTCCATTTCATTCTTCAGATTTGGGAAATTTTCTGATATTATTTCATTGAATAGATTGTTCATTCCTTTGGTTTGTTTCTCTAAGCCTTCCTCAATCCCAATAATTCTCAAATTTGGCCTTTTCATGATATCCCATAATTCTTGGAGATTCTGTTCATGATTTCTCACCATCTTCTCTGTTTGGTCAACTTTGTTTTCGAGGTTAAATATTTTGTCTTCAATATCCGAAGTTCTGTCTTCCAGCTGTTCTATCCTATTGGTTATGCTTTCTATGGAGTTCTTAATTTGGTTTATTGTTTCCTTCATTTCAAGGATTTCTGTTTGGTTTTTTTTTCAATATCTCTAACTCTTTATTGAAATGATCTTTTGCTTCCTGAATTTGCTCTGTTAACTGTCGAATAGTGCGATCGTTCAATGCCTGCATTTGCTCTTTCATCTCATCGTTTGCTTCCCTAATCATTTTAATTATGTACATTCTGAACTCCCTTTCTGTCATTTCTTCTGCCATGCTGTCGTTGGATTTTATTGATGTAACATCTAGATTTGTTTGGGGCATTTTCTTCCCTTGTTTTCTCATATTGTTCAGGAGTCAGTGGGTCATTAAGATATTGCAGATTTCCTCTATCAACTTATAATGTCCCTGAAGATTGCTAGTGTATCCCCTCTTATCCTTCAGTAGCCTGAAGTCTTGGAGGAGGTTGATAATGCAGAGCTCCATGAAGAAGCTGCCTCTCTAGGGGTGGTGACCCTCAGGTGGTGTATATTCCCTGCTAGTGGGCAGAGGTGCCTCCACTTGTTGACCAGTGGTCATCCAATTGGGAACTAGACTGCGGGCTGAGGCAAGGCCTGTTTGTGCCTGTGTCTCTGGTTTTACCGTCCCTGTGGGAAAACCTTCCCCGGCCAGGAAGACTCACTTGGTGGGGACGTCTCGCTGGTCAGTTGCCCTCCTAGAGGTTCCCCTCAATCTACAACTACCACCTGGGCTGGGCTGTCTTCCTCTGTAACGATCCCAGGGGTCCGGACCTATGTCCTGGGCCTGGGAGCCTCACCCTTCGCAGGCAAGTCTCCTTAGTCTGCCTCTCCCAGAGAATCTGCCCGCCGCCCTGGAAACTTCGCTCCGCCCCTACGCGTGTCTCTGTGCGGCTCTTCCAGCAAGAAGGCACCTAACTCCTGGGACCCTGCTCTGCACCAATCGCCTGGCTATGCAGCCCCTCCTCTGAGCCACCACCTGGAGCCCCATACAATAGCTCTGAGACCCAGAGACCCGCCACACACCTCCTCCTCCGGACAGCCACCCGGTTTCCGACACAGTCACTAGGAATCCAAACAACTTACTTTGAGTCTCCTCCTCCCGCCAACCACCCGTAGCCCTAGGCAGTCACTCCAAGTCCAAGTGACCCACCCTGTTCCTCCTCCTCCTCCTTGGGGTAGCCCCCCAGGTGTTCAGGAGTGGTGGCTCCGAGACCAAGTGACTCAACACGCTCCTCCTCCAGGCAGGCCACTGGTGTTCAGGAGAGGTCGCTTTTAGTCCAATCAACTCACCACTCGGCTCCTCCTCTGGCAACCACCTTTGGCTCTGATGCAGTCAGTCCTAGACCAAGCGTCCCACTGCTCTCCTCCTCCAGGCAGGCCACCAGTGTTCTGGAGCAGTTGTTCTGAGATCAAACAGCTCGCCACGCAGCTCCTCCTCTGGCAACTGCCTGTGGCTCTGATGCAGTCACTCTTAGGTCAAGCAACCCGCCGCATTCCTCCTCTTCCTCTGGGCAACCTCCCTGTGTTCAGGAGCGCTGGCTCTGAGTTCAGACAGTTCACCACGCAGCTCCTCCTCTGGCAACCGCCTGTGGCTCTGATGCAGTCACTCCTAGACCAAGTGACCCGCCGAGCTTCTCCTCTTCCTCCGGGCAACCCCGCGGTGTTCAGAAGTGGTCGTTCTGGGTCTAAACAGCTCGCCACGCAGCTCCTCCTCAGGCAGCTGCCCGGAGCCCCAGTGGTTGCTCGAGTCCAAGCGCTGTGCTGAGCCGCCTCCTCTACGATGATCCCAGTTGTCCGTGTTTACCGCTCCAGTGGGGGGAGGGGCGTCTCGCCGAGCAACTCCACTTCACAAATTCCCTGCGTTCCGGGGCTACTGCCCCATCCGGGACACCTCCCCAACGGGAGAGACTCACCAGGCGGCTTTGAGTTGGTCCCAAGTCTCTCACTATCTCCTCTTTTGAATCTTGCATCCTGGAGCAACGTGAAATGCAGCCGCCCGCTAGTCCGCCATCTTGGCCTGCCTATGTTTCCCTTTAACCCAGATTTTCAAAATAGCTTCTAATTATGTTTTGTATTTCACTCGTGTCTGTTGTGATGTTTCCTTGTTCATTCCGAATTTTAGTAATTTGAGTTTTCTCCCTCTTTCTCTTTGTTAGTATGGCTAAGGGTTTATCAATTTTATTTATTTTTTCAAAGAACCAACTATTTTTTTTGTTAATTTTTTGTATTGTTTCTTTTGTTTCAATTTCGTTGATTTTGGCTCTGATTTTAACTATTTCCTGTCTTCTACTACTTTTGGTATTGGTCTGCTCTCCTTTTTCTAGCGCTTTGAGCTGTAGTGTTAAGTCGTTTATTTGTTGATTTCTACTTCTTTTGTTTTTTGAATGCGCCCCATGAAATAAATCTTCCTCTAAGTACTGCTTTCATAGTGTCCCAGAGATTTTGATATGATGTGTCTTTGTTCTCGTTTACTTCTAAGAATTTTTTTTATTTCCCTCCTGATGTCTTCTGTTATCCATTCATCATATAATAGTGTATTATTTAATCTCCAGGTATTGGAGAAGTTTCTGTTTTTTATTCTGTCATTTATTTCTAATTTCAATCCATTATGATCTGATAGAGTACAAGGTAGTATCTCTATCTTCTTGTATTTGCTAACAGTAGCTTTGTGGCATAAAATATGGTCTATTTTAGAGAAGGATCCATGTGCTGCTGAGAAGAAAGTGTATTCGTTCTTTGTTGGATGGTATATTCTATATATGTCCGTTAAGTCTAAGTTGTTTATTGTGTTGTTGAGATCTATAGTTTCTTTATGCAATTTTTGTTTGGACGATCTATCCAGTGGTGAGAGAGATGTGTTAAAATCGCCTAGTATTATTGTGTGTGGTCTATTTGATTTCTGGAATTGAGAAGGATTTGTTTGATGTACGTGGATGAGCCAATGTTCAGGGCATAGATATTTATGATTGTTATGTCTTGCTGATTTATGCTCCCTTAAGCAGCATGTAATGTCCTTCTTTATCCCTTCTGACTAGTTTTGGTTTGAAGTCCACATTATCTGAAATGAGGATGGATACTCCAGCTTTTTTGCTGTGTCCGTGTGCATGGTATGTTTTTCCCCATCCTTTCACCTTTAGTCTATGGGTGTCTCTTTCTATGAGATGAGTCTCTTGCAGGCAGCATATTGTTGGATTTTTCTTTTTAATCCAATCTGCCAGTCTGTGTCTTTCGATTGATGAGTTCAGGCCATTAACATTCAGGGTCATTATTGTGATATGATTTGTATTCCCAGTCAATTGACTCATATTTGTTTTTGACATGATTTGGTTTCTCCTTTATTTGGCTATTCCTTTAGGCTAGCTCCTCCTGTTGTTGATTTGCATCGTTGTTTTTCATCTCTTCCTCATGGAATATTTTGCTGAGAATGTTCTGTAATGCTGGCTTTCTTTTTGTAAATTCCTTTAGCTTTTGTTTATCATGGAAGGATCTTATTTCATCATCAAATTTGAAGGTAAGTTTTGCTGGGTATAAGATTCTTGGGTTGGCATCCGTTTTCTTTCAGGGCTTGGTATATGTTGTTCCAGGCCCTTCTAGCTTTTAGGGTCTGGATTGAAAAATCTGCTGATATTCTTATTGGTTTCCCTCTGAATGTAATTTGATTCTTTTCTCTCGCGGCCTTTAAAATTCTGTCTTTATGTTGTATGTTAGGTATTTTCAAAATAATGTGCCTTGGTGTGGGTCTGTTGTAATTTTGTATGTTTGGAGTTCTATAAGCCTCTTGTACTTGGTTTTCCATTTCATTCTTCAGATTTGGGGAATTTTCTGATATTATTTCATTGAATAGATTGTCCATTCCTTTGGTTTGTTTCTCTAAGCCTTCCTCAATCCCAATTATTCTCAAATTTGACCTTTTCATGATATCCCATAATTCTTGTACATTCTGTTCATGATTTCTTACCATCTTCTCTGTTTGACCAACTTTGTTTTCAAGATTAAATAATTTGTCTTCAATGTCTGAGGTTCTGTCTTCCAGGTGTTCTATCCTATTGGTTATGCTTTCTATGGAGTTTTTAACTTGGTTTATTGTTTCCTTCATTTCAAGTATTTCAGTTTGCTTTTTTTTCAGTATCTCTAACTCTTTATTGAAATGATCTCTTGCTTCCCGTATTTGGTCTTTTAAGTGTTGATTGGTGCGATCATTTAATGCCTGCATTTACTCTTTCATCTCCTCCTTCAATGCCTGCATTTGCTCTTTCATCTCCTCATTTGCTTCCCTGATCATTTTAATTACGTACATTCTGAACTTCCTTTCTGACATTTCTTCTGCTGTGTGTCATTGGGTTTTATTGATGTAGTATCTAGGTTTGTTTGGGACATTTTCTTCCCTTGTTTTCTCATATTGGTCAGCTGTCAGTGGGACCCTGAGATATTGCAGATTTCCGCTATTGGCTTATAGTGTCCTGGTAGATTTCCAGCATATCACCTCCCAGCCTTCAGTAGCCTGATGTCTTGGAGGAATTTGATAATGCAGTGCATCCAAAGAAAGCTGCCCCTACCCCCCTACTGGTTCCAGGGTTTGGAGCTGGCTCTGTGCAGAAAGGCTCTCACTGGGGGCCTGCACTGTTCAACTGGCCGTGTGGAAGGAGCCCACTGCCGGAGTGTGGAAGGCTACCTGGGGAAGATTCTGGCTGCCCTGCCCTGCTCTGATAAGCCACCTCTATCTGTGCCTGCCACCCGAGCCGAGCTTTACCCAGTGGGCAGACTCACCTGTGGCTCTATTTCAGTCCGAGTCTCTCAATGCCTCCCCTTCTTAACTCCTGGGTTCTGGAGCGACTGGGGGTGCAGTCTCCCTCCAGGCTGCCATCTTGGATCGCCCCCACAGAGAAGCCTTCTTGTAGGCACATACGAACTTTGTAACAAATGTCCTCAGGGCTTTCCATTCCTGTGTTTGAGAAAGAGAAAGCCTCTTCCACCATTTGCATGAATCTTGGCCTCCTGAAATTTGAGGTTCTTTTCTCTCTTCAAGTCATGATACTATTTTGGTGAGGGTGTTGTCACCTCACAGCAATAGAAGGTCACTGATTCCAAAGCTATGAATGTGTTCTATGACTGCTGAATGTGGGGCTCTTAAGCATCTTCATTCTTAGGGGTGAAACAGAGACAAGAGCACCTATGTACTTGATATTTTCATGCTCAAATACAACTTAAATGCTGGGCTGCCAAGTTATGAAGATGTTTCTCCTCAAAAATGGTTTTCTTCTCAAGGAAGACCCAGGTACACCAGGAGAGGGATTTAGAAAAATATAGTAGGAATGAAAACTTTTTGGTATCTTTGAGAACTATAGAGTTTGAACTTGCAAAATCCAAAAGAGCAAGTTGGATTCATTAAGTCTGGTACTCATGTGAAATCTTGATAATCTCAATTTTTATGCCATGTGGTTTTGAAAAATCATATTTAAGAGATTTTAATATTCATTCCCCATCACTGACTTGAATAGTACCCCACCATTTATTCAGTTTCATTAACTTTCAATTACTCACAATTGAGGTAAATTAACTTAATAAGTTATAATTCTTTCTCCTAACCCACTATCTTGTCCCTTTCTCTCTTGGAATCAATAAATATCAGTCATCATCAAGAATTTCCTTATTCTTGGAAGTTAGAAAATATTATCATTCTTATTTCTTATCCTTTCAGTTAATGTGGCAATTTTATTTCCCTTTGTTTCATTGTAATTTATGGTCCAAGTAGCAATCAAACACTGCACTCAAGATGTTTAAAATGAATGATAATAGACTATATAAAGGACATCTGTAAAATTGCACACATGAATAGTTAAGGAGGGAACTGAAGTGACTTGCATTATGACATTTTGATGCAGTATTCATTATTTGCAAAATAATTTGTGTGTCAATTATATAATACCCAAGTCCTTCTTGTGTATCCTTAAAATTTTTTTCTAACTTCCCTTTCTCAAAATATCTTTGCATGAATATGTTCATACTTAATCAACAATCTTTAAGAATTAATTACATAAAGGAAATAATAATGATAATCTCTGTACAATTCTAAATAGAATATATGTGCTTAAAGAAAGAAACAGATGCTATCCATATATGTTTCTGATTCACCCAAATAGAGAAGAAACCTGTGACATTCTTGGGAAGTCTAAACAGAATAATTTGATAGATAGCTCCAAACCTGGGAATAACAATACAGAACGGATGAAGAAAATCTGCCAAAATAAAAAAGCCATCCCAGTAGCTTGTGAACTCTATCAAAATATCACATTAGGGGTATAATGACCAGTTAGCATAAACCACTCAGTGGAGGAACATATTCAGTTTTACTCAATCAGAAGAAAACTTAAGAAAAATACTGGCTTAACAGAAAAAATAATAAGACAGTTTGCTTTCAATTTTGCTCTGATGTAGCATCCAGTTCTGCAAAATAGATATTTAGAAAAATGAAAAACTAAATATATTTAAAATGTTAGACTTCTAGTTTCAGTTCCAACATGTAAAGAGCTTAGAAGTCATCATTCCTGGACCCTTCAGAGAACTGAGTCACAGGGAAAAAAATGTCACACCAAAATCTGATCAGATAATTACATACAGGGGTGATGAGCCAAGATCAGCTTGCCTAGTCCAGAAGTCACAGGATGTAAAAATTGGTGGCAACACATGACTAATAACATTGAAGCCCATTTGTTGATTGTGTTATTTGTATTCTTGGTGTAAAGTTTTTTGAGTTCTTTATAGATTCTGGAGATTAGTGCTCTATCTGAAGTATATGTGGCAAAGATTTACTCCCACTCTGTAGACTGTCTCTTCACATTGCTGATAGTTTCCTTTGCTGAGAGGAAGCTTTTTAGTTTGAATATATCCCAGTTGTTGATTCTTGCTTTTATTTCTTGTGCAATGGGAGTCCTGTTAAGGAAGTCTGATCCTAAGCCGACATGATGAAGATTTGGACCTACTTTTTCTTCTATAAGGTGCAAGGTCTCTGGTCTGATTTGAAGGTCCTTGATCCATTTTGAGTTGAGTTTGGTCCAGGATGAGAGATAGGTGTTTAGTTTCATTCTGTTGCATATGGATTTCCAGTTTTCCTTACACCATTCATTGAAGAGGCTATGTTTTCTCCATTGTATGCTTTTGGCCCCTTTTTCTCGTATGAGAAAACTGTATTTTTTTGGGTTTGTCTCTGTGTCCTCTATTCTGTACCATTGATCTATCTGTCTATTTTGGTACCGATACCATGCCATTTTTGTTACTATTGCTTTGTAGTAGAGTTGAAGGTCTGGTATTGCAATATCCCCTGCTTCACTCTTCCTGCTAAGGATTGCTTTATCTATTCTAGGTTTCTTATTCTTCCAGATGAATTTCATGATTACTTGCTCTATTTCTGTAAGGTACATCATTGAAAAATTTTAGGCCAAGAATACAAATAACCCAATCAACAAATGGGCTAAGGAAACGAACAGACAGTTCACAGTAGAAGATCTACAAGCAATCAACAGATACATGAAAAAATGCTCAATATCTCTAGTAATAAGAGAAATGCAAATCAAAACTACCCTAAGATTCCATCTCACCCCAATTAGAATGGCAATTATCAAGAACACAAGCAACAATAGGTGTTGGCAAGGATGTGGGGAAAAAGGTACACTCATACATTGCTGGTGGGAATACAAATTAGCGCAGCCACCCTGGAAAGCAGTGTGGAGATTCCTTAGAAAACGTGGAATGGAACCACCATTTGACCCAGCTATCCCACTCCTTGGCCTATACCCAAAGGACTTAAAATCATCATACTACAGAGATACAGTCACATCAGTGTTCACAGCTGCTCAATTTACAATAGCTAGATTGTGGAACCAACCTAGATGCCCTTCAATTGATGAATGGATAAAGAAACTGTGGTATATATATACAATGGAATATTACTCAGCCATAAAGAAGAACAAAGTTATGGCATTTATAGGCAAATGGATGAAATTAGAGAATATCATGCTAAGTGAGATAAGCCAATCCCAAAAAACCAAAGGCTGATTGTTCTCTCTGATAAGTGCATGATGATACATAATGGAGGGTGGGGGAGAGGCAAGAATGGAGGAAGGTGGGACTTTATAGAGGGAAAAGAGGGATGGGAGAAGTGGGGGGAAGTAAGAATAACAGAATGAATCAAACATCATTACCCTATGTAAATGTATGATTACACAAGCAGTACGCCTCTACTTCACGTACAACCAGAGAAACAAGTTGTACCCCATTTGTTTACAATCTAAAAAGAAAAAAGAAAAAAGAAATTGAAGAATTTCTGTATACTCATGTGAGAATGAGAAAATCTCGATGGCTAGAGACTTAAGGGAAGCCTATTTCTCATGGGATTTTCTTCCAGGATTCTCACCATATTCTTAAAGTGAAAAGTCAAGAAAAAGCTTCAAGTTTCTGGCTGGAAGAGAGTAGAGAATAGTCATTTAAAAAAATAGTCCAAAGCTTTTTCCATTAAAAAGACCAACTTTTCTGGAAAGAAAAACTTTTACCAAACATAGAAGAAGGGAAATGACCCAATTCTAGCACCTTTTAATTTCCTGTCTTGCCGAAGGGGAAAAAAGAAACTGAGAAACACTTGTGAAGTTCACAGAGCAGAACACATGTTCATTAAAAACAGAACTTAGAAGTATAGAACAGTTTCCTTGTCCTCACATCTTACCACATCAAAAAGGCTCCAGTAATATTATGAGCAGAAAAACTGCAAGATGCATACTCTATTTAAGAAGAGAATTTTAGAGAAAACCAAGGAAAACAGAGGAGACACAAAACAAGGGCAACAAAGGAAACTGAAGTCTGGGATACCAACAGGAAAAGCAAACATGAAATGCAGCCCACCTCCTCTTCAGACTCACGGAAGACCTTGCTGGAAAGGTTTGTTTACCTCAGTGGCTATTGCATAATATATCATTTATGACTTTCAAGAAAGAACTGATGTCTATAAAGGGAATTTGAAAACAGAAGACACAAAACACATATCAGAATCAGACCTTGATAGAACTCCGATTTTGAAATTATCAGATAGGGAAGGTCAAACTACTATAAGATGCTAAGGGTTTTAATGGAAAAGTAGATAAAACTCAAGAACAAATGGATAATAAAAACAGAGATATAAAATCTCCAATATTAAAACAACAATGGGACATCCCAACACACCTTTTAAAAAGGCCAGAACTCTTAAACACTGACACCACCACACATTGTCAATGATGTGCATCAGGAAGAACTTCATTTATTGCTGGTGAGAGGTCAAAAAGTTACTTCCACTCTGGAAGACAATGTAGCAGTTTCTTACCAAACTAAACATACTGTCCAAAGATGCAGCTTCATGCTCTCTGGTATCAACTCAAGGGTGCTGAAAATTCATGTCCATAAGAACACCTGTACATGGATGTTTATAACAGCTGTATTTATCATTTCAAAATCTTGGACATAGCAAGATGTCCTATAGCATGTGAATGGATAAATAAGCTGAAGCATATTTTCAGATAACAAAGTGGTATTCAAGGTGAAAAAAATGAGGTATCAACTTATAAAAATATATGGAGGAATTTCAAATGCATATTAATATGTGAAATATAGTATAGCATTTCACATGCTGTACTATATATAGTTCATGATTCCAGCTATATGACTTTCTGGCAAAGTCAAACCTATGGAAAAATTAAAAGATGGATGATTTCCAGGGGCTAAGGCCGAGAGGGCTGAAGAATGAGTAGGTGGAGCAGAAAGGATTTTTAGGGCAGGAAAACTATTCAGAGTGACACTATAATGGTAGATGCCTATAATTATACATTTGTCAAAACCCATAAAATATTGTATTCTAGATTGAATCACATCGTAAAATATAGTCTCATGGTGATATTGATATTACTGTGTCAAAAAGGTTCATCAATTGTGATAGTGTACCACTCTGGGACAGGATGTTGAGGGGAGGCTAGGCAAAGGTGGAAGCAGAAGGCATATGGCAGTTCCCTGTACTTTCTGCTCAACTTTGCTATGAACCTAAAACTGGTCTATCAATAAATTCTACTAAAATAAAGTTCTTCAAGGAGACATAAAATGACATGTTCAGAACTGTAATCTACATAAAGAAAACAATTCAAACAATAAATGAAAATAAATATAAATTCTCTCATTTTTCTTATTCTCAGTTGATCTAACCGAAAACTGTTCAAAGTAATAATGTTAGCATATTGTATTACTGTACATGTATAATTAATGACAGCATTTTCATAAGGAATAGAAGAGAGAAATTGGGGAAACTCTAATATCAGCTCTATCTGTGCAGCATTATAGTGTTATTTGAGAGTGTACTTCAATTCACTGTAAATGTACATTGTAGTCTCTAGTGTGACCATTAAATTTTTTTCTCTATAGAAATACAATTGTGATAGAAAAAAAAAAAAAAAACCAAATAATACAAATAAAAGCATTTGCTCTGTCTAGATTGGAAGATTTCTTAGAAAATATAAGGAGTAAAATTTATAGAGTGATCAAAATGTTTATTATCTTAATTAGGATGAGGGGTTAAGTGAATGTGTATATTTATTCAAGCTCAATGAATAGTTTTAAATGCCAAATAATTTGCACACAAATAACACCATATGTGTAAAATATAATTTTTTAAAATTTAAATATAATAAAACACATATATAATGGTCTATTTGTAGTACAATACATTCTGGAAAGTGTTATGAGGCAAGAACATGAGTTTGGCTTGTACTGGGAAACGACTCTCCACAGATGTCTCTCGTTTCTGCATGCATTATGGTTCAGATACTAATTGCTCTTTGTTCCAGACTAACTTTTCAATGAGACTACCAATACTTTTGGCCTCATAGAGCCAAATTAGTTTTCTTCTTACGTTGACTCATTAAACACTAATACTTAGATGAAAAAAGAATATCACTTTGATAATGTTTTTATAACTCTAAATGCATAATAGGGAAATCAGCTTAAATTATAGTTGCTGCATGTAGGAGGACTGTCTTTTATCATCATGCATTCTACCTTTTATTCGTTGTCATAGATGTTCTCAATGCCCATTGCTTTAATAAAAGGAAATAATATCATACTTACTGAGCTCCTGATGTGTTCCTGGCACTGTGCACAAAATGTTATGACAAGGGAGTAGATAACTGACTGCTGTGGGCCCCAGTAGTGTATGACTGCAATTCCCATTGAAGAACAAAGGGTTGAAAGTCAGATTTGAGTTGGAAACCTCTGCTGAAAGTGCGTATCTGTATGAAGGCATTCGTGAACCTGAGGACGAACACATGATGGAGAACAAGTGGGTGAAGAAAAGAGAGGACTGGGAGCAGTGATGACATAGGGTGTGCATTATGCACCATCTGGTCAAAGCAGGACACCCTCCGGTGCAGGCTCTGAAGTCTCTACATCATACAGCAGAGCATATTCAGTAGCATGGGTGTTAAAGAACATCTTCTGCATTTTAGAATTATCCCATAAAAATAAAAAACAGGAACTAGAGTACTTACCAGTAACTCCTAAGAGTTACTGTGTATGGAGGAGAGGGGGATTTTGGTGATGTTAATTCCCTGGCACTTCCTGCCTGCTGTGTGTATGCAGGAAACTCAGTCCTCAGGAGCTCCTGGAAAAGCCCTCAAACACATAAAGACAGAACATACCCAGAAGAATGATAGAATGATGAAGTTTGACGAATTTGGAAATATGTTACAGTTTGTTGCTGGAATATTCTGTGCCCATATGCAAACCAAGAGATTTAATGACTGTGGAAACAGCACTCAGTTAATGACAGATGGACAGTCAGTAGATAAACACCAAGCTTCTTATCTGCTCATTGGCATAACAGTAAGGCATGTTTTCCACTACCTCCCTTGGGTGGGTGTATCACACCTCCACATTCTATTCTGTCATGACAAGAATTGAGGTTAAAGACACATGATTTCAATGGTTGAGGAACTAGAACTATCTAAGTGCAAAACACAAAAAACTCTGTTGTATGCTTTCATCGTACACACAATTTAAAAGTTTTAATTTTGCAAGATAGGCTATAAATGCCTTTTATGTCCTGCCATATGTACTTTTCAGCCATAAACCCTTTGCCTCTTTAGGGAACATACAAGACATTAGCAACATGTATTGCATTTGGGGATTCAGGATGGCGGATGAGAGGAACCAGACCTCACCTGCTTCTCTACAAGTTAGAATCAGAATAAGAGTGGGAGCTCCTTGTGGAAGTGGGTGACCATGGAAGAGTGCTGGAATGTAACAGCAGAGAGACTTGAAGATACCAAAAGATTTGGGATAGTGGAAGATTAGAAAAAATAGAGTGCCCCAATATCAATCACACTGTGGCATGGCAAGGAGAGGGGAGCGCCCCTTCAGCAGGGGAATAGGTAAGGGAGGAAGAGCAGTAGTGAGCTCCATGATCACAGGATGAAGCCCCCCGTACACATATAGTCCAATATGTAGTGAGCTGGCTCCAGAGAAGTTCTCTGTACTTCCCAGTATATTCTCCTGGTACTGTTACCCAGCGCCATCTTGAGAAGGGTCTCATTGTCTGAGCTTACTACTCTTGGAGTGAAGTACCCCAGCATTTTCCTATCTCAGAGACCTCAGAGGTAATATAACTGCACTGACTCAGTGGGCAGCCACCTCAAGAGTCAGTTTGCCCCAGTGGAGAGTCTTCTGTGGGTCACTGAGAATTCTGTGATGGGAAACTGTACTGTGTTATGGAGGGCCATGGAAGACACTTTCCTTTAAGATCTGTGGTCCAGAAGTCCAGTCAGTTGTAAAAAGCTCAGGGAGAGTGAACAGTACGTGGTTTCAAATGGGAGTGGTGCAGGCCCACCAGAATCAGGGGCAGGGCAGTGAATTTTAGGACCCCAATCCACCCCCACTTCTCAGTTCTTTTGTGATTTCATTGCTGCTCTTCACTGACAGTGGGGGGGCATCTGGAGAAATGCAGCAGAGTCAGTGTTTTAATTAGCTTTTGCACCTCTGTGACCAAAAGATCTAACAAGAACAGTGTAGAGAAGATAAAGTTTATTTTAGCTCACAGTTTCAGAGATTCAATCCATGGCTGGCTGACTGTTGCTCTGGGCCTATGGGGATGCAGAACATCATGGTGCAAGGGTGTTGAGGAGGATAACAGCTCAGGATATATGACAAGGAAGTAGCCAGAGGCCTCTGCTCACCATGTACAATATATAAACCCCAAAGGCATATTTCCAGTGACCCACCAACTCCAGCCACATTCCACCTGCCCAGGTTCTGCCCATTACACTGGATTAATTCACTGATTAGGTTACAACTCTCACGAATCAACCATTTTACCCCTGTATATTCTTGGATTGTCTCACACATGAGCTTTTAGGGGACACCTTATATCCAAACCATAACAGTCAGCATTAGCCTTGCCCCTCAAAGTGCTCGGCCAAAAAACTCCAGAGAAAATCACTGCGAAGCTCCACATTCTGTTAGCTAGCTGCAAACCCCAACACCAGTCCCACTCTTGAAGTGCAGAAGACTAAAAACTCCCAATACAATCTTTACCATCTTCTGTGCTACATCATTGACATTCAGCAGTGGCATTTTCCCCACCCTCAGAATGCACAGCCCAAAAGGCTCTGGAAAGAATCTTTATCTGGGGAGCTCTAACTTCCACACTACTTCATTCCAGTAAGCAAAACGGCTGAGAGGAATTCCAACTGGCTTCAACTACAAATCCCTCTTGCTAGTCACCAGACAAATACCACAAAAGAAGAAAGAAAGAAGGGGTCCATTGGTCAACTTTTCAACATTGTGACCCAAAATACCTGACATAAACCATTTAAAGGGGTCATTATTTATTTTGGCTCCCAGTTTCAGAGGTTTTGGTTATAAGTCTGCTGGTTCCATTGCTTAGGCCAGAAATAAGGCAAAGGGCATGACCAAAGGGCAGGGAGGAAGAAATTGATTCAGCTCATGACAGCCAGGAGAGAGAGGAGAGAGAGAGAGAGAGAGAGAGAAAGAGAGAGAGAGAGAGAGAGAGAGAGAGAGAGAGAGAGAGAATGGAGGAGGAGGGGGACCTGGAAGATGCAATGACCTACTTCCTCCACCTAGGCTCTGCCTACTAAAGTTTCCACCATCCCACTAGTCTATTCAAGTTATTAATTAACCAATGGATGAACCAACTGTTAAATTTTGAATCCTCATGATTCAGATACTTCCCAAAATCCACACCTCTGAACACTGCTTCCTTCGTGATCAGACCTTCAATACATAAGCTCTTGGGGGACATTCAAGACTCAAAAGATAGCAGAAGGTAAATAACATCCAACCTTTGCTCTGACCACAGAGTCCACAACCTATGAAGAGTTCCTTGACTGAGAGGAAATATTTATTTTCTATTATATATCATTTTTGTGAAACTAGTTTTTGTTTTCTTGCTTCTCCCCCCTTTTAAATTTTTAATCTTTCCTGTTTTCTTCATTTTCCACTTTTTACTTTCCACCGGTATTCCCCTTTTTTTTCTTTTCTTCACTTTTCAATTTATAATTATTGTTATTTCTTTTCTACATCTAAAAAATTATATTTTTAACATTTCATTTAATTCTATTATTTCCCCCACATCTTTTCTTTCTTTCTTTTTTTTTTTTTTTTCATGGTACTGGGGACTGAACCCAGAGGTGCTTAACCACTGAGACACATCCCCAGTTCTCTCCATTTTTCATTTTGAGACAGGGTCTCACTAAATTACTAAGGGCCTCCCTAAGCTGTTGACCTTACAATTCTCCTGCCTCAGTCACTGGGAAAACAGGCATGTGTCACTGTTCCTGACCCACTATCTTTTCTGTAGTGTCTATTGCTGTTGGTTATTTTTGGTTTTAATTTCATTTTTTTCCCTTTTCATTTTCTTCACAGTGGTAAGGATCATGCCTAGAACTGTGCACATGTTGTTAGGTACTCTGTCACTGAGCTACACTTCCTTCCTGAGAGGAATTATACATGCTTCAGCCATGACCAAGTCCTGCTCAAATCTTAACAAATACATCAACATAAAGAAAAGCAGGACAAAGATTCACGCTGAAATCCACCATCAAGCAGGCACAGCTGAGGGGCTCTGATAATCCACTCCTTTACATTCCCCCATAGCAACAGCAGAGAGGAAAAAACACAAGCCTTCTGGGCACCACGCTCAAAAAGACCCTTAGCAGCATTCCCTCCCACACTCTATCAGATCACACATGGATGACAAGACTGGAGGTGAGTGACACAGGAGGAGACCTGTGACCCTGGGCCCTGCATTTCCCTGTAAAACACCAAAATCTACATCAGTATCAAAATAGAAGGTCAAAACTTCAGGCTGTTCACAATCAGAACAGCCAGTACCAGAATGGCATCCAAGCAACAGAACCAGCATCAATAGTTCATGAGGAACCCTCCAATATCTGACGGGAGCTTCTGCTCCCATTTTAAGAGCAACCAGAGAAAGTGCATCCCACTTACTCTGTTGTCTACATCCCACTGTCTGAACTATCTGAGGGACCCCACTCTTGTGAGACTTAGGGAGAAAGTGGGTCCTTCAGGTTCCAACATTGTACATGTTTGTAATCACAGCCAAAGGAGGCACAGGGAGTCTATGCTATGAGATCCAATTGGAATCAAACTCTATACTACACAACAAACTGATACCCAAGACACATCACCAGGGGACGACTGTGTACTAACAAGGCTCTCACATAAGAGTTTTAGAGATACCCACCTCAAAAGATACACAAATATCAACATAGAAAATAAGAAATATAAAAACACAGGGCTACGTAGCACATTCTAAAGTTCATAACTCATATCTATAGGTTCCAAAGATAACAGTGGATGAACTGCTAGATAAAAAATTAAGAGAATGATTTTTTAAAGTTCAATGAAATCTAAAAGAACAAAAATAAAATTTTGAATGAATTAAGGAAGGCAATGCAGAAGACAAATGAATATTGCAATAAAATTAGAAGCTTTTAGAAGAATAAAATATAAATATTGGAGATGAAAACCTTAATAAATCAGATTTTTTAAAAAACTCAGTTGGAAACCTTAACAACAGACTAGATCAAGCAGAAAACAGAATATTAGATCTTGAAGAACTCCACCAAAATACTACAGATAGAAATAAAGAAAAAAATAACAAGAAAGAATAAAGAATGCATATACAAAGATTTATACAGATTTAAAGAGATAGGATGGATATTATAAACTAAGCAAATGAAATTCGAAAGCAAACAGGAGTAGCTTTATCTATATCTGACAAAATAGACTCTAAAACAAATTCAGATGATTGTAAAAATACATGCATTGAATATCAGAACACACAATTTTCTCTGAAAAGATAAATAAAACTAAAATTGAGGACTTTTAGCTCAAACAACCAAAAGAAAGAGATGGAAGACCCAAATAAATAAACTAGACAAGAAAAGAGACATATTACAATAGATTTCACTGAAATTCAAAAGATTATAAGGGAGTATTGGTGTTAATTCTTCTTGAAGGTCCTGTAGAGCTCGGCTGAGAATCCATCTGGTCCTGGGCTTTTCTTGGTTTTCTTAGTGTCTTCTATTTCATTGCTTGAAATTCATCTGTTTAAATTGTGTATGTCCTATTGATTCAGCTTGGGTAATTCACATATCTCTAGAAATTTGTCAATATCTTTGAGACATTTCAAAATAGTTTCTAATTATCTTCTGTATGTCAGTAGTCCCTCATGATATCTCCTTTTTTCATCATGGATTTTAGTAATTTCAATTTTCTCTCTCTTTCTCTTTGTTAGTGTAGGTAAGGGTTTATCATTTTTATTTATTTTGTCAAAGAACCAACTTTTTGTTTTGTCAATTTGTTGAATTGTTTCTTTTGTTTAAATTTCATTGATTTCAGCTCTGCTTTTAATTATTTCCTACAGATAGAAATAAAAAAGTCTTCTGCTTTTGGTGTTCTTTAGGGTTTTGTGATATAATGTTAGGTTATTTATTTGTTGACTCTTTCTTCTTTTAATGAATGAGCTCAATGCAATGAGCTCAATGCAATGAGCTCATTTCCACTTAGTGTCCCATAGTGTCCCAGAGATTAGCCTTCATAGTGTCCCAGAGATTTTAATAATACTCCTCAAATTATTTCATAAAATAGAAAAGGAGGGAATCCTTCCAAACCCATTCTATGAGGCTAGTATCATCCTGATACCAAAACAAGACAAAGACACATCAAAGACAGAAAACTTCAGACCAATATCCCTGATGAACATAGATGCAAAAATTCTCAATAAAATTCTGGCAAATTGCATACAAAAACATATTAAAAGATAGCATACTACGATCAAGTAGGGATCATCGCACTGATGCAAGTTTGGTTCAACATACAGAAATCAATAAATGTAATCCATCATATCAAATAGATTTAAAGACAAGAATCATATGATCATCTTGAAAGATTCAGAAAAAGCATTTTACAAAACACAGCACCATTTCATGTACAAAACACTAGAAAAACTAGGGATAGTAGGATCATACCTCAACATTGTAAAAGCTACTATGCTAAGCCCAAGGCCAACATCATTCTAAATGGAGAAAAATTGAAAGCATTTCCCCTAAAAACTGGAACAAGACAGGGATGCCCTCTTTCAACACTTCTCTTAACACAGTTCTTGACGAAAACTCTAGCCAGAGCGATTAGACAGACCAAATAAATTAAAGGGATACAAATAGAAAAGAAGAGCTCAAACTATCACTGTTTGCCAATGATATGATTCTATATTTAGAAGATCCAAAAAATTCCACCAAAAAACTTCCAGAATTAATAAATAAATTCAACAAAGGAGTAGAATATACAATCAATATCCATAAATCTAATGTATTTCTATACATCAGTGATGAATCCACAGCAAGTGAAATTAGGAAAACTACCCCATTCACAATAGCCTCAAAAAAATAAAATACTTGGGAATCAACCTAACAAAAGAGGTGAAAAAAACACAACAATAAAAAGTACAGAACATTAAAGAAAGAAATTGAAGAAGACCTTAGAAGATGGAAAGATCTCCCATGTTCTTGAGTAGGCAGAATTAATATTGTGAAAATGGTCATATTACCAAAACTGTTATAAAGATTTAAGGCAATTCCTATTAAAATACCAATGACAGTCTTCACTGAACTAGAAAAAGCAATCATGAAATTCATTTGGAAAAATAAGAGACCCAGAATAGCCAAGGCAATCCTTAGTAAGAAGCGTAAAGCAGGAGGCATCACAATACCAGACCTTAAACTATACTACAGAGCAACAGTAACAAAAACAGCATGATAAAACACCAAAATAGACATGTAGACCAATAGTACAGAAGAGAAGACACAGAAACAAACACACACAAATACAGTTATCTCATACTAAACAAAGGCACCAAAAACGTACATTAGAGAAAAAAGATAGCCTATTCAACAAATGGTGCTGGGAAAACTGAAAATCCATGTATCAAAATGAAATTAAACCTCTCTCATCCTGTACCAAAATCAACTCAAAGTTGTTTAAAGACTTAGGCACATAGAGATCATGTGCCTAATAGAAGAAAATGTAGGACCAAATCTCCACCATGTCAGCTTAGGAACTGACTTCCTTAACCAGACTCCTAAAGTACAAGTAGTAAAATCAAGAATCAAAATGCAATGAACTCAAACTAAAAAGCTTCTCAGCAAGGGAAAAAAAATCAATAATGTGAAGAGAGAGTCTACAGAATGGGAGAAAATCTTTACCACATGCATCTCAGATAGAGCACTAATCTCCAGGATATATGCAGAACTCAAAAAAACTTAATACCCAAAACCAATTAACCCACCAGTAAATGGGTTAAGGAGCTTAGCAGACATTTCACAGAAGAAATACAATCCATCAACAAATATATATAAAAAAAACTTCATCATCTCTAGTAATTTAAGAAATGCAAATCAAAACTAAGATTTCATCTCACTCCAGTCAGAATGGCAATTATCAAGAATACAAGTAACAAGAAATGTTGGCAAGGATGTGGGGGAAAAGGTACATTCATACATTACTGGTGGGACTGCAAATTGGTGCAAAACTATGGAAAGTAGTAAGGAGATTCCTTAGAAAAGTTGGAGCAGAACCACCATTTGACCCAGCTATCCCACTCCTCAGTTTATACCTAAAGGACTTAAAATCAGCATACTACAGTTACACAACCATATCAATGTTTGTTGGCATTCTTCACAAACCTAGAAAAAAAAATCCTGATATTCATTTGGATCCAAAGACCATGAATAATGAAAGCAATCCTGAACAAAGAGTGCTATGATGGAAGCATTACAATAACTGATTTCAAAACATACTACAGAGCCTTCATAACAAAAACAGCATGGTATTGGCATTAGAACATGCATGTAGACCAATGGAATAGAACATAGGACACAAATAAATCCACATACCTACACCTAACTGATTCTTCACAAAGGTACCAAAAACATAAATTGGAGAAAAGACAGTCAAAACTGGATAGTGAAATGCAGAAAATGGAAACGAGGCCCCTATCTCTCCTCCTGTATAAGAATGAACTCAAAATGGATCAAAGACTTAAACATAAAACCTGAAATTTTGAAACTTCTAGAAGATGATACAGGGAAAATATTTCAGGATACTGAAACAGGTATGATTTCCTGAATAGGATGCCAGTATCTCAGGAAACAAACTCAAGAATTGAAAATGGGATAACATCATATTATAAAACTTTTGCATAGTAAACAATCAAAGAAGTGAAGAAATAATCCACAGAATGGGAGAAAATCTTCAGTAGGTATTTCTCTGACAGAGAATTAATATCCAGAATATATAAATAACTCAAAAAACATAACTACAACAGCAAGGTAATCCAATCAAGAAATGGGCAAGTGATCTGGACATACACTTCCCAAAAGAAGAAATTCAAATGAAAAAGAATTTTCAATATCTTCACCATTGGGGAAATACAAATCAAAAACTACACTGAGATTTGATCTCGTGCCAATCAGAATGGCTATTTTCAAAACAAACATATTAAGTGTTCATAAGGATGTAGAGAAAATTAACCTTTATACATTGGTGGCAGGGATATAAGTTCATATAAGCACTATGGAAAACAGTATTGAGATTGCTCAAACAACTAAAAACAGAATTACCTTAAGATTCAGTTATACCACTCCTGAGTATATGTCTGAAGGCCTATATCTATAATAAATGAAGTAGCATCCCAAAAGATACCTGCATGGTAGTATTTATTGCAGTACTATTCACAATAACCAAGACATGAAATCAACTTGGGTTGCTCAACAGATGAATGAATAAGGAGAATATGGTAGATAAACACAATGGAGTATTATTCAACCATAAAGAAGAATTAAATCACATCAACAGCATGAAAATGGGTGGAACTGAGAGACATCTTGTTAAGGGAAATAAACCATACAGAAAAATAACATCGTGCAATGTTCTCATATATAGAAACTAAAATTAATTTTTAAAATGTTAGAAGAATGACCTGAAAGTAGAAGAGGGACTGTCAGTGAATGGGAAGGTGATCTCAAAAGGAGGGAAGAAGGAGAAGGCAAAAGAGGGTATAAGGGACAGTGAACATTATCAATGCACGATTTATGTATGTATAAAAGGTTACAGTACAGCAACTCAATCTGTACTATTAATATGTTAACAATAAAACCTAAATGCACTTGTTTTTTATATTACGTGTTTTCTTTATTAGTTTGATATAAAATCTGCTTATTCAACTTTCTACTTATAATTATGTATCTTGCTAGATCAAGAGGTAAAAGACAGAAATAAATGTAAATGGTAGACAGTTTACCCTAGCACTTAAAACATATGCATAAAATATATCCCTTGTGCTCATGGAAATTTAAAAACAGCTTACTGATGAACGTTACCATGAATTTGATTAGGAACTTTGACTTCGTTAGCAATATGTTTAACCATGCTAAAGTAGTGACAGCAGTACCTAATTAAAGAAGAATTTAGCAGGGCGCGGTGGCGCAAGCCTGTAATTCCAGCAGCTCGGGAGACTGAGGCAGGAGGATCGCGAGTTCAAAGCTAACCTCAGCAAAAGCCAGGCTCTAAGCAACTCAGAGAGACCCTGTCTCTAAATTAAAATACAAAATAGGACTGGGGATGTGGCTCAGTGGTTTAGTGCCCCTGAGTTCAATCCCTGGTACTTCTCCCCAAAGAAAGAATTTAACTTTTTTCCCTCCCAGTGTCTATTCAAGTAAAAGTAACCTTGAGTGCATCGGTTTCCTAGAAAACAAAGCACACAAGCCCAACTTCCTATGCCAAGATGTTTTAAAGGAGCTCAATCTTAGAGAAACACGAGTGAAGAGAAAACGCAGTGAGACCAGGAAGGAGCAATAGCGAAGCCAACACATACACAGCATAACTGAAGGGCATGCCTTGGGGCCAAACTGGTTACCTTTCAAATATCTGAGGCAGGAGGGAGAAGACGGCGCCCACCACTTCTGCGTCCACCTATTGGTCTAACTCTTCTTGGGGGCGGTAACCTCTCTGTAGCTCCTGTCCAATCAGATCCTTCGGAGCTCACAGCCTGGGCAGTGCTGTGGGAGCTTCGGCAGAACACAGTTCTGTCCCACCCACCTGTAGGCTGCTGCAGAATGTGCTCATGGGGTTAGAGCAGCTGTCACCTGATAAGTCGGTCTTTAGCTGTGAGAGCTGCTGCAGCCAGGACAAATCCACACCTATCACTGCCAGGGGCTCTCCAGACAGAAAGCAAGGTTAGAGCCACAGTCCAGGGTAGTGAACACAGGTATTCATAGTGCTTTGTATAGGCTATCTCCTGTCCTGTATTCAGTAACCCATTTAAACGATTAACAAGTTTTCTGTTAAGCATAGCATATTGGACTCACTGGGTGTGATCCATTAGGAATGTTCAAATATTTACATATTTTGAGACTATGGAAAAATGTTAACTTATAATTAAATCAATCAGTTATTCACTCCTTCAAGTAGATCTGAAATTCTATGAATTGAAGCATGGAGGCTGGGGATATAGCTAGGTGGTAGAGTGACCCTGGGTTCAATCCCCAGCCCCACAAAAAATAAAATTAAAAAAAAAAAAAAAACATGGGCCTGGTAGCAGGGGAAAAAATTTAAATAATGGACTTCAAGAAATTAGAAAACAATCATACGTCAAATTGAGAATTCTTAGTTCATCTTAAAAGAATAATTATTTTTTAAATATTGCAAAATGCCCATGACATAATGATAAATTACAAAAGTAGAATTCAATGACTTAAAATTGTGATTTATGATTGTATTGGTCAAGAGAGGATAGGTCATACACACTAAGAAACAAACCAAAAAGCATCTTAAATGAGTACAGACAATAAGCCTGTTTACTGCTGTAAGAAGTTGGCTGCACGTTTGGGAGGTTCTGCCACTGTCCCCAAGTATCATCCATCATTCTTTCTCCTTCGTTGGAGTGTGGAGATTAATGGCATCCCTTTCTTGACTACCATGCTGAACAGTCACTACAGTTTCTATCTGTTTCTGTAAACACATGACTTTATACAATCAGAAATTATCAGACACAACAACATCAAACATCAGGCAAACCAATACCAGAAGGAATCTTAGGTCAGCCTGTCCTTGTCTGCTCAAAGTGTGCTTCCTGAAATCTGCTTGGAATGCATGTCCCTGTGCATAGCCCATTACCTTGACAGCATAACTATAATTTGTCTGACTCCATATCATAGTTCATCTTGTACTGTCAGTTTCAGTCCCAGTGCTTATATTACTCATGAGAGTGCAAGAGGGTTGAATCCAAGATCATCGATGGCAATTTCCCATCTCACTGCAGCACAAACACTTTGCAGAGAGGGGCACTTGATTGAAAATCTCTTATTCCAGCCCAGGGAGGTAATATTTTTAGTTTATTCCACAACACTTCAACACTTCTTCAGATCTTATGTGGATGTCTGTTTCTCTGCAGATGGTAATTTATCCAGTCATTTAGAATTGAAAACTCAAAAATCTATGAACCATTGGTAATTTAAGATGGATATAAGAAGTTTCTTTCTGAGAATCTTACAAGTTATTAAACACTAAGATGTGCTGAAGAAAATTGCCAGGATATTTTTTGTGCCATGTTTTTTGGCTGTCTATGGAGCCAAGGATACTGAACAGTTGCTTCTTGCAGTGCCTCCCAAGCATGAGATTCTATGATAGAGGCCATAACATCAATATACTCAGTTGAGAAAGATTGCATCTCAGCAATATGTGAGGAAAACAAACCTAAACTACTCTAGATAAGCATTTATTGTGCAGTAAACAAGTGATGCTGCCTTAGCAAAGAGATTTATTCAATTTCATTGATTGCAAAGATCGCAAAAATGTGACAAACTTGAAAGTTTAAATATACAGAGCACTTAACATAAGATTAAATGTGACAAAGATGGAGAAAGTCTTTTCGTGAAGGTAATCATATCAAATTCCAAGTGTAACTCTATGCCCTGGCTTCACCACAAAAATATAGGTTTTTACAAACTATTCAAAGAGATAGTGCTAAATTCAGAGTATAAAAGAATATGAATATATAAATAAGGTAGCAAATACCATGCCTTACTGCTTTTTAAATTATATATACCACTTTTTTAAATTTCTTTATAGTCATAGTTAAAATATTCATGCAGTTGTCCATTTACATGTGGGTTGTGTTTTATAAATTCCTTTGTAGCTTAGAAGTTAGAAAGTCAATATGCATTTTCCCTAAAGAACAGTGCTGCTTTTGTGGTCAGATTTCCCTCCAAAAGTTTATTTAGCTCAAAATATTATGGAAAGATAGTACATTCACATGAAAGTAATTCTTTAACCTTATTTTAGTGCAAACTTAAATCACATTTATTGAATGTCAGAGTTCTATAGAGGATCAGAACCATCAAGATGTGTGTGTGTGTGTACACACGTGTGCATTTATGGGGGGCGGGAAATAAAAAGGGAATTTATTAGATTGGTTTACAGGTCAGAAGCTGGATAATTCCACAATGGCCACCTGCAGGCTGGAGAGCCAGAGGAACCAGTAACTTCTCAAACCAAGAAGCTGGAACTTCAGAAGAAGAATCAAAGATGCAGTCCCACTTGGAGACTGAAGACCTAGGAGCTCCCTGGAGAATCACTGATCAGAGTCTTCTTTGGAAGGGTAGAGGGGCTAGAGTTGATGTCTACAGGCAATCATAGAATTATTTGAAGCACTTGCTTAAAAAGAATCATGCTTGCATCTGTATAAATGATTCTGCATCCTCCATTTTTTTACTGCATCTAGGTCCCCAACCTTTTGAACTGTGTCACCCACCCTCAGGGTAGGTTTCTCCCATCAGTTTGCTGTTCCACATACCAGTCATTTCTGGAAGCACACTCATAGCTACACCAGAAGTCTCCTAATCTTAAGTGTCTCTTCATCCAGTCAATTGACAATCAAGATTAACCACCACAAGCAGTGTGTAAATTAGAATACAGGAGGTTATAGTGCTTGATACATAAATAAAACCAGTTAGAAGATATAATGTTGAAGAGAGTCACCTTTCCAATAAGAATATAAAGTAAAAATAGAAGTAAATTTAACAAAAACTTTGCAGAATCTTTATGAGGAAAACATTAAATGCTCCTGAAGGAGATGAAAGAGGACTTAATTAAATAGGAAGACATCCTTTGAGATAGGAAACAGAAAGATGTTCTTTGAGATAGGATAGTTTAGCACATCTTTAAGATGTCAGTTCTTCCTCAATTGATTTAAAACCAGGGTAAAACCCAAAACTTCTATAAAATAAAAAAGAGTGCAGTACTGGCACTTGAATAGACAGGCGGACCCAATGGAATAGAGAGTTCAAAAACTAACCCAAGAAAAATATGGAAATTTTATATGACAAAGACTGTATCTCAAAGTAGAACAAAAAAGTTAAAAACAGCCATTTGAAAAAAGATAAAATTGGATCCCTAACACACACCATACACAGGAATAAATCCCAATGACCTAAGAAATAAATGTTCAAAATAAAATTATACAAGTAATAGAAAAAACTGATAAATTCTTCCACAAGCCAGGGATGAGAAAGGGTTCTATTCATGGATCTTGTCTAGATGCAATAAAAGAAAATATCAATACACTTGACTACATAAATATGTATATTTGTATGCATTATACATTATGTAAAATGTTAAAATCAAATAAATACTTAAAGGTAAGTTCTGTATTTTAAATATGTGATGGTGGCAGACTGGGAGAAAATATTTGCAACAGGTATGTGGTAGTTGAAAAGTACTGTCTTCTGGTCTTAGGAACCTAGTTAAGGGGTCTCCCAGAGATTTAAGAAGTGAGAAATGGGGTACAAAGTAAAAGATCAAAGTTATACTAAGGTCTATGTGAAACTGGCAGCAAGATATTATATCTGAGCCCTGGATATTTTATTAAGGATTCTGAGTCTGGTAGGTATTAGAGTCTATATTTGGAAGAAACTGTAAGTAAAGGTCAAATGAGCCAACTCAGTAATTAGAGACTAACAGAACCATTTACATTATGGGAGATATCAGAAATCCCACAAAGATGTTCTATTCAATTTTTCATGAAAATCTCCATTGGAATGTAGCATATGGACCTAAGAGTTGGGCAGAGCATGTTTATAACCTTAAGATGGATGCTGTTGATTAAACCCCACAGTTTCAGCTACTTTGATTCCTGCCTCCTATTTTCATTCAACAACCCTCCTTCTTCAATGTAGATGTCCTGTATCACTCAGTTCAACCAAAGGACTGTAGTCCTGCCTCTTTCAGGCTCAGTCACATATGATTGTTCAAGTTGTGCCACCACATATGAACTTCAAAATAATGTTTATACTACGGGGATGGAAAGTCTGGTTTCAGACATTCCCAGCCTTTATCTCAACCGTGGTTACCAATAAAAATACATTCATAGCCACAGGTTCCTAAAGGCTAAAGATTGGTTCAATATTGCTTCTTACTTTCTCTTCCAAGGTACTCTAATCTGTTCTGCCATCTTCAACATAACTCTTCTGCTGTGTGCAGCTAATGAGAACTTTGTACTGCTGCCACCTGCCCAACAGTGATTTTGAGATTTCATTTCAGAGATGTTAGATGCAAAAAGATGTGCCCTTAGAATCAAATGAATATGTTCCACACCTGGCACTCTAAAAGACAGTTTGTATGTGTTATATGATTTCATCCAAAGACAAATCCTAACATATTATTTTCATATTTTACAGATGAGAAAACTAAGGCTTTGCAAAGTTTAGGTTCTTTGCTAAGGGAAAACAGATAGATTATGGTAAACCCATGATCAAGTCTAGGCTTATATGACTCCAAAGGCTGTATTCTTGATCACAGCCCTATAACCTGCCCACAGGGAGTTCAAAGTCCTTTCTGTGAAACTGGCAACATGATTGCAAAATAGATAGAAACATTCATAAAAAACCAGGAGATGTCTGAAATGGATTCCAATGCTGAACTGCAGCTTAACAAGGGAATGGACATTACCTAAGGGAAGAACAAAGATTAGGACTTCCTGGTAGAGAGAACGGAGAGTACAAAGGTGTGGAGATATGAAGCCATATGGCATTGCATGAAATATTGGTATGCCTATGAACACTAACAAATAACCAGAAGTTCTAGAATGTTTGAGGAAGCAGAACTAAGTCTATGCTCTTCTTGGTCATAAGGTCAATACTAAGTAAATAGCTCTCATTTATAATTCTGCTTTGACCCAGAAGGCTGCTTATATGCCCTGTTGAGCAAAAACATGTTTGGAGTTGGCATGCATAGAAAAATGCAAATGCTATTCATTCACACAAAAACAAAATCCTAATTTTTGATAGATAGACGAGACAAACAGACACGTGCACAGGCACCCATACATAATCAACCACAAATACTTTGCAAATATCCTCCAGTCTACAGTTATGTTTTCTGTCTTCTGTTTCACTTAAACTTCCTTTAATATGTGTTCCAAATTAATTTGCAAAAAATCTTTATAGAGTAAGTGGATGACAACAAACAATGTGTCCCATGTCATCAAAATGTAAATTATTGGCTCATTTTCAAATTGTAGTTATATTAATGTTACTTTAGAAAGACCTAAAAACAAAACTCCAATTTTTCAAGCATGATCCCATTCTTTGATGAGATGATATTTCTGGGAATTTTTTCAAAACAATGCAAGTGTGAAGGAAGTAGGCACTGTTATAAATGAAATCAAATTGGCTATGAGTTGATTGTTGAAAGTTGGTCATGGGCACAAAGGGTTTCGTTTTACTGTTCTCTCCGTGTTTAAATTTGTACAAAAATTTTAATAATAAAAAATTTTAACAAAAGGGCAAAAAGAAGCATGAAGAAAATTGAAAAGATAGTCTATTACATTATCCACTTAAAGACCTTCATGCACTGAGTTTTTGTTCAAATGTTCTATGGCTTTATGTGGTTCTTATACATAACTAAGAGGCAAACTTTCCTCTCATTACAGAAAGTATTCAATTATCTTTTGATACTGGTATGAATCTACCTTACACACTTTGATCTCTGAATTGTATGCAGTGGCATTTTGACCTACCAGTCTTGGTTCAAACCCCACAGCACAACTTGTTGTTTTATATGACAGTTTCAATAACAGATTGCATTAGTCAGCTATTATGCAATGCCAAAGATAGACATTTTTTTTGGGGGGGGCATGGGTACCAGGGATTGAATTCAGGGGCATTCAACCATGGAACCACATCCCCAACCCTATTTTGTATTTTATTTAGAAACAGGGTCTCACTGAGTCACTTAGCATCGAGGCTGGCTTTGAACTAGAGATCCTTCTGCCTCAAGATCTGCTCAAATTATAAGTGTGCACTACTGCACCTGGCAAAGATAGTTTTTTAATAAAGAAACTAGGTTTATTTTTTGTTCACAGTAATAGAGACACAAGGTCTACAGGCCTCACCTGGTGATGGCCTTCTTGCTTGTCAAGTCTTGGGGCAGTTGAGAGTATCACATAGAAAGAAACAGGGAATACACATGTGTGTCGATCTCTCTAATCTTTCTCCCTCTTCTTCTAAAGTCATCAGACTTCGAACATGTAGGCTCCAACCCTACGGATTTTTTTGAAACCCAATCATCTCCCAAAAGACACCCTTCCCCCAACCGGGAAACACCTTAGTTGAATGGATTAAGTTTCCAGTGTCTTTGTTCCTCACTATGGGGATTAAATGTCAACATATGAAGCCTTTGGGGACTCTCAGACCAAATCCAGACTATGTCCTACATTGTGTTCTTTGTGGAAACAAAGTGAATTCTATTCATTGATCACAAAATGGGAGCCTGTCTGAGACTGCTCAAGGTGTATTCCCAGGGGAATACCTGGGATAATCTTTTCTGTGTCAAACCTCCTGATGTGCTCCACCATCCCAGTAGAGACTCCATAGAAATTGTTCTTACTGCTTTCACTTTGGCCCTCAGTGTGATCCACTGGTTGGTATTTGGGGTCTAGCTGATTCTGATCTCACTGGGTCACCAGAGTTCTTCAGAGCTGGCCCACTTTCTAAACATAGTCACAGACTGACCCAAAATGTATAAAATTAATCTTCCTTTCCTACTCTTGAACACATTGACATGAGAAAATGACTTTTCCTTATATTTGCCCATTTTGTTTTCAACTTTGTGAGAAATTTCTATTGATGAGACCCCCTCTAGTTATTTTGAAAACATCAGGATGAGGCAATTTACCATCTTAATTTTAATAAAATACCTATTGGGTCAGTTTTATCTCATGTTGAAAAGAAGATGAAATTTTTCTTTTAGAAAAGGATCTAAAAGATTACTATCTTCATTGCTTGCCACTTATGTTCATAATAATAACTGTCTTTAAATTCGTTATAAAACAGTCACCATCTTCCTAATGTGGTTCACTCAGCGTCTCCCACTGGCTTTCCTTGTTTTGAGAATGGTGGTGTCATACTCTATTCCCAGATGCTGTATTAGAACTCTTCTTACTGCACTACAAAACAATGACTGTCTGTCCTAAATGGCAAGAAAAGCAGCCCTGTAGGACTTAGTGCCTACATGTCAGGTGTTTCCAAGTCCCTCACCCAATAGTTCTGCTATTATTTTTTTTAATCTAATGCTATTAATTTGTAAGTGAACAAGAAAAATTTGCTCTAGTCTAGTTATGATTTCTTACAAGGAACAGATCACTTTCTTCTTCAAAATTGTGATATGCCATTAACTTAAATTATATGAAAAGAATCTATGTGGTCACAATGGCCATTTACTTTCTAATATGTTATCTCATAAAAAGATATGATGTATAAGGAAAAGCTGTATTAGGTCTCCAACATCAACTCCCTGAAAATTTAAATGTGTGCATCTTAGGAACTTTAAACTGGAGACCTTATTATTACTCTTTGATTTAATGTAACAGCTCACTCTAGTTTGTAGAAACTATCCTTTCCCTGTTTTCAAGGGAAAGCAAGATCATTTATCTCAATCTCTCTGCCTTCTGGTCATCTTTAACTCCATTAACTGCAACTCCTTCTATAGAATCACTTTAGCTTCTGCTTTCAGGTTTCTCACAAACCTTTCAGTTAGTTTGGTCAAATTTTGAATGTAATAATATTTCCAATTCAGCACTTCACTGATAATAGGCACTGTGTGAGTTAGTCCCCTCAGTTAGTCCCTGAGAAACATTATCTGAAGCTGTCAGTGTAGCTAGACCATATTTGATACAAGATAGCTTTGTAGAGAAAGAACAGGCATGAAATCAGACAAGACATATACAAACATTACTATGTTGTTTTACTATAGCTTTGTAAAGCCAACTAAATGATTTAAAGCAATGTATTTGTTACCTCACAATTTCTGTGTATCAGAACTTCAGACCTGACTTCAGCCAAGTCCTCAGCAAGCTGCAAAACAAATGTCAGCCAGGGATAGAGTCTATCTGGAGACTTGACTTGGGCAGAGTCTATTTCCAAATTCACTCAAGATGTGAGCAGAGTTCATCTCTAGCTGTAGGATTTGTGGTTGCTTGTTCTTCAAAGTCAGCAAGGAGAGTAAGATCCTAAAGCAAGTTGGCTAATAAGATGGAGTCTCACGTAACATAGTAATTACAGGAATGAAAAGTCATTACTTTGGTCATATTCTATCAGTTAAATTCAAGCCACAGATCCTATCCATAGTAAAGAAGAAGATATTATAAAAGAGTGTGAAGGTCAGAGACAGGGATAATTTAGGGTCACTTTGGGGTCAATATGCCACATTTGCTATAATTTCAAGCTCTCAGAGTCCCAATTTTCTCATCATTGTTACCAGGATATAGCAGAGACATGGGCAGACACCTTCCATAAGTCCAGGAAGCACCATTTCTAACGAGCACTATGATCAGCATGCTTCACTTGTCAACTCACTTAGGCTAAAACTAGTTATCCAACCAAACACTTGTCTGGATGCTCAATGATGTAGTTGTGTTTGCAGCTATGATGAAAGTCCAGAATGAGTTGGCTCTAAGTAGTCAAGCTTCTCTTAGACACCTGGGATTCAGTGTGTCAAAAGACCTTAACAATAAAGCTAGCTGATGTTTCTCAATGACAAGAAGAAATCTGCTGGTGGACAGCACCTTCAATCCATATCCAGGAGCTCTAGTCTGCCCTTCTTGATGGTTTGTCCTACAGATTTTAGACTTTCCTTAGCCAGCTGCTGCAAACATATAAACTAAACCTTCAAAAATCTATTAAGATAAATTTACTAGTGCATCTATTCCTCTAGAGAAACCCAGCTGATACAGATCTTGGTACTGACAGAGGCTCTAGAGAAACATAGCCTTCTGGATGAACTTTCTGCATTGGTTCTGAGATTTCTGTAATTAGTTCTCTATGATTATGTTTGAAAGAAATTTTATGGCTTTATAATCAGAACTTAAAGGGTCATTGCTAGTCCATGGCAAAATGTGACAATAGAGATACACAGAACACAGCCATTGAATGTTCCTACTCAAATAGAAGGTAAAACTTGGGTTACTGTGTATTTTCTACCTTAGAGCATTTTAGTGAAACTAAGGAGTGTAATAGGATTGGCTGGTTGCTTCTAACTGTGCTAGTGAAAGTGGAGAGATTTCAAGGTGAACTAAGGAAGCCAAATTCTCAGTTCAATCTCAACATGAATAACCCGAATGCTTCCATATCTACCCTGAATAAATCCCTTATCATCAATACCTATAGGGCCAAGATTTCTGAAAACCAAACCCAAAGCCTAACCCTGTGAGTGGCTACATTACAACCAAAATTGGATTTTTAATATTATGGGGTATCTTTTTTTAAAATAGAGAACATTGGGAAGGAATAAAACCCCCCAAATTTTAATAAATTAAAATCTATTAAATCAGGTGAATAGATTCTAATGAAGCAGGGAAATTGCACTTCTAAATTATTCTTCACTGTTTGCTACTTCTTTCCTTGCCAGTTGAAGTACCTACCTGAGGAGATTAGTCCAAAGAAACTATGGCATTCCCCCAAGGTAGTTGTCTTAAGAGAGAATGCTGATTCTCCTCAGAACCCATCTTCAATACTCCTCTTTGCTTCTAGACCTCCATCAGACTCAAGACACAGAAGACCCCCCAAAATGAGGTACAAAGTGGAACCTAGAGGGAGATACATGACACAAGAAAAAAACTCTATGAGTTTTCCAATTTATGTAGAAGGAAAACAAGGGAAAGTGTTTGGGAATACATTGCAAGAATGTAAGGTCATAGTAGAAGAATAAGTACAAGGTGGAATCAGACCAAATTTCTTTATGTGGACCACTGAGCAGAGATTCTGTATTCAATGTTTTACCAAAAAGGCTTTGTTTGCGTGGTTGGTCGATTGGTTTATTTGTTGGTTAGCCAAACCACAAACCCAAAGGTAGCCTACACTAAATGACAAGGAAATGTCTCAGTGTATTTTATGATAAAGATTAAAAATGTTTGAGGAAAAATTAGAGTAGATTTATCAGAAAATATCTGTTAAACAATCCTGACAGGATCCATAAGACACATTTTCACCATATTTTGAAAATAAATTTGTGAAAGATGTTCCAGCATCCTTGAAGAACTCTATAGTGCATCTTCTAGTAGACCCAAAAGCACAGCAGGAAATAATACTTAAAATGGGATCCTTTAAGTGTGATGATGATAATGGAATCCCAGAATAGCAGGCACCAAGTGGTGGCACTTAATCACCTAATACAAAGTGGGCATGTCACTGTAATGGGCAGCAGAGTCAAAGAAGCAATAAAAATTGTCTGATTCACAGAGACCTATGGAATTCTATTGTTGATTCTGGTGTGCCTAGAAAATAAATAGATAGGCAATCTACTATCTACTAAACTGTTACTTTATCTATGTAAGCAGAAGAGATCTAGATCTAGTAAACAGACATTTAACATGAATCACCAAAACCCTCTATCAGTTTCTTAACTTGACCCAGAACTCCTTGAATGAAGAAACTGAGACCATTTGAGGAAAAAGCCTGTTGCAAAGTTAAATTTTATAATGTTAATCTTTATCTTACCATTCTCCAGAGGAACCTATGGCCTTTGTCCTGGGTGACCATACACTAGTGTAAAGGAAATGATGAAATTAGGGGGACATTATTGGACACTAGCTCTGAATTGACACTACTTCCTGGATACCTAAAATATCATACTTTATCTGTCAGCTTTAGAGCTTATATAGGTCTGAAGTCGATGACATTTTAGCTCAGGCACTTCCTGCAGCAGTCCAGAGGACCTCCAAATCCACCCTAGGGTTGTTTCTCCAGTTCTAGAATGAATTAGAATAGACATGCTCAGAAACTGGAAAAATTCTCACACTGGTTCCCTGAACTGTAGAATGGGGGCTATTATGATAAGAAAAGGCCCAGAGGAAGCCAGTAGATCTACTTCTACCTTGAGAAATTGTGAGCCAACAGTCATGCTGTGTTCCTTGAGGGATTAAAAAGATTAGTGCTGTCATCAGGACTTGAAAGATGCAAGGTCAATAATTCCCACCACCTCCTCACTCAAGCTGCCAATTTGACCTGTGCAGAATACAGATGGACCTTTTGGAATGACAGGAGATTATGAGGAACAGAATCAGAGTGTGATTCCAACTGCAGATCCTGTTTCAGATGTGATTTTACTACTTGAGAAAATTAACACATCATTTGTTGCCTGGAGTGCAGCTACTGATCTGACAAATGTGTTTTTCTTGATACCAGATAATCCAGACAAGCAGAAGCAGTTTATTTTTAGCAGGCAAGGCCAGCAACACAAGTTTACTATCCTACCTCAGGGGTATATAACTCTCCCAGCCTTATATTGAGTCCACAAGAATTATTCCAGTTATAATTTAGTACACTGAGACTTTGATTACCTTTCCTTATCACAAGACATCACTCTGGTTCATTACACAGATGGCATTATAGTGACTGGACTTGTTGAGAATGATGTAGCTACTACTCCAGATATATTTATAAGTAATTGTGTATCACAGGGTGAAAAATAAAACCATGGAAATACAACGGCTTCCACCTCATTGAAATTTCTAGGGATCCAGCAGTGTGGGGCCTGTCAAGATACTACTCATAAGCTGAAGGGTAAATCATTGCATATGGCTCCTTCTACAACCAAATGGGGGGGGGGGGCGGAAATCAGCACAATGCTTAGTGTGTCTCTGTGGATTTTGGAGGAAATATATTGCTTATTTGGCTCTAAACTCCAGCTCATTTACTAAAGTGACCTGGGAAACTGTTAATTTTGACTCAGGTCTGGAAAAAGAGAGAGTTCTGCAATACATCCAGGTTGCTGTGCAAGCCACTCTGTTGTGCAGGTCATAGGATCTAGTAAATCCAATAGTGCCTGACATTGTCAGTGATAGATAAAGATTCTGTTTGAAGAAGTTTGCAGGCACTTTTGGGTGAATCATATGAACCCTTTGAATTTCAGGAGCAAAGCCTTGAAATCCTTTGTGGATTACTGCTCTCCTTTTCAGAGAATTTCCCATCATGCTCTGGATGCTGTCCCTTCCACAAATCATAAATTGAGCAGGCAAGGCACTATGCCACTAGCATATGGAAGTGCTATCTATAAGACCTGGCTCAAGCAGGCCCTGAGGCATAAGTAAATTTAATGAGAAATTGGCCCAAATGTCCATAACATCAACTGTGCTCCTGTATCTACTCTCTCCCAACCTTCCCTAATGGCCTTGTGGGGAGTTCTTTACAAAAAATAGACTGAGAAAGATAAAATTTGGGTTGAATTACAGATGACTCTACAAGGCTAAAAGACCTTAAGAGCAGAGCTGAGTTTCCCAAAAAGAGAAATCCTGCCTGTGCACAGTAGCTTCAGCTTATGCCAAGATTTCTAGCCTTCCCATCTTGATGGCCTGGCCTGCAAATTTCAGAATTACCTACCAGCCTCTCAGTTGTGCAAACCAATTCTTTGCCAGAAATCTGTTAATATATTTTGCTTACTGGTTCTTTTTCTCTGGTTGAAATAGCACTGTTCACACTATAAGTGGATGTATTTGGAGTTGGGCCGCATAAAAGCCTTCACCATACTTTATCAGAAGATTGATTTAATTTTGGTCTGTATTAAAATATTAAGCTGAATATAACTGTTTCATTTCCACAGTTAGGGACTCCCCACTGAAGAATAACAACCAATATCTAAGCGTGTTCAGTTTTCTTTTCTAAATAATTATTTTAATACCATGAATGTTTATTTGTGCAAATATTATGGCCTCTAGTACCTCTTATTGTTAATGATTTTTTTTATTAAAATAGTACTGTGATAAACATGTTTGGCATAATATTAATCCTCATTATTTGTATAGATTCTGGAAAAAAACAGAATTAGTAGTTTAACTGGACTGTTTTGTTTTTCAAGAGTCTATATATTTTGCAAAATAATTTACTATTACCAATTTCCTTTTCTACTAGCATGTTGTGAAAGTCTGAATCACTCTAATTTCAACTGATTTTCTTCAAACTAGTGTCTTGTATAGCATTATACTTCTTGCTTTCCAATCCTGTCATAATCCATTTTCTATTGCTCCAACAAACTACCTAAGACTGGGTACCTTATAGGAAAAGTTCACCCTGGTTCACAGTTCTATCTAAGGTTGAGCAGGGCATCTGGTGAGGATCTGATACTCTGTTGTCATATAGAAAATGGAATCATGTGCTGGGAGTGCAATGGAAAGAGAGAGGTCACATGGCCAGTGAGGAGGAAAAGATTGAACCTGGAAAGTTAAATTTCCATTGAGACAACTCTCTCTAGCAACAGAGCCCAGTCGCATGAGCGTAAAAACTGACTCCCATAAGAAAGGCATGAATCTCTTTCAAAATCCCCAACCCCTTTCAACAATGTTAGGTGAGGACCAAGCCTCAACATGAACTTTGGTGGGGAGTAACCATTTTCAAACCATAGCAAATTCTATTCTTTCCATGTTACTTTTCCAACTCACATGATACATTCTTTCACTGAGTTTTAATCCCTTAAACAAATTCCTATTATTGGACCATAAATACAGGAAGAGTTTAGTCAATATCTGAAGATGGTGTTGGTTAAGGTAAATCAGACAGCTTTTAGATTTGTAAATGAGCTCATGAGTACTAAGCCCTAATAAGACATCTCCATTGAAAGGCTCTTCGCTTCTCAGTAAAATTCTCCCTCCCTTAGCCCAAACATCATCTGTCATCTTTCTCTAATAACTATGTTTGGTTCCTAAACTTAGAGTGGTAGAACTGACAAAAGCTTCCTTCTCTGAATTCTCCTGATGCTCCTCTCTGGTTCATTAATATAAATCTATTCATAGCATCTTTCTTTATTGATTTGTTTCCAATTCCACATCTTTTCTCACATTGACTTCTTATTTTATAAGGCTATTGAGAGCTTGCCTTCCTGATACACCCGTTGTTTGAAATTTCTGTGAGGATGGAGTGTACCTCATGATGTTTTAGTACTCCAGTTTCCTTTGGATTTCATTCAACTTTACTTTCATTTAACATCACTCACATGAAGATGAGTTCGCTGAGGAAAAAAAAAAAACATTGTCCATATCATCTTTAACATTTCTTATTACATAGTGGTATCTGACCATAGTTATTAAATCTTACTTCTTTTTATTTCCAGTGGGGTATTAACAAATGATTAACTTTTCCTATTCATTATTCAAAATGTTCACATTAAGCTACTTAAGCACCAACCACTAAGTTTCACAGCACTGTAAATTCCATACCAGTTTTTCTTTGCCTCCTCAATCTGTTCAGTCCTTTTTAGTATTTAAGTACTTGTCATAACTAGGAAATGCTTTGGTGGTATGTAAGAGGGATACCCCAAATACAGTGTCAGCATGGGCAAGAAGAACCCAGCTCCTTGTGAAGATCTTTTTCCTAGGGTTGGGAGTAGCTTGAGGAGAGCAATTTGACCTAGCACATCTATTCTGGAGCAAACAAGATTGAGTCCCAACTGTCCAAGGACCCCGAGATCCCCAGCTCCATTTCTGGAATCTGTCAGTATTAGGGTTTTCAACCTAGTGGTTATCTGCAGACCAGTTCCTGGGTGAGCAGATATTGGAGCTCCAGGACTTCAGCTACACAAGGTTGATTGGAGAGTATGAACAGGATGCAACAAACAACAGTGAAGAGCTGAACAAGGAGCTAAGGTGAGTGTGTGGGAGCTCAGGATGGCCAGCAGCCTGGGATGATGCCACTACTGTTGACCCCTTATGCCTTATCTGCACTTGCACTTTCTGAGGCTTCAATTACCCATGGTCCACCACAGTTCAGACTCTAGATTACATCACCATGAGATGAAAAAGGGTGAGTACAGGACAATATGATATTTTGAGAGAGAGAGAGAGAGAGAGAGCACATTCCCATAACTTTTGTGAGTGTATAATTGTCTTATTTTATTATTAGCTATTTGTTCATCTCTTACTGTGACTAATTTACGGATTAAACTTTATCATAGGTTTGTGTAGGAAAAATATAGTACATATAAGGTTTGTACTACCTAAGGTTTCAGGTATCCCCTGGAAATCTTCAACATATCCCTTGCAGTGAGGAGGTTCATCTGTACTTTAATGCAAGTCAACAGGAGGACAGGGGTGCTGAGCCTGGGTCTGCATAAATGAATGCTGGTGTTCCCCCTTGTGTGACTCATGCAGAAGAGAGCAAGCCTGTGTTCTGAGAAATTCTCTCTTTCAATTGGGTCTAAGTTCCAGAGGTGAAAAAATTTAAGGAGGAAGGAGAACGGTACCAGGACAAAAAAAAGAGAAAGAGAGAGACAGATAAAGGCATGGGTCTCAGTGTAGGCTCAGGTAGGCTGAGAAGATGAGCCAGACTTGAAAACAGGTCTGGAAGGGTGGAGCAGGGACACAAAACAGGGTCTGACAAGGCTTATCTTTGGATTTTGCTTTGGTCTTCTATTCTAGCTTCCCAATAGATCACAGGGAGACTGAGCATGCATGGCCTCCTTGTTCACTTTCCTATTCCTTTTTTCTCTGAACTCAATGAAAGCATTCTCCTTCTAGCATAGTATGGTTGAATGATGGAGAGGCTGCTCATGTAACAGCCCATTGAGCACCTTCTCCCTGCAATATATTATATTAGGTGCTGTAAGTGAACTATATAACATGAATGTTCAAAGAGCTAAAATCTGTGCATGGGGATGAAACCTGAGCAGAAATAATAGTATAATCATCCCTCAGTATCAGAGGGGATTAGTTCTAGGACCCCCACAGATATCAAAATCCACACCTGCTCAATCTCTTATATAAAATGGGGTATTTGCCTATAACCTATGTATATCCTCCCATATATTTTAAATCATCTCTAGTTTACTTATAATATCCCATACAATAAAAATGCTGTGTAAATTGTTGTTATACTATATTGTTTAGGGAAACATGACAAGGAAACAAAGTTTGTACAGGTTAAGAATAGATGTAATATTTTAAATTATTTTCAGTCCATATTTGGTTGAATTTGTGGTTATGGATGGCCCATACAGTACAGTACAGAGCAGTTTGTATAATCTTCCATGTCAAAACTTAACTTGAGAATTTGGTCATGTATGTTCCACAAAGAGTCCCATCACTATTCAAGAAGATTGGTTCCAGGGAAAAATATAATTCTTCCTGTTCAGACTGTGCAAGGATAAGGCATTGGAAATTGCATTATAAGGTTGAGACTCTGGTTTCCAAAAACTAATAGATCTGTTGTCAAGGACACATCTGGTACAATAGAAAGTTTCTCTATGAATTGAGATTAAGATAACTACATTACTTTTCTATTGCATACAAAAATTGTCACAAACTAGATGGCTTAAAACAACAAAAATGTGTTCTCTGGTAGGTCTGGAGGCTAGAAATCCAGTAACAGATATCAGCAGCCCTCGTTCATTCTGAAGACCCTGAGGGAGTGTTTTAGTCAGATTTTTTGCTGCTGTCACAAAAAGGACCCAACCAGCACAATTACAAGGAGGAAGATTTTGTTTGAGGGCTCACAGTTTCAGAAGTCTTAGTCCATAGAAGGCCAGCTCCATTCCTTGGGGATCAAGGTAAGGCAGAACATCATGGCGGAAGAGGGTGGCAGAAGGAAGCAGCTCACATCATCAAGAAGTAGAGAGAGAGTCTTCACTCTTCCAATACAAAATATATACCCCAAAGTCAGTCTTCAATTCTGGTCACCCTACCACTTCAGTTACCACTCAATTAATCCCTCACAGGGGATTAAATCATTGATTAGTTTAAGAATTTTACAACCCAATCATTTCTCTTCTGAACCTTCTTGCATTGTCTCACATGTGAACTTTTGGGAGACACCTGACATCCAATCCATAACGGGAAGCATCTCTCCCAAGCTTCTCTCCGGCTTATGGTGGTTGCTGGACATACTTGGGGTATCACTACTTATAGGCTAACCACTCCAGTCTCTGCCCTAGTCTTCACATAGCCTTTTCCACTTCACATAGCCTTCCCTTTCTGTCTTCCCCTTCTTTCTTAAAGATACTTGTCAATAAAGTCCACCCTAAATCCAAGATGATCTCATCATAATATTCTTAATACATCTGCAAAGACCCTATTTCCAAATAAGGCCACATTCATACACATTGCAGATTAGGACTGAGATATATCTTTTTGGAGACCACTACTCAACTACTAAAATTTCTATTCCCTTTATATCTTTCATAATTCCCCTCACAAAAGAGAGGAAAGAAACCTAAAGCTTTAGAACAAAGGAAATTTATTTCCTAAAAAATCCAGGCATCTGAGAAGACAAAATTGTTGGACTTAAATATGCCAGGATCTTTCTAACTAAAATCTTGGCTCCCAAAAGCTATACTCTGGGAAGTGCCAGATCTTAGTAGCTATCTGTCACTTGCCTTAGAAAGCTGTGATATGTGATTGTTTTTAAAGAGATGCTATTGTGTTGGTACGGGCTGGGGTAGAAGAATCTTGAGTCTTCTAGACTAGGTTTTATTTGGAGGTGCCTATCTGATTAAGGAGGGTATTTATTACATACAGCCCCCACATTTGGAGGAAGGATAGTAAGAAAAACATTGAGGACAACTCAAAGGTCTCTAAAAAGTTAGAAAAGATGAAAACTTAACCTGGGCAATAGAATCAAAAATTTTCTTGGTTAGTGAAAAGGAGAATTTGGAAGAACTGGCAGATGGGAAGATATTTTCCCAGAATGAAATAAGTGGAAGATATGTGTTAGATGTTCATAAACTTGACATGAAGATGTGCCCTGAATGCTATTTGGTTTACTTTTCAGGGACATCAAGAAGGAAGGAAAGAAAGAAGAGAATTCTGGTCTGTCTCCTCAGGACTCATCCACCTTTGAGAGAAGCTGAGGTTTAAGATGAGAAATGAAATCAGGATTCATGATACTTGCTGTCCCCTTTGTCTCATATTTGCTCATATTAAAAACAACATTGAGCTCAACATTCCAACATGATATTTTCAGTGTTACTAAATATTTACTATGTAATATGTGATGAAGAAAAATTCTGAATAGCACTTTGTTCTGATTTCTGCCTTCTGTGAGCTAGAGCTCTTCCTGGCTATGACACCATGGCTATAAGCCTTACTGAGATATAGACAAAAAAAAGCATGATAACCCCCTTTCAAAAAAAGAATCCCTCAGAGGTCAGGTTGTAAGGTGGAGAAGTAAAGAAAAGTAACTGTCCTGTTATATTAGGAGGTGGGAGTGACAAAGAGGAGAACGTACTCTCAAAAATGTGTTTCTGTTCAGAATTATGACCTTGCTACTGTGACAAGAAAGACAGAGTTCTGCTCAGAAGCAAAAATAGAGAGAGTTTTATTTCTCCCTATTAGTAACAAAAAGAGGAAGGACATTTCAGAAATTTCATCCCTGTTCTTAGTCCCCACCCCAGTACTTTCATCTCTGCCTCAGAACTCTGAAGAAAAGCATCATTTTCTGTGATAAAGAAACATCCTATGGTGTAGGAGTGGAAAGATCCCTAGACTAGAATCGAAAAGTAAAATAAGGTCAAAAGATGATGGCTAATCTAAAGAACAGCGTAAACCATAAAAATCATTAAAGGTCAATTGATTGCAAGTGAACAGCTGAACCCTACAGCCCTTAGCAGAAGAGTAGGACTGCAGATTCAAAGCACAGGGTCAAGGAAAACTCAAAAAGACTGAGGACTGACTGATGGGGTAGAGTTTTCTGGGCTCAGATTGTCTCAAAGTCAAGCACCTCACTGGAAAAAAACATTTCTCTGCCTCATGATTTCACACTACATTATCAAAGATTCTTAAGGTAAAGGACTCTTGGACTCTTTGGAGGAAGTCTATTTTATTCATCAACTGAAGTAAATGGAAAATCAAGAATATCTTTTGCATTGTCCTTCTCTTTATGGGGAGTATAGACTTCATAAGGATCCATGAGAACATGGTTATATTGGGCAAAATATAAAATGATTTAGTGACTGCTCTCCAGAAGTTTATAAACTAATTAAATTGAAGAAAAACATGTAATTTTTAAAGGGAAATTCAGACATTTAAAGCCGAGCACAGTGACTCACACCTATAAATCCAACCATTCTGGAGGCTAAGGCAGGAGGATCACAAGTTCAAGGTCAGCCTGGTCAATTTAGAAAGAACCTATTGCAAAATAAAATATTACAAGGGCTGGGGATGTAAGTATAAGTGATAAAGTGTCATTGGGTTCCATCCCCAATACAAATATGTGTGTGTGTGTGTGTGTGTGTTTAATTTTTTATTTGGCTTAGAAGTTCTTTCTATAGAAGGCAAGAGGTATATTTTATATGCAGAGAAACTCTTTGCACCTGAATTTGACCCACATTAGCCTCATTGTTCAAGGAGGATCTCAGGAATATGAAACTTCCTCCTTTATTCTTTGGAATAAACCAAAACTAGTTTCACTTTTTAAAAATATTTTTTATTTTATTCAGCTTTCTTGTTGCTGTGACCAAAAGACCTGACAGGAACAATTTTAGAGGAGGAAAGATTTATTTGGGACTCACAGTTTCAGAGGTCTCAGTCCACAGACAGCTGACTCCATTGCTCTGGCCCTGAGATGAGGCAGAACATCCTGGCAGAAAGGTGTGGTAAAGTAGAGCAGTTCAGGACATGAAAACCAGGAAGCAGAGAGAGTGCTCCACTCACAGGGACAAAATATATACCCAAAGTCATACCCCTGGTGACATACCTCCCCAAGCCATACCTTGAGTGCCTACAGTCACCACCCAGCTAATCCAGTGAAGTAGATTAAAGTAGATTAATGCACTGATTCATTTTAGGCTCTTATAACTCAATCATTTCACACTACACTTCCTTGCATTACCTCACACATGAGCTTTTGTGGGACACCTCATATCCAAACTGTAACATTTTCCTACTAACTAGTACTCTTTTTTTTTTTTATTATGGTAAACAAATGGGATACATGTTGTTTCTCTGTCTGTACATGGCGTAAAGGCATACCATTTGTGTAATCATAAATTTACATAGGGTAATGTTTGATTCATTCTGCCATTTTTTCCCTTCCCCCCACCCCTCCCACCCCTCCGCTCCCTCTATACAGTCCTTCCTTCCTCCATTCCTGCCCCCCTCCCTAAACCCAACTCCAACCCCAACACTAACCCCTCCCACCCCCCATTATGTGTCATCATCCACTTATTAGCGATATCATTCTTCCTTTGGTTTTTTGAGATTGGCTTATCTCACTTAGCATGATATTCTCCAGTTTCATCCATTTGCCTGCAAATGCCATAATTTTATCATTCTTAATGGCTGAGTAATATTCCATTGTATATATATACCACATTTTCTTTATCCATTCATCAATTGAAGGACATCTAGGTTGGTTCCACAATCTGGCTATTGTGAACTGAGCAGCTATGAACATTGATGTGGATGTATCTCTGTAGTATGCTGATTTTAAGTCCTTTGGGTATAGGCCAAGGAGTGGGATAGCTGGGTCAAATGGTGGTTCCATTCCAAGTTTTCTGAGGAGTCTCCATACTGCTTTCCAGAGTGGCTGCACTAATTTGCAGCCCCACCAGCAATGTATAAGTGTACCTTTCTCCCCACATCCTCGCCAACACCTGTTGTTGCTTGTATTCTTGATAATCGCCATTCTAATTGGGGTGAGATGGAATCTTAGGATGGTTTTGATTTGCATTTCTCTTATTAAAAGAGATGTTGAACATTTTTCCATATGTTTGTTGATTGCCTGTAGATCTTCTTCTGTGAAGTATCTGTTCATTTCCTTAGCCCATTTGTCGATTGGATTATTTGTATTCTTGGTGTAGAGTTTTTTGAGTTCTTTATAGATTCTGGAGATTAGTGCTCTATCTGAAGTATGATTGGCAAAGATTTTCTCCCACTCTGTAGGCTCTTTCTTCGCATTGCTGATAGTTTCCTTTGCTGAGAGAAAGCTTTTTAGTTTGAATCTAACCCAGTTATTAATTCTTGCTTTTATTTCTTGTGCTATGGGAGTCCTGTTGAGGAAGTCTGGTCCTAAGCCGACATGTTGAAGATCTGGACCTACTTTTTCTTCTGTAAGATTCCAGGTCTCTGGTCTGATTCCGAGATCCTTAATCCATTTTGAGTTTAGTTTTGTGCATGGTGAGAGATGTGGGTTTAGTTTCATTCTGTTGCATATGGATTTCCAATTCTCCCAGCACCATTTGTTGAAGAGGCTATCTTTTCTCCATTGCATATTTTTGGAACCTTTGTCTAGTATGAGAAAATTGTATTTATTTGGGTTTGTGTCCATGTCCTCTATTCTGTACCATTGATCTACCTGTCTATTTTGGTACCAATACCATGCCGTTTTTGTTACTATTGCTTTGTAGTAGAGTTGAAGATCTGGTATTGCGAAACCCCCTGCTTCGCTCTTTCTGCCAAGGATTGCTTTAGCTATTCTGGGTTTTTTATTCTTCCAGATTAATTTCATACTTTCTTGCTCGATTTCTGTAAGGTACATCATTGGGATTTTAATTGGAATTGCATTGAATCTGTATAGCACTTTTGGTAGTATGGCCATTTTGACAATATTAATTCTGCCTATCCAAGAACATGGGAGATCTTCCCATCTTCTAAGGTTTTCTTTAATTTCTTTCTTTAGTGTTCTGTAGTTCTCATTGTAGAGGTCTTTCACCTCTTCTGTGAGATTGATTCCCAAGTATTTTATTTTTTTCGAAGCTATTGTGAATGGGGTAGTTTTCCTAATTTCTCTTTCTGAAGATTCATCGCTTGTGTATAAAAATGCCTTAGATTTATGTGCATTGATCTTATATCCCGCTACTTTACTGAATTCACTTATGAGATCTAAAAGTTTTCTGGTGGAATTTCCTGTTTGCTCTAAGTATACAATCATATCATCAGCAAATAGGGATAGTTTGAGTTCTTCTTTTCCTATTCGTATCCCTTTAATTGCTTTGGTCTGTCTAATTGGCTGGCTAGAGTTTCAAGGACGATGTTGAATAGAAGTGGTGAAAGAGGGCATCCCTGCCTTGTTCCAGTTTTTAGAGGGAATGCTTTCAGTTTTTCACCATTTAGAATGATATTAGCCATGGGCTTAGCATAGATGGCCTTTACAATGTTAAGGAATATTCCCACTATCCCTATTTTTTCTAGTGTTTTGAGCATGAAGGGGTGCTGTATTTTATCAAATGCTTTTTCTGCATCTATCAAAATAATCATGTGATTCTTGACTTTAAGTCTATTGATGTGGTGAATTACATTTATTGATTTCCTGATGTTGAACCAACCTTGCATCCCTGGGATGAAACCCACTTGATCATGGTGTGCTATCTTTTTAATATGTTTTTGTATGTGATTTGCTAAAATTTTGTTGAGAATTTTTGCATCGATGTTCATTAAGGATATTGGTCTGAAATTTTCTTTCCTTGATGTGTCTCTGTCTGGTTTAGGAATCAGGGTAATATTGGCTTCATAGAACGAGTTTGGGAGGGTTCCCTCCTCTTCTATTTTATGGAATACTTTGAGAAGTATTGGAATGAGCTCTTCTTTAAAGGTTTTGTAGAACTCGGCTGAGAACCCATCTGGTCCTGGACTTTTCTTTGTTGGTAGGCTTTTGATGACTTCTTCTATTTCATTACTTGAAATTGGTCTATTTAAATTGTGTATGTCCTCCTCGTTCAGTTTAGGGAATTCATATGTCTCTAGAAACCTGTTGATGTCTTCGAAATTTTCTATTTTGTTGGAGTATAGGTTTTCAAAATAGCTTCTAATTATGTTTTGTATATCAGTCGTGTCTGTTGTGATATTTCCTTGTTCATTCCGAATTTTAGTGATTTGGGTTTTCTCTCGTCTTCTCTTTGTTAGTGTGGCTAAAGGTTTATCAATTTTGTTTATTTTTTCAAAGAACCAACTATTTATTTTGTCAATTTTTTGTATTGTTTCTTTTGTTTCAATTTCATTGATTTCAGCTCTGAGTTTAACTATTTCCTGTCTTCTACTACTTTTGGTGTTGGTCTGGTCTTCTTTTTCTAGGGCTTTGAGGTGTAGTGTTAGGTCATTTATTTTTTGAGTTTTAATTCTTTTATTAAATGTGCTCCATGAAATAAATCTTCCTCTAAGTACTGCTTTCATAGTGTCCCAGAGATTTTGATATGATGTTTCTTTGTTCTTGTTTACCTCTAAGAATTTTTTAATTTCCTTCCTAATATCTTCTGTTATCCATTCATCATATAATAGCATATTGTTTAATCTCCAGGTGTTGGAGTAGTTTCTGTTTTTTACTCTTTCATTTATTTCTAACTTCAATCCATTATGATCTGATAGAATACAAGGTAGTGTCTCTATCTTCTTGTATTTGCTAACATTAGCTTTGTGGCATAATCTATGGTCTATTTTAGAGAAGGATCCATGTGTTGCTGAGAAGAAAGTGTATTCACTCTTCGTTGGATGGTATGTTCTATAAATGTCTGTTAAGTCTAAATTATTGATTGTGTTATTGAGATCTATGGTTTCTTTGTTCAATTTTTGTTTGGAAGATCTGTCCAGTGGTGAGAGAGGAGTGTTAAAATCACCTAGTATTATTGTGTTTTGGTCTATTTGGTTTCTAAAATTGAGAATGATTTGTTTAACATACATGGATGAGCCACTGTTTGGGCATAGATGTTTATGATTGTTATATCTTGCTGATTTATGCTTCCCTTATGCAGTATGAAATGTCCTTCTTTATCCCTTCTGACTAACATTGACTTGAAGTCCACATTATCTGAAATGAGGATGGATACTCCAGCTTTTTTGCTGAGTCCATGTGCATGGTATGTTTTTCCCCATCCTTTCACCTTTAGTCTATGGGTGTCTCTTTCTATGAGGTGAGTCTCTTGCAGGCAACATATTGTTGGATCTTTCTTTTTAATCCAATCTGCCAGTCTATGTCTTTTGATTGATGAATTCAGGCCATTAACATTCAGGGTTATTATTGAGATATGATTTGTATTCCCAGTCATTTGGTTCATATTTAAAATTTTTGACACATCTTGGTTCCTCCTTTATTTGACAGTTCCTTTAGGATAATTCCTCCCTTTGCTGATTTGTTTCTTTGTTTTTTATCTCTTCCTCATGAAATATTTTGCTGAGAATGTTCTGTAATGCTGGCTTTCTTTTTGTAAATTCTTTTAGCTTTTGTTTATCATGGAATGATTTTATTTCATCGTCAAATTTGAAGGTAAGTTTTGCTGGGTATAAGATTCTTGGTTGGCATCCATTTTCTTTCAGAGCTTGAAAAATGTTGTTCCAGGCCCTTCTAGCTTTTAGGGTCTGGATTGAAAAATCTGCTGATATCCGTATTGGTTTCCCCCTGAATGTAATTTGGTTCTTTTCTCTCACTGCCTTTAAAATTCTGTCTTTATTTTGTATGTTAGGTATTTTCATTATAATGTGCCTTGGTGTGGGTCTGTTGTAATTTTGTGTATTTGGAGTCCTATAAGCCTCTTGGACTTGATTTTCCATTTCATTCTTCAGATTTGGGAAATTTTCTGATATTATTTCATTGAATAGATTGTTCATTCCTTTGGTTTGTTTCTCTAAGCCTTCCTCAATCCCAATAATTCTCAAATTTGGCCTTTTCATGATATCCCATAGTTCTTGGAGATTCTGTTCATGATTTCCTACCATCTTCTCTGTTTGTTCAACTTTGTTTTCGAGGTTAAGTATTTTGTCTTCAATATCTGAAGTTCTGTCTTCCAGGTGTTCTATCCTATTGGTTATGCTTTCTATGGAGTTCTTAATTTGGTTTATTGTTTCCTTCATTTCAAGGATTTCTGTTTGGTTTTTTTTCAATATCTCTAACTCTTTATTGAAATGATCTTTTTCTTCCTGAATTTGCTCTGTTAACTGTCGATTGGTGCGATCATTCAATGCCTGCATTTGCTCTTTCATCTCATCGTTTGCTTCCCTAATCATTTTAATTATGTACATTCTGAACTCCCTTTCTGTCATTTCTTCTGCCATGCTGTCGTTGGATTTTATTGATGTAACATCTAGATTTGTTTGGGGCATTTTCTTCCCTTGTTTTCTCATATTTTTCAGGAATCAGTAGGTCATTAAGATATTGCAGATTTCCTGTATTGACTTATAATGTCCCTGAAGATTGCTAGTGTATCCCCTCTTATCCTTCAGTAGCCTGAAGTCTTGGAGGAAGTTGATAATGCGGAGCTCCATGAAGAAGCTGCCTCTCTAGGGGTGGTGACCCTCAGGTGGCGTATATTCCCTGCTAGTGGGCAGACGTGCCTCCACTTGTTGACCAATGGTCATCCGATGGGGAACTAGACTGTGGGCTGAGGCAAGGCCTATTTGTGCCTGTGTCTCTGGTTTTACCGTCCCTGTGGGGAAAACCTCCCCCAGCAGGGAAGACTCACTCGGTGGGGACGTCTCGCTGGTCAGTTGCCCTCTTAGAGGTTCCCCTCAATCTACAACTACCGCCTGGGCTGGGCTGTCTTCCTCTGCAATATTCCCAGGGGTCCGGACCTATGTCCTGGGCCTGGGAGCCTCACCCTTCGCAGGCGAGTCTCCTTAGTCTGCCTCTCCCAGAGAATCTGCCCGCAGTCCTGGAAACTTCGCTCCGCCCCTAGGCATGTCTCTGTGCGGCTCTTCCAGCAAGAAGCCACCTAGCTCCTGGGACCCTGCTCTGCACCTAATTGCCTGGCTATGCGGCCCCTCCTCTGAGCCGCCACCTGGAGCCCAGTACAATAGCTCCGAGACCCAGAGACCCGCCACACTCCTCCTCCTCTGGACAGCTGCCCAGTTTCCGACACAGTCACTAGGAGTCCAAGCAACTCACTTCGCGTCTCCTCCTCCCACCAACCGCCCGTAGCCCTAGGCAGTCACTCCAAGTCCAAGTGACCCGCCCTGTTCCTCCTCCTCCTCCTCGGGGTAGCCCCCTGGGTGTTCAGAAGCGGTGGCTCCGAGACCAAGTGACCCACCGCGCTCCTTCTCCAGGCAGGCCACCGGTGTTCAGGAGTGGTTGCTTTTAGTCCAATCAACTCACCACTCGCCTCCTCCTCTGGCAACCGCCTGTGGCTCTGATGCAGTCACTCTTAGGTCAAGCGATCCGCCACGCTCCTCCTCTTCCCCCAGGCAACCTCCCAGTGTTCAGGAGCGCTCATTCTGAGTCCAAACAGCTCGCCACGCAGCTCCTCCTCAGGCAGCCGCCCAGAGCCCCAGTGGTTGCTCCGAGTCCAAGCACTGTGCTGAGCCGCCTCCTCTATGATGATCCCAGTTGTCCTAACTAGTACTCTTTTAATATTCTGTACCCCCACCATTATGTATCATCATCCACTTATCAGAGATAACATTTGGCCTTTGGTTTTTTGGGTTTGGCTTATTTCACTTAGCATGACATTCTCTAACTCCATTCATTTACCTGCAAATGCCATAATTTTATTCTTCTTTATGACTGAGTAATATTCCATTGTGTATATATGCCACAGTTTCTTTATCTATTCATCTATTGAAGGGCACCTCGCTTGGTTCCACAAATATTTAGCTATTGTGAATTGGGCTGCTATAAACATTGATGTGACTGTGACACTGTAGGATGCTGATTTTAAGTCCTTTGGCTATAGTCTAAGGAGTGGGATAGCTGGGTCAAATGGTGGTTTCATTCCACGTTTTCTAAGGAATCTCCATACTGTTTTCCACAGTGGCTGCACCAATTTGCAATCCCACCAGCAATGTATGAGTGTACTTTTTTTCCTCTATAGAGTCTTCAATTAGCTAGTTTTACTGGTAATGGATGAATTCGCTTTGGCTAACAATAGAAAGATGAAAAAACCCAAAGCAATCTCATGCATATGTGTGCATAAGTGTGGTTATGTTTGGCACACTGGAATAATTAAGCAAGCCAAAGTTATTGCTAAAGTTCAATAAATTAGAAATACCCTCATAATTGCCCCACAACCTGGATATTAAAATCAGTTAAGAAATAAGTTTAATAAAAAGTTTATTAGTTTTGCCTCACTAGAATTTATTTTTACTTGGTTTTCAGAGATTGTAGGAAGTTATTAATACTACTTTTGCTGTACGTATGATTTATCAGTAAATAATATGAAAAGGAGAAGGGAAGGGAATTAGAGAGATTAGCATAGGGTAAGTGCCTGTTAGTCAGCTTTTCATCCCTATGACCAAAATACCTGACAAGAACAACTTAGAGGAGAAAAGATTTATTTTTGGCTAATGATTTCAGAGATCTCAATCCATAATCAGCCAACTCCTTTGCCCTGGGCCTGAAGCAGAAGCAGAGCATGGTGGTCAAAGGGCATGGTGGAGGAAACTGCTCAGCTCAAGACAGCTGGGAAGCAGAGAAAGAGAGGATGGGGCTGGAGAAATGATCACCAGTGACTCGTTTCCTTCACGTAGGTTCCACTACCCAGTCGTCCATGCAGCCCTCCATGGGTTAATCCACTAACAAGGTCAGAGTCCTCATGGTCCAATCACTTCCCAAAAGTCCCACCTCTAAACACACGGGACTTGGGGGACAACCCAGATCCAAACAATGACGGTGCCTATTTAGGTAAAGGTGGCTAATTATTGTCCATTTAACTATAAGATTTACATTTAGACTTCCCTGAAATTATTATTTTTATTGTACAATGTCATCAAGAAAAAAATTGGGATAAGTTATTAAAAGTTTATTTTTCTACTCTAGTTCTTAAGTTTTAAGGGATGACTTCTTTATGAACAAACTATGGAGGTATGTTACAGCAAAATATGGGAATTAAAATAGCTTCATAAAAAACAGATGTAAGTATGCACTGTATACATCTTATAACGTATTTAAGAATCATTACACAAGATCTCAGCTGCTTCGAGGTGCTCTAGAGCTAATGCTCTGAAACAACTATTCTTTGCCTGACCTCTAGTGTTCATAGCAAGTAAGTGTGAGTCTGAAAATACTAAAAGAAAAACCTAGCAATTTTACAAAAGGGCACTTTGTTTCATTCAAAACGAGAAGAGGGGGGGAGATGTTCCAAAATTCAACAACTTACCCTCAGCAGATCACATAAATAACACAGAATTGACAATCTAGAAGAAATTTAAAGATATTTTCATAGTCAGTCTCCACTTTTGATTGGAGAAAAACCTGAGGAAGATTGTTTTCAGGGTCAGAGAGTACCATCTGATTGCTTCATCGGGCCTTCATCTCATTCTCTATCACTCCATTAGCTTCTAGTCATTTCTACAAGAGTTTGAGTATTCAGATGCTTCCACTGCTATGTGAGCACCATCCTGAGAGCACCACCATCAGTTCTTCATAGACAAATCCACCATGACTGCCTGCTGAGAGCAAGAAACAGGTGCTCCCTCTTCCCTGAGGCTGTAAGGACAAATACATGTGTTAGTCAGCTTTCCATCACCACAATAAAATACCTCAGATAATCAACTTAAAAACAGGAAAGGATTATTTTGACCTACTATTTTAGAGGTGAAGGTCCACGGTTGGTTGGCATCACTGTTTGTTGGCCCGTCGTGGCTGGAGCACAGGACAAAGGAAGATGATCACCTCATGACAGCTAGCAAGTCAAGAGAAAGACAGGAAGATGCCAGAGTCCAATATCTCCTTCCAGTGCATGACCCCAGTGACCTAACTTCCTTCCATGAGGTCCTAAAGGTTCCCTCCTGGCTCCTAAAGGTTCCACCACCCTTCAATAAAAGACAGACTGGTGACCAAGCCTTCTACACATAGACCAGGGGAGATAGTCTAGATTCTAACAATCACAGATGTTACTCATCAATGGGCAAGAGGGGGACACAGGCACGGAATTCCATCTTTCTTGGTCCAGTCCTAAACCACACTTTTCTGTTTTCCTCATGGTGAATGGAAGCAATTGCTCAGTAGCTCTCAGCCTGCCCATGTTTACAAGGCTTTTCATCTTAAGATAGAGCAGCTTGCAATTCAGCCAATTTAGTTTCCATCACTGTTTTCTCTGCTTGTGGATAATCTCTTACTACTAGAAGTGCTCTGAGTATGCACATGGCATTTTACACTACATGAAATCATCAGTCATCAGGTTACATCTTTCTGTATGGCATCAACAGGAAAAGCGAACATGGACTCCATTGTTTTTGCTTATTTATCTGTTTTAGGAATTCGTGTTAATTCTTTTCCACAAAAAGACAAGTAGAATCTATTACTTCTAGTTTCTTTGCCTCTTTATACTTCATACCATTCTCCATTCAATTCCCAAAATCTAAATTCTTAAAACATTCTTTACTGAAGTTTTTATTCCCTTCACTTAATACTGAACTTGGTCAGTTCAATTGTTTTCCCAAAAGTATTTGTCTAGTTTTAGATCTTCAAATGACTCAACTTTGTTTCTGAATTATTTTATAAGTGTATTTGTCCTAATTAATTTCTCTAATTCTAAGTCAGAGAATTGTCCCAAAGGTATTAGGGACCATCTTATCTAAGATACTTGAGATAAGACATGATCTTTCAGAGTAATGGTTTATTAGATGTCTACATATCTAGGGTCCCAATTAATCTCATTTTTTTCATTAGGAATATTGATAAATGATTCAAAGAAGGTCATGCTTGGAGATGAGATAATTATTAATCTCTGTGCTCTCTCATGCTTCTAATAGACCAAATATTTTGAATGCAAAAACTCTTTATAGATATAATGGGAATAGCTTTTTAAAAAACTTTACAAACAACTTTTAATATATGTAGACTTGTTTACTTGGTAGTTGTTTTGTATATAAAAATCTACCAGGATCAAAAGAAGTAAATACATGCTAATAATAATCATTTCAAAGAGCAGACTTACTTCTCAAACCATGAACTTCGTGGAATCTGGCGCCTCTGTCATCATCTCAGAAAAAAATGTCACCCTTCCTGCCTACCCCTTGGGTCTTCCTGATCCAAGTCTGCTCTCAAAGTTCACGAGCCAGCCCCTGTCCCCATTAGTTTTGTGAGATCTTGTAATAGTACTCTGATAAATCCCTCTTTTTGCTAAGAGATGATTTGTATTAATTGTATCGCACCACACTTGATAAAGAAATATTTTTCCAGTAGATTAATCTAGGAACACCTCAACACTGAGCTACACATCCAGACCATTTTATTTTGAGACAGGATCTTGCTAAATTTCTGAAGTTCTAAATAAGTTGTAGAGTCTGGCCTCAAGCTTGCAAACCTCCTGTGCCTCAGCCTCCCAGGTCACTAGGATTACAGTTGTGTGCCAACGCACAAGGCAGAAATTATTTCTAAAGAGTTGTAGACAACACATTGTCAAGGAAATGGGGCGGGGGTTAGAACTAGTTATCTGTCTAAAATATATCAAAAGGAGGTGAAATTGCCAATAATAAACACAGATGGAAAAATCTAGAACTTCATAAAGTGTCTGCCAAAGTTAATATATCCTCTTTGGTCACCTCAAGTCAATTCTTCTCAGGGTAAAACTTAAGATGACTGCACCACTGCTGACAAGAAAAATAATAAAGAATTCAATGGCCTCAGGTTCTCAAAAGTCAAACAACAGGCATTTAAGTTAAAAAAAAAAAAAAAGCAAAGTAGGTGTGGTTATCCCAGGTAGTCACATGGCCTGAGCAAGGTAATACTTCTTTACTAGTGATGGTTAACTGAGTAGGGATGTCCTGGAGAAACAGAGATAAGCAACCTGATAAGATCCTTCTTTGTTTCTATGACCAGAAAAAAAGCAGATCTGGAGAACAGAAGCCTCTCTTCAGTGACCACAGTAGAGAACTGTAGTCCTAGATCTTTATTAGCTCATAGACAAAGAGATCCTTGAATAAACAGGAGATTGGATACTTTCCAGGAAGAACTCCACAGTCCATGGGCCTGAACTCATTCTCCACACCACTTACAGCAGAACCAACACCAATATGTGCAGAATAACAAATGCCTTCCACACAGTTATGATGCTGCCAAAAGCATTGCTTCTAAGAACTTTGGTTTACAATGAAGGAAATAAGGCATGGGCTAATGCCTGCGGCATTCACAGGTATCCTTTTATCTAGAAGTAGCTGACTTTATAGAAAATTGGAGTGGTCTATCAGATTTTCAGTTGCAGCACTAGATGCAATTTTAAATGTTAGGATGTCTCCTACAGGATATGGGGAATCACCTGAACTGGTATTATTTGACAATATAATGCCTTCTCCTGTATCCCAAATGCCCAGGTCCAGAGCCCTGGGAAAGTAGAGGCTCTACTACTCATGTTTTCATCTAATCATCCATTCACAAAATGTTTGCCTTCCAACCAGAGGCTCTGGAATTTGCTGGTTTAGAGGTTATAGTACTTATTCTGCTTATCTATTTCTGCATAAATAATGTCCCTCAACACTTAGTGACTTTTACAAAGTCAAGGACATTTCTTTTTCTCACGAATAGGCAACTTGGGTAGGTCTTGGCAAGAACAGCATCCACTGAAGAGGCTCAAAGGCTAAGTGCAGGGATGGTCTGATGTTTCACTTAGGCTTCTAAAATTTCTACCAGTAAGACTCAAGCATCTGGGGTCTGGAACAGCTGGGACCCTGGAGCATCTCTATCTCTATGTGGTCTCCCCACAAGTTCACTTCTTTGTGATGGCACCAGGAAAGCTGGGCCTCTTGTGTGTCAGCTCATGGCTCCAAAACACATGTCATGAGGAAGAGAAAGAGCCAGATGAAAGCTGTTCTGCCTTTTGTGACCAAGCCTTAGAAGTCACACATATCAATTTTGTTGGAGTCACACCCCACTGAGATTCAAGGGCAGTAAACATAGACCCCACCTCTGGCAAGGAGAGGATCAAAGTCACAAAATAAAGACAGCATGTTACAGGGGCACAGCAATGTAACTATTTCTGAAAACCCACTCTGAAAAACATGAAATGGAGGCAGACTTCTACCAGGGACACCACAAGGTTTCACTGAATAGGAAACTGAAACTTGGAGTAACACTGGAGTATTTTGAGTTCCTCCCATCACTGAAAACTAAGCATGAGAGGGGTCAGTAACTGACTTCAATAAAAATCCAAACATCAAGGAGAAGGAGAGTGGTTTTTTCACTTTGGGAGTAGAAGGAATGTGAAGGGAACCCAAGAACCCTGGGGATGCATATGGCATTAGCACACTCAATGATGTAATTGAATGTGAGACACTGGCAGTCCTACAAAGCATAATCAACATGAGCCCAGACACCTTGGAATGGAAGTTTGAATCACTGCACTATGAAAAACCACCAAAAAAACCCCTAGACTAGGTTAGATATAGACTAAAAAAAAAAAAAAAATACCATTGAATGAATAGCAGAGAAAGGAAGTAAAAACCTTACCAAGATCCTCCAACAAATTGTTGAAACAAGGGCTGTACTCTCCTCATGCATTTTCCTTCTTTTTGTATGTCACAAAAAAAAATTTTTTCAAACAGCATGTCCTCTTTCCTCCACCTTCCAATAATAATACATTGCAGAGAACTGACCTTTAAATTTTGCCCACGATTACTGATCATCTCCTGGGATAATGCACACCTGCCTATAGGATCTGACTAGACTTTGCAACACCTGCTATTAGTGGTGTGAAAAATGGTCTCACTCTGTAGGTTTTGTTTTGAAGTATAAATATATAAAGATGGTGTGTATGTTGGATGGGCAAATGTGAGACCCATAGTGGCCACTGATCAGTTTCTGGCTATCTAGTACCCAATCACCCAGTTCTGTCATCAATTTTTCTTATATCTCATAATTTCATAAGAAATCTTTTTTTTTTTCTTTTTGGTGTAGATCTGCCAAGGAAATCTTCTAAAATGTGTTTTTGGATATTTTAAAGATATTCTTTGATTTTAATTTTTTCCCTTTTATTACAATGTGGCTTAACATGCATGTTAGTCAGCTTTCCATCACTATAATAAATGCCTGAGATAATCACCTTATAGAGTAAGGTTTATCTTGGCTTATGGTTCCAGAAGCACCAGATCAATTGGCCCTGTTGCTTTGGGCCTGTGGCTAGGCAGCACATTGTGGCAGGAAAGCATGGTGACACAAAACTGTTCACCTCCTGGTGGTGACACCAAAGAAAGAAAGAAAGAGGAAAAGGAAGGTGCTTGAGCCATTTCCCTGCACCAGCAAATGAAGATATCTTTGAGTTTTGAACTTGTCCCTGCCTTCCCATGTTCTCCAATCGTTTCTCCCAATCTGATTAACTCTTACAATGCTGTAAGTAGATACTTTTCATGTTTTTCTGCTTTCTTAGGGGTTAGTCTAAGTAGATTACTCCAAAGTACCAATCTATTCATCTCTACTTTTGACCCTATTACTGTAGAATATAAATGGATGATCATTCCGTGATTTTATTTTCATTTAATCCTTTTCAAATTTTATTTTAAAATGCTTTATCAGAAAGAAACATACTTTGTTTTTATTTTGTTATCTTTGTTTTGTTATCTAGAAACTCAAAACAAATAAGATAGGTAGTAGAATAAACAACTCGTTGTCAATAATGACAGCAAGTATTTGGGTAGGTATTCAAGCCCATCACATCTGAGCCTAACAAGCATTATGGCATCAACTACCCACTGTTATTACATTTGCATGGCCACTGGAAGAAGAAGATAACATACACTATAATATCCACAGTACTTTCTCTGTATTGTAGATTTAAAGTGAAATCATATTTTTCTCACATTTTCTATGTAATAAACAGAATCACAATAAAAGTAAATGCTAATTAATATGAAAATCACTTATTGCAAGTAATGCAACAGTCCCCAAAATACAAAGAAAATCATCATCCTGTATCTACATACATGACAGGAAGATAGAAATAGGGATATGTGTTTCTGACAGTTGGACAGAAACCAAAAGGTAGGAAATGTGGCAAATTTACATAAACACATAAGATGTTAGGAAGAAAAATGACTTTCTGATCTACTGTCAGACTTAAAGTAATCCATAATGCATTTGTTTGTTTATTTGTTAAAAGACTTTTATTGCTCATTCAATGCAAGGCATGATATGTAATCATGTTAGAGGAATTTTGCTTAAAATGCATCATAATTATGATGCAGAAAAATTTATTCTTAGCCTTCTCTGAGTAATCAGTCAGTATTGTCAACTTGAATATAAAAGACTTTTATTGCTAGTAATGAAATCATGAATGTGTCTGTAATATAAAGATTATGGGGGAACTTTGTGTATGTATTCAATGATTTTCTTATGCAGATCAATTTCAAGTTTCCATATTTTGATGTATGACTATGCCTCCTCCAAAATATTTGCATTTTATATAAAATGCTTAAAATTTAATTAAAACTACTCCTAGAGGAGAAACCAAATTTATTTCACCTTCAAACAACAATAAAATAAGTTCTAAAAGGAGTTCAGATTTTCTTGTAAAAGTACTTAGGATCTTAGTCTAAAGATATGGCTTCTATGAAAATGGAAAGGGACTTTCCAGGACAACCAAGAGATATTAGGCAACGTCACAGAGGCCACTTTAATCAAATGCAGTAGCTTCTAACCCCATGAGGTTCCTGCAACCAAGCAGACGCCTGCCCACAGTACCTATCTTGGAAAGGTCAGGGAAGAACCAGGTCTATTCCTCAGTTTTGTCACTCCTCCCAAGCTAAATAACGTACTTCGTAAAATCTGTCCTCCTAATCAACTTTATTATGATATAATTTACATTTAATAAAATGGACCCTTTTTTTCATTTTTTTTATTGTAAACAAATGGGATACATGTTGTTTCTCTATGTGTACATGGAGTCAAGGCATGCCATTTGTGTAATCATAAATTCACATAGGGTAATGTTGTTTGATTCATTCTGTTATTTTTTTTCCCTTCCCCCCCACCCCTCCCACCCCTCTTTTCCCTCTATACAGTCCTTCCTTCCTCCATTCTTACCACCCTCTTTAACCCTAACCCTAAACCTAACCCTAACCTTAAAGCTAACCCCTCCCAACCCCCATTATATGTCCTCATCCGCTTATCAGCGAGATCATTCGTCCTTTAGTTTTTTGAGATTGGCTTATCTCACTTAGCATGATATTCTCCAATTTCATCCATTTGCCTTCAAATGCCATAATTTTATCATTCTTTATGGCTGAGTAATATTCCATTGTATATATATGTCACAGTTTCTTTATCCATTCATCAATTGAAGGGCATGTAGGTTGGTTCCAAAATCTGGCTATGGTGAATTGAGCAGCAATGAACATTGATGTGGCTGTATCTCTGTAGTATGCTGATTTTAAGTCCTTTGGGTATAGGCCAAGGAGTGGGATAGCTGGGTCAAATGGTGGTTCCATTCCAAGTTTTCTAAGGAATCTCCACACTGCTTTCCAGAGTGGCTGCACTAAGTTGCAACCCCACCAGCAATGTATGAGTGTACCTTTTTCCCCACATCCTCGCCAACACCTATTGCTGCTTGTGTTCTTGTTAATCTCCATTCTAATTGGAGTGTAAAATGGACCCATTTTAAGCATGCAATTCAAAGAGTTTTTAAAATGTTTAGAGCAATGAATCACTAGTTTGAACAAGGCATAGGACATTCCAATAACTTATTCAGTCAATGCCTTCCCATCCCAAACTGCAGGAAAATACCAGTTTAGGTTAAGTTTCAAATTAGAATTTAAACATTGGATGAGAAATAAATAATTAAATAAGGCCAGATCAATGAACAGTGGTGGAAATGTTTTACCACTTACCTAAAAAACCAAGACTGATGCCCTAAAATGACCCTTATAATTATGCTTATCTAAATATGTTCACTAACAGCACTAACAGTGCTACTCAAGGTGCCAGAACACAAAATATTTGTTACCACTGCATTTCAGAACATACATAGGAGGAGCTTAGAAATCTTTCTAGCAGTTTGATATTCTGTATCACAAAACTTCATGATTGCTTTTCTTTGAAGTTCAAAAAATTATACAAAAGGATTGGTCTGCACCAGGGTGTAAATAAAAATAAAATAAATAAAACTCTGGCACTTTACCACAGACAACCAGAAGAACGCTGTCCATGTGTACTCTTTGCCTGCTCCTACCTCCGCTAATTTGGTTATCCTCGTTCTGTTCTTTAAGTAATGGCTTTTAAATGATAACGCATTGAATCTAGAGCAGAAACAGTATATCAAGATTTTTTGCAATATAAAAGAGAAACAAGTCCTCCATAACTCATCAGGATTTAAACCAAAGCAAGTGTCCAAGCAGGACAAAGCATCAATCAGAAAAAAAGTTTGAGGATATCATTACTGCTAATTAGTTGACTTAAGCTAATGGTGCAATGGCCATTAGTTTGACTAATGCTAATGGATCTTGCAATCAATGACTTGGTGAAAATGTTCCAGATGCTCCCATTCTAAAAATGACTCAGAAATGGTAATAATGGTTTATTTTTAAATTAACAGTAAACAGATCATTGAAGTAAAGATAATATGTAAGGATATTCTTTAACAATACTAATAAATTATTCTTAATATTTCTAATGAGCTCTGTCCTATAAAATAACTTACTAACACTAGTATTGATGAACACACAGCACTTATATGTCAGACTCAGTTCAAAATGTTTGGCATATATTATTTAATCTATCCTACATACCAATACTACCAGGTAGCAACTATTATACCCATTCTACAGATGAAAAAACTAACAAAAACAAAGCCAAACAACTTGCCTAAGGATACATAATGTGTAGGCACACTGGGTTTTAAACACAGTTGATGCAAGTCCCATGTCTTCCTGTCTATCTTTGATGTATGTTGTCTGCTGTTGAGAAACTTTTTTTTTTTTTTTTAGTACAGAGGCCATTAAATGGGGAAGGTGGGGGGAAAAGGTACATCAATACTCTATCCAGAGCATTTTCCAATCAATTTATCATATCATTTATTAAGTTAAAACATCAAGCATTTGCTTCATTTTCTCAGTGGTTTCTGCTAATTGTGCTAGTATTATATAATGTAATAGCAATCAACTGGAAACCAAAAGGAAAAAACCAGCCTCCAACCAATTGGTGTTTTAAATAAGGTTAATAAACTTCTATTTGTTTTGTTATTCAAATAATATCTACTTTGAGTGCTATTAAGGCACACATTACTTTGACAATGGCATAAGGTTCTGATCAGACTGCTGATAGTTTGCCTTATTTCTGATAGGGCCAGGTACCAGTCCTGTGATTACATTTCTTCCTATTTTACAGTCCCTCTGGCTCTAAGCACCACACATTCTGTACGTTTGAAGAGCATCCTCTTTTGTGTTCCACAAGTTTAATATGAAACAACTCTGAATTTTTATCACACTTCTGAAATTCTATAGCTTTATTTTTTTTAATTAGGCAGATTTAAGGGGGACATTTAGGGAATTCAAAGGTTATCAGGATATTTCCACTAAAGTAGCTGATTACTTCTTCAATAGATCTAAATTAAATGTTTAGCTTCCTGACATTGGATATATGCAAATATGCAAATCTTCAGTTTTCATCAATTCAAAACTTTACTTAAAAATATTATTCAAGCATATCATCACCAAAGAAAGTATATATTCATACTGTTCATAATGACAAATGCTTCTCTTTTTGGTTTCTAATTCTCTAAAAGTTGAAACAGTCATTTGAGGAAAAAAAGTATAGAAACTTAATCACATTTTTCTTAGGTTTATAAACAAGCTAATGGAGGAGATTTTTGTTTTTACATCTATAATGGAAATAACACAGTTTGGATTAGAGAAGTTAAAAAAGAAAAGATGACCTGAAATGCTCAGTGATTTCATTTGAAGACTATTATTAGATATGCACCAAATACAATAATAAAAGTGATTATTATTTTCCACACACAGATTTTTGATTTGAAGATGGCAACACATTAAATGCAAATTTCAAAACATTTCTGTGTGAAGGCATGATACCTGTTCTTGACAAAGGCATCAGGGGAATTTTTGTATGCCAGGTTAGTGACAAGCTAGTCCTGTAAACATCTTCTTCCCATGACAGTTAAGATTTCCAACTATCAGCTGAGCTATTCAATGCCTGCCAGACAGAATTGTTTTCATGGTTCACAGAAATACCTTATGGCCACAATGATGCTACAATGTGAGAACTGATGTGGAACATGTCAGAAGTAGTTTGAAATATCACAAATGCTACTGTATATTTTAGTTCAGATGCTTTCTTATAGAAAAGACAAAAACAGCTTATCACTCACTGAAGATATCAACAAGCATGAACGATTTAAAATGCTTAGACTTTCCTCAAAGAGAAAATCAATCATAATATTTACTTAAGTAAATTTCCCTGTTTCCAAATTCACCTCTATGTATCTATTGACTGAGTACTATGTGTTAGGTATTATGTGTCTTACTAGAGACAGACAAATGAAAAACTAACATATTTATATAGTTTTGATCATCTATATGGACAAGGTATGATTAAATGTGTCTATAAAAATATCAGCACATTATTTGAGTGGCATATGTCTGGGGAAAATCAACAAAAGGTATTTTTCAGTTTTCATTACAAAAAAAATGGTTTTGAAAAATGAGAATTCAAAGAAACTAAGATTTTAAAGATATGATTCAAAAAATTATAAAAGAGGTGTTGGAGATAAAATGTCCATACAGGTCTTTGAAAATCTCTTAACATATTTATGGAGATCTAGAAAGCCACAACACACATGGCCTGTGTGCTATTTCAGGAAAGACCTAAAAAAGTCCTAATGGCTCCCTTCTGGCTGACCTTCAGGATGCTTGAAAACAAGAGTGAAGACTACTTCAGAATTGTATACTGTCAATTAATGCATGTTCTAACACACACACACACGCACGCACATGCACAGTCCACCAGCAAAGGTTAGGAGACTCACTACTTTAAAACATTTGCCTGTTTCTGTTGAATTATGACTGACTGCTAATTGATTGCGAAGAGATTTCAGTGACTGCACATGAAAAAGATTATAGACTTTAAAGAATTAGATCAGAAAAATCACTAAACAACAAAAAGCAACAAAATAGAAATAAACATCAATGATATTTTTATTTGTTCTAATTTGTTGTACGTGACACAAGAATGGATTTATACATTTTGATAGCTCATACATAAATGGAGTGTAATCTCTCATTTTTCTGATTATATATATATATTGTAGGATCATATCGTTAGTCATATGTGTACGTGAGGTGATAATGTCTGTTTCATTCTACTATCATTCCTACCCTCACGCCCCTCTCTCTCCCTTCCCTCCCCTCTACCTAATCTAAAATAACTCTATTCTTCCCTAGTGCTTGCCCCCTTATGTGAATTAGCATTCCCATATCAGAGAAAATATTCGGCCTTGGTTTTGGGGGTTTGGCTTATTTTGCTTAGCATGATATTCTCTAACTCCATTCACTTACTGACAATTCCTTAATTTCATTCTTCTTTAATGCTGAGTAATATTCCTATATATATATATAGGAATATATATATATATATATATGTGCATACACACACACACACACACACACACACACACACATTTGTGTTTTCTTTGTCCATTTATCTGTTGAAAGGCACCTGTGTTGGTTCCATAGTTTAGCTATTGTCAATGAGCTGCTATTTACATTGATGTGGCTGTGTCACTACAATATGTTGATTTTAAGTTCTTTGGGTATAAATCAAGGAGCGGGATAACTGGATCAAATGATGGTTCCATTCCAAGTTTTCTGAGGAATCTTCATACTGCTTTCCATAATGGTTGTACCAATTTGCATTCCCACCAGCAATGTCTGAGTGTACATTTTTTCCCCACATCCTAGTCAACATAGTTTGTTGCTTGTATTCTTGATAATTGTCATTCTGATTGGAGTGAGATGAAATCTTAGAGTAGCTTTGATTTGCATTTCTTTAATTGCTAGAGATGATGAACATTTTTTCATACATTTATTGATTAATTGTATATCTTCTATGAAGTATCTGTTCAGTTCCTTAGCCCATTTATTGACTGGGTTATTTTTTTTGGGGGGGGGTTGTTAAGTTTTTTGAGTTCTTTATACATCCTAGAGATTAATGCTTTTTCTGAGGTGCATGTGGTAAAGACTTTCTCCCATTCTGTAGGCTCTCTTTTCACATTACTGATTGTTTCTTTTGCTGAGAAGAAGCTTTTTAGTTTGATTTTATCCCATTTATTGATTCTTGCTTTTATTTATTGTGCTTCTGGGAATCTTGTTAAGGAAGTCAGATCCTAGGCCAACATGGTGAAGATTTGGGCCTACTTTTTCTTCTAGAAGTTACAGGGTCTCTGTTCTAGTGCCTAAGTCTTTGATCCACTGTGAGTTGAGTTTCATGCAGGGTACGATAAAGGTTTAATTTCATTTTGTTACATGTGGCTTTCCATTTTTCGCAGCACCATTTGTTGAATAGGCTATATTTTCTTCAGTGAATGTTTTTGGCACCTTTGTCTAGTATGACATTTATGTGAGTTTGTCTCTGTGTCTTCTGTTCTGTACCACTGGTCTACATGTCTGTTTTGGTGGCAATACAATGCTGTTTTTAGTACTATAGCTCTGTAGTACAGTTGAAGGTCTGGTATTGGGATGCCTCTTGCTTCACTTTTCTTGCTAAAAATTGCTTTGACTATTGGGTCTCTTATTTTTCAAAATGAATTTCATGATTGCTTTTAAATCTATTGATATCATGAATTACATTTATTTTTTTCCATACATTGAACCAACCCTGCATCCCTGGATGAACTTCACTTGATCATGGCGCACTATCATTGTAATGTGTTTTTGTATGCAATTTGCCAGAATTTTATTGGTACATACACAAAAGAATTCCAATAGGTATTCAAACCAAAACTTCTACAAGAATGTTCAAAGAGCTTTCATGAAAAACAAAAGATGGAAAAAACCTAAATTTCTATCAACTGGTGAACTGGTTGACCAAAATGGAATATATTCACACAATGGAATATTATTCAGTCATAAACTGGAATGAAATACCAATATATGCTGCAATGCAGATGTTCCTTGAAAGGATCATGCTAACTGAAAGAAACCATCACAAAAGGACACCCATTAGATAATTATATTTATATGAAATGTCCAGATTGGGAAAACCCATAAAAATGAAAGTATGGCTGCCAATGGCTGGGGGAATACATGGAGAGTAACTGCTGAAAGATGAATGGTTTCTTTCTGGACTGATTAAAATAGTCTAATATTAAGTAGTAGAGACCATTGCACAACTCTATAAATATACCAAAACCCATACATTTTAAATTAGTAAACTTTATAGTATGTCAATTCTGAGTCAATAAAGCTTTTATTTAAGATGTAGCACATATAAACATTTCTGATTAATTAATATCTTATAATTCTTATATCTCTTTATTCCATTTGCTTGAATCCCTTTTCCAAAGGAATAAATGATTCAGCATACAGCATCTTCACATAAAGCATACTAACAATGAAAAGATGGGATTTTGTAAGTTAGGTAAATAGATGGTGAATTTTAACAATACGACTACCCCTATACCCCCAAGGTTGAGCGGCCCACAAGTCAAGGATGATTCACTGTGTTCTGTATAGATGGGCTATCATCCCAAGTCACTGGGAAAGAGCTTCTCCAAATAGAGTTCACAAGTTGTTGACTGAAGAGGTGCGGGGCTAACATGCAAGAATCTTGACGACCAAACATGTTTTCTAGTTCCAAGGATACTGAAAGAGAGGCGTTACCTTATCAACTTGAAAGAACTTCCTGACAGTCTCCATGGGAACCTCACCATCAAGTTCTGCTCACAATCTGTGCACCCTGAAAGAATACCCTTGTGGACCCATGCTAAAACTCTCCAGGGGATGGTTTTCAGATTTTGTGAAAAATGCTTGAAATATAAGCAAATTCATTATTCCTATTATCAAAACTCATGTTTTAAGAGAAAAGCTGTAATTTGTGTAAAGAAAAGTCTGTGTATTTTCTGACCAGAAAATATGTTCTTTATAAAATTAAAACTATAAACATCTAAGCACCAAAGGCTGACTGAATATGGAAGAAGTGTAGAGGGTTGATTGAATATGGAATATAGTCTAGAAATCAGGATATCTGAATGACAATCCTCATTGTCATTAGGAAAGACCTTGATCAGATAAGGAATCTAAAAATAACTGAATTATTAATTTTTGAATTATTAAAATTCAATTACTTTTAGATACCCATACCTTAAATATTCTGTTCCCTGTGAATTTGATGACAGCTCAAATCTTGGGCACATCTGGCTGTAGATCATATCCAAGGGTCTTAAATGAAGCAGTGCCGGGACAAGACCACATGGGCATGAGGCTCCTATCAGTAAGCAGAAAGGCCTGGCTCTGTGAGATACATAAGCTGACCCAAGTCTCCCCACCCTCTCCTGTTGCACCAAGAGACAGAAGTGCAGCAGGAGTCTTGTTCTCTGACCTTAGATGCACTCATCAGGGATGAAGAGGGCACACTGGGGTTGTGGCTGTGGTTCGGTGGAACAGCACTTACCTAGCATGCGTGAGGCACTGGGTTTGATCCTCATCACCGCATAAAAATAAATAAATAAAATGAAGGCAAAGATAAATACAATAACATTATTAAAAATAAGGAAAGAGAGAGCTCTGGAAATGCATGTGTTCTGTCCCTCACTCCAGCATTTTCTGCTTGATTAGGTGTAGGAAATAAACTCATGCAGTTCTTTCCACTTCATCAGTCAGGACTAGAAGCCCTAGACTCTCATTCATCCTTTTTCGTCCTGCAGTCTCCCCTCCCTGTAAGACTCTGAGCTCTCCCTTTTATTTCTTCAGTTTTGGCCTCCCTCCCTCCTTTCCAAAGTTCCCTTTGAAACTCACCATCCATCATCAGCAAAATCCCCCACATTCTTAACCTCATCACTAGGTGCTCATGTGATCTATATATACGAAAGTACGGCTGTCTGTGAAGATATTTCTTGCTGTATCCCCCTTCCTTGTACTGTTCTTCTCAGAGAATGATAAGACACCTTGCCTTTTCCCCTTCCCATTTGTAAACCCCTCTTCCTGCATTTTCTCTAAAACGCTCCAGTTTTGAAGATCATGTCATGAAATAATGACACTGACTTTGGCTGTCACCTGTGGGCCCCAGGTCATTGCTATACATTTCCTAGTGACTGCTCCTGGTAACTTCAATTCTACCCTAGGATTGAGTCTCTCCTCTCAAAATTAATAGAAATTTCAATTTACAACAGAGTGAACCATACACCACCATGAATTATCACTTCCTTGATCTTGTCTCTGTAGTGATTTTGCCCACCCCTGTACCTCATCCACTCTCCCGTGGTGATTTCCTAGATCTGTCATTAACAGAAACTATAGAACAGGATGACAGCCTCAGCTTAGACCTCAGACCTGAGAAGAGAGCTTCCCTGCTCATCAACAAAAGCCCTTGCAGCAACACTTAGGAATAACCATACAGGAAATTTGAGATGCTATTGTGGTCAAATCTACATCCTCTGCTTGAAAAACAAAAGATAGATGTTGTTTTGTGTTCTATATTGAGAGACCATCATGGCTTTTTTTGTGTTATTTATACTACTCCTCTCTTAAATAAAACATGTAGCCTATCTAGTATCTACCCACATTGCCACAGACCAGTATAAGCACATAAATAAATAGCCAGAAGTCATGGGAAATCCCAGTGCAAAAGAAAACAAAAAACAAAAAGCAATGATGACTTCCGCAGTAAAGTCACCTCTACTACACTGTGACTTTGATTTATTTACTTTTTGTAAACACTGTGAGAGATTGACTTTGTGTGCTACTCTATAAGGTAGAGTTATCATTTTCCAGCTTAGTTTAACTTCTAAATACATGTCATTATCAAAATGCAAAGGATTTCATTTACCCCAGCCAAAGAGCACTGTTCGCTAATTACAGGCTTAATTTTAAATTAGGTTCTGTTTCTTTACAGCAGCAAAGCAATCAGATGAGAATGACATGCCTCTATTAAGCGTTTACGTTAAGACTGCCTAATTACACCAGGATTCATTTGGGTAGCATTGGCAGATGTTCTGAAAGGCAGTGGAAATGGCAGTCTGGGCTTGATAAGAGATGGACACCCACTTAGGATTGTCCTAACATCAGTGCAGGGAAACTGGTGCTCATATAGATCAAGACATGTGCTGGGTTCTTCTCAGTAATTCCCTACCATAGATCACCTGAGCACCTGTAACAAAGGCATTTGTTCTCCATCTGCCTCAGAACATATTGCAAAGTTCCGCAAAGGACGTCCATAAAACTTTGAGCCTTTTTGCAATTAAACACTATGGAAACAGAAGGTTATTTATATTATCATGATCAGAGTTTTAATCTTATTTAAAAAGTAATAAACTCACTCTGATCTCCATTGTGCCAGCTGATAATACATTTTCTAAGACTTTTTACACAACATAAGGCTTGAGATTTGAGATGAGATTCTGCTTTGTTTTAAGCCCTGGTGGTTCATAGTTGAGTGGGTGGCATCCTGCCAGCCATTTCTGCCTAATGAAGGAGTAGATAGAGCCAAGCTCTGTTTACTGTATTTCATACCAAACTGACATGCTTAAAGGGGTAATTGTAAGCCAGACAAGTGACAGATGGCATGTTTGCTCCAATCAGAGTTGCCAGGGCAGGTGGTTCTCCCCTCACTGCCACACCCAGGAAACAATCCATAGCTCCATGTATACATGTGATTGCTCCAGGGGTGCAGACTCAGGACACAATTGTTAAATGGACCGGTTTGTCCTTAACTCCAAGTTTGAGGAATGTCACAGATGACCCACATTTGACTTACCACAGTTCTGAATCATCACTGGACATCTCCTTTCTCTGGGAGATAGCCCCAAGCATTAAAACTACTTCCCACTAGCAGAAGATTCTGAAACAGACCTGTAACTTAGCTCTGTTCCTGTCAGTTGCAGTCTGAGAGCAGTTCTACTCACCCAGAATAAAACAAAACAAAACGTGAGAGAACCATTCCTGTCTGTGTCCCTAGAGGACCTGTGCTTTGCAAACATGCATTTTGGCTGTGGGCCCTGTAGCAGCTCTGTGACTCAGTTTTAGGCCCTGATATTTCAGGATCATTAATTACTATATTCTCAGCAACCCTCCTAGAGATCAAATGGGTGCCCATCTAGGACTCTGGACCAAGCCAAAACCATCCACACATCTGGCAACAGGACTCTCATCTGGGAACCCAAAAGTAGACCTTGAATCCAGCATTAGCTCCACTGACCAAGGTCCTGGAAATAGTCTAGCCCAACCAGAGACCAGATAGGATCCCAGTAACAGGCCCAACAACTGTGTACCTCACAAAAGATTCAGAAACAGTCACATGATCTACCTCCCACCCTGGTCCACCATGATCCCGGGAGCAATCCCATCTCACAGACTCAATAGGAGAAGGTCTTTACCTGCTAAAACCAGTCTATAAAGACTGGAAGAGATGGTTGTGACTAGAAATTTATAGACACCAACACAAGGTTATACGAATAATGAAGAATCAGACCAACACAGTATCATAAAAGAAACTAATAAAGCTCCAATAACCACCAAAGAAATGAAGACCTAGGAATTGCCTGGAAAATAATTCAAAATAATTATCTTGAAGAAGTTCATTAAGATGCAATAACATGCATATAGACTTAACATATTAAGAAAACAATTCATGAACAAAATCATAAGTTTAATAAATAGAAACCATGAAAAAAGAACCAAGAAGAAATCCTGGATCTGAAGAATTCTATAACAGACTAAACAATTCAACAAAGATCTGCAAAGCCAAACTCAATGTTTTAGAAAAGAGAATTAGCAAATTAAAAGACAGGTCATTTGAAATTAGGTATTGAAATTAGACAATTAGGAAAACTAAAAGGAAAAACATTTTAAAAAGCAAAGAAAACAGAAGGAGCCTTTAGGACACCATGAAGCATACAAGTATATGAATATTTGGAATTCCATAAGGATAGGAGAGGAAAGATATAAAAAAAAATTTTTTAAAGAAATTCTAGTTGAAAACTTCCCAAGTATTGAGAGGGATACAAACATTAAAAGTCATGATTTAGAATTTGGGGCAATGACTTTTGGATATAAGCCCAAAACAGTGACAACAAAAATAAAAATAGATAAAGAGGATCACATCAAGCTAAAAAGCTTCTGCATAGCAAGGAAAACAATCAGAAGAGTGCAAAAACAACCTACAGATTGGTAGGAAATATTTGCAAATTATTGATTTAACAATGGGTTAATATCCAGAATATGTGAGGAACTAACCCACCTCAACAGCAAGGGAAAAAATGGCCTGATTAAAATAGGCTAAAGACCTGAATATATGGTTCTCAAATGATGACACACATAATCAAGAGGTATATTTTTAAATGGGCAACACACAAACATATACTTTTATTTTTCAATTTTTAAAAAGTTGTAATAATAGGGATTAAACCCAGGGCCTCTTGCATACTAGGTTAGTACTCTACTATTGAGCTACATCCCCAGCCTCTTTATTTGTTTGCTTGTTTTTGCAGTACTGTGAATTGAACCAGTAATAGCACTCTACCACGGAAATACATTTCAGTCTTTTTTACATTTTTTATTTTGAGACAAGATATCCCTAATTTACAAACTTGTGATTCCTCTGCCTCAGTTTCCCAAGTAGTTGAGATACAGGCATTCACCACCGTGCCTGGTTCATTTAAATGTGTATTTTTTACAAGAGTACTTCCCCCTAGAATCTAGAACTCCCAGCACTAATTTGTCCTTTCTTTGAAGTCAGGCTATTCCTGAAAGGAAAAGAAATTAAATTTTTGTCTGGAAGAATAAGAAATCATTCCTTATAGGCAGAATTTGGAAATATCAGAGAGTGTGATCCTGCTTCCCTTCCAAACCCCTTTACCATCCTCCTCTCTTTCTACCACATCCTTCCTACCATGATCTAGCCTGTTGCCTTTATCCTTTCCTATCACACCCATGTACTGTACTTCTGAGGTTTTATTTCCTTAAAGACAATGAGAGGTTTTATTCACCTTCACAGCCCTATCATTTGGCACAATGCCAAGAATAAAATAAATGCTTATTGAATAAATTTTGAAGGGCCTATATGACATTAAGAAGATAAGCAGACAAAATTGGGACTGCCTATGTAACAAAATGTGTATCCCTAAAATAGGTAAGCCAGGTTAAAAAAAAAAAAAAAATCACGTGTTGGGTTTTTACAATGATGATTCCCAAGGCACCAGACCTCCCAGGTCCAAACTCCTCTGCATGTATCGCTCCTGCTCTTCCCATTCAAAAGTTAGTCTTCTTCTCCATTCCCTGGAACCTGGACTGACTGAGTACATTTCTTTGACCAACAGATTGTGGGAAGTAAGACCAATTACCAAGCCTAGTCCTTCAGAGATGCTGCAGATTCTGTTCTTGCTTTCTTGGAACCCTGATGCCAGCACATTATAATGAAGTTGGGTCTAGCTTACTGGCAGATCAGAGGCAGCTTGAAGGAAAACAAAATCATCCTAGTCAACAGGCAGCACTACCTACTAGATATGTGAGGAAGGTGAACTTGTACACTTTGGCTCCACTCAGGTCATTCACAATATGCGCAGAAAAACCACCTGTACTGCAAGACCACAGAACTGTGAGAAATAACAATTACCATTGCCTTGAGAATTCGTTACTCAGAAATGAACACTGAAACCCACCACTGTGTCTACATTGCAAGTATCTCTTCTCCCACCTCAGATGCCTAAAGCCTACCAAACCTATACCACCCTGCAGGTAATCTCTTAGGTTCTGGACATTTTTCAGATTCCAATGATCAGCCACTGCTGTGTCCACTTACTTTCATTCAGTTTCCTAAAATTCTGTATCATTGCCTTGTACTTAGATCTTCCCTCTTTATTTAGTTTCCTCCTACCAATTGTCCAATGCTCATTGATAATCTAGTAGGCACTATCTAATAGGAGTAGGATGTAAAATTAATTTAAAAGCTATATATGCTTTAGATCTTGGGTCAGTTCATGGGAGTTTTGGCGGTGGGCTCATTTAGAGCAGGGCAGAAGGGTGGGTAGGGGAAGAGTAAGGGAAGTTCACTGGGGCCTATTGTCCATATCCTTCATTATCTGTATTAACAAAACATTTAATGGTATGAATTTGAACTGAAGTTTTGCTGTAAAAAGTACCTTTTTAAAGGAAATACATTTAAGTTTTATATTAGTAGACCCAGATGTTGTTCTCTTATGTTCACTAATGCAGGGAAGACTGGCCTCCCTCATGTACACCCACTTCCTTTTGAACGTGAGCTGATGATACCTGGGACTTATGATACTTGGCACCTTGTTCGTCAGAGAGGGGGCTTGGACCAATACTAAAACCTGAGATAGTTTGAAGAGGAGAAATAAACATCTATGGGTAGTGATACTTACATAACAAAAAAATAATTGTGAAACATCCGGAACCCTCATTATATATTCCATTGGAGACTTAAAAACCATTTGAAGTATCTTTAGCCTTTATATCTACAAATGTTCAACAATAATTTTCAGGAATTTCTTTACCAATTGTATCATTGTTATTTATCATCCCCAAAGTAGACTTGTACATTTCTTTTACATATTTACAAGCTGAATGCATTTGGATCTACAGTTTTCTATAGTCCTCTCTCATTAACTTTCTAGAAACTTTGGAAATGATAGTTGCTTGGAGTTCTTTTTTTGAGGAACAGCTGAAGTCCCTGCTGAAAGACAAACACCCCTTCCAGAGTCACACTGCTAACCTTGCCATTGGCTGCTGCCACATAGGGTCAGGTTTCTGCTCAAATCTTTCACAGCCATAATCACCGCACCTGCAGAACCAGCCTCTGAGCCACTGGCAGCCCAATGAGGCAGGTGGCAATGACAATCAGGTTTTGTTCTCCCATGATCACCTATCTTCTCTGCAGACCACAGGCTCCTTCCTGAATGATCACTTGCAAAACAGTATTAGGATTTAGACTCTAAACCCAGCACAAACCTTTTCATTAGTCTCACCTCTTGATTGCCACTCTCCAGCAAAGCAATAGAGGCTGCAAGTTGCCCTCAGGAAAAAAATGAGTGACTCATTGGCAATTATCTTTCTACAAAGACATTGTGCCTCTGTGCCATGAGTAAAGGAAAGGGCATTGCTCAATATCCAACAAATCTAAGTATCTGACAGAGTGCAAATCCCCTGTTTAGTTTAAATTTTGACTTTACTATCATCATATTAATCTAAGTAACAATTCTCATAAGGAAGCCAGCAGTGATATACCACAGGTATGATAGAAGTATGAACTTCTACTTCCGTGGCTCTTCTGTTATTCTCTATAAAGGCAGTATTCCTGATCATGTTCTAAATGAGGGTCAGATAGAAGAGGAATGGGTAGGAAGAAAAGGGAGGAGTTTGTCTCCCTATTATAATCTCAAGACTGAACTAGAGGAAGATGCGTGATCTGCACCTGTCTGATGCCCCTGTTTGATGAAACCTCCTGGGGAGGGAGCCCCCAGAAGCAAAGCCTGGGGAAGTGCAATATCAAGCTCTACCCAGGCAGACAGGGAGCATCTCTCCTCAGTGCAGGGGCTCCCATTCTCTAGGATTTGGACATTTTATAGGAATCCAAGAATGTGGTAAAGAGAAAGCTAAATGCATTTTAGGGTCCTAATCCAGACTCTACTACTTTCTGGTTTCTGATTTTCAGAGAAATGTTTTCATATTTACAATGTTGCTTTACAGTGTGTTGTGAGATGGAGAATAAAAATGTGAGAGAAAGAGAAAGAGAAAAAGGGGCTGGGACCATGGTATAGACCCCAAGGGCATAACTTTAAGGGCTCATTCCTTTCAAATAGGCTCCATTTCCTACAGTTTCCACCATCTACCATTAGTTCATTCAATTATGAACTTACCAACCATCGGTTAGATCAGAACCTTTATGATCCAATTACTTATCAGAAACCTCATCTCTGAACATGGCTGTATTGGGTATAAAGACTTCAGTGCATGAGCATTTTGGGGACATTTCAGATCTAAACTATAATAAATGTCTAAACACGCACACACCTTCACACCTCACACCTCACAATTGCTCCAATGCATGACCCAATAGGACCACCATCATCCAGGGAATAGAACTATGTATCCAACCATCACCTGACTTGCTGTGGTATCCAGGTGTCTGTGCTAAAGCACCTTCATGTACAACTGACCTAACCCTGCATTTATTCAACCCAACCTTTTACTAGACATAGCCAAATTTTTACTCAATATCTCATAGAAATGTGTGCATACACGGAGTGCACAAATTTTAAAATTTTACCTTATCAGTGTTGTGCATTCCTAAGATAGACCAGTGTTTTAGTCCATTTCTGCTGCTAGCATAGAATATTCAAGACTGGGTAATTTATAATGAACAGAAATACTTTGGCTCACAGTTCTGGAGGCCAGGAAGTGCAAGCTCATGGCTCAGGCATCTGCCAAAGGTCTTTCTGCTTTGTCATCTCATGGTGTAAGGGAAAGGACAAGAGAGGGTGAGAATGGGAGAGCAAAGGGCAGCTAGACTCACTTTTATAACAAATCTGCTTTCTCAGTGACTAACCCACATCCACAACTACACCATTAACCCACCAATCTGACTCAATCAGAATCCTCTAGCCTAGTCATCTCTCTTAAGCCTCACCTCACTCTGCTGCATTGTGGATGTTTCCAACACATGAACCTGAGGACACCTTCAAACCATAACCACCACATATTTGCCCATTACTAAATTATGCTTCTTAACTTTTAAGCAATATCTCTTGGGAAATTTCAGGGCTTGTTTAAGAATCTGATTTTATGTACTCCATCTGGGAATCATTCCAAAATGGTCTGTTCTGCTTACCTCTAATCCACATCTGCTCGGTAAACAACCATGGACTGCTCACTTGAAAAATAGCCACTGATCTGGATTCTGAAGGAATCTAGTGAATTCTTCATCAGGAGAGAAAGTGAGGAGGAAAATATATCAAGCCCATTGAAATATTAATAGAACTTTTAAAAATATTATTTTATGAAAAAGAAAAGGACTGATTTAGAATTGCTTCAACAAAACAAATTACCTACAACAAGTATATCTATTTTCTAAACAATAATTTATTTACTAGAACCCTAATTCCTGAAGTAAGAATTCAGAGGGAATTATTTCCATCATAAAATTGCTATACATTTTGCTTAGGATTCTGTCATAATTTAGGATGTGTCTCATCACATTTTTTATTATTTTTTTATTTTTACAGACTGTATTTTGATTCATTGTACACAAATGGGGTGCATCCTTTCGTTTCTATGGTTGTGCACCATATAGATTTATACCATTCGTGTATTTAAGATGTGAAATTAAAGGTAAAATGCAATTTGCATCACAAAAGAACACATCTAATCTGGTAAGCAAATCAGTAGTTTCGTGGGCTGGGATGTGACAGTAGAAGAGAAGTGAGAAGGAGTCGAAGGGGTCATTTGGGGAAAATGAAGATGTTCTGCTTTTCCTCTATCTTGAATGGGCTTTCATGGGTACATATGTTTATCAAAACTCACTGAATTCATCATTTAAAAGAAGTTCATTTCACTGAATATAAATTACGTTTCTATAAAGAAGGCTAAAAGAGTCGAAAGTATGTGCACTTCAAAAATATATCCATTGTTTAAACCAAGATATAGCTCTAACTTGATTTTGAGAATCATACATAAAATCTTCAGTAAGTTCCTGAATTCTTTGTACTTAACTGTTTTCATTTCTCTCTGTTTTTCTGCCATGTCCCATTACTGACCTCTACTGAGCTAAATAGATGTTACAAGAAAATTTAGAAGTCCTTAACAGGTTTTCTTCCTCCTACTTACTGCCCTTCCACAAATATATGCTTATTAAAATTATTACATCTGAGCAATATGTATCTGTTTGAAGCTGGGCAACACACAGTCAGAACAACCATGAGTCCACTGATGGAGTTTAGTGGTCTTAAAACTTACCTGCCTTGCCAAGTGCAGTGACTCGTATCTGTAATCTCTCAGCAGCTCAGGAGGCTGAGGCAGGAGAATTGTGAGTTCAGCGTCAGACCTAACAACTTAGCCAGACCCTAAGCAACTCAGCAAGACCTTGTCTCTAAATAAAATATTTGAAAGAAGGGCTGGGGATTCAATCCCCGGTACCAAAAAAAAAAAAAAAAAAAAAAAACTTATCTGCCTTGTAGTATAGTCTCAGAATCATCTTCCCATCTCTTTCCTAAGAGATTTAAATTTAAAATTTTATGTTATACTTTTAAATATATTTTCTGTCTTCAAAAATATTGAATAGGTTCTTATTGTCATGGTAGGAAATTTCTGCACACTTCATGGCTCAACACAATAACAAGTTATAATCTTACTGTTCTGGGTGTCAATGGTCAGAAATGAGCTTTATGGGTTAAAATCCAAATTTCAGCAAAACACTTTCCTTTGTGGCTCCAAGAGGCCACCTGACGTATGACTCTATCCTGTATTAACAAAGCACATCACTCCAATCTCTGCTTCCATTGTCACATCTCCATCTCCCACTCCGACACCCCTGCTGCCTGTCATAAAGATCCATGTGTATAATTCCAATAGCTCAGAAGGCTGAGGCAGAATGATTGAGAGTTCAAAACCAGCCTGAGCCACTTAGCTAGACCTGAAGCAACTCAGCAAGACCCTGTCTCTAAATAAAATGCAAACAGAAATGGGGATGTGGCTCAGGGGTTAAGCGACCCTGGGTTCAGTCTCAGATACACACACACACACACACACACACACACACACACAAATCCATGTGATTAGTTTGCGCCCACCCAGATAACTCAGGATAATCTTCCCATCTCATTTTCTTTAACCCAATCACACCTGAAAATCTTTTCTTTTAGGTTAAGGTCTCATATTCACAGGTTTAAAGCATGAGGATATGGATATTTTCAGAGGACTGTTCTGCCTACCAAAGTATCCAAAAATAATCAGCAATAAATCTCTCTCTTTTAAAATTAAGTGGACTTGCCAAAAAAAAAAGTCTAACTAAAAAATTATCAAAAGACTTGAATAGACATTTCTCCCAAGAAGATACACAAATGATCAAGAAGCACATAAGAGAATGTCCAATGTCAAAATCACAGTGAGATACCATTTCATATCTACCAGGATGACTACTACTACAAAATATGTAAAAGCATGGGTGAAGATATGGAGAAATTGAAACCTTCATACTTTGTTGATGGGAATATGTAAGAGGGAAGTCTCTGTGAAAAGCAGTCTGATGGTTCCTCAATAAGTTAAAAGGAGAATTGTATTACTGGCAATTCAACTTCTATGTATACACCTAAAAGAACTAAAAACAGTTCCTACCACTACAATAGCAGGACAGTCACAATGTTCATCGATAGATGTAACAGCAATGTCTATCCATGGATAAGTGAATAAACAAAATGTGGTATATACATAAAATTAAATATTATTCTGTCTTGAAAACTAATTCAGTGCTGATACATGCTACAATGTGGATGGATCTTGAAAACATTACACTGAAGGAATGAAGCCATATTCAAGATATCATGTACTGTATATTCTTAATTATTTGAAATATCCGGAATAAGCAAATTTAAGGAGACAGCAAATTAGTGGTCATCAGTGACTTGAGAGAGGAAGGAATTAGGAGAAACTGATTAATTGGTAAGGGGTTTCTATAAATTCTGGAAGTAATGATGATGGTTGTACAACACTGTGCTATATTAATGGCATTGAACTATACATTGTAAAATAATTGAAATGATACATTTTGTGTTATGCATGTTTTACCACAATTTTTAAAACTAAGTAGAATTTTTTGTGGGTATTGGGGATTGAACCCAGAGACCCTTTACCATAGAGCTACATTGCCAGCCCTTTGTACTTTTTAGTTTAAGACAGGGTCTCCCTAAGTTAATGAGGAGCTCACTAATTTGCCAAAGCTGGTCTTAAACTTGAGACCCTCCTGTCTTAGCCTCCCAAGTTGCTGGGATACAGGTGTGCATCACTAAGTCCAGTGACAGAAATGTTTTTAGGTGATGTCTTTCAAAATCCCTTTTTATAAATATTTACACACTAGTATTCTTTTGCTCTTATTCACTTACAGTGTTTCAAACTCATAAGTCTTTTCTCCATACCTATTATGGTTTGGATGTGACGTGTTCCCCCAGAAGCTCATATGTGAGACAATGCAAGAAGGTTTAAAGGAAAAATGATTGGGTTATGATAGCCTTAACCCAATTGGTAAATTAATCCCCTGATGGGATTAACTGAGTGGATAATGAAGGTGGATAGGGTGTGGCTAGAGGAGTTGGGTCTCTAAGGGCATGCCTTTGGAGTATATATTTTGTATCTGGTGAGTGGAGTCTCTTTCTTCTTCCTGATCATCATGTGAACTGCTTCCCTCTGCCATACTCTTCTACCATGATGTTCTGCCTCACCTAAGAGGCCTGAGGAATGAGCGACCTTCCATGGACTAAGACCTCTGAAACCATGAGCCCCCAAATAAACTTTTCCTCCTCTATAGTTGTTCTGATTTGGTCTTTTAGTTACAGCAGAAAAAAAGCTGACTAAAACAACACCAAAGTAGAGTCTACTCAGTGACCTGCGATGAGCCACTCAATCATGAAATGGGCTGTTTCCAGCTCCTAGACACGAGCAGGGCTTCAGGGACAGATCCTACTGTAACTCAGGTTATTTTCCATGATGAGTCACTAGGTTTTCAGATGCCATTGGATGAAACATCCCAAATCATCAGGAATGCAAATGTCTGACTACTTGGTAAATTATTAAAGATGGAGAGGCTAACTGGAGCTCATCTTTGAAGTACCTTCCTTGCACTGAACATAAACAGTGGTCTCAGAAGATTTTGGTTGGGTATCATCAACCCAGTAAACTGCTGAATCATGTTTACCAACCAGTGTCCTTCAGGATATAAATGAAAGGTTGATTCCTGTAAATCTACCTTGTATCTGAAAGCAAAGTTTAGAGAATACAAAAGCATGACTATGCTTTCATAAGAAGTGGATACAAATGATTTTGAGGTAAGATATACAACTGAAAGATAATGTTATATCTTATCCTTAAAATGCTTTTTTATCTATGTGAACCAAACTGAGTCTTTGGCAGAGGGAGATAATTAGCTCCATTACACCATCAAGGAAGTAGAGCAGGGAAATCCAACTATGTGCCTCCTCACCCCAGGGCTTCGCCAGCAGGTTTAGATTTGCAAGTTAAAATTTATAAAATAAATTTAAAGTGTGGAAAATATTGAGCCCTCCATCCCCCTTTGGAAGTCTGGCCATTCACATGATCATGTTAAAGCCTCTGAGAATTCCTGCAATAGAGAAACTTGCTAGATTTGGTTTAGCCTAGCATTTTGTTTGTAGGATTTATTATTAGAAGTAAATTGCTTATGCTTTGTAGAAAACTTAGAGAATGATATTCTACAGGATTTGCTTTTATTAGATTTCATGTACACATTACTATTAATTTTTTAAATTTTTTTAATTTATCTTTTAATTTTTTACGGACTGCATTTTGATTCATTGTACACAAATGGGGTACATCATTTCATTTCTATGGTTGTACACAATGTAGATTCATACCATTCATGTAATCATACATGTACATAGGGTAATGATGTCTCTCTCTCATTACATCATTTTTTATAACCCCTCCCTCTCATTTTCTTCTACATAATCTAAAGTTTCCCCATTCTTCTCTCCTTCCCCAGACCCCACCCCCATTATATATCATTCTCCATTTCTCAGGGAAAACATTCAGCCTTTGATTTGGGGGGATTGACTTATTTCACTTAGCATGATATTCTCTAGCTCCATCCATTTATTTTGCAAATGCCATAATATTATTCTTCTTTACGGCTGAATAATATTCCATTATGTATATTTACCACAGTTTCTTTATCTCTTCATCTGTTGAAGGGCATCTAGGTTGGTTCCACAAATCTAGCTATTGTGAACTGAACTGCTATAAACATTGATGTGGCTGTGTTACTGTAGTTTGCTGATTTTAAGTTCTTTGGGTGTAAACCAGGGAGTGGGATAACTGGGTCAAAAGGTGGGTCCATTCCATGTTTTCTGAGGAATCTCCATACTGCTTCCCAGAGTGGCTGCACCAATTTGCAACTCCACCAGCAATGTAAAAGTGTGCCTTTTCCCCCACATCCATGCCAACATGTATTATTGCTTGTGTTCTTGATCATAGCCATTCTAATTGGAGTAAGAGGAAATCTTAGAGTTGTTTTAATTTGCATTTCTCTAATTACTGGAGATGTTGAACACTTTTTCATATATTTATTAATTGCCTGTATGTCTTCTTCTATAAACTGTCTGTCCAGTTCGTTGGCTCATTTATTAATTAGGTTCTTTGTATTTTTGGTGTAAAGTTTTGTAAGTTCTTTATAAATTTTGGAGATAAGTGCTCTATCTGAAGTGTGTGTGGAAAAGATTTTCTCCCATTCTGTAGGTTCTCTCTTCACATTCTTGATTGTATCCTTTGCTGAGAAAAAGCTTTTTAGTTTGGGTCCATTCCATTTATTGATTCTTCCTTTGATTTCTTGTGCTTTGGGAGTCTTGTTAAGGAAGTCTGATTATAAGCCAACATGATGAAGATTTGGGCCTACTTTGTATTCTATTAGGTGCAGGGTCTCTGGTCTAATTCCTATGTCTCTGATCCATTTTGAGTTGAGTGTTGTGCAGGGTGATAGGTAGAGTTTTAATTTCAATTTAATGCATATGGATTTCCAGTTTTGCCAGCACCATTTGTTGAACAGGCTATCTTTTCTCTATTGTATGTTTTTGGCTCCTTTGTCTAGTATGAGGTGCCTGTATTTATGTGGCTTTGTCTCTGTGTCTTCTATTATGTACCATTGGTCTGCCAATGCCAATACCTTGCTGTTTTTGTTACTATTGCTCTGTAGTATAGTTTAATGTCTGGTATTGTGATACCTCCTGTTTCACTTTTTCTAGTCAGGATTGTTTTGGCTATTCAAGGGCTCTTGTTCTTCCAGATGAAATTCATGATTGCTTTCTCTATTTCTATGAGGAATGTCATTGGGATTTTAATTGGAATTGCATTGAATCTGTATAGTGCCTTTGGTAGAATGGCCAGTGGGCAATGTTAATTCTGCCTATCCAAGAACATAGGAGATCTTTCCATCTTCTAAGGTTTTCTTCAATTTCTTTCTTTAATGTTCTGTAGTTTTCATTGTAGAGGTTTTTCAACTCTTTTGTTACATTAATTCCCAGGTGTTGTATTTTATTTTTTTGAGATTACTGCGAATGGAGTGGTTTTCCTAATTTCTCTTTCAGAGTATTCATCACTTATGAATAGAAATGCATTAGATTTACACGTATTGATTTTGTATCCTGCTACTTTGCTAAATTCATTTGTTAGTTTCCGAAGTTTTCTAGAGGAGTTTTTTGGATCTTCTAAATATAGGATCATGTCATCAGCAAATAGTGACAGCTTTAGTGCTTCTTTTCCTATTTGTACCCCTTTAATTTCTTTGGTCTGTCTAATTGCTCTGGCAAGCATTTCAAGGACGATGTTGAATAGAAGTGGTGAAAGAGGGCGGCATCCCTATCTTCTTATAGTTTTTAGAGGGAATGCTTTTAGTTTTTCTCCATTAAAAATGATGTTGGCTGTGGGTTTAGCATAGATAGGCTTTACAATGTTGAAGTATATTCCTACTATTCCTATTTTTTCTAGTGTGTTAAGCATGAAGGGGTGCTGTATTTTATCAAACACTTTCTCAGCATCTATTGAAATAATTGTGTGATTCTTACCTTTAAGCCTATTGATGTGATGAATTACATTTATTGATTTCCGGATGTTAAACCAACCTTGCATCCCTGGGATAAACCCCACTTGATTATGATGCACTATCCTTTTAATATATTTTTGTATGCAATTTGCCAGTATTTTGTTAAGGATTTTTGCATCTATGTTCAGCAGGGTTATTGGTCTAAAGTTTTCTTTCCTTGATGTGTCTTTGTCTGGTTTTGGTATCAGAGTATACTAACCTCATAGAATGAATTTGGAAGGGTTCCCTCTTTTTCTATTTCCTGGAATACTTTGAGGAGTATTGGTATCAGTACTTCTTTAAAGGTCTTGTAGAATTCAGCTGAGAATCCATCTGGTCCTGGACTTTTCTTGGTTGGTAGGCTTTTGATGGCTTCTTCTATTTCAGTGCTTGAAATTGATCTATTTAGATTGTGTACATCTTCCTGATTCAGTCTGGGAGGATCATATATCTCTAAAAATTTGTCTTTGGTATTTTCTAATTTTGTTGGAGTATAGGTTTTCAAAGTAGCTTCTAATTATGTTATGTATTTCAATGGTGTCTGTCATGATCTTTCCTTTTTCATCATGAATTCTAGTAATTTGACTTTTCTCTTGCCTTTTTTTTTTTTGTTAGTGTGGCTAGGGGTTTATCAATTTTGTTTACTTTTTCAAAGAACCAACTTTTTGTTTTGTCAATTTTTTGAATTGTTTCTCTTGCTTCAATTTCATTGCTTTCAGCTCTGATTTTAATTATTTCCTGTCTTCTACTATTGGTATTGTTCTGTTCTTCTTTTTCTAGGACTTTGAGATATAATGTTAGGTTATTTAGTTGTTGACTTTTTATTTTTTTAATGTATGAGCTCAATGCAATGAACTCCTCTTAGTACTGCTTTCATAGTGTCCCAAATAATTTGATATATTATTTCATCGTTCTCATTTATCTCTAAGAATTTTTTTATTTCTTCCCTGATGTCTTCTGTTATCATTGCATCCTTCAATAGCATATTATTTAGTCTCTAGGTGTATGAGTAATTTTTGTTTGTTATTTTATCAATAATCTCTAATTGCACTCAATTATGGTCTGATCGGATACAGGGTAGGATCTCAATTTTTTTTTGTATTTACTAATGGCTTCTTTGTGGTATAGTATATGGTCTATTTTGGAGAAGGATCCATGAGCTGCTGAGAAGAAAGTATATTCGCTCGATGATGGATGAAATACTCTGTAAATATCCATTAAGTCTATATCATTGATAGTATTATTTAGTTCTATAGTTTCTTTTATCAGTTTTTGTTTGGAGGATCTATCCAGTGGTGAGAGCAGTGTGTTAAAGTCCCCCACTATCAATGTGTTTTGGTCTATTTGATTCTTAAAATTGAGAAGGGTTTGTTTGATGTACATAGATGCTCCATTGTTTGGGGCATAAATATTTAAAATTGTTATGTCTTGATGATTATGCTTCCCTTAAGAAGTATGAAATGTCCTTCTTTACTCCTTCTGACTAACTTAGATTTGAAGTCCACTTTATCTGATATGAGGATGAAGACCTCTGCTTTTTTACTGGGTTCATGGGCATGGTATGTTTTTCCCCATCCTTTCACCTTTATTCTGTGGATGTCTTTTTCTATGAGATGAGTCTCTTGAAGGCAGCATATTGCTGGGTCCTTCTTTTCAATCCAATCTGCCAGTCTGTGTCTTTTGATTACTGAGTTTAGGTCATTGACATTCAGGGTTATTATTGTGATATGATTTGTATTCCTGGTCATTTTGGCTTATTTTTGGTTTTTAACTTGACTTCGTTTCTCTTTTGATTGGCTTTTCCTTTAGAGTAGTTCCTCCCTTTGCCAAGTTGTATTGTTGCTTTTCATTTTCTCCTCATAAAATATTTTGCTGAGAATAGTCTGTAGGGTAGTCTTTCTATTTGTAAATTCTTTTAACTTTTGTTTATCCTGGAAATATTTTATTTCATCATCAAATCTGAAGGTTAGTTTTTCTGGGTATAGGATTCTTGGTTGGCATCTATATTATTTCAGAGCTTGAAATATATTGTTCCAGGCCCTTTTTGCTTTTAGAATGTGGGCTGAGAAATCTGCTGATATCCGTATTGGTTTCCCCTTATATGTAATCTGACGCTTTTCTCTCACAGCCTTTAAAATCCTATCTTTATTTTTGTACGTGAGCCATTTTCATTATATTGTGTCTTGCTGTGGATCTGTTGTAGTTTTGTGCACCTGCTGTTCTGTAAACCTCTTGTATTTGATTTTCCATTTCATTTTTCAGGTTTGGGAGATTTTCTGATATTATTTTGTTGAACAGATTGTTCATTCCTTTGGTTTGTATCTCTGTGCCTTCCTCAATCCCAATAATTCTCAAATTCAGACTTTTCATGATGTCCCATAATTCTTGGAGGTTTCGTTCATGATTTCTTAACATCTCAGTTCGTTCAACTTTATTTTCAGGATTAAATATTTTGTCTTCATTGTCTGAGATTCTGTCTTCCACGAGATCTATTCTGTTGGCAATGCTTTCTATTGAGTTTTTAATTTGGTTAATTGTTTCTTTCATTTCAAGTATTTCTGTTTGTTTTTTTTCCCAGAATCTCTATTTCTCTATTTCTTAATTCATTTTTATAGTAAACAAATGGTATACATTTTGTTTCTCTGTTTGTTCATGAAGCAGAGGCATACCATTTGAGTAATCATACATTTACCTAGGGTAATAGTTTTTGCTTCATTCTGTTATTTTTTTTCTTCCCCCTAACTCTGCCACCCCTTTTATCCTTCTATACAGTCCCTCCTTCCTCCATTCTTACCCCCATCCCACCCCCCATTATGTGTCATCATCCACTTATCAGTGAGATCATTCATCCTTTGGTTTTTTGAGATTGGCTTACCTCACTTAGCATGATATTCTCCAATTTCATCCATTTGCCTGCAAATGCCATCAGTTTATTATTCTTTATGACTGAGTAATATTCCATTATATATATATATATATTCCATTGTATATATATTCCATTATTATATATATAATATATATATATATATATATATATATATCACAGTTTCTTTATCCATTCATCAATTGAAGAGCATCTAGATTGGTTCCATAATCTGACTATTGTGAATTGAGCAGCTATGAACATTGCTGTGACTGTATCTCTGTAGTATGCTGATTTTAAGTCCTTTGGGTATAGGCCAAGGAGTAGAATAGCTGAGTCAAATGGTGGTTTCATACCAAGTTTTCTAAGGAATCTCCACACTGCTTTCCAGAGTGGCTTTCCAGAGTGGCTGCACTAAATTCCAGCCCCACCAGCAATGTATAAGTATACATTTTTCTCAACACCTATTGTTGCTAGTATTCTTGATAATCGTCATTCTAATTGGGGTGAGATGGAATCTTAGGGTGGTTTTGATTTGCATTTCTCTTATTACTAGAGATGTTGAACATTTTTTCATATATCTGTTGATTGCTTGTACATCTTCTACTGTGAAGTGTCTGTTCATTTCCTTATCCCATTTGTTGATTGCATTATTTGTATTCTTGGTGTAGAGTTTTTTGAGTTCTCTATATATTCTGGAAATTAGTGCTCTATCTGAAGTATGTGTGGCAAAGATTTTCTCCCATTCTGTAGGTTTTCTCTTCGCATTTCTGATAGTTTCCTTTGCTCAGAGAAAGCTTTTTAGTTTGAATCTATCCCAGTTATTGATTCTTGCTTTTATTTCTTGTGCTATGGGAGTCCTGTTAAGGAAGTCTGATCCTAAGCCGACAAGTTGAAGATTTGGACCTACTTTTTCTTCTATAACATGCAGGGTCGCTGGTCTGATTCCAAGGTCCTTGATCCATTTTGAGTTGAGTTTTGTGCAGGATGAGAGATAGGGGTTTAATTTCATTCTGTTGCATATGGATTTCCAGTTTTCCTTGCACCATTTGTTGAAGAGGCTATCTTTTCTCCATTGCATATTTTTGGCCCCTTTGTCTAATATGAGAAAATTGTATTTATTTGGGTTTGTTTCCATGTCCTCTATTCTGTACCATTGATCTTCCTGTCTATTTTGGTGCCAATACCATGCCATTTTTGTTGCTATTGCTTTGTAGTATAGTTGAAGTTCTGGTATTGCAATACCCCCTGCTTCGCTCTTTCTACTGAGGATTGCTTTAGCTATTCTTGGTTTTTTATTCTTCCAGATGAATTTCATAATTGCTTGCTCTATTTCTGTAAGGTACATCATTGGGATTTTAATTGGAATTGCATTGAATCTGTATAGCACGTTTGATAGTATGGCCATTTTGACAATATTAGTTCTGCCTATCCAAGAACATGGGAGATCTTTCCACCTTCTAAGGTTTTCTTTCATTTCTTTCTTTAGTGTTCTGTAGTTCTCACTGTAGAGGTCTTTCACCTCTTTTGTGAGATTGATTCCCCAATTTTTTTTTTTTGAAGCTATTGTGAATGGGGTAGTTTTCCTAACTCCTCTTTCTGAAGATTCATCACTTATGTATAAAAATTGTCGCTTGCCACCGACCAGCGGGACAAATGACACATACACCTCAGTAGTTCATGAAGCAGCTTCCGCTTTATTCAGATAATACCCTCAATATATAAGCAGTCTCATGCATATGCAATTGTAACCAGATAAGTCCACCCAATCCTATTAAAAGTCAAGCGATCACGAGCTCAAGCATACATGTAAGATATATCTGTCCACGTGCTAGGCGGCTGAACTAATAATCATACAGCCAATGGTAAATGCTTCTATTTTCTCAAGGCGCATTCAGCATGCCATTTGACTCTCTGCCAGTCGCCATCTTTGGATGCATGTGGTGTAACCCTGGGCCCTGGGTTTCGCCCGCCACAAAAAATGCATTGGATTTATGAGCATTGATCTTATATCCTGCTACATTACTGAATTCACTTATGAGTTTCATAAGTTTTCTGGTGGAATATCCTGGTTCATTTAAATATATAATCATGTCATAAGCAAATAGGGATAGTTTGAGTTCTTCTTTTCCTATCCGTATCATTTTAATTTCCTTAATCTGTCTAATGGCTCTGGCTAGAGTTTCAAGGACAATGTTGAATAGAAGTGGTGAAAGAGGGCATCCCTGTCTTATTCCAGTTTTTAGGGGGAATGCTTTCAGTTTTTCACCATTTGGAATGATATTGGCCATGGGCTTAGCATAGATGGCCTTTACAATGCTAAGGAATGTTCCCACTATCCCTATTTTTTCTAGTGTTTTGAGCATGAAGGGATACTGTATTTTATCAAATGTTTTTTCTGCATGTACTGAAATAATCATGTGATTCTTGACTTTTAATCTGTTGATATGATGAATTACATTTATTGATTTCCGGATGTTGAACAAACCTTGCATCCCTGGGATAAAACCCACTTGATCATGGTGCACTATCTTTTTAATATATTTTTGTATGCGATTTGCTAAGATTTTGTTGAGTATTTTTACATCAATGTTCATTAAGGATATTGGTCTGAAATTTTCTTTCCTTGATGTGTCTCTGTCTGGTTTAGCTATCAGGGTGATAATTGGCTTCATAGAATGAATTCGGGAGGGTTCCCTCCTCTTCTATATCATAAAATACTTTGAGAAGTATTGGAATGAGCTCTTCTTTAAAGGTTTTGTAGAACTCATCTGAGAACCCATCTGGTCCGGAATTTTTCTTTGTTGGTAGGCTTTTGATGACTTCTTCTATTTCATTACTTGAAATTAATCTATTTAAATTTTGTATGTCCTCTTGGTTCAGTTTAGGTAACTCATATGTCTCTAGAAACCTGTTGATGTCTTCGAAATTTTCTATTTTCTTGGAGTATAGATTTTCAAAATAGCTTCTAATTATGTTTTGTATTTCAATCATGTCTGCTGTGATATTTCCTTGTTCATTCTGAATTTTAGTAATTTGGGTTTTCTCTCTCCCTCTCTTTGTTAGTGTGGCTAAGGGTTTATCAATTTTGTTTATTTTTCAAAGAACCAACTATTTATTTTGTCAATTTTTTGTATTGTTTCTTTTTTTTTTATTGTGAACAAATGGGATACATGTTCTTTCTCTGTTTGTACATAGAGTAAAGGCATACCATTTGTGTAATCATACGTTTACATAGGGTGATGTTGGTTGATTCATTCTGTTATTTTTCCCCTTCCCCCCACCCCTCCCATCCCTCTTTTCCCTCTATACAGTCCTTCCTTCCCCCATTCTTGCCCCCCTCCCTAACCCTCACTCTAACCCTAAAACTATCCCCTCCCACGCCCCATTATGTATCATCATCCACTTATCAGCAAGATCATTCTTCCTTTGGTTTTTTGAGATTGGCTTATCTCACTTAGCATGATATTCTCCAATTTCGTCCATTTGCTTGCAAATGCCATAATTTTATCATTCTTTATGGCTGAGTAATATTCCATTGTATAAATATGCCACAGTTTCTTTATCCATTCATCAACTGAAGGGCATCTAGGTTGGTTCCACAATCTGGCTATGGTGAATTGAGCAGCAATGAACATTGATGTGGCTGTATCTCTGTAGTATGCTGATTTTAAGTCCTTTGGGTATAGGCCAAGGAGTGGGATAGCTGGATCAAATGGTAGTTCCATTCCAAGTTTTCTAAGGAATCTCAATACTGCCTTCCAGAGTGGTTGCACTAATTTGCAACCCCACCAGCAACGTATGAGTGTACCTTTTTCCCCACATCCTCGCCAACATCTGTTGTTGCTTGTGTTCTTGATAATCGCCATTCTGATTGGGGTGAGATGGAATCTTAGGGTGATTTTGATTTGCATTTCTCTTATTACTAGAGATGTTGAACATTTTTCCATATGTTTGTTGATTGTTTGTAGGTAGGTCTTCTTCTGTGAAGTGTCTGTTCATTTCCTTAGACCATTTGTCGATTGGGTTATTTATAGTCTTGGTGTTGAGTTTTTTGTTCTTTATAGATTCTGGAGATTAGTGCTCTATCTGAAGTATGATTGGCAAAGATTTTCTCCCACTCTGTAGGCTCTTTCTTCACATTGCTGACAGTTTCCTTTGCTGAGAGAAAGCTTTTTAGTTTGAATCTATCCCAGTTGTTGATTCTTGCTTTATTTCTCGTGCTATGGGAGTCCTGTTGAGAAAGTCTGGTCCTAAGCCGACATGTTGAAGATCTGGACCTACTTTTTCTTCTATAAGATGCAGGGTCTCTGGTCTGATTCTGAGGTCCTTAATCCATTTTGAGTTTAGTTTTGTGCATGGTGAGAGATATGGGTTTAGTTTCATTCTGTTGCATATGGATTTCCAATTTTCCCAGCACCATTTATTGAAGAGGCTATCTTTTCTCCATTGCATATTTTTGGCCCCTTTGTCTAGTATGAGGAAATTATATCTATTTGGGTTTGTGTCCGTGTCCTCTATTCTGTACCATTGATCTACCTGTCTATTTTGGTACCAATACCATGCCGTTTTTGTTACTAATGCTTTGTAGTACAGTTGAAGTTCATGTATTGCAATACCCCCTGCTTCATTTTTCCTGCAAAGGATTGCTTTAGCAATTCTGGGTTTCTTATTCTTCCAGATGAATTTCATGATTGCTTCTTCTACTTCTGTAAGGTACATCGTTGGGATTTTAATTGGAATTGCATTGAATCTGTATAGCACTTTTGGTAGTATGGCCATTTTGACAATATTAATTCTTCCTATCCAGGAACATGGGAGATCTTTCCATCTTCTAAGGTGTTCTTTAATTTCTTTCTTTAGTGTTCTGTAGTTCTCATTGTAGAGGTCTTTCACCTCTTCTGTGAGATTGATTCCCAAGTATTTTATTTTTTTCGAGGCTATTGTGAATGGGGTAGTTTTCCTAACTTCTCTTTCTGAAGATTCATCACTTATGTATAAAAATGCATTGGATTTATGAGCATTGATCTTGTATCCTGCTACTTTACTGAACTCACTTATGAGTTCTAACAGTTTTCTGGTGGAATTTCCTGGTTCCTCTAAGTATATAATCATATCATCAGCAAATAGGGATAGTTTGAGTTCTTCTTTTCCAATTCGTATCCCTTTAATTTCTTTGGTCTGTCTAATTGCTCTGGCTAGAGTTTCAAGGACGATATTGAATAGGAGTGGTGAGAGAGGGCATCCCTGCCTTGTTCCAGATTTTAGGGGGAATGATTTCAGTTTTTCACCATTAAGAATAATATTAGCCATGGGGTTAGCATAGATGGCCTTTACAATGTTAAGGAACGTTCCCACTATCCCTATTTTTTCTAGTGTTTTGAGCATGAAGGGGTGCTGTATTTTATCAAATGCTTTTTCTGCATTTATTGAAATAATCATGTGATTCTTGACTTTAAGTCTGTTGATATGGTGAATTACATTTATTGATTTCCTGATGTTGAACCAACCTTGCATCCCTGGGATGAAACCCACTTGATCATGATGCACTATCTTTTTAATACATGTTTGTATGCGATTTGCTAAAATTTTGTTGAGAATTTTTGCGTCGATGTTCATTAAGGATATTGGTCTGAAATTTTCTTTCCTCGATGTGTCTCTGGTTTAGGTATCAGGGTGATATTGGCTTCGTAGAATGAGTTTGGGAGGGTTCCCTCCTCTTCTATTTCATGGAATACTTTGAAAAGTATTGGAATGAGCTCTTCTTTAAAGGTTTTGTAGAACTTGGCTGAGAAACCATCAGGTCCTGGACTTTACTTTGTTGGTAGGCTTTTGATGACTTCTTCTATTTTATTACTTGAAATTGGTCTATTTAAATTGTGTATGTCCTCCTCGTTTAGTTTAGGCAATTCATAGGTCTCCAGAAACTTGTTGATATCTTCGAAATTTTCTATTTTGTTGGAATATAGATTTTCAAAATAGCTTCCAATTATGTTTTGTATTTCAATCGTGTCTGTTGTGATATTTCCTTGTTCATTCCGAATTTTGGTGATTTGGGTTTTCTCTCATCTTCTCTTTGTTAGCTAAAGGTTTATCAATTTTGTTTATTTTTTCGAAGAACCAACTATTTATTTTGTCAATTTTGTATTGTTTCTTTCGTTTCAATTTCGTTGATTTCAGCTCTGAGTTTAACTATTTCCTGTCTTCTACTACTTTTGGTGTTGGTCTGTTCTTCTTTTTCTAGGGCTTTGAGCTGTAGTGTTAGGTCATTTATTTTTTGAGTTTTACTTCTTTTATTAAATGCACTCCATGAAATAAATCTTCCTCTAAGTACCGCTTTCATAGTGTCCCAGAGATTTTGATATGATGTTTCTTTGTTCTCGTTTACCTCTAAGAATTTTTTAATTTCCTTCCTAATATCTTCTGTTATCCATTCCTCATATAATAGCATATTGTTTAATCTCCATGTGTTGGAGTAATTTCTGTTTTTTACTCTTTCATTTATTTCTAACTTCAATCCATTATGATCTGATAAAATACAAGGAAGTGTCGCTATCTTCTTGTATTTGCTAACATTAGCTTTGTGGCATAATCTATGGTCTATTTTAGAGAAGGATCCATGTGCTGCTGAGAAGAAAGTGTATTCACTCTTCGTTGGATGGTATATTCTATAAATGTCTGTTAAGTCTAAATTATTGATTGTGTTATTGAGATCTATGGTTTCTTTGTTCAATTTTTGTTTGGAAGATCTGTCCAGTGGTGAGGGAGGCGTGTTAAAATCACCTAGTATTATTGTATTGTGGTCTATTTGGTTTCTGAGATTGTGAAGGATTTGTTTGACATACATGGGTGAGCCACTGTTTGGGGCATAGATATTTATGATTGTTATGTCTTGCTGATTTATGGTTCCCTTAAGCATTATGAAATGTCCTTCTTTATCCCTTCTGATTAACTTTGGCTTGAAGTCCACTTTATCTGAAATGAGGATGGATACACTAGCTTTTTTGCTGGGTCCATGTGCATGGTAAGTTTTTTCCCATTCTTTCACCTTTAGTCTATGGGTATCTCTTTCTAAGAGATGAGTCTCTTGCAGGCAACATATTGTTGGATCTTTCTTTTTTATCCAAACTGCCAGTCTATGTCTTTTGATTGATGAATTCAGACCATTAATATTCAGGGTTATTATTGTGATATGATTTGTATTCCCGGTCATTTGACTCATTTTATTCATTTATTTGCTTATTTTTGACACGACTTGGTTCCTCTTTATTTGAGAGTTCCTTTAGGATATCTCCTGCCTTTGCTGATTTGCTTCTTTGTTTTTCATATCTTCTTCATGGAATATTTTGCTGAGAATGTTCTGTAATGCTGGCTTTCTTTTTGTATATTCTTTTAGCTCTTTTTTATCATGGAAGGATTTTATTTCGTCATCAAATCTGAAGGTAAGTTTTGCTGGGTATAAGATTCTTGGTTGGCATCCATTTTCTTTTAGGGCTTGAAAAATGTTATTCCAGGCCCTTCTAGCTTTTAAGGTCTGGATTGAAAAATCTGCTGATATCTGTATTGGTTTCCCCCTGAATGTAATTTGGTTCTTTTCTCTCACAGCCTTTAAGATTCTGTCTTTATTTTGTATGTTAGGTATTTTCATTATAATGTCCCTTGGTGTGGGTCTGTTGTAATTTTGTGTATTTGGAGTCCTATAAGCCTCTTGATCTTGATTTTCCATTTCGTTCTTCAGATTTGGGAAATTTTCTGAAATTATCTCATTGAATAGGTTGTTCATTCCTTTGGTTTGTTTCTCTGAGCCTTCCTCAATCCCAATAATTCTCAAATTTGGCCTTTTCATGATATCCCATAGTTCTTGGAGATTTTGTTCATGATTTCTTACCATCTTCTCTGTTTGTTCAACTTTGTTTTCAAGGTTAAATATTTTGTCTTCAATATCTGAGGTTCTGTCTTCCAGGTGTTCTATCCTATTGGTTGTGTTTTCTATGGAGTTCTTAATTTGGTTTATTGTTTCCTTCATTTCAAGGATTTCTGTTTGGTTTTTTTTTCAATATCTCTAACTCTTTATTGAAATGGTCTTTTGCTTCCTGTATTTGCTCTTTTAACTGTCTATTGGTGCGTTCATTCAATGCCTGCATTTGCTCTTTCATTTCATCGTTTGCTTCCCTTATCATGTTGATTATGTACATTGTGAACTCCCTTTCTGACATTTCTTCTGCCATGCTGTCATTGGATTTTATTGATATAACGTCCAGATTTGTTTGAGGCATTTTCTTCCCTTGTTTTCTCATGTCGTTCAGGTGTCAGTGGACTGCAGAGATGTTGCAGATTTCCTCTATTGACTTATAATGTCCCTGAAGATATCTAGTGTATCCCCTCTTATCCTTCAGTAGCCTGAAGTCTTAGAGGAAGTGGATACTTCGATGTTCCCCTAGGTAGCTGCCTCTCTAGGGGTGGTGGTCTTCAGGTGGGGTATATTCCCTGCTAGTGGGCAGAGGTGCCTCCACTTGTTGACCAATGGTCATCCAAAGGGGAACTAGACTGCGGGCTGAGGCAATGCCTGTTTGGGCCTGTGTCTCTGGTTTTACCGTCTTTGTGGGAAAACCTCACTCGGCGGGGAAGACCCACCCGGTGGGGAGGTCTCGCTAGTCCGTTCCCCTCCTAGAGGTTCCCCTCAGTCCACAACTACTGCCTGGGCAGGGCAGCCTTCCCAGGCAACGTTTCCAGGGGCCTGGACCTACCTCCTGGGCCTGAGAGCCCTGCCCTTCGCAGACGAGTCTCCTTAGGTGGCCCCTCCTCAGAGAAGCTGCCCGCAGTCCTGGAACCTTCGCTCCACCCCTCAGCTGGTCTCTGTGTAGCTCTTTCAAGAAAAGGTGCTTAGATCCCCGGCTCGGACCGTGCTTTGCACCTAATCTCCTGGCTATGCGACCCCTCCTCTGAGCAGTCACTTGGAGCCTCGTACATATGCTCCAAGCCCCAGTGACCCGTCACTCGTCTCTTCCTCCAGGCAGCCACCCGGTGTTCTGTGTGGGCGCTTGGAGACCAAGCCACTCACTGCGTACCTCCACCTCCTCAGGACAGCCCCCCCCCGTTGTTCAGGCGGTTGCTGAATCCAAATAGCTCGCCGCTCAACTCTTTCTCTGGCAGTCCCCAGAGCCCCGGCAGATTGCTCCAAAAAACCAAAAAACCAAGCGGTGTGCTGCTCGGCCTCCTCTGCAAGGTTCCCCACTTTCTGAGTTCACTGTTCCAGCGGGGGGAGGTGTGTCTTGCTGCCTGGGCAGGGCAGCCTTCCCAGGGGCCCAGACCACCTCCTGGGCCTGGGAGCCTCACCCTTTGTAGACGAGTCTCCTTAGGTTGTCCCTTCTTAGAGAAGCTGCCTGCAGTCCTGGAACCTTCACTTCGCCCCTCAGCTTGTCTCTGTGTAGTTCATTCAAGAAAAGGTGCCTAGGTCCCTGGACCGGACCGTGCTTTGCACCTAATCTCCTGGCTATGCGACCCCTCCTCTGAGCAGTCACTTGGAGCCTCATACATATGCTCCAAGCCCCAGTGACCCGTCGCTCATCTCTTCCTCCAGGCAGCCACCCGGTGCTCTGTGTGGGCGCTTGGAGACCAAGCCACTCACTGTGTACCTCCACCTCCTCTGGACAGCCCCCTCCCCGTTGCTCAGGCGGTTGCTGGATCCAAACAACTCGCCGCCCCACTCTTTCTCTGGCAGCCGTTGGAGCCCCGGCAGATCGCTCCAAAACCAAGCGGTGTGTCCCGCAAAGTTACCCGCTTTCCGAGTTCACTGCTCCAGAGGGGGGAGGTGTGTCTTGCTGCCTGGGCAGGGCAGCCTTCCCAGGTAACGTTCCCAGGGGCCCGGACCTCCCTCCTGGGCCTGGGAGCCTCACCCTTCGCAGATGAGTCTCCTTAGGTTAGAGAAGCTGCCCGCAGTCCTGGAAATTTCAATCCGCCATTTTTTCACTCCGTTTTTTCACTGTCCGTGTTTACCGCTCCGGTGGGGGGTGGGTGGGGGTGTCTTGCCGAGTCACTCTACTTCACAAAGTTCTCTGCATTCCGGGGCTACTGCCCCATCTGGGACGCCTCCCCTATGGGAGAAACTCGCCCGGCGGCTTTGAGTTGGTCCCAAGTCACTATCTCCTCTTTTGAATCTTGAGTCCTGGAGCAACATGAAATGCAGCCGCCCTCTAGTCCGCCATCTTGAACCTCTCTGTATTGTTTCTTTTGTTTCAATTTCATTGATTTCAGCTGTGATTTTAACTATTTCCTGTCTTCTACTACTTTTGGTGTTGTTCTGCTGTTCTTTTTTAGGACTTTGAGCTGTAGTGTTAGGTCATTAATTTGTTGATTTTTTTCTTCTTTATTGAATGTAGTTCATGAAATAAGTTTTCCTCTAAGTACTGCTTTCATAGTGTCCCAGAGATTTTGATATGATGTTTCCTTGTTCTCATTTACCTGTAAGAATTTTTTAATTTCCTTCCTAATATCTTCTGTTATCCATTCATCATACAATAGCATATTATTTAATCTCCAGGTGTTGGAGTACTTTCTGTTTTTTACTCTGTCATTTATTTCTAATTTCAACCCATTATGATCTGATAAAATACAAGGAAGTGTCGCTATCTTCTTGTACTTGCTAACATCAGCTTTGTGGCATAGAATATGGCCTATTTTAGAGAAGGATCCATTTGCTGCTGAGAAACCAGTCAACCCGGAGCATTACAGAGGAGGGCCGCACAGCGAGAGGCTTAGACGCAGAGCAAGCGACCGAGGACCAGGCGGTAGCTCGGGTCCCCAGGGAACATGGCAGAGGAGGGCTTCCAAGTCCAGGTGGTAGTTCTGGACTGAAGAGAACTGCTCAGAGGAAAGCTGCCCAGCAAAACTTCCCCACTAGGTGAATCTTCCCTACCGAGAAAATGCAGCCCTGAACCAGACAGCCCCTATAAAAACTTTAACATTATTGTAATGAACAAGATCAGTTCGATTACTATTTACAGTATTTTAGTTGTGAACAAGAGGATGGGGAAGGATGTAGGATGTGAGTGCGTAAATAGAGGTACCTGTCAAAGGGCCTCCAGTCTCCTGTAGTTGTCTCAGGAAAGGAGTTGCCCTTCCAATGATGGTGGCCACACCCTCAGGAATAATTCAAAATGCCTGCACCAGCCTCCAAAGAAGCTGGGGAGCCCCAGTGAGGGTGTGATGAGTCAGCATGGAGGCATGTGCAGTGTCCCTCAGCAGTAGGGGGCAGGCGGGCAGGTTCAGCTACCAGCCTCTGTCCTCGATGCGGGGGCGAGCTGGGGGGCTCAGAGCCAGGTCTAGTATTAATTTTTATCTTATAGCATGGACTTATTTATTGGCTTATAGGCAGTAATATGGCCTACTATGGTTTACAACTTCGAATTTCATCTTCATCCAGCCCCCAGATAATGTGCTATGATATACCAGGAATGATGGCAAATAGGTGAATTTCATTAATACTGGGTGTTACGATTTGGATATGAGGTGTCCCCCCCAAAGCTCCTGTGTTAATGCAGGATTGTTACTGGACTGTGAGCACCATAATCTTATCACCCCATCCTAGTTTGAATTAACTGACTGGGTGGTAACTGTAGGCAAGTGGTTCATGGCTGCAGGAGATGGGTTCTTAGGGGGATATGCACCCTTCCCTGCAGTCCCCTCCCTTCTCTCTCTCTCCTTCTCTCTCTCTCTCCTTCCTGGGTGCCATGAGCTGAGCAGTTTTCCTCCACCGCATCCTTGGCCATGGTGCTCTGTCTCACTTCAGCCCCAGAACAGTGGAATTAGTCAACCATGAACTGAACTTCTGAAACCTTGATCCGAAATTAACTTTTCCTGTTCTAAGTTGGTCTCATCAGGTATTTCGGTCACAGTAATGAAAAGTTGACTAACACACTGGGTATAAGATTATACTACTCTCATTAATCCTACCACTAATTATATACCTGCTAAATAGCACAGGTATCCATAAACACAAAGAAAGAAATCCATGCCCATTCTCTACAGAATTCTCCTGACCTATATAATAAAGAGCAATTTCACTACCAGAAATTGCAAACTTGGAGTCATGTTGCAGAGATTTTCTTCTAGGGCAGGTGGCCAAAGAGGACACTTAGCTCAGGACTGACCTGCAGGGACTTAGAAACAGTAGCTGAGATCATCAAAGGAAAAGAGAAGCTGTGCCTCGATCCTCTTCCATAGCAGTAGCTCAGTTCTCCCCATTGTGTTGAGGTTGAGGACTTCTCCTGAGTGGAGCAGGGCCTCTATCACTGCAGCAAAGGGTGACAGCAAAAAGAGGGAGGGTTAAAGGACAGCATATGTGTGAGTGCACGTCACACATGAGACCTCAAACACACCTGCAGCATTATTAGATGTTCCCTCCCTACTCTTCTTTGATTTTTGATATTTGGTTAACATAAATATTGCACATATGTATCAGGTGCAGTGTGATATTTCAACACATGTATATAGGATGTACATGTGTTAATAGTGCAATAGAAAGTAGCACAATACTACAGAGTAGAGTGTTTACAATGCAGATACAAAAGTGATAAATGCATTTTGTGAAATCACAGCACATTCTACCAAGTCAGCAAAGAGACAAAAGAAGGAAAATCCACCAAATCTTTCCTGATCAACCTGAGATGACATACAGGTCACAAAACTACTCAAACTATTGGAATAATGTATGCATAAGAGTTTAGTAAGAGACAGAGAAATGGAACCACTAGGAAACCATGACAAGGTAAGAACAGAATAAAGGAAGTCCCATGTTCCAAATATCCCAAAAGTCCTGTATGCCTGGAAAAAGATTTCTGGGGAAAGCAGTCAATAAAAACAAAATTAAGTATAATTACCAAGGGTCTCAGAGGCTACACTCCCCTACCCTTGTGGAATGGTAGAGGGAAAGGAGTTAGAAGGGACATTGTTCAAAATCAAGAACTCAAGCTGTGCATCAGTGACATCAGTAACCACATCAGCAAGGGGCTGGGAAGGAAAGTGTGCAGGTAGGAGATGACCAGTGAGTCTGTCATTTCCAACATGCCTGAGTTGAGGCTAACATGGTTACTGAGAAGGATCTCAACACAGATGGCTAACCCCACTTAGGTTGTAGCCAGGTCAAGGTTGGAGGACCAGGAGGGTCTGAACTCACTGATACTATGATCAGCATCCCCCTGCATATGGGAAACAGACCATTGTGGGCACTTGGGGGGACTTAGCTAGTACAGGAAGGGATGTCCTATCGTTGTAATGGTTTTATACATATTTCTATGTGTTTTTATTATGCACCTAGAGTCAGATGCGTGATTTCACAATGTTATATGTAGCAGGCAAGTGGAAGAAAGTAAGCTTTGTGAGTGTCCACCTGACACATAATACATGGGCACCCTGGGTATGTCTGAACTCCTGAAGATGGTAGGTAAATGTTGGAAATGTGAGAAACATCATTTGTCATAAACAACCCCTGGCTTTTCACAGGCTTCTCCGAGTCTTATTATACAAAATTGTCTTAGCATGCAAAGTCTAGCTATGGGAGAAATGTGTTTGTTTACTGGGGGTCTGGGAGGAGGACATTGGCTTGGGAAACCATAAAGGGAATTCCATGTCCAGACAAGTGTCCCCAGGCATAAAAGGAGACAACCATCCACAGGTGTGCATAGTAATTTCACCAGTCTTTTGTATATTTTAAATATGTAATGTGGCACAGATCCAATAGGAAAAAAAAACTTTCTTTAATCATAAATTATATCATTTATGTTTCATCTTTCTTTTTTGCCACAAAGAAGGAAAGAGTTTGCCTTTATTAGGATAAGATTATCATTCTAAAAGAATAATAAAGTAATTAAATTCAAGATGAAAAGTATTGCTATAATTTTTTTCCTAAAGCATGATCTTCAGAAATAAATTTAAAAGCATATAACATTTTGTGTTATTATTTTCCCACATTGATTTCTGCCATTTCCAAAGAATTTCTTGTTTTCAGTGCTGCAATCTACTTATACCCTCCTGAGGGAAAAGACAATCAAGGATTATTTCTTGGAAAGTGCTCTGAATTTATTCCAGTTAGAAAAATGAGGGGGAGGAGGGTGTAAGGGTATGAAAGATGGTGGAATGAGACAGACATCATTACCCTATGTACACGTATTATTACACAAATGGTATCAATCTATATCATGCACAACCATAGAAATGAAAGTTGTACCCTATTTGCATACAATGAATCAAAATGCAGTCTGTAAAAATAAAATAATAATAAAAAAATTCTGAAATGAATTCATTGGTAGATATTAGGCTTGTTAAAGAGAATGTGTCTCTCTTTGCAGAGAAGTAGAAGAAGTAGAAGACTAAAACAGAACTATTATGAATTATTGAAAACCTCTGTGTGTATGTGTGTGTAGAGAAAATGAAAGAAGTCATACTCAATTTTATAAATGTGGATTTTCTTTTTGTCTTAGAAAGTGGAGTTTAATCTCAAGTTTTCTCATTTGCTGTTAGTTTTCCTCCTGAAGAAGAAAACAATACAGAACTTTTGTTCACATAATAAATCACTATTAAATTCATAAATCACAAATAAGTCCATGTCCCTGAAAGTGTGATTTATTAAACACAAAGAAACTCTAACAACATCTCCAACTCCAAGTTCAAAACATGTGAAAATTAAAAGCTACAGCTCCCTACAGTGTTTACAAACATTGAAAATTCACTCGGGTGAGCATGTGGATAAAAGAAAGTCATAAAACATGATAGAACAGGTCATTGCCAGCGTGGCAAGTTCCTGTGTGACACACCTAAAGTAGTTGGAACACAGGTAAAAGTGATTTATTGTACAATAAAATGAAAAGTTAGATATGATGAGAGCTGAGCAGAGCTTACTGTGTCTGAGGGCAATCAGGAAGGCTTCCTGGAGGAAGTGTCATTTGATCTGAACCCTGAGTATAAGCGTGACTTGAATAAACAGAGACAAGTGAAAATTCTAGACAGAGAGGCCAAATTAAGCAAAGCAATAAGAGTAGGAAAGCATGGGATGCATAACCTTCAGGAAACAATGGAATCAGCTTGGAAAGTTGAGTATTCACTATATGCCTTATCTACAGTATCTCATTTAATCTGTACCAAAATATATGAGGTAGATACTATTGCTATCACATGCTAAAATGAAGAAACTAGAGTGGAATTAGTTTGAGGAACTTGTTTGTGTTTCTTCTGCTAGGAAAAGATAAAGCTGGTGTCCCAATCAGTGAAGGCTGACTTCAGAGCCTATATTCTTTTTTTTTTTTTTAACAGACTGCATTTTGATTCATTGTACACAAATGGGGTAAAACTTTTCTTTGCTATGGTTCTACATGATGTAGATTCATACCATTCATGTAATCATACATGTACATAGGGTAATGATCTGTCTTATTCCATCATCTTTCATACCCCCACCCCCTCCTCCCTCTCATTTCCCTCTTTGTAATCTAAAGTTCCTCATTCTTCTCTTACCCCCCACTCCCCCACCCCCATTATGTATCATCTTCCACTTATCAAGGAAAACATTCAGCCTTTGGTTTTTTGGGGATTGACTTATTTCACTTAACATGATATTCTCGAATTTCATCCATTTATCTGCAAATGCCATAATAGTATTCTTTATGACGGAATAACATCCATTGTGTATATATACCACAGTAATTAGAGAAATGCAAATTAAAACAACTCTAAGATTTCATCTTACTCCAATTAGAATGGCTATTCTAACAAACAATAATAGGTGTTGATGTGGATGTGGGGAAAGGCACACTGTACATCGCTGGTGGAGTTGAAAATTGGTGCAGCCACTCTGGAAAGTAGTATGGAGATTCTTCAGAAAACTTGGAATGGACCCACCTTTTGACCCAGTTATCCCACTCCTCGGTTTATACCCAAAGGACTTAAAATTAGCATACTACAGTGATACAGTCACATCAATGTTTATAGCAGCTCAATCTACAATAGCTAGATTGTGGAACCAACCTAGGTACCCTTCAACAGACGAATGAATAAAGAAACTGTGGTATATATACACAGAGCCTATATTCTTAACTGAAGCATTATACTCTACCCAAACTCTGCACCATCTACATAATTGTGCCTCTCCTCCTGAATCCCTTATCTCAGTCAACCTCACCCTATTAACTGGGGGATTATGCAAGATTTGAGAGTCTTTCTTGCCTTCTTCTATCCCCCTCACCTCCATACCCCATCAATTGCCAAATCTGGGAGTGTCCAACTTCCATGCATATCTCACATCTCCTAGTTCTCTCCGTCACCTCTGCCTCTGCTACCATCCAGATCATGCTTAGTGCCCTATCTGGGCTAATTAACAGCTTCCTAAGTGACACCTTGACCTCTGTCTTGTCTTATTTTCATCAGAGTCATGCTTCTCAAAGTGTGGTCTCAGGACCAGCAGCATCAGTATCTCCTAGGAGCTTGTTAGAAATGCAGATTCTCACCATCTCTCCAGATAGGTTCAGAGATGGTCCAGCAAGCCCTCCAGAATTCTGACCTGCACTGAAGACTGAGAACCAGTGTCTTAAATCATTTCTATGCTAGACAACCAGAATGTGTGTTCCCAGATGCAAAATAGATCAAGCCTTTTCTTCTGCTAATTAATTTTCACACATTTTCATTTTAAGTGCTCCTTCTTCAGAGAAATTGCTCTGTTGATTACTTGGGTTTCTCTGTGCATTCCCTCCCCACCCCCACACTTCCCATCAAAGCACCATCTCTTCAACTGGAATTGCTCATCTATTTCCTTATTATCTGCACATTCTACAAAGGCAGGGATGGAGTTTGTCTTTCTCATCAACATGTCCCCAGAACTTATTACAGAAAATTACACTTTTATGGAATGTAATAATCATTTGTGGAGGAGAAGAAAGGAAGACAGGGAAAGGAAAGAACTGACAGTTAAGGCTGCACTCTGCAAAGCATGAATGTCAGTTTAAAAAAGGAAAACTTCAGTAGATAATAGAAGTCCTTGAAGGTTTCTGCGATAGGAACTGAAAAGAGGGAATTGTTGAAGTAATTAAATCATAAGCAGAAGATAAATCACTGAGCTGTAGTACAGAGGGGGTATCAGGAAGTATGAGGGCAGGCAGGGAAGTTCTTCGCTCAGAAAGTACTGAGGACCTTGAATCCTAGATGGGTTTTATGGGAAATGCAACAGACATGGACCAATGTTTCTTGGCTTCTGCTTAAATGACCAGAGCCGCCCAGTGGAAATGCAGTGTTAGATTACAAATCCAGGTGAACAGAGAGATAGTGAGCCTATTAGCAAAAATAATAATAAGGATAAATACAGAGAATAAACTGAATTGTGACTGAAGGAATGATGAGCTGGGGATGTCCCATGTTCCAGGCACTTGTTGGGTAGCTGAATGAGACTATCTGATGAAAAAGTGAAAGGGGACTCAAAAGAAATAAAGGCCTAAGGAGACAGACCTGGGATGCCTCTACAGAGAGTGCAGCGTTGAAGCCACAGGAAAGCCTGGTGTCTGAGACAGTGGAGATAAGTAAAAATAACCTGTAAACCCGTCCATTTAAAAATTGAGTAAGTAGTATTCTCTACCTCAGTTCCACCCCCCAGGGGTAATTACATAGTGTTTTTAGTGTTCCCCAGGCCTGTTTCTTGGCCTATTCATCTCTGTCCTATGACTTTCCTTGGAATACAGTTCTCATCTCAGAAATCCACGTGTTCTAAATTCATTCTCCAAGAACTCCTAGCAAACACTACTAAGCAATGGATGCCTTGGCTCTGAGGCATGCATACCCATAATCATGGTTGTATAGAGGGAAACAAAAAACATTTGTGTGCTGAGTTCACAGAACTAAAGTACCTTCCTAAAATGCCAAGTTGTTAAACCATACACTCAAATATGCAAATGTCAGTTTTTAATGGAGGAAAAGAGTTCTAAGCATCTTGTTAACTATGCATTGGAACACTTTAGGTGGCCGATTTAATATTCAATTTTAGTTGTTTTGCCTTGCAATAAGAATTCAGAATGAAAAATAATTATATTAAAGAATTTATAAAAAGCTTTCATGAATTTAGCCTTTTCTTCTAGAGGAGAAGAATAAATATCAAGTGAGGATACTCAGAGTTTTAAAGTGGGCGCCACTCCAACACTCATGAAAGTGACTAATATATCAGTTCCTTGGACAGGAGAGATAAAGGACCTAAAGAACATTTCTGCCCATTCAGATAAGTAGTACCTAAATCTTTCTATTCTCAAGATAGCATCAAAGGAAACCCCAAACTATAAAAAATAAGGGAAGCTTATTTGTTTTAGTAGGGGATGAACAGTTAATGTCTGTCGTCCTGTTGGAATGTAAGTTCCATGAGAATGGTTTTGTGTTGTCTTCTTTTTGACTGTATTTTCAGATTGTAGTAGCAGTACACAGAGTAGAGTCAATACAGATGGAATGATAGGAGGAAGGAAGCCTCTTTATTTAGATCTACTTTGAAGATCAGCTGTTACTTTTGATTACATTCAGGTGTTTCAGGCATATTCTTACTGGGTGGATGTTCACACTCTTTATGCTTCATTTTTCAAGGGGAAGAAGAAAGATATAAATTCCCTGGGAAAATTTCCTATTGATTTAAGGTTACCAGGGAGCTCTGCTAGGCCTGTTCCTTGGAGGGTGACTTTCCAGAATTATTTTCAAAATTAAGAAATCAACCACATCAATTTTTTTGTTGTTTAACAATTTTAATTGGCTCTATTTCCCATTCTAGAATTAGGAAACAATTCATTCCATAACACAGTACACAATAAGTGTTCTAGTGGGCTGAGCAAAAGAGGTGATCTTTCAAAAGAGAAGACTGAAGAAAGGAAAAACAAAAGAACAAAAAGTGGATTGGTAATTTCAAAATAAATTTCCTTGTAAGGCAGTGACAGAATAGAAAAGTATCCAATTAGTTAACATTGGGTTATTTCAGGTTACTTCTTTGTGTAAGGATTAAAGCACAGGGAACTTCATTATCATGCCAATCGAAACTGGTCTGTTTGGGAAATTTGCCTATTATCTCTTTAATCCTTATTTCTCAGAAGATCAGATACACAGTTTAGTTTCAGTTTGATGGTGAGACACTTTAGCATGAGGGACTCCATTTTGATTTTTAACCTGATCTGTTGGAATCTGCGGCAGAAGATTGGACAAAAATAATTTTCTTCTCTAGTTTTTATCTAGCAATTACTCTAACCCTCTTTTGTTAATTTTTATTTCAATAATACACCTCTCCCCAGAGACAGCTTGACCAAAATTTAGGGTACTGGCACTACTGTTAATGACCATCATTTGGGTCTCAATATAGCATTCATAAGTTCCAGTGTCCTCATGATCACACATTTCTTTGGGTCTTTGTCATTCTAACTAAAAAGGGACCATTTGTCTTTTGACAGATGATTGCAAACATTGAAAATAGTTGAGGATGCAATACACCAGGAAGACTTCTGTTATGACTACAAAGAGGATAATACCAAGAGTTTGGAGCATGCTCCTTAGTCAGGGTCCCCATCAACCAAAACAGCTAAGACTGAATAGATCAGATAACCAGATAAGGAAACTAACTGTCTTAATCAAGTAGTCTATTAACTTTTGCACCTCATTCTTTACAAAACCAGAAATATTTATGTATGTGCAACAAGAAGTGTCAGCAACTGCACAGATTCTTCCCTGTTCAGTTATTAGGGAGTGATTCTATCATTAGCAACCAGGAAAGAGCTAAATTAGAGAGTGCTACCTCTACAATTCTAGTACAATTTTGAACAAACAGTTGCATTAGAAATACTGTTATAGTTCTCCAGCGAATAGGTGCACTAAAGGTTCTCTTAAGACCTATAAAGATCTGGATTCAATGATAGATCCAATACTCTGCCAAGTTATTTGCAGAAACTATGGATTGTGAAATTCTAATTAAAGCATTATCCTGCCAAGTGAAAGAGGTAAGCATAGCAAGAAAAAAATTAAGAGGAATAAAGTCTTATGATTGTGAGTCTTATTCCAATTATGGTTATAGGAAAAGCTGTTCATAGCATGAAATAATCCATTTCTCTTTTCAGTGTGTTGTCTGAAGGACTTTAGTTGTGACATCAGGCATTTTGATGAACTCTGTGTGACCCACTAAGCACTTCATTCCACCTATGCATCAGCATGGGGAGGCACACCACTTTTGTTAAACCTTTGAACAAATATTCATTTACTTTTCTACTCCATTATTAATAGATGATTATTGTTACAAGATACATAAAATAAAAATCTCTTTGGCAGAGCAAAAGATGGGTTGTTGTATTTATTGTGTGTATTTTAGGAAGATAAGGGTGTTCCCGTGTTATTATATCAGAACCACTTTTGTAAACTTTTTTCTCAAAAATCTGAGCAGCTTTTACAGAAAAAAAAATTTTTAAATTTATAGTCGTTTATGAGTTAAGTATATTCTATTTGATTTTATAGTTTAAAAACAAGGTTCATAAATATTTAGCAACAAAGTTACAGAGCTGAGAAGAGGAATATATATGTGTATCTTGATCCATCTGTTTTCTCACAAGCTGACTCTTAGAAAAAAAAAAGGGGTGGGGGGATTGTTTTCAGTTATAAGTATTTAATTCCTAAACCAAAGCAAGAATTCTTAATCTCGCACAAGGTTATTGTAGAAAATAATAACTTTGTTGGAATGGATTAAATTCTCACAGGAGGGTTTCCAAGATGTGGCTAAAAGATGTGATGACACAGTCATCAGTGTTTATGCTTCAAATCACCTCAGCCTGTACAAAGTCATTTCTTTGTGTTTCAGAATGCACAGTGGTTGTACTACTCCATCCATTTTATTTGTTTGAAAACTCATATGTGTCTCCTCCCATTGCTAATGATCTTCTAAACTGATATTGTCTTTGAAGAACAAGAAAAACAGTCTGCTCACTACATTAGTCAGCAACACAAGGATAATCCACCATAGCTAGTCCATGGAGGTTTTTAGGTCATTGCCACTTGACTAAGTCATTGCATTAATACATCTCAGTCAAGCATACATGGATAGTTGATGGAGAGTCTAGGTGAAGGAGAAGTTTTAATTCTTCCGTGGTAACAGATGATATGAGTTTCAGGGTCTTGTATCTTCTCCAGCCAATGGACTCACATCTTGTGTCTACTGTAGAAGTAACACCAGAGGGTTTTATACTACAAAGAGAGGCAGCCTCTTCTGGAACAGATGTTACATTGTTAGGCAATTAATTCATTTTATTAAATTTCATTTTATTGTATTATGGCCCACTTTAAAAATAGATCACATTCAATGCCATATGGAATTAAAGGGAGGTTGTTTGAATTGGGAGTTAGGTCATGAGGAGTTCTGATGAAATGAACACAGGACCAGTTCTGAGCTGTGCTAGACACAAACATGGTTCCACTATCTGTTCAGTGGCAACTGTAGGAGAACCCCTTAATTTCTCTGATCCTGCTTCCTCATCAATAAAAGTGAGAGATTCAGAAAAAGGAATTACTAATGTGCCTCACAGAGGCAATGTGTCATAAATATATTGAAGTGTTACAAAATGAAATAGCCACAAAAGCATGCCAAACTGCTAAAAGAAATCTGTTCCTTTATGACCATCTTAAAAATGAATGAACATGTTATTCTCAAAAAAAGAATCCCTTTATACAATGTAATTGAATTAATTTTCCATTTAAAGGTAAAACTAAATAGTAATGGAATTTTCCAGATGATATTTCCCTTAAGAATTTTGAGTGGAGTTTTTAAAATATCCAGCTAAGATTTAACAAATAGTAGCCTCTGTTGTTACTTTATTTTTTTGGGTTTATAAAAGTTGGAGACATAAAGGTAGAGTGTTAGAATAAGTTCAGTGTATTTATATAATAGTTGATAACACCTCCTAAAATTTCCAGTCATTGAAGAAATCTACTTAGTTGCTATATGATGTAATCACTGATGATACAATTAGCCTCATTTATGTCCCTTTCCTTCTAAAAGCATTATTCAATGTTCACCCAGACTCTGAGTTTCATTGTCCTCAAGTATGAGTGAAAGTGTCTCTTCTCCAAAATCAGAGGAACTAGTGGAAAGAAGGTAGAGTCACTAAGCACGAGTTTTAGCACCAACCTTGTTATTTTAATAACTTTGTGACCTTAATGCATCAATTAATGTCTCTGAGTTTTCTTTGTCCTGATTTGGTAACAACATGGTACTTGGGAGATAAATGACTTTAAAAGTCCCTCCAAGTCCTAACATATTGTAGTAGAACCTCCTCTGGAATTAGATGAAATGTCTTACATGTTGTCATGGGTTGAATGTTTGTGTCTCTTCAATATTCAATGTGATGGCATCAAGAAGTGAGGTCTTTGGGAGATGGTTAAGTCATGAAAGTGAATATTTCATGAATAAAATTTGGAATTAGGGCCCTTGTAAAAGGGATCCCCAAAAGCATCCTTGTCCCTTCATCATGTGAGAACATAGCAAGAAGATACTATCTATGAACCAGGAAACAGGCTCACAGCATATATCATAGCTTTTGGTGCCTTGAACTGGGACTTCCTAGGGTCCATGTCTCTGAGAAAATAAATTTCTCTTGTTTAAGCCACCCAATTTGTGATCTTTTTTGTTATAACTGCCCAAACAAACTAATACAGATGTGTATCTTACTTCTTGCATTCAAATGTAACTTCCAAATTTCTCAGACTTCAAAATAAGCCCTGGCAACATCTTACAGGAAAGACAAGATATTTCATAAAGGGTGTGTTTTACAATATTTGCCTTGAAATGCCACCCCCCCCCAATCTGCCAAGGCAATATCTTCCTGCATATACCCCTGGAAAATACCACTATGAACAAGTAAAAATAATGTGTAGTATGCAAGACCATGGATAGAAAACACAGGTTTTAATTGAAAGAAAAGTGTAGTCACCGCACCCTGTGATTATTTATTCAATTATGAGTAAAATATACACATATATTTCATATTTATATGTTACCTTTATCTATATTTCACATCTTTATATATTTTTACATATAGTTCATATACACTTGGCACATATATTTATATATGATTACATATATTATTTACTCATTTATCAGGAAAATATACGTATTCATTTATCAGAAAACAGAGCACAGAAAATAGTTAAAAAAAAATGAAGACAGAATATCCCAGCCTAAATTGGAGGCTTGATCTTTCTTATCTAGGGAAATTTTCAATCCAGTACATTTCAATGTCTTAAAATTGATGTTTTATATGAGTTCTAAAGTTTTCTTCTTACTATAGAGCATTAATCCATGGGTCACTTCATGTGCAAGTTTCTGCATAGCAGTATTTAAGACTCTAGAGGCCACACTCATTGGAGTGACAATAGTAATGGGAGATTTTACCATGAGTTTGCAATCCACTGAAAGCCAAAAGTAAAGAGGACTCAAACCAAGGAAAGAGAACAAACTCACATCAATCCAAGAAGTCTGCCAAACTGTATAAGAGACAGTTTTCTGGGGATTCAAATATAGCATGTGTCCCTTGATGATGTAAGATGAACACCCCAAATTTTCGCTGTTATGAAAATTAACAATCCTGATGGGTCATTTTCAGTGAAGTAGAAAAGCAATTTTTTCCAATATATTTTCCAGAGGACTTGATCTCTGAAACAATATTAGAATAGTAAAGAAGAGAATCCTCTTTTGTAGGGTAATACAGAATTTATAAGGATGTGATAAATGAGTATCCCAGGAACAAGAATGCATATGAACAAAGACACTGCCAAATCCCAGTTCCCTTTGTTTTATACCATAAAATGTACTATCATTGTCTCTGCATTATACAGCTTTGAAATATGGTACTCTAGAAACAAAATGTCCCTGTAGACAGTTATTTCTGATAGAACATATACTGTGTCATATTAATATTCTAAATTTATACATGGTTAATAAAGAAAAGTCAACATTTTTAACTCTCATCTTAATTTGAGAAACAAAGAGCTTTCAAAATATGTTTGGATGATGTAAAAAATAAATTTTTCCCTGTTTCCCTCCATATTAGAAGACAAAGGAGTCAATCTTTATGTTACCTGTCAACCGCCTCAGAAAACGAAAAGATAATTTAAGTTTAAAGGGCATAGTTTGAATATTGTGCATTTGAAGACTACATTTGGAAAAGCAAATTTAGAAGTGTTGTCAGAAGAGACAATATATGAACATAAATCATAATATCAAATACAAAAGATAGTAATAAGCAGTATTTTGAAACAACCGAAAGTAATAATAATTCTTAGGAGTTTACCTTTTTTAAAACATAAGAAACTTTTATAAAAATGTTTGAAAAATATTTCATACATTGTTGGAAAAATATTTTGAGAAAAAAGAATTTCTGATATCTACACAGAATAACATGGTCACCTGCAAGAAAAAAAAAAACCCTCATATTCTAATTGCACTATTTTTAATATCATTATTATGCAATTTCCAATAAAGAGTACATGAGCCCTCCTCCTTATGACTAAATCTGTTATCACCGAGACAGCTATGTCAAAACACAAAACAAACACAACAAAATGTATGACACAATTCAATATTTTCTTCAAAGGTATCATCTTGAGTATTAGAAACCTATAAAACCATCTTCCTTTGATATTTTACATTTCCAGTATGCCCTCAAGTTTCATTTATTATAATTATTTATTAACTTTTAACAGAATCTAAGGATGTCTTCTGCCTCTAAACATTCACAAATGTATAACCAAACTGATGAAATTAAAGCTATTAATTTTAATAATTATCAGCATATTAAACTTTAAAGTATATATGTGCTTAATGAAATTTTCCATCTTAATAATTGATAACGATTTTCTTAATGAGAAAACAGAAAATATATTTACCATCTTGCATATCCATTTGTATTCTTCTGTAATTATAGTACCTACTATATACCCAACTATTTATATTAATTACCAAATTAAACCAAAATAATCAACTTTGTTTTCCTGTATATAAGAAAAAAATAGAAAATGAGACATCAAACAATATCCAATTTTTTCCACAATTTTTTTTGAATTTTTAAAATTTGTTCTAATTAGTTGTACAGGACTGTAGAATGCATTTATACAATTTGACAAATCATACATAAATGAAGTATAATTTCTCATTTTTCTGATTGTACATATTGTAGGTTCACATCGTCATGAAGTCATATATGTACATGAGGTAATAATGTCTGTTATACCATCTTAATAAATTTGGGCTATATACTTATGTTCATAATATATATTGTTCAAAGATACTTAAATGCCTTGTCGAACTATAGTATTCAGTACCTGAAGATCAGGAACAAGAGAAATCCAAAACAATGTCTTTTGAAATAATGTCTCAAATGATAATTGTTATTTTTATTTTTATTTAGAAATAGTTAAGGTATACAATGTTACTTACTAATAAACTTGATTTAACATTAGTCTTAGCCCTGAAGGCTAACTAAAGATTCAGAAATTGAAAACTATAATAACATTGAGCCCCTTTGGTTTGGAGCATAACAAGAATCCACAATAGTAGATATCTAGGACACTCATAATCACAACTTCATTGGACTAAGAACAATCTTATATTTTTAACCTTATTGTGGTTAAATTGTGGATGTAATAATAACTTATGGGGTTCATAGAACTAATACACATTTTTTCAAATTTTAATTGTGAGATATTATATTCAAATGTTAACTAAAACACTGGGCTAACATTTTTTACATAATAATTAGATAAAAACATGTAGTTTTTATAAACTAAAATCAAATTACTTATATTTGGTAAAGGTGTTTTCTTTTGAGTATAAATGAACTTCTGTAAGATATATCATACATTTATGACCCATTAATCTCCAAAGTTTCCCAAAAGAAGTTAAAAATGAAGAGGAAAGAAAGAAAAGATCAGAGGAAGCTGGTTTCAGATATGAAATCATCACTATAGAAAAGCCAATAATACTTTACTCTACAAGTAAAGGAAAAGCCAGAACAGAGGAAGGACCATTGTATCATTACCCAGCCCTAGATTCACACTCACATACACTTACACAAATACTCTGTAATGTACCCATGCATGCCCTCACACAATCACCACAAAAAGCTGTTTTTATCAGGTATTTTGGTTATAGACATGAAAAACTAACACTACATTTTTTAAAAGATGTCAAGATAAGACTGAAGAAAATTCTTTCAAGATTTTGAACAGGTAACCAAAGCCAAAGTTTGTGTGAAGAAGCTCAGTCTGATGCAACCTGAATTCAGGTGCCTGGACCAGTCTGAAAGATGGACATACAAATCCTGTGCCTACCCCTCCCGCTAGACTTCCTCCTGTGGACTCACAGAAGATGAGGAAGGTGAATGGTGAGACACAGCAGATGTGTTAGTATCCAGGCAGTTTTTCACCAGTGATAACAAAATTTAAATGTAATCAGATAAAAAGTTTCTTAAAATTATTCCTTATTCCTAGGAGACAATATAAAAGTATTTGCGATAAACTCAGCAAAGCAAATGAGATGTAAGCAGGGTGCCCTCTATCTCACAGGTGGAGGGGTTCCTGAGTAGAAGGCCTGTGAGTCCCAGGGTAGTGCCCTCTGTTGACTTGGGAATCAAGCCTCAACAGCCTGGGGACCTTTAGTGAATCTCAGACTTTAAGGGCTCTTGACTCTGACTCCCCTAGATGCCACCAGAAAAAAAAAAAAAATTGTTGCTCAAACCAAGTTTATTAAGCTAATTGCAGTAAGGAGAAGACCAACTTGAGAGAGAGTCTTGGTAGTAAATTAGAGGGTTGAAGTCAGAGGACACTTATAGCATTTGGAGGTCTGGGTTTGGTGACATTCTGCAAAGCAAGAATCTATTTGGGACTGGGAAGAGTTTCTATCATCATGTATTTGAATGAGTGGGTGTAATGAGAAGAGGGTCTTAAGGCTATTGATGAATAAGCTACTAGTCTTGATAAATAAGCAATTTGACTTATGTAGTCTTATCTTCCAGGAGTAGTTGTTTCCTGGAGCAAGTGGCTAAGCTATTTTTACCTGGGTTCAGTATCATTTCCCTTCCTTACTCCTGGAATTGCTCAACACAGGGACAAAACTCTAATGGTTTGGTTTTCACAAGTATACAGCAAGGTAGAGGTTACAAGTGCAGGACTTGAAAGTTGCTATATTTGGATCTAGAAATATCCCCCAGACACCCATGTGGTAAAGACTTGGTTCCCCAGCATGGTACGATTGGGAGATTGTAAACACTTTAGGAGGTAGGGCCTAGTAGGAGGCCCTCATGTCATTGGGGGCATACCTCCAAGGGGACAGTGGGCCCCAAGTCCCTTCCTGTTTCTCTTTTTCACTTCCCTGCTACTACGAGATGAATGTTTTCTCTTCCAGGTGCTCTGGCTGTGTGGCTAGAACCCAGAGAAACAGCACCCACTGATCAATCATGGACTGAAACCTAAAACTGTGAGCCCATGTAACACACTTTTCTTTATAAGTTGATTATCTCAGTGTTTATGATTTTGACATGAGATCAAAACTACTATGTTAATGCAGGAATATTCATAAATGGAATGAATGGATTATGGAGTAGTTTGAATGGACTAACTGGGTGGTAACATTGGGCAGTGGGGGCATGGCAGGGGGTGGTGGGTCCCTGGGGGTACATCATGGAAGGGTTCTTCTTCCATGTGGCCCCTCCACTCCCTGCTTCCTGGCTATCCTGAACTATAGAACAGCACTCCTTTATCATGCCTTTCCACCATGAGGTTTGGGCCTCAACTGTGACCCAAAGCAATGGGATTGGCCCACTGTGGACTGAACTTCTGAAACAGTGAGCCAAAATAAACTTTCCCTCCTCTAAGTTTTTTGTGTCAAGTATCTTGTTCACAGCAACTCAACACAAAGTTGCCTAACACACTTAAAGTTATCTGCTATAGTGAAGGAAAGCTGATTAACACATATGTGTTCTGCCTATTTTCAAATCTCAGCTCCTTAGTTTACTAGCTGAATGACTAGACCTGATGAATTACTTGTTCTTAGTCTCTCTTTTCTCAATTGCTTAATTACAGCAAATATTTATTGATCAATTTCCATTTTAATTATAGCATATATTTATTGAAAGCTCCAGGTACTCTTTTATATATTTTTTAATCCTTTATAATAGCATAATGAGGAAAACCCATCAATTCTTTTTGCCAAGTGAAGAAAAAGAAGCAGGGTGGTGAAATAACTTTTCCATCATTACAGCACAAGAAATTGGAGTAGCTATGATTTGGGCCCTGGACAGTCTCAGAGATGTCACAGCTAATTACTCTGCTAGACTGCTTCATACAGGTTCACTGGGAGGATTCAATGAGCTATTCCACATATAGCACTTAGTCCCTAGCACATAATAAATGGTCAATGTTTGCTGCTACCATTGAACTGTTAAGATGAAACTCAGTAGAAGTAGAGTCAACAGAAGTGGGACATAGAGATTGCACTTTTTAAGATTTGGGGATTTATGGACATAATGCCTTTTTATTATTTTTTTTAATGTGGTGCTGAGAATTGAACCCAGTGCCTCTCACATGCTAGGCAAGTTCTCTACCCCTGAGTCATAACCCCAGCCCTAGATTTGGGGATTTATGAAAGTGCAAAATGTAAGTTATGACTTTTGTGCCAAAAAGAAAAATATATTTCCCCTGTAAAATAAAAACTGGTAGGATGCAATATATTAGAGTTCTCATTGCACCAAATGGTCAGAGACTCATAGAGTCATAGAGACTCAGAGACTCATACAAGACTCATAGGGTGCATCATTCTGCTGCACCTACTAAGAGATAGGAAAGTATCACTCTTCTAAGCTGGGATGTACCAGTGTATTTTCTCCATGCTTTTTTTTTTTTTTTTTTTTTTGCCTTTTCTTGAATAACTTTTTTGTTTTTTTATTTTCACAGACTGCATTTTGATTCATTGTACACAAACAGGGTACAACTTTTCATTTATATGGTGGTATATGATATAGATTCATACTATTCATGTAATCATACATGTACATAGGGTAACGATGTCTGTCTCATTCCACCATCTTTTGTACCCCCACCCCCTCCTCCCTCCTCATTTCCCTCTATGTAATCTAAAGTTTCTCCATTCTTCTCTCACCCCCCACCCTTCCATCCCCACTATGTAGTATCATCCACTTATCAGGGAAAATATTCAGTCTTTGGTTTTTTGGGATAGGCTTATTTCACTTAGCATGATATTCTCCAATTCCATCCATTTATTTGCAAAAGGCATATTATTCTTCTTTGTGACTGAATAATATTCCATTGTGTATATATACCACAGTTTTTTTTATCCATTCATCTGTTAAAGGGCATCTACGTTGGTTCCACAATCTAGCTATTGAAAATTGAGCTGCTATAAACTTTGATGTAGCTTTGTTACTGCAGTATGCTAATTTTAAGTCCTTTGGGTATAAACTGAGGAATGGGAAAACTGGGTCAAAAGGTGTGTCCATTCCAAGTTTTCTGAGGAATCTCCATACTGCTTTCCAGAGTGGCTGCACTAATTTGCAATTCCACAAACAATATAAAAGTGTACCTTTTTCCCCACATCCACGACAACATCTATTACTGTTTGTGTCCTTATTTAACTCTTGGTTCTAAACTGTGTCTCCCCAGCAGTGTGAAGATCTACTGGCTGGAGAAGTGAGTAAATGCCTTCTCTGTTGAAGAGGCTCTACCCCAAGTCACAAGTCTCAGACATCAAAGGGATCCTGTAATTCCATAGAGGATGTCTGTGACTTCTTGGTGGAACAACATGCTCAAATAATAAGAGTGAACTGACACTGAGTGACTGTTGTATAAAGTGTCCTCTGAAATGGTGTGTGTCTACTAACTCATCTAGCACTCACCTGTGAGATAGGAACATTTCTTATATCTACCACTGTAAAAAAGAATAAACAAATATACTGTGAATTTTGTTACCTTCCTTGAGTCAAACAGGTAAAATACAGAGTTTGTGATGGCTTTGGGATGCTTCTATCAGAAATGGGCACAGCTCAACTACCCTCCTTCTAGTATGGCTTCACGCTCTATTGAAGAAGCCCACTTCCTGTCGGCCATGCCTACATCAGCCAAAAGAGCAGAAAAAGGATGGCAGCCAGTCTGCTTCTGCTTGTTCTGAGAATAAGGAAGCCACATTGAAGCAGGGTCTTAAATATATAGTTTGGAGTGAAAAGATTTGAAACAGATGTTAGCAGAAAGAAAAGGGGAGAGGCACCATTGTAATTATACTTGGCAATGCTTTTTTAAGTGGCATATGTTCAGTTAAATATAGAGGGGTTTGCTGCAAGCCATGAGGACAGAGCTCAAGCAGGGATCAGAAAGTTCCTTATCAAGGGAGATTTAGAGTGGTGAGGAAAACTACAAGGAAGAATTTTGACCTAGTAAAAGTGAAACTACTAGTAAAAATAAACCAGAGGGAAAGTAAGCCAGAGGGATAGAGCTGGCATATGGAAAGTATGAGATGATTGACTGATGGTGTATCTCATTAAACCATTGCTCTTAGTAGGAATTTTGTCATCAAATGATTAATCATCTTCTCTGAAAAAACAAAACAAAATGAAGGGGTGGGGGGCCTGTCCCTAATGGGTGACAGGTATATTAAAGTGGAGCATAGAGTAAGTGAGATTGTGACTGGCAATAGGAAAGCCTGATGGGCTGAAGAACTTTCCAAGTTCTTGTGAATAATGAGAAGAAATGGAATTTGTTGCTACCTCTTTCCAGATGTGTAGATAAACCTTCTTCAGTAGAAGCTGAACCCTGAACTGGTGACATCTGGGACCCAGGCTTCAGAGCAGGAAGGAATCTACTCTCTACAGAGGAGGGGGAGGGAGAGGAATTTGACTTTGGTGCAAAATCCAGAGGCAGGAGGAAAGAACTCTAGAGAAGGGTGGGAAAGGGATCAGAAAAGTGGCCCTGGTGGCCAAAGTCAGGAGGTGACCTTATTATGGGGGTTGTTACACTGCTTTCACCCAGGAATTAAGAAATTCTCAGAAAGTATTTCAGGTCTCACTCCAGCAAGCTCTTCTGATGCCCTGAGAAGCTCCAGGGTTCGAGCACTCTTAGATGATTCTGTGAGTGCTCAGACACACTTCTGGTCCAGGCCATGCAGGAAGCAGGGCAGTCCACTCAGCCTACATGGGACCCTGAGCCAGGGGATAAAGGCTCTGTCATGAACAATTCCTGGAGACACTCTGTACATTTCGCAGAAGTCCTGCCAGAAGGGAGCCTTGTTGTCTATGGTAGTGGCCTTGATAAAAATAAAAAAACATTTGATTTTTCCTCCTTTTGTGAATCAGTCTCCTGTTCCCTAACCCTGCTTCCTGAGATCACCTCCCAGATTAACTCCCTGTGTTGAATTCTTGTCTCAGTTTACTTTGAAAAATCAAAACTAAGACAGTCACCACTATATTTGTTTGAATCAAATCTTCACTTCATAAGCAGGGCAGTATGTCTTGTGTTCAGTCTGACAAAAACAAACCAAAAGGAAGCAGAGTCTCACGGGGAACAGGACACTTATCTGAGTGACTCAAACTTGCTGTCAAAGATCACAGTTTCCCTACTGGGGACTTAGCTCAGTGGTACCGTGCATGCTTAGCAAGTGCAAGGCCTTGGCTTCCATTTTCAGCATGGGGTAAAAATCCATAGATCCCTGTTTCCTACTCCCTTAGCCTTCCTTTCTTTCATTCTTTCCACTTCTCTCTCAGAGCATCTGGCTGCCTCATTTCCCTGTGCCCTCCTAGTAATGGTACTAACTACATCAACAGTCCAGTTATGAATTGGGCAAATGACTCAAATAAAGTCATCACAAAGGAAGACAAACAAATTGCCAATAAACAGAAAAATTTCTCAGCATCATTAGTCATCAAAGAAACGGAAATTAAGATCACTAGGGAAAACCGATAAAACTCACTAGAGTGGCAAAAATGAAATATGAAAACAGCATCTAATTCTGATTTGGGCCTGGAGCAACTGTTGGAGGAATGGCAAAATGGAATGACTACTTTAGAATACAGTTTGGCAGTTTAATATAAAACTAAACAAGTATTTATTTTTTGTTCAGCAATTCCACTCAAGAAGTCTTCCCTAAGAGGTATGAAACATATGACCTTGAAAAGACTTGAACAGAAATGGATGGAACTGGAGAATATCATGCTAATAAGCCAGGTCCTCAAAACCAAAGGCCCAATGTTTTCTCTGATAAATGAATCCATAGTGGGAGGTGGGTAGAGAAGAATGGAGGGACTTTGGATTGTGCAGAGGAGAGTGAGGGGAAGGGTGGGACAGTGAGGATGGGAAGGACAGTAGAATGAAACAGACATTATTACCCTACATACATGTATGAAAAAAAATTTTTTTAATATTTATCAGGTTAGGAATATAGAGTGGTAGAGTGCTTGCCTCGCATGCACAAGGCCCTGGATTCTAATCCCCACCACCACAAAAAAAATAAAATAAAAATTTTATATATATATATATATATATATATATATAATATATTTAATATATATATATCACTGTCAAAAAAAGATAATGAAAATTTCTTTCAATACCACATATTACTTTACTAAGATTACTCTGAAATGTTCACATTTTTCCTGTTCGCAAATGAAATTGATGTACACTAAGAATAAAATAAATTAAAAATTAAAAAAAGAAATGTTTATAACAGTTTTATTCTTAGCACAGGAAACTGAAAGTAGTCCAGTAAGAGAACAGAGAAACAGCACACATGCAGCTACTCAGTAACAAAAGGTACAACACACTGATACATACATACAACATAGATGAATATGTAAACAGTGTACTAAATAAAAGGAGCCCTATGAAAAAATATCGCATTCCATATATATGCAGCCATGAAACACATAAAACTAATCTACACTGTTGGGAAAATGAAAAATAATTATTGCCTTTTTGTGAGGTGCCGATTAAAAATGATAAAAGAACTTTCTTATGTGAAGAAAAAGCTCATTTGGGGTTTGAGTTACACAGCTTTATGCATCAAACTCCACAGGATAGTGCGTTTAAGATTTGGGCATTTTATTTTATGTAAATTCTACCTCGAAGAGAAAGAAAAAAACATAAACAAATGAACATCTCTATTGACACATGAGATTAAGTATTTAGTGGGAAAGTTCCAATGTCTGCACCTTCCTATGAATCACATTAAAAGTGGGTTGATGTGTAGAGAAGTGACAAAGACAGAATGGCAGAATGTGAACTGTAGAATCTTTTAACTTTTTGATAAGTTTGAAACTTTTCAAAATAACAAGAATAAAGCTGCTTTTATTGTGAAAACACTTTGACCATTTCTCTCTATTAACATCAAAATATCTTAATTTTTAATCCTCTCAACATCTGATGGATGAATACAACTATTCTCTTTACCCTCAGAAGAGAAAAGCAAATATCTAGAGAGGTTAAACTCATTTTCCCAAGATCAAATGACAGAAGATGAACTGGTACAATCACTAGGAAACCAGTCTGACAGTTTTACATAAAACTCTATACACACTGACATCAATTAGACTCAGGAAATCTTCCCAAAAGGAAGGAAAACATACGTCCACTGAAAGACTTGTTCGAGAAGGCTCATAGTGGCTTTATTTGCATATGGGATTCAAATCCAGGTCTTTCTGACTCCAGATTTATGCTCTTAGATGTTATGATATACTACTGAAAAAAAAAATGGGCCACAGTTTCTTTCATTTAGGTGGCCAATCAGATCAGTATTCATTAAAGAGTGTATGTTTCTATGCCTTTCTTGGCTCTGAAAGTCTGCAGTGGTGCTACTACACCAGGCTAAGGGTGAAGAACCAGAGCCAAGTAGATGAGATGCCATCCTCGAGCCTGGAAGAATGAGAAGGGTAAGCTGGTAGCACATCTCCCTCGCACCGAAGGAAGCAAAGGCAGGCAGCAGGGCCCTGGGAAAATTGCCCACGAGTCCACACATGCAGGCCAGAGCTGGGGGACCCTGAGGCCAGAAACAGACCAATCCAAGAGGATATTAAATCCAGACCCACTTTCTTTAGCTAATCTAAAGTCTAAGATAAGAAACTGGGCCAGAAAACTGGACTTAGAACAAAAGGGCCTAAGTGTTTTGTTTGTTTCCCTTTGCTTTTAAAAGACTTTATTGCTTGTAGTTGTTTCAAGTTCACCACAAAACTGAGCAAAAGGTACAGAGAATTTTCTTTCCTTATGATCAAAGTCCCTCACCTGAGTGGTACACTTGTTACAACTGATGAACCTCCATTGACACATCAGTACCACTCAGTCCATGGTTTCCATTAAGGTTCTCTATTGGTGCTGAACATTCCAGGAGTTCTGACAAATGTGCAATGACAGGTAGCCCCAGTCACAGTAGCACACATAACAATTTCACTGTCCTAAAGAGTCTCTGTGCTCCACCTTGCAGCCCTCCCTCCCATCAAACTATTGGCAACCACTATTCTTTTTAGTGTCTGCATAGTTTTTTCTTTTCCAGAATGCCATGTAGCTGTCCTAATACAAGATGTTATCTTTTCATATTGGTCTCTTTCATGTACTGGTTTGCTTTTAGTCTTCCTCCATGTCTTTTAATGGTTTGATCACTTATTTCTTTTGAATATTGAAATAATATTATTATCCCATTGTATAAATGGGTCACAGTTTATCCATTCACCAACTACCCTGGTTGTTTCTAAGTTTTGGCATATATGAATAATGCTGCTATAACCCCCATATGTTTCATACGTGGACACACAATTTTTAGGTGTTTGGACAAATACCAAGGAGTGTAATCACTGGATCTAATGGTCAGAGTATGTTCAATTTTGTGAGAAACCTCTAAATGGTCTTCCAAATTGGCTATGCCATTTTGCATTCCCACCAGCAGTGGATGAGATTTACTGTTGCTCCACATTCTCAGCAGCATTTAGTGTGGTTGGTGTTTAGATTTTGACCATTTTAATAGGTGTGAGATAAGAATTTTGGGATTAAGGGAGCAATATTGGGTCTCAAAGAAGTGTGCATAAATGATTGAAATGCAGAAAGCACCCATGAACAATTGCAATCCTGAGTGACAGACCCTTGGCTCATGTACCATGAGAGCAATGTGTAAGTGCAGAGAAAATTGGCACAAAATTGTGCAGCTCCACCATGCCTCCACCTCTAGTCCAGCCCCAAGCAACCATCCTTTTATAAATATTAATATACCATATTAAAAGGTTGCTGCATCTTCTTCTGGAGATAGCCTGCATTTTCCTTCAAAGTTGTCTCTCTTGAAATTACCTCCATTCTCCCTTGAAATTGCCTCCATTCTCCCTTGAATATGTATCTGCTTTCCTAAATAACTTCTATGTCTTTGATTAAAATGTGCTGAAATTCTTTTCTGTCACATAAATCAAAAATCCCACTTGTTTGGAGTCAAGTCTCCCCTTCTCTCTGGAAATTCCTCAACCCTTCTTCTGAGTCATCTCTTCTCCCATGACAGGTGTGTCCCATTGCTGTCCTTAAGCACATATTTTGAACATCTTTTCATATGCTTACTTGCCATCTGCATATCTTCTTTTGTGAAGTACCTGTTCTGATCTTTGATCTTTTACCCACTTTTTAAATGGGTTGTACCTTTTCTTACTATTGAGGTTGAAGATTTGAAGATTTCTGTGTATTTTGGATAACATTCCTTTATTAGATATGGAATTGCAAATAAGTTCTCTCATTCTGTGGATCGTCTTTTCACTCATTTCAGTGTCTTTCACAGAGCAGGAGATTTAATTTTAATAAAGTCCAGCTTATCAATTGTTTTTTCATCAGTCATGCCTTTGATGCTGTACCTACCTAAAAAGTTCCCACCATTCCTGAGGTCAGCTAGGTTTTCTCCACAGGGCCTAGTGTTACAGAACTGGGGTTTTCTGGGAAACTGAGGCAGCTTGAAGACCTCCTTCTCCTTCAAACCCTAATTCTGACAATCAAGTCAGAAAGATTTCAGACATTTTGCTCAAAGTAACAGGAATGAATTCATTGAAGGGATAGGAAAAGGGAAAGGGGTCACTCTCAAGGGAGAAAGTGGGTCCTCTCAGAGAGGAGAGGAACAATATGCCTTTCCTGCACTCCAGTTTTATTGGCGAATCCCAAAGAAGTTTCCAGAGAGTCCCACCCAGGTCCACCTCTAGACCTTTGACTCAGAGCAAGATGACATCAGACTTTCGAGTTCTTACTGCCATGACAACTCTAGATCACCTTGATCTATGCTGACTGGTTCTAATTGGATTCTTGATCATAGATTCTTACAGATCTTATGGTTAGGAGCAACAATCTTTGTTTCCCTGAGTTCCAGAATTTGGTCTATGAAAAGGGTCTCAAAAGTCTCCCCCTTCAGGGTTACCTGGGTTCGTCGCATTGACATTTTCTTAGGCCTGCATTTTTCTTACAGATAACAGGTAGTTTACTGAGGAATGTGTCATAGCCTGCCCACTTAGACCTGACAGGGCTGCAAGTACATTGCTTCTTGGAAAAGAAAGTATATGTGGGTCAGCACAGTGGGCCCATTTTATAGTATTATTCCCTTAACATTGTGTTCCACCATTTGCATTTGTCTGTCTCCTGACACTAGTTCTGAGAACAAGTTTCCCCAATACACCCAGTCCTCAATACCACTGAAACTCTCTTGTATAGCAACTCATGGTTTTGGTGAAGCTTAGTAAGGTAATAACTATGAAGAGTCTCTGTACATTAAAGAAACTTTAATATTTATGCCTTTGGAAGGCAATGGGGGATATTATAATGAAAGAAAAAGGCAGCAGCCAACACTAAGGAGATTCAACCCTCAAACTGTTTACACTTTCACCCTGTTTTCAGTGTGGCATGAGAAAATTCTAGCTGATACTAATTTGGGACTTCTGTCCCAAACAGGGACATCTGTTCTTATCAACTGTGAAGCCCTAGCATACATTAATCTCTCCTGCCTCAGTTTCCTTTTCTGTAGTGAAGATAATAGTTTCTAGTGCTTGTAGTGATTGTATGAAGTGAATTAACACAGAGAAGAGATCTTGACACAGAGCGGGGTGTTGTTAGAGGTTACTATAGTGGTGTCAGTGCTGTTAGTGTGTTGTGGTTGCTGCTGTTGCTGGTCAGCAGGACACACTGTCTGAGCCCAGAGGACTTAGAAGCTTGTGTTAGCCATTCCTGCCACTCTCCAGTTCTATGTGTCTGTCTCAAGTAGGCACAGTATGAAGTGTGTAGGGGACAGAGGTCAACTTGTATGTGTTTTGCATATATAACAATTTACTGCATAAGTAATACTTTCTTGTTCCCTATTTCTAAGATGTTTTGATTATTTTATGTTTCTCTGTCTATTCACATTCACTTCCCTCTCCTCCACTGTTCTCCCATCTCTATCAAAGTCAAGTAAACTTAAATTAGCTTACATGAGTTCCTATTATTAATTGCCTAAGCTGGATCAATAGCCTTCAATAAAACAAGAACTTTTCCCACCTCTGAAATTTCTATTTTTATATTCCTGGGCTGATCACGTTGCTAAGAAAATAATCTACTTATAAGATTTAATGTTACTTTACTGTCACAACAGTCAAGTTTGACTGATTTGCAAGACCAACATCAATTTGCAATTTATAGACATGAAAAAAAGCAATATCACCAATTTAAAACAGTGAAGCAGTCTTTAATTATAGAAAACACACATACCACAGGCAACATACAGTGCTTAAAAGTGTATGAAACCCTGATGTTTTAGTTAGCTTTTCCTTGCTGGGACCAAAATACCTGATATAAACAATGTAGAGGAGGAAAGTTAATTTTGGCTCATAGTTTCAGAGGTTTGGTCCATGGTCAATAGGCCTGAGGTGAGGCAGAACATCATGGCAGAAGAGCATGGTGGAGCAGAGAACTCAGGGTATGATAACCAGGTAGTAACTCCTCTCACCAGGGACAAAATATATTCCCCAAAGTCACGCCCCCCAGTGACCTACTTCTTCCAGTCACGCCTTATCTGCCTACGGTTATTACTCCATTAATTCATATCAGTGGAATAATCCACTGATTAGCTTATATCTCTCATTATCTAATCATTTTATCTCTTAAAATTCTTGCATGTCTCACATATAAGCTTTTGGGGGACAGCTCATATCTAAACCTAACCCCTGTCCTGCCAGAATTAGCTGTGTGACAACAAGCAAGTCAATTAACTTCTCTGAATCTCACTTACCTTACTTAAAAAATATAATATATAACTCTTAGTGCTCTTGTGAGATTAAATGAAATAACTACCTACAGTGCTTACTATACATGCTTGCCTTATGAAATACGAATAGATGTTTTAAGTCAAATGATTTCAACTTTGAATTGTTACTGTTACACATATTTGAACTTCAGAAAGTACTAAAGCTTTCCTAAAAACCTTCAATTATTTAAAGTCTTTTAATTCATTAGATAAATGTACAAATGGGTAGTTTTGTTCTTGACTATTTCATGTGAGCTACAGCCATTGTCTGTCTTGTTTATGTGTCTGATTCATTTTATCTGTGAGCTAGTGTGCCCCTGAACTGGAATTCTGAGCCCCATTATCACGCATGACCAGGAAGAGATCAGAGTAGACTTTACTTTATTTCTGAAATTTAATACAAACTGACAGACCACAAACAGTAATTTCTGCATCCTGTATCAGTTCCAAGAAGTACACCAACCACACCCCCTGACCTCCTTCTAACCTACTATTCCTCTGGGCACCAGAGGAAATTTACTGCCTAGCTCACACCCCGTTTTCCTTTTTGTTTTGCCCTCCAAGATCAAATAAAACTTGTCAACTTTCCAGGTTCCTTGCAAAACATTGTGCAATACTTGTTTGTCAGGAAGGAAGGAAAGGAAGAAGGAAAAGAGGGGAGAAGAAAGGAAAATGGGAAGAAGGGAGGGATGTGGTTTATGTCTCTGAGAAGTAGCCAGTTGATGGCTAGGACCACACAGAATATGGAAAGGGGTATGCAAATTCTAGAAAGGGGATTAGCTAAAGATGACCCTGGATTTGGTGGGGTCAATTGTACCCTTAAAAATGTATCTAATTATTTAACTATCAGATGATTACTAAATTGTTCAGATAGAGGAGCAACTTTTAGTCTAATCTTAGATAAAAATTTTGTTAATTGTGTGAACTTGGACAAATTTTATTTGATGGCCACTAGGGATAAAAGGTTACTGTTATCTAATTGAAAAACTTATTTGGTAACGTAACAAAGGATTTTTTTTTCAGAATTTAAAATATTAAAGACAATTCAATTTTATTTTAAAAAAATGAATCTTGAATGTCTCCTAATCTGTAAAATTCAATGTCAAGTCTAACATTCAGGTTTAATATTTCATTCAATATGTAATTAAGTATGATTGATGCTTTTACATGAAGAAACATGCACATTATTTGAACATTTCCCAAAGCCAGGTATTCTTTCTTATTATTAGAAGAGTAACTAGAAGAGCAGAGTTGTCAGATTTAGTGAATGAAAATACACAACTGCTATTTTTTGAAATTCAAATTAAATTAGGGGTTCTACATTTTATCTGATAATCCTAAATAAAAGCACAATTGAAAAATAAAGAAAATTTAAATGCAAAAAATCACATAGAGCTAGGCTGAGCTGAGGCCAGTATCAGAGATTCATTGATATCGGAAATCAAGGTCTGAGGCAGACCCAGTAATACTGAGTCCTGACTCTGCAGATCAAAGACATTCAGATAGAATCAGAGAAAGTAGTTTTAATATTGACAATAAATAACAGTTTAATACCTATAATCAACTTGAAGTACACAAAGGAAATGACAGAAACCTATGTTAAAAGCATATAGAAATAAAGTGTACAGATCAAGGAAACATGACAAATACTGGAGACATGCCAAAGAGCAATCAGAATATTATAATAACCATCAGAATGATATTCTCAAGTGCTCAGATAGAAAGGTGACAGCATTGCATTCCATTTACAGTAGTTTTCAGTGGGATTCAGTGATTCCTTACTCACCTGAGAATGTGTGTGTAAAGGATTATTTGAGAATAAAGAGGGATATTGCATTTCAACCCAAAACTGTGCTGCAGTTCAGTTAGGGTACTGACCACCAGTAGATGGCACAGACCCCACAAGGTAAAATCTGGTCATCCACATGACTGCCCCCACTACAGATTCTAGTCATAAATTCTGGAGGATCCCAAGGCACCCACACTTCTGACGGACTAGCTACAAATCCAAGTGTTTCCACAAACTCCCTTTGTTTCAATAATTCCCCAGAATGGCTTAAAGAACTTAAGGATACACTGTATTTATGATTCCAGTTTTCATATAAAGGATACAACTTAAAAACAGGGAAGCTTCACTGAGCTTCAGGGTTCAGTGATTTTAGTGGGGTTTCATTAGGCAATGGAAGTCCCAATCCTCTCATCCATGCTTGGTCATTCTGCTGACCAGCTCCCTTTCTGATCCACCATGAGCTACCATATCAGCATAAAGCTAGTTGTGATTGAAGAGGCTCGTGTAAACAAAGATACTATTATCACTTAGCAACTTCTAGAGATTTTAAATTTTTCATGCCAGAAACATGGAACAAATACCAAATTATTGTAAAATAAGCAGTGAGGGAAGATAGAAGAAAACAGCAAGACTTGAAAAGGTAAAATCCTCTAGATTAATATTTTACAAATATTGAGTCATTACTCATATGTGAGTAAGAAAAAAACAATTTGTTTCACTGAGAAATAGCATCAGTGCAATACAATATATAATAGATCAGAGTATGTCATGTGTAGTGATGTGTTGTTATATAAATTGATGAATGGATGGATAGATAGAGTCACTTGGACACATATACATAGACATTGCTATGCTTTTAGTATGGTTTATCCTCTTCAAATGTGTTAAAATATAATCTTAATTATGAGATAATTAGAGGTGAGATATTTATGAGGTGATTCTTAAAGGTTCTGTACTCATGAATGGATTAAACCATTTATGCAATTAATGGATTAATGGGATAATGGGTTATCTCAAGAGTGAGTCTACTAATAAAGCCAGTTTGACTTTATCTCTCTTGAGCTCCCTCTCACCACTTGATGTCCCACTACGCCTTAGGACTCTGTCAGAAAGACAACAATCAGGAGATATGTCATCTTAATCTCTGTCTAGAACAATGAGACAAAATAGACCACTTTAAAAAAATAACTTATCCAATCTATAGTATTATAAGCAACAGAAAAATAACCAATATATACATATACTGATATAAATATTTGTAATATAAAATGAATTTTTTTGGAGGGAGTGATGGGGATTGAACTCAGGGGCACTTGACCACTGAGTCACATCCCCAGACCTATTTTCTATTTTATTTAGAGACAGTGTCTTACTGAGTTGCTTAGGGTCTCACTTTTCCTGAGGCTGACTTTGAACTCACTATCCTGTCTCAGACTCCCAAGCTGCTGGGATTACAGGTGGGCACCCCCATGCCTGGTTAAAATGAATTTTTAACATGGGTTGAAGACAATATCTTTAAGGCCAGTGCCACAAGTGGACATATAACATTTCTAGATATTTTTAAGATCTCCTATGAGTTGTAGTTATCATTTTATTCATGTTTTCTTTTTATCATCAGCTTCTATTAAGACTTCAGCAAACATACAAGTTATTTGAAAAATAACTCATATGATTTATTGGGATTACTTCCCATGTCAAAGCAAATATTTACTTATACACTATTTATGTTACTTTTTTTTCCCTACCATGCAGTGGCCTAGATGAAAGTTGCAATTCATCCTGCTCTGGGGGAGTGTGGCAACTAAATCATCAGAATAAGAATATTTCAGTCAGGAATTCTTCCAAGGAAGCATTCCAGTTGAATAATGGTGCTGATGTCCTATATCCATTGAGTCTCTTTCATAATTGTCTGGTCTAGGGAACACTCATTCATACATTTTATAGATGTAGATTGTGTCAGATTCATGTAGAGCACTGAGGATACAAGAGACAGGGGCAGATGTGGAATCTTCCTCATGCAAGTTTTATAAACACAGGCAACAAAGGTGACATGAATCAGTAGAAAAGCACTCCATGGAAGAGGTGGTTAAGCAGACATGTGAAGGTTGCCCAAGCAGAAAAGGAAGAGATAGTTCTCAAGCCAAAGAAGTGAAAGAGCAGCAGTGTAACTGGAGGAGAGTTAGCAAGGTGAAAGGCAAGAAGAGGTGAGGCCTGAGATAGGCAGCAGCCAGGTTTTGAAAAATTCCAAAACCACATTTGGTATCCCAGACATTATATGAAGACTAGTTCCTTTGGAGTGATTAGACCTTTACATTTTCTAAATGGCTAGAAATTGTACCTGTTTAGAAATAGTTATTTTCTAAATAGCACTACGGGGTAAGGTACAGAATTCTGCAAAATTGCTATTGATCAGGAGAGCTTCGTGTAGTCCAGTGATAAAGGCCAAGAAGTCAGTGCTTTGAGGAAAGAATGGAAAGTACTTAGGGAGACAGAATTGGAGGATGCCTGAGGAATGGTTGACCATTCTAGAACTAATACCCCAGGAGGACATTTAATTTTGGATGGGAACACAGAAACTAAAGAAAAGAGAAGAAGAGAAAAGAGAAACAAATTACATGTAAAAGCTATAGCAGGGGTCACTCTTTGTTCAGAATTTGATGCTAATCTTTTCATCTGTTCTTAATCTGTTCTTAATTTGATGCTGTCTATAAAGTATGTTATCCAAAATTTAGCTCCTTTTTCCATTTTAGCACAATATTATATTTAACACATGGCTGGTTCAATTAATTTAGGCTGAGGGATTGCAAATTTAAATGTCCTTTTATCACATCTGTTTTGCTTCAGCTATCATAATAATAGTATTTTTTTAAGACCAATGTGTGGAAACTGAATCAAACCGAATCATTTCTTAACACTATTAAAATAGAATCTAGGACTTAGAGGCAAGAATAGTAGGCCCCACACTTCATTTAAAATTAAATTCTACTTTTAAAATAAAAGAGACTAATTTGCATTCTTTCGCTTTCGTAAGTGACTTTTTGTTGAATTTTCAGATTTAAAACAGATGGTTGTTGTGCATTTTGCCTGTATGCAGTTATTTATGTCATTATTCATATTTGTTCTTTCCCATTTTTAAAATAGGATCTTATATTCATATTGCCTTTACTTGAAGAGTCAGAGGCAATTTTTTTCCTAGACAAATTCTACCTTTAAGATATACCATCTGTAGATTTCATTATTGAAATATTTGAGACTTTTGATTGTAAATGTAGAAACCCAATTCACACTAGCTTAATGAAGAAAGGAGATTTTATTGACTCACATGGCTAAAGCACATGACTTTAGGGATGATGAGGAATAAAGACATAATCTTTCAGGTAGCCATTGCTACCTGTTATTTCTGCTTCTCTCTAAAAAATGCACTCCTACTCTGCAGCTGCAGATAGGATTCTTCATGTGGGAAAGGACCTGGCTGCCTGCTAGTCACAGCACATATCCTCTGAGCTCTGTTCTAGGGAGGAAAGGGTAGCTTTTCATAGATCATTTATGAAAAATTTACCCATGGGAGAGTTCTGATTGGCCTGACTTCAACCAAGTGACAATCTCCAATTCAATTACCACATTTGGGGTGGCAAACCATAATTAGTGGCTGCCTCTAGAACCATGTGGATTGAGAAACACTTTGGAGAAAAAAAGGAATTACATTATAAGCAGAAAAATCAAATGTTAATTTCAACTACTGACTACAGAAAATGTGAACAGGAACACATTTTGTTTGAAAATAAAATTCATTATTTTAAATCATATATATGTATATGTGTGTGTGTGTATGTGTGTGTGTATATTTCTCCCTCCAGAACTCCCTTTAGTATGCCAGTGACATAATTTTTTTATATTTGTCTCTTCCACTGAATGGCAAACTCCCCAAAGAACTAATCATATGTTATTTAGGTTTTTATTGGTGCCTAACATTGTACCCAGCACATAGTGGATGCTTAAGTGTTTACTGAACTGAGCAGATAAATGTATATGAAAATCATTTGTGGACAGCAAGAAAAACTTAAGTAACTTTGGCCTGTTCACAGTCACAATGCTATACAAACCCCAACACACACACACACACACACACACACACACACAATTATTTTGCTAATATCCAGGATTTTTTAATTGAAGAATAATGAATAGTATGGAGAAACTTTTGGCTATCCAACAAAGCTATTTTTCATTTAACCCTTCTTCCTGTGGATACATAGCTAGACCACATTTCTCATACCACTTTGAATTTTAAGTATGACCAGATGACTATTTTCTTAGAAACTGAGTATGTGTCACTTATGGGGATAAACTTTGGACTAGCCTTTCCTTGATATTCTCTTTCTGTCTACTGGAATTCAGATCAGCCAAACCTCAACCATGCAGATGATGACAAAACATTAGGAAACTGTGCAGTCAGCATGGAGGAAGCTGTGTCAATAGATGATCACATACAGCAGAGCTGACTCATCAAGTTACAGCATTCACCTTGGAATTGATAACATGAGGGGGAAAAAAATCTGTTCTTCAAGCCACTGGATGGTAGGGTTCTTTTTGTTTCAGAAGTCAGCATTTTATCCTCTCTTTAAAAAGTAAAAAGAATTGCAAATTTTTTTTTCAAATTGCAAAATTCTGGGGCAGACCAGAAGCTAGGAGGTAGGATTCACATTGAAAGTGAAAAAAATTATATAGATAGAAGAAGAGCAAAGTGTATTTTAAAAATATAGAAAACTGCAGTGGAAGAAATGAGTCTCAATTGGAGGTGAGAAGTAAGAGAGTTTTCAGGTATAGAGTAGGATTCGGCAGCTACAGAATGTGTAGGACGCAAAGAGATAAACGGAGAAAGAACAATTTAAGGGTTTGTTAATTTTGATTGCCTTTCCTCTGAATTTTAATATAAATAATTAATTTAAATATAAATATTTAAAATATTTTTAAAAATTGCTATTGACCACCATGTTTGTATTAATTAAAATGTGATACCAAGTAAATGGACAGACCTTAGAAGTAGTCAAATTACTAATCTTACACATATTTCCATAAGAACTGAATGAATATTGCCTCCCACTGGGATTTAGACAATTAAATTGCTTTTGAAGTTTGCATTTTATTCTTCTGGCAAAGAAGACTTGTAAATCTGTTATTGGACAAAATGAAGTCATTTCAGTAGTTGAACAAACATGTTTACAAATATCTCCAGATGTGTGTGAGGCTGGGAATTAACTTAGAAAATGGGAATATTGCTATATCTTTTTAATTGTCATAGATCATTGTCCTTTTGTTTACTTCAAGGTTTTTTTTTTGAAAAATTTCTAACTGGCAAAATTTTAAAAATAGAACAATAACACTAATACATCCTTTGCCTGAATTCATTCTTTTTTAACATTCCCTCTCCCTTTCCCTCATTCTCCTGTATTTTCTGTATTATTATAAAGTAATTATGTTTTACCCTTCACAATTAGCTTAAAAATCTACCTGTAATGGATTTTCATTTAAAAAGATCAAAATTTATGATTTAAGGTGACTATCAGAGCTGGAAATTAAGCTATTTTGGGGGTTACAAACCCATCCTTTTATATGCTTCTCTGTGATGTTGAGATGAGACTGAACATACCCCATTCCACCTTTACCACCGGTTCCCTATTATGTCCACCAATATGGAACTATAGAGGGAGGATAGAAGATTGGGTAAGACTAGGGACATGTTCCTTCCTGCTCACTCTGTTGATGTTACCACAGCAATGACTTCAGCATAGCGATGACCTTCTATCCAGTAGCAATTATTTCAGTTTCCAGTTTTTTGATTTTTTTCACATTCCCAAAATTAGCCTCTTCGTGCCCTTTAGGAGAAATCAGCACTGACCAGCTGAGACTCTTCCCCTGATTTCTAGGTCCCCACTCTGGAGAGTTTTTCCTCCAAGTTTCTAAGTTCCAATACAGGTGGCCCTCCATATCCACTAGTTCCACATCCATGGATTCCACCAACCATGACAGAAAATTTTTAAAACAATTATGAACCTGTACTCAGTGCTTTCCTTGCCATTGTTCCCTAAAAAATATAGTATAAGAACTATTTATAGTATTTACATTGTAGTTAAGTCTTACAGGTAATCGAGAGATGATTTGAAACATACAGGAAGATTATATGTAAATACTATGCCACAGATTTGGGTATCCTTGTGGGCAGGGGTCCTGAAACCAATACCCCTTGTACATACCAAGGGATGGTTAACTGCAAACTGCTCCTTTCAGATGCACACATGCTAGCAATGGCATCTGCTTCCTGCACACTATCTCTATTACCTAATTGTGCCCTTTTTGCAGGTGTGTTGCCTTAACACTTGTTTACCACGTTCGCTTTATTTAATTCTCTCTGTTGGAATAATGGTATGGTTTCTGTTTTTCTCTCTGGACCCTGACTAATAGACCATCCAATGACCCATCATTCTTTATTAAAAGAGTTTTATTTTTTGCAAAGTACTGCAAAACCATTTTGTACACATCAAATGACAATAGATAAGTGACTCTATTTGGAACTCTTTTTTGCTTCCTTGGCATATTTTTCCATCTTTATAGCAACATCTTATTGTTTTTGTTGTATTTGTTATTTTAGCTTTATAATAAATCTTGATATCTCATGTTATTGATCTTCTCTTGAGTATTTTTCTGAAGTTGTGAGAGGGCCTGGCTGTCAGCTCCTTTAGGGTACCCTTCAGCAATGGAGAGCCACTTTGCTCAAGATAACACCCTTCCTGCATTCAGTGACTTCATCCAGTGACTGAGAGACACAGATATACAAGGATGTATTCATTCCAGCCAGTACAGGACATTTTGATGGGGACACACTCTCACACTTCCTGTCTGATAGGTGAGGCTTTGCCAGACCTGTGTGGCAGTTTGACATTTTCCTCTGCCTATAATGCTTCTTTCTTTACCCAGGTGTTAATCTCTAATAACCACCTTGTTTCCCAATTTCTGTCATAGCATCTGCTTTAGTCCACTCCAAACTGTAACATGACCTTATCTCAGAAACCTGTTACTCTCCTGCTTTTGGTGATAAGAACTAAAACCTATATCCTTGACTACAAGACTATTTATTTACTGGGGCAAAGGGAATTGGACTTACATACACCATGGTGAGCTCTGAGATAAAAAACAAAGTCCACAAACTCAGAACCTAGAGCATGGCTTTGCTACTAATAGCAGTGCAGAAGGAAAACAAGAAAGGATTTGAGAGCTAGAGGCCACACACAGAGTCAGCACAGTTCTGGAATATTATTTTATAGTCTAGGACTAGAAGAGGCCCTCCTTTTTTCTTCATCATTATTTACAGAGATGTATCTATTTTTGTTGTTTTCCCCAGAGAACCAACTTTAAGTTTTATTGTTTTCTATTGTATCTGGTCTAAATTTTTTTTTTCTCTTTTATTCTTCCCTTTGAGTTTATTCTGATGCTCACTGTTTAGAATGCATGGTGGGAGCAGTTTTGCTTTTTTGTTTTTTGTTTTTTATTTTGTTTTTGTTTTTGTTTTTTTGTACCAGGGATTGAACTCAGGGGCACTTAACCACTGAGCCACATCCCCAGTGCTTTTTATGTTATATTTTGAGGTAGGGTCTTGCTAAGTTACTTAGGGCCCCATTAAATTGCTGAAGCTGGCTTTGAACTTATGTTCTTCCTGCCTCAGTCTTTTGAGCTGCTGGGATTACAGGCATGCACCACCATGCACACTTTTAAGCATACTGGGAGCACACTTTTGATGGTTAATTATTCTTTATAGTATTTAAAGCTATGAGTTTCCTTCAAAACATCATTTTTTATATAGTGTGAAAACACGGCATTTTAACTCCTCACTAAGTGTGTTGTACACAGTGACTTCCTTTGACAGAGCACATTGTAAAAGGGGAGTATGTGACTTCACAGTGAAGGAACTTAACAGACACCATTTCAGTCAGATGATCGAAGTCATTATCAAGAGGAATAAATCCTATTGATAGTATTTAACATTGACACACTAATGAAGACAGATAGGACTCTACCTTCAGAGTCTTTGGCATCTCTTCTCAAAACCATATCTTCAATTTAATCATGAGGAAGTGATAGACAAATTCTAATGGTGCACACCCTGAGAAACACTGAATCTGTACTCTACAAAACTGTCAAAGTCATAGTCATCAGAAAGTCTGAGATACCTTCAAGGGAGACATGATGACTAAATGTGATGTCGTATCCTGAATGGGATCCTACAACAGAAGAAAACATTTGAGAAAATCAGAATAAAGCATGAAGTTTAGCTAATAATAATGTATTTATATTGGTTTATTACTTGCGGCAAAAACATAACACCAATGTAAGATGCAAAGAAGAGAGAGCAGGTGTCGGGTATATGGGAAATTTTTGCGTTAATTAAATTCTCATGTCTGTAAATCTAAGCTGTTATTAAAATTACTTATATGTGGACATATGTATAAACATTTTGTTATAGAGATTTTAACATTTAATTTTGGTTCTAGATATTTTTAAATTCCATTATGATTGCTTCTTTAACTCAATGGTTACTCCATAGTATGAGTTATAAGTTTCAAATATTTGATAATATTTTATTTTTTTTAACTTCCTACTGATTGACATTGTGGACAAAAATCATAGTCCCCATAACATCTATATATTGACATCTTTAGGCTTTATTGCTGAATTAAGATCAATTTGAAAGGTATCATGTTCACTGAAGAAAATGCATATTCTATACTTATTAGAACTCCACTGGGCCAAATTTATTGTTTTTGTTGCCATATATCTGTTTACTTGATCATTTTTGTCTGTTTAACCTTCGGTAGGGGAAATCTCCCACAAAGAAGGTAAACTTATCACCATCTTCCTATACTGTATCAGTTTTTGCCACATGTATTTTTACAGTCTCTATGGAGTGCTTGATGACTTGAACCTTATCATTTATGTAGTTACAGGCTTCTTCCCTTTGTCTTAAAATTTCTGTTAACAGGACTACAACAGCTGTCTTTTGGTTAGCATCTTTCTGACATGTTATTAAAATCCTTTTACTTTCAACCTTTGTATCCAATATGTTTAGGTGTGTCTTTTGTAAATAGCATATATCTGTCAATATTTATTTTTTAACTGACATGCTTAGTTTGTTTATTTTTGTGTAATAACTGATGTGTATTTCTTTTTCTACCTACTTTATGTTATTATTCCAGTTTGTTCTCACTATTTCTATGCCTCATTTTAATCACCCAAAAGAAGAACTTCAGTGTGCCCTCAGATATTCCTTAGTCTGTTCCTACCCCCAATACTCAGGATAATACCATATAAACCTTTCGTGGTCACAGGGATTTGCAAAGATCACAGACAGTATTAAAATGTCTGATCATCTTTTCTCCACAGTTTCTTGCAACATCTTCTAGATTGGTCTGTTTTATTTAAATTCTTCACATAAAACTTTTGTTATCAGGAGTTGTGCATGGCAAGGTATTCAAAACCTCTGGTGCCTAGAACAAATTTTTAATGACCTCATATTGAAATGATAACTTGTTTGCATATAAACTTCTATATACTAAGTTTTTATTTCAGTTCCCCTAGAATATCACTCTACCTCTTTGATAATCTGATTTTTATTCTTTTGTATTCTTCTCTTCATGTATATAAATCCATAAATAATTTTTTCTCCATGTGTAAAACTATATACATATAGTTTTCAGTTCTTTTATTACACTATAAAATGTGGATGTTTTCCTTATTCTCTTCTTGTTAGCACTTTGTCTTTTCAATCTAAGAACTGGTGAGTTTCTTTAAGTAATTTTTTGAAATATATTTCAATTATTCCTTCACGTATTTATTTAAATATGTCCTCCTGCCCATTTTAATTTTTTTCTCTTTCTCTGGAACTTTTGTTTAGAATTATGACTTCTATCAGCTTAATTTCATTACTTTTCTTCTATATATTTTTTATTTCTTTGCCCTTTGCTGTCTCTGGGAGATTTTTCCAATGTGGTCCTCTAGTTTGCTAATTCATTACTCATAATCATTCTGGTTTTCCTTAGATTGATATGTGCTTTATAAAATGTAGAGTGGTGGATATATCAAATATTTCTGCTTTGTTCTTATTTGTGCTTTCTTGTTCATATTGTCAGTACCTTTACTTACCTCATGTTTGGTGCTGACCAGGCTACATTTAAATTCTTGATTCATCTGTACTTAGAGTTTTGCTTCTTATAGGAATTATAACAGTATATTTTTCTTTTAAAGTGCTCCTGAAACATCTTGTTATTTAGGTTGGCGAGCAACATTTTGTTCTGAATGTATACACCAGTGTGTCAGGCAAGACCCCAGAAAGCAGGAGCTCGATGAGCTCAGGAGGGATGGATGTGCTCTGGGTGGAGACCCCTCACCGCCAAGTCATTGATCAACTGGTGCTCTGGTCTCAAACCACCTCTTCAGGCTCTGGGTCTTCAGCCTCACTGACTTCGCACATTCCACCTCTCCAAGCAGTGATAGGCCTTCAACCTGCCCAAGGGTTATAGTCTCTCATCCCAGGGGCAGGAGAGGGGGCTGGAAAAATAGGGAGGGGGAATGTTTTGCCCCAAGTCAGTCCTTACTTATTTTTCTCACCCCTTCTTAAGCACAGAACTTCTGCACTGCCTCACTTTCCTCCAAAAGGCCCTTAAAGGAAAGTTCTAAGTTTCTACAAGTGTCCAGGCAGCCTCTGTCTCTACCAAGGCAATAGTGGGACCAGCAAAAGTGGAACTCTTGTCGCCTCCTTTCTATTTCCCAGCATCACCACTACCTCATCACTACCTCCTACACTGGCCAAAGATGACTCCCCACCTACACTATCCCTGTACTTCCCCAAGCCTAAAGGTTCTCAGGATTTAGTTTTGTTTTGTTTTGTTTTGTTTTTTCAATCATTCTTCCCTGGTTGAATCTTATGAGCAGATGTAGCAAAATCAGCATTTTGCTGGAAACTGGAAACTGATCACTGTAAAGTTCCTTAGTACATCCAAACTAAAGGCTTTCTTTTATACACAATTACCATCAATTGCTCCATCCCTAGTTGTCTGATGGTAGCAGAAGGTGAATCATGTAGGTCACAGAAGCCCAGTCCTTGTTCTTCTCAGCAGAGGAGAGGAATAATACTCTTTAGTTATAAAAGCAAACTTTGAGGAGCTATTTGATCAAGGTGTTGGGAACATACATTTGAAATGACTCAGTGTTTGCCCAGTTAAACTTTAAGAACTTATTGTGTTGGGACATTTAACTTTCTTTCCCTAAATACTTACCTGGTATATGAACTTGTTTCAGAGACAATTTTTGTTAACAAGGCAGATGTTCAGAGGATAGTTAACTTGGTAACTTGGTTGTTACCAGATTAAGAAGGGCAGTAGAGTCCATGGTAACTAATGAGTTATGAGAGAAGCAGAGTAAGAGGTAGAGAAAGCTGTGGGCAACAATGAGAGAGGTAGAACTCTTGTCGCAGAACAGGGAGTTAGAGAAGCCAGGGAAACCAATCCTTCATGAAGGAAAGAAGAGCCATAAGTGTCTAGTGCCTTACTCAAGACAAATGCTGACAGAATGAAGTGTTCTTGATTTGGGGGAACAAAGAGGTTTTGGAATTCAGAGTGTAGGAAGCAGACAGCAAAACTGAATTAGGGGAGAATTGCTAATGAGAATGAGCAGCAAATGTAGGCAACTATTCAAGAAATTTAGTTGTGAAGTGGAGTGGGCATGGAGGAAATTGGAAGGGTCCTCAGATATGAAAGAATGGAGCACATTCAGATGGCTAAGTCAATAGTTCTTAACCATGACCACAAAGTAATGCCACCTGGGAAGTCATTAAAATAATGCATATGGTCAGACCCTGCCCATGACTATTCTGATTTAATAGGTTTGGAGTGAGGTCCAGGCATTGGTACATTTTTGGAAGCCCCCTAGGGGATTCTAATGCACAGTCAGATTTGGAGTTAGTGGCCTGAAAGAAATAACCAGGAGAAGACAGACAGAAAAAATATATATAAGGGAAAAATGATAAGCATTGGGGTAGAGGGGCTCAAGGAGGAGAAGGAAACTTGGTCTTCGCAGGAGAGACATTTCTTTATTTGGAAAAGAAAAAAGGGAGAGAAAGATGGAGTATGAAGTAGGTGAGCTTATGGCTGAGATGTCGAGGGAAATCAAGGAGTTCCCATTCCACAGCCTATGGGGTGTGTGTGGGCATGTATATTGGGGAGAATAACCTTCAGCTGAGGGCACTGGGAGAAGAGGGTAAGTAAAGCCGAGAAAGATTGGAATGGTTGCTCTAACAGGAGCCTGAAACAGAATTTCTGACATTGCTGAGGATCCATTTGAGGCTATGGTGGAATCTGTTCTGCATGGCGAGGTGACTCTGACACTAGGAACATCAAAGGTCTGAGCAGATATGTGAGAGGAACCATTGCAGTAAAGGTGTCTCACAATTGAGAAATGGGGATGCCATGCAATGGTGACTCAAGGAAATTATGGGGCGTGATCAGCTGGATCTGGGTAAAAGAAAGAAGGGAGTGTAGAGAGAACAAAGCTGGAGAAGTCCATGAGACAGGAAGGTCAAAGAGGTAGAAAAGCAATGCAGTGAGAGAAACTGAGTGGGAAATGGGAAGATCATGAGGTCTTAACCAGAGAGAAGGTGTTGGAATTTACGTCTTCAGATGTGCCTAGAGCTAGAGGATGGCCATGCCTAGGTGTAACCAAGGGTGTGTGTAGCTGACAGAACAGAAAAAGTGCAGCAGAACATCCATGTCATCCCCAAATATGTTAATCAAGTTTAACCTATAAAAATACACAGATGCAGTATTTTATATATATATATACATACTTATATGTATGTGTATATATATATATATAATATGTAGTATGTGTATATATTATATATATATAATTAAATTTTATTTGTATATGTGTGTGTATGTGCGTGTGTGTACATACATATGGTGCATGTTTGTAATTATGATTTTCCTAGTCTTCCCAGCATGCTTTTGAAAACATATAAGACAGGAGCAAAGAAAAATTCTACATTTGTACCTATGAATAAAAAGGACTAAATGAACATAATAGTGAACTCATGGCTAATTTTTTTCTCTTTTCTAAATATTACATAATGATCAAATAACATTTCTACAATCACAAAAGGCAATGCATTTTACACATGAAAAGAAAATGACTTGCCAAAAATAAACTTTGCTTTATCAGGGTATCTTAGTCTTTAAGGAAGTAATATTCTGAACTACAGAACATATTGCAATATATTAGTATAGAGTATATAGAATGCTAACAGCAATTCTAATGAGTCACTTTCTTTACAGCTCATTTTAACTATGAGATAGCAATCAGGCCTAATTATTTAGATTTGTAAATATTTACTTTCAAGACTATTTCCTGATGTTGATAATGTTGACTTACTAAATGCAAGTTGACACTGATATATTACAAGACTTCCTCTTCTAAGAGTTATGTATTGTACTGAGAGAACTTCATGAAGGAGAAAAAGAAGTCAAAGTAAGATCTTTGATCTGACCTGATTTTAGCTTGCAAACTCTTCGACAAACATGCATATATATTCCCTGTTCCTTTTCAACTTTATTTTTCTCCGTAGCACTTACTAACATACTATGTATACCGTGTAAAATCTGATATATGCATAAACGCACATATGTGTTCATGTATCTTTGATATATATTGAATCAGAAATTCTTATTTCCCTGCTCTGTGGTAAGACATCAACTTTGCTATTTTTTTTAAAGCTCCCAGGATGATTCTTACAAGCAACAAGTATTCTATAAAATCCACTCAGTTAAATCTAAATGGAATTTTCACAGTCTTGCTCCTTTGTTCTATGAATATCAAGACATTGCCTGGACTGTTAACTTTCCTGAGAGCTGATGACCCAGTCATCTTGAATGCCTGGTACCCAGTTCCTGGTTCAGCACCATTTGGTGAGCCCTGAACCACCTTTCCTCAGGGCCTTTTTGTCTCTCTTTTGGGAAATTTACCAAACACACCAAATAAAAGGAAAAAGAACCCTAACTTCCTTTGAAATATAATCAGAGGGTAAACTGTATCTCCTCTGTACTTAAAAAGGCAAGATGAAAGAAATGCCTTCAGTGGAAATTGACACCTGCAACAACTTACAGAAGGCTGCCTTAAAAGTGTTTAATGGTGACCATGAAATCACAGCTGGCAAGGTTTGGAGGCGTGTTGTAATGCCATTCACTAGAAATCATTGAGAGACAGCTGGCAGGGCTTACAGAGGGCTGCTTTAAGGAAGTCCCTGGGGACCATGAGACAGCAGCTGGCAGAACTGCTAAAGACAAAATCAACTTAGACGACATAGCCATACTTTAAAAAGTCACTTTATCAATCAGCATCATCTTTTGAAAGTTTTTTTTGAGATAATTATACAGTTATAGCAAATTGCGAAGATAAGATAAAGAGGTCCCATGTACCTCCAATCCGTACATCCTCAGTAACCGTACGATAGTATCAAGATGAGGAAACTGACATTGTTGCAATGTGTGTGTGTGCGTGTGTGTGTGTGTGTGTTTCTGCCATTTTCACATATGTATCATATAACAATCGCTGTAATTGAGATGCAGAATTACCCCATCATTTTTCATTTCTCTGGAATAAATACTCAAGAGAACAGTTGCAAAATCTACTTGGTGATTGACCTTTCAATCACTATGTCAGTACCTGGTAATTTCCTTTGCTACTTTTAAAAGTCTACTTTATGTGATTTCCTCTGAAAAATGTTTTCATGGACAATCTTTTTCTATTCTTTTACTATAACCTACCTACATTGTTATATTCAAATTAAATTTCTTATTGATAGAATATAATTAGTTCATGTTTTAAGACTTAAATTAATAGATAATTTTTAGATCAGTTTTAGGTTTACAGGAAAGTTGAGAAGTAGAGAACTTCCATCTACCCTCCCTGTCCTAACATCTTCCTATCTGCATTATTACCATCTGGTATTAGGGTGGAACATCTGTTATAATTTACAAACCAATATTGATACTTTATTATTAACTAAAGTTCATTATTTACATTTGCATTTACTGCATGTTGTAGGTTCTACGGACTTTGACAAATGCACTATGTCATGTATTCACCATTACAAAGTCATAAAGAATAGTGTCACTGCCCTAAAAATCCCCCGTGTCTTACCTATCCATTCCTCTCTCCACCTCAAACTCCTGGCAGCCATGATATTTTCATGTTGTTTGTGGAAATCATAACGCAACTTTTAAAATATATGCATTAAATTGATTAAAGTTAGCTTAAAAAAGACCAAGTGGGATGAAATTTCAACAAGCATAATGAATAAAGTAAATTATCAGTTCTTATTGAATTAATGAAAAAGTGCCCCCTTATTTCAAACTCATTTTGAATTCAATATAAGTATTTTTTGCTTAACACTTACCTTTTCATCCATGAATTAATATTTTTCTTTAACTGTCCATTGTCAGAGTGCAAATAGGTAATCAACTTTCAAAATATGAGATAGAGTGTATTCATTGCCCCTAATTTTTTATGTTTATAGTCACCCTATCTCAAGAAAGGGTGACTTTGCTTTAAGACATGATTTAAATCCCTTCTGTTTTCACTAGTGCTAACATTTTGTTCAACTAAGAATAAAATACATATTTCATTGTTCAAAATAGGAGCAGTGATATAAATATATTATAGAGTCATCTTGAACATGAAACTTTAATAAAAAGGAAAAATTTCAGGAATAATGAAGTTTGCTTATAAAATACAAATCAAAAGGTATTCAGGAAAGTATATAAATTCTGAATCTTTGTTTTATTAAAAATGTGTGATGTCAACTCTGAGCCTGCTCTTTTCCATAGCTCAATTTTAACCACAACTTCCTCTTTCTAGCTGTCGACATAAACCATGTCACGATATAATTCAGAGTGTTGGAGGTATCCAATGCAAACATGGCCCCAGGAGAACGCATGGTACTAGTATGGCTTCCCCAGACTGCCATGCTGTTCTGCAAACCTTCTTCCCTCTTCCCAGTGCCTGCTTTTCCTAAACAACTCATTAGAGAGCATACTCATTGTCCAGATAACCATTCATTAGGTACTTATTCCATAAATATTTATTGACTACCTACTATGTGCTGCATATGTGCTAGATATTAAGACGACAACAGTGAATGACATAGAACATCGGCTTTCGTGGAGCTTATATTCCCATGCTTGGAGATAGATAGTGAATAGACACTTAAGTAGAAAGATGTGTAAGTGACAAAATAAAGTCACAGGAGAAAAGTAAATTGGGATGAAAAAGTAGAGATTGATGGGACAACTAGGTCATAGATATGTCAGGGAGGCCTCTGTGTATAGTGACCTCTGAGAAGAGAACTGAAGAAGAGAGAAGAGAGACCTTATGAATTTGTGGAAAAATAGAACCTCAAGGAGGTGCAAAGGTCCAGAGGTAGGTACATGTTTAGTTAAACCAGAGTAAATAGACATGAGTAGATAAGCAATGAAGACATAGTCAGAAGGGAAGTCAGGGACTAGGTCATGTACGGCATTAGCAGTCATGAACAGAATTTTACTTTTTTAGCACCACTTTCTCAGATATGCATTTCTGCCTGCCCTTTTAAATTAGCCTCTCCTGTTTGCTACCTATAATATCATTTTGATTCCTCTTCATAACTTTTACAACCAACAGGATTATTATATTATTATATTGGATTGGGGATTAATTCGAAACCAGATGGAAATCTAATAAAGGCTTTTTGTTGTTTGTCTAGACTGGCTTTGCTGCCTGTGTTAGTTAGTTTCTTGATCCTCTGACCAAAATATCTGACCAGAAAGAAAGAAGGAAAAAATTATTTTTGGCTTACAGTTTCAGAGTTTCAGCCCATGACTGGTTAACTCCTTTGCTTTGGGCCCAGGGTGAGGCAGAACATCATGGTGGAAGTTTGTAGAAGAGGAAGGTTACTCAACTCATGATAGCCAAGAAGCAGAGGGAGAGAAGGGGGATGAGATACAATCCTTATGGGCACATCCCAGTGACCCACCTCCTCCCCATGCCCCACCTGCCTATAGTTACCAGTCAGTCAAAACTAGGATGGACTGATTAGGTTATATCTCTCTGAATCCAATCATTTTACCTCTGAACATTCCTGCATTAACCAGGAGTTTCTGGAGAACACCTCATATTCAAACCATAACACTGCCTAGTAGTCACTGCAGATGCTGTAGAGAGAATGGGACAGAAGGGCCTGGGTGGATCAAGCCAGAGATGGGGGCAGTACAGGAAGGAGCAATAGGGGGAGAGGAGATGAGAACTGTGATTTCAAATACCTTTTCAACTTGGAGCAGAAAGAATTTGCTGGTGAATTAAATAAGTGGTGCAGGAAAAGCAGAACATTAGGAGAAATGCTGAATTTTTCAGACCTAAGAAACTAGGTGAGTGGTAGTATATTTTCTGAAATGCAGAACTCAGAGGGGCAGGGGTTGGTGAAAAGAAACTTAGCTACTGCAGCAGAGATTGCGTCTGACCTTAACAAATATAGGACCTTCGGGAATCCTTCAAACTCATAAATATCACGATAGGCTACAATATTTTCTATAAAATACAACCAAATGATTTCTTCTTTTTAGTCATTTAAAGATCTCTCCCTTACTGGGGGAGCAATTTTTTTTTTTCTTTTCTAATACTGGGAATTGAATCCAGGGGCACTTAACCACTGAGCCACATTGCCAGTCCTATTTATATTTTGAGACTGGGTCTGGCTAAGGTACTCAGGACCCTGCTAAGTTGCTAAAGCTGGCCTTGAACTTGTGATTCTCCTGCCCCACTTCCAGAGCCCCTGGAATTGAAGGTGTATGCTACTATGCCCAGTGGGGAGCAATTTTGAGGATGACCTAAACACTCTTTTGAAATAGTGTTAGGAATGCCTGTTTTCTACTGCTTTGTAGACCCATAAGCTGCACCCATTCAGGGTGGAACTGTGTCCACAGATAAATTTGGCATTTCACTGTAGTTTATGCAAAACTTTAAATTTCTAGCTAAGAATTATTTTAGGCATTTCACATTCATCGTCAGCATTAACAGTTTCTTTTTTGGCCACTTTTCACAAAGAAATTGGATTTGTTGTACCTTGCAAATGTTTCTGAATACAGGACAATGACTCAGACTGAGAAAGCTAAGTGGAGGTGAGGTTGCTCTGAGAGCTATGAGGGTCTCTCTGGCTATACAGGTCATGTGGGAACATCAGCTTGTCTTGCCCCTGAGATACCCAACTCTAAGAATCAGTAAAATTTGAAATTTTGAAATTATTTCAAGTTATGAATCAGGAAGTCTTAAAAATTGTTAAAATCATGGATTTTAAGTCATGAATGTCAGTGATATATTTTCTGAATTGATCACATTCAGTTTCTACCAGTTAGTTTTATGTGCTGTATGCTCTTTGTGAAACTGTTTTCTAAGGTTGCTCTCCATCTGTCCTATGTTAATGTAAAGCTTCCCCTGTTTAATTCAGGTATTTCTTAAGGAATTTATCAAAGTTATAGACATTCTAGAGAAAACATATGAACAAAAGAACAGAGAAAGAAAGAAACAAAGAAACAAAGAAAGAAAGAGAAAAAAAGAAAGACTAGATAGATATTGGTCCCAATCTTCTCTCTGTAATTTATAAGCTGTGTGACTTCTGAAAATTGCTTACCCTCTCTGAGTATGTTTCTCTCCATATTTATGTGAGGATAACAGCACTTACTTTGTGAGGTATTTGAAAATGGCCCAGGGTAAATATCTGAGGGTCATGGAGATATGGTCTACAGATTGCATTTCAACAGATTCTGTTGTGAGTTCTGTTGGCCAACATTTGTTGTTGCATAACACCAAAGACTGTTGCTCCCCGCACATGATTGAACATGACAGGAGAATTAAAGCTGGGCCATGTTTGTCACTACATGCAACCCTCTAAAGGTCAGATTTGCCTCATATTCTCATTAATCTGTCTGAGATTTTCTCAGAGCTGCTCTGAGGATCCTGCTGCCTCCTACCAAAATTTCCCTTTTCTCTTCATTCCCAAGAATTCAACTGCCTCACAAGCTGAAGGCTTTCTCCTCTATTCCAACTTAATTCTCCTTTATCCTCCACAAGTGTTGGTCTTATTATACCTCTTGCTTGTTGCAGTCCATCTTGGCTTCTGTTTCTCTAGCACCCTAACTGACATGCCACCTTCCATGAAGAACACTAGGACCTTGGGCAGTGCCTACTCTGGGGAGATAGGGCTCTTCAGTGTTCCTGCAGTTCGCAGCACCATGCAGAGAGCTCCTGACCTATCTGCAAGGAGTTACTTGTGAGCACCAGTCAGTTCAACATGAGGCAGACTTAACATGTGCTTCCCATATCTGCTCTTGAACTATGACTTCTGGCACACATCCCATCACCCCCACACTACAAGTGCAGCATACACACATGATATACACACATACATATATGTATACATATAATATGTATGTACATCACATGCATATTACACATATGTTGAAGTCTTATTGGCATATACATATATTATAAACATTTAGATATATTAATTATATCTATATATTACATATATTACACATTATATACACAAATATACATATAATATATAAATGACACTAAACTATACTTGTTACATTTATGTACTATAATAATAACATATATTTATATTACATGTATATATACACCCAGAGAGATATGATTAACCATAAAGATTTTTCCAATAAAGAAAATAAGAACACCTTCATGCTAAGTGAAATAAGACATGCTCAGAAAATCAAGGGTCAAATGTTTTCTCTAGTATGTGGAAGACAGAGCAAAATAAGGGAAAGAAGGTGGTGTGGTGGGGGTGGGGATCAAATATCATAAAGATATAGGGAAGATCCATGGAGTAGAATAGAACCAGATCATTTGGAAACATAAACTTATCTTGTCTTAAAATACACTATCTCAGGAAGGATGGGAAAGGGGAGGAAATATGGAATGAATGTAACAAAATCATGTCATATGCATACATAAATGTACCATATATATATACAATGGAATATTACTCAGCTATAAAGAATAATAAAATTATGGTATTTGCAGGCAAATGGATGAAATTGGAGAATATCATGCTGAGATAAGCCAATCTCAAAAAAACCAAAGGACAGATGATCTCGCTGATAAGCGGATGATGATACATAATGGAAGGGAGGGGGGCAAGAATGGCAGAAGGAGGGACTGTATAGAGGGAAAAGAGGGGTGGGAGGGGTGGGGAGGAAGGAAAAAATAACAATGAATCAAACATAATTACCCTATGTAAATGTATGATTATGCAAATGGTATGCTGTTACTCCATGTACAAACAGAAACAACATGTATCCCATTTGTTTACAATAAAACAATAAAACTAAATAAAAATAAAAATAAAAATAAAAAAAATAAATGTACCACAGAGACTTTCTTTACATAGAAGGTGCCAATCAAAAATAAATAAATAAGTAAAGGGAAATCAGTAGAATAGAGGAAGGAGAATAGGGGGAAGTAGGAGGGGAGAAAAGTGGGGGGAGGGATGGAAATTGAAATAAAATTTCTCACATATATGATTTTGTCAAAATGTACCACACTATTATGTATAATGTACCCCTAGTAACTTTTAGCTGTTATTGATGGTTCTGCTTCAGATCCAGCAAGTTGACTAATGAGCTTGGTCAAATTTGGGTACATAGGGATATTCTCATTTAGAATTCAGAAAGAAACAATTGCTTCTATTTAGAAAGCACTTCCTACTTCCAAGCAACTTCCTCATTAAATATCTCATTGTAGTATCCAGGAAAAGTTCATATTATGCAAAATATAGTCAAATTAAGTCAATAATTTAGTTCGGTTACAGGATCATTCATTCATTTATCATATTTATATCTTTATGTAGTGCTCTCAAGCATTCTCTTCACACACTAGTGGGTAGTACTCCATGTTGTTTTGAATATAAGAAAATTCATTTCCCACCTGTGTAAGTCCATTTTTCCAATGATATACCAAAATACATGAAACCAAATAAAAAGAAAATAAGTTTATTTAGTTCACAGCTTGGGAGGGTTGCTGGTCTGGTGAGGCCCCCTTCTCAAATCCCAGCTGCATCACATCATGCTGGAGGGTATCATGGTGGGAGCACATGTGAAAAGGACCAATCACATGGAGAGGCAGGGAGCAGAAAAGAGGGGAGAAGCCAGTCTTGCTCTTCGACAGCAACCCCTTTAGGGAACTAACAGGGGTTCACTAAGAACTACGTAAATTCCTTCTAAGGGCAGTGCTCCCAATGACCTAATTACCTTGTATTAATCTCTATCCTAAAGGGTCTACACCACTCAGTATTGTCACCCCAAGGACCAACTTCCAACACATGAACCCTTGGCGTACATACTGAAACCATATCCAAACTATAAATATATATCCTTTGTCACCAAACCTGTGAACAGACAAAGAAACTGTAAGAGACTGTTGTCATTAGCAGCTACCTGGACTTAGCATTCTGGACTGCAAGGGTGCAAGGAACTTTCTTTTCCAGTGCAGATATTCTGGGGCACATAGATCTCTAAAGTCTTCTAGAAAACTTTATGGCAGATGAGACTGTTTCTCTTAATGGTCCCTAGATTTCATTAGACTATCAAAGACCATTAACTTTGTGACATTAACATATGAGATAACTAAGCTTGGAGAGGTCCAGTGGGTTTCTGGGGGTGCCATAGAACAGCTATGTGGAGTTAGAGACAATCTGATTTGTGGTAATTCTAGTTAAATGCTATTTCCCATGTTGCTTCAGTGTATTCAGGAGCCTTGAATTTCTGACCCCAGAAGTAAGTTAGAATGTGAAACAGACCTTGCATATGCCTTCTGAACTCATCCTGAGGACCAGCATTGAACTGGATGAGTTAGCAGGTCTTATTTACATAATTTCACCTATAAAGTATACAGAAAATGAGTATACGTATGGAAAATTTACTATGCATTAAAATTTGAATAGAACTGATTATGCTGTATAATTTTACATTAACATGTAGATTTGGTTTCTTTGGAAATAATTACACAGAAGACATTATTTAAGAATTAAAAAATTGGGAGCAAATCTAATTGGTAGCTGGAATAGTCTTAACTCCTATACTAAAAACAGCTATAAAGATTCTGAAAAGACATCAATAATCATGTACAAGTGAAGGACAGAATCTTTAAATGCAACAATGCCAGAGTTATTGGTGTACATTTAAGAAGTATTAGCGGAATGATGTAAAATAAAATTTTCTCATTTTTGTATATGAGATTTTTCCAAAAATTACCCGAAGAGTAATGATAATGAGTTTAATGATAGCTATCAACAAGAATAAAACCTAAGAATAAGCAATTGATTGGATAGCTACCTTGTATAAATACAGGGAAAGAGCTATAGCTGACTTAAAACAAAATAGCCTTTTACACCCTTCATTCTGGTTCCTTCCTCTACTCATATCTTCAGATGCCCATATGTTTTTCCCACATAAAAACAAGCTGTCAAGAGAAAGGTCATGATACTAAAAGATAGAGCCTTGAAAATGTTGTCATATGTATTGGGTAAACACTGCCCAAATCGCAAAAACTGTAGGAAAATGTGCATGCGCACACACACACACACACACACAGACAGAAATTATGTGTTGCCCTATTAGCAAATGAGCAAGTGCTCAAATATTTTTTGGCATAAACAGAGTGCATATCTGACAGTAGTTCCAAGTGGAAAATGGAAGAGGACACAATGAGAGCATTCTCTGTGGTCCTCAGGCAGCCAGCAAAGCTCACCAAAGTGTTGTCAGAAGCACAGCTCTTCATCCTTACAAAGCCTTCCGGATCATATTGAGTATGGAGAGACACAGATGCAGAAGAGAGAGAGATCCTGGGAGGGTTTCCTGGAGATGACAGGTGGAACTGGAGTGAGGTGCCATTCCCCTGTGGTTTTGCTGTTACCTAAGAAGGAAGGGGTTGACTGTGGGCAGTGGCCCAAAAGATTCACAGAGTAAGACAAGCATTTCTGCAAACCTTCCTTCTAGTTCTTTGAAATATATTTAGTCTCAAAGTAGGACAAATTAGCCACAAGGAACTAAGAAAATGTGGAAAGAAATGTTGGGAAGAGTCAGAGACAATGTGGGGAAACCAACCATCAGTCAGACTGATACCACATAAGGCATAGGAAATAGCACTTCCTTCTCTTGAGTTTTTGTTCCAATTTTTGGCCAAACAGAAAATAATTGTAGACTATTCAGAGCAGCTTCAGAATATGACCCTGGGAACTGGTAATCCTTTTAGAGCAGGAATATGAAAGAAAAGGTATCATAGAGGGTTGTTTCATCAATCACTACTTGCCCAAGGACCAGTCTCTGATGTATAAGGCCCCATGCAGAAGCTGGGAGGGAAACAAAAGGAATGACATGGAGCTCTTCCCTCAGTCACCTTAAAAGCTAATTACTACCTGCAGATGGTAGCAACTGCAAAAAGTCTTCTCCACTTCTGCTACAGTAACTGAGAAGAGGGATGTCCAGTCTGGAGCAAGGGCTTTGGAGATGTTTGTGCAGTTTGCCCTGGGGAAAGTGTGTACTCCAGAGAGATGGGATTGCAACAGTCATGCTTTCCTTACAGACCTTGCACTACTGCCTCTTGATAAGTTCCCCCAACCCCCATTCCCCATTGTAAAGTCTTTTGGTTGGTCTCTCTGGCATGGTGCCTTAGTGACTGCAGAGTTGTTAGCCTGTAGGATTGGAGCCAGAGGCAGGTTAGATTTTTGCTAGTCATGCTGAACCTACCATCCTTTCACCCTAAAAACTGAACTTTTCCTGGGAGTCCTAAGAGTGGGGACAAGAAGAAAGAGGACTTTCAGTTGACTGGTGGAGATTGTTCCCAAGAGCTATAGGGTTTCTAACCTGCCTTACAGCTCAATTAATGGAAGGCATTTTAGCTTTGAGTTCACAATATCTCCCAAGCCCAAACTGATGACTGATGGGGGGAAAGTGTCAGAGTAAAGGACAAGTAGGTGGCCACACTTGGAATCCTCCCCTTTCCACTCTGCCCAACATTGTTCCAGAATGCAATGAGGTTACCATCATGGGCGCTTTTGAAGGAAAAATTAATTAGAAAATAGCAGAAGGGGAAGGGCACAGAGGTATCCTTAATGTTTTGAGACAAAGATGAGAAAAGAGTGAAGAGATATCACTGTGCTGAGTGATGGTCACTCCCCTTCTACAACACCAATGCAGACACAGGCAAGAATTAGACCTGAAGAAACATTATTCAGTGAGAACTGCTGTTTATAAGTCCTGCTTTTTCTGAGCAGCGTAAGTTTGAGACCTAAATTTGAATCTACCAATTCCAGTTCAAAATTTTTACCTACTTGAAGTGATCCTTTTCACTTGAATCTTGACTTTCTTTTTTTAAAGCATTAGATGGAACATGAACTGTCAGTATATGATAACATATTACATTTATAAAGTTTGTAACGTACCATACACATATGTCCATCCAACTACCAACTATAAATAATATCAAGCAACATTCTGCTGTTAGATCCAAGTTTTCCTAACTTAGAAATAGGGGAAAATCAAAAAGCCACCACCACCACCAAGTCCTCCAACAAAACAAAACCAACCAACCAACCAAACAACAACAACAACAACCAAAAACCTAGGCATACTCATACTTAGCTAATGGGACAAACCTTGTTTTTGCCTCCTAACATGTTAGTTTTAGGTCATTCATAGATTATCTTCTGTGCTCCATGGTAATCTGTTCTGGAAGGCTTGTCATCATTGTAAGGCACTCATTATAATTGCAGAGACTTGGCAGTTTATCTTTTTATAATCAGTCAGATTTCACATTTTAAGTAGGTATTCATTAAATATAGTTCTCTATCTCAGGCTACTGTATTTATGAAATGATTACTGTACAGATTCGTACAATGGTTTCATTCTCTTCCTACACTTACTTGCTTTTTAATTTCTTTCCTCAGCTATTCATTGCTGCCCACATTTGTGGGATGGAATAAATGTTAAATGGGTTACTTCTGCCTATTTTTAAGAAAATAAATCCTTTTAGGTTGATGATACTTGCAAAGACTTCCCCTTCTGTCAAAAAGACATTGATTATGTGTTTCTTCTGAGTTATCATCAAATATAAGCCCTGACATGCATCCTCCCACCGTTTTAATGCCTAATCAGTTAATAACTTCACAGAGCTCTCAAGAATATTTCTGCTTGAGAGGTACTGCAGAGCTTGGGCTGGACTGAGAGAGAGAGATAAGTGAAGAATTCCATGGTTGTCTGTGTTGTCTTGGGAAAGCTCTCCACAGGCAGAAAAACAGCAAGTATAAAGAATGTGGAAACAGTCATGTAATATAGTCTTCCCTCTGGACACAGTCCAGTTCAACAGGGTTGCTTTGGTGAAGATGTCAACAGACTTTGTGGGCTGTAGCCTGCACACAGTTTCCTAAATATTGTTTGTAACTCACTTTATTTTCAAATAAGTATAAGCACTATATTAAGCTATTCATGTTTGATTTCAACCTTCTCAAGTTTGGGAAAAAATGTTTTTAGAAACAATCTCTTAAGATACATTTAAATAGTAAAAACTTTGTGCATAATACATACCTTATTTTAGCTGCATTCTTCATTTCTTCTTGTGTCTTGTTGCTAGAATAGTTAAGTGCAATGGGTATAACTTAAAGAAGCAGAGAAAATAGAATCATATATAATTTGTGAGACAGCTGCTTGGAAACAATTTCCACTAAATTTTACTAGATTAATATGCTTTCTAGTGCTGGGAGTAGTGCCTTCAGGGAACATGCAGAGTATTGGTATGTGTCTTTTACTCAAAGGGATCTGCCAAGAGAGGAAGGAATTTATCATTTGATGAAGTTGGCATTGAATCAGTTCCATGAAGGATTATAAAATATTCAAGACTACTAGTTTATAGTCATATCACATTACTAAATAAGTTTTAAAAGTAAGGGAAGTTGTGTATTCCAGATATATTAGTAATGATCTTTAGGTTAATCAAATATTTTTGTAATGATACTGTGAGACAGACCTTCCCTATTATTTTTATGCTAGCAAGTTCTTTGGCAAAGTCACTTAGAATTTTTTTTTGAGAGGCTCAATAATGTTTGTCATGTGCTTATGAAATTGCAGAATAGATTCAAGTCAGCATGATGACAAGGCAAAAGTACTGAGTGATTATGTTTACATAGTATGTGCATGATTTCCCATCAACCATCAGGGACTCAGGTTTACTGCTCTGATTTTGCATATTGTATTACAACTATTCATTGCAAGAAAATACATTTGCAATATATATTTAGACATCATGCAATTGGAAGATCCTGGAAGTTAATTTCAGAATTCTTTTCTTTGGATCAGAGACCTATTTAACCTGAAGAGAATTGTTTTTTCCATGAACGATAAAGAAGTAATTACTTTAGTAACATGCACATATGACTTAGTAGATTCTCAAGGCAAATAAAATATAAGTAAAATTATATTGTAAACCATAGATTCTCTGAGATTTCTCCACATTATTTTCTCTAATTTTTCATTACTAACTACTTCTCAATAACATTGATATTTACTTTTATACATCAAAGTATTGGCATAACTGTAAATAGTTGTTATTCTCTAATTATTTGCCTTGCCCCTCATGCTTATGTTTCTTTCTGGCATTAAGTTTGAGACTAGGAGTCAATTGATTCTATCAATTTACTCTGTTAGAAACTTGGGATCTAGCAATAGCCATTACTTAAATGTTATTTATTAAAAAGTATTTATTAAGGAACACCAATCCTGATAGAAAACTGTAAGGAACTGAAATGCAAAAGAATGTGATAAGTTTTCTCAGTTAATATGTTTTCAGCTCATTTTCCCATATCACAACATAATATTTCCAATTCTAATCTATTTTTGGCTAGATGTAAAATAATTTCTGCTCATATAAATTCATTCTATAGATTTATGATGTAGACACTAGTTAGACTTTTTGGTGGAAATGACAGTTCATTTACTCACTGAGATAAAACTCATTTGGGAATAATTGCTTTGGGAGCACTTTGAGTAGAAAGAGCCTTAAAAGTACTCTCCTACTTACCAGTATAACTTTCATCGTGCCACATTCCACTAAGGTAGTATGAAAACATACAAATGAATTATGACCAGTGGAAAATTTTTTTTTCACTATGGCCCAATTTACTACATTAAATAAAGGTTATGAAATATTCATTTTTAGTGTGTAATAATAAAACTTCACATTACGAAGATTGCATACAAACGAGAGGCATTTTCTAGGAAGGAGGTTAAAATGGAGTTTTACAGCAATGCTTTTAGTACACATAAATAGGTCCAGAAATATGTAATTTTGAAATCATTTGACTGGAGGTTGTGAAGGAGCAACAGGAGGAAAAAAAAAATTGAAAAAAAAAAAAAAAGAAAAAAAAATCTAGGGCAAATGGTGTCCTCCAGCTCTCACTTACAAATCCCACTGAAACCAATGGAAGTTTATGAAAATATCTGAAAGACACATTTGGCCTACTTCAAAAGTTCCATTAAATTAGTATTTTAATACAGTGTCCTAGTTCAGTGCTGTTTTAATGGTCCTTTTAATGTTATTTCACTCAGCATTAATTCAAAGCTTCCCTGGAAATCACAGAAAAGATGCTAAGATAACACAGGATATTTTTCCCCTCAATTTCAAAGATACCATGATTCCCTAACCCTTCACCCTCCACCCTATGCTGAGAAAAGATTCTGTGTCAAGAAATTCATGGATCCAAGGCAAGATTTGTGTTTTTCATGCTCATCAAGTGGAAAGTATAAACGGATGTAAAAATGCAGAATTCTGATACCTAGATTGGAAGAATTTAGTCCCTGAAACTAAACTGTGGATTAGGTGGACAGTATCTGATTTGTAAGTATGGCTAATTTTCAATGTACAAATGCTACTGTAGATGTTTCCTTATGGTTCAAGGAGAAACTAAGTAGTCTCTTCCTCCTGTGATTGATTTGTACTTACAAAGTATCAATTAACCAGCTTTGTGACCTTACTTTGTTGAATCTTTACCTCCTCCCTGAAAAATGGGCACAATAACAGAGTTTTGTGATAATTTGAGTTAAACTATCTTAGCGAGCGAGAGCACTGTTTTTTTTGCAGCTTAACTCTCATTATTATTTTATATTAAGAGGCATCACTCAGTCCACACTCTTAGCCAAGCTCACCCGTCCTCCCATTCTTCCCCATTAAAATCATGTTATGGTTCCTGGGTCCTCCAGGGAGACACTTCTAGAGAATGCTCCGGAACATGGTCCGAATTGGGGGAAGGCCTCTGGATGTTAATAAGAATGTATCAAATTACCAAATATTTCTCGCTTATTACTGGTCTTGATGTTAGCAATTTGTGACACAAAGACGATGAAGACAACTCTGAAAAGTCCTTGTCTGGTTCATCCACGTGCCAACATTTTAAATTCAGTTCCTAATTCTAAGGTTGCACCAGTCAAAGCATTCTGTGAGTACACAGAAGGGGACCCATGACAGGGGACATCCAGGAAAGTTGATTGTAGGCCTTAGACTGGCAGAGGGAGATTTCAAATAAAGGGTGCTGTCCAGGGTGAGAAAAATGACCTTTGTGTCAATTTACATTTTTATGTCTTAAGATTCTCTAACAATACTGATGGCACAAATGAAGTAGATCCCGGTTTTAATGCTGACGGGTCAATAACTGTGGTGTACGCATTGAATTGGTCCCAGTGTCACCATTTCAGAAATGTCTTAAGACTGACAAGAAACGGGCATTCCTTTCGCAGGAAGACGGATTACGGTACTCTCGGTGTCTGCATAGGGAAGGGGTACGGGAACAAAACCCCCAGTGACAGACCAAGAGGCGGTGCGCTTCTCCCGGGCGCGGCCCACGTGTCCTCTGTCCCGCCCCCCGCGCCCCACCTCAGCCCGATCCAGCGGGGTCCTCCAACGCTCGCGAGAGCCCTGTTGGCTTCCACGTTTGCCACGTTCCAAAGTACCAAGACAGGCTGGAAAGCCGAAAGCGACTCGCGCTGAGAGGCGGCTGCTACGCGCCAGAACTGCCCTAAGTCTGCAGAGGGAGGGGGGAAGCACAATAAGGTACCGCCCGCTTCATAGTGTCCGTTACCATTGGCTTGTCTCCGCGTCACTCATCTTTCTACGGGTGTGGCGAGACCGGGCAGGGGCGTGGCCTAGGGGTGGGCGAGCCGCGCGCTCTCGCCAGGGGAGGGAGTCACAGGTTCGGCGCACGCCAGGCCCGGGCGCGCGCAGCCTGCACGCGGGGGAAAGTCCTCGCAGGCTCGGCTGGCGGTGCCGAGGCAGAGGTAGTGCTGCTGCAGCCGGGGCCCAGACCTGCTCCTGCGTCTGACCCCGTCTGCTGCTCCCGCGCCCCCTGCGTCCCTTGCGCACTGAAGAAGCCGCCAGGTCCTTGGCAGCCCCTGTGGAGTGCGTGATGGCCCCACGCAAGAATGCAAAAGGCGGAGGAGGAAACAGCAGTAGCACCAGCGGCTCCGGTAGCGGCAGCTCCAGCACAGGCAGCAGCGGCGGCAGCAGCAGCAGCCCCGGGACTCGGAGAGGTCAGAGTCCCTGCAGGCAGGGGGTCCGGGGGGCTTGAGCGGGACGTCGGAGTGGGAACCCGGGCGGCTGCAGCAGCAGCGGGTGTTGCGGGTTCATCTCCCCTAGGTCCCGCCGAGCGTCCTCCATCCCCAGCGTCGCTCCTCCTGTAGGCGCGCGGGGCGGAGGCCGCGCTCGCCGGGCCTGGCGAAAGGGAAGGCAGAGGGACCAGGCGGAATGGGGTTCGCGCCCTGGGGTTGGTCGCTCCCGGGATACCCTTCCTGGCAGTTTCCTGATCTGCGGGGTGCAACCTCGATGGAGATTGCCGACCTACTTTGTCTTGGGTTTAGGTGGAATTCGAAGATGGGAGTAAGAGAACCTATTATCTTTGCCGTGTATATTTTTGGGAGTTTGAAAATGATCCCAAGTCAGGGAAAGTAAGTTCCTGCCATATCACCGGTGTTTAAAAGCACCAGTGTTTAAGAGTGTTCACAGGCGAGGGATGGGGGGGCGGGGTTGGGAGTGATTTGAATATTCAGACATTATTCTTAATAGTTTCATGTAGTTTTCTTAACATGAGTTGCACTCACCTTTAAAATATAAAGGAATGGCATAAAATACTGGATGAGCTTTTTTTATTCTCCTCCTTTTTTCTTAAAAAACGTCCATTGAATATTCACCTTTCTCCTCCATGTGCTTACCCAGCAAAGAGAGAAAACAGATGTTTTAAATCTGTTTCGTCTCAGGTTTCAGTGGTTCTGTTTCTTTTATGTTTCGTTTGACTCATATTTAGGATATTGAAACTGGAATACACATATGTATTGAATGTGTAAACTTCACTTGAAATGATATAGCGTCTGTGCTGAGATCCTCTTACAATGCATTAGTATATGTCAAGAAAATAAATCAAATAGCTATAGTTATATTTCAAAGAACTGTTTCTTTCACAGCTCTCATGGTTTATTTTCATGTGTATTGTTTTTGTTTCACTCTTTCCTTTTGTTCATTCCTTATCCCCAACTCCCAGAGTGGTCCTGTCTCATAATATTTATTCCATTAGTGAATGAACAAATGAATGAATGAATGAATTTGAATGATAGAAGTAGTGCAGTTAAATCTATTGCACACATTTACCTTTCTGAGAATATTTGCATTCTAAATGGAAGAGATACATGCAGCTTGAAGGTTAAAGCCAGTATATTAATTAATTCACCTTTGACATAAATAAAATTTGTGTTCATTGTTCACTTGTCCTTAAATGTCAAACATGCAGAGGGATAGATTAATTGCCTCTGGTGACTGGGGATACACTTTGAACATTTCTAAGTAAGTCCATTGTGCTGCTTAGGCACCAAGCAGAGAAAGCTGATGAAGACTTTAATGTTATTTTTGTTTTGCTATTTACATATGAAATATATATTTTTTCCTTTTTTTTTTTTTTTTTTTTTTGAGGTACTGGGCTGGAACCCAGACCTTGAGAATGCTAGTCAAAGACTGTACCCCTGAGCTACAACTCCAGTGTTCCTTCGTCCCATTTCATTCTTTGCACTTTTGAGTAGAGGACTGATTGCATCTAAGGAAGCCACGTTAATAGGCCTGTTATTGGTAAGAATTAGTATTGGGAAGTGTGCATGATATTCCCACCCCTACCTGATAAATAATTGGACCATTTTAAGTCAGCTGGTAGTATAGGAAATGCACAGATCTAAATTAACTTATTCTAACTTAATTTAGGCATTTTAGAGCAATCTCTTTGTATACTTGAGGATCTACAGTCTTTGAGTTATTTCTCATATTTAATTCATAATTGTCATGAGACATAGCATGTAAAAAGGAATACAGAAAGGAGGAAATACGTGTTACCAAAAAAAAAAAAAAAAAGACTCAAGAATTTGTATTGAAGTTCTGCATATTGCATAATGCATTTTCTTTTTCTGTAACCTGTTTTTTCATTAAATACTGAGTTTTGACTATATGAGGTAGAAGACACTAGGGATGGAAACCAGGATTCTTTTAATTGACATCAACCGTTAACACTTCAGTGTGAAAGTGTGAGTCTATTTGTATTCCTTTTTTTTTTTTTTTTTTTTTTTCCTAATAGCAAGATATACCTGAAAGATAAAGCTAACTTTTCTTTCATTCCTGTGTTTATCTGGTCATTGAGGTATGACCATTGATGTGCAAACTATTCCTTGATGCTTGGGAAATCAATAGAAGCTGTAGAATTTTTAGCAATGACATTACCATGAGGCCCAGTTTAGTTCCTTGTTCTAATTGTGTAGATGAGAAAATTAATGCTCATTGAAGTTGTCTAGTTCACTGAAAGTTGTTCAGTTCATGGAAACCCAGCTTGTTACTGGAGGACCCAAGACTAGGATCCATATATTGTTATTCTTTGCACCTTGCTATTTAAATTTTAGGTTCTCTAATATGTAAGGTCTTATAGGAATTGGAATTTGAACTAGTTTATCAAGTTTCCTTCTCACTTTCTCCCTGGCATATTACATTTGGTTTTTGAAGAAAAGGGTGCCTGTTAGCTGCTAGTTAAATTTCTTTTGACTAAAATTATGTTTGAAATAGCATGTATTAATATCTTAAGTCTGAGAGTGGGTTCAAATAGAAAGTTTTTTGAGATGTTTTCCATTGAGAGTCTGAATAATGGTGATATTGGTCACATGAAACATTAATATTTCTTAGATTTTTATGTAAATGTATGGGGAGAAAAGGACCCAGTCCTTGAAGTGTACATTTGAGGGAAAGATATCTGCCTCTGATTTTATTTAACTTACTTGAAATATGATTCACCAGAGTTTAATTTCACCTTTTCCAGCTTTGTGTTTACAAAAGAAACATGAATGAATTGGACATCTTATCTTTAGCATGTGTATAAAATTTGAACTGAATGGCTCATTGAGGTCAGGAGAAGCCTCTTTCAGATTTCTTGTTTGAAAAATATTTGGTGAAGGATGATCATGAAGTCCTCGGGCTTATTTTGTGGTGCTCATGTGTAATGATTTTTGTCTGTTTAACTTTTCCCTGTCGCGTCTCTCCCACTCCTTTTCTGTAGCTTGTAGCTTGCTTTCCATCTGCCTGTTTATTTTGATCAAGTATCCTGAAGTTCTTACACTTTACCGGTAGGTGTCGCTATGAAACTCCTTTCCCCTTCCAATTTGAGGCTTCAGGTTATATAATAGCAATTAGGTTTTTAAAATTATTATTATTTAATCATCCTATACTTAAAATTACTGATGAATAATTACTTAAAAAGTCTTAAACTGGTGATTAATTCTCTTAAGATAGTTTTTAGAAGAGTTAAATCTTTCCTTTTTGTTTTAAATCAGTACTTAAAAGTCCAGACGCAAGTCACTTCTTTCAAAAGGCACTTTAGGTAGTAAATTATCATCTGTCCCTATCTTTCTATTTATAATCTGTCTCATCACATTATTGACAAGCATAATTTGAAAAACAGAAGCTGCAGGATAGTTGATGATGATAGTTAATTCATGAAACCATACAAGGAAACCCAAAGTACACATCCATTGCTAGCTTCAAAGCAAAATAGAAACTTAATGACTGTTAAGCTATCCATTCTTCTGCCATGAATATTTTCTGTTTTTTGGGGGTTGGCCTCCTTGTTGAATGTTTTAGTCAGATTTTTTTGTTGTTGTTGTTTGTTTTTTGCCCCTGTGACCAAAAGACTTGACAAGGACAATTTTATTTATTTTTTTACTTATTTTGCTATAATTTTTGTAATACTTTAATGGATAATAATTTTAAAACTATATTTAGAAACAAATGTAGATGGTGGTTAAAAACAACATTTTAGTGAACAATTTCAAAATAAGTACAACATATAAAAAAGAGAAAAATCAGAAAAATCTAAAATCTTTGATATTTGTAACAGAAGAGAATTTTTGACATTCTTCCACAGTGAGCATGCTAGTAAAGGCGTTAGCATTCCCTTACCACAATCCGTGTCTTTAATAATCCCCAGAAATATAAGAAGTATAAAACATAGATGCTTGTTTACATCGTGTAAATTAATCTTAATTGAGTAATGCTGAGCAATGGCTATAAGAAAGCACATTTGCAATCTATTCATGGGCATTTTAAAGAAATTTTCACAACTAAAGAAAAGCCTTTCTTAAAGATAACAGTAAAAATGATGCTCAAACCAGTATTTTATTGTCATTGTTGTCTTTGCAGATATATATGACAGTAGAGTACATTTCGATATATTTATATACACATGGAGTATATCTTATTCTAATTTGGATCACAGTCTTGTGGTTGTATGTGATGTGGAGATTCATTGTGGTGACTTCATATATGTACATAGGAAACTTGTGTCAGATTCATTCCACGGTTTTTCCTATTCCTAACCCCACTGCTATCCTTTCATTCCCCTTTGTCTAATCCAATGAACTTCTCTTTTTCCTCTAAACCCTCTCCCCATTGTGTGTTAGCATCCACTTACCTTGTTAGCATTCACTTATCAGAGAGAACATTTGACCTTTTGGTTTTTGGGAATTGGCTTATTTCACTTAGCATGATAGTTCGCAGATCCATCCATTTATTGGCAAATGTCATAAAGCCATTATTTTTTATGACTGAGTATTATTCCATCGTATGTATCCATTTTCTTTCTCCATTCATTTGTTGAAGGGCACACTATGAAATTTAGTAGTAAGAATTTGTCCCAAGCAGTCTTATTTAGGCTTATCTTATTTAGAATTAAATGTAATCATATGCTATCTGTAAGATATATTATATGCTATCTGTAAGATATATTTGGTGGATTTTTGGTCTTCCAGAAACATACTGAAAGTGTTTTTTTCTTTTTTCTTTCTAATTTCACTGTTTTTAAGATTATTGACTAACTAATATATACAATATACTGCTGTTTACATTCTGTCTCCCCTAACCTGGTGAGAGAAGAGGCCTGGTGAAATTCCCTTCCTTTAAGCAGAGGCTATCAGTTAGTGGCAGCTGCTTAATCATCCACTAGGATGAAAAGATACGAAGGCCATAATTTGACTATTACAAGAATTGTATGCTATTTTTTATTTGTTTGTTTAGTTAACAGCATTTGTCTATCCTGACCAGATCATGTAAAACCAGTCTTAACAAAAAATGTTCTGAGATAGTTCTTGAACACCTTTTGAGAAGATCAAGAAAATCAATCTGTGTGGGGAAGTAAAAGGAAAAAAATTATATATTTTAGTCTTGGGTTAAAATCATCTGTCTCATAGATTATTAGAAAATGAACATATGAGGTTTCTATTGTTAGCTAATTACAACCAAAGTAATATGGGTAGATCATGTGAGCTATCTATCAGATTTTCAGTTAGCATCAAACAGAACTCCTGTGCTCTCTGATTCCAACAGAAACAAGCAAACAAAACCCACCCTTCTGCAGAAAGGCAATGCCTTTTGGAAGAAAGCTTTTAATGATTTGGATTCTTATTTATTTAAGAACCAAGTGGCAGGTCCCTCAACATCTGTAATCTTAATGACCTCAAACAGGAAGACTATTCTCTGTTTTCTTTTGAGTTGTGACAGCTAAGACCAATTTTACAGTTTTTGCTTCTGTTTCCATTAAACTACTTCTGATGGTAAGAGAGTTGGAGAATATGAATGAAAGTGTGGGTAGATCCAAGAAGGTCATTGCATGCTTGAAATTCTGTGGTTTAATGTTAAAAAATAAAAAATTGTGTAGCATGTATGTTTCAAATAAAATGGATGCTTTTGAGGTAGCATGTATATTGTGGCTTTGAGTACCACTTGGTGTGTTTGTATCGATATTCCATTTGCATATCCACCTTTAAGTTGCTAATTTGCCAGCTAATCTTTGAAAGATTTGTAATTACTGTGTCTTCCTGGAGTACAGATACAATTTAATCTTTTGATGGTACTCTAGCTACAGTTACACATAAAACATGAAAATGTGCAACTTAGTTTGCATTTAAAGTACAGTAATTCTGCATTTCCTGTAAGTAGTTTTATTTTTTACTGAGGTACAAAGTATTTTCAGGTAGTCTTCCTTTAATAAAACCTCATATGTAGAGTTAGATGGGAGCAACAGATTCTGGTGTGCTATTGCACAGTGGGGTGACTAAATGACAGTAGTGTACTGTGTATTTCAAATTGATAGAAGGAAAAATAATTGAAAATTTTCATTACAAATAATAAATGCTTAGGAAATGGATATGTTTAAATATTACACAGTATATACGTGTATTGATATATCACATGGTACTCCGTTAGTATGTATATTTTTTTATGTGTCCATTGAAAATAAATTCAGTTAAAAAGACATATGCAAATAGAACCCTTTTACAAGTTATATGAATCTTTGAGGGAAAGCTCCAGCCAGCTGGGAGACCTGGAGTTGCCCAGCTGGCTCTTACTTCTACCACCACAGCATCCAGATGCTTAGCACTGCATACATGTTTGGGTAAATGTCTTTCAGTGAATGCATGTCTGGTTCCATTCTGCAGTTCTGGCCATTTCTGTTATAAGAATAGAAATTCAAGATGTTCCTTTTTTCTTACTTTTCTTCCCTATGTCCCGCTGTAGGGGTGTTTTCTGACATACAGTGCTTTAACTTTTCTTCTTTGTTCTAAATATTGCTGGGAATCAAGATTACAGTTTAATTTTATCTTTTCTTCCTCAGATAAGAGGGTGCTTCAGCCATTCAATCTGCACTTGATATTTTTTTTCAGGGATGTGTCTTGATTACCCTTGGCTAATGTAGTCTGTTTTAATGGCAAATCACTGAATGCTATGTAGTTCTGATCAGATTGATGATGTCTATGGACAAATTTGGTATAGATGACCCATGAGACTTGACAGAAATTTGAGCTTGGTCTGTTAATCATTTTTAAAATATGTTGCAAAAGATCTGAAGTATCTGGATTATTCTTTGGTCCCCTGTAAGGTAGAGTTGACTTGCCCAGTCTTGTGAATTTCTTCACCTGCCATACATAGTTGCACTTGCTTCAAAGCAGAGAGGGTTAGTGAATTAAATGGGGGGAAGTGGGCCATTGTCCAGTTATGGCAGGATTTCCAAGGACAGCCCTGGTAGTGGAAAAAGCTATTACTGAACTTGGAGAAATACCAGCACTTCTCTCCTACATGTGTGCCCACAGATTTAACCCAGTGACTCATTCTGTGTGGAAGCCAGAAAGAATCAGTCCTAACTTAAAGTGAGAGAGTATTGTTTGATAAAATGATTTTATTCCACAGCTATCATTGTTGTAACTGCCTTTCTCTTGTTTAACATTGGCTTGACAGTTATTTCTACGCTGCCATTGTATAGAGTCATGGCCATTTTGTTATTTTGTCCTGTCTTACTTCTATTTCTTGTTTACTGTGCTGCTGATATACATAGTTTTTCTACTTTTCAGAGGCTGCTTTTAATTTTGGTTATTCTAGAATAGTATACTGGAAAACCTCTTTGGTCTTAGGTTCACATGTTAATTTTATTTAGTAGCAATTATTTTTCTTATGTTGACATACAAATCTGTGGGAAATATTTGTCAAAAGAATATTAGTCATTTAATGTTACCTTTTTGTTCCTGTATCAAATGATTTCGAGCAAGATGTTTTCTACTGAGTTGTGAATTGTTTCAAGGGCTTGGTTTTTGGTTAAAAAAAAACCTTGCATCTCTCTCTCTTCTAAAATAAAAGTATTTATGTGCTGCTTGTTAAAATTGCATCTGTTTGGAATTTTATGTATTTAACGCCTACAGATAGGTATAAAGAGTAATGTAGTGAACACCCATGTATTCATAATACAGGTGAAGAAATAAGACTTGACCACATTCATGCAATTTATTCTGTGATATCCTGTTCTAACTGTTCTTGTAATTACTCTTACCTATTTCTTTATATCATGCCAATGCACAGAAATATACATCCATAATATTATGTTGCATGTTACATGTCAGGTGTCCATACTTGTAAACATATTTTGTGTTATATATGAAAACTACTTAGGAAGTGTATCTATCTTCTATGTACAGAAATACACATATACTTATTTAGCATGTGGTAAAAGTTTTGTGACTATGCTCTGTGTTTATTACCTTTTTATCACGGTGACCAAAATACCTGACAGGAACAATGTAGACAAAGAAAAGTTTATTTCAGAGCTGCAGTTTCTTAGGTTCAGTCCATGGTCAAGCTGAGCTGAGACAGGAGGTCATGGTGGAAGAGGGTGGCAGAGAAAATTTGCTCAACTCATGGCAGCCAAAAAGCAGAAAGAAAATATAAGGAATAGAAACAAGTATAGTCCACAAAGGCACGCCCTCAGTGACCTGCTTCCTCCAGCCATGCCCTGCCTGCCTGTAATTACCATCCAGCAGTCATTCAAATATGAATTCTTCCAGTGGATTCGTACACTAATGAGGTTATAGCACTCATATTCTAGTTTTTTCACATGTGACATTGCCATATCACCTAACACATGAGCTTTTCAGGGTGGACTTCTAGATCAAAACCATAACAGGTTCTACTTGGTGTACTAAGTAGTCAGACACCATCTGAGATCCTGCCAAACTTTGGTTCTTTATTTTCACATGTGTAGTCTTTCAGTGTGTAAATATGTCACTTTTTATTAAATTTCTCTACTAGGACCACTTTATTTCCTTGCTTTCTTTCAAATGCTGATCTGCTTTTCCACCTATCTATCACCTTGTGTATGTATCTGCATGTTTTTCTAGGGTATAATCTTGGATTGGGATTGTTGGGTCATAGAGAACACACATATTAAGCTTAAATAGTTATTGCCTTGTTTTTTTTTTTTTTTTTTTTTTTTTTTCCGGTTAACCAAAGTTGTCGTCAATTCCCACACCTACTTACAATGAATATGATCTCCTTTTGTAAAGCTGCCCTTGGTAATGTTTAATATTTGCAAGTATAGTGGATGTGAAGTAGTCTTTCTTTGTTTATATGTTCATTTTGCTGATTACTAGTGACATTAATCATTTGTTTCCTCTTTTATGAATTTCCTGTTCATGTATATTGCCTCCTTTTCTTTTTCTTCAGTTTGTTTTATATTTTTCATATTGATTTGAAAATTCTCTTTCTAAATCCTGAAACTTTTGATATTTTGTATGGTAAAGGACTTCTCCCAGCCTGTTAGTATCCACATTGTCATTTTCTGTTTTGTTGAATAGACTTTATGATTATGATATATTGAGTAGAATCTTTTCTATTTTCTGCTTTGTTGTTTGTGTCTTTGTGTTTTAAATAAGATGTCTTTTGTAACATGTCATAAAGTATTCTTTTATTTTCTCCTAAAAGATTTGAAATTTTGCTTTTTTTGCATTTAGAGCTCTACCCTATAAGTGTAGATTTTTTTTTTAAATATATTTTGGGTAGAGATCTAATTCAAATATTTTTAAAGGAATGGATAAGAAGATTTTGCTGAACTAGAGATGTACCTTCTTTCTACAGAATCTGAAGTATCATCTCTAGTCTAGGTGTACTTTGTGTGTATAGATGGGGGAAGCACTGTGTATATAGACAGGTATGGAGGAGCAATATCCCCTGGAATTGCTTTTTGTAGCATTGTAGTACATTCACTTCTGATAGGACATACCCTCTACCTTGTCTTTTCCACCATTGCCCTTGCTGTTTTTGGACCTTTCTTAACTATCTTTACATTTTAGAATATGCTTCTTAAGTAAGTTTCATGAAACATATTTCAGAATTTTGACTGGGATTTGTTGAATTTATAGAATAAGTGGGACAAATACATATTTATGATCTTGAGTTTTCTTATACATGAGCATAGTATTTTTTATTCAAGTCTTATAATTAATTTTTAGGTTATCCAGAGTCATTTTTTTTTTTTTTTCTTTTTTGGTATGAAGGATTGAACCCAAGGACACTTAACCACTGAGCCATATCCTGAGCCCTTTTTATTTTTATTTTTTTATTTTGAGACAGGGCCTCGCTAAGTTGCTAAGGCTGGCTTTGAACTTGTCCTCTTGCCTCAGCCTCCCTAGTCGCTGGAATTACAGATGTGCACCACCACGCCTGGCTCATTCATTTTGATAGTTCTTTTAACCATCATTTTATTGTAAAAAATTTAAGATATGCACCTAAGTTTAAGTCTCCCTTGCCTAGATTCGATAGCTGCTAATATTTTAATATATTTGCTTCATGTCATAGCCATTGATGAATCCTTTTCTTGTATGCATTTCAAAGTAAGTTGTAAACATAAGTATACCTCACTTTCCTAAACATTTGTGCCTGCCATTGAGTAGAGCTCAACATTGCTTCTTTTTTTGCCCTCTGAGGTAATATTTTCATATGGTGAATTGCACAACTTTTACTATATGATTTGAGGAGTTTTTGTAAATATACCTACCAGTATAACTCAACATCTTATTAAGTAGAGAATAGTTCAATCTCAAACCTGTGTCTTGTCACCCCTCTCTGCCATCAGATGCCATCCATTCTTTGAAGTTTTCCCATTCTTTTGAAGTTTTCCACCACATATTAGCGCCGTCTGTTCTAGAATTCATTTTGCAGGTATGTTTTGTGTAAGGGCTTCTTTCACTCCACCTCATGATTTTGAGGTTCATCAAGGCTGCTGCTCACATAAGTACTTCATTCTTTTTATTTCTGAGAAGTATTCCACAGTGCGAGTATGGCACAATTTGTTTATCTGTTCCTGTGTTGTTGGACACCCGACCTATTCCTAGCTTTGGACTGTTATGAAGAAAATTTTATGACTATTATAGAAGTCCCTCCTCCGACTCCTGCCTTTTTTTTTTTAGACATATGGCTTCATTTTCTTGAACAAATACAAGAAAAGAATTGCTGAGATATAAGGTAGGTGTATGTTTAGTTTTATTAAAAGACTGTCAAACTGTTTTGTAGAGCAGTTGTACAGTATATTTTACACTCCCACTGACAGTGTGTGGGAATTCTACTTGTTTTGCATATGTATCATCATTTGGTGCTGTCAGTTTTTAAATTTTTAGCTGCTCTGTTGGGTATGCAGTGTCTTCTCATTATAGTTTACAGTTGCCTTTCCATGATTACTAGTGATGTCAAGACTTTTTCTTAGGCTTATTATACACATTATCTTTTTTTGGAATGTTTCTGTGTAGCTCTTTTGCCCATTTTTTACTTATTTATTTTTTGCCTTGTGTCTTTATGTGTTTGAATGGAAGTTCTTTCCAATATTGCAAATACTTCTCCCAGTTAATTTACCTTTTGGTTTTCTGAATAGTATTTTTTTAAATATTTTTTTTTTAGTTGTAGGTGGACACAATACCTTTATTTTTATTTTTATGTGGTGCTGAGGATCAAACCCAGGGCTTCACGCATGCCAGGTGAGTGGCTCTACCACTGAGCCACAAGCCCAGCCCCTGAATAGTATTTTTGAAGAGCAAGTATTTGTAGTGCTGACATTCTGTTCTTCTTTTCTGATTTTACTCTCCCTGTCCTAAGAAACTTTTCTTATTCCCAAGACACAAAGCTATCCTGTTCTATTTTCTTCTAGCAGTTTCTTAGGTTTAGTTTTTATGACTAGGTCTGTTATCTTCCTCAGTTTAATTTAGAATTAGGTTTATGTTTTTTCTCTATAGCTGTCTAGGAGTTCTGGTACATTTGTTGAAAAGACTTTGCTTCCATTATTGATTGCTTTTGGTGTGTTTATCATAAAGCAAACGAAAGTGCAAGTGTAGGTCTATTTCTGGTTTGTTTATTCTTTTTTTTGTATTGTCTATTTTCTTTAAGTTTGTATGACACAGTCTTGAATACTCTAGCTATATAGTAACTATTAAAACCACATAGTGTACAGTTTCCAAATTTGTTTTCCTTTTAAGAATATTCTAGTTCCTTTGTATATCCATGCATACACATTTTAGAGTAAGTTTTTACATAATGAAGCACGCTAGACTGGGCATGGTGGTGCATACCTGTAATCCCAGCGGCTTAGGAGGCTGAGGCAGGAGGATCTTGAGTTCAAAGCCAGCCCCAGCAAAAGCAAGGCACTAAGCAACTCAGTGAGCCCCTGTCTCTAAATAAAATACAAAAAAGGTCTGGGGATGTGATTTCGTGGTTGATTGCCCCTAACTTCAATCTGTTATCACCCCCCCCCCCAAAAAAAAAAAGGAATGAAGCATGCTGGTGTTTATCATAAGAATTACTTTGAACCTATAGACCTAAGTTTGGGAAAATTAGCATCTCACTGAGTCTTCCATTCCTAACAGTGGTATAGCTCATCATTTATGTAGGTCTTAAATTTCCTTTTGCCTTGACTTGTAGTTTTTGGTATGGAACTCTTACACATTTTTTTGTTAATATTTTTCTAAATATTTTAAGTTTTTAAATGCTAATGTAAATGGTGTTTTTAAAATTTTCACTTTGACATTGAATGGTACCAGTATATGAACATGAAGCTGATAAATTAATTTTTAAAATTCTAGGAGTTTTTTTAAAAACCTCTTTAATGTATTTGGGATTTTTTTATGTAAATGTCCTGTCACCCTTAAATGGGAACTGCCTAACTTCTTTCTTCTCCAGTCTTTTCTTGCCTTACTGTACCATGGAATAGGATTGATGCCAACAGACTTTCTGACTGTTCAAGCAAGTAGAATATCAGCTCTGCATGTTTTACAGATACTTTTTATCAGTTTGGGGGAAATTCTTTATATTTCTAGTTTAAGAAATTTGTCAGATACTTTTTCTTTATTGTCATTCCACGTGGTCAAGCTGAATTATCCTTATATACATTTCTTTATTTGCTAGTATTCTGTGTCTTTGTTCATGCTGGATGTAGTTCTGCAATATTCTTCCTTCTTTTCTTTTCCTCTTTTTCATTCCTCTTCCTCTTCCCCTTTCTTCCATTTCACCCTTCCCTTACTAGTAATTATGATTGGTACTGAGTGTTTTCTCAGCATCTATGGGAAAAAAATACATACATATATATATTTAAATATATATATTTTCTAGTTTTGTACTTTCACTGGTAAGTTATCATCACAAGTGTTTTAGTTTAAAACTACCCATACATTTCTAGGGAAAAATCTTATCTGGGTAATTATACATATATATTTCAATATTATTGGTTTAGTTTTGTTAATAAATCTATGAGTAAAATTGACCCAAAATTTTCTTCCTCATTTTCTTTTCAAAGTTATCCTAGACACATACATGAATTTGAGAGTGTTTCCTCATTTTCTGTTCTTTAGCATGGTTTGTATAGAATTAGTCATTGAATAGACTCATTTGAACCTTTTTGTTGGTTTATCTTGCACAGGGCATTGCAAATAGGCATAAAGGGAAATGGCTTTGTTTTTTAAACGGTATAGGATTATTTAAATTTGGTTTCTTCTTGATTCTGGTTCACCAAGTTCAGTTTCTCTTTCTTTGTAGGTGCTTTTGAGTGAGTTATTTTCTAAAGGTTCTGTCTTTGAAGTTTCAAAACATTCTGGCAAAAGGTTTGTGGTTTTAGCTGAACCTCTTGTAAGCAGAATATAGCTATCACGTGCCTGTATTACCTTGTAACAAAATAAAGCTACTTTTAAAAATCACTAAATAGTAAGCCATTTTATATTGGTCATTTGGTTTGATTAACTCAATATGGAATCCTCCTTCCTCTTCAAATGGTAATGATTAGCACCAGGTACATGACTGTGTTCAAAATTGAACAAACTTCTTCATGAACAAAACATAGTGCTTATCTTTGAACTTTAAGGTTTATTTGATTATTTTGTGGTTTTTGGCCCATCAGTCTATTTGTAACCAGTGCAAAGAGAGGCCTAGGGTGCCTGGCACAGATCCAAGTCACAATTACTGACCAGTTCCTTTGCTGCTGTGGAGATATTAATAGATGTTTATGCCAAACATAGCCAAGTATTTCATTGCATGCTCGCTCTGTAAGATTACAGAGGTAGAATATTTTAAAGATGAAATTACTGTATATAAAGGTACAGATGTCTTAAGCAACTTGTGTTTATTTTATTGTTTTCTTCTAGAAGTAATGCAGAATTTGTGTTAATAAGTCATCAGACTAATTTTTAGAATTCTCTTGTGATCAGTAAGACATTTAAGGTGCATGAGTAAGGGTATAAGATTGAACAAGAGAGCACAGTTTGCTAGTTTGTTTATTTGAAAGAGCTGGAAATAAACTGTGAACTGTGTTTAAGACCCACTGCCTCGGGTGGTCTTTCACCAGTCCTTTCCAGCTTTTCTGTGTTCTCCAGTTTATATTTACCCATGTTTTCAATACCAGCTATTTCAAATTTCAAACTCTTTGAGCCAAGACCTTACTATTGCCTTTAATTTTGGCAGGTGACTCCCTCTGATTTTGCACAGAAATCAGAGGACATCCTTCAGCCTCCCTCATCAGTCACATGATGGGTGGGATTTAGCCTGGGAGTTGTATGACATTGGGGACCAGCTGACATGAGGCTGATTATCCCCCTAACAGTTAGGTAGAATCTAGGAGCCATGGTGTCTATGAAAGCCAGTACACTGAGAATCTTGGAGAAAGATTGCTCTAATTTGAATGTGAAAATACCCAATAACTGAGTTTATATAGCAATTACATCTTTAATATGTAGTACAGTAAAACCCCTTTTCTTTCTTTAAACCAAGGAGGAAGCTTGGGAGTGTGGTGCGTGAGTGGGGATGACTTACAGCACAGATAATATTTGCCATTTTGGTAGTCACTACTGTTGGGGTCCTTTGGTCCCCATCCACCTATGAGGTATGAGACCTGGGACTCTATTGGTGTCCTCAGTAGACTAGACTGCTGTTTTCTCACAGACCTTTAGATAGCAATTATATTCTGGGAATCTCTTCCTCCTCCATCACTTCCTACAGCATATGCACCCCTAGCTATGGTCTTTTTCATTTAATGAAAACCAAAACGAAACCTTCAGGACCTTTCTCCCCCTCCCCCGTGTGTATACTGTACCCATCCAAATATTACAGTCAGTAGTGTGGGCTCCTTTTCTTCTTCCTTCTCCTTAGGTCTTTCTAACCAAAGGCTACATACTACTTAAATCCTGAATGCCTTCCCAGGATTCCTTTTTTGGTCCTCTTTTAATTCTATGACATTTGCTTTCCATAACTTTAACTATTATTGATTGATGGCTCCCAATACCTTGAATGGTACCAATAATGATAGAGAAAAACATAGTGAGTTACATAGCACTTACTGTGTGCTAACAATGTGTCAGATATTATATACTTATCTCTGTTTTTCTATATGACTCTTCAGTAGTTTTCTAGTTTTTTTTTTTTTCTTTGTAGATGAAGAAAGAGGTTAAATTAATTTGTGAAAGATCAAGACACTAGTAAATATCAAAACTGGAGTGCAGATCCCAAATCAGACTCTAAAGCTATTCTAGTTGCACATTTTGGATCATTATTATTTATTACTTAGATTACTCATAACAGTTCCCATTTCATCTTTTAGTCATAGCTATCTTTATAAACTGGAAGTAAGATCTTGTTCATTTCCTTATTAAAAAGAAACCTCAAGTTGTTCCACAAGGTGCTCAAGATTAGGTTCAGATTCCTTAGCATGATAAAAGAGGCTTTTCATGATCTTCCTCCTCCTACTCTCTCTACTGGCCCCTGCCTTACCCTGTTTCCATTTCATGCCCCAGCCATTCTAAAATCCTCTCTGCAGGCTGGGTCTTTTATTTGCTGTTTTGTCTTTATGACAGCTCTTCAGTGATCTTGCATTTCTTTGTCTGACTCCTATCTGTCCTTTAAGACTAAGTTCCTTTGTTAGTTCTTCTTTATTCTCCCTTCAGTCTCTTCCCATAGACTGAGTTTGAAAACCTCCCTCCCCTTTACAATGTCCTTCTATAGAACTTGTGATATGGTTTCTTCAACTGATCAAAGTACGACCAGGCATTCATGATATCAGACAACAAAATAGCTTCATACAGAACTGCATCCAAGAACTAACTCTTCCATTTACTAATTTTTGACCTTAAGTAATCATAAGCCTCTTTAAGCATCTTTAAATCTTTGTCTATCATTGTAAACATATAGCACTGACATCATAGGAGGATTGACTGCAAAGTGACTTAGGGTGAGAGTTTTGTAAATATATTTACTACTTATGGGGTGATGGTGATGTTACCATTGACAAACAGCTGTCAGTTCCACTTGATTGTAAGGAACAAAAACCAGACTTGAACTCACATCAGTAATTAGGAAGTTTATTTCATTTAAGAAGACAGCCAGAGGTAGGACTGGCTCGCTAAGAAACAATCATTTGCTCAAATTGTCTTCACGGATTCATGTCCTTCTGGTTTTCCACTCTTATTTTACCCCATGGCTGGATCCCCTTGTGCATCCCAGAAGATAAACCGTGGAAGTATGCTTCCTTGTTCACATTCAGCAGAAGGAAAGGTGTTTCTTTTTCTTCTTTATTTAGAGCTAGACTTCTTGCTTCTCGTTGGTTCATGCTGGCTCAGGCCTGCCTGTCTGGACTGGGCTGCCCAGTGATACCTGGGTTGTTTAGATCAGGGGTTGACTTCATGGACTGTGCAGTCACTCTTGCAGCTATTCAGCTCTGCTCTTGTAGCCTGAGAGTTGCTATGGACAGTAGGATCAGCAGATGTAACTGTGTTCCTATTGAACTTCATGGGCACTGAAAATTTCATTTTATACCGTTTTTCTTACATTATGAAATTTCTTCTTTGATTTCTTTTCAAACCACATTATAAATGTAATCATGCTGAGCACTTGGCCATATTAAAAAATCAGAAGGTCAGCTGTAGTTTACTTACCCTGGTTTAGAGTAATTTCTGGAGCTGGGAGCGACACTGCTAATGTTTGAGCAAGATAAACACATTTTGTTTTGTTTTTATTACTAGCACTGAAATGACTGCCTGGACATTATAGGTGCTCAATAGCATATGAATATTGAGTATCAAAGTAGGTACTCAGTACAGTACACAAAAAATGTACTCAAATGTTAGAATGAACAAGTAGAGGTAAATATTTCTCTGTAGAAGCCCAAACAGCTATTGAGGCAAGGGGTAACTGTGCTTTTGTGTCTTCTGTACTGCCTTGGATATAAAAAGTCCTCAAAAGTGATGTTACATGGGTGGATTCTTTTAGGCTTATGTTATGGGCACTAAGACAAATGTCCTAGTGATGCCTATAAGTGGTAGAACTAAAGAAGCAGTGTTGAGAAGATCTATACTTCATCTGTGTAGAAAATTAAATAGGTCAGGTCCCTCAAGTGTCAGGTACTGTTCAGGCACCATGCTATAAGTTTCCCTATAGCAGTCTTTGGGACTTGCATCCATACGAAGCTGTTTCTTTGCCACAAGAGGCATTCCCAAATTTCTTTCATCCAGAGTTAGTTCATATGGGAGGAAAGTTGGGCAGATGCAGGCTCTTTATTTGTTCTGTATTTTTGTGAAAATAGAAAAGCTCTGCTTATTTTGCAAGATTTAGATTTTCTCCTCACTTTATTTTTAAACATGATGCAAGAATGGGGCTAAAATTACTTATGTGAATACTGCAATGTGGGATAATTTGTTAAATGTTTCTTCCCGTTTTGGCTTTTAAAATTCTTTTATGAAAGTCATGACAGTTTCCTCTTTGACGACTTGGGCTATGATTTGCCAATTTTGATTAGAAGATAAAGTGAACATTTTAATATATGTAAAGAACAGTTTGTACCTAAGAATGCTCTATGTCTAAAATTAAAGATTTTAATTCCCAGCAATTATTTGCATCCATATTGTCCCCTGTGCCCTTTTATTCCGATACAGTACTTGACCTAGAGGACAATATGGATACCTTTTTACTTTTCTCTTCCCTGGGTTGTAAGTTAAGTTGCCTTTTGCCTTCTTTATTGTAACACAGGGTAGGAATTTAGAGGATCTGTTGGATGAATGAATATTCAAGTGTGTGGAGGAACTATGTAATTTACCATCCTAAGATTTTTATTTGCCTCTAATAATTTTGCAAATCTGAAGTTTATTTATTTAGTGGCATTAGGGATTCAATACAGAGGTCATGCGACTAGGCAAGTGCTCTACCACTGAGCTACATGACAAGCCGTTGATTTGGATTTTATGTTGACTAAAACCTTTCTGTGTAAAACAAAACTTTTATCCAGGGTGGCATTAAAACTGTTTAGCTTCTGCTGTGGGAAAGGCGCAGCTTGGTTAGGGCTATGCTGTACTACGTGGCTGGGTTTTCTGCCTGGACATGTCTGTAACTTATATAAAGCCTGAAGAATTCAGAGTTGTTGCTAGTAAGGTCATTTGGGGCTCACATACCTGCAGGGGGTTTAAAGCAAAATTGAGTCAGGGTTAAGGAACATCTCCTAACATGGTGGTTATATGGACCATCACGTTGATTTTGATTTAGGTACAGGTGGGAAGAGAAGCACAGACTGAAGGTATAGAGAGGGGCACACAAAGTCAAAACCACATGTGTGGTTTTTGTCTTTAAAATACTCCATGTATGCTAGATATGCCTTATCATCAAGTTGGGACAAAAATAATTGTATTACACTTTTGTGGGAATAAGAAGTAAACTGTGCAATGATTTTAATGCAATTGAACATGGTATGGGCTAAGGCTTTCCAAAAGTCTCAAAACCACAACTTCAATCAAAGCTTTCTGCATATTTCACCTTTGGGGATCCCTGAAAATTAGAAGAGGTAGCAAAGACACTCGAGGGAGAAATGTCCCATTTTTATTAAGGGAAGAAAGGTAGATTCAGAGCAACCGTAAACTGATGTCTCATGGCAATCCTGGGCAAATTCTAGTAGTAAAAGTTATTTTTACATGCTTAGAAAAGAAAGCTACGGACACTGGAAACACTACAAATTTGCTAAGTGCAGGCTCCTTAACACTGATTCAGTTATGCATTTTCTTTTCTGTTTTTTTTTTGCAGTGCTGGGGATTGAACCCAGGGCCTTGCGCTTGACAGGCAAGCACTCTACCAACTGAGCTACATCCCCAGCCCCAAGTTATGCATTTTGATAGGCTTTGTAGACTGGTCAGAATATAATCTTGTCATTTTTCCGAACCAAACTATTTAATGGTGTCTCTAGAAATTCCCTAGAGCTGAAGATGGTCAACATGGATCATATATACAAGTTGCAAGTGTAGGTGACTGTGCAACTGTGTTCCCAACTTAGGGGGTGATTTCAACCTCAAGAGAAACCTATCAAGTTAATGCTTATTAAACTAATGTATGGCACAAAACTCCGAGGGAAATCTAGTACTGGGAGGGAAAAGAGATTCTATGCAAAAGAATAGTCCAGTCTCTGAATACAAACTTGAACAATTTAACAAAATTTTGCAAAGAAAATGCATTGTAGAGGATATGCTAAAAGAGGTTTGAGGCAGTAGATATTTATAGTTAAAAAAAAAAAAAAAAAACACAAGCATTTTTGCAATCGCAGTCTCAGGAAGTTGCTTGCATGATGTGGCTGACCAAAAAGAGCCCCTTTAATAGGTGGTGTCATTCATGACCAGAACCAGGGGAGGTGGTAGTCCCATTGCGTTGGTGGGCTGCATCTGAAAGTGTGGTTTTGAGTTGGGGGGTTTGTGCTTTAGGAGGGGACCCTGCTGAACCGACTGAAATGGAGAGCCTTTCAAATGAGGGCTGTCGGGGTGGTATGCTAACCCTCATGTGAGGGAGGGATGAAAACCCTTTCCATGACTGACCTGGAAAGCAGAGGCCTTCCACTGAACATCACTGTCTCTTAAGTGTTCAAATGACTTCCATGTGGCAGAGGATTTAGATTTATTCTGCTTGTTGAATTGGAGAATCAAGTTGAGAATGTCCTATAGGCAGTTGGAAATATGGGAGCAGAACTTGAAGGTAGGACGTGTTAAGTTGAGAAAAGTTCCCTTCCCCCACCTTTAAAAAAATAACTTGTCCAGAATCCATTCATGAATGAACCTGGGAAACTTTTAACTTTTCAGATTGTTTGTTCTGGAGTTTTGAACTGGATACTCGTATTTCTCCAACTTTTTAATTCGAAAAATTCAAGATAGTTACAAGCAAGCAAAGTGCAGTGAATGTATCTTCCTCAGTTAGATTCAGCAGTTTGTAACACATGGATGTGTTTGCATCCTCTGTCTCTCACAACTCCCTGTTTATTTTTCTTCTGAACCTCTTGAAATTTGAATAAAGATATTTCACCCCTAAACCGAGTGTGTAGGTGTAAAGTATATAGGTGCTTCATTATACCTATATTTATTCTTTATATATGTTTGAAAACTTTAAAATAACACATTGGGGAAGTAGGGAATTCAATAAAACATGAATTTGTTTTTGAATTTGAGGGGAAAATTACTGTTTAGAATGTTTTTTACCTAGTGAAAATATTTCTCAAAATTATTGTTTCTTAACTTTTGCTCTTAGTGATATAGATCACTGAAAACATTTAACTTTTGTTCTGGCCTCTGATTATGAGACCTTCCTCTTCATTGGAACACTGTTTCATCCAAGGGGCTCTTGACAGTGGCTGTGTTTCATAAGTCCATTGATCGTTTGTGCGAAGTCCTGAAATAGATGTCACATTTCAGAATGTGAAGCACAGAAATCCTGTTAAGTTTTTTTTTTTGGGGGGGGACCCCCAAGGAGGATTAAACTCAGGGGTGCTTCACTAGTAAGTCATGTCCCCAGCCCTTTTTATATTTTATTTTTGAAATAAGGGTCTTGCTAAAGTTGCTGAGGCTGACGTAGAATTTTCAGTCCTACCTCAGCCTCCCAAGGTGCTGGGATTGTAGGCATGAGCCATCATGCCTGACTCCTGTTAAGTTTTAATTAACATTTTTCAATTTAGTGATATGTATTAAAAACAAATAAAAATATAAACATATAAAATTATTACATCATCAACTTTAAAGATTATTACCCATCAAAAGATGACATTGAGAAAATGAATAGAAAAGCTACAGATGGGAAGAAACTTTTTTAACATGTTTATCTGTTGAAGGACAGTTATCCAGGAAATACAATGAACTTGTACAATTCAATTTAAAAACGGGAAAATGTGCAAAAATTTTGAACAGATAGTTCACAAAAGTAAGTGACCAATAAGAACAAGAAAAAAATATCCAAGTTAAAACCATGTGGCGATCCTACTGCCCACTCACCATAACAGCTAAAATTAAAAAGGTTGACAATACTAAATGTTGATAAAGCTGTAGAACAACAGAACTCATAGCATCTTAGTGATTGCCTGGTAGAACCTTTTGACTTTGGGAAAAGTTCTGATAATTTCGTATTATACTAAGTGTACATTTACCCTATGACTCATCATTTCCACTCCTGCATATTTACCTATGAGAAATACAGTTATATGGTATTGCTTTTTGCCATCTGTGGGAAAGGGGCTCCAGGTAGCTAGCATCTGTGGGAGATTGGTTTCAGGACCCCCATGGATACCAAAATCCTCAGATGCTTAAGTTCCTTATATAAAATGACATAGTATTTGAATATAATCTGCACATCCTCTGTATACTTCTAATCATCTTTTGATTGCTTGTAATACTTAATCCACTGAAATGCTATGTTAGTAATTGTTAAACTCCATTGTTTAGGGAATGATAATGAGAAAACATGTTTACATGTCCAGTACAGGTGCAAGCTTCATAGGTCTAACTGCATTTTCCATTTGCGGTTAGTTGTATTCATAGAGGTAGAACCTAGAATGTTCCTAACAGTTTTATGCATTATAGTTGTAAGTGGGAAATGCGAGTTTTCTACTTATAGGAGTATGGATACACTCCGATTCTTTCTGTATCACTCACATACGTTACATATGCATAGCCGTGCTACCCAGCAATGGAAAGGAATGAGCTGCTGCTCCAGATAACACACCTGTCAGGAACATGAAACAAACACAAACATGTACATAGTATGCGATGCTGTTTTTATGAAATTCCAAGAATAGGCAAAACTAATCTCTAGTGGGGGGAAAAAAAGAATAATGGAGGTTGCTTCTCAAGGTGGGATGGGGTGAAATAGGAATGGGGATAGCCAAGAGGGAACTTAGGTGGTAGTGATAATATTCTAATATTCTAGCTCTTGAAAATGATTTGGGTTACACTGGTAAACACTTTTTTGTTTTTTTGGTACTGAGGATGAACCCAGTAGTGCTTAACCACTGAGCCACATCCCCAACCTTTTTAATATTTTTAATATTTTATTTAAAGATGGGGTCTCACTAAGTTGCTTAGGGCCTAACTAATTTGCTGAGGCCAGCTTTGAACTTGCAATCTTCCTGCCTCAGCCTCCTGAGTCACTGGGATTACAGGTGTGTGCCACTCTGCCTGGCCTCGTGTACACATTTGTTAAAACTCAGGATGTATGCTTAAAATTAATACATTTTATTTTACGTGAATTTTTACATTAAAAACTAAAGACATGTTAAATTACTTGATTTATGGATTGAAGTGTGTAGGGACATGTACTAATGTCTATAGTTTACTTGGAAGTGTATTATACAGATAAAACGGATTAATGAATGGGTAAAGATTGATAGATTTGCCATAGCAATAGAATAGAATGGTAATAGTGGGAATCTAAGTGGTAAGTATAGAGGAACTTAGTGCAATTCTTTTAGCTTTGTCATGTGTTTGCAAATTTTCATAGTAAAACATTGGGGAAATAAATTATTTAAGTCCTATGAAGTAGCCATTTTTGTGGCTATTTCAAAAAACTGTCAAAAGCTGGCCATTTCATGTGGTTGAACCTAACATATAAAAGCACATTGTGTAGCCATTTTATTTACTCATCTCTGTCTGACAGAGTACTAATATCAAGTGTCTTCATTTTCATCCAGTCATTGTGCTTAATGGGGAAAGACTTATCTCCCATTTTCTCTGGGTAGCAGAGGCTCTTGTCTTTCTCTGGGACAGATTCCTTAACACCCCAGTCACTCTCCATTATTAAAAGTCTGTCTGGTTGAGGTCTGATCTCATTTCCAATTCTAAGTTCTCTCTCTCCTTGGAGGCAGGGCAGGAGGGACCTGCAGCAGGAAGGATTGAGTTGCACCCTCCCAGTCAGCCTTTGAATAGTCTGGTTTCTCAAAGTGTGTGACTGGGAGGGCTCTTCCCTCACGTGTCCCTGTCAGAGTCTGCTCTCTGCCTATTGATAAGAAGAGCTGGCATGTTGCCCTCAAGTAACAGATGCCCAGGTGCTGCCTCTGAGTTCTTTGGAGGGACAGATGGGAACATACCCTATGATTTCTTGCAACTCTCCTGGGATCTTTCCTGACAGATATTACACCCCTTCTGCTCCTGGGTGTCCCATGTGGTGGTCAACCCTTTTGAGTAAGGTCCTGGCTAGACAGTACAAACCCCTGAACTTTGCTGCCCACTTTGATCCATAAGAAACTGACGTCATGCCAGTAATTCAGGTTGCTTTTCAGCTTTTATATGCAGGTTTCCCTCCCTAGTCCTCTCTGCTCTGCTCACGTGGTCCATTGAGTTCATTGCTTGAGCAGATACCTGCTGACAGAAACATTGGTCTCCCCCTAGATACCCTTGGTCTCTACAAGGTATTCTTTGCCAGTACCTTTCATTTTGCCTTAGGTGAGGGATTTGGGGAATTCATAAATGAATATACATATTTTACTAAGGTAGGTGGAAACTCAGATGTACTATTCTGCAAAATGTACTATTTTGACAAAGCTATAAAATTTCTACTGAAGATTTGTGTACAAGAAAGTTTGTAGTTCACACACCGAGAGGATACTTTTAGTGTGTGTGTCATCAGTTTATTTAATTGGTTTTGATTTTTCCAGTTAGGTAGGCAAACTGTATGGTTTGAAGGACCATTTCCCACAAGATTGCCCTCACTTCAGGCACATAATTTTCAGGGGTCCCCATTGCCATTATGAGTTCAGACTAGCTGGCCACAAATTTGATGATATTTGCAGTCACCCTCACTTTCAATAATTCACTAGAACAGTTTTCAGAACTCAGGAACGTTCTGTACTTACCACTGCAGTTTTATTACAGTAAAAGGATGTAAATTAGAAATAGCTAAAGGAGGAGATGTATAGGGCAAAGTCTGGAAAATCTCCAGACACGTAGTCTTTGTTCTCAGGGACACAGTACCCTCCTGACATCAGCATGAGACATGTGCATCCTGAAGAGGATAACTGACTGTAGGACCTTGTTCCATCCTTTGGTGTCCACAGTGTGTTGGGGTTAATCATATATTGCATGCATGGCAGACCCTTAGTCTCTGTCCAGTTCCTCCAATATCAGAACTGGTACTCCATGTTCTAAAGCCTTTCTTATAAATCACATGAGACTGCCCAGTGCCCAAAGCCTTCAGGCAAGCAAAGACACTCCTGTCAGGCAAGACATTTCAGGAACCTGAAGCCCACATCCAAGTAACCAAGGGCAAAGGCTAGACCTTTCTTTGGGTAAAGTTAATTTGTCCCTATACAATTTTTTGGATATAGCTATTCTTGCTTTTTCTTTATTACTGTTGTTCACCTTCATCATTATTAATTTATTTAGTGAAGTGTTGTTGGCTAGTCCCAGAATGTATTAGGATGCATGGTTACATCCAGTATTTTTTTTGACCTATAATTTTCTAATAGCCTAAGATATGTATATGGTTTATAATTTTCACTTGAGTTTTATGTATATTTTATGCTAATGCTTTTATATATTCCCTCTCTTTCCTCCTCATTTGTGTCTCTAAATACTTATTTGTAAATATTTTTGCCTGGAAAAGTGGGAACTGTGGATCTTTTGCTGTTTAAATGGGTTAAGGTCAGAGAGCCTTTAGGGATACAACTATAGATCCCTGGTTGTCATCCGTATTGGCTTTGTAGTCTCTGCTTAGAAATTTGAGTTGATTGAGTAATGATAGGCTTTTTTGGTTATGTTTTTAATTCTGAAAAATGAACATTTTTTTTTGTTTGTTCTATCAGCTTTTCTGTCATCACCTCAGCGTTTCTAAATGGACATCATTAATTCATCTTTCTTCACACCTTTTGCCTGTCCAAGACCAGCAGGAGACTGGGTCATTTTGAACATCCTACTAATAACCATTAACCGCAAATATGGACGATTAACCCCAGGGCAGTGGTATTTCCTCTGAGATGTAGACTTCTCTTTTGAATGCTCTGGAGGGAGAACTAATTAAATTTGAAGGACTGACTGATTAGGCCTGACTTGAAGAAACTTTGACGTTATCTACCATTCATATTGTGTTAGCCTTTTCCATAAGGAGTTTTGGTTCTTTATAGGTTTATAAAGTGGGGAGCTCGTGTGCCTGTGGTCTGATTCACTTGTTCTCTGCTGTGAATCAGTGTTAATACAAACAGGTGGGTTCTAGGGCAGTAGTTCCCCACTGGAAATAAATTCCAGATTTGAAAAGTACTAGAGGCTGATATGCTTGGGTCTTGCTAATATGGCACTTTCATTTACTAATACTGATGAGAACATAACTTTGTTTTCCTAAGTTCTAAGATTCATGGTGGACCCTTGTCAGAATCAACTATGCCTTTTCTACACAGCTTCAGTCAAGAGAATATCGATAGGTGTCTGGCTTCCAGGAAAGATGAAGGAAACTCCACAGCCTTTACTACCTGACCCTACTCCTGTTCCACCAAGGTGTCAGTCACCCCAGGTTGGTCACTGAAGAATTTATCCAAGACTGAGCTGTGGAGTTTTGTAATTCACCATTTGGAATCTATAACCAGTAACCAGCATTGAGAAATCACTGGACTGGACTTCATTCTTTCTTTTGTTTTTTTCCTATTTCAGAACCAAAAGTTGAATCCAGGGTGCTTTCCCACTGAACTACACCTTGGTCCTTTTTATTTTATTTTATTCTGATACAGGGTCTCATTAAATTGCTGAGACTGACCTCCAAAGCTTTTCTCCCTTATTTCTGAAGAGTTAGTGGGAAGTGGTTTGATTAGTCCTATAGTAACAAGAATTTGAGAAGGGATTTATTCAGTTATTTCACAATATTTGTTGAGTACCCATCAGATGCAAGGGTATGAATACGGCATATTTAGTACCTGCTTCATAAAACTTACATTCTAGAGGTAGCAGGAGATTAAGAAATTAATTACTGTCTAATTAATAGAAATAGCTCTCTCTTTCCCAGTGTAGTAATGCCTTAAAGGAGAAGTACATGCTACTTAGCATGTCAGGAAAGCAGAAAGGTTTCTTGAGGAGGTGGTCTGTAAGCAGAGTGAGCAGGAGACAGTGAGGCAGGGGATTGCGCCTTAGGGTTAGATAGTGGTGGCATCATTTTGACATTCTGGGAAAGGGAAATAGCCTGGGCAGAGATCCTGAGACTTGAAAGAGCATGAAAATTCTTCTGTGGCTGGTTTCTGGACAGCTCAAGGGAAATGACACAGCACTGAGTTGGAGCTGTGGACTGGGTCATGTCAAGGAGAGTCCAATGGTTCATATTCAAGATTCTGGATTTTATTGTGAGAGTAGCATGGATTTTTAACAAGGTAGTGATATGATCAGATTTAAAAACCATTATTTTGGCTGCTGTATGGAGCACAGGTTATGTTAAGGATCATAAGAAGCCTAAGAGATAGTATCTTGGATTTAGGTGATCCATCACAATTGAGGAAGAAACTTGTGTGATTTAAGACAGGGTTTCCTACTTTTGGATGCTGTGACACATACCATGCTTTTAAAAAATATCATAACATAAAAATAGGCTAGGATGACCAGGAACTTGGGGTAACCCATATCTTGGCATGGCCCATTTGTAGCCACCAGATAGAAATTCATTTAAGAGGTGAGTATTTGGAAAAGGGTGAGGACAATCACCGTTTTTCAGCTTAAGCAGCAACCTTCACAGAAGTTCTGTTGGGATTTAGAACATTGGAGAGGACAGGAAAGGAGGTAGGTCAGTGCTTTTTGTGACTGTGCTGAGTTTGAGGTTAGGTTGTTAGTTACTCAGGTAGGTCACTGAAAAGCCAGATATATGGTTTGAGCCCAAAGGAGAGAGAAATTTCAACCCTACAAATAGTAGCTGACATCACCTAGGGAGGTGGCATAGGACCAAACTTATGGAATTCCTGCACTTCACAGTCAGCTAGAGGAGAGTGACCCAGCAAAGGGGACTTAGAATCAGGAACTCCAAAAAGTGATGGGAATGTCAGCAGATTCCAAAGTCATCGGAGTCAAGAGAAAAGAATGTCCACGAAAGGGGGTTGAATTGTTGTAAGAGGTCAAGTAAGATAAGGACAGAACATATTCTCTTGGATGTAATGACATGGAAATCATTGGTGTGACATTAGAGCTACTGCCTAGTAGTCATGGGAAGAAGCCAGATGGCAGCCCACAGGTTGTAAGGAGTGAGTGGGAGGGCAGAAAGTAAAAGTGACATCATTGCCTTTTTGAGAATTGAATCTGTGAGAGGACGGAGAAAGAAAAGCAGGGGCTAGCCCTTCAGAGAGAAAACCTTATGTAAAGGCACTGAGTATGAAGGTGTAGAGGAGAAAGAGAGAGGACAAGTACCAAGAGCTGAGGAGGGGCAGGCTAGTTGGAGAATTGGGAGGAAAGCAGGAAATAGGTACAGGTGAGTACTGGTTTGTATGGCTGGCAATGAACAGTCAAGACACTTCCCCATTGATGTTTCTGTTCTTTCTTTGAAGTAAAAGGCTATGGTGGTTTTGAATATAAAGTGGAATAGTTTAGGGCAAAGAAGACTGAAATAGTTTTTGAGCACAATAGGAAAAGGAATGTTTTAGAGAAATGTGGGCTTGACAGGCAGTACTGAGCCCTGTTGAGGTTGAATGTACTGTATCCTATTCCTGATTTTCTTCAGTGTGTCCAGCTGCCTTGTTGTCATGAAGAAGATGAATAATGGTGTTCCCCTCAGGAGACTGTTGTGGTAGACTGATGCCATAAAAAGAGAAGTAAGGAGAGTTTAGTGAACCAGGGGAGGGATTTAAATGATGAACTATGCACTTTAAGATGGGTATAGAAAGAAGTGAATGCAGGAAGTGATAAAGGGGTGTATTGAGCAGCTTCCAGTTACTACAGTGAAACACCTGAGGCAATTATAAAGAGAAAAAGTTTATTTTTGCTCATGGCTCTAGAGGTCCCAGTTATCTTAAACCTGACTATAAGCGATTCATTATCATTTCATATTTTAACAAGCACTAACTTTTTAACTCTTTATTATTTTTTATTTTTGGTACTATAGATTGAATCCAAGGGCACTTACCCATTGAGCCACATCCCCAACCCCCTTTTAAAAACTTTTTATTTTGAGACAGGGTCTCCCTAAGTTTCTTAGGGCCTTGCTAAGTTACTGAGGCTGGCATTGAACTTGAGATCCTCCTGCCTCAGCCTCCCAAGTCACTGGGATTACAGGCATGCACCCCAATGCTTGGCTGAAACACTACTTTTAGTGGGATAGATCCTGGAGGGAGGGAGGAGGGGGAATGACTCATGTCAGAGGACACCAAAGCGCTTGTCAGTTTTCTTTAGTTGTCCCCGATGCTAGTTTACCTTGTCCCACATCTAGGCCATCAAATATTGGTACCTTAGTTTGCTAACTCTGAAGACAGAGCATCTAAATGTTAATTTTACCTGTGAAGCTTTCATTTGAAGTAAAAAAAAAAAAAAAAAAAAAACTAAAGACTTATAAACAGCTTTGAAAGGTTGCTGCCTTGCTCTAGATACTATTTGTGCAAAATTAATTTCATATACTCATCAGAGCTCTAATGTGAACTGCTAATCTTAGATCAGTGAAAAAATGGTATTAAAATTGGGCTGATTTTTATTTCCCAAAAGAGATATTTGGAGATGGGATGGGGGAAAAGTAGAAAAAAAATCAGAATGTGGTTGTGTAATCTCTTTGCAGTTCTCTTTTTGAGATGGTATTTCCTAGGTCACTTCTCTTACTGATCAAGATTCTGTTTTTCTGTGTCCCCTCCTCTCAGCCTTCCCAGTATTCCTTTCCCTTCCTCCAATCCTTCCCTTGAAACCCTCTGTCCCTCCTTCTTCCATGAAATGTTTTTGTGGGATTGCTTTATTTTTGCTTTTGGAAGAACTGTTCCTGAGATAGCAATGCTGTGGGTCAGAATTCTAGAGCATTGATTATTTCTTACCATTTATGGTTCCGTTTGATTCAAACAAGCTAGCTAATAGTGTTGTAGGCATTTGATTAACATTCTGAAGGGCCAAATAGAGCTGTTTCTGGGCTTGGGGCCACATTAGAACTCATTACAATTGTGAAGGATTTGGTGTTTAGGCCAAAGCTATTGAATCCTGTGTCCACGAAAACAAAACTGGTAGCACAGTTTGTTCCCTTTCACTTTCTCCAGCATGCTTGATTTTTTTTAGAGGTTGGAGTTAAGAGGAGATAGGACCATCCGAGAAAGGAACCCATCCCCTAAGTGGAGAGAGGCCTGAGGATTGTCAGGAGCACATTTCAGCTTGAGTGATTAGTAGCATTTGCCACGAGGAAGGAGGAAGAGGCCTCTAAAAATAACTGGTGAGCAGAGCTTGCAGTCAGGTCCAATTTCAGTTCTGGAGCCTGTGGCCATGCAGGGGTTGGCTAGTCCACATCCTAGGAGGGAACGGCATGCAGTGTGCCTGATACCTGCTGGGAACACTTTGATTTTTCTTCTTCAACATATATTATTCATGGATTGAAGAAACCAAAATGGCTGAAGATAAAGGTATATTTTTGTTGTTTGAATTAAAATTGGTTTTTGAATCTGACTTTATTTTCAGTGTTGCTCTGTTCACATATTTTTGGCTAAGTGTGTTGATTGTGTCTTCTTTGTTGTCTCTTGAATTCCTGGAGCCATTGACTTTTCATGGTGGTTGAATTTTTCATGGAATAATTTGTCTTTAATCTGAATGTATTTTAGTACCTTAATTTAGATTAACCTTTAATATATTCTACTATCAGAGACCACATTTAAAAATCTGCAAAAAATATAGAACCAGTTTTTCTAAGTCTTACATAAGTTAATTATAATGAATTCAAAGAATTGTGTTCATTCTGATTTCATATAAATTGACAGAATACACAAGTCCTATCTTGTATAAATGAGGAGACTTAGTTGGTTTAAGCAAAGACTTACCATATATGGAAAGTGACCTACTTACTTGTGAAGCTGATAATAAATGTGAAAAAAGACTAGAATTTTTTTAAAATTGAATCTTTAACTTTCAACTATTCTTTAATGTTATGTTGATTTTACTTTCTAATATATGTCTGTTTTTGCTGTACTTCGTGAGGATTATCTTTCCATTAAAGCAGACTGTAGTGACTCATTATGTTGATGATTTATATAATAAAAGATTAGACACATGAAGATTGAATCTAATCTAACTCTAATCTGAGGAAGCAGCAACTGAGAAGATTATACTACTAGGCTAGATTATGGAAGCTTCTCCACTTTGAATTCTTTTGTGAATAATTGGTTAGAATGGGTCACTTGACTAATCTGACAAGTGCTTCATTCTCCATGAAGAATAATATATTATTATTATATTATTATATATTATTCTTATAGATATCATATAGATATCTATATGATAATATAGATATCATATTACTCTGCATGAATAATATGTTATTATATTATTATATATTATTCTTATATATAATCATATAGATATGTATTTGTATATATCTCATATTATATTTGCATCCCAAATGCATAACAGTTGAATCCCGGTGACATGGTGCATGCCTGTAATCCTGGAGACTAGGGAAGCTGAGGCTGGAGGATCACAGATTCAAGTCCAACCTCAGCAATTTAGCAAGACCCTGTCTCATAAAATAAAAAGGGCTGGGAATATAGCTAGTAGTAGAGCACCCTGGGTTCAGTCCCCAGTACTGGAAAAATAAAACAAAACAAAAGCATAATTGATCTGTACATGTGAAATCTCCAGTATTAATGGAAACATAAATGATTTGTAATTCATTTAACAGTAGGTCATTTAAGTAATTGATGACCATTAAGCTGCAGAGGCATTTCTATTTTCCCTTTCCTCAACTAAGTAAGTAGAATTAGTTATTGTCCTTAGCTCAGTCTTCATTTTGGAGTCTTCTTTTGGACTGTTGGGATGTTGCCATGGTAGTTTTGGTGTGTAGTAGTGTACGGGAACATTTTCTAATTTGGAGATCAGATAATTTTGATAAGGCAGCATGGAAAAAAAGAAATCAGTCTCTGACATATTCTTAAATCCAGTAAAACTTTTGACCAGTTCTTAGTGGCTATGGTTTGAAAAGGGAACTAAAAAATGAAATGAAAACTTTTTGTTTTTATTTTTAAATTTTTCAATTTAATATTTTTGAATCATGGTTCACCAAAGGTAATTGAAACCATAGAAAATAAAATCACCGATAATGGGGGGACTACTGCATTACATACTACTTAGAGTATGTAGTCTTTTCAGACTTGCTGCTCTCACTTAGCAATATGCATTTAAGTTTCTACCATGTCTTTTCATGGTTCAATTGCTCTTTTTTTTTTAGTACTGGAAAACATTCCATTATCAGGATGTATTATGGTGCATTTACCAATTCACCTACTGAAGAACATCTTGGTTGCTTCCAAGTTTTGGCAATTATGAATAAAGCTGTTTTTTTGTATATATGTAAATTTTAAACTCCTTTGAGTAAATATCAAGAGATGCAATTACATGATCACATATTTAGTTTTGTGAGAAACTACAAAACTATCTTCCAAAGTAACTGTTCAATTTTTAATTCTCAGCAGTAATGGGTAGGTGTTCCTTCCTGGTACTCCATATCCTCACCAGCATTTTGTGTTGTCAATTTTTTGGATTTTGCACTTTCTAATAAGTATATAATCATATCTTATTTTTTATTTACAACTTCCTAATGGCCAATGAAAATATGGTATCGCTGAATGTCTTTTCATATGCTTACTTGCCATCTTTATGTCTTGTTGAAATGTGTTTAGAGATTTTACCCATTTTTAAATTGAATTATTTCTTATTGTTGAGGGTTTTTAAAAATTTTATTTGTTCTTTTTACTTATACATAACAGTAGAGTATATTTTCAACATATTTATACAAACATGAAGTATGTCTTATTCTCATTAGGATCCCAGTCTCATGGATGTACGTGATGTGGAAATTCACTGTGGTATATTCACATATATACATAGAAAGTTATATCAAATTCATTCCACTGTATTTCCTATTCCTATTCTCCCTCCCTTCCTTTCATTCCCTTTTCTCTAATCCACTGAACTTCTATTCCCCACTCCACATGTTTTTCATAGTTTTATTCTGATCTTAGAATATAGGGACAATTACTAGTTGTTCTTTTAGAATACTTTTGTGACAAAGTACTGGTTTCAGGTTTACTTGGAGAGTGTTAAACCCTCATGAAGGGTTTTTCTTACTGTGCTCTCTTTGTTTTAATTGGACAGAAACTGATCATCCCTCTGGGACTGGGCACACCATATTTACAGAGGGACATATCAGGAGTATTATTTGTTCTTAATAGAAGAGTTCCCTTAAAAAGCTCTCTCTTAAAAAAGACTCCCTTTCTATGACTTAATATTTGATTCCTTTAGGAAGCAAGCAAATACTAACAGTAACAAGTTTAATAATGCTGGAGTAGTACATCATTTGTATGACATTGGAGTGGAATAAAATATTCCCAATTTGATATTTTAGCTCAGTATCATGTACCTTTTAAAGTGATAATTCTATTTGATAAGGTATTTTGAGTGGAAGTCTAAGATTGGTAATGCATTTCTTATATTCCTTAACCTTAAAAAGGATAATATAAGTATCAGTTATTACCTTGTACTACAGATTATTGTAAGGACCGTTAGGGGCTTGCCTGTGGACGCTAGTAAAAAATGACCTCCTGCCACTCCACTGTTCTAATTCATGTGCCTTTTCCACTCCCTTTCTAAGCCTTTCCTCCGCCAGCACTCTTTTTGTTTAATTCATTTGGTCAGATTTTCTCTAAAGTCTCTTCTATAATTTATGCAGTGAATAATGAAAAGTGATTTAAGTTTTTAGAATCATGTCTAAAATAAACAGATTCTAGGTAAAAGTGTGTTCTCTGCTATAGATTTGGCCTTTTCTTCCCTCTCTTTTCCAATTCCTCAATAACTAACACAGATATCACCAAATCAGATAAATTTTCCTTCCCCATTTCTGGTTTAAGAAAGATAGAGAAGCGGGGCACTGAGGAAAGAGCTTGTCGTCCCAGCTACTTAGGAGGCCGAGGCAGGAGGAGCATTTGAGCCCAGGAGTTTATTTTTATTTTTTTTATTATTTATTTTTAGATATTGATGGACATTTGTTTTATTCATTCATTTATATGTGGTACTGAGAATTGAACCCAGTGCCTCACACATGTGAGGCATATGCTCCACCACTGAGCCACAACCCCAGCTCGAGCCCAAGAGTTTGAGACCAGACTATGAAACATATCATGGCAAGACCTTGTCTCAAAAGAATAAATACACAAAGAATAACAACAAAACAAAACCAAAACCCACACAAATAAAATAAAAAACAGGAGAAAGCAAGAGTTGAACTTTGAATTCAAGTTACTGTTTTATTAGATGTTACATTTTATACTTATTTTAAATACTAGTTCTGACTGTTCTTTGAACATATACAAGTTGAAGACTTAATTATTGGGTACAAATTATATCATGTCTGGCACATAAATGCTGAATAAATTTGTTAAATAAAGTATGAGCTTTTTTTTTCAACCTTCCTATTTTTCAATTAATGAGGAACACAGAGTTTGGTGTCAGTTACAAAATGTACAGCAGTTGATAAGAGAAGAACACTTTTACTGAAGTTCTGTTCTTTTTTTTGCGGTATTGGGGATTGAACCCAGGCCCTTGTGCTTGCAAGGCAAACACTCTACCAACTGAGCTATAACCCCAGCCCTTTACTGAAGTTCTAATTTAAATTTGGTTTTTAGAGGCAATAAGTAGCCAAGGAAGGGAATTTGTAGTCATTAATTATGATTGCTTCATGTTTGGAAATAAATGTATATTTAGAAGGCATTATTATACTTAGTGTTGTATGCAAGTGGATCAACCGTTATATAAAAATAAGATATTTTTAAGAAAATTTTCTTCATATTCATAAACGTTAAAAAACTTAAGCACAATTCACTGCTGCTGAATTTGTCCTCACAGACACCTACCTCTTTTTTCTTTAACTTTTAAAATTCTAGTGGCAATTTGATTTGTATCATTCTTTTTATAATTTATATAGTTGAGATACATAAAAACTGGAAGTCATCATTTTCCTCACCAATATTGCCAAAATTTTCACCCAGCCTCCCTTTCCTATTTCTGTGTTCAGATAATGAAACAGGAAAACTTATTTTAAGTTGATTTAATATGCAATAATTTATTCTTAGCACAGCAAATATTTTTAATATGTAAATTGTGTTTTCATATAACCAACTTTTACACAGATTATGTTAGAAACAAAGTTGATAGTAGAGTCTTGAGAAATCATGAGAGTTAGCTCACTTGATATGGATCCAGGAACTCAGGCTGTGAATGTCCTCATGTGGTATTGCTAGTTCCATGCAGCTGTGCTGCTGACCTTGACCCTTTACTTTTCTTCTGTAAAACATGCTAATTTCTGTCTTCTCTCCCAGTGGCTCTCCACCAGGCACTTCCCCAGTTAGGAAATACGTGAAAATGTTTGGGGGTGTTTTTGTTTGTCGTATTCTGGAACCTACTTGCCTCTGGTCCAGGGGAAACCAGGGATGTGAGATGTCTTGCCGTGTGAGGAGCGATCACATGGATGAGCACTGCCCTGCTAACACATCCAGAAGCACCCTCTGTAGAGACACGGACAAGTCTCTGTGAGGAGAGGTACAGCAGCCTATGAACACCTTTACAGAGGACCCGTCCATGTGCTGCACAGATGTAAGGCAGCGTGCCATTTGTAAACTTTTCCTCTTTTCAGATGGCATTTTGGCAGATGATATAATCTTTTTATTGATTAATTTTTTCATAATATTTATCACATTACCTTTTAAGGAAAATATGTGTATAGTGGTCATGCCTTTTAAGAACAATATTGACTAGTTTTTAAAACTGTCACTTGGCTTTCATATTTTTTGTTTAATTTTAACTGTTAGAAGAATATTACCAAAACAATAAGTCATGCTAAACATATCAAATGTGATAAATGACACTTGGTGGACAGTTTACCAAGCTGTTTCCTGCATTGAGATCAGTTGTGAATGAACCTTTTCCTACTTCACAGGGCCCAGTGGACCCTATAAAGAAGGACAGCATTTTGTTGTTTTTGTTCTCTTTGCCCCTGTTATGTATTTCTGTAGTTTCCTTCTTCTTTCATATGCCCTCTGCCTGCCTATCTCTCGCTCTCTTTTTCTCTCTCTCAGATTAAGAGTGGTTGGGGGCAGGGGATTATTTTCTTCTCTAAACAGTGGTTTTAAGATTCTACAGAAACTAAAGAGGATACAGAAAAAGATCGGGCTACATTGTTAGGATTTCATTAAGTTGTTTATATGCTCTGAACTTTGAAGGAGGTTTTATGCAGGTGGTTTTGATAACTTGAAAGCAATGTATATGTCATATCAACTACAATTTTTTTTTTTTTTTTTTGATACCAGGGATTGAACTCAGGGGTACTTGACCACTGAGCCACATCCCCAGCCCTATTTTTTGTATTTTATTTAGAGACAGGGTCTCACTGAGTTGCTTAACTAATTTTTAAAAAATAATTAGCCCATTAGTAGTGTATTTGTTCTATTTCAAAATTATGGGTTTCTATACGTGGTATTGAATCTAGGAGGAAGCATTTTTGTTTTCAAAACCTTTATTTGCATAGCATGTTTTGAGAACTTAAGTGAAAACTTTTTGAGATGATCTATCAAATAACTGTGTAAGCAGTTCATTGTGAAGAGAGGTGTTCAATGAAACGTTTTCTTCCATGATGACATTTTACATTTATTTCTAAACAGAGACAAAGCATGGAGGACACAAAAACGGAAGGAAAGGAGGACTTTCTGGAAGCTCCTTTTTCACTTGGTTTATGGTCATTGCCCTGCTGGGAGTTTGGACTTCAGTAGCGGTTGTTTGGTTTGATCTTGTTGATTACGAGGAAGTTCTAGGTAAGCATTTTAATAATGTCTCTTATGTGAATATGTAAGAGGGTAAGTGACATCCCTTAGTCATCTCAAGGTTGTGTTATTATCTTTGTGGTTCTGTTCAGTTTTATAGCCTTTCAGTGGTTCTCAATAGAACGGGAGCAAGAGGGGATGTTACCAGGGTTACTTTGTAGCAGTGGCTTTTGAACTATATTTAAAAATGAAGGCTGTATAATAAATATATGAATAGTACACAGAAGTTATACCAAAATGAGTTTTATTGAATTCATTCTTGCTACATGTTGTACTCTATACCTTCTATTCAGGTTTATTATATTACAAATTTTTAAAATTCTTGATCATGAACTGCTGAATTTACTTCAGTATTCATGAATACAACATAACTGCACAGTTTGTGAAACGCTACTTTAGAAAGGATTTTTCAAAGCACACTCCTGTCTGTTGGAGGAGGTACCTATGTGAGAGCGTGCATGTGCTGGGACAGGTTTATCCATCGTGCCCCCCGTTTTTCTCCTTTTTTCCTTTTGTCTTCCCATAATTGCTAGTTTTTCATGATAGTCTTACACTAATAATTCTTTATCATTTTCATCTTTTTAAAAAATTGAGATAAAAGTCACATAATATAAAATTCAAAATCAAATATTTGAAAATGTATTATGTATTAGTTTTTATTTTTTTAATGTTTTTAAAATTTTATTTTAGTTGTCAATGAACCTTTATCTTTTATTTATTTATATGTGGTGCTGAGAATCAAACCCAGTGCCTCACACATGCCAGGCAAGTGCTCTACCACTGAGCCACAACCCCAGCCCCATGTATTGGTTTTTAGTATGTTCATCACTTTGTGCAACCATCATCATTGTCTAATTCCAGAATATTTCTATTACCCTTTGCCCCTATAACAGCCAATTCTCCCTCCCCTGTTTCTCAGGGCAAACAGTACTCTGTTTTCTATGTCTGTAGTTTTTCCTCTTCTGAACATTACATATAAACAGAATCATCCAGTTTTTTTATCTTTATTGTTTGAAAGAAAAGGTCTCTGGATACATGAATAAACTAACAGAATTTTAGTTCAGTGACAAACTTCTGAGCAGATCTTTGCTGTCATTGACTTATAGTACTATGCTTCTAGGGAATGTGTTAAAGAAGAGATTTTAAATATTTGTACCTTTTAGACACAAGTAACAATTTTCATGTTTTTACATGCACGCAGCCAAAGCAAAGGACTTCCGTTATAACTTATCAGAGGTACTTCAAGGTAGGCTATTGAAGATGCATTTGAACTGTACTCCTGTCAGTCTCTAAAACCTCATTCTTATTCTACTAATTAAGCTATCACCTGAATCAGAAAATGTAAATGATAGTTTCAGTTTTCTCTCGTAAATTTGTTAGAATGATAGTTTTTTTTCTATTTTTTAATGTTATTTGAGCTTTATTCTGTGTACAGCCTTGAGCTTCAGATTATAGCATTTCATTTTCATAGCAATAGAAATAACACATTCATCTCTCCACTATTATCATTATCATTTTTAATTTGTATGTGCCAAGTCAGACTTCTGCATAGCAAATTTGATATTTTGTAGAGCCAGGGCTTGGGAAAATAAAGATTGGTCATAGCTGTTCTGTGCCAAAATTTCTGCCTGCTTTTATGCAATATTTTAATGTATATATTGTGTTAAAGAAATGGTGACAGGGTTGACAACTCTTTTTAGTGCCAATGCTGTATTAGAATGCTGTTTAAAATATTGCTGTACCTTATGTTTGTTTCTTCATAGTTACTGTCCAATGATGAATTATCAACCATGTTGATCTTAGAATTCTTTTTAGGGTATTGAATTTAGTAGACTCAGTTGAAATACTAAACATAACAGTGCTTCTGATGACAAAAGATTCAAGTCTTAAAAATACATATTTATTCTTCTTAAGATGTAAAGATCATAGTGAAATTGTTTTCTCAGCATATCTGTTTTAAGCTTTTTAATTGTCTATTTATTTTTTGCCATTTAATAGTAGATGACCAGTGCTAATTAAGCTTTTAAGTTAGATAACCATTATTATTCCTTTGTAATATTAGGAAGCCTCCAGTTTTATATCCTTTATTTCCAGAACAGTCTTTTTTTCCCCTGTTAAGCATAATTTATGATATTTTTGTTGTGGATCATTATTGAAAAGTTTGAAAGTAACTGTCCTCATTTTTAGTACCAATACTCAATGTTCACCTATTTGCTATATTACATATCGTTATACTTTACAGTCTATATTTGAGGATTGGTTGTTCCTTTGACTTCAACTATTCATAGTGTGATGAAATGTCACACTTTAAAAACATCAAATTTTATGTAACTCAGAAATGGGTTGGAATTTTTTTTAATACATTTTAAAAATTTTACCCAGAACATTTTTAGCATTATAATGGGAGTTCTGAAGTGATTATATCAAGGTATGGTAAAACCTTTAAGGAAAATATTATCTCAGTTATATGTCTTAGAATTTGCAAGGTGAACAATTCCTGAATCTCTAAATTATGTGCCCATGATTTTTAAGTAAGATTGGTTTGTAGGATTAAAAGAATAAATTTCCAGCATTGGTTGGTGACATTTATGGTTGATGTGCAGGACTACAATAAGGATGATATCTTATTAAATTGTTTTCCCTTTTGTTCCTACACCCATCATTTCTCTCCTATTTTAGGAAAACTGGGAGTCTATGATGCTGATGGGGATGGAGATTTTGATGTGGATGATGCCAAAGTTTTATTAGGCAAGTACACATTTTATTTATGTTTTGTTAATAGTAATAAAATACCAGGAACAAGAGACTATTTAGTTTTAATAATATCGATATTGATTGTAAACATTTTATGGAAGATATTATGCCACTTAAATGGTGCATTTTATTTTTGCTCAGAGGTCGTGGCTTTATTTTTCCATTAAAACTCCTACATTTCAATTTACTTTTACAAGTAAAGAAGTATATAATTTTTTTCTCACACAACTTTTTAGTAAGTATAATTTATTGTGTGTTTTTAGACTGAAAGCACTTTATATTCTGAACCTAATGTTTGAATATATAGTGTACTAGTTTGTTTTCAAAGATGGTAATTATAGTCATCCTTCAGTATCATTTGACATAATTCACTTCTAGTTGAAAATGTAAATTTCTAAAGGCTTACATGAATTCATTTTGAAATGAAATTGTAGCAAACATCTTAAAATGTCCTATGCATATTTTAAAATTAACATTAAGATATGAACTAGTGGTCCTTTAACCAGGTTTCCTTGTTTTGAAAATCTTGAACTCTGCATTTTCTATCATCAGAGTCACCTGTTTTTATCATTGAGTGGTTGTTTCTAATAAAGATGTGGTATTCCCCCACCCCATTTGTTTTAAAATGCTATCTTCTAGAAAGGATGGTGTTGATTTTAATATGCAGATTTTGCATAACCTGTCTAGGTGAGATACATAGTTCTGCTTTTAAATAACACCATTTCCTTTGTCTTATGAAGCATAATATTATTAAAACTTTATATAAAAGTGTTTAATAAAACAATAGCTATGGCAGGATATTATACACTAAGCTTAATGGAGTGTTTCTTTTAGACACACTATTTTGTTTGTCTATGAACATGAAAAAGTGGAAATATACCGTACTTATAACCAGTTAAACTGCTTTCAGTAGGTAAATTTTACCTCCTTTATGAAAAAAGATCTTAGATGTAATTAAATGTAATATAGCTTCTTATTTTGACCTGTTTTAGTTTATATTTTCTTATTGCTACTTAATGCTACTTTTAGTGTAAGCTTACCATAACATTTCCATGAAATTTCTTCTCCTGACTTAACCTTAATGGAATTGTCTATGTAATTCTGTTATTACATATATAGAGTTTCAGTACATGTTAAATTCTCAGATTGCTATAACTTTAGATATGTGAAACAAATTAAGTTATATAGAACTTAACATATCAAGATAATGGTAATTTGCATGCTATAAATGGTTTATTATTCCCAAACATTACTTTAAATGATAATTTTTTTTTTTTTTTTTTTTTTTTTTGCGATGCTGGGGATTGAACCCTGGGCCTTGTGCTTGTGAGGCAGGCACTCTACCAACTGAGCTATATCCCCAGCCCTAAATGATAAATTTTAAATCATAGAACTTATTTTAAAGATAACTTCATATGGGTCAAATCCCCCCCTTTTTCATAAATAATCTCCTCATCTACTGTGTTTTATTGATGTTTAAAAAGTTAATAACTTGATTTTTTTAGCATATGTTAGATTATAAAAGCTTCTAAGATTTATAAGCAATCACTAAAAGATTAATTAAATGTAACTCTGAGAATTGCAAGTAGATGCATGTGGCACGTGCAAGTCAAAACTTGTCCCTTTTAGGAGAACTATATACTTGGAGATAGAACCAAATTTGATAAATCTCAGTGTTCATTTTGATAATTTGACTAGTAAATGCACAAAGAAAGATACAAAAAAACCCTACATTATATATATGTACTGTTCATAGTTAGCTTGTGGCTTTTGTAAAAATGAAACAAATCAAATGCAAACTGTCAGACTCACTATCATCTCTGACCTTAGTTCTATAGTGTTTGAATTCTCAGCATGGAATACAACCTTAATGTGAATTGAATTCAGTGATTTCAGTTCTTTTTTTCTGGTATGTGAGGTTATTGTGGCTCAGAGGTTACTGACAATTGAAAGTTGGGGACTACAAATACTTTTGTGGGCTCTGTATGATCAGGGAGAGGTTATGGAGGTGCAAATGCAGTGAGCATGTACCCCAAAGAAGCCAGGCTTCCTATCTGTATTCTCACTGGGTGGCAGTGTGAGGGCTGAGCTAAAACCTTAAAGGTTTAAACTTTGGATTAAAGCACATGGAGTCCAAGAGGAGGAAGGAAGGTAGTAAAAGGGACTGGGGCAAACTTGGCATAGCAACTGTAGTAATAGTTGAGATATATTGAACTTTCATAGGTTTGGCATTTGTTAAATAAATATTTTTTCTGGATTCTTCAGTCTGTACATATCTAAATCATTTCAGTTTGGGGAAATGTACACATCGATGTTTACATTTCACATTTTAAGATTTAGCTTTTCTTGTAAAATTGAAGAGAGAAATACATGAGTTAATCAAAATTTATAGCCACCATTAATTTTATTAATTTATTAGTTTAGTCCAAGGCCTTTCTGATACACTTTGACAATATACTAAGCATGTTCTTAATTACCTAGCTTCTTATTTTTGTGGCCAAATAATTCAAAATAAAAAGTATGTTTGATTTTAGTTTGGATTATTGAAAACTACATTGTTCTGAAATGTGTTTTTTCAAAAACGTGTTTCTCCAATGTTTACTGCATTTGTCAACAAGAAATTTTCTGAGGACTAAATGCTGAGAGTAAATCTATTTAGCGTGACATCACGTAAGGATTGCATTGTTGTCCTCTTGTCCTATGACTAGCACCTATCTGGGACAAAGGAGAAGGCAGCACATAATTCCTACACCTTTGATAAAAGTTTGTAGACAGGTTGGATGTATGAGCAGGCTTGAGAGAGGAAAGGACCACAGTTTGTCCAGCCAAAGGCATCAACACCCTGCTCTTTCATTGGCGAAGGAATTACATACCCAGAATAGATTTTTTTCTTTTTGGACTAGTACTTTCGTCTTAAAGGCCATTGAAAAGTGGCATAATTGAACAGTTTTGTTTACATACTTCCATATATTTGTTGCATACTTAAACCTGTAATACTGAAGAGGAGAAAAAAAATTGTGTTTTATATCTAATAATTAGAAGTACTTATATTGAACAATGAAGAAAAATAAAAATGATTTTACTAAATATGCAGCTACAGTGTTTTAAGGCAGGAAGAAGGAAAAATGTTATTCTCATAAGACTTGGGGAGAAGTGCAGATCTCTGTTTACTGCATTTATCAACGGGTGTTCAGAAAAAGTATTCTAGGCTTTTCAAAAAGTAAATACCTACTGCAATGTGTGTCTTCCCCTTCCCCACAGCTATGGAAAGAATAATATGATATGGTTCTCTTGACTAAAGCAGAGAAAATTCTCTGTAATCTTTTAAAACTTAAATTAGCTGTCATACTGTTTGCCCTCACTTGTCCATCTTGATTGCTGGTAGTTGTGCCATGTGTGGAAATTGTATGTTTTCAAAGTCTTAAGTGAATGAATTGGGTGCTTACCATAAGAAAAACTCTATGGTGTGAATGTTTATGTTTCTTACAAGCCAAAATCCCCCACTCTGTTTTGCTCCTCAAAATTATGGGATCTTCTTCGCAGTATTGGCAGATACCTACTGGAGCCAAGTGACCTCTTTTACTCAAAAGCAGTTGTTCACAGGAGAAACATGAACAATAATATATACATTGAATTCTTCCTATTTGGAGGGCCTATTTGTGCCACTAGTGCTTAAAAATGCCAGAAGTCAGTGTTTGCAGTTGAAGCTAATTTTATGGGTGAAGGGAAGAGGAGTTTGGGATGTTCCTGTTGCAAATGACTGACTAAAGCCTTGATTGCATTTCTTATTAGTAGGCAGAGTGAATTATTAATCTTCTTATGGCCACAATTACAGGGCCATGCATCAGTTTCCAGACTATTTTAGTTAGCCTTTTTACTTGGGTGAAGATTTAAGTACTGTATCTGGGTTACCTAATTTGAGTTCCTTTATACCCATTTATGGTTGCTATAAACAATAATCCTGCTAGTCTTGCTGGCTCCAGCATTTGTGAAGTTTATTTCAGGTCCTAAGAGGAAACGTGTGAGGAAATGAGCCTTTGTATTTCCAATAAGTATTTGCCAATATATATTTATATGTGATTGTGTAATCAATTCTCTATAATATCTGGTTGGTAAGTGAGCACAATTGGAGGTTATAAGTATGTATCTTTTTTCTGTAATACTGCTTCTGTTCACTCTTTCTGTTACTGTCTACTGATTTTGACTGATACAATTTTGTCAGTTTTCCAACTCAAAACTCTCTAATGGGAAAGAGGCAAACCTCTTAGGAGCTGGTAGGATTGGTCAGATGGTGACTATCCTTTAGTGCATATGATTGAGAGTTGATTGCAAGGTGTGCATCTGGATCAATTTCTTTATTTTCCCAAATACTTTTCCTGTATACCTCTGTGACCACGATGCACAGCCGTTGTAGATCACTCTTCCTGAGCTTATTTTTCCGCCTAACTGCTCTCCTTAATTTTCTCTTTCTCTCTTCCTTTATTCTTATGTAGGCCTGACCAAAGATGGCAGTAATGAAAATATTGATTCTCTTGAGGAAGTCCTTAATATTTTAGCAGAGGAAAGTTCAGATTGGTTTTATGGTTTCCTCTCATTTCTCTATGATATAATGACTCCTTTTGAAATGCTAGAAGAAGAAGAAGAAGAAAGCGAAACCACAGACGGTGTTGATGGTACGTCACAGAATGAAGGGGTTCAGGGAAAGACTTGTGTCATTTTGGATTTACATAACCAGTAACTTTGATTCAGGGACTGAAGTCACTGGCTTATGAGAACCTGGAGCAGTCTCCTCTTCTTTCCTTTTCCTTGGCTTATGCAGGGCTTAATGTGCAGTGGGGCAGTTGTGACCTTAAAGTTACCGTCAGCTATGTGATCTTGCCCAGTGCAGCTCCTCGCTAGTCCCTTGCTTGGCTCTCCCCACCACTAGTGAAGAAAGTGGCAGTCCCCATTCTTGTAGCTGTCTACAAAGTACAGTGAAAACGATGTTCTTGACAGTATAATTGGTTTCTGTATTGTTTTAACTTATGTATCTACTGAACTAAATTTGGAAGCTTAATAACAAATTGTGTTGTGCTTAACCCTCAATGCTTGTCTTCCTAACACACTATTAATGATGATGATTCTAATGAACTTGATTATGAAATTATATCTGGCATGATTCATAAGTTAAATGCTTCTCTGTTGATCTTTAACTTGTCTGGCGTGTAAAATGATGATTCTTTTAAAAACCCTTATTTCTTAATCTGTAATTTTTTAGGTTTGTCACATAGGTTCATACAAATTTCAATGTAAAATTCTGTATTAATGGTGCTTTGGAAATAATTTAAAAATAACCCCATGTATTTGCCTTAGGGTGGTTAAGTTATTGAATTCAGATAGTAGTATGTCTGAATATTTCTGTTTACAAAGCAAAAATTATTTTTAATTTCATTTCCCAGTATACATCCAGAGAAGGTAATTTGTATTTTTTTTAAGTAGGCATATTATAAAAGAGGGAAAGTACAAATATGTATCTTAAATAATGTTGTACATATTAAAATTATTCATCCTAAATAATAGTCTTTTTCCATTTTTTCCTTCATTATCTTATTAGCTATTGATTTCGACTTAGTTACAATGTGATATTTACATTTATAAGTTAAATAGATTCAAGTGGTGACTCGTTTTAAGAGAATACATTTTTCCCACTAGAAAAACCTAAAGACATCTTTGAATCAGTTTCTTTAAAATGAGTTTCATTCCATTGACAAAAGCAATTGTATTAGCTACATGTAAAATGTGTTTTTAAAATGGAATTTCACCTGCTTCCCCCAGGCAAAGCATTTACAGCTTGAAGGGGATAAGACCTAAGACTTTTGATTTCTGTTGCTTTTTGAAGGAGTGGTATTTCATGTTTTCAAATTTCATTGAATGTCTCTAAAATTTTGCTTAACCTTCTTTCTTCATAGAGCTTAAAACTTGAAAATATTTGCATTTTAGACAATTTTGAGTATTGTTTCTACTTTGCAAACATTCCTTGTTTTTCCATATTTAATCAAATTACTTTTAAGTAAGTGAATCACTCATCCATTTGTTCTGAGGGGAATATGACATATTTTTGTTCCTTGGTTATAAAATGATAGCCTGAATGTAAAAGTCTGAAATCAGAACTCAGGAATCCTTCCTCTCTGGTGCACTGTTTATGTGTGTCAGGGTAGATTGTCCTACTTGCTAATCTTACTAAATACAAGCAACTGCTTTTAGATATGGACATGCATATTGCTCCCTGTATGGTGGTTTTCTAAAGCTTCAACAACTATTAAGACTGTATTTTGTCTGGCCCTCATTATTCAGGAGATAGGTTTTATTCTGTCAGTGTTTCTGACAGTCAAAAACTTATGATTTTCAAACATACAAGTACTTCAGCTAAGCCATCAGCTAAGAATTACTAGGATTATTATTTAATAGCATTCTTCCTGAAAGGTAATTTAGTCTTTGTATTTATTGTGTCTTTCACTTCCAATACTGTGAACTATCAAAGATGAGGTTTAAATTCAAAAGCAGTCTTAGGGCTGCCACTTAATGAAATTCACTTAGCTAAACAACTGAAGAATATTTTTTAAAGCAGTCTTGTTTATTAATGTGTCATGACCACTAACACTAGAGGGTGGTTTAGTTGAGAAGTGAATACATTTTTGTGTTAAAATGTTTGTAATTAATTTCTCTGTCATCATACTAATTGATAGTTTATGTACAGAAATTAATTATGCTTTATTTTTGTAAGTGAAAAAAAGGGATGTGAGGTAATCCCTTGTCATTTGTTTTGTGCCACTTCTAATCAGACAATTTGAAAAGCCTCTGATGAAGGTAGAATATAGGTAGCCAATGAACCCCTGACTTCTGTGACCTCCTTCAACTTGTGCCTAAGGCATTTTTGTGTGTGTGTATGTGCGAGAAAATAAAGTCATTTGCAAAACTGTGGTATAAAGTATCTTGAAGCTGATAAGTATGACTTTATGTTTTATTACATATGCTATAATTGTTAATTTTCTAGGGATTGATTTTGTAATTTTCATATAATATTTTCTCATTTTGTTTCTTCTAAACTTAAGAGCTAACTTAAAAATACAACCTTGTATTCTGCAAATTTGAGTATTTCTGGTTATGGAATTTTAAATCCCATGATGTTTAGTGTGTGATTTTTCAGTTTTGAACAATCTAAGAAAATGCAGAATATGATGTGCACTAGATGTAGTGTGGACTCTGCTTTTCCAGATGTACTGCCATTTGTCAATTGAGAAGGCAAAGGAGTTTGATGCAAAAATGAGGCAGGGGCATCCTGTATATTCATTTCCACATGGGTTGTTTTCAACCCTGATTTTGCCTGGGACATATTTGGTTGGGTTTAAGCCAGCTGCCACAGTGTCTTCTTAGTGCTGAGCCTACTAACCCAAGACCTGGCTGTCAGCTTGCTGACTAGGGATCCTGTGGATGCCTACGACAGGATAGAACACGGGGTGCCCCTGCTTGTTGGTCTTGCATTTGATTTACTCTTTAAATTTTCTGTCACATAGATCATTGGCTAAGGTTTAAGAAAAAAACATTTTTTTGCTTGAATTCTGGTATGTTTTTCACTTACAGTTAGTTAAACAGAACACAGTATTTCCTTGGCTGTCTTAATATTTGCAACTTCAGAGAATTATCAAAAACAGATGTAAGCATAGCCAGTTATTAATTTGATCACTTGACAGTTAGGCCTTATGGGGATTGGTACTCTCAATGACCATTTCCAATGAAGACTTGGTGCTAACTAGTTAAGTCTATAAATACATAACAAGCTTTTTGTGGTTTGGAATGTGGAATCTTGATCTATCATAATGAATATTTGGAGCACTTATAAGAATTCAGTGATTCAGACTTTATTTTTATAAATTGATTGAAGGAGCAGTTATGCCAAATTCTCTGCCTGTTACAATATTCTCTGATTGTTGAAATACCCATGAAATAATTACTAGTAGATATCAGCTAGATTGTGGACTCGAACTAGATCTTAGGCTTCATTTGAATCCCTCTTCAAAGCTGATTTTAACACATGGTGTTCATTAATATTTAAATAATATTAGGAGGAGGAAGGGAGACAAAGGGGAAGTACTAGGGACAGAATTAGAGCTAATTATATTCCATGCTTTTATAATTATGTCAAAATGAATTCTAATGTTTTATATAACTAAAAAGAACCAATTAAAAAAGATAAAATACTGATACAGAAAAAAATAAGTAATAATATATGCAGGTGTTAATCTCAATGATTAAGAGCCTAGGAATTCCTCACTGGATAACTTTAAATACTGAGAATATTTGTAAACCAGCTTTAGTAAGTAATAAACTTATTAAACTTTTTTTGGTAAGAGAAATGACATTTTGACGTCCATAGACTAAACTGGCTTATGCCAACGAAAGTCTTCAGGTAAGCTTTCCATTATCTCATTTGTATTTGCATTTGCATTTTACTTTCATTCAAACTAATTCACTAAATGGAAATATTTTCTATTATTTTAGTCTTTCAGTTCTCTTATGTTCTCATCTTCCCTTCCTAGTCCCATAGAGAGTTGGTGGGTTTGTAGCTTCCTTTTTTCCACAAATGTTTGTAATACTGTTATTGTAGCTATTTACGAGGAAATTGGTGTTGTATCCTGACATGCATTTTACCAAGATGAAACTTAAACTCTGGAGCAACAGTATGCCTAGTTTGTATGCCCATTACTAAAGTGTTTGAGGCCTCTTTTTGCCACATATGGTCAATTTGAAGTGATGATAGTATTCCAGTGTGGGAAGGAAGAGATGAGAAACTGAGGAATATAGTTACTTTCAGGTCTCACCAGGGTCTGTGGGAAGTGTCCTGTGTATAAAGTGATACCACTCTATCACTTCTAGAGCCAAGTATCTAGAAGTTTGCAGTGGCTACTTGGGTGTTTGTTATAGAGCCAGTCTTCTAATATCATGTCTATTGCAGGTGGCAAAACCAAAAGTCCAAGCATTGTCTTAACTGTTGAGGCATTTCAGTTTTGTAAAGGACAGTTCACTTTTTAAATATGCATTTGACAGTGGTTCTTAGGCAGTTGCCAGAATAGCATAATTTGCCTTTTACCTTTAGGTGACTCCCTCATGTTCTAAGGGAAGAATAAGATGTTTGTTCTTTTTTCCTTACCAAATTTCTGCATAAGAATTCTTAATAGTCATCAGATCCGTTAACAATAATTGCCTTTAAAATCACCAGAATAAACATAAAATGGTAAAGAGAAAGTAGAAAATATGGTGGTTACTTTTGACATTCCTTCTGACTTTAACTACATCCTAGTGCTGTTTTATAGTGCTTTAAATTGGAATGTACTCTATCAATTTAAACAGTTTTCATCCAAATGTATTATAAAAAACAAGAGCTTCCTTTTCAGCCCTGATAGAATTTTCTCCATACTACTTGGAAACTTTTAAAGCATGTCATACTGAGATGAATTTCATTGATGGACTTCTTCCTTTTTAAACCCCCTCACCCCCTGCTTTGATTATGGTAGTAAACAGAGAAAAGGAGAAAAATAGATGTGTTTGTTAATTTTTGACATTGTAAAGAGAGTCCACATCAGCTATGGTTACAGATGACAAGAATTCAGTTCTGCCAAAATCAAGGTGTTCACTACTGTGATGTTTGTTCTTTCCAAAATCTTTCCAGGCTCTTCCATCTTCCAAGGTCATTTTATCATTCTACAGAGATGATTTTGTTTTCTGCTTTCCTAAGACAGTCCCCCCTGTGGCTTTGGTTCCATTTTCTTCTCTTTACTTTATAACATTTCTTGACCATTGTAGAATTTTTTGAACCTTTGTTTTCTCTCTCACTCATTTATCATTTTTTTTTCAGACATTGAGTCTCCTGGTTGCAAAGCTGACTTCTCCCTTGCCTGTGCATCTCCTCTTTCCCACCTCACCATTTCTCCCCACAGTAACTTGCTTTCTTTTTCTTACAGATGTGGCTGTTTTTCCTGTAGGTTCCAAAACACACAAACTCAAACAGATCTCCAAACATTAATTCCTTTTCTCCTCAGAATCTTGGGAAGTTATGCCATTTGATTGGTTTTCTTCTAACGAAGTCTGGGAGACCCTCAAGGGCACCCTGGGTCTCAGGTCGCTTCTCTTTCCACCTGTGTTTTGTTGGTATGACTGCTTCCTCTACCACTTGTAAAACTATCAGAAGAACCCCTCTGGACATCTTGTAAATAATGTAACTCAGTGGTGTCCTTCATCCTCACCATTGTTCATGCTTTCTTTCCAAAACAGCTCTTTTGACTTTGAGAACACTACCTTTTTCTTGACCACGACTCTTTTTCATGGTAATTCAAGGGCTCCTTTATGAACTTCTTTTCCAAGTGCTGTGGATTCTTTCTGTCTATACTCTTTTCTTCAGTGACTGCATATGATAATTGTTCTAAGTTATTAGTTCAGTCTTTTTGTGATAAAAATACTGAAAAATTATTGACTGTATTTTTTTTAAGTTCAGAAAAGGAGCTTTTGTCGATACTTTGGAATGTTACGTTACATTACCCTTTGATCATTTGTATCACTTTTAAGGATTTATAACAAAACTGGAAAAGTTTTGAGTAAAGTACTCATTTCTCAGTGTTTCATTAATCTGATTTTTATCTAGTACTTTGGTTTATTCATGATGAAGGTTAATGCTAGCCTTTTTATCAATGTAGATCTTTTTGTCTATCTCAAAAGAGTGGGCGTTGGGAAGATAGTCTGATTTTTACCACCCCACTTTTTAACAGGAAAATTTGGGCCTGCCATAGAAGGACATGGAGCAGTCAGGAAGGGGACATTAGCAATTCTAAAGTGTATTTTTAATGCCTTATGCTGAAGTCTTTTATATATTCACTAAAGCTCATGTATTAAAAAGTTAGTATTATAAGAGTAGGTTTGATCTTTCATTCTGACATGAACTTAAGTGGGGAGTGGTCCATTAAAGCCTTCCACATTACAAGGTTCTGTTTTTGACAGAGTTTAGGAAAGAATCAGTTTGTCTTTGTAAAATAATTGCTACACAAATGCACTAGTTAGGTTGTCTTTGTATGTCGAGTAATTGGACAGATATTAACCATGTTTCTTCTTTCCGTTCTTTTTTTTTTTTTGTATGTAGTTAGCAGTAAGACATACTGATACTTTTTTTCCAGAATGGTGATGGCGATATTGCAACTTCAGTTAATTACCATTCTCAAATGGAGTTTTTCGTTTGATAGAAACAATGTGCCACAAATGAAGAAAGAAGAGATAATAAAGGAATAGAGGATAATAGAAACAATATAATAGCAGTATATAAGAGGGCACAAAAAAACCGTGTGTCAGAGTTGGAGTGTGATTGTGGTTTTCAGAAACATGCAGATTGAGTTCTGCAGTTTGCAGCAGGTTTAAGCATTATGGTTTGGGATCTTTCTTTTGACACCACGTTAGGCCTTAGCTCTTGGGTGATTGGGCTGTGCATGGTGCTGCCACCCTACCCACCTTGTGAACAGTGAGGAACATGCTTCCCACCTGAAATGCCTGAGAAATGGATTGGCAACTCAAAATGCTAGTATAAAAAGTTGTAGATACAGGAATATAAAATAGCACTTATGAAACTGAGAAATAGAAAAGGAGAATAAAGATCAATTCAGTGAAATTCTGATTATAGCCTGGTTGGAACAGGAAGATATGTGGTATTGATGTTTGTTAGGTCAGAAATAAACTCATTATCAGAACTATCATTCGCCAAGAGAGAAAGTGGAAAGCTACTGTCGTAAAAGCAAAACAGTTAATATGTACCTACATATAATAGTATTATTCTTACATGCTTATGTAATTTTTTAAAGGAAGTTTCAAAATGATGGGGAAAAGCAATATTTGTTCAAAAACAGTAAAGATTAAAATCTTACTAAATTATGTTGTCTTTTTTTGGAGGGTAGTAGTGACTGTGCAGGGAAATAAGGTACTCAATCTTTTACCCTGGTGCTTGTAATTAATTATCTGCAGCCCAAGCAGAAGTCCAAAACCTACAGCAAAGTGCCCTTTCCAATGATAATTAGTTATTTCTACAGCCAATAATTTTTAAAGGTCTGAGGCAAATTGTAATATTGACAAGATCATGAGTTAATTACAATGCATTTATCTGCTTTAGAGAATAAGAATAAAGCTCTAAATGATACTGTATGTTGTAGTTCCTTTTAACTTTAAGGGTGAATTTAGGTGACCTTTTGTAAAGGCATTGATTTTAACTTTTATAGATGCTTATTTGTGAATTCCTTTGATATTTTCTCTTTATATTCTATTTTCATCTTATAAATACCAACAGAAGGACCTGGTGGGGTAGCGAAGAGAAAAGCTAAGGCTAAAGGTATTTTCTGTTTCTGAAATTAGCATTGAGTGATTCAAGTTTAGTGCTTGAAGATGCATGACTTTTTTTTGATATGTTATGAAAATGCGCTACTAATGCAAAATAATATTGCTTTTTGGTTTGGGGGTATATGCCTTCTAAGTAGTTTTCCTTAAAGACTTCATTGAAGAATTTCTACATTGAATCTGTAATTTTAATTAATTTCCTTTCATATTATCAAAACTTTCTAACAGTCTTTAAATTAAAAACATGTAAAGAATCATACTACATTTGTCAATAGTGTTTATGTTAAATCTGTATATACACATCCTGCTCCCTAAAACCATTCTTGGTGTGACATTTTGAATTACTGCTGTAAAAAACAGGTAACTATCAGTAATTCATCTCATTTTTCCAAAAGCTCTAATGTTACTGTCTTAGAGAACAAGAAAAGCTAGGGTGATCAAATGTGTACTTTCCAGTTAAATGAAAATTTAGGCTTATAATCTGGAGCCCTGCATCATGATATTTGATATTCTATTTAATTAAAAATTACTATACCTGTCAACCATTGTACGTGGGCTACATTTCAGTATTACAGCCTTACTTTATATTTTAACAAGTGTTCTTATTCACATGTAAACATTTATTTTCTTTAGGGAGAAGGGCATGGGGGAAGTGCATGGTTTTCTTTATGAACTTGTGAAAATCTTTTGTGTTCAAGTGCTTGGCATATGTTAGTTTTCTGGTGAAACTTGAACATGTAAGACCGTCACTGTGTTTTTCAGGGTTTAGGGAATTGCGTTTTAATTTTAAGATGAGGAAATTTTAGTTTTAACCTTGTATCCCACTGAAACAATTTCCCCAAAGGAAACGGAATTTTTACCATTTTATTTCTGAGTAAGTGATGATGAAATACATGACCAAAAAATATAATTTTACTTCTTGACCTAGAAAGGCAAATTAAACATTAAACACTTGGTTTTTTGAAAACAGTATGTAGCGTAAAGGCTGATAGCATTGCCCAAACATTTTACTCTATTGCAATGTCATTTTCTACATTATTCTACAAGCAGCATTGAAATAGAATGATGACGTGGGTAATTCTGTGTGAGCGGTATTCTGTATTCTCACAGGAGTGTCTTGAGATCTTCAGGAAAAAATGGAAGAATTTTCTGGTTGCTTACCAGGAAATTCAACTAATGGAGAAACCCTACATGATATTTTTGTTGGTTAATAAAGATTTTATTACACTGTCTAGAAAGATATAGCACAGGAGCATCTTTTATAAGCACTGCAAATCTAGAGCTCATTTTGGATAACCTTTTGTGCTATGTGAGTTTTACAGAGTTTTGATGGGCAAAAACATTTTCCACATTTTGTCAGGTTAAAGAGATCTTCCATTTTCTGTTACTGCTTAAATGCTACATTATGGAGTAAACATCTTGTTTTATGATTTCTTGATGAGAGTTGCAAGTAGGTTAAATTTAAAAAATTTGTTAACTGTTAAACTTTATGTAAAGCAAATCAAAAGCAATATCTTATATGAAATTTGAAATTACTTGTCCATTCCTTGTAATTGCTCTCTCTCTCTGGAACGAACATGGAAGACACATACGTTGGCTTGAGTGGTGTTCCATCAATTAACAGGGAAACATACTTAAAGGAATACTGATTTCAAAATGTTGATGATACACAAAAATGTAATTGTAGTTGTCATTTTAAATACCTTAGATGATTTTAAAATTTCATATGCACATAAATTGTTTTTTCCTTACTTGACTAAGAAATTATATGGTATACTTATGCATGACTTTTTCAGTATAAATACAATTATTTCAAGGGCCTAAATTTTGTTCAAGCTGAAAATTTTTAATTATCTTTGTACAAACACAAGTTATGATGTTTGCTCTTACATTATCAGTGTTCCTTTACTTATTTTTCCATTGTCACAATAGTTACAAAGTGTGTGTTAACCCTTTGTGTAAGTTCTGCCCTTACAAATGAACTCACTTCAATAATAGTGCATGCTAACTTTCAGACAAGTCAAACTGTATGTCATGCTGAAAAAAATATGATGACAAGTTTCTAGCATTTCTTTTATAACTGATGTTTTATAGAAATTTACATCTTTTTAGCCAACTTAAAAACTACTGAATTAAAGTAGCTTTTTGAATGAGCATTTCTTGTGTGTGGGGACAAGTGACTGTTCTGTGGATTAAGGGATGGATTAAGGGATGCCATCAATAAACATTTTTTCCTTTGATTGGAAAACCCAAAAGTTAAAGAACTTACTAAAGAAGAACTCAAGAAGGAAAAAGAGAAATCTGTATCAAAGGAGAATGAAGAGAGAAAAAAGGGGAAGAAAGAGAAGGAGGATGACCGGAAGGATAAGAAATTTCCTGATTCAGATATATCTAGAAAAGAGTCTCTTAAGAGTAAAAAAGATAAAGAAAAGGAGAAAGTGGACCTAGATAAAAGTGCTAAAACCAAGGAAAACAGGAAAAAAGCAACTACAAAAGATATTTCTAGTAGAGCAGCATCCAGAGACAAAGATGACAGAAAGGAAAGTAGAAATTCTGCTAGGCATGCACAGTTGGCAAAGGAAAATAACCAGAAGAGGAGGAACTAAAGTTCCAACATCATCCTCCCAGGATATGGTGATATTCTCCATTGTGATTTGCTGCTAAAGGGCATAGATACTTTAGTATTGCTCAGGTTGAGAAGACGTGTACATTAGCCATGAATGTATTTATTGGTGCTCGATAAGTGAGTTCTTCAAAATTTAAATACAGTGTGTCATACTTTGAGATTTAAAAAGTCAAAACTTCTGGAATGTTATAAAATATACAATAATTTCTATTTTGTTGATCATGTCTTCAGAGAAATGTATATGTGCAATATGAATTGTGATAGATTTATTAATGTTAAATACTTTGAGTTAAATAAGAAAATTAAAATGTTGAGTAGTATTTCTGTTCAGTAACATGACTTGGAGTGTAAGTGCTCAACTACTGAGTATTTTCTCTGTTGCCTTTGTTTTCTTCCCCCTTTCCTACTTTTTTATTTCTCTTTCCACTCTTCTTACCCTCCACTCTCTTCCCCTAACTCAGCTCTTCTGTGGGCATCTCCTCAGGCTCCTGGGCCCTTCCCTTCCCAGGTCCTCCCTCAGACTCTTCCCAGATATTCCTTTCCCTTCTGCCCCTTCCCATTTTCAAACCTCTCTCTCCCAGTCTTTTGGTATCTCCCGTACCCGCTTTCTCACCTCTTAATCCCTCCTCATTTCTTATGTCCTCTCAACCACCTCACCCTTTCTTCCCTGTTCCCACACCCCATTCTGCTGTCATCCTTAAATGCTCAGTGTTTACTACATGCTAGATATACCATTCTGTGAACTCTGGGAAAAGTCATGAATTAAAAGAGAGAATTTTATATAGAAGAGCAATTTCAGAACACTTTTATGATACCTTTATAGACTTAGAATAGACATAAAAAGTCTTTAATCATTTCACATTAGGATATCCTTTTACAACACATTTTTCATTTATTTTGTTTGGATAGCATATGTTTTTCTTATTTGATTGTATCATGATTGTTTACCCTTTCTAAAAATTTGAAATTTGAGGTAAGAATTTAGTCCATCAGAAAATATTAAATAAAATGAAATTTTATTAAGAAATTCATTTCCATGAATGCTGTGTAGTATTATGTGCATGAAGTTTCAAATTTCCAATATTGATTGCTAGTTGAGATAAGTCACCTACTATCAGAATCAAAAGCACTATTGAAAAGATATTTCTTCACTATTGAAAAGAACAGCTTCAAAATAAAATTTTTTTAACTTAATTAAAGCTATTTCAAATTAGAAATGAGCAAATTTAAGTAAAAGTATTTCCAAAATTATTGTGCACCCTTTTCTTATGTGCCATCAGTATTTACTGCTTACAATCAAACACTTAGACATGTAGTTGACAGAAATTCTAACTTATATAACAGAATTATACTGCAAAGGGGAACTCCTAGAAAATAATCCAATCTTTAATTTAATCCTATTCTTGGGTAAAAACTAAGGCCCATGGAAATTGTAATATGTGATAAGTGGAGTTTCATATATTGATTAGTCAGAATTTTGCTGCTGTTTTTATAGAATATCAGAAAACAGTAAACCAAAAGGGGAATGTTATGGTTCCATTGACTGGCAAATAAAGGACCTGACTTTGGGTGAAGAGATCCCTAGTCCTAACCAGTAATCAGAGCTCTGTTTCTTCCTAGTTTTCCCCCAAATCCTGGCCCTTCTGGTTTGTTGTGACTTTATTCCTCATGGAGATGATTAATGAAAAAGAAAGCCACACTTCCCCAGACCCCAAATGCATGTTTTTAATTTTCTGGTATGGATAGAGAGAAAAAAGTCCCTGGAAGAATTTCACCTGGCCTGGTTAGATCTAGTGACCATCTGTGATTTTTCTTTTAGTTGGGATCTATTCTTACAGTTAATTTTCCCAGGCTTGGTGCTATGCACAAAGCTTAGGGTGGGGGTTGAGTGTATTCCCACCCAAGCTGCTTGACATATGCCCTATAGGAGAGGTGGCTTTTGGAAAAAGAGGAGGAAGGTTCCTTCTGAGAACTGGACAGAATAAGAGGCAAAACAGATGCACCACATATAAAATTTGCAAGATTTTTAAATTGTCTTCTGATGCTAAATCTTGCTGCAGAGATTTTTAAGTGGATTTTAAAAATGAATTTTTAAAATTTATATGAAAAATTTTAAATGTTTCTTTCTTTACAAGTGATTTTTTTTTCTCCCTTACTACAGGGTAGAAAATTATTGCATTCATTGAGGGCATTTTTATAAATTTTACCTTAGTTGTGTACAACCATAGAAGCGAAATTATGTACTCCATTTGTGTACAATGAATCAAAATGCAGTCTGTAAAAAATTAAAAGCCAAATAAAATTTATAAAAAAAAAGAATTACATGTTCCAAAAATAAATAAATAAATAAATTTTACCTTAGTTTTTGAAGTTCAATGACAATGGGGCAGAAAAACACATAAATGTTAAATTCTAGGCAAAGAAGTGAAAACATTTTAGAATAACTTGAGCAGTAGAAGCATATAACCAGTATCTGTTGCTTTTTAGTAAAGTGCTTTGAAATGCTTTAGTTCTCTCATTGTTTTTTATCTTTAAACACTAGCCCAAGGAGTGAAATAGCTTATAACTGACATCAGAATATTGAAGATATAATATCTTTAACAAATATCTTGAACAAATCCCACTCTCCCCAAAAGAAACATCTCTAAAACTATTAAAAATTGTTTCAGGAGTGTTTTTGAACTGGGATTTGATTTATTTTCTTTCTTTTTTTCTTTAGTAAATAAAGGCTTCAACTGAATTTTTTTTTTTTTTTTTAACCAGTGATTGAACCCAGGGGTGCTTAACCACTTATCCCTAGCCCATTATTATTTTTAATTTTGAGACAGGGTTTCACTAAGTTGCCTAAAACCTCAATTGCTGAGGATGGCTTTGAACTTGGGATTCTCCTACCTCAGCCTCTGGAGCTGGCTTCAACTTTTATTAAATTTGAGACCTTACGTTATCCAGCTGCCTTGACAGTTCTGGTTCAACTACAAAACTTAGTTCAGGAGAAACGTTGGTCCCAATTAATGTTTAAAGTTGTTTCCATTATCAGTTTTATTCACTCTTTGTGTACTTAGGTAGTTGTTTATTTATTTATTTATTTTGCTTCTCCTTCATGTTGACATCAGGATAATTTAAACCAGAAACATTACCATTTAAAAGTAAATATAACTAAAAATGGGGATTAAAATTTCATAATTCTGAGAAGCTAGAAATCAGAAGTTTGAGGAAGCAACTAAAAAATGATAATTAAATGCTGAGAATGTAAATTTTTCTTATACCTGTAACAAAATTTGGTTTAAATTGCTCTATGATGTCATATGTAGAATTTTTAAAAATGAGATCATGGCATAATTTCTCTTAAGCTCTGTATGATAATATTTCACATTTGAGTACTATATCACCCTAAGAAGATGGTGAGTTTTATAAAATATTTGAGGGTCTTTTTTTTTTTTTTCAGGTATCTTTTTTTAATCAGTAATAGTTACTTTCTTTTGAAACGCTTCCATCATCACTTGAGTTTGTTTTTTCATTTATTAGAACATTTGACTTGGGTTTCTGTTAATAGTTTTGTTGGTGAATTTTCATTATTTTTAACAGCATTTTTAATTAACTTTTTGAAATCTTTTTTTTAAACAATATGTTCAGTTTTACTCTGAGTCATTTGGGTTGCATGTAGATGATCCTCTTGACATTTCTCGTGAGAAAGAGACTGGTAAGAAAATGGGAAAAAATAGTATGCGTGTTTGCTTTTGTTAATCTAGCAGGACTGTTTGAGTTAATTCTAAAAGTGCTTGGTTCATAGAGAATAATTTATCTCATTATGACCTGTTTAACCATGTGACTTTCTAACTACAGCAGTTCTCATAATGATTTCTTAGATAATGAGGACTCGCTATGTATACTTCCGTTGACAGAAAGAGAGTGAACAAGTATGATTTTTTTATTTTAAATGTTTTAATATAACTGTTAAGTAGTCATTTTCTATTAAGTGGGTTGGTGATTTGGGCAATGTCTTCTAACTTTGGTTCCTCTCTCCTTTGTCCTCAATTATTTTTTCTCCTGCTGGTGCCCATTGGTAAAAATGTTCAAAATTAATTGCTTTGGTTATTTCATTGTAAAGCACCACTTGGAAATGGGTGTTTTCTTTATTTGTAAGGTGAAGATAATTTGTCCTGGTCTCTCAAGGAGGTTGTGAGAGCTGTCTGATACTCTGTATATGCAAGCAGCTGGCTCTTTATTGCACACTCAGGTTCCCTTTTTCTTGGGTAAAATAATGATAATAACAGAATCAAGGTGTCTCAGTCAGCACTTTAAAATTTGGAAACACTGGATCAATGATTCCTGTTCATACTGTTGTCAACAGACTATGAGATGAATGACTGAATTTATCCTTTGTAATGAATGTATCTTTGTAAAAGGGGACAACTGGATGTGGATTTCTTCTACTGAGATTGAGAGAACAAATGGAAGTAATCATAAATGTTACCTATGTCTAAATGAATAAGAATGGTTAATTCTTGGGTTGTTGTGGACCTCAGTGATAGAGTGCTTGCCTATTATGTATAAGGCCCTGTATTTTATCCCCAGCACTGAGGGTTGGTGTAGAGAAGACTGCTTATTGCTTCCTTTTTTCTTTTTTCCTGTTTTTTTGTTTTTTTGTACTGGGATTGAACTCAAGGGCACTTGACCACTGAGCCACATCCCCACCCTATTTTGTATTTTATTTAGAGACAGGGTCTCACTGAGTTGCTTAGTGCCCTGTTTTTTTGCAGAGACGGGCCATGAACTCACTATCCTCCTGTGTCAGCCTCTGGAGCTGCTGGAGTTACAGGTGGTGTGCACCACTGTGCCTGGTTAGGCCGCTGAGTTCTTTAGATGATACTGCTACAATGTGTAGGATATGAAATGTACAAGGGAGAAAAAAGAAAATAAGTCTGGTAAAATTTACCAGTCTTAAGTCTGGTAAAATGGAGAGCTTTGACAAATTGTGAAACTTTTTATTTGTTTTGTACTTAGAACACATTTTCCTGTACAAGCAACATTATGGTCTTTAGAGGTTTTCTACTCCAGAGTACAAAACCCCACTTAATCCCTAATGTCCAGTTTTGCAAGTCTCAGCGTTACTATATTTCTATGCAAGCAGTATTCATCATTCTTCCTCAGGAGATGTATTTACTTTTGAGTATTGTCCAGAGATCTTTTGTTTGTATGAATTACACCCACTCAAATTTGCTTTCATGGACAAAAAATATTAATTGGCTCTAATAATTTTAAAACCCAGAGTAGTTTTTTTTTTTTTCTTTTGTTTTTGTTTGCTTGTTTTTTGTTATTCTGAATCTGATTGTTCAAACAATGATCTGAGCTTCTCTGTCCATCTCTGGACTCTCCCAGAATGTCACATTCCTTCTCAGACAAAGACTCATATGCTTTTAGTAGCCCCAATTCTTATGGGTTGGGGACAGGGGTTCAGAAAGCTGTGTTTGGCGAGGCGTGGGCGATGTTGAATGTGCACTATTAAAACTGTTGGGTGAAGGAAAACTGGTTCCACAAAAAAAAAAAAAAAAAAAAAAAAAAAAAAAAAAAAAATTAACATTCTGATCAGAAAAAGGGAGGGATAAGTATTGGGACAGGCCAACACAGTGAACTATTTATACACCACTCTTTTTTGACACTAAAATCTGCAGATTATGGAGTTTGTCTCCCCTTTCTCCTTTTCCCATTCCCACTTTTGCCCTTGTCCAGATACAAAGTGTGGAGTGGGAAGGGCAAGAATGGACATTTCAGAATAAGAAGCCTTGGGAAAAAGAGAGCCCACCCTAACACTGTCAACTGTCAACAATAACTTTAGACAGTTGAAAGAATATACAAGAATATTGACCTAATGAAAAATACAACCATTTAGTTACTGGACAAAAAAGGCTTAGTTTGTTCAACTCTTTCCATTTTGTCCTGTTCTAGCTAAAGAGAAAGATTTTATTCTTAGGAAACTAAAGGGTGAGTATCAAATGGCAGAATCATAAAGGTTATTTCCACAAAAATCTTATTTGGGTAAATGTGAAAAATATAATAATCTTCCATCTCCTGTCTTTCATTTGCTCAAGGATATAACCCAACCACATGAACGAAATTTTTATTACTGGTTTGGCTATAATTTTTACACAGAAATCAATTTCTGCAAAAGTTTCAATTTTTAATCCCTACCAAACAAAAGCCAGGCATTTATTTTTTCATTGCTCTTTTTGTATCTCACTTGATTTCACGTTATGTTTATATTTATTAATCCATGTTAAGTCAGGTGTGCACACACCATAGAAGTCTACCTTTCACTTGCGTCTTCCTTGCCTTAAACATTTATTCTCTGATATTTTAAGAGATTAGAGGAAGAAGACCTTAAAGCTTTTGTGTTATGTTTGATAATAATATAAAACAACCACATGCTGTGTTTTTATTTCCCATTTATTGACTCCTTCAGCACATACTCCTGGACATCTGCAGTGTGCTCAGGCACTGCATAAGACCCTGGGGATAAAAGTGATAAAGTGATAAGTCCTCATGGTGAAATGCTGTGAAATGGATAAGGGACTGAGGGACAAAACAGAAGTGGAGCTATTGTCAATACTACCTGCTAGCCCCTCTATCTAGAATGCCTGCCTCCTCTGTGTGGCAAGCCACCTTCTGCCTCTCCTGTGGGAGCCAGCCCAGCCATCACATCCACACTCCCATGTCTGACCTACCCAGGTGGCTGGACCTCTCCTGCCCTATTTATCATGCTGATCACCCTGCCTCATCCCTGTGATTTCCTGGCAGACCAAGTAACCAATAGTAAATGGCATTCAATGTTTGTTTATTGAATTATGAATATACAAAACAGATCACCTAAAAATATTTTAGATCTGTTAATGAATGCTTTTGAAGACTATTGGAAGGAAGAAAAAGTTCTATTTTTTAAAAAGGAAAGCCTAGAAGATTCTTCAACAATGCAGTAAGTTTTAACTGTGTTGGAAGTTGCTTATAACTGTGTTCATGTTGCTCTCTGTATGTTTGCAAGAAGAGGGGAGGCAAGTAAATTTGAACCTTTAGAGGATGTAAAGAAAAAACAAATTGATGCAAAAATGTTCATTTACTGGATTTAAATGACCTCAATTCTTACATCTCTCTCAAGGTACTATTTTATCTCTTTTCTGTATTTGCGAAAATTAAAGTTGTAGTGGTGGTAAATTGCTTAAGGTGGCGTTCAGAGACACCCAGCTTGGTTCAGGTGTCTGAAATTATAGACACTATGTTGTGTGTCCTGTAAGTGTGTTTTGCATGATGTTAAAGTCAGTCCGCTCCTTCCAGTCTCTGTGGAAGTCCATCTTGGGTTCTGAAACCAGACTCTTGGATGCTTTTTTCAGTATTTAATTCTTTTGGAATTTACATCATCCTCTTTCAGAAATCTGTCTGCCCATCTTGATTCACGTAAAGATGCTTTAAAGCTGGTATTATTCTTATTTTATATCATGGGACAGCTTTTAGGTTCTGGTAATCTCATATTTTTTATCAGTTTTGGGACTGCTGTTAGTACACTTATTAAGATCTGTGTTCACTAATTATACAAGCTACTAACAAGAAGAAGGATTAATAATTCAATTAATATGGGTGCTTTTCCAGTATATTGATTTCCTAGAATATTTCCAAGTTTCATGTACTTGTTGGCCTTATTCTTGGGTTTTATTGATTTATAACTGTTAGACTATGTGTGTTATATTGTTAGGTATATGAGGCAGTAGTAGTTCTGAGCACTTACCCTTTATAAATAACAAAAACTGGAGTAATCTGGATAGAAAATTCCAAAATTTGCATCAGTCTATGTGCACCATTGAATTAGTAAACCAAGGACTGATAAATTAATTCTTAAAATATATCTTAATTTTTTATGGAATAGATGTAGGAAATTGGTGAAGCAAAATGTTACTTATAATTCCCAGGTTTAATTGATGGAACAGTTTGCATATAGAGTTAACCTTCTGTATCTAAGGGTTCCACCTCCTCAGTTGCCTCTTCTACAGATTCCCTCAACCATAGTTCAAAAATATTTGGACAGACAGTGCACATTTTATTGAACATGTGTAAACATTTGTCATTATTCCTTAAACAAATACAGTATAACACGTATTTATATGGCATTTACATTGTATTCAGAATTGCGAGTGATCTCCAGTTGATTGAAAGTGTATGGGAAGATGTGCATAGGTTATTTGCTAATACTTTGCCATTTTATTTGAGGCATTTGAGAATCAGCAGATTTTGGTGTCTGTGGGATTCCTAGAATTAATTCTTCATGGACAGAGGGATGACTGATTTTTATGAGAAGTGTTCACCCAGAGACCCAGTGTCCAAGGACCTTCTTCCTTCCTGGTGCTCATGCCTTGGCTCACTTCTGTCCTGCCACATTGGCCACCTTGTTCCCCATATCAAACACTTCCCCAGCTGAAGAATTTTGTTTTTGCTTTTCCCTTTATCTGGAGAATTCCCCAGTGTAAGTCTCATGGCCACATTCCTGATTTTCTTCAGAAGGTTGTTGAAATGTTCTCTGTGAGCTCTTTCCTTGCTCATTTATTATAAACAGACCCTGGTCTTTTCCTAATATTTGGCCCTCTTTGCTCAGGTCTTCCCTATACCATTTAGCCCAACCAGTAGACTCTGAAGAGTTTATATTATGTTTTTACTTGCTTCCTCACCCTGAAAGTAGGTATGTTCTTTCAGGTATGTTCATTTGTATGTTCATTTAAAGTAGAGTAGTACCCTGCCTTAAATAGGTGCTGAATAAGTGCTTGTTGAATAAATGAATGCAATATGCAGTTTAGTAAGTTTGCAACTATCACATTTATGATAAGAAATGTATTTGTTCATTTTCATCCTGGTCAGATACAGTTGGGCAATAGTGAATAAAGTCCGCAAATACTGAATCAGGGTAATTTTATTGGGTAATCAAGTTGTTATGAATTGTTAAAGTGCTGACTCCATTTTTTTATTGCTTCTTCCATTTTTTAAATTGGAAGATAATTATATAATTACTCAGTGCAAAACTTTCAGAATCTCCTAATTTATCTGGTGAGTCTACAGAACTAAAACAAGCTATGTTGTAAGAGTATTGATTCATTTTCCAAATCATGTCATGGCTTCTGAGGTGGACTTACAACATTCAGCCCTAAATAATGAGCATCTGGATGCTATGGTCACTCTGTCCCTCTTGCCAGCTTAAGAATGGAAGTGGGTTCTGGTTTGACTATTAAATCTGAAAGTGAAGATTTCTGGGAACATCTTGGAAAGATCTCCTCAAGTCTGAGAAAGAAGCAGAGTGAGAGGTGGTCGTTTTGCTTCAGAAGATCATCCTGTCTGTAAGGAGCCTGCAGCTGGGAGCCCTGATTACTGGCCAGAGGATGAAGCCTCTGCTGAGATCTAGCCAACCTGCCTCTGTCTTTGCTACATTAGATAATAAATCTCCTTGCTCAAGCCATCATGAGTTGGTGTTTTGTTTTATGCAGCCCTGGGAACATGAAAACTGATATCTGTTATGTCATAATGTGATTTTGAATATTTATTACAGGGCTACACCCTGGTCATTTGTACTTCCTAATAAATTCAGCTTGAAAATCTTTCCTTTGACTCTGAATTGATCTTACATGTTACTTAGGTTTCTCATTTAATTTCTGTTTAGTTTTTGCCTCAAGTCCTGGGACACAAAAGGAGTTTGGGTGGCAAAAGGATTGTGGGGAACAGCAGCATAAAAACTGGCTAATTCTTTTATATGGGTTATTAAAGCATTTCTAGTCTAGAAAGTATTTTTGTTAAATTTTAAAAGTTGATAAGGGCCTAGGGAAGGAGATGTGTTAACAGTATAGGTAGCTGCTTTGAAGTTTAAAATGTTGCTTATTTTGTGCCAGTTTCACCTGTAGAAGGAACTGTGACCAGGTATTAATAAGTTTATAATTCAGATACCATTTTAGACAGAAAAGAAGACTACATAGTATGTTGTCCTATTAATATATGCTTTTCCTTGCTCTTGTTAGCTTTTTCGTATTTTACCATTTTAATTTTAAAGACAATTCCCATTTGAGTTATTCATTCTGTACCAATCTTTCAGAGCTGGAACACCTATAAAAAGTTAAATCAAGCAACAAATATATCACTTGTGGAAACTTATATTTGGATATTGATTATGTTCACAGAACTGAAAATTTGGAACTTAATGGGTTTAAGAAAGTTGACTTTTAGGGACATTGTATATTCGAATATTGATATACTCTTCTTTTCGCCTTTTCAACATTAGAATTTATTTTCAGATGAAACCTTCCCCCAAATACAATAAAAATGGGATTTCATTTTAAATCTTTATCATCTTTGCTTATTTCTAAGATGGGTGTACTTTGAAAGCCTGCTACATGGGAGTTAGCCAAGGAGGACACTAATTTTTTTTCCAAACTAAGTTACTTTTGAGAGTGAAATAATTTTTCCAGGACAGTGAACACAAACTGGAATTGTCCAATGTTACCTAGGTCTGTGGTACTGAAATGGGAGAGACTGGGCAGAAATATGAATGTCTGGCAAATACCAGTGGAGAAAATGATGTGAATCCCCTTGCTCATCTCTATAGCCCTTGGCCACTGTAGTGCAGCCAAGGAAATCTGGCCCTGCAGAGAACCTCTGAAATTATTCAGACAAGCAGAGTAGGTACCACTGAGTGTGGTCAGCTCTTCAGCAAGTGTTTTTAGAGCGGTTGCTCTGTGCCAGGTCTGAGCCAGGCAGAACTTGGCAATGAATAGTTGCATGCCTGTCCCATTCACAACTGAGGGATACAAGAATGGGGTATTTAAATGGGAAAGGACAGAGACGTTTTCAGTCCTATATTTACATTGGAAATGTGATGTATTTAAGAAGCTTTTCTCTCTATCCCCTAGTTCAAGAAATTGAACCATGATTAGGACTTGTGGGTGGGTGTGTGATCCCTTTGGAATCTATTTGATCATTATATTTACACTTAAACATAGAACACAACTGTGTGCATTGGTGTTTTTTAATAGCATTAGGTTTTGTGTGGATGAAATGTTGGAAATAAGTAAGCAGAGAAAATGTAAGTTATTTGGTAGGTTGTGACTATCCTTGCCTCACTGTCTCTTTAAGATTTGGGAGGAGAAAGACCTAGCAGTGTGTTTTCATCAATGAGAAAAATGATATGTATAGTAGGGAATAGTGAGGAAAAATACAAGAATAAAGAAAAGTACAAGACATTGAAATATGAATTCTCCAGGGCAGGCCAGATAGCCCATCTTGTAGAGTGCTTGCCTCTCATTCTGGAGGCCCGGGTTCCAATCCCCAGCACTCTGGGATTGTGGAAATAACAAACAAACAAATGAATTCTCCAGACTGTAATAGTCTTGAAGTTAAATGCAGTACAAAAGTGCATATATTTATGAAGCCACATCTGAACACTGTTTAGACCCTTTCACTGCAGACCACTCCCACACAGGAAACTTCTAGGGAGCAGAACATGGCACAAGATCCAACAGAATCAGGCTCTTGGACCCAGTGTAGTTTTCTAAATACTTGTACTTAATTGAGGACATAAGGTTCCACATGTAAAATATTAAAGAACTAACATAGTACTTATTAGATTGGCGTTTACTTTAAAATCAGTTTTCATCTTAATTTACCCTGATGCCTTATTTCTTTAGAACTTATTTTTTAAAAAAGAACATTTTTCATATCATTCAGCTGTTATAGAATAATATTATTTGTACATAAACCTCAAGAAGATTGTAAATAGTGGGTCATATGTGATTTCTCCTTAATTTTAACTAATAGTTTTTTGAGATGAATAAATAATTATACATAAATCAAAATAAGGAGTATACATGAAAAACCAAAAATTCATGTGCATTGTAGTGTCCCACTGCTGATTTCTGAGCTCAGGTTTCAGAAAGTAATTAGTCACTTACGAACCTAAGAGGAGCTTAGACTCAACTTGAACTTCTTTTAGCAAGTCCAGATATGACTCTGTATTTTGAAGTTTTGTGAATGATGAAACAATAATTTTTGTTTTATCTGTTTTTTAAATGAAAGGCTAACTTAGAAATAGTAAAAAGCCCATATGAAGTTAAAGAGCAAACATCTCTTGCTTCAATTTTTAACCATGTAATATTGGAAACAATGAATTACTTGCACTATTGGTTAAATGTTTAATAGTATTATTTTTTCCTGGTTTAACTTGACAAAAAGATCAAAAAACTTAAGTTAATTTTGTGAATGAAAAATGCAGGACTTAAAGAAAGATCTGCTTCAGAGCCGACTTTCCCACCAGAGGAGGCTGAGCCACATGCTGAGCCGGAGGAGCAGGCTCCTGAGGGGACAGGTAAGTGGTCCTGGAGGTCTCAGAGGATACACCTAGACTGTCAGGCATCTTTTTTTGCAGAAACTTATTTTATTCACAATTTGTTTCACATGTTTATAGAATAGTGAACTATTTTTCTTCTTTTCTGAAATCTTATAATAAACTTAGGGTTTTTTTCTAATAAAATTTTAAACAGGAGAACTTTAATTTTTGAGACCAAGAATCAAAGGCACAGACAGGTATTCATTGCCTGAGATCACAGTTAGGAACCAACTTGTTTTTCTTGATTCCAATTCTATTGTACCATATTGCACTGAAGGTAAAAACAGACATGTATTATATACAAACATGTTATCATTTGCCACATGATTTTAATAAAGTAAGACTAGTGGGTCCCCAGTCTTTCTTATATGAGGATCTCTTGTCTGCATTGAAGGACTCCCCAGACTTCCTTGTGATAGTCTGTGGAATCTGTTCTGTATTTACAGATTCATGGATCAATTCAAGTTATTTCTGTAGCCATTGAAGATACTATGACCAATAGGTTGAGAACTCTTGGAATATTTTAATAAATTAGTAAATGAAACTTTAATTCATTACTATCATTTCCTGTTTATGACATTTATTATTAAGTACTGTTTCTCTTCTGCATATTTTTCATTTATGCAGAATGCTAAGAAATTTGGTTTCACTGTGCCATCTATTGGAAATGTTAGATATGACACTATGTATTTACTGGCATCTTAGGTTTTAGATTCAAGCAGTACTGATCAATACTATTTGATTTTCCTTCCTTTTAAGACTAATATGTATGTTGCTCTAAATTTCATTATTTCTTCAGTCCATAATCCTGTAAAAATTTACTGTTTCCTTCCCTTTAAGTTTTATAATGTAGATGTGTATTTGGATTTAACATCTCAAATTTTACTTTGTAGTAAATAAATTTATAATTTAAAAATCATGTTTTTAAGGCAAGTGCCTACACCAAAATGTTATGCCATTTGCTTTCCACTCTTCCTTTTTTATTTTTGTTACTATCATTGTAAATTGTAATTAAATTCTATAATCCATTGTTTGACTATTAACCTTAACCCGTATACTTCTCAACTTCTATTTGTTTTGTTTTAAATGTGGCCTTCTCAACCTTCCTCTTACTCTGTCCTTAATTTTTCTTTCTTCTCTGCCATCTTCTACCTATTTGATAAGCCAAGTTATATAACTCTCATGAAAATTCAATGAAGTAAAGTCCTTAATCCCTTCTTGACTCCCTCTGCCATCTAATTTCTCAATCCACTATAATAGCTAATTTTGAAAGCACACTCTGCAATCATCTTTTCACTTTAGTTTTTCATTCATTCTTTAACCCATTGCCGTCTGACTTCTGCCTCTACTAACTGTCTCCATGGGAGAGCAAGAACATTTACAAAACTATGGAAAAACCAAATGGTATGGTATACTTACAGGTTCAAAGCCACTGCTGGTAACCAGCAATTCTGGAAAAGTGTGTGATGGCCCAGTTGTAGATCTCTCATATCCTGTTCCATGGCTCAGGTTTCCACTTGTTGGAACAACACCACCATTAAAGGATTTTGCACAGGAACAGAGTTCCTAGCCTACACTTCTGGCAATCCATACTAAGTTCACTTTGGCTGCTGTCCTCAACAGTTGTGAAACTGAAAACCTAGTTAGGAAGCTGTGGGAGATGATGAAAGAAGAATGGAGATTGGAGACTCTTCTAAAATTGTACCAAAATATACACAAAGATGGTTTGTGAGATATAAATATCTCAAAAAATGTAAGACACTGCAATACTTTAGAAGTGAGTTTGTTGAGTAATTAGCATAGTAGATAACTGTATTTAAACTTGTTCCCTGCTTGAAATTCTAAATTAATTAGGTTTTGTCACTGAAGATTAGCCCTTTGACATAACTAGTGTCACTGGCATTATTTCATAAGACAGTATTTATGATACTAAGACCAAGTGTAGTATTACTTTTATTCACTGAACACAGAGTGTTTCACTGAAAATCGGAAACGGTGTCAATGTAGTCAGTTTCTTGCACATGGCATGATATTGCTGTAAACCTGATAATCTGATAAGCACTACAGTGTTAACAGAATGTCACCATGAATGTTCATATTTATTTGAATCTGTGGAGATCCATCTGTCACACTGTCTCCAAAGCTGTAAAGATCATCAGTTATAATGTCAGGCTATCTACTTTCACTTCCAGACTCCTGGGAGTGGTCGACCAGTCCTTACTCTCTGGGTCTTCTTTCCAGCAAGGCTGTCCTTTTTCCTGTCAGAAAACACAGGGTGTTGATCTGTATTGATTTTTTTGTCTTCCACACTTTTATCCTTATTTTCCAGTAACTTCCTTAATGAAAGCTTCGCCCTTCTCACTTTATTCTGTCATTTGTGTGGGCTTTACTAATTAGAAACAACTCATTTTGTTTCGTGAGGCTTTTTTAAAAATAAAAACCATACCTAAATTAGTTTTCTTTCTTTAAAAGTCCTGTTAAACCTTTTAATGTTTATATCCATTAACAAAATAAAACCAATTTTAATTATCTACTATGTTTCTCAGCATAGTTAAAAGTAGCAAATGGATTTGGAAAAAAATGCACAGTTGCTGAGCCAGATATAGTCATTTTAATATGTAATGCACAAATGCCATATTTTGAGTGCTTAAGAGTTACCCATTGATGTTCAAATATTTTCTACTTAGTAGTGATGTCTTGTAATTATTTTAGAACCCCAGAATATTGAAGATGAAGTTAAAGAACACATTCAGTCCCTTCTCCACGAAACGGTACATACAGAGCATGGTATGAATTAATGTCTACTGTTTTGTCATGAGTTATGAAAATGATGTTTACATAAACATATACATATTGAGATTTAAATGTTAATTGTACGTTTTTTTAAAAATGCTTTATTCCAAGTTACTAAAGAATAAGTATTATTTTTAAGTAGGACGTACTTTATCACACTTTACTGTGAAAGAGTTTGTTGCAGACATCTGATAAAGAATGTGCAGTGAAAACTGAGGATAAGCCAACTAAGACCATGATCCATCAAGAATAGATAGAAGAATGGCAGAGGAAGCAGAACACCAGCAGGCAGGCTGTGATGGCTTTTCTGGGAGCTCCTTTTAACCTTACTTCTTGCTTTGCTCATTGCCAAAGTGAAAAAGGAGAAATTTCTAATTACATAGGTCATATTCCCAGAGAGGACAAAGCATGCTATGTTCTCAGAGAATATAAAATATGCTCCCAACTCTTAGTTCTAAAAAATTTCTCATGATTGGGGAGTATTAAATGACAATCTCTAAACCAGTGTTTTAGGATTTTATAAGGCTTCTTTCTTAAAGCATCCCTTGATAAAAGCAGAGAGCATAACCCCAAAACATAGCTCATGAAGGGACTATGAACATAGCTCACAATGGGACCCTGATACCCTGATGGTTTGATGTGATACAAGGGTAGCCGTAAAGAGGGAAAAAAAATCCATGTATCATAAAGACATACAAATAATTACCTAGCCTTAAGCTAGATTTTTCAGTGTATAGGATTCTGTGTCCATGTATACCAGCTCCTTTGCAGGTAGGAAGGCCACTTCACCTGAATGTGCATCTGCTCATATGAGCAAGAGTAGACTTTTCCTCCCTACAACTTTTTTTTGTAATAGTCTGTAAACATAAGGAAGTAGATGTAGACAAAACAAACCAGTGATCTTAATATAATGCAGGTAGTACTATAGTGGTGAGACACAGGACACTTTTGGGGGCTTACCTAGACTACTTGGGGCTCAGAAGAGAATTCCCAGAGGAAATGACTGTCATCCAGAAAGAGGAGGATGGTGTAGAACTTCACCTGCCTGGTTGTAAGAAGAGGGCACAGCATGTGTGGAAGCCCAGCCGAGAGTCTGAAGGTAGTTCAGAATGGTGGCATCTGGGGTGCAGAGGGAGAGTGATGAGAGACAGAGTGTCTGTTCTTGATTCCAACAGGAATTAAAGCCATTAGAGGTGTTTAAGGGTGTGTGTATTACGCCTACAGCCTGAAATGTGGGTGGGAGGGTGGTGCCAGGCAGCAGGAGCCCAGATGGAGGTTATGCTAGTGACCCCAGTGAGTCCAGGTGGCTCATCAGACTCAATTCAGGCAAAAGTGGGAATGAAGGGAAGTGGAAAGAAACAGCAGGTGTGTGGGCGGGTGAAAGTGGGCAGCTAACCAGAGAAGGAAAGAATCCAGTCTTGCATATGCTCCCTGACACAGCCTTTTTGGACTTTTTTTTCCTCTTAGACAATCACATTTAAATGACTTTAAATGCCATTTATATGCTGGTGACTCCTGAATGTATGGCTGCAACCCTTATGACTGGTCTAAACCCCAGCCTTTCCCAGGGCCGGCTGGACCCTCTATCAGGATGTTGTGTGTGGCGTAGTCTTAAGCTCTGCCCCACCCAGAGCTCTGGCTTCCTGTTCATCTTACAGGTCTCAAGCTCCTCCCCATCCCACCCAAAAGTGCTCTTATTCCAGACTTACATTTCTGTTAATGGCCTTCCCACTCATGTAGTTGTGAAAACTAAAAACCCAGGTGTTTTCCTTGTTCTCTCTTTCCTCTCCCCTCATCTAAACTTGTCACGTTGCCTCTGACACATACCTGGCTCTCCAGTGCCTCAGCCATGATCGCTGCCTTTTGCCGTGGCTGTTGTAGTGCCATCCAGTCACATCTGTTTACAGTCTTGCTCCTCAGTGTTTGATGTGGCTTAGGCAGTTGTGCCTCGTTTGACCCCAGTCTCTTTCTCCCCTTTTGTCCTTTTCCTCTAGCCTTCTCTCTTTCCCTTGTTTGCCAAGTCTGTCCCTGCCCTAGAGCCTTTGCACTTGTCATGTGTCTGTCGGGATGTGCTGCCTACCCCACCTCATCTTCACATCTCATCAGACCTTGTGTGGCCCACCCTCCCCTATCATGTATTTCATTACTGGATTCAAGGCCTGCATCTGCCATTCATTAGCTGTCTGACTTTAGCAAATTCCTCAATTTCCTCATGTTTCAAAATGGACAATAGTAACTACCTCACAGGGGTGGTGCACCAGCTGCAGAGGGCTGGGCAGTGCCTAGAGTCTAGGAAACATCAGGATCTTTTCGTCTCAGGAGGCCATCACTGGCTAAGCAGTGGAGACTCAAAGACAGTGAACAGTGCTTGGGTGGTTTCCCTACAGAAAACAGGGAACTGTCCATCGAACAGCAATGGCTGACTGCTAAACTTGCTAATGTAAAACTCATAGAATTTTTCTGGATGAAAAGAGAATAGGGAAAGAAGAATACGGTAAAAAGAGAAAGAGTAGTAAAAGTCTCAATGGGAATTAGATTTGGTGCTTTGTCTTCTAAATGTGAAATGAAGGGGGAAAAAGAATATAACTGGCTATGATAAGATAGCAACCCACTCTTCACAGGGTATAGTCAAAGAACCCACTGGATAACTGAAACTACAGACACTAGGGAAAATGTACTCTTGTGTTCTCTCTCTCTCTCTCTCTCTCTCTCTCTATATATATATATATATATACACATATATATATGTATATATATATATGTGTATATATATATATATAAAATTATTGCACATATATGCTATGTATACCCAGTATATATAAAATTCTGTTTTTTCTTATATACTTTATCATGCACTGTGGCTGTAACCATTTTAGTTTGAGATATGGCAGCAAAACTAGCAAATATCTTCTTTCACATTTTAATGAAAATTTGTTCTGACTCTAGATCTCAACTACCTCAGAATACTCAGAGTATCGATTTTCTTTTCCCCTTCTGTCAAGAACTTTCACCTTAAAGGAAGCACCTTATGACTTCTCTTTGAATATCATAATTGCCAGCATCTGTGGGGTCATACTAAATAAAACAGGACCACTTGAGCACAAGCACTGTGATACTCTGGCAGCCCTTCTGATAACCAAGATGGCTGTCAAGTGACAAATGAGCTGGTAGCATATATAATATGGTGAACAAAGGGGTGATTCATGTCCCAGATGGGATGGAAAGGGATGGCTAGAGATTTCATCACACTTCTCAGAATAGCACACAATTTAAAACTTACAAATTATTTCTGGAATATTCCATTTAACATTTACATGCTGTGTTGATCGTGGGTCACTGAAATCATAGAAATAAAACTGCAGAGGAAAAGACTGTTGTACATCATAGCTCCATAAGTAGGTCTACATAATTTGGTAACATCTGAAAGCATTAGTATGCTACTCTAAAGACAATCAGAAGGAATTCCCACAATTTTCATGGAAAATTTATTCTCAGTAGCAATGGTAATATTGTTACTACTGTAATAATAACAACACCTAAATACTCATTATGGGTCAGCCACTTTTCTATCTGTTTTCATCTTACAATAATGCTAAGAATATTTATTATTTCCATTTTATGAAGAGAAATTGTAGACACAGAGTAGGTTTAAGTAATTTGTGCACAGTCTTGTAGTTGGTATGGTAAAACTAAATCCAGAGCCAGCCCTTCTAGCCTTGCCTTCTTAATCACTATCTTTCGTTCAGTCTAGCCCAGCTCACTCAAGTTCTTAGAGTATTATTTATAGGAGGTACTATGCTGAAAGCCTTGTCATTTTAATATGAGGATAATTTTTAGGCATGATTACAATCTCAAACTAGATTGCAGAATAATATATTCAACATCCACACAAAAGCAGAACTGCTCAATATATCATAGAAGTGAATCACAGTAGAGAAAATGGGCATCTTTAAATATCTGAAGGTTAAGCCCAGAACAGTTTAGATTTAATGTAAATTTGTATTTATATAGCAAATTTGTATTTATATAGCATCTGATGTAGATAGCCTGATAGCTGCTTTTTGCATCAGAACATTAGAATAGTTATTTAAAATTTTTACATGCAATTTTATGTCAATTCTCAATACAAGTTTTTGGTGTGATCTTTTCTCTGATTTGGTGATAATTGAAGAAGCACATACATTAATAATTATGAGTTATGAGTTTATTTATTCATTCATTAAATAAGTATTGAATACCTCCTATGGCTAGGCATGGTCTCATGTGCTGGGCATACATAGTGAACAAAACTTAAGAGGTTCCTATCGTTGGTGAGTTCACTTCCTAATAAGAGACACGTTCTTACCCTTAGATAGAGTAGCACCTGGCCAGAGTGAGGGAGGAAACACCTTCAGAGTGCACAGTGCCAATAATGGTAGAGAGGAAGGATTATGTAGAAGCCCTTCAGAAGGCCTTTGTGTCTAAGTCAGCTGCTGCCCGTGGACTAGTGTATACCTGTATTATTTTGTTCATTATCCTTGTTGAAGGAGAAGACCTGCAACAAGACCAGGATGAACCAGCAGGAGAACTGCAATTGGAGGATGAGAATTTCCTTACAGCACCTGATGCAGATGATAGATTTGAGACTCTGGAACCTGAAACACTTCATGAAGGTAGAACACATTTATTTGGTTTCAGAATAAAATACTGTAGATAGTTTACAACTGCAATTATTGAAGCTTTTCTTGAGCCCCTTTAAGACCAATGTTAAACTTTTTTCTAAATTTTTTGAAATCAAAACATAAAACTACAAGTAAACCAAAATTTCCCTAAAATAAATAGGTATCCTGATTTTGATTTAAAGTGCTTTTAAAGGAAAACACAGACTATATTAATTTCTTATAAAAGTAGGTGGGATACCTCAGCAAATGACTTTTATGGTATTCTGCCTAGAGTGCCATTTGTTACTTGGCAAACAACTATTGAAATACTTGACTTGATCACCCATTGCAGACTCTAATGACAGTGAGTAGAACACTCTTCTTAGCTTCTAAATTTAGCGTTGATAGATAGGCTTTTTCTGTAAATAGCCAGGTAGTAAACATTTTAGGATTTATGGAGCCTCAGCCTCTGTTGCAATGCTCAGCTTTGCTCTGAATGCAAAACTAACCATTGCAATCCCTAAATAGGTCAACATGACTGTGATTCTGTACAGTGTTATCTATGAAGTCCTGCACAATAGAGTTGCCAAATGGTTACAAGGACGTTTTTAAAGCACAAAAATAATGAAAAAGTAAAATTTCTCTACTTTTCATCATACTTAATACATTGGAAAATTACTTAAGAAGCAAACAGCTTCAACTTATGAGTGGATATGTTTCTAAAAGCTTGTACCCATGCTTGTTGTTTAGAGGAGGAGATGTACTCCCATAGCAATAGTGATGTAAGTGTCCAAACCAACCTACAGAATTATTGTGCATTATTTTTTTGGTGAAAAATGCAAACACAATGCTTTTGAATGTGTATGTGATTTTGGGTGTATTATACATTGACAATCTTTGTTTATAGAAGAGCTTTAGCGCCTTTGACCTTTAGTGATTACTTGTGTCATGATTTCTGTGGAAAAGTGTTTCTAATTTCTGAGGAGGAATGCTGATAAAATGACCTCCACATTTCTGTGGTATTGCTCCTTTCCTCCCATCTTTGGCCAAGATGACTCAGTAAGATTGATGGCTGCTTAGAATTTTGTATCTAGATTCTGCTTATGCAACAGATTTCAGTAAAGATGCTCAAATAATCAGGAACATGAGGAATTTGGTATCTTTAAGATTAGGAGGTACAGAGATGGGTAGAAAGAAATATTTATAAAAAGTTCATAAGTGCTGGAGAACTTATTTACTGAATGATCTTTGATTGAGACATAGATTCAGTTTGAACTTTAAAGTTTCAGCTTTATAAAAGTCTTTAGAAATTAAAAATATTTACATTTTATAAATCTGTTAAATAAAGTGACATGTACAGTTCACAAACTTGTTGAGGATCAGATTTTCTGTTTAGCTCCCTGGACACATAATGTTTCCATCATTCTCCATTTGTAGACTGTGTATTTTTGTTCTAAAAAATAGTAGGATGGGCGCAGGAAATGGAACACCACAGTGGAATGTGAAGTGGACAGAAATTAGAACATTTCCTGGGTCTAGCCTTTGTCACGGTTTCACTCCGTGTTTATTAGTCACCAGATTAGTGTTTGTCAACCTTGTAGAAATGAGTGGACCTTGAGCGGACCAAATAGAACATAGACACTTCAGAGTGCAGTTCAAGGGAGAAGGTGTTAAGCAGATGCTTAATTGATATTTTTGTGTTTTATTTTAAGTTATTTAAATCAAAAAGAAGTATAGATTCAGAATACATATCAACAGTAAAAGTAGTAATATCAATTTTATAAAAGTAGTAATATCAATTTTATCAATTTAATGTTTTTTCAGTGACTGAGGATAGTTACCTTGTGGAAGAGACAGGTAGGTTTTAATTTAGTAGTATTCTTTCTTAATTAGAGTAAATCTTTAATAGAACATCATGATATATTTAAAATATTATCTATTATTTATTAATAACATTTTGAAAGTGTTTAATATATTACATGATAAGGTTCATAATATTGTTATATATTTTGCTTTGTATATATATAGATACACCTTTGTGAGTACGGTTTCTATTTTGAAGTCTATTTCCAATGATAAATCCCCAGAAGTGGGATTATTAAGTCAAAAGGTACTGTGGACATCCTTGTTAGTAGTCTTAAAATTACAAAGTCAACAAAAGGTTAAAACTGTGCTTTCTCACATGTCACATGACCCCAGAAGCTATGGCCAACTAGCTGATTTGCCTTTCAATATTGGAGTTGATCATTCTTTCTAAACTTAAGTACCATGTGGTATTTTTGACTAGTATTTATGACCTATATACACTATGTTATTTATAAACATTAGACCTGTATTCCAAGGTGGAAGAAGAATCACATAGAGTACTTGGGCTTGAAGTCCAGGTGAGGACTGGGTGGTATGTCCACTTGCCCAGGCTTCTTTGAGGCAGATGCTTCTGCATGGGCAGGAGGAGGACTCACCTGCACTGTTCTCTTGGGTTCTCTGCCTCTGTTTGTTTTTATTTGCTAACTGTTTTGAGTCTGCATATGCTAAATGAGAATATAGCTCAACTCTTTTGTAGTTAGATTATAAACTCATTGATGCTGGAAACTGTCTTGATCAGTTTTGCATGTGACCCAAAGCATAGTGGGTTCCATGAGTGAACATGGTTGATCATTGTTGTGATTTATTTTTGCATTTCTATTCTTACCAGGAATTATGCTTTTCTGGTTTTGAATATCATGTGATGTTTTTAATTTCCTAATTATTTCCTAATTTATAGTTTTACAGGATCATCATCAGGATGTAGAAGAGTTGATGTATGACCAGGAAAACCCAGGTTTGTGAAGATGAAAATCATTATCAGTGCTTCTGTTTGAGGCAGTGACCAAGGTCATTTTAACATGGGGTGAACGATTCACTTGATTTAACACATAGATCTCTTTGTAATAACTTTCAATCATATTTGATGCCCCAGATATTTATAGAAATTTCTGAATATAATTTAATATTACCTGGGGAAATAAGGGGAAAAGCAGATGTGTTTTCAAACACCTTTAGGAGTTTGGTCTATAAGAAGGATGCTAGAAATTGAATATAGTATGGTGTAATAGAGCCATACTGGTTGCAGATCCTCATTCCCATCTTTGCAACTTACACAGTAAATTTTGGAACTTTGTTCAATTTGAATTTTATTAGATTAGAATTAATCTTAATTTTTTAGAATGGTGTCTGATAATGTAAGTGTTTGGTGTTTTCATGTTTGGCAGAGGTGTCTTTTTTTTATCTTTTAGATTCCAGTGAACCAGTTGTGGAAGATGAAAGATTGCACCAGAAAGCAGGTATTAGATGAACATTTTTATTGAATTTTGAATATTAATTTTAGTTCAGTACTGTGCATGTTTACATGGTGATTTTTCTTTCAAAGAAATCAAGAAGCAATTTTAACATGACTTTTTATCTTGTAATGAAATCAGTATATTAAAAGAATGTCAGGGTCTGGGGATGTAGTTCAGTGCCTAGCAGGTGTGAGGCCCTGGGTTCAATCCCCAGCATCACAAAAAACAAAGGCATTTGTATTTCACTTCATCTACCAACATTGGGTACATAACAAAATGGGATGTTAAATCCTAATGGCTAATTTTATTTATCTTGTGCTGAGAAATTTTTATGGGAATACTTTACTTGCTCTTTGCCTTCATTGTGTCTGGACAGAGGCACTTACTGACTACACAAGCATTAATGTTTAAAGCAATAGAAATCCGTGTTTAAAATTAAGGGATTTTTCTTTTTTTTTAGTGAAGAGTTTTAAGGACTCATGTAATATATATATTTTTTAATTCTCTTTCTTTTGCAGATGATATTACATACCAAGACTATGATGAACAAGGTTTGGAAATGCTTCTTAAACCTTAAGGCACCTACTTGTTTTATACACGTAGTTTAACTATAAAATATGCAGGTTTGTGTTAGTAAATATCAAGACATAGAAATGAATAGTTTTTCTCAAAGAATTTACTTAGTGAGATTATTTAACTGTTCCAGTGGTTCTGCTATTGCCTAAGTAATTTCTTAAACTTTTTACAAGTTTTTTTGGGGCAGTTACAAATTACTTTTTAAACATATCTCATTACTTTATAGTCATGTTTCTTTTTGTTTGTTTGTTTTTGTTTTTGGCTACCAGGGATTGAACTCAGGGACACTCATCCACTGGGCCACATCCCCAGCCCTACATAGTATTTCATTTAGAGACGGGGTCTCACTGAGTTGCTTAATGCCTCACTATTGCTCAGGCTGGCTTTGAACTCAAGATTTCTCCTGCCTCAGCCTCCCGAGTTGCTGGGATTACAGCATTCTCATGTCTTTTGCGTGGAAAACTTCTTTAGTCAGAATTTATTGCATTTGCTTCTATAAATTAATCCCATTCTCAGAGGTGACTGCCACGTTGGGGAAGGTTAAGAGGAATTGGATTCCAAGCTCAATGGCAACATGGAGAAAGGAATTATGACAATGCAGCATGAGTAGTATCCAATCCAGATTTCAGCAACTGTAACAGCTCTTGTCTTCAAGCATTTCATGTACTATTTTATTGGAAGCCATGAAGTACATTGTATTTTCCCTGCTTTCTAAATGAGAGAAATAAGGTTTGGGGAAGGCAATAACTTCAATCATCCAAGTCCAACGTGTATCTGAGTTCCATCTGCCAATCAAAGTGCCAAAGAATGAATTTCTTTAAGCAGGTATTCAGTGGTGTCCTGTGCCCTAAGAGCCATTTGTAACAGCGCTGAAAATGAGCCTGTGGTCTATTACTACAGTGACCTCATGGGTGACCTTGGCAAGAACTCTTTCACTGAACAGATTATATGGAGATGATAGTAGTGTAAACCAGCATGGTGTCAGTGAAGATGGAAAGGAGAGGAAAAAGCTGAGAAATGTTTATAAGGCAAAATGAACAGTGCTTGATATGCATGTGTAGCCATATTCCCTCTTCTGGTTTGGTGCCTGGTGGTCCTTTTTTCCTGCTGAAAGGCCGGGACAGGGGCTGTAAGTCCCAAGTCTAGTTCCATATAAGTTGATGGTGAGTTTACCATTACACATATGGGAATCATCAGTGTCTACATGATAATTGGAACCAAAATTAAATCCCTTAATGAAAGAGGATAGAAGTAGACAAGAGGAGACTCTATGACTGGGCTTTGAAGGAAGCCATATTTAATACCTGCAGAAAAGGGATGGCGTGATGAAAAAGATTGAGAAAGAAATAAAATATTAAATAGAGTCTGGTGTCACTGAAGTCTAGGGACAGAATGTTGCTTAAGAGATCTAATGGGTAGGACTGAAAGGTGTCCAGCAGATTTATTGAGTTGCTCCCTGGCCATCTCAGCAGAAGCCTTTTCAGAGATTTGATCAAGGTCAGAAGACAGGTGGGAATGGGCTAAGGGGGAAATGAGGAGAGGAGACTTCACATGTAAATGACTATTTAAAGAAATTAGATTGTGAAATCGAAAAAGGAGGGCAAAGGGAAGCAGGCCCAAGATAAGGTTGGTTTTGTTTTTTGAGACCTGTGGAAGTAAGAATTTATTTAAATGCTAACTCTGCTTAGGGTGACAATGAGTACACATTCCTTGCCGCTTTTGTCTTCCAAATGCCACCAGGAGGACAAAGTGTACCTGAATACTGAAAATGTCTAGAAGATAATATATGTTCAAATATAGTTCTTTATTAAATAAATATAAAAGAATAAGTTAATGGCCATTCTGGGGAAATAAGATTGTTTGCTCTTCCTTTTAGAAGATCAGGTTGACTGAGAAAGCTGCCAGTTTCTAGGCACAGAACAGGGAAGAGGGCTGTGCAGGAACAAACCTGCTTTGCGATAAAGCAGAAGAGTTCTAAGCCCAGTGGCAGCCCTTGAGAGAAGGAATGGGTATCAGGCCCAGTCAATGCCTTCTAAGAGACCAGCAGTGGGTTGTTGTCCTCCAGGTTAAGTATCTGAGAATTGTTCCCTAAACAAAGTAGGGAATGTACCAGTAGATGATCAGCAGGGAATAGCTTTGGCTAACTTAAAAATTCATCATAGACAGGAAGACAATTTTAAAAAGAAAATTGAGTGCCATTTAGGAATAAACAAACTATTGAATTCTGGTGACAAGTGATTGAGGGAGGAGCTTTCTTTTCCCTTGTATAGAAAGGGAGCACATGGAATTGCTAAGTCCCATGGCTAAACATTGTCTGACTGTCTGGCCTGGAATTTAATCCAGGCCTGTTTCACTTCAGTTGATCAAACTCCTTCCCACCCAACTCCATAATCTGTGTTTCTCAGTGGCTTATCCTGGAGGTTCAAAGTATTCATAAATAAGATGAAGGTGGATTCCTGGAGCACATTGTCTATTTCTGTTATGTTGAAAATTATGCAATGCTAAAGAATAATTTTTTCTTTTTGCTTTATAGTATATGAGCCTTCAGAAAATGAAGCAATAGAAATTTCAGGTAAGTTTTTTTTTTTTTTTTCTGTAAGCATATGTTACCTGTGAATCAAAGCACCTTCCATTTGTTAAACTTTCGTAACATGTGGAACAAAGAATAGGTACAAGAAGAAACGGTTTCAAGTCACTAAGACAATAATTGGTATTATCAGTAGAACTGTATCTCCATGTCTGTAGTGGGATTGATTTCAGGATGAACTACAAATAACAAAATCCAAGAATGCTTAAATCCCTTATAGAAAATGTCGTAGTATTTCCTTGTGACCTGTGCAGATCCTCCTGTGTACTTTAAACACTTTTTCTTACAGTCCTAATGCAATGTAAAGGCTATATCAATAGTTATATTGTATCATTTAAATAATAATGAAAAGAAACAATCTCTATGCATATTCACTACACACATAGGTTTCTTTTGTTTGTTTTTTCTTATTTGCTTGTTTAGTTTTTTGTATTTCAATCCATTGTCAGTGGAATCCATGCATGTGGAACCCATGGATTCTGAGGGCTAACTGTATATTTATTCCATATTTATGGTGCAGATTTTGTTAGGGATAATGTTAGCCTATTTGATATACTCTTTGAATTTAACTTAGAAATTAAAGTTGATATTTTAGTATAAATACGAGTCTCTCCATAAAAAGAGGCAATCTAAAAGAGAAAGCAAAACTTAGATGTCCAAGTGATATCAGTTACTTTAGGAATTTGAGTGGAGGTGAGTTGGTGTAAGGTGTGTTTTCTTTTCTTTTCTTTTTTTTAGATAACACTACAGAAGAGTCAAACATAATTTCAGAAGGTAGGCTAATTTTATTTTACTTTCCATATTAAATATATGTTCATTTATTCAGCAAGTATTTATTGAGCACTTCTATTTGCTTCTGTATAATGCTTAGGAGCTAGAAATATGGGAGTGAATGAGACAGAATCCCTCTTCTCACAGGAGCTGGCATTCTAGTGGCCAAACAGGTGATAAGTAAAGATTGTGGAAAGTGAAATGGTGATGTTAAAAACAATTTACTATGTGAACAGCCGAAGAGGGGGCAGAGGGCTACCCTGAATTGAAGTAGGTATCGAAGGTGACCTGGTGAGAAAGGGTTAGCTCTGGGTAGAGATGGGTTAAAAGTTGAATCTTTCATGTGATCTTTTATCTGGGGTGGATGGAAACCTTTTTGGGGGAAAGTAAAAGAATGCTTTCTGAAAATTAAGAATAGTTGTATATACTATATTAAACACTGGTACTTCAGTACAACTTAGATTTATATAGTTCTTAACAGTTCACAAAATACTTGCACACATATTATTTCAGTTGCTTCTCAGAACAGACGGTGAGGAGGAGACAGAGCAAAGATCTTTGTATTTATTTTATAAACAACAAGCTAACTAGAGTGAGGTCAGGTGAGATCAAGGTGGTTCCTGGTTCATAGGTGCAAGTGTCTGAGCCAGTGTTCCATCCCTGGATCCTGAAACTGACTGTGTGGATGCATGAGCTTTCCTAGTAGCTGCTGCCACAGGGAGCATAAAAAAGAATATTGCTTATAAAATTACTCTTAAAATTCATTTTTAAGTGGCGGCTGGTTTTCAGATTAAATGTTACTTTTCTTTTTGTTTTTGGGCCACGTTTAGAAATGGAACCTACTATATACTGAGCACCTGCTCTGTCACTGAGCTCTCCTGATTTAGAGCTTGGTTTGGCAGACTGGGTTATGGTATAATCAGTAGAAATTGGGGGATAGCTGTGGAGGGAATAGGGGACACCATGTTTGCTCTCCCTGTCCACTTAGCTGTGGGAGACACCCCTGCATGGGAGCTGTGGGCCTACTGTGTGCAGCAGGATTCACCTCTGTGTAGCAGGGCTGAACCGAGTTGAAGTTTTCCTCCCATTACTCAGTTCTCTAAGAAGAATATTAATGTTTTGAAAAACATCTCTAAGTATTTATTTTGATTCAGTGAAAGTAAGAAAAATGAAAACCCCAGCTGGGCAAGGTGGTGCATGCCTGTAATCCCAGTGGTTTGGGCAGGAGGCTCCCAAGTTCAAAGCCAGCCTCAGCAATTTAGTGAGCTCCCAAGCAACTCAGCAAGACCCTGTCTCTAAATAAAAAAGGACTGGGGACGTGTCTTAGTGGTTAAGTGCCCCTCAGTTCAGTGCCTGGTACTGGGGGGAAAAAAAAGAAGATGAAGAAAAGAAAATGCCCATGTCCATGAAAAACTTTATCCAATGTCTCCTACAATAAAAAAAAAAAGAAAAGAAAAGAAAAGAAAAAAAGAAAAACTAACATTACCATATGCATTTGACCCCAACTTTTTTGGACTAGAAATACAATTTTTTTTCTAAGATTTTTCAGTCAGTTTGAGAAGCTCATAGACTGTGAAGGGTTTCCCTCTGTTGAACTGTGGGGTTCTGGGCTGTCACCTGCAGTCTATCTGCAGAGTCTGTGCTGGCCCCTATAGCACCTGACTGGACTAAGAGTAGCTCATTGTCTTCACACACTCACTGGCCTCTCCATTTGGAATTCTTGTCTTCCCTTGGCCTTTTCTGCTTGTGTAAGTAGATACTTGGATTCCCAAACCAGAAACATGGAAGCCATTATTGAGGTTGCTTTTCCCTCTGTCTCTATGCTTAATCCCAAGTCCTGATAATGGACTCCTTCAGTGCTCCTCCATTCTTTTCTCTGAAGCTATTGTACTATTGCTCTGGTTCAGCCCCTTACCTTCATAATTAATGGCAGCAACCTTCTGACTGGTCTTCTTGACTCTGTGCTTGCCTCCTTCAAATCTATCTTTCATATGCCCTTAAAATGATCTGTGGAAATGTCCTGTCTGCATCAGTTCTGAACTTAAAACTTTCTGTCGATAAGGTTGCTTTCAGTTGTGTATAATGGAAAACAAAACTCAGGCCATTGCAGGACCTACTAAGGAATTTGGATTACAGTTTAGGCACAGTGAGAATGTATAGAAATACTTAAACAAGTTACAGTATAATCTGATTTATGTTTTGAAGAATTACTTCCACTCCTGTCTAGTTAGAGATTGGATTGGGTGGAGCAAGAAAGAATGTGGGGACCACCCTGCTAGGAAATTATTGAACATTAATCCAGGGAAGTGATCGTAGTGGCCCAAAGTAAGATCAGGACTGTGGGAATGGAGGGGAGAATGTTGAACTCGAGAATGTTGAACTTGAGATATATTTTGTAATTAAAATTGGTAGACCTTTCTGATGGTAGTAAGGCAAAGGGAAGAAATAAAAGGGGGGATTTGATCTGGTTTGAGTAACTGTTGGATGATAGGGCCGTTTGTTAAGGAGAAAATTGTAGTGCTAAAGAAGCTGATTTAGGGGAGAAAATAGAAGGCTCCACACTGAGCATTTTAACTTTGAAAGTTATGTGAGAAATACCAGTGGAGTTACCAAGCAGGAAGTTGGATATACCAATTAGAACTAGTTGTGCAAGGTCTGAGATGGATATGAGCATTTGGAAGTCATTATCAGGAAGATGGTATTAAGTCCATGAAAACCAATGTGACCATTCTGTAGGTGAATACAGTGAGTATAGAGAGGCCATTGCAGGACTGAGCTCTAGAGGACCACAACATTGTGCAGTTGGGTGGAGGATAACAACCAGTGAGTGAGGGGGAAAGTGTGTCAGCAGGAAAAGAGGGAACATGTTCCATGCTTGTCAAGTGACCCTCAAATCCTAGGATTGGAAAGTCTCTGTTATATTAGGAAACATGGAGATTATTGGAATAATTGGTGGAAGTAAAAGCCATGCTAAATGAAATGGGTTCAAAAATTCCAAGGATAAGAAAAAGTAGGCTAAGTTAGTTACATAGGTACCTCTTTCAACTATTTCATGTTTAAAATCATAAATCAAAATGATATACCAAAATAAATCACATGCCAATAAAAATTTTAGATGAATTTTGTTGAATTTGTTTTTCAAAATACAATTAGATAAAACTTTCACTTTGAAAAATAATAAGACTTTCTTATTTAACATCATATTAATAGGGTTTAGTAGGATTAGGTTTGACTATTTTTTGTTTCTTATGTAAATGTTTCTAAATATTCTTTTTGAAACCTATGTCATTTTTCTTATTAAAAACTATTATCAGAAGCAAAGAAATGATTTTAAAAGCTGCATAAATGTTATGTTTTAAAAAGTACTATTTAAAAATACAACTTTTTGACCAACGTTTGTTGCAATTCTTAAGAACCAAAAGAAAAGCTGATACAATCTTACTTTAGATTAAGATCTGTTAAATGGGTTGTAAGGATTGAAGGTAATATATGATGTAATTCAATAGAAGAGTGCATCTTTGTATATTGGGTGGTGATGCCTGCAGTCTCTTTAGCTGTAATTGAATTGAAATGGCCAAGGAAAAAGACAAGATGTTGAAAGTTCACACCCACCTTTCTGACTTGTCTTAGAATGCATTATCTTGTGGGTCTGGAGTTTAACTCAGTATCTCAGTAGTAGAGCATGTGGGTACACAAGACCCTGAGTATAGTCACCAATACACACACAAAGAATATGTTAAAGATTATTTTTCAAAAATAACTTATTAAGGATACTATTTGATTTTAAGATTCTATTTAAATTTAATGTCCCTATGCTGTTTAATTACTGTTAAAACTACAGTTATTTTCAAAGATGGAGCTGGGATGTAGCTTAGTGGTAGAGCTTATGTTGATTAGCATTCCCTAGGTTTAATTCCCTGTGCCCTCTGCTCCCCCACATTCTTTTCATTAAAAAAAAAAAAATTCTCTAAAGAAGAAACAAGATGTTTTAAATGTCTTTCCTCAGCTCTCCTATCATGTCTGAGGCATAACTGTGTTGAAAACCTAAATTTTAGTTCATATCTCCTAAACCAGGCAACAGAATTTTTGAGGTCAGACTGATAGTGTTGTAAAATCTTGTATAGAATAGTTGAGAAATACACAATACTCCATGTTGTACTCACTTGTGTGTATATGTGTGTGTGTGTGTGTGTGTGTGTGCGAGAGAGAGAATAAAGCAATTTTTTTATAATTGCATTTGAATTTTTTTAAAGACTGTAAAAATAATCCCTATCACTTCAGTACAACCAGTCTGTGTTCTAAACTCTGATCATTAGCAATTGTAATGGATTGTGACTTTCTTGTTCATTTTTAGAAGTAAGTGTTCCCCCTGCAGAAGAACAGCAGGAAGTACCACCAGGTATGACATTTCATTAGATGTATTTTGCCTTTTTTTGTAAAATTTAATTAACACTAGCCTTATTAAATAAACCTATGAAGGGTAAAAATCCTAAGAAGGATTGACTGTACATAAATTAAAAAAAAAAAATTCTGTGTTTTGATCAGCTGAACCAACGTAATGGAAAACACACATCCCATTCAGTCTACTACGTAAGTGTTGTGCTAGAATTTAAAGAGTATGATTTTGCCATTACATGTAATGATAGTAGTAGAATTTTAGGGTTTTTTTTTTTTTTCCCCTCTTTTTGATTGTCAGGCCATTTGATGGAGGCTATGAAATCAAGTTTCTCAGGATGGAAATTGAATAGCACATCAACTGTGCCATTGCTCATCTTGCTCTGTTCCCTGCCTTTCTTGCAGGTATCTGCAATGCCCTGTGGCATCTCAGGTGCCCAGGGCTCATCAATACCTTTTTTTCCCCATCTGTCTCTTGTCATTAGTGAGTTTAAAGAATGGGAACAACTCTTCAGCCAAGGCCTGTGCTTTGGACTGCATTTCAGGCCTGATATAAACTAAACCTGTAGTTAGAAAATGGCAGGTAGTCCATTTTCTCAGTGGGAGAAAATGTTCTACTAGATGAAGATTTTCCATAGCCTACCTTGTCATTAAGTATATTTCTTTTCATTTTTTTATTTTGTGTGTGTGAGTCATATTTACTAGTTGAATTTTTACTCAGTTTTTACATGATACTTAATGAGAATTTTGTAGTGGTGATGTGCATTACCATTGTTGATTTTGGTAGAAATTTTCCAAAATTAATTGAATACTGAATTTAAAGATAAAAAGTAACCCAAGAATAAAATAGCCAAAGTATATTTTTAGTTAGGTTTAAGCTTGTCCTTGTTTATTTTATGAATGGATATTTTAGGTTTTGATAGTTGTCATATTGTGCACAGGCATATTTATAATAACATGAAGAATCTATTAATTAAGAGACCACAGTTCATGGCATTACAATATGAATGGAAAAAGAAATCCTTTGGGAAACTTACAAGGTGACTATGGAACAATGAATGTATTATATTTAGAAAAGATGGGTGGGGCAAGGAAAGCTGATAGTTCTGTCCTGCTTCTGTTGGTTTCTGTTTATTGTTGAGTACCACTTGACAGAGTACTCTGTTTCTGTCTGGAAGAAGCAAAGCAGGTTATAGAGTCAGTTTGATTGCTCTTCTATTCCTTTAAAGAAAATTATTTTATAAGAATTCCTAGAAAAAAAAGAAGTTTCTTCAACATTAATATCTTTTTTGTTATATTTCACATTTTTTAATATTGATTAACTATCATGAAAGCATGAGAGATTATATTTTGACCATAACTGTGCTTTTATTTTTTTGGTGATGCTGAGGATTGAACATGGGTCCTTGCACATACTAGGCAAGGGCTCAAATGCTGATCCACATCTTCAACCCAACTCTGTGTTTTTATTTCAGTATTTTGTAAATTGACCCCAAGATTTTTTTGGAACATAAATTTAAAATACATGTGGTTATGATGATGGAATAAGTTGTTGCTTTTTAAGATGAGATATTTAACAACCATAAAGCACATAAATATGAAGATTTGATTAATGATCTTAGTTCCTGGCACATAATAATCTCCTAGTGAGTGGTGGCTGAGGTTATTATTGTTTTGTAATTAATTAGGCTGCTCTGTGAGGTGGATCAAGAGAAGCTAATTTCTCGGAGATCTGATCAATAAGTTGTGAACAATAATGAGGTATTATAAAAATTTGATTGACTCAGTACATAATTTGACCTTGCCAAAAGAGAACGTAAGACTTAGCAGTAGTTATTTCTAATCACCCAACCTGGCTTACTTATTTCCCATAAGTCTTATCGTTAATCTTACTTCACATTATAGCTTTTATTATTCATTATGCAAAATACCAATGTTCATAAATCTGTTTGCAATATTTTTGTACGGTTAGTTGGTTGTCTTTACAGTAGTGTGTACTTACATATCTGATTGAAGAACTGCAGGTACATTCAGTGAGGGCCTAATTCCTCACTACCTTTTGATCTTTAAAATTCATTTACTATGAAACTCAATTGAGGACTCCTGCAAAATGCAGGATATTAGTTCATTTTTTCCTAACCCTCAGGACCTAATTGATGATTAATTTGCCTTCCTTGACCATTTCAAGACTAGCTTTTACAACCTTCTTATTGCTTACTGTTGTTCATAGTAATATATTTATAACTGTACTTACCCCATGGGCATTGCAATGAGTCACAAGTAGGAGACAGTGACAGCTAGCATTTCTTGAGCATTATGGAGGTGAACTCTAAGCATATTCTATGGATTAAATACATTTTAGCAGTTTCAGTACACCAAGAGGTAGACCTGCTCTTAAGTCCATTTTACACATGACATTGCAGAGGCATGGCAAGGCAAAAGTCACCTTCCGCAGGTCACAGAGCAGACACACAGTAGAAGTGGGATTGATCCTTATGTTCTTGTTCTGGAATCCATACTCTGCTATTGTTTTCTACAGGATTTTTAAATAAAGGAAGACCAAAGAGCTGTTAAGAGTTTTGAGAGCTATTTTGATGTGATACAATGAAACATACCATATTTTTCATTATCTCTCCCTTAATCTTCTTTAGTTCATCACTTAGGACTTAGGAATATTGAAGATTTGTGCATAAGTTGTCCAATGGTTTAAAAATTTGTATCTTTTCTTTACATTTTTAAATTTAGAAGTGTTTTGCAGGTATACTTACTCTTGGCAAGAATGTAGAAATTCAGTCCTAAGAATTCATCAATCTGATATTAGAAATTAATCATTTTGAAAACTAAATTTTGAAAATTCCTTTGGAATATTTATTTTTTTAGCAAGTTTTTACCTTTCTCCTCCAACTCATATTTACTTAAGGTCATACAGCATGTTTCTTAATACAATATGAATGGCCAAAGAAATCCTTTGGGCAACTTATAAGGTAACTATGGAACAATGAATGTTTTGGATTTAGAAAACATAATATACATAGTACAGCATAATACATAGCACAAATTTAATGATTTATGAATGAATCATTTATGAAGTTCATTAGAGTAAAATTTTCGACCAGTCAATACTTAAGGCCATATGACTAAGTGGTTCATTAACTGTTTTTCTCACTATGCTAGAAAAGAACAACAAACAAAGTTAATTTAATGTTTTGAGTAATCATGTTATTCATAATGGAGACACAAGAGCATCATAGTTTCTGGGTATTCTGCTGCTCCTGATTCTTGGGAAATGGAGACACAATTCATCCTGCCATGGAATATTCTAGCAGTGGAAAGGATCTCACTGCAATACATCCATTCAGACCTCCCACTCAGACCTTTCTCTCACCTAGCATTTTTGAACACCAATCATTAACACTCTTAATAAGCTTTAGTCTGGCAGCACTAGAGATCTAAGGCAATGGCAGAGATAAACTTTATGCTCATTGAAGGTAATGCTTAACCAGTGCTTTACATGCATATTGTTATAATCATTTTTTAATTCAAACACATATATTGCAACTGCCTTACAGGCTCTGCACTGGCCAGTGGAGCTATGCTCAACAATGTAGTCCTTGTGTGTGGCTGCAGTAGAATGGACCAGATAATGTGATGGCACTGACTTCAAAGAATGGTGCGCAGGGTAGCTCATGCAAAGAGGGATAACTCAGCCAGCCTCAGAGGAGCAATACTGTGCTGGCTATAACTGAGTTTTGAACCACTCCAAAAGGTTCAGAAGTTAGCAAATGGGGAGGAAATGCTTACTGATATACAACCAAGATGGTGTGCCACATGAAATGTGAGAAGACAGTGTGGAAAAGTAGGTAGGCAACTTGGGAAGTCTTCTATACTTATGTTTGGAAGTTTAGATCTGGAACCTAAAAGTTATAGGAAGTCACTGCAAAATTCCAAGCAGAGAGATCACATGATCAAATCCAGTTTTGAAGTCAGTAGTCCAGCAAGCAGGTAAAGACAAGTAAGGGGCAGTTGTGTTAATCCAAGCCAGAAATGGTGGGAGATAGACTGTGGTAGAGTGAGTGGAAAAGAGGCATCATCATGGATATTGGAGGTAGAAATAATCTGATAGGAGAGGGGAAGAGTCAAGGATGATTCCAGCATTTCTGGCTTGAGTCCTTATAAGTTAGTGGTACACCCTTAATAGAGATTCAGAAGGCAGGAGGAATGGAGGGCAGCAACAGAGAAGACTGGTTTTGGAGATATGGTTTAAACCCTTGTAAACCACTTCTTTTTGTGTGTGTGTGTGTGTGTGTGTGTGTGGTGCTGGAGATTGAACTCAGGGCCTTGTGCATGTGAGGCAAGCACTCTACCAACAGAGCTATATCGCCAGCCCATGAACCACTTCTGTATAGAGTCTTCAAGTGTGTAGGAGCTTATGTTTAAGTTGTTAAAATTGCAACTGAACTTTTAGTGCATTTGCCTCTTTACAAATACTCACCATTATACTTTGAACAATTTCCCATTGTCTCAGATATATTGAAAATGTTCATTCCTCTCAAAGTCTAGCTAATTGTTAAATCCTTAGAGAACTTAAATTGTAGAGTCAAACTCATTTTTAAAACCTTTTCTGTTAAGGTATAATTTGTACACTAGGAAGTGCTTAAATGTTGAATTTGTACATGTGTTACTCCCTGTATCCACTACTCAGATCAATCAGAAAAAAAATGTCTGGCACCCTAAAAGTCTGTCTCTCCTTCTGTCTAGTAGCACCTCTGCAAAGGTAACCACTATGCAGATCTACAGCATCTAGAATGTTTTTTAAAAATCTGCTAGATTAACTAGAATCGTAAACACACGTGCAAACGTGTACATAAACACAATTATTTTTGTTACTGGTTTCTATTGCTCAATATCATATGTGTGAGCTTCATCCACCTTCATATATAATTTAGTCTAATTCTTTATTGTTTTCTGTAAATATACTAGTGTTTTATCATTCTCTTGTTGCTGTTTGACTACTGTGAAGAAAGGTAATATAAATATTCTCTTCTACATGCTTTTGGAGAATATAAACAGTCATTTCTGTTAGAGACAAAGATGTACATATAATTTCTTGTTGCTTCACATTAGCACCAAGCAGTTCTCATTTATATAGAAATTGGTGTCTATACATGCAGAGAAAGAGGGATAGAAGGAAATATCATAATTGTTTTAAAACACCTGACACTTGAGTAATTTATAAAGAATGGAAGTTTATTTACCGTACAGTCCTGGACACTCTGAAGTCTAAAAGCATGGTACTGGCTTTTGATTGACATCTAGTGAGATCCTTCTTGCTGTATCATATCATGGTGGAAGGCAACATGCAAGAGCAAGCTTGCTAGCTTGGGTCTCTCCTCCTCTTGCTATAAAGTCACTGATTCAATCATGAGGGCCCCAACCTCATCACATCCTCTGATCCTAATATATGAGTTTGCATAAAAGTTCCTACAGATGGATTTATGGAGGATGTATTTAAACCATAGTAGTTATCCAGCTTTACAAATTATATCAAAATGTACCTTTGTCTATTCGAGTTCCTTGTCTAATTCAATATGGTAATTTAAGTCCAACACTGTAGTAACAAAATAAATCAGATACTAATATTTGGAATGAAAATGTAAAAAGTTAGATAGGTGTGAATTTTAGTTCTTTAAAAATACTGTACATTTTTCTTATTTTACCAAAAACATTAAAATAAAATTATTAAACTAATATTTTAAAAGTACTATACATCACACTTAAAATTCCTTTCTTTATTATTTTTAAATCCCATTCTAGATTTCTGATTCTTTTCAATGTAGTGAAAATGTCAATGGGAGAAAGAAATTTAATGCTTGTGTTTCTCAAAAGATTGAGATTCAGTTGTAATTCTGGAGCACTCAAAACCCCCAATTTTCTTCAGCAGCTCTGCAAGTACTCCTCTGGGTCTTTGGGGGTAGTTAGTTAATTATTCTGTTAACAAGTTGTCCTTAAAAACAGAGAAAAAATCATTTACTTCTGTTGGTGATTTTTTAAAAAGTAGAATGAAAATGAAGCAGTGTCCCAGTCTGTATCTGGTTGGTCCTTTAATTTAGATTTTCCCTTATTTTTGCAGATACTTAAAGCTTCAAAAAGACTGCCCCTACTACCACAGGAGGACCAGCCTAACCATACGCTCCAAAAGATGGCTGTGATAGATCTTGTGAAGTAAATACTGGGCAGACCAAGATCTTTGGGAATGAACACTAAAGATGTTTTGAATGAATTATAGTCCACTGACATTTTAGTGTATTTTTTTTTTTTTTTTTAGAAACAAAAGTTATATGTAATTTACATTCCTGCATGTCCTTTTTTGATACCATTAGTAGGTCCATTGGATTTTTTTCCCTTTTTTTTTTTTTCTTTTTGTGACATTGCTTTAACCATACCTGCATTTAAATGTTTTTCAGACAAGAGTTAAGAATTATGTTGATGATATAGCAGCAACTTGTCTTGGCAGGATTTTAATATATTATTAGGAACTAATGCTAAACTATATTGGACTGACTTATGTAAGCTCTGGGTTAAACATGACTTAAAAACCATTAAGAGTGTCTCTTGTATTAGCACTCTTAAAAACGTGAACAGATGTGATCATTTGCTGTGAAGGTTTGAGCTGTATATATTTGCACTGATATTCTTATCAAAAATTTCTACATTAGCTTCAGATATTTAGGTTATACCATAAATTTTGAGATTTTTGTAGCTTTTAGCTGGCATATGAGAATAATATAATATTTTGAGGAAAGGTTTAAATTATCATTAATTTATTTTTCAAAATAAGGGGGAACTAAAATTCCTTGTTAGGACATCAGGAGAAAGAGTGGCCTATAAAAATATCTTGTGCAAAAACACTCTTTAGCACCTTGGATGGATCATGTAATAGCTCTGGTCCATTCAGTATTTATTTACATTTTAAGAAATCTGTACACATTACCGGTGCATAACTTAAAGACTGTTCTGCCTTTGACTGATTAAGTAATGCCCTCACAGCACCAGAGACTGCCCCGTGCTCTCACTGGATCAAGTTCATGATGCTTCTCCTCCTGTTGAGTTGATTTAGGATATATGAGAAGTACTCACCCAGCCTGGTGCCTGCTGCTATTTTTTCACAAGGGATGAGCCTTTTCCTTTCTACACTGAAGATTTTCTTCTATTTTTAATGTGGTTTATTTTTGGCTCAGAAATACCTGCTATGATGAAAATATTGCTCTGTTAGAAAAGGAGGTAGCTGGAGCATCATTTTGAAAGAACCATTATAAAAAAAGCCATAAGAAGTAGTGATGTCTGTGGGTCAAGGGGTTGCTCTTTATTATGTTAACATTGTCTTAAGGTGGCTTTTTTCTGCCTTTAGGGTAAAATCAAAGAGAGTCTATATTTTTATCATTATAGATTGTAGTTACAATATAGTAAGTTCTGCATGCTGATCTGAGGTGTAGTGAAACCTGAAATAAGAGTAAACCAAGCAATAATTTTCTAAAGCTGTGATATGGGTAATATAGAGCTGATTCTCAACTTACAATTAACCTCTTCATATTGTGAATTATAGAACACTACTTTTTATAAAGCTGTATTTTTTTAGGGAAACTTAGGAGTGACATATAACTGATGAATGACTAAAATAATTTCTGCTGGGCTTTTGTAAATAATCATCTGTAGTATTCTAGAAATTGAGGATTCATTATGCTATGATCAATTTCAAATAATTTTTAATTCCAAATGTCTGAATTAATGAGTCTTGTCTATAAACATATGCCATGGTGGGCAACATCAATGGAATTTCAAAAAGTAATGTAAACGTCTTCTGTTTAATGTTATTTGAGTGCAATAAAATGCAGAAGGATTCTTCTCTATATTGTCATTATTTTTAAATATATTAAGTATCTTCAATTTTGTTACATAACAAAATCAGTTAGCATTTTAGAAGAATATGACATTTTTGGTGACTAACATCACAAGGAAATACCTTTGTTCTCTTTTCTTAACCTATTTCTAATAGGTAATGCTTATTTGTTTTAACATGTACTATTATGCTACCTTGCAGAGGGACAGAATTGAAATGAAATAATTCTTGCATCCATCCTTTGTAGGTTTGTGTCCTGTACCTTAAGTTTTGATTATTCCCTGGTGAAGTCTCCTCTCCCACATATACACCTTTCTTATCCCCCACAACTTTCTACTGTGAGGATATTAACTTCATCGTAAATGGATGAATGAGGGGCTGAAAAATATATAACAGGTTCACATTCTTCATTGCTCCCATTTTCAGCCTTTATTTTCTAGACAGGAAAAGAGAACTAGACAAGTAAGAAACAAGCTCCTGGGATTCTGGAAAGGGTTGTTTTCACCCCTAACATATCCAGAAGAACTGAAGATTTCTGGGTATGTAGATTGGATGCACATACCAGTACTAGGGAATTGAGTTCTCTCAGCAGCTGGGTTATCCCTGCTTGCAGATGAGTAAACCAGGAGTGAGCAAAGTAGAAATGCCCTCTGGCCTCTGGCGTTACTAAGGTATTCTAGAGTGAACACATAGGCAGCAAATGGAAGCCACAAAGCGGGCAGGAGGCCAGTTAGGAATGACTAATAATAGATGATGGTACTGAGACCTGAGCTCAGGAAATGGCAGTAGAGAGATAAGGAAGAAGACAAGAAAGGTGTGACTATTGAAGAGTGGACAATATGGGTGGTCATGGAGGAAGCAGAGCCCTAGACCTGGGTATTGGGGAACAATCAAGTGCCTGTGATTAGGCACTTGGAAAGGCAGATGGGCCTGGGTGCAAATTAGCTCTCATTGTCAGGTCCAACAAGAACTACTTAGTAGGTACATTAGCACAGTAGCTGCAACTTGCTAGTGTACAATACATCCGGATCTACAAAACTGACCAATTCTCAATGGTTGAATGACAGTTTTTAAAAGATCAAGATTCCATTCTTTTTAGTAAGGTTTTCCTTGCTCTGATAAAATAATAATGAAAGGGGTAAAAAGTCATGTTAATACAGGTAAAGAATGCGTAACTTTTTTTTTTTTCTTTTTTGGACATGAGTATTTAAACTCTAAATGTGAGTTACAAATAACCTTGTCCTTTTATAATTTTCAGGGGAAGATTGAGTATCCATCTCTCTTACTTAATGAACTGCCCATTACTGGAATATGCAATGTGTGATTAAAGTAGTATTGTTATGCATTATGGTCTCTCAAATTGGTCTTTCTTGTTCTGTAACCCTGGGAAGATTCTTTGGATTCTCTACGCCTCAGTTTCTTTATCTGTAAAATTATAACTATCTCCGAATGATTGCAAGGATAAATGGGATAATCTGTATTAAGTGCTTAGAACAGTGCCTGGGACACAGCAGTGCTCAATAAGTCACTTTTTTTTTTCCTTTGGCACAGTGAGGTCTATATGAAGTCTCCCAAAAAAGCATAAATAACAGAGATTGATTATTGTTTGTGCAGTATCCTAGTGAGGTACAGTAAATCTCAGAAAACTTCTTCACTTAAGCTAAAGTTAAGCATTAAAAAATGGATTTCCAAATGTCTACTTTGTATATCCTCCATATCCAAGCAGGTGTCTCAGAACTCAACTTGTTGATGTCAGGGGAGGGATAGAAGGAGACACAATGAAAGTAAGAGAGACCTTTCCTGCCAGGGCCTGGAAGGGTCTGAGCTAGGCCTTCTTTGGCTTGCTCCCTATTGGGTTGGAGGAGAAAGAAAGATGGTGGCCCTTGTTTCTGGGAGTATAATCCACCATACTGTCCTCCAAGTTACTGGAGGGATGTGGGTCCAAAGGACATGGGGTGACCTGGCCAGGACCCTCCCATACAGGATCAGTATCTTCCACTCTGTTTTGAATGTGACCAATTGAAACCACTCCTCCTTCCTAACTTTTCTCCCAGGGGTGGGAAGATCTGTGAGACCCCTAAACTCCCTTTTATGACCAGCACCCACCTGTTCTATCTAGTCAGGTTAGAAACTTACATTGTGTGCTTAATTTTTCAAATCACATTAGTCAAGTGTGACTCCTGAAGGAAGTCAAAGGTTACGGACTGATCCCACTAGAAGGAAAGCTCCTACAGGACCAAGATTTATGATGCCCCTTGCTGTATCCCTGATGCCTACAAAAGGACCTGGCAGATACTAGGTGCTCAGTTAATATGTACTAAGTATGTGTTATTGTAAGGTCTATTTTAGCTGTCTAGCATTGTAGTCAGGAAGTTAATAGTTAATAAGACCAGATGTTCTAGATTAGTCAACAGAGATCTATAAGTCTTTCCCCTTTAAAAAGAAATATCCTGCATACTTCTTGCCATACTGCCCAGGATGTACGTGTAATCAACTTTATAAAACGTACTTTTTACAAAAGTTAAGACTTACATTTTTTGTTCCCTCCATTTCTTTTTCATGAAAGGCATAGAATGACAGAGTGGGAAGAACATGATGCTTAGGTGTCATTTAAACCCCTGGCCTTCATAGCTTCAGAATTTAATTTCTCAGGCTCAACTTCTTACTTTGCATGAAGATTCATCCCCTGCAGGAGACAGGGATGTACAGGTCATGATGTGCTTAGTCCTAAGCCTGGCTCCTAGAATCCAAAGTTACTTCCCTTTCTTCCTTTCATCTCAGATCTCAAAGGAACTACAACACTGGACCTATTAAAAAAAAAAAAAAAAAAAAAAACAAAAAACCCTTCCCTGCATCAAAGCCTGCATTAGATTTATTTTTCACCACCTCAAATTGAAATGTCTTATTAGAATGAATGTGAGAAACTCAGTACTGACAATTGAGTGATCCATGTCAGGCAGTGTACCCTGACATCATCCTGGGTCGTACCACACTCTCTTTCATCTACTCTGGGGAGAGGGCAGAGTCTATGATTTTTGTCAGTCTTCCAAATTCTGCCTCATCCCCATATATATGCATGTGTGCATGTACATAGAAGAATCCAAAGGTAAGGTAAGTGTCAACTGGAACCATAATCAATTGATCTACTTACAAAGGAAGGATCTAGTTAATTTTCATTCTGCAGCTTTAACAGGTTAAACTTAAACTTATAGAAATAAACTTAAAGAAATAATGTTATGGTCACAGGGTCAGTTCATTTGCTGATGTTTTCCATGAGATGGGTGGGCATTCTTTGGCTAGTCCTGGTAGGTTTCTCTGCATGCAGTAGCCTTGTTTATGAGAGAGACACTAACTGTGATTAACTTCATATTTAGCTGCCAGAGATGGGCTCTTCTGTTCATCTAGGGCTTTTCAGCAAGGGAGCTAAAGGTATACACCCAAGCTTCAGTGTGGGCACCCCCACATCACCACTGGATCATCTGAGTATGTGTGAAGTTCTTAGCACAGGGAGACTAATATTCCAGGTAGTGGGACATGCTGCATTCTTTTAAAGCATATGGTGTCATTATAAAAGCAGACTTATCATGTTAGGAGTCAATTAAAATATCGAAGAAACTCTGCAGATGGTTTGTCTCCATCCCAGTTTGCCTTTTATCTATAGGAACACTTAGAATTGGTGAAAATGACTCATGTTAACTCTCATAAATGAGGAGCACTTAGACTAGAACCTGATTCCTAGCCATGGTTCAGTGACTTTTTAAAGTAATTCAAATGATCCCAGATCTTAATTATTTTGTAATGAATCGATTGCATGTGCAAAGAATTCAGGGTTTAGGAAAATTGAATCATATGCCCAGAAATATTTTGCTTAAATTATGTTCATTGAAATTCATTAAAATATTATGTATTTTGAGATATTAAATGGTGACTTGCACAGTAATTACTTTGTTTTGTCTTTAATTTTCAGAAACAAATAGAAAAACAGATGATCAAGAACAAAAACAAAAAGGTGAGATTGTCAAACAGTCATACTGTTTGAAAAAGTCATACCATTGAAGAATAATGATGATTTTATCTCATATCTCTAGTTAAAAGGGTATGCCACTAATTTCATTATTTCAATGATTTTATCAATAAACATTTATTAATGTTGTACATAAACATTAGGATCTAACACTCAGAGAGAGATTGCCTGGGGTCTACTCCTAGTTTTGCCATTTATATATGTGTCTGAAAAAATTACTTAAAAATTTTATCCCTCAATTTCCTCTTCCAGAAAGCTGTTTCCACAATTAAATGAAAATATATGCAAAGTTCCTAAAGCAATGCCAGGCATAGGGAAAGCACTTAGGAAGTATTAAATATTATTTATTGTTAATATGTTCACAACTGTGCTAGGTATGGGGAATCCAAAGATTACTAGAACATAGTATCTCTTTTCAAGGGACTAAATTGTTGAAAAGAAAGACACACAAAAGGTATAGCCATGTTAAAAGAATTACCTCTGCCTTCCAAAAGTTTATTACAAAGGCATCCTAATAAAATTTAAAACTCAATAATTTTGAGTTCAACTTTCACAGAGGTTCCTGAACTTATTCAGAGTGAAGATCTAAATTTAACATTAAAAGAATTATACGGCTGGTCACAGAATAGTTGTTACACTTTTAGCATCAGCTGAATGACAAAATCTTTCATAATTAAGTATAATTATAATTTCAGGAATACCTCTAATTTAGAGTGATGAGAGCAGCATCTGTGTTTGAAATTGTAGAACATATGTACTCTACAAATACTTGGTGAACTATAAAACTGTTGACTTCTGACTGTGATATCCTAGCTCACAGATTGAAGATGAGTTATCAAGTTTGTGCAGTTTTTTATGACTAGTTGTTTTTCAGTTTATTTCAAAGTAATACAAGGATGTAGTTTTACAGGTTAAGTATTAAATGTAAAGCAATAGTCCTTAGGCTATCACTTCCTGTTGCTGAGTCTCACTCATCAACCTTCTTTTAGTGCTCTCTAGTAATTCCCTGTGTTTTTCTAAATATACTTATAATTCTGTAGTTTTCTCCTCAATATTGGAAACTGTTGATTGTCTTTTAGGTGACTGGGATTGCTCCATCATTATACTCACACATGCTCTGTCCTGCCTTTCCTCCCATCTTTAAATATACTTATGACCTAACTATAATTGATAGACCAATGCTAAGGAGAAAAATCATAAAGCCGAAAGGACTGTATCAACAACCCTTGTTGAAGTTGATCACTTCCTCTTCTGCAAACACTTCCTTTTCTTGTCTTGCCCGATGCCACATTCTCTTGGTTTTCTTCTACTCTCTCCTGCTGGCTTCTTCCTAGGCTCTCTGGATAAATGCTCCTCATCTCCCTGACCTTTAAACACTGGAGGACTCAGGACTCAGTCCTCAGGGTGATTCTCTATCTACATGCACTCCCTCATTATCTCATCTAATCCTTGGCTTTAAATATTCTATATGCCAATGATGACTCATATACCCACAGCCTGGGGCTCTTCCCCTGACTCCAGACTGTAGGTCCAGCCATCTACCTGGTATCTCTCTGATGACCTCAACTGTAGGCCTAATAATGACTTCAGACTCTGGTGTGAAACAGAACTCTGGATCTTCCTCTCTTAAAACACCCAGTTCCTGTGACCCTTCTCTTTCATGCCTCTCCATCATCCATCAGCACATGTCAGCCACCTTCTTTTGGGTACATTGAGAATCCAACTCCTTCCCGCCACCTTCACCTGCTACTACCAGGTCCAAGCCATGACCATTTGCTGCCTGGGTTATTCTAGAAGTTTCCTAACTGGTCTTTCCACTTCCACCTTTGTGCCTCTATCTTCTTTTTCAATATGTAGCCACATTGATCCTTTTAAACCTATCTCTTATTGTGTTACCCAGATCCTTCCAGCATATTCTTATCTTCCTCATAGTGAAAACAGAGCCCTCTGTGATGGTTTAGAAGGCCTCATACAATCTGTCTCTGCTTTTCCTTCTGCTGGTTTCCTCTCCATCCTCCTATCTGTGACTGTCAATGCTTTGGTCCCTCCAGCACACTTACACTGTCTTCCATGCCAGGCACACATAGGAGCAAGACCTTTGCACTGGCTGCCCTCTCCAGGCTGGATGTTCTTCCCCAAGATGTCTACATGGCTTGTTCCTACAGTCTTTCCTCAGCTGTGAACCCCCGACCCTGATTTTATTTAAGATTTTAACCCCCTCGTATTCCACATCCTTACTTTTATTTTCTCCGTTGCATTTTTACCATGTGATAGAATGGGTAGTTTAATTTTTTGGTATTTTCTGGAATGAAGATACCAGGAAGAACATCTGTGCTTGTTTTGCTCACTGCTGCATCTCCTGGACCTAGCACAAGCTTGCACACAGTAGGCACTCAACAAATATGTATTGAATGAACTTCTACTGTTTTTAAATTAATAAGTATTAATAGTAAAAGACATTAAAGACTTTACATAACTCAAATTGTAGGATTAAGAGCCAGAACCCAGAAGGCACTCACCTAAAGAAACCAGAGCAATTACAAGGTCTCCTGTGACTTTATGTGGCCAACCACAGGGGACATAGGGAATCCTTGCACTTACACTGTTTGGAGCACTGAACTAACAAGGAGAAGAAAATATTTATTTTAAAACTCTTTAACCTTTGATTTCTTCATCTAGGGATGAGGATAATGATTCTTATGCCTTGGGATATGTCATAGCAGAAAGATAAGAAGAAAACATTATTTGTAAATAATAAATGCAATCTGCTAATATTAGAGTTGTCCAAATTCAACCACTGTTATTACCCAAATACCTGATCTTCAGGCTACTTTAGTTAGTAATTGAATTGATAGATTTGTACATTTAACAAAGCTGCGCCAATTTTGTAATTTAGCTAAGATGGTACTTTTTGAAACTCCACATCTATCATAATTGTAAAATCAAAGGTATTTTTAAACCCAAAAATAAGACACATAAAGAGCAGTTTTTAAATTGAATAAGTCTAGTTTTGCTTTTTTTTTTTTTTTTTTTTTTGCAATACTGGGCAAGCACTCTACCAACCGAGCTATATCCCCAGCCCATGAAAAAGTCTAGCTTTATGAAGCAATTGCAATTGCCGATATGCTCTATATCACTCAATCTGCTGGGTACCATGGAACATTTCTCCCATGGCTCCAAGGCCACTGATGTTATAGACTAAGGCCACACTCTGACATCAAGTTCACAGAAGTCTCTCTCCTCATGAGCCCAGATTCCAGAGTAATCTTACAGTTATATTCAATTACATATGATCTAAACAGCTCACATTTCAGTGACTTAAAAAAGGTAGGAGTTCATTTCTTACCCACATTCATATCCTGGGACCAGATCATGAGGGATGTAGTTCCTGTCTTGCCATTCTGTCATCCTTGGTTCATAACCTCATGTTCCAAAAGGACTATTCTTGTACCAGCTGTTATAGCTTCTTCCAGATAACAGGAAGGGGGATTGGAGGAAGTAAACTTCTTAGAAGGACATTTAACTGACAGAATTTTGTTAAAGTTAAATTTCAGTGTTTTACTTCTGAGGAAGAAAGGAATATTGAATATTGGAGGAAATAGCAATTGGTAGTCTCAGGCATGTAGTATCTTATTCTTTTTATTACTGAGATATGCTCAACCACCATATGTTAGGAACATGGCTACCATTTGATACTAAAAAGCTCATTAGGTCATCAGAATATATATACATTTTAAAAATCTATGCACTCATAAAATCAAGAAAAAAATGACCAATTACTTTGCCCTTTTTCTAGTCAGTAGGGTACAGTTGGGACCAAGCATCCTTCTTTCAGGGAGCTCCCAATAGGAAGGTCAGCTGTGCACCTCGGACTGAAGCTGTGATTACTGTTTTGAGAAAACACAACAAGAGAGTGTGCTGAAGGGAACTTATTCAAGGGAAGGTCTCCGAGCAGCTTGGCAATACCATCCAGGCAGGTATGCAAAGACTAGTGCTACTAGTCTGGAGCACTGTAGCAGACAAGAGTCTGCAAAAGTTCTGAGGAATAAAAGAAGGGCCTAAGAAGCTGGAGCATCCTAAGAAAGCTGAGAATTCATGATATGCAGTTAACAGACCATGGCAGGGAAAGAAGATATTTTTCTCCGCCTATGGGATGCTAAACCCAGCCCAGCCACATCTCTGTCCCTACCAGAGCCCTCTCTCATTAACACATTAACTGGTTAGCTTCTAGGAGGTCCACCAAATGCATTCATACAAAAGTAGGAACAGGAGAGGTGGGATCCTGTTTATCGGGTTTATTGTAAATACACAAGGACCCTCACGCTGCCTTTCATACCCTGTGCTCAGTTCAGGCCTCCAGGGCTTTGATCCTAAAGGGCATTTTCCAGGGGAGCTGGGAGCTGGGGTCTCTGGACCTGCAGGGATTACAGTGCACAGCGCCTGATGACTTTATACTACTATCCCTTAAAATTGTCCACTTAGGTCAGTACCAACCAAAAATGTTTGTAACTGAAGTATTCTATGAAGAGTGAAATGTGCAAATATAGTCAGAATTAAAAGAAATAATGAATCAGTGCTACCACCCATTCATTAAAAATTCTGCTTGAGCAAACTGTCAGTTTTGGTAGTCCCATATATTATTTTAGTCAAAGAGATTCATATGTTGCTCTTAACTGGAAGGAAGTGAGGGAAGGGAGATTTTCCATTTTCCATGGTCGAAAAAAATAAATACCATGCTTCAGTACTCAGTGAGACTTGAGTTTCATAATAACAGAAATTGAGTTTTTTTTTAAAAGGACAATTATAACTTTTTCTCAGGATGAAATGAATTATCAGGTTGAGTTATTTTCTACCTGTATTGTGTTCCCTCAAGAATATTGATGAGGAACTACTAATGAGAGTAAGAAGACCCAGTTTCTTAGAATTAATAATTATACATGATTACTTTCTTCTTTTAGGGAATTGGATTTTGTTTACTTTGGTAGAGTCAAAAGATTGAAATAGGGCTTATTCCAAAATAGGTCTTCTTTTGGGAATGCCTGATTCTGAAATTGAATCAAACTATTTATATCTGCTTTAAATACAATTGCTATATCAGTTTCTCCCCACTGGATGTCATCTTTCCCCATGTATTCCATTTTCCACAACCACAAAATGTGGATGTGAACTATAAAGTAATGCAATTCAAAGATGCTTTATTAGATGTCAAATTCCAGCATTTGTTTTTATTCATACATTTTTCAATACATATTCAGTACTTATCTTGTGCCAAAAACTGTTTTAGGCACTGGGCCTGCAAGACTAATACAACAAAGTCCCAGTTCTCATGGTACAGGTTAAGCATCCCCGATCTAAAATGCTTGGAATTACAAGTATTGTGGATTTTGAATTTTTCATATTTTTTAATATTTGCATATATCTGATAGGATATCTTGGGGATGGAACCTAGATGTAAATATGAAATTCATGAATGTTTCATACATACCTTTTACACATAGCATGAAGCAGTTTTATACAGAATTGTTAATACTTTTATGCTTGAAACAAAATTTTTCATGAAGTGGAATTTTCCACTTGTGGCATCATGTCAGTACTCAAAAAGTTATGCATTTTCAAGTATTTTGGGTTTTGGATTTTTAGATTAGGGATGCTCAATCTGAACTTATATTTTGGTGTTATTAGTGTTGTAGATAAGCAGTTTTAAAAATTAGATTATAGCAGGTAATGGCAAGTGTCAAAAGGAATACAAAACAAACAGTAGCAAGCAGTGTCACTGTATGTGTGGCCCTCTGTTGACATTTAGTCAGAGATTTGAAGAACCCAGGGAGTGACTCTCTTCTCCCATATGGCAGAAGATAATCCAGGGGTTGAAGAGGGTATTCATAGTCCCTGAGAATGTGTTCTTAGCATGTTTGAGGGTTAGCAAGCAGGTGATTGCTGGTGTAGAATGTATGAGAGAAGATGAAGGAATGGCTGATATCAGAGAAGTTGAGGGTCCAAATCACAAAGGACTTTGGAAGCCATAGTGAAGAATTTTGTATTTTCTCCAGTATGATGGGAAACCACTAGGAGATTCTGAGCAAATTAATAGGATCTGCCTTCTGTTTTCAAAGGCTTGTTCTGGCTGTAAGGATGCAAGATTGGAAGCTGGGAGACTCACTGGGAGACCATTGCAGTAGTCCAGAGGAGGAATGATATTGATTAGGATTAGGATGTAAGGTAGAGGTGGTGAGTGGAAATTGTGTGTGTGTGTGTGCACGCTTAGATAAAATACATTTGTATCATGAACTTTTCCTGTAATTTTCCTTGGATTTAGAGTAATATCTAATATCCCATTATAGTGTTCATTACAACTAAGGATACGCTTAAGCAGTACAAATGGTGAATGTCTTTTGAAAGGCGTTTATAGCTTTCTTGGTTAGTATGTGCATTCTTTTAAAAAGAATAGTGCCCCAGTGGAACACCAGATGGCACTAGAAAACAAGTCACATTGATAGGAGCCGACTCACATTTGCAATGCCACTTAAAGAAAAGGCTGAGCTGGCTATAATATAGCCAGTCAATCAGCATGGTGCAACTAGGACCTTATATGGATAGTTCTTAGTTTTCTGTATCATAAGAAAAATAAAGATAGAACCAACATGAGTAATAATCAAAACTCATTCTGATGTGTCCCTATTTTTTGAAAAAATATATCTCCTGAGAAGCTTTTCTTGTGACCCTTAAAACTGTACACAACACATTTGAACAAAGCTGTTCTTCATTGCCCTAAGGATAAAAATTAAACTCCTTGGCACAGCACAGAGCATCTTAGGCTATTGCTCCTGCTTGTGGTTTTCCTCTGTTCAAAATTTTCTTTCTCTCTCCTTCCCTTTCATCTGGCAAATTCCTAATCCTTAAAACTAAACATAGAAGTTACCTCTTCCAGGAAGCCTTTCCTGACTACACTCCCATCTTCTACCCAACCAGAGATGTGCTTCTCCTTTGTGTCCCCAAGATACTCTGTACTTCTAAATTTTTAGAATGAATTTTGAGTTTTCCCCTTAATTTCTAGGTGAAAAGCTTCTTGAGGATCAGAACCATGACTAACCCTCTCCTTTGGTATTAATCACAGTTGTCAGCTTTCCCCAGAGAAACAAAAGCAGTAGGATGTGTGTGGGTGTTTGCAGAGAAGTAAATGTAGATGGCATAGACATCAATATAAATACAGCTAGAAATATTATACAGAGTACTCCATTTTACCCCAAATCTTCTGATTTAAATGTTTATCTCACCTAAATATATAACAACATTCTTCCTCCATTCTTGCCTCCCTCCCACCCCCCATTATGTATCACCATCCACTTAATCAGAGAGATCATTCAGCCTTTGGTTTTTTGGGATTGGCTTATCTCACTTAGCAAGATATTTTCCAACTTTGTCCATTTGCCTGCAAATGTCATAATTTTATTCTTCTTTATGGTAATGTTCCATTGTGAATATATACCACAGTTTCTTCATCCATTCATCAATTGAAGGGCATCTAGGTTGGTTCCAGTTTTCTCATGCTAGACAAAGGTGCGAAAAACATACAATGGAGAAAAGATAGCCTGTTCAACAAATGGTGCTAGGAAAACTGGAAATCCATATGCAACCTAATGAAACTAAACCCCTATCTCCCCCCCTGCACAAAACTCAACTCAAAATGGATCAAGGACCTTCGAATCAGACCAGAAACCATGCACCTTATAGAAGAAAAAGTAGGTTCAAATCTTCATCATGTTGGCTTAGGATCAGAATTCCTTAACATGACTTCCAAAGCACAAGAAATAAAAGCAGGAATCAATCATTGGGATAGATTCAAACTAAAATGCTTTTTTCTCAGCAATGTGAAGAGAGAGCCTACAGAGTGGGAGAAAATGTTTGCCACACATACTTCAGATAGAGCACTAATCTCCAGAATCTATAAAGAACTCAAAAAACTTTACACCAAGAATACAAATAACCCAATCAACAAATGAGCTAAGGAAACGAGTAGACACTTCACAGAAGAAGATCTACAAGCAATCAACAGATATATGAAAAAAATGTTCAACCTCACTAAATCTTTTGGTAGCATTTTCCAACCACAGTTTCTGAAAGTGATTTTTCTTTTTTCTGACTTGCCTATTCTGGGACTCCAACTACATGTATGTTAAACTGCTTGATAACGTCCCACTGGTCTCTGAATCTTGTTTTGTTTTGCTTTTTGTTTTGTTGTTGTTCTTTTCTTTTCCCCTGCTGGATTACATAATTTTTATTCCTGTATCTTCAAGTTCACCAGTTCTTCTATTTCAAATCTGCTGTAGGGCCCATCTAGTAACATTTTCATTTCAGCTACCATTCTTTTTGGCTCTAGATTTTCAGTTACTTTTTTTTTTAAGTGTTTCTTTTTCACTATTGAGATTTATGCCTGTTCACTCATTAACACCATGTTTTTCTTGAATTATTTGTATTTATTTATAATCACTGATTCGAAGTATTACTTTTGATAAAGTTGACCTAAGTGTCAATATCTGGGTATATTATGAGGCGGTTTCTATTAACTACTATTTTTTTCTGATTGTGAATCAGGAGATTCCTGTTTCTTTGCATGCCTAGTAGTTTTTTTTAAAAGCTAGATTTGCTTGAAAACTAGATGTATATGTAATATGTTATAGCAACTCTAGAAATTTTTTTTTCTGATGACTGGTTATAGTAAGCAATTAACATGTCTGAACTCAAGCTGAAAAATCTGACTCCTCTGCAGTGTGATGCAGTTACTATCTCTGTCAGGTATTTTGTTTTCCAATTCACCATCTAAATTTCCAGTTGCTTTGTGCCCCATGTTCTTCCTTCTTGAACCCTAAGGCAGTGAGACTTCTATGTTTTGCTGCTGAAAATTTACTCACATGAGACATAACAAACCTGTAAATTTCAGCAGAAGTAGTTCTGTCTGAAGTTGATTCTCAGCTACCTCCCATACCATTTTTCTCCCCTTTTGGTATTCATGCCTCTGGGCAGTCCTCTCTCTACTGGATATGGCTGACTTGTGTGACCCACAGGATATTTTAGAAATGATAGAGTGTGGCTACCTAGGATAGGTGAGAAAAGAGGTTGCTGTCTTTACCTTGCTATTCTTTGAATCATTTGCTCTGGGGTAAACAAGCCGTCATGTTGTATATGAGCAGCCAGCTTCATGTAGCAAGAAACTTGTATAAGAGAATAAATGTAATGTTAAAGGGTGCTTCCAGTTGCTAAGTTTGGTAGTGATTTATTTTGCAGTCTCATATAGCTAATCCATCCCTCTCAAGTATCTATCTACTTTTTCTCCAGGCTCTCTGGGTTTGCCCAGAGAGGTAAAAAGTGACCATTCAGCCAGGGATTTGGGCAGAATTTACTATCAGATTAGTGTCTTAGCTCTTCTGTGTATCTCTCACTTTCAGAATTCCTCTTTAAACTTCTACCTATCCTGTTGCTCTGAATTCTGTCATCTGCTCCCTTCAGTAGGGAAGGCCACAGTTTTCCACTGACTTGAAGCAGTTGGAGAACACCCCCTTGCAATAAAAGCCACAGACTCGTTATTCCTACCTAAAGCAGAAACAGTTTTTCAAGAATAAGTGCTTTAGGTTTCTGCCTGAATTCAATAATATGTCTTCATAAACTGTTTTAATGTCTTAGTGATATTTCATTGACTTAATACAATGCTAGTACAAATATTCTCTGAATTCTAGAAAAGCTGAGCATCTCAATTTGTAAGCCCTTCTGGAATCCCTGACTCTGAGCTGCTTATTTATAATTTTTGCTCATTTTTTTCTGAAACTGTTGAACTGGGATTTTTCTTGTTGATTTTAGGATTTTCATTTGTGTTATTGTTACTTAGTCCCTGATTGGTTTTTGATATTGGGAATATAACATCTCAGTGGTTTCTTTCTTGCCTCCTCATATATAATGTCTTGCAGATTCATAATGGTTGGAATAAGTGAGCACATGAATGAATATGTGAGAGAATGACTGGAATCAGGTCCAACAATCCCTCCTGACTATCATATTTTTCTATTCCAAACTAACAAAATATGTACAAAAGCATTGAACAGACTTGATTTGGATGACTTGCAAGCTTGAGAAGTGCAAAGTGTAAACCTTCCCTTGATGAATTTACTCATTCATCTTGTTGAGAAAAGATTTGTAGTACCTGACTTTGAAGATATCTATCATTAAGTTGCAACTATTCAGTCTTTGAGTTTCCTTTCCATTGATGTGTGCAGGCTCCATGAAGTCATCACTACCTTGAACATAATTACAGCTTGGTCATTATAATAAGATTTTTGTCTTTTAGCTGCCCATTGAACAGACTTTAACTCATTGTTTTAGCAGTCCTAAAACACTAGGTGTTCCTCATTATTGGTACTAACAGTCCATGTAGATGTTGTGGCACCAGCTGGTGGTTCAGTTCAGGCCACACCATGATGCCTTAGTAATTTCCCCTTATTGTAGAAGAGCAATGTAGCAATAGCACATTTAAACTAACTCAGGGAAAAGCTTTGAAAAGCCAATCTCCCTCCCACCCTTGCAGCTGTGAAAAGAGGTTATGAGATAACTGCTGTTGAAGATTTATTATAGTCATTACATTCAACAGCTACAGTAGTTTTAGTGGTTCCTAAAATACACCAGCAGTTATTGTCTGATTACTTCTACAGATAAGTTAATTATAGGAGATTTCTGACTCTTATACAAGTCTGATTTAGAGAGGAGTTTAATTACAGCAATTTCAGTGATTCTAAATAAGCTCAGCATATATTACCAGTCTCAGCAAGTATAGTAGAGGTTTTTAGCTGTGTTGAAATACACATTTGCTTTGTTTTTATTTTTCATTTCATGATTTTAACCGTACTGTAGGACATGTGATAGATAATTCAGGACACCTGTTTCCGCCAGAGTGAATCTTCAGTCAAACACACCACAGGACAATAATAGCAAATTCTTCGTTATCATTAAAATCCCATTCTAATGCTTCCCATTGAGCACTCCACGTTTTACAAAGCTAATTTGTGTAATGATTGTGACAGTGTGAGCAGGAAAACAAAATAGTTTTCTTAAAGGAACAAAAAAAAAAACAGATGAATGCATTTTTATTAAAATTATCATTAGGATCTTAATTTTTTAATTGATAGGAACTGAGGCATTGTCTTTAAATCAGGATACTCCATATTTGTGTGTGTTCATACCTTGTCTGTATGTGAAAAACTTAAAGATTAACATAATAGTAGCATATGCCCAAACTAACTTAAAATTAAACTAGTAAAAATGTACCATAAAAAGACAGTGAGTAATTGAATATATTCATTGATTTAATCAAGACCTTAAATTGGAGAGGGCATTGATTTGAAGTATACACTACTGAAAATTACCTTCATCTGAGCTCTGTAGAGCTCTTTCCCCAGAATTTTTTCATCCTTGTGGTATAATGGTAGGTTCTACGGGCATTTGCAACAATAATTCTTGTCATCTGTTTATATATTTTCACTTAAAAATGAAGTATATTTTGACAACAGAAAGTACAATAGCTCACTCTTAGGTGCAGTTTTGCTTTCCATGGTTTTAGTTACTCATGGTCATCTACTGCCTCCAACACAGAAATACCTATCATCGGAAGGTCAACAGTAGCCTAACACTATCATAGTGCCTGCAAGAGTCTCCTCACTTGATCTCCTCAGGCAGACATTGTATCATCTCCTGTCGTCACAAGGAGGGAGAAGGGAATACAGTAAGATATTTTAAGAAAAAGAGAATCCACATTCACACATTGACTATGGTATACTGTTATACTTGTTCTGTTTTATTATTAGTTATTGTTAATCTCTAAATTTGCTTGATTTTTAAATTAATCTTATCATGTGTATGTATGCATATAAAAGACTATAGTATATATGGGGTTCTATCTGTGGTTTCAGACATCCCTGGGGGGTCTTGGAATATATCCCCCTCAGTCAAGGGGGACTATTTCTTTGGTAATAGTGAAAATAAATCAAGTCTTCTGTTTCAGTTTGGGTGATTGTACTACATTCTGCCTGTGTGGGGAGCCAGTCTACTATCTTTCCTTGGCACTGTGGAATGTTAGTCATGCTTCCTTTTTGCTAGAATGCTCTTTCTTCTTCCACTTCATCTAGTCAGATCCTGCAGTCCTTTCTTCTTTTGTAGTCCATGGTCTGTCTCATTTGTGCACTTTCACCTTGCTCTGATTCATTTTTTGCTAAATCTTGCAATGTAAATCAGGACTAAGAGAATAAGTGTAACACATTGTCACTTGCCGCCTACCCATGCTTACACTTCAGGTACTGAAGAACATTGTTTTTATTAATGATGCTTTCAAAGGTCCAACTCTTTCTTATACTAGTAGTAATGGTTGCATGGATGCCAACAGAGGTGGGGAGAAAGGTGAGTCTTTGCTGATGCTGCAAACATCCTGCTTGGGAAGGACAGTGACTGCCTTTGGCCTTTGACTAGGAGGAACTCACTTCCACTTCTGGGCTGCATATTGCCCCAAGTTACCCCAAGTCGCCCACCTCTCCCACTGCACCCATGCTGTGCTCTATTCACCCTGCCATCCCAGCCAGGGACAGAAATTTCTTTTCAGGGATTTTGCTGCTTAACTCTTTGAGGTCACTAACTTAATGTTCATCATGTGTAGATCACTCAATATCTGAAGACCCAGAACAAAGCACATATTGAAGATATTTTTCTATATGGGATAAATTGGGGGAAAACATAACCCTAAAATAAAAAGCAAATGCTTTCTACTTTATTGCATTTACTATTGCTTTCTACTCAAAGGACCTGGACATGCCTTATACTCAACATTTACCGGGTCACAACAATCAACCCATTCTTGGGTTACCAGGGAGAAATTTTGTATTCCTTTGAACTTGTAAAGCAATAAGGGAACATCTCTGAAGTGGTTAAAGGCATTTCTTTTATGGTACCTCTCCCAACTTGAAGGAGTAGATATATTAACCACTTAAGGTAAATATATGGCAACTTATATTGTAAATTCTAAACTCATTTCAAATCAAGTGTATAGCTGTCCAATGGTTATGGTAGAATAGAGAACACTGTGAATTTTTCCCTTTGAGTTAATATTTTTTTAGGAAGCCAGAATGTGTGGATGAAAGGAATAAGAATAGGGAATATATGTATGTATGTATGTAAGTGTGTGTGTGTGTGTGTGTGTGTGTGTATGAAGATATATACATATATACTAATACATTTATTTTATAGGGATTTCATTTGTGTTGGATCAAGGAATATGCTCTCTCCCTTGTCTTGGAACTTCAGCCAACTCTTGCATGTTGACCCTTCTTAAAGAATGGAAATGGGAACTGAATAAAGGAGATAAGAGCTTCTAGTCAAGGAGGATAATGCATTAATTTAACAAACATTTGGGCTTCTTTTTTGTGCCTATCTCTGTGGTGCTCTAAAAATAAACCAAATAACTACAATATAAGGTGGTAGAGGTTGTGAACAGATTGCCTTGGGAACATCAAACAGTGAAGAACCTACTGCCGGGGAGTGGTATGGTCCGGAAACAGCTAAAGCCCTCCTGAAGGGACATTTGAATTACCTTAGTTAGTGATTGAGGGTGTGGTCCATGTAGTAGTTCTGTGAATTCAGATACTGAATGATTTTTAGTGAAAGGGATGATAATAGGTTGATAAAGAAAAAAGACCACAGGTGTATCTGCATATACCAGACCCACCCTTACTCCAACAGGATGCATTTTTAGGGTATTGTGGGCAATGCTAACCAGAAAGCAGGTCATTTTGTTTGGAATCCTGTCTTGAAACCTGAAACCATGACTTTTTTGGGGAAATTAGCATAATTCATGTTTGTTTTTTATTTCAGTGACTTTTACAGTTTCTCTACTTTGATTCTTTAAAAGTACCTTGAAAAATACCTCCATGATGACTTCTGTTTGTCCCGTTCCTGTTTCACTATGTGGGAATATAATTACAGTCTACTTCTAGGACTCTCTTTATTATTTATCTGGAGCTTTCAGGCCAATTAGCTATGGTTATTATAATATTAACTTGGTTCAAGTTGTGAAAAGTACACTTTAAACTTGAAATAAAGATGCATGAAATCTATTTATACAGCATAAGGCCTTTAATTGATATCCTTTACATAAAAGCCAAGGTTTGATAAAGTTGTGTTTCAGGTAATAACCTTGATTTTTATGCTTCATTGAAATTTGGCTCCTCTCCCCCAAGGATCACCAACTTCTTTGTGCATTTATACCATCATATTGGTGATGTTATTACTAATGTCATTCAGCTAGTCATAAGGTGGAAGTAGCGTTAATTGCAAATTATAGCTTCAACATAAAAACCAATGAACTTGGTTGAGCTTTTAATTTTGCTGCCTTGTCACTTTGATTCATATTGCATCTTGCTTTTTAACTGCTGCCACGAACCCCGTGTGCATTTCTCTGCAGTATATTTTTTCATGCCACTTTCAGACAGTCACTAGAGTCAAGCAGTACAGGACCCAGCAGGGTATGTGTTGTTGTGCCATTAATTGCCTACCTCTGTGCCTTGTGTGGAAGGAGGCCAGAGGCAGATTGTCTTTTACCCCCTGAGAAGTATGATAATAGCTTGACAATGCGCTTCCTGGAGAATTTCTCTGTGATTATAAAACGCAAGTGAAGAGACTTGTTTGAAAGGAAGGGAGAAATGAGGAGTATCTTTAAATTGCCTTTTGGATTAATGGTATCAAACACTTGGTGCATTGGCACCAGTGTGATAGAAATACTCACATGATGTTTCCACTCCTGTTCAGGCATCAAGATTGAGTTTTGAGTCTGATCTGTTTTGTTTTTAGATTTAAGTGTGTGGCCGAATGTGGTATTTGGAGGTTGAAGCACTTATTTACATTGTAAGAAATTTAGAGGTACAAAATTGCCTTTCAGTCTATGTCAGCCATTGAAGTAGCCATTATTATTATTATTATTATTATTATTATTATTATTTTATTTTTTTAATCCATAAGCATTTAAATTACTTCTGCTAGTGTTACTCAACACTCAAAATTATTGGAGTGTACTATAAAGTGTCCTTGTTCAGAGTGTCATCTCAGTTCTACCAATTCTTAATTGCAATTTGATCTTGGAGACACATCTTTGGGCCTCTTGGAGCTTTTCTTTCTCCATGTATAAAATAGGAGCTAATTCTACTTGCCCTCCTATAGTTTTTCTGCACGTTGCATGACCATGTTGGTTTGTCACTGGTGTCACACACTATAGATAAAGTCAACTATCATTATTACTTCCCCTCCAGTGATTATTTTATATAAAATGCCATGTTATCCCCAAATCCATATGTAAAAGAAGGATAGTACTGTTCATTTGTGTGTGTGTTCCTCTTCCAAGAGGCTGTTGATGAATGTGATCAACATTATTCACATGACATCCCAGTGTACGTAATGTCTTAATTGCGAGAAAAGATGCTAAATCCCCAGGGATGTTTCTCTAGAAGTGTTTATGTGTGGAAAGTGAACATCCACAAGCCGAATGAGGTGTGAGGATATTGGGGAGTTGTTTGAGGTATGCTTTTCATGGCATCTCATTAAAGAGTAAGTTAAGTTTTCTTTCTACCTTGGGTGTTAAATCTTTATTAACACTGGAGTTTGAAAACAGCTAACAAAAAAAAGCAAAATGCTTAAGGGATTTATTGTAAGACTCAATAGTGCCATTAATTTCCATGTGTGCTTTAAATTGCTGGGGTAAAATAATGTATTCAGCAAGGAAGCAAGTTCCTGCTTCCTCCCATGAGTCTCCTTGATTGTGCAATTGGTATCTCATTCTTTAATTAAACTTGTCCAAAGATAGGATCAGCTAAAGTGTTTACTGTATAAATAGTTTTCATTCCCAGTGTGCAAGCTTAAAACCATGGTAAAAAAGAGTTTGCCATCTGTTAAAAACCAAAACATGTGGTGTGCTGTTGCATAAAAATAAACCACACATTATTCATAAAAAGGATCACAACACATATCATATCTTTGGGACTGACAATAATGTGTGATGTTTTGGAATGTCACCACTTCTCTCCTAGTGACAGTATGTTCAGTAACGCATTATGTTAAACAACACGATCATCTATAAACATCACAAAACTAAAGCATGGATTTTGGTTCAAGTGAAATAACTTTATTTAAATGTGAATTTTACTGATAAGAAATGGCAGTTTTAATTTTTTCTTTGATATATTCAAATTTAATTATTCCTAAGAGTTTTATTTTCAAATCTTTTTTTCTCCCCTAAAATTTAACCACCTAGTTAAACCAGGAATTTAACTCTTCCTCTCTCCACATGCTGCCATTCTCTAAACCTTCTCTCCCTGTGCATCACAACCATAGGATCTTCCTACCTCTACTTTTTGGCCTTCTGCTAATATGTATCTATTGTAAGGAAGCTTCCTGAAACAGGTTGTTAATGGTGATTCATTAAAGCAAACAGTGATACCACATTTTCTGCAGAGCAGTCTAACCTCCTCAGGTTATTCTTCAAGAAACACTCTGATCTGTTTTCAAGCCGCCTGTGTATGCTTGACTCTCACTGTCCTTGTCCCAGCACCCTGAGACTCCACCAGAATTTTCATGAATTTCTGACCTCCCTCCTTTTTCTTTCTACCCCTACTCTTGTCTCTTTCTTTGTAATATTTTTCCCAACCTCACATCTGAAATTATTCTATGCTTTTAGGCTCAGATTAAACATCAGGTTCTTCCCAAATTCTTCCCTTATTGTACCAATTAGAAGTAACACTTGTTTCTTTGTTTTCCCAAAGCACTTTGTAATTCTTATATTGCCTGATAAGTTTCAACCTTCTATTTTAGTCATTAATCTGTTTACTCCCCTCATCACCACTTTCTAGTGTCTGGAGTACTTAAGGATGGGGATTATAATCAGTTCATCTTTTTGTCCCTACACTAACTAAGGGACACTCAATAGATATGTGAGGCATTCAATAAATATGTGCTAAAATGGTAGTTCATTATGGTCACTCATTAGAGCCAACAGTGATACCACATTGTCTGGAGAGCCAGGCGTGTATTGGCTTTAATGAGGTCATAATGTCACTCATTATGCTGTACAGAATTCAAAATTACCAGATTAATGCAGTGAAGAAATTTAGATTACCAGGTAAGGGAGAAATTATCATATTCTACATTGGATTTTCAATAAATATACATAACAATAGCTATGGAGGTCCTAAAATGTTTTTGGTACTCTTCTGCTCAGTGATTCTTATTGGATGATTAATATCTCACAGAACTATGTGGGAGGTTCTGACTCATTTGTTTCAGGCACAACCAATTGCAATCTTTGGACCTTGTTTAGATCCCACTTCAGATTAATAAACCAAAGATATAAAATTTTAAGGTAACCATAAAAAAGTAATATTATGGCATTTGCAGATAAATGGATAGAGTTGGAGAATATCATGCTAAGTGAAATAAGCCAATCCCAAAAAACCAAAGGTCAAATGTTTTCCCTGATAAGTGGATGACGATATATAATGGGGGTCGGGAGGTGGGGAGTAAGAGAAGAATGGAGGAACTTTATGTTATGTAGAAGGAAATGAGAGGGAGGTATGAAAAATGTATGAAAATGTATGAAAAATGGTGGGATGAGACAGACATCATTACCTTATGTACATGTATGATTACAGGAATGGTATGAATCTACATCATGTACAACCATAGAAACAAAATGATATACCCCATTTGTGTACAGTGAATCAAAATGCAGTCTATTAAAAAATAAATAAATAAATAAATAAAGGAAAAAAAAGTAAATCCTGACTATCCAGTGAAAGTATTCAACCTTAATATTCAGTTATTCTTAATTTTTTTAGATATTACAATAGTATAGTGGTTACATTTTTATATTTATTACAAGAGTTTAGGATACTTGCCAAAACTAAGGTCATGAAGATTTTTTCCTCTTGATTTTTTTCTGGAAGTTTTATAGTTTTAGGTTCTACATTTAGGTCTGTGCTCCACTCTAATTTAGTTTTTTGATAGCAAAGGTATGGGAAGCGGTTCGTTTTGAAATATGTATATGCAGTTGTCCCAGCAGCATTTACTGAGCAGGTTGTTCTTTTACCATGGTATTGCCTTTGCACATTTGTTGAAAATTAGTTGTCCATATATGTGTGAGTGTACTTCTAAACTCTTCTTTTCAGTTCTGTTGATCTGTTTTACTATCCATACACAAATACCATACTGCTTTATAAGGCATCTTGAAATCAGGGAATGTTAGTCTTGCCACTTTGTTGTTTTTCATGGTTGTTTTGGCTATGGTAACATTTCCTTTCCATTTCCATATGAATTTAAAAATCGGTTTATCAATTTTTACAAATATAAAAAGTCTGCTGAGACTTTGACTGTAATTGAACAAGGAAAATTTATGTATTTGGGAAGAATTAACCACCTTTACTGTGCCAAGTCTTCTAATCCATGAGCATTCTGTATCTCTCCATTTAATTAGGTCTTTGGAAATTGCTGTCATGGGTATGTTATGGTTTTACATGTAAAGTCTTTTGTAACTTTCTTGGACTTATCCATAAGTATATCCTATTTTGGATGCTATTATAAGTGGCATTGCTTTGTAATTTTAACTACCTTGTAATTTTTTTAATTATGTTTATTAGTAGTGAAAAAGACAAAATGCTTTTTCTACGTTGATCTCATATCCTGCAACCTTGATAAACTGTTTTCACATTGCTTTTTTTATAGATTATATATGATTTTATACAAAGATTTTCATGTTATGTATAAAGACAGTTTTACTTCTTTCTTTCCAAATAGGATGCTTTATTATTTTTTTTCCTGCCCAATTCAGTGGCTAGAGCAGAAAGGAAGTCGTAAGAGTGGCCATCTTACCAGCCCCATGGAGCATCCCTGTCATCCCAGCAGCTCAGGAAGCTGAGGCAGGAGGATCTCAAGTTCAAAGTGAGCCGTAGCAACAGTGAGGTGCTAGGTAACTCAGAGAGACCCTGTGTCTAAGTGAAATATAAAATAGGGCTGCTGATGTAGCTCAGTGGTTGATTGTCCCTGAGTTCAATCCCAAGTTTCCCCCTCTATCGCACTCCCTGCCCGCAGAGAGACACGACACCTGGTTCTTTTCAGCTCTTTATTGCGCGCGTCTGCCATGGTTTCTCTCTCGCTTCTTCTTCCTCTTTTGGGGGAAGCTACACCTCACTATATGCCCCCAAGCGACCAATCATCATACAGAGCACGAGGGGAGAGCGTGGACAGATACAGGCAGCATATACAGGCATGCAGTGATCATGTAACGTCCATGAGGGGGCCTCAACCAATCACTGAAACTTCCTCAAGTGACATCAGTTGTTTGCACACAAGCTAGCTACACTCAACCACACTGGCATCCTGCCAGGCGCCATCTTGGCCTTGCCACACCTAGGGCCAGGGGTCCGGCCGAAACCCCGACAGTTCCCCCTTTTCTCTTTTAAAAAGAAAAGGAAAGCTCGGGACCGTGCCTGTCTTAGGCGGAGTGGTCAACCACCGTCCTTACCCGTCATCGGATAACTGCAGAGCATGCTACAGCTCCTGTCTTAGGTTGGTACGGAGTCACCTCCTTCCTTACCCGTCTGGCTAGCGGTCCAGCATCGTGAGCCATACTTGTGGGGAACTGCTGGCCTCTAGGGCAGCCATGGCCTGATGGAAGATGATACGATCTCTAGCTTGATCTCGGCGCATGCGCATGACAAAGCGCGTGAGGAAGATAACAGTAATAACCATGAGGATACAAAAGGCTCCCATACCTGCCCATTGTTTTACAAAACTGAAAGAAGAGGATAGCCAATTTAGCACTTCAGACATTGGAGCTACACCAACTCTAGTAGCATTAAGGCTAACAATTTGAGATCTAAGAATAGCAGTAAGATTATCAAATTCGTAAGACCAGTTGGTACGTAGCTGAACAGACAAGATTCTAGACAAGTTTGCTGCATAGCTGAAGTTATGGTAAGCTACAGGTGTAACGCACAGTCCCGCCAGATGATAAATACATCCCACGTTTAACAGTTCCTGTAAAATGTCCATTTGTTCTTGAAGTAAGTCCACTCGCTGGTTTACTAAAAGAATCCCTGCTTTTAAGTGTTGATCCACTGTCTGCTGAGTAGATGTTGGTTTAGGGTCTCTTTAGTCTATAAGGCTGCAGCTGTATTTTCGGCCAAGTGATTGTTGTTGCTGTCTGTATGGTTGTGTCAATGCTGCTGCTGCAGAGGCTGCAATGGCAGTGATCACAACTGCTGTGATGCCAAGATCTCTTCTGTTTCTTAATAATAGCACTGGCAGTTCTGTATCTGTAACAAAGACTGGGACTGGTAGGAAGGTAGGAATACGCATTAAGACTGATCATGAGAACCTAGAAGCATTCCAACATTGAGAGAGATTGAGAGAAACATCTTTTTTGTTTGTTAGCAAAAACATAAAAGGGGGGAAAAAACACAAACTGGCGTAGGTGGAAACGTAATATTTCTGGTCCTCCTAAGAGAGCAAAGAAAGGTTGTAAATTAGTGTATCCTGAGGTCTAAGTGAAGAGTAGCCAGCTGTAGAAGGATTGACACGTCTCATGCCTAAATGAACATCATTATTTGTAAAATTATCATTAAAATTGGGAGTGAAGAAGAACCCTTGTTGAACAGGAGAAGCTGGTATAGGCAATCCCGTAGAAGCATTAGTGCTAAATATGGGAGGGAATAAAGAGGAGGTATTAGTTAAAGGCAGAGGATATGGCCAAACTCTAACTATTGCCCACAGGTCTCGAGTCTTCACCGGTGTCAATGTCATCATTAATAGGGCGCTTATCAGCACGATGTTCTTCATCGTTGTTTTGATGCACCAGTCTAGTCAACCTTTCAGGTATCCAGATCGGTGTTTGCTGATCCTGCGGGAAAACACAAACAGACCCTCGGACCCACCGAAGAACTGGATCTGGGCCTTTCCATGTTCCTGTGAGAATATCTTTCCATTTTACCCACACTTGAGTACTTGTGGGATTAGCATGCCTTTCTGCAGCCGTATGTCCATTCTTATCCACATTTAAAAAATTTAAAATAAAAAGTACTAGATTTAGTTTATCTTTAGGTGCTCTAAAGTCAGCACCTATTCCCCCTTTTTGTTTTATTAGATAATTTTTTAACGTTAAATGAGTGCGTTCCACTATACCTTGTCCTTGAGGATTATAAGGAATTCCTGTGATGAGCTGTATATTAAAATTTTGTGTAAATTGAAGAAAACTTTTGGATGTGTAAGCCGGCCCATTATCAGTTTTAATGATTTTTGGGACGCCCCAGGCTGCAAATGCTTGTAAGCAATGTTGTACAACATCTTTAACTTTTTCCCCAGTGTGAGCAGAGGCCATGATCACCCCTGAAGCGGTGTCTACTGAAACATGAATATACTTAAGGTTTCCAAATTCTGAAAAATGAGTAACATCCATTTGCCAAATATGATTAGGTAATAGTCCCTTTGGATTTACTCCAACAGACTGTACTGGAAATAGAGGAGCACAATGTTGACATGTTTTAACAATTTGTCTAGCAACATCTTTAGAAATATTGAATTTTCTTTTAAGGGTAGTGGAATTAACATGAAATTGGGTATGGAACATTTTAGCCTGTTCTAACATAGTAAAAGCAAAAACAGTTTTTGTTGCCCTATCAGCTTCAGCATTAGCTCCGGCAAGTGGACCAGGCAGTCCAGAATGAGCTCTAATATGTCCTACATAAAAAGGATACTTGCGGTCCAAGATTAAGGCACGTAAAGTACAAAAATAAGGAGCAACAGCGGACCCATCAGGGATATAAGGAACAGTCTCCAAACAAGGCACTGATTGTACTATATAATGACTGTCAGATAATAGATTGAAAGGCTGTTCTATCATAATGTTAAAAGCTAAAACTACTGCAGCAAGTTCTACTACTTGGGCAGATGAAGGAGGAAGAATTATAGTTTCTGTTTTATTTTCAATTATTACAGCTCCAACTCCATTTTTTGAACCATCAGTAAAGACCGTTTGGCAATTTGGCAAAGGCTGTGTTCTGGTAATTTTAGGGAATATAACAGGAGTGTTTTTACAAAATTGTATCCAAGGATGTTTAGGATAATGATTATCAAAAGTTGCTGTAGTTGAACAGTGTAAAACAGCCCAATCGTCATCATGTTGAACTAACCACTGTATTTGAAGTTTGGTATAGGGGACAATAACAATCTTAGGGTGGCTTCCAAATATTGTAATACAGGCTTCAAACCCCTTATATATCAACTGAGCTGTGGCTTTTGGAAATGTCTGTAACTGTTTTGTAGGCGATGCTGGGAGATTAATACTTTGTAAAGGTCCTCCTTGCCATATAATTCCATATGGACTATGTTGTTCTGGAATAATGATTAACATTAGAGGCTGGGATGGATCACATCTTTCTGTATGATCTGACTGTAATCTTTGTTCCACCAGTGTAAGAGCTCTTTGTCCTTTTGGAGTAAGGATCCTCGGGGAACAAAGATCAGGATCTCCCTTAAGTATATCAAATAAAGGTTTTAATTTTCCTGTGGTAATTTTTAAATATGGCCTAATCCAATTTATATCTCCAAGAAGTTTTTGAAAGTCATTTAAAGTTTTAAGTTTACTAGTTCTAATAGTTAATTTTAGTGGCTTTACCATAGTAGCCGTAAGTTTAGTGCCCAGATATTCTTGAGTTTCTCCCATTTGTAACTTTTCTGGAGAGATGTTTAAACCATATTGTTGTAGAGTAGATGTTAAGAATTGCAAAGCCTTTTCTAGTAATAGTCTATTTTTATGGCAGATAAGGATATCATCCATATAATGATAAATTAATAAATCTGGAAAAGTGTCCCTTGTAGGTTTTAAGGCTCTGTCTACATATATCTGACATAAAGTGGGACTATTAGTCATGCCTTGAGGCAGTACAGTCCATTCAAATCTTTGATCAGGCTGTGCATGATTGAGAGAAGGTAAGGTAAAAGCAAATCGCCAACAATCCTTTGCATGTAATGGAATTGAGAAAAAACAATCCTTTAAGTCTAAAATAATGGTGGGCCAATTTTTAGGTAAGGCTGTGATTAATGGCAATCCCCGTTGTAGAGGACCCATAGGAAACATCTGTGCATTGATAGCCCTTAAGTCATGTAATAATCTCCATTTTTCAGACCTTTTTTTTAATGACAAAAATGGGTGTATTCCAGGGGGAAGTAGAAAGTTGTAAATGACCTTCTTGTACTTGTTTTTGTACTAATTTATGAGCCGCTTGTAACTTTTCTGTAGTTAAGGGCCACTGTGGAATCCATTGCGGCTTATCATCTTTCCAAACTATTGGAATAGGTGTAATAACAGTGGCCCCTACATAAAACCCAGCCCTTTGAAATCATTTTTTGGAGGAGGAAGGGGGATGGGCTGTGAAGACCCTTGTTGTTCCTTCCCTAATCCTAGACCTTCTGTATACTTCATTTTTCTCATCATACGTGTTGCAGGTTTAGAATTAATGTTTGTTGTCAACTTAGCATTCATCTGAGTTAAGACATCCCTTCCCCATAAAGAAATAGATATTTTACAAATATATGGTTGGAAAACCCCTGAATGACCCTCATTATCCCTCCAAGACAGTGAAGCAGCACTCTGGTTAGGCGATTGAGCCACTCCCAACCCTAGTAAATTTTGATTAGCTGTAACTATAGGCCAACCTTTGGGCCAAACTGCCTCACTTATTATACTTTTATCAGCTCCTGTGTCCAGTAATCCTATAAAAGGTTTATGCCCTACTGCTAATTGAATAATAGGTCTATCTTGGAGGTCCATAGTAAAATTAGCCCAGGGTCCGCCTGTAGACCCGAATCCTTTATCTCCTCTTGTTGTTTCCTTACTAGGCCATAAGTAATGCTGGCTAGGCAAAATTAACATTTGTGCTATTCTGTCTCCTGGAGAAATGACTGTAATCCCTTTGGGTGAAGAAACCATAGCCCTAACTTGTCCTTGAAAGTCTGGATCAATTACTCCTGGGTGGACTATAAGACCTCTTAGAGTAGAAGAACTTCTGCCCAGGAGCAATCCTACTGAGTCTGTAGGAATATTGCCATCCCAGTCTGTGTCTAACATCTGTACACCCATTTCGGGCGTTAGTACGAGTCTGGAGGTGGCACAGATGTCCAGTCCTGCGCTCCCTGAGGTGGCCCTTCTTTCTTGGGTTTCATCCCTTTTTCTGTTGGTGGATACCACTGCCGTGGTACTTGTTGAATTACCCCGTATATTTGTTGTGGGCCCCGGGGTGGGCCCCTCACCCCGTTTTTTTGAAGTTTAGAATTAGCTGATAGAAAATTTCCTTCTTTATCCCTTACTGAATGACATTGATTAAGCCAGTGATTTCCTTTCCGGCAACGAGGACATATTTTAGGCCCTGACCCATGCCAGGGAGACCCAGAAGGACAATTTGCTTTAAAATGACCCATTTGACCACAAGTAAAACAAGCCCCAGGAGTTCCTCGTCTTCCACCCCCTCGTTGACCTAAGGCTGCAGCAAGTGCGGTAGTTTGTCTATCAAGGGCTGCAACAAAGGCCGCACTATTTTCAGTGGACTCATTAATGTCCTTACAGACTCTTAAGTAAGTAGTCAAATCCTTATTTTTTCATGGCCTTATGGCGTCCTTGCACCATATGTTTGTCTGTTTATATGCCAATTGTTTAATCAGTGGCATGGCCTGTTCTGCATCCCCAAAAATTCTTGAAGCCGTTTGTATCAACCTATCTACAAAGTCTGCATAGGGTTCATTACTTCCTTGAGTCACTTTTGACAACTGTCCTTGTAAATCCCCTGTTCCTTGTAAAGTTTTCCAGGCCTTGATAGCAGCCACAGCAATTTGAGCATATACTGCTGGATGAAAGTTAAGCTGTGCCTGTACTCCCTCATAGGGTCCAGTTCCCATTAGCATATCCCTGTCTACTTGTGGGTTTCCTGCAGCTGTGTTATGCCTTGCAGTATCTGTTGAAAGTTCCTGCCAAGCTGTTTTCCACATGAGGTACTGTCCTCCTGATAATGTGGCTCTAGCTAAATTAGTCCAATCCAAGGGCAACAGATTTAGAGACATCATGGTTTCCACCAGAGACACCGTAAAGGCTGATTGAGGCCCATAAGTACTGACAGCTTCCTTTAGCTGTTTGACCATCTTGAAATCTACAGGTTGGTGATAACGTTGTTGCTGTGCATCCTCAAACACTGGATAAATGGTAGATGTTAAAGAAGCCCATCCTTGATGTCTACTATAAGGTTCCTTTTCTATAGACTCCATTTGTGGTGCACTAGGCGCTACAGGCGCTAGAGGACGCTCAGAGCGCTCAGATCTCATTGTTAGCTTCCCAAATGTTTTTTCTAGTTCCTCCCCTGAAAGTTCCTCTTCTGAATCCTCCCCGCCTGAGTCACACTTCCCTTCTGAGTGAGGAGAACAAGACCGTTCCTCTTTAATCTCCTCTAAGACCTGACTTCCCTCTTCTAAAGGTCCTCTTAGGTTTCGTTTCTCTTTGTGCTGCAAACAAGATTTAATCAAAGACCAAATGGCTAAAGTTCCCACAGGAAGCGACTTTTGTTTCTCTGCTGTGCGCAGATCTTCTCCTAACTGCTCCCATTGAGGGATATTTAACAACCCTTCTTCTAAAAACCACGGAGAAACCCCTTCTATGGTATCAAGAAACGTTCGAGCTGCCTCTACCTCCAACGGAGTTCCGTGATTTTTCAGCAGCTCTCCGAGAGGCTGTTGCATTCTAATTTTAGACAGTTCTGTTCCCATGGTTAAATTTCACAACACTAAGAGCTAATCCAAGTACAAAAACAAACCAAACAACTAACACAAAAATAACACACACCACACAAACAATCTGGTACCACTGCATCTACCTATGAAGTTTTAATTTTTTCTGGGTTCTTTACCCTTCACTGCCGGCTACCAATGACGGACTCAAGGTCTTGAAATGAAATACCAATGACGGACTCAAGGTCTTAATATGAAATACCAATGACGGACTCAAGGTCTTAATATGAAATACCAATGACGGACTCAAGGTCTTAATATGAAAATAAATACTTACCTTTTACTTTACCTGTAGAGTTCCCGGGTTTCGGCACCACCTATCGCACTCCCTGCCCGCAGAGAGACACGACACCTGGTTCTTTTCAGCTCTTTATTGCGCACGTCTGCCATGGTTTCTCTCTCGCTTCTTCTTCCTCTTTTGGGGGAAGCTACACCTCACTATATGCCCCCAAGCGACCAATCATCATACAGAGCACGAGGGGAGAGCGTGGACAGATACAGGCAGCATATACAGGCATGCAGTGATCATGTAACGTCCATGAGGGGGCCTCAACCAATCACTGAAACTTCCTCAAGTGACATCAGTTGTTTGCGCACAAGCTAGCTACACTCAACCACACTGGCATCCTGCCAGGCGCCATCTTGGCCTTGCCACACCTAGGGCCAGGGGTCCGGCCGAAACCCCAACACCCCTCCCCTGCAAAAAACAAAAAGAGTGGCCATCTTGGTCTTATTTCTGATCTTAGGTGTTTGGGGGGAATTTAGTCTTCCACCACTCATTATTGTGTTAGGTCTAGATTTTTCATAGATACTCCTTATTAAGATTGAGAGTTTATTTCTATATCACTAAGAGTTTTTATTAGGAATAAGTTTTGGATTTAGAGAAAAGCTCTTTCTGTATTTGATGAAATAACTACAATTTTTATTTTTATTGTGTTAGTATGATGTCACATTATTTTCAAATGTTAAACCTACATTTAACATGAATTTAACATTTCTGAGTTAAATCTCAAGATAAATTGTTTTCTATACATGTTGTTGGATTTGACTTGATAAATTTTATTTAGAGTATGTTTACATCTATGTTTAAAACTATGTTTGTGGATTTTATATAATGTCTGTACCTGGTTCAGATCTCATAGTTAATGCTGACTAAATACAATGGATTGAGAAAAAAAAATTCTTCCTCTTTCAGTAGTTATGTGTTCTTTCTTCATAATTATTTGGTGGAATTCATTAGTGAAGATGACTGGGCCTAGGAGTTCCTTTGTGGGAACTTTTTTTTTTTAATTGTAAACAAATGGGATACATGTTGTTTCTCTGTTTGTACATGCAGTAAAGGCATACCATTTGTGTAATCATAAATTTACATAGGGTAATGTTGTTTGATTCATTCTGTTATTTTTTCCCTTCCCCCCACCCCTCCCACCCCTCTTTTCCCTCTATACAGTCCTTCCTTCCTCCATTCTTGCCCCCCACCCTAACCCTAACACTAACCCTAACACTAACCCCTCCCACCCCCCATTATGTGTCATCATTCACTTAACAGCGAGATCATTTGTCCTTTGGTTTTTTGAGATTGGCTTATCTCACTTAGCATGATATTCTTCAATTTCATCCATTTGCCTGCAAATGCCATAATTTTATCATTCTTTATGGCTGAGTAATATTCCATTGTATATATATATCACAGTTTATTTATCCATTCATCAATTGAAGGGCATCTAGGTTGGTTCCACAATCTGGCTATTGTGAATTGAACAGCTATGAACATTGATGTGACTGTATCTCTGTAGTATGCTGATTTTAAGTCCTTTGGGTATAGGCCAAGGAGTGGGATAGCTGGGTCAAATGGTGGTTCCATTCCAAGATTTCTAAGGAATCTCCACACTGCTTTCCAGAGTGGCTGCACTAATTTGCAGCCCCACCAGCAATGTATGAGTGTACCTTTCTCCCCACATCCTCGCCAACACCTGTTGTTGCTTGCTTGATAATCACCATTCTAATTGGGGTGAGATGAAATCTTAGTGTAGTTTTGATTTGCATTTCTCTTATTACTAGAGATGTTGAACATTTTTCATATGTTTGTTGATTGCTTGTCAATCTTCTTCTGTGAAGTGTCTGTTCATTTCCTTAGCCCATTTGTTGATTGGGTTATTTGCATTCTTGGTGTAGAGTTTTTTGAGTTCTTTATAGATTCTGGAGATTAGTGCTCTATCTGAAGTATGATTGGCAAAGATTTTCTCCCACTCTGTAGGCTCTTTCTTCGCATTGCTGATAGTTTCCTTTGCTGAGAGAAAGCTTTTTAGTTTGAATCCATCCCAGTTATTGATTCTTGCTTTTATTTCTTGTGCTATGGGAATTCTGTTGAGGAAGGCTGGTTCTAAACTGACATGTTGAAGATCTGGACCTACTTTTTCTTCTCTAAGATGCAGAGTCTCTGGTCTGATTCCGAGGTCCTTAATCCATTTTGAGTTTAGTATCGTGCATGGTGAGAGATATGGGTTTAATTTCATTCTGTTGCATATGGATTTCCAATTCTCCCAGCACCATTTGTTGAATAGGCTATCTTTTCTCCATTGCATATATTTGGCACCTTTGCCTAGTATGAGAAAATTGTATTTATTTGGGTTTATGTCCATGTCCTCTATTCTGTACCATTGATCTACCTGTCTATTTTGGTCCCAATACCATGCCGTTTTTGTTACTATTGCTTTGTAGTAGAGTTGAAGATCTGGTATTGCGATACCCCCTGCTTCGCTCTTTCTGCTAAGGATTACTTTAGCTATTCTGGGTCTCTTATCCTTCCAGATGAATTTCATAATTGCTTCCTCTATTTCTGTAAGGTACGTCATTGGGATTTTAATTGGAATTGCATTGAATCTGCATAGCACTTTTGGTAGTATGGCCATTTTGACAATATTAATTCTTCCTATCCAAGAACATAGGAGATCTTTCCATCGTCTAAGGTTTTCTTTAATTTCTTTCTTTAGTATTCTGTAGTTCTCATTGTAGAGATCATTTACCTCTTTTGTTAGATTGATTCCCAAGTATTTTATTTTTTTCGATGCTATTGTGAATGGGGTAGTTTTCCTAATTATTCTTTCCAAAGATTTATCACTTATGTATAAAAGTGCAATAGATTTATGTGCATTGATCTTATATCCCGCTACTTTACTGAATTCACTTATGAGATCTAAAAGTTTTCTTGTGGAATTTCCTGGTTCCTCTAAGTATATAATCATATCATCAGCAAATAGGGATAGTTTGAGTTCTTCTTTTCCTATTCATATCCCTTTAATTTCTTTGGTCTGTCTAATTGCTCTGGCTAGAGTTTCAAGGACAATATTGAATAGAAGTGGTGAAAGAGGGCATCCCTATCTTGTTCCAGTTTTTAGGGGGAATGCTTTCAGTTTTTCACTATTTAGAATGATATTAGCCATGGGCTTAGCATAGATGGCCTTTACAATGTTATGGAATGTTCCCACTTATCCCTATTTTTTCTAGTGTTTTGAGCATGAAGGGGTGCTGTATTTTATCAAATGCTGTTTCTGCATCTATTGAGATAATCATGTGATTCTTGACTTTAAGTCTATTGATATGGTGAATTACATTTATTGATTTCCTGGTGTTGAACCAACCTTGCATCCCTGGGATGAAACCCACTTGATCATGGTGCACTATCTTTTTAATATATATTTGTATGCGATTTGCTAAAATTTTGTTTAGAATTTTTGCATCGGTGTTCATTAAGGATATTGGTCTGAAATTTTCTTTCCTCGATGTGTCCCTGTCTGGTTTAGGTATCAGGGTAATATTGGATTCATAGAATGAGTTTGGGAGGGTTCCCTCCTCTTCTATTTCATGGAATACTTTGAGAAGTATTGGAATGAATTCTTTAAGGTTTTGTAGAACTCGGCTGAGAACCCATCTGGTCCCGGACTTTTCTTTGTTGGTAAGCTTTTGATGACTTCTTCTATTTCATTACTTGAAATTGGTCTATTTAAATTGTGTATGTCCTCCTCGTTCAGTTTAGGCAATTCATATGTCTCTAGAAACCTTTGATGTCTTCAAAATTTTCTCTTTTGTTGGAGTATAGATTTTCAAAATAGCTTCTAACTATGTTTTGTATTTCAATCGTGTCTGTTGTGATATTTCCTTCTTCATTCCAAATTTTAGTAATTTGGGTTTTCTCTCATCTTCTCTTTGTTAGTGTGGCTAAAGGTTTATCAATTTTGTTTATTTTTTTCAAAGAACCAACTATTTATTTTGTCAATTTTTTTGTATTGTTTCTTTTATTTCAATTTCGTTGATTTCAGCTCTGAGTTTAACTATTTCCTGTCTTCTACTACTTTTGGTGTTGGTCTGTTCTTTTTATAGGGCTTTGAGCTGTAGTGTTAGGTCGTTTATTTGTTGATTTTTACTTCTTTTATTGAATGTGCTCCATGAAATAAATTTTCCTCTAAGTACTGCTTTCATAGTGTCCCAGAGATTTTGATATGTTTCTTTGTTCTCATTTACCTCTAAGAATTTTTAATTTCCTTCCTAATATTTTCTGTTATCCATTCATCATATAATAGCATATTGTTTAATCTCCAGGTGTTGGAGTAGTTTCTGTTTTTTACTCTTTCATTTATTTCTAATTTCAATCCATTGTGATCTGATAGAATACAAGGTAGTGTCTCTATCTTCTTGTATTTGCTAACATTAGCTTTGTGGCATAATATATGGTCTATTTTAGAGAAGGATCCATGTGCTGCTGAGAAGAAAGTGTATTCGCTCTTGGTTGGATGGTATATTCTATAAATGTCTGTTAAGTCTAAATTATTGATTGTGTTATTGAGATCTATGGTTTCTGTGTTCAATTTTTGTTTGGAAGATCTGTCCAGTGGTGAGAGAGGTGTGTTAAAATCACCTAGTAATATTGTGTTATGGTCTATTTGGTTTCTGAAATTGAGAAGGATTTGTTTGACGTATATGGATGAGCCACTGTTTGGGGCATAGAAGTTTTTGATTGTTATGTCTTGCTGATTTATGCTTCCCTTAAGCAGTATGAAATGTCCTTCTTTATCCCTTCTGACTAACTTTGGCTTGAAGTCCACATTATCTGATATGAAGATGGATACTCCGGCTTTTTTGCTGTGTCCGTGTGCATGGTATGTTTTTCCCCATCCTTTCTCCTTTAGTCTATGGGTATCTCTTTCTTTGAGGTGAGTCTCTTGTAGGCAACATATTGTTGGATCTTTCTTTTTAATCCAATCTACCAGTCTATGTCTTTTGATTGATGAGTTCAGACCATTATTATTCAGGGTTATTATTGAGATATGATTTGTATTCCTGGTCATTTGGCTTGTTTTTTGTTTGTTTTTTTTTTTTTTAATTTTACTTATTTATTTATTTTTTTGACACGACTTGGTTCCTCCTTTATTTGACAATTCCTTTAGGATAGTTCCTCCCTTCACTGATTTGCTTCTTTGGTTTTCATCTCTTCCTCATGGAATATTTTGCTGAGAATGTTCTGTACTGCTGGCTTTCTTTTTGTAAATTCTTTTAGCTTTTGTTTATCATGGAAGGATTTTATTTCATCATCAAATTTGAAGGTAAGTTTTGCTGGGTATAAGATTCTTGGTTGGCATCCATTTTCTTTCAGGGCTTGAAAAATGTTGTTCCAGGCCCTTCTAACTTTTAGGCTCTGGATTGAAAAATCTGCTGTTATCCATATTGGTTTCCCCCTGAATGTACTTTGGTTCTTTTCTCTCGCAGCCTTTAAAATTCTGTCTTTATTTTGTATGTTAAGTATTTTCATTATAATGTGCCTTGGTGTGGGTCTGTTGTAATTTTGTGTATTTGGAGTCTTATAAGCCTCTTGAACTTGATTTTCCATTTCATTCTTCAGATTTGGGAAATTTTCTGATATTATTTCATTGAATACATTGTTCATTCCTTTGGTTTGTTTCTCTAAGCCTTCCTCAATCCCAATAATTCTTCAATTTGGCCTTTTCATGATATCCCATAGTTCTTGCAGATTCTGTTCATGATTTCTTACCATCTTCTCTGTTTGATCAACTTGATTTTCAAGGTTAAATATTTTTTCTTCAATATCTGAGGTTCTGTCTTCCAGCTGTTCTATCCTATTTGTTGTGCTTTCTATGGAGTTCTTAATTTGGTTTATTGTTTCCTTCATTTCAAGGATTTCCACTTGTTTTTTTTTCAATATCTCTAACTCTTTATTGAAATGATCTTTTGCTTCCTGTATTTGATCTTTTAACTGTCAATTGGTGTGATCATTCAATGCCTGCATTTGCTCTTTCATCTCCTCATTCAATGCCTGCATTTGCTCTTTCATCTCATCATTTGCTTCCCTGATCATTTTAATTATGTACATTCTGAACTCCCTTTCTGTCATTTCTTCTGCCATGCTGTCGTTGGATTTTATTGATGTAACGTCTAGATTTGTTTGGGGCATTTTCTTCCCTTGTTTTCTCATATTGTTCAGGTATCAGTGGACTGCTGAGATATTGCAGATTTCCTCTATTGACTTACAATGTCCCTGAAGATTTCTAGTATATCCCCTCTTAGCCTTGAGTAGCCTGAAGTCTTGGAGGAAGTTGATAATGTGGTGCTCCACAAAGAAGCTGCCTCTCTGGGGGTGGTGGCCTTCAGGTGGGGTATATTCCCTGCTAGTGGGTAGTGGTGCCTCCACTTGTTGACCAATGGTCATCCAATGTGGAACTAGGCTGTAGGCTGAGGCAAGGCCTGTTTGGGCCTGTGTCTCTGGTTTTACCATCCTTGTGGGAAAACCTCACCCGGCAGGGAAAACTCACCCGGTGGGGAGGTCTTGCTGGTCAGTTCCCCTCCTAGAGGTTCCCCTCAATCCACAGCTACCGCCTGGGCTAGGCTGCCTTCCTCTTCAACGTTCCCAGGGGCCCAGACCTACCTCCTGGGCCTGGGAGCCTCACCCTTCGTAGACGAGTCTCCTTAGGCTGCCCTTCCTCAGAGAATCTGCCCCCAGTCCTGGAACCTTCGATCCGCCCCTCAGCTTGTCTCTGTGTGGCTCTTCCACCAAGAAGCCTCCTATGTCCTGGTACCCTGCTCTGCACCTAATCACCTGGCTATGGCGCCCCTCCTCTGAGCAACCACCTGGAGCCCCGTACAGTCACTGCGAGTCCCAGCGACCTACCGCACGCCTCTTCCTCCAGGTAGCCACCCGGTGTTCCGGTGCGGTCGCTAGGAGTCCAAGCAACTCACTGCGCACCTCCTCCTCCCAACAGCCGCCCATAGCCCTGGTGCAGTCACTCCAAGTCCAAGTGACCCGCCGCGCTCCTCCTTCTCCTCCGGGCAGCCCCTCAGTGTTTAGGAGAACTCGCTCTGAGTCCAAACAACTCACCACACACCTCCTCCTCTAGGCAGCCTCCTGTAGCCCTGGTGCAGTCATTCCGAGTCCAAGCGACCTGCCACGCTCCTCCTCCTCCAGGCAGCCCCCCTGGTGTTCAGGAGCAGTCGCTTTGAGTCCAAACAGCTCACTGCACACCTCCTCCTCTGGGCAGCCTCCTGGAGCCCCAGTGGGTTGCTCTGAGTCCCAGCGTCGTACTGAGCGGCCTCCTCTATGATGCTCCCAGTTGTCCGAGTTCACTGCTCCAGCGGGGGGAGGGGTGTCTCGTTGGGCAACTCTACTTCACAAAGTTCCCTGCGTTCCGGGACTACCGCCCCATCCGGGACGCCTCCCCAATGGGAGAGACCCACCCAGCAGCTTTGAGTTGGTCCCAAGTCTCTCAATATCTTTTCTTCTTGAGTCCTGAGTCCTGGAGCAACATGAAATGCAGCCACCCTCTAGTCCACCATCTTGAAACGCCCTCTTGTGGGAACATTTGTAACAACAAATTCATTTTCTTTAATTGATTTAGGACATTTAGATTATTTGTTTCTTGAGTAATCTTTGGTAGTTTGTATCTTTTAACAGTTTTGTTCATTTCACCAAATTTATTGTATTAATTGGTAGAACATTGTTTATAATATTTCCTTATTATCATCTTAATAATGATAGAATTTGTAGTGATATCACCTAATTTATTCCTGATGTTGGTTATTTTTAGTATTATCTTTCTTTTTATTGATCATTCTGAGGTTTTATCAAGTTTATTTATCTTCCCTCAAAATCGGTTTCAATTTTATTAGCTTTATTATTTTTCTGCTTTCAAGGTTATCTCTACTCTCCTCTTTATGGTTTCCTGCTTCCCCTTGGTTTAATTTTCTCTTCTCCCTCTTATTTTTTTTTTCCTCTTCCTCTTCTAGCTGGAAGCTTGGAATATTCTGTGTGTACTTGTACAGGTGTGTTTTTGTTTGGGGGTTTGTGTCCTAAAAATACCAATTAGGTCAAGGTGCTTCAAACTGTTGTTCAAATCTTCTGTATTCCTGTTGAAATATTCTGTACTTACTCCATCAATTACTAAGTGAGAAGAATTATCAGATTCCCTGATATTACATATTTTATTTTCTCTTTATAATTCTTTCAGTTTGATTCATATATTTTGCAACTCCGCTACTAGATGAGTAAACACTTCAGTTATAGTTTTCTTTGCAGTTTCCTTTTTTGTTATGAAATATCCTTCTTTTACCAGTGATTATATTCTTTGGCCTGAAATCTACTTTGAAATTCACATTGACAATGCAGTTTTGTTTTTTTTTTTTAAAGACTGATAAACACACTTTCATTTGTATTCAAGGGATATTTTTTGTAGTCAACATTCAGTTGGGTCTTGCTTTCTTATACAAGCTTGGATTCTTTGTCATTTAATTTGGATATTTAATTGGTGTGTTTACATTTAGTGTGTTTATTGATATAATAGGTTTAAATCTATCATCTTGCCGTTTATTTTCTTTTGGTCACAACTTTCCTTTGTTAACATGATTCTTCTTATCCTTGCTTGAATTAATTTAATAATATTTAGTATGCCATTTTATCTTCTGTATGGGGTTTTTAGTTATCACTATTTGGGTACTTTAGGAATTTTTTTAGGTCTTATGATATACTAATATATATTCAACTTATCGCAGTTTATCTTCAAATGATATTATACCAGTCACATATATAAAACCTAGAATAAGACTGCTCTCCCAACTTTTGTGCTATTGTCATTACAAATTTTATTTTTATGTGTGCTCTAAAGTTCATACTACATTGTTATTATTTTTGTTAAAAATTTAATTTGTTCCTGGGTGCTTTGGCATGCACCTATAATCTCAACTACTCAGGAGGCAGAGGCAGGAGGATTACAAGTTCCAATCCAGTCTAAACAATGTAGCAGGACCCTATCACAAACAAACAAAAAAACACATAATTTGTTTTAAACAATTCTCTTTTAAAGATAAAAATTTAAAGACATTTAGATACTAGGAGAGAAAGCATGCATTTCCCTATGTATTTTTCTAGTTTTTCAATTTTTTTGTACATTCACATTGCTATCTGATACCATCTCCTACCTAAAGGATGTCCTTTAATATTTTTATTTATGTATTTATTTTTATGTTAGTTTAGTTTTTGTAGAACAAATTCACTTTTGATAACTCTTTCAGCTTTGCTGTGTCATTTGCCTTTTTTTTTTTTTTTTTGAAGTATTTTTGCTGGATATAGAATTCTCTGATGCTACTACTATTAGTACTTTAAATATGTTGCTCCACTCTTCTCCGTTTTGTTTTTTCCTGGTGAAATATTTGCTGCCATCTTTACCCTTGTTTCCTTGTATGTGACAAGTCTGTTCTGTTTACTCTTCGGATTCTCTTTTTATCACTGGTTTTGGTAAATTTGATTCTTATTTCTTAGAGGTCACTGATTTTCAATGCCTGATATGCAGTTTCTTGCAAAACATTATTTCATATATTGTATGGAAAGATTTAGAAATTTGATGTCATTTTTAAAGCCTAACTTTAGTGTTTGAATATATTATCCCCTTCTGTAGTGTCATTTTTTACTACATCTATTTTAGAAAGGCAATGACTTGATTTTTTAATATATCAAATTATAGACTTTTGTCTCCATTCCTGACTCATAATCACATTTGTCTGTGAGAAACCTGTCATTTAAACATGTCTTTTCTGTTTTTGTCAAAATACCAGAAATCAATTATCTGTCACTTTATCATTCTGCTGTTGCCAAATAAATACAACTTTTTCTCACTTCCTGGAGACCAAGATCTTCCAGGTTGAGATGTTTACTGAGTTTGTGGTCATCCTATCAAGTCCGTCACCCCTCCTGCAAAGCAAGATTAGTAAATTGTATAACATCACGTTTTCATTCTCACAGCACAGGAAGAGACTCTAAAGTCACCCTTGGAATTTTTTTCACTGAGATTATCAAATTGATTTTAAGACTTTCACTTGAGTTTGATAAAATCTAAGATGATATCTTTAAAAAAGTTAACCCTGTGTAATTTCTGTCTTCTAAAATATAATGAATGCCAGTCAATATCAATGCTGACAAACACTAATTAATCATACAGAATTTAATATCTTAACAATGAAATGAAGACTAAAATAGTATTAGAAACTAAGTTTATAAATACATAAATAATATATTCATGTAGTATATCCTGTCTTTAGATATATCTGGGATGTTGCATAGCAGAGTCACCTGTAGCTATTTATTTAGTCCTGAGGTTTGGGATCACCTATTTTGTTTCAGGTTGCCCTGGAGATAGTGATACACAGTGAGGTTTGGAAATTTTTGTTTTATTTGTCGATAATAGGAACAAATATTTAAAGATGACTTTAAATAATGTTAAGTACCATTTAAACAAAATTAATAACATAGGAAAGATATGTTTCTAAAATACTTTTTAGGCATGTCTGCCTTTTAAAAAATGTAAGTTGCTCATAATTTTAACTATTGGTGATTAGAGACTGGAAAATTCATTTTAAGGAACTTTAGTTACTATATTGTGCAGTGATGCTTTGGGGCGCTCTTGACATATGTAGTTCTATTTACACCTGCACATTTTACCTGTATTGCAATACTATTTGAGTGAAGGTTCCTTTCTGGTGGTTTTTCTCTTTTTCTTGCTTCTAGTATGTCAACTCCTATCTGCTGCTGAGCGTACACATCTGATCACATACCCCTTTTTGCTTCTGGCTTTTGTTTTTTTATTTATTTTTTATTTTATTTTTTGGTGTTGGAAATTGAATCCAGAGCTCATTCTGAGGGCATGCTCTACCTCTGAGCTACAACCTCGACCCCTTCATTTTGTTACTTGCAGTAAGTTAAGGACTAGCGAACCAGAAGACCTATGTTGTTAGAATTGCCTCTAAAATAAAATTGGGGGAAGGTGGCTGTTCTCTCATGGCACAGTGCACATGGAGATGACATTCATCGTGTCTGAAGTGGGTTGGAAAGGCTGTGGACTGCTTTGGCACTGGAGGGAGGGGTTTCCGTTATGTATAAAAAACACATCACTTAGCGTCTCTGAAATTTCTAATTTAACATATGGGGTCACATCTGTTAAAGGATTATTACTCTAGAAGGAAAGTGATGTATAATTTATTAAAATAACCCTATGGGGAGACAGCCAACTCCATTTAATAAACTGAAATACTTGCTGGCGCCATGGAATGCTCCCAGCTGAATCTCACATTATTTCAATCGAGGGGGCAGATGAAAACAATTGCCCTTTATATAATGTTTACTGTGTTGTATTAGTTAGTGTCTCTCAGCTGAAAAATATTTATGTTAACTGTTCGGTTTAAGCTTTGAATATTGAACTCCTGCTGGCGTGTAGTTGATATTTAATTCTGAGGAGAACAAAAGTCCATTATTCCTCAGCTGTAGGAGGTGAGGAAGGGTGCACCATCGGCTCTTCCCATCACTCTGCAGCAGAATTCTGGCAGTTAGAGCATCTCTCCAGAGCTGCCCAAATTCACCTCTTCCCCCAGTAATACTTACCATACAAAGTAGGTCACCTTAGAGAGAGAAGCCTTGGAAGGGGTTATTTTTGGATCAACAACATTAATTCTCCTTTCTCACTGAGTGATAATACATAACAAAGACTCCTGACAGAAGCACTTCCATGGCTGTGTGCTGATTGGATTTCTCAACAGCAAATGACATGACTGTCTCTCAATATGATAGCAGATTTATTTCAGACCCCAGTGTGCAGCATAGTAGTGGGGAATACCATGCACAATTCCCACTTTTAAATGAAAGAGAAAAGAACTGAGGACTCCTACTCACGTCCCCCGCCTGTGTCTTGTAGAAACTGGCAGATGAAAGCTTGCTTGTGCTGTGTGTGTCCACAGCAGACAAAATTTTATAAAAAAATCCTAATACCAGATTCTCGAAGGCTTTGCTCTGTTGTTCCTTCTTTTTTTCATCCTCCTTAACTTATATATTTGGCTTAATGTCAAATCCAGAGATTTCTTTTTCTTACTCTGAAATTTATCAGTGATTTTTTTTCATAAAAGCAAATTTAACTTACAATTTTAACATAGGAAGATTAAAATATGTAGTTGGATTTGTCTTAGGTTAACTGTTAAATGCATTAATAAAATATTGTAATAAAGGTGTTTTACAGGACTATTTCAAAACTTCATTATGTGTCTTTCATATTGAGCAAGTTTTTCTTTGGTATCTTATTTTGGTATTACGTTTCTTCCCTTAAATTGTTTTTCTCTTTGGATTATTTTTCATCAAATTCTTTCTTTAGATTACTTCTACAACAATAGTGTTTCATATTTTACAGAACTGCTTAAAAATTCATAGAGCTGAGTATCCCTTATCCAAAAATGAAACACTAGAAGTGTTTCAGATTTCATTTTTTAAAGTTTGGAATTTTTGCATATTTATAATAAGATATTATGGAGAAGAGACCCAAATTTAAACATGAAGTTCATTTATGTTACATATTCTTTCGATACACATAGCCTAAAGATAATTTTATGTAACACTTTAATAATTTGGTACATGAAACACTGCATGTGTATTTTGAACCAACAGATCTGTGACATTATGTGGTACTCAAAATCTTTTGGATTTTGGATTTTTGGATCAGGGATGCACAATCTGTAATGACATTGGGAATCGAGGGAAATATATTGTGGTTCCATTACTTTTTAGTCCTTTTTTGACTCAGGAAATACAAACTAGATGAGATATAATGTGGTAAAGTGACTCTTTTCCCTGTCGGGGAAATGTTTGACCACAGAGCAAATCTGGTATTTAAAACATAAATAAAAACAAAACGTCAAATTTTTACTAATAAGATAATTCACATTTCCCATTTAATTAAAGAGCAGAATTTTGAAGTAAGTAAAATAAGATACTGTAGATAGAAGTTGTAACTGACATTGATGTGATGCTTTAGACTCCTTGAATGACATTTTAGGGTAAGTAGAAAGGGGTCAGACATTCATGGATGGGGACACACAGGCTCAGCAAGTTTAAGCTAGTCAAGTCATGGACTGAGGATATTAGCTCATTGGTAAAGAACTCACCTATGGACGAGGCCTGGGGTTTTATCCCAACACTGCAAAAGAAAACCAAAGCAAAATGAAAATTAAGCAGATCACCCCAGAAGCAGCAATACTGAGGCTCCCACACTGGCATCCAGATTCATACTCTATGATCTTTCTACCAAGCCAGAGTGTGTCTGTGTAATATATAAACATTAGGCATAAAATGAAGGGAAATTACTGTTGTTATTTAACTACCTTTTTCCTTAGGTACAAATAATAACAAAGTTCAGCTACTTCCTTCACACATCATACTACCTATGCTAATACTTAATTCCATTCTGTCATTGTGCTCACAGCCCTTACATCCACCCTAGCTTTTTAACTTCTGGGATCGATGCCAGAGATACTGCACAGTGGTAACGAACATAGACACCTTGGACTCTTCCAGGGACAATCCCAGTCTTGGTGCCTGCTGTTTAGTGTCTGCAGCCTGAGTGAGTCACACATGTCTAGTAGAGCAAGTCCTCAATAAACATCAACTCCTTACTGTCAGTAAAGAATTTGCCCACCACAGTGACTGCACCTGCAGTCCCAGATACTTAGGAGACTCAGGCAGGAACATCACTTGAACCTAGGAGTTCAAGGCCAGCCTAGGCAACACATGAGAAACCCATTTCAAAACCAAAACTGGAAAATTCAGTAAACCATTAAGCAGTGACTCAGCAGAAAAGCAATCTGCTTTGTGAAATTTTTTCTCTTCTATTACAATTAGCCTCACTTTGCAATTCAGGAGCTTCCTGGATAGTTGTGCCTAATATTCTGATGTTTCTTTCCTAAATTGCTAAATATGCTGAAAAATTTAAATGGAATATGATTTGTGAAATAAATATCAGCGTTATCCATATGATCTTTGATAGGGATCATCTCAAATATATGTTCTTTCTTGTCTGCCTGCTTGCCCACCACCCTCTCCCACATTATTGTCCACTGAAAGCTTGGATTAGATCTTCTTTACAAAGCAAGCTACTCTCTGTTGAGTGTCTGTCTGGGTTGCTTGTCATGTTTTTTTCAGCAGCTGATATGTCTAAATTACAGATTGACCTTGCCATGTCTCCTTCTAGAATGGGTTGATTCATTCATGCCCACATGTCTTCATGTCTTCAGAAGTATTTGTTGAGGTCTTCCTGTAGGATAGACCACATGCTAAAAAGCTGGATATAAATTATGAGTAAGACAGAGTTTTTTCTCATAGAAATGAACAACCCAGCAAGGCAGGGAGATGGAGAGGTCATGGAAAGAGCATAAGCAAGCACTGTACACAAATCCAACTTAAACACAGTCTGAAGAGTTTACTATTTCTAGAAATAAAACGCCATCTAAGCATAGGAAAGGTGTTCTTTTCTGCACAAAGATATTGTAGATGACTTGATGGAAAGAATGGCAATGAAACTAGATCTTAAAATGTTGAAGTAAGAGTATTCCTTGGTAGAAATAAAAAGAAGGGCTTTCCAGGCACAAAATAACACCATGAGAAAAGTCAGAGGTTGAGATGCTATCTAAAAGAAATGTAGGCTTTATAGGTGAGTAGCAAGAAGTGACAGTGGAGACCAGGGATCAATTTGTAAAAGACAGGAAAATTGGTTCAAGCAAACCTGACAATGAAGTAACTTGAGATGCACATTATTTTCCTTGAAAAAGTAGAACATTTCAGGTGGGGTTGGTAAGGGAAATTCACACACCACATGTACACACATGCTAAGGGAAATTAAGGTTTGTGCTTAATTAGCCATGCAAAATTCTATCAAATTCCGGTGCAGAAGCAGATGCTGTGTCCTTCTGTGTGGCTTCCCTTGTCATCTTAGGTTCTTTGTCTAGGTGCCAATGGGGAACCACAGCTGTCCAACCTTCACCCTGCATGTTTTGAAAGCCCCAGTCTTGTTATTGCACTATCCTTTTATAGTCAGTGTTAAGATACTCTCAAAAAATCTTAATGCTCATGGATCACATACTCTGGACATTTCTGACTTTTGAAGCACACTCATTATCAATATTTGCCATCTCAGATGTGGGCAGAAAGCAAGTCAGAGATGAACATCACTAAGCAGTAGCTACACCTTCAGCTTTCCAAATTTCTAGAAAGGTCAGATTCCTTTAAGAAGAAAACTTATGTTTTTATGATGTCAAACCCTAGCATCCAAGTGGAAAGAGGTTTTTAGCCTTTCACCTACATGAAAAATAACTAATGAAAATGTACAAGTTCCTGATTGTAATTGACTTACAAAATACTTTTTCCTCTCCTAAGCATGTTAACTCTATTTCAGTTTTCATTTTCTCCAGGAAAGGCACCACTGCTCTCTCCCAAAAGATTATACAATTCTAGTCCACCATTATAATTACAGTTTGAGCATTCCTAATCTAAAAATCTGAAATGCTCCAAACTCCAAAACTTTTTGAGTATGACATTATTCCACAAGTGGAAATTTCCACACTGACTTCTTGTGATGGATTGCATTCAAAACACAGGTGTATTTAAAATATTGTATAAAATTATTTCCAGGCTAATAAGGTGCATATGAAACATAAATGAATTTTATCTTTAGACTTAAGATAACTTATTATGTAGATGCAAATATTCCAAAATTCAGTTTTTCTGAAATCTGAAACACTTCTGATCCCATGCATTTTGGATAAGGGATACTCAATCTGTACTCACATTCCTCTAAATTTAATTATCCACTCACGTCTTCAAAAACACATGCTATGGTTTGGATAGGTGTTCTCCAAAGGTCCTTAGTCCATGACTTTATTGGGAGTTGGTGGAAGCTTTAGGAGATCGACCCTAAGGAAAGAAGTTAGGTAATTGGAGGAATACCCTTGAAAGAGCTACTGGGATTTCATCCCTTCTTGTTTCTCCCTTCTTTTGTTTCCTGGTTGCTGCACAGTGAGCAACTTCCTCTATATGTGCCCCTGCCATAATATACTGCTTCACCACAGGCCCAAAAGCAACCGGGCCAACTGACCATAGACTGAAACCTCTGAAACTATGAGCCAAGATAAACTTTTCCTCCTTATAAGTTGATTATTTCTGGCATTTTGCCACAGTAACAGAAAACTGACTATCATGCTACTAATTGACTTCTTGAGAAAGTTTCTATTGAATTCTCAGCAACTAACCCAGTCTTTGGAAGGCAGAGACATTTTAACACATATTTGAGTGAATGAACCATTGAAGTTGATTCCAATCCAACTTCTGAGGCTCTATCCACTGTGTACAGAGTCATATACTGAGGATCTTGAATATGAATATAATGCAGATTACTTATCCATTAGCCAATTGATGGGAAAGCCTCGAGTATAAATGGTAGCTGAGCTGAGATCACAGAGGAAAACAAATGTCATTGAAGGCCTAGGTGAGTCTCACACAGCATGCTTTGTGTGTGTGTAGGGAGGAGAGTCTTCAGCATAGTTGAATTTCATTTACCTCCCAATAGGTTTATGTGGTAGAGAGGGAGTGCAAAACTAATTTTCATTTTATTTTTAGAAAGTTCAATTTTTTTTTTTTTTTTTTTTTGCGGTGCTGGGGATTGAACCCAGGGCTTTGTGCTTGTGAGGCAAGCACTCTACCAACTGAGCTATATCCCCAGTCCAGAAAGTTCAATGTTTTTATTGTTATCCCTGCAATAAGAGGAATTAAGAATCACAGGATTTGTCATTTCCTTATAATTTTTTAATAAAAGTCAGGTTTATTAAGGTGTACTTTACCTATAGTAAAACTTACCTTTCATACTGTACATTTCTATGAGTTTTGACAACTGCATAGACATCTAGACATAGTATATCTACCAAAACTAACATACAACTTTATAACCCCTAATAGTGCCCTTTGTCATCAATCCTTTCCCCACCTGGCTTCTAGAGCCACTTTTTATCAGTCCCTAGAGATAGATTTTCCTTTTCCAGAATGCTGGGTAAGTGGAAGCAGTCACCACCCTTTTGAAATAGGCCTCCTTCCCTTACTATTTGCATTTGAAAATCACCCATGTTGTTGCTGAATAGTATTCCATCATATGGATGCACAGCAGGTGCTTATCCATTTACCTGCTGATGACATTTCATTTTCTCTACTTTTTGACCTTTATGAACTTTGCTGAGGTAAACATCTCATAAGAGTATTCGTGTATGTCTTTGTGGTGTCATTTCTCTTGAATGGGAAACTAGCAGCAGGATCATGAGGAGACCATTTAGTTTTTGTTTTGTATGTTCTGGGGGGATCAGTGAGTGTATTTTAAGCAAGGCAATGACACAGATTGTGTTTCAGAAAGTTCCTTGAAACAATATGTAACATGGGGACAAGTGGGAGACAGGGAGACTTGTTGGAAAATTGTTGCTTTTCGCAGGAAATTGCTGTTTTCTTCACTGTCTTCCATGGAATAAGTATAGAACGTGGAGTAATATGAAGATTCTGTCTCTTACCTCCTCCCATGCACCACACTATGAAAATATCTTCACTGGACTACATAAAGATGGATTGACATTAAGTTTTATGCTAAGTATGCATCATTAGTGCAGTCTTATGCTGTCCACTATGATTTTATTTTCCTATTCCATTTTATTTGCTCTTGATATTTCCACGATGACATAGGAACGAATGGATGTAAGGATTTGAAATGCAACTGTTTCCTTTTATTCCCCCTCCTTTGTGTTTTTAGCAAAGGGCAAAACACTTGTAATGGCAGAGACTGAAAAAAAATTACTATAGCATAGATTCCTTCTGAACCATTTTGAGAAATCCATATTCAACAAAATTAATAATCCTTTCCAATACCCTATAGGTCTACTTTGAAAAATTATTCACCAATCAATTGAAAATGAGAAGTACAGGATTTCAGAGACCAAAGAGATCTTGAGAGAATCAGCCCTAGGCACTCATTTGTGGATGGAAATTCTGAGGCCCAGAGAACTTGAGAAAGTTTGCCAGGCTCCCCTCATAGCCAGAACCCTGGAGGAATCGTTTCTACAGCTAGACTATGTGCTTTTCCAGAACAAAAAGGAAGATATGAGCCTGTATAGATTTTGTTGTTGTTTATTTGTTTTATCAGTTTGGAAAACTGCCCAAGGCTTTTCCACATTTAAAAATAAAAATTGGACTCAATGGTCCTTGCCTGTAACCCCAGCTACTCTGAAGGCTGAGGAAGAGGATCACAACTTCAAGGTCAACCTTGGTAACATAATGAGACCCTCTTTCAAGTAATTTTTTTTAAAAGTCATAATAAAATAAAACTTGAATTTCAAATAGGAACAATAGTTACAAGCTGTTAAATATGAAGCTATATAAAAACATGAGATAGTAATTTCTTAGTAAGAGGTACAATGAAATTTTAATATTTTGTGGTCTTTGTGCTGTTACTGAAATATTGTGACACCAAGATACTTTCAGTATGGCTCCATTACAAGCACTTTTTATTTTACTATTGACTATTTTAGATGTTCTAAACTGCCAGTACTTTTTTTTTTTGGTAAATCAATTGCTTGTTAATTTGAATTGATTAGAAAGGAGACACATTAGGGAAAACCTATGATGCCAGCAGGAAACCCCTATCTTGGGTACACACCAGGCTTTCCTGGAGATCCCACTGTCATTCTGCTGACAGATTGCAAAAGGAAAACGTGCAATTGGGAGACATAAGTTGGTACTGAGATGACAAGACATGAACTCTCATCATGGTAAATCAAATTGGATTCACTTTCTCTATCAACATATATGCTAACATATGACATGCTGTTGAAAAAGCCCATTCTTTGGTATTTTTTCAGCCTCTCCTTTAGATGTTTGTAGTTTTCATCAAAAGAGGGACTCAGGATTCAGTGATGGAATAAGAGGAAAATATAATAAAATTAAAATCACATCAATCGATTTTAATTCAAAGGCAGTGAAATAAAAGTCGGTATATTGCTGATGAGAGCTTATTGAAGGAAAGGGCTTGTATAATTAGGACTAACAGACTTCTTAATACTAAACCCTGGAATTGAACATATCCACCACTTTTGGTAGAGTAGAATAGCCCTAGTTTTCAAGTGTGGGAACTTCTTTCTCCCTTTGGGTGTGAGCAGCTAGACTCAGTGTGCATGCACTTTTCTGAGAAGCCCTGTCCTACTCAGTACACATGTCACATGTGCTTTTCTTTTCATTTTCTTTTTTTCTTTTTTTTTTTTTTTTTTCCTCGAGATAGTGTCTCCTTAGGTCCTTAGGTTATTTAGGGCCTCATAAATTGCTGAGGCTGGCCTGGAACTTGCAACCCTCCTGTCTCTGCCTGCTAAGACGCTGGTATTTCAGGCGTGTGGCACCTTGCCCTGCCATGCATACGCACTTTCCAGGCAGTTAGCCCAGTTCAGTATGCATGGTCTTGGGAGGCAGTGGGACTTAGCTGTGCAAGCTCTTTCATTCATTAACTTAGCAGTCAGGTAAGTCCTATCACCTCTGCTGGGGAGAGACAGGGTGCTAAGGGTTTTTGAGGAAATGCTCCATTTCTTGGAACACAAGTAGATGCCCCCTTCCTCCCATGTGGGTGAGAGAAGCAGAGTGAAAAGGTGACTAACATTTTCCCAACCAGAGTGGTCTCATCTGTAGAGTTAAATCTCCTGTGTTGGGGAGGTTGAGAAAATAAAAAGATGGTGTGTGTGAAGCTCCTGTCATGGTGACTGGCAGAGTGAGTGTGGAAAAGTAGCAGTCTCATTCAGCCTTCCTTTGGTTAATTCCACATGTTCCTTCCCTTTATTTTACTGTCCCTCCTTAACCAAGTTTCTGGTTTGGACAACTAATGATTAGGGTGTGATTCTCTGAAGTAGGATAAGTACCAGGATGCATAAATGGGTGAGGAATAATGAACTGTCTCTCATCTACTGAGTTTGAGTTATCTGTGGTGGTAAGCACTAGGATTTATGATTTTTATAATGCATGAGATAATGAACTATAGTTAATTTGTAACTCAGCTTGAAAATTAAGTCATTAAAGCCTTATGGGAGGGCTGAAGACTGACCCTGTAAAATGTAACATCAGCAAAGAAGGAGCCACCAAGCAGATGGAGAGGCCAGAGAATACAGGGGAAAACTAAGATGGGGGAAACACAGAAGTCAAGAAAATGAATCAATTTGGAAAGAAGGAAGTGGTCAACTTTGTCAGATAAAATGAGAACCTGGCCAAGTAAAATCAGAAGGAAAAGAAACAAATGAGGGGCTGGGGAGATAGCTTAGTCGGTAGAGTGCTTGCCTTATAAGCACAAGGCCCTGGGTTTGATCCCCAGCACCCAAAAAAAAAAAAAGAAAAGAAACAAATGAACTTGCAGAGACAGCTGCAGACATTAACTTTTAGGTACTGAGTACTAGTTACTGTATGCAGGCACTGTACTAAGTACTTCATGCCCAATAGCAATTTAATTCTCTAAAACACTACCCCATTTTATGGAGCAGGAAAATGAGAATCAGAAAAGTTTAGACCAGCTTGCCTGCGACAGAATTGGGCTTCAGACCCCTGCCATAACCATTGAGCCCTCTCTCCTCTGAAAGACTTGCGTTTGCCCATGTGGTGGACAAGGCATACCAGAACACTGAAGGGGTAAAGTAGTAAAGATGTATAACACACATCTTTACTAAGGGGAAGGGAGATAGACAGGATGGCAAGTAGAGGAGAATAGGCTGAGGTTTGTCTGACCATGGCAGGTGTAAAAATGAGAAAGTGTGGAATATTGGAATATTTCTAAAATGTGATATATACACATACTGAAGTGATCACATGCTATTGGAAAAATGGCATTCATAGACTTGTTGGAAGTAGGGTTGCCACAAACTTTGAATTTGTAAAAATCATGATATTTTCAAAGTGCCATGAAGTGAAGCACAATAAAACAATGTATGCCTGTGTTTTTAAAAGCCACTTACACACGTACACCTGTGTGCCTTGATCAGCACCACCCAACTTGCGGTTCCAATGCCCGGCGAAGGGGGATTAGAAAAATAAATACTCACAAACATAGATTTTGAAGATAAAGCTGGGATCAGGTAGAGCACTGCTCTCTGATGGAGATGCAGATCTAAAGAGTTACACTAGCAATCTTTATTTATACATGTCTCATTATCAGTTTAAAGACAATGTAAGCATCATACTTTGTGTTCTGGAAAGTTGCAGAAACCAGGACATCTGGTTCCACTGTTGTAATCCACAGTCACAAAGTGCAATGTTAGGAGCTTTGTGTAGCTTTCTAGGAAGTCCATTGTTGGACTGGAATCGTGACTCAGTGGTAGAGTGCTTGCCTCCCATGTGTGAAGCACTGGGTTCCAACCTCAGTACCATATAAAATGAATAAATAAAATAAAGGTATTGTGTCCATTTATTGTATCCACTTTTTTTTTTTTTAAAGAAAATCCATTGTTAAAAATTACTGTAAAGCAGGCAGGAATTGGAGAAGCAGAACTGGTGAAACATTGTGGTTGTCTTGCATTAGAATTCCTGTATTCCTAGATGCCGTTCAACAGATGAATGGATAAAGAAACTGGTATATATACACATGGAATATTATTCAGCCATAAGAATAATAATATTATGGCATTTGCAGACAAATGGATGGAATTGGAGAATATCATGCTAAGTGAAATAAGCCAATCCCAAAAAACCAAAGACTGAATGTTTTCCCTGATAAGTGGATGATGATACATAATGGGGTAAGGGGGTGAGAGAAGAATGAAGGAACTTTAGATTACATAGAGGGAAATGAGAGGAAGGAGCGGGCAGGGGTATGAAAGAAGGTGGAATGAGACAGACATCATTACCCTATGTACATGTATGATTGCACAAATGTTATGAGTCTACATCGTGCACAACCATAGAAATGAAAAGTTGTACCCCATTTGTGTACAATGAATCAAAATGCAGTCTGCAAAAATAAAAAAAGTCGTTTTTTAAATAAAAAGTTTTTAAAAAAAAGAATTCCTTTATTCCTAGGAGCTATGTGCCTGAGATCAAGGTCAGAACTGATAGGACTCAGCAGGGCATGGCCACAGCAGCTAAGCATCCTGTGCCCTTGCACAGAAACATTATCAGGCACCAGGCATGTCACACCATGAGGTCATCAGAGACCCCCAATCTCAGTCACTGCTCTCCCATCTTCTGCCACCACTCTTCACACCTATGTATGGAAGGACCACCTATATCTGTAAGCCTGTGTTTGGAAGGGTTGTATCCTTAGCAGTTACTGATTGTCACACTATCGTATTGTTGGGGGTGAAAAGAGAAGGTGACCTGGAATGCGCTTACTCTGTGGTCATGTGTTTGAGATCAGGCTTCTCACTATTTGCCAGTTACTATTCTTAACTATTTCTAGACAGAAAAACAATTAAAAATAAAAACCTCTCTTTTTTTTTCAGCTAAGAAGAAGAAGCCTAAGCTTTTAAATAAGTTTGATAAGACTATAAAAACTGAACTTGATGCAGCAGAAAAACTCCGTAAAAGGGTAGGTTTTGCTTTGTACAGAAATGTTCAATAGTTTTCTTATCAAGTAAATTCAGGCATTACCCTTGGTTTGTAAAAATAATTGTGATAATGATACTAAGTAAATGTAAAAGAAACAATCTTTGAATGGAGTTTGAATGGAGTACATACTTTCCTAGGCATATCTGCACTTTTCAAAAAAAAAAAAATGCATCCAGTGGAAAGGAATTGCAGCCAATGAGCACAGAAAAATTGAACTTCCTTTCTGTACAACTGAATTGAGTGCCAGTCCACTTCTGTCATGTGACAGTTGTATAGATTTGTGCAATCATTTGCATCGTGAGCCTCAGTTTCTTTATTTATCTTCCTAATTCTTTGTTGGTTTTTCTAAAGATCAAAGTGAAAAGAAAAGAAATAATACTGCCACATACCAGATTAGTGGAAGGGGTTTTTGTTTTGTTTTGTTTAAATTCCATAGTACCTCATTGCAAAAAATAAAGTAAAATGAAAAATAGGTTAGCCCAGCACTATTGGGATAGTTGATAATAGATGAACTGTTAATAGAGTATGACAGTTTTCTCACTTAGGGTTAACCTCAGGCATCCTTGGTTTTCTGCATGACTATTTTATGCTTTGGTTTGTCATCAGTTAATTTGGAATATAATATATCTGCATTCCTTTCAAGATATTAATGTTTTGAAAAAGAATGAATTGACACTTAAATTGAAATTATTTATTCCCATAACTTGACCAGATTCATGTCATTATCTCGCTCCAAAATATTTATTACAATGTAGTTAGGATATGAAATCATTTGCTTATTTTTCATGGAAATTCCTTTTTCTTTGTACTTAACTTTAAATTTTGTAATGCTTGTTAGTTTTCCTGTAATATACTTTTTGATCAAGTAGACATTAGCTACAAAAAAACAGGAGAAGGAGAATGTTAGCAAATAAAAACGCACAAGTTAGGATCTAAAATGGAAGAAGAATGAGATTCCCAAATGTTTATTGGAAATCCACTAATAAGCATAAAGGCCTCTGCAACTAGCATTAGACAAGACTTCAAAGCCAAGGTTTGGTCAAACCCTGTGCACTAATTGATAAACATGTAGTAACTCCAAAGAATAGTATAGAAAAGTCATTAAAGCCCCTAAATTTAACCACATAAAATGATCTGTAAATCTATCTTGTTTAACTTCATGAAGTGAAGCCATCTACTATTTGTGGTGAATTTGTATTTCTTTTTAATTTTATTAATAGAAATGAAGCAAAAATCTTTTTCTCTTACCTCATTTGTTATCCTCTACTTTCTCTGTACTAAATGCCATATATGAAAATGAAGGAAATCAAATGCACAGGTGACTTTTGGGATAAAGCACAAATGAACAGTTTTAGAGAAGAATTTTTGTGTAGTTTTAATGAATGGTAAAGAAGAGCTCTGTTACCAAGGGGCACATAAGTCAGTGGGATATTAAAGTGCTGAAACTGAAGACTGGGTATTTCTCCAGTCTTGCTCATTTGGAGAAATTATGATGTTTTCCTCTAGAAGCACCGTGAATCTATATCAGGGTAAATAAAGGAGGATGAAGTGGCCACATATGCAATTCTTGCTTCCGAAAAAACAGGAAGCTGTATTATTGACAGAGTCAACAGCACAATTAACTCTTTTTTAGGGTTATTTTTATACCTACTATTTGAGAGAAAGCAATTTAGCGCACCAGCATGTCTGAGGATCAAGCTAAGGTATGTCCCAGACAGAGCCAGTTCAGCCTCAATCACATCTCAGGTTCAAGTACTGCATTACATGAAAGTACATGTTCACTTTATTTTTTCATCCAAACATGTATAGATCACATCTTTCATTTTTTTTTTTTTCAGTGCTAGGGATCAAACCCAGGGCCTCAGTACTTGCACTCTACCAACTGAGCTATATCCTCAGCCCCTGTCATCTAAGTTTTAAAAATAATATTTATTTTATATAAATAGGTTCCTTCCTAACCCCCAAAAAGGATTTGAAATATATTCACTTTTTTCTTGAAATCACTGATTATTATTGTATCATAAATGAAAATGGAAAAGGGAGAGTAGGGAAAATGTAACAGAGCCAAAGTAAGGTCAGCACATGAAGGTTCAAAACCACAGACTCTAAATCATGCTAGCCACCTATACTTCCTTGTGGAAGAACAAGAGAAACAGAAGCAAACTGGAAATTTTGTAATGTTCATCAAAGGAACTGCCTGCACCAAGTTCAAAGAGAAGTGTTCTGCTATAGATCTTGGGTAGATTGGAGGCACAACATCCTAACATCACACCCATGGATTCTAGAATGCATCTGCATAGTTGTGTTATAATACCCTTTAGCATCATGCCAAAACAATATGGCCCACATATCTCTCCAACGAACTATCTCGGTCCTAGGACAAAATATAAGCTATGTGGAAGAACACTTCATTTTTAGGCAATTCTTCATAAGCACTGTGGTTTTTTAAAAATAAAAATTGCATAATGGTGTTCAGAGCTTTGTACCCTGAGGAAAGATAATTTCTTTGTACTAAAAGTAGACACATTAGCACTACAACTAGCTGACATAAGAGCAGAACTGATGATCCCTTAGGGAAGTCACACAGCCTCTGTCTTGAGGGGATTCAAATGATGCCTAGACAGAGCCCAGATATTCCATTATTTTTACAACTTTGATGATGTCAAAGGGGATCAACATACTTTATCAAATTTTTATATGAATGTATTTCTGCTTGTGTTTTAAATCTGATGATGGTACATTTAGCATAGTGACTCACAAAAGTAACTTTGATATTTGCAATTTAAGTTGCATAGATAAGGAGTATGAAAATGGCCTCCCAAGAGATAACATGTGCTAATCCCTGGAACCCGTACATTGTTTGAGAAAAGGGTCTTTGCATGTTTGATTAAGTTAAGGATCTGGAGATAGAGATTATCCCAGATTATCCATTTGCCCCTAAATAAAATCATGTTTCCTTAAAAGAGAAGGACAGAGGGAAATTGGTTGCAGATAGAATAGATGGTGGCCCACACATAGAAGAGAAAATAGAAGTGGGATTGGAGTGAGATAGCCACCAGTCAAGAACTATTGGCAAGAGACAAAAAGTAGATTTTCCCCTGCAGCTTCTGGAAGGAGTATGACCCTGCCAACATCTTGATTTCAGCCCAGAGAAACGAACTTAGGACATGCGTTTACCAGAACCGTGAGAGAACAGTTTTCTCTTGTTTCAAGTCATCAAGTTTGTGGTAGTCTGGCACAGCATCCATAGGAAGCTAATACAGATTTTAGTACTGGACAGTTAGAGTGTAACAAATACCTAAAAATGTGGAAGTGACTTTAAAACTTGGGTAGGTGATAGAGGTTGGAAGAATTTTGAGGTACATGATAGAAAAGGCCTGTTTTGCCCTAAACAAATTATTGGTAGAAATATGGATATTAAAGTTGTTTCTAGGAAAAGCTCAGGAGAAAGTGAAGAACACATTAGAGAGAGCTTCTGTCATCTTAGGGAATACATATATCATCATGAGCACAATGCAATAGAAATACGGACATTAAAGGCTCATTTGGCAAGTACCCAGAAGAAAATGAGGAATATATTAAGAACTACAGGAAAGGTGACTCTTGCTATGTAGTCGCAGAAAACTTACCTGAATTGTGTCTTACAGTTATGGGAAAAGCAGAACTTAATAAGCAATAAATTTAAATATGTAGCTATGGAAATTTCCATGTAAAGTGTAGAAAGTATAGCCTGGTTTCTTTTTTGCTGCTTATAGTAAAATATGAGAGGAAAGAGATAAAGTGAAGAAGAAACTGTTAAGGAGAAAAGAACCAGCACTTGATTATTTGGCAACTTCTCAGTCCATCAGATTGCTGAAGATGCTAACATTAGGAAACTCACTGTGAGAAAAGAAAACTCTGGAGAGAAATCCATAGGTTTAGCTAGCCGAACACCTTTTCCTGGAGAGATTAGGTATGTGACTCTTGGATCCACTCAGCCATCTCAGAAGTCAGAATAGAGATGAAGTTATACAAAAGAGGTCTGTTGAAGCACTTCTTATCTGATGGTTAATTCCTGTGATATACATAAGAGAACCATAGAGACTTGAGAATATTATATCAGCAGAAGTACTTCCAGTTTGGAATAAAAGAGAGAGCAAAAGTGGAAGAAAGCTGACATGCTTCAAAAACAGGCTGATAAAACTTACCACCAGCAAACCTGTTGCCACCCTTTCAGTACAAAAGGGTTAACTCTGAAGGCAGAGCACTGGGCCCAGAGGTCAGAGACAAGACTGCAGTAGCCAGAGGCAAGGTCCAGGATGCAGAGCTTCAAGCCACCTAGGATTCTTCCCAGACCTTGAAACCTAAAGCAACTTGCCCTGCTGGTTTTTGAAATTGCTTGGGAACTAGTGAGTTCTTTCTTTCTTCCTGTTTTCTCCTTTTTTGAACAAAAGCATCTGTAACTGTATCCTACGCTTATTCCACAATTGTATGTTAGAAGCATGTACCTTACTTTCTAGTTTTGAAGGTTCACAGGTGAACTTTTTGTCTTTGGGTGGATCATAACCATAGTCTCACCCTTACCTGATTTAGATGATTTTAATGATAAAATTTGGAACTTTGAAGCTGTTGAGATTTAAATGAGATTTTTAAACTTGAGTTGATGATACAGAAGTTTAAAGTTTTGGGAGATGTTGAAATGGAATGAGTATATTTTACATGTGGGACACACCTGAATTTAGGGGACAGAGGGCATAGTCTGGAGGCTGAAAAGATGGCCTCCCCCAAAGATAGCCATATCCTAATACATGTTACCTTATTTGGACTGCCAGTGGACTGGACTGAACTGCCAATGGACTGCCTGGCTGGCACCATACATCCTGGGGATGACTCTGACCCAGACCCACCCTGTCATACCCTGCACCCCTCTGTCTTGCTTCCTTTCCTCCCCTCCCCTTCTTCTATTGTCCCTCCCAGGAGGACCAGCCTCCATCCTTCAGTTACTCACAGGGGCTTCCTAGGTAGAAGGCACTGTCCATGGTGCTGGGACCCAGTAACCAAGAAGGAAATGTCCCACTAATGTCAGTCTAAGGATCAACCCTGATTTTCCACAGTGCCATGGCTAAATGACCTTCTCATTCTATGTATTTTTTCCACAACCTTTTCACAGATGCTTCAGAGCTGTGTGTGATAAGATGTCTCATTGCCTCTTAAAGACCCAAGACATTCTACTGCCTGCAGTATTTCTCCCATGTAAAATCTTAACATCTTTGAGAAAGCATGTAGAAACTATGTGTTGAGAGAAAATGCAACTTCTTTTTTTTTAAATTTAAAACTATTTCATAATTGTAGATGGACAGAATACCTTTATTTTATTTGTTTATTTTTATGCAGTACTAAGGATCAAACCCAGTGCCTCACACATGCTAAGCAAGTGCTCTGTCACTGAGCTATAGCCCCAGCCCAGAAAATGCAATTTCTTCAACAAAGATTCATATTACATCATTGTCAGTATACTTCCTTTTTAAAATTAATTATTTTCATTTCTAGTCATTGTCATCCATAATACATTTTTTTTTTTGTACCAGGGATTGGGCCCATTGGTGTTTAACCTCTAAGCCATATCCCCAACCCTTTATTTTTTACTTAGAGACAGGGTCTCGCTAAGTTGGTTAGGGCTTCACTAAATTGCTGAGACTGGCTTTGAACTTGAAATCCTCCTGTCTCAGTGTCCCAAGCTGCTGAGATTACAGGAATGTGCCACTGTGCACATCCATAATATGGCTTTATATATATATATACACACATATACATATATATACACATATACATGTAGAATTTATATATATACACATACATATATATACATATACATGTAGAATTTCTTAAATTCAGAAAGAAATCTAAAAAAAATCTGATAGAATCACTTGTTGACTATTAAACAACCAAATTGAATAACATCATGCATTTGAATTTCTTGTATTTATGTGATTGTATCTTTCTAACAGGGAAAAATCGAGGAAGCAGTGAATGCATTTGAAGAACTAGTACGCAAATACCCTCAGAGTCCACGAGCAAGATATGGGAAGGCACAGGTATTCCAGAACTTTTCTATTTAGAAAACTCTTCTGATGTTAATGTGCTCCATGTAATCCAGTTTTTCAGTTCCCACTATTTGCATTTTCTCTGTTCCCCTTCCAGTTTCTATACAGAGTAGTTTTCTCAGGTATATGCTTAAACCCAGGCACAAAATACTGCTTTAAATAAGACAATTTATTTTCACATTATGTACTACTGAGTCTAGTAGCATCCATATGACTTGTCTCTGATTTCGAAGAGAAAACAAAGAGTAACACATTTGTTGTTGGTTTTCTATCACCCCACATCCAATTCCATTTAGACCCACCATGCCATTTTTCATTCAGCTTTCTCAGAGATTTGAGACTCTCAGTTGTATAACAAGAGGTTGCAATTATACTTAAGACAGAGTTTTAAAAAATATAATATAGGATGTACTTTGTTTTCTCAAACGTATCTTTCAACTGATTCATTTCTTACTAGTCACCTCCTCCCCATCTCCCACTTCTACTTTGTCCTTATCTGGCTTTCTTCATTTCAACTCCTCCATTCATGAAGTTTGACCATATCACCTGTTACTATATGAACCCACCTGTGCCTGACACTCTCGTAGGCCTTGGAAATATCAATTTTATATTCTTTTATTATGAGATGGGTCACTCAAATGTGGCCATAAACAGAGACATAGAAAAGGCTCAGGAGAAAACAAAGTTTATTATACTCCTATCCTACATATGGGAGACCCGGCATGCCACATAGGGCCAAATGGGAAAAGGCCAGAGTGGAAAAGAGGCAGATGACAAAGAACAAGGGGAAGATTTAAGCCATAGCCTTTATTGGGGTTTCCATGGAAAAGCAAGGTAGGGCATGGTGAGAAGTTAGGATTGGCTAGTTTGAATAATTTTATCAGGCCTTGGGCTGCAGGACTGGTTTCTAGTTGCCAAGTACCTGGCCCTACAATGATTAAAGCATAGGATTATTGCCTGCCATGGTACATGGGCCTGATAGAGGAGGTTTGGCTCTGGATTGATTGCTTTGCATATCAAAATTTACTCATTTATTGTCCCTCAGATGGCCAGCCAGCAGTCTTTCTAAGATTTTCTAAGATGTCAAACATTATAATATACAGAAAATTAAACAGTGTTCAGAATGTATTATAATGAACATACTAGAGTCTTCCATTCTTGTGGATCTTATCTTCTAGTGGCAAATGTTTTATAAACTAATTATTTAAAATATATTTTGTGAGAGTCCAGGTACTGTGTGCTAGTCCTGGTTCTAAGCATTGGAGATATCAACAAAACGCTTTTTAAAAAAAAATCCTTTATTGTATTTCTCTTGCAAAGGGCAAGACAATGCATATGACAAATAACTATAATCTCTGTTTACAGAGATAAATACTAAAGTGAACAAACTTAAAGCAAGAAACAGCCAGTGAACATGGGAGGAGGGTTGAATTGGTGGGAAGAATGACAGAGAAAGACTTACTAAGGAGGTACATGTGAGCAAAGCCTTGAAAATCTCTTTAAATAAATATATGCTGAAAGAATATTACAAAGTGTTAAAAATAAATATATTTGATCATATTGCTTAATAAGGCATGTTATAAGGATAAGAACATACTGGAATAAAGAGCATATTTATGAAGTTTTTTGGTTGCAGGTAATGTGATTGGAAATGACAAGGCAAATGGCACTTTGGAAAAGGTGGTCAGAAAAGAACTCTCTAGAGAGGTGGTATGTGACTGGGATATGACAAGGTTGTGAAAGAAGCTGTCTGGGCAGAGAGAACAGCAAGACAAAGGCCATGATAGATAGAAACAGTCTTGGCCTAATGAACCCAAACAGTAAAAAGGGCCTAGTGAAGGATGGAAGCATGGGACAGTGAGGCCAGGGCCCTGTAGATTTATTCTTCATGAGCTAAGAAGACTTTGGAGAAATGTTATGCCTGAGTGTGACAGAGTGGTTATTTTTGAGGAAGATTACTTTGGTTGCTGGGTGGCAATGGATTATGGGAGCAAAATAGATGCACAAAGAGCAAGAGGCCACTGCAGTGAATGCAAGAGGTGCTGGTGGCTTGAACTGTGGTCATGACCATGGAGATGGGGCAGTGGATGGGTAATGGAGCCAAAAGGACTTGGTGATGGATTAGATGGAAGGGTCAGAGAAAGAGAGGATCCAAGGGTGAATCCTGGTTTCTCAGTTTGGCCATCTGACAAGAGAGAATAATGTCAATTACTGACTAGGAAGAACAGATTTAGAGAGATGCTGAAATCAAGAGTTTGCTTTTGGTCTTTAGTTTGCAGTGTTTATTAGACATTCAAGGGGCCATGTCAAGTAGACTGCTGGATGTATGGAGTAAAAGCCAGAGCTGTTATACAAAAGTCAGGACAGCAAAGCACCTACTGTCCTTTCTTGGGGGATGAGATTGTCAATACTGCTGGGAAATGATGGATGCAGAGCTAACTGAGGAGGAAGTGACAGTTATTTGTTTGGAGGGAATCCATGCAGACACTTGTGTAGGACACTCACAGTGAGCAATGTGTCTTGCTCTGAGCTAAAGGTAGTAGCCATTGGAGATTCAGATTCTTCCAGTCTCCTCATTATAATGTAATTAATTAAATTTTGATTAGATTTTAATAAATCAAATTAATAAAAAATATTAATACAAAGAAGTTTCTCTTGTTCAGTCTAGAGCAGTTGTAACATACCAACTATGAGTTTTGTAAATTATTTTCTCTAAAATTGCTACACTGTATTACTACTATGAGATAATGTGTTTGTTACCAAAAAGTCATTCCTGTCCAAATAAGTGATGCGTGTTGTCACTGGTATTAAGTCTTTTGATGTAAGAAAAGCGTATTAACTAGGGAGAAAATGGTTTATGCAAATGACAACTTAATTGTGGTAAAAATGTTCTGTGCTTTGAAATTTTTCTTTATATATGATTTTAATTGTGGGTACCAAAGTCTAAATACATGCAGTGTTTCTACAACATGGTGATTTTTGTATTTATATTCTTATTTCACAGAAGGAATTTGATATTTAGGCCTCAGGCAATATTTTTTATCTGTAAACTATTATGCTACAGATGTTATTGTATTAACATTAATGTGGCATAAAGCAAAATTCAGACATGGTAAATTAAATTTTAATAGAGTAATCTGAAGGAAACCTTAATTTCATAGGAATTTTTAAAACAAAAATTCAACAGAAGACAGGTTTTATAGAGAGGAATAAATTATGACTTTCCTTCTTTGTTAGCAGTTTAAACAATCACTTTGGAACATTATGATCAGTTTTTAAAATTCATCAACTTTAAGTCAAATACAAACTAAAATACCTATCAGTTCTATAGTAGCATTGATATTGTCTTATTCTTTGAACCACTGTGAAAATCAATTTTGAACAAATTACTAAACATCAGACAAAAATCTTGTATTATAAACTCAATTCACTTTATTATCTTTCACAAACCATAATGCTTCTGAGGCAGAAAATGACAAATCTCCTAGGAAGGTTGATTGGGTGGATTAGTTCTTCAGCAAAAGGCCTTGCGATGCTAATGTCCTATAACAAAATGTTTAGTTCCAGCCCAGCTTGTTTTATCTACAGATGCTTGGCTGATTAAAAAAAAAATCAATACATACAATTCTGACTTTCAGAGCAAGTGCTATTGGTTTCATTTGGGAGTTATGTAAAGAATTTCATGCCATTTTAGTAATGATATTTTCCCAATTCTAGAAGTTGTAAAATGCTTATACTTTATTAAATCCAAGGACCTTGGGGCTCAAGGAATGGGACAAGACATACAGATTGTATCATCTTTCTGTCTTTCCAGATTGAGTTTAAAGAAACTTATTCCTGTCTCTGTAAAGAAGGATTATCATGGTAGGCATTTGCTCTTCCTCTAACCTTGCATAGACCCCCAGTTCCAGGCTGTGTTTGTTAACTTTGTAGGTTCCAAATGGAGAATGAACTTGATAGTCTCAATAGGCCTCCGAAGCTCTTGAACTGTTTCCATTAAGTCATCTATCAATATTCACAGTTTAGTCAAATTCACATGAAGGTGATAGATAAACAGAAAAGCTTGATATGAACCTACAGTGGAAAGCCATGCTGGTAGCATGACTATTATGGGTCATTGACATTGAACTTTCTCTCTGGAAAGTTTCATTCTGGGAGACCACTTACAGATTTCTTGAAAAGATAGTTGAATGGTCTGAAGCATTATATCTATCAAACCAGGATGAATGCCCTTTTCTAACCTTTGAAATTTTTGTCTTACAGATTGTCCTTTCTCATTAGTCTGTCCACTCCTATCACCACTGCTTCAAACCTAGGCCCCATCTTGGAAAACTTATCCTAATCAGTACTTATTAGCAAGCTATCTCATTGATGTATTGTTCTCTGAAAAACTTCTCATAGATGTCCTATTTTATCAATTACTGTTGATTCTTACTAGTTTTCCATTTGAGGATGGGGGTGAGATGGCTCATTTTCTTATCAATCCTCAAATTGTAGAGTCAGGCTTTATTTGGGTTCTTCAGATGTCCATATATTGACCTTGCACATACTTTATTTTATCAAAATAAACATGTTAAATGGGTAACATATTTACATTTCCTAATTAAAAATTTTATATGTGCTACTTTTAATTGGTATCATTTTTCCTCAAATGGTAGTCTTTAAATTGTAGTTTATTAGATACAATGAACTATCAATGACCATTTTACAAATTTTTCACTTCCTGTCTCCAGTATTTCATTCTCCATTCTCAATATCCAGCTATGAATCTTACTTCTAAATTCGCTAAGAAAATAGAAGTGTCCCTAGAATTTCCATGTGTTCACACTATCACACTGACAACCCACCTTCACCAACCTACCTACCTACCCCTGTGTCCATGTGCTTTGCCATTCCTTCCTGTTGGCCCAGATGCACGTTTTTGGTCCCTTCCCTCTTACCTGCTGGAGGATTTTGTTCTAATTTTTTTGTCTTCCTCCTTCCTCATCAGATTTTCCCTCTCTATCGAGTCTTTTGCATCCATTTGGAAACATGCTGACATGTTGAATTATTTCCCATCCTTCATAATCTCTCCCTGCCTCCATATTCCCCTCAACTGTTGGCCCATTTCTCTCCTCTCATTTATAGCCAAACTCCTTGAAAGAGTTGTCTCTCCCCCAAACTCTCATATTGTCTTGAATGCATTCCATGCAGGTGAGTGTCCCCAGTGGGCTTGTGGGAACATCTTACCAAGGCCATCAGAGGTTCTGTACTGCTCAGTCCAGTGTGATCTCATCTCAGTTTTCATCTGATCTAACCCTCCAGTTGCTTTTAACACTCTTGATATCATTCTCTTGAAACCTTTCTTTCACTTGACCTCTAGAACACCACTGTTTGTCACTATTTTCTTCTTACCTCACTCTTTCACTGTCATTTTTGCTGGTGTTCCCTTGCCTTCCTGACTTCTAATGACCTTGAAACATTGGAAATTTTTAGGGCTTATTTACTAAACCTCTTCTTTTTTCTGTTCACCCTCACAACTATTCTTTAAATACTATCTCCATCCTTAACAGTTCCCAAGTGTATATCCCTAACTCTGACCTCTCTCCTGAACTTATACATGCATCTATGCATCTTCCAAGTCAATATCTCCACTCGCCATTGGAATTTAATATATCCAGAACTGAGTTCCTGATTCTTCACTCCCCACACCTGCTTCTGTCCTGTCTCCCATTCCTACACAATGACACTTCCATCAGGTAATCATTTAAGCCAAGAATCTCGAATTCATCATTGATCTCTCTCTTTCTTCCTTTTTTTTTTCTATCCTACATTCAGACCATCTGTAAATCTGTTGCCTCTGACTTTCAAAAACATATCTGTAATCTAATCACTCATTACCACCTTCATTACTGCCCCTTTGTCCAAATCACAATCATTCATATCTGCCTTCTTGCTAGAGCATCCTACCTGAGTTCCCTTCTTCTCCTCTAGCCCCTCAGCCTATTCTAGATATGGCTGCCAGCATGATCCCTTACATATCTATCAGATCATGTCAAATGCCCAATGTCTTTCCATCTTTCTATGTGTAGTAGCATTTTCAGTATCTTAGCCCTGCATCACCCAATAGCTCACATTGGACCTCCTCTCCTCTCTACCACTGCCTCGGCCGTTTCTCTATACCTCACTCCTGCCTCAGAGCTGCTGTTCTTGCTGTTCCCTCTGCCTGAACACTGTTCCCCCAGATAGCCTCATAACCGCTCCCTCCTTTTCAGGCCCTCCTGGTCACTCCGACTAAAATAGTAACTTCCCTACCACCCTTCTCAGCACTCTTCAGCTTGCTCCTTTTTAATCCACAGGACTCGTGGTCTTCAGACTCATGACATCTTTATTTGCATTTTGTCTTTTTCTCATTTATGAAGTGAAAGCAAAATGAGAAAATGACTTTGTTTTGTTCGACTTGTCCGCCACATGCTAGAAACAATACCTTACTCCCCCCAACAAATAGCTGCTGAATGCATGAATGCTTGAGAGAGTGAGCACAGGAATCCACTAATGAAAGCAAGAGCTGTGGGCTGGAGACCTGTCAATACAGTGTTAGCATGGAATGTGAAGTGTCTCCATCAGCCCCAGCATAATCTTGCTTTCATAGAGCTCTTTTCATCTGGAGCTTAGCCAACTTTTCCTCTTATTATTAAAAGATCACATTGTTCTGTTGTCTTTCATTTGTATCTTATCTCTTGATAAAGAGAAAAAGTCAATCTATCTTGAATTTATTTTAAAGCATGTCCAGAAAAGTTAACTTTTTATGAATATTTTGGGTACTTAGAAATGTAACTGGTCATGGAACATTGATGCAATCTGGGACCTTCCTCTAGTGTGAAGATGATTTGGCTGAGAAGAGGAGGAGCAATGAGGTACTGCGCAAGGCCATTGAGACCTATCAAGAGGTGACCAACCTGCCTGATGTCCCCACAGACCTGGTGAAGCTGAGTCTGAAGCGGCGCTCAGAACGACAGCAATTTCTAGGTGAGATGCAGTAAGGGTTAATTCAATAGGAAGCAGCATGCTTCTGTCTCCAGCTGGAGGCCATGCACACTGTAAGAGGACATAGTCACCTGAAGGAAATCTGAGTTCTATTACTAATTTCAAGTAGTTTATTAACTACCTTAGACTGACCATCTCTAAAACTGAAACAGCAATCCCAGTCTCAATAAATACAAGGATGCAGATGGCATTTTATGCCCTCCTTGCCATCCTCCATTTGAAACAAATTGAATACAAAGAGCTTGGAGAACTTGCCCAGGGAACCATAGCTCACAAATTAATAACTCTTCCTATGATGTCAGATTCTTTTCCCTCTTAACTATACCAAACTGGTTCCTAGAGGTCAAAATTATCAGTAGCATACTTTTTGCAGCAGAATACTGGTAGTTTCAGGCACTCCAAACTATTACATGTAAAATTTGAACCTATTCCAAGGAAAATGCTAGAAAATACACTTTTAACCATAAAGTAAATTTGCAAAGACTTAAAGGCAACATTAGAACATGGAAAGAACAAGCTCTAGAGTAACCCCAGGTTCCCAGTATCAACACCAAGGAGGACCAACTACCTTCCTTCAGCCAGCCTGTGATTCTCTTTGCCCAATAAACAAGCAAGGAAGGAGTTACACCAGGTGTCACTGCTGAGTCGGGTACTCTGCTGGCTGCACCATTGCATGAATGGATTCTCAGTGTCACTTGGTAAGGCTCAAGTAAGTAACAGTCCAGGCCTAGCTGACCCTTTTGTCACCTCTTTGAGACATGGAATAAAGGGTAGTCATGCCACTTTTGCAGATGACCAAAATGGTAATAGGAGCAGAGCCTGAGTGTCAATAAAAACTACAGGAAACCATTGATTAGACTTATGTTCATAAAGACCAGATCAGGGGAAGAAGAATGTGCAGCACAAAAGCAGGACAGGATAAGCCAGGCTGGACTCAGGGTGGCAAAGGAGGCACTTCCTAAGATGTGCTCCACCTCCACCATGAAGCTGCTTAGCACTCTTTACTGATCCTAACTTTAAAACGTTAGTGTTTTGTTCACCATGGATGTTTTACATTAATTTTGATTTTTTAAAAGGATGCATTAAAATAGTATTCAACTTAGAATCATGGACTTTTTCTGCTCCCTTTTATATTTTGTGTGGAGTGCTCATTTGCCCCACCCTATTTCCAACCCTTGGAGGAGACTGCCTGTGAAGAAATCTAACCTTCTTCCATCACAGTCCTTTGATATTTGAATATGGACCTTTCCTCTCAATGAAAATGAAGTGAATTCACTTGAAGAGGATCTGAGGCAGTTGGCCATTTGCAAGATGGTGCAGCTGGCTCACAGTAGGACCGGGTACATGATACAGAGGGAAAGTCACTGACTGAAGACAGTTGCACAGGGGTTTTTATCTGCACCTATGTTGTGGTTAATAGGAGAAGCTCAGAAACAGAAGAAAAGCATAATCCTAGGCAGGGAGAAGGAAGAGGGCAGAAGAGTAGACCCAGATTTGTTAGCAAGGGAATGGCTAGCTGGTCAAACCCATCTGGGAATTCTGACTGGAGTACAATTAGTCAGCAGTGGGACCAGGCCATGTGGGCTAAGTTGGTGATGTTTTTATGCCAGATAGTTTGTCAGTGGAGTAGACAGCTTAACTTTTTCATTGTCCTGCCACAATCTTGGTTAACTAAGAACTTTAGGTAATTAGTTTTCTCCAAGGATGTTCGTCTTAATTAGCACATTTTTCTCTTATATAGGTTATCTTTCCAGCTATGGCAAGGAGTAATGGCAAGTGACCTCAGATACTTTGAATTTCCATTCAAACTGCCTTAACAGTAATTGAAGTTGAGATTTTCATGATTCGTGATTTTATGTTGTGCATAGTATCCTATTGTCCACCAGAGGGTCCCATAATACTAGATGATCTATCCCCTGCTCCACAAACACTCAGTACTTAGACAATGAGTTCACTTTTGATTGGAGGTTGTCACAATTAAGCACTGTCCTATGTAACTTGATGCCTTTTTAAGTTTTATACAGGTGCTTGACCCTGAAATTAATTAGAATTTTTTATGGTCTTTCTGCTATGGGCGATTTTAAAGTTAATAAGCCAAAAATATCTCCACAAAACATTCTCACAAGGAATTAGTAACTAAAACTTTTTAAAGAGGGAATTTAACATAAAAAGGTAAGTGGTGATAAACTTAGAGAATGAACATGTCTTTAAAATGTCTTTAATCAATTACACATTAAGTATTTATAGTAATTATTGACACCATTGCAACTGCATCATGTAATCCACTTAATGAAAAAATAGGGAAAAAAAGGTATAGATTTTTTTACACTTACAAGAATCTGAGTTCCTCTTCCTATCACAAAGAATGCTTTCAGAAAGGCTGTCCATGGATTTGATAGATAGAAGTTTTAAAAATATCAGAATTACAGTTGAAGGTTTTGATTTTACAAGTGCTGACTAAAATTTAAAATTAATGAAACATTAATCTATAAAATCAGATATTAGGTGATTGAATAATTTCTACTGAATTGTATTCTCAATCCAAATGTGTACATCATCTCTTTTTATTTCTTTTTTTTTTTTTCTTCCCCCAAATCAGGTCACATGAGAGGTTCCCTGCTTACTCTACAGAGATTAGTTCAATTATTCCCCAGTGATACTTCTTTAAAGAATGATCTTGGAGTGGGATACCTTTTGATGGGAGACAATGATAATGCCAAGAAGGTGTATGAGGAGGTGAGCATCAATTTTCTATTAACTACGTCAAACTATCTTGAACGTTAAGTTCTACCGCTCTTTGCGAATTTCATCTAATGTACCCAGTCTCTCATTAAGTTAAATTAAATAACATAAGTATTATTATAATTGGCATATTCTAAACTTTATTTTCACCTTGTTTTTTTCCTTGATGAGAAGATTTTAAATTTTAGTCAGCACTTGTAAAATCAAAACCTTCAACTGTAATTCTGATATTTTTAAAACTTCTATCTATCAAATCCATGGACAGCCTTTCTGAAAGCATTCTTTGTGATAGGCAGAGGAACTCAGATTCTTGTAAGTGTAAAAAAATCTATACTTTTTTTTCCCTATTTTTGAACTAGAATCCAGTTTAGAGGGAGACTGAAGAACATGGACCTTTCTGGGCATGGAATAGATTCCTTGTTTTTCAGAAGGGCATTGACTTTCTGATCTTCTGGCAAGGATGCCTTTCACAGCATTTCTACCTTATAATGGACCTTTTAGTAGATAACTTCTAAGTCCTAAGGACCTGTAAAGCCTAGAAAACTGACTCCTTTTAGGCAGTGAGAAAATTCATTTGGTATAGAGCAAACAAAATGCCAAATGAACTTTGCAGATGGAGAAAGTGAATGCCTTTCTATAAAAGAAAGATGAACTTGTTTCCTTGTGCTTTCATTTAGACCTGTCGATCAGTGGTTTTCAAGCTGGCACAGTTTATATCAAAATGCTACTATTTCTTGTTAGTGGTTATGATTCCTTCTATTTTTAAAATGCTGTCAAGTACAGCAGTTTTATATGCTGTCCAGAGACTCGGTCCACTTAAAAAGTGACTGTTTATTGCTGTTGATGCTTAATTGAAAATCATTGGATTTTGAAGTAGCGATCTTTTTACCCTTATCCTAGTTCTTAGATTTTCTGAGAGAGTAGCAATAAGACCTTTGCTTTTTAGGGTATCACTATTATCTACACAAGGTGGATTGAGTTCACAACGTTGAAAATGTGTTCCATCTACTAAAGACCTTTTTCCAGGTCATGAGATAATTCTCTATAGGACATTGTTATGGTATCAATGTTAGACAGCCCCCATGTGTGAGACAATGTAAGAAAGTTTAGAGGTGAAATGATTGGGTTGCAAAAGGTTTAACCTAATCAGTGCATTAGTGCCCTGATAGGGATTAATTTGGCTGGGCGTACCTGGAGGAGGGGGATGTTCCTGGGGAGGGTATATATTTTGTCCTTGTTGAACAAATCTCTTTCTCTGCTTCCTGGTTACCATGTCCCCAGCTGCTTTCCTCTGCATGTCCTTACCCCTTTCTAAAACCTCTCTTGAGTATAGTCGTCCTCACTGCCTGACACTAAATCTCAGATACATGAAGCATTTTACTTCACCTTGAAAAATAAAATTTACTTGCTGTTTATACTTTGAAATCATAATCTCACCTGATTGAGCATAATAGGGAGCAGAAAGTTTGAAATGTAGCCATATTATAGAACCGAGTGGATTTCTTGTCAAAGAAGCATTAATAGACTAAAAGTAAGTGTGGAATTTCCCTTTTTTCCCCTCCTCTCACTTCTAAGTTAATAAGCTGTCTCTGATGGATTCTTTTTCTTTAACCAAAGTTTATCCTAATATGTTCATGTCTCCACCAAAGGTCATTTTTAAGAAAACTAATATTGCAACTTTGTATTTTTCTTCACATTGATTTTGATTTTTGACTAAATTCATAAAAGCCCATTCTAGGCTTTTGCTGCTTTAATTTCAACAAAGAGACTGACTTTAAAATGTTTCAATGTGGATTGCTCATATCCATAGCTTTTGGGGATTTCGCATGTGATGGCACTGTCAGTTACCTAAGCCATCACCGTCCAAAGCTGAGCATCGTTCCTGATTCCTCCTGGCCCTGCCTCAGGTTATCCTTCATTTAGTCAGCTCACATTCATTAAATCCCATACAGGCTAGCTCAGAAATGGAGCTAATGGGACACACATGAATGTACCTCCATGAAGTTTATGTTCCAGTGCCAAGTCACTAAATTCTGTTCCCTTTACCTTCTGAACAGCTTTCAAATCCCCTCCTCTTTTATTCCAGGCTTATCATCTCTTGCCTGAGCCTTCAGATTCCCTTTGCTCAGGCTCCTTCTCCCTAACCTTCATCAGCCCCAAACACAACCTTCTCCCTCTGCTCCAGCTCACCTGTGCTTGCCTGACCCACAGTAATGGTCTTGAAGCCCATTTGATTGTGTACCCTTCCAGGCAAAGGTGTCCAAGCAAATACCCACCATTTGTATGTTCATGTATTGTGTAGTTATTAAGAGTACACACTCCAAAATAAATATTTAGATGAAATGAAATGTTTAAAACACTTTTCAAATTTTATTTAACTGACAAATCTTTGAATGTTACTAAAAAAATTACTTTAGTAATATCAATGAGCAGTGCTATTTATGATTACAGTAATTCCCCTTAATCCATGGAAAATGCCTTCCAAGACCCCTAGTAAATGCCTGAAATCAGGAATAAATAACATTCTTTCTCTCTCTCTCTTTTTCTTTCCCTCACTCTCTCTCTCACCCTCTCTCTTTTTCTCTCATATGTATGTATATGTATATACACATAGACATAGACATATATAAATAACAGTACATTATATATAGCATATTATACATAATATTATTATATATAGCATATTATATATTATAAATATTATAGATAAATAAAAGCACTGTAAAGTGGTGCTTTGGGACCCATTATTAAGCTAAATATGAGTCACTTGAACAAAAACACTATAATACTGCCACAGTTGATCTGGTAACCAAGAAGGCTACTGAGTGACCAATGGGTTGGTGGGGTACATAGTATGGATACATTGAACAAAAGGATGATTCAATCCCAGGCAGAAGACAGTGAAACAGTTCAATGTTTTATCATGTTAAACACAGTGTCACACAGTTTAAATGTATTAAAGTTATGGATTGTTTATTTCTGCAATTGTATAAATTGTTCATTTCTGTAATTTTCTATTCTATAATTTTTGATTCCACATTGGTTGACTATGGAAAATAAAACCCCAGATTAAGAGTAGGGGGTAGGCACTGTATATAATTTTTAATTCTAATAATGTGTCAGATAGTGTTTGAGGAGTAGAAATGTCAGTTTGTTGTTATTGTTATTGTCTGAGTTATGTTGTGTGTATTATGTGTATGTGTGTGTGTGGATAGATTGATGGAGGGATGGATAGATAAATGTGGAAAGAAAGAAAGAGAATCTATATAATACTATTATTCTTGGTCTCAATCTAGGTATGTTAGTCAACTTTTTGTCACTGTGAACAAGATACCTGATAAAAACATTTTATAAGAAGAAAAGTTTATCTGGGCTCACAGTTTCAGAGGGTCAGTCCATGGTCATTAGACTCCACTGCTCTGGGCCTGAGGTGAGGCAGACTATCGGGGCAGAAGGACATGGCAAAAGAAAGCTGCTGAACTCATGACACCTACGAGGCAGGGAGAGGGAGGTTCCAGGGATGAAACACAAACCCCAAAGGCATGCCCCCAGTGACATATTTCCTCATCCACACCTACCTGCCAGCAGTCACCACCAGATATGGTATTCCTTTCAAATTATTAATCCATCAAAGGGATTAATCCACTGATCGGGTGGCAGCTGAAATAACCTGATCATTTCACCTCTGAATATCCCTGCATTGTCTCATACACAAGCTTTCAAAGGACACTTCATCCAAACTCTAATACTAGGTTTCTTAGAAATGTTATAAGTCTTCTTGTTAATTTCAACTTGGCAACACAACCTGCACCTTCATTTCACCTCCACCTACAAACCGTAGTCAGCCCAGTGCCTTTGTGTAAAGAATCAAGCAGGGAGGGCAGCACTGTCAATTGCCCTGACTGCCTGGGCACCAGCCCTCCTGGTAGTGTTCATACAGGATGTGACACATGACTGTCCACTGTGCATATAGAGGAGAGCCACAAGCCTGCTTCATACTCAGGATATTTCAGAGACAGAGATAAGTTCAGGTGCTTGGTTAATTTTTTACTCTCCATAGGATTATCTCATACAGTTACTAATCTGAACCTTTTATGACTTGATGCCATTTCTGCCCCCTTCCCCAGTCTCTTCATTGATTTTTCTTTTATAATTCACTTTTGCTGTTCCTGGCTCACTATCCCTTTTTACTAACTTTCTCCTATACCTTGAATACCTTCCCTCATTGTCTCCCATCTGCCACTTCCTTGGTGAACTCCTATTCATCCCTAAGTGCCTTTCAGACCTTGTCCCCAGTCACATTCATGCCAGGGTGAGTTATGTGCCCCTTCTCTACAGCTGCTTAACTACTGATGCCTTTTGCCTATTTCTCTAGCTACATTTAACCTCTTGCATTGTCATTGCCTTCTTGTGAATCTGTCTCCCTCACTTGACTGAGAGAACCCAGAGAAAAGAGAGTATATCTCCTTCCAATTTCTATGTCAGTGACCTAGAGTTCTTTGTACTTTAAAATGCCTAGTAAATGATTCAATTTGTTAATGACTTGAGATGGTGGCTTTGTGCCTGCAATAGGCAGAAATGTCATCTGTGTGACTATAATAATTAAAATAATCCCTGTATGGATATGCTGGTGGAAGCATGATCTTTGTCAATTCTGTTCAATTCTGGAGGTATGGACTACTGAGCTCTGCTAAGCATCTAGCATGAGGTCAGTGCTGGGGAAAATGCAAAAAAGGCAGAACCTGCACTTTCAGAGATCTAGTTAGGAAGAAAAGTTCACCTTCCCATCTATGCACTGAGTACTGAAATCTTGAGAACCCCCTGTGTGCTGGCCATGGGGATAAATGGAACAGACACAATCCCTATAAAGCTGACATGTTACTCAGGGAAGAAAAAATGTAATAGGTCAGATGGTGATGATGAATGCAAGAAGAAAACTAAAGCAGGAGAAAGAAATTGGAGGATGACTCGTGATGGGGGTGGTGGGATCAGGGGTGGTTGTACTGACGTGGTGACCTTTGAGCAAGGGTTCCTTCATCCAGGTAAGGGAGCAAGCTGTCTGGTAGTCGGAGGGATGAGTGTTTGAGGCAGAGTACTATGAGTGCAAATGTCCTGAGGCAGAGGTGCCCTTGGCTTGCTGTGAGAAGCAAGGAGTCCAGCATGCCTCAGAGGGGCAGAGGCGAGAGTGGAGTCCCGGGAAGTGAAGAAGAGCCCAAAGGAAGCCTTGGCAGTTGTCCCTAAAACTTTGTCCTTTCACTCAGTGGAAGGGACTAGAGGAAGGACACAATCTGATTTGGGATAAGCAAGTTCCTCAGGGATCCACATGGGATATGGACTGCAGGAGTGCAGAGGACCTGCAGTCAGGAGGTTCCTATAAGAAGATCAGGGAGAAATGATGAAACCCAGACCAGGGAAGTATCAGTGAGAAAGTGACAATTGTTATGATTTTGAATATACTTTGAAGGTCCTGTTGGCAGACTTATGAATGGATAAGGTTCAGGACCTGATCTAAGTATAGGCTGATCTAAGTATACACTGAAGTATAGGCAGTGTGCACCATGTACATTCAACAAGGTGTGATGTCCCCTCTATGCACATGCTCCCTCTGTAGGTCCCCTTGGTGTCTGTGACTTCCTCTTTCTACTTGGGATCAAGAGTGAAAAGGAGAGACAGCATGTGTATCTTTTCTGTACATCCACCTGACTCAAACCTTCATCTTTCTCTTGTTCTATAAATTAGTTTGTGTAAGCATCTTCACAAGTTGAATGTTCTTTGATTTGTCATTGCTAATAATTAAAGGCACTTGCATAATTTATCATTAAATCCTAATAGATACATATAATAATAAATAATAATGTTGTTTGAATGAAATAGTTGCCTGGGTTTTGTCACAGAATACTGGACTTGCTCACCAACTTTATCCTCAGTGCTTAAAACAGTCTGGGCACTCAAATTTTTGTTGAATTAATAGGTCCTTATATATTATGAATGCAAACCTAAATTTTCTCTTAATTAAGACAATGAATAAGGCATGTTATATAAAGCAACCTATAATAGTCATTTATAGATGACTTCAAACATAGCAAATTTAAAACAGTTTTCTCTATTCACTAAAAAAAAATGAAATCATATCAATTGACACATATTTTGCTGATTTGCATTGTTAAAGCAATGCTTCATCAGGTATTGCCGTTTCATTCATTTCTTTATTCTTGAAGAACCAATATGTAAATGTGAAAAGTACATTGAGTTGAGAGGAAATAGGGCCATTGAAGTTTAATGACTTCAGTGAGACAAAATGTCATAATGTTTTCAGCTGTAACATCATAATCCAGTTCAAGTACAACAAAACTAATTAAAATTTGTTTTGACAGTCATTTTTGCAATTTGTAGTCTATCACAATAGCTTTTTGTTTTCTTTGAGTTCAGGTACTGAATGTGACACCTAATGATGGCTTTGCTAAAGTGCATTACGGCTTTATCCTGAAGGCTCAGAACAAGATTGCTGAGAGCATTCCCTATTTAAAGGTAACTATCATTGCTCTTCCTCTCTTTTCATCTTGTGATTTTTTTGAGTCATTTGGACATCCTTGATTATGCCTTGTAGATTGATTGGCATGCACGGCTGAGACTTTTCATTATCAGAATGTACCCCCTCTGACCATGACATTCGCAGGCAGCATGGACCGCCACCATAATTATAGGAATACCAAGCATGTGAGCAGAGACTATTTGGAAAAGGCTTGGTGAAGAAACCCCTAAAACTGAAGCTGATACATTGCTTTTTTTCTTTTTTTCTCCCCTCTTGAGTGCAGATTGAACCCATGGATGCTCCACCACTGAGCCACACCACCAGACCTTTTTATTTTTTATTTTGAGACAGGGTCTCATCTCACTAAGTTACCCAGGCTGTCCTTGAACTTGTGACCCTCCTGCTTCAGCCTCCCTAGTTGGTGGGATTACAGTAATGCACCACCATAACATGCTGTGGCAAAAAGTGATTGACACAGTATTTTAAAATATGGACAATGCAGTAAATGTGTCTTTTATAAGTTAATTATATATTATGTCTACCCTGAACAGGGCTAGTGTTGCCTATAAAAAGTGAAGTAACAAATGTAGTTTGAATAGGTCAACCACCCCTCCAAAAGCCTATATGATAGCTAAAAATATTAAAATAAAAATAAGCCATATTTTTTTCTTACCCATCTAACTGAATCCTTGTGAATTCACCAGAATCATATTTGGTCTACTCAGGACTGTGCAACAGAATTTTCTGCCATGATGAAATTTATGTTATCTATGCTGTCTCCTATGGTGGCCACTAGATATATGTGACCTCTGAATACCTAAAATTTGGTATTGTGACTGAGAAAGTGAATTTTAAATTGTATTTAGGTTTAATTACTTTTGATTTAAATAATTGCACATGGATAATAGCTACCACATTTAACATGTTGCTGATGGAATCACTATAAACATTTTCCATAGTACCATCGTCCACTTCTGTGATCTCTTTCTTTCACATGAGTCCAGTCAGATTCCAAACAGCAACCCACTGATTGCAAATAGTTTGTGTGTTTTATTTGGCCGGTACAGTTCTATTGCAAACAATTCTAATTGCTTGCCTGATTTGAGAATTTGGACATTTTGTATCACTGTGCAGATTTCTAGTCTCTTTTGAAAAGTCATATCTGGCCCCCAACCCTGGGATACAGAGCTAAGCAGTGATCTCCCTTAAGATGGCCCGTGCCCCTTATCTGACCCAGCTGTCACAGGGCCTCTGTAAACTTTTTCATTCCTTGCCAGGGTCCTACAGGGTTTCTTGCAGGGTCCTTGCAGGGTCCTGCAGGTTTCTCTGATTTAAAATGCTCTTACTTTTGGTTTGACCTAGGAAAACTTGATGGTATTCTCCCATCTTCAGAGACAGAGAAGCAAAAGCCAGCATGGTTAGTTCACAAACAAGAATGTTTGTGTGCCAGTCAGTCTGTTACTTGCTAATTTTCAATATTATGCAAATAAAATTTCTTCTTAGTGAAAGATAATGGGTTTCTTATGAAGAGGCCTCAAAGATGCAGATTTTTAGAAAAGAAGTCCTTGACATTTAAATATTTTAACACTTGTCCTTCTTTTGATTTTCTAGATTCATTCTCTTGCTTTAATATTTTCTCTTTTCTCTTTCTCTCTCTCTTTTTTTTGGAACATAAATTTCATTTTCAACCCTTGTGTGGGAGATGGAAGAAATCCACTAAATGTTTTAGAATAGAAATTATTTAATAAAAAATTACCACTTTAAAATCCAAATTTGTTTTAATACTTCTGTTTGTTTCATAAAAAGTCTCATTAAAAAGTCATGATGCATTTATTTTGAGAAGAAATAAATATTACTTGCAGTTGGGCTGCCATCACTTCAGACATGAGAAATTAAACATTTTGATTTGGGAATAAAAAGACACTAGACGACATATGGTCAGATTTAGAAAGCAAAATAAATGTGAAAGATACCAAACCACAGAAATTATTTGGAATATTAAAATGCGATTGTTCCCATACAGTGGTACACAAAATAGTATACTAATTTTATGAACTATTCAGTACTAATTAATGATGGATTATTGCTAAATTTAGCTTTCTGACCCCCTTTTATTTTTGCATTGTAAATATTAACCAGTAACCTCATTGCCAAGTGTTAATATTGAGATGAAATTTTGGTTCTTCAGCTTTCCTATATGACATACAGCTTTCCTGCATTCCATATTTCATATGTAGGGAAATTTATAAAAGTCAAGGAATGAAATCTGTTATTTAATTTTGGCACAAATACTAACACTGTTCTTTCTCAGGAAGGAATAGAATCCGGGGATCCAGGCACTGATGATGGGCGATTCTATTTCCACCTAGGAGATGCCATGCAGAGGGTCGGGAATAAAGAGGTAATGGGTTTGTGACTTCTCATTCTCCTGAATAGAAGAGAGAATGTCTAGAATGTTGACATCGATAATACACTGCTAAAAACAGTGATTTAACTATTCAACTATTTAAACTGTGTTTGAAACAACCCAACAACTCCAAGTTAATCATATGAAGGATTTTTGAGATTTGACTTTTATAGTTTCTTTCAAACAATCAGCTAATAATCACAAGAACAGTCTCTAAATTGGTTGTGTATGTGTGATCACTCACACATATGTAGATGGAAAGCATGTTTGTATGTATCTGTGTCTTTGTATATGTTTGTATCTGTGTAGAGAGATGTTGCCTTAGAAAAGAACCTTTAAAAATGTAAAATGAAGAAATATTTCTGAAACTGTTTAATTTTTTAAATATTTTAATAGTTTGTCTAGATTAAGTTTGGTTTTATTTTGAAATTTTAAAAGCAGTCTTTGTTCTTCTGATCCATGAGCCCACTGATCCTAATGGTTAATAAACATTTAATAAGGTTTAAGATGAAAATTTGTAGCTAGGGTAATAACAGGTACTGACACAAAAGAATGGTGCAAATACAAGAAGTTATGTGTTTTCTTTGTGATTATTTGTTTTTTCTTGAATATAGTTGTCAACTTTTGTAAATATAATATTGGACCGTCCATCCTGACGTCTTATACATAAATTTCAAACCCCTCTCGCCATCCATCACAAATGATGTGGCAAAGCCCCCTCTCCTGTCCTGCACTGTTGAAGAGGTTCTAGGCTCAGCTATTCTTAGAGTCAGTGAATGAAAAGGCAAAGTGAGGCACTGAATCTTTGTAACTGTTGCATTCCAAATTTGCATTAAAGTGTCATCTAAGGATAACACAGCTTTAGATTTCTAAAATTAATAAGGTCATAGGACCGTTTGGATAACCGGGGGCTCAGAGAAGCAAGGGGGTTTGTGACAGAGCAATTGCCTCCTAAAGACATGAACAAATTTGTGGTACTAGTGCTTTTGATAATTGACAGTTTTCAGTATACATTTCTATTAATCTGTATCTTTCCCCCTCTAACCTGCTGATTAATCAGCTAAAATAGAATGAGACAGTAGAGTGAAGAAAAAGAAGGGAGAAGAAATTGCTGGTTACTAATCACTTTTTCATTCCTTCACTCTTTTAGATGTATACGGTCAGTATCTTCTTTGAATTAAAGGAATAAGAAAGATTTTGCTACATTATCTAACACTGGATAAATGTTCATGTCTGACTACTATAAATATGATTGTCACTGATTAATTTATCTTTGAACATTTCAGAGTCTAGGCAAAGATAGATAAAAGAAGTCTGAATTATCTCACATCTTAGATAAAAACAGCCCTTACTTCAAGGACAAAGAATTCACTACTAACCACTTGTGAAGGGCTTGGTATTTGAACCCACGGGACTATTCTAACAGCTTAATTGTCATTAATATGCAAAGATCAATGCAGTTCTTGAGTTTAAAAAGTTCAGAAGGACTCATGCTCACAGGAGAACAGAGACAAGCCTGTAAAAGTCCATTTGATATTTCCGATACTGGGTGTTGAATCTCCATTTCTAAGTTTGCATATTAAGAAGCAACCACACTAAATATTGTCATGCATAGAGCCCTGCTCCAGCTGAGAGAGGGTGAACACATAAGAAGCAAACCCATAGCTGAAAAATGGATTTTAGGAAAGTCTTCATGAGAATGGACAGGAGTCACGCAGACATTTAGCATCAAGGGTTCCTGGTATTTCCATGGCTTCTAAATTCACATTCCTATATAGTCTCATTCTCCTGGTCCAGATTCATATATTTATCACCTTCTTATTGTCACCTCACAGATATCACACAGACAACTCACTGGTCTTTTCCTAAGCTGTTTTCCCCCTCAGTTCTCTCATTCCATGGTATTGCCAACTTCCAAGGATCAAGATTTGAGTCAGTTTTTTCCCTCTCTCCCCTCAGTCTAGTCCGGGGGAGACCTGGGATTGGCTTTCCGAGCTCTTTGACAGCCATTTCACTCTCCCTCCTATGCATGGGTGTTAATTCATGAGTGTCTCCTGCTACCTCAGTGACAGCTATAAGAACCTGGCTATTGTTTCTTGCTTTAGTCTCACTTTTTTTCTAGGCTATCCTGTGCTCGAAAAACCTGTGATGCACAATGAAGTCCCTTTGCACATAGTGGCATTTATAATCCTCCACAGACAGGTTGCAACCAGCTGTTCTCACCAAGAGTGTGTTCCCCAGTCAGCACACCAGAGACAGAGCAGGCCCAGCTGGCCAAGTGTCAGGCCCATTGCACAGACATGGCCCAGGTTTTCCTGAGTTCATGTGGGTGTGAGAGAAAACCACGCACAGCAATAATTCCATAAAAGTAGAGATGATATTGATGTAAAACACATTTAAGAAAATAACCCCGGTGGTTTTACTATTTCTTATGTTTTCTTTTGTGGTGCTAGGAATGGAACTCAGGGCTTCACACGTGCTGGGCAAGTGCTTTATCACTGGGCTACATTCTCAGCCCCTACTGTCTATTTTAGTCATTTTGATTAGATGTATATGATTCCTGATAAGATATGAAATAGTGAGGAGGAAATTTTCAGAGATTTCTAATTTGATTTTCTATTTTCTAGCAATTTTTATTGTAAAGGTGGTTTAGATATTTAGAAAACAATAAAGATAAATTCACTGGGTTCCCTATATATCAATGAAAGCAATTTTTAAAAACTCCTGACATGTCATTTTCGTGGTTTGGTTCCTCCCAAATGTTAAGTGACAGAGGAGTGCGAAATGTAGGGTCCTGTTTGACGCAGGTATACTTACTCCAATGCTAGAACAGACATTTTGGACAAACATGCTATTGTTAAGTGGAGGGACTTGCCCAGGCACCCTGCAGTGAGGACTGAAAACCCTAGGCAGAGCAGGCTCCTGAACCAGAGCTGTTTTGGCTTTCCTATAATTACTTATGCCTAGTCCTTAAAATGAATGACTGATGACTCAAAATTTAATGGCTTGTCAGACTTTCCAAAATATCATCTATTATACTTAATATTGCTATTCACTTTAACACCAAAAAATAAAAGGTTTAGGAAACAAATCCTAAATTCAAATTGGACAAAACCACACAGTCAAATTAACCTCAAATGTAAATGAAATGAGCCATTTTAACTTTCTGATTTTTAAAGAAACTCTCCTACAACTTACATGTACCTCAAGGAAAATACATAACAATGATTAAAATGTATGTTTTAATTGGAGATATTAATAAGAAAGATAATTAAATAAAAACATCTCTTGATAACTCTTTTTTTTTTTTTAATGATGCAAATATAGAAGGAGAGTTAAACAAACTGACAGGAGCCCTGGATTCTAGTACAGATATATAAACCTCAGTTTCCACATTTTTAAGATGGAATACTTGAACAGATCAAATGAGATTGCACATATAAAAGAGTAAACTGTAAAGTGCTGTGCTATTACCCTTCACCTTTCTAGCAAGAAAAAATTTGAAATATGAATGTTCATAGGCTTTTAAAAATTAATACTTTTATATCTAAATTAGATCTGTAGTTTTGTGAAGAAAATATTCAAGCCGGTACTAAGTGCCTTTTTATTGATCAGAATATATATTTGAAATCATTCTTCAAAAGCTATCAGTGGATCAGACTTGTAGAAATGAATGGGATAATATTCAGTGCAGCACTAGGAAAACCTTCCATGCCAAAGACAATGGGGCATGCATGTGGGGGAGGGGTAGCATATGGGAGGACCACTTGGGAGCATATGGCTGACTGGGGGGTCTTTTAGAGGAGCCATATGGAGCAAGGCACTCCATAGCCAGTGGTCCCTGAAAAGGCTTGTTTTCTAAGAGGCCAGTTGTATCATGTTACAGCCAGCCTAGAGCCACAGATGCTGTCCCTTATGGCAGAAAAATTATATACATTAGGAACAAAAATTCCCTTCTTAAAAATCTAAAATGGGCTATCATTATATTTTTTTGTCAACTCAGAACAATGTTTCCTTTCTTTTTGCTTAATTTATACTCTGTCACCCTGGAATAGATGGAGTGGCTTTCTTAAATGTGGACATGGAAAGAAAGTACGCATGAAAAGAAATCATTCTCTATTTTGGCATCCCAGCTCTGTAAATGCAACTGTCTTTGAAGTAATCATTAAAGTCTTAGAGCAAAACAATAATAGAACTAATGAAATGAAAGCTAAAATATAAGCATAATCTTCTCTGGTATCTTAAGTTACTTATCTGTTTAACGAATGGTCCTGGAGTGTGCTAGGTGCTGGTGGGAGACAAAGCGCGTGGGGAAATGAGTCATCCAGTATTCACAGAGCTTACAGCTCGAGTGAAATAAAATACATGTGTTCATTTATACTAAAAGGTCATAATCAGAAACTCAGTGCAATAGTAGTATTTTCACCAGATCTCAACAGATTTGGCTACTTAATAGGCAAGCTTTTATTTAAATACGTCAAAGTACAGACAGTCCCCAACTTAAGGTTGGTGGACTCAAAATTTTTCAACTTTATGTTGATGTAAAAGCCATATATGTTCGGGAGAAAATCTATTTTGAATTTTGATCTTTTCCCAGGCTAGAGATGTGTAGTACAATGTTCTCACCATACTGGACAGTGACAGCAAACTACAGACCCCAGTCATCCATGAAACCTCAAAGAGGAACAGTCAACACTTTACAGTGAACTGTGTTGCTAAACTACAATGTTCTATAGATTAGGTGGATTAAATACATTTTCAACTTAGAGTATTTCCAACTTGCAATGGATTTAATAGTACATGACTCTATTATAAAATTAGGAGCATGTGTCTGTCTTTCTTTTCCTTCCTTCCTTCCTTAATTTCTTCCTCAGGGTCTCTCTATGTTGCCCACGTGTCCAAGCAATCATCCACCTCAGCCTTCCAAGTAGCTGGGACAACAGGCATGTGCCACTGTACCAGTTTATAATACTTCACTTTTAATGTCTGAATCTGAAAACTAATTAAAACATTTTGTTTGAAGAGTCGTGTGGAGCACAGTCTTTCTGTTCTTTCAGGCATACAAGTGGTATGAGCTGGGGCACAAGAGAGGACATTTTGCATCTGTCTGGCAGCGCTCGCTCTACAACGTGAATGGTTTGAGAGCCCAGCCTTGGTGGACCCCAAGGGAGACAGGCTACACAGAATTAGTGAAGGTGAGTGTTAACTTAGTATTGTCCTGACCTAATTTCTTGCCTATTTCCTGCTCAAAATCAGAATGTTAATCATGGAAAGAAATGTCAGGGAGAGGATGCATTTTACTTCCAGTAATATTTTCAAAAGCTAGTTAAAAAAAAAAAGGATCTCTTCATTCCCTTGGCTAAAGGTATCATTTATAGGATAAAATAGGGAATTTATTTAGAACAGTGATTCTCAAACTTTTTAGTCTGAAGATTCCCATATGCTATTAAAAATTATTCAGCAGACAAGGAATTCTTGTTTATATAGGTTTTATCTGCCCAGGTAATCTTTAGAATTTAAGACAAATAAATTTCATTTTTATGTATGAATTCTTCAAAAAAAACAGTAACCCCATTACAGGTTAATATAAATAACTTTTTTACAAAATAATTATATTTTCAAAATAAAATATAGTGAGAATATTGGAATTGTTTTTTTATTTTTTATTTGTTTTAATTAATTATATATGACAGTAGAATGTACTTTGATATATATATATATATATATATATATATATATATATATATATAATGGAGTATAATTTCTCATTCTTCTGGTTATACATGATATAGAATACCACTGGTCAGATAGTCATATATGTACACAGGGTAATAATGTCTGATTCATTCTACTGTCCTTCCTATCCCCATACCCCCGGCCCTCCCTTCAATCCCTCTACCTAATCTAAAGTAACTCTATTCTTCCCTAACTCCCCCACCCCATTGTGAATTAACATCTGCATATCAGAAAACATTTGACTTTTGGTTTTTTGAGATTAGCTTATTTTGCTTAGCATGATATTCTCCAGCTCCATCCATTTACCAGCAAATGCCATATTTCATTCTTCTTTAAGGCTGAGTAGTATTCCATTATATATATCTATAGATATATAGATATATCTAGAGATATATCACATTTTTAAAGTCCATTCATCTGTCAAAGGGCACCTAGGTTGTTTCCATAGTTTATCTATTGTGAATTGAGCTGCTATAAACATTGATGTGGCTGTGTCACTGTAATAAACTGATTTTAAGTCCTTTGGGTATAAACCAAGAAGTGGGATAACTGGGTCAAATAGTGGTTCCATTCTAAGTTTTCTGAGGAATCTCCATACTGCTTTCCATAATGATTGCACCAATTTGCATTCCCACCAGCAATGTATGAGTGTACCTTTTTCCTCACTTCCTTACCAACATTTATTGTTGTTTGTATTCTTGATAACTGCCATTTTGACTGGGGTAAGATGAAATCTTACAGTAGTTTTGATTTATATTTTTCGAATTACTAAAGATGGAATTGTTTTATATTTTTACAAATCTTTTTAAAATATTGGATTCATAGGAACTGGGAATATTCTCTTATCTACTTCACACATACATTAGAGCTCTGATATTATACATCTTGTATCCTCTGGAAAGTTCCACTATGTTTCTGTGCTGAAATAAACAAGAAAAGAGAAAAGAACATCTTTGTATTATTTGGAAAATAGTTTTGATCTTTCCAATGTTCCTCAAAGAGTCTAGGGAACCACCAGGTGTCCCTGGACCATGCTTTGAGAACCATTGATCCTGAGGCTATGGAAAGAAAAAAAAGTTATAAATATTTTTAGAAAATGTTGTAGCAGATATGTAGGATAGGGAAACCAATTCTAACAACTTAATAACTATAAAAATGGAATTTTTTATGTTGGTAAGTTAAATTTGAACTTTTTAACCATTTGCTTTGTGATTTCAGTAAGTAGGTGGTCAGAAATTTACTTTTGCTCATTCTTCTTAGATGCATTAGTAAAATGGGACTCATAGTTAATTTACTCATTGTTTTAATAATATTATTTTCTACTCAAAATGTAAAAATGTCATATACCCTAAGGGTTAGATGGGCTTCTGTGTGCTGACCTCAGAAATCTGCCATTTATACATGGTTTATAGGAGATAATATTATAGAATATTTATATAATGTTTGTGGAAGATATTATTATTGATTTTAAACAGTTTATTTTACTGTTTATGGGAAGGAAGCAGGAAGGGAAGAACAGGAGTGGCAAAATATTGGTAATTCTAGAATCAGTGCGATAGGTAAGTTCACATTATTACACTCTTCTTTCTACCTTTGGGTGTATATTTAAAATTTTTCACAATTTTTTGTGAAAGAGCATCTTCTATAACATGTAATGTATCTTCAAAACACATAAGACTTCACTGATTAATTGGTCTACTTGGAGAAAAGAAAAGTTTCAATGTACTTATATCAAATTGGTCTTATTTGACTATGTTTATTCTACATTTCATTATAAAAGCAGACTTTATAATTATCTCAATCCACATATTAAAATAGGTTGCCATCACTTAGGCTTTGAATACTTTAAAGATGAGAAAACCATGATATGATGACTAAATATAAAGGTTAATTTCAAGACACTCCATATCCAGAGCAGACAGAGCACAGGAAGAGCATCTTCCTTGATAAATCTGCTGCATTGAGCACTGTCAGCGATTCTGTTCCTTTGTAACATTCCACCTTCCCTCAGATCAGATCACACTGAACTCTTTTGGATTCATCTCCCCCATTTTTCCAATTCTCTTTGTGAATTTGCTTCCTTGCTAATAGTTTTTAGGATGCTTCCAAATTCAAGTAACAGGAACGAAAATCAAACCTGGCTCGAACAACTAGGATCTTTATTGATTCACATAAATAGAAGCCTAATGATAGGGCAGGCTTTGGGGTAGTATAATGGGGAGAGATTTTTTTGGCTCTACACTTTCGCTTTGGTCAGCTTTGTCCTGTGCTGGCTGCCAGCAGTTGGATAGCATTGTTGAGCCACCATGCCAACCCTAAATGCCTTTTAGAAACCTCCTAGGAGACCCTTTCCTATTGATAATTACCATGTCATGTGGGCATTCATTGTTACAAAGGAGTCTGAGACCCCAAGAAGTAGCTGGCAACAATCTTCCAGAAAGAAAGAGAAAGTATCTCTCCACCAACCTAGGAGCAGTATTTTCCTTTATTCTGAGCCACTCTCAGTCAACTTATGTCAGTAACTCTGGATCAGTTACTGGCAAGGGGCTCTGAGGTAATCCTTAAGCCAGCCAACAGGTTATCCCCAGGGAGCCAGTATAGGATCAGCTTCTTTTTAATTGAATAACCTATCAGGGGCAGATGGGCACCCCAACAAAGTCAGGATCCTGTTAAGAAGAAGGAAGAGGCATAAAGGAAGTTGAGGATGAAGCTGACATTTCAGGATCCTTGTGTGTGCACTTGGACCCAAATATTGTTCTTGTTTTCTCTTCTTTTTTTTTTTTTTTCTTTCATTCATTTTCTAAGAAGTCTTCTGCATTGTGGTTCATCTGCTGAGAAATTTTTTATTACAACTATGCTACCCAAATAGGCGACCCAAACACTTCTTTGTGTTTTATCTACAGATAAATTAATTTACAATGTAAACTCCTGGCTGGTATTCTTTTCTAACTTTATGTTGGTCAGGATCTTGAGTCCATTTGGGATTCTATAGCAAAATGCCATTAACTGGGTGGCTTATGAGCAGCATAAATGTATTCCTCAGGAATCTGGAGACTGAGAAATCCAAGATCCAAAATGCCAGTAGATTTAGTGCCTAGTGAGGGCTTCCTTTCTGCTACATATATGGTGGTCTTCTCTCTCTGATGAGGGCTTGCTTCCTGGTTCATAGATGGTGCCGTCTCTCTGTATCTTCACATGGTGGAAGAAGAGAGGAAGCTCTCTGCATAGTATTGAAATAAATTTAGTGGAAATGTCCATCTAAATGATGAATAATAGACAAATATGGCATATTTTCACAATTGCGATAAAAAAAAAAAAATGAAGCACTGATTCCTAGTAGAATGTGAATGGATCTTAAAAACATGATACTAAGTGAAGGAAGTCAGTCATAAAAGACCACATATTACATGATTGTATTCATATGAACTGTCCTATTTTGGCAAATTCATAAAGAGAAAGAAGATTGGCATTTTCCAGAGTGTGAAAGATTGGGGTAAAGGGGAGTAACTGCTAATGGTTAAGGGGTTACTTTAAAATTAAAGTAAAATTAAAATTCTAAGATTAAGTTTTAAAATTAAGTAAGGTTGTTGGTTGTACAGCTCTGAATATACCAAAAACCACAGAGTTGTAAAAGGTAATTGAGTGAATTTTATGGTTCATGAATTATATCTCAATAAGGCTGTTAAAAACAGGCAACTGTCTATCAAAATACCAATGACATTCTTCACAGAACTGGGAAAAACCATTCCAATATTCATTTGGACAAATAAAAGACCAAGAATAGCCAAAGCAATTATAAGTAAGAAGAGAAAAATGCTGGAAGAATCATAATACCTGACTTCAAGTTATACTACAGAGCTATGGTAACAAAAACTGCATGGTAATGGTATAAAAACAGATATAGAGACCAATGAAACAGAATAGAAGACGCAGAGACAAATCCACAAGGATGCAGTCATCTGATCCTTGACAAAAATGCCAAAAACATATGTTAGATAAAAGATAGCCTTTATAACAAGTGATACTGGGAAACTAGTTATCCATTTTGTAGAAAAATGAGACTTTTCTCTCACCCTGCACAAAAGTCAACTCAAAATGGATGAAAGACCTAGGAATTAGACCAGAACCTCTCCAACTCCTAGAAGAAAACTTAGGATTAACACTCCAGCACACAGACACAGGAAACAATTTTCCCAATAAGACCTTTAAAGCTCAGAAAATAATGCCAAGTGTTAATAAATGGGATAACCTCAAAAAGTTTCTGCACAGCAAATGAAACAATTAAAAATGAAGAGAAAACCTACAGAATGGGAGAACATTTTTACTAGCTACTTTTCTGACTGAGGATTAATATCCAGAATATACAAAGAACCCAAAAACTTAACACTAAAAAGTCAAATAGCCTAATTAATTAATTGTCAAATGAACTAAACAGATGCTTCTCAAAAGAAGAAGTACAAATGGCCAACAAATATATGAAAAATGTTCGCCATCATTAGCAGTTAGGGAAATGCAAATCAAAACTATACTGAGATTTCTTCTTATTTCAGTCAGAATGGCAGTCATCAAAAATATCAACAATAATGAGCACTGAAGAGAATGTGAGGAGAAAGGAACACTTGTACTTTGTTAGTGGAATTGTAAATTAGTACAACCACTATGGAAATTAGTATGGAGTTTCCTCAAAAGACCAGTAATGGACCACCATATAGTTCAACTATACCACTCCTTAATATTTATCCTAAAGAATTAAAATCAGTATATTATAGCAATACAGCAAAACAATTCACACAAGCCAAACTATGGAATCAGCCTAGGTGTCCATCAACAAATGGCAGGATAACGAAAATGTGAGATATATATATCTCATTGTGTGTGTGTGTGTGTGTGTGTGTGTGTGTGTATACATATACACAATGTAGCTTTATTTAGCCATTAAAAATAAAATTATGTCATTTGCATGGAAACAGATGGAACTTGAGAACATTATGTGAAATAGGACAAACTTAGAAAGTCAATGGTTGTATGTTTTCTCTCATATTTAGAAGCTATAGAGGAAAAAGGAAAAGAAGCAGTGGGGTGGTGAAATCTCATGAAAATCAAAGGGAAATCAGAAAAGTAGAGGAAAGAGACTAGGGGGAGGAAGGAGGGGAGAGAGATGGGAAATTACATGGGCCAAATTATATTGTTATATTGTGAGCATGTACGAATATGTAACAACAAAACCCACCGTTATGTACAACTATGTTGCACCAATTAAAAATATGGAAAAAAATAACTAAAAATAAAAATAAGCAACTGTGATAATATGTGATAGTTCAAATATGTTTAAAGTAAGTAGGTTTCTGCAGTTTGTTGAAGAACCTAACTTAATCATCTCTAAAGCAGTACGAGGGAAACAGCTCAGAACCTGTGCTCCATAGCCACATTGCCTGGTTTGATTTCTGGTTTATTACTTATGACCTATGTGGCAATGAGTATATCCTTCATGTTTTAGCTCATTATCTGCAAAATGCCTATAATAAACTTAATTCTTGTTATGTTCTGATGATTATAGTTTTGATTTATTACCTTGTTTTCACAGAAAAAAAAATATTTTCTAACTTTTAAAATATGACCTGGAAAGTCAAGTTTTAAGTAGTACATATGATTGAAATAGTAACATAATTACAAACATCTATTAAATGCTGCTTATCTGCCATCCATGTGTTGAACATTTTTATATGTAATATTTCTAATCTTTACAGCAGCTCTAGAAGATAGGTATTCTTGTACCCATTTATATATGAGTAAAGTAGGGATTAGAAAAGTTAAGAAATTTGCCTAAGGTCCCGTACTTAATGATGACAGGGTTGATTTTTGTTCTCAAATTCCACACCCTTGCTGGTACTCCACAGCTGCCCTCAGAGTTACTGGTGTTTTTTCTCTTAGATCTTGTGTCCTCCTTTTTGCTAATTAAGTGATTCAAAATTCTGTTTAGTTGAGCTTCTTGATTTCAGCCCTGCCTGTTTCAAACTTTACTTAAGAAGAAGAGTTAGGCCTGGGTGTTAATCACAGGGTCCTCAGCATCATGGCATCTCAGTCTGTGTGACATGCTGTGTTTAAAACTCAGTACTATGTGAGAGTTTTACTTTGCTAACTACCTTTGTTGGCAGCAATGTTAATGTTATACATCATTATGACTTTTTAAACAGAAAGTCATGTCAAGGTGACCATTTCCCAGTAATGACTATGATGTACAGAGAGCCAGCTGTGTGAGGAATACAGGGCCCATTGACCATTTAGTTGACAAACACTTGCATATGAAGATATACTTTATTTCCAAATTACAGATTTGAATATTCTCAACCATGGATTATCATCCAAGCATTGATATCTTAAAATAGAAATCTAGACCTGTCAGCTGCCAGGTTTGGCCAAAATACTTTTAGAATAATAATGCAGATTGTGGCCATTGAGTGATTGTTAACCACCATGAATAGTACATTTTCATTTAAGTTATTCTCAGTGTATGTTCCACAGAGGTAGAGTGTAGTTTTTTTGGAGGCATAGAATAGCATTCAGTAGATGTCCTCTGTGTTTTTTTTTCCCCTTTTGTCAAGTTGTTACTGTTCTTCATTGCATAACTCATAATTCAGCAGATCTGACACTGGGGGTTATGCAACTCAATGAAAGAAATTAGAGAAAAATATTTCAGTAGTTTTCCCCTTGAGGCTTATTTTCATTAGAAATGAGTAGTTATTGTCCAAATCACCAATATCAAAGTGCTAATTGCCTTGAGGGTATTTAACATAGAAACTGAAACAAAAATAATGGATTAAGGTCTTTGCTAGGTTAGAAATCGAAATGATTTTTTGTAGTCAGAGAAAAGCCATCATACATTAAGAGTGTTGTTCTTCCCTTTTTGAGATTAACTCTTTAATCCACATGGAACTTGTAGGCATAGAAACCAGGCCCAGTGGCTAGGGAGACTGAGACAGGAAGGCTTCGAGTTCAGAGCCAGTCTCAGCAATTTAGGGAGACCCTGTCTCTAAACAAAATATAAAAAAGGGCTGGGGGTGTGGCTCAGTGGTTGAACTCCCCTGGGTTCAATACCTGTTACCAAAAATAAAAATAAAAAATAGAAGATGAAAGAAAAAGAAACCTCTTTTCCTACTACCTAACACAAGGAAAAGTGTTGAATTCTGCTTTCTGAGCTCTTCAGAGCAACTGGTCCGATGTAAACAAATAACAGCACTTATAAATTTGCCTTTCTTCATATTGCCCTTTTATTACAGCTGGAGAAGTGCCCAGTAATACTTCACCACTGATGTGACACAGTGCATAGAAATGATTGATTAGAATAGCACTCTCTGTTATTTCCTCCACACTATGGCTCTTATTAATTAAGAAATTCATTGTCTATGAATAACTTCACCTGGACAAAAATAGGACTTACCCAGTAATACATTAGTGATTCAACATTTATTTCTATGTGATTAAATATTTGAATGTTTTCAATGAATTGCTTTTGAAAGGTAATGGATTGATAAAGAAGCAAAAATGTCACATTTACAGTGGAATTAAGCTGTTAATTAAGAGGATTAGCAGTTTTACATAAAAATAAATATCATGGTATAAAGAAGTGCTAAAAGCAATTTCTTAAGATTAACATAACAGTTTAACCTTATTTTTCAATGCCAATCTCTGAACCTTTTTGGATTCCAGTTATATTTTCAAAAAAAAAAAAAAATGATGGGAGTCCAGAATTTAACAATTATATGACTTAGAAGTGAACTTTTTTAATGGGATTCCACAATGAGAAGGAAATTAGTTTTGCTGTCAGCACAGACACTTTGGGCAAGCTACTTTACCCACCTGAGCCTCACGTCCTTTACCTCTAAGTTTAGAATAATTACCCCTGTTCCTCCTTTATTCCAAGCTTATAATGAGGCAAAAAAAAAAAAAAAAATAGCAAAACAAAACAAAACATAAACTAAACAAAACCACCACCTTGAATGTTCCCGTGTGCTGTTTAGGTGTACACCCTTGCCAAACTGAGTAGAATGCCTTATGATGCAATATAGCAAAAGAACAAAATACTTCATGTTCTTTGAGTTATTTCAAACTAAAAGGCCATTCATTTTCTTTCTTACAGCCAAATTGGTGAGTTTTCAGTATCTGTCAATATGAAAAACAAAATGACTGCAAATTATTTTTTTCTCTGACCCTCTTTGGGAGCTCACAATACAGTATCTGATATTTCAGAATAATTGCAAACCAAACCTATAGACCGGCATTCCACTTGGGGCTCAAAAATGTTTACTGAGGTAGCTCAAGATCTGTGTCTTCACATACTTATACATATATATACCCATATACATATCTGCTAGCATATCTGTTTATTAAGATATTTGTTTTTATATGTGCACAGGAATTCTCCCTATCAGGTGCTTTCACCCCCTTGAGATCAATGACTTTGAGTTTCTGCTCAGAGACATTGATCCCTTAGGACTTAGCTCAGTGCACTCTTCCCAGGAGGTAGACCAAAAGGGAATCCAATCTAGTGTCCCCTTATACCTTCCTCTGACTGATAACATGACTGGCCTCCCTGCCCAACTGGGTTAGTCTGTGAAGAAAATGAGACTCATTTGCCATCTGAATACTTTCAGCCCTCAGGTTGGGTCTTTCTTCTGACAACCTGACCTGTCTTTTCTCCTTTCTCTCAGGTGAAGAAATCCTTTTTCTCACACTCTCTAAAAAAAGCAAAATTCTGTTCTATAAGACTCTTCTCTTGCTCCAGTGCAAGATGCCTCCTATTGAACTTTTCATTCATCAAGGAGAATGAAACTAAAAACACAAAGGGGCAATGGCCAGACTGTAAGTAAAAATAGAACTGTGGCCCAGGAACCTGCCCAGGACACACACCTGCTATGTACAACCAACAGCCCAGGGAGCCAGCCTGCTATTAGTCAGACTTGTAGGAAACCAGATCTACAATCTAGGAAGCTAAAGAACAATTTCTGTAATAATCAGCCCCAGATGGCTAGGATTTAATTAATAAATGACAGCTGCCCTGATTTTTGTCCACATTCCAACTTAACAACCTGAGCAAGCTAAATATGCACTCTTAAACCACCACATAGGTCCCACTACTGTTAGCTATCTCCAGCCTCCTCAGGCCAACAGCTTCTGCTGAAGGCTCAACTAAAGCCTTCCCTTTCTGCTAGTACAAAAATTGCCCACTCTGCCTGCCTTTGAATCTTTGCCAAAACACAGGTGACTATGTCTGACTCCTTCGCTACAGCAAGCTCAGAATAAATAGCCTTTGCTTTTCTCATTTGAGTGGTCTTGGTTTATTTCCACAATAAGAAATGTCAGCTGCTTTCTTTGATCTTTATATTCAAGCTTGGAAAAACAAGGAGAGCTGATCAAAATGCATTAGGACCAGTGAGAGATTGTTCCTTTAATGCTACTAATTTCCTTAGAGGTTTTATTAAAATTATTGCAAAGAGAATTTTCTGGGAAAGCATTATGCTTACTGCAGTGTTTGCTCTGATTCTGTAGCTTCAGCTCCTCACTCTGGGGGGATTTCCTCACCCTGGGGTACCATTTCTAAAGCAGAATGCACTGCTTCTCCTGTTCTTTTAGCATGCTGTAGAGGCACATTTGGCTAAGATTTAAGAAAGCTGATTTTATCTCTGAAAATTAAGATATATAATTTCTGTCATAATTAAGATAAGATAATCTCTTAAAACCAAACTGTATAATTCCTAAAATTATAATGAATTACAAGCATATTCCTAGTCAATTAAGTACAATTTAGTATATATTGTATTAATGTGTCATTTTACCCATTCATTGAAACTCCAATTTTATGCATAAAGTAGTCTTTAATCCATCCCTTAAAGTAGACTCAGGACCTGTCAAGGTACCTACACATCTCAGGAATTTTCTCTCATCTGCCAGTATCTGTGTGATCTTCATTCCTTTTACTTACAGGTAATCACATACAGTTCAGACACAATCTTGCTTTTATTACTCAGTCCTCTGAGTTCTTGCATGATGTTTGCACATGTTAAAAACATAGGCTTTTCTCACCTTTCTCCATAACCATGTTTTATTTTGCTCCTTAGGAGCAAATTTATGGAATTTACTTTTCCCCATGTTGATGTGAATTTATTTCTGGTCCTCTTCCATCTGCTATTTGCTTTCTTAATTGGATCTGGTTCTACCTTGAATCTGCATTAGTATCATGGGCTGAATTATGTCTCTCCCAAATTGCTGAAGGCTTAACCCCCCAGTACCTCAGAATCTAACTGTATTTGGAGATGGGCTTTGAAGAGGCAATTAAAAAGTGGCCATTAAGGTGAGCCCTAATCCTACCTGACTGGAGTCCTTATAAGAAGAGGAAGTTTGAAATCACAGAGAGGTACCAGGAGTGCATGCTCACATGTTATGGGGTGCGACTTAAGAACAGACTGATCACCACTGAGAAGTCCAAATTTGAGAGTCTTTATTAAGCTGGCCAGCTGACTGTCTCACACAATGCCCAAAAAAAATGGCTATTGGGAGAACAGCCCCGACCACAGGGTTGTAGGGGTTCTTATACCAAAAATCACATCAATCATAAGTGTCTGTTGCTGTGATTCAAAATTACAAACTAACATCATGAGATCATCGACAGAGGGGGAAGTGGGTCAAACTGACCCTTACCTAGGTACAAACTAAAGAATGGTTGCTAACATCCACACAATTACCGTGTACATGGTACATTGGTTAAGAGCAATAGAGGTCAAAGGAGAGCAATTTTTACTACATAGGAGTTGCTATTGTATATTATTAAACATGTCATGCTAAGTAACTGATGATGGGTACAGAGGTGGGGTGTTCCCATGGGAGAAGCTTATTTCCTACACAACATGGAGTCTCAGAGCAAAATGGAGTCTGTTTAGTCATTTCCCTTAGAGTCTGGCCTATAACATTCTCATGGAGCCAGATCTGTCAGCCCATCACACACAGAGGAAAGGCCATGTGAGGACACAATGAGAAGATGGCCATCTATAAGCCCAGGAGAGAGACCTTGATAGGAATCAAATTTTTCAGCACCTTGACCATGGGCTTCTGGCCTCCCAAACTGTGAGGACATAGATTGCTGTTGTTTGAGCCACTCCGTCTTTGCTGTTTTGTTACTGTCAGTTTAGCTAATTAATACCATTGGTGGCTTTCATTAGTAGTTCTCCTTACTTAGCAATGTGCAATGCTTACTGCCTCAGCAGAAGTGTTACTCTGAATGGTCCTCTGTTCTTCCATAGAAGAAAATATTTAAAGTTCAGTTGGACCAATTTTGATTGATTAGAACAAAATTAAAGTGACTTCTTGTCAAGCTTGAAGCATTATAATCATTTTATCATCACCTGAGCACCTCATAGAATTGGGGGTATATCAACCAAGTGATGCAAGCAAAGTAAATAGCCCAAGAGGCAAAAAGAAATTAGGTTACTAATTTAGGTACTAATTTACTAATCAGTACACAGATTAGCAGAGTTTGATTCAAAATGTGAAATATGATGCTGAAAATATTTCCTCACTTCTCACTCTTTCCCTCTTTCTGTCCTGCCTATTTATCATATGAAACATTACTTTGAGTTCAGTGATCTTTTAAAGATGTATTTGAGAGACTGGTAAAGGGCTTTGCGGGCATATGATTTTGTCTCTAAAGTCCACTAAGAAGTTGAATTACATATTATAAGTTTCTTCTAGTCTAGTAATAAGAAGATAAACAGGAAAAAGCAGTTAGAGATATATAGAAAATATAAATAAAGTAAGAAACTAAATGTATGTGTTTAACATATCCTATATGAATGCCTTACTTTAAGTGACAGTAAAAAGAATAAAAATGGTACAAACTTTTTAAAATTGTCAGAGAGAGACAACAATAGATGAATATCATCTTTTGAAATGGAAACCAGAATTATCTGATTTGTCAGTTCCAAGAAAGCAGAAACCAAAGTATTGCAGAGGGGATTCCAAAGAAGGAATTTAAGGGACCGAGGATTATAACACCTAAAGAAGCTTCATGGTCTCAAAGAATAGGCCTGTCTGTACTGACTTTTTAGGGTCCCCAATAAAAAATTTGGCTTGCCAGTGTGACCATCAGTCACAGACCCTTCCATTTCACACAAGATATTTCACACAAGATATCTAATGGCTCATTCATTTTTATAGAAATGTTAGCCAAGGATTACCAAAGATTGAGGAGATCTTCAGCATGAACTACAAAGAACAAAAGAAACAAAAGAAATGCTTTAGCTCAGGGAAACAGAAAATACAGGAGCAAAAGCAAACTTGAAATAATACCTCTAATGTACTTAGAGCAATAAGAAGGGATAGTATACCCAAAACACAAGAATAGAAAAAAAGGAGCAAGAATACAAAGAGGAGCAAAGACCCAGAAAGGGCTCTTGGGATTTGCAAAATAAGAATTTATTAGCATTGTCAGAAGATATGTCAGGAAAAGCTCCCAGAAGGAAAAATAAAAAGGCAAAGATGAAAAATAGAAAAATTAGAGGCTCAATGTAACATGTCCAAAATACAAATAAAGCAGTTGCAGAGAGAATAGGAGAAAATAGGGAAGACATTATTAAAGAAATAATCCTAGAAAATGGCCAGGGAAGAAAGTGTTTATTTCCATATTAAAAGGCATCATGGAGTGTTCAACCGTAACACTAAAACACATTGCCATGAAATTTCAGGATATCAGAAAGAGAAGATATTAAAATTCTCATTATTTTCATTATAGCTGTGCAGTATTTGTATATAGTACATGTCCTCTTAACACACTTAGTCTTCTCCTAGACCCCCGAGGGAAACTTTTTTTTTTTTTTTTTTTTTTTTTTTTGCAGTGCTGGGGATTGAACTCAGGGTCTTAGTGCTTGTGAGGCAAGCACTCTACCAACTGAGCTATCTCCCCAGCCCTCGAGGGAAACTTTTTAAATGAGAAATTTGAAACACAGCATTATGTACCTTATCCCATATCACAAGGCTAATAAGTGGCAGAATCAAGTTGGGTGCGGTAATTCCAGCAGCTTGGGAGTCTGAGACAGGAGGATTGTGAGTTCAAAGCCAACCTCAGCAACAGCAAGGCACTAAGTAACTCAGTGAGACCCTGTCTCTAAGTAAAATAGAAAATAGGGCTGGGGGTGTGACTCAGTGGCCAAGTGCCCCTGAGTTCAATCTCTAATAGCCCCCCAAAATAAAAAACTTTTAAAAAATAAGTGAAGAGTCTGACTCTTTTAAAGCCTCTGGAAGGGGCCAAAAAGGAAGAAAAGAAAAAGAAAGAGGAATCCAAAAGACATCAGATTTCCCAATAGTAGCACTAAAATTTGCAGTGTAATACAGCTATGCTCTCAAAGTTAAAAAGAACATGGGTCTTGGCAATGATTTTTCTTTTTGTTATGACCCCAAAAGCACAGGCTAACAATAATAATAACAAACATGCAGGACTGTGTCAAACTAAAAACTTCTGCACAACAGACAAACCAATCAACAAAAAGGCAGCCGATGGAATGGGAGAAAATATTTGCAAACTAAATATCTGATAAGGAGTTTCTATCTAAAATATGTAAGAAGCTCATGCAACTCAAAGCAAAAATAATAAATCTGATTAAAAATGGACAAGGAACCTGGAAAAACATTTTTCAGATGGCCAATAAGTATATGAAAAATGCTCTCCATCACTAATCATCAGGGAAATGCAAATCAGAACCACAATGAGGCATCACTTCATACCTTAGGTTGGCTACTATGAAAAATAAGACATAACAAGTGGTAGCAAGGATGTGGAAAAGAGAACACTTGTACACTGTTGGGAGGAATATAAATTGCACAGCCACTGTGGAAAATAGTGAGGAGGTTCCTCAAACAAAAATAGAACTGCTATGTGATCCAGAAATCCTGCTTCTGGATATATGTCCAAGGGTAATGAAATCAGTATCTGAAACATATGTCTGCACCTCCCTTTTCACTGCAGAATTAACCAAAATAGCCAAGATGTGAAAATAACCTATGTCCTTTCACAAATGAGTGATACATATATACAGTGGAACACTGTATATTCCACATTTATGAAGGTGGTATTGCCATTCGTGACAACCTGGATGAACCTGGAGGATATTATAAGCAGAACTCAGAAGGACAACTACTTTGTGATCATATATGTGGAATCTTAAGAAAGTCAAAGCAGAGAGGAGTAGCATGGTGGGTGCCATGGGATAAGGATATGGGACATGGGGAGATGCTTGTGCTTGTCAAAGGGTACAAACTTTCACTTGTAGGATGAACACATCTAGGGATCAAACATATGGCATGGATAGTGATCACTGTGTTAATTGTTAATTTATTTATGGTAATCATTACACATTGTATACATATAAAAAAATCACATTGTATACTATGAATATATTCAATCTTTATTTTTCATTTATATATTTCAAAAATAAAATGGCAATCACACTATATAACAAGAAAACTTATAAAAAAGATTACAAACTAGGTAAATAAATTTACTGCCTGAACACCTGTCCATTCATAGCCACTTTTTTTTTTTTCGGTACTGGGGATCAAACTCAGGGCCTTGTGCTTGCAAGGCAAGTACTCTACCAGCTGAGCTATCTCCCCAGCCCATAGTCACTTTTAATCAAGTAAGAATAGCTTCAGATGTTTTCAGAAATGCAATTTCATCTCTCATTTGTCCTTTCTCAGCAACTAGACTTGAATAGTTAGGGAGCCCAATACCAGAGGCCAAGGCAAGTTCTATGAAGCTCAGAGAGCCACTGGTCCACAGTATAGCAAAGCAGGTTAGCTCCTGGAGGGTCCTTTTAGAAAAACAGAAAAAGAAAAAAAGTAATAGGCTATATGACATCTTTAACAAAGAGTCAAAATACAAGTGCAATGGTCCTTATCATAAGTGTCTGAACCAGAAGTGTTTCAGATTTTGGAATTTCAGAATATTTGCATATACATGATAAGATATCTAGGGGATGGGACACAAGTATAAACACAAAGAGCATTTATCTTTTATATGATAATTTTATACATTATTATAAACAATTATCTGCATGAAACATTTTCACAGTGTGGGAATTTCCTCTTGTTGCAAAAACATTTTAGATTTTGGAGTGTTTTAGATTTCAAATTTTTGGATTAGGCATGCTCAAAAGACTTTTTTTAGTACTCTTCCAGAGTTGGTGAAGAAATGGTGTTAAGCATATTAGATAATTAAGCCAACAAAAGGGCAGAATTTTTTAAAAGCTGCATGTAAAACGAAGTGTAATCATTTACAACTCAAGTCAAGTGTGAATGATAACTCATTGTCATAATATTATAAAATCTGAATGTGAATTTACCCAGATGTATGAAAGATTTGTGAAATTAACTGTATCACTAGGATAAAAAAGAGGGAAAAGAGAAAGACATTAACTTGTTAAATTGTTAACCTTCCCTGGTAGGTGGGTGATAATGTCTAAAATTAATGTCAAGAATGGTATTGCCAGTAAATTATTTAGATATAAGCAGTTAAATAATAGAATAAATATCTAAAAGAACTAGTTGGGAGTTAGTTTCAGGGTTAGGGAAGTTTTGAGTAAAAGATAGGTGTTTCTTAAGATTTGTAGTAATATTTGACTTAGAAAACATGAATCTTTAAATGGAATAAAAAACAATTTTAATAAAAATAGACAAGTAAGAATTATTAGCTATGGTTTACTTTTCAAAAGAATGTTGTCTTTTGCTTTTGGTTGGTGCTGGGGATTGAAGCCAAGGCTTTGCATGTAAGCATGAGCTCTGCCACTGAGCTATACCCTCAACCCCAAAAGAAAGACTTTCTGCAAGAATTTAATATTAAGAGAGTATTTTAAAAATAAGTGTTAAATGAATTTGACATGGAAGAGAAAAATGCACTATCAAACGGAATGGGTAAGTTGTCCAGGAAGATGAGGAAATGACTCTTACCTAAATAGAGCACTGGGATTAAGGCCAACTGGGGTGGATTGTGGGATTAATAGGACTTGGAACTGGGAAGTCTCTTTATAGATGGCTAGAGTGCCAAATATAGCTGACATTTTAACTCAAGGATGGAATATTACTCAGCTTTAAAGAAGAATGGAATTATGGCATTTGCTGGTAAATGGATGGAGTTGGAGAATATCATGCTAAGCGGAAATAAGCCAATCCCAAAACAACAAAGGCCAAATGTTTTCTCTGCTATGTGGATGGGAGTGGGGGCAGGGCTGCTAGGGAAGTTACTTTAGATTAAGTGAAGGGAGGGAAAGGGGTATGGGGGTAGGAAGGATAATAAAGTGAGACAGACAGTATTACCTCATTTACATATATGACTGCATGACTGGTGCGATCCTACAATATGTACAATCAGAAAAATGAGAAATTACACTTCATTTTTGTGTGATTTATCAAAATGTATAAATGCATTCTACTGTCATGCACACTAACTAGAACAAATAAAAAATTAATTTTAAAAAAAAAAACAAGAATAGGTGATGGGTTTACAAAGCCACTTGCCACTGGAATGACAGTCATATCTGTTTTCTTAGCTATGTGTAGCCACAAGAAAAAATATGCTTTAGAAACTTTTGTCTCCCAGCTAAAATGCCAGTACTATTAGTTTCTCTTTTCAGTTTTATGAAATGGATGAATTTAAAGTAAAGGAAATCATATTTCAAGGTAGATTCTTAAAACTGTAGGCATTGCTTGCTCTCTGTGAGCATTCAAGTTTTTGCTGAAATTTCCTACACAATAGTATTCCTTGCCATCTCCAAAACCTGAGTGATATTACTATGAATAAAATTCATTTTCCCTCTCTCTTCACTCTCTACCTCCTACACACATGTAGCCTGAATGTTCTTGTGTCCTCCTCCCCCAAATTCATATGTTGAACTCCCAACCCCTGAGATTATGGTATTAAGAGGTGAGGTCTTCGGGATATGATTGGTTCATGAGGGTGAAACCCTCCTAAATGGGATTAGAGGACCTAGAAAGCTGCCTTGTCCTCTTCTACCTTGTAAGTTTAGTGTGAAAAGTCACTATCTGTGAACTAGGAAACAGTCCTTCACCAGACACCAAATCTGCCAATTCCTGATCTTAGGCTTTCAGGCTCCAGAACTGAAAACTAAATTTCTGTTGTTTGTAAGCCAGCCCATCTATACTACATTGTCATAGCAATCCAAATGGACTAAGATACATGCATACTGTGTAATTAGATTTGGTTTTAATCTCTTGTAATGATCTGAATTTCATAAAATGTGGTTCCTTGGTATGTGGTTAAAAACATTTTCAGGTCCCATCCCAGATTTTTCCCTAAATACCCTGTGTGTCATTCCAAAGTTGGAAAATACCCCTGAATGGAGTCATTCACTTTGCTCAAAAAAGTGTTTACATTGAAATTCTTAGGAGATCATGATTTTTGTTACCACTACATCATTTTTCTTTATGTCACTGGGTTTCACTGTTGCTCTTTTGGTTCACTTAGTTTCTCCACTTGTCCTTATCAAGGATGTGAGCTGTCTTTGAGTTGCACCCTTTGCACAATGCAAGCTGGAAGCACATGTCTCTCTGAGCACCTCAAAATTACCTGCCACTGATGGGTACATAGGAAGCTGGGGGGCCCCACAATTACTCCCATTCCCTAGAGGGTAACAAGGACCCCAGAACCCAATACAGACTGAAATCCCTGTGCCTAAGTTTGATCCACTCCTCTTCCACAGGAGCCTTAAGAATGACCAAGAGGGCAACAGCAGGGTGAGTCTAACTGGGCTGTTAAGCTCATTAACCACTCTGAGAGTCATTTTGTCATCCCCAAGGTAAAGAAATTTCCATGAGGTCAACAGGAAGATTCTTCTGACTATAAAATTCTGTGACACAGTATTGAAGTCAAAAGAGAAAATAATGAGTAATAGCATTAATGGAAATAAACTAGAAATCTATGTAGTGCTTGGATAGTGTATTAGGGTTCTCCAGATGAATAGAATGTTTATATAAGAGGCGATTGTTTTATATACTCAGTGGCTGAATGATACCACAGTGGCTACTGCTCTGGTAGAGAGTCAGGGAAACCAGTAGCTGCTGGATCCAAGAAGCTGGAAGCCTCAGTACAGAAAAAGGCTAATGATACAGCCCTAGCATGAGACTAATGACTGGAATGCTGGAGACTCACTGATGCAAGTTTGCATTCAAAGGCTAGAGTCTGACTTCCACAGGAGATGGAAGCAGCAAAAAATATCTCTCCTGCTTAAGAAGAGTCAAGCATGTGTGAGCTTCCTCCTCTTACCTTGTTCCGTCCAGTGTCCCAGCCTGTGGTGTCGCCCACACTCAGAGCGGGTCTTTCCCTTTCAGTTCACTGTCCCACAAGCCAATCATCTCTGGGAACACCCACACAGAAGCGTACATAACAAATTTCTAGGTGTCTTTCAATCCAGTCAAGTTGACAATCAAGATTAACAATCACAGAATGGAGCACGTCTGTGGTACAAGTATTTGGGGTCAGTACTGGGGAGAGCCCTTTGCATTAGTTTTCTCTTTTGCCCCTGATTCTGTCATCCCAACACATGTACCACACTTTAAAGTTGTGTTGTTGTTGTTGTTGTTGTTGTTTTAATCATTAGTATCTATGGAAAAGTACCTTGATAACACTTCCCAGGGAGGCTGAGGGTGAAAGGTGCAGGAATGACATTTCACATTAAAAGACAGCCATTCTTAATAAAGTTTAAATTGTGTTGAGTGATGCAGTCACTTGAACATTTCCCCTAGGGTTTTGTGCCCTATTTTAGTAACAAAAAAAAAAAAAAAAAAATCAACTCTTTCCAACCATGCCCCTAAAATCAGCTTTCAAAAGAAATGAAACTTCTAAAATTCCAGGAGGGAAGAGCTTGCCCTTATAAGGTGCCAATAACCTCATTTGAAAAGTAATTTCATGTGTTACAGAGGTAATTCTCTCCTTGTCTGTGTGACAATTTAACAAGAATCTAACAGATTTATCTAGCAACTTGAACAAGTTACAATACCAGCACTGAGTTGGCAATTTAGGTGCATTTAAGAAGATGTGAACATACTGCAAAGTCCTGGGGTGAATTTTTTTTCTTTTCCATGATCTTAAGGTTCTTGACAAAACCATCAAATTCTCTCAATCTGAGAACATGCCAAAGTGAGGACTCTCGAGTGTCTTCTTGAACTGCAATCTTGGATTTGTTAGTTACAAACTGCCTACTTGGGGTTAAAAAAAGTATATATATATATATATGTAACTGCATATATATACTCATTGATACTCATTGGTGAACTGAGTACTAATTAAGGACAAATGACCAGCACCACAGCAGGAGGGTGATGGAAGAAGCATGTGTAGGTGTTGATACAAATTAATGGGTGGATTTTACAGAAAGAGAATTATAAAATCAATCTCTAATCAAAATCTCTCTCCCCACAATATTTTAATAACTCTAATATTTTCACATAATATTTCAAAAAATTTCCGCTGATATTAGAAGTGTCAATAACAACAAATCTAGTTTTAAAGATCTCAGTTGACTTTATTTGTAATTCCAGAATCAGATGGCAGTCTGCCTTCAAAATTTAGAATGTTCCACCCCTGTGTAGTCAGAGAAAAGGAGATCATATGTGGAAAACAGAAGTGAGGTGGAGATATAGCCCTATTGGTTACATTTCATGTCTTAATTTGAATGTTGTCTGAGCAGTTGGCTATTGGTGATGTCTGAGATGGACTTACTTCCTACGAGAGTAGGTTACAGTCTGCACTAGATGTGGACAAACTTTAAACCACTCTTAAAACATGAATAAAGGCAGCTTCAGACCAAATTTCACACTGACTTGACTGCGGCTGGCATCATGTTTTCATACAAATACGAGAATAACTGTTTTTTGGAGTCCTTAATCAGTCATCCTGATTCTTTTATACTAAATCATGAATTAATAAAACATGGGATGGTAAAATGCTTTATACACTATCTCATGCTTTGTTTTACTCAATTATAAGTCATTGAACTTGACTAATGCAAAAGATAGAGAACTGTTTTACAACACAACTTAGTCCATTTTTAGAGAGTGCTGTTTTCATATTTTGCATCAAATTTTTACCCCTTATGACTGATTGGTTCTAATTTTCTGCTCTTAAAACACTTGTATCTGGTCCCTAGATTCTTAATGAAACCAGCCAGTGTGTTCCTGTTTTTCTGCATATGCATATCCTCAACTATTTCATCCATTTCTCTTCTGATATATAAATGATTGAAATAATTCACATTTCCAAAATCTTGGTTTATCTACACATCTTTGTCTCTTTTTTACTGTATAAAAGCTATTTTTATTCTTTTCTTCTTATTCAGTTGTCTACTTGGATGCTTAGCCCTGCCTGCTTGCCCCCACTACTACCATGCCTTTGCCAACCCACCCCTGACTGGCAGCACAGTGTGATGGGGAGGATGGCCAGGAGGATCTTCCACCAGATCTACCTGCTCCCACCTGACCACTCCAACTGTCTGGCAGTTTTAAGTTCAAGCTAAGGCTAAAGATGCCTCATAAATAAGAAGTCAAGGAAATATTTTTGTTTGTCTGAATTCTAAACACTGAGGAACCTATTTGCTATGTTTTTTCTGTCAATTTTATAATGAATGATCAAATGCTCCAGTGGCCACATTTCCTGTCTTTGGAAGTTCAATACTTACTATGTTGAATGGAAGCTTTGTAAGGAATTCTATAGAAAGGTGAAATTAAATCTGTAATTTTAAATCCAGTGCTCTTGTTAGGTTATGAATTTAAAAATAAATAAATAAATAAAAGCAGAAAACAACCTTTAGGCAAATCTTAAAACAAATAATTATGGAAGAAGGAATTATTTTCTGAGGTTTCTAGGAATTTTTGAAATGTTTATTCAGCAAAGGGATTTGGTTCAGAAAAATAGTAGGAGATTGTTTCATTTCTTTTTTACATCCTTGATAAAAGGTTCTAGAGAAAATTGAAATAAGCAATCTAGATGAGAGCAAAATTTTCATAATTTGGTTAAATAAACAAAAAAAACCTGTGATAATCATTATAAAATGTTCTACCAGCCATATTTTAAGTCCAATGAAACCAGAACCTTCCTTCTAGTCTTTAGAAAGAAACTGGAAATTAATCCGCGATGAAGGACTTGCAGTGATGGATAAAGCCAAAGGTCTCTTCCTGCCTGAAGATGAAAACCTGAGGGAGAAGGGTGACTGGAGCCAGTTTACACTGTGGCAACAAGGTGAGCTCCTGATTTCTACACTGTTCTCTGTAGCCTTTTGATGTCTTAGGAGCATCCCTGAGCTTCATTTGCTTCTATAAAATGTGGGTGATGCCACCTTGGTGGGAGATGTTGGACACAGATACAACACATTGAGTGACAAGATAGTAATAACTACAGGGCTCTTCAAAAATAGGAAATATCTCAGGTTCAACTTTATAATTCCTGAGCTTAACCCATACCCAGGCACATAGATAGATCTTCTATGTATGGTCAATGAGTTAACATGTAAATCTGTCTTTAAGATGAGATTTGAACTTTAAGGTTCTCTCCAATTGTCTTAGAAAGTCAACTTAACCTTTGTTAAAATAGCCATATAAAAGTAAATCCATTTTGACGATCAAACACCATGTGATGCACATCTTTAGCTACACAGTTTATATTAAAGGACAAATAAGGACAGTGGTTTGTCTCAGTTATGCTTTCAGAACAGTTCCTACATAAGAGAAACTATTTCATAATATTTTTGAGGATGCATCCATTTAGAAAGATATCACATGATTTCATGTTACTCTAGAGCTTTTTCCAGCAAGAATTTTTTTAAGGGAGCTGTATGATCCATATGTGGGCAACATGCAAATTTCTCTATGGTGTGTCACTAAAATGAGTTAATTCTACTGGCACTTAAGCATTCACCTCATACTTCAGTTTCATTAATATTTTTTATGCTTCATAGAAGCTATCAGGCTTCCCAGGGCAATGCTTCAGAATAGCATATATCCTGTCAGTAACTTCCAGAAAATTTACCAGTGCTTGAGTAAAGTTGAAATATGCAAAGAATTATAGGGATATGGAAAGATTAAGCAAGGAAAAAAATAAATAATGGAGAAAAAAAGTTGACTGGAGGCAATATTTGCATTTTAAATTTTCACATAGTTTCATTATACCTGATTTTCCATGAACTCTCTACAATAATTTTGTATGCTTTTTACTTAGTATCTTTTTTAAGTTCTTCCCATGCAGTAGAATTTTCATGTTCTTTTTTTCTTTCCTAACTGTATCAAAGTCCTAGCTATTCTGATGTTTTAAAAAGCTCATAAAATTGCTTCTCTTATAGTATTATGATGTGCTTTTTAATTTCTGCTGTTATATATTTTCTTCCTTGTTTTGTGTCATTGTTGGTAGTGGTGGTGGTTTTTTTAAATTGTTCTTTAAAATCTTTTCATTGGTACTCCTTAGTAAATTTATTTTTATTCTCTGTTAGTGAAAGCATTAAAGCTATGGACTAATTGTTAGACATATCTTGGGATGCATTCCGTAAACTATGATGTATCATGTTTTTATTTGAGATTTTACTAAAAGATTGCATTTCTATCCTGATTCACAAATAATTTAGGTGTGTGTGTGTGTTTGTGTGTATGTATGAGAGAGCATGTCAATTTGTTTTAGTTCTTTCATCTTTTAAAAATTAATTTCTAGTTTTATTATCATAAAAGAATATAAATCACATAGTTTCTATTATATGAAGATTTATGAAGGTTCTTTATGGCCTTCTACTTGTGGTTTTGGGCATTTAGAAAGCACCCAGTAACTATTTTCTGAAAATAGATTAATAATGTAAAAAATAATTTTGGAAGCAATTAGTGTCATAACTTGCACAGAAGCAGGAAGAATCTCTGAAGGTAGCTGCCATCCCAGATGTTGCAACTGAAAAACAAAAGAGGCAATCCTGGCATGGAAGGGGTGAGAGAAGACATGGGGAAGGGAGGTGGCAGGACAGAGGTGGCTACACAGAGAGCTCAAATTCAAAGAGGCCAGTGAATATCTGGCTTAGTGAAGACTTAAAGTTTGTCTAATTGAGTTTGGAAAGCTTAGTGCTGGATAGTTAAAGCCCATGGAGCTGTACTAGGAGTTTTGTTTGTATCTAAATAAGAAGCAACATCATGGTAGATCTCTGTTCTAGACTGAATTTTGTCCTCCCCAACATTCATAAGTTGAAGCCCAACTCCCCAATGTGACTGTATTTGGAGATAGGTCCTTAAGGGAGGTAGTTAAGGGTAAATGAGGTCGTAAGGATGGGGGTCTGATCTGAGGAAAACATACGAGAGATACGCATACACAGAAAAAAGGTCACACAAGACACAGCAAGAAGTTGGCCATCTACAAGCCAAGAGAGAGGCCTCAGAAGGAATCAAACCTGTCAACACCTTGATCTTGAACTTCCAGCCTCCAGCACTATGAGAAGATAAATCTCTGTTGTTTAAACCACCCAGTCTGTGGTATGTTGTTAATGGCAGCCCTAGCAGACTAATGTAATTCTCTGCATACAATAATCAGTACTGATCTGCATTGCTTTTTGAATAATGAGCTTTTTCGAATTGAAGAAGAAAAGATAGATCAGCAAATAAAAGTAATGAATATTTCTTCACAAATTTTTTTTAATCTCTGTGCAGGGTTGGGCTTGTAGCTCAGTGGTAGAGAACTTGGTAGAGCGCGCGCACACACACACACACACACACACACACTTGCTATGTGAATATTATGGAACATCTATTTTGCCAGCATTTTAATAAAGTTAGGAATTATTGCACAATCACTTTTTCTAATGCCTATGGGAAATGGTGTTGACTGACCAACTAGCTGCTCAAGTTTAATCTCTGAATCCTTCTCAAGAGCCTTATTCTAGGCAACCAATTGATCAGAATTGTCACACAAGATGGAACATATCATCATCCCAGCAGTAGAGCCTTGAAACTTTGGAAGAATATAACCAAATCCCTAGCTTCATGAATATGCCTCATAAAGCATGTCCACATGTGAATGATATATTCAAGTCATTCTTTCAAATCTGTATTAGCAGTTGAAACTTTTCCTGGGCCATTTTAAAAAAAGAAAAAAAGTTTACTAATATTTAGAAGTCACTTTAAGCTTGATGAAAAGTAATAAAACAACCACAGTCACTCTTGAGTTGCAACTGCTGTGTTCCTACTTCAGTTACATTGAATTAGCTCTGCAGACCTTCTAATCCTTGATGTGACAAGATGTGAAATTATACTTTAAAAGCACAGGGTTTGGAAACCACAGTCCTAGTTTATAGTCCTTATTAGGTATGTCCCTGAATCTCTGAGCCTGGAATTTCTCATCTGAAAAATGACAATGACAGTAGTGCCTTCAGTATAAAGTAGCTTGTTCCTAGGGTCAATGAGCACTCCACAAAAGATCTGACATATTGATATCCAACATGTGACAGTGATACATTTTTATTATATAACAACAACACATTTTGTAATAATAAAAGTAGTGGAGAGGTGGTCTTGTAGTAACAGTAGTGGAGAGGTGGTCTTGGACAAAATCTGGATTCTGAGTGGATTGAATTTCCAGTTCTCTGCTCTGCCAGTTACTGTGTGACCTCTCTGAGTCAGTTCCTCTTCTGTAAAACACAGCACTGGTGCCTCCATTACTGGGTGTTGTGGACATCAGTTTGGTCACTCTAACTATGCAGAGCAGTTCCAGGCCCAGGGTGAGCACTATAGAAATGTTACATTCTGATCACAAGTGAATACTTACAATTACCAGCATCAACCCATGACTGTTGAGCATCTGCTGCACAGATTTCTCCCCTAGAGAGAATCTGTGTTTTTAGAAAAGAAAAAAAAAATACAAATACAAGATGCCTGAGACCAGAAATGTTTCAGATTTTTAATACTTGCATAGACTTAACTGGTTGAGTATGCATGACATAAAAATCCAATCTTTTTGATTATCATGTTGTCCCTCAGTAAGTTTGGAATTTTTTATTTTTTAGGAGGATGCACATGTGTCTAAAAGTATGTGTCTAAAAGTCTAAAGATGCTCTGTGATCCAATCCTGTCCCCATGGAAATTCTAGTGACATAATCCATTTGGTCACCCTCTATTACTTATCTTTCAGGTGAGGCACACCTGTTCTCCTGGTGGCCCAGGCTCAACCCTCACCCCTGTGTCTGTGGGAAGTCCAGCTGCTCTGGTTGCTCTTGAAGCCACTGGCCTCACTCAGCCACTGCCTCAATAGCCCAGAACTGAGAATGAGGGACTCCTGCCAAGCTATCCCCAGAGCCTGCATCATGGGAAGGCCTGGAAAGCTGGGGCTTAAAAATGCTCTGTGATGACTTGTACATTTGTATAATATTTGCTCAATTTATCATTCCATTCATTTGAGGTGTTACATTAATAACCAAAATTAGCATTTTACTAACATTTTACTCCTAAGAGGTAAAAACATCACTTAGAAAAATCAAATATTTAAGTCGTTCTCTAAAGTATTGAGTTCTGTTTGAGGCAAACACTTCTAGGTTGCATCTATTGTGACTCTTATTTTGCTTTCAGTATATGACTATTTTAGGACATAACTAACACTAATTAAATAAAATTAAACTCAGCTTTAGATGTAGCAGTGCTTTTGCATTTTGAACAGGGAATTAAAATGCTTCTGTTTTTTTAAAAAATCCATTGTTTTACTCCCCCATGAGAGCAAATGCAGTTGCAAACATTCTGAGCACATCTTCCCTAATGAACAGTGATTTTACAGTTGTGAAGAAATTTTCATGGCCCAAGATACTTAAGATTTTCCCAGAATCTGTGTTCCTGATATAATTACTCATAGAAAACATCATCTATCAAAGACTTCTCCCTCCTCCACTTCTTTCAAATGTCATTCTCTATCAACATTTAAAAAATGATCTGTAAATGAAGAAGTCCTTAAATTCCAATTAAAAATATGGTTTTGTAACTTTTTAATATAGTCCTAGAAATGCATTTTAAGTTAGGTTTCTAATATACAATATTTTCCTTCCTTAAAGGATATATTAGTTTCTTGTGGTTGGTGTAACAAGTTACCACAAACTTAATGACTTAAAAAACACAAATTTATCATCTCACAGTTCAAGGAGTCACAAGGGGTCTCTGCTAAAATCAAAGTGTCACTCTTTAGAGGTTCCAGCTTCCCATGTTCCTTGGTGTGTGTGTCCTCTTTCCATCAAGCCAGCAATGGCCAGTCAAGTCTTTCTTGTCCTGTATCACTCTGACTCTTCTTGCTCCTTTTTTATAGGGCCACTCTAGTTAATCCAAGATAATCTCCTTATGTAAGGTCAGCTCCCTGGAAACCTTGATGCCATCTGCAACTTTAAATCCCTTTTGCTCCGTAATGTAACATATTTACAGTTCCCTGGGATTAGCATGCAGGCATCATTGAGAGGGGTCACTCTTCTGCCTGCCACTGGAGAAACAGTAAGTATTCACCATGTGCCTTACCCATTAGACATCCTGAGTCTAACCCAATGCTGAGTGGAGAATTCAGGTCCTTGCTCTTCCAGGAACTATCTCTTAGGGGAAGACACTTTGTCTTCATGTGTTCATTCCTCCTTCATATTCCTACAATGAACATGACTATTTACATCACTTATGATCCAAATGAGACGAGTGTAAGCTTTACTACAATATATTTCTTTCTCTTTCTCTTTCTCTTTCTGACTTTGAAACAGGATCCCCCCATGTTGCCCAGGCTGGTCTCAAACTCCTGGACTCATATGGTCCTCCCACCTTAGCCTTCTAAATTGTGAGTGCATATAATGGCACCTTGCATGTGATTTGTGTCTAACAATGGTTTTTATCATTTATTATTCCAGGAAGAAAAAATGAAAATGCCTGTAAAGGAGCTCCTAAAACCTGCACTTTACTAGAAAAGTTCCCTGAGACAACAGGATGCAGAAGAGGACAGGTACCTAGAGTGTGGTCAGTGCTGGGGAGAACAGGATTGTTAGGAACAAGGGAGAGCTGACCTTTACAAAGAAATTATTATTTCCTGTGAATGCCTCTTTTTTTTACTCTCTTATTAATCACACATAATTTCATGGTTGACATCAGAATTGAGGGTGGAAAATGTTCAGTGTTTATCACTCTGTGGAAAATATGAGTGCTTGATTTTAGTTTGCTTCAAAAAGAAGATGCAAATATAAATTGTGAGTCTTACAAAGACTCTGATCCAAATTTACAGTAGTTTTGAACCGTCATTTAATTTAGCAATTCCCCCACACTTTGACAAATGACTGATCAAGTGTCATATTTTCTATGCAGATCAAATATTCCATCATGCACCCTGGAACTCATGTGTGGCCACACACAGGACCCACAAACTGCAGGCTCCGAATGCACCTGGGCTTGGTGATTCCCAAGGAAGGTTGTAAGATCCGGTGTGCCAATGAGACCAAGTATGTTTCCTTTGTAATTTTCTCTTTCCTCCATCACCTCTTAGGATGAGTGTTTGCTTCAACAAAACTATGTCCACACTCTTCAGTCTCTACCTCTTCTTTGTGCTTCCTGGTAGTCTGGAGACATTGCCCAATTCCAGGACTGACCTTCTTGATCATTTCTCCCCAGAGCACTCATCTGTCAGCTGAACCTTCTTACTTTTAAGCAGACTTGCATTCAGAATCAACTAACATGTACTAAGCCATACAGTATTATGCATTGTGCTTATAGTTTGACAGCTTGAATTATCTATAAATACAAGATGCCTTCCTTCCTGAAGAAAACACCCCATGATGTTTACATTTTATTCTAAAAGAGACAGCATGGAGGCTGGTTGTCTTTTTCAAATCCCAGCTCTGCTACCTAATCCTGTGTAACCTTGGCCAGTTACTTAATACCATCAAATCTCAGCCTGCTTGCTTATAAAATCATCAATGATATTATTTACTTTGCAGGGTTGTTGTATGAATTAAATGAAATAATGCCTACAAGGCACTTAATCCATGTTCTAGCCTCAGCAGGGATGTGGTGAATGCTAGGTCTCCTTCTCCCCTCCCCTTTTCCTTTCTTAATCACAGCAACTTCATTCACAATTCTGTGAGCAAATCACTCTTGCTCTGACTTCTGTTCCTATTATTCTGACACTTGCTTCCACTGGAAAGTCTGTCTCTTCACCTGTCTGTTAGTCAGCTTTTTGTTTCTGTGATCAAACTGCCTGACAAGAACAACTTACAGGAGGAAGTTTTTATTTTGGCTCATGGATTCAGAGGTTTCAGTCCAAGTTCAACTAACTCCCATTGCTCTGGGCCTGAAGTGAGGCAGAACTTTGTGATGGAAAGGCATGGCAGAGGAAAGCTGCTCAGTTTATGGCAGGCAGGCAGCAGAAGGAGAGCAGGGGAGGTGGGGGGTGGGAGAGAGAGAGAGAAAGAGAAAGAGAGAGAGAGCGAGCCATGGACAAGATATAATCTCTAAGGCATGTCACCCCATGACCTACTTCCTCCAGCCATTCCCCACCTGCCTATAGTTGCCACCCAGTAGTCTATTCTAATTATTAATTCATCAAATGAGTTTATCCACTGATGAGGTTACAACTATCATCATCTAATCTTTTACTAAAAGGTCCGCCTCTGAACCTTGCTATCCTGGGGACCATGTTTTCATAATATGAGATTTCATGGGGGAAAATTCCAGATCCAAACCATAACATTTATCCAATGTAAACTCATTACTAAGATTCAATTTAGTTTCAAAAAAATAGAACCTGTCTTCTTAGAATGTGCATAGTATATCTCCTTAGTGATCTTGCTACTGTTTGCTATTGCTTTTTATTAATTAGCATATGTTAACCTATTCTCCACAATGAGTATAATCTCCTAGAGATCAGAAACCAAGTTGTTATCTTAACAGGCATTTCTCATTGTCTTTAGTAGAGGTCAGAATGGAGGATGAATGTTCAGAAGTATTCATTTGGTGGTTGGCAGATATCTGCCCTGGGTTTGGCTCAGCAGCGTGAGGTGCTGTGGTAAATGCAGAGATGAATCCTACATGCTCTGCTATCCCAGTCATCCTCTGATTAGGAAGAGAACAGTGGATCTAATGCCATGTGAGCCATTAGAACAGCACAGATAAAAATGATAGACATGGGTCAGTGAGCAGGGAACTCACTTGCATTTGAGGTTTGAGAGTTTCGACAGTGGTTGTTTCTAAAGACAAGAGGAATTTGAACATTGAAAGCTGAGGAAGAAGGACATTGCAGAGCAGCATCTGTTAAATCACAGGGGCCAAATAGGAAGAATATTGAGTGGTTTAGCAATCACCAATAGAAGGTACATAAAGAGTAAGACCAGAAAGTAAAAAAATATGTTAGAAGTTCAAGAGAAAAAAAAAAAGTTCAAGAAAAGGAAAATGAGTAACTGTTTATACATATTTTACTTAAGTTGCTATTGTAGTATAAATATCTAAGAGTTGCCTGGAAACAGAGGTCTAGCACTCAGGAGAGAATTCCAGTCTAGAGATAGAGGTTTGAGAGGCAGGCTTAGCAGGAACTTCTAGAAGTCACTTGAAGGACAATTGAGTGACGACAAGGGAGAAAAAAAAAAGCTATGAAAACATCTTGTCAAGCCTTCAGAAATTCAGTTTGGGTCTGCAGGGTCTCTCTGTCAAAGGGTAGAGGAACAGTGACATGGCAGGGACCCCGGGTATATAAGGAGGAGGTGAGAGGATGCTGTAGAGGCCAATTTGAACAAACCAAATTCTAAGAGCATGAAGCCATGAAGATGGAAAATAGTAAGCCTCATTTCCCAAGTAGTACTTAGGGTTTTAGTACTTGTCTATTCATTTTTTTGTTCATGTTGATTCCTCTCTCTCTCTCTCTCTCTCTCCCCCCACTTCCATTTCCTCCTCTCCCTCTCTCCCTTTCAGTCTTCCATCTCTCCTTTCCTTCTTTCCTTCATTTCTGTTTCTTGTCTATTCTGCTTGTAAATACTTGGAGTAAAATCCTTAGATAAAAGTCCCCTCAAGTACAGGCCAGGAGAAGGAAGGTATGGAACTGATCCTAGTCTTCAATGACCTGAGGCATGAGAAAGCCCAGGTTGGAAGAATGAGTGTGGCAGTCAAGCAGGGGAGCAACTGGACAGTGCCAGGGGCTCAGATGTTACGGCCTGGAGGGCCAAAATGCTGAGAGGCCTGCCCAGGAGCATATCTGTAAGTTCATTCCCTGCTCCAGACTCCCAGCATGACCTCATGACCATGCTCAAAAATGAAAACCACTGCCAACATCTTCCCTGAAGTTTAAAACACTTCCAGGTTAAACAATCTTCACCTACTCGAGGTCCCACAGTTCACCCAGAAGGGGATCTTGAATATGAGCATCAGCTTAGCAGCCCCTCAGCTTCTGTTAAGCTAAAATACAACCTAGTTCAAGTGACAGAAGATACTGATAGCAATGATTTGCAGATAGTATATTTTGAAAATTCATGGTCATTATTAAAAAACACTTACTATCCACCTGCCTATTTGGAGGACAGGGAGGCAAGTTTGTAGAGGATAAGACCCTTCAGGTTCTCTCATCCCTTAAAAACCAGGGAGTACTATACCCTTGAGTCCTATCATGATTGCCTGTGAGTACTCCAGCTGCTCCATGTCCCTCCTGTTATACTGCTATGTGCCATGTTATATCATCATCCTCTTTATCCATATTTTATTGGTATATTATGATTTTACAAAATGGTGGAATTTGTGTTACATATTCATACATGCACATGATATTTCAGTATTAACAGTGTAACTTGACCAATATCTTTCCATATTTCCCCTTTCCCTTCCCTCCTTCCTCCTACTGGTTCCTTTTTTTTCTACTGATCTTCCTTCAACTTTTATGAGATTTCCCCTACCTTTCTTTTCCTTTTTCTTTCTAGCTTCAACATATGAAAGAAAGCATGTGATTCTTGATTTTCAGAGTTTACAACATAGTGTTCTCCAGTTCCATTCATTTTCCTGCAAATGAAATATTTTTTTTTCCTTTTTTATGGTCAAAACTCCATTGTGAATGTATACCACATTTTCTTTAACTAGTCATCTGTGATGGACACCTAGGCTGGTTCCATAGTTTGGTATTGTGAATTATGCTGTTATAAACATGGATATGCATATATTGTTATAGTATGATGACTTTAATTCCTTAAGATACTAAAGAGTGGTATAGCTAAGTCATATGGTGACTTCGTTCCTATTCTTTTGAGGAACCTACATACTGATTTCCATAGTGGTTGTACTAATTTACAATTCTACCAACAAAGTAAATGTGTTCATTTTTTAAAATATGTGTTGGCCATTTGTATTTTTTCTTTTGATAATGGTTGGTTTAGTTCATTTGGTCATTAATTAATTGGAGGGGTTTTTTAGTGTTAAGTTTTTGAGTTCTTTATATATTCTGGGTATTAATCCTTTGTCAGAAGAGTAGCTAGAAAAGATATTCTCCCATTTTGTAGGTTTTCTTTCCACATTCCTAATTGTTTCCTTTACTGTGCTGAAGCTATTTAATTTGATGCCATCCCATTGTTAACTCTTAGCATTATTTCCTGAGCTGTTAAGTGTTCTATTGAAGAAGTTGTTGCCTATACCCTTGTGTTGGAGTGTTGACCCTACATTTTCTTCTATGAGTTGTAAAGTTTCTGGTCTAATTCAAAGGTCTTTGATTCATTTTAAGTTGATTTTTGTGCAGGGTTAGAAACAAGGGTCTAGGGACTGGGGAGATAGCTCAGTCAGTAGAGTGCTTGCCTTGCAAGCACAAGGCCCTGGGTTCGTATCCCCAGCACCCAAAAAAAAAAAAAAAAAAAGAAAAAGAAACAAGGGTCTAGTCTCATTCTTCTACATATGGATAACCAGTTCTCCTAGCATGATTTGTTCAAAAGATTCTTTTCTCCAATGTATGTTTTGGCCACCTCTATCAAGGATCAGATGACCATGATGTGTGAGTTTGTCTCTGTCTTCTATTTTGTGCCACTGATCTATCTAACTGTTTTTATGCCATGCCATGAAATTTTTTTACTACAGCTATGTAAAATAATTTGAAATCAATGCCTCCAACATTGTTTTTGTTTGTTTTTTTGTTTGGTTTTTTTTTTTTTTTTTTTTTTTTTGGCTTAGAATTGCTTTGGCTATTTTGGGTCTTTTATTCTTCCAAAAGAAAATTAGGACTATGTTTTCTAGTTCTGTGAAGAATTTCAATAGTATTTTTAATGGGAATTGCGTTGAATCTGTATATTGCTTTTGGGTAATATGACCATTTTAACAATATTAATTCTACCTATTTTTTTTTTTTTTTTGGAGTGGGGGATTACCTATGATTGAACTCAGGGGCACTTGACCACTGAGCCACTTCCTCAGCCCTATTTTATGAACATGGAAGATCTTTCCATCGTCTTGTGTCTTATTCAGTTTCTTTCTTCTGTGTTCTGTAATTTTCATTATAGAGGTTATTCACTTTCTTGGTTAGATTTATTCGTAGGGTTCTTTGTTCATTTGAGTCTTTTGTGAATGAAATTCTTTTCCTGATTACTTTCTCCACAGATTCATTTTGGTGTATAGGAAAACTATTGATTTTTATGCTAATTTTGTAAGCTGCTACTTTGCTGAATTTGTTTATAAGCTCTAGCAGTCTTCTGATGGAACTTTTTGGATCTTTTAATTATAGGATTATATCATCTGAGAACAGTGGTAATTTTTTTTTCTTTCTTTCCTACTTTTATACCTTTTATTTCCTTCTTTGGCCTAATTACTTGACTAGAATATCTAGTACTATATTGAGTAAGAGTGGTAAGAGTGGACATCCTTGTCTTGTTCTCAGTTTTAAAGAAAATGCTTTCAGTATTTCCCCATTCACTATGATGTTGGCTTTTGGTTTGTTGTACATAGACTTTATGATGTTGAGGTAAGTTCCTTCTGTTTCTAGTTTATTCAGTATTTTGATGATGAATGAGTCCTAATTTTGTCAAAGACTTTCTCTGCATCTATTAAGAAGACTATATGATTTTTGTCCTTAATTCTATTTACTTGATATATTATATTTATTCATTTATTTGCATATGTTAAATCATCCTTGCATCCCTGGAATAAAATCAACTTAGTCATGATGTACAATCTTTTTAATATGTTGTTGAATACAAGTTGCTAATATTTTATAAGAATTTTTACATTGACATTCATCAGGGATATTGATCTGTAGTTTTCTTTCCTTGATATATCCTTTCTGGGTTTGATATGAGGATGACACTGGCTTTAGAGAATGATTTGGAAGTATTCCACCTTTGTATGTTCCATGAAATAATGTAAAGTGTATTGGCATTAATTCTTTAAAGGCCTGATAGGATTCAGCTGAGAATTCATCTGGTCCTGGGCTTTTCTTTGCTATAGGCTTTTTATTACTGCTTCTATCTTATTAGTAGTTACTGTTCTGTTTAGGTTTACTGTGCCCTCTTACTTCATTTTGGAAAACAATATGTATCTATAAATGTATCTATTTCTATTAGAATTTCCAATTTATTGGAGTAAACATTTTCAAAATAATCTCTAATGATCCTCTGGATTTCTGTAGTGATTTCTCCTTTTGCATCTCTAATTTCATTGACTTGGATCTTCTCACTTTTTCCTTTGGTTAGTGTGGCTACAGGTTTATCAGTCTTATTTGTCTTTTAAAAAAAACAACTCTTAGTTTCATTGATTCTTTGTAATTTTTTTATTCTCTGTTTAATTGGTTTTGGCTCTGATCTTAATTATTTCCTTCCTTCTAATGGTTATGAAATTGGTTTGTTCTTGTTTTTCAAGGGCCTTGAGATGTATCATTAGGTTGTTTGTTTTAGATATTTCTGATTTTCTTATGTAGGTACTCATATCTGTAAACTTGCCTCCCAGAACTGTCCTCATAGTATCCCAAAGGTTCTGGTATGTTGTATCAATATTCTCATTTGATTCTAAGAATTTTTTTATTTTCTCCTCTGATTTCTTCTATGACTTACTCATCATTCAAATGTGTATTATTTGATCCCATGTGTTTATGTAGTTTCTGTAAGTTTTTTTTTTATGTTGACCTTTAATTTAATACCAGTGTGATCAGATAAGATGTGAGGAATTATATCGATTTTTTTTATTTGCTAAGAGTTACATTGTGGCCTAAAATATGTTCTATTTTTGAGAAGTTTCCATGAGTTCTGAGAAGAAAGTGAATTCAAATGTTGTTCAATGAATCTTTATCATCCTTAACTATCCTCAATTCAGTACTAATTAGGTTGGACTTCATAATTTATTACAAAATAGTGCTTTTCATAAAAGAAATGGGTCGATTCAAGTGTTACATAATACTTATTGAAAATTCCTAGTTACCTGAGAAGTAGTCAGTTTATAAACTCTGAAAACAGAGTTTCAGATAAAATCCTTGAGTTTCATGCTTTTATTGTAGAAGCATCATTAGTGCAGAAAGAGAAACACACATACCAAGACATCAGGCATCTTTGTGCTAGTCAACGGGAAGCAATTTTTCAGAGCATCATTCCTTCCCAAAGAGTAGGTTAACTGTAGTAATTTGTACACTATAGTTCATAGGTGTAAGCATATTTCTGTTTCTTCAAGGCCATAAGAACAACATGCCAGAGTGCATGGTTTTTAAATATTCCATCACTGCAAAACAGCACAACTCTCTAACTGATGATGAGCTTGTAGTTCTGAAAACTTTGTAATTTAAATAAAATGATCATTTCAAATGAACGAATGCCTTCAGATTGCAAAACTGATACATGACCCTTGTACACAATTTGTAAAGCCCAGAGAAAAACAATAAAAAAAAGAATTATTTTTGTCCCCATACCCAGAGATACTGCCCAGATGCTTGTCAATGCTCTACATGCATATTGACAATGATGACAACTGTAGTAGTAATATATATTGTGCCAATAATAACTGTGCCACACAGTTCTAAGCACTCTGTTACATTCACTCATTAATCCTTACAACAGTCCTCTGCAATTAAGATCATTAAAATTCCCATTTTACAGCTGAGAAGACTGAGATATACAGATGAGTTTGTTTTACCCAAAGCTGATATTAGTATGAGTTTCCTAGAGTTGTCATAACAAATTACCACAAATTGCATGACCTAAAACAGTAGAAATTTATTCTGTCAGCCAGAATCTGAAATGAAGGTATTGGCAGGGTCTGCTCCTTCCAGAGTTTGTAAGGGAAAATCCATTCCTCTCCCCTAGCTTCCAGTAACATCTGGCAGTCTTAGGTGTGCCTTGGCTTGTAGATTCATCGCTCTGGGCTCTGTCTCTGTATTCACCTTCTCCCTGTGTGTTCTCCTCTTTTCTTCTTTGGTAAGGGCACATATCATTGGATTTAGAGACCAACCTAACCCAGGATGATCTCATGTCAAAATCATAAACTATTATATTGGCAAATTCCCTTTTGCAAAATTAGGTTCTGGGTGCATCTATCTTTTGTGGGAAGAGGAGTGACTTTCAACCCACTATGATATCAGAATCAGAGTCCCATCCCAGACTTTCTAGCTCAGTAGTCTATGTTCCTACACACAACCCCACAGCATATATATTGTTGTTGTAGAATGGGATCATGCTGCATGCTGTACCTTTTTTTTTGTTTGTTTGTTTGTTTGTTTTTCAGTGTTGGGGATTGATTCCAGGGCCTCCTTTATGCTAGCAAGTGCTCTGTAACATTGAGCTATACCCTCAGCAATCTTTTCTTCCCCCGGCCACCTCCAGTACTAAGGATCAAACCCAGGACCTCAGACATGCTTAGCATAGTGCTTTACCACTGAGCTACCCAGCCCTCATGCTATAGTTTTGTTCTGTTTTGTTTTTTGCATATTTTATTTAGAGATAGTGTCTCACTGAGTTGCTTATCACTTCCCTTATACTGAGACTGACTTTGAACTCACAATCCTCCTGCCTCAACCTCCTGAGCCACTGGGATTATAGGCGTTCCCCATCAAGCCGGGCTCATGCTACAGTTTTAAGATGATCATTTTGAAATTTTGGATGTCAGTTTTCATTTCAGACAGTTGAGTAACAGCAGAGAAATAATCTGGGAAATCCCCATTTCTGGGCCTAGACAGGCCATGCTTTGTCAGCTATAAGATGAGCTCATTATCAACTTTGATCCAGAGCTGAATAAACTGCAGCCAGTGGATAAACATGCTGCCAGTAAGTGGAAATTGTTACCCTATGGAGTGACTGAGTTATGAAAGCTTAGAAGTTTCTAGACAGGAATGCAATTCCCAGTCTCTATGAGGTCCTTCCAAAATATGCTGTAACTGTGCCAAGAGAATGACCTGTGACCTCACAGCTCTCCTGGAAACCGTCTTGCTGCCTACAAACTATCAGTCTGAGACATCGGATGAGACTGACAAGTAGCTGGGAAAGCACATGTTGGCATTAGTGTGTCGCTGAGTGACAGACTGAAGAAAGGAACTGGCAACCAGTCATTTAATTTATCTCTAAATTGCTATAGAAATAATGGCTTTTTCCCATATACCTCAAGCATTTTATAACATATATTTTCCTTAATCTCTCAAGGTTCCAACTAGGAAGATTATATAGAAGTCAGGCTAAAAAAATTAATGGTTAAGAAAAATTTAATTTTTTAATCCACCACAAATTGTTCATAGACAATGTTTATTTTGTTTTATTTTCTCAAAGTGAGAAGAAAAACTAATTCTTAAAATTTCCAGATCGCTTTATGAAAGCTATGAAGTAAAAAATCATTCAGAACCAATTATTTTCAACCTTCTTCCTTGGTTTATTTTTGTCTGTTTGTGTTTTCTTTTGTTTTAGCTATTTTCCCTGAAATCTTAGATGTTCTGTCCCATGAGATTAACCCCTCTTCCTTCTGTATCTCAATGTGATCTGACCCACATGTCTCCATGGTAGCCAACCACCTGGGACAGTAGAACAAAAAGGGCCTTTGTTAACTAGATGGGATATTTTCCTGAAGGTTTGCTTACTGCTGAATAGTAACATTTTGTCCTCTATCTTCCTGCAATTGAGCAATTTGGTCTATTAAACACATCATTAAAGTGTGTAAGCCCTGTTCTGTTTAGTGAGGAGGAGTGTTTATCACTGTTCCTACACACAGGTAGCTAAAATGCACGCACATGAATATCTACACCTCCAAAAGGAATGGCAGTTCCCACACTGAAAACCAATTGAATTCCACATTTGTTTGTTGAAATTATTGTTGAAAAGTTGGAGTTCATTTTCCTATAGCAGTAGTAAATGATGTGGAAGCTCCTGGGTCAGGCCCCAAAGATTTTTTAACTTGTGATTTTTTTAATAGGACTCTAGATCCAATAACTGTGTATAATAATATTTCTATGGGAAAAATACATTCTAGGGTTTTACTTCAGATTTAAACATTGTATATCTTCACAAAGTAGTTTGACACCACTGAAGTCACATGACCTTGCTTTCCCTCTTACTAAGTTCAACTTTAGACAACTTGCACAATCTCATGAAGCCTCAATTCCCTTATCTATAAAATGGAAAGAATAAATATATGGTTTTGAGTATTAAAACAATCCATATGTGTGCACTCAGAACTGTATTTTCAAATATTTTGTAATGCATGCATTCTATATTATCCTCTTGTCTGTCTACTGCAGAAATAGGAACATCTGTCTTTTACATTCCAGGGAGTAAGACCAAGCGCTCCTGCAACATTGGGGATAGGTTTTGCTGCCTGGAGTGTGACTGATTGGCATGAGGATGGAGGCTTGAAGGAGTTAGGAAAGGGAGTTCTCCCCATGAGTAACTGAGAGACTGGGCTCCACACTAAGCAGTGTCCCGGAGAGCCTATTAAAGAACCTGCTGGTAGAAGAGGTTCTTTGTGATGGTAGTCATCTTTTAGTGGACTGATTCTATGTGCGTGCACATGCCATGCTGTGGATCGGATCCAGGGCCTTGCATGTACTCAGTATGCAAACCACCCTTGAGATACATCTCCAGCCTTCCCCTCTTTTGACATTAAACAAAACAACAAATACTATGTCCATATCTCAGATGAAGATTTATTAGATATATTCTGTAAAATACAATATGAAGCATGAAGTCTTAACCAAAAACTTGTTGCAGAGAAGTAATAGAATTTAATGCTGAAAGGAGTCTTAGAGTCCATCTTGTCTACCTCCATTGGGGAAACTGAGGCTCATAGGTGAAGTGCTTTCCAGTCAAATGGCTATTTAGCAAGGTCATAACAAGAACACAGGTGCCCTAACTTCCAGAGAAATGCTCCCTGCAGAAAGAGAAAGTCTGTATGTATGAGGAGGAAAGAGAGAGAAAAGGAAGTTGTGGTAACACCATTCTACATTTCAATTACAGTGTCTGCCAGGGTTTGCAGTGGAGTTACAACCAAACTTCAGTAGATCAGGATTAATTTGAGCTGTGTTCGATTTCTGTTGTTGTTCTTCCTGAGCTCTTGACCCTTTACACTTAGCCTGTTTAAATGCCTTGCTGGTCTCCTCAGTTTGGCATCTACAGATACCAGGAATGTTCCCTATGACCATGATCTTAAGCTCAAATGTTGGTCTTCCATGAAAAAAGTCTAGGGACTTCCTCCTTCTTTTATAGAACCAGCCTGTCACTGAGACAGCTGTACTTGTCTCCATGTGATTACATTGGATGAAAACTGAAACCATGTCCTTTGCCTACTCAGGACATTTTAGCAAAGGTCACTGAATATTATCTATAGAGGTTTTAGGTGGAAGACTCTGTGGGCACCTAGTGTTATTACTTGGCATTATTAATATCAGTGATAATTCTCTGAAAAATTATAGCTATTAAGTATGCCCTGCCACCATTATATCATTATCATTAATTACAATTATAATAATTTGAGAAATTGAGGGAATTTATAATATTACTTTATAGCATGACCAGATCTTCTTTTATCTTTTGACAAACCATGGGTGGGCTTGATGGCAAGACACTCTAACAGTAAGAGAAGGTAGCCATCCAGCCTGCTTCCAGTACTGTTTTTCTGAGTCTTCAGAGAAGGGTTCTGGGGCCTCCTTCAGGATGAACTCTGTCAAATCCTACCCCTAGGAGCTTTGCTATATTTTAGTTCTTTCATGTTATGATTTGATTATAATTTAATTATATTTGGTGGAGCTTTGCTCACAAAATGAGTAGCCTAAAAATTCTTTCTTTGCCTTCCAATAAGTTTGGTTTTTATTCAGATGAGATATGTAGATGTTTGATGTCTTCATGCTCTGGCTCTTTCTGCTGTGTGAACACTCCACTTTCTCAGGCAGGTGATATATTTCTGGTTTAACCCTGGAGTCGTTCCAGTCTGGACATGGCCTGGGTGAGGTTATCCCGTCCTTCCCTTTGCCCCTTTTGGTTAATTGTGTCTTCACTATTAGTCATTCCTCCTCTAGTAACTGAAGGGAGACACATTTTTTAAGTATTCAGAAGGAAGCTACATTAAGTAATAAAGTATCTTTTCTAAGGAAATGTAGAAAAGAAAATTAAAAGACAAATTCAAGTCTAACACTTTCCAATAGAGTTTTATGGTCCTAAAAAAAAGGTACACTCATACATTGCTGGTGGGACTGCAAATTGGTGCAATCATTATGAAAAGCAGTATGGCAATTCCTCAGAAAACTTGGAATGGAACCACCATTTGACCCAGCTCTCCCACTCCTAAGTTTATACCCAAAGGACTTAAAATCAGCATACTATAGAGATGCAGCCACATCAATGTTTATAGCAGCTCAATTCACAATAGCTAGATTGTGGAACCAACCTAGATGCCCTTCAACAGATAAATGGATAAAGAAAATGTGGTAAATATACACAATGGAATATTACTCAGCCTTATAGGGGAATGAAATTATGGCATTTGCAGGTAAATGGATGGAGTTGGAGAAAAAAAAATTTGATTAGTTAATGGTTTACACCAATCCATACTTGACTTAATATATCTGAGAAGCCACAAGCTAGTGGGTCTTAAATTCCACTATTATATGCACTGATGTTCCATGACAAACCAGAATGTTCCAATGCTAATGGCATTTCCCAGTTCACAGGGAACTGAACTTAGTAAATGAAATTTTTAAGGTTTATAAACATTCCTCAATCTTTGGTTTTGTTACACCATCAGAAAAAAAGCATCCCTTTGTAAAAACTAGATTTTTCTATTTAGTTATTTCAATTACCTCCAGTGTTTTAAGTAGCTTTCATATTCTCTGCCACCCCAAAACACCTTTGAGAATCCTTTGTCATTGCTGCACAAAGTATATTTCACAAATTCTGTAAAGATTCTTGATATCTCATGTCCCTTTTCACTTTTCTCAAATAAAATCTCATAAGGAATGATGTCAAGGTAATTAATTCTTGGTAACATTACACAACTTCCCAAATGTTTCACCTCTTTTATTATTTCCCTATATTTTCTATATTCCCTTTTTGTTTTAAAACCTCTGCTATTAGCTGAATTTCTACTATGAGTCAACCATATGCCTCCCAGGTAGCTGGGATTACAGGTGCCGACTGCTGCACCTGGCTAGCACTTTATTATGAAATAGGCTTTGCGTTAGATAATTTTTCCCAATTGTAGGCTAATACAAGAAGTGCTCACAGCTTATTTAATGTAGACTAGACTAAGCTATGATGTTTGGTAGAGCAAGTGTATTGAATGTACTTATGATTTACAATATTTTCAGTTTATGGTGGGTTTATCAAGTTGCAGCCCCTTTGTAAGTCAAGGAGTATCTTTAACTCACCCAGGTCACATAAGCAATAAATGTGAGAACCAAGAGATTTTCATCTTCCTCCCTGCAAAGACCATAACATTTCCATTATGTTAAGTTTGTCTCCTCACTTTCTCGTCTACCACATCATCCCCTCTGTTTTTCTATTTCTTTCTGACTTACATAAAGTACACATATCATAATAGTTAACCATCTTAACTGTTCCTAAGTGTAGGTGCAGTGAGGTTAAGTTCATCTACTTTGTGCTACAGTCACTACCACCCATCTCCAGAACGCTTATCATCTTGTACAACTTGGAACTTTGTAACCCATTAAACACTAACTCCCTCTTTCCTTCCCTCCAGCCCCTGGCAGCCACCATTCATCTTTCGGTCTGTGAATCTGACTACTACAGGACCTCATATAAGTGGAATCATTTTGTGACTGTCTTATTTCATTTATCATAATGACCTCAAGGTTTATCATGTGGCAAATGTCAGAAATCCTTCTTTTTCAGGCAGAATAATATTCCATTGTGCGTGTATCACATTTTGCTTATCCGTCTATTCACTGATGAACACTTGAGTGGCTTTTGGCTCCTGTGACAATGCTGCTATGAACTTGGGTGCTGTCTTCTGTTTTGAGTGCCCATTCCCCTTTCTTTCTGTCTGTCTTGTAGGCTTGTCTGGGGCACTAACATTGCCTATTCCCTCTGACAACACCAAGACCTAGAAAATGACTACCTAACTGTTTAAGCGATGGGTCATTTTCCTCTTTATTGGTAGGGACCAGGTGTTTGTGGTTTTCTTTTCTTTTCTTAGCTATGCCTTTCTTTTCAGGTTTGGTTTTGCATGATGATGAATGCTTTGTCTGTCATTTGCTTCTGAGTCTCTATTTCTGTCCTTTGTTATCCTTGGATGAAACCTTTTATACCTTCTGAGGACTTGTGTCAAACAGTCAAGCAACCCATGTTTACTGAGTACAGGACATTAGGCTAGGGGACCTGAGACAGTGCATAGTCAAGGGGAGTGGGGATGTAAGTAGCAGAAGCGGAAGTTTGGTTCCCAACTTCAATGAACCTTTAACTTTCAGGCATTCATTACTTTATCAGTTACTTTAAAGAATTTGGAATTTTTACTGTCCAATTCCTTCAATATATCAGTTATTCCCTGCTGGAATGATTTTGCTTCCCCTCCTACTCCCCAACCTGGGACATTTGGTAATGACTGGAAACACTTCTGATTGTCACAAGGGGTATGGGGCATGGCACTACTATCTAATGGGTAGAGACCAGGGATGCTAATAAATATCTCCCAGTGCAAGACAGCAGAAAATGATCTGGTCCAGATGTGATCAGTGCTGAGGCTGAGAAGCCCTACAATATGTACTATTACTCAATTTATATTGATTAATCATCTAGTATGGAAAATAAAATGACACTAGTCATTTTCCAAGGAAAGTGTCTTTGTAATAATATGGTAACTTGTAATCAAACTATCATTTCCCATGTTATAAATGTAATTATTTGCTAATGCAGGAAAATTTCAAATGCTTAAGTGAAACTTTAATAGCTACATAAAATTTGCTAGTGAAAATTTCACTATAAAAACATAACAGCATTTAATATATTAATATTAGTTAATGTATATCTTAAAAGTAATATCTGTACTATAAAGAGGAGAGCATAAACTCATAGCTCATAAACTTTCTTTGAATTAGAAAGGCATCATGTACCTGGCTCCTCCTGCATATTTCTATCTGCATATTGCTTTGTTTAGAATACCATTATATTTAGATACTGGTCCCCATACAGATCTCTTAGGAGGAAGTGCAGGAGGCTCTTTAGGATGTTATGTAGCATTGATTTAAAATATTCCATGGATAACCCACTTGCATAGCAGATGATGCTAAAAATATAAACAAAATTCATTCCCAATCTGCCCATTTTCCTCATCCAGAACACTAGCTGGGAAACACCTAATTTGGTTATCTGCTTTCTGGTCACTGGATTTAAGTAAAGACTCATTTCTTTCATAAAATGGAACTTGAACAAATAAAATGAGCTAAACAATCATTTGGAGGTGTGTGGACTGTACCAGGAATCCTAACAAGCATAGAGATATGTAAGACCCAACTGCTACCTGTAAGTCTCAACCAGTCTCGGAAGGCCAGGGAGGATAGCCATCAAGTCACTGATCAGGAGGTTATCCTGTGCAGGAGACACCAGGTGCATTTGAATGCTTGCCTGACTAAACAAACCTCTCTTAGGACTGGCCAGAGTAATTATAGGGTTGAGAAAAAGACCTGAATGCTCATCACCAGTCCCCTGCCCTTTGCACAACTTTAGTGTGGGGTAATGAAAACCAATGTTCGTAATAAGCATCCTGAAATTCTTTCTTAATCATCAAAGGAAGAATAAATTCAGGCTTAGTGTCCTGATTTCTATCCCAAAGGTTGTCATAAAAGGAGCTTCTTGCATTTTAACAGTAAGTGATCCTCAGATATCTGAACACCCCAAAGATATACTCAAAGCCCATGTTTGTCTGTTTCAGGACATGGGAAGAAGGAAAGGTGCTCATCTTTGACGACTCCTTTGAGCACGAGGTGTGGCAGGATGCCTCCTCTTTCCGCCTGATATTCATCGTGGACGTGTGGCACCCAGAACTGACTCCCCAGCAGAGACGCAGCCTTCCAGCCATTTAGCAGGAATTCACACGGGCTTGGGACACTCTGGAGAGAGGCTACCTTTCTGGATCCCTTTGGGTGTGGAGATCGTTCAAATACCATGGCTCTTAATTCCCTCGACTTGCAGCCTGAAAAATTCTGAGCTTCCTCCCAGGGTTAAAAGACACTAAAGGGAATATTTGCCTCACAGCAATTCATTTAGAAAACACCCTGCTGTGTTTCATCCCATGGCAATACTGATCTTATGCCCATATTTAGGGCAAACACTTGATAGCTTCCACCTTGCCAGCCAAAGATATTTCTGCAACACAGAATAGGTCTGAATCAGTGTAAAATAAGAATCAGTGTAAAAATACATAGAAACTGTGAATGGATTGCTTAAGTTTGTAATTTTTCTATGTGTTTATATTTTTCTAAGGTAGCTAAACTATTTTGGCATTACATACCACTACTTTTTTTGTTGACTTTAATGACAAGCTCTGTAAATGCTTTACTTCTAGTTGTTTGATAGTGAATTCCCTGGTGAGCTCAGACTTCTTTTTTTAATCCTTTTTAGTAAAAGACAGTCATTAAAATGGCCATTTTATTTTCCTAACGCAAAAGAGAAAAATGTATTTATACCTGTGTCTATGAACTGTACCAATTCTTACCCTTGAGTCTGTTTGCTTCTTCATTGAGATCCAGTGTTTTCTCTGTTCAATGTGCTAATGGTGAAAATACTTCAAAATCTTACTGCTTTCTAAGAGAAATGTTTTTACATTGAAAAAGGACATGGCACATTTTATATCATGTTATAAAAATGTAACGTGTAGATTTTTTTAATGCTGAGTATTAGGGCTTGGGGGAAAGAATGGAAAATGTATGGAAAGAGAAATTCTTTCAAAAGATTAACTCAGTAGGTGGATGCAAGAGCATCTAACTCCTGTCCTCTCTGCCTTCTGTGACACCAGGTGTGGGATTGAGAGTGTCTTCACCTATTGTAGATAAAAGTGAATGGCAAAACAGTAGCGCTTTCCATCCTTTAGATGGTTTAGCAAAAAAAAATTTTGCTAAAAGTGTCGCTATAAGAATGCAATGCACTGCATTGTAAGCCAATATGAACAAAAATGCTACAGAAGTGACACATAGGTCACTGGATTTCATGCATAGGTAGAAAAAAACACTTGTGCTTTCTTTTCCACCTAATGACAAAGGAAGAGCCTTTCTTTATCTTGCTTAAAGCGTAATTCTTTAATGTTGAAAGTGATCTTTTTTTCTTGACCTTAAGGACATTAGCTTTTAATAGAAGGACTTGAGAAATAGTTCTTTTCCCTAAAATATTTGTCCTGTTACATTTTGCCAATGCTCAAAAATTCCACTAAACCAGATGGAGAGCCATGGGAGGGAAACTATCAAAATTACAAAAATAAAAAGGCATTTGTGTTCTTCAGTATTTATTAAACAGAGGAAATGACTGACAAAGGGCAATACAATTCAGTGTTCATGTAGTAACATTCATGTCACTTATTGAATTTGGTTTCCTATGTATATTGCATACACATAAAGAAATTCAAACCATAAGTTCTCATTTGTTGAACCATCATCTTACATTCATTTAATAAAATTGTGGAAAAGAGTAAAAACTAACTCTTAACTTGCAAATATAATGTGGTATTTAAAATCGGGTCACTACAATAGGATTCTAAATATTTCCAAATGAAAAGCCAGAAGTAGTAGTACTATTGCAAAAGACTGTCAATAACTGACTCCAATAGCCTTTTTAATATTTGTATCCCACATCTGTTTTATAAACCCAAGCAATAAAATGGACTTTTTCATCATTTCAGTTCTTCCTTTCCCTTGCCTGTATGTTGGAACATAAGAAAAGTATTTCAGCCACTGCATTAATAGAATTATTTTAATGTTATTATTTTGGATTTGAAATGTCTACACAAAATGAGTAGGTTTTATTTATGCTGTGATACAATTAAGACATTTTTAATTGATTTAATTTTATTTCTTCTTCAAGGGTGAAATATAAAAGTGACTTGTTATTATTTTCTCTCAGTAGAAAAAAATTAAAACATTAGATCCATTGAGAAAGAGTGTAATACATGGTTACAATTAACAGTATCTATTGGGAGTGATTATGGCCAGCTGAATTGCTCACCTCTCCTTTGAATTGTTCAGCTAACAAATCCACCCTCCCAAATATTTCCCAGATATTTAAAATGCAAAATTATTTCACTTGCCCATTATCAACTAAAATATTTTTATTTGACACTGAGCATTAACTTGACCTACTAATTAATGCCAATGTCATGCAGATCAAATCAGAGAGATCTAAAAATATACAACTGGTGTTGTAAAACATGGCACAAATAAGGATATCATATTCTATGATATCTGTTCATTTTATATCTGATTTCCTTTGAATGGGTAGTTGGGGATTCCATTTCTATGGAGAAGAGATAAAGAAATAAAATTATCTTTGGCATTTCATCCTGCATTTCTGGTCTTCTCTTATCTCAGTACTTGCATATTTAGCCATCCATGATTGGATAGCTACCCATTCAGCAATGGCTGGACCATTTCTCCATACCTTGAATGGTTGCAGGAGGATGGGGGTTTAAATGGTTTGGTGGCACATTTCTTTGCTGTAGTTGCCCAAGTGAACCAATTTGAATGGATTTATTAATCAATGATATGTTTTTTTCAAAGAGACCCCTGCTCTCTGCAGACACATTCTGGGTTAATAGGTTCTCAGGATGCCTGTGGTACATCACATTGCTAAGATGAAATAATCATATTTCAAACTGCATGTGTCATCCTTGAAGTCAGCTCACATTATACAGCTGGTAACCTGACAAAAAGATATGAAATTGAAATCATTTTTTGTAGCATGTAGAAATAAGAAAACTTTGCAAATAGTCAGACCTATGAGAATGTGCTCTTAGGCTTAGCAATTTGATGCTGGTTAGGAAGTCAAAGAAAATAATTCAATAAGAATGGAAATTAGTGGAGATACTGTTGTCTCAGGGCTCTGCATTGCATTAATCTTGATACTCATGTCTGCACAGTTTGACACTGATATATTCAGTTGAAAAAACTGAAGATTCCTGTGTGATTCCTCAGAAAAATCATTGTCCTAATGCAGTGTGTAAATCAAATTTAGTTTTTCACTTTTCTAAATTCATTTAATACCTTAAATATGTGGGGAGAGAGAATTTTTTTTTCCATAAAAACCAAAAGCCTTGCTTCATCCTCCAATCCCCTTATTTAAAAAATAAATAAATAAAAATTAAAAAAAAAAAGCCACTCTCAACTCCTGGTCCAACTTTGGCTGCTCAGACCCTTGGCTGGTGACAGTCATCTCTGGGGTCAAGAGTGGAGGACCTCGTGTCGAGCCGGATGCACGTCCATGTGGGTCATTTGCGCGTGTGCTTCCTGGGTAGCTGATAGCACTGAAGGCCGGTGTGCAGGAGCATCGGGGTGACTTGGGGTTCAGTCCAGAGCCAAGAGTGGCTGAGTGTTCTCATTCTCTCCCTTCTCCTCATGTTTCAGCGTCCCAGCTTCTACCACAGACTGAGATCTAAGGAGGAAGGAGAGTAAAACACATTTACAAACAACTCATGGTGGCAACAATTTTGAAGCTTTGTGTGCATTTTGAATTTCAATTCCCCTCTTTAATCAAGACATTGAAACTAACTACTCAATTTTTCCCTTTGGGAATATGTTTCTCCTGCATTTTCTACACCATGGTTTTATGGAGAGAAACATATTGGAGTCTTGGGATCTTCACAGAAATTTCTTCTGTTGGGAGAAAGGACACAGGTATTCTAGCCACAATTCTGCCCCTGTGTCTAAACATTCTGTGGATCTTGGGATGTATAACACAAAATTTTATTGGATTTTTAGTGTTTTGGTGTACTTTGTAAACACTTTGTTCTTGAGGTTATCAGAAACTTATTCATAATTTTAAGACCAGGTTTTGAAATTAGATGAGATGGATTCATTTACTGCTATGATGGGGCAGAGGAAGCCCTACATAGTAGTTTAGAGTCAGCTCTTTGACACATTTCCTATGCATTTTTCTTCATTTTAGCTAAGAACACTGTGTGTGTGTGTGTGTGTGTGTGTGTGTGTGTGTGTGTGTGTGTGTAAGGGGCATTGATTGATACAAGGACCTGAAAAGCTGAAAATTCATAAGACATTAAAACAAGCAATAAACGAAAACCAGAGGAACACGACCGCCAACATTGGTGACCTCCTTCCAGCACCTTGGACAGCTGCCTAACTACTTTGCCCTGAGGCCTTTGTGAGACTAGAGCAGACTGGTTGTCATTTACTTTTGGAAACTTAAACCATATTTCTCTTACTCTGTCATGTGGATTGATTTTATTTTACTACATAGCATGTGAACCAGAGGCAGTTCAACGTTCATCTAAGGAACAGCTGAAGATTCTTCTAGGTCGACCTGGTAGAAAATCCTTAGTAAGGGATCATACACACCTCCTCTTGAACGTACTCATCTTGAGAAACCTACTCCCCTATACCCCTCTGAAGTTTTCCCTTGAATTGAATTCTCTGCCTTTTCAAAACTTTAGGTACTATTTCTGGCTCTGCCTTGGATCCATCAAATTACCACCAGACCTCTTTAACCATGGGGAATTGGTTCCTGGATCCCTGTGGATATCAAAATCACAAATGCTCAAGACCTTTATATAAAGTGGCATAGTATTTGCATACAACCAATGCACATCCTCTTGTATACATTAAATAATCTCTAGATTACTTATGATACCTGTTACAATATATGTTATGCTGTGTTGTTTTGGGAATGATGATCAGAAAAAATGTTTATAACTGTTTAGTACAAACAAAACATAAACGTTGTAGACCTAAATACACAGTATACAACAGCAGCAATGTAACCTTTTCCCCTAAAAATACTTTCCATATGTAACCAGTCAAATCCATGATATGGAACCCACAATACAGAAGACTAACCATCTGTACCACCCATCCAGTAGTCCTCATAACAGTCCTTTAAATATTTGTCTTGTGCCTTCCAGCCCTACCACACCACTCACAAAGGTTAATCAGAATGATCACGGGGCGATCCAAGATGGCGGACTAGAGGGTGACTGCATCCCCAGTCACACCAGAACCCAGGAGTTAAGAAGGAGAGGCATTGAGAGACTCGGACTAAAATAGAACCACGGGTGAGTCTGCCCACTGGGTAAAGCATAGCCCGGGTGGCAGGCCCAGATAGAGGTGGCTTATCGGAGCAGGTCAGGGCAGCTAGAGTCTTCCACAGGCAGCCCTGTGCACTCCGGCGATGGGCCCCTCCCACACAGCCAGCTTCTCCAAGTTCTCGGAGCAGGCCCCCTAGTGAGAACCTTTCTGATCAGAACATGCTCCAAGTCCTGGAGCCAGCACGGCGTGCTCTGCCTGCAAGCGGCTTCAGGGACCAGGACAGGGCAGCCAGAGACTTCCCCAAGCAGCCTGGACCCCTGCAGTGGGTAGCGCCTTGCAAGGCTAGCTTCTTGGAACAGACCGCCCAGTGAGAGCCTTTCTACATAGAGACAGCCACAAGTCCCCGAGCCAAAGGAGAGCTTTGATCTGCAAGCAGCCTCTGGGATCAGGGCAGGGCAGCCAGAGACTTCTTCAGGCGGCTCTGCCCACTCCGGCCGCAGGCTTTTTCCATAGGGCAATCCAAGATGGCGGCCTAGAGGGTGACTGCATCTCCAGTCGCTCCGGAACCCAGGACTCAATAAGGGGAGGCATTGAGAGACTTGGACAAAAATAGAGTCACGGGGTGAGTCTCCCCCACTGGGCGAAACGTGGCCTGGGCAACAGGCACAGATAGGGGTGGCTTATCAGAGCAGGGCAGGGCAGCTAGAGTTTTCCCCAGGTAGCCTTCCACACTCCGGCAGTGGGCTCCCCCCACATGGCCAGCTGCACGGTGCCGGCCCCCAGTGAGAGCCTTTCCGCACAGAGCCAGCTCCAAGCCCTGGAACCAGTAGGGGGCTAGGGGCAGCTTTCTTTGGAAGCACTGCATTATCAAGTTCCTCCAAGACTTCAGACTACTGAAGGCTGGGAGGTGATACACTGGAAATCTACCAGGACACTATAAGCCAATAGCGGAAAACTGCAATATCTTAGGGTCCTACTAACAGCTGACCAATATGAGAAAACAAGGGAAGAAAATGTCCCAAACAAACCTAGATACTACATCAATAAAACCCAATGACAGCACAGCAGAAGAAATGTCAGAAAGGGAGTTCAGAATGGGAAGCAAATTAGGAGATGAAAGAGCAAATGCAGGCATTGAAGGAGGAGATGAAAGAGCAAATGCAGGTATTAAATGATCGCACCAATCAACAGTTAAAAGACCAAATACGGGAAGTAAGAGATCATTTCAATAAAGAGTTAGAGATATTGAAAAAAAAACAAACTGAAATACTTGAAATGAAGGAAACAATAAACCAAGTTAAAAACTCCATAGAAAGCATAACCAATAGGATAGAACACCTGGAAGACAGAACCTCAGACATTGAAGACAAATTATTTAATCTTGAAAACAAAGTTGACCAAACAGAGAAGATGGTAAGAAATCATGAACAGAATCTACAAGAATTATGGGATATCATGAAAAAGCCAAATTTAAGAATTATTGGGATTGAGGAAGGCTTAGAGAAACAAACCTAAGGAATGAACAATCTATTCAATGAAATAATATCAGAAAATTTCCCAAATCTGAAGAATGAAATGGAAAACCAAGTACAAGAGGCTTATAGAACTCCACATATACAAAATTACAACAGACCCACACCAAGGCACATTATTATGAAAATACCTAACATACAAAATAAAGACAGAATTTTAAAGGCCGCGAGAGAAAAGAATCAAATTATATTCAGAGGGAAACCAATACGGATATCAGCAGATTTTTCAATCCAGACCCTAAAAGCTAGAAGGGCCTGGAACAACATATACCAAGCCCTGAAAGAAAACGGATGCCAACCAAGAATCTTATACCCAGCAAAACTTACCTGCAAATATGACGATGAAATAAGATCCTTCCATGATAAACAAAAGCTAAAGGAATTTACAAAAAGAAAGCCAGCATTACAGAACATTCTCAGTAAAATATTCCATGAGGAAGAGATGAAAACCAAAGAAGCAAATCACAACAGGAGGCGCTAGCCTAAAGGAATAGCCAAATAAAGGAGAAACCAAATCATGTCAAAAAACAAATATGAGTCAAATGACTGGGAATACAAATCATATCACAATAATAACCCCGAATGTTAATGGCCTGAACTCATCAATCAAAAGACATAGACTGGCAGATTGGATTAAAAAGAAAAATCCAACAATATGCTGCCTACAAGAGACTCACCTCATAGAAAGAGATACCCATAGACTAAAGGTGAAAGGATGGGGAAAAACACACCATGCAAACACCATACAAAAAAGCTGGAGTATCCACCCTCATTTCAGATAATGTGGACTTCAAGCCAAAACTAGTCAGAAGGGATAAAGAAGGACATTACATGCTGCTTAAGGGAAGCATAAATCAGCAAGACATAACAATCATAAATATCTATGCCCCGAACATTGGCTCATCCATGTACGTCAAACAAATCCTTCTCAATTCCAGAAATCAAATAGACCACAACACAATAATACTAGGCGATTTTAACACACCTCTCTCACCACTGGATAGATCGTCCAAACAAAAATTGAATAAAGAAACTATAGATCTCAACAACACAATCAACAATTTAGACTTAACCGACATTTATAGAATATACCATCCAACAAAGAACGAATACACTTTCTTCTCAGCAGCACATGGATCCTTCTCTAAAATAGACCATATTTTATGCCACAAAGCTACTGTTAGCAAATACAAGAAGATAGAGATACTACCTTGTACTCTATCAGATCATAATGGATTGAAATTAGAAATAAATGACAGAATAAAAAACAGAAACTTCTCCAATACCTGGAGATTAAATAATACACTATTATATGATGAATGGATAACAGAAGACATCAGGAGGGAAATAAAAAATTTCTTAGAAGTAAACGAGAACAAAGACACATCATATCAAAATCTCTGGGACACTATGAAAGCAGTACTTAGAGGAAGATTTATTTCATGGGGCGCATTCAAATAAAGAAGTAGAAATCAACAAATAAACGACTTAACACTACAGCTCAAAGCACTAGAAAAAGAAGAGCAGACCAACACCAAAAGTAGAAGACAGGAAATAGTTAAAATCAGAGCCAAAATCAACAAAATCAAAACAAAAGGAACAATTGGAAAAATTAACAAAATAAATAGTTGGTTCTTTGAAAAAATAAATAAAATTGATAAACCCTTAGCCACACTAACAAAGAGAAAGAGGGAGAAAACTCAAATTACTAAAATTTGGAATGAACAAGGAAACATCACAACAGACACGAGTGAAATACAATACATAATTAGAAGCTATTTTGAAAATCTATACTCCAACAAAAGAGAAAACCTCGAAGACATCAACAAATTTCTAGAGACATAGGAATTACCTAAACTGAACGAGGAGGACATACACAACTTAAATAAACCAATTTCAAGCAATGAAATAGAAGAGGTCATCAAAAGCCTACCAACAAAGAAAAGTCCGGGACCAGATGGGTTCTCAGCCGAGTTCTACAAAACCTTTAAAGAAGAGCTCATTCCAATACTCCTCAAACTATTCCATGAAATAGAAGAGGAGGGAACCCTCCCAAACTCATTCTATGAAGCCAATATCAACCTGATACCTAAACCAGACAGAGACACATCGAGGAAAGAAAATTTCAGACCAATATCCTTAATGAACATCGACGCAAAAATTCTCAACAAAATTTTAGCAAATCACATACAAATATATATTAAAAAGATAGTGCACCACGATCAAGTGGGTTTTATCCCAGGGATGCAAGGTTGGTTCAACATTCGAAAATCAATAAATGTCATTCACCATATCAACAGACTTAAAGTTAAGAATCACATGATTATTTCAATAGATGCAGAAAAAGCATTCGATAAAATACAGCATCCCTTCATGCTCAAAACACTAGAAAAAATTGGTGTAGTGGGAACATTCCTGAAAGTTATAAAGGCCATCTACACTAAGCCCATGGCTAATATCATTCTAAATGGTGAAAAACTGAAAGCGTTCTCCCTAAAAACTGGAACAAGGCAGGGATGCCCTCTTTCACCACTTCTATTCAACATCGTCCTTGAGACTCTAGCCAGAGCAATTAGACAAACCAAAGAAATTAAAGGGATACGAATAGTAAAAGAAGAACTCAAACTATCCCTGTTCGCTGATGACATGATTATATATTTAGAGGAACCCGGAAATTCCACCAGAAAACTTTTAGAACTCATAAGTGAATTCAGTAAAGTAGCAGGTTACAAGATCAATGCTCATAAATCCAATGCATTTTTATACATAAGTGATGAATCTTCAGAAAGAGAAACTAGGAAAACTACCCCATTCACAATAGCATCGAAAAAAATAAAACACTTGGGAATCAATCTAACAAAAGAGGTGAAAGACCTCTACAATGAGAACTACAGAACACTAAAGAAAGAAATTAAAGAAAACCTTAGAAGATGGAAAGATATCCCATGTTCCTGGATAGGCAGAATTAATATTGTCAAAATGGCCATACTACCTAAAGTGCTATACAGATTTAATGCAATTCCAAATAAAATCCCAATGATGTACCTTGCAGAAATAGAGCAAGCAATTATGAAATTCATCTGGAAGAATAAAAAACCTAGAATAGCTAAAGCAATCCTCAGTAGCAAGAGCGAAGCAAGGGGTATTGCAATACCAGATCTTCAACTCTACTACAAAGCAATAGTAACAAAAACGGCATGGTATTGGTACCAAAATAGACTGGTAGATCAATGGTACAGAATAGAGGACATGGAAACAAACCCAAATAAATACAATTTTCTCATACTAGACAAAGGGTCCAAAAATATGCAATGGAGAAAAGATAGCCTCTTCAACAAATGGTGCTGGGAAAACTGGAAAACCATATGCAACAGAATGAAATTAAACCCCTATCTCTCACCCTACACAAAACTCAACACAAAATGGATCAAGGACCTTGGAATCAGACCAGAGACCCTGCATCTTATAGAAGAAAAAGTAGGTCCAAATCTTCAACTTGTTGGCTTAGGATCAGACTTCCTTAACAGGACTCCCATAGCACAAGAAATAAAAGCAAGAATCAACAACTGGGACAGATTCAAACTAAAAAGCTTGCTCTCAGCAAAGGAAACTATCAGCAATGTGAAGAGAGAGCCTACAGAGTGGGAGAATATCTTTGCCAACCATACTTCAGATAGAGCGCTAATTTCCAGAATCTATAAAGAACTCAAAAAACTCTACACCAAGAATACAAATAATCCAATCAACAAATGGGCTAAGGAAATGAACAGACACTTCATGTCTAAGATGTACAAGCAATCAACAGATATATGAAAAAATGTTCAACATCCCCAGTAATAAGGGAAATGCAAATCAAAACTACCCTAAGATTTCATCTCACTCCAATTAGAATGGCGATTTATCAAGAACACAAGCAACAATAGGTGTTGGCGAGGATGTGGTGAAAAAGGAACACTCATACATTGCTGGTGGGGTTGCAAATTAGTGCAGCCGCTCTGGAAAGCAGTATGGAGATTCCTCAGAAAGCTTGGAATGGAACCACCATTTGACCCAGCTATCCCACTCCTTGGCCTATACCCAAAGCACTTAAAATCAGCATACTACAGAGATATAGCCACATCAATGTTCATTGCTGCTCAATTCACCATTGCCAGATTGTGGAACCAACCTAGATGCCCTTCAGTTGATGAATGGATAAAGAAACTGTGGCATATATATACAATGGAATATTACTCTGCAATGAAGAATGATAAAATTATGGCATTTGCAGGCAAATGGATGAAACTGGAGAATATCATGCTAAGTGAGATAAGCCAATCTCAAAAAACTAAAGGACAAATGATCTCGCTGATAAGTGGATGAGGACATATATTGGGGGGTGGGAGGGGTTAGCATTAGGTTTAAGGTTAGGTTTAGGGTTAGGGATAAGGAGTGTGGTAAGAATGAAGGAAAGAAGGACTGTATAGAGGGAAAAGAGGGGTGGGAGGGGTGGGGGGGAAGGGAAAAAAAATAATGAATCAAACATCATTGCCCTATGTAAACGTATGATTACACAAATGGTATGCCGTGACTCCATGTACAAATAGAGAAACAACATGTATCCCATTTGTATACAATAATAATAATAAAAAAAGTTTTAAACCAAAAAATTTTTAAAAAAAATGTTAATCAAATACCTCTTGTGACCAGATCACTAGAACTCACCACCTCCATACTCTTCTGTCTCTACTAGTTGTGTGGATTGCTCATAGTATTCCCAGTATGACCTCAGAGTAGGGTGAAATTATTGCTTCTTTTATGTTTTTATTTTTTATTTTGGTATACTTTATTGAGTATTGTATTAGCCTTTCTGTCACTAATGTGACAAAGACAACAGAAAACCTGACTATATTTATACATACTGCTATTCCCCCATTTCTCTCCCATTTTGAAGGTACATGGTTGAGTACTAAATTTTATCTTTGAATTTGCCTATGTTTCCAACCTATCTCCATTATGTTGGGTCCTACATTTCTTAATACATTCAAGTTATTATCTGTGACTTTAATGAGTACTGAATTTGTGTCTACACTTTCCATTACCCTACTATGGGAATCATTTATGGAGAAAACCAACAAATCCCCAAATAATGAGTTTTTAATCATCTGTTCACCCTGACTAATGCTAAGAAATGTTTAGGAATATCTGATAGCAAAAACTATGCCAAAGACTATGAACAAATGTACAGAAACCCTCATTCTGTTGTGGAAACACTGTTTCAGCTACCCAGCCATAAACCTACAGATAGATTTGCATTCACTGAATACTCACTCTAATCCCAGCAGCTGGGTAGAGGCTGTTGGGATAGGGAAATTGTTAGTAGCTAAAGAAGAAAAGGAAGACAGTGGAAATCTATCGTCCACACAGTGACATCATTCACCATCTTTGTTCATGTGACAAATACTGTTCCCTCCACAAGGAGTAAAACTGGGACTGACATATATTTCTTTCAGTGATATACTATAAGTGAAGAGTTGTAATACAGGTTATCCTATTTCAGCCAATAATTTGAATGCCTTAATTAAATGTTAAGTATTATGGTTTAGATGTGAGGTGTCCCCCAAAAGTTCATGTGTGAGACAATGCAAGAAGGTTTGGAGAAGAAATAAATTGGGTTATAGCCTTAAACTAATCAGTGAATTAATCCCTGATTGGATTAGCTGAGTGTTAACTGGAGGTAGGTGGGGTGTGGCTGGAGGAACTGGTTCATTGTGAGCTGCTTCCCTTCTCCACACTCTTCCACCATGGTGTTCTGCCTCATCTCAAGCCGGGAAGAATGGATCCAGCCTTCCATGAACTAAGACCTTTGACCATAGCCCTCAAATAAACTTTACCTCCTTTACAGTTGTTCTGGTCATGTCCTTTAGTCACAGTAGCAACAATAGCTGACTAAAACAGTAAGTTACAACAAAACAATTATCAGATGCTGAGTATAAGGAGCTAAACATAAAATTTTTTCCTGGTCTGTGTTCTCCCTGGGTGAGAAAATTTCCATAGCCTCTTGACATTCAACATGACTCTATTTAGTTAATCACACATAGAACATTTGATATAAGTAACATGCTATATTATGAATATTTGAAATTCACTTGGAAAAAGTTGAAAAAAATGTTACTTTTCAAAGAATCTAATGTTTGAAAAAAGGCTCCAAAGAAAGCCTTTATTAAATCTTGTCCTTAGTTTGTTTCGGTGAGTTAAAATATTCTCTGGGAAAACTAACAAATTGCTGATTGATAAAAATGTCTCCACAACTTCTAAAACATGGTACCCTTAGTTCTTGAGCCAAGCAGAAGCCACTTACCCTGAGGCTTTTTTGTCCCATTCACTCTCGGTGGTGACCTCTCCATTCAGTGACTTTGCTTCTCACAATGAGCATAACACTTCTGCTAAAATAAACATTTCTCTTGGGTCCTCTTTCCACACTGAAAGCCAACTTAACCTCAAGGGCAGGCAGGGGACTGATTTGTGTTATTTCAGCCATCATGATATTAGTGGGGCAACAGGCAACCCAAAGAAGTTTTCATTATAGCTTTATAGCCACATTTTTTTCCTATTTTTTCCTGTCTGCCTCTTTCTCTCTCTTTTCTTCCCTCCTTCCTTCTCTACATCCACTCTTATCTCTCCTTCTTATCTTTTCCCTGACTTTTCCCAAATTTGGAATTTTCTCCATTTTGTCACTTAAAATCTAGGATGTGGTTTAATTTCTACTGATTCCAATGATGATTAAATTCCAGGAGGAAAAAGATAAATATGGAAAATATTGGCCATGAGCCAGTCCTTTCTGCATAGATCTACAACTGAACTGAGAGTTCTGTTCTCAGGCAGAAACTAAAGTAAACTAAACTAAACTAAACTTCATTTAGCTGCCTTAACTCAACAGCTGTCACCTGTATTTTTCTCACCAGTGAATTGCCTTGCCTTCTTGAGCTATGTGCACCCCTGTAAGGGCAACAGAATTTCTGTTCTTCAACCCCAGGCATTCACCAGGGGTTTCAGGGATGCCAGGGCCACACAGCTTCAAAGGTGGTTCAGCTGGGTCCTCATTTGCATCATGACCTTCCATTCATTTTCCAGGGATCAACCTCATCACTACATCAGGAAGTATTTCAGCACTGCTTTTATTTCTTTACATTAACAATGGATTTGACTTAGTGGTAGAGCATAGAATTGTCTGACACCTAATTGAGCCCATTGAAGGACTTCTAAACAGAAATAAAGATTTATTTTTTCTTTTAAAAAGATAAAGCTAAGTAATTCTATTAAGCATTTTTTTTTCTTCCAATAACTTCTAGTGTCCAGGAAATCCACATCACGAATTTTTTGGTCTTGTATGAATACCCCTCTTCATGTGTAAAATGCAGATATGAAAAGGCCCACATTATGGGGGTGGGGATAATTATGTTTTGATCAATTAAGGCACAAAAATATTTATTCCAATGTCACCTGGGTATACAGGCAGATAATGTTAGTTATTATTCTTCCCCATTTTTATGGTTTGGATAATATATGCCTCTCAAAAGCTCAAGTGTTGAGGGCTTAGTCTCAGCTGATGGCACCAAATTTTGAGGTGGTGGAAACTTTAGGAGGTAAAGCCTCATTGGAGGAAGTAGGTCACTGAGGGAATGAATGCTCTTGAAGGGGAGATTGGGATGTTGGTGCCTTTCTCTTTCTCCCTTTGCTTCCTGACTGCCATGAGGTAAGTAGCCCCCCCACCATTTTTCTGCCTTGATGTACTGTGTGCTGCTACAGGTCCAAAGCAATATAGCTAAGCAACCATGAACTGAAACCTCAAAACCAGGAACCAAAATGAACCTGTCCTCCTTTCAAATTATTTATCCCAAGTATTTTACCACAAAATAGCTAACAAACCCATTTACACATAAGAAAATTAAGGTCCAGAAATACTGAGTTTATTTATGAATCGAGTCATGAAGCAAGAATTAAGCTCCAACTTCCTATAGCCCCATTATAAAACATAATAGTTTGTGCTGCCACATGACATAATCTGATAGTAAATGAAAGACTAACATTTCAAAATGGATAAAGACTAATATTTTAAGAATTCAAAATAAGCGATGAAACTATTCCACATGAAAACTAACCTTATTACCTTACTTTGTATCTTATAATTTTTAGAAGTAACAGAAATTTCCATCTGCTTAACAGTTATTTATGTAGCTTTGAGAGCAGTGTAGTTGTAGTTGCTTTCAACTGTAGAAAGCAATATGGGGTTTCTTTCCATATAATGTCTTAAATAACACCCTTGATAAGAAGATTTAAAGAATATTTGTATGACATATATTCTTCTGTTCAGCTACCAGACTCTTTATTATCAGAATCATCCTAGCAGGCAACATGATTGTGCTCAGTGGGAACAATTAATGCTTACTGAACCAGATAAATACATTAAAAAATTTTTAGTAAAAGAGAAGCCTAAGTATTTCTCAAATAAAGCACCAAATCCTTTCCTTTCAAAGTGAAAAAATAAAATAAATAAATCTCCCTCTACTTTGACAATATAATTTGCCACCATTTATTAAAATGAATATAAACAATCCAAGGAAAATAAATATTCTATTCTTAAAGCAAGTCAAACATTCAACTCAAAGCTATTACCTACATGTACTGTAACTCACATTTTAATATATCATGTATTTCTATTAAAATGTGTTGGGCTTGGGCACAAACTACCCATCTTATAAGAAAGAAGAAACACCCAAGATAATACATAAATCTTCAAAGGGGGAAATGGTAGGTTGCTTTCATGAAATTGGGCTCACATATAAGTAGAGTAGAGTTGACCTATCCAGTGAAAGGCCTTAATCACAGGTAGTCAACCGGGGACTTGAAAGTGGGCCAAACCAAATGGAGATGATCTATAAAGGTAATGTACACACAAAGTTTTGAAAACTTGGTATGAGTAAAATAATGTAATATTAATATTTCTTTAGGATTATGTATATAGCACCTACCTAGCAAGGTGTAAGACCTGGTCTGATTTTCAGCATCACACGCACACTAAAAAAGATAAATTGTGTATATACAGACACATACACACACATACATGTATATTTCTTTAAATTACATATTGAAATTATAATATTTTGCATACATTGTACTAAACTAGTCATTGAAATTAATTTCATATGTTTCTTTGTGTTTTGTAATATGGTCATAAGAAAACAAAGTTAGATTAGTAGCTCATATTGTGTTTCCACTGGATAGGGCTGATCTAGAGCCTAATGTACTCCATTGTGCTATGACTGAGCCTAGAATAAACTACTAATCCTTATTTATACAGCCATAGCTATTTTAAAGAGCCATAGTGGACATCATCATTGTCTGTCATCCCTAACATTCATTGCTGAGCCCTTCCACTATATTAACTCATCCAGTTCTCACACCGCCACACAAAGCCCCATGTGACAGTAGAGTGAATCCTGAATCTCACTTGTTGCTTGAGTTCTAATTATATACTTGACTAGATTAGATTCCATTCATCCATTATTTTTCAAGATGAGCTTGAAACTATCTTTAATTATACCTCTAAATTAGTAAGTTTTACTTAAGAAATTAGCAATCGCGCTTATTCCCATTTTTCAAAGTATTTGCTTATGTTATTTCTTTCATCCAAATTATTATTCCTCTTACTTTTTTGTTCAGGCTAATTCTTCCATTTGTGCTTGAAAATAGTTAAGCTTCATTTTTCAAAATTCTTCAACTCCAACTTCAATTTAAGCTACTTTGTTTACCAATGACACAGCTGAAGGAAAGATAGTTTTCTCAACCCCTTAAGATAGGTTTCCCTCTTTTGTGAGGTTATAGAATTGCTACTGTAGCATGGAGTGTGATATAATGAACTCAGCTAAGGATTAGGTATCCCTTCTTGTATCTGTGTCACTAACTCTTTGTACCACTATGAAGCAAGTTACTTAGCTTCTCTGATTCCAAAAATAATTATGATCTTATCTAGAATGACACTTTAGCACAAGTTTTCATTAACACTGCCAGTCTGGGTCACCCTCAACATTTTTTCTTAAAATAGTTAAACTTCATTTTTCAAAATTCTACAACTTAAACTTTAAGCTAATTTGTTCAAAACGTCTACTCATCCCTCTACCTCAACATTTGTTTTACCTCCTTCTAGAAAATCATAGAAATAATAAAAATGACAGATTTTGGACAGATGCAGAAAGCCTTTCCTTAGGTTGGTATCTGCCAAATACATTTAGGTTTCATAAATTTTTTTAAAATTATCTTTAAAAATATTTTTGTAAGGAACAAGGCTGCAGCTATTTCTCCCCTGATTCTGCCCCCTCCCCACACACCATTTTGTAATCTAGATTGTTAACTTTCTTGTCAGTCTTTGGTCCAATTAACCCACAGACTTTCACTATTTAAGGGTAATTCCCCTGCTATTTGCTCTCTTTTTTTCTCTCACTTTCACTCTCACTCACTCTCTCACTCTCTCACTCTTTCTCTCTTTTGCCTTTAAGAGCAGACGTTTTGTTTTCTGCTAATAAAGTTTCTTGTGTGCGTTCCCATGTCCAGAGTGGTTTCTGGGTGCTTTCACTGGTGCCGTGACTTGGATGGGTTCTTCTACTGCCACTTAGGAAGTGGAATCCCATCTGACACCCCAGACCCCCTGACTTTGGTCTCACTTTCCATTTGCCCAGATGCTTGGTTGTACATCCACCTCTGGCTTCAGATTGGTGAGTTTTTCCCTAGGTTGACTTAAATACTCCTCTGCTGACTTGAGATGTGACCATTGATCATCCAGCACCCTTGAGGTGGTTAAGGAGTGGGGGTTCCCCCAGCTACAACTTTTATAGTTAAGACTGGTCCCCTTAGTTGACGTTATCTGACAGGTGGATCCCTGATCTTTATAGTGGAGATTCTCTCTAAGGGTTGAAGTTGCTCTTTCTTGAAAATCCTGGTGTGAGGTCCTCAACTCTCTTGGCTTTTGTCTGGCACACACTGATGCGGGTGACTTCTCCCCTTATTTTGCTGCCTTCTTGTCTCCAACCAATTAGTCTGTGACCTTGGGTTGCCTTGGACAGTGACTTGGCTGTTTCTCAGTCTCCACTATGGGATCTAGGTCATCCATTCTGGCAGATTCACCCTTGGGACATTTACTAGAAAATCTTAAATCCCTTCACCTGATCTCTGACCTAGAGCCATCGAAACTTATTTACTTGTGTAATGATATTTGGCCACGGTATCCTTTGGATAATCAATCTAGGTGGCTGGTTAATGGCACTTTGGATACTAACGTTTTGAGGGATTTGTACAACTTCTATGAATGAACGGCAAATGGAAAGAAATTCTTTACATTCAAGCTTGCTCTTTCTTGAGACTAAACTCGATTTTTACTCTTTCTACAAACCCGAACACCTCCTTTTGGCTTCTTCCTCTCCTAATCCCTCCTCCTTCTCCATCTTCCACCCAGCTAATGAACCACCCCCATACTAGTCTCCTGCGGGAGAGGCCTTTCCGGCCTCTGCTCCTCCATCTTCTTTGCCCTGCTTTGTTTCTGCTTCCGCCTCCTATACAGCCTGCCTAGTCCTCCTATCACACAATCTCACTCACATGTTCTAGTCCCCCTACAGGAAGTGGCTGGTGTGGAGGGCGTGATCAGAGTCCTTGTTCCTTTTTTGCTTTCTGATCTTTCCCAGATAGAGAAGTGGCTAGGTTCCTTCACTTCAAACTCTGTGAATTATATCAAAGAATTTCAGTATCTTATATGATCATGTCTAGCATCTTAACCCCTGAGGAGTGCAGGAGAATCTGGGATCAGGTGCACAACTTTTCAGATGAGGTTCACCAATCAACCTCAACCCATCTCATTGGGGCTGAAGCAGTACCAGATAGGGAACCCCAAATGGATCCCTATAATACAGGGATCGGGTGTTTGCAGTAGGACGAGTTCCAAATTTGCGTCCTTACAGGTCTCTGTAAGGCTGCCATTGAACCTATTAATTATGATAAACTTCAGGAAGTAATACAGGACAAGACTGAAAACCCATCTACCTTTCTGTGTCACTTCACAGAGGCCTGCTCAAATATACTAACCAGGACCCTGAAACACCAGAGGGAGGACAGTTACTCATGACTTTTTGTTTTTTTTTTTCTCAAAGTTACCAGGGCATAAAGGCTAAATTGGGGTGATTGGATAGGGGACCCCTCACCCCACAGTCAGAGGTTCTAGTGGTGGCATTTAGGATGTTTAACAGAAGGGAAGAAAAAAAAACGAAAAACTAAAATCCTTTCAGTCAGATAGACCTGCCTAGTTGGTCACTACTAGGGGCACCCTCCAGGCCTATTTCAAGTGTGGAAAAGAGGGCCACTGGGCATGAGCTTGTCCCAATCCCTGGCAACCCCTAGGTCTTTGTCCAAAATGCCACCACCCAGGATATTGGGCAGTGGATTGCCCTGATGCTCAGAGAAGTGCCAGGTCACCTTCACCTCCTTCCCTCAGTGACTTACTGGGATTGGCAATGAATGACTACAGGGGCCCGGGACTTCTACACCTGAAGACCATCACTGTTCAAAAGCCCCGGTGACACTTATGGTGGCAGGCAGGCAACTTCCTTTCCTTATGGATACTAGAGCCACCTTTTCAGTGCTGCAGGAGTTTTGGGAACCCACTTCCCCTGCCAAATCCTCTACTGCCAGGGTAGAGGGAAAACCATACCACTCCCTACAAACCCCTCCAATAAGTTGCCATATCGGACAAATATGCTTCACTTGTTCCTTTTTGATAATTCCTATGTGTTCCATTTCCCTCCTGGGAAGGGACATGCTAACCAAATTGGGTGCCTCTATTTCCTTCTCAACCACCATGCACCTCCTCCAAGACTCCTCTGCTAATCCTCTTCTCATGACCTTGCAGGAACATACAACTCAACCTGAGTCTTCATATCCCTTCTTCCCTCCCTTGTTAACCCCAAGATTTGGGATACCCACACACCCTCTGTAGCTACATGCTCACCTGTACTTATTTGCTTGAAGGATCCATCATCCTACCCAGCTCAGGTCCAATATCGCCTTCTCCAAAGGAGCCTCTTAGGACTTCAACAAGTCCTCCAGGATTTAAGGCAGAAAAGTTTCCTGCATCCCGCCAACTCACCTTATAACACTCCTATCCCGGTTGTTAAAGAGCCTAATGGATCTTACAGTTTGGTGCAAGGTCTCTGCATCATCAACTTGGCAGTTGTCCCCATCTTCCCCAGTGTGCCCAATCCTTATACCTTGCTTTTCTCTATCCCTTCCTCCACCACATACTTTTCTTGTGTTGGATTTGAATGATACATTTTTTACTGTCCCTCTTCATCCTGACTTGTAGGATCTCTTTGCTTTCACCTGGACTGATCCTCTCAGTCAAGTTTCTTTTCACCTGTGGACAGTTCTCCCACAGGACTTCAGGATAATCCTCACCTCTTTGGTCAAACACTGTAAAATGATCTTGCTTCTCTTACTTTCATTTCCTCCTCTCTCTTATAGTATATTGATAATCTTCTTTTATGTAGTCCCTCTCTCAAGGACTCTCAAGGAGACACTATTAAGTATCTAAATTTTCTGATTGACAGAGATTATAGGGTCTCTTCAGCAAAGCTACAACTTTCCCAACCTCAGGTTATTTACTTAGGAGTCAGCCTCTCACCTGGATTTAAGGTATCACTGTAGAGAGAAAAGCATTGTTGCAGAACATGTCCACTCCATCTACCAAGGAAGAAATTATTTCCTTTTTAGAGCTAGCAGGATATTTATGATCCTGGACCCCAAATTTTTCCATCCTGGTGGCCCTTTTGTATGAGGCTTCAAAGGGCATTCCCATTGAAACTTTCCTCAACCCAGTGGAAGCCCCTTTCCAGATCCTAAGGAAAGCCCTTCTTCAAGCCTCAGCTCTACACCTCCCTGACATCACTAGATTATTCTACCATTTGTCTCTGAGAAAAGTGGGTTTGCTTTGGGGATCTTAGGACACATGTTCGGTCCTACCTTTGGCCCAGTGGCATACCTATCAAAAAGGCTAGACCCTACTGTAAGAGGCTGGGCACCATGTCTTAGGGTATTGTTGCAACATTTGTCTTAACCCAGGAATCAAAAACTCTTTCCTTTGGGGTTTCCACTGAAGTACTCTCACCTCATCATATGTCTGAGCTGCTTACTTACAAGGGTCTGCAAACTCTACCGCCCTGAGAGGTGTTAGCTTTGCAAACTGCTCTTATTGAGGATTCTTCCATTTCCTTTAAGACATGCCCTCCTTTAAATCCAGCCACCCTCTTACCCCTGCCTTCCGATATACATGCTTCAACAACCCATAACTGCCTTGAAATTCTGGAAGAATTATTTTCCCGCCCCTCCAATGTTCAGGAGTGGGTCTTATGCAACCCTACTTTTGAATGGTTCACTGATGGGGGCTTTTTTCTCCATGAAGGGATCCGATGGGCTGAATATGCCCCATTGTCGCCCTGGAAAAGATCATAGAGTCAGGACCACTACCTAACACCACCACCAACCAACAGCAGAACTAATTGCCTTCACTCGCACATTCACCCTCGCAAAGGGAAAATCTCTCACAATCTGTACTGACTCTAAATATGCTTTTCATATTATCCTTTTCCATGCCACTATTTGGAAAGAGAGGGTCCTTCTTACCACAAAAGGGAACTCCATCACAAATTCTAGCTGCATCCTCAACCTCCTTGAGGCTGTTCACCTCCCGGCAACCATAGACGTTGTACATTGCTGAGCTGATCAGACAGACCAATCATTCATCTCTTCAGGCAACAACAAGGCAGATAAGGAGTCTAGAAGAGTGGCCCTATCATCCACACCAGCCCCTATTATGACTCTTCATGATCCCTTACCTCCACCACCTCCCAACAGGGAGATACTTTCCTACCTCCATCATCTATTTCACCCCAACTTTTCTTCCCTCTCACAATTTGCTAAGACTCATTTGCAATTAACCTCCTCTGACATTTCATTTCTGAAAGAACTCTCCTCCACATGTGAAGTTTGTCTACGAACCAATTCTACAGCCATCAGATCCCCTACTTTTCTGACTCACCAGACCTGTGGTGCCATTCCAGGGGACTTGATTTCCAGCAACTTGATTTCATGCATATGCCCATAGTAAAAAATACCTTTTGGTTATGGTAGACACCTTCTCAGGATGGGTTGAAGCCATCCCCACCTCCAAGAAAGGGGCACTAACTGTCTCTACCTTATCCTTTATGAAATCATTCCTTGCTTTGGAGTGCCTACCTCCTTTCAGTCAGATAATGGGCCTGAATTCATTTCCCAAGTTTCCCAACAACTTGCCAAGGCTTTTGGAGTCCCTTGGCACTCCATATTCCCTTTAAGCCAAGGTTATTGGGTAAAGTAGAACAAACAAACCAAACTCTTAAAAATGTTTTGACCAAACTTTCTTTAGAAATTCACCTTGACTGGGTTAAACTCCTGCCTCCTGTTCTTCTGCATCTTTGCTCACTCCCAAAGAAATCCACCAATATTTCCCCTTTTGAGCTGATATATGATTGTTGCATCCTTCCCCCTGGGATAATGCCCCATTTCCTTCTCATATATTTATTCCTCTCCTAAACCACATTTGGGCATTCCTATGGGGTTACGCCGATTCCTCCCTGCCTAGACCCTTGTCTGACCTCTTGGTTCAACCTTTTCAAATAGGAGACCAAGTTCTTATCTCTCCTCCTCAGGGCACAGCCCTTCTATCGTCCCACCTGGTGATTCTGAGTACACCAACGGCTGTCAAGTTGTGAGGTTTGCCAAGATGGCTACACATTTCTCGGGTAAGCTCTACTCTCGATCCACAAACACCTTTCCAGCTTATAACCCTCAGGTTTCTTCCAACCAGTACTTGGCCACTGCAGTGGAACCTCTCTGCCTCAGACTGAAGTCCATTAAGCCTTCTACCCTTCTCCCCATTCCAGGCCAAAGACTAGAACACCGAGGCACCAGACAACTACACCCAGCCATGAGGACTGTACTGATAGTTTCATTCTTGCCTTTCTTGCCATTCACCCTGTCTGCTATTTTTTTTAACTATTAGATTTTTTCCTAATAGATCTGTCCAGTTTGTATTACAGGACTATCAGGACTTTATAAAGGATGAACCAGAGTCTCACTACAAGTGCACTCCCTAGGGGAACTATCCACTCCTCAACCCCTGCCTACTGCAATGACATCCCCTTCCCCTAAATCAGTTCTACACCCATGTCCAGCAAGAAGCAGTCATTGAAGATGGATCTGCGTCCATATGCCCAAAAGTGATCTTATAAAAACAAAAATGGGGGGATATAAGGAACAAGGGTGCAGCTATTTCTCCCCAATTCTGCCTCTCTCCACACAACATATTGTAATCTACATTGTTAACTTTCTTGTCAGTCATTGGTCTAATTATCCCATGGGCTTTCACTATTTAAAGGTCATTCTCCTGCTATTTGCTCTTTCTTTCCTCTCTCACTTTCACTCTCTCTCACTCACTCACTCTCTCACTCTTTCTCTCTCTTTTGCCCTTAAGAGCAGACACTTTGTTTGTCTGCTAAAAATTTTCTTGTGTGAGTTCCCGCATCCAGAGTGGTTTCTGGGTGCTTTCAATTTTCACTTCCAACAGTTTCTAAGTATTTAATTCAAAGCTTTCCAGTGCTACTTAAGAAGTATTTTCCTATGACATTGTTAAAATATTTTAGTTTATTTAAAGTATTGCATTGCTGCACATGCTCTGTGCAGCAATTTTCTATTGCAGAGAGTAGCAGCCTCTCTCAAGGCTGACCTGCAGTCATTAAGCATACTCCAGATGTGCACAAAAATTCCGGTCAGCACTCAGTAAGTCTTGTTTGTCACTTCTGAAATCAGCTTGAGACTGTTTTGGAAAAGAAAATTTCAAAACACATTTTATCTGGATATTTTTAGAATTATCCACAGAAGAGTTTTCTATCTCTACAGCTGTTCATCATCATCAGCCACAACCATTTATTGAGTACTTCCTATATACCAGCTTCTACTCTGAGTATTTAGTCTGAATTATATTTGTTTAATCCTCAGAGTCATTTTCTGAAGTGAGATTTATTAATTCCATTGGAAGGATCAGGAACCTAAAGGTTTCAGTTAGTTATGGAATTAGAATGGGAACCTAAATCTGACTCTAATCCGCATTCTTAAACACTATGTTTAAGAAACATAGTGCACAAGAAATACCTGCAATTTGGTTAGAAACTATAAGGCAGAAGCCTGTATGTTCTTATCAATGAATTTAATATTCAAATTCTTTTTTTTTTTGAGGTGGGGAGTATTGGGGGTTGAACTCAGGGGTACTCAACCACTGAGCTACATCTACAGCCCTATTTTGTATTTTATTTAGAGACAGGGTCTCACTGAGTTGCTTAGCACCTTGCTTTTGCTGAAGCTGGCTTTGAACTCGTGATCCTCCTGCCTCACCCTCACAAGATGCTGAGATTACAGGTGGGCACCACCACCCCTGGCTAATATTTAAATTCTTATAGATGCAGTCCTCTCATTAGTATTGATGAATCCAATAGTTAACATAATCATATATTACTTATAAACCCTTTATTTTAGGCACAGTGAATGAAATCAGAATAAAGCAGATCTTCATTGAAAAACAAAAATGCTCTAAGAATCAAAGGTTATGGAATTATACATTCATTTCGAGTTAACAGTCAGATACTTAATAATACTTTAAGATCCTTTCTTCCCAATGTACAGCATTCACCCAGCTACCTCAGAACACTAGTGGAGAACAGCAGTCAATTCTGTGAGTTGATTAGAGAAGAGAAAGGGAGCAGATTAGATTTAACTGAGAACAGAGCTCAGTTGCCAGAGACAAATCAGTTCAGAAACAGAGATAGGGAAGAGGGCTGGGAGAAAGAGACAAGGAAGGCCTTTGTGAAATCAGAAGTTGCAATTGGACATTTTGCTTAATTTACATATAAAGGGGCTTATTGTTCTTTATGAAACTGTGCATTCCAGCCTAATGAACTCACCTATCTTTGTTTTTCAACTATAAAATGAGTTAAATGATGCCATATTTTCCACAGAGCCATGAAAGATAAAAAATATAATGAAGTCCTTAAATCTCTTTGAAGGAGAAATTATTTAAACTAGACATGTTTATCATTTTTCTAACACATTCCTGAGTATGATGGTTCTGAACATGAACTGAATACCTTATCTGATAACAGAGGTAGTCCATGTTTATGCACTTGAAGAAAGTGGAAGATAAGACCACAAACCGAGAAAATAGAGTTGTAGATTATTTACACTATAAACTATTCTTAATTTTACTAAGCAATTGAGCAAAGAATTCTTCAATTCAATAGAGTCACACCTGACTTGTGAGAGTATCCAAGGTCACAAGTAGAGTGTGCTTCATTGGAACCCCAGGTATCTGAGCAAGATCTGTGGAACTCTTAGAGGCCTCATCTGTATCTGAACAAGTCTTCTTTCTTTGAAATCACTCAGTATTCTGTGTGCATAGGTTTATTGAGCTTTGAGAATTGGGACGCACTACTACATGCATTTTGATATGAGTTTATGTATTTTGAGATGGTCAGAAGGAACATGAGATTTATGCATTTCTAGCATGTAGATATTTCTGGAAGGTTTTTCTTTCCTATTGCCAATCATAACTTAGATAGCAGCACAGTAAATGACTGCAGGTGCTTATACCACCTGCTTTGAATAGACTCATTTTTCTTTAGAATTAGACTAGCATGAAAGGCTGTCAGTCAGTATTAGAGCATCCCTAATTATCACACTCCCTCAGAAACTGGTGGTTCACACCTCTGTGAAGTTGCTGTGATGGAACTAGAATACAATATTCTGAAGCAGGTAGAAAAATCCCAGAAGCTGCCAGTAGTTGAGAAGATGTTGATGACTCAGTTCATGTGCTGGGTGAGTTTAAAAAGGATGGCTAGTGTTCCTGATAAAAACTACCTTTCATGGGTCTGTTTTTTTTTTTTTTTGTTTTTTTGGTTTTTTTTGTCAAATGAAAGTATGTTAATGGATCTCCTTTGACATTCTCAGCTTGAGTATCTGTTTTCATCCTGAATATCGGTATCCTTCTGAGTGGGAAAGGGGAATAGGGTGCGATGGATGATGCTGCTTTCTAAATCTCTTAGACAGGTGGAAGTGGGTTGGCAGAATGGAAACAGATATCCAAAACAGGAGCAGTACTTTGAGCACAGGGAAATGCCCAAAGAAGGTGCTTTATTAATCTCTATGGAACAAAGAAATGAAAGAATGAATGGTTGAATGAGTGAATGAAGAATGAATAAACCAACACTCTAAGAACAGATGTGATAGAGACAGAACATTTTACTTAGAATGAAGAGAACTGAATTTCAAATATTTTGCTACCTACCAGGTCAACCGTCTGGGGTAAGTCATTTAGGCACTCTGTGCTTCAGTCATTTTATCTATAACAAGGAGATAATAATCTATCCATTTTTATGTATTTTAAATCTATTTTTTCTCTCTTTTTTCTGGTGGGGTTCTTTTTATTTTGTCTTTTCTTTTTTGGAATTGGGGATCAAACCCAGGGTTTCATGTATGTGAGGTATGCATTTTGCCACTGAGCTACATCCCAGTCCTTAAATCTATTTTTTAAATATATATCTATATCTATATCTATATCTATATCTATCTATCTATCTATCTATATATATATATATATATATATTTTTTTTTTTTTTTTAATTCTCAAAACCCAAATGACTCTTTTCAAAAGCTCTCAGAACAAATGCAGGGAATATCTCTAGGTCAGTTCAGCATTTGAAAAGACCAAACTCTGGGGCCTCACCACTCCAAGTGTGGGGCTCAGCCTGGTACGGTGGTGCACACCTGTAATCCCAGTGACTCAGGAGGCTGAGGCAGGAGGATTGCAAGTTCAAAGCCAGTCTTGTCAATTTAGTAAGGCCCTAAGTAACTTAGAGAGACCCTGTCTCAAAATAAAAAATAAAAATAACTGGGGAATTGGCTCAGTGGTAGAGCACCCCTGGGTTAAATCCCCATTGCGCCCCCCCCCAAACAAAAAGTGTGGCCAAGGCAAGCAGCCTGGGTCTCATCTGGAGGTCAGATTCTCAAGCACACCCCAAATCTACTGAATCAGAATTTGCATTTTTAACCAAAACCTAGTGTGTGTGTGTGTGTGTGTGTGTGTGTGTGTGTGGACATAGTTGATGCCTTCATCTTCTAGTTCTTCTTAAAAGGGGACTTCCTTCCCTCACCTCAAATAGAACTGAGAGGATTCACCAGGAGTGGCTCATTCAAATGACATGCCTAATTCCATTCATTCGTTTATTCATTATCTTAAAAGTTAAAAGAACTCATTGAAAGGCCTAATTTATTACTAAAGAAAAGCTCTCTGATTAGAAAAGTCTGTCTTTTTATCTGGGGAATATTTGGAGGAGAAGTATTTCAGAAACTCACAGTTGGGAAACTGAGACTATCTTGCTTTTCTACTTTTCATTTTGTCCATGTCCACGTTGTGAGCTTGTATTATATGTTAAATGAAGAAAGAGGGTGGGGGGCAATTTATGTGGACAAGGACCTGTCACCTGCTTCTGGCACTTGTTTATCTCTCATTTGGCAGAGGATTCTAGGACTCAGCAGTGAAGTCAACAGCTAAACACAGGTAGGAAACCCCTCAAGTGAGTCACAGTTGTGCCTTATAGAATCAACATTTACTTATTAGGCCCTTATAGAATTAACAATTATTTATTAATGCTGGGCATTAGTGTAGGTGCTGGTCCACAGGACTTTACCAATCATATAAGCACCTGTTTATAGAGCTGGTGGGGCTAATACAGACAAGGAACCCAGAAGCAAATAAAAGCTTGGGAAAGACTGCAAATCACATGCATCAGGGTGCTGAGATAAGGCCTGGGAAATGGGGTCCTGCTACTGCAGTGAGGATGTGTCTTCACCAAGATGAGCATCCAGCAGTGCTGTTCATCTGACCAGTTATCCAACCTCACTCTGTCTTCCACCTGCAGTAAGAACACAGTGTTTGAAGACTCCCACAGTAGCAGGAGAATTATTTGGGTCTCAGGGAGGCCAAGGGCAGCCATGGAATTCACCCTGTACTGGATGCTGCAAAGGGGTCTTGCATCAATATCTTTGTCAGCAGTCAGAAACACTGACTGGGGACAGACCAGGGATTTGCAGGCTCAGAGAGGAGGCAGGAATTAAATGTCAGCTAATGAATCTGATTCAATCTGCAAGAACCAGGATGGAAGTGCCATTGATGATAGTGAATTCAATCACAAATGTATTGCATTTATTCTTTGACTGAACATCCTTGTGGGAAATAAAGACTCATAAAAAGCGATGTTGACATAAGTTATTACTTCAGTCATTATGGGATACTCATGGCAGGCTGACCTTGCACCTAACAAAAAGTAAAGCTAACAATAAAGTCGGAGTCTCTGAAAAAACAAAACAAAATGAATGCAGTGTTCTCTTTCTACCTCTGACCCACAATTACTTTCTCAATAACACCATTTTCAGCACTGCAACTCATTATTCAACCTCGAAGATGTTTCATATACATAATTTAAGCTACATGGATGATTACTGTGATTCAGTTAGATCATTGTTTTGCTTTGATTCAAATTAAAGGAACTTTAGTGACTAGGGGTGTAGCTCAGCAGTAAAGTACTTGCCTAATGTGTGCAAGGTACTGAGTTCCATCCCCAGCACCACAAAATTAAGGATAACTTAGTTTAAATTGAAGGTTGTTTTCAAAGTAATATAAAAGTCAGATTTTAAAATAATACATCTAGGTCAGTAGCCTGAACTATGACTTTAGTCAAACACCAAAAACTATATAGGGGTATAAATACCTGAGTTAGGTGAGTTCTTATGAGAATATTCTATTTATATTTTCTCCTATTTGTTTACTCATGCTTCATTCAATGAATAGGTATTGGACATTTATTTCTGACTTGCCTCTGATCTACGCAAGAGAAAACTAATTTTAGAAAACAAACTTCTGGTCCTATTGAATCCCTCTTTCCCAAACTGAGCTCCCTGTCTGTGTTCTTGTTCCCATACCCTCTGGACAACTTGGAGTCATTATTTCACTGTGAAACCTCTTTCTTACATGTCAAATTGCAGAGCTAGATCTCAGGGTGATGTACTCTTGCCTATTTTCCATTAAATCATGTTGGTGGGAAACTGGTCATCACTCAGCCCTCATGGGTCAACACTCAGGTCTCCTTATATGCATGAGGCACCACCTACCTTCACTTCCTTTCATATAAACAGAGATTGCATGATCAAGCACTTCAATCTTTCTCCTGGCTATACACGGAGCTCCTTTAATCAAAATCGCACCTCTGGATAACCCCAACAATATTATTGTCCTGTCAGTTACAGGAGGAGTGATAGCAGCTGAGATTACACTGCCCGGGTCACTGTAAACTAATTATCACACTCCCACCAGCCCTTAAAACTGTCTTCTACCTTCTGTGTTTCTGCCAAAGCAATTTCAAGCTTTTCCTGATTCTCCACAAATTTCAGTCCATGTACCTCTGTACCATCTTTCCTAAAATACCTCCTGCACACTACTCTAATCTCACTCTCAAAACTCGCCTTACTTCACTGGAAAAATGGAGGCCAACAGACCATGGGAGCCTCCTAGCTTCAGAGCACCTCGTGTACAAGTGTCTGGTTATATTAAAGGCAGCTCTCTCCTCTGAGAAAGGCAGAAACCTCCTCCACTCAGGCTCTGGGCCCCAACCCATCTCACCTGCTTGGTGTTACCAGTCATTCCCTCCCCTACATCTTCAACTTCTCCCTCTTAACTGGATCATTGCTATTGGATATTGGGATACCCAGTCTCCCAATTTTCTATACAATAGGAAGAAGGTGAAGGAGATAAAGACAAAAAACATTTTGTGAAGAAAAAATAAACAAACAAAAAAGATCCTCTGGATCTTCACATGCCTCTTCACATACAAATAAACCCTCCACCTTCACTGCCAAACTTCACAAATGAAATGTTTCTATTATCTTTCTCTGATCTTTGTCCCATCTACTTTGGAGTCCTTGCATTCATAGGGCCACTCATGTGATTCCATCACAGCTCTTGTTATGGCTACCAATGACATTCAAGTTATGATGTATGCCTTCTGATTTTCATCTAACTTGATATCTCAGAAGCAATAGACTTAACCACTCCATCCTTGTTGAATCTCTTGCCCTCTGCATTTGACTTCTGAATACCACATTTGGTTTACCTTCTACAATTCCAAATGCTCCTTCATGTCTTGGGCTCTATGAACTTCAAATATGTGATTTCCTTGCAACTCAAGCAAACCTAAGCACACTATTTTCTCTTCTCATCCTACAAGCTTTCCCTGGGACTCCTCCTCCATCCCCCTGCCTTGTATTCCTTTCTGTATACTTTCAAATCCCTAGTTTATGCCCATTCTAGAATTTTCTTCTGAGCCTTAGAACTGCATATCTAACAGACTACTTATCTGCATATCACACAAAGCCTTCATACTAACTATGTCCAAAATTGAATTCACAATCTTTTTCTCAGTTAGCACACCTTTGAAAACAGTAGAATTCATCCAGTTACACATGCCTGAGATTTTTGGTTATTCCAAAAACTTCTTCCCTTTATTTCCATATCTACTTGATCATCAAGTCTTGTTTATTTTACCCACTGAATATTTCTGAGTCCATCTTTTGCTATCTGCATGCTCACTCCCCCAATCCAAGCTACCATGATCTCTCACTTGCACTACTGCAATGGCCACAGATACTCTTTCCACACTCTTCCTTTCTCCAAGCCATTCTCCTCACAACAGAGCGAGTTTTTTGTTTTGTTTGTTTGTTTTTTTATTAAACCTTTGTTTTCATCTCTTTCCTCTGCTTAAAACCTTTCTGCAACTTCCCTTGTTCCTAGGATAAAATCCAATAGACTTATCAGGTCCTACTCAGATCTGCATGGCAAACTCTTGATACTTCCCCATTTATTCTTCCCCATGCTTTCCGCTTACCAACCTCTCTGTTCTTATTTCTTTTTGTTTTAATTCTGCATTTCATTGAATTAAGATGTCATCAATTGTAGGATATGCCCTGATTCCAGAGATTTTTAGTGTGAAAACAATACATATTATAATTGGTAAAATATCGCAGTCCCTGGAATTGTCCCTGACCCTCCCATATGCAGAGCATTTGCTCTCATTCCTCCCCCTTTGCCTGGAAAACTCTCTTTATTATCCTCAAGTCTTATGTGTGACTTCCTCAGGGAAGTCCTTCCTGACCACCTTTCCTCCTGAGACTGGATTAAAACCCGTAGCCTCATGATACACTGTATGTAATTATTCAAAGCACTTGCATGGCCCGGAGATAGCTGTTTATACAGTAATGTATTTAAAGTTGTCTTCTTCATAGATCACAGACTTGGACATGCAGGATTTGTGAGCCTGTTTACAGCTCCATCCTCAGCAGCTAATATTTGCCCTTCACTTAATCCCACAGCACAATAATAAGGTAGATCTATTATTGCACCCTTTAAAGAGAGGAAGGCAAGTCACAGATAGATAGCTACTCAGGTGTGTAGTCAGCTCTCCATCACTGTGATGAATAAATAAGAAAAACAACTTAAGGCTGGAAAGATTTATTTTGACTCACAGTGCCAGAGGTTTTGGTTATGGTTGACTAGTTCCATTGCTATGGGCCTGTGGTGAGGCAGAGCATCATGGTGGAAATGTGTGGCAGAGGAGTGCTACTCAGTTCATGGCAGCTGGGAAGCAGAGGTGGGGGCAGAGACAAGATATACCCTTCCAGGGTACATTCCCAGTGATGCACTTCCTACGGCTAGTCCTCACCTCCTATAGTTTTCCATCGCCTTCCAATAATGTCATCAAATTATGAATCCATCAATGGATTAATCCACTGATGGAGTCAGAGTCCTCATGATATAATCATTTCCGAAAATCTTCACCTCAGAACATTGCTACACTGGGAACCAAGCCTTCAACACACGAGACTTTGGGGTCATTTCAGATTTAAACCAAAACATCAGATCACACAATTACTCATTTGAACTCATGCAATCTGATTTCAAATCCTGTTCCCTAGATAGCCTTCTATCCTATATTATATTTTGGCACCCAGTAGATACTCAATAATTGTTTACTCAGTGAATGAATGAAAATATACAAAGATAAAGGGGCTGTAAATGTTAATTGAAATCCAGTGAATGGAAGAAATAATGATGAGGAGATAGTAATTGATAACCTTTTTTATATTATGTATAATTTTAATGTCTCATAGACAACCTATGTGGCAACATGGATTAGGAGTCAAAAACATTTGGGATTGAATACACTTTTGTGTGATTAATGACAAGAACTATCTTTTTTTTTATTAGTGCATATTACACAGAGTAATGGATAGTAATGGATAATCTTAGAGAAAATTTCAAATCCTAATCAAACATTGATGACAACAATCATGTTCCTGTCTTATCCTATTATGGGTGGTGGATCTTCTTCTTCACTCTACAAAACAGAGTACTCCTAACTGCACTTATTATCACATAATGCTGCCTTCCTTCTTTTCTTTCTATATTGTTTCCTTCATCCTTCTTTTCTGCTTCCCTCCTTTCCTCTACTCTCTCTTCCCCGCTCTGTCTCTCCATTCCCTTTTTAGTAAATAGACCCTGATTACCTGTTGTATACTAAGGGATATGTGAAGCCCAGGATACACAAGAGTGAATTAAACCACTCCACCCCTGCCCTTGCAGAGCATATAACCTGTAGAAGGGAGATTAAATCCATAAGAAAACCAACAAATATACAACTATAGTATTGTGATCTCTGGAGAAGGAAGTGAAGTTCATTGACACAGAATAGCAGGGTATGTCAGGAGGGACTCAAGGGCATTGGGAGGATGAAGAACTCCCTTCAGGCATGTGACCAGATCTGATGGGTGAGAATTTGGCCATGAATGAGAGAAGAGTAGCCCAGAGCAGGGTAGTTCTGGAGTAGGGAACAACCCAGTGCAACTAGGGCTGAGCAGACCAGGGAGTAGCCTGGGGTCAAGGTGAGCAGCCTCCAGATGACACAGGAGGCTAGTGGGAAGCCTTTGGGTGGTGTTAGGCAGAGGGGAGGCATCATTGTGTTTCCAAAGACTACGGTCAAGACCACATGGTTAGTAAATTAGATAAGAGGGTTGGGGAGGAAGGAAAAACACAAGTAAAGACCAATAAAGATGGACTTGTCATCCAGACCAGAGGGCAGACTCAGACTGGAATAGAGTGGAGAATGAGGTCAAGGCCTTTTTTGGCAGATGGGAGGAAGAGAGAGAGAGGGGTGCTGTTCACTAATAATTCCCTTTGCTTGGCTTTCCTTCTGTTCTCTGAACTCATGTGCCTGACCACATTCTGGGTACAAATTATATTGGCTCTATGCAAAAATTAATGCAAAGAAGAGGGAAATGACCAATTTAATTGGTCAGTCTGACTGCTGGTCAGGAACCCAGAGCATCTTCCTTTGAGTCCCTGTACCTCTTCATTGCCTGTTTCTCTGTTAGGGGTTGGGGATTTTTGTTTTAAGTGACAAACTTTCATTTAGGAAATCAAATCTATAACAAAATGGAAATCCCTATGCATAATTATGGGAAGGAAAGAACAGTAATATTTGTTTTTCTATAGTGCTCTGCAGTTTACATTCTCATTCTGTTGCCATTTGACTTTTAACAGGGGCTTCCCAAGGTCATGCAGATCTTCATATCTGCTTAAAGTTAGGGAAGCTGAGATTCAGTGAGTTGAAGTGACTTGCCCAAGTTCACCAAGCTAAAGAAGTCAGTGAAAGGAAGTGATCAGATTGGAAATAAAAACAAAAAGGAAAATAAAAGTAACCATAACCTCAAGGTCACAAAGCTGAAGCATGCAGGCTGAGACTAGAATGTGGTGCTGTGTACCTGCAGTCCCTGGGACTTATCTTGATGAGCCCAGAGCCAAGTGAAGGGCCTTACTGCTGCCTATCACCATAATAACAGGAACCCAGAGAGGCACATTCTAAGTGAGACTGCAAAGGAGTTTCTAACGAAATACTCGACATTCATAGCCCTGATGTAAAAATTCACATACTGTAGTTTGAACATGTTAAATGATGTCTACAAAAAAGTCAGGCCAACACTAGAAACTATATAGAACTAGTGTTCTATATTAAAGTTGCACACAGTTTTGAAGCATAACATTGCAGAGTTTTTTGCCATGTACTATGTCAAAAAGAGACTTAAATATCAGAATCCCATTTGGGGTGCCCCAAGAACTCAACATTTTCTTAAAGGTTATTTGCATAAGCCACAAAAGTGTTTACTTTCCTCCATGGGATCATTAAGTTTATGGGAGAGGTTCATTGCTCACCAGATGTTGGGAACAAACAGCATCAGCTTAATTGGAACTGGGCAGTGTTTGCTTATTAATAGCAATGTGTCACAAGAAATAAATATGCCTTGTCTTTCCTACCTGGGCTCTATCTCCCTTTCCAAGTAATTGCATCTAAGCATGGTGCATCAGCACATAAGAATCTTCAGAGCATGCACGTGAGTAATCACAGTTTGCTTTAGAAACTCTTCCCAGGCAGTTCACCCACATCCATTCATTTCCTTCTAACTCAAGCCTATTTCTTTACTTTGCCAGTTGCTTAGAAATCTTTATCTCATAATTTTTCCGGTCATTCTTTAAAGAGAAGAAAAAGCATGGTCCTTTATACAAGGTTTTAACTAGCCCCATTCATTTTCTTATCAACTAAATTCATCATATAGATTTTCTTTCACTCCACTGTTCCATGGCTAGAGGGGAAGTGCTTGTAAAGAGATGGACCCCTTCATTTCTGCCTCAGAAGAGAAAACAGTGTAAAAAAACAGTATATCTGTCTCAGCCAGATGCACAAATAACAACGAGGCTATGCAGCTATTTTTCTTCATTCTTTAAGAATTGTTAACAAATTCCTTTTGCACGTGTAGAACACTCCAGCATCCAATAACAGACATAAAACACCAGGTAATTTATGGCTTACTTAGAATTCTCTACTTCTAGAAGTTACAACATCTCAGTCATTAGCAACCTGAGTAGCAGTGACACACCAAAACCAAGAAGTTAATCCTATTTGAGGTGGGTGCCAAACACCAGACAACTTAGGAACAGTAGAAACTGTGTGTCATTCATTAAGAAATGATATACAATATAATGTTATTGAACCTAAGAGTCACATGGAACATCTGTTCATAGGCCACACAATACAATGGCACCCGTGCCCTGGCTACTCAGAAGACAAGGGTCCCCCTGTTCTCAACACAGCAGCCTCTGATTCTTTTCATGTGGATGGCATTTCACGATGATGTATTACCTCTGCCGGAAATGAATCATTATCCAGCAAATGTACAAATTCACCCTATAAAAGGTGGACTACATGTTGAAAGATCACCAAGATCATGGCAATTCTACTGACAGCTGAAAAACAGTTAAACTGACTTCTACCACCCAGGCAGGGGCCAACACAGAACAACACAGCTTGAAGTTTCATCTGGCTCAAAGCTTTAAACTCAATTCAGCATTCTCTTCACCTCTAGTCCCCCAAAATCAGATGATTAACAATATCTTTATGATATCTCCTTACTTTTTCCACATGGAATCTAGAAGAGGCATTTTAGGGAACATGAGAATTAAGGTTTTGGGTCAAAAAAAAAAAATCAAAAGTAGACCTTTTAAGGCAGAGCCAACAAAGTCCCCAAAGCATTGACTACTCCATATAATGCTAGGCTGAATAGCTTCTCTGAACTTGGTGAGTGCTCTGTACTGTTTTAATTGGGGAAGGAGCTAAAGTCTTCCAGGTTTTTTTCTCTATAAATAGTTTTCTGAATCTGTGACATAACTTTCTATTACTTCGACACATACCTGAGATTATCAACTTGTAAGGAGAAAAGCTGTATTTTGGCACATGTTTTCAGTGGTTCCAGTCCATGATCAGTTGATCCCATTTCTTTCAGGCCTGCAGTAAGGCAGCACACAGTGGAACAAAACTACTCCTTCATGGCCAGGAAGTGAAAGAGAGAAGAGACTAGAGTCCTCCAAGCCCCTTTGAGAGTACAATGCCAATCACCTATAATTTCCTACTAGTCCCACCTCTGAAAATTCCTCCACCTTCCAATAGCACCAAGCAGGAGACCAAGCCTCTAATACATAGCCTTTTTGTATGTTGGACAAAACCATAGCAAGTTTTCTGATGAGTGCTAGTGGTTAACTTTGTCGACAGTTAAGCTGCACCAAAAATTTATTTTGGGATTCCTAGAAATTATAAGAATTGAATTTTGACTTTAAATGTATAGCATTCTTAGTTTTTTTAAGCCTGGAAGCAAACATCACTAAATATAAACACACATCAGAGAAGGCTGAGTCATGGCCATGTCACATCAACCCAGGACATCAGCACAGAATTAATAACCAAAATGTTGTATCTGTGTTCTTGGGCTTGAGTGGTGCAATGTTGTCACTATTTTCATTGAGACCTCTGCTGACACTGGTCTTTCAATTCTATAAGAGACAGGAGCATGTGATCTCAGCCTAGAGAAAATGCTCATCAAATGATTGTCAAGTGGAAGTGGACAGGCTGGGCATGGCCATTGCTTTCTGTCTCGGATTCTGCACCTGTGAGAGCAGCTCTGTAGGAATCTTTCAAGTCAGTCTGGCTCTACTTTTCCTCAAATCGTTTCTGACTTGGGAAGCTGGAGCAATTGTACTACAGGTAGAGGGATTACGGTCCATTCAGCTCATGTGCTTCACAGGAAAAGTAAAAATGTCCCATTGTGCCTATGGTCACTTCTGGGATTCTGAGAAGGAGCCATGGCTCCACTCTTAAAAGACTTGGGCTTTCTCTTTCAGTGCTGAGACATGAATATTTATTTGGTAAGCTCATGAATTGAATAAGGCTACAACGCCAGATAGTACATTTAAAACAAAAAAGATTTTTTTTTTTTTCCTTTTATAACAGGGCTACCAGATTGAGCCCAGACTGAAATGCAGATGCTTCTGAGCACACCAGGGAGAAGGCTCCAGGAAACACAGAGGATGAAAATCATTAAGACTCAGCCCAGTTGGATTTCCATGAACCTAAATCAGCTTCCTGACTTTCCATTTCAATCACTGGATCAGTGCTTTCCAAAAGTCTCTAGGAGACAAATGCACTGTGAGATGCTCAAAACTAGTCTACCCAGAAGAAATCTTAGGACAAAATAGGTTTATTGATACAGAGCTTTTTCCCTGCAGGACTTCTTAGAACGCTGGCTATGACAATTAGAGGAAGAGAAATATTTTTTGAACCTTAGAACCAGTGTAAAAGGCAATTCTTTGCATCATGTACTTGTATTTTTTGAACTAAAAATATTAAATATGTATGAAACATATGTCATGTGCAAGAAGAAGTTAGAGGTGTGATTATACAGAAAAATACCCAAACTTAAAGTCAGGAGGCTTAAACTTGAGTCCCAGCTATTTCATATAAGTAGTAATGAGCAAAAGGATTAAGCAGATATTTTTATGAAGTCATTAAATATTTTATAAAACTTTATGGAAATTTCACATGTACTATTATGGTTTGGATATGAGGTGTCCCCCCAAATCTCCTACTAATTCAGGAGTTCAGGAGTACTCAGAGGTGAAACAATTAGATTAAGAGAGTTGTAACCTGACCAGTTCATCCTAGTGTGAAGGAACTTACTGGGTGGTAACTGAAGGTAGGTGGGTGGAGGAGGTGGGTTACTGCAGGTGTGCCCTGGAAGGGTTCATCTTCCCTGTAGTCCCTAACCCTTGCTCTCTCTGCATTTTGGCCACCTTAAATAGAGCAGCTTCCCCCTGCCACACCCTTCTACCATGATGTTCTGCCTCACTTCTTTTTAATAATATTATTGTCATTTTAATTACTTTATCAGCAATAAAAGCTATAACCAGAAATTAACTAAAAATATTGCTTAATAACTTAGAGATGTTACAAAATCTATATACTGATTTTTTTAATCATGCACCTAATTTATAGAAAAGAAATTTTGAGCTTACTAAGCCTGTAAATAGGACTATTGTTTCCCAACACAGGATTTTTTTCTCCTCTTTCCTATCCCACAAAAGTTCCTTTTGTTTGGGTACTATCCCTCCCATGTAAGTCAGGTGCAGAGGTCTGCCTGGAATTCTCCAAGTGTGCTGGATGTAGTGGAGAGAACCTGGGTTCTTGTGGTCATCACTAAGTCACTGGCAAAGTATTTCGGAAGTCACTTTACTTTGAGACATCTCAAATGTGAAATAATATATTTCCTTTTAATTTAAAGCACTTCTTTTCAGGTTTTCTTTGCAAAAAAATCATAACTGATACAAAGCTACTTACTGCTCTCAATTGGACAATTTTAATAAACTTGGCTACCTATTCTGCAAGTCTAAAACATTCAAATGATGAATCAGATAGGAGGAATGGTATGCTTCACACATTCACCAGCAAGACCAGCAAAGACCACTTGGCCATCATTGGATTTAAGAGAAGAATGCTATTGAAATAATCTATTTAGAGAAATTTCCATCTAAACTAACAATTAAAAAAATCTGCTTAAGGGTTGAGCCACAATTATTGGAGAGAAAAAAAAGAGTTTATTAGAACCACTCATTTGTTGAGAGTTACAGGGATCTTTGATTTTATTCTACATGTGTACCAAAGAGCATTGTTTGAGAAAGCCACTTGGAACTCAGTAGTCATTTGTGCTCAGAATCACATTATAAAAAGTGATTAGTTCCCAAGGACAGTCCACAAAATCCATTTGACTTCAAATGGACCTGAAGCATGCTGGGAACTATGGCAGAAGTTAGGAGGAAAAGCAGCATGTATTAACTGGAAATTACAATGTTGTTTCCAACCTCATCTGGCTCAGAGTAATGAGGTACTCTCTAATATGGACATGCAGCAGGGAACATCTCACCCCAGAAACTCCCTATTCATGCTTGGACAGTGCAAACCAATGCTGCCTGACAGTCTATGCTGGGGAATAGAACAGTTGACTAGGTGGAAAACCAGGAGAAGTTACCTTAAAGTTCTTCCCCAATTCTCTTTTTAATTTTTCCACATCCCCATAAGTTTCAAGGGCCTCTAAAAGATATTCTGAATGGTAGATGTTCTTTTCCTCCTTCAGCAAGGAGCCTGATGGCAGATGATAAGATTCCTTTTCACTGGTGCCACTGCCCATCTCCTGCTGCCAGAAATCCCTAGATTAGGGTTTAAGGTTGCATCACAAAGAGCAGCAGGAGTGGACAGGACACCCTGGTGGCTTTGGTGGGGGAAATGAGATGTGTACATAATTGCTAGCTTCTCCATCTAGCTAGTCTTAGATTTTGAGTCTCACATCTAAAGGGACACACTTGTCCCCCAAACCCCAGACCAGCCACAACTTCCTCCATGACATTTCCTGAGAGTCTTCCTGGCTGAAATTAACAGTGCTTCCTTGGAACATGGTGGCAGGCTCTTGCTTCTCCTTGATATCTCCTCTCCAGCTCTGTTCCTGCTAGTTATTTGTGGGTGTCTTTTCTTCCCTACCAGAATATAAGCTCTCTCTTAAGGTTTGAATATGAAGTGTACCCCAAAAGCTCCTGTTAATGCAGGAATATTCAGAGCTAAAAAGATTACATTAGGAGGGCTCTAACCTAATCAGTACATCCTAGTCTGAATGGACTGCTGGGTGGTAACTGAAGGCAGGTGTGGTGAGGCTGCAGGAGGTAGATCACTGGGCGCATGCCCTGAAGGGTATAACTTCTCTGCTTCCTGATCCTGTCATGAACTGAGCAGCTTCTTCCATGAAGTTCTGCCTCACCTTGGGCTAGAGCAATGAAGTTGTCCATCTGGGAATTGAGACCTCTGAAATCATGAGCCCCAAATAAACTTGCCCTCCTTTAAGTTGCTCTTGTTGGGTATTTTGGTCACAGTGATGCAAAAGTTAACTAAACACTCCTATAAGCGGGTTCCATAGGAATCTTATTGAAGACAAGGGGAACCAGTTCTTTCCCTCTGGATGCCGAACTGAAATAGACCAGGTACCCCACCACCACCTAAGATACCCCCCAATCATAATTGTAATGGTTAAACTTCTCCAGGGAATTTCCTCCTCATAATGAGGTTTCTTGTCAGCAGGATTTCTGCAGAGAGCACTGTGGTTGAAACTCCTTCTTTCTTATAAATGCCAGGTTTGCATACAAAAGGTGTGATAGAGTCTATCTCAGGCTTGTTGCTGTATAAAAGATACTATCTCTGTTTTCTTGGTAAACACTTGTAAAACCTCTGTCTATCTTAAGAATATGGGACTAAGAGTAATTATTAAGCTCCCACTGGGTATAGAGGCCCAGAGATTTTTAGGCATTGCCCCTCTGGACCACCGTAGCTTATATAAATCTGCTTCCTAAAAATCCCTTCAGTATCCAGCCTCATCTGTTCTACATCAGAACAACTGGTTGAAGCAATTAGACTAGTGTACCAAGGATGGGTTTTGGAGGTAATGGTTTTTACTCGTCATTTTCATTCACATATTCAATGAGCATGGACAGGTGTCCGCTCAGTGTCTACTGTGTAGTGGACACTGAGTTCTGTTCACCTTACTCCTTTCTTGGGGAGGTGAACAGAAGTTGGACAATGCCTTTTCCCTCCATAATTCATGACCCAATAATGGAAGCTATTACTTCCTTTGACCCTCAACATCATATCAAAGGTAGAATTTGAGGTCAGAACATGTCTGGTCACTCAAAAGAGAAGTAATGCTGTGACTAGTACCCTGAGAAAAGAATGTTGAATTCCTATTATATGCCACTTGGCTTTGGAAATCCAAACATACATAAGGATATGATAGTCTTATGCAAAATATCTCTAGAGATATGTAGGGACAGGTCTCATGAGGTATCAGTTTCCCCATCATGGAGACTGGGAGAGAAACAACATAAAGTACATGGAAGAGCAGGCAACAGAGTGGACATGAATACAGAGCCCAGAGTCAGTCTGCCCAGGTCTGAATCCCAGCTTGGTTATTTACATGCTGTGTGACCTTGCATAGTTGGTTAACATCTTTGAGTCTCAGTTTCCTCATTTGTGAAATGGGAATAATAATAGTACCTTTGTAGTGAGGCTTAAGAGTTATTAAAGGTAAAGGGGCTCAGAATAGTGAGTTGTTTGCATTATTCTGTCATCTGGAATGGGAACAGGTTAGAACTGGTAATGGACAATGTCACAAGCAACCTCTCAGGCACCATAACCAACACTTCACTGAGAATGTTCATGCATTACCTATGGACTAAATGAATTTCCAGATCCCTCCCATCCCAACAGAGGGTTTCTCACACACTTGAGTGTAATATTTGTGTAATATTCATAGCTAGATAGTGTAATATAAAGCCGATACCCCGCCTCCCAACCACTTGTCAATCTGTGCTCTGCCCGCCTCTTACGTTACAGGAATTTCCGGCCTATGCTACAGCCATTTTCCTGCTTCCCATGTTACATCCTAACATGCTAGCTAGCTATTGGTTCACCAGTCAGCTTGCAAGTATTCTCCTCCACTATTGGTTCCTTCCAGCCCGCGAGATTCCAATATTTGGGAGAAGCTACACGCCATCTTTCTCTTTTCCTTTCTTTTCACCCTGGAGTGGACACGCTAGTCATCCACATAATAAAGTCTCTTGCATGAGGCCTCGTATCTGTGGTGCATTTTTCTGGGAGCTATTGTCGAGCCGCAACTGAGACGGAAGTGTGCAGCGGCAGCTAGAATCGCCGCGGGTCCCGAGCTGAGCTGCATTTTTCCTTACATTTGGTGCTGTGGACTCGGGATGGGTCCTTCTGCTGACTAAGCAAGCAGAAACCCTCCAATGCCCCAATGCCCACGGACACAGGCTCACCTTTCATTTACCTGGACGCCCAGTTTTCTGCATGCAACACCGGACTCCAAATTGGTGAGTTCCCCTTAGGCAGGTCCCCTAGGCCACTTAAACACACCTCTGCTGACCTGAGAAGCAACTGTTGAGTATCCAGGGCTCTCAAGGCTGCTGAGGTGTGGCGGGTATCCCCAGCCATGACTTTCAAAGTTACGGTTGGTCCCCATAGTCGGTCTCATTTGCCGGGTGAATTCCTGATTTTATGGTGGAGATTCTCTCTCAGGGTTTGAGGCTCATTTTTTTCTCAGCTCTCTCTCTTCGCTCTCGAAATCCTGATCAGGTCCTCAAACCCTCTCGGCTCTATTGCCTGGTAGGCACAGGTGTGTATGACGACCGCATCTTTGCACTACCTTCTCGTATTTACCTAACACATGGTCGTGGGACGCCTCAATCACTAACTCAGGTATTTCTCAGTCTTCGCCATGGGATCTAGGACTTCCACCTTGGCAAACTCGCCCTTGAGATGTTTATTAAACAATCTCAAACACCTTCACCTGTTCCCTGAATTACAGTCAACCTGTCCTTTAGATAGTAAATCAGAATGATCTATTTATGACACCCTAAATTCTAGCATTATACTAGGTATAATTATGTGTATAATTATACTAGGTATAATTAAGTACATATGTGGGCAACCTGGTGAATGGAAAGAGACTTTTCCCCTTCGTGTTTTCCCTTTGTGCTAAACCTAATCTTTGCTCTCCTCAAAAACCTAAACACGTTCTCTTAGCTTCTCCTCCCCCCTTTTAACCCTTCTTTCTCTTCTGAGTTTGATCCAGCTGATGAATCATCTCCTTACAAGCCTCCTACTGCAGAAGCCCCTGTTCATTCCTCTCCTTTGCCTCATTCCATTTCTCCTTCTGCTCCTCCATTCAGCCCACCAAGTCCTCCCACCACGCAGTCTTGTGCACATGTCCTAGCTCCTTTACAGGAGGTGGCTGGCGCAGAGGGAGTAATAAGAGTCCATGTTCCTTTTTCACTGTCTGATCTGTCCCAAATAGAGAAGCAGCGAGGCTCCTTCACCTCCAACCCTGCTAACTTCATTAAGGAATTTCAGTACCTTACCCAGTCTTATAACCTTACCTGGCATGACATTTACATGATCATGTCCAACACCCTAACCCCTGAGGAACGCAGGAGAGTTTGGGAACAGGCGTTCAATTATGCAGATGAGATTCATCAATCCACCCCAGCCCACCCCATTGGGGCTGAAGCAGTACCAGATAGGGAGCCCCTATAGAACTATAATACCAAGGCTGGGTGTCTACCGCGGGATGACTTTCAAACCTGCGTCCTTGCAGGTCTCCAAAAAGCTGCCATTAAACCCATTAACTATGACAAACTTCAGGAAGTAATACAGGACAGAGCTGAAAACCCGTCAGCATTTCTAAGTCACCTCACAGAGGCAATGCTCAGGTACACTAATCAGGATCCTGAAACCCCGGAGGGATGGCAGCTACTTATGACTTATTACTTTTCCCAAAGTTACCCTGACATAAAGGCTAAATTGAGGTGGTTGGATAGGGGGCCCCTTATCCCATAGCCAGAGGCTCTAGCAGTGGCGTTCAAGGTTTATAACGCAAGGGAAGAAAAAAACCAAAAATTAAAATACCAAATGCTGGCCAAAGCCCTTCAGCCAGCTAGATCTGCCCAATTGTCCACCGCTAGGGGTGCCCAAGCTCCCAGAAGACCTCCAAGCCCATGCCTCAAGTGCGGGCAAGAGGGCCACTGGGCACAAGCCTGCCCCAACCCCTGGCAGCCCCCAAGTCCTTGTCCAAAATGCCACCAACTGGGACATTGGGCAATTGATTGCCCTGGTGCTCAGAGAAGTGCCAGGTCATCCTTGGACCCTCCCTCCGGCAATTTGCTGGGATTGGCAATGGATGAATGAAGGGGCCTGGGACTTCTGCACCCTACGACCATCACCACTCAGGAGCCCCAGGTGACCATTACAGTGGCAGTCAGGCAGATCCCTTTCCTTATAGACACTGGAGCCACCTTCTCAGTGCTGCGGGAGTTTTGGGGACCCACTTCCCCTGCCAAATCCTCTATTGTTGGGGTAGAGGGAAAACCATATAACCCCTTACAAATCCCTCCAATAAGCTGCCACATAGGACAAATTGACTTTTCTCATTCCTTTTTGATAATTCCTTCATGTCCCATTCCCCTTCTGGGAAGGGACATCCTAACCAAATTGGGTGCCTCTATTTCCTTCTCACCCACCATGCGCCTCAGCCACAACTCCCCTGCTATTCCTCTCCTTATGACTCTACAGCTCAAACAGAGTCTTCATATCCCCTTCCTCCCTCCCTGGTTGACCCAAGGGTCTAGGACACCCATACACCCTCTGTAGCCAAATGCTCACCTGTACTCATTCATCTAAAGGACCCAACATCCTATCCAGTCCAGGCCCAATATCCCCTTCCCCAAAGGAGCCTCATAGGACTTAAACCAATCATCCAGGATCTAAGGCAGAAAGGCTTCCTGTGCCCTGCCAACTCACCTTATAACACTCCCATCCTGGCTGTTAGGAAGCCTAATGGGTCTTACCCATTTAGTGCAAGATCTCCGCATCATTAACTCAGCAGTGGTCCCCATCTTTCCCATTGTGTCCAATCCTTATACCCTGCTTTCCTCTATCCCTTCTTCCACCACATACTTTTCAGTGATAGATTTGAAGGATGCATTTTTTACTGTCCCACTTCACCCTAATTCACAGGATCTCTTTGCTTTTACTTGGACTGACACTTTCACTCAAATTTCTTCTCAGCTGACTTGAACAGTTCTCCCACAGGGATTCTGAGACAGCCCTCATCTCTTTGGCCAAACACTATCTCAGGATCGTGCCTCTCTCACATTCATTTCCTCTTTTCTCTTACAGTATGTTGATGATCTTCTTCTATGTAGTCCCTCTCTCAAGGACTCCCAAAGAGACACAGTTAAGCTTTTAAACTTTCTGGCTGACAGGGGTTACAGGGTTTCTCCAGCAAAGGTGCAACTTTCCCAGCCTCAAGTTGTTTACTTAGGAGTCAGCCTCTCACCTGGATTTAAGGTCATCACTGTAGAGAGAAAGGCATTGTTGCAGGACATGCTCACTCCATCCACCAAGGAAGAAAGCCTTTCCTTTTTGGGGTTAGCAGGATATTTACAATCCTGGATCCCCAACTTTTCCATCCTGACAGCTCCCCTATATGAGGCTTCAAAGGGTACTCCCACTGAACCTCTCCTCAACACAGTAAAAGCCCCTTTCCAGACCTTAAGGAAAGCCCTTCTTCAAGCCCCAGCCCTACACCTCCCTGACTTAACCAGACTATTCTACCTGTTTGCCTCTGAGAAAAGTGGGTTTGCCCTGGGGGTCTTAGGACATATGTTTGGTCCCACCTTTGGACCAATAGCATACCTGTCAAAGAGGTTAGACCCCACCATAAGAGACTGGGTGCCATGTCTTAGAGTATTAGCTGCAGAATTTCTCTTAATCCAGAAATCAAAGAAACTTTCCCTTGGGGCTTCCACAGAAGTGCTCTCACTTCATTGTCTGTCTGAGTTTCTTACTTATAAGGGTGTGCAAACGCTACCACCCTGTCGGGTGTTGGCCTTGCAAACAGCTCTTATCGAGGACTCTTCCATTTCCTTTAAATCCAGCCACGCTCTTACCCCTACCTTCTAACATACATGCTTCAGCAAGCTGCCTTGAGACCCTGGAGGAGTTACTCCTCTGCCCCTCCAATGTCCAAGAAGGGGCTCTACACAACCCTACTTTCATATGGTTCACTGATGGAAGCTCTTTTCTCCATGAAGGGATCCGACGAGCTGGATATGCCATTGTCTCTCTTGAAAAGGTGGTAAGAGTCAGGACCACTACCCAACAACACCACCAACAGGCAGAACTAATTGCCCTCACCCGCGCATTCACCCTCGCAAAGGGAGAATCCCTCACAGTCTACACCGACTCCAAATATGCTTTTCACATTATCCTCTCTCATGCTGCTATTTGGAAAGAGAGGGGCCTTCTTACTTCAAAGAGAAATTCCATCGCCAACTCTAGTTACATTCTAAACCTCCTTGAGGCTGCTTGCCTCCCAGAAACTATAGGCCTTGTACATTGCAGAGTCCATCAAACAGACCAATCATTCATCTCTTCAGGCAATAACAAGGCAGATGAGGAGGCTAAAAGGGCTGCCTTGTTGTCCATGCCAGCCCCTATTATGGCTCTCCATAATCCCTTACCTCCACCACCCCCCAACAGGGAAATACTTTCCTACCTCCATCGTCTGTTTCACCCCAACTTTTCTTCACTCTTACAATTTGCTAAAACTCATCTGCAACTGTCCTCCTCTGACATCTCATTTCTGAAGGAACTCTCCTCCTCATGTGAAGTTTGCCCATGAACAAATCCCACAGCTGTCAGGCCCCCCACTTTTCCAACTCACCAAGCCTGTGGCACCATTCCAGGGGTAGACTGGCAACTTGACTTCACTCACATGCCCACAGTAAGAAAATCTAAATACCTATTGGTTATGATAGACACCTTCTAGGGATGGATTGAAGCCATCCCCACCTTTAACAAAAGGGCAATAACTGTCTCTACCTTCATCCTTCATGAAATCATTCCTCACTTTGGAGTGCCTACTTCCTTCCAGTCAGATAATGGACCTGAATTCATTTCCCGAGTTACCCAACAACTTGCCAAGGCTCATGGGGTCCCTTGGCATTTCCACATTCCCTTTCACCCAAAGTCATCAGACAAAGTAGAAAGAGGAAACCGGACTCTTAAAAATGTCTTAACCAAGCTCTCCTTAGAACTTCACCTTGACTGGGTTAAACTCCTGCCCCTTGCTCTTCTGCGTCTTCGCTCACTCCCAAAGAAACCAGCTAATATTTCCCCGTTTGAGCTAATGTATGGTCATCCTATCCTGCCCCCTGGGATAGTGCCCCTTCCTTCCCTTCTTCCTTCTCAAATATCCATTCCTCTCCTAAATCACATTCGAACATTTCTATGGGGTTATATTGATTTCACCCTACCTAAACCTTTATCTGGCCTCCTTACCCAATCTCTTCAAATAGGAGACCAAGTTCTTATTTCTCCTCCTCAGGAGGCCACAATCCCTCTGTCTCCCAAGTGGCAGGGACCCCATACAGTGATCCTGGTCACGCCAACAGCTGTCAAGGTACGAGATCTACCAGGATGGCTACACATTTCTCAGGTTAAGCTCTATTCTCAATCCACTAACCCCTCTCCAGCTCCTAATCCACAGGTTTTCTCCAATCAATACTCAGCCACTCCTGTGGGACCTCTTCATCTCAGACTAAAGATCATGAAGCCCTCCACCCTTTCTCCCATTCCAGAGACTGGGAACCAGACCACTGAAACACCAGACAACCACGCCCAGCCATGAGGACTGGATTCCTGTTTCCTAACCACTAAATTTTTTCCTTCCAATAGAATGCCAGCCAAAAAAGGGGAGCCCCCTATCTTTTTATATAGGAGGAGTGCTACTTTCATGTCAACCAATCAGCTTGTATTACAGGAATATCAGGATCTTGCAGAAATCGGAGCCTGGCTACAGGTGTGCTCCCAGAGGAACTATCGAGTCCCCAACTCCTTCCTGCCACAATGATATCTCTCCCCTGAATCAGCTCTACGTCCACACTCAGCAGGAAGCAATTACAGAAGACTGACCTTCATCCATGTACCCAAAAAGATTTTCTTATAAAATAAAAAATGGGGGAATGTAATGTAAAACCGATACCCCGCCTCACAACCACTTGTCAATCTGTGCTCTGCCTGCCTCTTACATTACAGGAATTTCCAGCCTCCCAACCACTTGTCAGTCTGTGCTCCGCCTGCCTCTTATGTTACAGGAATTTCCGGCCTACGCTACAGCCATTTTCCTGCTTCCCACGTTACGTCCTAACATGCTAGCTAGCTATTGGTTCACCAGTCAGCTCGCAAGTATTCTCCTCCGCTATTGGTTCCTTCCAGCCCGCGAGATTCCAATATCTGGGAGAAGCGTACATGCCATCTTTCTCTTTTCCTTTCTTTTCACCCTGGAGAGGACACGCTAGTCATCCACATAATAAAGTCTCTTGCGTGAGGCCTCCTGTCCGTGGTGCATTTTTCTGGGAGCTATTGTCGAGCCACAACTGAGACGGGAGTGTGCAGTGGCAGCTAGAATCGCCGCGGGTCCCGAGCTGAGCTGCATTTTTCCTTACAGATAGGACAGAAATATTCATCCTGGATGCTCTATTTTGGTGTAGGACATGGATAGACACAGTTATCCCAAGGCCACTTCAAGATGGATGCTTGTCCTTCACCCTGTGCAAACTTCTCCATAATGGGGTGAGTCCTCCTCTGCTTGATGTTAGGTATGTCCCTACATATCTCTAGACTTCATCTAACCACCTGAGCTTCCAACTGCTCTGATAGTTTCTGGTTCACAAATTACTTCCCTGGTAATCTCAAAAAATAATTCTTGGAAAATGTAGATCTGATTATGTCATGTCTCTGCTTAACACACTTTGTCTGGTGAGACATACAGATGAAAACAAAAGTGATGTGGCATTTTCACAGCACCAGGATTATGAGTAAAACTGAAATCTGGTGATACTGAGTAGTTTTTGAGGACCTTGGGAAAGGAAGATTCTCACACATTGCTGGTGAGAGGGTCAATCAGTTGCCTCTGGGTAGTGTGGACTAAAACTCAAAATGCACATAGCCTCTCACCCAGCAACTGCAGGGCTCTGAAACTACCCAGAGGACCTTTCTAGGAAAATGAGGGGAAATATCAAGGATATTTATTGAGACTTTTTGAAATTTTAAATAGAGAACAAAAATCAAAAGCAACCTAAATTTCTACCAATAAGGACATGGTTAAACTGGCATATCTATGTTCTAGAATTCTGTGCACCACGAAAGTATGAGCTAAGTCGAAACGTACTGACATGGAAAGGTGTTATATAACAATGCCATGGGCTAAATTATGTTCTTCCCTTTCCATCCTAGATTCTTTTTTTTTTTTTTTTTTTCTTTTGATGCTGGGGAATCGAACCAGGGCCTTGTGCTTATAAGGCAAGAATTCTACCGACTGAGTTATCTCCCCAGCCCCATCCTAGATTCTTATGTTGAAGTCCTAAACCCCAGTCCCTTAGATTGCAACTGTATTTGGAGATAGCATCTATAAAGAGGTAATTAAGGTAAAATGAAGTCAATAGAGTGTGTCCTAATCCAGTATGACTGATGTCCTTCTAAGAAGAAGAGATGAGAACACAGATGCACACAGAAAGAATACTACATGAAGACACTGGAGAATACAGCCTTTTGCAAGCCAAGGAAGGAGACCTCAGAGAAATAAACCCTGCTGACACCTTGATCTTGCACTTGTAGCTTCCAGAATTGTGAGAAAATAAATTTCTGCTGTTGGCCACTTGATTACATCAGTCCTAACACACTAATTCCCCTATTAGTTGATTTATTTTTAGGGATATGAACAGATGCATGTAATGTATGAAAACCAGAAAGGAAGGGCCCACCCCAGGTTGATAATCATCTTCAGGGAGACTGGAATTGGGATTGGGGATGAAGGGTATTTTAGCTTTAACCATACGGTTTTGATTTTGACAATGAGAGAGTACTCATATTTTTTTCACATATATTTAAAAAGCAACATTCAGGCTAGAAGTGCAGCTCAGGGGTAGAGCACATGTTTAGTATGCATGAGTCCTGAGTTCTATTCCCAGCTGTGCTAAGAAAAGAAGAAGGAGGAGGAGGAGGAGGGGGAGGAGGAGGAGGGGGAGGAGGAGAAACCCACATCCCTGGCACTGTCCTGAATGCAGCATACTTCACCACCTGGAGTCAACTCTCTTTGGAGCTCTCCTCCATGTCCACCGCATCCCCCACTCTCCCACACCTGTTTGCCACACCAGACCACTGTGAGGCCTCCATGCTTTTGTCTGCCCCTCTGCTTGGCATGCTAGTTTCTTTTTTAAAATAAGCATTGATGATCTTCCTCCTTCAGAGTCCAATTCAATTGCCAACCACTTTATAAATATGTTCAAATAGTCTCACTTGGAAGATTTTCTAGAGGCACACCTCTCTGTTCCTTGGAAGTTTATTCAAGTTTATGCCCCTAGTCCCTAATCTGTACTGAAGCCTCATAAATGCTTGTTTGGTTCCAACTGAATAAATGATAGGAACATTTTTCTAGCAGGTTTCTTTGCCATCCAGTATATCTCAAAGGCCAACCATTTCATCTGTGTGTATTAACAAACTCCCAAGAGGCCAGGGCTGTAATCGGGACATAAGCGAGGTCTTAGCCTTGAACTGTTCCTTTAATACAATGGGGACAACCATTTTTCTTGGCCAGTCAAGCTCCATTTGCTTTCAATTCCAGTAAAATCAGCCAAGAATGTATTGCAATTTATTTTATTCAATTCTGTGCCCATGAAGTATTCCATTACTCAATCCACAATAGGACTAAATCAAAAACCCCACTGACCTCTGGCTGCAAATCTCCAACAACACAGTTCTTACCTTTTCATGGGTTTGGGCGAGCATTCTCTCTCTAGGTTGGAGGATGTATGTTTGACGTGCATTGCATTATAGGAAGTGTGAGTATAGTCATTTTCATCACTGTAGTCAGGACCAAGTAACGTCCGAGCCCAAGTTCCCATGTCATAAGGAGGCAAGGTTCCTCCAAATTCAGAGGGCAAGAACTCAGGGTGGATTAGCTGGTGAAGGCTATTTAAATTGTTTCCATGCAGGAAAATCTGGAAAGAAGAAAAAATAATAATTGCCAATAAAAAAATCTGAAATATGACCAAGTATTTAATATAATGCACAATTTAGCAGTGACAAATTAGATGCGCTGCTGACGATCATAGTGTTTAAAGAGGCATTCATTTTGTGCAGTAGCTTAGTCACCATGAGATGTTAATTTATGACTCAGAAAAGGGACTGAATTAATAGTCATAAAATGAAGTTTATGAACAGATTGGGCATTGTTTGGCCACAGACCATATTTAGATATACAAGAGACTGATGTAGACCATCTCAAACCCTGTCCGTGCCTCACATGTATCCCCAGACTGCTCTGTTCTCCCAGCTGGGCCCTCTGGCCATCAGTCTCCCCTGGTCCTGTCCATCCTTCTCAGTCTCTTCCTGAATCTGCCAATCCTGGTTCTCCTGCCTGTCCTCCAAAGAAGTCTTCAATATCTATTGACTTCTATTTTTTTCCCAATGTGTTCATTTAAATCTCACTTCCCCATCATGAGAGAATACCTGAGAAAAAAGATGATGTCATGTACTCCTTTACCATGATCCTTAGCTCCCAGGGTGTTGGTTGGGACAGAAGGTAGAAACTCAATCCATGCTCACTTAATGGAATTAAAAACAGTGACCTGAGAAAGTATTGTGAGATTTTTTTTGTGTGCAGAAATTTTCCGTGTTTTGCTAATATTGGGGGCTCATACCTAAACAAATTTACATCTTCTGAGCAAACAATGGATAATGTTAGAAACTCATCAAACAGGGAAGGAAAAAAAAAAAGTCACATATCATAATTATTTTCAGACAAATCCATGAAATGGGTGAGTCACAAGAAGATAATTACCATTCACTAAAATTTAGAAATTGATTCTGATTTAAAGTTCAAGTCTGTGATGACATTGGCAGGCATGAAATAATTACATGTAACATGTTGAGTTACACATAATTGATTATATGTAATAAGTAAGTTACATCCAAGTTTAAAACCACCAACCATACACACATTCATACACATGTATAAATACAGATATCACACTTAGCCATGATGAAATTTAAATGTGATTTTAAACCACTTAAATACAGGACCTCAGTAAATAAGCACTTGCTACTGTGTTCATTTTAATTTGTCATGTAATGGCCTCATTTAAAGATAAAGGAGAAAAGAAAGGCAAGTACTAAATTCTTCAGAATATTGTAGTGCTTCAAAAATAATGTACATTTTCTGATGCTGCAGTTGGAAATTAATGAATTTTAAGATTTATTTCTTTTTGAAGTAATTCAATTATTCGGCTTTTGCAAAACTCCTTAGAGGGTGCTACAGTATTTAAAGGATGCTAAAGTTAAATACTGTTCCTGGCACTTAAAGTAAACATTTGTATACATGCACTCAACACACCGAATTTTATAAAGCACTAGAAGTGCCATTGAAGGTGGCTATCCCTTCTGAGAGTCCTGTGGGATGTAGGAACACAGAGGCAGGAGGCTGGACCCTAACCTGTCACATTCTGTACTGGACCCATAGCTCCAGAAAGGTCCTTCACTAGCATAGCAGCAGGTGTCCACTGTGGGAGGAATTCCCACTGGCCTCATCCAGGGTAGAAGACGAAGGAACCAGGAAGCCTGAAGCCATATTGGAAACAGCACAGGTGCTTTCTTAGCACTCTATGGAAACCCAGACAGACTACAAACTGTCTCAGAATGTCACCTCCTGATGTTGGTGAGTTCTAGCTCTTAGTCCCTGGAAACAAGGTAATTATTCTTCCTATATTCTATTGCCATGTGTCCTAAGGACTTAGAAGAGTCCATAGTCTGGGATTTAGCCTGGCAGTATGTGAGAGAGGAACCCCTACATCAGTCCTTTCTGAAATCTCAGTGCTATCCCTTGGTCTCCTGTCTCCTGGGCATGGGGGTATACCAAAGGTGTTGTAGGAATGACCCTGGCCAGTTTCCCTTGGGGAGTGGAGCTCCAGACCAGGAGGCAGCTGAAATCAGAAAGGCTAAAAGGAAACTCTGTGGCCTTATTCACAATAGCCAAGATATGGAAACCCCAAGTGTCTGAAGACAGATGAATAAAGAAAAAGTGATATACACTTTCACACATTCTCCCTCTGTGCCCCTGTCTTTAGTTCTCTCTTTCTCTTCTTTCTTTCTTCCTTCCTTCCTTTCTTTCTTTCTTTCTTTCTTTCTTTCTTTCTTTCTTTCTTTCTTTCTTTCTTTCTTTCTTTCTTTCTCTTTCTTCTCTCTCTCTCTCTCTCTCTCTCTCTCTCTCTCTTTCTCACACACACACACACACACACACACACACACACACACAGAGAATGGAATATATTATTTGGCATTTAAAAAGAGATCCTGCCACTTTTGATAACAGATGGACCTGAAGTATGTTGAGTGAATTAAGCCAGGCACTAAAAGATAAATATTGTATGATCACATTTATTTGTAAAATCTTAAAACAAATGAGCTCGCAGAAGCAGAGAGTGGAAAGGTGGTAGCCAGGGTCTGGGGGTAGAAGTGGGATAGATGATGGTGAAGGACTACAGAGGTTCGGTTAAACAGATGAATAAACTGTGGAGATCTGAGGCACAATGCAGTAGCTACTGTTAATAACACTGCACTGTGTACTTGAAATTGGCTAATGGAGTTCCCCACACCAAAAAAGAAAATAAAATAAAAACATAATTGTGTGGCAATGGGTGTGTTAATTAACTCGATTGTGGTGATCATTTTACAATGTATATGTATGTTAAGTCATCAGACTGCACACCTTCAATATATACAATTTTACTTGTAAAGTATCCCTCAGTAAATCTGGGGAAGGGGAAAAAAGAAGAGCTAAATGGTAAAAAGTCACTCAGTGTCTGCTACGGACACTGACTTGCTAAATGACTCCAACAACTCTGTTGTAGGTATTAGTTTCCCCTCATCATGAACAAGAAAACAGATTCAGGATAGTTAAAACAACAACAAAAAAACAAAAAAAAAACACTTAGTTACTCAGTTAATCTGAGTGCCATGAAAGCCCAACTTTGATTAGAGAGATCAGATTTCCAAATTTCAACTGATGTAATAAAACTTTTAAAAGCCTTCTTTCTAAGAGCATTCTTATTTCCCAATGAAGAATACTTTCCAGGCCTATGGATGATGCACAGGACAGTTACCTACCACTGAAGGGCCACAAGAAAAAACAGATTATAAATATTCTTCATAGTGATAATACATTTACGGGATGAAATGCCATTAAAATATTCGATGAACAGCAAGTGACTTGACCCAATACCTCCCCATCTGCTTTTACTGTTAAACGGGCATCTGGCATTTGCGAGCCTTCAAAGTTTCCTTTGGTTTGTCACTGGGACTCTGAAAATAACCCAGTTTTACTGAATTATTGATGACATCCAGACCATTTGCAAACTCCAGCTGAGGCTCAAATGCTTAGGGGTTGCAGTAAAATCATAGTGGAAGATAAGCCCAGAGTAACAGGATGGGGAAGGGGGAACACTGTAATTATCCCTGGTATTCCCAGGGAACTTGGAATTTCTATGGCATGTTTATTCTTATTACCCGTTTCCTGGTCTTGTCTTTAAGGAATGGCTTGATGAGCGTGTACAGGGCGTGAATGTACCAGGGCTGGTTGACAAAATGGACTCCTCCAAAGCGGGCAGGAAAGCTGTCCTGGGAAGGAAAGAGAAAGGCAGGTCAAATAATAAACACTCCAGGTTGGAAGGGATCAGTGGCCCCGCAACCCTGAAAACTACCTGATTGAAGCTCTAGCTTCCTGGTTGAGAAAGGCTGAAGAGCCCGCTCAGCTTCCCAGCTGTTTCAGTTTCCTCTGTTTTTCTTGCCTCCCTCCTCCCACTTTGATGCCAGGACCTGAAAATTGTGCAGCGGTGCCAGCCTGTCTTTTCCGCATTGAAAATATATGACCTCCTGCCTGGCACAGAGCGTGTGTGGCCTGGGTGGTGAGGGGAGTCTGATTCTCCATTACATTAGGCGATCAAGGCTTTAGCGCCCACTGGCTCTAAGCAGGGTCTCTCTCTGCTCTCCTCTCTGCTCTCCCTCCTCCCACCCTCTCCATGACATTGTAGTATCCTCACAACAACTGAACTTTTTGGTGAGTGAGTGCCAGCTGTGTGGGAAGGGGCTGCAAAAGGATTCTAAAGATTTTGGGAAAGGAGGTTGTCTGAATTGACCAACGTCTAACAAGATTCACTGTCAAAGACTTCACAGATCACAGCGCGATCTCCTTCCTCTGTCCCGGATCATTGCAGGTCCCAGGGGAAAGATACTTGCTGATTGAAGGACTAGCTGATCCCCCTGAGTCATAGGTACATTCTTATCTGCAGATCAACACATTTTTACAAATATCAGATTAAAATAAATCTGATATTGAGTACAGAGCAGGGCATGAGCTTTTGATTGAAAAGCCTGGAAACTGCTCTCAGCACTATTTAGATCCACAGGACAAAGGACCTTGACCATGAAGTCTGTATTCATCTGGGGAGATCACATCCTGATGAATGGTTTCAGCAGATTGGGTTTATCTTGGCTAATGGAATTAAAAAAGCAGAAACATCTAAATGTTATTTGAGTTGCTAAGTTTCCTGTCAATCGGTTTCACTGCAACAAACATCTTTGTAAAGTGTTACAAGATGAAAGCAGAGGGAACTAACAGTTCCAGCAGGGAGCTGATCCCTGTGGGTGTATAAAATGCCTTGCCTGGGTCTTTTTTAGTAACAAGGAAAGAGGGTTATTAACTTTTTTTTCAGAACTCTTTGAGTCTACAGGATCCCTAGGCATCTTCCACACCAAGACCTAGTTTCTAACATGAGTACATGAAACTGTGCTTAAGGGTTGACATTTGAAAAATTTAAAAATAATTTTTGTCTCTATCTAGACATTTTACGATGTAGAAAAAAGAAATATTTCAAAGGCTAAATGAGACAATTTCAGTAAAAGGTCCTTGTTTTTCATGGTAATTTTTTGTTTCATGTATCTTACTTTGAAAAACTTCATGAAACCATCAAATTACTGTGTTAGAGAGATCATCTACACTAATGTGTACATTTGTCATGATCTCTTACTATTCCAGACCTAATTTAAGAAGTATAAAAATTCTTAGTAATGTTGTCTTTTTTATGGACAGTTCAGGATCTAAAAAATTTTTGATTCCTTAAAGAGAGAAGCCATTCCCAAAAGTTTGTCCTTTGTAAAAAGTGTTATATGTGAGTCTTGCTTTTTTGGACTACTTTCAACCTCTTGTTCAGAAATATGATGCATTATTTCACACAATAAATATGAGTTTTTTAGGGGCTATAGAAAAATGAGAATAAAGCATTTATTTATAAAGCTAAGGTTTTACTATCTTTTTAAATAAGACCATTAAGAGGGTTTTTATTTCTACTGATAGGCTATTGTACTCTACACTTCTAGGTTATTAAAGTGCAAAAAAACTCTGAATAATACTCAAGAGAGAGTAAGAAAAATCACTAAGAAAGTATTAATCTTTAGAAAATACCAAGAGAGACTTAGTTTTAGTTTGTGAAACCTCAAACTAAAACTTTTATTTGTGTCAGGAGAGATTGAAAGAAAATTATAGGTCAGAGACTGTGTAAGTTCTGACTAGGATATGACCTGACCACAGAAAGGAGGTTGGGCTGTTACTGCCCTCATTCAAGTCAGTTGGTGAATGTGTGCAGATAGACACATGTAAACCTGTGCCTCGTAGTTCTGGGCTTGGGCAAGAGTAAAAACTAGGATTCTTTTTCTTCAGGAATCTCCTATAAAATTTAAATAAAAGATCCTCCTGTCTAATAGGGCAATGTGCAAATTTTCTGGGTATTCCTGAATAGGTCTGGCTATGTTACTAATAATAATGATGTATGCATTTGTGTGTGTGTGTGTGTGTGTGTGTGTGAAGGGAAGGGAAAGTTAGCAAGCACAGCCTTCTTATGGTCAATGCCCACGATTGTTGGTTGCCTTTACCTGATCACATTAGCAGAGATAAAGGGGAAGTTGTCAGTCACACAGGTTACGCAGGACCTTTAAACCTAAGCCCACCACCTTCAGGGAGAGGCATTTCTTAGTGGGGAGCAAAGTTTGTGAAGATAGGCTTTAATTCAATGACAGGAAAGGACTGTTTTTTAGAGTTCTTGGGGACTAAAAATATGTATCAAAACATACCCTAGGTTCAAGAAAGTCATAAAAGTTCTGTACTTTCTATACATTTAACAATAAGAATATGACATTGTTCCAAATTATAAACAGGTTAAAATCATAAAATGTATCCACACCCCATTTGTTTTAAATTAATTTTGTTTCCTTACTATGAAAAGGAGACACATTCTAGAAAAGTAAAAAACAGATAAAGACTATTACTTAGACAATTAGAAAATGAAGACATAAAAAGGGAAAAAAATCAGTATAATCTCATTGCTAAAGACATACTCTTTTTTTGTGTGTGGTACTGAAAATAGAATCCAGAGTTGCTTTACCATGGAACTACATGCCCAGTCCTTTCTAAATTTTTTATTTTGAGACTGGGTGTCACTAAGTTGCTGAGGCTGGCCTTAAACCTGCGATTCTCTTGACTCAGCCTCCCAAGTCACTGGGGTTACAGGCACTCTTACTATTTTCTATCATTCAGAATAGGCTACATAATGCTTTTTTAACAAACAACTCCTGCATTGCTATTATTTAAGACTATAAAGATTGATTTCTTTCTTGCATTATATGTTCTGTCCTGCTTGAATTACCCTCAGCCAGAGAAGCAGCCTCCCCTAGCCAGCGCAGTGCTTCTAACCACAACTCAGGGAAATTGCATAGAAACGTCATAGTTTAGCTCTTAAAGTAGAAACTCAAAATGACATGCTACCAAGTGACATGTCACATATCAAAGGCCAAATACATGCCTGACTTTCAGGCAGTCAGGAAGTGGAAGTATCATGTGCCCAGTAGAAGAAGGTCCAAAAATGTTGGTGAATCAAACTAAAAAACAACTCAGGCTCTTCTGACCTTTCCTTCCCCTCCCCCGCCTTTTTTCCCTTTCTAGATGGAACTGTTTTTTAAGCACTTGGACTTAGTAACTAATGATTGACAGCCTACAACATGCCTGACTTGATGCAAATGATACAAAACTGTTATTTTTTGAATATGGTGTGTCCCCTCCAAAACTCATGTTGAAACTTAATCCCCATTGTGAGGTATCAGGAAGGTGGAAACTTAATCAAACTCTGGTGTTTAGAGATGGAACCTTTGGGCAGTAATTAGGATTAGATAGGGTTTGGATGAAGTACCAATAATTGAATCCTCGTGCTTTTATAAGAAGAAAGAGACCAGAGGAGATATATATACATACTTGCCTTGTCCGTTGGCATGTGCTGTCCTGCACAACCTTGTGCCTCTGCCAGCAAGAAAGCCATCATCAGATGTGACCCCTCAACCTTGGACCAGAACCATGAGCCAAAATAAACTTTTTTTTGGACAACCTACCCAGTCTGTGGTATTGTGTCATAAGTAACAGAAAACAGACTACGAGAATTTGAGGAATACAAGTATTGAGTTTACAGAGTACTGGGGAAAACAGAACATTATTATTTTATAAAGCTTTATTTAAAGTATTTAATTCTACCCTAAACAATTAGTTCATGCCTGGCACTTCTTCAATTCAGCACATATTTATGAGTGTCTGTTATATGTCAAACACTGGGTTACATTGTCTAAATTGTATTTGCCAGAAACTGCTACTTACGGGGGCCCTCCATGATTTTAACCCCCTTTTCGGTCTTCTCTAAGCTAAGTGTTACCCATGCCCCACACTGCAGAGGTCAGCAGCTTTTAATTTTATGGTGATCTCAAGGTAAAGTTATGACTTCAAAAGAGGAACCTATTAAACATTTAGATAAGCAAGAGTTCTTTAGATTCTTAATACCTTACTCTGATCTACAATTCTATACAATTCAGTCTCAAACTCCATGACACAAGAAGAGTTGTGACAAACTTAATCCCCAGAGGTGTAGACCAACTCCACCCAATTAACAGTTTTCCCTTTTAAGACTACTTTATTCTCTTCTCCTGATGTATTATTTTTAAACTTAAAACATAGGACTCTTTCACATAAGCCTAAGGAATGAAAACAGGAAGCCACCCTTCAGCAATAACATATCCCCTAAAGGGACCATCTCAGAATTCTCCTACTCTAATGAAGGACTTTCACACATACAATAGTAGCTGAAAGTCCCTGCAGTGTATTTCAATATCTTATTATGCAAGTGTCATCAAATTTCTGCTTCTGCAAAGATGGAGTGGACATACTTCTCCCCAGTTCTCTAGCTAAGCAGCAACACTAAGCACTAGTCATTGTACATAAAATAAGCATCAGAGAACTCTGCAGGGGGAGATTAGAAGGTAGAACAAGTAGGGACCTCAGGACAGGACAGGATGGAGGACAGGATGGAGAATTCCCGTATATCCTTTTTTTTTGTTACATACAACATGCGGTGCAGAAAAAGGTAACAATGTGGGAACATCAATTGGTGCATCTGAAAAGTAAAAACAAACCACTCAGAAAGGCTACTCTTTACTCAAAGAGTCTAGTACAGAGCAGCCTAGCCTAGCCTAGCAAGATAGACAAATGTTAGAAAATAGTTGCTTTATTATATTCAAACACTGCAACAATATGTGCATATATATGCATATATATTTATAAATATATATATATATATATATATATATATATATATATAAATATATATATTTCCTTCATCACCTCACTACCAAAGCCTGAGTGGCAGCCTGGAATCTCATGCTCAGGAGGCTACAACTAGATGAATATTATCCTTGCTAGGAGAATACTGTAGAAAGTCAAGTAGAGATCCAGACCTTAGTCCCCAACAGACAGTAATTACCCCTTCCTCCACCCTTGTGGTGTCAATGGGGACCATATGGGGAGCCAGGACCCCTCTGAATTTCCACATCAATAAAAAGGACCCCTTTACACGCCTCACTGGGATGGTGTCAGATAGTGCACAGTCAAAACTTTAATCATTTTCCACTGGTGATGGGGCCAGCCCCACCACAGTGTCAGTGGAAACCATGTGGGGAAAGAGAGTTGCCACCCTAGCCCTGCCTCTCCTTGGGTATCAAAAGAGACTGAGTCACTTGGTAATAATGAGGCAGCACACGCTGCTTCCCCTCAAGAGTGGTGTCAAGAATGGTATGAATCTGCATCATGCACAACCACAGAAATGAAAAGTTGTACCCCATTTGTGTACAATGAATCAAAATGCAGTCTGTAAAAATAAAAAAAATAAAATTTAAAAAATAGAATAAAAAAAGATATTTTTACAGGCATTTATTTGTAAATAGAAAAAGACCAGCTAGAACAAAATGTTTACACAGATGCAGAATTTCAGAACATTGCACAGAAATATCTAAACTAAAATTAAAAAAATCACCATTCATATCAAGAACCAGAAAGATCTCAAACTGAACAAAACATGATGATTAATAGAAACCAACATGAAATGATGGAGATGTAAGAACTACATGACAAAGATTTTCAAATTAGCCATCATAAGAATAACTCAGCAGAAATTGTGAACTTGCTTGACAGAGTGAAAAAATAGAAAGTTTCAGCAAAAAAAAAAAAAAAAAACTAGTTTAGCAAAGAAAAAGAAAAGAGAAAGAAGAATCACATTGAAATGTTGAACTAAAAAATGTAATGATCAAATAACTAAATCAAGATGGGCACAATAGCATAATGGAAGGGACAGAGGAAAGAATCAGTGAACTAGAAAATAGATACATAGAAATTACCCAACCTGAACAACAAAGAGAAAGTAGACTTTAAAAACTGAACACAAATGCCATAATATTATTCTTCTTTATAACTGAATAGTATTCCATTGTATGTATGTATGTATGTATATATATATATATATATATATATACATACACACACACACCAGAGTTTCTTTGCCCATTCATCTGTTGAAGGGCATCTAGGTTGGTTCCACAATCTAGCTATTGTGAACTGAGCTGCTATAAACATTGATGTGGCTGTGTTACTGTAGTTTGCTTATTTTTAAATCCTTTGGGTATAAACCCAGGAGTGGGATAACTGAGTCAAAAGGTGGGTCCATTCCAAGTTTTCTGAGGATTCTCCACACTGCTTTCCAGAGAGGTTGCACCAATTTGCAACTCCACCAGCAATGTAAAAGTGTGCCTTTTCCCCCACATCCACTCCAACACTTATTATTGTTTGTGTTCTTGATAATAGCCATTCTAATTGGAGTAAGATGAAATCTTAGAGTGGTTTTAATTTGCATTTCTCTAATTACTAGAGATGTTGAACACGTTTTCATATATTTATTAATTGCCTGTGTGTCTTCTTCTGTAAAGTGTCTGTCCAGTTCCTTGGCCCATTTATTGATTGGGTTCTTTGTATTTTTGGTGTAAAATTTTGTAAGTTCTTTATAAATTTTGGAGATAAGTGCTCTATCTGAAGTGCATATAGAAAAGATTTTCTCCGACTCTGTAGGCTCTCTCTTCACATTCTTGATTATCACGCTAAGTGAAATAAGCCAAGCCCCCAAAACCAAAGACTGAATGTTTTCCCTGATAAGTGGAGAATGATGTATAATGGGGGTCAGGGGGTGGGGAGTGAGAGAAGAATGGGGGAACTTTAGGTTATGTAGAAGGAAATGAAAGGGAGGAGTTATGAAAGATGGTGGAATGAGACAGACATCATTACCCTATGTACATGTATGATTACATGAATGGTATGAATCTACATTGTGCACAACCATAGAAACAAAATGATGTACCCCATTTGTGTACAATGAATCAAAATGCAGCCTGTAAAAAATTAAAAGATAAATAAAAAAATTAAAAAAAAACTGAACACACTATCAAGAGATCTGTAAGTGTATAATAAGTAATTTTACATTTACATCACCAGAGTCATGGAAAGAGAGAATAAAGAGGGCAGGGCTGGACAGATACTCAAAAAAATAATGGTTAAAAACATCCAAGTTTATCAAGAAACATAAACCTATAGATTTTTGATGCAAAGACAAATCATGGTTATATTTCTTAAAACTATAGGCAAAATATTGAAGGTAGAAAATACTATATTTGCCCACAGGGCAAAAACAAAAGGAATAGCAACTGATTTATCATTAGAAACCATGGAAGCCAGAATGATGTAGAACAATATTTTTCGTGGGCTAAAAGAAAAGAACCATCAACCCAAAATTTTATACCCAGTAAAAATATCTCTCAGGGATGAAGGGGAATCCAAGAAATTCTTACAGGGAGGAAAATTTTTTTTTAGAAGACCTACCTTAAAAGTATTACTTAGCTTAAGGGAATTCTCTTAGACATAGGAAACAGTAAAAGAAACCTTAGGTCACAGAAAAGAAACAAACAACACTGTAAGCAAAAATATAGGTTAAGTACTATATTTTTCTTTTTCTCTTGAGCTTTCCAAATTATCTTTGAAATTCTAAATTTCTTTTGAAGCAAAGATGAAGATGCTCTGATGTGGTTCAAAACATATTTGGGAGAAATGTTTAAGACAATTATATATAAATTGAGGAGAGAAAAAGAAGGTACAGTGAGGTATGGTTCCTCTACTTCACTTGGTCTAGTAAAATGCTGATGAAAAAGACTGTAAAAAATTGTGAATGTGAAATGTCAGACCTAAAGAAACCACTAAAAATCTAACAGAGATATAGTCAATAACGCTACAAATAAAATAGAATACTAAGAAGGACTGCAAGTAATCCAGAGGAAGGCAGGAGAGGGAAAAATGGAGAAATGCAAAACACAGAATAAATAGAAAAAAATAAAATAAAATAACTTGCTTAAATTGTAACATGATAACAAATATAAGTGATCTAAATATACAAATTATGTATAGAGATTAGCCGAGTAGATTAGAAAACATGACCCTCTGTATAGGCTATTTAGAGGGAATTCATTTTAAATATAACTGCGTAGGCTACAACATATTTGAAGCAAAAACAGAAAGACCTGAAAAGAGAATAGACAAATCCATAATTACTGTTGGGAACTTCAGTATCCCTCTATTAACAAGTGAGAGACTTTTAGGTGCAAAATAAGCAAAGAAATAATAGAACTCAACAGTGCCATTAATCAACAGAATCTAACTGATATTTATAAAATACTCCATGCAACAACTACAGAATATATTTTCTTTTTGAATGTCCATAGAACATACATCTATTCAGGCCATAAAAATCTGAACAAAAGTATAGTCACATAAAGTAAATTCTCTTTCATAATGCGATCAATCTAGAAATCAACAGAAAGATAATCAAGAAAGCTTAACTAGCCAGGTGAGGTGGTGAGTGCCTATAATCCCAGAAGCTCAGGAGGCTGAGGCAGGAGGATCACAAGTTCAAAGCCAGCCTCAGCAAAAGCAAGGTGCTAAGCAAGTTAGTTAGACACTGTCTCTAAGTAAAATACAAAATAGACCTGGGAATGTATCTCAGTGGTTGACTGCCTCTGAGTTCAATCCTCGGTATCCCTCACATCCCCCCAAAAAGAAACCTTAACTAAACATCACAAATCTAAATAAATCAGAATCAAAAGAAGTCAGGTCAAAGAAGAAGTCTTAAGGGAAATTTAAAAATACATGGAAATGATTATAAAACACATCAAAATCTATGGGACACAGCTAAAGCAGGGCTGACAGGAAAATATGTAGCAGTAAATAATAGTTTAAGGAGAGAGATCTTGAATCAATTATCTAAGCTCCCGCTTTAATAGTCAAAATTTAGAAAAGACAATAAAACCTAAGTGAGTAGAAGAAAGGAAATAATAACCAGAAATCAGCGAGGTTAAAATAGAGAAGATAAAGAAAATCAACAAAACAAAGAGCTGATTCACTGAAAAGGTTTCTAATATTAGCCAACTTCTAAGAAGACTGACAAAAAGAAGAGTCACAAATCAGGAACAAAACAGTGGCTATCACTACAGACTTTGGAAGGACAGTCAATACTCCCATGGCTCTGCATACATCCAGCTGACAATCAGAAGGAAATGGATCATTTGCTTAGGAAGCACACACGATCACAACTCACTTAGCATGAAGTAGATAATTCAAGTAGCCCTATAATTAGTAAGAAAACTAATTTTTAAATTTAAAAAGCACAAATAAATTCTCAGGCTCAGAGTGGGAGAAAAATCTTTTCCACTTCAGATAGAGCACTTATCTCCAAAATTTATAAAGAACTTACAAAATTTTACACCAAAAATACAAAGAACCCAATCAATAAATGGGCCAAGGAACTGGACAGACACTTCACAGAAGAAGACACACAGGCAATTAATAAATATATGAAAAAGTGTTCAACATCTCTAGTAATCAGAGAAATGCAAACTAAAACTACTCTAAGATTTCATCTTACTCCAATTAGAATGGCTATTATCAAGAACACAAACAATAATAAGTGTTGGCATGGATGTGGGGGAAAAGGCACACTTTTACATTGCTGGTGGAGTTGTAAATTGGTGCAACCTCTCTGGAAAGCAGTATGGAGAATCCTCAGAAAACTTGGAATGGACCCACCTTTTGACCCAGTTATCCCACTCCTGGGTTTATACCCAAAGGACATAAAATTAGCATACTACAGTACAAAGTCACATCAATGTTTATAGCAGCTCAGTTCACAATAGCTAGATTGTGGAACCAAATTAGATGCCCTTCAACAGATGAATGGATAAAGAAACTGTGGTATATATACACAATGGAATATTATTAAGCCATAAAGAGGGATAATAATATGGCTATTGCAGATAAATGTATTAAGTTGGAGAATATCATGCTAGGTGAAATAAGTCAATCCCCAAAACCAAAGGCCTAATGTTTTGCCTGATAAGTGGATGATGATATATAATGTGGATGGGTAAGAGAAGAATGGAGGAACTTTAGATTATGTAGAGGGAAAGGAGAGGGAAGGGGGTATGAAAAATAGTGGAATGAGACAGACATCATTATCCTATGTATATGTATGATTACACGAATGGTATGAATCTAAGTCGTGTACAAACATAAAAACGAAATGATGTGCCCCATTTGTGTACAATGAATCAAAATGAAGTCTGTAAAAAAAATAAAATAAAATAAAATAAAGTAAAATAAAAAATTCTCAGGCTCAGAATTTTGCCACAGAATTACCACCAATTCTACATGATCTCTTCCAGAAAATAGAAGGAACATTTCCCAATTCATTTATAAAGTTGATACCCAAATAAGACAAAATAATAACAAAAAGTAAAATGGTAGACTGCTAGTCTTCATCAATACCGATGGAAACATCCTTAACTATTAGCAAATAGAATTCAGCAATATATGAGAAATAGTTTACACTATGCCAAGTGGAGTTTATTCCAGAGATGCAAGGCTGGTTCAATATTCAAAAATCAATAAATGTAATTGCAAGGGCCACATTTTCTAGTTTTCATCTTTGACACTTTGACCTTGTGGACTAGGGAGAGGCTGCCCCACATAGGGTTAGCTGATTTCCAGGGAGAGCAAATGACTGTCCTGGGAGTACTTCTCTCTCTGACAGGCAAACTAACCAATCCAACATCTAAAATCCCAAATACCTATTTTATCAGGTTCTTGCTTCTAGGCCACTCTTCCCTGAGGTTTAGGCCTGTTTCTCTTCTTTGATCATTTGCTTTCTGTGAAAAACACAATAAAAGCCTTTTCCCATGTTTCTCCCTCACATTCTCTGCCTTCTGACTGACCTTGCTTTTTCCCATTTAGCCCCTCTGTGGCCAGCATACCCTTTGATTCTAGAAATCTGTAAATATAAAAAATTTCTTCTTTCATGACAGCTATATCTATGTTTGCTGGACTGTGACAGCTAATGAAGACAAAGCCCTTGCATTGTTACAAAAGTAATCCCTTGTTAGTAGTCTGAGGAAGAAAAAAATTGAATGTTCATATAAATTGATGCAGAGAAGGACTTTGATAAAATTCAATACCAATTCATGATAACAATTGCCAGAAAAATAGGAACTGAGAGGGGCTTACTGAACATTATTAAAAATCGTCCAATAATGCCCTACAGTGTGTGTTATACTTCATGGCAAAAAAATGAAAGCTTCCCCCTAATATCTGCTCTCATCTCTCTTATTCCGCAGAGTGCCAGTGATAAGACCAAGAAATAAGCAGTGATAAGACAAGAAATGGAACTAAAACACCTATAGTTTGGAAAGAAAGGAATAAAGCTATCTTTATTTGCAGATAACATTATTGTCTCTGTAAAAAAATCTCAAGGAATTTATTTAAAAAACTCCAAAATAATACATGATTTCATCAACATTTTAAGATACAAGATACACATACAGAAATCAATCCTATCTATGTACTAGCAATCAGTGTTAGGATACCAAAATTTAAAAAATATGTCTCTTAGAATTGCTCAAAAAAATTAAACATTTCAGTGTAAATCTATCAAAACACATTCAAGATATAAATGCTGAAAAGTATGCAATATTGATGAAAGAAATCAAGGAAGATCTAGACATACCATGTTTGTGTTCTATAATATAATATACATGTTAATTCCCCTTAAAATGATACATTTGTTGTAATATCTATCAAAATCCAAGTATTTTTTTTCAAATATTTATAGAATTATCCTAAAACTTATGTGGAACGTCATAGGCCTTAGGACAGTTAAAGTTATTTTGGAAAAAATATAAAGTAGAAGGAATAATTCTATCCAATTTCAAGGCTTATTATATATTTATATTAATAAAAAACTGTGTGATGTTGGTGAAGGGGAAGATGAATAGATCTAGGAGACAGAAAGGAGGACCCAGAAAGATCCATGCAACTGTGTCTAGCTAAGGTTTTTGACTAACGTCCAAAGCCATTTCAGTGTAGGAAAGATAGCTTTTCAAAACACACTGAAGTAATTGGACATCCATAGGCAAAAATGAACATAACTTTAACCTCTTTTCTCAGACAAAAGTTGTTCAAAATTCATGACCTTTCATGACTAAGCAAAGAATTCTTACATTGCACTCTGAAAGCATGATCTGTACAATGAAAAAAAAAATAATAAACTGAGTACGCTGTGAAATGCTCTGTGAAAGTCCATGTGAAGTGGATGAAGAGAGACAACTATAGACTATGAGGAAATATTTGCTAATCACATATCCTACAAAGTACTAGTACCTAGAATACATAATGAGTTCTAAAATATAACAGTTTGAAAATAAGCATTCACAAGTATTTTATTTTTTTCGATGCTATTGTGAATGGGGTAGTTTTCCTAATTTCTCTTTCTGAAGATTCATCACTTATGTATAAAAATGCATTGGATTTATGAGCATTGATCTTGTAACCTGCTACTTTACTGAATTCACTTATGAGTTCTAAAAGTTTTCTGGTGGAATTTCCAGGTTCCTCTAAATATATAATCATGTCATCAGCGAACAGGGATAGTTTGAGTTCTTCTTTTCCTATTCGTATCCCTTTAATTTCTTTGGTTTGTCTAATTGCTCTGGCTAGAGTCTCAAGGACGATGTTGAATAGAAGTGGTGAAAGAGGGCATCCCTGCCTTGTTCCAGTTTTTAGGGAGAACGCTTTCAGTTTTTCACCATTTAGAATGATATTAGCCATGGGCTTAGCGTATGGCCTTTACAATGTTAAGGAATGTTTCCACTACCCCAGTTTTTTCTAGTGTTTTGAGCATGAAGGGATGCTGTATTTTATCAAATGCTTTTTCTGCATCTATTGAAATAATCATGTGATTCTTGACTTTAAGTCTATTGATATGGTGAATGACATTTATTGATTTCCGAATGTTGAACCAACCTTGCATCCCTGGGAAAAAACCCACTTGATCATGGTGCACTATCTTTTTAATATATATTTGTATGTGATTTGCTAAAATTTTGTTGAGAATTTTTGCGTCGATGTTCATTAAGGATATTGGTCTGAAATTTTCTTTCCTCGATGTGTCTCTGTCTGGTTTAGGTATCAGGGTGATATTGGCTTCATAGAATGAGTTTGGGAGGGTTCCCTCCTCTTCTATTTCATGGACTAGTTTGAGGAGTATTGGAATGAGCTCTTCTTTAAAGGTTTTGTAGAACTCGGCTGAGAACCCATCTTGTCCTGGACTTTTCTTTGTTGGTAGGCTTTTGATGACCTCTTCTATTTCATTGCTTGAAATTGGTTTATTTAAGTTGTGTATGTCCTCCTCGTTCAGTTTAGGTAATTCATATGTCTCTAGAAATTTGTTGATGTCTTTGAGGTTTTCTGTTTTGTTAAAGTATAGATTTTCAAAATAGCTTCCAATTATGTTTTGTATCTCACTCGTGTCTGTTGTGATGTTTCCTTGTTCATTCCGAATTTTAGTAATTTGAGTTTTCTCCCTCTTTCTCTTTGTTAGTGTGGCTAAGGGTTTATCAATTTTATTTATTTTTTCAAAGAACCAACTATTTATTTTGTTAATTTTTCCAATTGTTTCTTTTGTTTCGATTTCGTTGATTTCGGCTCTGATTTTAACTATTTCCTGTCTTCTACTACTTTTGGTATTGGTCTGCTCTTCTTTTTCTAGCGCTTTGAGCTGTAGTGTTAAGTTGTTTATTTGTTGATTTCTACTTCTTTTTTTGAATGCGCCCCATGAAATAAATCTTCCTCTAAGTACTGCTTTCACAGTGTCCCAGAGATTTTGATATGATGTGTCTTTGTTCTCGTTTACTTCTAAGAATTTTTTTATTTCCCTCCTGATGTCTTCTGTTATCCATTCATCATATAATAGTGTATTATTTAGTCTCCAGGTATTGGAGAAGTTTCTGTTTTTTATTCTGTCATTTATTTCTAATTTCAATCCATTATGATCTGATAGAGTTCAAGGTAGTATCTCTATCTTCTTGTATTTGCTAACAGTAGCTTTGTGGCATAAAATATGGTCTGTTTTAGAGAAGGATCCATGTGCTGCTGAGAAGAAAGTGTATTTGTTCTTTGTTGGATGGTATATTCTATATATGTCTGTTAAGTCTAAATTGTTGATTGTGTTGTTGAGATCTATAGTTTCTTTATTCAATTTTTGTTTGGACGATCTATCCAGTGGTGAGAGAGGTGTGTTAAAATCGCCTAGTATGATTGTGTTGTGGTCTATTTGATTTCTGGAATTGAGAAGTATTTGTTTGACGTACGTGGATGAGCCAATGTTCGGGGCATAGATATTTATGATTGTTATGTCTTGCTGATTTATGCTTCCCTTAAGCAGCATGTAATGTCCTTCTTTATCCCTTCTGACTGGTTTTGGCTTGAAGTCCACATTATCTGAAATGAGGATGGATACTCCAGCTTTTTTGCTGTGTCCGTGTGCATGGTATGTTTTTCCCCATCCTTTCACCTTTAGTCTATGGGTGTCTCTTTCTATGAGATGAGTCTCTTGCAGGCAGCTTGGGAATCAATCTCACAAAAGAGGTGAAAGACCTCTACAATGAGAACTACAGAACACTAAAGAAAGAAATTAAAGAAAACCTTAGAAGATGGAAAGATCTCCCATGTTCCTGGATAGGCAGAATTAATATCGTCAAAATGGCTATACTACCTAAAGTGCTATACAGATTCAATGCAATTCCAATTAAAATCCCAATGATGTACCTTGCAGAAATAGAGCAAGCAATTATGAAATTCATCTGGAAGAATAAAAAACCTAGAATAGCTAAAGCAATCCTCAGTAGCAAGAGCGAAGCAGGGGGTATTGCAATACCAGATCTTCAACTCTACTACAAAGCAATAGTAACAAAAACTGCATGGTATTGGTACCAAAATAGACAGGTAGATCAATGGTACAGAATAGAGGACATGGACACAAACCCAAATAAATACAATTTTCTCATACTAGACAAAGGGTCCAAAAATATGCAATGGAGAAAGATAGTCTCTTCAACAAATGGTGCTGGGAAAACTGGAAAACCATATGCAATAGAATGAAAATAAACCCCTATCTCTCACCCTACACAAAACTCAACTCAATATGGATCAAGGACCTCGGAATCAGACCAGAGACCCTGCATCTTATAGAAGAAAAAGTAGGTCCAAATCTTCAACTTGTTGGCTTAGGATCAGATTTCCTTAACAGGACTCCCATAGCACAAGAAATAAAAGCAAGAATCAACAACTGGGATAGATTCAAACTAAAAAGCTTGCTCTCAGCGAAGGAAACTATCAGCAATGTGAAGAAAGAGCCTACAGAGTGGGAGAAAATCTTTGCCAATCATACTTCAGATAGAGCGCTAATTTCCAGAATCTATAAAGAACTCAAAAAACTCTACACCAAGAATACAAATAATCCAATCAACAAATGGGCTAAGGAAATGAACAGACACTTCACAGAAGAAGATGTACAAGCAATCAACAGATATATGAAAAAATGTTCAACATCCCTAGTAATAAGGGAAATGCAAATCAAAACTACCCTAAGATTTCATCTCGCCCCAATTAGAATGGCGATTATCAAGAATACAAGCAACAATAGGTGTTGGCGAGGATGTGGTGAAAAAGGAACACTCATACATTCTGGTGGGGTTGCAAATTAGTGCAGCCACTCTGGAAAGCAGTGTGGAGATTCCTCAGAAAGCTTGGAATGGAAACACCATTTGACCCAGCTATCCCACTCCTTGGCCTATACCCAAAGGGCTTAAAATCAGCATACTACAGAGATACAGCCACATCAATGTTCATTGCTGCTCAATTCACCATAGTCAGATTGTGGAACCAACCTAGATGCCCTTCAATTGATGAATGGATAAAGAAACTGTGGTATATATATACAATGGAATATTACTCCGCAATGAAGAATGATAAAATTATGGCATTTACAGGCAAATGGATGAAATTAGAGAATATCAATCTAAGTGAGATAAGCCAATCTCAAAAAAACTAAAGGACGAATGATCTCGCTGATAAGCGGATGAGGACATATAATGGGGGGTGGGAGGGGTTAGCATTAGGTTTAGGGTTAGGTTTAGGGTTAGGGATAAGGAGTGTGGTAAGAATGAAGGAAAGAAGGACTGTATAGAGGGAAAAGAGGGGTGGGAGGGGTGGGGGTGAAGGAAAAAAAATAATCAAACATCATTGCCCTATGTAAATGTATGATTACACAAATGGTATGCCTTGACTCTATGTACAAATAGAGAAACAACATGTATCCCATTTGTATACAATAAAAAAAAAAAAGAAAAGAAAAGAAGCATTCAACCAGAACATGGGCAAAAGACAGAGAGACACTTTACTAAACACACAGATGTTAAATAAGCACATAGAGAAGATGTCCCACCTCATTAGCCACTAGTGACATGCAAATTAAAATCAAAATATGATATCACAATGCAAACCTATCGGAATGACTTAAAAATAGTAACAACTGAAAATGCTGCTGAGCATCTGGACTAACTGGAATATTCCTATGTTGATCATGGGAATCTAATTTAATGTAGCCAATCTAAAGACAGCTTCATAGTTTTCAAAAATACCTAAACATGTAAGCAATTACCATATGACCAAGCGATTGCACCCTGGGCATTTTTCTCAGAGAAATGAAGACATGTTCACACCGACACTGGCATGTATATGCTCTTAGAAGCTTTATTTGTAATAGATAAAAAGTGGAAACAGTTCACATGTGCTTCAACAAGTGAATGATTAGACAAACTGGTTCATCTATATTTCAGAATACTATTCAGCAACAAAATAAGAAAATATTGATATATATAACAACCTGGGCAAGTCTTCAGAGAATTTCGATGAGTGAAAGAAGCAAATTTCCTGATGTTACATACTGCATTAAACCATTTATATCATAGTCTTAAAAAATAGATAGGTACATAGATAGATAGATAGATTAGTGATTGGTTCAGGGAAGTGGGCATGGCTATTAAAGGACAATGTGAGTCATCCTTGTGGTGATGGGATTTTCTATATTCTAAAATACTAAAGAAAGATGGTCTTCGTTGCCTACATGGAATGTTAAAACAAACAAAAAGCCAAGGTAAAACAAGGCATAAGATACAGTCTGTCTGAAGAGGTCTTTTTTAGTTTGGGAGTCATGGATAGTGTTAAGTGATTCTTGAAACCTGTTAGAAGTGCTTTTTTGTTTTAGTTATACATGACAGTAGAATGTATTTTGACATATCATACATACATGGAGTATAACTTCCCAATTTTGTGGTTGTACATGATGTGGAGTTACACTGGTCATGTAATCACATATGAACATATGAAAATTATGTCCCATTCATTCTACTGTTTTTCCCATTTCTATCCCTCTCTTTCCCGGATTCCCCCTTGTCCAATCTGGTGAACCTCTCTTTCTCCCTCCCCCCTGCCTATTGTGAGTCAGCATCTGCATATCAGAGAGAACATTCAGCCTATGGTTTCTTGGGACTAGCTTAACTTCACTTAACATGATAGTCTCCAGTTTCATTCCATTTACTGACAAATGCCATATCTTCATTCTTTATGACTGAATAATATTCTATTGCATACATGTACCACATTTTCTTTATACAATCATTTGTTGAAGGGCACCTAGATTGGTTCAATAGCTTAACTATTGTGAAGAGAGCTTATATAAACATTGATGTGGCCACATCCCTATAGTATGCTGATTTTAAGTCTTTGGGGTATGCCAAGGAGTGGGTAACTGGGTCAAATGGTGGTTCCATTCCAAGTTTTCTGAGAAATCTTCATACTGCTTTCCAGAGTAGTTGCACCAATTTGCAGTCCCACCAGCAATATAAGTGTACCTTTTTTCCCACATCCTCATCAACATTTATTGTTACATGTACTCTTGATAATTGTCATTCTGGTGAGTGAGATAAAATTTCAGTGTAGCTTTAATTTGCATTTCCCTGATTACCAGTGATGTTTAACGTTTTTTCGTGTATTTGTTTATTCATCATACATCTTCTTTTGTGAAGTGTCTGTTTAGTTCCTTTGCCCATTTATTGATTGGATTATTTGTTTTTTTAGTGTTAAGTTTTTTGAGTTCTTTATATATCCTGGAGATTAATGCTCTATCTGAGGTGCATGTGGCAAAGATTTTCTCCCATTCTGTAGGCTTTCTTCATGTTCTTGTTTCCTTTGCTGTGAAGAAGCTTTTTACTTTGATACCATCCCATTTATTGATTCTTGATTTTACTTCTTGTGCTTTAGAAGTCTTGTTGAGTAATTCGATTCCTAAGTTGATGTGATAGAAAGTTGGACGTACCTTTTCTTCTGTTAGGTGCAGGGTCTCTTGTCTAATTCCTAGGCCCTTGATCTACTTTGAGTTGAGTTTTGAGAAGTGCACTTCATTTTTTAATGGACACTCTGGCTGCAGTTCATTTCCACACTGGCATTATGCAAGGATCACTTGGCTGCCTCGTTTTTTGTTTGATCAGAATTTAAGGGCAACATGATAAAGGCAAAAATATTTCCTCTCTCTTTCTTTGACAATCAAATACAGATATTACTGGTGGCAGTAGGCTTAGTTTCCTGCTGGATAATGAAGCACTTACTACTGCATTTTCTGACATTTATTATGCCTATCGGGTAACATTCTTTACAATAGGATTCAAAACACATCGACTTAAAAGCACATGGCCCTGGGGAGTGAGGGGAACTACTTTCACATTGGCTACCTGCTCTAATTCCAATTGGTCCTCAGCTCTTCCCACTGCTCTTATGTGGAAACTAGGAAGGACCGCTCATGTTTGAAAAACTGTGGAAGCCCCTCAGCTCCTAAGATTCATCTGAAAAACAAATGCAGAGAATGAAAGAAAAATGATGATATAGCACTGGTCTTCTCAGCCTCCTACCTCCTTCTCTTTAATCTAAGGAAAGACTGAGGGTCCTTTAGGGTTTGGCAAGAGGCACCCATTCGACCACATAGCTACCTGCATGCAGACTTGCAGACAGGGTAAAGAGGCAACATTAAGTTAGGTTTTATGTATTCTGCTCATGCGTGTCGTATTGACAACATCCATTTTCCACTTCAAAGAGGGAAGATTAAAAAATATTTTCAGTGACATAAATAGGCATCATTGATGCTAACAAGCCTTCCAAATAAGCTCTATTTCATGGTCATGAATTTTCTATGATACCACTTGGCAATTATTAGCATGGAAGTCACATATGCACCTATTTGCAAGAAAATGGAGAAGTCATGAAAATCTGTTACACACCAAAGGTTGCAGGGTATATGTGTGAATATGATACCCACCCATACACATTTATTTCAGAAACAAGCATGAAACAGAAGAGAAAGAGAGGTTTTCATTAGGAAGAAAGTTGAGCATGGCCACATCTGATAATAGCTATGAATTTTCTTAGCATATATTCTCCTAGAAGGCATTACTGACCTCTAAAAGGTGATCCCAACTCAGTGTTGTCTTGAGGTTAGAGTTGCTTGCTTTGGTTTTGTTTTTTGTTTTCTTCTTCAAAATTCAGATCAGTGCATACTAGAGAGTAAGACTTTCTCTAGATACTAGAACAGTCTAACTTCCTGGCAATTTTCCTAATAAATAAAACTGACTTTCAACCAAACTGACTCAGCCAGATGATCAGGTTCAGAATCTTCCCTGACTACAACCTAACTAAGATTCCTTGACCATGGCTTTCATATTCAATTCTGTTCAACAGTTCAATAAGTGGTTGTTGGGCTTCTCTTATGAATAGGATGCAGAAGGAATAAGGTATACAAGACACTTGTCTTGCCTTTATTCAGTTCATGGTCCACTGGAAGAGACAGAAATGACATTGCTTTGTTTAAAGGAAAGACAGGTATCAGGGTTTAGATTCTATGATTTATGGTGGTTCTTTGGGGAAGAGCTAATAAAAATAGTCAGAAAACCAGATGTGAAGATCAGGGGAGACTGCATGTCCTGTACAGGCCAAATAAAAAAGCCTTATATAAAAAAGCTAGTGAAAGATTTGGTGATGAATAATTATATGTGACTGTATTTGAGAGCCCTTAAAACTTGATCTGTCACCAGAAGTCCTACAATATAATTAGCATTGATTTTCCTCAAGAATAAGCTTATAGATGATATTTATTTAAGAAAAAAACATAGAAGAGAATAAAAAAGAGGAAATAATGGTAAGAATAAGGAAGAAAGAAAAGCAGATGAAAATTATCTGATGGTGCATACTGGTCAAATTTTTACCAAGACAACAGAAAATATGACTGACTATACATTTAAATAATATCTTGATTACAATGATAGGTACCTTGTAGGAAATTCTTTGGTATAGGAAAGACAAGATAACATCAATTGCTTCTTTTACTTTTTACTTAATACAGTTCCATATTGGAGAACAGTATCCTTTCCTGGCCTGATGACCCCATAGCTGGCCAGGTGACATAACTAGGGACATGAACTCTCCTAGGGCCAGGAGGAGAGAAGGGATAAAATGTAAATCCATCCTGAGTCGGCAGATCTGAGCTCAAGCAATGGGAGCTTAATTTGCATAAAAATCCTTCCAGTTTCTCTAACCACAGTGACCTTCAAAAGCATTCGTAGTTGACTATTAAATAGCAAATACATTATGGTTAGTTCAAAATACTTCATCTTCATTCAAGTTTCCCTAAGGGCCCCTAAGTGGTAAATAGATAGTTGTTTCTCATTATTTAAAAGTCGATTCATGGAGAAACTCAGATCTCTCAAATAGTTGATTTGCAGAGGAAATCAATGCCAGAAGAGACAGTATGTTTTATATGACTCACCCTGCCAGTCAGTGCTTAAACCCACAAAATCATGGTGTCTCTTGGAGAAGGAAACATGGAGGAAGGAACTGGATATCATTCAATCCAAACCTTTTTGGCAAATGTTTACATGAATCAAGAAAATGTCTTTGTTCTATAATTAAGTGTGCAATAAACAATTTTATCAACATTTTAAAAGTCTGAATGGTTATATAAGAAAAAAACATAACATTAAAATCAATAAAAATAATTGAATAGTTAAGTATTACTGGGCACTTACTATGCATCAAGAACTACTCTAAGCAGGCAACAACTTTATCAATAGGACCCTTACAGCTCAAGAAATAATGACTAGAGTTAATAAGGGGATGGCATCAAATTTAAAACTTCTTCTGCACCATAAAGAAAACACTTAAGAATATGAAGAGAGAACCCACAGGATGGGAGAATACCTTTTCTAGCTACTCTTCTGACAGAGGATTAATATCTCAAAAAACTCTACATCAAAAAAACAAATAACCCAATTAATAAATGGGAAAATGAATTAAACAGATACTTCCCAAAAGAAGAAGTACAAATGGCCAACAAATATATGAAAAGATATTCAACATCATTAGCAATTAGGGAAATAAAAATAAAAAATACACTGAGATTTTATCTCATACCATTCAGAATGGCAGTCTTCAAGAATACAAATAATAAAAAATCTGGATGTTCACAAAAAGGAACACTTTTACTCTGTTGGTGAGATTGTAGATTAGTACAATGATTATAGAAATCAGTGTGGAGGTTCATCAAAAGACTAGACATGGAACCACCATAATACCCAGTTATACCACTCCTTGGTATTTATCCTGAAGAATTAAAGTCATCATCCTACAGTGATATATGCACACCCATGTTTATAGCAGCACAATTCACAATGGCCAAATTATAGAATCAGCCTACATGTCTATCAGTGGTTCAATGGATAAAGAAAATGTGATATATATATATATATATATATATATATATATATATATATATATACACACACACACACACACACAATGGAGATTTATTCATTAATAAATAACAATGAAATTATGCCATTTGCATGAAAATGGATGGAACTAACTCAGAAGGTTAAGGGTTGTATGTTTTCTCTCATATCGTAAGCTGGAGAGGAAAAAAGAAAAGAAAGGTGAAGGTAGATATCATGAAAATAAAAGGGGGTTCAGTAAAAGAAAGGGACCAAAGGAGGGGGAAGTGCTGAGGAATGATATTGGCCAAATTATATTGTTATATTGTGCATTGTGTGCATGTGTGAATACATAACAACAAACCCATCAGTAGGTACAACTATAATTCACCAATAAATAAGTGGGAAAAAGAAAGAACTGTGCTAAATATATTTTTATGTGAAATCTCATGTAACAATTATGACCATATTATGAAGGTACCATTATTATTTTATCTCTTTTCCAGCTGAGGAAACAATCCTACTTTGAATGATTAAAATGTTGTCCACATTCATACATCAATCATGAGGTTAAGTGGAACTTGAATCCAGACTTATCTGGTGTTTTGGTCCAGTCTTTCATCTCCTCTATTCTACTGCTACTACTGGCTCAGTTAAACTCTATGCATGAGTGAAATGTTGACTGCTGACCATTTTCACATGGACTTTTAAGGATGCATATGATAACAAATTCAGATAAAACAACAAATACTTCCTAAGTGCACATCGCAAATCCAAGTTCACATTTCCTCTTCTTTTCAGTTGCATGTGCTTGACATGATGTTGAAAAGAGGACTAGGGTTTGAAAGTTGGCATTTAAAAAGAATTCAACTTGTTATTAGAACAGAGTGAACAGCATTCTACATAAGCAAGCATTCTTTAATACTTTTATGGAACTATTAAAGATGAAGCTGAATATTCTATATTGGTCCTTCCTTGTTGGACAGCACTGTATTTTTTATAGAATAGAACTATTCATTGTGACACTGCATTATTCTGGAGGAGATTTGGAACAGCTGGGAATTTTCCTTTATTTGGGCACATTTCTGTGTTAATCACTAAATATACATCAATTATCCATATCAGAAACTACTAATGTCCATGCCTGGTGATGCATACCTATAATCCCAGAGACTCGGGAGGCTGAGGTAGGAGGATTGAGAGTTCAAATCAAGCCTCAGCAACAATGAAGTGCTAAGCAACTCAGTGAGACCCTGTTTCTAAATAAAATACAAAAAAGTTCTGGGGATATGGCTCAGTGGTTGAGTGCCCCTGAGTTCAATCCCCAGTAAATCTCTACCCACCCAAAAAAAAGAAACTGCCAGTGATACCTCTATAAAATAAATAGTTGGGAAAACTTTATCAGTATAAGTCCTAAATTTTGTTTGTGAGGAGAACTTGGAAGATTGTGGACCAGATCTAGGCAGCAATCCCTCAACTCTTCACAGCACAGAAAGGAGGCAGAGAAGGAACAACTGACCAGAACTTTACCACAAGTTTATACTTTGATTACAGGAATTGTGGAGAACAGTATCAACAAGTTTTTCATTATTCCTAAGACTGAATAGTATGTGACTTTGTTCTGAAGTGACTATAGTAAAAAGGGTTTCAGTGATTTCTCTCAAAGTGGTGCTGATACTGGGAACATCAGAGTTGAAATATCAGTACCTAGATATTTGTAGAGCCCAGGTCCCTTAAAAGAAAGAATCTCACAAAATATTCTTTTCTTACATAGAAGAATAAATGATAATAATCTCAACAGATAGGAAGACATACAAGTAGTATGAATAAGCAAGTGAAAAAACCAAACACCCCATAACATTTCAACAACTAATTCTACTGACACCACAGTGAAGGAAATTTTGGAGAAAAAATTTAGGATGTTTATAGTTAAAATGTTCAATGGGTTAAAAGAAGATGTAAGAAATGAAATTCAGGAGAAAATACAGGAAGTGAAAGATCATTTCAATAAAGAGATAGAGATTCTGAAAAAGAACCAAGTAGAAATCCTGGAGATGAGTGTTTCAGTGAGTTTTTTCATTGCTGTGAGCTAAAGACATGACAAGAAAAATTTTAGAGGAGGAAAATTTTATCTGGTGCTCATGGTTTTATAGGTCTTAGTCCATAGATGGCTTACTTCATTGCTTTGTGCCCAAGATAAGACAGACCATCAGGGCAGAAGAGGAAATGATGGAGGAAAGCAGCTAAGGACAGGACAATCAGGAAGCAGGAAGAGACAGCTCTTACTCACCACAGACAATATATAAACCCCAAAGGCAAGACCTTGAAAACCTACCTCCTTTAGCCACATCCTATCTGCTACAATCACCATCCTTAATCCATTTAACTGGATTAATGTATTGATTGGGTTAAAGCTCTTGTAACCCAATTATTTTAGCTTTCTTGCATTGTCTAGCACCTGAGGTTTTGAGAGACACATGATATCTAAAACTATAACATAAAGACTTCAAAAATCAAATTAAAAAGTCAATGCAAAACATCACCAACAGATTAGATCACTTTGAAGACAGATTTTCAGGTCTTGAAGACAAAGTATATAATCTTAAAAATCAAGTTGACAATAAACAAAAATGTTAAGAGACCATGATGAGAATATACAAGAAATCTGGAATAACATCAAAAGACCAAATTTAAGAATCACTGGGATAGATGAAGACTCTGAAATAAAAAGTGAAGAAATGCACAATCTTTTCAATAAAATAATATTTAAAACTTTTCCAAATCTTTGGGAAAAGATGGAAATTTAAATACAAGAGGAACACAGAATTTCAAATAGACAAGATCAAAATATACACTTTCCAAAACACATTATAATAAAAATGCTTAATATACAGAGTAAGGGTAGAGTTGTAAAAGCCACAAGAGAAAAATGGCAAGTCACCTTGCTAGGTAAACCAATTTGGATTGCAACTAATTTCTGAGACCTGAAAAGCCAACAGGGTTTGAAATGATATATACCTGAAAGAAAACAGGTGGCAAGCAAGATTACTATATCCTGCAAAATTATCCTTTAGAATCAAATAAGAAATGAAAAAGGGAGACTGAGGCAAGAGGATCACAAGTTCAAAGCCAGCCTCAGCAACATAGTAAAGTCCTAAAGCAACTCAGCAAGACTCTGTCTCTAAATAAAATATAAAAAAGGACTGGGAATATGGATCACTGGCTAAGCACTACTGGATTCAATCCCTAGTACAAAAAATAAAAGAAAGAAAGAGAGAGAGGAGAAAAAAAGAAAGGGAGAAAGAAGGAAAGGAAAGGAAAGGAAAGGAAGGAAGGAAGGAAGGAAGGAAGGAAGGAAGGAAGGAAGGAAGGAAGGAAGGAAGACCTTCCATGATAAGCAGAAACTCAGAGAATTCAAAACTCCTAAGCCTGTACTATAAAACCTACTCCATGAACTAATTCATACAGAACAAATGAAAACTAAGAATGAAAAATGAAATATAAAATAATTGTACTAGAAAAATAATCAATTAAAGGAATCAAGTCTGAATTAAGCATTAAAAGTCAATAAAATGGCAGAAAATAAAAATCATCTCTGTATAAAGTTGAGTGCAAATGATCTAAAGTCGTCAACCAAGACATAGATTGGTGAATTGGATTAAAAAGCAAGACCCAACAATATGTTGTTTGCAAGAGACTCACCTTACAGGTAAAGACATCCACAGACTGAAGGGGGAATGGATGAGGAAAGATATATCATGCAAGTGGTAGCTGAAAGCAAGCAGGGGCTGTTACTCTCATATCAGACAAAGTGGACTTCAGGCCAAAATTAATTAGAAGTGACAAGAAGGACACTTCATATTGGTTAAGGTAATCATCCAGGAAGAAGTTGTACTGATTGTAAATATTTATGCTCCAAATATTGCTGCACATATGTACATAAATAATGCCCTTCTCAATATAATCTTATCGAGCACAATACTACAATACTGAGTGATTTTAACACACCCCTCTCATAACTAGATAGATCATCCAGACATAAGCTAAGTAAAGGTTTTTCAAAACTAAAAATTTCTGTTAATCAAATGTACCTAACAGACATCTATAGAATATTTCATCATTGAAAACTGAATTCACTTGCTTCACAGCATCACACAGAACATTCTATAAAATAAAATATATTTTAGGGCACAAAGCAAATCTTAGCAAACATAAAAAAAGCAAGATATTTGCTTGCATCCTATCAGAGCATAGCAAAATGAAGTTAGAAATAAATGACACGATAAAAAAACAGAAACCATTCTAAAACTTGGAGATTAAATAATACACTTTGATGAATGAATAGCAGAAGAAATCAAGAAGAAATTAAAATAAATTATTAGAAACAAATGAGAATAGTGTTACAACTTATCAAAATATCTGGGATGGTATGCAGATAGTTCTAAGGGGAAAGTGTATAGCATTGAGTTCCTACATTAAAAAAAGAGAAAGATACCAAATAAATATTTATTTTTATAAATTTATTTATTTCACCTCAAGATCATAGAAAAAGAACATACTACCAAAATCAGTAGAGGACAGGAGACAATTAAAATGAGAACTCAAGTCAGTTGTGTTGGTTCTTTGAAAGGATAAACAAGATCGATAAATCCATAGCCAAGCTAACCAAAAGAAAAAGGGAGAAGATTCAAATTAACAAAATTAGAAATATAAAGGAAGTATCACTACAGACACTACCGAAATCCAGGGGACCATTAGAAACTAGTTTTAAAATATATATTTGAATAAACTGGAACATCCTGAAGATATTGACAAATTCCTAGAAACATGTAACCTATCCAAAATGAGCCATAAGGATGAATAAAACTTAAACAGGCCAATATTTACTAATGAAATTGAAGAAACTATTAAAAAGCTTTCCAACAAAGAAAAAAACAGGACCAGGCAGATTCTCAACTGATTTCTATGAGACGTTTAAAGAAGAAATAATGCCAATCCTTCTCAAACTATTCCATGAACTATAGAAGGAGGAAAAACTGCCAAGTTCATTCTATAGTGTCAATATCACCCTAAAACTAAAACCAGACAAAGACACATTTAAGGAGCGAAACTTCAGGCCAATATCCTTGATGAACATAGATGCAAAAATTCTTAATAAAATATTGGCAAACTGCATTCAAAAATACCAAAAATGGGTACCATAATCAAGTGGGTTTCATCCCAGGGATGCAAATAAATAGAAGTCACCACACAAATAGAGTTAAGGATAAGAATCACAAAATTATCTCAACAGATGCAGAAAAAGCATTTGAGAATGCCCAGCACACATTCATGTTTAAAACACTAGAGAATCACAAAGGCTCAACATTATAAAGGCTCTTTATGACAAATTCAAGGCCAACACCATACTGAATGGAGAAAAAAAATGAAAGCATTTCTTTTAAAAATGAGAGGGAGGGGGGTATGAAAAATGGTGGAATGAGACAGACATCAGTACCCTATGTTCATGTATGATTACACGAATGGTATGAATCTACATCATGCACAACCATAGAAATGAAATGATGTGCCCCTTTTGTGTACAATGAATCAAAATGCATTCTATAAAACTAAATAATAATAATAATAATAATAATAATAATAAAATAGGAATAAGACAAGGATGTCAACTCTCACTACTCCTACTCAACATTGTCCTTGAAACTCAAGTTAGAGACATTAGGCAAAAGGAGGAAATTAAAGGGATACGAACAGGAAAAGAAGTCAAATTATGTCTGATGACATGGTCTTATATTTAGAAGACACACACACACACACACACAAAAAAAAAACCACCAGAAGACTTCCAGAGCTAATTAGAAAAATTTAGTAAAGTGGCAGGAAGCAAGGTCCATAGATATAAATCAGTCACTTTCCTATATTCCAATAATGAATCTGCTGTGAAGGAAATTAGGAAAACTATCCCATTCACAATGACCTCAAAAATAAAGACTTGGAAATCTACTATAGGAGGTAAAAGACCTCTACAATGAAAACTAGAACACTGAAGATATTGAAGAAGACCTTAGAAGATGGAATGATCTCCCATATTCTTGTATAGGCAGAATTAATATTGTCAAAATGACCGCACTACCAAAAATGTTATACACATTCAATGCAATTCCCATCAAAATACCAATGACATTCATCATGGAACTTGAAAAAACAGTTCTGGAATTCATTTGGAAAAATGGAGACCCATTATAGCCAAAGCAATCCTGAGCAAGAATAACAATGCTGGGAACATCACAATACCGGATTAAAATTATTTTGCAGAGCTATAGTAACAAAAACAGCATGGTATTAACATCAAAATAGACATAAAGACCAATGGACTAGAATAAAAACACAAAGACAATCCCATATGAATTTAGTCATCTGATACTTGACAAAAGTGCCAAAAACACACATTGGAGAAAAGATAGACATTTTAATAAATAGTATTAGAAAAACTGAATGTCTATATGTAGAAAAATGAAATTGATCCCTATCTCTCATCCTACACAGAAGTCATATAAATTGGAACAAAGACCCTAGGAATTAGACCCAGAAACACAACTACTAGAAGAAAAAGTAGACTCAACACTCCAACATATTGGCACAGGCATCAACTTTCTTAACAAGATTCCTAAATGCAAGAATTAAAACATAGAATCAATAATTAGGACAGTATCAAATTTAAAAGCTTCTGCACAGCAAATGAAACAATTAACAGCATGAAGAGAGAGCCCATAGAATGGGAGAAGATCTTTGCAACTTTTTCCTCCAATGGGGGATTAATATCCAGAATATATAAAGAACTTAAAAACCTTAACACCAAAAAAAAAAAAATACCAATTAATAAATGGGCAAAAGAACTAAACAGACACTTCTCAAAAGAAGAAATACCAATGGTAAATAAAATTATGTTTAAAATGTTCAGCATCCCTAGTGATCAGGCAAATGCAAATCAAAACAACATTAAGATTTCATCTTACTCCAGTCAGAATGGCAATTATCAAGAATACAAACAATAATTTTGGTGAGGATCTTGGGGTAAAATGGTACACTGATACATTGGTGTTGAGACTGCAAATTAATCCAACCACTTGGAAAGTAGTACAGAGATTTCTCAAAAAACTAGGAATGGAACTACCATATGACCCAGCTATCCCACTTCTCAGTAGATATCCAAAAGATCTAAAATCAGCATATTATAGGAATATAGCCATATCAATGTTTATAGCAGTGCAATTTGCAATAGCAAAGCAATGCAACCAACCTAGGTGTTCATCCACAGATGAATGGATAAAGAAAATGTGATATATACATATAATGGAGTGTTCCTTAGCCATGAAGAAGAAAGAAATTATGGTATTTGCTGATAAATAGATGGAAATGGAGATCATCAGGCTAAGTGAAATTAACCAGACCCAGAAAGTCAAAGGCCAAAAGTTTTCTCTGATATGTGGGAGCTAGCCAAAATAAAGGGGTGAAAATAGTGAGGGGGATTCCATGAAAACAGAATAGCAATCAATGGAGTAGAGGAAAGTGATTGACAGGGAGGGAAGCTAGACAGGAAAAGAATGGTGGAAATGAATCTGAAGAAACTTTCCTATGTACATATATGAATATACCTCAGTGAATCTCACCTTTATGTATATTCACAAGGCACTAATTAAAAAAAGAAACTATAAATAAATAGAATAAAGATCAGAAGAGTATAGGAAAGAAAATAGGGAGGGAGGGTAGGAGGGAAGGTAAAATGGAAGCACTGGGGACTGAATTACAGCAAATTTATATTCCATTTTTATATAATTATGTCCAAATGAACCCTAATATTATGCATAACTAAAATGAACTAAAAAAATTTAAAAAGTTCAAATAAGCTTATAACCATTTGAATCATGAGTTATAACCATGCAGGATTTAAAAAAAAAATTGTGGCGCTGCCCCTTCCTCCTTGTGTCAGAGTTGATGAAATTCACCAAAACACTCTTCTGAGGAACATCACTAATCTAGATGTATCATCCTGCTGTTTCTAGATGAGCCTATATAAGGAAATAAATGGTTATGCAAAATGAGGGCTGACTTTTTTGCACAGTGAGCTCCTTAAACAAAGAAATGGGAACAGGCTTCAGTATGGGCTATTTTGTACTTTACTGAACTTACAAGCTGACATTATAATGTAGGAATGTAGATCGAAGTAAGGTCCACTACTTCTGCATCCAAACATAAAATAACTATACGACTGTTACGGTCTTTCTCCCTTGTCCATGTGGCTGGAATTGAAGGGTTCTGAAGTCCTAAACATGGTAAAACCAAAGAACAAAAGTAACCTCTGCCTATGAACCTCTCACTGCAGAAGAAATTCATACTCAGAAAATGTGCCTAACCAGGTGTGATTTTGTGGGAATGAGAAATAACTTTTATTCTGTTAGTAAAACTCTAGGAGCCCTAGGGAAGAAAGCATTCCGGAGTATCTCAGTAATTTTGCAATTGGCAGAATGATCAATGGTGTTCAATGCTCTCAGGGTCTAAGAGGAGGGTTGAGAAGTGTCCTTAGAATAGGACAATGTGACCAGTGACCCTAAATGGAGTAGTTTTAGAGATGTGGTTGGACTGAAAGCCTGACAAGAGTGTATAAAAGAGAGAATACTAGGGAGCAAGTATGGTTAGATATTTTGAGCTGACATTTACAGTGAAGGGGAAGTCAGGAATTGAGGAAGAAGGAGGAATCTGGGGAGAGGTGCTTTTCTGTTTTGTTTTGCTTTTGAATGAGATTTATTTCAGAATGTTTGTCACCTAGTAGGAATGATCCAGTGGAAAGGAAAAAAAAACTGATTATGTAAAGGAGAGGGTGACTTTTTGCAAGGTAAGGTCCTTAAATAAGGAAATGGGACTAGGCTCCAATATAATCTATTTTGTAGATTATTTAAATTATGAGCTGACATTCCATGAAAAAGCAGGATATAAAATATGTCATATTTATGCATACATATAATTACATGCTTATAAAAATTAGGTTAAACATTAAAAAATAGAAAATATATGCTAAAATATTAATAGAATTTGTATCTGGGTATTAGCTATAGGGTAATTTTCTCCCCTCTATTCTTTTATTCCCTGTCTTCTAATTTTTTTATAATTTGTGATTGTTCATCTTATAATCAGGAAAAGAAGAATTAAAAATCCACAAAACTTTCCATTCCTGAGTAATTACTAATGGCTTTGATCTCTTTCCTATTAAAATAAAATAATTTCTTCCTTTATGTTATATTCCTCTATAATGGGATGGTGGTCCTCAGTTATTTCAGGGTCCTGTGATATTCAAATGAGGAGAGGTTATAGTGGTTGCATTGGTTCATTGTGAAGTATTATGCATATGTGAAGCATTTTCCTAACTAGAATAATCATTTCACCATTTACTAATTTGCTAAATCTTTTAAGAAACCTAAACTTGGAGATCATAAAATGAACTTAATATTATTTGGAAGAACCACATCCTACTAACTTGCTACCCTGTAAGAAAATCTCAAGTGTTCATAGAATTGAATTGAATTGAATTGTTCCAAAAGATGGAAATATTTGGGATATTACACTGGTTCTGGCCCTAAGGAGATTTAAAAGAAAAAACACAAAAACAAAATCAAAATTCCAGTTCACCAGAAATGGCTAAAATCTTTTAATAAAACAGCCCTCCACAGAAAAAGAATCAGAGGTGCCTCCTAAAATGAAAGGATTTTCTATCATACTTTTAAATAGCCCCAGAGGGCTGCCTGGTTATTTCCTACTGCTCTTTCTTGCTTTTCCTTTTTGGAGTCTGGAGCCTTGCTCTGTGGTCCAAACGCTAAAACTGGGAGCCTTATTTCCAGTCCCTGTCTCCTTCAACTCCCACCGGCATCCTTGAGTGGGAGTTTTTCATTCATGCTCACTATTCATCCTTTAGTGTGTGTCTTAAATGTTTCTTCTTTATATCAAGCATTTGATGTAGTTTTGAGAATGCTTTATTTTAATAACAATTTCTTTGCTGGTCTCCCTGCTCTTGGTGCCCCCTATACTTCCTAAGAAATCTCCCTAAATTTTAGACCTGGTGACCCTGATTAAAATCCTCCAAGGATTTCTAACACCTTTAGGTAAAACTTGTGGTTCCTTGAAGAAGATAAAAGCACCTGATGATTGGACTTCCAAAATTTACTTCAGCTTGATTTCCTGCAACCACACCCCTGCCCTCCACATTCTTATCAAACATTCCCCTGTTCTGACTGTTTGGTCTCTGAAGGTGCTCTTTGCTCTGCCTGGAACAGGTGCCCCTCTCAGTCCCATCTGCACTTTTTCCTGCCCTTCAAACCTGGTGCAAAGGCCACAGGCTCCCAGCTTCCCCTCCTGGCTCACATGCTCCTGGAATATCTGCTCCCAGCACTGTGTAAACATCTCTAGCAAAGGACTTATTTGGAGAATTACAATGACCTATTTATTTTTCTGCTTCTCAAACTTCAAGTTCTATAAGGACAAGAAAAAGCTTTTGTTCCATTCCATTTATAAAAGAGTTGTTCATGCTAGTCTGCTAGGGACGCCATAATAAAGTATCCCATCTGAAGTTTATTTGCTCAGTCTTAAAGGCTGGAAATTCAAGATCAAGATGTAGGTTGGCAGGGTTGCTTTCTTCTGAGAGTCTCTCCTTTCTTGTAAATGGCTACCTTCTTTCAGTGTCTTCACATGATCTTCCCTCTTCACATGTGTGTATCCTAATCTCATTTTCTTATAAGGACACCAGTCATATTGGATTAGAACTCTCTGCCAATGACCAGGGCATCAATAATGAATCTGGGTGCAACACAGTGCATTCTATAACAGTGTTCAATAAAGCTGTGCTGTGCTTTAAATGGCAATCATTTCATGATTCCAGAAAGGTTTACTTTTCAATACTAGTCTGAATTCTCCATCTCTGTGTTCAACACCTCCTATTTATTGAGTGCTCCTCTAGTCAAGTAGACTTCAAAAATTCTAGGCCTGGGGATAAGTCAAAGAACAAAAGAGATCAGAGCCCCTACTTTCAAGAGAATTATCTTCTAATTGGGAGAAAGAGAGGTAAACACAATTGAAAGGTTAATTTTTAAAAAAGAAAGAAAAGAAAAGGTAGAAGGTGATGCATTGGAAAATAAATAGGGTAGAAAGAGGGAAAGTTAAAGAAAAAATCTAAAATTTTAAAATGTTGACCAGATAGTCAATGTGAGAAGCCACCCATGTAGCTACCTTACATAGTGTTTCAGGCAGAGGAAGTTCAAAAACCCAAGTGGAGCATCCCCACCATGTCTGCACAAAGAATGGACTAAATTAGCATTTCCCAAAGGAAATACTGCAGAATATCAATTCCGAAGGGTCTTCACACATACTGAAAAAGGTTTCCAAGTTAAACACTGAATACTTGGCCTTCTCTTGGGAAGTAAAGGGATACATCTGTCTACTTATTACAGCCTTTGAAGAGAAGAAATCTGTTGCACATTGTTTAATATCTTGTTTTCTAAGTGTTTTTAACCACAGGACCCATTTAGGGGAAGTTACCTCTAACCAAATCTAAAATTCTAGAAGATCCACAGGGGAAATTTTGGACTTACTGGCCCCTCAGTGTAAATTAGCGAATAATGTATCTCAGGTGTCAGCTGGATCAGACTTGAGTGGACAATGTAATGGTTTATAAATGTCTTGTTAAATATCATAGTAAATAAATATTTTATGAAAGTCATACAGTTCTAGGGAGCAAGCATGTAATTTTAAAAAGTTATTTTTCTCTTTTTATAACTAGAATCACATTGTATTGATCTGAAAATTTTATTCCTTTTTTACCCAGTTTGCCTGGAATCTCCAAGTTTTGAAAGAGAAGCTTATTGATTCCTTACTGGAACCAAATAAAAATAGAGGAACTGAATCTCCTCATGAGGAATTAGTCTATTATTTCCCTTCAGTTCTTCAATCTCAAGTCTTAGAAACACCTGTGTCATCTTTTAGAGCCTCAATGGCCCCTATCTTTGTCTGAGGTTAGTATAATCTCTCATTTAAATGGACACATATTAAGCACTGATTTGATATCATTCTAAGCAGAATTCTGGCAGCAGCAGAGTCCATGAGATAGCTGGCAGTTATGTGGTACCAGGGATTCTGATTTGATCCTTACACACTACATGTATCATCTATTGAATTAACACACTGCACCCCATAGATATGTGTACTTATGTGCCTATCAAAATAACAAAATTTTATTAAAAAAAAAAAAACTACTTCATGTATCTTCTCTTTCTGCTCATCTGTCTGCATTCTGAGTGGGTCCTACCTTGCCTTGGAATCACTTCACTATCCAAAGAAAATTCTTGCTAAATCACTCCACAACGACCTGGATGATTATGTGAAATTTACAGTTTGATTTAAGCATCTCTAGATAACAAATGCATTTGTACATCTATGATTCATAAGGTGTCTACAAAAGAGCTTTGACAGTCTTGACATACTAATTCATGTTTCACATCTGTCTGAGTGTTGTTTCAAGGTATACAATCAACTTCTTAGTAGATGCGAAGCAATGTAACCATTTGAGAAACTTTTATCATGGAAAGAGCAGTTAAAAACAAAGTGAAATACATATAATAGAAATGATTCCAGATAAAAAAGAACAGCTCACCAATAGGACTCATTAAATTTTTAATTTCTAGTATTTTAACTCAGCTATGAGAATCTTTGGAACTTAAGGACTGAGGGAAAAGAGATTATTACTAATAAAATTAGATGTTTTCTATTAAAGAAAATTTACTACCACTATTATAATATACCTTGGGAAAAATGACTTTCCTGGTTTTTATTAGTAACACAGATTCTCATAAGTAGTTTATATTTTATATTATTACAAAACACCTCATTTGTTGAAAATTATACCATTTAGCTATTCTGTTTCAGATTACAGTGTTTCAGAATTAGCTATTATCTTTAAGCATTTATCTTTAAGAAAATGCTTTTAGATGTAATGATTACACACACACACACACACACACACACGCGCACAATTTCTCTGCTACATAACATCAGTGGGGAATATTTCAAACACTCTAAGGGGAGGAAAATGTTTTTTTCCATCAACACAATTCAAATCTGTTGTTTGAACCACATTCCCTCCATGAAGTACTTACTTATGAAATGAGGAACCCATTCCTTAAAGGAAAAGTTCCTCAAAAGGTGTACTGCATTTCCAGAGAGAATAATGTTACCATTTTTTCTTCATTTTATATTAACAATTGATCCACTATGTATAGTACTGAGATTGAATATTTACTCAAGATAAAACCCCTTCTTCTTACACACACACACACACACACACACACACACACTCAGCATATATATGTCACCCTTTATTGGGTTTTTCTCTCCCTTATTTATCAATGGACTTTCCAAAGGAGTTAAATGCATTCAAATTTACAAAAGAAAATAATTCAAAAGTCAGCCTTCCAAGTAAGCAGTCGCAACTACGACTTATGGGGTACAATCTAGGGTAACAACAAATCTCTACCTTCCTGGAAACTGGCAAATCCATCATCCCTAGAGAACTGGTGCATTCAAACATCCATGAACGATTCATCCTTTTGTCATAGAACTTTATCTTTCATTAAAATAGGACACCACTGTCAGGATAACGCCCACTTATTTTTCTCATGTTATTCCCTGAAGGCAGATTTGGAGCTGTTGTTGGTGTGCATTCTGGGTGTTTCTGTGTGCAGATGGTGGAACACTGATGACCATATCTGTGGGGCTCTCTTGAGAAATAGGCCTACAAAGGAAGGTAGAAAGGTACCAACTCCAAGCTTTTCCTTCTTAACAATTTCAGCTAGCTCTGTCCTTTTCATGGGGTTGACAAAAGGGACATATTTATGGAAACCTTTGAGAATGTAACTTTGTGTTGCAGGCATAGAAATTTTGCTGCTGCTTACATGTGACTTTGGGCAAGTTAGTTAACCTCTTGGCATCCAGTTTCCTCCTGGAAAAATTCTGGAGGTGATTCTGAGAACTTAGTGGATCAGCATGTATAAAACTGTAGTGCCTGTGGATTGGAATATGCCCTTTGTTTCCCTCTCTTGAGCTTCTCACATTGCTCCTTCTCTGTGGAAATGCCTCTGGCCATGGTCTTTTCTGCACCTTGATATCTGTATGTCTTATCCATATCCTTAGTTTTCCCACATTTGTCAATGATACCTCACACAGACTGTGTGCTATGGCTTATATGCCCCAGGGTTGTTCAGACTTTCTCCAACTCTGGGTTAGAGCACTGGGGTCTCACCCTTCACCTCCTGACCGCATCAACCAGGGTCATCCATAGCCCACAGAAGTTACTGGTGGAAACTCTGAGATGGTTGGGGAAGGGACAGAAACAGGGCATTTCTCTCATGTGATTCTGCCTGCAGTGATCTTTCAATTAGTAGCAAGTCCTTCTCAAATGTACCATCTCCATCAGGACAGGCTTCTGTGGATCCAGCCCTGGGTCCGAGTAACCCTCTATCTCTCAGCCTGGGGTCTGCTTCCTATTTGTGCTCATCTTCAGCTTGCCTCATTATTCCAATTTGGCTCCTCAGATTTCCCATCACTCATGTAGCCTATACAATTCCTTGTGTTAAGTTGTCTCTGTTTCAGATACTTAGCATGGTTTCTCTTCTCCTTGTTGGATCAGGTGTTGTATAAACAAAATTACTGACTTTAAGCATCTGGGTTGGAATCTTACACTACAGAATTTAACTTTCCAAATCAATGAACATAAGCCTCACAGGATGAAGGTGGCTTTAGGAACTGGTGACTCTGTACACATATTACTGAAATTGTGTGAGGTCTGATCAGGTAGGACTTTTGTATGCACTGGACATACTTCGAACAGAAGTGGAGAGTGAAGCATCTACTGGGAGGACCAGTGACAATCATGTTGAATAGGAGCTCCATGTTGCCAAGGGGCTGAGAACAGAGCAATCCTTTTTTTGAGATTGAGATTGCAGGAAGGGGGGATAACCCATAAGATTTCCTGCTATCTTAGACTTAATTGGCCATCCACAACTTCCATGTCCTTGTTGCTTTGTGTACACATCCAACAGTATGCCCCAAAGGGAGAGGGAGATGTCTTACCTGTCTTAGTGAAGTTCCCCATTTCCCAAATTTATTGTATTTGCAATAAAGACCGACTTATTCCAAAACTCTAGTATTCATTATCTTCTCCCACATGACTCTTTGATATGATGTTCCTCCTTCCCACAAATCCACTTACTAAAGGGAAAGAGTCTCTTGCCTTTGTTGGCTCCAGGCTCCTCTTTACAGTGTGGATTTGGGTAATTAGTAAGGAGTGAAAGAGGGAATGAAAGAAGTCAGCAAGATTCAGAGAGTCTGCACTGAGAAATACAGAGAATAGTCAGAAAGTAGGTGTAGTTGACTGAGTAGACAGAGGTGGGGGATGGAGAGTGACAGGTTGCAGTGTAGAAGGGGGGATGGGAGGAGGGGAGACAAAGAAAAGGGATTCCATGATGTGTATTTGCTGAAGTTGACATCTCTGTAAAGTTCTTTAAGAGATGTAAATAAAAACCCAACCTACTTTAAAGTGAATGTTAGTAGTTGGGCTGTACTTTTATTTAAAAAAAAAAAAAAAAAAACCTTTTGTCGATACCAGACTCTATGGGTACCTGAAGTCTATTTGGTTTACACGTTGTCTGAATTACATAATTACCACTTTAAAGGATACTTTTTTCTTCTCTCCTTGTTTCAAAAGTGCTGTTCCCTGCCCAGCTAGGTAAAGAGCTGCTAATGCTGCCTTTTATTTATTTATTCACATGACAAACATGTGTATCAGGATCTTGTGTACAAGAATCTATGTAAGATTTCATCCCACCCAAGAGGAGCTCACAGAATACAGAGGGAGACGGAAAACCAAACATCCACTTCTCCATGTGGCCAGTGTAGGGATAAAAGTGAGGACATGAGATGAGCACAGAGGAGACATGCGGAATGCTCCTTTCAAACACCCTGCATAGAGCGAGGCACAAAATAGCTAGGCAAATCCAATCATAGAGAGTGCTAGGGCTATAGATCAAATGCAGGGCTACAGCCACAGCCATAGGTAGGGGCCCATTTCTCCATAGAATACTATTGTAAAATGGAAGTAGAAAAGATGCCAGCTTTCCATCTGGCAACTAAGTCAATTCCATCAATCATTATGCATTGATAACAGTAGGACCCACTACTATCTGGTGGATCTGGGATGGACAGAGACACAAAAGCATCTGACACAAGCTCCTATTTGTGTGGTGTGTAAGTGTGATGCTGGGGATCAAACCCAAGGCCTCCTAAATGCTGGGAAAGTGCTCTACCACTAGGCTATATCCACAACTCTCTGTATTCAAGGAATACAGAGAAGAGCTCTCTGTATTCAAGGAAACCTCACAGTATTTAGGAAGATAATACAAACAGGATACAATTATCAAATAATAGGTTTATATACACTGAAGAACAAAATCATGGTCAGGAAGTAACCATGGACTGTCTAACAGAATTGTCTGTTAGGTCAGTCTTTCCAACATCAAAGAATTCCTCCAACAGAAATAAGTACTCCAAAAAATGTTTCAAATACACTAAGGTGACACTGTGGACCACCCAGCTGATAGCAAATGAGAAAATGGTATTCACTGAACATACACAATTTTCCTCTGAAATGGTGCCAAGCAGAGACAGAGTGTGATGTGAAAGTGGGACAGACTCCTTCATTTATAGACTATGTTCTAACTGAAAAAAAAAAAATAGTAGGCCAGGTTCTAACTGAAAAAAATGGTAGGCCACAGATGTAATATGTATCCCTATAAAAGTGTATTCACAACTCTACAAGGTCAGTGACAGCAAAGGATGCTATTATAGTAACTTAAAACTCTAACTTCATGTTAAATGTCTGATCTTACATCCATCAAGCACAGAAGTGAGATCTAGCCTGTGTACACTGTACCTCAGAAAGACTACATTGAATATGCAGAACTGTCTACTCTCTTCCACTGCTATACCTTTGACAATACTCAATAAATATGTATAGAAAAAATGGATACATGAATGGCATAGGAATGGTAAACTAGCAAAAAGTCCACTACTATATTAATTACAAAAACCTTAAACCTAGCATTTATGATGATTTTTCCAATCAAAATGTAACTACTTTGGTATGGGGAGAATGGGTATTAAGGAATAGCTGCTAATGAGTACAGAGCTCTTTTTGGGGTGTTGAAAATGTTCTATAATTCAATAGTGGCAATAGTTGCACAACTCTGTGAATATACTAAATAAAATACACTTAATTAAGCACTTTAAAGGGGTGCATTTTGGGGTATGTGAATTATATCTCATCAAAGTTTTTATGTTTTAAAAAACTGTGGTTGAGATTCTGTCTTGATGAGATACATTATAACCCAAGAATACAAAATACAACGCATTGTGCATCCTGTAAAAAATGAGCTTTATTCTTAAAGATGAGAGAATTTACTTTATAATCCAATGCAAATAATGACCTTAGAATTGAGGAAAATTACTATTTTGAAATGTGAAACAGAAAAGCAGCATGTTAATGAGCCTGGGCTTATTAACCTAGAGCTGAACATATTTTCTATATTAGAGAACTGGTAGGTGGGCTATTGGTTTATTTGGTATTTTAACCATCAGATAGTTATTAAGAAATCTGAGAAGTGGAATTTTTCTAGGATCCTAAAAAATCAGCTGTCTCATCGCGGCTTGAATCATTGAGCACAGGAAAAGTCTGAAGTTCTATAGGACCACATGAATATATTACATTCTGGAATATTGACATCTATCTTCACTGCACTAAGACACTTGGGATCTCTCAGATAAAAACTAAGGGAGAGTTATATAGCTATTGCAGAAATGATTTCATCTTGGCCACAAATCCTGATACTTCTAGAGCAGAAAAATGGGAGTTCTTCCTGAAGATAGTGACTTTCCTCTAACATTAATGACTCAGCACTCCATTTGTTCTCTATCTGGCCTCCACTTAAGCTCCTGTAGACTGGCTGATGGGCACTAAGACTCCTATAAGCCAGCATAGTCCAGTAAGAGGTCAGAGAACACGTGGTTATTCAACCATTGAAATGTGCCTTTCCAAAGCTGAGGTGTGTTGTAAGTGAATTTTGAAAACTTAGTACAAAGAATCTAAATGATCCATTTAGTATATAAAACTACTGCATGTTGAGATGACAGTATCTTGAATATATTGGTCCAAAGTATATTCTCCTTCCTTTAGAAAAATTTCTTCATTCTTGTTGCCCTTAGGATAGACAATAAAGGCAATTGACTCAGTTTAAGAGAACCTGACTATGTGAAGGTGACAACGAATGAATGAGAATCATAGCTAGCTCCTATTTGTATTTTCCCAATATTGTAATTAGGGGAAAGTTTTGAGAATCCAGTGAGATGTTGATTTAAAAACTGACTCAGTCATTCTATAATTTTAGTATCATCTTATAATCAAGACTTCTGTCTTGAAAAAGAATTCCAACTAGTGGTAGGTGACTTAGCTAGGAATCAAGGTCTGACTCTTGCACAAGGCTAATGAAATTGGTACTGTTTACATATGGGCAAAATTGGATGCTTTGGGGAGTTGAACCAGCTAAGTAGGGAGGATTAAAAACGGCTGAGGCCCTTTACCTAGATCAAGTCATCATTTTCAGACTCTTAATATCCACATGGATAAAAAGTTCATAGAAAGGAGGAAGAGATTATTACATTTTCATTGCATAAAAGGTAGGGATATAACTTATAGTCTTCAGGATTTTAATATTATACTCTTCTATGTGCATTTCCTTAAGTGAATAGTCCCAATTAAAGAAAACTCAAATTTTTCCAGAGTAACTGATAAATGTGCATCAAGTTCTTAGGTACCATAAATATGATAAGATTCACTTTGGGGATATTGGAACTATTAATATAACTACAATATTCACACACAATATATCCAATAAAGACACAGAGTTTGGTGGGGAAAAAATACAAGGAAAAAAAAATAACTAAAGCAATGCTATATATACTATGATTGTGATATTTATGTACTAGTGGATTTAAGAGAATATGTACAGTTTTATAAAAATTAAATGCAAATTTATACGTACTATTACTTAGTTAATAAGGCTTCTACTGCTGCTTTGCAATAAATAAAAATCTGCCAATTATAACTTATTTATGGAAGTTAGTCCAAGCTACTTTGATTCTGCATGTTTCCCTGTTGCCTTTGTTGCTAGGGTAGAGCAAACAAAATAGGAATCAGCCTTCTGTCTTAGTGCTATATGTCAAAGGGTGGTCATTTGCCAAGGAATATTCTGGGCTTTGCTCACAACTAACTCCCAGTATGCTGGAGGCTTTGCCCCATGGTGAGTGTAAGACTTTGTGAATTCCAAGCATTCAGTGGGAACAACTAATGATGATAATAACTATAGACAATTTGGGGAAACAAATGAATGATTACAGCTGACAACTTTTGGGGGGAAAGCTGGAGCTAATTAATGAATTTCCTAATTAGTCCTCTCCATTATAATAGAGAGCTTGACAGGTATATCTGGATATAATGCAGTATCATGGGTGACTTTATACAGTGTGTGTGTGTGTGTGTGTGTGTGTGTGTGTGTGTGCATGTGTGTGCACATGCACATATTTGAGGGAGAAACAAGAATAGACAAGACAGTCTGTGTTCTAGGGCCTCACGTAATAATCTTATGAAGTTTTGATAAGTGTTTTCATAGTTCTGAAGATACTATTTAAAAATCAGGTAACTTTGCTACATATGGAAAGTTGATATTCCCACATTTAGAGATTAATGAGTTTAAGCCTTTGATATTTCCTCAAGTTACATTCTCATCTCAGTTCAGTCCACTCTTACCTGAGAGACAATAGGTTTTACTTGTGTGAGTAGTGAGTGAGTGTGCATGTGTGTGTGTGTGTGTGTGTGTGTGTGGCTAATAAATAGACTTGATAATACACTAGGAACATGTATATAATTTATGTTGGCAGTACATATATTTCCTATTTATAGGGCTTGAAGCATACAACATGCAATTTTTCAATATTTCCATGCTGGTTTATAACCCTGTATTATTTTTTGACAAATCATGGTCTGATTTAGGGCATACTCCCCATTAACATTTCTCACTGAAGAAATGTTTTAAGCACAATTATATAACATTGCCTAGATTATACTTTGTCAGATAGTTTATAATTAGGTGAGAAAAGGAAAGCAGTTGCCCCTACAGGGAGAAATCCCTATAGATGGTTTCTATGCTTGTCCTGCCCTAGAAAAGATGTAAAAGTTGTAATTTGTTTTGAGTAAGCTAATGAGCATCATCAAAGTGGTTTGTGAATTATATAATTTTCTATATGACCTGTCTTTAAGAATATTTCAGTTTTTAGTATTACTAGACTTTACTGAAATTTAAAGCAGTGAGATCCTCAGATAATATGTACATGAGTATCGGGATTGTATGAACCAATAAAGAAATAAGTGCCTGATCATGAGGTCATGATGTGATGGTTTGGATATGAAGAGGCCCCCAAAATCTCCTGTGTTAATGCAGAAATGTTCAGAGGTGAAATGATTGGATTATGAGAACCATAACCTAATTAGTTCATCCTACTTTGAACAGACTAACTGAATGGTCACTGTAGGCAGGTAGGCCATGGCTACAGGAGGTGGGTCACTGAGGGCATGCCCTGGAAGGGTTCATCTTCCCTGTGACCCCTTCCCTTTTTCTCTGCTACCCAGATGCCACAAACAGAGGAGATTTCCTCTGTAATGCCCTTCCATCATGATGTTCTGCCTCGTCTTGGGCCCAGAGCAATGCAGTTGGCCCACCATGGAATAAATCTCTGAAACATGAGCCCAAATAAAGGTTTCCTTCTCTAAATTGTTATTGTCAGGTATTCTAGTCAGCAATGCAAAGATAACCAGCATATACAGCCTGGGATAAGAGCCCCAGGGAACATACCATTGAGGATCTCCTGAGCCTGGCAGCATGGGGTCATGGAAGGAGGGGACAGCATTGTGTTTTTTTCAATAATGTTTTGAGATGCACTTTGATGCACATTAAGAACAACCTTCATGTGCTATATGCTTTTGTAAGCACCTCTATTAAATCTCATTAAAATCTATGAAAGTCAATGTGATTAGATCCATTGTACAGATGAAAAAATTGAGGCCTGGAGAGGTTAACTAACTTATCCCAATATGTTTTAGAGTCAGGATTTGAATACAGACAGTCTGACTCCAGAGCCCCTATGATGAATATGAGTTCTATGAAATAAAAGAGAGGAAACTGATTAGATGGCAATAATCAGTTTTGAAAGTTCCAGACGTATCAATAACAGGTTACTTGAGCCTTACTTATGAAGAAAATGTTAACATGTTTATTTAGCATTACTAATAAGTAAACAGAAAATAACTACAGGTTAGGAAATTAATCTTAGGAGCTCTAGTTTAAAAGTCAATCTGGGGCCCCTTGAACATTTTCCTCTTTAACAGGTTATCTGTACATATGCACTTAAGTTCAACACATGGAGAAAGGAAGCATCTAGAATCAGGAAATCATGCCAGAAAGTCCTGAGAGGAAAGAGAGACCTAAAGATAAAGAATATAACTAAGGTATTCAGCTCCATAAGTCAGCTGCTCCAAGAAGCAGTATTCCCTGAGGATGTTTCCAAAGAATCATATTAAACTGCATTAATGTAAGAGGGTAAAAGAGAAGCCTGATTTCCAATTCAGCTTTGGAGTTCCCTCGGCTGGTGAAACAAGTACAGGTCCCCTGCCATCAGACTTCAGCGTGTCAGCAATTTCTCTTTCTTTCTTTCTTTCTTTCTTTCTTTCTTTCTTTCTTTCTTTCTTTCTTTCTTTCTTTCTTTTTTTAATTGCTTAATGAAATGCATTCTCAAATCTCTTAGAGAAAATTCCCTATCCCCCCTCATTATTTCTTTCTCTATTTTCACTATAACACTGTTTAAATAAATGGCATGTGTGGTCCTCTTTCCCTTTAAAAATTCATTGATGTAGTTATTATTTCATCTAACATCCCTCCCATCTCATCCCATATTTATAGGTCAACTACTCTGTGCTACGCCTATACCTGGTTTGGGAGACAACTATGAATGAATTGGTCCTGGCACTCTTCTTCCTCAGCCCCTGAGGCCTCATGTTGTTCCCACTGATTCACACACCATCTAGACCTAGGCATATGGGACAACTTTGCCTTCTATGCAACAAAATTCCCAACTTCATTTCTGTTCCATCAACTCACTCACTCACTCACTCACTCATTCTGTCACTCAGCTGATCTCTTATTGATAAGAGGAGGAAATCAACTGACTGAATTCCCAAGTTACCTGATAGTATCATAAGGCTAGAGGAGTAAGGCTACAGTTCTTTCACAAGTCTCATTTCATTTGCTCCTCAAAATAATACAAAGAGTAGGAGAAAAAAATCTTGTTCCAGATCAGTGTATGCATTATAAATATATTTTGGTACAAATAAAATCCCATTATATTTATTTTTATCTATATTTGTATGAATAAGGAGAAAAGGAGAGAAGGATGCACATTGGCTATATACTTTGCCCATATCAAGTGAGTGGCAATGGAGGGGTAAGGGAGAACATCGTCTCTGCCTTTATTCAACTTTCTTAGGTAGCAGGTGTTAGCACCTGTATCATTATGCAAAAAAAAAAAAAAAAAAAAAAGTGCACCACTTTTGCAGTTCAAAAAATACTATATAGAATTTGACATTAAAAGAACAAACAAAAATAATGCTATGAGGTTGGGACTAGTCATTCTTTATATAGTTCAAGAAATTGAACCAGGCTCCATCCCAAATCTTTTGGTTGGGAGGACAGTGAGATTTCTGCCCATGGCAGCTGTTTCCTTTCTGTAGAAAAAACACATCACAGCTTATTAGGATTTAGGACAAAGCAAAGACTCTCCGGTACTGAGGAATAAGACATTGTAAATGAAGGTATCACATGTAGACCTGTTGACTTTGGGTATGATGTCAGCCTCTAGATGGGTTGACTGCACCAGATGCATCTAAGGTCTCCATGACTCTTTAAGTTTTCTCCCTTGAAATCCCAAAGTTCTCTAAAGGCTCCTGGCTCTCAGGTCACCATACCCAAGTCTAGCATAGGAACTATGACTCTTACTTGTAGGTAATAGAAAATTCTGAGTCATGAGTTCATACTTAGGAAATACCTTAAGGATATTTGTCTGTCTGATCTCTGTTTTGAGTATAGTTGTTATGTTTGATGTCAGTTAAAATTAATTTACATAGTGAGGGGCTTCACCTCTCCCACTGAAGGCTCTTGGAAAAGAGGAGAGAGATTATAACAATAACATCCACAGTGATCAAGGAAGTGAAGAATAATTGGAATTGAGCAGATGAGTAACCAGAAAAATTTGGCACTTGAGGCAAAGCTGCCAGAAAACAAGAAAGTTCAACAGGTATAGACCAAAATTAAACCTAGAACTTTATATGGCTCAATTTCTGTTTGGTATCACATTCAAAGAAAGTCTGACAGAAAAATAGAGCCTAAATAGTTCAGATGGATACAATATTTCTAAAAACACACACACTCATAGGCTCACACAGTAGCAGGAGTGGGGCCATTTTCTTAATGTTCAGCTAAACTTCATTTTCTGTTTAGAAATCTTTCTCCTTCTCCACCTCATTCCATGCCCTGCAGCAACTGCCAAAAGAAATATCTTTTCTCTTTCCAGTATCGTCTTGCCTTGACACTTACCCTGCCTGGCTTTTCAGTTTTCCTCTTGTCACTCATACTCCCACTCCATATGCCAGGTGTGTCCTCAGGTCTTTCCCTTCTTCCCTGTCCTGTGTCACCACTGCTGAAAAATACCTCCTGTGCCACACAGTGGGGAGTAGCTTCTCTTTGTTATTTACCATCAGTCCCCCCTTCCTCTTAATCCAACATCACCAGAATTCTGGCTAGTAGAAATTTCCACCTCCTGGTAGCATGGAAAGTCACCTGAAAGCTCAACTGTAATCTGGTGCTCATAGTAAGTAATAAAAGAAAAGTAAAATTGCTTCAGCTGGAGACTGCATCAGGAAAGTTTCCAGAACTGTTTGAGTTGCCCCTTTTCCTTTCTTGCATTCCTCCTGTGAATTGTGTTCACTGAGTACAAATTTGAGGTCCATAATTTTTTTCAAAATTTTATTGGTGTATTATAATTTTACATAATGGTAGAGGCCCACTCCTTTTAATTGAGGTGATGCACAAAAAGCAAGGATGATAGAGTCAACAGGGTATCTCATGTAAATATTTCAGATTTTGCAAGATAGTAAAAATACAGGAATTCAATATAAAAGATCATCTTAGAATGAACCAATGCAAAATTCAGTATTTTTCCACCTGTTATTTCTAGTATTTATTCTATGCATTGGAATATCTATCTATCTATCTATCTATCTATCTATCTATCTATCTATCATTTATCTTGTTCGGGTAGTGCTTTTTAGGAAACTAGTGGTAAAATCCAGAAGGAAAATATGATAATAGGTAAATATCAGTACTGGAAATAAATATATGAATATATGATTCTTAAATTCTCTATGTAGACCCAGCCCAATAATTGCTCATTGCAGAAATTAAGAAAATAGAAAGATTTTTATTTCTTATTTTGTTTCTTTTACAAGTTTCATAAACTTGTTATCCAAAGGCATGTCTCCACATCTGCAGGGGCTGAGGTTCCTCTTTGCTATAGGGCAAATATATTCTAGGAACCTCACATCAGCCCACACACAGCAATTAAGCATCCTTGTTTTGGATGTGTGCTTTGGATGAATCTTGAAGGGAGTTCACGAGGTTTTGCTTTCTGTTAGTCAGGGTATATAGCCACAGAGTCTCCAAAGATTTTTGATAGTGTACATTTAAGCATAAATTTAAAGGCTGGATAAAACCAATAAAGATAGGAAATAGAAAAAAATTTTTCCTATGTATCAGTGAATCATATCATACAGCACTTGGAGTGCCTGTGTGCCCACTTCTTGGTTACAATGTGTATGTCACTTCCTTAAGGAAGGGAGTGGGTAACCACTTGTCAGGCATATTTTGTATTTCTGGGGAGCAAATTGCATGGCACTGATAGTGGCATCCATGGAGAGTACTGATGCTCCTCTGAGGTTCTGAGATTCTACTGTTCTGCTGCTATTCCTGCTGTTCTCTGATCCCATTAACAGGTGCCCAGGTGTTTTTGATGAGCAGGACAGGAGAGTCTTTTGAATGGTTGATAATGTTAATGTTTGAATAAATTTCTGTACCTTGAGGTGACTTAGGCATTGTCATTTGAAAGACAATTGAAAATCTCCTAGTGTCCATTTTTTCTTCCTATAAATTTTGCCCTGTTTTACTAGATGGTCCTGCAAAAATTTATCACTACAAAATAAAGAAACAAGTAGGCTGATAGTGGTGCAAACCTCAATGCTCTGAGCTCCAGGGCAGGTACCTGGAGCTTTTTAGGAAACTAGTGGTAAAATCCAGAAGGAAAATATGATAATAGGTAAATATCACTACTGGAAATAAATACATGAATATATGATTCTATGCTGGGCAACCACCTGGGCTATCACTCTGGAGGTCATCCTCCACCTTTTCTCTTGCCCTTAGGAGAGTGTTAACAAGCAAAAAAGGGCATACACAAATTGTGGGCCTGCATGAAACGACAATGCCTGTGAGAGCAGGGAGACACAAAAATAAGTGGTGCTTTGAGCGATAAGGTCTTAGAATATAGATGAAACAGGATCATTAAGCCAAAAGCCACACTGCACTTGAACCTCCTGTTTACTCAGACTGGGAAACATGCATTAACTATTCCCCTTTCTCAACCCCAAACCATGACTCCCTTCGTCCTTTCTCTGGGGTTTATTGCAGGGTATAGAAAATAAGTTCAACTTTATGTCTATAAAATATGCTAATAGATTGCCTGACATGTAGGAAGATTGTCCCTGGCTGGGAGACCTAGAGCAGAGGCTGTGAGGTTGGGAAGCAGGTTTGACACCTCGTCCATCTCAGCAGGCCTGCCTGAGAGGACCAGACAGTGTGTTTTACAGCAAGGATGGACTCTTTGCAACCATATTGACTCTCAGCGTGTTTATGGATTCACTCTTCTCTTCCTCTGTGAACTTCTCTTTTTCTCAGCTTTGCAACTGCTTACAGGCTGGTATGAATGAAGTCAAAGATAGGGACTGGTTCCTCCCACCAACCTGGAAGCCCAGTCCCCACTTGCAGCCTCAGCCAAAGCAGAGGACATTTCTCAAGCTCCTTGGAAACAGTTCAGAGATCTAACAGGTTGTAATAGCTTCTTTGTTAAAAATGTCTCATTCTGTTCCCACTTTATGTCATTAATATATCCCAGATGCAATGTAAAAAATAAGGAATGGGAAATATGGGGAAAAAATTCTGGTAAGTTACAAATAAGACTGGAGTATCCCTGACTGATCTTTTACATATTTCGTTGTGCATTAATTGTTAAAAATCCCCTGCAGATCAGATTTCAGTCATGGTAACTCCCTGAATTCTAATCACACAACTTTCAAGTTAAGCATTTTTTTCCCCAGACTTGGGAACACCTTTACTATCATTCCCCTCACTTTTCTTTGCAAGCTCACATCACAGTGTTTGTTGACTGACTAGATCCCTTGGGCTAATTTATTAATCAGTTGTCTGAAAGAGGAAATGCAATTTCCCGTAAGTTCAAAGACCAGAATAGCAGTTGCATTCCTGGAACCATCAATAACTCCCTTCAAATACATATTTGTTATCAAGGGGACACCTGGTATATTAGCATGAGTAACCAAAAGCAACTCCTCTGCAATATTAATGGGGAATATGCAAGACATGCATGCCCTGCATGTCTTGAGGATCTGAATCTGTGGATTTAATCAACTGGATCAAAAATATTTGACAAAAATTGCGTCTGCACTGAACATGTACAGACTCTTTTCTTATCCTTATTCCCTATATGATACAATGTAGCAACTATTTTCACTGCACTTACATTGTATTAGTTATGATAAATGATCTAGAGGTGACAAAGTATTATGGGAGGTTTGTAGAGGTTATGTGCAAATGCTGCACTATTAATATAAGGAACTTGAGGATTTGAGGATTTTAGTATCCACAGAGGTCTCGGAACCAATCCTTCATGGATATGAGGAACGACTATATATGCTTTGCATTTTGTGAATATTACTATAGCATATGATTTACCCTACAGAATAAATCTTAGACCAGGAGTTTCTAACTGAACTCAAGTGGGGGTTGGGATGTAGATTCTGGACTGAACCAGGTCTGCTCTGTGGCTAAATAAGCAGTACTTCTTCAGTTTGATGGGTCACTGATTCAAAGGCCTCAATAAAATTGTTTGTCACAGCCTCTACAGTTCATTCACAGATAGATTAAATCAAAATGCAAATCTGCAAAATGCACAAAAACTTCTGAACATAAACCAGAAAGGCAAAAATTAAAATGGAAACAATAGCATCTGTTATAATCACAGGGGAAAGACACAGGTAATAAAGGGAGAATAAGAATTTTCAATTCAGACTTTTGTGGTGATAATAATAGGAAAGTCTAGGAAGATATAAGAAATTTGGAACTTAGCAATACCAATTCTTGACTCCTTGGCTGACATTCAAGACCCTCTAAAAAGAAACTCAAACACACCTCCTTAGCCTTATTTTTTTACTGCATCTCTTATGTATGGTTCAATCTCAACCAGACTGGCTCCTTGCTATTCCTTCTGCCTGCATTGATGTTACCTAACCAGTGGAGGTAAGGCTGAGGACCAAAGCCTGCTCTGACTTTGGTCATCACAGGATAGGATGCCAAGATACCTGAGAACATTGGTATGTGTTATGATTTGGATATGAAGAAGCCCCCCAAAGCTTCTGTGTTAATGCAGAAATGTTCAGAGGTGAAATGATTGGATTATGAGAGCTGTAACCTTATCAGTCCATCCTAGTTTAAATAGACTGACTGGTGTTAACTGTAGGCAAGTGGGGCTCTGCTGGAGGAGGTAAGTCACAGGGGGTATGCCCTCAGCAGGCTTCACTTCCCTGTGGCCCTTTTTGTTCCTCCTTCTGCTCCCCTGTTACCATGAATAGAGCAACTTTCCTCCACCATGTCCTTCCACCATGATGTTCTGTCTTCTTTAAACCCACATCAATGTACTCCACCATTTATGAACTGACACCTCCAAAACCATGAGATCCAAATAAACTGTTTCTTTTTTAAGTTGTTTTGTTTGGGTATTTTGGTCACGGGAAAAAAAAAATTGACTAATAGCAACTTAGAGGAGGAAAATTTTATTTTGGATTTATAGTTTGAGAGGTTTAGTCTGTAGCCAGCCAAATCCATCTCTGGGCCCAATGTGGGCAGAACATCATCAGAGTGGAAAGGAAATGGCAGAAGAAAGCTCTCTTGATGTAATAGGAACCAGGAGAGAGAGAGAGAGAGAGAGAGAGAGAGAGAGAGAGAGAGAGAGAGAGAGCACAAAGAACCAGGACAAGATATATAAACCCCAAAGAACAACCCAGTGACTCACTTTCTCTAGTCATGCCCCCCCCACTACAGTTACCACCCAGTTAATCCATTTGAAGTATGAATCCATCAAATGGAATAATCTACTGATTAGATTATGGCTGCTATAATCTGATCATTTTACCTCTGAACATTCTTGCATTAACACAGGAGCTTTTGGGGGACACCTAATTACAAACCATAACACCTGGGGCTTTTCATGCATAAGGAAAATAATACCACAGAATTCCTCTCAGTCCTATTCTTACCAGTAACTTATTCTTATAACTAGTGTAGATCCTATACAGAGCTCTGTCTGACTCAACCAATTTCTGAGGTCCTAATTAAATAACCCTCCTTCCAAAGCCTCCACTGAGGTTCCCACCACATGTGGCCATTTGGTTTTCCCAAATCATCATAGTATTTGTTTTGTTTTTATCTTTCTTCGTCTTAGCCCTTTGTCTGTGCTTAATTTGCTATCATTGAATATCTCATTGTAGGTGTGTTCTTTTTAACTGTATAATGAGTGATAATTGAAAACTTATTTTTAAATTATTAGTTTACTTCCCCCACCAAACCATCACTTTAAGGATAGAGACTTATCTTTCCCAACATTTTTCCCTGTACCTAGTGTGGTGTGATCCCACAGTGACTACTGACTGAATATTGTCAATAAGTGTCCAGGAATGATTGCCACTGATCAATTGAGCACTCTCACTGGTGAGCCCTCACTTCAAGGACTTAGAACATTGTCCTCACCCACACTCTCTGCTCAGTGCCTATCACACCTGTTATGTGAATATTGACTGAATTCATCGAACACACAAAGATTCACTTTTCTTTGATAAAGCACAACATACTGCACGTGCCAGCTATGATTACAGAAGGTATCTTTGAATTGCCCTCCCTCCAAAAGGCTGCAGTTCTAATGAAAGAGGGAAAGATTTAGAAGAAAAAGGGTAAAAAGGATGGATAAGCGTTAGTGTATGGAAGAGTAAATAAAAAGTGCATGAGAATGAGCAACAGTGAGAGCAATGTGTGAATGTGAGCAAGTAAGCAAGGGAGATGAGAATGTGTAAGTGCACAAGTGAGCAGCACTGGAACTGAGTGTGAAGGAAGGTGCACCAGTGTGTGCACACATGAGTGTGTGGGTGCAAAGGAAAGGGAGCAAAAGGGCATGAGTGTGAGCATGTGCTGTCAGTGAGAGGATCTGAGGGTGAGTGTGTGAGAGGGAACCTGTGTGGGAGAGTGTGTGAACATGAGAATGCGCTAAGTGTGTGAGGCTGAGTGTATGAATGCAGCATGTGTGAGGCACATGCACACGTGCAGGTGAGAGTGGTAGTTGGGCTTTTGAGGGCTGAGGGAGAAGACAGAAGTCTAGAGCACAGGAGGAAGGGGACAGAAGGAGGACCAGGTGGGTGCAAGTGGACCCAATCCTGGGACCATGGGCTGTATGCTAAGTCCTTCCGCTCAGTGACCCTTCTCTGGCCCCTGTGACTGTTTTCTTGGTTTCCCAGACTTCTCTGTTTCCCTGGTTTGCTAAGTGCTGGACACTTGGTCTGCCTCCACCACTCAGCATATCATAGGAGGGGACAAAGGCGACCCTGAGGGCCAGACAGTTGGGCAGCCACTGGCACCCAGGCCAGAGTTGCAATGGGCATTGGATTAGTATCTTCTGGTCCAAACACAATCAAACTCTGAGGCACCACTTATGTTGCACCTCCACTGCAGGACAGCTCTGTAATTGGCGTGCTTTCTCAGTGGGGAATTTTAGATGTATTCTTTTGCATGTTTAATCAATATCTTGCTCTCCCTCTCCCTCTCTGTATCTCTGTACCCATTGCTCAGAAAGAAGAGAAGACAGTCTTCCTTGACTCCCTCCCTCATTTCTCTGAGCCATCAGGGGCTCACCTCTGGCTTCCCAGCACTGGAGGCAGGGTGGCAGTGGACAATGGGCTGAGGCCACCTTGGAGGCAGGGAAAACTGGTTGCTTGCTCAAAACCAAACAACAATTCCCCCCCCTTTTCTTACTTTTCCCACCTCATCTTTGTCTATCTCTCTTACATACATTCTTGGAAGTGTAAGTTTCTATGATGAATATATAATAAATAATGGTTATCTGTTCATCAGAACAACTTTTAGGACTTGGATCCAAAAGCCTGGAATACAGATAAAGTTCTCCCCACCTCAGGAAGCTTTAAAAAGCATTGCATTTCACTAATTTAAAATGTATGTAAATAAATAGAAGAAATATTGGTCCAGAAAATGAAAGAGAATGGGGAGGGAAGTACTATGGACTGAATTAGAAATATTCCATGTTTGTATAATTATGTCAAAACAAATCCTAATATTACATATATCTATAATAAACTAATAAAAATAAATTTAAAATGCATTAATATTATGCTTATCTCTAATGAAAATAAAAATAAATTTTAAAAATTCTAGAAGGATTTTTAAAATGCTAATATTCTTAATAAATTTGACCATCTGATAAATAGGTGTAAGCACAGAGGAGAACAAGGCTCAAGATGTCCACAAATATCAGTTTTAATTATGAAATCTGATGGGGTGGAGAGCTTGTGTGGGTGTGCAGAGAACAGAAGTAGAGAGAAGGCTGTTATCATGAAGGTCACATAACTTTGACCCCAAAAAGCATACAAGTGGTTTTGGATAATCAGCTCTATTTCTATTCACAGCAGATGAATTCATATTGTGTAAAGTTATTCAAAGGAACTGAATTTATTGTATGCTAAACTTATTTTTAAGCCTTAATAATTAAAACAGTGTGGTATCTGTGCATGAATAAACTCATGTATATATGGCATATGATGAAGATGGCAAGAATAATCAGAGAGGGGGAAATAAATCTTTCCAAAAATCATGTTGGGATGACTAGGCAGCCTTCTAGGAAACACACACACACACACACACACACACACACACACACACGTACTTCACAGTGCAGCAGGATAAACTGCAAATAGATGAAAATTTTAAATTAAATTAAATAAGCCATAAAGTCAGAAAATCTAGAAGTCATATAAGATTGATAAACACTATAATAAAAAAAATTCTTGACTAGCAAAGTAAACAAAACAAATAGTGAAATAAAAGTCCTACAAGTAAAGTTAAAAGACAAATAAAAAAAACCATCAGAATATTTGTAACTCATATAATAAGCTAATCTCTCCAATATAAATTAAGAAGAGAAAGGTTATTACCTAATAAAAATAGGAAAAGCTTATAAACAAAATATTCAGAGAAAGGTAATACAAATTCCACTAAACATATAAAAAGATACTCCACCTCAATCATGATTAGAGAAATGTGAGATAAAATTCCAGTATGACATTTTTCATCTATCAGGTTGTCAAAAATGCAAAAGTGTGAGGATACATTCTGTCGGATAAGTAGGCGTTCTCATAAGTTATTGATGGTGGTGGATATTGAAGTACATCCCTATGGAATTACCCAAATTACAAATGAATAACTTTTCCTTTATACAAAAATTCCTCTTCTAGGAACTTATTTTGCAGATGTATTTGTCCATGTGCAAAATGATACTATGCACAGACTGTTCATTGCTGCATTGGTTATAATAGCAAAAACTTGAAATTAGAATAAATATCTATTTATAGAGGACTATGTTTAACAAATTGTGGTGCATCCATATAGTGGGATACTTACTATGCACATGTAAAAGAAAATAAAGAAGTTTTCTATGCACTGATATGGAAAGATTTCCTTTCTATGAAAAGATATGCTAAAATCCTTAAGACATATTGTTTAATAAGTAAAGCAAAGTATACAGCACTATATGGAGTACATAGAATATAGTGCTATATACTATGTTATATTTGCTATTAATAGTAAATAATGAAGTATATTGTTTAATAAAATATATATAGCACTATATATAGTGTATTTTATAGAATTTTTAAAAAGGAGAGAAATAAGAATATATACTTTTGTTTCTGTAACACACACACACACACACACACACACATACAAGAGAAAAGACACTAGTAAAAGTTATCTGACTGAAAAGGAAGGATGGAATGAAGTAGAAATGTTTTTCTGAATACCTGTTTATATTGTTTTGATTTATATGCTATGTAGATGGATTACCTCTTCAAAAATTTATAATGTATCACATATGTCAGTCATTGAAATGTCTGATTTTAATTGTGTCACTAAACAGTTCTCTTTAAGGAAATCCAAACAAAACTCAAAACTGATTTTTACACTTATCCTGTCCCCACTCCTTTTCTTCTGTTCCCACTAGAGCTTTTAAGCTTGATAGATTTTTTCCTTTGACTTGGGGAAGAAGATAAATAACCACGCTGATGAGTGGACTGAGGATTTGGGGTGTTCTGTCAACAATATGGAGACTATCACTTTCCTGTTTACTCTGGGTACCTGTCTCTGAGACGCCAGATTTTCTTAATACACTTAGTGTTTTACTCTATCGATCACCGTTCTCAGCTTGCCACAATCCCGCAAGTAGATCATCAACTGTCATGTTGCAGCCCAAGGGTGACTGAAGGCAAAAGGCAATGAGTCTCACTGAGAGGCATGGTATCAGGGTTCCAGTGTTTTAACCCTGGCTTTGTCTATAAATTCCTTTAATAAGCTTAAGCATCCTCAGTTTAAAAATGGTGATTTATAAATTGTTCAATTTCATAATGCTTTCATGCAAAGTACAAAAATTTTTAAATATCACCATGTAGACGAGATAAAATCATATTTGTAACTTGCTGTCAACAGGCAAAAGCCAGTTCTGTTGTTCTATTGGATCAATTTCTAAGTCTGGAGAAGAGCAGTGGGTCAGGCTTTAACACCAGGTGGAGCACACCTGGGGCAGGTGAGGTGGGCAGTTGAGGGAAGGAGAAAGCTTCCACTCGACTATCTCTAGTTGGGTGCCTTTTATATCTTTTACTAAAGATTTTTGCATTTGCTTTTTACTCTGCCTGAAGTTTCTGCCCTAGATCTTTAAATGTTTGTCTTTCCCCTGTCAATTATGCCTAAGCTTAAATTTTACCTCTTGAGCTACACTTCTATTTCTTCCCCACATCACTGTGTTGGATCTTCCTGATAACACTAAATGCTCTCTGAAGTGTTCTTGTTCACTCATGTGCTTACTTGTTAATCATTTATCATCACTCTTCTATCACTGCAAACTCCAGAAAAGCAGAGATCTTATTTATCTTGCCCTGTCACATATTCTTGGTGCCTGAAACAGTGTATGACACAGATAAGACCTCAATAAATATTTGTTGTATGAATAAGTAAAAGATTAGAGCCCCTGTCTAATTGGGCTTTATACACAGAACCTAGTAAATGAAAAAGAATTGACAAATGCTGGTGAATGAATTTATTCAAGTAATCTCTCCATTTCACACAGACCTTGCTTTTGAAACAAACTAGCAAAGAAAAAGCTCTGGTTTGACCCTTGCTTATTCAATGATCACTCTTTTCTAATTCACTCAAGATAATTATTGAGATCTGCAATTCTGATTTTAAAATACAGTTTTCTAATTTTAGCATTTGTTTAAAACCTTGATATGCATTGAGATATTAAGTTAACTTAGTATAGAAGGTAAATATAGCTATCAGAACACTTATTTATGGGACATACAATTTATTTCTTGAGGATCAATAGAACATGTACTAAACTGAAACCATTTTCCTCTGTTAACAGATGTAAAAATCAATTGCTGAGCTGGTCACAGTGGCATGCAACTAAGTCAGCCTGGGCAACATAGAAACTGTCTCAAAAAGAAAAACAAACAATTGGTTGAACAATATCATTATTTCTTTGAAGTACTTCTTTAGGTTCTATATTTCAATTTCAAAGGTCATTTTTATGAGCATGAAATAGATTTTTTAAACTATATAAACAACTAGGGTTTATTAATGTGTTGACTTAGTAAATCCTAATTACAATACAATTCATCGACAATGATAAAAGTAGGCATGGTTAGTTACCCTTAAAAATACTAACATTGGTGCTTTATAAGCCTCTTTTTAAAGACTTACATCTTTTTTAGAAAGAACATTTTTCTTCTTGTACATATGGCTTATAAATAAGGTAAAACTGCAGATAGTAAGCCAGGTTTTGGAGGGTTTCAAACATCTATTGCATGTCTAGACATGTTCCAGACATGATGTTGGCTATTCTTTAGATGTTGGGAACCAACCACGTGTTCTCCGGAGTTTTCTGTCAAGCACTCAGGCTTTGAGAAGCTACCCTGGTGGGACTGTTCTGTGTTATATAATCTATATAATGAGATGGTCCCTCAGGGAACTAAATCCCTTTGATCTGAATCCAAGATAAATCTTATTTTACTATATTTATTGTTAATTATAATGAGGTTCAATACATTGTAAAATCATTAAAACTATAGAATCTTGACTTACAGAGAATATCTTATTTTAAGATAATTTTATCCACAAAGAATTTTGTGTTGATCTTCCTGGAATCATGTGACTTGATCAGGAACTATTTTATGTTCTGTTCCATTCCTATGATCATATATTAAATGTTTTTGCTGTGGAATTCTTTTACAATGAATATATGACTGTATATCACATTTTAGATCAAAAGAGCTGAAACACAACTGATTGCTAGACTCTGTGTAGTGAATGAGTGGAAAAGAAAGCTTTATTTCACTCTTTCATTTCTTCTCTGAATTAATGGATCTGTTGTGACAGGTTCTGGAAGGTGGTTTTAAGTTTATATGAACAATGTATTGAATGATTGTGATATCCCAGTTGGGAGAAATAATGTAGATTACTACCTCCACCTCAGACAGCAGAGCCATGGGTGAGTACAATTTGGACACTTTATCTTATCTTAGGCAGGACAGTCAGGAGCTTCAATTATGTCATGTGTGCATGATAAAATGAACTCCCATGGTTGTAGAGGAAGAGCAAATTATAGATGGACTTTGTCTGCCTGGCAATTTGTTAATATTATAGGCACCTTGAAATATTTATAGTTTGCCTTAAGAATTTCAAAATATACCAAAGAATTTGTTTACAGCAGTAGTTCTTAAATTGAGGTATATCATCCCACCGAGTGGTCCCTGAAACACTTTTAGGGGAACCACAAGGTCAAAACTATTTTAATAATAATATTAAGATATTCTGGGACTGGGGAGATAGCTCAGCTGGTAGAGTGCTTGCCTCGAAGGCCCTGAGTTTGATCCCCAGTACCGCAAAAAAAAAAAAAAGATATTCTTTGCCTTTTCCACTATGTTGCCATTTGCACCAAGGATGCACTATAAATCAGGACAGTGGCACCAAACTATACTAGAACTCATTGTCCTCCACTCTTCCATGCCCCAGGAGTAAAATATCTATTCAGCTCCTCTTAGGAGTGTCCTTGATGAAGCAGGAAAAGTTAATGACTTTATTAAATGTTGGCCCTTAAATATGCACATTTTTAATATTCTGTGTTGGAATGTAGCACCTCTCCTGCTCACTCAAGTAAGTCTTAAGGAAATGCTTGCACATGATTATATGGATTGGGAGCCAAACTACTGGCTTTTCACATGGAACACCATTTTTATGTGACAGCACTCCTAAAAGACAAACTGTAATTACTCACACTGGACTTTTTGACAAATATTTTCTCCAAAATGAAGAAAATGACCCTATTACTTTAGGAAAATAAGTAACAGTATTTTAAATCACCTAATGAATATAAGAACCCATGAATCAGAGAAGCCAGGGCTGGAAGCAGGTCTAGCACAGAAATTAATTTAAACATTTTAAAATAAATTGCTTGTTGCTCCCAGAGAAGTTCTTTGTAATGTTCAAATATACTCAAGAGCACAGCACTGAGACTCAAGCATCAGCCATTTGTCCTTAGTCTCTGTTTAGAACCCTGATTGGTTTAGGTAGCCCACTTTATTCAGTGGTAGTGGTTGACTTTCACTATGGTAGTTCACCCTATTCTCTGCCAGAGTTGGAGTTTGAGCTTGACATTGACTCTCCTCCCTTGTCAAACTTGGAGGTTATTACAGACTCTCTTGGGGAAAGGTCAAATCCAGGGATCTGCTGACAGATTGAATGTCAAAGTCCTTCTCACCTAAGATACAGAGAGTACTTTAGCTATATCATCCTTGTAAGATATAAAAATAGGGCTATAGTTATGGTCTTGATTTCCCTCCAAGGTCCTTGTGTTAAAGCCTTGGTCCCAGTGCTATTGTGAGATAGGGTAATCTTTAGGAGGTGGGGCCTGGTGGAAGTAAGTTAGGTCATTAGGGTCATGTCCTTTAAGTGGGTATTTGAATTCCAGTCCTTCCTGTCTCTTTCTTTTACTTTCCAGCTGTCACAAGAGGAGCAATTTCTTCTGTCATGGATACAGCCAAGATATACTGTTCTACCACAGGCTCAAAGCAACGGTCAAGCAACCATGGAACAACACCTCTAAAACTGGGAACCGGAATAAATGTTCCTCCTTTTAAGTTGATTATCTCCGTGAATTTGTTTCAGTGACAGAAAGCTAACACAACCACTTAGACAAATGCCTTCACTACAAATCCAACAGCCATTTTCCTTTCTTGAACAAATCCCTAACAGCATGATCCTTTCTCCATCTTTCCAAAGTGTTCCCCTTAGCAGCTTCAGGTATGTAGTGTTCTCTGTCTTTGGTAGTCATTGCTTTAAAAAACTTTTTTTTTTCTTTTTTTCTTAATTTTTTAATTTGTTATGATTAGTTTTACATGACAGTAGAATGCATTTTATGCATTTTGATCAATCATATAAATGGAGTATAATTTCTCATTTTTCTGATTGTACATGTTGAAGGATCACATTGGTTATGGAGTCATTATTACCTCACATATGTACGTGAGGTAATACTGTCTGTTTCACTCTTCTATCCTTTCTACCCCTGTACCCCTTCCCCTCCCTTTATTCCCCTCTACGTATATAAAGTAACTCTATTCTTTCCTAGTGCCCCTCCCTTTATCATGAAGTAGTATCCACATATCAGAGTAAACATTCAGCCTTTGGTTTTTTGGGGTTTGGTTTATTTTGCTTAGCATGATATTCTCTAACTCCATTCATTTACTAGCAAATGCCATAATTTCATTCTTCTTTAAAGCTGAGTAATATTTCATTATATATGTGTGTGTATATATATATATATATATATATATATATGCATATGCATATATATACAAACACTCTCCACATTTTCTTTATCCATTCATCTGTTGAAGGGCACCTACGTTGGTTCCATAGTTTAACTATTGTGAATTGAGCTGCTATAAACATTGATGTGGCTGCAACACTGCAGTATGCTGATTTTAAGTCCTTTGGTATAAACCAAGGAGTGGGATAGCTGGGTCAAATTCCAGGTTTTCTGAGGAATCTCCATACTGCTTTTCATAATGCTGCAGACCCACCTGCTGCCAATGCCACTGACCCACTGCAGATGAAAAACTGTTTTCTACTACTTTCTAGAATGTTCTTACAAGGTGAATTCATTGTAAAAGTTTTATCACTATTCAATATCAAGATGAAGATTTTTCTTTTAATTTAAAAGCCATATTAAAATGAAGATATGATCAGGGTGTGTGTGTGCTCAAGTGTAATTTATTCTTTGAGAAAACATTTACTCAGCTTCTATGAATTAATCAATGTAGCAGATTTTAAAAAAACAAAATATGAGGTCTTAGCCTTTAAGGAACTTGCAATCACAAATCTGTTAGAAAAGTAAGAAGGCTCTTAGAATACTCTGGAATGGTGCTGAGATAGAAGTGTAAACAATGGCAGCAGAGAGTTTGGGAGGGAGCCCCAAGCTAACCTATAGGCCAGGGGTCATGTTCTGGAGAGGCACCTGGCCTTTAAGACCTCCCATCAATTTGGCCCCAAGTAACCCATCCATGTTGTGCCTGCCCCAGGAGCTCCACAGAAAGCTCTCACCCCTGGCAGAAATCTTCATAAACTGTCTCTGCTTATTCCTGTTCAAAGGGTCTTTCTTAGATCTTCCCTATGTCTGGAGTTATCTTATTACTTTCTTTCTAGCCATTTTTTCCCTTATTGTTCAATGCCTGCTCCATTTCTGGAAACCTTGAATATACCAATCAATGCTGTTCCTTTCTAGAACAGTATTTCTCATTTCCCCAGGGAAGACCCACATTGGTGTTCTTGCCACAGGTTCTCATAGAATCCTGTGCTAATCTCTGCTTTAGTACTTATGAATTTAACTGCCACAGTGGCACCTCCATCTGGAAGATTTCATGGTTACTATGAGCAACAGTGAACGCCTGTCTCCTTCACCCTATCTCACTCAGTTAACCCTGAAGCCTTCGCCCTTCTTCCCATCTTTTCCCTTTTTACCTAAGTAGTAGCTATTCCAAACCCAAATTTATCTTTGACCCCTCTCTTTTTCAGATATCACTCATCCAATTCTGGTAACTCTAAATTTAAATATATCCAAAATCCGAAACAGTTTTGCTACTTCTGCTGTATCCACCCTGATTTTGACCACTGGAATGATCTCGAACCTGGGTTATGCCAATGGTCTATTAACTGGTTTCCCCACATCTGCCCTTGGACCTCAAGTCTATTCTTCATAAACAACTAGACTACTTATGTTCTTCAAACTACAATGAAGTTAACTCCTGATAAATCCATCACAAGACAAAAATATCACAAGTCAACAATGAATTTGATGCACCTAATGCACAAAATATCATAGCTTAACAACACAAGGCACTGTGGAGTGTGTCTCACAATCTCATGACTGATTGGAAAGTGCAGTTCACTGCTGCTGCTTAGCATCAATAAAGAGAAGATCAGATCACATCTCACTAGCCTGGAAAAATATTTCAATTCAAAATTGAAAGTATAGTTCTACTGAATGCATATTGCTTTTAAAACATCAGAAAGTTGAACAATCATGAATGAAATCTTTGTAAATCCAGGGTCATCTGTAATCTGGTTAAAACATAAATTAGATTACATGATTCTTTTGCTCAAAACTTTCTATTGTTCCTCACTTGACAAAGTCTAAAGTCCTTCCGAGGCTTGCAGGGCATTTCACCTTCTCTGACCTACCTCCTACCTCTACTCCCAGGCACTTCAGAAGAGCTTCCTTTCCATCTGTGAAGACTCCAGGCACTCACCCTGGGCATTGCCTTCACTGTTACTCTGACTGGAATGATCTTTGCCAATACGTGTGTGACCAACAACCTCATCTCCATCAAGTCTTGGCTTTAATGTCACCTTCTCAGTTAAACCAGCCACAATGATCCTACTTCTTTTTTTAAAAGGTAAATTAAATTTATTTTTAACTGAAAGGTACAAAATAAAAATCGTGCATACTAATGGACACCCTGTGATGTTTCAATACATTTATACATTGTGTTATGTTTTAAAAATCAGGTTAAACAAAGTTATCTCTTCAAAAATTTATCATTTCTTTGTGGGGAAAAACATTCAAATTCATTTCTTTACCCTGATTGAAACTGCAATTCTCCACTCTTACCCACTCCTCATAGTCTCAATCACCTAACTTGTTTTTTATCCATAGTACTAATCATTTATAGCATTTGTGCGTGCGTGTGTGTGTGTGTGTGTGTATGCAAAACTGTCTGACTCTCCCCACTATGATAAATGTTCTATCTGTGCAGAGATTTTGTTTTTCTTATTTATTGCCATTACCTGAGCCCTCCCAGGATAATATCTGCAATGGCCTTCAAAAAATGTTTACAGAATGAATAATAAGTAATGTGTTAACTTGCATTGCTCCCTCACTAGAGCACAAATTCCTTGAGCATAAAAATTCTGAATTGTTCCACATTATACACTCACCATCTTCCCCAGTACATGGTATATTGCTCACATAGAATCAACAGTTGTTGACTAATGAGCTTCTCCTTCCAATGAACTCTTGAAGGCAGTATGAATGAAGACATGACTGCTGTCTATACTGCTCATTTGAGTGGGTAGTTATTAGCTGGTTTTACTACTTCACTGAATCTTGTGTGTGAGTGGTAACCACTTGGTGAAACTTGGTTTTACTGCAATCACAGGCCATAACTTTTGCTTCTATTGTAGGTGAACATGACTTATAGATGTTCCGCCATATTTCTTGAGTTGGGTAGAATGTATAATAACTCGTGTGGAGATTATGGGTGGAGGGGAATGGGAAAGATGGGGGTTGAGGATCCTGAGGAAGGACTGTCAAAGAGAGCATTATTTATACCAACTGAGGCAAGTTCTGTGAAAAATCAAGCCTCTAACATCATTTTTTTTTCTTTCTTCCTTCTCCTCTTCCTCCCCCAACTTTCTCCCTCTTTCTCCTTATTTATTTTTTTGTTTGACATGTCTTTTATTTGCCAGTTTTTCCCCTATTTATACTATCTAGGCCCCAGAACAACTCCATTTGCCTTTAGGGTCTCTTGCTTTTTATAGCTGCTAAGAACTTTAGAACTATGCAAGCTTTTTACTAATTTATGTGTGCTGAATACAAAAAAAATGGCATAAATCTTAGCATACATACATACATCTGCCCATGAATTTACTGAGTAGGTTTCAGACCCCATGGATGAAAGATGCTTAAAATATAGACCCTGCATATAAAAAATATTTCCTGTCTGGAGAGACAGAAACTTAAATCAACAATGGAGAAAAGTTATGCTGAATTCTGGCATAGAAGTACAGGCACCATGTTACAAGAATGCACAAGAAGGGCACTTAAGCAAGATCTAGTTCATTGGCACATTGTTGAAATTAGTAGCAGTAAATCTGTTTCTTGAACAATTAGGAAGTAAGTAGGGATAAAGCAGAGTGGCAACAGAGAGATGGGAGGTAATGTGGAATGTGAGGAGCTGCATGCAATTTATGATGGCTGGAGCTCAACATTTGGAAGATGGAGCTGAAAAAAGTGGAAAAGAGGGAGAGTCAAGAGATGAAGCTGGAAAGTCAAGCAGGGGGCAGATCCAGTCAAGCTATAGAGTTTGAACTTCATCTGATAAGAAAATAAGGATATATTGAAGGAATTTTTAAAGATATGATGGTCATGGTCAACTGAACAAACTCAAAATAGAAGGAAACTTACTCAACCTCATACAAGGCATTGATAAAAACAATTAAAAACACCCATACTTAATCTCAATGTAAGGATGAAATACTGAATGCTTTTTGCCTAAAATCAGAAGCAAGACAAGGATGTCTGTTCTCACCTTCTCTATTCAACATTGTACTGAAGTTACTATCAAGGGCATTTAGACAAGAAAAAAATAAATAAATAAAAGATATCCAAATCAGAAAAGAAAAAAAGTAAAACTACTTCTGTTTTCAGTTGCATAATCTAATATATATAAAACTCTGAGGAATCCAATTTTAAAGACTATTAGAAATGATAAATGGGTTTAGTAAGGCTACTGGATACAATATTAATATAAAAATCAACTATATTTTAATACACTAGTAATGAAGAACCTAAAAATGAAATTTAGAAATTAATTTGATTTGGCTGGGCACGGTAGCACATGCCTATAATCCCAGTGATTTCAGGAGGCTGAGGAAGGATATCGAGTTCAAAGCCAGCCTCAGCAACTTAACAACTCAGCGAGACCCTGTATCTAAATAAAATCCAAAAACGGGTTGGAGATGTGGCCCAGTGGTTAAGCACCCCTGGGTTCAATCCCTGGTACCAAATAAATTTTAAAATATTAAAATTAAAATTAATAAAAGGTAGACTCGATTGAAATGGGCAAAGTATATGAATAGACAATTCTCCAAAGCACATGAAAACATCTTCAATATCATTAGACTTTAAGGAAATTCAAACAAAAATCACAATGAGTTACTGTTTCACACCCACAAATATTCATGTAATTTAGGGAAAAAAACAACAATAAACACAAAAACAAAAACAGGCAACAACTAAGGTTGATTAACATGTGGAGAAATTGGAATCCTTATAAATTTCAGGTAGGAATATAAAATGGTGCAACCTCTTTGGAAACAGTTTGGTAATTTTTCAAATTGTTGAGTATAGAGTTACCATGTACCTATTAGTTATATTCTTAGATATATAACCAAAGAGAAAAGAAAAGAAGTATTACATAGATGTTTAGAGCAAGATTAATCATAATGGCTGAAAGTGGAAACAACCCAAATGGCCACCAACTGATAAACAGATTTAAAAAGTGGCATAAACATGCAATGGAATATTATTCACCAATAAAGAGGAATGGAGTACTGGCACATACCACAACATTGGTGACCATTGAAAACACTGCTATGAGTGAGAGAAACCAATCACAAAGGATGTATGATTTCATTTATAGGTAAATTCTAGAATCAGTAAATCTGCAGAAACAAAGTAGGTTAGTATTTGCCCACAGCTATGGGAGGAGTAGAAAGTGAAGAATGAGGAATGACTGGTAATAGGTATTGGATTTTTGGGAGGGTTGGCAGGTAATGAAAACATTTTAAAATGTGATAATGATGACACTTGAATATCTCCACTAATATACTGAAATCTACTAATCGTAAACTTTAAATGAGTGTGTTATATGGAACATGAGTTATGTCTCAGTAGAGCTGCTTAATAAAAAACTAATTAAATTTTTAAAAATACCTTGGTATTAAAATGAAGGATGAAAAGAAAGTACACCAAAATGTGAAATATGGTTCTCTCTGGACTGAGAACTTAAGGTTGATTTTTATTTTTCTTCCCCACACTTGTTGAAAATTACCAAAATGGTGGTTCCATTCCAAGTTTTCTAAGGAATCTCCACACTGCTTTCCAGAGTGGCTGCACTAATTTGCAACCCCACCAGCAATGTATGAGTGTACCTTTTTCTCCACATCCTCACCAACACCTATTGTTGCCTATATTCTTGATAATTGCCATTCTAATTGGGGTGAGATGGAATCTTAGGATAGTTTTGATTTGCATTTCTCTTATTACTAGAGATGTTGAATATTTTTTCATATATCTGTTGATTGCTTGTAGATCTTCTTCTGTGAAGTGTCTGTTCATTTCCTTAGCCCATTTGTTGATTGGGTTATTTGTATTCTTGTTGTAAAGTTTTTTGGGTTCTTTATATATTCTGGAGATTAGTGCTCTATCTGAAGTATGTGTGGCAAAGATTTTCTCCCACTCTGTAGGCTCTCTCTTCACATTGCTGATAGTTTCCTTTGCTGAGAAAAAGTTTTTCAGTTTGAATCTATCCCAATTATTGATTCCTGCTTTTATTTCTTGTACTTTTGGGAGTCTTGTTAAGGAAGTCTGATCCTAAGCTGACATGATGAAGATTTGGACCAACTACTTTTTCTTCCATAAGGTGCAGGGTCTCTGGTCTGATTCCAAGGTCATTGATCCATTTTGAGTTGAGTTTTGTGCAGGGTGAGAGATAAAGAAACTGTGGTATATATACACAATGGAATTACTCAGTCATAAAGAAGAATAAAATTATGGCATTTGCAGGCAAATGGATGAAGTTGGGGAATATCATGCTAAGTGAGATAAGCCAATCCCAAAACACCAAAGGATGAATGATCTCACTGATAAGCGGATGATGATACATAATGGGGGGTGGGAGGGAGGTAAGAAGGGAGGGAGGCAAGAATGGAGGAAGGATGGACTAAATAGAGGAAAAAGAGGGTTGGGAGGGCTGGGGGGAAGGAAAAATAACAGAATGAGTCAAACATCATTGCCCTATGTAAATGTATCATTGCACAAATGGTATACCTCTACTTCATATACAACCAGAGAAACAAGTTGTACCCCATTTGTTTACAAATAAAAAATTAAAAAATTAAAAAATAGTTTAAAAAATAAAAAAAATAAAATAAATGTCACATGAAGATTTGTTCCATTTAAGTGTTATATTCAGTTATATGTTAATGTAGTATCAGAACTCTGTTGATGCCTTTTATTAAATATAAACATACTGAAGCTTTTGGCCATTTGAGTGAAAAGATCACCTATTCTGGTGTGTTACTAAATTTGTGGATTGTAAGGTGTTTGCAAGCTTTCCTTTGTTTTATTGAAACAAAATAAATAATATGAGTAAAAAAAATGGATTTTCCCAAATAATGCAACTCTACTTGTCTTTCTTCTAAATGTATAATATAACTTAATGTTTGAAGATCTCATTTTGGCATTTTATCAAACATCATCTTTGCAATATGCCTAACTTTTTTTCTTTCTTTCTTTTTTTATTTTTTTGGTGATGCTGGAGATTGAACCCAAGACCTCGAACATGCTAAGCACACACTCTACCACTGAGTTACATCCTCACCCATCCACACTATTTCATTACGTTTTTTTCTTCTTTTCTAGATAGATTGTAAGCTATAACTATATCCCTTAAGTTTTTGGGTTCCCTGAACTGTAACCAACTCAACAGTAGGCTAAATGCTGATGGAATAAGTGAGAATAGCCAACATGGTCATTTATAACTATACTAAGGGATTTGGAATGTCTATTTAAATGTGTTTGCATGTATGTTAAAATTGATAATTTTGAAGTGTGATTCCTAAAGAGCAACTTAAATGCAAAAATAAAAACTTACTAAAATAAAAAAAGAAAATTACCAAAATGCTCAAGTAAAATTGTATTACTTTTATTATAATTTCAAATATTTATTTGAAATAAAAGGGAATGATGTATTTTTAAAGACAGTCTGATTTTTAGCAAGATGATTGATTATGGAACTCTGTGAGTGGATTAAAGCCAGCTCAGAACAAGGTACTGTCAGTAAACTACCATGTCTCCTGGGACAAACCCTGATAAAGTCCTGGAGCAAATCAGTGGCTCTAGGGATGGAGCAAAACCACAAAAGTTTGAAACATATTAAGTCACTTGGAGATTGAATCCAATTGTCAACATGAGAAAAAGAATAAATTTGTGAGTTCAGTTCAAAGCTCCTATTTGAGATGAATGGGTAGATGGCAGAAACTTTTACCATCTTAAAAGTAACTAACAAGTGTGAGAAATAGATATTTTAATTACAAATCAATTTTTATAAAGGAGACAATGGTCTTCATACAAAGATCATGAAATCTGACCTTAAACACTTTTTCCTAAAGTTTACAGTGAAGTTTATAGTTGTGTCACTAATTAGCTTTGTAATATTGAGCAAATAAGTTTACTTCTAGGTTTATTATTTGTGTAAAACTTATTAAATCAGTGATTCTCAGGAGAATCACCCACATTAGCATCATGGGTCATTGTGATAAACATGCAGATTCTCAGTCCACTTAACAACCCTGTGGAATCAAAAACTTGGAGACCAGCAATCATTTTCATTTTTAGAACTCTCCTGCAGATTCTGAAGCAGGCTAACATTTGAACCCCACTGATACATACCATCCCCAAAACCTCTTTCAGATTCACAATGGAGAGATGTAGAACAGCTTAGGGGAAGAAAACTTCACTAAGAATTGGAATATGTTGAGAAAACCTTCTAAGGTGGTGTTATGGTTTGAATGTGAGGTGTTCCCAAATATCTCACATGTGAGACAAAGTGAGACGGTTCAGAGGAGAAACGATTGGGTTGTGAGATTCTTAACCCAATTAGCGATTTAATCCCCTGATAAGAATTAACTGAAATGGTAGGGTGTGGCTGAAGGAGGTGGGAATTAGGGTGTAGCTTTGGATATATGGCTGGCAAATGGAGACCTCTCTGCTTTCTGATCTCATGTGAGCTGCTTCCTTCTGCCACACTCTACCACCATGATGTTCAGCCTCACTTCAAGTCCCAAGGAATGGAGCCAGCTTTCTATGGACTAAGACCTCTGAAACTCTGAGCCCTCAAATAAACTTTTTCTCCTCTATAATTGTGCTGATCAGATCATTTAGTCACAGCAGTAAAAACAGATGACGAAAACAGGAGGTGAGGTTTGATCTTGTTATGTGCAATCATGCTTGTCAAAAGGGATTGATAAGATGCAAAGACAAAAGAGTAGGGGGATTTGCAACATTATGGACTGAGGTACCAGTGGGAATGCAGAAATGGGAATTTTATAATTTATTGTACACTGAGAGAAAATTAGCAAATAGAGCACAGAAATGGGCAACGTTGACCACCACTGATAAATAGACCTAGACAAGTACAGTAGGATAGCTCTCAAATAGTGAATATGAGGTTTATGCTTGGAATTGACTATTTTTCTGTATCAATTATACTTGGGGTTTAACAACGTTATTATGTGTAGCTAACTTTCTTAAGGAAGGTTAGATAAGATGCTCTATTTTTTAATGAACTTAAAGGCATTCAAGGTTCTTTACAGTAGAAAACTGCAAGAATAATAGGAAAGTAGAACTCTTTCCAAAGTATTCAATGATTACATGTTCTGACCTGAGAGAAGTTCTTATGCCTTCCATCTATCGAGATGTCATTTCTTTCATAGTTTTTGAGTTGAGTCTCCTCATGTATATAGATTCTCTTTCAGAAATGACTTCCCTTTCCAAAGTCTTAAAATCTACTTTAATTCTACTTTATACTCTTGTTTTTCCAAGAATATCTTAATTAAAACCTCATTTGGTCAATGAAAAAAGTTATTCATAATTTCTTCCAAATCCTAATGAGTCCACAGATTAGAGGTTTAGAGATTAGTCCTCTAAGCTAATGACATTTCAGTTGAGCTGGCATTAACTTAATCTTTTGGATTTTTTTTTTCACATTCTTAATACTCTGCATTAAGTATCTTTAAATTACTAAAATTCAGTCTATTATTGAAGCAGGATAAATCATCTTTATGACTACACATTCTAGAATTCCTCAACAGTGAAAAGTGTTTTGCAAACTCTTTAGTTTAGTTTTCCAGCCCTGTAACAACAACGCTGTGTCTAGCTGGCAAGTTTTATTTTTTCATTTCTCTCAGGTGGTCCCAAAGAGACACTAAGCTAATCTTCATCCTGTCCTGGGAGTATGAGCAGGTGGGTCCTTTATTTATGCCTGCTAAGAATTCTGTCATATGGTAAATCGCATAAATAGTTTTTGACTTGACATGAGTCTCATCTTCCCATTTGTTGCTAATTCACAGTACTCATACTTATCAAAAATTAACTAACATTTCTTACAGACAGAATTCAATGAATAATTCTAGCTTCAGTGTCTTAATAGTTCCTCTGCATTGATTTATCTACTTTCTAAAGTGCATTTCAGAAAACATCAACCAATAACCGTTATTAGGACAAGTCAAAACACATAGGGAAACAAATTAGATTCTGTTCTCACATCTCATCAACTATAAATATTTTAATTCTACTCAAGTGAAGAATTAAAAAAATCTAAGTCTAGGAAGAAATACTGGTAAATTTTATATAACATTTGGAATAAAGACTTGCTAATTTTTAGCAAAGGCAATCTAACAGACATGACCATATAAACCTTTGTAACTGCTTTAAACAAGAACAGCAAAAACAAACACCATTCATTGTAAGGGCAAGCTTTGAAAAAAATATTTGTGACATGAGATAAAAGGTTAATTGCTTTAGGTAACAAAATCTCTTGCAAACTAGTAGTAAAAGAAGATTTTAAAACCCGACCAAAAAAGTGGCTTAAGTTGATGGGCAGGCAATATATAGAAAAGAGAATACAAATGACTGATAAGCATATGGAAAAATTGTTCCACCTCACCAGTAACCAAAGTAAATTAGAACAGAAAGATGGTGTGTGGTAGATATATCTGGGAGAAGTTACAAATAGTAAAGGATTGTTTTCAATATCAAATGCTGGTTTGTTCAGGAAGCAAGTTGCATTTAAACATTGCTGAGTATTAGACACTGCTGTATAGCATCCACAACATGCATTTCACCTCTAGAAGTTTATCCTAAGGAAGGAATTCATGTGACCAAAAGTTAGCTAGTTAATACATGTCATCATCATTTTATACAACATTGAAAAGATTGGGAACAATCTAAACATTCAAGTATAGGGAACTGATTGATTCTTTATCATGTAGTTAAGCAATGGAATACTTTACAAATACAGTATAAAGTGTAAAGAGAAGGTGCAGAGGTTTAAAATACTGATTTCTAAATAATCAATATTTCAATTTTTTATAAAATGTTTTTGCAGTATTGGCAGTCAAATTCAGGGCTTTGTGCATGCTCGGTGAGTGCTTTACCACTGAGTTCTAGCCCCAGACCTCAAAAAGGTTTTTAATAGTGAGCATGTGCAACAAAATGCTAAGAGCAGAATTTTAGGACCTGAAGTTGAGTTTAGATGATGTTACAGATGACAATGGTTGGAGGCTCTTAGAACATTTACCATTCTTCTATTTCTGGGAAACTAGAGGAAAAACCTTCAAAGGGCTCTCTTTCAGTAATATGGAAATTGTTTTCACTATCAAATAACTATTTTCACTCTCTTATACCATGAGATAATTAATGATTGTTGGATCTCTTAAGATATCCAAGAGACTAAGAATTTCTCTCTTAAGTTGAAAAAAAATTATATCACATTATACCTAATGTAGGTAAAAACCTCTTCAATATTTGACACATGTTCATATCATCTTTGGTAATGCTGGTTGTTCATGCTCTGAACTCTTCCAGATAGCTCAAGATCATGATTTGCACATCAGCTATGACCTGCTAATGCTCTCAGAGCTAATGTGGAACAGTGGTCTCTATACTAAAAGACTTCAATCATGGTGTGTTCTAGTTTCAGCAGTAAAATCTTGTCTTTCTTCCCTGACAGTCAACTGTTCTTTCTTTTTTGTGTATATGGTGTTGTGGATTGAACCCAGGACCTTGTGCATTTCAAGCACATGTTCTACCACTGAACTACATCCCCAGCCAGCTTCATTTCTTGATATTGTCTATACATTAATGTGGATTCACCCCAGTTTCAAATTCTTGTTTGAAACTTCCCAAAGCTTGGAAACCACATGAACAAGTCAATAAGAATTATGTGCAAATGGAAATAAATGAGCTCTAATTAAATGGTGGGGGGACTCTCTCAAGAATAAAGCATGAAAGTTTAATGAAGCAATTTTATGCAGCTTATGCAATGCTGAGTATTCTATAGGGTACAATTGTTTATGAATTCCACAAAGACAATGTGCTACTGTATTTCTTAGTCTCAAAATTTCCAAGAATAGTGTTGTTCATTAAATTCCATGTGTTGACCTAATAGTTTAAGATCTTTCATGAAAACGGTACCAACAAGATAGCACCCCAAAGTGTCATGACACAAAAAAATAATCGACTAAGGCAGGGGCACCTGAATACAGGTGGAAGTCATTTCTTTTTTATGTAAATTAAACTGTACTGTGGCAAAAACTAATGTATGGTTTGAAAGTTGGGAAGTGGATGCTTTTGGGGTTAGTCCTTAGTATCTAGTTCCTCTGGGTCACAGGTACTGCTTGTTCTTGATAGGCATTTAGTTACTTAGATACTTTCATTTTCTGAGAATTCACTGAAGTCGTACATTTGTGATTTAGGTAGCTCTCTGAATGTAACTTACTCCTCAACAGGAAGCTTATTACACAAAACTTAGGTCCTTCCAAATATAAAATGTAAGGCACCAAATTTTGAAATTTTGTCTTTGGGCCGGAAGGGGTTAGTAATACTTACTGGTTTCTTAGCAATAAATGTTTTCCTTTGGTGAAAATGGACTGCACTTTACCATCTACTTATTGCAGCAAAGAATACTTTCTCTCATGGTAGAACACAACAAAAGATCTGGAATCTTTAATTGGCCTGCAAGGTAAATTAAATTTTACTAAGATCTGATGTTGGATTCATTGTCCCAATCGATTTTTTCACGTTTCTATTTTGAAAAGTGATGTGAATCAGATGTAGCAGCTCTTCTGGCCAAAGCATCCACTAATCCTCTCAACTTCTGCCAAGAATGCAGACACCAGAGGTCACTTACAAATGGAACCATGAGAGTCTTCATTGTCACTTTGTGGAAAAAATCCTGTCTAAACATGAAGTCAGCACAGAGAAAGTACAGTTGGGGAACTGAGAGACAAGTTCCCAAGATGTTCAATTTCAAATCCAGGTCTAACTGAGCCTGGAAGATAGAGTGGCTCTGTTATTCTGTTATATAAAAACCCTTCCTCTATTGTTGTTTTGTAGAGACTGGTTCGCATTAACTTTCTACACCTTAAAGAACTCTGGCTGATTCTTTGCAAGGGGCATTATAAAACCTATGATTTAATCATTGCAGAATGTTTGGTTGTGCAGGGTAAGGTTTTCCATAGGGTTTGTTTCTAAGCTATCTCTTACCTCTGAAATTTATTCCCCTCTCTCTGCACTCATATGTTAAGAATGAGCTGAGGTATGGTATTCCAGGATATCATTCCTGACTCCTTGTGACTGTACTGGATTCCTCTGCTAAGATTATATTAAATCCATGCCTATCTCCCTTTTTATACAGTGTTTTAACTGCGTATGAATAGGTCTGCTTCTTCTTTGAACCATGACCTTCCTGAAGGTAGAGATTGGGTTTATTTACCTTGTGACTAACTGGAAGTAAAGGATGATGATTATTTCTTGGCAGAGTGAATTGGAGGATTGTCTGGTTTTGTAATGTAAAAGAGTTAAGAACTATCATTTATCAAAAAGTATGCTAGAGATAGACCTATTTAATTGGAACTATTTTAAATGGGCCATACTGTCTGCCATCAAGATCACCAGAGTGTCATTAGTCCTAATTATCTTCCTGAGTTTAATTGATACTTAACAAGGTAGAGCATTACAGGAGATATTTTATTCCTCTAATATTTCCATAATCACATATTGCACTATTGCAAACTCAAAATTACAGCTCCGTGGCCTGAAAAGGTAAAACATAGTTTGCTTAGAGGAAAAGTGTTCTTCAAGCATGTGTGAAGTATTTAGAAAACATGAATTAAGAAACTTCTTGACAAAAAAATACAAATGTCCTCTTTCTTCAACCTGTTTCTAATATTATTTAATACACAAAAATTGTATGCAAAAAATGCTATAAATATTGTTGCTGAAAAGAGTCATTCAAGATGAAGGAGTTGAATTTCTGCATCAATGATTACCGAAATGCCAAGGAATCGGGACTGGATTCACCTTTTGACCATTGGGTAATAAATAAAAGAGTCACACTTTATGAATAGAAAGAAAAGTACCTCACATGCCACTGTTTAGACAGGTGACACCCAATGCAGGCCTTCATCATTAACTATGGTGAGTGGGGATAAGGAACTTCCTTGTTTAGGGCCAGTGAACAGACTGGTGAGGTTTGGTGTTCTGAGATCTGAACTGAACTTACAGAGCTGGAGGAATAGAAGACGGTTTCATTTATGTGAATGCCTTGGAGCCACAGAAGCCCAGGGACAAGGGTTGGCCTTGTCATTCAATAATACTTAAGCATTCAGTGAGCCCTGGCTATGTCTTGGCACTCTTCATGTATTATTTCATTTCCACTGTACACCTATAAAGTGGGTTCAGTTACAGCACCATGTTGTACAGATGAGGAAACTAAAGGATGAATGACTTGCCTAAGGTCAAATGCATAGCCAGGATTGAAGCCCAGATGGTGGATTTTGTTCTTACCCACACCAGCAGCAGAGGCAAGACCTGGAAATGTTTCAGAAGGGTAAATTCAGGTTCTGCTCCTGGGCTATGGAATCAGATTCTGGGAGTGGTTTCCAGCATTGTGGGTTGTAAAAAACCTTCAGAGGAGTCTGATGCTTTTAATATTGAGAACCATTGAAGTATACCTTAATACCACAAGCAAGAGTGGTACTTCTCAAACTAACATATACACAAGCCATCTGGAATTCTTGTTGAAATGCTGCTTCTGATTCAGGAGGCCTGGGGTAGGACCTGTGGGTCTGCATTTCTAACCAGCTCCCAATGGTGCTGATATTGTTGGTTTGGGGACTGCACTTTAACCCATATTTTATGTTGAATACATATACTCTGAGTCAGAATGTCTGCATGTCTGAGATAGGGGCCATAGAATAAGAGTGAATCTAGTACTGATTGAAATGCATCTGCCTGATATTCTAATCACAACATGATCCATTCATTTGCACTCAGTAACGGTCACATTGCCCACTGATGTGACAGACTTTTGCCCATTCTACTCCATCGGCTGAATATGGCACTTTTTGTTCCCCAGAGCAAATGAACATATCATATGTTTTGAAAAAGGAAATGAAAAATCAAGTGGGTAAAAAAAGGAAGCCAAAGAGAATGAGTCAATGTTTGAAAACGTGTAACAAAAAGAGACTTTAAGGAGATAAATGATTTGCAGTTAATCACATCTCTGAGCATTGCTCCAAATCCCCTCCCACCTGGGTTACAGTTAGAAAAATCATCACAAAGTTAAGGAAAAAAGAATTAGAAAAGAAATGAACCTCCTAGGCCACTACCCTGACTGAGGTCTGTTGCGAGAAACTGAATCAGAGTCAATATAAATATTATGAAAATATCTTTAAAAGACCAAAAGAAAAAGTCACATGATGAACTTTGAACAAAAAGTAAATAAACTGATAAATTGCCCAGATTGGGTAGAGAATGATAACACAAGCATAAGAAAGAAAGAAAAGAAAAAGTGCTTCCTGGATTTCTTCCCCTAAGTGAAAGGAAAACAGGCTCTCTAAACCCATACCAAATATTTGGGTCCTTAAGTAAATCAAATATTCTGTAAATAACCAACAGGATACAAGGTTATAGTTCTTCCTAAGAAAAACACTTCTGCACAGTAAGTTTTCTAAATATCTGGGTTGGCTGCACATCAATAAACACTGAGTGTTGATTGTAATGATTGGGCTGCAGGAATTTACAAGAAATAATTCCAAAAAATTGATTTTGGAAACATTGCAAAGCTCAAGAGCAAGAATTCAGTGTTTTACTCATTCTGCCAGAATTGAGAAGAATAAAGCTCTGCTCTATTAAAATGGAGGCTTTAATATTACCTTACATTTAATAAAAATTTAAACAAGTTGTAATGAACAGGTACAATGCTCTTTCAGATATTATTGACAACATTTAAAGATCAAAGGGTGGAGCAAAGGGAAATGATTTCTCAAAATTAAAGTTCTTTGAACAAATATTTATAGAATATTTAAGAAACTGGAACAATTTAATATTCCAACCAATGTTATTTCCTCAAAACATTGCTCTAAAAAGAGGAATATGCAGTAGATATACCATGAACATTTCATGACTGGCTGATACAGTACAACTTGCAAAAAAAACTGATGAACCTTTAAAGAATAGTCATCTATATAATTATTATTATAATAACTTATTAATTCAGCCTGTGAAACACATAGTCAAAGTTTTATGCACATGTTATTTATTTATCTATTTATTTATTTTTGGTACTGAGCATTGGACCCAGGGGTGCTTTACCCCTGAGTCACATTTCCTGCCCTTTCTGTTATTTTTTATTTTGAGACAGGGTATCACTAAGTGCATAGGTCCTCACTAAGTTGCTGAGGCTTTTCTTGAACTCATGATTCTCCTGCCTCAGCTTCCTGAGTTGCTGAGATTATAGGCATGTGCCACTGCACCTGGAAGCTTTCTATTTTTTTATTTTTTATGATTGTTGTCAGAAGCAGAATAACTACCTTTTGAAGCATAGAAATACAACTGGTCAACCCAATGAAAAGACTGCCACCAAGTTGCTAGCTCTGTGCCCACACTTCTTGTATCACCTGGTATCACCTCCATTTGGGATTATTTGGGAATGTATGTGACCAAGAAAAAAGCAATTGTACATTCAGATCCAGACTGAAAGAAGTTCCTTGATATTACATTGCAGGATATTATAAGTAGTATTTGGTTATTGGAATTGATAGTCTGATATATAGTCCCAGCTTCTGGGAGGACTGCCAGGACAAAGTCCCCAGGTAATAGTTCTCTCTGGGGCCTCAGGTCAGGGCACTCAGCACACAATTACTGAACAATTTATGAATATAAAGGCTGAGACCCTTGATACCATCTTGGGACAACTCTGAAGGATCATTCCCTGAATTCTTTATCAGAAAGGACCAAATCCCAGCTTAACTTCTCCAGCTGCCCAACCTTCTTCTGTAGATCCCCTTCTATACCCGTTGACCCTAAGAGAACTGCCTAACAAATCTCCTGCATGTTAGAATCAGCTTTCTGGAAAACTGATGACAATTAGTCACTAAAGATCTTCTTGAACAATTGCCTCCATGAAGAACTATGAACCAAAATAATTGGACTAAAATCCAGACAGTGATGCAGGGTACAGAACTGACCAAAAAAAATAACCTTAAATTCTCATTATCTGAACAGTGAACACTCTGAGATAGCCCCACCATCTTCTCCCTATGGGAAGTATTAAATCACCTCTGCATGTGTGTGTGGATGCTTCGTATCCCACAGCCTCAAACTCTCCAGGGATCGAGCAGCAGGTAAACCTAGAAAAACCCTATAAGGGGTGAAATTCCAAACCAGATGGCCAAGCACCAATGTGCACTGATTATCCCCCTGACAAGGCTGGTTTCTCAAACCAATCCTACAAAAGGCAAGATGGTTGTATTAGGGTTCTCTAGAGGAACAGGAAGTATGATTATCAAAAGGGACTTATTAGATTGGCTTATATGACCAGAAGCTGGATAGTCTACAATGGCTGTCTGCAGGCTGGAGAGCTGGAAGAACCAACAGCTGCAGAGTCCAAGAGGCAGAAGCCCCAGAACAAGAGGAATCAATGGTGCTACCCTAGGCCCAGACCAAGGTTTCCAGAAACTCCCTGGAGAATCACTGGCAGAGTCCTCCACTTGCCCATGCTTAGGGAGGGTCTCCACTTCAGTTCACTATCCCACATTCCAAGCATTCCTAGACACACCCTCATTGACACACCCAGGAGCCTTTTCATCATCAGCATATCTTAATCCAATCAAGTCAACAAGTCAAATTCACCATCATAATGGTAGAGAGAGCATGTTCTCTACAGTGGTATATAGGCTCTGCCTCTCCTGCAGACTCACACATGTTCAGTAGATACCTTGTCCTCTCCAGGTCTCTTTAAGGATGCATGAGAGGAAGAAGGAACATGGTTTTTCTTCTTTTCTTGCTACTAATTTTGGGTAGCTCTTCCTTTCTCCTCTAAAATTTCTCTTGAGTCTTTGTAGCTAACGATTGGAAATCTGTACATGACTCTCCCCCTATGCAACACTGGTAAAAAGACAGAAATTCTGTTTAGTACCAGTCATGATTTTTCAAGGCATCAGAAGGCATCTCCACTGGGAGATGGAGACAACCCCTGTGATGAAGAAAGATCCCTGGGAGAGCCAGCACAGGGTGGATCATGACATCTGAATGTCCCCAAAGTCAGATAGAGGGTGGCCTGGAGTGAGAAGTTGCGAGTAGCTGTTGAAAGCTGACTATCCAGTATGGGACAAGAGCAGAATTGTCTGCAATTAGCCCTGATAACTTCTCTAGTGTAGCCAAGACAACATGCTAAAAGTGCAGGATGGAGTCATTCATGTCCCAGATGGGGAAGCTGTACCCACCCAGTCCCCCTGGAACCACTGACCTCCCACTGGCATGAAGATCTATACCCTTCTAAGAATACCAGGGTATGGGCAGGCAGAACTTCTAGAAAAAAACTGCACCCCAATCCAGACTCCAGAATGGTCTGAGGCTTACTATAATAAAAAGGGGCATCTCTTGCCTTACAAAAGGGATGAATTATAAAGAGATCCAACTGCTACTCTAGGTGATGATGAGAAAATATATTTTTTCTCCCCTTTTTCTGGTCTCACCCATCTCCTCTTCTCCTAGTAGTAGCTACTCCTTAACTGGTACCACAAGAGATTATGGAATTCATTGTGGACCCTAATATGTGACAAGGGAAGGTCCAAATGGGCCTCACCTTGCTCCACCAAAGCACACCTGCTATTTTTCATAAGAATAGGTTCCTTTCCTATATAGCTTTACCTTTCAAATCACATTCAAGCACATTAATCCAGTAGACCCATATCAGCTTAGTGAGGTTGGGAATGAACATATTATGTAATATCACATTTTCAGAAAGAAAAATTGGAACATGGGGTCAGATAAAACATTTTTCTTTCCTGATTTATGAAAAAAAAATCTTATAAAGGCATAGAAGTTGAATCACAGCTACTTATTCATGTAACAAATTATCTTTAAAAATGTGGGATTACACAAAGCTTGCACAAAAATTCCTAGAAATATGGTCAGCATAATTATGGGACACAAAATAAGCCTTGAATCCTACTTTAAAGCTCCCTTTGATAAAAGCTTAAAGAGAGCAATTAGATGTTCAGAGGCTGAGATGAGAAGAAGTTAGAAAAAGGGAGTTAGAGCTGAGAGAGAGTGATTGAGAGTCAAGAACACATAAATCCATGCTCAGAATTCTCCACATAGTCTGTACACGGAAACGTGACTATAAAAATTGTACCCCCAATGCACTGCAAGATGTAGCCACCCAGGACAATTTGTCATTCCTGGAACAATATTTATTTGCTTCTCTTCTGAAATGTCAGCAGTGTACACTCTCTCTCCTCTTTCTGGGAAATGGGAAACCATTTCAATAAATAAATAACATAAATAACATTCTTTCAATAGTTTTTTCATAGTTTTTTTTTTCACATGAAAAACAATTCAATGGGGAAAGATCTTTTTTTTTTCTGAATGATGCTAGAACAACTGAATATTTACATATTAAAAAAAATGTAAACACTGACCTGACACACCTTACATGGAAAAAAAATAAGTTGAGATGAATCACAATCCAAAACATAATGTTACATCTATAAAGATTCTAGAACAAAATATAGGAGGATATTTTCATTATTGTTGTATAGACAAAATTTTCTTATGTAGAACTCTGAAAACATTCATCAAGAAAAAACAAATGGTTAATTGGACCTTATTGAAATGAAAAACTTTCACTCATTAAAATATTCTATTAAGGTAATGAATATCTGAGCCACATTTAATAACAAAATATTTATATTACATATTTTGACAAAAGACTTGCCTCAATAATATACAAACTCTCATCATTCAATAATAATAATAATAATAGCTACTTATTATAAAAAATTTATAAAAATAGACAAAAGATTTTCTTTTTTCTTTTTAGATATACATGACAGTACAGTGGATTTTGACAAATTATACATACATAAAGTATAATTTATTCTAATTAGGATCTCATTCTTGTGGTTGTACATGATGTGGAGTTTCACTGGTGGTGTATTTATATGTGAACATAGGAAAGTTATGTTTAGTTCATTCTACTGTCTTTCCTATTCCCATCTCCCTGCCCCTTCCCTTCAATCCCCTTTGTCTAATCCAATGAACTTCTCAATAGACATGTTTATCAGAGGTCCAAAGGTGCTAGATATTTGCCAAAGGCCATTTGTGAATAGGTCATAGTTTAAGAAATAGACCTGTCAATTATTTGTGGCACTAGAATGCAAGGAGTGATTAAACTCATGCACTTTGAAGAACATGAGGAATAACTTGCTTGATCTTAGAATTATCCAATGTCCATATTTTCCCATATACAAGATGCTTATCACTACCATCTACTGGGGGTAGGTGTTACCCTATTGAATCAATTTTCCTGCCTAATTAAAAAGGGACACAAGTTTGGTCTATGCTGATTCTGATTATCCCCAAACTATGTCATTAATTTTATACTGTGATAGTGTGTCATCAGCAGGCTAAGCAGCATTGCCTCTCTGAGTTGGTTACTTTTTATAAAATCATTGACCCTTTTTTTATTTTACATGGCATTATGTTTTTAATTGACAGATAAAATTTCATGTACTTTTCATGTACAAAGTGATGTTTTGAAGTATATTTACATTATTACATGTATAAATCTAGTTAGTTAACTTGCTTTACATCACAGTTAGGGAAAGGAATGAACCAGACACAGAAATAAATGGCTCATGATTTCATCATATGTGGAATCTAAGAATGTTGATCTTGTGGAAGTAAAGTGGTGGTTACCAGGAACTAGTGCAGTTGACCCCGGTTGGTAGAGTGGTGTTGACAAAAGGATTAAATTCCAAAAGTAGAAAGGTCCCAAGAGACTGACCACCCTGCTTTCTATAAAGCACAAAAACAAAACAAAACAAAGTCTGAACAACTGGCCATGCAAACAGGAGGTAGAGTTTCATCTGCTTCCTTTGGTTGCATGGAAGTGATCCACATTAGCACAAATAGTGCAGCACGTGACACTCTGGGAAGTGATGATCCACGGGGTGCATTTCTGGGGCACTAAAATGCTTCTGGAATCCCTGATAAGCTCCCATGCCACCTCTATGTGGGACATGCTCATAAAGCAGATGTTTCCTAGTTTTAATTTTTGTTAACTCTCTGATGGATTAAGCTAAATATCTCAGAGCTTTATTCATTATTGCTGCAGTAGGTAATTTGTGCCTGTGGTAATAGTAATTTAGAGTTATTAATGAAAATTAAGTCTAATTAAAAAAAAAAACAAACATCTAAACTCAAGCTGAGGTAAAATATGGAGCACTCTCAAATGAATTCTATCCAAGTTTCCTCTTTTCATTCTAAAGGACAAATATTACTTGGGTTGCAAAGTAAGAAAAAAGGGCATTGCTACACACAGTCCGGCATTGCACATCATTAAGCATACCTGCAGCCCTTCAATGGCCAGTTTGAGGATTGAAGGTGTCAGCTTGGAGGCTTGTTTGAAGGAAAAATTACTCCAGTCTATGATTAAAATGAAGCCATTTATCTGAAGCTCTGGATCTTCAATAAGGACTTCCAATGATAGCAGGATGGCACGGAGGATGTCTGTAAAGGAGTTCCTGTGACCAGAGCAGAACGGAGAGTTGTATGTGAGTATAAACAGGCAACAGATAGTGCAACACAAGCAACCACGTGGCATCCTCACGCCACTGCTGCATGAGCCCAGCCTGCAGAGTCACACTGCATCCTGGCCCAGAACGGCAGAAAATATATCTGCTGAACTTTCCAGAGTGATGCTTTGAGGCTCTGGGGAAAGATGTTTGTCCTTGATATCACCCCATCATCACCCCAGACTTAGTGAGGTGCTACTCTTATGCATTCCCATGCTCTCTGTATTCAGCTCTCACTGTAGCACTGATTTCATTTTGGTGAAATGCACCCATTACTTGCTGCTCTCCCTCTCAGAGCCCCGATATTCTTAAGGGCAGGGATGGGCCTTAATTCTAACTGTGTCTCCAGTACCTTGGCACTCAGTGAATCATTGCTGCACAAATGAGGTGAGGCCTGAATCAGAGGTGCTTATTTGGATTAAACATCTTTTACTCCTCTTCTGTTTAAAATCTTGCTATGAGTGTAAAAACATCTATGCAATTGATGCTATTTTTTAGCTTCAATTCATGGATAGAAAAAAAGAATAAAGCAGGAAGAATAGCTTATTTTCATTGAAGGTCTACAGAGTGTGATTCAGGAGGGAAATTGCTTTGAGTATATCAGTAACTATGACAACTGGCAGACCTGAATACAAACTAGTGACAGTTCTCCAGGGCCATGTGTATTCCTCCACATCACATAATCCCAATCACCAGGTGATTTTTGTTTAAAATAATTTTCAGACATGAAGAAATGAAGGCATGTTCACTCTATTTCACCCTGAGAATTATCTGATCTACAAATCTAAGATCTCAGAAGATCTCTAATTCGGTCTTTCTTTGATGAGTAGGAAAACATAAGGTTGGGTGGTGAGTGGTGCCAAAATCTGCTGCTCCCTTCTGGTTTTCACTAAAATCAGAAGCCTAGCCTCACAGAATCAACAATCAGATTCTCAAGAATTCCAATCTGGTTTTGAATTCCAGCTAAGCCTAATGTCTCCCAGTTAGAAATCAGGAATTCTGTGCTTAGACAATAGTGGGCAGGAATTTACTGAATTGCTGTTATGAACCCAGTGTTGTGTTTCATGCTTGAAATTCTAAATTAGTGTGTCCTCTTTATACTTTCAAAGACCTTAATTTAGCTGTGGGTGGGGGAGATTATCAACAGGAATAGAGAGGGATGGATACAAATGGGAGAAGGCTAGGGACAAGTCTTCAAGAGCAGATAGGATTTTGATGGATTATTTGAAGAATGAGGAATAGGACTTTGCAGGGAGGAATGACACAAAAAATAAAGATATAGACCCCATTCTGTTCCTGCTCTTCTTACTAAATCCTCCCCTCTTATATTAAGCTGAAATTTTCCTCCCACAAATCCACCCACTGGAGTTAGTTCTGCTCTGTGAAATAAACCTCAGATCTTCCCACACCACATACTTGACTGTTAATATGGAGGTCATGACACCCCATATGAGCTCTGAATTTAAAAAACAAAATTGTAACTTTCTCAAGTGAAATAGCTCTTAATAACTCATTATTGTTTTCTTTCAAATGTGTTCTCTTTTCATTTTTAGAGATGTCATATTCTTATTAACATAGGGTAAACTTTTACTGCAGCTTTGTTTGCTTTTGATTTTGCATTTAGATTTACATCATTATCTAATGACCCAATTGTCTTCAGAGATGCACTTAAAAATATATATATATTTTTTTGAGTACCAGGGATTGAACCCAGGGCTACTTAACCTTGAGCAATAGCTCCAGCTCTTTATTATTATTATACTTATTTATTTTGAGATTGTCTCACTAAATTGCTTAGGGCTTTGCTAAGTTGTTGATCTTGAACTTGTGACCTTCCTGCTTCAGCACCCCTTGTCACTTGGATTACAGGCATGCACCACCATGCCTCACAGAGTTACATATTTGTATTGGGAAGAAACATTGATTTAAGTGGAAAATGGAACCAAAGTCTATGAGTGTAGGTGATTTTAGATAGAAATATGGAAATGCTCAATGGTAAACTGGAATGACCATTGGGTTATCAGGGAATCTGAGCCCGGATAAGATTTCTTAGGAAGAAACATACAGGAAAATAATCAAGACCAAAAGGTTGAGCCTTAGGTAAAACTTACATATAGTACTGAGGTTGAAGGAAGAAGTACTAAAGAAATGATAAAAAATAAGAGCATCAAAACAGTATTGCATTAAAAAAGAAAGCAAAAAGGGAATGTTTCAAGATGCAAGAATATATAAAGTCAGGTGCTGTGGCATGTTCTTGGAATCCCAACTACTTGGGAGGCTGAGGAAGGAGATTCATAAGTTCAAGATCAGTCTGGGCAGCATAGCAAAACCCTGTCTCAAAAAAAAAAAAAAAAAAGAAAAGAAAGAAAAAGGCAGCAAGAATATGGTAGATTGCATTACTGCATTATTGACCCCTATTTATTACTTACCCTGTATCCACACATTAGCTACATTAGCTGTGATCTCATTAAGGACACAGTCCCTTATCCATGTGACTTGTTTTGATTAATGACATGTAGACAGACATGACAGGATGCCAATACTGAGCCTCACTTTTAAAAGATCTCAGAAGTTACCTCTTGTTCTCTTACCTTTCTGCCAATGCTGATGGCAAAAACATGCCAAAGCTGGCATTCTAGATTTAGGAGAAGGATGAGGGACACAGTAGTGACCACCAGTCAATTAGTCAATCTCCACAAAATGCAGAACCATCTATCTGAACCCAGCCTAACTAAACTCCCACTGCCTCACAGGTAACAAAAGCAATAATAAATGATTACTTTTTAAACCACTGAGTTGTGAGATGGCTTGTTACACAGCAATAGCTGTCTAGTACTGGACAGTAGTTAATAAAGTCAAATGCAACAAAAATATCAAGGAGAATGAGGAAGAAGAAAAGACTTGTTTGATAAAAAGGAGATCTTTGAGGAGTTTAAGAGAATGCTTTTACTTGAACAGTGAAGATAGAAGACATTAATTATGAAGATCTTTAGCAAATCACTCTGTAACTCATTTTACTCTAAATAAGAGAGACATTTCTTCCCACCATGTGTCCACTGGTATCCATTTTCAAATATTCCACACCAGAGTTGCAAATGCCCCAGCATAGTTTACCAATCCCAAAGAAAGAACTTGGAGGACTCAACAGAGAGGTTTTAGACATCATATTGCTTACTCCTTGGTGTAGGTGGTGGGCCAGGATACAATGGAGAGCCATACTGTGCCCGCAAGGGGTTGGGGGAGGGGGTTATATACAGGATAGGTTGAATGACCAACCGCACAGGTGGATTTCTTTAGATGTTAATGAATACATTCTTTTACTTTGCAACCAAAGTTATCCTGCTTTGATTCTCACCTAAAAATTAGAGATAAGGGAAATGTCAGTTTCCCCTCTCCTTCATTATCACATTCCTTAGAGTCTTCATCTTGCCACAAACTTTCCTAGGCACTGATTAGTGTCTAATCCAACACTAATAAAAGACACTAAATTCTATCTGCAGATTCTATTCATTTTGGAGACCAAGATTGGCAATGAAAGAAGTATTGCATTCATGAGATGATCCCAGAATAAAATATGTGCACTACTATAATTTCCAAATGTTCAAAAAATTCACTTTTGCAGAGAAACTGAATGGGCAGGAAAGAGTTGAATGGACTATGTCTCTAGTCATGAGACTTTACCCTGCTGAGGAGTTCAACTTCATGTTTTATCTCAGCTGCAATTATGATCATGGTTTCCTTAGCTCTTGACGTCCACATATACATTTTCTTTTTTTCCTATTTCCTATTTATAGCATCTTGACTTTTGAAATTCTCCTAACTTTTTAAAATTTAAAATATCTATTGGATTAAATATTTCATGTGGATAAACCAGCCTTAAGGACATAGAATGTATCTCCCTGCTCCTTAAGTCTGAATATAGAGACTTCCTTCTAAAGAGTAGAGTTTAAAAGAGGCAGGGAGAGCAATTGTACAGCAGAAAAACCTGATGAACACTACCTGAGCCAAGTGACCAAGACCATGTCACCAGTGACAAATCACATTCATTACCCTGGCTACAGTGATGAAAATGGCAATTACCTGAAATCTTCCTGCCACTAAACCACAATCTCAGATTAATCATGAGGAAAACATTAGAGGAATTCTAACTGAGGAATGTTCTACAAATTACCTGACCAACACTCCTCAAAATTGCCAATTTTATCAAAAAACAAGGGAATTCTAGAAATCGTTATAGCCAAGACAAATCAAAGGTAATGTAACAATGTGTTCTCTTGGATGGAGTACTGAGACAGGAGAAGGGAGTTAGGTAAAAACTAGAGAAATATGAAGTATGGACCTCAGTGAATGGTAATGTATGAATATTGGTTTATTAATTGTAACAAATACTCTATATTAATGTAAGATGTTAATAAGGGAAAATTAGATGCAGAGTATAGGGTAACTCTATGCTATCTTCACAATAACTCTGCAAATCTGAAATTGTTGTGAACAAAAAAGTTAATTTTAAAAAATAAAAAAGGCCTATTAGAGTTTTTAACCTGCCATCTTCATATTCTAACCAGATTTCTATCAAAACCAAAATGGTAATAAATAATTCAGCCACCTCATGCAAATTGTAGAAATGAGAACAGAAGACATATTCATAATTTGTTCATTTCATTAATTCATTTAGACTTACATGTTTAACTCTAATAATCCAGAAAAATCTTTTAAATTTTCTTTATTGCCTACAAACACTATCCAATCAGATTATTTTAACATTTGTTTCAAAATAAGCTAATAGATGACAAATGGATTCCATAATCAGTTATGGAGATTATGAGTTTTAGATAGATAATTTTAGATTCAAATATGATAATCTATGTGAAAGCACTATGAGAACAGCAAGTTGCCAATGAAATGTAAACTATAATACTAGAAAATATTAAACTTAATTTCCCCATCCCCCAAAAGATTTTTTATTGATTAGGACTTAGTAATGGTTTATCAAGAGGGGTTTCTTCATTAAACTGTGAATAATTAGAGATAAGAAGAGTGACTCACTATTGGGTTCTATTGTGGTTTCTCTGAGTGGAGCACCCAACATTGCTATCTGAGGCTTTAAAAAATCTCACACAAATGAGGTACAAAATAGTGGAAAATAGTAAGCTCTTATCAATGAGAAGATATTTAAATTTCAAGAAGTGACTCATTTGTGCTTTGAATTTTCAGTGGAGAGTCTATGATCTAGATCCCTAGGCCAGACTCATACAAGAAAAAAAAGGTCATGGGTGATTAGATGTCATGTAAAGATATGAGGGGTTGTGAGTGAAACTGATCCTCAGAAGGAGCAGGGGAAACTTCTTAGTCAGTTCTGAAATCATAGTGCATATTCCTGTACTAGTGTCTCTGCTGCAGCAAGAAGTCTGTCAATATTAATATTAAAACTCTTGGGCTGGGGCTATAGCTCAGTTGGTAGAGTGCTTGCCTCATAAGCACAAGGCCTTGGGTTCAATCCCAGCACCGCAAAAAAATAAAAAATAAAAAAATAAAATTTTTTTCACCAGTTCTAGATTGTAACATCTTAATTAAACACTTAATAATATGATTAAATATTTAGAACTACCCACCCTCAGTAGCTTTTTAAGTTCCACCATAAACCACAAAGTGGTCTTACAGATGGTTTGCCTCCACATGTCTGTGTCTTAGTCACAGAAGCAGAAACATTCATTTGTCCCTTCATCTCATTTGAAACTTCTGAAATTAATCACTAACATAATAATGGCATGGTTCTCACAGTTACACAATGGGCTTGGCCCCTTAACTGACATTGGTACCTCTGCCAATGAGAGGAAGCTGTGCCCTCTGGATCTTCTCTGATGATGCAGTTGTCCACTGACCTGGGGAGACTCCCTCTTTGGATATGATGGCAAAGGGACCGTAGTCAAAAGAGGTGACTGGGCTTGACATTCTGCCTCTGCTCCTCACCACATGCAACCACTCACGGAAGAGTGAAGTTCAGCAAGGAGCAACTTCCTGTTTCTCCGCGTGGAGATTGTTCCAATATTATGGAAAAAGAAATGTGTTAAGGACCTTATGAGTTGGAAAACACATCCCCAAAGTGCAATTATTTGTTCTTACTTGGGTTGTAGGAATATCTACTCTTGGTCACATAGCTTTCATGGTGGTAATGTAGCAGGAGAATAGGAAAATTCAACTGTGTTGTTGTGTTCAAGAGAATCTATTTTCTTCTCTTATGTTTGAGAGTCTTTGAAAAATGATCTGGGACAAGAACTTGGGTGATATATTTTCTTAAATGTGTTCTAATAATTTCTATGTGATTTGAGTTTTACCTGGACAATGTCACTGTTCTGTGTACCATTGTGCTCCTAGGTAGTTAATACTTATTTCTCAATGGGAAAATGCAAAAAAATAAAATAAAAAAGCTTATTCTGACAATATTAGATTTAAGGAGAATGTTCATGAAAAAGTCTGACTTTGCTACCGAAGAATCAATATTAGCAAGAGGTTAAAATTAAATTTACTACCCTGAATCTTATGTAAAAGTCAAATTAAACACACTTTTCTCAGCAAAGATGGTATCCAGAGAACAGAATCCTGGTTATAACTCTGCCTCACATAATTTGATGAGGCTCATATTCTCCAGAGGAGAAAGGAAGAGAAGAAGAAAGAAGAAAGGAAGGAAGGAGAGAAAGGAAGGAAGGAAGAAAGAGAAAGAAAGAAGGAATAAAAAGGAAGGTAAGAAATGAAAGAAAGCCTTACAAGGGAATTTTCATTTCTTTTAATTTTATTCCATCCTGGTAAGTACAGAAAGCTTTTTGATTTTCATTAGTATGGAAATACAAATCTTGTATTACCAGAATATTGAATTACCTATTGATTTTAGTAATTGTAATGCAAGAATACCTGACCTTCCACAGCTCTGCGTCAGATAGGCAGAACAATGTATTGAACACATCATCTGATAGCATACAAGGCCAAGTTCCTGCCTATGGAGTTTTAGATACAGGACAAGCTGCAGCATTTCATCGGCTTTCTGAATTTCAGGTCAGGTTCAGTTCAGGTCACAGAAGCTTGACTAACATATTGTACAGTTTACAAAAACAACTAGAGTCAGTGCAAGTATTTTTCTATCTCTATCAAGTATGGCAACAATCTTCTACCACACTCCTACCATTGCTTACTAAAAACATAATGTAAAAGGTAACATTCTTTTCCAAGAACAAGGCTCTGATTTTCAAAGAGTATAGAGAAAACAGTAGTGAAGATAGTGTTCTCTCACTCAAGCAAAACCTAAAGATAAGAGACTGTGTTTCTGCAGGATAATCCATCTCTGGATGTAGATATCAGAATACAGAGTACTCTCATCCACATTCAAAATGACCCTTGAAACCAAATCTTCCAATCCCAATCTGCCAGTTTCTTATTTGTGTTTCTTTAAAGATCAGGTGTATCAATCATTGTGCATGTGTGTGTGTGTTGTGTATATTTGATGAAGCTCATATTCTCCAAAGGAGAAAAGAAAGAAGGGAAAAAAAGAGGAGGAAGAGAGAAAGAAAGAAAGGAAGAAAGAAAGGAAGAAAAAGAAAAAAGAAAGAAAGGAAGGAAGAAAGAAAGAAAAAGATAAAGGAAAAAAGGGAGAGAAAGAGGAAAACAACTCACCATTTATAGTTGGTGTCTAAGGTAGTTCTTTGATTTAAATAAAGAAATTGTTAAAGTAAAAGTTAATCACATTCTATCCTGGTGTTTCTAAATCTTCCCAATAAGAGAAAGGAATGAGGTTAACATTTAATGTATCTACCTGCTTATTTTAGTAGTTAACATGATTCCTTACTCTTCAATGTCTTTTACAAATTTGGAGTTATTTAGAACTTGAAAGGAGTCAGAAGGCATTCAAAGATTTATTGAAAGTTTACTCTGTGTAAGATCCATAACATAAAAGGATAATTTTCCCTTTTCTGCAATAGACAGAAACCAGTAAGAAAGTCTAAAATATAGGGAGATGGGAGGAAATAGATTATGGTCATTAAGGCATAGGGTTTGGAGTTAGGTGAACTCTGATTCAAATCCTGGTTGCTCTATGTGTGCTTAGTAAATTGCTTTATGTCTCTGAGGTTTCATTTCTTCATCTGTAGGAGGATCATAACACCACCTCACTGGTAAATGATGAGGTAAGATAATGCACATGAAGCCACAGTAGATCAGCTGGCTCAGATCAGTGCATATAAAGTGCTAATGGTCATGGAGTTTTCATTATTACATGAGAAAATATGGTATCAGATAGAAAATACATATTGTGAAGTATTTGTGGGATACAGGAAGGAGAGCTCACTTAGCAATTGGGGTTTTGAAAAGTCTTCAATTGGCCCATGAGGAATGGGGTGGTTTGGACACTGGACATCAAAGGAAAACAGCAGGAGCCACATAAACAATAGTATGGGGGGCGATCCAAGATGGCGGCCTAGAGGGAGACTGCACCCCCAGTCGCTCCAGAACCCTGGAGTTAAGAAGGGGAGGCATTGAGAGACTCGGACTGAAATAGAGCCACGGGTGAGTCTGCCCACTGGGTAAAGCTCGGTCCGGGTGGCAGGCCCAGATAGAGGTGGCTTATCGGAGCCGGGCAGGGCAGCTACAGTCATCCACAGGCAGCCCTGCGCACTCCGGCGGTGGGCCCCGCCCACACAGCCAGCTTCTCCAGGTTCTCAGAACGGAACTGGCCCGCTAGTGAGAGCCTTTCTGACCAGAACAAGCTCCGAGTCCCGGAGCCCCTGCAGCGCAGCGTACTCCGGCAACGAACCAGCGGAGAGCCGCGATCCGCAAACAGCCTCTGGGATTAGGGCAGGGCAGCCAGAGACCTCTTCAGGCAGCTCTGCCCACTCCGGCTGCAGGCTCTCTTCATGGGGCGATCCAAGATGGCGGCCTAGCGGGAGACTGCACCCCCAGTCGCTCCAGAACCCAGGAGTTAAGAAGGGGAGGCATTGAGAGACTCGGACTGAAATAGAGCCACGGGTGAGTCTGCCCACTGGGTAAAGCTCGGCCCGGGTAGCAGGTCCAGATAGAGCTGGCTTATTGGAGCCGGGCAGGGCAGCTAGAGTCTTCCCAAGGTAGCCTTCCACACTCCGGCAGTGGGCTCCTCCCACACGGCCAGCTGCACGGCGCAGGCCCACAGTGAGAGCATTTCCGCACAGAGCCAGTTCCAAACCGTGCAACCAGTAGGGGGCTAGGGGCAGTTTTCTTCGGATGAGCTGCTTTATCAGATTCCTCCAAGACATCAGGCTACTGAAGGCTGGGAGGTGATACACTGGAAATCTACCGGAACACTATAAGCCAGTAGCGGAAAACTGCAATATCTCAGGGTCCCACTGACAACTGACCAATATGAGAAAACAAGGGAAGAAAATGTCCCAAACAAACCTAGATACTACATCAATAAAATCCAATGACAGCACAGCAGAAGAAATGTCAGAAAGGGAGTTCAGAATGTACATAATTAAAACGATCAGGGAAGCTAATGAGGAGATGAAAGAGCAAATGCAGGCATTGAAGGAGGAGATGAAAGAGCAAATGCAGGCATTAAATGATCGCACCAATCAACAGTTAAAAGACCAAATACGGGAAGCAAGAGATCATTTCAATAAAGAGTTAGAGATACTGAAAAAAAAACAAACTCAAATACTTGAAATGAAGGAAACAATAAACCAAGTTAAAAACTCCATAGAAAGCATAACCAATAGGATAGAACACCTGGAAGACAGAACCTCAGACATTGAAGACAAATTATTTAATCTTGAAAGCAAAGTTGGCCAAACAGAGAAGATGGTAAGAAATCATGAACAGAATCTACAAGAATTATGGGATATCATGAAAAGGCCAAATTTAAGAATTATTGGGATTGAGGAAGGCTTAGAGAAACAAACCAAAGGAATGAACAATCTATTCAATGAAATAATAACAGAAAATTTCCCAAATCTGAAGAATGAAATGGAAAACCAAGTACAAGAGGCTTATAGAACTCCAAACATACAAAATTACAACAGACCCACACCAAGGCACATTATTATGAAAATACCTAACATACAAAATAAAGACAGAATTTTAAAGGCCGCGAGAGAAAAGAATCAAATTACATTCAGAGGGAAGCCAATAAGAATATCAGTAGATTTTTCAATCCAGACCCTAAAAGCTAGAAGGGCCTGGAACAACATATACCTAGCCCTGAAAGAAAACGGATGCCAACCAAGAATCTTATACCCAGCAAAACTTACCTTCAAATTTGACGATGAAATAAGATCCTTCCATGATAAACAAAAGCTAAAGGAATTCACAAAAAGAAAGCCAACATTACAGAACATTCTCAGCAAAATATTCCATGAGGAAGAGATGAAAAACAACGATGCAAATCAGCAACAGGAGGCGCTAGCCTAAAGGAATAGCCAAATAAAGGAGAAACTAAATCATGTCAAAAACAAATATGAGTCAAATGACTGGGAATACAAATCATATCACAATAATAACCCTGAATGTTAATGGCCTGAATTCATCAATCAAAAGACACAGACTGGCAGATTGGATTAAAAAGAAAAATCCAACAATATGCTGCCTGCAAGAGACTCACCTCATAGAAAGAGACACCCATAGACTAAAGGTGAAAGGATGGGGAAAAACATACCATGCACACGGACACACCAAAAAAGCTGGAGTATCTATCCTCATCTCAGATAATGTGGACTTCAAACCAAAACTAGTCAGAAGGGATAAAGAAGGACATTACATGCTGCTTAAGGGAAGCATAAATCAGCAAGACATAACAATCATAAATATCTATGCCCCGAACATTGGCTCATCCATGTACGTCAAACAATTCCTTCTCAATTACAGAAATCAAATAGACCACAACACAATAATACTAGGCGATTTTAACACACCTCTCTCACCACTGGATAGATCGTCCAAACAAAAATTGAATAAAGAAACTATAGATCTCAACAACACAATCAGCAATTTAGACTTAACAGACATATATAGAATATACCATCCAACAAAGAACGAATACACTTTCTTCTCAGCAGCACATGGATCCTTCTCTAAAATAGACCATATTTTATGCCACAAAGCTACTGTTAGCAAATACAAGAAGATAGAGATACTACCTTGTACTCTATCAGATCATAATGGATTGAAATTAGAAATAAATGACAGAATAAAAAACAGAAACTTCTCCAATACCTGGAGACTAAATAATACACTATTATATGATGAATGGATAACAGAAGACATCAGGAGGGAAATAAAAAAATTCTTAGAAGTAAACGAGAACAAAGACACATCATATCAAAATCTCTGGGACACTATGAAAGCAGTACTTAGAGGAAGATTTATTTCATGGGGTGCATTCAAAAAAAGAAGTAGAAATCAACAAATAAACGACTTAACACTACAGCTCAAAGCCCTAGAAAAAGAAGAGCAGACCGATACCAAAAGTAGTAGAAGACAGGAAATAGTTAAAATCAGAGCCGAAATCAACGAAATCGAAACAAAAGAAACAATTGGAAAAATTAACAAAATAAATAGTTGGTTCTTTGAAAAAATAAACAAAATTGATAAACCCTTAGCCACACTAACAAAGAGAAAGAGGGAGAAAACTCAAATTACTAAAATTCGGAATGAACAAGGAAACATCACAACAGACACAAGTGAAATACAAAACATAATTAGAAGCTATTTCGAAAATCTATACTCCAACAAAACAGAAAACCTCGAAGACATCAACAAATTTCTAGAGACATATGAACTACCTAAACTGAACGAGGAGGACATACACAACCTAAATAAACCAATTTCAAGCAATGAAATAGAAGAGGTCATCAAAAGCCTACCAACAAAGAAAAGTCCAGGACCAGATGGGTTCTCAGCCGAGTTCTACAAAACCTTTAAAGAAGAGCTCATTCCAATACTTCTCAAACTATTCCATGAAATAGAAGAGGAGGGAACCCTCCCAAACTCATTCTATGAAGCCAATATCACCCTGATACCTAAACCAGACAGAGACACATCAAGGAAAGAAAATTTCAGACCAATATCCTTAATGAATATCGATGCAAAAATTCTCAACAAAATTTTAGCAAATCGCATACAAATATATATTAAAAAGATAGTGCACCACGATCAAGTGGGTTTTATCCCAGGGATGCAAGGTTGGTTCAACATTCGGAAATCAATAAATGTCATTCACCATATCAACAGACTTAAAGTTAAGAATCACATGATTATTTCAATAGATGCAGAAAAAGCATTTGATAAAATACAGCATCCCTTCATGCTGAAAACACTAGAAAAAATTGGGGTAGTGGGAACATTCCTAAACATTATAAAGGTCATCTACGCTAAGCCCATGGCTAATATCATTCTAAATGGTGAAAAACTGAAAGCGTTCCCCCTAAAAACTGGAACAAGGCAGAGATGCCCTCTTTCACCGCTTCTATTCAACATCGTCCTTGAGACTCTAGCCAGAGCAATCAGACAAACCAAAGAAATTAAAGGGATACGAATAGGAAAAGAAGAACTCAAACTATCCCTGTTCGCTGATGACATGATTATATATTTAGAGGAACCTGGAAATTCCACCAGAAAACTTTTAGAACTCATAAGTGAATTCAGTAAAGTAGCAGGTTACAAGATCAATGCTCATAAATCCAATGCATTTTTATACATAAGTGATGAATCTTCAGAAAGAGAAATTAGGAAAACTACCCCATTCACAATAGCATCGAAAAAAATAAAATACTTGGGAATCAATCTCACAAAAGAGGTGAAAGACCTCTACAATGAGAACTACAGAACACTAAAGAAAGAAATTCAAGAAAACCTTAGAAGATGGAAAGATCTCCCATGTTCCTGGATAGGCAGAATTAATATCGTCAAAATGGCTATACTACCTAAAGTGCTATACAGATTCAATGCAATTCCAATTAAAATCCCAATGATGTACCTTGCAGAAATAGAGCAAGCAATTATGAAAATCATCTGGAAGAATAAAAAACCTAGAATAGCTAAAGCAATCCTCAGTAGCAAGAGCGAAGCAGGGGGTATTGCAATACCAGATCTTCAACTCTACTACAAAGCAATAGTAACAAAAACGGCATGGTATTGGTACCAAAATAGACAGGTAGATCAATGGTACAGAATAGAGGACATGGACACAAACCCAAATAAATACAATTTTCTCATACTAGACAAAGGTTCCAACAATATGCAATGGAGAAAAGATAGCCTCTTCAACAAATGGTGCTGGGAAAACTGGAAAACCATATGCAATAGAATGAAATTAAACCCCTATCTCTCACCCTACACAAAACTCAACTCAAAATGGATCAAGGACCTCGGAATCAGACCAGAGACCCTGCATCTTATAGAAGAAAAAGTAGGTCCAAATCTTCAACTTGTTGGCTCAGGATCAGATTTCCTTAACAGGACACCCATAGCACAAGAAATGAAAGCAAGAATCAACAACTGGGATAGATTCAAACTTAAAAGCTTTCTCTCAGCAAAGGAAACTATCAGAAATGTGAAGAGAGAGCCTACAGAGTGGGAGAATATCTTTGCCAACCATACTTCAGATAGAGCGCTAATTTCCAGAATCTATAAAGAACTCAAAAAACTCTACACGAAGAATACAAATAATCCAATCAACAAATGGGCTAAGGAAATGAACAGACACTTCACAGAAGAAGATGTACAAGTAAGTAATCAACAGATATATGAAAAAATGTTCAACATCCCTAGTAATAAGGGAAATGGAAATCAAAACTACCCTAAGATTTCATCTCACCCCAATTAGAATGGCGATTATCAAGAATACAAGCAACAATAGGTGTTGTCGAGGATGTGGTGAAAAAGGAACACGCATACATTGCTGGTGGGGTTGCAAATTAGTGCAGCCACTCTGGAAAGCAGTGTGGAGATTCCTCAGAAAGCTTGGAATGGAAACACCATTTGACCCAGCTATCCCACTCCTTGGCCTATACCCAAAGGACTTAAAATCAGCATACTACAGAGATACAGCCACATCAATGTTCACTGCTGCTCAATTCACCATAGCCAGATTGTGGAACCAACCTAGATGCCCTTCAGTTGATGAATGGATAAAGAAACTGTGGCATATTTATACAATGGAATATTACTCCGCAATGAAGAATGATAAAATTATGGCATTTGTAGGCAAATGGTCAAAATTGGAGAATATCATGCTAAATGAGATAAGCCAATCTCAAAAAACTAAAGGTCGAATGATCTCGCTGATAAGCGGATGAGGACATATAATGGGGGGTGGGAGGGGCTAGCATTAGGTTTAGGGTTAGGTTTAGAGTTAGGCTAAGGACAGCGGCAAGAATGAAGGAAAGAAGGACTGTGTAGAGGGAAAAGAGGGGTGGGAGGGGTGGGGGGAGGGGAAAAATAAAATAAACTTCATTACCCTATGTAAATGTTAAAAAAAAAAAAAAAGAATTGGATTTCAAGAAATAAAAAATTTGCATTTAATTAATAAAAAAAAAAAAACAATAGTATGAACCAAAAATTTAGTTACTACAAAAATGGTTAATCTACCTGTGCAATGGGGCAGATGAAAAGGAATGTAAAATAAAGTCATGTATTTGATGTGACCTATCTTCATTCTGTCTGCGTGGGGAACTACTGATCATTCAAGCAGAGGAAGGAAGTGATGGTAGCTGTGCTTTAGGGGTGGTTCAGACTGGAGATAGGCAGCAGAGATCTGAAGTCAAGCCCAATTAGCAGGAGGGGACTACAATATATGGGGTGAGAGCTTAGAGGAAATGACAGATATATGAGAACAGGGGGCAGGGGGTTTCCAGAATTTAGTTACAGATTAGCTATCTGCATGAAGCAGAAAGAAAGTGGTGCTGTGAAGGACCAGAGGAACTCTGTCAGGAGGTGAGTCAGAGGGGCTGTAGCTGTGTCTAGTTATTGCACAGTAAAGACTGGCACCAGCACTGCTGCACCCAACATTAATACTAACACCACTTGACCCTGGGGCTGACAGTAGGACGTGATTTGGTGAGGGTCTGTATTCCTACCACTCAAATGTGATGAAATGTCTCCCTAAGCAGAAGCTGTGTCTGCAAGAGAGAATATTTCCTGTCCTATGTATACCATAGGAATATTTGTCTCTCTAGCCTAGACTATGACCTCACCAGAGCTTGGAGTATGGTGAATTGACCTTGAAATCCCTCACAATCACCAGTACCCTCACAGAGTAGATGCTCAACAAATGATTCCTATCGAAGAAAAGAAGGCAGGCATGTAAACAACTTGCCCCAGGAGTTCTAAAACCCTAAAAATAGACAAAACCCACTCTGAGCTCACTGGTGGGTGAGTTTCTCTACTCTTCCATGTCTCTCATGCTCACTACTTTGTGTGTCTTATACACTTTTTCCATCATGGGTCAGATAAATATAGAATAATGTGCTACTGAATACCACGGATCCAAGTGAAGGAAAGTACAGTACATTTTCAGTTTGATTTTGGTTTAAGAAAGGGCTATGCCTATGTTCACACAAGGTTAGTAAGGGCATGAAGTAAGTAAATGACAATCTAGAAGATTTAATGATAAATGCTAGAGGGATTTTTACAGACAGTGGTTGACATATCAGATTCTTAGCCCAGTGGGAAAGAAGTAGTCCCCAAACACCACTTTATGACAGTCCAAAAAGTAAGTAAGAAAAGCATTTATTTCATTCAGCAATTTGGATGAGGATCGTGCCAATGTCTTTAGGGAGCAATGGCAAAGTAATTTTTAAAAACACCCCACCCCAATGGAAGTGAGCTATGAGCATTCCATTTATTACTAAACAACTATGAAAAATTAATGTCATGCTTGTCTATTCTGGTAACTCCCTTGGCTGAGGAGCATTAGAAAGGTAAAAACTAGGAAAAGTCTCGGGAATGCAAATAAGCACATTATTCAGTTATAAGCATTGACTTTAGAACTTCCATTTTGACCAGTCTATCACCAATTAACACTTTTCAAACCAAGGCTTTTCCACATCTATTTTTCAAAAGCAGGTGGTCAGTTGCCAGATGGCTTAGCCTTCCTGTCCAATAACTTAGAGTGATTTCACCATTCATGATAGAGAATACACACCCCCTAGGAAACTGGCAACTTTGAAAATCACAAAATAACACCTTAAGGTTTATGCATTTATTCATTAATTATTCCACAAGATTTTTTTTTATCACTACACATAGAACTAGGATCATATTAGCCTAACGGGGGCCACATACAGGAGGACCTCTCATTGACATGGATATCAATGGGATTCAATTGATATTTACAGATCTTGCATTGGGTTCATGGTAAGATGCTAGTCATTACATGAAATGAAATATTCTTTCTCTTCAGTCTGACTCTTACATCCAGAAAATCACTTTCAAGGTAAGAACTTGGACAATAAGAAAGTATTTAGAAATTCATCCATTCCATGGTACCACAGTGCTTTGAATAATTTTACACTCCTGAGCTCCTTCTCTCTTGGTGACATTCTTCGATCAACCTTGTAATCAAAAGGTATGCTTCCCAAATCACTAACTCAGAAAATTGTGTTCGAGGCAATTTGAATTAAATAGTGTATTGCAAAGCAACTCTATAGGTATTGAGTGTCATGGAAGACACCTATAATTTGAGTTGGAACTACACAACTTCTCATAATTTTAATTAATTCAGAAAATTATCTATTGCCAATGAAAACTCCAGACCTCCATACTTAATAATCAACATATTTTGGCAGGATAACAATATCTTAAAATCAAGAGAAGTCCCAAGGTGTTTGATTTGCATATGAGGTGTCCCCCAAAAGCTTACATGTAAGACATTGCAAGAAGGTTCAGAGGAGAAATGATTCCCCCAAAAGCTTACATGTAAGACACTGCAAGAAGTTTCAGAGGAGAAATGATTGGGTTGTGAGAGTCTTAACCCAGTCAGTGAATTAATTCCCTGATAGGGATTAACTGAGTGGTAACTGAAGTGGTAGGGTGTGACTGGAGGAGGTAGAAATTGGGGCATGACTTTGGAGTAAATATTTATATCTGGAAAGTGAACTCTCTCTTTGCTTATTGATCACCATATGAACTGCTTTCCTCTACCACACTCTTCTTCCATGATGTTCAGTCTCACCTCAAGCCCTGAGGAATGGAGCCAGATTTCTATGGATTAAGACCTCTGAAACCGTGAGCCCTCAAATAAACTTTTCCTCCCCTAAAATTATTCTGGTCTGGTCTTTTAGTCACAGCCATGAAATAGCTGACTAAAACATGAAGCTCTAAAATTTGTTGCCTACAACTTGAAATCCGAACCCTTAAAAATTTGAGTAACTCACATCAGAAGATTTTATAAAGACTGAGGCTGCAATTTGATTGAAATGTTCAAAGTTGGTTTATCATTTTCCCTTTAAAAAAACCTAGACTTCTTAATCATCAACCACTGAAATAGTATCAACAATCAAATGCACGAAAGGTTAAAGGGAGGGAATCACAAGAAATCATTAATACTTTTATGTCATAAGATAGCTTTATGATCTACTTTGATGGAAATACTGTGTGTTGGCTGGTTTGCAGGTTGGCATTCTTCTACCTGGCTATTACCCTTCAACTATTTCATCATCCTCAAGACAGCTCAAAGCTATTTGATTCTTGGTGATAGGAAGGATATAAGGCTTCTGTGACCACTACAGCTCCCAGGCTCAGGACAACCTTAACCACTGACTACACTCTTTCTGTGTTTGGACACCAGGAAGGCAAGCCTGATGGGAAGAATTCTTGGTCTTGAAAACTCCTATAAAACTTAGTGATGGTTCACAAATAACAATAGCTTTGTCGTCCTTCTGGAACCAGAATAAATATACTTCTATGACCTCTAAGGGAACCACCTCCTGCAAACCACATCTATCCTTCTCCCAGAACTGATGCTATTCTAAGAGAAATCCCCTTGGCAGTTTCAGAAGTCAACTGAACCCTACAGTGCTGTGAATATTGTACTAATTGGCTAGGAATGGATATATATGTTCTATGTCCACATCAGGGTAGAGATTGGGATTTTCTAGGTTTCTTCTAGAAGAGGGCCCATAGGTACCTATTGCACCCCAGCCTAGCCCAAGTCAGGAAGGTCATGGAGACGCAAGTGGTAATGTCTTCTCCCTTTACTCACTGCACAAATCAGTGGGCTGGATGTTCCCATGGACCCACTTTGCTGCCTGCAGTTAGAATATAGACTCCTTATTTTTACCCCTCCTAAAAGTGTGACTCAGAATAAAAGATAATATTTAATATCTTAAAATAAAGGACATGGACTCAACCTAACTTATTTAGCAACAAGAACAACAACTACAACAAAATTCCAAAGAACTGGTAGACTTTTCCTATCCCAGGTGCAGTAGGGTGGGAGGATTAGTTAATTTTGCCCCACCTGGAAACTTCACCCACAGAAGCTCTAATGCCTCTCTGGGGAATTATTTTACGGAAGTGGTTAAAAACAACATGGGTTTCTTTCTGTTAATTACATCACAGATTATCTCTTGGCAAATCTCTAAGCAATTAGAGCCAGTGGTTATTATTTATTGCTGCCACTAAATAGTAACTACATTGCAGGAGACACTGTAAAACATCAGCATATATTTATCTGCAAAGTAGATCCAAAATATTCTATAATCTGAACAGCAAAACGCAATTTGGGAAATGCATTGCATATATAAATAAATGCATATATATTTCAAATACTTGCACAGAGAGAAATTACAATATTTTAGGACTTGGGATTTTGCCATAGGAGGATTTCAGTGCCTATATTTATCCTAACAAAATCAAAGAGATTTTTGTCAATTGGAAAACATTCAAAGAAAAGGACTACTTAGCAAGATCAACAATTTAATTTCCAAAGAAGAAAAGAGGAGAAAATTTAAATGTTCAGCCTCTGGAAAATTCTGTCTCAAATTTTTCCTTCTGCTTTAATTCTCCTGCTACAATTGATGGGCTATTTCTCATCCTTTTTGTGTTAACCAAGGTACCAGGTGATTTTCTTAACTCTGGTTCACAGAGAACATTCTCAAATGAAAGAATCAGACCTTTCTGCCTCCTTCACCCATATTCAGGAACCACAGAGTGCAATTACTCCCCTAAACAATTCTCTGGAGCCTGAGTCAACACATTAATACTGTAAGTAATCACAGACTTTAGAAAGCAGTAGTAGGGAAGCTTGGAGGGATTGTAGATTGGAATTGAGGCTGGTTCTTCCAGAATGGATTTCAATTCAAATGGAATGAGGCAATTGAAAGTTAACAGAAGTCTCTGTGACTGGTCAGTGATTCTCATCTGAATATGCAGTTACCTCCTCCTCTTTTAGGATGCGTCAATCAGATAGTAGGTGAATGGTGGGAGGAGTCATTACTGGTTTCACAATATTTGGAGAACACAACCAGCATTTATTGGACTGAGAGTCCAGTAATTAATAATACCTTGTAAAGTAGTACACAGCCCCCAGAATGAAGTTCTATCCCAAATGCTAGCAACCTCTTTATCTTATATAGTGAAACTCATTTCAAGAGAGTTCAATAAAACCACATGAGTTGCTCATTACACAGCAGGAAAAAGGTTCTTTGATTATTATTATTAATGTTTTTTATTTGCTCTAATTACTTGTACATGAAAGTAGAATGTATTTATATATATTTGATAGATCATACATAAATGAAGTGTAATTTCACATTTTTCTGATTGCACATATTGTAGGATCACATCAGTCATGCAGTCATATATGTACAAGAGGTAATAATGTCTGTTTCACTCTACCATCCTTCCTACCACCATACCCCTTCCCCTCCCTTCACTCCCCTCTACCTAATATAAAATAACTCTATTCTTCCCTAGTGCCCCTCTTATTGTGAATTAGCACATGTGTATCAGAGAAAACATTTGACCTTTGGTTTTTTTGGGTTTATCTTATTTCACTTAGCATGATATTCTCCAACTCCATTCATTTACTGGCAAATGCCATCATTTCATTCTTCTTTAAAGCTGAGTGATGATTCCTAGATTTAGTATGTATCCTGGCTCTGAGACACCCAGAACAATCCAAGAAAGAAATACTGACTCAAAGGGGAGTTGAACAATGCATGGAATCAACACTATTTGTTCTCTCTTCCTGCCAACTTTGAACATTCTTCCTATTGTCTTCACTGGGCTGACTCTCACCTTTTCAGTCTTGACCAAATGTTACTTTCTTAGGCCAGTAAGAAGCCACAGGATATTGATAAGAACTCCCTTCTTAACTAAACTCTGAACCTCTTCCTTGGTCATCTCCTCAGACTACAAAGTTCACAATCTTCCTAAGCCAGTTTAGTGAGACTACTCTACCCTCAATATCTAATCAAATTCCTCTTCTCCTCTAATCCACCTTTGACACCTAATCAAGTTCCTCTAAGTAATTTTCCATCCCATCCCTCACCCTGCAACTGGCTGAAAATCCCTACTTGCCCTGGTTGAGTCAGAGGAGGGTTCAACCACTCTCCCTGAGCCCCTCCTCCACCCATTACAATAGCCTTGGCCCTACTCCTGCAATAAAGTCTTCCTTGCCATACTTAGTGTCAGATAAATAATTTTTCTTTCGTAGTATAATAAATAAACATGTTGTATTCATATCAGGTGTATCCCTGACATAAGCTGTCCACGTAAATGTACTTACATGGCAAAGTTTGTCTGAAAGCAGAGAGAGAGCAGCCTAATGAATGAGATGCAGGGACCCCTAACAGGGTGACCACATAGAAGACCAGTTGTTCCTCCTATAATCTTCCTATGGTTATATTAGGGACAGCTATGGGAAAGACTTACTGTATTCATTTTCACTAATAAGACATCTGTGAAGTCAAGGCAGTCAGATATGTCAAACTACGGGGCAGGGAAAGGTAAATCTCTGAGGCTTGGAAAAGGTGTTTTTGGGTATTTAATTTACAAGAAGGCCTCAGCTTGCACAAGTGCAGAGATTATGACTCGGTGAGATCACTGCAGGACCTAGTAACACAATGAGTGGAGATCATAACAAAGCAAAGTGATCTAAGTTTAGAACTATAGAGAACACAGTTTTCTCTCAAGGAATCATAAGCAGGTTGTAAGGACTCCCTAATTCCTATAAAAATATGTCTTAACACCCCCAAGTGAGTTGTAGCTGTGTGGAGAAGTACTGCTCTGGGAGTTATCTGTGCCTCAGGTGTCTAGGAGTAAGTATAGTCCAGCCAGGCAAGACTCGTCATCACCTAACTTAGTCTCCCAACCCACGTTTCTTCTTCTGATTCCTCCCAACCTCTAGTTCTCCAGAGGCACTGTTCTTCCTTCTCTCTGCAATGGAAACTTTTACATTTTGTGATAGATGAATCAATGTTTCTGCTTTAAATGCATGCACACAAAATATTTATTCAACCAAGTCCTTCAAGATTTTTATTTCTGGTTGTGGAATGCTTTCCAAAATTGGAGAATTTCCAGGGTGGAAATATAGAAAGGGCCCTTCCATGATTGCCTAAGTCCCAAATAAAACTCAGATCTACCTTTTTAGGGTGATTAAAATACATCTTCTCCCCACTATCCCACAGCAAATCATGCTCCCTGAGAAGACATGCAGGCCCTGTTGAAGCCGTTGAAAAGTCGCTTCTTCTAGCTAAGGACGTTGTCTAAGTGGTTTCTTTCTGGTCTTTTCTGCAGATCTCAATACACAACATCCTGCCTCCCTCTACATAAATACATAAATCCACTACCTTCAGGCCCACCCACAGTGACCTGTGGCTGTAGAGTAGCAACCTACTTTGAGAGATTGGATGTGTCCCCGCCCCCCCCCCCCCCCCCCCCCCGCACCCAGTGGTCAGTGCAGGGCCACATTTATTTCTTGTGCTCAGCAACCTGGAAGAGAAAAAGAGAATCAACCCCAGACCCCCAGACAGAGGGCATTGTGGCTGACAACTCAAATGCCTTTGGGGGCTAAGAAGAACATGTGAGTGAAGAAGCAGCTGAGGATACAGCCACCAGATTGCTACCACTAGTCAATCAGAGCACGGAGCTGGGAATAAGAAAACCAGGCTTTATCATAAGCTGATTGTAACTACTTGAATAAATTAGAGAATTTCTTCATGACTCAGGTTGACTTTAGTAAAATAAAGCAACATTTATACTGAGTCCAGAGTTTCTTAAATCTAAATGGATTTTAACAGTCTCTAGTTAAACACAGATCACATCTTTACATTTACATTATGGAAATGAACAATTTTTCCTTCTTTCAATTCTTTAGCAGATGCCATCTTAACAAGGTCTATAAACTTGTTCATATGTGTTAGATACAATCAAGTTATAAGAACCTAGTATCAGGAACAAAATGTACAAATTATGCTATATCCATGTATGAATATACCACAATGAATCCTGCTTATATATAATTATAATGCACTAATTGAAATAGTAATAGAAGGGAGATCAATAGATTAGAGCAAGCAGATCAGGGGTAGGAAGTGAAGGAAGTGGAGAGAAAAGGAAGGTACTGGGGACTAAGATTGATCAAATTATAAGGTCACCGCTCTTACTTTTCCCAACATGGTGCTGCTCAGCCTTCTCTTCCGGATTCTACCTCCCATCCCTGCTCCCACTGGCGCCAGGCCACACCCAATCAGTATTCAACACCTCCACCTGAAACCCAGGCAAGGGGACTCGCCCCATCAGCTCTCACCCTTTTCATGCCCCAACCAATCAGCCCACACCCGGCTCTATATAAATACACTCCTTTTTGAATAAAGCGGAACTGCTCAGGCACTTAGCTTTGACTCCTGTCTCCGTGTGAAATTCTTTCACAAATTGTGTTATGTACATGTATGAATATGCCATAATGAATCTCACTATTTGGTATAATTAAAATGCACCAATTATAAAAAGGAACCTAGTATCTTCTTTGTGCTAGAATGTTTGATAACTTAGTTCTTTAAGTGACGAGGTTTTGATTTTTACCTAATAGTCATAATAAACCATAATTAGCAAACAAAAACATTTCTCAAAGTAAAGTTTAAAACCACTTTCTTTTTTTATCAACATGATTATTTTTAGAAATGGAAGTCAGCAGATGAAATATACTTGTAAGAAAGAATGTAAATAAGAAGGGCTTAACTTGCAAAATTATAATAGTATAATTTTTCAAATGTTCATGAAAATATACTTAGACAAAATTGAATATATTATTGACCTTCTGGTATCCAGAGGGTTCACACTCTTGGACTCAAGCAAACACAGATTGAAACTATTTTAAAAAAGAGAGAAGGAGAGAGAAAGGAAAAGAAGGAAAATTGCATCTGTACTGAACAGACTTTTTTCCTGTCATTATTCCCTAAACAATACAATAGAACAACTATTAATAAAAGCATTTACATTGAATTAAGTATAGTAAATTATCTGGAGATGAATTAAAATATTCAAGAAGATATGCTGACGTTATATAGAATTCAATGATCTGAGCATCTACAGATTTTGGAAACAATCCCCTGCAAAAGTCAAAGGTTGACTATACTTTTATAGTTAAAAATGTAAGGACTAGGGCACAGCTCAGTGATAGAGCATTTTCCTAGCATGCACAAGCCCCTGATCCCCAGTATCAGGAAAGAAATTACTTAATTAAAAGCAACTACAAAAGGAAAAAGCATCATAATATTTTCCATTTATTAAGATGGACAATTTAAAAACTATGTCTCTACTGTATCCAACACCCTAGCCTCATAGTTTAGTGATGACTTGTATTCTTGTACTTGGACAGTCTCTCCTGGACATGCTTAGACCTAAGTAGAGGAGATGGATTGTCAATCTTCTCTTCCCAAACCTGTACTCTGTATTTATGCTGAGCACACCTCTTGGCCCAAATCTTCATAATCATATTTGCCTTTATACTTTGGAAAGGAATAAAAATATCATGCCTGGAATTCTAAACAAATACAAGACATATCATTGGAAAAGATACACTGATTGGGTAGCTCAGAGAAATAGGAGCAAATTAACTAGACTTTGGGATGAGAAAACTTGGAAAGGATACAGAGGAAAGTCAAATATGACTGAATGTCAACAATGCAAAAGCTAAAGAGGCTTCCACACAGTCTGCATGATGGAAACAGTATATGATTGTGTATTGATTTGATTTGTTGGAAATTATTGACTTAGGAAAGGAAGTGCTGAGAAGCAAAGAACAATTTTCAAGTTTTTAAAGAATACTTTCTCTTGTTCCTTCTCTCTTTATTGGGTCCAGAAGCAGAGGGGAGTTCTTACATTTCTGTTTGAAAGATCCAAATTGGAAGAAAAATGTGCTGGCCTCAAGGGTTGTTCATATGATGTGAATGGGTTACTAAAAGATTTCAAATCAATTACTCTGGTGACCTTAAGATATACAGAATTTCAAAACTCTTCCAAAGCCTTCATCTTTATACATGAGAAAAACCAATGCCCATAGGACACAGTTACGAAATATCAGAGTCAAGATTTGAACTTCAGTTTCTGAATACCACAGTGGGAAAGGACCTAAAAGATCATGGACTCCCCAGACAGCAAGTAGAGTCTATTTCAGCCAACTTTTTATTAAGAAAAGGTCCAGGTAAATAGAAAAAGTTTTAAAAAATACTCCAATGATACAGTCACCATTTGATTCAACAACTGCCAATATTTTACAGAGTTGCTTTACTTATCTTTCATGCACATGAGTGCCAATGTATGATACACCTGAAAGTTCTGCATATCATGACATTTTCTTTCTACTTCCATGCCACTTGTGCTATAGAATACCCTAAATTTTGAATTGACTTATTGTTTTATCTTGATGCTATTTTATTTATTCCTCTTAAACTGAGTGAGGTCCATAAGCTTGATTTGATTCAGGCTAAATATTTCTGGAAAGATATTTTATAGATGATGATGTGTCAGTAAATGAATTCATTGCCAATTCTGATCCATGGATGGTTATTGCAAGAGCTCTTGTTGAGAAAGGCCAAGGCTATATCAAAGCTTAGCAGAAATTGGTGCTATGATGAATCTATTGTGGATATGGGTAGGAGTTAAACCAGTTCTCTACTTATGAAGTTCAAGAAAAATTTATTTTACTTGAGATAATTATAGATTCAAATGCAGTTTTAGTCATTTGTGTATGTGTGGTGTGTGTGTGTGTGTGTTACTTTTGATACAATTTCATTTGACACAGGTTGATATGTATCCACTACACAAGAGAAAATAGTGAACTGATCCACTGCAACAGAATCCTACAGGTTGTACTTTATTTTTTTTTTACTATGTTTTAGATGTCAATGTACCTTAATTTTTTAAAATTTATTTATATGCAGTGCTGAGAATCAAACCCAGTGCCTCACACATGCTAGGCAAGCGCTCTACCACTGAGCCACCACTCCAACCCTACATGTTGTAGTTTATAACTCTCTCCTCCAGCACCCTAAAATCTGGCAATCACTAATTTCCCCTTCACTTTGAAAGTTTTGTCATTTTCTAAATGTTGTATAAGTGGAGTATTGTACAAACTTTCAAGATTGTCTTTTTTCTATTTTAGTTTTCATATTTTAAAAAACTTATTGGTATTCATTGTGCATTATACATGCACACAACACAATTTGGTCAATTTCTTTCCCCATTACTTAACTTTTTCTTTCCTTCTTCCCCCTGGTTCTCTTCCTATTCTCCCTTCTATTTTCATAAGAACCTTCTCCCCCACCAACCTCTCTCCCCACCTCCCTGGACTTTTGTCTCTCTCATTTTCACATGTGAGAGAAAGTATTGATACCTTGACTTTCTATGTTTGGCTTATTTTACTTAACATAACGTTCTCAAGTTTCACCCATTTTCCTGTAAATGACATAATTTTGTTCTTTATGGCTGAATAAAACTCCATTGTGTACATATACCACATTTTCTTTATCCATTTATCTTTTGATGGGCACCTAGACTAGTTCCATAATTTAGCTATTGTGAATTGTGCTCCTATAAACATAGGTATGTACGTATCACTATAGTATGAAGACTTTACGTCTTTTAGATAAATAGTAAGGAATAGTATAGCTGGGACATATGATGGTTTCACTCCTGTTCTTTTGAAGAACCTCCATACTGATTTTCATAGTGGCTGTACTAATTTACAATCCCACCAACTGTTTATAAGTATTCCTTTTCCCCCATATCCTTGAGAACAATTATTTATTATGGGTGTTCTTGTTGACTGCCATTCTAACTGGAGTGAGGTGGAATCTTAGTGTAGTTTTGATTTCCATTTACCTGATTGCTAAATATGGTGAACATTTTTTCATATGTTATTGACCCTTTGTATTTCTACTTTTAATAAGTGTCTGTTAAGTTCATTTCCTCATTTATTGATTGGGTTATTTTGTGATAAGTTTTTGAGTTTTTGTATATTCTAGTTGTTAATCCTCTCTTGGAAGAGTAGCTGGCAAAGATTTTCTTCCATTCTATTGACTTTCTTTTTCTATATAGGCTTTCTTTTCTAGAGACTTAAGGATATAGAACTATACAGGTTATATATTTCATTTTTTATCAAATTTTGATATTTTATTATTTTTGAAGAATTGATTCATGTTTTTTAAGCTGTTGACTATGAAGACAAAGTTGCTTATGCTGCTTACGGTATTTTCTTTTTTTTTTTTTTTTTTTTCTATTTTCATGTCCACAGTGATAAAATCTATAGAGACATCACCCACTTTATTCCTGATTTGGTAGTTTGTTTTTTCTCTCTTTATATTCTTGTTACCTGTTATGATTTGGATGTGAGATGTCCCCCAGAAGCTCATGTGAGAGAAAATTCAAGAAGGTTTAGAGGTGAAATGATTGGATTATGAGAGTCTTAACCCAATCAGTGCATTAATTTCCTGATAGGGATTAATTGGGTGGTAACTGTAGGGAGGTAGGGTATTGCAGGAGGGGGGGCATGCCTTTGGGGTACATATTTTGTCTGTGGTGAGAAAAGTCAGTCTCTCTCTCTCTCTCTCACTCTCTCCCCACCCACTTCCTGGTGCCATGTCCCGAGCCACTTTCCTCCACTACCCTCTTTCACCATGATATTTTGCCTCGTCTTGTGCCCCAAGGAATGAAGCCTGCTGCTACCTATAGACTGAGACTTCTAAACCCACTATCTTTCAAATAAAGCTTTCCTCCTCTAATTGTTCTTCTCAGGTCTTTTAGTAGTAGCAAAAGTTTTTAGAAAAACCTTACTAAAGGTAAGGTTTATAAAGGTTTATCAATTTTATTGATTTTTAAAGCTGCCTTTTTATAGTGATTCCTCTTTGTTTTCCTGGTTTCAATTTCATTTCTTTTATTATTTCCTTTTTCTGTTAGCTTTGGGCTTATTTTTCTCTACTCTTCCCTAGTTTCTTGCAGTAGAACTTAGATTTTTGTTTGAGATCCCTCCTCATTTCTCAGATCAGCATCTCATGTTATACGTTTGCCTCTGAGTGCTGTCTTAGTTGCTGTTGTTGAGAAGAATGCTGAATAAATGTTATTTAATTTTTGGTTGATTGTACAGTTTCATGTTTTTGGTCTAGTAGTTCCATCGTTTACTGAGAGGGTATATTGAAGTCCCCAAATAATAAGTAATTGCAGATTTATTCATTTCTACTTTAAGTTCTATCAGTTTTTGCCTCATGTATTCTGAGACTCTTGTTTAGTATGCTCACATTTACAATAGTTACATCTTTCTAGTAGATTGATCCTTTTGTCATCATGTAATTTCCCTTGTTTGTAGTAATTTCTTTGCTCTGAAGTCTAGTTTTCCTAATATAGTCACATATATTTTTTTTAATTTGTCTGCATATATCTTTTATCCATATCTTTACTTTCAACCTACCTATGCAACTGAATTTTGAGTGACTGTTTTCTGAGCAAAATATTTTTGGGCTTATTATTTTTTCTTTGTTTTGTTTTTGTTTTTGTTTTTTAAATTGGTACTGAGAATTGAACCCAGGGGCACTATACCACTGATCTACATACACAGCCCTTCCTTTAATATTTTTATTCTAAAACATGGTCTCACTAAGTTGCTTAAGGTCTCACTAAGTTGCTGAGGCAGGCCTTGACCTTGCAATCCTCCTGCCTCAGCCTCCTGAGTCTCTGAATTACAGGCATATTCACCTATTATCTTTGTGTTTTGATTGGTATATTTAGACTACTGACATTTAACATGATTATTGTGTTAGTGCTTATGTCTCCTATTTTATTGATTATTTTATTTTCTCTGATTATCTTTCCTCTGTTCCTCTTTTCTTAATTTCCTCTGGGTAACTCAAACATCTTTTAAAAATCACATTTTCATTCATTTACAGGTGTTTTGACTATACTTCTTTACATGGTTTTCATAGTGAGTGCTTTAAGTATTAAAATGTGTATATAACACAATAATGACAGTGTCAACTTTTTACCATTTTCAGTGAAATAGGCAAACCTCACTCACATTTAAATACTTTTTAAAAAAATATCATCATCTTGATGACCAGATGGTATTGGAATTTGCATGTCAATTATCAAATATTATTTATAAAATTCCTGAGATAAAGAATAATCTTATGTACACCTATATTTCTGCTTGTCTGTTGTTCCTTTTTGTTGAGATTCCAAGATTCTTTCTTTTATCTTTGATTTTCTTTTGAAGAATTCCTTCAGCTAGTTTTTAAGGGTAGATCTGCTAGGAACAAATTCTCTTAGTTTTTCTTTATTAGAGAATATATTCTTGTCTCCTTTATTTTTGAAGGGTGGTTTCACCAGGTATGGAAGTCGTAGTTGGCAGTTCTGTGGACCCTTGAATAATGTGTTTTCCTCCCTCTGCCTCCACCACTTAAACCTGTGCTCCTCTGTATATGTTGTTTCTCTCTAACTGCTTTCAAAATATTTCTTTTGTCTCTACTTTTAAAAATTTATATTATGTGTCTTATTTTGTTTAATCCTGTGTGGGAATTTTAGTTTCTTGGATCTACTAGTTTGTGATTTTCACCAAGTTTCAGTCATTACATCTCCAATAATTGTTTAGCCCACTATCTTTCTCCTCTCCCTCTGAAATTGAGTCCTTTTAATATTAGATCTGATGACATTGTCCCACAGGTTCCTAAGTCTCTGTTCAACTTCCTTTTCATTCTATTTTCTCTGTGTTCACATTGGTTAAATTCTATCAACCTGACCCCAAGTTTATTAACTATCCTCTTTTCTCTGTTCTACCATTGAGACTATCCAGAAAGGCTTTCTAATTCTTATTATATTTTCAGTTTCATCATTCCATTTGTTTATTAATAGCTTTGGTTTCCCTTCCTTAGATTTTTCTGTTTTCATTTGTTTCAAGAGAATTTTTAACAAATTCCTAAAGCATTTACCTGGCAGCCCCTCTAAAATTCTTGCTAGATAATTCCAGCATCTGATTCATCTATGTTACCATCAGAACATCAGAACATTACTATGTAATGTTCTCCATTCTTGGAATGACAGGTGATTTTACAGTTTTATCTGGCTATGTTGGCTCTTACGTTGGGAGACTCTGCATCTTATTTAAGACTTTTATTTTAGCAGACAGCCCTCCTGACTAAGTTAAGAATGTCAGTCTTGATCAGCTTTTGTGGCTTGTGGGTTGGATGGAAATTTTACTTTTAGAACTTTTTCAGTGTTATTTTGGTCTGTGGGGATTACCTTGTGCTTCTGTGGTTCCCATTGGTCTGTACTGACCCTGCCTAAGGTAGAAAGGAATTTTTCCAAGTAATACCACTGGGTGTTGGGGGAGAATATGTTGGGATCTCCCTCCTGGTGTTATTGGGCTTCCTCAGTGTTTCTGAGCAGGGAAGGAAAATCTTAGGCCCACTGGTCAAAGGGGCTTCCTGTACAAGCTCTTTCTGTGATTGGTCCATCTTACCAGTTTTGCCTGCCTGCCCTTGTATCTCCTCTGGAGCTAAAATAGCCTGTGAAATACACAGCAGTCCCAGAATGTCCTAGAGTAGCTCACTTACAAACCTTTACAAGGAAGGCAGTTTGCTCAATATGGGGTGATGGTCTCATAGAGAAGACCATATTTAGAACTTCCTGGATGCTGGTTGGAAGAATACAGAAAGGAGGGACCAGATTTGGTGTATATTCCTAAGGTGGCTTAAAAGGAACACAAGATTCTGACTAACCATGGAGCCTTCCTAGGATAGTGAGGAGACCCTAACAAGCTCCTGAACACCTCAAGAATTTTTAGAAACTTCCATAAGTCTACCTTGCCTGCCAGACAGGCAAGACTTTATCTCCATTCAACTCCACCACCAGTGGGAGAGATATGGATGCCTTCAAAGGAAATGACCAGTGTCCCTGAGTTCTCTGCAGTCATCTATGAGGATGTCTGGAAATCATAGGGTGAAGTGAAGGCTTCCATACAGCTCTGTGTCCTCTAATCTACATGGTAATTGCTCTGTTCATTTGTGCTTTCTCTTTTATTTCATTGCACATGAGCAAAAACAGAATATTATTAAAAGAGAGAGAGAGAGAGAAAATGTGTATTTTCTAAGCTGGCTAGTGTCTGATGATTGTTTCGATGTGTGTGTACATTTAACAAGATGGTAGATTATGGCATCAGCTTATCTTCAGAGTAATAAAAACTGCCATTCAGGAGCCAAAAATCTTCTAATGGTTTTTTGAAATGGCTCCCTCTTGCAATGCATTATTGCAGTACTTTACGATAAGGAGAAAAGTATGTTCCAATACAACATCAGATAATGCCAAATACACAGACGAGCAAGAGGAATAGCTCACTTGGGAAGTAGAAGAAGTGAAGAAAAATTATTGGGTAAAAAGAAGCTAACTACAACTCTGGTGAGGGAAGTAGGCAATGATCCATTTGGGACACCTGACTTTCTTCAGTGGTCAAAAACCCTCAGGAGGAAAACAAGTAAAGAGAAGATAAAGTTTAATGAGTTTGAGTTAATTTAATATGCCACAGACTTATTAGTCTATGCAGGAGATAAAATTAAACCTCCTGAAAAAATTCCTTTTATGGCAAACAGTACATGTGCCTCAATGATGTGGTTCAGGGGTTATTGGAGGTGGCTTAAAAGATGGTAGTTGATTATACACACCTATGCCAAGTTCAGGGAGTGCTGGAGAACCAAGAAGCAAACTGAATAGGCAATCCCTTCTGAGTGAAACTTTAACTTATGTAGGTTTATTTCATATTTAGATATTTTTGTCTTTGACATATTCAAACCAGAAGATTTTGGGAGTTTGAGATCAATTACACTTGACTTGCAAATCACTTAAAATTGTTTCTGACTCCAAGTGGGAAACTGAAGAGGAAGAGATTCTGAGCATTCAGATAGGAGATCTAAAAGAAAAAAAACGATCAAAAGTTCCGCCAAGAGCAAAATCTAAGAGAAACCTCTTGTTTCTGCCCCTCTAGATCTGGTACTTCACCACTTGAGGGGATGGACCCACCCCATAACAGATTCCTATGTGAAAATCTAAGGTACATCATTGACAACCTCTTCCCTCCTTCTCCTCTTCATATCCAATCAGTGACCAAACACTGCTGGGTTTACCTCATTATAGCTTTCTCTCTTTAAAAAATATCTTAATAGACAAATAAAAATTGCAGGGCAAAAGCTCCATGATGTGGATCTGGGCAATCATTTTTGTGACCCTCAAAGCACAGGTAACAGAATAGGAAATAGACAAATGGGATCACATCAAACTAAAAATCTTCTGCAAAACCAAGGCATTTTAGTCAACTTTTTCATCTCTGTGATCAAACGACCCAACGAGAACAACTTAGGAGTCAGTGTTTACTTTGGTTCATGTTTCCAGAGGTTCAGTCTATGGTTGACTGACTCCATAGCTCTGGACCCAAGGGTGAGGCAGAACATCATGGCAGAAGGACATGGTAGAGGAAAACAGCTTAGGACATGGCAACTCTACTCACCATGGAAAAATATAACCCTCAAAGGCATACCCCCCAGTGACCTGTTTCCTCTAGCCATGCCCAACCTGCCTACAGTTACCCCACAGTTGATTTTTATCAGTGGATTAATCCACTGATTAGGTTACACATCTCATAATATAGTCTTTTCACTTCTGAACATTCTTGCATTGTCTACACATGAGCTTTTGGGGGACTCCTCATACCTAAACCATAACACAAGGAACAATTAAGTAAAGGGACAGACAATCTTCAGAGTGGGAGAAAATATTTGCAAATCAAATTACATCTGGTAAGGTGTTAATATTCAGAATATATAAGGAATTCAAACAACTCAATAACATACTCAATTATGCTAAATGTTAAATGTTAAATTACTCAATAAGTAATTAAATGGGCAAAGGACATGAATAAACATTTCTTAAAAGAAGACACACAAAAGGTCAATAGGTATATGAAAAAATATTCAACATCACTATCATCAGGGAGATTCAAATTAAAACCACAATAAGATGTCACCTCACACCTATTACAATAATTATTATAAAAATTATGAAAGACAACAAGTATTATCACTGGTATGAAGAAAAAGAAGCCTTTCCCAGTGTTGATAAGAATTTAAATTAGTGCAACCATTATGGAAAATAGCAAGGAGGTTCCTCAAAAAATTAAAATAGAACTGGGCACAGTGGTTCATGCCTATAATCCCAGTGGCTCAGGAGACTGAGGCAAGAGGATCACAAGTTCAAGGCTAACCTCAGCAACTTAGTATGGCCCTCAGCAACCTTTTCAAAATAAAACATAAAAAAGGCTGGGGATGTGGCCTAGTGGTAAAGCACCCCTGGGCAACTCCTGGTACCAAAAAAAAAAAAAATTAAATAGAATTACTATATGATTCAGCAACCTCACTTCTATATATAGCCATAGGAAACAAAATCAATTTGTCAAAGATATATTAGCACTCCCATGTTTATTATAGCATTATTCACAATAGCTAAAATATGGAGTCAATTGAACTGCACATCAGCCAATGAATGGATAAAGAAAATATCACACACACACACACACACACACACACACACACACACAGGAATGCTATTCCATCTTTAAAAATAAGGTAATCTTGTTATTTGCAACAACATGGATAAACCACCTGGAGGGCATTATGTCGTGAAATAAGCCAGACACAGAAAGACAAGTACTGCATGAGCTCACTTATAAGTGTAACTAAAAAAGTTGAATTCGTAGAAGCAGAAAATAAAATGGTGGTCACGAGAAGGTAGAGGTGGTGGTGGAATTGAGGAGATGTTGGTCAAAGGATGAAAACTTCCAGTGAGACAGGAGGAATGAGTTCAAGAAACCTTTTGTACAACATGGAGTCAGGCTTCAGTTGATAAAAATGTGTTATATACTTGAAAAGAATTGAGGATAGATTTTACATGTTCTTTTTACAAAAAATGGCAAGAATGTAAAGTAATGCATGTGTTAGTTTGATTTAGCCATCCCATAATGTATACATATTTCAAAACATCATGTAACACATCATAAATGTATAATTAATGTTTCATTATTTTTAATTAACAATAATGTACATATTTATGGTGTAAAACATGCTATTTTGAAATATGTATATATTGCAGGATGGTAAATCAAGTTAATAAGATGTGTATTAAGTATGAATTAAACATGCATAGAATGTAATAACCATGTAAACAATGTTGTACAACATGTCTCTAACTTTTTCCTCCTAATTGAAATTTTGTGTTCTTTGGCCAACATTTTCCTAATTCCAATCTTCCCAGCCCCAGTATCCACCATTTATTCTAACCTGTTTCTGAGTTCAGCTTTGTCAGATTTCATATGAAAGTGAGCTCATATGAAACTTGATATTTCTTTGAATCTGTCCAGCTCTTTCTCCACCACCACCTCCCTAGTCCAGTCACCCACTCTGCAGGAAGTATCCTCAAGACATCTCTCTCCTACTATCACTCCTGCAATCCTTCAATCCAGTCTTAGTAAAATGGGCTGAGACATAAAATCAGATACTATGCTCCTTTGCTTAAAACCTTCATGGGTTCTTTCTCTTTCTTAGAATGATATACAAACCTCTGCAGAATTTTGCCATGCCCACCTAACCACATCATCTCAGGCAACTCAGGGTCCTCCGTTGGGGCTGCCAAAGTCCCCATCCCCCTTAGGTTTTGTGCCCTCCACAGTTACATGTGGGAACCACTTCCTTCCCAAACTTTTCCTTTTCAGCATCTTTAGCCTTCCTAAGGTCTCTAAATATATAATGACTTTTACAACCTAGGGATATTGGCATCTATGGTCTCTGACCTGGAATGCTAATCCTCATTCTTACAGACCTTAAGTATCTGTCCCAGAATAGACCAAGAGCCTTTGTTTTCCATTCCTTTACACCCTATTCTTCTCTCTGATTATCGCACCTGTGCTTACTTAAATGGGACATTATCTGTGTTACCAAATCTGCTATCAGGGTGGAATTCCCATGAGTGCAAGACTGTCCTCTGCCTGGGCTCTGGCACTATGCCTTACACAGGTAGATGCTCAATGTTTCTCAAATGAATACATAATCTAGGGGAAAAAAGTCAAAATCAATTTGCAAACTTTAAGAAAGCACCATATCAGAAAGATTTTCAGTGACAGGTGAGGATAAATGAAAATTAATAGTGTGCTGCCTTTTAACTCATTGGAGACAAGTAAGAGGTTATCAATAGGGTTTGAAGGGAACCTTCGTCATCATAATGTAGTGAGCCCAACACATCTATATAATCCCCCAAAGACTCCCATCCATGTTATTTTCTTTGACTACATAGTTTTCTCATCTGTGACTCTGCTTCTCTATGGAGAATCTGGTTCTGAGCCTTCGCTTCACACTGATTCCCTGGTCCTACCCCCAGATATGCTAATGTGTGCTGATGTCATAATTTTAGGGTAGGTCAGTTTGGGTTAACGAACACTGATACTCCATACCCAGTGTGAAGAACTCTTTAGTGAGATGCTCTATGCAATGAAATTATAATTTTATCTAATTTTGACAAAGTTTTGTTAAGATTTGAGGAACAGATACTTTTAAGTCATTAGATGAATATTCTTTTTAAAGTACTCAGAATTAGACTTTTTATTGTTAAAAATAACAATTGAAAAGCAAGATATGTTTGGTACAGAAAGATTATTCTGGAGCTGATTCTGGCTGAAATCCCTGAATATCTGAACCCACAACTCAAGCTAAATTCCCTCCCTAGCTTCATCCCAGGCGACACTTCCAGCTCTCAGATTCAGTTTCTTTATCACCTATTACTATCATCTGTAACCTCCCCAGCTAAGAAAAGAAGTTGTTCAATCACCTTTCTTTTTCTCTGCCTCTTCCTTTGCTCCATCTCTCCTCTTGCCTACTTTACTTCCATTCTTGGCCAAGGGTGTGCTTTTCAAATACCTATTCTTACCCTCTGACAACTGAATAACAGCCGTATGTGCTATCAATCCAAACACACACTCATACACACACACACACACACACACACACACACACACACACACACCTACAAGGCTTCGACCAATGAAGAAAGGTAGAAGCAGGTATGATATTCTAGGGTACCTCAAGTCATCCCAGTGTAATTAAGGGTTGTTCCCTCACCCAGGACTTCTAAGCATTGCTTCTGTTCCTAAGCACCCATGTGCTTTTAATAAGAGGATTTTCTCCACATCTGTGTCCTTTCTTTTTTTCTTTTTCTTTTCTTTTTTTTAAATCCACATCCATTTATTAGGTCATGGTTTTATACGTCTGCAGTCCTACAAGGCAACTGGATTCTCTACTCAGGTGCAGTTAAGAAGTCTGATGACTGGGCCCCTGTTTGGAGACTTTGGGGAGGATTCTGCTTTCCACCTGTTCAGTTTATTTGCAGAACTCAGTTTCTTGTGGTTTGTTTTAGTTTCCTAGGGCTCCTGCAACAAATTAATACAAACTGACTGGTTTAAAACAACAGAAATATATTCTTTAGCATTGCAAGAGGCCAGAAATTGAAATCAAGGTGTTGGCGGGGTTGGTTCCTTAAGGAAACTCTGAGGGAAAATTCGGGCCATGCCTCTCTCCTAGCTTCTGATGACTGCAGGGGATTTTTAAAATTGTTATTGTAATTATTCAGTCCTATTAATTGTAGAAGTTAGTGGGTTTCACTTTGACATTTCCATACATGGACATATTGTGCTTCAGTCAGGTCCCCTTACCCTGCCACTCTCCCCTTGAGCATTGGTCAGTGGCAGATTCTTCCAGTCAGTGCCTCTGTCTTCACTTGCCCTTCTCCCATGTGTCTTTCTTCCAGAGTTCCCTCTACCTTTCTCTTATGAGGACACCTATATTGACTCTAGAGTTCATTTAAATCCAGTTGATCTCAAGATCCTTAATTGTATTTGCAATGATCCTTTTTCCATGTTAGGAATTGATCATATGTTTTGCAGGGTGACAATTCAATCCTGTACATAGTTGTAAGACCATTGTACCCATATCTGTGCTGTCTTATGTCCCCTAAGACATGCACATTTCTTCTCAAGTGCCTCCTCCATTTTTAAGCCAGCAACAGTTTGTTGAATCTTCCTCATTCTTGAAATCTCTCTGCTTTCTTTTTCTGCCACCAGATTGAGGAAACTCTGTACTTATTAAAGTTGCTGATATTGGTCATTGGAAACCTGTATCTCGTGGTTCATATATTTGGATTCATATATTGGCCCTGCCATTAACTTGGGGTGTATGCCCTTGCTTTCTTCTCCCTTCTCTCAGTAAAAAATCTGTGTCATTTCTGAGTGCCCTTCAGCTATCAAAACTTCCTAGTAGTGAACTCACATGAGAATTCTTGAATATTGCAAATGTCAACTTAAATTTTTTGAGAATAAAAATGCAAATGTGATTTTATAATTGTCAGAAGAGTTATTGTCAATAAAAGAAAAATATAATTTTTTCTTAAACTTTCCCCTTTAGGGGGCACTGGGAATTCAATCCAAGTGTACTTTACCACTAGCTACAGCTACAGCCCTTTTTATGTAATTTTTTATATTTTAAGACAGGGTCTCTCTAAGTCTCTGAGTGTGGTCTCAAACATGCTATCCTGCCTCAGCCTCCTGAGTGGCTGGGATTACAGGCATCTACCACCATGCCCAGCAGTGTTGTGAAAATATAATTATCATAATGGTTATAATAAAGGAAAATGGGGTTAATATGTTTCAGGAAGATGGCCATAAGAAGTTGAACTTGCTTCATTTTGACTTTTGTGGTATGAAGTCAGGCGCCTTGCTCTTCAGTAGAAACACACTCTCAAATATAGGTGAACATAGGAATCATTTTTATCATAGGGATAGCTTAGAAAATTACCACTATTACTACTAAAGAGGCACTGGCAGGGCAGGATAGCCCAGATGAGCCAATCAGTGGCAATGAAATACACATTTGTCTTTTACTAAAATAATGGGTCACACAAATAGAATTTTCCACTTTACCCAAAACACATGATGCTTTCCCACTCTTTAGAATAGCACTTTTTTTTTTTTTTTTTGGCATTCTAGTTGCCAAATAGTATTCGTTTTGCAAAATTTCAATTTAAAATAAGAAAATATTACTACTTTCCCGAAAAGCAAGATAAAACAATTATTAGAATCAAGGGGAAAAGTAAAGATGGTTCCTTTAGCAGGGGAAATGTATCTCAGATCCTAATTTAATATTCATTCATTCATTCATTCACTCACTCACTCATGGAGTGTCCATGCTCATTAAGTACTAAGCCCTATTCTTCATGCTGGAATAGCTGAGGTAGAAAGATAGCAATGCAAATTTCACTCTAGACTGCAAGATGCTAGATTTGAGGGATAAGTAGTTTGCTAAGGGGTAATGGGAGGGGAAGTGATTATCCAGTAGAATTAAATTGCTCCATTTCCTGGAGCTATGTAATCCTACAATATTGTGCTAAGCACCATGCTTTACCTGGTCCCACTGACTTAAAGGAGGAATTAATCTTGTGTTGTTTTCTGAACAGGGCTTGGGTCATGTGAGATCTCTAGAGTCAAACTGTAGGGTCTGAATGTTGGTTCTGAATTTATCAGTTCTAATATGATTAAGTTTGTTGTTCTAAATTTCCCTTTGCCTCAAGTTCCTCATCAATATGATTAAAATGATGGTACCAAATATATAAGATTTTTGTAAAAGAATTAATACATTTAAAGTACATAGAATGTAGTCTATTATAAAAAGTACATAGTCAATTAGTACTATATATGTTGGTCTTTTGGCATATGGCCATGTTCTGCTTAATCTTAATAATGTGCATACATGTATGTATGAATATATCATGCTCAATATACTCCTTCAAACAGGAAATGTGTTTTCTCTTTACTCCTCAATCCTTGCTTTAGGATTTGATATAATTGATGATGATAATAGTGGAAAGGTTTAATTTTATTTTCTAAAGCATTTCCTTTCTATTAGAATGTTCACATTTCCTCAAAGATACCACCAAAATAAAAAAATTTATATTTAAGAGGTGTCCTCTGAGAATTTTGCTTTGGAGAGTCAGAGCAATTAGAAATGAATGAGAGAATCTTTATTCAGCTTTAGTTTTGCAATTGGCCCAATGACCCAGGCCTGTCCCCTGATTGCTTACAGTTTGCCTAGGTTGTTGACTTTGGGTTCTTGCTTCTGTGTCTTGGGTTTTTAAACCTCCTCTTTGCTTTTGGATGTTTCTCCTCATTACTCAGATTTGCTGAACATACAATTATCTCCTCTGCACTCTTAAGACTTGTTCAAAGGGTGGGTCCCTCTCACCACTAACCACCTACAACCATGGTAAAATTTGGATTTTAAAACTTACTTGGAACTTCAAGTCAATAAACATTCTGATATGTTTATCTTTTGGAAAGCAACTGTTTTGTTACAAATCAAAATATCATCAAGAAATCAGAAAGGGACAAGGCAATCAATCTGAAGAAAGCACTTTCATGCATCTGAAGGGAACTGTGCTAGACCAACTCATGCTAAATAAAATATACCCGAAGTTACTTTGAAGTCATATTTGTTTAATTAAATTGAGTGGAACAGTGAAATCCATGTCCTGTTCCAGTGTAGAAAACCTAAAATTGCTCAGATGCTAATATCTGAAACCAGATGGGCATTTAAAATTTTTCAGAATTTTCAAATGTTGTGTCTATATTTTTCCCTCTACTTTTCACTCTTCTTTCAACTGTTATTTCCTTTGATCATTTTGGCACCCAACACATCTCTTTTGGACATTGTTCCATCTTTTCAAAGTTCAATTATAACACTTTGTAATTACATCTGGCTTGGAAATCTGTTCAGCACACACCATTGATCTAAAATCCTCAGATAGTCCATCTTCACTATTCACTGCTGTAGAATGGATGCCAGAGCTCTATTCTAAATGGCTCTGTGGAATGTGTGGAGCAGTTTTCCCAAACCACCACATCATGATAATTTGTTATAACTGAACTTTGAAAGGGTGCAATAAATATCATTCATTTTTTACATCAAAAGTTAACTGGATTGTGTATGCCAAAGCCTGTGCCAGATGCAGAGGCCCCAGAAGTAAAGGAAGCACAACTTCTGTTTTCAAGCTTACCACTAGGGCAGGCCAAGAAGAAAACCAAGCACTAGGTATGGTAAGAAAAGTACAGTGATGAACAAGACAAGGGGCCAAGTTAGACAGGTCCCTCTCTCCGGGGAGTTATGGGTAGAGGGGATCTAGGCATAATGGCCACAATTCATGGTAATTGACTAAGCCATAGAGGAACTAAGAGTCCTCTCCTTCTTCCATTACCATTTCCCCTTAACAGGTCTCTATCCTACTCTCCTTTCCTTTTACCAGACCAATGATGCAGTTAAAAGGGTCCAAGCCCCCTCTAGTTGGTGAAATGTTTCTCCCCTACTGCAGGAGGCAGAATGGAGTCAGAGTGGGCCTAAACAAGAGGAAGGAGATGTTGATGAAGATGTTGAGAAGCAAATGCCCACTGGATACTCCATGTCCAGTTCACCATATTTGGATATACTAGAGAGATGTGGTGCAAACCAGCTAGTGTTTTCCTTGCAAACGTGTAAGGAATCTAGGATGTTTGGAACTGACTAGTTGAAGTCAAAAGATAGAAGAGATGCAATCGCTTTCTATCAGAAAACCAACTATCATATTTTCATGACTTTTTGAACCTGTCACTTTTAAAATGCTGAGCATTTGCTACCCCTATACTACCCTCCCCAAAATGGCATCCATTCAAAAAGAAGAGACAAAGGCTATTCTTTACTCAGGGGTTTTTCATACCCTAGGCTTTCCAAAATCCTCTTAAAAGCCATCAATTATATTTGCACAGCTATTTCCAAATCTGTTAGTACATTGTTGGCTTCCCCCTTCCACTTTATAAGGTAGAAAATATAGGCAGACCATCTCCTGGGTATATTTCTCTCTCTATCTCTCTCTCTCTCTCTCTCTCTCTCTCTCTCTCTCTCTCTCTCTTTCCTGTCTAAAACAAAATTCTCAACCCCAGGGGAAATGTCCATCTAAGTGACTGCTCAAAACAAATCAGCCTGGATCGCCATTCACACGGTACACAGTCCAGGAGGAGAGGGTCACCAGGATGACAATACCAGATGGCGGGTGCTGAATTGATTAGGGCCCTGATAGATGTTGGAGGAAATGGACATGGACATGAGTTCCTGGTCTGGAAGCCAGGCCTGTGATTTGGACATGCATATTCACAAATGCCCCCAAAAGGGAATGGACAGCCGGCTGTGAACACATTGCATGTGTGGTAAATGGACCACAGAGCACAAAGAGCTTGCTTCCGTGAGCCAGGGGACTGCTCCATTCATTTGTGCGCTTTAACACAGGTCTATTATCTTTAACAGCTTCATGCTGCCATCCAATTTCAGTCCCAGTGCAATTTGCAGACCCTGTCCCCTCTAAAGAGAATGATGGTCTTATCAACATGTGGAATAGAATTAATTTGGTTTGGTAGCTAGGAGTGGCAAATACTGAAACAATCACAAAGCTAAAAGGGAGACATTTTCTATTGTTTCCCTAGTCAGCATAATTTATTCTTTTCAGTGCATTTTAAAGTTATGTGTTTTTATCAACAATACTTTTAAGAGAAGCCTATTATCTTCCATGCCTGTATCTTGCCTGTGATGTTTGCACTGAGCTGACAGCATGGACACCAAGTATACCAAACAAAACAAAGCAAAACCCAGGAAACACAAATAGTCTTCACATTCCCAAACTGCCAACTCAAAAACATTCTACACCAGAGTTTAACATTATTGAACCAATTTAAAAAGAGAGATTATTCAGAAGCAAAATTTGTTTGCTTTCAAATAATACAATATTGAAATTCATCCAAATTAGATATGTACCCAGCATAATACAGTCATCATAGAACACAGTATGGAAGTCTCTCAAAAAAATTAAAAAATAGAAGTACCATAAGACCAACTATCTCACCATTGGGTATATATTTAAAGGAATTATCTGCCCCTTTATATTCACAATATTCACAATAGCCAAGACATGAAATCAAAGCAAGTGCCCAACAATGCATGAATGGATAAAGAAAATATAGTATATGGACAGAATAGAATACTATTCAGCCTTAAAAAGAAGAAAGTCCCATTATTTCCAACAGTGTCCTTTAGGTTTGAAGGACATTATGTTAAGTGAAACATGCCAGGCACAGGACAAGTACTGTATTACCTCACTCTTGTGGAATTTGAACAATGGAACTCACAACAGCAGACAGTACATGGTGTAAGGAGGGGCTGGGGATGAGGGGTTGGAGAGATGTTGGTGAAAGAATACAAAATTTCAGTTAGGAGCAATAAGTTCAAGAGCTCTATCAAACATCATGGCAACTATAATTAATAACAATGAGTTGAATTCTTAAAAATTGCCAGGAGAGTAGATTTACGTATTCTCACCACAAAAAAATTAAATTCTAAGAATGTTGGTGATGCATATGTTAATTAACTTGATTTAGCCTTTTCACAATGTATATATATGACAACACATCCTGTTGGAGGCCATAAGTATATGCAATTTTAATTTGTCAGTTAAAAGAGGAGGGAAGTAAAGAAGGGAAGGAAAGGGAAGAGGAGGAAGTTATTATTATCCATCACTGCCAGGAAATTAAGATAGGTGCTTCCTTTATTTCTATTTCTTTCTTTTACAGTCCATCAGCTTGCCTGGGATTTGTTCCAAATGCTTGCTTGCTGATAAGATATTGGTCAAACTCTCCAAACGGGGAAGCTAACTCTCAGTGATGTCCAGGGCTTCTGGGTCCTCTAAGAGCACAAACAAGTAATCAGATCAGTTGATGCCCCATGAGGGACATATGATGGTCTTCAAGGGTACAGAACACAAGTCACTCATTCAGATCTGGGCTGGGCCACCTGAATACCTCATGCAGGGCTACAGACTGCACACAGCCAGTCTCTGCTAGGTTCCTAATTGTTTGAATATAAGTATCTCTTGCATCCTAAGTAAGATTCCTAGTACCTCATATTTCAACTCCCAGACCTATGCCTTATAGTTCTGTCCACCAGACTAAGTACTCGGTTTGCAAACTGGGAGGACTAGGTCTGATGTGACTTTTCGCTGAGTCACCACAGTCTCCTCCTTTTCACTAATGGAAGATGAGGGAAGGGTAGAGGAAGGCCCCATGACAAAATAGAGATGGTTTGGAAACCTGAAAGTTCAAAACTGGGATACTGCAATCTTATTCAGCTGAGTTATTTTAAGAATTTGCCAAACATTCCTGAGTCACAATGTCATCTTCAGTAAAACAAAGAAGCTAATAGCATCCTTTAGGTTCATTGAGAGGATTACAATATAGACCTCTACTCATGATCTTCAGAGAGTGTTTCCTGAACTAGCATTATCTAGGAATTCACTAAAAATGTAAATTCTCAGATGCCACCCTAGGAGTCAGAACTTGCATGAGGCCCACCATCTTTAGTTTTAAGGAATTGAACCATCGGTCCATTCAAAGGTGCCTATTAGAGGTCAGCAATAGTGAGTGCCTGGTAAATGATAGCCTCTTTGTTCCACTTTCCAATCCAGAAATAAAGAAGTATAGGGTTTCTAAAATTTGCCCTAACCCATAACAATTCAACTCAATTGAAGTATGCGCAGAAAGGGAGTTTCCATGTCTGGCATTATAGGGACACAAAGTGAAATGAGAGAAATTGGATAGTGCTGATCTCCATGTGTCATGCTGAAGGTCTGGACTTTTCCCAGGGAAATGAAGGAGTGAAAATGGTTGAAACTTCCCCCTTTTATGGAGAACAAGTCTCCAGGTCTCCTGTTGCAGCTTACTTGTCTAGGACTGAGGAGATGTTTTAAAAGTCAATTCAGCCACTAACCACTTTCATAATCTTAGGAAAAGCAAATTCTGCAAACTTTGCTTTCTTTATTGTGATTAAAGATAAGGGTTTTACAGTAAATGTTCTCTAGTCATCTATACACTGTAACTGAACAAGTGAGTTCTATATGTCATTGTCATCAGGATGAGACCTGCCACTTCCTGAACTATTTGACCTTGGTGAATTATTTAATGATTCTGGCCTTCAGTTCCCTCATTTTAAAAATCACTGACAGCCCACCTCACACATTTGTTTTGAAGATTAAATATTTGCAAGGACACTTGAACAGCATCCCACACCACACATTAAGATAACTGGTCAGATCAGATGAGGGCTGATCTGGATGGTGGGACACAGCATCAGAAATCTCTAAAAATGTATCAGGTATCTTGGTTGTGTCTGGGAATTGTGGAAAACTTGAGGGCACCATTCATGTGAAGCTGTTAAACAGCTGAGCAAGTCAGAAGAAGGGCTGTCCAGTGCAGGGTAATGTTAGGGTCCCAACAAGGAACTAAGAATCAGATGCCAAATTCACCAGACAGTTGGAGAATAAATAAGAATAGGAAGTAAACAGAAAACCTGTTTCCTGGTAGGACCAAAACAAGGCTCTGGGACCTGACCTCAAGGGGAAATCATTCCATAATTCTCTCACTTATAACACAAGGTACCTGAAATATCAGCAGGCTTGCTTGGAGTTTCTCCAGGACATAGCTACGGCCAAACCTGCTACTTAAAGATACTCACTTTTTTTGTGAAAAAGGGTTAGAGTAGTCAGGGGTTAAGATCTCTTAATTTCCTTATCTTGTAGTCAACATGGAAATCTGAGTGGTGTAGCCAGTCACCTTAGTTACTGCAATTTAGAGCAAGTCTAGCATCTTCAGGCTTGCTCTAAATTACTGACCTCAGTCTGAAAAACAGAAGCTAAGCAAGCACAGAATTTTTACTACAGTACATTGCATTTCCAACAAAGGCCAATATCAGTTCACCTTGTGTTTCCCAGTTTGGTCTTTCTACTATATCGAGCTTCCTCTAATTTTGGATACAGATGGATTTTTTTGTTTCAATTTTTTTTCTTTATTACTTACTGGTAGATAACATTCATTTGTTATCCTTCCTTAGATGTCTGCATTTTGCACTACCTACTTTAGTCACTTTATGCATTTTCATGTTAATAGGCTTTTCTTTAGTTATACTATCGGTTTTTAAGACGATGGCTTCCCCCCATTCTTCTGAATTATTATTATTATTATTATTATTATTATTACTATTACTACTATTGCTAACTTTTAACTGCCCTTAAGTCTCTTCTTGCTTTGTTCACCTCCTTTCACATACATTTTCTCCCATAGACACTGGTGTGGACTTCACAGCTGGTGTTTTCCCAGGACTGATGAGAACTCCATTCCCTTCAAGTGCATTGACTGGGCTATGGGCAGAGGTCCCCTGACACCGAGGACCCTTCTTCTTCATACAGGAAGAAGCACTATGCCATCTGGAAGATGCTGAGATGCTGCCACACAAGAAATTGACTCTACATTTAGAATGTGTTGCGTTTCACTCTTCTCCATATTTAGAAAAGGATATTTGTTTCCTCCTTATTATAAGTGGCATAACATTTTAGAAGTAACAATAAAAGCTACAAAGATTAAATAATCACCTTTACTTATGGGGGGGTGAGTGTCAAATGGAGTGAAATCCTGGAAATTCTTGAGGATGATGGATAATGAGACTTTATTCTCTGAGGGAAACTTGAATGGTATCATAGTAAATAGAGGGCACAGGATCCCCTGACCCAGATGGGCAATGTGAATGAGAAAGAGTAGAAATGGGAACACACCTTCCTTCTTTCCTCACTGAATCCTATCCACCAAGAGGATGTGCCTTTCCTCCCAGACTGCTGTCCATCTGCGCCCTAACCCTGACCCCCATCCTGCGATTCCTGGGAAATGACCCTTGTCCACCACATTTGATGTCCCTGACATTTGCATTCTGACACAAAAATAGATCCCTCCAGCAAGCCACTCAGATGCAAACACCAAGCAAAGGGAACCCGCCTGCCTCCTGGGATGCTTTGACATTGATCCCCTATCATTTATTCGCTCTGGGGTGCAAGAGAAGAAAATTGATTTTGCAACAACTTTGTTTAACCAAAAAAGAGTAAATTCAGAGTTTGACACTTTTGAGACAACAAAGTTTGATGCTCAGAGACAACAAATGCTTTATATTGGAAAATAAACTCTAGGTAAATTCCTATGTATTACCTGCATTTTCACTAAATGTTTACAAATAGACTCTTACTCTGAAGAAAATTGTCATAATAGTCCTAAGGAGAAAGGGAATCTTTCATCAGCCTAAAAAGACAATTTTTTCTTTGTCTTCTTGCCCATAAGCTTGGTTGCACAGTTTACAAAGCACATTTGCCTTTATGATCTTCACTGATATTTTCTGGTTCAGCACTGATGGTCTGCTCTCTACCCAGGTAGATCCTGGTCATCCATTAAGACCCAGCTCAGCAATGCCTGCCGGCCCCTCTTCCCTTGCAAAGTGCCTGCCTCTGCGTTACCATGGCAACCTGCATATTTATTTATCAAAGCACTTACTACATTACATTGAAATACTTTGCTCAGTTATCTCTCATGTTAACCTCTCTGCTTTTCAGGAGTCACCATCTTGCTTATTCACATCAACTGTGTTAAATGTACCCGATTCTTGCAATCCTGGAAAATAGCAAAGATTTTGAAATCAACCCCACCGGATGTGTTGCAGGAACTGGCTGACTGAAAAAAAAAAAAAAAAAAAAAAATGCTTCCCTGAGGATTTAGTAAGACTCATATAGACAACCCCTCATTTACCAAGGACAAGACCAGTCACATACCCTCCAAATGTTCAAATGCTCATTCTTTGCTTCACAAATAATTAGATGAACTGCTTTTCCCCACTGATCTATCAGAACAAAATGCTTGTTAAACTAATTTGGTTAAGATTTTCTCTTTCCCTCAGGCCCTTGAACTTTGGCTCCTCTTCAGACTGAGTCAGCAGACAGCCCCTGCCTGGCCTCTGGGTAAAACATTCCTCTGATCTACTGCCCCATCATGACAATTCTCACCCCATTTCCCACACTAGATTCCTTCCAGCCTTATTCACGTCTCCCTGTAAAAGAAAACCCTTTTTGCTTATTCCTTGAGCATTTGCAGATCTTATGATCACACCATTTGGTCTCTTCCAATAGTCCCTCTCCTCCAATTGGCAATAATTCTTTTGAATAAAGTCCCTCCTTACTAAGTCCAGATGGTTCTTTAATTTGACAATATGTTTATTCTCACACAGTATGCACTTGGTAAAAATTTTAAACTGTGTTTGCTTTTGTTAGTTTTGAAGCTCAATATTTCTAATTAATAAAAATTCCAATTTTTTCTATCTTACTCTTCCTCCAGGCTACAGTTATTCTCATATTTATTACATCCTCTGTTATCTTTGAGATCTTCATAAGAACTTATCAAGTGTTACAATTAGATGACTGAGCTTTGATTTTTAAAGGGGTTTTCTAATTATTTTTACTTCTTATTATGGTCTGCCTATTTGTCACTGGTTATGTAAAACCTTTATTAAGCTTTCCAGTTTCCTCATATTTTTATCCATTCTTACCCTGAGTCAAAGGATATTTTTATATATTGTTCACTTCCTAAGCAATGTAATAAAAGCATAATCGGTAATTACATATAAGAACAAATAAACTCTAAAACTTTGATGGGCTTAAGAACAACTGATACACATATTTTAAATGTTAATTCACATTCTCAGTAATAGACTAACAGGAAAATAAAAAAAAAATCTGAACAAAACTAAATAAATGTTTGTAAGTCTTCCAGTTAAACAGGGAGGATTGAACTTGTATTTCCTTTTTAGCTAAAATTCCATTTGCATAAGAGTAAAGGAAGATTTTAAAGAGTATAGACCTAGGGAGGAAAAAAGAGGGAACATCTGCAGAGATGATGGCAGAATTTTGGAAGCTGTCAAGCAGATGGACAAGGTCACTGCCACAATAGACCAGAGAAAGGAAGCCAGCAACAGGCAGTCAGTGGGCACCACAAAGTCCTGGAGATGCTCAGAAGATACAGTCCTTTCTGAAGATGGGGACAGGTTGCTGACAGGGGACTCCATGGAAGTGTTTAAAAGCGTAACTCAATATCCAGATGTCCATTCAGCAGAAGGACACTTTAATGTCTGTAGGGTTGAAAGATATAGGTTTCAACCAAGGCCAGCTAAAGTCAGGATCAAGGAACCAAATGGGGTTCTGCCGAAGCCTATATATCCTGAGCTGAAAACCCACTGACCCTCTTTCCCTATTCAGCTCCCAGAATGTTGCAGCCAAACTTTTCCCAAACAGGATACTGAGAGGATGTATCTCTGGGAATGCTCATTTGCTCAGGGAAAAAGATCTAAAGACACTGACATTTGAGGGTACTCTAAAGAAAGGCTAGCTTGCCTTCCTATCATGGCACTTTGAACTCATCAAGTTCACAGAACTTCTAATGCATGCAGAATTTTCAAATAGGTTTGCGTTCTTCCCACTCAGAGGTATGATTTTCCAGCCATGGGTCAGTGACTATGAGGAAACATTCCAACAAGAGAAAAAACAAGCCTATAGAAAGACATAATAATAATTTTGGAGGAAATGAGAAAAGTCAGCAAGGGAAATTAGAATTAATATCCTAAGAGAGATAAGATATTACATCTGTGAGGAAAAGAGGAGGTAAGACATTATTAACTACAACCAAAGAAGGAAAAGGAAAAGGTATAAAGTCACATGTAAAAAGGAAGAAGGAAAGGGCTATCATGTTGGGGAAGTCTCCAAAACAGAACAAAGTCTCTCTCTCTCTCTCTCTCTCTCTCTCTCTCTCTCTCCCCCCCTACACACATGCACACACACACACACACGCACATGCAAAAAAAGAAAGAAAAAATGGAAGAAAGACTTTTTTTAACTCTTAGATATAATTCTAAAAAATCCAACGTTCAAGTATCAGAACTTCAAAAAAGTAAAGACGAGAGAAAATGAAGTAGAGATTTTAACAAATGATAAATTAGATAAAGGATCCTGGTTTTTCAGATTAAATGGGCTCATACAGTTCTCAGCTGAGTAAATAAAAAAGACCAAAACCAAAGAAAGCAATATGAAATTATAGAACACCAGGGAATGTTTCCTGGGAGAGGCTTCAGGAGAGAAGGAATAGATCTCATGCAAAGGATCAAGGATTTACATATCATTGAACTTAACGAGAATATTAGAAGTTTAACAATGAAGCAATATCTTTAAAATGTTGAAAGAAATCGACTTCCAACCTGCAAATTTGATACCAAGCTTAGTGTGAGTATATGACCAAATATTTCCCAGTCTGTAATTTAATTTCTGTGCCTTCTCTTACACCCAGAAAGAAGACATGGGATCTAGGCAATAGTGGAGAAAACACAGTGGAGAAGCAAAAGGGATTCCAGAAAGGACAGAGAAGAGCAGTGATGGATTACAGCAGGGTAGCAGGGCTGGCAGATGTGGACAACTGAAAGGGGATATTTCTCTAACAAAACAAAATGATGTATTAGCTGATGTGTTTGAAGGAACTGAGAGGGGATTGAGTCCCATCATGTGCTGAGGTTCTGAGGCCTGAAGCCTGCTCTAATGCACTGACCCCTGGCTCCTTTCTTGCCAAAAGGGGTCTTGCACAAACCTACAGACATTGCATTAGCCTTGGATATACACAGAGCAGCACCATTTGCCTTTCCAAGGAGGGAGGAACTACAAGAAGGCTTGGAACCTGCTGGGCAAAGAACCATGTGGCCCTGGGTCTCAAAAACAACATTGAGAAGGGCAGGTGGCACAGGCTCCAGGTAGGCATTTCTCTCTCCCTGTAACTTCTATGTAACTCATAGGGGAGGGTCAGGGTGAGGGAAGTTCAGAGGGAGCCCTCTAAATGTTAGAATCTAAAGCTTGTGACCAAGGACAAGGGCCCCTGTTGCCTGAATCAGTGAGCGGTACTGGATGCACAAAACATAAATAAATTCTTATGAAAACAACTACTAACTGAACAGAAGACAAAAAGTTGCATAGAAAGAGACTATCATCAGAGTGTTTTACTTTAAATTTTCTTTTCAAATATAATCGGTTTTCTACTAGGACATAGCTATTAATAATATTCACATAGTCATAATAATATTGGCACTAAATATTGATTTAGCCCTAAACTGTGATTTAATTATCTAGAAAGGCTGGGACAAAAGGAAATTGGTGTATAATAAATTTAGCAATATTACTAAATAGTTACTAAAATAATCAGTAAATAGCATATCCCTATTTAGTTCAAAATATATAGAAGATAGTTAAGATGGTTGAAATTGTATGACTTTGAGAAAGGAATTAGAGATAGAGATGGGGAGAGGTGCAGAGACGCTGTCTTGTGTCAAAATACTATTATGACTTAACTTTCAAAGTGATTTACATTATTATGTTGATAACTTAAAAGAACAATTAGAAGGAAATACCAAAAAAATAAAAAGAAACAAAGATAAAATATAGAAATGTTAAAAGGGAGAAAAAGAAAAAAATTAAGTAAAAATTTAAGTAAAACAAAAACTAAAAGAAAGCAGAAATAGAACTTGCAGATACAATAATGAAAACTCTATTTTAGACACAGAATATCATTTGGCAAAGACCTCATGGGTTGTCATTCATTAATTTTATTGTCTTAATTTATTCCTCACAACATCCCTCCAAGTTAGTCCATCAGTAACATTTATCAAATGTCCAGAGCAAATAGAGTGAAAGAGGAGGAGGAAGGGAAGTTAATAACAAAAGGTGAAATCTTTGCTTCCAGGAGACAACCAACTTAAGTGGAAAAAAATAAAAACACAAATGAGAAACACATAGAAATCATCTAAGATAGACTAGAAACAAATGCACATGCTGGAGACCTTTGGAAGCATCAGTGAATTTGCAGTCTGGAAAAGGTTTTATGAAAGCAAGGGAGTAATGCACTTAAGTGGTGCCTTGAAAAGAGGAAGAGAAGACCATTCTGTGACTGTATTGAAGTAGGTGATAAAAGACTGGCCAGGGCAAAGTGGGTGGGAATGGCAGGCGAGACATGCTGCAGGGTGAGGACAGCCCACCCACCATCACAGAGGTCTAAACTGTCCATGTGAATCCTGCTAATTCAGTCCCCCATCCATCTTCACTTTCCAACTCAAGCTCAGCCTCCACTGAAGACACATACATGTCCCATTAGGAAAATCAACCATAATTTCTTTCTCCTCTGCATCCTTGACTGGAGTCCTACATTCTTACTTTGTTCTTTCAGGATTTTGTGTCATGTGTCCCTGTTCAAGTTATTCCGTAGATGAGCAAGCAAGAAGAGTGCAACCTTTGACATTGAATTTGAATTGGAATTTCTGCTTCCACCACTTAGTGTAGCTATGCTCTCTGTCAAGTTTTAAAACTCCCTAAAGCTTATTTCCCTACCTGAAAATCTGGCACAAAAAATTGCCTAACTATGTTCATGGACACATGGAGAACAACATATAAAATGCACTTGGTAAAAAAACAGGCACACAAGACATGACAACCAAGATTATTCTTTTTAATGGAAGTGTTTTCTTTAGTCCAACTACACATATCTAGGGAGTAGGGACTTGGTCCTTTTCTTACTGGGTGTCACAGCACAGGGTACATGGTGTATATTATTGAATTCACATAGATTAATCAAGTCAGGGAAGGCCACAACAAAGTTTATTAATTAATGAAGGAGAAATTAATAGCATTATTTTAAGTGATTCTAAATGCTGATGGTATTGGGAAGTCACTGAATCTAATTTTGACATAAGATTACTTGGGCATAGGTTTGTTGGTTCTACTATATTGTGACACCCCTTTAAAGGAGGAGGGGAAAAATGCCTTCAAAAGTATCTCAAAAGGATTTATTTCCAATATGCACACAGGAATAAAACCACACCGAAAAGCTGAAACTTTCATTTTATAGAGTTGAAAGCTTCATTTGACTTAATTCAATAAATATTAAGGGTCAACAAAATGTGATACTCTGAACTCGCTATAGGAAAGTGCAAAATACATAGTCTTCCCCTTTTTAAAGTGCCTATTTGAAAGGAAAAATATTTATCTGCAAATAAGACTACTAAAAGTGATTAGAAATAATCTGTTTTCTATTTTATCCATTAATATACAAATGCTAAGCGAGTTTCTAAATGTCAAACAATAAAACATTACCATGACAACAAAAGCATCATGCCAATATCTATATATGCTTATGCTTAGCACTGAACTTATCTCAAATTGCTTGGATTTTTTCAAGATAAAATTTACTTCAATATGTATGACACGTTTTTTTTTTTTTTCTTTCCTTTTTCTTTTTTTGCAAAAAAGAAAAAATTGACCCTATTCCTTCGAGGGCTTATTTTGAATTCTCTCTACATTTCTGAAAGGTTTTCTTTACACTCAGATATATGTCCAGGTATGTTCATATATGTGAGTATTTCTTGCTTCTAGTCTAAAAGATCTACTTCAGCTCACTCTCAGTGATAGCCTGAATATCATATTCATGAGAGTGGCTAAATCAAAAATCTTTAACGGAACTGAATCATGTTTATAGGGTTTTCAAGTATTAAAAGATAAAATCAGCATCTTTCTGGCCATGTTTATTATGTGCAGTGAAATCCCCTTAATTTATCGAATAAAATGCTTTTGAGACTTTCTAAATGCCATGTCTATTTTAAAGGGAGTATCAGATTCAGAAGTAGTGATCTCAATTCTTCTTCCTCCTTCACTACAACAAGCATATAGTATAGCACTTGTGTTTTGTAACATAAGGAATATAAAAACTAAAAGGACCTGGATTCTGTGCTGCATCTCTTAATGTCTACAAATTCTTCCCATCTCAGGTGATGTCCCCCTCTGGAATGTAACTATGCTGCACTCCTCACCCTCCACAAAGTGAAGTGTCTTTTCATATACCTTCAAACCAGCCTGGCCATGTGACTTGTTTCGACAAACAGAATGTGTTGGAATGGACAGGTGAGTATAGCTATTAGGTCCAAGACTTAGCATCTATGCAGCCATTTTAAATTCTTACCATAAGTTACTTTCCCACCCTAGAGAAGTACTTACAGAGAAAAAAAAGAGTTAAAATGTAACCGCCCCCTTCCCACCTCTCATTAACCACCCCACTGGAACATCCCCTTACTTGTCCCATCAGCCCATCCTACATTCTTATGCAAGCAGTTCATATGAGCTCATGCGACCTTACGCCCCATAAAATACCCCAGACTTAAGTTTTTCCTGCCTCTCTCACTTTTCCTAAGTGATGGTCTTTGTCAGATCCTGGAAAATAAAACTTCCTATGCGTGAATCTCCTTGCCTGGTTTCTACGTTGCTCTTTTGCATCACATTTTTCTTTCAATAGCCCTCAAGAAATCTTGCAACTTTCACTCTTCCTTTCTTGGAAACTTATGGTCTTCATACCCTATAGAAAACCAAGATCAAAGACTGTACAGAAATAGAGGACCAGTTCTCCAGTTGTTGCAGCTGGCTACACCTGAGTGCAATCACATAAGGAAAACCAGGGAAAAAATCAGCAAAGAATCACCCAGTCAAGTCACAGGATTATTGGAAATAACAAATTACTATTAATTTAAACTATTGCATTTAGATATATTTACTATGCCCAAAACAATGACAGACCCAAACCTGGGTCTGGAAGTGGGGTCCTGTCATAACAACAACAACAACAAAGAACAGGTGGCACTGGTTTTAGTTGTGGGTTGCATGAGTAGGCTGAAAGGCAGTGAAAAGACTGTGAGTAAGGGCTGGAAAAGCAGTGAGGAAATTGCTATTAAAAGCTGGAGACAGGCAATCCATTTATGGAGTGATGGAACATTTGCAAGACTATTTTTTGAGGTACTGTTGAACATAGAAAATGTACCTAATGAGCTTGTGGATCTGGCAGTAAGTTGACAGTGTCAATTGGCACTTTTTGCTGTGTATGATAAATCATGTCAAGTGAGATGAACTAAAGAAAGAAAAGTTCAGTTTGTGAGCATAATTTAAAGAAAGGTAAAAGGCCCAGGATTTCTTGGGTTGGAAAATTAAGTTCTTCATATTCTCAATCTGTCTTGCTAACAAACTCTTATCGGTACAACATGGCTTCAACATGGAGATCCAAAAAAGGTTGTGACTCTCAGACCTTTGCTACAACCTCTGAAATACTTCACATGGTGCCTGGTAGGCACTTTCAGCTAGACCTGGAACATCTAAGACTCTCAAGACATTGCCACACAACAGCTACACACCTACTGTACAGAGAGGTATATTTCAAAAGAGAACAGATGTGGCATACAGAGCACAGCATGAACCCTGAGAAGGTTCATAGGAAATGCACAACATTTTTAGGAGAGTTTTATTGATAAAAATATTACCCACTGGACTAAAACAGACAAGACAATTCAAAATGAAGAAAGACCTCTGGGTCCCAATGTTCTGTAGGCAGTAGCTATAGTCTTGTGCATACTACTCAGTTGCAAATAAAAGTTACTTCTTTGAGTTACGAGGGACCAATAAGATTGTATATATGAAAGGTATATAAAGAGATGATTAGATGTATGTATACATTACACAATGATTACTGAAATAAAGTTAATTCACACATCCATATTCTCACATAGTTATTCCAAGTGAGTGTGTGTGTGTGTGTGTGTGTGTGTGTGTACATAGTTCATTTCTTAAGAAGAAGAAAAGATGTCTCAGAAGATACAGCCTAGAGCCCAGAGCCAAATGTCAAGGAGAATAAGACACCAAGAAACTACTTCAAAGAAGAAGCAAGAAATGTGTATTCAATAACATAGGGGGAATTGACAACATAACCCGCCTGGATTCTAGGACTCTTGTGAACTAGGAGTTGCCATGTGCTTCCTGCTTTGGTCAGGAGCACCTATCACAGTTATCCATTTCATGGAATGTTGGGTGCAGGAAGATAACTTGGCATTTTAGTCCACAAATCTTAAGATAAATAGTTGTTTTTCCCAAGATACTACATCAGAGAAGCCATGTCCACTTCTGGATAGAGTGGAAATCATGAGCTCACAGCCTTTGATCTTGACACTAAAAATTGAAGTCAGATTTTTAGGAGTCTGGGAGTAAATATGTATATATACATACACATATATATATGTATGTATGTATATGTATATATACACACCTGTAAGAGAGAAATGCAAATTATTTTAGCCAGAGAATGGATCTTTGAAATAATCAGAACCTCAACAATTCTTCCCAACCCACATGCTCTTTTCCATAGACACCTTGCCTTTTCTCCCATCAAGATATGCATTGCCTTTTAACTTGGATTGGCCTTGTGACTTGCTTTGAACAGTAGAAAGGATAGGAGTGACAGTATATAAACCTTGACCTCAAAAAGGTCTTGTAGTCTTTACCTTTGCCCTCTTGGAGAACTTCCCTGAGAACACCGACTACTGAAGAAACCTGAGATGAAACAAACACCTACCCATTCACCTATTCCAGCTAAGCCCAGTACTCAAATGTTGCTCCCTCTGTTCCCAACTAAATATACCCACATGAGTTCCCAACTAAATACATCAGATAAAACCAGGGCAGAATCATACAGCCAACCTCCAGAATTATAAAAACATAATACATTTTTAAAGAGAGTAAGTTTTGCAGTGGTCTATTATGCATCAATGGACAGCTGAGACAGTTCTTGTTCTTTAAGTACTTAAACAGAATTGGGAAAGAGAAAACATGCACACTCAATATGTTTAAAGGATATTGTGCAAACTATCATAAGGAATGCAGCTCTAAAAGAGGGTGGGTCAAAGTGAGACTCAATTTTGTTTGGAAAGACTTGTGAATATCTATAGTGAAGAAAAAAATTTAAATGAATATTAAGTGTGTTTTACTTAAAAGAAGAACAAGCAGTAAAGGTAGAGCTTTCTTGGAGAAGAGGGTCACTGTCTTAGTCCATTTTGTGTTGCTATAACAAAATAACTGAGACTGGATACTTGACAAGTAAAGATGTTTGGCTCACAATTCTGGCGGCTTATAAGATCTAAACAGCATGGTTCCGGCATCTTGGCAAGGGTGTCCTGGCCTGTATCATAATATGTTAGAGAAGCAGAAAGGGAAATGGCTGCATGCATTAGAGACTAAACAATGGGGCAGTCTCTCTTTATAACAATCTACTCCCAGAAGAGCTAATTCACTTCCATGAGATGCAATCCATTTTGTGAGACCAGATTAATCCAATCATGTAGGTGGTGCCCCAGGATCTAATTGCCTTTCAACAGGGCCTACCTCTTTATCATCCCTCAACACCACCACACTAGGGACCAAGCTTTCAGCCTTTGAAACCATGGGGGGGACATATCACAGTCTGACCACAGCAGTCATTCATTCCCCTTATTGATTTTTTGAGGTGAGAGGGTACTATTGTCACATAGAACAAGAGTGGACTGAGAAAAGATAGGAAGAACCATTATGGCTGATAGCATTCCTCTGTTCCAGAAGTAAATAAGAGCTTCCCTATCTTTGTATTTTAGTTAATAATAAGCTTCCTTGTCTTCATTTTTGATAAGATAAGGAAGGTCAAATTCTCTTTGGGTAGGCTAGTGGGCTCTTAGAGACCATCACAGGTACTTTTGCAAACTTGGTCCTGGACATTCATGTCAAGCACACAGACAAAGCTGTTCAGCAGAGAGACAATACTCCTATTACTAAGCATTCCATCATCCTTCACTTCAGGATGAGAATTCTTGGAATGATGACTCCAATTTACAGTCACTGTGCAGTTTCCCTTCCTCATGTGTATGAGAACTTAAAACAGCTTGCGGAGGAGCCACATCATTCTCCAAAGAGACCTGTTTCTCCAATGAGACCTATTATATTTTCATTCTGCACACCTGTGTACAAATATCAGAGAACACATCTGCTTGTATAAACATGAGCAGAATAAGTCACTGAATATTTAGGCACACTGAAGAATGTAATAATTTACCCAACATATATTTAATGAGCTCCTAGTATCTGCCAGGGGCAGTTTTGGGTGCATGGGACATATAAGGGAGCAGAATATACAAAGATTCCTATTCTCCCAGGAGTTTATATGCTAGTGGGGTTGGAATGGGAGTAAAAGAAGGACAGCAGTAAAAGAGAGATTAACGAACAAATAAAATATACAGTATTTTAGAAAGAGACAAGAGAATGGAAAAAGAACAAAATAGAACCGAGGAAACCTCGAGTACAAGGGAAGAGGACGAATTGCAATGTTAAATCAGACGGTCAAATTGGGCCTCAGTGAGAAGATGACTCAAAGCCCACTTGAAGAGGAGGAAAAGGATCAGGCATTTTTCCTTTCTAAAGTAGAGTTGTTGTAGTAAGCAAAAGAAGATAATTGAAAGTAAAATGAAAATTTCTCATTTGTTCTTTTAAAAAACAATCCAAAAATACTGCATCCTTGGAACTTAAACTGAGAGAGAGGGTCACTCTGGTGTGAGAAATTGTAAAAGTCCACACAATTGCTGAATAAGAAATAAGAGAGTAATCAACTGCAGCAATTTGGGAAATATCTCCTGACACAAAGAAGTTAGAGTTAGAACATTTAGTGTACATTATGTTCCAAGAAAATAAAATGTCAGGCTAAAAAGCACTCCTAAACACAGGCAGAAGGAATTTTTCTGAATCTGAAAGGAAGAGGAGGAAGAAGAAGCAGAAGGAGAGAATCTGATAGGCATCCAGAAGAATAATCAGGTCACCCAGAAAAAAATTCACAACACAATCAGACTTCTCAGCAGTCATGGTCCTGGAAGGCCAGCCAGCAAATCACCACACAGCTCTTGGGACAAAGCCCAAGAATATATCCCAGTCAGGTCATCCAGCACGGGGTAAAAAAGAGCAGTTCTTTGGCCACTCAGCTGCACAGAATTCTACTCTGCTACAGTTTTCCTGAATAAGCTATCGGAAAAGCTAGGCCAGGACAATGAGAATAATATCAAAACCAGTCCAGAATGGGGAAATCTTGGTAGATAAACAGGCATTGAGCAAAAAAGAAACAAGTCACATACAGAGATGAGTTTAAATGTTTGAAATGTGTTGTAATTGGTTATAAAATTGATTTCCAAAAGACATTTTTAAGTGATTGAAATGATTGCTTTTAGTTTTAAGATAACAGAAAAAAATTACAGCATCCATAACCCCAGTGTAAACAAAGAAAAGGTAAGATGAGTGGTGGAGTACTGTAATGTATTAAAGTGTTACATTTCTCATCTTCTGCAAGAGATGGTGGTTTTGTCCCTCTGCCAAATTAATGTGTTGAAATCCTAACCCTGAAGGTGATGGTATTAGGAGATGGGAGGTGATTAGATCAATAGGGCTTTATAGGGATTATTACTCTTAAAAAGAAAAATGAGGGGTCTTGTTCTTTCCACTACCAGGTGAGGAAACAACAAGAAGATACCATCTGTGAACCAAGAAGGGGATCCTCACCAGAGTGGTGGCAGGATCTTGTACTTCTGAGATTCTAGAACTTTGAGAACTAAATTTCTGTTGCTTATAAGTCCCCTAGACTATGGTATTTTGTTAGAGCAGCTTGAATAGACAAAGACAGATGCTTTTTTCAAATTACTAATCTATTATTTACTGTAAGAGCTAATTTAATACAAATCTAGGATTGTCTTTGGAAAAAAAAAACTTCTAAATTAGCAACCACTAACATTGAAAGCATAAAGCTTATCTCTTAAATCATTGCCAGAAAAATATTAAATAAAAATAAATGTACACAGTAAAAATGAATAACAACAACAAAAACCCACTGCATAAATAGCAAAGGGAAAAGCATTTTAACAATAACACCATCCATAACAGTTGTCACTTTTAAAAACCACATCTAAGTAAAATAGCACAGAAAGGCTGGAAATGATTAAGGTCAGAGCATGCATAATAATGCATTGAGTTGGGAGACAAAGAGAGATGGCACACGCAGACTGCTGACGGGAATCGAGGTTGGAACATTTCTGGAAAACAACCTAACTAAGCTATTCAGTATCAGTTCTGTTGTGTGCGTGTGTATAAGTAAAACATAACTTGAATTCTCAATGAAAACAGAGGTTTCATCTAAATGACAGGACTAAGGACAATTGTTAATGTCCTGGAACTTGCTCTAATTTTGTGATTCTCCACCATGAGAATGCTTATCCTTATAATCACCCAGCATTTCATATTTAGGACATAGAAATCAATCAATTGGGCAACAATTCTGTACTACTACTACTCTAATAGGTTATTTGCTTCCCTAGTACACTGTGGAATTATACTCTTGGGCTAACAAATAGAAGGATAATAATACTAATGTGTTGGTTCTTCAATTTCTTTTGTTTGTGAATCTGCTAGGAATCAGGTAGCAACTGATATCTTCCCCTCTGTGCAAGTGTCTACGATTTCAAGAGATTTACTTATTCCCAGTAGTCAATTATAGACCAAAGATGGGTGGCCTCTGGTAAAGAATGACCTGGGTTAGGGTGGTTCACTTATCCATTAGCTTCCACTACCTAGAACACTGGAGAGACCAGGGGAGGCAGCATGGGGCATGTTTCTCTCCCCTCTCCAGGCATCTTTGTGCTGGCGGTCCTCACCAAGGTCCCTGTTCCTGACCCTGCCTGAGGGTGTCTGGGTACTGAAGGAATCAAATCAGTAGAAATTTAAATCTATAAATATAAAACTTGTGGCCACAGTGGTGGAGCCACAGTAATAGGTCATGATGACCACTCTGAAAGAGAGAAGCGTGTGGTAACTTGGATGAGGGTACCAAAGGGAAGGAGTCAGTGACAAAGCTGTTAATTCCCATTAGGGAACTTAGGTATGTGTTGGGCCAGGGGTACAGCTCAGTGGAGGAGCACTTGCCTAGCATGCACAGGCCCCGGGTTCAGTCCCATCACCACATAAACACACACACACACGCACACACACACACACACACATACACACACACACACACCTTAGGGTAGATGAGAAAGGCAGATACAGAAAAGGTAATAAAAAGTAATCAGAAAAAATAAGATATACTTTGTTTTTCTTCCACTAATATATTCTTGTTGAGAGACAGCCTTGTATTTAATAAGGAAAACAAATAAATGAAAAAAAAAAAAGGATAGTCACCACTTTGGTAAAAATGAGTTTTAGTTCAAGTTTAAAAGAAGACGTAGGTCACTTTCTGTTAGACTGGGAAGAATCTTAAAGAGAAGATAGATACAGGAGTCGGGAGGGGGGTGAAGAACATGAATCCATGGTTGGAGAAATCTGGAAGGGAAATGTGCCCAAGTTTTCAGTTTTGTGCAGTTACAAATAGATGCTGCAGTGGAAGATGTTTCATGCCTTGCCTGCTGGTGCATTAAGCAGAACTATATTTCTGATCAAACAGATGAGATGTTATAAAATTCATGCACTGCTACAGTTCATTTACTTTATTTCTTGGGATTCCCTATAGGTCCTCAGTCAAGGCATATAATTCAATGAGCTTAGTTTTCTGTCTTCCCAAAAACTTAGAAAAAAAGAGTTTTCAAGCAGATACATTAGCAGCAACTTGAATTGACAGCAAAGAGGTGAAAAAAGTAACTTAAAATATATATATTAGATGACTCTAAAAGCATGGCAATATGGGCCATGTGGCAGAGGGACAAAGCCCTCCATACTCCAAGAATCGTCATTATTTCACAGCCCAGAGCACAATGACATTTATTTATCATGGTCAGCACTTTTAAGAAGAAAATATTGAATTGTATGTAATAAGGTTAAGGAAGACATTCTGTTGATTTGTTTGTTTTAACTAGAACTGAATAAAAATTTTAAAACTGGACCTTAAAAAGCAGCACTCAACTATTTGGGAATTGATAACTTTGGAATACAGAGATACAAGGTAAATGAAGCATTGCAGTATTATTTGGAGAGATGCCACAGATCAAGTATCAAGTTGCAACACTCTACCTGTAGTGTGATGATATGCCAATCAGCATGCATGCGATGTCTTGTGATGGATTAACCCCTCAGAAACTCATGAGGAGATGTGCTATCACCAGAATCTACACAAACCTGTCAGAGTGATGGGGCCTTGAGTAGAAATAGAAAGTCGTTCCCAAAGAACAAGGCACAGAAGCAGGCTTCTTTCCTGGAGCTCTGCACCCTAAACAATGGCAATTCCTACAACAAGAAGCCTCTTCTTAACTCGGTCTGATCCAAAGTGAATCAATCATACAGAACATAGAATTTAAGAGTTCAGAGAATACAAGTGAAGTCATCTCCTTCCACATCCTTATTGTTAGATGAGGAAACTGGTGCCCAGAGCCCGAGTCACACAGTGGATAAGCCTCTCCAGGATCCTTGCTATCAACCCATCTTTTGTTGCTGAAGTCACTTCTACAACCATCTAGTCCTGCAGAGAATCATGGGCCATAAGTATCCTTGTCTCTTCCTCTTTCATTCTTAAGTTCAGTTGCACACAATGCCCATCATATTGATGGGAATATTGTTACTAGGAAGAGTCTAGAAAGAACTTCCCTCATGTGAACTTTCCATTGTTCCACACTTCTCCTCCACAAGTCAGCCAACCCTGAGCTCTACACTGTACCCACATATACTATGAAGGAAAAGACACACAGTCCTGCCTCTTAGAGTTTCCCTGGTATGTGAGAGAGTACTCTGTAAAGAAGATTACCGTATCAGGCATTCAGGGAAGGACAAAAGAGAGATCAATGCTGCCTGGGGCGTGGCAAAGCTTCTTAGTGTGGATATGAGATTTGAAAGACTTGATGGCCCTTAGCATAAAACCCAAATTCCTTCCTTCCTGGCCTCAGCCTACCTCCTCAGCTTCATCTCTCACCATGTGAGCCCTTATTTTCCATGCTCAGTGGAACCAACTGAGGTTTTCCAACATGGCATCTCTCTCCCCCAGGATCATTGCTTCCTATATCCTTTTGTCTCAAAAGCCTCCCTCACATGCCATCCCCTTCCTTGCTCACTCTTCTTTTTCCTTCTAATTGGATAACCCCCTCCAAGAAGATTTCTCTGAAGTCTCAGCTTCCCAGATGGCTTAGATACCTCTTATCAGTCTCCTGTAGGGCCCATGCTAACCTCATGACAAGAATGAAGCCAGGGTAAGAAGAACTACACAGCAAAGGTGGGGAAGAGCTGAGATGAAGAGGGAGAAGGGGCAGATGAGGGAGACTCTGAACTCAAGTGGAAGAAAGATGTCCTTTAGGGCTGGGGAGATAGCTCAATCGGTAAAGTGCTTGCCTTGCAAGCACAAGGCTGGGGGTTCAATTCCCAGCACCACAAAAATAAATAAATAAATAAATAGATGTCCTTTAGATAAGGAAAATGAAGCCAAAATTATTAAGGTTCTATATAGCAAAATGTATGGTGAGAGACTGGACTAACTTTATTAGGGGATCTTAAGGACTGCTGAGCAAGAATTCTGCAACAAACTTTGAGCAATCAAAGTTAAGGTGATGAATTCCCCAATAGTGAACCTCATCCATCAGGAGGAGACAGAGAAATCCTGAGGATCAAAGCACTAACCGACCTTGTGACAGGTCTAAATTAAATACTCTCTATTTAAAATGATAATAATATCTCTTTCATATATTGTTGTATTAAATAAAACAATAGGAAACAGGGAGATGCTCCATGCCGAGGAACATTATTAATATTAACACTGTGACCAGGAATGATACTAGAAGTGCCACATTTGAAATTACATCGAGAGACATTGGGCAGGGACTATGGAGACAGGAAAGAAACAGAGGTTAAGAGAGGAGGAAAATAGTGTGGAGCAGAATGAGAATGTGCAAAGGAAAAACAACACATCACGCTAAAAGCTTCACAACAAAATTTACCCTCTCTTTATTTTCCTGTCTGATGTTACATTTTGCAGTATAGTAGCAATAACTTCAACTGCTTTATAGTACAGTCACAATAAATGACTTCTGTGCTTGATTTACAACCTCGGCGAAGCACAGGCAGTTAATCACTTCCAGCAGCTGTTTAAGGTTCTGTATATCACCGTTCAGGAGTGATTATCTGGGAACCATATTTAAAGGGCAGGAGAGCTGGTGGATGGTTATAAAGATGAGGCTCAGGGCTTAGGGACCGAGTATTGAAGTCTGTGCTCGGGGGCTTCCTTCTCAGTTCTATAGCATCCTCCTTTTAAAGGAGTCAGAAGATGCTTTCTGAGTTTTCTGAAAATTAGGGAAAGCAATTAATAGCCCTGAAGCGCTTTAATATAGGAATAAGACTTGCAATGCAGCCATTCAGAAGTCTGCTCATTAGAATATCTCCCAGTGAACACAGCATGCAGGCAAACTCTGATTAAAAGTGCCCTTTTTGTGGACCCTCTTTTACTAACACTGCCTTTTAAAGAGCAAATGCTTGTCATGCCCCCAGATTGCAGCACAGTGTTAAGTGGAGTAATTTCAAGCAAGCTCGGCTCTGACTGCCTTAGTCAGGACTTTCCTGGAGAAGGAAAAAGTAATTCTTAGGCTCTTAGATGTCTGGCCATCGGAGTAGAATTTCTCTATTTCTCTCTTTCTCTCTCTCTCTCGCTCTCTCTCTAATCTACAAGGTAAGGAGAGAAATTTTTTTTTAAATGCCTGGGTTTACAATAGAATTGGGGAGAAGCAGCTGGTCTAGAAGGAAATGTAGTCAATAAACGTTTGTTCTTATAGTCCTTAAGGTCGCCTCAGATGCGGATGCACTAACCTGTGCAGCAGTGTTGTGGAGTCATGTGACATCCACAGCCACCCAGTCAGGTAGAGTCTTGAATTGCCCTGTTATCTTCCAGCATAGACCTCGTGGCTCTCTCTTCCACTCACTCTCTAGGAGAGATGGCTCACAGGGCCTGAGTTCAATCACAAGGGGATGTGGACAGTGGATAGAAAGCAGCTGAGCCCTGGACTAAGTGGAATTAGCATGCAAGTGATGGAAGGTCAATAAGAAATGTTTTGTGAGGGAGAAGGAATTTAAAAGAAATATCCAAAGAATTTTTTGACCTTCACACATGACAAGCCAGGTAAACATCCAGGGAAGCAGTCATCTAAGCACATTATAACTTCATTCTTTCATTAGTAAACAGCTTTTTAGAAGCACATAATATTTATTCTCCTTTACTAGATCCTTCCACTGACTGGGAATTCATATTCTAGGCATTTTAGAGTCTGGCTTAGGTCAAAGTGGGAAAAGCACCTTAACTATTGAGGAAAGCCTTTGAGTGCAAAACCCCTTCCTACCTGCTATCTCATTTCATCTTCATGGCCCCACCACACACACAGGAAACTCAGCACAGAGTCTGCATTTTGCCACAGTCACAGGGGTACTAAGCTGCAGAGCTGGGGTTTTGCTAGCTAAAAGTCTGTAGATGAACACTCATTTTCATGCAATTAACAGGTATACGAAGACAACAGGTAGGCTCAGATTAGGGTCACTTTTGGTAACACATTCCAAGCAATATCCAGTTTCCCTTGCTAGGCTGGGATTTTAAAAATCGAAGTTGTTTTTGTCATTGTTATCACTGTTATTATTGTCAAATAATTAGAGCAGAGACTGGATGAGTTTCAATCTTTGATGTTCCAGGCTTCCATGACATTGGAAAACATGGAATGTGGCAACGGGATTCTCCGTTTGAGTTATGAGGTCCTTTTCAAGTCCTTTGAGAGTTCAAGTGTCTGCTGCTGCTCGCTCACTGATTTCTCACTAATTCCTCACTGAGTGCTCTCCTGAATGTCTGATTAAAGGCCCCCAAATTTGGCAAATGAATTCCTATATGAGTTGTGCAGTATGGCATTTTGATTAAGAAGTTAGGTATGAGATTGTGCCTATATTAGCCATTCATCTCCTGTGTGACCTTGGAAAGATTACCTAGACTTTCTGACCTCAATTCCATTATGTGCAAAATATGGATATTGTAGTGCCTGCCTAAGAGCATTACTGCCTAACATATGGTAAGTACTTAATAAGCTTTCAATGTTGTTTTGTTTTGTGGCTGTGATAACTCTCCTTCCTTCCAGCTTATTTCGCTCATTCCCAAACTCATAACAATTGGAAAAACTGATCACTACCAGAGAGATTCTGGCAGTGTTTTTAATAGAAGAACATTTTGCTGGATCTCCCTTAATAGGTTTTGGAATTTGAGGAGCAGGCTTCCCTGCGGCCCTGGTAAGAAGTCTAACAGTTCCCTCACTTACCTCCTCTTTTCTTTCCTCATCAATATTCGGCATGGACACACGGCTACTGAGAAATCTGTTCCTTTTCATACCACAAGTTCTTATCACTGAGGACAATCAAACTGAATGGGACACCGAACCCCTGCTACTTGTAAAAAGCTCCTTAATGCTCTTGTAAAAGCTAAAAGAGAGCCTCAATCAGCTAGCTTATTTATAGTTTGAAGAGTTATATCCCACCTACCGCCTCAGGGTTTTAATCAGAAGAGCGAGCTGCTTGAAGCTCATCTCCCACGGCCAAATTATCACTCCCACAGAGCTGTGGGGGCTTTTGCCACCTCAGCCCTTTAGAGGTTGTCACAGGTCAGCAATGACCAGTGATATCTGAAGGAGCTCCTATCTCCAGCAAATCCATCAGATAAATTACTGCAAAGCATAAAAGGACAAGGAAGGGCTGAACACCTTCCCAGAAACAGCAGTGAGTGGAAAACCGCCCATCCCTAGGAGCACAGAATGCAGGTGATTTTCCACATTATAAATATGATAGTGTCCTTGCTTTCACAACTGTGAAGGAGAAGGTCAAGCATCCTAATAACATTTGTCCTCCCGTCATTAGATGGCCTGATACAGGAGATGCTGGGAGATGCCCTTCTGAGACCCAAGCTCAACAGGAACATAGCCTCAGGACCTTTAGGAACCACACAAGGCCAGACTACTGTAGCCATTCAGGTGTTTACTATCGAGTGTGTGAAGGAAAAAATGAGACCCAGTTTTATTCCACTAAAGAACATCAAGTCTTGTCTATAGGTAGCACCCTAATTTCCTATTTGCTCAAACTGAACCAAGAAGTCTCTGTCCATTTTCTTTCTTTGTATTCATATTGGAGACTGGACAGGTCCTCAATACTCAGCCTCCCAAATGAGCTCAAACTCCGGTGCACAAACTTGTAAAGTAGTCATCACTGTCTGAACCTCATAAGGTGTACATGGAATGACTTTATGGTTTACACTGAGTCATCCTGTGCCTCTTGGCTGAGAGGCAGTTGAGCAGAGTACGTGGTGAAAACCTTGAAACCCTATGGCTTCTTTGCTACTAGCTAACACTAATGTTTCATATTTTGATTGCCAGAGACTTTTGAAACTCAAAAGTTTTGGGTAGGAATGAGATCATTGATGGATTTAGTGGGAAAGCATATTTCTTTATATTCAAACAGACCAGGGAAGAGTCCCATCTCTGTTGGGCTTACCTATGTACATAACATAGATCCCTGAAGGACTATGGTAGAAAATATGTACAGTGGCCCTTCATATCTACAAGTTCTGCATCCACAGATTCAACCAACCAGGTATTGAAAATATTCAGAAAAATTACATCTAAACTGAACATATACAGACTTTTTATCTTGTCATTATATTTCATTATACTTTAAACAACTATTTACACTGCACTCACTTTATACTAAGTATTATAAGAAATAGATGATTTAAAGTAAAAGGGATATTGTACATATGCCATTTTACATAAGGGAACTGCATCTGTAGGTTTTAGCATTTGCAGGAAGTCCTGGAATCAATCCTCAGAGGGATGACTGTATATGAAAATTGGCATAAAGCACCTAATGAAGAATAATTTTACTGATGCTAATAGAAGGATGGTTCCAGACAGCCCACCCTGCTTGTGGGGAATAGGTCTCAAAGTGAACTCCATCTCTCCCATGTGCTTTGGAAATATGGAAGTCTTTCTGGTTGTTGCAATGCCAGGAAGGGATGCTAAACATTCCACAGCCCTGGACACAGTCATACACATTAAGAATCAGCAGCTCTTCATACCAATGATGCTACTTTTGAGATTTGCTCCACCCAGACCTCAGATATTCTCCTGGGCACCTCATTGCACTCATGTACCCTCATCCTCCACCTAAGAAATCTATCTTCAGCCTTGCAGATGCTCCATGAGTATTGAAATATTTAACCACTCTGAGGCTGAGCAATTACCTCCAGATGTCTTTGAAATGAACTTGGAATCAGAAGCCCTGAGTCTGAGTTTTTCCATTGATGAGTCATATTGCTCCTTGACTATGAAAGCACTATCTCCTCCCTACCCTCTCTTTTGTCATCAGTAACTCAGTGACACTGAATCTCCCAAATCATTCTGAGCATCAAGTTAAAAAAAAAAATGCCTGGAAATGCTTGGGAGCCATAAAGGCATGATGCAGTGGTATTGTATATGCATGTGCAGTATTATGTACTGTAATATAATTGACAGGAAGCAACTTAAGGCTCTTTTCTTGAGAAATCCGATTGGTTTGTGAACCAATCCTGAACCAGTTTGGAGACTGGGGCAAAAAGGAAAACAATCAGAAATATTTATGCTACTTTCTTGAACTATTTGATATTTTATTTATTAGAAACCTTTACATTAATTTTGAGTCTCTAAAATATTTCATTAGGATATTATGCATTTTGAGTAAGTTACTGAGTTTGGGGATGACTTTAAATTTCTCCCTATTCACTCAGCCTTACCCCAGTCCTAGGTCTCAGATCTTGGCTCATACTTTCCTAATCTTCAATCAGAATCTTCTATGCTTTGTTTATATTCTAGGGAGACAAAGCCTACTGGATCCTTTGCCTTCTTATAGACAGGAAGTAGTAATCAATTTGTTCATCAGACTCCTTTTTCTCTCTAGTAAAACACCCTACTTTAACTCCTCCTTAAAGTGATTCATCATTATGGTTCAGATCTGAAATGTCCCTAATATTGAAATATGTTGAAGACTTTGTCACCAATATGGTAGTGTTCAGAGGTGGAGGTGTTTGGGAGGCAATTGGATAATGAGGACTTTGACATCATCAGTAGATTAATCCATTATGGATTCACAACTTAATGGGCTATAGGGAGATGATGGAAACTTCAGGAAGTAAGTCCTATTTGAAGGAAGTACGTCACTTGGGGCATATACTTAAGGGTTATATCTTGTTCTCAGTCCTCTCCTCTGTCATGCTTTCTTTTGTTTTCTGGCCACCATGAGGTGAGCAGCCTCCTCCCCCACACACTCCTGTCACCATGATGTTCTGTGTCATCACCGGCCTAAAATTAATGGAGCCAGCCAATCATGTACTAAACCTCAAGACCATATGCCAAAATAAAATTTTCCTCCTTTTAAGTTGAACCAATTTTTAAACTAGTTTTCAACTTACTTGCTGATTTCTGAGTATTTAATTATGAGAAATAAACAACATACTGACAAAAGAATGTTCAATGTTAACTCTACATATTATAACTTGTAATGCATCTCCAATTGTTTTTCTCTAAGTACTTGAGGACCCAGCTGATCTACACATAGCATTAATCAATAGTATTGTAGTGTATTGTGGGTCTTTCACTATCTGGATCTCCCCAAATGCTTTTCTTATAACTTGAAGACATAATGAACAATAACTGGGGGCACTACTAGGTAGCCTCCCAGCCACAACTGAACTATTGTAGAAGACTTTGGAGCAAAGTAGCTTGAGGTCCCACTGGTATTTTTAAAATTGTTTTTCATGTGGAAGAAATTTGGTAATGACATCAAATTTAGGACGTATATATTGTGACTGACCCAGTATCCTAGATATTTGCCTGATTTTATTTATTAATTTTCTTAAGAAGCAGCTACTATTAACTATTTATTGAGCATCAAGTAGTGCTAATCTATGATCCTTGCCACCCCCACTTTATAGGTGAAAAACTGAGGATAATGAGGATTTGAGCAACATGCTCTGGCATGTGACTGGTAGCAGACAGCTGGGATTTAAAGATGGCCATCTGGCTTCGGATTTTGTGCACTTAATCACATTCTATTCTGCTTCTTGGACACTACCAAGTAGGGCAATTGGAGTTAATCCTTGCAATAGCCCAATAGGCCTGATATCTTATCCTTTTTCATTTGATAAATTGAGACTCTAAAAAGTTAAAAAGAAAAAAAAAAAACTTGACCAAATTTAACTCTTTTTCTGAAATTCAGAAAAAAATAAACCTATGATCACATTTCCTTCTGCAGTACCAGGGCATTTGTGGCAAACCAAGCCATATGATCAGGGGCACACCTATAGCTCAGAAAGAAGCAAGGTATGGATTTATTTTTGATTGGATCTTACAGGGGCAAATTGTGAATTCTTGCCAATACTGATATGAGTCTAGGTAAGAAAGATCGAAGGACTCATTGAGCAATAGTATCTTCTTAGGTCCCCACTCCATGTCACGCTGGTGAGCTAGAAAGTAAATTGCTGACTCTCAGAGGGCCATGTTCATTTCATCTGTCTCTTTTCAGTTCATCCCAGTAGACTCAGAAAGTACAGAAGCCAGACAGTTTTCTGCTGAAGCCCAATTTCTGGACAAGGCCAGTTGTACTCAAGTAGCCCAAGGGCTGTCTGTGCCTCAGTTATTACAGCTAACCTCAATAGCCAGAACCCTGCAGACAGCTTTGGAGAATAAGTTCCCATCCCTCACAGTTCTGCACTCTGTTCATGTGTCTGTGTCTACATGAAAGAGATTAGTACCATGTTAATAATATTAATCATCATTTTAATCTTAGTAAAGCTTTCACATGAGACATTTTGTTCCTGCTTATTTGAGGCCCCCAATGATGGTGATGCAGGGACTTTGCAAAGCTGTGCTTACTTCTCCAGGCCTTTTGAGCTGCATTGGACTGGGTCTGTGTGACAGGAAACTCATTTGGGAGAGAGCAGGTGCTCAGGATGAGCGTGTGGGCACACAGCACCCCACCCCATTCCCATTTTCAGTATTGTACTCTTGCCTTGGGTTCTAATTTATTTGCCATCTGTACTCTACTACTTTTGTAGTGGAGTATTTTTAAATATTAGTGATCATGCTAGAAGCTAATACTTACTGAGTACTTACTGTGTGCCAAACTATGGATTTCAATGCATTATTTCATTTAATTCTCCCAACCACATATAGACATTATTATCATTCCTACTTTACAGAAAAGGAAACCAAGTCTCAGAAAGGTTGTCGGTCCAAGGTCAGATGACCAGTAAGTGACAGGATAATATCCAGATTCAAAATGAAGCTTGCTTACCTCCAATACTCTTTGACTATCAATGCGATAGCCATATCATTATTACCTTGTTAAAAGCAAATGGTTTAGAACAAATATTTGATATGTGGGTGGGGGAGAGGAAAAAGACAGTGAGAGGGAGAGATGGGGGAGAATGAGGGAAAGAGAAATTACTTCAAAAAGGCTAGTGAATTAAGAACCTAGAAAGTGAATTTTTAAATCCCTTCCCCTCTATCAGATGAAACTGAATGAGCTTCACATTCATGAGCCATTAGGGTTGGAGGTTTCTCAGGGATTACATAGTTCAAGCTTCTTATTTTACATGTGAGAAAACCAAGGAACAGAGAAATAAAGTAACTCATTCAAGGTTATCATAATCAAAACATTTGGATTATTTTCTCAGAGATCTGTTACTTCTTACTTCTTTACAACACATTTTGGGATATATACAGACCAAATTCTAATACAAAATAGAATATCTTACTATGGTTCATTTCTTCATAAGTCCATCACCACGACTGGTATTCTCTGCATCATCTGTCTTAGCAGATGGAAGTTCTAGAACACTAACAACACTTAGCATGAATGATGTCAGCATGATTATTCTCCAGAATCATCAAAATGTTCCTGTTCCAAAATCCAAAATGTTAATATACCATTCTTGGGAGGACAACTGCTCCCTCTAGTTTAACACTGATATCCTGTGTTGGTGCTTTGTGTGTCTCAGTTTGTGGGTCTCAGAAGAAGCTGCCCTGTGGTAGACAAGGGCTACATGTTCTTATGTTTACACCATTGCTAGACAGTGAGCTATACAATGCTCTGTCTTCGTTGACAGAGACCATGTCTTCTTGTCATTGTCCTTATATAAGCCCTGGCACAAGTCTGTGTTCACCAAATATTTGATGATTGAATGATACAGGTGGATAAATATAAAAACCCAAAAATCTTTCTCATCATTGAAAAAAAAGTAATGAAATTATGTTAATTATGATACATCATTAATTATGTTAATTAATTATTAATTATGATACAACATATTATAGTATGATGTTATTCCATATCTTTATTATTGGTCCAAGTACAGAACTGACCAAACTCTAGACAGATAGTGTTAAATCATTCAAATGCCTTTCCAGGGTTAGATGGCGCTACCCCAATCTTACAGTACTATTATTTTTAAGAGGAAGAGGAAGAGTGATGTGAAGCAGTGAAGAAGCACCCTAGAAATTTATTTTAATGGTATTGAAAAGGTGCCTTGATGTATTTTTTTAAAGTTAAACCTATGTCTTCCCCCAAAACATAAAAAATTTAAGGAAGATATTCCTGTGAAAGCTCAAGTCACAGTTTATATTTTAGAGATGGAGTCATTCATTTTTTTCTCATTCAACATTCATTGAACATTGTACCATATGCTAATCAAGTAAACATGCAAAGGACATAGTCTCCTGCCCTTAAGAACTTGCAGTCTCAGGAAGAGTGGGTAGGAATGCACAAGGTAAACTCATTTACAATGAGGCTGGGTTAAGGCAAGTGGTTCTTGAGTCAGACCAGGGCTCAGTCTCACTCTGTATTTCACTAACTACATGACATTAAATGAGTTCTCAAGGTCTGTGTCATAGAATAGAGGAAGCGTAATAATACCTGTCATGTCAAGTCTTGGGTGGATTAAATTATAGACATATATACAAACACATACATGTATTTGCATTATAAGAATTTTCAATATGAACAATATATTGCAATGTAAGCATTTGCTTAGCAGAATGTGTGATAAGTGTTCAAAATTATTATCTATGAAAACAGTGATTCTTATACTCCTGTTGTGAATACTTTAACAGAAATATGAGCAAAAGGTACCTAACTAAAATAGGGTTGAAGTGGAGTAAATGAAAATTACTTTCCTGAAGAATATAAGGAAGGGTATGAATTAACAGGTAGACTGAGTCCAGGAAGGTGGAGTTGGGATGGGGATGGTTGCTCTCTCCTTTAGGTATGTGGTAGAATAACTCCAAAGGGTTGGAGATATGCTAAAATCACAACTGTTCAAGGCAAAGCTTATATTTCCAACCATTTGAACCAGAGAACAGAAGGACAGAAGGTGACACAGAGCAGGAGATGTAGAATGTGGATTATAAAGGGAATTAATTTACTTTGAAAGCTTTGAAGGTCATTGAAGAACTTTAATCAGGGCAGTGACATTACAGAATTTTGGAAGGATTATCCTGGCTACAGTGCAAACTAGAAAGGCTCAGAAGAAACCAGAGGCAGGATGTCACTGAGCAGAGTGTTGCAGTAAGGTAAGTGAGAAAAGATGAGAAGCTAAACTAAGGCAATAGTGATGGGAACAAAGAGAAGTAAAGAGACTTGAGAGGTTTTTAAAAAGAAAGGGGTAGGACTTGGAAATTAGCTGAATATGAAGACCAAAGCAAAGGTCAGTCAAGAATTTCTGGCTTGATGAATCAAACAACATTACCCTATGTAAATTTATGATTACACAAATGGTATGCCTTTACGCCATGTACAAACAGAGAAACAACATGTATCCCATTTGTTTACAATAATAAAAAAAAAAAAAGAGAGAGAAACATTAAACCTGTCTAAGGAACCAGGTTGCTTAAAGAAGGCTATGTTCTTGACCCACCCCCACTAGTCAACATGTATAGGACATAAGGCAATATGGTGTGGCATATTTGTGGCCCATTTATTCCCTTTATTGTCATTTGCCTTTGTCAATTTAGTTTTGAATTCTTCCTATAAAGACAAATTTCATTGAAAAAAAAAAAAAGAATTTCTGGCTTGAAAGACTGGAAGAGCAGGTTTAGAGAAGAAGATCATGCTTTCTTTCAGTCTGGGGCATGGAGAGTTCAGGGTTCTTTATAGGACTTTTTGGAATTATATCTGGTGTATTTGGATACAAAGATCTAGCAATCAGGACAGATAGCAGATATCAAAGTTATGGAAAGGATCCAGAAAATGACTTTATGTTTTAAAAACACTTGACTTAAGACCATCCACTGAATCCATTTTTGACACTGTTGCTGTTAAAAATGAAAACGCTAAAGATAATATATAGGTCTTTCAGAAGATCACTTTCAGTTTTATTAAAATAAATGACCCACTTTAATAAAAATTATAATGACTTATAAAGTCTCTTACAACTCCAATGCTATGATTCTATTGTTCAAAACACCACTGGAAATCTGAACTTGCCTTTTGATAACAGCGTTCCTGTGGCCTTAAAATTTTCTATGTGTGTGTGTGGAATATATTTTTAAAAATGAAAGCCCTTTACTTATGAAGTCATATAACCCCGTACATGCAGTGAAAATGTTGTGGAAAAGAAAAACTAAGTAAAGACACTATCTACATTTACCTACTCTGATCCCAATTGGCAGCAAACAGCAGAAGAATCTTCCTTCCATAGTGGTCACGGTTTTCCAACACTCCAGGGAACCCATCAATCAGAGCCCTCTTAATGCCAGGATCATCTGCCTTGAAGTTTTTGAACATGTCCAGATTTAGTTGGCGGTACTGAAAGTACTGGGCCAGGAGTCTAAAGGCATCCGCTTGGTGAAACTTCCTGGCTCGGAGAAATCTCAGGATAAAGGCGTCATCTGTACGTAAAAATCCAATGTCAGGCCTGGTGATGATCATGTCCCTGACTTGCTGAATATCCTGGTGTAAAACATCCGGATTTTCATTCAGTTCCAGGCGAGCTTTCTCTATAGTCTCTGGACTGAGTCCAGCTTGCAAATGGGTCATCTTGTTCAAATCTCCTTTCCAAGTGCTTAATTTCTGGTATTTTGGAATAAGAGAGACTGGTCCCATTCACCTGATGATGTGCTGACACCGTGGCTCATTCAATAATTTTCCTACCACCAGACTGCCACTGAAACAGACAAATACAGAGTCTTCTTTCTGCTCCTGGAAAACAGTTGGACATTCAGGCCCTATGAGGTGGTGTCCATCCAAAAGAGAAGCAAAACCGAGGCCATTGCTTACTGAAAAACAAATGCACACAAGAGAAACAAAACAGAGATGATACAAAGAAAGTAAGGCAAATTGATCAGAGTCTAGATAGAAAAGCAGTATATTTGGCTGTGAGTCTGATTAGTAGGTCTCCAAAGAACAAATGGTAGATGATCCTTCACATGGGCTATTTGGCCTCAATACTGATAACTTGAATGCTTGATATGCAAATATTTTAAATATGTTTGAGAACTTTTTATTTACATTGACTAGTTAACATAATGGTGTGTGGTCAGATTATCAATAATGGGCTCTTTTATTAATGACCCTGAGAAACAATAAAGGGAGAGAAAGATCCTTCTCTGTTACAGAATGCTTTATGAGGCTATTCATAGACCTCATTGTGGCAGACAAATTATGAGTGTCATGCAATTTATTGTTTTCCATTAGCCTCTTCTCACACAGAAACCTCTCTCACATATCACCTCCCCCATCTTTTTAAAGACAGTCATTGCATCTTGATAATAAAAAGGGACTATTAAAGGTTGCCTAATCTAACCCCCACAGGTGCTTACTTAGTCAAAGGAGTCTTCCAATAGTCTGGGAAGTGGGGCAGGCTTAGGGTTCGGAGATTGACCTTCAACAGTCAAATTAAATAAGCACTGAGAAAGAAGACTCACTTGTGGACTTTTATCCAGGGCTTATTAATTGTATCTGCCACCATTCTGGAAGGAGAGCAAAAGGACTTGAAACCCCTGATTGGCTCTCCACCTAGCTCAATATCCATGCAGGTTCAAAAAAATCTTTGCATTTGACTTGACTTTTCTATTGTGCTGAGATACCATTTTAAGTATGATAATTATTGAACATTTTCATACTTTCAGATACAGCCCTTATGATTTTTCAACCTAAATGGTATACAGAGAAACATCCATATTATTTGCATCTTTCTCATTTTAAGTATAAATGCTTAAACTCTCACACACATCTGTTTGGTCTATACTACAAGTTCTAGAAGTCAAAGATAGGTGTAAATAAACTGGGAAGTATCTATTTATTTCTAGTTTTCCTAGGTCAACTATATTTGCAGTGAAAGGGAAAATATTTACTTCCAGTCTAATTATTATTGGTGATACTTCATCATACAAAATAATTCAAAAGACAAAAGAAGAGCCAGGGTTATAGCTCAGTGATACAGTGCATGCCCAGCATGTAAGGAGGCTTTGGTTCATTCCCCAGCATCACAAAAAACCAAAAAAGAAAAAATGAGTCTCCAGCTTAGTTTAGAACTAGACATTTCTGTTTTAGGATAGCGGGGAGATGAAGGACATTTCATGGAGCTGCTATTCATTTTTAAGGTAATATAAAAATAGAAATGAATTTATCAAATATTTGCTTTGTAACATAGTAACATCTATCTGTGTGATATGTGAATCAAGAAAAACAGAGTTTTGATGCTCACTGATTTTAAGGACCAATAACTGCAAAGGAAAATAGTGGGATGAACTGTTCACAAGATTGGAGGAAACTTCAAGTTCAATGTAACCTGATGTGAAAATTCTTTCTCCAGTAGCCTCACCACATCCCTTCATAAAGCTGCCTCATTCAATGTTTTCCTCCTCCAATTTATCCCTACACCTACTGCAATTTTTGACATGCTGCTGAAACTGCTCTCACCAACCAATGACAACAATATGATTTATTATTCAAATACAGGCTCTAAAGGGTGCTAATAATGATGATACTAGAACAACAAGCATAAACTGGGACAGTTCAAAGCAAACCCCAGCAGATGGTCACCCTACTTGTGAATGACATTTTGCTGCTATATGCAATGGACAAATTCAGTCCCCAGTGTGGGTGACCTCTATCAGTATTTGACCTTCACTATTTTATCCTTCTCAGACAGTTCTCTCCTATTCTGTGATTCCATGCACCCTGATTTTTCTCCTGGCTTTCCATCCTTCCTGCTCAGTCTTCTCTCTTCAATGCCAGTGCTTTCCAGGATCCTGCCCCCCATGATTTGACCACCTATATGCAAATACCTTCAGTCCATAGTTCATTCCTGATTTTCCGATTCCCCATTCAATTGCCTGCTAAACATCTCCACTTAGATGTCCCATAAACTATAAATTCAATATGTTCAAAACTGAACTAATATGATTCCTCATTTTGAATTTGCTTCTCCACCTCCATCTCTTAGTTAATGACATCATCTTCCATGCAGTTTCCCACGCTAGAAACCTGAGAGTTAACTATTATTCCACCCTCTTCTTCGCCACCCACTACCAGGCAATCACTTCTCAAATCTGCCCAATTCTTTCCAGCCCCATGATCACTGTCTTTATTGAGACCATGTCATCACTCATATGTTTATTCCTGCAACAGTTTCCCTACAGATGCTTCTGCTGCCAGTTCATGCTTTGTATTCCCATTTATTCTCTATACTGCAATTGAAAAATGCTCATGTTATTGTTTGGTTAACATTCATCACTTGCTTCCAATTGTCCTAGGATAAAATATAAAACTCTGGAATGTGGTACCTAAGGTCTTTCATTGTATAGTCCCTATCTGTCTCTCCAGAGTCATCATTTGACTATGCAGTCACACTGAGCCACTGGCAGCTTCCACTTTCCTTTTTTACCTTCATAAAAGTTGTGTTCTGTACCTAGAAAAACCACTGGCTTAACTCCCCTTTGCTCTTCAATACTCAATCTACAAGACATTTTCCAAGGAAACCCTCCCTGACCTTCAGAGATCACAGTATTCTCACACTCCCAATCACACCAAGTGTTCTTGCCATTTTTATTTCTCCCTCCTGTTCATTCAGAACATCTTATGTGGAAGGGCTGGATCTCATTCATCTGTGTATTCCCAGCACAGTGTGCAACATAAAGGGGGTCAGCTCCTGAACAAAGCAATTTTATTGTGTTCCCTGCTGTATCTTCAGCGCCTAGAACAGGGCACGCCATGGAGCAGGTGCTCAATGATCATACATAGCATACTTGAGTAAAGAAAGCACTCAAAATGTCATTTATATGAGTGAATAAATGGTTTCTCCCTTTATTTGGGAGGTATTGCAGCTCAGTTTTAATTTCCCTCCCTCATCTATGAAGTATTTTTCCCCTGGAGAATTTCACCTAGGCACACTGTATTTCAGATCCCAGTCTCCATGCTGGGAAATGTTCACAGTTCCAAGCTGTGGAGCACAGTGCCAAGAGTACAAGGCACAGAAACAGCTCATTCCCAACAGAAGATTTAAAGCTGCTTGAAGCAAGTTACTTACCTTACAGTTCAGGGAACTCGACAATGTTTCTAAGATAAATTGCCATGAGTTCAAGGGGAAAGTTGAGGTTGCATTTTTCATGGTCCGTTTTCACACACTGCTATACCTCTAATCTATACTATCTGAAATAAATTTGCTCCAATCTACATCTTTATTCTGTGCTCAGCATACAGTAGGAGTTTCTGGGGTGAATACCCAAGCGAGGGTCACTGGATTTCATACTTACAATAAAAAAGATATTTTCCATTAAAGGCAATCCTTTATACCAGGAGTGTGAATAGACTTCTACCTAACTTCAACTGGTGATAGTTAAAGTAACAGAAAAGTTATATGAAGAATATTCATTAGGATGTAGCATTTTCAGTTAGCTATAATCTTTTGTTCTCACTCAACTTTTGTGTTAGCATTATAGAAGCATTGAACTAGATGTCATATGAAGAAGTGGGAATGGTTTTCCATTCTGATGATATTAATAATAATAATAGTTATATTATTTATTATAACTTTTTATTATGTCCCAAACACTTCAATTTTCTCTTTTTATGTACCATAGTATTTAATTCTTAGAATGACTGTAAGAAATTAATGAGAACTGAGGCACAGAAATTAAATGACTTGCCCAAGATGACATAGTCACTAAGAGGCAGAAATTGAAATCAAGCAATCTTTCTCTGAACTATGCTTTGACTAGTATGTGCTTCTTTGGTGTAATAGACAGGTTTTAATATTTGCTACTTAACACCTTCATCAAGTCACATTCCTTTTATACTCCCTTAACCTTAAATCCATTACATATTTACCCTTGTATGAGGTTAAATATGCTAATGAGTGAACATATTTTCTTAGGAATCCTAGTGCTATATGTAACAGGTGTTGAGTTACCATACTCTTTTTTTTCATTGCAATATGACTGGAGCTATTTAAAATCTAGTTGTCTATACTTTCTCTGCTATCACTATAATTTTTGTTCTTTCTTCATGTGTTTTGCTTCTTTAAAGTCCCTGCCACTCTATTTGAAGGACTGATACTTTGCCATGCCTAGCAGAAGGCTAGGCATGACATCAGCAGTAAGATGTGCTTCATAACCCAAAAGGGCACTTTAGGCAGATTCAGAAACCATCTCTTTCCATTGCTGGTGAGCTCTCAAATGCTTCTGTATTTACAGACAAATTAAGGAACTCAGGAGGCCCCTCTAATAGAGAATACCTGCAATTCTAATCCACACCTTTTCTAATGAACTAGAATTTAGGTCCCTGTATTTTCACATGAAGGGGAAGGACAAAAAGAACCTTCTTGTCATACTTTAAATCACGGGATTTGTAGATTCTACATTTATATTTCATCTCAAGTATCCACTATGCATATGTTTATTTATGGAGAACTCAGTCTCAAGGAAATGCACCTACAAAAATATATGATAGTCTTTACAAATCAAGAAGTCTATGTATAAAAATTCTTTTAGAAAGTATAGTAATTCAGATGAAACATGTTTCATTATCTTATTACCTATTATTTTCATTTATTTTGTTATCTTCAGAAACACACATTGACTATCAGGGAAAAATCAGAGTAAAAGTAGCAGTGCCTCTTCTAAAAATATGTACATGTGTATGTATCATTTCAATGCATTTTATATCAATTATCTCTTTTCTTTGTTACAATGATCCTTCCAATAGGTAGAACAAAGAAAATTCCCTCATATATGTTGAAGTAAAGTCATGTGAAATAGCACAGGCCAAGGTGCTTGTCAAGTGAAAAAATTCATTTTGCATTAACTGTAATATTTTTGTTAATATCATAATTATGTTATCTCCAGACAAATAAAAGATATCAAAGCATATGATAACTAAGGAACTAACTTATAGTAAAACAATGAGCTAGTGTTAGACTTGAAAAACAAATATTTTTTGAGCACTTGTTACATGTCAAGGGCTTTGATGTTATAGAATATAATTTACATATCAATCTTTAAAGCTAAGTTATTACTTACTAGATGGAAAGATAAACCTGAAATTTAGATAAAATATAGGTGGAAGAACAAAGATTTGCACGCAACCTACCTGACCCAAGATTCATCCACAGCTTCCCTGTTTATCCAAGGAGACACTTTTCCTTTCATGACTCTGGATACCAGTACCCTCACACTCACTCACACAGTAGGTACACACTCACACCTGCCAGTCCTAAGAAAGATCATCTAAGGGATGTTGTAAACTTGCCCACACTTGGGGAGAAAAGAGAATATTGCTTTTATGATCAGAAAGATAAAAAAATATAAAGCCTAAATATTATTTGAAACATAAGACCTTATTAGTTAATGAAGAATACCTCAAATTTGTATGACTTCTGAGTATTCTTGGTAATACAAAGAACAATTTTAAGTACACAAATCTAAATTAAAACAAAAAAGGAGAAACAATACCCATAATTGTTCTGTGGAGTTCTATTACAAGAAAAGGGCATAAAATGAAGCTCAGTGATAAAACTCTGCCTATGAAAGTCTAATCAATGACCTCAATCATTAACAAGTATGAAATCTATGTTTACAGATTTTAAGTATTTGTTGAATTAGGTTAACCCTTAAAGTTCTTCACCTTTCTCAAGCCTCACTTCAGCTTTTTAAACTGAATGTATAGTTTCACTTAGGAATGCCAAAAGGAATTTTTATACCAAATGAAATAAAAGTAGATGCTGCTGCTGGTACATCTAGAACAAAATTGAAAATATCAGCAAATGACAATCTTTTTTTAAAGTGCAACTCTATTTGAAATCTTTACTGAATTATGATATGTCCCCTTACTGTTAACAGAGCCTGCACTTAAATCTCAGAGGTTGTCAACTATTCTTTGGTACTGGCCAGAAAGAAGTCTTTTTCCAAATTATGAATTTTCGGATAAACCATTATGGCTTGTAGGACTTCTGCCATGAGTACGGGCAAAGAAACTTAAGCCCCGTGAGTTACGAAGAGGTCCCCAGTGCATTGACTTTCCATCAGATGTTAGCCAACTTATAGATCTGAACTATCTGCACTACGGACAGGGAGATCAGTCTGGAAGGATGAAGGGGAGACCTTTAATCATCTGAAAGTGTAGCGTGATCAGAATGTAGCCTGGCTCACAGTCAACACTCCCATCACCTTTTCCTTAGTCCTAACCCAGGGCTTACTCTTGCCACATAAATATTCATTATGTAGACTCCCTTGACTCCCTTTAAAATAGCAACCAAGCACACAGTCATCTGCTTTCACTTGTTCCTGTTCTTAAGAAAGGTTAAAAGTAAATTGAAAAGAATTCCATCAGAGGAGAGACACTGAGAACTTCTTACCCAAAATAGATGCCAGATCAAAATTAAAATAGACCAGGCATCAGATAGAGTGGACTTATTTGGCAGAGGACTGTGTCCTGAGTTCTAGAACCACCTATGAGTCTTTCATTCTTTTCGTTTGCTTTGAGTCAAATAAGGCCAGGAGTGGAGGGGTAAGCCAACTTGTACAGAAAGTCTGAGATGAGATTCTTCTGCCACCTTCCTATATTAGGTAGAAAAGTTTTTCACTGAAGTGGCATTTGCCTTAATAAACTGCAGTGTACTATCAATAGGGGACATTTATAGAGATGTAGAAAGTTAGACTGCAATGTTTTCCTATACTATTAAGTTATCCCCATAAGACATCATTGCCAGTTGATGTCCCAGTTTTAAAAACAAATCATTTGTGTTTCTTAGGAGTATCACTGGGAGAAGAAGGTGGGGGAACACTTGACTCTTTCATCATTGCAGGAAAAGGGTATTTCCCTGAAAGCAGACTCTTTTTTTTTTTTTTTTTCCAAAAAGAATCCGGAGGAATATAAGAAAGGCAGCACTCCCAAAGATGACTGTTAAATTCTCTTGACATCCTTACCACTCAGGAGTTTTTCAGCACGCATATGTAATTGGAACTCTCTTCTGGGTGTGGTCAATCAGACAATGGCAGTAGCCGAAATGAAATTAAGAAAAATGCCTGGCAAAAGTGAAATGAGGCAGGATGCTTATGGTGAGGTGGGAGGAAAGGGGCTGTTGTATATCTTTCTACTCAACCAGATATATGATTTCTGAGCTCTTATTTCATCAGAATTTGGAGTGTTCTGTCTTGAGTGAGTGCCATTAATTACTAGTCAGACCTAAAAGTGGGAAGGTTAGGGAAATAAAGAAGGAAACTGTTCTTCATCATTGCTGCTCAAAAGGTGGTCCATGAACTTTGCTGAATGTGGTAAATCAGGCACAGAAAAAAATATCACATGTTCTCACTCATGTGCGGAAGCCTATAAAGCAGATCTCACAGAGGAGAAGAGAATAGTGGTCACTAGAGGTTGACAAGGAAAGGAGAGAGTGGGAATAGAGAGAGTTAGAAAATACATGCCAAAATACAAGTAAGTAAAGGAATAAGCTCTAGCACTCTTTACCACAGTAGGGTCACTATGGTTTATAATAACTTATGGAATATCTCAAATAACTGGAAGAAAGGAGTTGAAAGTTTTTCAACACAAAGAAATGCTAGTGAATCTGATCTGGTCACTACACACTATATGCATGTATTGAAATATCAACTATATTCCATAAATACCTGCAATTATTATATACCAATTAATATTTTTTTTAAAAGTGGGCCATGAACCAGCAACACCAGCAGCACCTAGGAACTTATTTGGAATGCAGAATATCAAGACCCACTGAGACCTATAAATGGGAAACCAAATCTCCAGGCAAGTTTACTGTTTGAGAAGTCTTGGTCTAGAGGATTAGTAATGACCCAAAGTAGTAGAAAAGGTAGATTATCTGTCCTTGAAAAAGAGCTTACTCTGTCTGTGTACAGCAGTGCTTCACTGTCCAAAAGGAGAGTAAGACTCCCAATTGTGTTCACTCCCCATGGAAAAATAGTACTCACAACAGCTTATTATATCACCCTATTAGTTACTCTTACACATTTGCATTGTCTATTTATCAACCAAAAAAGGAAGGGAGGAAGGAAGGGAGGGGAGAAGGAAAGATAGAAGAAAATGAATGAGAGGGAAAGAAGGAGTGAGGGGAGAAAATAAAAAGGAAAGAGAAAAATCACACATTTTATTTATTTATTTTTTACTTTGACCATGCATCAAGAAGGCTTTTACTTATAGAGCTTATGATTTGAACACCCCAACTTCTATTCCTAGGTGCACAACTTCCCTCTTACCTCCTCCAAAATTGTAACATAAAGAATAATGAATAAGCTATGTACTTGACACACATAAGGGTATGGGACTTTATATAAGACATTCGAGCAATAATAGAAGCTGAATTGAGGTGATGCTATTTTAAGGAGCAGAGATGGAAAAATTATAGGCAATGGTCTATGCAATACCCAAGAATTGAAGGTTTAGATACAAGAGTCCTGGACAGAGAGCAGATCATCTGAAACACATGGGAAAATTTTGGCTAGCTCAAAAATCAAGAAGAAGAAAAGTTTATAGGAAATTAACCTACCACAGGGACACTTTTCTCTGACACTCCCTGTCATGGAATGGGTCCATAAAAAAGAAAAAGGATTGGCAACCTGGCCAGAAAAGAGAATAAAAAACTGTGGGAGGTGGCAGAATTAGAGGACAATGAACCTGTTAGTTGACTAAGAGAAAGCTTTTTATGGGACAGGGAGTGTCTGATCAATTGATTTCTACATCCATGAAGAATTAAGTAAAAGAACATAAATTGCCTTTAAGCTAAGAAAAGCTTGGATTGGAAATTAAGCTTAATTTTCTTTCGACAGATACAGCACTTGGGACTGACATTAAAGGTTGCAGATTTGTAGTAATTCACACTGTGGACCTTCTAACAAAACAACTATTCCAGTGGTATCTGTAAAAATGAACAATGATCAAAATAATCCATATTTGGGAGAAGGATGTGAAAGGGGGAAAAGAAGATCTCACTTGGTAATGTTGAAGGCATTTCTGAATTGAATACATGTAATTGAGTTTAATATTTCGTATACCCACTCTGCTGTGTTACAGCTCTGTCCAAGTCACCACATCAAAGTCAGGCTGAATTCATTTACTAAGGATAGCTGTGGTACAAGGGAGTGTGTAAAGTCGAAGACAGACTTTTCAGAGACAAGAAGGTTCCTCTCTTTGTAAAGACTGCAGAGGTGAGCAGACACCACCAGTTAAGTTCATGATTTTACCTTTTGGGAAATGAAGCAACTTCTAGTTTTATACTCTGAGTCTAAAATTTCACACCCTTCTTTGAACATGTCTGTAAAATTGTATGATGACACTCTGATGAAAAATGTTTTCTGTTCACCTTTAAATACATTTTTAAAATAAAAAACTCTGTTATTGAAAATATGAAAAATAGCCTGTAATAGAAAAAAATAAGAGGAAACCAGGATGGTGGCACTCTATAAAAATTAATAAGCTCAGCATATTTCAGTCAGGGACAGGCATTTCTTCTGAGACAGATGCCTGTAAATCTCACCCAAGCAGCATTGTTTTTGAAATGTCCCCAGCCTCAGGAAATTGTATTAAGCACAGGAAGGCAGAAACATAGGAGGCATTGGATTTCTGGCCTGAGTTTCTGGTGCAAAGTGGCTAGAATTGGTATTACGTATACTTTTTTAAAATTGTGAAGGCCGAATCATTCTTTGCATACAGATAAAGGAGTTTTAAGAATTTCCTTGCTTAGGGACTTGAGAGTTCTTGTTTACTGTGGATATTACCAATCTAAGGACAGCGTATGGATGACCAAGTTTTCTTTTTCTCTAAAGTCCATTTCACTAAGTATTTTCTCTATTTTTCTTGGATTTAGAGGCAGATGGAATTAGGTTTGGGTTCATATAATCAGTAGCAGTAACTTTTGACATGATGCTACTGTCCCCATTCAGAAAGAGTATTAGGTGTGAATTCTTCCTCAAAACTTCTTCTATAAAATACCTGCTTGTGACTCTTTATTTTTGGTGATGTCTCTAAGGATGAGCAGCTGGTTTAGGTGAAACTTGCTTCACCATTTCTTTTTTTAAAAGACAGAATTAATGTATTAAAGCCATTTTTTAAATGAAGCTTTTCTGTGCTCTGGTTTAAACTCTTTTACATGTGACCTGACATGACTTCCATTTAAATAAATCTCATTTTAATTAAGATGCCGATTTTATGAAAAATACCTTGCTGGACAAAAAAGCAACCCAACACTTTGTTGTACAGCAAAAAGTCAATTAGATAAGCATGCCCCAAAACATATATATATATATATATGTACATATATATATATATATATATTTTTTTTTTTTTTTAATGATGAACTCAGGCACTTATTTTCTGATGTTTGTTAACACTTACAAAACAGACAGCCCTGGTTAAATCAAATAGGTACCATGACTTGTCTTTGGACTATGAAGTCCAAATTAATCAGATATTTGAAAAATGTTCCAACTTCCCTTCAGCTGAGATAGAAAATGATAGCACTCTAAAAGCAGAGCCTGGCAAACCACACATACATAAAACGCCTTTTCAATTTTTGCACTCTATTACCCTTTACTATTATAGGAAAATGGTGTTATCGCCTGATTACTGAGAAAGCACACAAAAATCTCGCCTTTCAAATCTGAGCCAGTCCTTGACTCGTGATGAACAAAGCCAGGCCATCTGTTCTGAATATCATTACTACTTTGGCCATTTGGGCAAAGGATCTATCCTTTCTGTTTCCAAGATAGGCTTAAGATTAGAAAATTGTAATGAAATAAGTAGACAGGAAGAGACAAATAGAATTTTCCAATGAGAGCCCCATTTGTTAGGTTATCATTACCATCATTTTAATTTTCATTCTGACCATGAAGTTAACCTTTGGAGTCCCCATTTTCACAAAACGTTTCTGTAAAAAACTTAATCCCAGAGTTTCTACAGTAAATACTTAGGAAGGAAAACGGACATGTGGGTGAATATGAGTCATCAGTCACCCCCACCCTGCTTCCTGGTGATTCTCCATTGGAAAACCAGAAACATGGGTTGAGCTCACATCTCTGTCTTTCTGGAATCACACTGTGCCTCAGGCCATGTTAATTTCCTGAACTAAACAGTCCTTAATCTGCTGAAAGGCAGCTGGCTAACTGCTGGTGTCTGGCAAGTACCCCATCTGTCCCCGTGCCGGGGTCTCTCCTTCCTGTCTTCACTTTCCCTTTCTCTCAAGCAGGCATCTCTCTTTGTTTTCAGGGGTGTCATTCCCCTGAACTTTCCTTCCTATGCCTGTAAACTTGAGCTCTTTTCTTCTGCCTTGCGGACCTCGGGCTTTGTCTAAGTGAGAAGACACAGTTGTGTTGACTGTAGTTACCGCGCAGGTGATGGTGGAGATGATGACGGTGATGGTGGAGATGGGGGTGCTGATGGTGTAAGGGAGCGCAGGCTGAGCGGGCGCCGGAGGAGGATGGACCGCGGAGGCGGCGGAGAGTCGGGTGCAGGAAGGGATGGGGTGCAGAGAGATTGCAGATGGGAGCTGTCCACGCACCAAAGTGCTGAAACGCCGCAGCCATGGCATCGCAAGAGCAGGGGGAAAGGCGGGGAGACGCTGAAAATACAGAAAGGAGAAAAAAGGCAACAAATACCTTCACATAAGCCGCCCAGCCTTGCTTTGGGAATGTGTTTCTGCAGGTGTCCTCGCGGCTGAACGGGGTGGTGAGATTCCCCTATTCTGGCAGGTTCGAGCTCAGATTTCTCTAGAAAGCTGTGAATGAGAGCCCGGGCTCCACGGGGCTGTGATTTTGGTAGGAGGCGTGTGCGCCCGAGACTCTGTCCTTCTATACTGAGCCTGGCTTTCCCCTGGGTCCTAAATGCCTCCGTTCCGTTGCTCTCCCCCATTTCGTCAAGATAGTGCCAAGAATTATTGCAATTTGTTAACATCTGGGACAAAAAGTACCGGAACTGACACTCCTACACAACGTTAAAAACAGAATCTTTTAAACGGATTAATGCAAGCTCCAAAACAGACTTGTATGTATATATGTGTTTGTGTGAAAATTTGACACATGAGAAAGTATCCACAAAGCTATGGAAAAAATAATGGATCTTTTATTAATAAATAGTGTTAAAAAATAAGCTACTTGAAAGGCTTGAGTTAAAGCCAATCTCACCAAAATAAATTACACGCAGATGAAACAGTTCATAAATATGAGGGAAAATACAAATAACTAGACGAATATAATATTATACTGACTCGTGTTTAGGTTTTCTAAACACGAGAGGAACAGAAAAAAATACAAAAATAAAGATCCATAAATTTGAATACATAAAAATACTTCTTGATTTTAAAATGTCAAAATACGTAAATATAAATTGCTGCTTGGAAAAAATTACAACAAATGTGTTTCATACATAAAATATCTCATAAATCAAAATGAAGACACTAACAACCTCATTGAAAAAAGGGAGAAGGTCAAATGATAAAGAATTACAGAAGGGGAAGACACAATGAACACACTTTAAAAATCAACCTCACCAGTAAACAAATATATGTAGTTTAAAATAGCACCAGAGAAAGAAAGAAAGAAAGAAAGAAAGAAAGAAAGAAAGAAAGAAAGAAAGAAAGAAAGAAAGAAAGAAAGGATTAAAATAGCACTGAGGTATAGTTTGGCTGACGTTTTAAATCCACATAATATGTCATATTGGTGTGATAATAATAATATATGAAAGTATAACTTTTCTATAAATGTTTCACAATATACACATGAAGTATTGTAAAATATACCTAACATTTAGACCCACCAATTCTACTTCTAGTGCCTTTTACAGGGGATCTATTCAGATATGGAGATAATGATTTTTATATATGCATTTCATTTATGATCATGCAATTGTCAAAAAATAAAATCATTATTTTTTGTAGATAGGCTATAATATTTGCAGCTATTAAAAACATAGTCTTGAAGACTAAAGACAAATAGAAATGCTTGCAAAATAATAAGTGAAGAAAAATCAGCATCCCCCATTATCAAATTGATAAGATGAGATGATAGTATAAGATTATAGGTGAATTTGGTTTTGCCAAAGTCACTTGATTTTGTTCCTTGTATTTGTCTAAAGTTTTCATATTTGCTAAGAAAAAACTTGTGAAATACTTTAAAGCAAACTTTTAATCATGTTTCACAGAGACTTTAAAGTCATCAGTATTTTCCTGACCCTTACATATTAGTACATATGTATTTACTTATTTGTTTACTGTCTATCTCTCAAATAGAATGCTAGCTTCATGTGGCAGCATGATGTCTTTTTGTTCATGACTAAGCATTAGAAATGAGCCTGAAACATCACACAAGTGATAAAACTACCAAAGAATAAAAAACAGAAAATAAACGAATGAGGTAATTCAAGCATACATGTAGATGTTTTGAAAATATTTTGTCAATATATGAATTTCATTTAGTAATGTATCTGAAATACACACCAAAATGATCTGAGGCTGATGCCGAGGTTTGATCACATAAGCTCAATTAAATGCAATTTCAAAGATGTAGTTAATCATGAACAAAACCAGCAAAGTAGTACCAAACATGAATATTGTTAAAGGAAAACAATATTATATTCTCCAATTAATTCCCACTTACTCTTTATTTCCTCTTGATTTGACCCTTTTAAAAGTTTTGTAGACTTTCTTTTCCTCTGAGATGTTAGTGTTAATAATTCTGTTTCTCTCCCTCACTTCCTGCATTCTATCCCTACTAACAGAAAGAAAAAAAAAAGCCAAAACCTGAGTATTTCAGAGGGCTATAATTTTAAAAATCTTTTCTTTGAAGTTTAAAATGCATTTGGATACCTTTACTCTGCTACTGTTCCTTTCCACTTATTCTTCACTGTTGATTATGCCTTTTGAATGACATCAGTGGTTTTACCTGTGTTTTCCAGGCTGTGAAGCAGAAATTATATTTATGATATAGGTTTTAATCATATATACACAATCAAACATATAATGATCGTATAAATATAGATATTCTACTTCTCAAGAAAATTTTACAAAAGATTATCTCCACTTACATGAAACTGAGACATAATACCAGATTGCTGCTATCTGATCTTGTAATGGGAACAATGGAGATGGGCAGAGGACCACAGAGATGATGGGTTGCCAGAATAGAGTCCTATATTCTGCAGATTTTAAAAGCAAGTTTAAAATTCACTGACAGGAGTGCGAAAAATATTACTTTAAAAAAATAAGTCACTTTCACTAATGATTAGAACAGATGTGCTTGACATATTAAAAGATGAGGTTTTTTCCCAAAGTCCTAATGAAAGTGTACACTTCCCTTTTACATTTATTACTATTATCCCTATAGTTTAGGATAATACTATTCCACATAAATTCCTGTGTGACAAATGAGTGGATAAATAACTTGTGGTATATATGCATAACAGAGGAGTAGTCAGTCATAAAGAAGAATGAAATCATGTCAGTCACAGGAAAATCCATGTAACTAGAGATCATGATGTTAAGTGAGATAAGCCAAACTCAGAGAGGTAAATGTCATGTTTTCTCTCACATGGAATCTAGAAAGAAAAAAAAAAAAAAAGACAAAAGTAGAAGAAGGACCATTACAGAAGGGAAAAGGAAGGGGAGGTGTGTGCAAGAAAGGATGATAGGGGAGGTACATTTGATCAAGTACGAGACACGAATGTACAAAAATGTCACAAAGAAACCCATTATTTTGTACAATTAATATGTGATAATCTAAAGTTCCTCCATTAGATTACATAGAGGGAAATTACATAGAGGGAGGGGGTATGAAAAATGTGGAATGAGACAGATATCATTACCCTACGTACATATATGATTACATGAATGATATGAATTTACATTGTGCACAACCATAGAAATGAAATGATGTACCCCATTTGTGTACAATGAATCAAAATGCAGTCTGTTAAAATTTTAAAAATTTAAAATTTAAAAATTTAAAAAATATGTGATAATAACTATAATAAAAATAAGAGAATAAAATATATGTCATTCTATGTAAGATGAATATTCCATTTGTCATTAAATGTTTTACAGTACCATTTAAAAGCACCATAGTACTACATCATACACATATACCCCAATTTATAACTCATTCTTTTATTTTCTTTTCCATTTTTCCCAAATAAAGGTAATGCCATAAAAAGGGAATATTACTTTTTGTATCTGAATATTTTTGCAAATCTCCAATTAATTCCTAAGAATAAACTTCTGATTGTGCAAAAATTTAAAAAAAAATTCTATGTGAAAATGACTTTACCTTCCTGAGTACACGTGTATTCTCTGTGTTTAGTTTGTATTTTGTTTGTTTCCTGGGACCCATACTATCTTTGCTCAGAGCTTTTGCCAGATCACTGAAAAACGGAGTCTTCTCCAGTAGTTGCTTTTCTTCATTCACCCTGATTGACATTGTACTGATATTTTGCACACTCTGCTCAACCTCTTCTCAGCACTTCACACTGCAGCTGCCTATGCATTTGTTTGCCAGGATTCCTCCATGTACCCCTTAATGCATAAGCAGCCAGTGATAAGGGTGAAAGCAAGATCTGCTCTCTGGCATCTTTCATGCTGTCTGTCCTTGTACCTAGCACACCCTTGTCAGTTAGTCATTTCCCTGCTGCCTTCAAGGACTCTGTTATTGTAGAGTATGATACGATCTAAGTTTAGATGCTTGGAGGGTTGTTTCTGTGGGTTGGCGGGTGAAAGGTGAAGGACTTGTCCTTTACCTACACCAAAGTTGAGCATTTAGACAAAATGGGCTAATACCCATAGAAATCATAATATTAATGAAGGAAATGTTAGGATGATATTATAACAGCACAATATATTTCTGGATTCCTGCCTGCATTGGATGTTTAAGGATTGGGAAAATGTGTGAGGAATAAGGACAAATTGCAAAGTAAGAATCTTCTAGTTGACTAGATTGCATTTTGTTTTCCTTGTGGTATTGTAATGTATATCTCAGTATATTGTCATAAGACATTGCTACTAATATTTCTGTTATCAAATGTGCAGGCCAATTTTGAAGTTTCAGGGTTTGTATTAGGATGAGCTAGGTAATGCTGAAAGAACAAATTAACTCTGCTTTCTCATTGGTTTCACATATTTTGGCTTCTTTCTTGATCACACTGAAGGTGGAGGTTGGGGACCAAGGGACCTAGTGAGGAATTATCACAGCAAAGAATAACAATACATGGAGGACTTGTGGCTGCTCTTATGCTTCAGCTGGAAGGTAACACACTTCATTCCTACTTACAGCCCCTGACCACAGCAAGTCACGTGGCCCTGTGTTAAGTGAGGAGACTGGGAAATGTGGACAAGTATCAGGATATTTGGTGATCAATCACTGTTTCTGTAGCAGTCTGTTCTTATGGTTACCAAAGTATCTTATTTCTCTTCCTACCATATATAGAACATTCAAGCTATCTCCAAATATTCCTTTAGTTGCCACATCCATTCTCAGGTTCCAGATTTCAAGATTTTATTCAGTAGTCTTATTTCTATCATATTTAGATGTGGATCATCTTGTTCTGAAATGAATAAATTAAAATACCAATTATCTGCAATTCCTTCCCCCCCCCCCACCATATACCCAGCATACAGTAATAATCAGGGGATAAGTTTGCTGCAATAAACATTCCTGTTCAGAAGGGGAAATAAGGAAGATACCCAGTTGTCACTGAGGCCCCTGGGCAAGTTTCACTAGGTGGGTTCCACAAAGCCTTTCTAAGCTGAGCATTGGGAGATTTCTTTGATCAGGCCCTTACTCTGCCTACCAGGAGAAGCTTCCCTTCCTGTTCTTTTCTTCTCCATGACCTCTGACACCACAGTCTGGGAAGGTCTTGTTTTTTTGTGGGTTTGTCATTGTTTTTGTTTTCTATTATACTCTTTGGTAATATGCAGAATATGCCCAAAGTTTAATTGCAGTTTTCAATTTTGGTGTTTCCTTGTATCACAGCAAGCACCCAGTTCTTTGTGTATTGCATATACTCAAGAAACCACACAAGCCACATGGTTACACATTTATATATTTTTACATTCATTTCCTCAGTTGGCTAGTGGGCAACAAGAGACAGAGATAGGAAAGTGGTATACAAACTGATTCCCAGAGATTCCTAGAATTATTAGTCTTTTTCTGTCTTGACCACCACCAGACATCTGATCACTAACATTTCTATGTTTCTTAAATATATTTAGCAAGCCAAAGTTACAGGTTGCTCAATAGTAAGTTTGATGCTGCAGAAAGTCAGATGTTTCTATCATCTGGGTTTATAAATGATGGTAATAAAAGTCACAATCTTATTGGCTTAAAGTTACAGCATTCAGACTGACATCAATAGCTTGAATGTTCCTGGATTGTCATATTCTAGTTTGTTCCAGGTAAGGGTGCCATGTGTTTATTCAAGTAACTTAGTTTCCTTTGGAATGACATTAAAAAGTTTAAGATCAAATTAAGTTCACATCTAGTCAATTTCCCATGTAAGGTAGCTGCAATCATGTGGCTACAAACAGGATGAAGCATCCTTTACTATATTTGAAATGCACATACCTCAAAGTCCTTTGGGGATGCACTTATTCTCAGCCCACTCTTTCCATGGGAGATGAGACTCCAAAAGTTATTTTAATTCTCTGTCTCTACAGGGATTTTTACTCCGAACTCACAGTTTCCTTGGAAGTACAGATTTCTGAAGACCTTAGAGGCTCATTGTGGGTCTGATTTAATCAACTCCATGTTCCAATAATCACACTATAGGTCTTTGGAGACAGAGATCTGATATCTACTATATTTATCTGCCTTTTTACCCCATACCTCCCTAAATTTATGTGAGCATCTGAAGTAGTAAGTGGTAAGACTAGATTATTTAATGGACATTTGCCGTGAGAGATTCTAACCCACTGAGATATTTTAAGTTGGCATGAAGGCCAGTCCTTTAATCTAATTCTTGCCAAAAAATAGTTAATTTAAATGGACTTTTTGTCAAATGCTTGCTTAATTTAGGTATTTCTTTGTGAACAAAAATTAATTGGTTTTTCCAAGATGGTAATCTTGGACTTGGGGAAGTCTCTATTCTCTCTTATTTCCACTTACACAACCAGCCTATTTCTTTCTTTATTATCTTGCAAAATCAGCAAATAATATCCAAGACATACTACTAACACTTTGTTTTCCACCTGGTTTCCCCTAGAAATGTAAATTCTTTAAGCACAATACTCTCTCCTAAATTATCACATGTGACAATTTTATCAAATGTTCTACCACTGCATCAGGGGATTATTAGTTTTCCTGCTTTTTATATCAGTTTCCTAACATGTGTTGCCAACCACTAAGTCAACACTACATGATTCATTTTTAAATATTGTACCTCCTGGAAATGATAGGCATGTTTTAATAATAAATGACCACAAAGAGATCAAAGGTTTAATACTGTAACATTTTATTCCTCATTCTGGAGGCTCAAGGCTAGTTTTCAGGCAGATGGCATATAGGAAAGATAGGTCTCAACTACCAAGTCAGGCTCAGAAAAGTTCATCATTTTGAAGGCCATGATGGCAGGGGAAATGGATACATGAGAAATCACACCTACTCCTAGAAGTGACGTATAGCATTTCCACTCACAGACAATTGATCAGGATAAATCATTCGGTTCTACTTAACTGGGTGGAGCTGGGAAAAGTGAGAGTATTTGATGTGCAATAGAAACAAGGGAAGTACAAATGTAAGTTCATTTCCAAGAGACTAAAAGCTTAAGAGATTAAAAGCAAAAATCTAATAATGCATCATTATATACTGTTACTCACCCCCAAAGGATAGTTGTGCAGCATCAAAAAACAAAAGGTTGGAAACTCTTGACAGAAAAGAAGAGTAAAGTAATTCAACCTGTACTGAATGTCTGCAGTTGATCAAACAAAGAAGTACAACATTATTTCCAAAATTATTATTTCTCTAACTTAAAAACAAAAGACCTCAGTAATCTATAACTGTATGATTGAGAAAAGGGCATAAAAATTGGAGGTAGAGGGCCTTGGTTCAGCTCTTTCTTGCTGAGGGATCTCAGATGAATTATTCAAGTAAACACCTGATTTCTGTATGGTCAATACTCCTATGGCGGAATCCCTCTTCCCTTGTTATCCAGTATTCCTGACCAGACCATGCATGTTATGGGAGGTGCTTAACACTGGTCAATTTTTGTTGTGAGCACTGAAGAAGATTATGTTTTAGGGTAAAACAGTAGGAAGTGATAAATCCAAGGAGAGTTTGAAGACCTATGAAGAAAGAGTGCTATAGGTTCTACTTCCTGTCCCAAGATTTTGGGTCCTACAGTTATTGTTCAATTATCTGAGCCACATGAAGCAGCCCATGAAGCTAATACCATTGATAATAGAAGTGTTGAGCTTTTTTCTGCTGACTACTCTGGAATAGTTTGGGGAGATCTTGCTACTCAGTCTATAATTTCCCTTTGAGACCTGCTTCTATGGGAACATCTCTCCCCCAGAAAATAGCTCCTCTTCATGAACACTTAACTTTGGGAGAAGGAAATAAGAAGAAATGAGTTGTGATGGGTATTGCCCATTCTAGGATTTGCCTATGAGCCCACTTACAATTTAGTGAGATTTCTTCAGGGGATCCAAACATTTTCAACACAAGTCTCACACTTGTTAGGTCAAAAAGAAGCAATTAAGTACTAGAATCTATACACATTAATTCCCATCAAATCTCTCCAAAATATAAGCAAGTTTTTCAGATAAGCGATTGTATTATATCATGCTAACTATGCATGAGTCTCTTCCAAATTGCAAGGAACAAATTCAAACCTCATTTACTTCATCAAGTGGGAAATTTTTGTAAGAATACAGTTTATAATAATAATATAGCTAAAATTTATTAATCTTTTACTATAGTAAGCAACTTACAAGCAGCATGTCATTGAATTCTCATAATAATTCCATGAAACGTCACTTTCTTTTTAAAAATTTTTAAATTTGTTTTAATTAGTTATACATAACTGTAGAATGCACTTTGATACATCATATATAATGGAGTATAATTTCTCATTCTTCTGATTATACACAATGTAGAACCCCACTGGTTGTATAGTTATATACTATTAATACCTCAAAGGGTAATAATATCTAATTCATTCTACTATCCTTCCTACCCCCACGTCCCCTCCCCTCCCTTCACTTGAAAAGGTACTTTCATTGCTACTATTTATACTAAGTCATAGCATACAGAATGTGCCTGTATTATTTAGGCAGATGAGATCATAACCCATGTTTGTCGGTTCCCAAAGTCAATGCTCTAAACCACTATTCTACTATCCTATATGAGTTGAGGAAGTATTCGGCAATTGGGACTCTCAGAGAACTGAAAAGCTTCATATCTCAATGACAACTCTAGCGATTCATGATCAGGTCCTATCTGGGTTTCTCCCACCACTCCAAATACAGTCATGTCAGGGGTTAAAGCTTTAAAATGGATTTCCAGGAGACACAATTCAGTCTATAACACTCAAATGTCTTTCCTTACCCTTTAGGTTTTGAACAGCAAGCCCTGCATTCATCTTCTTCATTCTTATTCAGTTCACCAATTAATGACCCTCAACATATCTCATTTCAGGACTGATGGAAGAATCTCATTCTTTTGAGTTTTGGGAAATTTTTGTAATTATGCTATTGATTCTGTTAAAGAAGATTAAACAATGTAGAAAAAAATGTCTGTTTCTTGGTATCAATTTGAGAGTCTTTGCCATTGTAACACTGGAAAGCACATGAACTTTAATTGAACTTTAATACCATTTAGAGGGAAAATCGTGATGACATACGTAATAGTTCATTTGAATTGTCAACTTGATTGGATTAAGAGATGTTGATGATTAAGAGGCTTCTGGGGTGTGTCAGTGAGGTGTGTCTAGGAATGATTGGAATGTGAGATGGTGAACTGAAGTGGAGACCCTCCCAAAGCGTGGGCAGCACCACGCAATAGGATGGTGACTTAGATGGAATAAAAGTTGGAAGAACAAGGAACAAGGAAGCAGATGCAGATGCAAGCTTGACTCTTCTTGAAAACATTCTTGATTGCTGCTTCAGTTGTCTGAGGATATCAGACTCTCACTTCTTCACTCTTCCAAAGCAAACTCTGCCAGTGATTCTCCAGGTAGTTTCCAGAAGCCTTGGTCTAGGACTAGGGTAGCTCTGTTTATCCTTCTTGTTCTGGGGCTTCTGCCTCTTGGACTGCACGGCTACTTGTTCTTCCAGCTCTCTAGCCTGCAGACAGCCATTGTGGACTATCCAGCTTCTGGTCGTGTAAGTCAATACCATTTTTATATTCATACATCTTGTTGATTTTGTTCCTCTGGAGAACCCTGACTAATACAATATACATGCACATATTAATAAATAAGGATCAAAGTGTTTTAAAGGATATGACAGAATATTTCATGACTTTTTTTTTCATTTTGAGTTGTTATATTTGCAAATAAGGGACTTTGTTATCACTGCTTTTACAAAGGCCCAGGGAAATACATATTTAATTTCTTTAAAAAATTTTTTGTTAATATACATATGTTAATGAACATAGCTAATGATCTTGGCATTTTTATTTATTTTCCTTTTCAATATCAAAATAAATCAATATTTTAACTCATGATAACACCAAATGTCAACAGTATTATTTTAAAAATTAAATTCAGTAAAATTGGACTTGATTTTGAATTTCAAAAGAAAAAGTCTTGCTAACATAGACAATAAACTACAGAAAATGTGTATTTAACTACATTTGTTATTTACTATTCATTAATTTCAAAATTAATCATTTGCTGCGTACTTTGAATAATACGAGTAATAAAGTGTACAGAAAATATTTAAGTTGACTTTTTATCTCATTTAAAATAAAATATTTAAAATTCACACTATTTTCTCTTGTTCCTGTCATTTGTACCTCCATGAGAGATATTGCCATGCTAAATGAGGCCTCATTTCTTCTAATGAAAATGAATCAAATTTATCAGTATTATTTTTTAAGTTCTTATTAATTTTACCAAAAATATTATTAAGAACCTAAAACTAAATAAAAAATCAACTAGGTTCTAATATCAATGTTTAGTATACAATATATATTCTATACACACTCATAAATAAATAACCAAACATCCAACTTTCATGGATATCTTATTGGACCAATATTTCAAATTTATGTTCTTTTGATATAGGTAAAGTCTATATCCTTCCAGCTTCCTAGAGCTTGCAGGGAGATCTTAGCAGGAGCTATGGTTTAGAAAATTGGGGCTACAAATTGATTTTAAATTGATTCCTAGCCAGTTTTATCTCCTTTTTCTGCAAAATTTGAATACAGCAATACAATTATTGTACAATTATTTCTGCAGGTTTTTTTCAAAAACTCAAAGGGTTTGCTTTCTAAATTTGCAACTTACGTGTCTTTACTCTGGGAGACCATTAACAAAAGGGAGAACTGGTCATTGGGAATTGGAAAGAGAGGTAGAGTGATAGGGAGAGAGAGAGAGGTGGGGTTTTTATATGAAAACTTGGGAGGGGTGAGGTAGTAAGGCACCTCTGAACCAAGAATGATCTTTGATTCCTGCCAAATAGGAAGCTGGAGTTGGAGTTCAAAACAGAAACCTGCTATGAGAAGTAATATTCTACGGAATCACGGAGGAGTGCTATGTTGTAAGGGAAAGAGACTGAAAATACTTTTTCATTCATACGTCAGAGGTTGGTCAGACCAAAGGGGAGGCTCTGGTCCCTACATCTGGAAGCTAGAACTGCAGTTTGGCCACTACTGCCAGCACTTCTTTCAGCCATATGTGGTCTCTGGAACCTTGGCTTACATCAGGGGCCTCAGATTCTCTCTGTGAGGATGGCTGACCCATTAGTGTGGCCTCTGTCCCAAGCGTGGGCTATCAGAGCTCTGGTGCTCAGAGGGCCCAAGAGCATGAAATTAGGAAAGAGACAACTCTCTTCAAGTTCTAGAGCAAAGTCTTAGTATTTCCAAGATAATTAAATTTTCTAAGGAGGACTCACCAAATCATTCCAAAGGGACCCATCCTAAACTGGGAGAGGGTTTGGAAAAAGGGGAGTTACCATCAATAATTTCAAGTCTCCTTTTTCACTGAAAAAATGCTCATAAAAGGAAACAAATTTATAATATATAATGCTTATTACATACACATGTAATCTTTGATGACATTCAGCACCACACATAACCAACTTATTTTGTGTTACCAACACTAGCAAAAAATGACCCTAAGTAACAAAATCAGAAAAATATCAACACCTACCTTGAAAATAGGAAGACACAGGAAAATAAGCTCATAGAAAGGAAACAAACTTAGAAAGATCCTTTTGCAATTGTAGAGGATGATGAAGCTAATCATTTCCTGGCAACACAAGACTGGTAAACAGAAACTAAGGCTTCAGTACATGGTATTGCTATTTAAATAAGTATACAATGGCAGAGTGTTTCCTTTCCTTACTGTGTTATCTCTATTTCTTTATTTAGTGGGTGTGAGAAATTTCATGAGAACAGAGGCCTTCTGTTTTTGAGTACCACTATGGCTGTTGTAGGAGACCAGCATATGCCTCCCTAGACTATGAAGGGTTGTTGAGCTGAAGACAAATAAGAAGCAGTAGATACAGGAAAGCTCTCTACCCTCCTTATATTTGCCTAAAAGTAGGACATGAATTTACAAAAGCAAAAGGTATCCAGACCCTTTACTTCCATCAGGAGAATAAAGATTAACCACCAAAGACAGCTTTGGTGGTTTCCATCAACCTGGAAGTGGTACCAGAGGAACCTGTTAACAAACTTTCCTAACAAGCCTTTATTTGCCAGTTATTTGCCTACTTCCAACCAAGCTACTGCCCATAGAAATTCAAAGTCCTTTTCCTTCATTTTGTCACTGATCTAAAATTTCACTGCCCTTTGTTGAAGACATTATATAAACTGGAATGCAAAGCCACCTATTTGAGAACTATTAATTCTCCCATGCATATGGGAAATATAAACATTAATAAACTTCCCTTTATTTTTCTCTTGTTAATCTGTCCTTTGGAAAAGGGACCCATTCCAATTGAGAACCTACAAGAGTCATGATAAGTAAATATTTGTTGAATGAATTCATTTACAGGAGACCTCAGTAATTCTCTGTAATTTCTTAATATTTTTATTTTCCCCACATGGAGTTGTTATAAAGAACAAATATATGTAAAGCACCTAGCAGGACTGGCTCTAACACTTAAGGTAGCTGGAAGTAGTAATATATTTAAAGAGGGGTTCACACACACACACACACACACACACACACGCCCATAGACCATCCCTTCTATGTTCACCTTTGTCTCCATCCTGCATCATTTGGCACCACTGACTTATGTGAACATTATGTGCAGCAAAGTTTATATGACCTCACCCCCAACCAACAGTGTAGGCATCCTCAGGAAGCAGGACACTTGGAAGAGGTTCTTACAAGTCCTAAATACAAGTTTGGGAACCATATGAGTAGGAGGTACTTGCATCCTGGATCCTTAGAACATGGAAAGGTGATGCAGACTCTGGGTGGACATATATGTAGACTCCATGAGTTCCTTGTCTTAGGGAAGTGGTACACACAGGGCCAAACAAAACCTTCCCTTATTCAGTTATCCAATTCTAAGTCAGTGCAAGAAATATATGTCTGGGACATATAAGAAATATATCAGGAGAGAAAGAAAGAGAGGGGGGGCTATGAGGGTGGGGAGAGAATGACTTCTGAGACAGCAAGACCTGATTCCAATCAGTTGAATAGCAAACAGATATAAAGTAAAAAGATAAGGGGAATAAAAAGAACTCTAGCGATCCAAGATGGCAAACTACAGGGTGACTGCATCCCCAGTCGCTCCAGAACCCAGGAGTTAAGAAGGGGAGGCATTGAGAGACATGGACTAAAATAGAGCCACGGGTGAGTCTGCCCACTGGGTAAAGTTCGGCCCGGGTGGCAGGCCCAGATAGAGGTGGCTTATCAGAGCAGGGCAGGGCAGCTAGAGTCTTCCACAGGCAGCCCTGCACACTCTGGCAGTGGGCCCCTCTCACACAGCCACCTTCTCCAGGTTCTCGGAACAGGCCCCCTAGTGAGAGCCTTTCTGATCAGAACAAGCTCCAAGTCCCGGAGCCAGCGCGGCATACTCTGGCCCGCAAGCAGCTTCAGGGACCAGGACAGGGCAGCCAGAGACTTCCCCAAGCAGCCTGGCACCCTGCGGTGGGAGGCGCCTTTCAAGGCTAGCTTCTCGGAGCAGACCGCCCAGTGAGAGCCTTTCTACATAGAGCCAGCCACAAGTCCCCGAGCCAACGGAGAGCTTCGATCCGCAAGCAGCCTCTGGGATCAGGGCAGGGCAGCCAGAGACTTCTCCAGGTGGCTCTGCCCACTCTGGCTGCAGGCTCTTTCCACGGGGCAATCCAAGATGGTAGCCTAGAGGGTGACTGCATCTCCAGTCGCTCCAGAACCGAGGACTCAAGAAGGGGAGGCATTGAGAGAATTGGACAAAAATACAGTCAAGGGGTGAGTCTCCCCCACTGGGCGAAACATGGCCTGGGCAGCAGGCACAGATAGGGGTGGCTTATCAGAGCAGGGCAGGGCAGCTAGAGTCTTCCCAAGGTAGCCTTCCACACTCCGGCGGTGGGCTCCTCCCACACGGCCAGCTGCACGGTGCAGGCCCCCAGTGAGAGCCTTTCCACACAGAGCCAGCTCCAAGCCCTGGAACCAGTAGGGGGCTAGGGGCAGTTTTCTTTGGAAGCACTGCATTATCAAGTTCCTCCAAGACTTCAGGCTACCAAAGGCTGGGAGATGATACACTGGAAATCTACCTGGACACTATAAGCCAATAGTGGAAAACTGCAATATCTCAGGATCCCACTGACAACTGACCAATATGAGAAAACAAGGGAAGAAAATGTCCCAAACAAACCTACATACTACATCAATAAAACCCAATGACAGCACAGCAGAAGAAATGTCAGAAAGGGAGTTCAGAATGTACGTAATTAAAACGATCAGGGAAGCTAATGAGGAGATGAAAGAGCAAATGCAGGCATTGAAGGAGGAGATGAAAGAGCAAATGCAGGCATTAAATGATCGCACCAATCAACAGTTAAAAGACCAAATACGGGAAGCAAGAGATCATTTCAATAAAGAGTTAGAGATACTGAAAAAAAAACAAACTGAAATCCTTGAAATGAAGGAAACAATAAACCAAGTTAAAAACTCCATAGAAAGCATAACCAATAGGATAGAACACCTGGAAGACAGAACCTCAGACATTGAAGACAAATTATTTAATCTTGAAAGCAAAGTTGGCCAAACAGAGAAGATGGTAAGAAATCATGAACAGAATCTACAAGAATTATGGGATATCATGAAAAGGCCAAATTTAAGAATTATTGGGATTGAGGAAGGCTTAGAGAAACAAACCAAAGGAATGAACAATCTATTCAATGAAATAATAACAGAAAATTTCCCAAATCTGAAGAATGAAATGTAAAACCAAGTACAAGAGGCTTATAGGACTCCAAATATACAAAATTACAACAGACCCACACCAAGGCACATTATTATGAAAATACCTAACATACAAAATAAAGACAGAATTTTAAAGGCCAAGAGAGAAAAGAATCAAATTACATTCAGAGGGAAACCAATAAGAATATCAGCAGATTTTTCAATCCAGACCCTAAAAGCTAGAAGGGCCTGGAACAACATTTACCAAGCCCTGAAAGAAAACGGATGCCAACCAAGAATCTTATACCCAGCAAAACTTACCTTCAAATTTGACGATGAAATAAGATCCTTCCATGATAAACAAAAGCTAAAGGAATTTACAAAAAGAAAGCCAGCATTACAGAACATTCTCAGCAAAATATTCCATGAGGAAGAGATGAAAAACAACAATGCAAATCAGCAACAGGAGGTGCTAGCCTAAAGGAATAGCCAAATAAAGGAGAAACCAAATCATGTCAAAAAAAACAAATATGAGTCAAATGACTGGGAATACAAATCATATCACAATAATAACCCTGAATGTTAATGGCCTGAACTCATCAATCAAAAGACATAGACTGGCAGACTGGATTAAAAAGAAAAATCCAACAATATGCTGCCTGAAAGAGACTCATCTCATAGAAAGAGATACCCATAGGTGAAAGGATGGGGAAAAACATACCATGCAATGGACATAGCAAAAAAGCTGGAGTATCCATCCTCATTTCAGATAATGTGGACTTCAAGCCAAAACTAGTCAGAAGGGATAAAGAAGGACATTACATGCTGCTTAAGGGAAGCATAAATCAGCAAGACATAACAATCATAAATATCTATGCCCTGAACATTGGCTCATCCACGTACGTCAAACAAATCGTTCTCAATTCCAGAAATCAAATAGACCACAACACAATAATACTAGGCGATTTTAACACACCTCTCTCACCACTGGATAGATCTTCCAAACAAAAATTGAATAAAGAAACCATAGATCTCAATAACACAATCAAAAATTTAGACTTAACCGACATTTATAGAATATACCATCCAACAAAGAACGAATACACTTTCTTCTCAGCAGCACATGGATCCTTCTCTAAAATAGACCATATTTTATGCCACAAAGCTACTGTTAGCAAATACAAGAAGATACATATACTACCTTGTACTCTATCAGATCATAATGGATTGAAATTAGAAATAAATGACAGAATAAAAACCAGAAACTTCTCCAATACCTGGAGATTAAATAATACACTATTATATGATGAATGGATAACAGAAGACATCAGGAGGGAAATAAAAAAATTCTTAGAAGTAAACGAGAACAAAGACACATCATATCAATATCTCTGGACACTATGAAAGCAGTACTTAGAGGAAGATTTATTTCATGGGGCGCATTCAAAAAAAGAAGTAGAAATCAACAAATAAATGACTTAACACTACAGCTCAAAGCCCTAGAAAAAAAAGAGCAGACCAATACCAAAAGTAGTAGAAGACAGGAAATAGTTAAAATCAGAGCCGAAATCAACGAAATCGAAACAAAAGAAACAATCGGAAAAATTAACAAAATAAATAGTTGGTTCTTTGAAAAAATAAACAAAATTGATAAACCCTTAGCCACACTAATAAAGAGAAAGAGGGAGAAAACTCAAATTACTAAAATTCGGAATGAACAAGGAAACATCACAACAGACACGACTGATATACAAAACATAATTAGAAGCTATTTTGAAAATCTATACTCCAACAAAACAGAAAACCTCGAGGACATCAACAGGTTTCTAGAGACATATGAATTACCTAAACTGAACGAGGAGGACATACACAAATAAACCAATTTCAAGCAATGAAATAGAAGAGGTCATCAAAAGCCTACCAACAAAGAAAAGTCCGGGACCAGATGGGTTCTCAGCCGAGTTCTACAAAACCTTTAAAGAAGAGCTCATTACAATACTCCTCAAAGTATTCTATAATATAGAAAAGGAGGGAACCCTCGCAACCTCATTCTATGAAGCCAATATCACCCTGATACCTAAACCAGACAGAGACACATTGAGGAAAGAAAATTTCAGACCAATATCCTTAATGAACATCGACGCAAAAATTCTCAACAAAATTTTAGCAAATCGCATACAAATATATATTAAAAAGATAGTGCACCACGATCAAGTGGGTTTTATCCCAGGGATGCAAGGTTGGTTCAACATTTGGAAATCAATAAATGTCATTCACCATATCAACAGACATAAAGTTAAGAATCACATGATTATTTCAATAGATGCAGAAAAAGCATTCGATAAAATACAGCATCCCTTCATGCTCAAAACACTAGAAAAAATTGGAGTAGTGGGAACATTCCTTATAAAAGCCATCTACGCTAAGCCCATGGCCAATATCATTCTAAATGGTGAAAAACTGAAAGTGTTCCCCCTAAGAACTGGAACAAGGCAGGGATGCCCTCTTTCACCGCTTCTATTCAACATCGTCCTTGAGACTCTAGTCAGAGCAATTAGACAAACAAAAGAAATTAAAGGGATACGAATAGGAAAAGAAGAACTCAAACTATCCCTGTTCACTGATGACATGATTATATATTTAGAGGAACCTAGAAATTCCACCAGAAAACTTTTAGAACTCATAAGTGAATTCAGTAAAGTAGCAGGTTACAAGATCAATGCTCATAAATCCAATGCATTTTTATACATAAATGATGAATCTTCAGAAAGAGAAATTAGGAAAACTGCCCCATTCACAATAGCATCAAAAAAAATAAAATACTTGGGAATCAATCTCACAAAAGAGGTGAAAGACCTCTACAATGAGAACTACAGAACACTAAAGAAAGAAATTAAAGAAAACCTTAGAAGATGGAAAGATCTCCCATGTTCCTGGATAGGCAGAATTAATATTGTCAAGATGGCCATACTACCTAAAGTGCTATACAGATTCAATGCAATTCCAATTAAAATCCCAATGATGTACCTTGCAGAAATAGAGCAAGCAATTATGAAATTCATCTGGAAGAATAAAAAACCTAGAATAGCTAAAGCAATCCTCAGTAGCAAGAGTGAAGCAGGGGGTATCACAATACCAGATCTTCAACTCTACTACAAAGCAATAGTAACAAAAACGGCATGGTATTGGTACCAAATAGACAGGTAGATCAATGGTACAGAATAGAGGACATGGACACAAACCCAAATAAATACAATTTTCTCATACTAGACAAAGGGTCCAAAAATATGCAATGGAGAAAAGATAGCCTCTTCAACAAATGGTGCTGGGAAAACTGGAAAACCATATGCAACAGAATGAAATTAAACCCCTATCTCTCACCGTACACAAAACTCAACTCAAAATGGATCAAGGACCTCGGAATCAGACCAGAGACCCTGCATCTTATAGAAGAAAAAGTAGGTTCAAATCTTCAACTTGTTGGCTTAGGATCAGACTTCCTTAACAGGACTCCCATAGCACAAGAAATAAAAGCAAGAATCAACAACTGGGATAGATTCAAACTAAAAAGCTTCCTCTCAGCAAAGGAAACTATCAGCAATGTGAAGAGAGAGCCTACATAGTGGGAGAAAATCTTTGCCAACCATACTTCAGATAGAGCGCTAATTTCCAGAATCTATAAAGAACTCAAAAAATTCTACATGAAGAATACAAATAATCCAATCAACAAATGGTCTAAGGAAATGAACAGACACTTCACAGAAGAAGATGTACAAGCAATCAACACATATATGAAAAAATGTTCAACATCCCTAGTAATAAGGGAAATGCAAATCAAAACTATCCTAAGATTTCATCTCACCCCAATTAGAATGGCGATTATCAAGAACACAAGCAACAATAGGTGTTGGCGAGGATGTGGTGAAAAAGGAACACTCATACATTGCTGGTGGGGTTGCAAATTAGTGCAGCCACTCTGGAAAGCAGTATGGAGATTCTTCAGAAAGCTCGGAATGGAACCACCATTTGACCCAGCTATCCCACTCCTTGGCCTATACCCAAAGGACTTAAAAGCAGCATACTACAGAGATACAGCCACATCAATGTTCATTGCTGCTCAATTCACCATAGCCAGATTGTGGAACCAACCTAGATGCCCTTCAGTTGATGAATGGATAAAGAAACTGTGGCATATATATACAATGGAATATTACTCCGCAATGAAGAATGATAAAATTATGGCATTTGTAGGCAAATGGATGAAATTGGAGAATATCATGCTAAGTGAGATAAGCCAATCTCAAAAAACTAAAGGATGAATGATCTCGCTGATAAGCGGATAAGGACATATAATGGGGGGTGCGAGGGGTTAGCATTAGGTTTAGGGTTAGGTTTAGGGTTAGGGATAAGGAGTGTGGTAAGAATGAAGGACAGAAGGACTGTATAGAGGGAAAAGAGGGGTGAGAGGGGTGGGGGGGAAGGGGAAAAAAATAATGAATCAAACATCATTGCCCTATGTAAACATATGATTACACAAATGGTATGCCGTGACTCCATGTACAAATAGAGAAACAACATGTATCCCAGTTGTATACAATAAAAAAAAAAAGAGAACTCTAGTCCATTGTGTGTTAATGTAGCCACAACTCACCCAAGCACAATGACATGGTGAGAGGTTAAAGAACAGGGCAGAAGAAAGAACTACTCACCCCAACTCCAATCCCTATCTACTTAGGGACCACGTCCCATCCCTTGCGGGTACTATCCTGTGCATCCCCTAAATTGTCTTCCCTGATTCTTCTAGTTCAACCATTGTCTTTTTTTCTTTTATGTTATATTAATTAATATTTGGAAATTTTAAAAAAGCAGAATTCTTCACATATATCTATTACCTTGTGTGGTTTAATTTATTCATTTCTTTCTTTCAGTAATATAACATGTACTGTTAGGTGCTAGGAATACAAAACTGATTAAGACATAATCCCTAGTCCTTGAGGTCATAGAGTAAATAAAGGAGCTGAATACAAGCAATCTGATAATTGCTGGATATAAGTAAGAAAAATGCAATAGAGCACAGTGGATGTTCTAAAACCAAGAGTCTAGTTTAATGGAGATGTAAAAATAAACAAAAAATATTGTTAGAAATACCATTTTACTGGTGCATACATGCAAGTGTTTCTTGAACAAATTTTCTAAGTAATATATGTCTCCACTTGGGACTTTTGAGGATTACTTCTGCTTTATTCTGCTTTTTTGCTGTTGTGATCAAAAGATCTGACAAGAACAATTTTGAAGAGGAAAAGTTTATTTGGGGGCTCAAGTTTTCAGAGGTCTCAGTCTTAGATAGCTGGCTCCATTTCTCAGGGCTGGAGGTGAGGCAGAGCATCATGGCTGAAGAGTGTGGTTGGAGGAAACAGCTCAGAACATGGTCACCAGAAAGTAGAGAGAGACTTTCCTCAACATGAACCAAAGGGATGCCCTCAATGACCCACTTCCTCTAGCCACACTCTACTTACCTACAATTACAACCTGTTCCTATATTGCCTCATACATGAACTTTAGGAAGACACCTCATATATAAACCATAACAATCTCCTAAAAGAGAAAAGAGGATTAAAGGGAAGCGATCCATATTTCAGTCCATTGATCACGCAGTGACTAAGATGTAAGACCGGAAGGGAGGAGACTGAACAGGATGTGTAAACTAATGTGAAACATGCAAATGGTAACTGGCTGGGTCGAGGATAATGGGAGAGCATTTTCTAATTTGGAATATGGACTTCTTCCTTCATTTTGTGGCACCTTCCCTGTTGATTATCAGTGACTTATTTCCAATCCTAGACAAAAAAAAAAAATTATTTTCTTAATAAATACTTAGTTCTGAGAAAGAAAGTTCAAGGAATCTAGAATTCCCCCAAACTAAACCTTTCTTTGTTCCCTTTTAGGAAGCCACACTAATGCAGTATAGCTCTTGATTAGTCACATTGATGGCAACTGAAATTAAGAAACCCACTGCCTCTTATGCCACACCAGATGACCGTTTTAAAACTAAAATCACACTAACATAAAGAAATATGGCATGAAAACTTGATGGTTAAAATAATTTCTGAATATGTCATAGCGCTTTTATTCATTTTAATATGGTGGATGGTTATTGTAATGGATTGGTCAATGGCATTTTTAAAGCAAGCACCTTACCTTATAGAGGTTCCCAAATAAGGAACCATGACTTTATGCATACAGAAAAAAAAAAATGCTGTAATGGACTCCGTTTTTATTGACTGTTACCTTGAATGTACAAAATGAGTGAAAAACCCAGCCTGTGTGGGATATTGAACTCAAGACCCAAACCCAGCTTTCTCACTTTAACTTGGTCATATTATTCAACCTCTTGAACTATTTCCTTTTTATTACTCCTTCTTCTAAAATACCTTTATTGCACTAATAAAAGAAAATAAAATACCTTAGTGATTTCACAAAAGTGTGAAATGTTATATTAATGACCTAGATTTTTAGTTCATTCAACTTTAATCTTTCAGACAAATATAACCACTCATGAAATGAAAAGGACTCTCAGTGGGGAATTAGGATCTTTGTGAGGTAAAATTGAAATCAGTGGAGACCTGGACATATCAACACAAAAATTCCTTAGATAAAAAGGTATTTAAGTTGTCTTTCAAGAAAAACCTCCAGAATCCACTGGGACAGTTTGAAACTAGTTTTTCAAGAACAGAAGCAGTCAGCTCCTCCAGTCAATGACCTTTTGCCATATTAAGCTCAAAATCCATCCGGCTCCCTGGAAGACCATGAAACTACTGGAAAAGAAATGTGGGACCTGTGAAGAACCATATGACCATATATCAATGCCTATGCAAAAGAAACCTAAAAATTACCGTTTTCATCTAAGCATCAAGCAACCTCTCCTGTCTCCCCCTTTAAATTCCCCCAGAACCACTGAACCAGGAAGCAAATTTGCACTTTTGTTTCTTTCTAGTACCTGACCTTCTTGCTGGTTGACCACTCTAATTAAAGCTTTCTCTTTCTACAAAAACCTGGTGCCATAGTATTAGCTTCTATGAGCAACAGCAAGTAAGCTCTTGCTCACTATCAAAGCACATTTGGAACATGTTCCTTGAACTCTTCATTTTCTCATTTCCCTCTCTGTAAACATGGGTCACAAATTTAAATTTGTGTAGGGGCTAAGTAGGTATCATAAGTGAATGCATGTGGTCAGGAGTAAGGCAATGATGATCATGGGAAATGTGATAAACTAGACATCAGTTTGCATTTCATAAAGACTCAAAATTTAAATTAAAGAAATTAAAACAGTCTGTAAACCAGATCAAGCCTGACGATCTGTTTGTAATCCATTGGTTAGATAATATTTTCTTCCACTATAGTTATAATAATTTTGTAGTCTTTGTTTCTTTGGCTTGAAGTCAATATCTCCCAGCATCTGAGCTATTTTTTGATTGCAAATTGAACTACCTTTGAAAACTTCATCAGTTCTTTGCACCAGCAGAGAACCATTCCATAAATTACTTATTCAGTTGCACTCTTTAAGTATTACTCAATGATTGCAGTCTAAAGCTGTCTGACAACCCTATTTGTACTTGGAGAAATGGATGGAGTCAGCAATATGAATTATGAAGACATAAGAGACTAAAATGTTAATCAATTTAAGAAAGTGGAACCGGATTTCAAGCAACTTCATCTGGACAAAAAAGATAAGTTTTCAGTCAGTTGTAAGCCACTCAAACTTAAAAATAATCAGTGATTGTGTGCTCCTTTGCTATGATGTATCTCCAAAATGGAGATAAATTTTGGGTACCTTAAAATCAATTGCAGCATTAAGAAAAAAAGGAGTAGCAATTTCTCTGCCTTGATGAAAATGTCTCAAATTCACTACATGTTCAAAGACATCCAGGTACACATAGTAATGAGCTCACTAATCAGAATGTGGTTAAAATAGAAGGGGAGAAAAAAGCAACAAGAAAAAGTCTGAAGGAATTAAGTATGTCTTTGGTTAAGTGATTCATCGTGGTAGAGAAATGCATTATCAATAACCATCAAGAAGTTTAGACTCAGGGAAATAGAGCTAATTTCAGCTAAAATAAGTGAGCACATCTAGCAATAATCCAGGGAAAATAAAGTCAAAGAATATTTGCTCTAATCTAAACAGATGATAACAGATTAAAATAGATTCCCTAAAACAACATTGAAAGAATGGATCTCGCAGCATCTTTTAATCACACATTGGCTTGTCACATAATTCTGGGCACAATGAAAGTGCTCAGAAAACTTCTGTAGATACTCTGCTATTGTGAAAAATATTTTGAATATTTTGAATGTTGCTTTAAAGAATTTTTAAGCAGAATAATTAACCATTTCCAATTCTTACATATTCAAAATGAGCTTCCTATCATCAAACAAACAGGTAGCATTGTGATTATATATGGCACTGAGTAACCATCTTTGAATGCGCCTCTCTTCTGCTGATCAATCCATCAATAAAGACCTAATTAATGGCCTTTTTCATGCTCAGCACTAAGATAAATTCCTTAATAGTGAGCAGAATTTTCTTACATAAATTAACTCAAAATGACAATATAATTATAATAAATTGAAGGATATTTTATGGGTCTCAAAACATGATACTAACTTTGAAAGCTCATATTTGTTATACATATAAAAAGGTAATAAGCCCAAATTAGCTGTGTACCTCAGTCATGATTATCATTTAATTTATTTACAGTTGAGAGGATGCTTAGATTAGTCATAAGTGGAAAAACTAAACTGAAATGGAAAGTTGTTTGTATTTTTTAATCACAGTTGTTTAAGCAATATATGGAAAATATGAGTTGTTCTATCTTCTAAGGTTGAAGATAATTTTGCCTAGAAATTTATAGTCTACTATAAACTCCATGCTCAAGAAGAAGAGACTCACTTTGGGTGATCTAAAACAAGGAAAACTTTAAAAATTGTAGGTTGAATGTATGCTTGTGTTGGGGACAAGGAGTATGTTCATGGGCTATTTTATTTGATTATATTTTGTTTCTGTTGACTTTAATTTTTAAATATAGCCAGGAACACAACATAAATTTATATACAAGGTTTATAAATGCTATTCTGTTTGAAAAATGACAGACTTTTTAAAACTAATGTGTTTTGATTATGTGGCTATTAAGCCTCCTGTAGATAGAATCTCACACCTGCATACTACTTACATATCTTAGAGTGGTGGTTTGCTGTGAATAATTGGGTAGGCAGCAGACTTTTGGAAATGAAATCTCCAAATGATCAGAGCATGCATTTTTTTCTGCAAGAAAGAGTAAAGTGAGTGGATGGGTGAAGGACAATTGCATCCTTACCATCAGTCACCCATTTTGGTCCGGAATATCTTATTTCTTCTAAGGTTATGCCTCTGCTCCCTACATTCAGTTACAAATGTCTTTGTGTGTTTCCCTAGTGGTGGAACTTTACCCATGAGCATAGGGATTCATCGGACATAAGGATTGATACTGAAGTTACTATACTTTGACAAGAATCCCAAATAACAATCTATTTTTACTCCATAACAAATATCCATTAGGAACCTGTCCTATGCCAGGCACCTTTAAACACTGGGGACTACCCAATATAAACAACCAGACTTATTAAAGAGGGTCTTTATTTGAAAGAATTATTACAAGGGGGAAAGGAATGATTGTAATAGGATAAGAGGGTCTATTGCAATAGGGAGAATGTTGTGAGCACATGATCTGTAAACATGGAAAGGAATGTGCAAAAAAAAAGGATCTTTTATAGGATCAAATAGACTAGAAAGAACCCAATGTGGAGATACAGAATGAGATGGTAGCATAATTAGATAATAGCGCAGAGAACGTTTTTCACTGTTGCCAGCCTGTTCTCACCTGGGGCTGTCTTCAGGCATACCCTTAGCTCAGTGACCTGAGAGAAGGAGAGAATGTTAGAAAAGTTTGGTTAACAAGTATTTTGCTCCAAGTGATCAGTAGGGATTGAACAGTGGAGACAAGCAGTTCATCTAGTCATTCACGAGGCAAATAAGGGTAATTTGAGGAATATAAGCCTGGTTTCATAAGCAAACAAGAGAGGGGGGTTATTTGCAGTCAACCCATTTCCCAGGACACAAAAGGTGGGGGGGGATTTCTTAACTTTCTGTGTTTTAATGGACCCCAAATATCAGGTGAAGCTCAACCCTGTCACAAAATACTAACAAAATAGACACAATCTCACCTGACATTCCATGGGTAGAGAGAAGCAGGAACCCTTAGAACAGTCCAATAATGCCTTCATCTTAGATCCTGTTGAGTGCAAAGAATAAAATAGAATGATAGGCCCATGGAGGTCAGTGATGGGTAGAGGGACTTCTCTGACTGTGAAGATGAGGGAATTTCTGTTGGAAGAGATGACATTTGAGCTGAGAAATAATTGATACACAAGAGCCATCATGATAAGCTAACTCATCGTGAATGATGTGGAACATCACCATGAGGTAGGAAAGGAAGGCAGGTGTGATGTTGCAGGATGAGTAAGGAGCAGGATTCAGGATGCTCTGCAAAGGATGGTGATGAAAAGATCAGATAAGAATAGTAAAGAGGAGGAAAAGTTTATTTTGGTTTACAGTTTCAGAGGTCTCAGACCATAGATGGCCAACTCCATACCTCTGAGCACATCATGGCAGAAGAACGTAGAGCAGGAAGCAGCTGAGAATATGGCAACAGGAAGCAGAGAGAACTCTGCTCACCAGGAACAAAATATAAACCTTAAAGGCACACCCCCAGTGACCTATCTCCTCCAGCCATACCTCTTTGCCTACAGTTACTATCCAGTTAATCCAAATCAATGGATTAATCCACTGATTAGGTTATAACTTCCCTAATCTAATCTTTTCACTTCTGAAAATTCTTGCATCATCTCACATATGAGCTTCTGGAGGACACCTCATATCTAAACCATAACAGATGGCTAGCAACAGAAAGAAAGTGAAGGCAAGGGGACAAATAAGGAAGTATGTAGGAATGGAGATAGAATGACAGTCTGGAAGAAGTCTGGAGAAGTGATCAAATTCAAGGTATGTTTTGAAAGTAAAACTCACTAAATTTGCTGATGAGATTTAGGCAATCCTTGGGGAAATAATTGTGGCAAGAACAAACCCTTGATAGATCCTACAATGTGCAGGGCTCTGTTCTGAGTGCTTTCCATGAAATCTTCATATAATTCCAAAGAGATAGGTGCCATTATTTTTCATATTTTACAGATAAGGAAACTGAAGCACAGAAAGATTAAATAACTGTCCCCAAATCATTGCGTTAATAAGGCAGCAGAACTGGAATTTGAGTCCTAGTAGACTGCAGTGAAAAGTCCAGTGTGAATGGGTCTTGTAATTTGGGCTTAAACTACTGGGTACATGATAGTGTCTTTTGTTGAGATTTAAAAAACAAACAAAAAATCAGTGCTAGGTAGGAAATGAATTAAGTGAATTGAAAGGGAGATAGTAGCTCAGGGTAGGCCATGTTAATTCTCCAAGGCTTATTAGACAACAAAATGATTTCAACGAAAATTTAATTAAATATATTTTCAGAGCTCTTGGAAAATTTCAATATGTAGCTGTAATATTCAGCATCTTTAACATACAGACAGAATTTAATGTCACAGCACTGAATAAGATAACCTGGAAAGATGAGGAGAAAAGAAAAAAATGAGGTCTGCACCTCAGGCACCTTGTGTTTCAGTAGTGACACAGCTGCCTTGAGCCTCTAGTCCAGTTTTTCTTGATTTCAGCATAAGGATATCTATTCTGATATTTCCTTTTCATACTGTTGCAGATTGAAGAGAAAATTTTGAAAGTACGGAAAGTACAATCACAATTATTTGAGGCAGGCTATATTTTTGCACAGTACATTGAAAACCTCATGCTCAAAAGCTATGACAATTACCACCTTCTGTAGTAAAGATACCTGCTTAATGCTGAACCATAGACTTTTTGAAATATTAAAAAGCACATTGCAATTTACTAAATTCTTTCATATCCACCTTTCCATTTGACCTTCATAATCACCCCATGAATTAAGCAGGATAAAATGATACCCTTTTAGTGATGAAGGTCTAATGCTTAGGGAAACTAAATAATTTCCTTAAGGCTTTACTATTATTAGCAAAGCCTGGACTCCAACCCACATTTTGTGGTACCAAATATTATACCCTTTATGAAGCCATATGTCCACTCAGCACACCAGTGTGTTTTGTTATAAAGTTTGCAATTCCCATTCATTTTTGTAAAAGAAAAAGGTAAGTAATGCAAGCACTTAACTTTATCTTTTCTACTAGCCAAAATGTCTCAGGGTTGATAATGTTGAATCCCAAGACAATATAGATTACAGATAAGAGCCAATAAAAGGAGTTAGACAGGAACTGGGCAGCTTTCCAACACTTGCTCAGAAAGAACAACTCAGTGGGTATTATTATGCTGCTAAACATGAACTCTCAGAGCACAAAACACACCCATTTCATATGTAAATATGAAACTATATTCAAAAGTCAACCAAAGATAACCTGTGGATTTTTCAGTCACAATTATTTATTTGTATTATTACAAATAACTGAGAGTTGACATTTAAAGAAAGACATGTAGGTTAAAAAAAAAAAAAAAAAAAGCAATACAGAAAATCCAGATCTGTGTTCTGGGGAAATGGACAGGGAGTTTTAGCAGAAATCTTAGGTAAACTATGGTAAATATGAGGAGGTTTTCAGTATCTTCTGCAGCCAAGTTATTTAACCAGGGACTTCTCTGGGTCATTTTTCACCTGTCACACTTCCCAGGGAGGTACCTTTCTCTTACCCCTCCTCCTTCAAATTTCAGCTGATTCAATCACTAAAATATGTATTCATCTTCCTGCCTTGAGACAATTCCATGTCACATAGCAGGTTTAACTAAATTGCCAATAAGAGCATCTTAAATCACCTCTGTGCCTTATAGCAGGAGCAAATTCATGACTGGCTGGCCCCTAGAGCAACAAGTGCCCTTTGCTGCTATAGTTCTGAGCCCTCCAGTAGATCCCAGTCAGGAAAGGGAAGTCAATGACAAGAAAGGAAAAGGCAGTTTAGGAGCGAACACCTGCCACCCTGTCACTACATACTTTGCCTGCAGCCTGGGAAGCAAAGTGATGTGTCAAGGAAAGGCTAGTCCTACTGTGACATGGACTTTGGTCAGCAGAGGACAGAGGCCTCATCTCCACCATTCCTGGCATTGACATCGAAGATAAGTTTAGCACATGTGCTTTCACACAAGTGGTGCCAGTCTCCAACAGAACAAGGAACAAATTCTTCTGGATTCTCACGGGATATGCCTAGGGAATTGTTCATTTGGGGAGTGAACAATGTCAGGGAGCATCCTACAATGAAGAAGAAAGGAGCAATGACTCAGCATAAAAATAGAGAGTCCCTCAGCTTAGGAGTGAGGAACGGTGGGGTCCCTACTTGTCTTATTAGTTCAGACTGCTATACCAGAATTCCAGACTCCATGGCCTATTAGCAATAGAAATTCATCTCTTCAAATTCTGGATGCTGCAAAGCCTAAGGTCAAGGCACCAGCAGATTAGATTCTGGTGAGTCTGCTCCTGGTTCATAGATGGCTTCTTCTACCTATGTCCTTCAATAATGAAAAGGATCAGAGAGCTCTGTGGTCTCTTTTGTAAGTGTATTCATGAGTGTCCCACTCCCCAACCAAGGTCCCCCCTTCCTAATGCCATCACATTGGCGATTAGAATTTCAACATCTGAAACTCTCTAGAGCTCATACTTCTCAGGTTTTGCATATTTCTGAATTCACAGAGCGGGGGAGATATTGAGCTAGGTCCCTTCACCTTGGCCCTAAAATTCAATCAGTGCTCTATATCCAAAGGTTCTGCACCAGAGGAATCAATCAACCATCAATCAAAAATTTTTTTTAAAAAATTCATATCTGTGCTGAGCATATATGGACCTTTTCATATTGTCTTTAGTCCCTAAGAAATACAGTATGACAATCATTCACATAACATTTATGTTGTATTACAAGTAGTCTGGAGATAATGTAAAATACACAGAAGGATGTATGTAGTTAATAGGAAAACACTACCCCATTTTATATAAGAGACATGAGTATTAGCAAATTTTGAATCTGTGGGAGTCCTGGAACCAATTCATTATGGATATTGAGTGATGACTGTATTCTTGCTTCTCCCCTTTTTGTTTCTGAAAATTATTACTCAAGGGAGAGTTAAACTAGTTGAAGTTCTAACATTATGTTGCTTTGCCAGTGCTTGACAACCTTTTTGATATTAGAACCCTCAGAACAAATAATACTATTTGTAAGGCACAAGAAGGTATATGAATGAGGTTGAGCAAGGACCATCCCTTGGTCTGAGCACACATCAGTTGGAAACTCTGACCTAGATTACAGAGCTCTGAGTCACAAGTGCTTGATTCATTTATGACTGGTAAAGATATATGACTTTATAATGTTATAAGTATAATATTACATTTACAGTGTAGGTTTTTGAGTTCAACACTATCATCCAGACCTACCAAATCCAAATTTCAAAGGGCAAGGGAAACCTGGGAATTTTAATTTAAGCAAGCTCCTCATATCATCCTCATGCATATTCATTTGCAAATCTTTGTGTTTCTGTGTCTCCATTCTTGCCCATTCTAGGTACTTCCCCAGCACTGTTAACTTCTCCCTCTCATACTCACTTCCTGGATAGGAGTCTTCCTGTAGGGAGCCGCCCTTTATCAAGAAAGAATAACAGAGAATGGAAGAAAAAAACTCTGCATAATGAAATATAGGATGTGGGTCCTAAGAGGCCATCAGTGTGTTTGGGCTGAACCAGGAAGAATCATTCTTCTTCATTCCTCTTTCTAGGAGCAAAACCTGAAGACCCTGAAGTTCTGAAATCCCTTCCCAGCCTCATCCCAGCCCCATTACCAAATGGTCAAATGTAGAAATAATGGAACCCTGGTGTAGGGAGGTGGGAAAGAGAAGAAAAAAGGAATAAAAATACTTCTTCCCATCCAGCAGGTAGGTAGGAAGAAAAAGAAGGAGGACAGATGTCCATTGGAGGCCCAAAGAAAAAAGCAAAAAATAGATCCTGTTCCTTCCTATGGCCTTTGTGTTTGATTTACCACCTAATGGTTGAACTTGCAAGGAAATGGACTACTTTCAAATGTTCCTGCCCTTTCATATGTCACAGACATAACTAAGACTCCACTGGTTAGTTAGGTTATCAATTTCAAGCCTTTCCCAAACTCTCTAACAATGAATATCCTTGTCTATAAAAGGAAAGAATTAGATGAAATGATACCCAAATATGTAAAATATAGCACATAAATGCTATGAAAGAAGCAATAAGGGACCAGGATAAGTAATAAAAAAGACAAGTAACTATTTCCCTATTTCAGATGGGGGACGGGGTGGCAGGAAACGAGTTGATATTTTAACTGAGAGCAGAAGGAGGAAAACATCAGAATGAGGGATTACATATTCTAGGCAGAGGGACTATTTATGTGAAGTGAGGGGCAGGTGGGCCTTCAAGTTCCTGTAGCAACTGGGCTGTGGGCATAAGCAAGGAGGAAATACAAGATGGTACCACAGACTCTCTGCAACATGGTGCCAGAAGAGCTGGGGCCAGGGCACCCCCTGCATGCAGTGCTATGCCAACAGCTGCAGCCTGGGCAGACTGCCACACAGGAACCCTCCCTCATGCCCAGCATCTGCTATTAACCATGACACCCATGGAATTAATCATGGTGCTCTGTGCTCTGGAAAGCCCAATGAATCCATTCTCAAAATCTAAGCCAGACGATGACTTTGAATGCACTGATGATGCCACACCTATCATGATATGAAAATTTCTTCTATACATGATACATATGAGCAGCATTCTGCCTGCAGCATCCAATTCTGTGACCAGACATTTGATGTGGTTTGGAAGCACCTTGACTGCAATTGCTGTCATGTTTAAGCAAACACCACATAGAGCTGCAGGTGATGGCTGTCTTGCAATAACATCTCTGCAAGAAAGAGGTCAAGTTAGTGATTCTTACCTGTATAGTATTGTCTTGACATTTAAGATTTACCTGATTTTCTGTGCTTTTGGAATTTCTACTGAACACCAAGATCAGGAACACCTCTGATGTGGTTTATACACTATTGAGTATACTGTGGTGCTGTTATTGCTATGAAACTGTACCCCTGTGAATGGTGACAGGAAGGAGCCCTGTTGCTTCTCATGTCAGCCCTCCCCCAGATGGAAAGATCACCCAGGAAAGACACCTTCGCTTTCCAGCTATATAAGCAATAGCAGTTGTATTTCACTTTTAAGATGGTGTTCTCTCTGAAGTTATTTGCTAATGATATGCTGGAGTTTTGTTTTGTTTTTTAACAGAGATGGTATATTAAATCACTTTATGAGTGATTTTAACATATGCTTTGGCTAGAATACTGTGATATTTGGTGTAGAATTCTTGCCGAAGCCTCCCTTATGAGTCTTTAATATGCTATTATTCAGACATGGGATATTTTAAATGTTCTGTGACCCAGAATTAGGAAATGTACTTCCCCCTCCTCCTCTGTGTTTCTGCTATCTCTTTGGGCTGTACTAACTGAAACCAAAGTTTAGCATTACTTTTTCCCAATACATCCTGTTGTGTAACACAAGCTCTTATGGGGGAAAGAATGTTAATTGTGTAATCATTTCTCTGGTCAAGTAAACAAAAGTTCTAAGATGATTAATGTAGAAATTCACTTATACCTCCTTTACATGACATAAAATCAGTGGTGATTTTGAATGCACTTACCAAGGATGTTCTGTGGTTTGGGTGAAAGCTATTGAGCTGCCCTGGGCAAGGAGAGTAATAAATAATACCTGTGTCTGCTGGTGTCTGGGATAGAATGCCTGGGTCACAGGGGTTAGGATTGATTCTGCTTGCCTTGCACTTTGTTGGATGCTTCAGTCTCTTGGTCCCTCCCTCCCCAGCCCATCTTTATTAGTATGTGGCTCAAGCCTGATTCAAAGAAGTCCCACTGATGTGTATTTGCTCAATACTATGAAATAGCATTTTCTTCTCTTTTCTTTGCAAAGAGCATGACAATGTTTTGTGCTTTCTTGAATATAGAATAAAAAATAATTTTACAAAATGTAAAATAATCAATCTTTTGGAAACCTGAGGTGAGCTGCTTTCTTATTGAACGATATTATCTTAACTACTTGAATACCAAATAAATTTCATGTATACAATTGATTTCTAAAAATCTGAAAAGCTACTTCTTGTTCATTACTAAATTCATTGCAAATGAAGGTTTTTGCAATTAAAGATGTTCCCATCTAAAGAAAAATCCTGAGTGCAAACTAAAATGTGATTGGTGGGAGCAGAGCAGAGTGGCATGATTGGGTTGGTCTGCCCTGTTGCTAGAGTCTAACCTTGCTTTTCTTCATGTCTTTCTTTCTTCCTTTTGTCATGCCCTATCTCCTATCCCTAGCTTTCTCAATTAAAGTTGTTGCTGCCGTCATCATCATCATTGCTATCAGCATTAATAATGACAGAGTATTTAATAAAATAACAAGGCGTAGCAAGTCTCTAATACAGAAAAATGATACATATGTAAATATACATAGTAAATCAGGGTAGCATGAGCCAGTGAATGGAATATGGACATATTTATTTTCTTAGCTCCAGGTTTAGGTTAAAATGTCTCCTGATATATGTAACATTGAAGCTTAGCCTCTCTATTTTTCTCACTGGGTCCCATTTCCCCATTTTCTTTCCCTTACTTGTTCTCTTTTCTCTAGCTAAGTCTCACAGACCTTGTCCCCATTAATTGCTGAAAGTACTCAGTAAGCCCCCCACCAAACATGAGTACAAATCTTACTGACTTCCAGCCTGTGCCCTGAAATGGTGCTTATGAAATCCCTTCACTCCAACTCTGTAGGCCGACAGTAGAACTTCCAAAGTTAATTTAATTATAAGATGAAGAATTGAAAGCATCTAAAACAATTTACTCAGGCTTTTCAAGTACACTTGAGTCATATATAATTTAAGTATTTCTGGTCTGAAGTTAAAACATATTTAAGATTTATAAAATCTTAAAAGTCAGGATTTTAAATGTGTGGCTTTGCTGAATATAGATCAAATTTATAGAGCTTGAGGCCTGCCCACCATCAATTTAATGGTTGACAGAACAACTGAAGATGTTTTATCAATATTTGTTTGCTCCAAAGGAAATGTCTGTCTACTCAATTAGCAGAAACAGAGAATGAAAGTGATGCTGCTAATGCACTTGTTGGAGCTATCCCCATGAGCTGGGTTTTGTTTAAATCAAATGGGGCAGCTGTAATCCATTTTGGTCCATTTTAAGATGCATGTGTTATGTTTAATCAAAACCATTTTGGTGGTTTTTGAGGGAGAAAATAATGCTGAACATCAAAGAAAATGTTTCCTTTGCATCAGAAACATGACCCAAAAGCTGTACAATGTAAGACCTTACAGATCTTATAAATTTATATTTCCAATTAGAAAATCAATAACAATAATGTCCAAGTAGTTAAGCAGCTCTTGGTTTTGAGAGTTGCCTTCTTTAATCCAATTAGAAGCGCTTTATGACATGAAAGGGCTGCAGTGATTTATTTGGTTTGAAATTTTCTAAAATTGCCTCCTTCAATAAAACCATCTCACAGGTCTAACAAGCAAAATGTGTAAAAACCACAATCCAATAACAATGGTCAGGACTCAGTTACCTGTGCTGGTAACTTAATAGTTGATTCTACTATAGAGTAGGTTAGTTTTTAAAATAATAATTAAAATATTGTATGTTCCACATACATGAGGTACCTTGAGTAGATAAATTCACAGAGACAGAAAGTAGATGGTTGTTGTCAGGGGCTATAGGGATGGAGTCACTGTGCTGTTGTGCAGTTTGGAATGATGAAATTTCTAGAGACTGTTAGTGGTGATTGTTGCACAACAATGTAAATGTACTGAAAGCTATTGAACTGCTCATCCAAAATGGGTATACTGATACACTAATGTTTTATATTTTTACCAAATTAGGAAACAAAAATAAATGTGAGTTACCCTGCTCACAAAGCAATAATATGTAATTAGCATATTCCTTAAGGCAAAGATGGTACTTAGATTTCAAAAGTATGCATATTCCTCTCTTTCAGTAGGGCCTATTTTAGTAGTAAGGTTAACTTTCAGATATTTTTAAAACTATGGACACTTCAATTGTAAATCTTCTAGTTTTTTGACAGATAGTACAAAATGTGCTTCCCTATTGATTTACGTGACCTTTCTTCATGGTCTATTGTCTCACTTGAAGAGATGCACTTTGAAACACAACACCAAACCATTCCATGCACAGAAATCTCCTTGCAGAAGGAAATAATTATAAGGAGAAACTCATGAAGAAAATGGAATAGCACTTATAAGTGCCTGAAGTAATATTATGCTTTTGTTCACTTATTTATTTTCTCTCTCCTTCACCCATCCATACACATAAGAATTTGACTCCTCTGGTTACTGAGGTTTTGTCTACAGCATTCAGCTATACCCTCAGCATGGAGCATGGTTCCAGCACATATTAGATGATTACTAAATGTTTGCTGAATGAATGAATAAATGAAGAAGCTTGAGGAAAATTCGGGCAATGCGAAGGTACCAAATTCTCTCAAAAGATCAGATATCTGATATTTGCTTTGGCACCACTATTAATTTAGTTGAGTAACCTCACATTCTTCAAGTTCTTCCACAACTCTCTATCAATATCCTTGTTCATAAAAGAGGCCACAAGTTTCTTCCTGCTGGAATATTCTGTGATCTCCTCCTGTCTCTCTATGGCCCTGGAATTATAGTTTTAAAAGGCACCATGATTTCATTGAAGTGAATTCCCAGTATGTTACAACTCCTTTCTAAAAGGAACCTACAAAAAACAACAAATATTCGTAGCAAAAATATTTATTAGATAAAAAAATTTCAACACATAGTATTAAAAGAGTAAGTAGTAAGTGATCTTTTCACATTCATTAACATACAACACAGCAATGACTTTACAGGTAGTGATATGATTATGTGTTCAATATTATAGTTTAAAACTTACATAAGGAAAAAAATTTGCTTAAAACTCATAGAAAAAAGAATGAACACAACTGCTGTGTTATAGGAGACCATAACAGAGCATTAGCAGTTTCCAACTGATCAAATGGTAAAAGACAAACATAATTTTAAAATTAATAATAAATACAAATTCCTTCTATCTCTGAGTTTCTGTCTCTTTCTCTCTCAGATTCATAGGATTATAAAAGAAGTTCATAAAAGAGAGTGAATAGCATATATTAAAAGTAGAAATTATATACTTGCTTATTGATTACAATATATTTCCATTCACACTTGTACACACACATGCACAAGAAATTAAATTTAGTGGTGCTGAAGTTCTGTCTATGGTATTCATTTACTACGTTCCAGAATCAAGTGCCTGTAATACTTAGTCCAAACTAAAATGCATATAACTTTTCTGTTTTCTTTATTACATGTTCTGCCTCCACTAGAATGCAGTCTTCCTAAATGCAGGAGTCTGGTTACTGTTAAATATTTTGTATCCTCAGATCCAATAAAAGTGACTTACATATAGGAAAAATCCAAAACAATATTAGCAAATCATATCTAACAGTATTTTAAAGAGTAAATCACTAGAACTTCAGTTCCAGTAGTGGCAGACAATATAATCCAGAATAATTTTCCTTAGAAAAAAATTGAAATTCTGCTCCAAAAAAATTGCAATTGGTTTGAAGAAAGTGAAGAATTACAGGGACCAAGTACAGAGGAGAAGAAAACCCAAAGAGCTGATCTAAAGGAGGTAGCTAAGAAACTGAATAGCCTCACAAAATCAGGAGTCTTAGTATTGGAGCTTAGGTTTACCCAGGGGATGGTCAACATCAAACTTTAGTTTGGAATCCAATTAGATCAAATGATAGGAAAATGGAGAACCAAAAGTTAGAGCAGTCCTCTCAACTTAGACCTCAATTACTTTCAAAATATTTCATGTTTGATATATGGCACTCAAGCTCATAAGAGACACAAGTATGATTGAAAATGAACAACTTAAGAGAAACAACACAAGTTGTCTATTATGAAAATTTCAGACATCCAATTTTTTGAAATTTGTTCTAATTTGTTCTACATGCCGGCAGAATGCATTTTGGCATATTGTACACAAATGAAGCACAACTTCTCATTCCTCTGGCTATACACGATGCAGAATCACACCAGTCGTGAAATCATACATGGACATAGGGTAATAAAGCCTGACTAATTCCACCATTCTTCCCACCCCCACACCTCTTTCCCTCCGCTCACTCCCCTCTGCCCTATCCAGAGTTCTTCCATTCTTCCTTAACCCCTGCCTCCACATTATGGATCAGCATTTGCTTATCAGAGAAAACATTCAGCCTTTGTTTTTAGGAAATTGGCTTATTTCGCTTAATATGATATTCTCCAGCTCCACCCATTTGCCTGCAAATGCCATATGTCATTCTTCTTTAAGACTGAGTAGTATTCCATTGAGTGTATATACCACATTTTCTTTATCCATTCATCAGATGAAGGGTACCAAGATTGGTTCCATAGCTTAGCTATTGAGAATTGAGCTGCTACAAACATTGAGGTGGTGGCATCACTGTGGTGTGCTATTTTTAAGTCCTTTGGTATAAACTGAGGAGTGGGACAGCTGGGTGGAATGGTGGTTCCATTCCAAGTTTTCTGAGGAATCTTCTTTCCAGAGTGGTTGCACCAATTTACAGTCCCACCAACAATGTATGGGTGTACCTATTTCCTCATATTCTCGCCAACACTTATTGTTGCTTGTATTCTTGATAAATTGCCATTCAGACTGGAGTAATATGGAATCGTAGAGTAGTTTTGATTTGCATTTCCCTAATTGCTAGAGATGTTGAACATTTTTTCACATATTCGTTGATTAGTTGTATTTCTTCTATGAAGTGTTTGTTTAGTTCCTTAGTCCATTTATTGATTGGATTATTTGTTTTTGTGGTGTTAAGTTTTTAAGTTCTTTACTTATCCTGGAGATCAGGGCTCTATTTGAGGTACATGTGGTAAAGATTTTCTTCCATTCTGTAGGCTCTTTCTTCATGTTATTGATTGTTTCCTTTGCTGAGCAAAAGCTTTTTAGTTTGAATCCATCCCATTTATTGACTCTTGATTTTACTTCTTGTGCTATAGGAGTCGTGTTAAAGAAGTTAACTCCTAAGTTGACAAAATGAAGATTTGGGCCTACTTTTTCTTCTGTTAGGTGAAGGGTCTCTGTTCTAGTGCCTAAGTCTTTGATCCACATAAAGTTGAGTTTTGTGTGGTGTGAGAAATAAGGGTTTAATTTCATTTTGCTACATATGGATTTCCAGTTTTACCAGCACCATTTGTTGAAGAGGTTTTCTTTTCTCCAACAAATGTTTTTGGCACCTTTATCTAGTATGAGATAACTATATTAATGTGGGTTTGTCTCTGTGTCTTCTATTCTGTACTATTAGTCTACATATTTGTTTTGTTGCCAACACCATGCCATTTTGTTACTATTGCTCTCTAGTATAGTTTAAGGTCTTGCTTCACTTTTCTTACTAAGGATTGGTTTGGCTATCTGGGACTCATCTTTCCAAATGAATTTTATGATAGCATTTTCTAGTTCTACGAAGAATGTCATTAGAATTTTAAATGGAATTGCATTAAATCTGTATAACACTTGGTAGTATGACCATTTTGACAATATTAATTCTGCCTATCCAAGAACATGGGAGATTTTTCAATCTTCTAAGGTTTTCTTTAATTTCTTTCTTTAGTGTTCTGTAGTTTTCATTGTAGAGGTCTTTCACCTCTTTTATTAGATTGATTCCCAAGTTGTTGTTGTTTTTTATTTTTTATTTTTTGAGGCTATTGTGAATGGGGTAGTGTCCCTAATTTCTCTTTCAGTGAATTCATCACTGATGTCTAGAAACACATTTGATATATGGGTGTTGATTTTATATCCTACTACTTTGCTCAATTCACTTATTAGTTCTAGAAGTTTTCTGATGGAATTTTTCGATCTTTTAAATAAAGACTCATGTTGTTGGCAAATAGTAATAGTTTGAGTTCTTCTTTTCCTATTTGTAATTTCTTTTGTCAAACACCCAATTTTAAGTGGTGATTGTGAAAAAAAATTATAAATTTTGATAGACAGAATAAAATACAAAAATAATGAAATAAAAAATTTAGGCAGATATAGAATATTAAGATAGCAACAGAAGGTTTATACTAAAAATAAACACAGCTGAAGAAAGAATTATTGAATGTGATTAAAGGCATTATTCAGAAGAATGTATGGAGAGACAAAATGATGTAAAATAAAGAAGGAAATGTAAGAAACATAGGGCATAGACTTAAAACATCTAACATGATTGTATTTTCAGAAGAAAAAGAGAGTAAAAGAATCACAAGTGATGAAGTTAATAAATTTTAAGACCAATATATCAAACAAAAGGCAATGTCAAGTCATAGATTCAAAACAAAATTTTAAAAAATCCTATTGACCTAAACCAGAATAACAATAATTTTGAAGAAAATCAATCTCAGACATATTATAATAAAATTATTGGCACCAAAGACCAAGGAAAAATATTTTAAAAGCAACCAGAAGTAGGATAGGTAAGACATAGTTAACTTTTAAGCAAGTAAAAGCGAAGTAACAGCCAACATTTCAATAAAATCAATGGAAGATAGAAGACAATGAAATAATATGTTTAAAGTGGTAAAAGAAAATAGCTACCAAGTTAGATAAAATAGATCAATAATGAGAGAAAAATGAAGACATTTTCAGAAAGCCCCAAACTGGGACCTTTCTCCACCAAAATAATTTTTAAGAATAATTCTAAGATGCATTGCTATGACTTGAATGTCCCTGTAAGTTTTATGTTCAAACTTAATCCCTAATTTAACAATGAGAGATGGCACATTTAAGAAGTGATTATGTAATGAGGGCAGGGCCCTCATGGGTGAATTAAGGCCATTACCATGGGTGTGGGCTCCTGATTAAAGAATATGTCCAGTCCATCTTTTCTCTTTTTCACATGCTTCATTGCCCTTCTGCCATGTTATGATGCAGAAAGAAGCCCTCACTAGATGCAGTTTCTTGATCTTGAATAATTAGCCACCAGAACCATGAGACAAATAAACTTCCATTGTTAGCACTTTGCCTAGTCAGTGTGTTGTTATGTAACAGAAAACAAACTGTGACAGCTACTGTTCTGTCATAAGGAAAATGAGAAAAGATAAAAAACATTTAAGAAGAAATTAAGGAAAACTGAAGGAGTCAATGTATGGATAATATCGAGTGAACATGGAGTACACCATGCAATAATAATAATGTCTTACAGGATTTTACATATAGAACTAAAACATATAATAATAACAAATGTTGAGAGGGGATAAATAGGGTTCGAGTATGCTAAGAGATTGCTATTAATTATTAATAATTAATTAATTATTAATTAATTATTAATAAATAATTAAGAGATTAATTTACTGGTTTATATTAATATTTACAAAATGACAATGTAACTAAAATCTCTAAGCTATCACTAAGGTAGTAGTAAAACAGCATATAACTACTGAGATAACAATAAGGAAAACAATTTTTTTTTAAAATCAGTCAATCAAAAAAATATAAAATATTTGTAATATGTAATGTTTACGCAAAATAAGACAGGATAAATGTAAGTAAGTAATAAAATATAAGATGTGGGGGTTCGTCCTGCTATTATGTAATTATGTTTAATGTAAATGGAATAACGAATATCATAAAACAAAAGAATGCTAGGCTTATCTTAAAATAATGCAACTATATGCTGCTAATAAGGCAGACCAATATGCAAGTGTACTTTAAAGTTGAAAATGAAAGGATGAAAATAATATATCATACAAATACTAAGCAAAAGAAAGCCCCAATAACTATATTAACATATGATAAAGTAGTCATTAAGAAGAAATATTGCTAGAAATAAAAAGAAGCATTTCATGTGGGGAGAGGTTAGATTTACCAGAGAGATATAAAAATTATTATTATTTATGCTCTTAGTTACATAACCTAACAATATATAAAGTAGTTCATGACAAGCATAGAGAAATATTCAAATTAACAATAATAGGGGAGATTTTTTCAATCAATAGATTTTATTTTTTACAGTAGTTTTAGGTTTACAGAAAAGCTGAGCAAAATGTTACTACAAATAATTCCATATACCCCTTCACTCCCCATCCCTCCACATATTATGCATTATTAACATCTTAAATTCATATCATATAACTCATAAACCAATATGATGTATTGTTAATTTAAATGCATAGTTTATACTAGATTCCTTCTTTGTGTTGTACATTCTATGGATTTCCATAGTAGACATTTCACCAAAGTTCTTTTAGTAATTAATAAAGCAAGTATGTGAAATATACAGAATCACAGGTACAACAAATCTCAGGTACAGAACCTGAGAGACAGACATGCAGGATGAGGTTCATTGTGGTCCCTGCAATCCAGCACTAACCCACTGATCACAAATCCTGCACCCTCAGTACTGTCCTGCATATGGTCAGGGTCACAGAATCTACAGCCCTGAAGCAACAATCCTGTAGCCAGGAAAAATGAAGAAGGTATTTGCTGTCATTATCTTTTTCACCAGCTTAATTTAAAAACATGTATGTTCAAAGAAGAGACAGTTGGGATATTTGCTGAGAAATTGACTCAAGAAAATATAAAATATCACCATCAAAAGGATAGGTCCACAGATGCATTTGTGTTAATAAGTTTCAAAGAGTCAATCTTTGTCATAAATGCCTATGAGAATAGCAGTGACCTGGGCTTTCAAAGGAGCTTACTCTTACAGTGGACCCACATGAGGTTCAATGTTGGTACTGAGAGAAAAACAACGCATTCATCGTTGTCAGCATTGAAAATGAAGATAAAGACAAGGATGAGATCTCCAAGGTTATTGGGGTCCTTGACAAGATTACCTCTGATTATCATTTGTTATTCTCTACTTCAGAGGAAGATACAAGTAAGGAAGTAGAAGGAAAACCAAATTTGGTGACTACAGCTCCAAGCCCTGTATACCAGATTTCACAACTGATATTCTCACCTCTTTTATTGTGGTACTCATTGCTAGGGGAGACAGGAATGTACCAAAGGAATGACCATTAGAGTCACTACCCTCCTCCTGTTCCATTTGATTATCCAAATCAAGGAAGGAAGAATGAACCATAGCTCTCAACATAGTGACATGAGTACCTTCTCCTGGAATATACTGTGACCCCATTCACTGTACTAATCCTCACATGTTAGCACCTCACTAGCTTTTGATTATGTTGGTGCCATGTTGAGACCAAGGTAGAATATACCTTTACTACCCATTAAAGCTATAAAGTTCATACTCATAATAGTGAAGTTAGTAGACAAAAAACATTAAACTTGTTTCAATAGAGAAGTTATTTAAAATAATCTTTTTTATTATAAACAAATGGGATACATGTTGTTTCTCTGTTTGTACATGGAGTCAAGGCATACCATTTGTGTAATCATAAATTTACATAGGGTAATGCTGTTTGATTCATTCTGTTATTTTTTCCATTCCCCCCCCACCCCTACCACCCCTCTTTTCCCTCTATACAGTCCTTCCTTCCTCCATTCTTACCACCCTCCTTATCCCTAACCCTTTGAAATTGTATTTGCACTTTAGATGTAGTGACATAGCTTGAAAAACTTTATTTTAAAATTAGGCAAGTGCCTGAGTTTTTGATACCACACTTTAATGTACAACAACTCTGTTGGATATGAAAACACTATAGCAGTTAATAATCTGTTCTAGTACCTTTACACATTTGCTTTGTGGAAAGTATGCAAATTATCTGTATACAAGGAAATTTTTGTGTCATTACTGCTTCAAAGGATTGCATGAAATCATGTAGTTTCAAATGAAAAGTAGTTTGAGGCATGAAAAATTATTAATACAAAGAAGAATTGAAGAACATTAAAATTGTGTCTAAATTGCCATATGAAAAATGCTACATCCAACAACTAAAGAAACATATTTTTAGATGTACAGGAAACAATTACAAAATTTGAACACACAACAGTTCATAAAACAAGTCTTAACTTTCTCAGAATTTTATGTAGAGCACAAGTTTTAGTCAGCTTTTTTGCTGCTGTGACTAAAAGAACTGACAAGAACAACTTTAGAGGAGGAAATGTTTATTTGGAGGCCCATGGTTTCAGAGGTCTCAGTCCATACAAGGCTGGCTTCATTCCTAGAGGCTCAAGGTGCATCAGGACCTCATGGTGGAAGAGTATGGCAAAGGGAAGCAGCTCACACAATGATCAGGAAGCAAAAAGAGAGATCTTCACTTGCTAAATACAAATACATATCCCAAAGCCATGCCCTCCAGCCACACCCCACCTGCCTTCAATTACCACTCAATTAATCCTACCAGATGATTGCAATCATAGAAATGAAATGATGTACCCCATGTGTGTACAATGAATCAAAATGCAGTCTGTAAAAGTTTTTTAAAAATACACCAAAAAAATTTATGGTAAAAAAAGTTACCATTTTGCTGTGTACACTGGAACCAAAAGATTTTTTAGAAACAGCAAGCACACTACACTGTATTACTCCTACTGTTTCCATCCTCTGTTTATTTCTGAGAGCTGAAACCAGAAGACAGAAGTTCACCTCATTCAACCTCAGCTGCAGATGTTCCCTGGGTAACAAAATTTTCACCCCACTGTTCAACTCCATGAAGGATTATGAAAGTATGACAAGTGTTGATTTGGTGAACTTGCAAATATGGGAACCACAAATAATGAGGATCAATTATATTAGAAAAGAAGATTTTTAAATGAATGATTAAAGTATTCATCTCTAGAAGTTAGAGAAAATGATCAAAGCAAACCCAAAGAAAATACAGAAAAGGTAATAATGAGAGAACTACTATACAGTAGAAGTTCATAGTTGTTAACCAGTTCCTTGAAAGACTAAAATGATGATAACCCCTTATGAGACTGATTAAAGGAGAGAGATTCAAATAAATAATATGAAGAAGATGAAAGGAAACATCACTACAGATCCTATAGGCATTTTTAAAATACCATCAGAACATAATATGAACATCTTTATGTCAACAAATGCATCCTCTTATATTAAACAAATGAATCTACCCCGATAAGATAAAGAAAAATCCAAAACTGACGCCAAGTGAAATAAAAACTTGGAAAGAATTTTAGGAAACTAAATCTGAAAATTAAACTTTCCTACAGGAATTCCTGTAATGGATAAGAAGATCCTAACAAATTGATCCTCCCTCAAATAGCAACTCCAAACTCAGGATAAAATACAAAATGGCTAACGGAATTCTCTTGATGGGGAACAAGGAGACCTGGAAGAAAACATCAGCATGAAGCAAATTTCACATTTTTATGGCTTTGCCTTCTAAACGGTTACAGTCACAGGGGCAGTGGTGGACAATGATACTTCCAGTAGAAAAAAATTCTATATCTTTCAGGCTGGAGAAACTAGATGTGAAGGAATCTGTGGACAACCAGGACTGTCAGAGAGTACAAGAAGACGGTTTTAAAGAGAGATCTAGAAAATCAAAAATCAATCTGTCTAGAAACTCTGCCCACACCTCTGTCTGAACACTGATTCATGTAAGTGCAAGTCAGTAGAAAAGTAGTTTCATCAGAGACTTGAGCTACCCACCTCTGCCATGAAGGACTTTGCCACTTGAATCTAACCAAATTAATTTCCTAGTTAAAATTAAACCTATACTTTTGTGACCAATATTATAGAACCCAGAGCAATAAGAAAAAACCCAATATAACATTCACAAGGTCCAGATAAAATTCAAAATCTTCCATATAAAAGGAAAAAGGAGAATGTGACTGATTATCAATGGAAAAACAAAAGATACAATTCCAATATGAACCAGACTAGGATTATCCTCTAAGGACCTTAAAGTGGCTACTAAAGGTATGCTCTATGAGGTCAGTTTTAATATGCTCACAACAAAAGAGAGGAAGTACCAGTAGAAAAGCAGAAAATATAGTTTTAAAATGGAAATTCTAGAAGTGAAAAAGAGAGTACCTCAAATTTTTTATACCATTACCTAAGTGGATGTAGTGTTGCGCTGCAAGGTGTTGGTTTCTGGGGTCTTCAATAATTGGACAATATTGTACTGATAAAAAGATGTGTCTCAATAGCACTGTGTAGTTGAAAAGTTGATCTAGAATAAAACTAAATCACATTGAAATAAAAGACATTGGGATTTAAGAGCTTTCAAAAAATGAGACACTCATAATATCAGGAAAAAGATAGAAAATCAGAGAACTAGAAAGTAAATAAAATCATCCAGTCTAAAAAAGATTTTAAAAGATTGGAAAAATGCAGAGACTCAGGAATAGGTGAGGTGATTTTTTTAAGTCTAACATACAAATAATTCAAGTCTTAAAATAAGAAAGAAAGGATACAGCAGAAAATATTTAAAGAAATAGTAATTGAAAATTTCTCAAAATTGGTGAAAGACACAAATTTACAGATTCAAAAATCTCAGAAAACCTAAACAGAATACATTTGAAGACAACTATGACTGGTCTCATTATAGCTTAACTGCCAAAAAAAATCAAAAAACAAAAACAAACAAACAAAACAAAACACAAAACCAAAAACAAACAAACAAACAAAAAACCAAGATGAGGGGGAAACCTAGGAATAAGCCAGAGCAAAACCTTTCATTACATACAGGAAAACAGTGCTTCATATGACTGCAGGCTTCTCCCCTGTAAAAATATCCTTTAAGAATGAAGTACAAACAAATAAAGATGAAGAGAAGTTACACCAACAGACTTGCAATACACGAAATATTTTAAAAATTTCTTCTGGAGGAAATGGGATGCATACAAAGTTCAGATGTTAGGAATGAAGAGGGTCAGCAATGGTAAATACCTGCACAATTATAAAAATTATCCTTCTTAATTTCTTTAAGATACATGTCTATTTAAAGCAAAAATTATAACATTGCTTTTAGGGTTTATAACATGGAAAAGTCATATATAAAAATAATAATATAATAATAACATGAAGAAGAAATTGCTGAGAGGAAAGGTATATAAACCCACAAGGTTGTAAGATTTCTACTTTTTATTTTTTTTTATTTTTCTATTTTTTATATGAAGAAGTATGATATTAACCTCAAATATATCATGGAAAGCTTATACTGTAATTTGGTCATGTGCCACATAGCAAAATTTCAGTCAATTGTGGACCACATATACAATGGTGGCTTCAAGATTGTATAACCTAGAAACATTATAATCATCTTAGTTTAAGTACACTCTATGATGTTCATACAATGACAAAATTGTCTAACAATGCATTTCTCAGAGTGCTTCCATTGCTAAGTGCTGCCTATCTATACATATTCTTCCTAAGGCAACCATCAAAAAACAGCAAACAATTCAATAGCATATAACAAAGATAATATATGCTGGTTCAACTTCACATATTTCATACATGCAAAGGTGGTTTAACATTTGGAAAATTTGCTATAATAATTCACCTCATGAGTAGAAAAATGTCAAATAAACATCTCAATAGTTCAGAAAAAGCATTTTGTATCATTCAGAACATTTTTTCACAATTCTTAATAACTAAACACTGGGGATTTTATTAGTCTTATATTTTATTGCATAGACTGAATGTTTCTTTCCCACCAAAATTCATATGTTGAAATCCTAGGCGATCCAAGATGGCGGACTAGAGGGGGACTGCATCCCCAGTTGCTCCAGAACCCAGGAGTTAAGAAGGGGAGGCATTGAGAGACTCGGACCAAAATAGAGCCACGGGTGAGTCTGCCCACTGGGTAAAGTTCGGCCCAGGTGGCAGGCCCAGATAGAGGTGGCTTATCGGAGCAGGGCAGGGCAGCTAGAGTCTTCCACAGGCAGCCCTGCGCACTCCAGTGCTGGGCCCCTCCCACACAGCCAGCTTCTCCAGGTTCTCGGAGCAGGCCCCCTACTGAGAGCCTTTCTGATCAAAACAAGCTCCAAGTCCCGGAGCCAGCGCGGCATACTCTGGTCCGCAAGCTGCTTCAGGGACCAGGACAGGGCAGCCAGCGACCTCCCCAAGCAGCCTGGACCCCTGCGGTGGGAGGTGCCTTTCAAGGCTAGCTTCTTGGAACAGACCGCCCAGTGAGAGCTTTTCTACAAAGAGACAGCCACAAGTCCCCGAGCCAATTAAGAGCTTCGATCCCCAAGCAGAATCTGGGATCAGGGCAGGGCAGCCAGAGACTTCTTCAGGCGGCTCTGCCCACTCCGGCCACAGGCTCTTTCCACAGGGTGATCCAAGATGGCAACCTAGAGGGTGACTGCATCTCCAGTCGCTCCAGAACCCAGGACTCAAGAAGGGGAGTCATCGAGAGACTTAGACAAAAATAGAGTCACGGGGTGAGTCTCCCCCACTGGGCGAAACTTGGCCTGGGCGCCAGGCACAGATAGGGGTGGGGTTATCATAGCAGGGTAGGGCAGTTAGAGTCTTTCCAAGGTAGCCTTCCACACTCTGGTGGTGAGCTCCCCCACACGGCCAGCTGCACGGTGCAGGCCCCCAGTGAGAGCCTTTCCACACAGAGCCAGCTCCAAGCCCTGGAACCAGTAGGGGCTAGGGGCTGCTTTCTTCGGAAGCACTGCATTATCAAGTTCCTCCAAGACTTCAGGCTACTGAAGGCTGAGAGGTGATACACTGGAAATCTACCGGGACACCATAAGCCAATAGAGGAAATCTGCAATATCTCAGATTCCCACTAACATCTGACCAATCTGAGAAAACAAGAAAGAAAATGTCCCAAACAAACCTAGAGACTACATCAATAAAACCCAATGACAGCACAGCAGAAGAAATGTCAGAAAGGGAGTTCAGAATGTATGTAATTAAAACGATCAGGGAAGCAAATGAGGAGATGAAAGAGCAAAGGCAGGCATTGAAGGAGGAGATGAAAGAGCAAATGCAGGCATTAAATGATCGCACCAATCAACAGTTAAAAGACCAAATACAGGAAGCAAGAGATCATTTCAATAAAGAGTTAGAGATACTGAAAAAAAAACAAACTCAAATACTTGAAATGAAGGAAACAATAAACCAAGTTAAAAATTCCATAGATAGCATAACCAATAGGGTAGAACACCTGGAAGACAGAACCTCAGACATTGAAGAAAAAATATTTAATCTTGAAAACAAAGTTGGCCAAACAGAGAAGATGGTAAGAAATCATGAACAGAATCTACAAGAATTATGGGATATCATGAAAAGGCCAAATTTGAGAATTATTGGGATTGAGGAAGGCTTAGAGAAACAAACCAAAGGAATGAACAATCTATTCAATGAAATAATATCAGAAAATTTCCCAAATCTGAAGAATGAAATGTAAAACCAAGTACAAGAGGCTTATAGGACTCCAAATATACAAAATTACAACAGACCCACACCAAGGCACATTATTATGAAGATACCTAACATACAAAATAAAGACAGAATTTTAAAGGTCGCGAGAGAAAAGAATCAAATTATATTCAGAGGGAAACCAATAAGAATATCAGCAGATTTTTCAATCCAGACCCTAAAAGCTAGAAGGGCCTGGAACAACATTTACCAAGCCCTGAAAGAAAATGGATGCCAACCAAGAGCCTTATACCCACCAAAACTTACCTTAAATTTGATGACGAAATAAAATACTTCCATGATAAACAAAAGCTAAAGGAATTTGCAAAAAGAAAGCCAGCATTACAGAACATTCTCAGCAAAATATTCCATGAGGAAGAGACAAAAAACAATGATGCAAATCAGCAACAGGAGGCGCTAGCCTAAGGAATAGCCAAATAAAGAGGAAACCAAATCATGTCAAAAAACAAATATGAGTCAAATGACTGGGAATACAAATCATATCACAATAATAACCCTGAATGTTAATGGCCTGAACTCATCAATCAAAAGACATAGACTGGCAGACTGGATTAAAAAGAAAAATCCAACAATATGCTGCCTGAAAGAGACTCATATCATAGAAAGAGATACCCATAGACTAAAGGTGAAAGGATGGGGAAAAACATACCATGCACACGGACACAGCAAAAAAGCTGGAGTATCCATCCTCATTTCAGATAATGTGGACTTCAAGCCAAAACTAGTCAGAAGGGATAAAGAAGGACATTACATGCTGCTTAAGGGAAGCATAAATCAGCAAGACATAACAATCATAAATATCTACGCCCCAAACATTGGCTCATCCACGTACATCAAACAAATCATTCTCAATTCCAGAAATCAAATAGACCACAACACAATAATACTAGGCAATTTTAACACACCTCTCTCACCACTGGATAGATCGTCCAAACAAAAATTGAATAAAGAAACCATAGATCTCAATAACACAATCAACAATTTAGACTTAACCAACATTTATAGAATATACCATCCAACAAAGAACGAATACACTTTCTTCTCAGCAGCACATGGATCCTTCTCTAAAATAGACCATATTTTATGCCACAAAGCTACTGTTAGCAAATACAAGAAGATAGAGATACTACCTTGTACTCTATCAGATCATAATGGATTGAAATTAGAAATAAATGACAGAATAAAAGACAGAAACTTCTCCAATACCTGGAGACTAAATAATACACTATTATATGATGAATGGATAACAGAAGACATCAGGAGGGAAATAAAAAAATTCTTAGAAGTAAACGAGAACAAAGACACATCATATCAAAATCTCTGGGACGCTATGAAAGCAGTACTTAGAGGAAGATTTATTTCATGGGTGCATTCAAAAAAAGAAGTAGAAATCAACAAATAAATGACTTAACACTATAGCTCAAAGCCCTAGAAAAAGAAGAGCAGACCAATACCAAAAGTAGTAGAAGACAGGAAATAGTTAAAATCAGAGCCGAAATCAACGAAATTGAAACAAAAGAAACAATTGGAAAAATTAACAAAATAAAAAGTTGATTCTTTGAAAAAATAAACAAAATTGATAAACCCTTAGCCACACTAACAAAGAGAAAGAGGGAGAAAACTCTAATTACTAAAATTCGGAATGAACAAGGAAACATCACAACAGACACGACTGAAATACAAAACATAATTAGAAGCTATTTTGAAAATCTATACTTCAACAAAACAGAAAACCTCGAAGACATCAACAAATTTCTAGAGACATATGAATTACCTAAACTGAACGGGGAGGACATACACAACTTAAATAAACCAATTTCAAGCAATGAAATAGAAGAGGTCATCAAAAGCCTACCAACAAAGAAAAGTCCAGGACCAGATGGGTTCTCAGCCGAGTTCTACAAAACCTTTAAAGAAGAGCTCATTACAATACTCCTCAAAGTATTCCATGAAATAGAAGAGGAGGGAACCCTCCCAAACTCGTTCTATGAAGCCAATATCACCCTGATACCTAAACTAGACAGAGACACATTGAGGAAAGAAAATTTCAGACCAATATCCTTAATGAACATCGACGCAAAAATTCTCAACAAAATTTTAGCAAATCGCATACAAATATATATTAAAAAGATAGTGCACCACGATCAAGTGGGTTTTATCCCTGGGATGCAAGGTTGGTTCAACATTCGGAAATCAATAAATGTCATTCACCATATCAACAGACTTAAAGTCAAGAATCACATGATTATTTCAATAGATGCAGAAAAAGCAATCGATAAAATACAGCATCCTCATGCTCAAAACACTAAAAAAAATTGGGGTAGTGGGAACATTCCTTAACATTATAAAGGCAATCTACGCTAAGCCCATGGCTAATATCATTCTAAATGGTGAAAAACTGAAAGCGTTCCCCCTAAAAACTGGAACAAGGCAGGGATGCCCTCTTTCACCGCTTCTATTCAACATCGTCCTTGAGACTCTAGCCAGAGCAATTAGACAAACCAAAGAAATTAAAGGGATACGAATAGGAAAAGAAGAACTCAAACTATCCCTGTTCGCTGATGACATGATTATATATTTAGAGGAACCTGGAAATTCCACCAGAAAACTTTTAGAACTCATAAGTGAATTCAGTAAAGTAGCAGGTTACAAGATCAATGCTCATAAATCCAATGCATTTTTATACATAAGTGATGAATCTTCAGAAAGAGAAATTAGGAAAACTACCCCATTCACAATAGCATCAAAAAAAATAAAATACTTGGGAATCAGTCTCACAAAAGAGGTGAAAGACCTCTACAATGAGAACTACAGAACACTAAAGAAAGAAATTAAAGAAAACCTTAGAAGATGGAAAGATCTCCCATGTTCCTGGATAGGCAGAATTAATATTGTCAAAATGGCTATAATACCTAAAGTGCTATACAGATTCAATGCAATTCCAATTAAAATCCCAATGATGTACTTTGCAGAAATAGAGCAAGCAATTATGAAATTCATCTGGAAGAATAAAAAACCTAGAATAGCTAAAGCAATCCTCAGTAGCAAGAGCGAAGCAGGGGGTATTGCAATACCAGATCTTCAACTCTACTACAAAGCAATAGTAACAAAAACCGCATGGTTTTGGTACCAAAATAGACAGGTAGATCAATGGTACAGAATAGAGGACATGGACACAAACCCAAATAAATACAATTTTCTCATACTAGACAAAGGGTCCAAAAATATGCAATGGAGGAAAGATAGCCTCTTCAACAAATGGTGCTGGGTAAACTGGAAAACCATATGCAACAGAATGAAATTATACTCCTATCTCTCACCCTACACAAAAGTCAACTCAAAATGGATCAAGGACCTCGGAATCAGACCAGAGACCCTGCATCTTATAGAAGAAAAAGTAGGTCCAAATCTTCAACTTGTTGGCTTAGGATCAGACTTCCTTAACAGGACTCCCATAGCACAAGAAATAAAAGCAAGAATCAACAACTGGGATAGATTCAAACTAAAAAGCTTTCTCTCAGCAAAGGAAACTATCAGCAATGTGAAGAGAGAGCCTACGGAGTGGGAGAAAATCTTTGCCAACCATACTTCAGATAGAGCGCTAATTTCCAGAATCTATAAAGAACTCAAAAAACTCTACACCAAGAATACAAATAATCCAATCAACAAATGGGCTAAGGAAATGAACAGACACTTCACAGAAGAAGATGTACAAGTAATCAACAGATATATGAAGAAATGTTCAACATCCCTAGTAATAAGGGAAATGCAAATCAAAACTACCCTAAGATTTCATCTCACCCCAATTAGAATGGCAATTATCAAGAATACAAGCAACAATAGGTGTTGGCGAGGATGTGGTGAAAAAGGAACACTCATACATTGCTGGTGGGGTTGCAAATTAGTGCAGCCACTCTGGAACGCAGTGTGGAGATTCCTCAGAAAGCTTGGAATGGAAACACCATTTGACCCAGCTATCCCACTCCGTGGCCTATACCCAAAGGACTTAAAATCAGCATACTACAGAGATACAGCCACATCAATGTTCATTGCTGCTCAATTCACCATAGCCAGATTGTGGAACCAACCTAGATGCCCTTCAGTTGATGAATGGATAAAGAAACTGTGGCATATTTATACAATGGAATATTACTCCACAATGAAGAATGATAAAATTATGGCATTTGTAGGCAAATGGACGAAATTGGAGAATATCATGCTAAGTGAGATAAGCCAATCTCAAAAAACTAAAGGACGAATGATCTCGCTGATAAGCGGATGAGGACATATAATGGGGGGTGGGAGGGGTTAGCATTAGGTTTAGGGTTAGGTTTAGGGTTAGGGATAAGGAGAGCGGTCAGAATGAAGGAAAGAAGGACTGTGAAGAGGGAAAAGAGGGGTGGGAGGGGTGGGGGGGAAGGGGAAAAAAATAAACATCATTGCTCTATGTAAACGTATGATTACACAAATGGTATGCCTTGACTCTATGTACAAATAGAGAAACAACATGTATCCCATTTGTATACAATTAAAAATAAAAAAAAAAAAAAGAAATTAAAGAAAACCTTAGAAGATGGAAAGATCTCCCATGTTCCTGGATAGGCAGAATTAATATTGTCAAAATGGCCATACTACCTAAAGTGCTATACAGATTCAATGCAATTCCAATTAAAATCCCAATGATGTACCTTGCAGAAATAGAGCAAGCAATTATGAAATTCATCTGGAAGAATAAAAAACCTAGAATAGCTAAAGCAATCCTAAGTAGCAAGAACGAAGCAGGGGGTATTGCAATACCAGATTTTCAACTCTACTACAAAGCAATAGTAACAAAAACCACATGGTATTGGTACCAAAATAGACAGGTAGATCAATGGTACAGAATAGAGGACATGGACACAAACCCAAATAAATACAATTTTCTCATACTAGACAAAGGGTCCAAAAATATGCAAAGGAGAAAAGATAGCCTCTTCAACAAATGGTGCTAGGAAAACTGGAAAACCATATGCAACAGAATGAAATTAAACCCCTATCTCTCACCCTACACAAAAGTCAACTCAAAATGGATCAAGGACCTCGGAATCAGACCAGAGACCCTGCATCTTATAGAAGAAAAAGTAGGTCCAAATCTTCAACTTGTTGGCTTAGGATCAGACTTCCTTAACAGGACTCCCATAGCACAAGAAATAAAAGCAAGAATCAACAACTGGGATAGATTCAAACTAAAAAGCTTTCTCTCAGCAAAGGAAACTATCAGCAATGTGAAGAGAGAGCCTACAGAGTGGGAGAATATCTTTGCCAACCATACTTCAGATAGAGCGCTAATTTCCAGAATCTATAAAGAACTCAAAAAACTCTACACCAAGAATACAAATAATCCAATCAACAAATGGGCTAAGGAAATGAACAGACACTTCACAGAAGAAGATGTACAAGTAATCAACAGATATATGAAAAAATGTTCAACATCCCTAGTAATAAGGGAAATGCAAATCAAAACTACCCTAAGATTTCATCTCACCCCAATTAGAATGGCGATTATCAAGAACACAAGCAACAATAGGTGTTGGCGAGGATGTGGTGAAAAAGGAACACTCATACATTGCTGGTGGGGTTGCAAATTAGTGCAGCCACTCTGGAACGCAGTGTGGAGATTCCTCAGAAAGCTTGGAATGGAAACGCCATTTGACCCCGCTATCCCACTCCTTGGCCTATACCCAAAGGACTTAAAATCAGCATACTATAGAGATACAGCCACATCAATGTTCATTGCTGCTCAATTCACCATAGCCAGATTGTGGAACCAACCTAGATGTCCATCAGTTGATGATTGGATAAAGAAACTGTGGCATATATATACAATGGAATATTACTCCGCAATGAAGAATGATAAAATTATGGTTTGCAGGCAAATGGATGAAATTGGAGAATATCATGCTAAGTGAGATAAGCCAATCTCAAAAAACTGAAGGACGAATGATCTCGCTGATAAGCGGATGAGGACATATATTGGGGGGTGGGAAGGGTTAGCATTAGGTTTAGGGTTAGGTTTAGGGTTAGGGATAAGGAGAGCGGTAAGAATGGAGGAAAGAAGGACTGTATAGAGGGAAAAGAGGAGTGGGAGGGGTGGGGGGGAAGGGGAAAAAATAATGAATCAAACACCATTGCCCTATGTAAACGTATGATTACACAAATGGTATGCCTTGACTCCATGTACAAATAGAGAAACAACATGTATCCCATTTGTATACAATAATAATAAAAAATTAAAAAAAAAAATGAAATCCTAACCCCCATTGTGATCGTGTTGGTAGATGATGGCCATGTGAAGATGACCATCTCATGAACAAGAGACCAGGCCCTCATCATGTATTAAATCTGCCTGTGCCTTGACCTTGTACTTCCCAACCTCCAGAACTGTGAGAAATAAACTTCTGCTATTTATAAGTCAACTGTTTTGTGGTCGTTTGTTGTATCAGTCTGAGTGGATAAAGATGGCTATCTACAAAATCCTACACCAAACATCATCATTAATATTGTAATTCTGAGAGTTATCTCTGACATCATGTCTAAGGCAAAAAAGTCCACAATTTCTTCTTCCACTCAATGTTGTACTATAGATTTTAACCAGTGCAATAAAGTGGGGAGTGGGAGAGTATAAAATTGAAAAGAAATAAATTAAAGTATTAATATTCACAAATAACATGATGTTGTTGGATGGGTACCTAAAAAACCCAAAAGAAATTTAGGCATTAACTATTAGAATTAAAATGTGACTTTATCAAAATAGGAAATACAAAGTGAATGCACACTACTGAGAACACCATTAATAGCAAAATAGATGAGGACCCTGTCTTCATAAATTATTGTGTAGGAAATTAATACATGTATACACAATAATTAACCATTTCTTCCTAAATTATTGTGTAGGAAATGAATACAATAATTAAGGGTGTTTTGAATGGAAACAGTTCAATAAAGCTTGCAGAGTGATTAATAGAGGGTGAGCTATGGTGGAGAGATATCATTGTGAATTGACAGGAAGGAGGTGGCCCTGGAAGGGTCTGTGTAAAGGGTAGTCCAGGCTGAGAACCAGCCAGCACAAAGGCTCATGGTCAGAAATGAACTAGATCTATTAAAGGAATAGGAAAATGGTCAATGTGGATTGAGCACAGCATGCACAGAGGAGAATGAAAATTAGAGACAAGAAAAGGAGGGGTCTCAACAATATGCTATCTCCAAGAGAATCACCTCATAGGCAAAGGTAATTCACAGACCAAAGGTGAAAGGATGGGGAAAAAAATATCATTCACATGGATCTCGTGAACAAGCAGGGATTTCTATCCTCATATTGGATAAAGTGGACACCAAGCCAAAGTTAATCAGAAGGTACAAAGAAGGAAATTTCATACTGCTTAAAGGAATTATACATCAACAAGACAAAATAATCATAAATATTTATGCCCCAAGAAATGGAGCATCTATGTACATCAAGCAAACCCTTCTCAATTTTAAGAATCAAATAGACCACAACACAATAATACTCGGTGACTTTAACACACCTCTCTCACCACTGGATATATCCTCCAAACAAAAACTAAATAAAGAAGCTATAGAACTAAAAAATACAATTAATAATTTAGACTTAAAAGACATATCTAGAATATTTCATCCATCAAGGACTGAATATACTTTTTTCACAGTAGACATGGATCCTTCTCTAAAATAGACCATATCTAAGGCCACAAAGCAACTCTTAGCAAATACCAAAAAAAAAATAGAGATAATACCTTGCAGTCTATTAGATCATAATGGAATGAAAGTAGAAATCAACAATAAAATTAAAAATAGAAGCTACACCTAGAGATTAAATAATATGCTATTGAATGATGAACGGATAGCAGAAGAAATCAGGGACGAAATTTAAAAAATACTTAGAGGTAAAAGACAATAGTAGGATACAACATATCAAAATCTCTGGGACACTATGAAGGCAGTGCTGAGAGAAAAGTTTAATGCATTAAGTTTAAATCCATTCATTAAAAGAATAGAAAGTAAATAAATAAATAACCTAACATTACATCTCAAAGTCCTAAAATACAAGAACAAATCAACACCAAAAGCAGTAGAAGGCAGGAAATAATTAAAATCAGAGCTGAAATCAATGAAATTGAAATAAAAGAAACAATCCAAAAAATTGACAAAACAATAAGTTGGTTCTTTGAAAAAAATAAAATAAAATTGATAAACCCTTAGCCAAACTAACAAAGAGAAAGAAGAGAGAAAACTTAAATTACTAAAATTCATGATGAAAAAGGAAATATCACAAAGGACACTACTGAAATACAGATAATAATCACAACTTATTTTGAAAATGTGTTGCCGCCTGCGGCAACAATTGCGCAGGTATTTATCGGAGGGGCCTGGAAATAAACTATTTTTCCTATATTCACTAATTCATAGAGGAAGAGAGACTTTGAGAGAAAGATAGGCTTTGCTTATCAGGAAGAGAGACTTTGCTTAGAGGAAGAGAAACTTTGCTTAGAGAGAAAGTTTTAGAGAAAGAGAGGCTTCTACGCTTATCAGAGATCTATTTCTTCTTAGTTCTGCTGCTTCTTCTTAAAGGTGCGTCTATCTGAGGTGCTTCTTTTCAGAGGTGCTTTCTATCTGCTTGCCGCTTCTTCTTCTTCCTTTCTGCTAATGGCTTCTACTCCCTTCTTTTCTTCTAGCTGCTGCTCTTACTCTCTCCCTGCTGCTTACTGTGTGCCCCTGCCTACTGCCTGCTTATATTCCCTCCAGGAGGCAGAGGGAACACCTGTGCACCCATTGTGCGCGGACTTAACTGAATACAGCCAGTGATAAATCACCTGAGTGCGCTTATGTTAATTAACCTCCTCACTGCCGATGTGATCAGGCGCCATTTTGGCTGGCACAGCCCCCAACAAAAATGTATACTCTAATAAAATGGAAGATCTTGAAGACATCAACAAACCCCTAGAGACATATGAACTGCCCAAATTGAATCAGGATGACAGACAATTTAAACAGATCAATTTCAAGCAATGAAAGTGGAATTGCCATCAAAAGCCTACCAAGAAAGAAAAGCCTAGAACCAGATGAATTCTCATTCAAGTTCTACCAGACCTTCAAAGAACTAATTCCAATCCTCCTCAAATTATTCCATGAAATAGAAAAGGAGGGAACTCTTCCAAACTCGTTTCATGAAGCTAGTACCACCCTGATACCAAAATCAGACAAACACACATCAAAGAAAAAAAATTTCAGACCAATATCCCTGATGAATATAGATGCATAAATTCTTGCTAAAATACTGGCAAACTGCATACAAAAACATACTAAAAAGGTAGTGCACCATGATCAAGTGCAGTTAATCCCAGGATGTAAGGTTGGTTCAACACATGGAAATCAATAAATGCAATTCATCACATCAATAGAATTAAAGACAAAAATCACATGATTATCTTAATAGATGCAGAAAAAGCATTTGACAAAATACAGCATCTATTCATGTTCAAAACACTAGAAAACCTAGGGATAATAGAAATATACCTCAACATTGTAAAATCTATCTATGCTAAACCCAAGGCCAACATCATTCTAATGGAGAAAAATTGAAAGCATTCCCTCTAAAAAGTGCCTTCCTTCACCACTTCTACTCAAGATAGTCCTAGAAACTCTAGCCAGAGCAATTAGACAAAAGAAAGATATTAAATGGATATAAATAGAAAAAGAAGAACTCAAATTATCCCTGTTTTCTGGCAACATGATTCTTTATTTAGAAGGCCCAAAAAATTCTACCAGAAAACTTCTAGAACAATAAATGAATTCAGCAAAGATGCAGAATATAAAATTAATACTCATAAATCAGTGTTCCTATACATCACTGATGAATCAACTGAAAGAGGAATTAGGAAAACTATCCCATTCACAATAGCCTTAAAGAAAACAAACTATTTGGGAATCAATCTAACAAAAGAGGTAAAAGACCTCTACAATGAAAACTACAGAACACTAAAGAAAGAAATCAAAGAAAACATTAGAAGATGGAAATATCTCCCATGTTCTTAGATAGGCAGAATTAATATTGCCAAAATGGCCATAATACCAAAAGTGCTATACAAATTTAATGCAATTCTTATTAGGGTTCAGATGATGTTCTTCATAGAAATAGAAAAAGCAGTCATGAAATTCATTTGGAAAAATAAGAGACCCAGAATAGCCAAAGTAATCCTCAGCAAGAAAAGTAAAGCAGGAGATATCACAATATCATGCCTTAAATTATACTACAGAACTATAGTAACAAAAACAGCATGGTATTGGCACCAAAACAGACATGAAGTCCAATGGTACAGAACAGAAGGTATAGAGACAAACCCACATAAATACAGTTATCTCATACTATACAAAGGCACCATAAACATACATTGGAGGAAATATAGCCTATTCAACAAACAGTGCTGGGAAAATTGGAAATCCATAGGTAATAAAATAAAATAGATCCCTATCTCTCGCCCTGCACAAAAGTCAACTTTAAGTAGATAAAGGCCCTAGTCATCAGGTCAGAGACTCTGTGCCTACTAGAAGAAAAAGTAGGCCCAAATCTCCATCATGTCGGCTTAGGAACTGAATTCCTCAACAAGACTAAAGCACAAGAAGTAAAATCAAGAATCAATTAAATGGGATGGTATCAAACTAAAAAGTTTCTTTACAGCGAAGGAAACAATCAAGAACATGAAGAGAGAACCTACAGAATGGTGCTTCCTGCACCTCAGATAGAGCATTAATCCCCAGGATATATAAAGAACTCAAAACCCTTAACACCAAAACAATAAATAACCCAATCAATAAATGGGTGAAGGAACTGAACAAACACTTCACAGAAGAAGAAATACAAATGACCAACAAATACATGAAAAAATGTTCAACATCACTAGCAATTAGAGAGATGTGAATTAAAACTACACTGAAATTTCATCTCACTCCAGTCAGAATGGCAATTATCAAAATACAAGCAACAATAAATGTTGGTGAAGATGTGAGGAAATAGGTACACTTATGCACTGCTGATGGGACTGCAAATTGGTACAATCACTCTGGAAAGTAGTCTGGAGATTCCTCAGAAAACTTGGAATGGAACCTCCATTTGACCCAGTTATCCCACTCCTCGGTTTAAACATAAAGGGCTTAAAATCAGTACACTACAGTGATGCAGCCACATCGATGTTTATAGCAGCTCAATTCACATTAGCTAAGCTATGAAACCAACCTAGGTGCTCTTCAATAGATGAATGGATAAAGAAAATGTGGTACATGTACTCAATGGAATACTATTCAGTCATAAAGAAAAATGGCATGGCATTTGCAGGTAAATGGATGGAACTGGAGGCTATCATGCTAAATGAAATAAGCCAATCCCAAAAAACCAAAGGCCAAATGTTCTCTCTGATATGTGGATACTGACTTACAATGGTGGGACAGGGAGAGTGGATGTTTACCAGATTGGACAGGGGGAAATGAGGGAAAGGAAGGGGGATGGGAATAGGAAAGACAGTAGAATGAATTGTACATAACTTTCCTATGTTCATAAATGAATACACAACCAGTATAACTCCACATCATGTACAACCACAGAAAGGGAAGTTATACTCTGTATATATATAATATGTCAAGATACATTCTACTGTCATATATAACTGAAAAGAATAAATTTCATTTTTTAAAAAGGGGGGATCTGATGATGTCTGTCAAGGAGTTTGCTTTTTCCTAATGGTGGTGGGAAGTCTGGAGGATTTAAATGGAAAAAGCAGTGCAGTATTCTCTCCATCTTTACCTTTTCTCTGTTTTTCATTACTTTTTGGTCTTAATTTTTCCTACTGAAGATGGGTTTTCTCTACATGGTGAAGGGATATGACTACGTTAAAAGTTAATAAATAGATCCCAATCTTCTAAGAGGCATCAAGACTATATGGCTTACTAAGAATACAGGAAGGAGCATGATTAAATCTATAGGCTTGTGATCTGGGACCTGCCACTCCCAGTCTGGACCTTCCTTTTCTAAACAAGAAGAGGTGAGTGTATCCATCTCACAGGATTGATGTGAATGTCCAATAAAATATTTCATAAAAGCTTAAAGTACTTTCATAAATTATTTTTTGTATTGAGAAAATAGCATTTTGAAAAAGACTGAAAATGCATATAATAGAATGTTAGCTGAAATTTGGATAAGGCATGACTTTCTAATAACAATATCAATAAGAGAAATTACAAAAGAAATAAGGAAAAATTCCACATGTGAGTAACAAAGTTTAGGAACATCTTCAGAGGGCTCATATACCCAGTTGTGTGAATTTTACATTGTACAATTCCAGGGGGCAATGGTACCTTTTTGTAAAATGATCACAAAATTAGAGAGGGGATAAATAGGGTCAAGAAAGGAATAGATGTACAAATTAATATTATGCTACTTAAAGCATTATTTAAAGGGTAAATTGAAACAAAAATTAGATAACATTTTTCAACTATCAAAATGGCAAAAAGGTAAAATACTGAAGAACTCACAGTGAGATGGACATCTTATATAAATTCTGCTAGAAGCGTGGGAGTGTGAATTAGTTGCTTGTTCCAGAAAGCAATTTGGCAGAATCAAGACCACTAAAACAGTGTATCTTTAAAAAGGAGAATTTTCTTTCTTAGTCTGTGGGAGTTTACCATACAGAAATAGTCCTAATTATGAATTAAGATTGATGTATAAAAATATGCATCAAAGAAAAAAATTAGAAACTAAATGGTCACAATAGCAGATTGATTAAATAAATTATCTTCATTTGATGGAACTTTCTTAAAGGATATTTATTAGCAAAAGAAATTGCACACAATATATAATTTAGTGAAATAAAAATGTTTTCTTTTATTTTTTATTTATTTATTTATTTATTTTTGTTTTGTTTTACTATGTGCAGGATGATGCCAACTGACTGGCTGGCTGGAAGCAGATTGGGAGCTTGTGAGTGTGGGTGGACCCATTACCTGCCACTTGCATTCAGAAGCAGAGGAAACCTATCCAACCAGAGAACTGAATGAAGTCCATTTGCCAAGAGAAAGCAAAACTTCCTGGCTCACCCCTAGTCCAAGTTTGTTCCAGAAGCCCAGCAAAGCTGTCCCCTTGCTCCAGAAAGCATACCATTTAGTAAAATGTCTCTTTGTGTCAGAAAAGAAGGAAGATAGGAAGGAACAAAAGAAAGGTGGAAAGAGAGGGGAGGAGAAGGGAGGGGAGGATACACAGGGATGGGAAGAAGAGAAAAAATGGAAGGGGCAATGAAGGAAGGAAAGGACAAAAGTGCTAGTGGTAGGTCCTTTCTGAATGTAAGAATATACATTATAAGTAAATTTTGTTTCCCTTTTAAAAAACATTTACAACATAGTCTCAAATGATCTCATAACTTCTTTATGGCTTATACATGGTCAGATCTTCTATAGGGTCTCCTGCTCTGTGAGGAAGAAGATTGGGGCAGGCTACAAGGAGCCCTATTAATTAGGAACTCTCAGAATGAACCAGATGTTCTCATGCCCAACCAGTATTTATCTGTGTGTTTACCTAGTTCAGTTCCTGCTGGGAAGACTCAGGTAAAGTTTCAGTGTTACATAATTCTGCCATCTCACGGTCTCCTCTTTATATGGATAGAGAATCGTGGCTTGTTACCTGGAGTAGCAGAAAGTCCATCACACACCTTCTGAGTTTCCTGTGTGTGGGAGCTCATGTGACTTTAGCTAATTCACAGAACTTTGGTGAACCATTGTGCTCAGTCTGGATGTTTCTGAATGCTGCAGCTTCTCAGAAGTGACTGTAGGCCTTTACTCACTTGACAAACCCTGAAGGATCCCATCAAATCACCACCCACTGGAGCAGCTGCTGTGCTAGGGCCTCTCCCAGTCCCAAGACTTTTTGTCACAGCTGAATTGAGAATGCACTTTAACTCCCTAGAGCTCAATATCCTCAATTCTTAAAGTAGTGATTGGGGAAATTTGTAAAAATGACCTCTGAGGCCCCTTCCAACTCAGGGACTTCAAGATAGTTTAGAGAACTTCTTTCTCCAGGGACCTCCTCTTTTCCTTCTATTTCTTCTCTTGCAGGCATTTCCTACAACAACCTTGAAACTGACTCTAAAGCTCTAGCCAGTACTAGGCCATCTCTGCCTAAATAGGAATCATCCTACGGTTGGACTTTAGTTCCCTAGACTTCTCACGTTTGAGAACATAGCCCTAGCTAATTGAAAAATATCTTCTTTTGCCTTCCTGACCCTTCTCCTGTGGATATATTTCTGTCGGGGCCTTCACACAAAGAATAGATTGATTGAAAAGAACATTCAACTGTTCCTGGATTTACTAACTACATCATTCATGATACCAAATTAATAGTACATACTTACATTTTGCTCATTACCTAATTGCACTCCATTACTCTGTCTACCAGAGCTGGCGAGATGAGAAGGTGGGAATGCAGGTGTTGGCTCTCTCATGCTAAGTGCAAACTCATCCATTTGTGCTAATTCCCCTGCACTAGCTGGATGGCCTGGGGAAGTAACTTCACCTCTCTTTGATCACCATTCCTCATTTGTAAAATGAGGTCAATGAACTAGGTGATCTCTTCAGTGGTTTCTATTGAGAAACCCATAATCCTTCTTGTTTTTGTAAATGAAGCCCAGCTGGAGCTTGGCCCTAGGGAGCTATTGAAGAACAGAGCAGGTGTTGAGGCTGGGAGAAAAGATGGGATTTCACAAAGAGAAGACTGCCCACCCAGGATCAGTGCCACGGCTGCATTTGTAAAATTTGACTCTCAATTCCAGAGTTCTGTTTTCGGTTAGATTTCTAGGTCCCAGAGGGACGCCAGAACAAGTGGCAGACTTTCTGAGGGAGGTCAGCATGTCTCCTTGCAGGCTGCATCTTGGAAGGAGATCTTCCCCGGGCCGGTTGCCACTAGAAACAAACTTCCAGCAGGTAGATGTCACTGCAGACTCTGTGGTACATGAGCTGAATGCACTCACCTCTAACTGGCTGCCATCATCCCATCTATTGCCTTTGTGAGCTACTGTGTAAATACTGGTCACATACCCTCTACAGCTCTCCCTCATCCTTTTTCCAGCTTGAGAAGTATTCTGCCATCTTCCACGCACTTGGCCAATGTATTGTTCACTCTATACCCTTGGTCCTGGCAGCACTTTGCCTCCTTTCAGCATCAGGTCGGCATGGCCAGGATGAATGGGAGGAAGCTTGGCACAGGTGCCTGGGGATGTACAGCACAGCCAACTCATTACCATCAGGCTTTGCTTGCTCACCAACTATGGAAAGCAGTCCAGGAGCATCACAAAGGATCCAGAGAGCAATAACAAGTTTCAACACATTGGACCCCAGCCTCTGATTTCATGGGTCTGGAACCTGCTTGCTCGGTGGTGCCAGACCCATCCAACTATGTGCCAGATGGCACATTGCTTCTGTTGACAGGGCTTCCAGCTTTGAGATGGGGACAATTAACACAGAAGTAAAGTCTCCAAAGATCTTGGCTGTAACAAATGTGATTCCTAGCAATAAGAAGTGGCTTGTACATTCTGTTTTAACTTCTAGACAGGGGATGTGCCAGTAAATAAGGCATTAATGTATTAACCTGTGTTATGGTTTTGATATGCCATGTCACCCCAAAGCTCCTGTGTTAATGTAGGAATATTCAGAGACTGTGAGAGCTGTAACTTCATCCGTCCATCCTAATGTTAATGGACTCACTGGGTCGTGACTACAGGCAAGTGGATGGGGTGTGCTGGGGGAGGCGAGTCACTGGGTGTGTGCCCTAGAAGGATTCATGTTTCCCTTGTTCTCTGTCAGCTTCCTGGTCCACTTGAGGTGAGCAATTTTCCCTTGCCTTGCCCTTCTGCCATGATGTTCTGCCTCACCTTGGGCAATGAAGTCAGCCAACCATGGACTAAATCTCTGGAACCATAGCTCAAAATAAACTTCTCCTCCTCTACATTGTCCTTGTCAGGTGTTTTGGTCACAATGACAAAAACCCAAGTAATACAACCTTCCAGTCAAATCACCTGATATTTGTGAATTCCTTACAAATGAAAACTCCCTTTGTTAACATAGCCTAGGAAGAGAAATTATGTATAGACAAACAGAAAACTCTTCTTTCCCCCTAGTCTCTACTTTCTAGAAACATTGCCTTCAGAATGTACCATTATTCTTTTTAATTGAAAGACATTCAGAAGATCCTAGAAAATAAAGTGGTGGGTGGGCTGAAATTGAATAACAAAACATACAAAATGTGACCCACTAAATTTTATTTCCTTGAGCTTTAACTTTAGTTATTTGTAGTTATTGATATTAGCACAGTACTGTTATCTTGTTGGGGCCTTCCTAGAAACTGAGGCAATGCAAAGACTTCCACCTTCAAACCCCAATTCTTGCAATCAAGTAGGAAAAATTCCAGACATGTCACTTAGAGTAACAGGAATGAGTCTTTTGAAAGGATAGGAAAAAGGAAAAGGGACAGTCTCAAGGGAGAGTGGGTCCTGTCAAAGAGAAGAGAGGGAAAGTGTGCCCTTCCTGCACCCCAGTTTTACTGGGAATCCCAGACACATTTCCAGAGAGTCCCACCCAGGTTCACCTCTTGACTTTTGACTGACACAAGGTTGACATCAGACTCTCAAGTTCCCACTGTCATGAAAATTCTAGGTCACCTTGGCCCATGCTGAGCAGTTCTAATTCGATTCTTAACCATAACTTCTTACAGATTTTATGGTTAGGAGGAATTATCCTTATCTCCCTGAGTTTTGGGATCTGGTCTGTGAAAAGGCAAACGAAAGTCTCCTCCTTCAGGGTAACTTGGGTTCCTCTTGTCAACATTATTTCAGGCCTGCATTTCTCCTGCAGATAACAGGTAGCTTGCTGAGGAATGTGACTTAGCCTGTTCACTTAAGTCAAGCAGGACTGCAGGTAAATTGCTTCTTGGAAAAGAAAACATGCAGGGCTCAACCCAGTGGGCCCATTTTATAGAATTATCCTCTTAACCTCGTGTACCCACCGTTTACACCTGTCTGTCCCCTAACAGTACTCGATAAGTGGATCTGTAATCTGAAATTCTTGACTCCTGAGAATATGTTTTACAAGGCATCTTAGTGAAGCTCAGATGGTCTTTTAGTGGAGTGTGTCCTCTGTGGTTTGGCCACAGCATCACTGTGATGTGTGAGTAGTTTCTCCCTTCACTTTGGGAGAAGCTGCATATCCTTAGGTGCCCGAAACATTTTTGTATCTTGCTCACCTGCCTGGGTTTTGACCTGTGAAACCCTTACTCCACAATCTAAACAGAAAAGTCATTGAGATACTCTCCCTACAAACCATGCTACTGTCTCCCTGCACCTGGCTCCTGAGACTGTCTCTGCAGCTACGAGGATCATCTCTGATGAACCCAGTCGTGCCCTGAGCCCAGTCATGGTAAGCATCATTTGTCTCACTTTGTTCAGGGTGACAATGATCCTTCTGCTGTGGCCCGACATTATTTATTTTATGCAGAGACAACAGTCTGCTTCTTGGAAACCTAAGGTAGAAGACAGTCATAGCAGCCATTCAGTTCACTCTGATTTTTTTTTTTTAAGATCTTTGAAAATTAGCAAAATCAGACCATTTGTGTTGAGGTGTGTAAGCTCTGAACATTTATATTTGTCTGCAGAGACCTGGGTCTACTGAACTGGTAAAGAACTGGTCACATAAGTGTTAACAGTAAATGTTAACATAAGAGGTCCAGGGATGAACCCAGGCCGGGCTCCATGGTATGCCGATGGGTCTTGGGCAAGTTATGTTCAAAACTAATCCTCTAGGTGGCACATGCCTATAATCCCAGTGGCTCGGGAGGCTGAAGCAGGAGGATCGAAAGTTCAAAGCCAGCCTCAGCAAAAATGAGGCACTAAGGAACCCAGTGAGACCCCATCTCTAAATACAGCAGAAAAAATAGGGCTAGGGATGTGGCTCAGTCGTCAAGTGCTCCTGAGTTCAATTCCAGGTTTTAAAAAAAAAAAAAACAAAACAAAACAAAAAAAAAAAAACACTAATCCTTAGTTTTCTCATTTTAAAAATGGGGACATTTAGATTCTCTAATCTCATGGGATGGTTGTGAGCACATCAAAGTCATAGAAAATCTTGTTTTATGCACCAACCTGATTGGTTCTTTCTGGTTTATGTATACATCAAGTTGAGGATTCAAGATGTCTTCAAATTAAGAACAGGGACTGTGTCTCCATGCTGCATTCTGAATTGCTAGCACAAAATTTAGCATGTGGAAAGCACTCCACAGATTTCAGACTGGTCTGGAGAAGAGCAAGTGCCTCATCTACCATGGGAATAGGGGCAACTGAGAGTTATATGACTTGCTGTTGATGTTACTGAATTCTCTCTAAACTGCCAGGACCCCTTCCAGTTGTGTGAGGTGATCAGGAAAGCATGCTTTCCCTCCTTCTGGAGCAGCCAAATGAGAGCAAAGGGCTTTGGGCCCTTGCCTGTCTGAACTCAGATAAATAACATATACGAGCTCTGTCTATACAGATGGGCCCAGCAGGGATAAATCACCTCTTCCTTTGGAAAAATTATCTAGAGTGACTTATGCACAGACACAGGGGTTCTCTGCCAAGCTGACACCCTCCAGCAAGAAGAACAGGACAAGAGATACCAAGTGTTGATCAGACCAGCTCTGCTCCTCAATTCAGGATGTACACACTGCCCCATCAAGTCAAGGACAGGACACAGTTCAACCTCATTCTCCATGTCTTGGTTTAAGCAGCCTCCTACGGCCAGTGTCCCTGATACTAGTGATCTGTGGTGAGGTCCCCCACTGAGGCCACTCCAGCAGGGTGGGAGAACTGGGACAAGTAGTAAAATGCTGAGCAGACCTTTTCCTGTTGCTTCAAGTGGGAGACAGAGACACAAAGCTGAAGTCAAAGGGGCGTCACCTACACCTCTCCCCATTTTCAAGGCACCACCCTCTTCATGACTTACTAAGAAGTGACTCCCCAATTCTGTTCCCCTCCCACTGCCTCCACAGCACCCCTCCCCTCTTCTTAAGCATGGGAGAGAGAAAGAAGAAAGAAGTGCCACTTGTCCCCATGGCAAGGACTCACAATTCCTGCTCTTCTCCATTCTCTGTCTCTCTGTCTCTCTGTCTCTGTCTCTGTCTCTCTCTCTTTCTCTCTCTCTCGCTCTCTCCATAAATTCTCTGGTTCTCAGTTCTTAATGCCTGGCATTTTCTCTTATGAGAGAGAGAGGGAGAGAGGGAAAAGAGAGAGAGATTTTCCCCAAGAAAATCAAACCAAAACTGAGTGTGAGAAGGGAAGGAACCGAGTCTCTATTCCATGAGTGGATACCAGCCTACACAGCAGATGAGCCACTACAGAAGCCAGGCAGAGAGGAGGCACAGCAAGGATGCCCACGTTTCCCCAAGCAGAACACAGTGTGGATGTAGCAGACCTGCTGCCCAGCCAGAAGGACAGGCTGCCAAGAGAGGGGAGCCCCAGAAGCTGCAGGATGGGGCATACCCAACTGGGAGAGGTAATGCTGGAGGCAGGATCGGAAAAGAACTAGTACTAAAAGAAAGGGAAGAGATGAGTATTAAGCAAGAAATAAGTTGGAAGTTTTACGCTGGACTAGACTGACCTGGATTTTTAAATCACTGAATGCTATGAAAATCTATGGGTTCTTCCTGAGACTTTTTTTAAGAACTGAGAAGCAGAGAATTGATGGAGAGTGACTAACAACAATGGTGGGTAGAGAAATACATCCACCTCTGCTCAAACTCCACCAAATACATATATAAACAACAAGTGTCTAGCAAATGAGTTCAGAATACATTGACCCTCTGCAAATCTCATTTAGCTTGTTGAAACATAAAATGACAAATTCTTCCTTAACTTGTCTGGCAGATAAACTACTATTTCCTAATATTTTTCAGTTACTCTTCAGAGAAAAGAACATGTATGATTCCCTACTAAGTGATTTCCTGATAAAAGTTCAAACCTCCAGATGTTCATAAATCTATTAAGATCTATTAAGAAGTTTGTCATCTGATTAACAAGTAATGGTTTTCTGAAAGATATCAGTTCAATTACTATCTTCTTCAGACATAATGGAAAAGAATTTTTTACCCTCCACTAAATTCTTTAAATGACTATATGATTTTTAGGTATTGGTTTACTTCCCTAAGATTCTAGGAAACTGAGACTTAACGTGAAGAAAACCACATCATCAAGTGAAGAGTGAAAGATGATCAAATATAGTTAATTTTTATGTGAGATGCTGCAGTACAATGAATGCTGTCATTCAAGGGGGTCCACTTAATCTAGGGGCATACAATGGTATTATAGATGGTTACCATGGTACCTGCTTAATTTGGGGTCAGATAGCCCACAGGACATCCAAATATTAATATGGGGAGTTTGGAGAAACTCTCACTAATAAAGTCTATAGATTTATGAAGAGTTACTTATTAAGAAGACTATGGATTATATCATGGTGGCCTCTAGAAACCAACCTACTACCTGCAGGTCTGACTAGTTTCCATTTAGTAAAACACCTATGGGGATGAATCTTTCAAAAGAAGAAAATCAGTCTGGAAACTTTGTAGGTTTATTAATATTTCATTTGACCCTGTTTTCTAATTCTATAGAGATCCACAAACTTTGCATATTCACAAAAGTCCCAAATGTGGCTGACACAATAATAAACAAGCCTCTTCCATACAGATAACAAGATTTCTAATGCAAACTGAACCTTGAAACTATCCTAAAACTCTTTTCAAAGTTCTTTCTTTGACTTCTTCTTGACCATAAGGATCTGGAAATGAGAGAGAAATTTGAGGATACAGAAAAGCAAAAGACATCCTGAGTTTCAAAGGAAGTGCCCACAAACCATTGATGTGCAGGAAATGCCTGTAAACCAATAAAATGCAGAAAGTCCAGTGAACAGTTACAACTCCTGGGTGATCCAGCTATGCCCTTGGCCCATGCCCTTGCCTGAGGTTAGGGTAATGTGCAAGTGCAGGGAAAACTGGCATGAACTGGGTAATTCTGCCCTGACCCACCACTAGTCTGGCTCCTAGCAATTGTCTCTCTATAAATATTAACACTCCGCACCAACAAGCTGCTTCTTAATCTTGAGATAGTTCACATTCTCCCTTGCATGTGCTTCTGCTTTCCTAAATAAATTTCTGTCTGTGCCTCTTACTGGCTCCTGCTGAAATTCCTTTCTGAACATATGCCCAAAGCCCCACTAGTCCTGAGTCAAGTTCCCCCTTCTCTTTGGGAGCTCCTCAAACACTTCTTCAGAGACATCTCTTCTTCCGTGACAGAAGCATCAATGTCTTATGCAGCAAAATACATATATAGAAGAAATGGGTACCACCTATCTCCCCAAACCCATCTCCACCTGATTCCTGCATTGTGAATCACATGTGAGATTTAAGTGAAAGTGACCCTGCTCTCATTCCTAGGGATGGGACCCTACTGCTCATAGCTAAATTTTAGTGTGCACATACATCACCTGGAGAGCTTGTTGAAACAATTGCCTGCTTCCCCATTCCCAATTTTAGATTCAGTTGCCCTGAGTGAGGCCCATGAAGTGCCATTTCCAATGGGTTTCCAGGCATTCTTGATGCTACTGAGTGCCTCAAATAATAGAATAAATAAATTACAAATAACTTCCTGTTATATTCTGGAGATTAAAACTTTGTGGGCCGGGGTGGTAGATTAAGGAGAAAGGAACTAGGGGAGGGTTTGCTTAAGAGCAGTGGATCTCAACCTTGATTGCACATCAGAGTCACCTGGGGATCTTAAAAGAAAAAAAATACCAAGGCCTAACCCCTATTCTCAAGAGATTCTGATTTCAATGGTCAAAGTGAAACCTGAGTATAAGTAATATTTCAACTCCCTTGGAATTCTAATGTGCAGCCAGAGCTAAAAATCCTGCTTTATAAAATAAGAGATGTTTCCCAGTATTTGGGCTCTTTGTGTACGTGAGAGCATGCATATACACATGTATTCATGTGCTCTGGGAGAAAGACTGGAAGTGATTGACCTGAACTTTTTGTTCATTTATAATGCAAGCAAGATACTCAGCAGACTCTGTCGTGGGAATTAGCCATCTGGCCTGTGCATTCAAATGACTTTTAAGGAAGATAACTTCCTTCAGTCCTGCATCTCCAAGTAAATGACATTGACCTGTTTTGCATACCACTGTAGACTGAATGTTTGTGTACCTCTGAGATGCACAGGTTGAAACCTAACCTCCAACATGACGGCAGTGGGAAATGGAGCCTTTGGGTAGTGATCAGGGAATGAGGATGAAGTCCTCCTTAATTGAACCAGTGATTTATAAAAGAGGTCTTAGAGAACTCCCTTGCCCCTTCCAGCATGTGGGGACACAGCAAGGGGTCATCTTTAAATAAGGAAACAGGCCCTCAACAGACACCAAATTTGCCAGTGCCTTGATGTTGGATTTCCCAGCCTCCAGAACTATGAGAAATAGATTTATGTTGTTTATAAACTACACAGTCTGTGGTATTTTTGTTGTGTCAGCTCAAACTGACTAAATACATACTAAACCAAGAGTCTATTACTGTTCAATTCAAGGAAGAAGTTTGAACAGATAAACAGTTAAAGGGGCAAATAAAGAAAGAATAGAAAAAAATCATAAAATACACAATCGAGATCAATTTAAATAATAGAGACTATATTTTCCCTACAAATAAGATTAATACACTTTGGATTTGAATAATTACAGCTAACACTTATAGAGCACTTATATACCAGAGGCATCCTTGGTGCTTTTATCTATTACTTAATTCATGTTTTTAAAATAACCTCTAAGAAAGATGCTATCTTTATCATTATCATTTTATAGATGAGATCATGGGGGTTCAGAGAGGTTACTTACTGATCCAAGTCATACCACCAGGAGATGGAGAGCTAAGATCTAGACTCAGGCTCTAGAGTCTGTGTGATCAACCACTGTGCTAGATGTTGTCCCTCTATTACTATTAATATTTGAAGTAATGTATTTAGCCAACAAAATAATTAAGCAGAAATAAGCTACATAATAGTGTGTTGGATCTCTGTAGAACCTCATCTATCACTGCTCCCCTTTGCTTTCATTTACTCCTTTATCCCATTTATCTTCTCTTCTATCATGATATCCCTTTCTCTACTTCTGAGGCCCCTCACCCTGTTATAAGGATTCTTGTCAATAGAGACCTTCTAGGTCTTAAAAAGAGGAGTAACTTTTAGAGGACTCAGCATTTTTATCCTAACTGATGCAAGCATCAAATAAGAGGACCTATATGTAAGCTATTAGAAATGTGCCCAGCACATTGCCAATGCTCCATAGCTTAGGTGTTCCCTTGAGTCCATGCTATATGGTCACACACGGCAGCTTTCATTTCAGATTGAGGATGGCTTAAATCCCACCATTCTGCCTTGGACAAGTTATATTGTCTTTCTGAACCTCCATTCTGTATGTAGAAAATAAAGAATGAGATAAGAGAGAGTTATGTTTTAGTCAGTTATTTCACTGTTCTGACCAAAAGACCTGACAAGAACAGTTAAAGCATAAAAAGTTCATTTGGGGGGCTCAGTTTCAGAGGTCTCGGTCCATAGCCTGCAGACCTCACAGACCCCTGCTCTGTGCCTAAGGTGAGGCAGAACATCAGGACAGAAGGGCGTGATGGAGGGAAGCAGCTCAGGACATGACCATCAGGAAGTAGAGAGAGCCCAAGTTTAGCTCACCAGGACAAAGGCACATCCCCAGTGACCCTAGTCCTCCAGCCACACCCCACCTGACTATTGTTATCACCCAGTTAATCTATTAAAGTGGATTGATGAACTGGTTAGGTTAAGGGTCTCATAACCTTATTTCACCTCTAAACTTTCTCATATTGTCTCTCACAGGAGCTTCTGAGGAATACCTCATGTCTAAACCATAACAAGTTATAAGGAATAAACGAGAACAAAAGAGAAGTGTCTGACAGGAATAAGGGGCTCGATAAAGGCCAACGTTGTCATTTCAAATGTAAATCTCACAACAGGTTTATTCTCTGGTATATTTCTATTGACAGTATTTGGCATAAAATAGTAATCAATAAGTATTTTTGAATGCATTAATGAGCAAGTGAATGAAACAATCCACTTGCTGCTAGCTTTAACTCACTCATTTGAAATTCAGGAAACCTACATCTGAATAGACATTTCTCAGAAGAAGACATACAAATGGCCAACAGGTATAGGAAAAAATATTCAACATCACTAATCATTGGGGAAATATAAATTAAAATGGCAATACGATATCGCTTTACATCTGTTAGAATAGCTATTATAAAAGGAAGGTGAGGATGTGGAAAAAAGCATAGCCATTATGGAAAGCAGTATGGAGGTTCCTCTACAAATAAAACTACTATATTTTATAGCAATCCTACTACTGGGTATGTATTCAAGGAATATGAAATCAGTTGTGTTGAAAAGACATTGGCATTCCCATGTTTATTATAGCCAAGATATGGAATCAAATTAAGTGTCCATCACCAGAGGAATGGAAAAAGAAAAGGTGGTATACATATACAATAGAATGCTATTCAGTTATAAAAAGAAAAAAAAAAAGAAATCCTGTCATTTGCAACAACATGGATGAACCAGGAAGACATAGCTTTAGTAAAACTAATTCAGGCACTGAAAGACAAATACCGCATGATCTCACATGTGAAGTACAAAAAAAAAAAAAAAAAAAAAAAAAAAAACTGAACTTATAGAAACAGAATATAATGAGGTTACCAGAAGCCGGGGAATGGGGGTATTGGAGAGATATTGGTCAAAGGACACAAAATTTTAACTAGGAGGAAAATGTACAATAGATCTATTGCTTAAAAATTGCTTAATGAGTATATTCTGTATTTCAAGAACAGCAAATGATAAATACGTGATGTAAAGAATACGTGAAATAGTTTGATTTTGCTATTCCACAGTGCATATTATATATCAAAGTATTATGTGGTACACTGTAAATATATACAATTTTACTTAGGAATTGAAGAGTTAAAGTTAAATAAAATTAAATGTGGATTATAAAAATGTGAAGTACCAGAAAATGAAATAAAAACAAAGTCATACCAAAATATAAAAATTCAGGGAACCCAGAAACTGATATTTTTTGGAAAAGTCACTTCTTTTTTGGAACTTAACACAGAATTCCACAACCCTCACTTCCTAAGAGAATGAGGGTTTTATCCCCCTTCATACCTCTCCTGGTATTATATTTCTGGGTACTTTCTTTCTAAACAGGGACTATCTCCCCCGCTCATCTCTCTTTCTCTTTCTCTTCCTTGCTACTCCATTATTTAACTTATAGTCTTAATGCCAGGTTGATGACCTAAAATAAAATAAAAAAGGTAAACATGAGAACAAATATCACATTTATGGAAAGTAAATACTCTTTCTTGGTAGAAGTCAAAGCAAAAATTAATATAAAATGAATGACTCACGTCCCTTCAAGATACTTCTTTTTAAGTCGGATTATTTTAAATAGGAGAAAATGTGACAAAATGCTTATAATGAGGCAGATAGCAGTGAGTTCTCATGAAAACGTAATGGTGTGGTTTCAGTTCAGGGTACATCAAAGGTTTTCTGGAAATGTGATTATACAGTTTCCCAGAATCAGATTTTACAGCTGTGTGCCTGATCAGAACGATTGTAAAACCTCTCACATAAGAAAGAAAAGCATTTCTCACCTAATCCTTGAAGAATTAATTCCTCAGGTCCAAGTAGACTTCATTCTTAATGAGAATTAACTCAATATACTTTTGAATCTCTTTGATAGAATCTTACGTTATGAGGCAACCTGCCTTGATGTCCATTTATTAGGACGCATCTGTACAGCTGAGGACATACACAAATATAATTTGCCTATTGACATTACTAATTTCTTTTCAGTGTGTCTTTCAACTATTATTAGAGATTATCATCAGTTAGAACAAATCCTTGATGTAATATTGAACTACTTCTGCAAAGTAATACTTAGTGTGTGAAACTTAACAAGGAAAAGTATGCTGTTTTAATATGGCAGGTGTTCATATAATTCTGAAGTCTGGATCCAGATCATCAGAAAGGAACTCCAATTAGTGTCATTACCTTAACTGTGGTATCTTATACCTCCCTGTTTTCCGGTGTCTTTGCTGCACAGATATGAATCACTTTCCAATAGCAAACCAACAATTACAAATAGGAGCCACTTACCTTTCCCTCCTTGTCCACTCACCAACTTGGTCATCTTTTCTCCCCAGTCCATATTAAAAGGAAAGGTTGATGCACCAATGGCTTACATGATTGATAGTGAAGAGAAATTTATTTTGATCAAGTAAATCAGCATAAAGAAGGCTCTAAAATTATTTTTCACTTTTTAAATTTTACTGGCTTGAGGGAAAAACTGAATTCTGTTTCATATTCTACAAGAAGACATCAACATGCAAAAGTGGAGAATTTGATACTTCTTCACTCACTCGGATTAAACTGACTCAGTTATGTGTGAAGTTAAAGTGCTTGCATGTGAAAGATATCTTCAAGCTATTAGGGCTAAGGCTCAAGTTGGAAAACTGCATGGATCTTAGCAATCTGAAAAGTTTTTTTCACTCTTTATTTTTTTAAAGATTGGTGTCTCACTGTGTTGCCTCAGGCCTTGAACTCCTTAGCTCAAGTAATCTTCCTGCCTCAACCTTCTGAATAGTGAGGAACATAGGTGCACATCGCCATGCCTAGTTTATTTTTTTAATTGAGTGTCTTATACTCCAAGCAAAGAATGCCCTCACTCTTCAAATTATAGTATCTAATAAAACTTTCAATAATAAATTATGAGTCAACTTTCTTTTCAAAAGCAACTTTTATTATTCACTGATTCTGCTACATTGAAAAGAACCAATAGATTTTATAATATAAAAATATGACCAGTTTCTGTTTTTCCCTTTCTGGAGCATATTAATTTTACCTCAATGAACATATCTGCTTCATTGGAATGCTTCTGAAACTGAAATAAACCTAGTGATTATATTCACTGTAGACAAAGTTAGTTTGTATCGCCCATGTATCTCAAATTAGAAAGTCAGACTTTGGGTTTTATATTTTTTCTTCTTTAAAAGCATGCATAAAATGCCTTCAGAAATAAGGAAAGATGACTTTCCAAAGATAATAATAGAACTCAATGGTTACACCATCTTTTATGGTATAATTAGAACTTGTGGACAATACTTTCTCTTGTGCATTACATTTAGCACTTGCTGCCCTGGAGGAAGCACCAGCAGGAGAAGCAAATGCATCCAGGGAATTAATAACAGCACAAGAGTTGCCAGTGGACTGAGCTAAAATTCAAATGCCATTAATTCCAAATAATCATTTTGCCCTAGGATATACTGTCCTGCTACATGGCTCAAACCATTGAAGGCTGTACAATGAGCCTGAGATGCACAGGCATTCCCCTTCCAACATTTGAATTATATATTCACTGCAGAAAAAAGAAAAAAAAATTGTTTTTGTTTTTGTTTTTTGCTTCTGGTTCAAGCCTCATGCTCTTGTTCATTTCCTGTAAAAATGGTATAGTAACTGTGATAATAATTCAGAAAAATCCCTTTAGAGTTGAAACTGGCTCACCAAGACTTTAGAATTCAGTGGAAAATCTTACTTTAAAATCCTAACAAGTTCAGAGCATTGGAAAAAGATTGCCATGAATTTCACTTAACAAAAACAATGTGTAAATTTTTTAGAGCTCATTTCCCAGGATTTGATAAGTCCAAATAGTGGCGAATCATAGTTAATAATAACCATGCACTAGGGACAAAGAAGCTTTTATGCTCTTATATTTTCATTTTCATGTTTAAAACTATAAAATACCCTGCATAAAACACAAATATGTTTTGTAGTTCTATTTCTCCCAAAGCTATTGTAGGGATTCAGCTTGACCTAACCACTGGGATATTCACCCCAGTGAGTTTTCCCCAAATAGCTTCCCAGCAAATGCTAAGTAAACAAAACCATGTGAGTAATACTTGGAATTTTGTGAACAGACTCCTGTGCCACCAGAACCAGGAATGTGCCTGATATCTTTGATATTAGTTTGAGATAAACTGAGTACATTCTAGCTCAAATGAAATCACCTTTGCCCTGATCACTATTCAAGCCCCCTCCCTCTGATCCAAATCATGAGGATCTGCGGGTCTTGTTGCCGCACTTGAACACACTTCGGACAGTGAAACCCCAATAAATTGTACTATACACAGTCCTGGATCTGTCTCCTCTTTCTTTGGTCTCACAGGAATTCCACCCATGGTGGCCAGTTCTTTTACACCGAATTCTCCAGGAACCACCATAGATGAGAATTTGTGGTTCATTTAGAAGGTTTTAAGGGAAATGTCCTACAGTTATAAGTTCAATTTCCTCTTCCCAGGCCCCTCAGTGACCTTGGAGTGCTTATGAAAACCTGTGAACATCGCCTACTTTCCAGTGAGATTCTCAGTTTACTTGTTCATCTCTCTCACCCGCAAAGATTGTGAGCAACTTGAACTCAGTCATTGTGTCGTTTATTTCTTAGAGCACCTCGTACCCAAGCCTGGCACATGATAGGTGCTCAAAGTTTGTTGAGCTGAACCATGAGCTTAATGTATTCAACACTATTCTAAAAGAGAAGCTAAATGGTGAGTTGAGACATACCTTTGGTCCAAAATGAAATATTCAGAGCACTTATACTTTAATGGAAGACAAATTGCTGAAGCATTTCTCACAGGCTTCTCCCTTCCCCATTTGGTGGTTACAATTCTCCCTTTAAAGTTAACCCATCTGTTAGGAAATAAAAATTAGGCCATCAGTATTTAGCCCTCTTTGCTTGGGCCATTCTGTGCCCTTCTTGTGGTCTATGATGCATATTTAACTCAGTGAATTAGAAACATCTGAATCCCCAACTCTCTAATCTGTAACTGTGAGAGAATTTGTGTCAGTGGAAATCAAATTTACCTATAGTTATAAGATGCTACTTGTCACAGTGCTTAGAAAAGAAAAAAATTGAAAAAGCTTAGGAAAGATAATGAAAAATTTTAAAGCTGAAATTCGAAAAAAAATAGTTTCATTAAGATTGTATTTTACAAAAGAGAAATTGGTAGAAGCAGACATTTTGCATGAGGGATAATTAAGAAAGGAATGAAATGGCTTAAATCTATGATTTTGTTTCAACATTCAGAATAAAAATATATTTATCATAGCCTGGGGACAGAAAGAATATCTTTTTAAAAATTGCATGTGGAAGTAATAGAAGAATGCCAATGAAACTTGCCCAAATATCACACATTCAGTAACTGCAAGATTGTGAAGATCCACGTCAGAGTCTAGCTCTGAGGCAGAGGCTAAACCTTGCCAAACTCTCCACGCTGTGCAGAGGTCAGGGGACGAGATCATAATGGAAACAGAAAACAATGGGATCAAATATCTGTTATGTCTATAATATTTCTTTCACTGCCGTGGGTAAAATATTATTTATAAACTAACATTTACAATCCTGTTTTGAATAGTAAAATCAATCTGATTGGTCCAGCTTCATCCTCAAAAATCAGCCCCTCTTCTCCACTCAAATGCCAATGCACTCTTTCTTCATAAGGGCAATGACATGGAAGGTCAAATTATAACCAGATAGTATCTCCAGAGTGAGAACTTAGCATGTGAGGAGTTGGATGGATGAATTAGTCTGTGTGGGCTGCCATAATGATTGACTGACTTACAAGATTCCAGGGCCCACCCTGCATAGGGTTCTTCATTCTGGGGAAGCTGTAAGATCAAAGTTCTGCTAAACTACTTCCTTCAAACAGATGGAAGTGAGGGGTTGAACAGACATGTCCTGAGAGCAGACTGTGACTTCCAGAGTTTGTCTTAGTCACCAAGTCCTTGTGAACTTCCATCCTTACTCTTAAGGATTTTGACCTTTCAATCATATTCCCTTGGCACTCAGTTTTGCCATGTGACTGTGGGTTCTTAATGTGTTATAGAGTAAGAAATCTGTGCTAATATTTAATATAGGATCCTGTGATGGAAGCCAGTTACAATCCAGTTAAAGATCCTCTGTGTTAAGAGGACTCTAAATTAAGGATGAGCATAAAGGAATTTATAGTTCCACAGTAGACTTGGAGAGAAGAAAATAAAGTTCCAGGCAATGTTTTCTATGTCCCTCACACCCTGTGTTCTGATCTGCCCTTTAGAATTGCTCTCACAATCCAGGGTTGGTTTTCCATGGCTCAATGGAAATTACATGGCTCAATGTCAATGTGTTTACACCTTGGGAAGGACTCCAGAAGTGGAGTGAACAGCAGATGAAGTGACCCAGGGACACTAGGAATTGAGAATCATTTACTCAAGGTCAGATTCTTGGGTAGAAACAGCATTCACATTCCTCTTTCCACAAACACAGCCATAGAATAGAGTTTCTTTCCCAGCTCAGCTGCCTCTTGCCTTGAGGAAGTCATAGTTGTAATTCTAAAGAAAGAAAAAAGTTAAACAGCTGTAGGACAACAGAGATTTCGTATTGTCAATTGAATCCCAACTCTCTTAGCAGTGACTTAAAATCTTTAAAGTATGTGAGTGGGAAGGAACACATATATTTTCAATTTCAGTGCTATAATTATGAGTTCAGCATCATTGAACATAAAGGGAGAAATATGATGTTTCAAACTTTTTCTAACCAGGAGGTTGCTGTTTGTAGTTAAATGACAATTCAAGTGCAAATGATGTTTCTCCATAATCTCAAGTTGCAAAAATAAAAATGGTATTGACTAAAGTTTATATTTATTCATTGGAAAAATAACCTTGCTCAAGAGACTAGGCCAATATAATAAGGAATTTTAATTCATAGGCTATCAAGTTCAGGTACACAGTGTGACTTTGGTACAATTACTCACCATTTCAACTGTTTTTATGTTTATTCCCACTGACCATGTGCCTCAAAGTCTTGCCAAAGCAGTAAATTTTGATTTTATTATTTTATATAGTGAGTTTAAAATGACTGCTAGGATATTTAACATATCCTAAAAATAAACTAACTGAACTTTGATTTTTTGAAAAAGTGCTTTGAATACCTAACATACTTATCCAATACCAAAACCACATCCCATCCATCCAATCTTCGACCAAAAAACTTCAGGAGGTAAGTGTTTGGGAAAGGTATAGAACTATCTACTGTGTACATTCCTTAGGGAAAAAATACTCAGGATCTGGGAATGTGGTTCAGTGGTAGAGCTCTTGCCTGATGTGTGAGTCCCTGGTTCAACCCCCAGGTTCTGGGTTCAGAAAAAAAAAAAAAAAAAAACTCATAAAAACTTTACATTACACAATAGGAACCAGGGTCAAAACATTTCTAATGTGAAGATGTTTCTTTAAGTCCAGAAAGTCAGTTTTACTGGCACTCATCAGTATGAGAAGAATTCAAAGACTGAACCATCCTAAACATGTTCATAAGATAGATGCATTGACCAGAATGCCAGCTAACGAATTCATGAGGAACACTTAGATCTGACAAGTGTACCAAGGTTCTCATGATATCAGGCCAATGCATTCTTTCCTCATAAGGATGGTGATTTGCAAGTTCAAATTATAACCAGATAGTTGCCCCTACAGTTTCAAGTCAGGGTGTGAGGAGTTGAATGAATATATTATTCTGCAAGGGCTGCCATAACAGAGTACCACAGACTGCCTGACTTAAACAACACAAATTAACTTTCTCTTTGTGCTGGAGGCTGGAGGCTGGAAGTTCAAGATAAAGGTGTCCACGGGTTGTTTCTGCTGGGACCTCTCTTTCTGACCTGTATACGGCCGTCTTCTCCCTGTATCTTCACATGATCTTCCCTCTGTACATGTTCACATCCTAATCTCTTCTTCTTTTAAGGACATCAGTCATATTGGATGAGGATTTACTCTAATGATCTTCTTTTGCCTTAGTGAGCTCTTTAAAGACCCCATGTTCAAATGCAGTCACATTCTGAGATACTAGCAGTTAGAACTTCAACACAGGAATTTGGGGGACACAATTCAGCAGTAACAATGAATGACTTTGGGGACTGATTCATGAAGGCTTCTGTACCTGGATATACCCATCCTCATTTTAAGGCAAGACTACCAAGAAGACATGGAGTTGTGTGGCCTTCTGAGGGCTTACACCTCCCAGGAGCACTGGAGCACCAATTCCCAGTTTATGGATTCCCCTTTTGGGTTTAAGCAATGACAATTCCATCACTGTCACAGGTGTTCTTCAGAGTATTGTTCAGGAGATTAGCTCTGACTTATTTCAATTTTGCCTCTCTCAAACATTATGTTCTGATTAGAGTGCTCCCTGACTCTTCAGTCACACATTTCTTCCTATGTTCAGCTTATTCCCCAAATGACCAGACTCAGCAACACAGTGGATTTCATGAGGTTGACTCTCAGAGGGCAAGCATATTTAAAAATTCTTCATTATATATTATGGTTGTCAATAAACCATTGAATAAACAAGTGGGAATTAGAGTGCAGCCAAAGGCAAATTCTCTACTCATAACATTCCTGCCACCCAATATGTAGATTTTTCCAAACCAAATAATTCCCCAGTTCTCTGAAGAGATCAAGTTGATGACCTACAAATTAAATCAATTTTGACACTAACTACCCAGACGTAACACAGACCTCATAGGTTTAGGGCTCAGTCCTGTAAGCCTTTCTTCACTGCAGACACTGGAGTGAAAACCTTGTGCAAGCCCTGGGTCCCCAGATTACTCACACTGTCCCACTTGGCTACAATTCACAGATTCCCACGATCCACTCCTCAGGTTCAACAATTAACTATAATGGCTAGCAGAATCCACAAACCACTTCACTTAGATTTATTAGATTTTATAAAGGGTACAGATAGAGAAGTACATAGTGTAGAGTGCATAAATGTCCTGAGCAAGGAGCTTCCCTGTGAAGCTTCAGGCAAACCACCTTCATGGCACATTGGATGCACTCACCAAGCTGGAAGCTCTCCAAACCCCACTCATTTAGGGCTTTTGATAGATTTCATTGTATAACCATGATTGGTTAAATAATTGGTCATTAGTTATTAACTAGATTTCTGTACCTGTCACCTCTCCAGAAACCAGGGAGTGAGGCTGAATATTTCAACCCTTTAATCGTGCCTTGGTTTTTCTGGGATTGGTCCCCATCCCAAAGCTACCTTGGTGCCCCAGCCAACTGTCTCCTCCTTAGAATACAGAATATACTCATCAGTCTTGATATTTCAAAAGTCTTAGAAGTTCTTGTGTCTGGGACCTTGGACTGACACCAAACATTATAACAAAGCATGCTCCTATCACCCCTATCAGTAAATTGCAAAGGTTTTAGGAGTTCTTTGCCAAGAAATGGGAACAAAGATCAAATATATGATCTTTATTATATCACAAGAGCTATAAACACTTCTTATAAAACTGATATTAATATTGTAAGCATCTCTGTTTTAAAGACCTGCACACACACAAACACATACATACACACACACACACACACACACACACTCACTTTAAATAGCCTAACTGCACTTAAAGACAAAAGAAGCCCTATGTAGACCATAATGGTCACAGTTCAAAATGAAACCAAAGCTGCAGAAAAAGGGGGAAGAAGAAAACATGCCATATCAATCCTGAGCCAAAGTCCCCGCTGCTTTTATGAGTGGATTTGCAATGTCCCCAGTATTGCCAAGGACCTAAAACTACCAATGTAAGAGCTGCATCTAGTCAGGGAATCACCAGACACTGAATGAAGGCAACTCTAAGACCACCAAACAGAGAAGAGAAAACTGGAGAGGGAAAGTTTTGAAAATAATTTTAATACAACTACAAGGTATTATTTAAAATCACCTTAAAGAGTTAACACTAAGCAAGATAGCCAGCAAACCACAATCAATTTAACCAGGCACTGTGGTGCACACCTGTGATAGGAGACAGGAGGATAGCGAGTTCAAAACCAGCCTTGGCAAAAGCGAGGCACTAAGCATCTCAATGAGACCCTGTGTCTAAATAAAATACAAAATAGGGCTGGGATGTGGCTCAGTGATCGAAAGTCGGGTACCAAGAAAAAAAAAAAAAAGAAAGAAGGAAATGACTTACTCACAACTGAGAAGACAATGTAGTACAAATCTGTGGTTCTCAAGCTTCCTGTATATCACAATAACAAGGGAGATTGTTAAAACTACAGTCATAGATTCCCAGTGGTGCCAGAGATGATACAGAGTTGTCAGATACAAAAAAAGAATGATGAAAATTCTTTTAGCAAAAGTATGTCTCAAATATTTCATGGTACATACTTATACTAAAATGATTATTCATTGTTGATCTAAAATTCAAATTTAATTGGTAGTCTATTTTTGTTCCCTTTTTATCCTAGCAACCTTGCTCCAGCAAAATAGAATGATTAATGGACTAAACTGAAATGACTAACCTAACACATTTAAGAATCTAAAACAGATTAAGGAAGAAATGACATCTGCTTAACAAAACTACATACACTCTGGACATAATAATGTGTCTGTGTGTGTCTGTGTGTGTGTGTGTGTGTGTGTGTGTGTATAAACTTACATAAACTTGACAAACTGAATAAACCATGACCAGATAAAGTTAAAATGAGAAGAAATGTGGTATTAAGTACTTCACTTAGAAGATTGTACAGAGATATAAAGCAGATAAAAAAGTCCAGGTGGGAATTTAAGACACACATGAGAGAGGAAAAGATGTGCTTGTGATCTAGTGCTGTGTCCATCTGATAATGGGCTGGAAGGACAGAGGAGCTGAATTAAAGGGGTAATTGCTCAACTTGTCCATGACCGGAAGGGCTCAGAAGGACACTGCCATAGTAGATAAGTAAAAACACACAAATCCAGAAATAGATCCATATAGTAACATGCAAAATACCAAGAACAAAGATTAAAACTTATAAAACGTAATAGTGAAAAGTCAAACTGACCAAAAGACCATGGGTTATGGTGGACATTTCATTCAAGCAAGACATGCCAGAAGAGGGACATAGGATGTCCAAACAGGAACTTTTACCACCCACAGACCCTCTTTTCCCAGAGGTTAGAATCACCTGAGAAGATTTCTAGACGCTCTCTAGTCCAGGACACAACCGCTCAAAAGGAAATCAGTCTTGGGATTGAAACACAAGTCTATGTGACCCTTGATAGGGGTCACAAGAACACTTTCTCTGACTCTGATTCAATGAAACTTTAAAATCATCAATTACAAACACTGACAAAAAAATTTATATCTATAAGTACACTCTGCAAAGACCTCTGCAAACAGACTCATCCTACCAAATAAGGCTTCTTTAAATTGAGACAACAATTAAAACTATTGTTAAGGACTCAGGGATAGATCAATACATAGTACAAAAAGCCCTCAACCAGATCGAGAGAGAGAGAGAGAGAGATAAGGAGAGAGACATATATCATGGAAAAGGAATTATAGATCACTAGGAAAAAGACAAAATATTGAATGAATAGCACCAAGAATATTGACTTTCCATATGGAGAAAAAATAGGAAAAGATTAAATCCCTAATTCATACTGCATACAAAAGTTTGATCGAGTTAGGTTTAAATGCATAAATGTGAAAAGGAAAAAGTGAAAACTCTTAGAAGAACATAGTGAGATGCTGACAGATATTTTTGTGACTTTAGGGTAGGAAGAATTTCTTTTAAAAATAAATGTTATGGTTTGGATTTGAGGTATTCCCCAAAAGCTCACATGTGAGACAGTGCGGGAAGATTCAGAGGAGAAATGATTGGGTTGTAAGAGTCTTAACCCAATCAGTGAATTAATCCCTGATGAGATTAATTGAAGTGGTAGTGTGCGACTGGAGGAGGTGGGAATTGGGGTGTGGCTATGGGTATATATTTTGTATCTGGAGAGTTGAGTTGCTCTCTCTCTCTCTGTTTTCTGATGATGCAAGCTGCTTCCCTCCACCACCCTCTCCCTCCATGATGTTCAACCTCACCTTGAACCACGAGGAATGGAGCTGGCCTTCTGAAACCGTGAGCCCTCAAATAAACCTTCCCTACTCTATAATTGTACTGGTCAGATCATTTGGTCACAGCAGCGAAAAAGCCGACTAAAACAATAACTATAAATACATATAAATTTATTGTTGAAAGAAAGTTTTTGCAGAAAAATGTAGTATATATGGCTGAATACTATTCAGCTGTAAAAATAAAAGCTATCCTGCCATGTGTGATGACATTAATAAACCCAGAGGACATTATGATAAATAAAATAAACCAAAGAAGGACCGATACTGCATGATTTCACTTACATGCTTAATTTCAAAAAGAAACGAAGAACAGAAGAGGTTTACCAGGCAAGGATTAGGTGGGGGAGATGGAACATTTTGGTGAAAGGATACAAAGTTTTAGTTATGAGTAAGTTCTGGAGGCTTAATGTACATCATAGTGATTATAGTTAATGATACAGTACTGCATACTTGAAATTTGCTAACAGATTATATCCCAAATATTCTCACCACATATTCCCCAAAAGGCAACTGTAACTATTTGAGGTGATGGATATGTTAATTAGCTCCATTGTGATAATCATTTGACAATGTATATGTATATAAAACCATCACATTGTATACCTTAAACATACATAATTTTTGTCAGTTATACCTCAAAAAAGATTGAGGGAGGGGCTGGGGAGATAGCTCAGTTGGTAGAGTGCTTGCCTCATAAGCACAAGGCCCTGGGTTCAATCACAATAAAAAAAAGAAAGAAAGAAAAGAAAAGAAAAAAGAAAAAGATTGAGGGAGAAATAAATATTTTTTTAAATAATTTTGAGGAAATTAAATATGTCATTCTAGAAATAAATTTATCAGGGCAGTATAAGTTCAAATCAAAGCCTTTTTAAACTTTCTTTACAATAAAAGAACCAACAACATTAAAAGTATGTCCCTATCAGTTTCCTGTGTGTCCTTCTAAATATATAGCCGAGATTTTTAGAATATAAAATGAAAGGGAGCACAGACTTCCAATAGCTTCTTCAGGTCAAAAGGTCATCCTTTTGCCAGCTTCATAAATGTCATCATGCTGAGAAGAACCATCAGACTCTGGATGGAAGCAGCAGGCATTCATTGAGCACTCTTAAGAGTAGTTACTGCATTCAATGATTTCCATACATATTTCCATTAATATGCAAATCAACCATGCCACAAAGATACAATTATTACCCCTATTTTAGAGCTGATTGAGGTAGCTCAGACTTAGGAGAGTGTTAAATTCTGTCCCCTCAAAATTTGTATGCTGAATTCCTAACCTCTAGTACCTCAAAATGGGACTGTATTTAGTGATTAAGTTAAAATGAAGTTTCTAGGGTGGGCCCTAATTTGAGGGGCCTCAATTTGAGTGGGATTTGCATAAGAAGGGGAGAATAGGACACAGACACACTGAGGTCAGACCCTGTGAGGACACAGGGAAAAGACAACTATCTACAAGGAAAGGAGAGGGCCCAAATAAAACAAACCTACCAGCACCTGAATCTTGGACTTCCAACCTCCAGCACTGTGAGAAAATACATTTCCACTGTGTGATCCATCCCAGTCAGTAGCATTTTATTATGGCAACCCTAGCAGACTAATGCAGCGAATTATCTGCTCAGTATCACACATCACCAGTAAACTTACCACCTACAGCAGTGCCTATAGACAAATTATTTATGTCATTAAAATAGGCTCCTACCTCCCATTTGTGAGTGGATTTGTTTCTCCCACATATGTGGAGTGATAGGTGGTCCTGAAAAAAGAACCCCTCCAAGGCTCAAAGACTTGCAAGCTGGTTTGTACTGTCAGTGCAAAGAGTCCTGTGTGACTGTAATCTCTTTTCTTCTTCCCACATACAGAAACTCAGGGCAGAAGGGGGTTACCTCTCTGCAAACTGCCCACAAGTGCTGGAAAGGCAAAACAATCCTTTCTAGGGAATAGTAGCAGTCAAGATGGGTTCTCCCTTAAAGAAATGATTCAAAAGGGAGAACAGAGCTGGGAGGTGGCAGAGAAGCAAACACACATTTAGAAATCAGTCTTGAATATCCCTGGGGTGTTGACACTAACCGAAAAGCCCAGAGCAGGTAGGCCCCTGGGATCCAGGAAGGTGCAGCCTACTCTCAAATATCAAATGCCACTTTGGAAAGTGGAAATGAGTGCCCAGACCAAAATAATAGGTTTTAGAATGAGTTGGAAGAAGCCAATAACCCAGTGCTTGATCCTATCCTTATCCTGTCTTCTAAGCAGGTGTTTCCAAGCTTTACTCCCCGCCAACCCTAGTGTATATGATTTGATAACTTTTACAATTTGTTGATTTTCACATTAAAACACAACAAAATGCCTTAAAAGTTAAGTTGTAAAAGTAACCTCAGCTTTACAATCTTTTCAAGCTGATTTCTCAAGCTATTGCAGCTCTTGCCAGGAAAAAGTAAGAAATGTAATATTGTCTTGATTTATCTCCTGTTTTGTCAGCCCTTTCTTCAAAATTAATGATCTAGATACCTTGCTCCCAAGTATATAAAAGATTGAATTGTTAAGAAATTCTGCCATATAGTTGAAACTAAATGAGCATGTATGTCTGGAAGAAATCTATCATTTTGTGAAACCAATAAATATCCTCCCCTCAGCAAATGTACTAGTGATGGATCACAGAGAAAAATTACTTCATCTATCAGTATACAATAAAATATTTGAGACATTTCTATTTTCTGACTTTGTATTTTTAGTTCTATTGTAAAACCAAGACCCACTGATGAAGGTTCTGGGGATGGATCTGAATTTCCCAAAAAGCTGCTGGTTATGACATCTGAGACCACCACTTTCTCTATTTGCTTCATCTGTCTGCAATAGCCAGGGTGTGTTTGCTCTGACGAATGGCAGAGCTCCTTAAGTTAGCAGTTAGAAATCTTTTCAAGGACCTCCAGTGGCTGAAAGTTGGTATTTCAAGACCAGATTGACAAAGGGCCTGGGAAGTTATCTGAGCAATTTCTCAGTCTCCACCCGCCCTCCCTAAGCACACACAGTACTGCAGATGTTTTTAATGGTTGAAAAATTTATCTAGTTATGTACAATCATGTCCTTTTTCATCAAAACCCAGTATGAAGATGAGAAACTGAGACTGAATTCATTGGAGAATTACCTGAGGCCATACACATGGCCAGTGACAGAGCCAGGATCAGAGCCCGGTGCTCTTTACATAAGTCAGCAGCTTCCAAACCTAAGTATATATCAGAATCTCTGAGGAACTTTTAGAAACATAAGTCCCAGAACCCTGGGACATTGCAATCTGTATTTTTAACTTTGTCTTCTGACAATTGTGATGTGTATCCAAGCTTGCCAGCTCTGCAGTATCAGAAAAGCAGAGTTGGTCTTCTCCACCTGAGATGTCTGTTGCTTTTGGGATGGAGCTGAGGCAAAATAGGTTTCATAACACTTTAAAAATTTCTCAACAAATATTCTATGAGAGATAAACAAGCAAATGAATTTGTAGCGTGTGGCAGTCTTCATCCCTGTCTCCCCTTCTTCAGATTATTCTTCACAACCACCCAGGGAGGGAGCTAGGCCTACCATGTCCAGCTAATGTGCTGCTCAACAAAGAAATCAAAAGGCCAAATTGTGGCAGAACAATTGATGAAGTATCTTCAACCACAAAAAACTATAAGACTCTTCTATAAAATCATGATATGGTATTGAGTTCTATCTGTGGACAATAAAATGCTTTGATCAAAAAAGCTAGCAAAAGCTGCATATGCACAATTGCAGAGACTGAGGAAGAACATAAAAGTGGATAGAGTCCACAATTAGGATGCTAGGGTCATGGGTAAATCTGTCACTCAATCTTTTAAAAATACATTTTTGTATTTTGAAAATTATTTCAGTGTATCTGAAATTGGAAAACTACCATGTACTAGCTGACAACTCTGTTGCTCTGCTTGGTCCCTGAAAGTACAGCAAGTGTTAGGCTGAGATGAATTCACACTCATTTAGAAGTTTATTGCCCTTCTAATGTAAGTTCCAGGTTAGGAAGGTCAAGGTTAATTGATTTCAGAAAAAATTATAGTTTATCCCAATCAATAATTCCATTACCAACACTATCAGAGCTCAATGCCAAAGGCTTCTTGGCACCCAGTAGACACTAAACAAATAGAGCACCCTCAGTGAAGAACTCTCTGTCGGTATTTCCTAACTCCCTAGACCCCCCGTCCCTATATTGTGACCAAATCCGTCTGATTGACACTTCCTGCACATACTTTAGGTTGCCTTACTGTTCTTCTTTCAAGTTCCCCCTTTGCCACCCAGCTCCTTGTACCCACACCCCACATCCACATTTCACTTTAACTCCTGCACATCCTGGTTCAAAAACAACTTTTGCTGTAAATTTTCAAATCCCCCCTGTACACCATGAGAATCCATTTTTCCTTCTCTTTGCTTCAACAGAAATTGGTTTATAGTGACATTTGTGATGCTATCGTGTGAATGTTTCCTATTAGACAGCAGGCTGTCTCAGAACCAAGAAGCTAGAGAGCTCTTTCATCCATTCATCAAATATCTCCCCACAGACAGAGATGGGCAAATAAAAAGTAGAAGAAAAGTTTAGTATTATTAAAAACGCTGTCCTCTCACAGGATAGGTATTATTTTTTTTAAAGAAAGAAAATAACAAGCAATAATGAGAAAGTGGAGAAGCTGGGACCCTTGTGAATTGCTGGTGGGAATGTAAACTGGTGTGACCACCATTTAAATAAAAATTTAAACACAGAATCACCATATGGTCCAGCCACTCCACCTCTGGCTATACACCATGCAATATAGAAAGCATGCATTCCTAGAGCAGAGTGGCATTCTTCACGACAGAAAATAGGAAGAAGCAATCCAAGTGTCTACTGATGTAGCAATAGATATACAGAAGGAGGTAAATGCACACAATGGAATATTATTCAACTTTAAAAAGGAAGGAGACCCTGACACATGCTACAATATGCATGGACCTTGAAGATGTTAGGCCAGGTAAAATAAGCCAGAGACAAAAGGACCATACTGATTCCTCTTACATGAGATAGAAAATAGTTTGGTGGTTGCTAAAGGTGGAGAGAAGGGGGAAGTGGGGAGCTCTTACATAATTAATAGAGTTTCAGTTTGGAAAGATGAAAAAGTTGCAGAGATTGATGGTGGTGATGGTTGCACAACAATGTGAATGCAGTTAATGCCACAAAACCATATGCTTTCAAATGGTTAACACAATTAATTTTGACATATTTAACAGTAATTTTCAGTATTTTTAATTTTTTAAAAAAAGAATTATCCCCATTAGTCTTCTATAATTTCCTTGTAATGTGAATTCTGGAAACCTGGAGGATTCTCTAGTTCTTTCCACCAACAGCACAATTCTATCCAGCTCCAAAATTGGTTTTGTAAGCACTTATTCTTTATGGAAATTTCAGCTAATGACTTCAACGATAGATTCTGAAGCACATGTACCCTCACATAGTCATTTATAAATGTGATATCTAAGGACAATTCCCATTTGGCTTTTTTTTTTTTTTTTTTTTTTTTTGGTTTGGTTTTTGGATATTTTTAGGGGCAAGAAGTTCTAGTAGAAAACAGAGAGAATACACTAAGACATGTGGGCAATCTACATGGGGAGTAACTTGGCCTTGTGAAAGCTTAAGGAAGCTGAATTCCCATCTATAATGGAAGAGCTTTATAGAAAAATAGCTATACAAAGCAATATACAGCACTTCACATTTATTTTGTTATATGAAATTGATTCTTTCCTTTTAATGAGGCAATAATGTACTTAGTGTCAACTGTAGAATGTTTAGGGAGCCTCATTATACTCTTCCCACATTTAACATTTTTCTGAAGAAAAAGCCAACTTGTATAGGCATTCAGAATGTCCTCAGTGCATTAAGTGTTACATTTTTTAATTGTGTAAACAATTTGCATTTATAGCTACTGTAAATTCTACTCATATATTTCCCTAGCAGAAGATAATCATAAGTCCAGTAGTTTCTTTCCTGAAACCCTGAATCAGTTTTGACTTCAGTGGAAAAGCAACCTCTCTAAACTTGTTTAATATGCTGTTTAAAATCAGTCCTTGCCCAAGAACATAGGCACCATGGGGTTTTGATATCAAGAACCAACAAAACAATTATGCTTTTCTTTTCTCACAGTCCTTCAATAAGCCCATCAGTCATGATAGCTTTCCATGAAAAACGTACCACCTATGATCAGGTTGTGTTGAGTCAACCCAGGAGTATGAACCTATCAAAGATCACCAGCTTGGAAGCTGGGCAACCAGAGTTCAAATCCTAATGCAGCCAAGAATGAAATCTTGAGACACTGCTTAACTCTTCTAGGACTCAGTTCACAAATCCAATAACTGGACCAATATCTCCTACCTAGCAGGTTAATTTTTAAAAATGAATAGGATACACTACGAGAAAGCTCCTAGTACATTGCAATTGTTCAATAAATATTAGTTGAATCACTCTGTAAAGCCGTTTGCATTACAATAAACCCTACTGTGGGCCTGGCTTTGTGCTGGGGATTATACTTCTGATGCAGGGGAGCTAAAAATATATGTAAGAGGAAAACAAGGACAAGACCCAAGGACATTTGGAAAGTGAGAGAAAATATAAGATCATCAGTGCTGAGTTGGATGGAACAGACTTTAAATGCCAAGGCAGATCTCTCTGAACTTGGTGTACTGGAAGGCTGCTTGGAGGAGGAAGAGACCTAGGTGGCATCAGCCTCCTAGGACCACTGGGGTTTGGATTATCACAGAAAAAAATAGAATGCACTCATAGTGCATAGTAACTAAAGCCTGGAACCCATTGAAGAATGATCTGTTTGTTCCATGATAACTTTGGCCATAAATTTATAACTTTTTTTAATATGGTCAAATCAGCCTTTCATTAATGCCAGAAAGATTTGATCATGTCCTGCCATCTCTATCATTCATAGCAGTCCTACAACAGATACAGTAATTCTTGCTCTTTTTTGCTCTTTAGATTTTTTCTTTTTTTGATGATTTTGTTTTATAGGAGGAGGACACTGGATTAGTAGTCCAATCCGGGTGTGAGTTGTTGAAGGACAGTGAGAAGTGTATTTTCCTTCCTTATCTGTCACTTCAAAGGACCCGGGCTATGTACTCTGTTGCTACCACTAACTTGGCTGGGGCTTCCAAGCTTCCCTCTTTCATGGTAGCTAACCCATCATAATTACCTTATTCCTCAGTGACAATGACCCCTGATCTTTAGATGATAAAGGGCTTTTTTGTTTGTTTCATCTATCAAAATTATTGGATGCATTTATTTCATTCTGCTGGGGTATTTTGCTTTTGTTTTGCTTTATTTATTTATTTATTTTTTCTTTTTGAGGTACTCAGTCAAATGACTGAAAAGAATGTCAGGGGAAAGACTGCAATTTTGAAAATTTTACCATGATAAGTTGTGTCTAATAATATCTCAAGAACATTTTTCAAAGGCTGAAACTGTTAATCCAAAACTGTAGTGTATGTTGTTAAAGATTAAATTATATTTCAGAAATGATAGGAAAAAATTCATAATTCCAAAAGTCAGACCCAGAGTGGTCAATAGTACTAAAAAACAAAAAGTGTTGAGTCCACAATTGAGTTAATAAATGAAATAATAACAAGATGCTGCTTATGCCTATTGAATTGGAAAAATATAAAAATAATGATGATAATTAGCATTGGTACAATTATAAGGTAAGTAAGATCTCATATATCTTTAATAAAATATAAGTTACTAATCCCTTTGAAGAGCCATAGGCAAATTTTTATAATATGCTTATCTTTGAACCAACAAGCCCACTTTATGGAACTTAGAAGTTCTAAGTAAATAATTTGAAAAATACTTAAAGGTATATGTCTAAGGATATTCACAGAAGACCTTTTACATTAATACAAAATTGTTAAATTAAATATAGAAAAACAGACAATAGAGTAAATATATAGGCATATAGGCAGTAATATATAGAGTAAATATATATGGAACGATGTGTGGGATAATGTACCATGTAGTCATGAAAGATGAGAACAGAAATATGATCTTTTGGTCATGGAAATTTTTGACAATATATTAAATTTTCAACGATAGCTTTAGTTACTCTTGAGTATTTACCTTTTTCTCCTTTACTATCCATGTCCCACTTATTAAAGATATGGTTGTCCTTGACTCTTCAGTGCCTCTTGCCTTTGGTCCTCAGTAAAGCACCCTGGACTTTCCCAACAAGGTCCCTTATTTTTAATGATGGAAATTAAGGAGATAAATTATTAATGGAGGCCAGACAAGAGGCAGAATATGAGGGGGCGGACTTAGCAGAGAAAGCAAGTTGCTCTACACAGTTAGGTGGGAAGTGGGATGGAGCAAAACCCCTTGGGAAATGAAGGAGACTTTGAGAAGCATGACATCGATGTCTTTGACAGCTCTGTATACAAACAAAGCAACACAACACAAAATGCCTGAAGAAAAGAGAAAGTGGCTGAAAAGACTATAATTGTGGGTTATGCGTTAGATTCCACTTAAAACCTCGCAAGAAACAAAAGGACAGAACTGTACTTAAGGTTAATGGACTGTGTGTCTTTAAGGTAACACTAAAATAAAAACTAGCCTGAACCTCCTGAGTTTATTAGAACACACTAAGATTATTTTCTTTGGGAGAGTATTTAGAAAGCATTTAAAAAAACAGACTATGAAACAGTGCATCAGTATGACTGTATGACCTATGTGATCCTGCAAAATGTATAATCAGAAAAACGAGACATTAAACTCTATTTATGTATGATCTGTCAAAATGTGTAAGTGTATTCTACTTTCATGTACAACTAATTAGAACAAATAAAATTTAAAAAATTTTAAAGTACACCATTTTTATACATTTGTACATTTGTATGTGTATAAACATATACAAATTTACGTAAGCAAAATTCTGAAAGAATCTAAAGCCAAAATTTTATACAGATGTAATCTTTGAATAATATGATTTTCAGCAAAATTTTTCTTTTTGTTTAGCTGGATCTTCTAATATTTTTACAATGTTCATATTATTTATTCAACAAAATACAAGGATAAAAATAAATTTCAATTCAATTTAAAAGTTTAGGCTCAATGCTATATCGTGCCCAGGATCATACCCTCTCAAAATAACTGCTTAAAGATATTTTCACATCCCAGTTCAGGTCTGCTATTTCCACACATGTGTGACAGGCTGTTTGCTTCCATGCGTGAGGTTGCCAAACTCTGCCATATATTTGGAATGAAATGCAGCTCCATCGCCAGTTCAGCTCTAGGGACTCATCTCCTCTTGCATAAAATCTAGCTTGAGTTACAGGCTGCCCACTGCACCAGGCTCTGGGGCTGCTGGTATGATTCACCAGAGGAGAGCAAAAATGTGAGCATGAGATAAATGAGGCATAGCAGGAAGACTGCTGGACCAAACATCATTCACCATAGGAAGAGCTATTCAACACACAATGATTCACAGTGCTGTTAGAGGAGAGGAAAATGTAAGACACTGGAAACCCACACTGGAGTCTTTAATGCAAAGTATAGAGAAAGGAAATTGAAAAAAAAATGCAATACATTAAGTATGTAATTTATCTATATATATTTCATGTTTGCACATTCACACTGCCACCTAAGGGGGAAATAAATAAAATGGAAGTCATATATATTTCCAGGAGTTCATATGAGACCTATATATAATCATGTTGTCTTCTTCATTGACTGAAAAGAAATGTTTATATTTAAAGAAAAACTCATCATCAAGTAGAAGAAAAATCTAATGTGCTCTATTACTTCTGACCTGGAAAGATAATGCTCATAGGGGTAAAAAAGAATGACTGCTATTTTATTATAGACTTTTTAAATGGTGGAACTAACTTTTTCAGCTCTGTTCTAGGTGGGGGCATCTTCCAAGTATCCTGCCTGCCAGCGCACCATTCCAATTTTATTTTTGAGCTTCACCTTTCCCACCTCCCAGTGTTGTCCACCAAGAGCTTCATTCACCCTCCAGCAACTGAGTGGGACAATTATAAGCTAAGCCACTCTAGCCATCGAAACCAAGCTGACAGTCCAGAGTTGACAGAGTTCCCAAAAAGATAGGCACTCTACTCCATAAGGGAATCCAAGAACCCTGGTTGCTTTAGCTTTGCCCTATTTGTGCAAGCTTTCTTCATCCCCCATGCATAGTACATAGTTAGTGCCATTCTAGATACATAAGGAGAAAACTTGATGCATTATGCCCTGCTCAGGCTGAGGCATTGGGTTTAGTTCCTTTCTGGAGCCCCTGAGTGAGAAAGCCTGCTGGAGTGCCATCTGTGTGAATGAAGCTCTATGTCTGCATCTCAGCACATGGAAAAGGCTAGAGCAAGCAGAAGAAAGCAAGTGATCTTTGCAGGCAGCACTCAAGTTACACACATTGTGTCCACTTGTGTTGCATTGCATTGCTGAAGATTTGGCCACACTTACCTAAAGGGAGGCTATAAATTTGTTTTCTAGTTGGGTGGCCATGAGTCATGATAAAAAAGTGTTGGGGTGTTATCACTAAAAAAAAGCAAAAGGGAGGATGATAGAGTGCATGACAAAGAGCAGTTTGCCTCAGGCACAGCAACTAAATACAGCAATCAACAAACATGTTTGTTCCTCTGCTGTCCCTGGCCAATGCACATACACATACACACACACACACACACACACACACACACACACACACACACACTCACACTAGCAGGCATAGCACCTGCACTTGTGGAGCTTATTTCCAATGGTGGGATATAGGTAGCAGGAAGAAAAAGAAAAAAAAACTACAATGCACCATATCTGTTATGGTTTGGGTCATCAAGGTTCAGAGGTGGGGCTTTTAGGCAAGGAGCTGAGCTCTGACATCATCACTGGACTAATCCATTTGCTAGATTTATCCACTGACAGATGAATGGACTACTGGGTGGTAATTGTAGGTAGGTAGGTGGCAAGGGGATGGCTGGAGGAAGTAGGCCATGGAGGGCATGGCTTGGAGACCCTATCTGTCCCCAAGCCCTTACTTTCTCTCTCCTCACTTCCCAGTGACCCCGAACTGAGGAGCTTTCCTCCACCACATCCTTCTACCATGATCTTCTGCCTCATCTCAGAACCAGAGCAATGGAGTTGGCCACCTTGGGCTGAGATCTCTGAAACTGTGAACCAAAAATAAACCTTTCCTCCTCTAAGTTGTTCTTGTCAGGTATCTGGAATCTGCACTGAAAGCTAAACTAACACAATTTCCTTCAAAATTCCAACTTCCAACTACATCTGAGTCAGGTTTCCAAAAACATGAGCATATATATTCCTTGTTGAACCAATGTCAGTTGGATTTTCACTTTAAGCAACAAAAGAAACCATGACTTTCACATAAGCTCTTTTGTAATTGTGGCCTCTTTCATCATTAATAACAATCAGGTCAGTCTGTATTTATCGAAATTTTATTGTGAGCTATACACAGTACTAAGAAACTTTCAAATATCTCTTTTAATATCTCCCATAATACCCTATTTCTCACATAGCACATTTCACAATCCTCACTTGTTTATGAAATAGTTTAACCTAATTAGTACTGTCCTTTTAATAGAAGAGAAATTCTATGGTGAGAATGTCTTTGTCCATAACCTCAGGGACTAACACACTGCTGGAACATAATAGTTGTTCAATAAATATTTGTGGAATGACTGAATAAATTCAGGAATAATATGTCTATCATATTAATTATTCCAAAATGTTCCTTTTCTAAAGTAATAACCATCTTACTTGGAAGATTTATCAAGTCTTTTCATCTGGGAAAAAAAGAAACTGAGACCCCCAAACAATTACATAATTTTTCAAAAGTCACAAAACAACCTATATGATCATACTTATAGATATTATTGTTTCCAAATATTTAATTATATACCTGCAAATAAAGTGATTTGCCTGAAATTATTTATTTTTCTACTTTTACTCCTTATGGCTGTGGCCAAATTTCCACCTCTGTTTCTTCATTATCTTTACCTCACTCCTTTCCTTCTTCACAGTTATTATCTTCACTTTTCCTCTTTTTGAAATATAAGTACAAGTCAATAAATTTTGAACTAAATTGTTTTTATGTATTTTTGTCTAATACCTCTAAACCTTTAGGAATTCATGAGTACAAAATAATTATTCTTTTATTATTTAGCAATCATTTATGATTTAAGATAATATTTAATCTAAATAAAATATAATTGAGGAAAAAATGGTTATCCTTTTGAGTAAGCACAATATGGGGAAAAAGTCAGGATTACAAACCATTCGCTTTGCATAGCAACCACTCACTATGATGTATTAAAGATGAATATGGCTCATTAGTAAGCATAACTTGAGAAAGTGGGAGAAAATGCAATTTATGCCAAATTTGTAAGTAGCTTTTTAATTCCTAATATTGGTAATTTAACATCTCCCCCCACTACACACACACACATAAACACTTCAGATTTCACCAGAAGTTGGTCGATTTTATTAGACTTTAAAATTTTTGACCTTGCTGATTGTATTTTATATTTCATTAATGTTTGCTCTTATTGTTGTTTTGTTTCTTCTACTTAACTTTGAGTCTTTTTTGCTCTTTTATTTTTTTGAACACCTCCATCAAATCTCAACCTTTCTTCTTTACTGATGTGTCCATTTGAAGTTATACATTTGCATCTTATTTCTGCTTTAACTGTAACCCACACATTTGTAATGTAGTATTTGCATTATCTTTCAGCTCAAACTACTTCCTAATGCTTATTGTGATATTATTCCTTTGACCTATGGGTTAGTTGGAATATATTTGGGAATTTCAAAACATGAGAATTTTCTAATTTTCCTTTCGTTATTGATTTCTATCTTAATAGTGTTGTGATCAAAGATCATACTTGATACAGTTCCATTTCAGTTATGCATTGCTTAATGATAGAGACATGTTCTGCAAAATACATCATGGAGTGATTTTTTCAATGTGCAAACATGATAGAATACTTACACAAACTAAGATGGCTACACTTTCACTAGGTGATATAATATTACGGGACCATAGTCATATACATGGCCCGTCATCAAACAAAATTTCATATGCAATGCATGACTATATGTGAAATTTGCTGTTTGTTTTATACTTTGTTTTTTAAAAATGTTTCATATGATTTTCAAAAAATATGAATTGTACACGTTCTTCAAAAGAATATGGATAATACATGCTAATTAGAACATTTAAATCTTCTCTAGCCATATTAATATTTTTTTCTTTTTTCATTAAGTATTTAGAGATGTGTGCAAAATCTCCCACTACAATGTTTAAAATTCTATTGTCCTTGATGGGGGAGGGCATATGAGTAGGTGCACATTAAAGGTAAAATTGCTAAATTTTCATGTTGAGTCAGACTTTATATCATCATAAAATAGCTATATTTACCTCTAAAATGTCCCTTCTCTTTATGTCCAAAATTATCTGATATTAATGTATCAGACATTAACCAAAAGGAAAGGTAAAAGAACTCCAGGTTTCTTTTGATGAGTATTTGCCTGATATATGTTTCTCTCATCATTGATTTTCAGTCTTTCTTTATTCATAAATTTTAGATGTGGATCTTTTAAACAGCACATAGGTGAGTTTTTCCCTTTTATCTGACAAGACAATATTTATGTTTCTAAGTTAGTCATTTGTATGTAGCAGAATTCTTCATATATTGTGATAAAATCTACCATTTTGTTCTTGTTTTCCATTTGTTGCACTTACACTTTTCTTCCTTTTCTTCTTCTGGAATGCACATACATTCATATTCCATTTCTTTCTCCACCCTCTATTAGTTTGAAATAAACATACTCTATTTTGTTAGTATTGATTTTGCACATTACAATGTGTATACATTTTTTTTTTCCAATGCTGGGGATCAAACCCAGGGCCTCATGCATACCAGGCAGACGTTCTTCCAATATAATATAAGGACTTAAATACACTGGTTGCGTTTATTAACTTTCCTATTTATATTCCACCTTATGTGTTACATTTCTATCTTCTTTTTATTTCAATAGATCGACATTATTGTTTAATACACCATTCTTTTAAATTTGTCTAAATATTTAATATTTACTATGCTTTTCCTGTCTTTTTCATTTTGGAACTTATATTTAGGACCACTTTTCTTCTGCTTAAAGTGCATTCTGTGAAATTTATTTAGTAGAGTTCAATAGGTATCAAAATGCCTTTTTGTCTGCAAAAACTTTATCTTCTGTCTTGAGAGTAATTTTTACTTTGTGGAAAATTCTAGTGGCTATTTTTTTACTGCACATTGACATTTCCTTGTCTTTTGGCTTTTGTTACCAGTAAGTATAAAGTCTTTTCTTTGAGAGTGATTTTAAGAGTTTTACTTTGTCTCTGGTTTTCCACAATTTGCTATGATTTCTAAATGTAGATTTCTTTTTATTTATCCTACTTGGGATCTTCTAGTATGCTGCAAATACAATGTATCATCTTCCATCAGTGTTGAATATTCTTTTTTTTTTTTTTTTTTTTTTTTTTTTTTTTTGCGGTGCTGGGGATTGAACCTAGGGTCTTGTGCTTACAAGGCAAGCTCTCTACCGACTGAGCTATCTCCCCAGCCCAGTGTTGAATATTCTTAAGCATTATTTTTCAAATCTCATCTGTACCTCGTTTCTCAATATTCTACCTTAAAAAATTGTAAAGACATTCTAAAGAATTCTAAAACATGACTGTTAATCATTCCTCTATTCTATCTCCAACATTGCTTACCTTCTTTATGTATTTTCCCTCTTTTTATTTCTCCAGACAACATGTAGTAAAATTTTTGGTTTATCTTCCAGTTCATTATTTTTTTTCTTTAGCTATGACTATTGTTAAACATTTTACTAAATTGTTATTTTGACAATTTTAGTTTTTTTATTTCTATCAATTCTGTCCATCTATTTTAATCTGTTGGTTTCCTTTTTTAAGTTAACTATATTCATCAGATATCTTTCAGTTTTCTTATGGAAACATAATAAGACTAGCTATTTTATATTTTTTTTCTGATCATTATAATAACTAAGATCTTATGAGGTATGATCAACAGGTATGAAACATGCTGTCTGTTGTTTCTGCTGGTTGACCCTCATGCAGTCTAATTTTCCTTTATGCCTAAACATCTTTGTGGTCATTATGCAAAAAAAAAAAAAATTGATTATAAAAATAATTTGTGGTCTGGAATGAAGGTATTTTTTTCCCAAATGACATTTGTCATTGTTTCTTCCTAATGCCTGGGTTTGGTACTCCCTTAACTAAAATTAATGATTTGTAGTTCCAAATATGACCCAGACCCAGGTGATTCAAACATGGGCTTCAGTGCCCTCAGAGTGTTGGTCTACTTCTGATTCACCATCATAATGAGAGTGTCACTTTTCAAATTTTCATCTCATTTTGGAGGGATGTTATGTTATTTTCTACCCTTGTGCAGCTCTGATTTTACTCTCCATCCCCACATCTCAAAAAGTCATCAAAACAAGTTAAAATTTGTCAGTCTCAGCAAAATAGCTCAGGACAAAAGTAGCATTCATGTTCAAGCTACATGTCTCTTTGGGTTGTTATTCTCTTCTCTAGAACTTTCTCAACTCTTGAACACACTTATGAAGCTATATAGTATACATATAAATATGTTGTATAGAGAATATAGAGAGATTGTATTAAGAAACGTATATTAAATGTAATCTACTTATTCATTTTAGCAGTTTTCAGTGAGATGATTAGTCTAGGCAACCTATCCTGACATTACTGAAAATAAAATATATTCATCAAAATCTAAAAAGAAGCAGGAGCAGGGCTTACAGTTATGGTCCTTTGCACAAGTTATTAAACTTGTCTGAGCTTCATTTACTAAACACATCTGTTATAATGATTGAGTGAGAAATGGGTTGGGAGTGGTGTCACATGACTGAAATCCCAGCAACTTGGAAGGCTCAGGGAGGAGAATTTCAAGTTCCAGTCTAGCCTCAGCAACTTAAGGAGACCCTGTCTCAAAATAAAAAGTCAAAAAGGACTGTGGGGAGTTTAACCCAGAAAGGATTGAGAAATGTTATGTTCCATACCTGTCACAATGTCTGACATAGAATAGGTGCATTCCTCCTTTCCTTAATAGATAAAATGATTCAATTTTTAAGGGTTTTTGATAGAGTAAACCAGCATGTTTTGGATGTCAATGTGGATGTGGAAGTAAGATGGTTTAGGGAGTGGGACTGTATGAAAAACAAAGATAATACGGAAATGAGGCTACTGAGACCAGATCCTTTATTACTCCCACTGGGATAAGTATGGGATTGTCTGCCATACTGAAATGGATGATCATTTTGCTTCCTTTTGTCTGCTTGTATAATTGATTTCCATCTTTTTCGATTAAGTTCAAATGTCACCTCAGTCAAAATACCCATTAAGTGAACAAATGAATGAAACTCTTTATCAATCAATTTTCTGAGCAAAAATAATTTATTTTAATGCCTTGGAAAGTGTTTGGAAACACTCATTGCTGTATATTTATCCTCGGTTTTATACCTTAGGCTTCCATTTCATGTTGCCAGTTATTTAAAAGAGAGAAAGAGAGAGAGAGAGAGAGAAACAAAAAGTCCAGCTGTGTAATGGGACATGGCAGGAATTAAGTACATCAAAAATGGTTGCAAACTTCCCTTTCCACCCTCAGACACATCCACATTCAACATTCCAGAGGATAAGATGATCATTAAAGATCCTAGAGAGGATAACTACAATTTTTCTCATTCCAACTGCCCTTTCTACCCAAAATCTTTCCTCTCACCTCAGTTTAATCCTTTCTGAAATTACAGAGCTAAGTAAAACATGCCTGAAATCTGACATTTTTAAAACTCTGATTACCGGATCCCCCTGTCTATTTAAGAACTATCCTAATTAGTCTTCTTCTCCCCTCCCTGCCTTCCGCCTTTCCTTCAGTCCTTCCTTCTCCCCTCCCTCCCTTCCTTCCTTTTTCTCTATCTTTCCTCAAATCATTATAGTTCCCAGTTTCCAGTTTTTCAGTTTACACCCTACACCTAGCAAATCCCCAAGTGTGGTTCATATTAGAAAAGTCAGTTAGACTGAGTCTGATTCCAAGACACTTTGCCTCCCATTTTCTCCCCACTCTCCTCTCTTCCCTTCACAAGTCCTGATGTACCTTCAGACACTTGCCCTCGCTCGGCTTTCTTCCTCCGTGTGTACGGTTCTTCGGATATGAGAGAAGGAAGGAAAATTGCATCTTCTTTGGAGGGGAATTTGCATTTGCAGTACGTTTTACTTTCATTATGTGTCCACGCAGATCTACAGAGATATGACATCAATTCATTCAGCTGAACGTTTTAATCTCACAGAAGGTAAGTGCCAGCTGCAGACAGAGCCTTTATCCCATTTGCCCTTTCCTGGTTGTCTTCTTCAATTCCAGGCACATTTATGGTAATGAGTTAGCCTGGCTGTGTGCTTCTCTGTGACCCTTTTCCCCACAGGCCATGCAGTGTTGGTGTGAGATGTCAGAGAAACATAAATTTTTGTTATAGGGAGTTTAAGTGGAAGGCAGGGAAGCCTCCTCCCCCGTTCCTGTTTGCCCTGAGGAACAGCCTCATTTACTCTGTCCTTATCTCCATGACCGGGCACAGGACCAGGTTATGGCTGTCATATTTCAAGTGGCAACTAGGGAGGAAACAAGATTTGGACATATGGCAGTAACACAAACAACTAACATTTGGATAGCCTTTAAACCTTGCAAAGGGCCTTCATATTATCCCATTCAATCATCATAGTTGTTCTAGAAGCTAGGTGTTTGTATTATTAGTCCCATTTTACAAATAGAGAAATTGAGCTCTAGAATGATATTGTGAATAGCCTAAGGTTACACCACAAGTAAACAGCTAGCCAAATCCAGAGCTTCTGACTGCAGAGCCTGTGTTGTTAGAATCTACTTAATATACTACATATATCTACCTATACTTCCAGGTGAATTCACCTCACCCTACTTGGAGAATAATTGGACAATAAGTAATAAAAAGCTTAAAATATGTGCATATGTTTTGTTCTAATGTGTACAACTTATAGGAATTTTTATTTAAAAAATTCAAAGTATACATAAAATTTATTTACAGGAATTTTCAGTACAAAGTGGGAATGTGATGCAGTTACAAACTAACTGATGCTTAAAAATAGGAGATATTCTAAAAATATTAGGCTATACACATTAGACAAGATAGCATTAAGGCTATTTTCAAATGGTGTTTAAATATAATGTTTATGTTATATAATGATGGAAACAGATTAGAGATCTATATATGATTCTAATTTTATTGGAAAAATTCATCTCTAGAAGAAACACTAAAAGTATGCACACATGTGGGCGTACACATAAAAAGAAACACACACACATAATCTTGAAAATATTCCAAGTCACATATATGTTTTTGGTTAAGAGTGCAAATTAATTTTTATCATCAAGAAAAAAAAATAAAATGATTTTTCAAACATTGATCAAATAACCCCATCTTTCTGAGTGCTTCTTTCCTCCTCCTGGGGTTTGTTTATTCCAATGATTGACCTTCACTTCATTGGTGGGTACTCAGCATAACCTGGCTATGCAAAGTCCCTTGTTCTTCTGTTACCCAGGTTGCTCCCTGCAGCTTTTGTCCAGTGATGGAGCCGTAGAATGCAGGGCAACACGAGGAGTGGGTGAGCTTTCTGTTCTGTAGTTCTCTAGTTTATATTATAGTTTCCTCTCCTTAAATATGATCCCCAGCAAAGATATTGCCTAGTGACCCCCAGGTCCACGGAGGTCCTCAGATCCTATGCAATGACTTCTCTGTTCCACCTTCTCTCACCTCCATTGCACACCACACAAAGTGAGCTGGAAGTTTCTTCTGAGCCTTTTCAGAGCAACTGCTGTACCCCTGATGCCTGGAAGAATCAGTGCTGTGTGTAAGGTCACACCTTTATCTCATCCCCATTAGAGGGGACAAAAGCCCTCAATCAGGATGAAGATGTTGGAAGGAGGACATTTGTACAAATGCTCATTTCCTCCTTCTCTCTTTCACCTCTATCCTCTCTGGCCCCAGACCTCCTCTTTCTGTCCTTCTGAAGAGTATCCCTATTCCATCTCTCCTCATAAGGAAGAGGTTACACCCTTGATCTCTCTCCTGCCCTGCAAATTCAAATTCCTCAAGTTTGGGCTGGATGTATGGGTCTCAAGGGCACAAGGTGAACTCTGGCATTATTTGTGGGGGAGGGCAATATTGTCAGTAATTTATTCCAGTTCATTTTCCCCATCTGTGAACAGTGGCTGATCTGCTCAGAAGCTGTCCACGAAGCTAGCCCACTTCCACAATGCAAACGTTACTTTTTCCAAAATAACACAGCATATTATCCTATGAGAAAAACGCATTTTCCCATTAGCATGTTTTTTTTTATTATACCCTGACATTGCTGTGTAAGAGTCAGCTTCCTATCCCGAGCTTTTCACATATATCAAGAACTATAATAGCTGCAAATGACTCCTACTTACTCATTTGGGGTGGAAGAAATATTAGAGTCCATTAGTTTCTCTCTGTTATTCAAATCTCTGCCCTCATTGGGTGGAAAATAGGAGTTACAAATATCCAAAGGAAGAAAATATCCATATAAAATATTCTCCTTATAAAAGTTTCAATGTGCATAAGTCTTCTTCCCAAGGGCTATAACTATAGCTTCTCTGTGAGACTTGCCAACATTTATCAGTCAGTACTTGCTGCATAACAGACCACCCCCAAATTAGCTCATTGCCTCAGATATACAGTCTAATAAAGAATAGTTACTATTCTAACCAACAATGAATTGGTTGAAGCAAAAAATATGATGGAAACTCAGGACAAATTGACCATGTCATTAACGGTCATTAGGAGCCAATGATGATGGCCAGGGCTGTGACTAAGTGGTACAGTGCTTGCTTAGCATGTACAAGGCACCAAGATCAATTATGAAAATCTAAGGGATACACATGCAGTTAAATGATCTCTGTTTAGCATATGGATTCTCTTTTAAAATAAAAATGTTCACAACCACAAATCATAGTAAATATATTTTCAATATCTATTTATTTCTAAAAATATTCATAATAGTGACTGGAACTGACCTCAGCTGGGCAACACTTCTGATCCGGATGGGCCTCATCCATCCTGCACTAGCTTGTTTGTGAGTCTCATCTTAGCTTGTGGGTCAACCAAAGCTGACCGGTTTAGGAAAACCTCGTCAGGAATGATGGGGGTGGTTGGGCCCCTCTCTCCATGGTCTCTCATTCTCCAGCAGACTTTCCCATAGCAATGACATCACAAAGAAATAAAAAGACAAACTCAAATATTCAAGCACATCCCAACACTCTGCTTGCATCGTATTTTCTATTATCCTATTAGCAGAGAGAAAAAAAAAATAACAAAAAATAGTGTATGTCTGAACCTAATATGACAGGATGCTTTCAAGGGGTATGGATACAGAAAGACATTCGAAAACTGGGATTATTGCTGTGATCCCATTTAACTCCAGTAAAGGAACTGCATGGATTACTATCTAGAAGGTATGGAAAAAGTGGGCAAGTAAGGAAGTGTTCTGGACAAAGATAGTAGCCACTGCTTACCTTCTTACAAGTTCCTCGTTGATGAGCATCGATTAGGAAGACACTGGGCCACCATGTCACTGTATTCATTTACTAGGACTGTTGTAATGAATTACCACACACTGGGTGGCTTACAACAGAAGCATGTTTCTCACAATTCTTCAGGCTGTAAGTACAAAATCAAAATGTTGGTAGAGCTGTGTCCCTCTGAAGGCTCTAGAGAGAACTTTTCTTGCTTCTTCTAGCTTCCAGTGGTTAGTGGCAATCCTTGGAATTCTTTGACTTGTGGTGGCACAACTCCATCTGCCTCTATCTTCATGTGGTCTTCCTCACTGTGTCTCCTGTGTCTTAAAATCTCTTATAAGAACATTAGTCATTGCACTTAGGGCCCACACTAATCCAGTGAGACTTCATCTTATATTGATGACATCTGCAAAACCATATTTCCAAATAAGGTCACCTGCACAATGTCTTTGTCCATTTGGGCTACTATACCAAAATGTCACAAACAAGGTGGCTTATAAACAACTTTTATTTCTCACAGTTCCCTAAGTTGGAAAGCCCAGGATCAGGGCACCAGCAGATTTGGTGTCTGGTGAGAGCCCATTTTCTGCTACATAAGTGGTACCTTCTCCCTGTGTTTTCTCACAGGGCAGAGAGGCAAGGCAGCATTCAGAAGCCTCTTTTATCAGGGCACTAGCTCCTATCATGAGGGCTTCACCCTCATGAACTAATCACCACCCCATTGCCCCACCTCCTAATACCATTTTATGGAGGATTAACTTTCAACATATGGATATTGGGGAGACACATATATTTAGACCATAGTACGTGGGCACTGGGGGATAAGAATTCAACATACATTTTTGAGAAAGACATAATTTAATCCACAACATTTCCCTATAATTTACAAAGCAGAATCACTATAGTACATCAACAACCTAGAAGGACCTAGAAGCCAATAGCAACTGACAAGATTCAGACATTAGAGTATAAAACTGAATACCCTGGTGCCCACGTCTCTATCCTAAGCATACAAAAATGTGATGGCATCATATTTATCTATATATGTATATTTATATATATATATATATACATGAATATCTTTTAACTTTCAAAACTGTCCTGTGATGGAATCAGACAATAGTGAGGGAAGTTGATGAGATGAAAAGTTCAGTTCACCTCACTACACTGTTTTGTAGTTATTCTCTTCTTACCTACAATGAGTGTTCAGTCCTTCCAATTAAATCGTAATTTATTGAAGTCAGGTAAAATTTTACATTTGTAATTATAAATGGAGTCTTGACTGTTAAGGAATTAACACTCATGGTTTCAACTTTTCTCAAGTAACCCCTAAAATCCATGATGCACAGTAACTTGCAATGTCCAAGAAGTCATTTTGAATCTCAACCAAAAAAAAAATAGTTATGGAATGAATTGTTTAACTAAGGAGTTCTCCTAGCTGATGGCATAGTGTATTTTTTCACTTCATATATAGTTTTATTCTTAGAAGTTGAATTTAGGTCTTTCAAAAATTATTTTCTGTGTCTACTAAATTTTTGAACATGTAGGACAGTTATAATAACAATTTTAAGATCCTTATCTAATAATCCAACATCTGTGTCAGTTTGAACTATTTCAGTTGACTTAATCTCATGATGGATTTTAGTTTTCTGCTTCTTTGTATGTATGACTGATAATTTTTTTTGGATGCTAGATAATGTGAACATTACCATCTTGAGTGCTACATATTTTTATTTTTTTCTAGGTATACTTGAGCTTTGTTCTAGAATGAAATTAAGTTTTATGTAAAACATCTGATTATTTCAGATCTGGCTTTTAATATTTCTATGGAGCAGTATTCATACCTAGTCTCACCGTTCCTATTGCAGAAGTAAGAACCTGCTGTGTACTCTACCCAGGGCCCCATGAATATTGAGGTTTTGCAGTTTGGCTGGTGGAAACCAGCACTATTTTAAGTGTGTCAGACACTGTTACCTCGATTCCTTTCAGGTGGCTCTATCCCTAGACTTAAGCAGTTTTATCACATGCATTTTCTGATGCCACTCAGCTGAATACCTAGGAGTACCCCCTTCCTGCACAGGTCTCCCTGCTTCAGTACTTTGACCTTTGAACTCCAACCACATTAGTCTCAGCATAGCTTGGGGTCCTCTCCCCTCTCAGACTGGAAATTCCAGGCAATGCACTGTAACAATCACAGATCTCTCCTTGTTTGCTTCTCATCTTTCAAGAACATTGTTGTTTGATGGCCAACATCTGAGTCTACTTGGGCTGCCATAATGAAATACTATAGACTGGGTGGCTTAAGCAATGCATATTTATTTTCCTACCAATCTGAAGACTGGAAGTCCAAGATCTGAAATTGGGGTGCCAGTGTGGTTGGGTTCTTGTGAGGGTCCTCTTCCTGGCTTGCAGAGGGCTGATTTTTCACTATGTGCCTACATGACCTTTCCTTGGTGCATGCATGTGGAGAGAGAAATTTCTCTTTCCTCCACTTCTAATAAGATAACTGATCCTGTTAGATTAGGACCCCATCCCTATGACCTCATTCACCTTCCTGAAAGTCCTACCTCCAAATAAGTCACATTGGGCCTTAGGGCTTCAATATATGAATTGAAGGATAGAGTTGGAGAGGAGTAGGGAGGCATGATTCAAGTATTTTGTAAACTGTTGTTTCATACATTTTGTTCAGTTTCTGGTTGTTTTTGAAGGGAATATACATCCTAATCCTGTGACTCCATCTTCTTTGGAAGTAGAAATCACTATACATTCTAAAAATGGAAAATTTTATAGCCTCACTCCATAATTTTAGTTATACTAAAATCACTTCAATTTATTAACAAAATGCACAATGGCAGAAAGTTACTATAAACTCAGTAATCCTTTTTAATAAATTTGCATTTTATTTATTCCAAAAATATCTGCCGATGCATATATTTGAAAAATAGTGACCCCTGAATCTGTGAGTCATTATTTATCCTGTTTGCAGACCAACTTTATTATAGATTGCTGACTAAAGGAACTCTTGTATATATAGTTCTACCATTCAAAGCATAGATGCAGGTACTAAGACCAAAAAGAATTCCGTGTTGATCTCCACAAATTTCTAAAGTAAATTTCAGTGTAATGATTGACATGCATTGTAAAAGTAAGAGTGATTGACTTAGAACAAATCCTTTCAATCTGACTTCATTTTCTTTAGTAAAAAGTTACCAAATTAATATTCCACACATAACACCTGAGGCAGGGTTTTCCCACTCACAGCAAAACCCATTCCCTCCTCTTTCTGAGCGTTCTGATAGAATACATTGCCTTGCCTCCCATGTGTTCCCATGTGGCTGAGTTCTAGTCAGTGGGATAGGATCACCAGTGACTGGTGCCACTTGCAGGCCTGAAACTAAGAAATGTCCCATGAAAAATCCTCCATGATCTTCATTCCTCCATCAACTGAAAAAGACAAGTATGGCCACCCTAGAAGGCAGACAGTGAAGATGGAGCCCCCAGATGGAAGGTGCTAGATCCCCGGGTCTCCCTTGGAGGAGACTGCTCACTAATTATCATCACTATTGTGTAAAGGGAAAATGTTTTCATTGTGTTGAGTCCTTATACATTTTCAGGATTGTTTGTTGCAGCAATTGGAGAAAATCTATGCAATGAAACCTCTAAATTCAGGGTTTATGGTTCACATTTTTATAAACTAATTGGATCAACATAAAATCTCACAATGAGTACCGTTTATTTTTTAAACTCTTGGATTTTTACGTTATTTTGGTATCATTTTATTATTTTTTCCACTTTTAAAGTAATACATTATCATATATTTTGAAAATATGCTGCTCTTTGCAAAGAGAAAGAAAACTGAAGATAGGAAAACAGCAATCTAATGTCATAAAACAAGGACAACTATAGTTGACTTCACTAGTTATCTCAAAGTCACTTTAAACTTAACTTATTCAACATTGAACTCAGCATCTTCCCCCAAATTGAGGCCTTCTCCCAGTCTTTCCTACTTCACTCAATAGCAGCATGCCTCCAGCAGCAAGAGTCAAAAATCTAAATCTCCTCTTCAAATGCTCTTTATTTCAACCTGCAAGATACAGAGACAAAGATGCAGTGGTTGATGCAATCTACTAACACATAGATATGTCAGAATGGTGGGTGAAATCTAATAATTCTTTGTCAAGATAGCTGTGGATTGGGAGGAATCATGATACAGATGAGCCTGCAGAGGAAAATGTGATCAGCAAGACGGTCTATGTGAATTAGGCTTTTCATTCTCAAAATATTCACTTTTGCCATTCTCTGCACTCTTCTTGGTTGAACTCCAGGTCCAGCTCAAAATCTGTCTCTTACATAGAACTTTGTTTGACTTCTATGCCACAACAGAAGCTCAAATACTTTTTCCCTTACAAGAGTATTTTTTATTCACACCATTCACATGGTGCTTATATTTAGCCTCATGCTATCCCTTATCTTTTCCTTTTTTAATGTGGGGTACCGAGTTGACCTACCTAGATTAAAGAGGTATAGTTCTGGAGGGATTAAGGACTGTGACTTTTAATCCTTTTTCTACTAGGGTCTAGCACAGGCCCTACTCCTTAGCATGCTTTTTAAAAAGAAGAAGAAATAAATACCTGCTGACTTGTTTAAGTATTTTATGACCCTGTGCTAATGATTCAGCAAAGATGTATGTGGGGTTGGGGTGAACAAAGAGGCACTTTGTGAGACTTCCCACATCCTTATTGAAGAGAAGGTAACTGACCAGTTTTCCAAAGTGAGCTGTTTACATTCTTCCTCACTGCCCAGAACACATCTAAGTCCTAGATTTCTAAGATGAGATCTCAATCACATCCAAAAGAGATGAATAGAGATGAATAACCTCATTTGTTTAAAAAATATCCATTTAAATTGGCTCTTCTCCAACATACTTTTTATACTGATTAATTTCTCTCCAGTATTGACCTGCTGATCTCTTCAACATCCATACTTGCTATTTATTTCAATAATAATTCATTAACTTGATTTCTGTATTGACCACAGGACCTAGAAAATGTTTTTCAAATTTCCTGCTGATCTGCTCAATGATGATTGTGTTCAGTACTGAAATAGAGTTGTGGTGCTGAAAACCAATGAAACAGCGTCAGTAGAAGACTGTGGAAATCATTCTTGGTGGTTAGATGGCGGCTTCTTCTTTTCACCATTTTTTAAACGACTAACGTTTATAGAGTAATGTACTTTGCTCAAGAAGTTTTTACTAAAAATAAACTTAAAAGAGAGAAATTAAGCAGGATGCTGACCATTTCCAATTTTCTCTACTGTTTTTCAACAATATTGCATTTCCATTGATCCACAATGTCATGCTGAATGGCAAATTGAGATGTGCTCTTTTGTGTGTATTTCTTTAGAAACAACTCTACTCTTGAAGGACAAAAAATCATTACTTATAATGTTGGCAGATGTACCATTTTAGAAAATTTCTCTGAAACTTTTAATAATTGTAGTTACTTTTGGAATACTTGCTGTTATCAAATATTGTGCTAAGTTGATTATGCCTGAGGTTCTCACAACAATTCTGAAATAGGCTTTATTATTCTCCTTTTGCCAGTGAGAATGACAAGGTCAGAGAGGATGCTTAGACCATCCACCATCATTCTTTAAATGTGAGATCTGGAGTTTAAACCTGGGTCAGACTGAGTTCACAAAACCAAGTTCTTTAGGACTTCAAACATGGCACCATGTAAAAGGCTTGTGAAATGGATTTGTCATCCAGGTTGTAATTGTCACTGCGGGCTGTCATTGTTATTGGCTTAGATGACAACATTGAACATCTAAATATAGAGCCATTAACACATAGTGAGTAATAATATTAGAAAGAGACAAAGTAAAGGTGGGAGAGAGAGAGGGAGAGGGAAAGAGACAGACAGGTGGATGTTGTCAGAACAGAAATTGTTCCAGAATCTCACAGGCTCAGTTTCAAGTCCTGGCCACTCTCATAGCAGCTATGTAATGCTGAACAAATGAAATCAAGTGTGATCTGTAAAATAATATTTCCTTTTGGGGGATAAAGTGCATTACCCTGATTGTGGGGATGATTTCACATGTGTATACATTTGTCAAAATTTGCAAATGTACTTTTGAAATGTGTGGTTCATTGCATGTTAATTATACTTCAATAAGGCTATTAAAGTATAACAATAGCCTCTGCATCATTAGGAAGCTTAAGAAATAGAGTGAATATATACTTAGATGCCCACATGAAGAAGCTCTCAAGCTATTTCTTTCTCTCTCTCTCTCTCTCTCTGTCTCTCTCTCTCTCTTTCTCCTTTTTTTGGGGGGGTGTCAAAAAGTAGTTTTGACCCTCAAATTTTATTTTTCTTATTGAGGTATAATTGACAAAAAAACTGTATATATATGAGGTATACAATGGGATATTTTGCTATACATATACAATATGAAATGCTTACAGAGTCAGGCTAATTAACACATGCATCATCTCACATAATTACCTTTGTGTGTGGAGAGGACTTAAGATCTATTCCCTTCAATATTTTAAAGTATACAATAAAATAATATTTATTAACTGTAATCACCATGCATTATATCTCTAGAACTTCCTTATCTTGAGCAACTGAAATTTTGTACTCTTTGGCCAATATCTCTCCCATTTTCCCCTCTACCACCACTACCCCCAGCACATGCCAATCATCCTTCCACCTTTTACTTCTATGTGTTACTATTTGTTTTGGTTCAGATATGAGTTGTCCCCCTAACGCTCATGTGTGAGACAATGAAGAAAGTTTGGAGGTGAAATGATTGGATTATGAGTCTTAGCTTTATCAGTGCATTAATCCCCTGATAGGGATAGATTGGGTGGTAACTGTATACAGGTAGCATGTAGCTAGAGGAGGCAGATCATTGGGGGCATGCCTTTGAGGTATGTATTTGGTCCATGATGAGGGGATCTTCTCTCTCTGCTTCTTGTTGCCATGCTCCCAGCTGCTTTCTTCCACCACACACTTCCACCCTGAAGTTCTGTCTCACCCAAGGAATGGAGCCAGCTGTCTATGCACTGAGACTTCTGAAATCATGAGCACCAAATAAAATTTTCTTCCTCTCAAATTGTTCTTGTCAGGTCTTTTGGTCAACAACAGTGAAATGGCTGACAAAAATGGTACCTTTTTTAGATTCTACATATGAGTGAGATCATGCAGCATTTGTCTTTTGGTACCTGGCATATTTCACTTAGCATGAAGTTCTTGAGATTTATCCATCTTGTCAAAAATGCCAGAATTTCCGTCTTTTTAAAAGCTGAATAAATAGTATTCTGATGTATAATACCATTTTCTTTATCCATTCATTTGTTGATAGACTCAATTTGATTCCCTATCTTGGCACTTGTGAAAAATGCTGCAAAAAAGCATTAGATAGTAGATATCTCTTCAAGTTACTGACTTCATAGTTTTTGTGATTGCTGGATTGTATGGTAGGTCTACTTTTAATTTTGTGAGAAATCGTCATACTGTTTTTCATAATGAGAGCAAAAATTTCCATCCCCACCAATAATATACATGTTCACTTTCCTCCAGATCCCCATGAATGTGTTATAGTTTGTCTTTTTGCTAAAAGTCATTCTAAGAGGTGTAAGAAAATACCTCATTGGGGTTTGACTTGCATTTCCCTGATTATTTATGATTTTGAACATTTTTTCATAAACTTGTTGGCTATTTACTTGTCTTCTTTTAGGGTAAAGTTTGTTTACGTCTTTTGCCCATTTTTAAAATCAGATTATTTGTTTTCTTACTATTGAGCTAGTTCTTTATATATTTTTGAAATTAACATATTTGTGACTTTCAAATATATTCTTCCATTTGGTGAGTTGTCTCCTCACTCAATATATTGCTTCATTTAATTCAATCCCATTTAACTTTTGTTTGCCTATACTTTGGGGGTTATATCCCCCCAAAAATTGTCTAGACCAATGTCAAAAAGCATTTACTTTATGTCTTCTTCTAATGTTACAGTTTTAGGTCTTATATTTAAGCCTTTAATGCATTTCAAGTTGATTTTATATATGGTGTTAGCTAAACAACCATGTTCCCTCTTCACCATGTGGATATTTGGTTTTTCAAACATGCTTTATTGAAGAGACTCTCTTTTTCCCATTGCATGTTCTTGGCCGTTTTGTCAAAGATCAATTGACCCTAAATTCATGGATTGATTTCTGGGCTCTATTCTATCTCATTCATCTATATGTGTGTTTTCATACTCATCCCATTCTGTTTTGATTACTGTAACTTTGTGATATATTTGGAAATCAGGTACTATGATGCTTCCAGCTTGGGTTTTTTTTTGCCTCAGATCTTAAATATTCAGGGTCTTTATTGGTTTGATATGAATTTTGAAATTTTTCCTAATTTCTGTGAATGATGTCATTGGAATTTTTATAGAGATAGCATTAAATCTGAGTACCCTGGGTATTTTGTAACATGAGCTCTTTTAATAGTGAACACAGGACATCTTTTTATTACTTGTGTCTTCCTCAATTTCTTTCATCAATATTTTATAGTTTTCAGTTCACAGATCTTTCACCTTTTTGGTTAAAATCAAACCCAGTGCCTCACACGTGCTAGGCAAGCACTCTACCACTGAACTACAATGCCAGCCCTGACTTTGTATATTGAAATTTCACTGATTCATTCATTATTCCTAACACTTTTTTGGTGGGGTCTAGTGTTTTCTGTTTATAAGATCAAGTCATCTGTGAATGAAGATATTTCAGTTCTTTCTTTTCAATTTTAACATCTTTTAGTTCTTTTAATCCCCTAATTGTTCCAGCAGGACTTTCAGCACTATACTGAATAGAAATGGCAAAATTAGACATCCTTTATCTTTGTCCTGATCTTGGAAAACTTTAAACTTTCAATTTTATAGTGTGATATTAAGTATAGTCTAAATATTAGCTATAGTCTGGCTTTTATTTTGCTCAGAGATGTTCATTCTGAACCCAATTTATTGAGTTTGTGTCATGGAAGGATGGTGAATTTTGTAACATGCTTTTCTGGATCTGTTCAGATGGTCATATGAATTTTCTCCTTCCATCTGGTAATGTGCTGTGTCACCTTGATTCATGTATGATGTACCACCCAAGGGATAAAGTCTCCTTGATTACAATGTATGCTCTTTTTAATGTGCTGTTTGAATTCCGCTTACTGCTATTTTGTTGAAGATTTCCACATTTATGTTCATCAGGGATATTGGCTTGTAATTTGCTTTCTTGTAGCGTCCTTTCCTGGTTTTGGCCTCAGGGTAATGCTAGCATCATAAAATGAATTCAAAAGTGTTCCCTCTAACTCTATTTTTTGGTAGAGTTTAAGAGGGATTGGTGTTAATTTTGCTTTAAATATTTTGAAGAATTCACCAGTGAAGCTACCAAGTCTTGGGTTTTTCTTCATTGGGATGTTTTTGATTCCTGATTTACTCTCCTAACTCACTATACATCTGTTCAGGCTTACTATTTTTTCATAAGTCAGTCTTAGTAGATTGTATGTTTCTGTGAATTTATCCATTTTTTCTAGATTATCCAATTTGTTGGTATGTTATTGTTAATAATAGTATCTCATTATCCTTGGTATTTCTATGGTATCATTTGTAATGTCTCATTCATTCACAATTTTATGTGAGTCTTCTATTTTTCTTGATAGTATATATATAAAGGTTTGTCAGTTTTGCTCATTTTTTTCAGAAAACCAACTGTTAGTTTCATCAATATTTTCTATTGTTTTTCTAGTCTTTATTTATTTTCTTTTTTCCTCTTTCCACATTTTTTAATTGGTACAGTATAGTTATACATAATGGTGGGATTTATGTTACATATTCATACACAATGTAACAATATAATTTGGCCAATATCACTTCCCTGCACTCCCCCATCCCTTCCTACTTCCCACCCCCTGATCCTTTTCCTTTACTGATCATTTGATTTTCATGAGATAGCCCCCCACCATTTTCCCTATCTTCCACTTATGAGAGAAAACACACGCCCCTTCTGAATTTGGCTTATTTCACTTATGATAATAGTAGTCTCGAGATCCATCCATTTTCCTGAAAATGAAATAATTTCATTTCTTTTTATGATTGAATAAAATTCCATTTTATATATATATGTGTGTGTATGTGTGTATATATATGCATATATATATCACATTTATGTGTGTTTGTGTGTGTATATATATATATATATCACTTTTTTAAATTCATTCATGTGTTGAAGGACATCTACACTGGTTCCATAGTTTGGTTATTGTGAATTTTGCTGCTTCTATCTCATTTATTTCTATTCTAACTTTTATTATCTTTTCCCTGCCTTTTGTTGCGGGCTCAGTTTGTCCTTCTTCTAGTTCCTTGAGGTATAAAGTTAGAGTGTTTATTTGAGATCTTCTTTTTTTCAACATAAGCATTTATCACTGAAAATTTTACTTTTAGAACTACTCTTGGATCACTCTGCTAGCCCAGAGCTGTGGGGACGTTGGCATCATGTCCGCAGCTGAGTTGGTGTCCGGCTGGTTCACAGCTGGAGGAGACCCAGTGCCTGGACCACGAGCCTGGCAGCCCTTCGCCTTCGTGTCAGGCAGCCACCTTGCTCTAAGGGAAGGCTGCAGGGGTAACGCTGCCAACCTCGGCTAAGGTCGCCACCCTCCGAAAAAGTCGCTCTTGGTAATGCCACCTCCCTTGGACTGACCTTGCTCAGCAGGAGCTAGCTGGCAGGTACTGGAGAACAGAGGAACAGGATAATCATGCACTCCAAGGCTGGTCAGACATGCCATGAAGACTGAACTTCAGCTGAAACTTGCCAGAGCAAGAAATACACTGGATCAAGGACTCAGGATTCAAGAAGAGGAGATAGTGAGAGACTTGGGACCAACTCAAAGTCGCTGGGTGAGTCTCTCCTGTTGGGGAGGTGTCCCGGATGGGGTGGTAGTCCCTAAACGCAGGGAACTTTGTGAAGTAGATTTGCCCAACGAGACACCCCTCCCCCTGCTGGAGCAGTGAACTCGGACAACTGGGAGCATCGTAGAGGAGGCCGCTCAGCACAGCGCTTGGACTTGGAGCAACCACTGGGGCTCCGGGCAGCTGCCCAGAGGAGGAGCTGTACCACGAGCTGTTTGGACTCAGAGTGACTGCTCCTGAACACCGGGGGTCTGCCCGGAGGAAGAGGAGGAGCGCGGCGGGTTGCTTGGACTCAGAGAGACTGCAACAGGGCTACGGGCAGCTGCCTGGAGGAGGAGGCTCGCGGTGAGTTGTTTGGACTCAGAGCAACTGCTCCTGAACACGGGGGGGGGGGCTGCCCGGTGGAGGAGGAGGAGTGCTGCAGGTCGCTTAGTCTCCAAGCGGGCTGCACCAGAGTTCCGGGTAGCTGCCCAGAGGAGGAGGTGTGTGGCGGGTCGCTTGGACTCAGAACAACTGCTCCTGAACACCCGGGGGACTGCCCGGAGGAGGAGGAGGAGGAGCGTGGTGGGTCACTTGGACTCGGAGTGACTGCACCAGGGCTATGGGCAGTTGTTTGAGGAGGAGGTGCGCAGTGAGTTGCTCGAACTCCTACCCACCGCACCAGAACACAGTCACTGGGACTCGGAGAGACTGTACGGGACTCCACGTGGCAGCTCAAGGAGGGGTTGCATAGCCAGGCGATTACGTGCAGAGCAGGGTCCCAGGACCTAGGCAGCTTCTTGGTGGAAGAGCTCCACAGAGACATGCGTAGGGGTAGAGCGAAGGTTCCAGGACTGCGGGCAACTTCTCTGAGGAGGGGCTGCCTAAGGAGACTCGTCTACGAAAGGGTGAGGCTCCCAGGCCCAGGAGGTAGGTCCAGGCCCCTGGGAACGTTGCAGAGAAAGGCAGCCCAGCCCAGGCGGTAGTTGTGGATTGAGGGGAACCTCTAGGAGGGGAACTGACCAGCAAGACCTCCCCACTGGGTGAGTCTTCCCCGCCGGGTGAGGTTTTCCCACAGGGAAGGTGAAACCAGAGACACAGGCCCAAACAGGCCTTGCCTCCGCCTGCAGCCTACTTCCCCTTTGGATGACCATTGGTCAACAAGTGGAGGCACCTCTGCCCACTAGCAGGGAATATACCCCACCTGAAGGCCACCACCCCTAGAGAGGCAACGTCCTTGTGGAGCACCGCATTATCGACTTCCTCCAAAACTTCACGCTACTGAAGGATAAGAGGGGATATACTAGCAATCTTCAGGGACATTATAAGTCAACAGAGGAAATCTGCAATATCTCAGCAGTCCACTGATACCAGAACAATATGAGACAACAAGGGAAGAAAATGCTCCAAACAAATCTAGATGTTACATCAATAAAATCCAATGACAGCATGGCAGAAGAAATGACAGAAAGGGAGTTCAGAATGTACATAATTAAAATGATCAGGGAAGCAAACAATGGGATGAAAGAGCAAATGCAGGCATTGAATGATGAGATGAAAGAGCAAATGCGGGCATTGAATGATCGCACCAATCGACAGTTAAAAGAGCAAATACAGGAAGCAAAAGATCATTTCAATAAAGAGTTAGAGATATTGAAAAAAAAAACAAACAGAAATCCTTGAAATGAAGGAAACAATAAATCAAATTAAGAACTCCATGGAAAGCACAACCAATAGGATAGAACACCTGGAAGACAGAACCTCAGATATTGAAGACAAAATATTTAACCTTGAAAACAAAGTTGAACAAACAGAGAAGATGGTAAGAAATCATGAACAGAATCTACAAGAACATTGGGATATCATGAAAAGGCCAAATTTAAGAATTATTGGGATTGAGGAAGACTTAGAGAAACAAACCAAAGGAATGAACAATCTATTCAATGAAATAATATCAGAAAATTTCCCAAATCTGAAGAATGAAATGGAAAACCAAGTACAAGAGGCTTATAGGACTCCAAATACACAAAATTACAACAGACACACACCAAGGCACATTATAATGAAAATACCTAACATACAAAATAAAGACAGAATTTTAAAGTCTGTGAGAGAAAAGAACCAAATTACATTCGGGGGAAAGCAATACGGATATCAGCAGATTTTTCAATCCAGACTCTAAAAGCTAGAAGGGCCTGGAACAACATTTTTCAAGCCCTGAAAGAAAATGGATGCCAACCAAGAATCTTATACCCAGCAAAACTTACCTTCAAATTTGACGATGAAATAAAATCCTTCCATGATAAACAAAAGTTAAAAGAACTTACAAAAAGAAAGCCAACACTACAGAACATTCTCAGCAAAATATTCCATGAGGAAGAGATTAAAAACAAAGAAGCAAATTGGCAAAGGGAGGAATTATCCTAAAGGAATTGTCAAATAAAGGAGGAACCAAGTCGTGCCAAAAAAAATAAATAAATAAAATTTTTAAAATGCATCAAATGACCAGGAATACAAATCATATCTCAATAATAACCCTGAATGTTAATGACCTGAACTCATCAATCAAAAGACATAGAATGGCAGATTGGATTAAAAAGAAAGATCCAACAATATGTTGCCTGCAAGAGACTCACCTCATAGAAAGAGATACCCATAGACTAAAGGTGAAAGAATGGGGAAAAACATACCATGCACATGGACTCAGCAAAGAAGCTGGGGTATCCATCCTCATTGCAGATAATGTGGACTTCAAGCCAAAGTTAGAAGGGATAAAGAAGGACATTTCATACTGCTTAAGGGAAACCATAAATCAGCAAGACATAACAATCATAAACTTCTATGCCCCAAACAGTGGCTCATCCATGTATGTCAAACAAATCCTTCTCAATTTCAGAAACCAAATAGACCATAACACAATAATACTAGGTGATTTTAACACGCCTCTCTCACCACTGGACAGATCTTCCAAACAAAAATTGAACAAAGAAACCATAGATCTCAATAACACAATCAATAATTTAGACTTAACAGACATTTATAGAATATACCATCCAACCAAGAGCGAATACACTTTCTTCTCAGCAGCACATGGATCCTTCTCTATAATAGACCATATATTATTCCACAAAGCTAATGTTAGCAAATACAAGAAGATAGAGACACTACCTTGTATTCTATCAGATCATAATGGATTGAAGTTAGAAATAAATGAAAGAGTAAAAAACAGAAACTACTCCAACACCTGGAGATTAAACAATATGCTATTATATGATGAATGGATAACAGAAGATATTAGGAAGGAAATTAAAAAATTCTTAGAGGTAAATGAAAACAAAGAAACATCATATCAAAATCTCTGGGACACCATGAAAGCAGTACTTAGAGGAAAATTTATTTCATGCAGCACATTCAATAAAAGAAGTAAAACTCAACAAATAAACGACATAACACTACAGCTCAAAGCCCTAGAAAAAGAAGAACAGACCAACACCAAAAGTAGTAGAAGACAGGAAATAGTTAAACTCAGAGCTGAAATCAATGAAATTGAAACAAAAGAAACAATACAAAAAATTGACAAAATAAATAGTTGGTTCTTCGAAAAAATAAACAAAATTGATAAACCTTTAACCACACTAACAAAGAGAAGACGAGAGAAAACCCAAATCACTAAAATTCGGAATGAACAAGGAAATATCACAACAGACATGATTGAAACACAACATAATTAGAAGCTATTTTGGAAATCTATACTCCAACAAAATAGAAAATTTCAAAGACATCAACAGGTTTCTAGAGACATATGAATTGCCTAAACTGAACGAGGAGGACATACACAATTTAAATAGACCAATTTCAAGTAATGAAATAGAAGAAGTCATCAAAAGCCTACCAACAAAGAAAAGTCCAGGACCAGATGGGTTCTCAGCCGAGTTCTATAAATCCTCTAAAGAAGAGCTCATTCCAATACTTTTCAAAGTACTCCATGAAATAGAAGAGGAGGGAACCCTCCAAAACTCATTCTATGAAGCCAATATTACCCTGATACCTAAACCAGAAGGAGACATATCGAGGAAAGAAAATTTCACCAATATCCTTAATGAACATTGACGCAAAAATTCTCAACAAAATTTTAGCAAATTGCATACAAAAACATATTAAAAAGATAGTGCACCATGATCAAGTGGGTTTCATCCCAGGGATCCAAGTTTGGTTCAACATCAGAAAATCAATAAATGTAATTCACCATATCGATAGACTTAAAGTCAAGAATCACATGATTATTTCAATAGATGCAGAAAAAGCATTTGATAAAATACAGCATCCCTTCATGCTCAAAACACTAGAATAAATAGGGATAGTGGGAACATTCCTTAACATTGTAAAGGCCATCTATGCTAAGCCCATGGCTAATATCATTCTAAATGGTGAAAAACTGAAAGCATTCCCCCTAAAAACTGAAACAAGGCAGGGATGCCCTCTTTCACCACTTCTATTCAATATCGTCCTTGAAACTTTATCCAGAGCAATTAGACAGACCAAAGATATTAAAGGGATATGAATAGGAAAAGAAGAACTCAAACTATCCCTATTTGCTGATGATATGATTATATACTTAGAGGAACCAGGAAATTCCACCAGAAAACTTTTAGAACTTATAAGTGAATTCAGTAAAGTAGCAGGTTACAAGATCAATGCTCATAAATCCAATGTATTTTTAAACATAAGTGATTAATCTTCAGAAAGAGAAGTTAGGAAAACTACCTCATTCACAATAGCCTCGAAAAAAATAAAATACTTGGGAATCAATCTCACAAAAGAGGTGAAAGACCTCTACAATGAGAACTACAGAACACTAAAGAAAGAAATCAAAGAACACCTTAGAAGATGGAAAGATCTCCCATGTTCTTGGATAGGCAGAATTATTTTTGTCAAAATGGCCATACTACCAAAAGTGCTATACAGATTCAATGCAATTCCAATTAAAATCCCAATGACATACCTTACAGAAATAGAACAAGCAATCATGAAATTCATCTGGAAGAATAAGTAACCCAGAATAGTTAAAGCAATCCTTCACAGGAAAAATGAAGCTGGGGGTATCACAATACCAGAACTTCAACTCTACTACAAAGCAATAGTAACAAAAACGGCATGGTATTGGTACCAAAATAGACAGGTAGATCAATGGTACAGAATAGAGGACACGGACACAAACCCAAATAAATACAATTTTCTCATACTAGACAAAGGGGCCAAAAATATGCAATGGAGAAAAGATAGCCTCTTCAACAAATGGTGCTGGGAAAATTGGAAATCCATATGCAACAGAATGAAACTAAACCCATATCTCTCACCGTGCACAAAACTAAACTCAAAATGGATTAAGGACCTCGGAATCAGACCAGAGACCCTGCATGTTATAGAAAAAAAGTAGGTCCAGAGCTTCAACATGTCGGCTTAGGACCAGACTTCCTCAACAGGACTCCATAGCACAAGAAATAAAAGCAAGAATTAATAACTGGGATAGATTCAAACTAAAAAGCTTTCTCTCAGCAAAGGAAACTATCAGCAATGCGAAGAAAGAGCCTACAGAGTGGAAGAAAATCTTTGTCAATCATACTTCAGATAGAGCACTAATCTCCAGAATCTATAAAGAACTCAAAAAACTCAACACCAAGATTACAAATAACCCAATCGACAAATGGTCTAAGGAAATGAATAGACACTTCACAGAAGAAGACCTACAAGCAATTAACAAACATATGGAAAAATGTTCAACATCTCTAGTAATAAGAGAAATGCAAATCAAAACCACCCTAAGATTCCATCTCACCCCAATTAGAATGGCGATTATCAAGAATACAAGCAACAACAGGTGTTGGCAAGGATGTGGTGAAAAAGGAACACTCATACATTGCTGGTGGGGCTGTAAATTAGTGCAGCCACTCTGGAAAGCAGTGTGGAGATTCCTTAGAAAACTTGGAATGGAACCACCATTTGACCCAGCTATCCCACTCCTTGGCCTATACCCAAAGGACTTAAAATCAGCATACTACAGAGATACAGCCACATCAATGTTCATAGCTGCTCAATTCACAATAGCCAGATTGTGGAACCAACCTAGATGTCCTTCAGTTGATGAATGGATAAAGAAACTGTGGTATATATATACAATGGAATATTACTCAGCCATAAAGAATGATAAAATTATGGCATTTGCAGGCAAATGGATGAAATTGGAGACTATCATGCTAAGTGAGATAAGCCAATCTCAAAAAACCAAAGGACGAATGATCTCGCTGATAAGTGGATGATGACACATAATTCAGGGTGGGAGGGGTTAGTTTTAGGGTTAGGGTTAGGGTTAGGGAGGGGGGCAAGAATGGAGGAAAGAAGGACTGTATAGAGGGAAAAGAGGGGTGGAAGGGGTGGGGGGAAGGGAAAAAATAACAGAATGAATCAAACAACATTACCAGATGTAAATTTATGGTTACACAAATGGTACGCCTTTACTCCATGTACAAACAGAGAAACAACATGTATCCCATTTGTTTACAATAAAAAAATAAAAATTAAAAATAAAAAATACAAAATACAAAAAAATAAAAAAGAAATAATTGCTCTGATTCTAAATATCTGCAAATTCAAACAGATGTACAATGTCTATTTCTGTATTAATCTTTTAAAAATAAATTTTATTGCATATAAAAAAGAAAAGAACTACTCTTGCTGCATCCCATAAATTTTAGTATGTTACGTTTCCATTTCTGTTTGTCTCAAGATAAGTTTTAATGTCTCCTGTGATTTATGTATTCTTCAGGAGTTTGTTGTTTAAAATTTCCACATATTTGTGAATTTACCAATGTGCATTTCGCTGCTTTTGGATATGATGTTTGGTATGCACCTCTGAGCTCCATTTAATCAACAGTTTTGTTAAGGTGTACTTCTTCCTTGTTGATTCTCTGTCTTCATGATCTATCCATTTTGGAAATGGGGATATCAGAGTTCCTACCATTACTATAATGCGGTCAGCTTCACCCTTCTATTCTGTTAATATGTACTTTATGTATTTATGTGCTCCTAAGTTCAGTACATATATATTTACAATTATTCTATCATCTTGATGAGTTGACTGCTTTGGAATTATATAATGACTTTCTTCATCTCTTTGACTCCTTTTTACCCAAGGTCTATAGAAAGACAACAATTCTGCTCCCTTTTGGTTATCATTTACAAGTACTGTATTTTTCCATTCTTTTCCCTTCAGTCTCTGTGTGTCCTTATGTCTAAAGTGAATCTCTTGTAGGCAGCATATAATTGGATCTTGGTTATTTACTTCTTTTCTAATTCATTCAGCCCCTCTCTGTTATTTGATTGGAGAATTTGACTTACTCAATTTAAAATAATTATGGATAGATAAGGACTTACAGTTGCCATTTTGTTGATTATTTTTTCACTGTCTTTGCGATTCCTTCACTATTTTCTTCCTCTCTCAGTCTTCCTTTATGATTTAAAGGTATTTTTTTTTGTAGTGGTATGCTTTGATTCCTTTCTTTTTGTCTTTTGTTTATCTACTACAGGTTTTTTTCTTTATAATTGCCATGAGACTTACATAAAACATTTCATAGTTATAACAGTCTGCTTTAAGCTCACAATTTCTGCCACATCAAAAGACTTGATACTTTAATTTTTTTCTCCACATTTTATACTACTGGTATCAAAATTTTCATCTTTTATGTATTGTATATCCATTAACATACTATTACAACTATAGTTTTTTTTTAATAATTTTGCCTTTTAACTTTTATACTAGAGGGAAAATATGATTTATACACTACAGTTACTATATTAGAGCATTCAGAGTTTGAATTCTCACCTTTACAATGAGTTCTATAATTTCATACATCTTTATATTGTTAATTATCATCCTTCCATTTCAAATTGAAAAACTTCCTTTAGCACTTCTTTTATGGCAGATGTTGAAGTGATGAACTCCCTCGGCTTTTATTTGTCTGAAAAAGCCTTTATCTTGGCCTCATTTTTTCAATCAAGTTTTCCTGAGTATAGTGGGTATTTTTTGTCAGACATTTGTCTTCTTTGGGCAGTTTAACTCTATCACCCCACTCTGTCCTGGCCTACAAAGTCTCTGCTAAGAAATCCCAATAGTCTTACAGGTGCAGAGATTCCCTAGTGTGTGTTGAGCTGCTTTTTCTTGCCATTTTCAGAATTCTCTCTTCATCTTTGATTTTTGAGAATTGGATTATAATGTGTCTTGGTAAAGATCTCTTCACCCTTAATCTATCTGAGTTTGTTTGGACTTCATGGATCTGAATGTTTAGTTTCCTCTCAAATTTGAGAAGTTTTATGTCATTGCATTAAACATGTTTTCTATCCTTTGCTCTTTCTCTGCTCATTTTTGGATTGCCATAATGCATATGTTGGTGTTATGGTTTAGATATAAGGTGTCTCCCAAAAGTTCATGTGTGAGACAATACAAGAATGTTTAGAGGTGAATGATTGGGTTGTGAGAACCTTAACATAATCAGTGTGTTAATTCACTGATAAGAGTTAACCAGATGGTAACTGTAGGTAGATAGGGTGTGGCTGGAGAAGGTGGGTCATTGGAAGCTTGCCTTTGGGGTATAAATTTTGTTCTTGGTGTTCAGAGCGTTCTCTCTCTCTCTCTCTCTCTCTCTCTCTCTCTCTCTCTCTCTCTCTCTCTCTCTCTCTTTCTTTCCTTCAGTGTGCCATGTCTCCAGCTGCTTTCCTCTGCCCAAGTCTCTGTCATGATGTCTTCCCTTACCTCAAGCCCCAAAGAACAGAGAGTCAGCCTTCTACGGATTGAGACCTCTGAAACCATAGCTCCACTTTTCCTCCCCTAATTGTTCTTGTCAGATCTTCACCACAGTGAAAAAGCTAACTAAAACAGTTGGTTTATTTGATGGTGTCCCATAAGTTCCACAGGCTTTATGTATTTTTTTTCACTCTTTTGTAATTTTGCTCCTCTGATTTAGTAATTTAAAGCAATCTGTCTTTGAGTTGATCCTCTCTTCTGCTTGATCCAGTCTGCTGCTGAAGCTCCCTATGAAAATTCTCAGTACCATAATTATGTTATTTATGCCCAGAATTTCTGTTTGATCCCTTTGTATGGTTTTTAGCTCTTTGTTGAATTTTCAATTTTTGTTCTTATTTTGTTTCTCTGATTAAATTTAGTTGATTGGGTTTTCCTGTAGCACATCAAACTTCTTTAAGATGAATATTTTGGAGTATTTGTCAGGCAGTTCATGATAGGTATTTCTTTAAGGTTGGTCAATTGATGTTTTATTTTATTCCTTTGATGACATTATGTTTCCCAAGCTATTCATGAACCTTATGGCCTTATGTCTGTCTGTGCAGTTGGAGAAGGAGGTACTTACTCCAGTCTATGAATTGCCTTCAGCAGGAAAACCCCTTTGCCATTCAGCCTAACTAGATGCCTCCCCAGTTGCTGGTGGGGTCTGAGTAGGCATGCTGCTAGAATCCTAGATGGCCCATTCTAGTGCTTGGATGTGGGAGGATGAACTTGGACCGTGGGATTTGGGGGACTTGCCTGACATTGAAGCAGGGCTGGAGCCTGAGTCTGCAGGGGCAGGCCTGTGGTTGAGACAGTCCGGGAGACTAGGACACAGAGGCCTTTCTGCTATCAAAATTTAGTGAAGCAAGCCTGGTTCTGGGGTCTTCAGTGAAGGTTAGTGCTTACTTTACTCTCCTTCCCCTAAGCGAAAGCTACTACTGTGTGCTGCACTGTGCAGACATGGGAGGAGAAGTGACGTGTGTAACATGAACTCGTCCTTCCCATCATCCTCCATGATCCTTTTCTTTTTCTGTGCTCCACTCAGCTGCCATAATATTTTAACCAAATTGCTTAGTTCTTGTGAAGGTGGTTTTGCATGTGATAGTTGTTCCAATTGACATTTCTGACAGAGAATGAGTGCTAGACACTTCTATTCTACCATTATTCTTGTCGCTCTTCAGAAATATTTTTCAACCTATCTAGTGAAAGCTATTTGCAACACAGGATAGAGCAAGCAATAGTAGCTCCATGAAATGTGCTAGCTACTAGACAATAAATAAACTCTGTAAGCTATCTAAGACTCATTTTCTTCTTCTGTAAAATGGGGATAAGAACCTACTTCAGTGCTTTATGAAATAACAAATCAAGATCATTTGGGTCAGCATTCGTTTATCAAAAAAAATCTTTACTGAAAAAGTCCTGTGTTCTTGACACTGTTCTAATGCTAGGATACATTAGTAGGACAAGAACACAAAGTTCTTATCCTCATGAAGCTTTCATTCTATTAAAAATATTGTTATGGTATTTATTAAATCATTAAGGAAGATTTTTATTTGTTCTTTTTAAATATACATGACAGTAGAGTGTATTTTGACATATTATACATACATAGAGTATAACTTTGGAAGATCTTATTCAAGACCATTATGATTAGGGAGAGACCAGGCTCCACTCCAAATGCAACAAGGGCATGTGGAAATGTATAGCAAAGAAGCAGGTTGGGGAATGGTGGATGGAGAAGCCTACGAAGCAACATGAAGGGTAGGGGGCTTTTTGCTATTCCAATTTAGCAGAATTCTTGCTGAAGACAGTTCAGGGTGATCTGATAGTAACAGAGGGGAGAATTCTTGCTCAACTAACTCAGCAGTATCCTTGCTAAGACTAGTCTACATGGCCCTGGCGAGGCTAGTGGCAGAGCTTGAGGTCTTACTGAGAAAGGGCTCAGAAAAGACTGACTAAACTTTGGTCAAAAAGAACATTTTTGCCAATTCCATCCTCTAAATATTCAACTGTGCTCAATAAGTTCCTTTTAAAAAATCAAATACCCAGAATGAAAGTTATTTATTCCTCTTACTTATGTCTGGTTACTAACTCATCTGTGGGAACAGAAAGCTAGTGGAAAGGGTCAGGAGGTAATTTAGAAGTACAATATTTAAAAAAGGTTAGATAGGGATATTCAGAGACCCTGAGGGTAGAGATTAAGTAAGTCTTTTTCCTTTTTTCCCTTTGACTTATGCCACAGGAATCATGACTATGAGTTCTCCTGGATGGCTTTCCTTAGCAGGCACCATGAAGGCATTTCTAGAATTATTATTGTATTTTAGGGTGGCTTATTTTGTTTTGTTTGCTAAATATAGATTATTTTATGTAGTAAGGAATCATAATGGATAAAACAAAAGCTAAAAGAGTAGACATCCCTCCAGATACTTATTTTAGTGGTTTCTTAATGGCTTATTAACTTAATGACGCTGACTTTGGAGACACTGAAATTAATTCCTATAATCCATATGCATCAAAAAATTCAAGGTGAAAATCCAGAAGAAATTCAAGAAGTCATTCAAACAAGGCCCTGCCAGCCTCATCTGAAAATCCAATCTGTCCTTTGCTGCTTCCACAGAGCAACTCAGGCCAGAGAAGATGTGGAAATGTATCTGCTCTCAGCCCCACTTACAAGGACAACAAGATCAAAAGTTTATCCCTCAGGAAGTAGCCACTTCTTATATCTGCAAGAACCTTCAGGGTGGAAAGGAAGTATAAGTAATTTTGATGGCCTCCCACAAAATGTTTAAGAATGCCCAAGAAATCAAGTTAATACCCCCTGAATTCCTTTCAGGGGGTAGAGAATGGTGGGATGTGTCCTCGCTCTTGTGCCCTCTGGACTTTGTTCAGGACACAACTCACTCTCTATGGCACACAGGCCAAAGTCACAGAGGAGTGTCACACCAGCCATTGTTTTTCGTCCTGGAAATAAATTGAAAGCATGAAGACTTGAGTTTCTCTAATTGAGTCAGATCCTTGCCTTGACTTATGGTATTTCATATCCTCAGCACACTATTTCATTTGTGACAAATTATCTGGGTGCCTGTAAAAGAGCTGCCCCAGTAGGAAAGACAGCTCATGAGGCTGAGAAAGTAAAAGTCTTTTCTCTGGTTCAAATGCAATTTGGTTAATGGAGACAAAAGGCTGTTGTCTAAAAGTACTCACTGGAAAGGAAGGACTGAAATTCCCCACATCCAACAGTCTTTACAAAGTTTTTCCCCTGGCTTAATCCATTTCAGCATCCTTTACCAGCATTATCTGGGCATTCTCTGCAATTTGACCTTAACCTGCCCACCCCAGAACTAGCTAGTTAAAGTAATAAGAGTTTAAGTCAGGTTAATGGAGAAAGGAAGGCCCCAATGGAGCATGTATTCAACACAAATCTCCTAAGCATGTGTTCCTGCCAAAAAAAAAAAAAAAAAGTCAGTTACCAGCACACCCTAGGAGCACAAAGAGATTGATTTTATTAGCATTAGCATACCATATTCACATGCTAATGCAAAGTATTTCTTTATTGTTCTCATTATCTGTTGTGGTTTGGATTTGACTTTTCCCCTTGAAAGTTCATGCACTGAACTGGGAAAGTTATTCCCTATATGTCAGGGTTGAGGTGGTGGAAACTTTAAAGGGCAAGGCCTACTGGAAGGTAGTTAGGCTATGGGAGCTCCGCCTTATGAATGGACCAATCAGGAATGGATTTATCCCCATGAGAGCAGGTAGTAAACGAGGCCACCTCATACCTTGGCCCCTGCTACGTGCAGCCACTTCCCTATCCTCTTTTCCACCCTGCTGTGATGCAGCCACAGGGCTCTCAGCAGGATGCTAGTGCTGTGCTGTTTGGACACTCCAGTCACCAGAATCATGAGTCATGTAAGTCTCTTCACTTTATAAGTTATTCTAGTAGGTAAGCAACACCCAACAACTACAACACCATCATCCTTCAGTCTTTCAGAACCCCCTTTAGAATGGGTGAGTGAGCTCTTTCTTTTCATCTCCTTTCTTTTCTACTCTTAACTCCACCCTCTGTCACAGATTCCTGGCTGCCACCCCTTTTAATTAGGCCTCTCCTGGTAGCCTAGGCCATCTGTGCCCCTCCATTATACACTGCTCAATCTTCGCAGGGAGACAAACGAAGCTCTCTTTTACTACCAATGATCATTTGGCATTCTTTTGACGTTGGCTTTTTTAATTGAGGTTTAATTTATACACAGTGGAATGCTCAGATCCTAAATGCACTATCTTAGCAGTCTTAACAAATTCGTATCAAAGCCCAGAACATTTCCATTGCCCTGCCAAGTGTCTCTGTTCCTCCCCAGCCTATTCCTGCAGAAGTAACCACTGACCTGATTTCCATCACTATAACATAGTTTTGCCCCATTTAGAACTTTTTTTTTTTTTTTTGACTGTCCAACAGAGATTTATGTGGTCTGCAAAGCCTAAAATATTTACTGTCTGGCCCTTTCCAGGAATAGTATGTTTCAACCTCTTAATCCCTCCTCCCTCTCCATCCCCAGCCTTGAAGGAGGCAACAATGGCTTTGATTAGCTCCCTGATAACCCCACCAAGCTGTATGCAGAGATTATAATTGTCAGAGCACTGATATTTACAGTCCAGTGAGAAGCTGACACCACTGTTCATCCCATTAACAAAAAACAAAAACAAAACCACACCAAAAAGGAAAAAAATACACTGAGGTAGAATGAGGGAGAGACCAGTCTTGGTTCTACTGTAGAAAGAGGTAGGCAGAGAGGGAGGAACTGAGACTCAGTCCCAAATCATCATCTTGTTACCTTCTTGAGGATCAGAATGCAGCATCAAACCAATTGGTTTCTGATGACAACCTACCCCTAAAGCCCTGGTGATCCCCACTGTCACAGAGGCTGCATCCCCAAGCTATCTATGGTACCATCTGACCCTCAATCCTGGACAAAGGCTCCAGCCTACCACCTCAGCAGGTGCCTTTAATGGACAGGATTCTGGCCAGTCCTACACTCCTCCCAGATTTTCTCCTAGAACTGGAACTTCTGAGGTGTCACAGGCTAAAGACCACAAAAGAGACAGGTCACACCAGGCAATGGGTATGCCAACTGGGTGCCCCCACTGTAAGTGGGCTGCGTGATCTCTGGGCTGTCTTGGGTCCTGTTTGGAATTTGAGAGGCTTAGGGCAGAGTGGAGACAAAGTGTCTCACATCCTGGTGTGTCGGGGTTTCCGGGACCCCCAGCCTTGGGCACGGTCAAGATGGCGCCTGGCGCTGAGCCAAAAGCGGCCAGCTATACAGTAAACAACCAGCGAATTCCAATGATTGGCTAGTTAACAATGTGATTAGAGCATGCCCCCCTCGTGTACCTATTCTATGCCTGCAGCTGTCCGCGCATTTACCTCGTGTACTCTCCCCTGATTGGTTGAAGTGTATATAAGCCTGGTGGGTGGGAGAGTAAGAAGCTAGCTGAAGCTGAGAGCAAGAAGAAGCTGAGAGTAGGAGTAGTAGAAGCGAGGAAGAAGAGTGCGAGCGAGGGCGAGAGCCGAGTGGGAGAAGCGGAGCGGCCGAAGCAGGCGTGAGCCGAGCGGGAGAAGCGGAGCGGCCGAAGCAGGCGTGAGCCGAGCAGAAGCGGAGCGACTGGAGCAGGCGAGAGCTAAGCAGAGGGAAAGAGAGTGAGAGAAAGAAAAGAGAGAAGGGGATAGAAAAGAGGGAAAGAAAGGAAGACTGTGCGCAATAAACTTCCAAAGCTTCAGACGTTTGTCGTGTCTCTCTCTGCGGGCAGAGGGAACGCGATAACTGGTGCCGAAACCCAGGAACATGAAGGGTTTATAAAGAAGACAAGGTAAGATATCTTAAAAAATTGTCAATAAGTTAAACCGGTTATAAAAAAGTTAAAGGGTATCAGGATACGCCATCAGCGGTCCTGGGGATACGCGGAATGCGGTCCAGTTAAAGGGTATCAGGATACGCCATCAGCGGTCCTGGGGGCATGCGGGATGCGGTCCGATTAAAATAAAAATAAGGACACACGGAAGGTGGTCCGGTATCGGGATACGCCAGCAGCGGTCCTGACGCGTGGAACGCGGTCCAATTAAAAGTGAAAGTAGAAACACGCTTGAAGTGGTCCAATTAGGGTATAGGTAGCACGTGAAAAGCCGCTATAAAAATTTTAATGCACACTTGATAGATAGTTTTCCTTTCAGTAATCTCGTTGCTCCCGGCAGCTTGGCCACTGTTTGTTATCGTAACTGCCATAACTGAAGCTATTCAAATTAGTAACAATGGGGTCTGAAACGTCTAAATTCAGAATGCAGCAACCCCTCAGGGAGCTATTAAAAAACCATGGGACGCCATTAAAGGAAAAAACAGCTAAAGTATTTCTCGATACTGTGGAAAGGGTTTCCCCTTGGTTTTTGGATGAGGGCCTTTTGAATACCCTACAGTGGGAACAGCTGGGGGAGGACCTTCGTATAGCGGATAGGCAAAACCCTTTGCCAGTAGGCACTATGGCTATTTGGTCTCTTATTAAATCCTGTCTGCGAGATAAAAACAAAAAACCTTCACTCACCGAGCCTTTAGCTGAGGGAAGACAGGTTTTGGAAGAAATAAAAGAGGAACGCTCATATCTTTCTCAAAATTCAGAAAAAGGAACTAATTCAGATGAGGAACTATCAGAAGGGGAACCATCAGGAGAGGAAAGGACCGGATCCAGTCCTTCGTTGGGTCCGAGGGTCTGTTTGTATTTTCCCACAGGATCAACAGACTCCAGTCTGGATTCCAGAAAGGCTAATCAGAGTTTTACAGCATGCAAGTGATGCTGCTCCTCCTCGCAATGGCGAGCCTGAGCCTTCCTCCAATAACAAAAACTCAGACGGAAAGGCAAACCCGGAACCTATGGGCCATTGTTAGCCTGGCCATATTTTTTACTTCTAACTAACACATTTTTTATCCTTCCCTTTCTTGTTTTTCACCAATTCCTCTACAAGCCTGTCAATTCTACTGATGATTTTTCAGGTCGTGCTGTTTTTGGTGACAAGGATATCTCTAGTCTTTCTTTGCTTTAACAGGAGGAATTTTTGCACTTTGCCGTTGGAATCATACTACAAATCAGACCCAGAGTAGAGCAACTCGTTCTGCTGACCCTAGCTGTAATTTTGCTTTTCCTCCCACGTCAGCTTATGTATTTCCTCCCTTTTATGTTTCTACCAACTAACATTTCTAATAACACCTCTTAACTGTTCACTAACCGTGTGCTATCTCTCACAATGCTGGAATGGTTCTTTTGCCACCCGTGCAATTTTGATGCACATTCCTATCTTCCTACCAGTCCTAGTTTCTGTTGCAGATATAGAATTGCCAGTGCTATTATCAAGAAACAGAAGAGGCTTTGACATTGCAACAGCCGTGATCATTGCCATCACAGTCCTTGCAGTAGCAGCATTGACACAACCATAACAACGATCATTCGGCCGAAAATACAGCTGCAGCCTTACAGACCATAGAGACTCTATCAGAGAGTGGACTTACTACAAGAACAAGTGGATACCTTGCAAGAACTTTTGGGACTGGGATGCGTTTATTCCCTGAGAGCTGTTTGTGTTGCCCGTATTGTAACTCTACTGGGATGTATGTTGTTTCTGTATTTAATATGGCTACATGGTTTTTCTTCTGTTTATAGATTTATCAAACAGCGGGCAGGCTTAGGAGCTATGGTGGTACTCCTCTACCTTGGCCTCCTTCTCTTCATTCGTTTTGGCATGCATCTAAGAGCTAGCCAATAGAGAGATCAGATTATCTTTCATCAGGCCATGACCGCCCTAAAGGCCGACAGCCCCCCATTAGTATGGCTCTCGATGCTGGACCGGTAGTCAAAGACGGGTAATGAAGGAGGTGGCTGTGTACCAACCTAAGACAGGAGCTGCAGCATGCTCTGCAGGCTCTGATGACGGGTAAGGACATATGCTGACCACTCAGCCTAAGACAGACACAGTCCCGAGCCTTAGTTTAATAATAAAGAAGGGGGATATGTCGGGGTTTCCAGGACCCCCAGCCTTGGGCACGGTCAAGATGGCGCCTGGCGCTGAGCCAAAAGCGGCCAGCTATACAGTAAACAACCAGCGAATTCCAATGATTGGCTAGTTAACAATGTGATTAGAGCATGCCCCCCTCGTGTACCTATTCTATGCCTGCAGCTGTCCGCGCGTTTACCTCATGTACTCTCCCCTGATTGGTTGAAGTGTATATAAGCCTGGTGGGTGGGAGAGTAAGAAGCTAGCTGAAGCTGAGAGCAAGAAGAAGCTGAGAGTAGGAGTAGTAGAAGCGAGGAAGAAGAGTGCGAGCGGGGCGAGAGCCGAGTGGGAGAAGCGGAGCGGCCGAAGCAGGCGTGAGCTAAGCAGAGGGAAAGAGAGTGAGGGAAAGAAAAGAGAGAAGGGGATAGAAAAGAGGGAAAGAAAGGAAGACTGTGCGCAATAAACTTCCAAAGCTTCAGACGTTTGTCGTGTCTCTCTCTGCGGGCAGAGGGAACGCGATACTGGTGTTCGAAGATTCTGCGTTATTGCAGATAGAACAGTGAACTTAGTTAAAGTGTCTAGCATGTTCCAGGAAAAATGTTGCTATTGTCCAGCCAATTCTTTGCGGGGTTGGGTACTTGAGATCAAATGAACAAGGAAGGCCCAGGTTGGGATCCCAATGTCCTTGCTAGTGAAAAGTTGTAGTCCTTAGAGATTTGAGAGACCAGGCTGTGAGCTCATGGGATAAACATCTCATCACTCTAGGACTCTGTTTCCTTTTTATGTATGTGTGGTGCTAGGGATTGAACCCAGAGTCTCGCACATGCTAGGTAAGTGCTCTACCACTGAACAACACACACAGCTCTTTTTATTTGACATAGGGTCTTGCTAAGTTGCCCAGATTGTCCTTGAATTTGCAGTCCTCCTGCCTCAGTCCCCTGAGTTGCTGGGATTACAGGTGTGCACCACCATACCTAGATTTCTTATCTGTTACAAGAAGCAAATGAACAGAAACCTGAAGTACTTAGATGAGACTGATTCTGAGGATCAATGCATTCCATACCCAATGGACAGTTCAAACATGACATGCCTCTACAGATGCTTTGCTGGAAAGTTGTCAGGCTTCATCATTGCTTTCCTTCCCCAAGTCAATCCAATCCCATCCAAATGAGATACCACTTTGACTGGCATAAAGGAGAGTTGCCCAGAAGTGGCTGGAGAGTCACAAATATTTTATCCCCAAACTCCTACCATGCCCACAGCAGATGGTTCAGAAATCATGGTACCATATACTATAAATGATCGAAATTATAGATCTTCAATTCCCCAGATCAACTGGATTTTCCTTAAAAGTGGGAACTGTGTCTTGACCTTCTTTGTCTCTCACAGAGCACAACCCTCTGCATGTGGTTGGAGATCCATTCATATCTGTTTAGCAACTTGACTAAAATCAAGAGAGTTAATGCTGAATTTGACATGGAGCACGTGTACAGGTGAGTGAATCTCTAAATTTTCTGGGTGATGACTGGATGCCACTCTTCAGTCCAGATCTCAATCAAGCCTCTCCTGTCCAAGCCACAACCCCCAAGAGCTATCGTGTGACTTTAGTGGTTTGGACTTTGTGTCCACTGCTGCAGCTCCATTCTGACAGATCTGGGAGCACCTTACACTCCTCCCCTAGCAGGCAGGGCTCCATCTGACACCACCACCTTTGCAGGACGATGGAGGCATCCACACAGGAGGGCTTGGCCCACAAAGTGCCAGCCACCTGGCCAGAGAAGCAGGAGCATTTTACAGTCTGGGACCGCTCCTCAATGCGGTTCCTGCTGCAGCAGCGGTAAGCAGCAGTCACCTCACAGGTGCCCTGTGGCAGTTGGAGTCTGCAAGGAAGCAAAGGCCGGGAGGGTCCACAGCCATGTCAGGCACAGTGCCAGCAGCCAGCCGCCTGGGATCCAATTCTGCACAGCCCTTACACTCATCCTAATCCCCAGACATCTTGCAAACTGGCACAAAGTCACTGTGGGAAGTGATGGGTGCGACAGGAGAACAGGGGAACAGGAAAGGAGAGCCTATTTTGTAGATAAGCAAATGGAAGCTTGAAAAGTCTGGAAACAACCCAAACAGCCACCAGCGAAGCCCTGGCTAAATGCATTGTACCAATGCAGTCTTTCCAAACAGCTTTTGTTGGGGTCTTTCAGCTTCAGTCTGCTCATGGCTGGTCTCAGACTCCCTCTGCCTGCCCTACAGCAGTCCCACTGTTCAACCTACTGGCCTGAGGTCCTCGATGCCTCCAAATCTGGGACCAAGACTCAGAAAGCAGACTCGTGTTAGGTGCAGCCAGCTTGAATGCTGTCTAGTCCAGGGCACTGTCTCTTTCCGTCACCAAGTTGTGGAGTCCCCAAGACCAGGAGGCTCTGGTCAAACCGGCATCACCAACACAGAGGACCCGGCTCTGGACACCAGGGAACTTGGGCCTGACCCCGTCAGCTCTGCAGAGCTCAGTCGGGACCTTTCCCAGCCTCCTGTAGGCCGGGGAGTTCACTGCGAGCAGCACTGGCAGCTGGTGCCACCCTGCCATTAGAATTGTGTGCATATGAAACCATACATATGTAGTGTGGGGGGCGTGATGAGGAATTTGGCTTCTTTCACTCAGTCTAATGTTTTTTAGATTCATTTTTTACTCTTGCATGCATCTACAGTTTGTTCCTTTTTATCACTGAGTAACATTTCATTTTATGAGTATACCAGTTTGTTTAGGCAATCCATTGATAAGCACCAGGATGCTTTCAGGGCGGGGCTGCTGTGTGTAACACTGCTGTAGACATTATGCACATCTTGCTTTCATTTTTCTTGCATATTTAGGTCATAACTTAAATGTATGATTAATTTTTAAAAAACTGCTAGGGGATACCATTTTACACTCTCATTAGCAATGCAGGAAAGTTCCAACTGCCCTCATACTCTCATTTTAACTGTGCTAGTGTGTGGTGGTATCTAATTAGCTTTTCATTTGTGTTTCCCAAATGGTATTGTGTGCTTTTACATGCATTTACTGCCATTTACATATTATCTTTTGAGAAATGTTAAAGTATTTTCCCTATTTTCTATTTGGTTGTCTTTTTTATTATTGAATTGTGGAATCTCTTTATATGCTAGATAAAAATCATGTGTCATATATGTAAACTATGTATTCTTTTTCTCAATCTGTGAATCCTCTATCCATGCTCTTGATGCTGTTTTTAATGCTCACAGGTTTTTCATTCTGATAGCCTAATTTATTAATAATGTTTGTTCTCTAATGGTTTGTGATTTTGTGTCCTCTTGTTATGGCTTAGATATGGTGGTGTCCCCTAAAAGCTCATGTGTGAGACAATGCTAGAACATTCAGAGGTGAAATGATTGGGTGAATTAATCCCCTGATGGAGTTTGAGTGGTAACTGAAGACAGGTAGGGTGTAACTGGAAGAGGTAAGCATTGAGGGCCTGTGTTTGGAATATAAATTTTGTATCTGCTGAGTGGAGCCTCTCTCTGTTCCTGATCACGTGAGCCGCTTCCTTCCTCCACACTCTTCTGCCGTGATGTTCTGCCTCATCTCAAGCCCTGAGGAATGGATCTGGCTATCTTTGCACAGAAACCTCTAAAATTATAAGCCCCCAAATAAACTTCTTAAAATTTGTCTTGTGTGGTCTTTTAGTCACAGCAAAAAAAAAAAAAAAAGCTGACGAAAACACCTCTTCAGGAAATATATACCTACTTCTTCATTGTGAAGAATGCCCTGTGTTTTACTCTGGTAGTTTTATCATTTTACCTTTTTCTTTTAGATCTCTGACTTATCATTGACTGATTTTTGTGTGTGGCATAAGAGAGGTCAGAGTTCTTTACTTTTCTGTGAAGATATTCAGTTATCTCAGTTCAGTTGATTTGAGATTTGCCTTTCCTCATTAAACTGTTTCAGTGCCCTTATGAAAAAATAATTTGTATATGTGTCGAATTTAGCATTACTTTGATGTGTTTTATGCAAAAAAGAGCCCCTCCCACCAGCAGTCAGGGTGTGAAGGCATGAAAGGAGAAAGGGCAGGGAGAAACCTATTCTCCAGAACACACGACCACTGTGCCAAGTCGGCTATGGACAGAGCTGAGCAGGAGCAGCTACCTCCAAAGAGAAACACCAGCAGCCAAAGACCCAGGTTCAACCAGGAATGCTCAGCCAGGGCAGGTGACTATGCAGACCAAAAAGTGATTCTACCTGACACCTGATTTCCAGTTTTTCAAGCTCTCTCAAAATTAAGGAAGCAGGAAAATCAGAGGGAGACCAGTAGAGGATGGAGTTTGGGGAAGGAGAAAGGGAGGATAAGGGGAGGCACAGGAAAATGAAATAAACCAAATTATGCTACCTGTCACAATGAAGCCTACTACAATGTATAAATAAAATTCACCAATAAAGGTTTTTAAGAAAAACTATTGGCATTTATGAAATAGAGTGTCCTAGTTCATTGTTTTCCTCCCTCAATCAAAGAAAAATTGCCCCAGTTGCTTCACAGAGCTCTGCAGTGTGGGGTCTTTTCATCAAAAATAGTCGTTGACTCTCACTTCTAGAAAACTGCTTGGAAACCTCATCAGTGCCAGGGCACTAAACAGATAGAGTTAGAGTTTTATTGGTGCTCTGAATCTGAATTAAGGAGTAAGTAGCCCAACCAATTTCTATTATCTTATCTTCCCTTCATAAATTAAGAAATGATGCTTTTATCACAGGTAAGCTGACATTTTAAGAATAGTGGATTTTTTTTAATCCACAGCAAATAATACATCTTTTCAGCATTTGATTAGACAGTCTTCTTTCTGATTATTATTGTTAATTATCAAGGTCATAGTGTAAAGGCCTTATAACATATGTTGAGTGCTTGGCAATAATCAGAAAAGTAACTCAAAAACAACAACAAAAAAACACTTCCTCTTTAAGTTGTATTGACTTTTGAGAACTTTCTTGGAAGTCTTGTTCAATAAGACTTTCACGAGCCAAGTGAATGTTTACATTAACTGGTGTAATGAGCTAGTGTCATGAGCTAAGTTAATATTTACAGAACCATTGAAAATTTCACCACGAGAGGCCAGTCAAGGTTTTATCCCAAAGCATGAGAAGATTATAATGAGAGAATAATAGGTTCCTGGCATTACCCTCCAAGGAGAAATTTAGTGATAGTTGCCATTCTTTTGGCAGACTCAGCAGAGAGGAAGACTGTATAGGTAAGTTGAGTTACTTTCTTGTGGACTGTTTTGTCAGACTATGCAGAAAACCCTGCAGTAGAACAACAGTCGTAGATACTTGTGAATAGTCAGGGCAAGGTAGAGTGCTTCACGCCTCCTTCAGGAGAGCAATCCTGGAGACTTTACTGCATACACGATACCAACACTCTCACAACCCACAATACATATTTAGCCTTCCCATCCATGGCATGGGGTTTGCTCAAAATTTTTATTTCCTATTTCTGACAACTTCTATGTGTTCCTGCTCAGCCCAAAGCTCTTGATCCTGCCACTCTTCATCATTGTCTAAGACACTTGTGCAAACACACACACACACACACACACACACACATGCCTGTCAGGCACTTTCAATAGATTTAAGGACAAATTATATCAGCTGAACTGAAGAGCACAGGATTTCTCTGATTCTGACATTCTTTTTTCTTCCTCTGCAGCTGAACTTCCAAGGAAATGGTGAATGATGATAGATAGGATTTATTGAGCATTTACTCTATGCTATGCACTGTGCTAAAAACTTCACAGTTAAGTTCATTACAGTTATTAAGAAACTACTGCTCCTTGAATTTTCACAAGCATCCTATAAGGGAGGTTTTATTATTACCTTGTAAAGATGCAGAGGCTCAGTGACAGCTTCTCTAGGGCACAGAGCTAATCAATCCTGCACTTGAACATAGGACCATAAGACTTCAGTGTTTGCTCCCAGCCATGGTGCATTCCGGATTTCATGGCAAACTTTTTGGTATGACTTCGGTGTTTGTTCATTTGTTCATTTTTGCCAGATCAAACCACAAGTTGAAACAAAATAACCTTCTATTCCTCTCTTCCTCTCCCCAAAATACTACAGTGCCTTCCCAAGTTTCAGCATCTACAATTTTTAAGACAGGAATAACATCATGATTGCTTCTGACTTTTGAATTGGAATGTTTTGCAGAGAACAACACACAAAAAAAGCTACCTCAACTGAATTTGATTTTGTTGTTGAACAGAGCCACTTTCATTTTACTTTCATTCAGAGCAGACAAAAATCAATTTCTGCCTACCTTAAAAAAATGACATGCTTCTCCAGGAAAACAAAAACAAACCAAAAAAGGAAGCATCTCAGGCTTCATGTTACTATGGCCAACCGTGGAGACTACCACAGGGGGAACGGATGGGAAAAAAGAAGCAAGGAAGGCAGGAACAGGCCGGGCCTCTCCTAGTCGCTGCTTTGGTTGCCCTTTCTGCTTTCTTTGTGGAGAAAAAGAAAGTCATGTCTAATTTACAGATGTCCGCCCCCCCCCCCCAGTTCCCTGTATATTTACTCTTAAAATATAAAAATCTAGCTTTAAAAAAAAAAAACTGCCGAAGTCTCTGGAAAGATCCAGTTATTTCTCTGCATCTAAATCCCAACTAACTGCATTGGTGCAATTTTGCTTAAAAATGCTCCCGGGTCCCGTTTTATGACCCTGCCAGGTGACCTAAATTCATCCCTTCCCCTGCATCCTTGAGACTACCCAAATCACAGGACAAGTTCTGGGGACATCACATTGCAGGCACAGAGGGACCACGAACATGGCAGGCAGCACTCAAAGTTTCTAGGCAATCCCAGGCTCCTTCCAAACCCAGAGGCCAAGGGGCACCTTCCCCGGGGCTGATGCAGAGCTCTGAGCATGGACTGCATCCTGGCCCGTCTCTCCGCTCCTACACCATGGTGCAAACCTGCTCCTCCATTTGTTTCTATTCGTATTATGGGAGGGTTTTATTTTCCTGTCTACCTTGCCAGCTGCCGAAAACAAAACAAAACAGCACTTCTGATTTTCTTCACACCCGGTGACCCTGGAGAAATCCTTCTCTTGCAGCCACCATCTGGGAGAAGCCATTACTCTCATTTTACTTGTAAACATTTTGAAAAAGCCTCAGAAGACAGCCATTTGGCACAGCGTTATGACTGCTTTTCTGCAAACATTGAGATTTCAAATTTTAATTGCACTTCTTGATTAGGCATCAGAAGTCCACACTTGAGCTTTTGAGCTGGCAATTCTAAAATGTGGGTCTGTCCATTTCAAGTGCTTATTTGGGATGGTTCAAATACTAAATTTGTTATTGCCCATTTTGAAAATTCATAGGCATGATGCATGGAGAATATACTTGACTGGTTAATACTATGTGTGAGAAATAGAAAGTCAGGTGGTCCAATTTCAAAATATAGTATTTAGCCTTAATTTGGATGTAAGATTCAACTGTCATCTTAACTGTAACGTTCCCTTTGCCCTCCCTCAATTTTAAAATTAGCTGACTGCGTAGATTGTAACCCTGAGCTTCTCCTATCAGAGCAAGGTGCAGCACTGCCTTAGGAATAAAAACAGACAGGGCCTCCCATCAAGTAAGTTCACTTGCCAGATTTTCTCTGACAGCACACCCTTCTGCAGAAGTTGTTTGTCTTACCGAGCTGACATATGGAGTCTTAGTCTTAATACTCACCACTTTCAGATAACGGTAGAGCTATTGACTAATGCTCGTGTCCTTCTAAAGTCAATGTGATGAATTCCTGATCCCCAACACAATGTTATTTGGATCTGGGGCCTTTGGATGGTGCTATAACTTGAATGTTTGTGTACTCTTCAAAATTCATGTTGAAACTTAAACCAAAGGCAGTGATATTAAGACGTGGGCCTTCTGGAGATGAGGAGTGCCTTATGAAAGGGCTGGAGTGAACTAACTAGACCTTTTGCCATTGTGTCTTTTGATATGTGAAGACTCTGCAAGAAGGCACTCTTTTGGAAGCAGAGGGCAGCCTTCGCCAGACACTAAATCTAACAGTACCTTGATCATGGACTTCCCAGCTCCAGAACTGGGAGAAATAAATTTCTATTATTTATAAACTACCCATTCTGTGGTATTTTGTCATAGGAGCACAAACGACTGAAACAGAAGGTAGTTAGGGTTAGATACATTTATAAGGGTGGGACGCTCATGATGGGATTAGTATCATTAGAATATGAGATAGAATAGAAATCTCATGCTGTTTCCATCAAAGATAAAGCAAGAAGGCTGTGAACCAGGAAGTAATTGTCACCACTTACCAAATACGCTAGAATTTTGATCTTAGACTGAGTCTCCAGAATTGTGAGAAATACATGTTTGTTGTTTGAGTAATACAGTCTATGGTATTTCATTGTAGTGGCAAGAAATTTTTTAAGACATATAGACAATCTTAACCCCATATCAGCCAAAATAAAAAAAAGAAACAGAAAAGAATGTGGTGGGGGATGATTTTGAAATATCCTCCACCTGTGATCTTCATACCATTCCTAGGGGAGCAGCAGAGTTTGGGATGTTCATCTGAAATATATGACCTCCTCCTGAAGTCTTCAACTCTTCCTTCAATCTCAATAAACTAGAATGCTAAAGATCTCAGATCTGAAAATTGGCAAGGAAAGAACCAGTACTCAACTGAATCCCCCATCATGAGGGGTAAACGTGAGCCGGAAACTACTGATTTCAGGAAACACTCGTGGACCATTGTTATATGTTAAGCACTTTGGAGGTCCTGGGTGAGTCACCAAAGGATTCTTGAACTCAGGGTGTCCCAAATGGGGCTCTTCAACTTTCCATGAAAGTTATGCCCTCAGCCCTGGTGTTCTCCCACACTCCCTCCTCCCCGCCACACACGTCCCGTCATTCGCAGGAACACCCAGCCCTCCTCAGGCTTAGTCTCTTGCTTTAAGAAAACCATGAGAGTCAGGCTCAGTGCAGTCCTCCTATAGTCCCGACTACTCAGGAGGCTGGGGCAGGAGGATCAGAAGTCCAGGCCAGCCAGGCAACTTAGCAGGACACTGTCCCAAAATAAATAAAAGCTGGGGTTATAGCTCAGTGGTAGAGCACCCCTGGGTTCAGTCCCCAGTACCTACACCAGAAAAACAACAACAAAATATGAGGTACTAGAAAAAGTAGGGACTTTGAAAACAGGTGCTCTAGACTCCAATAAAACTCTCCCTCTCCTTAACAGTAGGATCTTGAAAGAGTAACTTTACCACACAAAGCTTTGGGTCTTTTTCTTCACTAAAATGAGAATATCTACCTCATAGGATTGCTGTGAAAATTAATAAAATAATCTAGTAAAGAATATAGACCAAGGCCCAGTAAATATTCGATAATTATTGGTTTCATCATTCTGTAGACTCTTTTCCACTGTGTAGTCAAAATATCAGAAAATAAAAGGCAGAAAGTATATGGCAGCTTATGGTTTTGGAGATTTTAGTTCATGGTCACTTGAGCACATTGCTTTGGGCCTGTGATAGCAGGTTCATCATGGCAGAAGCACATGGAGGAGGAGGATACTCACTCCATGGTGGCTGGGAAGCAAAGAGAAAGGGGAAGGGACTGGGGTCCCAATAGCCCTTCAAAGGCATACCCTAATAACCGCCAAAGAGACCCCCTCCTCTTGAAGGTCCCACCACCTCCCAGTAGTGCCACTGGCTAGTAGCCAGCCTTTAACACATGGACCCTTGGGCGGGGGCATATTTCAGATCCAAACTGTAGCATGCACTGTCTCTGTCAGTATCTACCTTTCTAAGGCACTATTGCTGCTCACTAATTTCAGAAGCCCAGCTCTTACTTCCCCTGCCTCACCACTGCCCTCCTGTCACCTAATGTATATACAAGAGTTTGTCTCTGTCTCACCACTGATAGTCATTGCATTAGATGGATTATTTTCCTTACAAGTGACAGAAGTCTAACTTTCTCAAACATTATCTGGGAATGTCCTGACTCCCACACCTGAGAAGTTACACCCTGGCTTGTCCAGGACTCCACCACCAACTTGCTCAAGTTCCATTTCTCATTTCTGCTTTCCTTTATGAGCTGGCTTCCTTCTCTCCTGCTTTAGATACTCATGGCCAAAAAAGATGGCTTTTAGCAGTCCCAGATTCTCATACCCCAGCACAGCCACAGAAAGCAGTTTGAATATCTGGCCCACCATAGGAAGCATCAAGCCATGACCCTGATCCTCTGGGCTGCTTTGCTCTGGCAAATTCAGTGCTTTCTCCTGCTGGGCCGGAAGTGAGACATTCTCATCCTTCAAGATGGGTGAAAGCAGAATACAGGAAACTAAGTCTGATCTGTGTTGTTCAACTTTCCATCACTGCAACCTAAATACCTGACAAGAACAATTTATTGGAAGAAAGTTTATTTGGGAGGCTGGGGATATAGCTCACCTGGCAGAGTGTTTGCCTCACAAGCACAAGGTGCTGGGTTCAAATCCCCAGCACCACAAAAAAAAAAAAAAGAAAAAAAAAAAAAAAAAGAAAAGAAAAAATTTATTTGGGGTTCGTGGCTTCAGAGGTTCAGTTCATAGATGACAGGCTCCATAACTCTTGAGTCACAGATGACAGGGCATCATGGCACAGGATGTGACAAAGGAAAGCTGCTCAACTCACATCAGCCAAAAAGCAGAGAGAGTGAGTGCATTGAGCCAGGGACAATATAATACCTGAGGGCACACCCCCAGTGACCTACTTCCCCCACCTGCCTATGGTTATCACCCACTGATTCATTCAAATTTTTAATCCATCAAGTGAATTAATCCATGATTAGGTTACAGCTCTCATAATCTAATCACTTCACCTCTGAACATTTCTGCATTGTCTCACACATGAGGTTTTTTGGCCACACCTCATAGGCAATCCATAACAACATCCTTCAAGGTTTCATCTCACTGACAAAAGCCTCCCTGGCTTGCAACTTGCACTCAGGTGACTTTCTCTCTCTCTCTCTCTCTCTCTCTCTCTCTCTCTCTCTCTCTCTCTCTCTCTCATTTTACACACAAACACACACACACTTTTGAATACACACAGTAGCTGTGATGAGGATATTTACCAGGGACGTGTCTTTAAAGAGAACAAGAGAGTTATTTGGCCTTTATCAGGTGCCTTTTATCTAGGATCGCAGGAATACTTTGGAAATAGTGAGTTAGGTCTCAAACCATGTCTGCAAGGGAGGTTTTGTTAACGCATCTTTCTCAAATGAGAACACTGAAGTGAAAAGTTAAAAGCGACTTTACCAAAGCTACTCAGAAGTGGGAATCTTAGCAGCTGTGACAGTCACAGATCCTGAGCACAGTCACCTTCTCACCTCCTCCCCCACCTGTACTGCGCTCAGTCCTTAATAGCCAAAGGGCCAGACCCACATGGTTTCAGCTGATAAGTCTCCATTGATGTTATAGAACACTGAATTCCTATGGAGGAAGAGAATTTTTAAATATAAAATATATTTTTAGCTTAATCTCAAGGTCAGAATGGAAGTGGTTTAATCTGTTTCTTATTCTAGTCCTGAGCTACAACATTCTCTTTGAATATATCCAGTTAAAAGGAACCGTCTCCAGAAAGAACTAGTTCCAACACCAAACAACTACAATCCTTAGAACATCTTACCTCATATTACGTCAAAGTTAGTCTCCCCATAAATCTATTTGTGACTTCTACTTTTTCCCAACCTCCATCCCTCTTTCCTTCCTCTTCTTCTTTTTGGAAATTTTGAAAATCAAATTGCTAAATGTACCAATCTAACTACTACACTCATAAATTTCTTTATGGATCAGACAACATTCTCCTTCACACCCAAGGTTTTGCTGATCACTAAGTATTCCCCTTGTTGTTCTGAACTCATTCCACCGTAGCAACATTCATGGATCTTCTAACTTTGGAGAAACAAAACTGCCATCAAGTGAAAAATCCATAGGCAGCTCTGTTTGTATGAACATGGCTTCAAGAAGAGGTCCGGATATCTAAAACCCTTGCTCATCATTCGAGCTCTCCCCAAGCCCGTGGTGAGATTTGCATTGAGAATGCATGGTTCACTTCCTTTCTCAGGCTGGTAGGTCCAACATGGAATTTCCAGGTCTCTTCTGTTTTCTCCTTTCATCTTCTTGGTCCCAGGAGGTCCTACTTCAGTTATATGTTAACAGGACTGTTGCTGACCTGGTCCAATCAATTCAGTCACAGGGGAGTAACCCGAAAACTGGGTTGAGCCTACCATATTCAGATAAGCCCCCAAAATAACACTTACGGTGTGGGAGAAAACTGAGGCACAGGAAGGTTAAATAACCAGCTGAAATTCCTTTCCCGAATTAGTGGAAGGGCTTCTGATTTAAGTCGAGTTTGTTTCTACCTCGACATACTTCCTCAGACCTATCGTTATTGTGCAGTTCAAAAATGTTTATTTGTGTCTCATGTCTTCTTTCAACATGTTCTCCTTGGTTACTTAGGTATGAAGGTTATCTTCACCATCAACCTCAGCCCTGAAATCTGTTTCCTTGTTAAGTGCTACTTTATTGAAAAAAAATTTATATATGCACAAGAATTTTAGATTTTCCCTAGATGAATTTTGTATGTGAAGTACATTCTTGTGTTTTGGGTTTTTGGTTTTTTGGGGATTTGTTTTTTTTATTCCTTGTACACAAATGGAGTGCAATTATTGTTTCTCTGGTTGTACACGAAGTAGAATCGCACCTCTTGTGTAATCATACATGTACATAGGGTAATGATGTTTGTCTCATTCTATTATTTTTCCTTCTCCCCACTCCTTCCCCACCCCTCATTTTCCTCTATATAATCCATCCTTCCTCCATTCTTGCCTCCCTCCCACCCCTCATTATGTATCATCATCCACTTATCAGAGAAATCATTCAGCCTTTGGTTTTGGGGGATTGACTTATCTCACTTAGCATATTTTCCAACTCCATCCATGTACCTGCAAATGCCATAATTTTATTCTAATTTATGACTAAATGGTATTCCATTGTACATATATATATATATATATATATATATATATATATATATATATACCACAGTTTCTTTATCCATTCATCCATTGAAGAGCATTTAGGTTGGTTCCACAATCTGGCTATTGTGAATTGAGCTGCTATAAAAATTGATGTAGCTTTTTTTTTTTTTTTGGTCCTGGGGATTGAACCTAGGGGTGCTTAACCGCTGAGCCACATCCAGAGCCCTTTTTATATTTTATTTAGTGACAGGGTCTTGGTGAGTTGCTAAGTGCTTGGCCAATCTGCTGAGCCTAGCTTTGAACTCATGGTCCTCCTGCCTCAGCCTCCCTAGTTGCTGGGTCTACAGGTGTGCACCACTGCACCAGGTGAAGCACATTCTTTAAAGGAGGGGAAAGTATAATTCTAAGTCAAGCAAATAAGTACCCGTACGGAAACCTGTGAACCCGATATTTCAAGTTCACCCCACACTCAAGTAAGGGTTAGATTGAGTTATAGCTGCTATAGGAGAGGAGAAAAGGGGGTACAGTTGGGAGTGGGTGGCAAGACACACCTCCAGGAAAGCACTCTGGGTAATGAAGAGGATCTCCCTGGCAATGTGAGAGTCGTCCATGCGACCCACCCACTGTGTCCACGAAAGCATTCTGTGGGTGCCCTGTTGATAGAGAAGATACATGCCCAACAATGCCACCACAGACTTGTCAAGGGCATTTAGGAAACCCCACACCATGGTGAAATTAATGGTTATTTTCAAGTGAGAAGAACTGTTCTTGAAGAATTGCAGTTCAGCAGATTATTCAGTTGTGGTCCTACAAGATGATATTCCTAATATTCCTGAGGCTAGAAATCAAGAGGAGACGAGCAGGATGGCTGGCAGGGAGCATCACGGAATTGAGGGTGACTTTGAGGCCATGCTGACTGAGCATCACAGTGTTGGCAAACCATGCCCATATGTGTTCCCCATGCTCATGGGCACTTCTGTGACTTGTTGGAGGGGTTGGTTATTGGAAAGCCTGGAGATGACTGAGGCAGCAAAGGATGGAAGAACAAGTTGGGCACTGCTCCAATGACCTGGCCTGGCCCAGGTTGGCAAACCAAGGGCTGTGCTACACTTGTCCACACAAGTTCAAATCTACACGTCTAGAACTACTTGTAAGATGCAAATGAGAAGATGCAACTTTGTATTTTATCAGATTTGAACAGCTACTTTATTTATTTCAGAAAACCAAATGCATTCTGACCCCAAAGTTTTTATTCCATTGAATGTATTTTTTTGTTTTAATTTTTTATTTTTTTCATACATGTATATAGGGTAATAATGTCTGTCTCATTCTACAGTCTTTCCCATCCCCACCACTCCACACCTCTCCTCACTCCCCTCTGCATAATTCAAAGTAACTTTATTCTTCCCTACCCAGTATGGATCAGCATCTACTTATCAAAGAAAACATTCAGCCCTTGGTTTGGGTGTTTGGTTTATTCCACTTAGCATGATATTCTCTAGTTCCATCCATTTACCTACAAATGCCATAATTTCGTTCTTCTTTATGACTGAGTAATATCCCATTGTGTACATGTACCACATTTTCTTTATCCATTCATCTGTTGAAGGGCACCAAGGTTGTTTCCATAGTTTAGCTATTGTGAATTGAGCTGCTATAAATATTGATGTGGCTGCATCTCTGTAGTATGCTGATTTTAAGTCCTTTGGGTATAGGCCAAGGAGTGGGATAGCTGGGTCAAATGGTGGTTCCAGTCCAAGTTTTCTAAGGAATCTCCACACTGCTTTCCAGAATGGCTGCACCAATTTGCACTCCCACCAGCAATGTATGAGTATACCTTTTCCCCCACATCCTCAGCAACGCTTACCTTTGCTTGTACTCTTGATAATTGCCATTCTGACTGGGGTGAGCATTAAATGTATTTTTTAAAAATATCTTTAATTCAAAATTGAAATTATGGCTTCTGGTTTGTCCCAGTAAGTGTGGTGGACCTCTCCTGTAGTTTCTCTGTTTTAAGATTCAAAATAATTAAAATATAAGGATTATGATCACTCACAAAGTGTAGCTGGTGATCACTGAAGAGAAAAATATTTAACTGATCTACTTTAGGTCATTCAAACAAAAAAAGTTACCAATTTGAGTCCTTTAATAAAATATTTTAGGTTTTTTATGATATCCTTCTCTGGCAAATAATCCCATGTTCCTCATTTTAGCAAAAATGCATCCACTCAAAAATGTCTAAGAGACCTGAAAGATAGATGCACTTGCTTGGTGAAATATCCCTGAATCCAAACGACCAGGGAGAAGTGATTCTTTGTGGCGTAAAAGGAGGTGGGTGTCTGTGTCCCCCTTTTCATCTCCAGTCTGAGTTTTGTTCTCATGAATTAAAGGTGACAGAACAAGAGTAAGAGGCACTGCCCTCGGTTTCCACCATCCCACACGAGGCCCAGACACACAGGACAGTTTGGAGAAAGGAGAGGTGAGCTGTTGAGCAGAGCCGGCAATCTCACCTTCACTTGCTTTGAGACAACTAAACACGGGTCATTTTTCCCTCTGCTTTCTTGGTGATGATTTTCAACCTGCCAGCAAGACTCAAGTGAGGCTCACTTATGGTGAGGTGGTGTCCTGCCTATTGTGAGATAAAAAAAGGGTACACACAAGTTTACCATCCATACATGGCACCTGGACACATGAGAAGTCATGCCTAAGGACAATCTTGAGAAAAAATATCGGTGTCAAACTAGGAAAAAGACTGGGGGAAGATGTACACCGAACATCTAGAGTGTTCCAGAAAGCAGAATCAATGCAAGCTCAAAAGAAGAGGAATGTTTTCAAACCTGGTGTACGAGGCCGACTCTGGAATTGTGTCATCAGCAGACCGGGCAACCACCTACCTCCTATTGTGGAGGGAATCAAAGGACCAACGTGTCAAAAATTATCAAATTAGAGGTGGAATGAAATGAGCAAAAATTCATCTGATTCTGATATTCAATACAAAGATAACTAATGAAAATATGTAAATAAGTGAACTGTTCATTGTGACTTGAACATCCCAAAAGAGCTTTGCAAGAGTAGGTGGTACTCAACTCATATCATACCTATTACTTTATATTCACCTCTGGAAGTAAAGGGGATTAAAAAAAAAACAGAATGTGAGTTGTTGGCCTCACTTCATATACATGCCAAATTCTGACTGGTGGAGCAAAACTCATAACAACATGCAAACAAATGTAGAAATAAAGAAAATACAAGCATATGTGTATATCATTTACTGAATGCTCTGACTTTTCTTAAGTATACAACTGAGGTTATAGGGCAGGGTTGTACTTATCTCAATGTTTATCTAAGGTCTTTCTGATGAGGTCATTTGACTGATGTTAAAAGAGAGAGAGAAAAAAGGGGAGAGGGAAGAAAAAGACAAGAAAGAGAAGGGGGAAGAAAGAAGGTTAATACTATGAACAATGTTTTAATCAGTTTTTTCATTGCTGCGAAAAAAAGACCTGACAAGAACAATTTTAGAGGAGGGAAAGTTTATTTGGGGTTTCATGATTTCAGAGGTCTCAGTCCATAAACAGCTCCATTCCTCTGGGTTCGAGGTGAGGAAGAATATGGTGGAAGAGTGTGGTGGAGGGAAGCAGCTCACATGATAATCAAGAAGCAGAGAGAGATCCACTCACCAGATACCAAATATATACCCCAAAGGCACGCCTGCAATGACCCAACTCCTCCAACCACACCCTACCTGCCTTTAGTTGACATTCAGTTAATCCTACCAGGGGATTAATTGGCTGTTTGGGTTAAGGTTCTCATAACCCAAACATCTCACCCCTAAATGTTCTTGTATAGTCTCACACATGAGTTTTTGAGGGACACCTAAGATCTAAACCATAACAAAGGACCTACTAGGTAGCAAGTATTTTATATGTATTTTACTTTATATAAATTTATATCCATGATGAGAGTGCTATTATTATTATCATTATTATTATTTCTCTTTGGATGAATTCAGATGAATTCAAATAAGTGAAATAATGCAATTAGTGTAAGGCATATCTCTGTTTCCAACCCAATACTGTCTGAACACAAATCCCTGCTCTTTTCACCACCTATTTGCTTAGTAACAAGGAAAGAGGTACCTGACTCACTGGAAGTCCTCTGACTGTAATGATCACGAAAGACACAGAAATATTTTTTCAAGATATTTAATTCAAAGAAGAAAATTAAGGTGCATGTCCCTAAATATGCTTTGGACTCTTAAACTACTTTCAAGCATTTTCTTTGCCTGTGCCAGGTAGGAATGTGGCTCAACCAGCCAAATGCATCACTTCTAGTAGGACAAAAGAAATACTTCACTTCCGATCCAAATCACACAGCGATAGGCAATTTATAGTGTTTGTGATTACCAGACAAGAGGACTTTCATTTATACAAGACCATGAGTGTGGGCGAAATTGGGGATTGGAGGGTAATCATCCAGAGGGAAGAATCAATACTGTCTGTAAAGAAATAAAGCACACTGGGAACAGCAAAGCTTCTGTTTTTGTAGCAGCAAGGAACCTTCGACTGAGGATAAAATTATTATTTAATCCGACTGAAGAATGAGGACCTCACAGCGACAGCCTCCTGCCCAGCTCTTGCAGCCCAGTTTGCTGTTCTCTTCTCGGTCTCTATCGAATGTGCCCCTCAGAGTGATTTAACTTTGAAAGCCTGTGGACCAGAGTGGAGACACAACTCAGCATGTGTCCTGCAAGCGCTCTGCTGAGGGCCAGCTCAGATTCTGGAACATTGCCCTCACACCTACTGTGTGGAAACAGAAAATGGAGACAGAAAGATGTCTTCCCTTCTGGCCAAATAGGAAAGGATTCGGGCCACTTTCAGCCTCCTGCTATGCTCAGGAATCTGCCACAGCTCAGGGGAAGTAGGGAAGGGGAGTGGCAGGGCGCTGGGGAGCCCACTGAGATGATGAAGGACAAAGAAAACGCTAAGCATTGCTCCATAAGCTCTTCGGATAAGCAGAACCAATATGTCACCAACAGGGACGAGCAAACCCTCCCCTCCCCTCCCCTCCGCCCTCTCGGCTTCCTTCATTGTGCTGTGATGGTGCAGTGCTTTCTACCTGACCACAGCCTGTCTGGGATGGCGCCTGCATCCTCAGCGTCCTTAAGCAAGGCAGCTGCATCCTGCCCTCCTTTACAGGTACTGGGTTCCCAGCCCCTCATCTCTGCTGGCTTCCTCGTTCATCTCCCAGGTGCCCCCTGCCGCTGCTGGCGACACCCCCACATAAGGTTTCCCCAGAGTGCAGTGGCAAAAATGAGTTCACCAGGCTCCTGCGCTTAAACAAAACCATCCTAAGGCTGGAAGAATGTGTCATCGACTGATAAAATGCTAAATGAGAACTCATTTTCATTTTACAGAACAGAATTGTTTAATATTTCATTTCTATCACCTGCTCATTTTCGGGCAACCCACACATGGCAGGCGGGGCTCCCGGGGGAATTGCTTAAAAGGTTAGAGCCTCCAACAAGCGTGGGCCCTGCGGCTCTGCTTCCCCCGCAGCCGCGCGCCGGAAGGCTCTCTTCGTAAATGTCTCAATGCTGCCCTCTGCTGGCGGACTGCGCCACTGGCAGTGCCTGGAAACCACACGGTTCGTCCTTATAAGGAACGGAAGCAGAACTGAAGTCTTATGTTTTTGTATATAAAGTGGCACAAGAATAATTCACCTCCTTTGAGGGCATGCTGAAGGATGTTTAGCAGCTCTTTTCGCAGCATGCCCGCTACTACCCGTTCTTAAGTTATTGCTGCACCAAAAGTGTGGAAAAGTCATTGTCGCCCAGTTTCTTCCTTGAAAGACATATGCATGCAAGACAAAGATATGTGAGAGGGGGAGATATTTCCAGATAGCCAAGAGCTAACCCGCACCTCTAGAAAGGCCAAATTTGATGCAAATATGTCATTTCCCAGATTCAGGATTCAAGAGTGTTAATCTATGGTCTCATCCCAGTTGTGACTCCCAGCTCTGTAGAACCTTCCATAAGGAGCTCAACCAATCCCTCCTAACCCCTCCTTCACACCGCACCCTTTCAGTTGCCCTCCTGCCTTTTCTGACCCTGTCCATGGCACCACAGTATTTTCACTTTCCAAGGTTCGGTTTCAGTTGCCTGCCATCAACCACAGTCCGAAAATATTACATGCAAAGCTCCAGACAAATACAATTTGTAAGTTTTCTTTTGCATACTATTCTGAAAAGCATAATTAAAATCTTGTGCCATTCTACTTCATCCCAGCCAATCATCTCTTTGTCCAATGTACTCACACTGTATATGCTACCCACCCATTAATCACTTGGCTGTCATACTGACTGCTACAGTATTGCAGTGTTTGTGTTCCCCAATTTTCTTTAATAATGGCCCCTAAATGCAGCTGTACTGATGTAGACAATTTGTATATGCCAAACAGAAGCTTCTCTTAAATGAAAGGTGAAAGTTCTCGATCTAAAAAGAAAAAAGTTATGTGGTGAAGTTGCTAAGGTCTGCAATACAATAAGAGAGGAGTTAGACTACATTCACATAACTTTTGTTACAGTATATTGTTAGAATTGTTCTATTTTGCTATTATTGTTGTTAATTTCTCATTGTGCCTAATTTATAAATTAAACTTTGTCATGGATCTGTATGTATAGAAAAAATATAGTAAACATAGTGTTCAGTACTTTACACACTTTCAGACATCCATTGAGGGTCTTAGAATATCTCACCCACATATAAGTGGCAACTACAGCATGGGAGCTGAATCCTGGGAGGAATCTTGACTCCTCTCCCTCTCCCATCCCCCATCCAATCGTTCCTGCTTCTTGGTATCCCTGCCTCCAATTTTCCCCCTTCCAGGGCCATCCTGTCCTGTGGGTTAAAGAGATCTACATTATATGGCTCAATTAATGTGATGTTCTTAAAATAGTGCCTGTGACGTGGCAAGCACTTGAGAAACTTTAGCTTTACATTTAGTTAAATCTGATCAACTATTCCCCGCCCAGTGGACACTTTAAGGGGTTTCCCATCCATTGGAGAAAATTAGCAGGCACCGGCCTAACTCAGCTTCATCATCAGTCTCTCAAACTGTACTAACCAGTAGTGTAATTTTCTGGGGCTCTCCTGTGACTATACCTGTGTCATCTCTGTTGCAGGTAATGCTGGCCCCTTTGTCTAATAGGCCCTTTCCTGGCCTCCTTGCTTATTTATTTGTCTTTTAGGACTCCAACTTTCTAGAAGGCATTCTTTCTTTTAGGAAGTTTTTCCTTAATGACATACTCAACCAGTCTTGAAAAATATTGATTTAGGCAAACTATTCTGCATTTCCCAAATTCTCTATCCTTTATTTTAACTTTCTCAGAGTTGCATAGTTGTCTGCATATGTGTGTATCTACTCTCTGAGTTTGAGCTTCTTGAATTCCAAAACTATCTGGTTAATCTTCAAATCCCGTTGCAGCTGATGAATGGATAAAGAAAATGTGGTACATACACAATGGAATATTACTTTGCCATGAAGAAGAATGTAATTATGGCATTTGCCAGTAAATGGATGGAACTAGAGTCTGTCATGCTAAGTGAAATAAGCCAATCCCAAAAAGCCAAAGGCCAAATGTGGTCTCTGATATGTGGATGCTAACATGAAATAAAGATGGGAGGAAAGAATAGAAGTTCACTGGATTAGACAAAGGGGAATGAAGGGAAGGGAGAGGGAGGTGGAATAGGAAAGACAATAGAATGAATTAGACATAATTTTCCTTTGTTCATATATAAATACAGAACCAGTGTAACTCCACATCATGTACAACCGCAAGAATGGGATCCTAATTAGAATAAGTTATGCTCTATGTATGTATAATATGTCAAAATACACTGTACTGTCATGTATAACTAAAAAGAACAAATAAATTTTTTTTAATTTTTTAAAAAATTCCCTGTAACAGGCTGAGTTCCTGACATATACTTGAGACTCAACCTAGGTTCATCACATAAATGAGTCAATGAAGGCAGGAAAAAAAGGCATGAATGAGAGGTCTCCTCTGCACCTAACTGTCGTAACTGTCTCCTGAGATCTGCCATCTCTAGAATGCTGTGGCTTTCTCTGTCCCTTTGGGAACTAGGAAGAGCAAAGAAATTACCTCTTGGAATACTCTGGCCTGTCAAGTTCACCTAGAGCATCAGCTTCATTAGATGCTGATGGCAACATCAAGCCTAGCTTCACAGAAAAGGGAGGTTATTGTTAGAGGAGGTGAGGAGAGAGAAATTCTGGAAACTTGGGAACATGGAGGAGAAGCATTCCAGCAGAAACACCAGACTTGAGACTCAGAAGGGCCATGTTACAACAGTAGGCACAAAAGAAAAGGTTATTACTGAAATTTAATAGAAATTAGAAAAATCAACTGAATATGTTTTATGTACTAAGTGTTTCTTATATTCTGTCTTTTCTGTTGCTGCAACAAAATACCACACACTGGATAATTTATAAAGAACATAGATTTGTTTCATATAATTCTGGAAGCTGAAAAGTCCAAGATCAAGGTGCTGGAGAGTATTTGTTGAGAACCATCTTTGCTGCATTGTAACATGGCAGAGAGTCTCACATGGTGACAGAGGGCAAGAGTGTGTGAACTTGGGTCTCTCTTCCTCTTCTTATAAAGTCAGGGATCCCATCATGGAGGCCTCATCCTCATGATCTTATCTAACCCTAATTAGCTTCCAAAGATTCCATCTCCCAAAACCATCAACATGAATTTGGGGTTTAAGTTTCTAACACATGAACTCTGGGGGACACACTCAAACCACAGTTTATTCATTCCAAATCAAAGAAGACAGGCATTATTATCCCCACTTTCTAAATGGGAAAATGGAGGCTCAGAAGGATTTAACTTCCATATCTGAGGTCACACATCAGCTAAGTGATAGCCCAAGACACAAACTTAGTCTCTGTGACTTCCAAGCCTATGTTTTCTCACTACATTCAGGTTTCTTCTCCTGTGAGAAGAAAAGCAAAAAGTACCTAAAGCAGGCAGTTACTAAACCCCTACCCCTGGGTAAAAAAGTCCAGACTTCATTAAACTTCATCCTCATCTCCATTGTAATTGGGTATGATGGTGAATTTCACTGTCTCTGAAATGTGGCTCATTGAATTTGGGGCTATCACTTAACAACTGTGTGAACTTCCAATATGGAATCAAATCCTTCTGAGTCTCCATTTTCTCATATAGAAAGTGAGGGTAGTAATGCCTATCTTCTCTGATTTGGAATGAAAAAGCTATGGTTTGAGTATGTCTCCCCAAGTTCATGTGTTAGAAAATTAATCCCCAAATTCAAGATCCAATGAATCCCATATGCCTCCAATATAACCTTTGAGCAATATGTACCTGACAGCAGTCAGAAGTAGCTGTGTAGGAGCAAGGGTTCTCAAATCTTAGTGTACATCACAAACACTTGGAAGGCTTATTCAAAACACAGACTGCTGGGTTCCATAATCATGACAGTTTCTCATTCAGTAGGTCTGGAGAAATCTGGAACTTGGATTGTCACCAACTCCCAAGTGATACTGAGGCTCTGGTCCAGGGTTCAGGACTCTCAGGTCATCTCCCTCCTCCTCCCTGTGTATTCCATATCTCACCATGAGGTCCTGTTGTGTCTGCCACTTAAGCATATCTCAGAAGTACCTATGAATTGTCCCCATGGCTTGTACCTTCATCATCAGGATTCTCCATTGCAATGGCTCCTAAATTTCAATCTTGCCTCTTCCCAATCCTTCCCACATATTTTGCAGCATAACCTTCTGGCAGAGATAAAAAGAATGCTGTGTTGCTCCTTGATCTAAAGGACTTTCAAGGTATCATTTCATTCACAGGATGAAGTCCCAGCTCCTTAGTGTAGCCTCAAAGGCCCCACATAACCTGACCCCCAATCCAACTGCTACAGCTCCCACCTCCCTGTCTATTACCAGTCATAAGGGGCTACAGTTGCCCCTTGGATATACTCAGGGAATTGGTGTCAGGACCCCTACAGATGCCCAAATTCAGAATGCTCATGTCCCTTATATAAAATGGTATAATCGTATCAGATAACATATGCCCATCCTTTCATAGATTTTCAGTCATCTCTAGATTACTTATAATATCTAATATAGTGTAAATATAGGTGAATAGCTATTATAATGTATTGTTTAATGAATATGACAAGAAAAAAGTCTGTGCATGCTCCATACAGATGCAATTTTTTTCCAAATATTTTTGATCCTCTGTTGGATCCATGGATGCAGAACCTGTGATGTACAAGGACAACTGTACTTGCAACTTGCAGACACATGTTATTCTACACTGTCATGTCTTTGTCCATGTCATGGAATATTCTTGGACTTCCATGTCTCCTGTCTAATGGCCAATTTATATTATTCTTCAAGACCCCACTGTGGTGTGGTTCAGTGGTGGATTGTTTTAGACAGCTTCTTCTGCTGCTGTAACTAAATGATCTGACCAGCACAATTTTAGAGAAGTTTATTTGAGGGTTCACCATTTCAGAGGTCTTAGTCCATATAAGGCTGACTCCATTCCTCATTGCTCAGGGCGAGGCTGAACATCATGGCAGGAGAGGGTGGTGGAGAGAAGCAGCTTACATCATGGTGATCAGGAAGCAGAGAGAGAGTCTCCACTCAACAGATACAAATACATACCCAAAGTCATGCCCTAATTCCCACCTCCTCCAGTCACACCCTACTGCTTTGGTTACCACTCAATTAATCCCTGTCAGGGGGATTAAATCACTGATTGGATTAAGACTTTTACAACCTAATCATTTCTCCTCTCAACCTTCCTGCACTGTCTCACATGTCAGCTTTTGGAGGATACCTCACATCCAAACCGTAACAGATCTTTTGCCTAGCATGTGTGAGGTCCTGGATTTGATCCCCAGCATCACACCCCCAAAAAATACAATCCCCATTCAGTAGCTGTGTACTAAGGGGAGAAGGCCATGAGCCTGGCTCCTCAGCCCTCCTATGCAGAATTGATGATTCCCTCTTTGTTCATATCCACGTCTTTCTACATCTGTCCTTTATGGAGACACGTTCAATGCCATTGAAATAGTCATCTTTCCTGTCTACCTTCCTGTAGGCTAAGGGATCCTACAGGCAATGTGTCATGATGATCCTAAGACCAGGCAGAGCATCTGGCCCTTGGGTGACATTTCTCTGGCATTTGTAGATGCTTTAACCTGTGGACTGACAGGACTCTCCCTCAGGGTGGTGAAAGAATGCTCGCTCTTGCAGGACTCAGATCTTGGCAGATACCATTGCTCCCATTCAAAATCTGACTGCTTTTCATCATAAAAAGACCAATGCCACTTGGGCCTTTAGATAAGAGAAGGCCAGTCCCACGTGAAGCCAACCTGACAAAAGGCTGCATCTCATGCCTGGTTGCACAGCAACAGCAGGATGATGCTCCAGACCTGTTAGGTGAAACTGAACACCCTGCGTCACCTTGCACTAATGACACACTGCGTGCCTTCTAAGCTGGCCCTGTGGTATCATTTACTTATGGAGTCAGGCATCACGTCCCAGCAGGGATACTGGAGCCCCAGTCACTCAGCAGCTCACCCGGGACATACCCACCTGGGGGCATCTGAGGTTCCTGCTGGCTGAACAACCTCAAACTTGAGGGCAGCAGGAGTCAGTCAGTCACTGAATTCTCATTTCCCAGTAATCTCAGGGGACATGATAGAAACCAGCAATAGGCCCGAACTCTGCCGCACAGAAGGGAAAATGCTTAAGATGCTATCCATGATGGAAGGGAGGGAGTTCTCATGTCTCTTTTGTGGAAGTTGGACAACTGCTCCTTGGGATCAGGTGTCTGACAGCCCTGGAAACCAGCTGGGCTCACCAGTCCCAGTTCCCTCTTGTCCTGAATTATCTTCAGGACTGGGCTCCTCCAGCACCAAGTGCTTTCTGGAAAAACCCTGCAGACCACACCTGCCCTGAGTCGCTCCTCCTTCTGGCTTCCCAGCTCCCACTCTGCAATCTGTCCCAGCCCCTAACATCAGTTTGCACCACCCTCAGCAGCCCACCCCTCCACCCTGCTGAGCTCCCCAGCTCCCTCCCAAAGAAATAACAAGCAGGAAGATGGGACCAATCCAAGGTTGGGTTTTCATATCCCCTTTCCGCCTGCTGAAAAACAGAGCCCAATAAATCTCCCCATATGTTAAAGTCTAAGACAGCATCCTAAGGGAGCAAATTGGGCAGGTCTGGCCCCATTGCTTCTTCAGGCAGGCACTATTGGCATTTGTAAGAAGTACAATTCTTTTTCATAAGTTTTCAAATACTGTTGTTCATTTGGCACCCATGATCTCCAACTATGAAATGCCAGAGGCGCCCCCCACCCAGTCATTGTGGCAATCAAATTACCCTTTTGCATCCCCAGATAGCTTCAGGGGAAGAACCCCTTGTCGTTGAGCCACCTCCAGGAAATCCCCTAGCGGCAAAGTTCATGCCATTACAAAACCTCCAGTTCCGATTCACTCACTTCTCTCCTGGCTGAAAAAAAAATGAAAATGAAAAGGTTTTTAGGGCCCCTGCTTTCCACCTTTGTTCTCACCATTCATGCCTTCGATGAGGCTCTTTATTTAAAAATGACAAAGTAGTCTGGACTCTTAAGATGTAGTACTCCCTTAATTCTTGTTATTTGAGTAACAATAGTTAAAGAAAGGATCCCTCACATCCTATGAAAGGAGCTTATTTCCTATAGACAAATGCTTTTGGCTAAGTCATATTTCTTCTCTGCCAGTAACAAAAGTTGGATGGTCACATTTCCTACATTTCCCTGGTTCCCTTTTTCTCCCACCTCCCTGCCCAAATCCCTTCCTTCTTCGCCTGTTTCTTTCAGTTAGTCACAGTCCCATCCACCCACTCACACGGAAACACTCAAACACAATGTATCTGAGTGCCGGATATTGCCCTGTCTCCAAGCAATTCATGCAATGTGAAAACTGGTTCTGCAAATTCCTCCTACTGCATTTCACCTGCATAACCCCTGCCCTAATCCTGCCGGGCTCACCTCACACCTGAACTATTGGCAGGGGCCCCAGCTGGAGTCACTATCCATTCTCTCTCTCCTTTAGAAATCCATTCTCCTCATCGCTACCAGAAGAGACTTCCTGAAATGCAGATTTGCTCAGGTCAAACATCCTCAATGTCAAGAATCTTTGTATAGACATTGTTGTCAAGGTAATCTCAGGGCCACATATGGCGAAAGTCACCTTAGAGAACCATGCTGGTTGGTCAGAGAGGGAATATCCAGGTGACCACCCATTGTAGGCTCAGGCATAGAACCCTGGCATAGAACTATGCAGTTGAGCACACCCAGGAATAATCCAGAAGTAGAAAAGAACCCAGGACGTTTGCATCTAAAATGAAGACTTGAACCAAATACTCCTCTAAAATTCCTTCTACTCTTGGGGTAGTGAAATTATCATGATGTGATGCCTATGGAATTTTAGAAACATCTTAGGCCTCTACTCTGGCATCACTTTTTCAGGGAAAGGAGGAGGCTGAGGGAAAACCCCGTGGAACCCCAGGGCAACAATGGTGGACTCTGAGAGGATTACAGTGTTCCTTCCATCTGCAGTGAGGGGCTTGCGGGACCCTGCAGCCTGCACATTCCAAACACTTGACCAGATGCCTCCTAATGCTTTTCAGAAAATATTCTCCATCTCCACCTTGTCACCAAGTCAGGCAGTTATTTGAATATGTATAACTGTCTTTTAACTAAATTATATGTACAAATAAAACAAAACAGAGTAAAATAAATGCTATACTAATTATATTTTAGAAACATATTTCCTCACCCAGGATGCCAAGTTATAACTCATTCTGTTGGCTTCTAATCTATTTAGCTTAAAAGCTCTTTTGATTGATGACAGACATGTGAACTCATTCATTATATATTCATTCATTCATGCTGTTACTCTTTACTAACTGTCCATAGAATGCCTAGCAGGATTGGGTCAATGTGATATGCATGAAAACTCCATTCTGCTTATGATATGACCCTGAATATACTGAATATACTTTATAATGTGTGTGTGCTTTTTTTTTAAGTCAATCCATCCATGTTACAAAAAAAAAAAAAAAAGGCACACATTTAGGTTCAGAATTAACAAACATATTAGCATTGTCTTAGAGAGGTAAGGTATTTTTAAAATATGTCTGCAAATTCTTTGACACTAAGGTCACTAAAAATTAGAAGTCTAAATCCTCTCCCCTACAGCCTGTCCCAACAGTGCTGACTGACTAAACAGCACTGGGTCATAAAGGCAATGTGACTTCCACCTGGTCACCTAGAACACTAGCCTCCATGTAGAAAGTCCTACAACCCCAGAGCCACCATGCAGTGAGGAAGCCCCAGTTAGAAATGGAAAGGCCACATGAGATGCCCTGAGACAACATGAAGACAGAGAGAAAGAGGTAGAGATCCTCTGCAGTCCCCTCCTTCGAACTCCCCGTTGTTCCTGCTTCAGCCACAGCCTGATGGTGACCATTCGGTAGACCCCCAAGTCAAGTCTACCTAGCTGAGCCTTCCCAAGTCCTGATGCTCAAAAAGAGTGATTGGGTGTAAAGCCATTGCTGCTAGAAGTCATTATATTTGGGAGTGACTTGTCACAGCTAGAGAACCAGTAGAGGATGAAAAGGCAGGTATTCAATAAGAATCTCTCCTGTTATTATAAGAAATGGTCCAGAAAGCATTTTCCCTTCATTGCAACAAAACCAACCATCTTTCTTGTCTAGTATCTGTCCAATTGTCCCTCTGAGTTTTGAGTTCCTTATGTAATTTGGAGCCTCTATACATGCTTGACTCTAAGAAGAACATTATTCATAGACAGCTAGAAATCTCCTAAGATCTGAATGTTTGTGTCCTCCCCCAATCCCCAGGTGATGGTATTACAACGTGGGGAATTTGGAAGGTGACAAGATCGCAGTGGGCAGCTCTGGTTTATGACACTGACACCCTTATGAAAGAGGCCTGGGAGAGCTTGCTTGTCCCAACCTGAGGATAAAGAGAGAAAATATTTCTGTGAAGACAGGACCCTCACCAGACATGGAATTGGCCAGTACCTTGACCTTGAAATTACAGCCTCCAAAACTGAGAAATAAATTTCTGCTTTTTATAAAGTACCCAGTCTATGCTAGTTTATTATAGCAGTCCAATTCAGCTAAGACAGACTCCAACTTGCTTACATTTTAAGAAGATTTAAAATAAGAATCAGTATCTGTGATTTTTCATAAACATCACAATCCCTATGGTAGCAAGACAGAGAACCAGGAGCATTTTGTCCTCCATTTAACAGCTGCACAGCAGGTGCCCAAATCAATGCTCCCTAATCACTACACAACCTAAATGGCCAAACTTCATTCACCCACAGGAAAAGCTTCCGCTCTGTCTCTCCTTTTCCAAGACAGAGTAATGTGATAAATTGTTGTTAAATTGTCAGGGCAAGAGCAACCATGAGTTACTATCTATATAGTTCCATTTAGCCTCAGACAATTCCATCTCTCTATATGGCTTGCTTATGGCCTACCTTGCAACAAATGAATCAGCTGAGGGTTGTCATTCTAAGGAAACCTGATGTGCTTCAGAAAGGGGATCTTGTTGGTGGAGAAATACAACTCGATGAGCATTATCCTGGAAAAAAGCTGGAACAATATCTAATTCAATAAAAAAGAAATCATTCACTAAAGCATCAAGGATCCCAGTAACATCAGAGAAGACTTATGGGGAGAGCAGTGGAATTAGTCTCTTTAAAGATAAAAAGAAGAAACTGCTGTAAGAAAGACATTTTTTTTTTAACAGAAAGACTGTAAATTTATCTTCTATTTCTCAGATATTCTGAGACCAAGTCACCTTGTGATGGTGAGATAACAGGTCTGCTGAGTGCCTTGATATGGGAGATGTCAGTTCAAAATGCAGTTTTCAGGGGGTTGGGTTGAAGAGTGAAAAGGAGGGTACATACCGCAATAAATAAATAAATAAATAAACAAATAAATAAATAAATGCATGTGTGTTGTAGTCACTGAACTCCAAACCTAACAGAAGGCACATAAACAGGTGGAGAAACACCAGGGTAGAGACAAAAGAGCACAGATGGGGGAGGCCACCCAGGTGGCTTCCCTGGCACTAAGCCCCATTCTCCTCCAGAACCCTGGATTTCATACCACCTGACAGAACCTACAAGTCAGGCTTCTCGTTGCAGGAGATTGCGATAAATTACAACAATTGCTAGGGAGGAAAGGAAAAAGATGTGGAGAAAAGTATCTTCCACATGGAGGGGGAAAAATACAGAAAAAGAGATAAGGAAGATGAACAGAACAGATTCAATTCTGAAAACAGCTCTGACAGAGATTAGGAAATACAGACAGTTCCAAATTTATGACGTTTTGACTTAAAATTTGTCTACTTGAGGGTGAGAAACATACCCATAGGAACATTCCACTATGTCACGTTCAGCACAGAATTCAATAAATGACAAGAGACAGTCCACAGTTTATTTTAAAAGAGACGATTTTGTCCCACTGTTGACAAATATATTTTCAGCATGTTTAAGATGGTCTAGGCTAAACTATGGTGTTCAGTAGGTTAAGTGTGTTTGATACTCTTTTGAGTTAAGATCTTTTCAGCTTGCAATGGATTTAGAGGGATGTAACCCCATCAAAAGTCCGGGAGCATCTGTAATTTATTTGAAAGCATCCAAAAGACCATGAAAAGCAAACTTAACCAACGTGGTTAGAGAGTAATTTGAGCTTCACCCCTTGGTGCCCAAGAAACTTCCTGGAAACAAGTAACATTACAATTACCTTCAGACCAGATGTATTTATGCATAAATCTTGGTATCACTGCTAGGAAGTCACTTTAGAGATATTTGTTTTAGGTAGTCACCTACAGTAAATATTCGGAGTCAGAAAATTGGCTATGCTGACTCCAAAAATCTTGCTTTAAAAAAAAATGAGTGAAACCAATCAACTGAACACCTCGAGCCAGCTGGTTAATGTTTTCAAAATAACCATTTCCATTACTATTGTTCCTTTCTGTATCTCCCATGCAAATTTAAGACCCATCCAATAGGCATGGTTTGCTAACCCCAATGGCAATAACCTAAAGAATAAGTGTCTCTTGTCCTATCTCCTAACTGGAATTGTCTTTTAATAGTAACTGTTAAGTTTTGTGATAAAGAATGATGAAGAAAAGCATTCTTTATCACAAACATGGTTTTTAGAACAAGATATACACCTAGAAAAAAACAAATGAGGGTAGGGGATGGTTGTTTAGATTTTGCAAAGGTATTCTTTGAAAACGAATATCCAATTGGAATGTGCAATGAAAACTGTTTATAAATCTAAAGGGGTAGTACATTTCAATGATTACCAATTCAGTAAAGTACTGAGTGCTAGCCAATGTGTAGATAGATAGATGGATAGATAGATAGATAGATAAATAGATAGATAACATATGTAGATACATATATAACATGCATAGATATATATATATAAGTATATATATATATATATATATATATATATATGATATATATAAAACATTCTAGAACAGATCAGGCATACCAAAATTAAAATTTGATTGTAAAAGTAAAAATTGTTTTATGTTTTCCCTCACTTTATCTTTTCATCTTTAAACGTGTCAATCTGAGACTGATTTCTAAGGTAAATCCTTAGAAAAAAAAAAAAGAACTATGAGAACTCTACAGAGTTCTTTAGATAGCACACTGACCAAATCCCTTTTATGGTTCCTTTGGGGTGCTCTTTATTATGGTAAAATTATAGTGCTGATCTCAAGACCACCAGCAAACCCATTCCCACCCTTTAGAAGGGGAAACATCCCTAGGTCAATTATGGAACCAGTACCCATGGACCCAAGGATAGGCTCAGGGAGATCATGTAACCCAAGTTAACCACAGAGTACTCTGCACTACTTATCTACTAGACTGGGAAGGAAAACCTACCTTTTCTCTTTTTGACTGGTATGAATGTCAACCCAAGACTTTTCAGCAATGTAGACAAAAACTGTAGGAAGCAGAAGAAAATAAAAATAAAGATAAAACCAATGTGCAAACAAAAGACACAGAAACAAGAGGAGCTGAGACATAATGGAAGAAAGAAAGTGATGACAACATTATCTGAAGCCCTGGATTCAGCCATGCAAAAAAGTAAATCTTTCTCTGGACTTCAAATTAGATATGTGTCAACAAATCCTCCTCTGTACATAATTGAGTTGGGGTTCTGCCTCTTGCAATTCAAGACCCTTGATCGATACAATTTGTATGATTATTGTACTCTATTGCTTCTTAAATACTGTCAATTTACTGGATACAAAACTGGTACACTACACGATCCCAATTTTGTAAAATAATAATGTATAAGATAATGCTAGTTATAGCAACAGCAAGCATTTATTGTGCGCTCTTGTATGAGTGTGTGAGTGTGTGTGTGCACGTGTGTGTGTGTGTGTGTGTGTGTGTGCGTGTAAAGATAAAGAGAGAAGTGAGAAGGTGGGATAGTGCCCCCAGCATGGGAGGGCATGCCTCCACAAGGCTCACCATGGGTCTGTAAGGAGAGCTGGGAAAGCTTAGAGTCAGAGCAGTGATATCCATTTTCTGGTATCCTTATTGAAGTTCATTACCAAATCTTCCACAACCAACTGGTCTACATTTAGAATCAGAAAAGAAAAAAAAAAAGATGTCCTTGAAAAAGACTCTGTTCCATTTATCAAGCCAACCAGGCTATTTCTCATTAATTGTTGTTTTAATATTAATTAAGAACATTTATATAATGTTGAAAAATCAAACTAAAATATATTATCTGTCATAGTATTTCATTCTGCGTGTCTCATAGCTGTGTCTTCCTATTAATCTCCCCAGTATATTTGCATATCTTGTTTCAAAATTCCCTCCCAGAAAACCTCTCTGGGTACTAAGTAGAAATTTATTCTCTGACCCTGTAATAAAACAGTGCAGTCCTTTAAAGAAAAATTCTTTTGGACTGTATTTAAACAAAAACTGAAAGTTTGTTGTCTGTTTATTTTAAATCCTCCCAAGAGGGAGGGAATCCTTCCATTTTTCCCTATTATGTGACCTACTGTTCTTTTCAACTTGGGTTTTAAAGAGGTTTAAAAATAAAAAAAAAAAGAAAAAGAAAAATGAACTCACCAATGTCTTTTTCAATCAGTTTGAACTAAGAAAAAAAATATTATCTGGAAGAGACAAACCTAAATGAGGAAGTGGAGTTGATGTCATTATTTTAGTTTTGGTTTTGAGTAACCCTGACGGGTAAGACCCACTTTGCCAGGCTCTGAGTTGAGCTGTCCCAGGGCCTACCTTGTCCTCTCCCTCTGGCTCACCCCTTGCCCCGCGCTGTTTACAGCTATAGGTCCCTGCCACCCTGCAGAAGGCAGGCACACATTGAGTGCTTCCAATACCAAAGCAAAGGAAGGAGGAAGTAATAGGGTTTAGTGGTTAAACAGGACAGTCCTGGGTGCTATTGGTTAAGGTAGAATCCCAAGGTTGTCATTTTGAGTGTGTGACCTGGACAAGTTGTTAAGCTCAGTAGGCCTCAATTTCCTTATTAATTTGGAGATAATACTGGTAACTAAAGAGAGATGTTGAAGAGATGAGATGAAGAGCCCCTTGAGTGCCCAGCCCCAGTACCTGGCACATAGTAAATTCTCATGCTTGTTTGCTATTATTATAAGCCAGGTAAGCATTACCACTCTTCTCTGTGAACTCCTGCTGGTCCCCATACTTCTCAACCCTGGTAGAACTGACCAGCAGTAACTTGATCTATGAGGCATTTACAACACTTCAGGACACTTACAGTATTTATATGGGTATCCTTTCACCACAGCAAAACTCATAATGGCAAGGATCATGTCTTATCTGTCTTTGTGCTCCCAATGTCCCTATCTAGGAGACAGTCACAATTTTTAAAGAAATGAGTGGATGAATACTTGGCCCTCCAACAGATGAGGAATTTGAGGCTTGGCAGTCATAAGTAGCTTTCCTAAGTTCACGAGCTGGTAAGTGCCACTTCCATACTTTCGTTAAAGGTCTGAAGGAGCTAAAGTTATATTTAAAATGTCTTAGAAAGAATAGATAAAGTTGACTAGAAAGCGGGAAAAATAAAGGATCTGTTAGAAATAACCATTTTTTAAAAAGGAAAAAAAGCAAATTTTGATCAACCGTGACAATAGCATGCTCCATTTATAAGCAAGGAAGGCCTTGCCTAGACGTGCACAAACCAGCTTTAAGACAAAGAAATGCAATCAAGCGCAGTACAGCAAGAGGGGACTACTTCAGAAACGATTCATCCTGTTCCAGGGAACCATCAGCAAAGAGTCCTGGAATCTCATGTGAAGTAGGTTGCCTGTTTTTTAAGACCTTCTAAATATTGTTGTTTGGTTATATAGTTCCTGCTTTAATTCAAATCATTGTCTTAAAACTCATCAGTGATTTCAGATTTTGTGGTGATGCTCTTTTGCCAAGATTTGAAGGTGAAGTGTAACCAGCAGGACATAGTGATCCTGCTCATTGCTAACCAGGTGAATATGTTATTGAAGTGTCAGCAGCTTTTGGAAATGATTGATTCTCATCCATTTGTTTTTGTTTTTTGTTTTTTTTTTTTAAGACAGATAATTTTTGCTTTGAAGGTAGGTCGTTTTGTCTCTGTGTCTTTGTCATGCCAGAGCAAAACATTTTAAAATCCTTCTTTGAGAAGCAAACCAAAGTCCATTCTTTCTTCTTTTTATGTTTGGTGCTAAAGGGAAAAAAAGAAGCAATCACCTCTTTCCCTGGCTACCCTTGCTCCAACTCTTTTGTCTGGTTTGATGATCAGGCTGTTCCAAAGCAAATGCAGACCTGCACAGGAAGAAAACTGGCCCCGCAGATACAGCTGGGGTCTCTTCCACCCCATGGCTATTCCAGCAGAGGGTTTAGTCCCTGGACATCAGTTGATCTGAACTCTACAAAATTCTACAGAAAAATGACCAAAATCAACCTGACATATACATCCACCTTTTTGAAGCAAAATTTCCTAAACTAATAATAAAGAAAACAGTATTTCCAGTGATTTTGAAACCATGGAAAGTTTTTAACATTTTAAATGTTTGATTTGAAACATTCTTGATTAGAAATGAAAATTTTGGAAACAATTTGAAACATATTTGCCATATGTACCTTTTAGTCTAGTAGCATAAAAATGAATTTGTTGTAAACTCCCCCCTCAAAAAAAAAGTTGCAGCGACTTTTGACTCTAAGTCAGGAAACAGGGAAACTTAAAATAGTTGCAAAGTGACTGATGAAATTTACTTTTAAATATCTTTTTGGTTTCCAGAAAGGGGGGTACAAACTATAAGCTTTTTAAAGCAGTAGCTATCTCCTTGATTTTTACCAGTTTGTGAAAATTGGGCAAAAAGATGAAAACCAAAAAATACACAAAGGGTAACACTGAGCTTGGAAAGTCACATTTTTGGGTGCTTAGAGCCATCACAGGGTCAAATATTATTTAACAGCAAATAAGCCAGGAATTTGCAAAAGGTTTGAAGCTGATGGAAAACACCTTCATCATTGTGACTAGTAGTATCTAACCAGATTTCTTTTCTGAACTATCCCTGTGGCGGTCTTAACCTCCTCTGGTATTAAAGCTTTATCACTGTCACAGGCTTCGGAAAAGTTCTAAGATCACGCTCTTCACACTTTCACATGACCTTTCAATGCTTGCTTTGCTATTTTTGGTGTCTGGTTTATTTAGGCCAATGCCTTTCACATGTTGTAAGAAATTCATAAACAGGACAGCAACCAGGGGAGTCCATTTGAAAAGATTTGTTGCTCCGTTGCAAGAAAACGTGTTTCATGGGTTTCCTGACAAGTTATATTCCTAGTCTAAGTACCTGGCAATAATCTGGAATCTGCAATGATTGTAAGGATCCAGAGTACAGATTTTCTTAGCCATTGGTGGTGGTGATAACATGATTTATGAACCTGTCATTGGGTCGTGCATCCAAGTGGTTTGTAGTAGCAAGAGCTTGCAACAAACCCATCAATATCTTTATTATGGTCTTTCTTTCTTCTTTGTTCTGTACTTATAAGTGGATGTAGCTTTAGAGTAAGCAAATCATCTCCTTTAACCAAAGCTTACTTTTCTAAGTTGTGTTCCCTATCACTTTCAGCTTGCTACAGTTTGGACCCAGAATGTCCTGGAACGGCCCATTTGCTGAAGGTTTGTTCCCCAGTTTATGATGTCATTGGTAGGTAGTGGAACCTTTAGGAGTTGGGACCTCGTGAAAGACATTCAGTTCACTGGGCCACACCTCTGAGTGAGATAGTAGGACTAGTGTCTTTATCTCTTTCTCTCTCTCTCTCTTTTTTTTTTTTTTTTTTCTTCTCAAACATGATGTGAAAAGTTTTCCTCCACCATGTGCTACCACTATGAGATGCTGCCACAGGCTCAAAGCAACAGGACCAACTAGTTATGGACAGGAACCTCTAAAACTGAACCAAAGTAAACATTTCTTCTTCCTAAGTTGATTATTTCAGGTATTTGTTTTAGCAATGGAAAGGTAACTCATACACAGCTATTGCTAAAGTAAATGACTTGAGATTCTTAAAGTTTTATAAATAAACCAAGAAAAGATTTTCACCAAAGTTTAGTGTTTTCTATTACTTATAGGTACTTCAGTACCTTAGTTCTGACTCTTTACCTTCCAACCTGGTTGACTCTCACTATTGCCTGGTAGTGCCTTTATTTTCCTGACATCCTTTTCTTCTGGAAGGCAACACTTCCAAGGGAGCAGTTTTTGCATATTCCTGCATCTTTCTTTTCTGTCATGACTCTTTCAAGAATTTCTATTCTTTGCTATCTTAAGCAAGCATAAGCCACAGAATCTATATCCAACTGCATCAGTGTCTGCTTGTGTGGGTGTGTTCTCTGTTATGATCTGTCCTGCTGTTTTTGTGTATACTTCACTTTGACAGTCAGCAAAAAGCATACTTGAGATGCTCAGCCACAGGTCACAGTATCAGTTCATTCAAATGTTGTTTCTTCTGCAAAACTCTGAACTGTGACACAATCACAAAGTCTGTATGAGAGTTTTATTTCCCAGAAAGATCCATCTATGAGTGCCACAAGACATACAAGTTTCAATGATTCCTCTCAGAATATTTTAAAATACAACACACACACACCTATTTACACACACACACTCCTAATTCAAGAGTTGAAATAAGAATTGCCCTCTTTTTAACCCTTACTCCGAACCAGATGTTGTACTAAATGTTTTGCACACAGTATTTCATCTTGTTTCACAATGATGGTGAAAGATAACTATTATCAGGTTCATTTACTCATTAGAACATTATGGTTTAGAGTAATTTCTCCAAAATCATGGGGGATAAGTAACAGAACTAAATTGTGAGGTTAGGGTACTTTCCTACAAATGCGCCCTAAATGCTATGCTTTAATGTCGCCCCTCCCAGATCTGAGCTGGTTCCAAAAATGTGTGTTGGGGAAAAAAATAGATACAATCATTTTAGCAATTTGCTAATGTCCATCTTCTTATGCCTCTTTTAGAGATGAAAAGGACAACCCAGAAAAGATATGATACTTTTCAGAACTTCAAGAGCATTTTCTTATCTTCTCATGCCATCTTATACAAACATAAAGATTCCAGAAGATTTTTGTTTTCACTTGTGCTTAGTGGGTTGATTGCTTGGCCGGTTGGTTTAATATAGTTGCGTGTGCCAGTCAGTGACCTGAGAAACAAAAGATAAATCTTGAGGTTCAAGAGGGTTAAAAATATTTTTATTTGCTTTCTTTAAATGTTTTTATTCCATATATCAAGAATTCTCTTAGTTATTCTAGAATTCTTGGTAAATACATATTTTATTTGTGTCCATAATTTTTAACCTTAGATTGAGATATGAGAAGGTAGTTTCACCATCTTGTTCAAAGGAGAAACATAGTTTAGCAGTTAGTTTACTGATAAACACTGACTTAGTACAAAAAACTACTGAGGGTTGAGGATGTAGCTCAGTAGTACAGCATGGGCTTAGCATGCATGAGGCCCTGGATTCAATCCCCAACATCACAAAAAAAAAAAGTAAGAAAAAAACAAAGACTCATAGTAAGCATTGTGTTTTTCCTTTTGAACCACTACCTAAAAGAGTGGTTTTATTTAGGAATCTGGTCTTTCTTTACAACATTTCTGTTAAAGTCACTACTTGAGAGTACTTGCATAGACGATCCAGCCAGCGTGGAGGACTTTCTGGGCAACTTGGTTGTAGATAATGCTTTACTAGATTTGTATCAAGCTCTTCTACTATTTAATTATGTCTATGGGTGGATTTGATCTTACCAAAGGGCTATACAGTGGCTCAAAAAGCAAGTGGATCTCTGTCTGGGTAAAGTAGAGTGATAAACCCATGGTCTACTGCTTCTTGTTGCAGTTTTGCAAACTATGAATGGTTTTTACCTCATTTCATGGCATATGAAAATTATCCAAAATTCAAAGTTCAGTATCCATAAATAAAGTTTTACTGGGACACAGTCAACGTCATTCATTTATGCATTATCTGTGGTTGCTTTAATAGCATGAGGAGAGAGTTGAGTTGCTACTAACGGACCACAAGGTCTAAAATATTTACTATCTGGTCATTTACACCAAAAGTTGGCTGAACCTGGTGTAAACAATGACTATTTTCATACCAGTAGCCTTCAGTTCTTTGGCTAGTCCCTCTCCCCCTTACTGGACAGGCTTTAAAATGTGTAATTTAGATAGCTTAACCTTTTCTGTGGATAACAGTCCAAAATCTTAGCACATTAAATTGTTATACAAATTATAGAATTAATTAACTCTGAGACTGGAAAGAGCCGTAGCATCATCTTTGGTGATAAACATGACATGAACTGTCTTGTCTTCCAAAAACAAATTCGCTGGACGTACCGCAGCCTTTCCCTATTGACTGGGATCATCTTCATGCCAGCTGTGATCCGAGTTAGGGGTGGAGCTGGGCACCAATGCAGGGGTCATGAGCAATGCTGTCCCTGCCAGATGACGCTACACTGCATGGCAGCTGACTCTGGAATTTGCTGTCTTGAAGCCAATGTGTTTTTCAGTCCTTTGCCTCTTTTACATAGATGGAGTGATCGATGGGCGGCTGGGTGATCTCACGGATAATGTGACAAGGAGCTGCCTTCCTGCAGATGGAATGAGCCAAGTGCAAGGTTAAGACAGCTTTCTACCCACCACCACCACCTCAAAAACAATCTTCTTTTCCTTTACTCACAGTGTCCATTGATTCAACTTTTCTACGCCACACAAAACCTGGTTTCTTTCACCTAGATGGGCTAAGTAGCCTGTGGATATAAATGAGGTCATTTTACCACATTAACCCATATCTCCTATTCTTGTTCTACTGCTCACAAGAACTTTGGTTCCACTCAGTCCCCCGACATCCCCCCATATATTTCTATAACTCTCCAGGGATGTCCCACATGTTCAGGGGCCAAACTGTCACCCTGGTCACCCAGGAACACACAGTTCACTCCCCTGAGGCTCTGTCCAGGAGGGACCTCAGGCTGCCCCATAGAAGACAACCCCTGTGGGGACTGTTTCCTGCATCCCAAAGTTTCTCATCCTCCAGGCACCAGAGTAGAACAGCAATCAATGCAAAAAGGATGAAGGAGGTGACCATCTTCCCAAGTTGTTGCCTCTGCACCAGGCATCCAAAACTTACTGCTTGTGTCTACAGACTCCCAAACATCCCACACAAACTGCTTAGTGAGGTATTACTTATTTGAAAATCAGTATGATTATCTCCATTTTATAGATTTAAACAAGAAAGCTCACAAAGGTGAGCCCGGTGTCATCTGCTGGCAGCACAAAGACCTAAACCCACCTCCGAAGCTTGCTGGTCCTGTTGCTTCTCTGGGATTCTGTCAGTTTTAATTTTTTTCTACCTCTTAAGCTTATCAGATCTAATCTGTGCCCTAAATTTTTTGGAAAAGTGAGACAGCAAGTGTCTTATTTCTATCTAATCTTTTATAAAAATAAATATGTTATAATGACCTACAAAGCTTTAATTGGCTAATCATTTCAAACCTTTAAGGAAAATGTAATCTCTCTGCCTACTTGAATTATTCCAAAGTTTTAAAAGGTGTAGAAATCTTCACAATTATTTGACAACATAGCAGAGCTCTGATATAAAATCTGACTAATAATGAAAACAAGAGAAAATGATAGACTAATTCTCATCTACAATAGAAATTAATGAAATCATACATTAAATGAAAGCAGATTTAATCACATATACAATTAAGAGCATAAAACACCCACATTAAAATATGTTTTATTCTAAGGATTCACTACAGTTGGAAAAAAAATGAACATTGTGTGTGTCTGTGTGTGTGTTGTGATGGAAAACTTTACTAAAATCATAATGGTGGTTGCCATGGGCCATAGAATTATAGGTTTTGTTTTCGTTTCTCTCATTCCTGGTAAACCATCTGGAATAGAATAAGATCTTATTGATAAGAATAAATGAAAACATAACATACCTAAGTGATATTTAATAAGAAATCTATAGTACTGATTTGAAGCAATTTGTCAAATTTCTGAAAAAGGGATTCTACTAACTCAGGAGACCTTATAGCAAAATTAATTGCCAGTTCTCTTCAAAATAATCTAAAAATTTAATAAAACTTCAATGCAAATTCCAATGAAATATTTTGAAACCTATAATACTGTATGGTTCCACTTAGGACCTTAGAATCCTCAAACTCCTAGAGAGAGAAAGTAGGGTGGTTTCCAGGGCCTGGGGGAGGCAGGAAACAGAGTTGTTACCTAATGGATATGGAGGGTCAGTTTTGCAAGAGGGAACAGTTCTGGACACTGGTTGCATAACAAGGTGAATTTCCTTAATACTATCAAACTGTACACTTAGAAGTAGTTAAGATGGTAAATTTTAGGTTGTGTGGTTTCTACCTCAATTTAAACTTTTAAGAAATTTTTTCACATCCCATGTTTTTTAGGATCTTAGAATTTTTTAAATGTCTTAATATATTTATTAATATGTTATAGTTATACATAATAGTGGGGTTCATTTTAACATATTCATACATGCATGTAATATAATTTTTCCATTTCGTTAGGATGTTTTAATCATAGGATTGAAAAAAATCCACACTCTTTGATAGCTGGCTTTAATTGGCTTTCATGGGGGATTAAAGCTTGAGATGGGGATTCTGTGAAATGACAGAGTAAGTATTCTCAGGAAGGGAGAGAGTGAAGAGGGAGAGAGAGTGAGAGAGCAGAAGAGTTGGCAGGAAGTAGTCTTGGCTGGAGTCTCTTGGCAGCCTGAGCCCTCACAGCAACAGCCACAGATTGGTTCCACCTTGAGAAAGGGGGGTGGCCTCTTGTGACTCCTGCCAGTCAGCCAGGCCTCAGGGTGCCCCACTGGTGGTGACAGTGGTGGGAGGGGGGATTCATTTCCTAGGTAGATGCTCCCATTCCGTCAAGGGCAGCAGCTGAGAGGCATTAGGAGCCAACCCAGCAGCTAGCAGTGAGTGCACAGGCCCAGTGAAGGGGATCAGGTAGGACTGTGTTGCCTTTTGAACCAAGTTTGAATTTCAGGTGAACAAAGAAGCAATTTTTAGTATAAATAAGCCTTGTACAATATTTATTCCAAAATATTTACATAGATATTTAGTATTATACTTCATTATATTACATATTCTATAGTCTATTTTGTTATATTTATAGATTATAACTAAAAAGTATTTGCTGTTCATCTGAAATTCCAACTGAAGTGGATGTCCTGTATTGTTAGGTGCTCAATTTGTCAACCTAAGTTGGGGCCCCAACATCATCCTCTCCAAGATCCTGAGCTCTGTTAAGGTAATGACTTCTTTCAGAGTAGTATTTTCCTTAACTTTACAAATAAAAAAAAAAATACAGAAATTCATACAGAAATAGGTAGACAAAGCAGAATGTAGACTCAGACATGGTCTCTCAGAATGCACAATAGTCACTCTGAATGGAACCCCTCAATCCTTTTCCACCATCATACCATGTCATCTGACCAGGGCTTAGTCAAGGAGACGAAATACCAAGCAGAAAATGATTTATATGAATCCTAAGGGGGAGAGGAACAAAGCCCCTCCTCACTCTCCCTCCAACAGGCATCTGGTGGAATAGATTGCTCTCTGCACTTGCAGGGGGTACTAGTGTCCTGCTTAAGGCAGTGTGGCTTGGGACCAATAGAGATAACAATCTGAAATACAAGAACTGAACTAGAAACACTCTCAGGTCCCTGACCGAACAGGGCTCCCTGTTCCACTGGGGGATAAAGAGCCTTCTATAAAGTCAGGTCCAAACTCAGGAATAAGCTTTGTAGTAAACAGATAGACAAGAATGTGTTGGAAAGGGTTGCAACTGAAAACAACAATAAAATTAGTATAAAATAACAACCCCTGAATTAGGATTCATATTTTAGTCTAGCTAGAATTTAAATGATTTCTTAGAGGTGCTAATAGCCTTACTTAGGCTTACACATGTAAGTAAAATAATGTATGTCCCTTCCATCCTTTCTTCCAAATGTTCTTAGGGATCTGATTTATGTATAGATAAAGCTACAGATAGACACATAGATACTGAGAGAGAGAGACGGGGGAATTGAGATAGGTCACAAAGGAGATCTACAGAATTACTTAAAGCTTTTGGTTACCTGAATTATTAACTCAACTAAGCAGACAACAATAATGAATGGCATAGAAAAGTGCCAATCAAATGTCATGCCTCCTTCTAGTGTAAATGAGAAATTTAGGTGCCATAGTATATTTGCAACTGATTTGAGTTGAGTCTGTTGTCATAGTATTTGGGTTTTAGGGTTTTGTTTTTTTTTTCTTGTCATGGTTTTTGGTGTGTGTGTGTGTGTGTGTGTGTGTGTGTGTGTGTGTTATGGGGAATTGAGCCCAGAGAATCTTGTATAATAGGCACAAGCTCTACCACTGAGTTGCATGCCCAGCCCTTTTTTAAAATTTTATTTTGAGACAGTGACTCACTAAGTTGCCCAGGCTAGCCTCAAACTTGAATCTTCCTGCCTCAGTCTCCCAAGTAGTTCTCTGCACTACATATGATTATATCACAGGGTTTTTTTTTTCATTAAATATAAGACATATGAGGGCAGAGACTTTTTCTGTGTTATTCCCTGATGGTTCTGAGTGCCTAAAGCAGTCTTTGGTATTAACACTCAATAAATATTTGTTGAATGAATGAAATTTCAATTTATAAATAAGCAGAGAACATAGAAACATGTCAGATCATGATTACACACCATTCAATGGAAAAGTCAATAACTTAATAACTGGAAACTGCAAAAATGGAGGGAATATTTCCAAAGAAGTGCAATTGCCATTTCAGCTTAATCCAGCAAGCAAAATTTCTTTATCAAATAGAATTGTTCCAAGTGATGGGGGGATGCAGATGAAGACAAATCAATCTTTTTCTTCACAGAGAACCATTCACCATCTCTGGTTAAGGCTTTGCTATGGTCTGAATGCTCCTATCTCCCCAAAATTTATGTTGAAACCTAACTCCCCAAGGGATAGTATTAGACATAGAACCTCTGTTAAATGATTAGATCATGAGAGGAAGCCCTCATGAATGTGATTGGTGTCCTTCTAAAAGGGGCCTAAGGAAGCATTGTCCACTCCTTCTATCATGTGAGAAGCACTGTCTATGAGGAATGGGACCTTACAAGACAAGGAATCTGCCAGAGCCTTGATCTTGGGCTGCCCAGTCTCAAAGTCTGTGAGCAATAAATTTCTAATGTTTATAAGTTACCAGTGAAAGGTATTTTGATACAGCAGCTCAAACCAACTAAGTGCCTTCATAGATGAAGAACATCACTGAAACCAACTTGGTGGTAAAAAGCTTCAGACATAAATTCTGTCTGATCTTCAGATAGTTCATTTCTCACTCTAATTTACAAAACAGTCCTTATGGTTTCAAATTGTCCTTCTAGATTTTACCTGGTCTGCTTTCTCAGAGTAACAGGGATATAGAATTAATAAAAATGCCTAATATCCATCAGGATAGTTCATGGGGAAAAGTTTCCTCCACTTCCATACATTCATCCAAGGTCACCTTTTGGAAAATTTGGGACTGTCTTGGCCTAAGCTGTCCCTTCAGGCGTGCTATCACATGGAACCATGTTGCCACGTGTCCACTATTTCCTCCATCATCCATTCACTCCAACCAGTACAGACAGCCTGGCCATCTGTTCACCTCTAATCATCTAGAGAAAAACCCCATCTTTTCTTTACAATGTCATGGTAAGCCCCTTGAAGCATAGTGATTCATATTTATGAGTTTCACAGTACCTGGAAGTCTATTCAATAAAATTTTCCATAGCTATGTCTCCTCTGAATGCAGGGGAGCAAAATCCAGGCATCTCCATGGGCCTCAGTCCAAGCCACCTGCAACTGGGCTGCTTGTCAATTTGCCCAGGGCTCAGACACCCAACACCATCCACTATCTACACAGAGGTGCCAGAAGCTCCTTCCCTGGTGTGTGCTGCAGGTCTGAACTCACTCTGATTTTCCTAATCTCTCCTCTTACTATCTCTTATAGTATGCCTCCCCAAACCCCAGTTTGTATATAAAATCCTTTTCCCAGGATTGCTTTTTGTCTAGGCTTCCAAAAGATACTTCAGTCTTTGCACTAAATTCTTTTTAAATATCAAGCTTTTTTTCCTGTGCAATATCCTTTTTGTTATTGTTTTGTTTTGTTTTGCTTGAAATTTTCTATTTCATTCTTAAAATCAACAATGAGCATTCACCTATGGTTGGCATGTGCTTGTGAGTTGTTTTGACTTTTGTTTGGTTTTCAGACAGTTCTATTTATGGCCTTCCCCACCATTTTTCAATTTGGATACTGACTTCATGTTTTAAAATGTAATTCATTTAAATAACCTTGACCAAGAGCCAGTGAAGTCCCTGCCATTCCTCTGGGGAACTGGTCAAGGGAGATATTCAAGGAGGGAAGAGTGGCAGGATCTGATCCCAGTCTACTGGGGTAGATAGACAAATAACAATAGTGAAATACCCTGTACACCATATTTTACAGGCCATGATGATGTCAGGGGAGGGAAGACCCAGCTCTCCCAGTGGTATTACAACAGGCGTCCAGAAAGAGACACCTGAGAGCCAACAGAGATCATCAGGTGGTTCTGAGAGGTAGAAGGAACTAAGACCGAAAGGATTGGGTTTGGTGGGGCCTGTGAGTCAGGTTGTGTTTTTTCTTTATCCTATAGCTGTCAATTCCTAAGTTTTCAGAATATAAAGTTTTTTAAAATAAAGATATACATATATATACACACATATATATTATGTGTATGTATTCTATATAATATATATTATATATTATGTATATTTAGTCCATATAATATATAAAAATATATGTGAATATGTATGCATATATATACATATATATACATATATATTTGCATGTATATATTCTAGGACCTCCTACATGAAAATGATTACATTTTTAATATCCTATGATTTAGAAAATATACATGAAAACAGATACAACAAAACATGTTTTAATTTATTTATTTGCAAGTTACAGTCTCTACAAGCATTTGATAATGTTTAGGGTCTAGAATGTGCTAATGTCCCAGTCACCTTCCCACCTCCTAAGATGCCCAGGCCCTCAGGGTAGGGAACCAGAACACTTCCCCATTAGAGTTTTAAGTAAGGCAGGAATCAGACATGCTTTCTGTTTTAAAAAGTGTTTTCTGATAGGTGTAAAAAATGGATTGAGTGAGGAAGAACCTGAGATAAAAAAAATCAGTTACTGAAGCTACTAAATTTCAATGATAAAACCTGTATGCAAAATTGTGTATGTATGTATTTACGTAAGATATGCACAGTAGCTCTATGTATTACCCTAATGATTCAAGTTTATTTTTCAAATTCTTTTCATTCTTTTTTATTCCTATAAATACTGATATTAGCTACTTTATGAAAGTCTACATTTTTTAAATGTCTCTATTTTAATTGGTCTTTCATCATAAAAGAGATGTTAAAATTTTGATCTAACCCTTTGTTTTCTTCTAAATACAAATACATGTGTATAGATGTGTGTGTGTGTGTGTGCATGTATTTGAAAAATATACATTCTATAGGATAAACTAAGTTTCTAAATGATGGCTTGAATGTACTTAGTAATTCTTAAAGATTACTAAAACTAGGCCAGGCACAGTGATACTCTCCTGTAATCCCAGCAGCTCGGGAGGCTGAGGCAGGAGGATCACCAGTTCAAAGCCAGCCTTAGCAAGTGCAAGGCACTAAGCAACTCAGTGAGACCCTGTCTCTAAATAAAATACAAAATAGGGCTGGGATATGGCTCAGTGGTTGAGTACCCCTGAGTTCAATCCCTGGTACCCAAACAAAAAAAGAAAAAGATTACTGAACTCAAAAACATTAAGATGTAACAATATGTCTTTTATAACTTAGATGAATTTTTTTCCTACTTTAATTGCATCTATTTGAATTAAGGACTACATGAAATTCTCTTGTATTTCCCTCCACTTCTGGCTTTATAAGAGACATATATACACTTTCTCTATATCATTGAAGCATATAAGTTTAAATATGTTAAAAGAACTTTTTAACCCTCTTTTCAGTCCAAGGGCTTTGAAGTTAACCAAATGATGAATCCAGTCCGGTTCCTTTTTTACATGGACCAGGCTTCTTCCTTCTGCTGCCTGCAGCTCAGGTTTTCGTTATCAAGAAGTTTTTGGAAAAAGAGAAATTTTGCAAGGCAAGGATAATTTTGCTGTTTAAAGAACAATGGCTGAATTAGTTAGTTTTATGCCTACTGAAATTCAAATGCCCAGTAGATTGCTAATTATTTTCTCAGTACAGGAAATGTGTAAAGTGAAAAACAGAAAAGTATCAGATTTTATGATATATGTTGGTTATCTATTGTATCATAAACCTGACTACCAAAAAGTCAAAAGACTTTGTAGTTGATGTTTTGTTAAGCTTCTGGAGAAGGAGCCCAGATGAGGGATGATATAATAGAATCTATTCTTCACTCATAAATCCCCACCCATTCAGGCAAGAATAGACCCCTAATGTTTGCATTCTTTTAAGTCATCCCTTGCCTAAAGTTCACCCCTTCCTGAAATTCAGCTCAACTGTTTAGCACATGTCGACCCTGCAGTAATGAATTGGCACAAGCCTAATTCTTATAATGATTAATGGAGCTCCTCAGATGCAGCCTATTATTTCATCCAAAGTTAAAAGAGTGATTCATCATTAATCACTATAAGAAATGGGCTCAGTGATTCATAATTCTAAGCCAGCCCATTTCCTTGCGGGTTCTGTTTGCCTTTTGTTATTCCAGAAGTGCCACAGTTCACAGCCTCTTGCTGCCTGCATTCTGATGTGAACATTTTCTGATTAATTTCCTTTAAAAAATCACAAACCCCAAGGATATTTACTTATAACCCCCCAAACCTCTGAAGAATCATACTACTTCTTTCAGATACCAATGCTCTTCTGGATCCAAAGACCCTCAGTTTACCCACCTGAAAATAAAATAAGAGACTGAACCTATCGATCACAAATCAATAATCCTCATGGCTACCTTTCGTCCCCAGCAAAGAACACTATTTGAAGTGGGGCCATTTTGATTAAAATTTGCCTACCTTTTCACTGCTTTCCCTCAGCTCTTCACCAGTAGCCAAGGAAGAGCACCAACACGAAGTGGGCTGTACCTCCCAGGTGCTGGCTCAAGGTCACTTCAGACCCACTTGCAAAGGAAGTATAACCGTTCTCCACATGGAAACTTACATTCTATCATTTGCCAAGCTGATGCTATTTTCTCCAAAGTTCTCTATCTTACATGAGGAATTTGAAACTCGCGTACTTCAGATGAAGGAAATGAAAGTCTTCACTAAAGCATACCTCCATTGCCTGCCTTTCCTGGTAGCAGGCAGTCCTTGCATAAGAACTAAGGCTTCACTACCCCCATGGAGCTCAGGAAAGGAGCCACCTCTTTGTTTTCTCTTTTTCCTCTTCTTCCTCCTCCTCCCCAACTACGTCTGTCCTCCTCTCTTTCCTCTCACTTCTCTTTCTTTCATCCTCCCATTTTCCTCTTTTCCCACTGGCAGTAGATCCCAGATCATAACTTATCCCAGAGATGACGTTTTGGAGTAAAGAGACTGGGAGAGACGTGGAGCTTTTCACTGTGGTCCATGATATTCTCTCAGGAAGCGACAATTCACAGTCAGGGCAATTAGTCAAGAACACAAAATAAAAGGCATCCAGATTGCAATGCAGAAAGCAAAACTGTCTCTACTCACAAATGGCATGATCTGGTACACAGAAATCCCTAAGGAATCTACTAAAAAAGAAAAAAAAGTAAAAATGAAAAAGTAAAACAACAATAAATGAATCCAGCAAAGTTTCAGGATACAAGATAAATATTTTAAAAAATTGTTTTCCTTTGTAACAATGAACTAACAAAAAAGGAAATTATCGATGTTTATAGCAGCTCAATTCACAACAGCTAAACTATGGAACCAACCTAGATGCCCTTCAACAGATGAATGGATAAAGAAAATGTGGTATATATACACAATGGAATATTACTCAGCCTTAAAGAAGAATGAAATCATGGCAGTGGCAGGTAAATGGATGAAGCTGGAGAATATCATGCTAAGCAAAATAAGCCAATCCCAAACAACAAAAGGCCAAATGTTTTCTCTGATAAACGGATGCTGATCCAGAATAGAGCAGGGGATAGGGAAGAACGAAGGAACTTTGGATTGGGAGAGGGGAGTGAGGAGGTAGGAAAGGCAGTGGAATGAGACAACATTATTACCCTATATACATGTATGATTACACTACCAATGTGATTCTGTACCATGTACAGCCAGAGAATAAGTTGGGCTCCATTTGTGTGCAATGTGTCAAAATGTGTTCTACGGTCATGCATAACTAATTAGAACAAATTTTTAAAAAAGGAAAACAATTCCATTGACCAACAAGAATAAAACACTTAGAAATAAATTTGACAAAAACATGTAAAACATACACTTTGAAGTTATAAAACATTGGCCAAAATTTAAAACTAACTAAATAAAAGGCATTCTGTGTTTATAGATTGGAAAATTTAAGACTATTGTTTAGATGAAAATACTCCCCCAAATGGTCTACAGATGCAATGCAATCTTTCTCAAAATCCTTGCTGACTTTTTTATAGAAATTGATAAGCTGATCCCAAAATTCACATAGAAATTCAAGGGACCCTGAAAGTCAAAACAATCTTGAAAAGGAAAATCAAGTTAGAAGACTCACACTTCCCAATTCCAAAACTTATCACAAAGCTATAGTAATCAAAGCAATGTCATACTATATTAGATAGACACGCTGATCAGTGCAGTAGATTGAGAAACTCAAAATAAACCCTCACATTTACAATAATTGATATTTGACAAGAGTTCTTGAATAAGTAGATGAGGAAAACACAGTCTTTTCTTAAATGGAACTGGAACAACTGGATATCTATTTGAAAATAATAATGATAATGATACTGATAATATACACCACTTCCTCACAGGGTATAAAAAAGTCAACTCAAAATGGAACAAAGATTCAAGACTTCTAGAAGAGCAATTAGGAGTAAACCTTTGGAACTTTAGGTCAACTACTCTTTCCTAAAAGCGATACCAAATGAAAAGAAAAAGTAAAATAAATAAACTGGACATCCTAAAAATTAAAAAAAAAAATTGTGCTTCAAAGCCATCATAAAGAAAGTAAAAGCACAAACGTTTGCAAATAATATATCCAATAAGACACTTGTATAAAGGACACATACGAAGAACTATTAACTCTATAATAGTAAATAGGGCCTGGGGAGATAGCTCAGTGGTAGAGTGCTTACCTAGCATGTGTGAGGCCCTGGGTTCAACTGCCAGCACTGTAAAAAACAAAAACAACAACAAAAAAAAAGATAAATAACTAACCCAATTTTTTAAAATGGGAAAAAGGTCTGAGAAGACATTTTTCCATAGAGGATATTTAAAAAGGTCAATAAGCACCTAAAAAATGCTTAACATTATTAGTCATCAGACAAATGCAAACCAAAATCACAATGAGATATCACTTTACCCCCCTATTATGGCTGAAATCTAAAAGTATTGGGGAGAATGTGGAAAAATTGAAAACTTCTCTATTGGCATGAAACCACTTTGGAAAATATCTGTTAATTCCTCAAAGTTTAAGCATATATTTAAACATAAGATCATGTTACCATATGAACCAGTAATTACACTCCTTAGGTATATACCAAAGAGAGATGAAACATAGATACACAAAAGTACTTATACATAAATGTTTATGACAGCATTATTCCTAATAGCCAAAAAAATCAAACAATTCACATGTCTATTAACTGATAAATGGATAAATAAAATGCAAGCTAAGACTTGAAAATGTTATACTAAGTGAAAGAGGTCAATCAAAACAACCATCTACCTATATTAAATGCCCAGAATAGGCAAATCCATAGGCAGAAAGATTAATGGATCTGAAACAGGAGGGGGAGGGTGATACATGAGGGACTGGGGAGCAATGGTTACACAGTATGAGGTTTCCTTTTAGGGCAGTCAAAGTATTGATTGTGGTGACAGATGCACAAACCTGAGTGTACTAAAAGTCATTTGATTGTATATTTAAATGAATGGATTCTATACTGTGTGAATTATATGTCAGGTTGACTATGAAAAAAAAATTTTAAGAACAATTTTCAAAAGTCATGACTTGAAAGTTGTGTACCTTTAAAGCTTTTGAGAAGACAAAGAAACTTCAAAGAGTATCAAGAAAATTTAATACATCATTTGCAGTTCTGATGTAGTCACTAGTGCTGGGATTTTCTCAATAATTTTGACCATTCACTTGCTTTATTTGTATTATTTTTGTCTATGCCAACAGATAGTGATTAATAAAATAGCCATCAATGGCTCAAAGGGTCAGTGCCTGGTAAGGCATGGACAGAGTCATGACCATTGTCATTGCTAAACACTGTCATAGTCATTACTCAAATTGTTCTGTACAGTTAAAATATTTAAAGTCCACCCTTCCAGTTAAATTTTGTTAGTCTTTTTTTTTTTTTTTTCTTTCTTTCTTTTTTTTTTTTTTTTTTTGGTCTTTTTCACACAGGGGATTCAATCCAGGGGCATTTTACCACTGAGCCACATCTCCAGTCCTTTTTGTTTGTTTTTTATAAATTCGGTTAAAGTCCAGGGAAAAATTTTAGAAGGGGACCTTCGGTCAGGTATAACAGTTTCTTATCCCTACACATACAATAGTGGGATTGGTGCCTTTGAAGAGTGAAAGGAGAGCTAGCACAGGGCGTCTCCCATTTTTCAGGCTACTCTTTGCTTAACTTATCCTTTCCCTGAAAAAAAATAGATCACGGGCAACTAATATTCAACAACTCACCAGAATAGTATATTTTAAAAATATCTACATGTTTATCATCCCCTTAAAAAATGTCATTTTACCCATGGTGACATAAACTAGCCTCTCAATACCCTTTATCCTACTTTTTCCTTAGTAAGCTGTGAACCGGGCCGGCCGTCTGATATACAACACACTCTGACCCTGCCCTGCAGGTAGGGGCAGTCACATGACTAAATTCTGGCCAATGGGATAGAAGAGTGGGCGTGTGGTTTACAATATCTCCCCTCAAAGAGAAAGACTGTACCCTTTCCCACTCTTCTTATTTCCTAATGGCAGAAAGGTAGACATTAGACTGCACCTCCAGCATCCATTAAATCCCAAGGCAGATTGACTACCTCACTCTGTAAGTTAAGAGTCACAAGAAAACAGGAATCTGGGTCTCCTTGATGCAATTATTGGAATGATCAACTTCCAGACTTTAACATAAGACAGAAGTAATTTTTTGTTGTTGTTACTGAAGTCACTCGTATTTGGGGTATTCACTCTGGCAACCAATCCTCAACCTAACCATTAAACTTGGCTAGTCAGTAGTCTTTGGGAGTTCTCAATTCTCTAAAAAGAAAGCCCAACTTTTCTAGCCTGAAAGTGAGATCTGAGAGCTGCGGAGCAGCTTTCTGGGAAAGACTCAAGTGATCATCAGGCATGTCAGCCATTGTTAGGGGAAAGGGCAGAGCATGAGTCAGATTCACAGAGCATAAATAGCCCTGCTAGGCTCTTGCATTTGTATCCCATTTCTCTCTTACATCAGCCCTGTCTTGGAGCAATATGCTCAGTGTTTAGTCCACTTAACATGCCTCACCCCCCTCACCTCTTCCTCTCTGTCTCTTTCTCTCTCTCAGTCCCACCCCACCCTCCCATCTCCTCTACCCAGAATCTCTCCTCTGCCTCCTCCACTAAGTACCACAGGTTCTTATGTGAAACCAGCTCTGGTTTGAATGTGTCCCCTGAAATTCATGTGTTGGAAACGTAATCCCCAAATTCATTTGTTGATGGCATTTGGAGGTGGGACTTTTTGCAGGTAATTAGGGTTAGATGAGGTCATCAGGGTGAGGCCCCATGTAGGGATCAGTGGCTTTTCAAGGAGAGGAGGAGAAACCTGAGAGCAGATCTCTTTCTCTTGCCTTGTAATGTCCTCCTCCGTGTTATGAAACTACAAGAAGGCCCTTGATATTGAACTTCCCAGCCCCCCGGAACTGTGAGAAATAAATTTCCCCTTCTTTTTAAATTATCCAATTTGTGGTGTTCTGTTATGGAAGCAGAAAACAGACAAGGCCCAAGTCGGTCTCCATTTCTCCTGTAAGAATTCTGGCATTCTAACTTACCAGGTTTTTTCTTCAGTTCTCTATTGTGCTTATTGTTTCAGTTCTGAAGCAGCAATAAGCATTATAGCCTGCTTTGAGAAACAAATTATAATTTGCTTAAGGACCAAAATAATTTCTGGTGAATCTTTGCATCCCACCAGCCCAAAATAATAGCTTACACATACTAGAAAGTCAGTAAATGATTGTCACTGCTGCGAATGGTGTCAATCCCAAAAACATTTCAGCAAATACATAATCATTAAAAGTTTAATCCCAAAGATCCTCTCAAAAATTCTCATCCTTCAGACCCAACTTCCATAGTGGTTTTTGAGAAGATTTACTTTTGGAAGATTTCTCTGAGCCATTTGGGCAAATTTGCCCTGACCACACTTTATGACTATCTCTACAATTACTTTGTACAATAATTGTTTGTTTATCTTTGTTTCCTGATTGCAAACTCCTTAAAGATGAGTATTAGGTCCCATTCGTTTTACAATTGTTTTCACCCAGCCAAGAACTGGCACATAATAGATCCTCAATAAATGTTTGTTGAATAATAAATGAATCATAAATAAAGACAATGGCCCAAAGAGACTCATGACTTCCCATTGAATTTGCTACTTTGCCTTTCAAGCCAGTGCCTGGAGCCCTTTGACCCCAGGTCCCAGGCTTTCAGCCGCTCCGTGAACATTAACTATCCCCTTTGACTCCCACCCAGATCATACCACAGCCCCCTCCAAAACAACAATGAAGTCCATGTGAAACTAGCCTCCATTCAAGTGAAGCCAAGGAGAAAAGGTTGTTTGTCAAACTTAAAAAACAGATGTTAGCATTTCTCAGTTTCAAACTGAATCCTAACCCTTGTGAAGTTCAAGTTTCATTTCTGCTTGGCCAAATGGAATTTCCTAAATCTATGTAAGGAAAGTGTAAGGGTCTACATTAGATGTTGAGGACTTTCAGGGTTCTAAGTGATGACCCAATTTTATATTGGTGATTAATATATGCATCTCTTTTTCTTTGAAGAGCACAGGTTTTATATTTCCATAAAATGAATGTATCTTCGGCTATGCTCTTGGCAAAATGTTCAATATGTTGGTCAGTACCCATATTCAAAAAACAGGCAGAGACAATTCCCAGGACCTAAATGTTACTAAGTTTCTTTCAGAGGAGAAGGTTCTGAGAGGCAGACTGGGGGTGGAATAGGAGTAGGCTCTGTTCTTTACCAACTCTGATTCATGCCACCTTAGGGAAATTGCTGAAATCCTCCATGCCTCTATGTCCCTGTCTGGAACATGGGTTAATGGTGTTGCCTCCGATCTGCCTCCCAGGAGTGTTGCAAGGTTTAATGAGTTAATAATACTTGAAGAGCACTTTGAGCTTCGGATGAAAGTGATAACCAGAACAAAGTGTGGTGGTGATTATGCGTAATTAAAAGCGCCAACAGAAATGTTGGTCTGAGTTAACCCCCAATGCCACCACAACAAAACTCAGACATGGCCTAGAACCAGTATGCAAATCTTTATCACTTTTCCTAAAAGGGAATTTTAACCTGATTGCATGATTACACTAAACTAACTTTCATGTTTCATATGCAGAGCCCTTAAAAATCACTGTGGGTAAACCTGTATTTCATTATCACCCTGAGGTCACTACCCCGACCCATGGATTATGCTAACCATAAGGGTGATTCTCACCCAGTCCTCTGAGCTTTTAAAAATAGTCATTTTTAATTTTTTATTTTATTTTATAGAATTGTTTAGTGCATTACAGTTGTATATCACAGTGGGGTTCATTTTGACATATTCATAAATGCATTTAATATAGTTTTCTCCATTTTAATCCCAGTAGTACCCCTGCCTTCCCCTCCTCCTTCAGGAACACCAAAAAGATCCACTACCCTCAAACCATTCTCCCATGTGATACTGGAATCCCAAAACTCCTTTAGTAGAAGAAACCTCTTTCCAAATTATAAAGGAGACCTAAAAAGCAAATATTGCCTAAAGTATAAAGTAGGATGCTTGGCCTTCAAATTAAATCCACACCATGTAAATGGAAGCAAATCTCACTCTCCACTCAGCACAGGTTTAAAAGAGAAGAAAGAACAAATGACCTTGAAATGCCCTGTGGAGGTGAAGTTTTCCAAAATAAGAGGGGCAGAGTGCCAGAAGGAAACACTCAAATCCCAAATTCAGACACAGCCTCCTGCACCATAGACTGCAAAACAGAGGAACTCCCTCTTCTTACGCCAGAAAATGGCCTGTGCTCACCCCACCCTGTGGAACAGCACAGGCATCACGTACTAGAAACCCTCAGGAGGAAAACAGCCACCGGTGCTATCCCAGCTTGTTTCTGAGGGCAAAAGGCACAGCGCCCTGAGAGCTCATCAAACACAATCACACTTACTCACCACACTTCTCCCAAATGACCATATACACTGGGTTTTTAATAGCAGCCTCAGAGCACTTCAGCAGTGTAAAGTGCTCTTTTTGCTAGTCAAGTTGATGTCTGAATTGAAGAGAAGAGTAGGCAGGGTTCACAGGATCCTGCAGGGTCCAGGTGGGTCTGCTAAGGACATGAAAAATCAACATTACCAATACCGTGCTAGGGGAGAGCACCAATAATGAACTGTCACATCCAGAGAAACAGGTGGCCAGGTGGCCATGGGTAGCAATGGGGTCTATGAGGGGAGGCAACCAAAAGAGGAGCAGCAATGACCATCTTCACAGATGCGAAGCACTTTTGAGGGACAGAGGGAACTCATTTCATCTGTATCATTCCAAAACAGACCCAGGCCCAAAGACCAGTGTGGGAACACATTTTAGTTCAACAGAAGAGTCTACTTAACAGTCAAACCCACCATCATTAGCTAAACCCAGGCACAGGTAATAGAGCATGCTTTAAGTCATGTTAAGGGACATTTTACAATGAGAAGCATTGTTTTATAAGAGGGGGAAAGGAAGTGTGAAGTGTTTGCATTACTAGTCACTGTGTCTCAGGAATTAGTCTCTCAAGGCTTCTTTTTCAATGTTTGTATCTCATCTACCACATGGGGTTTAGCAAATCTGGAGGTGCCTTACAAAGAATCCTAAGAATCATTTTTCCTATAGAATACAGTTTTTTATCTTTGCATTTTAAAGCAAAGTCGTACAAGAGGTACGGATTCTGATCTGAAGGGGTAGGGAAAAAAAAACCGAAGAGTGTTTGAGACAGAATGGGTTGTGCTGGCGTTGGCATTCCTGCTGTCTCCTGAAGGTGGCAGCATTTATTTACAGCTGTGGCTTCCACTTTCAATGGCGGCTGGAGGGCGACTGGGTTGACTGAGTGTGAGTTGGGTTGCTTCAATTTTCAGAACATCGAGCATAATCAATTAAAATTTTAATATCATTAGGTAAGTGCCTTTACCGTGTAAAAAAAATAGGTGGAATTCAGTTCTGCCTGACGAAAGGGGAAGCGGCCTATTGATTATACTCAAGGTCACAGCTCACTCAGACTTTGCCACCACGATCACATTTCCTTACCTCAGTGAGACATGGAATCCTTTTTTTTTTTTTTTTTTTCTTGTTGAAACCTACATGAATACATCATGACTGGTATTTACTCTTCTTTTTTATTCTCAGGTAGATTTTTTTTTTAAGAAAGAAATAAATAGCTAATGCTACACAGCAAAACCCAGAGAAGTTGTAACTAAGATCAGAACACCAAGCTAGTGTTGTTTGTTATAAACTAGAAAAAAAAAAAATCTACATAATGTAATAAATTTCATAACCCATCAAAAACAGAAAGCCAGGTATGTCTTGAAATGCCATATTCTGATCCCTGTGCTCAGGGGTCTCCATTAATTTATTGATGTGAAGCCATAGGAGAGTCTCCAATTGCCATTTGATTCAGTCTTCAAGGAAACACAAAATACACAGTTGTGTAAGATTCTCTAGGGCAAGCATTCTCAACCAGTAGATCAGGATCAACCAGTAGGTTGCCTGGTTTACCTGGGGCATAGCCAAGGCAGGGTTACCCACACCCCTCCTGTTCAGCTGAGTTCCCATCCAATACTTTGCAACTGGAAAAGAAGTCAGGCAGTCCTGCCCCTTTCCTCTCAGGCTCTGTGTGGACTTTCCTGCCCCAGTCCTTCACACTCCACACTCCCCCAAGGTCTCAATTTGGGGGGGAAATGAGATTTGCTCCACTTCTCTGACAGGCTGCCTCCTGCTCAAGGTCAGGAAGCCCCACTCCGTGGGGAGTTTCCAACCCTTATTGTTTGTTTGGCTTCCTGAAACCTGCCTTCAACTCAAAAAAATCAAGAGCTGTTTTGCATAGTTGTGGGTTTTGTTTTTTTTTTTTTTTCCTTTAATTAAAGAAAATTAGTAAGTTTCATTTTGAAAATTTCACAGCTCACCTGGAGGTAACTAGCAACACCAGGGTATCAGGCAGTCAGTTCTGGGAGTGACTTCTTTCAAAATTTGTCAGTACTGTGAATATGAAAAGAGACAGAGTCATGCCCACTCTTTAAAAGTGTGTCCTTTCAATACATTAACTAAGGTCTCAATGTATTACTGGAGCCATTATACAAAAATCATCAGATTTACATTGAAAACATGACTTTACTTTTCAGGCTCCCAGCAGTGAGACCTTGAGAAAGTTAGTGCATTAGTTTTCTAGGGCTGCTGTAATAAAGTGCCACAGATTGGGAGTTTAAACCACAGGAATTTATTGTCTCACAGTCCTAGAGGCTGGAAGTATAAGATCAAGGTGTCAGCAGAGTTGGTTTCCCTGAGACCTCTCTCCTTGTCTTGCAGATGAACGGGTGTCTTCTCCTTGCATCTTCATATGGTCTTCCCTCTGTGTGTGTCTCTGTCCTAACACCTTATAAGAACACAAGTGATATCAGATTAGGAACCATCTATATGACCTCATTTCACCTTAATTGTGTCTTCAAAGATCCTATCTTTCAATATTATCACATTCTCAGGTACCCAGGGTTAAGACTTCAACGTGTAAATGTGGTGGGGAAATCAATTCAGCCCATAGCAGTTATTCAACTTGTTAAGCCTTGGTTTACTTATGCATAAAAAAGAGAAGGTTACATTAACAGTCTCAGAGTTTTTATGAGGATAAACTGATACAAAGTTATAAAGCACTTATAGAGTTTTAGGGAAGACCAGCACCCTCTTGTCATCACCAAAAAGGTAATGTTAAGAGGCCATTAGGCATGTGCACATTCAGCCTGTATGCCCTGCATCCTTGAATCAGAACCACAGTGGGAGGGATGAACAAGGGGAAGAAGAGAGATGAAAACATGATTTCTACCTCCCTCTCCCACTTCCCACACACTGGTAGCTCAGCACAGAGCCTGCTGGAGCCTCAGGAGATTCTACAGAAGAGGATTCATTCACAGGCCCAACTTTAGGGACTCCAACCAAACTCAGGCTCAGAATGAAGGCAAGAAAAAATGCATTTTCCGCCCCTTGAACAAGCTCCTGGCTGCGCTCCGGGAGCCCGAGGCTCCTATTCCTGCTAAGAGAGCTGGTGGTAGAGCAGAAAATAAGCAACAGCAAAATGACCCAAACCCCATGGCTCCCAGGCACATTGTCTGGGATGAAGTTTTAAATTCAGACCTCTCCCGGCAGAGACAAAGGCAGGCCTGTCTGTCCCCGCTTCTCCAGGGAAAACAGCACGGCCATTAACCCAGTCACCCTAGTCGTTGTGACACCTGATGCTGGCATCGCAGCGAGTGCTGAAACAGCATTGCTGAGGTAACACAGAGAGCCAACCACGCATAAATGCAGTGACTTCTTGCTGGGGGAGGGGCTGGCAGAAAGCAGCGAAGCATGTGTGCTCCAGAAAGGAAGGTAAACGAAGATCAGCTTGGTACCTAGCTATTTTCTCCTTCACCAGGCCCTCTCACTGACTCTGGTTGCTAATTTATGACACGCAGTACTAAAGGGACCATCTATAGATTTAACATTGACATTTCCTTCATGCGGTAATCCTCTGAATCCCATTTGCTGTAAATTTCTGCAGAATGACAGAAAAGTGACTTCTTTTTTTTTTTTTTTTTTTGTGAACGCATTTTAATGAGCTACCTTTTTCCAGTATTTGGAAAAGATTTGAAGATTAGATGCCCAAACTCACCTCATTTGGCTTGTGCTTGGGGAGAAAGCTACTGTTATAGGGTCTGGATTACAAATCCTCATACTACCATTGGTGATTTTTTCTCACAAAAATAACGTAGGCTATCACAGGCTATAGCAGACTGATTTTTGTGTGACTGGATATGTCAATAGAGCTAGTGTTTTTTGTAGTACTTTGGTACACTACCTGAAATTATATATAGTAAGAAATATATGTATTCCCAAGCATTCAATAAAAGGGTTTTGAGATTCTGCATGAAGAAAGAAAAGAGTCCGATGTTTGGAACCAGACACTTACCTAATGAACCCTCCCCGTCTTCCAATGAGGAGCTAAGATATTTTTTTCTCCCCCTTGCATTGTCTGGGATGCTTCTTGTCTGTGTGCCTCTCCTTCCATGGTGTTTCCTGCTGTGGCTCAGCTTCCTTTGCATCACCCTGGCTTCTGAACCCAGCGATGCCACTTACCGCCCCAGCAATATCATTTGAAAACAGCATACAGACCTCCCAGAGATGCTCAAGTCCTAAGTTTTGAAATCTGTGAATACATTATGGTACAAGACAAAGAGGAATTAAGGTCGCAGATGGAATTAAGGTGGCTAATCAGCTGGCCTCCACATGAGGAGATGATCTGAGATTATTCAGGTAATTGCAGGGTGCTCGAATGTGGAAGGGGAAGGAAAGGAGTCAGTTTCAGAGTGATGTGAGAAAGACTTAGTTCATTGTTGCCTACCTTGAACTAAGGAGCTGCAAACCAAGGCAAACTCTCAAGGCTGGAAAAGGAAAAAAACAGATTCTCCCTTAAAACATCCAGGAATGAAGAAAACTTTGTCAATGCATTGATATCAGCCAGGGAGACCCATTTTGGACTTCTGATCTCCAGAAGTATGAAACCAAAACTTGTGTACTTTGAAACCACTAAGTTTATGGTAATTTATCATAGCAGCAGTAGAAAATGAATTTGCTACTTCTATTTCCCCTATAGCATTAGGAGCAGGGTCCTGCTGTTGCTCATCTACAGGACCTCTGCTATCCTCAATGGCTTCAGGTTTCTCATCACATGTAGAATCTGGCACCCTAGCGGGACCATGACTCATGCAGGTACCATAAATGCAAACTGATATTTAATCTAAAAAACTCAAATGCCAAAGAGAAAAAACTAGCCTATAATTAGTTACCTCTACAACACAGGCACAACAATGCCTAAATGTAATTTTCAAATAGAAATATTCACAATTCATTTCCAATTAAAGAAGGTACATCCATACACTACATGTAAATGATTTAAATGTTGTATGTTTAGCATCTCTGATCAATTAAAAGGTGAAAGTAAATATGAAGGTGAAGACCAAAGTGTGAAGAATTTCTGAACTTCCTAAGGTCAAATGCTCACACATTTTCCTTGTGTCACGCTAGTCTGTCCCAACATAGACACACCTCATAAGTTTTAACCATGGCATTTTTCCCTATCAGGATTTCATAGGAAGGCCAGGCATAGTGGTGCATGCCTGTAATTCCAGTGCTCAGGAGTCTGAGGCAGGAGGTTAGCAAGTTCAAGGCCAGTCTCAACAACTTATCCAGACCCTAAGCAACTTAGTAAGACCCTGTCTCAAATGAAAACAAAAAGGACTGGGGAATAGCTCAGTGACAAAGTGTCTCTGGGTTAAAGCTTCAGAAACCATGCCCCCCCCCCAAAAAAAAAGATTTCATAGGAATATTAGTAACATGATCTCCCTGCCCATTTGGGCAAAAGCAATTTTATGCCTCATGGTTAGTTTCTTTCTTAAAATGACTGTCTTCTAGAGAAAGAAATTTCTTTTTAAAGGAATTAGTTTAGATATTTAATGAAAACTGAAGTACTATACCCCAGGTAGTAACTTCTAAATTAAAGAACACTTATAAAGGCTTTAAATAATTGCTTCCTTTTTGTACTTTGTTTAAGGATATTATTTGGTTGAGGAAAAAAATCACCAAATATAATGAAATGGTCCACTTAGGAAAAAGAAATCTACTTCCTCATTCATTTTCACACATCTTCTCTGTCTAGTGTTCTTGAATGTACACAAATATTTTAGGATCCTGGTCCAATAGAGTGTGCTAGTTTCCAGTTGCTGCTATAAGAAATTCCCACAAACTGTGTGGCTTAAAACAACACAAATGCCAGGTGTGGTGACACACACCTATAATCCCAGTGGCTAGGGAGGCTGAGGCAGGAGGATCATGAGTTCAAAGCCAGCCTCAGCAAAAGCAAGGCACTAATGAACTCAGTGAGACCCTGCCTCTAAATAAAATACACAAATAGGGGTGGGGATGTGACTCAGTGGTCGAGTGCCCCTGAGTTCAGGGAATTCCTTGGCTCCTCCAATATGTTTCACATGACCCTCCCTCTGTCTCTGACTCCTCCTATGTCCCTCTTAGAAGGACCATTATGGTTACACCAGTCCCACCAGTATAAAGTAGGATGATTACCCCACGTCAAGATTCTTAATCACATTTGCAAAGTCCCTCCTACTATGCAAGATAGCAATCACAGGTTCCAGGGATTAGAATCTTAACATATTTCGGGGATTCATTATCCAGCCCACTCCATCCCACCTTCTGACCTTGGAAGAGTCACACCCATCCCAGCTGCTAAATACATTCACCTTCACTCCAAAGTCTTAACCCATTACAACTTCAAGTCCAAAATCTCATCCAACTCTCTCATTAGCTCAAAGATTCCAAATCTCATCATCTACTAGGTATAAGTGAATCTCTGCATATACTCCAACCTGGGGTTGGAGGTGGCAGGGAATTCTTCTGAAATTAGAAAGGAAATCATGTGATTGATTAAAAAGATAAAAGGTGAGTCAGACAGAGGATAACAGTTAAAGACATTGCTATTCAAATGGAGTAAAAATGAAAGGAAAACTGGAACCTCTGGTCCCAACCAATTTCCAAATGCAACCAGGCATTCCAAGGTCTAGAATGATTCTCTGAAGCTTATGGCACAGTCCCACCCTCAGAGCCACTCTTTATTTAGAAAGGTAGCACATGTTTACAACTGGTTAGTTTCATCAGCCTGTTTCTTGCCTGCAGAACTTTGGAAGTCCGGTAGCTGTCCTTCATTCCATCCTCTCTGGGTCCTTTTCGGTACAAGTTGGCAGTGTTTCTATTGGTATAATGTTCTCAAAAGCCATGTGGGCCATTATTCAGCCTAAAATGGCATGGACAGGAGAATTGATAAAGGAAACAGAACATCATTTCTGAAGGACGGGCTTGATGATGTTATAGAAAGCAACACACACAAAGAACACAATCATTTGAAGTTCTAAGTATGCATTTAAAGCCTCTCAGGTCTTCAAATCTCAAGCTATGAACACGATATTATGTGAAAGTTCTTTGAGCTGTAAGCAATCTCCATACAGGAAAAAGTCAGAATGAATGCTAAAAAAGGAAAACTCTACTGCCAGAAGATGCCGATGACTCCTAGAGAGCAATCCAAAAAGGAGGGAGCTTTTCAGATTTCAGCAGGAAGTGTATAGGAGAACTTCTCCTAGGAAACCAGACCATGTCAGGATGGTGAATGAAGCCATGGAACTGCTTCCCAGGAATCTGTGAATGACTCCTTTTCAAAGTAGTGGCACCAGAGACTTCGTTGCCTGAGTCAGAGTCCCCAATCCTGGCAACCTTAAAGAAGTGACAGTTGAACCATCCCCCTCACTTCCCATCTACCATTTCAGCCAGTAGAGTAAGATAACCATGCAGGGATGCAGGCTCGTGTGCGATCAGTAGAGTATTGACCAGGTCTGCTTAGGCATCAGCACAGAATGTCCACATCATGGACCAGTCCTGCAACCTGCAGGTTGTCTCTGTCCCATAAGAATTTGTCATATATTTTGGTTAACCACTTGCTAGCTAGAGTATAAATTAGAGATAAACAGTGACCCATGGGTTCAGCCTTTCCATCTGACTTCTGCAACTCCAATTTCATTAAAGTACAGAAATGGATTAATTTATGACAATAAAAAATAGGTTCATTAGCAATCACAAAAATGCAAATTACAGTTTCAATGGACACCATGCTAAACCCACTTGATTGGAAAATATTTTAAAAATCAGACTGCACCACGTGTTGCCCAGAATATGTAGTGAGGGAGTTCTTAGGGTGAGTGGAGAGGACTGGATTTTGGTTCAACTACTTTTGAAAATGATTTGGTAGGAATTAAAATGTGATATCATAAATCCTGCAATCCTATTCCTAGTTTTATACCCTAAACAAACCGTTGCACATGAACCCTTTTAAACATGCTTAAAACAGAGTTGTATATGACAGAAAAAAAAGTCAATCATCCAAGTATCTATTGACAGGACAACTGATCACTACATTGCTATATATTCACACGATGGAACACTTACAGTAGTAGACATAAAGAAATTATGGCTAATGCTTTAATGTAGATAACTCTTAGTAACATAAGAACAAGAGAAATACTCAAGCCACAGAAAAAATATATACATAGTTTAATTCCTTTTAATAGAGTTCAAGTCAAACAAATTCTAACATATCTAATAAAATTGAATATTTTAAAAATGAAAACACACCAAATATTCAAATTCCAATTAATAGGAGGTCAGTTGAAAGATGAGACTGGGGAGGGCCACAGGGAACTTATAGGGTTTCGGGCATTTCTATTTCTTCAAATGGCTGGTGGTGGGGCACTCATTTAATAATAAAGCATGTGTGTGGAGTATGTGTTACACGTTTTTAAAGTGTAACTATAACTCAAAATAAAATTAAAATTCTTCCACTGTCCTTTTAAAATTAAGTTACAGGGAAGCTCTTCCCCTCTGCCACTGGATTAAAAAGTCGCAGGCCCCATGACTGGTAATGGAAATTCCTCCAGTCATCTTATGTGCCTTAAATTCGAAATGAGAATGTCTTCAATCCTTGTTCAATGCTGGGATCAGTCTGTCCCACTTGCTCCTGCCAGGCATGTCATGGTGTGCCACCTAAGGTCAGGATCTCCTTACACTCACCTCCAGGGCCAGTGCTTCCCACTCGGCCCCAAGTTTCCCAGTTGTCCACAGAATAGATTCTCTCTTGGGATCACATTGCTCTCCCAGGACCCAACAGGGCTCCTCTACTCCTGTCATTTGTGCAGTCTACATCTGTTCCACGGGAAATGCTCACGTCCCCCCTAGCCCCAGCCAATGCAGTGCAGGTCCACTCTGCTCTCCCCAGTCCTGCCCCTCAGCAGCTCCTAGCCCAACTCTAGTTCACTCTTGATTTCTCAGCTGCAGGGTGGAGGTCAGACTGTAAGTACTAAAAGGTCTGTACCCTCAGCCTCTGGCTGACACAATCTATCCCTCCTTCTTGGTGAGAAGTGGAGTGAAGAAATCACAGAACAGCATTCAATAAAGAAATGTCCAAAGCTTCCCATAAATAACTAACTACTCTTTTTTTTATATGCATGATCTATATGAGGAGCCCCTGGGTGGAGGGACCCAAGAGTAGGTAACATTTCTTGGTTACTTACTTTAAAAAGTTTCATCATGAGTATGTGTTTCTGAATTCACTTGGTACTTGGTATCTTTATACATAGTGCCCAATATTCCACTTTAACAACTTGGGACATGTGTCATTAAATATTTCATTGCTCAGGTGGAAGACAGCAGCCTTGTGATAGATTGCAAAACCCACCTGACTTCATCTGCTCTGTTGGGGTCAGCACCTTGGGCTTATGGACAGTTCTGTCTCTTTTGGTTTCTTCCTTGTGCTGCTGCTCCTCCATCATATCACACAGGCACAGCAACTGTCATGAGCACGGAGTAACTTTTGACCTCATTAATGATGTGGGATAATATTAGCCACTGCATAACAGTGAGCAGGAGAAGTGAAATCACCATGCAAATGTAATTTGTCTTTGCAGCTCTGAGGTTACACAGTTCCAGAAAATAATCATGGGAATTGGGATCAAATTCTCTTAGAAAACACCATAACTGGGGGAAATAATATATACCTATACATATAATATATACACAAGAATAAAAATTCTAGATGTTGTTTACTGCTAAAATATTAATAGATGTTATATTTAAATAATATTTTTTAAATAATATAAAAGTAATCATTTCCTGAATAATCTTTTTTAGCCAGTTAGGAAATATTGCTACTACATAAGGTCTAGGATAGAGTTGTCATATAAAATGTGAATTTCAAATAGGCCATGAATATTCTTTTAGTATAAGTATGTTCCTTGGAAGATTTAGGATATACTTGTGATTTATTCATTGTTTATCTGAAATTCAAACTTAACCAGGTGTCCTGTATTTTTATTTGTTAAGTCTGGCAACCCTAGCCCAGGGAGGAAATCTCTTTTACAAGTTTTATATTTCAAGAATTGAATATCTTTTCCAAGTTTTCAAGTCAGCCTTCACTGACCTGGAAGGTCATATATTTTGTTCTTACATTCTCCTTTGTTTCTTTTACATAAACCTCAGAAAAATGTACAACCTCATGAACTTTTCACAAATTCTATATTGCTGAGAACTTTTTCTCACTATACCTAATCTAATGGTAGATTGAGAGACTGCTATTTTTTTTGTTTGTTTGTTTAATAAATATTCATAGGTCATTGGGGATACAATGATGAGTGAAAAGAGACATGAGCCCTATCTTCATGAAGATTTGGGTTGAGGGAAAGAGACAAATACTAACCAATAATTACTACCCCATAGACCTACTAAATGTGATTTATGAGACTGGAAAAGTGGTGGCTATTGTTGAAGTACTTCATTAAGGATGTTGAATTAAACCACACATATTTATTAAAAGACTATGGATGTTTACCCTCTGGATGGTATACAGAAATAAAACAGTGATATAATTCAACTGTCTTAGAATGACATTTTGCAAAACTACAGCTGGAGGAGTTTGCTCACTTCCAAAACTTACGTATCATTGCTCTTACCCGTACAGGTCTGATCAAGGTGCTGCTTAATCCCTGTGACCTTTTGCTAATATGGGAGTTCTGATGTGTTTTTCTATTTCATTATTTTCCTTTCCTGGCACTCATTAACATAGCTTTTTTCTCTAGTGTATGAAAACCAAATACTTAGGACTTTTTTCTCTATGATGTCTTATACCCTGATCATTTCCATTTGTGCCCAAACAAATGGAAACCTTAAAGTATTTTAACACCTCATCTATTTCATCAGCCTCCTACCTCTACCCCCATGACGAGGTTCTGTAGAGACAGTTTCATACCTATAAATCATAGTTAGGATTTCTTTTCAGCTTCTTTCTTCTATTTCAAGGTATTTTTGTAAATTCTTACATGACAATTCCAAGATAATCTTTCATTACCTATTTACATTTAAATTGTATATTTAAAAACATAACAAAGTTTGGAGTTTACCATGCTCTCCACTTCTCATTATTGTCCCCTAACTCAGGGTTTCTCGACATTGGCACCACTGACATTTTGGGCAAGATTAATATTTGTCATGAGGGGACTTTCCTGTGTATTGTGGGATGTTTAACAATTGCTCTGGGCTCTGTCCACTAGATGCCAGAAGCAGAAACCTCCCCAATTCTGATTGTGACAACAAAATTTATCTCCAGACATTGCCAAATTCTGAGGGGAGGAGGAGGTCCCAGGGGGAAGGCGGCACCAGGGAAAATGAGGGCAAAATCGCCCCTTGTTGAGAACCCTGCCTCAGAATCTCTATTCTTTTTTCACTCAATGTTGATTTTCTTCTGGTGGGGTGTATTATAGGGTGGCAGCTTGACCCAGTTTGCCTGAGACTAAGAAATTTCCCAGAAAGCAGAATTGTGTGGGCTAAAATAGACAAAGTCCTAAGAAATCCAGGACAAATTGATTATGCTAGTGGATGGTATAGTTTTAAATTCCTGCAAAATCACCAATATCTTTCCTTAATTCTGTCTGAAGAATGTTATCTCGACTGGATATTGAATTCTTGGTCTCAGTTCTATCTTCTTCGTAGCCTGCATATGTTGTTACCTTATTTTCTAGGACAATGAGGGATATAAAAATTTTTACTCAAGTCTGATTATATTCACTTTTTTAATAACTTTATTCTTCCCAAATGGAAACTTGTAAGAGTTTCTCTTTATCCTTATAAGTTAGAATTTTTTCCAGAATAGAGTAAATGTGCATCTTTATTTTCCCATCCTCAGTTCTGAGACCTTTTAAAATATTAAATATTATTTAATTTATTCATCATTAATGTATTTAATTATTAATTTATTTAATTCTGTCAAATTGCTGACACATATATATGTATATATATTTTTTCCACTCAGAAAAATTTTCTTTTATTATATATTTAATTATTATTTCTCTTCCATCTATATCTTTTTCTTTTGGAATTCCTTCAACCTATATGTCAGGTCTCAAAAATCTATATACTTTATATCTTCCACTCTTTTTTACTCTATTTAATTTACCTATACATTGTTTAGCATTAACTAATGTCATGGTTTTCATCTCAGAAAATATTCTTGGCACTATACTTGAATATTCTCAAGGCTTCTATTTTTGTTTAAGCAGCTGCCTGTTTTTTAAAGCAGCTTAACTTTATTAGAGACTAGGTCTAAGTGTCCTTCCTGGCTCTGAATCCCAACCCCTGAACTTCTCCTTTGTGCATTAGGACTCCGTTCATTATAAGGACCTGTTGAATGGGAGTAGATAGTCAGATCTTCCCTTGTGACCCTGGTAATGCATAGCACATCTCTGCCCTCTTGCCTCTGCCCACTCACCAGTCTCAGATGTAGAGAAAGTTCACATACTCAGGACCACCACTACACTTTGGGAAAGAGGGAGAGTGGGTCATATATTCTTAGCAAATCCAGTATCCCTCTCCTCCCTTCTGTTTATCATCATTCATTCTTTCTCTAGCACTCTTCCTTTCTTTATGTAGATTCAATTTTCTGACCTACATCATTCCCTTCTTTTTAAAGAAACTTTCACATTTCTTGCAAGGTAGTTTTCCTGGGGAGAGATTACCTGAGTTTTTTTTTTAATGACATTTGTTTACATTAAAGCAAAACTTGAATACCTTCTTTGTATTGATTATCTGGATATTAAGAAACAACCATAAACTGAATATTCTCAATATGTATTCACTTTGTTTGATTTTTTTTAAGCTTATTAGATCCTAAAGCCATGCAGGTGTCATTTTTCAGAATGATACATTGTCTTCTGATTTTCCTTACACTTTATTTTTTAATTAATTTTTTGTTTGTTCTAATTTGTTGTACATGACATTTATACATTTTGATTGATCATACATAAATGAAGTATAATCTCTCATTCTAATCATACACATTGTGGATTACCTGAATTTTTGTCAGTCTGAGAAATCTTGATTTGTCTTTACTTTTGAAAGAGAATTTTTCTAAACATGGAATTCTAGGTTAGTATGTTTTTCTTTCAATACATTAACTATTTCACTTTTATCACTTATGTGGTTCCTAAAGAGAAATGTGATGTAATTCTTCTGTAGGTAAGTTATCCCCCTGTCCTCAGTGCCTGGCTTCTTTCAAGATTTTCTCTGTCTTTGATTCTCTTCAGTATGAATGTACCACACCTGCATGTTGTTTGTTTTTCTTGTTGTGGTAGTGGTGCTTGCGTTTTTTGTGGGGTTTTATTTGTTTGTTTTGGTATTTATCATGCTCACTGTTTCTGAGCTTCCTGGATCTGTGGCTTAGTGTCTATCATTAAATTTAGGAAAATTTCAGACATTATTGAGTCTGACATTTCTTCTGTCCCTTTCTTCTCCTGGTATTTCTATTATGTACATATTACACTTTTGTGGGTGTATAAAACAAACAGTGCTTATAATTCTGTTCCATTTTTTTTCATTCTTTTTTCCCTTTGAATGGTTTGAAAATGCCTATTGATGTTTCTTCAAGAAAACATTTTTCCTCAACCATGTTCAGTTTATTGATGAGTCCTTCAAAGGCATTCTTCATTGCTGTTGTGTTTTTTATATTGTTGCCCTTTCCTGTTTTTTTTTAATGTATTTTGTTTTAATTGTAGGTGGACACAATACCTTTATTTTATTTTTATGTTGTGCTGAGGTTCAAACCCAGGGCCTCATGTATGCTAGACAAGCACTCTATTAGGCCCACAACCCCAGCCTTGCCCTTCCCTTTTGAATCTTAGAGTTTCCACCTCTCCATCTATTCTTCCATGTTGTTGATTTTTTTTTTTTTTTCAAGTAGGACCTTCAGTGTATTTGTCATAATTGTTTTAAATGCCCAATTTAATAATTACAACATTTATGCTATATCTACTCTGGTTCTGATGTTTGCTCTGTCTCTTCAAACAGTGTTTTTTTGTCTTTTAATATGCCTTGTTACTTTTTGCTGAAAACTGGTTGGGATGCACTGGGTAAGAGGAATGCAAAAATGGTAAGAGGAATCCAATATTGTTTCTTACAGAGGTTTCTACTTCTGGACTTTTATGTTAGTAGCCTGGGATTTTTCTGTACCTGCCTGTTTGTCTCTGTAATTTAGGGGACAATGCTTTTGTACCGTGACCCCAGTGCACTCATAGAACATAATGTAAGTTGCTGATTTGCATTTTAAGTTTTTGTTGTCATGAGGATGGGAGTAACGCCTTCCAGTTTTCTTATATGCTAGATGGAAGTTCAGACATCCTCTCTTCGCTTTGTAATACCATCACTAACACGCCCTTCCCTGCAGACCAAGATATAATTTGATTTGCCTGACCAAGACTCTTCTCATTAACTTCAGTCTCTTGTAATGCCCATAGAGAAATTCTGCAGCAAACCAGAGAATCTACCAGTAGAATCTACCGGAGATGGGGCCATTTTTATACCCATCCTTATATCTGGCAATTTGCCATGCATACTTGCTTTAACGAGCATTGGCTCAGGAGTAGGGTATGTACTGGGGTGGGGGGGACTTGTATATACTCAAGTTGCCCTCTTCCAAGAGTTTTGTCAATCCACGGGCACCTGTTTGATGGCCAAATCGTGTTGCTTTTGGTTCTTCTTTTCTTTTTTCCTGCTGCCACTAGCCCAGGTCAGGTCCTCCTTTCTTTTTCTCTCTCTTCTGCACAGGACACCTTATCAGCTTCTCTATGCTGGTCTCTCCCCAAACCACTCAGTTCAGTTCAGCTGTCAGTAAAACATAACTTAGGTCATTTCACTGTCGCTTCAGAAACCTTCAGTGTCTTCCTAATGCTTTCTGAATTAAAAACAACTGTGTTAGTCAGGTTTGCCTCACTGTAACAAAACTGAGAAAAACAACTTACAAGGAGAAGAGAATTATTTTGACTCATGGTTTCAGACCATAGTTGGCTGCCAACATTACTTTTGGGCCTACGGCAAGTCAGATAATCATGATAGGGAGCATACTGGAGCAAAGACGCTTGCCTGGTGGCAGCTAGGAAGCAAAGAAAGAGAGGAAGGGTCCAGGGTCCCAGCGCACCCTTCAAGGACACACTCGCAATGTTGTAGCTTCCTTGCACTGTTCCCACCTCCCAATGTTCTCATTTCCAACAGCACCGCAGGCTGGAGACCTATCCCTTTGAGGGACATTCAAGATCCAAACTGTAGCACATTCATAATACCATACAACCATAATTACTATCTAACCTCAAATCTATTTACTTTTTCTTTTCTTGATTTTTTTTGCCAATTTAATTAGGATTATTTTGTAATGTAAGCAGCTATTGATTTTAGGAAAGTGGATATTTTAAATCTCTTAGACTCAATAGTTTTGTCATGCAAACAAATGGATAACTCCAAAGAACGAATCACTATTCAATCCCTCTGTTGATCTGTGCAGAACCATTCTGAAAGCATGGGATTCCTTCGATCTGGGAGGACAAGGAAGCAGTGTGGTTTCTGGCTCTTGGCATTGTGTTCCTGGAACTATAACAAACCCGGATGAGGAACAGGAGACCCAAGACCTTGGCACATTTTCACCTAAACCAAGTCACACCATTAAGCCTCAGTTAGGAAATATCAATAACTTTCAAAAAGTGGATTGCAATTTAGCTTATTACCAGCTGTCAGCACCTCAGGAACCAAACGGAATAGCCAGAGAATTGAGATATGAAAAGGGAAGAAAGAAATCACCTGGGCCTCCTCAAATATCACTGTGACATGTCCCCGAACCTCACTTCACCACCCTTCCCTGACAACTGAGTTAAACATAAATAGTAAAAACAGAGGGGCTTGCTTGGTTTCATTTTTAAAGAAATAGGGACAGTGAGATTATAAAATTCTAGAAGTGTTAATGTTGATATCTCAAAGACCACTACCCTTTCTGCTCCTGTATTTTATAATCTAATCCAGATGTTTTGAGTTTTTCCAAACAACATCTTTCCTAGAAATAATAATTTATTATTTCTCTGAAATAATAACTAATAATTCTTTATTATGATAATGCTTTATTATGATATTATAATATCATTATATTATATTTATTTATATTAATGTATAATTAATTATATTATATTAATATATAATGTTGGTTGTTTTATTAGTATATATTAATTAATATATATTTCTTTATATTAGTATATTGATATTAATATTATAATAAATAATGCTTTGTTGTTTACAAATAAATATCTATTATATTATCTATAAACATTATTAATAATAATTTATTATAATAATAATGCTTTATTTATAGATAGTAATGCTTTATTATTAAATTCTAGGATAGTTATTCCTGCCTAAGTTTTTTTCTCAACCTTTACAAATGTTTTCAGAAAATTCTAAGGGTAATTAGCTCCTAACTGGACAATTTGATTTTGCAGTTTTCCATTTTAACATTGAACGTCACATACTAGGTAATTTTTTTAATGGGAATTTAGTATCAAAATGTATTTTTATAACTCCTTTGACCCAATGATATCACTTTTTTAAATTACTTGAGAAACATCACTAGACCAATAGAGTTAGCTGGCAAATTCATATAGGAGTTTCTTTAAATTCATAGAAGACTCTGACACCTCTTTAGCGTTCGACTTCAGTGTTGACTAACGCCAAAAAAGATGAAAGGAAAATTAATGAACTCAAAAAGTGTCCCCAAACTTGTTAGATTTATTATTAGAGCAAAAAACCCAACCAGTGTTTGAAAGATTTAGATTAAACCTTCTGAGTTTTCACTCTGAATCTTCTAGTTTACATGCCTTCCAGACTCATAGAAAACCCAATGGTAACACAAATCAATATGGCCATAAAAAGAGACATAAGCTGAAACTAGAAATTTCCACACTTCCTGACCAAGACACTGACCTCTAACCACACAGAGCCTCTGTGCCCGGAATCGATTGCCAAACATGGCAGATCAACAAACACTCTAAATAGCCAAGTGTCCTAATCCAAATCAGTCCCAATTTAGCAAATAAAAGTAATCACTTGGCCCTGGTCACATCACATAAGCGGGCAATTCCATTGTGTGTGTCAAGGTCACCGAGACAGGTTAACATAATCACACTGCAGAATGCAGAACAAATACAGCCCGCCGCTTCCCACAGCCTGTACCGCACAGCTTCTTTCATCAGGATCTTCCTGCGCCCCACCATCACACAGCCCTATCAAGCAGACTGGCCTGCCTGCCTTGGAGACTGACTTGGATACTGTCTCAGGGAAGCCTGCACTGGGTTTCTATTTAAACTTCAGATCAGCACTCCCCTAGGCTTCCTCCGCCCCAGTACTACTTGTTAAGACAATAGGACAGCAGGGGAGGTCTGATCCTAAGTCAAGCCGCTCAGTCGATCTCAAGCACACAAAAGCTACCCAAGGAGCAGAGCCCCTTTCCTGGCCACTGCATGGCAACGCCACAGCTCTCACATCACGAGGCTTGCAGACCAACAGGCCCCAGCGAAATCCTCAAAATCCTCGCAGATGGCTACAGCGTGGTCCTGGGTCTGCTCCTGCCAACCCTGTGTTCTGCCAGCTGCTGGGAGGGAAAGCGAGAGCTTGTGTTCTGCTTCATCCAGAGTACAGCGTTTCCTCTCTCCTTCCCCTTTCTCCTCCCCTTCCAGCATCAATCGCAAACACTGGTGTGCTGGCAAAAGCCTTTAGAAGGCAATATTTAATGTAAGAAGGCCTGTTGACTTAAAAAGCCGAGGAATAGTTGAATGATTATCAACTCTGAACAAAGTAGACCATCTGGTTTCTAGGCCAAGACCTGGTCCAAGCCCCACAATACATTTTGGTGACTGTTCCAAGGACCAAATAAAAAGTGTAAAAGAGGAATGAGCCAGAGTCTCAGAACAAAGCATCGTACCACACCTAGGGGAAGGGCAGATCATCCACAACAGACTCAGAATGGCTTAGTCAGGGACTTGCAGGGAGGAAAAGGATAATATAGGAAATATACAATTACCAAAGAATGAAAAATGGGCCTGAATTTTGGTGTAGGGGCTCTGGCCTTCTTCCAGTAGAGCATATTAAAACCAGTATCAGGGGTGGTACAGAAGGGGCTGTAGGAGTGACTCCTCCTGACGGATAGCCACCCAAACAGTTGGCAAGCTGCCCCACTCCACCCGTCTTCATGATCTCACCACAACATGTAAGCATCTGGCACATTCATCATCTTCTCTGGGGCATGAATGAATGCTTAGGATGTAGATAATTTAGCAGAAATATATGTGTGTATTATCATGCAGATAAGACAATTATTTCATAATAGAAATGGAACCCAAATCATCTTTGCCTGACTTTTGATCCTGCCAGCACTGCAGAAAAACACACGCTGATATGTTAGATAGTCAGGAAATGGAAGCACAGAAGGACAGAGAGATTACAGGCTACTCTGTGCATTTGCTAACACGTGCTGTGATCTTAGCCCTTTCTTGTGGAAATCTGATTTCACGGGAAAAGGAAAAGGCAAAGGAGAGACAAAGAGGTCCCCACCCAGCATACACACATTTTTTCCCATACAAGTGTGTATCTGAAAATAAACATAATCTTATAAATAAAGCAAAAGGATATAAAGAGGCCAACTGCTACAAAATAATTTAAGAGAAAGAATAAATTCATGTAAAAAAGATTTTATGACAATATTATAACAAACGGGTAACTTTCCAGTCGGATCAAGTTACCTCATTTTGTATCATTTCATGATGAATTAATCCATAGATAGATATAAGAAGCAATAAAGATTATCTTCTTTGGATTTTAAACTCAGTAAGGGTAGGCACCCTGTATTCCTTACTGAATACCATGGCATCAAACTCTTGGTAGAAAAACTAATATTAATTTTTCTGATCTAATTGCGTGGGAGTGGGAAGGTGTAGGCAAAGAAGGAAGAAGTTGAACAGAATGTTTGAGAAAAAGTTTGCACCTGAATTAAGGGTCTTAAAAGGAAAGGGAGAGGTTCCCAGCAACACGAGCCCCTAAGTGGGCCAGCCAGCCTAGGCAGCCAGGAGGCACCACCAGCCCAAGACAAAGAGGGAACGCGAAAGGGAAACTGGGACATGTGAGGGAAACCGGTGCCCAGCCAGTCATTCCTGTTTGTGGGACAAGCAGACATTCAGTGCTTATAACTCGGGCAATGCCCTTGTTTGCATCATGCCTAGAGAAGTTTCAGTCTCAGTTTAAGGTCAGGAAGCTGTGACCAATATAAAAGGTATTTCATTTTAAATTGGATCCGTTTCCCACTTTTAAGGGGGTGTAACAACCCTCTTAACTTAGCTCCAATTCTCCCCCTTTCAGCCTTTGCAGATGTCAGAGCTTTGTCAACACTGGAGGGTGCTTATGCATTCTTATGCAGATAAACTTGGGGGTGCTGAACTGATCTGTCATAATTCCTTTGAACTTTTGGTCCTGTTTTGGATCAACCCATTGCTCTTTCAGCTGGAGAGAAATGAACAGGCTCTAGGGAGAATGATATCCACACACCTCTCTCATTTGACACTGACTGCTATGTGAAAATAGCCACCTGCCACCATCTGCCACTGATTCTTCCTATCTCCCTTGAGCAACCCATGGTGCCTCCCATTCCTCAGGCCTGAAGACTGCTGAACAGTCTTTAGCTACAACCCGGGTCATTGACGACGTGCTACCCTCTGAAGCAGTGTAAGAAAAGAGTACATAGAAACTGTGCGTAGCCACCTGAACAAGAGGCAAAAGAAATAGAAAAGCATCTGAAGGGGCGCGCAGGCAGGGGTGGGGTGCTCTATTTCAAAAGTGTGCCCACTCCCTAGTTTCTCTAAGATCAGATCGTCCCTCTAGGAACCTTGCTATTAAACCAAACTGGCTGTCATTTTTTCCTTTTCTTGAATTCCCACAATATGTATCCTTTTAACTTTTGTTAAATGACTACTAAGTGCCATATACTTTACGTGCAACTTTGTTTTCAAATAACTTGCAAGGTAGCTATTATTATCTAACCCCCACCCCAGCAGCATCACTTCAAAGATGAAAAAACAGAGATAAAACAAGCTAAGCAAGTTGGTAATAATCGTGATGCCAATAAATGGAAGAGTTCAGGTTCAACTTCAGGTCAAGTTGAGACCAAAGATCTTACTCTTACCACACAAGTAAAGACACAGGTTGAGTTCTCTGCCTCACAGTCCTCACATTCTAGTGAAGGAGAGAAATGATTTGTATAGTGTGTGTGTGTGTGTGTGTGTGTGTGTGTGTGTGTGTGTGTGTCTGGTACTAGGGATGGAACCCAGGGGGACTTTACCATTGAGCCACATCCCCAGCACTTTTTATTTTTTATTTTGAGAAAGGGTCTCCCTAAGATGCCCAGACTGGACTCTAAACTGAATTCACCTGCCTCAGCCTCCCAAGTAGCTGAGATTACAGGTGCACAACACCGTGCCCAAATGCATATTCATTTTTAATCATATTTTTTATGTGAAGTCCTTTATTAGGGTATTGGTTCATGAAGAGCACTCTATGCCAAGTAATATCTATCTCCTTAGGGACACTAATGCAGTTTGTAGCACCCAGCAGACACTCCGTAAGTGGGAAGAAACAGATAGGTGAAGGGAGAAGGAGCAATAGAGCAAATAGACTCGATGAAGGATCATCACCCACTTTTGAATGGTGAGTCTCAACTGTGGGTTTGTTGGTTTTTCTAACAACATGACTTTATGATAAGTGTGTTTAAAATGTAGTCACGCAGCTTTTTTAACAAGTGGTGCTGGAAAAACTGGTTATCCATATATAGAAGAATGAGACTAGACCCTTGTCACTCTCTTGGCACAAAAATCAGCTCAAAATGGATCAAAGACCTAGGAGTTAGAAACTATACAATTCCTAGAAGAAAACAGAAGGTCAAAACTACAGCATATAGGCACAGGCAATGACTTTCTCAATAGGACCCCTAAAACTCAGGAAATAATGCCAAGAGTTAACAAATGAGACAGCATCAAATTAAAAAAACTTCTGCATAGCAAAGGAAACAATTGGGAATGTGAAGAGAGAACCTACGGAATGGGAAATAATCTTTGCTGTCACTACCACCCCTCAGTATTTACCCTAAAGAATTAAAGTCATCTTGCTACAGTGATACCTGTACACCTATGTTTATAGCAGCCCAATTCACAATAGCCAAACTATGGAACCAACCTGGGTGTCCATCAATAGATGAACCAATTTTTTTAAAACATGGTATATATACACAATGGAGTTTTTGTTCAGTTATAAAGAAAAATGAAATTATGTCATTTGCAGGAAAATGGATGGAACTTGAGAACATTATGTTAAGTAGAATATGCCAAACTCAGAAGATCAAGGGTTGTAGTTTTCTCTCATATGTGGAAGCAAGAGAGAAGAAAAGGAGAAGAAAGGGGTGGGGGTGTCTCATGAAATTCAAAGGAGATCAGTGGAATAAAGGAAAGGGACTAAGAAGAGATCACAGGGGAGGGAAAGGGGAAATATTAGGAATGATAATGGTCAAATTATAGTTACATTGTGTGCATATACTAATATGCAACAACAAATCGCATCATTATATACAACTACAATGCACCATAATAAAATAAACTGTGGAAAATGGAAAGCAAAGCCTACCCATCCACCTCACCCTACCCTCCAAATATAAAATATAGTCATGGTTTTAGGCACTATCAGAAAAATCAACAGAAAGAAATATGAAAGCTAGAGATTTATATAAACCTGAAATTTGTCACATTTTACCCTATTAAATATGGTCATTTTTCCAGGCGCAGGTCATTTATGATAAACACAAGCAGCATTAAGTAATTAGTCTAATATTATTTACAAATTTTCTTGAAGAGATTTAGAAGCAGTGATTATTTATTTGATTCTTCCCAAAACTAATAGCCATTTAAATAGTAAATTGACTGAAATTTTCCAGGGGTGTAGTAAGAAACTTTCACTTTAAAGATGAAACCCAACACCACAAAACCACTCCCATTTTTAATATCATAAATATAATAAATGTAAAATTCAGTGAAAGGAATTCAACTATAAAGAAGAGTTAAAACTATTTGGAATATTACATTATGAATAAGTGATAGCCCAAACACAGTATAACCTTTAATGGAGGAAAATCTTATCATTTCACTTGGACTTTATTATTCCATCTCACTGAGTTAAATTTTCCTAGAGACTTGAGAGATTTGACCGAGAGGCAAAGGCCAGGCAATTCTATTTGGAAAATGGTTTGTTCACCAGCAAACATATACTTATGGTATGCAGTGGTTTTATTTTATGTGAAGGTTTGAGTTGGGAAGGGTGATTTTACTTATTGCATGAACACCCCCAGCAAAAACCCTTTGCTGCTATAAATAGGAAACAATGAATGGAGCCCTTAGCTGTGTTTAAATCTGTGTGCTAAAATTTAATACTCAAGATCAAGTTTGTGTTAGTGTAATTTGTCCCAGATTTAAATGCATCTTTCTGGTTTATCTCTTCTTCTTCTTCCTTTTTTTTTTTTTTTTTTTTTTTTTTTCTTGGTTAGTCACATTTTTTAAATTAAATTTTTAAAAATTTGTTTTAATTAGTTATACATGACAATAGAATGCACTTTGATAATCATATATAACAGAGTATATAATTTCTCATTCTTCTGGTTATACATGATGTAGAATCCCACCAGTCATATAGTTATATATGTACACAGGGTAATAATGTCTGATTCATTCTACTGTCCTTCCTACCCCAGTACCCACTCCCCTCCTTTCACTCACCTCTACCTAATCTAAAGTAACTAATTCGCCAACATTAAGGCGTGTATTGGTTAGTATTTATAATAAGCAATGCAAGAAAAATAGACAAGGAGGTCAAATCACACAGAGAAACTAAGTGGGAGGCGCCACCGAAGAATAAAAAGCAATCAAGGAGAGAGGAGATAAGTCGCCCCAGTACTAGGAGGAAAACCAGAGAAGCACGTAGAGAATCTGAAAGACAGTAGAAGCCACAGAGTCAAAAGAGCAGAAAAGGACTGAGCAAATATTGACCCTGGAATGAGGAGGGCACAATGTGGGAGAGGAGACAGAGGGCAGGGATGTGACAGTCAACCAAGCAAGAGGGCTAGGTGGCAGAGGCAGACACGGCCTGGCCACCAAGTCGAGCTGTCTCCATGCTGCTGTATCCCATCTGCTATGATGTGCACCTAGGAAATTTGCTAGCATTGACAAATACTCAAATATGCAAGAGATGTACTCTCAAGGGGAAGGAAGAAAGAAAAGGGAAAGAGGAAGGAAGAGAGAAGGCAGGAAAAGAAAAGTAGAGGTGACTTAATATCACTTTTTGAGTTAGCAGACTATTTCTGAAACCCAGGAAAGCCACAGTGGTGGCAACTCTTCATAGGGCAGGTGGAGGGGGGAAATCTGTAGAAATGGAACTAAAAAATTAGGGAAACTCCCAAGATACTGGGGGGCAGGGGAGGAGATGGAGGGACGAGCTCAGAGCAGAGGGAGGCAGACCCTGGAAGAGGCTTGTTGTAGCTGGAAAGAGGCCATTTTGTCTTTGCCAGCTGGATGCCTGGCGTGGGTGTAGGTAAATTGTAGTAGAGAGTGGGAAGTTTCCAGAAAGCACACTGATGACTTCAGGTTTCTTAGTGAGTCATGAGGTGAGGTTGTCCACGGGGCATGAGGAAGACAGGAATCAAGAATGCATCTTTAAAGGAGTAGAGAGATCTAAAACAGTCACCAACTAAGCAGCACTAAAGGGCAGAGTGTGATTCTGTCTGAACCCACCGGAAACCTAAGGGCAACCATGTACCCAGCATTGTGCTGAGTATGTTTATCCTTCGCCAAGTTTAGTGTGCCTCACTTACAGAGCTTCCCAACCACCAAAGAAAGGGCCACACTTAAACCATACTAGGACCTTGAAGAAGGCATTGATTCTGAATTGGTAGCTTTTTAAAAATTGGTTTGAACTGTAAGTGTGTGTTTATTGTGTTCTCTTAGTATATAGTTGTGTGTGCCTGTGTGTGGTGTGTATGACTTAGCAACCATTCATTCAACTTAAATTTGTTGAGTACCTTCTTTGTGCCCAAGAACTATGCCAGACACTGGAGAAACAAAAATGAGCAAAAATAGACAAAGTATCTGTCCTTATGGAGTGAATTGTCTGATGGTCAATACGAGAAGACATTCATGCTCATGTAAAATTATAATATGATTAGTGGTATAAAGGACTGTCCATAGAGCATTGAGAACATGAAACAACACTGGGCAGTGGGTGAGTGGTTGAGGGAGGTCTGATATCATGCCACCTCATGTCACAGATCAACGTGTCCTGTCCTCTCTCACTACATTACATATTTCTCTGAAAGATGGATGTTGTTGTCTTGCTCCTCTCTCTTCATGGCACTTCAGTCAGAACCATGCACATAGCAGGTGCTCAATGTGTGTTGGAGGACCACACTGACACCATGGGATGGTCATAAGCAGTGACAGGAGGCACCAGCCTTACCTTTACTGAAAAGTTACAGATGGATATCTATGGTAATAATGGAACATTCCCATAATTTGTCAGGGACAATGGGCAGATTTGGTGTCTGGTAAGAAGAGTCTTGATCTTGGACTACACAGTTTTCAAATCTGTGAGCAGTAAGTTTGATATGTATTTTTTTAATTTCCCAGGGTAAAGTATTTTATTCTAGTAGCCTGAACAGACTGAGACTTTATCATAAGTGTGATCATAATGTAAGTTATGTTCTGGGTCTTGCTTTTTTACTTAACACCACATTTTGAACAGTGTTCCATATCACTGCATACTACATATTGGCCTGGTATTCCATAATCTATTAATTATGTCTATATTGATTTACATCTAAGTTATCTCCAATTTTACCAATGAAAAACTTTCCAACCACACAATTCACAAATTTTTCATCAAAAAAAAAAAAAAATACTGATCTAATTAGTCTTTTCCACAGTGTCACTCATATTAAGGGACTTATTTTCTATACTTGTATCTTTGCAATACTTTCTTACCTTGTTCAGAAAACTTGCCTGTTGCTTCTTGAATTTGAAAAACCTAAAATTTACCCTGCTGAAAATAAAAAACAAAATCTCTCAATTTTCTTGGTTCAGGATAGAGAAATAAAAGAAGACATATAATAAAATCAGTTATTTAGTCATGTCTTTATTAATATACAGAACTAAAACTACATGGTCTCAGTTCCTACTGTTTCTGATTCATTCAAACCCAAATCTATTATCTGAACTACAACAAAAACCTCTATTTTTACCCTCCTCCAATACAGCTAGTGCAGTATTTCTAAAACACAATTTAATCTGATTAGTCTAATGCCTGGGATATATTAGTCATAAAAATTAATAGTTATACCTACAACTCAACAACAAAATACAACAAACAAACATCTAATTCAAATATGGGTAAAGTACTTAAATAGACACTTCTCAAAAAAAAATTTTTTTTAAGTCCTACAAATGACTAAGAAGCGTATTTTTAAAAGCTCAACAGCACTGGTTATTAGGCAAATGCAAATTGAAACCAGAGTAAAATACTACTCACAGCACTAGGATGGCTAGAATGAAAAAGACTTGTGGAGAAACTGAATCCTCATACATTACTGGTGGGGATGTAAAGTGGTACAGGCTCTATGGAGAACAGTTTGGCAGTTGCTCAAAAATAAAATAACCACATGATCCAGTAATTTCAATCCTCAGCATATATCCCAAAGAATTGAAAGCAGGGATCCAAGCAGACACTTGCACACCAATCATGGCAGCATTGTTCACAGCAGCCAAAAGATGAAAACAACCCAAATTTTCATCAACAGATGGATAGATGGGCAAAATGTGGTGTATCTATACAGTGGAATATTATTCAGCCCTTGAAAGGCAGGAAATGTTAACACATTACAACGTGGAGGAACCTCAAAGACATCACACTAAGTAATTTCAACAAGATGCAAAAGAATAAATACTGTATGATTCCCCTTACATGAGGTAATGAGTAGTCAAATTCATAAAGACTGAAAGCAAATAGAGATTACCCAGGGCTGGGGATGGAAGAATGAAGAATTAGTGTTTAACAGATCGTTTCTACTTGGGATGATAAAAAAACTTTTTGGAAGTGGATAGTGGAGATGGCAATACAATATTGTTGACCCTACTTAATTATACAATTAATATAAATATTTGTGTGTATATGTGAGTGGGTGGGTAGGTGTGTGTGTGTGTGTCTATGCAATAAAGAATTCCAAAAACGTTAAAGCTTAGAAATTAAATACTGCGTATGACTGTATGAATAAATGTCACCATTCTTAAAACTCTTCCATGGCTCCCATTTTCTCCTGATCAAATCCCTCTCACTGTAGCCAGGGTTTTTGTGGACTGGACCCTGGATGTGTTCCTTTATGTCTGTCCCTCAGGAATCCTAGGTTCTAGCCTAAGCAAACAATGTGGGATGTTCCCACTATGCATTGCTTTTATTTGCACAGGGTCAGCTCTGGGATGCTACTCTCAGCTTCCATCATCCTACTGGACAACACCTTCTCATGCACCTTAGCTAAGCCTCCTCTAGAGAACTTTTACCAATACCCATTTCATCCCCTATCCTCCACCAAGAAAATACTCTCTCACTCTCTCTCTCTCTCTCTCTCTCTCTCTCTCTCTCTCTCTCTCTCTCTCTCTCTCTCTCTTTTGCTTCCCCCACTATCCCCTATAGAGATGATCATCACAGACAATATAACATTTAACACCCTATTTTTAGGTCTGTCTTCCTGTGTTTTACCACAGGGACCATCACAAAGCCTTTGTCTTATTTATGTACATGCTTAAAATTTCTGCCTCTAGTTAAGTGACCTTGGGCAAGATATTTAAACTTTTTTAGGTATAAGCTTCATCTTTCATACAATGGGAATAATAATAGTCTCTGTGTCATCGACCAGTTATGAGGAATAAATGAAATCATGCATGTGAAATGCTTAGTAGAGAGGCTGATACACAATAAACAATAAAATGTTTGAAGAAAAGGAAGTGCATAACTAGTAACAATTGTTCAATCATTGAAGGGCTGAACATTTAAGGTCAAGAGTTTGCAAGAATGAATAACTTAATTCCAGACATTTATTTAGAAAGACATATGGAAAAGAGGAACGCTTGGAAGGAGCAAGAAAGGAACTTCTTTGGGCCTGTGTACCATAATACAGTTGAAATACTTTTACGGATGTCCAGAGTTTCAAGTTTCTCTTCTACTCCCTCCAGAACCAACCAGATCCTGCTTCAGAGGTCTTTAGGACTGAAAAGCATAATCCTCTTGGAAAATAAAAACAAAAGCAAAAATTCAATGAAACAGACAAGAAAGGCTTATTGTAATTTTGGACTTAATACAAAGCAATAGAGTATCCTCCTGTTCAGAATATAGTGTGGTCCTCTAAATTCTGGAATGAGTTTTCTGTACTGATGAATTCACACAAAAATATTGGCAAACTACTTTCACTCCCAGAGATTAAATCTGTAAGAAATCCTTTTTCTAACTCAGGTTGACTTTGAGTGCAAATCCTTTACAGGAGTGGACACTCATGGAAAATATCTGGCAGTGGAAAAAAAAATTATGTGACACATGCACATCATTCCTTATAAGGCAAAACTCACTTCAGTGAACATCAACAGTGTCCTGATGACTGTACCCAATTTCCATGCTGTTCCATTAAAGCTGTGTCCATACCCTGCCCCAGGGATGGAGCTTGTGACTCAGGCCTAAGCCATCAGCACATGTCATTTCCCTGTCCATTGATGTTCATGGATCGTACATGACCTAGTCAAAGCCAATGATGCAAGGACATTTTTCACTGCATGTTCTGAAAAGAGGATACTCTGGTCTAAAATAAGATAATGAATGGGTTCACGTAGATCTTTTTGATGCCTGTAAGGTTCAAGCTAAAATCAATATAATGGAAAGTAGAACATGAAATAAAGATTAAAATGACCAGGCGCCACTTATATTCTGAAGTTCCAAATGGAGTTAGGCCTAGAGCTAGCCCTCCTCTTTTCAGCTTCTGCAAGTCAATCAATTCCTTTTATGACTAAGCCAGTTTGGGTTGGGTTTTTTTGTAACTGCAACTAAATAATCCCAACTGGCATTCAACAAAGCTACCCTTTCCAAATAGAAGCTCCACACTCTGATTCTATAAAAAAGATAACTGGTTTCCCTAGAGAATTTGCATGTGAATGAATCAAGGCACATTCAAGAGGCTTTGTGTCTGGGTAAGGAAATCTCTCCTTGAGAGATGCCTGTGGTTCCCGTTTGGGCCAGGAAACGTCTATAAATTTCACCTGTTGACACATTTTCTTTGCAAGCGTTTGTGCTGCTACAGGGGGAGGAGCCGGAAAGAGAGGTGGAAAAGGGGAGGTATGAGGCAAAATATGAATGATTGTACAGGAAGCAATATAGCTGACAGTCGCTTAGCAAAAGGCTGGCATGTGGGCACATGCGGTGTAAATTCATGGTGGAGGAACTAATCAGGCAACATTATCTGATCTGGAACAACAAGCAAAAGAGTCTCTTTCCTATTTCCCTGGTTTGATATGTCTGAAAGCCCTTAGGTATTGAGTGGATATTGGAAGTATCCAAACAAGAACGCTGATTTCAGATTGTGCTCACATAGGGAACTGGGAGTTGAGTTGTTTTCCAGTCACCAACCATTATTTCATTTTCAGAATAAGGCTGGATTTTTGTTCTGTGAAATCCAGGGCAAGTTCTGGATTGAATACAAAAGTCAAGCATGCTGAAGCTTGAAGGTAAAGATGAAGGGAATTTCTTAAGTCCTTCTGAGTAATAGAAGCTGTCCCTGGGGAAGAGGAGGTTGTAGGAGCCAAAGCAGAGTGTATAAGGTTATTGCATCTAAGAAAAGAAAAAGCCCCAAGCAATTCTCCAAATATTCCATAGGAGATGGCAGGGTTTGCAAGCCTGGGGCTCAGACATTGGCCTGGCTTCAAAGCTTGCTTCCATCCCTAACTGGTTCCATGGCCTTAGACAAATTAATTTATGTCTCAGAATTTGTTTCCTTGTCTGTAAACCTGAATTAGATTCTTGGGATTAGCTAAATTATATTAAGGTTAATAGAATCTACTCGAAGAAATCAAGTACAGTGATCACCCTTATTCCATTCACTTTGCATAGTTTCATTTACACACAGTCAACAGCAGTCTAAAAATATTAACAGAAATTCCAGTAACAAACAACTCATAAATTTAAATTATACCATTTTCTGAGGAGCATGATGATCTCTAGCACTGTCTGCTCCTTCCTGCCTCAGACATGAGTCTACCCTGCATATACTACCTGCCCATAAATCACCTGGTAACTGTCTTGATTTTCAGACAGACTATCATGGTTGCACAGAGTTTGTACTTAAGCAACCTTTAGCTTACTTAATAATGGCCCCAAAGTGTAAGACTAGTTATGCTGGTAATTTTTCATTGTATATTGTTATAATCATTCTATTTTATCATTAGTTGCAGTAGTTCATCCCATATTGTAATTAATTTATAAATTAAACTTCATCCTAGGAAGGTAAAAATGGAAAACAAAAAAAGTATAGAGAGGGTTCAGTATTATCCACAATTTCAAACATCCCATAGGGATTTTGGAACATGTTTCTTGTGAATATAGGGGACCTACTGTAAATGGAAACAGCACAATATCTCTTAACCCGTGTGGAGATATATTGAATATGGAGCTGTAAGTATCAAGACATTAAAACGTTTTACATTTGACAGAATGAGGAGTTGAATTTAGTTTTTATTAATGCGTTTTTCTCTAAAATATCCACAGAAAAATATCTATCCATTTAAAGTCAAATTTCTGCATTTCTCCAGGTTCCTCTAAGCTCAGCAAAACCTTGTAACTAAATTGCTGAACAGTTAGCTCTATATCAGACCAGTTATCTATAAACCTAAATCCAAAGATTTTCATTGGACCATCAGTTGTTCAAGAACACGGTTTAAGTTTTAGTCAATTACATGGTATAGTACGTGTATCTCAAATATATAAATTACTCTCAACTCTCAGGAAAACAAAACACTCAAAAACAATGGACAAGAGATTTGAACTTAAACCAAGAAAGACAGTGGGGTGTGGTAGTGCAAATCTCTAATCCCAGCTTCTCTGGAGACTGAGGCAGGAGAAATGCAAGTTCAAGTCCAGCTTGGGCAATTTAGCAAGACTCTCTCTAAATAAAAATTTTAGGGATAGAGCTCAGTGGCAAAGTATCCCTGTGTTCAATTCCCAATACTGCAAATTAAAAAAGAAAGGCAGCATAAGCATGTGAAAAGACACTGCATCATTAGACATGAAGAAAATGCAACACACCACAGCACACCTTTTACAAGGGCTACAAAGACCAACCATATCAATTGTTGATGAAGATATAGAGGAACTAGTACTGTCATGCCCTGCTCTTTAGGAATCTAAAATTGTACAACCAAATGAAAAACTGTTCAGTTTCTTAAAAGATTAAATGTATAAGTACTCTATGACCCAGGTTTTCTACCTCTAATTATTTATCTAACAAAAAAGAAAACATGTGTTCAAATAAAGACTTATATAAGAATGCCCATTGTAGTCTTATTGGTAACATTCAAAACTTAGAAACAAATGTCCATCAAGAGGCAAATGGATAAACAAACTCTGTGATGTCCGTAGGATTAAATACTACTCATCTCTAAAAAGGAATGAACTCTTGAAACACAGAGTGTGGAAGAATCTCAAAGTAATTACACTGAGACCCAAAACTAAAAAGAGTATGTACAATATAATACCATTTACATCAGATTCTAGCAAATGCAAACTGATATATTATAACAGAGAAGTTTGCCTAGAGAAGAGGGGATGAGGCATGGAGGGTCAGAGACAGAGTGAATCCGGAAGGTTCATGAGGTTAGAGTGATGGATGGATTCACTACCTTGAGTGTTGTGGTGATATCATAGGTATATACACATGTCAAAATTAGTAAATTGTGCTCTTTATAATGTGCAGTTTATGGACTATTGATCGATTCTACCTCAATTTCAAAAAGAAATGCCCTTGACTTTTGTGGCAAATGGGGAGAACAGAATTTGGTGGTTAATCAGAAACATCCTCCACTTATAGTTTATTTTGTATATTGTGCTGGCTTGAAAGTGGTTTGTCCCCCAAGGGTTCACTTAGAACTGAGTGTAGAAGTGTCATGCAGATGAAACTTTTAAGAGGTGGGGCATTGTACAAGGTAATCAGGTTCTTTAGGACATTGCTTTTGAAAGAGATCAGTGCTGGTCTTAAAGGATTCATTTGTTCTTGACAGAGGGTGTTGTCATAAAGTAAGGCCACCCCGTGTGCTTGGCTGTTTGTACCTGCTGCTGTTTCCCTTGTCTTTCTGCCATGTGTGACCCAGTCAAGAGGATCCTCACTAGAGCCTGAAAAGATGGCCTTATCTTGGACTATAAGACTGCAAAACTGTGAACTAAATAAACCTCTTTACTTTATAAAATTCCCAGCCTCAAATATTTTGTTATAGCAACAGAAAATGGACTGATACAGCTATCATGTTCTGAGAGATTCTGAACCAGAGAAAGGGAGACTATGGAAACAAGATTCCTGGGGATAAATAAAACTTAAGAGAATGATCTGTAGTTCCCACCCCAACTTCTGGCTCATGAACTTCTCAAACACCAGCCAAGTTTCCATCTCTGGTCTTGATCCCTTATGGCGAGCACATCCCACCCTGCACAATCCCATTAAAATCCTGTACTCACTACCAAGCCACAGTGCCAACTGTCAACGACCTTTCTTGCCAGCTTCAGCCTTGTCTGCCAGACCACTCCTTTCACTTAAGCTCTGCTGGCATAGTGCCCCTCTGCAATTCCGGCCACTGAACAAGTTTCTAGCTAGATCAGTGCTGACCTGGCCCAGACCTGGCTCCCTGGGTCATTTTGCTCTCTCTGACATTTTCAGCAGAGTAAAAAAAAATTACTATATCTGTGTCCCATTGATAATTGTTTAAAATATCTCCCCAGCTTTTTGAGCAAAACCAATAGGACTTTTTTCTCCCAGCAGCCATTCAAAAAAGTTTTCAAGCCTAAGCCATCTTGCAGCTGCAGGGCTCCCCTGCAATAGCTCAGCATGTTTGTTTGGGTGGCTCTTTGGAATCTTCCTAGGTGAAAGGCTGAAATATATAAAGTCATCATAAAGGAATTCTAGAGGGCTTGGGCAGGATTACTCTAAGAATTTTATCCATCCACTTCAAGCCATTTCTTCTGTTGATCTTTGGGATTACTACAGAAACAGCACAGGCTTTTGCTGATTTATTCCAATATCATCCTTGTTGGTGCTTGGTCGTGTGGTACTACAAATGCAAAGGGTTCTTTTTTATTTCCTCTGGCTGGCTCAAAGTGGGATACTGAACTAAGTACAAAATAAGCCTATGTAAGAATGAGAAGATTTACGGATTATAATTGATTCTCATAAACTAAGTTTGAGAGAACTGAGGGAAGTGATTCTCATCTTCCTCTGACATGTGCTCAGGCATGGCCCAAGAAGCAGAGTGTATCCACCCCCCTCTTCATTTAAAGGCAAGATGTGTGCTCATGTGTGTGTGTCTTTCTGTCTCTGTGTGTTTGTGTGTAAGTATGCTGGCATTAACCTGGCTCGGTCAGTGGAAACTATGCTAACTGGAAAGATTGCTGATAAATCAAGGAAATAATGCAGAGGCAACACGGAGCATAGAAAGTGCCAGAGGTTATTGAAGTTGAATTAAATTGCAACAATGAGATCCGGGCTGTCCAGTGCACTGAAGACTTTATATCTTGGGTTCTTGGAGAAGCACTAGTAAAACCAAACTGCAGAAAAAATGTTTTCTGCTGCCAGAATTCTTGGTAGGCAGTCATGTGGGGGTAATTGCGCCTTTGTCTGGCTCCTACTCCCTCCTCACCCTCACACTCTCTGATTTCTGCCTGAATGGAAAGAACTATGGCTGCAGTTGGATCTTGGAGGATTCTGTGGGGTGGGGGAGGAGATGTGGTTCCCTGGTTCTGCCAGCAGGCACATGGTCATCTGACAAAGGCCCCCATCCCTGGTTTACCTTTCCCTGCACAAAGAAAGACAAAAGATGGGGAGGAAGCCCAGGTCAGTGACCTGGCTGATGTCAAGCACTGTGCTGGAGGGTGATTTCTCCTTCTATGTCTCTTGTGACCCTCACATAGCCCTGTACAATGGGAATTATAAACTCCATTTTTGCAGGGTAAGGAATCAAGGAGAATAATTTACAGTATATTATAAGCCCATGACAGTTAAATAAGTTACTGACACCTCTCATCTTCAACAGGGTGGGTTTAAGATTGGTTTTCATGTCTTCCCAAGGATAAGGAGTTGACTCCGGTGAGCAGAGGTGTGTTGGGCTACTGAGGTTCAATGTTATGAAGTATGAGATGGATTCTTAGTGATAAATGATAGCCAGGGTTTAGAGAAACAGAAACAGAGACAGAGACAGAGAGATCCTGTTCCTGCTGCTATATCGGGTCACTACAATATGTTGGTGCCAAGTTTACAAGATAATGGGGATGAATTGACTTCTTTTTACTATAGACTTCCATTTTTTAGTTTTTTTTTTGTTTTTTTTTTTTAAGATGTTATTGGAGACCAGGAATTTAGATGCTCAATTCTAATTAGGACACCAAAGAGGTAAAAATAGAAAAGCAAATCTGAGTAGCCAATAAAGAAAATTAATAACAGAATTTGAGGCATCTCTCAGGAAAGACCCACTAAGTATTTCGGAATATTTTTGGAGTAAGAACTTGGTCACTGCCAGAGTCAAAAAACCTCTTGACTGGGGCTACAGAAGGCAGGAACATGACATGTTTGTTCAAACACTGGCACATGACTGAACTGCATTTCTCAACCTCCCTTGCATGGAGATAAGGCCACAGTCCAGCAGAATACAAGCAGAACTGACACATCAATCTCAGGTCAGGATCATAAAACCACTTGCAATTCTCCGTGAACCTTTTTCTTTCCAGCTGGCTGGAATAAGAGACTTCTGAGACCCCGTTGAAGCCACTTATTAAACCTGGTAGAGCCATAGGGTGAAAGGAACCCAGGTTCCTGAATAACATCATGGAGGAGAGTTACTCAACTAGAATGACCAGCCTTGGAATGTTCTATGAGCGAGCTCTATTCTTTTAGTATGCAAAGCTGATAAACAGTGGAGAGTCTTCTGCTATGACAGCTAAGCACTTCCTTGACCCATATACAAGAGGCTTAGTTCTCCTCACCTTATAGACATGAAGATGTGAGCCCCAGAGAACAAGAGCCACAGAATGAAAACCACTCTTCTCAAAAAGAAAGTCTTACCTACTTCTGAGTCTCCAGGAATTTTCTCTTGCAATTTGTGTCCCATCTACAGGAAACGTGGAGTTCAGAAAACATTTTAAATGATTTAGAAAGCAGAATTCAATTGTGACACCAAGAGTTTATACCCTATTGAAAGGCAGGGTGATGAAGTAAAACATTCCTTGTCAGACTGATTGTAGAGAAGACCACAGTAAATTAACGAAAATGGTGAAGGATAGGGTTTTTATGAAGTTTTATTTCAGCAAATAAAAAGTAGGCTAAACAACCACAGCCTACCAGAAATCCTCAAAGACCTGTTTCTGTGAAAACAGAAAATTAATGTGGACCTGGTTTCAATTGCTTGGGTGAAAATGTGACATTTAAATTGCTTGAGGGTGGTTAAATAGTATTTTTTTTTCTTAGATGCTTTAATTTTACCCTTCTTACAGATGTGTTTAGTCTAGTAATAATTATCCAAGCAATGAGTAAATTTTCATTTTAGCATCTGTCAAATATTACAAATTCCAAATATGTGGTGCTATATTTAATGAGATGTATTGAACTGGTGTTGTTTGATTCCATGGTGAGAGTAAAGGACATGAATGAAAGAAGTTGCAACCTCAGGTAGATGATGCAGAGGCCAGTGGGAAAGGTGTGTCCTCCAAGAACAAAAGAAACCCAGAAATAGAAGCAAGCGATGAAGTAAAGGCTTTAGACAGGAGGGATTTATACTAAGAGCTTTGGTGCACAGACTCTGAGGGCTCTGAGGTCTTGACTGGTTTACGTGATGTAGGTATCCAGGGATGATCACTGGAGCATGATTTATCTGTCAGGAGCAGGATAAGCAGCTCAGAGCTCTTCCCAGGGCTGACTCAGGCATTTATTTGCCCAGGGATGAAAGACAGATGAGACAGGCTGAGCAACCTATCTGCATGGAAACTCGGAAGAACAGTAAAAATAATTGCTTTCCCTTTTAACACACCAAATAGACACCCAAAAGAGGTGGCACATTGGTTCTTCAGAGCCAAAAAGCAGCATGAGTGGTGCTGTGATCCAGGGTCTCTAAGACACTACCATTTGTGTGTGGCTGGCCCTTTAATAACACTCAGGCCAAAGAAACCTCACCCAGCAGAATTAGTCAGTTTGTTTTAGCAACTGCTTCCCCTGCCCTGGTCTCCCATTACTTGGTCTGCATTCCCCACATGCTGATCCCATCCTCCTCTGAGCCTACAACGGTTCCCCACTTGGTTTTCATAATCTCCTGGGGAACTCCCAGTACTGAGCCCTGGTGGCCTGCAGGCCACCACTTGGGTCATGGGTGAAATCCAATGCCTTCACCCAGCTTCTCTGATTGCAACCCTACCTGCCCCAGATTTCAGGCCTGCGTCAGAGGCTGCTTCACGAGGAGGGAGGGAGGTGACCCTGTTTGGTCGTGCCCAGGCCAGCCTTCCCCAGGCAATACCAGGCAGCTAAGAATAGCCCTGAATCCAGAAGTTGCTTAGTAAGGTTTCATGCAGAGGGGCTGGACTCCCACTATTGGGTAACAACCTCCCACTATTGAGAAGCAGGGTTCAGAGAAATCTCCTTCCACGAGTTAGGACATTTTGGATGCCTAGTTCAAACTCGCTTGAAATAAAGGATTTATTGACTGGGAAATGAAATGTGGAAGTTCATGGGAGCAACTGGTCTTCAGGAAAGCCAGATCCAGAAGGGGCTCTAATGCTGTCGTCGGGGTTCTTTCTTTCTTCCACTTCTGAACATGAATCTACTGGACAGGCAAGTCTGCTAGAAGCCAAGACTTGAATCCTGATACGTGGTGACTCCAGAAAATTGAGTCAGTCTTTTCTAGCAACTCCAGAACAAAATGTGCAGACAGAGCTCTCACTGGCCATGTCTGAGCTGCACTCTGAACCAATCAATGAACCAGTTAATGTGGCCAGGGGAAGAGAACACTGTCCACTGGCATTGGTCAGGCCTGGGCCACAAACTTACCACAGCAGCTAAGAAGCCCCAGTAAGCCACATTGAATGGGTTTTCCAAGTAGAAAATAAGTTCAACAGTAGCCCGGCTCTACTATACCCAGTTGTCATTTTTTAGTCCTTTTCTTAGTTGACATGGATTACTGCTACTAACTCCTTGAAATACTCATGTACCTTCCACTACACCCCATTGATTTTTGTCTTATTTGGACCTTTCTTTCCCAGATTTTTTTCTGGTCTTCCTTACCTCCCTGTCCTCCTCACATAAGAGAGCTCAGAGCTCAGAACTTTGTGCTCTCTCTCTCCCTCTCTCTCTCTCTCTCTCTCCTCCCCCCTTCTTCCATCTGAACTCCAACTGTAATCTCATTTGGTCTTGTGACATTAAATGCAATCTATTTGCTGAGGGCACCCGGTTTTTATCTCAAGGACTGTCCTCTCATGATCCCCAGGATCCACCCCTCCATTTGGATGACCCACAGACATCTCACACAGACCTCCAGCACTGGTGTCTTGACCACCTTCACCCCAAACCACTCCTCTGACTCCTTCTCCTGGTTATTAACTACACCTTCTTTCTTGCAATTGCTGTGGCCAAAACTGCCAAAGAACATTTGTCTCTCTTTCCTATGCCACATTCAGGTCATTTGCAAATCATGTCAGTCTACCTTTAAGACTAGAGTGGGACCTTTGTTCGCCCCCTCCACCATTGCCAGTCTGGACCAAGACTCACGGATGTGATTCCAGCTGCCTCCTAACTGGGCACCCGTCTGTGCCCTGGTCCTCTTTTAGTGTTCTTTTATCTCAGCAGTCAAGTGAACCTAATTAAATATTGTCTTCCTCTTATCAAAACCCTGAGTGACCTTCAACTCACTCATAGAACAACTCTTCTAACAGTCTGCAAAGTCCTATACTTTTCAGGGCACACCGCCTGTTCCTTCTCTGATGCCATCTACTACCCTGTCCCCCTCCCTGGCTCTAGTTACACCAGGTTCTCTGCCATTCCGCCACTCACCAAGCATAGTCGTGCCTCAGGGCCTTTTCACTTACTGTGGTGAGCTCTCATCCCTGTGTCGATCAAATATCCTTTCTCTGCAAGGCCTTTTCTGACCTCGCCAAGACTGCAAACTCCATCCTGACGGATACTTTCTAACTCACTGCTCTGCTTTACATATGTTAGTTATACTATACTTGTTCATTTAGTTTAAATGCCATTACTTATTTAATTTTTATTTTGTTGCTTATTTATTTCAGTCTTTGTTTCCTCAGCACTGAACTTCACAAAGGAAGGTGGGTTTTTTCTGCAGTAGGTGCTGTAACTCTAGCACCTGGTGATAAGCCCTTAATGATTTGGTGAATGAGAGCAATACCCTTTTCAGTACCCTAATCTGACCCCCACTTCACTGTGGTGGGCTTCACTTCCCCTCACTCATACGACTTTGTTCTCCTCATTGACAGACCCCCATGTAGGACCAGGAGGCAGCATAGGGTCACCAGGCTGAGCCCAGAGGGCAACATTCAACCAGCAAAGGTGAGGCCAGGCAGGAGGACTGGACAGCAGGCAAATGTGGGCAGTAGATCACATTCCAGTCATGGGGTGGGGCCCAGTGGGAGGTGGCTGGGCAGAACCCTTTGGTAAGGGTGACTTGGCTGCTGTAGTGGGCAGAAGCTACATGGCCATGGCCCTCTGCTGGGTTAGCACAGGGCAGATGCCAGGTCTGAGAAGGGCAAACAAGGCAACAGAAAGCATGAAACACACTGAGGTCAAAATGAATTGGAGCCAAAGAACAACGCCCAGTGAGCTCAACCACTGAGGCAGGAATCTGTCGCCCCTTCTAGCCAGCACTGGCGTGAGCTCTTTGAAGACACCGGTCCCCACTACCGGCCAGCACCTTCTCTCGCTCTGCAGCCTCTGCTCTTTGTTGCTCTCACTTGACAGTCTGCACCTCTGCAGGCAAGACCCAGGTGCTGGTTCTGGCAAGCCCAGGAAGTCTTCTATCCTGCCCCACATCCCTGAGAGAGAGGGGAATGCAGAGCCACCCACACCCCAGCTTTGGCCAGGCCCCCTGCTTCAATGACATCAACTCCCACACCCAAAACAGTTTTTCTAGAATTACAGAATTTAAAGGTAACTTCGTGGCCTTCGGGTTCAGGGTCTTCATTGTGTCCATCATAAGTCCGAGTCCCAGAGGGTTGTGTTGCCCAAAACTTCTGCCTGGCAGTGGTCACACAGGGGAGAAGCTTGGTTTAGAGATCCTCACACACCACCACACTGTGGAAAGTGGCCTCCATCTTGGAAGACTGTCTAATCGCAGACAGGCCCAGGGCTTTTCCTGTACTCTAGAAGCCCTCTAATGCTCTGAGAACCTGCCACGTACCGGGGAAAATAACGAAGCCATGCTGTGGAGGAGCCTGTTTACTTCACCCTCATGCTTTTCTCTCTGCTCCCCATTTCCTGATGGGATCAGGTGAGGTCATTCCTCAGACGGATGAAAATCCCTGCCCTCCCAAGCTGCTCACTCTCTCTAAGCTCATTATCTGACGGGTTTGTACCTTCCCAGGGGCTGCATAGAGGAGGAAAGGTAATTAAGTGTTTTGCTTAAATGGCCTTTTCAGTTGACAGAAATAGCTGCCCAGGGATGTGGTGGCCTCTCCTCCCTGGTTCTGTCCTTGCCATGGCTGGGCGGCAGGCCACAGACAATTGCCAAAGCCAAAGGAGAAAACCAAGAATGAGGCAAAGTCCAAATGGACCAAGGGCTGCTGCCCTCCCCCAGAAAATCCCAGAAGTGAATCATCCACAGGCAGATGAAAGAGAGGAAATTGCTCTGAGGACACTGCATGTGTCCACGTGCCCCCTCTGTGCATGGACGCAGCCCAGTACAATACAGACAGACCCTTGGGTGCTGGTATCCCTATATGGGAAAAGAATAACCAGGACTTTTCTCCTGCCTTGCATGTACATGTGTTAGATCAGTGTACTGAAACCAAGTACAGTCATTAATGATGCTTAATGTTCATTTTCAGCCCAGAGCAACCCCTATTGCTCAGAGAAGGCATCATTGGAGAGAAATGTTACTGTTGCATTGAGCCCTTATAGGCAGGGGATAGGACAGGGGTGCAGTGGGGCAGGACTCTGGATAAATGAAGAGGTAAGTCAAAAATCCCTCAGATAAATGGATGCAATATACATTTCCACATAAAGAAGAATGTGAATGCAAAAGGAGTCATTATAAGTGTATTTAAAGAGAACAGAAAAAGCAGAGAACATGGTGAAAAAAAAGAAAATAAAATTTAAAAAACAAGAATGGAAATTTTTGAGGTTGGAAATCACTGATAATGTTGTTTGAAACTGCTTAAATCAGACCCCAAAGAGTTAAGTCCAGTCTTAGCTCCCGGCACCTCCTGATAAGTCCAGAGCACATTCAGTATCATTGTGCTAAAGATAATGGCAGCCTTATTACAACAGAGTGCTCCATATACATTAGTGCCCACACAATGTCACCTGTCTGTGAATTCAGCAGAATTTTGTTCACAGAATAATACAGGATTGCCATTGTTACGGCTCAGAACTACATGCTCATTAATAGAAACCCAGTATCACTGGCACTTCTGTGCAGCCCATAAGTCCCAAAAAAGGACTCATTATGGAATGTGGCCCCAAAGCCAGTAATGGCAGTCATTAAAGAGCATGCATCAATATCAAAGGATCTGTAATTATTTTTACATTTTCCCTCATATCATCAGTGGTTTTCTAAATTGTACGCCTCTCTTGGTGTAATCATATGTCCTTATAGCTTCTATCTAGTGTGCAAAATTTCAATGCAATCTGTTAAAAATTGCAAAGATATTCCCACTAGAAAGTTTATTAGTGACCATTTTGTTCCAAATTGAACATCAAACTATAATTAAGGTGACTTTACTATCAGTTAATGGTCTACTAAATTTATCCTAAATCAGATCAAGTTTTTCAGAATTTATCTTTGGAACAAATGCATAGAACACAAAGTCTCTCCTCTTCCGTATATCTGGTTGGGATGGTTTAAGTTGGCCACCAAAACTAAGAAACAGAAAGAAATTGACATACACAAGACAGCTCAGTGGGGAAGTAAATCCTTTGGTCTAATTTGTGTTTATTGCTGTAGGGACTTCTATTCTCACCCACGTCCACTTCTCCCCTCCTTTCATAGGTGGACCATGTGACGAGATCTAGCCTCTGAGATGGCAGTGGATGTGCTGTGATTATTTCTGGGGCAACTTGTAAAAGGGTGTGTACCACACGAGCCCTTTAGCTTCCCCTCCTTCAATGTCCCTGTGAAAATTCAAGCAGCTGAACATTTCAATATACTTTTCTGTGCACATATTATGCACCAATAAGAAAATGTAAAATAAGAGGTACTCCTGAGTAAATTTTGCCCTCCAGGGAACACTTGAGTTCTCATGATTTTGCTATCGGTGGTTCCTTTTCCCAGGGCATGTATTTTTGTTCAGGGAATAATTAAAGAATGCTTGCTCCCCAGGCCATATTACAAAGGAGAGGGAAGACCAGAGCCTCAGTTGGAGAGTCAGGTACACAGAAAGTGCTGAGGTAATGCCTTAGAGAAAGAACCAAAGGGGAGGGAAGGCAGGAAGATGGCACGGGACGGGAGACAACCCGAGCCAGGCTGCTCTCTCAGGGAAGTCTAGCCTTGGTCCGATCCATGATGGGAGTGTGGGCAGCCCTGAAACACAAGCAGGACTGCAGAGTCCCCCGCCACGCTCCCCAGCACCACCACTACCACCACTTGATGCAAGAAGACCTGCCTGTTGCAGCTCCATACTGATCAAGCTGAAGCCTGTGGGCTTTCTAACTCAGAGGGACAGTGTGAGTTTTCTAGGTCAAGCTGTTTCCATCAGCTGAATGAGATTTACTTGGAGAAAAAGAAAACTGATAGCTGTTCAAGCAGCTGGGGCATTCAGCCCAGCAATGAAGATATGAGCAGCACCTACTACAGTTCACCCCTTGAGCTGTTGGTTCATTTCCACTTGCTCCTCACATTTGAGTTCACTCTGGACATGCGTCTTCCCCAGGACCCAGTGCTGCAATTCCTAAGGGAACTCACAAAAGAATTGCCAGCAGGATGAACTTTAGCCCCACTGCTGTAGCTGCTTCCAAGGCAATCACTGATAAGCACCATGACTCTGTACTATCACTATCTGGGTTCATTTTCTGTTGCTATAACAAAATACCTGAAGCTAGGTAATTTATAAAGTATAGATTTTAATTTAGCTCACAGTTCTAGAGGCTGGGAAGTCTAAGAGTATGGTACTATCATCTTGTCAGGGCCTTCTTGGTGCATTATGACATGGCAAAAGCTGCCAGGTTGAGACAGAGCCAGAGTGCTGATTTGAATTTTTTTTAAATCCAAATATGTGGCTTATAAAGTCACTTATGCCATCATGGAGGCCCTTCTCATGAACTCATCTAATCCTAATTATCTCCCCAAAACCCCACTTCCAAACAGCACTAACATATAAATTTGGGGATTGAATTTTCAACACATGAACTTTGGGGAAACAAACCATGGCAACCATCCTAGATTACCTATAAGCAGGATCTGAGCCATTTTAGCATTCTCTAATTAGGCCATGTTTACTGCATTTTCCCAGTTGCAATTGAAACTGAGCCAGAGAACACTGAGAGCCATCACAGAGGCTCACAGAAATGCCAAACATGGGCCCGACTGTCCCCCGTGTGAAGCAGCAGGGGCAACACACTCCTGATGACCAGGACCACTTCTTCCTCCTGGTAAAAATGTCTGTTCCTGGTTGCCTCCTGGCATAAGGAAATCAAAGTAACTAGAGGGGCAGCAACAATGTTACATTTACTGGGACTCAGCTAGGGTGTGGTCCTTGAAGGCCCAGTTGTTACGGACTTGGTCGCCAGGGTGGTGCTATTGGGAAGTGGTAGAACCTTTTAGAAGTGGGGTCTAGTGTAAAGTCCTAGGTCCTTGGGGGCACACCCCTGAAGGCAAAGGTGGGACCCCAGCTCCTTCTCTTTCTCTTTTGCTTCTTGGCTATGAAGTGAGCAATTTATCTCTGCCATAGGTCCTGCCATGATGTGCTGCCTCATCACAGGCCAAAATTGAGCCATCCAGTGATAGACTGTACCCTCCAAAACTGTGAGCCAAGATAAAGCCTTTTTCTCTTTATAAATATATCATCTCAGGTATTTTTTTTATAGTGACAGAAATCTGACTAACAGATCCCAACTGTGTTCTTTGGGAGAAGCTGCCACCTCTTGAACCAGGATATCTAAAATTGGGTGAATGAAAGATAAATTTCTTTAGTCAACTATGATGATAGAAACAATGAACAAAGTCACTTCTACTTCCTGGAGCCAGGTGTTTGGTTGGTTTGTTTTGGTTGTGGTTTTTTGCAGTATTGGGGATTGAGCACATGCTAGATAAGCACTGAGCTCCATTCCCAGTTCTTTTTTATTTTGAGACAGGGTCTTGCTAAGTTGCTGAGACTGGCCTCTAATTTGCTATCCTCCTGTTTCAGCTTCCCAACTAGCTAGAATTACAGGGATGTGCCACCATGCCTTGCTTGGAGTCAGGTTTTCTACCTTTTAGATATACAGTCATGTAATAGCATGAGTTTAAAAAGTCTTCTGAATCCTGAAGTATTCTCTCATCCACATTGTGCCACCTTCAAGCTGATGAGTCAACTACCTCTTTAGGGTACTTTTCCACTATTCTATCAGGCAAATAGTGTCTGAATGACAAAGAGCAGGGTAAATCCAGTGAATTTTATGGCCCTGTTCACACTGCTGCATGGCCACTGCTGTAAAAATGAGTCTTTAGTCTAATGTGATGTTAAGTGTGATCCCATGCCAGCGAATCCAATGCCCTGAGTCCTTGGATAGTGTGATGGCCAAGGTCCTGTGAGCAGGAAAGACACATAATTTCACAGAATATGTGTCAGTGTCAGTGAGCAGGAATATCTCCTCTAACCAGGAAGGGATAGTTTTGCCACAAGAGCCATGCTGATCTGCTCAAGGAGTTTAGCTTGTTGAACTGATAGATCTGATGTTTAGCAAGCACAGTAGCTAACCAGCCTTGGAGAGAGGAAGCCCATGCCATTGGGCTGATGCTTAGCCTCCATCTCTGCCCTCATGGCTGCTCCACCCATGCACTCTTTGCTCATGTACTGGGAAGCCAAGAATGGCTCACATTCACTGGCCAGTGCCTCCAGTTTGGTTGGTTGTACTTCTGCTACAATGGCTCATGGTGTGCATTTACACACAACCCAAAGATTTTCACCCTTCAGGACCTCTCCCGTAAGTCCATCCACATACTTCTTCCCAACATTTTTTGTCCCTACTCCTTCTATGTCTCTTTTTTGTTCCTTCCCCAGAGCTACTTCTCTTTCTCTACAAAGCGGGCAGCCAGGTGAAATTGTGGAATGAAGTTATACCCATTGAAGGATTCCCTTCTCCAATGTTTTTTGGGATCATAAGAGAGGCAGGCGTGTTGATTCCCATCTTGCATCAATATAGCTAGATAATTCTATGTGAGCCAAGCTGAATTTTTCTCTTCCTTCTCCTGGTCACAAGATAATCCCCTATGTGGCAATAGGTGTGAGTTGAGGGAAAGACATTGGTGCAAAGTAGCAGGTGGCATGGAGGACTGGGCCATCTGTTTATGTAGCTTATATGTGGCCTCTGGACCAGTTCAAGCCCAATCCAGGATGTGTCACTTCCATCTTACAATGGAGTGTTTCTGGGCCTTCCTGACCTTTATCTTGTTGGGTAATAGTACCCAGTTTATAACAGACAGTTTGGCATGTGGACAATTTATATGCCATCTTTGGATGTTCTGTCTCTATGAGTGCTCAATAGCATGGCAAAGGATGTTTTTCTCAAATGGTGTGTAGCACTCTGGTCCAAATGTCATGACCTTGGTCCAGAACCCCAGAGTCTGTCCTCTCACTCTCCTTTGAGACTTTCTGAGCCACACCCTAGTATCCCACTGTACTCAGATTCTCTAGGACCATAGCATATGCAGGATCACACAGTCCAAACAGCAAGGATGTTTGTACCACAAGGACTTGTTTTGCTCTGGAGTCAACTCAAAACTAGCACACTTCCTTTTCCCTTGATAAATGAGTGAGATAAATATTCTCGAGTTCAGAATATATTACTTTCAAAACCCAAAGATGATTCCTTATGTACAGTAGGGAGTGCAAAGTATCTATTTGTTCCTGACTTTGCACTTTACTGAGAACAAGGTAATTTTTCCTTCTTTTGGAGGGACTAGCCTGGCATGCCCCAGATGACAGGATATTTATAGCCTTTGCCAATGTGGCAGGACCCTGAGTCTTTGATGAGTTTATGTCCCACTCTCTGGAGCATTTATCTTACAAAGGCATCCAGAGTACTTGACCTAATGGATCAATGTTCTGCAGAATGTTGGGGTGATCTAGGACCTTTCAGAATATCTTAGGACAGAGTGCAGGAGAATTGACATATCTCTTTGAGTACATCATGACTATATACTAGTGTCTGTCCTAGATGAATGATAACTGCTTTTGTTCCTCCTTCCTGACAAAAAACAATGCTCTCACCAGATCAATATCTACATGCCCCATATCTAAGACTGAGATGACCTGCTCTAGTAAAGATGGCACCTCTGATAAAGCAGCTGTAATGAGAGCCATTACTTGGTTAAGCTTTCAATAGACCATTGTCTTGTCCATGATTCATCTGGTTTGGAAAGACTAGACTACCCATTAAAAGGAAAGCTCTTCCTCCACTTCATATAAGTCATTTAGTGTTCCAATTACTCTGTCATTTGTTTCAGATACCATGCTGCTTTTGATTTACTACCCTGATAGGGAAAGGCAGTAGGGCTTCCACTTGACTGTTCCTACTATAATAACTCATTCCACAGGTCAAGAAACCAATAGGAAGATTCTGCCAAGCTAAGTATGTTCTTATTGATTATATATTCAGGCATTTGGGGATGACCACCTGTTGATCTGTGGACCAAAGATACCCACCATGAGATAGTCCAAGACCATGACTCCATTTATTACTTGCCCTATGAAACCCTTCTCTAATTGGGACATGATAACGGTGCTTTGGGTCCCCCGGAATCCACATGAATTCAAACTTGTAACCAACAGCTTTAGAAACAAGCCATTCTTTTTATTATTATTATTTTATTTGTTCTAATTAGTTATACATGACAGTAAGAATGCATTCACATATTTTGATAAATCATACATAAATGGAATATAATTTCTCATTTTTCTGATTGTACATATTGTAGGATCACATTGGTCATGCAGTCATAAGGTAATAATTTCTGTTTCACTCTACTTTCCTTCCTACCTCCATACCCCTTCCCCTCCCATTACTCCCCTCTACCTAATCTAAAGTAACTAGAACAAGTTATTCTTAAGAGGTTGGTTATTCACCTATATGACCATAGGTTTCTTTAAAAAAGAACTGGGGAATCTCTAGTGCATATACTTGCCTCCTTGTCACAGAATACTTCCTTATTGGAAGCTAGCCTTCAACCAATGGGTTCTGTATCTGAGAACAGGCTCAAAATTGGTACTTGGCTAATAGATCATGAGTTCTCACTGGGACCTTGAACTTCTGTTCCCTTCTTCACTGTTGTTCCCTTCTAATGCCAGATTTATAATGTAGTACCTTATGATGGCACTATAGACATGAGGGTAGAAAATAGGGGTAGAAAAGATAAAGTCCCCAAACTCCTGTAAATTTTTTCTTCTACCTAGATATAGTCTAACAGCCTGTATTCCCTCAAAGTTCATATTTTGAGATCCTAACCCTTAAAATGATGGTATCAGGAGATGGGGTCCTTTGGGTAGTGATTAAATCACAAAAGCAGAACCTTCCTGAATAGGATTAGTACCTTATAAAAAAGACCACAAAGAGCCCCTTCTATCATGTGAGGACACATGAAAAGATGCTATCTATGAACCAGAGAGCATCGTCACCAGACACAAAGTCCACCTTGGTCTTGGACTTCCTAGGCTCTACAACTTTGAGAATAAATTTCTGTTTATCATAAGGTATGTAGTTTGTGGCACTGTCTTATAGAAACCTGAAGAGATCACACAACAACCTTTTCTGGATCACCTTCTCTTAACATCATGGGCTGAAATACCAGAATGTAAAGACAGAGAATATTGTGGACTTTCAGCAGCTGACAGATTTGAAAGCAAAAATGATAACACCAATAATGGTCAATATTGAGCAAATATATTACTAAACATTCTAAGTGCTTTACTTACATTCTTTGATTTAATCCTCACAACCTGATGAGAGACATTTCCTCATTTTGTGGATAGAGAGGTAGCCAGGGTCCAAATTGTCTCCCTAAAGCTGTTTATGACTGCATGAATACAACAATCAACAGCAAAAAAAAAAAAAAAAAAAAAAAGGCGGGGGAGTGGAACTCAAGCTAGTGATCATTTTGACCAGGGGAAATCAAATTCTCCAGAACTCTTAATTTGCAGAGAGTGCCTATCTAAACAACTTTTCCTTCTTATGATTCAAACCAACCTGGGAATGCCAAGGAATTCAAACTCAAGAGATTCTATCATCTATTTGAACATTTATCCATTAGAACACCTGCCATGTACTGAATCCTAAGAGAAAAATCACCACACATCCTGAAGGAACCTGCACCCGCTGAACAGGTATGGGCCACAGGAGTATCCGTGGCCTGGCTATGCACCAGTTTTCAAATTGAAGGTCTCAACCCATTTGTAAATCATGACAACACTTCAGTAGATTTTGACTCATATTTTTAAAAATGAAATAGACCATAATTAAAGATAGAAAATTAGAAAGATGCCAGACTGCATATCTTATAGTTAGAATAAAATATTTGTTTTGTTACTTCAGATAAAGTAAAATGTATTTCTCATTGTAGGTTAAGGTTAAAAAAAAATAAAAAGAAAAAGAACAACAACTTGGAAAAGACCACATAGAACATATGTAAAATTATGCCAACCAGCAAACCAGCCAAACAGGCCAGCCTCAGATCAAGGGGTAAAGTAGGCCCTGAGCTGGCATAATTTGAAAAGAAAATTGACTGACTAAAACAGAAGTCGATTCCTTGGATATCTAAGATGAATATAATTACAAATTATAATTATAAATGTTTTCATAGCCTGAAGAGTTATATCACTGAAAATTAACATAGGGAACATTACATTAGCAACAACAACAACAAAGAGTCATTTAGACCTGCGGTGACCGTGACCTTGTCTCAGGCCTCTGGTAGAGACAGGCGTTGTAAGAGCATCATAAGGCCTTGCACATGACGAAAGACCTGCTCCCACCTCCACTCACACGTGCTGAGCACCTATCTCAGCATAAGGTGGTTTTGAGGAAATGGTGTTAGTGCAGCCCAGCTGTAAAAGAAACAATAGTGTGTTCATTAGAGTCTCATCACTGTAACAAAATAGCTGAGAAGAACAACGTAAAGGAGGAAAGATTTATTTTGGTTTATGATTTCAGAGGTGTTGGTCCATAGTCATGTGACCATGTCACTGTGGGCTGTGGAGAGGGAGGCAGAACGTTATGGCAGGGAGCCTGTGGGGGAGTCAAACTGCTCCTCTCATGGCAGCTGGGAAGCAGAGAGAGAGAGAAAGAGAGAGGAACCAGACACCCACTGTCAGGGCAGCCTCCAGTGACCCAACTTGGCCCCACTTCCTGCAGTTTCCACAACCTCCCAATATTCCATTCAACCACGAACCAATCAATGGTTAGTCCATTGATGAGGTTAGAGCACTCAAGATCCGATCACTACCCAAGAGCCCCACCTCTGAACATTGCTGCACTGGGGACCAAGACTTAAACACATGAGCCTCTCAGGGGCATTCCAGATCCAAACCATAACAAATAAAGACCCAGGAGGCTCATGTGGACTTGAGATGCTCGCCATTGTTGCCTGACTTTCAAGACCACAAATGTCATTTTGTGTTCCAAAATGCCACTGTTTTGGTCTGCTATTTAGTTGGCCACCTAGATACCCAGGATTTCTTCCTTAGCAATCCACTCACAACAAAGTTCCCTGACTTAGGATTTATTCTATTCCAGTTTAAAAAAAAAAAAGTATAAAAGGGAAAGGAGGAAATTTATAAGTTTTCAGAGCACTTTTCACTCAGGAAGGGCTCTGTATGAGTCACTCTTCATATTAAAAGAACACCTTCCTTCCGAAAAGGTTCTGAGAGCTTTGCCCTGCTTATCGCTGTCTCCCACATGGGAAGAACCAGCAAGAATCCTGGTTATGGACTCCTTAGGGTCCCAGAGCCTAAAATAGGGGTGGATCAGTGCAGCCTGGGGAAGAAAGCTTTTCATGCTTCTATCCATCCCAAGACATTGCACTTGCAAAGTCACAAATCATTTCCATAGTAGGCAATTTCATGCTTGATTCATAAACCAAAGCTCTGAGCTGCTGGAATGTAGGAACTCCAATCACACTCTGTGACAAGAAGCATAGTCTGAACTCATGGGCACAGGGAGATTTAGAAAAACAGTCCAGGAGTTTTACCCAAAGCTTGCCTGGGCTGTGTCCTCACCCAGAAGTTTCTTTCCTCCCACTCTGCACTGGTCTGGTTTCTTCTCATCCTAAAGTCTTAGCACAAATGTCTCCTAATCAGAAAGTTCCTCACTGACCACCCTGCCAGAGAAATGTCCCCCAATCAATGCTTCCAACACATCCTCTTCTTCACCTTGGCAGCTCTAATTGCAATGAATAATTATATATGTTAATTGGTGTGCTCACCTGTTTAATATCTGCTTCCTCAGGTGACTGAAGCTCTGTGATAACTGGCTTCTCCCTGGACACCGAACACTTGGCACTCAGAAGATAGGGAATGCTTGTTTCAGTAGTAAATGGGTCCTCTTTATAAAACTGAAGAGGTTGGTGGTGTACAAAGTGGTAGGGTGTTACATGAGACCCTGGGTTTTATCCCCAGCACCATAAAGAGAAAATAAAGATAAAATGTTGTTACCTGTATCTTACCATTAAGCAATGATTTATCCTTCACTTTTTAAGATTATATTATTATCAAAATATTACATGTTGATATACAAACGTTCACACCAACTTTATTCACAATAACCAAAGATAGAAACAACCCAAGTGTCCAGTGAAGGATGAATGAACACAAAAAACATGGACATTCAATAGTATAGTATTCAGCCTTCAAAAGAAATGGAATCGTGATTCAAAGTACAATATGGACAAATCTTGAAAATGCAATGCTAAGTGAAGAAGCCAGACACAAAAGGACAAATACTACGTAATTCCACTTATATGAGGAATTACATATTTTAATTACAATTGCATTGTAATTAATTAATTAAATTACAGTTACAAAGTTTTACCTACAGTGGTCAAATTCAGAGATGAAAAGCAAAAGGTGGTTATCAGCAGCTGGGGTTGGGGAGGAATGTAGAATTGTTCAGTTGGTATAGAGTTTGGGTTGGGGACGGTGGAAAGAACTCTGGAATGGATGGTGGTGATGTATACACAGTGGAGTGTACTTAATAGCGTAGAGTCGTGCACTTAAAAATGTTTAAGACAGTGAATTCTAGGTCGTGTGTGTGTGTTTTACCATGCTTTTTAAAAAAAAATTTTTTTAATAAATTTTAGAATATCAAGTGTGTATTAGCCCACAAATGCATGTTTTATGTGTCATGATAGCATGGGGCATGTTCCGTATAATTACTGACATATATCTACTAAAAATATTGGCCACATACTCAATGAAAGTTTTGCATTCTGCCTGTGATTCAGGGGAGTTTGCACATTACCTCTTCCCTAATCAGAAAGTCCAATGTGGAGTCCCACGCCCTAGGCATGGCAGATATTTAGAAATAAATACTCACTGGGTGGATAGATACAGAATCTTGAATAAGAAACAATTTTAAATCATATCACACTAGTATTCTGAAAGATGTATTTTATTCTCAAAGATTAAAAAAATCATAATTTTATTCTTAATGACCAACATTTACAAAATAGCTCTGATTATTGTTCATGCTGTACAGAAAGATAATTGAGGCAGAGAGGGATCAGTGCCTTGATTAAAAGTGCACAGCAAGAACGAGGCAGCACAAGGGCACAAACCAGCTGCCATGGTCCTAACCAGTAAGTTCTACTGGTCCTCCTGAGGGAAAGGAAGGGAAGGGACCTTCAAATCCAAATTCTTACAATTTAAATCAAGTTATAGTCAACAATTTGGCCTTCTTTGATGCACACATTTTCATTCTGTGTCTTCCTCCAGTTCACATCTGAGTCTCCCCAGGTGAAGCCTGCTCTTGTTTCCCAGGGTGCTGCCCGCCTGCAGCTGCCATTAGAGCCTGGCCAGAGACTCCCACACACACACATTGCCTCACTCACTCTTCCTGTCACAGAGGACAACTTCCCTTAACACTCCACAGTTTCCAGAAGGATGCATTGTTCTCAAATCCCCATTTTGGAGTTCCTAAAGACCTCATTTCCTCTGGTTATTCTTTCCCCTTCCTTGGTAGGTAAGGGGACAAAATCAACTCTTCCATTCTCCTTTGCTCTAGTTCACTGTCTTTTAAGGAACCACAGAAAGTATAATGAAAGTAAAAAGACCACCAAAATCATCAATACAAAAGCATAACACTACATGTGCAGACCCAGAATGTCAGTGTGGTATAGACAGTGATGAGGGCAGAGTGGCAACGTGGAAAATGAGGAGGGAAGTTGTGGAGAAAGAACTATGCACAAAAATTTCATGAAAGCTGTATACAGATGACACCAACTTACCAATAGAAGCTACATCAAAGCCTGGTGCAGTTGTGCACATCTACAATCCCATTTGCTCAGGAGGATTGCAAATTCAAGGCCAGCCTAAGCAACTTAGTGATACCCTTGTCTCAAATTAAATTTTAAAAGGATCAGGGATTCAGTTTAGTGGGAGAACACTTGCTTAGCATGCATGAGACCCTGGGTTCAATCTCCAGTAATGAAAAAAAAAAAAAAAATGCTTTTTAAATAAAAAACAAGGAAGAAGAAGGAAATAAAGAAAGAAAGGTTTTGCATGTACCCAAAAATCTGATTGAACTGGAATTTATTCAGATAAATATGCTTTATTATTGATGTCAAGGCAAGTCAGGTTGTATGTAAGGATAGTTACTTAGAGTAATTTAAAGAGTAAAAGGAAAGGATTCAAGGAAAGCAGGGAAGGCCGGGTTTACTAGCACTCTGCTCCCTTTGAGATGTAATTTATCACCATTGTTAAGGTGTCTGCCTGGTCTCCCTTCTTTAAACAAGTCTAAGGGAGGCTTCCTGTGCCTGAGAGAAATGGTATTTGTGTTCTTCTGGGTAGACACCTGCAGCTTTGTCCTGGTATTTAGATTACACTAAACAGACCTTCCTTTTTCCCCCTCTCTGAATTCTGGCCATCCCCTGACAATACAGACCAGTTCTCTGTAATGGTGAGACAGGTCAGTCACCACAGGATCTGGCCACAAGAGCCTGGGGCCGTTACACACTGATTCTTCAGGATCAGATTCAAAGTGCTGGCAACCTTTCTCCTGGTCTTTGAGGCTACAAAAATCTTAAAGTCACCATTTTGATGTCTTGCCTTTATTTTACCAACTGACTTTCTAAAGAAGAAACAAAACCATAGAACATCAGACTGGAAAATGCAAACAATGGAAGGAAATGATGGAGACACTATGATTTTTGAGCTCTTAGGAATGGTGCAACTTTAGTAAATGAGTTTCAGACCCTCCCCCTTCCCCACCACATAATACTATTGAGGTCAAAGGAGGAAACTGAAAGGTGCAGATCTCATCCAAAGAAAAAACTAAAGACCAACAGGTTTTACTTTTGCTTGATGCAATTTGCATCTCTATTGTCAATCTTACACAAATAAATTTTAGGGTCTCTGAAAAATCAGAAAATAAAGGATAAACTAAGTTTTAAACAATGCATACTTCCAAATAATATGCTCAATATTTCCTTAAACCTCCAGACCCCTAGTCAGATGAAGCACTGCTAAATTTAAGGGATTAGGTCCAGTCATTAGTCTGAGAAAGCAGACTATCTGTACTATTCAAAACATATAAAAGTGCAGGGAAAGTTGTATGCTTACTGTACTTGAATCCAGCATGTCCGGTTTTTTTTTTTTTTTTTTTTTTTTCGATCCCCTGTGTTTCTCATGTTCCTCTCTCTTTTTTTTTTCCAAGTCATCTCCTTCCTTTTTGCAGTCACTGTGTTGGTTTTCCCCAGGAACCACTGAATACAACTTTCACAAAGAGAAATTGCAAATAAAGTCTCACTCAAAGTTTTCCTGAAAGTAACACCTGATTTCACAATATGCTAAAGTTCACCCAATGACATAAGAGGGAGCAATCTTTACAAAGTTGGAAAAACTTCTGCACAATTTCACTTGTATGTGGAACCTAAAGCAATCCTGCTCATAAAAACAGGGAGCAGAATGGTGGGGGAGGTGTGGTGTGAACTGGAGGGCGGGGGAGGGGAAGAATGAGGAGTTGTTGGTCACATGGTACAAAGTTTCAACTATCTAGAAGAAACAAGTTTCTTGAGATCTATTGCACAGCAGGGTGGCTGTAGTTAAAAACAATGCATTGCATGTTTCAAAATTGCTAAGAGAATAAATTTCAAATATTTTGTACCACAAAAAAAGTATAAATACTCCAGGCAATGGGCATGTTAATTAGCTGGCTAATTCACTTAACCTAATCATTTCATATTGCCATATCATAGCATCACATTGTATCCTATAAACATGTATAATCATAATTTGTTAATTTGTAATCAATCAATAAGATTAGAAAACTCCTCAACTTGTTAGTGGATGATTCTTGGGTAGGCCAAGTGTAGAAAGGCCATTTCCAGCTCCAGGGTCTCTGGGTAAGGAATTGCTAACCTCTAAACTGTGGGCCTAGGGTAAAACCTTACAAGACCCTGGCTCTGAACTTTCTCCTTGAACTTGTGGATAATGGAGCAGACTCAGCAGAGTTGACGGCACCAGACGAGCAGGCAAAGGACTGCTTCTCAATCAGATCATCGTATGGACCCACCTGAGCCTTGAAGACAGTGGTCGCTTGCTGGACCCAACCCTGTGACTTACTCTGCATGCCAGGAGATGTCAAACAAGCAAAGGGTGTGGGGCTGCACTTCTGCCATCCTCCTGAGAAAAACAAGCAGTCAGGCCTACTGCACCAAAAAGTGACACCAGGCCAGAACCACGTCTGGCTGGAGCTCAGACCCTCACATTTGTAGAAACTAACCAGGGGCTGTTGTTCTAAATTCTAGAGTTTGGAGAAACTTTGATGGTATATTGAAACAGTAGCTTAGTAATACATCTCGTTGGATTTTTCCATTGGGACCCATTTTAACCAACTCCACAGCAATTTTACTTAAGAAGAGGCTTCAAAACTGGAAGGCACTAGAAGAAGAAATAAATAGCCTGGCACCTGTTCTCTGCCCTTTCCCTGTTGTCTCCCTTCCTGAATCTCACATGCTGGATGTTTAAATGGAAGAGATGTGAGAGAAGCAATCCTGTGGCTTCCATCCTTTGACGTCCTGCTTTTCTTTGTAGTCTAGAGGCCTACCATGTTCCCTGAATCCTCCAAGGCCTAACTGGAAATAAGTGTCTCTGTTGATGGTCTCTGACCTTTTGACCAGTACCATTTCAGGGCTGGTCTGCATCACACACACTACCCGCAGAGAGAGAGGAGAGGTGGCTCCAGAAACGAGATGCTAATGTGCAGATGTCATCAAAGGAAAGGTAGCTGCTAGTGAGGAAGACACTTGTGACAAAGTCTGGTCTCCAGTTTCGTTGGTCTGAGAAAGTAGAGTAGTAGTAATAGTAATGATGAAAACCATGGAGGCAGGTGTGTGTTAATACATGGCTCAGGCCCACCCCCAGGCCCTTTCCTGCCTCTGTCATCCCAGGGTCCTGACTGATCCCACATTCCAGCCTCTCCCCTTGAGATGGAAGCAATTCTTATCAAGGGTAGAGTCTTGTCATCTTTGATGCTACATACACTTCCCAGGCTCAGAGTTGCTTTCTGGGCTAGCTATTTGGGGCTGAGTTGCCCCACCTGTTACCCTAACATACAATCTTTATGAATTGGCACAAAGATCGTATTTGTTTTTCTGAAAACCAAAATTTCTACTGCTACATTGTCCCATGATTTATCTTATTTTTTTCCTTGAATCCTTCTACCCAAATCCAGAAAATATTCGATCCTCTACCTTCTGTATCCTAAAATTTAGTTTTTTTAAACTTTCCCCCTGTTTTCTCCCTTCATCAAAAACCTGTGCCAATTGGTTTTTTCTTGCTTGAAGTGTAGTTTGCTCTTCCTGAAACCCCACCTGTGCTATAGAGGATTTCATCAGTAAAAGCCACTAATCACCTTGTCTCCATTCTGTATTGAATTATTAATACCACTCATGCTGCTAGATTTCAAGTTCCTCAATGGCCAGGAACTTTGCAATTTGTTTGGTTTATTTTCTCTGCTGTGTAGTTCTGTTCATTCACTACTCCAAACAGAGAATAATGAGAAAATAACAATGTGAAACTCAAAGGAATAAAATGATGATTTTCTTCAAAGGCACAGAGAAAAATTGGGGCATTATGAATTATTCTGTTGCTTTTCACTTCCACAGCGGCACAGAAGTGGCCAGGTTAGCATTTTGCTCTGGATGAGTCTGAATGTGAGGACAAATAGGGCTGGAGGTGGGAGAAAGGAGGTGGGCTAGTCCCTGGATGGGATGGGAATGTTTCAGATGGCCACAGTAAGCCCATGAGAAGCGTTTAGCAAACGCGATGCTGCAGTATGGGCTTCTCAATGACCAGAAGGACAGGCCAAGGGCACAAAACCTACTTTTCTAAGACCCTCCTGCCCCCAACCGACTCCCCCTAAGCCCTTCATCTCCAGGCTAAGGCCTGACTGCCCATGTACCCAGCCCTGGAGTCCTATCCCATTCTGTTCTTGCAAAATCTTTCTTCCCTTGAAGTCACTGAAATTCTTAATTTCTATCAATTATAACAATTATAATTTTATAATAATTGTAATTTCTATCAATTATAATAACTTCAATTTACTCAATTGCTCATAACTTTATAGACTTGGATCAAATATATTCTGAATCTTAAATAAATGATCTCACTTAATCCTCACACTAACCTTGCAACAAAATGGGTGTTATTATTACAGGTTGAGTCACCCTTGTCCTAAATGCTTGGGACCAGAAGTAGTTTGAATTTTGAATTTTTTTAAATATTTGCATATACTTAAGGAGATATCTTGGAAGTTCATTTGCTTCTTATGCACCTTCTGCACATAGTCTGAAAGTAATTTTATAAAATATTTTTAATAATTGTTCATATTAGACAAAGTTTTGTGATGTGCAGTTTTCTACTTATGCTGTCATATCAAAGATCAAAATGTTTCTGATTTTAGCTGTGCATGGTAGCACCCACCAATGATCCTAGTGCCTAGGGAGGCTGAGGTAGGAGAATCATAAGTTCAAGTCCAGGCTGAGACCCTGCCTCAAAATAAGACAGAAAGGGCTGTGGGTGTAGCTTAGTGGTAAGGTGCTTGCCTAGCATGTGTGAGGTCCTGGGTTCAATCCCCAGCACTGAAAAAAGAAATGTTTCAGATTTTTGGAACATTTCAGGTTGGGACTTTTGGATTGGGTTACTCAATCTGTAATTTCATTTTACAAATGAGGAAGCTAAAGCCGGAAGAGCATTCATAACTCACCCAGTTACAAACGCAGCTGAGACTTAGTATCAAGTGACCATACCCCAAACCTACACCTTTTCAGTGCTTTGCATTTCTCCTACATAGTAGCTAATCTCAGCAAAGTTCTTAAACAGTGTGGCTAAGGCATAAAAGGACTTTCACTTAGTAAAAGAGTCATCCTTCTAGGCAGAGAGCTTCTTAGCACCCTGGAAAGCCTGATGCCTGTATATGTGCTCAATAAATACCTGTTGGATGAATGAATGAATATGCTACTTGTATGATAGCCACCTTCTCAGCACAAAACAGCATTGCTGGGCAGATCCTGTCTTAAAGGGACTTTGTCATGATTTTTCTGGAAGCCTGGAGGAGTCCAGGACTTTCCATAGCATTAACTAGTCACTACATTTGTAAAGTACAAGAGTAAAGTACAAAATGCATCCATGTGTGCAAAGATACCTTTATTTCTCCATAGCCAAGCTTAATTATTTCTGCACCCCCACCCCCAACCCCACAGATGGAAAACTAAGTCTTGCCAATTCATGATCATTTTTTTCTTAAACACTTTTGGGCAAAGACAGTAAATTCAGGATTTCTTCCCCTTCTCTTCTGCTTCCCTTCTCCATGAGAGTGATCTAAGTATTTTGGACAGAAACATTTCTTCATAATACTGAAATTATTTCTGAAGAAGGGATATTAAAACTATGGTCCTGTCACTGCTGTGTGCTTGGTCTGGGTAGAAACAGACGTGTGAGGGTCACATGGTCAGCACAGCACTGCGTGGCCCAGGTGTACACAGTTGATCTGCAGCCCCAGGGCCATTGTCAGTTCATGGGAGAAGCCAGAGGCCAGGATGGGCCAGGGCCTCAGGAAAATTCCAATAACATCTGGAATTTCTGCAGGGACACCGTAGAAGCAATTATACCTTCTGAACTCTTTGACTCAGGGGCCATGTGTAGGAGGACCCCTTCCTCCCAGGAAATGTCACTGACCCTAATATGATTTTCCTGCTTTGTAGGAGTTATAAAATCACAACGAACCAAATCAGAATTTAAATCACCTTAGACCTGCATTCCTGTATTCCTGTTTTGCATCCTATAGGTGTTAATGGAGCCAAGAAATCCCAACATTTTTGTGAACTAGCAATTGAAAAATATTTCTGATACAGAAAACAGTATGATACCAGGGTTCCCTGTTGCTAGGCCTCACTCATCCGGGTTCTACCATGCCCCTGCAGACAGGAGATCAGACAGGGTAAAGGCATCCCTGATCTCAAACCCTCAGCCTGGAAGTGGTACCTTTCATTTCCACTCATGTTGTGCTCTCTGCCAGCTTCCTCTGCTCTTCCCACAGATGACCCAGTTTCCTGGTATAGCTACCAGGGCCTCTGTAACCCAGTCACTCACAGGACACCATGTCTCACCAGCGCCAGGTGGAACCTCACAGCTGCTTGACAGTCTGGGCGTTCAGAGCCAAATGTTGGTGAAAGATGAACATAGGTTAGAGTTCCTAACCCTTCTCTGACTTTCTATGTGTCCTTGAGCACCTTACTCAACTTGTATGTCAACTGTCGTAAAACAGATAAGATCTTTAACTGAGAGGAATGTATAAAGATACACATAGAGCGTTTAGCATAACATTTGGTTTTGTATAAGTTCTTAATAAATGTTAGTTTTCATGTTTATTGTCTCCTTGTCAGACAGAGGAGAAATGAGAACTCTGGGCTGGGGATATCCAGATAGGGGATCTTGGGGAAGTCCCTGTACCTCTCTGCATTCCAGCATGATTCTATGCAAAATAAGAGTTTTACTGTATTCCCACATACACCACAGAAAGCTTCCTAGGTAGCAGGGAAAAAGAAGAAGTAAGATCAATCCAAGAATTTGCTCACACTCCAAGACTCAGTTCTAGAATCTTTACAAGTTCCACATTCACCAAGCTGTTGTGGTTTACTTGACTGGTCAGCACTTCTTTGTTAAGGGTCTGCTTAAGGAGACTACTGCAAAAAGAGTTGAGTGATCTTTCAGCATATCTGGTCCAGCGCCAGCAAGATGACCATTCTTGAACCCAGCTGTGGGGAAACTCGCCTTGAAAGGTTGAGGAACCTGTGGAATTGAGCTTGAGGCCACCCAACCCTTGACAGTAGCCATGGCATTTGCGACCCTCAACATTGTATTTTAATGCTTAGAACTCTAAATGTCCTGTTGCTATTAATTTATTGGGTATTCATTGTAATTATCTCACTTGTAATGAATTCATTTGGTATTAATTTCAATGTCATATGTACAGTACTTTCATAAGAATTACTGTATGATTCAGCATTAATTTAATCCATCTTTAAAGTAAAATGTTAACAATCAATTCATATTACTCGGTTCCCTAAACCACTGGCAGAGCCTTTATTATAATTATTATTATTTATGAACTGTGCAAGGCATTTTCTATTAGCACATTCACCTGACACCCCCTTCTCCTATCTATACATCACAGTTGCCTTGCCAAATAGATTTGTCGAATCAATACCTCAGTGTCCTTATCTTTAAAGATGTCACCTTGTGTTTGCAGCTGTTAGCCCATCATTACATGTAAAGATTTCTGAGCGGTTTCTGTAGCAATGAAACGAATCATATTTTTGCACCACATTCATCTCAAGGAGCATCAAGAGAGGAAAAACATCAGGATCTTTTCTATTAAACTATGAAAATATTCTCTTGATTGCTTAACACACATTATCACCAGTAAACAAAATCATATTTTTAAATGTGAACATTGGAATGAGATTACCTTGAGAGGAATGATGTTTTAAGGCATGGGATTTCATAGGAGTATATTTGGCATATTACCTCAAATATCCTAATGACAAGTGAAAAATGAAAAATAATGCAGATTATCTGTCATACTATTCTAACCAGGTACTGGATATTGAAAATACACAGCCCATCGGTTCTCAGGTGCAGATGGGGATGGGGAGAGTTTAAGCACACCAATCCTAGAGAAAGATATTCAGAAAAGAAACCAGAAAAGGTAAACTATTATAGTACTAACACTTCTTGAACTTGACCTTAAAGACCTCCATAGCAAAGGAAAGTGATTTTTAAATGGGTCAAATTATGAACTTAATTTATGTAGGGTCTTGAGACATGAACCCAAAGAAAAGGTGATATACTTATATCATTTTGAGTTAGACAACTCATTTTATTCATTTTATCAATTCTGTTCCTATTTTTGACATTTGATTAGCTCCTGAGTATTTAATCCCCAAATTCTAAGAGCAAATGTCCTTTTCTTTGATATATATATTTTTTGTTCTAATTAGTTATACACGACAGTAGAATGCATTCTGACACATCATACATAAATGGAGTATAACTTCTCATTCATCTGGTTGTACATGATGTAGAGTTACACAGGTCATGTAATCATATATGCACAGCAAATATCTTATGTCTACTGAATTCTGTTCTCTCCCATGATGGTGGTGTTGGTGTGTGTGTGTGTGTGTGTAAAACACAGCCTAACACAGGGCAGTGGATAGTTTTCTGTAAATACGAGATCCTTATTAATTCCCATTCTTCTTCGTTTTTATCGGGAAGACAATGTGAGCCCCCATGAGATATTGTTCCCCTCACTCATGGACTGTGACAGAATGGTATGTATATACGATGCATCATGCTCACTTCCTTCATGCATTCTTTGCTCTATTAGAACAGGCACAATATGATGGCTATTGTATAAAAATGCAAGACAATTTGCTTATTACTAAAGGTTTATTTTAAGGTTGGCACCATGACCTGTATACATTAGTAATCTCTCAGGTTCTTGATAACAGTACCTGATTTTTCAAAACTAAGAAACTTCAATAAAAAGATAGTTCTTTGCTTTGCTTCTCTATTGCCTTCCTGAGATTCATTTTGAATTTTATCCACACTAAAGAAAATAAAAATAACTACACTCGTTTTCAATGAGATTAAATTCTCACGGTTTGTTTTAGTTTTGAAATGTGTACTAACTGACCTAAAATGAAAAACAAACCCAGTTAAATGTTGTAGCTGTGTCTCTTCTTATTTATGAAACTAAATCCATCATTGCTATGCTTATTGTGTTCTCCAGATATCAAGCTACTTTAGCTTCTGTGAGGTTACAACACACACCATATGGAATCAACCCAATGTCCATGGCATCTAGCAAAGAATTAGCATTGACCAAGCATTTCTGGGGGAAAACAACTACAGTCATGAAAATGCTAATCAGGAAAGCCCTGAAAGAGCATTTATTGATAAGGCCTCACCTTTCACAAGCGAACAGCTCTCACCTGAGCTTTCCATCTGGGTGGCACAGACAGGGGCATCGAAACGTCTGGTATTAAGGGTATTATCCTGCACAAAATCATGTTCAGGATTTGCAAGAGAGAGTCATAAAGCACTATGGTCTTGAAGTATTTCATTCCTTAGCAGGAAAGTGCTTTTTGTGTCTAGATACATGAAGGTAAATAGAAGACATTTGTTCCCATTAATAGCTACAGTTTGCATGTGGCCATAGTGTTCCATAGACTCCAGTACTAGGTTATGATTTACAGAGGATTCAGCATATGAGTTAGGCAGGGCCAGGCCAGAGACCACCTAAGGCCTCTAGTGTGCTGTTGAGGTCTTCCCCAAAGCATACCACATTTCCCTACCTGGGAAGGTAAGTCCCAGGAATTTTGGAATAGTAGAAATTATTTTGAAATACCAAAATATACATGTGACTGAATAAATTTTCTCACCATCTGTATAAGTTTGCAAGGGCTGCTGTAAAAAAAGACCACAGACTGGGTGACTCACACCACAGAAATGTACTGTCTCACAGTCCCAGAGGCTGCAAGTCCAAAGTAAAGGTGTCAGAGTTGGTTCCTTCTACAAACTGTGAGGAAAGGGTGTGCCATTCCTCTCTCCTTGGCTTGTAGATAGATAGCCACCTGCTCGCTGTGTCTTTATATCATCTTTTCTCTGCACATGTCTGTGCACATATTTCCTCTTCTTAAAAGGGCACCAGTCATACTGCACTAGGGTCTACCCTAAAAATCACATTTTAACTTAACTATCTCTACAAAGACCCTGTCTCCAAATAAGGTCTCATTCTAAGGTAGTAGGAGTTAGGACTTCAACAGATGAATCAGGAAGGGGACACCACTTAGCCTATAACACTGTCCTATTGTGTTTTGGTTTCAGAAAGCATGAAGTCACAAAGTTAGTTCTTTTGGTTTTCTCTATTAAGGAAAAAACAGAGTAAGTACCAAGTCTGGGTTAGTTAGATAATGCCTGTCTCTTTACCAACTCTTTTAAACTCTGTAAAGAGATAAATAAATAAATAAATAAATAAAGATTACTGGGTAGACTGGTACCAGAAGGCCATAGTACTGAGGTAGATTAGCATGAGGGGGGTAAATCCAGACTCTAGCACCTGGATCAGCACAGTAGCTGGTTGGTGAAGCTTTGCAGAACCTGGATCTAATGCAATGTAGGACCATTCACACCATGGCAAATCTTTAAAGAATGCTACCCTAATGGTAATGGTAATAACACAAAATGACATGAACTACAAGGCCAGGATCTTAGAAGAGCTGACCTTTAGTTAACAGGTAAAAGAAGGATGGTTCCACCTTGAACTTTAACAACCTACAAGAAGAGACTGGTTTTTCCTCACATGACTGAGTAGCAAAGAAGAAAACTCTCAGAAAGTCCTTTGAGAATGAAATTTTCTTCACTAAATGTAATGTCAGTAACAAGAGCCCCTAGCACTATTCAATCTTTTTTTCTTTTACTCTACTGCAATGCTGGGGATCAAACCCAGGGCCTTGCACATGCTAGGGGAACTTTCCCCCACTGAGCTACATCCCCAGTCCTCAATCTGCTTTTCTTGAATTAAATGTTATGTTTTACTTTGTTGTTACTTTAGTTTTGACTTTTGCTTGGAAAATAAAATGATCTTGAAATCTCTGGAGATTTACAACCTAACACATGTAAAGGAACTATAAATTGTGTCTTTCTTCCAATCTGGCAAGCTTTTCCTTAATTTCTTTTCTGCCCAAACATACAGCAAAAATGCTTAGGAACTATGGGAGTGGAGATACAAGGTGAGAGAAGCAATTTCCTTTTAAGGAGAAGGACAGAGACTTCCTTTTGAAGATGAGAAAAACGCATTAAAAAAACTTTGAATCAGGAGACTGTGTGAAGCATAATTTTTAAAAGAAGGTTTGCACTTATTAATGACAGAACAGACTTATGGTCTCAGTTCTCCTGAGAAAGCACAAAATAGATCATCTTAAACTCACCAAAAGCCCCAAACACCATCTGTTGCTATGTTGAAACATTTGACTGGGGGAAGGGAGGAAGATGGCTGATAAACTGGAAGGCACTCAGACCCACACACATGCACTCTGCTCCCTCTGCTTAAAGGCCTAGAGGAGAAAAGGAACTTCCTGGATGCCTTTTAGGGATGCTTGGATTATTATGTTCTTCAAAATATGGGAAAACATAAGTGGCACATTTATGTGATATTTTGCAAGCAAGATAGATCAAGCAAAGACAGCAGAGAAGTTTGAATTAAGGAATATTTTAATGCTGTTTGGAAAGGATTTCCCTCCTTCAACCCAGATCACCATTGTCTTATGGCTGTTCATGTGTTAAACTATAATTAAACTATATGTAAATTTAAACCAGCCTCTAAAACAACGCAGGACTTACCATTGCCATTACCACCCCTGACTTTGACTCCAATTCAGAAATGTTAAAAAGATTTCCCCAGAAACGAATTATTTTTTAAAAATTGAAAACATGACAAAATTCATCACTGTCTTTTTCTAGGGGATCTTTTAGCACCAGCAGCAGCCCTCTAAACATCAAATGTCCCCTTTGAACAGTAGTATAGATAAGCAGAATAAGGGTTTGGATGAGGAAGGGACGACTTGGCTTTCCAGATATGTGGGGCAAACATTAGGGCTTTGGTAAAGAATGGGAGCCTCAGAACTCGACCAAATGTGTTGGCTTTGCAGGGGGGACTGAAAACGTCCCTCCAGGCTCCGCAGCCAGTCTCTCTGGGTTGTCTCCGAGACATCAAGCGAACCACACTTGCAAAGTCCAGGGGAGTAGTTAGCACAGTAGCTGACAGCATCGTCCGGTCTATGATTTTTATAGGAAGGACTACGTGGCCGCCCGGGCGTTCAGGTCGACTCCCCCAATTCCGGAGCCACTGGCTGATGTGAGGGCTCCCAGACGCGGTACCAGAGGCGGCCGGTAGATGGCGCACCAAGCTACTGACTAGACCGAGGGAGCCCTGAGCGGCAGCGGACCGCGAGGCAGGCGACGATTTTGATTCATAAAAAACATAAATTCTACTTGATGAACAATAATAATAAAGGAAATTGACTACTGGGCACCATAGAGATGAATTTTTAAAGCCCCGAAATCAAGTTATTTGAGATTATTTAATTTAATTTACTAAATTTGAATAACTGTGCGATGTAATGGTGCATGGCAGGGCACTTAGGTTTTATAGCTTCTAAATGCTTCTCTTTAGGGTGATTGCCGTCAGTTGCATGGTCGCCAGAGAACTCTGTCCCCATCTCCAAGCTGTGTAAACAAATAGAGAAGAGAATAATTACACACTGGGAGAAAGGCAGGGACAATCTATTGAGGGCAGAGAATGCCCCAGCTACTAAATATCCTCCTTTCACCTAATAAACTACCTCCAAAGTACTCAAAGATCAATGTTAAAGACTTTATTAAAATTAGTCAGCAGCCAATACTACGCTAAGCACTTTCCAGGTGCTTCTGGTAGTAGACTCCTCATCTCTTAATAAAAGAAATAAGATCTGTGACCATATTTACATGCCCCTTACATTTTTTAAGTTGATTAATGTACATTTCCATTAGCTTCCCTGAAAAATGAGAGAACTGAAAAAAATCTAAAAACTTTGGTCAAAGACAATTTTCTGCAAGCAGATGTAAAAATTCCTTTCATAAAAATGCAGCCCTCACATTCTCCTCAGTGTGGCTCCTGCACCCACATTTCATGTTTGCATGAATGGGTGTGTATATTTGCACAGAGAAAGTTGCACACACACATTAATTCAAATATATTGATGCGTGTGTATACATAGACGGGTGTACATGCTTTCTGTGTACCACTCTCCTCTATTGTGTTCAGCATAACTGATTTTGGCACCAGCTCGTTAGCACTTTGGAAGGGCCTTCATTAGCACTGGGATAGTATCCAAAAAGAATCTAGAAAAATCAACACATGGCTGCTCTTGTTCTCACGATAAATGACAGCTTTCCTGGAAAACAACAACAGTCAAGAAGCAAAACAAAAACCAAAAAGCAACAAGAGTAGCAAAAACATGAATAGAGGAAGTCAGACATCAATAACTCGGATTTTTAAAAAATTTATTTATTTATTCAATTTTTACAACTATCTTCCTTTGCCACTAAGCCTGTGTGTATTTTCACACAATTAAATTTTTTTAAAAAAATTTATTAAGAAGCCCAGGAAAAGACAATCATGTGACACAAATATGTTAGGGATCTATATGGCATAAGCTGCCCATTAAACCACGCCTGCCCCTAAATGGAAGGCTGTCCATTGAAACTTCCACACCACTAATCCACAATTCTTTGGAACCAGAGTCCTGAAGAGATAAGCCTTTCTTGGAAATCAAAATCTCCTCAATTACGTGAAAGTCTCGTCATGAAACTGTTAGTAGGAACTCAGATTGCTCTGATGCCATGAGAATGTGCAGTGATATCTAAACTAGCCAAAACCCAGTAATATTCAGTAAGTGTGGCTATATGTGAATATGGCCTTACATCATGCCTCAATTCATAGATAATGCATCACACTTTGAATAAAAGCAGTAACCAAACTATAGAAGATATTGACTCAAAGTTTATTAATTCTTTTGGACTTCAGCTGTCAAAACAATAGTGCAACACTGAAGTGTGCATGGACCTTTAAGGTTGGTGACTCTTCGCAGGGAACCAGCCATCCCCATGGGTCTCAAGAAAAGAGAAATAATCATGCTCTTCACTCCTTTGATTCTTTCTCCTTAGTTTCTCAGGTTTGCTTAGTTGTTCCCATTGGAGGATCTTGAACTTTTTCAAGAAAAGAGGAAAAAGAACAGAAAAAAGTGAAATGATTTTGGGGGGGGGGGGACGGGCAAGTGCATAGAATCTTTAGGCACGTGCTCCAGGAGAGCAAAATAGTTATGTGCAGCGTGGGCTAGAACAGTCTTTATGGAGAGCCCTACACGATACTGGCGGTAAGGTATTAAGGAAAAGAAAACTGGATGAAAACTGGTAGCAAGAAAAGCATGAGTCAGATCTTAAATTTAAGACATCTTCAGAGTGTGGCTGTAGAATAACTCAAAATATGGAAAAAGGCAGAGATTGTGGCTCACAGCAAAGAAACCAAGAATCTCCAAATTCATTCATTCCACAAATCTTGTGAAGTGACTCTGATGTGATGAGCCCAGGTCAATCACTAGGCATGCAAAAGTAAGTGAATTATTTCTCCACACTGCCTTCTTTACTTAGAAAGATGGCCACCATTTTGTCTGACTTCAAATTCAGTCAATGCACAAAATTCTGTAACTCAGGAGGCAGGGATGAAACACCTCATGAATCTGTGGACTGAGGAAAATCAAGCCCCAGAGCTGTGTATACCTAAAGTGGTATGGGCCTGTCCCGCACCTTAAATTGATTTGGAGGTGGTGGTAAGCTAAATGCACTCTTTTTCAGAGGCTAAGCCATTTTTCCAAACTACAGCTGAAGTATCTGTTGACAACAGTTCATCTTTAGAAATGGCTCCATTTCAGTCTATTGCTGCTAATTATTATGAACAAACTAACACAATCTCATGTTTGACAGAATTGTCTCACTCTCCAATAGGGGCCAGAAAGGCAATTGAAAGGTTTCCAAAAAGGGGAGAGATTCCAAGTAGAACTGAGATAACTTCTCAAAAACCTATTCAGTAACCCTTCTCTTTTCCATCTCCCCCAACATGAAGTTAGAAGTAGACTGGTCTTTGGCCAGGACACCAATGTCAACACTCCCTATATTTACTTATTTATAGAGGGAGCAATGGTTCCTGCCAACAGTGTCTCCAGGCCACCTGAGTGGCCTCTTTCTGTATAAGCCAAGAGTGGAATGGGTCCAGGACATTAATTGTTGGCCACCATGTTGATAACACAGTTAATGTTGCCTATACTCAAAAAGGTACCAACCAAAGAAGATGGTGGACTGCAAGCTCCCTGAAATGGTTTCATTCTCATGGAAGACTTGGAAAGGCAGTATTTGACTATATCAATGCACAACCACATAACCCCACTGCAATTAAGCCTCTACTGGAGCTATGTTTAGATGATACAATTAGAGTGTGATGTATAGACTTTGGAGAGGGTCCCAAAGTTTCATGTCCATATACATGATGATATGTCTAGGGAAAATGGCATTCTGAGAAAAGAATAAACAAATTGGGATTTGTTTAATGGAGCTAAGAGAGAAAGCAAGGATAGGAATGACACAGACCCTTATAACGGTCTTTAGAATGAGAATGAGAGAGTAAGGTTATCTGATTGAATGAGAGTAAACAGTTGGTCTCAACTTCCAGCAAAGCTAAAATAAATCAGAAAAATTCTATCGCTGATAGGTCCTTAGTGATCATTGAGTCAGACCTCTTCATTTGACTAATGAATGAAGTTTAGGGAAAGATTCTGAACTAAAAGTTGTTCCTCTAGGTTGAAATGGAATGTTATTAGCTATCATCAGCTCCAGAAGGATTCATTTAAAATTATTAGAAGCATGGACTTGTCACCAAAGGTACTTATGCGTCAGATTAAATTCTAGACTGAAGTAGGCAAGTTTGTTCAGTCAGAAGCACAGCACACCCCTTTCCCAGAACTGAGAGGTTTCTGGAATACTTATGATAGGATTCCACCACTCTTGATGAGGGTACAGGACAATCTTGGCTGGTTCAAGGCATAGAAGAGGGCTGTTGTATTAAGGCTAGAACAAGCCTCCTCGTGAAATCCAGAGAGCCTTCTAGAGAAGCAGCTCAGCTGTGACTTCCCAGGTTGTCCACACTTATGGGCAATTTCACGGGAAGCAGGTTGTGAACACACCATGTAAGTTACTAAAGCTCAGTTGGCCGCCACCAAGGCTGCAGCATGAAATTTCCCGTTTGCTCCACAACCTCTGAATTCAGAGCAAAATTGCCACCAGCTGTGCTCAAACTGATTTTCCCAATTGCATGTAAAGAGAAAAATATCTCAGATGATAATGTGACTGGAGAAAAATTGAAGGAACACCTTTTCCACTGAGTTGGTCAAGGTTGACCAAAGTCAAAATCAATCAAACCACTCCTAAAGATGCCACCTGGTCTCAAAGATGATCCTGAGCAGCCCAGTAAATGGAAGGATGAGACCAGACCTGGGGTTCAGAAAACACACAATTAAGCTATAATTACTTCCACAGGAGAAACATAATCTCAAATTTTTCAGGAGTGTGTACATTAGTCAGTATTGTTAAATGAGGTAAAGAGTGTATCTTCAGAGACTGGGGCTCTGGCTTGGTGGTAGAGCACATGCCTCGTATGTGTGAGGCACTGGGTTCGATCACAGCACCACATAAAAGTAAATGAATAAAATAAAGGTATTGTGTCCATCTACAACTAAAAGCATCTTTGAAAAGAGTATAATGTCAGTTCCCAAAATACTTTTCTCTCCTTATTTTTACTCTGTATCTTTGCACACACCATTCTTCCTACCATCTGCAACCCATTTTTCATTTCCACTGGATCAACTCCTGTTTGTCCTTCAAAACCCAAAACAAATGTTATTTTCTTCATGAAATCTTAGTGTCCACAAAGCAAAATCAGTCTCCCCCTTACTGTGATTCCAGATATAAAATAGTATATATTATACATATAAAGTTAATACTCATCACACTAAATTATACAAAACAGTAAGGAAGACAGAAAATAACATGAGCTTTAGGGTTGGAGAAAAGAGACTCCATATCTCAACTCCTTCACTTACAAACTCTGTGACCTTGGGCAAATTACCCAATCTGTCTGATTTTTAGTAAAATTCCATTCATAAAATTGGGGCAATAATGTCTACTTTAGAAAGTTCTTGGGAAGAAAACATGCAATTGGAAGATAAAGACCTTAGCACTGTGCTGGCCTCAACCAATACTCAATAAATTAGTCCCCTCCCCTTTTTCTTGCATCTTTCCTACAAAAGCAAAATATCTGTGTCTTCCACATAGTACAGATGGTCCCCAGCTTACAATGGGTTTACATCTCAGGCAGCAGTTCAAAATTCAAAAACCAAAATTCAAATTCCAAGTATAGTTTCTACTGAATGTATATTGCTTTTGCACTATTGCAAAGTCAAATGGTGGACCTATCATAAGGCAGGGCCCATCTGTACACTCAATCATGAAATGAAGGTGATAACTAAGGACAAAGAAGGACCAAACTTTTGTTTTGTTTTGTTTTGTTTTGCTTTGTTTTGGGAACTGGAACCCAGGGGCAATTTATCACTAAGCCCCATCCTCAGCCCTTTCTTTCATTTTTATTTTTTTATTTTTAATTTTGAGACAGGGTCTCATTAAGCTGCTTAGGGCCTCACTAAGTTGCTAGGGCTGGCCTCAAATTTGTGATCCTCCTGCCTCAGCCTCCCAAGTTGCTGGGATTATAAGCATGCACCACTGTACCCCGCTAAGGGCCATTCTTTAGTTCATAGAATAGCAGACCTAGAAAGGGACCTAAACCAAAGGCATTTGACCAAACGATCAACAAGGAGGAAGTTGAGAGATAGCAAGTAGCAAGCATCCAATGAGCCCCACATGCCCCCCTGCACCCCCATCCTGCTCCCAGACCAAGGCTCCCCTGCCATTTCTCACTGCCAACACATGCTTCCCCACTTCTGGGTTTTGCAGATCCAAGCCTGCATAGCCCTTCCTGGGGATTCATTTCCACTGGGCTCTTTGCTTCTGGACCTGGAGACTAGTACCAGCCTTTATGGCTGCTTTAATATGAATCCTGTCCAGCTCTTAGTGGTTAAGGGCAATTTCTCATCATCCACACTAATATGGCTTCATTCAAATTGGAAATGATAGATGATTAACAGGCACGAGAAAACATGTTGTGCTACATTCAGAAAGGATGCAAATGACAAAAACATGTTGCCTTCTGGACAGGCAGGGAAATGGCATACAGCAGAATGCACCCGGCTTCTTGCACCTCCGTGTCTGGCTAGACGGTTTTATGGCATTTAGCAGCACTGTGCGAAGGCACCCACAGCATACCATAACTCTCACAAAACAGCGTTTTCATGTGCTAATGGCAACTGAATCAGAAACACATGGATTTAATTTCCTTCATAATACCCACGGGTATAAAAATCAATGCAGAAAAGCCATTTGGCTAACTACATTGGGGGCTTTTCTGAGCCCAAAAATTGTGAGAAATTGTTGGATATGGCTGCTGAGCTCCAAATCCCACCAGGTTCATCCCTCCCCAGCACAGCCCCAGTCTAATGTGATGTGAAGCCCCGGCTGTCTTTTTGGAGAGAGGCAGGTGCTTGCTGTGTGGTACCTTAACGGCTGCCATCTCTACAGATTTCCTGCTTTGTTCATTTGCTCAGTGTCCCTCACCACATTGCCGTCAGGGAGATCTCATTTTGGCAGCAGATCGGGATCCCTGCCTGAAAGTTGATAGAGGTTGAGCTATTTGCAGAAATAATGCTTTCCAGACGTACCAAACAGCACCCCTCTTTCCAGATGGAGTGGCATTAGTGTTGCTTCCAGCCATTTCCTCTCACCTTCTGGTATACTTGTCAGTTCTCCCATATGCACCACAAGGCTTCCATATTCTGGGGAATCTCGGAAAACTGCTCAGATCCTCAGCTTCTCATCACTTGTGTGCAAAATTGCATGCACAGGGCTGGGAATGTGGCTCAGTGGCAGAGTGCTTGCCTGGCATGCATCAGGCCCTGGGTTCAATCCTAGTGCTGGGGGAAAAAAAATGCATGCACACACATTTACACAGCTTCCACTCCTAAGTATGCACATGCAATTTTCTTTCCCTACCTCCTTAGGATTTTCAAGAAAGCTGATCTCTGAAAGTGATAGTTTAGCAGCTCAGGGATTAGACAGGTATGAATACATGGGACATTGAAGAAGTCCCTTGGCTCTCATGGTTATTCCCACCATCCAGCACCATCAATGACACTGTTATTCCCCTTCCATTTTGGTAGCCTTTAGTTTCAACATCAGAGGGAGTTCTTGATGAAAACGCTGTTCCCTGGCCCAAGAGGAACCTCAGGAGATGGTTTAAGTCTCTTTCTGTTATGACCCTACTATAGATTGAATGTCCACTCCAAAACTCATGTTAAAACTTACTTGCCATTGTAATAGTATTGGTGGTGGGTGGAGGGGGGAACAAATACCATGTGATAAAGTTGTGAGAGCTATGCTCTCCTGAATGAATTAATGCTTTTATCCTAGAAGTGGTTAGCTATAGTGAGAATGAGTTATAAAATAAAAGGATAAGATCAGTCCTTATGCTCTATCATGCACACTCCTTGCCCTTCTGCCTTCCACCATGGGATAACATAGCACCAAAGCCCTCACCAAATGCCACTGCCAAGCTTTTGGATTTCCTGGCCTCTCAAACCTTCTAATATCCAGTCTTGGGTATTCTGTTACAACAGCAGAAAAAAAGACTAAAACAGGCCTATCTCTAAGATGCTTTGGATTGCGGGACCCCAGAATATTGCATCCATATGCTGTTTCCTTAATGAGAAATTGCCCAGCTTGCCATGTTTTATTAATTCTGGATGGTTTAATCATGCCCAGACCAGATAGTAGAGACTTCAACCAGTTCATGCATTGAAGTCCTTCCCAGCTCTGCAATGCAATGCTCTCAGAACCCTGATGCTGATGTCCTGCACTCAGGCTGTCAGTCCTTAGCCATCAGCTGGAGCTCTGAGTCAGATAGACCCAGGTTGGGTGACCAGGTTGGAAGTGATCACATTTTTCTACCAATAAATATCTCCTTTGGTTTGCCATTCAGTCGTCTTTTCTAATTCTCTCCTGATGCTAACCGTTCCTTTTTGAAGAAGATGAGGTAAAAGAAAAGTTTCATACATGTGTGTCAGCTTCTCCTCTCCATTACTCTTGTGTTTTAATTTACTTCAGTTTTATCCCTGACTGTGTTCAGAATGGAAGGGCTCTTCCAAAAGTCTCAGATCTACCCTGTTTCCACTTCATGGAGGAAAGACTCCTGTGTCCCCCGGTAGATGAGGGAGTTGAGATGAGGGGAGTTGAACGCTACTATACACCATGAGTCAGGTTGGGCAGCTAAGCCCTATTAACACAATTAAAACAAGGTGAAACAGAGAAAATACACTTAACAAATGCAAACCATCACATACAACTGATATGTTCCTTTGTCACTCAACTCTTCAATTATTACTCAGAAACACACATCCTATGTGACCTTGGATAAGTTATCCTCTCTGTGCCTCAGATTCCTCACCTGTAATGGAGGTCTCACACTAGAAAATACCTCATAGGTTTATCATGAGGATTTAGTGCGATGAAACATAAAATACCTAATATAACCCTGGAGTGTAGTAAGTGGTCTCTAAGTGTAGGCTCCTAACCAAACCACCAATTTTCTTTTACATCTAGAAAACCTTACTTTTGTAGTTTTAGAGACCGAAAAGACCCTCACTCTCAACTCAGCAATTTCCACTGGTAGATTTGATATTTATGACACTTGTAGATCATTGGGGTCTTTGGCTCTTGTCCTCTCCATGTGAGTCAAGTCACTGATGGCCAGGTCCACACAGATTAGGCTGCTTTTTCCAGAGAGGCGTGCCCCCTGGTCATGTTAGAAAGGAACTCATCCATTCTAGTCTCATTTCTTGATCTCCACATATATTGATCTTGCTAGAAAAACAGAGAGAAGATCATTCTGCAATCATTGTGCTCAACTGTGGTATGTCCTTCCCATCAGGGGAAAGTCATCTTTGTAATTGAGTTCATTGGATCAACTGTGTTTCATTCCACTCTCACCAAGTCTTCATATACCCACAATTTTACCCAAAACTTTATGGTTTTGATACATGCTTCTTAGAAACTCCAAACCTTTTTCTTTGATCATGTAAAGCACATAAAAACAACAATGAAAGACTTATCACAAGTCATAACAATTTCTTTTACCATTTCAAAAGGCACTCTGTTGCTTGACTGATGCGTACATAGAGCTTAAATGTACTTATCAACTGGTCCTTTAATTCCTGGAAGTTGCAAAGAGCAAAATATTACCCTCCCTTATTCTTTCAGCTATGGCTATTGATAAAAAGAAGTGAAATGTATTCATCAATCTCCACCCATCAACTGAGCTTTCTGATTACATGTGAGACATGCTCATTAAAGTAGGTATGGGGTACAGAGCAGGAAGGAGGGGTTTCCATTTAGCCAGTGATGGGAGTAACAAGTTGATCAGCATGACACACCAGCTCCACGAGGGGGAATACCTTAAACAATTCCATCAACATTGATTTACTTTAACCAGGTGATATTTTAATGAGCCAACCTCCACGCTCCCTGGATGACATGACTCCTCAAACTAAGAGAGCAAGCCACCTTTACAAGAAAAAAAAAAATCTCTAAAAAAGGCAGAGCGTTGACACTTGCAGATGAGTTTAATTCCCTTTGTCCTGTGGATATGTGCCTGTTGGGAGAGCTCCAAGTGCATCGAGCTGATTTTTGCTGTCATCAGAACTGACCCTCAGTCCCCCAGGAGGCCCGCGGCCTGTCTGCTACAATGACAGGGAAAGGAGCCAGGCTTCAACTCGGGGCCCTCAGATGTGCTGCACAACAGGCCATGTCCAACCCCGACGGGGGCAGCTGGATCACATGAATTTTTAAAAGTAAAACAACTGATTTGGGAGAGGGGGAGGGAAGGGGGATATATTCTTACTTTTTCCCCCTGTGAAATCCCCATGGAGGAAATGCACGGACCAGCGTGTTGATTTTGGCATCGGCACACACAGTGCCTCTGTTCTGAAGAGGAGCTGACACGTGCAGATGTGCAGATCAGCCATTTCCAAAGGTTAATTAAATATTACCATTGTTTTCCAAGCTATTAATGTCTGTTCCTTTATTTCTTCATGTGAAAGGCTTCACCCCACTCAAAAAGCAGGGTTTGAATTTGCTTCGCTGTCCCCTGCCCCTTTGTAAAACCCAGAAAGAGAATGACCAAGGGACTCAGAGAGAGAAAGAGCTTGAGAGGAGAGAGAAGCAGAAACTCCCAAGCTAAAGGCAAAATGTAACTAGGAGCTGGGGAGCTAGGGACAGCGGCCAGCATTGTCTGAGGTGGAGTTCCTGAAATACTTTCTCAGCAACTGCCAGGGGATCAGAACCATGTCATTCAAAGAAGGTTCTACAGGGGTTGGGAAGGAACGCCATGTCTCTCAGACTTTATTTATTGGTGATATAATTGATTGTGCTGGAGCTCAGGAACATACAGGTCTTTGCCTTCAGTGGTTCTGGGGGAGGATCGAGATGTGAGTCATCTGAATGGCCAGTGAGGACACAGGCAGGAACATGTACCACTGTGCAATGTCTATATGTCCCCTGCCACCTCCAAGTGACATGGTTCTTTCCCTGCCTGAGATATTCTGATGTTGGTATGATGAGGGCCTCTGTGCAAATGGGAGAGGGATTCCAAGATGGACAACAAGGGATAATAAGACAGAGGTCAGGGAGAGGACAAGGTTCCCTCTGGCAGGAAGTGCCACCCTCTGTGACTGCAGTTTACAAGAATCCTGAACCGATGAGCACAGCAGTCTGCAGGAAATCTCTGCAGACAACCCATCTTCCAGGGTGAGCAGGACATGTTTTGTTTGCAAAATAATAATGCCTCCCTAGATGTGGGAGGAAACAGCAAACCTACAGTGTAATGAATGACAAACAAAGGAGCAGAAAGGAGACAGGTGATGATGGAGTGTCATAGGTGGGGTGGGGCTGGCACAAATGGAGAGAGGAAGAGGGAGCGCAGCACCGAGTCTGGTCATGGATAAAGGTGGAGGAGTGTTCATGCAATCCCACACAGGACGCCCACCCCACCCACCCACTTGCCATGCCCCTGAGATTACATCTTTTGAAGGCTAAACAGTGGTCCAACATGGTGCCCACAAATGCAGACTCTGCAGTCAGAAGATGTTTCCAAAGCCATCTTCATCTCTCCCTGACTAGAGTTCCTTAATATGTCTCATTTGCTAACATTCCTATTTTCCATTTGAAAAATGGAAATATGTATGTTTATGCTGTAGGATTGTCAAAATGATAAAAATAAAACCAAAGGTCTGTAAGATGCCTGCTCTATAGTAAGAATGGGAAGAAAGGGAGGGAAATGGGGAGAGTTAGAAAATTTAGGAAAGCAGGGGAGAAGGAGAGATGGAAAAAAGGTAGAGGGAAGGGTACTGGGGAATGCAGACGTGGGATGAAGGAAGAGAGAAGGGAGGGAATGAATACAAGAAGAGGAGGACTGGGATCCCTTTGCCCTTCTGGAGCCATCTGTTAACAACAAGTGCCCTGTGACATCCTAGGCCCCGACTCCTTGTGTGGGCTGTACCCAATCTCCAGTGATCTGACCCATGTCCTGTCTGCTGCATCAGCCCCAACACCTGCTCCCTTTGCTGGAAGGCATACGCACCTTCCACAATGGCTACCCGACCAGAGCTAAGTCCCTGTGTGGGTATGAGGCTGGGTGATAAGAGTATCAAATATAAAGGGACATTTGTGCAACCTAAAACTGTAAATTAGAAAGGAAAACCATATGTACAACCTCTCCAGGGAAAAGTGCTGGGTCTCCCATAATCCAGCACTCAGGAACAGGTGCATAAGGAAAATCAAATAACAAATATGGGGGAATTTAGACAGAATTTGTACCCACCAAGTGTGTGGTGCCACCTGATGTGTGCTGGGCCCCAGATACACATTAATGTAGGGTTACATTAGAGAAGTTTCTACCAGACAGATCTAGCTCATCACATAACTTGGTACCATGACACAAGGAATAGGGACAAAGATAGTGAACAATGACAGTGAATCTCAGAGGGCTGTCCACAGCATCAGAAGTTGCCCTACAAACCAAGCAGAAAAACTCACTGAAAGTTCATGGATACCTGAAGTACCTAAAATTTGTATGACAAAATATTTATAACAAATAATGGACCCTGAATTCATGTCCTATAAACCAACAAAAACCTAAACTCTATTAGCATTTCCCAAAAGTGAGCAAGGAGATATTACAAAAGAAATATACATTAGTAATGTCCAACCCGATTAATAAGGAAATACAATTTTTTAAAATATCAAAATATAGGGGGCATGGTTGGTTTTTTTGTGGGTTTTTTTTTCGGGGTTTGTTTTGATTTTTTGTTTTTTGTTATTTTGGGGTTTTTGTTGGTTGGTTGGTTGGTTGGTTGGTTGATGCTAAGGATAGAACCTATTTGCTAAGCAAGTGCTACTCTCCTGAGGTACGTCCCCAGTCCCAAAATACTTTTTTTAAACCGTTAACTTGGAAATTAAGGAAAATCAGTTCTACTGAATACCAGAAAATTTGCAATGGAGTGTGTACTCTCTGGCACTGAGATTCATATCCCTAATATACAAAGAACATACACAAAATAACAAATAAAAAGAGACCAAGAGAAGAATGGGCAAAGAGTTTGAAAAGACAATTCACAGAAGAGATGCAAATGGTTGAGACAGATTAGGTACAGATATTGATTCAGATGATGATAGAAATTCAGATATAGATAAATATTTCCCATCACAATTAGAGAAGGTCAAAGTAAAGCAAGATACCAGTTATAGTCCTATGACGTCGTAAGTTTGGTAACTTCTATTCCTGAGAAGTAACTATGGCTTGGAAGAGTGTCTTCCAAAGTTCCAGTGCTAAAGGCTTGGTCTCCAGCATGGTACTATAAGGGGGTGCTATAGAATTTTAGGAGTATAGCCTAATGAGAGGCTCCTAGATCATTGAGAATTGAGGGCATGCCTCGGAATCAGATTGTGGGACCCTAGTTGGTCCTTTTTTTGTTGTTCCCTGTTTTGTGATGTGAGCCATTTTGCCTCATCGCCCACTGCTGTCATGGCATGCTACCCTTGCTAGAGTTCCAAAGTCATGCAACATATAAGTTCAGAGTGGAACCTCAGAACTTTGAGACAAAATACACCTTTTCTCGTCACAAGTAATTATCTCAGTTATTTTGTTAGAGTAATATAAAGCAAATAGAGAAGGATTTGGGGAAACAGTCTCTCACAAATCAATAGTAGGATTATACCTCACTACAGCAATTTTGAAGGATAACTCAACAGTCTCAGTCAAAATTAACTGAAATCTCTGATGTCTCTGCATTTCTTCCTTGAAGATAGAAATCTGTTCCTTAGGGCCGGGATGTAGCTCAGTGGCAGAGTGCTCACCTAGCATGTCCAAGACTCTGGGTTGCATCCACAACACTGAGCAGAAGCAGAAGGAAAAGGAGAAGGGAAAACTGTTATTTACACTCCTCCTTTTAAAAGTAAATTCCCAATTCTTAACCGTTTTAGGAAATAATCATTATTCCAAGATTCTCTCTTCTTTAATTTAAAAAACACATTAATTTTTTTTTCAAATTTTGGGGTTGTTTTCCCTGTGTTTTGGTCCATTTAACATCTATTCCAGGCAGCATGATGAATCATCTCTCATTTTTGAACACTCTGTTAGGAGTGTGAGTATGGTGACCAAGGTGATCAATGTGATGCCATCTGATTTTTTTTTTTTTTTTTTTTTTTTTTTGTTACTAGGGATTGAATCCAGGGCCTCACACATGCTCCATACACACTCTACCTCCGAGTTACATCTCCAACCCATATTACTCTTAAAAAACATGCAATGAAGTAATGATATATTCTGCAATGATTGGAAAATAATGACTGTGTTTGAGTGCATGAGGAACTCCTGCATCCTGTGCATCCAAGTTGCCCTGTTAATATCTGGCCCGTTCCTCCTTTTCTAGCCTTGGAATATTTCCCACTGCCCTTTCAACTAAGCATATATTCCCTCCTTCAAGATTTCCTTGGTTCCTGGGCAGGAGTCCCTGTGCTTGGAATCCTGCCCCATCCCATCCTGTCAAGCTGTCTCCTGCGATCATTCCAGCAGCTCCTGAAGTCCTGCTTCCTCCACAAAGCCCTCCCCAGCTGAGAGCAAAGTGATTTTCCTCCGGCTTCCCACCTGTTCTGAGCGTGGGCAGCTCCCTCCTTCCTCCTACCCTGTGTGCACCTAAGGGCAGCAGGCTCAACAATGTCCTGTTCACTAAATGGCTGCAGTGTCCTGCATGTCCTTTTCTATGCATCTGCGTCCACGAAGGCAGAGGCTCTTATTTATAAATGTGTTTTGCTTGTATCAGCAGTGCGGGAGAGCTGAGTGGTGACTGTTTATGTTCACTGGAAACGACCTTGCAGAATATCACCAAGTTCAAAGTTCCATGGCACAGTAATCGAGTTTTTGCATATGGGGTCAAATTTGCTCTCTGCAAGATTTACTTGAACCTTTTTCCACCTGTTTCAAGTTTCCATGGGATAGGGTAAGTCTCATGTAAACTGGCAAGACCTGAACATTAAATCAGGGCATTTGCTTTCTTCCCCAAATGGTTAAAAATACTGCTAGCAGTCAAATCTGAATTTTAGAATCTACTCTCACATTTTCTCCCTTGTGATCCAAAAACACTTCATTGAACAGGACCCTACAAGGTTAGAAGTCAGGCATCTAGGACTAAAAAATACCTTCAGTTGTTTTTAAAAAAAATGGGAGTTTTCTTTAAATTCCTTTCTCTGATCTTGTCTCTGTCCGCCATTAACAGGAACTTCATACCCTTTTCAACATTGGGGAAAATGCTTGCTTTTATAGCCTTCTCCCAATGTCAAAACAAAAGTTCCCTTCTACTTCTTAGACTCTTCTATTTTTCTGATTAAGAGGAAAACAAATGTGCTTGAATCGAGGCAATTCAGGAATACTAAATCCCAGCAGAAACCAACCCCCTTCAATTTCCATGAACTGGTAGCTCGAATATTAACAGGCAACATGAAACAGGGCAAAGCAGGAATTGCATAATTTTCTGTTATTTTATCCTTAATTTTTCCTTAAGTGTTGCATGGATTTTTTTCAAAACCTCAATTTTGAATCTGTTATAGCATTAGGTGAGATACAAAGACATTTTTACATTATCATGTAAAATTGTGTTCTGTAGTCAGCAGTTCTCCAGAAAAGCAAAGGATTTTTCCCTTCCTCCTTTAATAGGGAGCAAGAAAAATCGAATAAGCTTAGGTTCCAAATCTTTGGCCCATGACGGTGATATTTTTCTATTTTATATAGGTACCTAAAAAACACGACAAGGAGGGCAAGCAATAATACACAAAACATTTAGATGCCAGAAAATGGAAGCACGTTAGGCTTTAACATTTCTGCCTTCTAAGAAACCAGTGGGAATGAGATGCCCTTCTTCAGCTGTCTGCTTACCACCGTTTGTGCATTCACACCCACTGTGTCGTGGGTCACCCGCACAGGACCTCAGCAGACAGACGGTAAAAGCAGGTGAGTGACCGCTGACTGCTGAACCCCGCCTCCCTCCTCCTCGGGCCATCTGACTTGATCCAAGGGCATCCTTGAGAGTGGGGAGAAATGAAGAATGGTTCTCCTACGGGTGGCAAGGAGGGGCCCTTAAAACCTGCAGATCCCCGTTTCTGCATGACCTTTGTCGGCATCCAGGGCCCTTTCCCTCCCACGCCAAGCAGACAATCCTTTCCCCAAATCCTGAAGATCAGCAATAATTGATTTGGCTTCTGGCCCGTACCCTTCTGGTGCAAACGCAACAGCACAGTTCACTAGCTCTTTCCGATTTGTCCCTGCCCTCGCTTCAAGTGACTCCTCACGTCTGATTAAAATCGGTAATGCGCTAGTCCTGGAGTGAAGAGGCGCTATTTATTTCTGTCAAGTTCTGCTTGGAAGGTTTGAGACTTCCTCCTACCAGACATTTTACTAGTAAACAGAAAAGTTACCCATATTGTCATGCTTGCCCTGACCTGCAAGCTAGTGAACAATAAATCTTAATTATAGTTAAATGCCAAAATCTGCGAAGAATGAGGCAGCACTAGTCAACTGTGAATTGGTCCGACTCCTCCGCCTGCCTCCGCCGGGCTGCAGCTGCAGGAATACATAAATTAGTTTGTGATTTGTTTGTGCCGGAACAATCAGTCGAGGCTGTTTCTTAAGAGCATTTCCAGTATCAGTGGACGCACTGGCATTCATCCTATTGCCATGTCAGATGCAGGTGGCATCTGGGAAGTTTTATTTTAAAGGACTTTCAGCATTATGCTTGGGTTAATAAGAAAGCGCTATTTTTAAATATCTCGGCAGTTTTCCAAAGTAGCGCTCAGTCTCCTGACATCTGCTCCGTCCGTACTTGTTACCTTTGGGTTTATTCGGAGAACCGCTGAATAACCTTTTTGTTAGCAATCGCCTTTTTGCACCATACAGAGCCACTGGAGTTCAAGGCAGGCGTCCATGCGGGGGCTCCCCCCACCCCTTTTCCCTTCTGCTGTAAAGTTTCTTGGTATTCAAGCATTTGCTTGTCATAATACTAAATAAAGCCGCCCTGTTGTCCTTTTCCCTGGGTCCTCTTGACATATTGGCACCTATATGCAAGAATTAGAAAGGTGATTGCCGACATAACTCTGTTCAATGGCTTCAGGCTGTTCTATCAATTTTGAAACTGTCAGGAGATTGGAGATGGAACTCAGAAGACAGAATGGAGTTTGGGTTGTTCAGTACTCAGTCCCATGAATCAATCTGCAATCTACTGGTATTATTTTAGACGCAGATCCTGTTGTCATTGAGAGTCAATCATCTGCTAGATGCCTCCATCGGGCAGTTTTCTATATAATAAGGCAGGCTCCGATTTCCAGCCTCTGGGATCAGCAGAGTAATGGCAGGCCTGGGGATGATATTCTACTAATGGCAAGGTGGATGTGTAAGTGGCTAAGAGGGATGAGGTACAAAAGCCCTCTCCCAACATTGGGGGTGGGGAGTTACAAAATAGGTAGATGTCTGTTGTATTTTTAAGAAAAATGAAAGGGGAAGCTTTGTTTGGTCCTTGAATAGTAATGTGAATTTCACTCAGGGTCTGCACAGATTTACCTCCCTTCCTGTCTTAAAATGCGTCATCTGTCATCCCAGCTCTCGAACAGCCCCCACCACCCGGGGCTCTTCCTGGCCCTCACAGGGCCACACTCTGTCACCAGCTTCCTGTTGTGTCACTGCTTTGTTGCTTCCTGGCGGTCACTCTGAGCCTGCCCTTCAGCCTTGTCTCCACCTTGGAGCTGGCTCTCTTCCCAGTTTCTCTTGTGCTAGCAAATGTGACTCCGCCTGGGTCTACACTTCAGGTCTTTAAAGGGCAGGACTTGTACTGGAGTCTTTGCAGCCAAACGCTACGTGGCAAGAGCTGGCACATTCCTGGCTTATGCACACATTTAAAAACTGAAGAGCTAGTTCAATGTATTTTTTTTTCTTAATTTTAGTGCTGGGAATCAAATCTAGGACCTAAGGCATGCTAGGCAAGAGCTCTACTGCTAAGCTATATGCCCAGCCCTTCAGTGTATTCTTATAGTTGCTGTCTTACTTGGCCTCCTTCATTTTGGGGGAAGAGTGCAAGAAGGGCTGCTTCTCCATTTCTAGATTTAAAAAGAGACCAAGAGAGATTGAAGGATAATAGGAGGCTAGGGAAGAGTAGAATGAGCTGGGTGTGATGGCATACACCTGTAATCCCAGTGACTTGTGGAAGCTTAAGCAGGAGGATCACGAGTTCAAAGTCAGCCTCAGAACTTAGTCATACCCTGTCTTAAAAAATAAGAAGGGTTGGGGATGTGGCTCAGTGGATAAGCAACCCTGGGTTCAATACCCAGCACCCCCCTCAAAAAAAGAGAGAGAAGAATTAGTTCTCAATCTGCCCACCCTGGCTCCATATAAGAGCATCCACTATCATTGATAGCAGCCACCTGGGTACTCTCTACCATATGTTGAGCAGTTTGCATGCATTATTGCATTTAATGTGCACAAGCACCTTGCCAGGTGGGCATTATTGGTCTTATTTTAAACCAGTGCTCACAGAACTTATTATTTTGCCCAGGGTCATACAGCTGGTGCATTTGTCTGACTGAACTCTTCTGTCCGGAGGTACAACAGAGCATCCCCAGGGACACACATTTCATCCAGGTTTCTGCTCAAATGCCACACCTTCAAATGGGGCTTCTGCTCAAATGCCACACCTTCAAATGGGGCTTCTGCTCAAATGCCACACCTTCAAATGAGGCTTCTTTAGATACACTGGTCTGTCCCAAACAGCACTATGTTACTTTCAGTCTCTTCATCCATCTTTATTTGGAGCATTTATCACACCTGATTTCAAATGTATATATATTTTTCCCAGAAGGATTGGTTTCAGGACCTTCTGAAGATATCAAAATCTTCTCAAAAGGTTCTCAAGTCCTTTATATAAAATGGTGTGTGGTGTTTGCCTATAACCTATGCATATCCTCACACTTTACATCACCTCTAGATTACTTATAATACCTAATACAATGTAAATGCTTTGTAAATGATTGTTATGTGGTATTGTATAGGGAATAATGACCCCCAAAAAAGAGTCTGTACATGTTTAGTACACATTCATTTTTTTTTTCCTTTTTAAATATTTCAGTCTGAGTTTGGTTGACTCCACAGATGAGGAGTCTGTGGATACAGAGGTCTGACTGTGTATGTGTTTGTGCTAGTATGTGAGTGAGATGGGAGACTGTTTTTCTCACTGCTTTATCTTCCTGGAGCATAGCAGGTATTTAGTTATCTGTTCAGTTATTGATTGAATAAATAGATGGATGGATGGATAGATAGAGTGAGTGAACAAATAAATGGGCAGATGGATGAATAAGGCTGCTTTTAGTTTCCAACTTGAACTAAAATAGTCAAAATGTTTGGTCAGGTTGCCAGAAATGACAATCCCTCCTACAAATGGAAAACTCAGAGACAGTTGTGCTCAGGATTCTGTCACAGACCACTAACAGATCTACGACTAAACTATTCTGTTTGTGACTAACAGGTTGAGCTACTTCCAGTTATTTTAGCACTGGCCTTCTATACCCTGTATGTAAATCGTGACTGGGAGATGCTCTAGTAGCTTCTCAAAATTTTCTTCCTGCAAGAAACAAAATTCTTGCTTAGATGTTGCTAATCAGACTACCGGCACTTGGGTGGCTCCAGAGAAGCACCTGGCAGCAAACCTGTCACACTGACGCTAGTGTCTTCTAGACAAGCAGGGAGCCATGGGTAACCCTCACTGCCTTGCCTCTAGCTGCTCTTCAGATCCATATTGCCTTGCAGGTGGTGGGTGTAGGGGGCTCAAAAATGCACAAGGAATGGATTTCTACTTCAAAGAGATGAGCATTTTTAATTAGGTCAGAACACAGGAACAAGAATACATGTTAAAGGGGATTGATTGAAGATACTGATGTGTTCAAAATCATGGGGGAAAAAAAACAGAGTTGACAGATTAAGGGGATCAGGAAAGATTTCATGAAAGAAGTGATTTCTGAGACCAATCCTGAAGGAACAGCAAATTTCCAACAGGCAAGGATGGAAGGACAGACATAGGCAAAGGCATCGCAATGGAGAGCCAAAGTGCAAACCCTGGGGGTGGAGCAGAGCCCGGTTGAGTTTGGCCAAGCATGGAATACATGCCAAGGAATTTCAAAAGATAAGGCAGCAAACAAATTAGGGTGCAACCAGCCAGCCAACAGAGCTGGCACTTAGAAGGCAAAATGGAATGGGCCATTCCTACAGTGGGACAGCAGTCTGTAATAACAAGAATTGGGTTTTTGATTCAAATTTAACTAGTATAAGTCAACTCTAAAGAGTTGATATTTGAATCAGTTATTAGAAAACTGTAAGGTACGTTTGGTTTAGCAATCTTCTCTTAAACCTGGAAATCTTAGAAAAGCTAAATAGAGATCAAGCATATGTGATAAAATTTAACTTCCACATTGAGATGTACTATAAGACATGTGCTGATGAGACATGCTGGATTTTGAGGCATGGTAGGAAGCAAGGATATCAAATATCTTATTCATCACTCTGATGTGGATTGTGTTTTGAAATTATATTGTTTTGAATTTCTTGGGTTGAAGAAAAATGCTATAGAAAGGAAATTTTTAAAAGGCAAAGGGAAACCATTGAAGTTTTTTGAGCTGGGTTGTTATAAGAGTGAGATGCTTTAAAATAAAGATAATTTAGAAAATGTATGTGAGGCAGGTTGTAAAGGGGAGAGACTAGAGACAAGCAAGTCCATTGAAAGATTTTTTTTCTTGTGCTGGGGATCAAACCCAGGACCTTGCACATGTTAGGCAAGCACTCTGCCACTGAGCCACACTCCCAGCCCTGAATATTTTGAATGGCTACATGAAAAAGAACCTAAATGAGTCAGTGACTCAGAGATCTGTGCTATACTTCCCAAATATGGCTCAAGGTTGGACTCCTTGATCTTAGGGATATTCCCAGTAGGCAAATACGAACCCTTAATCACCCTCCAAATACTTCTTAGGCTGGAAAGTTCTGGATTCTGTTGGGAGGGTTCAGTTACAGTGAGGGGTCAAAGATCACCCTAAAGGGTCCTGGACCAAACCTGACCCCTGGTTTGACTTGGAGGCAAACCTGACAAGGTTTGTTATTGCATCTCGAGCTGGAATTTACCATTGGAAATGCAGCCTTTGTCACTGGCACAAGGAGAACTGTTTTGCATTTGATGACATTTTCAAAATGGTGTGAAAAAACCTTGACGTTTTTATTAGAAAATCTATAAAGCCCAAACAAATGGTTTCATGCTGCTTTGCCTCATTCTTCATAGGTTCATGGGCAATCCATCATCCCTCCCACTTCCCCAGTGCCCTCCCACTCCCCTTGAACCCATCATCAACAACATCTTGCCCATGAACAAAAGAACCACTCAGAGAAGCCCTTTCACCCTTGGTCTTTTGCCTCTCAATGTTCACCCCTTAAATCAACTACAATCATCCCCTTTTCACCAGCTCCCTTCCTGAAGGACAAAACAATGTTGTCACCTCCTTTGAGAAACTCTTTACCTCTCATGACACAATTGTAGAAGCTTGACTTGCCATCTTTTCAATTAGAGCTGGAACTCTTTCTCTGCTCTCTTTTCCATTTGCTTTATCTTCTGGACTGAACCAAATCACTAAATTAAGAGCAAATAAGGAAATGTTGTCTCTCCTGAAAAAAAAATAAAATAAAACACAAAACTAAGTCTCTTTCTTAGATTGCTATTTTGAATAAAGTTCTCATCTATTGCAAATGTCAGATATGGTGAATCATCTCAGTCTGCAAATGTAGCTCTCCCACCTTACTCTTAACTCTAATACATCCAAACCAACACAACCTAAGTCCTTATAAATTCTACCACTCCCTTCAGTCTCACTGTCAGTCAGCTTTTCATTGCTGTGACAAAACACCTGAAGTAATCAACTTAAAAGGAGGAAAGGTTTATTTTGGCTCATGGCTTCAAAGGGTTAGGCCCATGGTTGCTTGGCTTGTTGTTTTGGGGTCCGTGGTGAGGCAGAGCATCATGAGGAGGAGCACAAAGTAGAGGAAAGTTGTTCACTTCATGGGAGGCAGGAAGCAAAGAGAGAGAGGAGGAGGATTGGTCCCTAAATCCCATTCAAGGACAGGCCCCCAATGACCTAACTTCCTTCCACTAGGCCCCACCTCCTAAAAGCCACCTCCCAACAGCACCACCAACTGGAGTCCAAGCCTTCCACATATGAGTTTGGGGAGACATTTAAGACCCAAATCATATTACTCATTGAACAGATTGTTATTGACTTTCTCTCACCCACCCAGTGGTGACCATTCTCTCTCTGCTTCCCACTCATCCCGCTGTAGCTGGTACTCCAGGTTCTCACAGCATGGATTCTCCATTGGACTGTGCCACTCTTTTTGCCACTTTGTGTGAGTCAGAGGCCTCTGTGGATGCCTTCACCATTTGGCTCTTTTCTTGGTTCTCTGCCTAGCTCCCTCTTAATGATTTTGATCACTCATTTTTTCTCTCTTTTCTGTCTTATGTTCACCTATTTATTTATGTCTTCATCCAAATCTGTTAGGTGGTCACCACTGGCCAAGTACTGTGTTAGCATGGAAATCCAGTTCGTGTTTACTGGTTTTAAGTAAGTCACCCAATCTCCTCATGAGCTATCCTTGTGAGGTAGGATTATCATTGGCTCCATCTTACAATTAGGTAAAAATGGAGGTGCCAAGAAGGTAAATCCCATTCCCAAGGCTTTCTGCGTCAAGGGGGAAAAGAGAGACACAGGTCTTCTTCTTCCAAAGCACAGTGGCTTTCTCCATATTCCTCTGTTTCACTTTTTCACCCACTGCTGTTCCACAGTCTCATTTCTGCCTGTCAGACCTCTCATCAAGCCTCTGCTGGGGCTTGTGTCACTCACGTTGCTTCCCTTCCTCTTGGTCCTTGCCTCTGTTGTCCCTGCATAGTTGCAGCCAGTCAGTAGCATTGCACACTAAGCTGGGGGAATAGATCAGCTAGAAGTCCTGCTCCATCTTAGAGTTCAACACCCTGGCTTGGTCATGAGCTGTCTCTAAAGTAGGATTTTCATCTCAAATTCTGTCATCAGTTGTCCCCCATCCTCTCTCATAGGTCCGCCACCTCCATCCCATCCTCCCCCACCATACTCCAGTCACTGGCTGGCTGCTTCATGGTAGGACTGTCCTCTGTGTTCTGAAACCATCAGGAACTGGAAAATCTTGGAAGCTGTTATGGTTCAGAAGTGATGTGTCTCCACAAAGCTCCTGTGTTAATGCAGGAATTTTTAGAGGTAAAATGATTGGACAGCAAGAGCTGTAACCTAATCGGTCCCTCAGTTTGAATGGACTGACTGGGTGGTGACTACACAGGTGGGTTGTGGCTGGGGGAGGTGGTCACTGGGGGCATGTCCTGGAGGATTCATCTGCCCTTCCACCCCTTTCCTCCTTCTTCCTCTTCCTCTCCCTCTCTCTCTCTCCCTCCCTCCCTGAGTCCTGACTGCCATGAGGTGAGCAGTTTCCCTCTGCTCTCCCATCCTTCCACCATGTACTGTACCTCATGTTAGGCCCAGAGCTATGGATTCTGCTGACCATGAACTAAACCTCTGGAATCATGAGCCAAAATAAACTTTTCATTTTCTATGTTGTTCCTGTCAAGTATTTTGTTCAAAGTAACAAAAAGTTGACTAACACAGAGGCTCACCAATGTTTGTCTTGTTTATTTTCTCATCCTCAATGTATTTTGTAGCACTCCCAGGGGCAAATAGATACAGACAAAAAAAAAAAAAAAAAAAAAAGGAAAATAGAAAAACCCAATAGACAGAGTCTCTGGCAACTCAAGTGACTATACCTGCAAGCAAACCCCACCAGGTGAGACACTCAACAAAGCTGCACTACAGACAAAGGAAAACATGCAAAAAAAAAAAAAAAAATCACTTTTTTTGTGTGTGAATTTTCTTCTTTGTGCACTGAGATTTGAAGGCCATATTTACTAATTTCACTCCTAGGACCAGGAACAAACCCAAATAGCAAAAAATACAATATTACTCTAAAAGGCACAAATTAGCCAGAGGAGGGGATCAGTAAGTACAATTCCTATAGTGCTCTGAGCCTGACAGGAATTCTTTTTTCCCCTAATCCATCTCCTCTGTCACCAAATGTGACAGTGGTCAAACTGGACAGGGAAAGCCACAGGGAAGAAGATACACCCTCATCCTTATCCCCTACCCCCAGGGACTGTCACCATTGAGGCAGGCACTCGTGTCTTCTCATGAAACTGCAGGTGTGACATTGAGGCAATGAATCAAGTCAAATAAGTCACTAAGCGTGGCTGGAGGAGTTTAAGCCAGAAGATATAGTGGGATAGACAGGAATCAAATTGGTCATGGGGAGGAGTAACCAGCCTTCCCTGCATTGTCACAGTGCCCCCTCCTCCCTCTGCCTGTCCTCTTCCCAACTGACAGCTCCAAAACTGTTATAAGAGAACAGGACCAGACCCGTTCTCCTGTGTCATGTCATCCCTGAGACAGTGCTCAGTAAGGAGCCCACTGCATGGATTTTTTTTTCCTATGGGAAGCAATGAGCTAATCCCCAATGCAGGGCATCTGTTTTTCTACAAAGAAGGAGATGTCTTCCTTCCAACCTCTTTGCAGCCCTCTCACCACCCTCTATATACACACTCTCACCAGAAACCCTTAAGGACAAGGAGGACTCCTAAGAGGGCTGGGCCTTCCTTTCCCGTGAACTCTGCTTGAACATTAGAGCATCTTTTGACACTGGTTACCTGAGGTGTCCTGTACTGTTTAAAATAAAGTACATACAGCTCAAGAAGAGAGAGGTTGGTGAAGCATGGCGGCACACGACTGCATTCCCAGCAGCTCAGGAAACTGAGACAGGAGAATCCCAAGTTCAAAGTCAACCTCAGCAACTTAGTGAGGCCCTGTCTCTAAATAAAAATATAAAAAGGGGTTGGGGATGTAGCTCAGTGGTTAAGTGCCCCAGATTCAATCCTTGGTACTGCTCCCCTCCAAAGGAAGAAGAGAAAGATGAGGAATGGTGGCAGCCTCATCTTTTGTTGGTGGTCCAGCTTTCCCCAAAGGCAGAGAGAGTACCTGCCTGTGCCAGTACTAAGCTGGGCATTGTCCTTCACTCCAGGAAACCATTCCCTTCCCAGATAGGCAACCAGGAACTTGTTCCTGACAGCAACCTGACATAGTGTACAAGAGAGGGAGACTGGGAACCTTGTAACTTACCATCTCCCCCTTGTTTGGTTTTATTCTCATCAGCATGTATTTAACAGATGTGTACCAATTTGATTTATTTATACATAGGATTAATATATATGCATACATATATATGGTAAATGCATATACAATTGTTCAGCTTGTGTGTTTCTTCATACCACATGCTCCAAATGCAGAGGCTGTGTTGCACTGAAGACCTATATTTTAGGCAAGGATGTCCTACAGTCATTTCTAGATGCTAATTGCGGCAGCTCCCAGGATTCCCAGCATGTCCGTCAGCTCTCTGAAAGCTCTTTGAGGGCTTCTCATCATTAGAATTCCCTGAGTTTCCGCTCCTTCCTTGCAAGCCATCTGGCCTCTCTGCACTGCAGCTGTAGTCCACCCTCCTCCTGCCCCCCACACCTGAGCCTTTGACATCCCCCACCTGAAGTGGATCCATCCATCAAGGAAACCCAAAATTACAACCAGGATTTTTTTTACCCAAAAATCTAGAAATATTTTTTTTTAAAGCTCCATTAGGTTTCAGCCTTATTTTTTTTTTTTCTCAAATTCATTATTTCTACTCTTGAAATATACATAACTGTGTACTGGAAGGAAGAAAAAAAGTCTACTTCCATTTAATCATGTTGCTCAATTAGCTAAGGCCTCTTGCCTCAGTGGTGTGCCTCTTGAACATTTATAATTGTCATTAAGCAGAAGAGCAGAGAAGGTCAGAATGCAGAGGGCTTGGAGAGTCAGAGGTTGCAGGCAATGGTGCAGGGCTTGAAGCCTCTGTCTACTTTGCTCCTGAAGAAGGGTAGGTGCCAACCAGCAAGTCCTTGCTCACAGTCATTAACCTCGGCAAGAGGGACATTTTGAGTGACAGAGAGCCATGAGAGCACCACGCAAAGGAATACATAACTGGTGGTGACATTTGTAGGATGCAGAAGCCTGGGAACGAGAAGAGAGAAAAGAAAATAAAAGCCCACTAGCAGCAGGGTCCTGTACCAAAACCCTGGGAGCTGGGCCTGTGGTGGAACTCCCAAGAGTTTGATTGACTTTTGGACTTTTCTTATCTTTGGAACTATGCAGTTCTTTCTCCCTCTCTTTCAACTCCTTTTATTGTTGTTGTCACTTCTGCTATTTGCTTGCTTTTATTTTAATTGAAGAAATACTGAAAAGCTGTTTTGCAAAGACCCCATAAGCAATCCAAAAGGTTCAGGACAGATTTCCCTTTATTCATAAGGTAACAAGTGTGACCTTGTGTTCCAGAGATACATGGCATGTGACTAGTAAAAGCAAATTCTGGACAATAGAGATGATGTCCTAGAACCCCTGATCATAAGTGGCCTAGGGAGATTTACCAAATCAATTTTTCTGTTCAACAGTATTGCCACCAAAAAAAATTTTTGAGAAGGCCTTAGCTCTTCACTCATTCACCCCTAGCCAGTGATAGCACATCAGAGGCAGATATGGATGTAAGACAATTGCACTGTGAAATAGAAAAAAATAAGGTCCAATTTCCAACTCAGGCAAAATATAGTACAGTGGCATGTACCGTTTATCAAGTGCCTGCTTTATGTCAAGTTTTAACACATAGTTTCTCATTTAGCCTTCTGTTATGGGATAGAGTGTGTCCCCACACCATCCCACCCTGAATTCATATGTTGAAATCTTAAACCCCAGTACCTCAGAATGTAACTGTATGTAGGAACAGGACTGTTAAAGTGATAATTAGTTTGAAGAAGGTCATGTGGATGAGCACTAATCCAATATAGTTTTTGACCTTATAAAACAAGAATAGGACAAAGATGTGCACAGAGGAAAGATCATAAGAAGTCATAAGGAAAAGATGTCCATCTGAAAGTCAAGGAAAGAGGGCTCAGAGAAACCAACCTTGTTCACATTTTGTCTTTGACTTCCAACCTCCAGAACTGTTAAATACTAGATTTTTACTGTTTGAGCCGTCCAGTCTATGGCACTTTATTATGACAGTTTGAGCAGAAAAATATACCTTTCCAATAGCCAACATTGAATATCTCCTCGATTTACAATGGGCTACATCCCAATAATCCCATTGCAAATTGAAAATATTATAAATCAAAAATGGATTTAATCCACCTAAATACTAAATACTCCCATTTAGCCACACAATGCACTATAGAGGGTTGACTCCCCTCATGATCAGGGGCTGCAGGGAACTGCCACTGCCCTGCTGGCATCTGGAGAAACTCATACCACATCTCACCAGCCTGGGAGAAGATCCAAATCCTCATTTAAAACATGGTTTCTACTGAATGCATATTGCTTTTGCACCATCAGAAGGGGAAATCATAACTAGAACCATCATTGGTTAGGGCCCATCCTTAATTCATTTTTGAAACAAGGACATGAAGCTTCAGCGATGGAAAGCAGCTTGTTCAGAATTCCAAAATTACAGCACAGCAGAGTGGGAATGAAAATAGATCTTTCCGCTTTGACTCAGTGATGTTGGGAAGAAAATGGCATTTCCTATCTCTAAAGACAGCAAGCATCCCTGCCCCATAGGCAGGCCCTTCAACCTGCCAGCTATGGAAGCTCTGGACAAATTACTGATAAGGCAGGTCAGTAGGAGGTGGTGCTGCTGGCTGCCATGTTAACTGACCCTGCCCAGCCACTCAGGAGAGCTTCCCTCCCTCTAAGCTGCTGGGGCAGCCAGGGGAGCCAACGATTGAGTGGAATAAGTGCTCCCCTATGGCTTTCATGTGTGCTTAACCTGATAATCCTCTCCACAGCTCAATAGGTTCTGGACTACCATTTTATAGACAAAAGGTCCAAGGCACAGAAGTGAAGCAACTGGCTCAGGGTCATCAGTCAGTAAGAAGAAAAGTAGGACAAGAATCCAGGATGGCTCAGGGTTCACAAGTTTCCCCCTGCTTGAAACCACTTCTGGAGCACAGGGTGTGCAGCAGAATTCCATGCTGGACACTTTAGCATAAGACTGTTCCATTCTGACAATGCCATGATTCCCCCTTCTCTTCAGGGGTAATGTTCCAAAACTTGCCGTGGATGTCTGAAACCTCAAATAGAACTGAACCTTAAACATACTGTGTTGTTGTTGTTGTTGTTTTTCCTGTGCATGGATATACACAAATTTAATGTCTTTTCCATTTTAAACAAGCAATTATCATAAACTGTGTTTGCAACTTTTGCAGTTTCAGGTACAACAGCAAAATAGCATTGGTTTCTTTTTCTTCCTTTACATTTTCACACATGGATTTGTTATTACCATTGACCTGAGTGACCTCAGTATACAAACATTTTTCTTTCCTTAGCAAGTTGAGAACTTTCCCATTTACACTTAAAGGAAGCAATTTATGGCTTCAATGTCTTTGGTGTACCTGAACTGCCAGCATCACTACTTTTGCACTTAGCAAATGTAAGCAAAAGAAGGGTTGTGTGTACAGAAGCACTGTCAGTGTACCTGATAACCAAAATGGTTACTAAGTAACTAGTGGGTGGGTAGGGTATAGAGTGTGGATACATTGGACAAAGATGATCCACATCCTGGACTGAATGGAATAGGATGGTACAAGATTTCATCACGCTACTCAGAATGGCATGCAATTTAAAACTTATGGATTGTTTTTTTTTTTTTTTTTTTTTGGAATTTTCCATTTAATATTTTAGGGCCACTATTGACCTTAAGGAACTGAACTACATAAAGTGAAGTTGCACATAAGGAGGGAAAACAGCATATAAACCAACCAGAAAAGGATTGCATAGTATGAGGAAATGCTATGAATCTCTTCATAGTTCCAGAAAGTCAATGAGGGGCTAAAGACCAAGCTATCCTAATAGCCTCCCCTTCCCTGTCATTCAGTAGTGACTGTAGCCATTTTTACATCAAATGTAATGGAAACTGCAGAAAACAAATTAAAGAAAGAAAACAACCCACAACTTTCCAGAGGCAGTCTTTCCTTAGCCCCTCATGCCATCCTTGTGAGGATAAGAATGTACTTTTTAGTGCCCGTCTTTTTCCCAACAGTGAAAATATGTCTCAGTGAAGCAAATCACTTGCTATGAATCCCAGCCATACCAGGGCTCGTCTGTTGGATGTCCTTCCATGACCTTCCATGAACCCCTCAACACCACCCCCACCCCTCACTGCAGCTGCCTACCCTGAAATGCTTCCCAAATTCACCTCCTGGTTTTCTCCATCTCACATCTCAGCTCTCGTGACTCACATCTTTCTCTTCTCCTTAGTTTGTCTAAATCTGAAAGGTCTTTAGTTCTTAAATTGCCAGATTTTCTGAATCCTCAAAGAACAACAAAGTGTTCTCATGGAGGTTTCCATGGAATTGGTAGACCTCTGGAAACACCAACACCTCTCTAATAACCACTATACAAGTCATTTCCCTTTACTTTATTTTAAATTAATTTTTTATTTGTTCTAATTAGTTATACATGACAGTAGAACACATTTATGCATTTTGATAAATCATACAAAAATGGGTTATAATTTCTCATTTTTCTGATTGTACATGGTGTAGGATCACATCAGTCATGCAGTCATATATGTACTATCCTTCCTACCCCCCTGCCTCTTCCTCTCTCTTCACTCCCCTCCACCTAAAGTACCTCTATTCTTCCCTAGCCACCCCCCTTATTGTGAATTAGCATCTGCATATCAGAGAAAACATTCGGCCTTTGGTTTTGGGGGGTTGGCTTATTTCACTTAGCATGATATTCTCCAACTCCATCCATTTACCTGCAAATGCCATAATTTCATTCTTCTTTAAATCTGAGTAATATCCCATCATATATATATATATATATATATATATATATATATATATATATATATCTCACATTTCCTCAACTTTAAAGTCTTTTCTCTTCATCCACTTTTCCCCACAACTCTCCTCTTTCCAGTATAAATGTTTGCCATCCCCTACTGGGAGTTGAGGAAGATATCTGCCTCCAATAGCCCTTCTTCTTCACAACTCACCTAATTGGTGCCAACTCTTTCTGATCATCCTAGCAGCAGCTTTTCTCTTTGTCTGCATTCACTTCTTGCAGAAACTCTACCAGCCCCAGTATTCCAGGTATCCCTTACATGCAAACCAATCCCCTCTTTCTTTTTCTGTAACTGTGACTCCTTTACTTACATGTCCTATGTTGAACTCCACAAAACACGAAGTTCAGGAATAGGTGATGGAGCATAGGAAAAGAAGAATCAGTTGGGCTCTTGGAGACTTTATGGACCAGTAAAAAATGATGAAGTCAGATGATGGCACACAAGTCAGACACATGTCACCCTAGCCCAAAGAGAGTCGAAAGGTTTTCTGGAAGTGTATAACAAAAGGGCTTAAAGCAAGGAACTGACTGGGTTCCAGAACTCAAGGAAATGAGGGAGGGCTGCCTGGGAAAGAGGTCTCTCTTGAGCAGAAACTGAAGCATGGGTGGGACTTGATGAGGCCACGTGGGGAAGGAAAACAAGCCAGAGGAGCAAAGAGCATATTGGAATCCAGCCTTGGAAGGAGCAGGGTGGAGCTGAGATCCTTCAGAGCCCAACCTGGTGGGACTCGACACTAGAGGCAGAACTAGAGGGAAGAACACAGAAGCCAGATTGTGGACGTCGAGAGGTCACGTAAAGTACTTCAGATTATATATGGAGGATAATGAACCCTGGATAAGGATTCCATATGAAAAAGAACCCAGAGTACTTTCTTTTCTTTCTTTTTTTTTCTTCCTGTTTTTCAGGCTGGGGATGGAGCCCAGAGCTTTGCATATGCTTGCAGGTACCCTGCCACGGAGCCACACCTCTAGTCCCAGTACTTTCATTTTTAAATTTTTGAATCTGGAATGTATTCACATGTTTAAGAAAAAAAAAAAAAGCATAAAAGCTATTCAGTAAAAATCCCTGCTGGCTGGTTCTCCTCCCTCCTAAATCATAACAATTTTTTGTAGGGGTGTGTGTGTGTGTGTGTGTGTGTGTGTGCGCGTGTATGTGTGTGCAAGCGCCAGGACTTGAACCTAGGGGTACTCAACCACTGAACCACATCCCTAGTCTTTTTTATTTTTTGTTTTGAGATAGGGTCTCACTAAGTTACTTAGGGCCCCCCTAAATTACTGAGGCTAGCCTTAAACTTGAGATCCTCCTATCTCAACCTCCTGAGCTGCTGGGATTAGAGGTGTGAGTCACTGCACCTGGCTTGTAGTTTAAGTCCTTCCTAACTCTATGCTTCTACAAACAAATATGAGTACAGATTCTTATTTTCCTCCTTATACATTCAAAAAGTAGCATAACATGCACAGTGCTCTGAACCTTAAAATTTTGAGTCTCCCTTCAGACTGTTTTATATGTTGTTGACTGACTTCTTGTATTATAATTATTATTATTATTATTATTACTACTATTATGTATCTTTTCATAAACAATCTCCTCCCTCAAACCAGATGGCGAGTTTCAGGGACACAGAAGCTATGTCTTAATCAATATCGCAGAAGGTAGGTATTTATTTTAAAAATATCTTCATTGATGAAAAAGTATCTTTCTCAAATAAGTTACTATTAAAAAGAAAAAGTACTTCATCTGGCCTATTATCTTGAATGTTTTTACTTTTAATTATGCCACTTTTCCAACATTCACAAAAGTAAACAATATATAACAAACCTTCAGGTACCCAGCCCCTGAGCTTCAGCAAGGATCAGCATTTTGTCATTTCTTATTCTCATCTATCCTACCACCATCCACTCAGGGAAAAGAGAGGCTGGGTGTTTTACAACAAACTCAAGACATCATGTCATTTCCTCCATAAATACCTAAGAATGCACCCCTAATTGATAAATGAAGCCTTTTTTGCTTTGGTAACATAAACCACATGCCAACAAAATTAACAGTAGTTCTTTAATATCATTTAAAGTTCAGACCATACTCACATTTCCCTGATTTCTTGAAAATGTCTTTTCAGTTAGCTTCTTGGGGTCAGAAGCCACACAAAGCCCACAGGTGACACATGGCAGTGTTTAGAGGTCTTGGTTCTCTCTGGTTTGATCACGGTCTCCTACTTTCCTTCCCCCTTTACATCTTTTATGCCACTGATTTGTTAGAGAAATGAGATTATTTGTCCAGCACAGTGTCTGCATTCTACAGGTAACTAGTCACCTTCTTGTATTGTTATATAACTTCTTTTCTATTCCCCATTTTTTTTTCCCTGAAACTGGAAAGATGTGTGTTTGGGGAAGTCCTTTTTAGCTACTGTGTGGAGAATGGGTCACAGGGTGGGACAGTAGGCAAGGAGAAGGCTGTGTTGTTACCCAGGCCCAAGATACTCCTTGGACAAGAGCAACGGTGTGTATTTTAGAGGCTGTCTGGATAGAGGAATGAGCCAACTTGCGAAATGTGAGGACAGAGGATCAACAGGACTTGTTGACTAATTGGAAAGGAGTGTGCTTCTCAACACACTGTTAAAAATCTGAGTCTTACTCTGAGACAAAGAAAAAAAAAAGCTACTTTCTCCTGGAAAAACATTTACTTGTTTACAGACATTCTTCTCACAATTATCATTTATGGCAAGTTTTAAAGGCATACAAAGTTGTAGTATTATTGTTGGTGTTAAATTTTATTGCTGTGGCTTTAAAATATAAACAAAAATAATTTCTTAAGTAGTTGGAAATTGTAATGATTCTCTTGGGAATAGATTTTACTGCTATGGATACTGTAAAGCACAAAGATAATAAATTTAAATTGCAGTATTAGTATTGGGAATAAATTTTATTGCTCTGGCTAGAACACAAAGAAGCAGGATTCATAACTCTCCCCCCAAAAAATCTCTTTTATTTCTTTCTTTCTTTTTTTAAATTTCTAGCAGTAGTTTTATGTGCAATGACATTGGGTCTGGTGTGCAGAGAAGATCAAAGGTCACTGGCAGCACAGGTCATGGGTGGCAATGAGAAGTCTGGCTTGATTCTTACAGGTGGTCGGGGAGCTACAGAGAAGCAGGCCCTGTCACCAGTATCTGCAAGACGGACTGAGAAGTGAAGGTGCAAGTCATCGCATAGCATTGAGGAGGGGTCTTTGAGGTTGCTACAAGCCCCACCTATTCCCACTGAGCTGTTCTTCAACCCCACGCTCCCAAAATAACAGATCCTTACTGCTTGGCATGGTTCTGATTTCCATCTGGTTTTGTAAAGCAAGCTCAGGAGATCAAGGACTGATTTGCCTATTGGTGTTTGCCGTGGTTTGAATGAGTCCCCCCAAAAGAATGTGTTGGAAACTTGAAGCCCAATGCAACCGTGATGGGAGGTGGACCCTGGTGGGAGATGTGTAGGTCAGGAGGGCCCCACCGCCCTGAATGGAGTAAGGCTAATTCTAAATGAGCCTGAGACTGCAAATCCAATCTCTTGCACATGTAATGACCTGGCAGGAAGGTCCTCCTAGATGCAGCCCCTGAATCTTGTACTTCCCAACCTTCGGAACCATAGCCAAATAAACCATACCCAATCTGTGGTATTCCGTTACAACATAAAAAAGACTGACAGCGTTGTGTGGTCTTTGACTTTGTGGGCATTCCCTGTTGCTCCCTCTATGTCCATCTCGGTGGAGGAACCACCGTTCCTCAATCAGACCCCTGGAAGTTGTTCTCGACTCTCTTCTCCCTCACCACTGACATCCACGCTCACTGACCCTGCCAGCACTGCCTCCCACACAGCTGTCAGAGCCATTGCTCTCCCCACCCTATTTCTGGCCACCATCATTCCTCTTTAGTCCTTTGTCCTCCACGTTCATTGTCATAATAATGAGCACTGTTATTGAGCATGAACAATGCAAAGGGGACTGTGCTAAGTGCCTGACATCACTATCTCATTTGACCCTTGACCCTTATAATATTCCTTGAAAGTAGTGATACTTCATATATATACACACACACAAGGAAACCAAGCTTCTGAAGTTAAATATTAAAAGATAGTTTATTTTTTTTAAATCACCAGGCACCCACAGAAAATCTCAGCTCTTTTCCTGTTCTTCAGTGACTCTCTGCTGTTCTTTCTTCTTTTCTTCCTTCAACAAATGAACTCCTTGCAACTAAGCACGGGAGCACTGCCAAGTTCTGCAGACTGGACCATCGCCGCACCCCAAGTGACCATGGCTCTCACTAGCAGGGTTGCTTACTGAGCAGATGCAGGAGTAAGTAAATAGTATGAAACACAGTGAATTCAAGAGTAATTATTAGAACAATGAGACCCAAGTCTTTTGAGTCTCAGGGAAATATCAGCTCATGTTTTGCATTCAGTTAGAGGAACTACATTCATATACTATGTTTCAAATCCAATCTGTAATTACTCACCTGTTCTCATTCTAACATCCAACACAATGTTACCTATAAACTCAGGACAGAAAATAATTGATGGAGAATAAGCTATTCCTTCCAGTGCCCTTTAGTGAGTGCATGAAAAATAACACCCTAGTAACCACACAAATAAATGTTGGGAGTGGTGTTTACATGTTACAGCAAACTTGGAATGCTTCAAGTAGGAAAGAAATGAGGTTTAGTAAGTTTGGATCCTTTCAAAGGCCAGAGTTAACCTAACATCAGTGAGCTTTTTGTTTGGGGTAAAACTCCTAAATTCTCAAGTTATGTGAAGTTCTTTTCTTTGCAAGTAGCCCCCACTGAGGTCATAAACTCACAGAACCACAAAGTATGGAATTCAGGAATATGGAGAGGCTGACATGAACCAGGCCTCTGACCCCAGCTGCTCAGGGCTAGTTCCTGACTCTGTTTCAGTTTCCATAGAAACAGTCATCCGATTAAGTTCGAGTTCTCTCACTTTGTTTTCCTTTCTTCTTCCTTGAAGATAAACACTCAAGGCTTGACTAATTAGAGAAATTGGGCTAGTGGCTGAGATTTGGGGTGCTTTTAGAGGATATACATCCGCTGAGTGGAAACAGCATGACAACACTATCCACACATTGGCCTGCTCCAGGGATAGCTATCCATCCTTATCTGGAATAAGGTGTTCACAACCTCTGGATCAACAATCATCTTCCAAGTCACTTACAGCAGTCAAATAACCTTTATGACTGCACACGTTGCTGGGTATTCATGACGGTCCCTATCAAACTGAGATGAATGTGTTCCATAATGTCTGTTTTTATTACATTAGTCCAGGAAGATGAAATCAAAAGGACTACTTTCAACAAAAATGTCCTGTGTCGACAGTTCAATACTCTTTCTACAGGCCCTGGTGATTGCCCTTATTGTACACTGGATAAAGGCTAAACGTGCAGCTACCTGCTAGTTTGACAAGGCTGTTCTCGCACCAGCAGGTTGCTGGGCTTTTTTTTTTTTTTTTTTTTTTTTTCACAGCAGCCCTCTAATTCCACCAAACCCACTGGATTAACAAAAACCTGAAAGTAAAATAGTACAAAATGATATCCCTGCATGAACTACCATTATACTTCGCAACCTACAATTACACAGGTTCAATCTAAATGCCCCACAGCATTATTTCATTAATTCAAGCCATTGCAGAACTGGTAAATATTTTCTCTTTGGGGGTTTTCTGTTATTCTTCTTTTTCAGCAGAGAAGGATGAAGCAGGCAAAGGCCACCCAGACAATCATAGTGTAGAGTCAACTGCAAGAGTTAAGAGGACAGGAGAGAGAAGCGCCAGCACAGGGATGGGAATGAGAGTGAACAAAGTCAATTTGGAGAAAAAGATCAAAGAATGAGAGACCAGTGGCGATCAAGGTGAAGCTCTCAGGGTGGCACACGAGCCGTCTATTGCCCGCAAATGGCCCCAGTTATCCCTAAAGCACCGAGTTGTGCCACTGAACACACAGCCACTTGACACGTATAGGGACTGGAGACTCGTGGCTAATTGAAAGCACAATATTTGAGATATCCTCAGGTCTCTAAGGCACGCCCTTTAAAGAGTTTTCCTCCAGTAACAGAATCCCCGGACCAATACAGATTACACAGTGTGTAGTTAATCGATTTTGTAAGTGTGTGGGGAGGGATAGCCCTAACATTCTCAGGTAGTCACAAATCTTCCTTTTGAAAACAGCTTTTCAGGTTGGGAAACAGGATTGGAGAGAGATTGTGGTGCTTGGGCAAAGGGTGCAGATGGACATGTGTGTATTGGTGGGCAGCTCTGTGTAGATGAGTAGAACCCAGTATGTGTCCACATGAGGGTAAAGAAGAGGGTTTGGACAGAGAGGGACCTCGATTCCAGCAGCAGCTCTGCCTCGACCTCACTGTGACCTGGGTAAGTTATGTAACTCCTGTAAGCCACTGTTTCCTCATCTATAGGAAGGAAATTAAAATAGCACCATAGAGTTCTTGGGAAAATTTAATGCAATGATCCAGATAAAGTGCTTAGCACATTGTTTGGCAGGTACTGGATGTGAATAAAGGTTATAGAATTATTAGAAGCTTTTTTGCCCCCCCCCCACCAATATGGGGGTTGGGACCTAGGGCCTCACGTATGTTAGGCAAGCACTCTGCCACTGAGCTACAGCCCCAGCCCTGAAGCATTGTTTTAAAGCACAGAATAAGACTAGACCTTATGACTCTCTGTGAGTGTGGGAAAATGGTCAAAGCCAGGAAGGTTTTAATTCTCATTAGCAAATACAGGAACATGAAGCATCAGGTAAGGGGCAGCAGGTATTAGAACAGAAAGATGTCCTAGGAAGAAAAGGGGTTCCTCTGGGATGATCTGCATCATGGCTTCCTTCAGGTGAGGAAGGTCATTTGGGGAGAAAGGAAAGGAAGTTCAGGGGAGAAGAAGTATAGGGTGCAGGCCAGACTGGGACTCAACCGAACGAACTGGTTCAAATGCAGGTCAAGTTAGAAAGACAAAATTTTCCTCCAGGAAGATGTCATTCTAACCCTCAGAGGATGAGTGGGAAGCACTGGCACAAAGAACTGGACCTGCCAGGTCTCTGGTTGTGTTGAATGGTAGCTGCAGCTCATGTGCATGGTGCCATCTTGAATTGCACGATGATCTAGCAACAGACAACAGAAAAGGGGCCAGTTCCCTCTTTGGGCACCTGGACACCCTTTGCTTCTGAGGCTGTGGCGCAGCTCTCAGACACCTTCCTTCTCCTGGGGAACCTCGTGCATCTGCCAGAGCCCTGCCTGGGGGCACGCCAACCCCTCCAGGGGATGGAGAAACAACTCCTTCTGGTTAGTCAAGGACAGAGGATGGCTGCACACTCTGTGGCAGCAAAAACCCTTGCGAATGCTGGCTGTTGGCTCCCCTGCCCTTGCTGGCTGCCGAGGAGGGAAAACAGCTGCATCCCGGAAAACAATTCCACTCCACAAACAATGTGGTGCCCCAACTAGTCATAATGAGGTCTGGTTCAAATGTTGGCACACACACAACATATTAATTAAAATAACGTGCATGATAAATAATATTGAGATCCAAAGCACAGAACTCCTCTAAAATCACAGTTGGTAATTATGCGAGCGCCTGCTAACACACACTTAGAATTCCAGTGTTGCTTACATGACAAAATTAGTCTCAGGGAGGTGACCTTGAGAGGTCGTCTTGTGTGAGCCTCCTCCAGCTTATGAACTGAACAATGTCTAAACAACCCTGGAAGAAGAGTATCTATCCTAACATTCAAGCCCTGAGGAAAGAAATTTCTAATGAGATCTCAATGATTTAATTTAATAATTATTATTTGAGTTTCAGTTAGTATATAGCTGTCTGCTTAATTTGGGATAAAAGTTTGAGGGACTGGGAGGGATTAGCCATAGTTAATGTTTTCAAGAAGTAGTAACTGGTTAATACCTGTCCCAGACAGGAAGTCCTTCTTTATGGCTCATCTAAATCTTTCATGCTGCTGTCAAAAAGTCATTGCCATTTGCTTAGCCCTTGACTGGGGACCTCACAGGATTCTAGTTGTAATGCTTTTATGCTGTTATTACCCCAAGGGCTATGGGTAGGACTGACAGTAGGCAAGCATCCCTAGTACGGTACTTCTACTCATCACTGAAATCTTGGCCTGAGGATTCCCTCCAATTCCAGCACGGTGAGGCAATCATCTACCATCTACTTTACTTAGGACCTTTTTAATTATTGCCAAATTTGACATTTATTGGCCCAGTTAGTACTGAAACCTAACTGGGAAAGGGCAAGACCCCATTATCTTGCTTCCAAAATCATTTTCCATCTGTGACTCAGTCAACATATCAGCAGCTCGGTAAGTGTATTTTAATTTCATTCCCTCAACATTAACCCACGTACCACACCAGTGACCACAACTTTGGTGTCCCAGCTCCTAAATTCTATTAGCGTTCAGAAAGCCTCTTGGTTTCCACATAATGTTCCATCAGTGCAGAGAAATTAATTAAATTAAAATTATTTTTATTGTGATTTAATTAGCTTGATTTAATTACTTTGTTCACTGACTGAGCATTCTGTTGTTACGGCCAGACCCTCGCTCTCATTCGTGGCATGAATGTTCCCATAGAATTACACATTTTCTCTGTTCAGTCATTGGAGCGGGCTGGTGGAGTTTGCCAGAAACTCACGATTTATCACAATCAGCATCATCACAAATTATAGGAAGCATCCAGCAATATGATAACTTCTAAATGAAGTGTCTGAAAGCAGGTCACACCACCAGCCTCGGCTGTTAATCCGTCATATTTCATAGTCAACCTGACACCCTGTCCAATTTGCCATGCCTGCCTTAACCGCTTGCAGCCTCCTAGAGTGGCCGTGCGCAAGAGAGGACCCGCGCCTGCGCAGACTGCCGTCCTTGCAAACGTCCTGCCCGCCTGGCCCTCCTCTGCCTAGCTGTGGACCTGGTTCCCTTCAGGCCACAACCCGCTCTTTCTTTGCCACTGAGATGGGGGTCCTGTGCCTGAGGTTCGTGACCTAAAATTCAGCATTTCCTCCAATTACGAATGTAGGCAACAAACTACAGAGCCATCTCCATAACTAAGTCACCAGAGGACACCAGAGATTTCCACAGTTGCATTGCAGTCACTGTGAGAATCTTGGAATGCTGTTTACCCTCACAATGACCTCAAAACAAGGGGAAGCTGAGACTTCTATAGATGGCACATGGTCTCCACCTTCTTTCCTGTAGGCCCCTCCACCCTTGGCGGGTTGGCTCAGGCAGAGTCACAGCAACCTGTTGTGAAACGCTCAGATGTCTTTCAAAAATAAAATCATCTGTAGCTTCCCTGTATTTGAAATGCAGAGCTACATCCCTAGGCATTTTATTTTATTTTCAGACAGTGTCTCTCTAAGTTGCCTAGGCCATCCTTGAACTTTGCAATCCTCCTTCCTCAGCCTCCCAAGCAGCTGTGTTTATAGGTGTACACACCATACCCAGCTTGAAATGCACTGTCTTGATTAATATGCTCAAAGCTGCACCAGTATGTTCTAACAAATATATTTCAATATATTTGACTTTCTTCATAATTCTAAGTATCTTATTGTATAATTTAAAAATACTCTGAGAAGGGATTCCTAGACTTCACCAGATTGCTCTAACAACAGAGCACAGGCTCCTTCATCTCTGTATTAGTTTCCTGTGGCTGCTATAACAGATAACACAATTCTGATGGCTTCAAACAACAGAAATTTCTTCTCTGACAGTTCTGGAGGTCAGAAGTTCAATATCAACATCACCAGGCCAAAATCAAAGTATGATCAGGCCATCCTCCCAGAGCTCTAGAGGAGAATCTGTTCCTTCCCTGCCTTTGCCAACCAGGTCCCTTTGCTTGTGGCCCTATCCCTCCATCTCTGCCACCTTCTTCACACACCTTCTCTCTTCTCTGTGTCATCTCCTTCTGCCTCTCCTAGCATAATTGCGTCTTTTCCAAATCCTGAACTTAATTATATCTGCAGAGACTCTTTTTTCAAATGAGGTGATATTTATAGGTTCCAGGGATTAGAACCTCATGTCTTTGGGCCACCATTCAGCCCACAGCAGTTCCTATGCTTAACTTCTAATTGACTGTTCAATTCTGACCTTGAGTCTTACAAAGTAGATGAAATGATTTCAAGGATGTGACAAAGCAGGCACCAAATTAAAGTAGATATCCATTCCAAAGGCCACAAAATAAAGTACTCCTCAAGTTACTTTCGGGTTACATCCCATGTGCCCACTGTAAATTGTAAAATGGTAAATGAAAAGTATGTGAAATACTCCTGATCTACCAATCCTCAGGTCTTAGCCACACTGCAGAACACTGGCTCTTTCCCTTTGTGACGGGTAGCTGCGGCTCACGGTGATCACCCAGGATTGGGGGAGAGGGTCGTTTTGCACATGTCCAGGGAAAGATCAATATTTAAAATCAGAAATATGGTTTCTACTAAATCCCTTTCACAGCATTGTAAGTTTAGAAAATCGCAAGTCAAACCATCAAAAGTTGGGGACCATCTATAATCAGTTAAGAGTTAAGGGTCCAAGAAAAGGCAAGGTCTCAGAGAGGAAATGGCCTGTTTCCTCACTTCTGGAGGAAGAAAGCACACACTTTGCAAACTGGTCACTGGAACATGCACAGTGCTTGGCCCTGAAGGTCTCACAGGACTCAGGTGAGGAGATCCACTTCTCCTTTGCTGTCCTGTTTTGAGGATGCTGCATTTGTGTTTTTTGCAAAGTGTTCATTGAGAAAATAAGCCACTGACCAGACACAAAATTGGGCAGAGATTATGTGTTTCAATTAAGAAAAAAAGTGTGGGGTTGGGGTTGTAGCTCAGTGGTAAGAGCACTCGCCTAGCATGTGTGAGGCACAGGGTTCAATCTTCAGCACCACATAAAAATAAATAAAATAAGGGTATTGTGTTCATCTTTACAACTAAAATTAAAAAAAAAAAATAAGAAAAAATATGAGATGGTCAGGCTACTGATTAGGACAAAATCCTTACAGTTTGGTGTGCCAGACTAGAATTATTTCCAAAAAGAATTCTACAGCAGCCTCATGTGCACATCAATAAAATGGCTCATGTTAGCCTGATAGTGTGGCAAGATCTTTGGCTTCCTGCACCAGTCAGGCCTCTTCTTGCATGATGTCATTCACAAAACTGGTCTTTCTAAGTACCAGTTTCCTCACCTAGACTGATATAGTATGTGGACTCTTGAAGGTAGGAAGAACTCACTCTAAATTTTTCTGTGTGCAGATTTGAGAACATTGCCTGACACACAAAAAAAATTCTCCATAAACAGTATTTACTTGAACTGAACGTCTCCCTAACCTGACTTAGACTCAAAGCAGGGAGGGATGCCTGAAGAGAATCCAAAACACTTCACACAGACGGTATTTATATTGTGTAGATGTTGCTCTTGCACTAAATCATGTCTCACCATCTCTTCCAACATGTGCTATTTTCATTTCTCTTAAAATTAGTATCAGGGAGTACACATCTGCACTGCAAGTCAGTAAAAAGTGGTCTTCTATTATTTATGCTCATCGATTCAGAAGGTATGACCATGGTGCATATCATCAACTTGGAAGGGAACTTTTTGGGATTGTCTAGTTCAACACTGTGACAGTTTGGGTATGGTCTGAGTGTGTCCTCCAAGGGTTCATTGTTCTCAGTGTGGCAGTGTTGGGACCTTTAAGAGGAGGAGCCTAGCAGGAGCTCCTGAGTTCAATGAGGGCTCTTAGATTTCCTGTTTGGTAATGTAATCTTTCCCTCTCAGACATGCTCCCAACATTGTAATATTATCCACCATGAGCCAAGATGATATTAGAACCATGCTATGGAACCTCCAAAACTATGCACTAAATCAACCTTTTTTTCCTATAAAGTTAACCTCTCTCAGGTACTTCATTACAATAACAAAAGACTTACTAATGTAAATATCTTCCCTTTACAGATAAGAAAACAGTTGTCCAATGTTATATGACTTGCTATCACAAAGAACCCAGGCAACCAAGACTCACTTTTACTGACTTCTAGTTCACTGATCTCTCCATTGTATTATGTGCTTTCTTTAACACAAGTCTGCACTTGACCTTGTAAATGTGTCTCGATGCACTATCTCACAGCTAAGTTTCCCAAGTTATCAAAATCTAGTGTATTTAACTGACTCCCTTTATGAGAATCCATAAATACAAACCATTAGAAAGTGCTCTGAAAAAAATGTAGAATATTTTGGGTAGTACTTGGTTTTATAGCATTTTGATCCCTTTTTCCTTTCTTTTTCTTTATTTTTCAAATTATTTTCTTAGTGGTTATCTTGGGGATTATAATTAATATCTTAAATGTATCACAAACTAGTGAGAATAATATCAAGCTAGTTTTAATAATATGTAAACACTCTGCTTATAGACATCTCCTTTCCATCTCCTGTATATAGTTATTGTAACCAATTATGCCTTCCTATATTGCATGCCCATTTATATAGACTTAGAATCATTTTAGACATTTACCTATCAAACCATACAGGAAAAAGAGTAAAGTTACAAACCAAACCAAAAGGACCGTGATACTAGATTTTATATTTACATATGTAGTTGCCTTTACCAGTGGTCTTTATTTTTCCTCATGTCTTCAATTAATTTCCTTTGCATCTGATACTAAAAAACTAACTCCCTTTGACATTTCTTATAGAGTAGGACTCCTGGTGAAGAACTCCCTTAGTCTTTACTTATAATTTCTCCTTCATTCTTAAAAGTTGGTTTTGCCACTCTTAGTATGTCTTAATCTTTCAGGACTTTGTGTCAATCACTGCCCTTTGGCATCTATGGCTTCTGAAGAGCAATCATTTGTTAATCTTTTTGTGAAGCCTCAGTGATGAGGGGTAACTTGTATTTCATTGCTTTCAAAATTCTCTTTGAGTTTCAAAAATTTGACTATAATGTGTCTCCATGTGGATCTCTTTGACTTTCTCCCCCTTGGAGTTCATTAGACTTTCTGAATGTATATGATTATGTTTTCAAATTTGGAAAGTATTCAGGCATTATTTATTCAAATATTTTTTCTTCCCCTTCTGTGATTCCTATAATGCTTATATTCATATTTTTAATACTATCCTGCAGATCCATTATGCTCTCCTCATTTTTCTTGATTTTTTTTTCTTTCTGTTCCTCCTACTGGATTATTTCAGTTTTCTCACATTCAAGTTCATTGATCATATACTTTGCCTGTTCAAATCTGCTGCTGAATCCCTACAGGGAGTCTTCCTTTTCAGTTTTTGTACTTTCCAGCTGTTCTGCTTGACTGGTTTTTATAATTTCTCTTTGTGTTGATTTTCCCATTTTGTTCATACATTGTGTTACTGATTTCTTTTCGTTCTCTGTCCATGGTTTCTTCTAGCACATTGAGCATATTTAAGACAGTAAATTAAACATTTTCAGCTAATAAGTTCAATGTCCAGAATTTCTCAGGGAAACTCTTTCTACCTGTGAATCAGCCACATTTCCTGTGTATGTTGTATTTCTGTTGCTTTTAAAAAACGGACATTTTGAGTATTATGATGCAGTGACTCTGGAGATTTCATTCTCCCATACCTCATTGCTAAATTTTGCTTGTTGACTTTTCAAAAGTAACTTCTCAAAAGTACTTTTATAATGTGTGTGTTTGTTTTGTGTAGTCACTGGAGTTCTGTTCTTATCTCAGAAGTCAGCTACTGACATGACGGAGATTTCCATACATGTCCCCCTTCCAAAGAAATTGGGGCAGGAGGAGGAAAGGCCCTGTTTCTTTTTAAAGAACATGTTTTTCCCTAGCATTTCTTCAATGGGGGTCTTGACTTTCTCATGGTCTTTCATAAGGGATTAAACAACCCAGTGATTTTTGTTGGCCATCCTTAAGTTACGTATACTCCAAAAATAACTTTAGGAGGCAAGAAATATATTAAAATGCTATAAACATGATCTGGAAAATATCTTGGAACTCAGAGAGTCAGTTGGAGGTTCAGAATTGAGGGACAAAAATGATGTCACTGAAGTAGGTGCGTCTCTCCAGGCAGCGAGAGACAAAGCAGTTCCCAGCGTCAAGGATGTTTGATCAAGAGAAAAATTGGGTCAGAGGACAAAGAAGCCCCGACCTTTCTGTACTGATCGCAGGCATTCTTCCCTTAGCACTTGGCTTCCTGCTGGCCTGTGGTACTCATTTTTTGGTCCTCTTTAGTCATTTAACTTGCATATCATTTACCTTCTGTTGGGACTTGTGTTCTTTGCTCCAGCATAATTAAGTCCTATCTTAAACATTATGATTAAGCTGAAGGAGGAAGAAGGAAAGAGAGGAAGACAGAACAAGGAAGGGCATATTTGTTTCCTATTACCATGAATTTGGTAGCTAAAAACAACAAAAATTTATTCTCCCATAGTTCTGGAAACCATCAGTCCAAAATCAAGGGAGAAACAGAACTGTGTTCCTTGGAAGGCTCCAGATCCTTCCTTGCCTCTTCCATCTTCAAGTGGCTCCAGGAATATCTTGTTTTATTGCAGATTATCCCCAATCTCTGCTTCCATCATCAAATGGTCTTTTCCCCTTTGTTTCTGTTTCTCAGTCCCAGTCTTTTATAAGAGCAAACCCCAAAACCAGGATAACTTATCTCAAGATCCTTAACCTAATTGTACCTACAAAACCCTATAGTAGTATCCCCTTATCCATGCAGAATACATTCCAAAGCCCCCTGGTAGGTGCCTGCAACTGCAGATAGTACCAAACCCAATATATGTACATACTATGTATATATATACATACTAATAAAGTTTAATTTATAAATCAGACACAATAAGAGATTACAACAATAAGTAAAAATAAGATAGAACAACCATAACAATAAACTATAATAAAAGCTATGTGTGACTTCTCTTTCTAAAAACATGTTATGGTGCTGGTACTCACTTCTCTTGTCATGATGTGAGATGATTCAATGCCTGTTATGAGATGAAGGGAGATAAATGACATAGTGTTAGGCTACGCTATAAGGATCACTTGAACATAAGCTCTGCAATACAACCACAATCAATTTGATAGCTCAGACAGCTACTAGGTGACTACTGGATGGGTAGCACATACAGGGTTGATACACTGAACAAATTCACATCTGGGGCAAGATAGAGTAAGAGAGGGAGAGATTTCTTTGAGCTGCTCAGAATGGTGCACAATTTGAAGTTTATGAATTGGTTATTTCTGGAATGTTCTGTTGAATATTTTTGGACCACTTTAGACCTTGGGTAACTCAAACTGCCAAAAGTGAAACTATAGAGAAGAGACTACTGTATTTCCCCAAAAAAGAGGGAGTCAACTACATAGGTATCAAGGTGTGGTATAATACAAAATTATTCCTGGGTCTTTTTCTCTAGTTCCTGACACAGAGTTCTTAAAACCCCTGGAATTTCCTGTTGAGTGTCTTTTGTTATTGATAGTAAGTCCCTTCCCATCATACTTAAGTTTATGCTAATAAGTGGTCCCCAAGATAGCCTCACAATGGGGCTGGTTGCCAGAAACACCGAGTGATTAGACATTTAGCTACACCTACCCACCTCCAGAAAGGGGAAAGGAGTCTAGAGTTTGAGCTCTATAAAATCTCTTGAACAGTGAGATTCCAAAGCTTCCAGGTTGGTGAACACATCTAAGTGCTGGGAGGGTAGTGCATTTGGAAAGAGCAAGAAACCTCTATACCTGGCCCCATGCATCTCTTCCATCTGGCTGCTTCTGAGCTGTGTCCTTTATAATAAACTGGTAAACATGAGCACGCTCTTTGCCTGACTTCTGTGAACTGCTCTAGCAAAGTATCAAATGCAGGCGAGGGCGGGGCTGTGAGAACTCCTGACTTATATCAGCGCCATGGTTTGGAAATGAGGTGGCCCCTGAGAGTTCCTGTGTTAAGGCAGGAATGTTTGGAAGTAAATGATTGGATTATGAAGTTGTGACCTCAGCAGTCCCTCCTCGTTTGAATGTATTAACTCGGTGGTACGGGCAGGTGGGGCATGGCTGGAGGAGGTGGGTCTCTGGGGGTGTGCATCTTCCCTGAGGCCACTGCCCACCCCACTGCTTCTGGCTTCCCTGAGTGAAGCAACTGTCCACCACACCCTTTGCCACGATATTCTGCCTCACTGTGGGCCCAGAGCAATATAGTCCACCTGCCATGGACTGGACCTCTGAAACCATGAGCCGGAATAAACTTTCCCTCCTCAAAGTTATTCTCATCAGGTGTCTTGGTTACAGTGATGAAAAGCTGGCAAACATAGCTGGTCACCAGAAAAATACGTTGCCTGAGACTTGTGACTGGCATCTGAAGTTGGGTAACCTTGTGGGACTAAGCCTTTAACCTGTGGGGTCTGCTCTAACTCCAGGAGTCAGGGTTAAGATTTAAATTAATCATTGGACATCCAGAGTTTGTATATGAGAATCAGGAAACAGCTTAGTGTCAGAGAAAATACCCCACAACATTTAGAATACATCTTTCCAACCCACCTCAAAGGGCAAGGGGAAAGATACATAAAATCCTTGTTTTCCCACAAAATCTAATAGTATTAAGCAATATTAATTAAATCAATGAATGTGTCATTTATGAAATTAAAAGGGCAAAGTAGAGAGGTTAGTGGGTACCTTGTGATACAGACTTCTTAATTTTTTTTCTTTTTAGATAAACATGACAGTAGAATGTATTTTGACATATTATACATAAAGGAGTATAATTTCCCATTCTTGCGTTTGTTCATGATGTGGAGTTACACCAGTTGTGTATTCATATGTGAACATAGAAAAGTTATGTCTGATTCATTTTATTGTCTTTCCTATTCCCATCTCCCTCCCTTTCTTTCATTCCCCTTGGTCTATGAACTTCTATTCTTCCCTCCCCACCCCCTTATTGTGTCTTAGCATCTGTATATCAGAGAGAACATTTGGCCTTTGGTTTTGGGGGATTCACTGATTTCACTTAGCATGAATGTCTCAGGTTCCATACATTTACCAGTAAATGCCATAATTTCATTCTTCTTTATAGCTGAGTAATACTCCTTTGTGTGTATATATATCACATTTTCTTTACCTATACATCTCTTGAAGGGCACCTAGATTGGTTCCATAGCTTAACTATTGTGAATTGAGCTGCTATAAACATTGATATGGCTGCATCATATAATATGCTGATTTTAAGTCCTTTGGGTATATGCCAAGGAGTGAGATAACTGGGTCAAATTGTGGTTCCAGTCCAAGTTTTCTGAGGAAACTCCATAATGCTTCCCAGAGAGCTTGCACCAATTTACAGTCCCACTAGCAAGGTATAAGTGGACCTTTTTCCCCACATCCTTGCCAACATTTATTGTTACTTGTATTCTTTATAATTGACATTTGACTGGAGTGAGATGAAATCTAAGTGTAGTTTTAATTTGCATTTCTCTAATTGCTAGAGATGCTGAACTTTTCTTTATATTTCTTCTTCTGTGAAGTGCCTGTTCAGTTCCTTGCCCATTTATTGTTTGGATTATTTGGGTTTTTTTGTTTGTTTGTTTGTTTGTTTGGTGTTTGAGTTCTTTATATATCCTGGAGATTAATGCTCTATCTGAGGTGCAGGTGGCAAAGATTTTCTCCTAGTCTCTAGGCTTTCTCTTAAAGTTCTTGATTGTTTACTTTGCTGTAAAAAAGCTTTTTAGTTTGATATCATCCCACTTATTGATTCTTGATTTCACTTCTTGCACTTTAGGAGTCTTATTGAGGAATATGATAGAGATTTCTTTTGCCTTTGGTTAGGTGTAAGGTCTTTGCACAAACTTTATTTTTAAAAAAAAGACAAAAAACTTCTTCAAAGACTTACTCCACCTGCCCATCAGTCCTGAGTTACACTGCAGGTGGTCTCATGGGAGAATGGACATGAAATATGGATAACCTATCACAAGGGTGCACTCTGTGAGCTGATGGGATTGTGATGGCCCTAGAGCTGAGCATTTGAATTCCTGAAACCCACTTGTTGGCCCCTCTCATTTCCCTTCCTGGAATGTCCCCTGCAGTTTTTTACTGTTAAAAAAAAAATGGTGTCTTAGATTCATGGTCAAGGTCAGACAATCAACAAAAAGGAAACCTTTGTTCTCTATCTTGAGTTTCTCCTTTCTTTTGTGTTACTTCTCCCTCTTCTAATACTATTCTCTCTCTCTCTCTCTGCTTTTTTTTTTATAATAACAAACATTAACTTTCACAGGCATGTGACTTTGTCTTGCATCAATGCTATGAGGTAGGCATCATTGTTACTGTTTTACAGAGAGAAACAGGACCTAAAGAAGTAATATAAGGTTAAAGAAACATCCAACTGTGGAGCTGAGGACACATGGTTAAGTCCTGTGCTCTTTCCTCTTCCTTGTGATGTCTCCCTTTTTCCTTTTAACATTTCCTTTCCCCCTTTTTCCCCATTCCCGGGCTCAGGACCTGTGGTTCTCAGCACACTCAACTCCAAATCCACCCAGAGAGTATGAAAACTGATGGCTGAGCACCATCCCAGCCAATCAAATCAGAGTTTCTGGAGTGGCCTGGACACCAGCATTCTGTCAACACACCCCCTGCAAACCAGACTGGGAGCCACTGCTATGGGCGTTTCCTCTCTTCTTTTCCATAGAAAATAAAATGCCCGCTCTTTCCAGCATCATCAGTTTTTTGGAGCTTTTCTTAGTAAACCTGATTGACTCAAATCAAGAACAAAATGACCAATGAAACTTGGAAGATGGTAACATGAGTTTGTTTAATGCCCCTCCCTTCCCAAAATCTCAATGAAAGGATCCTAACAGAGTGATTCTAAGTGGTGCGAGAAGTCCATACCATTAATGTAAATTAAGGGGAAATGGTCTCAGTGGGCTAGGAACTTGGAGGAAGTCTGTGTGAATCATGTTGGAAAGAGACAGATCAAAGTCCTGACAACCAACATTCAACATCAACCCAAAAGCCCCTATGGGAAGTAAGTGGGTGGAAACCTATCCAAAGATCTGGGCAGACTTGAACTGGAAGAGAATGGGACTGTGGTACACCTGGTGGGTGGCAAATGAGAGCAGTGACTCACAGAACTGCCAGCTGCCCAGGAGGAACTTGGGGAGACCTGAGGTACCTCCATCAGCACCTGCCCACAAAGGCTTGTAAGGAACTATTTTGAAAAGCAGTCAACTCCTCAGGGAAAACTGCCCTCCAAACCAACTTCTCCCAGATGAAAAGATACCCAAGTAAGGAAGATAAAACCACCCAATAAATAAAAACATAAAATTTACCCTTTGGGAACTAAGAGAATAGGACCCAACACTCACTGACAAAATCACCTTAAGTCTCCAAACTCAATGAATGCAGATTCCCTTTTGAAGGAAAAAAAAAAAAAAAAAAGCCACAAAATATACGAAAAAAATTAGTACATAAAAAGAAAGAAAATGATTTGAGGACTCAGGGAAAATGTTTATTTATTTATTTTTTAAATAGGTCTGTATTGTCTAGGCTGGCCTCAAATTTCTGAGTTCAAGTGATCCTCCTGCCTCAGCCTGTCAAGTACCTGGGGCTACAGGTGCATGACAAGGAGCCTGGCTGAGCACAATCTTTCATTTGAATTTTCAACAATGTTACATGGACATTACAGAGAACAGCTATAAAGAAGAAACAAAATGATAAACATTCCCATCAAGGCAAAATCATACGCGTTAAAACTTCTTTCAAATCAATTTTAATCTGGCAGTACAGCAGATTAAATTTTCCAAAGATGACACTCTCTAAAGCTATATAGTCATTTGCAATATGACCTTCCTCTTCCATTCTGTAGATGATGGAAGTACCTACTGTGATAGAGCATTTGCCTAGCTTATACCAGGTCCTGAGTTCAATTCCCTGTACTACCTTTTCATATCCTTGAATCTGAGGGACAAGGCAAGAGAACTGTGCCAGTTCTAAATACTGGCAACTTCTGCTTCGTGCCCACTGGAAGTTGGCAGCATGTAAAAAATGTGGTCACACAGAGACCTCTGTGCTGTGAGAAGCCCAAGCCACACGGAGACTAGAGGGTAAAACACCATGGAAAAAGACAGATGGACAGACAGAGGCAGAGAGACAGAGAGATGGAGAGAGACAGGGAGGTCAAGGAGCTCCAGCCATGCAGGGAAAAAGCCACACAGAAATGAACCCTCTGTCAGCTGCACTAGCTGAGGCCATGTGACCAGACACACCACCCAACCAACCTTGCCAAAAGCCTGATCTTAAAAACCATAAGCAACATAAAATGATTGAATCAAACCATGAAGTTTGTTAATGCAGAAGTAGATACGGGCAGAGGCAGCCAATAGCAGGCTGAGGTGCCCTATGAAAACAGGGGCCAGTGAATATACACATGCTGAATGTTGAAATCCCAAGCTCTCCAGCAACTCATTTGCAGATTTCCCCACAGCACCCAACTCAGAAGCTCAACCGGCTGCAGCTCAACAGACACAAACAACCTCAGAATTCTATCCATCTAGAGAATCCTTTATCGTGAAAGAGAGCTCAAACACACAGAAGAAATGGAATTGGGAAGAAAAAGAGGATATGTAAGGAAAAGAAAAACAACATCATCATTCTTGAAGAAGGAAATGTAGAAAATATATACCCATAAAACAAGAGCAGGATGCAATTAAAAAGGAAAGATAGTCAATTAATCAAAAAGGAGCTTTGAGAAGTCAATAATATGATAGTATAAATGAGTAACTCAGCAGAAGAGTTAGAAGAAAAGCTAAAGAAAGAAGAGCAAAAGACATAAGTGGAAAATAAAAAAGATAAGACAATTAGAGACCCAGCATAGACCAATAACTATTTCATGCAAATGAAAAGAGAAGAAATGGAAAAAATGGAGGGTAGGAAATCACCAATGAAGTAAGTCAAGGAAACTTCCCAAAATTGAAGGAAAGGTGGCCCACACCAAGACTCATCATCATAAAAGTTTGTTGTATTGGTGAAAAAAAAAAGAAGATTCTGAAAGGAGACAGAGAGCAAGACTGGCAAGAGAAACGTCATATACAAAGGATAAGAAATCAAATAACTTCGAGCTTCAACATAACAAGCTAGAAGACAATGGCACAGTAGCTTCCAATTTCTGAGAAATTATTTCCATACAGGACTCGCCTACCCAGACAAACTACATCAGGGGTGTATATAGAATTTTCAGATATAAGAGGCTACAAAATATTACCTGCCACATACTTTTCTTAGGAAACTACTGAAAAGTATGTTTCATTAAACAAAGGAATTAAACAAGAAGGGGGGAAATGAGATTCGTTGAACACAGTCGAACAATGAAGAGTATTCCCAGGATGTTAGCGAAGGGGGATCTGAGAATGACAGCTGCCAGTCCAGATGAGAGTTCATCAGAGGACGGGGGAGACCCAGAGCACTGGCATAGAATTGGAAGTCAATAAATCCACAGAAACCCGAACAAATAAACAAAATGTAATACTCTGCAGCCTTATCCAATAGAAACATGTCATTTTCAGCAGTTTGTAATCATGTTTAAAAAAGAGAGTTCAAATTCATTTCATTTGTCCCATCATCCCAGATATGGAACACTTATAAAAACTCAAATTTAATACATAATATAATAACATGCAGTATAATCATATGATAATCAGAATATAATTCTAATAATAATTTAATGATGTGTAAGCTCTAGATTAAGGTTTCCAACCTATTTTGATGCACCTGTGTCAATTTTGTTGAGATATTTGCAGAATTAAAAACGTGGAACTTACTGGGTTAATAACACATCATATTTAATATATCCAAAACATTATTTCAACATAAGATCAACATAAAAATTATTAAAGAGATATTTTATGTTCTTTTTTAAACTAAATCTTTCAGGTCCAGTGTTTTTTACATTTGCCACCCATCACAATTTGCACACTAAAATTTCTCAGAATACTTGATTTCAGCTGTATTTAGTATTCATTAAATTAGCAAATGAAAAGCAATTTATATACCAAAGGTATGCCAAACATTCTCAAAAGTTTCAAAAACTGTCAGTTTTTAAATTTAGATATAAAAGAATTAAAATTGAATAATATAATATTAAGAATTAATCCTATAGTTGCATTAGTCATATTTCAAGCTCTCAAGAGTTACATACTGCTGGTGGATATAGGAACTAGATCTAAAGAGATCAAAAAGTTACTTGGAAAAGAAAAAATAATCATAGTTGCTGAAAGGGTAAGTTTAGAATAACATACTCTGAATAATGATTCAACTGAAATTATAAAGTACCTTGGGAAGATGGGGGATAGGAAATGTTCATTGACAAGGGAGGAAGTGTAAAGAAAGCTAACTGCCCGTCTTCTTACACAATATGAGGTTCATAAGATAATGCCTACAACAAAAAAATCAAAAGCACACCCATTAGGCAGAAATATAGAAGTAAGTAAAAAGGAATCTATCCACACAGCTTCAAGTGACGGTGTCTGAGTAGGGAGAAATAAGAGGGAAGGGCCTGGGACTCCTGGTTTCTTTAAGAAACCATAGAGTGTTGGTCGACTCTCTAAATTCCCTCAAGTATGATATTGACTTTTAAAAAGTTTTTTTTTTGTTTTTTAATTGTCAAGATGGAAGATCTGTCCATGGGCATGCAGAGAATTTTCTATGCAACATTGCCAATGTAGGACTGTTGCATTAAAACATGATCCCTTCCCTTTTTCTCACAGAAGATGAGGGGATGCTGGGAAGCAGCCCAAATCGAAGAGGGTAAATAAAGAGACAGGGATGACTCTGGGAGCAGATGCATTCATGTGACCAAATTCCAAATCCCACTCTCAAGTGCCCACAGGGTGCAGGAGAGCCTGAAAGGGATTATGCCAATGGCCTCCTGCATAGAGACAAAGCGTATTTCCCAGAGCTGAAAGCTACCAGAGGGTAAGTGGGCACTACACTCCCACTCACCTCAAACTCACACCTTCTGTGGGGTCTGCCCCTGGCTTCAGTGCTTCTTCCCTCCACCAAGCCAACCCCCACCTCCTGTAAGGGCCAATGTAGAGCATCTTTCTCCAGGAAAATTTCCCAGACCGCTGCTGTCCTTACCATCCTTTTTTTAAAATCTCATGCAGCTCATGTGGTAGGTCTTCTACAGTTTGGGCCTCAATTATAAGCTGTTTTGAATTGCAGCTATTTTTTCACATAAAATTTCCAATCTGCATGATAAGACTAAGGACAATACCATATGCTCTTGCATGCTTCCATCATACCTAGTGCAGGACTAAACTCATAGCATAGGTCTAAAAAATTTTTGATGATTGATTGTTGATAATATTACATGTGTATTATGCACTTCTTTGGTACTTCTTATCACAGAAACCCTGCTATTTTTTTTTTTTTTTTTGGCAGATAGATGAGAGACAGAGAAAGGAAAATTTTATTCTTACAAAATCAAGTACAAAACTGAGTTAATGGTTTCTTCACTTCATGGCCCATTAATTATCATAATTGGTCAGTTCAAACCACTTTCTTCTTTAATTTTTTCCCTTTATTCTTGATCCTCATGGTCTTGTCTTTTTCCTGTCTCCCCATGCATTAGACACTCATCTAATGTATTAGGAATTTGTCCTTGGACATATAAAAATATAGTATTGCTTGTATACATATACATTCCTTAACATCATTAAAATGGTAGTGCCATAGTTTATATCTTGAATGTCCCAATATTTAGGAAGTAGGACTGAGTAGAAGAAAGTTAGATCATTGGAGATATGCCTTAAAGGGGATAGTAGGACCTCAGCTACTCCTTGCCTTATGTTTCTCCACATGAGGTGAGCAGCATCCTTACCACATGCTTCTCTCATGATATTTTGCCTCCCCCAAAACTTAAAGCAACCATGGATTGAAACCTCTGAAACTGTGAGCCAAAATAAAACTTTCCTCTTTTTAAGTTGATTCATCTCTGGAATATGTTACAGCAATGTAAAGCTGACTAACACAGGTATCATTCTATAGATTTTGTTCTTCTGTTGCTTACATTTTCATTCTAAAAAACACCTTTCTAAAGAACTGTGGTTCTTCATTATATCAATTGCTGCATGATATTCAACTGCTGCATGATATTACACCATAAATTCCTACCATGTTCTATCCATTCCCCAAATTTTGAGTACCTATGTTGCCTCCAACTCCAACTGGAACATCTTTACAAGCATTTGTTTCCATATGCACCTAGGCAACAGTTTCTCTGGCATCTAGAAGGATGATGTGCCATGACCTATTCAAATCTTTAATTTGGCTATACAGTACTTTTGAATTGTTCTCCATACCACTCCACCTATCTACTTTTACCAACTGCATTGGAGAATTCACTTGTGTAATTGGGAAATCACTGTGACAGAAACAGCTCTGGCAATCAGTGGAGCACTTCAGAAGATAAATCTTTCCACAATTCTCATCATCTCCAAAAGAAGGAAAGGGCAAAGCAACAGAGGATGCTGCTTTGAGGACCCCTAGTCTGGGCTGTGTCACTTGCATACAGGGACTGTCATGGACTCTGAAAGATGTTGCTTCCCCTCTCCCACTCTGTGCTTCCTGGTTAGGGAACAACTTGTGCAGGCAGCTGTTTCAACTCATGTCTCCAAGGTCCTCTACCATGGGAGAAGAACCAAAGAGGGAAGGAGAAATAAGGGTTTAAGAATGTATGAACTCAGTTTCTTAAATGGTAAACGGGGAAACACGCATGTGCACAATTAACCTGATTTGCACGACTCTTGAGGCTTAAGACTATGCCCGAAGCCCTGCCAATCCAAAAACTGATGAGCCCTTGGTAGATGAGGCGGAGAGAAACGTCTCTGTCTTTTCCAGCCCACCTCCTCTTGTTTCACCATCCAGGTCCTGCTTGGTCTCCGCAGCGTGGGGCTCTTTTGTTTACCCTCTTCGTGCTGCCCCTTTGCGGGTATTTAAACGGGGCTCCTCTAAGTGCTCTTTCGCTGTCATCTTTCCCCTCAAGTGTGTTGTGCACCCTCAACATGCCCATATTTGAGCTTGCAGATCACACACACCGGTCCCCTTTTCCACTCAGCCTCCGCTATAGAGAACTGAGCCGAGGGAATGCTGATGAGTCGCAGAGACCGGAAGCCAAAGCACGGGAGAAAGAGCGGAGTGCCTCCCCAGAGCCCCCTGTGCCCCTCCGCTTCCTGGTTCCCACCATCTGGGGTCCACCTCTGAATTGACAAACTCCCGCTTGGTCACATCTGGTTGAAGAGAAAGAAACAAGGAGTTCGGAGACCTACCCTAATAGGCAGCACTTGGCACGCACAATAGAAGCAGCTGCTGTTTATAGCCCTTTATAAGGGTGGCCTCAAGCCGGACCTCACACTTCCCCTCCCTGTGGGGCATTGTTTTTTACAGAGAGCATCTGGAACCTCACAATCTTGAAGCTCAGGGAAAAAAAAGAAAGAAGAAGAAAGAAGAAAAAAATTAACGCATCCCCTGGATCTATGAAATTTATAACAAATTCTTTTCCTGGGAAAACTTCCCAGTTCTGCTGTTTTCCTTTTATTGTAAGACTGGTTGGTCCATACAGTTCCCAGCTCCTCACTTTCTCTGTCCATTAAATGGGAATATAAAGATCGGCCAATTATGCAATGAAAACAATAGTCTGTGAAGCCTTTCTCTAAATAACAGCATATAAGATTTGAAACACTTTCAATTTCTTAACTGGGGTCGGGGTACAGTGTGGAGGGAGCAGCATGAGTTCAGGTCGCCAGTTCAAGATTAAAATGAAACTGCACAAAAGGCAAGGAGCAAGGCCCATCCTGCTTGGTATTGTTATCTGTGCGCCTTTTCTGACCCCAGGGTTTCTCTTCCCTGGCCTCGTACCCATAGAAACAAGCCTGGAGTTGGCAGGCGGCAAGAAGACTCTGAATGCATCATCTGACTCCACCAGCGCCCTTCCAATACCCATCCTCGATTTCAGACGCCTGAGCTGGCTCTGCTGGGCAAGGTGGTGCCTAATTACCTCCCTTCTGTTTTTTCCCTTCTCTCCTCTCTTGTCCTCTCCCCTCCCCATCCCCTCAGAGGACAGCCTTTCCAAGAAATAACACACACGCACACCTGGCACGGTGAGATAGGGAAGCTCACCATGGATACCGGGCTACCATTCCCACTCCGGCTGCGGCTCCTGGGAATAAGTAACTATCTCTAGAATGCTACAAACTCCAGATGTGCACCGACTAGTGCCTTGAGACCCAGCTTCCCTGTCTCATTATGCCTATTTTTTTCCACAAGTTTCATATATGCATATCAAGCTTTCAGAAGGGGAAAAAATTGGAAATGGTAATCTTCCTTTTAATATGCTACCACATGCCAGCCCTGAACAGCTGTGCACACACAACACGTTGGACTGGACATGAAATATAGCCCAGGACCATTTTTTAAGCATTCATTCCCAGGGCTTACAAAACACATTTACTTGGAGGGAGGTCACACAGTCTTCCTTCTGAATAAAAAGGTGGCTTTGAAATAGGTACAGCCATCTGGAAACAGCCTCCTCTGCTATTGATATGTAAAATGCACATATTACACCATCTTGCTTGGGACCATGCAGCAGGAGGCTGAGATACACACAGGCCTGTAATTGTTTAAATATACAGCCTCGGGTTCTCTGCAGTGCTTACCTTACTCTGAAAAGCCATTTGCCAGCAGCAGAGGTGATTTTGGACAGGTTGGGAGGCAATTTGCTTACGGGGTATTCATCTACATGTAGGAGGACTGTCCTAGGGCTTAGATTTTGGGAAAATCATTTGAACAGTCTCCACTGCTGCTCCAAGCTTGCTAATAAGAAAGAATATGTCAAGTGCACAACCAGGAGTCAACAGCAAACACACCATCAAAATAATGACCCCTGCTTTTTTGCTCATTATAGCCATGACTTTGCCTCCCGCCCCCACAAGACTTAGATACCACACTAATAACTGGTTTTGTCCTGCATTTAAAGAACAAGGGCAATGGGTCCTGTATTGCTAATTGAGCTCCATGTAGTCAGGGGGATGACTGTAAGTTTATTAACATTTGCTCTTTAAGATGGGCAGTCCCCCCTTTAAGAGTCTTTTTGCTGTGCAGAGCTAATCCAAATAAATTCTTGACCTCTAGGGCTATTTAACTTTTGTGTTGTTCTTTCCATTTTATTTCCTGGGCTTGTTTTTTCATCTGCTTTATATATATATGTGTGTGTGTGTGTGTGTGTGTGTGTGTGTGTGTGTGCGTGTGCAAAATGTGTATAACATGAATCAACTGCCTTACAATGTAAGATGCCTGGTCAAAGAGGATGAAGGCTCAGTGAGACAGGATGAATAAGTTCTGAAGATCTATTGTACAGCATGGTAACTACAGTTAATAATAATGTATTTTATACATGAAATGCCTTAGAGAGTAGATCTTACATGTTCTTACCACACTCACACACACAGTGGTAAGTATGTGAAATAATAGGCAGGATAATCAGCTTGATTGTGGTAATCATTTCACAATGTATACATATATTGAAACATGGTGTCGTACATGATAAATATATACATTCTTAAATGTCAGATGTATCTCAATAAAGCCGGAAAAAAATTTAATGCCATCCCAAAAGAAATCCCAGAAAGAATACAGAGTCCTGGATTGACTCAAAGGGTTAAACTGTTAAATGCACAAATAGCAGAGCTCCTGTTACAGAGAGAGGGAGAGAGAGAGGGAGCCTGCTGGAAGGAGGAGACAACTGTAGGTCAACCTGTCCTTTACATGGTGAAGAGCTTGAAAGGGGCTAATAAACCCAGCAGCCTATGGCAAAGGTAATTTATTTTATATTCCTAGTCATCACATGCAATATTTTTTGGAGGGGGAGAACAAATATAATTCAAAGATAGTGATAAACAATAAAAACAATATCTAGTGATGCTTCCGCCCCCAAGGTAGAACATCATGTGCCTTTTTCTCTCCCTTTGTGGTGTTTTGCATCCTGTTTGTGCAACAACATTTTGGAGGTTCCTGCCTAAGAATCTGGGGCAACAGCAACTTGTACCCAGTGGCCCAACTGGGGCGGGGGCGGAGGAATCACCTGAGATAAGCAAGTCCCAGGTATGGGCACACACATGTCTGCACAGGCGCCTCCCAGCTCCACTCCCAGGAGAAGGCGTCCACTTGGCTCTGAGTCAGCTCAGGCTGGGAATGATTACTAAGTGGACAGCTCTAGGGCTGATTCCCTGAGTCCACATGGAGAACAGCTTCTTCTGGGCTCCACTGAGAAGCCAGCCCCACTCTGCTCCCAGTTCCCACTTGCTACATTTTACGTGGATGAGGTCATTGGACTGCAGATGAGGTAACTGTGCAGCCTGCCCGTGAGCTGGAAGAGGTTACCATATGACCATCCGTGTAAACACAGTGAAGTCCCCTCGGGGCTGCAGACAGCTGGGCTCTGCTGCTGGCTGTGAGCAGTGGGAGCTCGGAACTCCAGCAGCCTGTCCAAGTTCTTAAAGGAGCCAAATCACTGTCTGAGCTCATGTCACACAGTGAGAGGGGTCTACCAGTCTCAGCTGGGAACTCCTCCCTTCAAGAGAAAGGCTGGTCCTGTGGCAGGTTTACATGGGGGCATTGTGAATAAATAACACTGCTCCTTAATGGAAGGCATTTTCCAGGCAGAGACACTGCCTACCAAAGACTAACTGGCACTCTGCAAATTCAGCCCTAAACCTGCCTGAAGATTTTCTGATAGAAGTGGTTCCATCATTCAGATGTAGAGACATGTCTTCTATTGTTATTAAAGTTAGAAATACGACTGAGAAACCAGCATTTTTCCCACATTTTTATAGTTGTGTGTTATAGTTGTACATAGGCATTTATTATTACATATTCATACATGCACACAATTTAATGATATAATTTGACCAATATCACTCCCCAGCAATTTTCCCCTTCCTCCCTGCTTCCCACCCTTGGTCCTTTTCCTCTACTGATCTCCCTTTGTTTTAGGGGACCCACCCCCACCTTTGTTTTCCTTTTTTCCTCTCTAGCTTCTGCATGAGAGAAAACATACAACCCTTAACCTTCTCAATTTGACTTATTTACTTAACATGATGGTTCCATCCATTTTCCTGAAAATGACATGATTTCATTTTTCTTGATGACTGAATAAAACTCCATTGTGGGTATATACTACATTTTCTTTATCCATTCATTGGTTGATGGACGCTTAGGCTGGTTCTATAGTTTGGCTGTTGTGTATTGTGCTGCTATAAACACGGGTATGCATGTATCACTATAGTAAGATGACTTTGATTCTTCAGGGTAATTTTTTATGGGGGGTACCAGGGATTGAACTCAGGGGCACTCAACCACTGAGCCACATCCTCAGACATTTTTTTTTTTTTTTTTTTTTTTTTGTATTAGAGACAGGGTCTCACTGAGTTACTTAGTGCCTCACTTTTGCTGAGGCTGGTGTTGAACTCGTGATCCTCCTGTCTCAGTCTTCTGAGCCACTGGGATTATAGGCATGTCCCATGTGCCTGGTCCTTCAGGATAAATTTTAATGCCATCCCAGAATTACCCTAAATTCTTTGTGGTATAGCTGGGTCATATAGTGAAGAAACCAGTATTTTTAAGAATCAGTGAAGGAATATACTTACTAAAGATCTTCTAAATTATACAATGACTAGTGCATTGCCAGAAATGAAGCTGTCTTGCTCCGGTGTTCGAAGGTCCCTGAGACCTCAAGGTCAGAACATTCTTCCCAAGGTCAAGCCAGATTAACTGACTTCTGCATCTGTCTTAAGCATTCCTCATTTTTTACTGAGCCCTCCCATTGCTGAGCACTGTAGGGAACACTGGGAATGTTGTAGAGTGGTTTCCATAGTGTAGCAGACAATCTACCAGGATGACAATGGAAGTAGGTGTTTGTCATGGAGATGGAGCAAGGGGAGATACAAAAGCAAAGCGGGGAGGGAGGCCATGCAGAGACTTAATAAGCTGAGACCCAGTGGTGAGAGATAGAGTGCCAGGTGCTACAGGGCATAACACACGTCTCTAACAACCCACAAGGTAAGTTCACCATGGTCCCCATCTCACAGCTGCTCACTGAGCTTACAAGAAGTTAAATAACTCGCTCAAGGAAGGAGTAGTATCAAGATTTGAACCAAGAATGTAGGACCCCAGGGAATAGGGCTGTGGGAATAGGTTCATTCTTTTGTGCTTTTAACCTCCTGCCTTCCACCAAAAGATGATACAGCAAAATGTCCCCTCTGATGCCAGACTTGATCCTGGACTTCCCAGCCTCCAGAACCGTGAGCCAACAAATTGGAGTTCATCATAAATTTCTCCTCTGTTAGCACAGAACAGTCTAAGACATGCTTGAATGTCTTTAGGCAGATCGATGAGATGGTCATTTTTGTTTGAGACAAGGCTCTGGCTGCTGTGTAGAAAATGAATTGGAGAGCAGTGAAAAGCATGTTGCAATAATCCAAGTGAGAGATGGTAACTGAGGAGTGGTGGGTACCATATCTAGGCAGGAAGTTGAGTTCTAGCTACTCAGGAGGTACAGTCAGCAAGCATGAGCATCCAATGATTGCTCCTGGGTGGTGAGAGGATGGGAGAAGAGGAGGGAGATGTCTAAAAGGGAGTGTGTTTTGATGGAGCTGAAGGGAGGAAGATGGAGTTTGTGATGTCCATTAGACACCCTTACATGTAGAACTGACACTGTGGAACAAGATCTGCACTGAAGACAGAGAATCAGGAATCACCAAAGTATACAGGGCCATACAGCCTCCTGTTGCTGAATGTGATGGAGATGTCAATGATACCCCATTCCTTTAACTTGTGTCTTTTTTTTTAAATATATTTTTATTAAGAAATTTGCTAAATTTAGAGTTTTTTATTTGTTTAAGGATTGTTTCAAATAGTAAATTGTTTTGTTTATGTTTTTACTAGTCCATTATAGTTTTACATTGCTTTGAGATCATTTTGTCATAAACATTAGTATAAATAACAAACTTTGCTCCATTTCAATCCTCAGTACTACTCCTTTACCTTTCCTCCTCCCTCCTCCATCCCTTTCCTCTACTCTAGTGATTTTTCTTTTTAATTTATTTTTTCTAATGTATTATCTTTCTAAAATATTCTATTAATTTATTTTTAATCTGGTACATTATAATTACATATAAAAGTAGAATTCACTGTGATATATTCATACATGCACACAGCATAATTTGGTCAATTTCATTTTGTAGTTCCTCCCCTTTCCATCCCTTTTCCCTTCCCATCTATCCCCTTCTTCTATTCCATAGTTCTTCATTTTTTTATTAGATTCATCCCTTTTTTTGTTAATCCCTTATCTCTTTCTAGCTTTCGAATGAGAGAAACCCTTCAACCCTTGACTTTCTGAGTCTGACTTATTTCACCTAGTGTGATGTTTTCCAGTTCCATCCAGTTACCAGCAAATGTCATAGTTTTGTTCTTTTTATGGCTGAGTAAAACTCTATTGTGTATATATGCCACATTTTCTTTATCCATTCATCTTTTGAGGAGTACACGTCTAGGTTCCACAATTTGGCTCTTGTGAATTGTGTTGCTGTAAACACTGGTATGCACGTATCACTATAGTATGCTGATTTTAATTCTTTTGTATAAATACCAAAGAGTGGGATAGCTGGGTCATCCCGGCAGTTCCAATTCTAGTTTTCTGAGGAATCTCCATACTGCTTTTAGAGTAGTTGTACTAATTTACAGTCACACCAACAATGTATGAGTGTAACTTTTTCCCCACAACCTCACCAACACATTATTGTATATATTCTTGATGACTGTCATTCTGACTGGTGAGATGAAACCTCAGGGTAGTTTTGATTTGCATTTTCCTGATTGCTAAAGATGTTTGTAGAAAAGCACATTCTTCCCTAGTGGCTTATAAGCCACATGAGGACAGGGATATTTTTCTCTTGTTCTCTTCTTCAGTGCTTGGCATATGGAATGTAGGAAATGTAACATAAATATTGTGAAATAAAAGAACTATGGATAACTCTTTATAAAGCAAGTTTACAAAAATGATCCGGAGAGTTTTAGAAGTTTTAGAACATACCAAAAATTTTAAAATTTATATTCTCCCTCAAGCTCTCACCCCTCAGACTACTACCAAAGACAGGGATAAGATTGTCCCTGGAGGGTTTTGTCCTCCCAGCCATAGGCAGGTGTATGCAGATCTCTGAAGCTCCCAGGTTTGTAGCATTAACTTCTTTCCTTAACAATATCTGGGCCTTTCTTATTTTGTTGATGTAGGTTGACTCTAAAACTTTAAACTTGGAAAACCCGTCTACAATACTACTGATGCTGCATAAATATTACACACTACAGCACTGATTGCTCTCTCTGAAAAGTGCATCATCTCCCTTCCTCTCTCTCTCTTTCTTTCTCTCTCTCTTTCTCTCTCTCTCTCTCTCTCTCTCTCTCTCTCACACACACACACACACACACGCACACACACACACAGAGTAACAATTAGTGGCAATGGTTATGTTAATTAGCTTCATCATGGTGATCATTTCAAAATGTATACATATATCATAACATCAAGTTGTGCATCTTAAATATATAGAATTTTCATGTTAATGTTATCTCAATAAAGCTGTTAAAAAAAATCTCAATGCAGCAACTGGACCATGTGTCTTTAAACCTCTGTTGCCCAAAGGAGAATATTCCATGCACCAAAATCAAATGCATTCTCTCTCCTTAAATTACATAATCCACTCTAAACCATGCCACATTTCAGCTTATGTCATATTTGAATAACAAGCTTCTTATAAAATTCTTACGTTCCCCACAATTTCTGCTGACATCTTCTTTTCTGATTAAAAGACATGCATCCATCCTGAGAAAATCTTCCAGGTTCTCTGTCACATACTGTGTGTCTCATAGCCCCTTTCTTGCTCTAGTCACTCTTTACTGGGCCTTTGGCCATCCTGCTCTAATTTGGATTCATCGTTTAAAAGTTTTAGAAGTTTTTCTAGGACTGCTACACAGTTATCATCCAGGTTTCTCCACTGAACTCCTGAGTTGGTCCCTCTGCTTCTCGTATTCCCATTTTCCTTTGTTTCCTTTTGTCTCATTTTCCACTACTATATCTCAGCCACACTAGCATTCTCTCAATCTTCTGGAAATACCAAAAATATTCCCCTCCCTGACCATGATCTTTGCATGGTTTGTTCCTTTACTCCATTCCAGTCCAGTTTCCATGTCACCTCCTTACTGAATCCCAACGCCCTCATCCAATCTGAAACAGTAACCTCCTATCAGCCATTCGTCATCAAAACAACTTCTTTGATTTTCAACATAACCCTCTCATTTTCTGATATTTCCCTAGTATTATGCATTTATTTATTTTTTTGTCTCTCCCTATAAGAATGCCAGGTCCAAGAGAGAAGGATTTTCTTGTCTTTTCCCCCTGACTCTCGGGCCCCAGATCAGTGAATGGCACAGAGGAGAGGTTCAATAAACAAAACTGAAAGATCTCTCCAAGACCCACATTCGCACATAACACCCCCAAGTCTCTTCTACAGATGGTTATTGACTTACAGTGGGGTTTATATCCCCATAAAATCATCATACTTAAGTTGAAAAGATTATAAGTTAAAAATGCATGTAGTACACTTGACCTATCAAACAGCATGGCTTAGACTAGCCTACCTTAAATAAGTTCAGATTTACATTTATCTACAGATGGTCAAAATCATCTAATAAAAAATTCATTTTATCATAAGGGGTTGACTACCTCATGTAATTATTGAATACTGTACTGAAAGTGAAAAAACTGAATAATTGCTCAGGTATGCATTCACATCATTATAAAGTCAAAAAATCATAAGTCTAATCATTGTTAAGTCAGGTGGAGACTGTATACTCCATCCTCTGACATAACAGAAAAGTCAGAATCTTAGCATCTTTCATGGAAATCTTGCTACTTTGAGACTATAAGTTCTCAGAGGCAAAAGAAGCTATAAATTGTTGTGACAAGATGTTAAAAGGCTCAGGAGATGTTTAAGGAAAATCAGATGGCTGTCATTTAGCTAACTTAAGAATTTTTGTTGAGCTCATATGTCAACTAAAGAGGAAAGAAAAATTGTAGGATTTTGCTACTGGAACTATAGAAGACCACATTTTTTTTTTTTTAAATCCCTCCATTGCAAAACACTGAGATGCTGGATAAATTGAAATGCTAAGTGAGCTAAATGAATATATTAACCTTCAAGATAATAAAGGAAATTCCCAGAAATAATAAAAAGTAAAAATAAAATAAACCATGCACCTCCCCACTCCACCCAAAAAAATAAGAGTTGCGGCTACTGAGGAAACAAATGCTAATACTAGAATTCTAGAGCAGTGTTGTCAAAATAACATGCAGGCCAACCACCTGTTTTTTGTTTATTTTCGCGGTGCTGGGGATTGAACCCAGGGCCTTGTGCTTGCAAGGCAAGCACTCTACTGACTGAGCTATCTCCCCAGCAACCACCTGTTTTTATAAATAAAGTTTTATTGACACATGGCCATTCATCATACACAGTCATTATACACAGTCATGCCCATTTATTTACAAATGGTCTATGTCTACTTTTGTGCTATAGTGGTATATTTAAGTGGTTGCAACTGACCAATTATGCCCCATAAGCCTAAAATACTTAGTGTGTGACCCTTTAAGAAACCTTTCATGATCGTTCAGGGAAACAGGGACTTTGGAGCCTGCACAAACAGAACAGGTAAACCTGAGACTTACATAATGCTTAAACCTTCAAAGAGACTCACTTTCCAGGGAAGGTGTGAACTAGAAAAAAAAAACACCCTCTTGCAAAACAAGCCAAAGGAAAATTTGTCTCTACTACAGCTCCAGTGGAAAATATTATCAATATTAGTAATAGTAATAAAAACAACAATAATGGTGGCTCTAGTCAGTTTTTGCATCAGCTGACTAGAACAACTTAAAGGAGGAAAAGTTTGTTTTGGTTCATGGATTCAGATGTCTCTATCCATAGATAGACAACTCCATTACTCTAGGCCCAAGGTGAGGCAAAACATCATGCAAAAGGGCTTATAGGAGAGAAAAGCTGCTCCCCCCTAAGGCAGCAAGGAAGCAGAGAGAGAGAGAGGAGAAGGGGCCACAGGAAGGATGCACCTTTCCAGGACACACCCCCTTGACCCTACTCCCCCAGCCATGCCCCACCTGCCTACAGTTACTACTAGTCAGTCCATTCAGACTAGGATGGCATGATTAGTTTACAGCTCTCCAAATCTAATCGTTTTACCTCTGAATATTCCTGCAGCTACACAGGAGCTTTGAGGGGAACACTTCATACCAAACCATAACAATGGTCTTTCCTGAAGAGTTGCTAAGGACATGCTTACATGTGAGTCTCAGGTTCAAATTTTCACTGCCCAGATTATTTTATTTTTTTTATTTATTTAATTTTGTGTGTGTGCACACGTGCGTGTGGTACTGCAGGTTGAACCCAGGGGCACTTAACCACTGAGTCACATCCCCAACCCTTTTTATTTTTTGTTTTGAAACAGGGTCTTGCTAAGTTGCTTAGTGCCTTGCTAAGTTGCTGAGGCTGGCTTTAAATTTTCGATCCTCCTGCCTCAGTCTCTTGAGACGCTAGGATTACAGAGATTGCACCTCTGTGCCCAGTTCAGACAATCCTAAACACCCCAAATAGAGAAAATAAATGTCTGGCACAGGGAAATGTCAATCCTCTCCAGAACAAAGAACAAATTACCCAGTCCTGCAAAGATTACTACAGGTTAAGTTCAATTGAATATAAGTTTCAAAAAGGAGAAAGAAATTACCAAACCTATATAGGTAACCAACAACCATAAGTAAGAGTTAACAGAAAAGAGCAAACATCATTTAAACCTCAAATATTTCAAATATTAGAATTATCAGATAGAGAATATTAAATAACTATGTTCAATGTGAATGTCTTTAATGCCACTGAATTATACACTTCAAATTAGTTAATATGGTAAATGTTATGCTTATGTACATTTTACCACAATTAAAACACAAAAACAAAAATAATCAATAAAATTATGTATGAAATGTCAAAAAATCTAAAAAATGATTAAAAAAAATGAGCAAGGAAAAGGGGATTATCAAAAATGACCAAACAGCTGGATGTGGTGACACATACCTGTAATCCAAGCTATCAGGGAGACTGAGGCGGGAAGATCTCAAGTTCAAGGCCAATCTGAACAACTTAGCAATATCCTCTCTCAAAATAAAAAATAAAAAGAGTGGAGGGTGTAGTTCTGTGGTAAAGCATTCCTGGGTCCAATCCCTAGTACCACAAAAAAGAGGGGGGACTAAAAGACCAAATAGATTTCACAATGAACCAAGTAGAATTTATAAAAATAAAGCTACATTTAATTAAACCATAGGATACATTAAAATATACATATATACATATATGTATACAAAGATGATAGTCTAACAGGTGAAAGTGAAAAATAAACATGAAACAAGAAAAGATCAGTGAACTGGAGATTGTTCTGAAGAAAACACTCACAATAAGATAAAAAAAATAGAAAACAGTTAAGAGAAAGGAAAGAAAGAATGAGAAGTTCTAATGTACATCCAGAGTTCTACAATAGAGAACAGAAAGAATGGAGGAGAGACTGTGTGAAGATATAAGAGCTAAGAAAATGCTAGACTTAATGAAAGACATGAATCCACAGGAACAGGAATTATCATGCATGCCAAGAAGAATAATTTCTCAAAAAAAAATCATATACTCTAGATACATCATGTGAAACTATAAAACACCAAATCCAGAGAAAATGTTCAAAACAACAGAAAAGAAAAAAGAAAGTTCTAGGCACAGAGGCACATACCTATAATCCAAGCAGCTTGAGAGGCTGAAGCAGGGGGATTGCAATTTCAAAGCCAGCCTCAGCAACTTAGCAAGGCCCTCAGCAACTCAACAAGACCCTGTCTCAAAATTAAAAAAAAAAAAAAAAAAACTAAATATAAAGGGCTAGAGATGTGGCTTAGAGGTTGAGTATCCCTAGGTTAAATCCCCAGTAACAAACAAAAAAGGATGGGGGAAGAAAAGACAAAGCATCTACCACAAAATGACAATAGTCCGAAAGCAGTCTTCCATCAGAAAGAATAAAACTGAAAAATAGTGGAATTTTGTCATCAAAGGTGGAGAGAAAATTAACTGTCAATCTAGAATTGTGTTGGAAATATTCTCAAGAATGATAGAAAATATGTCAGGCATAGTGGTGCACACTTGTAATTCCAGCAACTCAGGAGGCTGAGGAAGAAGGATTACAAATTCAAGGACAGGCTCAGCAACTTAGTGAGAACCTGTCTAAAAAAATAAAAAATAAAAAGGACTGGAGATGTGGCTCAGTGGTTAAGCACCCCTGAATTCAATCCCCACTACCAAAAAGAAAGAAAAAAAGAAAAGATAGAACACAAAACAGGCATTCTTCTGATTCCATCATGGAAGCAGGACTGTACCATGTCTTCTTTAAGAAGGTTAAGGGAAAAAAGAACAAGCACCTAGACTTTCCCCAGAGTCCTCTGCATTTTTAAGCATCAGGTAGAATTGGGGCTTCTCTGGCCCAAGTTGTACTACTTGATAAAATTCAAAATCAGTCCTACCTTCTTCAGAGGACAATTTTTTACCTACTCTAAGTGTCTCCCACTGAAGGCATCCATGATTGTTCCTTAAGCCACAGAAACCTGTGCCCAAGCTTGTGTGACATCTGCCCTGTCAATTGTCCATGAAGGAAGTGGAAGGTTTCGTGGTCAAGCTCCATGGCCTGTCCTGTTCCTGCTCAATTCAGGACATACAGAACTTTCTGACTGCACAATTCACACTGGGGTCTCTGGTGTCCATTTCATTTACACTAGAGAAGGCAGGAGGAGTGGTGAGGCTTTTGTTGAACTCGAATCAGAAGATGATGTTAAAAAAAGATAACTCTGAAAAGACAGGGAAAGCATGGGACACTGGTGCTTTGAGGTGTTCAAGTCACACAGAACTAAGACAGATTTGGTGTTGAAGCACAGTGGTCCTACCAACTCTGACACTACAGATGATACCTTCCTGCAGCTCAGGGAGTCCCATTTGGATATACAAAGGAAGAAATCATTCAGTTCTTTTGAAGGCTGGAAATCTTGCCAAATGGGATCAATGTTACCTGTGAACCCTGAAGGCAAGTTACAGGGGAGTCCAGGTACAGTTTGCCTCACAGGAGTTAGCTGAGAAAGTTTTAGAGAAGCACAAGGAGAGATTAGAATATAGGTATATCAAAGTGTTTAAAAGTAGTCAGGAGGGAGTTAAATCATCCTCTGATCTGTCTCTAAATTTATGTCCATGCAGTGGCTGGGGCCCTATGACTGGCCAGGAACAGACCAGAAGTGCATTGGCATTGTGAAGTGGGCAGACCTGGAGATGATAAAGTCTGGTACCTACTGGGCAAGCTAAAGAGGCTCGAAGAAGTACAGCTGCCTCAGTGGTGGCTGCAGCTTCCCCAACAACCATTTGGGAGAGGCCTCAGCTTGTCTCCAGATATGACTGTAGACATGGAGATGGCGAATTCACTGTGGAGAGCACCACTGGCCACTGTATCCATAAGGGGTGGGATGCCTGGCCTGCAAAGCAACTGAGAACAATATGGACAACTTCTCTCCACTCAACCCGGTGAGAGTCCGTATTGAGACTGGCCCTGATGGAGGAATGATAGGAAAAGCAGATGCTGAATTTGCCACTACGAATAAGTTGTAGAGGCTATGTCAAAATACAGGACCATCATGCAACACAGACACATAGAACTGTTCCCAAATTCCACAACAGGGGTCAGTGATGGGGATTATAGCAATCAGGTGATGCAGGGATGGGGACATAGGAGCCCCAGGCCCCTGTAGAGGAGCCCTGCAGTGAGGGGCTGTTATGGGCTGGCTACAGCAGTCAGAACAGCATGGATGAAGAAGACTAGTTTTGTAGGAACATTTGAGTTATTTCAATCAAATTTTCACCACAGCCAACAAGCAGTGAAAAGCAGTTTATAACTAGAGGAAGCTGTGGGACCCATTTCGTATCAGGAGTTTGTGATATCTGGATTAAAAAATTACCTCTTTGGTCCTTTCTCGGGCAAACTTTCTTCTAGTATATGATATTGAGTAAACTAAAATCTATTTTCTTCTGCTTTTCTTGATTAACATTTTGGTAGTATACTTCAGAATGATGTTATCTGAGTTAAAGTAATTGAAGTATGTTCAATGTGGATCTTTTGCAGCACATGGGAGGCACACACTCTACCACTGAGCTGTCCCGGCAACCCTAAGGATCTAGCAGCTGTGAGTTCTCTAAAACAGTGCATCTCCCCAGTGTTCACAGGGGTGTGCTGCAAAAAGTCTACATGCGTTAGATCCTAGGTTCAATCCTCAGCATACACACATAAACACACACACACACACACACACACACAAGGAGTTTTAAAAAAGTTAGCAAGCTTCACTTAAAAAAAATATGCCCAAAAGGAAATCACAGTACCAAGAAAGCTTTAAGTCAAGGTCTCACCAGTTTCTACAGTATTAGCATTGTGTTTTTGTTCTCAAAACTAACCTTAAAACAGTTTAAACAATCTACAAGACTTTAAATGAAAAAAAGTAGAATTAGAAATGTTTCTCTTTGAATTAGGGGTCTAGAATTTTTTTTCTTAACAGACTTTTTTCATAATGAAAAAGAAAAAGGAAAAACATCTTGGTAAAACAAAAACTGAAGAGTTGACCACTCATCAACCATTATGAAAGGAACATCTGAAGGATGAACACTTAGAAGGGATGTAATCCCAGCAGGATACTCTGGGAAAGAGCAAGAGATGTTGAGCTGAATTGCTCAGGAAAATAGACAGATTTTGAGGTAAAAGAGAGGAAGACAAAAAAACTGGCAAGAGCTGGGGATGTGGCTCAGTGGCAAAGAACTTGCTTAGCCTGTGCGAGGTCCTGGGTTTAGTCCCCAGCAAAAGAAAGAGTTCAAGAAAGAGAGAGAAGGGATGGAAGGAAGGGAAGGAGAAAAGGAAGAGAGAGAGAGAGAAATACCTAATAGAATCAAAAAACATCTAATGGAATGTAGCATTGTGTTTTTGTACTGTGGAATGCATTGTGGACTCTCCCTTCTGATTTCCCTCAGTATCTTCAGTTAGAAACACATTTCTCATTTCTCTTAGGTATTTTGTAGAGCTGAACCCATTTTTCAGGATGGGATCAAGAACCAGATAAATGTTCCACAGTTACGCAAGGCAGGAATAAGATTACACAGGCCCTCTATGTAGGTTATTAAGAGAGGCATTGACACTCTAGATGAGTCCCCTAGGTTTGGAGGGCACAGCCTGAATTTTCTGATGGGAGCTACTGGTTTATTTCTATAGTACACTTTCACAACTTTTATCTCTATACCTTTTCACCATAAGCACATAAGCAACAGGATTTCTCACCAGGTTTGATTATGGCTGGACTATAATCAACAACACTCCCAAAGACAAGTTAAGCAGCACACCCATTTCCACCAAGGTCAACCTCAGGGTTATTGATGCAGATTCCAAGAACAAAAGAACATTTACTAAATTCTTGTATGACCAAACATCAGGCACTGAGTTTTTGATGGTTGATGTCATTCAACCATCTCATATAAGGTACAAACAGTCCCCCAATTCTGATGGTTCAACTTTAGATTTTTTAACTTTTCAATAGAGTGAAAACCTAGTCATACAATCACCTGTTTTCCATGTTTACTAAAGTATTCAATAAATTAAATGAGATATTCAACACTTTGTTATACACTAGGCTTTGTGTTAGGTGATTTGCTCAACTGTAAGCAGGTGTAAATATTCTGAGAACATTTAAGATAGGCCATACTAGGCCATCATGTTTGGTAGGTCAGGTGTATTAAATACATTTCCAACTTATGACTTCAACTCACAAGGAGTTTATCAGGAAGTAATCCTATCCTACATGGAGGAACATGTTGAAAACCTTAACACCAATGTGCTGGCATTAGGAGGTGAGGCTTTGGAGGTGATTGGATTGTGAAGGTTCACTGTCATGAATGGGATTAGTGCCCTTATAAAAGAGACCCTAGGGCTGCCTTGCCCCTTCCATATTGAGAAGAACATGACCACCTATGAATCAAGATGTGAACCCTCACCAGAATGCAAACCTGCCAGCCCCTTGATCTTGTACTACTCAGTCTCCACAATAGTAAGAAATAAACTTATAAGCCACCTGGTTTATGGTATTTTGTTACAGCACCTAAAAAGGGTTAAGATAGCACCACAAAATTTTATTGGAGTACAGCAACACTCATTTGTTTACACATAGGTGGGTTGCTTTTGCCCTTTAATGGCAGAGGTAAGCAGTTCCATAGAAATAACAGAGTAGGGGTGACTAAGGTGTAAGGAAATAGGCAGGAACATCTTACCAGTGGAAATAATGCTCACATGGCAAGGAGAGTCCAACATCCATACCCACCCCACATGCCCAATGCTTGACTTCTGCTTCTGCCATTCCTTTGTCTTTCTCATCCCTCCCCCCATTTCTGAAGTAGAGAATGTTCCCATAGCTTCCGCATATTTCACATGCCTGTTGGAAATCCATGACCACAAAGCTACATATTTTCCTTGACCATGACCACAGGCTCAGGGTGGCTCCCACAGACCCAGCTGACTCAGCCCTGGTCAGGACCAACAGTCTGCAGAAGGCCCTTGGTTTTGCCACAGCATGAGTCATTCAGAGTAATTATAAGAGCTGATAAACTCTGCAGGAACCAATTTCTTCTTTCCCATTATTGGAGGCACAGAGATCCCTGCCTCTGTCTGGTACAAGGTAGGTGACAGAAGGTTCTGACGTGGTTGGAGCTCCCCTCAGCTCTTCTGCTTCTGTGGGCACCTGTTTGCTTCAAGAAAAGAGGCCCACCTTGAACTTACACTCTGACATACTTTTCTTTTCTTAAGAGCACAGGCAGTAGGTTAAGATAGACCTGGTTTGCATCTTACTCTCCCATTGACTGTGTGTGTGGCTACCTTACTTCTCACTTGCAAAATGAGGACAGTGAGCGCCTTTCATAGATTATGGAAGTTGGCATGGCTTCCCCTGACTTCTCACTCAACTTGAAACCTTCCCCTGCCTCTGCTAATACTCTCATTTGAATGTCCCTCCACTTTTCCTGGTATCATGCTTCCAGTCTAGCTCCCCTAGAAACTTTCCAACTCCCAGGCTTGTTTGGTTGCCATTCCCCTGTGCCTCCTGGCCTCCCCACTTCCCTATGTCATAGCCTTTAATGTTTCCAAATTATTTCCACGCCTGCCTGCCTCACCTATTCATGAGCTCTTCCAAGACAGGAAGCTTGATTCTTTGTTCTTCATTTTCAAGTTCATTGCTTGCACATTGACCGCTCTCTAATGCGGGGTGAGGGGGATGGGATGGGAGGTGTTCGTATCACAGCATTCTGTGAGAGTTCTGAAAACCTGTGCAATTCATCCCTTTCAGTGTCAGCAACTGAACTCTTAGAAATCTTAAAATCTGACCCCTCAGAACTGAAAACCTTCCTTTAAGGGCACTCTGACACAAAGCACAGCAACTTAGCAGGAAGTGCCCACCCCCAATCCCCTGTACACACACACACACACACACACACACACACACACACACACACACACACCACTGGACTGGCTCTGCAGCTCCAGGCCCCTGATTACTGGATATTTGGGGGCGGAGTGTCTGTCCGGGACCCCCCCCACCCCGCGCCCCGCATCATGTGCGTCATGTGCACACAATCAGTAGCCTGTCCAATGCAAACAGCCCAGGAAGAGACAATACCAGTCTGTTCCTAAGAGAGAGGAATGCTAAGCAGTTGCTATTTCCTGGATGACTGAGTGTTCTTTACCCTGAAAACATGGACAGTCTAAACAGAATTTATTCCATAGCCTGTATTTCCCCTAATTTCATGTTCAGAGATGCAATGTTACCCTTGACCAGTGGATGATAGTTTTATTGGAAATAGGGAGGCCTCCAAAAAGTATTTCACAACTATTGCCGCCTCCAAGGAGTATGCAAATTCAAGTGCAAAAACCATAAATGAGAGTGCCAGAATGCATACGGTTTTCTAGAAGAACTGTAGGTATAATTTCTACCTCCAATCTCCTTGTACAAATGATTTTGTATGCACCATACAGACATATATTTTTTAACTTAAATATCAGCCAAAGGAGAAAAACAGTATAGTCCTTTATAAAGGAAAGCATCTCTCTCGGGAAATAATTGAAGGTCCCAATTGCTCAAGTCTTTCAAAAGAGACTGTACAAAGCACCCCTGAAAACCCTGTGGGGAATAATTCTGTGTTCACTGGGGAGTTGGTTGGATGATCTAATAGGTCTTTGCCCTCACTCTAATTTCAATGATTCATGTGTGACTTATTTAATTGTTATCATCTATTGCAGATATATAAAAGGATGCTTTTATTCTTAAAAAATCTAAATTCAAATCATCTTTAATATCACCAAGTTTTTACTCCCATCACCCTTCAGAACATTGACATATTAACTTTTTGACCTACCCTCAACCCTCCCGCTACCTCCCAGGATACAAAAAGTACATCTGCTGCACAGCTGGGTGTAATGGGGAGCCCCCCACCCAGCAATGCATTGAGAACAGGTTGGGAAAAACTAAGGGTTAAACGAAATCCCCCAGGAATTCCAATCTGTTGTAAACTGCTAAATCAGAAGCTGCCTGGGGCCTAGGTGTAACCACAGCTAGGAAAACAACGCCTAACTGCCTTATCCTCCATAGCATTTAGCATTTATCATGGTCAGAAAACCACCTGTTAGCTGAAAGAGAGTCAAAAGAATTCTGAGCCATAATTAAAGTAATAATGAATAAAAACATATTGTGAATTGCTACAACAAACCCCAGGCAGATGTGTTGTTTAACTGTTGGCCTGATCTGTGATATTTAATTCAGAATAAAAAACACAGGCAACAAAACATACACCAATTCAAGACCCCTCTTGCCCCAGGGTTTTGTTTCTTTTGAAGACTTTGACAGTTGTGGTTAGTAGCCTAAATGAAGGCAGAGCTGATGCCTCTCACAGACCTGAGTGTGCTAGACAATACATTAGAACAGAGCTAGCAGCCAATCAGAATCACAGGAACCACTGCATCACTGCAAATGTCCATAAGTGACAGTTGAAGCAGATGACAGATGAGCAGCATGAGCCCTTCGGGTGTCCATCCTCCCTCTATAGAGGGCTTTCACTAGCCCAGGCCTTTTAACCCTGTCAAAACCAAGGGCAGATCTTCTGCCCCAGGGAATATGCACCTGACTACCCAGCCCTAGCCGCGAGATAATTTCAGTGTTTCACTGAGCAACATCTGAAAACACTCCAACTATCAGCCAATATGCAGTTAAACACAGAAACACGGGGGAGGTCAGTGGCAGGGTGCAGTAAGTTTCTATTTGGAAGTTCTATTCATTTTGGCAGCAACTGGTTTGTCTCTAAAGCTCTGGTTCCACCTCTTTAAGCTCCTTCCCCATCTTCAGAGAGAAATGTACTCCTGAGAGGGTGAGGGTAAGGGCATGGGAATGTGAACTGAGGAAGAGAGGGGCAAAGCAATTTTGTGGTACGCGGGTGTTCATAACTTTGTATTAAGTATTGCTCTTAAAAGAATTCAGAATTCAGTTGACAGATCTATGCAAATGTGTGAAAAATAGAAAAAGACAAGCTAGTGCTCATTTAGGAGGTTGAAAGCATCGCTTTGATTTGCGATGATCTTTAATCTACTTCTTTCACCACAAGGAAACATTGCAGAGACAAGAGCCCCAAATGTCACAAAATAAAGCCTGCTAGTGTTCTGTTGGCATATCTTTTAATTCTTGAACAATTACCCTGCCATATACATTTATTCTTGAATTTTATATAGTGACACATTAAATTTTGAAACTGAAAGAAAATGACACATGTACATACCTGACTTTAAAATGCACTCTACTGACATGTGTGTGAGTGTGTGGACGTGTGTATATACAGTGCGTGTAGCAAGTCTGCAAAAAGTACAAAAGTCTCGTTTTTAGCAATTGACTTAATATCATTCTCAAAGACTGAATGTACATTTTCCTGCCCTGAAAAGATTTTGAGTAGATCTTTTCTGGCATAGAAGAGCACCTATATTGAAGACAATCTCTACCCTAGTTATGTTACACTAATGGGAATTCTTAGTCAAGTGTGGACTTCACGTGGCCACAAGAATATTATGACCTTCCAATGGTCATAATATTCCCTATTACCTTTCAAATTAATTATAGACTCTCACTCAAGACTGCCCGGTATAGCCCCACACCTTTTTTCTGGATTTACTTTCCATTACTCTACAAATTTCACACTAGCCATACAGAACTACTGGATGTTTTATAAAGCTTGCTTATCATTCTTCATGTCTATGTCTTTGATTATCCTGCTTTCTCCTCTTGAAATGCCCTTCCAAATTCCCCTCATCCCAGGTGAAGTCTCACCCCAAAATCCATCCCCTGGGTACCCTGACTACATCTTATTTGTGGTAGTAAATCAACACAATTCCTAGTCAGGGGTAGAGATTCAAACTGTGTCGAATGAATATATTTTCATATACTGTTCAGAAATGCATTTTTTAATCAAGTCTTTTCTGATTCCTTCCCCTACAGAGCATGGCATTGAAGTCCCTCTGTGGTGTCTTTCATGTTCAGTCTGGAATTACAGTTACTCTTGTAGGCCTTCCCTGCCCACATCCCAGACTTCTCCACTTGCCAACTACCTGCTGAAGCTATTAATTCATAGACCTTATATATACCTGTAGTCAGTTCATGTTTATAAAGAACAATAATAGGCATATCTGAACAACCCAGAAAACTTAGAAAAGCACCGTCACATTCCTTACCCACATTATTCCTACAGTAAGTACAGTCAGTCCTCTGTATCTTCTGGCTCTGCGTGCTTGCATGCAACAAATAGTGGGTCAAAAAAATTTTTTTCAACCACATCTGTACTAAACATGTACAGGCTTTTTTCTTAACATTATTTCCTAAATGATAGAGTATAACAACTGATTGCATTATATTAGATATCAAAGTAATCTAGAGATTATTTAGCATATAAGGGAGGATATGTGTAGGTTATATGAAAATACTGTCATTTTATATAAGGGTCTTGAGCATCTGAGTATCTGGGGGATCCTGGAGCAAATCTCCCATCAACACTGAGGGATAATTCTATATAAAAGAAGAAGGACCACAATTTGGTAGAAAATAATCACAGGTAACATTTATGGAGGGCTGGCTTTAAGCGATGCACGTGAAATACATAACCTGCTTAACCCTCATGACACCATAAGAACAGATCTGTTTTTGTTTTCATTTAACAGGAGAAATTTTCGGCCTTCATTGTCTCAGTCAAAGACAAAGGGCACCCAGCTAGAAGGGGCACATGGTGTGTGGGCCAGGTGGGTGTGATTCCAGGGTTTGTTCACATGGTCATTGCCCTGACTGAAGCTTTCAGAGTCCAGCTCAATATCTCAGAGCTAAGACAGGAAGTCAATTCTTTCCACCATACTCTCCATCTAGCATACTTTCCTACCAGCAGTTATAGTATTGTGCAAGGTGGTTAATATTTCTCTTCCTGTGTACAGTGGAGGCAATAATAGTATCTCTCACATAGGGTGCTGGGGGCTGAGTTAACATATGGCGCACATAAGGACAGGTGTGTATTTTATGTACACAGGTGTCTTGCCCCATTCAGTGGAGTTCTGAAGCCAATGGATGATCCAAAGAACCTTTTCTTGGGTTTTGCTTGGGCTTTGGGGGGTCTATGTTAGGACCACCTCTAAACATTCCAGAGAATGATTTCATTCTGTACAAAACTGGCCTTCACAACTGGGGGCATCCTAGCCCCAGTATCATCACTTCGTGGTCACTCTACCATTTATCCAGCCTCGCCTGTGTGCCAGAGGGCTGACCAGGGCTGAGGCTGACACCTCCTGTTGTGGAAACAGAGGCCTCCTGGTCTCATCCTACCAGCTCCTCCCAGAACTCACTCCTGGCCCACCGGGAATGCACTAGTAACTATACAGATGCTCATTTTGTCCTTATTTCACACATGGTCCTCCAGATGGGACTGACATCCTACACTGTCCCATTTTCCATTTGTGCACACTTAAGCCAACTAAAAGGCCACCACTGGTACCCGTGTGCACAAACCCCCAAACCCTCTTATCAACCCATCTCTCTACTCCCAGTTCTCTGCTTCTCTCTTCTTTTGTCTCCTATTTTTCCATCTCCCCTTTTCCTTCTGAGTCTGTCCATCTCTCTTTCCCTGTCTGCATCTGAATTTTTTTTTTCTCTCGACCACTTTCCCACATAACACGTACATCCATCTCTTTCTTTTCCCCCACCCTCTCTCCTAAACATAGGAACCACCACCACAACAGTAACAACAACTCCAGTAACAACAGGGCATGCTAACTGGGCTCCCCAGTGAGTTTGTCTCACCACTACAGGCACAAGCGAATCAAGATGGGTTAGAACGAACATACTTCACACCTGTCAATTAAGCTCAATCACTTGTTGTGTGAAACAAGACCCTGATGCCCAGGGACAGGCTGACCTGGCTGGATTGGGTGAGCCTCAGCTGTCCCTCCAAACTGGGCTCAGGGAACAAATGCTCCTTCTGTTCTCAGTGGATGAGAGCATTCCCTGGAATGTCCGGGAAGCAGCTGTGGGCCCCTCCATAGGGTAGACAGTGGGGACTGTTCACAGTGAGTTGTTAGAACTATATGTACCGCAGTTGGTCAGCTATTTTTGCAAAATTCCAATTACACAGCAAAAAGACAAACACTGCATAAGAAGGAAGTAGGTGATGTCCTGGCACTGAAATGGCTCCAGTATAGCAGCAGCAAGGAAATGTCTTGAAGCTGGACTGGCCATAATAGGAAAGAAATATTACCCAAAACAAAGGTACCTCTATTAATTTATTACTTTTGACTTATAAAGGTCTGCCAACTGGAGCAGAGCCCATCAGGAATGAACACTGGACATGGCTGCAAAGAAAGTGAGGGAATATTTTTAAGAGTAGGCTGAGATCCAAGGCTTCATCTATCATTTTCTTTACTTTCCTATTACTTAAGGACTTACAGCATTGAAAGCATGGTGTTAGACACAGGGGATGTCCCCCCAGTCTCACAGAGCTTACAGTTTAGAGGAGAATAAGAACATGTGAAAAAGAAATGATTGTTGTGTACACTGTTAGAAGCATGGAAGTCCAGGGAGCTGTGTGCAAAAAGCAGACTGGTTAAAGCAGGTGAGCAGGCAGGAAGGCCTCTCAAGAGAAGGAACATGAAAGCTGAGATCAGATTCATACATGGGGACTAACAAGCAAAGGGAAGGAAAGAGTGTTCCAGGTAAAAAGGACAGGGAGCACAAAGGCCCAAAGTAGAGAGTTGGTGAGGGGAGAGAAAACAAATGACAAAGAGTCTGATGGGCCCCATTAGGGAATGTGGGCCACAGAGTGTTAGGTACAATGTAAGGGTACAAGGTAATCAGAATTGCATTTCAACAGTATGTCTCTGACTGAGGTGGAAAGAAAAGAATGGAGGCAAGCAGGCAGGTGCTGGAATAAACACCTGAGAAGGAAGGAATCAAAAAGCATTTAGGAGCAAATCAATAGGGCTTGATGGTTGATTGTGTGAGGGACTGGTTAAGAGAGGGAATCAGGATGACCGTTTGCTTTCAGTATAAATGATGACGCCATGTCCTCCTGCAAGGACTTGTGGAAGAAGGGCAGAGTGGTCAGGAGGTGACAAGTCGCACTTGAAGCATGTTGAAGATGCTCATGGACATTGTGGCACCCAGATGCCAAGGTGACTCCATGAACCCTGCCTCTTGGTGTTCACACCCTTGGACAATCCCCTCCCATTGTGTATGGGCAGGACTGTGACTTTGCTCTGATCAACAGAATGTGGCAAAGGTGAGAGGATGTCACTCCTGTAATTGCATTATGTTATATAAGACATTCAGCCAGAGCTGGGTGTGGTGGTGCACACCTCTAACCCTGGAGATTTGGGAAGCTAAGGCAGGAAAAGTGCAAGGGCGAGGCCATCCTCAGCAACTTAGTGAAGCCCTAGGCAACTTAGCAAGACCCTATCTCAAAATTAAAAAACAGAAAAGGATAGGGATGTAGCTCAATGGCAAAGTGCCCCTGTGTTTCATCCCCAGTTAAAAAAATTGAAGAAAAAAAAAATAATAAGACACTCAGCCAGGCAAGGTAGCACATACCAGCAATCACGTCAACTTGGGAGGTTGAGGCAGGATGCCAAGTTCAAAGACAGCAATGTTGTGAGACTCTCAATAATGGCAATATAGCAAGATCCTCAGCGACTTAGCAAGACCTTGCCTCAAAATAAAAAATAAGGGCTGAGGATATAGCTCAGTTGGTAGCGTGCTTGCCTCGTAAGCACAAGGCCCTGGATTCAATCCCCAGCACCGCAAAAAAAATTAAATTAAATTAAATTAAAATAAAATTGAAAAAAAATAAAAGGAAAGGGGATGTAACTCAGTAGAAAAGTGCTTCTGAGCTCAATCCCCAGTACCAAAAAAAAAAAAAAAAAAAAAAAAAAGATTCACTTAGCCAGCTGGAGTGAAGGCTCCCCTGAGGGCTTGATGAAGTGAGCATGCTGGGAAAGACCATGTGGCAAGGAACTGTGAGCAGCCTCTAGAGCCTGAGGACCTCCTCCAGCAATAGCCAGCAGAATCCCGGGATCCACAGTCACATGGTCACCAACAACCTGAGCGAACGTGGAAATAGATTCTTTCCCAGCTGAGCCTCAGAGAACACAGTCCAACCAAGACCATGACTGCAGCCTTGAAAGACCCTGAGCAGACAATCTGGTTGAGCCAAGCTGGCCCGTGGAGACCATGAGATAATAAGTATGTGTTGGTTTAAGACACTAAGCCTGTGATAATTTGTTATGAAGTAAGAGAAAAATAAATCAGCATCTAATTGGAGATGGCAAAGGTATTTGGGTCTGGACCTCAAGACAGAGATCAAGCCTGGGAGATAACACATCTGCCATTATTAGCATCTATGTGGGGGCCAAACCAGGGGAGAGAATGCAGTGACCAGAAGAAAGTCTAGGACAGAAACCAGAGGACTCACAGAGGGTTCTAGGAAAGAGTGGCCAGAGAGGCAGGAGGAAAACAAGGAATGGTTTTGTTTATAAAAGCCAACAGTGACTAGGAATGTGCCACGTACCAGGTGCTGTTTGTTCCAAGTGGATGACAGATATTAACTCACTTCATTTTTACAACCCCACTATCTAGTAAGTGCTATCATGATAGCATTCTGATATTACAAATGAGGTGACTGAGGCACAGAGGCAATAGGTAACTTGACCAAGATCACACATTCAGGAAGGCAGAGTCACTCCGGTGTCTGCTTCAGAGTCCATGTTCTTACCCATTTAGGCTATATTGATACTTTCTGTTGCAAGGAACAAAACAATGCAAGCTGATTGGTGTGGCATTGCCACCTGTAATGCCAGCAACTTGTGAGGCTGAGACAGGAGGATTGCAAGTTCAAGCCCAACCTGAACAACTTAGCTAGATCCAATCTCAAAATAAAAATTACAAAGGGTGAGCAATATAGCTCAGTGGCAGAGTGCCCAGGGTTAAATTCCCAGTACTAAATAAAAGAGAAAGAAAGAAAACAGGAAATAAAAAACATCTCAATACAAGCTGGTTTGACCATGAAGGGGAATGACTCGTTCACCAAAACTAAAATAAAAAGATGAGCAGTGGAACATACAACATATACTACTCAGCAAGGCCATTATTAAGGTCACCTTCAAAGGTATGTCAAGACCCAACAAGTTGGTGCATCAGAGGCTCAGAAGTGAGTCACTTGCCTACAGCTGGCACCTTCAAATGGATAGATTGTGTAAGACACTCCAGATAAGAAGGATATGGGTAGCTGGATGCAGTTAATCTGGGGAGACTAAAGGTGACTCCCCTCCACCCCCAGTTCAGAACAGCAGCCACCAGCCAAGGCCATGGGTTAAGAATGTTGTTACCATTCAATGAGGGATTTTTTCCCTCCCCTGAAGCAGCTCATCTTCCTTTTTGTATGCCAGGGCTGAGCTTGCATTTCCAAAGAAATTTTTTTCTCCTTGAATTCTTTGGACACAACTAGATAAGAGAGCTGTCCCAGTTGTGGGCCCCAATTTAATCACAGAAAAAGCAGAATGGCTCTAGTTCTTTTGATCCATTTCCAAAAGGTGAGAGAGTTTCTGTGCTTCTGTTTTTTTTCTTTTATGACCTTCTTCTTAGGAACTCACCAAAAGGCTCTTACCCCATTTCATCAGTTCCTTACATGTACATTTCCTTACATGTGATCATCTCGGGAGTGGGGAACGCATTTTATAGTCTGTGGCACCTTAGTAGTAGTAGTTCAATTGGTCCATCATACAATCAATGTCTTTGTTTTGATGAACAACAGAAATTGCCCTTCAAGTAAGTGATTCGGTACAGGTACTTTATTGTTTTCTATAATTTTAACCACAACCCCATTAATTTGATATGACTCCCCCTATTGCATGGAACTCAAGGGTTAAACAGATGTGGTGACCTGCTAAAAGTCACGTGGTGAGTAATAGCGAGAAAGTGCAGTCATGCTGCCTCCTGAAACACTTTAGTTAGAATCACTAACTACATCCATTGAACAATGCTGCCAAGGTTGTGATGTGTACCCCAAAAGTTCATATGTTGGAAATTTGGTGCCCAGTGAAACAGCACTGGGGTGGGATGTTTGGAAGGTGATGTAATCATAAGGGAAGAGCCCTCATGAATAAATGTATTCATTAGCAGATTAATGGATTAATAGGTTATCACAGGAGTGGTTTTATTATAAAAGCCAGCTCTCTCTAGTGTACTCTGTCAGGTCATGCCATGCCCTCTGCCATATTAACATGCAGCAAGAAGGCTCTCACCAGGTGCCAGTGCCATGCTCTTAAACTTCCCAACCTCCAGAATAATGAACTTAATGAACCTCCATTATTTATATATTACCTAGTCTATAGCATTCAGTTACAGCAACAGAAAGCAGACTAGGGGAGATGAACAAAAGGGAAGGAAATGAACAAAGTACATAGGACACTTGTAGCTTAAACTATTTCAACATACTGTGTAGACATATAATGACAGCCAAATACAAAGAAATTTCAAAACCAGCAGTGGGAAGAAGCAACCATAGAATTGTTATCTCACTAGAATCTCAGGCTCCTTATCTGTAAATATGGTCACAATAGCAACAGTGGCTACGATTGACTGAGGAATCATCCATTACAGAAACTGTGCCAAGCATTTTGCGACACTGTCTTCTTTCATTCTCACCATAGCCCCCCCAAAATAGATATCATGGTCCTTCTTAGAAACTGTTGCTTAGAGTGTTCAAGTAACTCACCCAAGAGGTCAGATATGGCAAGTATGGGAACTGGGATTCAGCTCTTCCTGTCTGCTCTAAGAAGCACTCAATCCTTTTCCCATTCAGCACATCCATCAGGGGAGGCGACTGGACCAGAGGACTTCGGATGTCCTGTCTCTATGAAGAAATAGTCCCACTTTCACAAATAAGTATACAGTGGTTCCATGCTTGATGACCTTGACCTATGAGGAGGTGCTTAAAAGTGATTCGGCTTTAAAGGATTCCCAAAAGTTAAACATAGAATGACCACATGATCCAGCAATTCCATTGTTAAGAATACACTCAAAGAATTAGTAGCTAGGGACTCAAACAGATACTTGTATATAAATATTCATAGCAGCATTACACACAACAAGATGGAAACAATGCAAATGTCTGTCAACAGATGAACAGATAAACAAAATGTGACATAGCTATACAATGGAGTATTATTCAGCCTACAAAAGGACGGAAATTTTTGAAACGTGCTACAAAACAGATGAACCTTGAAGACATTGTGCTAAATGAAAAAAAGGACAAATATTTATGATTCCATTTGGATGAGATATCTAGTCTAGGCAAATTCATATATACAGAAAGCTGAACAGAGGCCTTTTGGAGTGAGGGACAAGGGAGAATGGAGAGTTCCGGTTTAATGGAGAGAGTTTCTGTTTGGGACTATGAAAAAGTTCTGGAGAGGGAGGGTGGTGATGGTTGTGAATGTACTTAATGCCACTGAACTGTGCACTTAAAGATGGTTCAAATGGCAATTTTTATGTCATGGATATTTTTACCACAATTTTTTTTAATCTCCAAGAAAAAAAGGATTTGAAGTTAAGTATGCTATCCCAAATGAAGAAAGGAAAAAAGTTGAGACCTCAGTTAGGGTAGAAGTGAGAAATCAGGTTCCAGGAGGATATGCTGGAGAAGCAGGTGAGGGCATGAGGGAGAAAGACCAAACTTTGGGAGAAGGAAAGACACGGAAAAGGCAGAGGACATAAGTTCTGCTAGGCAATCTCGGGCACAAACCCAGAGCATCTCAGAGCAGATGGCAAGTTCAGTCTTGACAGCAAGAAATGGCCAAGGGATTCCACGTCCTTGAGAAATAAACCATCTCTCAGGACTCTGGGGATTTACTTTCTTAAACATACGCACACGCGCACACACACACACACACACACCACACACACTAGCCCTTCCACATATCAAACAATACCATATCCTTCCTCAACCCCAAATAAACATCTGTGTGTCCTAATTTTAATTGCCGTAAGGAAACAATTGACTAATGAAGTCACTCGTTGGCCTTCAGGTGACATTGGTGCAGAGTCCAAATCCAGAGTGCTGTGCTGCTCATGATAAATGCGTGCTGACGGGCAGTTCCTGCATGGCAGGCGGTACTTCGCAGGTGGACTCTGAGGGGCACTTTCCCCAGCAGTCAGGCGGAGGTAGAACAGTGGGAAATCACAAAGGACCAACTCATGCCACACCTGCCTCCTGTTGAAATCAGCAGCACCCTGATCAGAGGCTTTCATACTGTTTTTACAGAGAAAGGAATAAAGTACTATGCTCAGAAGAATCAGGAAGGACTCTAGTAGTCAACCCGTCTCAACTCTTGTTTGTGTGGGTGTTGTGGGCGGAGATGAGACAGGAGATGAGATGGTGCATGTCTCATCTGGGTATCGTGGAGGCTGTGGAAGAGTCTGCACTGGTTTCAAGATTGATCAGAAAAACAAACAAAGGAAAGTATTCTCTGAAAAAGCAGCAAAAGTCCCAACTCAGGATCAGAGGACGATCTCATTTAATTACTCTAGGCTGTTTCCGTCTGCCTGCGAAAACCTAAGAACAAATGCCACCTCAGACAGGATGGGTTTTACCTGCCCAGTGTAGGCAGTGGGGGTTGGTGGCTGGGCCTGGGCAGCCTTCAATCCCCCTGTAGCTCCACTTCTTACTCCAAATGAAGATGTTCCTAAGGACAACATCTATGTAATGCCTCCACTAATTTTACACTTAAAATGTATAAGGGTGACCTAGCACAGAATGATAAAATTCATGAAATAGGAACAAATTTGGGATTGAGGATAGAGTTCAATGGTAGAGCATTTGCCTAGCATTAGGGAAGCTCTGGTTCCATCCCCAGCAACACACACATCATCATTATCATCATCATCATTATCATCCTCATTATCATAATCAACTCTAATTCTATTACCCTGACAAAAATACTTTAGTTTTATTTATTTATTTATTTATTTTGTGTGTGTGATGCTGGCGATTGAACCCAGGGCCTTGTACACACGAGGCAAGCACTCTACCAGTTGAGCTATATCCCCTAGTTTTATAAGTTTTAATCTTGCAAGATAAACAATGCATCGCTGGCTCTGAAAAGTATTGAAATGTTTTAACTACTTTTCTCTGAAAATTAATACATTTGATTTTTTTCATACTTTCTAAACTCCAAGATCGCTTTGCATGTGGTAATGACTCTGGGTGAGTGCTAAGGGCTTAATTCTGTCCCCCACTCCAATTTTTATGTTATGCTCAAACTCAAGTACCTCAAAATGTGAACTGTATTTAAAGATACGGTCTTTAAAAGAAGTGTTTTAGTTAATGCTATGAAACCACTGGAATGGGCACTTATGATGTCCTTATAAGAAGTAAAGATTGGGGACACAGACACAGAGGGAGGAATGCCATGTGAAAGACACAAAAAGACAGTAATCTGCAAGCTAAGGAGAGAAGCCTCAGAAAACCAAATGTGGTGACGTCATGATCTTGGACTTCCAGCCTCTAGAACTGTGAGAAAATCAAGTCCTGACGTTTAAGCCATCCAAAATGTGTTACTTTATTATTGCAGCTCTAACAAACTAATACAATGATTGTCTTTCTTGGTAAACTATAGTAAATTATACCAACCAAACTTAACAATCATTGACAACAAAAGTGTATTAGAGACCCAGGAAAACACACACACACACACACACACACACACACATAAATGCACTTACCCACACACATTCCTTTAATGGGTATAAACTTATTATAAGTGTACACACTTATAAGTGTGTTTTGCAACATTTTTTTTTATCCTTTAACAGAACTAGGGTCTTGCAAAGTAACCACATCCTCTGCCTTCAGCTGCTTCTCCCTTCCTGCCAACCAGTGACAGTCACTTAGATGCTGCAAGAGTGAGTCCAGGACACACAGTTAAGTAGAATTGCTGCCTCCAACCCATCCTGCCTCTTGAATTCTTCCTGAGAAGATCTGGCTGACAGTTATCCACTTTTCCAAAACAGAAGAAACACACCCATTCCACCCTCTGTACATCCCAAAGCTTCTTTACAGAGGTTCTAAGTGGGAAGCATTTGCCAGGAATCTGACTCATTTCTACAGTGCCATCACCACAAACACTCCAGCAATTCCCAGCCATGGCCACGGCAGCCCCATTCACCTGTGGTAAGGAGGACTGTTGCATTATTGTTTGTTTTTGAATTTAAAGCTCCAGCTACCCCTTTCAGACCTGGGTGTAGACTGACGGCTGCTCAGAGACTCAAATATGTCCTGATTAATGGTGCTTTAAACAACAAAGAATAGAGGGGGAATCAGGCAGTCTTACTTTAGGGGAATAGGTCATGAGGCCCCTCAGTTGTGAGCTGGTACAACCAAGAATGACCAAGAGTTGAAAAGATAAATAGTTCACCTTTTCTTCACTCCGGCAGCATTCTAAAGAGAAAGTAGAGGCTGATAGGAGAGTGACTGGTGCAAGACCAAACTGAAAACAGCTAGACCCCAGCACCCAGCATAACCTCCAAGGGTAGAAAGCACCAATAAGCACCAGCCCAAAAGCATGCTAAATGCACCTTCCATGTGCTGAACAGGAAGGGGCATGAAACAGGATTTCTGTTCTACCAACCAGCAACAGTGCCTGGAGCAATTGCTGAAAGGCATCGCAACTTTAATGAATATCAGCAACCACTGCTGTGGTTACCACGTTTCAGCTTTTGCCTCAGTCAGGCAGTTCAACCTCTTTCTCGTGGGGAATTCTCCCATGACCACAGTCACCTCCTCTCATCAAAAATCCTCCTCTCATTAGCACTTCCTTTGCACAATCATTGAGACCACAAAAGTGTAAGAGAGTGATACCCCACCTGGTCCAGCCCATCGATGCTCCCTCCAGTCTCCCCAGGAGTGAGACTTCCCAGGGGCTCCCCTCCAGGCCAGGGTTCCCTGAAGGAAATGTGTAACAGGAAAAACAGTCACCACAGTCATCAGAGGAAGGTCCGCCTTCTACCATTCAAAGATTTCAATATCCACATGTTTAGAAGGCGTCGATGAGAAAAGTTAGGTGGTCTGCCTCAGCATGGGCCTTTCCACATATGTTTTCCCACTAACTCCTCACAAATTTGAGAAATATTAGTACCCCCTTTCAATAGATGCTTCCTTTAGGCCTTTGCTCAGGAGCAACTCCTCTGGGAAGTCTTCCCTGACTGCAGTCTAAAGTATCAACATACCACTCTCCAGCATGCAATTTTCCTTACTTCTCTTATCTTCTGTCTCCCAGATTAAAATACATAATATTTATAATTATCCAGTCATCCTGCAGTATTCTCAGGGAATTGGTCTAGGAAAACCTGAGGATATCAAAATCTGAGGATCTTATATAAAGATATAAATGATACAGTATTGGCATATAATCTACACACATCCTCCCAAAATATGTTAAATTAGATTTTTTATAATATCTAATACAGTGTAAATGTCATGTAAATAATTATTGTACAGTATTGTTTAGGGAAAAATAACAAGAAAAAGTGTACATCTTTAGTACAGAGAAATTTTTTTTTTTGGTACTGGGTACTGGGAATTGAACCCAGGGGTGTTTTACCACAGAGCTATATCCCAGTCCTTTTTTAGAGACCAAGTCTCTCTAAGTTGCCAAGACTAGCACTGAATTTGTGAACCTCCTGCCTCAGCCTCCCAAGTAGCTGGGAATATAGGCATGCACCACCGCACCTGGTTCAGAAGCAATTTCTTTCTTTCTTTCTTTCTTTCTTTCTTTCTTTCTTTCTTTCTTTCTTTCTTTCTTTCTTTCTTTCTTCTTTCTTTCTTTCTTCTTTCCTTCTTTCTTTCTTTCTTTCTTTCTTTCTTTCTTTCTTTCTTTCTTTCTTTCTTTCTTTCTTTCTTTCTTTCTTTCTTTCTTTCTTTCTTTCTTTCTTTCTTTCTTTCTTTCTTTCTTTCTTTCTTTCTTATCTGCAATTGGTTGAATCCACAGAAGTGGAATCTGCTATATGGACAGCCAGTCGAGGGCAGGGCCTTATCTGCTTTGCTCAGCACTACATCCCCTAGAATGGTGCTCAGCACAAAGTAAAGGCTCATACAAATTGATGCAATGAAGCTCCCTGGGTTTGAATCAATCAGTTCAAGGTATTAAAAGGCAGATCCAGTACTGGACTTAAATTTTCAATATGTGATCGTCCCTCAACTCCAGGTGGCCTCCTCTCCTGATAAAAATTGAAAAACTGCTACATCCGCTGGCATCATATTGAGACCACCAAAGAAAATAGGAACAAGAGGACCCAAAGGGGAACAAACACATACTGTCTTCTACTTCTTTGAGAAAGGCTAGAAAAGCAAAACAAGGAGGAACAGAAAGTGATAGCTGTTTCCAGGCTGGCAAAGGAAGGAAAACATAGGAAAACAAGGCAATATGAAAATAAGAGCAGAGTCCTGGGGCACATGAGTCCCTTCCATTTCTGGGTTTTTTTTGTTTGTTTGTTTGTTTGTTTTGTTTTGTTGCTTTTTTTTTTTTTTTTTTTTTTTTTTTTTTGCTTTTTCTTACACTGGGGATTGAACATTGAACCCAGGGGCATGCTAACACTGAGTTACATTCCCACCCCTTTTTATTTCATATTTTGAAACAAGTTCTCACTTAAGTTGCTTAGGGTCTCACTAAATTGCAGAGGCTGGCCTTGAACTTGCCATCCTCCTGCCTCAGCCTCCAGAGTAACTGAGATTATAACCTGGTGCCTAGCTCCCCAGGGCTTCAAAGGAAAAATTTATATAGCTTCCTGGAAAATCAGGAAAGGACAGAGAACCAGCAACATCTAAGAGATAAATTTCTGAAGAGCCTGGAAGGCCTCTGAGGGTTGGTTTGGGAAGGGGTAAGAATGAGAAAGTCCTGGTGAGGTGAAAGGGGTCTTCAACCTGGATGGAGAGGACAAGGCAAGGAAGGCTTTTTTTTTTTTTGAGTGATTCAATGGACACTCAAGGAGTCTGGGTACAAGTCTCACATTGAAGACTAGCTGAGTGAAACCTAAAAGGTAATTCAGTGTCTTTCCAAAACAAAAGTAACATACACAGTTGGGCCGCTTCAGGCCTACCAATGTCAGGAGGTTATGAAGGGCTTGACTACTGGCCATTCCCAGAAACTGTGGCTAGAATCTCCTTTTCCAATATCAGTGATTGGAAGAAAGGGCAGCTTCCCTTGGGAAGTCCTTGGAAAAGATGCATCTGATTCAAAATATTATGGGTTCACACTTTCATGGCATCACCCAACCCTGTGAGGTTCAAAACTCCATCCTGGGGGAAGGTGCCAGGGGAATCAATAGTCCTGGGAGTACATGATATAGATTGGGCATAACTACTGAGGTTGAAAGATGCAGATCAAGAGGCATCCCAGGCTTGGCCAAAGCAACTCTCCAGAAGATCTGATGACACTCAAGCTCCTGACAAGCTTCCGTAGAGAAGAACCCCCAAGAGGTGGTCTCAGCACCAAAATGTAGGTATGGCTTTTACAGAGAAAGGTGCTGGACTCCACCCCAGTGTGATATGACCAAAAAGGAAGGTTGGACTTCCTGGAAACACATAAAAGGCTTCTTCAGTATTCCCTCCAAGTCCTCCTGTCTTACTACCGAATTAAAAATCATCCATATGGGTGAAATGACAGGATGACTGGGATTTGCTTTAAAATGCTCCAGCAAACCAAACAAGCTGGGGGAGGGGATCAAGGAAACATGAGAAAATGTTCTACATATTAAATCTGGAAGAGGGTTACCAAGGAATTTATTATATCAGTGGATCTCAAAGTGCCCTCTACAAGTCAGCAGAATGTGGGAATGCTATCAAAGTCACAAATTCACAGGATGGGGTCACCCCAGATTTACAAACAAAATCCACAATAAGCCAAAAAAAACCCCAAACACAACAAACCCCTTGAATGGGACCCAGCAATCTGGGCCCTCCAGAAGATTCTGCTGAGAATATTCTTCCCACAATTCTCAGACACCCTCATATTTGAAACCCCTGAATAATATCATTCTGTTTTGTATGTGCGCCATGTATTTCCATAATAAAAGGTTTTTAAACCATCCCTGTGGGCATTTTTGTTGTTGAGTTGTTTATTTGTTACATCATTTGTCTTCAATTGCTATTTAACTATTGTTTTGATCTTTTCCTGGAGCCTGAACAAAAAGTCAGGAAGCAGAAGCGACCAGGACTCTCTCCCTCTTTCTCCCTCCGCAGATTCAAGTGTAAACTTCCTGTCAGAGACACCCGGCCGGCGCGCACACCACTCACACCTGAAGACTGCGGCTGCCAAGTGACCCGAGAGCAGCTCCCAGGGCGAGGTGCAGGCCGCACTGCAGAGCCGCCCAGCTTTCTCTGGACCTCCGGCGCTGCTCTCAGCGCACGCCTGTCCTGGCCCCAGGCGCGCCCGCCTCCTGCCGTCGGAGCGTCGGGGCCCAGGTGGCTCCATCCTGTTTGGTCACCCGGGCTTACGAGAAGCTCTACCCAACCCCCATTCTCCTTTGACTTTCAAAATTGCAGCAAACGAAAAGTGGGTCCTCTGATCCTTTCCTTCCCCCTTTCAGAGGTTCAGTAGAAAGAAAGGGAAGGGAGGGAGGACTGCCTGAGGTCGGGTCACAGGCGGTCCCCTTCTGGCCTGATTGTCTCCTCCCCCTTGTTCTGGGTTGTGGGTGCGGGTGGGAGGCTCAGGGAGACCTGGGCAGCCGCGGGAGAGGAAGGGTTAAGAAGCTAGGACCACCTCCACCTCCCCTGTATGCAGTGCCCCGTCCCCCCGCCCCGTGTGCCTCCCCCCCCGCCCCGCCCTTGTGTGCTGTAAAACAATCCTTTTGTTTCCTCTTTAAGACATTAGCCTCAGGGGCCATTATAGGAAAGAAAGGTAGCCGGGCTCTTTTATCTGCAAGAATCCATTAAGCGTGGCCTCTGTGCAGCAAGCCGCTTGTTTGTGGGTAGCTCCTCGAGGGAGTCTTGGGGGGACCCGTCCCAAAGCAGGACCCAGAGGCACCTGTATCTAACTTCCTCCCCCGGGGATCCCTCCCAACTAGGATCTGGAAGCCCCCCAAACAAGAGTTAAAATAATGGAGCTGTGGAGTTCTGTCGCTAGGAGGGTGTCCCCCAAACCTTCCCTCCCGCCCAGTTTCACATCTTCCTGCCCTTGCGGCCATCTCGTCCTACACACCCAGAAAGGAGGGGCAAACTTTCGATGGCGAAAGGGGAAATAACCCTCCCCTTCGGTTTCCTCTGTTCTGCACGCCAGTCTTGCACACGTTTCCCCGGCCACCTCAGTGTCGTGGCCTGGCCACCGAACGCAGAGGAGGGACGCGCAGTGCATCTCGTCTGGACTAGACCGTGGGCACGTGTGGCTGTCGGGCCACGAGGCGGCGGGTCCGAGGGCGCGAGTGAAGCTGTCTGTGCTGCAGCCCGACGGGCGCTCAACCGCGCTGGGGGCCTTCCGCGCCCTCCTGACTGCGGTACTGCAGAACAGCCGCGAAATTTTGCCCCTGGGAGACCAAAAGAGAGGGCCTTTTACCTTTCTTATGAAGCTGTGATGCAAAATGCTGGCCGGAAAGCACTAAGGCGCTGAAGGTTTCGTGTGTCTCATCAGAGAGTAATCTAACACCGATTAATTATTTATAGCTCCCCCAAGAACCAGTCGCCCCGAATGCCCACTCTGCCTGTGCGCTCCGCCTTACCTAGTCGCCTAGTCGAAACCACAAACGCCGCCAACGTGCCCAAGGCACAGGCACAAGAGATGGCTTTGAGTTCTGGTCTTTGGGGGCAGAGGCAGGAGGAGGGGAAAGGCGAATCAGATTGGGCAAGGCCCAGTGTCAAGTTTAGCGGGAGGGATAGTCCCTGTTCTACTGCCAGCAATTCAGATTAAGAGGAGTATAGGTGGCAAGGAGAGCAACGAAAGAAATCAAAACTCTTTAAATTCTCTGTTGTGTCTGGGTCAAAGACAGAATATCAGGTCTGCGGTTCTCCTGCTTAAAATCTCAGTGGAATGACCCTCTTTGGATCTTCTCCTGCTCTTTCACCATGAATATAAATATTTTCTCCACTTACCATATGTTACCCACGCACTTCCACATACCCCACCGCCACTGCCCTGCTGGGCTCCTTGCAAAAGGAAAGCGGCCCTCCTCTCAGCCGGGAGGGCAGAGGGAGGAGGGAGCAGTGTTGTTTAAGGGACAATGTCACTTTCCTCTTCATCAAGATTCTTTGTCAATTGCTGGGGAAATAATTGACCTCAAGCTACTTCAGTCACAACCAATAGAAAAATGGAACCGTGATGTGTCCAGCTGTTAAGGGGAGGCAGGCGAGCAGACTGGGGAACAAAGGTGGCAGGGAACAGAGCTGACATGGAAAATATGTAAAGCTTCACGTGGGAATTCTTGGCAAACAGGAATTTCACTTTAAAATCAAACAAACAAAAACTAGAATTCTGTGGATGTGTCATATCTTCAAGGTTTCAGACCTGAATGCCTGCCTTTGAACTGCTTAAAAGGAGAATCCTAACACAGGAGTCCTTTAATACAGTTGCTGTGGTTTTGGGATCTGTGACCCTTTCCTTAACTTGCACAATAGTACTTTCTTCCAACATCCTCCACTCAATTCGTAGCCAGAATGATTCTGTCAGTTTCTAATTCAGGGACCAGGGGAAAATTTGAGAGTTCCCCGAGTATTGCTGGGGGGAGGGGTTGTTGTTTGAAAACAGTGAGAGAAAGTGGCAGGGGAGACAGGGGGCACCAGGAGGAGCAAGAGGAGGGTTGGGGTGGGGACACAGCTCAGCAGAGCATTTGCCTAGCACATGCAAAGCCCTGGGTTTGATTCCAAAACTGCCAAAATAAATAAATAAATAGGAGTTAACAGAGAAGCCAGGAAAAAAATTCAGCAATTGCCTTTCCTTGGTTCCCTTGGAGAGGTGATGGTTAAGAGTGATTTGTTAAAACAAATCTCATATTACAGACCACAAGATGTCCCAATTATGAGGCTGATCCTGTTCCAGTTTGCACCAATCATGCAAAAATCAAGAAGGACATTTGATGCCATCAATGTGGTAACAAGGAAGAGCAATATCAACCAGCAGCTTGACTACATGAGCTCTGAGCCTGACCTGTGTGGTCTCAAAAAAAAAAAAAAGACTTCTGGGGGTATTGGGGGAAGGGGGAGCCCGATGCTTTGGTGGGACACATTTTCTCCTTTAGTGTACAGCTAAGTCCTTGTAGTGGATGTGAGTATTGACAAGCACCACGTTTGGAAGAACCAAGGTCTCTGACTTCTTTGGGCTTAGCCCTGAAACACAAAGGACAAAAATGTTAACAGTATGGCACAAATTCCTGTCACCTGGCCATAAAAGTACTCCTCAACAGCCTGTGTCTTCTCTATGGAGTTGCAGGGAGTGCTGGGCATGTACAAATCATTCTGAAAAGAAAGCACCTCAGTGCACAGAAAGCAGTTGTACAGCTAAGACTGGTGATGGTCAATGCAGATATTCAATGACAATATTTGGTGTCACTAGAAATTTCCCTAACGGCATGATGCATCTTCCTTCAATCAAATTTTTAAAATCTATTTTCTGCTCTAAAATGATTCTCAGTAAATGAGCTAATGGGTGCTATGATCTGAATGTTTGTGTCCCTTAAAAAGTCATCTGTTGAAATCCTAGCCTTCAACATGATGGTATTTGGGAAGCAATTATGTCATGAAGGCAGAGTATCCATGAATGGGATTAGTGTACTTATAAAGAAATCTGAAAGAAATTCCTCACCCTTTTCACCACATTAAAACACAGTTTGAGGGCTCCGTTTAGGAATCAGGAGACAGAGTTTTACCAGGACTGAATCTGCCTTCCTTGATCTTAAACATCCCAGTCCCCAAAACTGTGAGCAATAAATTTTTGTTATTAATAAGCCCCCCAGTCTATGGTGTTCTGTTATAGCAGCTTGAATAGACTAAGACAGTGTATTAGTCAGTTTTTCATGGCAGTGACCAAAACACCTTACACAAACAACTTAAAGAAGGAAAAACTCATTTTGGCTCACAGTTTCAGAAATTTCCATCCACAGAGGAGGGCTCCATTCCTTTGGGCATAAAGTCAGGCAGAATATCATGGCAGGAGGGCATGGGATAGGAAAGCTTAACAATTTATGGCAGCTGGGATTCTGGAGAAGAGAGAGAGGGAGGGAGGGAAGACAGGACCAGGAACAAGATATAGTCCCCAAAGTCACACCCTACTGGCCTGCTTCCTCCAACCATGCCCCACACTACATTTCTACCACCTTCCAGTAGTCCATTCAGCTATCAATAGATTAATTCACTGGTGAGGTTAGAACCTCCATGATCCAATCACTTCCCCAAAGTCCCATCTCTGAACATGGCTGCACTATGGACCAAACCTTCAACACACCAGTCTTTGGGAGACATTTCATATTCAATAGACAGTCAGTATGTTCCCCCAATTTTCCAACCTCCCACAAGCACTATTCCAGATCTTCTCCAAGGTTCAGTCAAGTCATGACACAATCAATAGCTAAATTTTGTATCTCTCAGAATAATTCCAACCAGTCATAAGTGGTGGCACATGCCTGTAATCCTAGCAGTTTGGGAGGGTGAGGCAGGACAATTGTAGATTTGAGGCCAGACTCAGCAATCTAGCAAGGTCTAAGCAACTTAGTGAGATCCTGTCTCAAAATAAGAAGGGCTGGGGATGTGGCTCAGTGGTAAAGTATTCCTGGGTTCAATTCCCAGTATCAGAAAAAGAAGAGAAAAAGGAAGACGAATTCCAACCAAGTGGTGTTTATTTAAAGAAGTCCCTCCTGAAGGACTTCTCTAGTTTCCATAACTATATGGAGCTGGTTAACCCTGTTTCATTTGAAGTTAGAGACATTTTATATGTAACATCTTGAAAAGAGTTAGCTCTGGAGTAGTTTTTTCCTGGCTGGATCTAGTAATTTCATTCTAGAATTCAATAATCATTCTCATGAAATTTTCCAACTCTTTCTATTAAGCTCCTCTTACCCCTCATGATTTTAAGTTCAGCTAATGTTTCAAAAACGAAGTTATTGAGTTAGCTGTCTATAATGGTAATGGATCTGCAGTGAACCCTTCATGTTCTCTTTCGGTCTTCCTTGTGACCAGGTCCGTGGTCACTTGCAAGGGGGAAGCCAAAATTGAGGTGAAATCTTTGGCAATAGCAGTTAGTAACGCTAATTGGCTCATCTGAGGATGAAACCTATGACTTGACCTCATTAGCCCTACATTAAATCTAATATATCCAAGTATGAATAGGCATAGCTTTTGCCTGGAACATACTTGCAAATTGGTAGCATCCAACATGGTCCTTAATAAATGGACACTGTCCTATCCCCCAAGATGTTCTGGGTACAACCAAAGAAATTAGAGTAAGATGTTGATCAACACTCTAGATTAAGAAAAATCAAATGCTTTTAAAAGTATATAACTTTCATTCTGAAAATAAAGTGTCAACATCTTACAACACTATATTTTTATTGTGCCTAAATTGTAATTCTATTCAAGTAAAATAAATGCCCCAGAAAAAAAACTAAAGAAAAAAAAATCAAATGATTTATGTGTCTTTATTTAGGAGGCAGGATTATGGGTAAATGACTTTTCTTCCTCTCGTTTTCCCAAAATGTTATTGAGTGGTTGCAGCTACTTTTTAATGGAATAATATATATGAACATCTCATAAATATTTGTTAATGTTCACACATAGGAATCACTACCAAAAAAATGACTTAACAAGTATATTTCCTGTTTTCTGAGAAAACAGTGACGTGAGCAAGCAGAAAGGAGAAGTAACAGGAGAAAAGGAGCAGTCGCTAAGTACTTCCCACCATCTGTCGAGCATTTCACAGAGTTATCTCATTTAATTCTCTCTCATGATAAAGGAGACATTATCACTGATTTTCCAGAGCAGGAAGCTGAAACTTTGAAAGTACAGTGTATATAAATTGTCCAAGGTTTTCCTGGCACTCAGTTTTGCTTGCTTGCTTGCTTGCTTGCTTGCTTACTTTGGGTGCCATGGCGGGGGGCGGGGGGGGGAGGTGGTACTGGGGATTGAACTCACAGGGGCACTCAACCACTGAGTCACATCCCCAGCCCTATTTTGTATTTTATTTACAGACAGGGTTTCACTGAATTGCTTAACACCTCACTTTTGCTGAGACTGGCTTTGAATTTGTAATCCTCCTGCGTCAGCCTCCAGAGCCTCTGGGATTAGAGGCATGCACCACCACAACCAGCTCCAGGTTCTTTCTGCCACTCTGCTACTTGAAAGATACAGAAGCAACAGACAAGTATATATATATATATATATATATATATATATATATATATACACTCTGTCCTACCAAAAGCCCTAGACTCTACATTACAACTGGTTACACCACACAGAAATAAACATACTCATACACATACCACTGTCACTGCTTGGACCAAAAATAGTCACTTGACCCAAAGCCACCATGCTACTAATTTCTCCCTGGCCAATTAGATCCTCTCTTCTCAACAGTCTGAATAAAGAAATGTATGCATTGTACTAAAGTACCTAGGAAGTTTTTTAACTCAGATCATCAAGTCATTTGGAGGGTAGAACAGGAGTCAGTTCTAGAGAGAGCAAAGTTATGGAGGATAAAGTCTTCATGGAATAAGCAGAGAAGAAGGGTCTGCAAAGTGGGGACAGGGTATCAGAAATAAGGAACAAGTGACCACGTTGCCCTGTGTAGTCCAGAAGAACTGATCACTTCCTCAGCAGCTTCCCTGTGAGCAATGTTCCTCATGAAGTCCTCTGTATTGGAACAACACCATGCTATATTTAAGATAACTGGAGTGAATGTTTTCCCTTACATCCAAAGACCTCAGTTTCCAGCATAAATAAATACAACTCATAGGAACTGCTTTCTTAAGTCTGTACCTGACTTTGCCAATGATGACCAATGTTCCCAAGTCCATACCCACTTGGATGTCTCCCAGGAACCTCAAACTCAATATGCAGAAAAGCAAATCCCATACCTTCCTTTCACAATTTCTCCTCCCCTTGCCACATTTTCAGACTCAGTGAATGTCCCTAATCTCCTTGCAATTGTTTAAATCTGTAATGTAGGAGTTATTCTCAACTTTCCTCTCTTCACCTCCTTATCCAACCTATTACAAGTCCTGTCAAACACTGCCCCAATCATCCATTTCTCTGCCTCTTCCCTACCCCACCATAGCCCAGGCTCCATCACCTCTCATCCAACCAAGTAAGGAGGCTCCTTACTGGTTTCCCTACCTGGATCATGCTCCGCTCCAAAATCCAAATGAACTCTCTGAAGTCTAATTGATGTACACACATGCACGCGTGTGCACGCATGCACACACACACAATCAGCATTTAAACCCCTCCTGTGGCTTTTCTTTGCCTTTTAGGGTAAAATCAAAACTTGTGTACATGTTCTGCTGGCCCCTGTTCATTGTACCCTCTCTAGTCCTACCTCTCAGCATCCTGCCCACACTCTGCCCAGGCTGAACCTTTTTCAGTTCCTCAAAAATGTCATGCTTCCGTGCACAAAGAACTTTTGTGTATCCTGTGCCGCCCAGTGTGGACCTCTCCTCTACCTGGTTGGTATCTACTCTTTGCTGTATTTCAGTTTAGATATTGTGTCTTCCACAAAGCCTTATCTGATTCCCCAAGCTTAAGGTTAAGTATCTCTAATCTGTGTTCCTTTGACTTTCTGTCCATGACCACCCCTAGCCCTGCAGACTTTCATTGTAAATACTTGTTTGTATTCACTGTTTTCCTTGCTTGACAGTAAACTCCATGCAGACAGGACATTGCTCAGTTGTTTTGATGCTGAGTCCACAGTCATACTTCGGAAGCACTGGGGGAGTGCATGTGTTCATGTATCAAAGCATTGCTTCTGTCTCATACAACATGGGCATATCTTCATAAACCAACTCTTATACTCATGAAATTACAGCTTACATTACTCAAGGATCCAGAACAAGCCTGAAAGGGAAGGTAAGGGATGAAGCTAGAGAACATCAATAATAATATTTATTATTACCATTATGATTAGCCCACCAGAAATTTCTCTTCCCTTATCACATTTCCACGAGTAGCTTATACCCTTATTACTACTGATTCTTCTTAGGCTCAGTCCTTGCCCAAGACCATCAGGCATGTTAATCTGACAGATCTTTCCAGAAATCTCTCCTCTTAACATTAAACCGATGGTGGGTCTAAGTCAAGATACTTCTGCTATGGACATTGAAGAGTGTATCATTTAGAGGAGGAAACTGAATTCCCAAACAGTGAGGCTGAGACCAGAATGTTCTCTCTCCTCACAGACTGGCTGTGAGAGCCAAGAGTATGACAGAAAAACTGGAGGAGAGAATTCAGAGCCTGGGACCAATTAGGTAGCACCTAGAGCATCACAACCATGAGGTGCTAGGAACTAGACATGTATGACAGTCTTGGAAAAGAAGCAATTTTAAGTGGGAGACCTTGTGAGCATAGATGCTCCAGACAGAGAGCAGATGGAGACAGTGGCTGGGAAGCAGAGTATTCAAGAGAAGATGGAAGTAGTACAGCTCCCAGAATGGACCCACACATTTGGAAGTCAGGAGATTTGTGATTGAGAGGGAAGATGATAATTTGGGTTTTTGACAGATTTGATTTGGGATAACACAGGAAGCCCAAATGGAACTTAGAGTATCAGGGTGCCAGTCACAGAGAGGTAAGGGATGGAGATAACAATCTGGAGCTGATCTAGAGTCCATAGTTGCAAGATGAATAAGGATGATTCTAAAAGGCGAGCCAATTCCCTCAGATAAGACAGAAAAGAAGAGGGAAGGAAAACTTCAAGGAGAGAGGGAAGACAGAGAGCAGAGACCATCTAGAACATGGATGGAGCAGGAGAGCAAGGAGGTAGGAAGTCAGGAAGGTTAGGAAGGTGGATGTTAGGAAGGCCAAGGGAAGAGGGAATTTAAGGGGAAGCCCATCTGCAAGATCCAGCACTGATCCTTGTAATGGCCAACATGGTTGAGTCCTTGTTTTGAGGAACTCTTTACCAATGATCTCCTGTAATTCTCATGCCATCCTATCATCTTCATTTTACAAATGAGCTGACTGACTGGCACTCTGAGAAATCAGGCAACTTATCAAGAGCATATGGCCTATCAATGGCACAGCTAGGATCCAACCCATTGTCCTGGAACCCAGAGCTGGATCTTGGGAGATCAGGCCAAGATGGAGTGGTAGGGATTGGGCAGAATATCCGTTTTCTGTGACTCTAGAAACCTTGGTAAAACAAAACAGAATTCTCTGTATTCTGGAAGATGATTGAAGTTGAAAAAGACAGGAAGCCCAGGCATGCTTCTGATGAAATGGGGAAAGGAAAGGGTGGGAGACTAAGGATATCAGAGTAGGATCACCTGGCCACAAGACCCAGGGCCCTGTTTCTCTCAGCTACTGCCTCTGCCTGGGCAGACTGAGCAATAGAGACTTGTCCAAAGTCTTCTTCCTTCACTAACTGGAAATGCAGCCCCAGCATGAGCATTCTGGATGTTAAGGGCAAAGGAACCATGAGCACTGGCCACTGGGGTTGGGGAAGGTGGGGATTACCTGCAAAAAACAAAAAGGCCCTGAGAAAAAGTCAAAGTGGGCAGCCCAACCTATTTAGATAACCCAGTGGGGAACTCACCTTAGGCAAACAGCTGGGATGGGTCCACCACATCACATAAAATGGAAGCCAGAATAAGAATCATAGCAGCTGCTGAGTTTGCTTACAAGTGAAAATGAGTCTTTTTTCCCAGTTTGGAGACCTGGGGATAAAGGCAAAGGTGTCTCCCACTTTCCCCAGTCCTTACTTCCTTTTCTTCCTATGCCACATTTACTACTCTTACATTTCTTACCTTCCCTCATATTCTATTCCAGGATTGAAAAATCCTTGCTCATCAAAAATCCACGTTTAGGCCAAGTGTGGTGGTGCATGCCTATGATACCAGCTACCTGGGAGTCCGAGGCAGGAGGATCTCAAGTTTGAGGTGAGTCTGGGCAAATTAGCAAGATCCTGCCTCAAAATAAAAAATAAAAGGGCTGTCTGGCATGTAGCTCAGTGGGGAGAATAAATTCCCAATACCAAAAAAGAAAAAAAAAAAAAAAAAAAGTCCAAGTTAGGAAGGGAAAGTTAAAATTAACTGAGAAAGAAGAGAAATGGACTCTTTTCCAGAGACTCAGAGGCAGTGCCAGCTCATTCCCTGAATGCTGGGACAGATGAGAAGGAGAGGAATAATGTGTGAGCAATCTGAAGCAGATTTAGGCGCTGAATGTCAGGTCCCTGGGATGTATACAGGAAGAGAAGGCAGAGGAGAAAGGAAGGTCACATCCAGGTCTGAAGAGATTGCTTCTGATGGACACAAACTCACCTGAGGAAAAATAGGGGTCCTGCAGTCATAGGTCAACCATGACAGGAGACAGGTCATAGATGCTTCTCTTCAGAACTAAGGAACCCAAGGAGACTGTACCCTCCCTACCCACTGTTCTGCAAGATGGACACATCCATACCACTCCCCCCATTTTTTCTCTTCTGCATCTCCTGCTTTCAGTAAACATGGCTGGGGATAATGCCCACACAAAGGAGATATGCAGGTAAAGAACACGGGTTCTCACATCTCAGTGGTTTTGCTGACTTCCAGGGGAAGTGAACCAGGACAGGTAGGCTGCAGTCATACAGCACCCCTAGTCATGCAAATCATCAACTCTAGCAAACACAGAACAATCAGAAAGAAAGCCTCCCACCACCCTATTTTTCCTCAACCCTGTGACAAAGGACTTATTTTCTTTCTCTTGGCCTAAGGACTCCCTAAGTCTTTCCATTTCTCCCATGTAGCATATATGCTGCCTCCCTTTAGTTTTTAGGTATCAGCTCAGATATCAGCTCCTTCCTTGGAGAGGTCTAATCTCTGTCCTGTTGTATTATCATCAAAGCCCTATCCCTACCCAAATTGTATGTAAAAAATAATTTCTCAGGGTAGCTCAGGTAAAGCAATTGCCTGGCATGCAAGAGGCTCTGGGTTCAATCCTTAGCACTGGAAAAAATAAAAATAAAAATAAAATATTACTTTTTAGCTCTGTCCCTGTAGAATATAAACCCCAAGAGTGAATGGTGTATCCTGCTCCCTCCCCTATCCAGGGAACTGTGGCTTGTACCTACCTGGCTTTTACTGAAGCTATTTAGTCAAAGAATGTCAAGTTGAATTCTTTGAAATCAAAGTTTTGGCCCACAAAAAAAAAAAAAAAAAAAGTAGTCAAATGTTCAAAATGCTTTGTTGATCAGCCATTAAAATTTAATTACAAATCATTAATTTTGCCCAGCTCTCAAAACGGTAGTCCTTCATCCCCTTCACCGGTCCCCTCTTTCCTTTATTTCACCAGATATCACATTTGGAATGTTGAGAATATCTGTAGACCCCCGGTGGTTAAAGGAAACCCATGGCTTTAAAAAGACGGTCATCCTGAAAATCGTATTAAACACGCTGTAAAAGAAAATCTCCAAAGGAGATGAAGGGTGTCAGGAGTGGGGTGTCTCCTTTCTATGAACAGCTCTGAGGTGGGGCCTGTCCAGCTGCCCCACCCAGCAGGGAAACCTACAGTGGTGGTCTCCTTTAACCCTTCCGTGGCCCTCACCTCAGGAAGATGCTGGGGAAGATCAGAGGGATGCAAGCTCTACTTGCTGACTGGAAGAAAACAGCAAAAGGAAGTGGGGGAAAAAAGACTGATTCCCATGTTGCTCCCCCACCCCCATCCTTTCTTCTCCCAAAGAGCCTTCTGTTCAGAGAAATTAAAGGACTCTGATAGCAGATCACAAATTCAGGACAGAAAAGCTCCAGTATGTAGCCAGAGACTGTATTGTAGGTCACCAGACGTTGGACACTTTTTTTGCTTATGAACTTTTGGAGACCGTTTGTATAAAAGACTATTTGTTCCTGGACAAACACTCACCAGCAAAGAAGCCTTTAAGAGGAGGGGGAATTTTTGTTTTGCATTTTCTCTTTGAACAAAAAAGAAGGAAAGAAAAGAAAAAGAAGCAGACACTTGCTCTACTTACTTTTCAGATAGAAGAACTTAGACTAATTTGTTTACTATTGCTGGCGATTCATGTTTACGAGTTCCTGTGCCACTGTGGTAAAAGAAATACTATTTTTAAGAAGTTAAAAACCCACACAAACCTCCACATTTAGGGCTCCTCTTCCCCTTCCTGCTGCCTCACTCCCCACTTTCGTTTTACCAATGGTCATCAATACACAGGCCAAGTCAAAGGAGCCAGATTTTTTTCCTCCTAGATTCACTTTCAGACTTCCCTCAGAAAAGGCTATCCCTGAACTTGGAAAGCAATCTCTAGGCAAAGTTCAGTGCAATTTTATTTGCCTCTTCAGTAACACCCAGACTTGCTTGCTCTCTTTTAGCAAACCAAACTCCTGGCCCATTTGAATCCACACCCCAGGTTTCAATCCCCCCACCCCACCCCTTATAGTTTTGTTCTTCCTTGTATACACTGACTGTTTCTGAAATCGAGCTACCAAGAAGTTGAATGATGTCCTTTTAAAAGAGGGTGTGCCATAACTGGGTCACTAACTGTGTGACTAATCACAGTTGCCTGTAACCACAGTGACTGGGGCTTCAACCTGACTTGGTCATTTGTAAACCACAAAATGACCCAGCCATCTGCAGGGGCTGTCAGCTCTGGAGCCTGCAGCTCTTCCCAGCCTGTCCCCTCCTCACCAGTAGGAGGAATGGAAGCAGCCCTTGGCTAGGGCCTCACTGCACTTGCAACTCTAGAACTGGGCCAATCACTTCAAACCTCTTGTCTTCAAGACTTACAGGCTTCTCCTGCAGAGACAGTCGCAGCAAGCACTTGCAACAGTTCCTAGCTGGTTCCATTTAGCAACACCAAGTACAAACAAGAAAAGAAACAAGTCTACAATCAATTTCTTTTCAAGGAAAAAAGAAGAGGTAACAACAAAGAGAAAACTTCCCTCTACTTACTTTGGGGCCCTGTGTGGTGCCTGTCATTTACTGCACCAAAAATTTGATGAAATACACAAAGTTTTCTCCTATCACTGAAGCAATTTAAGGAATTTTCAGGACAGTAACACTTATGCCCAAGGCTGGAGAGTATCCTAAATTAGAAGTGCCTAAGTTAGGCCACAGAGCAACCCTGTTGACCCCTCCCAGGGATCAGCTGAGACCAGAGCAGCAGGGAGGTGCAATTAACCCTATTCCTTCCTGCCATCCAAGTTAGTACAGACCTGAGTGGCTAAAAAAAATCACTTAGAGCCAATAGGCTATTTATAAATGAGCAAAGTGGTGGCAGTGGCAGGCAAGATCTGTTCTCACTACCATTCAGCACAAGCCTCACTTCAACTCTGTGGAAATAGGCCTGATTTTTTCTTTAGTCTGGGTAAAAGTTCAAGGTACACAATGAACCAAGCAACCTCTTGACTCCTCAAGTAAAACCCCGGTGGTTTTTGTTTGTTTGGTTGTTTGGTTGGTTGATTGTTGGTTAGTTGGTTGGTTTTCTTATCGCATTAATCCAGTCCGGTATCTGCTTCTGTCTTGGGGAAAAATAATAATTTTCTCCTAAAGGACGAACAGAAGCAACAAATGGGAAGGAAACAGACAACACTTGTGAAATCCCAAACCGGATTGGTAAGAACAACATCATAAATTATGAATCCCTCGAGCAGCCTCCGGCCTGTCACTGCGTGGCCTGTCTCCATGGACATGCCGGGTTCAGGCGACACTGTTGTCCGGGAGCACCGGCCTCCGGGGCCTCACATGTCCGGCGGGTTCAGGCCCCAGAGCCCCGCGGGGCATCCAGATCTCGGGCCGCAGGGACAGCAAGGCGCTCAGCCCTGAGGGAAGCGCCAGCTGCGTGGACATCGCCCTCCAGCCGGCAGAACACAGACTCGCCATTGTTTCCAGGGACTCCCTCAGGAACACCCCGAGTTGGCTTGGTCGGTCAGGTCCCAGCGGGGCCAGGCCTGGGTACGGGCACGAGGGACACCCAAGGGGGCGGTTAGGGAAGGTGCGAGTTGCGCCTGCCACCCCGGGGCGCGCAGGCCTGCGATCTTCATGGGTGGCGTGGTAGGGCCGCAGGGGCAGCGTGCGACATCTGTGCGAGAGCGGGAGGGGACGTCGTCACACTCAGGACGCCCATCTGGACCTACTCTCCTCCAGTCCCAGAAGCCAGGAGGGAGAAGTCAAGGTTAAACGCTGCGGCTGGGCTATGACCGGCTCCTCCCGCTCCCGCTCGGCGCGCGCAGTCTCTGGCGCTCCAGGAGTCCCACACTGGCCACTGCGGCCCCACCTTGCCCTTTGTCTTTTCTCCCGAGCAGATGCGCTGTGACCCCTGGTAGTATTCTTACGGTCAAGATTAAAGGAGCCTCCACCCTATTTAGAAACTGCAACTCTAGTCCCCCGATGCCTACCAACCCCCCTTTTGTTTGGGGACAAGTCAATCACTCACCATAAGGTGGGCAAGCCCCCTTGGTTCACATTTAAATTTATTTGTGTGCAAATTTGAGTGCTGTTACACCCTTTTGGCGCTGTAACCGGCACCACAGAAACAATAAATTACAAGATGAAAGTTACCCAAAAACTCATCCTGCAAATGATGTCTACTGCTGGCTGCTCTTTTGATGAACATGTAAAGAGTCTTTGTGTGTGTGTGTGGGGGGGCGGGCAATAGCCTCACATTTTTTCTTTGGTCATTTGTCATCAATATGCCTTTTTGATATAATGATAAAAGTTCTATTACCAGACTCAAAAATAAACAACCTTATCTGGCAAGCCCTAGTTCTAGAAATGAATGGGAGAGTTGGGGGTTCTCAGGGGCAGTGAAAAGGGAACTCCGAATCAAGCTTGAATTGTGTGTGACTCAGACCCTGGAGAAAATTGTGGGTAGAGGAAATGTACGGGGGGGGTTGTTTCCTGGATTTCTGTTGCAGGAAGAAACCACCGGTGGGAGGGAGGAGGGAGAGTAGTTGGGGAAGAGTGAGGGAGAGGCGGAGGAGGAGAGCGAGGCCAGTGAGGGGAGGGAGCAGGGCCTCCTTAAGGCGGAGAGGGCGGGGCGGGTGGATCGGTAGGAAGCCGGGGCTTTCTTTGTTTTGTTTGTGTGGGCAGGGGCTGGGTCCTGTGAATGCGCTTAAGTGTGCACAGTGCGGTCAGCTGCCCGGCGAGGTAACAGCTGGCACCTGTGCGCGAAATGCAGCGTGCATTAGCAGCATCATTATTTAGCATTAGAGCATTACAAAGATAATTAGAAAAGCAGAGGACAGAGGGAATTGAAACCCCAGAGCCCTTAGTAAACTAAGTCCCAGGTTACAAGTGTAATTTTAAGCGAGATTTGGAGGGCCTCCTTTCACAGAGCTCCCAGTCTGTGACTTTAAAGAGAACGCCATGGAAACATGACAGCTGGAACCAGTGTGGGGAATTGGGGGGTGGGCGGTTGTCTTTTTCAGTACTCATCCTGGCTCAAGGGTCAAATTAGGGTCAATAGATAAGTTGTCAAAGGTCACTGCACTAACTTGTTTGTGTGTGTGGTACTGGAGAACCCAGGGGTGATCTTCCACTGAGCTACATCCCCAGCCCTTTTTTATTTTTTATATTGAGACAGTGTCTTTTATATCCAGGCTGGCCTTGAACTTGCAATCCTCCTGCCTCAGCCTTCAGTGTAGCTGAGGTCACAGGTGTGTGCCGTATAGCTTCACTAACATTTTCTGATATCCAAAGCAGTTCTACCTAGAATAACAGAACCATCCTTTTTTTATCTGTAATTTAATGGGTCAAATGAAGGAGAGTAGGCACTTCAGTCTTCAACTGATAATAACCTCAACAGATGACAATTGTTGAGTTTTTTGTATGTTTCAGACACCACAGAAGCACCTTCAAGAGTTCTCTTCCTCAGTCCTCACAGCAATCTTAAAAGGAGGGCATGATTATTAGGACCATTTGATAGATGGGAAAACTAAGGTTTAGAGAGGCCTGGAGAAGTACATCTGCCAAATGCTTTGGCATTTCACTTTTGCATTTGCTCTGTGCTCCTCCCCTCTCCTCCATGCTGGGGGTCAAACCCAGAACCTGGTGCATAAAGTACTTGAGCACTGACCTACACCCCTAGACCCTGATCTATCTCTCGTCCTTGCTCTGGAGATTTGTCTTACTCTGCCTTAGATTTCCCATGGATGCCACAATAATATTGTTTGACCCTACTGGCTGGAGATTGAGAGGGTGTCATAAGGTATTAAAACTGACCAAAGAGCAAGGGGAACTGAGTGCATGCCCTTTGGTTTTCCCTAACCGATAAAGACCCTTTCTTAAAGCTAAAGAATTAGTATAAATGCTAGCCTTCCAAACACACCTTCTCTCTACATATAGCATTTGGTCAGAATTAAATCTCATAAAAGTAAACATTGTGAATACGACCCAATAAAATATTCTGAAGAAGTTCCTTTTTTTATTCAATTACTGAAAAATATCTCACAAACTCACTCAGTAAAAAGTCTGCACACAACACATGCACTTAATTACATGGCAATAAGAAGAAAAAATTGAGGAATCCATATTAGCTTTAAATTCCAGTTCTACCTAAGGACTCACTTCCTCCTGAGTAACTGGGATTATAAGTGTGCGTCACTTGTAATAAGGCAATATTACTTGTAATAAGGCAATAAGGACTCACTTCCTATCTCCTGATCTAATTTTTTTTTCCTGACATTGTAGTGACTGAAATCAGAGAGGGCATTTGATTTCAGGTGTACATGCTGAATTTATACCATCACATTATATTGCCACACTGAAGCATTATTGTTAGTAATAGTAATGATAATTGTTAATAAAAATCACTAACAAAACCAGATAAATATTATATGTCAGACATTACATAAAACATCCTTATTTAATCCTTAAAATGAAAGTCCTGGCTTCCACTCCTTCTTAAAAACTAAATGAGGTCAAGTATTGCCCATGGTTAGAGTTTTCTAATGGCTTCTCTCTGTACTCAGGAAAACTTCAGCTGCTTTCCTTGGCCTCTGAGGCAGCACCACCTGGACGTGCATCTGGCCTTTTATTCTATTAGCCACATCACATTCTTCCAACTACAGGTCACCTGCTTGGGTTTGAACAGTCTTCAAAGACATTCGTATCTCAGGGCCTTTGCACATGTGCCTTCCTCTGCCTGCAATATCTTTTTTCATCCTTCAATTTGAATGTCTTCATGTCGGTAAACCTTCCTTTAAATCCTGTTCTTTTCTTTCACAGCACTTCTGCATTATGTAAAATTCTTTTTCGTTTGCTTTCTTTTCAGTTTTCTCCGTGAGTCATAACAGCATGGAGTCAGGGACACACATTCAACATCGCTCCCCACAGTATCCTCAATACTTGACACTCCAGGGACAAGCAACAATGTTTGTTTAGTTAAATAGGAACCCTCAGAGGTAGATACTCTTACTGTTCTCACCTTTTATCTGAGGAACCTGAGGCACAGCCATGTTAAAAAAAAAAAACTTTCCAAAAGCTATACAACTGGACCTAGAACAGGCCCATGACGATCTTACATTGGTACTATTTTCATTTATTTATTTTAGTACCAGAAAGTGAACCCAGCCAGTCTTAACCATTGAGCCACATCCCCAGTCCTTTTAATTTTTTTGAGACAGAGTTTTGCTAAGTTGCCGAGGGCCTCACCAAGTTGCTGAGGCTTGCTTTGATTTTGGTATCCTCCTGCTTCAGCCTCCCAAGCTGCTAGGATTACAGGTATGTGCCACCATGCCTGGCTCAGATTGCTACTATTGATTGAAACCAAAAGCAAAAGGACAAACACACGTGATCACCAGGAAATTTTAGAATCAAACTGGATTCTATAGGACTGGGTGGTAGGGTGCTTGCTTAGTATGTAGCAAGACCCTGGGTTTGATCACCAGAACCACAAAAAATAGTGTATTTTACAGACAATGTGCTTATCTGGTGAACAACCTCAATTTATACAAGGGCCATGTCTCCAAATACATCAGAGACAGACACGTCGACCTGCATGCCTATTCCAGCCTCACAGGATAACATTGAAGCATTTTGTGACTTGGGATGCTGTTTCCTACTAGTTCTGCCTTTCAAAAAAGTTTCAAAAGCATTTGAGTATTTCAGCTGTTCTTTTCAATAGTATGGGGGGGGGGGCATTTTGTCCTGTCATTGCACACTCACCTAAGGAAGGAGGCAAACATGCTCTTATGGTACAAAATCAGGACCCACATGTAGCCACAAGCCCAGTAACCTCCTTGCCTCTTTTTCAATCTTTGCATGACTTATTAGCAGCCCTCACCCAAAAAAGGAGGGGTTGTTTTCATACTTAAGTTGCTAGAGTCCCTTTAAAATCAAAGGTTCAGTGTTTGTTCAGACCATGTAACTTCTTTGTGACAAGAAAAACATCATGGGTCTTGTCTTTGTGCAGCTTTCGTGGTTTAGATAAACCCGTAGGTCCTTACAGAGGAAATGCAATGGGATTTCCAGTAAGGGACTCTAGGCTGCAGAAGTAGCAGCTTCCCTCCAGAGAACTGAAGTCTTTCCTTTCCTTCCGGCAGGAACCAGAGATGCTCTGTAGAAAAAGACAGGAATTTGATTCACATAGAACAAAAATCAACAACCCTGTGGGGAAGGAAGGGTTTTCCTGAAATATATGAGTGTCCTTGTTTTCACATGACACTATGTATGGTTTGTACTTCACGTACCACAGGAGGTTGAATATTGTCATTTCCTGACCCCTCCAGTGGTGGTTTTCCAGCGTGGAGAGCCTTCTGACTAACCAACGTTATTTTTCTTTCCTTTTTTTTTTTCTTTGAGTTTTCATGTTTCTAAAAGAAAGCTGTCTTAGACTTGCAGGGGGAGGGGACGAGAAGGTGGCCTGCAGAGAAACAACCTCCGTTGGTCTTATTATCAATCATCTCTGCCCATTGTGAATTTTAACTAGCAAAACCTACCCACACAAACCGGCATCAACATGCATTTCAGCATGTTACATAAAGCACAAAGGAGACATCATCTACCTTTCCATCACCTGCGTTTTTAAATACAAATATCCGGTCTACACTGAGATTTTTTGAGTTTTGTAACACCTGAATTCGATTGTTACAACAGGAGAGATGATAACATACTTTCACACTTGGGTTTCCACTGATTCACTTGCTTTTAATATGCTGAAGTGTGCGTGGATAGGCACACGTGAGCACGTCTGTGTGGGCAGGAGGGGCTTTCAAATCTTGAGACCTCAATGCAATGACTATTTGCTATTTCACTGAAATGAGGTTGAAGTACAACAGAAGCAGGCAAAGCAGGCCTTCAGTTTGCTTTGGTCTCATAGTTACATTCATTATTTCTTCTCTTTTGTGTGATTGTTAAAATCGCTCATGCATGGAGGCACCACCAGGGCCAACTCAGATCTCCAGGAAAGGCTCCCTGTGACATTGGGAAACCTTTAGGGCACCAGATGCAATGAAATGACTGCAGAAATGGTAGACTCTAAAGGATACCCAGTGAACACATGGCTCAGAGAAATTCAAGAACCCCAACCCTACAGGGTGAGGAGAGGCAAAATTAAATCACTGAATGGGCTCTGGACTGATCACAGTGAGTAAATGAAATAAACCAGTCTCAAGAAAGACTCTTCCAGAACCAAAATGATCAGCATGGGGATTTTTAATAAGAGAGTCAGAACGGGAGATTATCACTCTCCATCAGGGGGAGAAAAGGTGACTTGACCAGTGAAGAAAATTATCATATCCTGTAGGATGTACCTCCCTACAACCAAGATGGGTGCAGGAGGCTTTTGTGGACAGCAGCCACCAGCATTATACTTATTCTTAACCACTTGGTATATTTTGCACTAAGTATGAATGAACTGGGCTTATGGTCCTCATTTTCTTGTGGTTTTGGTTAAGCAAGAGGCACTCATAAGCCAAACACCTCCAGGCATCCTAACAAATCATTTCTTGCCCTGGGAAGTCTAGAACCAGACTAGGGACTCACTTCCCCGGGAAGACCAGCCTGACAGGCCAAGCAGCCCCCCTCAATGACATCTCCAATGCCTGGAACTGAAACCACCAACCAAAAAACACCAAAATGCAGCCCCAGGACATCCTGAGCCCAAGACAGGGAAAGTGTTCATTTCTTCCCAACGCCCCATTACCGGAGTTGCAACACCATCTAATACTTTTTATCTGATTCATTACTGGTGATCAAAAACACTCATTTTTCAACACAATCTGAAAACAGCCCTAAGTCAATATTTCTAAGGATTTTTCCTCCAGAATTAAATGTCTATGGAAGAATCCTCCCAAATGGACATACCTATTTCTAATAGGGCAGGAAGACGGGCATATTTTCCAACAAAACACTATGCTGTCATTTTTTTCCAAAATGTGATTATACCATTTTATATTTAGGATATGCTTATCATTTTAAAGGATGCTCAACTTGGAAAATCTAGCCTCTTAGGAAGTGGAAGAGTAAATAAATGAATATATGAATATGGAACCACTTAGTATGAAAATGAGTGGGGATCAGTTTCACTGTTTTCTGAGGGAGCTCTTTGCTCACAGGGTTTTTTTTTCTTTCTTTCTTTCATTTTTTTTTTTTTTTTTTTTTCTTCCTGCTGCTTGGAAGGAAAGCTGTGCATGATGTGGTCATGTCAAACAGTCTGCAGTCAATTAATGCATGTTTTCAGAGAACATTCTGGTCCTCTCTGGGCTAACGCTTGCCTCAAAGCCCTCCTCATCAGTCTCGAGTTACTCAGGTGATCCTTCAATTTACCTGAAGGCGTTAGACGAGTAATGTAAAAATCTAGAAGAATTGAGCTCACAACGTGATAAGTAACAGAACTCTGCAAGCCTATTAGAGGGGAAAATTGGAAAGGTTGCAGCCAATTATTAATAAGACAGATGAACATGAGATGGCTAGAAAAGTGGTTGGACTATGGAGGACAGTTTGCCAATGTGGAAATGCTCAGAGTAGAAGTGGCCACCTCACAGCCCTGGGGACAAATTCAGTCAGGAGTGGGTATTTTGATACAACACCAGGAGTTTTGTTTGTTTGTTTTGGTTTTTTTATATGCTAACATGAAATCAAGATTTTTTTAAAAATTTAGGAAAAAAACCTTCATTTTTACCTTCTTTTTCTCACATACACATAAATGAAATTCTTCATTTTTAGTTTAAGTTCATCAATCCAGGTCAGAAAGAGAAGTATGAAATGCTTAGCTCATCTAAACCAACGAAGTTTTGTTTTTAGGAAAATGAAACTACCACACTTCCATTGAAGAGGGCCAGGACTAAGGAGCTCAGCCCAGCCTGCAGCCCAGGGCTCAGTGCTTAAGGAGTCCCCACCCCATCTTCAGGTTCCTGCAGGTGCAGGCTTGGCACCTGGGAGTGAGGGCCTCCTAAAATTTTGTGTTAGTTGGGCACACTAGTAATTACCCTAGGGAGGAAGGACGCCAGAATGCAGCTAAAAGGAAGGCTCCTTTATTAATTAAAATTAAAGAAGCAATGGGCTCTGAAACTAGAAGGGAAACCAGCAGAGTAGAGTAATGGGATCAGGTGGAGGGAAGAGGGGAAGAAAAGAGGTACTGGGGAATGAGATTGACCCAATTATGTTATGTGCATTTACGACTATGTCACAATGATTCCCACTATTATGTGTAATTATAATGTACCGATTAAGAAATTAATTTAAAAAGAAGTGATGGGCTCAATATATGCATGTATGGAAATGTCTGTACAATTACTATGCATTAATAAAAAATTTAAAAAACAATTTTGTCCTGATTATTTATACATGACAGTAGAATATATTTACACATTTTGATACATCATACATAAATGGAGTATAATTTCTCATTTTTCTGATTGTACATATTGTAGGATCACATCGGTCATGCAATCATGTATGTACTTGAGGTGATAATGTCTGTTTCACTATACTAATAAAAAATTTTAATAAAAATAAATAAAGTTTACCTTAGAGTATCTTAAGAGAAAAGAAGTAATTGACTTCCCACTTCTATTACATTTTAGAACTCAAATTACAAGGCTCTTAAATTTCAATCACCCTGACTATAGGTATCTACTACTAGAAGTAGTCAGGCATCTATTCTGTGACCCTATATAGAAACAGGCTCTTCGAAGATTATAGAAGCTTCTCTCAGTACTTCCATCTGTGGTTTATAAGGTTTTCATTGAAACCCATTGCTGCCATTGAAACCCATTGGATCCCTGTCTATAGGAAATAACTAAGCAATGTCTTTTTTAACTTTTATTTTTTCCTCAAAACATCTAATAGACTTTTAGCCTTTCTTAATCCCTTTCACCCTTTCTTATCAAACCCATCTTCCTTTAATCATTGAGATGAGTTTACATCTAGTCATCCACGCTATGGTGGTACCACCTAGAGTTTAAAGAAATGCCTGGTTTCCACTCTACAAAGCTCTCTTTCAGTTAAGTGTGACTTTAGATTTAAATGGCATACATCCTTTACGAAAAATACAAAAGATTGTCTTTCGGCCATAAAGCTCTGATTTTTGTACTCTGAGAAAAGTAGGAAAAGGCTGTACTTCCCCACAGCACGTGGCTCTATCATCCTGCTTGATTCCCCCAGGCAAAGGGAGCTGACCTGAAGGAGACGATCCATAGACCTGCTGGAATGGCTTTCTATAATCACGTTGTTTAATAGGAGGCGTGCTAATAGACATACTTCCAGGGAACAGGAATGCGAGGCATTAAAGGAGGGACAACAGCAGTGGAGTGAGGAACTTGACCACTGAGCTACATCCCCAGGGGTCCCCTGAACACCACCCCCACCTCCCCGCCACAAAGTTCGCTCTCCCTTAGAGAAAGGTAGAAAGAGACCCAGAACCAATAGATAAATAATATGATCCCATGCCTGGTAACAGATTATTTCTGATCTGTCAACAATATTTCTTGGATCTATTGACTGCCCCTCCCCCTTAATTCTCCCAGGTGGCAGATGTGGCTCCAGTTGATTGAATATTTGCTTTGAATGACTGTCAGTCCTTGTCCCATATTCCTCCCTCTCACCCCCATACCACGCATTCCACTCTATGGGCTCTATTTTTTCTAGATCCTCCCATGCTCTCTCAGTCATATCAAGTGTTCCTGTCTAGGGTTAGCACGTATAGTGGGTACTAACTAAATTGAGTTTCCTCCTGTACCGTGTCTCTTCAGCCCTTTGAGATAAAATAATTTGACTTCCTGCTGTGATGTTGTGATGGTGGGGGTTTTAGTCATCCTGTTTCCCCTGGGCTGGGCTCCCACAAATGCTTCCTCAATAAGGTCAGCCGTGGTCATGGAGGAAATGGTACAGGTGTTGGTTTTCATAATTGACAATCACAACCTTTGTGTTCTTAAACTCTTACACTTGGAAGTATTCAAAAGACTGTTTTGGAATTACCACAAAGTTTACTTTCTGTCTTTAGCCTCTCCTAACATGCTGGGGGAAAGACAATCCAAACGCGCATTACTTCCCGTATGGATATGCCTGGTGGTTGGTATTTGGATGCTACCCCATGACTTCACCCAGGGGTGCTCTGTCACTGAGCTATATCCTCAGACCTTTTTTATTTTGAGACAGGTTTTTGCCAATTTGTCCAGGCTGCAATCCTCCTGCCTCAGCCTCCCAAGTCACTGGAATTATAGGTGTGCTCCCAGCACAGAGCCAACTATTATAATGATTCAGGGACTGAGTCAGATAAAGCTTGTTTCAAATCCTTATTCTTATCATCAGGTAGTTGTATGCCTGGGGCACATTATTTCACTCTCCTTGCCTCAACTTCCCTGAATTGCCAATAAAGGTGATAATAATACTACCTATCTCAGAGATTGGTCATGGGGATTATAAGAGACAATGGGTAAGAGAAAGTGTTCAGTAAATATTAGTTGCTTCTGGGATACTCTCTCCCATCCTTAATTATTTATGCAATGCCCGTGATAACTTCTATGCGTATAGATTATTGATAAGCAACATTCTCCTCTGGGCATCCCAAGGCTGTATAGAATGCTTAGGATGTCACTTTGATCTTGTATGTGTTTACAGTCAGCAGAAATTAATTCACTACTAGATTTGTCAGTTACCATAGGCTTCAGGGTCCCACTTAGGAAAGACCTTGAGCAAAACAAAAAAAAAGGCATTTGATGTCAATAAGGGAATTTTAATTTTCACAGAAGCAGGCTCTGATTCAAATGAAGCCTGGATATGAAACTTCTTGGAATGTCCTCCCTCAATAATCAGGTGGAGGTTTGGGTCTTTACAATCCAGAAAACAGTTGAAAAAAACAGGTCCTTCCAAGGACACCGAATCCCCACCAGAAACAAAACATTTGAAATAGCTCTGCAACAGGCTCCCTCACAAACAACTTGTTGAGAAATGGCTACTAGTCTTTGCAATTTTATATTTCTATTAAAGGATGCGTTTTGTCTAAGCTGACCCCTTGGGGGGACTGATTCTTGTTTTAGAAGAACAAAGAGGCATTCTTTGATGATAAGAATATCATATGTATTTTCTGTTGAATATGTTTATTGCAGAGTAGCCAGCTAACTGTGGTTCGTTTCCATGTGGTTTGCAAAAGGAGATTTAAATTCATGAAATCATCTACTCATCCTTTAGAAAGTAAACCGTTTCAGAAACTAGGCTCTGATAATAGTCACTACGATTTTAAATATTTCCATTTTATCATAGTCATAATTAATTTCATGGCTCAGGTACATGAAAAGATTTAAAGTGATGTTTATAAAATGAATTAGCCTGTCCTTCATCTTATTTAGAGTCCTCCATTGTGAATATACTCAGTGTAATGGAGAGACAATTTATGAGAAAGCACTCTAGTGTCATTGATTCTGGATCCTCTAGAGGATTTATTATTTCAGTTGGGGCCGGAAGACAGACCATGTGTGACCCAAAGATAGCAGCTTTGCCATGTTTTGGTTTTAAAAAACTCTTGAGAGCTGGGTGTGGTAGTGCATACTTGTAATCCCACCTACTTGGGAGGCTGAGGCAGGAGGATGGAAAGTTCAAGAAAGTTCAAGGCCAGCCTGGGCAACTTAGCAAAAAACCTAAAAGGGCCAAGGAAGCTGGAAGGTCGAGCACCACTAGATTCTATCCCTAGTACTCCCCACCACACACACACATACACACACACACACACACACACAATATATATATATATAGTTTAGTGGGGTATAGCTGGGGGTATTGTTTAGTGGTGGAGCACATGCATAGCATACATACATAGGACCTAGGTTCAATCCCCATCACCAAAAAAAGAAAAAAGAAATGAAAAGAAAGAGGAGTTGTTCTTCCAACATCACATTTGGGGCATTTTGATAGCCCCATAGTGAGAGGTAGAAAGGAGCAAAGTGGGGTGCATCCATAGGTCATTAGTATCTTTTTCAAATTAATTTTTCTATAATCCAGTATTAAGTCTCTCTTCAAGTACTTTTTCTTTTTTCTTTTTTTGGTACCAGGGTTTGAACTGAGGGGTACTTTACCACCGAGTCACATCCCCAGCCCTTTTTTATGTATGTATATATGTATATATGTATGTATGTATGTATTTGAAACAGGATTTCACCAAGTTGCTCAGGACCTCACTAGGTTGCTGAGGCTGACTGAACTCGCGATCCTTCTGCTTTAGCCTCCTGAGCCAATGAGATTACAGGTGTGTGCCACCATGCCTGGCCTTCACAGAAATTTCAATGGATGAATGCTGTCATTGGAAAGAAAATCCAATGCCCAAATCTGGCTTCTTTTCCAGGAGATGTTCTTCATCCTAATTCCAGAACCATAAAACATGATCTCCAAAGTCTTTTCAGAAGTAATCATTTTGGGGCAGAATTTAAGGCGTTCCAAAGGCCTGCTTAAAAATCCCTTCCCCACCCACTCTGCCTGCTTCTCCCTCCCTCCTATCCCTGGTAACATCCTTTCCCCACTTTGTGGGCCACTGGGGCCACTTGTATCCTGCATCCTGAATGTAAGTATCCCTGCAAGAGAGGCAGCAGCTACAGAAGAGAGAAAATAGCGCTTTCCCGACATTGAAAGGTCCCATCAGTTAGAGGGAACAACATTGTTTCTTGGTTTTAACTTTTCATTTGGATGTAATCTGAATGTAGAGGAGTGACCAAAATAACCCAAAACTTTCCTGTATATCTCATACAGCATCAGTTTATAAATTCCTTCCGTGACCACAATATATGTATAAAATTGAGACATTCCCTTTAAAATAATTCTATTAGTCAAAGTGTAGACTTTGATTTGGATTTCACTGGTCTTTTTTGTTTTTAACTAATGTCCTTTTTCTGTTCTGGGCTCCACTCCAGGACCCCACATTGCACTGAATCGTCTTGGCTGCATGGCCTCCTCTGGTCTGTGACTGTTCTTCATTCTTTCCTTGTCTTTCATGACCTCAGCACTTTTGAAGAGTACTGGTCAGGCACCATGTAGAATGCCCCTTCACTTGGCTTTGCCTGATATTTCCTTGTGAATAGAAAGAAGTTATGCATAATCGGGAAGGACACTAGAGGCAAGGTGACCTTCTTAGTGTTTTATACTACATGATACAATACACACTGTCAAGATGCATTATAATTGGATCCAGGTGCCATGGCACACACCTGTAATCCTAGCAAAGGGGGAGGCTGAGGCAGAAGGATTGAAATTAAGGCCAACCTCAACAACTTAGTAAGGACTTAATAAACTTAGCAAGACTCTGTCTCAAAATAAAAAACTTAAAAAGGACTGGGACTATAGCTCCTTGGTAGAGGATCCCTTTACAAAAAAAAAAAAAAAAAGGGTTATGACTGGTGAGGTCCCTTGGTTAAGGTGGCATCTGCCAGTTTTCTTCACAGTAACATTATTGTTTTATTTTCATAAGTAATTTTTTTTAATGGGGAAGAAAGACATGAACTCTTCTGAGGCTATGCAAATATCCTGTTGTTCCTCAAACTTTCTCTTACTAATTTTATCATTCATACATGCTAAGATTGCCAGCAGCAATTAGTACTGTGTTGTTTCAAAATATTGGTTTAATAACAGCTATGGGCCATTAGGGGGAAAACCATATTAAATATATTAATTTTAAAGTCCATCCTGATTTAAGTAACATTAAAATATGAACAAAGGAGACATTTTTGAGTGGGAGAAATACAGTCAGTCTGCTGATGCTACAAGTCTCTGAGGCGTTCAGAAGTTGGATGAATCTACCCTCCTGCCCAGGATGCTGAGTCTATACATCTTCTGATTTAACCCTCTATGGAAGCAACTGAACATAGTGGGTAAGATAAAGTTGTAGTTCTCCTTATATGTGCATTCGAATACCATTCTCAAGAAATAAAGGCTCACTGTCAAGGTGCAAACAGGTTCTAGAGATTCATTTTTGGCTTTTGGAGATTCTCAATGCACACTAGGTAGGTTTGAATTCTCTTAGGCAAACAGCAGTAAAGACACATGTTCAGCTTTCTTTAACTTGGGAATCTAAACCTGATTAATGGCAGGACCCATTTTTTCATGTGTAAATATTGTCAAGCAGGAACAGTGTGCCAGGAACTCATTGTGGCAATCCTAGACAGACCTAGAGTCAGACACAACAACTCCCACTTATGGGCAGTTTCTCCTCCTTTGGTTTCAGTTACCTGTGGTCAACCATGATCTGAAAATATTAAATGGAAAATTCCAGAAATAAATAATTCGTCAATTTAAAATTTCATACTCTTCTGAGAAGTGTGATGAAATCTTGCTCCATCTGGCCCAGAGTGTGAATCATTCCTTTGTCCAGCATATCTACTCTGTGTATGCTACCTACCTGTTAGTCACTTAGCCTTCCTGGTTCTCAGATCAACTGCCAAGTACTGCTCTGCTTGTGTTCAAGTAACTCTTATTTTACTCAATAATGATCTCAAAGCACAAGAGAAAAAAGAAGCTATAAAGTGTTTCCTTTAAGTGAAAAGATGAAAGGTTTTGACTATCTAAGGGAAGAAAAACAATCATATGCTGAGGTTGCTAAGATCTGTTAGGCACGAATCTTCTATCTGAAACTGTAAAGAAGGAAAAAGAAATTCATTCTAGTTTTGCTGTCATACCTCAAACTGCAAAAGTTGTGTGATAAGTACTTAATAAAGACAGAAAGGACATTAAATTATAGGGTCTGGTTGCAAGCCTCAGTTTCAGACATCCAAGGGTTCTTGGAACTTATTTCCTGCAGATAAGGGGAGACTACTGTATTCTAATTCTGAGTTCTGCTCAGCTATTATTTATGACATGATGTTCTCCCTTTCTTCACTCACCTTTCACACCCAGACTCCTAGAAGTCTGGGTTCTGCTGTTAGTATTCCACTGAATGCTCAGAATGGGAGTCTATGTGGCCCCAGTGGGCTAACAACAGTGGGCAACTTTGGTCCTCACCCTGCTTGACCATTCTGGGTACATGACCTTCTCAATATCTCCTCCTTCCTGACACTCTTTTATTTCTAAAATGCTTCTCTCCTGATTTTCCTCTTATTTCCCCATACCCTTCTTTAATCCTTTCCCATTTAAAAACTAATCGCTGAAGGTTCTGGGATTTCTACTAATACTTCCGTTCTTATCAATCTTCCTCTACTTTCCCTAGCTAACTGTGTTGGCTTTTGGGTCAGTCACAATCACCTATGTGCTTATGAATCCCAAATCTGTATTTCCAGGGCAAATCTCTTCTCTGTTTCTAGGTCCAACCTTCTGGCTCAAATTTCTTTCAAATGCCCTAAACTCAGAAATTCCAAAACCCAAAAGTTTTCTCATTTCTCCTACCAGTTCTTCTTCCTGTATCAGTCAAAGCCTTATCCAACTTGGATATTCAAACCAGAAACATTACGGTTATTTCTAATTCTTCCCTTTTCTTTATATCTCATATCCATTTTATCAACAATATTGATCAATTGTGCCTTTAAAAGACCCTCAGAAAAATCCCACCCATTAGTACAGTCATTTCTTATTTCTGACCCTGTAACCTCTCACCATTGATAGTAACTTACTTAACTGTTCTTCCGATTACATGCTGTTCCCAGTTAGAATCTTCTTCTAAAATTCTCTTTTTGAAGCAGAAGTTTCATGTTTTTTATTTCTTGCTTGCTTAAACATCTTTGTTCATTCTCCTTAGAGGATGAAAATCTAATCTAGCTTTCAAGACCTCTAAATATATTCCCAACCTTCTCTTTTCAGCTTGATATTCCCTACTAACTTTGAACTATTTAAAGTTCCCTGAATATGCTATCAAGTTCAATAAATTTACACTCTGGAAGGGTTTCCCTATGTGCCCCACCCCATTCCCACCTCTCACTTCTCCTTAATTAGTCCTTACTTGATCCTCAAGTCCTGAAGCAAATATCATTCCTTCTATAAGTCTTCCACAATTATCCTAGTCAGAATTAATGATTCCCTCCTCTGCGCTACCATAGCTTTTATAAATATTGCTACTAAGCACATATTGCATTATTTCATAATTACTTAGATAAATTTCTCACATGAGACTCTAAACTCCATAATTTTAGGGACTTTATGTTATTCACTTATGTGTCTCCAAGGCACACAACAGGTACTCAGTGAGAATTTCTTGAACTCAGCTATTGATGTACCATGTGAACATGCTGTAGTAGATATTTACAAAACTTTTGGACTATTCATTCTGTGGTTTGAAATATGGTTCATCTTTTAAAGGGACCATGTGTTGGAAACCTAGTGCCCAGTGTAGTGATCTTAAAGAGGTGGTGTGACCTCTAAGAGGAAGGGCCTAGTGGGAAGTACTTAGGACAACAAGCCCATGAAAGGAACTGATGTAGGTTTTGTGGGAGCTTGGTAAATTCTTGAGAGGGTTGTTATAAAAAATGAGCCTAACCACTCTTCATGCTTTGGCTTCCTGTCTTGCCATGTCATCTCTTCCTCTTTTAAGCACCCCTGCTAGGAAGCCATACTCCATGCTGTGTTGTAGCCAGGAGTTCTTCATGAGTGTTAGCCCCAAACTATGTGGGATTTTCAGACTTCAAAACTGTGAGCTAAATAAATTTTGTTCTTTGTAAGTTACCCAGGTTCAGGTATTTTGTTATAGCAATAGGGAATTAATACAATCCACTTCCTAGTTTTAGAGAGTATCCTTCCTCACAAGTTTCCATTAAAAGAGATGAAAACACCAGGTCTTTATTTTCCTGACCTCCCTAATGGCTAGGGCAAAGGCATGATTCAGCTCTACCAATGAATATGTGTGCCCTGCATGAGAAACGTAAGAGGTCACACAAGGATGTAAGAACCCTGAGAAGTCTTCTTGGTACAATGACAATTGTAGCAAATCATGTTCCTGGAAGAATAGATTAAAAAGTGCTGATTTCTGTGTCTCATGACTTAAGCCAGTGGGGTGAGGCATAGGAGAACAGCCATCAGTCTTGATGGTATAAATTTAGTGATGTAATTTGGGGGTGTTATTTCTTGTTCTCTTACCCTCTTAGAAATTCTATAAGATTCATGATATATTTTTTAAATAAATTTGTTTTATGCTTAAATCAACTATAATAAATTTCTTCTGCTTACAACTAAGAATGCTCACAGATGGAGAAATTGGAACCAGAAGTGGTTATAAGAAACAGGCCTCACAGTAATGAGGGAAATCTGGGATTGGTTATCAGACCTTGTTGGGGCTGATGGCAGAGAGAAAAACACACACACACACACAAGGAAGGACGTGATTCTGACAGGTCTTATGGTGTGGTGGCAATTGGTTCATCACGACCTGCCGTGCTCCAAATGAGGTGCCCATTCACTCATGGGAGGCTTCAGGTGACACATGGCCTCTGCCAATGGTGGTGTAAAGAACCTGAGGAATTCAAGAAAAGAGTGGGGAGGTTATTTCTACAATGATGGACAACTTAAAGAAAGTTCAAATACATCAATTCTTGGTGCAAAGCATAGTCATTAAAATTAGGACTATTAAACTCTTCTTTCTTTCCCCTGCATCCATGGGCTGAGGAAGTCCAGGACCAAACTCCAAGTTGAATTCTGAAAGTCCACTGACTTCACAGTCTTACTAGATCTTTTATATAAAATGTGGGGCATTGATTAGGAAAGAATAAAAGACTAACAATTGGAATTGGGACTTGAGGGACCCAGAGAAGTCAGAGTGGAGGGATCTGTGACTTCCCCTCGTCTTCCCTGGAGTCTAAGGATGATATCCTCCCCTTTCTGACGAGGCCATGCTGTCTTGTGCAAGACTCTTCACAACTATTTTGTCTAAGTAAAAATGTATTCATACCCCATACTCACAACCCTCATAGACCTCTAATTAGCTTTGCAACTAGGGTCACATCCCAGAATGTTCTGAAAGGTCAAGTACAATACCAGATCTGAGTGGGAAAGAATTACACACCAAATAAGTAATTTATTTTAGCACAAATCTGACAAACACATATGGGGATGTATTCTGAAGTGCCACACCGAGGTGGCAAGTATATACTTGTAGACCGAACTGAATTTAATTGATGTAGGCAGATTTTCCAGAGAGTCTGGAATCATGGAACAAGCTCAAGCAGCTGGGAGCAGTTTCAGTTGTTTATTTGACTGAAATCTTCACTCATGGATAGTCCCTATTGAATGAGATTGAGATGCCAGACATTTGTTGATAAAATGCAGTTGAAGAAATACAAAGACTTGGGGGTTGTAGAGAAAGAAATGTTGAAAGCAGATTTATAATGAGTGAATAAGTGGAACACATTTCCTTAAACCTTACTATGTTCCAAAAGAGGGCCCCAAGAAGATACTCCCTAAAAAAAAAAAAAAATAATTAAAAAAGAAGATACTCCCTTTATCAAAGCATTGAGAAATGCATGGTTTAGGTGAGGGTCAAAGTTTTGTTGTTTAGCATTCTGGTTGTCATTTTCTATAGGATGGGTTACTGGCACCCTTAGAAAACACCACATCTTGTCAACCAGGATCACAACTACAGTACTCTAGTCACAGAGAGGGAGCTTTTGGGGAAGGAGGTAAGAAATAGAATTTTGACCAAAGTCCTCTCCAGTAGATGCAGTGGAATCCTGAACCTTCCCCCAGTTACTACATGTGTCATTACAATAGTTAGAATCCTGGCCTTGGTTATAGCTTAGAGGTGGAGTAAAGGCTACTATGGTTGAAAAACTTAATGAAAGTTCCTAACATGTAGTATTTCTAGCAAGTAGTAAATTAAAAAACTTACTATGTTCTCTGAGAGAATTGCAGGGATAAGCTCTCTTACCAAAGATTTCAAAGTTACAGGGCTGTGTAATACATTTGTCAGCCAGAACCAGTTTCTCTAACTTTTGACCGAAGATGCTCATTGATAAAAAGAACTGCAGCCAGAAATGGTTAGACTATTCACCTGATGAAGAGAATTGGTGGGTTTTGAAGAAGGAATGACAATGGATTATCATAAGATTAATAACATGCTTATTCCAATTGCCACTGCTATACCCAATGTGGTTTCTCCTTACTGAAATAAACCAGCTCAGTCCCTGGTACTTCCTATACAATTTCTGGTCTCAAAAATGTTTTTTCCTCCATTCTAACAAGTAGAAAACATCATAAGAATTTTTTTTTTTTTTTTTTGCCTGGTTGGGCACCAGTATCTCTTCATGATTTTGCTTCAGGGCTCCATGTCCAAAGATCTCTGATCATCTCACTTTCCCAAAAGATACTACACTGGTCTATTATATTGATAATATTGTTATAGGACTTGGAAAGCAGGAAATAGCAGGTTCCACAGATACCTTAGTAATATATATATAAACCAAAAATATGAGGTATGTTCCATTAAAACAAAAGTCATGTGTTAACTTTCTGTCACTATAACAAAACCTGAGATACAACCACTTATTAAGAGAAAATATTTATTTTGATTCACAATTTTGGAGGTTGCAGTTCATAATTGGTTGGTCCACTACTTTAGGATCTCTGGTTAGGTGATACATCATGGCAACAGTGTATGTGGAGCAAAACTCTTCACCTTAAGGCTGGAAAGTAATATCAAGGAATAAAAAGACTGGGCTCTCACAATTCCCTTCAAGGGACCTGAAAACCTCCCACGAGGCTCCACCTCTTAACAGTTCCACTACCTCCCAATAGCACCACAGGCTAAAGACCAAGCCTTTAACACATGGACCTTTGGGGAACATTACAGATCCAACCTAAACCAGGTCACATCAGTACAGTTTCTGGAAAGACCATGGGGGTCTGAAGGCATATCTTCTCAAAAGTAAAGAATTATGTGTTGCATCTTGCAGACGCTAAGACAGAAGCACAATACTTTGTGAACATTTTTAGAGTTTGTGAGCAACATATACCACATGTCCCAGGTTAACTAGAGAGGCTGCTGTCTTTGAGTAGGGCCTTGCTAGTCTCCAACTGTACATGTTTGCAGTAGAAACAGCTCTTCTGTTTGGCTTTATGATAGTGAATCAAATAGGACCCCAAGTGTATGTAGTAGAAGAGGTTACCATGTGGACCCTGCCAGGTTCCACATGGTATCACAGCCCAGGCCTCTAGGTTTTAGGGGCAAAGTCACACACTCTTGGTCAGAATTCTTTTTCTTTTGAAAAAGGATTGCTACTGGACTATGATAGTGTTGAAAATCTAATCATAGAACACCAGGTGAACCTGAATGGTGCATGATAAAGTGGGTTTTATCTCATCTGCCTGGCCATAAATTCAGACATTCCCAGAAGTACCCATCTTTCAGGCTTAGCAAGTCCTGAAGGCACAAGAAAATTGGATGAGCAGATGGCTTACATGCCCAGTCTGCACCCTTCTACTATGACACTTCCCTCAACATACTTGTAAACCTCCTGGGGAATCTTTTTCCTCAATTGACTGGAAATGAAAAAAAAAAAAAAAAGATTAATGCATGCATACCTTTCACAATATGAAGGTGCTAACTGGAGATAGACTGTTAAAGAGTTACCAACTCAGGGGTGACCTTGAAGAATGCTAAAGAAAGGAAATATTTCCTATACAACCTTAACTTATTTATTTATTTTTGCTGCTTGGGATCAACCCCAGGGCCTTGTATATGCTAAGCAAGTGCTCTACTACTGAGCTACATCCTCAACCCCCAAACCCAGTTTAACTTGTTTTTGTTCTCTATTTTACCTAGGAGATAAGAGCTGAGATCAGGCTATATGGTTGGTGGTTATTTGTTTGACCATATGGTGAGTAATAAGGAAAGAGAAAGGTCTAACACTTGGTGATGATAGTAGGAAATGAATATGGATCAACCTGAGATATGGCACCCAGAGTGTCATGTAAGTCCACTTTCTGCTGCTGTAAAAAATATCTGAGAGCAATCAACTTAAAGGAGAAAAGGTTTATTTGGTTCATGGTTTCAGAGGTTTCAGTCTGTGGTCACTAGGTTCGATTGCTTCTGGGCCTGTGGTAATGCAGAACATCATGGGCAGGAGGCGGGGGGAGCAGAGGATGACTGGAAAGCAAAGAGAGAGAGAAAGAGGAAGGGGCTGTACTACCCCAGTGACCTACTTCCTACACCTAGCTCCCTCCTCCCAAAATCTCCCACTAACTCCTTAAGTTATTTATTTATTTTTTAAATTATATTTTATTGGTTCTTCTTAGCTATACATGAGAGTAGAATTAATTTTGATAAAGTTATACAAGCATAAGATATATCTTATTAGTCCATTAAGTTATGAATCCATAAATGAGTAGATTCCCTCCAATGAGGACAGACCCCTTGAGATCTACTCAACTTCCAAAGGCCCCAATTCTGAACACTGCTGCACTGAGGACTAAGTCTTCAACACACGAGCTTTGGGGGACTGTTTCTGATTCAAATCTGGGCAGTCATGGAATGCTTACCAAAAGTCCATTGTCGGGGAAGAAGTTCTCTTTAATAAAGTGGATGGTCTACTGTCTGGATATCAGTCAGTCACTAGCCCAGCAATCCAGTGCTTGCTCTAAAGGTTTTTGAGGTAATTGACTGTGGAGAAATGAAGAAAAGTTATGTGTGGGCTCAAAAACATGGACATGCCCCCATCTGGCTGAGTATCCAATCCATCTGTTCCAACAAAGAACTCTGAGGGTCAATTATGGCACCAGACCCTGGAGGAGCAGCCCACCTCCAAGTAGCTGGTTGATTCCATCAAATCCTGTCCATAATCAAAGAAGTAGCAATTTGTTCTCACTGGAACAAACTTGTATTGTGAACTTGGATTGCATTTGTTTTTCTTCCTACTAAGCTTCTTTCCTGCCCTCCATGGTCTTAATGAATGCCTTATTGATCACAGTGACATTTCATGTTCATAAAATGGCTTCCCACCAAAGCACTAACTTCCAAGAGTAAGAAGACAGACAATGGGCTGATGCACGTGGGATTCAACAATCTTACCATATAGCCCATTTCTCAAAAGCAGCTGCCCTTACAGATCAGTAGGTAACTGAATAAAGACTCAGTTCTCACAACAGGAGAAATAGGAAAAAACAATCTTGAACCAAATAACATAGCCAATGTACAAACCATTTTTGATCTACAAAACAGCACATTCATGCCATTCAACCTAGCAGTTTGGAGTGTATGGAATTGCTGAATTAGCAATCAATATGTGGTGTTTTTCCTGAGACAAAGTATGGTGGTCATGGGAGTGGTGTAATCTCATGACCATTTACAATTGTCTTGTATAGCTCTGGGCTTTGTTTTGAGGTCTTACTATGTAATGGAAGAATCCTTCAACAAGGCAAGACAGCAATAGTTCCATTATATTTGAACCTGAGACTCATACCTAGGTGTTTCATGACCCTCCTGCCTTTGAGAGAGGAGACCAAAAAATAAAAATAAATGCACATGTGAGTAGGGATGTGATATGGGTTTTCACCAAAGCAGATGATCCTCTCATCAAAAGATAATTGAGTTGCTGCTCCATAGTGGGACAGAGAAGAACATGGAGGAATTCCTGAGAGAATTCTAGGGGTGCTCATGGAATTACAGTCTTCATGGAACCTGGGGTTGGTACATCTTGCCAAGTTTTCTCTTACCGCTTAAAAAAGCCAAAGTTGGTGGCTATAACTTGTAATTAAGAACTCTGTACTTCAGGTCCATCGCTGTAAGATGGAGGTAAGAAAACTGCCCATCCATAAGATAATGGATGGGCAATTATTAAGCACACAGATCTATGTACTAGAGAGTTCATAATTTGAGTTTTTGCTCTGGCACTTTCTGGTTATGATCTCAGGTAAGTCATTTGACATTTCCAAGCCTACCTTTTCATCTATAAACTAGGAATAATAACATTCATATCATAAGGCATTTATGGGGGTTAAGCAAGATAATCTGCATGAAATGCATATAGCAAGGATCAATGGTATTAGCTAACTTTTTTTTAATTGATGTGAATCTTACAGAAACATATCTAAAATTATACAGGGTTAGTTATTATTTGTGTTGGAGTTCAGTGGTAAAGTGCTTGCCTAGCATGCATGAGGCCCTGGATTTGATCCCCAGCACCGCATAAATAAATAAATAAATAAATAAAGTTTAAAAAATTAAATACCATTTTCAGTGTGATCAACCTACTAAAATTATAAGCAATTCTTTATTTCGGAAAAATACTCAAGAAATTTTAAAAAATAAGAACCTTCACTCATAGTAGCAACAAAATCTACAAAGTATCTGTGAATTAACTAATATTCCTGAAGTCTGGGGATAAAACTAAACTTGATGAATATAGAAGATGTTCTGAAAAATGGGAAGACATTCCATGCTTAGATGGGTATGTACTTAACAGTTTAAAATATGTCAATGTTTTTAAGTAAATCCATGGTTTCAAGGCAATCACAGTATTAGTAATCAAATTTTTGAGCAACTCATATTTATATTACAATGTATATGGAGGAATAAAACACCTGAATCCCTCTTAAATATAGTTAAGAGGATTTTCCACACTAGATAATGAAGCATATCATAAAGCCATAGTAATAACAAAAAAGATGTGATATTGGTGCAAGAGCAAAGAATATTACACACACACATGCACAACACACAGATAAAGAGAGGAAGGGAGAGGAACTTAATATATGACAATAATGGCAATACTAACCAATAGAAAAAGAACAGAATTTTTAGTAGCTGGTAATGAAAAAACTGGCTTACTCTAAGGAGAAAAATAACATGGCATCTCTATGTAATAGCACAAATTTGACACCAGATAGATAAGAACCTATAGGTGAAAGATAAAACGATAAAGTAAAAAATTTTGATCTGTTTTCTTCTTCTTTTTTTCTTTTGTTTCTTTTTGTAGTGTTGGAGATTGAACCCAGGGCCTTCCACATACTAGTCAAAGTCTCTACAATTGAGTTACATCGCCAGTCAAGAACTTTCTGATAGAGGGTAGAAGACTTTCTAAGTAAAATCAAATTTCTGAGAGAAAGGTAATCCCAGTAGAAAAATGGGCAAAGGAGTTGAACAGGCAGTTTACAAAGAGACAAAAATAAAAAAACTAATAGCACGATGAGACTTCCAAACTCCCTGGTAATTAAAGAAGATCAAAATGGAACTATAATTTTATATCTGGAAACAATTAAAAAGATAACAAGGGCAAATATTGATGAGGAGGTACAGACAGAACATTTCTGCGAGCCTGCTGGAGTGTGGACTGGCACAGCCTTTTTTATTTTCTTTTTAAAATCTATTTAATTTTGTGACTAAATTTACTTGGTTCAAAAATGAACAATTATGACTAGGTACACAGTGAATAGTCTCCCTTCCACCTCTGTGTCCCATGGACCTAATCTCTACCCAACATTTCATATTTAACTACTTCTAATTGCTTTATTCTATCTTTCCATGTACTGTGCATTAACTCCATTTCTACATTTTCTATTTTACATTTATCTGCCAATTTGTGCAACAACAGTACTGTATTTTATTTTGAGGCTTTATATTAAATTTTATTTTTTAAATTATTTTTCAATTCATTGTACACAAAAGGGATACAACTTTCATTTCTCTGGTTGCACATGAAGTAGTCACACCGTTTGTGTAATCATATGTGTACACAGCATAATGATATTTGTCTCATTCTCCTTCCTTCCCCCGTCCCCTCCCCATCCCTCATTCTCCTCTGCACAATCCATCCTTCCTCCATTCTTGCTTTACTCCCTCCCCCCACTGTTATGTATCATCATCCACTTATCAGAGAAATCATTCAGCCTTTGGATTTGGGGATTGACTTATTTCACTTAGCGTGATATTCTCCAACTCCCTTTATTTACCTGTGAATGCCATAATTTTATTCTTCTTTATGACTGAATAATATTCCATTGTGTATATACACCACAGTTTCTTTATCCATTCATCAATTGAAGGGCATCTAGGTTGGTTCCACAATCTAGCTATTGTGAAATGAGCTGCTATGAACATTGATGTGGCTGCATCAATGTAGTATGCTGATTTCAAGTTCTTTGGGTATAGACCAAGGAGTGGGATAGCTGGGCCAAATGGTGGTTCCATTCCAAGTGTTGCAAGGAATCTCCATACTGCTTTCCAGAGTGGTGACACCAATTTGCAACCCTACCAGCAATATATGAATGTACCTTTTCCCCCACATCCTCACTAATGCATATTGTTGCTTGTATTCTTGATAATAGCCATTCTAACTGGGGTGAGATGGAATCTTAGGGTAGTTTTGATTTGCATTTCTCTTATTACTAGAGATGTTGAACATTTTTTCATATATCTGTTGATTGCTTGTAGATCTTCTGTGAAGTGTCTGCTCAATTCCTTAGCCCACTTGTTGATTGGGTTATTTGTATTCTTGGTGTAAAGTTTTTTGAGTTACTTATAAATTCTGGAGATTAGTGCTCTATCTGAAGTGCATGTGGCAAAGATTTTCCTCCTACTCTGTAGGCTTTCTCTTCACATTGTTGTTTCCTTTGCTGAGAAAAAAAACTTTTTAGTTTGAATCCATCCCATTTATTGATTCCTGCTTTTATTTCTTGTGCTTTGGGAGTCTTGTTAAGGAAATCTGGTCCTAAGCTGACATGATGAAGATTTGGACCTATTTTTTCTTCTATTAGGTACAGGGCCTCTGGTCTAATTCCTAGGTCCTTGATTTATTTTGAGTTGAGTTTTATGCAGGGTGAGAGATAGGGGTTTAATTTCATTTTACAGCATATGGATTTCCAGTTTTCCCAGCATCATCTGTTGAACAGGCTATTTTTTCTCCATTGTATGTTTTCAGCACCTTTGCCTAGTATAAGCTTACTGTATTTATGTGGGTTTGTCTCTGTGTTCTCTATTCTGTACCATTGATCTACCTGTCTATTTTGGTGCCAATACCATGCTGTTTTTGTTACTATTACTCTGTAGTATAGTTGAAGGTCTAGTATTGTGATATCCCCTGCTTCACTCTTGCTGCTAAGGATTAATTTAGCTATTCTGGGTCTCTTATTCTTCCAAATGAATTTCATGATTGTTTGCGTTATTTCTATGAGGTATGTCATTGAAATTTTTATTGGAATTGCATTGAATTTGCATAGTGCTTTTGGTAGTAGGACCATTTGGACAATATTAATCTGCCTATCCAAGAACATGGGAGATCTTTCCATCTTCTAAGGTTTTATTTAATTTCTTTCTTTAGTATTCTACAGTTTTCATTGTAGGGGTCTTTCACCTCTTTTGTTAGATTGATTCCCATATATATATTTTTTGAGGCTATTGTGAATGGGGTAGTTTTCCTAATTTCTCTTTTAGAGAATTCAAAAAATATGGAACACTCTATGGATTTGCATGTCATCCTTGTGCAGGGGCCATGTGAATCTTCTCTGTATCATTCCAATTTTAGTGTATGTGCTGTGGAAGCGAGCGCTGGCACAGCCTTTCTGAAGAACAATCAGTCACTCCCCATCATGATAACTGTTTGTACACATCAATGATCCTGCACATCCTAAGGAAGTTTGCACAAGTCCATATGAGGACATAAAATGAGGATGCTCTTTGCAGCCTTCTTTTAATGTCAGGAAGTAGAGGCCAACTTGGGACTGGTCACTGGGAAATTGGGTACCTAAAATGTGGTAGATTCATGTCCCCTGAGATAGGCTAAACAATGGCCTCCAACTATACCCTGTCCTGATCCCCAGAACCTGTAAAGGGTTTTCTTTATATGGTAAATACAACTACGTAAATGCAATAGTTAAGGATTTTTAAAAAATAACTTTATTTATTTATTTATTTGGTGCTGAGGATCAAACCCAGTGCCTCACATGTGCTAGGTAAATGCTCTACCACTGAGCCACAACTCCAGCACTAGTTAAGGATTTTGAGAGAGGGAGACTACACTGAATTATCCAACTAGGCCTGATGGAATCACAATAGTCTTTGTAAAAGGGACCCAGAAGAAGTCAGAGGAGAAGGCAGTGTGATAAAGGAAACAGATTGACAGGCTTTGTAGAAGGAAGGGAACACAGTCAAAGATTACAAGCAGCCTTGAATAGTCCTCTTCTTTGAGAAGGACCAGTTTTATTGCGACCTGAACTTAATTTAATTAAATTAGTTAATTTAGTATTATTGTTATTATTATTATTTTTGTTATTGGTACTGGGGCTTGAACCCAGAGACACTTTACCACTGAGTCACAAACCCAGACCATTTTATTTTTTATTTTGAGACAGGGTCTTGCTGAACTGTTGAGGGTCCCTCTCTCTAAATTGTTGAAATTCTCCTGTCTCAGTCTCCCAAGTCACTGGGATTACAGGTGTGTACTACTGCATCTGGTAACACTTGACTTTAGCCCAGAGAAACTGATTTCAGACTTCCACTCTCCAGAAACTTTAGGATAATACATTTGTGTTGTTTAAGTCATTAAGACAGTAATAATTTCAACAGCAACATTATGGAACCAGCCCAGGTTCCCACCCACAGATGAATGGATAAAGAAACTGTGGTATATATACACAGTGGAGTTTTACTCAGCCATAAAGAAGAAATTATGACAATTGCTGGTAAATGAATGAAATTGGAGAATGTCATGCTAACTGAATAAGCCAGACTTGGAAAGTCAAGGGTTCAATGTTTTCTCTCATATGTGGGAGCTAGAGCAAAATAAGGAAGAAGGTGGTGGTGGGGTCCCATGAAATTATATGGTGTGTCAGTGGAGTAGAGGAAAGGATTGAGAGGGAGGAAAGAAGGATGTGAAAGGGAAGGAACTGTGAAATGAAATTGACCAAATTATTCTATGTGCATTTATGAATATACCCTAGTGAATTTCACCTTTATGTAGATCAATAAACCACCAATTTAAAAATGATAAATAAATAGAAGGAAGACCAGTAGAGTTGAGGAAGGGGAACAGTGAGAGGGAAAGGCAGAAGGGAAGGGAATGAGGAAATTCTAGGGACTGAAATAGAGCAAATTATATTCCATGAGTATATGATTATGTCAGAATGAACCCCACTCTTATGTATAACTATGATGCACTAATAAAAAAAAGTTTGTAAAAGATTGTAATAATGTTACAATAGTGATAGGAAAGTAATATAGGCTGATCTTATGCAGGAGTTAAAAGTAATATAGTTAATATACACATAAATCAATCTTAAAAATTTAATGTTAAAACACTTTTAAAAGCATAGTGTGTACACGGGGTAAAAGACTCAATATTGTTAAGATGGCATTCTTCCCCAACTGACACTTAGATTCAATACAATCTCAATCAAACTCTCAGTGTGTGTGTGCGTGTGTGTGTGTGTGTGTGTTCAGTAGAAATTGACAAATTGATTCTAAAATGTAGATGGAAATATAAGGGAATAGATTTGAAATAACTGGAAAAGAAGAACAAAGATGGGGCACTTTTATAACTTGACTTCATGTCTTGTTATAAAGCTACAGTAATCAAGACAGTGTGGTTGGTACAGGCATCAGTATAGGCAAACAGATCAATGGACCAGAATCGAGAATCTAGTTAACAATATCAAAAGTATGATCCATTAAAGAACAAATTAGTAATTTATATTTCATCTAAACTAAAAGCTTCTGCTACTCAAAGACTATACTAAGGCAGTCAAAAGAGAAGCCATAGACCAGGTACATGGTGCACGCCTATAATCCCAGTGGCTCAGGAGGCTGAGGCAGAAGGATTGTGAGTTCAAAGCCAGCCTCAGCAAAAATGAGACACTAAGCAACTCAGTGAGACCCTGTTTCTAAATAAAATACAAAATAGGGCTGGGGATGTGGTTCAGTGGTTGAGCGCCCCAGTACCCACTCCCCAAGAAAGGAGAAACCATATAGACCAAATTAAATACTTGTGAATTATATATCTGTATACTGATTACAAAAATAACTCTCAAAACTCAAAATAAAAAAAAAAAATCCCCCTCTGAATGGGTGGAAGATTTTGAACAGACACATCATGGAAGAGAACATACAGACTGCAAATGAACATAAGAAAATATCCTCAACTTATTAGCCATGAAGGAAACGCAAATTAAAATCACCGTGTGCTTATTAGAATATCTAAAATTAAATGGACTGACTCTACAAGTGTTGGTGAGCACAGGGAGGAACTGGAAGGCTCTCACATTTTCCGGTAAGAAAACAAAATGATACAACTGCTTTGAGAAAAAAGGTTTGATGGTTCTTAAAACGTTAAACACACTTACCTTATAATCCAGAAATTCTGGTCTCATGAATCTATCCAAAAGAAACAAAAGCATATGGCTAACAAAAAACTTGTAAATGACTATTCATAGCAGCTTTATTTGTTATAGCCAGTAACTGAACATAACCGAAATAACCACCAACAGGTGACTTGATAATTAAACTGGTATATCCACAGGATGAAAGAATCTTCAATCACACAAAAAAAGAACTATTGATAAATACAACATGAATGACAATTATGCTTTGTGAAAGATGTTAGACAAAAAGTAGCTAGCAAATAATTCCACTTGTGCATAATTCTAGAAAATGCGAACTAATCTACAGTGATAGAAGGCAGATCAGTGAGTGCCTGGGTATGAGAGGATGGGGAATGTGGAAGGGAGGAGTTGTGGGGAAACATGAGGAAACTCGTGGGGGAAATGGATAGATATATTCATTATCTTGATTGTCTCAATGCCTTCACAGGTGTCAAACTTATCTGAACAAGTCAGGGTCATGTGCCAATTTGTACTTCCATAAAGTTGTTAAAAATAAGATAAATTCACAGAAGATAAATAAGAAGATTGAGATACATAACAATACCATTTACATAATTAAAATATATATGCACACAAAAACAATGCTCATTTTGAACATACACATATATATGTAATAATCACATTAGAAAACAGTCTTCGGGGTGGGCTGGGTAGGTGGGAGCTGAGGGTCTAGACCTGGGGAAAAGAGAATAAAGAAACAAAACAGGACAGAGACTTATACAGACTAATTATGGTGAGCAAAGGGCTTCTACAGAAAAAAAAAATTGTTGTTTAAGTTATCTTTATTATAGAAAAATATTTGCGAGGTCAAGATAAAAATTTGCCTCAATGTAAAAAGGGAATAATTTTGAGACTTTTATAAAACTGATGCAATAATTTTACCTTCAAAGGGAGACAAGTAATACTTTAGCACTCTGGGTGACTGACTTGTGGATTATAAGTGCCATGTCTCTGAAAAATCCTGTTAGACATTCTGTTAAGAGAAAAAAAGCTGCAATTCAATAAGGGCATAATCACAGCAATGTTTATAAAGCTCCATCACACCCTCCACGTGGGCCCATTGCACAGATGTTTAAGTACCTTCAAGCTGTGTTTTCATATGTAGACCTAACAACTAATTCTTAGCTGTGGTTTCCCTTTAAATAAAGCCAAGAGTAACTGAAGGTATGCTTAGCAGAGAGGTTTCCCTAAGTAAAACATCATTTATTTTTCATTTATTGTAGATGTTGGGAGGGAGTTAGAAAATAATTAAAAGTATGTGCTTCCTTAGAACATGCTATCTCCACTAACTGAACTTCTAACCTGACATAAATACATTGCATACTGTAACCTGTTTCTCCTGATTATTAACCTTGAGCATGGCAACCTATAAATCATCCCCGAAACAGCTGGCGCTCAGCATTGCCCCAAAGGTACATGATTACGATCGTTTTATATATATCTTGGTATGCAGACATGAAAAATTCATTGAAGAGGTTGGTATTGTAAGACTTATTGTAATGAATTTTCTCAAAAACATAGATCATGCTTAAAATAGGTGTCTGCGTATTATAATGCAGCCATTTATATCTTCTTGAATTACCTTGCCCATAGCTCAGCCATTTTCTTAAAGTCAAACATGATGATACCTAAACAGATTTACTGCATCACTTTGCACTGCTTGAAAGTAGAAGTTTGCTCTTTTCTTTTCTTCCTGTGTGTGTGTGTGTGTGTGTGTGTGTGTGTGTGTGAGAGCACGTGTGTGTTAATACCTACAGAATCCAAGGATAGAGCTTTTTTCTTTTCTTTTCTCTCTCTTTCTTTCTCCTTCCTTCCTTCCTTCTTTCTTTCTTTCTTTTTTTAAGGGATTCATTTGGAAAGACATTCCTTAAAGCCATCCACATTTGCCTGGGTTTGTCAAACATGAACCCATAGAGACCCCCAAACATGTTCTGCTTTTTTTCTTTTAAATTTTTGTTTTTAATGATGGGAATGACAACAACAACAACAACAACAACAACAAACATCTAAAACTGAAGCTTCTGGAAGAACCATTTGTTCTTGCCTGTCTTGTACCTCTCTTCAAACTTAACCCTGGCCTCCTGACGGGCCTTACATTTAAGAGGAAGGTCTCTGAAGACATCCGTGTTGACAACAGTTTTGTCCAAGGGGATATCCACAGAGTACCTTGTGGGCATGAGACGACTGTAGTTATAAACTTTCACAAAAGACTTGATCTTTGACCTTTTGGTGATTTTCTTCTTGCCCATAGCAGCTGTCACTTTTCGGGGATAGTGGTCAATTCCAGCCACCAGAGCATGGCTGTAGGGACGGTCTGATGTGCCATCATCAATGTTCTTCACAATGACAGCTTTGTGTGTGGAGTAGCATCTGGCCAGGACCAACACCACCTTCTCAGGTTTCATGAACTTGCCCATTTCAACAGCAAACAGCCCAGCCCACAGCAGAAAGGAAGAAAGAGCCATGTTTTGCTTCTTAGAACTCACCAAGATATTCAACTTCTCCTTGCACAATATGGTTCATTATCATCATGTTAACATTCGAAAAATAAAATGTTAGCACTGAAAGGGACTGCAAGGCCTTCGCAGTTGCAGGGAGGTGGTGACTTTCTCAAGGTCACATCTGGAAAGGAGAGGTCCAAGTTTTGGACCCACATCTCAGGTTCACCATAATAATGAAGTAATCATGCCAATGCTGGTTACCAGGCAGGAGTTCAGTACTGAATGTCTGATGCCTGGACCTGGTGGGATTCTCACTGCAGTCTCATGAAATGGTCTGGTAAGATCATCACCACCTCCACTATCATCACTGTTCTGATTTCACATCTAAGGAAACATCCAGACAGGTGAAGTGGCTTGTCCAAGGCACAGAACCAGCAATTGACTGAGCAATTGAACTGGACTGACTTCAACCCACATCTTTCCTCCTAACCATAACACTCTATTGCTTTTTACTTCACATGGTGATTTCGTACTTTCTCCTTTTTGATGTGGTAGGTTAGGCTTGTAAACTGTAATAGTAATGGGAGTTCATAAGATAGTTGCCTCCTTTGAGAGGGCTGCCATAACAAAAGTAGTGTGGGCTGGGTGGTTTAAACAACAGAAAGGTATTTTCTCACGGTTCTGGAGGTGGGAAGTCCAAAGTCAAGATAGTGGCAGGGTTGGTGTCATTCAAGTCCTCTCTTCTTGGCTTGTAAATCTCCATCTTCCCTCTGTGCCATGGTGTCCTGATCTCTTAAAAATACACCAGTTGGATTGGATTAGGGCCGCCCATATGACCTCATTTTACCTCAATTATCTCTTTAGAAACGTATCTTCAAATGCAGTCACATTCAAAGATACTGGGAATTGGGACTTCAACATACAAGTAGGGTGGGGACATAATTCAGCCCTTAATGAATGGTATGCCTTTTTCTGGTGCAAAGTTGCCCATAAAGATGCCTGATTAGAAACCAATAGGTCTGGTCCCTGTAGGTGTTTAAATCTTTGTTTACCAGGTGTGAGCTGTTAAAACCAGCAAACCCTTTGTAGCTGTGCCCTTAAACTGAGGTTTGGGAAAGAGAGGTGGTTCCTGGCAGTCAATCTCTGGGGCCCATGTCCTGTCTCTCCTGGGGCCTAAAGCTTGGCTCCATAGCCCACCTGTCTCCAGTACAGGTTTGAGTCAACTCTTTCTACTGACCATGGCACCCAGGGTGACCCTGCTGTGTGGGGCCCTAACATTCGGGGCTGAACAATGCAGGGCTACAAATAAGATGTTGAACTTTTTAAACAAGAAGGCAGAAATGGCAAGCACTTTATGCAGAAAGGTCCTTTTGCATTTCACCTTGGCTTCCTCCTCATAAAGAGGGAAAACTGAAGGCAACTCTCCAGGGCCTATTTTGTTTTGTTTTGATGTGATTTTTATACTGAAGGGCGAGTAGGAACAGGAGTGCGGGCCCTGGGCATGCTGGGGCGGAGGGAGTGGCGACCGTGGGCGCTGTCTGCCATCTGGCAGGGGCGGGCACACCCTGGGCGTCCGGGAACCGCGTTAGCTTGGCAGGGATGCCATTCTGGTCCCGTGGCCAGCTTCCAGAAGCAGACAGGGAGGAAACGACTCGTTTGTGTCTTCTAGCTTTGTGTGAGGACTAGAGGAGAGGCCTAGAGGTGTATTCGATTGCCTGGTGTATTTTTCCCTGCCTCTGTGAATGAGGGAAATAATTCATTCCACCAAAAACAAACACATATGCACACATAAGCATTGGAAAGATACAATGGGAACAGCATTCCCCGTGGTACTGCCACCCGCAGGGACAGTAAGCACAATAGTTGACATTGTGAGTGTTTACTCTGTACCAGTCTGCTGAGGAGCTCTAAGCATGATGTCATCGGACTTCAGAACAGGCCCTCATGCAAGGCGTTGCTGCCACCCCCACTGTACACAGGAGACAATTGCAGTCTGCACTGCTGGCCCGTCACACATGGAGAGGAGGGTCCTTGGCACAGAGGCATTTTGGGGGAACACAATTTAACCATGGTTTTTCTTCTTCAGGGTCTGGTCCTTCATCAGTTTTCCGTTTCTGAAGTGGCACTGAAAGTGAGCCCTGTCACCTCAAAGTGCTTTAGCATCTTATTTTCTTATTCCCCTATCAGAGAGGAGGTCACAGATGCTTTGAGGATCAAATGAAACGGAGAGACCCTCTTTCCAGAAAAGTACACACACACACACACACACACACACACACACACACACACTAATGTCTCCAAGTTTGGGCAATTTGGGGCCACTGTCACTCTGCTCCCACAAAACCTCCTTAGGGAACATAGGGAAAGAACCCTGGTTTTAAAGCCAAATTTTTCAAAGTGTAGGTTACCAAACATTATTGGGTCATAAATCAGTTTAGAGGGGGATATGTATTTATTTGGGGTGCCAAGGATTGGACCCAGGAGTGGTTAGCCACTGAGCCATATCCCCAGTCCCTTTTATTTATTTTTCAGACAGTGTCTTGCAAAGTTGCTTAGGGCCTAAGTTGCAGAGGCTGGCTTTGAATTTGCAATCTTTCTGCTTCAGCCTCCTGAGCTGCTGGAATTACAGTGTGTGTAAAATTATTTATTTTAATAGAACACAACAGAAAATATCAGTGTATTGGAGGAAGCAAAAATATATTTTGTGAAGCTTGTTTCAAAAATTCCTATTCAAATAGGAATGTGCAGGAGGTCCCAGTGTTAGTTGTGTTTGTTCTAGAAGCCTCACACCCAGCCCTGGCTCCCTCCTGCTCTCTCAGCTGAGAACTGCCTGTGATTCAGGATGAACACCAGTCCCATTCCTGTAGAACATTCCTTACAGCCAGAACACCCTGATTCCACATCCTCAGTGTTTTTTACATAGCATTCTTCTATGCTACTTCTTTAGAACTCCTCAAAGGATGATGATGGCCAGGTGTGGTGGTGCGTGCCTGTTATTCCAGCAGCTTGGGAGGCTGAAGTAAGAGGATCATGAATTCGAAGCTAGCCTCAGTAACTTAGTGAGACTCTAAGCAACACAATGAAATCCTGTCTCTAAAAAGGGGTTGGGGGATGTGGCTTAGAGGTTAAGTGTCCCTTAAGAGGTTAAGTGTTCAACGCCCAGTACCCCACCACCACCAAAAAAAGGGATAACGATGGCTTTAAAGTTATCCTTTATTGGGTGCCAGTTCAGTGCCACATGCTAAGGACTTTGCATATTCCCTATTTCTAATCCTTACACAACACTACAAGGAAGGCTTGACAATTACTGTAAGTTCAATGTATAAATGAGAAAATTGAGGCTCACAGATGGACCAGAGCCCCTTCACTCACTGTGTGATGGAAGCTATCTGGTTGGTGTTGCAATATGGAAGAAAAAACACATTATGTGGCTTGGTGTCCACAGACCTGCCTGCAAGATCCAGCTAAGCCAATTGTTAACTGTATGCCACTGAATCTTAATATCTTTAAAGTCCCAACTAACTTGCCTATTTCAAAGTTACAAGCATTAGTTGAGAAAATGCATGTATAAGTGTTCTAGAATATGTGATATGTGTTATTTGTATTAACTACCTCAGCAACATATGAAGGCCCTTGGGACCAAGGACCTTGATTACATCCTCTACTTCCCAACTCACCCTCCAGTTTCACATTAAATATTTGCCAATTGATTGCTGCTTAAGGACAAGAATGATACCTCTTATTTTCCCTTTGTCTAGCATAACAAGCTTTGAAAAAAATGTGTCCTTAATTAATATGCAGAAAGACTCCATGACATTTGCCCCTAAGAGGCTTAATGTAGGAAGGCCCAGTGGAAGGAAGGGAGGGAGGGAGGAAGGGAAGGGAAGGGAAGGGAAGGGAAGGGAAGGGAAGGGAAGGGAAGGGAAGGAAGGAAGGAAGGAAGGCAAGCTGCATAAAGTTGCATTAATCCAAAGAATGTCCAAGTCCAGAAGGAAATCAGCATGAGGAGCATGAGGACACTGGTGGCAGGGATGCCATTCTTTGGCCATTGGTGCCACCATTTTCTTTTTTCTTTTTTTTTTTTTTTTTGGTGGTGCGGGGGATTGAACCTAGGACTTTATGTGTGCCAGGTGAGCACTTTGTCACTGAGCTACATCCCCAGCCCAGCTGCCACCATTTTTAGGTCACTGTTGGTGGCACCTTTAAGAGAAGTGGCATATGAGCATATTAATGCAGGAGAGGTTAATGTGTGGCTCATTCAACTGAAGTGCTTAAACGTTTTGTGTGGGTTTTTTTTTTTTTTTTTTTTTTTTTTTTTTTTTGGAGTAATTTAGAAGCCTAAATGGTCTCTCTTTAGAGCAAAACAAGATTAATTTAAGCTGTCCCTTCTGGATGAGGTTAGGTGAGGAAGCTAAAATTACAGGGAGCTGAGGACAACTGATCAAGTCACAGGTCCTCTCCCTGGATCTCTGGTTTCGGTATCTTCTTACTTAATTATCCAACACATTTAGCCATAACTGACAATCAACTGGCTAGGATAATTTGTACCTGTAACAGCTACTGAAACAATAAGTCTGCCTAAACCTTCAAGTTCTGGTGGATTTCAGTGTCTCCCTGAGGGCAGGGAGAGGCATCAAGTGCTGTCTCATCCATGAAGATAAATATGCCACATCCACATGCATTTTAAATCTGCAGGGACGTGTCAAATAGCATGTCACTCCACTCAAGCCTACTCTTTGACTTTACTTCTTAAGGCTATACCATACTACAGAGTAAGATTATAAACTACTTTGGATAAGCTTTCTAAGTTTTTGGAAGCATATCAACTGTAGAGGAGTGTATGGTCATAGGTCGTTTAAGCTCTAACTGCAAGGAGAAACTAGTGATTCTCAAAGTTGCGTTTCTTCTTGCATGTAGTCCTGTTAACACTAGCATCTCCCGGCCCCTCCCACCTCTGGAAAGGCAACTGTGACTTTGCTCTTTTGGCCTGACATAAATCACATTAAAAACCAACATAAATGAGAAATTACACTCCATTTATGGGTGATTTATCAAAATGTATAAATGTATTCTACTGTCATGTACAACTAATTAGAATAAAAAAAATTAAAAAAAAAACATAAACACACAAAAAAATCACTTTCCTCCCATGATATTATAAACAGTATTCAGGTTTTGCAATAACGATTTGCAGTAAAAAGGTTTTATTGGGAGTAAACAATCAATACCTGCACACTCATCAATAAGATAGCTTTTTGGTCGAAATGTAAAGCAATGTCTTCAGCTTTAATTGTATTTATCCATCACTGCTGTATATTCTGATGGCCTATGACATTCTTTTCTCAAAGTGGGCTGGGGGCCCAAGGGCCAAGCCCAGAACCTTGTCCTTGAGTTGTCATGACCATGTTACTACTTTATCCTCAGGACACACAGGTTCTGTACAAAATGGGACAGGGGTTGTTTGTAACTTAACTTTATAGTTTTAAGAGTGAGGGGGAAAAGGAGATTTTAAAATGGTTTTACATAACTCTGTGGGCTATTCTGAGTCAGTCCAGCTGCTCCTAAGAAGCTAGCCATGGCTGAAGGAGCAGAAACCGGGAGCTGAGAAACAGGCCAGCTTCATCTGAGGAAGAACAATGCCTCCACAGCCAGACACAATGGCCGCCTCTCATTTTCCAGAGACTCTCACAATAAGATGGAAAGGACCATGGAGTTGCCTCGCAGGGCCCCCAGAGCCTAGCCAGGGAACACTAGCTCTGTAGCTACAGATATGCAAATCTGCTGTGAGAGCTACAATAGCCCAGAAAAGCCCTGTGGGTGGGGACTGATTGAAGCAACACCATTCCACTGGGGCTATTTTCTGTCCTCACAGGAACCATAGGTTCCACACTTAGTCATCTCCACTTCTACAAGCTTGGGCTGCCTGTTAGGGACCTTCAGTTCCAAAGTAGCCAGTGACAAAGGAGCCATAGTCATTCTCCAGAAATCCTAGAGTATATGCAATAACATGCAAAAACATTTAGACTGTCAGTTGCATAGGCCACATCAGTGTGCTTGTAATTGTTTCATCATCTGGTTCTAGGTATATGTACACACATATATATAATTTTAATATCTATGTTTCTGTAGTTGAATAAACATTTTAAACTCAAATGTCTTTCAGTCATCCTTCATTAGTCACTTTTATAGCATAAGATTCTGGAAACTTTTGACATGTTCTTCAAATAGTACCATCAGTGGTTATTAAGACTGTAGCCAAATTTGTTTTAGGTTTTGGTTCTTTAAGATAGTACGTTGGATTGTTTATAGCAGCTTTATACTTGAGACAGATGGTCCACAGCTAGCCACTGCTCCCACTGGAGAAGTCTAAATTCTAGTTCTGGCCACCACACTCGGCCTTGGGCAAATGATCTGACTCCCCAGGTAAAGGGGTGGTAGCAAGGACATGGGCCTAACTCTGTGGGGTATGGCACAGATCAACTCACATGTGCCCATTAACAAACAAAAATGCTGAATTCTAAATGGGGGCTTCCTGGCACCTAAGGAAGCATGACAAAACACACTGAACAGGCAGAGTTTTCCATTCTCCAATGCTATGTGCACTCCTCAAAACTATTAAATATGCTTAGGTTTCACTCACTCAGTCTACATCCAAGTGGAGCTTCTTCAACTGAGGTTGACAATTATAAGCCAGTTTGGGGTTGCAAAGCATATGAAGACACAACAGGACCTGGCTCCTGTCACAGAAAGAAATCAAGTTCCTGTTCTTGGTAGTTTTGGAATTAGATTTTGAATCAAAACGCAGAGACAGGGAAGGGACAAGAGAAAGCCACCAAATTGATTCCTAAACAATATTTTGACCTGGTGCTTCTATTTGTTATGCACTGGAAATCTATTGCACTGTCCTTGAGCTACAACACAAAAGTTCACATGATAGATTTCTCTTAGAGACCAGGGAAAATTGTGAGAAAGGAAGAAGGCTCATAGGAAGGATACTACTATGAAAAGGCACCGTTACACCTAGATGATGCATGCGAACATGTGGATACAAATTCTGCCATCTTTGCTCAAATGATGAAAAATTTCGATCTGCTTAGGAATCAAGCAAATTATGAGGAAATCATTCTAAAGATAGATATTTCAGGTGTAAGAATATTTGAAATTGTTACTCCCCTGTTCTTCCTTTAAAATTACATGATAAACATTTGATTAAGGAGATCTAAATTAAAATTCAACTCTACATTGGAAGATATAAGATTTATAGACTAATGGATCCATTAGGAGGCTGATTCTGTTATATTGGAAAAAATTACTTACATGGTCCAAAATACCTCAAAACGACCATTCTCACCCCGACCAGGAAATTCCCCAAGTTGAATGAAAACACTATCGAAAAATTCAGTGATGAAATGCTTGTCACTGAAGGAGTCTTACATTAGATGAAATTCCAAAGGTCATTTATCTTTTTGCCAAATGTAGTCTACTTTAAGATACCCAATAAAACTGTGGTAAATCTTACCTGTGCTAAGAAAATACATAAAACTGCTCATTAGAGAGCCATGTTGAATGAATAAGAGCGATCCCAACTTTTAAGTGCTTGTTAGTAGAAGTCATTTATGTTGTTTTGTGTCCTAATTTAAATTTATGGATGGCTCGAGAGACAGAGATGTTCACTGCACACACATGGCTCAGTCAATACTCAGACATTCTCACCTCCTCTACTTGGCAGAAGTAACTTCTAAAATCTCTTCCAAAAGACAATTAACAAATGTTTTTTCATTGAACTGAAAAGAAAATTAACAGGACATGAAGGGAAAATTTGTTCTCGGTATTCTTTTCTCATAATACGAATCGCAGCATTATTTTTTAAAAAGGCATAGGGAACATTCTTTAACTGTTGGTTTTAGCTCCAGGTATATTTCAGTACCAGTAGTTCTGAATTAATTGAGTATATTCACCAAAGAGTTTAGTTGGACGTTCTACCTCTTTAAAATATGTCTAGAATCAATCCTCTGCTTTTCATTTTAGCCATCACTAACTATCTAGATCAAAGGCTGCTACACCACTCTCCCACTTGGAATACCTAACTCCCTTTTACAAGTCCTTATTTTAGAATTGCTGCCCCACTGATCTTTTAAGAACATTCATAATCATATCACTTCCTTGCATAAAACCAAAAAGTTAATTTAGTGCACAGAAAGACACCATCCCTCCCACCAGGGCCTTCCAGGACCTGTGTAGTAGGGGTCCTGCTTCCTACTGCTTATTCCAAGCTTGTTCCCAATTTACAATGCTATTCCCTTTGCCTGGAACATTCTCCAACTGGATCTTCGTCTGCTTAGTGCTTCTCATCACTCAGCTGTGAGCTAAGTTGTCTCTCCACAGTGTCCTCCTTCCTTACACCTAGCTCCTTATTTAATCGTCTTCTGTACTCTACCAAACTTTCTTTATATTCCATCAGCCACCTCTTCCTACTGGAATATAAGCTACATGACAGCAGGAACTGGTCTGTTTTCATTTCTTTAATTCTCAGCACAGCATCTAGTACAAGGCACTCAATAAATGTTTGCCAGTGAATGTTGAGCATACTAACACAGAGGCTAAAAGCCTGGGCTTTGGAGTTAAGCCATTCTGGGTTTAAATATCAGGTTTGCAACTGACTGGCTCTGTGACTTATTTGGGTTAAGCTTGTTTTTTTAAAGACTTGATTTCTTTATAAGATATAAATACTTATGGGAGAAAACAAATACAAATTTAAATGAGCTAACTGGGGCTCAAGTTTACTTTACCAGAGTACACAACATTTCTGGCTCTAATTCAATAGGCTTCTTCCTAATTCCCTACCTTAAATTTAACATCTGTTATTCGAGGATGTAGGAGGAGTGGGAAATGTGAAAAATATAGGAACACTTCACATCATCACTATAGAATGATTTTCTTTCAAGACCTAAGAGCACAGTGCTTTAGGAGGACATGTGTAGGCTCTGAAGTCAAGACTGCCTGGTTTACACCCTGCTCCTGCACTTGCACGCTGGCCAGTTGGCTGCACTCCCCATGCCTCACTGAGCTTCCTCAAGGAAGAACAGCACTTCCCTCAGAGATGGCCAGGCAGCAATGCCTGGGACAGCTCTCAGCACCTGGCTGCTTCACTCACACTAAGTGTACGCTTGACACTGGTTACTATCAGACTGAATTGAAAATAATTCTTGGATGTAAAAATCTAATTAAAAATCTAGTTACGGTTCATCATTGCTCTTAACATTTGATGCTACAGGATCAGAGTTGTGTTGAATTCTCTATGGAAGCTCACAGAAAAATTCCCAATACATAAAGAATCTTAGGAAAAGACCCTTTTATAATGCATTTTATTAAACAAATTCTCCCTACTAAAGTCTTTCAGTTATTTAAATACTTAAAATTCCCCATACTTGGTGCAGATCTAGTCTAACTTTCCATGTCCAGTGAATTTCAGTTCAGAAGTTATGCTAAGGCACTTCCTTCCAATGCACACTGCCCGTTAAAGTACAAGAGATAATAGTACTGATGATTACATGCAAATGAACTGAATGCCATCATCTAACAGGAATTTACACTACCTGTCTGGTCACATGTTGGGTGGCGGTGCCTGTGTGTACACCAGGGGAGGAGGCGGAGCCTTGGGGAGGGGGCAATGTGAACAAACTGACTTTACCTACATCTCTTCTTTTGGGCTGGATGGAAGTATTGCTTTGTTTGCTCAGGTGACATAAAGATGATAATGGTAAATCTCGATTTATATTTTACTTCAATATCAAAGGTCATAGAGGGCTCTGTAAACCAAGGGCTCTTTAGACTGTGTGTGCATGCACATGTGAGTCTGTTTTAATGCCACATGGGTTTTTCCACACACTGTTTTCTGGCATCAAGCTCTGGTCTGCAGGACACCAGAGCGCCTTTGTGTCCCTTGCTGACACTATGGCATTGTGTTTTTCTACCCATTATCCAAGGATAAATGACCCAGATATTGTGCCTATTAAAGCCTCCTTTTTCCTTTGCCCTTTTGTTCTTCAGTGTACCACATTATCACACACTGCACACATTTTTAAGTATTCTCAGTCTCGGATGCACTTTCGGGGAGAGGAGGAGGATTTTGTGTGCTTTTCTGTTGAGATATCCAGCATGGAACTGTGTAAAGGTAATTCGAGGTTCTCCATCCCGTCTAGTCTCAAACACAAATGTTTAGTGTATCACTAATAGCTAATCTGGTATAAGAGGATATATCAAGAAACTGTACAAAAGCCAGAATGCTGTATTTGCATCTATTGCGAATACAAAAAATAGAGTGAACACCAGTTTCCCTACATACTACATTCTATAATTACATCTCTGCATATCATGAGTCACTTTTATTAAAAGCATCATTACTACAGTTGGCAGCAATTTACATTTTATCTTACATGATAGCAGTTTTCAAAGGAAAAATAAAAGGACATCACAACAAAGAAAAACAATACATTTACAAAGTCATGTCTGTAAACTTCAAGGCTAGTTTAGAGCTGAGGTAATGCTGTTTTAGCTTTGTGGCTAAAGTAACAAAGTCCTTTAATTTAAAAAAGGTACCTGATTCTCACTTCTCTCACTCTTTATTTATTCTTCTATTTATTTTGTTTATACCAGTGCATTACAAGACCACGAGACAATGGAACTGTAGTTCTGTCTGGCAAGAACCCTCCCAGTAGGTTAAATTTCCAAAGGGACCCTTCACATTCAACAGCTGCCTTATTATTGCTGCACCTCGGGACAGAGGCGTTCACACTAGCGTGGAGATTGTCAGAGTGTGTGGATGTGTGTGTATGCGCAAGTGTGGGAACCCCCATAGAGTCAAAAAGGGAAACGAATGAGCAAGTATGATATGTATGGTAAATTTCATCTTGACCTTCACAGCAAAAAAATTAAAAGTTAAAATTAAAAAATTAAATATATAACTTCATACTTCCTTTGAGCAGCACTTCCTTCCATTAGTGCCACTCAGTTACAAATTGCTCTTTATTATAATACCAATGGTACCAAAAGAAAAAAAAGCAGAGCATTATGTAAGTTTCCTTAAAAAGACATGATCACCTCTCAAATTTCATCTCTCCTAGGGATAATAAATAATGCACTGCACAATACTTAATGACCAAGATACCTTTTGACACACCTGTATAACATGACTTGGACTTTTTTTTTCTTTTTTTCTTTTGCTACACTATGTTACAGAACAGCTTATAAAACTAGGTATGAACATTAACTGTGAGTGTAAACAGTAGGACTACCACTTGTCAAAAGTTTTAAACACTTTAACTGGAACTGGTACTGGTTATTCATCATTTTCATTGTTTTCTATTTCATCCCCCCCATCAAGTGAGTCTAGCTCTTCACCCTGTGCTATCTCATCTTCTAAGACGGAGGACTCCGCAGTCTTGTCCAGGCTCTCCTCCGCATCACTGCCCTCGAGGTTCTCTGCGTCCTTAAAGGGGCCTCCCTCGGCCTTGTCAGCAGCCTTTTCTTCACTGGAACCCACGGCGTTCTGTAGTCCTGCCAATGCTGGGAACCCAGGCAGCGTCAATCCCCCCAGTCCTGGAGGTAGAAACATGGATGGGTAGAAGAGGCCTGGGGCCATGGTGGACAGGAGGAAAGGGTTGAAGGCTAGCGGGTTGGAGGGCAATCCAGCCGGGGCAGTAGCAGCACCAACAGATCCATTCGCAGAGTCAGTAGCTGAAACAGCATCTGTGCTTTTCTCAGAGTCTTTGTTCTCGTCTTCGTTCTCCTTTCCTTTCTCTTCTACTTTTGAAGTGCCATCGTCCGGTTCTCCTTGACTAGAAGCAGTAGTGGTGTTTCCAGTAGCAGCTGAGAGAGGGCTGTTCAGCAGCCCGCCCAGTCCGAACACGTTGGGCAGGCCTGCCATTCCTGGCAGCATCAGGGGCAGCACGGCAGCAGGGTTCTTAGCGTCGCCTCCGGCGGTGGCAGCTGTTGCCAGTCCTGGAGGGAAGCCCATGAGACCCGCCAGCTGGAGAGATTGGAGATTCTGGAGGTTCTGCAGGCTCGTCAGGTCCATCCCAGCAAACAGGCTGTTCACCAACAGAGGGTTGATCCCTGACGTGGATGCAACAGCAGCAGCGGCTGCTGCTGCTCGGGCGATTTCGCTCTTGGGCCTTCTTCCTCTTCTGCTTGCTCCTTCTCCTCTCACCACTGGTCCAGTGAGAAGACGGTCAAACATGGACTCGGGAACAAAACCCTAAAGGAAAGGGAGAGGCAAACCATGGCTACAGAGGTTGTGGAAGAAAACTTAATTTCACTGTGGGTACTTGTGATGAACTGGAAGTCGATGTTCTAAATGGAAATATGTAAGTGACCACTCCCATTCTGAAAGCTCAATGGTAAAACTTAGGAAAGGGAAAATTTTGTTTGTTATCATTATGCCAACTTGCTGAACTGAGAAAAATTGTCCAACGCTACTCTATCGCCAAGGTAAATGTCATGTCAGCTGCATCCATTGTGCAAGAACTAAGACATCAAAAAGCAGCTGATGACTGGTGATCAGTGTGTAACCATACACACAGCATGCCACCACAATGTATCCCCCTTCAACATGGAAAATTTTCATGCAAATTAGTTTTCAATTAAAAAATGACTGTATGGAAGAAAAATTATCAAATAATGGAAGTTATATGCATTATAGGATTTTTATACACACTATAATGCTTTCTTTTGGATATTTCAAAAGCTAAGTATTAGGAAAAAAGTAATGGAAAAATTAACTAAAATTACATTTTAGTTTCCAACCTAGAGAAATGAAAAGTCATTTTTACAACAAAACCTGTATACAAATGTTTATAGCAGCTCCATTCTTAATTTCAAAAATCTGAAGACCACTCAGAGGTCCTTCTGTGGGTGATGTGTTAACATGAGACAGTATATCCAAGCAATATACAATTCAACAATGAAACAGAGCCAACTTTAAGACATACAGCTCCCTTGGATGAACAAAATGATGAGCAGAAGTAGTCATCTCAGAAGGTGGCAGACTTATATATTTGACCTTCTCAAAAAGACAGAACTCTAGGGTATGGAGACAGGTCAATAGTAGTCAGGAGTTGGGGTCAGGGGAGAGGCCAGCACAAGGAGACTGGTGGGAAGGACTCTATCCTGACCATGGTGGCAGTTCACAGGACTGCCATGCCTCTCATAACTGATGGAACTATATACCTACAGGAAAGTCAATTATATTATATAACTTAAACAAATATAAAACAATCAGCACATCATTAACCGGTTAATTTTAAATTGTAAATCACAACCAGCACAAACTCCTCTATATAGAGGAGCAGTTCAATAGGCTTACCTGGAGTGAGTCCACCTCCAAGACTGTGAATGTGTTTCTACACAATCCTTTTAAACCAGAGCTGACAAATTAATTCACTTCAGATTAATGATGTATTGATGTAAGAAATGATGTTGTATTAATGATGTATGAAAATCATGTATTATGTCAATTCTTTTAAGCTAAGAATAAGTTACAGCTAAATAATTAATGGCCAACAGAAAATAAAGGAAAACAGTCTTGTATGGAAACCATTCTTGAAAGCAATGTAGAGTTTGTACTTACAGACTGTTTAACTATATCAGTCCAGTCTGGAGCAACTGCAAATTCAGGATTTTCTTCCAGCCACCTGGGTAGATCCTTCATTGGAGGTGCCATAGCTCCACCCATCTGGGAGAAACAGTTTAGGAATGATTAAATACCCCAAAGTCTTCCCTCCTGACTCCCCTCATTTCTTCTTCCTCCCCCACCTATATACACATATATACACATATTCCAGGAGAAATGGAATTCTTCCTCATTACAAACAATGGCAAAAAAAGACACTTCTGAGATTTAAAAAAAAAAAAAAATCATAGAGATCAAGTCCCTTTTCCAGAATTTACCTTCTTCCCATTTCGTTTATTGACAACAGGCACCCTTTCTTCTCCTGTCAAAGTGTTTATATCCAATTTATTAGGATTTCGACATCGATGTCGTTTCTGTTTCGGTTTCTGAAACGAGGAAAACAGCACATCTGCATTCTTCTGCAAAAGAAAAAATGCATTCAGTAAAACTGTTTTTAGCACTGACTCTTTCCTATATAAATGCCAAAGAGAACAGTCAAGTCACTTTCAACTACTATGGAGGTTTCCAGAGCCATTTTCATTCAGGAACCCTGGGCCTTGGACTATCAAGGAACTAAAAAACAAACACATAAGCTAAGAATTTGCTCAATCAATAACTCATTTTAAGGTTTTGTTCAAAAGACAAACTAAGTCATGGTATTAAAAAAAAAAACAAAACTTTCTATAGTCCCTTTATTAATTTCTAGCCAGCAACTTGAATGCACAGATGATAACCCTGTCTGATGACATGGGATTTTTGTCCCTGAACCTTGGGTGTGTGTATTGGTGAGGTGGTGGGGGTGAGCAGTGGGGAGGTCCTTAACAATAACACAAAACAAAACAAAAACAAACTACCATTACCACCATCAACAAAACCCAGAAAACTTGATATTTTCAAAAACACCAATCATAAGTATAGGAAATAAAAGATTTATGTAAACAGCTAGCAAATGGTTTGTGACCAGTCATCTGGACATATTAACCACCTATTGCTTAATATCAGTCAATAAAATCTTGGGCCAGCTGGGCCTGGTGGTGCCTATCTATAATCCTAGCAACTTGGGAGACAGAAGCAGAAAGATCACATGTTCAAGCCCAGCTTCAGCAACTTAATGAGGTCCTTAGCAACTTAGTGAGAACTGGTCTAGAAACAAAAAATAAAAAGATTTGGAGAAGCAGCTCAGTAGTAAAGTGCCCTGGGTACCAAAAAAAAGGAAAACCTTGGGCCAAATTAACAGGTCAAATGTCTAAGAGTAACAACCTTATAGCTCTCTGGGCTGGTAGGACCTTGTCTGAAGCCCCCAAAAAGTGCATTCAAGACTGTTACCCCAATACTGAGACCACCTTGAAACCGTGCCATGAGAAGAACAACGTAAGAAAGCATGTCTGTTAGATGGGAGAATAAGTATAAAAATGAATAATGAACATCTACAAGGAACTGTTAAGGTTGTCCTTCAGAGAAGGTTCAAGACCAGGAGATGCTCAAGCAAAAGGCAGAGGGACCTGCCCTTAGGGATCTGCACACTGGATGAGAATGAGGAGGCCTGGCCCAACAAGGTTCCTGCCAACTCTAAACTCCATAATACTTACTGGTACGTAACTTGGCATATCAACAGTGTAAGTAGGGTGCAGCTTTAGCCATTCAACTAAATCCTTATTTTTAGGAGCATCTTCCCCCACCAGCCTTGTCCCGTCTTCCAGATTGATAACAGGGATCCGTGTGTCTGGGTCCAGCTGTCCGGGAGAAGGAATGTTTCTTATTGGTGGAGTCTCTATATCTTCTTCAAAAGCTTTGGTCACCTCAGCATCCTCCTGCAGAAAGTTGACAATGGTCTAAATTCTCAGATGAAGACAGAGATCCTGACAATGTCCTATCCCAAGAAAATACTCTTAGCCTAATGGATCTTTCAAAGAGGGGAAAAAAGTTCCTTGAAACAATGCCAGTCACGGAATGACTATTAAATTAGAACACGATGCTTTACATCATTCTTCATAATGTAGAATTAGTAATTAGGTAGAAAATTCCAACTCCATCATGGCTCCATGCTTTGAAATGCTGAGCAAGCCACTAAAACACAATGTGGGCAAAGTGGTCTGAGCTCAACAGGTACAAAAGTTGGGTTGAGAGACATCTGTGCAAGGTACAATTTTGTTGGTGGAGTGACATTTTGTGGTAGGTATATGGCAGCATTGAAAAGAACAACCCTAACATCCAGCTACTAGTCCTTAACTCTTTTAACCTCCAGACACCCATTTCTCCACTCCCAAAGCTTCATTTTTTCCCACCAAGATCTTGCAACTTTTCTAAATGGTCTCCCTGATTCGAATCCCAGCCCTCTTTAATCCAATCTCCCCACTTGTACACTGGAATGAGTTCCCCCAAATACCACTTTGCCCAGTTGAAAAAAGTACAATATACTGCTCCCTTACTTAAGCCACTGTAATAACTGGATCCCTTGCTTTCAAGGTAGTCCAAGTTTTCCTCAGGATGGCAACACAGGCCATCCACAATCTTCACCTGCCTCATCTCCAAATCTCTAAGCTTTTCTCCACTGAAGACTGCCTCCTCACCAAGTTTCCCAACCAGTAACTTCCAGTTCACCATATACTGAGGCTCTCTCTTGCTCTATATCTCTGCTCCTCTGTGATCTTCAAAACTTAATAAATGTTTCACCATCCCTAGAGAAATTTCCTCCTGGACTCCCCCGACCCCATATCCTCCTTCCTCCACTTTCAGTCTTCCTTTGAACTCAAATGTACCTGAGGAACGCCTTGGTCATGACACACATACACAACTATGATATATCATTACAAACTGAGTCTCTCTTGTCTGAATGCTTAGAACCAGAAAGTGTTTCATATTTGGGATATTTTTAGATTTTTGGAATATTTGCTAATAACTAATGAGATATATTGGGGATTGCAGCCGAGCTGAAACAAGCAATTAATTTACATTTTATATAACCTTTCTACACAGAGCCGAAAGGTAGTTTTGTGCAATATTCTCAGGGGATCTACATTTTGATCATGACCTTTCATGTCAGGTCAGATGTGGAATTTTTTACTTGTAGTGTCATGTTGGTTAAAAGTTTCAGAATTTTGAGCATTCTGGATTAGTGAATTAGGGATGTTCCACCTGTACTTATCTATCATCCTAATCCAAATTCTGAGTTCTCAGTGGCTGTCCCAGAAAACAAGGCCTGCTTCCACAATGTTGCTGGAGGGACCCTGACTTTTCAAGGCAGCAGGAAACAGTCTCCAGTTAGAGTGTTGACATACATAAGATTTTTAGGGTTTATTCTGTCCTGCACTGCTGCTTCACACCTGTTCACACTCATTAGATCAATCAGCATTTTTCTTGTATTTTATTTACGTTTATGTCAACCCCTACAACAACAAATGGGGAACTCCCAATTCAAAAATTTGACAGTTTAAAAAAAATTTTAAAAATATGCTCCCTTAAAATCTATTAGGAGTTTTCTCAGGTTTGAGTCAGGTTGTTAAATGTGATGTCAGAAAAAGAAAAATATCAACAAAATCTTGGAGATGGCCTAAGTGAATAATCAGCCTCAAGTTTATCTTCAGGTATGTCTTCACAATAGGAAAATAGCACCTGCACTGCCTATTAATTCCTAACACCTGGTTCCCTGATAAGCACACCTCATGGTGTAAATACTACACACAAGAGGAAATGAAAAGAGGTGTTCGGCTGTAGGAACTCCCCAAAGTGCTGATGTGTATGGAGAAGAGAGTTTTTTTTCATCAATAAAGTAACAAAGTGCTAGATAGCCTCACGCAGGAAAGGCTGAACACCAGTGACACAACTCTGCCTGACTGCCACACCCTAGAAATGCATTCTAACTATGGAACACATGTTAATCACAGCTGACCCATTACAAAGTGCATGTGCACAAGATTCTAAAAGTGACCCTATAATCAACAACTATATCCATTATTACAAGCAGTAAATGATTTTGAAAGTATACCCTTAACCTCCTGTATACTTCAAGGGGCAAACATTTCAGTGAATGCTATTTTGTCATTTCTCAACCAGGCCTTTTCCTGACTTTTTATTAAAAAAAATTAAAAATTTGCCAGGCACAGTGGCATACGCCTGCAATCCCAGTGACTTAGGAAGCTGAGGCAGGAGGATCATAGGTTCAATTCAGCCTCAGCAACTTAGTGAGATCTTGTCTTAAAATAAAAAATAAAAAGGGCTGGGGATGTGACTCAGTGGTTAAGTACCCCCTTGGGTTCAATTCCTAGTTAAAAAAAAAAAAAAAGAAAGAAAAAAGAAAAAGAAAAAGTCATTATTATTTACCGATTTTCTTGGACTTTCTCTAGGTTCAAGAAATAGAAAATGGGCAAATAATAATAGGGATGTGAGAAGGAGAAACATGTGAAACAACTGTCTTCCTTTAATCTCTAATTTTAGTATTTCCTAAACTGTCCCACTTCCCATGGAAAGGGTCACAGTGGCCCAATTCCAGTGTTGCTTCATTGACTGGGGTTTCAATCTTTCAATCAATCAATTAAGGACATTAGTATTAACTAACCCTTCAGGAAGAAAGCACAAGTAAAGGGGGTTCTTTGGGGGTAAAACCTTTGCATCAGTGAATCAAATGCCACTTTTTGGGTGACATGATTGAGGCAGATAATGGTAGAGAATTACTTTGATTATATTGCATTCATTTCCTGCAAATTAAAAAACAAAAGTCAAAAGTCCATCAGCCCATACATTTCATTCAAATGTAAACTAGCAAAGATCTTTAAAACACCCAGTCATGGAGGTGGGTGCATTTGCAATCACTGGCTTTATACATGAACATGAATCTTGAGCCTGAAACTAAACATTTATACTAATCTAATAGATCAGGTCCTAAACATCTATATTTTTAAAAGAAGAAGCTTTTTCCACCTTGAGAATTCAGAGATAACAATTCTGGGCTCAGAAAAACTAGTTTTTGTTCTGGGCTATTCTTCTAAGAACAATCGATGCATCAGAACCTTGGGAAGAATAAATACTCAAGCTACATTTGGTTTAGGCTGAGTGATCTGTATCAATGATCAACACAATTTTCCAGCTCAGAACCATGACTCTTCATTCTAATTCTGTTTCTTTGGTAGAAGAAGCCAGCTGTACTACTAGATCACTGAGAAGCACACAGCCAGCGTCGTCAGCAGGGCCCCTGGCCTTCAAGGTGGGCACACACAGTGGAAGCCAACTACCAACTTACTGCACTCAAGGACGTCCGTTTGTGGCTCATGAAAAGCAGATCAAGGCCCTCCACGTTTTTCCTCCTCCCCCGCCTCCTCTTCATGGGAGGCTCTCCATCCACTAGGGAGCCATTAAGCAGATGCCTTGTGGGTGTGCGCGAAAGGCCTGCTTGGAGCAGTTCCATTTGAGTCTTAAAGGCATCAGACACTGGTGTTGAGACATTAGGCAAGATAAACTTTGAAGTAAGAGATGAAAAATTTGAGGTAGAACTTGTTGCCTCTCTTGAGGCCTTTGATAAATCTACAACTTTCTCTTGTCCATTTTCTGAGACCACCTGAGACTCCCGCAGCTGGGCAACCATCTCCATGAGATTTCGCCTCTTGGCAGCTCTTTCAGCCTCAATTTCAATTTTTCTCCTTCTCCGCCGCCGCTGGCGAGGGACTGAGAGGTTGAGGGCATCTTCCTGTTGAAAATTTCCAAAAGAAAAGAGTTGCAATGAGCCAAACTGTATAGAAACTGGCATTAGAAATAAGAAGCTTAAGAAATTAAACATTCATAAGTAGTAACCAGAAATGAGGAAACAGCAACCACCTTATTTCCAAACTGACCCAGTCAGCTGGATGGTATGGCACACACCTGCAGACCCAGCTACTCAGGAGGCTAAGGCAAAAGGATCACTTAAGCCCAGGGGCTCCGGGCTACCCCAGGCAACATAAAGAGACCCCAACTTAAAAACAAGTAGGACCAGCAAAACACGAGCTCCCAAACCACATTAAGATTTATAGGCAAAATGGTGCACACCTATAATCCCAACAATTAGGGAGGCTGAGACAGGAGGTTTAAGGCCAGCCTGGACAGCTTAAGCAAGGCCCTGTCTCAAAATAATAAGAGAAGCCTGGGGGTGTTGCTCAGTGGTAGAATACTCCTGGTTTAATTCCCAGTACATGCATACACACACAAAAAAAAAAAAAAAAAAAGGAGGAAAAAAAAAAAAAAAAGGATTTAGAGAATTTTCCTTTAAATTGAAAAAACAAACCACTCTAACTTACCTTTGATAACTGAGGAGAAGTGGTAATATCCTCACTCCCACTAATGCTGGCCTGCCCAACCATGGAGAGCTCAGCAAAGCTCCTCTTCTGCAAGGGACTGTCCATGGTGGTGGGTGTGTAGCCAGGGATGAGGCCCTGGAAATCAAACATCTGGCGCCTATTTACTGGCCATTTGCCTTTCAACACTGCTTCACAGATGTTGTCTAATCGGTTTATCATTACTCTATCCTGGAGGGAGAAGAAAAGTCACATGAAATTGTAACAAAGACCTGGTTAAAATTACTAGATAAATATATCCATCAAGATGTTCAAGAGCATAAAATGTTTAAAAGTCAACTGTGTGCATTTATGTGAAGGGAGAACAAAGTAAAAAAAAAATCAAGAAAAAAAAAAAAAAAAAAAAAAAAAACAAGAAAGCACATAAACAGAACCCACCAAAATGGCTTTGTTCTGATGAGAGGTCCTAGGTGCCTCCAATAAAGAAAACACACTGTTTTCCAACCATGAACAATAAACTACAGAAAACATTAAATAACTGCCACCTTCAAAACAGTATAGTATTTTCACAGTAACTCTCAAACTCCTCTCGACCTGCTGGTGGACGCCAGTAGATGACAATGGAACACTGCACTCAGCATCTCCATGCTCTGGCACAGCAGATCCACAGGCTGGGTCTCAGTGTGTCCCAGGAAGGGGGACATCATTAGCGTCACTATTAATAAAGTTCAGCATTATGAAATGGGCACCAACCTAGGAACACCTAATGAATGTCAATTTGCATTCCCCACCTATTATCGCTTCAAATTTCATTGAAGCGTGCACATTAAAATTTTCTAATTACAGCTCTTAGACCAAGTTTCCATAGATTAAAAGTGCCTGCTACTATAAATCTTTGACTGATCTGAGGAACTCCCTACAATACTCAATAAGGAAGATTAGCATAAGGTGGGTACTGAAAGGATACGGAAAGGGGTTAAAAAAAAAAAAAAAAAATCTCTTGACAGTACTTGTCAAAAATTCACCTGTGAAGCAACACTAACACTGTGAAGACCTGCCTGGGAACAAGCTGACTGAAGCCTGATTTGGGGGTTGCTTGTTTTAAACTAGACAGCCCTGTTATGGTGATTAGGATGATGATTTCCCCACCCTGAAAAACAGACCCAAAAAAATGACACAGGGATTTATAAAATTATGCTATTTAGCCAAAAATGTAATTTCCATTTGAGTTTGGTTATAGATAACAACATTTGGAATGATCTCAGGATGTACTGGGGCAAATGGACCAACTGCCCACACTCCTCAAGAAGATAGTAGGTTTCCAAATAAATGAGGTTGTCTTCAACCTGGAAGTCTTGCTTCAGATTAAAACACTGAAAACACATTTTACTTTTCCAAAAGATGAATCCATCGAAACAAGAATCACAGATTATACTGGACAACTTGGGCAACTGAGCTAAAAAGGCCCAAGGAGCCAAAGATACGAACAGTTCTGTTTCTTACTATTTTTCTTCTGTGTCACCTTTCTTATAAAGTGTTCTATAGATATTTTTCTTTGGGCTTTTTCACATTAATCTCTAAAAACATAGGAAAAATACAGTCTTCACACACTATGTGAAAGCTCACCTTAAAATTTGAAGAAAAAAAAAAATTAAGCTAGAAAGACTTCCTCTACCTTGCTCTTTTTCAGTCAACAAAACAACAGAAAGAAAAACTTGCCAACCTTAGGCCAAAATGAGAAGGCAAATGTTCTTTCGTGAAGGAGCTGAGCTACTGAAGGATCTCCATCCTCCATGTAGAATCCATCTCGGGTTTCATCCCTAGCAGTGCTCATAGAAGCATTGCTTTCTTCATCAAAATTCTTCCCTCTGGAGACAGCTCCTGCTGAGAAATGAGTTCATGTGCATTACTCACAACTAGAATATCACTGAAACTGAAGTTTAGGAATGACACAATTAAAAATGGGAATACCAATCAGGTCCATTTTATTGAGTAGTTACTATACATGTAGAATGGTCCTGGGCCTTACATAACTGTTGTCTAAAACTTGTAATGACTTTTTTTTTTTCCTTTCTCCTTTTTTTTTTGTGGTGCTGGGGATCGAACCCAGGGTCTTGTGCTTGCAAGATGAGCACTCTACCAACTGAGCTATCTTCCCAGCCCTGAAATGACCTTTTGAAGTTGAGGGTGCTCTTTCCATCTCATAGGTGAGGAAGCAGAGGCTTACAGGGGTTCCATCACTAGCGGTCTGTCATTGTGCAAGTAAATCTTAGAGGAGTCTTGGAGCTAACCCTGTCTCTGACCCAAGAGCCTCTGTTCTTCTGCATAGGAACAGGGTCAAGCTTTCAGCTGATGCTGAAGGTTCCAGCTATGGCCCAATGTGGTGCCTGATTTCTACTTTCTGCCAGTCACAGCTAATTGCAACTTAGAAAGAAAATGGGTTATTTTCAGATTCTACTCCTTTTAATTATGAATTAAAACAAAATAAGCATCATTTGTTTTAAAATAATGAACAATATTAGCCAGGTGTAATGATGCATGCCTGTAATCCCAGTGGCTCAGAAGGCTGAGGCAGGAGGATCCCAAGTTCAAAGCCAGACTTAGCAACTTAACTTGGTGAGGTCCTAAGCAGCTTAGCAAGACCCTGTCTCAAAATAAAAAACTTTTCAAAAGGGGGCTGGGGATGTGGTTCAGTGGTTGAGCACTCCTGAGTCCAATCTCTGGTACCAAATAAATAAATAAAATAGAATAATGAACAATATTTACTGTGAATAACTCTCTTCCCTGACATTTGTCCAAATTAATATCACATGGGATCCTTTATACACTCAACCGTGAGGTCGTCCTGCATCCTTCAACCAACAGTTAGTAAAATGCACACGACTCTTCTAATGTTTGTGTGCTGTAAAGCAGCAGGGCAAAAGACATCTAATCATAGCTGAAATTACCTCTTTACAGAAGAAAATAGACACTAATTACTCTTAATTTAAAAAACCAAAACCAAACCAAACAGCCCAGTGCTAGTGGTGTGGCAGGACGAGACCCACAGTAAGCTGGGGAGTCAATACAGAGCTCAACTGTCAGGCGTTACCTTCAGGCTGGGAAGACTCCTCTGACTTATCGTCGTCCTCCAGCTTTTCTTCTTCATCTTCTTCGGAACCTTTCTCCGAGACAGACTTGGACCCAGGGTCTGCGCTGACCTCTGCCCCTTTCAGCTCACTCTTGACGGAGCTGGCCTCGGCCTCACAGCCCTGTGCACCGACCTTGCCCCCACCCTCGGCTTCTTCTTCCTCTTCTTTCCCCTCTGACTTCTCTTTGGCTGCCAAGTTTTCAGACTCCTCCACTTTGCCTTCAGCCTGCTCTGCTGCCTTTTCTTCGTGACCATGAGCTGATGGGATGACTGGAGGAGTCTGGCCAAAGCCCACTGCCAGTGCGTTCAAGGAAGAGACATTACCTGCACCTCGGTTTTGAGCAAAGTTTTTATGTGCATCCAAGAAGGACAGCTCAGGGTCGTTGAGGATGTGGTAGTCTGTGCGACTGACCCCATGCTTAGCAGCACCCACCAGCAGGTCCCGGTCATGCTTTCCACACTCCCACCACTCGGGCAGATCCAGGCTGGGCTGGCAGAGCTTCAGCCTCTCCCCTAGTTGTGGGTGATGCAGGACCTGCTCACGGATCTTCCGCAGCAGCTCAATGCGGTACAGAGTTCTAGAAGCTCGCTCCTCCGTGATGGGCTCAATCAGGGAGGCAAGGTCAGGTGGCTCTGCAACACAGAAGTACACGTGTGTTTATTTGGAAAGTCCTGAGTACACCATAAACCATATACTCCGTTATTTCTCACTGCACTGGTCATCTAGTACCGAAGGTGCTGCTAAGTGTACCTACCATCGTCTGGCTTTGTGGGCATTCGACACACCCGCCTACACATGGCCACAAAGCAGCTGAAGTATTTCTCCAAACTCTCATCGGATTTTTTGTCAAGCCTGGCAAAGGCTCGAAACTGGTTCCAGTCAAACTGCTGTTTCACGGGGTCAAAAATAACCCCAAAGGTGGATACCACTCGGTAAAAATCAGCTTCTTCTCTCCTCGTCCACCTAACGGGAAGAAGACACCAAAATGCATCACACTGGAGGAAAAAGGCACCATTTGTTTCTTCTTCTCCTCCCCCAGACACTATGTGGTGGCACTTATTTGGGGTTGGAGATCCTTTCATTGCTGGGCACATCTCTGATGTGCCTGCTGTCTCTGGTGGGCCTGAAAGAGCAGGAGGGTAGGGAATACACAGGGACTTGAGTGAAACCTTAAAGAAACTCACTTTTGCCGTTTCTCAGATATAATAGCTTCCCTTTCCGCCTCTAGCGCTCTCACTTCCTCCCGAGGCCGCCGTCTGCGCCGGTCAGTCTTCATTAGGGCCTCTTGCCTCATTTGTTGCCGTTTATAGCTGCGCTGATAGGCAGTAATGAGCCGGCGCAGACGCGTAGTCAGGGTTGAAGTGTTAGGCCAGTAAAGTTGGCCTAACTCAGCACTGCTCTCACTGTGCTTGCCTGGGGAAGTGGGAAAAATGTTTTTTGAGATGTGTTGCTGCAATCTTGCACTACATAGGATTTTCCAACAAACAAGATGACTCATTAGCATTCAAACGACAGTGTGGGAAAGGGCATCTCAGTGCCCTCATTCCAAAAATATTAATAAATAATAATACAAGTAGACAACTTACAAACTACTTCTTTAGGAATGAAAAAACAAGTTTGTTCATCAATCTTACACAAAAAAACACACTTTACATTATGAACCATGTAAGGGTCCCTCCTGTAAGGTACTTGTAACAACCTTGAACAAACACAAATAATTGCATAATTGTTGCCTAATGATTTTACATTAAGTACAAAGTCAATATTCTACACAAACTGGCAATATTTCAGATAAAGGCTTAACCAATGCCCTACTCCCAAGAGACATATTTTAAAGATGCTTAAAATTTTTCACTAATCAGTGTGAATATAAATCGATCAATTGTCTCAATTGAAAAAAACTATCAAAGAAAGTCAATGTGAGGAAAACTCAACCATAAATAAAAACTAAAAAATATTCAAAAAGAGATGGGTCAGCTTGGAAGAAATGACATTTTAAGATACCACCATTATACTGTGGCTCAAGGCCCTGCAACATGAATAATGGCTATGAGAGTTTTTCCGTGGCCTTACCTGTGGTGTGCATTTCCATGGATTCTTCCTTATCCTCTGGAGAATTTGCAAATTCCTTGAAAGCAAAGTAAGAAACAGTTCCTTTAATTTGGGGTTTCATTTTGCTTTATCTTTTAAAAAAAAGGTCATTATCTATAAAGTTTAACAAGTCTTATATGGGCATATAATATTTTAATGACACTGTAAAAGCCAATATACTCAAGTTCTTACATCTATTTCATCTTTGAATGGTGTTCTGGTTGGTTTATATTCTGGGTCTTCATCTTCTCTATCAAATTCTCCACTGTGTAAAAAAAACCAAAAAGTTGTTTAAATCACACTGATAAGTAGGGGCTGGGGAAGAGTAACAATCTGGCTAACATTACATTTAATTCTGGGTTTGACAACAGAAACAAATCTATCAGTATTTAAAATGTGTAGCCATGACAGGGTTGGGGTGGGGATACCACTTGGAAAAGATAAACAAGTTTCAGATTATCAAGAAAATGTATTTTGTTTAAACAGTCATTATGATATACAAATAGAACACACTGGTAAACATTGCTTAAGTTCAAATCAGATACAATATAGTGTGTAGCTTAGTAGTAAGAACCGAACCCCGCCGATAGATAAGACACTGATATAAAGTTTATTAAAATTTTAAAATGTCCTTCTTACCCATCACCACCATCTGCTAGCATGTCTGTTCCTCTTTGCTCGGCAGCAATGGCCTTGGCATCGGGCATACCAACTCGTTCCAGAAAGCACAGTGCGGGGTCAGCTCGCATAGAATTGTATTTCTCATAGCCTGTGCCATGCCCACCAGCCCACAGAGGACGCACAGAGAAACAAAGAAAGGCCCCGTCACTGTCAAAATCACAGCACCACCACAACACTCAAGTTCGCTTCTCAGTGAAGATGATCATCTTTCTTTGGCTGAACAGACCTTGTTTTAGGAAAGCATTCTATAGACTGCTCATTCTAGGGAAGCTTTGGGGGGCCAAGTTACACTTCAGGGATGTTATCAGAATCACCACAAATACAAATAGAAAAACAGGTTCAGAATAACTGCAGGATGCCTGGGAGGATTTCTGGCCCTATTTTTCCCAAGATCTAATTTTGCTTGACATTTAAAAGGCTTCGTAATGTTCCTTCATGACCTCTGCAGGGGTACTCCAAGTCTACCCCCAACCTCCTTGTGAATAGATTCACTCCTGCAGGAACTTGCACGGCTGGCTGAAAAATCCCCATATACGTAAGGCCAGCGAACCTGTCTTATTAGGTTTAGGATGATGCATGTCAGTAAGATGACACTGTTCCCTCTATGGTTTTCAAACTGCAATTTGCTTTTTGACTGCCCAAGTTGACTAGATGGAAAATGGCAGATCCCAACAGTGCACTGCGGGAAAATGATTTTGAGGCTGAGCTCACAAAACGCGGCTGCAGTACATAGGCAGAACAGCACAATTCAATTAGGATGTGTACTACAACACACCGCTCCTAACTGCTGTAGAGCCGCAAGCCAAACTGTAATCATGAAAGGTTTTATAAGCCATCATTCTCCCCTTTAGTCAGGCTGGGCTGCTGAGAATACCTCTGCGACCTCCAGAGAATTGGGATTATAATCAGGAATCGCTCACTGTATATATCATGCCAGTTCTGCATCCCCAGCCTTTCAAAGTTAACAAGGCTGCATCCCACTCAGGGGAGCAGCGAGTTCTCAGCACTGACATTTGTGAAATATTGCTTGGAACAAAGCCCAGGAGGCACTTGTACAGATTAATAGCAGAGGTTAAGCCCACCGTCCACTTTGACACTGGTTGGCAGAGTTAGCAAGGGAAGCCGTGCTGGAAGCAAAGTTTAGGGAGAGCTATAGTACAACTTGGCTATTATTAAAACAAATATGGTTTGGGTTTTATTTACAGCCAAGAAAGAAATGTTTTCTTCTCAAATACTCAACAAACATTCAAAAACAGCATCTGATATTTACAGTTCATATTAGATTTTTAGTACAGAAAAACGGTAGACGTCAAGAGTCCTTTGGAACTATCCTCATTAATATTATGACTTTGGAAGAGAGTATGCAGAGTTCCAAATAAAGACAAAGTCATTCTGTGGAGATGTATCAAACAGAAACGTCACTTACCATGTTTGAACACTCCAATTAAGAGGGATTTATCTGCTTCCTTATCCCACCAATCTGTAGGAACTTCTGCATGGAAAGGTTCAGGGATCCACACATCTGCTTCACTAGAAAGACAGACATTTAAAAGGTATTTAAAAGAAACACTAGTATTAAAAAAGAATTCTAATTCCAAGTAGTAACTACAAAACACACACTCATAAGCCCTCTCTCCCACAAGAAACATCTCACTGTGGTGAGGAACATCCACCAAAGGTGAAGGAAAGGGTATAGGTGGGTCACCCTCCACCGTGACCAGAAATGAGCTCTAACACTTGGTACCCCAATTTAAGGTCATCTCAGAACACCAGTAATTTAGTTCATACCTTTTTTTTTTTTTTTAATACACACAAACACACACACACACACACACATACACACAGAGAGCCATTTCCTCATTCTCATCACCTCTTCAAGCTCAGAGGACAAACACTGCCTTCAAGATGTAAAAAAGGAGGTTGAGCTACTGATGGTTTGTGAAGGTTCTAAGACACAACTCGTGATGTTTTCTGACTACCTGGATTACCTCACAGAGGTGCAGAACAAATGTGCGCTTGCACCAACCTTGAGTCGGCACCCTCTAGGATCTTATCTGCCTGGTCTCCTATAACTTCTTGTCTTAGGTAGTACAGCATGCGGACACGCAGCAGGACCCTGGAGAGGAAGACAGAGGGGGAAAAAGTTCTTAACTTCAGGACTGTTTGCCAACAGTGGCTTTTGGCAGCTGCTGCTGTTCATCCATCATCCTGCCAAGGCTGATTAGCCATGCTGTATGGTAGGCTTGAAGCGTGACAGATGGTGGCACATAATCACCTCTGTGTGGTGCTTTCTGCTGGCTTCCAACAGGCCTGCCTGGCAACCGCTCACACTGCACAGAGAGGGACCGAGCTCAGCCCAGCCCAGGCGCACTTCATTTAGTTCTACCTAGTGCAGCTTGTGAAGTTTAGACACGTACCCTACCATTGCCTCTGAAGTATTGAAGCAAGTTTGTAAACAACTGAGCAGATGGCTTTCAGTAACTGTTCTGCTTCATTATCTCATAAAATTTCCTCAGCTGCTGCCTTAATACCATTTTTGGAAGCACATCAGAAGTTGTAGGAATAAACGAGATATAAAATCTGGTTTTACTACCTTACAATAAACCCTCAATATGGAATGTCAGGTTTTTCAGATTATACAACTTTGCTTCCGAGAAAGGAAGATGGTGATGGGGGTGGGGTAGGAGGTGGGTCCTTGTTCTTCTCAAGGAACACTAAACCTTTTTTTACTACTTCTTGTTTATATTACCTGGGAACCTATGTTGTAGCTTAGGGGAAAAAATTACAAGGTAAAATACATCCAGTTAATTGTCATTTTTAGTCATTTTCAAGGAAACATTGTTTTAAAATCCCTGCAATTATCAAGGAACCAGATTGTCAACCCTCCTTGGATTTCCTCAATTGCTAAAATATAATTCTTTCAATTAAGTCCACCTGATATATCTCAAAGGCCTCTGTCTACTCTGAATGAAACATCCCATGCTGGATAACCCCTGATACACATTCGGGATTGAAACCTGAAGACCACCTTCTTGGTGGTGGGCAATTACACAGGGTGCTATTTCCCTAGCTGAATAATCCCATTACATACTTGCCTAACACTTTACAACCAATATATCACATTTACATATACTGGCTCATTTGCTCTTCACAATAACCCTATGATGAAGTGGGGCAAGTTACAATTTCCATTTTATAAACACAAAAACTGTTGGTAACAGAAGACAAGTGGTATCTCCAAGGTCACAGAGTCACCTTGAGCATGGAACACTCAGAACTAGGTCTTCTGACTGTACCACATCACATTGTCTCTCAGGACATGACAACTAGGGGCAGTATCACCAAAACAGACTATTCCTGATCAGACAAAAACAGATACTAGGAAATACACCTTCCTTCCTTCCCGCCATGGTGCTACTTATAAACAACTAGGTCTGGATAGGCTAAGTTTGAGGTTGTAAAAATATGAATCTACTCCAAGACAAGTCATCATTTTGGCTAACATCTTTTTTTGTTTAAAATTTTCCATGGTTGGACCTTATTTCTCATCTGGGTGGAGAAGAATTTGCAGGGCAGCTTCTGCTTATTATTCAGGATGCTCAGAAAGGGTAGTTCCAAAGGAAATACCCACCAGTTTTAGTTAGACTTTACTATTCACAGCAAAACTTGATACAGGGCAAGGAACTTAATGGTTTCTCTTCCTTCTGGTAAAAGGCAAAGATTTCCACTTTGGGAGCAGGTTTTTGTTCTGGGGAGACTTTAATGAACTAATTGTGAATGTCACTTTGTCCTTTAGAGCAGAAAGTCTGAACCGACACCACTGTGGTGAGAGCCCTGTGGAGCGCATGATGCTTGCCACTTAAGGACAGGCAGAAGGACAGCCAGAACATTGCCCCTGATCTGAAGAAGTGTGTGCTCTCTAAGGCAGATGCAACTGTTATTGAATCCTCAGGTCTTATGCACATTCCTTCAGCTGTCCCACTAGCGACTGTTTCTGGACCAGCCCCTGGCCCAGGACAATGCACGGCGCTCAACTGTTCTGCCCCCACATTTCCTTTAATCCTGTTTTGGTCCCTCAGGTCCTTGAAACCTGTGAAGTGGCCAGTTATTTTGTAAGATGTCCCTCCATTGGGTCTCATTTTCCATGTTAACATCAACACTTGCTCACTTTAGATCTGATAAGATCTAATCTCAAGGCAAGATCTACTAGGAAAGGACAAGGGAACCACCCATTTCATCTCTGAGATGAGCTGGATGGCGTCAACAGCCTTCTGAGACTGAATGGAAAGATATGAATAGTTCCTGCTACTTCTCATGCACTAATTAGGGAGGGTACACTATGGAAGCCTGTTATTGACAGTAAAATGGAAATTAAAAACCACCACCACCACCACACTGACATCCGGGAACAGGAGCCATGGTTCCCACACTAAACCACTTCATTTCCTTTGTTTGAATCCAGAACTCAAAAGGCTACTGACCGAAAGTTGATATGAACCACAAGGACATAAAAGTTTTTCTAACAGCTCTAAGTGGGGTAGGATTTTAGGGAGAACCACCACGCCACAGCAGTAGTGAGTTTCTGAGACATCAAATGGTTTGAGGTAGTGGTTTAAAAGACTCCTGGGAGCCTCATAGGAGTTCCAAACAGGAGGCAGACTTCTGAGGTGAGGTGGGCAGGCGACCTTGGTGGTGAGAAGAAGGGTGCTACGCCCACATCTGCTCCACCCTTAACTGGTCAAGGGACTTCAAATAATCATTCAGCTTGAGCCTCAGTTCCCTTAGTTAAATGGGGATAAAACAGTACTATTGCCGGGTGTGGCAGACAGTGCCTGTAGTCCTACCTACGGGGAAGGCTGAGGCAGGAGGATCAATTGAGCCCAGGAGTTTGACGTCAGCATGGGCAAAATAAAAGACCCTGTCTCAAAAAATTAAAAAAAAAAAAAAAAAGCCAAAAAAAAAAAAAAAAAAAAAAAGCAAAAAGCACTGTTTCTACCTCAGAGAACTTAAACATATTTTATACATAAAGCACCTGCCAGCATTATGTGCTCGGACTTTGTCTCTTTAAAAGAGAAATATGTATTTATTTATATTCTGCCTCATCCAACTGAGATCTTGCTGCCAACTCCATCTGACTCGCAGGAAAGTGAGTAGTGAAAATGCTGAGCAACTTGACCAAGGTCACACAAAACTGAGGACTGGTCAAGCTGTTTGTATTACTATATATTATATATATATTACTACATTACTGATGCTGAAAAATGTATACTGAGAATAAATAACATGTTAGTTTAAAATGTACACCATCATTTTAAGAAATGAAATCAATTTACATTCAATACTCTCCAGTTATCTATTAATAAGATATTATTAATGCAAAAATAACATGTAAACTTGTCAGACCAACTATGGAAGCAGGGTGGGGTTGTATGAAGCTAACCATGATTCTCTACCACACTGGCTTAAAAAAAAAAAAAAAATCAGTCGTGCAATATTCACAGAGGCATTATTCACAACAGCTAAAGGTGGAAACAACCCAAGTATCCACAAATGGATGAATGGATCAACAAAATGTGACACACATATGATGAGGTAGTATCCAGCCATCAAAAGGAATGAAATTCTGATACACACTGCAACACAAATGGACTGTGAAAACGTTATGCTAAGTGAAACGAGTCCAACACGGGACAAGAATTGTACAATTCACTTACGAGGTCCCTACAATGAATTTAAGTGAATGGTGGTTACCAAGGGTTGGTGGGAGGGCAGTCACTATTTAATGGGTAAGAGTTTCTGTTGGAGGTGATGAGAAAGTATGGGGCACAGACAGTGGGTGACAAGTACACAGCACTGTGAATACAATTAATGCCAATGCGTTGCTCCTGTACAAATGTTTGAAATAGTAAATATCACATTATGTATTTTTTTACCACATAAGAAGCAATCAATCATCTGAAGATATGCTCTTTAAGGACATGGCAGCATGTTTCAGGAAATATAGGGAGGCTGTACAAATGCAGCAACCACCAAGTTTAATGTTTTAACACCATACATTTTTTGAAAAACAGGCAGCAGCCACGCCCTGCACCCTAAACACATACTTGTTGCAGTGGTGTTTCAGGTGCTTCTTGTAGCTGTCCTCCTGGAACAGTGTGTCCGGGTTGCAGCTGGCCAGCCAGTCAGCATCCTGTACCACTGGCTGTGTGCTCTGGGCTTTCACCTTCTTCCCCTTCCTTCCCCTGGGCACTGGGGCTGAGAGACCTGGAAGCAGAAGCAGCATCAGCATCATCATTGAAGCCAATGACATCCAAGTTACAGTGTCAGAAGCAGATATTTTAAGATCCAAGGAAGGGAAATACAGGGTCTGTGTTGTATCTCTTTATCAGGGTGTTTCACAAAGGTTTCCAGCAAATGTAACCCTATGAAGGGCATAAAGTGGACCTACCAGAATGATTGACCAAGGCTCGAGTCTGGCCATCAGCTGTGGGTGTGATCAGATCCCAGATGAAGCTTTTGATATTCTCGTCCCCTTTGTAATGGTTGAGACAGTACACCAGGATGGTTCGGCAAATGGTTTCCACATCTTGCTCAGTGAGTTGACGTTTGTAGCGTCCATGAGAAAGGATATCTGTCCATCTGCCCCAACTGTAAAGCAAATAGCCTGCATACAGATGGTGCCTCTGACTACAGATCTGAAGTTGTACCTTAATAGTCAGGTACCAGTGTTGGGACGTTCTGGGTCAAAACTAGTAATAGTTTATATTAGATGACAGGAAAGCAACCCAGGGTACAAGAGTTAAGCATACCCCCAAGAGAGGGTCATGAGTTCATTGCTCATAAGTGCAGGAGTTGAACTGCTACGGAAATACCACCCCCATGGCCCAAACTGGCTTTTCAAGGAGAAGCAGGCCAGTGGTAGTTATTTTCAGGACATGAACATAATCCAGGAGGCCCAGAAATTGTATGCGCTGCTTTCTTCTGCTATGGTTTATATGTTTGGATGCTGACCAACCATTTGAGATGAAAGGTAACTCAAGGTAGCTGTGACTACCCCAGAAAAGAATGCGACGCTAGGAGTACGGCTGTATCAATCCACCACAAAGGGTCACACTCCAATAACTGGTGCAGACCTTGAAAGGCTTTGCGATCCCTTTTGAATCAGGGAGTAGTGACTCCCAAGGACAAGAACACAGACAATACAGAAGATGTCAACCAACTTTCAGGTCCTCACATGGAAAGGGTGGGAGAAAGGTCTATGGGTAAAGGCAAATGAGTAACTCCTGCTGACCCTGACCACGTACCAGGTCACAGCCCCAGGCTGCACTGTTGCACTATTCATTTAGAGGTTGTGGGTGTGACCAGACAGCAAATAGCATGTGTACAGGAAGAGGCAGACATACCCTCCCACCCACTTCTTACCCCCTGTAACAGCAGAGGAGCTAGGGCAATGCTCATGGTGCAAACAGTCCTCCGCTGCCTTTGGAGATAAAAGGCTGGTGGCTGTGGCATAGAAAGGACCTGGTCTCAGCTGCAGGGAGCAGCACATATCCCTTCTCCCATGCCCTGTCTTTCTTCCTGGCCTGGTTTCTTCTCACTCCCTAGTCCTCTATGGCTCCTAGTGGTTCTTCCAAGCACAAGGCCAGTCTCAACTCCAGGCCTCTGGACATGCTGCTTTCTCTTCTCCCTACACAAACTCCAACACTTCCTCTTACACTGGCTGTTTAATGATGTCCATCTGTTCATGGGCTGTGCATATCGCTTTCTGTGCAATTCTTTCCTCGACTCCTACCCCAGAAGTGGGGGGATGATACCTGAGTTGTATCTTACAGGCGAGGTACTGTGCTTCTGTGCTCCAGTAGCCAAGTGCTGCCTGGTGCATCAGCACAGGGTACTGCCACTTCTGCTCACCCACCTGCCTGCCTTGAGCTATGCCCATCTTGCTCACACTGTATCAATGAGTCTGAGAGTACCCTAGCCCAGTGCCCAGCCCACAGCAGGTGTTCGAAAAAGAGTGATGACTATGGAGAAGGGAGGGCTTGATGGAGACAATATGCCCTGGGCATCCTTCTTAATGTTAGGAGTTATTAAGGTGTTCCATTCCTAGGGTTTCCAAGAATGTCCTCGACTCTGATCATTAGATGAAACAAGGAAGCAGGCACATGAAAGGACTTAGGTAAGAATGGGTGAGAGAGGAACTTGGGCTTATATGGATAATGAGCAGCAGTACAAAGCTGCTGAGATACAGGACGGGCTTCTGTGAACTTCTTGTGTTCCACAAACAAGCCTTCATTCAGAACTCACTGTAAGTCTGCTCATATCAGACTATGCACTGAGGATACAAAGAGCAGCCCCCGTCCTCACAGAACTGCCCATAGGTACCTAGCAGGATAGGCAGATGACTCCAATATCATAAAACAACATGAGGACTATGATGGAGAATGCAGGTCAGAGTGCAAAGGTGAAGTCTGTGGTGGCTATCCTAGGAGAGCAGAGGTGAGGCACATCAAGTCTGTGTGTCGGGAGGTGTGTGTGTGTGTATATTGGGATGTTTCTCTCAGCAATGGAGAGAGCCTGTGCAAAGACAGAGAGATGAGATGAAGCACAGACAGCGAAAGAGATGAAGTGGTCTATCCGAACAGAAGCTTGGGTTGTTGGTAGGCAAGAACCAATAACAAACAAGGTCAGCTAGAGAGTTCTGTATTGTCATGCAAACACACATTTGTATCTATTCTGAACTAATTGTGATCCACTGGAAGAAATCACTGCAGACAGGATCTCATCAGCTTGGCAGAAAGACTGCTTTGGTGGCAATTTTATTTTTGGTGGAGTGTGCGGATAGTCCCACAATCTCTGAGAGACCTTTTATTCACTGATTCAGGTATTTACTAGCACCCTGTCATACAAAGTACTCTGTGAGATGGCACAGCAATTTAGAGATGTGTTAGAGGTGGATCCAGCTTTTGAGGAGCCTGAAGTTCAGCAGGAGAAACACAACACATTCACAAAAGTCGAATGCCCACTTGTGTTTTGGAAGAATGTTTTAAGAAAAATGGGAAGGCTGTACAAAGGCAGTAGCACTTGTGAGTTAGCAGACAGAAGTTAATAAGTGAGATACTGATTTTGCTTTTTTAATAACAAAAACATTAAAAGATCACCATTGTCAATAAAGTTTATGCAGAGGTAAAGTGGAAAAACATGTCAAACTTTCTTTGGGGTTATTAAAAATCAAAAAGTAAATAAGGATCTGTCATAACTCCTTAAGGTACCAACCAGCACCCTAAACTTCCAGTGACCTGTCCACATCCAGGAGGATCCGAATGACCTGACCACTTTAACCAAATGACCCCTAACCTGTGTTGAGTTACTACAGAAGCACTCATTTGACTTCACAAAGGGGAGTCACACAGATCCAAACACAAATAGTTTTCCAATACTATCTGGGAATTCTAACTACTGTCAAAATAAAATTCCACTTTACATAGTGAGTCCACCTTACCCATAGACGAGCAGATTCTTCTCAACTCTGAAACACTCACTCCTGGCGTAACCCTGTGACTTATCCTGGGGCCGCCGAGGTTTTGCACAAGGCTTTTCTTCAGAATCACTTTCCAGGTCTGAAAACTCCATCAGTTCGTCCTCCTTCACTGCGCTGTACAGCCTGGTCTGTTTTCTCACTCTTGGAGTGTCAATAACCAGGTTGTTCTAACAAAAGAGCAGATACACATGAAACTTCTGAAAGAGTGACCCTTGGGTTACATCAGACAGACGTCTGAATGGGACTTCTCACTCACCCTCCCATTTAAAGCATCAATATCCAATTCAGCCTTCTTAGCCCACTTTTGCCAGAAATTTGGATCATCCAAAGAAATATCTGTTCTATTTCCGGATGCAACAAAACTGGCCTAAAAGAGGAAAAAACAAAAACAAGCACAAACAAAAAACGCATTACTTTGAGATGCTTTTCTCAGAGTTAGACTGCAAGGCAGATTTTGTTTATTCATTCACTCAAATACATGTGTGTGTTTCTTCACCTGTGCCAGACACTACAGTGAATGGGCCTGGGATGAAGAGACTCCCTCAGGCAGCTAGCTCACTGTGCAGAGGCTCAGACAGACGAGGAAACAAAGGTGCACACCTCAGCATGAGAACGACAGGGAATAGAGGTACAGGTGCAGGTAATACACAGAGGAGGGCCACTTACTCCCCATTTCAGGGACCTGAGAACCAAGAGGTCTCCTCGGAAGGATAATGCTTAAGCCTTACTTTAAAATGTTCACAAAGCAGGACAGCACTGAAAATATTTTTGGCAGAGCATGTGCAAAGGCACAGAGGAGAGGAAAGGGGATGAGGGTACTCAGGGAAGAGCAGCCCAAGGGTAAGGTGGTGAAAGAGGCAAAAGTCAGATCAAGTGGGGCCTTGTGTGTGCTGTTAATAGTGTCAGAACTTCATCCTAAGGGAGCCGTGATTATTTGAAAATAGGAGTACTCTAAAGATGGACACAATCATATAGTCAGCATTAGATCATATCAGTGTCTCAGCATGAGAGTAGAAAAGGCCACTACAGTAGTTCAGAGAAGAAATAATGAAGACAGTAAACGGATACAGTAAAAATGAAGAAAAAGAAGCTGTCTAGAAAGACATTCTTTAAAAGACAAAATTTAATGGAAACTGGGTGAATATGAAGCATGAAAATGGAGGAAGAATCCAGGAAGGAAAAAAAAAATCAGTATTCAACTCTATCATCTGAGTGGTATTGCTCAGGCAGGCAGACAGTTGTACGTGGGTGTGTGTATGAGTATATGTGTTTTAAGGGGTGAAGGAACAGGGGTGATGAGTTTGGTTTTGCCTATATAGTACCTGTAAAGACTGAGGAAAGAACCTCTTTTAAGAGGCTGAAAGATGTGAAGGAGAAGGGGTTGGGTCACAGAACCCAGAGAAGAGCCACTGCAGACTACAGCAGGTAGGAAGACAGGAATCTGCATGCACACAGAGCAGCTGGATCCCTAACTCACACCACTCACACAGTTCAGCTCAAGACAGAGTGTGTAGACCTGACAGTAAGAGCTAAAACTACAAAAACTGCAAGAAGAAACTCAGAAATAAATCTTTGTGGGTTAGACAACACACCAGAAGCACAAGCGATAAAAGAAAAAAAAAAAAAAAAAAATGGAAACTGAACTTTAAAAAAGTGCACATATTAAGACAAAACTAGGAGAAAATACCTGTAATCATATTATCTACTACAAAACTTTAGTCCAGAATATAGAGAACTTATAAAACTCAGTAATAAAAAGACTAATTCCTCAAAAAATGAACAAACAATTCCCCAAAGACTACATCTGACTAATAAATACAAGAAAAGATGATCAATACTCAGTGATATTAAAATAAAATGCAGGTGCTGGGGTTGTGGCTCAATGGTAGCATGCTTGCCTAGCATATGTAGCATGTGTGAGGCACTAGGTTTGATTTGCAGCACCACATACATACGTACATACACACATGAAGTTTAAAAATTTAAAGTAAATAAAAAAAATAAAATGCAGAGTGGGAGACTACTTCGCACTCACTGGATGGCTATAACTAAAAATCAAATCAAATGTATAAAATATTGGTCAGGTTGTGGAGAAAATGGAACTCAAATATACTGCTTAGTGGGAAGGGAACATGTATAATCTCTTCAGCAATAAGTCCAGTAGTTCCTTAAAGAGTGAAATTTGGGACTGACATATGACCCAGCAATTCTACTCACATATGTCCACACAAAAACCAGTATATAAACGTTTATAACAACGTTATTCATAAAACCCCAAAGTAGAAGCAACTCAAAAGTCCACTATCAACTGATAAAAGTGGTATACTCATATAACAGAATATTGTCCAGCAATTTAAAGGAACAAATTACTGAAATATACTACAACATAGATGAACCTCAAAAATGTCATGCCAAGTGGATGGAGCCAGACACAGAAGACCATGTATTGCCTATGTCTCCATTTATTTGACATGACCAGAGTAGGTAAATCTATAGGGAAAGTAAGTACATTAGTAGTCTCCAGGGACTGCATAAGAGGAGCAGGGGAGAGGGATAGGGAATAACTGCAAACAAGCATGAGGATCTTTCTGGAATGACAGGAATATTCTAAACTTAGACTGAGCTGATGGTTGCACAACTCTGTAATATGGTAAAGGTGCTGAATTAGACAGGCAATTTTATGGTAAGTCAATTGCATTTCATTAAAGTTGTTAAAAAAAGAAAACGTAGAGCGGACCCTGGTGTGGATGGCTGGAATAAAATGCAGGGGGAGCCTCTGAAGGGGCTCTCAGGTGGATGGCAGTGTGCTCAATGCAGCCTGGGCCAGAGCAGTTCTGACAGGGAGGTGGGAGGAGTGCAGGCTGGAGGGCTGAATCTAAGTGGGTTGAAGCAGGCAGCAGAGAAAGCTGGGGTGGACTACACTGGGTGTATTTTAATTATGAAGAGTTATAGAGTTGTTGTAGCTAGACAGGGAAACATATGGAAGATCTTTTAAAGACATCTTTTAAAGACTTGATCCTTCTTATAGGCTATTTCAGAAATCAGGTTCTGGGGTGGGGTCAAGGACACAGGTAAAGGGAGCCACCTGTGCCATATACACAGAAGAGGACCCAAAATGTTTCATGTGTCAGGAACTCCCCAAGGAGCTAATTAATAATTTTGCTAATTCATAATGTAAAGTTTGGTTTGCACCTGGCGAGCACTTCCACAAGATGCTCTTACATGTACTCCATCATGCTGCTAAAGAATACCCAGCCTCTTCAGACAGATTCACACCTTAGCAAATGTGGAACCTTTTCCTTCAGACTCAATAGTGATAGTGTGGGTTCGCCGAAGGAGAATTTGATCGATGTCTTCTTCACAGAACTTAGACCCTTCATCTTCCTCATCCATGAGTGCACCATAAGCCCCTTTTCGTAGAAGATCCTCTATTTCTTTCTTTGAAAGCTGTTGTACCTGTTTTAGAAAAATATTTAAAATATTAGAAGTAATTTAGAATCAAAATATTCATGAACTAAATAAATGTTTCACTTTTTTCTAAAGATGATAAATCTGAATTACAACATAAGAAAATATAACAAAATCTTGATGTTGGAAAAATTATTCAGATGCAGAATAATTTCTTACACTAGCTAAGTCAGAATAAATAAATAATTTGGGCAAGAGTTATTTTACCCCATTGGTAGCATTTTCTCGTCCACTCATAGATTGCAGAACAGCTTTATCCAGACCAAGCTTCAAACTAGCCTTGTCAAACATTTCCCTTTCATAGGAATTTCTTGTAATCAGTCTGTAGATTTTCACAGATTTGCTTTGTCCTATTCTATGACATCTAGCCTGAGCCTGAAAGAAAAAGAAAATTAATGGCTAGTGCCATGCACCAAGTGTTTGTGTTCCTCCCAAATTCATGTTAAAACCACTATCCCAATGTGACAGGACTTAAGAGATGGGAATTTAGGGAGGTAATTCTGTTTTGAGGGTGAAGGCTTCATGAATGAGATTAGTGCTTAGATAAAAGGAGGCCAGAAGAATCCATGTGTGATAGCACACACCTGCAAACCCAGCTACTTGGGAGGTTGAGGCAGAAGGATCACAAGTTTGAGGACAGCACGGCAAATTAGTGAAGTTTTGTTTCAAAATTTTAAAAAATTTAAAAAAATAAAGGGCTGGAGACATAGCTAGGTGATAGAGTGCCCCTGGGTTCAATCCTCAGTATCAGGAGGACATTAAAAAAAAGGAATCCAGAGAGTGAGTTTGCTTTCTTTAGGCTATGTATAAACCAGGCAGTTTCCTTACTGAGAACACAACCTGGCTGGAACACTAACTCAGAATTCGAACCTCCAGAAATTTTGAGAAATACATGTTTATTGTTTAAACTCAATTTATGGCATTTTTGTTATAGTAATCCAAACTAAGACCGTTACCAAAGAAAAACAAGTTCCAATAATTAAGTAGCCATTTGGAAGCAGATTAACATACTAAATTTCTTCACACATTAATACTTATTACTACTTGATTTCCCACAACTTTATTGGTGTGAGGATTCTCTGTCATAGTAAAATGTGTCTCTCTCTCTTTTTTTTAAAGGCATCAATAAGATTTCCTTGTGTGTTTACCTGGAGGTCATTTTGGGGATTCCAGTCTGAATCGAAGATGATGCAGGTATCAGCAGCAGTGAGATTAATGCCTAGCCCTCCTGCTCTCGTACACAGGAGGAAAACAAACCTATCGGAATCAGGTTTGGAAAATCTGTCAATAGCTGCCTGGCGGAGGTTACCTCTTACTCGGCCATCGATCCTTTCATACGGGTACCTAAAAAAAATATTAACGAGGAGCCTGAAAAAGTGATCCAATAGACTTGCTCCTTTTTAAATGTTAAGTAAGTATCAAAACATGGACTAAATACCAATAGAACAATACAATTTAACAGAAATAATTTCAGAGCCAACAGTTTCTTATAGCTTTTATACAATGGCTAAATGGCTTGAAGATTCTTATTTTACTTCCTCTTCAGTGACATACCTAAACTCTAAAAATAGCTGACCCTTTTAATAGTAAGATAACAAACAATTGCAATTTTAAGAACTATTCTCTAGTCAAATGAAAGCAATGGAGGAAAAACTGCCCACAAAAGTATATAATATCTGCCTGTATCATCATATAAAATAATTTTATGTACAACTATAGTTTTGAAGAGGAGATGTGACAAATTTTTTCCACTCTATCCCCTTTATCATAAATGTCACTTCTAGGTGAACCACTTGGAGCCTGTGTAGGACAATTTTTTCTTTCCTCTTTGTTATTCTGACACAGTGGCCCTCACCGTCTCTGAATGAGGTAGTCTTCCAGTATGTCCAAGCAGCGCACCATCTGGGAAAAGATAAGCACCCTGTGGCCACCAGCCTTCAGTTTTGGCAGCAGCTTGTCAATCAGTACTAGCTTGCCAGCAGCCTGGATCATTGCCTGGAGCTGAAAATCTGGAGACTCTGCATTGTGTGTTTCTTTAAACTCTTCCAAAATTTTCTCTTCAGCACCTGCAGAGATTGGACAGCATAAGTGAATACTCTAAAAGGTTTTTATTGCTAAAAACAATGAATTTGTCTTCAAAACCTACTGCAAACTACAGGAACCAGAACATCACTATGTTTATTAACAAGAATCCATCCACTTACTCAAAGTTGGGCCTACACAAAATCATGGTTGTACAAAAGGGATCAAAGTTTTAAGCACAACACATTGCGGCATTTAAGGGGGAAAAAAACCACATTTTCCAACAAACAAATGTTTGCTGTGTGTAAAAACTGAATTTCAACAACAGACTGTCAAGCCAGAAGTGGTAGAAACAAGCCAAGGGCCAGATACCTACAGAAAATTTGGAACCTAAGTTGCTAAAGAAATGAAGAACTGTTTACTAGCAGAATATAAATACAAACAACAAAATCTGTTCTGAGACTAAGAAACAAAAGGATGGAGTCCTAGAGAAGTGTGAAGGCAGTATTTTTGAGTCTATAATTGCACATTAATATCATCATAAGGATGACAAAAAGGGAAGCTCGGTTTCTGTATATTCTTCAGGGATTTTGGGGTGGAGGGAGGAGCCTGAGCACACATCTACTACTATAATCTCTGAATCTCTCTCCACATTCACTACCAACTTATAATTTTATAAAATGCAAAAGTTCCATCTTGAATGACCCAAACCTTTTAAAGCTAAAAACAAACACTAAAACTAAAAAAAACTTTTAAGTGTTTAATACAAGACTTTCATGCTTAATCCTCTTTTTGCTAACAGCTCCACATGGACTTTTTGCTTGTTCAAAGACTTGGGTGCATTAGAGAGAAGTTTCAAGAAAATGACTTCTTCCTAAGGAAGAAGCCCCACCATTTCCTCTCCTGACCCTCTCCTGTTTTTATTCAGGAAGCAGCAGAAGCTTCCTTCAACTTCTAGGTGGCTGGAAGTGGGCAGCACTGGCTTGCAGCCTCTGCCTCCGGCTAACAGGGCACAGCAGCTGTGCTCAGCCCTCTCCCTCACTGTGGAGATGTGCTCACCTGTTCTTCAGACATACAACAAACACAAGCACCTAATGGGATCCATTCCCAGCCTTAAACTGTGCCAGAAACTTTAAACTACACTTTCTACCACTGGCTTTAAATACGTGGACAGGAAATATAGGATGGGGACACATAAACCTCAAAAGGGTTTTAAAGGTTGGGACACACAGGTTCCAACCTTTAAACCACAACAACTCAGATGGCACTTCTTCAAGAAGCACAAGATTAACAAAAGAACAAGCTGATTTCCATTTTAAGGGTTCCTGTGGAACTTACCTTATAACACGGTCATATGCAGAAAGACAGTGTGTTTAATTGTGAATCAACAAAGAATTCACTGAGAACATTAAGATCACTTAATGTCTTTTCCAAGCACCAGGACCTTTCACAAAGCACCACTTTGTCACAAAGGGGACTGGCGGAGAATACCAGCTTCAACATCATTACTGGCCCTTACTCCCTCTTCAATGAATAAAACTAATATTCTGAATTTTACTACAAGTATGGAAAAAGAGCAAGGGTTTTTACTAAGAAAAAAACTAAAAATGCTACTTAAGAGAATTAGCAAAAATGTTCTTAAATGTAGTTAAATGATGTTTTTCAAAACATGAATTTAGAAACCCAGGTTCTAGATTCAGGAGATGGAGGTGCTTAAGAGGTGGGAAATATATTTAAGTTCATAAGTTACATGAGATCTTTAAGTTTATTTTGTATAATGTAAGATCTTTATAAAAAGAAATGGCAAATTTTACTTATGATATTTAAATAAATATTTTTATTCATATGAAACTACAAATCCATAATCAAAATAAAACATGATGCTTTAGTAATTTAAAACATTTATGATTAATATTTTTTGAAAATGAGATAATCATTTTGACAAAAACTCAAATTTTAGCAGAAATATCTAAACTCTTTTACTAATGTTGAATTTATTCAGAGATTTAAAAAATCTGCCTTTTCAATGCTACCAAAATCTTCTCATACAGGGTAAACCGGAAAACTACATTCTTTCTTATGCAAAAAATCCTACTGCTAAATTATCAAGCCAGCTCTTTGTTATGAATTCAGGTTCTTCAAGTCGTAGCCAGATTACACTAATATTTCATTAAGCAATGTTAGCAAATATATTTCCTGTATGGTGCTCTTAACTTTACAATTATATGGCAATACTAAGGGAAGAAGGTATAGGGAAAATATTAAGAAGGAGAACAATGTCTACCTTTTGGTATCACACCCACATTTTCCAAATTACCAATTAAAGATTTACCCTGATAAAAGAATCGTAACCATCATTCAGGAAATTAACTGGAAATGTGTTATGATAAGTCAAAATACTTGACTGGCTCTGCCCTAAATTAAAGTATGGTTGGTACTACATTTAAAAGGATATGTGTTATTAAAGGCAACTTGAAGTAAGGATGTACTCACTTCCAGCCTGAAGTCTTTTCACTTCAGCAGATAGATGATCACTATCAGGGCAGTGACTGTAATATCATCTAGTTAAATTAGCTATGGACAGGAAAATACTTTGTTACTGAATATTACATTGGAAAAAAAAAAAACCTACTATTTGTTTCTCTAAAACTCAATCCGTTAGGTAACCCTTATTTTTATTTTCACTTTGTTTACTATTTTCTGTGCTCTCCCTATCTGCAACAGTAACAACAAACAAACTCTATTTATTTATTTGGCAGTATTGGGAATGGAATCCAGGGATGCTGTACCACTAAGCTACAACCCCGGTACTTTTTATTTTTTTTTATTTTGAGATGGAGGGTCTCACTAAGTTGCTGAGAATCTCATTAAGCTGCTGAGGCTGGCCTCCAATTTGCTCCCCTCCTTCAGCCTCTAGAGTAACAGGAATTATAAGTATACACCATTACACCTGGATTATAAAAAACAATTATTCCTCAGTTACCTCTGACCATCATGGAACCCTGGATATGTTTTTCAATGTTTTTCTTACACTTGCATTAGGAAATCTGAAATTGGACTTTTCATTTAAATAAAGCTAGTACCCTCATTTGTTACTCAGTTACCTGTTTAACTTTGCGCAAGAAAACCAACTAGCAACACTCGCTGGTGCTTATAGTGTGCTGGACATTGTTTCAAGTGCTTAAGTAAAAATATTAAGTCCATTAAAAATATTTCTTATGTACTCTGCACTCTACAACCCCTTCTAGATTCTCTACCTCCTGTTTCTGTGTTATGTTACCACTTTCATCTTGTGCACATAATTGCTTCTATTTTTCACAAGTGCAGAAAGGTTGTGCTATATGGAACTAAAGTTTAGTTTGACAGGCAGCTGTACTCTGCCATAGCCCATACAAATTTTGGCTTCATATCTAAAATTAAAGACTTCCTTACAAATGTTCAACAGTGTTCAGAGATGGCTCTGTGACAAGGTGCTGTCTCCAGATGATGCGTAAGAATTAATAGCACTGGCCCTAGAGCAACCTCTGTGAAACACAATTGTCTACATGAGTTATCTGGGAAAGCTGTATGCTCAGTGTATACATCCACATTTTTTAAACTTACAAATTTCCCCAAAACAAAGCCATAAGAACACTTACTTAACAGACATTTCATAACTTCTTGTAAGGACAGAGAACTGACCTCAAGGAATGACCAATCAAAACACATGCCAAAAAACCCAAGCCTCGGAAGCCCTAAAAGGCTCCTGGGGAACTAATGTCCTACATCAGGTAACACTGGAGAGCAATTAGCCCATGGAATATACCCACCAGCTGTGTCTTTGGGGAAACCACCCAGCAATGCTCAATGCATGTCATTAAATGTGACCCAACAGGATGGATTTGGTGGCACAGAGATAGTTATCTAGTATTGCTGAGATTCTCTTTTCACATTCACCCTGCTGGCAATATTCAAATCTTGCTGTTAGCATCTCCTTTTCTCTTCTCCCCGCTTAGATACTGTTATTATTTATTTTCTCTTCACCAGCTACTCTTTGTGAAATAAGTTGTGTACACACACATATTTTCTATGAACACCATTATCTGCCCGAAGACTCAACTCACCAATGGGCTGGCTGACACACACCATAATGGCCTTATAAGCACCTAAACACACTGTGGTTGGAAGGCTGATATATTAAACATATAATCATCACACACAACACTCTCTTTAGAAGATGAAGCTACAGACATGAACTTTTAAAAAGCAAGTCACTGATGTCACACGAAAGCAATGACCTCAGGGTCCTCGCACTGAGCCCAATCTTCCAGGGACAGATCACTTTTTGTCCTATGACAACACAGACTCCTGGATCCAAGGTGTCTATACATTGTGAAAGGGAGAAAGATTAGGAACTCTTTAAATCAGCTGTTCTAGAACCTTGTGGACTGGGAGAAAGACAGAGTAGGCTTTGCTCCTTCTTCCCTGGAAGGCCCCTAACAGTGTTGCAGGCCAATTATAACTGTGCACAAGAACCCTGGATTAGCCTGCTGTCACCATCTTTAATCCATATCATCTCCTGCCCAGACTGCAACCACAGCCTGAGCTGGTCTTTCTGTTCCTCTGCTTCCCCCTCCCATTTGTTTTATACTGTTGCCCAACTCATCATCCTGAGCCATGTATCTTATCACTGCTCAGCTCAAACACTAGCAGTGGCTCCCCCTGCCAAAAGACTGGAGCCAAAGCCCGGGTGCCAGTATCTGAGGCCACGGGACCCCATCATGTCCAAGTGTCTGGTCCCCCTATTTACACACGCACCCTGCACTTCGGGCAAGTTCCCCTTTGTGTTCATTGCCTCCTTTGCTAGTGTTATGACTTCCACCTAAATGTCCTTTCTTTCTCGAATTCAGCCTGGCAAAATACTTTCTATCCTGAAGGCATGTCTCAAATGACATCTAACAGTTTTCCTAATCTCAATCCCTCAACACAATGGAGGCTCCCACAGGCATGAAACACTCACCACCTTAATGATTTCTGGAAGCATACAAGAGAGGTCCAATCCCTATGTGTTAATACCATGGGTTTTGTGAAGAGAAGAGCAGGGCCACAAACTGCCCATCAGTAACAGGGATGAACCATGGCCAAAGCTTTACAATCATCTCTTATTCTCAGGGAACAGGTGCTGAAGACCTCCAGACTGAGAGGAATATGAAGGCTTTGGCAAAGGTCTGAAATGGCTGAGAGCTGCTGCCCACACCGCTGGAGTTTCTCTTTAGCACCTCTGATTTAAACACACACTCACCAAGAAAACCTCAACCAGGACTGTCTTTAGCTAGCATTTCTCATGATTTCTAGCCATGGAGCACAAACAACTCCCTTCAAGGGAGGGAAGAGGAAGGAGACAAGGTGAGAACATGCTTCCAGGTCCACGGGGGCATCTGGCATGTGTCTCCGGCACCACAGAGGGAGGCATCACAGAGAATAGGAAGCTGGAGAAGCCCACACAAGTGGTCAGGGCAGTACCGACTGCATACCAGGAAAACCTGGATCTGGGGACAGAAAGGGACCTCTGGAGCCTCTACTGTCATTCAAATAAGTTTGCAAGCAGGCAGGCTTACCATTGATTAGGTACGGATGATTGCAGCACTTCCGTAATTCCATCATAGTGTTTAAAAGGTTAGGTACGTTAGCTTGTCCACCACCTTTGGAAAGAAATGTAAAATTCTTCTCAAGGATGGCTCTGTAATATTTCTTCTGAATGTTTGTTAGCTCAACTTCAATAATAGTTTCTTCTTTGGGGGCCAAGTTCTTTTCTACATCCTCTTTGAGACGTCTCAACATCATTGGCTTTAGAATAGCCTGAAGTTTTTGCACCTAAAAAAGGACCTTAGGTAAATACTGGTATCATGGTTTGCTTCATATTAAAACATACTCTATGAAAAATTAGGAACAACTCATTTATTCACCATCATTTCATTTCTCAAAGTCTAATAAGGGTATAAAGGAGCTAATTTTTCAGCTTTCATGAAAGAAATCTGAGAAGGGTTGGACGATTCTATGTCAAATGCACTGCTTCACCTACCCAAGAGTCCTGAACACCCTTCTGGGCTTGAAAAATGGGGGGGAAAAAAGAAAGAACTTTAATTCATTCAGCTTTCCATTCTGTTTGTCTTAAGCCAAAGGATGGTGAGGAACAGGAAAGAAACCATGTCACAGAGTGCTATATTTCTGTTCTGCAGAAAGAGCTCAAGAACAAGAACAAGGGGCCTCAATGAGCAGGGAGAGAGGTCTGTGCCTGGTTCTCTTTTCCACTGATTGGCAAGAGGACACAGCACAACAGATACTTTTAACCTTAGAAAAGAAAACAAAACAGACTTCACTCTGAACTAAGCTAATAAGTTTTATACAGTGAAGTGAAGAAGGGGCACATAAAGACCATGATTTCAAACTATCTCCACATTTATTTCAAAGATGGGTTATGAAACTGAGCAACTGATACCCTTGTAACTCTTACGGTATATAAAGTATTCACGTGCTTTTCACACACAATACCTTGTTTACTTCTCATGGAAATCCTGTGGACTGGTACCCATGTTTCTAAAATGAAAGTATGTAAGCTTGAAGAAACATACAATGTTTCAGAAACATACAATGTTTCGGAAATAAGAGTGGAAACCCAAAATTTCAGCAGGCAAGACAGCTTCACCAACTTCAGAGGCTTCTAACACTATCCCCAAATGTATGCACAGCAAAACCACCAATATGAATAGCAGAGACACCTCTGCAAATTACCTCTACAGGTATGCAACCTCTGTACAAAACTCAACAGCCCACCATGAGGGTGAACCATCAAATGAACAAACAAGAAAACCTTCATAATGATGACTTGGAAGATCCAAGAGAAGGACACTCTTGTCTACTAGGTGGGGAAAAAAATTGTGATATAATTTACATTTTAAAATACTTAAACACTTTGCCATTTCATGAGCTAATCTTCAATTTTTACAACTGAGATACAAAGAGTTGAGGTGATAAGTACCTGTTCCTCTGTTTTTAGATCACCGAATTCTTGCATAAAGGTGGTTTCTGAAGGGAAGCGACTTGGTTCCAAGAAATGCAGCAAGCTAAAGAGCTCTTCCACAGTGTTCTGTAGCGGGGTCCCCGTCAGCAGCACTTTGTGTTCCTATGGTAACACAAGAAAAGCAACTGACCACACTGCAACAAAAACAGACTCTTAGGACTAATGCTTTCCTCTGTGTCTCCATTTTTCTGCTTCTGTTCGTCAGTGGCAATTTAGCACCCACCCTACACCAAGTATAGAAATAAGGCATGAAGATGGAGACTGGGGAAGAATATGGTTCCTGCTTCAGATGCGTGGACATGTGGAAAGGTGTTCCCTAGAGCTCTACAGGCTCCTTCGGTGTCTTCACGTTTCTGCTTCTTTCGGAGGTTATTAAGTCAATATTTTAGTAGGATGGTTTTCTAAATCCCCTAAATCCCCGTGCTTTTTCTCAACCAAAGTTAAGTTTTTTCCTGAAATCCCTAGACTGAGAGAAGGCGTTCATGCTTCTTTCTGTTCTCTACATCAACAGTACTCTCATCTTTCCATCTGCTTCCTGCATGACTCACTTTAGAGACAAAAGAAGTTCTTCTAAATGCAACAGCATATGAAAAACTATTTTGTTCTTCAAAAATTTCCAACTGGCAAAGAGGTCAGCTTGGTTTTAAATACCACAATCATCTAGGAAAAAAAAAAAATCAAATGCTATTTCTAACTTTTGTCTCTTTGAACCAAGTTAGGTAATTTCTTTAATTAATTCTGTTTATGAATTTTTTCCAACTTTCCTTTTGTACTCTGACACAAAGAAGTTGTTTTAAAACAATCAGTCTTAACAGTAATAAGTTTATAAATCTTAAGAGTCTTATTATTTCCCTCCTTGTTTGATCATTTGGAGTACAGCACAACTAATCTAGTAGTATAAGACCAATATTCTGACTTAACTTGGAAGCTAACTAGACTTAGTTGCCAAACATAGTATATGCTCAGTAAATACTAGCAGAATGAAATATAAGAACACACTTATTTTCTTCATATCTACCATGTCTTGTCAATGAGGCTCTGTGAAAGTGAGGTGAAGCAGTTCAATATATTTCCCCTCTTGTCCTCCCCTCCAAGTAGATGTATCTGATCAAAGATGCATATATCAATATCACCTTCAGAGTTTTAAATTATTAAAAATGAAGAGTCAGAAAAATAAGTTAGGATTTTCTAATGTATAACCATAGTAGTGGGGTTACATGGGCAATAATCGCTGATATGCCCAAGTTCTAAATGACCCTATGGAATAATTTTTTTTTTAAAGTACTGTCACAGATTCAGGAAAAGCATTATTATTGTTAAAAGGGATGGGGAGGGGGAAGGGAGAGAGGGGTATGTGCAATTGTCTCCCAATTTCTTTATATCCTTTATTATTAAATCCTAAATATTTAATCAAATCCTTTAAGAGTTTAAAGTGTATATAATTTATTAATTTCAAAAGGAATGTATTTGTGTAAGGGAAAGGAACTCCTTTTTGATGCTACTTCACTTCAATGACTGCTCAACAGGCAAATACACCACAAAATTACAAATACAACCCTTATAACCCTTTTGTACAGTTGCATATGAATAATGGAATAAAACTAGGTTTCAGTTTGAAAGTAGGTAATAATTTTAGAATATGGGATTACTACACACAGTATCATAAGCATCCTTTAAGAAATTCAGGCTATCAACCATACCACCTCCAAGCTCCACTATGACAGAAGACATGCTTTTGCCCTGAAAATATTACCATTCTTTTTAGCTCTGATGAAATGATATGCATTTAGTTTCATTTCAGCGGACTTTTTAATTTGTGTGGGGCCTCCTAGCAATGAAATGATGAGAAAACAGAATTGATGAAGAACTAATACAACCTCCCTGGCTTCTTCTTGTCAAGGGGGGACAAGGGGCTAATTCTGCTTTCCCAAAGCTCCCATGGAGAACTGAGGGGATGGTGACTGTCCCTCCATATATCACCTTCACAAACTCTTCCTTTCCTCAGGAGAGGGGAAGACACTCAGTAGTCATCTTCATGTCCTGAGAATGAACCTGGAGATCACCCTAAAAAGGACATTTTCACTTAACTCACTACAGCTCAGGAAGTAGGAGCTCCTTAAGAACTACACTGTAACTGGGTACAATTACTATTCACTGTTTTGACCCTAACTTATTTCTAGGAAAGAAACACAAAGAGTAATAAGTGGGTAAGTTCTAATGATACTTATTATAAGTAATGATTTAAATACCAAGCAATGAGTTGTTCAGAGCTGCGAAAATACAATTATATTCTGCCTCTGACCAATAATGTCCATTTTCCATTTTAAAACATCTCTTATGAGATAAAAATTCCTGATCATCAAAAAAATTATTAGTCAAGTCAGCCAGGGATGAGTTACAGGTATTCTGAGTCCTTGGGCTGACCAGCAGAGATGTGACAGTCAGGGACCCCCAGGACTGGTCTCCTGTGGTAGTAAGCAGCCATCTCTGTTTATCCCAGTGTGGCATACAAATATCATCATTTTATATGTGTGCCATTATGGGAAAGGCTTAAGGAACACTGTGATGTGTAACAGAAAATTATTTGGACAACAGATCCTAATCCATTAATGAAATATTAACATAAGTAACAGAAAATTCTTCAAAGCATTTTCATGATAATTAGATTGTCTGGTGATAGTTAAAACTAATTTGTACTCATCAATAAAGGATTGTTTTGCAGTAAGAATCTATAATATGGGAATATATGAACTAGCACTAGAACACAACTGAGATAAACTAGGTCAGAGGACTGTGTAAGTCTTTAGGAAATGGTCTATAAATCTCTTAGTGGATGTCCAAGAAGGGGATCCCTACTCAAGAAGCTATGTGTAGCTATGAGCATTAATGTGTACCCCCACATAGAGGTATGCTTCAGTGTAATGCTGAAGGATCACCTGGAAAAGCCAAAGAGAGCCATGGGGTTACTCCTTCCATAAGCACAGCACATGTCTTCAAAACTATTCTGTTTCTAAGTGCTCTCTCACTTGTCTTGTGGATTGGCCACCAAATAATAGTAAACTACTTTGCATAAGACTTATAGGATAGTGTCTGTAATGGTTCATTAGGGAGAAAAATGGGAAAGTCTACCCTAAATAATATAACAGTCAGATGTCTTCCTTTAAGCAAAACTTGATTTTGCCTGTTTTTAATTAAAAGAATAGTAGGCTAATCCAATCTCCTTAATTTAAGAATAAAAGGAGCTGCTTCAAAGAAGCTGCAAAAGAAAGACTTTAGGTGCTCTTTTCACTAGTACCAGGCTTCGGTTTAAAAAAAAAAAAAAAAAAAAAGTATACTTGTAAACATACAAACTGTTCCTTCCCATCTCCAATTCTCAATTAGTAAGAGATCAAATTAATTTATAGAAGTCAGCATTAAAGGGATTTTTTAAAATCTCTTTTAAAACTTTTTTGGTGCTCATCAAATCACCTAATACATTTTAAATGACAATAGTATTGTCTTCAAACTGTACATTAAAAATAAAAAAACATGATCATAACCAACTTGTAAACTATGGTGAAAAGTCATACAAGGAAAAGAGGTCAAGTAGCAATTTTCTGCTAGGACACCACACACACAGCAGCAACAGAGCATATCAAATCAACCAAATTCTACTTCCCTACACTATGTGGCTCCATGATATTTCCCCCAGGAAAGTTAATCACATAGAAAGCAGAAGGGTATAGGATAGATGTGGCATAAAACTTCAGATCAAACTTGAGGTCTTGTAATGCCCCAAACTTTCATGCATCTATTCAAACTGAACACCAGATTATCATAACCAACTTCCTGAGAACTTGCATCCTCAAGTCCAACTGGCCTTGGTAGGGAAAAACCCAGGAATCCTGGAACATAATTGAATTATCATCACTGAAGTAAAGCTTGGCTTAACAGTTAATGAAACAGTCAATATTGTGAACAAAAGAGTAAAGCAAATATTCTAAACTCACATCAGTGAAAATATCCTGATTTATACTCTGCTAGGATAGTACTGTTTAAAAACATCAGCATGCAATTCCAATTAAAATCCCAATGACATACCTTACAGAAATAGAGCAAGCAATTATGAAATTCATCTGGAAGAATAAGAAACCCAGAATAGCTAAAGCAATCCTCAGCAGAAAGAGTGAAGCAGGGGGGTATCGCAATACCAGATCTTCAATTCTACTACAAAGCAATAGTAACAAAAACGGCATGGTATTGGTATCAAAATAGAAAGGTAGATCAATGGTACAGAATAGAGGACACGAACACAAACCCAAGTAAATACAATTTTCTCATACTAGACAAAGGGGCCAAAAATATGCAATGGAGAAAAGATAGCCTCTTCAACAAATGGTGCTGGGAAAACTGGAAATCCATATGCAACAGAATGAAACTAAACCCATATCTCTCACCATGCACGAAATTAAACTCAAAATGGATTAAGGACCTCGGAATCAGACCAGAGACCCTGCAGATTACAGAAGAAAAAGTAGGTCCAGAGCTTCAACATGTCGGCTTAGGATCAGACTTCCTCAACAGGACTCCCATAGCACAAGAAATAAAAGCAAGAATCAATAACTGGGATAGATTCAAACTAAAAAGTTTTCTCTCAGCAAAGGAAACTATCAGCAATGCAAAGAAAGAGCCTACAGAGTGGGAGAAAATCTTTGCCAATCATACTTCAGATAGAGCACTAATCTCCAGAATCTATAAAGAACTCAAAAAACTCTACACCAAGAGTGCAAATAATCTAATCGACAAATGGGCTAAGGAAATGAATAGACACTTCACAGAAGAAGATCTACAAGCAACAAACATATGGAAAAATGTTCAACATCTCTAGTAATAAGAGAAATGCAAATCAAAACCACCCTAAGATTCCATCTCACCCCAGTTAGAATGGCGATTATCAAGAATACAAGCAACAACAGGTGTTGGCGAGGATGTGGGGAGAAAGGTACACTCATACATTGCTGGTGGGGCTGCAAATTAGTGCAGCCACTCTGGAAAGCAGTGTGGAGATTCCTTAGAAAACTTGGAATGGAACCACCATTTGACCCAGCTATCCCACTCCTTGGCCTATACCCAAAGGACTTACAATCAGCATACTACAGAGATACAGTCACATCAATGTTCATAGCTGCTCAATTCACAATAGCCAGATTGTGGAGCCAACCTAGATGTCCTTCAATTGATGAATGGATAAAGAAACTGTGGTATATATACACAATGGAATATTACTCAGCCATAAAGAATGATAAAATTATGGTATTTGCAGGCAAATGGATGAAACTGGAGAATATCATGCTAAGTGAGATAAACCAATCTCAAAAAACCAAAGGACGAACGATCTCGCTAATAAGTGGATGATGACACATAATGGGGGGTGGGAGGGTTTGATGTTAGGGTTAGAGTTAGGGTTAGGGAGGGGGGCAAGAATGGAGGAAGGAAGGACTGTTTAGAGGGAAAAGAGGGGTGGGAGGGGTGGGGGGAAGGGAAAAAATAACAGAATGAATCAAACAATATTACCCTATGTAAATTTATGATTACACAAATGGTATGCCTTTATGCCATGTACAGAGAAACAACATGTGTCCCATTTGTTTACAATTAAAAAAAAAAAAAAAAACAAAAAAAAAAAACAAACACCAGCATGCAATTTAACAGTTACGAAGGCAATAACGATTTTTGATAATGGAGAGTTCAGAATACATCATGACATTGCACAGGTTTTGCAGATAGCCTGTGAAGAGAGGCATAGGTCAAATTCAGAGCAGTGCAACTACCAAGTCAGACACAATTCTATTCAGGCTCAATGAAATCACCAATATGATCACTGACCAAGTCCATCATCTTGAGTCCCTCCAATAGCTTGCAGTTCCTATTCTTCAGCCTGTGGGCTTCATCGATAACCACACAGCGCCATGGAATATTCCGCAGCTCGGGACAATCAGTCAAAATCATCTCAAATGTAGTGATGATGGCATGAAACTTATAGGACCCCTTTATCACGCGACCCTACAAGAACAACTCAGAATCGTTATTTAGCACTAATGATTACACTGATAATTTTGAGGATGAATGCATAGCATAAAACAGAAGTATTTATCTCTTTGGTTCCATCTTCATTGTTGATAACATATTCTGTTTTAAAAGTTATTTTGGAGGCTTTAAGGTACTATGAAAAAACAAAGTTTTGAAATCTTTTCTTTAAAAAAACTAATTAGAAAACTGTTACTGTATTTCAGATACAATTTTCTTCTAGATCACAAGCAGTAAAGTACCAGTAAATGCACAATCTATTGACACCCTGCAGACTTCATATACAGTGAAAGGCCAAAGAGACTGGGTGCTACGCTAACTTTTGAAACTTTAAAAAAAATTTTTTTGTTTTAACTTTTGCAACTCATTTTATTCTTTTGGCACTTCCTATAAAATGCTAAAACACTGGAAATGAAAAAACATTCACTTAGGATAGAACTTATAATTCCCAAATCTCAAATATTAAAATATAGATTTAAATATTTTCTCCTATAATTACATAATTGTATGTTAGAATTCAGGTTTAAAAACAGAAACAAACATACATATAAAACAACTCTCTTATTTTCAATTACAGAATGGACTTCCATTTACTACTTACAGTTTAAAACTGTTTTAACACACATGATCCTTCCTTATCACATCATTCATAATGTTCCACTGTTAATATAATTTTATAAGCAAGCACTGAGAATAAGAAAAATTATAGCAGTTGCTACTAAAAGCCAAAGTATAAATCCCTCCCCTGGTGTGTATTTGGATTTCCGCAATGCCTAATATTTTTCACTTCTAGCAACATATTCTTCTATTCACTTTTAATATCATTTTTGTTTAGTTTTGTCTTAGGAATACAAAATAAAGCGAACATGGTAATACATTATATGAATTTCAGTGATCATACAACGTAAAGATATTTTCTAATCAAATATTCAGAATGAAAATATGCTATAAAAATAAAGGGCAGTATTCACACTTGTAGAAAGATAATACAAACTAACTGGGCAAGAAATTTCAAGCAATTTCCCAATTTAACAAAAACTGAGACCTTCCCCCAAGTCACTGACAGTGACTCTTTAAGTCAGAACTTTCACAACACCTTAAAATGCACATAAATGAGCATAAGGAATACAATCTCTAAAATTTTACCTGGGGATCTTTGAAGTACATTTCATACAACTGAATGGTCCGACGACTAGCTTGACTCCCATGATACACAACCACGTTCAACTCTGTCCAGGTTCGGAATTCCCTTTCCCAGTTGGGGATTGTGGACAATGGGGCAATTACTAAAAAAGGGCCATGGATTCCTTTCAAATATATCTCATAGAGAAATGTAATGGACTGGATAGTTTTTCCCAAACCCATTTCATCTGCTAAAATGCAGTTTCGCCTTTAGAGGGAAAAAAAATAAGAAAGTTTAGTGAGTTCAGATACTGCTCTCTTTTATATCTATCTATATATCTATCTAAATACACACACACACAACCACACAGACATTACTCACGAATGCATATCCATATGGATTTAGATTTTTTTAGAGTCAACAAAATACATTTTTAAACAAAATTATCTAAGAAATGAAATTGCTCCTACATATTTGTCAATCTCTGTATAGACATTTGTTGAATAAATATTGACTGTTACCAATGCTTGCTTTTTAAAAATTTTTCATTAGAGCTAAATATTATTTATATTCTTTTTGATTACTATTTCCAATAACTTCAAAGAGCTACAATCTTTTAGAAAAAGTAAAGACGAACATGTTGTACATACATGTTGTACCAATTGAAAAGCAGCCAGTTCACTCCCTCCAACTGGTATTCCCTGAGTTTGTTATTGTTTTTATACTCCCTGGAACTCTCTGATTTCTTCCAATCATCAGCAGGAGGTCGCTCCTGTTTCAAATATAGTAAATCCCATTAGTGGTTTCTTGAAGACCACGCCACTATGCTATTTTCAAATTAAATCCTCTATCATGAGCCAATTCTTACCACACGCTCTGTTTCCGGCTCCCTGGACATGAGTTTCTCAAACTCTTCGATCTTTGCTTGATCTATGTCCTGCCTCAGCTCCCACGTGCTGTCTTCATAGGGAAGTGAGCACCACTTCACCAGATAATGAGTCACAGGCTGGACCAGGTTTAAATAAACCAAAATTGAATTCACTTGACCAAATATAATATGTTAAGGAAAAATATGTGCTCTATTTCATCTATCAATAGATGCTACCTCAGTGTCGGGAACACCAAATTGGCAGATGTCTTAAAACTATACCCACTACTAAATAGTTGCCTCCAGTCTAAACTGGAAACAGAATTATAGGGCATTATTAGAACAAAATTAACTTTTAACCTAAATCACTGGTCATGTTCAAAAGCCAGAAAGTATACAGGAATAGCTGGTAAATACCAAGAAGCTAAATTTGAGCCTCATTTTCCCCTGTGCACATCATTAAGCATATGATTCAGGCTTCTGAAGTAAAATCATTGCATACTTACACGTTTATATAATTGACTAGTTTCTTAAAGAATGAAAAATAGGCAAATTTATTAGGATATCTGCCATTCCCTTGGAGAAAGAGATGTTGTTTGTATATAACCACATTTTTAAAATACTGAATTTGAGCTCTAGAAGACTGAAGGGCAAAATACTTTGAGTAATGCAGATCAGTAGGATTTCCTCTTTGTCTTTCCTCTAGAAAACACTTCAGTTTGTTGGCCTTCATTTCAAGAGCAAGGTACACTGACCTGGTTGTGATGTTAAAAATATTTGCTGCGCAATGCAAATAAGGTTTAAAAAAAATTTTTTTTAAAATATAACTAAGTAAAATTAGAAAAATAAAAATACTGTTACAGTCTTTGAAATCTCATGGAATTTCACTATCTAGAATTCAGAGTAACATGGGAGTCTCCTGACAAGTCTCCCTAGATAAGCAAGATCCAAACACTTAAAACAAAACTCAGTTTACTAGAAGCAGTCAGGAATGACAGAACTCATGGCAGGTCAGCACATGTCACCAAGACACATGCTCAGAAATCACTAGAATTGTTTTTATTCTTACTTTCCTATCAAATGTTCTTTACAAGCTTGTAGGGTTTGCAAAGCAACAGAAAATGCCAGGTCTGGGATCTCATGGAGAGAAATATTTTCTATTAGCCTCTGTGTACCTTGTTAAACGAAGTTTACCAACTTCACTAAGGAAGTCCAAAGCTAAATAACATTAAACCCAATCCTGCTACCACAGTACTCTTGACTACATAAAGGAACTTTGTGCTACATAATAGGTACACACCAAAATGCACTGAAGTCTTTATTGATCATGTTCTAGAATTGTGAAAAATGTCAAAGTAGTTCAGATTGAAAGTTAGTCTTTTTTAAAAAGCTCTAAACAAAAAACATATTGAGTGTTGTTATTATTATATCATAAAATAACAAATCATTAAATTCCAATTAAATTTTAGATAACGTGTATCACGATCCAAGGCTCTGAACAGGAATAGGTCTAGGTTTCTCTCATCTCTAAACACAAGAGCTGCCTGAACCACCATTCTGTAATACAAATGATCTCCTATTACCTCTCCCCGGTCATCTGTGCTACGTGCAAAGTCCATTATCCGGTCAACCTCCACATAATCTGGATTAAAAAGCTCATCCTCAATCTGCACCAAAGGGGGAAAAAAGAAGTAAAATGTTTATTTCCTGACAGGAAACACTGTTTCACTTTTCACAAGGCAATAATATTTTGGATCATAGTGATACAAAATTTATATTTGGCAGATTCTATTATATTAATTGAAATGCTACAATTTAGCAAAATCATTCCCCATGAGGAAACTAGACTTCTTAGACTTTGTTAACAGAGTCTTTTAATTACTGTGTGAAACCTTTTACTGTGAGAGAATGTTTAAGAATATTTTAAATGAAGTGTGAAATTACAATTCACTAATGAGCAATCCAAAAGGCTTATGGCATGCAATGCATTTAGCATTCTTGAAACTACAGTTTGCAATAAAGAATCAGAGCCATGCTCATGAAGTGCTACTGGAGTCTCATCACTACTTGAGTTGCCTGGTGGTCTATAGCATCATTTACAGAATGTTATTCAAAAGCTATAAACACTGAAGCCAATGGATTTCTTTTTTTAGCATGAAAAAGTTTATGATGTTTGGTAGTCTTTACTAATCAGTATTAGTACCTCACTTAGAATAATAGTCTTGTCATGAATCTTATATGTGTGAATAATTTATTTGTACTGAATGTAGAGTAGGTAAAAGAATTCAGGATACAGAAATGAGGCCTAAAATAATTGAATTCTTTAGTCAATATTTCAACAATTTTTACAAAACTAAAGCAAAACTACTTGTTCACAAAGTTATCTCATGTGAAAGAATAGCATATGGCTCAAAAGGAAGTTATAGACCAAGTCATACTCAGAAGCAGCCAGGGTCAAATAAGTTTTCATATCTGAGTTAGAAAGCCAAAGATAATGATTACACAAATGGTATATGCCTCTACTTCATGTACAAACAGAGAAACAAGATGTATCCCATTTATTTACAATAAAAATGAATTAAAAAAAAAAAAAGAAAGCCAAATATACATCATTATGTGGTGCTACAGGTTAATAATATAGCTGTGTTAAAACACTTAACAAAAGGCAAATTAGATGTCACTTAGACACCATTACAGGTTGAAAAGATAAGCTATCAGTCGCACACTGTCAAGGAGAACGAACATTCTCTGGGCTACCAAGCCCACTTAAAACACTCAGTTGGGTCCTTTGAATTGTGACTTATGAACCAAAAACCAAAAATACAAAAAATGTGCTCCAACTATCTCAGGTTTTTTCACACAGGTGAACAGCAAGGAAAAACATGGCAATGAAATGTCCAGTTAAGTTACAATGTTAACGTGCTAATGCGCTGGTTTTCTCAGAAGCTTCTAGATTGAGAGAAACAATATGTATGTATTACTTATTCATATACAACAGGAACCCTAATATGTTCCACAAAGCAGGTTTTGACTGCAAGAGCTCTCTTTAAGACAACTTGTTCGTCAACATAAGTTTTCATATTCAATGCTGAGTTGAACTTTTCCTACATCTCTACCCATTAACTGAGTAATGTTTGTCATCATGCATGTGATGAAATTTCTAGTCTAAACAATTTTTTTTTTTAAACAGACACTTTAGGTGCAGCAGATTTATAAGGAGCCCAACATGCAACAAAGAATGTAAAAGAAACTGAAACTGAAAATCTGAAAGTAGTAGAGCTTTAGAATACTTGAAGCCATGATCACTTGTGGCATAAAACAAACAAGTAGGGGTGTGTGAATGGAGGGGAGGAGTGGGAATGTAAAAGCAGGGATGAGGTGTGTTGTTATTCTTCTCTGCCAACTCCCATTCAGGACAGAACTTAAAATTTCTGGTTGCCAATTTACAAGCAAGATAATGTTTTCCAGTCATGGTACATGCAATTCACAGAGACAACAGGTTCAGACAAACAGGCTATGTAGCTAGGGCCAGGCACAAATCCATAAAGACCATGTGACCACAGGAAACAGAGACCAAATAAATTTAATAAACAGGCCCAGAATTTAAGGATGGAGGAAAGCTGTCATTGTACTTTTTCCATTTTTCCTCCCACAGATATTCAAAAAAGGTCAGTAGAACATATGGTATCTTTCTGGAGGGAGGCTAATGATTTCAACTCACCTAATATCACAAAAATTCAAACTAGTTTCTCTAAGAAGGGCAGGAGAAACAAACTCATAATATTTTCCTCAAAACCAACCTTTCAAAAAACAAATATGTTAATATTCTCTGAGGTGTAAGAACTGAGTCATATTCAAGTAACTCTTTGTCACTCAATACAAACTACTACACTGCCCATCAGGCTGGGCCCTCAAGCCACACAGCTGTTGATACAGATGGGGGTCTGTGGAAGAGCACTGGTCAGATCTCTGTCCAGTACAGTCTTAAGTGCCCGCTAGCTGGGATCACAGAGATCTGGTTCCAGGACAGCAGAGACTGGTCACCCAAGATTCTAAGGATTCTGTGACATCGAAATACTAAATGCTCTTGTGTTTCACACTTCTCATCTCCACAATGGGTGGCAGTACACGGAAGGATGTTAAGCAGGTATTATTTTGCATTCATTTTCATCCTTTAGTTTACATTCAGTTAATTTTTTTATAAGGAGGGGAACTAAGAAATCAGCAAATCTTTTCTTTCAATATTAGAGATTTTCTTTCATCGCTTTGAGGTTACAAGTGAAAGCCAAACTGGTGCTCAAAAGTCTAGAGACCCCAGTAAGCAGCTTGTGAAAGCATTTAAAAATACATATATATGCAATTGACTATGCTGGGAGGGAATAACCTAGCACTTCTTGTACATGCAGGTTTTCTCCCCTGCAATTGGCACTGCCATCTTTCCACAACTGACAACCCAGGATTCAGGAGTGCAGGCAGAGACACCACACCAGCTTCTACAGCATGGCACAGCACTTGTGAAAACAAGCACTGACTTGAATAGGAGAAAATTTCCATATACTTTTCCCAACAGAAGTTAGACTGGAACTTGTACTTCATATTGACTGTAGAGTTTATTTTTACCTGCCAACTCTAAACAGAACTTAAGTCTACTTGCTTTTCTCATCAACTACTAACTGCATTTTCATTACAAGATTTTAATCACACTATCACCTCTATTTCCACATAATATCTTAAGAACCAGTATCTTCTAGACTCAGCAACAGGAAGAATGAGAAATTTCCTCTTTACAAAATTTTTAGCAATAACCAGTAACCAATATGCAAGTAACAGCATCAAATGAAGCAAAGTAGTTTTTCTTAATAAGTTGCTGAAATTAAAAATTCAGACTATTTTAATAAAGCAAATACTTTAGAAAAGTAGCCAGGTATCTCATACCTCTGAAAGGAATTTGTTCTGGCCCTGTTTTGCCTTAAATCGTTTAATCTTTTGCTGAATTCTCTTATCTTTTTCCAGATCTTCTACTGATGCCCATTGACAATGAAGATAAGAGCTGAAAGAACAAAATAATAACACATAGAAAATAATCCTTTGATGTGTCTTTTATTATTAAAAAAATTAACTAAACAGATCATTAACAAAGTAACCTGCTCACTTACTTACAGGGATGCTTAGTACCATTCAATATAACAAGTAGAGTAACGCAGAATCAATAACAGTGCCTAAAATTCACCTTCTGCCCCAAGCCTCCATTCTCTTACCCAAAACAAATGAAAAAAAAATCAAAAGCAGAAAAAGGCCTAAAAACAAGGTTTTTTCATAAGTGAATGGATTATACTTCGATATAAAACAACTAGTACTACAGGGTGGACTTAATTGTGAATTTATGCTTTGAGCCTTTTATTATTGAGAAAGAAGAGGTATTGTGTGCTCATGGCTTACACAAGGCCTATCATGCCTGTCCCCAAAGTGAACCAGACCCAATGTTTCTAGAGCAATCAGGAGGAGAGGACCACCATCTGTACCCTCGCCCATGGCCCACATACCCGCTCAGTTCCTGTCTCCCAGTCTGTGCTCTTCCAGGAGTTGAAACAACTTCCCTGGTGAACTTCCATTCATCAGGTCCACACTTGCAATGGGCAAGTCCCACCCATTTCAGACTCCCCACCTTGAGGCCTTTTCTGCCTTCCCTAACCTGATCATGAACACACTCAACCCTCCCTTTTCCTTCCTGTGACTCCTAGGCGCAAAGTTAATGTATGGTACCTCCCACATTCTTCTGTTTGATATTTCAAGTCTTTTGTACCGTCATCTTCTCCCTGCCCAGCAAAAGCCTCTCCTGTCTCATCTCTCTTTCTGATGATAACTTAAAAAAAAAAAAAAAAAAAAAATGCAATGCTTGAATGTATACCTATTTCAGAATCAAGATACTGCTACCTAGAAATTATGCAGTTATTTTAAAACCTTTTTAAAATGATTAATAATATGGAAAATTCTTGTGATATGTAATGCCACAAAATTGATATTTATGCAATGTCTAAGACACATTTTCAAAGGTAGAACTGACTATAGGAGAAAAGGATCTTAAGTACATGTGCATTATACAGATGTGATTTAATATAAACCTGTGGGAGCTGGGGTTGTAGTTCAGTGGTGGAGCGCTTGCCTAGCATGTGTGAAGCACTGGTTTGATACTCAGCACCACATATAAATAAATAAAATAAAGGTCCATCAACAACTCAAAAAATATTTTTTAAAAATCTGTGCATGCATGGAAAATAGACCAAATGAAAATGCATCAGAATGTTAATAATGATTACTTCTGAGTAGTAACATTTCAAGTATCTTATTTTCTACTTTGAGTTAATTCACATTTCAAATAGTTAGATAAATGCTGCCATAATCAGAAACAAATATAAAAATAACCTACTCTAGTCTTCCAGTTATTTGATTGAAAAAGGCACGTGTGCAAGCAGTATTTCTGTCTTGGGCGAGGGGAAAATGCACAGAAAGCACCAGCAGCCTTCCCTTGTCCCCCGCTGGACACAGGCACTTATGCAAGGGGTCCGGCCCTGCTCTCCTACTTGTAAACTATGTTGAGAATTTCAGCCAGTGACTCTGCTTTCCAACCCCTGATGATAATCCACTCTAGAGGTTTAATAAGGGAGAAAGAGGAAGAAAAAGGAAGAGGAAAGTCCAATGTTGACTGTCATGTTTGAGTACAGAATTAAGGCAAACAAGGAAAAAAAAATCTCACTGATGGAACAGTAATAGTAATTCCATCTGAAATACTAAGGAAAATGTTACAAAGGAGTAAACTAAATGAAAAATATCATAAAACTAATAAGAAATAATCCAAACCAGACCCTACAAATGACATAGTTTTGAGTCACTATGAAAAACAAAACCTCAGTCCAGTGTGGTGGCCCATGTCTATAATCCCAATGGCTCTGGAGGCTGAGGCAGGAGGATCCTGAGTTCAAAGCCAGCCTCAACAAAAGTGAGGCACCAAGCAACTCAGCGAGACCCTGTCTCTAAATAAAATACAAAATAGGGCTGGGATGTGGCTCAAGTAACCCTGAGTTCAATCCCTAGTACTCCCCTCAAAAACTTTTTTCATTTCAAAACATAATTTTTCTTTAGCTTCACACAAACAATAACCAGTAAGAACACATGATGCTTGTGAAAATCACTTTTATAATACCAACAAAGATGAAGTAAATACTTAGCAAGGTATTTAATTAGAAATGTACAAAATTCATATAAGGAAATATTTAAAGGCATTCTTTAAAGACATGAGATTATCACTGAACCAACTGGAAAGACAGTCTATTTTTATACAGTACAACTCAACATCCTAAATCATAAACTTGTAAACTTAATACAATATAAATAAAAACAATTTTTTTATGGAACTATAAAAGTTAATCCAAGATTTTCTACATAAAAATAAAGATGCAAGAATATTCAAAAAAACATTCAAAAGGAGATATTACAAGGGAAAACTAGATCCACCAGACAATCAAGTATACTATAAAGCCTCTGTGAGTAAATGTGATTCTGGCTCATAAACACAGACACAGATCAAAGGAATAAAGTCCAGTGATAGACCCCAATAAATACACAGTGTTGGCACATGATGAAGACTGCATCTCAAATCACTGTGGCAAAGACAGACATTTTAGTAACAGCATTAGAAAAATACAGTCATGTGCTATATTTGTTTTGGTCAATGTAAGTTTTAGTCAATAACAGACCACATAAGATGGTGGTCCCATAAGTTTCTAATGGAGCTGAATATTTTCCACTGCCTAGCGATGCTGTAGCCATCTTAATGTCATATCAAAACATGTACTTGTGTTTGTGGTGATGCTGGTGTACACAGACCTACTACACTGCCTGTCACACAAAAGCATAGCACACACAATTATGCACCATTTATAATTCTCAATAATAAACAATTATGTTACTGTACAAATGCTTATGTATTTAGTAAACTATCCTTTCATCATGATTTTAAAGTGAACTCCTTGTATTTGGAAAGTTTACTGTAAAAGAGCATGCCAAGTTACCTGGCAGCAGCTTCATACACCTCATCTCCACCGTCTCTTGGCTACTTCAAGAGGCCATGTGGAATGACTGACACATACCATTTGTGTATGTGCACTCTATGGTGTTCACACAATGGGGAAATTAACTAACGCTGTGTTTCTCAGAATGGAGCCCTGTAATTAAGTGATGTATGACTGTATTTGGAAATGAGTAAAATTAGAGACATGTCTTACACCACAAGAATGATACCAGAATGATACAAAAATGAATCATGCATCTAGACAGGGAAAATGAAACCATGCAAGTACTAGAGGAAAACATGGGCTAATTCTTCTTCAACATGGGTATGGAGAAGGATTTTCTATCTATAACACAAAAGTCAGATACAATAAAAGACATACAACTATAATACATTTTTAAAAAAATTTATAATGCAATAAATACCATAAATCAAGTCAGAAGGCAACAAAAACAGAAAAGACAAGTACAGCTACAACCCAAATAAAGTACTAATATAAAACAACACTTAAAAATTGAGGAAAGCATGACAGAAAAAGACATACACAGACAAGTTACAATATAAGTGTGGTGATTAAGTTAATGGAAAGATGTTCTTATTCACAGCAAGAGAAAATTCTGACTAAAACTTCTGTGAAACGCAATCTCTCACAATAATTAAAGACAATACACATTAGGAAGGATGTGAAAAAACAGGTGCACATATACTGCTGAAGGGAATACAGACACACAATCCTTATAGAAGGGAATCTGGCAGAATCTCTCAAAACTACATGTATATTTGCCTTTTGATTTAGCAATTCCACTTGTAGGAATTTACCCCGAAACTGTGTCTTCAACAATTTGAAAATATGTATAGGCATGCATGGGAATACATCTTGTAGCATTATTAGTAATTGTAAAATATCACAAGCCATTTACATGCTCACATAATAGAATAGCTGTGGTATAACCATGCAGTGGAGTACTATGCAACTGAGCAAAGAATGAGGATTCCTATAAACTAAAGCAAATGATTTCCACTATTCCAGCCCTATCCACTGAGAGGGATGGGTAGCCATGGCTCCTTAGTAGCAATGAAAACAGCAAAGTCCAAATCTCAGTTTGGAAATGCCCTCATCAAAACAACACCAAGGTTCCTTGTAGCAATAACTGATTCCAGGACTGAAAAGGGAAGTCACAGGTTGAGCCTGGAACATTCTCTGGTGCCAATGCTCAAAGAAAGATGCAGACAAGAAAGGCATAAAGACAGTAAATAATAGCACAACAGTAAAGAATTATAACCCATTCACTACAATGAGACTCCTCAAGTCTACACAGCTGTAAATTAACCAATGGGCAAGGTAGTAAAGGTCTTCCTTACAGCAGAGACCCAACTAATGAATCTAGAAAGAATGATGGAATTAGTAAACCACCACTTATCAGTTATTATAATATTTCATAATCCCTAAGTATTTTTACAGAAGATATGTATGAATTTCCAAAAGAAAAACAGGAATTCTTCCCACATTTTTCCTATAAATCTGAAATTATGTCAAAACAGACTGACAAAAACTGTTAGTTTTATAGAAATCCTAATTTCCCTGATATCTTAACAACAGTAGAGAGGAACGCTCATTTTAGAACTCCCTTTGCCTCAACTCAAGTGACTGAGGACTCAACTCTCCTGTACCTGTACCCTTTTCTAGAATCATGAATAGGCTCAAACGAATGGAGGCACTTCCAGGCCCAGGGTCACTATGATTTGGATGCCTGTCTAGTGGTGTCCATTTTTTATAACCAGTACTTAAACTCTGTTCTCATTTTGACTTTGTTCTACTTCCACAAGGGAGCCCTTACCTCTGATTTACCTCCTCCTTACCTATCTTGACTTCTCTCCTTAAGGATTCAGCCACAGAAAATTATGTCCTACGCATAATTCCCACATGTGTAAACTCATCATGCTCTGAGGACAAAATGACGATGACCGCTAACGTTTACTGAGCATTTTACTGCTAGACTCTGTATTGCATGGAACTCTTGAGATAAAACTGACAGAGACATCTCCATCTTTTTTTACTTGGTAAAAGAGTTTTGCTTGCGACTTCTTCAGAGGGGCATCAGTTTATTAAGACAGTGCCAACTAGAAGAAGGGAGAATTGGGAAAACCAGGGTGCCTGAGGCTTTCATTTTCTAAGGCAGGATAAATTTTCTGAGGCTGTTTTTCCAGCAACTCACAAAACCCTCTCTTTAAAAACCCTACCATGTAAATGGTGCTTTTGTTCTTTGTCTTAAAAAGGGTAAGGTAAATGTTTACTCTATCAATGAATGTTTTTGTCTTTATGGTCTCGGTGTTCTTCAACAGGGTAACTACTGATCCTTAGAACCAGGCAGGTTCACCACAATGCACATATGGACCCAGTGCACTGCCTACATCTACAACACAGAATCCACGAGGACAACTTGCCGTGTTTCTGTGTTCAGACTTTTTTAAAGTTATGCAATTCAAGTCCACTACACAAATATTAGAAACAAACCCAGATAAAACCATAGCTCACTGCATTTTAAAGGCTGAGTGATGTCATGATTTTCTAGAGCCTTCGTCTGATAGCAGAGTTCTCGTCTCAAGTGCCCGGCATCCCATGCACTGATGAAGGGAGGGAGAGCAGCCCTGGAGAGTAAAATTTATTCTCGGAGGATAGGCAATTACTGCTCCATTTATTTCTCTATTGTTATAGAACTTTTTATTTTGTCTAAAAAAATCTTCTTGGCTATATACATAAAAAAGTCAAGTTTTACACCAATTATACATTTTTTTCAGAAGAATTAAATTCATAAAATATCAAAGACACAAAAATTAGTAGAAAATGACGTTTCCCAATTCACAATTTAAAAAAAAAAGTTGTTTAGTACTATGAAAATATATCCCCCCTTAAAAGGAAAAAAAAAATTTTTTTTTACTTACAAGTTTTTGTATTTCACATAAAATTCCTCAACTTCTACCTCCTCTCCAGATTCCTGCTGCAACAAAAGAAAATTTCAGGCAAATACTTAAAACGGTGCACTCAAATATTTCCAAAGTAATGATTTATTCCCACGAGCACAAAATGGCCTGAGAAGAGCAGTACAGGACCTTCTTGGAAAGATGCACAGGCTGTGAGCTGTAGGAACCCGTGTGATGAGGACTGAGCTCAGGCCCTTGCACGCTACTCTACTTGATGTGCTTGAGCTTCTAAGACATGAATCATTTTAACTCCTCCCTAACCACATGCAGCTTCATTCACAACAACCTGACCCCAAGGCTGGCTTCCTGCCAAACCCACAGTGTTAAGTAGACGCCAAGTGTACCATTTTCTCAGGCAGCAGCCAATTAGCAACTGCTCTCCTGAATGCCATATGTATTATTTTTGGCTGCCTCATGGCAACTTTACATTGTGGGTTTTGTAATGTTTTAAAATATTTAAAAGACATTTATTTCTCCATATAGTTAATAACTCTAAACAAGAAACCATATAAAACTAAACCTTGTTCTAATGCTGTAATTTCAGTGCATCACTATTCATAGTTCTAGTTTTACTCAGTGGTACAATTAAATCTCTCAGACAAGATGTCTCACATACATAGCAGCCAAATAAAATTAACACTCCAAATACTACATTTAGGTAGGGTTAAAATTGTGATACATGTCAGCCAAATTGAGTTTTCAGTGGCAAGATTATCTATAACATCTTCTTGATCCTACCTGCTGATGCATATGCAGAAGATAACGTTTACATGGTATTTCAGACATCTCCCCATCCCCCTTCTTTTTGGTTTTAGGTTGTTAAACAAGTCATAATATGTAATTTTCTTCTGGAACATTTGATCAAATAAAGCAGGAAAGTAAAACATAAACACCCCTTACAGATGTTTAGCGATTGCTCTTGCACTTGTATAACAGGCCCCAAGCCTGTCTAGAGGGTCATTCGTGGGTGCTATGCTGGCTCATAGATGGTTCAAAGAAAATTAAGGCAAGTAGGAACGTGGCAGAGGACAAATGAAAGAGCAAAGACACCCGGAAAATACTCTGGCATTCAAAGGGATGACAATTTCCTTCAATTTATAATTTTCAAACTACTGTGAACTTAAAACTTTTCTTTGAAACTTTCACCTGTATCAGTTAAACCTGCATTTCAAAGTTTTCACCTGTCTAGAGATTACCAATAAGAAGACTGAATACTCAGGAGTGTGGTCAACACCTATTAACATCTGGTCATGCCCTGATGAGTCTTTGAAAGGTATAACTATAAAGCAACTTTTTAAATCAATGTATTCATAACACCACACCTATGCTTAGACTTTTAGTTACCCAAAATGAAAATTAAAAATGAAATGGGTAAAGGAACCACGTAGACCTGTAATTAATTGATAAAATTCCAGCTGATTCAAGTACCAATCTATTCAGGACACACCTCACTTTTTTCCAGTCCTAGTATTTCCCCATCCTACTTTTATCTTTACACAGAATTAGAGATTCCAACAAAAAGGCAAAGGTGAGATGGTCCACAACCAGAGAAAATGGGAAGCAAGCATGAGACTAGATCTTTCGATGCCTCTCAGCATATCATAAAATCCAAACCCAGAAGGGAACCTGAAGTATCATTTGATATTAATCTCTTTCAATTCTGCAAGAGGTTTTCTCCCTGCCAAACCCCCACCCCCACAAGTTATACTTCTTTTAGGAAGTGATCAGGTAAGATTTATCATTTCTATGCTCTATTATTTCCTCTAATTTCTCTTTCTGATCTTCTCTTTCATCTTGTCCTATCTTATTTGAAATGGTCTCACCATCCCATAATTCAAAGTGGGCACCAAAACACACGTGATCAAATCTTGAACAGTAGAGACAGTTTTCATTCTGTTTCAGTTCTGTTCCCAGAAAGCTCTGACTCTTAACAGCCATCTGTCCCCAACTCTCATCAATACCCATTTTCTTGTCATGATCCACCATTCCTTTGGGAACCTGCTGTGAAGATACCTAGAAAGAGGATTTGGAGCTGTCCGAGAAGAGGGGACTTGGTTCTGAGACCTTATTTAGCAGCACCTGGACTGCTGCGGCATTGCCTGAGGGCCTATATCTTTTGGATGGCTCCAAATATAACACTGCTTTCTTTAACTGACCACACATGAAGGATAACCACCTTCTTGTCCAGAACTATAAATAGAGCTATTTTTCAGCTTTTCCTTTCATATAAATGACCATGTTGACCTCTTTTCTTTTGCAAGTAAAATAATTAACAAAAGTGTGTAAATTCATGAGTCCTCAGGAACATCGTTCACTAAATGGCAGACACCTGAATGGCCTCTAACACCCCAAATCACCCAATTTTCAGAAGATACTCTATAATGTGCACACCCCCTAGAAAACAGGATCAAAGCACTAGTTACACACATATACACACCACTCACATTTATTTCTTGGACAGCTACAACTACATTTGAGAGTAAGTAATTTCCTGTGTTCAACAGAATATTCCTGAGAAATGTGGCTAGTCTATGAAAATAGACTTTATTATTCACATCAAATTGAAAGCTCCATATTAAATCAGTTTTGTTCCATTATTCGTATGATCAGAACCCTTGATCAGTCAATAAAATGACTGCTCTGGTCACTTGGATATGAAATAGCCATCCAGCAAATGATAGTCCTACAGCCTGAAAAAACTGAATGACCATTTCTGAGCATTCTATTACTGACTTAAGTAGTTACAGGGGACCAAGCCAAACTACTGTGCAAAAAAATAGAAAAATTTTGTTAAACAATGCTCAAAAGAATGAAAAAGTATTTTAACAAAGATAACAATAAGAATACAATAAAAGTATTTTAACAAAGATAACATGAGCCTGAATCCCTTCTACTTACAGCCCAACCTATTGCATACTAGGGAGAAAACAAGGACATGATAATAAATGAAATTAAGAGTCCTGCCTTAACTTCATACTCTCTCTTTCTCTCCTTTTTTTGCTGGGTTCAACTAGGGAGAATTAAGGCCAACCTCTGAAATTTAAAATAAGTCTTTAAAAAATATATATAGTATGCAGATAAAGTAAAATAAAAAAATTTAATAAAATGTAGTCACAATTTGTCTTTAAAGCTATTTTTGATATTCTGATCCAAAAAGGATTTGAATTTTTCTCCAAATATAGAGGGCTCATAGCAGAAAGGACTATGACTAAATGTGGAAAACAAAAGAATTAATTTTTATGCAATCCACACATCCATTCACACACAGACACACACCTTTATCTACCTCAGGATTCAAACTATGGCCCTTCCACTAGGCCTCATGCATATATACATGTGTTTAAAGCAACACACCAATGACTGAGCAAGGCCCACTTAACACATGGTACTGAATTAGGGAGGATATGCTGTAGGAGCTTTGTGAGTATGCACAACTCCACCATAATAGATCATGACTATTTTGGTTCTGAAGACCTTAGGCCACAGCCATGAGGGTGACTGACTATGAGAACCAGAGTCCCCACTATGTGTTAGCACCCCACCGGACAGGCCCCATGAGCTCACAAGCCAGTTTCCACAGTGCTGCCAGGAAGAGAGAAAGATACCTTCTCACAGCCAATTCTTACATTATTCATGGTAATAGGAAACAGACCAGCAGGCACAGCTAGAATGCACAGAAAAATCTCCAATTTCCTTTTGTTAGTCCCCCCAACTACCAGTGTTTTTAAAGCTGATAACTGAAGTAACCACTCTGAGAACACTGGCAGTTTTAGATGTTAGTACCTGTTAATGTTTAATATCTTCTAATGGACTTTTATTGCCCTTTAAGAATTGCCAGTAATAGAAAAACAATTCAATGAGCTCTACTTCTTGTCCTTACTTTAAATCAGACTTCACTGAATACTGAGCCTTCCAGAGGAATTTTTTCCACTAATTTTCTCCATCCTCAAATACACCAATCAATAAATGTTTCATCCTCATTTACAGTTAAAATGATTTTTAATGTCCCATGGTCACTGGTAAATGGGGTCATTGATAAACAGTAGTAATACCTATTCCTAAACCTTGAGCACCTGCCTTTAAATGGTGGGGCAGGGCAAGTGAGTGGAGCCCTAAAGTGAGCAAAACAGAAAGAAAAAGCAGTGTCCTACATAACGCATAGTTTAAGCAGCTCTGAATAATAGAGCTAATTATAATTTGCAACCCCCAAACCTGCTGAGTATGGCTGCTGAAGTACTATCAATTGAATGAAAATTAGTATATCCCATCCAAACGACAGGCTATTTACTCAAACAAGTCACTGCAATTCAGTGAAGGGGATTATTCTTTAAAGCATGTCAAGTATTTAAATTTCACCATATATCTACAATTCACCAATTAACAGTTCTGGAGTCATTAGCAGGACAAAAATGCAACCTTTCTAATGAGTTAAACAGTGCTCATTTCTGCTTTAAGAGGTGGAAAATTTAGTTGAGATTTTATTGTTTAATTCATCAGGACAGAAATCTTTACAAAGAGACACTAGTTAGTCATCTATACACCCACACTATATGCAATTTGAAAATATCTGGACATCTTGATCCTCATTATTTTCATATGAACTGGAATTGTACAGGCTGACAAAAATCCATACTTTGAACCACACAATAGAAGAAAAGTAAACAATATTGAAATGAAGGTACACAGAAGTTTACTGTTGATGCAATTATATTTTCAAGGATCTCTTGATAGAAGTATATGACTAGCAAAGGTTTCTTATTTGATAAGCCTGGGATCTCACTTTAAGTTCCAAAAGTATTCTGTTACTCATCTCTTTCACTGGGAAGTTATACTTTGTGTTTTATTAAAAAGAAATCATGTTTATTTCATTTGTCAAAAGTAATGTTGTACTTCCACCTGCCTTGAAAGCAATAAAGACCTGCGGACTTGACAAATTTAAGCCGAGGAACAGACCCCATATCCAAGGAGACCACTTTCTAAAGACTGAAAATTCCATGTTGGAATATGTAAATGCATCTGGTGATGTCTAAATCATTATTCAAAACAAGTAAAACATTTTCCCAAATTGGGAAAGAAGGGAAGTAGCTGTGATGAAACAGGGAATTTTCGTCTGTAAAAGAAAATAGCGTCAATGAAATTCTTCCTTCAAGAGTATATTTGTCCCTCAAAGACAAGAGAATGCAGTTAATGACAGGTATGTAGAGCTCACCTTTGCACACCAATATGAACTCTGAATAACTTACAAAATTGTAATCAAAACAGTCCAGTATTTTACCTCTGCACTGGCAACAAAGATATTTTGACTATTTCAATTGTATATGAAAAAATATTGCAAAATGAATAAGAAAACACCTTCAAATCAAAATCATAAAGAGAACTTCTATTCCACCATGAGGGTGGGGTGGGGTGGGGTGGGATGGGTGTAGGACCTTCCAGAGACAAATGACAGGTATATACAGGTGTTATGATTTATATGAATAATTCTTAAGAAAAGGGCAGCATATACCTGAAAGCCCCATACATTTCTTTGGAGGCTTCTGAGTTTCTTGTCTCCTATGGTATAATAAAGTTTGGTATATTTTAATTTCATTGCTTATTATATTTATTTCTTTTGGAGTTAACTAACCTAATGATTTATACTGACCTTGTAAATCAGACAGGATTAGAAAAAAATCCAGAATTTTTGTTTTACAATAGTGGAATCTTAAAAAGAAAATTGTAAAACAATCCTACAACAGTAATGCACACTCCATAGATTTGCATCATTTCAAATGTGCTTACCTGCTTTTTCACACAACGACTACTCATGATTTTCTCTACCACTGGGCCTTCTGCATCAACAGATTCCTAAAACATGAAGAGGTGTGAATCAATCCAAATGGAAAACATTTTATCCTATGCTACAAAAACAAGAATTCATTCATTCCCCTTTGCCACTACCTCCATACCCTTTAAATCATCATAGAAAGTTACAAGTGGAAAATATGACTGAAAAGAACAAAAATTCACTCCACAGAAAGGAAGAAGGAAGAGCTGTGCTTGTTACTTCACGATTATGTGGTTTAATTACATGGACTAGCATGGGTTCCAGAAGCCAGAGAGCATTCAGAAATTCCAGCTGCCAAGAGAAAATAATCTCTGCATGATAGCAGTCAAAAATATAACTTTTCTTCATCTATACCCATGGGGTAAATATACTCATCATTCTGTTATTGTAGGCAGTTTTTATCTACAGAGGTCACATAAAACCTCACACAACAACTTAACATAGCACACATTACCAAATAAATAAAACACAAAACTGCATTTAATATACTTTTCAATGGCTACCAGTTTGTTAACTAAAGTACAGTAATAGTAAGAAAAGAGCATTACTATAAAAAAAAATCTTTACAATAATCAATCCTACATTACTATCCATATTTTGTACAAACTATTTTATCCATCATTTACATTGCACAGAGAATAAAGTGTGCCCTGCTGGGTACTACAAGGCAGTAATTTCATAAAGGGGTTCTTACAGTGCCGAACAGCAGGAGATGAGCTCGAGTGGTTTATTAAAGTCCCAGAAGCCACAGCACTGAATTCTCAGAGGTAAACTCAGCCGCCTCACATTCTAGCTCTGATTCTTCCTCAGCATAGACCATTAATTCTCCAAAATTGTGTCAAATTACATATCACAGGCTTGTATAAAAATAAATTTCAGTGAACAGGCTTTTTAAAAGACACTGCTAAACAACTAATTTCCCATAACACATTAGCGAACATTAGATGAATGTTCCCCTGCTGAAAGTCCAATGCTGCCACTGAACTTCTCTGATTTCGGTTATAAAATATGCAGTCCATCTTATAACATGCATACGCGAGTCACACAAATCTGACCTGCTGCTCTGACTGTGAAGTGTTGGAGGGGGAGTCTCTCCCAGCAGCATCTGCATCATCTGCCTCCTCGTCAGAAATCTTGAACTCCAAGTCCTCAGTGTATCGCTTTCTCTTCACCTGCCTGCTAGACCGTCTCTTCTAAAATAAAACCCCAACAAAGAGGGTTTTAAAAAGCAATCATTGACGCTCTTTAACATGGCTCAGAATGGTAAGATACATTACTTTTTTAAAAACAGTAAAGAAAAACCAATAACTCCTGTTAAGTCAAGTGAAAAGATCACTGTGGCAACAAGGATAAAGAATATGGGGGGAAATATGAAGTCCTTCGGCCACTCCCAGGTCCACACCCTTCAATAGGAAAATGGAAGTAGCAAATCTTGTTCGTCACTTAGCCAAGGTGTTCACCCAAAGTGATGGCCTAACAGGAGGTGGGAAATAGATCTACAGGGGTTCATTACACTCTTCTCTCTACTTCTGTGTGACTGAAAATTTTTCATACAAAAAAAGAATGTGTTGGAGGATACTCTACAAATTACCAAGTTCTATACATTTACTGTTCTACTATTACCCAAGGTACTAACGTACCTCTCAGAAAGCCATTTAAATACAAACCTTCTGCATTTTCATTTTAGTCCTAAAAGAAACGGTCTGAACTTTTTGAAGAGATGGAAGGCAAAGTGGCAAAATTCACGAAGGACTAAAAAAAGTCATCTTAATTTTTTCAATTAATTTTTCACCTTAGTTAAAATTTAAAAGATTGGTAATAGCGAGTGTTAATACAAGTATTGCAAAATGAGTATTCTTGTACTCCTGTGGTCAAAATATAACCTAGCACAGCTTTTGCAGAACAATGTGGTCATATATACTTATAAGCTACAAAATTTATCTTGGGAATATCTGCAAGATAAACTGTTAAATTAAAATTAAAACAAGTTACATAACAATAGGAAGCTTATGCTTCTATTTAAGATGTTTTAAAGATGTTTATGTATTTGGGTGTGTGGATCATCAATAAACTCCAAAACAAAGGGAATACATCTCTTGTGCATCTCTACACCTCAATAAATGTTCACTAACAAAAGAATATGTATATGCTTTCAATACAACCACCAAAAACAAAAACAAAAAAACACAAAAACCACTAATTGTTAGCAAGTATTAATTCTGAGGAAAGGAGTAAAAGGACCAGAGGGAAGTTTACAAACAAAATTTTTGAAGAGAAAAAGGGTTGAATGGCAAAATTTATAATGAATGACCATGAAAAGTAATTTTACTTTTCCTAAAAAGGAAAATTTGTAACTCTTTTTGCCCTTTTTGTTCAAAATCATTCTATGTTGACTTTCATGACAATGTTTTCTTGTTATTTTTGTTTGTTTATTTTGGTACTAGGAATTGAATGCAGGGGCACTCAATCACTGAGCTACATCCCCAATCCTTTTTTTTTTTGAGACTCAGTCTCACTAAATTGCTGAGGTTGGCAATCAAACTTGCAATCCTCCTGATTCAGTCTCCTGAGTCACTGAGATTACTCCATTGTGTCCAGTTACAAATAATGTTTTCTAAGTTAAAAATGGTGAGAAAAACTTTTTCATTAATAAGTATATGTGAAAAAAAAATCTAAGCTTAAAAATGACACATGTTGGGGTAGGAATATAGCTCAGTAGTAGCATTTGCGAGGCCCTGAATTCAAAGCCCAGGGCAGTGCCCACAACAAAACAAAAACAAAAATAAAACAAGGGGCTGGAGATATAGCTCAGTTGGTAGAGTGCCTGCCTCACACGCACAAGGCCCTGGGTTCAATCCCCAGCACCAAAAAAACAAAAACAAACAAACAAAAAAAACACCCAAAGCAAAGCATAAGCAAGTTTTAAATTGCTAATAACACAAGAATATCACAATCTAGAAACTGAGTTGACAATAAAACTTTTAAAGAGTCTCATGAATTTTAAAGTTGGGATAGTAAGGCAGAGAGAGGCAAAATACCCAGCACATACCACTATGATCCCACCACATGACTGATTCAACCTTATCGAATTTGAGCTCTCCCTGCTCTTGGAAATGGATCTGAAACAGTTTACAATAACAGCTTAGTATAACATGAGCACCAAATGGATTGTTTAAAACTGGCACCTCCCACTTCTACACAATCAGGGTGGTGGAGGTACAAAGTACTTTTCCACAAGACCACTTGGGTAAGATTTTATTAACAGACTTCCTAGTGGCCTGAACCAGAAGTAGTAGTGACTTGGGCCAGAGGTTCTTTAGGGATCCTCCTCTCCAAGGACAGATCTTCTGTTTCCCAGAATAGTCAAGCCTGTGGAGCTTTCACAGAGACCTGTGGGGCTTCTGTCTCATGGGCCTTTTCCCACATCACAGGAGACAATTGATCTCCTGCACACTAGAGCTGAGTGTTCCTTATTGAACTGGTCCTAACTCTTATGCGGCCTTGGATGAGTAATTCTGTGGACCTCAATTTCCTGGTCTGTAGAATGGGATTAATGATAGTAACTACCCCATACAAATGCTGTGAAGAAAACATAAGGGAATTCATTCAAAGCATTGTGAGAATGCAATTATTAGGTTTAAAGCCATCATTAATCAGTTCGAGCTTTCCAAAGAAAAATGTCCCAGTTACCTTGTCAAGCTTTCCTTCTCTCTTTCCAAAGCTGACCTACTTACTCCTGCTCTCAGGCCCAATTTACCATCCCTTACTTCTGGACTGTCAATCTCTTTAAGACATAAAAGGCTATTATGAAGAACAATGTTTTAATTTTGTGAAACTTAGCATAATGTCTGTATTTCATCTGATACATCAGTTTAACTAAATTGAAATGGATTAATTTATAGCTCCATCTTTATACCATTATTGTAAGGAGGGATATGCTACTAACAATCCATCTGTAATGTTTTATCAGGTTTCTGTGCTTGAGGCCAAACTGTCATAGTATTCTTCTAGCATAAGTAACTGGATAGGGTTGGACAGGGTCTAAGACAAATCTACTTCACAGTAAATCCTACTCCATTTTTTTTTTAAAAGTTCCACTATGATAAAACAGGGAGAAGAAAGAAATAAAGAGAGACAGAGGGAAAGAAAGAAAAAGAGAGAGAGAAAGAAATCTGAAAGAGAAAAAGAAAGAGAAAGGAAAGGAAAGAAAGAGGGGGGCAGGGAGGGGGGGAGGGGAGGGGAGGGGAGGGAGGGAAGGAAGGAAGGAAGGAAGGAAGGAAGCAAGGGAGGGAGGGAGGGAGGGAGGGAGGGAGGGAGGAAGGAGGGAAGGAAGGAAGCAAGGGAGGGAGGGAGGGAGGGAGGGAGGGAGAGGGTAGGTATGTATTGGTGAATATAATTTTTATAATGTAAGTTCTTCCTCATGTCATCTTTGTGATATAAAACTGCAACTGTGATGAAATTAGTTGTAAGTAGCTTTAAGGTCACTTCATAAGTGCTTAAAAAAACACGAAATACAATTTGAAGTCAATTTTCTGAAATTTTTAAATGTGACATGGTTTCTTTCTATATAATAATTGATCTTCCTTTTTTCTCCCCCCCCCCCCCTTTGGTGACTTTGGGGATGGAACCCAGGGGAACTTTACCACTGAGCTACATCCCCAGTCCTCTTTTTCATTATAGCACTAGGTTGCTGAGGGTCTTGATAAGTTGCTGAGGTTAGCCTTGAATTTGCAATCCTGCCTCAGGCTTCCAAGTCACTGGGATGACATGGTTGCACCATGGCGTCCACAATAATTGATCTTAAGGTCATTTACTATGTGTTTCAAGGTTCCTTTTATAATTTCCCAATATAAAAATTAAAATTGTTCATTATATAATATGTTTCTATTATGGTCTGTTAAACTATTATCTGAAAGATTTCTGTGAATCTAGATGAAATATAAGACTTATACTTAGACCTTAACTCAAAATTTTTGAGTTGATACTAAAACAATATCTCAACTTTTTAAACTTGGATTGCTTTAGAAAAGACAGTTTAAACAGGTATAATGAATACAAGATTTAAATGTTTCCATGATCTGTTTTAATAACTTGTGAACAATGATGCATTAGTTAAAATTTTCATGAAATTTACTTTTAAAAAATAAATCACAAAATTCAAGAATTTTTTACACTAGATTCTTCATGCATGCTACAGGAAGAAAATAAACAAAGCAGTTAGCATCACTTCCTGTGTCATAGACACCAGGAAAGCACAGCCTTCAAAGTCAGATCTCTTCGTATGGCTGCTTATATTAGCTACTGAATCTGTAAAACTTACACACTAGCCAATCAGAAAGCATGCACCAAGGTTCATTTGAATTGATTATTAATTTTGTATAACTGAAATGAAGAAGGAAAATAAACCCTAAAACTAGTATTTTATAAAATCCAAATTTTATAATTTGGATTATAAATTATATCCAAATATAATTGGATTTGGATTTATTATACAAGTCTGAATTAATACAAATAGACTTAAAAACCACAGGAATATTCTTTAAAAACAGAATTTCCCTTAAATTGTGTGAATAAATCTTTATGTTGTCCACCTTTATTATTGTCACAGAGGTCCTACTTTAAGCAAATTCAAAGCAGGAAAAAACAGCCTTGAGGATAAAAATAAATTTAAAATCACTAAAATACTTTTGTTAAGAACTTTCAAGCACAGGGGTAGGGTTCAGTGGTAGAGCACTTCGCTAGCATGTGTGAGGCAGTGGGTTCAAGCCTCAGCACCATGTAAAAATAAAATAAATAAAGGTATTGTGTCCATCTACAACTAAAAATATTAAAAAAAACTCTTAAGTAAAAAAAAAAAAAAAAAAAAAAAAAAGATATCTACTTACCTTCCCAGTATCTTCCCTCTGACATATAATAAAAATAAATCACATAATTAACCCATACTACAAATTCATTCATACATTCTCTCTCCATTTCTTTCCCTTTTAGGTGCTTAGCTTGGGTCACAATTATAACTATCAAGGAGTTATACTCAAAAAACAAAAACAAAACACACACCCGTGTACAAACAGCCCTGAAATTCTTTAGAATAGAGCTACATATTTTGAATATTTCGCTTCTAACTGGTAGGGGTGCAGGTGAAAGTCCTGAGTGTGCACGGAATGATAAGAGGAAGTCGAGTAAGCTCCTGGGGGCTGGCTTCCCACTCCGGCGGGACTCCTCAGTAACCACTCCCTGATAACTCAGATGTCATTCACACAAGTCACATTCCCAGCCATCCCAGAGGACCAGGCTGGCATGCTTCCAGGGAACCTAACAAGGAAATAATTTTTAACTGTCACGTGTAAGAGGCCCTCTCAGTCCAATCAGTGAAGGCAGCGTGCTTTACACACAAGAAACCAAATTCCTAATGTTTATTTCAGGGCTAGCTTTTTAATTCATTTCTACAAAATTCTCCCAAAGTTGAGAGAAATCTAACACTGGGGGAAGTCTGTAGAGCTGCCATTTGGAAAATCACTAACTTACTCAAAGAGAGTTTAATATTATACAAATATATCTCATCTTTGATTGTCAATGTCAAAAACAAACCTTCAGATGAGCTACAAATTATGACTTGGTTTTTTTATTCTGCAAGATAAAAAGGGGCAGGGGTTGGGGATACAGCACAATGGGAGAGTGATTGCCTAGCATGCATGAGGCCCTGGGTTCAATCCCCAGCACCAATAAATAAATAAAAACACAACGAACAATCAACCAAACTTCAAAGAAATCTAAAAATCTGAATGAAGCTGTAGATGAACCAATGTTAATAGCAACACACACACAAATATTATATATATAAACCTACAGCAATAAAGGAAGAATGTTTATTACAAAGCCAAAGATGGTAAAATGCAACAGCTCTGGTGGGGAGTTCTTTTCTGTGCTGGCCCCCCAGCTCTCATCACTATGGACATAATGTTCCAGACAACAATAAAGACATCTGACGAGCACCTCTGTAACAAAGGTGGGGGAAGGTTAGCGTACTTCATACGTGGCTAAAGTTACCATGCTAAATCACAGAGGCTCAGGGTCAGCATAATAGTATTACCTGAACACCTGGATCTTCGTCTTCTTCAGGAGGAGGAGATGGTGGGGGCGTTTTGTCTAAGTCTGAATTTTCAGAACCTTCTGTTTTTCCCTTGTTGACCTTTTTCTTCAAAGCACTTGCTTCTGAATCAGGTTTCTTATTACTAGAATTCAAAGCAGATCACTTAGTGTTCATTTTTAATGTGGGTCCTGTGTGTCCCAAACCTTCTATGTCCCACACCAGCATCCAAAAGGACTGACGACAACTGATAAGTCAATGCCTGTTGGCCATTTATAGTTGAATAGCACACTCAGATAAATTTTTATAGTAAATCTTACGGATAACCTTTAGCAAATTTCTGACCTAATTAAGGAAAAACGGCATGCGAAAATTCCTCATACCACACTGTGTATTTGTTCATTTGTTCCAAATGCCTGCCAATACACCATACTGTAATAAAAAAAAAAATCAGACTAAAAAGTAGTTTTGTTACCACGTTTTTAAAGCATGAAACACTTTTTTTTTTAACTGTCAAGAAAAACAGAACATAATGATCATATCTCCTTGCCTCTTGTAGGTAGTTTTATACACTCCTACTTAAGTCTTTTTGACTGGTACTACTAAGTATGCTTTTATATTGTCCAGTTACATTTTTATCTAGGTTATAATCTTTTATTAATAAAAATACATAGCAATCTCCTGAAACATCCAATTTTATTTAATGCTATGTTTTTAAAGTTTTATTTTTAAACTAGGCATTTTTTAGATAATCACATTAGCCTTTATTCTGTGGTGCTAGGAATTAAATCCAGAGTTCTGCATGCTAGGCAAGCCCTCTATCACTGAACTACACTCCCATCTCCACAATTCGTATTTTTTTCCCCAAAAACTAGGCCTCTGACACACCAAAACACAGCAAATCAACCCCAATAATTAAAGCATATGTTCCAAAGTATGTTACTGACAAATATTAATAGGATTTGAATGTCACTGAGAAAAGAGACATAAATGAACACTAAGAAAAAAGTTTTTTTTTTTTTTACTTTATCGTCACTCTAGATCCCTTATTGACATTCAATTAGAATGTACATTTGGTGCTTTCAATTTCCAAACCAGCCCCAAGATTTTCAACCTATTATCATTTAGTATATACAACACTGAAAATAATCCAACCTCATAAATAATTGTTTTACTATTTCTAGAAATCCTCTCTCAAACCACAATTAATTCTAAAAATAAGATATATTTTTAAAACTAAATTTATTTTTTGAAGTTTGTAAATTTCCAGAAAAGTGTGCTGACTGAATGCATTAAACAGCATGTTTTTAACCTCAGCCTCTACAAAAGAAAGAGGCCAAAGGAACTATATGCTCTTACTTGAGAGGAACATGTATCACACAAAGTATTTCAAAAGTACTATTAATAAAACAATGTATCCAGCTAATGATGTATTTGATCATCTTAAACTTGTTATTTTAAAATACTTGGTTTATTTTTATTTTGTTTTAACACTTTAGCATAGTAAATAGCCACATAAGAGATAACTCAAAACAATTAAAGATTGAAGCAAACAACAGTTAGCTTTCAAGAGTTCATTCTAATAAAAAAATTTTAAAAAGGCAGTGTCCTTAAAACTTTAAGTCACCAAAAGATCGACAGAAAGCATAATATTTCTTAAATTAAAAAAAATCCATACAACAGTTCCTCATCCAACTGTCCTAGTGTTTACGCTACACATGGACAGAAGTCTCCCCTACTATGAGGCTCCATTTCCAGCATTTATTTCCGCTCTAACTGCCACAAATTATACAATACTACAGCTGAACACTGGGCCCCTTTCCTTTCATCTGCACGCCAAGAGCAATCAGATTACCCTGGTAACCAGCGGTCACATGACCAGCACCTGCTCTTTTGGCTGGATGCCACTGACTAAAGCCATCTGCTTCCCTCAATCAGCTTTCAAACATTCTCAACACCTGCGCTGCAGTGTTTTGTGGTTTCTTTTATCAAATCAGTGCAAAACTGCTTCCAAAACTTTACATATTTCTCAAATTTGTTTAAATCAGAGGTAGGCCTGTCAAAGAGTTGAACCATAGCCAGGTAAAGTGAGCTGGCAGCTAGTTTCCACAGTGACCTCTCTTTACCAAGGCGAAGTACACACTTCAATTCAGAGGGGTTCCTGGGCCCTGCCTGCACTGTCCTACAGGAGCAAAAGGCTTACTATCTGGAAGGCACCCAGAGCCCAGGTTTGAGGAAACATCTATTTGCTGGAGGAGAGAAATGCTAATGATTTTCCATCTGCCCTTCCCAAGAATGAACTGTATGGAACTTCCAAGATGGCTGAAAGTCAGAAAGGACCTCTCCAAATGCTTAGATAAAACGCCTGTGGCCAAGGGAAGCACTTATCCCAGATCTGATTACTGAAAGATTGCAAACTCATTAGACCTTGCACCATTAATGTTCAGAGAGAGCTAAGCATTTCCACTCATCAACATACAAATCAACAACCCTAAAAAAGTCAAAAGGCTACAAAATCTTCAATATCCATCCAAACACATATACAATCCAGAACAAAATTGTTATTTACATTAAATTGCCTTCATTACTATTTTGCAAAAAGCCAAATGAGTTTTCAACCAAGTGTTCCTGAGCAATCAGCTTCCTCATTTATAAAACAAAGTTAATAATTGTTTCTTCCTCCATCTTTGTTATGTGGTTTAAATGAAATAATGGAAAAAAGCTAAAGTAGCACTGGGCACAGATGGTTAACATTTACTCACATCTGGAAGACAAACAGCCACATCTGAGAAGTATTCTCCAACCATGGCTCAGATCCACCTGGGCCAAATCAACTGCAGGAACTTATAGATAGGACCCCACTTGCACTGAGGATAACTTTACCTAAGCAACATAAATTTCCTAATCACCAGGTAAAAGAACAAACAAGCAAAGAACCATGGCCTGCCCTTCCCCATGTCCACTACTACTGCTTTAGTTCAGACACCTGTCATTCCCTGACAAAAGACTATAGCTTCCCACTGCCTTATCACCCTTACGACCCTCATGAAGGGCTACACAGCATCTGACTGGTGGAAAAAAAAAGAGTCCATATCCAAAGTCATTATTTAAATCTATAAGCTTCAAAATGGTCTTTTGTAAGGTCAGGGCCAAAATATACATTCTTCTTCCAAATTATTATAAAAGCTTGAATGTGCAAAGAGGGCAGCTCTTTCAGTTGCAGGAATGAGAATATTGTTAATAAGGAACATCCACTAAACCGATACTGTAATGCTGAGGATGAGGCCACTGAGCTGTCAGGCACAGACATAGAACCTCAATGCACCTCCAACAGTTGCAGTGATGTCTTCTCCCAGGGCTGAGCCACAGCTGGCTGCCACATAGCAACCTGTGAGTGGGATCACAAGAAAAATGAGGCATGTTTTTGACAGTGGGGAAACTGTCAAAATCTAGCCCTGAATGGCACCAGTCCTAAAGAAATCATGTCTACCTCATTCCTCTCCTGAACCTGCTCTGTCTTCTGCAGTCCCGGATCAGCCTCATGGTAATGCCACCCATTGCCACTCTCAAATCCATCTCTACAAGTCACCAGATTGACCAGCTGAAATGAAACTCTCTTAAATCCAATCCCCTACACATAACACCAGAGATTCTCAGTACTGGTGTACAACGGCCTCTGCAACTTTTACAACTGGCAACACTGCCTTTATTTTTCATATGCCAGTCTCTTACTCCTTATTCTCCAGGCATACAGAACTATTCCTAAAACATACATCTACCTTTCCTACCTCCACTTGTTCCGCAGTCTACTCATCTCCAAGACTCAGCCTGCACATCACTCATTCCAAGAAGTATTTTCTGACCATTACTGTCTGGTCCAGGTATGATCTCCTCATCTACCTACACACCACATGATAAACCCCATATAGGAAGTATTTATAGTATACAACTGGTGTCAACATGACTACAATATATTAAACTCAAAGCACTCTGTGTATGTGTTTTGTCAACTATCCTGTAAGATCCAGAGAGGAACTGTCCTGTTTACTGTATACTGAATGCCTACTCAGGTAGGTTACATGTTCATATTAGTTCATCTACTTAATTAGACAGTACAAGAAATAGCAATAACAGCAAACAAGTATACTACATACCCTTTACTATGTGCCGGTATTACTCTTAAGTGATTTTTCTCAGTAACTCATTAAAACAAAACAAAATGCCCCACATAGCATCTATTTTTATGATGAGACATCTATGAAGCTCAGTTAAAAGGGCTAAAGGAATACCACAATAAAAGAAAAGTAGCAGTTTTCAAAGCCAATAGAAAGGAAAATCATTTTTAAACTTTGCCTTCCAAATCACAAAGTTCTTTCTTCCTATCATTTTGATGTGAACAAAATAGTCATCCGCCCATGAACCTAGAAACTGAGACATAGTCATCCACTTATGAAGAAAGATGCTCAGATACAGAGCCAACCGCTCGTGAAGCCAGACACTGAAGTACTGAGTTGTTCACTTTTCAAGCTAGACAAACCACCATAATCTTGGAAGGAGACATCACTTTTTCAGATAGGGATGGAGGCTTGAAGGCCCACTGTTCTCCACCTGCCTTACTTTCACAATTTCATTACGAGAGTGGAGTCACACTGGCAGGCAGTCAGATGTGCTCAAGGTTCATCACCAAGTGACCAAGTTCCACAGTTCTGATTACCCCCAATTTCATCAAGGCATGCACATCCTTGATGAGAACTCTCAGCAGCAAGCATTAGGAGAACAGAAACTCTGTATTCAAAGAGCAGTGTTTGTCACATGGATGAACACTAGGAAATCCACCCTTATGGAAGAATCCCTACTCAGCTTAAGATGGTATGTGTCCATAAAGATAGCTGGGTGCTAGTTCCTAAGATGGAAGCATCTTAGGAGGATGTAGGTGGATTCATCTGCAATAAAATGCAGCATAGATAACTAGTTCCTTTTGTTCAGAAAGAGTACAGGCTTTCTACATAAGGTTTTATGCAAAAAGCTAGAGAGCCAGGAAGCTGCCCTGATTTATTACAAAACAGAATGCAGTTAAACCTTGATTAGTGTCAGCTTATGGACCTACATCCTCAATAGAAATTTTGAAAAGGAACCATATTGTGGAACCAAATGTGATGAGAAGAGATGGTCAGTTAATGAAGACGTCTGGGCAAAAGGAGGGAGTTTTCAATCCAGCAGGTCCTTCACATGGAATAGGTCAATAAAGATTCTCACCACACTGGGGAAAATCAACCTTGAGACCCAGGATGGGAAACTTAATCAGGTTCACTTTTAGAGACTCAAGCTTCACCAAAATGTTATGCTATCATCCTTTAGGAGAAGAGCAAAAGGTATTAAGGCATGGTCTTATACTTCATATGCTGAGAAAACTTTTAACAGAAAATTGAACACAATGGATAAGAAGAGAGGTATTTGCTGTGTAGGACGCCATATAGGACGTGGCACTGGACACTGAGGCACAACACAGTTGGGCTGACATAATAAAAGTACACAAGCAGTCACCAGGGTCACAGGCTCAAGGCTGGTAGGAGGGAAAAGCACCTAGCCTTTCAAGAGCACAAATTTCCTGTAAACTCTATTTGCTAATAAGCCTTGTAAACAATGAAAATCAGGCCAGGCACGGGAGCACATGCCACCCCTGGAGGCTGAGGCAGGAGGACTGCAAGTTCAGGGCCAGCCTCAGCAATTTAGCAAGCCCCTGAGCAACTCCACAAGACCCTATCTCTAAATAAAATATAAAAAGGGCTGAGGATGTGGTACAGTGGTTAAGCACCCCTGGGTTCAATCCCTGGTACCAAAAAGAAAAAACAATGAAAGTAAAAATTAAAAAAAAAAAAAAAAAAAAAAGTAAAGTTAAAAAAAAGTGCAAAGAGTTTTTAAAGATCAATTAAAAGCAGCATAAAATGTGGTGCATCATATAAAATTAACCTCACAAGATAAAAATTTTAAATAAAGCCCTATAACTAAAATTCATTTATAACAGTTAAAACTAGAATACAATAAACTACAGAGAACAGAATAAACTAACAAGGAAAGAGACAAACTGAGTGGCAGACAGTAAATTCAAAGACTGACACCTTCACACCAAAACAAGCAATGCTTCTTTGGTGAAGGACCCAAGGGTGCCCAGCAGACTGCCCAGGCACTTGCCATTCTGCAAGAGGCAACCTCACCTCTGGTGATCTGAGTGGACCAGTCTGGCACCTACACTTTTCACTCCAAGCAGGTGTCTCAGCACCCTGACTCTCAAACTTCACTCACAAATTCTATACTACTTTCATTTTTAAAAAATTGGGAAGAGGTGTGTATGTGTGGGGGGTCTGTTTTTCTCATGAACAACAATGTATGATTTCAATGACAAATCATGAACAGACTTAAGTTCTGTGAAAGTCACTAAATGAAATACTTGTAAGACAACTAAATTGTTGCCTTAAGTAGTTATTGTAGGAAAAAGTACTCCCTTAGTACCATAACTGTGCTAAATGGTTAGGGGAGTAAGTAAAGAAAATAAGAAAAGATCCAGGAGCCTAATTTACTGTCATTTTAAGTGTGTATTTCAAACTCAACACACACCTCACCTTTGCATTTTACAATCAAACTTGCAACAGCGGCAGTCCTAGGACTGCAGCCAGAACCTGCAGGGCTTGAGAGCCACCTTTGAGTCCTGGCAGTGGGAGTCCAGAGCTGGCCTGCCCTTCTGTGGTATCCTTCAGGCCTTTGAAACCTTTCCTGGTGGACATGTGCTACTTGGCATCAACCCCAGGTAAATTTAAGTCTTCCAATTATACCAGAACCCTGTCTTTAGGATAGCTACAGTGTTGACTCTTTTCTAAAAGACAATTCTTAAAAATAATAAATGAAGTACAAAAGAAACTCTCCTGAAGAAGTCGAATCCACTTCTAATATCAATATACTCTTAAAAAAAAAAAAGACTTTTTGTCATGTAGCCAAGAATTAACATTGAAAATCTACCACATTTTATGGATTGAATTAAGATCTGCCAGAAGAACATGGAAAGGAAGTTCAGTTACCTAATATGCAATCTGATTACAGAAGCTCAATGTAGACATTGGCCAGTACGGCTGTGTGGCACCATCCAGCACAATAATGTAACATAAAGAATGAAACAAACTAGATATATGACCTTATATAAAAGAATGCCCTTCAATGACCTTTTCTAGTATAATCTTCCAGGTGCTAAACCATAAGGCACATATTTGACAACTTGTGTCATGTTCTAAAATGTCACTTTTATTCAAGGACAGCATTCCCATAACTCAGGAAGGGAGACAGGTGAGGGTTAACTCTGGCAATCAGAATACCACTCCCTAGATTCATAATTATCTTCTCTGATATGCCAGGGTGACTAATACAACAGAGACATACTGCCCACCCACATTTCAATCAGGTATGTAGGTAAGATGGGAATTAGGCAGAATCAATGGTAAAGCCACAAAGGAGGAAATACTACCATTCCCCTAACAGGAGAAGCCAAACTCCCTTGCAATTATATTGCTTCTATGGAATTCAGAGCTATACATAAAAATTAGTATTCTAAAGTAAGGTTAAAGGTGCTATCTTCTAACAATTAAAAAGAAACACTGTCTCCTGCCCCCCCCCCTTAATTCAAGCTCCTCTTTCCCTATTTAGCATTTTAACACTAAGCTAGGAGAGTTCTACAAAGAGGGGGCCAAAGTGAGGGCTGGTCTTTCAGATGATGGATACTCTATTCAGTGGCTTTGCACAAGCACACAAGGACTCAAGGGGCAATCCGTCTAAGGGGGTTTTCTCTAAGCAGAAGACAACCAGCAAAAAGATATTTACATATTAGTAGACAAACTGCATTTGTACAGAATTTTGTATTTTTCTAAAGCATTTTCATATAACAGACATTTTTTATTTGAAAAATAAAAATCAACCCATGATTCCTTCTACTCTGTCTTCCAACCCTAAGATCACAACTACATCTACTGTGGCAACATATGTTCACCATAAAATTCACTCAAGAAAGATCTCAAAGCTATGTATTTTCAGAAAATCTACCCTTTAACACCCTGCTGTTGTCATGGCCACCTCTGAACTTTCATGTGGTGGGTGCAGTGAGAGCTGAAAGTGGGCTCTATATCACCCTCTTCCATATAAGTCAACACAGCAGTAGGACTGCTTTGAAGTTCACTGCAGACCACTGGATGGGTGGTTATGCACTTTCAGCAGGCAGAGTCCATTCCTGCATTAAGTACAGGGCATGAGTTAGCAGAACTTGCTTTCAAGGGTCAGTGCTGTTAGGTACTCTCTTCCCCAGTGGATACAAACTGAACCACATACTGTCGAAAATATCAGGATCTGTACTAGAAAGTGGCTGATGACTCCCCAACCCTCCTCCTTCTGTTGATATAAGATGTATCAGAGATGGGGGTGGGGGGTGGGGGGATTACACGGGTAAGGGCAATGGGTAGGGCAATGGGTAGGGCAATGGAAAGGTCCTAGGGGGTTATCTCAAAGGAAAGAACAACTAGGGATTTAAATGATCTTATCATCCTTTCACCATCCCTTTGTCAAAGAAGACAAGCTTTGGGACAGCAGGGTCAAGTTGTACATGGTCCCATCCCTAATCTGGAATTTGGATTTACTGAACTAGAGATTGAGCAGGACAGGTTGGTGCACAGAGCCACATGATGCTCATGGGCACCTTTTCTTCTTTGTACCTTGCCAATACTGATGAAGGGCTCAAAAGTTCATACGCTCACCCACTTTAAAAATATTTATCTTCTTCCAGAGTACAGTGGCCAAATCACTCAATATCTGTTCAACTGTTCAATGTCTTGAGTCAAGATTAAATCATAGCATGTGAGTAAAGAAAGAACAAGAAGAGTAAAAAAGAAAAGCAATAGGTTTAATTTATTGTTATTACCTATGTACTTGATAAGAAGATATCCGATTATCTATTTTTTAACTCATTACAAATTTGGCTGTAATGATTTGCTTTTATTTCTAATATCAACTGAAAAATTTTAAAGATACAAGGGCTAAAAACTATATATTAGTTTATCAAATAATTGGGCTTGTTGACTATATAAATATTTCTTGGGTAAATGCTGTTATTCTTTTAGATCATAATTTGAAAATAATATCTGAAAGTAAGTTCTTCAGAAAAAAGTTGCTATGTAAACATTAACTATTATAATAATTATAGTGTGACTTACAAAAGCACACCTTATATGTTTATGGTATTTCTGTAATTTTAAAAAATAAGATTAGTTATTTATTTTCCAGTTTAAAAAAAAAAAAAAGTCTTCACTTAATTGAAAAATAACACTCTGGTTTTCTACTAAACTTCACATTGGAGGTGGCGAATAGAGCCTGGAACAAAATGTTTTCCTAGAAACTGCATTAGTAGCAATCCTACATTGCTTCATTGAACTTGGGCTTCAGTAGTCAAGTCACAATCTTTGGCCAACTTCCCTTCTTTCTGTACATTCAAAGAATCTTTATATAGCTAAATGGACCACTAAATCCTTCAAGAGTCATTCAAAGGAAGCACTTCCTCTAAATTCTCTTTCATTTCACAGGGCCTATGAATGCACAACAGAAAACAGATTGAAAAGAAGCATGCAAATCCTCATATTTCAGTTCCATGAATTCCTCCATATGCAAAAATGGCATCCCCTCCAACCAACAAAGGACTTAGATTTTGTTTTAAATATTAACAGCCAATATTTGAAAGCTATAATGACACCTAGAAAGAGCACTAAAAACACGGACAGGAAAAAAAAAAAAACATATTTAAAGTAAAAAGAGAAAGGGGGGCGGAGATACAGTTCTGCTAGGAAAGAGAAGTGTGGCCCATTTTTTTCCTCATTAAGATTTTAAAAGTCTTTTCTTGAGATGCTATACAATCTTTTGTTGTTGTTGCTGTTTCAGTACCATTCTACCTAACAGCTTCTGGGCACAGGTTCTTTTAGGTTCTCCTGTGTAGGAAAGACACGTAATTATATTCTGGTTGTCAAAAGGTCCAGTTCTCTGGGAATGGCCATAAATTCAAGCTTCTGCCACTTTACAGAACAGGATAGGATACCAGGGAATGAGGCGGCTGCTGCCAAGACACAAGGAAAGTCCTCCCCCTTACAGCCCCCTCTCCAGTCCTTTGCTACCAAGGGTATTTGAATGACGCAGATCAACCTCTATCTCTGCCAGTGACACAAAGAAGAGGGGGCCAGACCACCAGCGGGTCACTTCTGCCAGGCCAAATCAAAGGACAGCAGAGCACAGCACGTTTGTTTGAGAAACCACAGCAATGATGTGGCACACAGGGCTACAGAGGAAAGATGTGAGTCGTACTAGGCCAAATTTTTCATTTCATTTCTGTTTATTCCCTCTGTTTCAGGCCTCTGTAGGAAAATTATTTTCTGTATAAACAAATTCATCAAGTTAACTTATTCAAGGATGGAAATAACTGGTATCACATAACATTTTGCAAAACAAAATTGCCTCTGTTGTATTCCAGTGCTTAAAAGCAAACTGCTACGGCAATTCAACCCCAGCACTAACATAACCCAAACCCCCTATTACCTTCATCACTGCATATTCAATTTACATAATTATTCTGCTATGCTATTCAGAATTTACATGTAGTTGTATGCATTCTAGTTACCCTTGATTCAGGGATGCTATTTCCTCGTAGATGAAGCCAAACAAGGAGACCACAACTCGACATACTCGATTCACCTGACCAATAAAACAATGTGGTTCAACAAAGTAATGGTTTGGTTTGTTAATGTACTTAAAATCTCAATTCAATTACCATGCGTTTGGACAGCCAAACCTAAAAGACCATCAACAACAGGAAAACCTCTCAGGGGTATCCTTGCTGAACTTTGTTGTAAACCAGCAAGCAGTAGCTAAGTGCTGAGGTTACCCTGGGCCAACGGAGGAGCCACCACACCTTCAGTGCCCCCCCAGCAAGGCCTCTAAGTCTCCAGGACACATTACATCAGCTCCCTCTTCACTTGTAAATCTCCAGACTCATCAGAACTGTTCCATTCAATTATTTTCCTACCACTTGGGCTAAAAACAACTGTTGCCTATAGCACACATTGACTGCAACAATTAGTCAAAAGCAACAGGGGGAAAGAAAAAGACTAGACTTCCTGGGAGAAAATATAACCTCTTCTTCCCACCAAACATGTACGGTCTATCGTACACTCCTTACTCGGATCCTGCAGTGCCAAACCCTGCGTAGACTGATTCAAGCTTCAGAATGACAGCTGGTAGTCCACCCAGGAGGGAGACCCTGAATGCTTCTCTGGGGTACACAGAGGGTCTCTATCAGAACCAAGGATGCATGGCATGCCCAGGACTGAGGACATTTGATGTCCCCCATTTCAAACAGTTGCTTAAAGTTGTTAGGGAAACTTCACCAGTTTCATTGTTAACTACAGCCTTTTAATATTCTGTCTCCAGGCTCTGTATACACGGTAAGAATTTGTTTAAGTTTTAAAAGAAGAGGCCAATCTCAGAGCTTGAAAGGATATGGATACCCTTAGAAATATTTGACAATTTCTCCAATATTGTCATTTTTCTTTTATCAATGTTTACCATTAGGGAAAGAATTTTAAAAATTAAGGTGAGATATATTAAGACCAGATATACCTGATGATATAATTAATATTGGTGATGTATTTTCTGAACTTTACAAAAGCTTAGAACACAGACTCCTTTTTTTTTTTTTTTTAAGAAAAAGAATAGGTTCTTTTTAAAGATTTTTGTTTTGATTTCTTTTTCCCTTGGGAGAAACAAGCACATGCTTCTTCCTATCAAAGCATAGTATTTAGATTTAGGCAATTACATATTTTTTAAACCACCTGATAAAGTCAGACTGAAATTTCCTACTGTGTCTTCCTTGATCACCATTATATTATTAACACTTGAAATAGTACCTGCAAATACTAGGCACTTAATGAATGAAATATTTCTTAAATAAATGAAAACAGATTTTGCAATGGGTTCTGAGTTTAGAAGAATGTTCATAAGGAGAAAAAAATAATGCTTTTCAATTAAGGACCAGATACTGAGACATCAAATAAAACTCAAAAGTGCAAATATTTCATTATTGGCAAGTTTGAGTTCTTGAATATAATGGAGTTGTGTGTGTACCATAAAAGGTAGTAAGAGCAAAAATTTTAAAGGTCTATGATTTAAACTTTTGACATACTACAGAATAATGTATTGGGGTTGTTTAGGTTATTTTTCAGCAGAAAACCGTAAAACCAGGTTCATTCTTTTTTTTTAACATCTTTCTTATCACGGATTTAATTTCTTCTACTGTATCCATGTACCTACTCGTGTACACACAGCACAGCCCATAAGTGAAAGGGTTTATGGGCTAGCAATCTGAAAAAGCTCAAGGCAACTGCTGAGTTGAGTGTGTGTGCACATGTGTGTGTTTGTGCATGCACATGGAGGCAGAGAGTGAAGCATGTTTTCTAACAGAGCTTGCAACAGGCTCAGATTAACAAAGTCTGACCATAGTTCCATCTGGAAACTATATTTTCTAACATAAGCCATATTCTGAAAAATAGATTCAGATGTTTGGAACCGGTTCAGAACAGTTGTTAGAAATGTTCAGTACAAATGAAAAAAATTAGTCTTCAATGTCTTCTCCTCTCAGCTTTTCTTACTGAATAAATATGCCTTCTGGGGGGTCAGAGTGTTGGTGGGGAGTAGAGAGTGAAGGAGGTTCTTCCCTAAACCTAAAATCCATGCCACTCTTGAATACATATATAATGGATGAGTGCTATTTGATTTCTCCCACACTGCCCACTCCAACTTCAGCCTGCCACTGTAGGACTTACTTCACCAAGTGAAGAAAATTAATTCTCCTATTTCAAATTCTGGGAAACAGGACTGAAATGCTTAGTGACATAGTGACCTTGCCTTCTCCTGTAATCCTTCCTATCCAGTTCTGCATAGCCACTGAAGATGAGATAGCTGGTCTATGTTTACAAATGAGTGTGCTGTTAACTTAATTCCATGTGTTAAATGACAAACTCACAAAAATATAAAGAGCTGATTTTTAAATAATATTTACCTAGTAAGATCTCTAAATCGACAGTTCATAAGAACTGAGTCCTAAATCTCAGAGTACATGAAAAACTTCACTTTTTAGTTTGAATGTTAGGGAAAGACACTCAAAAGTGATGAACACAAATAGGTGCCCCTCCCGCCCTCTCCCACTCATTCTCCATCACTGCCTGCGGCTCCTTTCTGGACCATTTGTGTTTGTGGTGGTGGTTTCTTCCCACAGCCTACCTTGACTTTTTGCTGGATTTGGGTTTTGGCGTGGCAGTTTTTGCTTTCTTTTCCTTTGGCTCTTTGGGAATCTTGGGGGTTTTCGGGGTCTTGGGTTCCTTGGGTTCTTTCTTCTCCTTGGGTTCTTTCGGTTCCTTCGGGTCTTTTTTTGCCTTCGGCCTTTTCTTTTTCTTTTTTTCTTCTTGGGACCCATCCAGAGAGTTCCTATTTAGTTCTTGGTTATCAACCCCACCAGGGAAGTCATCTTTACCAAAACTTTTACTGGGATCCTCTGCAACAATGTGGTTGTTTTTCTTTTTCTTCTTCTTCTGCTGTGGCTGCTGTTCTATGGACGGCAGGTAATCATCGCTCTTCACTAGCTGAGCATTCGGCCCACTAACCTGAGTCATATCCGGCACTGGTTTCTCTAGAAAGGGCTCCGATGGAGAATGCTGAGAGACACAAATGGGAATTGAAATTAGTTTATCATTCTTCATAATGAGGAAAGGAACTGAAAGCAAGTGGCTGCTGTTTCTGAAACTATATTCAAGGGTAGCGCCTATTTTATCAACTCTACAGATGTGGAATCTATAATTTTCTTTCATTAAAAAAAAAAAAAAAGCTTCCTTAAGAGGAATGCTCTTAATTTCAATTTAATAATACAAAAAAAAAAAAAAAATCAGTGAAAGAAGGGAAAAACTGTCACTTAACTATTTTTTTAAACAGATTATGTGAGAAATGGTAGGTTATAAAACAGTAACAAAAGCCAAACCACTAAGAGTTAAGTCTAAGCAGACTTCTTTTTCTCTTGTGAGACTGGGACTCAAATTAAACATGTATAATTTAGCCATTTTTAAGAAGATAGAGTATACTGAACTGAAAGATTCTGGTATCTTGAAGTATAAAATCAAAGTGTAAACACAACACATAAAACTTATAGAGTGCAGGTCATTTCTGGTTTAAATGACATTAAAATGTCAAATTAAAGCACATATCTAAACTTTTATAATTTTGTTTTTGTTAAATCTCTTGTACTTGTATGGAATGTGAACAACCTTTCTCTTAACTTCTTAAAGCTTTGCATTTTGAAATTTCACTGAGGAAGAGAGAACTCAACAGTCAATTAGATACACCTTGCAGAAGATTCCTCATGTTCACCAGGGACATATCCAGAGACTATCTTTACAACAGTAGAAAAAGAAGTCACCAATTGAGATGGGATGCTGAGTCGTCAGCTGAGATTAGAGCAAATGACTCCTATATAAAACAGCCTTCACAGCTTATGACCTGAACCAGGACATCTGATAAACCTATACCTAAAGAAGTTAAATCTACAGTTGTCACTCGTTTCTTGTCTTCCTCATGTATTTCTCCTGGAATGTAGTAACTGTAAGATAAGCAATCTGACTATATGCCAGGCGTGTGCTTTGCACTCATGATACCACTGAATTCCCAAACCAGTCCTAAGAGTGAAATATGATGATCCTTCTAATTTTATAGCTTAGGACAGTAACACTCTAAGATAAAGAAACTTGTCCGAGGAGTTACAGATGGTAAGTGACAGAACTGAGACTGGCATGGAAACTGATACACCACACAACCTACAAAAGCAGATCAGACAGGAGAGCCCCAGGCCACACCACAGAGATATCTACACCAAGGTTTGCTATGGTCCAAGGAGGAAGGTTAGAATCAAACATGAAAATATAGGCAATACAAATCAGAACCCAATACAACTAATATTTATTGAACATCTATCTGATGCTATGTATTGAGACATTGTATGTAAGTTCACTTGACTCTTACAACATCTTTCAGGAAGGAAGGGTTCAAAGAGGCTATTTAGCCACCCAGGACCACAAAAGGGACAGAGCTGAGATCTGCTCTGTCCATCTCCTGAAATCTTAGACACAGGCAGTTTTCTGAAAAGACTCCACAGGTTTTACTCAATTTCTAAAGCAGTGACTCAGAAACTCCTTTAAAAATCAAACCACTGCCTGCATACAAGGTAGCTACACTAGTCTAACTAAAACCTGCCACGGTCACTCAAAACACCTTCATTCAATTCTCCAGCTGCACTGACAGAAGAGAAAGAGCTCAGAACTTTGAGTTGAGAAATTAAAATTCTATTTTGGGCCCCACCATTAGCTGTATAATCTAGGGAAATCACTTTATCTATCTGGGAGTACAGTTTCTTCATCTGCGAAGCAAAGATTTTGGATTAGATGATTTCCAAAGTCTGTTCCAAAATCTTGCGATATTAAAAACTCTTAAAACACATATTGCCCTTTCTTGGTCATAAATGAGAAGGAATGATCCTGACAAAGGCTAAGGACATAACAGAAAGGAGAGAATCAAGGTCGAGGTTTGGGGAAGAAAGCATATGTGTAAATTTACATGAGTGGGCTGGGACTGTGGCTCAGTGGTACAGCCTTCACCTAGTATGCATGAGGCCCTGGGTTTGATCCTCAACACCACATGGAAATAAAATGGAGGTATTATGTCCACCTACAACTTAAAAAAAACTACTTGAGCAGCTTCTGTGTAGGGGTAACACACCTAACCCACACAGAAGTCACCCTCTACCCCTCAACTCTTCCCTCTTAAGTATCAACTGAGTCACTGTCCATATTACCATTACCTAAGCCTTAATGGGATCTGGTTCAACTGTTTTATTATATTAAACAGCTGAAGTCCAGTTGGATTATTACATATTATTTCCTATTGTAATTAAAAAGGAAAAGACTGCATCTTTTTTGCAAGGGACACAGAAATCAAACTTATTTGGGGGAAGATATTTTTCAAGTAATGGGAAAAAAAGTTGTTCTTGGAATTTTAGTCATCTTAACAATGATCAAAATGTATAATGATAGATTAATACCAGGTATGTGTAACCTTCTTCAATCTGCATGGCATCAACTCCAATAAAAGAACACCAACTTCTAATGAGAGACTCCCTCACACACATTTATGAATTAGAAAAAGCATGTAGCACACAATACAGAAAGACTGAAAATTTATCTACACACTTTTGCATACAAATCACTTTACATGTTTCTTTTAGAAATAAATGATGCCATAAATTAGTAACTCAGTAAAAAAATTTAATCTTCCATAAGGAGGAAAAAAGTAAAGATTAAATACAAAAAAGCATTAATCGTATTTGATATGTAGCAGTATGATGTTTTGGTACTATCTGAAATAGGGTGAAAAAGGTGCTCAGAAATATTATAGTGTTTACCAGACCTACATCTCCTTAAATCTTTTAGAGAAAAGCTGTTTTTGTAAACATTTAACAAAGAACAGATGGCCTGCCTTAATCATGTGGGGAAAAAAAACCTGGAGCTCCCAGTAATACCCTGACAAAGTCTCCCAGGCCCAACGTCCCCTACCACCCCCACCAGATGCATAGTGCCGTCTTCTCTAATGCTATTTAATTTTACAGCAGACATTTTCCCATCAATTCCCACTGCCTGACAGGTAATCAATGCCATTAACATCTGATATTACCATATAGGGCATCCCTAAAACCTTGCGTTTATTAGATCAAATGTGGAAAATTGTTAGATACCAAAGGTATTTTTAAATATGCCCTGTAGGACTTTCTGTATGTCATATTTTCTATCATAATTCTACCAGCCCTTGGAATATTATGGAATACATAAGAACTGTGCCATAAACTTTTGGAACTTAAACAGCACAAATGGTATTTAAACAACAAATAGAAGTGACTCTGAATGTGTGTGTTTTGTTGAAAAGATTACCATAAGCTAAGGATTATTGTTTTTATCTTTAACTCCACTATTCATAGCACATAAATTAGAAAACAAACGAAGTTACCTTATATAAAACAGCAAAATGAACAGGTTGCAAATTAAACCCAAGGAGAGCTGAGGCAGGGGGAGTGAGGGGAGCCCTCTGCTAGTTTTAAGCACACCTGACTAAAATGCTCAGAAGCATTATGGGAGGGGGGAGGAGGGGGAAAATGTGGAAAAAGAAACTTTTAATCTCAGGTGCACTTTTCTTCCAAGATTCGTCCACTATTTCCGACTTAATTATACTCCTGAAGCCTCAACCTGTTACCAATGTTTAGCGACACAAGTGAGCAACACAATGTTAACAGTATGTAATGCTTCCAATATGTATAATCTTTGCAGACATTTAGTGATCCTAGACTATCTATGGGTAAACATTTTATTTTCAGGAAAACATGTACTTATTTGTATGAATTTATTTATATACAAACAATCCTAACATCAAAATAATGGTTTACAAAAAGGAAGGCACTACCAACAGGACCAGAGTAATGTGGTGCTTCAGAAGAGGTATGAATTTTTGCAAATTAAGCTAAAGGGAGGTGATAAAGAGGATGCACATGAGCTGTCAGATAAAATTCGATCCTAGTGAAGAAATGGCCAGTCACTGAAGACCCAAGGAAAAAGAAATTCAAGCTTTAAACATACCAAACTATAGTTCAAATGGTTTATAAAAATACAAATATTAAATGTCATCTAAGATTGAAACGTATTAGTTGGTATTTTTTAAATGGCTTTGGTGACCCATTTTTGTTGTTGACATTCTTTTTTCCAGCATTTCCCAGGCTCTTGACCCCTCTACACTCTTTAAGAAAGGAATTCTGATATGAAAACTAGAGCTCAATCTCCAGTCAAGAATGTGCAATGATTCAAAGAGCACTAGCAAAGGTCCAAGTACATCCTACTGAGATGTGTTACAACAGATGATAAAAAGAAGATGAATTCAATATCTGGTGCCCAATTTGTTTATTCATTCAAAAGATATTTGAGGATAAAACAGTGAACAAGGGAGACACAGCACCTGCTGTTGGGATGGGGTTGGAATGCAGAGCACCTAACCAGACTTAGACCAATGAGGCTTCCTAAGGAAGTCAGCCCAGCTGGGACAGAAGGTAGACAGGTGTTGGCCAGGAGTCTGTTTCCTCAATGAAAACAGCCTGAACATCGAATCATGCCTCACACTCAGTGGTTAAAGGCATAAAACACATTATAAGCAAGGTTTTAAGATACATTTTGTGGGAGAGTAAATCAAGATAAGCAGACATTTATCTGAATAGTCAACTAAAATAATTTTTAACTTTGAACCTCTGATAGAGAATAAGTACAAAAATATTCTTAATATTCAATCAGGTACTAGAATATTTTCTGCTTGGCTGTATTTAGTATAAATAGAGTTGGCCTAAAGTTCAAGCCTTTTCTATGCCAATTAGTTTTACTCAGTCCCCTACCAATTTCCAGGAAAAAAAATGTTGGTTAAATGGATATACTTACAAACACCAAAACATGAATATCAGGCTTATTGGTCATATGAACTAGTTGAGAAGGCAAGAACTATTGGATATGTTTTAACTTTAGGATATTTGAAGGTATCACATGAAAGGAAGATTCAGGCTGAGAGTGGGGGGAACTGAACATACAGGTTGAGCAGTCCTAATACAAAAATCCAAAATCTGAAATGATCCAAAATCAGAAACTTTCTGAGCACCAACAGGACTAAAACAGTGGAAAATCTGACACCATAAAACTGTTTCATGTGAAAAATTATTTAAAATATTACATAAAATTACTTTCAGGCTATATACTATGTATATGGTATTAAAGTTCATACAAAATATAAATGAGTTTAGTGTCTAGACTTGGGTCCCATCTCCAAGATATGTCATTATGTATATGCAAATATTCAAAATCCAACCCCAAATCAGATCCTAAACACCTTTGGTCTTAAGAATGCTGAATAAACAATATTCATTCTATGGTACACATAATGTCCTAAAGGTATTTAACAATGCCATCACTTTTTCCCAATATCTCGAGTAAAAGTGTTCTCCAAATTATACATTTGAGAATACTATTACAGCCTAAAGCAGGACAAAGCCATTACCTTCTCTGGGATAGGGATAAATGTGTTATATGTGTGTATCTGTCTATCTGTCTCAAAGTAGGGATTATCAAAAGTGTTTAAAGGCAGCACATGACTCCATGAACAAATACAAGTTTACATACAACGCACTGAAGCAGCTCACTGAACTGGTTTCTTTTATGCTTCATTTAAGTCACTGGTAGGAATAAAATAGGAATATTAGTATAATCATATAAGGATGATTTGCACAATTTGTTACAATATAGACACAGTCAAGAGAATTACCAAGTTAAATAAAACGAATTCTAAAATATCATAATGTAATAATAATGATTTTCAGACATTAAATTTTAGAATTGGATTTTCTTAAATTATTGTTTAAAAAACTAACTTAAAAATTATCTGAAGGCATTTTTAAATCTTTGGTTTTCTGCTTGTATTTTTGATTCACCCTTCAAACAACATCTTAAACAGCTACAAATCAACATGAGCCACTTTTATGGCATCTAAATTATAAACACATTTTGAATTAGTAGAGCCAAAATAATGAAAGAAGCAGTCATATCAAATTTAATGTTGAATAGTTTCACATCAGATACAGAATACTGAGCATTTTCTTCATATTTTGGAGTGCAGCCATACCATAGGAACTGTCAAACAACATTTTTAATGTGTAAAACACTACACTGTGGTATTTCTCCAGTCAGTTTGAATGAAATAATACAGCAGTGAAACTCCACCAATGCTAAAGCCTTTACTAAGTACCTGACAAATTCCACCTGGAACATGCACACTCCTCAGGGGAGGAGCACAGGCTGTTTGTCCACAGTTCTTCACTATCGTGGGAGATCAGCACTGTGGTCCCTGTGGTCATCTCCCCTTGTCCTGCATCTTCTCCACCTGTGAGGCTATAATGAAACTTCACACACAGGACTGGGTGCTGCCCTAAAGTCCTGCGGGGAAGGGGCCGCCCCAGGGGCCCTGAGCCATGCTAATGTGCCAGCGAGGCCACCTCCAGCCAGGCCTTCCCAGGCAATGGGAAAAGGGTGCTGATAACCGACCCTAGTGTTAGGGGAGAGATACCACCAGGATGCCAGAAGTCCTGAAGCCATCTCAGGACACTATACTGATGTGTTCTTATAACCATTTGTTATACAGTTAACTACTTGTACATGAGCTCTAGTAAGTGTTTTATACATCTCCTCTCTTCAGTTCTTACAAGAGCCCTCTGAAGCTGGTCCAGCAGGGTTATTAGTGCTGTCTTACAGAGGAGGAAACTGAAACTTCAGGATTAATTTACACCAAATTTCACAGTTGGAAAATGACAAAACTGGAATTCTGATACAGGAGATGTAGCTACAAAGCTCAGGCACTTTACCCAGCCTTCCCTGAGAAGCTCTGAAATGTGACTGGGCACCTGACAACGGAGTGCCACAACAGCAGGGGTGGCTGTGGAGGGCTCCAAGTCTGACTGCGGCCACGGCACAAGCCTAGGAAACAGCTTTCTGTCCTCCTCCAAAATGAAAATGGCTTTCATTCTAAAACCCTAACCACCACCTACAGATTACCATGGCTTTTAATTTAATACAAATTAGGAACTTTTAACTCCAAAGGGTCAGAAGAGAACTCTAGTTCTGAACTACAGCTGTAGAGTATCCCCAGTTTTTCACCCAAAGATTTAAAATGTAGACAAGAACTGATAATTCTTATTGTGCTCCATAGGTGACAAACATCACCTAGTACGATTCTCAAAATCTCGGACTGATAGAAGTATAATTCAGTTCAGTCAATACTCAGATCTACCTTGCCCCAGGGACTGTTCCATGTCTTTAAGAAACAGAAATAGATAAGCCCTCTTCTTACCCTAAAAACTCTCCCCAAACCACCAAACTGCTTATGTCATTTTTTATTTAATCTACTGTATTTCAAGAACTCTCAGTCAATTCCTTTCTCCAGCCTCTTAATAGATTGTTACTTCTTAGGATAAGCACCGGATAGAGTCGTAGCTTTACATTTAGGGATCATAGGTTGAAAGAGTCTGTCCATACATGCACCACTTAGGGCACAGAGGCGAACTAATGTTAAACTGGACATGCTTTTGATATGTCTTCATCACTTTGTAAGTGCTTGGAAAAATTAGCTTAATTGTTTCTATGAGACTTGAGTGCTGTTGTTACACTAGCTGGCTTTCCAAAAAGGGTATGCAAGTAACCAGTTTGTTCCTGATTTTGAACATATCCTATGCCTAAAATTCTTTAGATAGAAGGAAGAGAAATACGGAGGGTTCAACAGAAACTATCACTGTATCAGTAAGTAGAGAAACAACAAAAAAACACCACAAACACAACATAGTCCAAAGCTTATGGCAGGAATGGTGAATAATAATTTCTTGGGTCTCCCAGTACATAAAAGAAGGGTGGCCCCTGTTTATAGCTGGTGTGCTCACCCATTACCCTACAAGTGCAACACCCTGAGAAAAAGCAAGGTTGGCAACATGGGCATCATGATGCCTCTAGCATATCATAAACCAACCAAAATATGAACCTGTTAGAAGAATCTGAAACAGTCACACTTTCACCTGCTTATTCTGAATTTCTCAACTCCTTAGGGTATTAAATCAAGTGTTATCTTTTATTGGACATTTCTTGCTACAAGTAAAAACAGCAAAGATGACAGGCTCCTGGTGCTGAACTCAACTTTATGATCTCTCCCTTCTGTATTCTTTCTTTGCTTAGGCCACCTTGCAGAGAGTGCCTTTCCCTTAGTGGGCTCACGTTCGTAACTCAGAATGAATGAGTACCTACAGAAACAACTCCCGTTTCACACAATTTATCTGGTTTGCTTCAAGTTGGCCCTAAGGTCCATACTTTTCTCAAAGGTGTGTCAGGAAGCTTGAATTTGGCAGTAGACATGCATACCTGAAGCTACCCAGCTTACCCAAGACCAAAATCAGTAAAATACAAGACAACCGTGCTTGCGTGCTGGCTAGAATGTTTTGCATGGACAGATCCTATTCAAAGGCACTAAATACAAGGGTCAAACTTACATACTAAAAAGAATTTAACTCAGTTCAACAAGTTTTTACCATATACTGAACATGATATTTTGCTAAAAGTGGTATACTCAACAGCAAAGTTTGATCTTTCAACTAGAAAGGTCAAGTGTATAACTTTTCTCTGGAAAAGTAATTTATACCAAGTTTGCATTCAGGTTTCTACTACTTTAAAATAGTCAATATTAAAAGTACTAAGAATAACATATTCCTATGCATTTGAAAAGTCAAACTTCAAAGACTGACAAGAGGTACATCTTTAACACTGAACAATGCTAGAGGTTTGTGCAGAATTGGGAATAGAGCAACCTTTGAAGGGGAAAACAATTTATAAGAAGCTCAGTGATAAAGTTAATTTACACACTCTAGGCAAGTTCACCAGGATTCAGAGACTGAAAGTCTAGCAAATTTAGTATGCAATAAATGCTTAATGATAGACTACTTTGATTCTATAAAAACTTATTCACGTCTTGTGGGAGGCAGAATTCTAAGATGGTCCCATTATCTCTCCACTGAGTGTGAAGAGACTATGACTTCAAGCCAAGGGAATATGAAGAGGTGAAAGGATTTCACAGGTTTGATCAAGGTTCCCAGATCACTGGTTTGGAGTTACTTAAAAGGGCAATTACCCTGGGTAGGACCCATTGGACTCACTCAGGGGAGGCTTTTTATTAAAGAGAGTGGAAGACTGTTAGTAGTTTTGAAGAAGCCAGCAATCACATTGGGGAAAGGACATGGGCAGGAATAGCAGGCAGCCTGTACCAGTTGAGGGTGGCCTTGGGTGAGAGCCACCAAGAACTGGAGCCCCCAGACATACAGCGTAGGAAGTAAATTCTGTCAAAAACCAAATGGACCTGGAGGCAGATTTCTCCCCAGTCAAGACTCTAGATGAGGACACAGTCCTCAGGACACTCAACTGTGGCCCTCATGAGACTAAGCAGGGAACCCAGTAGAACCATGCCCAAACCCTGATCCCTTGATAGTGCATTTAGCCACAAAATTTGTGGTAATGTGTCACACACAAACACATTAAAATTAACACATACCTTAAAATCCTCTTAATTCTGTAGGAAATGCTTTCTGACCTTTTCAACTAGATGCCCCCCTTTCCTGGTCAGATGTTTAGGCTTCCACAGGCAGACAGCATAGCAGTTTCCCTATGCCTTTGTAAAGACACTGCTGCTGAGGTGTCAATGAGCACTTCTTGTGCTAAGCTCTGCTTCACGTTCATAGGAACCTTATGAAATTGTTCCCAGTTTTCAAATGGGGAAACCAAAGCACTGAAAGAGGTTATACGAGTTAATGATAAGGGGAGAGAGGATTCGAACAGGCAACTGCTCTCAAAACCCACATCATCAGCCACTATGACCACTACCTCTCTGGTACTGCTCCCTGCTCGTTCCTCCAAAGGGAAGGAAGAGGTCATGGCAAGGAAAGTAGGGTGCAACCTACCAACCGAACAAAGATGGGAACCACTCAGACAGAAGAGCACAGTGGCTGTCACAAGCAAGACGGACATTAGTCAGTTATGTACCACTTAAACTGTCACAGGGAGAAGATTTTAAAAGAAAAAACCTTTCGTTTAAAAAAAAAATCCAAGAAACTGTGCAATAAGCAATATTAAAGGCTCTTGATACTTATTTTAAAAGAAAGTTTACTGAACATTTGAAACAGACAATTTAACACTTAAAAGGAGACTATGTCCCCATGACTCCTTCCAGCTGGAATTACACACAAAACGGAAGATACCAAAGCAATTAAGTATTTTATAAACACTGCTGAAGGGTCAAAAAGAGGGAGGTTCATTCACTGACTAATAACGCAGTAATAAACAAACAGCAATGTTATGCAACTGAGAAAATTATTATAATTGAATCTACACAGCTGGGCAAGAAGAGAAGCCTGGCTATGTACATTAGCTCAGAAATGTTTCGTGTTCGTAGGTTTTAGTTTTAGAATGGTTAGGATTCAAGTCCCTTTTACAGTAAGATTTTTTTTCTCTTATCTGAACAGAATTACACAATCACAACAGTGGAAATGAATGACCTAATGAAATATCCCACCAATTATTCCCTATTATTGCAAAAGAGAAATAAATATGTGCACAAATGGTTGGCAGTTAAACTTTCTTGAGATGCACTCATTTTAGAGCTGTTCAAGAGACTCTCACCTTGCTTGTGCACAACTATATGAATAATGAAGGAGTGTGACATGCTAGCATAATAGTAGAAGGAAAGGCCCAGCAAGAACCAGCTCTTTATGCTTTAATATTTAGCCCCCACTGTGTTCTTGGATTTTCCTTCACACTTTGATATTTCCCCCTTTGCAGGGCTTGTATTTTTGTCCACAAGTATTCACCATAAGATAGACAGAGCTACACCTCTAATTACCACATGTAAATGTATACAGATGTGTCAAATAGGGAAGAGGAGTGATGTATGCCTTTCCCTTGACTTGCTGAGATCACAGTACTAGAATCAGAGAAAACTCTTTTCTGGGGTTCAAGACAGGACGTGGTAAAAATCCACCACTGTTCCTTCAATTAAGTGTAGATAAAATGTAAACCAAAACCAAAATAAGAATGTTCATGGGAGGTATTCAAGCTAGATGTTGCCCTTACTACCAATGAATTTCTTAATTAAATGACTAAATCAGAACAAATCTGTGATATATGCCATGTTCCCATCTGCATAAAACCTAACTAACTTCAGACTCAAATGGCTGATTAGCTAACTCTAAGGGCAGAGGTACACATGTATCTTCAATAGGCATACATTTTACATCAATGATATCTATTTTTATGAGATAAAAGTACTAAAGCTTTAATGGTGGCAATTAAAACAGCCAAGAGTTTGAGTAGCTCGATGGCTGAGTCACAGACCTTTTACCTATAATGGGATCCATTATATCTCTGAACTCAGTTTCAGGGAGTAAAAGAGGAACAAGATTTTTAAATATGGTTATAAAACAGCAGTACCCTCTGAACTAAGCTGCTTCAGTTTAAACAGCTGTGTGATTTAACTGGACCACATCCATTCTGAAAACTTCTTCAGAGTTTTAGATACTTGAACACTGCAAATCTACTGAGATGCCATTACCTAAGGATATGTATTTGAGTAATTTGTTTCTATCTTAACTTGTTTACATCAAAACTTCACCACTGCTTTGAAAATACATTATTCCAGGTGACTTGTGACAGAATGTCTTCATTTCTGCCTAAAATACAAATACTTAGGTTCTTATATTCTCATTTAAAGTACAAATTGGAGGAAATGAATAAGAAAGTCTTTAGTCACATTAAAATGGAATATTGTAGCAATACTTACTTTGAATATCATCAGCAAAGGGATAGAAGTTTCCCTGTCCCACGGTGATTTAAACATTTATCATGCAAAGTTGTGAGAATAAGCTTGGTAGTTCCAAAATGTAATAATCATCTAATACCTAGTTCAACACTAACCAATTTCTAATTCAAGAACCTAAACTTCTTCTCTTTAGTTTCTAGAATAGAAAATGCAGTAATGTAAACAGAAATTATTGGGAAACATTCTTACAGGCTTTTGTATCTGTGACCACCACCACCATCCCCAGGGACAGCTGGCAAACAGGAAACACAGATGGATTTACCTCCAACTAGGAAAGACCACACTAGCACAGATGGGGGCAGCCTCAGAGCAGCCGAGGCCCAGATGGCCCTGATGCCACCGAGGCCTCGCAGTTGCTGGGGTCTGCCGTCACCCGACCCAGGTACATCAGCACCAGACAGAGAGCGTCAGACTACTCCTTGGGGATGTCCCTCCATGTGCTGGCAGCTCCTTTTGGAAAAGCTTAACAGCTTGGAAGAACTTGGAAGATTTCATGTGAGGTTTGGTTGTTGACCACAACAAGCAAGAAAACAATCAACATGCCTGGAATTCCTCATCTTAGAATAAGCTGGATGAGCTTATCTATAAAGTCCCTTCTAACTCTGACACCCTCTGGGGCTCTCTGCATTCAGCCCAGCTCCAATGATAACCAACCCCACAGGTCTTTTAAAAAAATAAAGTAGGGGGGCTGTGGCTGGGACTCAGTGGAAGAGCGCTTGCCCAGCATGTGTGAGGCCCTGAGTTCCATCCTCAGCACAACATATAAATAAATAAAATAAAGTTACTGTGTCCATCTACAACTAAAACAAATGTGTTTTTTTGTTGTTGTTGTTGGTTTTTTGGTTTTGTTTTGTTTTTTTGTGGTACTGGGGATTGAACCCAGGGCCTTGTGCTTGCGAGGCAAGCTCTCTACCAACTGAGCTACATCTCCAGCCCTAAAACAAATGTTTTTTAAATAAAGTAAAGTAGGGAAAGAAGCCCAAGTAAGAGGGTGTGAGGGAAATAAAGATAATTTCAGAAGGAAGTAGTAAGAAAATTTCTCAAACACACAAAAAATAAATAAAACTGATTTGAAAACCTATGATTAGAAAGGCTAGGTTAAATAAGATATACCAGAATAAGAAATCTAAATGAAATATTTTAATACAATTTACCCTCCACATTAAAAAAGAAAACTTTCAGAACATTCAATAATATACCATCTCTTCATAGATACCTAACTAACATCTGAGGTTTTCTTGCAGTAATTTTAGTCTGTGCTCAATATAATGTCTTAAAATAATATTTATTAAACAGCTCACTAAGCACAGAATAATAATGCTTAGGTGTTCAAAATTCATTCATGCTGTGAACCTCTGAAGTCCTAGATCCATAACAAATAAACCACAGAAAGGCAAGAGGGGAGGGGAGGAGGGTGGGAGGGCAAAGAGGATAAAACACAGAAACCATTCTGCCTGAAACCCCAGCATCATGAGACAAGAGCCACTGGACAAGGAAAGGGTCATCCAGAAGAGGTCCCGGGAGACCTCGGTTGGGGATAGTGCTGGCTTCAGGGATGCAAGGATGCAGAAGCCTCCAGGCACCAAATGATTCTCAGCATAGCTGAGCCTCTACTGCAGCAGCACTGATACCCACCACCAGGGCACCATGAGTCCTGGAAGTCAAGAAACATGGCCAAGGCAAACCCAACCCTGGCTGCGAGTTACCCCCAACACACCGCACCTTTGTAGCAACACTCTTTAAGGCAGTCATGTTAAAGAAGCCTGCCTCAGGGAATGATTTAAATAGCTATCTCCTCCAAATTGATCTACCAATCTTCTTTTGAATTTGCCTCCTGCCTGACCAGTTCTTTTCCACCTGCATATCCTTTTTGACTTTGTCAAATATTTACTGAGCCTCTCTTGACATGTCTTCCTCTGGCTCTCGTCCTGCTTTTCTGCTCCCCTTTTAGAAAAGAGTCCTTGAAAAAGTGACAACTTCACTTTCTCTCCTTCTTTCCTCTTGAATTTACTCTAACCCGGCTAATATTTCACAAAAATGGTTCTCTCATCAAGGTGATCCCCAAGTGTCCCCTGTCCACATCTCACCTCACCTATCACCAGCACTTGACACTTGACGCAGCTGCTCATCCTTGCTCCTTCATGTGATCTCAGGACTGCCCCCTCTCCTACCTTGAAGATTCATCCTGGCTGATCTTTACTCATCATTTTTGTGGTTTAGATCTCATCTCCATCCACACTTCTGCCCTCACTCAGTACTGTACTCTAAATATTACCACCTAGGCGTTTGTAAATCCCAAAGTCCTTCCTCCGGCTCGGACCACTCCCATGAACTCTGGCCTTCTCTGTCCAACTTTCTACTCAATACATCTGTTTGGGTGCCCAAAGTTCCATCTTAATGCACTCTAAATAAATTCTTCATTTCTCCACCTATCCCCACCTCCACAAATTGTTACTCCACTCGACCACCAGCAGAGATCAAATAGCTGGCATCATCTTTGACCTTTCACTTAAAATAATGTTGACTTCACCTTCAATACAACAGAGAACACGCACCCAACAGCTTCTCCAGTGCTGAGTCCAAGCCATAGGAGACTGCCTGGACCACTGCAGCAGCCTCCAGCTGACTGCTGACCTACTTGCTTCCAGCTTTGCCCTCCACCCGAGTCTACCTGCTACAAAGTCTGAATGATCCTTTAAAAGTGTAAACCAGATCACATATCATCTCTTAAAGGTCTTCCCTTCTCACTCCCAGGAGTATCTAAAGTCCTTCCGAAGGCCTACAAGGCCCTATTTAAATAGTATGGTTTCCTACCACCTCACTCTTAATTTCCTATAATTATCCCCCTTTCTCCCTTCACTCCAACCACATCAATTCCTTGTTTATTGGCAAACACAGCAAAGCATTCTGCTACCTCAGGCCTTTGCACAAGCTGCATCTGCCCTCATAGCTCCTCACTATAAAATCTCCATGGCTATCTCCCTTGCTTCCTTTAGGAGGGCTTAGGCAGAAACAAGTTAAAGCAAATGTGACAAAATGCCAACAGTTGTTAGTTTTATGTGAAAATTTTTCAGGTGTTCATTCTATTAACCCTTTGGCTTTTTTTTTTTTCTTTTTTATTGTAAACAAATGGGATACATGTTGTTTCTCTGTCTATACATGGCGTAAAGGCATACCATTTGTGTAATCATAAATTTACATAGGGTGATGTTGTTTGATTCATTCTGCCATTTTTTCCCTTCCCCCCCTCCCCTCCCACCCCCTTTGGCTTTTCTAGAGTGTTGAAACTTTTCAAAAAAAGAAGAAAAACTGGCTGATGGGGGGGATACCCTTTGCTACTCTAACACTGTCCTGTTCTACCTGTCACTGATCGAATGATCCTTCATGCCTGCCCCCTAATCACTCTATATTCTCCCTTAAGCTTTAAGTCCTCAGGATTCTATTCTCCACGTGACAGAGTTAGGTGCTTATTTCTACCTAAAGACTTAATATTTCCTCTTGGCATCTGAAAATCAGCACACTAGAAATCAAAACTACCTTCTTCTGCTAACCACCCCACTTCCCACCTTGGTTGATGTCACTGGGACCCAGTCACTCAACCCAGTGCTTCCTCCTCACTTCCATAAGCCCTATGGTGGCTGAGACCTGCCTCCCTTCCCAGTCCTCTGAGCAGTCCTGACCCCCTCTGCTTCTCTCATCCAGACCTCCACTGGAGGACTTCTTCACCAGGCTCATCTTCTTCAAGGCACCTCTGAATCTTAGCAAAGTACTCATCCTAAAATATAAATTGCCAGAGCTTTTGTACATGCACTGAGGATTCCCTGAAGCCCTCAAAGTGGCTGCTGAGGTCCTGCCCTGTGCCCACCTTTCCAAGCTGTGTTCTGCCTCTCCCAGCATGCATTGCACCTTGCCAAGCCTAGTGACTGCAGTCACACAGAGGCACTTTGCTCTTTCCTATTTTAGTACTTGTGGACATATCATTCCTCATGCCTAGAACACCCTCTCCCACTCTCCTCCCAGATAATTCCTACTCAATCTTTGAAACTCAATATCAATATAACCTCTTCCTGAGGCCTTCCCTGATCTCTGCAGATGAAGTCAAGTGCCTTCACAAGGTCAAGGAACATTTATCACATTGCCTGACCACTTGTTAGAACTTCTAGCCCTGTGTCCTATGAGCCCCTGAGGGACAACAGAGAGCAGCGTGATATGCTCCCTGTTTTACATAATATACATACATATTCCCAGTCCCTAAAGCAGGGACTGACACACACTGTAGGCTTGGTGTTTGTGGGTGGAATATCAAAGTTTCTCCATGCCGTCAAATGTGAATGAGAATGTCACGTCTCCACCCTCGTTTTGGGCATGGCAGCTGTTCACGTGCTCTCTGATCTCTTGGAAAGGGCACTCATGTGCCTCACGCATTTACACTTTACAGCAGCTGCACCACCACAGTGCCCAGCAATAGTGCCTTAAACTTTTCACTGAATGACTAAATGTAAATGAAGGCACGCTTTACTGACTAGTCCAAGGCAATGTTGCAACACTTGCTATCCTCTGAAAGCACCACACGCTGTTTTGTATCTATATAAATTTCTCCTTCATCACCCCTTTTACTTGGCTCAAGCATCACCTTCCTTCCAGGCTGCAAATAATTAAGTTGCATCTTTACTCCCAAACAAGTCTGCATTTCTCTTCCTTTATTGCAGTTACGTCCCTGTGTGGTAAGTGGGATTTTTTTTTTTTTTTTCTTAAAGAACAGCTTATTTCTGTACCTCCAGGACCTCACAAAGAGAATGGTACATTGTAAATGCATAAAAATGTTGACTGATGGGATGGATGAACAGATGGATGGAGTTCTTATCCTATCTTAATGATCATCCTACAGAAGAGTTAATGAGTAACACAGGCAGCAAAATGGTCTCCCTACTATAAGGAAATCATGGTCACTCACCTCACACCTAGAGAGATTCTGTCAAATAGAAGCCTACCTGAACAGAGACCTCAAAAAAGTTCTCAGAATTTCACCTCCAAAAAATAAAAAAAGTTCAGATAATTTCTAACATCATTATTTTTTTCCAATTTGAAAAAAAAAAAAGAATTGTGATTCTATTGCACACCATTTAAAAGTAAAGCTTAAAATTCAAATGGCTCATGAAATTGTGAAACATTTCAGTCACTTCAGATGGAAGGATAAGGCATGTTTGAAAATTATGACGCATGGATGCTTCTTTTTTTCCTCTGGTGGAGTGGGGGATGACTATTTACATCTTCCTGAAGCCCAAGAAGAGAGCCCTCAAGCCAGAACAAGGGAAGGAGCTCTTCCTAGGGACGGAGGGTGAGGGACAGCACACAGGGCCATGCCAGGTTTACAGAGCACCAGGTTCCACTTCCCAGGCCTCAGAACATAAGACCCTTGAGGACTAAGCCTCACATCCATGAAGCCTAACATCCCACCTAAACCTCAAACTCCAAAACTTGCTCATCAGTTTACCTCCTGCCCCTCTACACCCAAAAGCAAAAATAAATCCTGTATTCTTTTCCTGAATTCTATTTGATGGAGAGGCCACCACTCCTGCAGTAAGCACACAAGAAGTAGCCATCATCCTGTGCAGTTCAAGCCTTTCATCGCCCTCCACCCACAGTGCCGGTGTCTTAACACAAGATCCATTACTTTCTGATTGTCTTACTAAGGCCATGCTGACCAATGTGGGAGCCACCAGCCACATGAAGCTACTGAGCTCTCGGAACATGGTCAACTCAAAATGATATTTGCTACAATAAGTAAAATCGTACCAAATCTCAAAGACTTAGGAGTAAAAAAAAAGAAGGTAAATACTTTGTCAATATTTTTATATTAAATATTATTTGCTGAAGTTATATTCAAACATTATATGTTAGAGGCAATTTTTGGATACATTTTATTGTAATAAATGTATAATATATTATAAATATATTATAATATATTATAAAATAATTTATAATGAAATATATTATAATATATTATAATCTTGTTTCTTTTTACTCTCGTAAAATGGCCACTAGACAATTTTGTATGACACATTTTGTTCCCACTGAATGATGCCCAGGACAGTTCCCAGCTTCTCTGCAGGCCTCATCTCTGCAGCCCTGTCTTCTTCAACCAGAATCCTCCATTTTCTATCACATGATTCTTGATCCTGGTTATCTTTCAGCCATCAGTTCAGCTCAGCCCAGAAGACACTTCCTCCAGCAGCAGGACATCCCTTAAGACCATTCTCTTCCCCGCAAGCTGCCCAAGACACCTCTTTGTTCCCACAGCTCTGAGCACACTGCATATTCAATAAGTGCACTAAGGATATGATGAAGACAATGATGGGCAGGGACACTGACCTTACTCCACTTAAATATAATGGAGACAACATAGTATTCTGGCAAAAATAAGTTTGAGTAGCAGTAATAACAGTACTGATGTGGCATGAATAGCAGCAAAAATTTTTAGACAGTTTACCATGTACCAGGTATAAGTCTTAGCACATTACACACAGCATCTTACTTTTTCTGCCTAGCAACACTATTAAATAGGTTCGAGTATGATTCCCATTGTAAAGGGGAGAGAACTGGAACCCAGAGAAGCCTGTAATACACTCTAAGTCATGCAGCTCATTAAGTGTCAGCACCAGGACTCCAAGGCTACATACTCTGTGTGCTGCCATCAAAGGTGAGTAGATGAGCAATGGTCACTACAGAGAGAACTCAGATTAGGGTGGAGGAACTGCCTCAACTCTGCACTTAGTTGGGGCAGAAGAGATTTCTAACTAGATGTGAGTGCTCTGGTCTGAAGGCTCCGGAATGAAACCATTTAGAGCTACAAGTAGTTCACTGAGACTAAATAAGAAAAAGAAAGGGGAATAGCTAGAGAAAGACAGGGCTTTGTTCAGTTGTGATTAAAGAAGGAATTTTCTGAGAGAACTTTCCCAGAGAGGGGACACTGGAGGTCCAGGAAGCACAGACTAAGGACTCAGAGGTCTGATGATGAGCTAACTGAAAACAGGGAGCCAGGGCCCTGGCCCATGGCACCTGGAGAGAAATGGGAGGAAAACTGCAGTCCCATTCCTGACTCTGATCAGCACAGCCAGAACCCTGGCACCTCTCACCCAGGACACCCTGGGCGTGCCCAGCTGACAGACCTTCTCTACTAGTGCTGGCCAAGGACTTTTGAAGATTTTACCTACTTTACCCAACTATGTCTAGACTTTAAGAAAAATTTTAGTTTACAGGGCTGAGAAAAGGCTGTGGAGTAGAAGTGTTACAAAACCACCAGCGTGAGCACTGCCCTAGGAGCACACGCCAAGCATACCAAGGGGGTTCAAAGCAACCAAAACAGCATGTCTTCCTTAAGCATCAGAATGTTTGCTTGAGGACTTAGGGCAGGGGAGGACTAAATAATTTCATTGCTAAGCAAACATGATGTATCTGAGTGAACTGCAAACGTCGTATTTATTGTAGGGATGAAATGTGAGATTCAAAAGATATGTCTATCTCACCAATTCAAGCAACACCAAAGACCCCCCTTCTCTACACACATGCCCACCATCCGGACTTGTTCTTTGCTTTCGGAGGTAGCAATGATAGGAAAGTGAGACAACCAATGCACACACTCTAATGGGATCTTCTATCTGTGCCCCCCATAATGGGAAGCTAATTTCTTATCCTGTCTGAAAGATTTCTCCTGCAGTACTTTGGAAGTGATTTTGCTTTACAAATGGATATACTTACTCTCTTTCATATTTTCTTAAGCTATGGTTATTTTTTGTATACATAAAGATGCCGGCTGAAGTAAGAAGAGTAGAAGTAGAGACTGAAAGTCAATTGGTCTTGGTTCTAATTGTCACAGCACCAACTAACTGGCACTGTTTGATCATTAGTTTCTATACAGAATGCATTATGTACTGCACTACAAATCTTATAAGCACTCTCTTCTAGACTCACAAGTGGCCTGGCCAGTTTATAAGGGCTGTTCTAATTCACTTTGTATCTCGGGAGCCAATGAGCCTGGTACATGGTAGGTTCCAAGTGCTATTGTGGGTATCTTTTGGTGAACCATAACTGTGGATTCAGAATGATGTTAAAATTCAACAACGAATGACAATGACTTGATCGAATATACTGTTGAGAAGCATGTAAGAATATGAAATAGACAGACCTTTTCATAGATCTGGTAAGATCTGGTTCTCACCTTCTGGGCCAGAAGCACCTGACACAGTCAATTACTTCCTCCTTGGAAAGTTTCTCTTCACTTGAGTTCCAGAACACGCATCCTCCTGTGTTGTTCTCCCTTCCTCACTCCTCTTCTCACTGTCCTTTCCTGGATCTTCCATTCAAGAGCAATAAACAGAAGACTGCACAAGTACCTCATCCTCACGCTGTTCCTCTACCCACAGGCTCTGATGACCTCATCCAGACCCACGGCAGAAAACATCACCTATACAATGAGGACTCCTGGATGCTTTCGTCTAGCCCAACCTTTCCCCTAAATCCCTATATCCAACTGCCTATCTGAAATCTCCACTTGAGTCTAGCAAGCATCTCCAAATTTTAACATGTCCAAACCAAACTTGATTTTTCTATCCGAACCTGCTTCTCCTAAGGTTTTCCCAATCTTCTGTCCACTCATGCCAAAATCTTGATCTCTCTCATTCTCCCAAATCCTATTTCAAATCCATCAGCAAATCTGGTCATCACTACCTTGGACTATCTGGCCTACCATTACCACTTCCTACACCACCACTCTTAAGTCACACTATTTTGTGATTTTGCCTGATCAATTGTACCAGCCTCCAAATTGTCCCACTGTGCAGCTAATTTGCCTTTTTATCTATTCTATGCAAATAAGAACAGCATGAACCTGGTAAGATACACAACAGATCATGTCACTCTCAAGCTCAAAACTCTTCAACAACTTTCCATCTCACTCAGAGTAAAATTCAAACTCCTTGGAGTACCCTACAATGCCCTTGATTGAACGCCTAGTTATCCCCACCCAAAGCTCCAAGCACACTCCTCCCTTTCTGTATTCTGTGCACACTGGCTCATAGATACTCCTTCACACCAAGCACCTTCCAGCTTCAGGGTATCTGCATGGGGAAAGGTCTTCCCCAGGAGTGTGCATGGCTTGCCACGTTTACTTTATTCAAGTTTTCTGCTCACTGTCACTTTCCAAGGAAGCATCCCTTGAACAAGTTATCTAAATCATCACCTTCCAAACTTCTCTACCTCCTTAACTCAGTTATTTGTCTTCATAACTCATACCACTACTTGAAATCATACACACATATTTTATTTGGTTGATTAATTGTCCTGTCTCTAGAATCTTATCTCTATGATATTGCTATACCCAGAATAAGTCGTGGCAGTTAATAAACGTTTTTGTGTGCTGCTCAATTAATAAAAATAAATGAGACAGACATAATTTTCCTACGTACATGTATGATTACATGAATGGTATGAATCTACATCCTGTACAACCATGGAAACGAAATGATGTACCCCATTTGTGTACAATGAATCAAAATGCAGTCTGTAAAAATATAAATAAATAAATAATTTTTTAAAATGAGAAAAATATCTAACAAAGCAACCTATTCTTAGGAATGGTAAAAAGGTGCCTACATGAGTTTTGGAAACACCAACAGCCAGGTATACCCAAGAAAAACAAAAAGTTATACAATGAGAAGGCACTTACAGGAGGGGCAGAGTCTGCCAGCAGCCCAAAAGATATTAATTTAGTCACCTAACCAACAAGGGTCTAGGGGATATCTGGATTAAAAAAGACCTCTACCAAGACCTCTGCTATGTGACAGATATAAGGAGGCTGAAATGAAAGTGCTAATTAAACAAACTTCAGGAACCTAAATGACCCTTGCCCTCACTATCTTCACACCATTTAAGGTTTGACTACCAATTTGGGTTCTAGAAGATCTTGAGAACAGAAAAAGGTGATGGTGGAAACTGCAAATACTGTTAGGTACTATCCAATGCTGACCAGCCTCGCCGCCTTCAGTTATCAATCAGTTTCTAGTACCTTTCAAAATGAATCAATCCCAAAGAACCTAATCAACTCTGGATTTCTGAACCTGAAATCTCCTGGGAAGTCTTGTCTAAATCCACAATGAATGGTCTCCCCTTACCCCCTAACCAAACCCTGTGCTTACACTTAACCAACTGTCTACTAAACAACAATGAGAATACACGCTTACCAATTGGTGGCAGCCAGCCGCAGCTGAGCTCCTTGCAGGCAAGAAGAGGGTATCATTTAGCATGACATTACCAGTATTTACCATAGGCCAGGCAGTCACTAAACACCTGATGAATGAACTTTTATGAGTCAATGCCCTCAACTAAAAACCTGCCATCCTCTGAAGCCCCCATGGGCAGCCCTCCTCCTTTCTCAACTATCCTGTTTTGTTTTGTTTTTTTTTCCCCTCCTTTTGATTTGTTTTGTTTGGCTACTGGGGATTGAACCCAGAGGCACTTAACCACTGAGCCTCATCCCCAGTCCTTTTTTATATTTTATTTTGAGACAAGGTCTTGTTGAGTTGCTTAGGCCTTGCTAAATTGTTGAGGCTGGCTTTGAAATTGCAATCCTCCTGCCTTGACCTCCCGAGAGTTACTGGGATTACAGGCGTGGGCCACCACACCCAGCTCAACTACCTTGTTTTTCACAATATGGCTTGAATAATTTATTTTAACACATGATTTTCACAAAAAGAATCTTTTTTACCTACTAAGGGGAGAGAAGTATGTTCATCCTCCCTGGGGCAGCAGGATGAGGGTAAGACTGAAGTGTTTCACACTTGCAGAGTAACAGGCATGCTTCCCAACTACCCAGCCCACTCTGAAGTGCACTGTTTACTAAAAATGCTCTCTCACCAAAAGGAATAGAGGGAGAGAAGCAAAGGGCATTAGAAGTCACAGGTTGCTCAATGGTTAAAAACCAGTCTGTCTGCTCCCTTCTCCCACAGGCACCAGACTCTCTCCAGCTACAGATAGAACTGGGAGTGTCAGCTGGGTACACTTCAACTCCCAAACAACTCGTTGGACTTTACCTATGGGGGGAAAAAAACAGATTTTCAATTTTCTAAGGAAAAGTTGTTGGAATAGCCTTTCAAACTAGCAGTCCTCAAAGTGTATTCAATGGATCCTTGGGAACCCCAAGACTCTTTGAGCACATCCATAACAAACAGATCTTCTTCATAATTTACTAAGACATCATCTGTCCCTTTCACCATGCTGGTACCTACAGTGACGGCACAAATGCAACCAAGGCAGAAAGTGCAAACAGTACTAGTAATCGTTATCTTCCTCATGGCCACAAACTCACATGAAGTGGGGGAAAGCCAGCTCACTTAAAAATGTCCTTGATAAAACAGTAAAAATTGATTTGTATTAATAACCCAATCAACAAATGGGCTAAGGAAATGAACAGACACTTCACAGAAGAAGATCTACAAGCAATCAACAGACATATGAAAAAAATGTTCATCTCCTCTAGTAATAAGAGAAATGCAAATCAAAACTACCCTAAGATTCCATCTCACCCCAATTAGAATGGTGATTATCAAGAACACAAGCAACAACAGATGTTGGCGAGGATGTGGGGGAAAAAGATACACTCATACATTGCTGGTGGGGTTGCAAATTAGTGCAGCCACTCTGGAAAGCAGTGTGGAGATTCCTTAGAAAGCATGGAATGGAACCACCATTTGACTCAGCTATCCCACTCCTTGGCCTATACCCAAAGGACTTAAAATCAGCATACTACAGAGATACAGCCACATCAATGTTCACAGCTGCTCAATTCACAATAGCCAGATTGTGGAACCAACCTAGATGCCCTTCAATTGATGAATGGATAAAGAAACTGTGATGATATATATATATATATATATATATATATATATATATATATATATATATATACACACACACACACACACACACACACACAATGGAATATTACTCAGCTATAAAGAATAATAAAATTATGGCATTTGCAGGCAAATGGATGAAAATGGAAAATATCATGCTAAGTGAGATAAGCCAATCTCAAAAAAACCAAAGGACGAATGATCTCGCTGATAAGCGGATGATGACACATAATGGGGGGTGGGAGGGGGGCAAGAATGGAGGAAGAAGGGACTGTATAGAGGGAAAAGAGGGGTGGGAGGGGTGGGGGGGAGGAAAAAATACCAGAATGAATTAAACACCATTACCCTATGTAGATGTATGATTACACAAATGGTATGCCTTTACTTCATGTACAAATAGAAACAATATGCATCCCATTTATTTACAATAAAAATAAATTTTAAAAAAATTGATTTGTATTATCCTTGACCCTTTTCTGCGAGAGGAAAAGTGAAGTAAAGTGAGGCATTGCTGCTGCAACTGAGTCACCAAGGCCGCCACCATGGGAAGCACTTAAGGGACTGACTGACTGCTGTTGAGAGTTGAATGGCCACCTTTTTTAGGGAATACTACTTTTACTTGAAAGACTGACTCAAAGACAAACCAACGTGGTCCAGGCTCAGGTACGAGACAGAAACATTCTTGAAACAAAATGAGCCTGTCACTTCAAGAAACCTACAGTGTTTGTTTACAACACTAAAACACAAGCTTTCTATCAAAACAGAATGTTGAAAACCACTGTGAGTTTGACAACTTCCCAATCTTTAAAGATTTTTCTGATAAGCTGGTGGTGATAAAAACAAAGGTGATTTTTAAAAAAATATTGTACACACAAAATTTGGAAGATTGACATAATTCAATGGGCCAATATTTTTGAAATAATGCGTAACATTACAAAATTTTGCATGGCTAAAAGAGCTTTTAAATATAAGCTACAGAGCAATAGATTCTAATGTAACAGTGTATAAAAAGTTAACCGGAGCCAGGCACAGTGTCATACGCCTGTAATCCCAGTAGATCGGGAGGTAGAGGCAGAAGGATCACAAGTTCAAAGCCAGCCTCAGCAACTTAACAAGGCCCTAAGCAACTCAGTGAGACCCTGTCTCTAAATAAAAAATAAAAAAGGGCTGGGGATGTGGCTCAGTGGTCGAGTGCCCCTGAGTTCAATCCCTGGTACCAAACAAAAAAAAAAAGTTCACTGGCATTGCTTTAGCTCCCACATTTCAACTGACATTTAAGAACTACTGGGGGCTGGGGAGATAGCTCAGTCGGTAAAGTGCTTGCCTTGAAAGCCCTGGGTTCGATCCCCAGCACTGCAAAAAAAAAAAAAAAAAAAACACCACTTGTTGAGTTTTGGTGTAATATTAAAGAAGAACTATAATTTCCTGAAAAGATATTAAAATAGTCCTGTTTATAACTACATATCTATGTGCAGGATAATCATCTTCATATGGGAATTGAGACTGATGTGCTCTATCACTGAGTTATACTCCCAGTCCTTTTTGCTATTTTTAAATTTGAGACCAAGTCTCACCACATTGCCCAGGTTGGACTCAAACTTGCCACCCTCCTGCCTTAGCCTCCTGAGTAGCTGGGGTTACATGTGTATACCATCACCCCTTATATCTTCATATATGTCAACCAAAACAATAGACTGCAACAGAATGAAGTAGCAGAGACAGTCTTACTTTCCACAGTAAGTTCACTTGTTCAGTTACCTGGACCTAGTTTTGACTAGTTCATTTTACTAGCTGGTTATCCTGCTCCACAATCTATAGAAAACTCAGTGAAGACTTTCTACTGAGAGGGACAGTGGATGGTAAAACCTGCTCCAAAAGTTTTCAGGCTCAACTGTCTTGACCATGCTTTACAGCAGTCCTTCTGAGCCTCTGATGCACATAAGAAGTATCTAATGAGCTCCTCCTTAACACAGACCAGGGAGAGACCCCACATCAGCAGCTAAGGCAACTTCATTGAGAAAACATTTGGGTGGCTCTGATGTTCAGCAGATATTAAGAACCAATATGAAATGGGATTTTGGTCTTTGAACCAGATAAGGGAATTCCTGGAGAACCCTCGAGAGCTTCCAAGGGGCAGGAATACATTAAGGGACCATTTCCAGTTTCCTAACAACCACATGAACTATCTACTAAAATTCATTCGTTTTCTGCTGTTTCTCCTTTTCTACCTTCCTTTCCACAATCATCTCTCTTTATCAAAATGCCCTTTACCTATCCCAAATCATATTATTGTTCATTGTTCTAGAATATTAAAAAAACTGTGGTTTTACCAACCTCTTCCCTTGCTAACAAAGCAGAGTTCAGGTAACAAATATGCTAGGAGATGCCTCCTTCATCCTGGCAGCAAATGCCTTAGTTTAATGACTGTCATTCAGACAAACACATTCTAATCCCCCACGACTACCCCATGCTGAAAACCCAGCCCAAAGTCTCCTACATTCAAGGCAAGCACTCTGCCACTGAGCTACAACCTCAGGCACACTTTTAACTTATTAAGTCAAAGAGAAAAATAAAGTGTGAATTTTTAAAATTTCATTTTGAAATTTCTAGTGGACAAAAAAATTGAATATTAATATTCCATCAATTATGACTCTAGAATTACATTACTACAGTAGTCCAGTGTGGTAGTCACTAACCAAATGTGGCTATTTGGTTTTTAGTTGGTTAAAATTAAATGAGATTTACAGCATACTACAGTGATGCAGCCACATCAATGTTCACAGCTACTCAATTCACAAAAGCCAGATTGTGGAAACAACCTAGATGCCCTTTCAAATGATGAATGGATAAAGAAACTGTGGTATATATACACAATGAAATATTACTCAACCATAAAGAAGAATAAAATTATAGCATTTTCTGATAAATGGATGGAGCTGGAGAATATCATGCTAAGTGAAATAAGCCAAGTCCAAAAAACTGAAGGTTGAATGTTTTCTCTGATAAGTGGATGATGATACATAAAAGTGGGGGCGGGGTAGAGGGGAGGCAAGAAAAGAATGAAGAAACTTTGGATGGTGTAGAGGAAAATGGGGTGGGAGGGTACGGGAAGGAAAGATAGAAGAAAGAGACGGTATTACCCTATGTATATGTATGAGTATATGAATGGTGTGAATCTACATCATGCACAACCACAGGAATGAAAATTTGTACCCCATCTGTGTACAATGAATCAAAATGCAGTCTGTAAAAGTAAAATTTTTTAAAAAAATTAAATGAGATTTAAAATTCAGTTCCTTAGACTCACCATTCCCAATTCAAGTGCTTCCTAAACACATGCAGCTACAGTCTATTGTATTAAGAGACCAGAGAGAACATTTCCATATCCCAGGAAATTCCACTAAACAGGTGGTCCCAAATTTTGATTTAACAAAGGGCTGAATCCCTTCCCAAGGAAATCCTAGGTTTACCTATAATCTCCACCCCCTTTCCCTCCCCACAATTAGGAAGTGAACCTGGGGCCTTGTACATGCCAGCCAAGAACTGTTTCACTGAGTTTTATTTCCAAACCATTTATTTATTCATTCATTCTTTCTTTCTTTCTTCCTTTCTTTTAATTTTGAGACAGGGTCTTGATAAATGGCCCAGGCTAGTCTCAAAACTTGTAATCCTACTGCCTCAAGTCTTCTCAGCAGCTGGGATTACACTGTGCCTGGCTATCTACAATTATTTTTTTTTATGGCCCCAAAGCCAGCAGAAAGTGGGACATTTCCATCCAGATGAGAACAAATGTCCGGAAATCAACTTTCCTAACAGATAATGATTGTTATTATCTAGTTTCCAAAGAATAGGACTCCTCTTTTCAACAATTAGATACAAAATTGCTATTTTAGACTTTTTAAAAAAAATTAAAGTGCAGATTCACATAACATAAAATTAAGCATTTAAAACTGAACATTTCATGGGCTGGGTTTGTGGCTCAGTGGTAGAGCACTTGCCTAGCTTATGTGAGGCACTGGGTTCCATTCTCAGAACTAATTAAATAAAGGTCCAAGGACAACCAAAAAATATTTTTTTAAAAACCAAACATTTCAGTAATATATATTCACAATAAGTTAGACTCAATGACCTAAAGAATTTACAACATTATTTTCTACTGACTAAGGTTTTATCCATGACCTAGTTAACAGATCAAAAATCTAGGGAATGTTATCTAAGATGTACAATGTACCTACCTCAGACACTTTGAATGTTTTATATGAAGTATGTGACTAGGATATTTTGGGGATTAATAATTGTTTTTGTATGTTTGGAATAGAGTAAAAAATGTGAAGCATTCTTTTTTTTTCTTTCCACAAATTAACTTTTGCAAGTGTCATTAAGAGTATACTGTTTAACAACTGGAAAAAAATTATTCCAGAAATAACAAAGTAAGGTGTGTTAGCATTACCACTATATATCCTACCACTACCTAGCAGGTCAAAAAACATGAGGAATCTGTGTTGCTAGGGTCACCTGGTAAGAGGTGAAGGAGAAACACAAAGCTTACACTGACTACCCACAACAAAAAACTCCCTTTCTTAGTTTCAGTTGTGCTCCGTGTCTTATTTTCTGGTAATGTAAGAAATTTGTCTTGATTCGTTATACTTGAGTGGTATTACAGGGAAGTTACTAGCCACATATGGTTAATTTAAATTAAATAAAATTAAATTTTCAGTTCTTCAGTCTTGCTAAATCCCATTTCAAGGACTCAACATTCATATGTGGTTGGGGAGCTACCATACTGGCCAGGGCAAATATGGAATACTCTCATCATGACAGAAAAATCACAGAGATAAGTTATACATTTGCTACAAAAATTCATTATTGACACTATATAAAAGTACAAGGCAAACTCTCTTTCAAAAATAACCTGGAAAACACTAGACACATTCTGACAAATTTCATTCAGTGCATAGCAATTTTAAAAGATTTTCCTCTTCCTAAACTTTAAATTCAGTAACAGTCGGAACTGCAACCATTTCCAGGATATGCAGGGAACATTTAATTTTATACAGACTGTGTACAGATTACATTTCAATAATGTAATATATACATCATACATGACATTTGGTAAAACCATTATATTTGATAAATATTACATGATATAATTATGGCGTTTCTATTTACTTTCTATCTTATTTTTCTTGATCAATATTTTAAAATAAATGTAAAAATACCATGAAAATATTTTGAACAATTAGAAACTGTAGTACATAAAATACATAAAGTTTAATGACAAACCAAAGGGCTTTTGCCCCATACTTAAATAGGAACAAAGATATAAGTGCTGTCTTTCCTGATGAACAAAACCCTGCATTCCAGTCTCAATTCTAACAAGAATCTCTTTTAGCTCTAAAATTCTATATTTCTATATAGTAAACTTTAAAAAGTGAGGTTATGAGATGGATGAAAATTGTCTCCAAAAATGTAAACTTCACATATTTGGAAAATGTTGAGTCCCCCTTGCTGGCTTTTTTTAAATTTTTTTTTATTTAACTAATTAAACCTCAACAATCCTCTTTATTTTCTTTCGCTTTTCTCACTTTAAAGGCATGTGAAGTTACTTACGTCTTTTAAAAAATTACCATTACTATTTTGATTCATTGTACACAAATGGGGTACAACTTTCGTTTCTCTGATTGTACATGAAGTAGAGTCACACCGTTTGTGTAATCATACATGTACATAGGGTAATGACGTCTGTCTCATTCTAATATCTTTCCTGCCCCCAGCCCCCTCCCCACCCCTCATTTTTCTCTACACAATTCATTTAAGTGGATGATGATACATAACCCGGGTGGGGGAGGGTAAGGCGAGAATGGAGGAAGGGTGAAGTTATTTCTTAAGAAAAACAGATCAGAAGAAAGAAGCATTAAAAAGATCTGAAGGGCTACAGCATTCACACATCAGATGGATTCACAACTGTGCCTTTGGGTGGCCAGAACCCATTCACAAAACAAAGGGAGAATATCTCAGAGTTGTGGAGAACCTAACCAGCAGGAAGGTACTGGTGACAACCAAGGGGTGAAATGGGTCACTGACTAAGGACTTCTGCAAGCTTACATCTACATCTAACAAAGTACAGGCTTAGTACTACTCAACTATACACACCTACAGATCATTCAGTAGGTTAACTTCTTGGGTATTGGAGGGAATACCAGCAAACCTCCCCCAGCAATATGAAACAGGACATCAACTTAACCTGCCACATGAAATTTCTAAAAATTAAGTGATGGTTTTCACCTTGATTAAAATTAGAAATTAAACACTGAGAAAGCAGTTGGCCCTTTATACACAGCATCACATTTCCTAGAGATTCAATTAAAAAGAAATAAAATGTCATAATAATTTTGCTTCCCCCCCAAATAAAAACATTATGAATCTTGGTTTGTTTTCAAAGAATTTGATAAATTGATTTTTAAGGCATTGATAATGTCCTGTTTTACATAATAAGGGAAAGTCCTTCCACTTTAAGGTGAAAGAGTAGAAAGTGAAAACAGAAAGCATTCCAAGAGCTCATTTCAACAACCACTGTAGCAGCAGTTATAATAGAAGTATTTAACATTTATTGGGCACTTATCGCATGCCACATGCTGTGCTAAAAACTTTACAGCCATTATCTCATTTAAGCCTCATAATAATCCTGTGCAATTGGTACAATTATTATCCTCAGGAAACTAAGGCTTAGGGAAGTTAAGTAAGTATTCCAAATGACTTAAGAAAAAAATTGGAAGAATCACATACAAATGGATCTCCCAGTGCGTAAGAAGGCTGTCTTCTTCTCAGCTCTGGGCTCCTGTTCCCACCAGCAACCTGTGCCAGGTGTGAGGGGCAGAGTCCTGGCAGCATCACCAGCAGTGTGGCCACTAGACAGCGTAGCGGGGGTGTGAAATGACACAGGAAACACTAAGTGAGGAAGAAGTAAACTGACACTTCTTCCAACTTTTCTATTCTTGGAATTAAATTTACAGTTAACATGAAATACCACTCCAGCACCTAGCATCATTCAACACTTCAATGTGAGAAGTTTATTGAAACTGATCTTGTGATTTGGTTTACTTTTATTTTATGAATGGCATAAACCAGTCTTAAACCAGTCTTAAACTGGTTTTTTTGTTGAGTTTGTTTTTTTCTTTACCAATGATACCCTAGCCTATGTGTCAATATTGATTTTTAACTCTCCTGCAAAAACTAAAGTTATAAGCTTTAAGCTCAGTTCTAGGGAAAGATCTTTTCCAAAATTAGACTGTAAAATACTTTCTTTCTTGAGTTAAGTCTTCTACCACCATTTCCAAGTAAGAGGGACACCTGGCTGAGTGAGAGGTCAAGTGCGGTAAGACACTGCGCACAGGAGGGGCCACAATTATCTTACAACAGTGTGAAGATGATGGTACTCCTCTAACATGTTCCACTGTTCAGATGAACACACGGAAAGTGAAAGGGGGAAAAAATTCAGCGGAATAGCTGATGGAAATGAAAACTACTTGACACCTCACTCGGTAATCAAACATTTTCCCCAAACAACTCTGACTTCTCCTTTAATCAAGGTATGCCTCCATGCGTTCCCAAAGCTCTCCTTCATGGAAAGGTCTCTCAAGTATGAGAGCAGTCAAAAATGGAGTTAGCTTAGTATTGGGTAACTTAAAGCAAAGTCAGCATCCTACTACTTATTTATTGTCCCAGCTTCCTTTCTCACTGTGGTTACTCATAGATTTACAGCTGGAACAACAGAGGACAGAGAGTAACATTAAGATGTCAAGAATAAGGTAACTTCTCTAGGTTAGTTCCCAACTGTCCATTACTGACCACCTCCAAAGTGGTATTAAAGTTTAGAGTCTCTTCATGCTATCTAACATTCAGCACCATTTTTTAAATTAACAGTGAAACAAACATATCACAACTCTGAATAATCCCACAATTTTATGTTCTTTAAAGAGAAAAATTAAATTAAAGAGAATGTTCAGGCCATAAAAGTATGTTCAAGCCATAAGAGTCCATAAAGAAACATGACCTAAATATTAATTTCAAATAGTCCTTGGATAAAGAAACTGTGGTATAAATTCAGCCATAAAGAAGAATAAAATTATGACATTTGCAGATAAATGGATGGAGTTGAAGAATATGCTAAGTGAAATAAGTCAATTCAAAAAACCAAACACTGAATGATTCCTCTGATAAGTGGATGACAATACATAATGGGGGTGGGGGGAAGGGAAAAACTGAGGAAGGATGGATTGTATAGACAGAAATGAGGGGTGGGGAAGGGGCAAGGGGGAAGGAAAGAAAATAGAATGAGACAAACATCATTTCCCTATGTATATGTATGATTACACAAATGGTGTGACTCTACCTCATGTACAACCAGAGAAATGAAAAGTGTACCCCATTTGTGTACAGTGAATAAAAAAAAATTTTTTAAATAAAAATTCTTGTATTTTGTAAGAATGTTAAGACTATACACACCCCTTTCATTGAAGAGCATATTTAGAGATACAACTTAAAAGTTTCAAAAAAAGGAAGATTTCAAGTTCCTTGCCTACTCACTAGCAGGGAAATACACTCTGCAATCTTCTAACCCTCTACACTGAGCAGTCACTGACAAGAGGCCAGAAACTTCACAGTCTACAAAAAGGATGAGGGTGGGATTCCTATGCTAGGACTACAAACCCATAGCAGTCAGCCAAGGAGAAGGCAGGCAGGGCACAACCCAAGTCCAATTAGAACACCTGCCATTCAGAAACCCTCAGCAAAGTTTCCCAACATTCCCACCTATATCTCCTAGATAACCTACAACTCTTCAGCCCTCAGCCCAAACAGAAAAGATCTTGGGATTAGCTACTCTTGCTTACTTCTTCAAGTAAGTGCTTTTGCTTTTACATAGTTAGGACTAAAGTCTTGGGATTCTCCTGAAGTCTAAAGTACAGAACTATTTAGAATTAAATCCTGAAATCAACGAAGAAGAACAGGTCAAACTTACTTCAAAACAGATCAGAAATATGTTCTTCATTAAGAAGCATCAAAGAGGCATGCTTCCTTCAAATAACTGGGTGATGGCTAATTCAAACACTGAAACAAGAGGGAAAGAAACACCTTACCTGGCCATCACCCTCACTGTCCTAGAAACTGCCCACCACAAAAGCAAACAGGATGATGAGTGTAATCTATGCTGACTTTTTGAGATGGTACCAATAGCTTAGTATTTTATGAACTTCCTTCAATTGTCCACCACCACTACCCCAAAGTGGCATGCCATAGTCCTAGAAGGTTCTCCTATATTTTTTAAACTAAGTGAAGAAAAATGAAGAAAATCTCATCCTTGGTGTGACAACAATGCACTATCACCTACCGAAGTTTTGCAAGGCAAAGCACAAGTTTGCTACCGACTTCCTTTGCAGATAAGAGCTGCATTCAGCAACAGAGAAAATGAGGGCCACCTATCTGTGGTGAATTAAAGCTTATCTACAGATTTACAGCTGTAACCACAGAGAATGGAGACCAAGGAAAACTGTCCAAGTTAGTTCTAGCAATGCCCCCGCCCCCGAACTGACCCTAACCCACTTCCCAGTACCTGCCCAGTCAACTGTCATTCTGCAGAGATCACCTTTCCAAATGATTGATAAAATGTAAGAAGAAAAAATAAGTAAATAAATAAAGCAGAGAAGAAAAAAGCTGAAGAAAAATCTGGAGGATGCAAAACAGTAAAAACAAAGGCTTTCTCCCTTACCTTTGTGGACCAATTTCATGAAGAAACAAGCAATACTATTAGAAACAAAGAGAAATTCTGAGTCGCCAGGGTGGTTGTTGTAGGTTGGAAGGATAATTTTAATTGCTGAAAGTATCCAACAAAACTCGGAACTAAAATCTTCAGAATGCTACTTCTCCCTACAGAGTAGACACCATTTAAACTGTTTTCATGGGAATCCAAACAAACAAAATCTCACTTCAATCATCTATCTTTTCATAAAATGAGACTGATCTCTCTTTCACACACATACAACACTGAACTTACTGATGATAACACCAATGTTTCTACTTCAACGCTTACCGATGGTGGGTAATACAGATCTTGGAAGATGACTGCCATAAGTAAGACTAAACCACTTAAAATGTATTTATTTTTCATAAATTTACACTAATTTTTTAAAATCCTTTGAAGCAACTGGTATGGCACCCTCTGGCACTGTGTTGTTCAATGTGGTAGTTGTCAGTCACAGGTGGCTACTGAGCACCTGAAATAATATTCACCTCCCACTGTGTAAAACACACCACTGATTTCAAATACTTAGGTAAAATATCTCATTTGTTACACTGATTATATGTTGGAATGACATCTTCAATATATTGGATTAATTAAATAATTACTAAAATTAGTTTTACCAGGTTTAAGTGGCTACTAGAATATCTTTTTTTAAAATATTTTTTAGTTGTCAACTGACCTTTGTTTTATTTATTTATATGCAGTGCTGAACATTAAACCCAGTGCCTCACATATGCTAGGCAAAAGGTCTACCACTGAGCTACAACCCCAGTCCCATAGACTATCCTAAGTAAAATGTGGCTTAAATACTTGTTTCAGCTCTAATTATACTCAATTATCAAATGGACAGCACTGATCTGGAACATAATAAATACTCAAAGAAATGATGATTAAAATGTCATAAATAACAAAATTCTCAATTTACCCTATTAGTGGAGGTCTTTGTCTCCCTTCCACATATATATATGCCATCTTCTACCATACTGCCAATCTCTGTTCTTAATACAGTGCTTATAACAAGCACTAAATAAATATTTCTTTAATGTAGTTGAATGAGGGCAATCAAAATACAAAACAGAAATGCAGTACGTAAATGTGACTTCTTAAAATTTAAGAAAATCAACTGGTTCCTTGAGATACCTAGCCAGAGGCCCAATACACAGCTTCAAAAGAAAACTATAAAACTAAATTCTCATTACCTACAATACTTTTCATAACCTCAGAAAAATAAAATACTCCTTTACAAAATAAAAGTCATCTAGGCCTAGCATGGTGGCACACACCTATAATCCCAGTGACTCAAGAGACTGAGGCAGGAGAATTGCAAGTTCAAGGCCAGCCTCAGCAAGATGGCAAGAACCTATTCCAAAAAGAAAAAGATCTGGAGATGTAGTTCAGTGATAAAGTACACCTGGGTGCAATACCCAGTAACCAAAAATTAAATTAAAAAGTCATCTAAGAGGCAAGGCCACCACAAAGCTTGTTCATGCTTTCAGACCATGGAGTGAAAGGACTGATGGACTAGAAATATTTCCCTGCTTTAAGTCTACATTTGGCATGTCCTACTTTAACTCACTGAAATTCTGATCTCTGGGATAAACCAGCTATGCTGAGGGGAAATGCAAGAGGTTATTCTTTAGGCTATTATATATACATATTCAGATAGTCAGAAGAAAACTTTGGAGCCTTCATGAAAAACAATACTGCTGTGAGCAACCAGTGGACCAAGTGAACAGCAGTAAAGGTCAATGACTTGCTTTACCAAAGGTTGTGAATAGAGAACCCCAGGTCACCAGGACATGGGAAATGCAGTACCTTCCTCTACCTTCCTTCTGCATGCACCAGAGGGGCCCCCTGCTTCAATGAGGTCGAGTTGAGTGCCCATCTTCTGAAGGTGAGCCCACTTGGAAAAGCCCTTGAAATGCCATACAAGTAACAAGATGGTTGGTTTTCTTTAGAGATATTTTATTTTCCATCTTCCTCTAACTTTTTTTTTTTTTGTGTGTGTGTGTGTGGTACCAGGAATTGCCACCCAGAGGCATCCCCAGTCCTTTTTATGTTTTTATTCTTTTGTGACAGATTCTTGCTAAGTTACCCAGGCTGGCCTCGGCTCCTGAGTTATTGGGATTACAGGCCTGCACCACTATGTCCAGTGTCCTCAGATACCTTTAAGAGTGTGAAAGTGTAAATAATATCAAAGGTAGTGTCAGGAAGTATGTCTCTCCACTAAAAAGGCTTTTTTATTTATTTATTTTTTTCTATTTCTAATCACAACTTGCACTGAAGATGCCTGAGAAGCACGGCCACCCTTTTTTGCACAGATTTACTTTAGAGTCACCAATTACTCTGCCCATGTCTGAAATTCTCCATTCACTAGTAATTTCAGTAAAGCACTGACTCCACTTGAGATTCAGCAGGAAAAGATTTTCCCAGACATGTTTTTTTTTTAAGAAATGTTCATAAGATGTCATAGAGAGAATTGAAAAAATTGTACAACTATTCTTCTGAGTCTTTTTTTAATCTCATAGGGGAAAATGACACAGGAAAATGATTATTCATTACCTCAATTTTGTGGTGCTTCAAACTTTTTTTCCTACTTCTGTTCTACTTTATGACAACTGCATTTCAGGACCAAACTAAGGGGCACAAATATATCCAAAATATGCTTATTCTAAGAATATAATGTTACAAATCCTAAAACTTCCACAAAAACACTCTGAGTAAGCCACAAACAGTGACACCTGTGCAGACTGTAAAGTTCAAATTAATAAGAAACTCATGAACTTGCCTATAACCTGAAGGATAATCCATCCACTTATTCATTTTTCTTGGATAAGTTATTCAAATGAACTAAAAGCCCTTCTTGTTTTTCTTCTATGTTGTTCTCGTCCATGTCCACAGTGCATGGATAAAAGCTCCACTCCTGTTACAACCCCTTCTCCTTTGTCTGCACACTCCCGAGTGATACACAACACCCCAGAGTGCTATTTCCATGCTGAAAACTTCCCAGAGCACCCTAGAGACACTGGCCATGCCTGTACGGCTTTCTCTCTCCCACACCTCAGTGCCACATTCCAGTGTATGAGGGACACAGCAGGCCCACAGGGATCTCATCTTTGCACTCACTGCTTCCTAATAAGGTTTAAACTCTTTCCCTCCCCCCCACTCATCCATTTCTCAACTGGGATTCTCCACATCTCACCAGGACATCAACTGCCCCCTCCAAAGCCCCCTCAAACTGCGGCCTCTAAGACTGGGCTGCTGCCCAGTGCTGGTCTCAGTGGTGCACTTTTCACGGCATATCCTTGCCTGCACCACGCACTCCCACAGCAAGATTATTCTCTCCCCGTAGTGAGGGGCATACAGAGAGCCTCAACATTTGATAAATGTTCCAAGAAACCAAGGAAATAAAGTCAAATGACTATGGCTACATTTGACATCGAAGTAAGTGACATTTTTTTTAAACCTTTCAACAATTGTGAACACTAGTGAACCATACTTAGGTGATAACATATCAGCTGTGGGTCCCTACCAGGTACTTAAACAATGTTACTATTAATCTCACTATGCCTCTATCCAGAAAGGTCTATGAACCTTTAGAGATAATCAAATCAAGGCGATCCAACCCAGGGCCTCACGTGTGCTAAGAATGCACTCTACCCCCCAGACCCTCGCCTATTTTTAAATGATTAAGGAACCAATATTTTGAATTTTCCTCAGTTTAAATTACTTAGATAGTAGACATCCTACATATAACCCACATAAACACAAGTTATTTGGAATTCCCTATAATTTTTAAGAATGTGGAGGTCTGAGATAAAAAGGTTTGAGAATCACTGTTCTAATCAGGTAAAAGAAACATAAGTTAGGCTTTTCCTTTTCTCTGTAAATCTTACTAAATAATCTTTCATTAAAGGGTATGTCCGTAGACCAAAGTGTTCAATTTTGCATGTTTTAATTCAGTGAAACTTTTTTAATATTTTCCTTTAATTTCTCAATATAAAGTTGAGTTTATCTCTAAGAAACTCAGAAGTTATATAATTTAGAAAATATTCATTCAGAATGCATAAAACAAAGAGCATAACTTGTTCTTAAAAAATGCAAAATTCAAGAAGAGTCAAAAAGTCTATATGAACTTGATAATTCAACTAAACTGCATGCTTATTTCAAACTAAGCTACTACCTTCTTTACTACTCAACAAAATTTTGAATCACCACTCTATCATATACAAAATGCGAAAGAAATTCAGTAGTTTTAAAGCAAAGCATAATTAGTTACATTTGGTAAGAGAGTCATTTAGAGGGAGAGAGAGATTTTTAGAATTATGCGATAGCACTATGAATTACCCATATCATTATCCTCCTCACACCTTGTAACATGGACTAAAGGGGAGGAGGATTCTTGCACAAATCATACTTTTAGTTATTCTATAACTAAGGCTGCATTTCATAATATTTAACTGTTTCTAAAAATAAAATTAATTTTACATTGTATCTATGTATGTAATGACAATTATAAAACAAGGTCCGAGTTTTAGGAGATGAAAAACTGAAACCTGGAGAATTACCATACACAGGGTATCATGGACATTATTATAAGGCACTTGGTATCTACTACCCCACTTGACGTCAAAGTGCTTTGGGATGGGCACTATTTTTCCTGTTTTACTGATGAAAATCTGAGGTTCAGAGAGATTAAACCACTTGCCCAAGATCACCAAGCTACTATGATGAAGTAGAGGTTTAAATACATTTTTTCACTTTATGCTCTTCCCAAGACTTTATACCTCCCTAGTGTAGTTTTCAAAATTGAGTGCTTCAAAATCTTAAGAGGATACAAAGTTTAGCACAAATAGGAAAGCAAATATGTAACCACATTTATAAGAAAACTACCTCAAATGTCCTTGTATACATTCCTTGAAAAGCTCTAAAATTTGTCAATAAAGACACAGAAGGAATCGTCGCACTTAGTGTCTCCCAACCTCTATTCTGGCACAGGGCACAGAGCCTCTGGCTCTCAGGCAACCAATTGCCACAGTCACTAACGTACTCTGACATGTATATGAAGGTATATTAAAAGGAAATGTGAAGGAAAGCAACAAGGCCCATCCAGGAATTCAACTACAATCAATCACAGGGCGTCTCCTGTGAACTGGGCTCATCCTCCAGCTGCTGGAACAAAGTCTCTGAGAAACCAATAATCTAAAAAGATCCCTTTTAAGACACTTTCCAGGAAATTAGAAAAGAATATTACCGAACACTAAGTCACACTCATTCCTGCCCTAGACACCCCCACACCAGGGTCTAGTTCTGCACTCCTGGCCCCACCCCTTCCCATCTCCTGTACCAGCACAACAGGGAGAACAGGTCCCAGAATCCTGTTCTGCAGGGGAATGCTAGTCGGTCCGCTTGGTCAGCCATCAGCCATGGGCCTATGGGCCTGGCACCTCTCCTGGGACTTGCCTATGATGCCCCACACAGCAGTTCACTTCCCCCAAAGACCTCCACATCCTGAGGACCCAGGTGCTTCCCAGACCTCCATTCCTGCAGTCCCAACCAGGCCCAAGCTTCAGAGTCCCTGGACTGAATTCCACCTAGATGTCTGAATGGCTTTGTTTTCTGAATAAACCCTTTTACTTCCACATTGCTTCAACCCCTTCTTTTTCCACTATCTGATCCAAACTGTCCTTGCAAGCCTGGACAAGTGGTTCACACTTCATCTGTTCCTTCCCCATCTGTCCTGTATCTCATCACTGTCACTGACTCCCCACTTAAGTCCAAATTCCTTAAAACAATACAAAAACCCAACAGTTTGGCCCTGACCTGCACTTTTCGACCTAAAGCCTGGGTTTTTTCCCCCATGTCTATTCAGTAAGCTCGCCTTGCCATTTGCCTGGTTTAGGAAACCACCTGAAATGTCTTCCCAGGACCACTTTCTCAGAGTAAATCCTAGCCAAATTCTAAGCACCCTTACCCATAGGTATTTCCTCTCTGGACACTTGTGACATAAACACTCATGGTCTTTTACTATTTCATATTTTCACATATAGGGTCTTGTTTCCCCAAAATAATTTTAAGATCAGGAAGAACAAGCACTATTCCTTTACAGCTCTAAAATCAACTACTGCACAAAAAAAAAAAAAAAAAAAAACCAGTTGCAACTCTAGATGATCAATGTTTTCTGAATAGCACTCAAAATAACCCGTACACATAGATACTGTTTTTTCAAAAATCAAAGTCACAAACACCAAAAATTATAATGGGAAGATGTCTTTGTTAATATTAGAGCTTAAAACTTAAATCTGTTCTCTCATAAATTCTGAAGGATAACAAACTCTCAGTTGACAAAAAAAAAGAAGACTCCTACTTCAGTGGTGAGTACACAAATCTCTTTGAGACCAAATTTTGTGGATTATTGTTTATTGTGGTTTCCCACATTTTGACATTTGAATTCATACTAACATTCAACAGTTGGTAAAATAAATATTATAGAAGTACATATTTTGCAGCTTCCCAAGAAAAATATTATATAAAAGGAGAGATGAGGGAGACTACTTTGCTGGAAACCAAGTTTCAGTGTGCTTTTAAAACAGAAAGGAAGAGAAAACAAGAAAGAATAGAGAAAGAAGGAAAACAAACACTCATATCATGGTTGTCTTGAGTGCACTATTCAACACCCTGCTAGCATGGACCCAACTCCTTACAGGTAGGGACTCAGTCTGTTACCTACACATCAGGTGCATCCTGAGCACCTGGCACCATTCCTGAGATGGGGGTGTTTCAAGAATTTTTGAATAGATGAATAGATGCATAAGTCAAAAAAGTGAGTGAGTAAATAGGGTAACGGGGAAAAAAAGAGATCCTGAGGTAGCTTACAAGATAAAAAGTAAGGAGATCACATTGAAAAAAACTTTTCATGAAGGAAATTCTATCCGACAAGTTAACCATGTTGAATTTTACATTGCAGTGTACACGGCCTCTTTGTCCCCTTACCTGATGCACAGGCACTTTCTGCGGGGTGTTCTGGGGTGATGGGTGGAGCTGTGCCCAAGGCTGGTGATGAGGATGTGGGGGTGAAGACTGGTGGTGCAAGCCCGGGTGGGGCTGCAGCGGAGGACAGGTTGGCAACTGCTGAAAAGACGGCTGCTGACCAGGATGTTGTTGGCCAGGTATCAGTCGTTCCTGGATTGCTTGTGGATCTGCAAGGCCAACACCAGGACAACCATTTGGTCTCATGTGCCCGGTCAACTCCCTCGGTGCCGAGGACATGCCCATAAACGGACGAGACTGCTGCATGTTTCTGGGGCCCATATTCCTCTGTCCAATTCCCATGGCACCAGGGGGCTGGTGAGACGGTTGAGGGTGGGGCATATTTGGATAACTGCCAACTTCCATTGGTATCCCAGCACTTCCGGGCCTGACTTGCGGAGGAGGAGTGCCTGCTGGGTTACTCATTGCTTTCATGGGTGACATGGGAGGTGGAGAGGCATAAGTTCCCTGAGGCTGTGAAGGATGCATAGTTTGTGTGTTCATTTGGTTAAGTGAGCCACTGGGGTGGATGGGCTGCTGGTGCATTAGTCCTTGACCACTGTTTGATGGGAATCCTACAGCATTGGGGTATCTTGGTACGGACTGATTCATTGGAGTATTATTTGTAAGGCCTAAATTTTGATTCATCCCTGTATTGTTAACTAATCCCTGATTTAGGTTACTGTAAGGATATCGAGAATACTGCCCTGAGTTGTTTATAGTAGGAGAGGGGACTGTCTGGCTCCGAGAACTAAAGTTAAGGGTTTGTGGTCTAACAGCCCCTTGTTGAGGAGGATTCGGGGAGAATCTGGGACTGTGGGCAACGGATTCTCCATGGAGAGCAGTAGGGGGGTGGTGATGGAACTGCTGCACCGAGTGACGCAAGGAAGGTGCCATGCTGGGACTCTGCTGGGGCACATGGGACAAATGGCCAGGTCCTGAGGTGGCAATGAAAGGATTTCCCTGATTGAGGCCCTCTTGACCTTGGGAAAACTGGCTCATCCTCTGCTGTGGCTGACCATGCTGCTGCATGGAAAAATCCCCACGTGCCATATAGCTGCCCATCTGTTGCATGTGCTGAGGGTGGCCCTGCGCTGGTGGCCCCGACGGAGCTGGCTGCGGTGGCTGTGGCTGTGGCTGCTGCTGCTGGTAGGGGGCTCGTATCTGATCTGGTACCTGAACAGCCCGGGGGCCCCACATGGAGCCACTGTCCACAAAAGATTGCCCGTGCCTTTCATTCTGCATGCCAGGGTAGACTCCCATTTGACCCCCACCACTGCCACCATGGGGCACCTGGGGAACGGGAGGGGTGTGATACTGTGAGTGCGGAGATGCCAGTCCGTTCCCAGGGGCATTGCTCATCATTCTGTTAGGCTGATCCATCAGATGCATCTTCTGTTGTTCATACTGATTATAGTGATCGAAATGGGTCAACTTTGTTTGATTTTGATTACTGGAGGGATGATGAAGGGATGGCTGTAAAGAGGCAAAGCCTTGGTCTATCGGCATTTGCTGACCCATGGGATTTACTGGATTTTCAGGGTAACCACATTCTCCAAGGCCTTCAAGGCCTTCACTGAAGATATTCCCATCCTCGCCAAAAAGACTCATCATTCCTGGATCCGCCATATTCTTCCAACACTCCAAACTACAGCTTAGGAGCTTGTCTGTGCTTCACTTCACTGAGGTGTTTGTCCTCAAAGCCTATAATCCTTAACTAATCTTCTTCATGTCATTCCATATTTCTTTAATTCTCTTGGACCCTGCAGTGTCAGGCAAAGTCTGGATATAGGTCCTAGAAGGGAGTGGGAGATGGGGAGGAGGAAGGAAGAAAACAAAGAATTAGGAACAAATAATAAAAACTGCCAGTATTTTACACATTTGAATTTGGTTTCCATCGACAATACTAATCTAGCCCCCTCACTGAGCTGTATTTTATAAATCTAGTTCACTTTAAGAGAAACTCATTAGCTTCTACCAGAAGCATTATTATGATCGGTTACTTAGAAAGCAAGCAAAACACTAACCTTAACCTTAAATTAATCCATTCACTACACTTCCTAGCGTTCCATTCTTGGATGGAACAGAACAAAAGAACACAACATGAAGCAGCAGCAGCTGCCACAGCAGGCAAGCAGATGTATGAATATAGCCAAGGAGCCCATCTGCTGAACTAAAGCCCTGGAAATGCTCTGGTTACCAACAGCCCGCCCTTAACCTTATTCCCCTGAGCGGTGTAATCAGATGAGCGGCAACAGCACCAAGGGCTGTGAAAAGCCCAACTTAGTTAAATTGACTAGAGGATTATATAAATACCAAAATCAGTCATTTCATACGAATTACATATTTACAGCCCACATAAAACTATGTAACAGCAGCAGAGGCAATGAACAAGAAAGTGCCCATAACAAGATTGAAAAGCAAGCTTGAGAACAGTATTAATAAATTCATAATTTCATTATATTTAAAGGCAGGAATACACAAGATTCAGAAAGAGACTACAAGAAAAGCTTTCATTCTCCAAGAGGACCAATTTCACTCGTGGATCAGGGCCCACCACGTTCCCAGTCTGTGCTGACAGCAGAAGGATCCGATCACCAGGCTCATTATTCACCCACAGGCACGCTGGGCTCTGGGGATCAACCAGGACCCCATGTGACCATGCAAGGAAACTCTTAACTAGAAGGACACTTTGTAGAGGATGACTGTTCTCGTTAGTAGAAACTGAGACCTTCCCCCAAAACTAGTCAAAACTGAAAATTATTTTAACAGAACAAGTTCCAAATACCCACGTGAACCTCACCACTCCCTTAAGCCCTTTGGGGACAAGGCAGGCATGGGGGAAAATGTGCAGGCACATCTGTCAGCATCCTATGTGCTTCCAGCACACAGTGCACAATACCTACGTAATGCTTTGCATTTTATCTGAACTCTTATTATAGATTTACTGTCAGATTAAAATAACCAATTTATAGAATGCTTCAATAATCAAAACAGGAAAGTGTTTTGTTGGGTATTAATAGAACTAAACCTAAGAAAGAACTAATTCATATAAGAAAAATGCCTGAAATCTTAGACATCTTGGGAATTTAACTCATTATTTTCTCTTTTAAGAACATTAAGCAGGGGCTGGGGAGATAGCTCAGTTGGTAGAGTGCTTGCCTTGCAAGCACAAGGCCCTGGGTTTGATCCCCAGCACCGCAAAAAAAAAAAAAAAAAAAAAAAAAAGAACATTAAGCATTGTGTGACATTGGTCCACTTTGGGGGGAAACATTAAGTTGCTGAAGAATTTCCAAAGTGATGCTATAAACAGGCTCGGTCGTAAACTCTACTGACAGGCTTCCACAGGAGTATGGGAACAAACACCAGCTTGACCAACTTCAATGAAGACTTACCAGTGAGACAGATAAAAATTCCACTTCTGCCTATCTTATTCTAACATATTCCTAACAAGGGGAGAATTCTGCTTACAGACAATGTAAACAACATTTCTGCTCACTGTCAGGACTACAGACAGAACACCTGAGAGGGTCTCCAGGTCCGTAGTTTTCAGGTGACAGCTGTCAACTAAAGTCAAAGGTCTCCTCACTCCACCGCTAACTGCCATGAATTTTCTGGTCTACTTTCTCCAAATACAGAGGTCAAACGGGCAAGAATCGGGTGTGCATGAAAGCAGTGTTGCTGGAAACATGCCGCTTTCCCGCACAACTACTTAAGTTCCAAAAATCAAGAGAAGTAGAAACATCCAATGCCAAATGCAACAAATGTTTACAAGCTGACTTTACTCCTAAAAAGCTTGAGTAGTCGGTCTTCATTTATTCTAAGGCTCATTCTAACTTTTATGAAAACACTGGAATAGACTTGATAATAGTTTAAAGCAGCCACAGAGACTAAACCACATATCAAAACAACCTTTTGTGTTAGCTTAGGGAAAATCACATCTATTTTTATGTCCTGGAAAGCCTTGTTTTATAGGGTAAATGAGGGGGTCCACCAAATGTCACAGGAGGAAATGCCAGTGACTGGACGGAGCACCCAGCCTGCTGGGAGTAGGGGAACACAAGTAGAAGATGGGCTGGCTCTCTGGTGCCTAGTTCCTGCAGGCCCACTGAGCAGGTAGCAGAGGCAAAATCAGCTTAAAGAAGCCACGGTAGAGTTGGTGATTACTTTTTATCAGCTTAAGGCTCAGTGGAAAGTGGAAAAGTTGCCTACAGGCTTGGGGAGGATCAAGACAGAGCCTGAGAGTTACTATATCTCACCGCAAAAAAAAAAAAAAGAACATTAAGCATTGTGTGACATTGGTCCACTTTGGGGGGAAACATTAAGTTGTTGAAGAATTTCCAAAGTGATGCTAGAGTCCATCTCTGTGAAGACGTGAAAAAGGTCAGCATCACAGGGTATCAAATAAGGTGCTGCCCACCACAACTGCAACCACACTCAGGTGAGCCCTAGCACAGAAGTTCAAACCTGTGGTTTTACAATGTGCCATCAGGAACCGCTCACACTAGGGACTCCACCAATGTCCTTCTGCCTCTTTTCTGACCTCCAGACCCAGCTGGCAACTAAACCAGAAATCCATCTGGTAGCTGCAGTTCGTATTTCTGAGTTGAGCTAATCTAATTAAATTATTTTGCTCCTTTTTAAATTTGATTTCATTAGAATGCCCACTTCCTCAAGTCACAGCTGCAATATATAAATCTGTGTTTCTGTAAGATATTTAAAACTCCTTTATTACCTTATGTACATATATGACTGCATGACTGATGTGATCCTACAACATGTACAATCAGAAAAATTAGAAATTATACTACTTTTATGCATGATTTATCAAAATGCATTAATGTATTCTACTGTCATGTATAATTAATTAGAACACATTTTTTAAATTTACGTTTATTATGGAGGTGACTAAAACATGTTTAAGCCAAAATATTGATCCTGGAGCGTTTACTGAGCAGAAATTCAACAGGTAAAGTTTTATTAAAAAAAATAGTATTTCATCTTTAAAAATCACTTTTTAAAATAATAAGAGCATTTCTCAAAGTTAAAAAAACAAAACAAAACTCCTTTTTGAAGGCTCCTCCCTTCTCTACATTCAATGTTTGTTTTCTATGTCTAGATTGGCACTGTTCAACTGACCAAAAATGAGAGCCATTATCTGTAATTTTAATTTTCAAAGTTGCCCCCATAAAAGGAGTAGAAAAAATTTTAATGGTTTTTCACTTAACTCCATGTATGAAACGTACACTATAGAATAGATCACACTATAGAATAGGTCGCACTATAGAATAGGTCACAAGGGGTACAGGTTTGGGGGTGAAGAAGGGGCACAACAAAGCGACTAGGCCAAGGGTATCGCTGATGCTGCTGAGGTGCATGGAGAGACCAATTCCGAGCACTTTAGAGATGGGCAAGCACTTGGAGACCCTCTAATCCAAACCCCTCTTCGTGTAACAGACCAAAAAGCACTTTTACAGACCAAGAAGACCAAGCATCTTGTACAAAATACCCTAGTGACCTACAGTTCCCCAGAACAAAAGCAGTAAATGGATGAAATAGAAGCTTATTAGTAAGATAAAATAGCCAAGGCCTACACTGGATCCCCTTTATTCGGAGATAAGCTAAAACAACTTGTTGCCATCACCAAACAGAATAGCTTCCTTTAAAAAAAAAAAAAATGTTTAACTCCACTACATGATAACAACACATATCCGAACCAAGTTGGGGCTTTTGATAAGTATCAGTGGGAATAAGCAGAATTAAAAACAGGCATAGCTGAACACGCAAGACACCAAATGAAATGTTACAAAAAACATTTCTATATAAATGTTTTTTAGAGTATAAGTTAAATTCTATTTATTATTATTAAAGTGATTATATATTTGATATTTAAATAGTTATAAATATATATTTGATATGGTGAATTTCAGACCTAAACAAAATGTAAATAATCCCTCATTACTCTGCTATTCTCACAGTCCAAAGGCATTTGTACAGCTGAGTTTTAATTTAGTACCACAATGAAACAGAATTTTTCACATCACAGGTGTGTACTGGAAACCCAGCAAGGAAACAGGTGAAAACAAAACACCTTTCACCTCCAAATATTTCCTACAGCTCAACTACTTTTCATCTAACTATGTAAGCAAAAAGTCAACCCAAGGAAGCTTTTTCAAAAATATCCAATACATTCGGCAAGTGTGATGTCATCAGATATCTATTTATTTTTAAATTTTTTTTTTTAGTTTTAGATAGATGACACCTTTATTTTATTTTATTCATTTTATGTGGTGCTGAGGATCAAAACCAGTGCCTCACACACAAGGCAAGCATTCTACCATTGAGCCACGATCCTGGCCCCAGGATGTCTGTCTATTAAATGCTGAATGCTACTATATAGCTTGATTTTTAATTGTTCTCTTTACAGCTCTCCCCTCTACCTCCAGAGCCTGAGGTACAGAATATAAGTGTGACAATGATTCTGGGGGGATGGGGGTGCATGCAGCATGTACCAGAATTTTCAAGGGAGTGTCTAGCTGCTAGAAAAAACAACACATCACCACCCTCACCACAACCCATGAGCATGCTTCTGTATCATCAAGGTGACAAATCATATTAAGAGAGGGAAAGGACCTACATGCTGATTCAGTGGACACAGAGGATTAAAGGGCTCACGTAGTGCTGAGCTTCCATTCCAACTGAAAGCTCTTCCAGGAGGATCAAGAAGTCCATGGACAGCAACCTCCCTCACCTCCAAAAGACATTCAGGAAAAAGTCAAGCCCACCAGTAGGGACAATGCTGGTTGTTGAAGAAAACAACTGTCCAGCTGACAAGCACACAGTTAAAGAATCAGGAAGTTTCTCACAAACTACTAGAATGAGACCATCAGTTCCTCACAAGTCAGTTCTAGATCAGCCTCCTGGACTACACAATGCCTTTCCTGTACCCTCTAACCCTCTAACCAAGACCACATTTTCCTCCTCAGAAATATGCTTGGGCACTGCCCATACACTATAATCATGCTGTCTCTGCCAGCAGCTACTAGCCATGTGTTACCATTCAAGTTAATTTAAACTAAACAAAGTTTAAAATTCAGTTTTTTAGTCTCACAAGACACATTTCAAGTGCTCAACAGTCACATGTGGATGGCACCTACTCGTCAGCACTTATATGGAACATTTCCATCATTGCAGAAAAATTCTGTGAAAAACACTACTATACTTCTTAGATGTCATATTTTTAGACAAAGACCATATTAAATAGTAGCAATCCCCTTTCGTGAAAAATATTTCCTCCTGTTCAAATCAGTATTCTTTTAAACATCCATATCCATCACCTGTGATGAAATGTATGCTGTTTTTTCCATGGGTCATACTTTAAGTCAAGTACACTTTCAGCTGATAAAAAACTCCTCTTTTTCTACCTCCCAACATATATTTCTATTTCTTAATAATTTTCACTATTATAGGAATAATTCTCAATTATACAAAATACAAAAGATGTAGAAGGATGTAAAGTCCTTCAGAAGGTTTATGTTAGTCCAAGTACCATATTAAAAATAAAATAAAACTGGAGCTGGGATTTAGTTTGGTAACAAAGTGTTTGCTTAGCAAGCATGAGGCCCTGGGGGTTCAACCCCCAGCACCACAAAAATAATAATTCTATTAAAAACCATAAAAAGTAATTAGGATTGCATTGGTGGCTTTCCTTTAATTCACTAGGTAACCTCTGATTTAGGTAATTTTATTGAAAAGGAGCATTATTTTTGTCGTGGTGGCATTGGTGGTGGAAGTAGTGATGGGGACTGAATAAAGATTATTTCTAGAAGGGAAAAATATGCTCTGAATTGCTGTCATACCAAGAGCTATGCTTTGTGTCAGCATTCCACATGGCAGCTCACAGTATCTCCATCCACCCTTCCGACTTAGCCAAACAATGGGAAATAGTCCTAGATCCCTCCTGTCATCGATCACTTACAAAGTTTTTAACGAGTGCCTATTTTGGGTAAAGCATTAAACATGCTGGGTGTCCAACACTGAGCAGAACAGACGTGGCCCCATCCTTATTGCAGCTTGCTATTCCACAGAATGCCCTTCAGACATTCTGCATTTTCAACCTGTTGCCCAACCTGCTGATTCTTTTTCCTACACATCTCACAAGTCTACCTTTCCCTCCCCTATCATACTACCTGTGGTGGAGTCAGGCCTTCACAGTTTTTAGGGAAGAACCAGAAAGGAAGTCCAACTGGTTCTCCCAAGTCCAGGCTCAACACTCATGGTGCTGACTAAATGAACCTGTAAAACACAGACTGCATCAGGCCTTGCCCTGATTAAAATCCTTAAAGAATTCCCCATACCTTTCAGGATCCAGCCCAAATGCTCCAGCATGGCTGCACTTTGTCATCAGGTCCTAACAGACACTTTCAAACTTCCCAAACTCCTTTCTGTTTGTCTCCTGAAACACTCGGAAATACCCCCATGGGTTGCAGCCAACCTTGGAAGTTCACCACCTGTCCCTTTGCTTTCTGGGGCCTTCCATGCCTTCACACTGCAGTCAGTCTCTAGTCTTCTTAACCCCTCACTGTGCAGCCTGGCCTTTTTCATCTCAGGTCCCTGTTACCACGGGTCTGGGGATGCCTCCTATCTTCTCTCCTGACCTTATCTCCTGGTATTATCGTCACTCTACTAGGGGCAAAAGCCAAAAGGAGCCTAGCACAATGCTGCACTTGATTGTCTCCCTGCCTCTCTCCCAGGAGACCAGAGCCTTGCCACTTGTGGTGGGGTGATGGGACAGCACCACTGGCATTCCTAGGAACTGTGAGAGTTGTAGACCTCAGACCACCTGCCCCAGAACCTGCTATTTCTTACTTAACACGGGTCCAGGGTGATGCTTGTGGACGTGGAAGTTTGGGAAATCAGACTCAGAGCTCCTCCACCATCACAGTGAACTGATCACTCAGGAACGAATAATCAACAACAATGGACACTTCTCCCACAGAATTATATAGCAAGTAATACAAGGCATAACATGTAAAGAAAGAAAGGTAGTTTTGGCATTTCTGACCAAAAAAGAAACAAATAATAACTTAATCCAAAGAATTACCATAGCCCTCAGACACAAATTTTAATCTCATGGTTTACAAAAAGTAGATACTTAAAGGCAATTTACTTTTAAGATATGCCCCATCTGTTTGTCAATCATTTCTGCAAGAGCAAAAAAAAAAAAAAAAAAAAAACACATTTAACATTAATATCTAATACTGTTACATAACATACTATTTCACAGGTTTCTTGAGAAATCTTTCAGTTATTTCTAAATAACTTTCAGGAGTCTAGATAGTCTATACTGCCTTTCAATAAAGTTTTTTTTTTTCCTCTACACATTGTGCTGGGGTTAATGTTTTATTTCAAAGCAACTAAGGAAACAGCACTAGGCTAACAATTTATATTGAATGCCCACAGCACTAACTTCTTTTTTAAATGGTCAAAAGATGGATACTGTCATACCCAACTTGTGCCACTACAGCACAAGAATCCTAGAAATCATGTCCTACAGAGAAGGGCCTTTACACCTTGCAATTCAAACTGAAGCTAATTTTTTGAAGACTAAGCCCACTGAGAAGCCAGCCAGCCCAGACAGCTGACCTGCTGCCCACAGACACACTAGAAAAATATCTCCAGCATGGTCTTCATTTCATACACAACTTAATGTGGCCACATACCAGACTGGCACACACTGAAATAACATTAGAAGCACCCAACACTTTATGACAGAAGAGAAATAAGGAAAAATACGTATCTATATAAATACACACATACACACCATGTCTATGCACATAGACAAAATGTGTCTAAGTATATATCCCTCTCATAACTTTTCAATGTTATCCTAAGTAATTTTAACTTTAATACAGAAGAAGGGGGAAAACAAATGAAGAGATAGGCCCAGAAATTAGTAATGAACATTTTTGAAGTAATTTATGTGGGACAGAGAAGATAAAATGTTCAAAGGTATATTTTAACCAACCTGACAAAGATGTTTACAGTACAAGCTGATAGAAGAGTAATACAGACTTTATAAATTTTGCTGATTGCTAGTATGTATCTTGCTTAATAATGTAAACTATCCTGAGATATTTTAAACAAACAAAGCTTAGTTGGAATGTAAAGGCCAATGACACTACATGTCAGTTAGCCTAATTTTTAAAAATCAGCATTAGAAAATGTTTTCCTACTCAGTTTAGACTTATTTCCAGGTACTTATTTCAAGTTAGACTTATTTCCATGCGAGTGATGTCAAGTCTACAGGTGAGAATAGAATGGAAAGTTGAGAAGACAGGAGCTGCCCCATGCTCACCCTCTGCCCAGGGATCCAGGCCTGTGAAGCCTACAAAGCTGACATAAACCACTAGAGGACTCCAAGGTGGGACAAGGACAGCATGCTCAGGGACTGAAAAACAGCCAACAGCTCTCGCAGGAACCAGGCTTTGTATGCTTTTTGTACTTTCCGCAGTTGTCACTAACTACCTGATTTGGCAATTTCCTACATTCTTTTACACTGGAAAAGGTTCTAGATAGTTGAAAGGGGATCTTTTTCATACTCCAGGAGGAGCTGAATCCACTTCAAAGTGTTCTGAACTATGCCTGGTTGGTTAGGCAAAAATACAGAGGGTGCTGTTAAACAGCCGTTTTCGACACACACTACCAACATTATCCTCATTGTAGGGGAAAAAAAAAAACACTTGGAAGGATCTGTCAATTCCTTTTGCTAGAGTGCAGCATATATGACAGGAAGGAATTCTTATCCGTCAAGAATAAACTTGGGCACAGTGACAGGCAAGTGTCACAGGACTACAAGGGCAGGGGCCAAATGGCAAGATGGAGGCACCCTATGACCAATGCCAATAGGTCCCATATTTCATGAAAAAAAGAAACACTGCAAAAAATCAAGACTGCCATCAGAAGCAAGCAAGGTAACACAGAAATCAACTGTAAAGAAATGTTGAGTAAATCTTTAGGAGAATATTAGGGAAAGTATTTTAGAAAACTCACAAAATCTCAGAAAGTAAATCCGCAAGAAAGAATGGCAAAAAAACAAAAGTAATGTATTCAGTGACTACAATATTAAATTGCGGCTACAAAATAAATTATACTTGACAAAAGCAATGGAATTGAAGCTAGCATATATGGTAAACAGTTTCACACCCACTATTTCATAATCATTGACATTTAACATAGTTAGAAAACATTTTTTACATGCCCACGTTTACCATAAATGCAAATAGTTTCTACAATGCCACTGTAATAAAAAAAAAAAAAAATCTCAATTTCATGTAGCTAAACACACCTTATACAAAACACACCTGGATATATCTTTTGGCCAAATTAAATGTTTTCGTTCACAGTAGCAGACAATAAACAACAAAGGTTTATCCATCAGCTCTATATCTACCTTTACATTTTCCTACATCTACAGCAAAGCTCAACCCTAAACAGGCCTCTCTCCTTATTCCACAGCAAACTTCTAGGTTTCCTTCCCCAATATCTTTGTGCTACAGAAAAAACTCACTTCATGAAAACACTTCTTTTAATATTCAAACTATTATTTCATAAACTAAATCCCATAAAAAAAAAAAATACATTCTGTATCAAAGTGTCTTTTTATTTTTCTGCACCACCATGCTGTTCTACATCACTGACAGTTGACTGTAATGGCAGGATTCTGCCTCCTGAATTTTCCCTAAAAACCATTTGACTAGCAAATTTAAATAGTTCATACAGAAGTACAAAAGATTGTTGGTATTAGAGGATATTATTCTAACTTGCAGGTTAATATTATATTTTGTTTTTAAAAAATCCCTACCTAAATCAGAAATTCCTGCATTGTGTCCATTTTGATCATAGATTCATTTTTAAGTATACCTCAAGCTGGCAAGTAAGAGACTGTAATATAAGAAAAGGTAAGTAAAGTGAGGAGATGAGTTACTACCAGACATGACATTTGTTTCACATAATGAGAATGATTAAAATAATTTAAGGCTACCTAGGAAGCTTTATAATTGAATTTTGTACTTGGTTTAATCAAAGATTAGAGAAAAAAACCGGACATCAGGTAGGTTCTAAAATACAGAGCTTACTGAGGCCTCAGACTGCTGCACCCACCATTTTTATGATTTTAACAAACAGAACTACTATATATCATTTGCTAATAAAATTACGATCCAGATTAGAAACTAAATAAGGTTATCTGTCATAGTATTTACATCATATTATACCTACCCACATTTTCAAGTTTCCTCCCTCTTACCTACTGCATCCCCAGACACATCACATCTTCCATTCTATGTCCATTTCTCAGGGATAATTTGAAAATAGTCACTATTTTCCCTAAAAATAATTCTGAAGAACATAAGAGTTTCTCACTCTCTACTGAGACCAGTGCCTGTAGAGACCAGTGCCTATGACAAACATCTAAACTTTCTAAAAGTCTTATAGATTCTATGTGTAAGTCCAATTGTCCCAGAAAACAAAATATTACCTACTTTCTATCTTCTACCTAGAATGGGCAAAAACCATTATGACAGACCACACATCTCCATTTCCTACTTCAAATACAAACTCACAGGCAGCCCAAGCTGCTTGGGCACCTGTCTGGAGCTGTGTGCCATCAGCTGCCAAGGTCCCAGAGTTCTAGACCTCTGCCACCCTGCAGCAGCAACACTGCTTATAATAAAAGTTCCTATGCACCACTTTGCACTGGAAACCGCTTATATCATCAGCATCTGAAGAACTTTTATTGGCTGTGTACAAACTGGGTAGTTAGTAGATTCTGACCTATCTGAATCATGTTTTTTTTTTTTTTTTAACAGAATGAATATAAGTTTTCTGTTACTTATAAAAGAATCCTTTCCATTTTTCCTATTTTCTTTGAATAAAGAGTATTCTTTTGAAAGGTGAGCCTGTGAATATGGACTATATTTTGATATTTTTCGTGGCAAACCACTTCAATGCCCTCTGTTCCCAGTGTACCCAGATACATGGGCGCATGGAGGAAAATCTTGCATATTATGTGCATCACTTTATATTCCCAATACCAGACCCATGTGCCATCTTGGCACATCTCAATGTTAGATTTCATCCACAAAAACATGGAAGAGGCATGGTTCAAGACTTATTCACACAAGAGACAAGAGGGGCTTGAATTGGGACTCAGAACTGAAACATCTTCCATCTCTAAGCTAATACTGTGCCATTCAAAAGAACAGCATGATCTGTCACCTTTCTAGCTTTAGGGCTCCTTGCCTGTGTAATGACTTGCTCTAGGCTTCAGAGCAAACCTACCAGGGCAACATGGCCTGGGGTGCTTCCCACCAACAGGGAATAAAAAGCAATCTCCTGTCCCTGCTTTACCTTCTACCTACACTCTGATGCACCCAAGAAAGTAAGCATTAAATGCTATTTATTGCTTATAATATTTGAACACATTTTCTCCAAAAGCCCAAAGTTCTCTACAACTGCTTTCTCACCTATTTTAAGTTCCACCAATCTTTGTTAATAATCCAACATCAAGTATCATAAACTATATCATTATTGAGTTTACAGTTCAAACATTTCAGATATAATCTCACATAAAACAAGGAATCATATAAACATGCTGAAAGTAACTGGTTCTTGATCAACAAAAATAATTCTTTAGCAAAAATTTTATGCACTGTGATATCTTTGTATTTTCCCTTAAATATATTGTGAGTTCTTGAGTTTTGAGGTATGTGTGTTGAGTGAGAGAGAGAAAGAGAGAATGAGATTTTCTGACCCCTCTAATATAAATTATTTTGTTGTTCTTGAGCTGAGGAAAGTGGTTTGGTAAAAGAAGAGCACAATGCCAATAAGTACACCGGCATTCCTCAACAGTCCCCGGGCTGGCCAGTACAATAGCCTTATCCCTTTGTGGTTGGTTAAGTGTATATTAACTAAAATTAAATAATTTTTTTAAACTTCAGTTCCTTTGGCACACTATCTACAGTCAAGTGATTAACAGTCATATGTGGCTAGTGACACCAAACTGGGCAAAGCAAACAGAGCATTTTCATCATGACAGAATATTCATAGACAGAAGTTGGAGACACAGTTCAGCTGTACAGCTCATGCTTAGCATGTGCCCAGCACCAAAAAAAAAAAAAAGATGCTAGATCACAAAGGTCTTATATTTCATCCTGAATTCATGGAGAAGTCATTCCCAAGATTTTATGGTAGGCTTTTAGAATGCACGTTTTAGAAGGAAATGCCATTACCAAACTGTAGAGCACCAACTGTGAAAGGTATGAGTGGTACAAGACTGGGGTCAGGAAGAACAGTTAGAGGGCTTTCACAGGGAGCCAGGCAAGAGAAGATGGTGCCACAGAGGAGATGGACATGCTTAAGAGAGAACCACCAACCATCTGACTTGGTTTCTGAATGAAGGGGACCTAGCATGATAACTAGGACTCTAGTGTGGGTGACTAAGCAGGTGGTAACACCATTCACTGAAATGTGAAGAAGACAGAAGACAGGATTCACCTGGGACAGGAGAGAGGTGTAGAGAAGATACATACAAGGCTCTCCCAAAAGCAACATAAAAGTGAAGAGCTCAAGAGAGAAAACTGAACCAAAAATATGCAGCTTCCTTCTGCTCCATTCACAGAAGGCAGGCAAAGTCTGGGAGTAGAAGAGATCAGCCTGAGAACTTGTTTAGAATGACAAAAGAAAAGGACAGAATTCTGAAGAACACCAACACTTACAGGGCAGGCAGAGTCAGTCAACAAGACAGAAGCAAATGCCAAAAAAAAAAAAAAGTCTTAACGTGGAGGTTCTCAGTGAGTCTGAATACCACACAGAAAAAAACAGGCAAGTATCCATCAGATTGTGATCCCAGTCATGCGGGAGGCCGAAGCAGGAGTCTCAAGCCCAAGGCCAGCCTGGTCAACTTAGATTCAGTCTCAAATATATATATATATATATATATATTTGAAAGGTCTGGGGATATGGCTTAGAGGTAGAGTACTTGCCTAGCATGTATAAGCCCTGGATTCAATCCCCAGTACCACCACGAAAAAAAAAAAAAAAAAAGAGAGAGAGAGAGAGAGAGAGAGAGGGAGAGAGCGCACTCATTTACAATGGAGTTGTGGTAGCAGAAGCTCATGCTAAGGTGAGGAGTGGAGAGAAGCAGTGAAGATGACAGAGAAAGATGATCAAGTATCCACCCACTCAAATGTGAAGAAATGGGATTGTACTCAAACCCGAGCTATATAACCCTGGGCAAGTTCCTTGACCTCTGTTTCTCAGTATAAAATGAGGACAATATTTATTTCAGAAGGTATTAGGATAATGAAGGGCAATATTATTTGTAAAGCACTCAGAACGCTGCCTGCCACTTAGTAAGCTCTAAACACACATGTTAAGTATGATATACAAAAATATACTAACAAAGTAGGCAGAGAGAGGGAGAGGAGTGAGAAGGGCACAAAGTGAAGGGGGTCAAGCAAGGAACGAGTCTCTGAAGAGGTGGACCCAGGAGAAGGTGGACCCGGAGAGGGAGCAGAAACTGCCTCTTCCCAGGGACAAGCAGGGAAATGGGTATGGGCTGTGAACCCACTGATGGTCTGGGACCAACTCTGAAGGAACTCAACCTGCTCCTCTGTAAAGTGCAGGCCTACCTCTGATTTCTGAGAACTAAATCAGATTGCATATATAAAGCACTAAACACAGTACCTGGTATATAATTAGCACTCAGTGCAGATGATCAAACACTTTCCGCTTCAACCTGAGGATTTTAAATATGCAAAAATAAGTCAACTAAGCAGTGTGGCCTTGACCCAGATACTTAAGTTTCTGACTCTTGGTTTCCCACCTGCAGAGTAGAGAGGTAGAAAGACGGCTGAAGAGAACAGGAAAAAGTCTCTCCACTCTGAGATGCTAAGCTAACTAGCTATGCCATTGGAAATGTACAAGGACAGCTATCCTCTTCTGAAATTCACGTTTTTTATTTGTGCACAATAATTACACATAATATGGGATTCATTAAATGCCATATTTGCACATGTGCATAATTTGATCCTCTCATTCCCTAGTACACTTCCAAGTGAAAAAAGTAATCAAAATTTCAAGCACAGATAATTGATAAAAAGTGATTATACAGATAAACTGAATGCACATGTTGTATAAATAATTCAGCAAAGTTTCAGTTTTAAATGTAAAATGACCAAAAACCTACCAGTAATTTTGAAGTAAATGCTCCTCCCCTACAAGTAAATGCACCTAGTATTCATAGAGAAATTGTGTAGTTCTGATATCAAGTAAACTTTCATTCTCTAGAACACATTTGCTTATAATCCCCCGAAGAAGCATCAGGGGGAAACCCCTCTGCTCTGGTCCACCAAGAGGAAAGGAATTCAGCAATGGGTCACCTGCTGGCACCACCTCTGGGAGCAAGGACTCAGAAGTGCCCTTGGAGTGTTGGTCTTAAGATAGAGGAGTCAGCTGAAGCATTTTCTCAGAAGAGGGAAAGCTAAGCAGATATGGCAGCGTATAATCTCTCCACAGTCACCAACAACATAAGCTCTGCCATCAACAGCAACCCTCCCATTAAAATACCAACTCAAGGGCTCACAATATAAGTGCAGGACATCCTGTAACACTGATGAAAGAACTAAATCCTAATTTTCTTTCCATTTCCATTTATTTGGTGAATATATTTTCGTGAGAAGCAACCTCCACACTTTCCTTTTCTGATAACCACATAGGTTAAAGTCAATTGTCACCACCAGGGATGCCGTTAAGGATGAGTTAACTATTTCAAATTCCTACCAAAGAAATATGCTTAGTAAATACCAAAAAAAAAAAAAAAAAAAAAAAAAAACGAAAATTCTCTTTTTCCCCATGATTAGTCCTGACAGTTTACCTTAAGACATATTCCTCAGAATTTCTGACTACACAAATAGAAGAGACACTCTCATTGTGAAACTATAAGAAATTCCATCCTTAAGCTATCCGACATCAACCTCCACAATTTCACAAACTCACAGAACAGATCACAAAACATTCCTGTAAAATATCTCCATCTTTGACAACCCAGCATCAGTGTGTTTCTCCATGTATGGAAACCAGCTTGTTTCCATTTTTCTGGAATCTGCAGTTTTTATTGCAGGATTTGGGAACCAAGGCCCACAGTCCCTCCATGGCGGGGGGGGGGGGGGGGGGGGGTTGTCTGGGAAGTTTCCAGGTCACGGGCTCCTGGAAGGTTGCTCCTGATGATTTTTATGCTCAGTACTTATTTGATTATGATAAAGCAGGACCCCAAACAACCTTGTTGAAATTTTCAATAAGTAGTTCACCAAAATTTAAATTTCTAACTCTCAATATGGAAAGGCATACTAGAAGCAGGACGATGCCAGATTGGCAATGCCCTGTCCTTTTTGTGAACTTGTCCCAGACTTATCTGCCCTCAGTCTTTATAGAAGTAGGTCAGCCCCATTTCAGCACAAGTCTATGATTTAACACCAGTTTTTTTTAATCATCTTTAGCTTTTACTGACTGTTGCCAAAAGTTAAGTTTATAAGTGTTAAAATTCATAAAGTCACCACCTCTCAAAGATATAACATTCTCCAATTATAATATCTCTTCAACATGTAGAGGAGCTTAAACTAGTCATTGAGAAAAATGAAAAAAGATGTCTCATGGCTGGAGAGGAATGGAGAAAGGAGCAGCACCTAGAAGCCTGGGAAAGACCAGCTGTGGAACTGCACACACCCCACCTCAGGCAGCTTAAAGCAGCTGTCTCATCTATGAGAACTAGCATTCCATCCCCTCCACCAAAGGGCTGCTTGGAAAGTGACTTCATGCAACTGCCACAAGTGGCCATTATCAGAATGCCTCACACACAACAGTCAGTAAACGTCAGTTGTTCTCTTCCCTGTTCTGCACCAACCTTATCCTAGTCACCTAACTTTCCTTGCTCCCAGTTTCCTAACCCAAGCACAGTGAGTATCTCTACAGGAGTTGACAAATTATTAGACTCAAATACCATGTTCAGAACTCCTGGGCTGTATTAAGAATCAAACGCTAGGACTAGGGATATAGCTCAGTATTAAAGTGCTTGACTAGCATGCACAAGGCCTCAGGTTCAACTCCCAGGCCAAAGAAAAAAAGAATGAAATTAAACATTTCCTTTAAAATCCACAACCACAGGGGTTGTGGGTACAGCTAGGCGATAAAGTGCTTACCTAGCATGCATGGGGCCCTGGGTTCAATTCCAAGGATTGGGGAAAAGGGGGTGAAAAAAAATCACAACCACAGGACACCTACTGCCTTGCTAAGACAGAGGCAAAGTTGGTTAGAAAGAACAATGTTGGCTGCAGGGCAAGCCCCCAACAGACCATCTTTCCAGATTGTGAAGGGAATCCTGATTTCATGTCTCTAGAATCTGTGAATCTCAGACCTTGGGAGTTAAAAGACTCAACACCTAAGTCAACACTTGCCCTCACAGAGAAACAGTAGGAAGGTTAAGTCACCCAGCCAGACAGAGGAAAAGCAAAGGACATGAGCCCATTCCAACTCTTGAGAATGGTGCTTGCCCCACACCATGCTGGGTCCTGCTGTAAGAAAAACCCTAAATTGCTAAAGAATGTATCCACATAGTTTGGTTAGGCAACAGGGTCCTCTCAGACTAGACAACTACATCTACATGCAATTGGAAAAAGGTTAACAAAAAAGACATTTGAAGACAAATAATTTTAAAACAGAACATCCAAACACAATCTCTGAAGTAACCATAAAGTCATAACTTGAAGTGATTCCAAATAAGGTAGCATTCTAACAACGCTCTAACTATTGGTGTTATCACTGAATGTGATGTCCTGTCTCCAAGGTCACTGTGTTGAAAGAAATAACATTCATTTACATAATTTCTGGTGTACTGAGTCAACTATGCTATGAGAATTCTTTCTTTTATGTATCTGCAGAGTACTTGCTTCCCCCTGAGTAGCCCTTCTAGACACAAAGAGCTCTGCCCTCCTATAAGCTTGCAGCCGTCTAGATGGTGGTTAAATGTCAGAAACCATTTGATTCAAAGCAGATTGAGAAGTGGATTGCGTGACTGAGGTACAACCTCTTTTCAAAGAACACCATTTTCACTTGGAAGAAAAATGACTGACAAACTATGGTTATGCAGACTTGAGTATTTGGCAGGCGTTTCAAAAATGAACAAAATAATCTGTCACTTCAAGGAAAACAATTGACAGTTTTGTTTGCCAATGATAAAATCTGAGCATTCAAGTGAAAATTAGAATTTTGTAAAAACCATATCTACTACTATGAACCTGTCAGTTTTCTAATACTTCTTAAAGACTTTTCCAATTTTTTAAATATTGTATAATGAAATATGTCAATAAAGGTTTATACAATTTACTGAACCAATATTTTCCAAACAATTAATGATGTTACTAAACTATGAATAGATAAAAGAGTCAAAAGTACAAGATTAACCAATGAATTTTAATGAAACCAGCACAAAAATTACACTGATATGATTTCAAATTCCACATTGCAACTAACCTCTAAGAATCTACTCTTTGGGTAAGTTTTTGTTTTTGTTTACTGGTACTGGGGATTTAACCAGGGGCATGTTACCACTGAGCTATAGCCATAGCCCATTTTTTATTTTTTGAGACAGGATTTCACTAAATTGCTTAGGGCCTCACTATGTTGCTGAGGCTGGCCTTGAACTTGCTATCCTCCTACCTCAGCCTATTAAGTCACTGGGATTATAGGTGTGTGACACTGTGTCCAGGCTCCTTGTAGTTTTAATATAGAATCAAATTATCTAAAAAAGCTATTCAAATACTCTTTTCTGCTGGACACTATGGTGCACACTCCTAGTCCTAGCTACCTGGCAGGTGGAAACAAGGCTGCTTGAGCCTAGGACTTCAAGGTCAGACTGGGCAACAAAGAAAAGACCCTATCTTAAAAAACAAACAACTTTCTTTTCAATTACATGCCCACATAAAGTGAGATTTGCTTCATGTTCTTTAACCAAAACAATAAACTGCAACAGACTGAATGTAGAAGCAGCTATGAGAATCTGTAGAGTCTGTTTTCTCAGGGCAGGCATAAAAGAGATAAACAAGAATATAAAGCAATATTGTTCATTCTCACTCAACTTTTATTTTGGAAAACAATAACTATTTATTAGCAAAAATGTTTATAGTTTTATATATATATATATATATATATATATATATATATATATTTTTTTTTTTTTTTTTTTTTTTTTTTTGGTGGTACTGGGGATTGAACCCAGGGCCTTGTGCTTGCACTCTACCAACTGAGCTATATCCCCAGCCCTATAGTTTTATTATTTTTAAAAATTGGTTTAAATAAAAATACATTTAAAATATTGTTTTAATATAAAAAACAATTATTTTGGCAAAAAAGCTGTCTGTTAATATGTAATGAGTCCAATGTCACTTTTGAATAAATCAAATAAAACTTTTTTAAACTCAGATTTAATTCCCAACATAATAAATATCAACAGATAGAATCCGCACACAGAAGAGTTCTTTGGGGTTCTCAATAAAAGTAAAAAGCTATCTTGGACTTTCATATTTAAGACCTACAATTCTAACAAATAGCATCATTTTGGCAAAAAATGCAATATGACTAAATTTTAATGTATAAATATGCAAAATGCATAAATATGTAAGTGACCGTATAAATTTCTTCATAAATACCTATAATTTTTACAACATAAAATATTTTAATCATGGCAAAACCAAAAACAGGACTTTTTTTAAAAATCTAATACTCTGAATATAAAAAGCATGGCCATATTTTCACTTGGAAGCAGAACTAACAAATCAGTAATTTCTTTCTATGTGTGTGTGTGGTACTGAGGATCAAACTCAAGAGTACTTTGCCACTGAGCTATATCCCCAGCCCTTTTTATTTTTTGAGGCAGAGTGTTGCTGATGCTTAGGACCTCATTAAGTTGCTGAGGTTGGCCTTGAACTTGAGATCCTCCTGTTTCAGCTTCCTGAGTCACTAAGACTACAGGCATGCACCATGAAATGCCCAGCACAACTCAGTGATTTCTACTGCCACAATAACCAAAAAAGTCACAGACATGATTAACAATGAAAAAACCAATTAAGGAGCCCAAGCCGGGCTTCTTAGCCAAAACACCTGCTTTCAAGAAAAGTTAGAATAGGGAGTAAAGAAAAATGAGTAAAGAGGAAATCCCAGTGGCCAGTAGAAGACTGAAGGAAGAAAACAAAGGTGGGTGGTGGGGGAATACCTTACTTTTGCTTTGTAGTTTACCACTACAATACTTAAGTAATCACTTGCTTTTCTTTCTGTACAAGAATAATGTAATGTCCCCCACTCTACCCCAGCCACTTTACAGGAAGATCAAAAAACATGACCTTGACTAAGGCCGAGGTGTGGGTAAGGTAGGTTTCAATCTTGGGGCCTCTTCTCTTGGCTTACAGGCAGTCATCTCACTGTGTGCTCACGTGGCCTTCTTTGTAAGCTAGGAGAGAGCAAGCAAGCACTCTTTTCCTCACCGTATAAGGCCACCAATTCTACCAGAAAAGAACCCCATCCTTCCATCTTTAACCTTTAGGGCCATGTCTCCAAATACAGTCACATTGGGGATCCATCAGGGCTTGGACATGTGAACTAGAAGGGAGGCGGCTGCACTTAAGTCCATAATAACCTGAAGAAAAATGCTCCTGGGAAAGCAACAGGAATCCCAGCACTGATAAGGATCCAAAGAAGTTGGGTGAACTCACAAGGATTCCCACAGGGCAGAGAGGAAGGAGAAAAAGCAGTTTCCCACACTGGTAATGACACTGACAGGGGCAGACAGTTACTGAGCATTTCCACACACTTATGTGTGTGCTAGCTCCTGTGCTAAGGCTCTGGATGCACTTGTTCATTAAGCTCCTGTTATCCCCATTACGGAAATGGAAAATGAGAGCCTGAAGGTTAAGTAGCCTGCAGAGGAGCCACTGCTGGCAAGTGGCAGCCAGGGGAACAGTCCCCAAGACTGCCTTCAGGCAGCGTCTTAATCTCCACTTCTCTCCACTAGATATTCAGTCACAGAGTGATTGATTACAGGAGCTGGAGGCCATGTAGCACAGAGGCAGAAGACAGGCTTTAAGAAAACACAAACGGCCAGAAATATATATGGATCAACACTCAACTTCACGGGTAATGAAAGAAATGTACCTATCAAACTGGCAAAGGGTACTGAAGTCCAGTTAGTGGACACGAAAATGACGGACAATACCACCAAAGGAGCATGAAGTGACAGGGTCTTTCTAAGGTCTATCCAGAACACATACTCAGAACATTGTCTGAGGCCCCTGTAATAGCCCTTTCTAGGAACTTATCCCAAGGTGCATAGAGAGGGGTATGAAAGGCTGATCATGAACCACTGCGTTATTTTCAAGAGTGAAAGACTGAAATGATCTAAATGCCACTGATGTAGACAGGTAAATGAAGTCACAAGGAACAGGATGTCATTGTCTGAGCTAGCTGAAAAGAAACTAGACTTCTGTGCATCAATATGAAAAAATCAGTCACAGGATTCAGGGTTGAGGTTGCATATGTATAAGAATAATGTACTTAAGTTTATCAAGGGTGGGAGCTTTCATTGTCTACTTCATACATGTTTTATGGCTTGAGCATTTTTAAATAAGCATACCTACAATCAAGTAAACGTTAGAAAAATAATTAATTTTTTTCCTATGTCAAACAGATGAGGCTTCCATCCAAGTTTTGCTAGCTGGTGACCCTGGTTGAGCTATGATATCTCCAAAGCTCATTTCCTGTAGGCAAAAGGAACACCTGTGGGCTACTCTCAGAATGGACCCTCTGCTTTCCTTCATGCCACTCACCCACACATGCCCACACACGCCCACACTCCATATGCTGTAAGGAGGGTCTGCAGAGGTGGGAGCACTGAGAGTGGGCACGCAGTGTGCTTGTACACCTTTATTCTCCCAGGGCCCCCAAAGTGCTAGGTGCAAAGAGGTAATCTATTAATTTACTGGCAAGACAGATTAACTCCTTGCATATTTTATCAATACTAAATAATATAAGAATGTGTCAGTTCAGGATTAATACATATTTTATTTTCAAGGAAATTTCAGGAAAAAACATTTATAAATTTTTAAAATAAATTTTTGTGTGACAAACTTTTAGCATTACAGTTAGTGATATAGCTCAAAATACGTTAAAGATACAAACAAAACTAACCTATCTCAATTTCTCAACAATTGTGGAAATTCAAAATAATCAGGGTCCAAATTTTCTATATTCCTGCTTTGGAACTTCATAAAATATGTTCAGTTCACTCAACTGAAATCATAATTCAGATTTATTTGAATAAAAAAAGGAAGATTATCATCTCCAAAGCTCCCTACCTTCCAGGTGACAAATTCTTACCACACCCAACCAGTGCTATTCATCCTTCACACATCAGTCTGGGATGCAACAAGTCATCTGCCATCCATGAGGCTATCACCAACTTAAATCCATCAATTTTTAGGACTCATTATTCTACTTTGCAACTTATCCCACCTGCCCAACCCCTACATCACTAAGATTTAACTACATAACCACCTGCCAACCCAAATGCAAAGTAACTGTGATGACGCTGAGGTTTTAGGTAATGTGCCAGGACCACAACCCCATCTATATCAAGATTATATTAGCTTTCTCTTTACATAAGCAAAGCATGCAGCACTGGAAATACTCTGCAATAATAACTGGACTCTCAGAAAAATTTATGCAAAGGTATTGCCAAGCCTAACAACTAATGAAAGTTCAGTCAATAGGTAACTAAATGAAAACAGCACAACAATACACTTAATTTTCAAGCAAGCAAACTTACTTTTACAATAAACAAATAAACAAAATTCTAACAATTTATTTTTCAAGACAGAATGAATCACTCGCCAAATAAGCAAACTAAGCTCACAAGTAAACAGAAGGAACAATATCAGGATATCACAGGGGCCCTGACAAGATGCTCTGAGGGAAAAGGTATCATCACTCAAGCTTTATTCAAGCCAAAAAAAAGATTTAAACTAAATCTAAACAAGGGGAGGGAGGAATCTGATTTGCTAATTAGGACTAGCTCAAAGAGAAAATCGGTCTTTAATTCCTGAAAGCCACTATAGCATAACATTTACTATCTTGCTTGCAAAATTTCACCAGCTATAATGCTAAAAAGTTTGTCCCACAGAGAACAGAATTGAAGACATTTTTCCCTCCAACTACCACAATTGAGCTTCTATAGTATTTTATGCAACAGATATTTACTGGGTACCTCCCATCTGTAAAACACTGTTCTAGGTATGGGGCATGAATCAGCAAACATCAGAGAGAGCAAATCCTTCACAGAGCCTAATTACAGTCAAGGGAAGAGAGAGTCAAATTGAATAAATATAAATATATTTATAAGGAAATAATTAAAACATCAGTACACCAGAGAAACCGTAAAACAGGAAGGGAGTCGGGAAGTTTGGAGAAAAGGGTGTGATTTTAAACTTGGTGGTGAGAGGATGCCTCACAGGGAAGAGGCACTGAGGAGAAGAACCAGCCATAGGAGGACAGAGTTCAAGGAGGACAAAGCAATAGTGAGACAAAAGAAGTGGGCCTGCACCTGATCATCCTAAGGACAGCAAGGACCCAAAGTAAGATCTTTCAAGAGAGTACTGGAAGGGAGACCAGGCCAGAAAGTTTTTCTGTGATAACTGAGGTTTTACCTGAGGGAAGCAGGCCCTGGACACGTTTTCAGCAGAGGAAGGATATGATCAGACAGATGACTTAGATTGCTGTATCAGGAGACTAAAGACAGAGACCAGGTGGGGAGCCACTGAAAGAGGGCTGGCAAGAAGAGAGGTCACAAGGCCTTTGACAGCAGAAGTGAAGACAGGGATTGTCAGACTGCATATACTCTGAAGGCAGAGTCAACAGGGCTGAGGACAAACCATTTAGCACATGAGAGAGAGGAGTTAAGGAGGATTCCAAGGCTCCAGGTACCTCAGTGTCACAAAGGTTCTGAAAAGCACTGATGTTGGAAAGTCCTTTGATCCCAGTCACCTCAACTTACCACAAAGCTCTGTAAAGTAAGCTATGAAGGTAATAGGTGTTTTGCCCATATGGCCAGTGGCCTTATAAACAAGAGGAGCCCAGATTTCCAATCCAAGGTTAGGGTTTCTTCCCCTTATATCACCTCGCTGTGTTGGCTTTCTTTTTATACTTTAAGGCATAGTGTTACCATATACAGAAAAAGGAGAAACCCTGGCCTGGGGTGTTTCAGAAGGCCAGCTTATAACAGTGGGCTTGTTAACAAGGACTCAGCTGCTGCCCCAGGCAGGAAAGCTCCTTTGACCAAATGGAAGCCAGACATAGCAGGGCCCTCTGTATGCTGCGAAGTCTCCTCACTGAGCTGGTGTCTGATTCCATGAGGGATACATACAAGTGGAAAAACAGCAATAGTTCATCCATCCTATTAATCAAAAATGCACTCCAAAGTTTAGCCCAAAGCTGTCAGCTCTTCACTCTGATCTCTCTCAGGAAGCAAATCATGTCGATGTTGCTGCTGTTGTTTTTTAACATGACCTGTAAAACTCTAGTTTTTCCTCAGTTACATTTCTCACTGATCAAAGGAGACATGCATTAGCTATCCCACCCACTTAAAAAAAAATGTTTCAGACAGAATATTTCTCTTTCTGACTGGCTGCCAGTAGAAGGTTCCCTCCTGCCCCTCCCCATTAAGCCACCTGCACCCTCAGTACTCCACCAACTACCCTTCCCAGCCTGCTGTGACAGTCTTCCATTCATTTGTTGAGCACTAAGCCACTCTAGGCACTGCTCTCCCTGCCATCCCATCTCCCTCAGGGCAGACAGGGAACACTAATTAATTACAAGTGGACTGAGGGCTAAAAAGTCATCCTTTTGTAGCTTTTCTGAGGGTTATGTCCTACTGAGGCTGGTGACCAGGGCCCAACTAAGGTTATGGCAGGGAAGGCTATATGACCAGAAGCAGAGGAGAAGCAGGAATCAGTCAGGGAGGGAAGGCAGGTGGGCAAGGCGCCATACAAGGAACTGGCTAGCACAGTGCCTGAGGCTAAAGACAGCAGAAGGCTTCCATAGGACAGCAGTGGAGCCATCCCAAGGGAATGCCGGGTGAGCTGGGAGGTGCAGAGAATCAGAAACTGCCTCCTCTCCAGGACACAAGGTGGCTTCCACTTCTTCCTGTTGGCCTAACCCCAATATCTCCCTCACCTGCACAAGTCCTGTTTTGGGACAGTGGGAAGTCCTTTTTCTCCTTCCTACCTCAACACCCACTATGTTTCCAGGTTGAGTCTAGCTTAGCTATTCCCTGCTGTAAAGTTGTAAAAGGGAATCCCTGGGCTGATAAGACCAGGCAGCTCCAGGGCAGGCAGGCCCAGGTGTGGGCAGCAACTGGTGGTTCATGGTGAGTGTCACGATGGTGAGGACACTGGGGGCCTGCGGAAGAGAACCCTCAGTCCATTCCTGCTGTCACAGCTAACCTGTAGAGATCCTCCTCTTGAGCTGCTCCTGGTCTTCATTCCCTGTTCACTCTCCTGCGTAGTCTCCAGACTTTGTCTCCTAACCCAGGACTGCCTGGAAGCTGAAGGCACCAGCTCCACCCAGGCCACGAACTTTTCAAATGAGAGCAATGAAAAGTCCACAAAAAGTCCTAAGCAGAAAAGTGACAAGATATGGATATTTGGGAAAGGTCACTTTGATTACAGTGTGATGCATTTCCCAACCGAGTTCTCCTAGAATCTATGTTGGCTTACTCCACACGGCCACAGCACAGAAGAGATGCTCCCCAACTCTGCCCACCTCCCCAAAGCCTGTGGTTTCCAAGGGTCATGACATAAACATCTTAGAGAGAACACTGTTTCTGTCGGTGAAATGATGGTCTCACCCCATCATTCTCATTTCAGAGTTCTGTGATCTTTCCTCAAACCAAATTAAGCCTACTGACTCTAACCAGCCCATCAACTGTTTATCAACCATGATATTCTAGCCTAGGTAACGTGCTTACAAAAAAAAAAAAAAAAAACTTTAAAATGTCTACACAATTTAATTTGGAAAGAATGCTTTCCCTTGTTTAGTGATAATTACTTAAGTATTTCAAAATAAAATATGCTGTCTGGGATTTGCCTCCAGATGACACAGAACATGAAGGAAGTGGGTGAGAGCATGAGTGAAAGGAGGCAGCCTGGGCTTGGTGAGGTACACGCAGGGACTGACCCTGCCATTCTGCTAGTGTGTGCTAGCAAGGTGCCACTACCCAGGCTTCTCAAGCACCTTGGAGTCCTAGAAGGCATAAATTCCTCTTCTTTCACTATTACTTTTCCTATAAAAGATGATATTGCTTAGAATAAAACCAACCATCATCCTTAGAGATTAAGCTGTAGTAATTCTTATCAACAAACAGTTCAGAAAACTAACTCAACAAAACATTTGTAATTTTTTATAGGTCTTGTGTAAGTATCTTCTTTCACCAAAATTATTTTAAACACTTATACTTGGCATTTGTAGCCTTTCTAAACCTAAAGATGATCTGTGTTAACAGATAGCCAGGCATTTTTAAATAACCCTTACATCAGATATATATCCTCTATATCATTTGTAAGTCGCATGTATGAAAAAAGTTCATCAAATGTGGTACATCAACTGACAGAATCATTGACTTTCAAGGTTGAAAAGGACATTCTAGGTTCTCTGACCAACCAGTCACTTGATGGTTTTGTTTTTAGAGTAATGTGTATATGTAATCTGTGAAGGTTTAATGAGTAATGTTGCATTCTACATATACCAAACAAAGCAGGGCGTGTGAGTGACTAGCAAAGGTTTCCTCAGTTTAAAATAGTAGGATTAGCTACCAGGGCTTCTTAATATCTCACTGTAAAAAGCTATCCCTTTAGGACATAAAATAATGCTAATATTTCTAAGTGATGTCACAGTTTCTATTGTAGGCAATTACAGGCTACAAAGAAATTTTGTATTCAACACCTTCCAAATAACATGCTTTACCATACTATGTTCAGTGGTCAGCGCTTCGCCACAATTAGTGTGAGGAATAACACCATTTCCATTCCTTCCTCAACATTTAAAGTCAAAGTCATCAAATAACGAAAGATTTCATTACCACCCTGTACTGACAGAGACCAATATTAATTATTATTTGAATTAACCTTTGAGCCATGGTTTTCATCAGTACTCAGAAAAGACAGGGACAATTTCTAATTACACGCCACCCTCATTATAAGTCACGAGGCCGCCAAGCTGTACCTGATGAGGCTGCTACACTTTGCCTTGGCACTGTTCTGGACTCCATTATAACCCCCTCATCTCATCTGTGAGGAAATGGAGCTCACAGACCCCAAGGAGTCTTTCCCCAGGGGTTACCCTCTCCCCCACCCCACTTTAAAGTTGCAATGTGGGACTCCACATACTGTATTAGTAAAAGTCCCTAAATACAATTACTCAATGGCTACACTGTTTACGTTTTACTCGAAAGCTAGACAGTCTTTTTTGTTGTTGTTTTGTTTTTTAAATAGGTCCACTGTCCACAAGACTTTGGAGGTGCTCATAAGTGGAACAGAACTGAAGGGAACCCGGGGCCATCACCAACCATGTTCACCAAATGTCAACTGCTCTATTCTACTCAATGTAAAAGTAACCTATATGGCAAAGGGAAAAAAATCCAAAAATATAGAAGACCAAAAACTGAAAACAATGGTTTTCTCCCTCATCTGCCAACCTGCACTCTCCAAAGACAAACAACTTGACAATTTCCTATGCATCCTTTCCTGCCCATGTAAGCTCATGCAGACGTGTGCCTGCACACATCATTTCAAGCAAGAATCTTGGAGGTGGACCTCACAGCCCTCTGTCAGCATCTCAGCTGGAGCGTTCCTCAGTGAAGTTTAGATGCTGACCTCTTGCAAACACACCACTCTCTGAAGTACACATTGAGTTCTATTCTCTTTAAAATGCAACATTTTTAAATCCAAAAGATTTCAGGATAACTATTCCTGACATAAACATTCACATTTAATCTATCAAAAGATTAACAATTTAAGTATGGCAAATGATCTCCAAAATCATATCAAAAGGCAGTGGAAAGCAGATAGAAACAGATCTGTGTTCTCAACAACAGAAAAGACAACAAATTTCTGAATTTACTGGAACTTGATTTTTTTTTTAAGTAACAAAATCAACTATTTGTGTGTCAGAATGGTAATTTACCAACTTCAATACAGCCACGAAAGAGAAGAATGGAAAGCTGCTCATCTTCCACAAAGCAAAGGGACAGAGTTAAAGGCACATTTGTAATGAATCGCTTCTGTGCTTAACTGTACACACAGCAGCCCTGGTGTCTGTCCTCTGCCATTCCTGATCCCAAGGTGAGTGCTGTTTTGAGACACTGAAGAAGTATACTGCTGCTGGGACTAACCCCATCAGCAAGACAAAGAAAGATTTCTACAATGCAAAGTCCACACAAGAATTATAATGAATCCAGAGTGTGTATTTTGACATATAAAATTTCCTTCGAGAATCTCTTCCATTTTTATGAATAGAAGAGAACCTTTTATCTAGAAAAGATAAAAATACAAGACTCTTCTGTGGTGCACTGCTGTAATCCTAGCTACTCAGGAGGTTGAAGCAGGAGAGTCAAGGACAGCCTGGGCCACTTAGCAAGACCTCAAAATATAAAAGGGTTAGGGACGTAGCTCTGTGGTAAAGTACCCTAGCCTCAATTGCCAGTAACCAGATTAAAGAGGAGGTAGGAAATAGAAAGAAAGAAAAAATAAAAAGAAACTAACTGATATTGGGAAGATTATTTCCAAAAAGTGCAATGCATTTTAAAATCAATCCAAGAACAGCTATCATAAACAACACTATCAAGGTTAACAAAATCTGAAATTTAAAATAATCAAAATTATTCTCAGCAACCCATATATTTATGAATCCCCACCAGTTTTCAAGATCACACTAATACCAAATACATGGATTTATATGAAATATTATAAAACATTTTTAAATCTTTTTTAATATCACTTTTTTTTTTTTTTTTTTTTTTTTTTTTTTGGACTGAGTCACATCCCCAGTCCCTTTTTGTATTTTATTTAGAGAAAAAGTCTCATTGAGATGTTTAGGGCCTTAATAGGTTGCTGAGGCTGGCTTTGAACTTGCAATTCTCCTGCCTCTGCCTTGAGAGCCAGTGGGATTATAGGTGCGTGCCACTGTGCGCCTATAATCACTCCAAGTATAATTTTCATGGCCAGATGTGGTAGTGCCCAACTGTAGTCCCAGCAACTCAGGAGGCTGAGGCAGAAGGATGCCTTGAGTCAAGGAGTTCAAGGTTAGCCTAGGAAACAGCAAGATCCCAATTTCAGAAAAATGGAGAGGAGGATACAAGACTTGAGGGGAGGGGAGAGGAGATGTCCTTTTATCACTGCTATTAGAGCCAATAATAAACTGGATTTTTTATTGTATGCATTTAAGAAATACAACATCCTATTGAAATATACATAGTGAAATAGTTACCATAGTCAAGCAAATTTATATATGTATCATCTTTTATAATTACCTGTTCTTTTTGAGATTAAAAATAAAGCATAACTAAGGTTTTCTTTCACCCTTAAATACAGTTTCAATTTCTATTTTAAAACTTAAATGTACATAAGATGTGTCAGACACTGGGCTAGGTGCTAGGCATAAAAAGTAAACAAGAAATTCTTGATGAATTCAATGTAGTCAGAAAAGTAAAGAAACAAAGTAACAATGACATGTTCAATATTATAATTTAGTTGCAAAATAACAGAACTTTCACCTGAGAGTTTTTTATTTAATTTCCAATTCAACCAAAATCTGAATTTGCTGTCTGCTATAAAGATACAAAAATAAAATGAATAAGTTTTGGTGATTTTTACACTATATTTATCTCCACCAACTTCCTCTACCCTTACTGAGTTCTAGTCTTGCACACACAGGATTCCCTCCTCAAGGAATCCACCCTTTTGTCAAATTAGTAGAAAAGTAACAAGCTCTACAAGGCACCTTGCTTACTATTAGGAAATGTTACAATATAACTACCCATTTTAGAATTTTGACTTTAACCCTTTCACAGGAAAATACTAATTTAAAAAAATACTAAAATAGCCCTAGGCTGCCAAAGAACTTATAACATAAAAGAAGAAAGCAGATTGTAGGTAATTAAATATGATGATAGAGATTCTGCAAAAGGAGTAAGCCATGGTCAGAGGGGAGCCCCAAGGACAGAGTGATGAGTCTCCCAGAAAGGGCAGGGGGCATATGCCACAAAAAGCCAGAAAGAGAAGACAATGCAAAGTAGAAAAGTTGCCCTGAGTTGAAAAGAATCAGAAATGAGTTTGCAGAAAAGGAAGCATTTGAAACAACATGAGACAGCAGAATCTCCGTCAGCAATGCTGGTATGAGTGGGCAAAATGGCCTGGAATAGAGCAACACAAGAACAGAGGCATGGATGAGGAAAGCAAGTGCACTCAAAGGCCAAGAGTAATCCGGTCAGGCCTGATTACTGGATATAGTTAAAGAACAGTGGATACAATGGATAGAAAGCTAGGTCGGCAGGGAAAATAGAAGGCCTCATGCCAGGTAGCAGCCATCCATTTGGTTTTCCATAGAAAACACAAAGCTGGAGTACAGAAGTGTGATGTGTCAGATGTGGGCAAGGAGACACTAATCAGAGCAGCTGAGACACCTTTGCAAGGTAGCCCAGCAGAGGCCAGTAGATGCTGAAGGGTGGGCAGGCTGGAGAGAAACAATTTACAAACCTTGTCAAGGTTCTGGATATGAAGGACTGCCAAGAGGAGAGAAAGTCAGGGATGAAGTGAATATTGTGTTCCTGGGTGTCTAGGGGAATGGCTACAGAGAAGGCTGGGACTGTGAACACCCAGCACTCAATGCACAGCTGTCACCATCCCTTCATGGCTCGCTCAAAACACCCTCCTAGAGCGCCTTGACATCTCTACTTCACCCTAATTCTTCCCTGTTCTGAAACACAAAACTATGCCACTTTCCTCACATGTACTCACTGCACCTGATCACCACACTCAACCCCCACAAAAGCTAAGTCCTCCAGCAACCTTCCCAACACTGTAACTGGCCAGATGTGATGAACATTTAATAGTTTAATGCTTTGATGGACTACACTCAGTGTCTGGTTCAAATCTGTATGCACTGTATGTGCTGGGTGACTACTACTAAAATAGCTACCCAATTCTGGTAATTAATTCTTCTTAATTATGATTAAAATCCCTCAAAACAGTTTCTTATAGAAGGGTAACTTGTCAACTTTTTTCACTAATCCAACTCATTAACAAGTAGGTGAGAAATCTATCACATTAAGAGACATAGCTAAGGTGTTTCATGGGGAACAAGTCAATGGTAAGCCAGCAACAATCTTCAAATCTAGTAGGAACAGCAAATAGTCACCTAGGGGAAAGGAGAGACTGCTGACAGACTCACAATATTTTTAATCAAATTCTCTATCAATACATACAGTGATGCCAGTATTTGCATATTCTAGCCTCTGTGGATGCAGAAAAAAGCAAGTTCCAAAATCACATAGGCAGCACCAAAAGGTACGTCTTACTAACATTGATCAGATTTTATATCACAAATGCAGAACTACACAGAATCTTAATACAATATATATTTTTTAAAAATCTCTATAGACTAGAATTTTCAAAGAACTTCCCTTTTCTTCATATGTGAAAATTAACTTTCAGCATATTGACTTTACAAAAATGGCAAAATATTTTCCTGAAGGATTTAAAACTATTTAAATCACCAAATCACAGGTAAAGCACATTTTTGTCCTTACAGTCTGAAAATAACTGTGCTATAAAATAATTTATCATTTTATTTGCTACAACTCTTCTTACATGGCATTATGACTATTCAATAATTAGAGCAAGATCCTCTAGAACAAGAAGTTCTGTAACAGGCGGTTACATAACCAGTGGTCTTTCCTTCATCTTTCATCATTACTGGTCAGTGTCTTAACATATTCTTTAAATTATTTTTATTAATATGTATGCAAAATTGTAATCAAGCACAAGTGTTCCCTGGTATCATAAAACTCACTGTTTCACCAACTGTGCAAAAACAATAAGTACTAGAAAAACGTGCAAATGAAATTATTCCTATCTACTTCTAAATGTTGCCAATTTAAGCAATTCATAATGGTTCTACTCTTTAAACCCCAAATTTAAATTTTAAGCATTTTTAAATGTTTTGTACTTGCACAATAAACCAAATATTAATCAGGAAAATTACTGCAACACAACAACACTCAGATCAAATGAGCATAATCACCATAGTGTTTAAGCATCTGTGTATCTGTGTTACTTAGAACTGCATTGCAAGGGGACACAACACAAACACACAAAGACTCCCTCCTCTCAGAATGCCCACAGTGGAATGGCACCTGACTGTTTCAGCCCCCTGAGAACTAGAGCCAGCACATTTCTCTACGTGTGACCTTGGGGAAAGCCTACATTTCTTCTATGAGACACCACCTTTCCTATGTGGATCACACTGCCAACATGTGTTAAAGTGCCCGGTAAGAAACAGAGGTGCACATGTGATACCTTTTATTACATATTGCTAAGGCACACATAGGGTTGAAGCAGAGAGCTGTTCTTCCATGCAGCTCGGCTCCTTTTCTGTTTCTTCTTCCACATGTGTCACCACTATCTGTGCACTTTATTTCAAAATCTCAATGAGTGGGTGGTGTGCATTTCTCTAAAACCCAGGAACCAAATGATTAGCACAATTTTGCCATTTTTACTCTGTAAGTTTCATTTTTTGCTACCTTATTATAAATAAAAACAGTAGCATTCAAGAAGGAGGAATAATTTTGTATGGCACATGTTCACAACATTTGTTTTGCAAACTTGACAAAAAGAGTTATCTTTTAAGTGCAATTTCATTTTTAGTCAAGTAACAAGTCTAACTTTTCAATGAGTCCAATTTTTCAATGAAACACAATAAATTAGTAACTGTTAGACTAGTGCTGTGAAAAAACAAATAAGCATATTTATACATACATGGCTCTTTGTCCTCAATCAACTTAATTCTCTGGTTGAAGGGACAAGGCAAATAAGTAATCTCACTTTCTACTCTGCAGTTGGACTAACATGTACCCATCAATTCTTCCTGCCTTCCTGTGACCACAGAGCAGGTATATCTTGCAGGCTAAGGCCCACTCTTCCACTTCTGGACTCCACACTTCTCTCCCTTTCAGGACTTTTATGCCACAATTGCCACTCACTCCCCTTCCTATGTGGTCCTTTACAGCTCACCTTTCAATGGACTCCTTCCCACTTGCTTTTACACACTCAAGTGTTTGCTATTTGATATTTCAAAAGGACATATCTTAGAGGGGAAGAGAGAAAGAGAGCTGGTGAGCCTGCATCTTGGTGGCTGACCAAGGGCTACTCTAGCAGGTATGTGACTAGACAATTCCTTCACTGCACAAGCAATTAGGGTAAGGAAGTGAATGTCAGTGTCCACCCAATACTTCACTAGCCAAGCCAAATGCCCTGGAGAAAGGGCACCTCTTGTTCATTTGCAGAGGCATTGTAGCACTAGGAGTATCCCCATGAACATCAGTCACCCAGCTAGCCCTGGAGGCAAACAGTAATCCAAGAGTCACCAGGATTCCTTCTTCCTCACACAGTTCTCACTTCCAATCCATCATCAAAGTTATTGATTTTACCTGCTAGCTTTCTCAGACCCACAAGCTTTCATCCATATCCACAACCACCACACTGTATTAAATCACTATCAACTTTCACTGGAACTATACAATAGTATTCCCCCACCCTCTCTAGTCCCCTCCAATTTATGCACATGGTTCAATCAGGGTGCCTGCTTCCCAGTGCTCTTGGGGAATAGACCAACTCTCTCTAGTGTAGCCACAGAGCCTTCAGGCAGGAAAATCCCAGCTCAAGCTCACCATCTTCAGGAAAGCAGTCTCTCCAAGTCAAATGCCTACATTACCCATCACATTATATGCTCCTCCTTTTTTACCTCCAAACAAATATCACAGCGGTACATTTGCAGGGGTGCATGATTATCTGATTAACATTCATCTGACCACTCATCTTGGGTGCCTGGCATACTTTAGTTCACCTCTGCATCCCTAGCACTCAGCATGGTACCCAACCCACAAATATTCCTAATTATTCTTTGGATCAATTAATAAACATGAAATCATTTTATTACCAAAACCTTAGGAAGGATGAAATAAACATATGATCAAGTATATTTGCACTGAAGGAATTTTTTAAAAAAGAGAAATTTTCCTATGAGCAGGTTTAAGAAAAAAACCTTTGATAAAATAAAAGGCAAGTGCATGGTAGGGAGCATCCTAACACAGGGCACAACTCTGAGAACAGCACAAGTGGAGCTGGGCCATGCTGAAAGAGACAGAGAACTGGGACAGAAGAGATAGGATGTGGGCAGAGGGTCTTGAGACATGAAGTAAAAGTTACCATATATAGGAGCTGAAACATGGGTAAATCAAGATTAATTCGACAAAATAAAGTCAGATACAGGAAGGGACAGGAATGGTGAGCTGCTTCAGAGATGCCCATATCAGCAGCCTGGGTCTGATTACTGGCTGAGTGTGGGGAAGAAGAGCACAGGGCGGGCTGAAATCTGAAGCAGCTGCCCAAGACCACACCAACTGGAGGATGGTTTGTTGGTATGATGGCCCTTCCAGAAAAGGGTGGATCAAGATAGTGTTCAGTTTATCACAGACAGGAATGTAACTAAACAGAGCTCTGTGGTCCCAGAAAGCGTTATTAAATTTGTGTTCCTCCCTGTCTTGGTGAGGAGTGGAGTATACGTTATTATTCTAATTGACGGTGCTTTATTAAAATAGGATTTCAAGAACTTACCCTAAAATGGACTCTAAATTTTTAAAATGGGGAAAATGAAAGCCCAAATAGCCTTCTGTCCTTGTCTTTTTGTTTCCTACCCACAGACCTACCTGGACCAAAGAGATGAAGACAATGCAATGAATTCTACCATGTTCTCCCCTAGGCCATTCATTCATTGCTATGACCAATCCCTGGTCAAAGGCATTTTATGGAAGAATTAAGACATGCACACAAAGGGGTGGGGAAATGGGTGCTATAACATATGGGTAGAGTGTGAGTTTGACAAGTAGAAAAGAATTATAGAGATAGATGGTGGTGATGGATGAATGCCATGAATGTATTTAGTACCACTGAGATAAATACTTAAAAACACTTGACAGTAAATTTTATGTTATAGAAATTCTGTCACAATCAAAGAAAGTGGGGGGACAGACAGACAGACACAGACAACAGACACCACGCGCGCGCACACACACACACACACTCACACACTCACTCACCAAAAAACGATGGCTGCCATGAAGGCCTTGACATGTTCACACCTCCCTAGAGTAGTCTCTGCCTGGCCATGTGTCTTGTTCTGGACAGAGAAACTGCAGCCACTCAGGCTAACAGTGTGTGAGCATTTGGTTTGCCCTCCCACCTGCTACCATGTCAAAAAACTGAGGTCAATTCCTTGGAACAAACAGTTCAGTGTCTTCGTGTGTGTGTGTGTGTGTGTGTGTGTGTGTGTGTGTGTGTCTCTCACATATACACACAGCTCTAGCTAACCACCAGCCAATAGAGGGAGGTCATCAACAACCAACTGACCACAGAATGCAGGTAGTCCAAACAAGACGGTTCAAACTGCCAACCCACAAAATTGTTAGCTAAGTAGATGGCTGAAGTTTAAAGCCACTAAGTTTCAAGATGGCCCATTACACAGCAACAGATAACTGATAAAATCCACTAGCAGAATAAAGCTATTGGTACCTGGGAACATGAGCAAATTTCTCATCTAGTAATTGAAAAGCTTTGACAGGGAAAGAATTGGTGTAAGATTTTAACTTTACCATCAAAATCACAACCTCCACCATCACACAAGCATGTTGCTGGACACCCAAACAACACACACACACAATCTCAATTAACTCTCTCTCTCTCTCTCTCTCTCTCTCACACACACACACACACACACACACACACGCACCTCCCAGACAACCTTCACCCAGCCACACACACACACCACCCAATCTTCACAACTAACCTTAATATGTTTTCTGCCCGAACTATGTAAATGAGGAAACTAAAATCAAAGGAATTAAGTAATTGTCCTCCAATCACAACACTAACAAGTGGAGGAGCTGGTATTCAGTATTAGATCTCACTAATTTATAGCCCAGATTTTTCCTCTATTTTGTTCTGACTTCAGGGGAGAAAAAACAAGCCCTCATTCCCCAACAACTTTGTAGGGAGCATGACACCCAGAGGTGAGGACTGGCACAAGGCAGAAAATCACCCTTTATCAAGACACACATGCTGCGTGGAGAACCTGAGCAAGCAACAATGGTGACAGTGCCTCCAAGAAAGAGTAGGCACAGGCTTCTATAACTCCCCAGGAAGGTTAAAATGTTCCCTTGGTTCACAGGGAGTTGTTACTAAGCCAGACACCTATAAAACTAGCAGAGTTTTTTCCTCACCCAAAACCATCTTTCTAAATAAAACTGAAAAAGTGTAATTGCTTGATAAAAAAGTTGCTCCAAGAGAGAATCATTATAGTAAGAAATATTCCCATTACTTAGTGTAGACAGCTACACAAAAGAAAGAACAATGATCCAACAATACTCTACACTGTCATGATTACATAGGGAGAAACCACAATAAAATTTTTGGTTAAGAAATAGCTTCCACATAAATTTAGGAAGATTCATTCATTCCCAGCTAACCATCCAAATATGACCAAAGAGAAAAACAAAAAGAGGAAAAATAATCTACTTAACTTTAAGGGACTTACACTTTCTTTGATGGGAAATAAAAGGGATGGTCCTCAAATACAAGATACTGAGACATTGCAGGGGTGCAGTGTAATCCTAGACACAGGGGTGGTTGAGGCAGGAGGATCACAAATTCAAGGCTGGCCTGGGCAACTTAGGGAGCCCTGTCTTTGTTTGGTTTGGTTTTTTAATATTTTGTCTTAGTTGTAGGTGGACACAATACCTCTATTTTACTTTTATGTGGTGCTGAGGATCGAACCCAGGGTCTCACACATGGTAGGTTAGTGCTCTACCACTGAGCCATAACCCTAGCCAGGAGACACTGTCTTGAAATTTAAAAAAATCAAAAGGACTGGGGATGTAGGTCAGTGGGATAAAGCATCCCTAAGTCAAAACGCAGAACTTAAAAAAAAAAAAAAAAGATACCGAAATTTTAAGACTGCTCCAACAGACGAATGCCCAACTGAAAAAGACTGGTATCCTGAGCTGTAACCTCTTCCATCCCCAGAACCACTGCTTAGTAATTCACTGAGTACTCAAGACTATATAACTTACAGGCATTTTATATGTGCTGTCTCACATAAGCAGTGACTAACCTTTTGCTGCTGTTTCTGTAAAGATGTGTTCTAACTTTTTTTCCATTTTACCTGATTTATTCTGCTGATTTGGTTGAAATGCTGCTACATGTATGTTACTATTTTCAAGGAATTCTGAATCACCTGAAGTTCACATTGGACTACATACTGTGGTTCATTTTCTATCAGATTATTTTCCAGCCCAAACATACATTATTCACAAAACCTTGCTCAGCTCAAAAAACTCAAGACGTAATTCAAATGAACAGACTGCTCTAACCTGTGAAATCAGCCCACCACTTCTGAAAAGTACTGTGCTCCAAGGAAACTGCAAGCTTGCCAAAGCGGCGACACCACTGTCCTTGTGTCATCTTCTCCGTCACTTCACTCAGAAAGTGTGCGTCAGGCACTGGTTTCCTCTTCAGAATCTAAGTGGCTTTCCCAAGGTCACGTGGCAAGTGAGGAGTCTAAATTAGAACCAGGTTCTTGACTCCAGAACCTGTGCTCTTAACTGTTGGGTTACACTGCCTCCCGTGGCTACAGCAACAGTGACAGTGCACGGAGCCTTTGAAACGTTCCCACTCACACTCCACTGGATCGGTTGAACCAGCTCCTGGCCAGTGCCCAAGCTGGCAATCCTTTTAAATTTCTACAGCTATGCAGTCACTTGATGTGGCGTCATCTCATCATGTCAGGCCATATGCAGTAATCTCCTAGTTCTGTGGCACTTATTCCTCTGGGTTTGGTGTGGTCTTTATCTAGTTTGGACTGAGATATAAATGGAACCCTGGTTTTCATAAGGTCAGTACAAGTCTCAGCATAGCGTCAACTGACAAGCTCCACAACCAGTTAGGTAACATATACCTACTCCAGAACAGTCACTGGCAGTTATAATTACTCTAAGATAGTAAGCCTCTACAAACGTCCCAGACACAATTTATGAAGGTGAAAAGCTGTCAATATGGTTATAAAGAGTCTAGAGCAAGCATTAATTTAGTATTTAGTTTCATTTCTACTAATCTTTTGAAATTTGGCTGTTTAGAATTTGAAGTATTTCCATAGAAACAATCTAAAGCTACCACAACAACAATCAAGGGGGAAAAAACATTTTATCTAACCCATTATGCAACTGAGAGAGTAGAATGATAACCCTTGAAGTAAGTGGAGGGAGAAGTAGAGGAAGAGTAGAACTGCAGAGTCCTTAACACCCTGTTTTATTTCTTATTCTAATTTCCAGTACCACCCCCAATTCCCTTCCACCAGTAGAAAGAGGCTCCAGAGAAGGAACAGAAAAGTTTTGATATATTCCATAGCAATTGGGGAGGCTCAGAGCTGGTTACAGCAAAACAGGACATGAGAGGCTTTAAAAACAAAAAAAAAAAAAGTGAAAAGCAATAAGATAGGGTTCACTCTAGGTAACTAGAAACAACAGTTAAAATATATCGGTTTGGCAATTTTGAAATTAGTTATTCTGGGTGGTCATATAATTTTTGGTGACATTAATATATTTGGTTATGTCATCTAAGATATAGAAATCTATACACTAAAGCAGCAAAGCCCTTTTTATGTCCAGCCCCTATACTTTGTTATAACCTAAATCCACACCACTGCACTGAAATCACTCCCTATTTAACCACATGACACAAGGGGAAATCCAGAGGTCTGATCAAGACGCTGCTAGCAAAATGTCCCATAGGTAGTAGCTGCTAACATACTTTCAATCTTTTCTTTCAGAGGTTTGTATCTTATTGCTCTCAAGTTGACAGTGCTCATTATAATGTCAAAAAGGTACTATCTACCACCTTTATTTGAAAGCTTCACACTCCTACCGACAGACACCAAGGTTTTGCAAACCTTTACACCTTAGTTGCATGTTGTGTTCACTAAGAAAGAAAATAGGCTATGACTATCAATATAGTTCAGTTTAATGAATGCTTGATATTGCCAGGCATTGAGGAAGGTACCATTAATGACCCTATGACAAGGAAACTGAAGCACAGGCTACTTGATCAAGGTATCAAAGGTACAAAGTCCTGGAACTAACTTTGAATCCAGGCTGTCTAACTCCAGGGCCTTTGCCTCTAAGGTTTATGCCATACTACCTTGTTCAATCTCCATTTAAGAAATCTTTAAACTGTTATCGTTTTATCTGAAATTTATTCTTTATCACTGGTGGAAAAGGACTCTCTGAAGTCACTGCAGTGGGTCTACACCTGAGTTTGCAGAAAACTAGCCTATATTCTTTTTTGTATTGACCTCACACTGATACAAACTCGTCTCAAAATTATGCAAAATACAAAAAAAAAAAAAAAAAAAAAACTGAAGGGGACCATTCCTAGCTTTGTATCACTAACTAGATTTTAAACATCTTACAAACAGAAACCATTCCTTTTTCTACTTTTGCATACATACAATATGATCCTAGTGCTAACACTCAGAATCCATACTGAAATACTTGATTGTTGTCAAGCTAAGCTTTACATTTCTCGTTTTACTGTGAGTTTTAATAGATTTTGGCATCACTCTTGTGGAACAGTCTTGGTGACACTGTTTTATGGTAGTCAATGTGTTGACAGCAGTCTGGCAGATTAACACTATAAAAAGTTGCCCACTGTCTGCTCGCATTAGGTCCAGTATCCTAGCAGGGTAATGTTGAAATGCCTGACTCACGAGTCCATCTGTGCTGCACTCTAAGTGCTGAGCATGACATCAGGAAGAAGGTAAGAGGTAGTGTCCAGTGTGACATACAGTGGGGACATCTTTTTGCTAAAGATAAGAGGTCTAAGTTCCAATTTTAGATACATTCTGATGAGTTTCCTTTTCATTCCATGAACAAAACTGTAAAGCAGGGCTGGGGATGTAGCTCAGTTGGTAGAGTGCTTGCCTTGCAAGCACAAGGCCCTGGGTTCAATCCCTAGCACGGCAAAAAAAAAAAAAAAACACTGTAATTTTTGTTGGTAATGGGGATCAAACCCAGGGCACTGTGTGCATGCTAGGCAAGCACTCTTCCCTGAGTCACATACCCAGGTGTTATGTGTTTCTTTCTTTCCACTCATTACTATATCAATTCTAAGATATTTTCCCCCCACATTGGGATGTCAGGAATAGGATACTTCCCCCCCCCCCCAAGGTCATTTTATTGCAAAACCATAAATACAACATTGACATGAACTCACTTAAGCAACCGATCCTCTCTAACCATGAAAAGGATGTTTTGCCTTCATATCAACCAACCCTGGAAGAACGTGGCGAGAATTCAGGGGTGAGGGAAGTACTGAATCCTGGGCAAGGGCTTTTGTTGACTTAAGGAACCCAGTGGAACTTCCTCTTCTATAATTGATGCCCTCTTACATTTAATCAAACAAAAAAATATATATATATATAGCTGCTTATATTCTGGATCCTATGGTTTTGAAATTTTATGTTACTATTAACCCACTTATTGATAATTAACTTAGGAGACGATGCTAACAACTTGCCACCACTTTTCATTTTCTTACCTTCCTCTGTTTGCCATAGATGATATGAAAACGAATGAAAGTAAATTAAAGGTAACATAACTAGGAGAGAAAAACTTTGAAGCTATTTTATTATAAGTGCAAAGCTGCTGCCCTCCTGTGAAGAAAACAAGGCCTCAAAGTCTCCAGGCTGAAAGCCGCCCAAATGTGTTTCTTCTGAGAGAAAGACACAATTCCAAGGTGAAAGAGTTCCAGATGCCAAAGCCTTCCTACTAACCTACATAAACTCATGCCAAGACACAATAAGCCTTTTAACTCAAGCGCAGAAGTCTCAAGGGGTTTCTCCTCCACCTCCCAAATATCAAAATCATGCTCACATATTTAAACAATTAGGCAAGATGTACAGAAGCTAGCACTAAATAGGTCTGAAATCTGAGTGCTAAATGTGCAGACTAGCCAAATTCAGATTTCATCCAGAGAAAATTTTTAAAAGATAATTGTTTTATTTCACTTCAGAAAAGAAAAGAAAAGAAAAAAAAAAAAAAAAAAAAGGAGGGGGGAGGGTGAGCAGTTTCTTTTAAATTCAGTTTATAGCAGAATAAAATTTATTTAGGATAGGAAAAACACTGCCAAGCAATCTAGGAAAAAAGAAAGCCCTAATAGGCAAAAGTTGCAAATGTTTGTTTCAGATATTTAACTGGTTAAAACAGATTTCAAAAAAAAATTGTCCGTCTACACCACAAAAATTCTGAAAAACTGAGTCCTCCAAGACACAGTGGTTAGATAGCTTCTCATACTTTTTTAGTCCTTCAGCATAAAACTTGAAAAATACAGCCAGGCACAGTGGCACGTGCCTGTAATCCCAGCAACTCGGGAAACTGAGGCAGGAGGATCACAAGTTCAACAACTCAGCAAGGCCCTAAGCAATTTAGCAAGACCCAGTCTCAAAATAAAACATAAAAAGGGCTAGGGATGTAGCTCAGTCCCTGGCACCAAAAAAGGGTGGGGATGTGGCTCAATCCCTGGCACAAAAAAAAAAAAAAAAAAAAAAAAAAAAACTAAAAGTAGAAACACTAACATAAAAACTAATAATGAATAAAATGTCCATTATGCAAATAATGAACACTTACTGAGTTCTGATAATACAATTAACAGTGTGTGGAGTGTTTTAGATGCATTATTGCATCAACCCACATAAGCCTATAGTCACCATTCCCATGGTACAGCTGAAGAAACTGAGGCTTACATAAATTAAGTAATTTGCCTATGATCACAGGGCTAAAAAGTCACTTGTCCAAAGTCATACAGCTAGTAGTTAGGCAGGGATTCAAAACAAACCAGGTTAACTCACAGCTTTTAACTAAGTGAAACTGACAATCCCTGAAACTAACCATATTTTCAATTAACATATTTTCCCTAGTCTTTTTCTATGCTCATAATAAACTTGTACAACATTGGGACCATAGTAAATATATTGTTAGGTTCTCTACTCTTTTAAGCTTTATATTTTTTTTCAAAACCATGATTCGTAATGCCTGCATGATATTCTAACATAAGAACAGAGTATAAATTTAACCATTCTCAATTTTTCACTGTCTCAAAATGCTGTGACTTCTTACTCATAGGTTGCTAGGCTTTCAGATTATTTTCTAGAATAGATGACTGATACAACTGAGATGGCCAGATCTCTATACATACAATCTTTACTTATTTCCAAAATGTTTGTACTTTTTGAACTTCGGGCAACAATGAAGGTGCAGGTCTCACGTATGTTGGCAGCATGAAGAATCTTTTTTTTACTTGTTAAGAAGGAAAAAGTTATCTCATTTTAATTTGCATTCTTTTAGTATCCCCATAATTTGGAAAATTTTGTGCTTACTGACAATTAAGTTTTCTTTTTATCCATTACCTACTTATATCCATTACTGGTTTTCTGCTGGGCTGAAATTGTTTCTCTTCTGTATTGTTTCACAGGATATATTGATGTATCCTTTTAAGATCCATGTACAAGCATTAGTCACTTAGAACAAAGCCGAAAACACAGGTGACAGTAATTCCTAATGCTAGAACATACACACCAAAAAGAAAGTTAAGCTTACCATAGACTGAGAAATTTCAATCTATGTGTCTGTACAGCAACTCTTACATTGTCCCAAACTATCACTGTGGTATTTTGATTCTGAAAAAGTAATATTAATATTCTATAGAATTCTGTCATATTATTGTTTCTCATGCTGTGAAATATTTATAAAAGCAAAGCCAAATCACATGTGAAAATAGTTTTAACATCATTTTTATAAGACTGTGACTTTATTTTAAATTTTTTTAAATGTTGGAGGCTGGGGGTTTACATAGCGCAGAGGTATCATGCTTGCCTGGCCCTGCTTCAACCCTCAGCATCACAAAAAGAAAAAAGTTATAAATTTTTTGCCTTTTTTTAACCTACAAGTTGCAGAATCTCAACAGTGAGGTAGCATTATTTCAGAACCTTTCTAACACAATCTTTTTATATATCTTGTTCTACTCAAATGTTTTCTATTTTTGGATGAAATTTTAAATCCAAATATCAAACCTGAGTTCTCCTGAAAGGAAGTTTTCTAAGCCACTCTCCACTCTGGCTGGACCCCGGAAGAGACTGGCTCCTTCCCACGTCCCCTCCAGGGTCCAAAGCTATGTCTCTTCCTCTCCCACTCAATTTCCCCTGCCCTAGCCAGAGCTCACTGCCTCCTGGCTGTGCTATTTCAACAGCCTCTGACTTTTTGCCTCTAGTCTCTCTTCGATTGCAATCCATCACATGTTGCCAAACTAACCTTTCATCTCCATTTCCACCACGTAACACAAGTCAGGATCTCACCCAGCCTGAACTCCCAATTTCAACATAGCCCAACCATCCCTACCTATCCAACCTGCTGCCCTCCAGTAGGCCAAACTTGCTCCAATTCCAATTCTCCCTGAACCCTGGGTAGCAGGCCCCTTGCCCTGAAGGCTGAAAGGAGGAGGGGGCAGAGGTGTGCCAGTGGGTGTGTTCCCTTCCAGAGGGCCACAGCTCCTGAAGAGGCACCTTCCCACGAAGGTACCGGGGCAGAAAGCTACAAAAGGCTACAGACCTGGCTCCTGCAGGCTGTCCTGGGCTGACCGTCTGCTTCCTACCAGGGCCCTTGACTGATGTTCTGGGATTCTGTTCATGCTACCACTCAGTTTCTCCATCTTCTCAAAAGGAGACAGCAAGTCACACCTTCCTGATTTTTCTCCACTATTACTACACTAACCACACATCAAATCTTCTCAGCGCTTAATTACCTACAGCACTGTTACCATCCATGTGGTCATATGGGTTAACCTGTACTTCCTAACTAAAGGTAACAATCTTAGTATCTCCCAAAGAGATTAGCATACCTCACCAAAAGTAAAAACAAAAAATTAGCAGGAACATCCCAAAGATGTGCACATCATAATTCTTATCTGTCTTTGAAAGGAGTTGATAAGTTTTCAACAGGCACATCCATGTTCCCGAAAGCCAAAAAGATATTTTTAGAAACCTCAAACAACTGCCATTTGTTCTTTAGAGATAGGAATCTGAAAACATTATTGAATTCTTTACTTGTTTTTAATGGCCATGCCTTGTATTCAATGAAGCCCTCAAAACTGAACTGGATAGGCCCAGTATTCTGAAACACATTCCTGAAATCCTGCTTGCAAATCAAGTAAATATCCCGAAGTAGGTATCAGCAAATAGGTCCATGGTGCTGACATCTCACTCTGCAGAGGGTTCTCAGGCTCCTCCCCAGAAGGTCTTCAGTGCTAGTTTAATCATTTTCTCTCTAACACGATATTATAATACAGATATTGTGGTAACCTAGAATAGCACTGGATTAACCCCCATGTTCCCTAAGTACCTAATAATAACAATGCTCCAATCAGATGCCAGAAATGTGGTAACAGGGCCACAGTAACTCACCTCCACTCCCACGCCCACATTCTGAACCAGCTGGGTAGGAACAAGCAGAAGGTGGCATCTGTCTCACTGACAATACCAGGGCCACACTGCACTATGATGGAAAGCCTGCACTGATGTCCTAGTTCATGCAGGCCACACCACAACCCCTTCAGAGCAGCAGAGCTGGAAACTGTCCCCCTACCCAACAACTGGCCCTGCTCTGCAGAACTCTGAGGAGGGTTGATGGCAGAAGCTTCAGCCCTTCTGGGGAACTCCACTCGGGTGGGAAAGTCTCCAGGATACAGAAGTCAGTCCAGGGGACTCTTTCTACAAAGTAGTAGGAAGGAAACAAAGGATATTCTCCCCAAACACTGTTCACTGCCCTGCTCCCGTCTGCACAAGGAGGCCTGGAACTATAATCTAACAGCCACAGGTGTCAGGGAGAGCACAAGGACACCGGATGCAAGACATGCATGCCCTGAAGTGATGGAATTTACACCAGCCTAGAAGCTGCCTGTGCCGGCAGCCAGGGTACAGAGTCCAAGTTCAAGAGAAAGAGCTGGATGTGCAGTCTCACACTTTCATTAGGGGAGTTACGATGACTTTAGTTTTAGACAGATTGGGAAGGACACAAGTTTGGGGGTGATACCCAAAACAACAGTTTGAGAAGTTATTCACCTGGAAACAAGAGTTGAAGCTACAGGCCTGAATTAAACCCTAGAGAAGGCCAAAAGCAAAACCCCAAATTTGGACTGTGTTCAGAAAGCAGGAAGGAAAGGAATGAGAATAGAGGCAGGATAAAAGGAAGCCTCCCTGCCAAGACCCAAAACAAGTGTGGAGGCTGGGTGCTTGGTAGAGACTTAACTGGAAAAGGGGAGAGCTGTGTGTATGTGCTTCCTTTACACCTTCCACACAAGCATCCTGTCTTACACAGAATTATGCTAAGAAGTCCTACAAGACAGACAAACCCCCCCTCACTGAACTTTAAGATGATTCTCATTCTCAACGTTATTACATGCCCTTGGAAATAACACCAGATTGATATGGGTTGCTCCACAACAGTTACTGCTGCTGCTTATCAAATCTATCAGCTTTGTATACATCTACCACATAAACCAGAACTACCTATGAAACAAGGTTTTTTTTTTAATTTTTCATATTTTAAAAATTAGCACACTATAAAATCATGGGGGTTTTTTGGTGCAGTTTTATTAATTTTAATATATGTAGCTATATTAATATAACTAAAACCATGATTAGGATATGTGGCACAGTGCTGTCACCCAAAAAATAAACTCCCTTTGTAGTCATCCCTTCCCCCCTTACCCTTATCCCTTGGCAAACAATGATATAATCACTCCACGGAAGACATGAAAATAAAATTTAACAAATAAATACAAAGCAAGCAATCTTTCATTCCCATTCTCTTCACAGCACTTTTTTGGGGGGCAGGGACAGGAGGATAACTAGCACTACACTAGTCTTTTTTTTTTGAGACAGGGTCTCACTAAGTTGCTGAGGCTGATCTCAAACTTGTGAACCTCCTTCCTCAGACTCCCAAGTCTCTGGGATTACAGGCATGTGCCCCTGTGTCAGTTCCTTAATGACACCTATAAAGATGATAATCTCAAAATTCTTTAATTGTCAATCTTCACCTTGTATAACTGGTGTGCCAAACAGCTACATTTCACTCATTTACATGTATGAGAATAACATTGCTTATAACATTCCAAAGTTCTAAGAAGCACCTAGATAAAAATTCAGGCTTTGGACGACCTACAGAAATTTTAATTCAACAAATCTAATGTGCAGTTGAGACTGCATTATTAGTAAAAGGTGCAAAAATAATTTTTTTAAGGATAGAAATTACTGCTTTAGTGCCTCGAATAATACCTGTTTTCTCACCTCTGACCTTATGTTAGTGAAATGAATCAAATCACTGACTACTCAATAGTTGGCCCAAGGAGTCTCTTTTTTTCAGTGCTGGTGATCAAACGCAGGGCCTTTAAGGCAAGCACTTTAACACTAAGCCACATCCCCAGCCCCTCCAAGCAGTCTTTTAAAGAGCAGGTTAAAAGTCATTTTACAGGTATGTCCAATAAAGGTGTTGGTTTTAGTGTGGTGGTATTGATCCATAAAGGGTAATTCCAATGATATTGGCATTTCGCTGAGTGTTGAAAATTCTGAGCTGTGGAGAATGACAGGGAGACCTCAACTGTCAGCCACTCTGCTTGAACAGCCTGAGTCTCTGTGAGGATCCTATACACTGTCCATCACCTTTCTTTCACCATGCCAAGATGACAGTCAAACAATAGCTAAGATGCAAATTTTTCAGCTAGAACATGGTAGCATGGCCTGCAGACAGCAACTCAGTTCTAGCAGTGTCACCACCTGTGTGCTCAACAGTGTCAGAAATTACCTATTTCATTCAATTTTGTCCTTATTAATGCATCTGACAGTATATAAGACAGAGTTTTCCTTTTCCTGCTAGACCCTAGCAGTTCAATGAAATAGTTCTTGGCATCCCAGGCTAACAAGGGGTTCTATAAAAACTGGCTCACAGCAGTCCAGATTTGTTGTTGTTGTTGTTGTTTTAATAAGTAGGAAAATTGGAAAGTTTAAAATGATAATTCTGGTGATAAATATAAGTCTGAAAACAACTGAAACACACTGAAATTTTAAGTGTGCCAAAAATAACAAAACTTACATTTTAACTAGAAGCTCATTGTATTCAAGCTGGACGACTATCTATTTAATTGTGAAGGAAAAAGCTACAAATGTACAAAATACATAAATGCGTCATCATAGACTATTTATATGAGGCAAAGTACTATTAGGACTCCAGATTATATCTTTTTTTTTTTTTTTTTTTCCCAGTTTCCTGGCAAAGGAACATCTACCCCACAATATATAATGAATCTACTGATTTATACATTTGAATTCTATACCTATTAGAATATAGTGATAGATCACTTAACAACAGGAATACATTTCTCTCTGTGTGTGTGTGGTGTGCTGGGGATAGAACCCAGGGACTTGTATCTGTTAGGCAAGTGCTCTACCATGAGCTACAACCCCAGCCCTTAGGCAATAAAATCTCACGGGGCCACTGCATATGCAGTTATTCACTGACCAAAATGTCTTTACGTGGCACATGATTATCTATGTGTATGTGATTGTCAAAGATGGCCTTTTGTCTCATAGGTTAGCAGAAACAGTTTATATTTTATGGAGGCTGCATATTACACAGGTTAGTGTGTAAACAAGGAATGAGGACTGTAATTGGGAACCTAAGCAGCATCCCAGGTTTCTAAGTAGGCAACTCTAGTCCTATGTAGTGAGAAAAAGATGCCAAGTGAATTAAATCTTGGATAAACACTGGGGAGAAATTTTGAGAAAACCAATTCTGTAATAAATTAAATACTTTAATGTTAGTTGTGTCTTGAATTGATCAATGAAAACAGAGTTGAGAGCCAAGTGCAGTGGCAGATGTGTGTAATCCCAGAGCTTCTGGAAGCTGAGACAGAAGGATCACAAGTTCAAGGTCAATCTCACCAACATAGCAAAATCCTGTCTAAAAATACAAAAATTTTAAAAAGGGCTGAGAATGTAGCTCAGTAGTAAAGAGTCCTTGGGTTCAATTCCAGAAGGAAGGAAGGAAGGAAGGAAGAAAGGAAGGAAAAGAAGAGAAGGAGGGAGGAAAGAGGAAGGAAGGAAGTAGGCAAGCAGGCAGGCAGGCAAGCATAGCTAGAACACTAGTTTTGCAATGAGCATGTGTCTTTTAGGTGGAAAGTGTTTTCAACTGATAAGATATGGCATCTGAGGAAAAGAGGCCTCACTAACTACAGTCCGTTAATAGCCTCTCGATTTCTCTCCAGGAGCTGTCCTAGAAAGCACAGGTGTGTAAGATCTTGATCTATGTTCCTCCTACCTTCTAAGATCTAGGTTATTTTGATGGGACCACCCAAAGCAATTTCTACACAGTGGTTAATGCTACAGACTGTTAAATGAGCCTGTCCTCATTTGAGTCAACTGCACCTATCAAAATTTGTGATCTTGGGTAAATTTATTAAACAATCTCTAAAATTCCATTTCATCAACTGTAAAATAGCAATTATTGTTCCTACCGCCCATGTTTTGACCAATACTCCTCCAGGATTCAGTGAAAACAGTTTATGTAAATAGCTTAGCAAAACGCTAACTTCCACGAAGTCTATTCTCCATAAATGTTAGTTATTCAGATCAATTCCTTGTAGTCACTTTTAAAAAAACTTTTTATTTCAATAGGATTTCAAAGTTCAAGGAATAGTACAAGGATCTCCCATAAATTCACATTTATTATTTATATTTTATCCAATTTACTTATGATTCCCTTAGAGTCACTTTAAGTGAAAATAAAATAGAATGAAAATTACCTAAACACCATCTCTTACATTTCTGTGTCAGCCTGGTTAACAGTGTAATTCTGAGGAAGCTATCCTAGTTTTTTCCCTTTCCTAAGGACAGGAACCTTCTCACATTCTGCCACTCATAATCCCAGACTCCAATCCCCAATCAACTATGGGTTTAGATGCATCTTGTCTCTTCCTTACACAGTAAACAGAAGTTGGGAAATAAAGACTAAACCAAGCATTCTGAGATCTAAGGACCTGGAACTCCTACAGATCTTGAGAACAGCTTGTAGCCTCTGCTCAGAACCAGAAAGTTCTAATATTCCAAACAGAATGAATATACCAGGTCACTCATCAATCAGGATAACCTTATCTACCATGTTTGGAGAAAAACAGGTTCAGGAAAAAGAATGACTGGAAAGTCAGCCATAATGCAGATTGTCTTTAAAGTCAGAGAGGAAGAATTGTTCTCTCAAAGTTGTAGGTTTTAGGACCAGAGATACCTGAATCATGCCTGTGTAATCAACAAGAGGATTATGTAAATAATCCTGGTTGCTCTGCTGGACAAAGGTATATGTAAATCTTAATTTTCAAAAGTCTACTCCTGAGGAAAAGTGAAAATTGTCACCAAGCACCATTGCAGGTCACTCATTCTTGTAACCATAGTTTGGAATTATGGTTTGGTGAACTTTTGAATTAAAAACAAAATCAAGACACATGGGTGCAAATGTTCAATGATTAAAATCAGCTAGTAAAAATAGTAACTGTTCAATAAACATGGCACTTGCTCTGCCCAGTGTTTCTGTTAGAGTATCTCACCCATCTTCACCAGGCCCTAGGTACCTAGTTGTATCTTTATATCTGTTTTTTATTTATCATACCCTGATTGGTCTAAAGTAAGAGTTCCAGTTCTCAGCTACCACAAAATATAACATCCCCCAAAACAACCATTTACCTCATCTCCATGGACCAGTTAGATTCGTGAAAGGGTGAAAATTGTAGACCTTGGTCAATCTTAGGTACCAAGATGTTCCAAGATGCCCCACAAATCAGAAGTCACAGAGGAAACATGAACAGAAATAATCTGGGCTGGTAAGACAGGGCAAAGGGGCATGCTATATAACTACAGTGTGTTGCTGCTATTTTTGTTTTTTTTTGATGCAATCTTCAGAGTTAGTCTAGATGGCAACAATATCATGAAGGTTATCCATACAGGTTCTATAATAGTAGTCTAGCCAATGTGGATTCAAGTCCCTCCTCCCCCCTTACAAGTGTTGCATGGTCCTGGGCAATGTAACCCCTCAGTCCTCTCAGTCTCCTCATCTGTAAAATGGGAATAACAATTCTACTTGGAGTATAATTCATACTTGGAGTTGTTCTGATGAGTAAATTAAGTGATCCATTAAAACACCAGCTGGATTCTACGATACAGCCCGTGCCTAGCATGTGTGAGGCACTGAATTCAATCTCCAACACCAAAAAAAAAAAAATTCAGTGTAATAGCAAGCCAACTCAAAATGCTCAATAATTGTTGTTAACTAGTGATTATGGTTATTACAGTTATTTTAAAATTCATTCTTTCTGCACAATTTTATTTCACTATCCCAACACAAGAAAGGGGGTACTGTTTCTGAATTCGATCAAGATTTTGAAATTCTCAGAATGAGTCTGCATGATTTTTCTGACAAGATCAATACACCTGCAATTGGTCAAAGCAAAATTTTGAGCACAAACAAGGTCAAGTACACAAGAAAATAAAATACTGCAACAGAGACTTTTTCAAAAGTTCACTTTAAGGATCTAGATTAAAGTTTCACTACACTTTAAAATACATCACAAACTAAGGCATATATTTATTGTGTACCTGTGCTCAAACTGATTTTATTATTCACAGTGCACCAGTAGCCACTGCGTTGGAAACTAAAAGCATGCTTATAATTCTTCAAGGGACTTCTCACTATTTACCTGCTTATTATTATGTTAAAGATGCTTAATGGTTTTTAGGTGTGTTGAAATAATATGAACATCTATAATTATATCTTAAATATCAACAGATTTCTAAATGTTTATGGTTTCTTCTCAAAAGGATAAAAAGGGGACAAAGTGCACTCTTTAAAAGGTTAAGGTAATCTCCCAAACCTGCTGCAGAACTAGGAGGAAAATTAATTACCAAGGAAGATTATCACATACCCTTCATTAGACACACTGCAAACATTGTGTGGAAATCTGTTTCAAGTTGGGGAAACTAGGGAGAGTAGGTGACATATCAATACTAACACATGTGTCTGATTCCCTGCACAAATGCTGGGTGTAAAACGCTGGCTGCCTAAAGACCCTGCTCAGAAGCCGTGGTTCTTTGCCCCACCTGCACACCAATGAAACACATGGTGGGAAACTCAAATCCAAATCTGCTACATGACCTCTACTGCCTCCTCAGCCAGTGCAGAAGCCAGAAGGGGAGGATGCCCCCAAAAATGTATCCTGTGTGCCACCCTAAAAGCCACATCACAGGAACCTACCTGCACTTTTCCACTTAGAGCCTGCACCCCTCAGATAAAAATGATCTCTCAAACCATAAGAACACACCACTGACTGGACCAAATAGAAAATACTTTAAGAGAGTCTTTAAAAATTTAAAGCCAGCAAGCTGAAGACAGACTATTAGAAATAACTGCTGATGATTAGGTGGCACAAGACCATCTCAAGCTAAGATCAGCACGCCAAGGTTTTGTGCTATTCCACACTCAGGAAGCCTACTTACCTTGAATTTAAATCTAGTCAAATGACTCAAAACCAGTCACCACAGCATACACCTGTATGTCAAGACTACATGACAAGACTTCCAAATGAGTAATGAATCATGTTAGTTCCTACATTAGCCTATGAAGCCACACAATCTTGCCCATCTGAAGGAGACAGGAAGTTACTCTGGTGGATCTGACAAGTCAATGGCTACCAAGTCAATGACCACACGGTAGCAACAAAAGCATCTTTGAAACTGACCCCTAACTAAAGATACTCAGTCTCAGAGAGAATGTCTATGCACACCAAGAACAAAATCTGATCTATAATAAGAGAGATTATCTTTTAGCTAGACAGAACAAAAATACCTTCTCTCTAAAAACCTTTTTCTGTTTCAAGGTTAGCATTCGGAATTTTCATAATTTGTTATCTCATATAATAAAGTCTGATATTCAGAAGCTTTTCTGGATTTATCTATCTACCAGCAATCATGCAGTATAATCCACTTTTTATAACAACGAAGTGGCTTTGAAGATAATTTACATATTAAACTGGTTTATACACACTCACCTAAAAACCAGGTGTGTACAGAACTGTTATTTTTCTCCACAATTTTTTAAATAACGTATTCATTTCTACTGCACTTATGGACTGCAACTATCTTATAAAACACAAACATACTCCAAGAGAGCAGCTCAGTTCTGAGAGCATAGTACCTAGCAGCTCTCTCCCAGGCACCCAACGGCCTTGTCCCAGGATGTAACTAGCAATAGAAAGCAGTCTCCAGAAAAGAAGATACAGGAGAACAAAATGTAACGTGGCAAGATCTGGTTACTGCAGGATTCTATGCTCAGCCTACAATGAGCAAACTCCTACAAAGTGCTACACATCAGGCAAACAATACTGGCTCCCTCCCCCTCCCATTTCCCTAACCCACCAGCAATCCCTAGTGGGCTCACCAAACACTAACATCTTTTGGGGAAAAGCTACCAGATTATTTTTGAAAAGTTTCAGAATGGGGCTAGCAATGCAAAGATAACTTAAACAAATGTTATGGTCAGTTATCAGCACACTCCGTCAAAAGATCAAGAACTCATGATCTTCCTCCTCAAATCTGATCCCTGTCAGGTGTTCCCTGCCTCCCTGAAATAGTATCACCAGCCAGACAAGCAGGCAATATGATAGAAACCTACATCCCCAAGAGTGTTCTCTCTCCCAGAGCACATTTATTCTCAAGTCTGATTCATTTAAATTCCTAAATATTTCTCAAATCTATTTTTCTTCATCCCCATGGCCAACAATCTAGTCCAAATTCTTGCTATTTCCCCATCCCCTAAATCAAAAGCAGATGAGATAACATCTACAACCCATTCTTCCTCCACCAACCTACCAACTCAATCTTTTTCAAAACACTATTCTGCTTATGTCAAAACTGCTTAACACTTTATCAGTAGCTCCAACTGCGTTCTTCAAAAATCCTAAATTCCATATCCTGTAAACCCTGTTCAAGCTGGATATTGCCTGACTCTTGGGACTCACCTCGAAACTGTGAAGGCCTCAAACATGCACCCATCCCCAAGTCAACTGGCACTGCCCTCATCCTTTCTTGTACTGCTGTGTGGGTGGCAGTGCTAAAGCCACTTCCTAAGGGCTAAGACCACATGCATGTGATTGAATCCCAAAGTCAAAAGCTTTCACTCTTCTAGTATCCACTGCATAGCCCCAGCTTTATTTTTTTGTAGGGTTACCATATTTCCTCAAGTCACCACTGTGTTCCCAATTCATAGCACTGTACCTTTCAAGCAGCAGGTACAATAACTGACTCAATAAATAAGAAAACAGATTAAACAGAAAAACTAATCAAAGTCCAGAATCACTTGCCACAAAAGCCAAGACTGATGAAAAGTCAAGAGTGATGCCTACGCAGGTAGTGAAAGGCTCAAGTAGTCCACTAAAAAAAAGTGTCTCCTATTTCACATTAGCATAAGCAAAAGAGACTGAGAACCAACCATCCTTTTACCAAGTTAATGTTTCGTCATTAATTGTCTATACTTTAAAAACAAAGAGATGTTTTTAATTTTCAAAATAAAAGCAAAAGAGACCCCCCCCCAAAGAAATATTTCTTTGAGAAAAAAATTATGTTTGCAGTTGCCTAACACTGGTAAAAATGTACAGAAATCCAGTTATGGTAATGAATACATGCTTCTAAAGTGAAAACAGTAATCAAATCTTGAAATAATTATCACTGCATTTTTCTAGATGGATAATCATAGTTTAAAAAAAAGAAAGAAAGAAAACTCCAAACTCAGTAGAGGTAAGTTATTATTGGCTTTAAGAACACCTTTAAGAGCTATGTTTTCATATGCTGTAGAACTGTAAAGCCAGAAGGTACTTTTGACACGTACATGAAGGGACAGACTCTTTCAGAGCTGGCTCAGTCTCCAACACAAACCCAGCAGCTCTCCTACAAGGCACTTTGCTAGGCACCATAAGACAACTGTGACTAAGATGGGTTCTGTAGTAACTGGGTGACCAGCCAAAGGCAGTTTGTTTAATTACTCTCTCCGGACTCCAGTTTCTTAATTTGTAAAATGAGAAAGTTCAACTAGCTCTCTAAGGTCCTCATGTTCTAAATATCCAACGACTCTAATGATTATAAAATGAATTTCTATTTGACAATATCATTATGATTTCCTATTTCTATTTACCCTTTTTATCACACAGATATGATTTCATTTAAAATTTCTAATAATTGATAAAAGTAAAACAGAAAGGAGCAAGAAGTGCTTTTAATTACTTCCCTCCTCTTAACCACTACATAATTATCTTTGAACTTCAACCATAACTGCAACCTGAGAGACCCAAATTCCAACAAATCATTCCATTTTTATATTTTGCAGAAAACCCAAGTGATTGTTTACTCATAACCTTTTTAATATTTTAATATCATCAAACTGGTAACTTCTTTAAATGTCAAAAGTTTCTTTTTTTTTAAACAAAGTTAAATAATAGTTCAGTATAGTGGTGCACACCTGTGATGCCAGAGACTCAGAAGGCTGAGGCAGGAGGATGGCAAATTCCAGGCCAGCCTCAGCAAGTTGGCAAGACCCTCAGCAATTCAGAAGATCCTGTTCTCAAAATAAAAACTAAAAAGGGGATGTAACTGAGTGATAAAGTAGCCCCTGATTTCAGTCCCTAGTACAAAAAGAAAAAAAAAAAAATCCTAAATAAAGTTTTCTCAAGAAAAAGGAATATTTTATCTCCCAAACTAACAAAGCTATAATAATTTTAGAAAACTGTCAAGATAGGAAAATCTAAGTTCTGACTTTTAAATGGCATAAAAAGAATAGCTCTTCTCTATTCACATGTGTCCATATGAATAAGGCAATTTAGAGTCACATAGTGCCAGTATGGTCCTAATAGCATCTCAAAATCACCCAAAATGTTCCTTCTTCATCCTTTTTAGTGAATTTGGCTGAGCAAACTACATACATTTATATGCCTATTTGTTTTACACATAAAAATTACTTGAATTCTGGAAATGAATCACTTTCTTACAAAGACGAAGTTTTAAGAACCATTTTTTGTAGTCACACACTTTGCTCAGCCCTGACTAAGCATTTTTATTCTTGCAATGCCTTATTTATAGATGTTTATAAGATGGTTATGCTGTTTGCTAGGCTATACTGCTTGCTATCAAACCCAAAAGGCTATTTGGATAATGAAGGATGAACGAAAACTACCACCTCCAAAGTTGATCTTAAAAGTCAAAGACAACAGCTGGGGTTGTGGCTCAGTGTAAAGAGCTTGCTTAGCATGTGTGAGGCATTGGGTTCAATTCTCAGCACCACATATAAATAAATGAATAAAATAAAGGTCTACCAACATCTAAAAAAATATTTTTTAAAAAAAGTCAAATACTTGTTACCCATAGAAAGAAGTCTCTCTCCTACTAGATAGATGATAAACTCCCTGAGAGAAAGAACTGCCTCTTACTCCCTGTTTTACACATGGAAGGCTTGCCAAGATTTGCCTAACGGAAATAAACTAAATGCTTGGTGACTGAAGACAAGCAAACTCTCATGCACAGGGAATAAAATGCTATAATCCTGGTTTGAAAGAACCACACTAAATTTGGCACTTACATGGCTTTTATGGGTTACACAGCAGGTACACAGATGAAAATATCCGTTTTCTTTAGACCTGTTTAAAAACTTAAAGGATGTAATTATTGACTTTACATCTGTATTAGGAAAAGATTGTAACATTTCCTTGATACACAGTATTATTAAGGTACTTGTCACAAGGTTAATTTTAACTGAATAAAAGTACAGCTAGCCTAGAAAACTCATTATGGAAAAAGTTTTGAAAAATGATTAAAAACTAAACCAAGTCCAGGTAAACCTATGAACGTACTATTTAAAACTAATTTACTAAATGTTATTTTAAATATGACTTCTATATTTCCAACTTGGAGGGAAAAGTGCTAGTTTTCTTGAAAGAAAAGTGTGAGTTTTTAACCATCACCTATACAACCACTCTTTATCATTTCTCTAGTCTGCCTTCCATGTCAAGACACAGAAGAGGAAGTAATTTTTTAACAAGCTAGTTTAAGAATAAATTCACTGATTAAACCAATATAACTAGAGTTTAGATTCACATACCAGTGTTTTTATTATAATTCCTTCCTTATCTAGAAACTCATTTGAATTTGAAAGCATAAACCTAGAGCAGAATTTATCAAACTTCAACTTAGGATTTGCAGAGTGAGAAAAATAGGAAATACTGAGGTTATAAATAATAAAGCCCATAGTGCCAGAAAAAAAATTCCAATTCTTGAGAGTTGTACTAAGGAAATTCACCTGTTACAAGTCTGACAAAAATTCAATATGTTCCCTAATCAGATTATTTTTTTTAAATGGGGGATGCCATATTGCCACTGCTGGACAACATATAAAAATAAATAAATAAGCCGTTAAAATTTGCTGCTCCCATCTTTTTCCAATTCCAAATTCTGATTTTACTTTATAACTTTTTTTCTACAGTAGTTGTTCAGGGAAAATAAACTTTTCACCAGCAAACTGGAAGACATAAAATGTCTCCTACTCATCACCTAGGAAGGCAACCGGAGTCCTACTCCGTGCCCCAAGCATCTAGCTTTCAGCCTCTTTATTATCATTGTCAATGAATGGGCCCCAGTCAAATGAAAGCTGCCATTTTAGGGTAAAGACTGGAGGGCTTCTGTTGTGCAACAGCAAGACAAAAACACTGCGCGACAGATGTACTCTGGGGGCTGGGGAAAGGATTCAACTTCATAAAATCACTGCTCAAGTTATTTCTGAAATAGGAATTACCCAGTACTTGGACATTACTCAATCTAAATGTAATTATAACTGGGATAAATCAGGTACTCATGCTGCTAAGGTCACAGTCACTAAGATTTTTTGTCCCCGTTAGAACAGATCTGAGGAATAAAGAGATGTATTTTTTCCCTACTGATTATCAGGTACGATGAGTACTTCCCCCCACACATCCTCTTACTGAGAGAATTGGGGGAAAATAACACTCAACCCCTTAGTAAGGTATCGCCCACTGCAAAGACATCTTAAATTAAATATTTTAGAAAATAAAAATCAGGGACTTCACGAAATCCTTTAAAACTAAATTAAGATATTTAATGTACTCCAGAAATCAAGCACAGAGGATAGGTACATTTTAAGATAAGTTATTTAAATCGATTGCTAGATAATATACAATAGGAAACTAAAAAGTATACTTAGCAAGTGGAAAGCTGGATAGTGTATCTAATTCTAGCAATTCAAAAGGAAACTCTCCATGTGGGTTGCTACTTTTCTTTTGTCCATTGTCTGTTCAGAAGAGGGGGAAAAAACTAGTTTAAAACCAAGGCGTGAACAGTCTCTAAAAGTGACCTCCAGGAAAACCGTCCTACCCTAGCCCGAGCACTCCCCGCACCGCCCGCTCCACGGGGGCGCTCACAAAGCGGGCGACCGGCCGGGAGTTTGGGGTGCGCTCCCACGGCGCGGGGCTACTCGAGGCAGAGCCATCCGGAGAAAGGCGGCTCGGTAATGATGGCTGCTCGGGGCCGGCGGCTCCTTCCCCGGAGCCTCCTGACCAGCCCCCCCAACCCCCGCCCCGAGTCTACCGAATCCCCCCCGCGGCCGCGCTTACCCTGCGCCGCCGCGCCCGCCCTGCACAGCAGCCCACCCGGTGCCCGCGCCCCCACCCGAGCCCCGCGTCGCTGGCGAGCCCAGTCCCTGGTGCGAACCAAACAAACAACGCGTCCCCCGCCGCCCTCCTTCCTCTCCCCGCTGACCGCTTGGCCTCCAGCCACCTCAGCCGTTCACGCTCCGAGCCGCGGCTCTCTGCGGGGCAGAGCGCACCCCGGCCAACTCGGGGGCCACCTGGTGACCCCCTCCCCGGCGCTGACCCCCCGGTAGGCTGGGGGTGGGTGGGGGCGGAGGACCCGAGTTGCGTTCGGGGGTTAAAGTCGCTATTATGCAGTCGCCGCCGCCGCCACCACCGGCCCGGCCAGCTCGGCAAGGTGGGGTCCCCTTCTTGCCGCGCCTCCCCGCGTTGGTCCCGGCCCGACTCCCTTTCTTCTCCTCCTCGCGCACTTGGGAACCACCGGGGAGCCCTGGGAGCCCCGAGCTGCAGGCTCGCAACTCCGCGCCCGCGGCTGGCACCGACTGGGCTCGGGACGCCCCCCGCACCGCGTGTTCGCGCCGCCCCCGCCCCACGCGGCGCCCCGCGCACTTTCCCCGCCGCCAACCCACCTCGCCCGGTGGCCGTCCCCTCGCGGGCTGGCGCCGCAGCGCCGGGAGGGACGCACTTTGTTCGCGCCCGTGCGGCCGCAGCTCCCGGCGAGCGCGGCGTGGTCGGTCCGGAGCGGGGGGCGGGGGCGGGAGGCGGGGGTCGCCGCCGTCCCCGAGCCACCGCCGCCGCCGCTCAGCCGCCCCACGCCCGCGCGCCCATCGCCCGCTCGCACTTGAGTTGAAGCCCAACTTTTCCTCCTTCCCTTTTCTCTCGAATGGAGCCGGCAACTCGTGCTCGGCGCCGGCGGGAGGAAACGCGCTCGCGCTCCCCCGCGCGCAGACACGCTCCCTCCTGTCCCCCGTCCCCCCCCAACGCCGGCAGCACAACAAAAAGCCATTTACATGCGAGGAAGTGACCCTCGGCCGCACCGCGCGCCCCCGCCACCGCCGGTCCTGCGGACGCAGGCAAAAGTTGGGGCGCCGGGCGGCGCTCCGGGCGCGGGTTCGGGCCCCGCGGGCGGCGACGCCGGCGACACGGCGCGGGCGGCGCTGCGCTCCTGCGCCGGCCCCGGCCCCCGCCCGCCCTCGCCCCTCGCCCCGCACACGCCCAACTCCTCGCTCCCAACTCCTCGCGCGGCCCCGGCCCCGGCCCGGAGCGATTTCCTGCCGCCGCCGCCCCTCCCGGGGGCGCCGGGTGAACTCTCGCGCTCACCGGGTCGGTCGGTCGGGCTCCTCCGCTGCCCAGTGCCGAGGGGAAAACAAAACGCAGAGCGGGCTCCGGAGTTGGCTCGGCGGCCGCGGCCAGGGGGCTGAATCCACGGGCGCGGAGTTGACCAGGGGCGAACAGGGCTCTGGCGAGTTTCAGGGTCTCCGGGTCCCCGGGCCGCCTCCTCCGCGGCGCTCCTTTGTGTAATTTCACTCGATTCAAGTTTAATCCGATAGTTCCCGAGCACGAGCGCGTCCGCACCACCACGGCTCAACCCCCGCGCCGCCGCCGCCGCCGCCGCCACCGCTGCCGCCGCCGCCGCCGCCGCCGCCGCCGCCGCGGCCCCAGCACGCCAGCGCCTGCGCGCGCCCCGCACGCCGCGCGCGCCCGGGACCGCGGGGCCGCGCGCGCCCGCCGCTGGCTCCCTCCGCGCCGCGCCCGCGCCCGCGCGCCGCCACCTGACGTCAGGCGCGCCTGGTATAATTTATGCAAGAATTCGGCCGGGGTGGCGGAGGCCGAGGGAGAGGCCGAGAGAAAGGGGGCGGCGCGGGGCTGCGGGGCCGCGGGCTGCGAAGGGCGGGCTGGGCGCCACTTCCCGTCCCCGGGCGGGCGCCGGCACTGCGGGCGGTTCTCCTCACCGGCGGGTGCGCGGTCTCCGCGCTGCCTTTCTTGTTGGGCTCCTTGGAGCGCTCGGCCGCGGCGGCGCCCCGGGCGCGGGCTGGAGAGGGTGCCACGTTTCCCCGCGCAGCACCTTCGCGGAGTCAGGGTGCGCCGCCCCGGGGCAGGAAGCGGAGGCTCGGAACCGACCGCGATCCTCTCGGCCACAGCGAAAGGTTTCCAACGCTGCGCGGACGGCGGCGGCTGGAGGTGTTTGGATGTCTCTTCTGTAATTATCCTTCAACTTGAAATTATTTTCCCACATGAAATTATTTAGAATGGACACATTCCATTTCAAATAGATTCTTTCCTGCTTCTCCACATAGCTTTTCCTACCTCTTTGGTGATAGGACTGCCGAATCCACCACTAAATCAAAAAGTTTAACTAGATACCGTTGATTTTGTTGAATTTGTTACCCTGCCAAACCAAAAAAAGAAAGAAGATACAGAGCGCAATGGTTAGGAAACAAAGAATAGGATGTGTGCCCATCATTAAACGTGTCACGACTAGAATGTTTTAATCATTCTTTGGCCAATTTGGCACTTGGAAATGATCTTCTAGTCTTAAATATCCGACCTTCTTGTTTTGGTTTTTTATTTTATTTTATTTTTTTCCTGGTACAAAATGACTGTTAACCTTAAAGAAATTTTTGTTTTACTAATTTTCCTTTTAGGAAATAGATCTTCAAGCATATATTAACCACTTTCAATGTGCAAAATACTGAGCAAGAATAATTAATAAACTGTCAACAATTGTAAACTTTGAGATGATTTTATTAGGTTAAAGATGACACTTATTTTGAAATTAAGGAAAGAATTTATATTAACTAATGATTACCCTATGATAGCATAGGGCAACTTACTATTATTGGAGTCCAAAATAAGTTGAGAAAATGCAAAATATGTAAAATATACCAACCATTCAGTATTTTATGGTTACACTACCTGTATTGCTAAGCCTACATTCATAATATTTCTATTTGGACAAAAGACTTATCAAAAGTATTTTGTTATATAGCTACTACAAGTATTCAGTAACTGAGTTTGATTATCCTGAACTTATCACTAAAACATTTATTTCCTAAGAGTAGTTAACAATTTTATAAATATTTGTTACATTATATTGTGGTTTATTAAATGCACTGCTTTTAGCTTTATTTCACCATATAATTGAGTTGTGTTTTTAAAGAAATAAACATTTTAACAGACAACAAGAGTGACATCACAAAATGAATTCTGACATCAAAAATTTGAAATATTGAAATTAACCTTTTTTATAGCCCCATATCATAAACCAAGAATCATAATTCTGAGGTTAGACGTTCATTTCTACCTAAGTCTGTATCTCAATGAAAGCATATGGGGAATACTTTGGGGGGGGTGTGTATGAGAGAGAGAGAGAGAGAGAGAGAGAGAGAGAGAGAGAGGTTAAAGATAAGACACAATGCTTAGAAAGAAGTCACTAATGCCTATATTAATCACATTTTTTAAATGGTGTGACATAAAGTATTTCTTTTTCAATACATCCTAGCTCAATATCAGGTGTGCATCTATTTCAAGGCAATTTACAAGCTAAGAAATATGGCATCTACCTATAGTGAAGCTATATTTAAATTAACTTCTGATCAACAAATAGAATTTAAGTGACTGCGAGGAGGTCCCTATGCCCTTTGTACTTGTAACTGGAAAGTTAGGAAACTTACTTTTGACTAGAAATAGAAAAACAGTACAGTCAGTATACAAGATAAAAATAGCCCCTGCATCCCCTCTCTAACTTTCTCTTCTTGTCCTAGTTATTGTTCTAAGCCAGGATGAAGTCTATGCTTTTAGAATTTGTACTGGTGCCTTGAAAAGCAGAAACCCACTAAGGCAAACTCCTAGGCAGAATTGTCCTACCGAAGAGTTAGCTCCCACCCACCCTCCCCCATTGCTCTTAAGACTAGACTGATTTCTCTCCATTTGCTTCACTGTTGAAGTTTTCCCAAGGAGACTAATTTGAATTCTCAAGCTTTCCCTTTAAGTATGCAAATACCTTAGGGCGAGATAAGGGTCATTCACAGATGAGTGTAAATTCATTCATTGGGTTGCTTTTTCTCCCAACATCTAACTGAAACTAAGGATTTTAGAGACTTAGTCATTCATTCAACACTGATTGCCTAAGAGGTTCCAGGGGTGGTTCTAGGTGTTTATGAACAAAACAGAAAACTTCCTGCCCTCATGCAGTATACAGTCTAGGGGGATTGGTAGTTTAGATTTGTTGATAAGAAGGAATGGTAATTTTAGAGTCTGAGTCCCTGGGATATAGAACAGGCCTGAATTAGTAATTAGAGTCAGTAGAAAGGCACTAGAAACCTGGGAATAGGAATACTAATGGATGAAGTGGACACCAGCAAAAGGCTGTTGAGAAAAATACCCAAGAGATTTATTACAAAAAAAGGTTTTCCAGGCCCCATGAAATGAATGGGAGCAGTCTCTTCTAAGAACTCAGACTGATGCTAACTGACCTATTCCACTGTGTTACTGCTTAGACAAACAAATGTTTGTCTCTGCTTGGGAAAATTGTTCATAATGTATCAAAGTATATTACTTGGGCAGGTGAGGGGGTGCATAGGACAAGGAGGCAGGAATAATTTGCACACCCAAAATACTGTAAAACACCCTAACTTCTAGAACATTTATTAAAACTTGAGTCCTGTTTGTCTCTTCTTCCAAATGTTTTGAACTTTAAAATACAATATAAATTACACTAATTTCAGTGTGGAGGACATACTTGGATGCAATTTTGAAACTCATCTTTTGAAATTGTATTCAAAATCCTTTTGCAAGTCATAGAAAATAACTCTCTTTAGGGCTATATCTCTTTTTTCCACTAAAAATTGTTATTGTACTTCAGAATTTACCAAATGCCTTTGACGCTTTCCAAACAATACATTTTACCTTTTAATGATGATCCACTGCCATTGAAGGTATGTAGAAAAAATAAAAATATAGATATGTAGAGGGTTATAAATGCTGAAGAAAACACCAGAAACAAGTCTTCAAAACCACACACACACACATACACACACACACACACACACACACACAGAATTGAACATTTAACCACCAAGCCACATTCTCAGCCCTTCTTATTTTTTGATTAGGTCTCCTTAAGTTGCTGAGGCTGGCTTGGAACTTGCAATCCCCCTGCCTCAGCCTCCCATATTGCTGGGATTACCTGAGTGCCCTTCACTGCAATAATGGCATCTTTTCCCCCTGTAATTTTTTCATAAAAGAACCCAGCGAGGTGCGGTGGTGCACTCATGTAGTCCCAGCAACGTGGGAGACTGAGACAGGACGGTTGCCAGTTTTGAGACCAGCCTGCGCAACTTAGCAAGACCCTGTCTCAAAATCAAACAAGCTCAGTGTTACTCAGTGATGGAGCCCTTACTGATCATGTGCATGGCCCTGGGTTCTACCACAGAAAGAAGAAAGGAAGGAAAGAAGGAAGGGAAGGTGGGCTGACTCATCGAATTGGAAATGTAAGTGCTCGTGTATTTGTTAGAAAATTGGTCACATCTCTTTACATTAAAAAGATATTTTATGTTATATAGTCTAAAACTACAGCTTCCCACATGACAGAAACCTTTTCTTTGTTAGAGATACTGCTTTAAAGTTACTGTTTAGTTACCCATGAAAGTGCACCTGGTTTTGGTTCCTCTGCATTAAGACTCATTTCTTTGTTGGGTTTGTTCTTGTTTGTTTTATTTGAGGGGTGTTGTTTATTTTTTTGTTTTTGGCAGTATTGGGAATTGAACATGCTTCATGCATGTTAAAAATGCGTTCTGCACTCTGCCACTGAACTACATCCCCAACACTCTCCTGGGTTTTTTATGTAGATAGTATATGAATATGAATTGGTTCAACTCTTTTTCTAAAGGTTCTTTTCTGAAATTTTTTTCTTCCTGTGCTTTTTCATTTATCAGGTATATGTGGTATGAAGTGTTTAGCAATAAGTTCACAATATCTCTTAAGTACACAGATAGTATATTGGTTTGAAATCATTAGATAAAATTCCCATTTCATCTCCATTACGCTAGAATACTGTAGAAGACATTGCTGGCAACTGTCAAGGATGATAAGGTCAAGATATCAGTAAAAGAAAGCCATTAGGACTAGAATGAATCCATTGTTGGCTCCCAAAGATAGCAAGTTTAGCTGTTTGAGTCATTCTTCCAGAAAAACTGTGTGTTTGTGTGTGTGTGTGTGTGTGTGTGTGTGTGTGTGTGTGTGTTACTTGGGATTGGACCCAGGAATGCTCTACCACTGAGCTATATCCCCAACTCCTTTTTCTCATTTTATTTTCAAGACAGGGTCTCACTAAGTTGCCCAAGCTGGCCTAGAAATTGCAATCCTCCTGCCTCAGCCTCCCAAGTCTCTGGGATTACAGATGTGCACTGCCATCCCAGCTATGAAAATGTTTATTGAATGCCTGCAATGTGCCATATTCTCTGTTACCATTGGGGACTTGGTAAGCTCCCTATCTTCAAGGAGCGCATAGTGCATGGCAGCAGAAAGGAAGGAGTGATTCTTGCTGCTTGGGATACCAAAGCAGGTTTCCTAGAATGTGAGAGACTTGGACTCAGTGTTGAGTAAACAAAGGAATTCATCACAATAAGAAGGGTCATGAGAAAAGCAGGGATGGGGAGAGGGACCCCCAACAGAGAACAAAGAGGTTCAGTGGTTCCAGAACCTGATGAGTTCAGGTTACTCTAAGTGGTTCCTAGATTGTGAAGGGAAGTTGAGCCACTTTTCCTCCACAGTGTTCTCCACTTCCAGGATGAATTGGCTATCCTTCCTTTGGGCTATCCTCCCAAAGATGCCCATCTTCATCACTACATGCTTATGTTGGACTATAATGAATTATTGTCCTATCTTATTATTGGGCTGTGAGCTACTTGGAGCAAGGACTTTGTCTTGTCTTTTAGCACCCCCAGTTACCATAGAGCCTTCCCTTTAGAATGTGCTCAATAAATACCTGTACAAGTAGCAGGGGTGGGGAAGTGTGGGGAAATTAGACTAGAGAATAGAAGGGACTAAGGAGAGCTCTCATATTCATCCCACAAGTCAGGGACAGTCATTGAAGAGTTTTCAGCAAAAGAAGAGCAAGTCAGATATGCACTTGTAAAGAGCTCTCCAAAAGAGGAGAAAAGTGAGAAGGATCTCTGAAGACAAGAAAGGGGAAGATATAAAAGCAACTGCCAACTTCTTTATGCTGACCAGACTCAAACATCATTAAATGCTTATCATGGGGTTGGTCATCAGACGGGGAAGAGCAGGCAGAAGAGAAGAACCACCCCTCCCTGTGGTAGAGGAAGGCAGTGCATTGTCTGGAAGGAGCAGTAGGAGTGTAGGGGGCAGTGGGTCCAAAGTGCCAAAGTGGCACTACCACCAACAAGGACTCAGCCACTTTGCATTTTCATATCCTTACCCTCAGATACCAGCTCTAATATTCTAGGCATGGTGTCACCAGACATATCCTAAGTAATATTGGGCAGTCCCCTAAGCATATCATTGTCTCCATTTCTAGTCTAATACATGGAAATCCATGGTGCCAACTTAGTTAATAATCAGATAGTTTGACAAAAGATTTAACTTGAAAAAATACAGTTTATTATTCATTCTATAGTTACTGGGCACTTGCTCTGCATCACACGCTATGATGCCTGGTATTGCAAAATAAAGCAAATTCTTCCCTAGATGAGCTCCATGAATCTGTAAGGGGTAAAAGACAGATATTTAAACATGTCATTGCAATCAAGAGGTGTACAATCGTGGTATTGGATACAGTGATAGCTGGGGAAAAGGGACAACTAATTCAGTTTCTGCTTAGGTAGTAGGGGAGTCTTCACAGAGGATATAACATTTAAACTCAGCCTTGCTGGCCTCTGCAGATGGCCAGGGATGAGGATGACCACCAGGCAAAAGAAACAGCTAAGATATGCCTGGAACAGATGGCTAGTGTCAGCACTGCAAGTAAATTGGCTCAGGTAGAGTTTAGCACACACAGGAAAGAAGGAAAGAAAGAAGGGTAAAAGGAAGGAAGGGAAGAAGTGAAATGAATGATAGAGCCAGGTCAGTAAAGGTTTGTAGCATTTAAGAAACTTTAATCTTATCACGTAGATTGTGAAAAACCTTGAAAAGACACTCAGCAGGAAAATTATCAGAGCAAACAGATGTGTTAGGTGTGTGGACCAAAAGTCAGAGCTGTTGGTAGCAGTAATGGTCTAGATTTGGCATGTTGAGAAGATAGAGATAAAGGAAGAGATGTGAGAGTGATTCAACTGACATATATTTAAGATGTAGCATATAAGTTTTGGGAAGTAAATGACAGGGAGAGGTGACGATTCACTTCTGGGTTTCTATGGTGAGTGATTGAGTAGCTAGCTATATCGCTTACCAATATAAAGAGCAGGACAGGAATGGTTTCTAGAAGAACATAGGGCCTTGGTGTGGGAATTAAAGTCAGTTGTGGAATATTCATCTGGGGATGTCCATTAAATAAGAGGTGTGAATGTAGATTGATCTGGTTTCGAGATGTAGGTGTCAAAATTAAGAAGTACAAATGTACTAAATCCACTGGAGTAGATGAGATTGCTTGGAGAAACGGGCAATAGAAGATATCCAACCAATGAGAGAAATCTTTTTCAGTTATTTATTACTGTATATCTTCAAACCACCCCAAAATTTAGTGACTTAAAACAACAAATGTATCTGGTGGATTGGTTGGGGGATTGGGCTTAGTTGGGAAAACCAGATAGTTGAATATCTCTATCTCTGCCTTTAACTCTACCTCTATTTCTATCTTTGATAGGTCCTACATCTTGGTTTTCCAGATGACATGTCAGTCTCTGGCAAGTGCTCTAAAAAGGCAAACCCCAATGCACAAGCACTTAGCAGGCACCTGCTTGCTTCAGATGAACTCATTTTCCATTGACCAAAGGAAGTTCCATTGTCAAGCCTACAATCAATGAAACAGGGAAGCTGGGCATGGTAGCTCCCACCTGTAATCCCAGGGATTTGGGAGGCTGAGGCAGGATTGCAAGTTCAAAGCCAGCCACACTGGGGGGTGGGAGGGGGGCAAGAATGGAGGAAGGAGGGACTGTATAGAGGGATAAGAGGGTGGGAGGGGTGGGGGGGAAGAAAAAAATAACAGAATGAATCAAAAACTATTACCCTAGGTAAATGTATGATTACAAAAATGGTATGCCTCTACTTCATGTAGATGTATTCCATTTGTTTACAATAAAAATGAATTAAAAAAAAAAAAAAAAAAGCCAGCCACACCAACCTAGCAAGGCCCTAAGCAACTTAGCGAGACCCTGTGTCTAAATAAAAATTAAAAAGGACTGGGGATGTGGCTCAGTAGTTAAGCAATTCTGGGTTTAATCCCTAATTTAAAAAAAAGAAAGAGAGAGGGGGTGGGGAGAGAGAGAGAGGGAGGGAAGGAAGGAAGGAAGGAAGGAAGGAAGGAAGGAAGGAAGGGTAACACACACTCAAAGATCTGATTCATTGAGGAGCATTACTTATCTATGAAAATATGTGCTAAGGGAATAGATAGGAAAAAACTAATAAAGGGGAAACCAAAAGAGAAGCTACTGAAGAAAAGTCACAAAGATCTACCTGAAAGGAAACAGTTGATATCAAGGTAGAAGAATCTTGTAACTGTGCCCAAGGTCACAGATCAAAAATGGAAGAGTATGAAAGTCCTCACTGAATCTGGTCCCTGTTAACTTTTTCATTTTCAAGTGTTAAGGGTAGAAGCTACATTGAGGAGGGTGAGAAGTTTATGGAGTTGAGGATATGTGGGCAATTGGTAGAGATGCCAGACTCTTACTAGAAGCTTAGTTATGAAATGAAAAGGGATGGGGCAGTATCTATGAAGAACATACATAAAAGAATTGTGTTGTTGTCATTTTAATAGGTGATAAGCATTCTTTGAAAATAAAAGACAGGGACCAGGGTTAGGGAGAGGACAACTACACAGGAAAATAAGGCTTAGGAGAGGGTGAGGGGATCAAGATCAGGGGTGATGGAAGTAGTGATATTTGACTTTCAAAAACCAAAAAATGATAGGTGATGGGGATGGATAGGTAGCTCAGTGATAGAGTACTTGCCTAGCATGCACAAAGCCCTGGGTTCAATCCCCAGTACTGTTAAAAAAAGGAAAAACAAATGAAAAAGGTAGGTGAAAATAGCATTAAGTTTCTAGGTAGGAATGGAAAGAGATGGCAGAAAATTAAGCAAATTCACTGATAATTCTTTGTTTTTTCCTTATCAATTCAGTGGTTAATCACCTGCTGAGACTGAATTGTTCATGGGTGGACAGGAGACATGAGAGAGATATTTAAGTTTTGGAATAGTCACTATAGGGAGGAAAGACCTGCTGAAAAATGTGATAAAATTCTCCTGAAATCCTGAGTTGAGACTGTGAGTGGAACCAGATTGACACGCAACTTTCTAAAGTGAGGCTCAATCCCTAGAAAGAAGGGGTACACATTATGAACTGCCATATTCACTAAGGAAATTCAGTTCCTTCATTTGGACACCTAGAGGGATCACTGACTACATAGCCTATGGCAAGGTTGAGTCTCCAAGAGCCAGGCAAGATCAACTTGTGTTGTTACCTGGAAACATGAAGCACCCACAAGTCATGGGTACTTTGTTTAACTATAGATCATAAGTTATATGTGAATAGGCATATGATATATAGGGATGCCTAATCCCTTTTTAAAATTTGAAACACATATGTGGGCTACAATAAATAAATAATTTAGCTTCCCTGTTGGCTCATTTGGTTAGATTATACCCAATACCCAATGTTATCTAGGCCAAGGACTCAGTGATGTTTTAACTCTGGTGATCTCAGTAATACCAATGTCATATAATGGAACATAGTGTTATTGCTGCAAGTTCTTGGATAATTTTAGGTCAAACTATGTCAAACTCAAATTTGCACTTTGATATGTAAAATGAGAATAGATCACAATTTAAGGTTGCTTAACTTCATATGTCAGACTTCAAGATACTTCTACATTTAAACTCTGCTTTCAATATTTGCCAATAACTTTTGCTAGCATGTGCCAGTCCTCTTCTTCCTTTGTCAAAGTATTCATGGTAGATAGAATATTCATTTTGGGTTTTGCAGGTCACATACACACACCCTAATTCTGCAGGAGGGGAAAATGAGGCTCAGAGAGGTGCTCAAGGTCACCCTGCTGTGAATAACAGATCCATACTCAGGACCTCTAACCCCTGATCAGTGCTGGAATCTAACAATTGCCAGACGGCTACTTGTCTTTCTCATGATCCACTGTGAAGTCAAACTCCTTTACAGTCAGTTGTTCACACAGTCCTCTGCTTTAAAGGAGAAAAAGTCACACTTGATGGACAAGTCTGCAACACGATTCCCACAAGATCTTGCCTTAGGTGGCAGCTCTGGGTAAGACTGACTGTAGAATTATGCAAGGAATTATGATTAATCCCTTTGGCTTCTCTTGATAGAAACACTGACTGCTCCCCATCTATCAGCTCCATGTTGAAATATGGCAGTCACATACACCCACATGGATTTTGGAAAGGTCAGGTCAGTGTCAGCATCTAGCACAATGCCTGGCATACAAAGGCACTCAACAAATGCTCAGGGAACATATGGGCAGCCACGGTGCCAGGATGGCTGGATACAGAAAGGCAATGATCTTGTTGAAAAAATATTCTGTGCATTTGAATCTGAAAGTGGAAACATTCCTAATTTTATCCTAATTTGTATTTTGACATAGTTAACTTCCTCCAAAAGTAATTACTTTTTAATATGTTTATAATGTGTTTATAATATGACTGAGCTGCTATACTGGGGTTTTTCATTTAGAAAGCTAGCAAGACATCATAGTAGACCATTTTCTAAGCTCCTCTCTGGAGATCCTCCCAGTATGTAATGCTGCTGGTGACTTCAGCTCACATGGTAGATCTTCGTGAGGTCAAAAAGGCAGAAGCTGACTTGATGCTCAGCTGCAAACCACCCTCCCTCCAGCCCCTTCCCATCTTCATAGCCACTGTTGTGGGGCCCTTCCAAGTCATTGCCCTTGGGTCACTCCTAAGTCACCTGAGTCTAAAGTTGATTAAGTCCGGTTTCACATGTTTCACTGTCAGCCCATTGCTTTATTACCTCTCTCAGGAAAAGAAAATGTAATATTGCCAGACATGACTCACTGAGGGTAAAAGAGTACATATGGACTCAGACATGGAAAAAAATCAAGGCAATGGAACAGGACTGACTGAATTCAGGGAAACAATATCATACTCTCTGGTGTATGTCTCCCTTACCTCATGCCTTTTTTATTGTTGTAAAATATATATAATATAAAATAAACCATTTTAACTATTTTTAAGTGTGCAGGTCAGTGACTGTGTAAGTCAGCTTTTTGTTGCTGCAACCAAAATACCTGACAAAAACAACTTAGATGAGGGTAAGTTTGTTTTGCACTATGGTTTCAGAGGTTAAGTCCATGGTCAGGTGACTTCATTGCTCTGGGCCTGAGCGAGGCAGAACATCATGGTGGAAGGGCATGGAAGAGGCTCAGAGCAGCCAGGAAGGAGAGAGGGAGAGGCAGAGAGAGAGGAAGGAGAGGGAGGGAGGGGGGAAGGAGGGAGGAAGGGAAAGAAAGAGAGAGCGAGAGAGAAAGAGAGAAGCTAGGGGCAAAATATATAATCCCCAAGGACATGCCCCCAGTGACCTGCTTTCTCCAGACATACCCTACCTGTGTACATCATCCAGTACAGTGTTCTTTTCAAATTATCAATCCATCAAATGGATTCATCCACTGATTCAGTTACAGAACTCATAATCTAATCATTTCACCTCAGAATACTCCTGCGTTTTCTATCTTGAGTTTTTGGGGGATGCCTCACACAAAAACCATAAGAACATTCACATTAATTGTGCAACCATCATTATCATGCTAAACAGAAACTGTACCCACTAAAAGTAACACTCCATTTCTCCCTTCCCCAGTTCCTGGCAGCCACTATTCTCCTGTCTCTATGCATTTGACTACTCGAGGTACCTCATGGAAGTGGATTCAAGCAATATGTGACCTTTGGTGCTTGGTTTATTTGACTCAGCATAATGCTGTGAATCCATGTTGTAGCATGTGTCAGAATTTCCTTCCCTTTTAAGGCTGGGTAATATCCCATTGTATGGATATAGCACACTTTGTTTATTCATTCATCTGTCCATGGACACTTGGAATGTTTCCACCTTTTAACACTTGTTCATAATGCTGCTATGAACATGGGTACAGTCTCATGCCTTTTTAAAATAGGACGCATCCAACCAGGTCCTGGTACTCCATAACTCCTCTTCTCTGAAACTCGATCACATTAGCTCCCCTTGTCCCTTCACCTACTGCATGGTGAAGGTGTCACCTTTTGGGAGCAAAACTGAGGTAGCTTCCTCATGCCCTTGCTGAACTCTGCCTTTGGAGATGTCCTCTAGATCCTCCAGCTTCTCTGCTCTTGTCTCTGGACCTAGGACCTCTGATAAACTCAATGCTTCCCTTGGAGCCATTGCTGTCATTAGAGCCCTCAGCCTGGTCCTTGTTCTTCCTGAGCAAAAGTGCCAAAATGCTTAATGCCTCAGGGTCAAGCTTCCAGAACATACTATAGATAATAACAAAGACTTATCAAGGAAAATTTCACTAAAAGACACCCATGGTTGCTTGGAGAATGCCTTAAAACTTTCTCAAGCTATTACTAAATGTTAGTATAAAGTAGAAGTACTTGCTGCTTGATTATTCACATAAAAATCTACCAGCAGTTATTTATTAAAATTTTCCTAAGCAAAAGACATTTTACTGGCCTGGGTATGGTGGCACATGTTTGTAATCCCAGCGGATCAGGAGGCTGACGCAGGAGGATCACAAGTTCAAAGTCAATCTCAGTAAAAGTGAGGTGCTAAGCAACTCAGTGAGACCCCCATCTCTAAATAAAATACAAAATAGGGCTGCAGATATGGCTCAGTGGTTGAGTGTCCCTGAGTTCAATCCTTGGTTTTAAAAAAAAAAAAAAAAAGATTTTACTGGATTTGTGTTACTAAATGTAAACATATTATCTCTATTGTGTTCAGAAAGAGTATATTTAATCAGAAAGACATGGACCATGGTGGCATAACTAATCAAGTAAATTATGAATTTACCTTTTCAATAAAAATTGCATAGGCATTAGAAAGAAACAAATATTTATGAGCTGATGTGCTGTAGTCTCCAAACTATACCAAATGCACACAGCATGCTCATAGTTGTGGCAGAGGAAGAAAGGATTCATACGCACATACATATATACATGTATGTCTGTTATATGTATTTATGCATATGCTGCATATTTGTAACAGGTTGTGTCTGAAAGGATATATGAAGAACTATCAATAATATTTGCCTCTGGGGTAGGGCATTATGGACAAGAGGCTATTTCCCGCCCCCCAGGAAACCCCTTGTATACAGTTTAAATTTTCTGTGTGCACATATTACTTTCAATTTTTTCTTTTTTTCTTTTTCTTTTTCTGTGTGTGTGTGTGTGTGTGTGTGTGTGTGTGTGTGTGTGTTGGGGATTGATCTCAGGGTCTTGCAAATGCTAAGCAAGCATTTCTGCCATTGAGTTACAGCCCCAGTCCATTACTTTCAAATTAAAAAAAAAAAAAAGATGTCTATAAAACTAGCAATGAAATATAGCATTTCATAACTGACAAATGAATAGTGGACAAACTGCATGCAAAGCTCTCAAAAAATGCAAGACTTGCTCTCAACAGGGGCAGTCAATGTATTCATAGAGGAAAAAAGGGTCTTTGAATGAGTTCTATAGGATTGCAGGAGACAGGGAGGAGTAGCAAGACCACAGGGCAAGCCAGGCCCAGTGGCACACACCTGTAATCCCAGCAGCTCAGGAGGCTGAGGCAGGAGGATCACAGGTTTGAAGCCAGCCTCAGCAACTTAGCAAAGCTGTAGGCAATCTAGTGAGACCCTGCATCTAAATAAAAAATGAAAAATGCTTGGGATGTGGTTCAGTGGCTAAGCACCCTTGGATTCAATCCCTAGTACCAAAAACAAATAAAAAAACCCACAGGGCAGGTCACCAGCCCAATTAGAAGATATGTAATACACAAACTTGGAGTCTTATGAGGTAACAAACTGACCTTTGCCTGGGTGGAGGAATGTGATAGTATTTTATTTACTTAATGCAGCATATAGGGGAATATAAGGGGAATAGAAACACATATTTATTAAAGACAGAAACTGAAACTAGGGGAAAATATAAGCTTCTAACTAAAAGAATTAGTCAATTGTTGAGCCTCATAATTGTATTTGAGTTTCCCATCAGCCAAAGTGAAAAGGAAAACTGTAAGTACATAGCTTTTACTAAGGAAAGAAAAATGGTATACCAACTTTTTTAGTACCTTCAGTACCTTTCTGTCACCAACTTGTATAAGGAAGTGCAAAGCAGGAATTCACATGGGAAACAGAGAATTGTGGCACAAGGCAGGATCAGTATAAGCCAAGAAAATGCTCAAGAGCATCTTGGTTGAAGATCTTCCAGGATACCCACTGGTATCTTAATAAAGTCCTTGGAAGTGTGAGTATCATGTTTCCTAGAGAATTTCTTAGCTAAGATACGTGTGTGTCTCTGTGTGTGTGTGTGTGTGTGTGTGTGTGTGTGTGTGTGTTTGTGTTTAGTTTGTAATGAGCGCTAGAGAGCAGGTGATATGAGGGTAAAGCCTAGGTGGCTGGAATTCTGCACTGCTGGTTTGTGGCAAGTCACATGTCTTAGGAACCAAACAGGTAGAACTGTGAACATCCTATCATAAAAGTCAAGAAAGCTAGCAACCAGCGTTTTGTCATGGTAACAGGCAACTTCTCCTCTCCTTAGTGCCCCTGAGACAAATCCAGCATTATCCTCAGAGAGAAGCTTTGCCTTATTCCAGCACTTGAATAGGAAGGTTCATTTGACTCTCCAATGTTAAATACTAAGATAGGGTGTCAGATATGACCCTGGTCTAAACACGTTCAAGTCAGCCGATTTCCATAGCTATGGGGAAACAAACAAACAAACAAACAAACAAACATCTAATGCTGACCAACAAGAACTCTGGAAATGCAAGTTGGCAACATAGGTTGGGACCAGACTGTGTTGAATTAGCATCAGTAGTTTATAGTTTCTTCCAGGGTAACAGGGACCCATTAAAGTTTGGTAAGGAAGTACATAAAAAAAAGACCCAGGATGTCATGGATGATTTTTCAAGTGGCAGTTTGTAGGATGGAATTGAGGGAAGACAGACTAGTGGGAGGTTATTACAATACTTTTAGAGCCTATACTATAGCAGTAGATGTGAGAAACTAAAGGAGAGACGTTAAAACTCTGTTGAGAAAGAATTGACAGTCTTCATGACTGTATATTGGAGTGCTAAGCATGGTGGTATCAGCCCAAAGTCCCAGCTACTCAGGAGACTGAGGAAGGAGTATCACTTGAACCCAAGAGTTGGACACCGGGGGGCAAATATAGCCAGAACCTGACTTTGGTGGGTGTGGGTGTGGGGGCATGAATGAGGAAGAATGGAAGATGACTCTGAGAGCTGAGATTCCCATGTGAATTCCAAGTGACTTAAAAAATACAAAAGAAATGATAGCAGAGATAGAGGTGTCAGGAGGGAAAGCCTTTCTTGGGGCAGGGGAGAACAATTTATTTTTACACTTGTTGACTTTGAGATGTTGGCAGAATATCTAAGTGAAATAATCCAGAAGTCAACCAAAGATAAAAGGATCAAACTGAATACCAACTATGTAAATTAAATTTCTGATGGAAATGACCTATTTTATTTCCACAGGTATTACCTATGAAGTTGTCTTGTCAAAAAATGAATTTGAATCAGATCAGGTTCCTAGAACTTACTACCAGTTTACTGGATACTAGGGGGAGATGAATTTATTTAATTATACTGTGGGGATTCAATCAGCAAAATCCAGAATGTGAGATGGGATACAGGACAAAGGACCTGGTGTCTTCAACAAACTGATTGCAAGAAAAAGGGGGGAAAAAATGGAAAGGAATCTAGAGATTAAATGAGACTTAAAAAACTACATTAACTGAGTGTGTTATTTATGGACCTTATTTGGATCTTAATCTGAACAACGAGCTCAAAAAAGATTTATGAGACAATTGAGGAAATTTGGTCTGATTGGATACTTGCTGATATTAGTAATTATTTTTAAATTTTAGGTATATTAATGTTTTTGCGGGGGCTGGGGAGATAGCTCAGTTGGTAGAGTGCCTGAGTTTGATTCCCAGCACCACAAAAAAAAAATGTTTTTGTGGTTAAGGGTTTTTTTTTTTTTTTTAAAATGAAGTCCTTTTATTTTTAAAATATGTACTGAAGTATAATCAAATCCTGCTTAACCATGAGGATACATTCAGAGAAGTGCACCATTAGGCAATTTTGTCATCATGTGAACATCACAGTGTACACTTGGCAGAGCTAGATGGTCCAGGTCAGTTACCCAACACAGCCTCTTGATGGGATCAAAAGACAGGATAAGCAGGAGATGTATGAGACTGCTGGTGGTGTCCCAAAGAACACTGTTTTGCAGTACACTTTGTAAATATATATAAGTAGAAGGGTATACTCTAAAATAGTAATAAAAAGTAAATATGAGCTGGGTGCAATGGCGTGTGCCCATAATCCCAGCTTCTTGGGAGGCTGAGGCAAGAGATCACAAGTTCAAGGTCAGCCTGGGCAATTTAGCAAGATCCTGTCTCAAAATAAAAAATAAGGACTGAGGATGTAACTCAGTGGTAGAACACCCCTGGGTTCAATCCCCACTATGACAAAAAAAAAAGTAAACATATAAACCAATAACAAACGTCTATTATCAAATACTATGTAATATATGTAATTGTAGATGCTTTTTAAAATGTTTTTATTTTTTATTTTTGGTACTAGGGGTTGAGCCCAGAGGTGCTCAACCACTGAGCCATATCCCCAATCCTTCTTAAAAATATTTTATTACAGACAGGGTCTCACTGAGTTGTTTAGGGCCTCACTAAGTTGCTGAGGCTAGCTTTGAACTCTCAATCCTCCTGCTTCAGCCTCCCAAGCCACTGGGATTACAGGCATGCACCACTGTGCCTGGCTGATGCTTTAGTTTTATACAACAGGCAGCATAGATTTGTTTACACCAGTATCACCACAAACATGGAAGTAATGCATTGTGACATGACATTAGAATGTCTACAACATCAATAAGCAATAGGGCTTTCCCAACTCTATTACAACCTTATATGTTATCATTTAGATATGAGGGGGTCCCCCAAAAGCTTGTGTGTGAGACGATGCAAGAAAACTTAGAGGTGAAATGATTGGGTTATGAAGGCCTTAACCTAATCAGTGCATTAATTCACTGCTAGGGATTAACTGGGTAGTAACTGTAGGCCAGTAGGGTATGGCTGGAGGAGTTGGGTCCCTTTGGGGTATAGCTGGAGGAGGGGGTACCTTTGGGAAATGTATTTTGTCTTTGTTGGAGGGAGAGCCCCCCCCCCCGCTCTCTTTTCTCTGTTTCCTGAGGTGATGTCCTGGACCACTTTTCTTTACCACACTCTTCCACCATGATAGTCTGCCTCATCTTGAGCCCCAAGGAATAGAGCTAGCTCTCTATGAACTGTGACCTCTAAAACCATGAGCCCCCAAATAAACTTTTTCTTCTCTAATTGTTCTTGTCAGTTATTTTGGTCATAGCAGTGAAAAAGGCTGACTAAAATATTAAAGAACCACCATCATTGACAGACCCATTGTTATGCTACACATGACCATATTTATGGATGAACCAAAGATTTCTAGGATTTGTTTCAAAATAATTCAGCAAGAGTGGAGAAGAGGAATGATGGGGTACAGATAGACAAAAGCAGCCATAAATTGGTGATTACAGGGTTCGTGTTACAGTACCCAGAGAGAGGTGTCGACATCAGACAGTTCCTTCTACTTCTCTTTCCTTCTTTCCTTCCTTCCTTCCTTCCTTCCTTCCTTCCTTCCTTCCTTCCTTCTGTTTTTGGAGGCACTAGGGATATGGAGCCCAGGTGCTAAAACTGAGCTACACCTCCATCCCTGTTAACTTTTGTTATTTTGAAAGAAGGTCTCACTTGAAACCTGTAATCCTCCTCCCTTAACCTCCCCAGTCACTGGGATTACAGGGGTACATTACCACACCCAGCTCTGTGTGTTTTAAATGTTTTACAAGTGAAGGAGAGTAAAGGAGAGAGAGAGTTCACATCATGAACATCAAATTCTTCTCTGTAAAAGTACATGTTTATAGACAGGTATACCAGAAGTGAATTCTGAGAAAGTATCACATTTAAGGTGAAATCAGGGGGTGGGGAAGAGATATTTTTCCAGAATAGAAACAATATGCTTTACTGGCAAAAAAAGAAAGAAAGAAAGAAAGAAATCATTACTTTGGAATTCAATAACCTTGGGTTTGAGTCTCATCGTAACTCCTAACAGCTTTGTTATCTTGAGCATATCAACTAACTAAAAACCTCCAAGACTTAGTTTCCTTATCTGTAAAGTGGGAGTAATAATTTCATCTCCCTTATAGAAATAACCCTCATGCTGAGGGATAAATGAAACCAGGCATATGAACCACCTTAGATTCTGTCTGATATTAAATAAGTTCCTTAAACATTCACAATTAGTATTGTTGTTTTATTACTGAATAGAGAGGTCATAAGAGATAAGTACAGAACCAGAGTATGTAGTGTGACAGAAGGCAGGAGAAAACTTGGAGGAAAGGGCAAATGGCAATGGTATCACATTAAAATCACAGAATCTGATGCCTTCATCAGATTAGGTCGTTTGGAGGTCAATGATGACATCATCATGTTAGTTTCATAAAGATGTGGTGAATGCAACCAGATGACAATGAAGCTAGAAGTGGTGGTGGAGCAATGGGAGCAGCAGACACTGTGTATTCCCTTATTTGGTGATGAAAGGAATAGGGCAGCAAAGACAAGGGAGCCCTTTTTCAAAGTAAAGAAGCTTTTGTAAGTCTGCAGGAAGAAAGGACAATGCTGGGGCAGGAGCAATGTAACCTCAGCCAAGGAAAAGAGAGAGTGGGCTGGACTTGCAGTGAGCATAGGGATTTGGAGAAGTTAATTCACAGTGGAAGAGGTTGACCAAGTCAAAACAGAACAAAGCCAAGAGAGGAACTTGGATTTCCAGGGACACCGTGGAAGAGAATGTGAAGGAGGTACAACCCTAGAAGGAGACATGATTAGATGGGGAAGGGAGAAGCACAGAGAAGTATGGGAATGAGAGTAAAAGAATAGGTGAGCACAGAGCTTGATGTTTGGGCTAGTGGCTGAGGACGACAAGAACAAAACGACCAGTTGTAAGACAGAGCAGGTTCTATGGAGCATGGGCTGGGATCCCAGGAGTGTCAGTGAACTGAGTAGGTGGCAGTCTGCACTCTGTCCTGTTGTGGAGATTGTTCTGTGGCCTTTGAAGACACCTCCTCTTTGGTAATTGGAGATTGGGTGATACGCATCAACTGATACCTGTGAAGAAATCTGCACCCTGTGGCCCGTGGTGACATAGAGCCCTCCAGCTGCCCGGGGTGGAACTGCAGATGCATGATAAAGTTGCAGAGATAAGAACACTGCCTAGAAAGTTAAGAGAAAAATGAGAGACAAGGAAAATTCAACCAGTGAGAGTCAGGGGTTAAAATAAAAAGTGTTAAAATATAAAATCTTTATATAATTACTAAACCTTTCATTCTACTTATGTCCTTTACCTCCAATCCCCCTCATTCCATCTCCAAATCTCAGGACACTCCTGGGACACTCCAGCCCGTGCTCCACAGAACCTGCTCAGTCACAGTGCTGATTTCTTACATTACCTGCTGTGTGGGTGGGGGCGGGGGTGGGAGCTGCAAACTTATTGACTTGGTTTCTGCAAAAACTACTGAGTCTAAGTGACAATACCTCTGCAAAGAAGATTAAGAGTTGGGAAGGATACACTGAAATCTAGATTCAAGCCAGGCAGTAGCACACACCTGTAATTCCAGCAACTCAGTAGGCTGAGTCAAGAGGATCACAGATTCCAGACAACCCTGGGCAACTTAGCAAGACTCTGTCTCAAACAAAAACAAAAAGGACTGGGATGTAGCTCAGTGTTAGAGATCCCTCAGGTTCAATCCCCAGTACAAAAAAAGAAAAAAAGGAAGAAACCTAGATTTTTGGATTATAACTTTTTCTTATTTAGAAATATCTTCTTTTAAATGTTGATATGGCCCCCTTTTTTTTGGTCCCCCAATATTTATGACTTCTCTTCTTCCATAGAAGAGAATTCTTACCTGGGTACATGTCTCCCCAAAATAAGAATTGAATATTTCAGTATCTCTCACAGCAAGGTGTGGTTAAGCAAGTACAGTAGAATGTAAGAAAGAAGCATTGATTGTAAGCTTTTGGTGTGCTTTCTCTTTTTCATTCCTTCTTTACTCTGCTGTCTGAAATTCAACTCCTGCCTCTATCTTGGATCATAAAGGCACAGCCTCGGGATGGGAAAATGAGAGTGTCAGAGAATTGATTAAGATTTGAATACAGACACATACCAGACCAGAACACTGCCTATCTTTGTACTGTCTGTCCTTGAACTTATACAGGATTGTGATAAAACTTGTATTTTACTTACTAATATTATTTGAGCATTTTATGTTGCATGTAGGCAAATCTTATTCTAATTGATATACTAAGGAATAAAATCAGCTAGTTACTGGAGGGAAAAAAATATAAAAATTAATGATTTGATATTTGCAAGAATAAAATAAAATCTCAGAAGTCGAATTACAAACCAAATTATCAACAGTTAGACCAAATGTATGACAATGTCTTCCCCTCTCCCAGTCCTGGGGATTGAACCTAAGACCTTGCCCATACTAAATAAGTGCTGTATCACTAAGCTACACATCCAGCCCTTTATTATTTATTATTTTTGTGTGGGCGAGATACTGGAGATTGAATCCAGGAGCATTCTACCTCTGAGTTATATGCCTAGACATATATACATAGGTACACACACACACACACACACACACACACACACAAACGTATGTTCATTTTGAGACAGGGTCTTGCTTCATTGCCCAGGATGTCCTTGAACCTGAGATCCTTCTGCCTTAGCCTCTCAGGGTGCTGGGATTACAGGCCTGTACCACTTCATGCAGTACAACGTCTTCTCAAAAGTATATTCAGTGACTTACATCTGGGGAAACTGTAATACAATTCTGATAGAATAAACAGAAGGTGCTACAAATGTATGTACCTCCTTCTTCCTGTAGTCTGAAGTGGAGACCAGGTAACAGCTGAGACCTGAAAAACACATAGAAGTTTGCCAGACAAAAAGGAGGAGAGAATCAGCATTCCAGGCAATGGGTTCTCCTGGTGCAGAAACTTGAAACAGAGGGAGCACAGTACTTTGTTCATACAGAACCTTGCTGCAGCATGAAATCAGTGCTTTCTTACATGGCACTGGTAGCCACCTAAAGTGTTGTAGGATGAGGCTTAATCAAAGAGAGTGAAAATCACCAATTGACTTGTAGAAAGGTGGTGGTGGCAGGTGGCAGGCAATGAAGCAATATGCAGTGGGTTCAGTGCACACATAGTATGATGCCCGATAGCATTCAGGAGCATGTGCAGAAGAGAGGATGCCTGGATGGAGAAGGGGCAGGCAAATTGTGAAAGATCACAATAGAGCAGGGACAAGGGAAGAAGATGAGAGAATGAGGCTTCCATAAAGTTCAAGAGCAGCTATAATAAAATTGGTCACGTGAGAAGGCTGGGAAACTGTGGTTACAGACTGCACATAAATGTACTTCAGAAAAGGGGCAGTTCCAGGTGATGTCCCCAATGAAGTGGGAGAAGAGATTCCTTGGGTATGACAGTTCCTGGATGGTCACAGAGGGCCATAGCAGACCTTTGCTTGAGGAGAACTGGGGAACTGTGAATACCAGACCAGGTCCAGGATTTGGAGGGAGAATGAGGAACATTCCCTGGAGAGCACTATGGACGGGTCCTGTCTTACAGGGAGAGATTGGAATGGGGTGAATCTCAAACAGCTACCCAGAAAATCAGGTGTAAAGCATTATGCAGATCACACAAAAAGGCTCTTCAGTCAGGAATCCCACTGTGGGCTTCCAGGTTTGTTTGTTTGACATCCTCTCCCCCTCCCCCCCCCCTTTCCCTCTCCCTCTTCCTCTCCCCTCTTCTCTTTTGTACCAGGAATTGAACCCATGACTGCTTAACAACTGAGCCTAACCTTTTTAAATTTTTTTTTTTTTTTTTTAATTTTGAGACAGGGTCTTGCTTACAGCCTCACTAATTTACTGATGATGGCTTTGAACTTGTGATCCTCCTGCCTCAGCCTCCTGAGTTGCTGGGATTACAGGCATGTGCCACTGCACCTGACTTGTTTAACATTTTTATTGCAATAAAATATACATAATACAACATTTGACACATCAGCCATGTTAAGTGTACAGTTCAGTGGCATTAATTATATTTACACTGTTGTGCAACTGTCACCACTTCATCATCTTCAACTAAAACCCTCTATTCATTCAACAACTTCCCATCCTTTTCCCCCACTCCTGGTAATCTTTATTCTACCTCCTTTCACTGAATTTTGCCCATTCTAGGTACTTCAGGGAGTTAGCAGGTAAAGGGAGAAATCCAGAGAAAAAGGGTATCGTCCACCTCCTCCTTGTATAAACATGGAAACTGAAGTCTGTTGAAGGTGTGAAGACTTAAGGTTACAGAGGACTCAAATCTTCTGATTTTCAGGCTACTTTCCTTCTAGTACCCATATTTACCAAGAAGATAGTTCTGAATTCAGCTGAACTTTACCACAGGCAAGGAATATGGGCAGGACTGCAGAAACAGACCCCGGAAGGCTGACAGCAGAAGCCCTAAGTCATGATATCATAGGGGCACATGGCACAGAAACTGGGCCAGAGAGAGACTGTTCCCAAGTGAGAGCATCAGAGCATCTTCGAGTCACCTCACTTCTTCATTGAGCTTTGTGCATCTTCACCTTTCTGCCACCATTTTCCTTTGTTTGCGCTCAGCAGGGGATAATAACAATCTCTGCTGAGTAGGTAAAAGAATACTTGGGCATTAGCTACTTTACCCTTCCTACAGAGATTTGTATTTAAGGGGCAACTTTAGAAAATGGAAAACTAAAGGATTCACAGGAATGAGATTGTAATGGTGGAATGGTAGAAGGTAAGGGTGATGGGCTTGGGCATGAGCCTACCTCCACTGCTTGCTGGTGGGCTTGTTAGAAGGCTATAAAGAAAAGCAACTGGGAGAAACATTTACCTAGCTCTCCTTCCCTTGCAAAGAATTAAAGATCACTTACAAACGTGTTAGGACTTAGGTTTTGTTTTATTTTGTTTTCTACAACTTGATATTAGCTTCCTTGAGAAATTACATATATTTTTATTACCATTCATATAGAGCATACCATAGCATTCTGCACGTAAGTTCTCAGCCAAACCTCTTAGGATAATTAACTGCTGGCCAAATATTTCCAACTTAGGTGAAGATGTCAAGGATAATAGAAGAATTACTTTGATTACCACTTTTCTACTCTATCCACTAGGTTTATTGTGGGTCAATAGCAGCAAATAAGTATCTTTCTTTCTTAACATTTGATGGTGAGCCTTGAACTAGATAGAGTTCATTTAATATTTGCTTTTTTTTTTTTTTTTTTTTTTTTTGCGGTGCTGGGGATTTGAACCCAGGGCCTTGTGCTTGTGAGGCAAGCACTCTACCACCCCAGCCCTATTTGCTTTATTTTTATCTATTCAATTTGTTTCCTGTCTACACACAAATATTCCCTTGCTGTTGTATAATACTTAAGAGCATAACAAAATCTAGACTGCAAATTTTGTAACAAAAGTTACTGTAATGATTATTTACAGAGCACCTCAATTATTTCTAATACAAGCTATCATCCATGAGCAAAGGCAAGTACATGAGTCCCTTTAGAGAATTGGAGTTTGTGAAAAGGTAATTAATTTCCTCCTTAGGATATTTTTCATACTGCTTGTATTAGATGTGACATATACACTCATGAATCACTTGATGATGGGATACATTCTGAAAAATACATTGTTAGGTGAGTTTGTCATTGTCCAAATGTCATAGAGTGTGCTCACATGAACTAAGGTGGCTAAAACATGACTCATAATCTTTTTTAAAAATATTTTTAAGTTGTAGATGGGCACAATACCTTTATTTTATTTATTTTTATGTGATGTTGAGCATCGAACCCTGTGCCTCACATGTGCTAGGCAAGCACTCTACCACTACGAAACAAACCTAGCCCCTCATAATATAATCTTATGGAACCACGATTGTGTATGTGGTCTGTTGTTGACTGAAACATCATTATGCAATGACTATCTATCCATCTATCTATATGTGTGTATGTATACATATGTGTGTATATATCTATATGTGTGTGTGTAACATATATACACACATATATATACATGATTTTTTTATTTCCATGAAATCCAAATGTCTCCCAGTCCAAAAGGGAATGTTACATATAGTATCAGTAACTATTTGTCCAGAATTTTAAAGTTTTACAAGATACGTTATCTCCATTTGATCCTTACATCAGCACTGTGAGGCAGTAGAAATAGCAAAAAGTTGTCAAACTTATAAATGTGGAAACTACATAGCATGTAGAAAGTACAAAGTTGATTTAGACCTGTGTTTTTTAAATCCACTTCCCTCCTTCTTCCCACTCTCCGATGCTCTATTACTCTACATATCTCTACTAGACTGGCAGTTTATTTTCAATGCCAAATTAACTTGAAATCTTTCTAAAATCAGTAAGTTCAGCAAATGGCAATCTTACACCTTATCTCAAATATATTTCTTTCCAGTAGTTAGTTAATCAGGTATGGTGTGTTTCAATAAGGCTAAAATGTATTTCCAGTGTACAGGTACTGTTAAAATTAGGTATTTTTAAAAAATGTTTGACTATAAACATTTTTCAAAATCCTTTACCATCTGTCAAGTTTGGAAATAACATTTTCTTTTTTCTTTCTTTCCACTTTTTTTAATTGATGCATTACAGTTGTACATAATGATGGGATTTGTTGTTACATATTCATATATGCATACAATATAATATAATTTGGCCAATATCACTCCCCAATACTTCCCGACTCCCTCCCTCCCTCCATGGAAATAACGTTTTAAAGAGTTGAAAATTAAGTTACCTAAAATGTAAGTAAATTGTACTTGTAAAACTTTTACCAAATTAGAGTTTTCTAAACTCAAAATCATATCATCCTACATTCAAAAGAGAAGCCATTTCTCCTGCATTTATTTTTGTCTTATCATTTGTTTATAAAAGTCATTTGACATGTCCTATAAACATATGATACATACTTGGAGAATATTTTTCTGTAGAAACAGTGAATAGCATAATGAATAGTTTTTCTGCTTTTAATATTGTTTTCATTAAGCAAATGGGGACGTATAAAATCTTATATTAATTATAGCACAAAAGCTAGAAACTAATTTATCTTTTTCTAGCTCAAAGTACATTGTTGCTTGACTTTTGTATCTCATTTATTCTGTGCTTAGTAAACAAACTCTCCTCCCTTCTTTATTTTTTAACTAAATTCTGCTCCCTCCCAACAAAGTGTAACAAAATCAACAAACTAGTTGTACAGCCCTGAGGAAACAAACAAGGATCTCCTTCAGAGTAAGGCTGAAGGGAAACAATTTGCAGTAGTTAAGATTTATTCCCCTATCCTCCCTTCTAAATATTACATTGCTCAACAAAGGATACTTGTTTAACTTTATTGGAAAGTGTATAGCAGGGCCATGTTTTAAAATATTGGGGATAGAAAGGTACATACGTTAGTGTTGCAAGCTGGCAGTGAGCACAGAAAAAAATGAGAATTTCAATTGGTTACAATGACATCTCATATAAACAAAGGAAAATACTAAGAGTACCAGGATTTAAATAAAAAAAAAAAAAAAAAAAAAAAAAAAAAAAAAAAAAAAAAGCCAGTACCAGGGCAATTTCTTAACATACTGGTAGTTACTGTTCCCAAAATGAATGACTATAATCAATGAGGAACCAGAATTCTCAGTTTAGCACTGTTTTCTTCCACTCCTTTTTTCAATCATTATTGGGGCATTAGTTTCAGGTCAGTTTTAAAGTTCCAGAGCACAGGCTCAAAATGAAGATTTCTGCCCATGTACACTGAACAGTCAGAAACCGTTCCAGAATTTCATTTCACAAAACATACACTATTGATGCTAAGAAATTAACACTTGATTGTGACAAACACTTCATATTAATTTAAAACTTGTATCTTTTTTAAAAATACAAAGGAACTTGTAACTAAGACGAGACATTCAAAACAAAAACATAACATTAATAAAATGAATCTATCAGTTATCTAAGGCTACTCCTTATATTTGGTCTTCTGCATCCATCACTATTATTCTACAAGGATTGTGGTCTCCCATCAAAGTATTGCCAGGATCATCCTAGGAATAGTAACAATGGTGAGCTCGATACAGCTCCTACCCAACGGGTGTGGAATTTAACAACCAGGCAGGACCACAGCCCACCGCGGTATAGACATATGGGTGCACTATCGAGGAGGGCTGCGTTGAGCGCCCCAACCCTTACTTTGGGGAAAGAGGTTCGAGAAAGAAAGGAAGCCACCACATCGGTGAAGTGGACAGGGAAGTGGCAGCAGCTTGAGAACTCTCACGGAGAGAGAACTGAAAGCAGTTCAGGTTGATTTGAACACGGGGAAGGGAGGGAGGAGTGGCCCGAGGTAAAAGATCCAGTTGAAGACGAAAGCGGAAACAGCTTTTGAAGAGCCTTAAGAGAAAGGTCTTATCCTGAGAGCAAAAGGCAGCCCTTAAAAGATCTGAAACTAGTGCAACACGACAAATTAAAATTAAAATAAAGCATCTATCTAATTGCCCTGTCGAGATGGGGGAAGGGAAATGTGAAGGCAGAGAGAGCAGTGAGCAGGCAACTGTGGAGACAGGTGGCTAGCACTGGGTAGTCAGAGCTTGGCAGGAACGACAATCAGACCAGAAGTACGAACGTAAAAAGGACCCGTGGGCTTACAGAGTTGGGGAGGGGGGCTGATGACCAGGCTATAGTGATACCGTTGCGGAGATGGGAAACACGCCAGGTTTGGAGGGAAGGCGCGGAACTCCGTTTAGAACGCGCAGATTTTGAAATTTCTGTGGCATCCAAATTAAATATGCCTGCACTTCAGGACAGAGGAGCTGAAGCAAGATGACACTCTGGGAATGGCCGTGACCACCCCGAGCATGCTGAGGAGAAGGTGTAGGGGGTGGTCAGATAGCTCCTCTGGGAACACTACCCATACGGCGGAGCAGTACTTAAAATTCCTTTAAATATACACCGATTCTCAAAACGAGCTGTGAGACAGGTAGGGGGTTTCAGGCTTTAATTCTGCAGGTGGGGGAAATGAGACCTTGGAAGAGGGGTAGACAGTAATCTTCCAGTCAGTACATCCGCTATGGTACCCTGCAAATTAACTCAATGCATCCGAATGTTTGGAAACATTATTTCGTAAATGTTTGTAGAGTGGATCACATAAATTTGTTTTTTAAATGCCTTTTCTCTCTTCTAACCCTTATGATAAAATATTAAAGTGAACAACTTTCAACTTTAATAAATCTTATTAAAAATATGCAGCCATTAAAAAACGCGGAAAGGAGGATAATCTTACTTCACCAGTAAGTACACAACTTCTCTAAATTCTCTGTCCTGCATAAATAAGCTTTGACAGCTTCTGGCGGTTCGCTTATTAACTCTGCACATCCATTCCCGGTTTTCCTATCTCCAGAACGTGCCAGCGCCCCCCACTTCTCTCCCTCTCCCCGCCCCCTCCGGCCTCACCACCTGCTCCCGGCGCCTCCCGCCTCCTCCCGCCCGCCCGCACGGGTTCTCACGCGCGGCCAGCCACCCTCCCCACTGTTCACGTCCTTTTCACGCTCGCACAGCTTCAGAGTCGGAGCTGGCCGGCTTTGCACCTAGCTACACAACTCCACAACGCTCCCGCTTTTCCCACCCACCTCCCGCGGCTTCGCCCCCCACGAAGTTCTCCCTCCCGCACCGCCCCCCGCGAGGACTTCAGGGGCGGTCCCTGGATGCCCTTTGCTGATTGGCTGTCTCCGCGGCGTCCCGCCCCCTGGGCACGCGCAAGAGGTGGGGCGTGCCTGAAGCGGGTGCGCGCTGCGCAGCGCCGCGGGCTGAGGTCCGTGACCCGCGTGCCGGTTCTGGCTACCGGGCCTGGGCGGCCGCGAAACCAAATTGGGTGGTAACGGCGGCTGACCAGCTTACGCTGGGGGCTCGTGTGTCCTAAAGGACCTCTCTTGGCCGGAGGTGCCCCTCAACCGCGGCGAGCCGGGTGTTCCGCGGGCACTGGGCGCTGACCGTAGGGCCGTCGCCGTCGCCAGCCCGGTAGCCCGGATGTCGCGGCCCCCCGCGGCGCGGCCGCCAACGCTCTGCCCAGCCCCGGGAGGAGAATCGTCTTAAAGGGACAGCGCCGAGTTCGAATAGGAGGGGCCGGCGCGTCCTACCCTAGGTGCGCGACCCCTGCCCCGAGGGGACGCTGTGGCGCCCGCCGCCCAAGCCCTCCCTGCGTGGCGCCCCAGCTCGGGATGGCCGCAGATGGCCGCCCGAGGCCAGGCTGTCCCTGGCCGGAGCCGTGGCCGGTGGCGCCGCGCGGGGCCGGGAGGCGCCGGCCTGTGATTGGCCGAGGACGTGGTGAATGCAGGACATTGTCTGGTCGTGGCCGCCTCTGTCCCTGCGGCCGCCCTTCCCCGGATCTGAACCGGTGTAGGACGCGGGGCCGAGGCGGTCCCTGCGCGGTCCCGTCAGCCATCCGGGGGTCGTTTCGTTGACTCGAACATCGTAGTCGGATAATGTTAACTTTTTGGGAGATCACAGATTTGGAGAACGGCTTAAAGATGGTATTTACAAAGTCGTCTTCAAGGAAATAAAACCATTAGGCTGGATACTGACATAAAGGTTTCCTTTAAATTTAAAATGAATGATATTAAGGGAATTGAAAAGGACTAACTTAGAAAAACGGCTTAGCTTCATCTTCAAGAGCTCTTTAGTTAGGACCTATGATAATTCACATGTCCTTTGTAAAATTTTAGGCAAAAGTAACTACATGTTAAAAGATTATGTCTGGTCCTCATCACAGCCTTTGTGGGTCTTAGTTTCCACATGTGTAAAATGAAGATGTAAACTAAATAGCTTTCCTAGTTTGTTTCCACTGTTAAGATACTCATTCTAATTCTAGGATTGAAATAGTAATATATCCTATGAATTGGATCAAATCTCAAGCTCTTGGAATCTCCAGCTCTTTATAAGGAGCCCTTGAGATGGGGCTGGGGCTGGGGCTCAGTAGAGTTCATCTCTAACACGTGTGAGGCCCTGGTTTCGACCCTTAGCACCACATTAAATAAATAAATAAAGGTATTGTGTCCATCAACAACAAAAAAAGAGCCCTTGAGGTGATTATAGTTCTCAGGTTATTTTTTTAAATATATGAGAGTTTTTAAGTGAGGTTGTAATCTTTTGGAGTGTAATTTTGGAACAAAGGAAAATTAGTAAAGAAATGCGTGAAGATCAGTCGAACTTGTCAAGGTGGGGCAGAGAATTTTCTTTCAACTCAAAGTTTTCTAGGTAGGGGAATATTATAATAAAGAATAAAGTCTTTTCTCTTTTGTTTTCAGCCCCAAAGCCCACACCAGGCTTTTTTATTCACATCCCTGTAACTGCAGCTACTCTGGAGGCTGAGACAGGAGGATCACAAGTTCGAGGCCAGGCTCAGCAACTTGGCCAGACCCTGTCTCAAAATAAAAAGAACTAGGAATATGGCTCAGTGGTAAAGGGCTCTTGGATTCAATCCCCAGTACTGAAAAACAGGAGAAAAAGAGGGGGCAGGGGCGAGTAGCAGAAAGCCCTGGTAGAGGAGGGAAGATGCACATGAAGTCAAAGCACAAATGGAAAGTGGAGAACTTGGAATAATACAAACTTGGTATTTGCCTTTTAAAAAACTGGATAGGAAACCATTATTGTATTAGCTTCAGTTTTATGCCTTCAAAAAACCTCAGTGATTTCATTTAACTGAATAGCCAACAAGAATAAAGACTTGGAAATGACCAACAAATGAAGGAAGGAAAGCATTCATGAAAGAAAAATAAATGTAATGACATGATTCATTGCAAGAGATACAACCTCATTTCTTATTAGAGGGATTTCCACTAAACCAGATTTAGTGTTAAATAAGTTTTCTTACAGACTTTCCTCAAATTTACACTAATGTGATCTGTCTCTCTTTTTTAAGGTATGGGGAAGGGAAGAGATGTAAGGAAAAATGTGAAACCTTACCTTCCTCAAATGACAGTCTTTGGGGGCTTCTTGCCCTTACCAATCACAGTATAGGAATAAAAAAGCGGAAATTATCTACATAAATATTGTAGGTCTCCCCAGAAGTGAAATGTAAATATTTGTGTGAGGCAAATTTAGTTTCATTTAAATTTCTAGCATTTAAAGTATTAACTTTTATGATTAAACTGACTTTACTTGTAAGTTATTGAATAAATTATTAAAATTTAGAGATTAAACTAAGTGAAATAAAAGTAAGTTGTTTATAATAAACAGAAGCAGCAGGTCATGCGATGCACATTATAACATGCCTTGCAAAATAAGTATGAGACTTCTAATGTGTCTTTCTCTTAGGATTTTTGCTTTGGTATTCCATATATAATTATGAATCTATATACAGAATACTGTTTATGGAACACTTGGGTTATGCTCAGTCCTCTTCTATCTTGTTTAATCTACACAAAAATTCTAGAGTGGGCTGGGGAAATAGCTCAGTTGGTAGAGTGCCTACCTCCCATGCATAAGGCCTTGGGTTCAATCCCCAGCACTGAAAAAAAAAAAAAGTTCTAGAAGTCAGGTATAATTATTACCCCATTTTAAAGATGTGGAAATGGCAATTATTGGGTCAGGTATCTTGCCCAAGGCCTTACAGTTGGTGGGTGTAGAGTTGTGATTCTGGTCTACGATACTGTTTTAGTCAGCTTTTTCTCTGCTGTCACCAAAAGACCTGACAAGAACAAATGGAGGAGGAAAAGTTTATTTGGGAGCTCATAGTTTCAGAGGTCTCCATAGACAGCTAGAGAGAGAGAGAGAGAGAGAGAAAGGGAAGGGTAGGAGAGGGGGAGAGACATTCCCCGCACCACTGACAAAACATATACCTCAAAGGCACAACCCCAAGGACCCACCTCCTTCAACCACACCCTTCTTCCCTGCAGTTGCTACCCAGTTAATCCCTATCAGAGACTAATGCATGGATTAGGTTTAGGTTGTTATAACCTAATCATTTAATCTCTAAGCTTTCTTACATTGTCTCACACCCAAGCTTTTAGAGGACAAATATCTAAACTACAACAGATACTGACTTCTTAAAGACATGTGACTATGTATTTTTAATTACACTAACCAGTCTTATTTCTATAGGTATGAGATTTACTTTTCAATTATTAATTTTTTTTCCTTTTTCTTTTTGGTGCTGGGGCTTAAACTCAGGACCTAGCACTTACTTAGCATGCACTCTAACACTGAGCAACACTCCCAGCCAGTTAATCCATTTTTGATTGGAACTTTTGGACAATTTACTTATTTAAACATTTTTTTTGTGTGTGTTAGCCTTTTCATTCATTTATGTTTCAGGTGTCAGTGTGAATATTAGATTGTTATCTCTATTTTGCAACAGAAAGTCAAAGCATCGCTATTATTTATTTATTGGTATTGGGAATTGAACCCAGGGGCGCTTTGCCACTGAGCTACATCCCCAACCCTTTTGAATTTAATTAAATATTTTTAAAACATCACTATTATATATGTTTATATTTCAATATTTGTTATCAAACCCAGGGTCATGTACATCCACTGAGCTATGTTCCCAACCCTTTTTATTTTGAGACAGAGTCTCATTAAGTTGCTGAGTGTCTGCTAAGTTGCTGAGGCTGGTCTCAAACTTGCAATCCTCCTGCCTCAGTCTCCTGAGTGTACCACTGCACCTGGCATCCCTACCATTTTTAATAGAAGTACCCCTTCAAATTGGCACTCCCCGTCCTCTTGCACACAAACTTTTGGTACAGAGAGCGGTATATAGGTAAGTCTACCTGTTTTCTTTTCCTTTTATTTCTCTTTTGGATGTGCTGCTTCATAGAACCCCTGTATATACTGGCCATGCTTGTGGTTCAAGAGGGTCAGTCCCAGAAGAGGCTGTGATGTACGCCATCATTCAGTTTTTGGATGAGTGCTTACTATCATTCAGTCCTTCAACAAATGGAGAAGAAAAGAGGCAAGACAGGAATTTGGGGGGTTCGATGGCATAAACAGAAAAAGAATTGCACCTTCAGACTTTCCTGTTTTTTCTTCCTTTCTTCAGTTCATACCTTTGGCTAAGTGGCACACAATGACAATCAAGGATAACAGGTTGGTAAGATGGCGGAGTAGCAACGCGAAGCGGTTAGTATTAAGTCTCTGGGCCGACTTGGGTTCTGGTCTCCGCAGCAGCAGTGATCGCTGAGCGAAGAGCGCCTAGGGTAATTGCCCAAGATGCCGAATATCAAAATCTTCAGCGGCAGCTCCCATCAGGACTTATCCCAGAAATTTGCTGACCGCCTGGGCCTGGAGCTAGGCAAGGTGGTGACTAAGAAATTCAGCAACCAGGAGACCTGCGTGGAAATTGGTGAAAGTGTACGGGGAGAAGATGTCTACATCGTTCAAAGTGGTTGTGGTGAAATCAACGACAATCTAATGGAACTTTTGATCATGATTAATGCCTGCAAGATCGCTTCAGCCAGCCGGGTTACTGCAGTCATCCCATGTTTCCCTTATGCCCGGCAGGATAAGAAAGATAAGAGCCGGGCTCCAAGCTCAGCCAAGCTTGTTGCAAATATGCTGTCTGTAGCTGGTGCAGATCATATTATCACCATGGATCTACATGCTTCTCAAATTCAGGGCTTTTTCGATATCCCAGTGGACAATCTGTATGCAGAGCCAGCTGTCCTGAAATGGATTAGGGAGAATATCTCTGAATGGAGGAACTGCACTATTGTGTCACCTGATGCTGGTGGAGCCAAGAGAGTGACCTCCATTGCAGACCGGTTGAATGTGGACTTTGCCTTGATTCACAAGGAACGGAAGAAGGCCAATGAAGTGGACCGCATGGTGCTAGTGGGAGATGTGAAGGATCGGGTGGCTATCCTTGTGGATGACATGGCTGACACTTGTGGCACAATTTGCCATGCAGCTGACAAACTTCTCTCAGCTGGAGCCACCAGAGTTTATGCTATCTTGACTCATGGAATCTTTTCTGGCCCAGCCATTTCTCGCATCAATAATGCATGCTTTGAAGCAGTAGTGGTCACCAATACCATACCTCAGGAGGACAAGATGAAGCATTGCTCCAAAATACAGGTGATTGACATCTCTATGATCCTTGCAGAAGCCATCAGGAGAACTCATAATGGGGAGTCTGTTTCCTACCTGTTCAGCCATGTTCCTTTATAACAATACCTTGAGACTTTTTAAAAAATAAAATCAACCCCATCCCTTGTTTTAAAAAAAAAAAAAAAAAAAAAAAAAAGGATAACAGGTTGCTACCCCTGGGCGTTTCCTTCCATCTCTTTAGGCACTTTTTCATGGTGTGTGTCTATTATAGTGCCCATCTGTAGCTCTGCAAAAGATGAAAAAAAGAGAGTAGTCATTTTCAAATCAATCCAAGCTGTTGTATGTTCACAGGATATAAGAAGGGTTAAAAAGTTAGAAAAAAATTATTATGAAGGGGATCATTAGCAACTCATTAACTCATGTGATTTCTGATGCTCATTATCACTGGAAATCAAGTTGGCTAAGTCTGTTTAACTTTTGTGATTAAGGATCTCTGCTGGGATTTGATGTTCTGGGGCCTGAGAGAAGCACACCACTCCCCTCTCCTTACACCCATAGCTAGCACTTATCTCTCTTTATTCTTGGCCAGCAAATGTTCTTCATCTCCCTTGAAACACTGGCAGGGAATCCCCTGATGCAGTGTGGAGGAAGGGACAGCAGCTGCCAAGCCTGATCACACTGCTAGTGGGTGATTGGCACAGCTGTGCTCAATGTCTTAGCTCCCCAGGTGCCCCAAGTGGCAGGCCCAAATATAACCACCTGTCTTATTAGCTAATAGTTGTATCTTAAAAAAAAAAAAAATTAAATTCCACAATTAAGCTTTTTCCATCTGATATTTCTCAAATCCAAATACAGATGATCTTCATCTCACGGTGGGGTCATGTCCCCGTAACCCCATGGTGTAATAAAAATATCGTTAAGTTAAAATTGTTTTGTATACACCTAATATATGCTTAGCCTAGACTTCTTTGAACGGGCTCAGGAAACTTACATCAGTCTACAGTTGGGTGAAATCATCTAATACAAAGCCTATTTTACAATAAAGTATTAAAAATTCATGCATTATTGAATACTTAGTGAAACTGGAAAACAGGCTATAGGGATACATCATCATTCCGTCAAGTCAAAAAAATCTTAAATCAGTAATTCCAACCACTTGGAAGGCTGAAGCAGGAGGATCTTGAGTTCAAAGCCAGTCTCAGATACTTAGTGAGGCACCTAGCAACTCAGCAAGACCCTGCCTCTAATAAAATATTTTAAAAGGGCTGGGGATATGGCTCAGTGGTTAAGCACCCCTGGGTTCAATCCCCAGTACCAAAAGAAAAAAAAAAAAAAGTAAGTCAAACCATTCAAAATTGGTGACTATCAAACATCTTACAAATGTATACAAATATTCAAAATAAAATAACAATCACATAGTTTTACTTACCAAACATTTCTTGGTGCTCAGTAAGTTGGCTCAACAAGTTGGCCAGTCCACCTTGGGTCTAGCCCACAACCAGGTATACTGTCTTGTCTTTAGCCCCTCAGACTTAGGGTGGAGATGGTTTCCTACTGTTCATGGTCCTGGGTTACCTTGCCTTTTTGATTTATCTCTCCCACATTAAGTCTTTTCACAAACCTTGAATGATTGTACCTTTTCTTTCCTTTTTAGATGGTGCCCAGTTCTATCATGGCCTGGTCCCTGCCTATATCTCCAATTTAATATGCAAGCTTTCCCTTTGGCACCCCATTATCTAATACATCATATGGCCCCCTTGAACCCTCCAGTACACTCTGAACCTCGTGTTTGCTGCTCTTTCTGACAAGAATGCTCCATGTAGGCTCCCTAGAGCACCTTTCACATGGGCTGCCTCTGTTACTGTATTTTGTTATTGTTATTATTTTATACTTTTTTCTTCTTCTACTATATTGAATTTGATTGCTACTTTGCATTCTAAAATTAAAAGTTCCAGCCAGGCAGGCCTATAATCTCAGCCACTTGGAGGCTGAAGTTTGAGGGCAGCCTCAGCAATTTAGTGAGACCCTGTCTCAAAATAAAAATAAAAAAGGGCTGAAGATGTAGCTAATGGTAAAGTACCCTGGGTTCAATTCCCAGTATCAAAATGAATAAATACATATATAAATAAATAAATAAGAAAAATAAGATTAAATGGGAAGTTTCTTGAGCCCAGAAATCCTGTCTTAATTGTATGTACATCTTTGGTTCTGAGCATGGTGCCGCATTCATGGGAGAACATCATGATGAAATAACTGAAAGATAATAGAAATCAGTTTTGCTGCTTCCGATGATTCTTTTTCTGGATCCACTTTCTAGTTTTACAAAATTTAATCAATTGAAAAGTAGTTTCTTTTATTCCAATCTTTTAATGAATATTTACATGATAGCATGCTTTTTCCACACTGTATAAGCAATATGCCTCTGAAAGTTCAATAAATTAATAGTTATAATTCAAGCATTTTACAGCACAATTTTATTTCTTCTTTTTCTTCTCCTTTTTTTTTTTCCATACTGGGGATTGAACCCAGGTGCAATTTACCACGGAGCTACATCCCCAGCCCTTTTAATTTTTGTATTTTGTATTTTGAGAGAGGGTCTCACTAAATTGCTTAGGGCCTTGCTAAATTGACCACAAACTTGCAATCTTCCTGCCTCAGCCTCCCAAGTGGCTGGGATTATAGCCCTGTACCACCACACCCAGCTAATTTCATTTCTATATTAATAGTAAAGTTTTTTCCTTATGGTATATCAAATAATCATTGTCCAAGATTTCTATTTTGGAAATATTACTTCTCCCTATATCAGACTTACCTTAAGGCAAGAAACTCTAGGGCTGGAGATGTAGCTCAGTGGTAGAGCACTTACCTAGCATGTATGAGGCCTAGGATTCAATCCCCAGTACTTCAAAAGGAGAAAAAAGAAAAGTAATTCCAAGTTGTCCTCTACTATATAATAATATTTCATTTCATTGAGAAGTATCATTTTATTGTCTTTTTCTATAAATTAAAAAATAAGGACAAGGACGAATGGTAGAATTTTTCTTCTTGGTCATTCCACTGTTGGTGTTTTGGGTAATGGGGGCAGGGGTGGTAGACCAACTTCTCCCAGTCCCTCCCTCGTGTCTCTCTAGCTCTAGCAGGGCATTTTCTATAATTGGCTTTCCACATTTGCCAAGAGTCTGTTTCCTCTTAACATTCAAAATGTTTAACAGAAGTCTTGTAACAGTTCCAAAAATAATAAAACTGGTCCCAAGAATAAAATGATACACACACAACATACCAGCTTTGTTTTTTTGGTCATGACTTTGGTTTTTAATTCTTTTTAAATAATTTTTAGTATCAAATCATGTGGTGGAAATAAAAATGTTTTAATCGCAGAAATGCAATCAATGACTTGTGTGAGTGTGGGGTGAGTTGTCAACACAGGGGGAACTACAGGACCCTGTTAAAGACACTCCCAGTACTGCTGGGCCACTTCAGTGTCTGTCACTTCTCAAAATGATGTAAATGGAAGGTTATGTTACTTGAATGCTGTATCCTAGAAGCAGCAAGAGCTGATGCATCTGATGTATATCCTCAGGGCTGTTATAAATCGGATGAAATCCATTTCTCACATTGTCAAATATTAACATAAAAAAGCAACATTTGTTTATATTTTACCCCACCCCACCATCATCTCCAATAAAATGGTTAAAGTGCCTCAATAAATTTTTTGTGCTTTAATAATTAGATGTTTGACAAGTGAAAATTTTGGGCTTTCTTTAAAAATATTATTTAATTTTAATATGATTATTATAGCATTTTTTTGTGGTTGTTATGGTTTAGATCTGAGGTGTTTTCTAAAAGTTCATGTGTGAGACAATGCAATAATTTTCAGAGGTGAAATGATTAGATCATGAAAGACATAACCTAATCAGTGGATTCGTTCACTCATGGATTAACTGGGTGGTAACTGTAGGCAGGTAGGGTGTGGCTGAAGGAAGTAGGTCACTAGGGGTGTGTCTTTGGGGTTTCCATTTTGTCTCCAGTGAGCAGAACTCTCTCTCTCTCTGCTTTCTGGTTGCTGGATCCTGAGCTACTTTCCTCTGCTATACCTTTTTGCCATGATGTTCTGCCTTACTTTGGGTTCAGAGCAATGGAGCTGGCTGATCTTGGACTGAACCTCTGAAACTGTGAGCCAAACTAAACTTTTCCTCCTCTAATTTTTCTTGTTAGGTGTATTGGTCACAGTGATGCAAAAACTAAAACGGTGATACTGCGGATTGAACCCAAGGGCATGTTCCTATTAGTTGTATCCCTGGTCCTCTTTATATTTTTATTTTGAGACAGAGTCTTGCTAAGTTGCTGAAGCAGGCCTTGAACTTTTGATCCTCCTGCCTTGGTTTCCTGAGTTGCTGGGATTTCACATGTGCTCCACTGTATTCAATTTATTCATGTATCTGTAAGGGTTCCGAGCATCTGGATTTAGGAAGAGCTTTAAAATCTTAGAACAACTCAGCAACTTGAGAAATGGAGTCAGGAGGAGTGCAAGTACCAGATCAGACTCAGCAATTTAGTGAAACTCTGTCTCAAAATTAAAAAATAGAAAGGACTGAGGATGTAGCTCACTAGTAAAGTGCCCCTGGGTTCAACCTCCAGTACAGGGGGGAAGAAAAAAATCCCAGAGAGAGATCAGATCAGGTAATTAACTGTGGAACTAACAACAAAATATAATTTTGTGCAGTGCAGGGTATTTTAACCATTTCTTTGTCAGTAAACTGAAACCCAATAAAAATAAATAAATAATCCTAATGAAGAGACATGGTCCTCTTTCCCACTGTTAGAGCCAGCAGGATTCTCTCCTGTTTCATACAGTGCTTGGGCAACTTTTTTTTTTTTTTTTTTTTTAAACTAGAAATTGAACCCAGAGGTACTTTACCACTGAGCTACACTCCAGCTCTTTTTAAAAATTTTTTTCACTTACTTTTTACTTGAGACAACTAAGTTGATGAGGACCTTGCTAAATTGCTGGGGCCAGTTTCAAGCTTGTGATCCTTCTGCATCAGCCTCCCAAGTCACTGGGATTACAGGCATGCACCACCATACCCTGCTGGGAAATCTTTATTCTTTTTCCAAATCCATCTGTATATTAGCCCACTGTTTTCCCAGGACCTGGATGTGGCATGAACTAAAAACCTTTCCGCGACAGGTATGGACCGAGGGCCTGTAGTATCCACATGACTGGAGTCTCAGGTCGCATCTGGATCCTCTGAATCCAAATCTACTTCCCCCACCATTCTTTTGTTTAATTGGTGCATTATAATTATATATGATAGTGGGATTCACTGTCAAATATTCACACATGTTGAGTCTACATCTTATGGGTAGGGGGGTAGGGGTTTGACTGGTATGCACGTCACAGCGTGAGAAGCCTGGGCTCCAAACTGAAGATCAAGCAATGAACCCCACGGCTTGTACGGTGGGAACCCCTTTGTATATCATGTGTGCCATTTTAGCATATTTCCAGTGAAGATTGGGAGAGTAGGATATACACCTTACCCAGCTCCATCCCTATGTGTAGTTGACATTTATTATCACCTTCAAAGTAAACACAAAATAATTGAGATGAGAGATTATCAATGTTACATCAATGTCAATATTACATTTTGAGTCTGTGTTAGTTTCTAGAGTTGCCATAACGAAGTATCATGGACAGGGAGGCTCACAACCACAGAAATTAATTCTCTTACAGTTCGGGAGGCCAGAATTTGAAATCTAGTTATAGACAGAGTCAGTATCCCTCTGAGATGCTGTCCTCATTTTAGATTCTGTGGTTCCTTGCCATCCTTAGTGAGGATGGCACTTCAGTCTCTGCCTCCATTGTCACATAGTTTCTTACTGTGTGTCCCTCTTCACATGATGTCTTCTTATGGGGAAGCCAGAAGCATTGGATACTACCCCCCACCTGCTGTGTGACCTCACTTGCAAGGTCCTTGTTTCCACATAACCTCACATTCTGAGGTACTCAGTATTGGACTTCAACATAACTTTTTGGTGGACACAATTCATTCCACAACAAAATCCCACTCACATCCTTATAGTAAACCTTTGGACTAATTCTGGGAAAAATGAGTAAACTAGCGAAAACTCAAATGTACTTGTTCATACAAAATACTCTGAAGATTTTGTTCTCCTCTGTACCCCATGTGAGATCTGAGGACACAGAGGCGAGAAATACCTAACTTAAGGTCTCCAGGAGGCCCAGGTTGGGGAAAGGAGAAGGTACAGAAGCAGAGAATGCCCTAGCAACTCAGGACAGTCCCTGTCTTCACAACTCCAGGGGACACCCACTTCCATTCAGATTCTGTGGCCCTAGAACCTGTTAAGAACAAGTCCCAAGTGACTGACAGGGAGACACAGCTTCACTTGTAACCCACCACCATGGGCACCAGGATGTGGGGGAGGTCTCTCCAACCCTGTCCTGTCTACACCCACACCTTCCCCAGTGCTCCCCAAGTGTGCAGCGAGGCGAACAGTTGGGTGAAATATGAGAAGAGATCATAATAGCTGGATGTGGGGTGCATGCCTATGATCCCAGCCACTCTGGAGGCTGCCTTAGAAGAATTCCAAGTTTAAGTTTAATCTGGGCAATTTAGTGAGAACTTGTCTCAAAACAAAATAAAAAAAGGGGAAGGGGATGTAACTCATGAGTTAAAAAAAAGAAAGAAAAAAAGAAAAGATTACAGTAAGGGGAGCCCAGTTGCAGTGCAAAACAATTGAGAGATTGTTAGAATGTTAGAATACTGTGACAGGTGACAAGGACCCTCAACGATGTTGTGAGGGACACTTATTTATTTATTTGGTACCAGGGATTGACTCAGGGGTACTCAACCACTGAGCCACATCCCCACCTTTTTTTTTTTTTTTTTTAATATATTTTGTTTAGAGACAGGGTCTCACTGAGTTGCTTAGGGCCTCATTAAGTTACCAAGGCTGGTTTTGAACTTGTGATCCTCCTGTTTCAGACTCCTGAGTTGCTGGGATTACAGGTGAGGGACATGCCCAGTGTGAGAGACACTTTTATTGTTGTGAAGTCCATATACTACCCCCAGGCCCTTTGTCCCAGTTGGAGGCGGTTCATTCATTCATGGAATGTTAACGGACCAAGTATGTGTGAGTTACTCTCTCCAGAGCTTTGGGACTGGGAAAATCTGCTATTGGTTAAAAATACCCCCCAATCAATAAATTTAGGGAATTAATATAGGATTGAGAACTTCTAGCTTTTATTTTGCCATGGACATTTAAAAATTGCCATCAAAAGTAATTGAATCACTTTATTTGAATTTTATTTTTAATTTTCATTTCTTCCTTATTGAATAGCTAATACCAAAATGTACAAAGGATGACTGTGGAAAGTAAATGTCCTTCCCACTAAGGCAACCACTATTATTAAAGAAAGGCTATTTTTAAAAAGTGGAAGGACATAATCTTAGGAAAAAAATAACTTTTTCTTTTTTCTGTTGGTGCTGGAGATTGAACCTGGGGCCTCACACATGGCAGGCAAGCAGTGTACCACTAAGCCACACCCCAAGTCTAAAAAAAAAAAAAAAAAAAAATGAAAAACAAAACAACAGTTGGAAAAACTTATGTAAACATTTTTCTTTCTTTGTTCATCCATTTATTCATTTGCTGGGTATGTTTTTATGCTTCTTCTATGAATGAGGTGTTGTTTCAGGTGCAGGAGAACAAAACTAAAAATCCCATAGCCTGCCTGCCCTCTGGAGTTGACATTCTGTGCGGGCCAATTCTGAAACGGGGATACTTTCTGGAAAGGACAGCTAAGCAAACTGGGGAATCTAACAAGCTGAAAAAAGAAGATACTTCAGTAACCAAGAGTGATCTGAGTTTTCTCTAAGCACTTGAAATACAAAGATGAACATGAGCTTAGAACAGCCAAACTGACTGGTCCAGAACAGGTCAGAGATGATGCAGGTGAGACAATCAGTCAAAGGTCTTCTTGAGTCTGAACAGGATTCCAGAAACAGAATCAGAATTATCAGAATTGGTTCAGTCCTAAGTGAAAATGCAAAGGGTGACAATCATTAAGAAGTTGACAGCCAGGTGTGGTGGTGCACACCTGTAATCCCGACAACTCAGGCGGTGAAGGAAGGAGGGTGGAATTTTTGAGGTCAGCCTCAGCAAATTAGTGAGGCCCCAAGCAACTTAGTGAGCCCTTGCCTCTAAATAAAAAATAAAAAGGACTGGGGATGTGGCTCAGTGGTAAAGTGTCCCTGGGGGTTCAATCCCTAGTACCAAATAAATAAATAAATAAATAAAGGAAGTCGAGTGAGATTTAAGTGTGTGTGTGTGTGTGTGTGTGTGTGTGTGTGTGTGTGTGTGTGGCTTGAACCCAGTTTTTCATATGTTAGGTAAATGATCTACCACCGAACCACACCCCTAGCTGATTTTTGTATTTTTATGGGTTTCTCTTTATGCAAAGAAACTGGTCAAATCTGGTACAATTTCCATGCTTTTCTTGTCATCTTTCAAGCATCTGGGCATGCTTCTGAACCAAAGTAGCAGTTGAGCTGTAATAAATTTCTGGAGCTATGCCCATGGCTCGCCTATCAAGAGACCTGTTGGGAAGCATGAGCCTCAATTTTCCACTTAAAAAAAAAAAGACTATGATTTTTTAAAAATTTTTCTTACATCGATAGACTTTACTGTTTTTAGTAGTTTCAGGTTTACTGAAAAGTTTCCATATCCTCCCTTCTTTACTCCTGTCCCCTATTATTAACATCTTGTGTTAGGATGATAATTTGTTATAAATGATAAATGCACATTGATACATTATTATCAACTCAAGTCTATAGTTGATATTAGGGTTCACCCTTGGTGGTGTAGTGCTATGGGTTTTTTCTTGTTTTTGCAGTGCTAAGACTGAAACCAGGACTTCTCACATTCTAGGAAAGGTCTCTACTTCTGAGCTACATCTCCAGCACCCTACTCTATGGGTTTTGACAAAAGAATAAATAACATTTTTCCCCATTCTAGTATCATACAGAATAGTTCCACTGCCCTAAAAATCCACTGTGCTACACCTGCTGGTCCTCCCCTTTCTCCCCTAAAAACTCTTGGTAAACATTGATCTTTTGAGGTCAGTAGTTTTATCTTTTCTAGAATGTCATATAGTTAAGAGTCACACAGTGTGGAGTCTTTTCAGATTGTCTTCTTTCACTTAGCAATACACTTAGGGTTCCTCCATGTCTTTTTGTGATTGCTAGCTCATTTCTTTTTATTGCTAAATAATATTCTGCAGTATGGATGTACCACAGTTTTTTTTTTTTTTTTTAATCCATTCACCTATTGGGGGATGTCTGGTTGATTCTAAGTTTTGCCAATTATGATACCATAGCTATAGACATTTGTGTGCAAGCTTTGTGTGAACTAAGTTTTCAACTCCTATGGATAAATCAAAGTAGGATCATATAAGAATATTTTTAATCTTTACACTTTTCTTTCAAGAAATTCTTCCCTTCATGCAAAATTTTGAAGGCAGCATAATATTTCATCTTAAAATATTTTGTTATGTGCAATTTTTTTCCTTGAAAGGAATTTGCCAGTTTGAGAATCCATATTTGACATTGTACTACAAAACTGAAAACATTAAGATCTATCAAAATTTGGGGGGCATTTTGTTTTTTAAAAACAGGCTTTAGTTTTTAGAGTTTTTATAACAAAATTGTGTTGAAAATATTTTCAACATAGAGGGTTCCCATAGACCCTTGCACCCACATTTACTTTTTAATGCTATTTATAAAAATAGGTAGTGGAAATGTTGATTTAGGGAAAAAACACAACTTTTAAAATTCAAAAGTAATAGAAGTTCACAGAAACAAAAACAAGAATGCAGACCTGTGTGGCATAAACATCATTCCTGTCCTGGACACCACAGTTCAGTCATTTTTCTATGCTTTGGAACACATATCTGTGCTATGTAGTTTTCCCCTTCATTATTATTATTATTAGTAGTAGTAATAGTGCCAGAGATTGATTCCAGAGGCACTTAACCACTGAGGCACATCCTCAGTTCTTCCTTTTTTTTTTTTTTTTGCGGTGCTGGGGATCGAACCCAGGGCCCTGTGCTTGCAAGGCAAGCACTCTACCGACTTAGCTATCTCCCCAGTCCCTATTTTTTCTTTTAAGACAGAATCTCACTAAGTTACTCAGGGCCTTGTAAAGTTGCTGAGACCGACTTTGAACGTGCAATCCTCCTGCCTCAACCTCCGGAGCCATTGGGATTATAGGCATGTGCCACTGCACCTAGCTTTATTATTGGTTTTATAAAAATGAAATCCTATCATAAATATTGTTCCGTAACATTTTTTCCTTAAATATAGTATAGACTTTGCTGCCTGGTGCATACAAGCTTATTCTTTTAAATGACTGCATAATATACCGTAATCTTCCATGGTCTTGTCATGTGTTTTATTCTGCAACAATAATGTCTTGTACATGTGTATGTATATATGCTTTATGTATAGAGAGACCCCTGTTTTATTGTTACCATTCTTTAGCATTCCATGTGTTATGAATTACAATTTTGAAGGCAGCATAACATTTTATCTGAAAATATTTTGTTACATGCAATTTTTTCTTGATAATGAATTGCCAGTTTGAGAATTCATATTGAACATTGTAATACAAAACTGAAAACTTTAAGGTCCATTACAATTTGGGGGGGGTATCTTGTTTTTTAAAAATAGACTTTATTTTTTAGAGTTTTAAGTTTACAACAAAATTGTGTTGAGAACATTTTCAACATAGAGGGCTCCCATAGACCCCTTGTACTCACATTCACTTTGCCCCCCCCCCCCTCCGCCCCTGCTAAATCCATATGTTGAAACCCTTCCCCACAATGGGATGGACTAGAAGGTGGGGTCTTGGGAATAATCAGGCTTAGATGAGGTCTTGAGGATGTAGTCTCAAATATGGGACTAGTGTCCATACAGGAAGAAAAAGAGATTAGAGATTTCTTTCTTGGGCCCATGAGGATGAGATGAGAAAGCAGCTGTATCCAGACACCAAGTCAATTGGTACCTTGATTTTGGACTTCCCAGTCCCCAAACTGTGAGAAACATCTGCTGTTTGAGATGTATTTTGGATATAGCAGCCTGCACTGACCAAGAGATCATGAGATCATTTCTCCCCCTTTTCTGTTTCTATTTAATTGACACATACACTGCTTATAGTGGAGAAGTTACTCTTCTAGTGCTTTATAAATATTAGCCCCCCCCCCCCTTTACTCATCTAACCACCCACATTGAATAGGTACTACTAGAATCCCCACTTTGTTAAGAAAACTAGGTACAAACAGGTTCAGTAACTTGCTCAAGATCACATAGCTAGTCAGTTGCAGAACAGATTAAAACTTTATTCTAAAAGGTCCTTATTGGTAGGCTTCAGTTATTTCCAATTCTTGTTTGTTTCAGATGGTGGTATGGTAAGCAGTCTACAGGTATTGTTAGAAACCCTGAGAAGAGAGGGGGACAGGAAATTAGACCCACAGGGACTAAGGGCTGAGAAGGGGCAGTACCAAAACAGGTAGAAGGGCTGCAGGCACCTGCCTGGGTGTGTCATGGGTGTGTCGCGGAGCAGCCTACACAAAGGACACATCTTCACAGCACCCGGGGAGCTGTGAGAACAGGCCACTGAGTCAATCGAGTGCAATTTGTCTGCCGGACAAGGTTAAAAGAAGTCAACAAGAGCTTGCGTGCTTGGGGGATTTCAGTGTGGGAAACTTGCTTATTAAGCCACAAGCAATGACTCTGAGTGTCATTATTTTTCAATGGTTTAATTCTGAATGTAAAAGAATATCACGTATTATCAAATAGCACATTAGTATGATTTACTATACTTACCTGGAAAATGCTCTGCATTTGCTGAATGTTCATTTATATTGAATTGAATCGAAGGCATACTGAATTGAATGCTTGCTGTTTGTTTTTGGATGACATTTTATAGTTAAATAAGAGAGAGTCTATTTTTTAGGATAATGAACTAAGAGATGTGGACAAGAGAAAACAAGCAGTTGAAAACTAAAAATCAGTAAGAAATGACAAATTGAAAGTAGAAAATATAAAATGCCATATATTTAGTCAAACAAAAAGTAAACAAGGCAGATATTTCCTCCCTCGAATGCATTGAATTTGAAAAGCTAGAATCAAAACTAATTTTAGATTATGAAAACTGAAGAGAGTTCCTCAAAACGCAAGTGTTCGCAGGATGTGGTGGCACACACCTGTAATCTCAGCTTCTCAGGAGGCTAAGGTAGGAGGATCGAAAGTTTAAGATGAGCCCGGGCAACTTAGTGAGACCCCATCTCTAAATAAAAAATAAAAAAGGACTGGGAATGTAGCTCAGGGCTAGAGTACTTGCCTAGCATGCTTGAGGCCTTGGGTTCAATCCCTAGCACCACACACAAATACACACACACACACACACACACACACACAAACAAAAGCAACCAACCAATCCACAAAACTACAGAAGTGTTTCTGGAATGAGCACCATTATCTGTAAATAGTTTTTCAAAGTTTCAAACTCCTTACCATTACAATGAAATTTTGCACAGATAGGCATATCTTGTTCCTGGATGAGAACATTTAATGCTACAACAGTGAAACCTTCCCCCAAATTAAACTATATATTTAATATTTTTTAGAAATTCCAGCAGAATTTTGAAGTTATCAAGAGGTGATGGTAGCTTAGAAATATAAAATTTCACAAACATGTCTAAATATGCCTAGAAAATAGTCTGAAATTAAAGCATTTAAATGTAATGAAGAAAGGATGAAATGCTTTTTCAATAATATTGAAACAAAAGATGGGCTTGTCAAGTTTTGGGGTTCATTAAGTTGCCAAATCTGTTTTTCAAATAAAAATCTCCACTGTAGTTAACAGAGGCAGGAAATGGAACCTCTCAAGGTCTGATTGGAATTTATATTGCCACACTTCTGAAGGGAAATTAGATTTAAAAATTTTAACAATGCCTATATTTTATGAGGCAGGAGTTCCATTTCTTTTTCTTTTCTTTATTCTTTTTAGTTATACATGACAGTATAGTGTATTTTGACATATCATACATACATGGAGTATAACTTCCCATTCCTGTGGTTGAATATGATGTGGAGTTATACTGCTCATGTATTCATATATGAACATGGGAAACTTATGTTCAATTCATTCCGTTGTCTTCCCAAACTCATCCCCCTTCCCTGCCCTTCAATTCCCCTTTGTCTAATCCATTAGACTTCTATTCTCCCCTCCTCTTGTTGTGTGTTAGCATTTGCAAATTAGAAAGAACATTTGACCTTTGATTCTTTGGGATTGGCTTATCTCACTTAGCATGATAGTCTCCAGTTTCATCCATTTACTGGCAAATGCCATAATTTTCTTCTTCATTATGCTGAGTAATAGTTCATTGGGTATATACATACCACATTTTCTTTATTCATTCATGTGTTGAAGGGCATCTAGGTTGGTTCCATAGTTTAGCTATTGTGAATTGAGCTGCCATAAACATCGATGTGGCTGCATCATTGTAGAATGCTGATTTGAAGTGCTTTGGGTATAAACCGAGGAGTGGGATAACTGGGTCAAATGGTGGTTCCATTCCAAGTTTTCTGAGGAATCTCCATTCTGCTTTTCAGAGTGATTGCACAAATTTGTTGTTCCACTAACAAGGTATGAGTGTACCTTTTCCCCCACATCCTCACCAACACTTATTGTTATTTGTACTCTTAATAATTGCCATTATGACTGGAGTGAGATGGAATCTCAGTGTAATTTTAATTTGTATTTCTCTGATTACTAGGGATGTTGAATATTTTTCATATATTTGTTGACCAATCATATTTCTTCTTCTGTGAAGTGTCTGTTCAGTTCCTTTGCCCATTTATTAATTGGGTTATAGTTTTTTGGTGTTAAGTTTCTGAGTTCTTTATATATAGGAATTCCATTTCTTTTTTCTAAAAAAATAATTGTTGATATGTTCAAAGAGTTAGCATGTTGGGCTGGGGTTAGTATGTGAGAGGCACTGGGTTAGTTTCTTAGCACTGCATATAAATAAACAAACAAATAAATAAATAAGAGTCTATCAATGACTAAAAAAAATTTTTTTTAAAGGCTGTCTGGAACCAGAGCCCCGCCCCCCTTATTCTTTTCTTTTTTTCCAAAAGAGTTAGCCTATTAACCGAGCATTGGTTATTTTGCCTAAAAGTGTAGTTTATAGAAAGGAATGATTAAAATACAGCACACTTACACCATGAAATACTGTATAGCCACCAAAATTATAGAATAAGAGTGAGCTAATATTTATTCAGCGCTTACTGTGTGCCAAGAAGGTTTCTAAGAACCTGACTTGTAATAACACGCTTCACCCTACCAATACCCTTACGTGGTTGCCTAAATGAGGGTTTCAATCTCTTGCTCACAGATGGTAGGGCTGATATTTGAACCAGACTTCTGCCTCAACTCCTCAGCATTATAACTAAAGAGATTATGTAACAATGTTTGAAGATTTTTACAATATAATAAATGAAAAGTGATACTTGGATGTCCTCTCCTATGGGTAAAAGTGTATATGTATGTAAAATCACAGAAAGAAACCAGAAGGAAATACAGTTGGCTTTCTATCTGTGGGTTCCACATTTTTGGAGTCAATCTACTATCTGTGAATCAAAAATATTTTTAAAGGGCTATAGTTGTGGCTCAGTGGTAGAGCGCTCACCATAGCATTTATGAGGTCCTGGGTTTAATCCTCAGCACTGAAAACCAGACAGACAAAAACCCATATTGCATCTATACTAAATGTTTACAGGTTTTTTTTTTTCTTGTCATTGTTCCCAAAGTGTAACAACTAAATTCATATAGCATTTACATTGTATTAGGTATTATGAGTCATCTAGAAATGGTCAAAGTATACAGGAGGCTATGACTAGGTTATATGTAAAAATAACATGATTTTATGTAACAGAATTGAGCCTCTAAAAATTATCTTAGCCTCCACAGGGGCCTGGAGCCAATCCCCAGTCTCGATAGATGACAGTACAGCAAGATATAAAGTCATTTTCTCTGGGTGATAGGGTTATGAGCCTTGAATAAATGCTGTCACCACTTAAGTTTCTTTATTACAGGCCAGTGGTTTCCTGGTCTCTCTGACCAAGGACATCTCTGACCAGTGTACAGGGCAGATCAGATTTCCAGGGTGCCCATGTCCCAGGAGCACGCTGGGACATGTCCTTCCAGTGTATTAGAGGGTCTCCAGAGGAATTAGGCAGGTAGCTATGGCAGTAATTTTTCTTTCTTTCCCCCTTGGTTTTGTTGTTGTTTTTTGGTACTGGGGATTGAGCTCAGGGGCACTCGACCACTGAGCCACATCACCGGCCCTATTTTGTATTTTATTTAGAGACACAGTCTCACGTAGTTGCTTAAGGTCTTGCTAAGTTGCTGGGGTTGGCTTTGAACTCGTGATTCTCTTGCCTCAGCCTCCTGAGCCGCTGGGATTACAGGCGTATGCCACCACACCCGGCTCTGCTGGGTTTAAATTTTTTTTAAAAATTATAAGCCATAATACTAGCCACCTCTTAAGAAACCATTTGCATATATAGCTTTAATCAATTTTGAATAAAATGTTAAAGGAATGTTTTTGTTATTTAAATTTGGAAAAATAGGAATTAAGTTGGTGGTAAGTACCATTGACTAATCAAATTGATCCATGCCCATGCATGTTTAAAACAAGTTTAAAACTCAAAACAGCCAAAAGGTGGAAACAGTCCCAAAGTCCATCAGTGAGTGAATGGATAAGCAAATTGTGGTTTGTCCATAAAATGGACTATTATTCGGTCACAAGAAGGAATACAGTCCTCATAAAGGCCACAATTTTGGTCAACCTTGAAAACATTTGAAATGAAAGAAGCCCCCAATTTTTCTGACCTGATGGTTACATATTGCATACATGTATTGAAATCTCACACTGTTTCCCCTAAATATGTGCAATTATGTATTAAATTTTAAAAAAATGAAAGAAGCCAGACACAAAGGTCCCACATCGAATTATTCCATTTATATGAAACATTCAGAACAATTAGATCCATAGAGAACACACAGTGGTGGTTACTGGGAACCGGGTGAAGGGGTAGTGCAGAATGTGATGGACCAAGGTCTCCTCTGGAGGTAAAGAAAGGAATTTCAAACTAGACAGAGGAGGTGATTGCATGCATTTTGAATGTACTCAATGCCATGGATTATCACTTTTAAATAGTTCATTTCACGTTATGTGAATTTCACCTCCGTTTAAAAAAGAAAGAAGCATTCAGGTTGGGAAAGGCGTGGGAGGCAGGAAGAATGAGGAACTCTCAGTACTACAGCACATGCTGTACTTTCAGGAATTTCATCAAGCACGTGGGTGATGCTGTCTGATGGATGACTTGCGGCTCTCAGATCAGGGAACCCAGAGGAGACACCCACAGGCCAGCTGATGGAATCTCAGAGGCTCCAGTGGCAAAGGGCCCGAGTTATTTAATGAGTCTTGATCAGGTAGTGAGATATGTAAAATTAGGAAGGGGATTTATTCCACATTCTTTCTCTAGTCTCAGTAGATGAAACTAAGGAACATTAAGGAAATGTTCTTTAGACATCTCTTTACACCTACCTTGCTCATGTCATCACGTGTTCCCCAGATCCCAGCTTTATCAAAGAGATATATTGAGTCAATGAAAGGGCTCAGCGCTTCCTCTCAAGCTCTAAAACCCACAATCCATAACCACATTTGCTGTGGACTGAATTGCACCCACCCGTAAAAAGTTTGTGTGTTGAAGTTCTGAACCCCTGAGATTGTGATTACATTTGGATACAGGGTTTTGCACTTGATCTTAGCCAAATAGTTGGAGATAGAGTTTGATTTGAGAGCATAATCAAATTCAGACAGGGTTATTAGGGTGTGCCCTAATCCCACATGACTGGTGTCCTGCAGTAAGGTAAGATTTGGATACAGAGACACAGAGAAAGGGATCATAACGTGAAGAGACCCAGACAAAATGGCCATCCACAGGCCAAGGGGAGAGGATTCAGAAGGAACTAGTCTTATCCACACCTTAATCTTGGACTTCCAGCCTCCAGAATCATGAGACAATAAATTCCCCCTGTTTAGGCCCCTCAATGTGTGATACTTTGGTAGTCCTAGCAAATGTACATGCAGTCCTATTTGCATAATAACTTTTGTGTTTCCACGTTCAAGTGCACATTACCTGTCTACCTCGCCCACCTTGCATGGGCTGGTCCTGAGAAATAAACTCACGCTATTCTTAGATTGTAAATTTCCGTGGGGGAGATTCTAGGAATAGATAACTTTTGGGTTACAGCCCCTGACAGAACCATCTATGCTCACGATCCTTAATAAATGCTTTTATTATACTAATTGCAGAGGGTGTTGAATATCAGTGCTCTAACATAAATCACCACATGCTTGAGGGAAAGGTAGAAAATGAAGGATGGGAACCGGGGTAGCTCCCAACTCACCACACACATGCGTGCATGGATGCAGTGAGCCTGGCCTTGTGGTCATTCACCACACTTCCGTGAACGTGTGTTGTCTGCAGCAGTGTTACCTCCAGGGGACTGTAATGTGACTATTTTAATGCAAAATTAATTGTCAAATGTAAGACTGCAGTGGCCTTCTCCCGAGTGATTGCCTCGCCCTCCAGCTAGTCATCTCCACTCTTGTCAGCCATGCCTGTACCTAGTTAGCGATATTCAAATCATCCTAAGTGATCTCCATATCTCAAACACAAAGCACCCCCTCTGAGTCAGCTTGCACCTCCCTGGTCCTTCATCGTCACTCACTTCTTTCCACCGCAGGATTGAAATCATTTCTAGAATTTGTGTCATTTCCCCATTTTCATTATCGTCATCATCACCATCATAAGATCACCTTTGTGTGCATCTGACACCTGCTTCACTCTTAAACTAAATTCTGGGCACAAGTAACACCAAAAACTATCTCTTTAATGTATCAAAAAAGTCCTAAGGGTTGTAGCTATGTTTCTTTCATGAAATCGCTTATATACTAATAATCTGAATAGTGTCTTGGTATGTAAATTGAATTCTTATAAGGCAGAAAGATGTAAAAATCATATCCCTAATGATTAATTTTGTGTCTGTTAGAATGAGCTGTACATACACCAGTGATGAAGCAGCTATTACCATCCTATAAACCCATGGCTTTGACATGATCCTTCACAGAAGGTGCCTAGAAAGTCCATCAGAAAAATGACTTCATTCATGGGACCTAACAGGTTCATAACTTTGCTAGAGATGACACAACAAAGTACAACTGTGTGACCAAAAACAACAGAAATTTGTTCTTTTATCCTTCTGGAGGTCAGTAATCTGAAGTCAAGGTGTTGACAGGTCATTGTCCCTCTGAAACCTGAAGGAAATTCCTTTCTTGTCTCTTTCTAGCTTCTGGTAGTCAGTGATCTTCAGCAGTCCATTTTGTAGCAAGGGAACATCAGCCTGGCCTTGGTCTCAATGTGGTATCTCCTGTGTCTCTGTGTTTTCACTTAGTTATCTTCTTATAAGGACACCAGTCACTTTGGTCTGGGACTTACCTACTCCATCCAGTATAACCTCATTTTAACAGTATCTGTAGTAATCCTATTTCTATTTCTACCGTCAGATTCTGAGGTATTCAGAATTTAGGATTTCAACATAGAGTTTGGCGGTGGGTGGTGAACATGATTCAATTTAAAATAAGGGGGATGAAACCAACTTCATGCATTTCAATTTTGGGGGCAACTCACAAAGCAGTATTTTTGTCAAATGGAGGTAAAATCTTAGCTGGGCATGGTGGTGCATGCTTGCATTCCCAGTGACTTGAGAGGCTGAGGCAGGAAAATTGCAAGTTTAAGACCAGTCTCAGCAACTTAGTGAGACCCTGTGTCAAAAAAATAATTCATAAAAGGGTTGAGCATGTGGTTCAGTGGTAGAGTGTCCCTTGGTTCAACTCCCAGTACAAAAAAAAAGGTCTAACAGGGGAGTTCAGTAGTCATAATTTAGAGCAATATCAAGCAAATATCCTTGTAACCCCCATACAGTTCAAAAACCAGACCATTGCTATACCAGAGAAGTCCTTTGAATGCCCTTCCAAAACAAAACTCCTACCTGCTAGAGGTAACCAGTCTCCTGATGCAGAAGATGAAAGTGCAGGTCAGTATTTATTTGTTCTCAAAATTGGGGGTCCAGGTAGGCTTGTAGTTGAAGAAGTTTTTACTTGGAATTTTTCTTTCCTTTCTTTTTACCTTTTCTCTTTTTTTCCTTTTCTGCCTTTTGATACAGGGGTGTTCTACCACTGAGTAGATTCCAAATCCTTTCTATTTTTTGTTTTGAAGCAGGATCTTGCTAAGTTGCTCATACTGGCCTTGTATTTGTGATCCACCTGCCTCAGCCTCCCATTTGGCAGGAATTGTGGGCATGTGGCCCCTGTTTTACTTGGATTATTTTTACAGCTTGAAAGCCACTGGTATGAAGGTTTCAAAGATTTCCCATCAAGGTTTTCTTTTATGGGGGCTGACAGCATGAGCACCTAATGGAATGGCATCTTTCTGCTTAAGGGGGCTTGAGATGTGGTTGGTTCAGCAGCACCTATAAACAGCATGAAGCAGGTGGCCCTGTGATGGTGGATCTGCACTGGCTGCTCCAAGTGGGGGTGGTGGTGGGGTTTCTTGGAGACTGTTTCACTTGGAAGGCCAACTCCATGTCCAAGTTGTCCTCCAGAGTCAACTGATGCTTACTCGTGTTAATTTGTTTAACTTTCTCATTAGCATGGAGTTTGAGAGAAAGGTATTTAAAAAAAGATTCCTCAAGGAATTAAAATTTTCTTTTCTTTCCTTTGGTCCTAGAGATTAAACCCAGGACTTTGTACATGCTAAGTAAGGACTCTACCACTGAGCTACATCCCCAGTCCCAGGATACCTCTTCCTATAGTATCTTTGGGGGTTATCTATTGACTACTGAAGGATGAATTCTATTTTGCATGAGAAGTGGCTGATCTGTGTGACTTTGGGTTTCTCTACTTTTCTCTCATTTGTTGTCAAGAGTCCAAGGCTGCTTCCATGTTTACCACAGGTTGCCTGCTCATCTAGACGAAAAACTGCAGGAGAATTGGAGAGAGGGGAAAGACTGGTCTCCAGAGTATAAGATGCTAATTCATACTAAAAATAATTAAATTCAACAGAGATTAAAAACCTACTATGTGGGGTTGGAGTTGTAGCTCAGTGGTAAGTAGAGTGCTTGCCTGGCATATGTGTGGCACTAGGTTTGATTTTTAGCATTAAAAACAAACAAAAAAACCTACCTACTATGTGAAAGTTTGTTTTTAGTTGTCAATGGACAACCTATGCTAGGTGCTGTGAGTTAAAACAAAGGTTTTCCTTTTATAGAATTAATGTAGTGCACACAGATCACTATAATAGAAGTTTGGAGCTATTGAAAAAAAATTTTTTTTTTAAGGCATCAAAGGAACACAGAGGACTCTTTCATTGAACAAGCTCTAAATATTAAGCTTATCTTAATTTACATACATAAATAACTGCACAATTCCTTTTTCCTTTGGGAGAAACTGAATTTTATTAATCAGATCAAAGGTTCCCAAGGGAAGATCCCACATTGCACTTAGTTGTCATGTCTCCTTATCTCCTTCAACCTGTAACAATTCCTCATTTTTTCTCTACCTTGATATGTGCGAAGAGCACTGGTCACTTTATTGAATGTTGCTCTATTTGGGTTTGCCTGAGGTCTCCTCATGACTAGATTAAGGCTATACATTTCAGGCAATATCATAGAATCTATGCCCTTCCTGGTGCAAACCATCAGGAGGTACTTGCTGTCCTCATGTGTTACTGATCTCTTCATCAAGGTGGTGTCTATCAGTTTTTACACCAAGTTAGCATTTTCCCTTTTGAAACAGCGACTTTGTCACCTGATAGGGCCTGAGGAGTTCTCCCAAGAAGGGAGAAGAGAACCTCATCTTGGCCCTGGTGGATTCTTGACTGATGCAGCGGAAAGGAATTTCAGGATGTGTCAAGAGAGGCACAGATTTACTTAGGAAAGCAAGGAGATTTATTCAGGACAGCAACCAACAGAGTATAGACTATAGAGTACAGGGCATGCATTTGAAGGCAGATGTGTGTGAAGAAAAGTGTGTGAAGAAGAGAGTGAGATGCACTTTTGGGGTCTTTGGCTCTTTCTTTAAAGGAAAGTTTGTAAATAATGAACATGGGAAGTATGTGGGGGGTGAAATCAGTCTAGTGTGCTCAGTTTTATTAATCATGGTGCATATGGTGGTCAGAGTGGTCTGGTTCTTTCAGGATCTCTAGGTCAATGTCATCTAGTTAATATGTTTGCAATACACTCAAGACTTGTATTTTAAGTCTCCATTTTCTCTTGACTTTATTTAGTCTGAAAAAAATGTGTTAGCAATGTATGTAGGCATTAATCATCTAGATTCACAATGCCTTAAGATTCATGGGATTTTTAAGAATTTAGGAAGTTACACTAGAAGAAGAGCGTTATGGGGAGCAAAGGTTCCTGGGACTACTTAGGTTTAAAGTTCATTTCCCCCCTTCTCTGTTAGACTCCTTTCTACCTATCCTTATTTCTTCTATCCTACCGCATCTGGAGGGGAACTATTCTGAGAATGCACACATATTGTTTCTTGTAATGTTTGCTAATTTTAGCACTAATTGATTCCTGTCTTTAAAGATAGTGTTGCTTGGTGGTTTGGTTTACATCATGCTATCTTTGCTAATTGGTATTCTTTTTTGGAACTGGAGATTGAATCCAGGGGTGCCTAACTTACACTGAGCCACATCTTCAGCCCTTTTATTTTTGAGACAGGGCCTCGCTAAATTGCTGAGGCTGGCTTGGAATTTGGGATCCTTGCCTCAGTCTCCTGAACCACTGGGGCCAGTGGGATTACCAGAGTGTATTACTAACTGGCATTCTAATGTGAGGAAAAGCAGATGGATCCCCCTCATTTACTTACTTTTCATCTCTATCAATATAAACTCATGGGTATTTGTTTCATGCCATGGTTTACAATCCATTAATTTAAACTGTGAGTTTAAATTGTTCCAGAGTTGGCTGTAAGAAGTTGCAAGAAGACTCTCGTGTCCTTTGACTGTCTCCCCTCTCCCAGTCATTTTCCAAACACTTTCTTACTTGTCCTCAGCATCACAAGATGTTCCAGGCTCATTTTCTAATCTCCCTGCCCCAGCCCAGGAATCAACCACTTCTCCAAGGAGCCCACGTTCTCATTATTAGAGACTGTATTTAGAAATGAGTATCTGAGCGGTAGGTGCACTCATTGCTACTAGGATGTCTTTGCTTCTAGAACCTTTCAGTCTAAAAGTTGGGAAAAACATGTATGTATACTCAACTCCATGCATCTGTACATATAATAAACCCCCCAAACCTCTGGTATCTCCAGTTCCAATCTGACATCACAGGAATTCATTCTAGCCTTTCCCAACTTTTTTTTTTTTTTTTTTTTTTTTTTTTTTTTTTTTGGTAGTGCTGGGGATTGAACCCACTGAGCTATACCCCAAGCCCTTTTAATTTTTTATTTTTAGTCAGGGTCTTGTTAAGTTGCTGAGGCTGGCCTTAAATTTGATTCTCCAGTCCCAGATTCCCAAGTCACTGGGATTACAAATGTGTAACACCATGCCTGATTCAAACATTTCTTATTTGCAATTCTTCTTCATAACATTTTTGCTCAATCTTGGTATACACTGAAGGCAGTTTTAGATCTGTTAATGTATGACCTTTTACCAGAGTACAACTATTTGTGTTTAGTTCATTTTGTCTTCAGGCTTATATCATATAGTAGTTATACCATTTTTCCAGAGTTATGCATGTTGGTTTTCTTCCCTACCCTCTTCAGTGTGGTAATATTCCTTATTTGTAATATAGATTCATGAGTTACTTTGAATTTCATTTTGAGTTCCTGCACATCAAGATTAATTTTCATTTCATTCGGGGGTATGGAAAAAATGGTCATAGTTTGGTGTCACCTCCCCTTATCCCAACTACCCCATTCCCAATTTTTTCTTTCCACTGTACCTATCCTCTCTCTGTAGCTTCTGGCTTATTGGTTTTTTTGCACAGATGGAGTATCTACATGTTTATTTGCTTAAACTGTCTTATGAAGGATGGTAAACTGTAAATGATCTTGCACCTGGCTTTTCTCACTTAACAATAATATATCCTGGAAATCAAGACATCAGTTCATAGAGATCTTCCTCCTTTTTTTTTTTTTTTTTTTTTTTTGGTACCCAGTTTTGAACTCAGGGGCACTTAACCACTGTGCCACATCCCCAGACCTTTTTTTGTATTTTATTTAGAGACAGGGTCTCACTGAGTTGCTTAGTGCCTTGCTAAGTTGCTGAGGCTGGCTTTGAACTCATGATCCTCCTGCCTCAGCCTTCTAAGCTGCTGGGATTATAGGCATGCACCACCATACCTGGTGTCCTAAAACTTTTTTTTTTTTTTTTTTTTTAACAGTGTGCATAACTTCGTTGTGTGGATATATCTTGTTTGTCCAATCTCCTATGTTCAGACTTCTAGACAATTTTCAATATTTTACAATTACAACTAATGCTGCCAAAGAGTATCTTTGTGCAAGTGAGCTTCACACTGTGTAATGTCATCAGGGTAGAGTCCTAGAATTGCTGGGTCAGCAGTCAGTGTACATGTAATTTCATTAAATACTGCCGAATTCCCTTTCTGAAGGGTAGTTCCAATTTGCACTTCCAACAACACACAAGGGTGCCTCGCCAACAGAATGTAGCAATGTCACACTTTTACATTTCATCCAGTCTCACAGGTGAGGAATGACATCTCAGTTTAAATCTGCATTTTTCTTAATTATGTTTGAATTTCTAAAAAAAAAACCAATTATATTGTGTATATCTAACATGTAGAATATACTGCTATGGGATACATGTAGAGTAAAAAGGTTAGTATACTGAAGACAATTTAAATCCATGAGTTCACATTTTGTTTGAATTTTAAAAATCCATTTTAGGGACATTTTATCTCTTTTGTGCATGTCTGCTTATTTTTTCCATTTTCCTATCATATTTTTGATCCTTTGTCCTGCAATATTTAAGAGCAAGTCTTGTGATTTTGTAAAACAAATTGGCTCAGGGCTAGGATGTAGATCATTGACAGTGCACACTTAGTATGCTCAAGGCCCATGGTTTGCTCCTTAGCACTCTAAGAATAAATAAACAAGCCTGATTAATATTAATACATACACTGGCACTTTAAAGTTTCCTATCATCATTTCAACCAATGGCATATTAGATGATCTAATATAGGGCTGGGCTGTACATTAATTTGAAAACCGAAGCACATCTAAATTCTAAGAAACACAGATGTTACTTTATCTGTATAGCCAATTCTTTATTAGGAAACAGGGCTCTCTCTCTCTATATATATATATACACACACACACACACACACATATGTATATATATATTTTAAATATATATATTTAAATATATATATTGAATTCCACACTGTTAACCTCAGAAGTAAACTGACACAGCTTCACTATGAGGGAATAACTGAGTTCCACAGCCAGAAATAAATCATTTTTTTGAGTGATCAGACACATTTTGATACCTTTTATCTCCTTACCCTTTGACCCTTAGCAGATAAACAGGAACTGTTTTCCTATTAACAGGCTATTTTATTTGTGGTATTGGGGACTGAACCCAGGGTCTCATGTATGCTAGGAAAGCACTCTACCAAGAAGCTACATTTCTAGATCATTTTATTTTTTATTATAAGACAGGGTCTCACTAAATTGCCCAGGCTGGTCCTGAACTTGTGATCCTCCTGCCTCAGCCTGCTGAGTAGCTGGGATTACAGGCATGCACTAACAGGCTATCTTAGACTATTTTTAAAAACAAACTTAACTATGAAAGATTCAGTTCAGTTCCCACATGTCTCAAATTATGTATCAAATTATATGCCGTTCTTTCAAAAAATGGCTCTCCATTCAGCTTAAATTTAGAAGACACATGGTAACAATGTCTTTATGAAGATTGTAATTTTGAAATGTTACACAGTAAGATATTAAGTTATATTTAATTTTTCTGTGACTGATTTTCTAGCTGTATGTCCATATATGCTATAAAATTGATCACTGATCAATTAAAAAGCCAATTATAGTATGAAAAATAAAATTGCAGGTACCAATTGCAGGTACATTATTTGTGACTGGGGTAATAAAATGAGGAAGATTATTTTGAAGATTTTTTTTTTTTTTTTTGAGGTGCTGGGGATCGAACCCAGGGCCTTGTGCTTGCAAAGCAAGCACTCTACCGACTGAACTACCTCCCCATCCCATAAAATGAGGAAGAAATGGAAATAAGACAGTAACATTTCTTTGTCAATTAACATATAGGATTCACAACATATCCTTAGTAGAAGATGAGCTCTGTAGAGAAAGCAGTAATAAGCTATATAGAAAGCAGTCTATTAGTTGTCCCCACTGTCCCAGACCACGGCACATATGGTTGCTGTGACAGGAGTTGTATTTGAGGGCTTCATCTTTTCTTAAGGCATTCAAACACATGTGCTGGTTTGTTGTTGTTTAACAATTAATTTCTCTTATTACACTTGGCTTAGAAAAGAATTAGGGAGACAGTAAAACAAAACAAAGCAAACCTCCTGGAAAAGTTAATATTCACTGTTTTTTTGGTATGGAGCAGAACATGGCCTTTTCTTAACATTTTCTATTTATCACTAAAGAGTGATTAGTGAGTTCAGTGACTTTGTTATGACCACGTTGAGGGGGAAAAAAGTTCATAACAAAAATACTCATGAAACAAGATTTCATCTCACCCTGCTTTCAGCCCTCCAGGAGTGTGATAAAACAAAACTATGAAAGTGTTGGTGATTTCCCACAAGAGCAATGTCAAAGTTTTGACACAGTGTTGCTGAATCTTCAGGAAAGACCTGCAGAAGTGGAAGTCAGTGAGTAAATTGAAAATGGTTGTGACTTGCACACTTACAATCTCTTTGTGCCTTTTTACAGGCATAAATATTCTTTCATGCTAATTGAGTAAAGTACTAGCTTACATCATCAACAAAGATTTCAATAGAGTGAGAGAGTATTATCACACTGCAGTAAAATTTTTAAATAGGGTGGTAAACAGTCTGACCCTTTTTAAAAACATGCTTAAATACATGTACCAAATGGACCAAAAAAATACACTAAAAAAAAAAAAAAAAAAAAAAGATGTGGTCATAATAAAAAAAAGGAACACTTTTATACATAGGATTTTATTTTGCACTGCTATAACAATTTCATTATAGACCAAGGGAGAAAAAGAAAAAAAGGATAAAACCACCACACTGAGTAAATTACTAAAGCTTTTCTACTTTTAACAGGATTTTCCATCTGGTAGATTTATTGTCATATCCCCTTCAAAACAGACAAGATGCTTACCATATTTTAAAGATTACAGGTTGCCACTGAAAGAAAAATTTTACACAGTCACTGTACATCAAGGTTGAAAAACTGTCCTGCATGAAAAATATACTTAGAAATCATGTGAATAAAAGAAAAAGAAAACATTATTGTGTTTAAGGAAAGATTAAAGTCCTCATAATGTGCCATCTAAATGTGGATACTCATTCTTCTTGGAGTCAGATGTAGGGATTTCGTGCTTCTGCCCTTTCCACTCATTATATTGTGTTTTTAACCAACAGTATTCATTAAGGCAAACAAATCCTTTTCTGAAGAGGTCTTAAGGAAATTGTGGACAAATAGCAAACTTTTGGCATTAAAACAGGTTAACACATACATAGCCTTTAGTAATATACATTAAGCATATTTTTCTTGGACTAGTGACAAGAAAAGATGAACATGCTTGTTAACAATGTCAAAAAGTTTAAAATTCAGTGTCCAAGCAATTCCTAACAATGCTTCTGTAGCTTTAAGCTCTAAACAGTATAGAATTTATGCAAATGCATTAAAGAATTCAAGCTTGGCAAATTACACCCAAGCAAGTTATTAAACTATATATACAGAAAGTAAATGATAAATACAGAATTAAAAGAGTCCTTCTGTTTTTCCTTATAGTCTTGAAAATTGACAAACTTTCTGAGGACAGTTCTATAATATTAAACATTAGGTAACCACAGGTGTTGGGAAACCTAACTACACAAACCAATTTAAAATACTCAAGATGACTTTGTAGTGTTTAATACAATTCAGTTTGTAGTTAAGGGCACAAGACAACATTTAACAAAAATAATCACATCAATTGACCTAGAAATCAAATGCAAATAGATATGAATACAATCTCCAAAATCTGTCTTTTTAAGTGAACATGAACCATTTATTCAAAGTTATACAAGAATTTGAAGGATTAAAGTCTTCTGTGACACAAAGCCATTTCAAATAGTTTCATGTCTCAGCTGAGCAGGAGGAGAGAGGGTGAAAAGAGTGAGTAGCCCCATTTGGGCAGCTAGACAGTAAAAACAGACTCAACAGCAGCCTCCCCCGGCCTGCTGTCCTCCCTGATTGCCTGCGTGTGTTGCGTTAGTAGCAGCATGCTGAGGGCCAATTTTAATGCCATTTGCCTGAAATAAAAGAGAACAGAATAATAAATGCAAGCAGATCCAATCAGACAGTAGAGTTTTAGCTTTTTAAAAATTCGTTTAACTCTTAATGATACCATTTACCAAACAACTCTGAAAAAGCAGATTTTAGGGGCTGGGGAGATAGCTCAGTTGGTAGAGTGCTTGCCTCATAAGCACAAGGCCCTGGGTTCGATCCCCAGCACCCAAAAAAAAAAAAAAAAAAAAAAAAAAAAAAAAAAAAAGCAGGTTTTAGCAACAACTAAAATAGTATCTCTCAGGAGATGTTCCAATTTTTTAAAAAAAGATAACACTGGGAAAATATTTATGAAAATAATTATCATACTAGGTGCTGGGTATACAGAAATCAGATAATGCTGCTTTTCAGGGAATTCTCATAATGGAGAAATTGTTTAAAATAATTATTGCAAGGAATCTTTAAAAAACAAAAATATCCAAAGCCCCTGCTGTTCTAACACGACGTAAAATCTTTTCTCTAGACAGCATTTCTGTTCCATGTTGAATCAGCTGTACAGGCTAAGGGCATATGAGTGTTCTGTGTCATCAATAATTTCTATGATCCCCAAAGACATGGCAGGTTGCCAAGAACCCACACACAGAGTAGTTCTTTCATTCATCAAACTCACACTTATGTCTTAACCCTCACTCCCTCAAGTGGATTTTACCTAAAAATACAACACTCTGAGAAAAGTAATACAGTAGCTTCAGAAATTAAGCTCTTAAGGAAACTTTACGTCACAGTAAATCTCAGATTTATAGTGCTTGGCAGTTGTTCTGCAACAGTAGTAGCCTTGGGGTTTCTGGCACTAGCTCAGTATTGACAGCAGCTGATGTGGTTTCTTTTCGCTCTTTTGACTCCTCTTTAATAAAAAGCATGCCCTATGGCTCATTGGTTTTGCCCCCTCTGGGCTGGTAGCAACTTCTTGAGGAATCAAGGAGTCAGACTTGGCGTTAGGCCAAATAAATAGCACGGCCTGTTGGCTTCTGACAGCACATTACAATCAAAGCTGCATAAGGCACAGTAAAGCAGTCAGCTACTATATGAAATCAGACAGAAACAATGAACATGCCCTTTTAAATAGAGGCCCAATTACTGTTCAATTTATAGGGCATTAGTCTGTGAATGGTGTCACCTTTAAATTAGCTCAAGAAGTACTGCCATACAGGTTTAGAAGATAAGATTTAGAAACTCTATTATTCCCAATAAAAAGGAAAGAGAAATCAAGTCCTTTTCAGAAACCTTAGGCAAACTGCTGTTTTAGCAGAGGCTACTGAGGCAAATAATAAATTGTATCATTCATGTACAGACCAAGAGACACATATGAAATGGCTTCCTAAAATGCTTTTCTAACTGCAACTGGGGGAAGAACTGGGATTTTCCTCTTGGAAGCCAGAAGTCTTAGTATAGACAGGCATAAATATTTATGTAAATGTAAATAACATGCCCTATTCACATGAACACTTAAAAATAAGTAAGAATAAGCACAGGGTGCAGATTTAAGTCAAAATGATTATCAGTGAATGTTCTGAATTACATGCTTCAAAGCTTTAAGTTTCATCCTAATCACATTGATCAAAATGGGCTCAAAATTTTATAAATTACAAAAAAACCCCACTGATAATTGTCACATATATATTAATTTAGTCTTCTGAAAACATACTCTACTATACTGTAATTTCCAAATTGAAAATAATTTCCTTCTTTTATACCAGAAAAGAGAGAGCATCTTACATTAGGAGCACAGTACATGCATTTACACACCAGAATATTATTCCCCAAAGCAGATGACACCATATGGACATGTGGATAAAACTGGATTTTCTTTGCTGTTTGGGGGATTTATATTATTTTGCATTGCTTGCAATAAGTGGATAGGGCCACTTACTTTAATCCATTTACATAGATAAAGTGATGTTCTCTCTAGTAGAACATAAACACTGAACTATTGTACTACATATACCAGGTATTCATTTAGATGCTAGCTATTTATCATTGATTCATTTTAGGAATTAAAACGAATATAAGGGTTGGGTTGGGGTTGTGGCTCAGTGGTAGAACGCTTGCCTAGCATGTGTGAAGCACTGGGTTCGATTCTCAGCACCACATATAAATTAAAAATAAATAAATATCCATTGACAACTAAAAAATATTTAAAAACAAAACAAAACAGAACAATTATAAAACCATGAATCCAAATACTAAGTAAAAGTCAAAAAATTCTAAATTAATTTTAACCAGCAATATTTATATATATGTACCTCATTATTAATGTCAAAGACGCCTTCTTGGATTTTTTCATAAATTTCTTTTGCTGTATTAATAAATGCCTGAAATATAAAGATATTGGTTCATATTATTAAAAATCACAAAAGTAAAATAACATTATATAAAAAATCTAGAGAATACCACAACATTAGATTCATGAAAATCAACTGAGAAAATAAAGGACAAAAAAAAAAAAAAAAAAATCACATGGATCATCTCAATACATGCAGAAAAAGCATCTGACAAAATCCAACAACCTTTCATGATAAAAACATTCAACAAATTAGGAATAGTAGGGAACTTCCTCCACCCAATCAACACCACCCAAGAAAACCGACAGCTAATACACTCAATGGTGAAGAATGAAAGTTGGTCTCTTAAGATCAAGAGCAGAGCAAGGGTGTAGGCAAATCTGCCTCCATCAATGAATAAAAACAAAAATGCAGGCTACTGATATAATGGAACAGTACTGGCCATAAAAGGGAAAGAAGTAATGATTCATGTTACAAGGTGGATGAATCTTGAAAACATGAAAAGTGAAAGAAGGCAGACAAAATGCCACATATAATACAACTCTATTTATGTGAAACATCCAAAAACAGGCAAATCTACACAGTCTGAAAGCAGATTATTGGTTACCAGGGGCTAGGAAGTGGGAGAAGTGGAGAGTGACTGGTAATGAGTATGTGGTTTCTTTTTGGGGTGATGAAAATGTTCTAGAATTAGATTGTGGTAGATAGCACGATTTTGGGAGTAAACTAAAACCCACACTTTAAAAGTGTTAATTTTATGATGTATGAATTAGATCTCAAAAGAAAAAACCATGACCATGGGTGGCAGGGAGAATATCATAATTTGCAAAGAGTGCACATGAGAACAACGTATGTCAACTATGCAGGTAACCTGCATAATTCTCCTGTTGAAACTAGCTTACTTTTGGAGGATACTGTTCCACATAGGGCCCTTTTGGCCGTATATTACTTAATATATAGTTTAGGAGAGAAAGAATCAGGATACTTATGATAAAGAGAGATAAGGCAGTCAAAATCCTATACCATGTTGAATACAGTTTTGCCCTTTTCCCATGTAGTGTACTAAACTGACAGAAAATTAGAATACTGCAGAACAAATTAAGTCCATGAAATCAAATTTATCCATAAGCACTCTATATTTATGTAAAAATTAAGGTATTTTATTCAAATATTACCAATGCTACAAAAGATACATACAAATTTTGATAGATTCTAAAATATAAGATTTGAGACACAACAGACAATAGTACTAATCAATATTATAAATAAGGTCTTCTTCAATTAGCATTACATGAAAATTCATAAAACAAAGTCATTTTCCTGTACCACTGTCATGAACCTAATTCAAAATTTTAAAAGTAAACAAAGTTCATGGAGAGGAACAAATCCTATGTTTCATCTTTTCTACACTGGAAACATTTAACTGCTGAACTTGGGATCAGAGCTTTTGTTTTCTAATTAACAGGACTGATATGTTTTCACCTTTAAAGGCTTTACAGCTCCCCAGAGTAATCAATCTACTGCAGCTCAATTACTGCACCAAGCACACACCAGTCAGTGAAGGAGACTCGGAAGACTGCGGCAGGAGCACAGAGATATGAATATGCATAAACTCTATGTGGCAGATCGAATCATCACAGAGGGTCATGAGAATTTGCAGGAAAATAATGAGAAGAATTAATCACTGCAGATTCACAAGGCACTGAGGACGTGGTACGCTTTTCATGTGTGTGCTGGAGTTAAAGTGAAGGAGAAATTGGCTTTCAGCCAACTATGAATTGATTCACATTCTTCAAAATTGAAGTTCTTCCTATAAATAAGGAAAAATTTAACTTTATTTCCAAGAACACGTCAATTACTGTGCTGCCTTTAGAAAGTGGTCTAACTAAATACTGAAGTCAACAAATACATAAATTCACAGGATTGGAATTCCTTAGAGGGGTATCTACATATGTACATTTCACTGTGTCACTAAACAGAACTACAAGGTCCCATAAATGAGTTATAATGTTGAATAAATAAGCAATTTAATATTACAAAAGTCATGAGATGCCAATTTATGTAAATAAACTGCCTTTTGCCCATCTGTTGATGAATCACTTAAAATACTGGCTTAAGAAAGTTATGCCATATAAAATTTCCTAAGTCACTAATAATTTTATTGACTAAGTAGCATTTAATACTTTATTAAACACTTTTAAAGCAAAATTGTACCACATGGACTTAAGATGTATTAATTTCTTTAAACTGAACTATAACAAATGATTATATTTTTTTCACAATAATTTCTGTTATCAATAGAATAGTCTTTGGAAGCTACATTTATTCTGTCATTCAACTCTCTGATTATACATTAAAGACACTAAAATATTTTTTACACTCTTGGGTGTATCACAGAGAATACCATACAAATGGACTGCTTTATATACTATATGACAAAAAGTTAACATTTAATGTATTAACTGATTAATGACTAATTTTAGTGAGTCCTTAAGAGTGTGAAGCTCAACATGATAAATGTAGATTTTAGTACACCTGTTTTTAAAGTGTGTGGCTATGGACTGAAATCGCCGTTTCCAAACACAATGAGCAGTAATCAAATACTATATTAAGGCTTATTACAGATAAAACAAAAACTTCTAGAATAACAGCCTTGGTTAATTCAGATAAAATCTACCCATTGTAAAACATTTCAGTAAAGGTGAAAAATATACATCTATATAATGATAAAATGGCTGGTATTAAAAAATGATCATTTTACTCTATTCAGTATCAATCCTCATATTTTTCAAAGCACAGATGTTTTTAATCCATCCTTAGACCAATGTATTCTTTATGGACATATATAGTACATTTTAAGTATTGATTGGCAAAATAATTTAGGGCAGTACTAACTTTCTTCACACAATTAGTTTAATTTGAATGGCTGGGCTGTTCCCTTAAAATCACTTTATCTGTAGATATTTAGCATAATGTATTTTTGAATCTCTAGCATAATGCTCAAAATTAAAGTGGGTACTTAAAAGACCTTTGTTAAACTCAATTATCTTCAGCAAGGAAGTATCCACAGAGCAGAGTGGGCTTCCATAAAATGCTGGTTTCTTTTTCCTTATGCACACATGTGTAGGGGGAAAGTTCTTTTAAGACTTTACTAAAGAGCAAGCAATAGGCAAAACAAACAGGTTTTAGTACAGCAAAAAAATTTGCCAAGAAAATGATGTTAAATGACTACTACATTATTAGCACCATGAAATAGGTAATGTCTAGGCAGAGCCACAATTATGAAGTATAAAAAGATTTTCTTGTAGCCAACTGAAGTTAGAGATTATCTTGCTTCCCAGGCTGTGAGTGTGCCATCTCAGGATCTGAGGTCTGCCTCTCTCTTCATTTTACTACTCCTTCACCACACTTTGATTAATTGCCAGACAGTCCTTTACCATCATTCTCTTCATTAGTCATTAATTTTCTTGCCTTCTACTTCAGACACTAATCTTTCGACTCTTGGCCACAGTTATCTGAATGATACTGATGATACCTAAACTTGAGGCAAATTTTTAGGGACGTTAATCTAAACAAATATAACCACAAAACTCTAAATGTGCTATAATTCAAATATACAGCTAGCTAATGCACCTATTGATGTGTGTCTTAGGTCTCAATGATACTTACTGAAGGGTACCTATTAAGTTGTTACCACATATTCAGAACTTTGTTAGGTACTAAGGAATGTAGTTCTTCCTGTTGGTGAACTAAAATCAGTTAGAGGGGAGAATCCAGGCACAATGGCTCAAATCTCAGTTCAAGATAGAGGAAAAAGTTGGGTGAAGAGGCACATATCTGTAATTTTAGCAATTTAGGAGACTGAGGCAAAAGGATCGCAAGTTCGAGGCCAGCCTCGGCAACTTAGTGAGACCTGTCTCAAAATGAAAAATGAAAAGGGGCTGGGGATGTATCTCACTGGTTAAGCACCACTGGGTTCAATACAAGTACCCCCCCCCACAAAAAAAAAAAAAAAAAGGAAAAAGAAACTTTCTGCATTAACTAATAGAGGAATAATGTAGGACAGGGCTGAGGTATATTTCACTGTACACCACATAAGGCTTGTTGAGTGGGCTTTCAGTACTGACTAAAGAAAACAGAGGAAAGGGAAACACAACACTATTTTTAATAAGGTTTAACCAGTTTTTAAGGAAATACACAGAAAATAAATTTTAAGTTCCACTTATTTCCTTTATGCAACATGCTGCCATCTGGTGGCAAGATAAAAATTACAACATCTGTTAGGTAAGACTTCAAAATCACAAGTCAGAAAATTACCTTGGACAATTTTATTTAAATATTTTAAACACATGATTGAGAGAAGGTACCTTATAAAATAAGTTACTTTTTAGTTTTTAAATCAGGAAACATGATGCAACTGAAATGCTGTTTAATTTTTCTCAACTGCTAAAATAAATTAAAGGTGTCCATTTACCTAAACTAAAACTAACCACTATTTACCAGGTATTTATTAGGAGTTAGTCACCATACTAAGTGTTTTACATACCTTTTAATTATTTTGTAAAATAAATTCAAATTAGGTATGTAAGTACTGGAAAGTAATTTTTCTTTCAGGAAAATCTGTGGTTGTGGAATGAAATTATGCCTATAAAATCAGCAGAATGGCTAAGGGTGGGGCTCTGGAAAAGGTTCTCCAGAGTCAACTCCAGTGTCACTTCTTTTGAATTGCTTGGTACCTACTACTTCACTTTTCTATAAAATGAGGATGCTAAGAGTGCTACTTCATAGAACTGTTGGATTAATGTAAAGTACTGAAAACAGTGCTTGAAATGCAGTAAGTACTCAATGTATGTCAGTTCTCATCATGAATGTTTGGGTGATACAACATATGGGAGCAACATAAAAAAGGGTACAGGTGCTAAAAATGAATATGCCCCTAAAACAATGCACAGTAAAGGAGATAAAATTGATCAATGCTTTTTAGTCAAGTCAAATGTCTTGATTAAGTAAAACTAAGCATTAAAGAAGTGAACTACCAAAACATCATGTGTACAGTGAGCCCTAACAAAAAAGGTATATTGTGAAAAGACGTAAATATTATGTAAAGAATGGAAAGTCTGTGAAGACCAGCAAAGAATTATTATTAGGGAGCTTGGAGTACTTCAAGTTCTATGACTTTAAAATGTTCCGATTCTACTTGCTTTAGCTTCAGAGGAAGAGAAATCTTTCACCATTCAATACAATGGCTTTCATTCATTCATTCATTCATTCATTCTTTTTTTTTTTTTTAAATTTGGGTACCGTGGATTGAACTCAGGGGAACTCAACCACTGGGCCAATCCCGAGCCCTATTTTGTATTTTATTTGGTCTCACTAAGTGCTATGCTTAGCACCTTGCCATTCTGAGGCTGGCTTTGAACTTGCCATCCTCCTGCCTCTGTCTCCCAAGCTACTGGGATTATAGGCGTGTACCACAGCACCCTGTTCAATACAATGGCTTTCAAATCATATTTCAAACTGATTTTACTGGGACTACCCTTTGGGGATAAGGTAGGGAGGAGGGATAGCCCAGCAGAAGGAGAAGCTCTTCCTTCTTTCTCCCTTATTCTCCACAGTATCCCCAATTCCAATGTATAGCTGTTTTGTTTTTGTTTATTTCATATAGTTTCCTTGTGTTTCACTGAAAGAGGGCCACAAACATACTGAACTATAATAACTCTCATTTAATAAATGACTGAACTGCAGAAAAAGAAGTAAAATGCCTGAGATCACTTACAATTATAGCAGAAGCAGGATTAGAATCTAATAATCTTTTTATCACATTTATCCTTCCTTTATTAGGATCAATTATCATTAATACAAGACAAAGGAATTTTCATTTATGTCATAGCTTAAACTGAGCATAAAAAGCACATACATTCCACGTCCTTCAAAAACCTAGCTGGAAATTCTTTTGAATTTCTAGGATTATTTTTGGAAGTATAAACAATTTGTTATTATTTATGTTTCTACCTTCTTCCTTCCTTTTACAAAAATTAACATCACTGCTGACTACTTATTAGAAAAGAAAAGGAGGTGGCCTAAACAAATTTTGATCAACTTTAGCACGGGGCAGAGAGGTAGCTAAGTGGTACAGTGTGTGTTATTAGCACATGCAAGGCCCAAGGTTCAATCCACAGCAACCTCCACCTCCCCCAAAAAATCTTAGCAGAGGAATAAAGGGGTGGGGGGGAAGAATATGGAATTAAGATTCAAAAGGACTGGGGATTATAGTATTTAAGAATTTTCTGTTCCTATTTTCTGTCACAGATAACGTAAAGATATGTTTAATTCCTTAGTAACTGAGTTCTTCCATTCAGTAAACATTTGCCCAGTTTTTTATTTAAACCAGGCACTGGGGTAATCAGATAAATATGTGTATTTATTCAGGTAAATATGTGCACTATTAAAAGGGTGTGACAGAACAGGATATATGCCAATCTAAAATTGGAACACAGCAAGAAAACCTCCATTTGCTTAGAGAAGTAAAGAAGCATGACCATTCTGAGAAGGAAAGCCCTATGAGTGAAGACCTACAGGATAAGCAAGCTACTACTCACTTATTAGGAAAACTGAGAAGAGGAAAAATTGAGATTTTTAAGTTTAATTCTGTTAGAAGGTGGGGACAGGCTGGCATGTGAGCTGACTTTAGAGGTGGCCTTAAAAGTACTAAGGAATTCTGAAAAGATAAAAAGCAGGTGAGGGACAGAAACAGGATAGTTTGGAGGATGAACTGTAAGGGGACAAGACTAGCAATATGGAGACCAATGAGGAGTCTAGAACAAATATCAAGTAAGAAACAAAGCTTGATGAACTAAGATGGTGGTCACATAAATTGAAAGCAAGGATCAAATTTAGTATCTACTTTGAAGAAATATACAGGACTCAGTAAATGATAGGATAAAAATGGCAAGGTGCTTATGACTCCATTTTTGATTTAAGGGATTAAGACAGAAGGGTATACTATGAATTGAGGTATATTAAAAAGGAAGAAAATTAGGCTTTGAGGAGGAAACAAAAAATTTTAGATGAAATTTAATGCTTATGTCATCTACATGTGGGAAAGTGCTCATAGCTGGCAATCTATGTAATTGCATGCTTACATATGAATACACAATATAGGTATATGTGAAAAATAAGTATACAATATGCATGTCAGCTATCTTGGTTTAGAAGTATAGAAAGTGATCCACCTTTCAAAAGTTAGTGTTTGGATTATCTAAAAAGTTCCCAAGGGTGGGGGCCAGTTTAGAGGATGGGAAGCTGATGCATATGTGGAAGAAAGTAGTAAATTATCCTCAAGGGATGGTGGAAGCCTGATAAAACCAGGTCAGATTTCTGGTGTGAGGTCCTGTATGCCTTTGACAATAAGAACAGGGTTAGGGGGACAATAAAGCCTTCAATTTATAATCACATCCCAGCTATCTAAAAATACCTACTTCACCCCCTACAACAAAGCCCCAAACAGGCAAGACGACCTCTCAATGCATATTAAGTTTGAAGATTTCCAAGTGCTAGTACAGAACACAAGCACAAGCAAGGAACCTTGAAATTAGTCTTCTAGTTAGTAATGTCTCATTAAGTCATGTGTTCTCTCCAGACAAAGAAATTCATCTATCCTGTCAGTTTAGGTAGCTTGGCAGGTTAGTGCCATCTGTCTTAGGGTTAGCAGGCTATATTTTCAGCCATCGCTTTTCAGGATGTTTGAGCAGCTAAGCCAGCAATGTCCAGCCCTGACTTTTCAATAATTTATTTTTATTTATTCATTTTAAATTTCTATTACAATGAACTTTAAAGCTACTTGAGTTTTTAAAATTTAAATTACTTTAACTGATAAATAAAATGTAAAAATTATACATATTTATGGAGTACCATGTGATGTTTTGATAATCTTTACACTATATAACATTTAAATCAGGTTAAACATATCTATCTCCTCAAACATTTATCATATCTTTATGGGGAAAACATTCAAAATCATTTCTGATTTTCTTAACTATACAGTACATTAGTGTTATCTCTAGTTACTCTAATGTGTAATAGCACACAAGAACTTCTTACTCATATCTAAATGTAACTTCTCCCCCTGTTCCCATCATTACTACTCTCCTCAGCCTCTGTTTACTACCACCATTCTATTCTCAACTTTTATGAGATCAACTTTCTCATATTCCAGATGAGTAAGATCATGTCTGGCTTACTTCACTTAACATAATGATCTCTAGTTCCATCCATGTTGTTGCAAATGGTAGGACTTCAAGCTTTTTAATGACTAAATAGTATTTACACTGTGTATATGTACCACATTTTCTTTATCTATTCATTAGATGATGGACACTTAGGCTGCTTCCGTTATCTTAGTTACTGTGAATAGTGAACAATAAACATTAGAGTGAAGATTGTCTTCAATATACTGACTTCATTTCCTTTGTATTCATATCCAGTAAAGGGCTTGTCAAATTATATGGTAGTTTTAATTTTTTGAGGAACCTTCATGCTCCCAATTTTTTTTTTTTTTTTTGTACCAGTGATTGTACTTAGTGGCACTTTACCACTCTAAGCTTTAAGTTTCTCAACAGAAGGCTCTCAGAAATTAATATATTATTGTGAATTCCAGTTCTCTAGAAGAGGGGCAGAATTCTGTTTCTCCCAGATTCATTTGCCCATGGAATCCTATGCAAAAGTGGTCATTTTAATGAAAGCTACTCAGGAAGTATTAAATAATCTTCATTACTGTTATTTTCTACTATGTGGCATAATAAAAAGGGGAATGGATGTGAAACTGCAACATCTGGGTTTGTGTTCCTTGTGAAAACTGGGATAATACATATGAAAAAAATATTGAAAAGTACCCTACAAATAAATGAATGCCTTATTATTGTTAAGCATGTATAACATCCAAATACTATGTTTAAAAAAATCAGTAACAGGTACTGAAAATGTAAATAATGAATTCCAGTTTCCTGTCCTATAGGAATATGATATAAACAAGAAAATTCTGGTTGAAATTGGCTTTTTTATTTTGCTGATAATTAGGAGATGAACTCTATGAGGTACATTTACTATTACATTTATAGGTTCATTTCCTTGGTGAATAATCAAAAAGATAAATGATAATAGCATGTTTGGAGTCATCCCAAGTTGTATAGATCTGATTCAAATCCATTTCACAGGAGCAATGAACTCCATTATTATAACATGTAACTTGAAAATTATAACCTATAATTTGGAAATAAATATACTTACACCTAATACTTGAAACTATAGTAGTTTGCAAAAAGAATTTTCACAAGGGGACAAGTTTTCCATGTCTGTGTGTATATAATAAATCATTAAATGTGTGTGCACACACACACATATATTACTGTAACATATGATCCTCCTCCTTTCTTTTTTCTGTATGTGTATGTGTGTGTGTATGTGTGTGTGTGTATAGTGCTAAGAAATTCTTACCTTTATATCAAGGCAGACTAGGGTATCGTTTTGTTTTTATGCTCTTAGAAGGTAGCCTGAAAGTATTATCTTGGGTGCCATTTTAGAGTTAAGATCCTATTTCAAGATAGGTGGCACTCATTTAGGTAAGAGCTAAAACAGCTGGCACACCAAGGAGGCTATAGTTAAAAAAGAAAATATAAACAAGTCAATACTGCTGGTGGGTGCCTAAATTGGAAAGGAGAAGGTTAACAGTAGGGGCCAGAAAGAAAATGAACTTGGATCTAGGTATCAATATCACCAGTGCAGATACTTAAACAGTCCAGGGTACCCATTTTTCGATTCAGAAGTCATAGTCAGCCTACAGGGATGTCACTCTACAATAGGATGACTCAGGCTTTCTCCTACCCTTAGGTCATCACTGAAATGAAACATTTTTAATATCAAAATCATAGCATTATTCCTCCTATTGCTCAGTAAACAAAAAGAATTCTTATATATGCTATTTTACTTCCTTATATTTAATTGTATTTTATTATTCTAACTTAGTACTTTTCAAGCTCAATACTATTGATATTTTGGATCAGAAAATTCTCTACTGTGGAAACCAGTCTGCATGTCTCTCTAATACCATTTGGCTCCTTCTTCCCTTTGACAGACCCCTCATGAATGAAATCATTAAGCTGATTAATAGTAAACAGTGAGTCTATATAGAATAATTGTAAACCCATTTCCAGCAACAACAAATTTAATGCCAAAACAATGGTGTTGTCTTATACTGCAAATAAGCTAATCTCTTACACGGAAATTAAACTTCATGGTTTATACTTGTACTGCAGTAACTGAATCTTGATTAAAAATATTTACTACAGCATAATGTCAAAATGAAACAGGTCCAGGTCTAAACCATATCAATGTGCCATTTAGATTTAAACCTCAATTGGAAAAATCACATATCCTTAAAATTCTAAAATGAACACATAATCAGAGGGTTTGTTAATTAGAATACTATCTAACACCATTATCTTTAAATGACTTAATTTTTAAAAAAGGATTCTGAGATAATACATACATGGGGTTTACACGTCCCCTGTTCCCCTTTTAACATGGTGACAGGGATTGACTTAAAACAGTAGCTTCAACTTCACTGTAAGCCTGCTAAAATGCTTTAATACAGGGGATATAGAAAAATGTGCTAATGAGTAAGAACATATTGTCATAAAAATGTCCTTTAACTTACTGATGTACTTAACTGTGCTTAAAATCTGACAAGAAGATTAACTCTCTTATTTGTTAGGCATATGATAAACACTTATCTTCTGGCATGAAGGGACCTGGCTGTATAAATACTTGCTTTGTGCAGAAATGTGACATAGAGACTAGTGAAACAGTGATACCTAACAAAAATAATTTGAAAAATAAATTCTGTACTCTTTACAAATTCACAAATATATAATTTGATCTTTATAACCATTTTATATTTCCACATTAATATTTTATTGTGGTTGTGTTGATGCTTCTTCATTCTGAAATTTTATATTTTAAAATTTTAAATGGTTATTTCAAAGATTTCATTTAATTAAATCTGAATGTTTATTTTTTGACTACATTTTTATTTTGAGGTAAATGTAGGTTCATACATGGATATATGAAGTAATACAGAGATTTTGTGTGAACTCTATCTAATTATCCCCAAAGGTGAGGACTTAGAAAACTATAGTACATTGTGTTAAAACCAAATTTTTTTAAAAAAATTATTTTTTTGTTTTTAATTTTTATTTTTACAGACTGCATTTTGATTCATGGTACACAAACAGGTTACAACTTTTCATTTCTATGATTGTACATGATGGAGATTCACACCATTCATGTAATCATACATGTACATAGGGTAATGATGTCTGTCTCATTCCACTGTCTTTCCTTCCCTGCCCCCTAAAAACAAATTTCTAACAAAGTATACAAATCAATCCTATTGCCACAAGAATCTCTCATGTTGTCTTTTTATAACTCATCCACATCCCTCCCACTTAACACCCTCCTTAAACCTGGCAGTGACTAATCAGTTCTCCATATCTCTAATTTTATCATTTGAAGAAAATTATTTAGATGGAATCATACAGTATGTAATGTTGGGGAAATGACTTTAGTGAGTTTAGTTCTTTGGAGAGTCATCCAGGTTGTTGCATATATCAATAGTTTTTCATTTTATGTTGAGTAATGTTATTTCATGGTGTGGATGTGTCACCCTCTATCCAATCATTTAGTCACTGAAATGTTCTTCAAACTCAATATCTCTAGGTTGTTCCTAGTTTGGGGTTTTTATAATTAAAACTGCTATGAACATCCATGTAAGGGTTTTGTGTAAACCTAAGTCTTCATTACTCTAGAATGAGCGCCCAGGGTTGCAAATGCTAGGTCATATGGCAGCTGCATGTTTAGTATTTCAAGACACTTTCAAATTGTTTTCCAGAGTGGATGTATATTTTACATTCCCACTAGTGGTGTATGAGTGATCTAGTTTCTCCACAACCTCAGTAGCATTTGGTGCTTTTTGTTTTTTAAATATAAACTTGTTTTGATAGACATGTAGTGTTATCTTACTGAATTTTTTTCCTTCTTTTTTTTTTTTCCAATGCTGGGGATCAAACTTAGGGCCTCACCTGTGTTAGACAAGTGCACCATCACTAAGTTACACATCCAGCCCTCACTGAAGTTTTAATTTGCATTTTCTTTAATAGTGATGCTGAATATCTTTCAAGTGCTTATCTCCAATTGTATATGTTCTTTGATTAAATGTCTGCCCATGAATGGCAATTATCAAGAATACAAGTAACAATAAACATTGGTGAGAATGTGGGGAAAAGGTACACTTGCCCGCTGTTGGTGGGACCACTCTGGAAAGCAGTATGTAGATTCCTCAGAAAACTTGGAAAGGAATCACCATTTAACCCAGTTATCCCACTCCTTGGCATATACCCAAAGGACTTAAAATCAGCATACTACAGAGATACAGCCACATCAATGCTCATAGCACCTCAATTCACAACAGCTAAGCTATGGAACCAACCTAGGTGCACTTCAACAGATGAATGGATAAAGAAAATGTGATATATATATACCCAGTGGAATATTATTCAGCCATAAAGAAGAATGAAATTATGGCATTTGCCATAACTGGAAGACTATCATGCTGAGTGAAATAAGCCAATCCCAAAAAACCAAAGGCCAAATGTTCTCTCTGATATGCAGATACTGACTCACAATAGGTAGGGAGTTGGGGGAGGGAGAAGTGGAAGTTCACTGGATTGGACAGGGGAATGGGAATGGGAAATACAGTAGATTGAATTGGATATAACTTTCCCACATTCATATATGAATACAAGACCAGTGTAACTGCACATCATGTACAACCACAAGAATGGGAAGTTATACTCCATCTATGTATGATATGTCAAAATACATTCTACTATCAGGTATAACCAAAAAGAACAAACAAAAAAAGAGAAATGTCTGCCTACGTCTCTTGCTCCTTTCTAGTTGGATTGTTTGGTTTTCACTATTGCTTTTTTAAGAGTTTATTTTACTTTGAGATGGGGTTTCATTACGTTGCCTAGGTTGGCCCTGAACTGCTAGGCTCAAGTGATGCTCCCACCTCAGCTTCTGGAGTAGGAGGATTACAGGCATGTGCACCACACCCAGCTGAGGATTTTTATATTCTACACACTGCTCATTAGTTGGATATGTGACTCTCAAACGTTTTCTCCCCGTCTGTAGATTTGTCTTTTATCTACACAGTCTTTCACAGAGCACAAAATTTTGAAGGCCAATTTATTCAAGTTTTCCTTTTGTGAATCGTTCTTTTGGTAAAATGTTTACCTAGGTCCAGGTCCCAAAGATTTTCTATTTCTCCTCCCTAAAAGATAGTTTAATGTCTTTTGTTTTGTTTTTTGAGTGTAAAAGGGTAGTACTTATTCAAGTTGGGGAAAAAAACAAAAACAAAAACAAACTCTCCCAAGATAAGACAGGTTGCCCTGAAGTTTACATTGAACTTCATGATCCATTTTGAGTTAGTTTTTGTATAAGCTGAGAGAATTGGCTTGAGGCTTTCCTTTTTTTGGGGGGGTGGTTTGCAAATGGACATCTAATTGTTAGAGCACCATTTATTAAAAAGGCTACGCTCTTCCACTGAATTGCTTTTGTACCTTTGTTAAAATTATTTGTGTGTATCTATGAATGGATTTCTGGGCTATTTACTCTGTTCCATCGATATATGTCTATCTCTTCACCGATATCACATAGTACTGGTGACTATAGCTATGTAAAACTTATATAGAATTACTCATCTCATTTAATTCTTCTTTTTATAGGTTGTTTTAGTTATTCTAATCCTTCTGCCTTTCCAGACATTTTGTTATAATAGTGCCTACATCTACAAAATACATTACTGAGATTTTGACAGAATAATGTTAAATCTTTCTATCAGTTTGTTAAGAAGTGGCAGCTCTATAAGGTTGAGTATTCTAAACAATGAGCACACTACAGTGTATGTACTTAGCTCTTCTTTTACTTCCTTCATCAGTGTTTTGTAGTTTCCAGCATATATAACCTATAAATATCACTTTCAGATTTAGGTCTAAATATTTAATTACATTTTTGTTCAACTATAAATGGTGTTTTGATGTCTATGTTTTCACTGCTAGCATACAGAAATACAATTGATTTTTACCCATGTATCTTGTATCCTGCAGCCTTATTGAACTGCCTTATTAGTTCTAGGAGTTTTTTTTCCTTGTGAGTTCCTTGAGATTTTCTTCTGAGACAATCACATCATCCACAAGTATAGTTTTGTTTTTCCCTTTCTAAGCCTTTCGTTTCCTTTTTTTTTCATTACTGCACTAGTTCAAGTTTTCATCAACATGCTGAATAACAGTAAGAGCAGACACCCCTGCCTTGTTCCTGATTTAAATGGGCAAATTATACAGCCTTAAATAAGTAGAACATTAGTTCTAGATTTTGTGTGTGTGTGTGTGCTTTGTAACAAGTTCAGGAAGTCCTCCTTGATTTTAATTTTTGAGAGAGTTTTAAAATGTATGGGTGTTGAATTTATCAAATGCTTTTTCTGTATCAATTACTCATCTATGGCCACACCACCCTGAACCCACTGGATCTCACCTCAATCAACTGCTATGACCACTTGGTTTTTCTCCTTTTACCCTATTAAATGGTGAACTATCCTGATTAATTTTTGGACTATGCAAGCCTTACATGATGTATTTTCACTTTCATTCAGTTCAAAGTGTTTTTCTATTTTCTCTGAGACCTTCTCTTTGACTATAGATCAGAAGTGTATTTAGTTTCCGAGCATTTGTAGACTTTTCAGGTATCTGTTATTGATTTCTTTTTTAATTCCATTGTGATTGGAGAATACACTTTCTCTGACTTCAATACTTTTAAATACTGAGGTTTATTTTATGGCCCAGGGTGTGGTCTACTTTTGTACATGTTCTATGGAGGCACCTAAAAGAGTGAAGTTGCCCACCATAATTGTGGTTGTCTATTTCTCTCAATTCTATCAGGTTTTGCTTTCTAGATCTTATAGTTAGTGTCTGGTACATACATTTAGGATTTTTATGTCTTCCTGGTGAACTGGCTTATCATTATGCAGCATCCTACTCAGTCTCTGGTAATTTTCCTTTTCCTCTAAAATATGCTTTTTCTTTGGAAAAAAATATATAATACTTTTTCTGATAGTAATATAGTTGCTCCTTTTTTTTTAAAGATTGTTTTATTTATTTATTTTTATGTGGTACTAGGATGGAACCCAGTGCCTCACACAAGCTAGGTAAGTGCTCTGCCACTGAGTCACAGCTCCAGCTCCTGCTTTCTTTCTTTTGATCAATATTTGTACATCTTTTCCATCATTTTATTTTTAACCTATCTGTACTTTTGTATTTGAAGTAAGTTTCTTATAGATACCTTAGCTGAGTCTTGTTATTTAATCCTCTCTCAATCTGTTTTTGATTAGTAGATTTAGATCATTTACATCACATTTAATTAGAGATACATTTAGGCCACTTTCTTTCTTTCTTTTCCCTGTTTTCTTGTGGGTCAAATATTTATTAGAGTTCCAAGCTGATTTATCTTTTGTTTTTCAGTGTATAACTTTGGATAACTTCTAGAGTAGTAGCTCCTGGTAGCTACTGCCCTAGATACATACTTTACTAAAAAGTTTACCGGTATCATTTTACCAAATCAAATGAAATATAGAAATCTTACAAAGGATCCTTTGCATCCTTTGACCTCTATGATTTATAATATTCCCATCTATACTGTAACCAATTGGACAGCATTATAATTTTTGCTTCAACCATCAAATGTAATTTATAAGACTCAAACGAAGAAAAAAGTCTATTACGCTTGTCTATATTTTTGTTTACTGTGTCCTATCTTTCATTACAGTGTTCTAAGATATCTTTCTTTCATCATTTCATTTCCATTAGATAACTTTCCTGTAGCTATTCTTTTATGGTAGAACTGCTATTAAAAAATGTTTAGTTTTCCCTTTATGTGACAAGGACTTGATTTCTTTTTCATTCTGAAAGATTTTTTACAGTAGGCTTTCAAGGATTTTTTCTTTGTCTTTCACTTTCAGGATTGGACCATATAAAGGTTTGTCTGGTGTAGATTTATCTGGGTTCATCCTGTTTGAGGTTGACTTAGCTCCTTCAATCTGTAGGTGTCCAATTCTTTTTGCTAAAATTTAGAAGTTTCCAGCCATTATTTCAGAGAAATTTTTGAGTCATTCTTTCTCCTATTCTTCCAAGCCTCATGACACATCACATAAAAGCATGTTATAATTCCCAAAGTCCCTGAGACACTGTTCCCTGTCTTCCCTCCCCCAGTCTATTTTGTCTTTGAAGTTTAGGATCTTTGTTTACTTATTCTTTATTTTTTTGTGGTGCTGGGGATCACATCCAGGTTGCACATGCTAGGCCAGCACTCAGGACAGCACTGAGCCACACCTCCAGCCTGTCTCTGCTGTTCAGACTGGGTAGATTCTAATGTTTTATCATCCAGTTGCTACTACTTTCCTCTGCCACTGGGTTCAATCACTGAGCCAACTTTCTTTTTCTCTTTAAACTTTAATCATATATTTTTTAGTTCTAAAATTTCTATTTGATTCTTTTTATCATTATTTCCTGAGGAGGTTAGGTGATCTTGCCTTAGGTTTATTTGTACAAACAACACAGGAGGAGGACTCCAGCTCCATGTAGTTAATACCCTAAAGTCTCACTGGTATTTTTGTTCTTAAACTGGCCTTTACTATGAGGTTTTTGTGGGAGCCTGAGCACCACTGGTAGTCTAGGCCAGAGCTGAAACAGATCCCTGGCAATGCATGCAAGAATATTTTTCCCAGCCTTGGGGTGGGTGAAATAGGCAAGTTGATTAAGCTTGTAGGTGACAGCTTTTGGGACCCCAGAATTAACCTCCTTGAACTTTATGAAGGCCTTGCCAGCTTCAGCATGTGCATTTGTGGTCTTGTTGTTTGCTTACATCTTCTTCAGGTCTTTCTTTTGTGCTTCTTGGAAAAATGCATGTTTCTCAGGAACTTCGGGTCTGCCTCCTTAAGACATACGCATCTTTGTGATCAGGGTTTCTTAATGCTATTTCTGTGCCATTTTCCAGACTGGTTTTGTATGCAGTTCTCAAATTTGGCCATGTCTGCACCATAAACTGCTTCTTACATTTCTTTGGCTGAAACTTTCTATTTGTTGGCTGAAACTACTTTTCATTTGTCCCAGTATGTTCCTAATTGTTTGCTGAGGCATATTCATGATGGTTGCTTTAAAAATCATTAGATAATTTTGACATCTTTGTCATCTATTAGCATCTCTTTTTTCCCCTTTTTTCTTCATTTGAGATCTTCCTGACTCTGGTTATTTTCTAAAAGTTCTCTACTTTAACAAAATTCTGCTTTTCTGATCCTTTGGTCATAGTAAGGCTTTTTCTGACCTGTCGTCATTGGTTATTCCAGCTTGTCAGTCTTTCTAGCACCTATTTCTGAAGTATGAGATAAAAATAAAATCAATGCTGTGTGATTCCTCAAGTACCAGGTTCTATAGCAAGCCTGAATTTTCCACTTGTCTTTTAGAATCTTCCTGTATTTGTTTTATGTATGATGTCCAGGGTTTTAAATACACGCACTTAACAGGAGAAATAAGGAGAAATAAATCTACTCCATTTTCTCAGAAGCAGATGTCTTTTGGCTATTATTTTCATCTTTAATCAATTCCTAAATCATATTAAGAAATTTAAGGTTGATTCTACCCTATTTTAGAACTGTCCTCCATCTTCTTAAAATACTTTTTTAGATAAAACTGCATGAATGATAACATTCTGTAATGCTTATTTATGAACCCTTTAAAAATAAAATCATGACAGATTATTTCTTAAAATCATTGCTTTTGAGAGGCAAATTAATTTTTCACTCTAAATAAAATGATGTTCACTGATGAGTAAGACAAATTCCTGCCCATTAAACATGTATTTTATTTATTTATTTGTATTTTATTCAAAGACAGAATTGTTGTTGTAAGTGCTGACAAAATAGGCATGCAATATATTTCATTTAAATGTTCAGCCAAAGGGACAACAGTAATTTACCGATTACAAATAAAAATGTACTTTTACTTGTTAAATAAATGAATACAAAGGCATTAGAGACAGAATTAGAAATCTAGGATTATTTCCCATTAGTTGACGCCTTGTTATCTGACTTCATAGTGTGTTTTTTTTTTTTGGTTGTTAAAATGCAGGCAATTTTGTATTTATGGTTGTTAAAAATCAATAAGATGGGTGGGCATGGTGACACACACCTGTAATCCCAGCTGAGGTAGGAGGAGCACAAGTTCAATGCCAGCCTCAGCAAATTAGCGAGATCCTATCTCTAAATAAAATATAAAAAAGGGCTAGAGATGTGTCTTAGTGGTTAAGTGACTCTGGGTTCAATCCCTGGTACCAAAAAAGAAGAAGAAGAAGAAGAAGAAGCAGAAGAAGAAGAAGAAGAAATCAGTAAAAAAAGAAGAAAAAAAATCAGTAAGATGTATATTGTTAATAATCAATAAATTAAGGTATGTTTCAGATATACTGAACTCCTCTTCTCCTTCTGGTTCCTTTATGGTTTCAAATGTAACACATCTAACACATCAGAGCACCTCTCTGAAACAGGTAATTTTATGTCTGTTTGAAGTTGGACAAGAGTGGAATGGACTTTTCACTGGGTGTGCCATATGAAGTGAAACGTTACTCTTATGTGTTATCAAGTTGTAATTATTGTCAATAACAGAGGAACCTCATCAAATATACGTAAGTATAATATTTTATCAAAGAATTCTTCAGTGTATATACTAGTGTTATAGAATTACTATACTTAATTTCTGGGAGGCTGGGGATGTTGCTCAGTGGTGAAGCACTTGCCTAGCAAGCATAAGGCACTAGGTTCTATTCTAAGCACCACAAATAAATCAATAAATCTGGCTCCAATAAATCTGGCTCCAAGTATCACTGTAAATAAATATCCACTGACCGCTTACTATGTTGAAGACACATTGCTAGCTGTTGCTTAGGACCCTGTCCTCTGCTATCCTTAGAATGGTAAGATTCTTCTTTCAATTGTTGTCTACTTTTTGCAGCTGTTTCTATACACTGTTATCCAGGAGGAAATTAAGCATTATTTTGAGTAAATTACTCATTTTCTTAGCCTCTTTTCTTCTTTTAATAAGACTCAAGGATATAATTTAAGAGTTTGATGGAAGATGAATGTTAGAAGGCACTTTGAAAAGAAGAAATTTTTCTACTTTATTTAAGAACTATCAGAGACTAATAAACTGATAGAATAAACACCAAGAAATAAATGTTACCGTATATGAAACATTTCTATTAAGTGAAAAGATGATGAACACTTAAAAGGGCCTTTTATTTACCTCTTCTACATTGGAAGCAGTCTTAGCAGAAGTTTCCATGAAGATAAGTCCATGTTCTCGTGCAAAGGCTTCACCTTCTTCTTTTTTTACTTCTCTTCTAGATTCTAAATCACTAAACATGGGAGGAAAAGGGTCATGTTATTAAACAACATGGTACAAGGAGAGGCACCTGTGCCGAGTACACAGATGAGTTGCCATAAATGTGATGAAAATATATTATCTACCCAATTTCCTGAAGCTTTAGTAAAATCCAAAGTCATAAGGAAACATTAATTAGATTATTAACCTCAGTAGGTTTAATTCTCAGTTTTTTCTAAAAGCAAAAACACAGTGGGAAGGCTAAGAACAGACAGATAAAGTCTAAGCCAGAAATTCTAGATGAAATTTACATTACTCACTTTTATCATACTGAAATTGTATTGGGCAGGGGGGGAAATTAGCCCTTGTCTTGTGAGTATATTCTGTTGTAAAAGAACTTTACTATAATACAATATTTATTACTACTTTAGGATATAACACCCATGAAATTCCATATAGCCTTGACACACTCTTCTGTTGGATTTACTTCAGATTTTAAGATATAAAACCAATAAATACAGATGAATCATCTTGCATGTGCCTGTGCATCCCTGGAATCATCGTCTTCCTTTTTACTTAAAAGGTAACCACTGTTCTGAATTTGATGTCTTCATTCTCATGTATGTTTTATATTTATATTCATGTTTATAATCATAAATAGAAAATATTTTTTGCCTGTTTACAAAAATCCAGATGTAGCTACTATTCTACAACTTAATTCTTATTAGCATTATGTTTCTCAGATTTATACATTCAATACAGGTAGATCTAGTTTTCAAATTTTTTACAGTTGTACTATATTCTACTAAATGAACAAAACATTTTTATTTCCAGGAGACAATTTTAAATTGTTCATTATTACAATGAACACGTATACACACACACGTATAGAAAAATTGTGTGTATGTATGTGTACATGTACATGTGCCAAAGCCTTTCCAGGGTAATATTTTTCAAATAGTGTTATGACTCACTGAATTGTAAAATCACTTTAGTAGGTCATAGACAGAATTCCTTAAAAAGAAAAAAAAAATAAGAAAGAAAGAAACATAATAGAAAATATCAATGTATATAACCCATCGTTTCATGGAATTTTTGTTAAACATGTTAATTGCATACTAAATTTATATAGTAGATCATGATTTAAATGTATTTTCTTAAAGGAAAAAACAGAAACAAAAACAAAAATAAACCAAAAGTCATTGTACTTGAACATTATATAGTACCAAGCTGCTTTCTAAGACAATGGTCATATCCTCAGTTGCCCAGGCATAAAATCATATTGCTGTCTTTGACTTTGCATTCCCTATAACTCTCACATAAGTAGTTGTTTCCACTACTTATGTATCTACCTAAGTCATTTTTTAAGTTTTATGCCCTTTCTGTTTAGTGTTTATATTTATGATCCTTTTATTATAAAAAACTTTAATCTTTTAAAACTATTTTCTATTTCTTGTATAACCAATTTATAATGCCACAGTTAGAAAATTTGTGTCATCTGTCACTCTGACTAGGTCACTGCCCTTCTCAAATCCCTTCATTGGCTCCCTATTGCTTAATGCATTTACTTTAAAAAATGCTTATTCCTTGTTTTGATGTCTAGCCCACTTCACTCCATCCAATAATAATCACCTCATTTATTTCTCTGTTCTTTCTCATTCATTATACTATCACCTAAAGAAGGATCACTCATCTACAATCATCAGAAACATTTCTTGTATGTATACTATGTTGTTCCTTCACTATAAGCTCCTTGTGGTCATCAACCAAATTAAAGCCACCAGTAAGTTGCCACCTATCATATTTCGAGGCACAAGGAAAAAACTGGCAAGATTGAGGTATGAATAATCTTTTATTCTCCAAATATTCTCTTATTATTTCATATACTGAGTTTTGACACATGTACCTGTAAAACCACCAGCCCAAGTTTCTTATACTCCACTGTCATCAATCCCTTCTTTCCCCGGTCCCTCAGGCAACTAATGATCTGCTGCTACCGATAAGCCTGCATTTTCTAGGATTTTCTATAGTGTAGTCCTGCAGTATTTCTTTGTCTGTTTTTCACTGAGCATAATTATTTTGACATTTATCCATTCTGCTGCACATATCAATAGTTCATTCCTCTTTATTGCTGAGTTGTAGTCCATTGTAATGCTATAACACAATTTATTTATACAGCTGTTGATTCACATTCAGGTGTTTTCTAGTTTTTGGTCACTACAAGTAAAACTACTACAAATATATGTACAATTCCTTATGCAGACATGTGAAAATAAATTTATGTTGGGTAAACATCTAGGAGTACAGTGGCTAGGTATTATGTTGGATATATGTTTAATTACTTTTTTTAACTTTTTCTTTCTCTCTTTTTTCTTTTGTGATACTGGGGACTGAATACCACCCACTGAGCTATGTACCCAGCCTTTTAAATTTTATTTTGAAATAGGGCCTCACTAGGCTACCTAGGCTGGTCCCAAGCTTGTAATCTTCCAGTCTCAGCCTCCCAAGCAGCTGGAATTATATGTATGCACCACCATGCCTGGCTTTATGTTTAATTTCTAAAGAAACTATGAAGTTTTTGTATCTATTTTAGATTCCCATCAGCAGTAACTACTTTTATTTTTTCCATATTTTTATTGGTGTATTACAATTATATATAGTAGTGGGATTTATTGTTACATATGAGTACATGCACATAATGTAACAATATAATTTGGTCAATACCCTTCCTCAGTATTTCCCCTTTCTCTCTTCTCTTCCTCCACTTCGTCCCTTTCCTCTACTGATCTTCCTTTGATTTTCAAGAGACCACAATCTCTCTTTTTAAATTTTTCCTCTCTAGCTTCCACATGAGAAAAAGCACATTACTCTTGACTCTGAGTTTGGTCTATTACACGTAATAAACGTAACATAATGCTCTCAAGTTCTGTCCATTTTCCTGCTAATGATGTAATTTCATTTCTCGTTATTGTAGAATAAAACTACATTGTGTACACATACCAGATTTTCTGAGGGACATCTAGGCTGGTCCAATATTTGGCTATTGTGAATTATGCTGCTATAGACATGGGTATGTATGCATCACTACAGTATGATAACTTTAATTCTTCAGGATAAATACTGAGGAGTGGTATAGATGGGTCATGTGGTGGTTTCATTTCTATTCTTCTGAGTAATGTCTTGACTGAATTCCATATTGGTTGTACTAATTTATAATCCTACCTACAGTATAAAAAGTGTTCCTTTCCCTCATATCCTATCCAGCATTTATTACTGTTTGTATTCTTTAATTATTTAATTTTTTTGGTACCAACAATTGAACCCAGGAACACCAAACCGCTGAGACACATCCCTAGTCCTTTTTAATATTTTATTTAAAGACAGAGCCTTGCTGAGTTGCTCAGGCCCCCTCTAAGCTGCTAAAGCTGGCTTTGAACTTGTGATCCCTCCTGCCTCAGCTCCTGAGTCAGCCACGCTATTTGTATTCTTGATGGCTGCCATTCTAACTGGAGTAAGATGAAATCCCAGTGTAGTTTTGATTTGCATTTCCCTAATTGCTAAGTATGTTGAGTATTTTTTCATATATTTGTTGGCCATTTGTATTTCTTCATTTGAGAAGTGTCTGTTTACTTCATGTGCCCATTTGTTAATTGGGTTATTTGGCTTTTTTGCTTTTTTAATAACTTTATTTAATTTTGTATATGGTGCTAAGGATCAAACCCAGTGCCTCATGCATGCTAGGCAAGCACTCTACCACTGAGCCACAATGCCAGTCCTTATTTATTTTTTTGATGGCAAATTTTTTGAGTTCTTTATATATTCTGGATAATAATCCTGTCAGAAAAGTAGTTAGAAAAGATTTTATCTCGTTTTGTAGGTTTGTTCTCTAGTCCTAAATGTTTGCTTTGCCATGCAGAAGCTTTTTAAATAGATGCCATCCCATTTATGAATTCTTGGTATTATTTCCTGAGTTTTAGGAGGAAGTCAATGACTATGCCTATATGGTAAGTGTTGGCCCTATGTTTTCTTCTAGGATGTGTAAACTCTCTGGTCTAATTCCTAGGTCTCTGATTCATTTTCAGTTGACTATGTTCAGGCTGAGAGATAGAGATCTAGTCTCATTCTTCTACATAACCAGTTTTCCCAGTAGCATTTATTAATAAAGCAGTCTTTTCTCCAATGTTTCTGGCATCTCTGTCAAGGACCAGATGACTGTAGGTGGGTTTGCCGCTGTGTCTTCTGTTTCACTGGTCTATGTGTCTGTTTCTGTGACAGTATTATGCAGTTTTTGTTACTATAACTCTAGTATAATTTGAAACTGGGTATTGTGATTCCCTCAGCACTTTTTCTTTTGACTTAGTATTGCTTTGGTTATTCTGTATCTTTTATTCTTCTAAGTGAATTTTTTTAGAACTATCTTCTCTAGTTCTGTGAAGAATGTCATTGGTATTTTGATGGGAATTGCACTGACTCTGTATATTGCTTTTGATGAATGGCCATTTTAAGAATGTTAATTCTGCCTATCCACAAATATAGGAGGTTCCTGTATCTTCTAGTATTTTCTTCAATTGCTTTCATCAGCGTTCTATAGTTTTCATGGTAGAGGTCTTTCACCTAGTTGGCTGGACTTAATCCTAGTATATATTATTTTTTTCTTTTGAGGCTATGGTGAATGGGATTATTTTCCTGATTTCTTTCTCAGCAGATTCATTACTGGTATATAGGAAAACTACTGATTTTTCTACACTGGTTCTGTAACATGCTACTTTGCTGAGTTAGTCTATTAGTTCTTACAGTATCCTAGTAGAGCTTTCTGGATCTTCTAAGTATAGGACCATAACTGCAAACAGATGATCTGTCTTCTTCCTTTCCTATTTTTATCCCTTTTATTTCTTTCTCTTGCCTAATTGCTCTGGCTAGAATTTTTAGTATTACATTGAATAGGAGTGATGAGACATCTTGTATTGTTTCAAATTTTAAAGAAAATACTTTCATTTTTACTCTATTCATTATGATATCAGTTTTGGGTTTGGTGTATATAGCCTTTATGATGTTGAGGTAAGTTCTTTTTAGCCCTAGTTTTTTCAGTGTTTTTATCATGAATGGGTGGTGAATTATGTTGAAGGCTTTCTCTGCATCTGTTGAGATGACTGTGATTTGTTAATTAGCAGTATATCTTTACTTAAATGCCAATTCAAATCTTTTGCTTATTTAAAAAAACTGGATTATCTTATTAGTGAACTGTGAGAATATTCTAGATGAAAATATTCTGGGGCTGGGGTTGGGGCTCAGGAGTAGAGGGCCTGCCTAGCACATGTGAGGCACTGGGTTTGATCCTCAGCACCACATAAAAATAAAGGTATTTTGTTCATCTACAAGTAAAAAAATTTTAAAAATACTTTGTCAGATACATGTTTTGCAAATACTTTCTTTCAGTCTATAGTCTGCCTTTTCCTTTCTGTAACTTTTTTTTTTTTTTTTTTTTTTTTTTGAGTTATAGGGGATGGAACCCAGCGGGTGCTCTAACACTGAGCTATATTCCCAGCCCTTTTGATTTTGAGACAAGGTCCCACTAAATTGCCAGGGCTGGCCTTGAACTTGTGATCTTTCTGTCTCAGTCTCCCAAATAGCTGGGATTACACAAAGTGTGCCAGTACACTCAGTTTCATTTTTGTAACTATCTTAGAAAGCAAATGTTTAATTTTGAAGTGTAATTTATTTCTTATTTTTGCTTTTATAGTTCATGCTTTTTTTGGTCCCATTAAGAAATGTTTGCCAAAACTAGCTAATGTCATTAAGATTTTATGTTTTCTTTCAGAAATTTTAAAATAGTTTTAGCTCTTACACTTAGAACTGTAATTGAATTAAGTCTTGTATATGGTATAAGGAGAGGGTTGGGTTCAATTTTTTTTTTGCAATTAACCTGTTTGAGCACCCTTTAATGAAAGATTACCCTTTCCCTTTTTAAAAAACTAAAAATTTTTAAGATAAAGATTCTTCTCAAATTTATCTAAAGATGGACTGTAATTCTGGTCCATCCTGCACACTTTTAAGATAAATTAAATTAGCACTTTTGTCAAAAAATTAAATTTACCATATATGTATGGATTTATTCTTTAGAACTTCTTACACTGTTCTACTGTTCTATTCTATCTATTGTGTTATATTTTGGATTTTTTTTTTTTTTTTTTTAGTTGTAGATGCAATTGCTTTTTTCAAAATTTTTTTTTTTTTGATGTTGGGGATTGAACCCAGGACATTGTGCATACAAGGCAAGCACAAGCACTCTTCCAACTGAGCTATATCCCCAATCCTGTTTTTCTTTAATTTTTATGTGGTGCTGAGAACTGAACCCAGTGATTTACACATGTCAGGTAAGTGTTCTACCATGAGCTACAACCCCAGTCCCATATATTTTGGATCTTAAATGTCCCCCAAAAGCTTATGTGTTGATTGCCTGGTAGCCAGCTGATGGTGCTATTAGGAGGTGGTAGAATTTTTAGGAGGTGGGGCATAGTTGGAAGTTTAGACAAGTCATTGGGGGTGTGCCCTTGAAGGAGATACTAGGACCCCAGTCTCTACTTTCTTGTTTCCCAGCTTCCATGAGTTCTCCTGCCATGTGCTTCTACCATGATATATGGACTTGACCAAAGCCCAAAAGCAATGAAGGCAAGTGACCACGGACTGAAACCTCTGAAACCGTAAGTCAAAATAAATACCACTTTTCCTCCTTTTATTTTACTTTTCTTAGGAAAGCTAACTTAACCCATAATGCCATTACCAGACTAAAGTGATTATAGTAGCTTCATAATAAATCTTGAAATCAGTATTGGTGAAACTGGTAATTCCTCCAATGTTGTTCCTCTTTCTCAACGCTGTTTTGGCTAGCTTATGGCTTTTGCAGTTTTGCATAAATTTGAAAATTAGCTTGTCAATATCCAGTTCCCCTCAAAAAGGTGTGAGGGATGGACCAGAATTACAGTCCATCTTTAGATAAATTTGAGAAGAATCTTTATCTTAAAAATTTTTAGTTTTTTAAGCTGGGCCTGGTGGCACATGACTGTAATATAAATAGCAGCAACCTGGGAAGCTGAGGCAGGAGGATCACCAAGTTTAAAGCCTGCCTCAGCAACTTACCTAGGTCCTAAGCAATTTGGTGAGACCTTCTCTCAGAATAAAAAATAAAAAGGGCTCTGGTGATATTGCTCATGGGTAAAGTGCCCATAGGTTCAATCCTCAGTACCAAAAAAAGAAAAAAGAAAAAAAGAAAAAGGAAATTTAATTTTCTAATCTATGGATGATACACTATTCCATTTACTTAAGTCTGTTCACAATAGCACTATATTATCTTTTCCTTTTAGAACCTGAAAGACTAGAGAGATGTCACCCTTTCATTCCTAATACTGGTGATGTATATCTTTTTTCCTGATCGTTATCTATTTTATTTATTATCTTAAGAACTAGCTTTTAGTTTCACTGGTTTTCTTTTTAGCATTCCTTTCTTTGCTTACCTTGAGTTTAATTGTTCTTATCTCTCTAGTTTCTTAAGGTAGAAGTTTAGATTGTTGATTGATACTTTTTCCTCTCATATGAATTCAGTGTTATAATCTTCCTCTAATTACTGTATTAACTGTATCACACACATTTTAAAAGATTGTAGAGTTAACTTGTGGAAAACAGGTAACAATAAAAATAATCACTATCCAGAGAAATGTAGACTGTGCCCTGTGGAATACAATTATCACTTTGTAAGTAAGTTTCTTTCCTCACATTTTTGTATTCATCTTTAAATAAATTTCAGCATTCCTTATTTGACTATAAATGTGTGGTATTTAAAGAGTTCTCTCTTGAACCAGTTATAAATTCTTATTAGTTTCTTCATTAACCAATGAGATTACAAACTTTGATATGTGTTCATTATCATGAGTCATGATTCTATCTTTCTAAACACAGAATCTTTTAACAATATGTATTTTATAAACCAAAGGAATTCATGAATTGTGTCTAGCATTCTAAAAACATTAATTTTGTTACCACTATAAATATGTACTAAAATTAGTAAAAATTTACCATACTCTTGGAAATTTTATGGAAACTGAGGCCAAGCAACTATGTTTTCTCATCTACAATCATTTTAAGCCTAACATGTAAGCATGTTTACTGCAGATAATGCTCTAAGTAAAATAAGATTTTAAAAAATTAGGATGATACTAATATAGGGTTAAGGAGGTAAGCTTAAAAAGTACTAATGTAACATTTTCTTATTAAGACGTTTTAGAACTTTAGAAAGATACCCGATTAATTGTATTGTATTAATTCTATAATGCACATTAAGTCATGAAAAGGAAATATTTTTCCGAGTTAGAACAATTTGGATAATACTTAATAGTCACCCATTCCCTCCAAAAAAACCAATGGATTTTATTTAAATTAGAAACCAGATAAAACTCCTTCAGATTAATGATAATTTTCAACAGAGCTACTTATCTGTATTTTAAAAGCCAAAAGAAATACCCTACAATTTCCAAAATTTTAAAATTTAAGAAGTCAGTTACTTACATTTAGATAAATGTACAAGAAAAGGAGTCACATGAACAGTAATCTGTAGTGTCCATCATTAATGCAAAGTAACCTCTAATTTAATCCTTTTACCTTTTATTTCCAATAAGCATAATGACCATGTTGGAATTGGAATGCTGGCGGGCATCTTCTAACCAGGTTGTCAAGTGGTTGAACGTATCTCTCCTAAACAGAAAGAATAATTTGATTATGCTTTCAAAGTATTGCCCTTAGTGGTACACAATGATAACCATTTTTAGCCAAATCCCCTTAGTAATGGGAAACAGTTTGCAAGTACAGAATTTTTGAGTTTAGAGTTCACCGATTATATTTCAGTCTAGAAATTAAATATAATCACACTTGAGAAAATTCCAACAAATAAATAATCTTATCAAGATTATTTCTTATTTAAATAAGAAAAAGAATTTTGCTGCAGATTCTGTAGTAAATTTCAGTTTGATTCAAGACAAACAGTTTTAATGGTGAGCCAGGGCATAAAGACGAAGCTGTAGTTTTATCAGTGCAACCATACTTTTTAGAAATAATCTCTGCACTGACCACTGAATTAAACTGACAAGTACTCACCTTGTAATATCATACACTAGTAAAGCTCCTGCTGCACCTCTGTAATATGACCTTGTGATGGAACGAAAGGACTCCTGTCCTGCCTGTGATAAAAGAAAAAAAAAAAAAAAAATGGAAGTTTCCTTTAAAACTCTGTCCTCTACATTTTCATATCACTCATACAGAAAATATGGGAAGAGGAGCATAAAAGGAGAAACAAAATCTTCAACAGTTTTTGGAACAAGTCAATATCACTATTGCTCAAGTCACTGGGATGCACATACAGACTTCCTGCAACCCTTGGTGTTGCCACCAGAAAAAAGACCCCTAGCCTTTTTTGGCAATCCCTGACAACCCAATTTACTGAATGGTTTCACAATACATGAATCATTATTAGAGCACAGAATGGATTCCTAGCAACTAAGCTCTGAAGACAAATTTGAAAGGAAGCAAATAACCCAGAGCCTCACATTTGAATTCAATAACCCATTCCCTGGGGCAGCTGTTGACACTAGAATAAATAAAGCCCATTGTAAATAAATGATGAATGACATCTTTACGCCCACCATCTGCTGGTGTAAAGGTTGTTGGAAGGCCAAGGATGTAGATTTTATCAGTTATATCATAAATGGCATCGAGCTTTCAACAGTCATAAGATGGAATTCTTTGAGCAATCATTTTATTATGAAAAACAGAAAATGGTTCTGAATTTAATTTATATAATTTTTTCTTCCACACTTAATCAATTTTCTCTGCATTTGATATACAATGCTTGTCAAAAGGCAATAGGATTTAAAGTCATCTTTATATCCACTTGTGAAACAGATACCAGAGGTTAAATAAAATTAGGTAATTTCTCTAACTCATGGTACTAGCATTCTGCTTTTTAAGAAAGGCTGAAGAGGGTCATGACTATTGCTTCTGAGTTTAAAACTGAAAGAGTCTTTCTTAATTAATTTTAAGAGTTCTTAAAATTTTAATCATTTCTACCTTTAAGGAAAAATAAGCATTTAAGTAAACAAAAAGCCAGTTTTAACAATTTTTGTACTTAAAATCTGCTATTTGAAAAATATTATTTTAAATGTTGAGTTCTAATGTTCCAAGGTAAATATAAAGCCTCCCACCCTCATAATGTACAGGAACAAGCTCATAATCTGCCCTGTTTTAACCCTTACTACTCTGTAATACCTTGCTTTTGTGGGCTTTCCCTCTCCTTATATTCCCTCTCCCCAATGCCACCACCCTCAGTGCCCATCAATGGGTGTGGCACACAGATGGCATTCACAGCCTGCTAAATGAAAGAGTAAGTCCTAATTTCTTAAGTCACGTGCACAAAATGGTCAGTACTCCATTCTACCTAAATCAGCAGACATGCTAAGATTCAATGCAAATAACTTCTTCTATGTAGAAACTGACAATTAGATCCTCTCTTGGTAACCAATTCTAGCACTTAGAATCGGTTCTTATGCTCGTGAGTAAGAAAAAAAGGTGCAAAAATAGCCAACTCATTCTACTTAGACTAAAAAACCATATGGTATTAAGGAGCATGAAATTAATTTATATATATATATAATTGAGTATTTATATATATATATATACATACACACACATATATAAATCCAACTTCAAAATAAAAATGTAAATAATAGGAGAATTCCTTCTTTAATGGGAAAACTAAGAACTAGATCTTTAAGTGATTCATTTTATTGTGAATCATATATATGAAGAAAGGATTCTGTGGCAAACCAAACAAAATGTGTATTTTACGAGTTCAATATAAAAATCATGTTTAGAGAGCTTGTGTTTATACTTCAATTAAGATACTGTAAAACAGTAAAAGGGAAAATAAACTTGGGAAAAGGAGAAAAACAAACTTCTATAAAACATCCTGTTCTTCCTGAATTGTTCTGCAGAGAACAAACAACATGTTCCAATATGAAAATAACTTATACAATATACTACTTTACACTAAGTTCACTGAATATGGATTTTGCCCATTAATACAAAATCAGACAAAACCTCACAAGCAAATAAAAAACCACATATTGCAATCAAAGACTATGAATTTAGGTATGCATCTTAAAATCCATTATTAGTTTGTAATAAATGAAGATTTGTTTTCAAAAGTTTCCTAATTTTTGAGACCTGACCATTACATACTCTGGCCTGGTACTTGATAAGGGCATTAGCAGCCTTGAAATAAATCTGGTAATAAATGGTAAATTAACTGTTACACAAACTAACTACATAATCCAAAAGTTAACTATTTTGATCATATTAGACTTAAATAATCTAATTTTTAAAAAGTAGTTTCACACCTGCCTAAACTGATTGAAAAATAATGTTAATTTAGGAAAATAGGTGTTATGTTTGATCCTCTTTACTATTAAGTATTGGTTAAGAGGGATTTTAGAAGCTTGAAACCAAACAGGACAGAATTCTCTGTAGTAAGGAATTCCTGATGGTAGCTCAGGGTACAAAAGAAAAATGCATTTAATGAAACAGGAATGACTAAGTGAACAGCACCAAAAACAAATAAACCTGAGCTATGGGTAGTCAGAATGGTCAATGTGCTTCTCTCAACTCACAAGGTTGTCTGACTTCTTAAAATAAAAATCAGCAACATACCCAGATATACAAAAATGTTGAGCAGAGCAAATCCGCTTCAAGAGATAACAGGCATACTCACTTACTCATTTTTAGTGATGCATTAAAAGCAGAATCATGAAACATTTGTGCAAAAGGAGTCTTACAGAGCTTCATTTTCCATTTAAACACTGCTAAATCAAATAAACTTGCTCATTCATGCTGTTTAAAAGAATTACTTCCAATAGTCATATAAAGATTCCTCCAAACTGGTGTTTCCATGTGTCTGGGTCTTTCTGTATCCAAATTTTCTAATAACTAGGCTGGCAATTAGTACTATCTTAGCTCCTTCTCCTCCATATCTCCACAAAACATGACTTTACACATTATGCTATTGCTCAAAAATCTAAGTAACTTGAGTTAAAGTTGTAAGCTCAAGAATCTGATTTCACTTGTCTCTAAAGAATTTTTTTCTTATTCACTAAATGCTTGTTCATATAATTTCTTCCTTCAGAGATTTTACCTACAGCATGAATATTCCTGCTTTTTTGTTTCTCCTTAACTCTCGGCCTCAAAAACTCTTTTCCTTCCACCTACCAATTTCTATTTCCTTAGAGGACCAGTTCAACCTCCTAAACTTTTCACAAAGCTAGAAGTTTGTCTACCATAGTCCATAGTTCTTTTCTCAAAAATCCAAAAGCACTCTCATGTGGTCTTTTAGTCTTAATATCATTGATTAGATAAAATGAATATGCTGCTCAAATGCATCCCTTTGCAGTTCTCCTGGAGGGCCTAAATCAGAGTATGAAGTGTATTTACAGTAGGCACCAAAATGTTACTTGACTGATACCAAAGAGTCAATAAAAGTTAGAAAATTAAGATTTGTGAGAATCATAGTAATATTTCTTACTTTCATTGTTAGTCATTTATCTAAAAACTCTAGTTATGTAGATTAGACAAGACTCAAAAAGGAAAAAAAAATTCTAAGTAGCCAAATAGGTTGTCCAGTGATTAAGCATTATGTTTCAGGAACTTCACTAAACAGACTATCTTAAAATTTAGACCTAAAATTAGGGAATTGCTATCACTGAGGTGAAAAATTTTGAAATCTATATGCATGAACAAACTTTTGTTTTGGATGACCATTAGATTTGAGACTCAAACTGATTTTTACTATTCCTCAGTGTTCACAGCAAGGATGGTAAGAAAACCAACCTAGACTATTTTATTCTGAGCCCTTACAGGGGTCTGAATCAAATCCTGAAGTTGGAAATATCTAGAAAGAATAACACAAATTGAATGTTTTTTTTTAGAAATATAGGATATTTACTTTGGGGGAAAAAAAACTTAAAAGAGGATACAATCTCCAACTATGGATTTTAAAAATATTGCCATATAAGAGAAACTGGAGGCCACAGGTGGGAGGTAATCATTAGAGTAGAAGGAAATGTCTAAAGTAGTTTCCTGTTCCCATGGTTGTTAAAGAAAAGGTTGATGAATGACTGAAAGGAGGAAAAACAGTAGGACTTCTAAGTTTCTCAATGGAGGTGTGATGGGAACAGCAATGAGACAGAAGGTGAAGTAGGACTATTTTCCAGCCTTGAGTTCTAGGTGCCTTCCCTGGCCCTACTGCACTCTGGATATCCATCCTTACTGATATATAGTAACAAAATAATATTTTGTTTTAAAATAATAAGTCAAATGTATAATCTGACATGATTTTCAAAATAACAACAAAAATACACAAAAAAGCTGTGATTCATTAAGAAGGAATTTTGTTATGCAAGTTTCTACATAACTCTGACAATACTCTCTTATTTGATGGGCAATATATTTGTAAATCTAAAAAAACTATATTCATAGGGAAACTGAACAGACATATGTACTTAACTAAAACACCCAAGCTACAAATTTTGATGGGGAGAGATTTATTTGGGTATTGCTGGGAAGGCAAGAATGATAAATGACAAAAGATGAGTAAGAGTAGAATGGGGGGGTAACGTCTGGCTAGAGTTAATAGGGAGAACAGACTTTTTTTGCCCTTCTTCCAACAAACAATGAACAGGAAGTAGGTTCAACTTATGTTTCTTCATTGACTTGAAATAGATACATGGCTTTGACTTCTGATTTAAATTTAAAAAATGTCACTCATCAGAGGGCGGAAAGGAGAAGGCACTGATAAGACTCATCATTGCCTCCAGCTGTGAAACTGACTGATGGCCTCAGGTCTCCGAGTTCTCTGCTGGCAGCTATTCTTGCTATTTGCAAAAAAAGAACGGCGAAAAGAAGAAAACAAACAAAATAAAGGCAGAAAGAAAAGATGATGAATTTGAAACTTGTTCAAGGAAAACTCTTAATTAAAATTTTTTCAGGAAGTGAAAATGGATATACAACAAATGACAAACATCCTAATATCCTACAACTTGGCCATAGGTGAGGATGAACTAAAACATAACATTTGGCTAATACTGCCAAGAGAACTCTAGGATGATTCTGAAAATGTCCTTGGTTAGGAACAGACATGATTCTCACTACTAAAAATATAACAGTCTATACAAATGTATAGAAGCACTGCTAAACCTGGTTATCAGGAAACCCTGTTTCACTAAGATAAAAACTAAATGTGAGACCAACCTTAATCATGATTATATTTGTGGCAAAGTTTTAGAAGTTGGGTATAAAAGAAAAGAAAACCAATGAAATTAAGAGAACATTCTATAAGACAAAGTCTCAAGAAACAACTTTCCAAAAAAGTTAACAATTCTTTTTTGAAACAGTCCTTAAAATCTGCAACAGGTCACTGGTTATTAAAGTCCTATCCTTTGCATTCTAGGAAACCTGAATTTCTTTTACAGGGTGGTTTTGAGTCTTCAGAAGTACCAAGTCTCTCTCTTTTAGACATAGAGGAAGAAAATTAGCCTTCTGACCCCACCCCTGGCAAAATGAGGTTTTTATTCTATTTTCCTCTCATAAATGCAAAAGCAATTATTTTAAATTTCTTCTGAAAGAGCTCCACCATTCAAGAAAATTCACTCATAAACTGAAAGAAAAAAATTTTAAAAGCTCCTATCAAAAGAAGGTGTGACGAGTGAACCTACAAAACAGACAACTGGGAATGAATGGTCTACTCAAATTTCCAAAAACAAAGAAAAAGAATTAAGGGAACACTTTAAGTACAGAACAGTGAAATAAATTAGAATGAACTACAGACAACAGGCGGTTTTGTCTAAAAGTTAACACTGATATATTAACCTTTCCTTTTTGAAGCTATGTACTTTGGTAAAAGATATCTCCTAAACACATCCAAAAATCGTGCAAGTTGCTTAGACAAAATAAAATTATATACTTAATTCAGTAAAATTTACTAAACACTGTTATTTGTTACTGAGCTAAGACCACAAGATGCAAAGCTGAACAAGATATAGTTAGTCTCTTCTCTCATGATGCTTACTCTGATGATGAATATGTGAACAATAAAAATAAGATGATAATGGGATCAGAGCTATAATAAAATATGCATAATTATGGGAAAAATAAGTTATTACTATGGGGGTTAGAAAGGCTTTAGTAAAAATTGACACCTGAACTAATTTTAAATAGAAAAAGGAAAAGAGGCATTGCAAGCAAAGCAAGTATTTATGTATTTAATGTATGAAAAATGTGTTTATTAGGAGTAACAAATAACCTGGTTCACACTATCACCTTGAATGAATGTTTGTTACACAATGTTATAAGCAACCTAGTTTATGTAATCAGTTCTGGGGAAAAAAAATTTTTTTAAACACATAAGTGGAAAATACTTCCTTTTGGTTGGTGATTATAATTTCATACCTTTTAGAAAGAAAAGACTGTATTTTATTTTCTCTTTTCCATGCAGTTTTGAAATTAAGTAGTTTTAGAGAATGTAAATCAAAAGTGTTTTGAGGTGCTGTATGCTCAGGGAGGAAACCCTTAAGAAATAGTAAAGTATGAATGAATCTTCACTGAAGAGCAGGTCAGAAAGCACAAGACCCCTGAATCTAATGGATAACTTTTAGAGAATGACAGAGATGCAGGGTTTACCACTAAGGGCCAACTGTGGGATATATAGCATGTATCAGGAAACCTAGGTCCCCCCCAACAGCTTTCAGCACCTTGATTAGTCTTGGGAATCCTGACTGAGACTAGATATTCTCATGATTTATTCCTTCAATAGCTACTATCTGTGACAAGTCAGTCTAATATGTGTGTAGTTGATATAATTTCCATAAAAAAGTTTCAGTGTTCAACCTAACAGGTAATAAGTTTATTATAGTTATTTTTAAATGTATTAGGGGCTGGAGGTATAGATTAGTGGTAGAGTACCAGACGAGCATGCATGAAGCCCTGGGTTTGATTTCTAGTACTGAAAAAACAAACAAACAAACAAAAAAAACCACCAAAAAACAATTTCCCAGTTTTGATTTTTAATATGGTTAATAATGATAGCAGTAAGCCACATAATCTAAAGCTCTTCGGGGTCCTTATTAAGTATAAAGGATTCTGAAACCAAAAGTTTGAAAACTGCTGTCTTAGGACATCCCTTGAATAAAATATAGTAACTTCATTTTTAAGCATCTAAGATGGGGAATAGTGAAAACAGTCACTCAAATTTATTTTTCTATATTCTGTAGTTTAGATGAGATACCACCATTAAAAACTATACAGCACGGCATGTGCTAGGTGCTCAATGAACAGTGGTAAATGATAGAATTAGGTTACTGGATTAGGACAAGATGGTTTCAAGTGGTTGGAACTAAATCAAACAAAAGAAATTAGTAAGTTGTCAGGATAAGCTGCACTATGGAACTGATATTTTATTTTACTACATATGTATACTTTAGACATACTAATTATTTTTCTTAAAAGTACAGTTTCTAGAGCACTTTCATTTAGGTTTCACTTCATTTAGCATGTACTCAGGCTCACTAAACTCCCAACACCTGCTGGCCTACGTGCTAAAATCACTGCATAAGAGAAATTAGTTTTCTTTATCATATTGTTTCATAGCTATAGAATTTTGCTATCAAAAAAACAACAAGCAAAAAACATTAAACAAAACAAGCGTACAATGTATTTTTGTAAAAAAACTTTATTGAGGTCATACAATGTACTTTTAAAATACTCACCGTATCCCATATCTGAAGTTTTATCTGTTTTCCATCAATTGTTATCATTCGAGCACCAAACTCTACACCTAAATAGAGCAGAAAATGATTTGTTAAATAAACTAGTTGAAATACATTTTGCATTCAAAGATTAAAATGTTGAATTCTAATTTCCAGAATATGCTATGCTCTGTGAAAGATAAACTTTTAACAAATAATCTGCTATCCTTAGAAAATACAGACAAAGAGGTGCTTCTAAGACATAAACTAAGGGCAATTAAAATATGAAGTTGGTGAATTCTGACATAGTCAATATCAAGAAACCAATTGTGGCCTTCATGTTTCAAATACTCAGTAACAAAAACAACTTAAGCAATTCAGTTGTGATGTGTATGCCTGTAATCCCAGCAATTCATGAGACTGAGGCAGGAGGATTCCAAGTTTGAGATCAGCTTTAACAACTTAGCAAGGCCCTAAGCAACTTGTAAGACCCTGTTTCAAAATTTAAAAAATAAGTAAATAAAAAGGGCTGGAGATGTAGCTCAGTGGGTTCAATCCCTAGTAGGAAAACACAAAAACAAAAAAGGGTAATTTAAGAGCCATAAATTGAGTAATAAATAGTAAGTATTAAAATTTCTCAAGAAGTACACTAACACTGAATAAAAACCATTCTAAAAAGGATAAATTCCAACATAACATAATCTTGATTCCCAGAATGGGTAATAAACGAGGAAAAAAATATCCAAATCTGTTCACTAGATAAAATCACTGTTTAAACATATTTCTAGACAGTTCTAGTGAATACAGACATATAGAAATGAGTACACAATTTCACATGAATTATATACATATAAATGCTATTCTGTAACTTGCTTTTTGTTAAGTAATATATCAGAGACTTTATTCTCTAACACAATCATCTTTGCAAGTCAATAAAAACAAACTATACCATTATTTTTGCTATCTGCACAATATTCTCCTTTGTATGCAGATAATTTACTGAATTGATGCTCCACTGCTACAAATTTGTTGTTTCCTTGTTTTCATTAACTAATGAATGATAAAATGAACTTTCTGTATACGTTTTTCAACTTACTATAATTCCAGGCAAATACAGGAAGAAGAACTGTAGGTAAAAGGGAATACAAAATTTCTGTTTACAAATTTACTCCTTTGCCTTTTTTACTATTTATCATCTCTTTGGAAAATATCCAAACATTATCATTTCTTTGGAAAATATCAAAACAGGAGAAAATGGAATAATTTTATATTAGCAAACAGATGGGAAGACAACTCTGAGAGTAGTCTACCACTTACACCAAATCACCAGTGCCTGGAATATATTCTATCAGTATTTAGATCAGAGTCAAGGTGGAAAGACAGACATAGTCCCCAGAAACCAGATGTCAGTTATCCTGGCTGAAAAATAGCTTCTAGTTTAACAGGAAAGAGGATACTGCCTGTGTCAGAATTTCATTTCAGTATCATCTATATAACTCCTTCAACTGTGATTCAGAGAGAGAGAAAATTAATGACATAAAGTTTAATGTTGGTTTTCACTCTATATTTTAATACTTATTTCATCGTACAGGCACAGTCAATACCAAGAAATTAATGGTGACATTCATGTTTCTCAAGCTCAGAAATATAGGAAACCTAGAGAAAAGAGACTTAGGAATCATGATGTACTAGTATAAAAACCATTACTATTTATATACGTACACGCCTATTTCATTTATATGTGTGCGTGTATGTGTATATACATGAAATAAAATCTAAGTTCTGTGCCACAGGGTGGTGACATTCACTAAACCACGCCCACCAATGACATGACTAACTGTGGTACACATTTTTTAAAAAGAGCCAGCATTTAAAAGGAACGTACTAAAGCACAAAATTCTACCTATCAGCAAGTTATTTTACAGAGTAGAAATGTTTTCATGAAACTATTGTTTGTATTCACAAACTAGATGGAGAGAAATTATATTTCTTTTTCCACTATATGGGGAAGCTGGCTTTTAAGCATAATCAAAAAACATCTACATTATCCACTGGGATATAAGACTTCTTCAGTCTTATGTCAGATTTGACCAAAAACCAACTATGAATTAGAAACAAACACACGAATGCTCCGGATACGAAAGCAAGGCAAGAGAGGCTAGCAGATGCTTCCTCTGTGGAACTGACAACTTGAGGAGAGGGATAACGATAATGAGACTGGATATACTCTAGCAGAAAAAAGGCTAACAAGTGCTGCTCCTACAGGACTGTTGTTGCAGTCCTGCTTCCTGGTCTTTGAGAGGCTTTGGTTCTGTCTATTCCCAATCCCAATCTCCACTTTCCTCAAACGTCTACACCCAACTCCAGATAATCTGATATATTCCCTTATACTAAGCCTTGGTATGTCTATCTCTTTATTCAAAGTGTAGATAGAGGCTGGTAAAACTTTAGGTCTTTATACAAAGATTCTGCCTCTAAACTTGTCATATGAAAATCAAGAAGCAGAGAACAGTTAAAAGGCTACTACAGTATTTAGGCATAAGGTACACAGTGATAGTAGTAAAACAAAATACATGAAAAACCATGACTTGCTTTCTTACCAAATGCAACAGAAACAGGTTTTGGTTTCAGCATCAGAAACAACACTTTCCCACTTAACCTCATAACTAGGTCCTGGATAGGTCTCAACTTTACAATCTATGTGGCAAAATAAAATACTAAAATCTAATGTGCCCTCAAAGTCTCAGAAACAAATACAAATAGCAAAACCTTATTTCTTTTCTGGATTATTAAAAATTGTGTCTTTTTTCCGCCTTAAGTGTATATATGGTTGAGAATTCCACTTAGAAATATTTCCTTATCTTTTTTTGTGGGCTAAACTATCATCCCCTATGCTGCTGAGACACTTGCATTTTCAATTAATAGCCAATTTGGATGGTAGAGAAATTATCTGTGGAGTCAAGGTGAAGACCTCACTTACATGACATTGTCAGGGACTGATACTTATTCTAAAAAATAGGTTATAGGTTCCAACTTTCTAGAACAAAATGCTCTAAAGTAAGAATACATTGTCTCCAAATCATTATCATCCTTACACAGTAATTAAACCATTTACTGATGAGCACTCACAATTGATACTTATTACATGTTTAAAGAACAAGAAGGTATAATATAGTTCTATAGGAAAGCAGAGAGAGAAGGGATTGGAAATAAAGTACAGTTGTCAGGCAATACTAAAGGTTCACTTGAAGTTAGTGTCCAAGAAATTAAAATGAGACTAGTTAGCATGGTCCTCAGTTTTTTCCCATCATTTATAGTCCTACACATACAGGCATGGAATGGAAATTGGAGTTAACCTATTGGTTAGTCACAGAATACAAAGAAGCAAGAGGATTGAGAGATAGATATTATTTTAATGACATTAGAATTGAAGCTTGGTAAGCTGGGAAGTAAGAAGATGGTTAGAGTGAAAAGATGGTAGGATCAACAGACTACAGATTCATGGAATTAGGAACAAAAGGAAGAAAGTTGGAAGGATGAGAGAGAAAATCAAATAAATAGAAGTACTGAAGTGAAATTCTGGAATGGTTCCTGATATTGGTAATGACAATGTCCTAGTTATGACTATGAGAGTGCATAGCTAAGGTAGGGTGGAAACAAATCACTGGAGGAAGCCAGGCACAGTGGCACATGCCTGTAATCCCAGAGGCTTGGAAGGTTGAAGCAGGAGGATCATGAATTCAGAGTCAGCCCCAGGAACTCAGTGAGGCCCTAAGCAACTAAGTGAGACCATGTCTCTAAATAAAATATAAAAAGGGTTGGGGATGTGGCTTGGTGGGTAAATACCGCTGGGTTCAAGCCCCAGCACCAATAAACAAACAAACAAAAAGGTCACTGGAGGAGAGGTAGTAAAGAAACGAAGAGGCCAGGATGTGTGTGGGTGTGAGATCATATGTGGGTATAAGGCAAATGATATAGAATGTTTTTCTAGCTGCATGATTAGTATTTAAGTCATTGCTTCAGTGCTTCTCAAACTTTAATGTTCATATCAATCACTTGGAGATCCTGTTAAAATGTGGATTATGATTCAGTAGATTCTTTTGATTTTGCTTGTTTGGTTTTTTTTTTTTTTTTTCTTTTTTTTGGGGGGGGGGCAGGGGGTGAGCCCTGGGGACTATGTGAGCTAGGCAAGTGCCCTATTGCTGAGTTATGTCCCCATATCCTCAGCAGATTCTTAAACAAGCTCCCATATATCGATGTGGTTGGTCCAGGGCTCTAGCATGGACTTTAAATATTATTGTGTACATAAAGTTATTTGTAAACTTTGATGTAAAGGCAAGTGTGTAGCAATCAAGATATTGTCTTATGCCTATCTTAGCAAACATTTTTATATTCCTTTTGAAATTATGTGCTAATGATTTTATGTTATAAATTGCCATTATATGTTTCTAAAAATGTTAAGGAGGGCATGTGTAGAAGCAGTAACAGTAATTAACAATACTCACTGCTTCTGGCCCATATGTAGCTTGACTGATTGAATGGCTGTAACTGAATGCACTGAATTTACTGTATTTAACTCTATGTAAGCTGTAATGGCAGGAAGAGATCATAAGAACGGTCAGTCTTTGCTTTATAAAAACAGTCTTCAGTGGAAAAAGCATAATTGTCAATGTCAATAATGAACTGCAAACATCTCTTACTATTTTGAGAAATAAATAGCTGTTTGCTTCACAGAAATTTATGAATTTGAAAGAAAGTATCATTAACCTCAAATATTCTGAAATTCTGATTACGTTCATTTTATAGGATCTGAAATTAAATTTTAGTTAAAAAAGGTGTTCATGGGTGGCTAACATCTTTATAATAATAGACTCTTGCTAGAGTCAGCTGCCCACTGACTCTAGCAAACTGCCATCCATCCAAACTGCCACTCATCGCTACCAATTTGGTAACCAGGTTGTACAAAGTACAGGCCGAGATGACAAAACAAGGAACAAATTGAAGTAATGAACTCTCTTTCCCAGAGAACATGGAAATGAGTTTAAAATACTCTCTGTCCTCCTGAATGGGATATGAACTTCAGAGCTACTGATAATAACTCTTTCTCACCATGGAGACCAGGAAACCAAAAACATTGCTTAATAGGAAGAAAGAAAAATGAAGTAGGTATGAGAAAATGACAGAAGAATGTGAAAAAGAGAAAATTTCTTATCTTTCCTCCTTAAGAGCTATAAAAGCTCTGGTAGGCTGCTCCCCTCCCTCAGTTTCTGTGGGACATTTAAATATTTAAATATTATTTGGCTTAAGGTGAGATACTGATATTTACAAACTTTTTGAAGAGTTAGAGAGGTGGCAAAAGGTATGTAAGTCAGGGTCTAACCAGAAAAACAGCAATTACACTTAAGCAATTACACTTCCTGCCCTAACAGGAAGCTGCTACCATCCCTAGGCAGGGAGGATGCAGGGAGAAACTAGGGTTATCAAAGTGTAGGAACCAGACTACTTGGGCTTGCCAGGCAGGCAGGGGCGGAGCTAGAGTTAACGGAGAACATACAGTCAACCCAGGCTGAGAGAAAAGCAGAATAAGATCCTTGGCTTCTCTTTTCCTTTAGTCTTCTATTTCCCAGTGTCTGCCATCAGTAAACCTAGAGTGAAGCCAGCTGGCAATTATATGAGTTACAGTTTTCCAAACAACTCTTTGATCTGCTCCCTCATCTCTCTTTACAAGTGTAGCCTATGCCAATTTCAGACAGCATGCTCGGATCTGTTCCCTCCATTGGGTGTGCCAAAACAACTTAGAAACTTATATGTAAGATTCAATAAAAAGGAAGAACACATTTATGTAGTACTCTAATTTTTAAAAACCAAAAAAAAAAAAAAAGAAAAAAAAAAAAAGGTTAATTGTCTTAGGATTGGGGCATGCCTAAAATTAGCTACCAAGGTTTCAAACCTATTGAACAAAGAGCAGATCAGATACAAAAATGAGCTCACAAAAGCTAAACAAAATCCTAAGGCTAGTATAAAACACTATTTTACCTATCATCACTGCATATACTTGAAATTATCAAATTTAAAATAGATTATGGATAAAATTCTTATTAATAGGAGTTACTAATGAAAGTATCAATATATCCACCGACTGCATGTGATTTGGTTGAAACTATTCACTGACCTAACAATCTGATTGCTTTAGTTAGCTATTTCGCTGCTGTAATTTAAAAGACCCGACCAGAACAACTGTAGAGGAAAATTTATTTTGAGGGCTCATGGGTTTTCAGAGGTCTTAGTCCATAGAAGGCTGGCTTCAACCTCAGGACTCCAGGTGAGGCAGAACATCATGGAGGAAGAGTGTGGCAGAGAGAAGCAGCTCACATGTTGTTCAGGAAGCAGAGAGAGAGAAGTTTCCACTTGCCAGATACAAATATATACCCCAAAGCCATGATCCCAGTGCCCACCTCCTCCAGCTACACCCTATCAGAGGATTAATTCACTGTTTGGGTTAGGACTCTCACAAGCCAATCATCTTCTCTGAACCTTCTTGCATTGTCTCACATGAGAGCTTTTGGGGGACATTGCACATCTAAACCATAACACTGATCAAAAAGCTGTATCTTCGATTTGGTATTGTGGAAATATGTAGGACACGAAAATCAATATGCAAGAAATGAAAACTTAAAATCTATAGAAAATAGGCTGTGATTAAAGATTCATTAAGCAAGCAGTTATTAAAGAATAACTAGGTTTCCAATTTCCCTTTTTCTTCATATGTGACTAATTCTTATTAGTTAATAGTAAGCTGTAGAATAGTCAGCCAGTTAGATTCCTTAGTTTTCAGGATATAAATATAATTTTTGAACAAATAAGAATCCCAAATTCCACCAGAAAACTTTTAGATCTCATAAGTGAATTCAGTAAAGTAGCGGGATATAAGATCAATGCACATAAATCTAAGGCATTTTTATACATAAGCAATGAATCTTTGGAAAGAGAAATCAGGAAAACTACCCCATTCACAATAGCTTCGAAAAAAATAAAATACTTGGGAATCAATCTCACAAAAGAGATGAAAGACCTCTACAATGAGAACTACAGAACACTAAAGAAAGAAATTAAAGAAAACCTTAGAAGATGGAAAGATCTCCCATGTTCTTGGATAGGAAGAATTAATATTGTCAAAATGGCCATACTACCAAAAGTGCTATACAGATTCAATGCAATTCCAATTAAAATCCCAATGATGTACCTTACAGAAATAGAGCAAGCAATTATGAAATTCATCTGGAAGAATAAAAAACCCAGAATAGCTAAAGCAATCCTTGGCAGAAAGAGTGAAGCAGGGGGTATCGCAATACCAGATCTTCAACTCTACTACAAAGCAATATTAACAAAAACGGCATGGTATTGGTACCAAAATAGAAAGGTGGATCAATGGTACAGAATAGAGGACATGGACACAAACCCAAATAAATACAATTTTCTCATACTAGACAAAGGGGCCAAAAATATGCAATGGAGAAAAGATAGCCTCTTCAACAAATGGTGCTGGGAGAATTGGAAATTCATATGCAACAGAATGAAACTAAACCCATATCTCTCACCATGCACAAAACTAAACTCAAAATGGATTAAGGACCTCGGAATCAGACCAGAGACCTTGCATCTTATAGAAGAAAAAGTAGGTCCAGAGCTTCAACATGTCGGCTTAGGACCAGACTTCCTCAACAGGACTCCCATAGCACAAGAAATAAAAGCAAGAATTAATAACTGGGATAGGTTCAAACTAAAAAGCTTTCTCTCAGCAAAGGAAACTATCAGCAATGTGAAGAAAGAGCCTACAGAGTGGGAGAAAATCTTTGCCAATCATACTTCAGATAGAGCACTAATCTCCAGAATCTATAAAGAACTCAAAAAACTCTACACTAAGAATGCAAATAATCCAATTGACAAATGGGCTAAGGAAATGAATAGATACTTCACAGAAGAAGATCTACAAGCAATCAACAAACATATGGAAAAATGTTCAACATCTCTAGTAATAAGAGAAATGAAAATCAAAACCACCCTAAGATTCCATCTCACCCCAATTAGAATGGTGATTATCAAGAATACAAGCAACAACAGGTGTTGGCGAGGATGTGGGGAGAAAGGTACACTCATACATTGCTGGTGGGGCTGCAAATTAGTGCAGCCACTCTGGAAAGCAGTGTGGAGACTCCTTAGAAAACTTGGAATGGAACCACCATTTGATCCAGCTATCCCACTCCTTGGCCTATACCCAAAGGACTTAAAATCAGCATATTACAGAGATACAGCCACATCAATGTTCATAGCTGCTCAGTTCACAATAGCCAGATTGTGGAACCAACCTAGATGTCCTTCAATTGATGAATGGATAAAGAAACTGTGGTATATATATACAATGGAATATTACTCAGCCATAAAGAATAATAAAATTATGGCATTTGCAGGCAAATGGATGAAACTGGAGAATATCATGCTAAGCGAGATAAGCCAATCTCAAAAAACCAAAGGATGAATGATATCGCTAATAAGTGGATGATGACACATAATGGGGGGTGGGAGGGGTTAGTGTTAGGGTTAGAGTTAGGGTTAGGGAGGGGGGCAAGAATGGAGGAAGGAAGGACTGTATAGAGGGAAAAGAGGGTTGGGAGGAGTGGGGGGAAGGGGAAAAAAATAACAGAATGAATCAAACAACATTACCCTATGTAAATTTATGATTACACAAATGGTATGCCTTTACGCCATGTACAAACAGAGAAAGAACATGTATCCCATTTGTTTACAATAAAAAAAAAAAAAAAAAAAAAAAAAAGAATCCCAAAGTGTCTGACAACCTAAAATTTGGAGGACAAAGTGAGAAATGAAGTAGTGAAGTGGCTTGACCAAACAGTGGCAATTTAGCAAACTGATTCAGTTTCTGCTCCTATCATGATGCTATACTGCCCCTCAATTATTTCATTATTAAATACAATTCAAATCTTAATTATCAATATCTTCTGCATTGTTTGTACAAAGTCGAGTAATACGGATTTTTACTTCACATATTTCTTAAATAGTGATGGAAACTAAATTGCCCAAGAAACTTAGTTTCAGCTGGGTGCAGTGGCACATGCCTGTAATCCCAGTGATTTGGGAGGCTGAGGTAGGAGCTCTCAAGTTCAAAGCCAGTCCCAGCAATTTAGAGAGGTCTTAAACAACTTAATAAGACTGTCTTTAAATAAAACATAAAAAGGGTTGGGGATGTGGTTCAGTGGTTAAGTGTCCCTGGGTTCAATCCCAGGTACCAAAAAAAAAAAAAAAAAAAAAAAAATCTAGTAGAATGGACCCTCTTACATGTTACACTTAAACTATTTTAAACTTTTAATGCTTATCTCTTTTATAAAACTTACCAATAGTGAGGTCATGCACTGGCTGAAACCTTTTGTCTGTGAACTGTAGCAATAAGCATGATTTACCAACACCTGGAAATTAAAAAAAAAAATTAACAGACAAAACTCACAGAAATTGAGTAATCTTTACAAAAGCTCATGGAAAGTGGCAGCAAGGGTTTCTGGATGCAGTGAACAATTTACCATGATTTCTCAGTACTCTAAATTTTCAAATGCCCTTTTTGCCCTTTCTAACTCATTCAACATTTCAATATAAAAGAAAGATACGGCAGCTAAACTTTCAGAAGACAACTAGGTCCTTCTAGTAGACTCTACCATAGTACCACTCAGTAGAGTTTTCATGTATTTTTGTTTTTTTCTTCATCAGTGAAAATATTTAAAGCACACTAATTTCCTATATTAGTTTATCATATGCCCAAATACACAAGCCAATAGTAAATATTTGAGATCTACTTTTCTGGGAAAAGTTGCTTGTTCTGATTTCTTGCTAAGTCATTTCATGATCAACTGTAATCCGAATTGCATTCCTTCATTCTACTAAAACTGACTTCATTAAGGTCATGAATAACTTCTACATTCCCAAATTCAAAGGAAAATTTTCTATATTCATCCTACTTGTCCTTTAAAAAAAACAAAACAAAACTGGACATTGAACATCACATCTTCTTCCTACTCATTTTCAGATTCTTTAAGAAACATTTCCTCATCCTCACACTATACTAAGTCTGTTTAAGTGACAGCATCCTGAACTTCTATCAAACATGAAAGACAGTCCTCATTCAGTCTTTAATGAATGCTTAGTATACACTGCACTAGGGACTTGGAAGATACAGTAGTGTAGAAAACTGACATGATTCCTATATATGGAATTTATAATCTACCTTAAGTGGAGCAATTACATAAAATGAACACCTAAATACATAGATGAATTATAATCTGAAATAATTACAATGATTATTGCAACTTTAAAGAAAGAATAAGGTGACATTAGAAAAAGTGATGAAAAAGACTTGAAGCAATAGAAAACGTATTTCTGAAGAAGTGACAAACCAGACTGTTCAACTTCTTCTAGATTATGAATTCAATGAGAAAAGGACCTGAGAATATCCTGTCATTGGTTGCCTTTACCTTATGGCACTGGGAAGGCATTTCATAATTTTGCTGAATGACTGGCTTTAATGTCAAACACTATTAAGATTGCCTAAATATCGAGCAACAAATCAAAGATACCTTCTCTAAATATACCATTTTGTTTTAGGAAATGATTTATTTGTTAAGTTTTATGAATATTTTAGTATTCTAGTTAACTGAAAATAAATTGGAGTTTTAAAATATGTGATCTTGGAGAGTTATCTTCTCTTTCTTATATTACAGAAAGTCCAAAGTCAAACTCACTTTATCCAATTTTTAACTTTCAATAGTCTTCAGGTGTAGGATAGAAGACCAATTTTTCTAAGTTAAAGACTAGTACCAGGTATACAAAAGAAATTTGCTCTATGCATAAAAACTATGACTATGGGAAAATCATCTTAATTTTTCCATATGGTATAAAACTGTATTCAGAAATTATAGGTTTTATTGAGGAACCTCAAGAATCATCTTAAGAGACAGAAGAGTCTGAAAACCCTTTCCTCCTTTACAATAAGATACATACCACTTTAATAAGACCACGTTTATTCTAAGTGCTGGTGAAATATAGAAAATGCTTATTCTCTGCTCCCTCGCTTTTAAGACTATATTCTTTCCTTAGGTAAACATTTATTTTTCAATATAGAGAATATTTACACAAGTGTCATTATAGTGATTCTCAAGTCTTCTTGATTACAAATCTATAGATTATTTGATAGGGTTAGTTATAGGGATAGCTTATCTTAGTCAGCATTACTGACTTAATCTTTTGTGTGTACACTTGTTTACAAATAGGGTGTATAACTCACACCCCACAATGCTTTTCCAAATTGTTAAGTCAAATAGCCAGCCAGCCTTTTTTCTTAGTCTTCATCATCTCTGACCCATAAGTAGGATGTATTTGTGCTCATAATCAAATCTATGAAATTTATTAGTCTACAATCTCCTTGAGAATTATCTCTTGCTTTGTCAGGTTATAATTACCTCCTTTATTGTCTTCATTCTATAACAACTACTTCTCTTCTTCCATGCAATCTTGTATTAAATACTGGAGGGTTTCTATACTTCTCCACCATTGTTTACACCTTCCAATCCACCCCACCTTTTTAAACCAAGAGGACCAATCTAGTCCTGAAGCCTCAACTTACTTCTATAAAATTAGTCAGTGATTATCAAACCCATCTCTACTGCCACCATACTAAATGTTATTCTATTTATTTCCAACTGACTATGGAACATTTCCACTTTAATTCCTTCAGGCCTAAAACACACACTTCCAAAACCTAATTCATTCTTTTTCATTCTTTTCCCTACCATCCTTTCCAACCAATCCCCGGTTCAACTCAACCAAGACAAGAGAACAAAATGCAACTTCTCCAGGATTTCCTAATCTCCAGAATGGAGTCCTAATGGATCATACTAATGGGAAATGCAAAATCATCTTAATTCCTCCTCTTCCTTCATTCACTGATCTCATCAATTCTCTCTGAAATATCTTCATGAATACCCTTCTCTCTTCTTAATCCTTGCCGCTATAATCAATTAGACATCCAAGTGCAAAGCTGGCTAGACAATTGGCTAGGAGTGTTCATTTCAGGAAGGATGAAGACAAAAATTCAAGACTTGTCAGAATAAGATGGTATAAAAAAACCACAGGATGAGAAGAATCAGCAAAAAATAAGAGTAGACAAAGCACATGTTTGTTTTCTAATCACAGAATCAAGAAGAAAGATAACAAAATGTTTTTGAGTTAAGGCTGACATATTTCAAAATCCTTTCTTTTTAAAATGACGAAGGCCTGGATTTAAATCTTTACAAAAACCTCCCAGAAAGAATCTCTTTTTTCATTCATTCATTCATTTTGTAAAGCTAGGAATGTAGGGCCTGCACATGCTAAGCAAGGCTCTACCACTAAGCTTCATCTCCAGCTCTAGAAATCTCTTTTAAACGGTTATTTTTACATTTCTGTTAGTCATTTTCTAAATAGAATGGAAAATTAAAGAAAAAGCAACTATCCTAGTTTTCTTTTTTTTTTTTTCTTTTAAAAAAATATTTATGCTGGGATCTCTGATAAAACTAAATTTGGCATATGTTGGGGGTGTTGTCTCCTATCACATTTTATACCACAACATTCAAAGCCTTTGTACATCCTCTCTCCACAAACAGATTTTCACACTTGGCTTTTCACCATCACAGATGCCTTCCCTTACCATTTCATGTGAAGTACCTCCCACTGCAAATTGCTTTCTAGTTCTCAGTTTTCACCAGAAAAACCTCAAACTGATGCTCAGGACTCATACCTCTAGAGATTCTAATGGAACCATCAGTACAGTAGCGGATAAAAAGCACTACCTGGGTGACCTTGTATAAACCAGTAGGCCTTTGTTGTTTCTTTTTCTTTTTGGTACTGGGGACTGATCTCAGGGGTGCTTTACTACTGAATTACATTCCTAGATTCTTTTATTTTTGAGGGGGTCTTGCTAAGTTACTGAGGCTTATCTCCAGTTGTGATCATCCTGCCTATGCTTCCCAAGGTGCTGGGGTTACAGGCATACAATACTGCTAACTGGTTCTTTTTTTATTTTAGAATTTTACTTTATTTGCTCTTTTCAGATATACATGACAATAGAATATATTTTGGCATATTATACATACATGGAGTATAATTTATTCTAATTAGGATCCTATTATTGTGGTTGTACATGATGTGGAGTTACCCTGGTCTTGTATGCAAATACAAGGATAGGAAAGTCATGACGGATTAATTCTATTGTCCTTCCTATATCTCTCCTCCCTCCCTTTTCTTCATTCTCATTTGTCTATTCCAATGGATTTCTATTCTTCCCCTCCTCCCTTGTTGTGGATTAGCATCCACATATCAGAGAGAACATTCGGCATTTGTTTTTTTGGGACTGACTTATTTCACTTAGCATGATATTCTCCAATTCCATTCATTTACTGACTGTATCATTCTTAAAGGGAAATTAAGAACAATATCTACATCACAGAATTGTGAGAATTAAATCAGTTAACATATGGAAAGCACTTAGAACACACAGGAACAAGTACCTCAAAATTTACTGGTATTATTATTCCATTTAAATGAAAAGGAAAAATTCATCATGGATTTTTTTCAACTTTTCACTTCTTTACCCCAAGCTTTCTCTAGATGCCCATGTAATCTATCCTTTCCTTACTTCCTACAGAAGTATCCCTTTAATATTCAAAACTAGATTTCAACCCTTTCTGCCAGTTGTGAAATCTAACATTTTTGTGCATCTTTACTACTTCCCTCTTTATCAAATCCTTTCCTCTCCCATGCTCAAAACACACCAACTTCCTTGCTAAGGCTGGCTTCAAACTTGTGATCCTCCTGCCTCAGGCTTCCATTCCAAGTAGCTAGGATTACAGTTGTGTGCCACCAAGCCAGTTCAAATGCCTGTTTTTATCTATTTTATAAACAAAGATTCTTGAAGGCAAGATCTGTATTTTACTTTTCATCCTTCAAAATAACCAGAATGATCCCTTCTGCTAGTATTCATGGAATATTTATTTTATGGAAAAAAAAAAAACATGTGTAAAATACAATTTTTAAGATCTTGTGTGGGTATCATGGATGCCATTTCCTCTCTTCAATCAATATAAACTAATTACAGTGTTGCTGTTCAAGTTTTCACCATGAGGTCACCTTTTCTTTTCCTTTTATTCAGGGACAAAGTCACTGTCTCTCTATAGGACAGTATTGTAAGAGCTGAGTAGCTAAATATCAAGTGAGTGCCTAACAATTACATGCAGTGCACATTAAAAATGCAGATTCCTGAAGCCCACTCCAGAGATTCAGTAGGTCTCTGGTGGGATTCAAGGATCTAAGCAATAAGTCCACCAATGAATTTTAGGCAAGGGATCCTTCTACTCCAATTAACACTGGAGTAAACGCTAAGTATTGTAATGAAGTTTATTTTCCTTGTCCTAAAATAACTTCCATCAATTTCAAGATTCCTAAAAATTGGTGATGGCCTTCTATCTACAGACACAAGCCAAACAGCTTTCATATAAAAAAAAAAATGAAAAGTATGAGGGCCAATTGCTAACTACTTAAGAAAAATTTTATACACTATTCATCCTGATAAAAGAGGGAAGGAAGAAAAAAAGAAGGAAACAAAAATCCTGTGAATGAACAAACCTATCTTAGAGATTAAAAATAATCCATTGTAGAACTCTTGAGTTTTAAATTCATATCAAAGAACTGACAAAATTCAAACACAAACCATAAAGAGATGTGGTAAATCTGATTTAAGTATTACAGTTTATTTTGCAAAAAGACAAATTTTATTTTTCTTTGTGCTAATATTACAAAGGGAGAAACATGAAAAGACAAAGCCTGACCTCTGAAATTAGAAAATTAACACACTCAGCATGATAGGTTATAAAGACAGACTTTGCAGTTGCTATGCCAATGCTCATATCCATTGGGATTATTTCATAACCTGTGACCTCAGTCAAATTAGTTATAGAAACAACTCTAGTTCCACATCTATAAAACAAGAAAAAGCAGAATTCCTATGTCAAACAATGTAAGGTTCAAATGATAAAATGTGAAAGTATTTTGAAAATTTAAAAATTTAATGAATATTAGTGAGAATTTGAGATGAACACAGCTAAAAAAGCAAAATCTCTAATCAAACTCATCTGACCCAGTGTCAAAAATTTGGGAGGGGTGGGGGGGAAGGGGAAAAAAAATAATGAATCAAACATCATTGTCCTATGTAAACGTATGATTACACAAATGGTATGCCTTGACTCCATGTACAAATAGAGAAACAACATGTATCCCATTTGTATACAATAATAATAAAAATTAAAAAAAAATGAATTGAAGAAAACATCCATAATAGACTGCTTTCCTTTTAAAAAAGATTTCAGAATTGTCTTCATGCTGTTGAACATAATGTCATCCCCATACTTCTAAAAGAGCACTTGCTTTCATTTATTTTATTATTTATTTATTTTTATTTTTTTTTAGATGTTAATAGACTTTTATTTTATTCATTAATTTATATGTGGTGCTGGGAATCGAACCCTGCACCTCACACATGCTAGGCAAGTGCTCTGCCACTGGGCCACAATATCAGCCCAAACCCTTCATATTTTAACCACCTAACTGCTCTGGTGGCTGACTGTAAACAGTTGAATAATAAGTTCCCAGAAGAGATATGTCAAAATCTTAACCCCAGAACCTGTAATGTGATCTTATTTGAAAAAAGGATCTTTGCAAATACAATTAAGGATCTCAGGATAAGCTTATCCTGAGATTTAGGTGGAGCCTAATAATGATAGGTAACCTTAGAGTGAAGAGGTGGAGACATGGAAGAAAGCCACATGAAGACAGAGATGTAGATCCCAGCAAGGATTCTCCCTGGAGTCTTAAGAGGGAGGGAGCAAACCCTGCTGACCTAAATTTCAGACTTTTGAATTCCAGAATGGTAAGAGAAAGAATTGCTTAGTTTACACCAGATTTGTGATAAGTTGTTTTAATATCCCTAGGAAACTAATACACTAAAAGTCATTTTACATTTATTTCTCTGTCTCCTTAGACTTTTACACTGTTGGTGTTCTAGTCCTGCTGACTCTGCCTATAATTCCTTATGCTATCAATAACATGATGCAAACAGAAGAAATACTGAGTGGAGGGAAAGGAAATAGGAATATAGAGCCTTTATTTACTTGAGAAACCTGTCAGTGAAAACTAGGAGGGAAGGGGAAGAGACAGTTGTTCAAAAGATACTGAATGAATGTGGTAGGCTGAGAGTGTAGCTATGCTTGTCCAGCATGTGTAAGGTCCTGGGTTTGACCTCAGTACCCCTCCTTCCTGCCACACACAAAGCAAAAACGAGCTCAGAATGTGTGTGTCTGTTATGTTCCAGGCACTAAATTTAGTGATAGGAACAAAGAAATAAAAGAAAATTCCAAAGATACTTTTCAATGCCAAGGGAAAGGTAGCTTTAAGAATCTAAGGCACTTACCCCTCAGAACTGGAAAGTATAGAAACAAGTATGCTGACCAGGCTGGATGAGTTGCTACAGAATCAATTAAAAAAGGAAATAAGATGATATGGAAAACTGACTCTCTTCCCCCAATGCATATCATCTACTATTTCTCTTTCTTTTATAATATTAAAGTTCCCCCAATATTAAAACACTTCTCTGGATGTGATCAAAGTAAAGCAGATAACCTCACCGGAAAACCCATGTTCCCTTATACCAGAATTCCTTACACACTGGGCCTTTGCACATATTTAATGTTCTTTCTCCAATAACCAGTGAGTGTTGTCTACTCATCTCTAATATGTAACTCAACTGCTATATTCACCAGGAAACTTTTCATAACACACACTTCCTTTCACAAAATGAGTTAAGTGTTCTTCTGATTTGTAAATATGGAGATTTTTGTGGTTGAGTATATAAAACAATTAATTGTCTGGTTTCAGTGGTGAAACAGTATTTACTGTCAAGGCTGACAGGTTTCTGTGATTACTTTCTCACCCTGGGTGTGGAAAAGACTCTAGGAACTTAAATCTAGATCCGTACTCTGGCCAACAGATGAAAATTCAGGCCTCTCTGAAGGATAAAACTGACCTTAAAAGTAGGTTTTTTACAGAGTTGCAAGCACATTATGTATTCAGCAACTCTTTACTGAGCATCTAAATGGAAATAGAATCATGAGAGAAGACCTGGTAGTTCATTTAATCTCCTGTACTCCATGGAATCTTTTTGCCTTTAATTCTTTTCCAAATTTTTTTTCCTTAGTTTTTATCTCCAGGATTCTATCCAGGATACCATATTATATTTGGTTGTCTTGTTTCCTTTGGTTCCTCTTGAGCATGGCAGTTTTCTTAGACTCCTTGATGACCTTGACAGTTTTAAGGAGTACTCCTTAGCTTTTCTGTAGCATGATTCTGTGTTGGCATTTTCTCTTTTTTTAAAATGGGGGTTATGGTGTTTGGGAGGAAGACCAGAGAGACAAAAGTGTCATTTTTATCGTATCATATCAAGGGTACATACCTCAATTGACTGATCACTGATGAAGTTAACCTTCATCACTTGGTTGAGGTAGTTCATCAGGTTTCTCTACTATAAAGAATCATCTCCCCGCCCCCCAATGCTGTGCTCTTTGGAAGGAAGTTACCAGGTGCAGCCCACACCTGGCAAGTTGCTCTCAAAGTTTTAACCTTTGTATTTCTTCTGACTTACTTTTTTTTGTATGATGTCATTTTTCACCTCTGTATCTGATCTTCAGCCCTTTCATACTAGTATGTTGTGTATGCATTATTTTATTTAAAAAATAAATTTAAAAGTCTGTATTGAGGTGTCTTTAGAAATGAAAAGTACCTAAGAATTACTGTTATGGTTGGGATTTGAGGTGTTCCCCCAAAAGCTCATGTGAGACAATGCAAAGCTCAGAGGAGAAATGATTTGGTTATGAAAGTCTTAACCCAATCAGTGAATTAATCCCCCTGAAGGGATTAAATGAGTGGTAACTGAAGGTGGGAAGCGTGTGGCTAGAGTAGGTGGATATGGGGAGGTGCCTTTGGGGTATTTATTTTGTATCCGGTGAGTAGAGTCTGTCTCTGCTTCCTGATCATCATGTGAGCTGCTTTCTCCTCTGCCACACTCTTCTACCTTGATGTTCTGCCTCACTTTGAGCCTCAAGGAAGGGAGCCAGCTGTCACCATCTAGATTTGTGAAATACTCTATGGCTGTCTATGGAACAGCCTTAGTCCCTAAATAAAACACTTCTTCCTCTACAATTGTTCTGGTCAGATCTTTTAGTCACAGAAGCAAAAAGTCAAATAAAACAATTACCTTTATATTTAACTCTTTTTCACTCTCTATAACATCCTTCAGTGTTAATTCCAATTCTTATCTGCATCCCATTTTTCATTTTCACTACCATAACCTTAGATAAATAAGTTCTTAACTACCTCTCATCTTGACCAGTATAATAACTATATTCCATCTTTCTAATCTATCTTACATATGACTATAGATGAGGAATAGATGAGAAAAGATAGAAGAATTACTGTTAATGTCTATCTCTGCTGTTATATTACAATATAAATAAACAGTCATGTACCATATAAGGACATGTCAATTAGTGAAGGACTGCACATAGGATGGTGGTCCCATAAAATTGTAAGTTAAAAAAATTCCTATTGCTTTGTGACACTGTAGCTGTCATAATACCACAGCTACCATAATGGTGTAGTGCAATGAATAACTCACCTGTTTTGTGATAATGCTGGTATAAACAAACCTGACTGCACTGGCAGATATAGAAAAAGTATAGCACATACAATTATGTATAGCATATAACACTGGACAGTGATAATCTGATAACAACTATGTTACAAGTTTATTTGCTACACTTTTTATCACTGTTTTAGAGTAAACTTGTTCTACTTATCTTTAAAAAAGCTAATGTAAAATAGTCTTAGGTAGGCTTTTCAGAAAGAATTCCAAAAGTAGTAATTTTTAATCAAAGAATATGACAGCTCTGTGTTACTGCCCCTGAAGAACTGGCATTGGGACAAGATGTGGAGGTAAAAGAGAAACCAACAATTCAGACCAAGTGAAAGCATAGGCTGGTATATTTGTGTGTGTGTGTTATATTTTAACAAAAAGTTTAAAAAGTTAAAAAAAATTAAATAGAAGAAAGCTAATAGAGTAAGGATAAAAAGAATATTTTCTGCACAGCTATACAATGTTTTGGAAATTTAAGACAAGTACTCTTATAAAAAGAGTTTAAAAGGTTTAAAAAACTGAAGTTTATAAAGCAAAATAGTAAGTTAACATTAATATATCACTTAAATTTTTTTTATAAATGTAGTATAGACAAAATGTAGAGTGTTTATGAAATCTACAATAGTGTAATGTCCTAGGTCTTCACATTTACTCACCATTTACCTAGACCACTTTCAGTCCTGCAAGTACCATTTTTTATATTAAAAAAAATTTTTTTTTGTTCTAGATGGATACAATACCTTTAATTAATTAATTTATTTATTAACTTAGAGGAGGAGGAAAGGTTTATTGGGGGCTCATGATTTCAGAAGTCTCAGTCCACAGTCAGCTCTATTGCTCTGGGCCTGAGGTGAGGCAGAGCATGATGGTGGAGGAGAGCAGCTCAGAGCATGGCACCAGAAAGCAGAGAGAGACTACTCTGCTTTTATTATTATTTTTATGTGGCACTGAACCCAGTGCCTCACACGTGCCGTGCTAGGTTAGCACACTACCACTGAGCCACAACCCCAGTCCCACCATTTATTTTTTTATACCATACTTTTACTGTACTTTTTCTGGTTAGATATGTTTAGCTACATAAAATGCTTAGCATTGTGTCACAACTTCCTACAGTATTCAGTATAATAACATTCTGCACCGGTCTGCAGCCTAGGAGCAATCAGCTGTACCATCTAGGTTTGTGAAGTACCCTACAATGTTCACATAACAATGCATCACCTAGTGATGCATTACTCAGAATGTATGCCAATCATTAAACAGAATTCTAGTCAATGAATTCTACTATCTGAAGAATGAAATTCAAATTCTACCTTAACGGATAATGACACGTACCTACAACATGTTTAATAGATTCATCTTTCCAGCCTTATTTCCCATAACTGACAGTGTCCTGACAGTGTCTGTGTTTCTTCCTATTTTAATTTAATTTCTTTGCCGCTGGTACTTGTCTACTTTCCATTTTTCTTTTCTCTGTCTCATTTTTTATTTTTGATTTTGATTTTGGGGGTTGAGGATCGAACCTAGCTTGTTGCAGAAGCATAAACTACCACTGAGCCCCGCTCCCATATCTTATCCATTTTCTAAGAACTCGCTCAAATGCTATCTTACTCTACAGCTTTCTACGGAGGAGGAAAGGCATTTCCTACCATGAGAAATGGCAAGTTTTTTTTTTTTTCTTCCCTCCAGAACCTCACTCAGGACACTTTTCATATTCTACCAGCACTGCCAGATTTTAGTCCTTAAGGATAGGTACATATCTAACTTCTAAAAAAATCTGTCACAGTAGTATCTAGTCCTGTGTTTTACATTTGCTGAACTTTTTACCTTTTGTACTTCAAAGTACACCACCAACTTAAGAGATGACAAATATTTAATGGACTAGATTTGAATCCTGTTTGTGATGCTGAAAGAAAAAGTTGTTTCAGTTCTCTAGGCCACATTTGTTTGTAGAATGGTTATCAAACCACCTAACTTATTTGTTAGCTGTTGTGAGAAATGAGAGAAAGCATAAAAAGAATAAACAGAAAACAAGTCTGTATTTTTTGCTTCTCTAATATGTAGGCTGACATTTTATCTACTAAGGTCATATTATTCTATATATACTTTATTAAGCATTTACACATGTATTTTTATTGTCAGTTTACACACCTAGCTTCCTTCCTTAGGAATAGTGACCCTCACTTTTTCAAAGTTAAAAAACTAATTTGTACAGATGACTGGCTTAGAAAGCAGCTATTCAGTGAGTATTGAAATAATATATCTCACAGTCACCAAAAAGACACACACACACACTTCTGGTACCAGGACTGAACCCAGGGGCGCTCAACCACTGAGCCACATCCCCAGCCATTTTTTATTTTCAGATAGGGTCTCACTAAGTTGCTTTGGGTCTCGTTTAGTTGCTTAGGGCCTCATTTAGTTGCAGAGCTCACTCTGAACTTGTGATTCTCCTGCCTCAGTCTCCCAGGCCACTGGGATAACAGGCATTTGCCACCACACCTGGCTCTAGTCTATATTTAAAAAAACCCATTAACGTCTCAAAAAACGTGATACAATAGTGGATTTTTCAGATAGGGAAATATGCTAGTGAATTAAAATATGACTGTGCTAAATTAGAATTGCATCTCTGACATCATCTGTCCCTTAAGAGTGATTATCCTTTGACAAAGTCAACTCTCATGAGTACACTAGTGTACCATTTCTCAATTGACTGCTTCAGAGGTCCAAATCCACCTTCACTGCTTTGTTAGTGAGACTGGAACATCCCTTAAAGGAGGGACAAATGAGCTAAAGCAGCACTTGGTGCCTATATATGGCCAACTGTCCCAATCACTCCCTCAGCTGCCTCTGCTGGAGTTCCCAGACACGGCACCATTTCCCCCAGCATGCAGGTGGCAGTTTTCCAGTCTGTCTCAGTCCCTCAGTAAACTTCTGTGCCATCGAGTGGACATCAGCCATGCCACCTCAATGAGGTCTGAATGCCAGATGTTTTCCTTCCTTCCATGCTCTGCCTAGTTTCAGAGGTAGTGGCCAGCCGCTCCATTACCTGTTGTTAAAATATTCTTTGGAGTTCTCTCCAACTTTTAGCTAATTCCACCCACAACTCTAATCCCTTGCTATAGTTAAGAATTTTTTATATTAGTTTTGTTAAATCTGGTATAATTAATACATCTTTCAGTAAGAAAAGTCAATTCTAATTTGTAAAGTTGAAGTAGAGTTGTGAATATAGGTAAAGTTTTCTTTGGAAGACCTGATTTGTCTTTAAGTGCAACATTTTTATAAATACAAACTTTAATAATGTAAATCTTAAAAAAAAAATTACAAAATAAAAAGGATTTGCTAATTTTCTTAGGGAGTAGTTAAGTGCAAGTAAGATAACAAAGTATAGCCAAAATAGCATCCCTATTCTTTTTTTTTCCCCAACTCATGGAACATCCCCAACTATTTTTAATGATAGAATCAGGACTAGAAGACTCAACTATACCTACCTCTCAAAATCTGAGAATGTCAGTTTGTTAGAATCAGTGAGGTTTTTAAAATAGTATTTTTTAAAATAGTAAGTGTAACCAGTTAAGACATGAAATTAATTTACTGGATTATAACTAGTATTTAAAAAGTACTACAACAAATAGCAAATATTAGACTTTAACCCACAAGGTTAGAAGTACTATTTGGAAATATATATAATATACATATATTATACGCACACATATAAAATACACATACATGTATACATAGGTATATATATATAACCTTGTACATAAATATGAACTCTGGGTGGCAGTGTAAAATATACCTTTATTCTATGGCTTGTAGAAAACAGTTCTGGTGATAACTGTGTAAGTATCTAACTGAATTCATATTCAATGAAAAATCTCATTTGTGGTATTTTTTGGCTAACATACATCATACAATAAATCAACTGTTAGAAATCTAGAATGTTTCTATTCTCTTTTCATTAATGTTTATGAAGACAGGTATCAAAGAAAAAACATAACTGAATAATTTGTTGGCAATTTAATATAAATAAGAGGCAAAGCTGAAACTCAGAACTAACCTTTTTTCTAAATCATATTTTCCTCCATTATACCACTAAACCTCCTCAAATACGTATTTTTCAAATACATATTTCTTTTTTGCAAAATATTTCTAACTAAAAACAAAAAAAAAAGTCAAAGCTCACTTTCCAGGTGCTAGTGGCAATACTAAGGGGGAAAAAAGGAATATTCAAAGAGAAATGACAAGGCAAAATTTAATGAAGGAAGGTTTATAAAAAGAATATTTCCATGATGCTGACTTTATCCCAAATAATAATGTTCTGGTTAGATCATCTAAATAAGTCAGGTATTTTAGCACTTTAATTTGACCATTTTCTCAAACTTTTCACAAAGATCGTAAATAAGAACTCTAGCATCTTAGAAATACATTTCACTAAAGTAGTTTGGAGAGAATACTTTTTCATGATGCTAAGGAAGGAAGGTATTTAGATGTTAAAGTATAAAATAAATTATTATGTAATAAATCTATTGTACATGATCTCTAAGTTGTATATTATGATATGAATGGTCTGTATTAAAATTAAAGGCTATAAGCAAAGAGATATTTTATGCAACTGACAGATTAATAAAAGCCAAAGGAATAATATTAACAGTGACAAAATGAAACTGCTAAATTAACAGACAAGGTCATCAGTTAATATACACAATTAATGCTAAGGTTAGACTTCTGAATTTAAGTACATGAAATACGTGCCGAGCTAAAATTAAAATTCTTTTAAAATCTATATTCTTAAGGTTATCTGGCAGTGTGTATCAAAAGGCAAATGTAAATACCACTTGACCCAGAAATTTGACTTCTTCACAAATGCAGAAGAATGCTCATAGTAGCACCCTTTATAACAATGTTCATCAAAAGGTGTAGGTGGGGGCTGGGGTTGTGGCTCAGTGGTAGAGCATTCGCCTAGCACACATGAGGCCCTGGGTTTGATCCTCAGCACCACATAAAAATAAAATAAAGGTATTGTGTCCACCTACAACTAAAACAAAATATTAAAAAAATATTAAAAAAATATTTAAAAAATAGGTGGACATTTGTTGTTTCTGGCAATTTAGCAGAGTACTTTCTTTTAAATCCCTGGCAGCTAAGGCAGAGACATTTAACCTCGGCTAAGCCAATCAGATGATCCTGTCCAAAACCTGGAATCTTGAGGAAGAAGTGTTGTAATACCAGTCAATCAAGAGATAATTCATGGTGGCTATAGTAGAGATAAAGTCTAGTTAATGAGTCCAGCAGGACACACCCAACATCTTCTTAAGCAGGATATAACAACACCAGGAATTTGGCTATGTCTTGTCTTCCTTGGTTTTACCCATGTTCAAATTTAATTCTATTGACTTTCTACCAATTTTGTGAACCGGTCAATCTTTTCAAAAAAACATTCTGTTTAAGTTAACCAGAGATGGTTTCTATTGTTGGTTACCACAGATCTAGGCTAACAGAGTCAGAAACTAATTAAATCAATTACAATTCAGCTATTACAGTTTTAAAAAATTAGATTTATATGTGGTGATATGGAAGGACACCCAAGACTTATTCTAAAGTGAAAAATATATATATATAAAGGTATGGAAAGGTACTAATTGTACAATTCTATTGGTGGGACTGGGACAGACAGACAGATAACAGCACACATATGTGCACTCATAACCACCCCCAGGTTTATAGATGCATAGAAAATTTCTGGAAGGATATATAAGCTACTGTTTACTGTGCTTACACATGTAAAGAATAATGAGGGACTTTAAAAAGATGTAAGTTTTTCAAACATCTATTATAGTTGATCTCTTTTAGGTTGTGGTAGCTCAGAAATGCAATTCTAGCTACTTAGAAGGCTGAGGCAGGAGGATCACAAGTTCAAGGTCAGCTTCAACAACTAAGCAAGATGGTCTCAAAACAAAATATAAAAAGGGCAGGCCAGGTGTGGTGGCATGCATGCCTGTAATCCCAGCAGCTTGGGAAGCTGAGGCAGGAGAATGGTGAGTTAAAAGCAAGCCTCAGCAAAAGTGAGGCACTGAGAAACGAGGTGAGACCCTGTCTCTAAATGAAATACAAAACAGGGCCAGGGATGTGGCTCAGTCAGTGGTAGAGTCCCCCTGAGTTCAATCCCTGATACCAAATAAATAAATAAATAAATAAATAAATAAATAAATAGGGTGGGGGGTGTAGCTTAGTGGTAAAGCACCCCTAGGTTCAATCCCTAATGCCTCAAAAAACAAAACAAAAACCCCTATTTTAACACCAACACTATGTAAACAATACTTTTACTGACCTCATCCAACTACCTCAGTAGGACCTGTCATTTAAAGAGCCAGCAACACTTCTATGTGATCCAAAATGGTTATATTATTAACTACTGGTCTACTAAGAAAATTACAAGGAAGTCCAAAAGTAAACTAATGCACTGTCAAGTAGATTTTGATTTCCCATTTTCCTCAAAAAGTCTCTGACGACTTTTTACTTTTTAATAAAATGAAGGCTGAAAATTCACATATTCACACTTACATCTTCATTTTGACTGGAAATTCACCAACAAAAGAAACTTAAAGTCAGAAAGGATGAGAGAAGAGGTCAAGAAGGGATTGAGGGTGGTTTAAATGGCCAAAGAAGCTCATTAATTGCCATATAAAGTCTTGGTAAAGGGTATAAATTTACCCCAATTAGAAAATGGTGAATAAGCCTTCTTCTTTGAAGCTGTCTGGAGGATAAAACCAACCCTTTAGCTTATGTCACACAATGCTCTTCATATGATACCAAGATTCCTTTAGTCTTTACACCCATGTCCCTCTAACTTTCTTACCCTGACAAAAATACTACCATATTTTGTGTAACATTCCTGGTATAAAGTAAGTGTGAGGAGCTCAGTTCATTTCTCACATAACTAATAGGAGCAAAAACACAAACTAGTTCTATAGGATTATTAGGTGGGGAATTATTCAAACAAGGTACACTAAGTCTGAACGTTTCATTTATAAATTGGGATTAATGACTTCCTATTAGAATTACTTTGAGAACACACATCCATGCCACAAAACAGTACTCAGCATACAAAAGGTGTTCAATCAGTGTTTAGTGAAAATCTAAATCTGTTATGAGTCATTCATCCAGTTAGAAAAAAATCCTCTCCATGTTCCTGCAGTACTTTGCACATACACCTATTACATTTATTTGTAATTATTGTGGCAAACTGGTCTCCCCTTTAGGGTTAGGTAGTCTTGTTCATTTCACTAACTAGCACAGGGACTACCTACAATAGTATCTTAAATTACTTTTAAAAGAAGGGGTAAAAAAGCCAATCCCAACTTTCTACAATTTGTACACAATTTCCATCATTTAAGCCCTAATATGTATTAGTCAAACCCTGCCTGAATAGCTCCAGTAGAAACCAACTTACCACTTACAAACTCTTTCCATATCCATTTCTCTTCTACTCATGGTCTTGGTACTACTCAAGAAAAGTCTAAACCATCTTCTATGACAGTCACTCAATATTTAAAAGTCATTATAATTCTCCTTTAAAGTGTTTCAGTGATTCAAATATTCCTGAAATGTCACAGTTGAACATGGTGTGGTGGTACATGCCTGCATTCCAGTTATCTGGAAGTACGAGGCAGGAGGGTCAAAAGTTTGAGGCCAGTATGAACAACTTAGCAAGACCTTGTTACAAAATTTTTTAAAAAATAAAATAAAAAGGTTAGCGGAGGTAGCTCAGTAGAGTGCCGCTGGATCCAATCTCTAAAACCACAAAAATAAAACAAAACATCACAGTTGATACACGTGTCATATTATCCTTGGTCTCCTAAGCACAGACTCCAATTTATAGAAGTCTCTAAAATGAGGTTTTCCATAACTGACCTGCAGTCAGGCCTGAAAGGGCAGAACTATTATCTGCCTTATTGATACATTATACTTTCATTGACCTAGCATCCTATTTATTCATTTATTGGTTTTATTACTAGTCTGACTCATATGAATCAAGTCATGTAAAACTTAAAGTTTTTAAACATGTGCTGCTGTTTAACCAGGGGACCTCAATCTTGCATTGGTATAGTAACTATTTTAAAAGTAAATACAGGGCTTCAATTTAATTTTTATTTAATTTCATTTTGCTAAGTTTAGCCAATCATTCTAGTTATCAAGGTCATTTTAGATTCTGTTATAATTCACATTACACACTAGCTTTTCAACCACTGTGAATTTTACCCAAAATGTTGCCAATGTTAAATTGTTAAAAGAAAAATCCATAACTCCTTGTAGTAGCATGTACCCTCAATCTTAGGTACTTGAACAGTCCTTTATTTACAGTTTTTCAATCAATTAAAAGTCCATTCAGCCATGAAACCAACAGAAGTTCTATACCTAATAACAAAGAAAAATGTTAACAAATACCTTTACTTGTAGGATTGGTAAATCAACTCACCAAGCATACAATAATTATTGTTTCAATTTGTAATTGATAACTCATTTTGCTGTTTATTGATTTTTCTATCAAGTTCAGTTTTGAGCACTAGTGATTTGGGACATGTTTACTCTTAACACTAAACTAGTAAAGCTTTATTCAAAAAGATAAGTACTGATGAGCCAGGCTCAGTAGTGGACAACTGTAGTCTTGGCTACTCAGGAGACTGAGGCAGGATATTCACAAGTTTAAGGTCAGACTTGGCTACTTTGTGAGACTCAGTGTCAAAATAAAAAAAGAGCTGGGGAATGTAGCTCAGTGGTAGAGCACCCCTATGGGTTCAATTCCCAGTACTATCAAAAATAAAATAAAATAAAGAGATAAGCATTGATCAATAGATTCATTTATACCAAAAACTTCTGTAGATCTATCTACAAAGCTGACTTTTTCCAAAGGGGCTTAAAAATTGAGAGAAATCACTGAAGTGGTATCACAAGAACAGCAAGAGTGGACATAGAAGAAATCAAGGCAGAAGATGAATACTGGTCATATCATTCCTGAAGACCTCCTTTTTGACAGTCTTTAAAAAAAATAGTACCTTCTTTTTGACAGTCTTTTCAATCTCAAGTGGTTCATGAGGACATCTGTATCAAAGAGCTGCCATTTTGTGGTTGCTACATAATCCTATTCCTTCCTTCAACTCAAGCAATTTACTGTTTGAAGTCAACAGAGTGAACAGCTTTTTCCATAGGCAAGACCTGACCCTTAATTTTAGGAAGCACAACCGAAAAAATTATCTCTAACATGTTATTAATACAACACTTTGCAGCTTACAAGGCACCTGCACATACTGTTTACATTTACGCTCACAAAAATCCTGTGAATTAGATAAGCCAGGTATTACTACTAGCTTTTCTAGATAGAAAAAAGATGAAGTCTGAACTTGACCAAAGATATAAGTAAGTAGCAGAACTACCACACTAATCGAGACATTCTAATTACAAATATTAGACTATTGGAAAATTTATAAGAGTGCTATCTAAGCTAAAATAACCAGAGAGGACTTAGAATAATATATTATTTGACTTCTAGATGCAAAGCAGTTATTGCTAAGAATGGGTAAATGTAAAAGGGAGAGTCACCCATCAATTTTAATAATGCTGGAAGCAGCAGAGCAAGCATGAATAAACTACTTACAATGACATATCAACTATTAATAAATAAAGAAAACCAATAACTGACATTTGAATTTCAAAGACAGCTATAAAGTTACTGGGGGAAATGAGATCTTGAGTTTTGGTGATAGCCCTATAGAGTACACTAGACAGGAATTATACCAATTTTCAAACAGAAAACTTGGGAATTTAATTAATTGTATGATTCCAAAATCCATTAGATTCTTTTCTACTACATCCTAAAAAAGGTGACATTATACATCTTGGTAAGTGTGACTACCATATTGTTTCTCATGTGGGACATGTACTTGCCTCCACTCCATGGTGAGTGGGCATACCTCTGATCTATGCCATGATCCCTGCTCATTTGACTGATTGTAGAAACAAATATATATTCAATAATTACAATATATAATAGCATTAAATTCTCCCTTTACAATACAGAATCTTACACTGAATTTTAAAAAAAATAGCAATGAGTTGCAAAGAAAACCATAGGCCCTAAAAACCAAAAGGTGACACAGTCAGAATCAGAATGAGAGTCAACTGATTAGTACTTTAGAGACTTAGATCAGTTGGTAAAGCTGAAGATGTACATGCCTTCTACCCACAATTCCACTGTAAGGTATATTTCTAGAACTATATATAGCACATTCCTCAAAAAGAAAGCACAAGAAGAATCTATGTACTATTTTCTTTTATAACAAAAAGCAAACAACCCTAAAGTTACTACAAGTGAAGAAATAGGGAAAATTGTGGTATAGCAAATAACAGAACAAAATTAAAATTTAGCCAATCAGTGTTGGGGATGTAACTTTGGTAGCGTGCTTGCTTAGCATGCCAAGACCCTGAGTTCAATCCCCAGTACTGGGGGAGGGAGGTGGTGGTAATTAAACCAATCAAGCAATTAATATCAATGAAACAGAGCAAACTACATTAATACAATACATAAGTCCCTCAAAATATTGCTAAACAAAAAAGTTTCAGAGAAAAGTCAAGAAATATTCTGTTAATATGGATTTGGAAAAAATACAAAAAGGTACTATATATTGTTATTGACACTTTCATATATAGCAACTATTTGAAAACTTACACAGGAATAATAAACATTAAATTCAGGTTATCTGTAGGAAAGAGAGGTGAAGGGTATATAAGTGGTCTCCACTATAGCAGTAATGTTTATTTTCTAAACCAAATTGATCAAAAGGGAAGAAAAAAAAAGTACACACAAATATGAACCAAAAGTTAATATTCAAAATTAATATCATACTAAGTAACAAGCTAAGGGAAACAATGACAAAGGAACAAATGAGTAAGATGTAGGGTTTCCAGATCCTATACATGCCTTACAAATTAGTCCCCAAATTTATGGGAGGGGACCAATTTGACAGAATTACAAGGAAAACCCATTGTCAAAATGGATTCTTACATTTGATCTTAGCCAAAAGGTCAAGTGATATAATGGGAAAATTTTAACATCTCTTGCCAAAACTAAAAAGTAGACAAATGACTATATAGAAGATTGATACATACCAACAGCTGATCTAATGGACATATACCAGCTAATCTAATGGACCTTAAGCCACCACACACAAAGTATTCTTTTGAAGCACATATGGAACATGTACAAAAACTGACCAAATACTCAGCTACAAAATTATTTTTAAATACTGAACAAATTGGTTGGGGATATGGCGTTGTAGTAGAGTGCTTGCTTAGCAAGCAGGAAGGCCCTGGTTCAATCGCCAGCACCACACAGAAAACAAAACGAAATAAAAGAAAACTGAAGAATCAATACTTATGGTCTATATTCTCTGATCTTAATAAAGTCAGAATTCAGTAATGAAAAGATTAGAAAAACAGAAAGAAACATGCTAAAAAACCCAAACACACATTTCTAAATTATCTCAAGGTTCAAGAGAGAAGCCATAAGAGAAAAACAAAGATTTCAGAGTAGCCAAAAGCCTAAGATGTGTTTACACAGTATTGAAGTTTGAATTCTGAATGTCCCTGCAAGGTTCACTTATTGAAGGACTGGTTACCAATGCAACATGTCAGTGGTGCGGGTTTCAGGGAAGTGACTGAATGATGAGGGCTCTGATCGCATCAACTGATTAACCCATTGATGGATTCACAATTGAATGGACTACTGGGAGGTGGTGGAAAATGCAAGAAGTATGGCCGTATTTAAGGAAGTAGGTCACTGGGGGCTACCCTGGAAGGGTATGTCTTACTTCTGGCCCCTTCTGTCCATGTGCTTTCTCCTTGTTTGCTTCCTGACCACTGTAAGATGAACAACTCTACTCCTCCACATGATTCCATCAACATAGGCCCAGAAACACTGTGGTCACATGACCATGAACAGAAACCTCTGAAACTGTGAGCCAAAATATACCTTTCCTCCTTTAAGATGACTTTCTCTAGTATTTGTCACAGTGATGGAAAGCTAATGCAGTTTTTCTTGGATTCATATAAACCTCCTTTAAATTTGTATTACAATTTCTTTTCTAAGCTGGGGGTTTCTGTTCCTTGCAAACAAATAGATCCTAGAACAAAATCGTGAATCTTTATAAATCACCAGTGGTCTCAGATGGTCATAAACATTAAGCTAAGCAAAGCTGCTATAAATATATAAACCTCAGATAAATTGAATCTTGATAAACTATTTCAATAATGTAAAGAACCTTCCATAAAATAATCTAGATACGAAGGAATATGGTAGGCATAAGAAAATACCAACATCAACTTGAAAAGAAACAGAGTCAAGGATAGCAGACTCCTTAAAGTACCAGAACATCACAAATGAGCAAGATTAGCAGACGTACACGTGTGTGTATGTGTGTGTGAGATCAACATATTAGAGCATACAAAGAGGACAAAATAAATTATTTTTGCTTTGATCAACATTACTCAGACACTACAGCATTGGTCAAATTTGGATTTGGTTTTCAAAGGCATATGGGGAAATTATAGAAATATTCAAGGAAGCAGGATAAAAAGTAAATATGAAATAGTAACCATTTCTTATTCAACTCACTGTTAAGCATCTAATCTCATTTATTCAGTCTTGTTTTATAGACAAAGACACCAGACTCAGGAAGGTTGCCCATGTCCCATGGGTGAAAAAAGGTTTAAGATTTATACAAGGTAGTTCTCTGTTTTGTAAAAGTAGAGGTCCTGCCTAAGTAAAGGCAACTGAGGAACTATGTACTTCCATAGCAACTGAGCAGACCAAACAATTAGCAGGCCAACAGAAGAGGTCTCATATGAAATTTGTAGGAATCAAGAACTATGTATGATATGGAGAGAGAGAGCATGGATTTTGGAGTCAGAAAGAGATGGGTTCAAATTCCAGCTTAGTCAATAACTAGCTGCATGATAAAACTATTGGTCTCCTTTTCCTCACCTAAAAAATGAGTCTTCACTGACTTTACTGTTCAGATTCAATGAGTTACAACACTAGAGAAAATGCCCTATAAAACTTATATCAGAAGTACATACAGGCACATATTTTTAAAAAAATGGATATTGTAAGTAGGGTAAAATATCAGGGCTGTCTCCTTGCACTGCTTAGCATTAAACATAGGGCCCACTTCAAAGAGGTGTGCACAACTTCATATTACACACTTCAGCTAATAATGTCCCTTCTGATTTACCATACTATTTCTCTCATTTTCTCCTTAGCCTCTACTGTAAGCTGAATAATGCCCTCCAAAAGATGTCCATACCCTAGTTACTGGAACTTATGAATGTTACCCTATAAAGTAAAATTGCAGATGTGATTAGAACTGGAACTAGAGATGGAGAGATTATCCAGGTGAGCCCAATCTAATCACATGAGTTCTTAAAAGTGAAGAACATTTCCTAGATTAACAAGATGAGATGACCCAAGAAGAATCAGAAAGATGTGACACAGGATACAGCTTACTGTTGCTGCCTTTGAAGGTGGAGAAAGAGACCAAAAAATGTGGGTATGTGGGTGAGCTCTAAATGCTAAAGCCCTCAGATGACAGCTAGCAAGGAAAAATGAATGGCAGCTCTATAACAACATGGAAACTAAATTCTGCCAACAACCTGAATGAGCAACAACTCTCCAGAAAGAGAATCCAGTCTTCCTGAAATCTTTATTTTAGTTTGGTGAGACATATTGGACTTCTGACCGACAGAATCCTAAGTCAAATTTGTATTGTTTGAATTTTTAATTTTCTGGAAGTTTGTTATGGTAGCAATAGAAAACACATATATCCTTTTTCTACCATTTTTATTTTAAAGATTATAAATTTTTATACATATACCCTTAAATCCTTTTTGGAAACAAGCAGGAATAGACCGGTCAATGCATTCAGCCTACTCAGCAGAGCCTACCTAACACAAATTCATCACACACTGAAGCACAAGCTCTGTGCCAGGCATCATCCCGTCTTCAAGGAGTTGGCTACAACATGCACCCACCAATATTCATTTTTCTCCATCAGCTTTGGCCATAAACACAGTAATTGTCAGCAACACCTGAAAACGTTTTGAAGAGCACTGAAGAAAGCTAAAGTTTCATCATAGCTTTGAAAAGTAGAAACTAAGAGGTGGCAGGAGAGAGAGCTAAAAGGAGAACAGAGTGAGGTCATCCCATAGTTAAGGGCATGGCCCTCAGAAGAGACAGCACTAGGTCTTTGTTTTAATTTTTCTTACCAAAAATAATTGGCTCCACACAACATCCTCGGTTTCTTCATCTACAAAAACAGTAAACTTAAAAATGTATAGAAGGATTAAAAGATAATAAGCCTGGGCTGGGGCTGTAGCTCAGTGGTAGAGTGCTTGCCTAGCACGGGTAAGGTACTGAGTTCGATCCTCAGCACCACATTAAAAAAAACAAAACAAAACAAAAAAAACTAACAACAAAAAATAAATAAGTAAAATAAAGGTTAGATTCTTTAAAGAAAAACCATAATAAGCCTTTAACATGGTGTAGGACCTATAAAATCCTTCACATGAAAGATTCCTCATGGGAATATACTTTCAAGACACTGTGAATAGCTAATGTGATAGAGAATTCCATATTAATCCAGTATGAATATACCTTAGGGATTACTAAAATGAAATTTTAGTAATGGAATTAAAAAGGAGTAATTACCTGGGTACAGCAGAGGAGGGTATTTAGCATCTTTTTTTTTTGCCAGACATCTTTTACTTACGAATGGAGAAAAACAACTAACATCCAGAGTATTTTAAAACTTGCAAATAAATAAGGCTGATGAAATTAAGTGAGAAAGTTTCATATAGAAAACTAAAAAGGAAGGAGAGAAAGGAGGCCCCCATGTGGCTGTATCCTTTGTAGCAAAGGACACAACCTTGAAGAAACAGGATGAAAAAGAATAAAAAGCAGGGCCAAGAGAGAGGAAAAGAGCTGAGTTGGTAAAATTAGAGTCTGTTCAAAGAAAACAGCAAAATTACTGGCTACTGTTAAGAAGAGACCTAGAGATAAAATGGGGCTGGGAGCAGACACTGGGAGAGATAAAAAAGAAAATTAATTTCACAGTAAAGAGGAACTGGAGTGGGACAAAAAGGATAAGAACACTCTACAAGGAAGAGGGACATTATTTGTCTAAAGATCTCACTCCTTCCTTCCCTTTCACACTCTGTATTCAATGAAATAGCTCATGCTATGGTTCTAGTTTTAACTTCCCAATCTCTACCTTTTTTAAAAAAAGCACCAATACCTTATGTAATGTGGCTTAAAACTTAAAAGAACTGTGAGGAACCCCACAATATAGAAAGCCCCATTTCACCAATACCAACTTTCCCAGTGTAAACATACAATTCTATTCTCCTCTCCAGAAATAACTGTTAAATGTATATAGAGTTTGGGATGTTTTCTACATATTTACATGGTATATATAAAAAGCCATAGTTTTTTAAAAAATATAAATGAAACAATTACTGTGTTTATGGCCAAAGCTGATGGAGAAAAGTGAATATTGATGGGTGCATGTTGCAGCCAACTCCTTGAAGACCTTACATTTTTATTACTTGCTTTCTCCCTCTCATTCATTACGTCCTTCCTCTCTTTTTTTTTGGTACCAGGGCTTGAACTCAGGGGTGCTTGACCACTGAGCCATATCCCCATTTTCTTTTATTTTGAGACAGGGTCTCACTAATTCCTGAAGCGGGCTTTGAACTCATGATCCTCCTGCCTCAGTCTCCTAAGCTGCTGGAATTACAGGTGTGCACCACCAAGCATGACTTCTCATTCACTTCTTAATTCAACAGTGGCAAAGCACTCTCACCTTCCTAACATTTTAACCAACAGTCCCTGACTTCTGCATTTGACACTGGTTATCTCCTTCTCTGGGATCTGAATCCTTTGTGAATTCTGTATTCTGTACTAAGTCTTTCTTCCTCTTTGATTCCTCCTTCTTAGTCTCTTTTCCTGAAAATGCTCCCCACCATCACTTCTACACTTTCTCCTCTGTCAATATTCACTATGAATGACCATCAGGTACTTTGCTCTATCAGGGCAACTCTGTCAGATCCCTGTATGTCAATGGTTTTTCCTGTATACCAAAATCTCCAAAATAGTTTTCAAAAAATAAAGAAGAGTTTGCATTTTCTTGTATGATATATATATAATTTCACTTTAACTACTCAAACCATGTTATAATCAGCAAGCACTGATGCTAAAGCAGGAGGATGGGGATAAGCAGGGAAGAAAGTTTGGGATTAACTTTACTAATGAGTGGAAGCTCACTAATAAATATGTGTATGTTATGAGAATTTTTGCTTCCCTACAAAACCTCCCAATTTCAATAGTTCAAATCATGAACTCTTAGATAATGAGAATTTCATTTTGTAATTAACTCCAAATCTTTAACCTAGGTTATGCTCTTGAGCTGCAAACATGTACTTTCCCTGAGATACAGACATTCCCTCTTGCCCATATGGCAAATCCATGCTCATCATTCTAATTTCAGCTCAGACATCACCTCTGCAGTAATGCCTTGCAACAACTCCCCTGAGGGCATGCAAATTTATTAAAAAAAAAAAAAATCACTGAATGGCCTGCCTTTATATTTAAGATAAAGTCAAAAGCTGTCCTAACAAAAGGATTATTTAAAATGCAAGTGGTAGTAGAAAGAAAGAAGAGAAAGGAAAGAATATAATTCAACAGAGATGGAGTTTGCTACTATCTTAAAAAAAAAAAAAAAGTACTGATTAAAGAATAACAGAACGTTTGAATAGGAATTGGCCAGGTGACAAGGTTTTGACATAATGTTTCTTCTCTCTCTCTCTCTGAGATGGAACAAGAAGGGGCATTTCTGATGAAGGACACAACTTGGTTTGCAACTCAGAGCTTAGATGAGATGCCTGGTTAGTGATGAGATTAAAATGGTAGACAGATGCCAAAATTTCAGGAAAAACAAATTATGGGTTTATTACAATTTTTCTCTTGATAATTACCTGCTTATAATACTAGGCCAGGCTTGCTAAAAGACTCTTTCCACTTTATATCTAGATTTAAATGACACATTTTGCTAAATGATTTTCAGTAACAAGACATTACCTATACAAATAAAAGCTACATTTTAACTGCATTTAGCCTTACTGTAAGAAAACAGTTCAACAGTCTCATAATATAGAAGTGTTAAAAGCTTCTTCCATAAAAGAGGGAATCCTGAAAAGGAAAAATGTGCATGGTTCCTTTCTCTTGAGACATCTAAGCACTTTCACATTTATCCTCATTGTATAACACATACGACTAAGAGGAAGAAAGGCTAAGAATGATTTGTTTTAAAGGTTAGGAAAAGTGAGAGACAAGAAAATTAGTGATTTTCTTCATTCTAAGTTGCATGTTTTTCATATTACGACTTTTTTAAAAATCAAGATGGATCTCAAACTTGATTTAATGTCATCTTTTTGGGGGTAAGGTTACATTATAACTATGAGTATAATTTGCATTAAGGAAATGGCAAAGGATTTGGGACAAAGTAATAAGCAAGAAAGTGCCATACTAGAGCTAAAAAAATTCTGTAGTTATTAATGTATACTAACAGGAATACAGTCCACTGACTGTTTGGCTTCTTGTTTATTAATTTAATTAAATATACAGGGCCTACTTAATACTAAGCTCTTCCCTGAAACAGAGCCATATGAAAACCTTTTTTACCCTCAAGAAATACATAATCACATAGAGATGCCTACACAATTACCCATAAAACAAAACAGACTGGAATTAACATCAGAAGAATGATACAAGAAATATAAATAGAGAAAAGCAGCAGTCACTTCCAGTTAAGACATCAGGAAAATCTTGGCATATAGTAAGAGCTCAATATATGTTGACTGAGATCTTACAGAAGAGCTGGGTGAGACTTTCAAGGACTGACAGAATTTCTCAAGAAGAATGTGTGACAGAAGGCACTCCAAGCAGAGGGATCAGCAGGGCCTGGGGAAAATCCCAGCAATCAGTCGCTGGCTCTCACTGGTAAGGCGGGGAATTCAGGGAAAGAAAGCTAGAAAAGTAAATAGGAACTAAAATATGGAATTTATTGAAGATCAAACTAAAAAACCATGAGGGAGCAAACAAGTTGCCTCCTGACACCTGACACATTTCAGGAAGATTTAACTGACAAGTGAACTATACTGGTGAAATAAGAGTGGGGATAAAGTGCTACTCTACACAGTCTAGGGTCGAATATTCAGTGCCTGAACCAGGTCCTAACAGCAGCAATGTTGAAAGAGGTATGTATTCCCTTTGAACTGCATAGGGAATTTTTGGATGACTATACATTTCATGAGGGTGGGAGCACAAACTTGTTAATATTGTAGCCTCACTTCTCCCTGCTCAATACTTTATTTACCCATAGTAGGTCCTCAATAAAAAGACAAAATGCTGGGACTGGGGCTGTGTAGTAGGGAATTTGCCTCACATGGAGGAGGTTCTCCTGGGTTGGATCCCCAGCACCGCCACCAAAAAAAAAAAAAAAAACTGAAAAGAAAGGTAATCTGCAAATTGAATATTCACTATTGCTGAGACAACCAAGTGGTCATAGCCACTCTATCACTCTTCTATTTCTCAATCCTACTCATATTATAGTTAATTTGACACCTCCCCAATCTCTTTTTTTTTTTTACAGTCTAAGTTGTTTTAGAACTCTCCTTTCTTCTCCCCTTCCAAATATACCACGTTTTGTTACCAAACATTTTGAAAACACTGCTTTTACCCAGGATTTTACATAGAAAACCATCCAGTTTCCATACACATACAACCCTCCCACCCCAAAATGCTGAAAAAACACATTTACAGCAGAAAGTTTTTCTCTTAGGCAGTAAACGATAAGCTTCCATAGTTACTTATAGAACCTGCTACATCATTAGTGCAACCACAAGCTGCTGCTTACATTTCCAAAGTTGTGCAAAGGGTTCAAAGTTGTGCAAGAGTCACCACTGAAATCAGACTCTGGTATATTAATAGTTATAACACCTGAACAAGTCTTATGTTTATTATTAGATTCAAAGTAATGCCATAATCGCAGGTATTAAAAATATTTTATGAGTTTGCTTATTTATCTGTGACATATACTACGATGTTATTTTAATTGAGAATAACTGATTTTTTTTTCCTTGTTTCTAATGGACATGAGGTCACTGAAAATTAGCAGTTGTGACCCAGGACTTGACACCACTGAAATAGTGTCCCCAGCATAAACACACACACACTCCTAGAGCACTGATCGGCCTTGCATTACTATCAAATGAAAAAACCCGTTTCCACGTGGCAAAAGTAGCCAGAACTCTTTGGTGATTTAATGACCCAGGAAGGGATTACCCAGTGTCTGTTCATGTGATGTGACTTATTCTGACTTGGGGGTTAAGGGTGGTAAAAAATAATGTTTTTAAAACAGGTTTTCTTCTCTTTTTCTCAGCTGGCTGTCCCACACCAAGGAAGCGCCTTGTCCAGGCCTTGGTGGGGTGGGTGCGTGCAGGTCGGAGAAGGTGGGACTAGTCAGAAAAATCAAGACCAGTGTCACATCACCTTCTGCTTTCTTCTGCCTCCCTCTTTAGCTCGGGGGCCAGAAGAGACCCAAGAAAAGAGGCCCTGGGGATCGGGTGCAGTGATATGAGTCGGCTCGGTGCTGGGCCGCACTGCTGTCACACTGTCTCCCGACCCGGCGTCGCAAACGGCCGCCGTGGCCCTCGGCTGCAGGGCTGGCCGGGCGGGGGCCGCGGACCGGGCCTGGCCAGGCCGCGGCCGCTCCAGTGCCCACGTCACCAGCTCCAGCACTGCGGAAATGGAGCGGCGCGGCCGAGAGGGAGGTGCCGGGTGGAGTCTGCGCCCGCGACGCCGCAAGGCGCCGTTTGCCCCTCTGCCCCGGCCCTAAGGCCGCAGACACCCGCCGGCCGCGCCTGAGGCCCTCACCTGTGTCGCCGATGATGATGTACTTGAAGAGATAGGCGTACGCCATGGCCGCGGCCGCTCGGTGCCAGGGCACACGGCTCCTCCTCCTGCTACTGCTCCTCCTCCGCGCCCCTCACCCCGGCGCCGCTGCCTCGAAACACCAGGCCCCGCCCGCTGTCGCCGCCGTGGCCGTCAGCCGCTGGGAGTGAGGGGCCGAAAGGAAGCGGGACAAACTGACACCCGCGAAGCCGAGTGAGACAGCGCCCGGCTGAGCCCAGCCGAACAATAACAGCCGCCTCGGCGCCTCCGCCCCGCCTCCGCGCCGACCCGGAAGTGCTGCAGCCGCCGGCGCCGCCGGAGGAAAGAGGAGGAGCTCTGCACGCCGGCCGCGCCCCGCCGGCCGGAGCCCCGCCCAGCCCCGCCGGAGCCCCGCCCCGCGCCGAGCCAGCCGCGCCCCGTACGCCGGGTCCCCTGCGACCCCGAACGGGGTGAGGCGGATTCCTGTTGTTCTGGCACGTTTGAGCTGGCTGCTACGGCGGCCGGGAGACGCTGGGGCTGGGGATCCGGGGTGTGGGGGGCGGGGTCCGGTTCCGTGGTCGTTCGCGGGCGGGCGCCTAGCCTTCTGCCCTTCGGTGAGGCGCGGGCACGTGGTGGGAAGGCGGGGTTGGCGTTCGGTTCAGGGCCCTGCCTTGGTATGGTGAAAAGTATTTAAAATGTGGGAGCCCCCGGCAATACGGTGAGGGACCATGGTATTTCCTTTTGTGGGCCTTGACAGTAGTAATCGAAGTATTTTTTTTTAAGTTGGAAACTGTAGATATTGAAGTAAATCGTACATCCTTTGCGTGAAATACTACGCTACTCTCAATTTTAAAAAATAAACCTGACACGCGAAAACAAAGCAACTCTTGCGTATAAATATATGAAGTACCTAACATTTTAAAGCATATATATATATTTGATATAAAGTATATCTTATTTTATATAAATATGGGTGTTTTCCTTTTTGCTTTTGTTTTTGCAGTGCTCAGTATTTAACCCAGGGCTGCTTTACTCCGGAGAGCTAGGCAAGCACTCTACCACTGAGCTACATATCCAGCCAATTTTTTGTTTTACCATGTGTAAAAGAATAACAGGAATGCACTTAAATGACCATATGTGCTTAATAAATTTTGGGGAAAATTTGATACTAAGGAAGGCGATGAGCATAGGGAGAAAATTATACTTTTCATTGAATTATTTTGTGCAGTTTAATTCTTTTTGCAGCATTTATGAATTACCTGCTGAAAACTGTTAAAGGAAAAAGCAAAGTGACATTTATTCATTCACCTAATGTATGGAATGCACACAGTTTCTTGCACTGCTAGGCATAGCAATTAGAGACACATCTTGTAAGAAGCACAGGTTTAGGGGCTAGGGGTGTAGCTTAGTGGTAGAACCCTTGCCTAGCACGCCCAAGGTCCTTAGTTAGACCGCCAACACAGCCAAAATGAGGACAGGGGTTGGAAGGGTTGGGGGGAAAACAAGTTTGGGTTAAGTGACAAGAAAGGTTACCAGAAAAGGTTACCACGAGTAGATTGTATTTGAATTATTCATTCAGAAATATGAATAATAAGTAAGAGTTCATCAAATGGACAAACATATGGGGAAAACAACCAAAGTTTGAGCATGAAGAACAGAATATGCAAAGATTTATGAATCCATTCAGGAAATTTCAAGTTGCATAAAGAAGTTAATTTACTAAAATATCTAAAGTTGCATAAAGAAGCTAATTTACTAATATATCTGGCAATGAAAGGAAAATCATTGCTGGGGGACAAGTGACTGGAATTTAGTGGTCCTGGTTCTTGTTACCTACTATACTCCTTTCCCTTTGTGGATCTCTCCTTAACTGATCTCAGTGATTACTACCATGACACCACCTTATTGAGGTGACTATGATTGATTCCTGCATGGTTTGGATGGCCTTGCTGAGTGTGAACTCACAAGGTTTTCTGGAATATTTGGAAGGGAATTTATTAAGATTCAGTGATAGGACACAGTAATTTGTATTTTTTTTTTTTTAAGTTTGTGGGACTGTGAATTGAACCCAGGGCCTACTGTATGCCATATGAGTGCTGTACCCCTAAGCTGCATCTCCATCTCTTTTTCAAAGTACTTTATTTTTTTAATTTGAGACACAATCTTGCTAAGGTACCCAGGCTGGCCTCAAACTTAGTTCCTCCTGCTTTCGGCATCCAAATAGCCAGGCAGCACACAAGCATTTGACATGAAAAGTTAACCTGAATTGCTTAATCAGGTTCATTTGTCTTTAGATTGCAGCAGTGAGGGTTTCTTTTCAAGAACTCCAGGTTCCATAAGCTTTTTTTCCCTTCTTTCTTGAGTAGCTTCACCCAAGTCTTTCCTGGATAGTGGATAAAATACTCAAGTCCTTATTCTCAGAGGCATGGCCTTTACCACCACAGCCATAACAGAATAACTCCCGGGATGTTACATAAGCCTACCATCTTTAGGAATCGGGAACGTTCCTCTACCATTCAAGGAAATATCTTGCTGGAGAAGTCTCTTGTGCCAGGTCATTAACATGGCCTTGCATATGCCATGTTAATATGCATATAGAATTTTATCTAGTAGGCACAAGGGAAAATGTGAAGGAAAAGAAAGCCAAAATAGATTATATGTAATTGTTTGGGTATCAAGTATCCCCCAAAGATTCACATATTGAAGACTTGGTCTGAAGCAATGTTCAGAGGTGGGTTTTAGGGAAGTGATTGGGTCATGAAAACTCTGTTCTCATCAGTGGATTAATCCCTTGATATTAATCTTTCATCAGTCCTGAATGGACTGGAAGGTAGTAGAAACTATAGGCTGATGGGCATGGTTGGAGGAAGTGGTCACTTTGGGTGTGCCCTTCAGGAACTATATCTTGCCATTCGCTCTTTCCTCTCTCTCTGCTTCCCAGCTGCCATGAAGTGAACAGCTTTGCTCTGCCTTACCTCAGGCCCAAAGCAATGGAACTGAATGACCATGGACAGAACCTCTGAAAGCATGACCAAAATAAATCTTTCCTAATTTGTTTTTCTCAGGTATTTATCACAGTGATAAAAAGTTGACCAATACATAATAGATATTCAATGTAAAGAAAAGAACTCAGGAAGCCTGGCTTCTGGCATTGGCCCTAATCATTGACCTCTTAGCACTTAGGTGTAATGCTAAAGTTCATTTCTTAAAAGGACTATACCAAGTCTGAAGTTCTTTAATTTTATGTCTATCCAACCTCCAGATCTAAAGTCACCTGCAAAGAAGGTAATAATCCTTCCCTTGTGAAAATGCTAGGGCATCAAATGTCTATTTTTACCACACAGAACCAAAATGCATTATTTATTTGTGTTTAGGAACCAAAATGGTCATTTACAGCAAAGAATGGAGAGTAAGGACTTGATTTTAAAATCTTTCCCTGAGCCTCAGTTTTCTTATCTGGAAAATATGGATTATAACTCCCTTGCAAAGTCAGTTTAGTATCAGATAAAATGATGTGTGGGCTGAGGTGTACCTTGGTGGTAAACCTAGCATGTATAAGGTCCTTGATTTGATCCCCAGGACCACAAAAATAAAAACCAAACAACAAGAACAAAAAGCTTTGAGGGAGGAAGGGTCTAATCATTATATAATGGCCATATTTTAGGTCTTTTTTTCAAACGTAAGTATTTTGCAGTATTTTCGCTAAACTTACAAGCTTGCTTTCATGTACAACCAGAGAAACAACAGATGTACCCCATTTATGTACAACGAATCAAAATAAATAAAAATAAAAAAATAAAAAAGCATACTCTTTCTTAAATCTTCTTTGAAACAATACAGGATATAAGTAAAAACCACATCAAAGTCATTTAAAATATTTTATTTAACCCATAAAATCCAAACATTTTTCAAGAAAAATTTCCTCCTAAAGTGACAGAAGTAAACCCCTTTTCTGAAGTGGTACTATACTTCCCAGAATTTTTCAATCAATTTGATTTTCAGATAGTTTCACTGTGTGTGAATTCTAATAATCCCATCTCAGACTTAGATCATATGGTCAGAAGGTCATACCTGTGAAATTTAAAGATTGTTAAGACTACATTTTTCAATGTGTCCTTATTCAAGTTCTCCATGACATTTTGAAGTATACTATTAGAATTTAGCATTTTCTGCTCCTAATTAAACTTGTGTGTTTTCATTTTTTCTGTTTGATTACTCTCAGATTGTGGGAAAGGGAGGGATGGTTGAGATGGTAGAAAGATTTGGAAGACTGCAATTTTGAGTTTCTTACCTTGGCTTCCATAGTTCCTTAGCCAGCCCTCCTAAAATGGTATGCAAAATGATGTGTGTATTTGCATATGTGCAATTTTATGGGAGACAGGCAGAGATCCATGACCCAGAAATAATTAAGAACCGCTTTTTTCAGCCATTTCTAAACACCATGACAGACTATTTTTTCAGCAAACATATATAAGCTCAGTACCAGTTTTAGAAGAAGAATTAGAATCAAATCCTGACTTTCATCTTATCAGTTGAGTGATCTTGGATAAATTACTAATTCTCCAAACCTTAGTTTCCCCATGAAATTACATATTTAATGTGTTTAGCACAATGTCAAACACAGTAGATAACGAACATTAAAGTCATTCTTCCTTCCCTTCATCTCTTCCCCTTCCCTGTATTCCAACCAGTCCCAATAAGAACTGTAAGAATTAAATAAGCCCAATATGGACCCTTTTTAAAGGAGAGAAGGGTCTTATTGTGCTAAGTCATGAGAAGCTTTGGCCTGATGAAGACTATAGAAGAAGTACTATATTATTTTAGAGGGAGGAGTTTTGTTCTGGGAAACGAAGGTAGGTTTTACAAAGCGAGTGTCAACTGAGCTAAGCCTTCAAGGTTCAGCTTTTATAGTTTTTTAGCTTTTATAGTTATTGCTTTAACTAGTCCTTCCAAATACATTATTACTCTTCTTGCCCTTTGTTTTTCTCATCTACCTGATCTGCCATTTTTAATGTAGTTGGGCAACATTCTTAGTGTTCCCGTTGACTTCTCTTTTTGTGATCTATTTCTGCCCCTTCTATTCCATTCTGTTCTTCCTTCAAAAATTTACTTGAACAATCAAAAATTAATGCTACCAAATTCACTTTCAGCCAAACACAGTGGTGCACACTTATAATCCCAGTTTACTTGGGAGGCTGAAGCAGAAGGATCATATGTTTCAGGCTGGCCTGGGCAACTTAGTATACTGATCCTATCTCAAAATAAAATAAAAGAACTAGAGATATAACCCAATGGGATAGCACTTGCCTGATACATGTGAGACCTGGGTTCATTCCCCAGTTCTTACTTAGTCAGTGTGTATGTGTGGATGAGAGAAGAAACTTTCTTTAATATGTAGGGTATTCTTTTTACCATTGAGCTGACCATAGTAAAGAAGGGACTAACATAGATGCTTGGATCAGAGGACTAATTAATACTGGAATAAAAATAAGCTCATTTTATAAAATAGTGTTTTAAAATACAACTGTATAAAATATTTTGAATATCTTATTTAAAAACTAAAGTGAGTTAAAAACTGGAATAGTGAAACTATTTTGGGGTTAAATCTTTAAGATTTGCCTTGTATTTATTTATTTATTTATTTATTTATTTATTTTACAGTGTTGGGGATTGAACCTAGGGCCCTGTGCTTGTAAGGCAGGCACTTTACCCACTGAGCTATCTTCCCAGCCCCTGCCTTATATTTTTAACCGAGACATGCTCTAGAGAAAGGCCCAATATTGGGTTCCATGAAGCCTAAATTAATGTCTTTTTTTCCTTGCCACTAGCTGACCTTGAGGAGCTCCTCTTCAAATTTTTGATCATCTGTTCAATAAACATAATAATTCTGGTTGTTTACATAATAGAAATACTAGAGAGAGAGATGCAAGGACACTCTGAAAAGTACGTTATTTCTAGGAGAAATCATATGTACTAAATTGCAGGTATATGATTGTGTTAGTTTTTTGTTGCTTTGACTAAAATACCTGTCAAGAACAACTTGGGGAAAAGGTTATTTTGGCTTATGGTTTCAGAGATTCATTTCATAGTCAGCAAACTCCATTGGTCTAGGCCCAGGTTGAGGCAGATCATCCTGGTGAAAGGGCATGCTGGAGCTCATGCCATCCAGAAAGCAGAGCAAGAGATTGAGGAGCCAGGGACAAAATATAATCCACAAGGGCATGCCACCCCCACCCAACCCCACCAGTGACCTACTTCCTTCAGCCACGTCCCACCTGCCTGCAGTTACTACCCAGTAATATATTCAAATTATTAACCCACCAAATGGATCAATCCACTGATTAGGTTAACACTCTTGTAACATGATCTAATCATTTCAATTCTGAATTTCTTTGTTGTCTCACACATGAGTTATTAGGGGACACCACAAATCTAAACCATGATGATGATTCTCTATACATGTGTCCAAATGTATTAAAGACTGACTACTGAATGGCAATTATCAAGAATACAAGCAACAATAAGTGTTGGTGAGTATGTGGGAAAAAAGGTACACTCCATACATTGCTGGTGGGACTGCAAATCAGTGCAACCATTATGGAAAGTATTATGGAGATTCTTCAGAAAACTTCAAATGGAACCATAATAACCACAATTTGACCCAGCTATTCCACTCCTTGGTTTATACCCAAAGGATTTAAAATCAGCATACTGCAGTGACGCAGCCATGTCAATGTTTATAGCAGCTCAATTCACAATAGCTAAGCTATGGAACCAACCTAGGTACCTTTCAATAGATGAAAGGATAAAGAAAATTTAGTTTATATACACAAGGGAATATCACACACCCATGAAGAAGAATGAAATTATGACATTTGCAGATAAATGAATGGAGCTGAAGAATATCATGCTAAGGGAAATAAGCCAATCCCCAAAAACCAAAGGCCAAATGTTTTCTCTGATATGCAGATGCTAATTCACAATAATAGGGAAAAACAGTGGTACTTTGGCTTAGGCAGAGGGGAGTGAAGGGAAGGGAGGGTGTATGGGAGTAGGAAGAATAGAATGACTCAGACATTATCAACCTATGTGCATATATGATTACATGACCAGTGTAATTCTACATCATGTACAACCAGAAGAATGAGAAGTTATACTCCACTTATGTATGATGTGTTAAAATGCATTCTACTGTCATGTATAACTAATTGGAACAAGAAAAAAAAAGATTACTACAGAATCATATATCAGTAATATTTTATTTCCCAAATTGTTGATTTTTTTTTTTTTTTTTTTTTTTTTGGCAATGGAGACCAGACCTTGCAATTATTTCAAACCCTACTCTCCAGTTAACTTTTTTATTTTATTTTATTTATTTATTTTTTGTGCTGGAAATTGAACCCAGGGTCTTGCTAAGCATGCATTCTACCACTGAGCTACAGCCCTAGCCCTCCATTATCTTTAATGTGTTCTATGACTTGTGTTGACTGGCAGGAATTCTTCACTTTGGAAAATGTGGGATTGGAATGTATTCTTCTAACCTGAAGAAAAGAGGAGTCTATTTTTCCAAATTTACTTTCTAAAAAGTAAGTGTTTTTGCAGGCTGACAGGGGGATCACTTGTGCTCAGGAGTTCAAGATCAGCCTGTGTAACACAATGAAACCTCATCTCAAAAAAAGTTGTTATTAAAATAATTAAATATGTTCTTATAAATGTAAAATTATATTTAAGGACTCACATTTAAAAATTGAGTTGAGGTCTGGTTTGTGCCAGGAATCAATGCTGATCTACTTCTCTTTAAAGAAATCTCACTTTAAGAAATTTCTCACTTTAAGGACTCTGGAGATCAAGTCTCAAGAATATCTACAAATTGAGCATGTGGTGGTATACACCTGTAATCCAAGCTCCACAGGAAACTGAGGCAGGACGATTGTGAGACACCTGTCTTGAAATAAAAAATGACTGGGGTTGAAGAACATCTTTACTTTTTAAATTGGTATTTTAATTTTCTTCACATTGCATTTGATACAAATTTTAATACAAAAATATGTTTTAGAAAGAGTAGATTGTTCAGCATTGACATAAGTATACTTTTTGTTATTTTCTTCTTTAGAAAAATTAGTTACAGGGAAAAACCCCTCTAGTACTAGATTCTTCTTCTGTACATTCATTGAATGCATTTCTGAAGCTGCTTCTTTTACATCAGACATGAAATCCAAACATTAAAGGTAAGATATTCTGATATGAACCCTAAGGTAAGCTATTTTGCCTTTTTAAAAAATAACAGATTGTAAGAGATCCAAGATGGCGGACTAGAGGAAGGCTGCATTCCTTGTCGCTCCGTAACTCCAGTTTCAAGCAGGGGATATCTGTTTCTTGATTGCTCACTGTCAGGCGCCTATCATCCACCATTTGCCTGCCTCTCGCCTGTCCATCGCCTGCCTTACACCTATCCATCACCCAACGCACAAGGTTCAACTCCCGATCATCTGACAACAGTCAGCAAACTGATCGCCAACCGCCAGTGGAGCACCAGCTGCCTGCTGTTGCCTGGAAGTTCACTGTTACAGTACCTGCAGGTTTGATTACACATAACTGCTGCCATTTTGAGACAACAGCCAGGCCCCGTAGGACCTCTGCCAGATTGAACCCCATCTCCAGGATCCCTCAGTCCCACCTATCACTCCCTGCCTCTGGGGCCTTCACATCGACTGACTGCTCCCTGCTGCCAGGACCCCCAGACAAACTGACTGTGCCCTATCACCGGGACCCCAGACTGACTGATTGCAACTGGCTTCCAGGATCCCACAACCACACCAAATACACCTGACCTCCAGGACCCCTGCCTGACCAACCGCATCCTGCCTCCAAGACCTCTTGCTGACCCTGAGCTGTAGCTCCTCATTTGCCAACACATTTCGAAGCCAGAGCGGCCATCTTGGATAATCCTAGAAGCCGAAGCTCCAATTTCTAGTTGGGGAAAATCCCATCCTGAGACGCCTGCTGGAGACTTGAAGCTCATTGTCAGGTACCTCTCATGCATCAGGCTACTGAACTCTGGGAGGTTTCATTACTATATGACTGTTATACTGTAGATTTTCTTTTTTCTCCTTATTGAAAAAATTTAAGTTTTTATTTCTTTACTTTTCTTGCTCTCTTTTCCTTTTGTTTACCTGTTCCCTCAGAGTCTCTTTCTCCCTTTTTTGCATGCTAACATCCAATTTCTTTTGATTACACTCTCACCCTTTCTATTATCTAGAACTTCTGTATATTCTTTTCTTATCCCATTAACAGCCACATTCTACATTCCTCTGCATCCTCTTTGTCCTCCATTAGAAACTGCAGATCTTATTGCAAATCTGTTTGTTTTACTGAAGATAATATTTGAACTCATTCTGTTTATTATGACAATTTTGTTATTGTCCTCATAGGGGCTATTTGGTCTAGGATTGCATAGTGTTTGAATTGGGCACTGCTAATATTGATCTGCCCTTAAAGAAAGGTTTTTGGAAACCTATAGGGCCACTATAAGCCTATGGGAGAAATCTGCAATACCCCAGATCTGCACTGCTAAAGGGGAAGATACATGAACAACATGAAAAAACAAGGGAAGAAAATGATCCAAACAAATCTAGATTCTACATTAATAGAATCCAATGACAGTATGTTAGAAGAAATGTCAGAAAAGGATTTCAGATTATCCATGATTAAGATGATTTGTGATGCAAAGGATGAGATAAGAGAGCAAATGCAGGCAATGAATGATAATACCAATAAGCTGAAAGAGCAACTGCAGGAAGCAAAAGATAATTTCAACAAAGAGATAGATATTCTCAAAAAAAAAAATCAAACAGAAATCCCTGAAATGAAGGAAACAATAAACCAAATAAAAAACTCAATAGAAAGCATCACCAAAAGACTAGACCACTTGGAAGACAGAACCTCAGACAATGAAGACAAAATATTTAATCTTGAAAATAAAGTTCCCCAAACAGAGAAGATGGTAAGAAATCATGAACAGAATCTCCAAGAACTATGGGACATCATGAAAAGACCAAATTTAAGAATTATTGGGATTGAGGAAGGCACAGAGATACAAACCAAAGGAATGAACAACCTATTCAATGAAATAATATCATAAAATTTCCCAGACCTGAAGAATGAAATGGAAAATCAAATACAAGAGGCTTACAGAACACCAAATGCACAAAATCACAACAGATCCACACCAAGGCACATTATAATGAAATGCCTAACATTCAAAATAAAGGTTGAATTTGAAGGTTTTTTTGAAGGTTGCGAGTGAAAAGCATCAGATTACATATAGGGGGAGACCAATTCAGATAGCAACCGACTTCTCAACCCAGACTCTAAAAGCTAGAAGGGCCTGGAACAACATATTTCAAGCTCTGAAAGAACATGATTGCAACAAAGAATCCTATACCCAGCAAAACTAACCATCAGATTTGAAGATAAAATAAAATCCTTCCATGATAAACAAAAGTTAAAAGAATTTACAAATAGAAAGCCTGCGCTACAGAATGTTCTCAACAAAATATTCCATGAGGAGGAAATGAAAAACAACAATGGAGGTCAGCAAAGAGAGGAACTACCTTAGAGAAAAACCATTCAAAGGAGAAACCAAGCCAACTTAAAAACCAAAAATAAGCCAAATGACTGGGAATACAAATCATATCTCAATAATAACCCTGAATGTTAATGGCCCAATCTCATCAATCAAAAGACATAAACTGGCAGAATGGATTAAAAAGAAAGACCCAACAATATGCTGTCTGCAAGAGACTCATCTCATAGAAAAAGACATCCACAGACTAAAGGTGAAAGGAGGGGAAAAAACCTACCACACACATGGACTCAGTAAAAAAGCGGGGGTTTCCATCCTTAAATCAGATAAAGTGGACTTCAAGCCAAAATTAGAAGGGATAAAGAAGGACATTTCATACTGCTTAAGGGAACCATAAATCAGGAAGACATAATGATAGTAAATATTTATGCCCCAAACAATGGTGCATCCCTGTACATCAAACGAATCCTTCTCAATTTCAGGAATCACATAGACCACAACACAATAATTCTGGGTGACTTTAATGCACCGCTATCACCACTAGCTAGATCTTCCAAACAAAAACCTACCAAAGAAACCATAGAACTCAATAACACAACCAATAACCTAGACTTAACAGACATACATAAAATATTCCATCCATCAATGAGTGGATTCACTTTCTTCTCAGCAGCACATGGAACCTTCTCAAAAATAGACCATATGTTATGCCACAAAGCAGCCCTTAGTAAATGCAAAAAAAGAAATACTGCCTTGTGTTCTATCAGATCATAATGGACTGAGAATAGAAATCAATGACAAAATAAAAAACAGAAATTACTTCAAGACCTGGAGACTAAATAATATGCTATTGAATGAAGCATGGATAACAAAAAACATCAGGGAGGAGATAAAATTCTTAGAGGTCAATGAGAATGATGATACAACATATCAAAATCTCTGGGACACTATGAAAGTGGTACTAAAAGGAAAATTCATTGCATGGAGTGCATTCCAGAAAAGAATGAAAAGTCAACAACAAAATGACCTAACATTACAGCTCAAAGCCCAAGAAAAAGAAGAACAGAATAACAGCAAAAGTAGTAGAAGACAGGAAATAATTAAAATCAGAGCTGAAATCAATGAAATTGAAACAAAAGAAACAATTCAAAAAATTGACAAAACAAAAAGTTGGTTCTTTGAGAAAGTAAACAAAATAGACAAACCCTTAGCCACACTAACAAAGAGAAGGTGAGAGAAAACTCAAATTACTAAAATTCGTGATGAAAAAGGAAATATCACTACAGACACCACTGAGATACAGAACATAATGAGAAGCTACTTTGAAAATCTGTATTCCAACAAAATAGAAACTACCAAAGACATTGACAAATTTCTAGAGACATATGCTCCTCCCAAACTGAACCAGGAGGACATACACAATTTAAACAGATCAATATCAAGCAATGAAATAGAAGAAGCCATTAAAAATCTACCATCCCAGAAAAGGCCAGGACCAGATGGATTCTCAGCCGAGTTCTACAAGACCTTCAAAGAAGAACTCATTCCAATACTTCTCAAAGTATTCCAGGAAATAGAAAAGGAGGGTACCCTACCAAACTCATTCTGTGAATCTTATATCACCCTCATACCCAAACCAGGCAAAGACACATCAAGGAAAGAAAATTTTAGACCAATATCCTTGATGAATATAGATTCAAAGATCTTTAACAAAATATTGGCAAACCGTATCCAAAAACATATTAAGAAAATTGTGCACCTCGATCAAGTGGGGTTCATCCCTGGAATGCAAGGATGGTTTAACATCCGTACAACAATAAACATAATCCATCGTGTCAATAGACTTAAGGATAAGAATCATATGGTTATTTCAATTGACGCAGAAAAAACGTTCAACAAAATACAACACCCCTTTATGCTTAAAACACTAGAAAAAATAGGGATAGTAGGAACATACCTGAATATTGTAAAGGCTATTTAGGCTAAGCCCATGGCCAACATCATTCTTAATGGAGAAAAACTGAAACCATTCTCTTTAAAAAAAAGAGGGATGTCCTCTTTCACCACTTCTATTCAACATTGTCCTTAAAACTCTAGCCAGAGCAATTAGGGAGATCAAAGAAATTAAAGGGATAGAAATAGGAAAAGAGGAACTTAAGCTGTCACTATTTGCTGCTGACATGATTCTATATTTAGAGGATCCAAAAACCTCCTCCAGAAAACTTCTAGGCCTCATCAATGAATTCAGCAAAATAGCAGGCTATAAAATCAACACACATAAATCTAAAGCATTTTTATATGCAAGTGACGAAACAACTGAAAGGGAAATGAGGAAAACAACTCCATTTGCAATAGCCTCAAAAAAAAAATAAATAAAATACTTTGGAATCAATCTAACCAAAGAGGTAAAAGATCTCTACAATGAAAACTACAAAACATTGAAGACCTTAGAAGATGGAAAGATCTCCCATGTTCTTGCATAGGCAGAATTAATATTGTCAAAATGGCCATACTACCAAAAAGTGCTATACAGATTCAATGCAATTCCAATTAAAATCCCAATGATGTACCTTACAGAAATAGAGCAAGCAACCATGAAATTCATCTGGAAGAATAAGAAGTCCAGAATAGCTAAAGCAATCCTTAGCAGGAAGAATGAAACAGCGGGTATTGCAATACCAGAACTTCAACTATACTACAAAGCAATAGTAACAAAAACAGCATGGTATTGGCACCAAAATAGACAGGTAGATCAATGGTACAGAATAGAAGACATGGACACAAACCCAAATAAATACAATTTTCTCATACTAGACAAAGGGGCCAAAAATATGCAATGGAGAAAAGATAGCCTCTTCAACAAATGGTGCTGGGAGAATTGGAAATCCATATGCAGCAGAATGAAACTAAACCCCTATCTCTCACCCTGCACAAAAATCAACTCACAATGGATCAAGGACCTTGAAATCAGACCAGAGACCCTGCATCTTATAGAAGAAAAAGTAGGTCCAAATCTTCAAGTTGTTGGCTTAGGATCAGACTTCCTTAACAGGACTCCCATAGCATAAGAAATAAAAGCAAGAATCAATAACTGGGATAGATTCAAACTAAATAGTTTTTTCTCAGCAAAGGAAACTATCAGCAATGCGAAGAGAGAGCCTACAGAGTGGAAGAATATCTTTTCCACTCATACTTCAGATAGAGCACTAATTTCCAGAATATATAAAGAACTCAAAAAACTCTACATGAAGAATACAAATAACCCAATCAACACATGGGCTAAGGATATGAACAGACACTTCACAGAAGAAGATCTACAAGCAATCAACAAACATATGAAAAAATGTTCATCATCTTTGGTAGTAAGAGAAATGCAAATCAAAACTACACTAAGATTCCATCTCACCCCAATTAGAATGGCGATTATCAAAAATAAAAACAACAATAGGTGTTGGAGAGGATGTGGGGAAAGGGTACACTCATACATTGCTGGTGGGGCTGCAAATTAGTGCAGTCTGGAAAGCAGTGTGGAGATTCTTTAGAAAACTTGGAATGGAACCACCATTTGATCCAGCTATCCCACTCCTTGGCCTATACCCAAAGGACTTAAAATCAGCATACTACAGAGATACAGCCACATCAATGTTCATAGCTGCTCAATTCACAATAGCTAGACTATGGAAACAACCTAGATGTCCTTCATTCAATTGATGAATGGATAAAGAAACTGTGGTATATATATATATATATATATATATATATATATACACACAATGGAATATTACTCAGTTATAAAGAATAATAAAATTATGGCATTTGCAGGCAAATGGATGAAATTGGAGAATATCATGCTAAGTGAGATAAGCCAATCTCAAAAATCCAAAGGACGAATGATCTCGCTGATAAGTGGATGATGACACATAATGGGGGGTGGAAGAAGGGCAAGAATGGAGGAAGGAGGGACTGTATAGAGGGAAAAGAGGGGTGGGAGGAGTGGGGGGGAAGGAGAAAATAATAGAATGAATCAAACACCATTACCCTATGTAAATGTATGATTATGCAAATGGTATGCTGTTACTCCATGTACAAACAGAAACAACATGTATCCCATTTATTTACAATAAAAATAAATTTAAAAAATTTTTTAAAAAATAAAAGGACTGGGGATATAACTCAGTGGTGAAATACCCCAGGTTCAATCCCAATACCAAAAAGGTAATAAAAATATATTTTCAGAAAAAAGAATAACAGATTGTGGTTATCAAATTACTAATTGAAATACCAAACTGAATTATTTATCTTTTCTTCCCTGGACATAAGCAGACGTATGGGAAAAATACATGAGTGGGAGTTGAGGGGTGGGAGAGAGAGATTGTGTGTGTGTGTGTGTGTGTGAGAGAGAGAGAGAGAGTGTGTCAAGAACATGTTTTATTATAAATGATCCAGGACATGGAATATTGAAAGTGGGCTTAGTTTATAGGCATCCTTCAAGTAAAGAAACTTTAAAAAATTTTTAAACTCACCAAGTCACCTAATCACAAACTATTGAAGGATTAATTTAATGTAACCATATGTTATGATTTAGATGTGAGGTGCCCCCAAAAAACTCATTGTGAGATAATTTAAGAAGGTTCAGAGGAGAAATGATTGGGTTAAAAGAGACTTAACCTAATCAGAGAATTAATCCTTGGATGGGATTAATTGGGTGGTAACTGAATTGCAGCAAGGGTGTGGCTAGAGCAAGTGGACATTGGGGGGTGTGCCTTTGGGGTATACATTTTGTATCTGGTGAACGGAGTCCTTCTTTCTGCTTCCTGATCATCAAGTAGTCTGTTTCCCTCCACCATACTATTCCATGATCTACCTGACCTTGAGGAATGGAGCTGGCTGTCTGTGGACTGAGGTCTCTGAAACCATGAGCCCCCAAATAAACTTTTCCTCCTCTAATTGTGCTTGCCAGGTCTTTTAGTCACAGAGTGAAAAATCTGACTAAAATACATACAAGAAAGAATATTTGAGACCTGATATTCATATGTCTGGTGCTAAGCATGTGGAAAGAGATTTATTCTGAAGTTAATAAGGCTGAAGCTCAGGTCCCCTCCTTTGCATGAACTTCTTTCAAGGCACACATGATTAATTTTATTTTTTAAAATAAAAATTGAAAAATAAGATTTTTAAACCTTGCTCATTTAATTTTGATGTCTCTCATTTGAACTTCTAATCAAATACTGTTTCCCTTGTGTTTGGAGATCTTTTAAAAGGTAATGATGAAGGAAGGGTCAAACTGGGGGTACATGTAATTTTATAGGATGTATGTACTTGGTCACTTTTGTCTATAGTTTGTTTATTGTGAGGAGCTGCCAGGGTAGAAATGGATTCTAGGAATACAGCAATCTCTACTGTGCTGATTCACAGCACCTTATGATGGAGTCATATCTTAATATAAGGAAGTCCTACTGGATTAGTTTTATATCACTAAATAAAAAATTACCACATATTTAGCAACTAAAACCAATACCCATTATTATCTCACAGTTCTTAGGGTGGAAGTCTGAATGTGGTGTGGCTGGGTTTTCTATTCAGGATCTCACAAAGTTCACCGCCATCTCATGTGCAGTTCAGAGTCTTTTCCCAATATCACATATTGTGGTAAGACTCAGTTTCTCACTGATAGTTCCTTGCTATCAAGGCTGTTAGTAGGAGCTACTCTTAGCAACTAGAGGTCACTTGCATTCCTTGGCACATGGCTTATTCCATCTTCAAAGCTAGAATAGGGAATCTCCCTCATTTTTAATTCTTATTGCTAAGAAACTGTCAAGAAGGGTGTGTCTTTTAAAAAGGCCTCAGCTGATTAATCTGGTCCACCCACCTGAGATAATCTCCCCATTTTAAGATCTACTGATTTGGAAAATTACTTTCCTCTTACAAAATTCCTTTATAGCACTGGGTGTGGTGGCTCATGACTGTGATTCCAGCTACTTAAGGAGGCTGAGGCAGGATTGCAAGTTAGATGCCAGCCTTGGCAATTTAGCCAGGACCCTCAGCAGCTTAGCAAGACCCTGTCTCAAATTTTAAATTACTTCTGGGTTCAGTGCTCAATACCAGACAAAAAAACATAACAAAATCCCTTTATAGCAGTGCCTAAGTATCGATTGACTAAGCAACTGGGAGAAAGTGTATATAAACCAGAGGATAGGGACCTTGGGAGTCATCTTAGATTTTTGCCTGCCACAACTGCAGTGTCCAGCACTAAATATATGGTTTAGTAGAAATTCTACCTTCTCATAAGGGATTTCAACTCAAAATATGTATTTTCAAAGATTGGGAAGAAAATTCAAACACAAATGAAATGAAAATTTATTCAAAAATTCACATAGCTCAAATATACCAGTTTAACCACAATGTTTCTATTAAAGCTAATGATTTAAAGACTCCTAATGTAAAGACCTATAGATTTTGGCCTGAGGATGTAGCTCAGTGATAAAGTGCTTACCTGGTGTGCTCAAAGCCCTGTGATAGACCCCAGCAGCACAAAAAACAAAACCCAAAACCCTAGACACTTTTTTAATAGAAACAAAGAGCTCAAAAAATTAACAGAATATGCAATAAAAGAAATAAAGATGATTGATATAATTAACACAAATTACCCTGTTATACAGAATTAAATTATAAAAGGTTTTTGCAGAGCACACTAAAAACAGTAGTTCATTTAAAGGAAGAAATAAAATTTGAAAATTAATAATCATGTTAATCAGCTGTCACTGTGATAAAATATCCCCCCCGCCCCCCCCGAAAAAAAAAGTTAAAGAAGAGTTTTTTTTTTTTTTTTTTTTTTTTTTTGGCTGATGGTTTCAGAGGTTTCAGACCATAGTTGCTTGACCCTATTGCTGTGGACCTGTGATGAAGCAGAACATCAGGGCAGGGAACATGTGGTGGAGCAAAGCTACTCACCTCCTGGTGACCAGGAAGCACAATGGCAGGGAGAGAGAGAGAGAGAGCCCACTTGAATGCATGAGAAAAAGAGCAAGAGTGAGAGTGAAAGAGTGCAAGCAAGTTCTAGGACAAAAGAAAAGAAAAGGCTAAGGTAGGAGGATCACAAGTTTAAAGGCAGCCTCAGCAATTAAGCAAGACCTTGTCTCAAAATAAAACATTTTTAAAAAGGGCTGGGGATATGGCACAATGGTTAAGCACCTCTGGTTCAATCCTCAGTACAAACAAACAAAAACAAAAAACCTTCAAAGGCACACCCCCAGTAACTACCTTCTCCAACTAGGCCCCACCCCCTAAAGTTTTCACCACTTCCCCATAGCACCCCCAGCTGGAGACCAAGCCTTCAACACATGAGTCTTTGGGGACATTCCAGGTCCAAAGTATAACAATAATAAATAGTCTCAGTGCTTTTCTTGGACTCAGGAAAGGAACACTTACCCTGATTCCTGCACTTTAGTGGCACCTTGTCCATTTTAAATTCCAAAACACAAAAACACAGCTGTCTTTCTGAATCCATGAGATTTGGTTCCAGGACTTGAGGATACCAAAATCTGCAGATACACAAGTCCCTTATATAAAATGGCATAGCAGTTGCATGTAGCTTATGCAAACTTTTTATTTGTTTTTTCGGTACCAGGGATTGAACTCAGGGCCCTGTACATGGTAATCATGGTATGCAATTCCTGAGTTACATCTCAACCTTTTTTTTTTAATTTGAGAAAGGCTTTTGCTGAGTTACCCAGGCTGATCTCAAACTTGTGATCCTCTTGCCTCATTTGTCAATTTGCTGGTATTATAGGCATGTACCACCACGGCCAGCTATACTTTGAATTATCTCTAGATTGTGTTTTGTACCTAATATAATGTCAATTCTATGAAAATAGTTGTTACACTGTATAGTTTACAGAATAATGACAAGGAAAATTGTATATTCGTGTTCAATACAGATACAACTTTTATCCCCAGTATTTTTGGTTCTTTGTTGGTTGAATCTACAGAGGCTAAACACTTGGATATGGAAGGTCAACTGTTTTTTTTCTTTTTGATCTCATGGCCATACGAGACTGGATGAGAGCAAGAAACAATGACTTAGGAGCCAGAAAAAGAGGAGCTGCTTCTATTTCAGGTTGTCCCTCCCCCACAAATCACCAGGCAGGTGTCTAGGCAAATTAGGCACTTGATACTTGCTCTTTTCTTTCTTACTTTTGCTTGGCTGATATCTTTTTGGGAGGTGAACTTCTACAAGGGTGAATTTTCTTGTGAAGCAAGAGGGAAGGTGTTCACCCACCCTAGTTCCATGAGGAATTTAATCAAGTCACTTCCTTCTGGCATGTGGTTATATACACCACCCCCAAATCCAGTTTGTTGGCAGATTGTGCATGGAAAGACTGGGAAGGAGAAAAATCAATCATAATTTCTAGCTTTTTTTTTCTGATAAGCATAATGCATTTAATTGAGGTGAGAAGACCAGAATATGGGAAAGAGGGAGTGAATGGAAGATTCGTTTTGGAACAGAATTGAGATGCCACTAGATGTGCACTATGGTTTGAATGACCCTTCCAAAATTCATGTTGAAATTTAATCACCATTTTAACAGGCGAGAGGTGGGGCCTTTAAGAGGTGATTCTGCCCTTCTGGATGGATTAAGGTTGCTACTGTGGGAGTGGTTTAGGTGTGTGTGTTATAAATTCTGTCCCACCCCCACCATCTTGCATATTTACACTCTCTCTTCTCTTGTGAGATGCCATGTCATGCCCTTGGACTTACCAGCCTCTAGAACCATGAACCAAATAAATGCTTATTATTTATAATTTACTCTTGATATTCTCTAATAGCAGTAGCAAGTGGACTAAAACAACATCCAAGTGGAAGTATCAAATACACAATTGGACATTTGAATAGGGAACTAGGGGCGAGTTGACTGAACTAGAGATATATAACCATATATATCATATAGCTCATATTACTATGGGGGCCAAGTGTCTAACAGACATTTGCAGCTCTATGTTTATGTCTTCTACCTATTTATCTATTGAATGTCTGACAATTCTTAAAATTCCTTGTATGTTTAACACAATTTAAAATGTGTAACTGCTGGACATGACTCACACCCATAATCCCACTTACTCTAGAGGCTGAGTCCAGCCAGGGAACTTAGTGAGATCCTGTCTCAAATTAAAAAATAAAATAGGTTGGGATGTAGTTCAGCACTTGACTAGCATGCATGAGGCCCTGGGTTCATTCCCCAGAACTGAAATAGGAATGAATAAAAATAAAATGTATAACAAATCAAATCATCTTCACAATAAACTTGATACATGGTTTTAAAAAAATCTTTATTTTATAGAGAAAGAGATTGAGGCTAAAGAGGTTAAATAATTTCTCATGTCATGACAGCTAGTAAATGGCAGTGCTGGGCACTGGATCTTTGGGTCTAATGAGAGTTCTGACCTCCAAAGACAAATTTATAAGTTATCAGCATATAACAACAAAGAAAAACATATTTGTCCTCCATAAAGAAATGATGTACACTTCATGTTCACAAAGAAGGGATATATTAAATCTCTCAAGAACTCATAGGATGGTAGATGGAGTAAATCAGGCTTAAAGACTTGATTTCTCTGCACATCAAGAGTGAATCTACCTTTCAGGAATGGACTCATACCCTAGTTTATGAGTTTGCTTTTTAAAAGCAGAAGGTCAAATTGCAATGAGAAATCACTGCCCAATAGACAGGGATATGCGAAATCCATGAAACTAGGCTTTTTTTTTTTTTTTTTTAATCTTAGAGAATAAAGTGTATAGAATATTTAGTGACCTTAAACGAGAAGTCATTCATGTCACTCTTGGGATGATCTTCCTAGCGAAGAAAATCTCGGAAGCCCAGAGTCTTTAATCATCTCACTTGCCCTCTCATTTTAGCAATCAAAACCACACCCCTTTATCTAACCTCACCTGTATGATATTTCTGTTTCAGCCTCTGAAGACATTTGTTATCCGGGTCCAATGGTTTTACCCAATTCCAAACATTTGAATAGAAAATACCAGTGTGTGTGTGTGTGTGTGTGTGTGTGTGTGTGTTTTACTGGGAATTGAATCCAGGACCTTACTCATACTAGTCAAATGCTCTACTATTGAGCTACACTTGCAGCCTGATAATACTAGTTTTTATCTTTAAGATCTTCCTTTTTTGAGGTTCTACATCTGACTCCATTTCTGATGGGAAGTCACTTTAGATGCCTTAACAAACTCAGTGAAATTATCATCAAGTTCTAGCCTCAGGGTTCAATCTCGATCTTTAGTTACTCTCATAACTTTATTTTACAGTCTACTAAGCCCCCAGCTTCATTAATTATTGGCTATACAACCTAGCCACACCACATAGTCCATCTGTGCCTTGGTTTCTTAATCTTTTTCTTTATTTTTTTTAAAGAGTCGACTCTTTTTTCCTGATACTTTTATTTTTATTTATTTTTATGTGGTGCTGAGGCTTGAACCCAGTGCCTCACATATGCTAGGACAAGCACTCTACCACTGAGCCACAACCCCAGCTCTCTTAATCTTAAAATGAGGAAAATAATACCAAATTTATAGGATTACTGGCTCTTAGGTGAACTGCCATTATAAAACCCAATGACTATAATGTCAATCGTGGAGCGCCATCCATGGCCAACAAGTAAAACCAGGCTTGGTTGATCTATGAGATACGGAAATCTGGCTCTCAGGAATTGGCAATTATGAGAAATTGTTCCAGATTTCCTGGAGTATGGGGTTTCCGTGCAGATTGGTTCACCGCCAGAATTTGTAGGCCCTAGACATGCCAATGACCCGCTGAAGCAAAATGACTTGCTTAACTCCACCCCATCCTGTTCTCACGCAAGAAGCTTCTCCCTCCCCCTTTGATCTGTACCGCTATAAATAGCGAGAACGTGGGTTCCTCCATTTTGTTAGAGCCAGACCCTTTAGCTTGGCTCAACCTGTTTCCTCCCAAATCCGAACATAATTGTTTCCTGTGTTTTTATCCTGTTAAATAAATTTCTCAGCGATTGATTCACAGCCAGTCCATCCCTCTGACAGGAACTCTTTCCCTCACCCATGCGGGAAGTGCAGTGAGAGTCAATCACATATGATTTTTGAGAATTATAGAAAGGGAATGGGGAAGGCACTGGGACTCATAGCATGAGCTTCAAACCGAATTGAGAAGCAGTAATCTGAGAGATTTAAAAAAATTAGGCAGTAGGGCAGGAACATTATTAGGTGTGTTTTATTTTATTTAAGAATTTATTGTCAAAGGACAAAATTACAACAATTTAGTTACAAGATCTTAACTGGGTTTATTTTTTTGTTCTAGAACTGGGCAACACTTTATTCCATAATACAGAGAAGCTCTCCAATGAGCAGAGCAGAAGTTGGTTTTATAGATAGAAAAAGAATTGAAGATAGATACAATCAACCAACCAAACAAAAACCCCAAGAAGGGAACTGGCCATTTAAAGTTACTTTCCTTGCAAAGCAAACCAGAAGGTAGAACAGTAGAAAAATAACTAATTAACTACATTTTTTTTTTTTTTTTTTTTTGTATAAGGATTAAAGCAGAAAGAACTTCCTTAATATGCTGATTGAAAGTGGCCTTTTTGGGAAATTTAGCTGTTGTCTTTCTAATTCCATCTTCTGAGATAGTCAGATAATCAGTTTAATTTTAGGCTGATGACTAGAATTTAAGTGACTTTACTTAGATTTTCAGACTTGTCTGTTGGAGTTATGTGCAGGAACTTAGGCCTAAAGAATTTCCTCCTTATAATTTTTATTTAATACCATGCATTTGAGGGCAGTAGTGCAGACAAAAGAATTTTTGAAGGAGTAACTGGTTAACATATTTAGCTGAAAGATTAGACTTCATGAACATGAAAATGCTTATCGGGTTTAACATTTAGGACATAACTGGTGGTGAAATTTGGATTTCCAATGAGAGAACAGTAGCTTGAGTACTAATTTGAGGGGAGGTACAGATGTTCCAAAGTGGAGAAGCAGACTAAGATGATATTTTTTACTTTTTTGTTTATTTTTTTGTTTTTTGGGGTACAAAGGATTGAACTCAGGGGCACTGAACCATTGAGCTACATCCTCAGTCTTTTTTATTTTTTTATTTTGAGACAGGGTTTCACTGTATTGTTGAGGATCTCACTAAATTACTGAGGCTGGCCTCAAACTTGTGATCCTCCTGCTTCAGTTTCCCAAGTCACTGGGATCTCAGGTGTACACCAGTGCAACTGGTCATGATGTCACTTTTGAGGAGTTTGGTTGTGGAGGGCATAAAGAGGGAAGTACCTTAGACAAGGCATGTTAGTCTGAGGAAGGACTGGTTATGCAGGGAAGAGGTCTGGAGCTATGTATGTAATTTGGGAAAAGGGCAATAAAAAGGGAGAAGCTGGAGAATCAAGACATAGCTGAAATACATGAGGCTGAGAGAACTCTGAGGAGGTAGGAGGAGGTGGGACCAAGATATTGAACAAAAGAAGCCACCCTGGCCCAGAAAAGAAATGTCTTCTACTGAGGAGGAAGCAATATGGAAGATCTATACAGAAAAAATATTAGAGAGCAGAAAATTTGAAAAGTTTTGAAACCGAAATCTATACCTTCATCTGCATCTTTGGAACCACTGGCCCAAATGGGCATATCCTCTACTCTAGACAGAGACAGTAGGGAGTAAGAGCCTAAAGAGAGGATTACATCAGGTAGAATATTTGTCTTGATTAATAATGGAAAACCCAAAGTTGTGGATTTATTATTTAACTCTAAGTGGCTTCAAGAATGCAGGTGACTTACTGGTTCATTCAACTGAAAAGTTGGATAGAGGGGTGGGAGGTCGGTGGCACCATAACTGTCTTTCTAAGAGCTGTTTTGGCTTCACCGTCAGGGTGGCAGTGACATTGCTGAGGAATTCCAGGTCTTGACATCATATGTGAAAACTTCCAGGGCTAAGAAGCTGTTTCATTTAGGTGTGCTTTCTCTAGAGTTCCTAAATTTTGTGCACAGAACTCTCTAGCAAATCTTCCCTTACATCTCATTGACCAAACTACTTTCCCTAGCCACTCCTCCAGGCAGGGAAGCTTCCTTTGGTGGTTGGCTTACCAAGTGCCAGGGAAATTCCTGAACCCATCACTGGCAGGAGGCACAACTGTGGACCAACTGTTCTCAAACAGAACTCTAGCACACAGGTATGCAGTGGGCATTTTGAATTGTTAGAATGATTGCAAGTGGAGGTCATGGTTGCTAAATTTCCTAAGATGCAGGGAATGACTCTGCAGGGCAAAGGACTGGGCAGCCCCATATGCCGGTTGCACCTGGTGCTAAGAAATACTGCTGTAGAAAAGAGACGCACCCTTGAATGAGCTCACTGGTTTCATGGAAAGATATCAATGTCTGAACAAAAGTATAGAGAGAGGGAAAGCTGGTGCAGGGAAGGCAGCCAACCCCAGCTACTAGAGAGATCATAGTCTTTGGAGCAGAGAGCCTGGGATTTAAATTTTGGCTCTGCTACTTTCAAACTGTATGATTTGGGCAAGTTAATGAACCTTTGAAAGCCTTACTTTCTTTAGTAAGTTAAAAAAAAAAAAAGGAATAATAATATCCACTCATGAGATTACTGAGAGATTAATGGATAAAAGAGTCTGAAATATCCTGACCTGTGGTAGGGGCTCAATGTCTGTTGATTTCCTTTCTTCCTGCTCTTATGTATTAGTTTATGGTGTAGCCACTTGATAGAACCTGAAAGGATCAGTACCTTGGCATTTCCAACAAATGTTTTTTTGAGGTGCTAATATCTTCTAATGAGGGCATGCGCCATCATTTAAACCATTAGATTAGGAACATTCCAGATGGTTCCAGCACAATGTGTTCATGTCACAGATGGCTCATAATAGCAAGTCTGTATAAATAAGCAAGAATAGACTTACCAGTTTTAGCTCTGGGCTTTCATTTCTTTCTTAAATATACTATTACTGTATCAAATAAATAAAATATGTATGCCTACATGTTTGCCTTTCTATATGTTTCATAGGAAAGATTCACAAGAAAATGACCCTTATTTATCTTTTAAAGGCATCTTTTGCCCTTTAAACACAGGTCTTTGTGGATACTGCTCTGGAAGTTAACCCATTATTTTCTTTCAGATTCCATGCAAATCATTGATTTCTCTGGAAAGGCTGCTCCACCTTTCCAGACTATATTGTTTCTCTTGTCTTTATTCTCATAGCCTTGTATTATTGTTATCTATTGATATGTTACAAACCACTTCAATGGTTTAAATACTAATAGGGTTATTATTTCTCATGATTGCTTTGGTTGATCAGGGGTTGACTGGCGTGCTGATCACATGGCTGATATATCTTGCTGGTTTCCTACTGCAACTCAGTGAGACTGTGGGCCAGGGTCCTTGGTTGTGTTTCATATGCACCCCTGTATGTGATTGCTTGGTTTCCCCCCACAGAATGGCAACTGGATGCTAAGGAACTGCATCCCAAGAGGCCTAATCAAACTTTTGCCAACACACATTTATAATGTATCAGTGATGGAAGTTAATTTCTATGGCCAAACCCAGTGTCAACATGGAAGGAGATTACTGAAGGACAAAATACCAGGAGGCATGTTTCACCGGGTGCCGTCAAGTCTACCGCATCTAGTGAACCTTTCCTTCATAGCACTCATCATTATTTGCAACTACATATTTGTCATATTTGTATTATTATTTTTTCTCTTTCTTAACTCTATCATCTATGAAAACAAAGAACTTGTTGCTTTTTCTGCTAATCATTGTAGAACAAAACCTCAGATGCAATATAAACATTTTGAAGATAGCTAAATGACTGAGAAATAAACAGTAGGTGCCATTATGCAGGGCTTGCAAAAGGAATTGGTCCCAAACTGGTCTGGCCAGTGTTAGTAGATCATCCACCTCTTCACTATTTACAAGAGAGTTGCAGGAATGTGGTGCTCTTTCTCCCAACATGGGGGAAGGGACTGAGCTTCCCTCTCCCCTGGAATGAGAGAGATTTCAAAACCAACCTGGAGACCTTAACATGTGACCCTGGAATTTTGGTTCACCATCACTTCAGAGAGGGAAGGCAGAGATTGAATTTAATCATGTGGTCAATGATTCAATCAACCATTCCTTTATAATGGAATCCCAATAAAATCTCTGGACACTAAGGCTTTGTAGGAGCTTTTAGGTTGGTCAGCACATTGATGTGCTGAATGTGTTGTTTTAGTTAGCTTTTTTGCTGCTGTGACTTAATAACCTAAGCAAAACAACTGTAGAGGAGGAAGAGTGTATTAAGGGCTTATGGTTTCAGAGGATAGAAGTCCAGCACCATTTCTTGGGGCTCCAGGTGAGGCTGAATATCACGGCAGAAGAGTGTGGCAGAGGGAGGAAGCTCACATCATGATCGAGAAACAGAGAGATAGTCCACTCACCAGATACAAACATATACCCAAAGCCACACCCAACCACTTCAGTTATCACTCAGTTAATTTCTATCAGGGGATTAATTCACTGATTGGATCAAGACTCTTACAACCCAATAATTTCTCCTCTGAATCTTCTTGCATTGTCTCACATGTGAACTTTTGGGAGACACCTCACATCCTCAAACCAGAACATGGGTGTTGTGTCCTGACTGTACCAGGGAGGGCACTGAGACTCCGTGTTTTCTCCCAGCTCTTACTCCCCCTATGTGTACTTACTTTACAATAAGACTATGATTGCTATATTTACAATCATAGTCTATGAGTGACTATGAGTTCTGTGAGTTATTTTAGCAAATTATCAAACCTGAGGGGATTCAGAGAATCCTTGAATTTCTATCTGGCCCATCAGAAGTGTGGAGGGCAGAGGGATCCCCCTCCCAGAAAAAAAAAATTGTGGTAGGGACCTAAAGTGCAAGTCATCTTGGGGAGGACTTAGTCCTTATCCTGGAGGTCTGTGCCAACTCTGGATAGTTAGTATCAGAAATGAATTATACTACATTCAGTTGATGTTACTCTAGTTGGGGTTAAAATCAAATACTACTTAATTAATCATCAAAATTTTAGTTGTTTAAAATAATTAAGTTGATTTCTCATAGTTCTGTAGGTTGACCGGGCTTAGCAGATCAGCTCTTACCTGCAGTGTGCTATGCAGGTATAGCGAGATGGCAGCTAAAGCCTGGGCAGGTGCTGTTAGGGTCTGAATGGCTGGAGCTGTCAGGAATGGCTAGGCATCTCTCTCTTTTCATAACTCTCCTGGACTTTTTCATACCATGATGATATCAGAGTAGTCATACTTCTTGTGTGGTGTCTGTCTTCTCTGTGACTGAGCTTTCAAAGAGGTCATAAGCAGAAGCTGCTGGGCTCTTAAGGTTCAGTCCTGAAAGTGAAGCATAGCATCACATCTCCTGTGTTTCACTGGACAGCACAGTCATAAAACCTACTCAGCCTTATGAGGAAGGGGGGTAGAACCCAACTTATTAATGGAAGGAGTTAAAAATAAATTGTGCCTATCTTTAATTTGCCTCATAGGTTCTCTTTGGCATTTTAGACCTATCGTCATAAACAATCTGACATCATGATGTCTGGTTTTCTGTTTATCTCTGACTGTTCTTGATTAGTCTTCTTCAAAGATACTATGGGTTGAATGTTTTTGTCCTCCCAAAAATTCATTTTGAAACTTTGCTCCCTGCCCCAATGCAATAGTGTTAGAAAGTGGGACCTAATGGGAGGCGTTCAGGTCGTGAGGACTCCATGCTCGTGAATGGATTAATGCTGCTACAACAGGAGCTTGCAGAAGTGGATTTTCTCTCTTCTGTTCTACCATTTGAGAGCAAAGATATTATCCTTTGCTGGTCTTTCCACCTTCCAAGAGGTGAGAACACAGCAAGAAGCTCCTCACCAGATGCTGGCATCTTGATCTTGGACTTCTGAGCCTCCAGAACTGTTGATAAATAGAGTTATGTTCCTTATAAATTATCTAGCCTGCGGTATGCTGTAATAGAAGCACAAAATGGGCAGAAACAAATGGAACCTTCTTTCTCCCTGTACTCAGCCACAACCTCTTCTTTCCTTTTCTCCTCTTTACTCCTTTACCTCTGATGATTATAACTACTCTTATGACTTCATTCACCACCTTTAGGTTGATGATCCTCCTAGTCTCTAAAGGTGGTTACTCTACTCTCTTGACTTCCAGCCAAGGACATTTTACAATACTTGTGGAATGCAACCAAACAGGCTTTGTGTCTTTGTAAGATCCCACCCACCCAAACACAGAGTTGTGAGTTTTGACTTGAAGTTGGTTGAATCTTCCTTGTATTACTGTCCTGTGATTCCCCTGCTTCCACACAACTGTGCCCTCATTCTTGGCAACCTCCATATTTCTAGGATGACCTAGTCATAGGACCCAAAAGAGTCCAAAAGTTGTGGGAAGGCTGATTGGCTACATGAACAAGAATGATTTACAAGAAATTTAAAATACATTTACTGTTTAACCTGCACTTAGTAATTTCCAGGTCACTCAGCTGTAAGAAGCATTGACATGGTTTGTGTGTTTCTACTAATTATACTTTGTCATAATTGCATTTTATGGTTAAGAAATGAATAACTTGTTGGCTGAGGATGTAGCTTAGTGGTAGAGCACTTGCCTATCATGTGTGATGCCCGAGTTTAATTCCCAGCACTGAAAAAAATAAGAAAGTTAGAAAAAAGAAAGAAAAAATGCACAACTCCATTGGTCAATTTGTGATTCACAGCACTCATTCCTATTTTTTTTTAAGTCCAGCTGGATCCTTTCTCATAGAATATGCTGACATGAAATTTAACAGTAAAAATTAAAACTGGAAGTTGTCCCTGTAAACATACTTAAGAACAGATACATATTTAAACAACCGTTTGCTTTTAAAAGAGAAGAAATAGACTATGAGCATTGTTTAAATAAATCTTAATCTGGTTATATTTATACTTGAGTTCTGTTGATAGGTCATTTCTATATTTTATCACTCGTTAACTCTAAGATGCAAACATTAATGTTTTGCAATGGACTATCAATGTAGTTTCTTTCCTATAAGTGGTCTGAATCTGGGGCTAATTTAGCAATCAGACCCCTGTATAAGTATCCACATTTTATGGATGCACCACAATTTGGCACCCTCAGTGTGATGCCATCATCAGTGAGACTCAACAGACATAAGGCAGTGTTCTCAGCACTGTAGAGGATATAAAGATGCTTAAGGAGTTAAGATCACAGAGGAGACAGAATTACTCTGCTCTGTAATAACTGAGTGTGTAGCTACATAAGTGTGAAAGAGGTATAGGTAGAGTGGTAGAGTGCAGGGGAATTAAAGCTTGCTTCTCCATTTGAAGAGAGGGAGAGAGATGGGAAAACATTCCAGATCAAGGGAACTAAGCAGAGGCATGGAGCAAGAGAGTTCAGGCTGTGGTTGGGAATGAATAAGCCCTGTGCTAGATAAAACTGAGTGTACCAGTGTACGTGGGCGGCACCAAGGAAAAAGACTGAACAAAACCATGTGGCAGGTCCTGGACCCTTCTTTCAGAGAGGCATGAGTCATAGAGGCTTTTGAGCATAATTGGGATTCGTTCCAACACTGTTCTGACAGTGTCTCTCAGGGAGTACTATGTCACTATTTGATTGCTTAGTCCTCTTGTCTCACTTTTTTCTGATGGAAAAGACTTATTTAAAAAAAAACCAAAAAAACAGAGCAGAATCCTCTATCCTTGACTGTGTCCCCTTCTATTAAGTTTCTCCCTAAGTAGCCAAGTCCTTCAGAACATACTAAAATCTCTGTCTCTAATCCTCCCACTTTAGATATGTTCTTTAAAAACTCTTGACTTGAGGGTGGGGGTGTAACTCAGTGGCAGAGGTTTATCATATTCAGGGCCCTGGATTCAATCCCCAGTACCAAAAACAAAACAAAACAAACAAAAAAAACAAACCCTAACTCCTCCAATATTAAGAAAAATCTACTTTAGAAAAATTACATGAGATAATTATGCAGTTATTTTCATTTTTATTTAAATTTTAGAGACAGGGTCTCTCTATATTGCCCAAGCTGGTCTTAAACTCCTTGAACTGCTGCCTCAGCCTTCCAAGTAGCTGGGACACAGGTGCATACCACCATGCCTAACAATATACATATTTAGTAAAGAAAATTTAGACAATACATAGGAGCAAAAGTATAAAGTTAAAATTCACCCACAGTCTTCTGTCTCAAAGGAAATTATAGTTGAATTCCTTTGTGTGTGTATTTCTGTATTATCTGTTTGTTTATGAAAATGAACACAATAATTTTATAATGTGCTTTCATCACTTATTAATACTGCATGACCACTATTCCATGTTGTTAAGTATTTTTCTACAACTTCAATTTTTATATTGGATTTACTGAGGTATAATTTATATGAAATAAAACTCACCTTTTTTGTTTTGTTTTGTTTTTTTGAGACATAATCTCCCTATGTTACTCAAGCTGGTTCTCAACCTCCTGGGCTCAAAAGATCTTACTGCCTCATTTCCAAGTAAAAACTTGCCTTTTTAAAGTGCTCATTCCACAGATGGTTTATCTACTCATCAAAGATGGACATTTGAATTCTTTCCAGTTTTTGGTGATTATTAATGAAGTTACTATAAGTATTTATGTACAGGTCTTTATATGGACCTACATTTTCATTTCTTTTGGATAACTTCCTAGCAGTGAGATTGCTAGGTCATATGGTGTCTGTTTAACTTTAAAAAAAATTGCCAAACTGTTTTCCAAAGTATGCTACCATTTTACATTCCATGGTAATGTAGGAGAACTTCATTTACCCTGCATCTTCACCAGTTTTAAAAAAAAAATCCATTTTAGTAGGTGGGAAGTGAATCTCATAAGGGTTGTAATTTGTATTTCCCTATGCTATCAGTATCTCTTCTGTGATGAAATGCCTATTTAAATCACTTGCCCATTTTGGGTGGAGGAGGGAGAAGTGGCAGTGGCATTTATTTTATTCTTATTTTATAATGGTATTAATAGACTTGGGAGGGGTGAATCCAGGTTTGGAGAGGACAATACAATTTGGAGAATTCTCCTTAAGGAAAGGAGTATAAAAATCACTTATAAAAACTTGTAAGGGCCTCTCCTAGAGAACTGAAGGAGTCCATGAAGTGAGGGACTCAAAGCTTAATTTTCATTAGTTTCTAATGAAACTAATCAGGAAATCTTCCCTGGATACAACATAACTGATAACTCAATATCTTATTATTGTTCATTTAAGTTGTTTCTTTCTCTTAAATAAAATTTTGTTTTTGCCATTAAACCCATATTCAGATAGTCTATAGTTAAATCTTGGTGCATATATATATATATATATATATATATATATATATATATATATTTTTTTTTTTTTTTTTTTTTTTCATTTCCTTGGCATAGTCTTCTAGAAGTAGAGTAGGTAGCTCAGGGAGTATGAGCATTTTAAAAACTTTGATAGAAAAATTCATACTATTAATGATTCTAGTAGTTTACACACAACCCTTCAGTTCTTTTTTTTTTTTTTTTTATTGTGAACAAATGGGATACATGTTCTTTCTCTGTTTGTACATAGAGTAAGGCATACCATTTGTGTAATCATACGTTTACATAGGGTGATGTTGGTTGATTCATTCTGTTATTTTTTCCCCTTCCCCCCACCCCTCCCATCCATCTTTTCCCTCTATACAGTCCTTCCTTCCCCCATTCTTGCCCCCCTCCCTAACCCTCACTCTAACCCTAAAACTAACCCCTCCCATGCCCCATTATGTATCATCATCCACTTATCAGCGAGATCATTCTTCCTTTGGTTTTTTGAGATTGGTTTATCTCACTTAGCATGATATTCTCCAATTTCGTCCATTTGCTTGCAAATGCCATAATTTTATCATTCTTTATGACTGAGTAATATTCCATTGTATATATATGCCACAGTTTCTTTATCCATTCATCAACTGAAGGGCATCTAGGTTGGTTCCACAATCTGGCTATGGTGAATTGAGCAGCAATGAACATTGATGTGGCTGTATCTCTGTAGTATGCTGATTTTAAGTCCTTTGGGTATAGGCCAAGGAGTGGGATAGCTGGGTCAAATGGTAGTTCCATTCCAAGTTTTTTAAGGAATCTCCATACTGCCTTCCAGAGTGGTTGCACTAATTTGCAACCCCACCAGCAATGTATGAGTGTACCTTTTTCCCCACATCCTCACCAACACCTGTTGTTGCTTGTGTTCTTGATAATCGCCATTCTGATTGGGGTGAGATGGAATCTTAGGGTGGTTTTGATTTGCATTTCTTTTATTACTAGAGATGTTGAACATTTTTCCATATGTTTGTTGATTGTTTGTAGGTCTTCTTCTGTGAAGTGTCTGTTCATTTCCTTAGACCATTTGTCGATTGGATTATTTGTAGTCTTGGTGTTGAGTTTTTTGAGTTCTTTATAGATTCTGGAGATTAGTGCTCTATCTGAAGTATGAGTGGCAAAGATTTTCTCCCACTCTGTAGGCTCTTTCTTCACATTGCTGATAGTTTCCTTTGCTGAGAGAAAGCTTTTTAGTTTGAATCTATCCCAGTTGTTGATTCTTGCTTTTATTTCTTGTGCTATGGGAGTCCTGTTGAGAAAGTCTGGTCCTAAGCCGACATGTTGAAGATCTGGACCTACTTTTTCTTCTATAATCTTCAGGGTCTCTGGTCTGATTCCGAGGTCCTTAATCCATTTTGAGTTTAGTTTCATGCACAGTGAGAGATATGGGTTTATTTTCATTTTGTTGCATATGGATTTCCAATTTTCCCAGCACCATTTATTGAAGAGGCTATCTTTTCTCCATTGCATATATTTGGACCCTTTGTCTAGTATGAGGAAATTATATTTGTTTGGGTTTGTGTCCGTGTCCTCTATTCTGTACCATTGATCTACCTGTCTATTTTGGTACCAATACCATGCTGTTTTTGTTACTATTGCTTTGTAGTACAGTTGAAGTTCAGGTATTGCAATACCCCCTGCTTCATTTTTCCTGCGAAGGATTGCTTTAGCAATTCTGGGTTTCTTATTCTTCCAGATGAATTTCATGATTGCTTGTTCTACTTCTGTAAGGTACATCATTGGGATTTTAATTGGAATTGCATTGAATCTGTATAGCACTTTTGGTAGTATGGCCATTTTGACAATATTAATTCTGCCTATCCAGGAACATGGGAGATCTTTCCATCTTCTAAGGTGTTCCTTAATTTCTTTCTTTAGTGTTCTGTAGTTCTCATTGTAGAGGTCTTTCACCTCTTTTGTGAGATTGATTCCCAAGTATTTTATTTTTTTCGAGGCTATTGTGAATGGAGTAGTTTTCCTAACTTCTCTTTCTGAAGATTCATCACTTATGTATAAAAATGCATTGGATTTATGAGCATTGATCTTGTATCCTGCTACTTTACTGAATTCACTTATGAGATCTAAGAGTTTTCTGGTGGAATTTCCTGGTTCCTCTAAGTATATAATCATATCATCAGCAAATAGGGATAGTTTGAGTTCTTCTTTTCCTATTCATATCCCTTTAATTTCTTTGGTCTGTCTAATTGCTCTGGCTAGAGTTTCAAGGACGATATTGAATAGGAGTGGTGAGAGAGGGCATCCCTGCCTTGTTCCAGATTTTAGGGGGAATGCTTTCAGTTTTTCACCATTAAGAATAATATTAGCCATGGGATTAGCATAGATGGACTTTACAATGTTAAGGAATGTTCCCACTATCCCTATTTTTTCTAGTGTTTTGAGCATGAAGGGGTGCTGTATTTTATCAAATGCTTTTTCTGCATCTATTGAAATAATCATGTGATTCTTGACTTTAAGTCTGTTGATATGGTGAATTACATTTATTGATTTCCTGATGTTGAATCAACCTTGCATCCCTGGGATGAAACCCACTTGATCATGATGCACTATCTTTTTAATACATTTTTGTATGCGATTTGCTAAAATTTTGTTGAGAATTTTTGAGTCGATGTTCATTAAGGATATTGGTCTGAAATTTTCTTTCCTCGATGTGTCTCTGTCTGGTTTAGGTATCAGGGTGATATTGGCTTCGTAGAATGAGTTTGGGAGGGTTCCCTCCTCTTCTATTTTACGGAATACTTTGAGAAGTATTGGAATGATCTCTTCTTTAAAGGTTTTGTAGAACTCGGCTGAGAACCCATCAGGTCCTGGACTTTTCTTTGTTGGTAGGCTTTTGATGACTTCTTCTATTTCATTACTTGAAATTGGTCTATTTAAATTGTGTATGTCCTCCTCGTTTAGTTTAGGCAATTCATAGGTCTCTAGAAACTTGTTGATATCTTCGAAATTTTCTATTTTGTTGGAATATAGATTTTCAAAATAGCTTCTAATTATGTTTTGTATTTCAATCGTGTCTGTTGTGATATTTCCTTGTTCATTCCGAATTTTGGTGATTTGGGTTTTCTCTCGTCTTCTCTTTGTTAGTGTGGCTAAAGGTTTATCAATTTTGTTTATTTTTTCGAAGAACCAACTATTTATTTTGTCAATTTTTTGTATTGTTTCTTTCGTTTCAATTTCGTTGATTTCAGCTCTGAGTTTAACTATTTCCTGTCTTCTACTACTTTTGGTGTTGGTCTGTTCTTCTTTTTCTAGGGCTTTGAGCTGTAGTGTTAGGTCATTTATTTGTTGAGTTTTACTTCTTTCATTAAATGCGCTCCATGAAATAAATTTTCCTCTAAGTACCGCTTTCATAGTGTCCCAGAGATTTTGATACGATGTTTCTTTGTTCTCGTTTACCTCTAAGAATTTTTTAATTTCCTTCCTAATATCTTCTGTTATCCATTCCTCATATAATAGCATATTGTTTAATCTCCAGGTGTTGGAGTAATTTCTGTTTTTTACTCTTTCATTTATTTCTAGTTTCAATCCATTATGGTCTGATAAAATACAAGGAAGTGTCTCTATCTTCTTGTATTTGCTAACATTAGCTTTGTGGCATAATATATGGTCTATTTTAGAGAAGGATCCATGTGCTGCTGAGAAGAAAGTGTATTCACTCTTCGTTGGATGGTATATTCTATAAATGTCTGTTAAGTCTAAATTATTGATTGTGTTATTGAGATCTATGGTTTCTTTGTTCAATTTTTGTTTGGAAGATCTGTCCAGTGATGAGAGAGGCGTGTTAAAATCACCTAGTATTATTGTATTGTGGTCTATTTGGTTTCTGAGATTGAGAAGGATTTGTTTGACATACATGGGTCAGCCACTGTTTGGGGCATAGATATTTATGATTGTTATGTCTTGCTGATTTATGGTTCCCTTAAGCATTATGAAATGTCCTTCTTTATCCCTTCTGATTAACTTTGGCTTGAAGTCCACTTTATCTGAAATGAGGATGGATACCCCCGCTTTTTTGCTGGGTCCATGTGCATGGTAAGTTTTTTCCCATCCTTTCACCTTTAGTCTATGGTATCTCTTTCTAAGAGATGAGTCTCTTGCAGGCAACATATTGTTGGATCTTTCTTTTTTATCCAATCTGCCAGTCTATGTCTTTTGATTGATGAATTCAGGCCGTTAATATTCAGGGTTATTATTGAGATATGATTTGTATTCCCGGTCATTTGACTCATTTTATTCATTTATTTGCTTATTTTTGACACAACTTGGTTCCTCTTTATTTGAGAGTTCCTTTAGGATGTCTCCTCCCTTTGCTGATTTGCTTCTTTGTTTTTCATATCTTCCTCATGGAATATTTTGCTGAGAATGTTCTGTAATGCTGGCTTTCTTTTTGTATATTCTTTTAGCTTTTGTTTATCATGGAAGGATTTTATTTCATCGTCAAATCTGAAGGTAAGTTTTGCTGGGTATAAGATTCTTGGTTGGCATCCATTTTCTTTTAGGGCTTGAAAAATGTTATTCCAGGCCCTTCTAGCTTTTAGGGTCTGGATTGAAAAATCTGCTGATATCCGTATTGGCTTCCCCCTGAATGTAATTTGGTTCTTTTCTCTCACAGCCTTTAAGATTCTGTCTTTATTTTGTATGTTAGGTATTTTCATTATAAAGTGCCTTGGTGTGGGTCTGTTGTAATTTTGTGTATTTGGAGTCCTGTAAGCCTCTTGAACTTGATTTTCCATTTTGTTCTTCAGATTTGGGAAATTTTCTGAAATTATCTCATTGAATAGGTTGTTCATTCCTTTGGTTTGTTTCTCTAAGCCTTCCTCAATCCCAATAATTCTCAAATTTGGCCTTTTCATGATATCCCATAGTTCTTGGAGATTCTGTTCATGATTTCTTACCATCTTCTCTGTTTGTTCGACTTTGTTTTCGAGGTTAAATATTTTGTCTTCAATATCTGAGGTTCTGTCTTCCAGGTGTTCTATCCTATTGGTTGTGCTTTCTATGGAGTTCTTAATTTGGTTTATTGTTTCCTTCATTTCAAGGATTTCTGTTTGGTTTTGTTTTCAATATCTCTAACTCTTTATTGAAATGGTCTTTTGCTTCCTGTATTTGCTCTTTTAACTGTCTATTGGTGTGTTCATTCAATGCCTGCATTTGCTCTTTCATTTCATCGTTTGCTTCCCTTATCATGTTGATTATGTACATTCTGAACTCCCTTTCTGACATTTCTTCTGCCATGCTGTCATTGGATTTTATTGATATAACATCCAGATTTGTTTGAGGCATTTTCTTCCCTTGTTTTCTCATATTGTTCAGGTATCAGTGGACTGCAGAGATGTTGCAGATTTCCTCTATTGACTTATAATGTCCCTGAAGATTGCTAGTGTATCCCCTCTTATCCTTCAGTAGCCTGAAGTCTTAGAGGAAGTTGATACTTCGGTGTTCCCCTAGGTAGCTGCCTCTCTAGGGGTGGTGGTCTTCAGGTGGGGTATATTCCCTGCTAGAGGGCAGAGGTGCCTCTACTTGTTGACCAATGGTCATCCAAAGGGGAACTAGACTGCCGGCTGAGGCAATGCCTGTTTGGGCCTGTGTCTCTGGTTTTCCCGTCTTTGTGGGAAAACCTCACTCAGCGGGGAAGACCCACCCGGTGGGGAGGTCTCGCTAGTCCGTTCCTCTCCTAGAGGTTCCCCTCAGTCCACAACTACCGCCTGGGCAGGGCAGCCTTCCCAAGCAACGTTTCCAGGGGCCTGGACCTACCTCCTGGGCTTGGGAGCCCTGCCCTTTGCAGACGAGTCTCCTTAGGTGGCCCCTCCTCAGAGAAGCTGCCCGAAGTCCTGGAACCTTCGCTCCACCCCTCAGCTGGTCTCTGTGTAGCTCTCCTGGGCCTGGGAGCCTCACCCTTCGTAGACGAGTCTCCTTAGGTTGTCCCTTCTTAGAGAAGCTGCCCGAAGTCCTGGAACCTTCACTTCGCCCCTCAGCTTGTCTCTGTGTAGTTCATTCAAGAAAAGGTGCCTAGTTCCCTGGACCAGACCTTGCTATGCACCTAATCGCCTGGCTATGCGACCCGCCCTCTGACCAGTCACTTGGAGCCTCGTACATATGTTCCAAGCCCCAGTGACCCGTCGCTCGTCTCTTCCTCCAGGCAGCCACCCGGTGCTCTGTGTGGGCGCTTGGAGACCAAGCCACTCACTGCGTACCTCCACCTCCTCTGGGCAGTCCCCTCCCCGTTGCTCAGGCAGTTGCTGGATCCAAACAACTCGCCGCCCCACTCTTTCTCTGGCAGCCGCTGGAGCCCTGGCAGATCGCTTCAAAACCAAGCGGTGTGTCGCACAACCTCCTTTGCAAAGTTCCCCGCTTTCTGAGTTCACTGCTCCAGCGGGGGAGGTGTGTCTTGCCGCCTGGGCAGGGCAGCCTTCGCAGGCAACGTTCCCAGGGGCCCGGACCTCCCTCCTGGGCTTGGGAGCCTCACCCTTCGCAGACGAGTCTCCTTAGGTTAGAGAATCTGCCCGCGGTCCTGGAAACTTCAATCCGCCATTTTTCGCTCCGCTTCGCTGTCCAACCCTTCAGTTCTCACCAACTCTCATTATAATTTCTGCTTTTATTTTGTAATGCTTTCATCTCCATTTGATTTGGGTCAAATTTATATCCACATTATGTCACTGAAACTGTTTGATACATCACCAAAGACATGTTTTTCAAATCCAGTGACTTCTCTTTACTTTCCATCTTCTTGATTTCTCTGTCATTTAATATTGTGGACTTGTCTATTATTTTTTTGGAGGGGTTCTTCCTTGACCCCATCTACAACTCTCCTGGGGTTGCTATCATCTCCCTTCTTGCCCTCCTGCCCTGGTCACCTCTTGTTTTGCTCAGCCCTTCAGTGCCGTTGCCCCTTAAAGTTCTTTCCTGAGCATCATCTTTTCTTTTTCTTCTCCTCTCACCTGTGCTGGCTAATTTTATGTGCTGACTGGGCCACATCACATACTGCTCTACTTTCATTTAATGCTTCCTCCCTGTATATAGACTTTGGCCAAACCAAGCTGTTTGTGGTTACTTAGATACAGTAGGCTGTTGTCAGTATATTCATGATGTAACAGAGTCCCTGTAAAATTAAAGTCCCCAGTCTCCCAAATTTCCTAAGTTGGTTTTCTGCAACTGAACTTCCTCATGCTAAGAATGGAAACAAAGAAACTGAAAGGGTAGGAAAATTCGGATTGTAACATACTCTCTGGCTAGCACTGCTTAGCAAAATCTACATGTGCATATTTCTTACCCTTTGTCCCACCGTACCCCCTTTCTTCTTCTAAAAACTGTTTGTGTCCCTGAACCTCCCCAAAGATAGAAATTTGACAGAAAAGATCTCCAATTCGTTTTCCTCAGGGTTGGCTTTGAATAAACCTGTTTTCTTCCACCACCTCTGTCTCCTGAATTTCATGACTGAGCAGCCAACATCAGAACCTACAGTTCTGATAACAATGATTCTGTCACATTGAATGTATTTTCTGCCACCCTCACACCAAATGATCACTCAGTGATCATTTATTCATCTTTCAAGACTCAAAATTCAATCTGGTAACAAGTATTTTATGATGTACCCAGGTAAAATCAATTTTTTTCCCTACTTACTTTGATCATAGCATCTGCAACACTTTATGTACATCTCTGGCATGTAAATAATAGCAAATAATTCCTTACTAGATTAGAAATTAATTTTTCTTCAGTACCCAGCACAGAGTCATACACACACAAACAAATTTTTTTTTTTTTTTTTTGTCACTGTGCTCAAAATACCTGACAAGAACAACTTAAAGAACGAAAAGTTTATTTGGGGCTCATGGCATCAGAGGTTTCAGTTCATGGTTGGCCTGTTCCGTTCCATTGCTCTGGGCCAGAGGTAATGCAGAGCATCGTGGAAGAGGGCATGGCAGAGGAAAACCATTCTGTAAATGGTCTTTAGGAAGCATACAGAGCAAGGAAGGAACCGGGGAAAAAACACAATCCCCAAGGGCATGCCCCCAGTGACCCACCTCCTTTATCCATGCTCTACCTGCCCACAGTTACCACCTAGTACTGTAATCCTTTCAAATTATCGATTCATCAAATAGACTAAGCTACTGACTGAGTTTTGGCATTCATAATCTAATCATGAGTTTTGGGAGGATGCCTCATATTCAAATCATAACAATTTATTATCAATATTTCATCTTTTTTTTTTTTTTTGCGGTACTGGGGATCGAACTCGGCCTTAAGCTTGCAAGGCAAGCACTCTACCAGCTGAGCTATCTCCCCAGCCCTCAATATTTCATCTTACAACAATCTGGATTGTGCTGCTGTCAAAAAGCTTGGAATACTAAGACAGCTAAATCTGAGTAATCCGTACTGCAAAATTAATACAAATCTCTGTCCCACTAATCTGGAACATAAAGAAGGAGAAAACTTGTATTAACAGAAATCAGGGAGTGATGTCTAGCCAAGGTTAAGAAGGGAATCCTTGTCTCTCACACAACTGCCTCCACACACATGTATATGCTAATAAGGCTGTCTTGGCATTGATGGTGGTTCTTGGGTTTTCTGAATCCATTCTTGACTTTAAAGGAGAAAGTTGTTTCTTTCACTCAACCAGTGGGAAAAGCATGTGAAAAGGAAGAATGGGATTCTCAGTTAATCTTTAATTCCTGTTTCTTAGATGGCACAATTTCCTGAAAGGTTAGAGAATTGTTACTTCTTGAAGAAGGTCAGAATGTACCCCTTTTCCTTGAAGGGGTCTTACTCTTTAGGCTTGGATATTCCATAATAGTGACAATAATGATGGCAATGACAATAATATCATAGTAGCAAACATGGCAGCAGCCACTGTTATAGTAGATAAGAGTGCTTTCTGGATGCTCTGCTAACCATTTTGCAGACATTACCTCACTGAATACTCACGGTAGCCCTATTTGGTAGATGTTTTTATTATCTTCATTTTACAGGTAAGTAAACAGTCTCAGAGAGATTTAGAAACTTGCCTAAAGCCATGCAGCCAGCAAGTAACAGAGCTGAGGAATGAACCCAGATTCCTCTTATCTAAGAGACTCCAAACTCCTTTAGTCTAATTTTCTCTGTGTCTCTGGAACTATCCTGATTATACAGCATGTATAGTAAGATGGACGTTGATAAATTTACATTCCTTGAATTCAAATTTTGAGTCCATCGAGTGAATTTATATGCAAAATCATGTACAATGATTAAAAAATAAAAAACCTGAAAATACACTTCCTGGATTTTTCTGATTTAAAGAAAGAAAAAAAATACTAGGGGCTGTGTGTGTAGTTCAGTGGTAGAGCATAGCGTGCTCACAGGCCTGTGTTCACTCAGAAACCCAAACCAAAAACCAATCAATCAACAAACAATACCTACTTAGGTTGGAAACCTTTGTCCTAAGCAAGAACACATTCTAAGTAATGATGAAGCCTTGGGTTCACAGGTCTGTGAGTCATCTGGTGAGTCGATTTTCACCTCTAATGTACAATCCATTCCCAAACACTTCATTAGTTGGAGATTAATGCATAAATTCTTAAGTCTTTCAGATTGCTCACTATATGTCTTACTGGCTCATCAGATGAGAATTTATCTCTAGTTCTGATGATAACTGCTTCAAATATATTAAATTTCTGGAGATGTTCATTATCCCACTCCTACAAGTTGATGTCGTCTAAGCCTTATCTCCTATTTCTTGTCTTTTTCTTGTGCTTCAGTGATCTATCTTTGCCACCCTGCATGAATCATGAGCCAGGACTAACCTAGAAGGTGAAGGGAGACTTTTTTTTTTTCTTGGAAGGTGGTGCTGGGAATTGAACCCAGGGCCTTGTGCTTATGAGGCAAGCACTCTACCAACTGAGCTATCTCTCCAGCCCTGGAAGACATTCTTAACTTTTACCTTGTGTGACTGTTTCAACACTGACTTAAGGGATCAACTCTTCTATCTGTACCTCTATGCTGTGAGGATTCCTGATTGATCTGTTGAAATTGGAAGGTCTGGGAAATACAGGCATTAGATGGGTAGTAGAAAAAAATTAAGTTAATTCTCTGCCTAAACATCACATCAATCAAGAGAGAGAATTCAGCCAGACAATGTGGGTGAACCTGTAAGCCCTTTGGGTTGGCTATTACTTCCAACCTTGGGAGTCGTAAACACTTGCAGGTTGCAGACACTCTCTGCTCATCTTTATCTCCTTGAAATTGGTATTCTGGTTCCAGATAGCTGCCATCCATGGCTGACTCAGAATTCCCACATAATATAACCACAACATTTGCCCTCAAGCTGAACCCTACCAGAACTTTGGCACTTGTGGTAAAAAGCACAACACTTTCCTCAAGTCAGCTTTGTAATTTTAACTAAAACCCTTTACTGACTAGGTGAGTCAGTAATTTATTATTTTGAATAATGAAATCATCTTTTAAAGTGGTGTACACTTTGTATTTTGGGAACCTGAGGTTAAGCTTTGCCGCTCTATTACTTGTGTGTTCCCATGGTGATCTGCGATGTATGTGACCTTGGTTCCCCATAAGGAATAAGGGGTTTGTGACCCACCCAGCAGGGACTCCTGAGTTCAGCCAACCCTTTGTTGTAGGCCTCTTCAGAATGACTTCAGTTGAAAGCTGCCTTTCCTGAGGTCTTCCGCCCAGTTCAAGGTAGTGTACATCTGCTAATGATACCAGGTTGTAAGGGCCAATTTTCTTGCCCAACTTGGAACATTGTAGCTCAAGACGCATAACACAGCTTCTCAAATTTGTGTAACAAGATAGAGGAACACGTATGTGGCATTAAGGGTGAGGTTGTGACTTTTATTTTTAAATCCTCAGAATTCTGAATGTTAGAACAAGCTACGCAAGAAAAAGTTTCTTACAGATTTTAACTGTTTAGAAGCACCTTTTGTTTTACTGTATAATAATGGCTCGTGTATTTATTAGGAATCTTGGATGCAAGTAATCTTGGAGTCACAGAAATGGGACTCCAGTTAAATTTAGGAAAAGGAGCACATAATTGGTAAGAAGGGGGACTCAGATGATGACATTTATACATAATCTCTCTCTGGCCTTTCCCTCTGCTTTTCCCAGCATTGGCTCCATCTCAGGCAGCCTCTCCCTTGTAGGAGGCTGGTGGATGACTGCTAATTACTTCAAGCTTATGTTATATTTTTTTCCAGCAATGTCAGGAGGGAGTTTGGGGGAAAAAAGAGTATTCCCTTCCCATTATTTCAAAAGAAAGTTGTAGAATTGAACCTTGACTTTAATTGCACTCTCTACGTCTCTGTCCCCAAACCTATTTAGTTTCCAGAGAACTATCATGCTCTGATTTGATGTTGAGTAGGCCAGGCTCCCTCCTGAACTAAGATAGTGGAGTCAAGTGCATGTGAACCATTTGAATCGAATCCAGAATATTGTAATTTCTGAAAGATAATTGGGAGTGTTGTCACTGGAAGAAGGTTGACAACTGGGTAGGTCTCAGACAACAATACCTAGTACAAACTGCAGAACAAGAGTTAGGAAACCAACCACCATTTATTTTAAAGTTTATTTATATTTCATCTAGTTCAAGGCATACATTGATTGATTTTGGCAAAGAGGATAAAAAACGTAAAACAGTTAAAAAAATTTAAAAAATAAAAATTGCCACTCAAAAACAACAGAACTATGTTGAAAATTGGGTTCTAAGGTTCAAGGCAGCTAAAGTAAAGATGATAGTATAGTTAAGTAATTCAAGGGGCTAATAATATAAAAATGAAGAATTTACTTAGTGGAGAACAACGTTTTCTGGCTCTGAAGTCTGGGGGGAAAAAAACCCGCCCTCCGTCATAGTGTATGATATTACAGCAAAATGGATGTCTTGGATTGAGTGCTGGAGTCAAAGACGATATTTCCTGCACCAATGATTTAGTGAGGAGGAAATTCTCAGGAGAAGCTAGAAAGAAGCACAATGGAGCAGAAAAAGAATCCTCCCAAAGATGGTTTTAGCAGTGAAGGCAACTTGTTCCCGCAATGGGCTCTAGAGTCTGAAAAGCATTCTGAGGTTGTCCTGTCTTGAGGCAGGGAAGCTGGGATTTTGTACCTTTATTCACTAGAGTGGGACAAGGTATATCATCTCCTACTCACCTCCAGATGAGGAGGTTCTGGTCAAGAAAGCCATTTTCTGGAGAAGGGTATAGCTCTGAGCTTTTATCAGCTGACATGCACAACAGCTATGGGTGGGCAGAAAGGTCTTTACCCTCGCCTGGTTAAGAGTTGTAGGTTTTTTAGAATGAACAACATCCCACTGATTTTCCTAATGAACACAGAAGGAGAATAACTGCTTCTCGAAGGGTCTCTAGATGAGGCAGGGAGCATAGACATCACAGTTCAACAAAAGTGACTCTATTGAGTAAGTACCAAGATGGTGTATAAATCTTAGTGGAGACCTAATTTAACATAAATTAGAATATCTAAGAAATGGATGAACTGATTACCATTTAGAGGAGTTTCCTCCTATACTAAATATTTTCTCAACTTTTAGTAAGGAAGTCAGTTATTGGTCAAAAACTTCAGTTGCATATGTTCAACAACACAGACAAGTATAAATATATGGGATTTGCAATAAAGCCATAAGAATTTATTTGTAAGTCGTTTCTATGTCATTTACTTTGTGCCAGGCACTGGTCTAGGTGCTTTATAAATAAACTCATCTAATCATCAAAATAATTTTGTGGGGAATTTGGTTATATTCTCATTTCACAAATGAGGAAATTGAGGCACAGAGTTTAAGTAAATAGCTCAAGGTACATAATAATAAATGGCTCAGGCTATTGACTAAATAAGGTGAAATCTAATTCACTCTTAATGCTTAATTGGGAGTAGAGTCAATTAAATTTTGTTTTCAGTTCTATTTCAAACCCATCAGAATCAAGTGGAATACTCAGAGACTTCAGAGAATACTGAAGCCACAGTCTACAACAAATAGAGCTAAATTTGTTGATTAGTATGGTTTTGTTCATCTTTGTGATTTTGTATTGTGCTGGCAGTCAAGTAATGAGAGGTCACAGATAAACTCAAAGTGCAATTAGAACAAATTTAGAAGAAAGTTTTTTGAGTTATAGAGCCATAGGAGAGTTTCATGAAAGTTACGGATTTTCTTCCCAGAAAAAATGATATAAAAATTATATAAAAAAGATATAGGGGTTTCAAGATGGCGGACTAGAGGGCAGCTGCATTATCATGTTACTCCAGGACGCAGGATTCAAAAGAGGAGATAGTGAGAGACTTGGGACCAACTCAAAGCCGCCGGGTGAGTCTTTCCCGTTGGGGAGGCGTACCGGATGGGGCGGTAGCCCCGGAACGCAGGGAACTTTGTGAAGTAGAGTTGCTCGGCGAGACGCCCCTCCCCCCACTGGAGCGATATACACGGACCACTGGGAACATTGTAGAGGTGGCTCCTCAGCACGATGCTTGGACTTGGAGCAACCACTGGGGCTCTGGGCAACTGCCTGAGGAGGAGCTGCGTGGTGAGCTGTTTAGACTCAGAGTGACTGCTTCTGAACACCGGGGGGTTGCCCGGAGGAAGAGGAGGAACGTGGTGGGTCGCTTGGTCTAGGAGTGACTGCATCAGAGCCACAGGCAGTTGCCAGAGGAGGAGTTGCGTGGTGAGCTGTTTAGACTCAGAACCACTGCTTCTGAACACCGGGGGGTTGCCCGGAGGAAGAGGAGGAACGTGGTGGGTCGCTTGGTCTAGGAGTGACTGCATCAGAGCCACAGGCAGTTGCCAGAGGAGGAGTTGCGTGGTGAGCTGTTTAGACTCAGAACCACCGCTTCTGAACACCGGGGGGGCTGCCCGGAGGAAGAGGAGGAACGTGGTGGGTCGCTTGGTCTAGGAGTGACTGCATCAGAGCTACAGGCGGTTGCCACAGGAGGAGGCGAGTGGTGAGTTGCTTGGTCTCCGAACATCCGGGGGGCTACCCCGAGGAGGAGGAGGAACAGGGTGGGTCACTTGGACTCAGAGTGACTGCCTAGGGCTATGGGCGGTTGGCGGGAGGAGGAGACGCGAAGTGAGTTGCTTGGACTCCTAGTGACTGCGTCGGAACACCAGGCGACTGTCCGGAGGAAGAGGTGTGTGGCGGGTCTCTGGGTCTCGGAGCTATTGTACGGGGCTCCAGGTGGTGACTCAGAGGAGGGGCCGCATAGCCAGGCGATTAGGTGCAGAGCAGAGTCCTAGGACCTAGGCAGCTTCTTGGTGGAAGAGCCGCACAGAGACACGCCTGGGGCGGAGCGAAGTTTCCAGGACTGTGGGCAGATTCTCTGAGGAGAGGCAGCCTAAGGAGACTCGTCTGCGAAGGGTGAGGCTCCCAGGCCCAGGAGGTAAGTCCGGGCCCCTGGGAACTTTGCAGAGGAAGGCAGCCCAGCCCAGGCGGTAGTTGTAGATTGAGGGGAACCTCTAGGAGGGGAACTTGACCAGCGAGACCTCCCCACTGGGTGAGTCTTCCCTGCCGGGTGAGGTTTTCCCACAAGGACGGTAAAACCAGAGACACAGGCACAAACAGGCCTTGCCTCAGCCCGCAGCCTAGTTCCCCTTTGGATGACCATTGGTCAACAAGTGGAGGCATCTCTGCCCACTAGCAGGGAATATACCCCACCTGAGGGTCACCACCCCTAGAGAGGCAGCTTCCTTGTGGAGCACCGCATTATCAACTTTCTTCCAAGACTTCAGGCTACTGAAGGCTAAGAGGGATATACTAGAAATCTTCAGGGACATTATAAGTCAATAGAGGAAATCTGCAATATCTTAATGACCCACCAATTCCTCAACAATATGAGAAAACAAGGGAAGAAAATGCCCCAAACAAATCTAGATGTTACATCAATAAAATCCAACAACAGCATGGCAGAAGAAATGACAGAAAGGGAGTTCAGAATGTACATAATTAAAATGATCAGGGAAGCAAATGATGAGATGAAAGAGCAAATGCAGGCATTGAATGATGAGATGAAAGAGCAAATGTAGGCATTGAATGATAGCACCAATTGACAGTTAAAAGAGCAAATACAGGAAGCAAAAGATCATTTCAATAAAGAGTTAGAGACATTGAAAAAAAACCAAACAGAAATCCTTGAAATGACAGAAACAATAAACCAAATTAAGAAATCCATAGAAAGCACAACCAATAGGATAGAACACCTAGAAGACAGAACCTCAGATATTGAAGACAAAATATTTAACCTTGAAAACAAAGTTGAACAAACAGAGAAGATGGTAAGAAATCATGAACAGAATCTCCAAAAACTATGGGACATCATGAAAAGGCCAAATTTGAGAATTATTGGGATTGAGGAAGGCTTAGAGAAACAAACCAAAGGAATGAACAATCTATTCAATGAAATAATATCAGAAAATTTCCCAAATCTGAAGAATGAAATGGAAAATCAAGTTCAAGAGGCTTATAGGACTCCAAATACACAAAATTACAACAGACCCACACCAAGGCACATTATAATGAAAATACCTAACATACAAAATAAAGACAGAATTTTAAAGGCTGTGAGAGAAAAGAACCAAATTACATTCAGGGGGAAAGCAGTACGGATATCAGCAGATTTTTCAATCCAGACCCTAAAAGCTAGAAGGGCCTGGAACAACATTTTTCAAGCTCTGAAAGAAAATAGATGCCAACCAAGAATCTTATACCCAGCAAAACTTTACCTTCAAATTTGACGATAAAATAAAATCATTCCATGATAAACAAGAGCTAAAAGAATTTACAAAAAGAAAGCCAGCATTACAGAACATTCTCAGCAAAATATTCCATGAGGAAGAGATAAAAAACAAAGAAGCAAATCAGCGAAGGGAGGAACTATCCTAAAGGAATTGTCAAATAAAGGAGGAACCTAGTCGTGTCAAAAAATAAAAGAATTTAAAAAATGAGCCAAGTGACCGGGAATAAAAAACATATCTCAATAATAACCCTGAATATTAATGGCCTGAACTCATCAATCAAAAGACATAGACTGGCAGATTGGATTAAAAAGAAAGATCCAACAATATGTGGCCTGCAAGAGACTCACCTCATAGAAAGAGATACCCATAGACTAAAGGTGAAAGGATGGGGAAAAACATACCATGCACATGGACTCAGCAAAAAACCTGGGGTATCCATCCTCATTTCAGATAATGTGGACTTCAAGCCAAAGTTAGTCAGAAGGGATAAAGAAGGACATTTCATACTGCTAAGGGAAGCATAAATCAGCAAGATATAACAATCATAAATATCTATGCCCCAAACAGTGGCTCATCCATGTATGTCAAACAAATCCTTCTCAATTTCAGAAACCAAATAGACCATAACACAATAATACTAGGTGATTTTAACATGCCTCTCTCACCACTGGACAGATCTTCCAAACAAAAATTGAACAAAGAAACCATAGATCTCAATAACACAATCGATAATTTAGACTTAACAGACATTTATAGAATATACCATACAACCAAGAGCGAATACACTTTCTTCTTAGCAGCACATGGATCCTTCTCCAAAATAGAGCATATATTATTCCACAAAGTTAATGTCAGCAAATACAAGAAGATAGAGACACTACCTTGTATTCTATCAGATCATAATGGATTTAAATTAGAAATAAATGAAAGAGTGAAAAACAGAAACTATTCCAACACCTGGAGATTAAACAATATGCTATTATATGATGAATGGATAACAGAAGATATTAGGAAGGAAATTAAAAAATTCTTAGATGTAAATGAGAACAAAGAAACATCATATCAAAATCTCTGGGACACTCTGAAAGCAGTTCTTAGAGGAAAATTTATTTCAGGGAGCACATTCAATAAAAGAAGTAAAACTCAACAAATAAATGACCTAACACTACAGCTCAAAGCCCGAGAAAAAGAACATACCAACACCAAAAGTAGTAGAAGACAGGAAATAGTTAAACTCAGAGCTGAAATCAACGAAACTGAAACAAAAGAAACAATACAAAAAATTGACAAAATAAATAGTTGGTTCTTTGAAAAAATAAGCAAAATTGATAAACCCTTAGCCACACTAACAAAGAGAAGACGAGAGAAAACCCAAATCACTAAAATTCGGAACGAACAGGAAATATCACAACAGACACGAGTGAAATACAAAACATAATTAGAAGCTATTTTGAAAATCTATACTCCAACAAAATAGAAAATTTCAAAGACATCAACAGGTTTCTAGAGACATATGAATTGCCTAAACTGAACGAGGAGGACATACACAATTTAAATAGACCAATTTCAAGTAATGAAATAGAAGAAGTCATCAAAAGCCTACCAACAAAGAAAAGTCCAAGACCAGATGGGTTCTCAGCCGAGTTCTACAAAACCTTTAAAGAAGAGCTCATTCCAATACTTCTCAAAGTATTCCGTAAAATAGAAGAGGAGGGAACCCTCCCAAACTCATTCTATGAAGTCAATATTACCCTGATACCTAAACCAGACAGAGACACATCAAGGAAAGAAAATTTCAGACCAATATTCTTAATGAACATTGACGCAAAAATTCTCAACAAAATTTTAGCAAATCGCATACAAAAATGTATTAAAAAGATAGTGCACCATGATCAAGTGGGTTTCATCCCAGGGATGCAAGGTTGGTTCAACATCAGGAAATCAATAAATGTAATTCACCATATCAATAGACTTAAAGTTAAGAATCACATGATTATTTCAATAGATGCAGAAAAAGCATTTGATAAAATACAGCACCCCTTCATGCTCAAAACACTAGAAAAAATAGGGATAGTGGGAACATTCCTTAACATTGTAAAGACCATCTGTGCTAAGCCCATGGCTAATATCATTCTTAATGGTGAAAAACTGAAAGCATTCCCCCTAAAAACGGGAACAAGGCAGGGATGCCCTCTTTCACCACTTCTATTCAACATCGTCCTTGAAACTCTAGCCAGAGCAATTAGACAGACCAAAGAAATTAAAGGGATACGAATAGGAAAAGAAGAACTCAAACTATCCCTATTTGCTGATGATATGATTATATACTTAGAGGAACCAGGTAACTCCACCAGAAAACTTTTATATCTCATAAGTGAATTCAGTAAAGTAGTGGGATATAAGATCAATGCTCATAAATCTAATGCATTTTTATACATAAGTGATGAATCTTTCGAAAGAAAAATTAGGAAAACTACGCCATTCACGATAGCTTCGAAAAAAGCAAAATACTTGGGAATCAATCTCACAAAAGAGGTGAAAGACCTCTACAATGAGAACTACAGAACACTAAAGAAAGAAATTAAAGAAAACCTTAGAAGATGGAAAGATCTCCCATGTTCTTGGATAGGCAGAATTAATATTGTCAAAATGGTCATACTACCTAAAGTGCTATACAGATTCAATGCAATTCCAATTAAAATCCCAATGATGTACCTTACAGAAATAGAGCAAGCAATTATGAAATTCATCTGGAAGAATAAAAAACCCAGAATAGCTAAAGCAGTCCTTGCAGAAAGAGTGAAGCATGGGGTCTTATAATACCAGATCTTCAACTCTACTACAAAGCAATAGTAACAAAAACGGCATGGTATTGGTACCAAAATAGAAAGGTGGATCAATGGTACAGAATAGAGGACATGGACACAAACCCAAATAAATACAATTTTCTCATACTAGACAAAGGGTCCAAAAATATGCAATGGAGAAAAGATAGCCTCTTCAACAAATGGTGCTGGGAGAATTGGAAATCCATATGCAACAGAATGAAACTGAACCCATATCTCTCACCATGCACGAAACTCAACTCAAAATGGATTAAGGACCTCGGAATCAGTCCAGAGACCTTGCATCTTATAGAAGAAAAAGTAGGTCCAGAGGTTCAACATGTCGGCTTAGGACCAGACTTCCTCAACAGGACTCCCATAGCACAAGAAATAAAAGCAAGAATCAATAACTGGGATAGATTCAAACTAAAAAGCTTTCTCTCAGCAAAAGAAACTATCAGCAATGCGAAGAAAGAACCTACAGAGTGGGAGAAAATCTTTGCCACTCATACTTCAGATAGAGCACTAATCTCCAGAATCTATAAAGAACTCAAAAAACTCTACACCAAGAATGCAAATAATCCAATCGACAAATGGGCTAAGGAAATGAATAGACACTTCACAGAAGAAGATCTACAAGCAATCAACAAACATGGAAAAATGTTCAACATCTCTAGTAATAAGAGAAATGCAAATCAAAACCACCCTAAGATTCCATCTCACCCCAATTAGAATGGCGATTATCAAGAATACAAGCAACAACAGGTGTTGGCGAGGATGTGGGGAGAAAGGTACACTCATACATTGCTGGTGGGGCTGCAAATTAGTGCAGCCACTCTGGAAAGCAGTGTGGAGACTCCTTAGAAAACTTGGAATGGAACCACCATTTGACCCAGCTATCCCACTCCTTGGCCTATACCCAAAGGACTTAAAATCAGCATATTACAGAGATACAGCCACAGCAATGTTCATAGGTGCTCAGTTCACAATAGCCAGACTGTGGAACTAACCTAGATGTCCTTCAATTGACGAATGGATAAAGAAACTGTGGTATATATATACAATGGACTATTACTCCGCCATAAAGAATGATAAAATTATGGCATTTGCAGGCAAATGGATGAAACTGGAGAATATCATGCTAAGTGAGATAAGCCAATCTCAAAAACCAAAGGACAAATGATATCGCTATTAAGTGGATGATGACACATAATGGGGGGTGGGAGGGGTTAGTGTTAGGGTTAGAGTTAGGGTTAGGGAGGGGGGCAAGAATGGAGGAAGGAAGGACTGTATAGAGGGAAAAGAGGGGTGGGAGGGGTGGGGGGAAGGGAAAAAATAACAGAATGAATCAAACCACATTACCCTATGTAAATTTATGATTACACAAATGGTATGCCTTGACTCCATGTACAAACAGAGAAACAACATGTATCCCATTTGTTTATAATAAAAAAAAAAGATATAAAAATGACTTTTCCCATATAGTTTCAAGGGGTTTCATGATCACCTTGAAGCCTCTGGGATTTTTGGAAGAGATTGTAAAATTAAATTATTAGCTGTTAGTGAGCTTGAGGACTTCTCAAACAATATAAGATGTAGGTGACAATCAGAAGACTCATGAAACTTGCATGTGTTTTCAGCGAATGCATAATGCTTTGAACTAGTGGGACTTTCTGAGATCATATGTGATATTGGTCCTTTGCTCATTCTCAGAGGAATAGATAATGATACACCAATCTATCTTTCTTTACTATATTTCAAGCCTCCTGGTGTGAGGGACAAATGTTGCTCATCTTTGTAGCCTCTATAAGTGTTTTATCAGTATACCTCCCAGAATAGGTGATTTGGAAGGGAGTAGATGTAGACCTTTTGAAATGGGGGAATATTTGAATGCACCAAAGTGCAAAAATGTTCCTTTACCAAGTAATACATGAAGCAAATATTGCTGACTTTCACTCCCTTATCCCATTTTCAATCCTTGCTCTGTTCCATTGAAAGTGGTATCTGTTATGCCTGATTCTTGGTAAGTAAAAATATTCTAAGAATTAAACGTTTGACTTCCATGAAAACAACTGCATCAAGATCAACAGAAGAGCATGTACTCTTTTTTACACAGGAGTTGGCGATATCAGTTCTTTAGATGTTCCAGTTTTTTGAGTTGTTCTCCAACGCTCAAACGAACTTAGTACCTCAGATTTCCCACTCTGAAGGTATAAATCATGGTGGTCAGGGAAATGGTTAAAGAGAGCTGAGTGTGGTGGCACAGGATTGTAATCCCAGCTACTCAGAAGGCTGAAGCAGCAGGATCTCAAGTTCAAGGCCAGCCTGGGCAATTATTTAGCTAGACCAAGACCATGTCTCAAAAGAGCTGGGGATGGAGTTCAGTAGGAACTGAGCTCGCATGCAGAAGGCCCTGGATTTAATCACCAGCACTACAAAAGCAAAGCAAAACAAAACAAAACAAAATTGTAAAACAAAACAAACAAAACAAAATGAAGGGTTAAACAGCAACACGCCAGGCAGTTGGGTAAGTTTCAGTTGTAATTGGAGGAGATAATTACAATGTAAAGTACTATTACTAATACTACAATTGTTTACTGAAAATTTATTGTGAACCAAGAGATTTCATCATTATCTCATTTAGTTTTCTCAGTAAGAGAAACAGCACAGAGGATATTTAACTTTATTAGAAACTTTCATTTCTTCAGTGATTGTATTATTTAACATTTCCATCAATAATGAGTAAGAATTCTAGTCCTTGCATAACTTAGTCAACCCTGGACATTATCAATATTTTTAATTTTAGTATTTCTGGTGAACATACAGTGGTATGTTGTGGTGATTTTAATTTGCTCTTCCCTATTCACTAATGTTGACCACTTTTTCCTATGCTTATTGACCATTCAGATATCTTCTCTTGGCAGTATGTGTTCTAGATCTTTGCACTTTATTTTATTGGTTGGGTATTTTATTTTCCTTGACTTGTAGGAGTTCTTTACATATTCTGCATATGAGTCTGTCTGTCTGTCTGTCTGTCTGTCTGTCTATACATATGTTATGGTTTGGATATGAGGTGTCCCCCAAAAGTTCACATGTGAGAAAATGCAAGAAGGTTCAGAGGAGCAATGATTGGGTTGTGAGTGTCTTAACCCAATCAGTGAATTAATCTCCTAATAGGGATAAACTGAGTGTTAACTGAAGTGGTAGGGTGTGGCTGGAGATGGGAACTGGGGGCATGACTTTGGTGTATATATCTGGAGAGTGGAGTCTCTCTCTCTACTTTCTGATTGTGATGTGAGCTGCTTGCCTTTGCTATGCTCTTCCTTCATGATGCCTTACGTCAAGTCCCGAGGAATGGATGCAACCTTCTATAAACTTAAGACCTCTGAAACCACAAGCCCTCAAATAAACTTTTCCTCCTTTAAAATTGTTCTGGTGAGATAATTTAGTCATAACCGTGAAAAAAACTGACTAAAACAATATATCTTTATCTCTGTATACATATGAAATAATTTTGCCCTATCAGTCTTAGCTTGGGGGTGCTACAGCAAATTAACATAGACTGGGCTGGAAGATGGGAAGTTCAAGTTCATGATATCAGCAGATTTAGTTCCTAGGGAGGGTCTTCATCCTGGCTTGTAAACAGCTGCCTTTTCCATTGTGTATTCATATGAACTTTCCTATATATCTGCAATGAAAGAAAGAGAGAGAGATAACACCCATTTCTCTTCTGCTTCTTTTGTGGCTACTGACCTAACAATGAAGGCACCACTCTCATGAATTCGTTGAAATCTACTTCCCAAAGGACCCACTTCCAAATATCACATTGGAGTTTGGGTTTTCAGTGTGCAAATTTTGAAGGAACATTTAGTCCATAACATATGAAGCTTGCCATTTCATTTTCTTACTGGTATTTTGATAAGAAATACCTGTTACCTCCACCATATTGGGAATTGAAACAAGGGCCTCACACATGGCAACACATGCTAGGCAAGTACTCTATCACTGAGCTATATCACCATTTTCTTTTATTTTGAGGCAGGGTCTAACTAAGTTGCCCAGGCTGTGCTAGAACTTGTGATTCTCCCACTTTAGCCTCCTGAGTAGCTGGGATTATGATGAGAAGTTTTAGAATTTGATGAAATCCCATGTGTGATTTTTTTCCTTATATGGCAAGTATCTTTGCATCTCTCTCTCTCCATACCACCAGTCCCTGCCAGCCATTAATTTACTTTCTCTCCCTATGGTTTCACCTTTTTCAGATATTTTGTATAATTAGAACTTTGTAATCTGTGGCATTTAGTGTCTAGCTTTTTTCACTTAGTATAAAACCCTCATGGTTAGTCCATGTGGTAGTGTACATTAGCACTTACTCCCTTTTTATGGTTATATGATTGTTCATTATTTGGGTATGCCACATTTTGTTTATCTATTCATCAATTGATAGATTGAGTTGTTTCTACTTTTAGACTATTATGAATAATACTATAATGAAAAATTATGTGTAAGTTTTTGTGTGGATATGGATTTTCAACTTTCTTGGGTATGTATCTGTGGGTGCAATTGTTATATCAAGTGGTAACTTATGTTTAACTTTGTGAGGAATTGCCAAGCTGTTTTCCAAAGTAAATGCATCCATTTTAAATTCCCACAAACAATTTGTCCAGATTCTCTCCAATACTAATTGTTTGTCATTTTGATTGTAGCCATTCTAGTGGGAGTATCATATTTATTTTTAAATTTATATTCCGCTAATAACTAATGATGTTGAATAACTATTAATGTGTTTGTTGGCCTTTGTATGTCTCCTTTGGAAAAATCTTTATTCAAATAATTTGCCCATATTTTATATTGGGTTATTTTGTCTTTTTTATTATTGGGTTGTAAGAGTCCTTTTTATATTCTTGATACTATTCCCTTAAAAGATATATAACTTGCAAACACTTTTTTTTCATTCCTGTGGGTTATCTTTACCCTTTCTTTTTGGTTATCTTTACACTTTCTTTTCTTTTTTGCAGTACTGGGGATTGAATTTAGGGCCTTGTACATGCTAGGCAGGTCCTCTACCATTGAGCTACACCGCCCCCCTTTTTAAATTTTTATTTTGAGACAGGGTCTTGCTAAGTTGCCAGGCTGGCCTCAAACTTACAATCCTCCTGCCTCAACCTCTGGAGATGCTGAGATTATAGGCATGGGCTACTTCCTCAACAATGTTCTCTGAAGCACAAAATAGTTCAACAATGTTCAATTGTCTTTTTTTGTTGTTGTTGTTAGTTTTTCTTTATGTGTTTTGAAGTTATCTGTGATTAGGTACACACTTGTTGAAATTGTTATGTACTTTTATTATTATTTGACTTTCTTTGTTCCTAAACACTCTCCTTTGACCTTAATTCTACCTTAATATTAAAATATCCACTCATTCTTTCGACTAATGTTAACGTGGCTGATTATTCCTGTTTTGGTTTCCTGAAGATAATGTACCTTCTTTTTGCTATATGGTTTTGAGATTTGTTCTTTATCTTCAATTCTCATTGATTTAACTGTGATCTGTATAGATGTAGTTTGCTTTTTGGTTTGTTAATTATCCTAATTTGGTTTAATGAATTTATTGGACTTTAGGGAGATGTTGAATTAATATTGGAAACATTTCAACTACTATCTGCTTAGATATTTTTTCTTTTTCATTGCTTCTATACTGTCATTCTGTCTCTGCAGTTACATATGTGTTAGACTCTTTGATACTGTCTCATAAACCTTTAAGACTGCTCTTTTAAATTTAATATATTTTGCTCATTTGTTCAGTTTGGGTAATTTCTAATGATATATTGTTTCCATTGATACTTCTGCTGTCAAACCTGTATAATGAAGTTTTCAATTCAGATATTTTATTTTTCAGTGCTGGATATATATTTAGTTGCTTTTCAAAGTTTTCACCCATCACTTGAAATTCTGTTATTTTGTCCACTATAATAGTTATTTTAAAGTTTTTGTTTGCTAATTCCCATACCTGGCTAAACTGTGGGTCTGCTTCTACTTAGGTTTTTTCTCTCTTGATGATGGTTTATGTTTTCCTGCATGTCTCATAATATTTTATTATGTGCCACATAATATGCATAAAAAATAGGTGCTAATGTAGTTCATATTATAAAATATGGAGGGTAGCCTCTTTCTTCTTTTAGATTTAGGGTACAAGGTTATTCTCTATAACTTAAGCAGGAATTTAGCTAGGTTGGGGAGATATAGCCATTTTGGTTAGTTTTTGTTTACCTCTAGTTTCTGTTAACTTGAGGATAACATGCTGACTCTGTAACCTTTGGAATAAAGTGTGGCAAGGCTACGAGATTTCTCTCTGTTTTCCAGCTTAGTCCTTGGCCTCCAATACCACAATTTACTCAAAGTCTAGTGTAAGAGAATTGGGTAGTTAAGAAGATAAATATGAATCTTGTGATTCTAATCCATCATAGTATTACACATGACCATGCAGATTTACCTTTGTTTTCCTTATCTCAGCAGTCCTCCCCACACCACCACACTGGCTGCCTCCTGTATTCTTCCATGCCTAGACTAGAAAATTGTACCTGAGGATAAAATCATCTGCTCTTTGCTCATCTAGGAGTGGTCATCCTCCTCTAGAATTTTGCTATTTTATACTTGGTTGCATTCAGTTTTTCAATAGTGTGAAGGAAAATATGTGGATTATTATTTGTTATTTTCTTATAGTTTTAGTGGGAATTGTATCCTTTCCCTGCCTTTCTTCTGATTTAACTGGAAGCAGAAAGCAAGATGAGGAGATGAGCACTGTATTATTATTTCATATTTTTTAAAAAACATTATAATGGTTGATTAGATTTGTCAACTTGATTGGTTTGAGAGATACTGATAATTAAGAAGCTTCTGGGTATGTCAATGAGGGCGTGTCTAGGAATGATTGGAATGTGGGATAGGAACTGAAGTGGAGCCCCTCCCTAAGCATGGGCAGCACCACCCAATAGGATGGAGTAAAAGCTGGAAGAACAAGGAAGCAGATGCAGGTGCATGCTCAGCTCTTCTTGAACAGGTTCTTGATCACTGCTTCAATCATCTGAGGATATCTGACCCTCGTTTCTTCACTCTTCCAAAGAGGACTCTGCCAGTGATTCTCTAGGGAGTTTCCAGAAGCCTTGGTCTTAGACTAGGGTAGCACTGTTGATCCCTCTTGTTCTGGGGCTTCCACTTCTTGGACTGCGTGGCTACTGGTTCTCCCAGCTCTCTAACTGCAGTCGGCCATTTTGGACTATCCAGCTTCTTGTCGTGTAAGCCAATCTAATAAATTCCCTTTTTATAATCATACTTCCTGTTAATTCTGTTCCTCTACAGAACCCTAATACACTTAGTAATATCTCTGAAGTTATTATTCTTTCCATGGCAAACTAAAGTTTTGGGCCAAATCTATGTGATCCTAAATCGCTGGCACTTCAACAGTAGAGTATAGAACACATCCATAGATAAAAGCATTTTTGCATATTCAGAATGGTCTTTTAGACTATGAGGAATCTGCAAAATAATTTCCAGGTCTTAAAAACCAGAGTATCAAGGCTCTTTCCACAGGGTGATCCAAGATGGCAGACTAGAGGGTGACTGCATCTGCTGTTGCTCCAGAACCCAGGATTCAAGAAGGGGAGGCATTGAGAGACTCAGACTAAAATAGAGCCACGGAGTGAGTCTCCCCCACCGGGTGAAGCTTGGCCTGGGCGGTAGGCCTGGATAGGGGGTGTTTATCAGAGCAGGGCAGGGCAGCTAGATTCTTCCCCCTCCGGCCTGCAGGCAGCTTCAGGGACCAGGACAGGGCATCCAGGAACTTCCCCAAGCAGCCCTGCTCACTCTGGCGGCAGCCTCCTTTCACGGCCAGCTTCTCGGAGCAGACCGCCCAGTAAGAGCCTTTCCGCACAGAGCCAGCTCCAAGCCCTGGAACCAATAGCGGGCTAGGGGCAGCTTTCTTCAGAAGCACTGCATTATCAGGTTCCTCCAAGACTTCAGGCTACTGAAGAATGGGAGGTGATATACTGGAAATCTACGGGGACACTATAAGGCAATAGAGGAAATCTGCAATATCTCAGAGTCCCACTGACATCTGACCAATATGAGAAAAAAAGGGAAGAAAATGTACCAAAAAACCTAGATAATATATCAATAAAACCCAATGACAGCACAGCAGAAGAAATGTCAGAAAGGGAGTTCAGAATGTACATAATTAAAACAATCAGGGAAGCAAACGAGGAGATGAAAAAGCAAATGCAGACATTGAAGGAGGAGATGAAAGAGCAAATGCAGGCATTAAATGATCGCACCAATCAACAGTTAAAAGCCCAAATACGGGAAGCAAGAGATCATTTCAATAAAGAGTTAGAGACACTGAAAAAAAAAAAAACAAAAAAAAACAGAAATCCTTGAAATGAAGGAAACAATAAACCAAGTTAGAAATTCCATAGAAAGCATAACCAATAGGTTAGAACACCTGGAAGACAGAACCTCAGACATTGAAGTCAAAATATTTTTTTTTTATTGTAAACAAATGGGATACATGTTGTTTTTCTGTTTGTACATGGAGTCAAGGCATACCATTTGTGTAATCATAAATTTACATAGGGTAATGTGGTTTGATTCATTCTGTAATTTTTTCCCTTCCCCCCCACCCCTCCCACCCCTCTTTTCCCTCTACACAGTCCTTCCTTCCTCCATTCTTGCCCCCCTCCCTAACCCTAACTCTAACCCTAACACTAACCCCTCCCACCCCCCATTATGTATCATCATCCACTTAATAGCAATATCATTCGTCCTTTGGTTTTTTGAGATTGGCTTATCTCACTTAGCATGATATTCTCCAGTTTCATCCATTTGCCTGCAAATGCCATAATTTTATCATTCTTTATGGCTGAGTAATATTCCATTGTATATATATACCACATTTTCTTTATACATTCGTCAATTGAAGGACATCTAGATTGGTTCCACAATCTGGCTATTGTGAACTGAGCAGCTATGAACATTGATGTGGCTGTATCTCTGTAATATGCTGATTTTAAGTCCTTTGGGTATAGGCCAAGGAGTGGGATAGCTGGGTCAAATGGTGGTTCCATTCCAAGTTTTCTAAGGAGTCTCCACACTGCTTTCCAGAGTGGCTGCACTAATTTGCAGCCCCACCAGCAATGTATGAGTGTACCTTTCTCCCCACATCCTCGCCAACACCTGTTGTTGCTTGTATTCTTGATAATCGCCATTCTGATTGGGGTGAGATGGAATCTTAGGGTGGTTTTGATTTGCATTTCTCTTATTACTAGAGATGTTGAACATTTTTCCATGTTTGTTGATTGCTTGTAGATCTTCTTCTGTGAAGTGTCTATTCATTTCCTTAGCCCATTTGTCGATTGGATTATTTGCATTCTTGGTGTAGAGTTTTTTGAGTTCTTTATAGATTCTGGAGATTAGTGCTCTATCTGAAGTATGAGTGGCAAAGATTTTCTCCCACTCTGTAGGTTCTTTCTTCGCATTGCTGATAGTTTCTTTTGCTGAGAGAAAGCTTTTTAGTTTGAATCTATCCCAGTTATTGATTCTTGCTTTTATTTCTTGTGCTATGGGAGTCCTGTTGAGGAAGTCTGGTCCTAAGCCGACATGTTGAACCTCTGGACCTACTTTTTCTTCTATAAGATGCAAGGTCTCTGGACTGATTCCGAGGTCCTTAATCCATTTTGAGTTGAGTTTCGTGCATGGTGAGAGATATGGGTTCAGTTTCATTCTGTTGCATATGGATTTCCAATTCTCCCCAGCACCATTTGTTGAAGAGGCTATCTTTTCTCCATTGCATATTTTTGGACCCTTTGTCTAGTATGAGAAAATTGTATTTATTTGGGTTTGTGTCCATGTCCTCTATTCTGTACCATTGATCCACCTGTCTATTTTGGTACCAATACCATGCCGTTTTTGTTACTATTGCTTTGTAGTAGAGTTGAAGATCTGGTATTGCAATACCCCCTGCTTCACTCTTTCTACTGAGGATTGCTTTAGCTATTCTGGGTTTTTTATTCTTCCAGATGAATTTCATAATTGCTTGCTCTATTTCTGTAAGGTACATCATTGGGATTTTAATTGGAATTGCATTGAATCTGTATAGCACTTTAGGTAGTATGACCATTTTGACAATATTAATTCTTCCTATCCGAGAACATGGGAGATCTTTCCATCTTCTAAGGTTTTCTTTAATTTCTTTCTTTAGTGTTCTGTAGTTCTCATTGTAGAGGTCTTTCACCTCTTTTGTGAGATTGATTCCCTAGTATTTTATTTTTTTCGAAGCTATTGTGAATGGGGTAGTTTTCCTAATTTCTCTTTCTGAAGATTCATCGCTTATGTATAAAAATGCCTTACATTTATGTGCATTGATCTTATATCCCGCTACTTTACTGAATTCACTTATGAGATCTAAAAGTTTTCTGGTGGAATTTCCTGGTTCCTCTAAGTATACAATGATATCATCAGCAAATAGGGATAGTTTGAGTTCTTCTTTTCCTATTCGTATCCCTTTAATTTCTTTGGTCTTTCTAATTGCTCTGGCAAAGCTAATGTCAGCAAATACAAGAAGATAGAGACAATACCTTATATTCTATCAGATCATAATGGATTGAAGTTAGAAATAAATGAAAGAGTAAAAAACAGAAACTATTCCAATACCTGGAGATTAAACAATATGCTATTATATGATGATTGGATAACAGAAGATATTAGGAAGGAAATTAAAAAATTCTTAGAGGTAAATGAGAACAAAGAAACATCATATCAAAATCTCTGGGACGCTATGAAAGCAGTACTTAGAGGAAAATTTATTTCATGGAGCGCATTTAATAAAAGAAGTAAAACTCAACAAATAAACGACCTAACACTACAGCTCAAAGCCCTAGAAAAAGAAGAACAGACCAACATCAAAAGTAGTAGAAGACAGGAAATAGTTAAACTCAGAGCTGAAATCAATGAAATTGAAACAAAAGAAACAATACAAAAATTGACAAAATAAATAGTTGGTTCTTTGAAAAAATAAACAAAATTGATAAACCTTTAGCCACACTAACAAAGAGAAGAAAACCCAAATCACTAAAATTCAGAATGAACAAGGAAATATCACAACAGACACGACTGAAATACAAAACATAATTAGAAGCTATTTTGAAAATCTATACTCCAACAAAATAGAAAATTTGAAGACATCAACAGGTTTCTAGAGACATGAATTGCCTAAACTGAACGATGAGGACATACACAATTTAAATAGACCAATTTCAAGTAATGAAATAGAAGAAGTCATCAAAAGCCTACCAACAAAGAAAAGTCCAGGACCAGATGGGTTCTCAGCCGAGTTCTACAAAACCTTTAAAGAAGAGCTCATTCCAATACTTCTCAAAGTATTCCGTAAAATAGAAGAGGAGGGAACCCTCCCAAACTCATTCTATGAAGCCAATATTACCCTGATACCTAAACCAGACAGAGACACATTGAGGAAAGGAAATTTCAGACCAATATTCTTAATGAACATTGACGCAAAAATTCTCAACAAAATTTTAGCAAATTGCATACAAAAACATATTAAAAAGATAGTGCACCACGATCAAGTGGATTTTATCCCAGGGATGCAAGGTTGTTTCAACATCAGGAAATCAATAAATGACATTCACCATATCAACAGACTTAAATTTAAGAATCACATGATTATTTCAATAGATGCAGAAAAAGCATTTGATAAAATACAGCACCCCTTCATGCTCAAAACACTAGAAAAAATTGGGGTAGTGTGAACATTCCTTAACATTGTAAGGGCAATCTACGCTAAGCCCATGGCCAATATCATTCTAAATGGTGAAAAACTGAAAGCATTCCCCCTAAAAACTGGAACAAGGCAGGGATGTCCTCTTTCACCACTTCTATTCAACATCGTCCTTGAGACTCTAACCAGAGCAATTAGACAAACCAAAGAAATTAAAGGGATACAAATTGGAAAAGAAGTACTCAAACTATCCCTGTTCGCTGATGACATGACCTGGAAATTCCACCAGGAAACTTTTAGATCTCATAAGTGAATTCAGTAAAGTAGCAGGTTACAAGATCAATGCTTCTAAATCCAATGCATTTTTATACATAAGTTATGAATCTTCAGAAAGAGAAATTAGGAAAACTACCCCATTCACAATAGCATCGAAAAAAATAAAATACTTGGGAATCAATCTCACAAAAGAGGTGAAAGACCTCTACAATGAGAACTACAGAACACTAAAGAAAGAAATTAAAGAAAACCTTAGAAGATGGAAAGATCTCCCATGTTCTTGGATAGGCAGAATTAATATTGTCAAAATGGTCATACTACCTAAAGTGCTATACAGATTCAATGCAATTCCAATTAAAATCCCAATGATGTACCTTACAGAAATAGAGCAAGCAATTATGAAATTCATCTGGAAGAATAAAAAACCCAGAATAGCTAAAGCAGTCCTTGCAGAAAGAGTGAAGCATGGGGTCTTATAATACCAGATCTTCAACTCTACTACAAAGCAATAGTAACAAAAACGGCATGGTATTGGTACCAAAATAGAAAGGTGGATCAATGGTATAGAATAGAGGACATGGACACAAACCCAAATAAATACAATTTTCTCATACTAGACAAAGGGTCCAAAAATATGCAATGGAGAAAAGATAGCCTCTTCAACAAACGGTGCTGGGAAAACTGGAAAACCATATGCAATTGAATGAAATTAAACCCCTATCTCTCACCTTACACAAAACTCAACTCAAAATGGATCAAGGACCTCGGAATCAGACCAGAGACCCTGAAGATTATAGAAGAAAAAGTAGGTCCAAATCTTCAACTTGTTGGCTTAGGATCAGACTTCCTTAACAGGACTCCCATAGCACAACAAATAAAAACAAGAATCAATAACTGGGATAGTTTCAAACTAAAAAGCTTTCTCTCAGCAAAGGAAACTCTCAGTAATGTGAAGAGAGAGCCTACAGAGTGGGAGAAAATCTTTGCCACTCATACTTCAGATAGAGCGCTAATTTCCAGAATCTATAAAGAACTCAAAAAAACTCTACACCAAGAATACAAATAATCCAATCAACAAATGGCTGAGGAAATGAACAGACACTTCACAGAAGAAGATGTACAATCAATCAGCAGATATATGAAAAAATGTTCAACATCTCTATTAATAAGAGAAATGCAAATCAAAACTACCCTAAGATTTCATCTCACCCCAATTAGAATGGTGATTATCAAGAACACAAGCAACAATAGGTGTTGGTGAGGATGTGGGGAAAAAAGTACACTCATACATTGCTGGTGGGATTGCAAATTACTGCAGTCACTCTGGAAAGCAGTATGGATATTCCTCAGAAAGCTTGGAATGGAACCACCATTTGACCCAGTTATCCCACTCCTTGGCCTATACCCAAAGGACTTAAAATCAGCATACTACAGAGATACAGCCACATCAATGTTCATTGTTGCTCAATTCACCATTGCCAGATTGTGGAACCAACCTAGATGTCCTTCCATTGATGAATGGATAAAGAAACTGTTGCATATATATATATATATATACAATGGAATATTACTCAGCCATGAAGAATGATAAAATTATGGTATTTGCAGGCAAATGGATGAAATAGGAGAATATCATGCTAAGTGAGATAAGCCAATCTCAAAAAACTAAAGGACAAATGATCTCACTGATAAGCGGATGAGGACATATAATGGAGGGTGGGAGGGGTTAGCGTTAGGGTTAGGGTTAGGTTTAGGGTTAGGTTTAAGGAGGGTGGTAATAATGGAGGAAGGAAGGACTGTATAGAGGGAAAAGAGGGGTGGGAGGAGTGGGGGGAAGGGAAAAAATAACAGAATGAATCAAACAACATTACCCTCTGTAAATTTATGATTACACAAATGGTATGCCTTGACTCCAGGTACAGAGAAACAACATGTATCCCATTTGTTTACAATAATTAAAAAAAAAGGATTAAACACATTAATAGGCAGAGAGGCTTTTTTCAGACCCCTCTTGTTTGAGAGAAGTTTTGTGTCCAGTGTTTATCACATGGTACAATCTTGTGCAATGACAATAATAGTGCAGAAATGATAAATTATGCAACTGTTATGGTTTGGATTTTAAATGTCCTCCAAAACTCATGTACTGAAGGCTTGGTCCCCAGTTGATGGTGCTATTAGGAGGTGGTAGAAACTTTAGGAAGTGGAGCTTTAGTTGGAGGATGTTAGGTCATTGGGAGTGTGTCCTTAAAGTAGATATTGAAACCTTCTTCTCTCTCTTTGCATACTGATTGCCTTCCTATGGTGATCTGTCTTGTCATGTTCCCAAGTGACCACAGACTGAAACCTGAAACTATGAGCCAAAATAAATCTTTTCTCTAAGTTGATTTTCTCAGTTATTTTGTCACAGTGATAGAAAACCGACTGATGTAGTAATTTGGTTGTAAATTGGTGGGTGAAAAACCAGAGTATGAAGGAGGAAGATCTGGCTGCAAATCAGAACAGACTCTTATATAACTACTTCTGGCTGAGATCTTTAACACTTTAGTGAGAAAGGATGAACAGTAAATACTGAATTCAACCATGTTAACACATTTTAATTATATCTTTCTGTTACTTGTATTTTAGATATATGTATATATTTGAATTTTTAAAAATCATTTCATTCACTCATTAGAGCATGCAATGAGGGTATATTTCATGGCTGGTAAGTGCCAGTTATTTCTGGGAGCTGGGTGAATAAAATAGTCTTGGAAGTCTTTTCTCGAATCTTGTCATATATGCCTTATTCCACAGTGATTTTTGTGTGTGTGTGTGTAAGTTAAATCTTGTGCTTTCATTAGAAAATCTCAAGTGGTTTATGTCCTGTCTTTCTATATAGATTGTGAACTATATGAGTGTAGTGTTATATAAAAATTACAGAAGGCCTTTACTTTGGATGAAACTCCTGCTCTGGCCCCCAACAAATCATATTAAAAGCCAAAATAGAGTTGCCTGTGCTAAAGTTCACAATACCAAAACTAAGTTATCATCTGATTTTCCAAGAAATAAGAAGAGACAGATAATTGCCAAATTTCCCAAACCCTCTGCTTTAATCCTTACACCTGAAAAGGAACCTTAAAATTTTGAGATTAGCCAATCAGTTATTTTTCTATTGTCTGTCTTCCCATCTTAGGAGGAAAGTAACTTTCAAATGACCAATTCTCTTTTTGTTTTCTGTCTGTATTTTTCAGTTCATTTTATTGATTGGAACATTTATGCTATTTTATATAATAAAGTGTTGCTTGATTCTAAGTCACAAATTAAGCCAATTAAGATCTTTAAACAAAATTGTTTTAATTTTGTCTTTTGTCAATAGGTATTGTACAGTTTTCATCATTGAAATTGGAGCCTTTTAGAATAACACATTCCTTTGTAGGTTCTCAAGAAATGTTCGTTGATCTTACACAATCCCTGTTGGTATGAATAAGGAGAGTTACCTTTTCATTATTATGCAGTTCTCTTTGTCATTGACTCTTTGTTTCTTATACTAACTATCCAAAGTTTTACCCTTTCTAAGTTTTCTATCCTTTTTCTTATTCCATATTTTATCAACAATATCTTGGGAAAGTGAAGATTTAGCTTTACCCTAAGAGAAGTCTGTTTTCTGTCTGTACTTAGATAAAATCCCTAGGCCTTCAGAATATTCTGCATGATAGTTATGCCTTTGTTTCCCTGAGGACTTTGGTAACTTGATAGCTTAACATATGATTAATGATGGAGTCTCTGGTCCATGGTGCATCAATTTTGTCTTTGGCAGGGCTGGAGACAACAGGAAATAGTCTGACCTCTAGGAATGACTGGACTAAAGGTCAACCTCATGAGCCCCAGTAAAAATTCTGATACCACACTTGGGTGGTCTTCCCTGATTGGCAATATTCTGCGAGTACCCATTGTCACAGAGTGCTGCCAGGAGAAGGTGGCGTCATATATGAGAGAACAACTGAAGCTTAGCCTTTGGACTCCCCTGAATTCTGCCCCATGCGTCTCTTCCCTTGGAGAGTCTCAATCTATATCCTTTCACTGCAATAAACTGTAGTCATGGATTTAACAGTTTTCAGTGGGTTCTGAGTTTCAGTGAAAAATCAAAACTGAGAACTTCCCTTACTGGGAACTGATGTCAGAAGTGAGGGTGGTCTCTTGTGGGGACTGGTCCCTCTAGACTGTAGAGTTAGTCTCAAACCCTGCTGTTCCTTTCTTAGCATATAGACAAAATCTCACAGAAATTTTTTTCCCTCAAGACTTAGAATTGCTTTTTCTCCTGTTTATGGTTTTTTTCCTTCTGTCTGATCCCATACCGTCTCACCTTCCAGTGACTTTGTGTTGTGATTTCTTTTTTCTCTCCCTCTGCTTTGTGTGTGTGTGTGTGTGTGTGTGTGTGTGTGTACTGGAGATTGAACCCAGGATCTCACACATGCTAGGCATGTGTTCTCATACCTCAACCCTTTTTATTTTTCATTTCAAGGTAGAATCTCCTAGGTTTCCCAGGTAACTCTGGAACTTGGGATTCTCCTGCTTCCACCTCCTGAGTCACTGGGATTAACAAGCATGCTGTTCTCTATTTTTAACTCTTCTCCTTCTCCAGTCTTTACCCACGAAAAGAATATACTCAAGTTCACCTCTCTTTAAGAGAGACCTAAACACTAGAGGGCCTTGAATCACCTGTCCTCTGATGAAAGTTACAAGCCTGATTTCTTTATTTCTTCCTTTCACATTCACATTTTAGCTAATTCAGATTAGACTTACTCTCACTGTTCCACTATAAACGTTCTATCTGATAAAGATTATGAATGAACTGCCTACTTGCAGCTCAGTAATCCATTTGGTAATTGACCAATATATTTATTTGTCAAGTATATTATTGGACCCTGGGGGTTCATTGATAATCAAAATAGAAACAGTGCTTGACACTTACAGTCCAGCAGGAGGTTTAGTTAAACTCTTAGAATATAGCATGTGAAAAATTACATCATGGGAGATATGGGGAGCCATGGCAGACTTCCTTGGGGCTCCTAGTCTTCTCTCTATAGTATCCCCTGTTTCTTTTTTCCTCCTGCATCTTCTCCTATTTTTCTATTTCTTCTCATTTCCTTTGCTTACAACTTTTCCTCTGCCTACTCCTAAAACTTTGGCATTTTCTAGCATCTTAGTTCAGAATTCTCTCTTCTAGCTCTGTGCTTTCCCTAATGAGTCTCTGTCTCTTTTGCAGCTGCTATTCCCACCCACGTACCAATGTATCCATATCTGTATCTCTCACTTAGGTCACACCCCTGAGCTGTAGACATATGTCATCAACTCCCTTCTGGGGATATTTAACATGACTCAAAGGGAACTTCATACCTCATCCTTCAAAGTAGCTCTGCCTTCTAGCTTTCATGCCTCGATAAATAAATGATAGTACCACCATATACTTAGGCACAGATGCTGGAAACCTGCTTTCACTCTACACTTGTCCCTCTCTTTATTGCCTTGTCCAGTCACCAAAGCCTTTTGAGTATACAGTGTTGTGAGCATTTGCTGTTTTCTTGATGTTTCGGGATCTGGTTCCCCTTCTTGGGAGGATTCTTCTACTATGTGCTAATTGTCAGAACTATGCCCTTCACCTTAGAAGTCAGGTGCCATTTTCTCTATCCCTGACAGCTGTGGTGCAGGTACATGGCATGCATTTAGTCAATCAGATCCTCCATTTGGGATTGTAAATTTGATTTCCCTTCTTTTACTCTTGCCTCTTCCATTTCTTTTCCACAAATGATCTTTAAAAAATGTTAATGAGATCACATCACTCCCTGCTCAAAATCTTCCACCTTACTTTCTATCAAATTCAGAGTCTATTGGGCTTATCACAGCCTACATGATCTGCCGCTCACTGACTCTCTCTCCATGTTCATTTCCCATCACTCTTCCCCTTGCTCATCTTCTTCTAGTCCCCTTGTTACTACAGTCTGTCCTGCACAATCTGGACTCAGATTCTTTGCATTTGCTGTTCCTTTTGCCTCATGTGTTCTTCTCACTGATTTTTGCTGGTCTCTCTATTACTTTATGCAGGTAAAAGTTTGCACTACAGAGGCTTTCAAAGACCATCCTGCACATAAAATTGCCACCCCCTACCAAACCATCCTCTGACCCCTCACCTGCTTTCATGATTGTTCAAACATTTGCCACCATCTGATGCTGTGTTATTTACTGTTTATTTGCTTACTGGTCTATTCTCTACCTCTCCCACATAATGTAAATTCCACAGTGACCAAAGGACGTGCCAATAGTGCCACCCCGTTATCTAACAAAAAACAAAATACATAACACCTTTCTTCTCCCCACTGGGAGGGAAGGTGCCATGTGGCCCATGACTATGAATCAGTGCTAGAGAGAGCAAACTGGAAATATAGGAAATTGTGGTCAGAGACAGACACTTCCATCTTTTTATTGTCTGTGATTCTACCAAAGTTTGCACAGTGTTTTAGTTATCTGTTCCTTTCTCTAACTACTTTTACTAATCTGTGACCTCAATGAGAAAAGGGATTATGACTTCTCTGAGTGTATGATTCCATTTAATAATATATACATTTTGTGTGTGTGTATGTACATGTTTTTTTTTCCCCTCTTGGACTGCCCACCCTTGATAGCCTTGACCTTTTGTCACCCTCTGAACACTAGATGTGTTCACCAGGTGTAAAAAATAAAGCAGAAACGTTGATTTTATACATGCTGATGCTTGTACACCTGCTTGGCCCAAACTTGAGCCAGAATCATTCCTGTTCTTATGGGTATGGTTCTCTCCATTTTACAGAAGAGGAAACTGAGGCTCATATACATGTGCAACTCACTGATGGATAGTCAATTGGCCCTTGTCACCTAATCTTTGCTGTTGCCTTTGTTACAAAATACTCTGTTTTCCACGCTTATTCATGATTTTAAGGAGCAAATTCCACAGGGACTGAGAGAAAGCACTGACTGGCAGTGTCATTATTCCAGGCTGGAGTGACAAATAGACCTTTGGTCCTCCCCGTGTTCTGTGTGGAGGGAGAAGGGTTGGCTGCACCTGCTATCATTTGCAGCTGATTTTGTTGCTCTGTCTCCTGAGACATTAAGTGACCTGCTCAGATCCACTGTACTAATTAGTTATGTAGCTGGGATTAGAACTCTGTCTAGGCTTCTTAATGCGTGGTGTCTTCCTGACTTCACTATGTCTTATTTCCCATAAATTTGTCAGTCAGTTCTCTCACTTCTAGCATCCTGATGGATTCCTGGTGCTCAGAAAGCAATCCCAGCAATAATATGCTTTATTACTAATAGGGGCTTTTGTTTCCAGTGATTCTGCCTTGGTGACTTGGGCTGTGACACATATAAACTTGTAGGATTCCTTTCACCCTTTTAGTGTATAATCAACAGAGGTGGAGAGATCCTTGCCCCATATTTTTCGTGTGTCAGCCTATACCCTACTTATTTCCCCATGATTGAGAGATGAGAATGCAAGTTCTTATTTTTTGGTCCTAGAGCAGAACTGCCATCTTCTCTGTAGTAGTGTTTTTAGAGATCTGAGTGAATATCAATAACAGGTTGTAAAATCAATTGATTGGGAGTTGCCCAACTTTAAAAAATATAAAATATGGGCTGAGGGTGTGGCTCAGCGGTAGAGGGCTTGTCTAGTAAGGCAAGGCCCTGAGTTTAATCTGCAGAACCACAAAAATAAATGAATGAATTAAAAAATAGAACTGAATATAAAATCAGTAGTGAGGTGGTTTTTTTTGTGAAATCTTTTTCCAGTCATGTGTGTAGAAATATATATGCGGGTATGTGTATATGTGTGCACATGAGTGTATAGTGGATAGTGACTTGAAGTGTATTTCTTATACTTTGGAGTTAAAAAAAATGGGCATTCTCAGCTTGCATGTGATGATTATGACTTGGCAGAATGTATCAGAATGATATAACACTAAAGGTATATAAAAATTTCTTGGAGGGGCTGAGTATGTGATCTTTAATTTCTTCAACCTATCTAATATAGCATCCTTGCTATATCCAAAATATATGCATTCCACTCTTGTTGAGAACAGTCATAGTTTATCCATCTGGCTATCCTTATGCCTGAAACAGTTCTGTCACTCAGAGGACACTTAATAAATTGTACAATTGTCCAATGACAAAAGTTTAAAGGTAAAAAGTGGGGTCCATGAAGTTTTCTTTCATCATGCCCAGCATACACTTGGCATTTGATAAATATCACTTCGTGTGATTGCAATGATTCATGGAAAACAAAAATACAATCAGAAGAAGCCGAATGACTAAAATGCACAGGTGTAGTGAACAGCCGCAGAACTGAGCTGGCCTTCTCCAGAACAGAATAAAGCTCTTTCCCCCTCAATGCACTTGAACAAACCAATCCAAGCCAGGAAACTTCAGAGAAGGAGTGGCTGTCACCTCCCTAAGTAATGGAGCCTATCTCCTCTTAACCTTTGTGACCCTCAAAAACCAGTAAATTCCTTCTTTTATCTATCCTAAATCCTTTCTATTACCCTCTAAGCCAATTTTCTGTTGTACTGTATTCAATGGGAATTGAAAACAGCTGGTCACCATCTGCAGTAGATTAATTCTTCTTGTACTTGAAGCCTGTAATTAGGTCATTCCTCAGCCTTCTCTTCTCTAGGCTAAATATCTTATTTCCTTTAGTCCTTCCCCAAAGGTTTTATTTTCCAGTTATTTAATTGTCTTTATAGTGTTACTCTCAATGCCACGCTCTCTGTTCTCCACGCACCTTAAGTTAAGGAGGTGGGTCAGCATGCGGGGTTGGGTGTTTACAGTCACCACTGCCACTATCAGGGAGTCCTTTCTTATGAGCTGTTTATTTTCAGAGGGCCATTTAGAAAGGAACAGCAGCCTTCAACTCAACAGGATCCCACTACCCTAGTATTAGAAACAGAAGAATCAGAATATTATGCTTTGCTTCTCTCCTAACTCCATATAAGCAGGAGTTGCCTTTGTGATCCCATATTTGCAAATTGTCCAGAGCTAATCTATGGGGAGTAAATCTCATTCTTGGTTTGGATGCGGCATTACAATAGCATTTGGAAAGTAGCAAGATTCTTAAGTTGACGGCAGGAAACAAGAGTCTGGTTGATAGAATTGTTCTTTCTTTTAAGTCCTAGAAATGTCCTATTGTTGGAATGTACCCAAAGAGGAGGAAGTCAGCCTGAATGCCATTCTCCAAGGTAGCAGTTCATCTCCTTCCTGGGACTATGTATGTGCAACTCTTTTTTAACATCTAGATTTGAATGAAATATAGAAATAAGTTGTGGATTGAAAAATTTTAATTATGTCCTCATTTCTTTGTCTCTTTGATCCGTCTCTTGAAACTACGTTGGAGTTAGAAAGCAGTACTTCCTTTTAGTTGCCCTTAAAAAGACTCCATCATCACTCAGAAATGATGGCTAGACTGGTACACATATATACACACACAAACACACACACACACACACACACACACACACATCTGTTTTGTTGTGCCATTGGTTTTGGTGTTTAGTATTCGATATAGGGCCTTATACGTGCTGAGCACATGTTGCACCACTGAATGTTACCTGCTTCTTGGGTATACGGTGTGTCTTGCTTTACTCTATTAAATATTCCCTCTAGCTGCATTATATCTAATTTAGAAACAGTGCAAAATGCATGGCTTCTGATTAATGTGTACCATCCCTTCATGAGGTAGATATTATCACTTGATTTTTATAGATGAAACAGATTCAGAGATGTTTAAAACAATGTGCTTATGGCTACTGAGGTGACAGAGCTGGGTTCTGGATCCAGGTCTGATGGATCTCTCTAATTTCATCAGAGTCACCATGGCATGTTTGTTAAAATACAGCACCCTGGACCCCACACGCAGATTCTGCTTCAGGAGGTAGGGCCCAGAAATTTGCACTTGCAATCAAATAGCCCAGCAATGCTGATGCAGGAAACCCAAGTCCTAGGCATTGAAAAACTCTATTTAATGCCAGGGGACCTGAATTGAGAAATCTAGACCATTGTTTCTTACATTGTTTTAGGCTACCTAGGAACTTGTTGGAAAGAATCCTGGATCTCATTCTACAGCTACTGAATCAGAATTGAGAGAGGCAGACTCAGATGTATTATTGATAGGTAGCTCTGGGGGATTCTGAGGCACACCGAAGTTTGTAAACCCCTGTCATGAGTTTTCCTACTGGTAATTTTGTATCCCCAGAATTTCTCGATGCTTTTGTGAGAGATTTTTCCTACTAGGGTAAAAGATGGATGGTGGTGGCTTAGAGCTAAGGACTAAGGAAAGAGTGTGAACGTGACCTTTGAGAATGCATGCTGCATCACCAGACAAATAATTCCTAAACAAAACGCCTTAATCCCAAGGATAAAGAGCCATGATTCTGAAAGTCAAGTATAGTACAGCATTTGCTATATCAGAAGTATAGTGAAGGGGCAACCACTCATTATGGTGTCATAGCAGGTAGTGTTACCTTGGCAACATGGCAGGGGACTTACAGAGGAGATAGACAGGACAACAGATGGGCAGGGTGTCCTTTCACTGAGAACTTAGGGGACATCAAAAGGTTTCCTGAAATGTGCAACTTAAAAAAATATATATACCCCATAAAACTTGGCATACTGAGAAGCCCAGTCCTAGAAAACGAAAACTCAGAAGAATCAGTTCCATGAATATATTTTAAACCTACAAAATATATTTTAACAGCAGGACTAGCAGAATTCTTATAGATGTCTGAGAAATCTTCATTCAACAGACCTTATGTGCAAGCAGTTCTCTAGCAAATCACATACTGTACCATATGTTCACAGCATACCATGTGTGGGAAAGTGAGCATGGTGTTTGTCCTTAAAAGCCAACACCCCACAAAAATGATTAAACTGTCACTAGATGACCTGAAGATAACTGATTGGATTCGGCATAGCATTTTTTTTTTTTTTTTTTTTTTTCACTTTTTGGCATCAGGGATTGAATCTAGGGGCACTTACCATTGAGCCACATCCCCAACCTCCCCATGCATACCCTACCATTTTTTTTTTTTTTTTTTTTTTGGAGACAGGATCTTGCTGAGTTGCTTAGGGTCTTGCTAAGTTGCTGAGGCTGGCTTTGAATTTGCTATCCTCCTGACTCAACCTCCTGAGTCACTGGGATTACAGGCATGCACCACTGCATCTGCCAGCATAGGAATTTTTTTGAGTTGATGTTTGTCAGCTAAATACATGAAAATAACTTTGAAGTTTCATGCATATTTGTATTTTGGTATTATAGTATTTTCAGGCAATGTTTAAAAACAGATTTGATTTTAATTCTATAGATTAATTTTTGACTCATATTTATTTGATTTTTACTTTGTGCCAAGGAAAAGTTATTAATACTTCAACATCTATACTTCATCAGTTCCTCAACTTCATGATAATCTCATCAAAACAATTGGGGGAAAAAAAACACTCTCTACTTCAACAACTAAGCCTCGCTAACTCCTTAAACATATAATAGCAAGATTAAAATGATTTAAGAATGAACTATGGATGTGGATGTGCATGTGGATTATATACAAAAATTTTGGGGAAAGTCTCAGTAAGTTGATCAGGCTGGATTCAAACAATTCTTCTGCCTTAGCATCCCAAGTAGCTAGGACTACAGGTGCCATGCTTGGCATATACAAAATGATTATCCCCTCACTTGATAAAGATCAAACAGGTTTTCTGAGCAGTAATCAGATGCTGACCTCATTTGGAGAGGGAGAGAGAATTCCTCACATTTTTCTTATTTCAATTGGTGTCTGAGCAGTAAAGTAAATGGGAAGGACAGAAGGAAATAAGGAAGAACCCTACACATATCAATGAATTTCCCTCATGATACTCTGTGGGTTAGATTCCTGAGAGACTGACTTCTAGGAACACTTGTTCTCCCCATTCACCTTGTACTGTTTCACAGTGGATCAGGCAATTGTACTCTTCCTCACCCACCGTTCCTGTGGTTTCTGTGTTCAAGCATCTCCTTTTTTTCCCCAGCCTTGTACCATGGGGCACCTTCCAAGAAAGGAAATCAGGGCATCTTTCTGCCCTTTGTGTGTTTCTGGAGGCCTCTGATGTTTCCTTCTCCCATGTAGCCTTGTAGTGGCTCTGAGTTTCGCTGTTCAATACTACTTCACAGATCACATCTTTAGTGTCCCCAGGATGAACTTTCTGGACTTTTTCTCTGGTGTCTGTGCTTCCTGAGAAGTAGTAGTTACCAAAATCCAATATGGAAGCTGGAGGACTTGCTAGAGACAATGAACTAAATGCAGGGCTTTGTGGGACCAGAGCTTGCCACCAAAATTCCATCTTTTTTTTTTTTTTTAATTCTTGTGGGATGGAATTCAAGGCCTCAGGCAAACACTATCACTGAGTTACACTCCCAGCCTCCTTCACTAGCACTAAGGAAACCGGTTTTGGGGCAAAACTTGGAGACCCACTTTTATAGTGGCTGACTACATGAGGAAACTATGGAAATAAATTGGTGTAAAGATGATCAGAATGAGATAATGGTCTAGTTCATGACCCAGTGCTCTTTTAATCTCTTTAGTTAGTCTGGTTTACAATGAACTAGATCACACCTGTAGACATGAACATTGCAAAATAGAGGTTGTCTATAAGAAAAATAAAGGAATATATCAAATCCTGGGATGAATTTATATTCCCTAATATGAGGTAATATTATGTAAATAGTTGTAGTGTATACAACCTGTGATGGACATTCATTTCCTGAGTCCAGCTCTAGCCATAGGTTGTATCCTGTTCTTGTTTGTGAGACACGCCCTCCCCCCAAAATGAAAGTCCCCCTTTTTGCTTAAGCTAACTCAAAGCAGTTCCTATTATTTGAAATTAATGGAATGATGAATAAATAATCTGGAGATGATTTAAAGTGTATGGGAGAACATACATATGCTATATGCAAATATGATTTTATATAAGGAACTGGAGAATTTTGGTATCTGCACAAGTCCAGGAAAAAATTGCCTGCAGTTACTGAGGAAGGGCTGTTTGATTTCAAACTGGGACAGGTGTACAGTCTTGGTCCAATCAGATACAGCTTAAAGGAGAAATCGCATCGTACCAAAATGACTGTTAGTCATGCTGCCTCTCTGCTACATGGATGCCAATGGGATTAGTGGAATAGTTAGGGCATTCCCAGAGCTGGGGAAATGGGTTTGAGCTGCACAAACTATAAGACCCCATTCCCTATCACAAACAAATAGATACTTTCTTTTCTTCTGATGAATTTAAAGATCCCCCATGTAAGATGATCCGTTTCATATAAATATTAATTTTATACAAAATATGCCCTCCTTGTGCAGGATATCTCAGATTTCATGTTCTGCCACTGAATCCATGAGTGTTTAATTGAGATTTACAGTAAGGACTAAGGCTCAAGATTTCTTGGTAAATTCCACTGCTCTTTCATTTCAGTACTGTTTCTGTCTACATGGGACAGCTCATTATTTTGCAACCCTGAGGACTATTTAAGGATAAGCACTTCTAAAACATCTGTTGCTAAATAGTGGAGGGAAAATTGGAATAACTTTGATAAGAACCTCCTGTTTAGAAAACAGGAAAGAAGAGCTATTCTGATAATAGACCATGGTGTGGTCCACACTTTCTGTCACAGATACCAGGATCTCAAAAGCATCCATTGGCCATCTCCTTGCTGGCAAGCGAGTGTATTTCTTGGTTCCCTGATCTGGTAGTCTGAGGTTCGACTGCTGATTTGCTCTTGTCCAGCACCTTTTAAGTGCATCTGGGAGTAACACCTGGGAAGATGTGGGTTTGTACAAATAAAATAACCATCTTTCTGTTAGTGCAACTACTTGGATGTTGGAATTATTTTAGAAGCTAAGAAAATTTGCACACTTTCTCACCAATCCCCACCTCATCACCACCACCTTATTGACAGTACAACACCCCTAAATCCTTTATTTCATTTCTGGGGATTCTATTTGTTTATAGTCACCTCCCCAAATCCCATGAATCTGTTTTTTAATACTGGGGTTGAGTTTCTCTTTTTTGCTCTTGGCTATGAGCTCCGGGGTAAATTTTTCCTCTAATCTGCCCTGGAATGCTGTCCCAGCCTCTCCTGGAGGCATCATCAGCTTTGTTTACCATGAGAGGGTTTCCTTAGATCCTTAGGCTCAAAGGTTGTCTGCAGGAGAGCCTCTCCAGATCTTGGGAAGAAAACATTGAGAACAGTAATTGACTTCACTTCCCAGTGCTTGCAACAGGGCAGATTTCCTCACATGCCACACTTGGCCTGGCCTGAAGGCAAGCTGAACACACTATTGGTTGAAATCATTGTGTATTTTAAATAATATCCACAATTAAATATTGCTTAATAATATTTAAATGCTATGTTCTTTTCCTTGCTCCAAAAGTTTGCTCACACTGTTTCCAGTCTTCTGGGTCCAACTCTTAATCCTACACTTTGAATTAATCCTCTGTCTTCTTGTAATCATTGGGCTCCCTTTTTGGTAGTTCGAACTGTGGCTCTAATGCAGTTTTTATAGTTGTCTGCTGCTCCAAATGGAACTTCCATTCTTGACCTCTGATCTTCTGTAGCCTTGGAACCCGAGGACTCTTTCATAAGTGGGTAGAGATTCCTTTGCCTTCTTTTTTTCTAACTAAATTTCTAGCATGTTTGTTCCCAGAGTAACTGAAAATCTCAGAGAGTAAAGTTGAAAGAAAATGCATTCTGTAGAGACAGTGGTGGATGGCTTTCTGAAATTTTTCCTCCTAATACTCATGGCTTTGAAGATCAGTCATGGATGAGGGGGTGAGGATGTCATGAACAAATTTGATTTTGGATCAGTATTTGGATTTCAGTTCCCCCTTCCATAGGTCACCATCTTCCTTCCCTCTTTGGCTTACTTTTCTTTTAAAGAATATTTACTGAGTTCTTATTCTGGTTTAGTTCAATGGGAAAACTAGAATTTACTTTTATTACTTTCAATTATTCAATTGTTCCTGGTAACGTTATCATTTTTGCTTTATATATTGTGAAGCAATATTATTAGATGCCTATAAGTTTCGAGTTTGAATTTCAGTATTTTATTACTATATAAAATATACTTCACCTCTAATATTTGCTTTTCCCCTAAAATTTAAAATATAGCTACACCAGATTTAATTTGGTTAATGTTCATCTGAAGTGCCTTTCCCATCATTTTTATTATTAACTCTTCAGACTGTAGCAGAATTTGGAAGGTTTATTTTTGATCTGAAAATATTTGTCTTTTGCTTAGACAGTTTAGTCCATTTATATTGATTGAGAATAATGATATAATTGAATCTAAAGAACCATGAAATGTAAGATATATGTAACTGTTAAAAAAAAGGGAAAAAGAAATGCTTCCAAAAGCAACCATTCAATACCATTAGTTGTAAAACACATTATGTGACATCAAAATGTAAAAAAGATAGAAATATAACTATGCAAAATGCTATTTTTTAGTAATCATATTGGCATAAGTCCCAAAGTTTGACAATGTACCTATTGGGGAAGTAGGTAATATTATATATTGTTGGTGGGAATACAAACTGGCACAATCTAATTGCTGGAAAATTTTTTAATTTCAAGTAAATTTGCATATTGATGTATTCTTTGACTCAGCTATTCCAATTATAGGAATTTAGGTTAAAGTTATGCTAGCAAAAATACGATATCTATTAATTATAGTGCTACTTATAATAGCAAAAGCTAAGCAGATATCTATCCATCAATAGTGTTATATAATAGTTATATAATAGTGTTTATATAATGTAATATTTATATAAAACTCTAAGAAAATAATGTGAAAGATATTTATTTATCTAATAATCTATGTGAAAGAGTCAAGTGAAGAAGAGTGTATATAAGAAAGAGGGTGGAGAAAATGAAAAATATGTACTATTTGCTTGTATATTAAAATACAAACAGTGGGAGGATAGAAACAACACTAATAAAAAGTTACCTGTGGGGGATAATTGTGATGCATATAAAGAGATATAAAGACATCAATTGAATGCATTGTGTAGATTTTTCTTTAATCCTGATTTGAACAAATCAAAAGTATGAAAAACATTTGAGACATCTAGGGGAAATTTAACACATATTAGATTTTAAATGATATTGAGGCATTTTTGCTAATTTTGTTACTTGAGATAATGAAGTTGTAGTTCATGTTTTTCTTTTATGTTTTCTTTATCTATTAGGATTATCAGTGTTACACTCTTAAGTATTGATAGATGAAGGTACCTGTGCTTCAAAACAACTTGGTAAAATTTTAAAAAGTGTTAGGTGGATGGCAAAATATCATCATTATTGAAACTGGGAAATATTACATGTGGATTTATTATAACATTCTCTTAAAAAAAATAACCAGGTTAGAATTTATTTTAGTTAACTTTCGTGTTGCTGTGACCAAAAGACCTGACAAGAAAAATTAGAGGAGAAAAAGTCTATTTTGGCTCATGATTCAGTCAATGGTCAGCCAACTCCTTAGCTCTTGGCCTAAGATGAGGCAGTACAACATGGTGGAAGGGTATGGCAGAGGAAAACAGCTCAGGACATGACAGCTGGAAATAGTGAGGGAGCCCTGCTCAACAGGGACAAAATATAAACCCCAAGGCACACCCCCAGTGTGTCATCTCCTCCAGACACAGCCCACCTGCCTGCAGTTGTCACCCAGTTAATTCATATCAGTGGGTCAATCCACTGATTAGATCACACCTCTTGCAATCCAATCATTTCATCTCTGAAGACCCCTGCTTTGTCTCACATGTGAGCTTTTCGGGGACACCTCATATCTAAGCCATAATCAAATTGATGAAATAAAGTTCTAATTTTTGTTCAATTACATGTTACTCCTTTTTTTCTGTTGTGTTATCCCTTTATTTTCTTCTTTTTCTTCTTCTACTGCTGCTGTTGCTGTTGCTCTTCCTTCTCCTCCTGCTCCTCTCCCTTTCCTCATCTCAGGGGTTTCTTTGCTCTTTTCTCCCTAGTCATCTGGTTCTGAAAAATTCTATTTCCATTCTTTAAGTAGTTCACATTTTAACATGCATCCACTTAATAAGATCTAATAACAATGAATGTCTGTATATCTTTGTGCTAAACATTATGAGTTTCTAAGAATACTTTAACTCCAGTCACTGTCCCCCACTATTTTGCATGTTATTATTGTCCACTTGGTTAGTTTCATCTTAATTGTATAATTTTAATTATTTGTTATATTGTAAGATAATATTTGTATTCGATTTACCTTTATGTTTATTAATTTCTTTACTTATTTGATATTCAATTGATTTTGCCTTCAATTTCCTTCTTTTCTGAAGATATCCAGTATTAATATTTTTAAAAGATGTATTAGATGAAAACTTTTTGTCTTCACTTTTCCAAAAGTATCTTTATTATATCCTGATTCTTGAATGAGAACTGGATATGGAAGTATTCTTTTCCTCAGCAGTTTGAAGATTATTGAATGACCTCTATCTTCTGAAATTGAAATTGTTGAGAAATCTGCTGTTGGTTTGTTATTTCTTTGTAATCTATATTTATTACCCCTTTTCCCCCCCACTACTGGGGAGTGCTTTACCACTTAACTACACCTCCAACTCCTTTTAATTTTTATTTTGAAACAGTCTAAGTTGCCCAGGCTGGCTTTGGACTTGTGATCTTTCTGCCTCAGCCTCCTGAATAGCTGAGATTACAGGTGTACTTTTGAATTTTTTTAAAACTGGTGTTCTATAGTGTAACTATAATGTATGTATAGTTATGGATGTATTTTTCCTTATATTCCCTTATCATAAATTTTTATACTTTTAAAATGTGGATTGCTGCCTGTTACTAATTTGGGGAAATTCTCAACCATTATCTGATTTTTTTTTTTTTTTTTTGTGATGCTGAGAATTGAACCCAGGGACTTGTGCTTGCAACGCAAGCACTCTGCCGACTGAGCTCTCTCCCCAGCCCTCAGCCATTATCTATTTGAATATTTTTCCTTCTTGATTTCTATTTTCTCCCTTTGGAATTTTCATGTTTTGTTTCCTTGCTCCTCTATGTTGCATTCTAGATTATTTCTTCAATCTATAAGAATGAATGTGAACTCTATTGTTTAAATCATCCACTGAGTATTTAAAATTTCAAAAACAGCATTATTCATTTCTAGAAGTTTCTAGAATTTTTGATTTTTAAAATTGCTTTTAGTGTCTCATTTTCTTATGTTTCAAAAGTATTTCTTACGTTTTGTAAGTCTATAATCAAAGGATATATTTGCACACATAAATGTATATAATTTAATAATTTCAATAGGGTTATTATCTAAATTTCAGGGGTCTATTTAGTTCTAACATTTGCTTATGGTAGACTTTTGTTCTTGTGTTCTGTAATTTTTTTTATTGTGAGATCATTTACAGCTGGCTTTTATATATGGGAATTTTTGTTTTTAGTATTTTTATTAGTTGTTAATGAACCTTTATTTATTTATATGTGGTGCTGAGGATCGAACCCAGTGCCTCACATGTGCTAGGCAAACGCTCTGCCACTGAGCCACAGTCCTAGTCCTTTATATGGGAATCTAATGAGACCTAGATTGAGTGAAACTTTGGGTTCATTTTGTGTTTACTTATACTAGGATTCAAAGGGAATATTATTAACCTAGGACTAGATTTTAATTTGTGCTTGTTTTTGTATTTTATTTGTGTTATTTTTGTTAATTATTTTGAGCAATTGATGTAAGTTACAACACTAGAAAGACCTCCCATCTCTGTACTCATTCAATTTATCTTCCCAGACAGACTTTCTGTTGGTATTTTCTTATTGTTTAGTTCATTTATTCACTTAAAAAATATTGAGTGTCCATGTCAAATTTTGTTCTAGAAGGTCAGAATACGTTAACGAACAAAACGTAGATTCCTGCCTCTAGAGAGCTTATCTTCTAGGGGAGTGTGTGTGTATGTGCGTGTATGCATATAGGGAGAGACAGACAGAAAATAACAAACACAATCAATGAGTAAATTGTATAATGCATTTTGAGGTGGAAATGATGTGAAAAATGGGACAAGTAAGGCAATCTTGGAAGGATGGAGAGTGCCGGGCTAGGGGAAGACAGCAGTATTATATGGTGAGATTTAATCAATGACTTAAGAAAGTGAGGTCATTAGTAAGTGGATAGCTAGGAATGTATGTTCCAGGTCAAGAGAATAGTTAGACCAAAGGGTGTAAGGTAGGAACACGCCTGACATACTCAAGGATTTGTAGAGTCTAGTGTCCAGTGTTTGGGGCAGGAATGGGCAGTAATAAGAGATGAAAAGTATGGGAGCAGAGACCAGGCAAGCTCTTATAGGTCATTATGAGGACTTTGCCTTTTACTGTGGGAACTGGACATTGGAAGACTTTGCTCCAGAGTTTTTGGTGTAAGGGTAATGAGATCTTACATATTTTAAAGGATTACTCTGGTTGGTAAATTTAAATTAGGGTGTGTGAGTGTGGTGGAGGAGCAAAGGCAGAAGTTGGGAGACCTATGAGAAGTTGGTGCAGCAATCCAAATTGTTTCATATTCTTTCGTGAGATTGTCAGTCTGGTGTGTCCACAAGAGGGGACACAGGACAGGCCCAGAAAAACAAAACTCATTATACTCACAGGTACTAGAGAAACAATCATTGCCTGCCATAAGGTCATTGCACAGAAGAGCACCAAGAGAACAGGCTTAACCAAGCAGTGGGGAGCAGGAAGAGATAGACAAGAATTTTGTTGGGGTTCTAGGTAGAGTACATTAGAAAAAGCACCAGGAGATTTCGCTGGTGCATTGGAATGTTAGTAGGCGGCAGGTGGGGGAGGGCAATCTTATCCTGCAGATGCCTCTGGTTGTCTGGCTGAAGTGCTTATAGTCTGTTGGTGGAGAGGTGAAGGAAGACTGAGCTGGGTGGCACCAATGTTACCTAGAGGTGTTTTTCGTACATATATCAGATAAATGCATCTTTTTTTATGATTTGTAATCACAAACTCAGGTGAGGGCAGAACCATTGCTTCAGATCTCAGGGAAATTTTTTTTTTTAAACCTCAGAACTTATGCTAAGAAAGACCAACTTCCTTGTCATCTTTCTGTGTTAGAGGAAAGACATTTTTTTTTTTAAGTCTTTGCTCTCACTGAGGTGTGGTTCTTTTTTCCTTTCTCAGGGGCTTTTCTATACATTTTAGCAATTGTATTTTGTGTGGCATTTAGGTATGAGGCTTTGCTTTTTTAAAACTTTTAAAATTTGTTCTAATTTGTTGTACATGACAGTAGAATGCATTTACACATTTTGGTAGATCATATGTAAATGGAGTATAATCTCTCATTTTTCTGATTATACATATTGTAAGATCACAGTGGTCATGCAGTCATATATGTACATGGGCTTTGCTTTTAAGGTTGGTCTTCTGTATTGCTGTAAGTACCCATTCCCCACTCTTCACCCTATTTCCTGTCTTACTTTCGGTCCTCTTAATTTACTGTTCTACTACTTCACAATCCTCTCCTGGCAGTGTCTCTTTCTCTTCCAACTTGTCATCAGTTGAATTTTTTTGTGATGCAAATGTGAAGATGCTATTCTCTGTTCTGCAAAAAAATTTTTTAAATGACTTTCTTCCCTTCTTGTACAGACAGATCTTAATATCTGCATTAGGGTCTACAAGGAATCTTGGCTTCCTCTCCCACCTCACTTCCCAGTGCCATGCTCTGCTTCATCCAACCTAAGTCTCTTTGAAACCTGTCATTCTCTTACCATCTTACTCTTGCCTGTCTGCATTCTTTTCCTGGAAGGCTCATGCTGCTTCATCAGTGCGGTTATGGCCTGCTGTCCTTCGAGATTGACTCCAAATATCTTCTTCCTTGGAGCTCTTTCTATTAGGACAGTCTTTTTTAGAATGAGTCACAAGTCTTTCCTTTGTACTCCTACTCTGTGCTCCTGGATGTACTCCGATTATAATTCTTCTTCACCTTGCAATGAAAAGTTCTCCCTCCAGAGGAACAGGTCTTTTTTTTTTTTAAGTTTTTTATTAGTTCTTTTTAGTTATACATGATAATAGGATTCATTTTGACATAATGATAAATGCATGGAATATAATTTGTTCTAATTCAGTCTCCAGTACTTCCCCTTTCCTCCCTTCCTCCCGCCCGCTGTTCCCTTCCCTCTACTCTATTGATCTTTCTGCTATTTAGTTACGATATTTTTTATTTTAATTAGTGTCTTGTGGATGTACATGATGGTACATGGGTTCACTGTGGTATATTCATTTATGTACCTAGGAAAGTTAGGTCATATTCTTTCCACTGTCTTTTCCTATCTCATCCTCCTCCGTTCCTTTCATTCCCCTTTGTCTACTCCACTGATCTTTCTTCTATTTTCCACGCCCCCCCCCCCTTATTTTGTATTAGCTTCCACATATCAGAGAAAACATTTGACTTTTGACTTTTTGGGACTGGCTTATTTCACTTAGCATGATAGTTCCATCCATTTACCAGCAAATGTCATAAAGTCATTCTTCTTTGTGGTGGAGCAATACCTCATTGTGTATACACACCATATTTTCTTTATCCATTCATCTGTTGAAGGGCACCTAGGTTGGCCCCATAGCTTGGCTATTGTGAATTGTGTTCTATAAAGTGTTGATGTGATTATATCACTGTGGTATGCTGATTTTAAATCCTTTGGATATATACGAAGGGATGGGATAGCTAGTAGACAGAACAAATCTTGAGAGATGAGTTGTCTGAGAAGACAACCTAGCATTTGCTTGTCTGCTACATAACTTAGTGAACATGTGTTGAATGATTGAAAATATGCAAACAGGAATGGGGATGCACTTCGGTATTGTACAAAAATACATTTTGCATGTTTATAGAATAATTTTGTGTTGATTTTGAAGGAAAAATACTAAAAATATTAGGATTCAAATACGTTGTGAAATATCACACTTTTTAAATGTGGACACCTAAATGGTAGGTGGTGAAATGGCAAATGATAAATGTCAACAGGATACTAAAATAACTTCACTTATTCAAATCTAATAAGTATAGAAGCCTATTGAATGCAGAGGTACTCTTCATAAACCTCTTTATGTAGATATAATATAAAACAATGTTTGGGGTGGATTAACAAAAAATGGTGAAATGATGGAATGTCATTTGAGATTTGGATGGGACTGTGATGTGCAAAGCTGAGCTCATGCAGCCTGGTGACTCTTTCTGCTTTAACTGATTATAAGCTCCATGAGAGAGGAGCTACTTGGTGCTTGGCATTCAGCAGGTGCAAAATATGTGTTCACTAAACTGAAATGTTCTTGAAGACACTATGACATATTATAAAATATATATAATATTATGAATATATTTTAGCAACAATATAGAAGCATCATAGATGATGCTTCCATATTGAATTTTTAATTTCTAATTTTTGTTTATTTTGTAGACTAAGAAAATAATCCAGATTTTCTTCCATTTACAATGGGGTTCTGTCCATTGTGATGATCTAATTGTCAGTTGAAAGTATCATAAGCTGAAAGTGCATTTAACACTCTCGACCTATTGAGTATCACAGCTTAGTAATATAGAACACCAGAGGTGTCAGTTTTCCCTCTTGGTCGTGGACTGACTGGGACCTGCTGCCACTCAACATTGTGAGAGATTATCCTGTCACATGTGGCTAGCCAGGGAAAAGAATCAAAATTCAAAATTTTAGTACTTTTTTTTTATTAAACACATTTGCTTTGACATCATTATCACATTAGGTCATGGATTGTCTATAAACATTGGTCTAGCACATACTTTGTGTCAGTTTTCTAAGCATTTTTATACATAGCAGCTCATTTAATCTGTATGGCAACATTATTAGATAGGTATTATTTCTATTCCCATTTTACAAACTGGAAAATCGAGGTTCAGAGAGATTAAGTATCATGTCCCGTGCCTCGTAGCTGGAAAGTGGTAGAGCTGGGACTTGGATACCTCACAAGAGCTTTCTGGTTTCCTGTTCTCTCCTGGACTTTATCTAGACACGCATGCTTTCATATCTGTGGTTGTAACACACTTATAATTCCATACTCAGACTTTTGTTTAGCTTATTCTAAACATCTTCCTAAAATGTTACATAAATCTAAACGTTACAATTTTAAATGAGAATTTAAAAATGACATTTAAATTACAATTTTAAATGACTCTCATGTTCTTTGCAGTTTGATTATTTCTCAGTTGCTAGAAATTTAGATTGTTTTCAATTGTATGTTATGCACTGTACTAAAATAATGATGTTAATACACATAGCTTTCCTTTCTTTAATTTTTTGCCTTGGGATAAATAAGTCAGAGTCATTGGAAAACCATGGAAATGATTCCCTTACCCTTGAAGTTCAGAGGAGTTGTGTAACTCTGAGCTGCTGACAGCAGCGGGTGGGAATTGAACTCTTCCCAATTGCAGTAGGGAGGCTTTTAATGGCATTGTTTTTTCTAAGCATTCTTGTTTGCTTTTAAATAGATATACAGTAGAATTTCTCTTTTCGATTTCATTTACTTATTAGGAAATTTGAATATTTCTAAACAAAATGTTTCTTTGCTTTTTAACTGCCATGTTTGCTCCAAAGGGTCTTTCTAATTGATTTCTTAACTTTAAGATTCTAATTTTGATTGTTACCATCATAGACACTTAAACCCCTATATGGTCACATTTGTTTCTTTAGTTATTGTGCATCCTGTTTCCTGACTCCTAGAATGTCATCAGATAGTGTAGGTTATGACCAGAGTACAATTTGATATTTGGTATACACAATTTTAAATTGCTAAGGAATTACGCAGTCTCAGTAGCAACTACAAGAGACCTCAAGGAAATGTTGAAGTGACAAGGAAAATTGTACTGATTGTTCTGTGACTCATCATACATAAGCTATGCTGTCACAGTTCACAATTTAATGCCCAGTGTTACTGAATTTATTTATAGCAGCTCAAAGACCCTGAATCCTTCCCTGCAGCACAGATCTGGCTCAAGACAATAATTCCTCCAGTTTTATAGGCTTCAAGCTGTTTTATAATGTGGAACATTTGAAGTGAATTGGCACAAACACACTCAATACTGTTGTTTGTTTAAATTTAAAAGATGGCATGTGGCAATGTTGGATCTTATTAAGGAAATTTGAATGTGTCAATGCTCATATGACTCTTAAGGTGGCATTTACCTTCTGTAAATTCTACTATTTCAGTTCAGGCTCTCAAGTTTGAAGTTTTGAACATTCAAAATGTGAAGCATGTGGGTGTGAATCTTGCTCATTGGGGTAGACTCCCATTAACAAAGGTGATAAGAGACTGAGGTAGAAATCAAAATACCAGTATCATTTTGCAGTGAGAACCCCCAATGTCTGTTTTTTTTTTTTTTTTCTTTTTTACTTTTTTTGGTACTGGACATTGAACCCACGGACACTTCACCAATGAGCTACATCCCCAGCCTTTTTTTTTTTTTTTTGAGGCAGTGTCTCACTAAATGGCCTGAGGCTGGCCTCTAACTTGCAATCCTCCTGCCCCAGCCTCCTGAGTCTTTGGGATTATAGGTATGCACGAACACAGTTAGTTCAAATGTCCTTTTGAAATGCCATTATGATGAGCATATTATCTCTCTCAGCAGCATTCCTAGAGGAGTAAAAATTGTAATCAGGAGGTTCCCTGGTGAATATGGAATCAGAGCAAATGGAAGGAGTTGTCAGATTTTAGATAATTAATCACAATGGGTATCCGGGGTCATGTATATCCATGTGTACTGACTGCAGTCCTGGGGCCTGTGGGCCACTTCACAACCTCCATCCTTTAGAGTGTGTGTGGGGTTTGCCTGCTTCTGGATCTTTGAGTTTTTTTATTCTGTGAATGAGGTTTTCTGTGCTTTCAAGTTCAAGTCTTTCTCCTGACAGGGTGAGTTAGAGTCCCCCAGGTTCCTTCTTCCCTAATTATAATCACACTCTAAGTTGGCCTTCTAGTGGCAATTCTCAGGTCCTCATGACTAGCATTTTAGGTGTTTTTGAAACATTTCAACAGTCTCTTGGAGTAACTGGATGATTAATCAGCCTATTTTTAAGAGGTACAGACCTCCTGGATTAGCTCTCAAGGACAAACTTTTCTCCATGTTCTTGGGTGGGGGCATTCCTCAATGTCTCCCATTTTGACTCCATATATGGTTCAAGGAAAATAAAGTTTTGTTGATATCTTTATTTAGTTCCCAATACATTTGATCCCTGGCATTTCTTCTTTGCTACCTCCTGAGAATTTCCTATCCAGGCACTCAGTCTTCGTTTTATTATTTTTCTGCAAATGTCAAATCATGCAAATTTGAGGTTGGTTTCCCTCTTCCAAAGTTCCATATGAACCCTCCTGAGCTGAAGCAAAAGGCCCAGATCTATCTGTGGTGTTCTTCCAGCCTCCCAGTGCTCTATGTCAGTTGTATCCCCAGACTGTCCTGAGATTCTGCCTTCTCCCCGCCTCCATCTCAGGTCACCCTGGTTTCTCCCTTTTCTTGGGCCTGCCTCTGGGCTCTGCATCTGGCTCCCTAAGTCCTTATGAGCTCTGTCAGCTGCTGTGTGGTAGATGGTATTCAACGGTGTACTGGCAGTCTGGTCATATCCCGGCCCACTCTTTGTCAAAGCAAATGGAATAAAATGCTCCTGAAGAGATCATGTAGTTCTTTGGGGAAAAATACTTTAAAATAATAATATTTAAAATTTAATCTTTAATTTAAAATATTTAAATTTGAAATATTTAAATTAAACTATTTTAATTTAAAATATTTATTTGAAAGTGATTTCAAAATATTTCACAATGCCTAGTGCAATGGCTTGGACAAATAAAACAGTGAACAAGTAAAAACACCAAAATTGTAGATGTGAACAGTCTTCCATTGTAAAGATATCAAGTGTAATTTATTGCGCATAATCACTGTCCCCAAATAGTAACACTTTTGTTATGAAAACTTGATTACATAATCAAGAAATAATAAAACTCAGCAAAAGTTATAGCTGTAAAAATATTCCTCTTCTTCCATAATAAATTAAATGCTAATAACGCATGCAAAGCACACAGAGACTGGTAACAGTTTGTGTGACATGTATTATTGATTGATTTTGTTTTTATACATATATATATTTATTGATAGTGTGTTCATGTTTCAATTATGTAGAAATAGTTTCATCAACATAATCAGTGGAGATAGAAAAACTGAACAATCAAGTTTTATGAAGACACATAAAAATTCTTTTTACAGAATGAGTTGTCATCACATTTGCTAAGTGAGTCTTATGTATACTTTTGACTAGAACATTACTTTGATGATCTTGAACTAAGTAATTTACCAGTATTTGCTCAAATTCAGCTCTATCCAAATTCCCAAAAGAAAATGAGAAATATTAGTTGGGAAAAAGTAATTATATTGAATGTGTAAAATATCTTGATTGGAGATATGAAAATTACCCTACAATGTGTTTAGTGTGTTGAAGTGTACACAGTGCCTTCAGGTCTATGACCTCCTTACATAGTAATAGCTTGTGATACAATGCATTATTTATGATTTCATAAATGAAGAAACTGAGGTTGCTCTGATAAGTGGCACATTTGGGGCCCTAATTTCAGGACTTTCTCTACATGGTGGTCACTCCTGGAGAAATAATGTTTGTGACTCATGAAAGGCAGGTTTCCCACAAACACACTTGCAAAGAAATGATTTCAGGCTATTATATTTGGCTGTTAATAATTTTAACCAAGCACTAATCTTCTATTTCGGAGACTATGTGTATATGCTAGGCATTTCCTTGTTGTTCTCAGGCCCAGTATCTGCCCTTTCTCTTTTTCTGTATCTCCAGGAGCTGCACTTCTCAGGCTTCTGTATTTTCTAAATTCTATCTCCTCTGGGCAAGGAGAGTCACTGGCAGGTAACTACAGGATGGGGGAAAGTGAAAAGCTAGGGCCTTTCTCCTCCTTCCATCTGCCTTGTGTGATATTTCCACATCTAGCAGCAGTTAATTCTTCTGTGTGGCATTATGTCTTTTGCCCCACCATGGCTCCAGCTTCTGCTAGTGAATTTGACCCCTTGACTCTCTGAAACTATCACCTTCCTTTGTCTTTCCAGCTCCTCATCTCTAGATAGTCTCAGTTCTGTTTGGCAACTTTCTCTTTCATCCTCCAAGGAACCACATTTCTGCCTTCAATTCTGTCACTTTAAAGACCTAGAGAGGTTCTGTTTCATAACTGGACTGTACTGCTACAACATGATATTACATTTAACCTTCAAAATGTTCCTGGAAGGAGGTAACATTATTATCTCCTTATAGATAAGGAAATTGAGGCTTACAGCAAATCAATGTAACCAAGCCCATAGAGTTTATAACTGGGGGCAGAAGGGAGGTCTGGGAATCAAATCCAGCAATCTTGTTGCCTATCTCTAGGTGACAGGTGACATGACACCAGATGAGTGCATTCTTGCGCTAGGTCTAGGGTCTGAGTGTGCCTATATACACCATAGAGTCCTCAAAACAACCTCTCCAGAGACAGATGAGGTGATGGAGCTCAGAGACATTAGTTTGCCAAAGGTGCAGAGATAGTAAGGGGAAGGCAGAGATGGGACTCAAACTCAGTTTCTGTCTGACTCCAAGTCTATTCTTTCTAATATTACTAATTTCCCCCCAAAGTTAGCATGCATCACAGCCACCATGTGGGATGTTGTTGAAATGTGGATTCCCCATTCCATCTCCAGAAATTCCAGTCTGTCTTCATGAACTCTATGGTACAAAGAGGCACACTCAAGTTTGGGAAGTGACCCAGGAATGTGTATTTTGCACAATTTCCCTATGTGATGCTGAGGCCACAGAGGACCAACCCTGTTTTTTCTCTGTCTTCCCTCCCTGTTCTGCTTGTGGCACCTGGGTGGCCCTGCATGCTTCTTCTCATTGGCCTCAGTTTCCTCATCTGAAAAGTGAGGGGTTGGACTAAGTAATCTCCGAGGTCATCTCAGGTCTTTGCCAAGCCCCTTCGACCTGTGTGCTGCAGGGATGCAAGACACATGCTCCCCAGGGGACTCCTGCTGTATCACCAAGCCTTTTATAGTGTACAGAGGCAGGGTTTCTCATAGACTCCACAGGCTGCAAGGTTCCACAGGAGCCCTCTGGCTTGAGGTAAAGGAAAGCCCTGTTGTTTGGATTGCAGTAGTTGGCAAACTGGCATTTTAAAAAGGAAGTGGATTGTGGGATGGGGGCTTTTAATTCAGGGAAATATTTGAAGAACTGTGTTTGCTCTGAAAGGTCATTAAATAGGTTTTGTTCCCACACCCTCTGGAAAAATAATGCTTCGTTAAAATGGCAACATGAGGTGTAGTGAAAATGGTGAAATTGGGAACGCTGAAAAGACACATTCACTAGATTCCACTTAAAATGTAAAAGGAGTGTAAAGAAAACAAATGGACATTTTCTTGAGGCAGCTGAGCGATACAAAACACAGGCATCTTTGTCCCCTTCCTGAAAACTTCCACAATGCATTCTCCTTTCTTCCTCTTGACTAATCTGTACTTCTAAGAGGTGTTGAGTTTCAGCCAAACTTTCTGCTCACTTGCATCAAAGGCTGCCCTCTTGTGAATAGCCAACCCTCACCTAACGATCCCCTTACTCACTCCTGACCAGCGGACGCAGGTCAGTCCCCATAATAATTAGCTCACAGACAGAATTTCCAGGCGGGTTCCAGGAGCATCCATCACAGGGATGAATGGGAAGCCCATGTGTGGGAATTGCAGGGGTGCCAGGCGCAGAGCACTCTGCCACCCTGCACCTTGTCACCAAGGGATGCTTCCTCAGCTCCTGCCTGCCCCCCCACCCCCTTCCAGCTTCAGCTGACAGAACAAGTTACCAGATACATTAAGAGGGCCTCTTTGGCATCAGCGTAGACTATCCCACTTGGGTCCTCCATGTTGAGTTTGATGGAAGGTGAACTTTCCCCTGTTCCTAGTAGTGTCTTGGTTCAGGTTGGGGTTTTGTTTATGCCACCAGAGGAATGTGCTTTGAGGGGCTCGGTGTGTTTCAGAGCAAACAGGGTACCAGTGGGATTGGGACTCTGCTTCTCCCTTTCCTACTTTCTGCTGCACTTGCTTATTTTTCATGCTTCCTTCTTTCATCTACAATATGAGGTGACAGGCCACACTAGCTAATAATGAATAAAACAGAAAATAAAACACTGAAAATAGAACAGAATGTCAATACAGACTCCTCTCTTACTCTTTTCCAGTAACCTTTCCTAAGGCCTATCTACCTCCTGCTCTCTCCTGATCTGGGTTGGGGTCTTGGTGATGCCCCTACCCAGGCTGTCTGGTTCCTTTCACATTCACCCTCCACCCCCCACCCTGCCAATTCAGAAAGAACCTGGGGCCTGGGAAACTGAGTTCAATATCAACATGAATTTGGTTCATTCTGATGCCTGCAAATTGTGTGGTGATACCTGTGCCTGGTATCTTTTCCTTTACCCATTATCTGGGACCATCCTCAATACCCAAAGGGGCTGAGTTTAGCTTTAACTGGTAGCTTGGAGTCCCTGCCCAGCACTGGGCAGGAGTGTGGCAAGGGGTGCAACCTGGGGGCTCTGGGCCATGACTCCTGCGTTCTTCCAGATTTCTGTGACACAGTGAGATTTTCCTGGGGTGGTGGTGGCAAGGCGGGGAGGGAGATACTTGGAGACTAAAGAAAACCCACCGCAAGAGCCTAGTGACAGGTCTAACGCAGCATCAGGTCTATGCTGCCCCCTGGTGGTCATGTGGTTTACAAAACTCGGCTCACACTACACTACAATTAGAAATAGTTGTATGGCCCAGATATCTTCTCCTATTACAGTGTGGAAGACAAGAACTATGGGTAATCAGTGAGAATAGGTCAAGGGCAATAAAACCACAGATCTAAATATTCTCATAGGATTGAAGACAAACATTTTTCTGTGGGAGACTTTCCCTCTCATCTGGTAAGGAGCATAGACTAATAAACAATGCCAGAGTAAAAATAACAGATCCAGTGGATTTAAATTGGTTTTGACAATGAAGAGTTAAAATTATATTTATTTAATTTATTTTGACTTTCACCAATGTTTAGTTTAGCTTTTTGACTCCTCACACTCCCCTTACATAGTTTAGTGGGGAGAGAATACAATAAATTTTTGATTTCTATTTCACCTGCATGGAAGCAGAGATGGAGGCCTTTTCCAAGTCAGTAGAAGACTCAGGCTTGTAGGCTTCTAATTCCAGGATTGGAGGTTGGATGTGAGGCAGGTATTCCAGGGCAGGACTACAGGGTTTCTTCATTTTTGGGTTTGGCGGCTTCCTCTCTACTTTTCCTTATTCTTGTCACGACGTACTAGAAACATTTTGTCTGCTGTGTACACTATGCTAGGCATTTCAAATATGTTTCTGAAAGTTGTCAGTGCTGTTCTCCATGAGGCCTGAAGGCAGAATTCAGTGTTTGTAGTAAATAAAGTACTAAAATTATATCAGCTATTAAGAGGATGGATTATTTCCAAGTTGCTTAGCCATATTGGCTGAGTGTTGAATTCAGCAATAGTGCCAACACATTATGCACAAGAATCTTGTATTCCTGGGTACTGAGAGTTACACTGAAGATGGCGATGTCTAGGTGGGGATATTAAGGAATGGTTACTAGAGTTTAAGAAGGAGACTATGGAGATGCAAGAGAAGGTTCTAGAAGTTTTGCTAGGATGGCCTCTCCATTGGACTAGTTCCCAGAGAGGCTGATACAGAGGAGATAGACAACAACAGAAGCTAGACACAGAGACATTTATAGTGAATTTCCAAGGAATATTCACTCTGAGATAGTCTTCTATGGGTTCAGTTTTGAACTCTAAGTTTTTCTTATGGACTGAGTTCTGTGTCTCTCCCTTCCCCCTTCCAAATTTGTATGTTGAACTCTTAGCCCTGAGTTTCACACAGTGTGATTTTATTTAGAGATAGGGTCTTGTAGAAAGTTATTAAGCTAAAACGAGGCCATTAGAGAGATCCCTAATCCCTATGGTGTCTTTATAAAGAGAGGAAATTAGGACATAGACACATACAAAGGGAACACCAGGTGAAGACAAAGGGAGAAGATGAGTGTCTACAAGCCAAGAAGAGGTCTCTCGGAAGCAACAACCTCGTTGTCATCTTGATCTTGGACTTCCTGACTTCAAAACTCAGAGAAAATATATTTCCGTTGTTTAAACCATTGATTTCTCCTAGGAATAGTTTCCCTTTGAATTTGAGGAGCATGACTAGACAGCCCACCCACTCAGAATTAGTACCAAGCAAGCAAAAGTCATCAAACCCACTCTGTATGGAACTAAATATCTTTAAAAAAAAAAAAAAAGGAAAATGATTTGTTTGAGAGGCATCCATTATCTTTTACTAGACAAGATATATTACCATGATTTCTGAAAAAAAAAAAAAAAAAAAAAAAAAGCCCAACTACATGGCCCAAATATGTATACCACAGCTATGACTGAATATAAATCCTTTCCCCTCTCATTCTGTAGAAAGAATCCGAACAGTATGAAAAAACGTGCTCATTTCTAAATGAATATATAGCCAGATTTCATGGAACCAAGTTACAAAGTTTTCAGTTGTTACAAGGAAAAAAAAAATCACTGCTACCCCTTACTTCTTGAGCTCTTTTGAGATACCTGGTATTTAGCTCATAGAATACATGATTTGATGAAATGTGAGGGGAGATTTAGTGATAAAAGAGGCCTTAGCACTGTGCCTTAGTTAGTAAGCATTTAATGACCCACTGCGGGGAAGAGGTGACACGGGTGATGGCGCTAAATCTTCCCAGGCAGGTCTGGTGGCAGAGGTGCTAATTAAAAGTGTACAGATTTGACATATTTCAACCAGGTTTTTACAGAAAAACTAGGAGATATGACACAGAGTCAAGTAGTGGTTCAATTTTAGTCACACTCTGAGATGGGACTTTGAGCAAATTGCTTCATCCTCTGTGCTTCGGTCTTCTCTTTTGCAAAAGATTCTTGGTCATGCACAGGAAGATCTTGAAATGGTGCCTGGTTCGGGCCAAGGTTTCAGCAGTGTTGGCTGTGGGTGTTTTTCTTAACAGAGGACAGTAGTGGTGTTAAGCAATTTGCTGAATATCTCAAGTACCATTGCTAAGGGGGAAGCCCAGGCAGCACTTTAGGTCTCTGCAACTATTTGGGCTCCCCAGTACCTCCTGCTGGGCATACCATTTTTGTTGGCACTTGGCACCTTATTTCTGCCAAGGCCCGCATAGGAATGACTTTCATGTGTGATACCTGCTCTTTTATCCCTAAATACTTCAGTGCATGTTATCTAAAACCAAGGACATTCTTTTACAGAACCACCATAAAATGATCAATATCAGAAAATTAACATCCATACACTAGTATCTAATCTAATAGATCTTATTCAAGTTTTACCAGCTGTTTCACTTATGTCCTTTATAGGAAAAGAAAATAAATCATGTCCAGGATCCAAGCCAGGGTTCCACATTTCATTTAGATGTCATTTGTCTTTAGTTCTTTTTTTTTTTTTTCCCCTCTCCTCTCTCCATCTGGAACAATTCCTCAGTCTTTTTTTGTTTTCTGGATACTTCTTACTTGTATTACCTTGACCCTTTTAAAGTATCAACTGTTTATTTTGTGGATTAGTCCTCAATTATTAAACAGATTTGTTGCTGGGTATGGTAGTGCCTGCCTATATTCCCAGCTACTCGGGAGGCTGAGGCAGGAGGATCCCAAGTTCAAGGCTAGCCATGGCAACTTAGCGAGAACCTGTCACAAAATAAAATAAAAAGAATTGGAAATGTAGCTCAGGAGAGCACTTGCTTAGCATGTGTGAGGCCATGATCCAATCTTTAGGGTCAGGGGAAAAAAAAGTAGTTCTTTAATGAGCACTTTTTGGATACACAGTAACTTTACCCAAAGTAATGAAAAAAATGGTAGGAATATATGAGGGATCATAACAAACACCATGTGGGAATGTTTTGACCATGTGGGAATATTTTGAGATAAGTGGGTCTTCAGAATAGCCTTTAAAGCAAACTATGTCAGTGGTTGTCATGATTGACTCCATTATGAGAGTTTACCATTTGTCTTGGTCAGTCAGTTGCCTAAATCATGGATTTGATTTATATGGTTTCTAACATTCTTTTCAACTCTAAGTTCCTTCTATCATTATGGTTTAAATCTTCCCTCACTGGTTTCCCATGGTAAGGAATATCCTAATTAATATCACTTTAAGCAATATCTTAATTAAATTACTTATTTTCAGCTGTTCAATTCCTTCTTCTCTAGCCATGACACTTTTTATTCTGTGTTCTTCATGTAGTCCTGTGCCTCGTTTTGACATGTGTGCTGTTTTGGGAATGTAGGAAAGGCATCATACGCCAGGCCTGTGATTCCAGAGCATCCATCCATTGAGGAAACTCCACACTGCCGGGGCAGCTATGTGCACAAAACCCTCAGCTCCCTCGCTGCTGAGGCTGGTCGCGGTTTCTTCTTCCCAAGAAACCAGTTGCTGAATCACCCCTGGATAGCAATGCAGACAAGAGGTTGGCCTTGATGACACTGTTTCCCAAGGAGCCATTGTCAGGCACAATTTATGTCTCCCCACCAAGGGGCCTATTGGCTTCATGATTGCTTTGGGGTAAAAGAAAGATAAACATCCACTGGAATGTTAGGTTTTGGAAATGAGTCTGAGAGAACAAAGATGCGAGAAAGAGACAAAATTCTGCTCCCTTTTATATAGTGCAGGTGTAGAGTTTCTTGTTGCTGTTGAAATGCTAGAGAATTATCGATCTGCTTGGAAGGTGAGGAGGGGAGGGTCTAGGGGAAAAAAAAAAAAGGGAAGTTTGAGGTCCAGGTAGTTGTTTGTAGTGGACGGAAATGGAAGAGTTTGCACTTTACAAAGCACATTCAAGTATCCACCTATCTATTCATCCTTCCTTCCACTCTTCCTTCCTTCCTTGGCTTTGAAAATGCTGACTTGGAAGGAGGAAAATTTTAGTTCATTTTGGGGAGCAGGCCTCAGAAGGGGTAATTACAACGTGATTCAATAAGAGTCATAAAAAGGTGGTGGGTGGGGCTGGGGATATAGCTTGGTTGGTAGAGTGCTTGCCTGGCAAGCACAAGACCCTGAGTTCAAATCCTTAGCACCAAAAAAAAAAAAAAAAAAAGAGGCAGTGGGCCATTAGGGGTTGCAGATGAATGATTAATCCAGGAAACATATGGAGTGGGAACATTTACTCTGGATCTTATAGAATGTGTAGGAGTTTGCTGTGTGAAGAGGAAGGGAGCATTTCAGATACAAGGACTTGGAGTAATAGCCCAAGAGGAGATAACTTTGGAGGTTGCGGGAGGTGGAGCCTTCGATTCTGACCAACTGTGCATGTGAAATCAAGCAGCATTTGACTGTGCAGAATCAGCTCAGATAAAACCAGGAAGGGGAGAAGAACATCATTTGAGCCCCCATCCTGTGCCCTCACTGACTCTCTTTCTTTTATCTGTCAGAGGAAGGGGTTTGAAAATAATCTAATGAAAGAGGTTTGAAAAAATTGTTCTCACCCTGGGCTGTACCTCAGAATCTCCTTGGGAAGTTTTTGAAAAGGCATGACCAAAGACTGACTCCTCATGCTCACGCTTTCGGGTGTGGGGTGGACCCAGCACGGACCTGCTTGGCAGAGCATCTCTTGGCACCCTTGATTGGGGATATCTATTGCACCTGTTCCCCTGCCTGGAGTATCTGCCTGGAAGAAAGAGTGCAGGGATACACATCCATCTCTGAAGACAGTGCTTGTGAGTCCTTTAGAGCAGCACACCCACTGTCCTGCTGCACCAAGGCCACATTCATTCCAGGACATACTTTCAAATAAGGTTTGCTGATGACCTCTAGAGTCCCATTGTTTATATCATACTCTTTTTGTTAATTTTATAACTAGGCTATTAGAGAATGGGAGGCAGCACATTGAGGGCTTCTGGTTGCTGGCAGTGCTCCATTTCTTGACTGGGCCTTGATTGCAAAGTTGGATTCATGTTATAAAATTTCATCAATCTGCTTGCTGACCATTTGTGTGCTTTTCAGTAAACATGATACTCCATTAAAAAGTTGATTTAAGCTGGGCATGGTGGCACACCATGTAATCCCAGTGATTTGGGAGGCAGAGATAGGAGGATCAGAAGTTGGAGGCCAGTCTCAACAACTTAGCGCGACCCTAAGTAAATTAGTGAAATCCTGTCTCAAAAACAAACACCCTCCAAAAGTCGACTTAAAAATAAACATTTAAGCATTTAAGTTGTAGTGTAATGAATGCAGAGATCATTTTTCCTTTGGTTTAATCCCTTGAGGCTGACATACCCTGAGAATGGCTTCCACCATGGCTCTGGACTTTGCCAAGGATGCAGTTCAGTGTCCAAGCAAGGACAAGGGTCACCTGTGTGTGGAAAGCTGTGGTGGGGTGTGGGAATGGCAACCGTGGATTTCCTGACTTTTGTGCATTGATGGTTTTGCTCACAGAGTTGTAACAACCCAGTTTTGTAGGCTGAATAAAACCATTGGCAACTTTCTGATTTGTTTTTCAGTCACCAGAGTTTAAACTGGTAAAGAAGCCAAGAATTCCCAAGCTTTCCCAGGCAAGTGTGGAGATACACTGGGACGCCTTTTTCTCCTTCTCTGTCCATCTGCAGGCCAAGTATGCATCGGTCACAGGAAAATTCTGAATCGAGCTTTGTACAAGTCTCTGGAAAGAGACCCAAGTGTGTGTGATGGGCAAAAGTGGCAGTGGCAGTGGCGGCGACATCTGCAGAGCTAGGTCTGCCCCTATCTGCAGCAGAATGCGTGTGGGCATCATTTATGAGAACAATCCACCCAGGATAGAATGGGGCTTTTGACATCAGCTGAGACCCAGGCTGCCTTACAATGAGAGGCCTGTTGGTCAAAGGGAGGACTGTCTAATGAGCTGAGAATCAGAGGCCAGCTCTGGCCATCTGTATGTAGGATTGGATGGTTAGAGTCACTCTTTTCCCTAACTAGCTACACGGAAGCACATTGACTTTCAGAGAGTAACTGCAACAATAAGTTCATATTTTAAGACTGTGAAATTTAAAAAAAAAATTGTGTATCTGTGATAAAAAGCATTATGTAAACATTAGATACTACCATACTAGCATTATATAAATGTTAGATGCTATCATTTTATTAGCGAGTCTGAAAAAGTATCTCTTTCTTGGCTCTGAGGTCAATAATGATAATGGTTTTTTCCTTACACTGGGTGGCAATGTTCTGTCAAGGATTTGAAAGTACTTTATGAAAATGAAATTCATTAAAGACCTCAATAATCTAGAGAGAAAGGCAGGTGCTCATGACAGTCACCACTTGGCAAGTGAAGCCACCGAAGCTCAGGGAGGACAGTGACTTAGGAAACAAGGTCGAGTTGCAGGTGGGAGGAGAGAGTTAATGTCTAATGGTGTCCTCCAGCTCCCTGCACCAGGAAAGGAGACACCAGGCTTGCATTGACTTCTCCTGGCAGGTTTGTGATTCCCAGCCAGAATGCAGGTGGCAACATTGTGATTCCTGGCGTAACTTTCAATGCTTCAATGATAATCTCTGCCGGTGCCAGACACCAGCAGAGTGTCACTGTGCAGCTCCCAGGCTTAAGTGAGGCATGCCGAGGTTTTCAGAGCAGCCTCTCATTTATTAGTTGGGTTGGAAAGAAATCTCTAACGCCTAACTGGGTACCTCTGGATTATAACAGCTGTGTCTTATAAGAGATTTGGGAGGGGGTTTGTTTTCAAGGTGACTTTCAGAAACTATCACCTTAGATTGGAATTTCCATTCTGTTCCAGGAGGATAACTTGCAACACTTCCAAACTCAGAAATTCAACCATGTAAGAAAAACAATCAGGTTATATTTTTACACATACAGTTCATTTTGGCAAATGTGCCTTCATGCCACTTTCCCTTCTTGCTCCCCTTCACTGGCAATGGTCCTGATGGAAGAGTTTTATGTCAGATGTTGACTATCTTGAAAGGTGTCCTGCACAGACACGACTGCTTGGCTGGGGGCTGGAGTTTAATAGCTGAGCTGGGAGAATGAGGGTCCCTTCTAGTCTGAGATGTTATGACTCCAGAACTAATTAGTTTCAACTCATAAAATGAAGTGATATTAGCTATCTTTTATTGGATGCTGTCTAGATTCCATTCTTTGTGGTAAGATCTTAACATCATTAATCTGTTTTTTCTTTTCTTTTTTCTTTCCTTCCTCTCTCTATCCTCTTCCCTTGTGTGTGTGTGTGTGTGTGTGTGTGTGTGTGTGTGTGTGTTTGTGTGTGTGTTGCCTGGGATTGAATCAGGGCCTTCCACATGCCAAGCAAGCACTCTACTACTGAGCTCCAGCCTTTAGTATCATGATTCTGAATGCTAACCAAACCTCTGCTAATATTATTCTCCTTTTAAAAATGAAGAAATTGAGGATAAGGGAAATTAAAGATTTCTCCAGTGGCACAGATTTAAAATTTAGCAACTGAATTTTACTGGAAATTTATTATAGATCATTTTAATTCCATGAGCTAAACCAACGATTGAACCAGAATTAAATTTAGACACCTTATGGTTGCCATCTTAGATTAGCTCTCAGGGTACTGGTTTTCTTGTGGGGAAAACCTCCAATAAGCACCAGAGATGTCTTGGTCATGTGCTTACCCCAGATTAATGTCATCCTGCCAGTTTGGGATTCACTAATTGTAAGCAGTCCAATGCACTTGAAGAGATAATGTGTTAATTGTCACCTATTAGCACCATTGTGTAAATTAGTGTGATTTAGCAAATGCCCAGAAGAAAGAAACTCAAGCTTCCTAGGCCCATGGTCCCCAGGATGGACAGCCCCAGTACTGGTATTTGGCGGCTCTGAGGAAACCTTTCACAATGCCTCACATACAACCCCCATTCAGTAAGGATTTGTTAACTTGTCAAATCACGGTCTTACTATCCAGAAAAATCAAAGCATGAGATTTATTAGAAAAAGTGCTCAAAATTTGGATTTGTGTGGTTGAACACATAATAATTACAATCTATTAGAAATATGTTTAATCACATGTAATATAACATGTAATATATAACATAAATAATACATTTTCTCCAAAAGAAATAAATATAAATTTTTTCTTCTTCTTTTTTTTTTTTGGTGGTAAGTTACTTCTACAATTTGATCCTAAGGTGGGTCTTATTTCTCATCCAGTCTGAGGCTAAAGGTATTATAAAGGAATGCTTCCTGTCTTTCCAGAAGTGGGATGTGGTTGCATATGCTTTGATTCCTTTTAACTGTAAATGCCTTGAGACTTCAGAAGTCATTTCTCTTCCATATAGCTCCTATTTTATTTAAATAAAGCAAAACATCCCTTTCAGAAAGATGTTAATAGCTGCAGTTATTAAAGTCATGTGAAATATGCAAAGGCAATCTAACACTCATGGTGAAAAATTCAATAATTAAGAATGATTTAGTTTTCCAGTTTAATTTTTGGAATGAAAATAAATTCAAAAGTAAAAAAAAAAGAAAAAAAGAAATTGGTTTTATATTATGTCAGAGTATTGAGACATAGAGTACATACCAGATACTGCAGGAAAGTATGTTTTATCTCATCACTCAATGCATGTTAAAAAATCAATACCAAGTACAGATTTTATCTATGAAGCTAGAATTTGCTAGATTGTATGAGAACTTTTTCAACTTTAATATATTAAAAAATACATTAGAGGGTTGTGGCTCACCTAGCATGCGTGAGACCTTGGGTTCGATCCTCAGTACCACATAAAAATAAAACAAAGGTATTGTGTCCACTATAACTAAAACAAAATATTAAAAAAAAAAAAAAAATGGAAATCTGTTGAAAGCTGCCTGGTGACACTGCCCCCTGCTGGTCACAAAGAAGATGTGGTCTTCTGAGCCCAGATGGGGACTGAGGCTGCTGCCTGCTGTGAGACCACGCAACTAGACTCTGTGAGAATGCCATGGCCAAATGTTAACAACCTGGGCCCCTTGGCTTCTGCAAGGACAACACTAAAGTCCTACAAATCATGCAAAGCAAAGGAAACAGACTTCAAATATGCATCTCTCTCCCTGACACTTGGTCATTTCAAGACGTCATAAAATTTTAAATAGATATGCAAATGGACGAGACCTACTCCACCTTTAAGACCTACAAACTGCTGTGATTAGATTTTTTTCCCCAACAAACAAGGGAAACATTTATAAAACAGAAAAAAATTACTTCAGAAAACATTCTCACTAGAGGAAGTGCCTCATTAACTAGGGAGCCTGTTATGGTTTGGATGTGAGGTGTCCCCCAAAAGCTCACATGTGAGACAATGCAGAAAGGTTCAGAGGAGAAATGATTGGGTGGTAAAAGTCTTAACCCAATCAGTGAATTAATCCCAGATGGGATTAATTGAAGTGGTAGGGTGTGGCTGGGGGAGGTGGGAATTGGGGCGTGGCTATGGGATATATATTTTGTATCTGGAGAGTGGAGTCTCTCTGCTTCCTGATCACCATGAGGTAGCTGCTTCCCTCTGCCACTCTCTACTGCCATGATGTTCAGCCTCACCTGGAGCCCTGAGGAGTGGAGCCAGCCCTCTATGGACTAAGACCTCTGAAACCATGAGCCTTCAAATACACCTTTTCTCTTCTATAATTGTGATAGTCAGATCATTTAGTCAGAGCAGTGAAATAGTCGACTAAAACAAGATCTAGAAGGGCTGGAGAGAAATAATGAGGACCAGGCTTGGAATAGCATGGAGCTGGCTTTCCACATTTGCAGGTTCTGTATTTGCAAATCCAACTAACCCTGGATCAAAATGAAAAAAAAAATGTCATCTGGGTTGACCATGTGCAGACTTCTTTTCTTGTCATTATTCCCCAATGCAGTATAATAAATATTTGCATAGCATTTATATTTTATTAGGTATTATAAGTAATCTGGAGATGATTTATACTATACAGAAGGACATATGTGGGCTATATATTGTGCCATTTTATATAAAGACTTGAGCATCCATGGATTTTGTTATCCTAGAGGGTCCTGGAACCAATCTCCCCTGGATACCAAAGGACAACTGTACTGACTCCACATATGATCCTGCACATTCTCAGGAGTGTTCTGGCTGCTCAGAGCCTTCTTGTTCCTAAAGTGTGCAGAGTCTGGGAAGCTCTCTAGGATGGGCATGTGCTCTGAGGCCAGTGCTGTTGGAAGCTCTGAAACTTCATCTTTTCTAAATTTGCAGAAGTTTTCTAGACCTATTACTCTTCCCTTATCCTTTATATAATTTCAACCTTGGCTTCCTTTTTGATCACTAGGATTGCCTCAGTACTGTATAAAGAAGGGGAGAATAATGGAGGTGGAGTCAATCATCAGTGAATCAACAAATCAATTTTGAATTCATATAACAAAAATGCCAGGTGCAAGACAGGCTGGCTAAAATCAGATTTGGAAGGGAGTTATATTTGAAATTTAATTACTCTTCTGTATACCTTTGGCATTGACATTTCATCCAAGCATCTCCAATGCTTGTCATTTTTTTTTCTGTTTTTATCTTATTATTCATTATGGTTTGGATCTGAAATGTTCCCCAAAGTCTCCTCTGTTGAACTCTTGGTCCCCAACTGGTGGCATCATTGGAAAGTGATGAAAACTTTGAGGATATGGGACCTAGATGGGGGAAATAGATCACTGGGTAGTGTCCTAAAAGTTATATCTTGTCCCCTGCCCCTTCCTCGCTCTCTGCTTCCTGGCTGCCATGAGGTGAGCTTTCCATTACCACATCCTTCAACCATGATGTTTTTAACCTTGTCACAGGCTAAAAAGCAATGGAGCCAGCTGACTCTGGACTGAAACCTCTGAAACTGAAAGCCCATATAAATCTTTCCTCCTTTAAAGTTCTTTTTCTTAGGTATTTTGTCACAGTGATGGAAAGCTGACTAATGCATTGTGTCCTATTACTTATCTTGTTAAAGTAATCATATAAGTCTCCTGAAAATTTTTAGAACTGGCTCAACTAGTAAATCTTAAAGTGGTGAAAGCACACACATTTCTACTTGTTATGTCACCTCAAACTGAACAAATTCCAAAGTTTACTTACGTATCTACCTTCATCTGAATTGTGCTTTCTGAACTTTGCTTTCTGTCCTTTTGTAATAAATAGATTCATCATTGTCCTATTCACTCAGATACAATGCTTGGGAATACAGCACTCATTGATTTATTCATGTATTTGTTTTCTTAATCAACAGATATTTATTGAACACTTACAGTGTACCAAGCTCTGTTCTAGATGCTGAGAATTCAGTAGTGACCAAAACTTAGAAAAATCTCTGCCATATATCTTCATATGGCCTTCTATTCTCCTGGGTCTCTCTGTCTTTTCCTTTTTTGTCTCTCATAAAGACACTTGCCTTTGGGCTTAGGGCCCACCTGGGTAAACCAATGTATTAGTCAGTTTTACATCACTCTAAAAAACACCAGAAATAATAAATTATCATCATGGTTTGAATATGAAGTGTACCGCAAAGCTCCTGTTAATGCAGGAATACTCTGATAATGAGAGCCATAACCTAATCAGTCCATCTGAGTTTGAATGGATCGACTGGGTGGTAACTGTAGGAAGGTGGGGTGTGGCTGGAGGAGGTGGTTTACTGGGATGTGCCCTAGAAGGGTTTGTTATGGGCCAGGCTATATGGGCAATGACTAAACGGACACCATTTTACCCTGAGACTCCATGTCATGTAGGAAATGCTTCTCCTGTGGGAACACCCTGCCTCTGTACTCATCAACAGTTGCTTAGCATAACGTGTTTGGCAACACAAAATGGCCATTCTTATATAATGTAAAATTGTTCTCTTTTTGGTTCCTTTTTTCTTGGACAATGTACCCTGTCAGAGAACAATTGTCTAGATGTTAGGAACCATTCTTTAACTTGTACCCGACTAAGGTCATTTTGACCCACTTCCCCTTCTGCTTGTGATTTTAGATCTCATGATGTTAGTTTGTAGTTTTGAATCGTAGCAACAGCCATTTATAATTAATCTACAGACATGCTTTACATATAGTATAAAAGCCCCTGCAACCCTATACTCAGGGCTGTCCTCACAATAGCCATTTGGGGTGTTGTGTGAGACAGTCAGCCAGCTGGTTAATAAAGACTTTCAAATTGGACTTCTCAGTGGTGATCGGTGTGTTTTTAAGTTGCGCCCCACAACAGGGTTCATCTTTCTCTACTTCTTGACCCTACCATGAACTGAGCAGCTTTCCTTCACTGGGCTCTTCCCCCATGATGTACTGCCTCATCTGGGGCCCAGAGCAATGGAGATGGCCACTGATGGACTTAGACCTCAGAAACCATGAGCCCCAAATAAACTTTTTCTCCTCTAAGTTGCTATTGTCAGGGATTTTGGTTACAGTGATAAAAAGATAATGGGGATACTTAGAAAAGGTTTATTCTGGCACACAGTTTTAGAGATTTCATTCTATGACACTTGCCCCTTTTTTGTGTTGGACCTGTTATGAGGCAGTACATCATGGAGAAGCATGTAATGCAGCAAAATCCCTTACCTTATAGCCAGGAAGCAAAAGAGAGTCAAAGAACTGGACTTGACTGAAAAAACAAAACAAGAGAGGTGGGGGGGGGAGAGACAGAGAGAGAGAGAAAGAGAGAGAAAATGAACTTCCACAGTCTCCTTCCAGAGCATGCCCCCAATGGCCTGAAGACCTCCTGCTACCTCTCAGAATTTCCACCACCTTCCAACATCATAAAGTTGGGGACCAAGCCTTTAAGACATGGACCTTTGGGAGACATGCTGGATCAAAACTATAGCAGCCAAGATGACCTCATTTCAAGGCCAATAACTTAATTAAATCTACCAAGACCGTCTCCCCAAACAAGGGCACAATCCCAGATTCCCAGGGTCAGGAAGTGGATATATCATTTTTGAGGGCCACCATTCAACCCATTACAGGAAAAAAACAAGTAGGATCATTAAAAAAAAAAAAAAAAAAAAATGGAATTAGGTGTTATCTTTCCAGTTTCTGAAAAGGTGACATTTGAATAATGACCTGAAAGAGGTGAGGGGGGAACTTGCAGACTTTTGCAACGGAGCACTCCAGAAAGTGGGGAGGGCCAGTGTGAAGGCCTCGTGTGCTTTGTTCAGGAATGAAGAGACCAACTTGGGTACAGCAGCCCAGATAATGACATGGGTTTCTACGGTGAGTGTGTAGAGAGCCGATGGATGGCTGCAAGCAGAGAAATGATACAACCTGACTTCCATTTATTGGCAGAATGCTGGCTACGTGTGTGGAGAACAGATGGAAGGGACAAAGGCAAATGAACCTATTCAAACAAGATAGTAACATGGGAGCTGACGGTGTCTTGAACCACAGCAGTTGCTGCCGAACAAGTGGTTGGATTCTGGACATGTCTTAAGGATATGGCTGACAGGATTTGCTAATAAGTCAGAGAAGGGGATGGAAGGAAAAAAAGGAGTTGAAAATGACCTATTTAAGTCTGAATAATGGGAAAAAATAAATTTGTTTTTTTACTGAGAAGTCCATGACTGAGGGTAGTGGAAGCTTACTTGTGGACAACTCAATAGTGTGAAGCCCGCTTCCTGGTCATCCAGATTTACATGGTGAGTGGGCAGTTGGTTTCCAAATCTGGAGGTGAGGGCAGTCTGGTCTAGACATGTAAACTTGAAACCTACAAACATAGGGAAGATGCTTAAAGCTATATGACATACCACAAAGGAAAGAGGAAAGAGGTCATCCAGTGACTGAGCTTTGGGATGGTCCAATGTTTAAGGTCTAGGCAACGTGGAACCAGAGGGGTCTGAGAAGGAGCAAAGCAGATGGAAAATCAGAGAACACGATGTGTGGAAGGTAAGGGGAGAAAGGTGTTGACTCTCTGCTCTATCACTTCCTTTATCCAGATATACTCCAGATGTCATCTCCAGTGCAGTTATTTCTTCCTTTCAACCATTTATTACTCTCCTATTCTACCTATTTTAACTCTGTCTCTCATGTCATTACCTTGTATTGAGTTTTAGTACTAGCATCAGTTTGTGGTACAATAGGTGGGATATCACAAAGGGGTGGGTCTAGTACTTCCCCTTGCTCATACCTAGGATTGTATTGCTGGGGAGGGGTTCCTATGACCAGCTGAGGAAGGAGGAAAGGTCAAGCTCAGTTCATGGATGGATCAGCATGAAATAAGATGCAAGCTGACATGGGACTGTAATTGTGGCCCTGAAAGACAGGTAGGGGAACTCCATGGGGCATGAGTTGGGCGGTGCATTTAATTGTCCAGTTGGCATGTATGGGGAATGGCACATGGATTCACAAGCAGGGACAGAAGGCTTGACTGTTGGTCAGAAGCTGACTAGGAGAAAGCTGGGATCCTCAGGGACAAACTGGTATGGGGCTGAGACAAGTGGACAGGGACTAGGTGTGAGGGTCTTTGTTCCTTGTAACAACATCCACCGAGATTATCCAAAGCACAAGAAGAGAGACTGACTCACTCAGTAAAAGCCAGCCAGCCTCATCACTGCCACCTAAGAGCTGGCTACTACTCCAGAGGATGGAACAACTGCATCTAAGGTGAGAGGCAATGCAGACTCCCACTTGCCAAGGCTTCGACTGTGACTGTCCACCCTTCAGTGGACAAGCACTGAACCCTGATTTGGCTCCACTCCTTCATGCAATCATCTGGAGCGGGTGAGTGACACTGTACCTGTGTCACAAGTCAAAGCCCCTTGCCCAATGCCGTACCCTCACTCCTTCACAGGTGTCCTTCCTAAAGGCAGTCACCAATGAACTTTCTGCATGCAAATATCTGCCTTAATCCTAGGGAACCTGGCCTAAGACAAGAGAGAGAGACAAGAGAGGAAGAGGAAAAATAAGCAAGAAGAAAGATGAGCATTTTTTTATGATGTTACTGATTGGTAATCAAAATGTCGACCGCTATTGTCTGCCTCTCTGCCTATTTGTCTTTGGCTCTGCTTCTACACCTGTACCTGCATTTTAATTTCATTACACATTTTCCAAAACTTCCAGTAGGTGGAGAACTTGCATCAAGTTTGCCATCTAGACAGAGTTGCATTTATTTTTTTATTTAACCATTACTGAAATGAAATGATGGTTTCTAACCGACAATGAAATGCATTTATGACTCTTCTTAGTGGCCTAAGCTTTTCACACATTATAGACCTAAAAACATTATATAGAATTACATTTCTCTTGTGATTGACTGTTACTACTGAATGCTCTAAGGAGAAAGAGATGAACTGTGTGGAGACAAGGCTAAAATTCTACATAATCTTTTTTTTTTTTTTTTTTGGTTGTTTTGTTGAATATTGCTCCTTGATTAGTTTATTGTGCTTTAGTCTAAGCTCTTACATGTACAAGATGGTGGTTTTTAAAAAAAATTCTGCAAGTGAGTATTGATTGCAAGATAACTGCAGATTAAGGAAACAATTTTGTTCATTAAAAAGCCTTATCCATTGATGTGTTTTCTCACATTTCAATTTTAAAACAGTAGGCAAAGGATTTCTTTTTCTATGCATGGTTATTCTTGCTGATTATTGAGAAGGTTTTATTGAGGTCAGAGAATGTAGGTTAATAGAATTTAGTATACTGGAACATTCCCGGTTACAGCTCCCAGCAGCAGGAATGTGGCCCCAATTTAGCAGCTAGCCAGCCCTACTGCAGGGGTATCACACTAAGAATCCTTGCTGGCTCCAGGGAAGCCTCTCTGTTGGGCTTATTTCAAGAGAGAGGTTTGGAAAGCCATGGGTAGCTATGGCCAGCTGTATGCACAGCTCAGCAGGCCCTCCCAAATAGAGTCTAGATCTGGTCTCTAGTTCTTTGAAGCAGAGGTTTGTAAACTATGGCCCTGAGGCCAAATCCAGCCCACTGCCGGTGCTGAGGCTCTCAAGTTAATAATATGTGTGTGTGTGTGTGTGTGTGTGTATTTGCTAAGAATGGTTTTTACAAGTGACCATCACCAGTTGATTGGATTATAGAAAATATTAATTTGAACCACAATTAAGTGAGTTCCTCCCCTCTCCTCCCAATTCTACCCTTCTCATTAGTAGATCTCTATTTCTCTACCCTTCCCAAATCATACTCAATTGTTACTTTATTTTGGGTTTGTCAACTAAAATTTGTGGGACTTTGTTTTCCCTCTTGTTATTTAGGTTACCTCCATAATATCCATTATTTTGCCTCTTGACCAGTAAAGTCTAACATATTTGCTATCTGGCCTTTACAGAAAATTTGTTGACTCTGCTTATTTATACTGCCTAACACTCAAGGTAAGCTAATGTGTTAAGCATGTGAAGTTTTTCTGAAGAGAAAGCACGTGGTTCTCTGTGTAGGGTAGCCAGACTACCCAGAATTTGCCTGATCTCATCTGAAAGGTGACTGGGATCACAGACATGTTAAGATTCACCAGTTTCCTGGGATGAGGGTCGATCTACTGCAATAATAGTAATAACAGTAACTCATGATTCAGTGTACCAAGAATGATCAAAGGATTGTCCACAATGAATTTAAGGGGATCAAAGAAGGGCTGAAATGAATTACTAAAATAATTGAGGACAATTTTTTTATCATAATTACAAGATATATTGTGTTGCAATAATGTAGGTGCTTAGTTATTATTTGTCCAACTTTATGCCATAATGTCAAAAATAGGAGGCCCATTTTTTGATATACTTGACCCTGAGTAGGCATCTAGCATGTGCTCATGACTTAATGAATTGACTGAACATCCAAACAGGTTAAATCAAATGCATATAATTGGAGTAAATGAAATGATTATTCTTATGGATTTGTAGCTAGCCTAACTATGATGGGATAAAGGAGGGAGGATATAAATTAGGCACTTCCTATGTTCTCTAGAGCCCATGTTGTTCTTTCAATAAAACCTGAAAAACTGAGACCTTAAGGACTCTAAAAAGCAAAAAGGATCCAAGCAAAGTGATGCACATCTGTAAACCCAGTGACTTGGGAGGCTGAAGCAGGTGGATCACAAGTTCATACCAGCCTTAGCAACTTAGGGAGGCTCTAAGCAACTTAGCAAGACCATGTCTCAAAAAAAAAAATAGGACTGGAATTATGACTCAGTGGTTAAGTGCACTTCAGTTCAATCCCCAGTACCAAAATAAAATAAAATAAAATAAAATAAAATAAAATAAAATAAAGCAGAGAGGAGCAGAGAACCCTCTGGGAACAAATAATGATCCCTTAAAAGGTGTGATTAATATTTTAGTTACATTCAGGGAGAATTTCTGGGAAGCTGGTTATATTTGAGGGGGTTCAACCCATACCTATGTGATTATTCAGATGGGCTCAGTGTGGGTTGCCTACACCAAACACACCCTTCATTTCAGGAACTAGCTCAGACGCATCCTTTCTGCAAAGATGGGAGGGAGGAAACACTTGGCCTCCCCCCCACCCCCACCAATTGAAAAGAACTAGGTCAAAAGACAAACAGGACCATCCACTGGAATTAAAGCCAGCAACCTGGGAAGTGTTGACTCAAACAACTGTCCTTTTTTTCCTTTTTTCCCCAAAGGATACTTGCTCTATTTTATAAAAAGAAGGAGGATTCGCACACTTTCTCCTTTGATTGAGCTGTTTATGTTGGTGTGAGTTCTGGCAAATGTGTCCTAGGGCTTAGCTGAGTGGTTTGGATACAACATCACCGACTGTTCCAATTTAAGAAACTCTCATGAGATTGCAGGGAGACAAAGAATCTGTAGAAAGGCACAGTCCTGTAGCGCTCCAATGCTCTAATCTGAGTTCTGCTCTGCAAAGTCCTTTCTAATCCTCTTGTACCCTGCTGTGGTTAGCAGTCTAGGGAAGGGCAGCAAGAGCAAAAGCTGCAGGATACAGATTTAATTCAATCTAGCAAACATTTACTGATCACCTCTGGTGTGCCAGACACTGAGCCAGGTTGTGGGGATACAAAGATGAATAGGATATGGTCCCAGAACTCAGACGGGTCACCGTTTACAGGCAGAGAGGCACAAGCACATGAATAATAAAACAGCAGAGGGGGAGGGAAGGGGATTTATTACTGAAGGGATGACATGGATGTGTCTTAAATGACAAGGAGGGAGTAACAGAGAAGGGACGGTGGACATCCCAGGGAAAGTGGACATCCTAGGCAGAAGAAACATTAGAAAATTTAAGAAGGTATATAAGTCTAGGGAATTTGGAGTAAAAATTGAAAGAATTTTGTCTTTGGGAGGAGTGGAAGAAAAACCTAGAAATATAAATGGAGGCACAATTATTGATTCATCCAATAGATATTTACTACTGGAGATAGAAAAATAAATTAAAACAAGCAAATCCTGCCATGTGATGCTCACCTTCAGGGTTCAGTGGGTGGAGTGGGGTGACGACACATAATAAATACAAAAAAACCAGCAAAAGATATGTATTTTATTTTGCTAAACTGGACATAACAAAGTTCCATACACTAGGGGGTTTTGATAACAGAGGTTTATTGTCTCATAGTTCTGGAGACTAGAAGTCCAAAGTCATGGGGTCAGCAGTGTTGGTTCCTTCTATGAGAGAGAATTTCTTTCATACTCTCCTTCAGCCTCTGGTGGTGTGCTGGCCATCTTTGGTCTCTAGGGTTGGTAGAATATCACCTTCACCTTTGCCTCATCTTCCCATGGTGTTGACCCTGTTCGTGTGTGTCTCTGTGTTCAAATTCCCCCCACTTAAAAAAAAAAGATTACTAGTCATATTTGATTAGGATTATGACCTACTTCTAATGAACTCATCTTAAAAGTTGATTATCAGCAAAGACCCTCTTTCCAAATAAAGTCATATTCACAGATACTAGGCATTAGCACTTCAACATCCTTTGAAGGGACATAATTCAATCCATAGCTGTATGTTAGAGTGTAATAAATGATGTTTTGGAGGAGAAGCAGCATAATCATGTTGAGGAGGATATCTCTGTGTGAGGCAGGGGAAGAGGGAGGTTTGAAGTCCCCCCCCCTCCTCTGAGGCTCCGGGGACTCTGTGGCCCCTGCGCATGCTAAGCGAGTGCTCTCCAATATGAGCTATTTCTTCAGCTCAGGTTTGCAGTTTTTAATAAAGTAGTCCTGGTCTGATTCACTGCAGAGAAGATATTTGAACAAAACCCAAAAGAGGTGGGCAGTGAAGTGGCAGAGAAGAGTGTTCTAGGTAGAGGGACAAGCCAGTGCAAAGGTTGTGAGTTAGAATGTCCCCAGGGCATGTGGGGACAAAGGAGGAGGCCAAAGAGGCTGGAGCAGAGTGAGAAAAAGCAGCAGAAGGAGCTGTGATCAGTGACCATGGGCTTCTGACACATGGAGGATCTTACTACTATCAGGAGGATTTTGACATTGAGACATTGGGTAGTTTTGAGAAGAAGAGTGAGACGATGCAGCTCAGGTTTTGAAAGCTTTTGGGGTTGCCATATTAAGAATAGATTGGGTTGGGTGCAGTGGTGTATGCCTGTAATTCCAGAGGTTTAGGAGACTGAGGTATGAGGATCACAAGTTCAAAGCCAGTCTCAGATTTAGGAAGACCTTGTCTTAAAATTGAAAAAAAAAAAAAATGCTCAGAACGTGGCTCAGTAGTTTAGTACTCCTCTGTTCAAACTCTAGCACTAAAAACCTAAAACAAACCAAAATCAAACCAAAACAAAACAAAACAAAACAAAACAAAACAAAAAACCCAAACCACAATGGTTTGGGGTGGGGAACAAGGTGAATATGAGGAGACCAGTTAGGAGTTGACTGTATGAGTTCAGGTGAGAGGTCGGGGTTGTTGGACTGGAGTGCTGAGTGGAGAAATTTGGATGTATGGAGTTTCAAGGTCAAGCTCTGGAGTTAGATGGAACTGAGCTCACTTTTACCTAGGCCATTCTGTCATTTTTCCCAGAGATAAACTTCTCTTTGAGGAGGTCACGACTTGCATATGCAATAGGACACTCTAAGAATGTCTTTCAGTTGGACGTTGTCTGTAATCCTTAATGGCTCCTTTTCTTTTCTACTTCTCTTCTGAAGACACAGAATTTCAATGATAGGGAATCATGTACTGGGTGCTCTTATCTCATCATAAAAGTAGAAAAAAAGATACATAGGTGAGCAACTCAGTGTGATCCAGAAATTCTAGTTTTGCATTTTTTGTGTCTGATAGATATCAGGACAATCCAGAGCAGTGACTTCTCCAGGAAGTGGTACTTTGCAATCAATGTGCCATGGGGCATTCTCCACTAGGTAGCGAGATAAACAGATCAGAGTTGCTATGGAGTTCACATAATCTCCTTGTAAGTCACTTCCCTCATGTAATTGTGTGCCAAGCACTCAAACCTTTTATATCCTTCTGTCAATGTCCAAGTTCAGGCCTGAATTCTCTTTAATATTAGAATAATTTCCTCACTGCTCTTCCTACTTCTAATCTCTCTTTACTTCCCTCTCAACTATGCTTAAAGTTACTTCCAGAATGTTCTCCTGAAAATATGAAACTTATGATAGATACCTCCCCTAGTCCCTCTTCAAATCCTTCCACAACTCCATCTGTTTTTTGTCTTTTTTTGAGGGGAAGTACCAGAAATTGAACCCAGAAGTGCTCAACCACTGAAGCATATCCCCAGTCTCCTTCATTTTCTATTTTGAGACAGGGTCTTGCCAAGTGGCTTAGGACCTCTCTAAGTTGCCTCTAACCTAAGCTGGCCTTGAAACTTCAATCCTTCTGCTTCAGCCTTCTAGGTCGCTGGGATTACACAAATGTGTGCCTCCACACCAGGCCCCCATCTGTTTTTACAGCAGCCAGTGTTCTCTGTCTAGCCCAGATTTACAATCCTTGCCCCCCTTCCACTCTCTCAACCTCAGATTCCAGACCTTGTCTTCATTAGACTAGTGCCTTTCCCCTAACTTGTCCCTTTGTATGCCAAGGAAACTTTGACTGAGGAGAGTTATCATAATGTAATACCTTACATTTCTACTTATGTTTTTCACACTTGTGGAATCGTGGAAAGAGAATGTATTTCTGAGCCAGCAAGACCTGAATGAGAACCATCACATTGACAATGGCCAACTGTGTGATTTTGACCAGCAACTTGACTTCTCTTAGACTTTATTTTCTCATCAATACCATGGGAATAAGAGTGCTTACCTTGCAGAAGTGTCATAAAGGTAGAGATCATGTTGTGAAAATGATTGTGTGGCACCAGATCTGTAAAAGACACCCAGTAAGTGGTAACTATTATTAAATAAATCAGTTTGGAGTTCGGGGGAGAAATTGCCTGGAATTAGACTTTGAGAGAGTCATGAATGTCTGTGGGAGCTTGGGCAATTTACAGTTTCCATGACCCAGGACAGTACATGCGCAATTAATAGACATCAGTTTTTAAATCTAACACATACACTTCACCAAGTTAAATTCAACTAATTTAGATTTTATGATACTGCAGGCAAAACTGGGTTGCAACTTACTTTTGTGCTATTTATGATAAAATTAATAGGGAGGACACGATTCAGAGCTCCTGATGTGGGGATGTTTAACCTACTTAAGGAAGTACATTTTAAAGTTATGTGAGAATCCATTTAGCAAGATCAGTTTATGTAGAGACCATGTGCTACTTGAAATGATTTAGAGATGTAAAATTAGAATTATGAAGTGAGAAAAGATATGAAGATCATTAGCATATCCTCTTCATTTTAAAGATGAGAAAAGAGAGAAATAAAAAAGGTCATCTTATTTATACAAGCTGACACAGAATACACAACAAAATCGAGATGAGAATCCGGGCCACCTGATCCAAAATGAGGTTCTTTTGGCAAAGCTAGACATTGAGTTTTGCAATGCAGGTCATCAGTGTTTTTTTTCCTAGGCCACCTCTGGGTAACCACTAGTGTTTTTTCACATTCTTGGTAGCAATTAAGGGAGTGTTACTTACAAATTACCGTATAATTCAGACTTACTATTAATTCATGCTGCTGTTCTCAGTGTGGTCCTGGAACAGACTACAAGGATTTGGCCAGTTTATTTGGGCAGAGTTGTAAAGGGAGATCTGCACAGGAAAAAAAAAAAAAAAAATCCATTGGCAGCTTCACCCTTGACAAATGTTCTTAAAAAAATTTGGCCTCTAAACATTCAGTTTAACTCACTGGTTCTTAATTAGGATCATTGTGAGTTTAAGATTTGTTGTTCAGAGTAGAGTTTTTGAATCCTGAAGTCTGTCTTGCTTAGGAACTTAGTCTCAGCTAAGATCAAAGGGATTTCTGAACAATGTATCCCCTTCCCTCTGTGATTTGATGGCAGACAACTCTGGTGAATGTACTTTTCAGGGTCATGTTTTTTCTTTCTTTTTGCTTTTTCCATATTTATTTATTGGTGCATTATAGTTGTACATAATGGTGGGGTTTATTGTTACATGCACACAATGTAATTTACCAATATCATTCCCCAGTATTTCCTCTTTCCCTCCCCTCTTCCCTCTTCCCTGGTCCCTTTTCTCTACTCATCTCCCTTAGATTTTCATGAGATTTGTACTCCAGCCTTTCTTTCCCTTTTTTCCATCTAACTTTCACGTGTGAGAAAACAGATGAGGGTCACGCCTTTTTAGGCTTCCGCATTGGCTGAAATATGAACACATACATATGCATCTCACTGGATGTTTTCTCAGAAAAAATGGCTGACTGTGGCAAATGGTTTTAAAGGCTAAATGGTTTATGCAGACTATTGTAAAAGCTTTTTTTTTTTTTTTTTGGTCAAGAATATATAGCCCCCAATTTCTATATCTGATGTAGGGTAAATCTAAAAAGAAAATCAAGTGTGATTCATTTTCAAAATGTGTGCGTCTTTGATATAAAAATGTACCCTAAGTACTGTTGCTCCATCCTGCCAAGACAAAATAAATCAATGTGTTAATTTGGAATAAAATAACAGTAGAAAACCAGCTGCGATTAATGGAAAGAAAACAAATGGAAGTCAAAAAGTAGTATTCCACTATGGAAGATTCCACACAAGGAAGATTACACACAAGGCTAGAATTAAGAAATTGGTAAAAATAGATACTTCTCAACTCTGTAAACCACACGACCACAACTAAACACCACAGACCAGGAGTTCTACCTGGGGGTGAAGTGGACAAGCTATGACTCATCTTTTAAAATCCAAGGTATACATAACTTTGTTTTTTCTTCTTCTCTTTCTCCTTTGTCTTCTTGGATTTAACAACTTTGATTGGAAGAAGGATGTAGTTAAGACAAATACATATTTTTGGTCAGAATGATAAAATGTGTAAAGGATGCTGGCATGAAGCCAACTGCACTCAGCATTTTTATAAATGGACTAAAACTTTAGCATGTCTGTGCTGGATAGTTCTGGGATGTTCCAGATGCCCGACTCTTCTTTTGCAGGATATGTGAATTTGCTGTTTCAGCCATGACCTTTTTTTGTCTGTGTTGCAGAACACAGTTCAAAGGACCCTTCCTGGTCATTTCCAGCATGGATCAAGTCTCCTGGTGTTTGTTGTCATTTCCTGATGGACTTTTCCTTCATAGTCTTTCTCAGACCTTGTGGTTATGGATTTGTACAATGTGTGATGATTTGAAGACTGTTTGTCTCACTTTCTAGATTGTAAGATATCTGAAGACAGTGTCCAGAGTTATTTTGTTCACCCATGCATGTCCAGAACCTGACTCCAAATGAACCCACAATAAATAACAAATAAAATAAAATAACAAATCTCCTAATGTTCCACAATAATGCTTACCTTTTATGGCATGTCTATATGTTAGATATTATAATAAATTCTTTCCATATTTTAATTAACATACAGCATCACTCTATAAGTTTTAATCTCAAACATGGAACACTATATTCATTTGTCAGTCATTCATGTAAGGACAAGAGCTTTTCTTTGATTATGAGTCCATTGATTAGAACTCCCTTTTTTTTCCCCCCTATATTACACCTATAATACCCTATTTATGATTTCCAAACTGTCTAGGACATAAGGATATCTGCAAAGCAATTAATGCAGAATCCTTTTAGATTTTTACACCTTCTCTCTCAACAATTTTTTCCAGTTATATCATCAACTAATTTGAAAGTATTTTAAAAAGACTTGTTTTTGACATTTTGCCTTTGTATTTTCCTGAGATATAAAACGCTTAATTGTTTTGTAATTAAAATAAGTACATCTTGCATATTTAAGAACAAACAGAATGTATGCTTCTTGTTATCTGCTTTCTTTTGGTATTTTGAATTGAATGGAGGGTGCTTAACCACTGAGTCACATCCCCACCCCTTATAATTTTTATTTTGAGACAGGGTCTTATTAAATTCCTTAGGTCCTCGCTAAGTTGCTGAGGCTGACCTAGAACCTGTGATCCTCCTTCTTTAGCATCCCGAGTTGCTGGAATTACAGGGGTGTGCCACTATACCTGTCCACTTGTTATCTTCTGGGCTGCGTGTGGTGTGCTCAGTGTGGTTACCATCAGCCAGTAGGCTTAAGGGAGCATGAAGAGTGCTGATCAATCTGGGGAGTTGATAAGTGGCGATTGGTTAAGGAAGCTTCTGCTGCATTGTTATATACATTTTGCAAAAGAGAAATTGAGTCTCCAAGAGGAAAAGCAATTTTCCTAATGTCACAACGCTCATGAATGGTGGAGAATTTTGAACACTCATGAATGGTGGAGAATTTTGGATGAAAAATCAGGTCCGTATGATTCCCAAGCCAATGTTGTTTCTATAGAATATAAGATTTTCTTTCACTGTTGGGTGGTAACTCCTGGTGGAAACCATCTTTGATTTTTCACACAGCTGTGGGCAAATAAAATAGCCACTCAATAGTTAACAAATTATTTAGGATTTTCTTGCTGAAGCAGGGCCATTCTTGGACATCGATCATAAAAGTGAGTCATTATAAAGCTGCAAAGATGGGCATCCTGCATTTTTATTAGGCTGTGATTTCTTATAGGGCAAGTGTGTGTGTGTGTGTGTGTGTGTGTGTGTATGTGTATGACAGAGAGAGAGAGAGAGAGAAAGAGAATTAATAGCAATGTCTAAAGAATATCAAGTAGTCAAAGTATACTTATTTATTGAACAAATAAGTTAATTGCAATAAAAAGGAAGTAAATCAGTGTCCTGGGCAGGACTTTTATACCCCCATTCTTGAGGCCTTGTTGGTGGTATTTGTTGGTCTCCCACCAGTTTCCCTGTTGATCCTTATTCTTCTACAAATTTATTTAGGAGATTTCCTATGTATATATGCAACAAATATTATATGTGTTTTATATATTTGTTTTATATAAATATGTTATATATTTATAAATATACCTATCTATTTTTGCAGAATTGGATTGAACTCATGGATGCTCTGAGTCTCAGCCCTTCTTATCATTTAATTTGAGACTGGGTCTTACTAAGTTTTCCAGGTTGACTTTGAACTTGTGATCCTCCTGCCTCTGTCTCCAAAGTTGCTGGGATGACAAGTATGCACCACCATGCCCAGCAATTATTTTTTACTTTTTCAAAGTGATTTAATATGTTATAAATTTCTACATTTTGAAATGGAGTAAATAAAGTGAGATTTATTGCACGATGTGCAAGACAAGCAGGATGTTCACTGTACTAAAAGGAATCATGGAATCCTAAATTAAGATGGTTGACTGGTCATGCTCATTGGCATTCTTCTCTTTTAAAACTTCCTGTTTAAATTATCATCAAAGTTTAAAAGGGGCATTAATCAAAAGATCTAAAACAGTAAGAGTCAACCATTAGCAAAGGAGAGATTGTTAAACAAATTTCTAGAAGATGGAAACAGATGAAGGATTATTGAGAAAAGCAAACTGCATCCTTGAATATGCAGAGTTCTGGGGGAGTCTAGGACTCAGAGATGCTGATTTTAATGAAGGGCAAGAATGATTCTTTGGGCTCAGATATTCGCGACTTGAAAATATTTGTATGAAGAATGTACCCGTAATCCCACTTATATGGAAAATACCTGCTGATCAGGCATTTACCTCCAAACACATGTTATTATATAAAAAAATAAAAACCTGAAAAATTGGGAGAAATGGGGTAATAGGAATTGCCCTGAAGAAATTCTGGTATTAGGTGGCCCTCTAGGTCAAGGCCATCTCTCTATCCATTCACCCTTGAACAAAGTATTCCAGTTAACTTGCTCTATCTACTCAAGGACTCCCAAGTAGTTCTCTCCTTGCTGATTCTTAAATACGATAGATCATCAAACGTTCTTAGGCATCTATTATGGTTTGGGTTTGGAATGTCACCCTAAAGCTCATATGATGAAAACTTGGTCCCCAATACAGCTATGTCCAGAGGAGGAATTTTGAGGTAGTGATTGGATCATGAGGGTGCTAATCTTAATCACTATCAGCCCTCTACAGTAATGCAGCCACATCAATATTTATAGAAGCTCAACTCACAATAGCTAGGTTGTGGAACCAACCTAGATGCCCTTCAATAGAAGAATGGTTGAAGAAACTGTGGTATATATACACAATGGAATATTATTCAACTGTAAAGAAGAATAAAATTATGGCATTTGCAGGTAAATGGATGGAGCTGGAGAATATCATGCTAAGTGAAATAAGCCAATCCCAGAAAACCAAAGGCTGAATGTTTTCTCTGATAAGTGGATGATGATACATAAAGGGGGTGTGGGGATGAGGGGTAAGAGAAGAATGGAGAAACTTTGGATTATGTAGAGGGATATGAGATGGGGGAGGGGGCGGGGGTATGAAGGTGGAATGAGACAGACATCATTACCCTATGTACATGTATGATTACATGAATGGTGTGAATCTACATGGTGTATAACCATAGAAATAAAAAGTTGTACCCCATTTGTGTACAATGAATCAAAATACAGTTTGTAAAAAAATCTTAAACACTGGATTAATTCTTCTGATGGATTAATAATCTGAATGGGAGAAGATGGAAAATAAAGGCAGGTCAGGTGTGGTTGGGGGAAGTAGTTCTTAGGGGGTGTGCCCTTGGGAACTCAATCTTGTCCCTTGACCCTCTGTCTCTCCCTCTCTGCTTCCCAGCTGCCACAGGCAAGCAGTTTTCCTCCACCATAATGTTCTGTCTCACCTTCTGCTCAAAGCAACAGGGTCTGCTGACCATGGATTGAAATCTCTGAAACCAAAATAAATCTTTCCTCCTCTATGTTGTTCTTGTCAGCTATCTGGGTTACAGCAATGAAAAACTAACACAGCATCTGAAAAAAATTCACAACATGAAAGAAAAGATTAAGAAGTACAATCCAGAAAAACTAACCCAAAAGGAAGAATGCAATTCTTTATTATTATTATTTTTAATTAATTATTTATCTTTTTATTTTTTGCAGACTGCATTTTGATTCATTGTACACAAATGGGGTACATCTTTTCATTTCTATGGTTGTGCATGATGTAGATTTGTACCATTTGTGTAATCATACATGTACATAGGGTAATGATGTCCGCCTCATTCCACCATTTTTCATACTCCCCCTTCCTCTCATTTCCTTCTATATAATCTAAAGTTCCTCTATTCTTTTCTCACTCCCCACATCCCCCACCCCCACTATATATCATCATCCACTTATCAGGGAAAACATTTGGCCTTCGGTTTTTTGGGATTGGCTTATTTCACTTAGCAAGATATTTTCCAATTCCATCCATTTATTTGCAAATGCCATAATATTATTCTTCTTTATGGCTGAATAATATTCCATTGTGTATATATACCACAGTTTCTTTATCTATTATTATATGTGGTGCCAGAAATTGAACCAAGGACCTCACACAGTCTACGCAAGAACTCTGCCATTAAGTATTCCCCCAATCCTGAAATCATATAATTCAAGGAGCAATAGAGACAATAAAAATTTTAGTTAATTTCTTCAGATATATCCAATATTTTTTTAACTCATAAAACAAGAATATATTTCTATTAAAAAGGAATCAGAAGAAGCCCTTGGAAATTAAAAATATAGTTATTGAAAAAAACCAGTAGAAAAGTTGGAGGATTAAGGCCAGGTAATTTCTTAGAAAGTGTAACATAAAGACTAAGATGAAAAATATGAAAGATAAGAAATAAGACCTAGAAGTTAACCCAAGGTAACCAGTATCTTACTATTAGGAATTTCTTCAGAACAGAAAACAGAATAGAAAAAAATGGATAGGAGGAAATAATTAAGAGAACAACTTAAGACGATATCCTAGAACTGAGTATCACTAGTTGATCAGAACAATGAGCAGATTTATCTCAACTTTTCATGGTAAAATTTCAATAAATCAGATTATCATTTGAACTATTCCCCAGCAACTCTGGATTGATAGCAAACAGTAGAGTGCATTTTCAAAGTTATGAGGAGGAATTCTTTTCAATCTTATATCTTATACTCAACAAAGCTCTCAATCGAGAGTGAGAGTAGAATAAACAAGTTTTCAGATACATAAGGATTTAGCAGTTTTGCTTGTTAGGTACAGTTCCTTAGGCAGTTACTTGGAGAACTTGGTCCAGCTGAACAAGAGGGTAAATCAAGAGAGAAGAAGGCATGTTAATCAGAGGAATAACAAAGTGAGGTTCCAGCCTCTAAACTCAGGAACCCATTAGGAGATCACTGAGCTCTAAGATGATGATTTCTAGAAAAAATGGAAGTCTATATATTTTCTGGCTCTTTGAGATGCTGGAAGAGTGAGGATTTGATAAAAGAAAACAAAGCAAAGGCAACCCAAGCAGAAGGAGGAGAAACAAACAGAAGGAAGTGGAGGAGGAAAAGCAGAAAGATAAGACATTAAGAAAACAAAAATTTGGACTGCAATGAAATACCATTTGGCTATTCAGCCAATAATGCTACATACTCTTAATAATGGGCATATTGGTTACTGATTTTCAAGTTTTAGAATCAACAAATCAGCAAAGGAAGGAAGACATAATTATGGAGGCATGCGCAAAAAAAAGTGTTATTAAACTCCACAAGGAAAGTCATAGTACTTCTAATAGCTTTGGAGGGTGTATGGCAGGGTCGGGGAGAAAAGGAGAAAGAAAGAACAAGGCCACTAATCTTCCCAAGCAGAAGGTTGGAAGCAATAATCCTATGGAGCAGAAATGCTATTCTCTCTCTAAATATCCTGAGTTGCTTTAGATCATGTGACTATTTAAAGTGACAGGTGGTAGTCAAGAGAGAAAAGATGATCACTGTAGTTGGAAAGTTTTGACAATATTTACTAAAATTACTGAAGACTTATGAGAAACTCACCTTGGTAAACTTTATCCTAAAAATAGCTCTTTGAAGTGTCCCTACTGATTAAAACAGAGCCCAGTATATAGTTAGTGGTTAGGGAGGTTAAGTAACTTACTCAATGTCACACAGTTAATATGTAAATTTGAACTTAGTTTTGTCTGGCTCAAGAAAGGTAGTAACTGGGGATTGAATTGGAGAAAACTGTCACATATGCACTTATTAATATGTAAAAATGAACCACACTATTATGTAAAATTATAATGCACGAAAAGTTTTTTTAATGTCTAAGATGGTATTAATAAATATATAATGTGAACCTATGAGTAATTAAAATTTCTAGTAGCTACATTAAAAAAGTAAAAAGAAACAAGTGGGAAAGGGAATAGGGAGAGGGAGGAAGGAAGGGAAAGGAAAAGGGAAATTACTAGGGACTGAATTGGAACAAATTACATTTCATGCTTGTATAATTATGTCAAAATGAACACTAGCATTGTGTATAACTAAAATGAACTAATAAAAAGAAGTGAATATTAAAAATGCTCTACAGGGCTGGGGATATAGCTCAGCTGGTAGAGTGCTTGCCTCACAAGCATAAGGCCCTGGGTTCAAATCTCCAGCACCACACACACAAAAAAAATGCTCTACATCAGTAATCATCAAGGAAATGCAAATCAAAACCACAATGAGATATCTTCTCATTCCAATTGGAATGGCTCTATAATCAAAAGACTAAAGATCACAAATGCTGGTGAGGATTCAGAGAAAGGGAAACTTTCACATGCTATTCATGAGAATGTAAATTACTGCAGTTATTATGGAACATAGTATGGAGGTTTTCAAAAAACTAGAAACAGATGAGCCATTTAAACCCACCAATCCCACTATTGGAAATATACCCCAAAGAATTTAAATTGGTAAATTGAAGACTGAACTCCTATGTTTATTTGGTGCTCTTCATAATAGCCAGGGCACGAAATCAACTTAGGTGTCCTTTGATGAATGTATAAAGAAAATGTGGTATATATACATAATAGAATATTCTTCAGCAATTAAAAAGAATGAAGTCCTGCTATTAGTGACAACATGGATGGAACTGGCAGTCATTATGTGTAGTGAAACGAAATCAAGCAGACAAATACCACATGTTCTCACTTATTTGTGGCAGCTAGAGAGTTGATTTCAAAGAAGTGGATAGTAGAGGCTGGGGATAGTAATCAGTGGTAGAGAGCTTGCCTAGCATCTGGGTTACCCTGGGTTTCACCCCAGCATTGAAAAAAGAAAAAAAAAAAAGGTAAAGAGTAGACTAATGATTACTGGGGACTGGTAAAGGTGTGTGTAAGTCTGGTTAGAGAAAGGATGGTTAGCAGGTACGTGGGTGCAGTTGGATATGGGAATAACTTTTGATGTCCTATAGCACAAATAGATAACTATGACTGATGGCAATAAATTGACTATTTCAAAATGGCTAATGGGAGGATTTCGAATGCTGACAACACAAAGAAATGATAAGCATCTGAAGTGATAATGCCAATTATCCTCTTATAATTATTGCATATTACATACATGCAGTTACATAGTAACTGGGGATTGAATTGGAGAAAACTGTCACATTGTACCTTACAAATATGCACAATTGCTGTCAGTAAAAAACAAAAAAATCCTGTGAAATTAATTTGAATGATATATTTGATTTACTTTTCATATCCAAAATATTATAATTTCCATAAGTAATCAACATAAAGAAATTATTAAGAAGATGATTTTTGTTCTTTCATAGCAAGTTTTTAAAATCTAATATATATTTTATATTTAAGTTCTATCTTGATTTGCTCCATAATCACATTTCAAGTGCATATTGGATACAAAGCATATTGAACAGCTTAAGACTAAGCCCTCAACTACACATAGTGATGTTCAGGAGGTTGCGTTAGGGAGATGATCAAGCATGTGATTATATGTGGAGTAATATATCCCCGTTGGTGCAAAATACAAAACCCTCAAATGGTTGATGGTTATAGGAGACTAAATGATTGGTGGTTTCAAGTGGTGTGATGCACTGATTGACACGCTGATTGGATAGGTAGTCAATAAAAGAAGAAGCTTCCGCAATAAATGAGTCAGCAGCTACAAGTTCGCCTGCTCTTACCTGGTTCCAGGTGTCTGTGTGGTTATTGACACTGGGCCCTTCACTCCCCATTACATGAGCCCCCGTGGTAAACAATAATTATAGATCTACAAACTTTGAGATTCTCACAAGATGTACAGTTAATACAGTCAGCCCTCTTTGTGGGTACTGCATCTGCAGATTCAACCAACCTCAGATCAAAACTATTTGGGGAAAAAATTGCACCTGTACTAAGAAGGAACAGAGTTTTTTTTTTTTGTTTGTTTTTTTTTTTTTCCTTGTTGTTATTCCCTAACTATATAGTATAACAGCTATTTACACAAAAACTATGTAGTATTATAAATAATCTAGAAATGATTTAAAGCATATGGGGAGAATATGTATAGGTTACATGTAAATGCTACACCATTTTATAAAAGGGACTTGAGCATTCATGATTTTTGTGTATTTCAGGGTTCCAGGACCAATCTCCTGCAGAATGAAGCAGGAATCTAAATGTTTGGTCAGTCTTGGGAAAACAGTTAGGAATTGTTGAGCATGTAGTGAGTATTTATACCCCAGGGTTGTTGGAGATGCCCGGGTGGAGCTACAGAGGAAGCAGAGAAGGCTGAGGTCTGAGTCCTGCATCCTCAACATCTAGAACACAGGAGCGCGAAGATTCAGCCAAGGAGACAGGGAGGAAGAGGTCATTGAAGTAGAAGGAAAACAGGGAGAGGGTAGTACCTAGGAAACCTATGGAAAAAAGTCTCGAAGAGTCCAGGGTGAAGATAAAAGCGAGAGCAGACCAATTGATGCAACACAGAACTCACTGGTGACATGAATAGGGCTGTTTTCCCTGGAGTGGAAGGCACATAAATCCAGACTGGAGTGGGAAGAGAGATCGTTAAGGGGTCGCAAAGAATGCGTTAGAGGAGAAATGCTAGAACTGGTGAGTTGAAGAGAAAGGAGTGAATTTGCAAGGAACATTTTTGTCAGAATTGGTGTACATGTTGGTTGATTACATCGCAGTGCTACCATTGTTTATGGAGGCCTGCTGCAGAATTAAAAGAGCAGAAGTTTTCAGGTCAATTACAAAGATCCAGTTTAAATCAAGAGACAGGCTCCAACTGTCTGAGTGTTCTTGGGTTCTAAATCAGTTTTCTTATGTGTAAAATGGGCAAAAAGAGAATGGCGTGAAATTAAATTATTTTGACCAGGCAGAAGATCTGTAGGGGTGCCCAGCACATCAGGGATACTTCCTATTACCAAATGTCCAGCAGGCAGTGGTATGTCACAGTCTATTCAGAGAAAGTGGCACATGTGGTCCTATTGGGACTCTGGCATACCTGGAGAGCAGCAGCTGGCTTCTCATTGTCAGGATTTTGGGACAAATCCTGAACTTCTTCTGAACCCTACTCACTTGGAGTTCTCTTCTGGGTTACTTGGGATCCCCCTTTTTGGGTAAACAGATAGGAGCAATGAACAAGCCTCAAAAAGTCCACATTATACAAACTTTAAGAGTAATAGTTCTTCTTGTTGCTTATTGGATTTTAAATAGAGTTAGGTTCAACTGTTCTTAGTAACCCTCTTGTTCTGGGAGCCAGTAACTCCTCTCTTCTTTGTTGTTGCTTGAGCAAAGGACTTCTTAAATTCCCTACCTCCTACCTGTGGTGCCCTTATTTATCTCAATTGCTGGATTTTGGGTGATATTATTTGGTAATGAGGTTGTGCAAAGGACTGAAGCATGAATTTCTATCCTCCTAGGAAACTCCAGATTCAGCATCTTGCTCTCAATGTCCTGTTTTATTTACGGAAATCATGTTAAGTCTATTTTTGTTTGTCATTTCTAGGACATCCCTACTTAACAGCATATTTTCTCTGACCTTTGTTCAGAGGAGACAGGATTGTGTTGAGTACAAGGGGCAGCAACACCAGCTTGTCATTGTCCCTGAACATGATTAGTGTCTCTCTTCAAACTAGCTCCTAAGGCACTGAGAGCAAGGACTCAACATTAGATGTCAGGGTCCAATGCATAATAGCTACATAGGAAGATTTGCTGGATTTTAAACAAATATTTCCACTACAAACTCTGGCAAGCATTTCTTTCTTTTGGTTAATTCTTAGGATTGACATTAATTGTGAGAGATTCTAATAGTTGTTACCTGTAGATTTATGTTTTTCAACTCTGACATGGATTTTAGATCCCCAAAGAGTACAAGATCCATCTATATAAAAGTGAACTTGCTATTTCTTTTGACTTAACTAGGACTGCAAAATGGAAAGTTTTTAGAATGTTCTTGAAATATTTTAAAAACAAGACCTAAAAGCCTTTTAAAAGGAATTTAATTTAACAAAATGATGCATGAGGTCATGATCCTTTTTAACTCCATATTACCCAATTTGAAGATAGTCTTTTGCACAGTCACTAGGACTAAGATTTTCATGGAAATATTGGACTTCAGCTGCTGGGACTTTGCCTGTTCTAGATATTTTTGTTGTACATTCCCATTACTAGGTGGGATATTTCAGGTAGAGATATATGCTGCCGATAGGAACAAAGGAGTTTTTACTCTGCCCTTTTTTTTTTTTTTTTTGGTGAGTTGCATACCTGCTGGAAGTCAGAATAATCTTGCAGACTTCCATTTGGCATTTTATTCACGTTCCCTATACATTCCCAAATGTCAGTTCTCTCTGTAAAACTTGCAATGGAATTTTTACTGGCACACAAGTGTAGATTCAACCTTTTTGCTTTTTTTCTCTGATCTCTATCAGCAAAATGAGGTTTGGGATTTGATGGGGTCATGTCAGAATCAAATTCCCTTAATTCTCATTCTAACACAGTGCTCTATCTAGTTGAAAGGTCTTCTGCTCCCCCGACATTTATTTCTTCAACATGGGGTGTATCAGCGGGGGAAGTATTAGAGACTGGAGGTGCACACATCAATCTGAGCTCTGGCAGTGATGCCTGATGTTGGCCTCTTTCTGTTACTCTCATGAATTCTTGACTACAGTATGTGATTTGGAAGTTGTAATTCTCAGATGTCTTAATCTAAAATGACTATCAAATATTATGTTGATTACCTTTCCAGATTACATCCATATTTTCTGACCAGATTATTATTTCCTCTTGTAATACACATTTTAGACTGGCCATATTAAACCATTAATTTAATGTTTACAGCTCTATGATTCATTTTTTCTACTTTTATTTTGGTACTGGAGATTGAACTCAGTGGCACGCAACCACTGAATTCATCCCTAGCCCTATTTTGTCTTTTATTTAGAGACAGGGTCTCAATGAGTTGCTTAGTGCTTTGCTTTTGCTGAGGCTGACTTTGAACTAGAAATCCTCTTGCCTCAGCCTCCCAAGCGGCTGGGATTACAGGCGTGTGCCACCATACCTTGTTCATTTTTTCTATTTACTATTTGGTCATTGTGTTTCCAATGGTTTTTGCAACTATTTTGGAGGCTTTGTTCTGGAATATTTTCCAAATGTTTTCCCTCTTTGGGGGTCTGGAAAAAGAGCCTGAAAATTTTTCTCTTTTCAATATCTTTACTGGCAAGAGTAAGAATGTATCTACATTGTTTGGACTAAATTATGTTATTTTTTCCTACTAAGCCATAAACCATAAATGATTTTGAAATCATCTGTTATGAAAATGAAAACTCATAATTCAAAATGTCTGGGCTTTAATTGTCTTGTAATAAAGGAAACTGAGATAATGGTAGGACTCTGTGGGGTGAATGGAAATCTGGCTACAGAATTGATACCAGAATAAGTTTAAAGATGCAATGTCCTAGGACATTGTATTCAAAACCTTTAAAGTAAATAGGAAATTTTCTTGTACTAGCAAAGATAGACAGATGGTGAAATAGGGCCAAATAACAGAACCGGTATGACTTGTCCCTAAACAGAGTAGCAGGTACATATAGATCAAAGGTTAACCTTGCCTCCACCAGGGGTCCTCATCAAGTCTTTGACTTTGGGTCACTAATTTGAAGACATTAAAAAGGGACTGATTTAATTGCAGATCCACATGGCTCTGAGTTCCTCAGCAAAGAAACATTCCCATTTGCTGGAACTACTATAAATAAAAGAATAAATAGTCCCTCATTCCCATGGAATAAGTCTTTTGTTTTCTTAAACTCTGCCAAATCAAGATTTCTGATTAGCACCTTCTAGTGGAGTTTGATTTTATTATTGTTGTTTATATTATGGACTTTCAAGTTTGGTTTGCTAGTATACTCTTTATAAAAAAGTACCTTTTATTGGGTTTTCAAGGGTTCTATCCTTTTTGGGAAGTTTGGACAGTGACAATATGCTTACTTTTATTCAGTTGAATCTACTGTAATTGAAAAAGATTCAACAACATTCCCAGTGTGAGTCCTACATGAAGATCACATTTTAGTTTTAGGAACAGAAGGAACTTACTTGACAATTGGATTACCTTTAAAAGTGTTTTGAGCAAGAAGAACTTCAGAAACAAAAACCTCTTAATTTTTAATAGATTCCTCCCAACCTATACGTGACTGATATTTAACAGCCCAATGAAGGAGATAAATCCTGTTGGGGTCAATTCAACCTATGATCTTAGAGGTTCAGTAGATGGTTCCGTTACTTAAAGTTGGATGATCAGTAGGTGCTTTAATGGGGGCTTATTGTTGCTTTATTGAGATTTTGGTAAATAGTTCTAAGAACTTTGAGATTCAACTACTCATTCTTTTCTTCTTCTGTAAATTGGAGTAGAAAGTCTTGTATTATCTAGTACTCTCAGCCCACTTCAGTGCAAAGGTGACTTCTCTTTTGTAGATGATATTTTAGGTGCCTCATTTGTTTTTAAGAACCTATTAACCTTACTCCTAGCTTGACTGACTGTAGAAGTATATGAGTGGGATTTTAAAAGATATCACAGAACACTTGCTCTTCTAGATACTTGTCAAGTAGGTTACTCTGATTCCTGGGCACTCTCAGACAGAAAAGGTGTAGATGCACCTGAAAGATATGTAGACCATTTGCATTTTTATTTCTGCTTGAAACCTAAACCACATCGTTTCCATCATACTTCTTTGATATTATTAACTTACTTCATATAACATGCCATAGATAGACATTGAAGGACTATTACAAATGACCTTATGGATATTCTTGTTTTTACTATAAGGATCCTGGAGAAAACAAAAGGTATTAAATTAACAACGAATTTCCTTATAAAGATCTGTCTATAGGAGACATTTCTCTCAGATTTCAGATACTGAGAATGAGATTCTGTTCATAATTTCCTTTTTGCAGTGACTGCTAGGCAGCTCAGAGCCAAATATTCAGTCCAGCTCAAGCAATCATGCTCAATTTTATGTTGTGCATTTTATACACTATTTTCATCTATCACTTTATGTTACTTTTTCAACTGTATGCTTCCATGAACTCACTTCCTACTTGTAATCTAGTTTCATTGCATACATGTTAAAAGAATTTTAAATCCTATTGAAACTAGGTGAGGTGCAAATAAATAGCATGGAACAAATTACATTTTGTGGGGATTTAGAACCAATTAAAATGTAACAGGGTGCAATCCCAGTGGCAGGATATGACTTTAGTATTTGTGGCAGTGGATGGGGCCTTCAGTAGCTTGGTGGGTAGCAGACTGTGGCCATCACTAAAGGGAAGGGAACAGAAGAACAAGAGAGAGACAAGGGTAGGGTGATAGCAGATAAAGTATGAATCCCCACTTCCCAACAGAAAACCTCCCAGAAATGACTGGGGGGAGGAGCTTTCTAATGGGAGGTAGTTGGTCCACAGACAGTTGGAAGAGCCAGGGATATACAGTAGTCCTCCATTATTCTATTTTTCTTTCTGATATTTTAGCTACCTGTGGTCAGAAATGGTACAAAAATATTAAATGGAGAATTTCAGATATAAATGACTTATAAATTTAAATGCACGTTGGTTTTTGTGACACAACAAAATCTTATGAAATCTTGCTCTGTCCCACCAGAGGGTGTGACTTAGCTCTTTGTCCAGTGTATCCATACTGTATCTACTACCTGCCCATTAGGGTTCAGTACTACCTGTAGTTTCAGGCATCCACTGGGGGTTTTGGAACATATCCCCCATTAATAAGGGAAGACTGCTGTCTACTTATTTGGATAGCTCTATTTTAACCTACAAGTTGGGCTGGCCTAAGGAAACATACATTAATATACAAATGAAGTGAACAGCTGTTCATGATGAATTTTGAAGGACACTTTCATTGACCTATCACAGAAACTGATGTGCCATGATTTAAACTTGTCCCTGTGCTTGAATGTTTTGTATTTCCAGGTGTCTTTTCTTAAAGACCTCCTAAGTCCAAGGGTAAAACAATGAGATCTTGCTATCACCCACAATTTGTGGAAGCAGTCCATCAGATGTGTATGTGTGTGTGTGTGTGTGTGTGTGTGTGTGTGTGTGTGTGTGTGAAAGAGAGACTGTGAAACAAAGCATGCTATAAAGGAAAGTATGAATCTTTTCTGGTTTAGAACACAAAGCTTAGTTAGGCAGAGGAAGAGGGAGGCAGCCTGCCACTGGGAGAGAGGAGAAATACCATGAGCAAAGAAGATAGGATTTTTATTATGATGTTTGAAAATGTACTCTAGAACTGAAGAAGCTGTAAGTCCTATACTAGTTAAGGTGGTCCTCAGACTTTAAAAAGTCTGATTTCTTCCAATAATATCTCAAACTTGCTTTTATTGATAGTAACTATCAGCTCCATCCTCTACCTTTTTCATTTACTTTCCCCTGCCTCTTCTTTATCCTTTTCTCAGAACTCACAGCTGCTTTTTCCCTCTTGCAAAAATAACTTTTGGATTCCACACAGACATGAACAGTACTCCAGTACAGGACTTCTCTCTTGCCTCTTTGCTGGAGGGCACTACCAATCTAGTTCTTAGGAGGGATTTTTCTCACAAGCCAGAACCTTTCCTGCTGCTTACACAGGATGGAAAGTGGATGATACTTCCGGTTGTGTCCCTGATAACCAGTCATCTCTGCAGGAATCCAAGACCCAGAACTCCATACCTGTGAGGTGGAGGGAGGCACCCATTACAGAAGCATCTGCTTTTCTGGTTCCCTGAGTGATTCCCCAAAGTCACCCCTCTGCTGATGCCCCATGCATAGAGCCCCACTCCTACCCACATGCCTAGTTCAACACCTGTCAGGATTCCAGAGAATTGCTCAGGGCTACAGGACCCAAGTGCTACAGGGTCCCACAGAGATGTGGAATCATACTACATTTTGCTTCTTCCGCCTTCAGCCCCTTATCCCTGGGACTCAGATCCTGCTCTGCAAAGTCTGCCTGGGACCCATGTCAAAACACAAATCTTTTCCAAATAATGTCTTGAGGTCTGCAGTCCATTCTCCTTGATAGGAAACTTGTATTTCACTGTGCAGCCTTAGCTACAGGCATATAAACCCAGTGCTGTGAACCTATTTTAGCCATGATTCTTAATGGCACATAGATCCATCTTCCAAAGAGCTAATAGGGATTGAGATGTACTCTGGACTATCTTGGCCAAATACCCTGACCACAACTTCCTTAATATGTCGTCAGTCCTACTTCTGACTTTCATTTAAAAAACAATTTGCCAAATTATTTTCCAGTGTGATAATGCAAGCTGTAGGGAGTCCTTACAGTTATTGCAATCTGATGTGCAGAACATAGAGATGTTTTGTAAGGAGTGCCAGAAGTCCAGCTTTTCAGAAAAGGAATCTGTTTGTAATCACTTGGAAATGAGTCTCAGATGCCATACAAAGGCCTTTGGCACATTATTTTAATTATAATTTTGGAGGACAATGGCAGAGGTTAAATGCATCTGCTAGATATTCTTAGCATCCAACATCATAAAAGTTCTTGCTGAATTATTATCTCACTTGTTTTTCTGATGGTCTCAAAAGGTTCTCCTTTGGAGAAAAAGTAATTAAGTGGACATTAGCCTTTAATGCTTGTCTTATTTCGTTTGTGTTGCTCTAACAAATTACCATAAACTGAATGGCTTAGAAACAACAGAAATTTATTTCTAACAATTGTGGAAAAGGGGAGTCCAAGATCAAAGCACTGGAAGACTTGGTGTTTGGTGAGGGCATATTTTCTCATGTATATTTTCTTTTGGTTGTGTCCTCACGTGGTGGAAGGGATGAAGGAACTCTTTTGCAACTATTTTAACAAGAGCACTAATATGTGAGAGCTGCCTCATATCTTAATCATTTCCATCACCCTAATACCATCACCTTGAAGGTTAAAATTTCAATATATAGATTTTGAGGGTTGGGGACAAGCTTTCAGACCACAGCAATGTTTACAGTTTTATTTTTACTCTGTTGATGCCTAAATCTCTGGGTCAGTGGCCCCATCCCATTAACCATTCCCATAACATGTAGTTCAGAGTGTTCAAAGGCTAGGGAGCTCCTCTTCTGCATTTGAGCATGAGTTGCTTTCAACATTGCTGTGAGTTCCAGGAAGCCAGCCTTCCTCTATAAGAGGCCAAAAGACCATTAGGCAGATGACAGCAGAGCTACATGAACCACTCCACAGGACACCGGGGAGACGGTGGAAACTCATCCTTGGGCTGACCTGAGAGAGCATTTGAGTCTTTCTGGGCATATGTCAGCCTGCTCAAAGGTAAAGGACTGCAGTTATTCAGTGGCCTTTGGGCTTCTTCCAGGTCTCTGACTGTGATAGTGAAATAATTCTGGTGCATCGTTATCAGTTAAGTAATAGAAATCTTTGAGTAATACTTGAAGAAAAAATCTTATCAGTGGGATATTAGTTGATAACATAGTCTTTAAAATCCCTCTGTTAACTGCACAGTTAACAAACCCTTTATAGTTGAATTTTGCCAGGTATTTATTACTTTGAATGTGTTCAATGAGAATATGTTTATGTATTTTGTATAGGTCAAAGTCATTACAACTTCATTTCTCTGTCACCAAGCATGCTCCCTAAAGGAGTGGTTCCTCCAATTGCCTTGTGGTTTCCTTGTGGTTCTATTGTTTTTTCATCAGTCAATCAGCAAGTTGCAGGCAAGGACACAGGGCAAGGACACAGGCCGGGTTGCTCATGAGTTGTTTTTTCTGCATCCCAACTGTTTATGGGCATTTCCCTTTTGAGACTCAGTGTTCTCTCTATATCCCTAAATGGGTATCTCACATTCATATGTATGCCATGTCTCTAAAAATATAATATTAAAATTCAAAGTCTTATGCTACTCTAAAGACTGATTTTAAAAATAATAATTTATGAACTGGGCATGGAGGTGCATGTCTGTAATACCAGCAACTTGGGAGACTTGAAGGAGGATTTCGAGTTCAAAGCCAGAGTCTGTAACTTAGCCAGGCCCTAAGTAACTTGGCAAGAAACTGTCTCAAAACAAAAAATAAAAAGGGCTGGGAATGTGGCTCAGTGGTTAAGTGCCCCTGGGTTCAATCCTCAGTACTACTACTACTACTAATACTAATACTTTATAAACCCCACAGTTTATAGGAGGGAGGAGAAAGTTTGATCCTGGCAAAAGAAAACCCTTTGTTTGCTAAGAAAGATGAAGATTATGCTTGAAGATAGAGATGAGGAGAGAATGACTTGCTCTACATAATAAAGTAGGGAGAAATTTGAGATTGAGGGAATGAAACCAGGAAGAAGAAAACAGCAACCACTAAATTGGGCTATGGGTAGGGAAGTATAGGTAGAGAAAAGATACTCTCAGAATTTTAGAGACAGATTTTGCTTAATGATGATCTCTTTTAAAGTATTTTTTTTTTTTTTTTGCATATGGGTTTGATCTTTCTCTTCCATGCCTCCTATGAAATCATCAGAAAAAAATTCAGTGTGACTACAACTTTTTTGGACTTGTGTAGACTGTCATTCAGAAATAAGATTGGAGATTTCAAGATGGCGGACTAGAGGGTGGCTGCATTTCATGTTGCTCCAGGTCTCAGGATTCAAGAAGAGGAGATATTGAGAGACTTGGAACCAACTCAAAGCCGCCCGGTGAGTCTCTCCTGTTGGGGAGGTGTCCCGGATGGGGCAGTAGTCCCGGAACGCAGGGAACTTTGTGAAGTAGAGTTGCCCAGCGAGACACCCCTCCCCCTGCTGGAGCAGTGAACTCGGACAACTGGGAGCATTGTAGAGGAGGCCACTCAGCACAGCACTTGGACTTGGAGCAACCACCAGGGCTCCGGGCAGCTGCCCGGAGGAGGCGCGTGGCGAGCTGTTTGGACTCAGAGCGACTGCTCCTGAACACTGGGGGACTGCCCAGAGGAGGAGGAGGAGTGTGGCGGGTTGCTTGGACTCGGAGTGACTGCACCAGGGCTACAGGCGGCTGTCAAGAGGAGGAGGTGCACAGTGAGTTGCTTGGACTCGTGGTGACCGCACTGGAACTCTGGGTGACTGCCTGGAGGAGGTGGTACGCGGCGGGTCACTTGGACTCTGAGCGACCGCACGGAACACCGGGCAGCAGCCCGGAGGAAGAGACATGTGGCGGGTCGATGGGACTCGGAGCGACTGTACAGGGCTCCAGGTGGCTGCTCAGAGGAGGGGCTGCATAGCCAGGCTATTAGGTGCAGAGCAGGGTCCCAGGACCTAGGAGGCTTCTTGGTGGAAGAGCCACACAGAGACAAGCTGAGGGGCGGAGCGAAGGTTCCAGGACTGCGAGCAGATTCTCTGAGGAGAGGCAGCCTAAGGAGATTCTTCTATGCAGGGTGAGGCTCCCAGGCCCAGGAGGTAGGTCCGGGTCCCTGGGAACGTTGCAGAGGAAGGCTGCCCAACCCAGGCGGTAGTTGTGGATTGAGGGGAACCTCTAGGACGGGAACTGACCAGCGAGACTTCCCCACTGGGTGAGTCTTCTCTGCCGGGTGAGGTTTTCCCACAAGGACGGTAAAACCAGAGACACAGGCCCAAACAGGCCTTGCCTCAGCCCGCAGCCTAGTTCCCCTTTGGATGGCCATTAGTCAACAAGTGGAGGCGCCTCTGCCCACTAGCAGGGAATATACCCCACCTGAAGGCCACCACCCCTAGAGAGGCAGCTTCCTTGTAGAGCACCACATTATCAACTTCCTCCAAGACTTCAGGCTACTGAAGGCTAAGAGGGGATATACTAGAAATCTTCAGGGACATTATAAGTCAATAGAGGAAATCTGCAATATCTCAGCGGTATACTGATACCTGAACAATATGAGAAAACAGGGAAGAAAATGCCCCTAACAAATCTAGATGTTACATCAATAAAATCCAATGACAGCATGGCAGAAGAAATGACAGAAAGGGAGTTCAGAATGTACATAATTAAAATGATCAGGGAAGCAAATGATGAGATGAAAGAGCAAATGCAGGCATTGAATCATGAGATGAAAGAGCAAATGCAGGCATCGAATGATCACACCAATTGACAGTTAAAAGAGCAAATACAGGAAGCAAAAGATCATTTCAATAAAGAGTTAGAGATATTGAAAAAAAAACCAAACAGAAATCCTTGAAATGAAGGAAACAATAAACCAAATTAAGAATTCCATAGAAAGCATAACCAATAGGATAGAACACCTTGAAGACAGAACCTCAGATATTGAAGACAAAATATTTAACCTTGAAAACAAAGTTGAACAAACAGAGAAGATGGTAAGGAATCATGAACAGAATCTCCAAGAATGATGGGATATCATGAAAAGGTCAAATTTAGGAATTATTGGGATTGAGGAAGGCTTAGAGAAACAAACCAAAGGAATGAACAATCTATTCAATGAAATAATATCAGAAAGTTTCCCAAATCTGAAGAATGAAATGGAAAATCAAGTCCAAGAGGCTTATAGGACTCCAAATACACAAAATTACAACAGACCCACACCAAGGCACATTATAATGAAAATGCCTAATATACAAAATAAAGACAGAATCTTAAAGGCTGTGAGAGAAAAGAACCAAATTACATTCAGGGGGAAACCAATATGGATATCAGCAGATTTTTCAATCCAGACCCTAAAAGCTAGAAGGACCTGGAACAACATTTTTCAAGTTCTGAAAGAAAATAGATGCCAACCAAGAATCTTATACCCAGCAAAACTTACCTTCAAATTTGACGATGAAATAAAATCATTCCATGATAAAAAAAAGCTAAAAGAATTTACAAAAAGAAAGCCAGCATTACAGAACATTCTCAGCAAAATATTCCATGAGGAAGAGATAAAAAACAAAGAAGCAAATCAGCAAAGGGAGGAAGTATCCTAAGGGAATTGTCAAATAAAGGAGGAACCAATTCGTGTCAAAAATAAAAAAATTTAAAAAATGAGCCAAATGACCAGGAATACAAATCATATCTCAATAATGACCCTGAATATTAATGGCCTGAACTCATCAATCAAAAGACATAGACTGGCAGATTGGATTAAAAAGAAAGATCCAACAATATGTTGCCTGCAAGAGACTCATCTCATAGAAAGAGATACCCATAGACTAAAGGTGAAAGGATGGGGAAAAACATACCATGCACATGGACTTAGCAAAAAAACTGGGGTATCCATCCTCATTTCAGATAATGTGGACTTCAAGTCAAAGTTAGTCAGAAGGGATAAAGAAGGACATTTCATACTGCTTAAGGGAAGCATAAATCAGCAAGATATAACAATCATAAATATCTATGCCCAAAACAGTGGCTCATCCATGTATGTCAAACAAATCCTTCTCAATTTCAGAAACCAAATAGACCATAACACAATAATACTAGGTGATTTTAACATGCCTCTCTCACCACTGGACAGATCTTCCAAACAAAAATTGAACAAAGAAACCATAGATCTCAATAACACAATCAATAATTTAGACTTAACAGACATTTATAGAATATACTATCCAACCAAGAGCGAATACACTTTCTTCTTAGCAGCACATGGATCCTTCTCCAAAATAGACCATATATTATTCCACAAAGCTAATGTTAGCAAATACAAGAAGATAGAGACACTACCTTGTATTCTATCAGATCATAATGGATTTAAATTAGAAATAAATGAGAGTGAAAAACAGAAACTATTCCAACACCTGGAGATTAAACAATATGCTATTATATGATGAATAGATAACAGAAGATATTAGGAAGGAAATTAAAAAATTCTTAGAGGTAAATGAGAACAAAGACACATCATATCAAAATCTCTGGGACACAATGAAAGCAGTACTTAGAGAAAAATTTATTTCAGGGAGCACATTCAATAAAAGAAGAAAAATCAACAAATAAATGACCTAACACTACAGCTCAAAGCCCGAGAAAAAGAAGAACAGACCAACACCAAAAGTAGTAGAAGACAGGAAATAGTTAAACTCAGAGCTGAAATCAACGAAACTGAAACAAAAGAAACAATACAAAAAATTGACAAAATAAATAGTTGGTTCTTTGAAAAAATAAACAAAATTTATAAACCCTTAGCCACACTAACAAAGAGAAGATGAGAGAAAACCCAAATCACTACAATTCGGAATGAACAAGGAAATATCACAACAGACATGAGTGAAATACAAAACATAATTAGAAGCTATTTTGAAAATCTATACTCCAACAAAATAGAAAATTTCGAAGACATCAACAGGTTTCTAGAGACATATGAATTGCCTAAACTAAACGAGGAGGACATACACAATTTAAATAGACCAATTTCAAGTAATGAAATAGAAGAAGTCATCAAAAGCCTACCAACAAAGAAAAGTCCAGGACCAGATGGGTTCTCAGCCGAGTTCTACAAAACCTTTAAAGAAGAGCTCATTCCAATACTTCTCAAAGTATTCCATGAAATAGAAGAGGAGGGAACCCTCCCAAACTCATTCTATGAAGCCAATATTACCCTGATACCTAAACCAGACAGAGACACATTGAGGAAAGAAAATTTCAGACCAATATCCTTAATGAACATCGATGCAAAAATTCTCAACAAAATTTTAGCAAATCGCATACAAAAACATATTAAAAAGATAGTGCATCATGATCAAGTGGGTTTCATCCCAGGGATGCAAGGTTGGTTCAACATCAGGAAATCAATAAATGTCATTCACCATATCAATAGACTTAAAGTCAAGAATCACATGATTATTTCAATAGATGCAGAAAAAGCATTTGATAAAATACAGCACCCCTTCATGCTCCATACACTAGAAAAAATAGGAAGAGTGGGAACATTCCTTAACATTGTAAAGGCCATCTATGCTAATCCCATGGCTAATATCATTTTAAATGGTGAAAAACTGAAAGTATTCCCCCTAAAAACTGGAACAATGCAGGGATGCCCCCTTTCACCACTTCTATTCAATATCGTCCTTGAAACTCTAGCCAGAGCAATTAGACAGACCAAAGAAATTAAAGGGATACGAATAGGAAAAGAAGAACTCAAACTATCCCTATTTGCTGATGATATGTTTTATACTTAGAGGAACCAGGAAATTGTACCAGAAAACTTTTAGAACTCATAAGTGAATTCAGTAAAGTAGCAGGATATAAGATCAATGCTCATAAATCTAATGCATTTTTATACATAAGTGATGAATCTTTGGAAAGAAAAACTACGCCTTTCACAATAGCTTCGAAAAAAGCAAAATACTTGGGAATCAATCTCACAAAAGAGGTGAAAGACCTACACAATGAGAACTACAGAACACTGAAGAAAGATATTAAAGAAAACCTTAGAAGATGGTAAGATCGCCCATGTTCTTGGATAGGCAGAATTAATATTGTCAAAATGGCCATACTACCAAAAGTGCTATACAGATTCAATGCAATTCTAATTAAAATCCCAATGACGTACCTTACAGAAATAGAGCAAGCAATCATGAAATTCATCTGGAAGAATAAGAGACCCAGAATAGCTAAAGCAATTCTTCGTAGGAAAAATGAAGCTGGGGATATTGCAATAGCAGATCTTCACCTATACTACAAAGCAATAGTAACAAAAACGGCAAAGTATTGGTACCAAAATAGACAGGTAGATCAATGGTACAGAATAGAGGACACGGACACAAACCCAAGTAAATACAATTTTCTCATACTAGACAAAGGTGTCAAAAATATGCAATGGAGAAAAGATAGCCTCTTCAACAAATAGTGCTGCGAAAATTGGAAATCCATATGCAACAGAATGAAACTAAACCCATATCTCTCACCGTGCATGAAACTAAACTCAAAATGGATTAAGGACCTCGGAATCAGACCAGAGACCCTGAAGATTATAGAAGAAAAAGTAGGTCCAGATCTTCAACATGTTGGCTTAGGATCAGACTTCCTCAACGGGACTCCCATAGCACAAGAAATAAAAGCAAGAATCAATAACTGGGATGGATAGCTTTGCGCAGTGGCAGTATCGCAGCCAATGAGGTTTATCCGAGGTGCGATTATTGCTAATTGAAAACTTTTCCCAAAATAACTGGGATAGATTCAAACTAAAAAGCTTTCTCTCCACAAAGGAAACTATCAGCAATGTGAAGAAAGAACCTACAGAGTGGGAGAAAATCTTTGCCAATCGTGCTTCAGATAGAGCACGAAACTCCAGAATCTATGAAGAACTCAAAAAACTCTACACCAAGAATACAAATAACCCAAATGACAAAAGGGCTAAGGAAATGAACAGACACTTCACAGAAGAAGATCTACAAGCAATCAACAAACATATGGAAAAATGTTCACCATCTTTAGTAATAAGAGAAATGCAAATCAAAACCACCCTAAGATTCCATTTCACCCCAATTAGAATGGCGATTATCAAAATACAAGCAACAACAGGTGTTGGCGAGGTTGTGGGGAGAAATGTACACTCATACATTGCTGGTGGGACTGCAAATTAGAGTAGCCACTCTGGAAAGCAGTGTGGAGATTCCTTAGAAAACTTGGAATGGAACCACCATTTGACCCAGCTATCCCACTCTTGGCCTATACCCAAAGGACTTAAAATCAGCATACTACAAAGTTACAGCCACATCAATGTTCATAGCTGCTCAATTCACAATAGTCAGATTGTGGAACCAACCTAGATGCCCTTCAATTGATGAATGGATAAAGAAACCATGGTATATATGTATATATATACAATGGAATATTACTCAGCCATAAAGAATGATAAAATTATGGCATTTGCAGGCAAATGGATGAAATTGGAGAATATCATGCTAAGTGAGATAAGCCAATCTCAAAAAAACAAGGAAGAATGATCTCGCTAATAAGTGGATGATGACACATAATGGGGGATGGGTGGGGTTAGTGTTAGGGTTAGAGTTAGGGTTGGGGGGGCAAGAATGGAGGAAGGAAGGACTGTATAGAGGGATAAGAGGGGTGGGAGGGGTGGGGGAAGGGAAAAAATAACAGAATGAATCAAACAACATTACTCTATGTAAATTTATGATTACATAAATGGTACCCCTTTACTCCATGTACAAACAGAGAAACAGCATGTATCCCATTTGTTTACAATAAAAAAAAAAGAAAAAAAAATAAGATTGTGTCAAGGCAAAACTGATGATACAGGGAATTCACAGCAGCTGGCCCAGAAGCGAGAAGAGTGGGCCTGTAGGTGGTGGTGTATGTGAGGGCATTAGAAAAAGAGCATTTATGGGGAGACAAAGTACATGACCATGGAGAAGTGGGAAAGATTGACACGGATTTCAAAACACATTCTCGGCACAATTAGAAATAGTTTTTAGATTAAAATTAGTCCGTCAAAATACAAAATTACAACTAGTTAAAGATCTGAATTGGCTTTATTTTGCAGTTCTGGAATTGGGCAAACCTTTATCTCATAAAATACAATAAAGGTTTCAATGATGTAATCAGAAGAGATTGGTTTTAGAGATGAAGAAGTCTTGAAAAAAGCAGAAACAAAGAGCAAAAAGCAGGCCAATCATTTAATATTTGCTTTCCTTGTTATAGAAAAATAACTTAAATCGGATTCCTTTTTTTGTGTGTGTAGGATTAACACAGAGGGAACATCATTATCATGATGATTGAAATGAACCTATTTGGGAAATTTTGCTGTTATTTCTTTCTGTTCTCCTGGTTTCTTGAAGGTTAAGTAAACAATTGAGATTCACTTTGGTAAATTTATAAATTTGAGCATGGCAACTCCATTTTGAGTTTTAGTCTGGTCTGCTGGGGCCTCTTGCAGGAGCATAGTGTAAGCAATGGTCTCATGTATTTTTGTTGTTGTTGTTATTGTTGGTGTTATTTAACAAATCATATGGCAGGCATGAATGAGAAAGCCATTGTTGATAGGGAGATGTAGTAGTTGAGTACTGTAGTTTAGTTTGTAAGTGATCATGTGAAGCTGAGTTAGTTTCTCCATGGGAAATACTACGGTCATGAAGGTCCTGGCTTGGACTTGGCAAGCTTAAGAGGGGACCCCTAACTCTAGAATCAAACTGTACATACTGAGATAACCTCCTAGGTGTTTCTGGCATAGAAGATAGCTATTGAACCGAAACCCCAAATCTACCAGAGGAATCAGATTCTGTGTTTGTGTTGTGTGTGTTTGTGGGACAACGTAAGATAAGGGAGTGTTCTAATAAGCAGGAGGTCCCGGGATGACTCAGAGAGAATGGATGTAAGTCAACAGGAAAGTGTTCTTCCTTAACATCACTATACTACAAGTTGTGTAGCGCTTGACTTTTGTAATGAAATACATCTGCTCTTTAAGTCAGTGGTTTAGGGGCTGCTTCTCTCTTTTTCTCAAAGCAACTAAATGCTTTCTTCAAAAGACATTTTATCTAGAACCTTAATTTATAGAATTGAACAAGCAGCGTGTTTCTGCTGCCATTTTGGGGCCACGTTTTCTTTTCTTTCATCTGTTTTCGGTCTCCTGTATTCCTCCAAATCCAGGCCCCTTTTAAAATCCCTTGAGTCTAGGAGCATTGAATGAAGGTGCTTCTCCAATTAAAGTCTTCAGAATTGTTTTTGTATATTGTTCAGTCAGACCTTTAAGAATTTCTACTTCAGTCCAATAAAGGTCACACTGTCTGTGCAGGAACAAATGTCATGATGAAGCTACTAGCCCAGAGGCTTAATTACTGGCTATGATTCTGTCTCATTGATTATTGTACTTAGAACACAAAGTGATTTCTGGCTTTGACTTAGCTTCTTTAATCAGAGGGTCACTCACACTCCCTTGCCCTGAAAACATTGCCAGGCTGTGAGGCATTTTCTTGTTCATTTATTTATTTATTTTAATTTGTTAGTTGTAGATGGACATGGTACCTTTATTTTATATATTTATTTTTATGTGGTGCTGAGGATCTAACCCAGTGCCTCGCATGTGCTAGGCAAGTGTGCTACCACTGAGCCACAACCCCAGCCCCTTTCTTGTTTATTTTATTGCTGCTCTGTTTTCAGTACTAAAAATATTGTCTCACTGGTCCTGAACCAAGCATAACCTTGATACAGTAAAAAAAATTAAAGAAAACATAGAGACTTATTCTGGTAGCAAGTTTATGCTGTAAATATTTTCCAGTTATCAAATTTCATAAGTTATATTTTTGATTACAGTTCAACATGTTTGAAGCATATTTTGCCTAATTATGTTGGGTAATTATTTGTCTATCATCTGTAATATCTGTGTGGTAGCTAAATATTCAAATCTGGCAGCCAGCTTTACTTCCTTGAGTCTTTAATGATATGATTAAAGTTACATGAGATTATAAGGATGGAGTCCTGTATGAGACCCAAGAGGACGCGCGTGCGCACGCGTACACACACACACACACACACACACACACACACATCTATGTATATATACATAGTATAAGGTTTTGGCTTATGTGATTATGGAGACTGAGAAGTCCTGATGTTAGCAAGCTGGAGGCCCAAGAGAGCTAGTGGTGGTGTTTGAAAGCATGAGAACCCAGGAGCTCATAGTGCAGATTCAAATCCAGGTCTAAAGTTCTGAAAACCAGGCCAAGATCAATATCTCAGCTTAAGAAGCCAGGCAGAAAGTAAATACACCTCTCTCCACCTTTTTGTTGTATTTGAGCCCTGGGTAGATGAGAGGATGCCCACCTGTACTGGTGTGGCCATCTTCTTTACTCAATCTGCCAAGTCAGATGTTAATCTCTTCCTGGAAAGACTCTCACTGACATACTAAGAAATGTTTTATCAGCCATCTGGGCATTCTGTGACCCAATCAAGTTGACACATAAAATTAACCATCCATAAGACTTAATCTAACAGAAGTAGTAGTACCCTTATAAAAGAGAAAACATGCTAAAGGTCTTCTTCTCTCTGCCATGTGACTACATGGTGCAAAGGTCACTGTCTGCATTTTACGAAGAGGACCCTTGCTACGGCCTGGATTTTCTGGAACCTTGACCTTGGACTTCCCAGTCTCTAGAACCGTGAGAATTAAATTCTGCTGTGTAAACCACTAAGTCTATTGTATTTTGACCTGGCAGTTTAAGAAGACTAAGGACAACCAGTTTGCTCTAGAGATGAGTTCAGGACTATGTTTTGAGAATTTCTAGGACCAAGACCATTTCAGCACATGCTGACCTTCCCACAGTGCCCTGGCCCTCTCACTTGTGAATCAGAGTTTGCAGAATCCTCTTTCTGTCTTGCTGCTATGCTTCAATAGTTACTATTGGTGATTTTGGATGCTCCTGTTCTCTGAGCACACAAATGTCCCATTTTCTTCTTTCTACTTTCTCCCACATGAGTGTGGATATCAAACAGGTCTTGTCACTAATGGTGGTTTATGCCCAGTTCTCATATTCTGGGGTTCTTATTGACTAGTTTCATTATACATCCTTATAGCCTTTTCTTGTGTTTTACTCTAGAAAGTACTATGTAATAAATAAGTGACTTCCTTGAACTTCTTAAACATGCCTAGAAATCATTCTGAACCTTTAAATCTTGATTTGAATTACAGAATACAGCTTCTGAAGCAGAGTGGTGATAACTATAATAGATTGTCCAGGTTTTTTCTTACAGTGGGGAGGTCTCTGAATCTGCTTAAACCTGATAAGTTGGTTTACCTAAATTTTATTGTACTTGAATCTTGTCTCTGTTTTAGGTCTAATGAGTTTTAGAAGGGAGAAATGAGAGTTTTCAACCATTTCATTTTTGTGTTAAAAAAAATTCTCCAGTTGGGTGTAGTGGTGCATGCCTGTAATCCCAGCAACTCAGTAGGCTGAAGCAGGAGGATTGCAAATTTGAGGCCAACCTCAGCAAATTAGTGAGGACTTAAGTGACTTAGAGGGATCCATTCTCACAATAAAAAATAAAAAGAGCCGAGGAGGTAGCTCAGTGGTAAAGAGACCCTGGGTACCCAGTACAAAAAAACAAAACAAAAAAAAAGAACAACAACAAAAAAAATTTACAACTTAGAAATATGCAATGAAATTCTTAACACTTTGAAGTAACTGTTTTAAAATAATCAGGCTTGATCCTCTATTAGAGCTAAAATTCATAAAGTTCATAACTATAAGAGTATCTGATGATCTAATTTCAAGATAAGCATAATTATTAGTTAATCATAGGTGAGGAAAAAAGCACGGTTGAATCAAGGTCAATTTTTCATTCTAAATTTGGAGAGGTAGATTTTACACCGAGTTCCCTAAATCAGTTATTTTATATGTGTATGGGTTTGAAATAGTGAACACTTCTTTCCTGAAATGCTGATTATAAATCTGGGGCATATCCTACTTTAAGAAATTGTTTTATAATAAAAAACAAGGCTTGGAGCTATTAATAAAAACAATGCCCTAGTATCATTGAAAGTTTCACTTGTTCGAAGACAGGATAATTGATAGGATTAAAATCCCAATCGTGATTTTTAATTCCTAGTTTCTTTGATCCAATTAACAACTATTATAAATGTCATTTAGATTTTTCTGCACATTTTCTCATCAACAGGCAAAAGCTTTGATCTTCGTCTCATGTGGAATCATGAAAAGAATGAGAGCTAAAAAATAGGAAAGAATTAAAGGAGAAAATGGAAATTAGAAAATATTTCCTTTTATATATTAAAAAACTTGAATATATGCATTTTAACAAATCAGGTTTCTTTAATAATTTTCAAAAAGGCAACTCAATAATCGTCAGACTTCCATTCCATTCCATGTGTTTAGTAGAATTTTTCTATCTTAGTAATATAAAAGTTTCTAACTTGGTCACCAAGTTTCTTGGTAATAAGTCTCCCATGGTCCCTCTGTGTGCTGGGGTATAGAGTAAAGAAAAGTCAGGGAAGAGTGATTCAGGATTTCTGCAGTTCTGCTGACCTCTAGCAATGCTGGGAGGAACATTACCATGGAAGGATAGAACCAAGAGAGCTAGTGAGTAGTCTCCACCAGAGGCAGCTGGGACAATCTCAGTCTTGTGCTTTTGGGAGTAGAATTTTCTTTTATGTTTTCCACCTACCATGTTATCATCCACATATCTGATAGGCATCCAATGAGTTAAATAAATGGAAATTCTTCCCCAGAATAAAACTCAAAAGCTGCCTCTTCTATGAAGTTTGCTTTGATCTCCATCAGTAGTGATCTCTGATCCTTTCCTGCCCTGACCACCTATAAGGTCTGCACATGTTTTTCCTGTGGTGACTAAATCCAGGGCTTAACTTTACCAAGAGAGCAAGGTTGTGATATATTTTATACCCTGTCTATGTATTTATTCCATCCCACAACTTCTTTTAGGAATACGACTGACTTCTTTTTTTTTTTTTTAACTCTTTATTTATTTATTTGTTTGTTTATTTGTTTTTTGGTACCGGGGATTGACCTCAGGCGCACTTTATCAGTGAGCCACATCCCCAGCCCTATTTTGTATTTTATTTACAGACAGGGTCTCACTGAGTTGCTTAGCACCTCACTATTGCTGAGGCTAGCTTTGAACCCACAATCCTCCTGTCTCAGCCTCCTGAGCTGCTGGGATGATAGGTGTGTGCCACTGTGGCCTGGCTTACTTTTTATTTTTACAGACTGCTTTTTGATTCATTGTACACAAATGGGGTACAACTTTTCATTTCTATGGTTGTACACAATGTAGATTCACACCATTCATGTAATCATACATGTACATAGGGTAGTGATGTCTGTCTCAGTGAATATGACTGACTTCTTCCCCCAAGAGATGAGGGTGATGTTGGTGATGATCCCTCTTCTTGATTTAAGACAGAGTCTTGTGACTGTCCTGACTGCCCCAAAGGCATGTGGTGGTGGAGATTTCATGTAATTCGGAGACTAGGAGGCTAGGTCACAGAAAGGACAGATTGTTTCTTGCTCTTTTCCTCTCAGAATGCTTACCCTGAGTACCCAGACACTGTTGTGAGGAAGCCCTGGTCTCTGGTAGTTTGGTGGTCAATAGCTACACTAACCACCATATATTTGTGAAAGAACCCTAGCTGATTCCAGCCCCAGCCTTCTAGACATTCAACTAAGGTCCCAGTCATGGTGGGGGACAGATAAAGCTTACCACCATGCTCTATCTGATTTCCTGATCCACTGATACTATGAGAGATGAAGGATCGTTATTTAAGTTAACGAGTTTTACTTTTTTTGTATAGCGATAAACAATGAATACAGTTTCACGCAGTTCCATATGTAAATGTTTAATCTTTTAGCCCTCTCCCACCCTAACTTCTAACACTTTTGTAGTGATTAGTATAATTTGCATATGAAACAGAAAACATATTTATTTAAATGATACTGAGGATTAAATAAGATCCCAACCATGAAAGAATCTAGCAGAGTGCTCAATAATATGAAATACTCAATAAAGTTTAACTGAACATGAATTTGCTGAAGAAATGTCTCATGTTTAAATAATGAATTTTCTTCCTTTATATATCATGTCTGTATGACATAAAAGAAAACAGTCTGGTCTCATCTGTTGAGTGAAAGCAAGTTCCATCAGTTAATAAATAAGTTGGTTTAACTCATTGCCATCACACAAACAAAGCTGCAACCTATTTCATTAAAATTTCCACTTCTCATCGGTCAGTTCTCTATCATATTTGTATTAACTATTCTTTTCTTTCTTTCATTCCTTTTCCTTGCCTTTTAAATTCTCCAATGAGTTTTAAAAATATCCACTGCATTTGTTTATGTGGTTAAAGTCTGGGGAAGACAGTCTCACTGGAATTTCTTAAATGACTGGATATAATTGCAACCCAGCTCTATTTTTGCAACCTGGCACAGGAAGTGGTCTCAATGAGTGCAGAACTGAATGGAGACTTGTGGGCTTCTAGGCAGGCAAATAATTTATTTTTCCTTCACATGGGTATTTGTGAAATATTTATTTAGAAGTAAGACTATCCACAATCTGGGTCTGTCAGAGAGTGATCTGGCTGTGATGTCTGTGATCAATGGCTGACGTCTTCATCTTCTCCAGATGCACTCAAAATGAGGAGGCTAGTTGAGTGTCCTTAGGAAGAGGATGCCCCTATGTTCTATCAAGAATATACAGAACATAGTCTGTGCCAATGTTTGTGAGTGTATGTGTGTGGGTGTGTGTGTTTGTATGTATATCCATGCATAATACACATCATCTTTAAGAAAATTTGCAAGTTCCTTTATGTGCAGTATTATAGCAGTGATCGCTGCCCTTGGTGTCACCATGGTTGGATACTTAGTCTTTGAGCCCCTTTCAATTGCCTTTCCAATGAAGGTTTTGGATAAAGTCACTTTCAAAGTTCTTACCAGCTGTATTATTCCATTTCATTGGCATATAGAGTTGCATGATAAATCAGGATAAAAAAAAAAAAAAGGAGACTACACGCAAATCACAAGAGAAATTCCAAAGAACTAACCTATATATCCTTTAGGTTAATTAAGATGGAATTCTGACATAAAATTTGAATCTAACTTAGAGCCAATACTTTAAGGACATTTATAATATACTGGTGAGCCCAAACCAGTTGTTAATATATAATAAACTATAGGATTCATGGGAAAAAATGGAAGCCAAATAAACCATTGCTATGTTAATGAAATCGCTGTGCAATTTTTAGAAATAATATGTGAATCTTGATGTCAATGCTGCAAATACATTCTTAGGCTTTTTTGTATATAGTTCTGAGATATTTTTCATTTGAAACTACAAGTATATGATGGAGAATTTCCTTCAGAAAATAATGTTTATAATTATGAGTGCTAAGTGATGACATGGAAGTTTATTTGTTGGCTGAATTACATTAAATGGGAAATTAGCAACAGAACTGAGGGTAACAGAATGACCATGGCAATAATGAAACAACTGAGATGCAGACAGTTATGATGCCAAGACAACCAGCAGGAAATCAGCCACTGAAAACAAGACAAATTTTAATAAGATGAAAACAGTTCAATAGGGAAAACTGAGTGACAAACATTCATAGTTTGGTTTTGTAAGTGCTCTAGGCTATGTGAAGTGCAGGGATGAAACCAGAATTTCAGGTCTGGAAAGGAATACCAGATACCTAGATATGTTGAGATCTTACCAGAACAGCCTATTTATGCAAAGCTACTAGTTATTTTTGCTGGATTGTACCTAGGATTTAAAATTTATGAGAATTTTATGACCCATAAAGGGTTATGATTATAAGAAAGTTATTTCTCTTGTTCTGAAAATGTTTTTATTGATTTAATTTCTCCTTTCCCCTCTTCACCTCACCCCTCTTGCTCAAGATCACTTGTCTGAAATTATATTAGATTTGTGAACCTCAAAATAGCACTTTTTCAGGGAATGTGGAAGGCCCTAATTTTGTGTTCTTTAAAACTTACTACTCTTAAATTTATTGAAGAATAGTAATCAAAGAGTTTCTAAAACTTTAAGTAAAATGTTGGATATCTTGGGTTATGATTTTGATAGAAGTAGTGCTAAAAATGACACAAGTTTTGTGGATTTGTTTATATATTATTTTAAAATTTCTACTTGAGAGATTGGGGGTATAGCTCAGTGGTTGCTCTAGTGTCAATCTGAAATGTTTCCCAAAAGCTCATGTGTTGAAGTCTTGGTCCTCAATGTAGCAATATTTAGATGTGGGGCTTTTGGAAGATGATTGGATTTTGAGGGCTCTAACTGCAGCAGTGGATTAATTAATTGATGGATCCATAATTTATGGGTTATTGGAAAATGGTGGAAACTTAGGTGGTGGAGCCTAGTTGGAGGAAGTAGGTCTTTGGGGCCAGGCCCCTGAAGGCTGTATCATTTCTCTAGCTCCCCTTCCTCTTTCTCTCTCTCTCTGTCTCTGTCTCTGTCTCTGTCTCTCTCTCTCTCTGTCTCTTTGTCTCTAATTCTAGTTGCCACAACATGAGCAATTTTGCTCTACCACATATTCTCTGCCATGATGTTCTGTCTCATCACAGGCCCAAAGCAATGGAGTGAAGTGACCATGTACTGAAACCTCTGAAACCATGGGCCAAAGTAAATCTCTTCTCTTTGATTTTCTCACATATTTTGTCACAGCAATGGAAAACTAACACAATGGTAAAGCGTGTTGTTAACATGTGTAAGCCCTGAGTTCAGTTCTTACAACACACACAAACCCAAAAATCCACTTAAGACTTAGCCCAGACTTAGTTTAAGTATTTAACAATAGCATGTGTATGTCTATTTATCACTTCATTTTATATTATGTCCTTGGTAACATATGAGTGTAGAATACTGGTATTCATTTCTGTTCTTTTCTATAGGTCTCCTTGCCTTCGAGTTAGATTTCAGACATTAAATACATCTAATTTTCTCTATCTTTCCCTGCCTCTATCAGAATATAGTCTGATGAGTGAGATGACAAAGCCAAAAAGAATCATGTAACCAAATTATAAATAACAATTTCTTAGATCACACAGTTACAAAATTAAACACTAAATCTCCAACAAAGTTAATTTCTTGCCAGTGTTATTTTTATTCCACTTGGAACTCACTGAGCTTCTTGGATATGTAGTGACATTCTTTAAAAACCAATTTGGGCAGTTTAAAATTATTATTTCCTGTAATTGTCCTTCGGAGTACTCTCTGCTCTCCTGCTGGGACTCTCATTTTCACATGTTCGTATGCTGTGGGGCATCCCACAGTTCTTCAAGACTTTGTTCATTTTTCTTTTTCCTTTCTGTTTCTCAGACTGCTTCTCTATTGACCTATCTTCAAGTTCACTGGTTATTTTTTCTCCTGCTCAAATCTCTGTTGTGCCTCTGTAATCAACTATTCTTTACAACTCAACTCCAGAATTTATTTTTGTTTCTTTTTTTTTTTTTTTAATAATTTTAATCTAATTATTGATATTTTCAATTTGGTGAGACATTGTTTTTGAACTTTCTTTTAGCTTTTTAAGGCATGGTTTCTTGTAATATATAGTTTTGTGAATATATTTAAAAAGCTAATTTAAAATCTTTGTCTAGTTAGTCTTTGTCTAGTTTGTCTGGCTTTCTTGGGGACAGTTCCTATTGACTGCTGTCATGGTTTGGGTATGAGGTGTTCCCCCAAAGCTCCTGTGTTAATGCAGGAATACTCAGAGGTTGCATGATTAGATTATGAAAGTTGTAGTCTAATGAGTTCATCCCAGTTTGAATGGTGATAATTGTAGGCAGGTGGGGCATGGTTGGAGGAGGTGGGTCATTGGAGGTGGGCCCTGGAAAGGGTCATCTTCCCTGAAACCTCTTCCTCTCTCTTTCTGCTTCCTGGACACCATAAATGGAGAAACACTCCTTTGCCATGCCCTTCCACCATAATGTTCTACCTTACCTTGGGACCAGAACAATGGAGTTGGCTGATCACGGACTACACCTCTGAAACTATAAGCCCAAAATAAACTTTTCCTCCTCTAAGTTGTTCTTGTCAGGTATTTTTGTTTCAGCAATGAAAAACTGACTAACACAACTGCTTCCTTCCCCTGTGTATGGGGCATTCTTTCTTATTTCTTGGCATGGCTCATAATTTTCTTTTGTTATTGAAATTTTATAGTTTTTTAAAATGTAAAATAATATAATGTGGCAAATCTAGAAATTATGCTCTTGTTCCTCCTCAGGGGTTTGTCATTGCTGTTTGTATAGTGACTTTTCTGAACTAATATTGTAAATTCTGCCTTCCTTGCCATATGTGGTCACTGAAGTCTTAGCTCTCAGCTTAGTAGTCAGCTAAAGATTAGACAGAGATTTTCTTAAACACTGAACCATTGCACCTCCAAGTTTGTGCCAGGGGGCTGTGTGTGTTGGGGTAAGCTTTCACCATCCAGTCAGGCAATTGATAACTCTTCTTTGCCCTGTACTTTCTGCTTACATGAATCCTCAAAGTCAGCCAAGTAAAATGCTTAGGGCATTATCAGGTCTTTCTTAGACATATGTACTACTTTGGACATGCACATGACCTTTGAGATTTTCAGGAATATGTCAGAACTTATCAAAGACTCCATGGGCAGCTTTTTTTTTTAACTTTTTGATTAGTTTTTCGTGTGTCTCAACTGTTACCTACCACTTCAGGCAGATGCACTCTTATATGAATGCTGTGAGGAAAAGACTTCTTAAAATTTAATTTAATTTATTTGTGTGTGTGAGTGTGTGTGTTTTGTGTGGTGCCAGGGATTGAACCTGTGGGGTTGGGCTTGCTAGGCTAGAGCTCTCCCACTGAGCCACATGTCCATTCCAACCATGAATGAGGTCAAATAAAGACTTATGATTGGGGTCTTCCCAGGAATCACTGGATATGTCATATAACAACAGTTCTCTGAGAATGGGCCTTTGAAGGAGATCTAATCCTTTTCTGCTTCCTCTGGTGGCTGCCAGGCTATTGGTTTCACTGTGACTGCAGGCTATTAGTTGTCAAGGCTACTGTGGAACTGGAGAGGCGACAGGGTAATAGATTAGGTTAAACTACCATCAAGCTTGCATTTCTTACCAAGATTCAGCCAGTTCTTGAATAAACACCACCTGGATGTTGTGAGTCTTTGATTAATTTCCAGCATTCTGAAAAAGTTGATACTAACAATTTTTTGCTAATTTTCTTCTCATTTTGATGGAGGAGAGTTGGAGATCCTTACTTTGTCATTTTTGCTGATGTCACTTTCAGAGTTATTACATTATTTTCCTGTTTGTGTAGTCTCTGTCATTGTTATTGGTGTTAAGCAACCAGAAAGACTAACAGTAAAGTAAACCATAGCTCATGAAATAACTTACCACTTAACAATGAACAAAAGAAAAATTTAGATAACAAGCAATTCTTTTTTAAGGTTATAATTTAGAACAAAACACCTTTCAAGATATAAAGCTGAGTCTTCTGGCACAAGTTTGTCAACACTTAATAAAAGACATTCTAATCCCTGGTAACAAAAAAAGAAATAAAAAAAAAATTAAAAATAAATAAAAGACATTCTCTTTTGTAGGCAATGGTTTATATTTTCTGTCTTATATTTCTTCAATTTAAAATATATAATCAAAAACTAAAGACATTCTGTTTATTTATCTCTCATAGTAAGAAAAATTTTATCAGTGATACTTCATTTAAATATGTACTATTTAATAGTTAGTGAATTATAAATAAACTAGGAATTTAGAAAAATAAATAAATAAAGCAAGCTGTTTACCTTGATTTAAAATTGAGAGTCCAAGAAATATTTGCTTTTGGTCAGAGATTCAGAGTCTTTTATCATTACATGCAGAATGTAACTTACATCTCTCTTATTTTCATTCATGTGATACAGGATAATAGAATTGCTTTGCATCCTTAACTTTCAGTGAGAATTTATAACAAAAATATGATCTTTGAATTCATTCATGAACAAAACAATATTGATGCTAATAAAATATTAAATTTTGGTAATACTTTAAAAAAGTGATTTTTTGGTGTGTGTCCATGTACGTGTGTGTGTGTGTGTGTGTGTGTGTGTGCATGTTTGAATGCTACAACAGTCCTATAGGATTTGTAGACAGAAAGAATTCACACATTTTATTGAAATGCAGAAAAGTTAAGCAACCTGTCTCATATCAAATGACAGTGTGGTATGACTAAAGGAGAAGATAAGGAATTAACATTTGCTAGTGCTCACTAGAGCACTAATGAAAGTTTATCAGGTCAGTGCTTTATAGAGTCTCCTCACAGTAATGTTTTGAACTAGCAATCAATTTCTTCAATTTTTATAAAGTAGCTAAAATTGAGAATGGATAACTAACTTGTCCCAGATCAAAAACCTGGTAGAAAAAGTTTCTTAAGAAGTGAAAACTTAATGAGGACTGAAGTCAACCTGACTTAGAAGCACAAATTCACACCACTCAAGATTCAATATTCCTTGGATTGGAGTATGACTGATAGAGGGATAGAAATCCCAAACCCTTTGCCTCAAGGACAGGACAGCTCTGTGTGGGATCTATGTGCAAGTACTCCCTACCCTTGTCAGAATTCAGGATCAATTTAGATTTTTGTTTTTTTCTGAAACTATAGCCTTGCTCTCTTCTTTCTTACCATATTCTGCCTCTCTCCCATTCCTTCCAGGATTTTCTTCAAGGGTTCTGTTTCCAAAAATTATACTCACATTTGTCTTTGGCTCTGCTCCCAGGAAACCCAACCTAGTAGCAGACAGCTGGTAGCAGGAGTGTCCTAGAAACAGAGGGTCAGAATGGGACACTGTGCTTCCTGGCATGCTGCAGCGGTTTAACTGTGGAGACTCACATCGGGTGAATTGGAATGGAATAGGAGTGGCAGAGGATGCACAGCTAGCTAGGCAACATCTCTGGCATTTGAAAGTTGTGGGGGGAAACAGAACAGGCAATCAGAGTGGAATTGGGTACTTGTTGCTGGGTACTAGTGATGCATAGGAAAAAGAAACTGGTAGACTCAGGTTGGCTAATCACAATTTGAAGGATGAGAATCACAGGATTTCCTAAACAGTACTTAAAGAGACTCTTCCTCATACATCTTGTCTTGTCTGTTCAGGATGCTCTTGCCACACCAGGCCTGTTTTGTCCACTGCACAGTAGGCCAGTTAATGAAACAAGGAGTTTTGCAAAAGAGAGTTTATTTGCAAAGTGGCCAAGCATGGAGGTGGGAGATTAAAAATCACTGTTATGGTTTGCATATGAGGTGTCTCTTGAAAAACTCAGGTGTTGATTCATGAATGTTCAAAAGTAGTATGATTAGATTGTGAGAACTAATCTATTTGATGAATTAATAACTTGAATGGATTAATAAGTGTAACTGTAGGCAAGTGTGGTGAGACTGGCAAAAGCAGGTCACTAGGGGCATGCCATTGGGGATTATATTTTGTTTCTGGCTACTTCTCCCCTCCCCTCACCCCACCCTTGGCTACCGTGAGCTGAGCAGTGCTCCCCTATCACACCTATCCGACAAGATTCACTGGCTACCTCAAGTCCAGAGCAATGGAATTTGGTTGACCATGAATTGAACCTCTGAAACTGTGAGCTCAAAATAAACTTTCCCTCCTCTAAATTTTTCTTGTTAAGTATTTTTAGTCACAGTAATGGAGAGCTGACTAACACAATCACTTATTCTGGAGGTCACACAGCTGAGCTGTTTATTAGTCTCCCACTAGCTTTGCTGTAGATGACACCTCTGACACATGGATCATGATGATAACAACTGCTTTCCAGGGACTTGAAGTCTGTTTTTGTCTAAACTACCAGCTCTTCACTTGGGTCCATGTAAGTTCTGATGGGTGATCTTTGGAAGCCAAAAACACCACCTTCAGATCATGCTAACATGGTTATTTTCTGAACATGCATCCCGTGAAGAAACATGAAGGTTGATGACACATGTGCAGACCACTGAAGACTTCACCTTCGAGCACCTTTCCCCAAGCTTTAGATCACTCTGCTTCTTTTCCAAACATATAACCCAAATCCTGTGCTCTGGGAGATGGATTTGAGTCTTGTCTCCTACGTCTTCACTTACCTGTCTTGAGAATTAACTCTCTTTGAAAAACTCGTTTTAGTGATTAACATACTGTGCAACAGGCAAAATAGGCCTGGTTCAGTAACACTGCTACAACAAAATACCATAGACTGAGTAACTTATAAAAAACAGAAATTAACTTCTCACAGTTCTGGAGATTGATCTTGGGAAGTCAAAGTCCAGGCTGAATCTGGTGAGGGCCATTTCCTGGTTCATACATCCTGCCTTCTTAGTGTGTCCTCATGAGGTGGGAGGGAGAGGACTTTCTCTGGGGTCCCTTTTATAAGGACATGAATCCCTTCATGAGGACTCCACCTTCTTGACTAATCACCCCAAAGGCTCCTCCTAGTACAATTACCTTGGAGATGTGGATTTCAATACATAAATTTGGGGAGTGCATAAACATTTAGTTCATTGTACTCCTCTACCCCGTCACCTTCATCCAATGTGCAGAGAAAGGATAACATTCAGCACTGGACTGAACTGGAAGTGACAGACGTCAGAAGAGGCTGAATTCTTGGCAACAGGTTTACTACGTTAAGGCCAAGTCCCTGTCAGGGAAGGAGTGGGGCCCTGAAACTTGAGACAGGGTATCTAGATAAAGTCTCCAAAATCTTCCTGCCCTCTCTCTTGTTAGAAAACAGGACTACTCTACTTTATTTGAGGACTATACTACAGCCTCCAATGACAAGGTGAACTAGAAGACAGTAGTACATGCCCTCTGCAGGATCTTGCCCTCCTCCCTTCTTGGACACCAGACCAATAATTGGGGTCAAATATCAGTATGTCCTGACTGCTCAACCAGGCCAGCTACAGGAGAAAAGGGAGTCTGTGCTATGATCACACACTATGGGCCTTGGTAACACCTACCAGCAGGGACAGAGTTGTCTTCCTGGGAGTGGATCTTAGAGTGCTGAATCAAAGGGACAGAAGAGAAAGTGAGGTAAGAAAGTGGTATCAATGGTGGGATGCTCTTTGTTGACACAGTAGATAGCACCCTGGCAAGAGGCCCAGAGGACAGTTTTAACACCATTCTGGGACGGCTCATGGAAACTTACCAATGTGACAGCTCCGTTAACTAAAGCTGAATGCCAGGAAAGCTATGTCAGGGATCAGAAGCAGAGGAAAGAGATAAAAAGCTCAGAGGGGAGCTGCAGTTAGTAGATGAACCTAACTTGGTGAAATGACATGGGACATCCATTTCTTCATAGCAGGGACCAGAATTGCTCTTAGGAAGAGAACTGTTTTTAAGTGAAAGGTGAGCCATGGTGTGGGGAGAGAGCTTGGTTTAATAGGAGGCAATGAGACAGGCGACAATGAGACAGGTGACATGGCAAGTCTACCCAGTGGGACAATCAACTAGATGCACAAGGGAGCTGGGCTGGGGCTGGGAGAAGGGCGGGAGGGAAGGAGAGAGGAGGGCATGTGGCCTGGGTAACAAGCCTGACTTCCAGTGTGACTACAGCCTGTTGAGGGTCCACTGATGGTGGATATTAAACTCTCAGCAAAGCGGCCATGTTAGTCCTTCTATCTTTTCAAACTAGAAATTAACGTGTTCTATCACAGAAATGTTTTGGACATTATTTAGTGGAAATTGAAATCTGCATTCTAGGTTTGAATAGACACAGGCCTGAGCAACACAGCTCAGGGAGACAACCCCCAAGCAGAACTAATCTAATGGCAGCAAGTGCTGGGAGCTTGATCTGCGGAGAACATAAGTGTTCCTGGAATTTGATTGGGGGTGGGAAGTGTGGGGCAGAATTTCCATGATTATGGTAAAGGGTGTGGCCAGACCCCCAAAGTAATCTTGATTCTACTTGTCTGGGGCTTCTAGGAATAGTTTCTAGAGAAATCAATGTCTTCTTGATTCTTATTCTGGAAAACAAGTTTAGCCAAGCAGAAGACAATCTAGTAGAATGGTGAAGATCTAAGTCAGTTTGCAGGAAATGGAGAGCCTTAATAGGGAGAGAAATGAGGCAGTATATTGAGTGGTTAGTTTAATTTTGAGTTGAAGCAGGAAAATAGAAGGGAACTAAATACAAATGATAAATTGACCACGTCTGGACAAATGGCTTGATTCTTCCCTTTGCATTTGTTTTATGTAGAGAGAAAAATTTGACCAGATGATTTCTGAGTTCACCTTGACATTCTATAATTCTAGTAACTATTTTGCTCTTTAATTTAGCATGAAGATACATTTATATTAAACCTATTATTATGGACTGACAGATTTTCCCCCACAAATTCCTTTGTTGAAGCCCTAACCTCCCAATGGATAGTATTTGGAGGTGGGGCCTTTGGGAAAGATAATTAGGCTTAGATTAGGTCATGAGAGCCAGGTTCCCACTATGAGATTAGTGCTTTTATAAGAAAAGAAAAAAGAGTTCAGGGTTCTTTTTCTTTTTATCATGTAAAGACACATGATAGCAAGAAAACAGTTATCCACAAGCTAGGAAGAGAACTTTTAGCAGAAACAACCCTATTGGACCTTGATCTTGGACTTCACAATCTCCAAAACTATGAGTCAATATATGTCTGGTTTTTAAGTCACCCAGTATATGGTACTTTTGTTCTGGCAGTCAGAGCTAAGACATCTACCTACTTATTTTTACTTCAACTGCCAAGGTAAAACGCCCATGCATTTATCCACAGCATCATAGGTTAAAAAGTTGATACTGATCCTTCAGTAACATGAGAAGAATTGGTGATTAATAGCCACTCTTTAGAAGCAGTGTAGTGCACTAAGGAGAACCTGGGACTTATAATCAGACGAGGTAAGTTTCAACTCTGGGAAGCCCTTCCTAACACACAACTCTGGCAGAATCAAGAAAAAACTCCATAACCTCAGTCTGCACATCTCTTTAATGGGAATATAACATCTGCTGCACCAGATGTTTCTGAGATTCAAGCTACCTGCACTATAAATGGCAAGTGCTAGCTACATGGTTCTGTTTATTATGACTGAAAAACAGAACTTTATGAAAATACTACAAGTTATTTTATAAATGGAAAAATAAGATGTAAGTGCCATTAATTTTCTTCTTGAGATTAAATAACAAAGGAGAATTCCTAAAACCAACTCTATGGTTTTAGTCACTTATTTTATTTGTTTTGGTGTGGTTTTTGTTCAGGTTGTGAATTTTTCCTTTCACCAAGTTATTCAATTTTCAAAAATAGGATTAGTACATGGAAACAAATTAAAGCATAAAGTATGTTTTTTCTTCATGATTGACTGGAACGTGGCAACTGAAAGAAAAAGAAGTAAAATGGGTCAGGGAAGAGATAAGAAGAGGGAGGAAATGAAGAGCCTAACAGGAACAATGCTGGTCTTGATTTCTTGCAGTTCTTTCAACATGTATTGTTTCAACATATCAAGTTTATGGATGGAAAAAACAGTTATCATGATTTTCCCAAGAAGCAACAGTGAGAAGAATGTGACATTCAGTTTCAGAGAAGAAATCAAGAGTACAAAATGACGTATTCATACCCAACTGAATGGAGAAATCTCTAGCATACTACTGGGATTCATAGATAAACATGTGCTTGATTTTTTCCTGCTGTGACAACACATTAGTGACAAATGATGTATCCTTATGTATTCCTGCCTTTCCCACATTCTTCTAACGCATTCATTCTGAAATTTATCCCCACCTCAACTCTACCTAACTTAACTGCCAGCTATTGTGGACATAGTAGTCTCAATGTAGTATATTATATTTAGATTTGCCACAAAACTCAGAGTAAAGGAATATCTCTTAATAGCACTTTTTGCTAATTTAGCTTTTTAATTATGGTGCTGAAAACTTTTTCCCTGTCCACTGGGGGATAAAATAATGTATTCTAGTTATTATGTCTTATTGCTTATGTTAGTAATGGGAATATTAATAAGAAACAAATATAGTGACTTCCCATACCTAGTATGGAGATTTTTTTTTTTTTTTTTTTGCACTGGATTTGAAGTAGAGGCATTTGGCTACTGAGCCACATCCCCAGCCCTATTTTGTATTTTATTTAGAGACAGGGTGTCACTGAGTTACTTAGTGCCTCACTTTTGTTGAGGCTGGCTTTGAACTTGCATTTCTACTGCCTCAGCCTCCCGAGCTGCTGGGATTACAGGCAGAGATGTTTTAATCAGATGTTTTCTCTGCTGTGACCAAAAGGCCTGATAAGAACAACTTTTAAGGAGGAAATGTTTATTTTGAGGTTCATGGTTTCAGAGGTCTCGGTTCATAGGTGGCTAACTCTATTCCTTGAGTCCTGAGATGAGGCAGAACATCATGGGAAAGTGTGTGGCAGAGGAAAGCATCTGAGAACATAGCACCAGGAAGCTGAGAGAGCTCTGTATGACAAGGACAAAATATAAACCCCAAAGCTACACGCCCGGGGCCCACCTCCTTCCTGTAGGCCACACCCTACCTGCCTATAGTTACCATTTAGTTAATCCCTATCAGGGGGTTAATTCACTGATTGGGTCAAGACTCATAACCCAATCATTTTACCTTTAAAACTTGAATTGTCTCACACATGAGCTTTTGGGGGACACTTACATCTAAACCATAACATGAGACAAAGAGAACCTAGTAAACACCCTATATAGTGTTATAATATAAAATGTTTTGGGCACATTGAAGCTATATCTTAAATTATAAATTTACATATCATTACATATCATTTACATATCATTACATATCATACAAATATTGTAGGTAATTAGATATAAAAGTTCTATGGGTAATTATCATTATAATTATTAATAATAATAAATAAGCTTGGGAACTGGTAGAAAAGATGTGATAAATGACAGGCTGTGTATGGAACTTTCTCAGTACATTGTTCCATTTTATCCCCAGTGGAAAAGAGAAACGCAGACTTTATTAAGCAAGTGTGCTTTGGCTTAAAATGGACAATAGATTAGAGATAAATCTGTTCTGGCTAGAGAAATATTTGGATTTGCATTATTGCCCAAGTATACAGGAAGGATTTCTGCCTGAGGGGGAAATGTGGAAAGCAGCCTTGTCCTGATGGAATGGTCAGGGGTTGGTGATGTGGCCCAGGACATGGGGTGGAAGAAGCCTTGAGAGGAGACCTACAGTGGAGGCCTGGAGGTGGGGCTTCTTTCCTAAGCATCTGACTTGCAGTAGTTCTGAGAGACAATTAGAAGCTAAAACCAAGAAGCCAAGCAACCAACAACACCTGCAACCACCAATTCAAGAACAGAGAACTACCAAAACTTCCCATGAATTTTCAGCCATATCTAAGCTGAAGACGGAGTCTCAGGCCATGAAATTCATTTAAGGACCACTAGTAGGAGATTAGGAGAAGGGACATTTTTTTCTTTCTTTCTCTTTTTCTTGTCAAATATCCAAATCAATAGCTCTAATTTGTTTCTTTTCTGTTCTTAGTACAATAGTCTCTTCCTTCCTATAAGGAAAGCATTATGAGAACTCCAGTAAATGCCTGAAATCCTCTATCTACTATCTACATAGTTACCTGTGATAAAGTTTAATCTGTTAATAAAACACACTAAGAGATCAACAGTAATTAATAACAAGATAGAACAATTATAACAATATATTGCAGTAAAAGTTATGTGAATGTGGTCTCTCTCTCTCTCTCTCAAAATATCTTACTGCACTGCACCCACCCTTTTCTTGGACTGATATGAAGATGACGCAATGCCTGTGTGATGAGATAAGGTGAGATGAATGGCACAGGCGTTGTGACGAATGTCAGGCCACTGTTGACCTTCTGATGATAAGTCAGAAGAATCATCAAGCTATGACTACGCCGGTTGACTGTGGATAACTGAAGCTTTGGAAAGCAAAACCACAGATAAGGGATGGCTCTTATATTCAAGTAAAACTATATTGATTCAACTGTGTGATTGAGTATGAAGAATTGAAATAAGTTGTAATACTTCTCAGTGAACTCCAGAGTCAAGTTACTTACACTTTTTTATTTTCAGGAGCCATATAATATCATGCAGGTAATAAAAATTGTCATATTTTGTTTCTACTTACAGAATGATTCTTTCTTCTTTATATCACTTTATAAACAGAACTTCGAATCAGGGCCAGGTTCTACTATTTTCTACCCTTGTATCTTGGAGATTTTGCAGGACAGCAAAGTTCAGTGTAATGCTAAATTCACAGTGGTGGCTGAGAATAAATAGATAGAAAAAAAATCAGCCACTGGGCATGGAAAACAGAAATCTGCGTGATGTTTTTGTTTTTACTATATACAATAATGACTTTTGGGAAATTCTGGAATTAAAAATATCATTGCAGATACAAGTTTAGAAGGGGAAGAACTATAAATTTGAAACTTTTTTTAAAAATCAGTGTCTTAAGTCATAAAGTACATTCTTTATTTAACCTTATGTCAAAAGGGAGATAAACTCTTTTGGAAACTGCTTTCTCTCAACACTATAAACTTCCTCTGAATTCATATCTAAGTTGTTCATTGTTGGAATTTAGACACTCAGCTTGACAGCAAAACCTGCTTCTTCTAAAATTTTTCTCAGGTGCATCCATATTCACCTACAAAAAATTTTATCAAAACCTCATTTTGGGAAGGAAACTATATTTTTAAGACATTAATTGATGAAGAACATTATGTTTTCTATTTCGTTCATAGTTAATCAGCACTTTTCTCCTCACAAAATGGTTTTGAAAATAAATGAGAAAACAACCAAACAACAATAATGGTATCAAGTGTCAACAACACAGCAACAGCCATGCCCTCTTCTTCTCTGACTCCTTCTCTTCTAGGTGCAGGTGGAGTGCAGGGTCCCGGAGGTGGGAGTTCCCTGAAAGCCTGAGGTCTCTGCCTGCTCCTTTTAATGTGTTTACTATTTTACATTTGGTTCTTAACTTTAGAAAGCAAATGATGAAATCTATTGAGCAATGAGGTTCTTCCCCATTTTTCTACTTCATCTCCCCTCAGGAAATCTTGTAAGGTGGGTTGCCTTTAGTGACCCTCACTGTGACCCCATGGTTCCTCCACCAAACCCATAGAGCCACTGAGTGTAGAGAAGAGAAATACTGTTCTCTAAATGTTTCATATTTTATACATACAAACCCCAAATTTATACTAAAATTATCTTTTCCCTGATTCTAATCATACCTGTTCTGTAAATATCTATCTGGAAGACTTGACTCAATAGCAATTAATATTTCAAGCATTAGAATAAGATAATCATAGATTTCAATTCAAATTCCTACATTTAATATCTCTGTGACCCTGGACAAGTTTACTGAACTTTTCTGAAACTTCTAAAGTGAGGATGTTAATATATCTCATAAGGTTGTTGAGAAAATTAAAATTCGCATATTTTATATCATATATAATCAGTGATATTAGAGAAAGTTAATCTTTTATTTTTTATTATCCATTATTAAAAAAAGTCAAAATGATTTTTTCCAATATTCTATGGATTTTTGACTTCTTAGGGAATCTCAGGGTTACCTTCCAGGTTTTTCTATAGATCATGGTACCAATATAACAGAGGAAGACTATTAATTAACTTAACCCAAGGTAAATGTTTCAGCTACAACAATTAATGAGCAACATTAATATTCATTTATTAGAGGTACATAGATCTGGTTATAGTATTAACTCTTGACCTTTGGTGATTTATTTAGTTTCTTGAAGTTTCATTTTCAAAATGAAGATAATGATACCTATTTCACAATGCTGTCCTAAGGAAAGATGAACTAGAATCTAGAAAGAACCTAATACAGTGCCTGATGAATAGTAATGATTAATAAATGGCAATATTATTCCCATTACTGTTATTACACATTAAAAGATCTGAAGGATTTCTGAGATATTATGTGGAAGAAAATGAGCAGTCTGATGAATGTAAATGATAAAAAGAAGTTAAAAGAAGTAAGTTCCCTATGCATAGGTCAGAAAAGTCACTGCACATTTGAAATATGGAACAATTTCCAAATCCAGGCTAATGGTTCACCTATTAGAAGCAATTTCTCATGACTCAAAATTTTGGGTAAAAAAGAACTTCTTTAGATTTTTATCACAGTATTTGGACCTTTTGCATCAAAAAAGAAGGAGGCATTTTTTTTTTTTTTTTTGGCTTAGTGTTTCAACAATGGGTTCTATCTTCTACAGAGTCACTAATTTGGAAAAAAAAATCCTTGTCAGCTCAGGGTCTGAATTTTTCTTTTCTGTAATATTCACTGTTAAAGATGGGCTTTCTCCTCCATCTTTTAAAGCACATTTTCTTACTCTCCTTTTTATTCCCTCCTTGATACTCATTGGGTCATTAGTACAGATTCTACCAATAACCATGAAATATCTCTTTATGCCTCTCCTCATTTTCATTCAGATTCTACCTTTATTAAATTTATTCAATAGAAAATCTGCCAAGTGAACAAAAGACCAATAAGAGTCAGGGAGTGGCAGATTTTACCTGATTATTTGCTGGGTAACTGAAATGGGTAGTATTAGTATTACCCAAGAAAGCAATTATATTCTTTTACCTTAAAGTTATTTATGGTTAAATAAGTAACATATATATGACAAGTCAAGATTTGACTGAGTCTATGATAAATGGTCTTTGATTAAAGAACACAAATTCCTGAGTCCTTTGTTTTGACCCATTGACCTCCTTCTCTCCTGAGGTTGCTGAAAGAAATTTTATCCTAGGGATTAAAGGGCCTATCAAGTTGTAAAGAAATGCTTTTTTTTTTTTTTTTTTTTTTTTCTTTAGTTGAAACTGTAGTTTCCAGTACTAAAGCAGAGAGTGGGAAGTTGGGCTGGGTTTGGCAGGCACTGCCTCCCTCAGACTTGTTATTCTGATTGACCTGGACATGAGGCACTGTTTGACTTGTGCCATTGCATGAATATAAGTCTGGTAAATTGCATGTTAGTGGGACAAATACACATCTTTTTAGCTAGAGGGAAAGGAGTAGGGAGCATATTGTTCATTTTGAGCTCATTTCAGCTCTTCTGAATCCATCTTTAGAATCTGAGCAGTCTTCTTTCTTAAGATAGAATAAAGTTGGGAAGGAAAACCACCTGTAAGACAGGGACCTCAACCCAGTCTGCTAATTAGAGGAACTTCAAAAATATTGACACTGAAGCTCTTACCACAGACTAACCAGAATCCCTGGGGTTGGGGCTTAGGTATTTTTAAGAAAGCTTCCAAGTTTCTTATAAGGTGCAGCCAGGAACCAGAGTAAGTGTCCTAAAAGCTAACATTATTGTTATGAAAAACTACAGACATTCCTAAGTCGTTGATCCATTTTGAGCTGAGTTTTGTGCAGGGTGAGAGATAAAGGTTTAATTTCATTTTACTGCATATGGATTTCCAGTTTTCCCAGCACCATTTGTTAAACAGGTTATCTTTTCCCCATTGTATGTTTTTGGTTCCTTTGTCTAGTATGAGGTAAGTGTATTTATGTGGATTCATCTCTGTGGCTTCTTTTCTGTACCATTGGTCTGGCTGTCTATTTTGGTGCCAATACCACACTGTTTTTGTTACTGTTGCTCTGTAGTATAGTTTAAGGTCTAGTATTATGATACCTTCTGCTTCACTTTTCCTGCTCAGAATTGTTTTGGCTATTCAAGATCTCTTATTCTTCCAGATAAAGTTCATGATTGCTTTTTCTATTTCTATGAGGAATGTCATTGGAATTTTAATTGGAATTGCATTGAATATAGTGCACTGAATAGTGCCTTTGGTAGAGTGGCCATTCTGACAATATTAATTCTGCCTATCCAAGAACACGGGAGATCTTTCCATTGCCTAAGGTTTTTTTCAAATTCTTTCTTTAGTGTTCTGTAGTTTTCATTGTAGAGGTCTTTCACCTCTGTTAGATTGATTCCCAAATATTTTTTTTTTTTGAGGCTATTGTGAATGGAGTGGTTTTCCTAATTTCTCTTTCAGAGGATTCATCACTTACAAAAAGAAATGTATTAGATTTATGTATATTAATTTGATGTCCTTCTACTTTGCTGAATTCATTTATTCGTTCTAGAAGTTTCCTAGTGGAGTTTTTTGGATCCTCGAAATACAGAATTATGCCATCAGCAAATAGTGACAGCTTGAGTTCTTCTTTTCCTATCCATATCTCTTTAATTTCTTTGGTCTGTCTCATTGCTGTGACTAGTGTTTCAAGGACGATGTTGAATAGAAGTGGTGAAAGAGGGCATCCCTGTCTTGTTGCAGTTTTTAGAGGGAATGTTTTCAGTTTTTTTCAATTAAGAATGATGTTGGCCATGGGCTTAGCATAGATAGCCTTTCCAATGTTGAGGTATGTTCCTACTATCCCTATTTTTTCTAGTGTTTTAAGTATGAAGGGGCGCTGTATTTTATCAAACGCTTTTTCAGCATCTATTGAAATAATCATATGATTCTTAACTTTAAGTCTATTGGTGTGATGAATTACATTTATTGATTTCTTGATGTTGAACCAAATTTGCATCCCTGGGATAAACCCCACTTAAGACAAAGTAGGCCCGAAACTTCATCATGTTGGCTTAGGATCAGACTTCCTTAACAAGACTCCCAAAGCACAAGAAATCAAAGCAGGAACCAATAAATGGGATGGACTCAAACTAAAAAGCTTTTTCTCAGCAAAGAATACAATCAATAATGTGAAAAGAGAGCCTACAGAGTGGGAGAAAATCTTTTCCACACGCACTTCAGATAGAGCACTCCTCTCCAAAATTTATAATGAAGTTACAAAACTTTACAACAAAAATACAAAGAATCCAATCAATAAATGGGCCAAGGAACTGAATAGACACTTTACAGAAGACATACAGGTGATTAATAAATACATGAAAAAGTCTTCTCTAGTAATAAGAGAAATGCAAATTAAAATGACTCTAAGATTTCATCTTACTCCAATTAGAATGACTATTATCAAGAACACAAGCAATAATAAGTGTTGGTGTAGTTGTGGGGAAAGAGGCACACTCATATATTGCTTGTGGAGTTGCAAATTGGTGCAGCCACTCTGGAAAGCAGCGTGGAGAATCCTCAGAAAACTTGGAATGGATCCACCTTTTGACCTAGTTAACCCACTCTCGGTTTATACCCAAAGGACTTAAAATTAGCATACTACAGTAACACAGTAGCATCGATGTTTATAGCAGCTCAATTCACAATAGCTAGATTTGGAACATACCTGGATATCCTTCAACAGATGAATGGATAAAGAAACTGTGGTATACATACACAATGGAATATTATTTACCCATAAAGAAGAATAATATTATGGCATTTGCAGATAAATGGATGGAATTGGAGAATGTCATGCTAAGTGAAATAAGACAATCCCAAAAAAACCAAAGGCCGAATGTTTTCCCTGACAAGTGGATGATGATATATAAAGGGGTGGGGGGTTGGGGAGTGAGAGAAGAATGGAGGAACTTTAGATTATGTAGAGGGAAATGACAGGGAGGAGGGCATGAAAAATGGTGGAATGAGGCAGACATCATTACCCTATGTACATGTATGATTACACGAATGGTAGGAATCTACATTGTGCACAACCATAGAAACGAAATGATGTGCCCCATTTGTGTACAAGGAATCAAAATGCAGTCTGTAAAAACTAAAAATAAATAAGTATGAGCAAAAGTGAATTAACACTAGCTCAATAAAATTTTTAGGATAAAAAAAAAAAACTACAGACAAAAAAAAACACAAAGTGATCCCTCTTCTCAAAAATAATGACCATTGCCACTACAGTCTTCTACATATCTATATCTTCATTTCTAAGTCTTAAAGATATTTTAAAACAGTCTAAGGAATTAATTTCTGTAACCTAATAAATGGTACATTTAAAAAACTTTCCTTTTTATAGTTTGTTCTATTTCTGAACATGAATCTTCCCTGAAGCCATTAGCCCAAAATGGAGTAACACCTCTCAAATATGTTGCTCCCTATTTAAATTCTTTCTCCATTTTTCCCTTTGCTGTAGTCTCTATTGCTTTCCAGGCAGTCCTCTGAGCTCACAGGACCACCCTGGCTTGAGGTATTTCAGGTTCTGTCCTGCAGTGGAGTGGTCTTACCACAATGTGATCTTACCCATGAACCCTTTCTTCAGAAATGCTGAAGTTTGGTAACTGTGATGTCTTTAGAGCTAAAACAGTCTTCCATTCTATCTAAAATATTCTCCTCCTATGGGTAAATGAAATCCCTTTTAAAAGGATGTGGGCATTATTCTGCACTTCCCTTATAGAAAGGGGTTGCCTGAAGAAAATAAGGACTGGAAGGTGATTCCTTGGGGAAAGACCCTCTGTTTTCTCTCCTAAGAACACTCTTGGGATATACCTGATATCTCTCCACTTCTTATTTCATTCTTTTTGAATGTTTCAGCTCCCTTTTCCTTCTAAAATGGAAGCAAAAATTTTCATTCATTCACCTTGTTAAAGAATCTTGAACTAAGACACCTATATTACAACAAAGTGAGGTTATGGAGTGTGCCTCGTGACCTTGGGAGGAAAGGTGACTATGGGAGCCCGAATTGCAAAAGGCATGGGGAGGAAGGGACGTCTGAGTCACGTCTGAAATGACTGCTAGCAGAGGAACACCCAAGAGTCAGGGACAGGAAAATGTAGGTAGAAGGAATGTAGCAGAAGAGAAACAAGTTCAGGATTTCAACCTAGAGATTGTTTTGGTGTGGCCTCGACTGTGTGAAAGGCAATTGTGAGAAATGTAGCTATGAAGGAAGGCGGTAGACACCCTGAAGGGTCTCAGGAGAGGTAGCACTTGGTTCTGTGCTCACTGGGGAACAGGGAAGAATTCTGAGCAGGAGTGTGATAATAGAATTGCCCTTTATAAAAATGGGTAGGATGGTTTGGGGAAGGATATGATGAAGAAATGGTTTCAAAGACAATGCCTTGGCTTAGAGATAGAAATTGAGGACTTAAAATGGGAAAAAGATAATACTGGAAATGTATTCATTCTAATTATTCTTTAAGATGAAGTAATTGGATAAGTTTTCCATAAAGCAATTAAGGGAAAGAAAAAATGTGAGTCCAGGGTTATAAGCCTGGGCAACTGTAAGAATGATTTCCTGTAACCGGAAACCAGAAATGTAGGCAGTGTTGGTTAGGTGGTTGAGACAATTATGAAGATGCAATAGATACTACAAAGAGTATTACAGATACTTTATTTATGTTTTTGGTACTGGGGATTACTTTACCACCGAGCCACATCCTCAGCCCTTTTTATTTTTTATAATTTTGAGGCAGGGTCTCACTAAGTTGCTTAGGGCCTTGCTAAGTTGCTGAGGCTGACTTTGAGCTTGCAATTCTCCTGCATCAGCCTCCCATGTTGCTGGGACTATAGGTGTGCACCACCTCGACTGGCATATTACAAGTATTTTCGATAGGCTAAATGCATATGTAAATGCATATACATAAATGGTCACCAAAGTTTTGAACTTCAAACCTCAAAGAAAAAAGGTTTCCAATGTTGTAAAGGACAGTAAAGGTTGAATTAAAAGAAAATGACCTCCTCTCCTTTGAAAGGAAGTTTAGTTTTAAAATCATCTCAATCCATTTGGATCAGGCAGGTAAATTTCTTCCTAGAAAATCTCTCTGGAAATTGTGTTTATAGTTCCTTACATAATCATCAAATATTTACCTTCTAGCAAGGAAATTCTATGACAAATAAAGAGGATCCCTTGTGTGTAGTATTACAACAAAGTAAAAATAAAAGCCAAAGAAGGTGGTTGAGTAAAAAAATAAAAATAAAAACTACACTGAAAGATCCTTTACTGAGTCCTATTCATATTTTATAGAGGAAAACAGCTGTATTTACTTCTGAGTAAGGGTTAATTGTCTCTGTTGGGGATTGGAGGATGGGGGTAGTTTTTATTGCAAAATAATGTTTCTCCTCCCCCACCTTACTTCCAGCCCTCCTAGAGGTCTTAATTTGAACTCAACTAACCTGCTATAGAAAAACATTAAGTTTCTTCATTTTAAGTGGTTCTTAAAATTCAATTGAAAAAAATGTCATGACAAGAAATTGCACCTGCTTATCAAGTAATTTTATTATTAGTCTGCTTTTGTAGTCTTCTTTCTAAAGTTGACATTTACAGTGTATGGGAATGTACCTACTTATGTACCTAACACTTAAATAAGACTGCAGATATTTTGCAAAAACAATGACTTGTTCAGCACATATGAACCAAAAGTTGTGTTAAATATTCCATAATGACTTGGCTGAGGTAGGTTCCATTATTGGGTTGTCATGGGTTCTGCATTTGCAAATTCACCTATTTGCTAAAATTTGTAAATTGGTGGCACTTTGTAGTGCCACAAAGCAGGGAAAGAACTTGAGGTACCTGACGTGCATGTTCCCAGCTAAGGTGGCACAGAAGGACACTCTTTCATCTACTATAAACAAGCATCTGATTTGCAATCTATTTAGTACCGTGACTTCATGCTTTTGTGCTTTATGTAGGAGAGTGTGCGGTTTAAAATGGTCCCTGAAGTAGTGCTGAAGTGCTGTCTAGTGTTCTTAAGTGGAAAAGGCTGTGATGTGCCTGATGAAGAAAATGTGAGTGTGTGTTAAGATCTGTGCAGGCATGAGTTACAATGCTGGTGGCTGTGAGGTCAATGTTAATGAACCAACGATGTATTTAAATACAGTGTCTTTAAACAGAAACACATAGAGCAAGGCTATGCCCTGGTTAGTGGACTAAAAGGTGCAACCAAAGGTTCACAGGAACCTAGCCATATGTTTCCCCTAGGAACAATGTCTCAGTCTTTACTAATCTCGTGTTTGCCACAACTTTGGAACAAGGTGGCCACAAATCACAAGATTCAACTGGCATCTCTTGAGACTAAGGATCAGATGCCCAAAGCCTTTCTATATCTAAAGTGGGGTCCACTGTATTCAGACGACTGGTCTCAACACCCAGTTGCCTCTAAAAACCCAGTCTAAAGTTGTCTTTGTGCTCCTTTCCATACTTGCTCTGGTTGTTTATATTGGCTACATCACCCTTTTGAATTCTGAGAAACATTTCTTCCACTTAAAGTTTGGAATGTCTCCTTTCCTGGATGCCACTGGAGCATAGCAATTGGGGCTGTCCTTTGAGGACAGACTAGGGCTGGGCATTTGTACTTCTCTGATGTCTGTCACCTACTCACCCCAGCTGACAAGACATGAATACCTACAGAGTGACTATAGAGAGGAGTCCCTGAAAGTGTGATGGAGGGGGCAGAGGAAATGTCAGCCTTTACACAGGGTCAAAGGAATTGGCAACTGTTTTTCTTATTCTGAAGAATTCTGAACATGGCATCTCCGTGAAACCTGTCATTATGGCCTACATTTTATTCCTCAGTCAACAACTGATTGCTTAGCTCTTCGATTCACTCCCTGGCCAGCAACATTAACTATTCATCCACAACTTCCTGAAAAAACTTACCTGTTTTCAATCACTTAAGGAAACCAAAGCATTTACAAATTGTTAATAGCACAAGCATGTTACCAACAGCACATGCCTCTGCTTAACACAGTGGGTGCACACCCACCTTAATTGACAAGCCTTTGTTCTCCCAAACCACTGACATCTGTACTCTCAAATTTACTTCATGTTTAAGAAATTATTTTTTTTCCCTGAATACAAAATTAGTATGCATTCACTGTAGACTATTTGAGAAATAGAGAAAAACAAAGAGAAGACTGTAAAAGGTATTTGTTATTTCTATCACTCACATGTAAATCCTCTTAGCATGTGGGTATGCCCTTTCAGTTTTTTTTTCTAATCTATGGTTGATACAGTATATGATATTGCATTCTATTTAATGTTACACTATAACATTTTCCCTATTTTTAAAAAGACACAGTAATACTATTTAAAGCACAGCAAAATATTCTAGGATATAGGTTCATCAAAAATTATTTATGAATTTCATATAGATTTACATGCAGGTGGTTTGCTTGTTTTTGATATTATATAGCAATTCTAAAAGAATCATTGTAGCAAAAGCTTGGACATATCTCTATTTTGTTTGGAAAATATATTCTAAATGAAATTGGTAGATCAATGTTATGCACATTTTTGAGCTTTTTGAAGGACTTACACCCAGTTGCAGTGTAAATTTGGGTTAGCATCCAAATATCTTTTACTTTTTAACTGAATTTCCTGTATGTCAGCAAATACATTAGTGATGTGGTGGACAGGCAGGGTAAGTCCTAGAGAAATGTATTTCAGGACAGTTTCAGAAGAGAAATTTCTACCTCTTAAACACTTCTGAAAGTGTTTGAAACAGATGAGGGAAAGTTGGAACTTAATTTGGGGTGAAGAAGTTCTGTGTATTTGACTAGCTGTCTTAAGGGGTCCAATTTTGTTTTCCCACAGCAGTTCCAGATCATCTTGGGATAGAATGTATACTTGAACTTGCCTGGAATAACTGCTGTAATGGCCCAGTGACCATTGAATGCCCTAGACTGATTTTCAACTCAGAACCAACCATTTCTCCTTTACCTGGCTAAATTCCCAAGCAATACTCAATCTCGAGCTCAAACACTCATAAAAATCAGCAATTTTTGCAGGTGTGATGCTTCAGGGTAGAATTCTATTGGGTACGTTCTTTTTAGTGATGAAATAGAATCATTCGGTACAATGAGTCTGTATCTGAAGCTGCAACTATCTATTTTCGTCTCTTAAAAGAACCATTGTGTCATCAGTGACCAATGTCATTGATTCATTTGTGACCATTATGCCTAGAGAAAAATAACTACTACAGGACATCCATCTTCCTGCTTATTGAGAAATTAATGATCAATTCTTAGCAGGGCATATGTACTGCTTACATCTAGCAAAAAAGAAACTACCGGGCCTATTCAGCTGCCCCTCCAATAGTGTGAGAGTGGAATGAATTAGATCCAATAAAGCATTACACATAATTTATATGAGAGATCAAAAATTCTTCTTGGGATCAGAGCAAATCAGATGACACAGAGTGATAGTATTCCTCCTCTTCACCAAGGAAATTTGTACTGGGTTCATTTTTACTTTATGCATGCCCAAATTTGTCACAAGGATAAAAATTTGATCCTTCTTTTATTTTCTGAGTAGTAGTGGTGGCAACAAATTGTATTTACTCTGGGAACTGTGCTTGTGTTAAAATTCACTTATGCATTAACAAGCAATTTAAATACTGGTTGTCATGGCTGACCAAATTGTGCAGCAGACTGTCTTCGAGGCAAATACTTCCTTTTCTTGCACACTTTCTTTATTTTCTGTTGTTCCACTTCCTGTCTTGCAACCTAGTCACAGAGAAGCATCTGATAAATTTTCAGGGAGAAGATAATAAGGCATATTACCCCTCATAGAAATATTTTAATTTAAAAGTAGGACCCCACAAAAGAGGATACTCTTAACAAAAAAGTAATGCATTTCTAGTGTGGATTTCTATACCATTGTGATATGTATGTTTAAAAAGATGCATGTTTCTTCTGGTGTTAAGATGCATGTGGGAAATATTGGAATCAAGAACTAGAAGAATATATCTTTGTAATTCAGTTGTTTTTATTTGGCCAAAGGGATTGTTGATTAATCTGACAAATTGTCAATGTAAATAGCCAGGTGGTTGGTGAAACATTCATTTCTTTTTCATTTAAAGTTTTGTATACTTCATCCATGTTCCTGCTATTGCAGGAGCAGAATTTAGAAGATGTAAAGATTTGATTACTGTTAAAATCACTGACCATATTTTTCTATTGTTAAAAAAATTCTTCATGGTTCATTTTAGCAAATTTATGCTTGATGAGACTAGACATGTTTCCATAACTTCTTATTGTTTTATTTTTGAACTAAGAAAAAATATGTGTTCTTAAATTTAACTTATTACAATTCCTAGTCAGTAGTGAAATATATAGGATTTTAGAAGTGATAAATAAGACAAAGTGTCTGTATTCTTCAGGAGTTATTATTCTTTTAGAATTCAGACTTTTTTTTTAGATAGAAATATCCACTCTAAATGGCAAGGAAAGAATGAAGAGATTGTATACAAATAGTTGGGAGTTTTTCTAGTGTGACTTCATGGTATATATCTTTTAAATTATTTTACCTGTTTTTATTAAGAAGAAAATTGTGGTTTATCCTTTGATAATAAGCAGCATAAACCTGGGCTTACCAGGAAGTATTTCAAATATTTTTGTTTTTAATTTTGGTTAGATGAGTAAACTCTCAGAAGCAGTTTGAAAAATTTCTTTGTTGTTTTAGGAGAGTTGCCAGTACATATTGTTAAGAAAAGACCCCATCTATGTTTTTGTTTCATTACTCATATTTAATAATTTATTGTATCTCAGTGTACCAGGAGCTTCTTTTCTGATGGATAAAGCTACCCAGTTTCTTTATCTACATAAATCGCAAACTCAGAGCCACATAGAATGTGCCTTATAGATTTTTTTTGTTTACCTTTCACGGTTCAGTAGCTGAAAGTCAGGTAGGATCATAAATATTATACAATAAGACCTTGACTCTGGTCAGAAAGTCTTAGTTTCTTAGGTTGTTTCTGAAGAATTCTGAAGAATTTTATTAATTAATCCTGAGGAATTAATTTGATCAAATCTTGCTCTGATGTTTTAATTTCATGGATTCATTCCCTCCAAATATCACTCACTGGTTTTCACCTTAGAAAGTTCTATTAACATGTTGGCATTGCACTATTTTCTAAAGTGGATCAGAGCAATTAGAAAGAGCATTCACCACCACCACTACCACACCACCAATGACAACTTGATTCTCACTTAGTTGAAGTAAATTCATCTTGGTAGGATTTCATCACCCAATCATGCTGTGGTTTATTTAAGGTCTGGATCCACAGAGGACTGAATTTAAGAGATTTCAAAAATGGGGGTGGGGAACATATTAAGTAAATTAATAATTAGCAAAAGAAGTTGATTATTGAAATGGATAGGAAACTCATAGGAAATTGTTCTTGGATGTCCAGGTAAAAAGTCAGGCTGTATTTAGGAAAAAAAAAAAAAAAAAAGACTCAAAGTGCTGATCAAATGCCAATCCTTGAAGGATTAAGGCCTTATCTTGTAGCTCCATAAAGGAATTAAGGAAAGTATATGATGAGATTTCTGGAGAAATACGTACATTGTTCATTTAGTGAGAAATGAAAGAAATGAATGTTGCTATAAAACTTTTTATAATGCAGACCTGAACAAATTCACAGGATTCTTCAGGCAGATGTCTCCAGGATTCATGCACCCGTCAATCCAAAAAGTTATGGTGAGTGCCTACCAGGTTCCTGGCATTAGGGTAACTGCTGAAGATTTTAAAATAAAAGAAAGAAAAAAAGAAAATCCCTGTGCCAAAGGAGATTACAGCCTTGTGGGGAAACAAGTCTTTACATAAATAGCTACGGAAATTAAAGACGCATGAAAATCACTGTGGAATCACAATGGACTGATGCCAGCCCGGGAGAGGTGGGAAAGGCTTTGCATAACTAGACCTCATTTATTGGAGCTGAGTCCTGAATTCTGAATAATAGTTGATCAAGTGGGAAGAGGGGAAAACATTCAGGTATAGTGAACATCAGGTCCAAAGGCATAAAGAAGGACTCCTTAAGTCCATCAGAAGCAGTAGGGTGCCTTCTCAAAATACAAATTTCTGGGTCTAATCGAACACTTGAAATTAGAATCTCTATGGGCAGGTTCTTAGAATTTACATTTCTAAAAGCATTCAAATATATTCTTATGCATCAGTTTGAAAACCGTTGGTATGAAGGAAATACAAGAATTCATGGCTTTTCTCTGAAAGAAGTTAGTCCTGCAATGGAATCTAGAGATTTTGTAGGCCCTTTGGGGACATGGCAGACCCAGCAGTTGACATATTTGTAAACTATTTAGGGGTCCAGTAGTCAGGGATGTGCCAACATGTCCCCTCCAAAGTACCGTATTCTTCCCTTTCTACCACGAAGAAGGAATCGCAAGCTCTGTTGGGTCTCTCTGGGTTATAAAAGCATGTTCCAGAGCTTGGAATACTGCCCTAGCTCCAATACTGAGTAGTACAATAGGCTACCTGCTGACTTTGAATGTGTCCAGTCAGAATGGTCTCTGCAGCAGGTGCTAAAAAGTATTGACGGTGGGAAAAGAGGCATGGATTTGTGGCAAGCCCCAGCAGGGAATCACAAAGCAGATTCCTGGAGTTCTGAAGAAATGTCATTTTATCATTAGTGTAAAATTGTATGTTTTTTGAAAATCATCTTGTGAAGTGCTACTGGCCCCTGGTAGAGACACGGTAACTGATCATGGAATACCAAAAGACCACACAGCTGAATCTGTTCATCATGAGTTGGGCAGATTCTGTAAGTCATGAGTTAGGCTGATCTAGCAATGATCTGCCATAAGATGAAGTGTGTACATCCAGAACTGAATGTAATCTGCACTTGTGGGCACAAGCAAGTAGAATGTGCTGGCAGTCCACCCAGAGCCCAAGGTATCCACAGTTATTATTTAGTTCTCATGATGACAACTATAGGATACAACAGGAGGAAGAAAAAATCCTGTTACTTTCAGCCTGTGGCAAGGTAGCACATGGTGGTGGGACTATGTGGCAGAGCAAAGTTGTTCATTTTATGGTTGTGAAGTGAATGAGGAGAAGAGGAAAGGGTTAGGGACAATCATTTCCTTCAAGGGGATGACCCCATTGACCTGAAGACCTCCTACTAGGACCCACCTCTGAAAGTTCCACCACCTCTGAATAGTACCACACTGGGGACAAAGCCTTTAGCACATGGGCCTTTGAGGGACATATCCGAAGTATAGCAAGGAGTGGGTCTGGATGTGAAGGTCTTTGTAACACATGTTTACACTCACGGGATAGTGCCTCTGAAAGTGGCACTAAGCAACTGAGTAGACAGAAGGACAACCAGTTGACATCAGTTAGCTTCTATCATTAACCACATGTATTAATAATCACATGTACTAGTCCATTTTGTATTGTTATAACATATAATACCTGAGGTATTTTATAAAGGAACCAGTTTGATTTAGCTGATGGTTCTGGAGGTCCAAGAACATGATGCTGGCATCTGCTTAGCTTCTGGTGAGGGTCACATGCTACTCCAGGCATGGTGGAAAAGCAGAAGGGTAAGGGGGCACAAGTGGAAGAGGTCACATGACTGGAGAGAAGCAAGAGAACAGGCCAGGGATGTTGAACACACTTATACGACAACCCACTCAAGGTAATTAACCCACTTCCATGGGAACTGTGTTAAACCTTCTGTGAGAGTGGAACCTCCATGATCTAATTACTTTATAAGGCCCCTCAATTCTCAATACTGTTACACTGGGAATCAAATTTCAACATGAGTTTTGGTGGGGACAAACCATATCTGAACCGTAGCATTATTCTAGTGCTGACATGATGAGCCCATGAATATAGAGGCCATGGTGACTATACATGGTCCAATAGCATAGACCCCTACTTACCAAGGCCCACTGAGCTACTGCCACCATCTAAACTGTTGCCCTCAGAGAACATTATGAGAGCTTACATCATCTGTAGGATGTGGCCTGGTGCACTTCATTTCTCAGTCTCTACCCCTCACACCTGTTCCACTGTTGGCTTCTGTGTACTTCACAGTGGAGTGTATTGCAAAATTATAAAACTTTATATTTTCCTGATGCCTCAACATTTCCACAACAGGTGAGCACCCCACCCAGGTGATTAGGTATAGTAGTGTGATAAGGATTGTCCTTACCACAAGCCCCACTTCCTGCTCTCCCTTGACTATGATCTAGTGACATTCAAATGTACCTGTAAAATCCCCTCAAGACTTCTGCTTATATCATCTACCAGGATCCCCAAGAAAGGCATTCACCCATGGCCATCACTCTCTCAGCTCCCCATGTGCTCAACTGAGTCATGGGCTTGTTGCTTCTCCTCTATGACACCCTGTGTGGTGTGTCATGCACCCCTCTATAGGATCTGTGAATGAAACAAACCCTTTAATTTTATAAACTCTTCAAGTATAATATCTAAAGTTCTGTTGGAGAGATCCTTAAAGACCCTGAATAAGAATCTTAGTCTTTTACAACACAGGGTCTCAGATTCACTCTTAGAATAGATTCTTGAAAAATCTGCAATTATTTGTTCACCTTGCAAATATGACCATGTTCAGAGTTCTAAAATAAAACATCCACCTGTTGAAATTCAGTTGTAATCTTAGTAGAAATATGGCTTGACTTAAAATTGTTTTGGTTGTCTTTAGACAAAGAGACCAAGTTTTAATGGCACTAAAGCATCACAGAAACCTCACCTTAGTAAAGAAGAGGGTGGAAAATGCTATAGGTGAGAAGTTGATGTTCTTTAAACTTCCATGTGCCCCATCTCTAAAATCAGATGCCACTCAAATATTGCAGGAAAACTCACAAGCATTAATATGACCTCTTATCAATTCACTGTATCTCATAAAAATGGGTTAAAGTCTTACAGGCTGTACTTCTAAAAGACCAATGTATTTGAGATAAAAATATAAAGTGACCTCATACAGGAGCCATTGGTCATATAAAAAAAAAACATAGCTAGGAAAGTATAAGAACATGCATTTGTAAAGTCTGCAACCTGTCAAATGATAAATATATAAAAGTCTAGCCTTGGACAAATCTGTTCTTGGCAGCAGAGTAATTTCAACTGGGAAAAGCAATCCTTGAACCAGTTAAGGGATTAACTGAAGTCTCAGCATCCAGATAAAGCCTGCTTACTTGGGATAAACCTGCTTTGGGGTTTTAAGATTTGTAAAACTTCACCCTGTCTTGTATTTTAAACTTTATTAAAGTGACCTGCAACCAAAAAAGTCCCTGCAGGTTTGCCCAGGACCGTATCTTCTATAGCCCTCTTAAGCGTCATGTGGCTACAACATGCATCAAAAGCTTCTCTGTTTCGTATGTGGGAAAAGGTTTGTCTTGTAGTATTGCAGGTAATGAAGAGTGGTCTACATTCCTTTACCCCAGGCAACTAGAATAGAACAAATGAACTTGCCGAATGCCTAATATATCATCCAGTGGCAAATGGAACACGAAAGAGAACAGGAATAGCTTCTGGCATTTTCCAGATACTAAATGTGCCTTTGGGAGATCTCAGATTTTAGAGATGTTGGAAGCAAAATCATCAATTTTTCTCATATTGAAGTAATGCTTTAAAATTGAACTAAGTCATATTAGGAACTAAATTATTTCAGAAACATATTGCTTTAGGGAGAATTCAGCTTTATGTATCCTGGGGTTCCATCCCATGTCTTTCTGAAAAGTGCGTCTTGCTGGCCTGGTTCCTAGCTTCTTCTCTGCCCTCCAACTGTGCCTGCTGTGCCCTGAATACTTCTTCCTCCTTCCAAGTCTCATCTCTGCTGGAGATCTTCCATTGTCATTCTCTGCCTCCTCAAATCCTGCCTCTTCCTTAAGATCTATTTCAAATACTATATGTTTGACCCCACAGCTGTGGTCCTTGGTAAGCTCTCCCATAACACAGAATCCCATATCCGGTTGTGTTAACAGGACCTGTTTGGTGCCTATGCATCTCCTTCTCCAGGTCATAAGCTAGGACAGGGATAGCCTCCCTTGCTCTCTGAATTCCTCATTATGGGAGTTCCCTTTTCCTCCACTATGCACAGAGCCTGTGCTCACTGGGTAACATTTTTGCCCCTTCTCTTCCCCACACACTTAATTTAAAAGATTTCTTTTTTGACAAATAAAAATGATTATATATTTAAGTGGTAAAACATGATGTGAAGATATATGTGTACACTGTGAAATGATTACCACAAATAAGCTAATTAACATGTCCCTCATCTTACCTTTCTGTGTGCCTTAAGATCTATTTTCACAGCAAATGTCCAGTATATGATATATTATTATTGATGTTAGTCACCATGTTTTACCTTAGGTCTCCAGAACTTATTTGTCTTTTCTATAATTTGTATCTGGACTATACCCCAAAGGCCCATGCATTGAAGACTTGATCCCCAGAGTGGGGCACCAGGTGAATAGGCCTCCTCTGCCGCACACTCCTTTCGTGAAATTCTGTGCCTCCAAAGGCCCAAAGCAACAGGGAGAAGTGACCACAGAGTAAAACCTCTAAAACCGTGAGTCAAAATAAAGTTTTACTCCTTAAAAGTTATCTCAGTTGTTTTATCACAGTCATGAAAATCTGACTAATTCAATCTTATAACTGAAACTTTGTACCCTTTGACCAAAATCTCACCATTTTCCTACTCTCCAGCCTCTAGTAACCGCCATTCTACTCTCTGCTTTCATGAGTTCCACATGTAAGTGAAATCATGCAATATTTGTCTTTCTGTGGCTGGCTTATTTTACTTAGCGCAAAGTCCTCCAGGTTCCAGGGTGACAATCCTTAACATGGAGCCTAACCACCTAGGGTTTACTTGTCCTTCTCCTCACCTTGGTCAGCTGGACTATAAACTGGGAGAGGTGGTTGTTCTAGAAATATCTTGAGAGTCACTGTATCCAGCAAACAAATTATTCAAAGGGCGTCTTATACACAGAATGAATTTAACGAAATGTATTTGTTGCTTTATCACTCTACAGTTTGTATACTAAAGTAAAAAATCTATTTTCCATTAAGGTCAAACTGTATTTATTAATGAGCATTTTCAATCTTCATGTGCTCTTAGAAATAATATGATATTGTCATCTAAGCCCTGTTTGGTTCCTCTAAAGCATAGTCCAGGTACTGTTATTAATAACTTAAGAAATTCTCTGGAAGATTACTTGATGGCTTAGATAGCAGAGATTAAACTTTGTAGACAAGTGACCTCTCTTAAGTCAGGCAAAACCACAAACATGATTAAAGGAAGGTACACAGGATACATTTGTAGTGTTGCAACTTTCTCCTCAGAAGATATACAATCGATCAACAAATATATGCAAAAATGTTCAACATCTCTGCAATTAGAGAAATACAAATCAAAACTACTCTAAGATTTAATCTCACTCCAATCATGTTAACTACCAAGACTACAAGCAACAATCAGTGTCAGTGAGGGTGTGGGGAAAAAGGCACACTCATATTTTGCTGGTGGAAATGCAAATTGGTACAACCACTATGGAAAACTTGGGATGGAACCACCATTTTACCCAGTTATTCCACTCCTCGGTTTATACTCAAAGGACTTAAAATCAGCATACTACAGTGACGCAAACACATCAATGTTTATAGCAGCTCAAGTCACCATAGCTAAGATATGGAACCAACCTAGACATCCTTCAACAGATGAATGGATAAAGAAAATGTGATTCATATATATATATATGAATGATGATTCATATACATATATATACATAATGAATATAAGATGGAACATTACTCAGCTTTAAAGAAGAATGAAATTATGGCATTTACTGGTAAATGGATGGAGTTAGAGAATATTATGCTAAGGGAAATAAACCAAACCCCAAAAACCAAAGACTGGATGTTTCCATATATTAGGTAGAGGGGAGTGAAGGGAGGGGAAGGGGAAAGAGAAGGGGATGGGGATGGGGATGGGGATGGGGATGGGGAAGGGGATGGGGAAGGGGAAGGAGTAGGAAGGATAGTAGAGTGAAATAGACATTATTACTTCATGTACATGTATGACTACATGACCGATGTGATCCTACAATATGAATAATCAGAAAAATGAGAGATTACACTCCATTTATATATGATCTGTCAAAATGTATAAATACATTCTACTGTCATGTACAACTAATTAGAACAAATAATAAAAAAAGGGATCCCTGGAAAGTACCTTGTAACCCACTGCATATTTCTACTTCTCAACATGTAACAATAAGGGATTATAGCAAACTGAAAATGATCGAATGCTAAACTAAATAAATTAGGAATGTGTCAAGTTTATAACTGTGGTTTTCTAATTTTATAATTTGTAATAAAACTGTCAAGATTTGGTATAAGTACTGGCAAAATGTTTTAGCCCAAACACTGCACTAACTAAATTGCTGTTTTGCAGAGAAAAATGGGACTCGGGAATGTTTCAAACTGTGGCAAGTTCTGCCTTTCCCAGTACAGTGAGCCCCTGTTACACAAGTTCAGAAACTGCTTGCATGAAATGACATTAAATCTTAGAACTTCTCAGATGTGCAAACCCAAGATTAAACAACCACACGAATGACAGATGAAGGGGAAGGCTCTTATCCTTCTCTAAAAAAGACCTTTCCACTAAAATAAAATGGCTGATGAATTTTCTAAGTTAATATTTGATTCATCCTAATTTAAAGCTGCTACTTGCTCCTAATATTTGTTCACTGTTTTCCTGGTTACCTCATGTCTTCAGAACTTTCTTAGAAACCAATGATCCAGAGTCCTTCACTCTAGTGAGTAGATAGAAACCCACAGTGGGGATTTTCCATGCTCAAGCACATATTTTGAATTCTAGAAGGACAGTCCTATGGACTTCTCTTTTCCAATTCCTTCTTAATCTCACCTTGAATTTTCCAAGACCAGAACAATGAAGATGAAGAGCAGTGAGAGCTGGTTGTGTGAATTTATTTAGGGTGACTGACTTGCTTGGAATTAGGGCCATCCGTGGGAGGACAAATTTCACTCTAGGCCATCTCAGATAAGGACAAAACACAGAGTATTGTACTTGTATTTTTCTCTTCTAAACTCCCTGACAATATCTTTCTTCTTGTAAAGGTTTTCCTAGTTTCATATCTCAGGCCAGAAAATGGAGATATCTTTGTGACTCTGAAGTCATTATAACTGCTAGGTCTTTAAATGGTCTTGTGCATATGATAAGCCCTGGAGCATATGAGAGCTTCATAAGTGTCTTTCTTATCTTAGTTATAAAATAGCAGTTAAAGCGTGGGTTCTGGGCTCAGACTGCAGAAAGTCAAAACCTGATTCCACTGTTTACCGGCTGTGTGACCTAGGGCAAATTACTTCACCTCTTCAAACTTCCATCTCACCATGTCTAAAATTGAGATGATAATTGAGGATATGCGAGATCATGTTTGTACATAGTTTAGCACAGTGTTTGCCAGATAGTGAGCGTTCAACAAATGTTAGCTATTGTTTATATGTGGGTTACCATTACTACACAGTCTTCTGATTTTAAGAATTCTTTTGGGAATATCACTATTCAGCTCTTCATTATAATCATAACTGGGTCATCCTAAGTTAACTCTGCCACAGAGGTGCTTTAGGCCTCACCTCACAGCACACTGATATCAATTCATTTCTTTTTAATTTATCAAGGGACTTCCACTAGCTACTAATTTAGCAGAGCTCTGAATCTCCCTGTATGTCCTTGAGCTGAGATGTACAAGATCAAGTACAAAGACAGAGGAAAAAAATACTAATTGCTTTCCAGCTGTTCATTTTCTTGTTTTCAAAATGGCTCTTAGCAGCAAGCAGGAGACAGGAACAAGGTGGTTTGAAACTGGAGTTTGATTTAACGTGTTCTAGACATTTAACTTTCACTTTCTGACCTCTTCAAGCCCACAATACATGAAATGCAGCCTGTAATGTGTTTAGTTAATGGTGAGGAGCCTGGAGGTCAAAGACAGTCTGGCATTAGGGGAAGATTCTGATCTTGTTCAGAAGTTGCTCTTGCTGGCTGGCTTTCCACCCAGTGGGTTTGATGGTTCCCTCATTTCTGGGGAGGCAGTGTAAAATGGGTATAAGTCCCTTTGGAACAAGGAGGGGAGAGCCTTCCCGTATTCCTTTCTCATCTCTTTACTTTGAGCAGGTTGAAGTGGCTGCAACTGAGGTCAGATTCCCACTGAGTCCACAGAGAAGGACCATTGATCCTCACTGGGGGCAGTGCAGTTGCCTGACATTCCTCCCAGGACAGGGCATGGTCCTAGGTCACTATAGTGTACAGGTCATGTTTCCAGAGAAGGGCAACTTTTGTTTTGGTGGTAAGATTATCTGTTTCAACTCATTGACTTATTTTCTTTAAAACTCATCATGGCATAAAGTCTATAAAATCTTAAAGGATATTAACTGCAGAAGAGAAATTTAGGGGGTAAATATTCTTTCTTTTACACCTAGCTTTATTCAGAAAAAATTGTATGAATGTTTAAGTTGAAGCAGGGATTTTTAACTACTGAACTCATAACTCAGATACTAAATAGTTGTTTTATTTTGGTCCCTTAGTATTTCTGGGTATCTGCTTCCTCAGATCAAAAATGAGGGGCTTGGAATAAATGAAGTTTTATAACTCCTGTCAGATTTAAAAAACTTTATGGCTTTGCTAGAGGCTTAATTTATAAAGAAATATATCCCCCTCCCCAGCAGTTCTAGATAATGTGCTATTTTTCACAAACATTGCTGATATAGCATCTATTTTCAGTTTCCAATGAAATGGAGAACAATGTGACCCATTTAAAAGCTGGCTCATAAGAGAGCATTATCCACTAGTTATCAATCCTTCTATTTAATTTTCTTGATAAGAACCATATGATAGGAACATTTCTTTGCTGCAAAACTAATAGCAGTCTAGACTGCATTTGATAATACTGTACATGTACTCTGTAATAGCTCTGAAAAATGGATTTCATATTTGTTGCCAATTCAATTTGGATGAGTTGAGAAAAAGAAGAATATTCACTTCTGTGCTCATCTATCCCGAATGACTAAACAGTTAAAAAGACATATGTTTTCTTCATCTCATTAGAAAACCATAGTTGTTGCTTTCCATATGGATGGCTCCTGTGTTTAGGATCAGAAATCATTGCTATTAAAATAATAAGAAATTTCCTTTTTAGTTTTAGGGAAATATTCTTATGTTCATAGACATGCTTTCTGAGGATGAGTTATAGGACATTCACTAAAAACGATGGGAGAATAATAATAAATGCGAAGCAGTGTTATTTTAATTAATAACTTAGTTGATAGATGTAGTTTCCTTCATTCCACCTATTTAAAAGCAATATGGATAATGTTTGTCTATGGTAGTTGAAAGAGATAATAAAAATCTGTTTCTCTAGAGACAGATGAGACTTGGATATACTTGGCAAGTAATGTCAATTGTCCTTCATCTTGATATTCTCTTTAGAAAAACGAAATTTTTGCTGTTAAGTTAGGGGGAAACCCCACAGCATATAACATTTTTAGTGATGTGTTTTAAATTTCTAAATTCACTATTTTTAAAATACCAGAATATGATGGTCTTTGGACAGAACATGTTCTATACATAAGAGATGCTTAAGAATTGCTTTCTAAGAACAAAAACTAGCCTCTCAATTCTGACACTATGACTCTGAACCCTTTCCGATTTCTGATACTCTGGGACTGGGATTATTTCATAAGACACAGACACAGACACACATGTACATGCACACACCATGCAGAGATACATACACACATGTGCACGTGTAGTCATATACACGTCATAAGATATATACACACATGCATATATCACAGACAGAAATGCACATATTACACAGACGCACACAGATATATAGACACACAGATATAAACAAACATGTACATGGCACATGTACAGACACACAGAGACATGTATACACCAATACACAAGTCACACAAAGACATAGGCACAAACCACTTACACATACACACACACACCACAGAGACATACATACAGGTGCACACATATAAGCACACCAGACAAGAAGCACACACAGAGACTAATTTGAATGGGTGATGTGGGGAGGAGAACACAGTGGCAGAAATGCCAGGTAAACAGGAGCAGGGAAAGGACTGTCTGGGGCTTGGAAACCAAGTCCTAAAAGGGAACAGAATGTGTGCTGCTCTCCCTTCCACTGGAGCTTAGATAAAGTCTGCCCAGAACAGGGGAGGCCAGCACAGGGTACAAGCCAGGGGAGCATTGTTGTCAGGCTGCTCTGTCTTTGGCTCACTTCTGCAAAGGCTGGTGTGGAGAGAGAGAGGAGAGCAAATGAGGGAAGAAGAGCACAGAAGTGAGATGGAAGGTGATGGGGAGAGAAGGATGGAGGGCAGGGAGGAGGGGAGTCCTCGAGGATGGACTTGACCTAGGAGGAAGATGACTTACATCCTGGTTTGCTTATTGTCCAGGCATAATTGGAAATGTGCTCCTTCACTCTAAAGGCATCCCAGCATTTACAAATGGTCACTTTACACCCACAAGTGTCCCCAAAGCTGGCAGTATACTCAATGATAGGACACCGGTTTGAGGACTCTGAAGGGTCGGAACTGTACAACCAGAAAGAAAAATCAACACTTGGGCAAGCAGTGGTACCTGTGGGAAGAAAATGTCATTGCACTGTCTTGCCTATTTGTGTAATTTGATTGTTAGACTTCTTGGGACTTAGATATCTAGAGAAAGGATTTTATATCAAGAGTCATGATCTGAAGTTTGGATGAGATTTTTTCCTTATCAGAATTCTGCCACTTCCTGTCTCCCCTTTCCTCTGAGATATCCCAGCAGTATCCACATCCTGTGTGATCCCTTCTCTGAATTTAGACTGGCTTTTGTGACTTCCTTCTGGCCAATGGAATGGGGAAGAGATAATGGAATGCCTCTTCCAAGATTAAGTCATGACTCAGAAGGCATCTTGGTTCTCACAATCCCCTCCCTCTCCCTCTGAGGGAAGCTGGTGCCATTTTGTGAACTTCCTTATGGGGAGATCCACATGCAAAGGAGCTGATGTCTCTGGCCAAAGTCACTAAGGACTGGGGCTGCCAACAACCAGGTGAACAACTTGGAAACAGATCCCTCCTAGTTGAGCCTAGAGATGATGCAATCCCAGTCCACACCTTGTATGTAGCCTTGGAAGAGACCATGAGACAGAGATGTGCATCCCCAGCCATGCCCAGATTCCTGAACTAGAGCAACTGTGAGATAATCAATGTTTTGATGCCCCTACATTTCAGATTAATATATTATGTGGCAGTAGATAGTGAAGACAAGAGTCTTTTTTGTCTCCTAGTGCTGCTCATATATTGGTCTCCCTACTTTCCACTGATCAAATCTGACTGAAACAAAATCTTACAATTAAGTGGATTTGAACAATTAATTAAATGTTTACTGTTTACCAGCATGGCATGATTTCAAAAGAGTTTACAAGGGAAAAGACAATAGTGAGAGAGAGGATTTCTATGCAGAGGAGGCTTCATCTGTCAAATTTTCTCAGGGCAGAGCTTTCCTTATTCATTGTCTAATCTCCTACCGTAGTTTGGATCTGGTATGTTCTCCAAAGTCTGACGCATTGGAGGCTTGATACTCAGAGTGGCACTATTGGAAAGGGGTAGAACCTTAAAGAGGTGGGGCCTAGTAGAAGTAAGTTAGATCACTGGCAGGTGCCTTATTGGTACGTCAGCATCTGACTCCTTTCCCTCTATCTCTCTGTTTCTTAGTTGCCATGAGATGAGGTAAGCAGTTTTGCTTTATCATATGCTTCCTGCCAAGATGTTCTGCATCACCACAAAAGTAATGGATCCAACCAACTATGGACTGAAGTCTTTGGAACCATGAGCCAAAATAAAATCTTTTCTTCTTATAAACTGATTATCTCAGATATTTTGTCACAGCAATGGAAAACTGATTAACACATTCTCCAACTCCAATGGCTTAAAGTCTTAAAACCTGAAACTCTTATTAGACCATCAAAAGTACACACTTCCATTTCTTATAGAACGGTTCCTAAGACAAGGACACCTTATCCAGTTTTCCACTTGAGACCCCAGTCCTCCTCCTAAATTCCCTTCAATCAGGACACAGGTTGAGGACAGGGATGTGCTGCTCTTGTTGAAAAAACAGTGGCTCCATTTTCTGCAGCTGACTAGCAAAACTTTTGGCTGACTCATTAAACAGTGTACTTTTGTTGGTTTTAAAGCATAGATTACTTCTTAATGAAGCCATCATTTCTCTTTTTGATAAAGGCTCTTTTCACAGTTTCATGATACAGTTCACTTAAAAAAATATTTTATATCTTTATTTTTATATTGTGCTGAGGATTGAACCCAGTGCCTCATACATGCTAGGCAAGCACACTAATACTGAGCCACAACTCCAGCACCAAAGTTCACTTTTGAAAAGCAATAAATCATGGTAGTTGGGAGATTGGCTCTGCATCCATTTTCAGGCTCAGGCTCTTGTTCTCAAGTTTTACCATCTGAGTGACCCTGAGTCACATCCCTTGCCAACTGTGTGACCCTGGGCAATTTCCTCCACCATTCTGTGGCTCCATTTGGATGATGATAGTTGTAATTGAATCAAGGAAAAGGTGTTCCTATTTAAAAGGACTAGAGGAGCTGAACAACTGTTTTACAATGCCCCCAAATCAGGGTCTATGGATCACATTCCTGCAGGTGCTCAGGCATACGTTAATAGCTACTATTACCACAATATTGTTGGGTACGAAATACTTTCTTGAGCTGGGACTATGTTCTTACTTAAATGTGGGGGATTTGCCACTAATTGTCAAACAGCTCACCAGCATAGAATGGATTCTTAGATCCATACACTCAAATTTCTCAAAATAAGACTTTTCTCTGCAAAGCCTTTAGAAGTCTTTTGGATTCATTGAGTCAGATACATCCTGCATTACCCCAGGAAAAGGGAAACTGCCTAGGTGAGATGAGGATACTATAGAATCATTTATTGAACTTGCAAAGAACTGCAATTTGTAAAGTAAATGAGGCATTGTGGAAAAGCCATTCTGTTAGTCAAAGGAGGATGCAATTTAAGTTTCATTATTCCACAAAAGGGAGATGAATATATGCCCAGTGATGAGGCATAGATACTCACATCCTCCTCATAAATGTTATTAATAGCAATAGTTCCAGTGGTCTAAGAAATGTGTATGTATGTAATGTTTTATTTATAAAGACTGGAAATTAATCTCTGTTTTGGAATAAAAATGCAGAACATACACACACACACACACACACACACACCACTTTCCTAAGAGGCTTGGGTGTATCTGCTCCCAGTCTTTCTTTCTTCCTGTTTCTCTGGTTCTTTCTCCACCCCATTTATTCTTTGCTTGCTGTTTTTGCTGACCCTAACCAAAGCAGTCAACCCCCTGCTCCACTGACATGGCTAACACACAGATATGCGGGCACCAGAGGTTACTGGTTGATGCCACAAATATTCATGGTGGTAATGAGAGTATGTTGTCTGCATCCAATTCCCATGAGGGAGTAGAAGATGTGGAGAAAAAAAAAACTATGAATAACATATTTTAAATAAGTGAGTGTCTATCGTTGATCCTAGACTCCTGAAACTCAGAGTATTGTCCTTGGACCACCAGTACTGGTATCACATGAGAGCTTATTAGAAATGCAGAATCTCAGATCTAAAACCAAAATACTAAACCTGAATCTGTATGCACTTTAATGTTCTAGAATTTCTTCTCTAGAAATATGTTTGATTAAAACTCCAGAGCTTAGGACAGTGTGCCACAGAAATAAAAGCTAGAACACCTAGGTTTGTATCCTACCACCTATCTATCACTTGAGCTATGCTTTCTTAAATCTAACCTCTTAGAGACTCAGTGTTATCATCTATAAAATCAGAATGAAAATGATACTATCCCACTAGATTGTTAACTGAATAAATACAGTTTTTGTTTTTGCAATGCTGGGGATTAAACTCAGAGCCTCATGCTTGCCAGGCAACTACTCTGTCACTGAGCTACATCCCAGCCCTTGCTAATCAAATTAATAATTATAGAATGTTGAGAGCAGTGACCGACATGCAGCAATGAAGTACCATATAAGTGTTGGTTAAAAAAAAGTTTCTAAAACTCAGCATAGCATAATGAAAAAGTTTTAGATTTTTTTTATGGAAAAAAATTTATGGAAAACATTTCTATGGTTTGTTTGATCAATTTCTCCATATTCTCACTCACCACTTCCCCACACCCACTTCTGGGCAGCCTCTGAGCCTTGCATATTTCTTCACTTTCTGCTCATTGCCCCTGCAATGTGATTATTTGTTTATTGCTTTACCTTCTACACTAGACCTGACCCTCAGAGACAAGGATAAAAGTTCTCAGTTCTTGTAAAATGAATGGGCAGGCCTGACATGGTGGTGTGTGCCTGTAATCCCTGCATTTAGGTAGACAGAGGCAGGAGGATTACAAGTTCAAAGTTAGCCTCAGCAACTTAGTGAGGCCCTAAGCAACTTAGAGAGACCCTGTCTCTAAATAAAATATATATAAAAGAAGGGCAAGGGATGTGACTCAGTGGTTAAGCACCCCTGGGTTCAATCCCCAGTACCAAAAAAAGAAAAAAGGAAAAAAAAGGGGCAGATGTTTGATTTATCACTATTTGTTCATCTTTCTTAAGGCCCAGACATTTCTTTGTTTTTCTCATGCATTTTTCCCTTTATATTGTTAGAGAACAGAATATGTCACGTGATTGTAAAGGAATTTGAAACTCTTCACCCAAAATATAGCACTTGGTATATTGATTATTTTAAGCAGGAGGCACTTGAGGAACAGCAAATATAGGGAGATGCTTTCTCTGAATTCCTATCTGCTTAAAGTCAGATGTTCCAAAGAAAGTCAATTGTCTTTAATCCATTCTGGGGAGTTTTGTGAACCGGGGATCAATTCCTTTTGCAGGAGAGTATACCAGAAGTTGACACCAGACTTAGAAAAGTTTAGTCACAAGCTGTTCTATCTCCTGTCTGTTCTCCTAAGGGCCCACTCATTTTTTCCCAAAAATCATATGCTTCTCCTAAGTGGGTTACATCCCCTTTCCTTTCCCCTATTAATATAGCACATAAGCTCTCAAATCTTACATTTTTGGGTATTCACATTTTTTTCCCCACCTGGAATGTCCCATGCACTTACTTCAAAAATTAAGTGGGTATGCCTTTTCTTCTGTTAAATCTGCCCATTATCAGTCTGTCTTATAGACCTAGCTATCTAGCTTAAGAGGGCAGAGGGAAAGGTTTTCTTCCCGTATGATATGATTTCATCATCATCAGTCAATACTTAGGGAGAGCCCACATATGTTACTGTATATATTTCTTGGTTTACTAAATATGTCTTTATATTATGTTTTAGTCAGCTTTTTTGCTGCTGTGACTAAAAGAATCCGAACAGCACAATTGTAGAGGAGGAAGAGTTTATTTGAGGGCTCACAGTTTCATAGGTCTCAATCCACAGACAGTAAACTCCATTCCTGGAAGCTTGAGGTGAGGCAGGACATTATGGTAGAAGAGTGTGGCAGAGGGAAGCAGCTCACATCATGGTGATCAGAAAGCAGAGAGAGAGCGAGAGAAAGAGAGAAAGAGAGAGAATGAACCTCTCGCTCCAGTCATACCCCACCTGCCTCCAGTTACCACTCAGTTAATCCCATCAGGGATTAATCCACTGATTAGGTTAAGACTCTCACAACCCAATCATTTCTCCTCTGAACTTTCTGGCATTGTTTCACATTTGAACTTTTGGGGGACACCTCACATCCAAACTATAACAATTATTTACATCAGTTTTGAAAGTAGTACTTAGTAGTCTTGAAAATACAAAACACAGCAGGTTTCTACAAGATATTAAGTCCAGGGAGGACTCTTTGCCATAAGTTAGTTTCGTTTCTGCATGCTTCATTGAGAATAGAATGTGAATTCCCTAAGCTGTAGCCCTTTGGACATATGTTACAGCCTGTGTTGGGTCCTAGGTATTTGGACCTAATTAAGGTATACAATCTTGACTTTAAATCATCGACAAAATATTAATAAACTAGTTGCATAAAAATGAAACTATTATATACTATGAGAAACTGGAATTTATCCCAGGAGTATAAGATTGGTTTAACATCAGAAAATCAATTAATATAATATGATATATTACATTAAAAACAAAAACTATATGTTCATCCAATAGATATAGAAAATTTTTTTATACAATCTACTACCTTTCATGATTAAAAAAAAAACACTCAGAAAACTAGGAATAGAAGGGAACTTCTTCAAATTGATAGAGAATCTGTGAAAAACCATCAGTGGTGCTCACACTGAAAGGTAAAAGACTGATAAAAATGTTCTAAAATTAACTGGGCACAGTGGCACAAGCCCCATAATCCCAGCAACTGGAGAGGCTGAGGCAGGAGGATTGTCAAGTTCAAGACCAGCTTCAGCAATTTAGTGAGGCCTAAACAACTTTGTAAGACCTTGACTCAAAATAGAAAATAAAAAGGACTGGAGATATAACTCAGTGGTAAAGCACCCCTAAAATGCAAAACCAAAAATCCAAAATTAATAGTTGCAAAACTCTGTACATATAGAAAATCATTGAATTGTACACTTTAAACATGTAAACTTTGTGTTATATAAATTATATTTCAATGTTGCTGTTAAAAAGGCATTATAATTTTAAAAAAATGACGTTATAAATGGTAGCTAACCTTCTTCTGAGTATTAAGGGTATGCTGGGCAGTGCACTAAACTCTTTAAATATGTTATTTCCATAATCACACATAAGGTAACATAACATTCTGCTTCTACCCTTATCTTACAGATAAGAAAATGAGTGCTTAGAAAGCTTACGTAATCAGCAAGTTTACATAGCTAGCAAGTGGTAAAGTTGGGATTTGGTACTAAATATTATCTGACTACAAAGTACAGTGGGGGCAAAGGGGAAGGATTTTTCAAATTACTGTTATTGAACAATATACTCATATTATTAAGTATTTATGCCATTATAATTCTGTGGACTTTTATAGGGTTGCTTCCCTTGGTATTGGGGGTGGGGGGTTGAATTTGCAAGAGTGCTCACCTGAGTCATAAAATGTTTCAAAAGTGGACTGAGCTGAAAAATGGACTCAGGTTTGGGGAGGTTACATACCTATTCCTTCACTTTGCAGCAATGATAATAATATTCTATCAAGTAATCATCAACACACATATCCTAAGCAGGGAGGGGGAATTCAGTAGATGAAAAATTACTAAAAAGAAACATGAGTGACAAAGGGGATTTTGGTTAAACTATCCTTATAGAATTCTTGTCAAACACAGGCCAGGGTGTTTAGACATTACCTGGTGGTCAGGGGAGGATGAACAAACCAATCAGATATTGAGGGTAAATAAGATGCTAAATCATCTTATCAGGTTCTTCACTAAAACTGGATTTTATAAGTACACAAATAGTTTAGAAAAAGTTTTAGAAGCCTAATTGAAGTTTGGTCAAGAAAAGAATATCACTATCTTTGAAACATCTCAAAGGGAAAATAGAATAAGCTCAGAATAATTTTAAAGTGATTCTAAAAAATAGATGCACGGAAAATAGATTTTTGTTTTTGTTAACAGTTTTTGTAAACTTTATTTTTGTTAGAATCATGATTGCTAATTCTCTAAATTACTTTTGAAATGACATAAGAAGTCATAGGGCTGTATAACAACAACAATAATAGATGCTTATAAAAATAAGGACATGGAAACACGTACATATCTTTTGTAAAAATGTAGGGAGTCACAGAAAAAAATTACATCAAATTTTGAGATGTGCACAAAGTCAGCACTACTAGGTACTGAGGATCTTCCCTGTCTTTCAGGGCAGATGTATGAGGAAGATAAAGAAACTTGGGCTCAGGGTCTTCACTTTCAACATGTCCCTTGCATGAACCTTAAAGGGGCTCTAGTAATTTTATATTATTAATTTTATATTCTTTTTTGGGGGGGAGAGTAATTTTATTGAAGTATAATATGACATTTTAAAAAGTGGACAATTTTGCATTATTCTTTTCCCACCTCCCTAATTGTTTAAAACTGCACAGTATGTACACTGGCTTCTCTCCACCTTGCTTCCATAGAGAAACCTTGTGCTCCATTCTTTCCAATATCAACTGTGGAAGCAGATGCAGCTTACTGAATGACTCCTTGAGGTCTAAGTGGTTTGGGTATCTGGTTTGCATTTTGATAAAGACATAAACGACGTGATTATGACTTCCTCAGGCTGACATAATTAGCTCAAATTCTCAACACTAAATTTAAAAGATAGATATAAAAGTTAGCATTTGTGCTCTTTTAAAAAAGGTACATGATGGGGGTGTTGACACAAAATAACAACTCTGCCTTAAGAGAAATAAGAAAATAGTTTATTCTGAGCCAAATATGAATTATGAATGACTCATTCTACTATGGAAGAAGTTATATGAACTTTTATAGTCATGGGGGAAAAAGGAAGTCATAAATCAATATATTTACCAAATATAATGGTGGGGATATTAGGTAAGTGGGTTATAGCAAAGGGGGAAATTTTTTCTATAATTTTCAGGTATTATAGCATTCTTAGGTTTAGGGTTGGTGGAGGCTAGAGGTCTGCTAAGGTTAGTGATACATTCCACAAGTTTTACCTAATAGTTATAGTGATATTAGGTCAGATACAGAGGTTGAAAGTAAATGGTTATTCAAGGGACTAAGATAGATCAAGATAATTTTGGTTTTTGATCTGCAACATTCCATCTCTCCATAATCACTATGGTCTAGTCATCCAAGTTCAGTCTTCAGAATCTTTAATATAGATGTGGCTTCTTCAGAGAACCTCAGTTCACAGGGGAAACTGGGCTACAGTATCATCCATAAAGAAATGAGCTAAGTCTTTGGTTTCACCACAAACTCAAAGTGTCAGTAGTGCTCATGTGGTTATTTGAAAGCTCTAGAATTAGGATGTGTGCAGTCAATGGGCAGCATGGAGGGGTCTACAAAGCTTAGACTATATGTGGTGGGTTGGACTATATTCTGGAAACCTTGTTTTATTAGTGGTAGAGCATAATTTTCAAAAAGGTAAAATTACAAAAAAATTGGACATGTGTCAAATATTTAATTTGACTCACTAATTAAAATCTACTTAAAATGAGACTTTTGACTTGCAGAAGTCTATATTCTCTGACACAAAATTCATTTGAATTGTCATCAACAGAAATCCTTTTGCATAGCTACAGGCAGAAAGCATTTGCACTATTATCCTTTTCTATACGTTAAACTCTTTTCCTACAGTTTTAACATTGCCTAGTGTGTCAAAGGCAATCTAGAAAGTACATACCTTATAGAATTAGATAATCCCCAAAGGGGCTACTAACAATGTCCTGAACTTCCCTGAAAGGAAACCAGGAATTACTTTGGCCCACTTCCAAATCTTGGACCAATTTTTCTATAGGAAGGATGTTACTGAAGAGGACAAGTTTCAGCAGAGGGTAACTGGGATAGCAGGAGCTCTTAAAATCATGCCTTATATGGACACATTGTAGGACTGGGGTTATTTGCTGTCTGGCAAAGACAAGACACATTGATGACATTGGTTCAAGTTGTGAAATACTGGAGAATTATCACAAAGCAAAGGGCTATCCTTATTCTGTGTATTTCTAAATGTTAGAACAGGGTTAAAGGCAGGGGTAGTATGGGGTCTGGTAAGAGTTGGGGTGGAAGTTAACCAAAGTGGATTTTAACAAGTGAAAGACTTGTTCAGAAATGAGAGTGCTGATTTGTGGGTCCCCTGTCATGAAAAAAAATCCAAGCAAAAATTATAAAATTTTCTGTAGAAATGTTGTGGAGGGGATTTTTATATTTTTAAGGAGTCTGGAGTAGGGAAACATTGTCCTATAGAAATATAATGTAACTCATAACTTCATGAGCTGCTCATAAACTTGCATAACTTTACTGATGTAACTACATTTTCCTGTAGACAGATGAATAAAATAAAAAGAAACCAATTAAACTGATTTTAATAATATACCTTGTTTACCCTAATTTATCCAAATTATCATTTCAATATTTAAATAATTCAAAAATAATAAAATTTTGTATATTCTGTTTGTTTTCACTGCTAAACAAAAATTATAGGACACCATTATTATTAAGCCTTTGTGTGGGGCCCCAACAGATCACACTAAAAATCAAAGTGGAGTCACCCATGCTGAAGTTCTGCATTATCAAACTGCCACTCATTTTTCATCTGACCTCCTTAGAAATCTAGGGAGGGAGGGAGTGAAGGAGGGAGGGAGGGAGGGAGGGAGGGAGGGAGAGAGAGAGAGAGAGAGAGAGAGAGAGAGAGAGAGAGAGAGGAGGGAGAGAGAGAGAGAGGAAAAAATAGTCAAATTTCCCCAACAGGCCAATTATAACTGACATAATAATGAAATTCCCTCTGTTTTAATGCTTACCAAAAAAAAAAAAATTAACCTGAAGTAACCTGATGTTAAGGAGTCAATTTTTTTATTCTTTTGATTCTCTGTCTCCACCTAAATAGAAATAATCAATCTGCTTTTTGTTCTTTGTTTCTTCTTTCTTTAGCTCTTTTCTGTCTATAATACCAAATTTTTCTGCTCATTCTATTGTAGAACTTACTCTATTTTATGAGTAAAGTGTGCGATTCTAGAATAAAATCGTCAATGAAGATCTTTAAATTTGTTGTAAGTTTTTCTTTGACATTACTAAGTTTCTGAAATCCACTGGACATCTTATACTTGACAGCATGTCTCCATTTGAACTGGCCACATTTCAAATGCCTCATAATGACATGTGGCCACTGGTGGCTCTCTTACTGGACAGCACAGATCTAGATCACTTGTTCTCAGTCTGAAATTATTAGATTGCTGGAATCAGAAACTGATTTCCTGAGTCTGAGATGGAGCCCAGGAATTTGCATTTCTTTTTTAATATGCTTTTTAGATGTTGATAGACCTTTATTTTATTCATTTATTTATATGTGGTGCTGAGAATCAAACCCAGTGTCTCATACATGCTAGGCAAGTGTTCTACCAGGGAGCCACATTTTTCAGCTGATGAGGATTCTGCTGGTCCAGCCACCATAATTTAAAAACCAATGGTTTAGACAAACCTAAGGTATTTACACATGAGAGGAGAGTTGCTTCTTTGTACAATGGATGTATATTTTTGGTTTTTGTCACTCAGTTTTGTGAAGTAATGGTCCTCACTCAGTGAACTTGAGACTTCTGGGGTTGACTCCAAATGATTCTGCCTTTTCTCAGTCTTTACTAAATATTTCCTCTATATTTTGATCTTATTTTTGAGCTCCAAATATCTTATTTGGATTCAACAGAGGCATGTCTATACATTTCACTGAACATATATGAAAATTAATGTAAGGATCAGACAAAGGTGGTGTTTAAGATATTGCATTCTTACAAATAGCATTTGGTGGTGGCACACACACTTTCTCATGTGTAAAATACAGAGGTATAAATAGCACCATGTTTTCCTTTTGTAACATTTCTGTAAGCTACTGAAATCATGAATTTATTTATATCTTTCTTTATAAATTTGTCAACCTGCATAATAATTTCTTTGAAGCTTACTAATTGCATAAAATACTTTCCATTTTTCTTAAAACTATACCTTTTGATCTCCAGGAGGAGCGTTCATAAATTTGTTATTTCAGGACTTGGCAAACATGACTAATATCCAATGTACTGACAACACATTTTTTTCCAAATAGAATGTGTATACATATCTCCTTGTTATATTAGAATCTTAAATGTCCCCACAAAGGTCCATGTATTAAAAACCTTGGTCAACTTGTGGCACTATTGGAAAGCAGAGAGACATTTAGAAGGTGTCTAACAGAAGTAGGTTAGTTCATTGGCAGTATGCCCTTCAAGGGGATGTTGGGATCTCAGCACCATCTGGTCTCTGTTCTTGACTGCCAAGAGGAGAACAGTTTTCCTTTGCCACAGTTCCTGTCATGATATATGGTGCCACCATGGGTCCAGAGCAACTGGGTCAACTAAGCATGAATTGAAACCTCTGAAACTGTGAGCCAAAATTGACCTTTTCTCCTTTTAAATTGATTTATCTCAGGTATTTAATATAGCCAATAGAAAGCTGACATATGGCTACAGCTAGTAAAGTCATAAGAGTGGGGCTGCCCAAGCCCTATGAGGCCCAAATTCTGTCACCATTTGTCCTGGATGCCAGACATGGAGTTATAGCATATAATGTTTGCTCTACTAGGTTTTGATCTTGCTTGGATCTGATTCCTCCTTGCTATTTTTCAATTCCTCCCTTTGGGCATTAGAATATTTACCCTGCACTCTTGTATGTTGGAAGTATGTAACTAAATTGTTTGATTTTTAAAGTGGTTCACAGCTAAGAATTTGTCTTGCAAATCAGAGGAGACTTCAGACTTGGATCAAACTGTTCAGCAATGTTGGAACAATTAAACCTTTGGGGAATCTCAGAGATGGACTGAGTGCATTTGCATTGTGAGATGGATGTGAGCCTTTGGGGGACAGTGGCAGAATGTTACAGTTTGGATCTGGAGTGTTCTCCATAGTCTCATGTGTTAAAGGCTTGGTCACCAGCCTGTGGCACTATTGGAAAGTGGTGGAAACATGAGGAGGTGGAATCTAATGGAAGGAAGTGAGGTCACTGAGGGCATACCCTTGAAGGGGATATTAGAACGCTGGCCCCTCCCTCACTCTTTCTTTTTGCTTTCTGGCCACCATGAAGTAGACTTCTTTGCTTCACCACATATTCCCCACCATGATGTTCTGCCTTACTGGAGGTTCAAAGCAGTGTGACCAAGACAATGAACTGAAACCTCTGAAACTATGAGCCAAAATGTAAGTTCTTTTCTCCTTGTAAGTTGATTATCTCAGGGATTTTGTTGAAGCAAGAGAAAGCTGTCACTAATCAGTTCACCTTGGAAACTTTAGTTAGGGTCTTGTGTGTTGGTTTTTATCCCTTGGATGGATATATCTGTCTGAATCCATGGGGAATTCCTTTTCAACCTACACTCCCAAAGCTACTTTCCTTGCACAAATTATTTTGGTTTAGTTGCATGAAAATCATTCGTTAGTACCAAAGCAGTTAGAGGGAGAGAGGGAGAGACAGAGAAAGGATAGTTGGGGAGAAAGGTGGGGGTGGGTAGAATTGCATTTCAGTGTATGGGGGAAAAGGAGACAGGCCTGGATATTCTTCATAGCCAAGAGGACAAAAGGTTCTTTTCAGTTGATGCAAAGAAAGACAGATCTTTATTTTCATGTAACCAAGAACCAAAAGTTTCTTTTTTGCAGCACATTCTGGAACACAGCAGGGACCATTTTCCCACAGTTATCAAAAGCACAAGGTTTCCATCAACTCCAAATATGGATGGGCTTGGATTCACATGTAAGCCAGGAGCACAAGGTCCTCATCAGGCTTCTGCTACAGAGGGGAAGGTGATTCAAGTTGGAGAAATTCCCAAGTAGGACAAAAATTAATGGTTTAAAAATAGAAAATACATTGCTGATAGTTTCCTTTGCTGAGAGAAAGCTTTTTAGTTTGAATCTATCCCAGTTATTGATTCTTGTTTTTATTTCTTGTGCTATGGGAGTCCTGTTGAGGAAGTCTGGTCCTAAGCTGACATGTTGAAGCTCTGGACCTACTTTTTCTTCTATAAGATGCAGGGTCTCTGGTCTGATTTCGAGGTCCTTAATCCATTTTGAGTTTAGTTTCGTGCATGGTGAGAGATATGGGTTTAGTTTCATCCTGTTGCATATGGTTTTCCAGTTTTCCCAGCACCATTTGTTGAAGAGGCTATCTTGTCTCCATTGCATATTTTTGGCCCCTTTGTCTAATATAAGAAAATCGTATTTATTTGGGTTTGTGTCCGTGTCCTCTATTCTGTACCATTGATCCACCTTTCTACTTTGGTACCAATACCATGCCGTTTTTGTTACTATTGTTTTGTAGTAGAGTTTGAAGATCTGGTATTGCGATACCCCCTTCTTCACTCTTTCTGCCAAGGATTGCTTTAGCTATTCTGGGTTTTTTATTCTTCCAGATGAATTTCATAATTGCTTGCTCTATTTCTGTAAAGTTTTCTCTCAGCAAAGGAAACTATCAGCAATGCGAAGAAAGAACCTACAGAGTGGGAGAAAATCTTTGCCAATCATACTTCAGATAGAACACTAATCTCCAGAATCTATAAAGAACTCAAAAAACTCTACACCAAGAATACAAATAATCCAATCGACAAATGGGCTAAGGAAATGAATAGACACTTCACAGAAGAAGATCTACAAGCAATCAACAAACATATGAAAAAATGTTCAACATCTCTAGTAATAAGAGAAATGCAAATCAAAACCACCCTAAGATTCCATCTCACCCCAATTAGAATGGCGATTATCAAGAATACAAGCAATAACAGGTGTTGGCGAGGATGTGGGGAGTAAGGTACACTCAAACATTGCTGGTGGGGCTGCAAATTAGTGCAGCCACTCTGGAAAGCAGTGTGGAGATTCCTTAGAAAACTTGGAATGGAACCACCATTTGACCCAGCTATCCCACTCCTTGGCCTATACCCAAAGGACTTAAAATCAGCATATTACAGAGATACAGTCACATCAATGTTCATAGCTGCTCAGTTCACAATAGCCAGATTGTGGAACCAACCTAGATGTCCTTCAATTGATGAATGGATAAAGAAACTGTGGTGTATGTATACGATGGAATATTACTCAGCCATAAAGAATGATAAAATTATGGCATTTGCAGGCAAATGGATGAAATTGGAGAATATCATGCTAAGTGAGATAGCCAATCTCAAAAAACCAAAGGACCAATGATATCGCTAATAAGTGGATGATGACACATAATGGGGGGTGGGAGGGGTTAGTGTGAGGGTTAGAGTTAGGGTTAGGGAGGGGGGCAAGAATGGAGGAAGGAAGGACTGTATAGAGGGAAAAGAGGGGTGGGAGGGGTGGGGGGAAGGGAAAAAATAACAGAATGAATCAAACAACATTACCCTATGTAAATTTATGATTACATAAATGGTACGCCTTTACGCCATGTACAAACAGAGAAAAAACAAGTATCCCATTTGTTTACAATTAAAAAAATGTGAAACTGGAAATAAATGTATAGTTGATAAAAAAATAGAAAATACAGAAAGTTTCAAAAATGTAAATTAAAAATTTCTTATGCTTATACTTTCCATTAACAAAAAGGATGAATTCATATCCATCATGACCTAGAAATGCCATTTAAGAATGGGACTGTGTACTCTAAAATATATAGCAATGTATTTCAATTATTTTTGCTCAAATGCTAGCTAAACAATTCTCAGCAAACCCAGAATTTTCATTTTAGAGCGTCAAATTATAGACTTTCCAAAAGATTTGTTATAGTTTTTTTTTAGATTAATATCTGGTTATGTGAATTAGTTCATAAACATTTATTGAATGCCAACAATGGGGATTTAAGGATGAATAGAACGTAGTCATTGTCTTTAGGGAATTTATACTCAAGTGCTACAGGAAGTCACATAAGCAATGATTAGGTTGGAACTTCTTTAAGAATAGCAAGCCACCTGCAGACTGTGGAAGTTTGGGAAGGCTTTACAAGGAGAAATAATTTGAACAGTTTGTAGGCAATGACTGGCCAAGGTAGGTTGTGGAGGGGAGCAGGATTGGAGTGACAAGGGTTCTGTCTTTGGGCTCAAGGGACACCATGAGCAATACACATAATTGGAAATAAATGATATCTGGGATCAACAAGCATCTGGTTTTGGAGTTATGGAAGAGGCAGGTTCAAGCCAGTTGAGATCAATCTTGTATGCAGAACATGGGATTTTTGAGAATACAGGAAGTTCAAAATGGAGAAAACTGAAGAGAGGGGTATGTGTTAGTAGATAATCATAGCAAGAAATGATGAAGTGTAATTACTAGCATCCTGATTCTTTACACTGTATATCAATAGGGACTTAATACATTTTTAATGTCAAATTGCTTTTTGAAAATCAGATTTTAGTTTGTTACCTATTAATTAGCAGCTATTTATTTTTCAAGTTTTCTTCTTCTTCTTCTTCTCCTCCTCCTCCTCCTTCTTCTTCTTCTGTTTTGTTTTTTGTGTGCTGAAGATCAAACCAAGGTCCTTATATGTGCTAGGCATGTGCTTTACCACTGAACAACACCCTCAGTCAAGCAGCTATTGATGGATTGTCCATCATGCTTCTGGAATCCCAGAACTCTATCACTGGAATAAAGGAAGTCTTATGATCTTTGAAGCTAGCACATCTTGTGCATTTTCTAATCTCACCACTTGTTTCTGTCATGTTGGGCAAGTCACACACACTCTTGGAGCTTCATTTTTCTCATCTCTAAAATGGAGATAATACATCACTGAGTTTTGAGGATTGAGTAAATAAGCCCAACAGTACCTGAAATGTGCACATAACTTCTTCTTCTACAACCCCTGCCTGGGTATGAAGTGTGTTTTTTTACACTCACTACATTTGAAATTCTTAAGTGATGGACAACTCTTGTTTTGTATGCTTTGAGCAATCTCAAAATTTACAAATCATGAAGACATTCCTGAATATAAGACAGTAATAATAAAAACACAGACAGTATTCAAACTGATAGTAATAAAGTTAAATCAAACAAAAAGTCATCTGAAAAAATATACAGGCCACATGAACTGTTAGTTTCTTATAATAATTACATTATATGAGTGTTTATTAAATGCCAGATATAGTCAGTTTTGCTATAACATTACATATACACTTCTAAAAACCAATATGCTATGAAAAGTTGGCAATAACCACCACAGTGCTTATGAGGAAAATGGATTTAGTGGCACATTAACTCCAAAAAAGCTTTATCAATCATACATTAAACACACACACAAACACACACACATGCAAACACACAGAGGACCTAATAAAATGCCATAGGTTTTTATTTTTACACATGTTCAATGGTTAAAAATATCATAAATTATCAAATAAGTATGGCATTTTAACTTGGCACTTGCTTGTGAAAGTGAGTGTCAGACAGTCACAGCTTGGGTGTTGTTGTAAAGGGGTAGAAGAAGTGTTGCCTGCAACCTGATGAGAAGTTGTAACACCAGATGGGGACAGAGATGACCGGCAGCATGTGATAAATTGAGGTAGTTGTGGCTATTTGAACTGCGCATATGTATGTGTTTTGCGTGTTCCATACAGACTCAGTTCAATTAGGTGTGGTTTTCTATTTGTTTCCTTTGTGTTTCTTAACAAGTGGCATAAACACGGGTGACTTAATGTGCTCAAATTGTTCTCTAATATGTTAATCTCATTGGAAATAGTTTGCATTTTCAAAACAAGCATTCTAATGGACCTGATTATACTATTTCAGATGCTTTATCTATTAATTTATTTAAGCCCCCCAATAGTCCTTTTGATTTGGTGCAATTACTGTTCTCATTTTAATGAACACATTGAGGCAAAAAAGTCTTGATAAAGATCAAAACTTACTAAGCAACAAAGATATTATACTCCTTCCAATGTACTATATTATACTAATGATGATAATACATTTAATAAGTATTTTCACCAGACTTTGAAGTTGGATTTTATTTTGGAAAGGTCCACTTTAAATAATTCTTAATATGTGATAATCATTGTGTCTTATTTAAAGTTTTCATGTTGTAATTATAGACTATTTTTCTGATATCTTCTCTGGCAAGGTGGGGAATATAAAGTTATTGTATTGTTTGTTATTGCCTCTAAAATAGAGGTCCAGATGAAAGTAGTGTAGTTGTTCTTGCTTAGTGCTAAGTATATTTAGAATAAAGTTCACCTTTCTCTTCTATCACTGATAATGATGCTAAAAGTAATAGCCAGAGAAGTTTAATCAAGGGGTTCCAATCATTCTGTAAACATGCTGTGCTCCATTAGCATTCAAAATGTTTATTGCTTTGGGTATTTCATTAGTGTTCCTGGTTCTTCCTCATTACACAAACTCTTTATGGAATAGAAATATTTAACATAAAACATCTTGAATGCTTTTTATTTTTGAGGAATAGCCTTTTAGATTGCTAAAAAGGCACTTCACAATTCATGTCCCACTGAGAATTGGAAGCAAATGTGAATGGATGAATAACCACTGACACTTTGAATGGGCTTTTTGGTATAATGGTGACTAACACCTGCTTCTGAGGTGCAGGTTTTGGGGGGTCCATGGAATGAGATCTGACTTTGGAGCTGATCAGAGTTACACTCCTCCCTTTATTAGCTGTGTGACTTTGGTCAATTAATTCTCTGAATTTCAGTTTCTTTAACTATAAAAAATTACCTTTTCTCATGTTTTATGAATTAATGAGTGAAATCATGCTATGCACATAATATATAGTATTGATTTAATAAATTACCTGCCAATATAAAAACATCACAGTCTATCAAGAAATCAAATACTGGGTTGCTGGTCTGAGCAGGACAAGCCTGAGATTGGAGATAAGGTGTGGACAGGTAATCTTGTGATGTTCAAATAAGCAGGACCTGAAGGACTGAGATGGGAAAAGTCAGATCAGAGCAAGCAGAGAGGGACTAGGGTATGCTTGCAGAGGAGGGTTTGTTTGGGAGCAAATCTCTTCAACAAAGACTTCTAGTCGGTGATTCCCTTTTGTAAATCTAAACAGAGTCTTAAAGTTATACACAGAATATCCATTGCAGACAGTGACCCCTAATATAAGCCATGGACTTTAGTTAACAATAATGTATAATATTGTCTCATTAATCGTAACAAATGCATTGCACTAATATTAACAACTGGGAAAACTGGAGTGAGGCGAGAAGGTGTAGGAGAGCTCTCAGTACTTTGTGCTCAAATTTTTCTGTAACAACAAATTTCTTTAAAAGAAAGTCTATTAATAATTTTTTTTTAAAGTTTTGGTTGTACTTTTTCCAACTTAACTTCCTTTATTCTTTCTCTTTAGACCCCTCTGACCCTAGCTGTGAAGACTGGTCCATCATATACCAGGGCTTGCCTGGAGGAAGGATGCACTAGGGCTGGAGTGTGCTTTTGGATAGGTGATAGTGTTTCCACAAGCCATACTCTCCTGGTGGTGGAGTTGAGCACATTGGCTCATTTCACCCACTCAAGGCTCAGAGGACAGGTTATGGAGTCAGACGGACCTCAGATAACCCACTGCTTCTCTCTATGGCAATGGATGAATCTGAGTCTTCATTTGATCCTCTGAATATTGGATGCTATTACTGAGCCTCTTGTGAGAAATAAAGGGAAACACTTGTGAAGTGCTTGCCATGGTATCTGGTATATAATAATAATTGCTTTAGTTATCTATGCTGCATAATAAACCAAAACATAGTGGTTTAAAACACTGGTTTGTTATTTCTCATGATTCTGTGGACCAGGAACTCAGGGATGATCCAGATGTGCATCTTTTTTCTCTTTCACAGCATGTCAGCTGGAGTCACTCACTTGGCTGCATTCATCTGGTGGTTACACTGTGTGGAAGGTCTTACACCAATGTGCCTCATGTCTCTCCATGAGTTTTCTCTCCCTGTAGCTGGTCTGCACTTTCTCACAGCATGGCAGTCTCAGGGTGGTAGGATTTCTTATGTGATGACTGTTTTCTGAGAGCAAAGGAGTGACCAGCCTTCTCAAAGACTCAGTCTGAAACTGGCATATGGTCACTCTGCTATAGTCTATTGGATCAAACAATTCATAAAACCAGCTCTGATTAAAGGGAAGAAATATGGCAGCCATCTTTGGAAGTGATCACAGTGCTCAGGTTATTATTTCCCTGGGATTTGGTTTGCCATCTTGCACAATTGGACAGTGAAGAATTCCAGTTCCCGTGGAAACTAAGGAATGGGTGTGGCCAAGGGGCCAGTCTAACTTGGGCATAGCATCTTCTCTTAAAGTCAAAAAAGGCTCTGTACATTTTTAGTATTGCTGTTTTGTCAACAATGTATATTCACATAAGCATATCATTTATAATTTATTTCATGTTGTGAGATTATTTTGAGACTTTTTAAAAATATTACTAAAAGAGACAAACTACTTTGTCATTTCTCTCTTTTATTAACACCATTAAAACAAAGAAGTTTGATTTACACTGCCTGCTGCATTCAAGTTTTGTTGTTTGCTTTTCATTTGGAGTGGAATGTCCTTCTTACCTTCCTTCCTTCCCCCTCTGTGGGTAAAGGAGCTCTTGTTTATCTTTCAAGACGGCTCACATGTCACTTCCTTGATGAAGCCCCTATTGACACACGAGCCACCAAGTAAACTTGACCACTCCCTTTTTTGAGGCCCCATAGCACCCAGAAAGCCTCCACCTTAGTAACCATAACTTTCATTGCACTCATATATTTATAAAGGCTAATCAGATCACTGAATGGCTGGTTATATAAACAAACTAATTCCTAAGTGCCTACCTTGTGCTGCAAGAAGGATACAAAGAGAAATAACATGAACCCCTTGCTCTTGAGAAGTTCATTGTCTATTAACAAAGGTGGTCAGAAAACTTGTATTTAAAATATAATCTTAATTTCAGGGCTAGAGATCTGTGTATTATGCAAGCATTAGGAAGAGACACTTTAACCAGTAGGATGGTTTTTTTTTTTTAAACACCAGATCTGCATTTTAACTCAAGAACAGAAATTCCTCATTTGGACAGCACCAAGAAACCTTGTAGGAAGGAAGCTGCTTCTCAAGTGTTGGAATTTGAAATTTTCTGAAGGGAGAAGGCTCCCAGAGAAAGTTTGGTTTGCTAAAATCATACGTTTATCAGTCACTGGTGTTATGATCTCAAACATTCCAACTTCAGCAGAAGTCATTTTGGTGCTGAAGTGGGTGGGTACTGGCCTCAGGCATAACTTTGGTGGTGTCAGAGAAGTAGTGAGAAATGTGGCCCATTTTCCCTTAGAGGAGACAAGGATTTTCAATGGATAAGGGCTTTCCCACTCTCTTAGGAAGCTATGAAAATCCTAGTTAGTATCAGAATTTCTAAGAAATTTGCAAGGTGAACATAAGGACATTGTTTTAGACTATTTAGCTTAAAAAAAGACAGACGCACACACACAAAAAAATTTGAGCAAAAACAAATTACCTTCCAACTCATCTTTACCTGATGGGCTACTGTAACAGTTAGCTTTTATCAAGTGATGCTCCTGTAACAAATCTCAGAGGTTTACGAAAAAGGTTTATATCTCACTGGCATTACACATCAACTTCTAGTCAGCTGTGGCTTTGATTGATGAACGTTCTCATCCCAGGGTTCTAGATGAAGGAATTGTGCTTTTATTCTGTTGGGTAGTTTAAGAGGGCAAACAAAATCCTGAAAACACAAAAATTTTTAAAGCTTCCTGCTCAAGAAAATGACACGTGCTACTTCTACTTACAGTTAATTGGTCAAAGAAAGTCACATGACCAAGCAGCGAAGGGGCAGCAAATGTGAGGGAAAATAAAAAAATCTACCATAGCAACACAGCCCTGAGACCAGAAGCTGATGTTTCTGAAGACAAAGACCAAGAAGAGGTCAAACAAAAGGAGATTAATAACCTGTTGAAGAAATCTAAAAGGAAGAATCAAGTCTTCTTATGAACAAAGTTTGAAATTGAAATATAAATTATACCAAGGAAAATTTTGATCTTTCCCTACAAAACAAAACAAAACCAATAGCAACAAACCAGACTAACGAACAATGAGGGAAATATTTTGCATAGGGTCTGAATTGATTTTGGTGGATCACAAAAGGCATTTAAAGGAGAATATGCATTCATACTGAGCACTTTCATGATCCACAATCACTGTTCATGCCTGGAATGTTCTGTACTCATTTATTGCCAACTCAAATTCTACTCACTTTTTTACATTTCCTAAACTCCATCTTTTCTAGGAAACCCTTCTGGATCTTTCCCATCTTTCTTAGTTTTAGTAGTAGTTGCATCTCCATACAACACATTTCACATGTCTTGTATTGCAGTTAATTATTTACATTCACTTTCCACTCAACCAGAGAACTGAATTCCTGGCAGGTAGAAAAAGAGTTTTATTCAGTATGGGGTCTCCTTTAGTGTCTAGTGCAGAGCAGTGCACAGGAAGGAACACAGCCATTCATTATGGTTGAAGTTCATGAATTATAATCTGGATAGAACACATTTGACACGCACAAGTTACCTCTATCCTCCAGGTGTTCCCAGAACATAAGGTGCAAACAGAGAGAGGAAGGTAATCATTGTTTATGATTACTCAAGGGCCAAACTCACTACAGGGAGAAGAAAGCCTTGGTAAGGTAGGAAATGGTGAGAAAAGATTGGAAGGAGAGGGCTGTGTAGGTATCAGTTGCTGTGAATCACTATTAGTACCTCTGTTCCTCTGATATCTAGATTAGTTTGTCCCTTTTAGGTATTTCTATTTATATTCTCTTAGTATAATGCTAATTAGTTATATAGGGCTTAGTTCTAAGAAATTGTTCCACTGATGCAGTTTGACCTTCATTATGCAAAACTAAAAGTGAGCAATAAGAGAATAAGTTAAAGGATCACATATGATCTTACATTACAAAGGATTAAAAAATCATACAAAGGGATATGTGGAATACTTACATTCATAATATAGAGCATGGATATTTTTAGATTCTCTGATATTGGATTTAGATGTGCTTGTTCTATTTTGTAAGTCCAAGAATTGGCCTATATCTTTGATCTGTGTGTTTAGGTTCTATGGTGACAGACATCTTATAATAACTAGAAATAGAAATTCCATCTTTGGTGGTAATATAGTACAGGGACCTAAGGAGAGAAGGTCTTAAGGTGCTGTTAATTAGCAGAAATCTGAAGCACACTGTCTCAAAGCAATTAAGGTTGTTAATTGAATATTTGGATGCAGAGTGGAGTGGCTCATATGTGGCTGAACAGGGTATCCTGGGCTTGCTTACAGGAGTAACATTATACAAATGATGATGAAAAGTTCAGAAAGAACAAATATGGGTCAACAAATGTTTGTCTAGTAGGCAACTGCATTTTTGAATGGCAATGCATTGCCAGTTATATGCAAAATTGTCTATTAGTCACAAAATTCAATATTAACAATTCAGTCTTTCACCCTGTTCTTTGTAAATATGCACATAACCAGTTGCTCTCAGTAAACCCAGTTGTTTGATTTGGTGATTTTGCTGTCCTCTGGTTTGGTAAGCATCTTTATGTTTATGGGATACTTTAAATGTAATTAGTGGTTACACAATGATTTCAATGTCACATCTATGCATGCTTGAGGAAAGAAGGAAATTATTATTGCTGAATAAGTTCAGTGGTAAAGTGACTTTATTTCTGAGGTCTTCCTTTATATGGGCTTCATTAGTTGTGGGGTTTGATTAAAGTGTGAACATATTTCTAAAAAGAAACTCAAAACAAGTTTAACATTGCAAAAAAAATTTTAAGTAAAGGAAAAGAAGGAAATCTTTTAGAAGAACTTCCATGGAAAGTGGTTTTGGTAATTCTTACTAGTTTTAATAGTTATATGTCTTTAGGGTAGACTTCTGCCAATCTCAGGCCTATTAAAGTGCAAAAAAAGAGAGAGACTGTCTGCTGAAGAAGAACCTGAAGACAGTGAATAGAGAGTGGATTCAGTTCCAGACTGGTTTGGTTCTATGAACGATGGAGCCAGCTTTAGGGTCTCTGCGTTAAGGGGAAAGAGAAATTACACAAATATTTGAAATCTTCAAAGCTAAAGTTGGCCAGTAGTTTTCACTTTACTGAACTTTCCAGAAAGTGGTAGAATTGATTGAGTTGAGTTCCTCTTCCCACTTTCAGACCCAATCCACTTTATGAAGGGGTTTGTAATAGGCTTGTGATAAGACTTAAAGTTTATTTTTTTATTAAAGTGAAGGTGCTGAGTAGGCATTGGAGGACAGGAGCACAGAACGCAAACATTCCCCAAACTAACCATATCCATCCTTTTGAAGAATTAAGCATTCATAAGGTTGGCATGATTTAGAACAACAGACTATTCAAACTACTAACAGACATTCTGGTGTGTGCATGGGGCATATAAAAAACAAATTGTACTTAAGGCTAGAATCTGAGCTATTATGCACATAAATCTTTCTAAAAATGTGGAGTTAACCAGTTTAGGGCTTATCAAATAGGGCATTGGAAAAGGGCGCTGAAATTATTAAACATGTTGAAGAGGTAACAGTGTGACCTCTTTGGATCAGGAAAGTTCCTGTTATGCAATGTGTGCATTTCATTATTTACACGATTTCACTAAGTGATTGGGAGCTGTGTACACAGCAAGGTGAGCCTGTAGCAGCAGACTTGAAGCTACAAGCAAGTACCCTCTCTTTATTTCCTTTCACTAGTTTTGCCTTTGAAATAATACTTTTCTATGCACAGTTTCACCCCAAGAATATCTACATCTCGACATTAAAACAATCGTTTTTCCTGAAATGTTTTTAGGAACTCCAACTATTTCAGGAAATTTCCACGCTCGTTTTCACTGTGTTCTAAGGACGAATTAAAAAGTAAATACTGAGCAATCAAAAGATTCCGGGGGAGAAATCCTTTTTAAATTTTGTTATGGGGTCTGCAAGTTCTAATTTTCCCCCCTCCATCTTTCTCCTTTCCAAGTCACTTTCTTTCCGGCATTTCCTGGAATAAAGATGAAAATAAATAAACGGAGAGAGCGCGTGTTCCAGGCTGGGGTGTGGGGTCCCGAGAGGGCTGACCTTAGGAGACTTGCGGGGCTTTGGAAGGGTGAAAAGGGCAAGGGCAGCCAGGGGTGGTGCGGACGACCTCACGGGAGAGCATGGGGTGCCCGTGTTGCTTCTGTGGTTTCGCCAGGTAGTCCCGAAGCCCTGTTTCCTGCTGTTCGCTCCATGGGTCCCCAGGCCATTAAGCGAAGGGGGCGGATCCTCGCGTGCAGACACGCCCCGGCCGGGTTTATAAATCGCCGGTTCCTTACTCCCGGACCTGCCTCTCTCCACCCCGAGTGCAGACGCGCGCCGCGGCGGGTTGCAGCAAAGCTAGGCGCTGGCGGTACGCACGTCGGCCCAGCGCCTCGGGCACTCTCTTGCCCGCGCTCCCACGCCCACGGCGGCGCGCTCACACTCCTACAGTGCTGCACCGCAGCGCGCGCGTTCACACTCCCACGCGCACCCCGGAGCGCTTATCCAGCCTAGGCGCAATCACTTCTGGAGAGAGCGCTGAGACACCCGCGACTTTCCTATGGCTGACTTGAGCTTCATCGAAGATACCGTCGCCTTCCCAGAGAAGGAGGAGGATGAAGAGGAAGAGGAGGAGGGCGTGGAGTGGGGCTACGAGGAAGGTAACAGACCGCGTGTCTGGGTGTCTGGTACGGGACGGCGCGTCAGTGTCCTGCGGAGCTCGGGGCCCTGCGCCCTGCAGCTTTCGAGCGCATCCACTCCTTCCCACGGGAGTCTCCGTTGCTTTCCGGTTTCTCTGAGGTCTTTCCAGGCGCTCCGGGGAGGCGTGCCCGCCACCTGCGGTCTCCCGCTGCCTCGGTTCGAGACCTGGGCGGCTGTGGGGGTTTGACCTTCTTGTGGCTGTTCGCACCTGCTGCTGCCTGGCGGCGGGTACTCAAAAGAGTAGCCAGGAAGAGCCGCGGTACGCGTTAATATTTAGAGGTGGCCGTGAAACTATTAGTTTCTTACTTTGTATTCTTTTCATGACGGATACTATCAACGCTCAACTCTTTATAAAACTTGTCTTAAGTTTCAAACTGAATCAATGGGTTTGGGTTGACTTTTTATTAAACAGAAAATTTATCCCTGAAGGCGTATGGTTCCCAATAGCTAAGCCTTAGTGCTGATGTTTACTACATATGCTGAAACACAGGATGTACAATTTTAATTGTAAAATATTTGGAAGGAGCACGTTTATGTATATCTAGCTATCTTTACGCACACTTTACTGCATATGCATTTCTGATACGACAGTGATAGTTTTTAGCTCTCACTAAGCATGTTGAAAGTTACAGGTATTTCTTAAGTCCTAAACATAATTGAACAGGAAATTTTTTTGTTGTATTTTTTTTATAATCACTTAGAGATAACTTTAATTTTCCAGAGCCATAAATTATTATATCTATGTGGACAAATGCAAACAAATAGGATATTTCATTAGTTAAGGATTTTGTATGTGTATCTGATAATATTAGCTCATTTATATATGAGCGCAAAAATTTACACACATCATATTTCATTTGTAGAGTTGTGGTAGTCAAGACTCTTTGTGAAGGCTGGGGTGGCTCAATGGTGGAGCGCTTGCCTAGCATGTGTGAGGCAATGGGTTAGATTCTCAACACCATATATAAATAAATGAATAAAATAAAGGTCCATCAACAGCTAAAATATATATATATATATATATATATATATATAATTTTCAAAAAACCCTATTCATAACATGAGAGTTTTTAACTAGTTTTCATGTGTTAAATTTTACTCTAATTTACTTTTTTCCTTAACTTGTTCTTGATTTTTTTATTTTTTCATTGTGTCCTTAGGTGTTGAGTGGGGCTTGGTGTTTCCTGATGCTAATGGGGAATATCAGTCTCCTATTAACCTAAACTCAAGAGAAGCTAGATATGACCCTTCACTGCTGGATGTCCGCCTCTCTCCAAATTATGTGGTCTGCCGGGACTGTGAAGTCACCAATGATGGACATACTATTCAGGTTATTCTGAAGTCCAAATCAGGTATTTTAGAAAACATGTTCATGCCCTTTTGTAAACTAGAAGTCTTCAGGAACTTAATGGAAAATGATTTAACTTGTTTGATTTTAAAGTTACAGCTAACAAAGCTCTATTTTCAGGACACCTTTTTATACCATAAGATACATTTTTGGGGGAGTATTCTGAAACAATTTTGAAAGGATAAAAGGGTCAAATTTTATGAAGATTTCAGTTGTTAGTGTTTTTTTGTGTAATGTTACTGGAACCACCTTAGTTTTGTGAACTTTGTGAAATATAAGGAAAGGTGTACAAATTCTATTTTGTTCTAAATTGTTAAATAGCTGAAATCACTTAGATAATTATAATTCTGTTTTGCTACTTTGTGAAACTGAAGATAGAACTTACTGACATAATCTGGCATTTAAGATAGACTTTGCAAATTAGTTGTTTCTACTATATTAATATTAATTATAGCACTAAAAATCCTCTAAACTAAAACATTTAAATGGCAAATGAAACTCTTGCTTTTATTTATTTTTTAACTCCCCCCATTCCCAAACCCCATTCCCAAATCTCTTTGAGATGAATTGGAAATATTTTGTGGAAAAGGGTAATTTTCAAGGAAATCAGTTTTTAGTGTAAAGTTAGGGGAAGGGAAAACAGGTTTATTTAAACATTAGCATTAATATCATGATTTTTTTTTTTTTTTTTTTTTTTTTTGGTTTTTTTGTGGTGCTGAGTATTGAACCCAGGGCCTTGTGCTTGCAAGGCAAGCACTCTACCAACTGAACTATATCCCCAGCCAGTCATTTTTTTTTTTTATAGTGAAAAATAACTGTCTTTCCCTCTTGGAAAAATTGTAAAATTATTTTCAAATAACTGGTCATGCTTGGTAAGCAGAAACTATTTAAATTAGTTCCAAATCAACAAGTTTGATATTTCAAGCCATACAATATTTAGGTTTATTATTAGGTAAGGCAGGTATTGATTTCCAACTATGGATTTTTAAAAAAATATTTTTTTAGATGTTGATAGACCTTTATTTTATTAGTTTAATTATGTACGGTGTAGTGATTTGATCCCCAGGGTCTCACACATGCAAGGCAAGTGCTCTACCACTGAGTCACAACCCCAGGCCCTAAACTATGGATTTTTAAAAATATTTTTAGCTGTATATGAACACAATATCTTTATTTTTTTTATTTGTTTATATTTGGGGTTGAGAATCAAACCCCGTGCCTTGCACATGCTAGGCAAGTGCTCTACCTCTGAGCCACAACTTCAGCCCTCCAACTATGGATTTTTCATTCACCATGAATGTTTCTGAGCTTTAAGTTAGAACCCATGAGGGAGTCTTAGATTCATGTAGTCTTCCCTGTTGTCTTGATAGCCAAGATGGGGGCATCACCCTGAGAGATCCTTAGTTTTATATATATTTAATCAAAGAGACATATATAATGTAAGTCAGAATTTTGGGGAGAAGGTTTATCTATGATGGGACACTGTATATTATTTTTAAGTATATTGTGAAGTTATTGAATGATGACTTCTGGCATATAAAAACACTTTAAGGTACTACATGTATATGACATGATGTGTTGATTGCTGACAATCTGAATGGATATCCATTTGTATTTCTGGAAATAAATGTTTATAGATTCATACAACAAAAGGCATTTTGCATTAAGCACCAGGATGAGTATTGGTTGTCTACAAATGGCTAAGAGCATTCTTGAGGACTCATTGTCTAGTGAAAACACAGTTGTTTAAAAAGTTCTAGCGTAAACATGATAGGAACCTTTTATAAAATATTGGAGCATAGAGAATGACTAAGTACAAATGCCACATTGAGTGTGTCCAGTCCTGCTTGAAAATCAAATTTACTTCATCAAATTGGACTTTTATTTTTGTAACTGAAGATTGAACATAGGGGTGCTTCATTACTAAACTATATCCCCACCCCTTTTATGTTTTATTTTGAGACAGGGGACAGGGCCTTGCTAAGTTGCTGAGGCTGGCCTCAAACTTGGGTTCGTCTTTCCCCAGCCTCCTGAGTTGCTGAGATCATAGGTGGGCACCTCCATACCTGACTGGACTTACCATTTTCTTAAGGTGCCTTCTTAAAAATTTGTGATCTTCCTTACTCCTTAATTCACCCCCAGCTGGAGACTGTCTGGCCATGTCCACTGTCTAGCCATGAGAAGTTTCTTCCTCACCTACCTTTATTTTCCCTTCCTCCATCCTCCACCCCTGTCCACTGAGGAAGAACTCTGTGTTTCTGTCTCGGCTAATGTGAATGCACTTAAACTCTTCCTCCTTGGAGACCTTCCTCCTTTAGATGCCCTGTCACCTTTCTACTTCTTTAATGCTTTCTTCCTCATTGTTTCTTCCCTTTCAGTATTTCTGCAAACAACAACAAGCAAGCAAACAAATAAAAACAAACTAAAAATACCGTATCTTGACCAATAAATTATTTTTTTCCTAGGGGATTTATGCTTCTTAAAGAAAAAGTCTGTAAGCCCTGAACACCCTGTCATTCGTGTATTTGAAAAAAATTTTCTTCTTCAAAATGGAATATAGACATAATTTAAATAACTGAATATTACTATATTTCTGTCTGTCTCTGCTTGTACCCTGACCCTCTGCACTGCAACTTCTCTTCCTCTAGTGATGGCTGCTTTGAACGTTTTTGGTTGTTTTTCATGTAGTCACCTCCATATTTCCTAATAACGTGTTTATCCTGTTATGCTCTGATGTTTAGGATATTTTTGAATGCCCTACTATGGAAGATGAGGCCAGTTCTCTTATTTCTCTTTCCTCTTGTGATTTCACTCCTACTCTTATATACTTAAGTTGTATTTTTATTTAAATTAATACTCAGTGTTTTTTATTATTTTGATTAGGTAACGATTATTTACAGCTGAGACTATATTCTGTTTCCTTTATAAAATAATGTATTTTTTTTTCCTGGAGTTAATGTGTTTTTGTTCCTTTATTTATCATAAATTCACTTTCAAACTCTGACAGATCACAGATCTTCTCTCAGGACATACAAAAGCATACAAAAGTCAGTACTCCTGCGTCTTGTCCTTTCTTCTGCTCCTTGGCTCCTTGTTCTTCTTGTCTGAACTGCAGGCTCCCCAGCCTTCTTTACAGCCATCACTTGCTCTACTAGGACCTTATACCTTCAAAGTCCCTCTGTTTTCTTTGTTGGATTCCATCTTTCCTGAAGGCTGTGCCATCTGTCATCCTCTTTTGGGACTGCCCTGTCATTTCAGGGAGTTTATTGGTCTGTTCCCTCTTATGTTCACCTTCCAGGAACTACTGGATGCTTTGTGTATCTGCCAGAGTGTCCTTACACCTCACACTTGATTGGATTTGCCTGGGATGGCTGTAGTTTTGGAAGTAGTTTCTGGTGTCATCTGTTGTTTGACATCATGGCTCCCTCGCCTGTTAGCTTCCAGTCTTGCAGTGGAAAAATCTAGTGCCATCTGCTTTTCGATTTCCATCATGGGCCTTAGTGTGTGTTTTTTATTTTATTTTTTTTCACTCCGTACTGGGCACCTGGTGAGTCCTTTCAATCAGAATAATTGTATCTTTATTTCTCAGAAATTTTCTTACATTTCTTGTATTATTTCATTGATAAGTTTTAATTTTTTTCCCTTTATTCCTGATTTCTTTTTACCTTTTTCTTCTGCTTTCTGTTACATTTCCCCAATTTATATCTTTCAGTTTTTCTGTTAGCTTTTATTTTTTCTGTTCTCATATTTTTAATTTCTAAAAAATTGTGCTCATTTTATGGAAAAAAAATTTCAGTTTTTAAAGTACAGCATCCTGTATTTCATGAATGTGAGCTCTTTCTTCATTGATTTCTGTATTGCTCCTTTCCTGAGTCCCACGTGTCTCTGTTAATTCTGGATTCTTTATTCTGTTTGTTTTTGTCCTTCTCTTTCATTTTGGAGGTGCTCATCAAACGTCTAGTGATTTTGGTTCTTTGTTCATACTTAAGAATGAGTTTAAAAAAGTACACATGATCAGGGATTGAGGTCTGGATTGACTTCTGGTAATGTGATCAGGCAAGGACCTGCCCACATGGAGGAGTCTTTGTAGATTCTGTCACTTTCTGGGAATTTATCTGCCTTTTACTTGTATTTTGGGGTGGGGGCTGACTCACACCTGACTGCCCACATTCTGACTGTTGGCCTCAGACTGGAGAATGTCACTGGCATGTTCACATTCCTTTCATCCTTTGCCAGAGAAGGTGGAGGGTAGCTGCCTGGCCATAGGAATGAGATCTGGAGGCCTAATTGCTTTTTTTTTTTTTTTTTTTTTTTTTTTTTAAGGATTTAAATCCCCTTTCTTGTTTTTTCTTTCCTACTGTGTACCTCCATATCCTGAAATACCTAATGCTTCTCCGGTCTTCCCTGGTTTCTTACTCCATTTGGTTGCTATAACAAAAGACCTTAGACTTGGTCATTTATAAACAAACGGGATTTATTTCTCACAGTTTTGTAGTCTGGGAAGTTCAAGGTGCAGGGGGATTCACTGTCTGGTAGGGACCCACTCTGCTCCATGGAGGACATCTCACGGCTGTGTCTTCATGTGGCAGACAGACAAAAAGGGGCAAAGGGGCAAATGGGCCCCCTGGAACCCTTTTGTAAGGCACTAATCCCATTTATGAGCACAGAACCCTCCTGACCTGATTACTTCATGATTACCTCTGTAGGCTCTAGCTTTTAATGCTGTTGTGTTCGGGAGAAGACACAAGCATCACACCGTAGCAACCAGCTTCTGTGGTAGGACTTGCCCACCTCCTGTGGGCTTCCCCTTCCTATAGCTTCTGTTTTGCCATATCATTTACTACCTTTTAGGCCTCTTAACAGCTCTCTGGCACTTTTTGTTTTGTTTTCTGCATTTCTCTTCTGCTATCTCCACTCTTGTCCATTTTACTTATGCAAATTTGTATTCTTCTAATTTAGTGAGGATTGAGAAGGGTGGGAAGATGAATGTTGGAGTACAGTCTTCCTTGTCTAACTGGAGGTACCCACTTCAAATGTAGTATGCTGCCTTTTTATATTTAAAAATTCATAAAATATGCACAGCTTTTTAAAAAGAAATTAAGGCCAAATTTGTATACACCACTCTGCTGAAAACTCAGGCCCCTTTGAGGCTTTAATGGTCTGGGAGCCTTAGTTTTTCTTTCCTTCCTTCTTCCTTCACTTTTTTCTTTCCTTTCGTCTCTCCCTCTTCCTCCCTCCCTTCTTCTCTTTCTTTGTGTTTATATTTAAAAAAATCATAGAGATTTACCTAAAAGGATACAACAATTGTAGTGTAATTTAAATGCTTATACTTACCAAACTAAAGCTTGTTTTGGAGATACTGCCTTTATATTTGAGGTATTTCATGAACATGTGCTTGCTGCTCCATCCAACTACCTGGGATTCTGTTGTAACTTTTCAGGCTAAGGTTACTGGTGACTTTGTAGTCCCCTAAATCCAATGGGCACTTCAAAGTTCTTGTAGTACATTAACTCTGCTGCCTTCGAAATGAAACTTTTGGAACTCCTCTCCTGTTGGTCTCTGTGACACATAGCGTTCTGACATTTCTTAGTTTTGATTGCCTCTTTTCTGCCAGTTCTTCATCCTTCATGATCCTTAATAATGGGATTCCTCAGCATTTCCTCCTTGACCCTCTTCTCGTGTTGCATGTACCCCATAAGCAGCATACCCATACACAGTGTGTGCTACTTTGTACAGCCAACGCATTTAGGAAAGGGACTGTGGTCATAGATTCTCCCTGTGAAATGGGTTCCTGGAGGGCAGCCAATCCAGCCTTCCCTCTCAGACCTTCTGGCAAGATTTGTACAGCATCAGTTTGAACATCTCAGGGAAGGAAATTCATTGGCATTTGAGCAATTACAAAAGTCAGAAAGTTCTGTAATCTCCTCCGTTGCTTTCTATTTTAGGACTCTGGACCTATATAGAACAAATATAACTGTTCTCCCACACAAAATCCAATACTGACCATTGTCATGGTACCACCTAGTTGCCACTTTTTGCCCTTCTGACATGTATTTTGTTCATTCAACTAATATGATGGTCCTTCACCCCTTTAAAATTACTAATAGGAGTTAAAAATGGGCTTATCTCTAAGAATCAGACAGACACTATAAATATCAGCAGCCAGGAAGAAGATTGAAAATAGCTACTGACTGCCTGTTTCATCTGTGGTGTTGGGAGTCAGTATGGCTAGGAGGGGACTGTCGGAAATGGGCAAGGTGCAGAGAGCATGCCTGGTTTTACAGTTGTTTGACTTGTCAGAAGCTGGAGTTGTGCACTTGTGCCCCAGACTTGCATGTTTTTGGGTTTCCTGTGGCCTGAAGGGTAGAGCTGACAGTCTTTGTTTTACCTTATGTAAGGAGTCATACATACCTTGGGTAAGGTAAACCTAAATCATGACTAAAACCTTCCCTCTGGGAGATTACACTGGAAGGTCATGGAAGATAGGTATACAGGGAAAGATGATTTTTGGTGGGAATTATCAGGAAAGGGTTTGTGGAGAAGGTAGCATTTGAAGTGATCCAAATGTGTGAACAGCATATGGGAGGAAGAGACAGCATGCAAAAGAGACACGAATGTGGAAGGGTCCAGATCTGGATGGTATGAGGAAAGGAAGATCCTTTAGCTTGGAGGGAAGATTCATGGTAAAAGGGTGTTAATGGGAAATGTAATAGAGAGGGTGTATTGGGGCACATTCACGAGGGCCCTGAACGAACTCTAAAGAATACAATCTTTTTTTTTCTCTCTGTGGAATAAAGTCATAATTAATGTGTTGCCTTAGAAAAATTAACCTGAGCGCATGGAATGAGACGGTGTCTGAGAGCGAGTTTGAAGTTCAATTCAAGAGATTAAACAATCCAAGACTGAAGCCATCACAGGATCAGTGGAAAAGGAAGGGTGACGGAGATTTCTGAGGAGCAGTTCATGGAACTCAAGGAATTAGCCATGTGGAGAAGGAGAAAAAGGAATTGTTAGAGGTGGCTGCCTGTTGGGTCTTGCCTCCTTGCCTTTGTTCCACACTGGACATATTTTCAGGGAGACAGCCCCTCCCAATGTGGAGTTGAACCAAGCATTGTGTTCTTGGTGTGACCTAACCACACCGTGGCCTTGAATGTGGAGACAATTTATTAAACCTGCCACCATGTATCATTTTATTTTTCAGTAGGACAGGTGAATCATTGTGTGCAGGAATCTTAACATTTAAGGTTACAGACAAATCAAAATTGAACATATTTATGGTATGAACAGTAGCATAAATACAAAAATATTATTACAGTAATCCTTACTTATTGATTTAGGGGTATGTTCCAAGTCCTTGGTAGATGCCTGAAATGGATTATACCAAATTCTATATACACTGTTTATTTCTATCCTACATACCTATGATAAAGTTTAATTTATAAATTAGGTGTAGTAAGAGATTAACAGCAATAAATCATAATGAAATATAACAATTATGAAAATATACTATAATAACAGTTATGTAAATCTCTGTCTCTCTCTCTTTCTCTATCTCTCTCATTTTCCATTCAGTATTTTCAAATTGTGTTTGACCATGGGTAATTGATACCACAGAAAACGAAGCAGCAGATGAGGGTTAATGGTGTGTAGATTTCTAGCCTGAGTGATTAGATACTTAGGTAGTGAGAAGGTGGGGGACTGCCCAGGCCTGTGAAGTAGCATGTCATTCCATCTGAATATCAGGAGTGTATTAAAGTAATGACATTTTTAATGGGCCATCAGTGGGAGAATTTGCTGTTCAGGATAGGTCATTTGTGCCCTTCTTGGAAACTTATTATAGAAACTTTAATTAGGAAATTTTACTTCTGGGTCTTTTACAATTCACAATACTAATTTTAGGCTAGAGGATAATTATTAGTCACACCCCTCCCCCAAAACATGACAACTTCTTATACTGTTTCTTAGCAGCCTTGCTGATACAAAGATGAAGTTGTTAAAGACATCTTGACCTTGTTTTTGCTGAAGAGGTCCTATGTTTTTTATTTATATGAGATATCAGGGTTAAATTTCTTCATGACTAACTTTATTGTTTGGAGAACTTGAATTACTTAGTTGCTTTAATCTGCTTTACTTTTCTCAGTGTGACTGACTGACCTACTCTCTATGCTATTACTGTGATCTCTACCTTTTTAAAGCTGGGTACCAAACATAGGGTCTCATGAATGCTACCTGAAAATACCTCATGAATCCATGCAAATACTCTTTAACACCTCCAGCCCTGATCTCTACCTTTGAGAGCTTGAATATGTGTGTGTGTGTGTGTGTGTGTGTGTGTAGTCACACACATATATATATATTTTTTTTTCCACAGCTTTATTGAGGTAAAATGAAGTACCATAAAGTACTTTATTTAAAGAATGTAATTTGATCAGTTTTGACATGTATGTAATCAATACAATAATATAAAAAGCACTTCCATTACTTTTTTAAAAATTTGAAATCATATAGACTGTGTTTCCTGCATGATTTATTACATTAGAAATCAATCACTTTAAGATATATAGAACCCCACCCTGACATGTCAACTATTTCAAAATGAAATATCTCAGAGGTCATGGAAGAAAGCACAAGAAAAGTAATCAAAAAGTGCTTTGAACTAAGTTATAATAAAAGCTTAAAATATCAGGATCTCTGAGATGGAATAGTACTAAGATGAACTTTTATAACTTAAAGTACTTGTATCAGAAAGAAGCTAGAATAACAACCAAAATATTTTCAAATTATGTAGTAGGAGGGAAAAATAAGAGTAGGGGCAGAAATATATGAAATAGAGAAGAAATAATACAGCTAAACTTTGATTAAAAATAAGTCTAAATTAAGAAAAAAATAAGAACACAAAAATTAATATCAATGGAAAGGGAGCTATCAAAATACCCTACAGAAGTTAAAAATATATTAAGGTAATATTACAATTGTATGCCAACATAACACGTATATATATTCATTAGCAAATAGTTTCTTGGTAAGTACATGCTTTTAATAGCAGTCATCAGTTCCCTTGAATAGGAAGAGTAATCAATTCATAAGAATAAATGTACCGCAAAAAAAAAAAAAAAAAAAAAAAAAGAAGAAATGCTTACTAGTCATCAGAAAATCTGTGGCCATTCAGGCTATCACATGCAAACCCAGAATCAGTCAGAGGCCAAATCTTAAAGAAGTTTCCTTCTCTTGTTAGTCCATGTGGAGTAGCTTCATAGCACCCGGATTTTGTGGAATTCTGTAGATTATTGCCTTCTAATCAAATATTGCCTGTTGTCACATAACTATGGCTTTTAAAGAAATTTGGACTAGTGTTGAGGATTTTGTCTTCTTCCAAACAAATCATTCTTTTGAGAATTCATTTCTCTCTCTCTTTTTTTTTTTTGTGGTACTGGGGATCGAACTCAGGGCCTTGCACTTGTGAGGCAAGCACTCTACCAGCTGAGCTCTCTCCCCAGCCCAAACAAATCATTCTTTTACAAATGTTTGATTTTGGATCACTTGGACTTTTTACAATCACAGTAGCATCTCTTTGGACACCATAACAATGTTGGCTAAGATTTTCTGCGGGACAGTATTTGGATTTTGACTTGTAAGCCCCATTGATAGTCCAGAGCATATTACAACACCACATAAAGCCTTATTCAATACAGTGGGCTCATAAAGCCTTATTAAATACCATAGGCAGTAAGTTGAAAGGTGTTTCCCATAATGCCATGGAGTATAGTTCTATGTCAGTTCTGCCACCATTGGCCATACTGTTCTACAGTGCATTCAGGTTTTAGGGTAATTGCAGGGTTTCTAGGAAAATAATCAAAAGCATGTCTCAAAGCCTATGAGGGTGATCCATGGTTTCTGATGAACTAGTGGTGAGGATTTTGACCAAAGAATCCTGGGAGTCCTTCTACAAGACTCAGATTGGGCCTTTTTCTAAAAGCTGAAGATATTTATTCTTTATATGAAAGAGAACTATGTATTAAAAAATGAGAAGAGTAAAAATATTGATCTTTGCTTTGAAGATTTAAAATGTTGAAAACAAATATTTCTTTTGGAATGTTTTATGAATGCCTTTGGGATTTCTTAAAAGTTATTCTGAAGTTTTAAAATCTTCAAACCTATTAAGAATAAAGTAGTTGGGCCTTTGGGTCCCTTAGGGGATGTGTCAGGGGTCCATTAGTGTTTCTCCTCTGGTTGGAGTGTGGCTTTAGCAGCCTTTTTCTCCTGGCCCTGCCACCTTCGCCTGGGCCATGGCAGCAGCTTTCTCACTGGTGGGGCTTGCCCTTTGCTGTTCCGATATGTGTGCAGACCCTGGAGTAGTATCTCACAAGGCAAAGACAATCATGTTAGTCTCCTGCGCAGAAGCCCTCAGTGGCTCCCTGCAGAATAAATTCTATCTCCTAGGCTGCAAGCCTCCTACTGAGGCCCCTGTTATGAACCTGCCCCTGACCATTGGTTACCTCTTTTTATTCTTGGAACAAAGTTATGCTATTTCACATCTCTGAGCCTTTCTAAGCCTCTTCTCTCTGCTTCATTTGTACTTTTCTTACTTCTCTTAGCTTGGCTATCATCGTCTTCAGAAAGTTTCCCTAACTTCCTGAACTTGTTTTAGACTTGGTTGGCTTCTCTCCTACTACCTGTCCACTTTCCTTTCCTGTCCCTGATGCATCCTACTTGGACTGTTAAGTGTGATTTCTTCATCAGTGAAAATGCCTGGCCAGTACTAAGACTGGATCCCTTCACTTTATATATTCAGTGGTCAGCATGGGACCAGGCATGGAGTTGATCTCATTATGTGTGTTGAACTCAAGTGAAATGAGCAGCAGACTTCAAATTATCTGGTAAATTTATTTTTAATAAAGGATTATAGAAGCTTAGATTCAGGTAAATGTACATACACCCAAGTCTTTTTGGGATTCTCAAATTTTGCAGGAGTTTCCTCTGGGAAACTTCTCTTTTTATGCCTGATAAGGTTAATAGTCATACTATTAAAGAGCATTTAGAAAAATCGAGGTAGTGGCAAAGACATCCATTTATTGTATAATTCTTTTCACAGGTTTGTTATTTTAAGAATATTTAGCATGTTGTTTCATTATAATTTTATTGAACATAATGTCATCACAACTAATAAACCTGCCAGTAACCAAGTATCGTTCACCAAAAATTGGCATTCATTCATGTAGGAAAAGAGCAGCACTTTGATATGACTGGTTTCTTTACAAAAAAGATATAAGGTGTAAAAAGAAAGAATAATATTTTAAGGTTATGTTGTCAGATGGATAAAAGTGAGCTGCAATGCATTTTTAGTTTTATAAATAATCACTATTGGGGGATGAACAGGTAGTACTTTTACCTAGCACCTCATAGAACTCTAAATTCCATATATATATTTATTTTTAATGGCTTTGTATAGCCACATGATTTTAGTATGGTTTTACTTTAGATTATTCATTTGCAGCAAAATGAAAGATACCCAGGCCCTAATTCCTAGTTGAAAGCCACCTCATTGTCCCCTCTTCCTGGAGGACCAGGCCTGGGCAAAGAGTTTCCCTTCTCTGTGTCCACTTCTACCTCATAGAATATAAGATCCATGAGAATCTTGTTTTGTAATTTTATTGAACGTAATAACTTTGCAATTAACACACTTGTCATACAGAGACCAAATAACAAACACTCAGTGAAATTTGGTCTTCATAAGTGAATGATTTTACATTTCAACATGGTAGAATGTAAGAACCATGAAGTCAGAAATTTTGTCTGTTTGGTCAAAATCAGTGTGTCAAACATCTCATGCAGTGCCTGGCACAGTGTAGTAGATGATCAGAAAACATTTATAAATGAACCCTCTTGGGGCTCTGGACTTCTCCCTATCAAAACATGGATCGGTGTCACTTGAATTTCCAGGTATTTCAAATAAAAGCTTTTATCTTCATGTTTTAAAGACCTGTTGCTTTTAAAGAAAAGCATTGGGATGTCAAATGGGGAGTACAGTTTTGTAAGGTAGATCTCTTTTTGGTCCCCTGAAATCACTGTTAAGACCAACTATATTATCCATTTCCATTAGAAAGTACTGATAGATTCTGTAATTGTTTCAGAGAGATATTGGGAGAGAGAGAGAGAGAGAGAGAGAGAGAGAGAGAGAGAGGGAGGAGGAGGGAGAGAGCATGTGTATGTGCGTATGCTCACAATAGTGTATGGGACGATTTTTTAAATCCTCTTTCTCATTTCATATGTGCTTCATTTCATGCTGCTTTCTTCTTTCTTATCAACATGGAGCTGAGCCTCCTCTAAGACAGTTTTATTGCTGCCTTTTAAAAGTAGAGGGTTACAGAATTAACTGGCTGAAGCCCCAGGTCAGGTCATCGCTGTGCGTGATGAAGGATGTGCTTACTCCTTCCACTGATACAGGCTGGGATGCCTTGTAAGACAGAAAAAATCCTCTCCCTCTTTATTTTATTTTATTTTCTTTCTGAGTTGGTTGGTAGTATGCAGTGGGTAGACTTATGGTCTCCTTCTGGGTTTTTCTTAAGACCAAATTTGGACAGCTATTGCCAAAGGAGGTGGTGAGGAAGTTTATTCAGAAACTGTGGCATCTACTTGAAATAAAAACAATTCACACATTCTTAAATCCACATCATGCAATGTTTATTGAAGAGGAAGATGGAGTGAGCCTGCACCATAGCTATGAATATCTGTAAACCTTTTTGATCCACATATTTAGATATTTTTTGGATTGTCTTGGAAAATAGGATGAAATGTAGTTCTCAAAGGAGGAGCTGTAGTTCAGAAATCTAGGTTTTGAGAATTCATTTTTAGTTCACATTTAAGATACTGACATTTGGGTTTTCCTGTCATTCTCACCTGGGGACATGGGCCAGGATATTCCAGCCCGGGCTCTGTCCTGGGTTTGCTAGCTGGATGAATAGAGCAGGTCACACTTAGCCCTCTTCAGCCTACCTTTCTATTTTGCTGATGGGGTTGACAACATGGACCCCTGGGATTTGTTGTGTGACCTAAAACAGGCCAGGCATGAGCAGGAACACTGAAATCCTGTGGGGTGGTCTGATTCTAATGGCCATGTATCTCACTTTTATCAACTTTAAAAATTAAAATCACCTTTTCTTATGGACGCTGTTTTTCTTTTTTTGTTTGAGCTGCTGGAAAGCTAAGAACCAAATTTTTAGGGCATGGTTAATAAGGAGTTTATGTCCTTCATTTTCTATGATAGATTTTTCCATCTATTTTCTGTTGGCCTCTTTGTTTCCCTCTGTTTTTCTACATAATTTACACTTTCTGACTATGTTTTATGTTTGTGGATATAATCAGCCTTAAATCCTGTTTAGAATAAATTATTAGGTAAGACCCAATCAAACAAATAAATATCCCTTCATTAGTTTGCTTTCTTGTCCATTGAATTTGAGGAAGGACAGCTGTTCCTCCAGGACAGGGCTCTCGTTTTTCCTCCTCAGAGGCAACTTATGTGTGAACAGTAATCTGTTTCAAAGATCCCTCTTCTATGGTGGTGGTGGTGGTGGTGGTGAAGGTTGTCAGCTCTTTGACCAAAAATAACCTAAAATTCTTAGCTACTACTGTGTAGAATTGGGAGTTGATAGAGGAAACGTGCCCGGAATTAAACCACCTTTATTTGTGTTGAAATTGGCCCATTTGTCTGTAATAAACTTTATTTCAAGTTTTTACATATGCTGTCATGGAGCATTTAGCTAAAATACTTTGTCTTCAAAACATGTTATCATGCAAATGTGCTTTTCATTATCATATGATGTATCCTTTTTTGGGATGAAATTCTGGATCATATCCAGAAATAAGGAAGAGGGACAGAGCCCTGTAGAACTGTTGTTAATATTTTGAGGATTGTTAGAAGTTTATTAAGATTAAATTTCATTTGTGTTCTATATGATAATGAGCGGTCATCTCTTTTATAAATGTGATTTCATTGTTAAGTGACTCAGTGCTTATTCTGTTCATGAATCGTTTTGTTAACCTATGCCTGTTCTCTAAATAATAGCCTGCTAGTGCCAATTGGTAATGTGTAAGTGTGGTTTAACTTATTGATAAATCTACAGCAAATTGTTGGTTATTCTGAGATTAAGATCATCTTTTTGTCACCTGACCAGTGCTAAACTTATGTCTCAGGAGGAGTTGGCTTTCCTTGTCTATTCCTGGACTGAAAACACATGAGAAGTTAAAATATACATACTATTTCCCAACTTTTTAGGGATTTTGAACTTCTACTGTATCTGAATGAGCACTTGCAAGAATTTTGGACCAACTCAAATATTGTAAATTTGCCTCAGAGTTGTGATTATTTCTCATTTTTGCTTTATAAATTTAATTTGTAGAGCTCATAAGAGCATTTTGGTCAAACACTACCAATAAAACCTGAAAAATCTCTAGTGATTATAATGTTGTACTAAAACATTTGTGATGTAATTCAATAAAATTTATTTTTCAGTTCTCTCAGGAGGACCTTTGCCTCAGGGGCATGAATTTGAACTATATGAAGTTAGATTTCACTGGGGGAGAGAAAACCAGCGTGGTTCCGAGCACACAGTTAATTTCAAGGCTTTTCCCATGGAGGTAAGAATAATGATCATTGTGTGAAAGTCTTATTCAGAAAAGTATTCAGTGATCTGCTGAGAATGAGTAAGTATAAAAGGAGATGCATAACTCTTGAATTTTGTCAGTTTATACTAAGATAAAAAAATACTTAATGAAATATAAGATTGGGGGCAGCAAGTGAAACTCCCCACCTGCTTTACTGGGCTGGGAGCATGCAGGTGGGTAGCTGGCCTTAACGGTGATCCATGCTAGTATCCTTATTGCTGTAGATATGCTGTGGTCTTGGCACATTCATCTGGTCACTTTTGTACCTTTGGGAAGGTGATGAGCTGGAAACAAATAACTGTTGGAAGAAGCTCAGGAACAATTAAAACTTTAGCTTATTTAAAATTGGTCCCCAGACTTTTGGGGATAGGGGGATTTATAGAGAGTGATTCTTTTGTCTGCAGTCTTCCCTCCTCCACTTACCTTTTTAGTTGACTCCTACACTTTCTTCAGTACCCAGTGTCATATCTTCTATGGAACTTCTTCTGAGTTCCTTCCCTAGGTAGAATTTATCTCCCACTCTCTGTGTCCCTGACCCCTGACCCCTGCCCAGTGTACTAGATGATCATGATAGGTCAGTTCCATGCACTGAACCCATGGACTGGCACATGTCATGTCCACTGTGTCTTTCTTGCTGACCTCGGATTGTCTCCCTCTCATTTCCCTGTCAACTCTGTCGTTTAGCTCATTGTAGGCACATCATAGACAAGCATTCCATGTTGGTGAGGTTGAGGGGATGTCCAGGCCTTGTCTGTGTCTCTTTCTATAATTCTCCCCAGGAAATAGCCCTTCGGAAGCATGTATGAGCATGTTTTCTTTATTTCCACCAACCTGTCTTCCTTACCCCTTTTCCTCCTCCACCCTCCCTTCCTCCCTCCTCTTTTCCTATTTTCTGGGTCATCTTTTCTGTTTCTAAGACTTTGATTCTCAATTATATCAGCTCCAGATTTTAATCTCGATCCAGAATCATATAGACGACTTAGGTGCCAAGTAGAGATGATGGATCAAAATGATCCATCCCTAAAAAAAAAAAAAAAAAAAAAAAAAAAAAGAGTACCTTGTGGGGGCTGCAGGAATGCCAGTCTCCTTTCTGTCATTCCCATCTGCTTCATATTAAACATGGAATTGCTCAGATCAGATAGCAGGTACAGTACCACCTCTGTGACTAGACATCACTATTGTATGATTTTACATAAATTATACGTGTATGTTAAAGGATTACATTGTTACATTGGAATGTTTCTTGGAATTAGTGTACTAATTTTTACAAATCCTTTTTGAAGCTCAGGATATCCATTTTATTAAAGAGACCCAAGTCTTAAAAGTGAAATGTGAGATGTTTTAGGAATGAAGGGGAAGAAAGCCGCACTGAAGTCTATTGAAGATGAAGGAGGAGTGAGGACCATGAGAGAGGACAGTTCCTTGGAGGCCTCAGTGCTGAAGGTCTTGATGTGCTGCCGTGCAGGGAGCTGCCCTCTCAGTGCCTAGAGATGTTCTCTTATTTCTGCTGTGTTAAAACAACCCTGTATCACCTCTGGCTACTGCTCTGTCCTCAGCCAACCTGGGAAGGAAACATCCACACCAGAACACATCAAAGAGGAAAGAGTTCATTTGAACCTGCTGGGTGGTGGAGGGCAAGGGGACTGGCCGGACAAGCCCTGTCCTCTTCTTTGGGTTTCAAAGGCCATTTCTTTCTTTTTGTCCCAGTTAGTTCTCAAATAATCCCTGAGTTTTAGGGAGAGATGGGCATTGTGGGGTAGGCAAGAACTTCTGGATGAGAATTTGGGGCCTTTGCTTGTGACACAGAGTTTACAGCCTTGAGAAAGTTTAATTAGATTAGGGGAGTCAGTGACCTGTGATCTTTGCTGTGTTGTCAGGTAGAATTTCCGGACCAAATGTTCAGACTGGTCTGGCTACTGGGTGGCATTTTAACTGCTCCAGACCATTAAGCACAGGTAATGGATTGTTTTGAGTGAAGATTAAATTCTGGTAGTGAGGCTTTGTTTGTGTAGAAATATTTATATTTAGGATAATGGAATTCTGATTATTTTTCCCAAATAGGTAATGAGTAATATTTATATTCTTTGTTATCCCAGGTTACCCTTGATATAATACTAGAGAAAATACTTTTTATCAGTCATCTGACATTTGTGCATTGCCATACCTGATTGAATGCATAAATACTGTGAGGGTGCAGAATTAGAGGGAGATCCCTGCAAACCAGTTTTTTTTTTTTTTTTTTGAGGCTGTGAATATGTATTGTAATGACAGAGAAGGGGACTCCAGGTGCATGAACATTCAGAAGTGATAATGAACTGGCAAATACAGGGTTGCTTAGATAGCTGACTACTGGTCTCCTGGTCCTGAACAGCCACCAGGATCACCTTTAACACAAGAATGTGGCCAACAGGATGGTGGAGAGTGAGGATTTGGACTAGGTATCTTTTTGAGCTCATGACTTTTTTCAGTTTTTTTTCTTTTTGAGTACAGTGTCCATATTTATTTATATTTTAAGACCAACTTTAATGTCAGAATCACATGCCCATTCACTGATTTCCTTTTTGTTGATTTCACTTATAATGGAATGTCTGGTTTGTTAAACAAATGGTATAAACAAATATTTATTATGCCTGTAACCTGTAGCATATAAGAACAGCTTTTAACAGAAATCCATCAACCTCTTTCCCCTTGACTTTTTAAAATTGTTTACTGCAATTATAACAACAACCCTGAGTGTATTTTTACACTACCAGGAGTCAGCACCAACACTGCTTCAAAAGTTAGCAGTTTGTGAATTCCAGCCATTTCAGTGCAGCTCTTTCAGTAACAAGATGGATAAAGCCCGCATTTGTGCTTCCCTTTCTTGAGATTTGTGGTTTTCAGAAACACGCATGCTTCCACAGCCATCTGAAGCTTCTTGTCAGGCTTTTACCTTAAACCTGAATTCTGTTATGAATTCTTTAGGTTTATGCCTAAATGACAGTGCCTTACTGAGAGAAAAAAAAAACTGTGCCATGTTTTCCAACCTGGTATCTGAAGACATAATGGATGTACACCTATTAAATATTTTCTTACGAATGTCTGTGTTGTATTTACCGGCTGGAATTTTTTCCCTTAATGTGTGAGTATTTTGCATTTTGGTTGTTGATTTAAGACAAGTTTGAGATCAACTAAAACTAATTCTTGTCTGTTTTTTCTTCTGACCATGGAAAATTATTTTCTTTGGACATCATTAGATGTCTTAGCTTGTGAAGTTCAACTTAAGTGCTATGAACTTGGCTGTTCTGCTCTCCCTAGTCAGCTCTGTGCATCCACCTTTCCCCTGGGGTTATTTATTCCAGTCACATGAATTTTTATTCTACATCTGGAGCTTCTGGGTATTCACATCATACATTCAGACTGTATTTCTATAATTTGTGGACACCATCATTTTTTTTGCTGCTTCAAAGTAGCTCAGCTCTGTGGTTTACATAATTCTTCATAAATGATGACCAGTTTTTACACTTAAAGAGCTACTTTCATAACTTTAGGGGAGAGGGCATCCCAGTATTTAGATTTTATGCTGGCTCAGTAAATTTTTTTTTTTAAAGTGAGGGGAAGACCAATGGCATGGCTAGATTTTAGTTTTTCTCAGTAAGTCTATTGCTCACCCTCTGCTGGCTTCATCATTTGATTAAAGGGAGGTTCTTTAATAGCCAAATGTAGGAAGGACATGGTCTCAGTATCAATCATAACCTAGACATTGGATAAATTAAGATTTTTAAAAAGTCATGACATTTCTGTTTTGCTCATTTCACTACAGATGCATGATGGTTTGTTATGGATGGACACTGATCCTACCCACAGACTAGATCATGTGTGGGGAGCGACTTTCTTGCCCTATGGGCCAAAATACCTGCTATTTAAGAGTGACTCATCCAGTAAGAGATCCAGTTCTGTTGCAGGACACTTGCTTATCTATATTTATATTGTATTTGAAGAGTTGCTATTGCTTTGTGTCCTCTGAAAGCGCTCACAGATAAACAAGCCACATACCAGCTGTTTATGGGAGGTTGAGTGCATTAGGTAAATAGACAGTAAAGGTGTTTCTTGTGCAGAGCAGGGTCCTTTGATTATGAAGAATCCAGGCTTGGTTGCAAAATAGGGCAACAAAAAAATGATGAAGACCATATTTCATAAAAGAGTGTTCATCCTATACATTTCATTGCCCCTCTCCATTTGGCACTCTACCCTAAGTGTGCCAGCTTTCCACATGTTCTCATTTCTTCTTTTTAGGAAAGTGGGAGTGTCTACTGTGAAGTATTCTTTTGGTACAAATGACCTGGTCTTTAGGGTTGCTGCTTCCCAGGTCATTTGCATATTCAACAGAAGGCGATGCATTTATTCTTTTTGTTACTTATTTTACTGCCCTAAGGAGATCCTAGAAATAGTTTGCCTGGTTAATACTGAAATTCTGACCTTCTCAAAGTTATTCTATTTCTAGTAACATCTCAAATAGAGCATTCTGGTTTGTGATCTTTTCTAAAGAGATCCTTCCATTGACTTTCCAATGAAATGTCATATGAGGACTTTATGAGACAGAATATCATGAGAATTAGACATATAAGATAACCTAATGTAAGCATTTTGATTTAAAAGGAACTTTCCAGATCACCTAGTCCAAACACCTATTTAGCCCAGGAGAAATTCGAGGGTTGAAAGGTCAAGCCTCATTGGACAACTTGTGGGAAACTAGAATATATGATCTGATTGAAGAAGAGTGTAGGATGGTTACTTATGTATTCCATTTAAGGAAGAATTACCTCTACTAGTGCTGCTTTTTTTTGCTAATGATCCAGATGGACACAGCCTGTTGTGTTCAACAGGCTGAATCCTCAGCCTACTGCCCATAATGAGGGGCTATTACATCTGTAGGTACCCCAGATGCAGAGGGGACTTAGCCTTGCATAGGAGGCAACAGTGACACTGGCTTTGTGAAGGCACTGGGGTATGATGTCACTAAGGTGGGGACCTGAACACTGGTCGTCTTAGTCTCACCTGCTTTACCCAGGTTCTCACCCAGGACTAGAGAGGGAAACCATTAGCTGAGAGTCATACCCCTCAAAATGGTCCATGCGCTGACTTCTGTTCCAAGAACATTTTTTAAAAAATGTTCAATCAGTTCCTAGGAAACTCAACTCTAGTTTGAGTTTCTATTTGTACCTGTAGTTATTATTTTGAAATGAAGTGCTTTGGGGGAAGAAAAAGAGCAAAAAAAAGCATTTGCCATTCAGAGGAAGTTGATTGAGGCTAAAGGAAACAATTTGCAACTTGAACATTCAGCTTCTCTGTGTAGTTTTATTATTTTCACCAAAAAAGAGGAACATCTATTTCTTAATATAATAATTATTATGATTTTTTTGTTGGTCCTCTGGAATATCCCACTGGGCTGGTTAATTGAACCTCATGCCGAAGCGGAGGAAGGAATTAGAACCTCATGCTATGACCTCTCTAGTGGCCATAGTTGTGGAAACTCCCTCTCATCTTGGCAGGAAGAAAAGAATGAAGAACAAAAAACAAATTTTATGTTTCCTGAATTCTAATGAACACTTGCATTTTTACTGCATAAAAATCATAGTTCTTGCTTTGATTCAACATGTTTATTTTTCATTTATTAAAATGAATTTTATGCAGAAACCTAACAGTTTACTGAATAGAAAATAAATTATGATGTTAAGCAAACAGAAATGTTCTTTTAGCTACTCCACGTGACAGGGCAGTCTGCCATCCCCACTGAGAGGGAGAGGGGAACGAGGCCCATTTGACCTTTGCACAGTCACTTTGCAGGCACCTTTGATTTCGCTTTTGTAAGTATTTCCTTGGTAGATCATTCTTTGTCATCACTTGAAGATATACAAAAGGTTGTTTTGACAAACTAAATTTGAAAGAAGTGTTTTTATTATAATTGGTTTTATGACATAAGACAAATTTGTACTAAATTTAAAAATTAGTTACTATAAGTGAATATGATATAATGTATGGGTAATTATATGCTAGGGTTCTAACAGATCTAAATTCTACCATAAAATACCTAATCTCTCAATATGCTTTCAGATAATAAACACACTGATTTGAATATGAAATCTGTACCAGTGTGGCTATCTCTAAACTCATATCCATCTATTCATCCTTTTGTCTGTCCATTCATCCATCTCTCCATCCCTCCATTCAAAGACTGCGTCATTATAGCCTATTGGTCAGGCCTTTGACTAAGGAGATAGTGATAGAGATTATTTTTCCTAAATGGGTGAGTCTTGAGAAGATATATTTGAGTGATTCTGTGTTCTAACCTGTCTATGGAATATGCAAATTTTGGTCAGTAAAAGTTAATAAGAGGGAGATTTGAAGAGATTTATTGGACTATAAATGTCATTTGTGATGCAAATGATTGGCAACCACATGAAATATTTGTCCACTAGTAAGTCAAAGGCACTGTGCTATATGTAACCCACTCATGGGTTCTTGTTGGCTAGATTAATTTCAAGTGACCTAACAGAGTCAGAACCAGTGAGACACAGGCTAGGAACACCATGATAACAGGGAAGAATCAAGAAAGATGTGGGTTCTGGAATGTCCTAGGAAATAATGGCTCAGTGTAACCACCTCAGTGCAAACAGTGTGGCAATGAGTCAGAAAACCCAGATTTGATCCAGGCTCTGCAGTCTTGGGCAACCTACTAACCCTCTCTGACTTTGACATTCCTACCTATAAAAATGGCTAGCACTTAACTGAGGTGGGCAGAGTCAATACTTCTGTTTCCTGTGATGAGGAAGAGATGGAAAGCATCAAAGGGGAGATTGTGATTGTGATGATAAAAAACTTGTGAAGATGTCCTGAAGGGGGATTAAAAAAAAAGTTTTTGTTGCTACAAATAAAAAAGGTAGAAAATATGAATGGAGGAAACAGTGTGAAGTTGTTTTTTTTTTTTTCCTTTGAAACTTTCCTTCTCCCTTTGGTTGAATATATTGTCTTTTAAAAGCTAACCAATATAGTATTTCCTGATAATTTTTCCTGACATCTTTCATTATAATTATTATGCATGCATATGCAATTGAAGTTTTATCAGCTTATTTAGTAGTGAAAATAGAATACATGCTGCTTTGAGAAAGATAATTAGATAATAGTATAAAACTTCTAATTGAATCAAATGATGTTAAGAGATTTTTAACTCTGTAAGACCTTAGCCAGTATAACAGCCTTGGAAGTTTGTTTTTTTTTTTTTTTTTTTTTTTTTGTTTTCAGTGTTTAGGAATGACATCTTGCCTGTGACTTATGGCAGTATGACTCAGTGGTAAAATGCTTGCCCAGCCTGGACAAGGCCCTGGGTTTGATCCCCAACACTGTGGGGCGGGGGTTGGTTCAGGGATGTTCGTGTTCTTTCTTGTTAATGCTTTGATGTGCTTGAATACACCTTTTCTTTGAGCTTTGCAGGGCTTCGCACAACAAAAGTGTGTTATAGAATCCTAGAAAAACATAACCATGTGTTCTCATGGGAGACACTGGACTTTGCTGTGATGTAGTTCCATAGGAGGCAGGCTGCTCTGGTGAGATAAATTGTTAGATCTGTATCCTGATTCCCTTTCTCCATGATATTTGCCATCTGACTTCTGTATTAGTGGCTTAACTTCAATTTATTCATTGATATATAAAGATAATAAAATTGTCCCTACCCTTATGAAATCTAGGGAGAGGCTTTAAAAATGAATAGGGTAATATTAGGAGCACCCTACACCAATTTCTCGTATGGTGGTGGATAATGTTTTTAAACAAAATCCGGTATTCACTGAAGTGCTTTCTAAAAGTATTTTATGGGCATAATTAGGTATATTGGGTGTAAAATGTATAACAGGGCAATACATTATAATAGGTTATTGTGACTTTTTGTTTTTTTTTTTTAGAAGCCTTGAAAGGAATAGAAAAAAAGAAATCAGGATTTTAAATGGTTGAATATAAAGACATTATTTATTTATTTATTTATTTTTTAAAATTGAGAAACTTCCACTTTTATTTAATAATACATTTCATGCATGATATGTAAAGACATTATTAAGCATAGAAGGAAGACATTTATTCTAAGACTTGACAAACGAAGAACCAACCTCTTTTGTCCATTAATGCCTGTACTTGAAGACCCAACGGCAAGTAAATTCTCTGAACCCAGTTTAACGAATCACTTGCCCTCTGGATGAATGAACTCATTCAGTGGAACTGATTTATTTGGCTCCAGCATTAATGTATTGCCCATGGATATTCCTTGGGAACTGTACGTTGGTGAGTTCTTTGAGGAGACTCAATAAAGAAGTCCCTTCTCCTTAGCCTGTGCTCTGAACAAATTGGGAAATAGGCCATAACTAGAGTCCTCAGAGGGAGAGCAGAACACCACCTTTGTTGTGAGTAGGATATGTGGGAGACAGCTTAGTGCGAGAGAGGAAACGGTCTCCCCAGAATCCAGCAGTTGTGTCCACAGTCACAGGCAATGGGGCGGGGGTGGGGGTGTCCCAAGTAGGAGTTATGAATCTTTTCCCTAGGAGTTGCCGGGATTTCATGAGTTAGAAATAAAACAAAAAAAGGGAGGAGTTAGTTGAAGGAGTGGAGAACTTTGTTTAGGGAAAATCCCTCTTTATAAAAACCTGGAATAGGGAAGAGACATTTCCTGTTAATGACACCCTTTAAAATTTTCCCCTTACCTTTTTGTTTTTAGTAGCAGGGATTGAGCCCAGGAATGCTTAACCACTGAGCCACATCCCTAGCTACTTTTATCTTTTATTTTGAGGCAAGGTCTCTCTAAGTTGCTTAGGGCCGCTCTAAGTTGCTGAGGCTGGCTTCGAACTTTGATCCTCCTGTCTCAGCCTCCTGAATTGCTGGAATTACAGGCCTGTGCCACTCTGCACTAGACACTAGCAAGAGGACAATGAATGAGGAAACAAATCCCATTTCGTTTTATTACAGTTGGGTTCATTTCAGTTATCCAGGACCATGCACATCCCTTCTTACTTGCTGTCTTGTATGTAAGAGTCACACAGTTTTCCACTTTCTAAAAAGATTTGGGGGTGGGGAGGTTGAGCAGGGGTTTTGAATCAATCATCCCAGTGTTTAGATCCCCCCTTTATTTCTAATTTATTCGTTGGAATTTTTGCCCAATTTGTCACCTCAGCCTGGGCCAATCACTGAACCACACACATAACTAAGGGTACTTTATGGACGATTTACTTTTCAACCACTATGACCCTAGTTCAGCACTTAAATCACTAATCCTCTTCTAAATTTGGTTTGCACAACCCTGGAAATATTTAGCAATGATTTTTAAAAAACAAATATCAACTTGTCTACCTTGTTATGGAGAACAAATATTATAGATTTTAATCAGTGGCCATTGTTCCTAATTAACTTAATCAGCCCCGACGGCTTTGTTTAAAGGTGTTCCGGCTTTTGCTCACCACCGGCTGATCTAGGGCTCCACTGCATTAAAGCGTCCTGTGAACAGCGACAGCGTGGGGCATAGTGGAGTAAAGGCCACACTACTGGCAGTGGTCTGTGGCCTTCCTTAGCTGAGCTCCATCAGGCTACTTCCTTCATAACTTTTCCAGAGATTCTTTTCCCCATGAGCAAGTGCGAAGAGAGATGTTACTGAATTTTGAGTGTATTAAGGAAGGAAGATAGTAGAGTAGAATATACCATTCAGTTACAAATGTTTAAGTGTCTTTGTTTAAAGCCACACCGTAGGAGAAACATGAAGTGTAAGAAAGCAGCATTTGTTTTTGATGACTCCAAAGTCTGGTTGGAGAGGTAGAAGTAAGAAACATGTGGAAAAATCAGGACCGAGGGGTAAATGAAAGTGTGAATTAGTTCAAAGCATATTTAGGAAACAACTACTGTGCATTTGCTGTCATGCCTAATGGTGAGGGTGTGACAGTGAATGAGAAGTTCATACTCACTACAGGAAGACAGACCTGTTAACAGATCTGAAAAAGGCCTCGGGGATGGGATTATCAAGGGGAACAGGGATTATGAAATAATAGATTTCTGTTAGGCTCAGGGAAAGGAATGGACTTGGGGGCTGGGCCTTGATAATGCAGCAGGAGTTGGCTGGGTAAGCAAGGCTGGGGAGACCATTCCAGGGTGAGAGAGTAGCATGAGCCAAGGCAGAATGTCTGGGCTTCTCACAGTGTGTGGGAAAGGGCACTGGAGTCTTGTGGAGCTTGGCTGGGGAGGGGACTTACTCCTGCTTGCAAGTTAGACTTCATCTTCTTGAGACAACACCAGGAACTGCTAGTACTTTTTTTCTTTTCTTTTCTTTCTTTCTTTTTTTTTTGGTACTGGTGATTGAACCCAGGGGTGCTTACCCACTAGGCCACATCTCCAGCTGCTAGCACTTTTAAGCAAGTAGATCATCAAGGGCTGGATTAGGGTGGTAGAATTGGAATGGGAGAAAAAAAAAAAAAGCATAGAAAAAAGAGGAGGTGGTTATGGGAGGCATGGTAGAGGATAGATGCCTGGTACTAGATGAGTGCAAAGTGGAACTTGAATAATGGAATATTACTGGAATGAAATTATTAGAATCACGATGGTAGAATTACAAGCTGAGTATCCAGAGTGCTTGGGACCAGAAGTATTTCAGATTTAAAAAAAATTCAGTAATATTTGTATATGCATAGTGGGATATCTTGGGGATGGCACCCAGGTTTAAACAGGAGAATCATTTAGGTTTCATATTCACATTACACATATAACCTGAAGGTACTTTGCATAATAATTTAAATAATGTACATGAAACAACATTTCATGGTGGGGAATTTTCCATTTGTGTCATGTTGATGCTCACAAAGTTTTGGATTTTGGAGCACCTTGGATTTCAGATTTTTTGATTTAGGGATATTCAACTTGTAGTAGGAGATAAAAAGGGAATCAGAATGTGAAAGTGCCATAGTGGAGGGAAGCTGATGAATTTGTCTCAGAGTTGGACAGTGTTGTCACTTGACCCTGTTACTGTCCACATTACTTTTGCTTCCTCACACTTTCAGATTACTTAAAGAACAATCATAGTTGGGCCATGGCTCCTTGGTAAGTTTATAAAGCTGCCCTCAACTGTAGGTAAGGTGGGGAGATAAGAATGTGTGAAGCTATACTAAGCCTTAAATAATTTGAATCTTAAGTAGAATAGCACTCATCTCTCTCCATCCTGCAGAAGAGTGAAATAAACTACTAGATTTCAGCTTTTATTTATTGTTAATTGGAGTTGATTTGAATTCTTAGGGGAAAAAAATTCAGCTTTGGAATTACTAGTGCCTTTTTAGTCCAATGGTCTTAATTTACTGATTTTCACGGGGTAATATTTATTTCTGCTCGGGTTTCCTAGGCAACATACAGCAGAAACTCTTTGGTGGTGTTTTCTGAAGACCTTTGTGTTGAGATCCACGCTCCCTGAAATTGCTGCAGCTCGCCATTGTCAGTTGTTGTTCCTACAGTCTCTTTTTTTGTCATACACTTCCCATTGCCTATTATATTTTTGAACATATAAGTTTCCTGTCAGTTCATCTGGTGCTCTCATAACTTTCTGTATTTTTACAAATTAAAAAAATGGTAGAAAATAGGTATCAAGTATATTGACTGTAAAGGCAACAAATGAAGATCCAATTACATGGATCATCTATATTCACATATATCTAAAATTTTATAGAGCCTTAGTTTTGACTTTGGAGTGAAAACCTGTTTTGTGCCAAATAACACAGAATTTTTTTTTTAAGGTGATTAGAATTTATCTTGGTGGCATTATTGATGTGGGGTGGGCTAAAAGAATTTTGGAGAACTCGACTTTTGCTTCTGTATTTCAGTTACACTTGAATTCTCCTTATAGGAAGAATTATACTTTTGGAGTCTAATTTCAAAAGCATCTAGATTGTATCTGTTAGTGAATGAATATTGAGTTTTACATGAGGCAAAGATTTGAGAAAATTTCAGATGACTCCTCTTCCCAACATTCTTTTTTTGGAGGATCTAGGAGAAGACAATAGGTATAAAATTGGGATGACCAAATACTGTATGTTGTTTTCGGAATGATTTTCAGTGAGTATGTTTGTAGTCTTATGCATGAATTGAGATTTTCAAGTGTGAGACTTGGGAGCGTTGTGTTGAATGACATGGGCATGTCAGGAGCCAAAGGGAATTGGAGGGAAGTTGTCAAACACAGTCATGTTGAAGTTAAGATTGATAGTGACTTTTATGAAATTAACCTCAGAAGCCAGTTCTAGGAATTTTCAGATTGAAAGGTTGCTTTGACTTCTATTAGAATTTCAGCTCCTAACATGTCATGAGCTCTCATTAAATACAAAGAAGGGGGTTAAAGAATAGATGGGAATGCTTTGGACATAGTGCTGGGTGCTGAGGAGGCAAAGAAGACAAAAATGTCCTCCCACCTGGAGGACTTTGCCCTTGCTATCTTCCGTGTCTGGAATGTTCTTCCCCCCAGTAGTCACAAGGTTTGCTCCTTTAGCATTTTTGGGTCTCTATTCAAAGGTTGCATAATCAGTGAGACACACCTTAACTTCCCTAACTTCTTCTCTGTTTTATTTCTCTCCATAACCTTTTATAATGATTTAATGGTACATAAATAGAAATACAACCACATGTAAGTATATATAGTTACATAGTTGCTTATGTATAGGCTGCATGTTATCAACATAAAAACAACTATTTTATAGTGATCTATTGTAACTGGAATTTAGGGAATCTGGAAACTTAGTAGCTGGAGATAAAATGGAATAGCAGGCTGAGGACAAATAATGGAAATTTCTGAATGTCAGGTTTCCAATGAGAAGTTGTGCTGTGGTCAGATGTAGATTATTTATGTTGGTGGGGTTTGACCAAGAGCTGTGGGGTGTCCCTGCTCAGCATTTCACAGGATCGACTTTTTCATTCATTAAATATTTATTGAGTCCCTGTGTTCTGTGGAGTTTAGGAGCTGGGAGCAATCAGTTAAAAAAAGAAATAAAAATTACCAGAAGACAGTCGTGCAGTGAATTTCTCTGATCGAAGAGGTGATGGATGCCCTTTAGGAAATTGTTGCTAAAGGACAGGTGTGATTGTTCAGATGACCTCAGTTGGGATGATGGCCTTGACAAAGAAGAGAAGGGAGTGGGGAGAGAAGCTCCATAGCTTTCAGAGAGGGCTTTGGTAGTGTGGAGATCGGGTAAAGAGGAGTTCCTCTAAGCTGAGAGCCTTGGAAAATGGAAGTATTATGGTGCTTTTAAGGAATGTCAGAAGGGGTCTATTTTGATGGAAAATTATCATGGTGTATGATTTGAAATGTTTTGAATTTGATCGTTTCCATTCATCCTGTGGAAATGTTCAAAAGGGGCTGGTGTTGTAGATCTGTAACTCAGAAGAGAGGTTAGAGACTGGGATTTACTGTAGCAACAAAAATTTACTCTTTATCTTTTTAATCTGGCTCTAGGTAATACATAACATTTTTCTTTCATCCAGTGTTGTGGGGTAACAGTTGAAACTTCAATTTGGTATCATATCATCAATGCCTATCAGTCTCACAGGAATATGTACTGTTCCTATGTTAGCCTAATCATGCAGTCAGTACTTTATCAAAGGGCTATTATTTTCCTGATCCGGGGTAATGGCTATTTTATGTCCCTAGTTCCCATATTGTGATTGTATCTATAATAGTAGCATATGTTGTCCTTATCCACATCAATAATCAATCCATGTTTGAAATATATTAAGCTACTCCCAATAATAAACTACTGCTAATAAAATATAATTCTTAATTATTAGGGAATGTTGATACAGTGTGAGAGGTTTGTATTAGATTTACACTCTTAAAATCTCCTTATTTGATGATATATTTTATGGTTTTCAATAACTGACCTAACATTCTTATGAATTTTTTTTTTATATTTTAAAGTAGTGATATAAAAAATGCCTTTTAGAATATCTTTGAGAGAAGTTCTAAATCAGAGCAAAAAGCTGGATCTCCTGGTCTACTCTAGATACAACTGTATTTTCAATAGATGCTACCTACCTTTTGTCTATCAGAAGCCCTCATTTAGATTGTAATGAAAATTTTTCTTTTATTTATGAAGTTATTAATTATGCATGCATATACGATTTGGTGGAAGGACCTTTTGAATATGGAGTGCTTTTGCTCATCATTTTACATCTCTTGCAGGGGTGTGTTGGTTTCAGGTAAGTAATAGAAGACACAATTGGAAAATAATTAGAACTACTCCTCTCCACATTAGAACTCCTGAAGGACAGTTCAAGGTTGGTTAATTCAGTTGCTCAGCCATATTCCCAAGGGCCCAGTTTTTTTCTGGTTTTCTTCTAAGCCACTTCAACACTTGACTTTTCTCATTTGCTTTGTTTACTTGTGTTTGCAAGATGGCTCCATCACCTGTAAGTATCAAATCCTGACAAATTAATGGTTAAAGCTTGTGAGAGGAAGGACTTCTGTTCTCTTGCATTTTTATAAAAGGTAACTTTGTGAGATATCATTTATACACTATGGTTTTAGTATGTTTTCAGCATTTTGCTTCTATTATTGTACTTTCATTATCCTCCAAAAGAAATAGTCTATATCCATTCCCTCTCCTTCAGTCTGAGGTAATTACTACTCCGTCTCTCTGGATTTGCCTGTTCTAGACACTTCAGACAAGTGGATTCATGTATTATGTGTCCCTTTCTGAATGCATCCTTTCACTTAGTGTAAGGCCTTCAGGGTTCATTCCTCCATGTTGAGACCTGTATCAGCACTCTCTTCCTTTCTGTTCTTGGAGCATATCATGTCACATGAGTACATCATGTTTTACTGGTTCATCCATCAGTTGTTGGATATTTGATTTGTTTTTGCCTTTTGACTTTGATGAATAATGTAGCTGTGAACATCGTGTGCAAGTTTTTGGGTGGATGAATTGGGTGGATGGATGCCTTCATTTCTCCTGAGTGTACTCCCAGAGGTGGAATTGCTAGGTCATATGGTAATGTATATTTAATATTTTAGAAATTGCTAATCTATTTGCCTTGGTGATTGTGCCATTTTACAATCCCACCAGCAGTGTAGGAGGGCTCCAGTTTCTCCAAATCCTAGTCGACCCATTGCCTGTCTTTTTGGTTGTAGCCATTCTAGTAGCTAGCTCTGCAGTGATAGCTCATGGTGGTTTTGACTTGCATTTCCCTAATAATTAACTATGTTGAGCATCTTTTCATGTGTTTATTGGGCATTTATGTATATTTCTATTCAAAAACTTTGCTAATTTAAAAAACCGAGTTGGGATGGTAATGTAGCTCAGTGAAGAGTGCTTACCTAGCATAAATGAGGTCCTGGGTTCAATCTCTAGCACCTAACAAATAAATAAATAGAAATAAAAAATTGAGTTATTTTTCTTATGATTGAGTTGTAAGAATTCTTTATTCTGGATACAAATATTTTATCAGACATACAATGTGCAAACATTTTCTCTTATTCTGTGGGTTGCCTTTTCACTTTCCTGACAGTATTACTTGAAATGTGAAAGTTTTTATTTTGATGACTTCCAAATTACTCTCTTTTGGAACCATCTTTATTTTCTAAAGTTAAATTTTTATAAATAAATTTAAATTTAAGTTAAATTTTTATAGATAGATAAATTTGGGCACAGAAAATTTCCCAAATTATGAGTATGCAGTTGCTTGCATTTTCACAAAGTAAACATACTTCTGAAACCAGCATTCAACCAGAACACAGCCAGTATCCCTGCAGCTCCCTCTCACTTCCTCCAAGGTCAATTACAATCTTGACATCTAGCATCATTGGTAAGTTTTGCCTCTTTGGGGGTCTTATACAAATTGAATCATGCAGTATGCATTATTTTGTGTTTGGCCTTTTGTCATTCAATATTGTGTATATAGATTCATTTATGTTGTGATATGTGCTTTTGTTTTTTTTTTAAATATTTAAATATTTTTTAATTGTTGGATTATTTATTTATTTATTTATATGTGGTGCTTAGAATTGGACGCAGTTCCTTACACATGCAAGGCAAGTGCTCTACCATTGAGCTACAACCCCAACCTGTGATATGTGCTTTTCATTTATTAATTTTCATGTGTATTATTTTCAGTATGTGAATTTTCCACAGTATATTTATTATTTATTTATTTATTTATTTATTGCGGTACTGGAGATTGAACCCAGGGCTTTGTGCTTGCGAGGCAAGCACTCTACCTACTGAGCTATAACCCCAGCCCCAATTTTCCACAGTATATTCATTTTGCAGTTGATGAACATTTAGACTGCCTTCAGGTCCCATCCACTAGAATAGAGTTTCTCTGAATATTCAGGTCTTTTAGTGGATATATACCAAAAACTGGAGCCTAGGTTATGGAATAGTTCAGTTCAAATAGTTGACCCAAGTATTTGCATCAATCCACATTCCTCACAGTGTTATGAATCTTAAGAAGGATGATTCATTTCCCCCAAAGTCCTTCTTACCCCATTTTCCATAGAATCGCTCTCATATGTCATTAGCCAGAATTTCTGTACATGCAGATTCTTTACAGTCATTTCAAGGAAAATGATGAGGCTCTGCCAGTCATGGCTTCATCAGGACCCACCCTGTGGGGCTGAGAAGGGGTCTAGCATTCTGTATGCACTTGACCTCTGATTATATCAAATGCAGTTGGGATTCTGATAGCATGAAGGTCAAAGGAGGGGAGTAGATAGTGAATAGAAGTCAACCCTGTGTGCGGGAAGAAGGAATATCCAGATTTGATATTCTGTGTTTCTGTAAAAGTGACTTTACCAGATAGAGCTTTTGGAATTATTTTGAAAACTACATGACCTTTTGGTTTCAGGGTTGTAAATAGAGTAAGTGCTAAATCAATATTTTCTATAATAATTACTTTTTTTTTTGGTACCAGGGATTGAACCTGGGAATGCTTAACCACTGAACCACATCCCCAGACCTTTTTATTTTCATTTTTTTTGAGACAGGGTCTTAGTAAGTTGCTTAGAGCCTCACTAAGTTGCTGAGATGGCTTTGAACTTGCAATCCTGCCTCGGCCTCCTGAGCCACTGGGATTACAGGTGCATGTCACCACACCCAGCTATGTTTTTCTTATTTAAAATTTTCTAACATTATATTTTCCTTATGCTTGCCATTATAAGTTGAATATCTGCCTTTGTGCAGTATATTAGTCCTTACTTTTATCTTCCTTACAGGAGTATACCATACAGTGGTTATCATTTTCCCATAGAAGTAATCTTTTAAAAAGACTTTCATTCTTTTAAAAATCTTAACCACATATTAATTAAAAATATCTAATAATGCATTATATAAAAGCAAAGATAAAGTCACTCAGAATTATCTTCTGAATTATATTCCTGTAGAGCAAGGATGGCCCTTGCTTTTCTAAAGGACCTATCTCTATGACTATATGTATGTCAAGATATTGCATTGCTCATTGAAATAGTTCATTTGTCCAAAGCCAATATGCAATCCATAATAAAAACTTTTGGAAAACAATACATTCATGCATTGCTTAATGATGGGGACTCATTCTGAAAAATACATTGGCATGCGGGCCATTTGTTACTGTGTCAACTTGATAGTGTGCACTTGCACGTACCTAGATGGTTGGTCTAGGCCAGTCACTAGCATGGTCTTCATGCAGTCAGGAGACATGGCAAACATGAGATGTGTGAGACTGCTGCCCGTGTAACACAGCATACAGTTGTACAGTGAACTTTGTCTTTTAAATATAAGTAGGAGGAATACAAGGTAACACAATAAGAAATTAGCATCATAAATGCATACATTCCTCACATTTATTCTCTTTATCAAGTATTTTGGGCCGCACCTAACTGTATGTGCTACACCTTTATGTCTGGCTGGTAGATTTGTTTACACCAGTACCACCACAAAGGTGTGAGTAGTGTGTTGTGGTGTGATGTTATGATGGACATGATATCAGTAAACAATAGGAATTTTTCAGCTCTGCAGTCCTATATGCTGTCCATCATTGATTAAAATGTCATTCTGGGGTGCACAATTATAATTTTGTTATTTAAATTTATGTAGGTTTTATGAGAATGATTTGCATAGCTAGGATAATAAAGGGATTCATTAGGGCAGCATATGTACTAGCTCGGCAACTGCGACTACAAAGGCCAGGGGAACTGAGAAATGCAGTGAAGACTCCAGCTGGATCTGAGGAAGCAGGCCCGGGGCAGGCAGGATCAGGCGTGAGTACAGAACACTTCCTGATTGCTGCTCCTACATCTGCCCTCTGAACGTGCAAAGCACTTGGGTTGATCATGATGACGATTCATTTTGGATTGTGTATAAGATGCAGTCATCTTGTTTTAGAAGTGTTCCTGTCCACCCCCCCCCGAAACAGTATGAAATGTACAGAATTGAAAGGTATCACCATAAAAACGTAGGTAAAATTTCCTATCTGAATTGTGTCTTTTTTGGTTCATGCCCATTGAAGCCTTTCCTGTTCCTAGTTGACCTCGCTTTTACCCGAGCTGTTTTGGTACAGGTTCCCGCTTAGTCAAGGAAAGTGCTGCTTTGGCTTATCATCACATTGAACAGGAACCGGACTGTGTTTTAGGTCAGTAGTGTGTTAAAGGACAGTTTCCTAGAATGTTTAAAATAACTTGATTAGTTTTGGGTTGCCTGTAGCACTGTAGGAGCAGAAGGAGAGTCAACCAAATCTTAGGAAAGCACAGTCCCCTTTAATTAATACTGGGAGTACCTGTAAATGTGGTTCATGGCAAGTTTACTGAAGAATGATTCTTTGTGCAACTCTTGAGCAACAAGTGAGTTGGATTAGTTTGTTATGATTTTAAAGTAGATTACAAAACTCTTACATAAATAAGGAAGTACTTTGTGGGAAATGCATAAGTAAAGATTTTTACAGAGTTTTTTGTCTTTCAGACCAGGGCAGCCCTCCTCAGTTTCATGTAGTTGTAGGGAAAGAGGAAAATATCTCTATTCCAGAGGTAATGTTTTTTGGTAAAATTCTACATATGTTATTTTATACACATTTACTTGTTTAACCTGTCAGAGTTCACTCTTAAAATATTTTGAAGCTAGAAGGGTTTATATTGTTGGAAAGTTTCATATTCCTTGTATTGTCTCATGACCATGGGGTTAATGCAAGATTCATTTTACTGCAATTCCCAGGGTATGCGGGAACAGCCTTAATGCTTATGTGCCAGGCACATGCCACATCTTATTTAATCCCTTCTCGGTAGATAGTGTTATGTCTCTTTTTCAGCTGGATAATCAGGTCAAGAGGCATTAAATAAGTTGCCCAAGGTTACTTAGGTAATGGCTGAGACCTGGACCAAGTATTATTCTCTTTCCTCTACCCTCTGTGCTTTCTCATATTTCTAAAAATGGTTCTGAGTTTTGCTTTAGATAATTGCAGTTCAAAAAGTGAAAGCCCCTTAGTATGCTATGTTAATGGACAAATACCTTTCCAAGTATAATGAGAATTAAATTAAAATGAAATGTTTTCTTTTTTCAATATTTTAAGATAAATGCATTTTATTATAAGTTGTAATATTTTGACTATTATAATTTGGCTTTGAAAATACTGTTCCTGAAAATCAGGTTATAAAGATTTATATGAGTTCCAAATGTTAGAGTGTAAAAACTGACAATGGTATTTCACAAAGAAATGGAATATTGTTGGATATTAAATCCAATTAAATTGCTTTATATGCATTCTTATTACTAAAATGAGCTTTTACTATAATTATTGTCAGCATACCTGAAACAGTATAAAATAAACCATGTTTGCCACACCTAAAGACTGTAGAGAGACATTGTTTGGTGTATTGCATGTTAAGGATTTAGACTGTACCATGCAGGCAGTCAGGAGTCTGATGAACAGATTTGCACTGTGTAACTGCAAGGCAGAGAATGAATTTAAGAAACAACTTTGGAGGAAGGAGACTAGGTAAGAGACTTAGGCAGCAAGTTTAGTGATAGATATGGATATCCAAACCAAAGAATTGGTCATGGAACTAAACCAAGTGGGTGAATTTGGGAGATTTTGTGGAGGTAGACATAGCCCTTGGTGGTTTTAAAGGGAAGATGATGGAAAAGATTTCTGATTTGGGTTCCATTACTGAAACGGGGAAACACAGAAGGAGACAGGCTGGGAAGGGAAATGGAGGGAATTCAGCTATGGAATACCACTTAAAAATATCTCTCTGGAGACATTTTAGTAAGCAGTTTAATAAAAGGAGGTAGAGATTTTGGTGAACGATATTGATTTTGGAATCATGAGCATCTTGGCGACAATTGAAGACATGAGAGTAAAGAAAATCACACAAGAAGAATATGCTTAATGAGAAGGGAAGAGAAGAGGTGGGAGGATGGAACCACTGAGGGGGATTGGGAGAAGGGAACCATAGAGGAGTCCAAGACAGGAGAAGGAGCCCAGGGAGTGAACACCATGGACCCATACAAAGGGTTGTGTGAGACTGAAGCCTGGGAGAATAGATAGTACACAGAAGGCAAGTATGCCCGGCTAGCACTGTGATTCTGCAGGAAGAAGGCCCTGGTGAACATGGTGAATGGTTTCACTAAAGTAATAGCCATGAGAGACAGATTGCAGTGGCTCTAGGAGGAAATGGACAGGGAGGAGGTGGTGATGGGGAATACAATAAGTTCTTGAAGTGTTTGCTGTGAAGATAAGCTAGTAGGAGGGTATGTGAGGTCAAGGCAGTATTTTTTTTTAAGGGTAAGAAATATCTATGCATATTTAAATGGTGGTCGGAAGAAACTTTCAGAGAGGGTGATATCAATTTGAAAACTCAGAAGAGAAAAGAACTGATGGACCAGAGACCCTTAAGTGGGCGGCAGCAGACTGGAGCAGAGAGCAGAGGTAATGTTTGAAGGAAAGGAGGGCAGGTGGTTCTGGTGGGAAGCGGAGACAGATCATACTGGTGGCTTTGTTTTCTCTGAGATGTAAATGGCCTCTGTTCAAGTATTAATGATACACATGATCCTATCTGGTGGTAGGTTTTCAGGGACTGGATTTAAGGATTGCTTCAGCTGGCCCCGTGTTTTACCAGATGCCACACCTGGGGACATGGCTCCATTCTTGCAGTTTTCTCAGCCCTCCCCGTCCCTGCTTCCTGGAGGCATTTGAAGTTTGATTCTGATGGAGGTAGCCTGGCTTTCTATAGTGGCAGGCATCATTAGTTATCTCTAAATTTTAAGAAAGTAAGTTAGTTCACACAGCCTCCTGAGAAAATACCCGAGGAAGGTAAGTGAGCACCTCTGTCTTCAAAGACTTCAGAGACTATGGATAATAACAATCCTGCCTGCCTGTTACGGTTTGAATCTGGAATTCCCCAAATGCTCATGTGTTGGAAGCATGGTCCCCAATGCAGCAGTGTTCAGAGGTGAAAATATTTAATTATGAACTGTAACCACATCAGTGGATTAATCCATTTGATGGATTAATAATTTACATGATCGCTGCGTAGAACCCATAGGCAGGTGGGCATGACTGGAGGGTGCGGTCTTGAACTCTATCTGTGTTTGGCTCCTTTCTCTCTCTTTATGCTTCCTGACTGCCATGAACTGAGCAGCTTTCCTATGTCACTCCTTCTGCAATGATATTCTGCCTCATCTCAGCTCAGAAGAATGAAGTCAGCTGACCATGGACTGAAGCTCTGAAACCATGGGCCAAAATAAATTTTTCCTCCCCTAATTTGTTCTTGCCAGGTATTTTGGTCACAGTGATGAAAAACTGACTAACACTCTACCTTTCTGCTGTCACTTCCTGCTTCCCCCACTCTAATTAAGTTCTGTCCAGCACATACTCATTCTGTATAGTCCAGGAACTTTCCAGAGAATATTCCTTGCCCTTGCACGATACATATTCTGGTCTGTCTTTTGTGGCTGTCTCAAAGAGATCCCAGGTAGCTTTCCCAGGAACTGGTAGCAAGAGTGTCCGCTCACCCTGGGCATGCCATTGGAGTCTGGCACAGTCTTCCTGGATCACTGGTCTTCCTTGTGTTGCACAATCTCCAGTTCTTCTTCTGTCTTTTTTTTTTTTTTTCTTGTTTCTACAGAGAACTTTGTTTGTCATTCATCCATGTTTTGTGTGAACATTCACTCTGAATTCTACTCTGCTCAGTCTTTCTTGATGCTCATTGTTTGGGATAAGGTAGCATAGAGGAGGTGTCCAAGTCCTGACTCTGTCACTTGATAGCTTTTTGACCCTGGGAAGGTTATTTTATCTTTTGTGCCTTCATTACCTCCTTGTTAAAGTGGGGTATTGATGATCGTCTTAGATTATTTTCTATTGCTATAACAGAATACCTGAGACTGGGTAATATACAAAGAAAAGAGGTTTATTTGGCTCACATTTCTGGATGCTGGGAAGTCTAAGAACATGGCATTGGCATCTGCTCAGCTTCTGGTAAGTCCTTTGTGGCATGTTACAATATGACAGGAGTTAAAAGGCCAAGAGATTATGTGTGAAGAGGCAAAGTACAAGGTGTGCCCTGGCTTCATAAGAACCTGCTTTTGCAGGGACTCTCCTAGTCTTGGCAGAAGGAGCTCTCACTACTCAAAGAGTTAATTTAATCCACAAGAAAATCATTAATCCCTCTTACAGACCTAGTCATCTTTTATAGGCCCCCCTCCCAACCACCACCATTATGGCAATCAGATTTCAAAATGCATTTCAGAGGGGACAGACCATAACAATGATATTCATAGATGCTCCCATTATAGAGATGTGAATGAGGATTGCATGAAGTAATACTTACAAAGAGCAATGCCTGGCAGAGAATGCAATGTCAGTGCTCTTTAAATCAGTACCAATACTCAGGCATCCTCCATTGTTTGTATTGCATACTAACTCTTTTTACTCATCTGTTTCTTCCATTGGGCTGTATAATTCATATTTTTTTACTTTTGCCTACCCTAAATCCTTTTACAAAAATTATTTGAGGTCTTCGTATTTCTGATGTTGAAAGCAATAACCACTAACATCCTAGATACCGTTGGTGCTCAATAAACGTTTAGAGGAATGCTGCCATTATTTCAGAACTCACTTGTCAAATATGATTCTCTTTTGAGGTGGGAAGAGAGGGATTGCAGCCTGATTGCACTGATTTACTACACAAAACGAGTAGATCCAATCTTATAAATGACTTACGGTCTACAACCTCAAGACCCTTTTTGAGGGTCCTTTTGCATTATTTGTTTTACGGAATAACACATCAAGTACAGAGAACTTAAGTTACAGCAATTAATTGCAGCAATAACCCACAGTTTAGATTTTTTTTCCCCAGAAAGTAAGACATAGGATATTTTCTGAAAAACCCAAGAAACCAGTGTCAAATGATCAGTTTTCATTGTTTCTAATTGTGTTAGTCAGGTTTTCATCACTGTGACCAAGATACCTAAAAAGGATGACTTAGAGGAGGAAGAAAAGTTTATTCGGGCTCAGTTCATGGTTGGACAAGTTCATTGCTCTGGACCTAAGATGAGGCAGAACATCTTGGAGAAAGGGCATTTTGGAGGGAAACTTCTTACCTTATGGCATCCTAGAAGTGGAATGAGCAAGGGAAAGGGACCACCAAGAAGATGAACCCTTTTAGGGCACCATCCAAGTGACCCACTTCCTCCAGCCATGATGCACCTGCCTAAAGTTAACACCCAGTTAGTTCATTCAAGCAAGGATGGACTGATTAGGTTACAACTCTCACGATCTAGTTGTTTCACTTTTGAACATTCCCATGTTAATACAGAAGCTTTAGGGGAACACCTCATATCCAAACCATAACATAATAAATATATAATAAATATAAGATATTTTAAAATGATGCAGTTTTATCTTTAGTTGACTCATACCACTCCTCCAACAAGGCTTTCTGAATTTCCTAAAGGAAGGTTCATTTTTGGGAGAAGAGCTCTGTAGTTTATGATGCCCTCAGAAGGCACAAAATTAAAGTAAACGAAAGGAAATTAATCAGCATTCAGGGAGAACAAGATTCTGCTCTGAAAGAAAATCTTTCATTATGTAGAATTAGTGTATTTTTAATTGAAAAGTCTGCACCCTAAGAACAGTTACTACAGGTACCTTTTGGTATTAATATATTAGTGGATGAAGTTATCCTGAAACACCCTAACACATTCTCCTATTTCTCTTTTGCCTATGTAAGACGATACATAATTAAGTTTGGGCAAACATAACAAGTAGGTGACAGCTAGAGATAGAATTTCAAATAATTCATTTTCCATTCCATGCTTTAGAGCACTTTGTCACTATTCTGTCTGTCTACACCTTGAATGTCCTTCTCTGAATAATAGCTGCATAATATATTGACAATGACATCTTAAAGTGCGGCAGCACCTGCAGATAATATGCACTAAATCTCGATTTATCTCCAGATGAATGGGCTGCTTCACATAATTAAGAGTGAATTGGAGAAAAATGTCACTTTCTTTGTTAACTGTTTTCCAGTTATTTAATGCTTCAATTTGTTATTCAAACATTTAACTTCCAATTTTCTTTTCTTTCTTATTCCAATGCTTAATATCTTCTTCCTTTCTGTCTCCAGTATCATAAGGATAGTCGAGATGTAACTTTCTTTTCTTTTTCTTTTTTAAAAAAGTCCACAGTTCTCCTTGTCTAGCAGGTGTGCAGCTCTGGGTTTGATCCCCGCCCCTCCCCCCAACTAATTGTACAGCTCTTTCTGAGTGCTTTGAGATTGCATGTTTTGTGTGTGGTAGAGTGTGGTGAGTGAGATAACTTGGCTTCTGAAACAATCTTTTGGAGACCAGCTACCACTCTCTGTAGTTAGATTTCTTTGGCTCTGAGAAAGACAATTAGGCAAATCAGGGCACAGAAGCCATAACTTAGCCTTGATGGCTCGTCTTCCTCTTTGAATCTCTTCTCTGTGGTGGCCTAGCTCAGAGGAAAGTTCTTAATGACTGCAGATTGGCAGAAAAGTGGCATTTCCGGTTTAATTATTTCAGAGTTCATAGATTGCCCTGAATACTTATGATTTATCTACATTTACAGTACTTTGGACGGTTAAAAGAACAGATGAAAACAGTAGTAAAAGTCAAAGGTGCACTTGTCTTTACCTCAGGCATACTCATTTTCCTTAGTTTTGAAAAAGTCAATTAGGGCTCACTTCAACTGCCTTCTGATTTCTGGTTTCTGATAATCTGATCCACCTTCTAGGATAAGTGGCCTTGTGCCACTTCCATCCTGATGCCTTCGTGTTCTGCCTCTGTGCTTTCCATTGTATTGAAACCGTCTTCTCAGTAGTCTTAAAAATAATACTTGCAAAGTCTTTTTCTGACCTCATTTTCCTTTGCTTCTTTGCAGCTATCGTAGCTGTGTTGCTAAGATAGCCACACTTTATTCTAGAAAGTCTCTTCTCAGTTGTCCCATTAGCACTCTGGAATTTTCTGAGTTTCCTCCTGTGTATTTGTTATTTCCCCTTTCCTTCATCTTACCATGTTCCATGCTCATGGCTTGTTGATGGCTCATGGCACATCTCACAATGTGGTCCACAGCTGGACTGATGCTGTAAACCACATCTCTCTAGGGACATCTGCAGCTTGCACCTTTAGCCTCTTCTTCTTAAGCAGCTCTAGTTATGCCTCTCCCTTGAGTGGGTGTTTTAGTCAGCTTTTTCATTGCTGTGGCTAAAGGACCTGACCAGAACAACTGTAGAGGAGGAAAAGTTTATTTGGGGGCTCACTGTTTCAGAGTTCTCAATTCATATAGAGCACACTCCATTCCTCTGGGCTCAAGGTGAGGCAGAACATCATGGTGGAGAGTGTGCTTGTAGAAACCAGCTCGCATGATGATCAGAAAGCAGAGAGAGAGAGAGACTCCACTCTCCAGATACAAAATATATACCCCATTGCCACGTCCCCAGTGAACCACTTCTGCCTGCCTCCAGTTACCACTCAGTTAATCCCATCATGGATGAATTCACTGATTAGGTTTAGGCTATATCCCAGTCATTTCTCCAAATCTTTTTATATTTTCTCACACTTGAGATTTGGGGGGACATCACATCTAAACCATATCAGTGGGGCACCAGTTTGACTGTAGATTTAAACTCTAATCTAAAACTGAACTTGCCTTACTTTTGATGTGATTTTGGTAGAAATTCAAGTTACCCTTTTTTTCTTCTTCTGTTTCCTTCTTGGGTATCTGTTGGTTCAAGTTCCTCTATCTCCCATCACCCTCCATCCCCCATCCCTCACATCTCATGTCCACTTTGCAGCCTCCTTTCCAGTCTGTCCATCTAATGCCTGTAAACGCCTAGGGGACATTTGCACAGGTGTCAGGACAGGGTGGGGAAAGAGGTTCTCAGTGAATGGAACATAAACTGAATGGGGAGGTTGGGTAGTTGGGGTCACACTTGATTTGAGCATTTGGGGCATAGTTAGGATGGGGACAGGATGGAGTTAGAGACAGTCAAGGCTGTTATGGTAGGAAATAAAGGAAAGTTGAGATTTTTGAACAGAGGAAATGTGGTGAAAGCTGGGTTCAAGAGAAATTGTTTGGGCTTTGTAATGCAAATGACCAGAGGGCCTGGGAAGGCCTTGGTGAGTGGGAGATAAAGGGTGGGTGAGGTCTCAAGCCTGGGAGATCTTTGAAGAGTCAGGGAGAGGGCACCTTTGAAGGGAATTGATGTCAGTTCTAGAAGTATTTAGCTTGAGGTGACAAGAAGACATCTGAAAGGAAATGTCATTAAGCATTTGCAGATAGGAGATTGCACCAAACTTCTATGCTTGCATAGGGCTGGGTAAAGAAATTTGTGAGTCATAATTGCCTTTTCAGTTTTTACTACTTTTTCCATTCCTCATGATTCATTCTTTTGTACTTTAATGCTGTCATGTTATTTATGTTAATAATAAACCTCATTTATCTTGAAGATAGCTTTCTGTTAAACTGCCACAAAATCTTCAAACTTATTTTTCTCAGTGACAAATAAATGATTATAAGGCTATGGCTTGTCACAGTTTCATAACTTTGGACAAATTTATCTATTGCTGGGAGGTAAGTATATTAAGATTAACGTTTCCCAGGTACTAATGATAAAGCCACATAATCAATGGCAGGAAATTTGAATTTGTGAGCCTTACAGCAAAAGATTTTCTTTGAAACTGTCAAGGGGCACTTTACAGTAGTTATTCTGTGGTTTGATCTTTTGTGATTATTGTTGTACTGTGGATTGAACCCAGGGGCTTGAACGTGCTAGGCAAGTGCTCTACCACTGAGCTACATTCCCAGCCCTTTTTATTTTGAGAGACATCTTACTAAATTTCTGAGACTGGAACTTGTGATCCTCCTGCCTCAGTTTCTCAAGTCCCTGGGATTCCAGGGGTGCGCCATCATGCCTGTCTGGTCTGATTTTTAATAAAAAGGCATGATGACTGGTTATCCCACTTCTAGCAGCATCTTTGTGACATATGCCTCATAGTGAAACTGGGGTTAGATGAGGAGTGGTGAGGGTGGGAGAGAGGTGGTAAGGAGTGAGGAAAAACATGGCTTTCATTTTGGGAGAAAACCCCTTTTCCGTTTGACAAGTTCATTTTGGAAGGAAGGCCAAAACATCTGTCTTTTGAGAGAAAGTCACTGGGGAGTATGGACACTGCTGATGGCTCAGTTGGAGAATTCTCACCCCCCATTTCTCAACCACTGTTATTGTAGGAGGCAGCAGAAGGTCCAGGTTCTTGCTGGCCTTGGTGAGGCTGAGTCCCACCTGGGGCATCTTTGGTTCAGTGGCCCCTGAAGCAGTTAGGTGGCCCTGCACAGTGGGCCAACTACCCAGGCAGAGACAGTGGTAACAGCGTCCAACCCTTGGATTCTCTTAGCAACAGCAAGTGGCATTGATGCGCTTGGTCTTCACTATAAACTGGTTAACCTCTCTCCCTCACATTTCATCCCCTGCTTGCATGTCTTTGCTGGCCACAGACAACTAACGCTAATGTGAGCCAAATGTGATAGGAATATAGGGATAAAGAGAGTACTGGAGGAAGACAAGCAGGGCATGAATGGGCTGGGCTTATAAGATGCTGCTCTCCTTGTGCTACAGAGACTGATACTCAAAGGAGTTAGTGACTCTGAAGTTCACAGAGCTAAAGAGTTGTGGAAATGAAATGAGAATCTGAGACCTGTGACTCCTAACTCGGAGGTGCCTCTGAGAATCATCAGTGGATCTGGGGAGGTGTGCAGTGTGGCCGCCTCTGCACTCTGCTGTGCCCTAGCTCAGCCACGCCCCAGAGCAAGTCTGCCCTGTTGGGCTTTGAAGTCGGTCCTCTGAGTCCCCGTGGCTGGTAATAGCCGGCTGCTTAAAGAAGACTGCTTCCCTCCCTTGGACTTTGCTTCGTTATTTTCTAAACCTCCTTAGTATCATATGCTTTTCTGTTCCCAGATATTTGTCTCCATGTGTTCTTGTTTAACCATTTCCAAGGAATAAACTTTGGAGGAGATATCCTTTCTATGACTATATTTTAAAATAATGTGTCCACACATTAATATGCATATAGCAATCCCCTCTTTCAAAGGGAGGTATTTTCCTTGACTTCCAGTACATGTCTAAAACCACAGATAATACCAAACTCTATCTGTATTATGTTTATTTCTATACCTGTGAATGCTTGTAGAGAAATTAGAGTTAAAGATTAATAAAAGCTAATCATAGAATAGAATAATTATAATAATATACTATTTATTCAAAACTTATAAATTTTTTGAATTATCCATTTAATATTTTGACTGTAGGTATCTGAGGAAAGTGGTAACATTGACAGTGGAGGGAGGACTACTACACATATTATGTGTTTTGTGAAGCAAAGGAAAATTGAAATAAAAGGCATCTGATAAAAATAAAGTAAAAGTTCTGACATGTTCTTTCTGATCATTTGAGGGTTGTTTGTCTCCTTATTCTTCAGTCTAGTCTTAGGGGAGTAATGACCAAATTTTCACTTTAGTTGTTAGGGTCCTTTGTCTCTCTTCCTGTACTATTAGCCTTCTTCAGACTTGAACCTACATTTGCCACCAGAGGGATCTGAGGTGGTCCCAGGGAAGGGGACCTCAGCTGAGGGTGACCAATCCCTTGACATACATCATAGAAAAGACATGTCACGTAGAGGTGCAAACAAATTTATTAGGAAAGGAAGGAGGATGCATTCACAGGGGAATGTGTGCCATCTCAAGAGAGAAGCACTGTGGGGGTCTTGGACTCTTCCTTGAAAGGAATCTTGGTGAGGGGTGTGCATGGGAAGTATCCAGAATGACCTATGTCAAGAACCTGACATCCTGAGTTGTGGATGGCATCAGTCTCATGATTGTAAGATGGTTTATGGTGACCTGGCAATTCTCAGGATCTTAGGTTGATGTCTTCTCCATTTATCTGATCAATAGATACATTGAGTAAGTACCCTGGGTTTTGTGTCTGCTTGCTCAGTCTATTCTAAAAATATATGAATTCATGGGCTCATAACAGTGCAAAGGGCAATTTTCATAAGTGGGTGATTTCTGTTAACTTTAAGATCATGAGTGAAGATTTGTGGATTTCTAGAAATTTGTCAGTGATGGGTCTCGGGGAATAACTGGCTTTGGGAGTGAAGGTATGAAGAACTTCAGCATAAGGCTTTTAGGTTAAAGTTTTAGTCTCTTTCTCCTTCCTTTTGCCTTCTTTATACCTATATTTATTTTCTTCTGTCTTACTTCACATTGGTCTTCATACATTTTTATTTATGCAACCTGTATTAGTCAGGGATCTTCAGAAAACAGGAGGAGAGGGGGGAGAGAAGGAGGATTGAGATTTAAATTAAGGAGTCAGTCCGTGTGATTTTTATAGGCTGCCAAGTTCAAAATCTGCAGGGCAGGCTGAAGGCTGGAAATCCATGCAAAAGTTGATGTTGCAGTTTGAAGGCTGAAAACTCTGGGGGAGTTCTTATCTTGTACCCTGGAGACAGAATTCTTTCTTCTTTGAGGGACCTCGATCTTTGCTTCTAAGGCCTTCGATTTATTGGATGAAGCTCACCCAGATAATGGAAGCTAGTCAACCTTACTCAGTCTACTGACTTATATGCTAATCAAATTTAAAAATGAACTTCACAAGCAACACCTAGACTGGTGTTCTATTCTAACCTAGCCAAGTTGACACATAACCCCATATCCCTATCATGGTTTTTCTACTGACACCTCTCTAGCAGTGCCTAGCTTATATTCCAACCTCTAAAACCACTCCTCATTCTCTAAAAAGAACCTTTGAAAGAAAGGATGTTGTTATGGGGAAGCTTGATCAATACTAGGCTGCATAAGTAATAATACTCACCGCAATCATATATTGCTTTAGTTTTTCTAAAATCCAATGGTGACAGCATTTAAAGCTTTGTGCCTTTTGATCTTTCTACTTTTTCAACTTCCTGTCTTGTCATGGACAGACTTACATATGCATTCATAGTTAATTCTTCATATGCATTCATAATTTTCCTACCTCTGTGGCTTTACCTTATGGAATGGAACCAATACAAACAAAAGGCAAAATAGGATAAAATTATAGGAAAAAAGAAGCAGCAACGGGAGAACAGATGTAGATTTGAATAATTCAAGCTTTTGTGATTCGAGGAACGGTAGGGGAAAAACATGCTTTTTTTTCTTGGTTTATTAATGTTTTGTTTCAGAAAAGAAAAAAATATTGCTTGAGAAGGAAGAAAAATGTCAGTTTGAATTTTGTCATTTGTTGGGGAAAAAAAAAAAAAAAAAAAAAAAAAAAAAAAAACTCCTCAACCTTGAGCCTAGACCTTCTTTGTTGATTTAATGAAAGCAGTCACTTCTTATCTGTACGACAAGGACTTCTGTGCTATTGTTGCTGCCAGAAAAGGAAATAATAAAGTTAGTCTTTTATTATTAATTGAGAGGTCATAGGACATTGTTATCTTGAAGGCGGTGCCTTGACAGTTAGCATGTACTGGCTGGTTGCAGTCCCTGTGAGCTCTCTGCAGCCTGGCCTTGGTGTATTCTTCTTTTGGTTGTTTCTGTGATGGACTTCATTACTTCCCTCTAGTGGTCAGTTTTATAATTTCAAATTCTACTCGAACAAACTCAGCAGTGAAAAAATGCAAGTTTGACAATCTGTATGATAATTAAAAAAAATATTTTAGCCTAGATTCTAAAATACATAGAGATTGAACTTTATCTGTGTCTTTTTATATTAGGATCTGTATGATAATAAAAAAATATTTTAGCCTAGATTCTAAAATACATAGAGATTGAATTTTATCTATGTCTTTTTAGATTAGGATCTAGTTTTTAAATGGGACAAAGTTTTAAGGTGGTAAGGAATTAACTTGATTAAAAGGTATACTAGGGAAGATGGTATTCTAGGCACAAGGTTTTACCTAGCTGTTCTCACACCAGGAATCTCTGTGGCCATTTGATTTTTAGTGTGGGAACTGGATGTGACTTCTTGCAAGTGTTTTAATCAGTGCTGTAGGAACAAGCGTGTATTCTAGATCATCTTGAAAGCTGCAGAATTTTATGAAGCTAGGAGTAAGGGACTCCTCAGTATTGATTGTCCTTTCTTCATAGATAAAATTTTATCCCAACTGTAGGAAAAGAATTTCTTTTGGAGATTTACATCAGCATTCATTATTTTACCATGGAAAATTTTAATATTATAATATTTTACCAGAATTTGAGAGAGGCTTTGAACCTTTCCTGATGGAAACATTACTGGTGTCGCAGTGTTTGATTAGGCAGTTCCAATCCTCGAATGAGTTCTGTGTTTGTGTCCAGATCTGGAGTTTTGTTTCTTTGAGCTCAGGAGGGAATGGCATCTAAGGAAAGAAAACTAAATCCCTGTGAAATCTGTGAGCTTCCCCTAGTCAGGATTAAGACGGAGCTCAAGAGGTGGCGATTCATTATTTATGTTCAGAAATGCAAAAAAAGAGGAAGGGATTCCTCCAGGGAACTCCTGAGAAGGCAGTAGTAGCCTGCGTGCATCAGTGACCCCCTTGTTGCATATGAGACCTTATAGATGCAGGGAAGACGGTGATGCAGCTTTGTGTTTCTGAAGAGAGGTGCATTAGTGGAATGACCTCTGCATTGTTGCCCACCAGCTCCATCTGATCCACTGGAACTCCACCCTGTTTGGCAGCATCGACGAGGCTGTTGGGAAGCCGCACGGAATCGCTATCATCGCCTTGTTCGTTCAGGTAAATGGTCTGCTGTGGTTATTGTGCTGTTCAGCGCTGCTGCTTTCTGAGTCATTTTGCAAGATGGTTTTCCATTCTCTCCCAGTTTTATTACTTAGAGGTGAAATTAAACACATTTACAGAGAACACCCATAATTTAAAAATAGAAAACTTGATAGTTGGAGTTCATGGGAGTTCAGCCATATTCCTTGATAGAAAAGAGTTCATTTATTTATTAGAAATTTTCTGCAGAGTGACATTCAGCATCTTTGGAGAAATTATTTAGAAAATGTCTCCTGAAGGCAGAATTCATTTTATTTGTGAAAAAGCATTTTAGAAAATGTTTTTAGACCCTGGCTTACTGCAAAATCAATAATATAATCATGTAGTGGATTACTTATAGCTCTTCATTATTAATAATTTTCACTTGAGGATGATTTGAAATACTTTATAGAAAACACTGATAAGAGCAAAGATGGCAGATTTACTTAATATAAATTTTAGATTTGAGTTCTGTAGTGAGCAAAAAATAGTATATAAATTTAGCCAGACATACAAAAATGGACAACATGTTTGCACAGATAAAATTTTCATCCAGTTTCTACCAAGATGAATCTTTTAAATTTTCTCTTATTATCTACTTGATGTGATAAAAGATGTAGATATAAAAGAGATTATGGAAATTTTAGACATTCCTTGACCACCAATCTTAAAAGAAATCAAGGCTCAGAGAGGTCAAGTAATTGTTTATAGTCACACAGTAATTTACTCTACCAATCAGGACCAAAATTCAGAGATCCAACTCTGCCTTGTTGCAGGTTTCCTCTTTATAAGCTGGATTCAAGCAGTAAGAGTAGTGCTATGGTTTTTTGTTACTTAATTTTCCAAAATGGGTTGAGCATTGAGTCTTTTCAAATATGCTTCCTTGTAGTGTATGCACCAAAAATGTTATTAATTGCAACAGTTTTCTATTATACCTCTAAAGTTTTTCTTTATTGATGTTTGAAACTAGTCATTCAGTTTTAGCCTCTTAATATTTTAAAACTGATCTTAAAAAGCAAATCTTTACCTTTTAAGTGTAATACTTTTTTACTACTTACTTCATGACTTTACCCACAGGCACAGCCCTATATTCATTCTGTTTTATTTCTGCATTGTATAAATAGAGTGGGATCACAAAATACCAATGAAAAACATTTGTAGTAATACATTCTGATACTCTTTATTCTTTTGAAGACATAATTTTAAAAAGTCACTTTGGTAACCTAAAAAATCAATACAGGAACATATCGGAGCTGTCAAGGCAGTAGAAGACAATATCTTATTATTTAAGAACAAGAATAAAACAATAATATAAATAAGGATGCAGATAAACAGTAATAATATACACAAGGGAAGGGAGCAAGTTAGCTTCCTCTTTGGAGTGTGCTTGGTCCATATTTGTGGGTTGCATTAGCTGTGATAACTTCGTGTTCTCAATTACTGATTCTTCATGTGTAGCAGGTGATGTGGGCTGGTAGGCCCCTGGACTGAAACCCGGCCTCTTGGAACTGACCTCAGTGTCTCTGGGAGCAAGCTGCAACACTGTCCTCGGGACCGTGCACTCTTGGTCTTGCTCTCTGTAGGTTTCCTGGGAGGAAAGGTTCAGGTTATCTACGTGAAAATACCTTTCCCAAGAGAGTGATGTTATAGAAGCTGTGAGAACTTTCACATTTTAGGAAAGATGCATCAAATGTCAAACCAAGCAGAGTGAGAAGGGCCAGAGTCCACCCCAGGGACTGGGCTGGCCCTAGAGCCGGAGCAGCAAAAGACTGGAGGGAGGACGGGCGACAGTGAGAGTGTCCGTTCCTGTCCTGGAAGCTTGACTGCAGGAAGGAAGGACAGGGCAGGCTGTAACTCATGGTGATTTTGGTACTGGAGTTCTTCGTTTTTAATTTGAGGAAGAAAAACTGGTGCAGACGTAGAGTTAGAAAATATTGGGAAGAGAAGAGATAACTGAAAAGTCCTGGAGGAGATGGGAGGCCCTGGGGTGGAGAGTGATGTAGCTGGACTAACTTTGACAGGAGAGGCCTGATCCACCCCTTCTCTGAAATAGAGGGCTAGAAGAGAGAATGGCACAAAGGTAAGTGACCAGTTTGTAGGTGCAGATAAGCAGCAAATTAGGGGCTCTTGCCTAATGACCTTCGTATCTCTGAGACCTGCAGAACAAAATTATTTACAAAGCAAGGGAAACATGAGTGTGGGTTGGGCTTTGAAATGCCCAGGGGGATTGATAATAGGTGTGGCAGTGAGTGAGGGACACCCACCCGAGGTGGAGCGTCACGGTTGTCCTGGACAGTGTATGATGAACTGCTCTCTATCCAGGGAGAGGAGTTGAGCTTCCTAGCAAATTGTCATGTTGATCCATTGCAGAGCAGATAACTTGGGAGAAAGGACTGAAGAACTGAGAGTGGTGGAAGAGATGACGGGAGGAGGTGATGCCTAGGAGGGAGTGCATCAGTAAGTGAAGAGCAGGGCATGAGGGCATCAGAGGGGGACAGTCCACTCAGAGGAGGACAGCCTTGTACATGCAGGTCAAAGATACTAAACTGAAAGTGACAGCAGGGCACTGACCGTAGCCTCCATCCTGGGAGGCTGCCCGGTTACTACTGGAAAGGCCTGAGGTCTACAGCCTTGGACAGACCCAAGGGGTTGACATTGACCAGGAGATGCTGGGAGCTTGTCGAGGATACTGCCATCCTGTGTCCTAGAAGCAGTGAACAGTAAGGTGAGAGTGAGACAGAAGTGGAAAAAACAAGTGGAACAGGACTGGGATTCTAGGAGAAGAGGCTGACGAGAGTGGTTTGCATTTTTGGTTGTGGTGCAAGGTGGCAAAGGCGAGAGGTAAGAAAGTGATAGATCTCACAGTCCCGGTGGACTCACTAGGTTGTGTTGGCACCAGAGCTGCTACAGGATTTTAGCAATTGGATGTGGAGACTGTCATGTGTACTTGGGTTTTGGCAGTTATGGAACTTTTCACATATGAATTTGGTAAAGAAGGAAAGTGACAGAGCAATAACTGGAGTTCGTTGCAGGGTATAAAGTTTGCCAGTAAAATGAAGAATCTTTATGAATGGAAGGGGTCAAGAATAGCCATTAAGTGCCACTATATGTTGAATCTCTATTTGATGCTGTACCACAACACTCAGGTTTAAGTAGGATAATGGGTGACATCTACTGAATGACAGTGCACTAAGCCGTGTTCCAAGTTGTTTGATTTGATCTGGTCATCAACCTTATCACTTTATCCTTCTCACTTTATGGGTGTTGAAGGACACAGAGGTTAAGTACATTTGCCCAAAGTCACACTGCTGAAAAGTCACAGTCCTGATAAGAACCCAGTTCATCCAATGCAAAGGAACTCTGTTATGTGGCCTAATAGTACTCAGACTGGAATCTTCTCAAAGAGTTTATGATCTGGCAGGAGCTGCATTAGAAGAAAACAGACCACAGCCAGAGGTTCAGGCATCCAAATGCTACCTCCAAGTTAAACCAGTTAGATGAGGAGGGTCCATTTTTTCTGAAGATTGAGCGAAGTCTTCTGCCTAAGATTCAACCTCCTACACTCATGCGGACATTTTTCTTTTCTTTTTCTTCTTCTTTTAACTTCATTAAATTCCTTTTCTGTTTTAGACCCTATCTCAGGAATTGCAAACCCTTCGAAAATAATGGAAATCTAATTACACTGAACGTATTGACCTATATTATGTTAGGCATTTCTTGTCGTTTTTTCCATAGCATATTTTACAGTAGGTTAATATTGAGAGAAACAGAAAATGTATGCACATTGACAGTTAGTCAAACTTCTTATAGGTCGTTCTTCAAAAATGTATGTGTAAGAGAAAAAGCTAAGGGATAGCAGTGATTGCTTTCTGAGGTCCTAAGTGATCTCTACTATTACTCTTCTCCATTGTCATGGACTATGGAAAGCTGGTTGAAAGTGTGAATCGACTGGCATTTAACGATTTGCAATGTTTAATGTCAGGGATGCTAACTATCAAAATATAATTCAAACCTCAAATTTCTTTGGAGTACTTTGTACACCAAGAATATGTAATATTTCATAGTAGAAAGCTATTGAAAGCATATTCTTATGTAAGATTAAATAAAATGATGGCTATAGAATTATGATCAGTGGTAATCAAGAAATATCTCAATTTTGATAACTTTAATATAGGACATCACATACCCACTTTTCAGAAAAAAATTTCAACTTTGAGAAAATATTCCTAAATAATGATTTATAAACACTGAAGGTAAGAATGCAAGAACTTGAATATGTGCTGAGTAGTTTTAATTAAAAAAATGTGCTTGACAATTTTATATAATAGTCTTCTTTGATTTGGTATTTGAATTATGGCATAGTGAGCAACACCTGTGCATAGAAAGATGAAGTGGAACAGGTTCTTGGGTATTAGAACTAATAATTTCTTGTACTAGCTGTTATAGCTTTACTTACCTTTAGGAGATGTTGACCTGGCCATGAAAGGAAAGGTCATTTAATTCCCCAGGAAGTGCATGCAGGTGAACTGGAACCTCACTTCTGGTTGCTATTTTGAATAAAAGTCAAGAATTTAAAAATATTGTGTTTGTGGTTTCTGCTTTATATATTTCAGATAGGGAAAGAACATGTAGGCCTCAAGGCTGTGACTGAGATCCTCCAGGATATTCAGTATAAGGTAAGTCGTTCTTTAAAACAGAAACTTTCATGTCTAAGCAGTCCCCAAGACCACCTCTTGATCACTCGCTAGAACCCATATGACTCAGAAAAGCTGTTCTATTTATGGATTAGGATAGTGCAAGGTTAGAGTTCAAAAATCAGCAAAACCCCCACGTGCCCACTCCCAGGGAGGTCTCATGGGGATGCCCCAGTTCTCCCAGCAACCTTGTGTCACAATGTGTATTGTGTTGCCAGCCTGGGAAGCCCACCTGAGCCTTGGCATCTAGAGCTTTTACTAGGGATTGGTCATGTAAGCAGGAAGGACCTGACTAACTGTCTCAGCTCATCAAACCCCAGTCCTCCTTCCCACACCCCAGAAAAACCAGGCATCCATAAATTACATTGTCAGGATAAACCTGTTTGGTCACACTGGTGCAGCTTGGCCCAAGTCCCCAGGTATCATGAGTAGTTCACCATAAATACAGCGTGTAACCCAGACCCTCAGGTTTCTTATAGGGTAGAATATTCCAGGGGCCAGCCAGGGGTTAATCCTGAAGGCAGGATGTGCTGGGTTTGGGCAGCCTTGGCCTTCTGAGTTAACCTTTACTATTCACTTGTTATAGGAAAGCCTTATAAATGAAACCAATGCAATTTTTGGAACAGACTTCAAAGTATGTATGTTAAGTAATAATAATAATAATGATAGTGGAAGTACACATAATTCATATGATAACATCCCAGAGAAGGTGATTTAGATCAACATGAGCCTGTAATGACATGGCACGGCATTGCTGAGAAGTTAAGCCCTGTTATAAACAGGACCTTCTGTGCCTGTGCTGAGTTGAATGTGAGTGGCCTTGAGCCGAGTAGTAGGTTAGTCCTGTGTGGCTACTGGAGATACAAAGCAGGAGTTGAACTTGCTTGACTTCAGGGGTTACAAGTACCCAGTGCCTATTCTGAGATCAGTCTGAAAATCAAGTGTGACTAGCTCTCTACTGGCATAGGGAGGGAACTGGTGGACCTAAAGGTTGTGACTAAGAACCTCCAGGACATTCAGAATGAGGTAAAGTTATATGTAAAAGAAAATAGAAAGACTGGTTGTATAAGAGATCTCTGAGACCACCTGGGCCATCTGGAATCAGGCAGAATCTCACTGAAGGTCTTCTGGGTGGGCTCTGAATGAACCCAGCTACTGCAGAGCCCAGACTAGTCAAAAGAATCAGGTATAAAGGGGGTGAGGACACATTTTGAACTGACTTTTTCCAATAGAAATGGATTAAGGCAATTTCCCTCATTTATTTAGCTAATAGGACATCAGTCATTATGGAATATAGAATCTGGGGTAGGGCAAAGAGGGCTGGATTCCTTAAGGTATAAAATAATCCCATGAAGGAAAGAAGAGATTTCTGCAGTAACTTTTACTGTTGCCTGGGTATTAATAGAGCAGTCTTAAAAGAGAAACCCAACTGTCTGCCTGCTTCTAAGGCCTGAGCATTTGAATGACACAATTTAAAATAAGGATCATAAGTGTCAACTGTTGAATAAGGGCACAGATATTTCCCTTAAAATTTAAATCTGGCTTTGAAAAAAGTTGATTGGAAAACATTCATATCTGAGTTTCATCTCTTTCATTCTGAATGAGAAGAGCACCCAGAATAGTTCCTAGAGCTGAAATTCCAAATGCAAATGGGACAAAATGACAAAATGGGTGCCAGATTGTAATGCCAAAGAGGTTTGGAACTATGTTCCAAACAGGCAAGAGAAAAGTCTGAGCCAGGGCTCAGGTGTTTTATAACAAGCATTCAGCCAAAGTCTTGGGTTTGAGTGTGATTGAAACATAAAAAGTGGTTGATATGGGTCAGATAGACACCAATTGTAAATCCCCACCAGAAATCATAGGGAAATTGTACTGTAGTAGCAAAGAAAATAGTCGTACGTGAGGGGTAGAAATGTCTCATTTGCATCTCAATCTTTTTCTGATGAGAAAACAGTGATACACCTGCAAAGCTAGAGGACCCAATGAGGCCATTCAGGAAAGACGTCAATCTAGAATTTTAGTTCTAATATTTTTATTAAAAAAATAAGAAATTTTACATTAACATGGAGTAAATTTTTTCCCCCAGGGGAAGTCCAAGACAATACCCTGCTTTAATCCTAACACTTTATTACCAGGTAAGCAATTCTCTGATTGCATGTTTTTTTTTTTTTTTGGAACTGCTCATTGAACCAAAGGGTGCTTTACCACTGAGCCACATACCCAGTCCTTTTTATTTTGAGATAGGGTCTCACTAAGTTGCTTAGGGCCTTGCTAAATTGCTGAGTTGGCCTTGAATTTGTGATCACCCTGCCTCAGCCTCCTAAATTGCTGGGATTATAGTCATTTGCCACTTCAGATTACTCCAAATGCAGGAATAAAGCCTTGCAATAATAAAAAAGTACTTTGCCACTAGTTCCTTTAATCCATGAAGAACTTCCTCATGACTGTCATTTGTAGAAGTGTGTAAAGTGCCCACATGATACAGAACTTTGATGAATCTTTATTAATCTCGAGTGAAATAAACTTTATATCTAATTTTATAAGATCATTGTGGTAATACTTTAATTTAGATATTATTCTAATTGTGTTCATGCATAAAATATGCAGAATAAAACTTGGATTTCAAGGTAGTTTTATATAAAATTTCAGTCTTCACATTTCTCTTCCTAAATTATGTTCTGTTTCATAGTGTTTCAAACAAAATCAGATAATTTATTTTGTCCTGCTTTCTACATTTAATTGCTCTACAAACAAGCCAATTTCTGTCAAATTTAAACATTTTCCTATTATATTTAATCATGAATTCCTCTAATGCAAAGCTAAATGATTTAATGAGAATGAAATATTTCCTTCTATATTATCATTTTAATATTTTGCTGTTGAAGAAACTATATGGACAAGGCTAGAACCATGGTTAGAAGCACAGGCTATGCAGTGAGGCATGGGTTCAAGTCCTGGTTCTGTCAGTTTTTAGCTGAGTGAACCTGGACAAATTACTAACCTTCTATGATTCAATTTTCCCATTTGAGAAATTGGGCTTATAGAAGTATCTAGAGTATTAGTTTGTTGTGAAGGTTAAGTGAATTGATGTACAATGCTCAGAATAGTACCTGCCATGTAGTTCAATAAGTATTAGGTGTGAGTCCTGTAATATAGATGTAAATCCTGTAATATAGAAACAGAAACATGGATGTATTCTTCCTAGACTAATTAAACTTGATAGACACATGTGGAAATCACCATAAACATTCATCATGTTTTTCTTTAGTTATTTTCTTGGTGATGATTAGTTTAAGAATCCACTTGTGAGGCTCTGACTTAAAAATGATATGCCCTTCTGAGAAGCATCATAGGGACAGTTTGTATTTCTGAACACTGTTGTTGGAGTCTTCTAGATCATTGTCGATTAACCTGCCTTTCCCTGATGTGTCCACGTGGTTGCACAGACCCTCTGCTGCGGGACTATTGGGTGTACGAAGGCTCTCTCACCATCCCACCTTGCAGTGAAGGTGTTACCTGGATATTATTCCGATACCCTTTAACTATATCCCAGCTACAGGTGAGCACACTCTTAAATCTCTCAGAGTGAAGTTCTGCGTTAAAGGTTAAATATTGTTTCTGTAAAAGGAAAATGTCTGTTTTATGTTTTAGCTCCCTTTAGATCAGTCATACCTTTTCGGATGAAAGTTAGATGTCTCAAGCCAGTGAGAGCAATGGAAAGGTCAAAGATGAACAAAATCCAGCACTCATTTATGATCTGTATTTTGAAAGTTTTTACAGAGTAAATAGAAGTCACTGAAAGAGCCAAACTTGTGATTAGTCTAGTTACTCCTTTATGGGGTTTTCCCAGGTGTGGAGAGAAGAAAGGTCTGGAGTAAAGTGAGAATGCTGATTATTTCTGTCAGCTTCCTCTTACTCCTTCCCTGACATGAACAGGAGCCTTCTATATGTGGAGAGGTCAGGGGGCCAAAAGAATGCCGTGGAATGCTCTAGATTGTTCTGTGGCTTTGCTTTTGGTCATCCCCTGAGGCCTTGAAGCTCTGTAAAGTGCTCTAAATGCTAATGCATTCTGGTGCAGTGGGACATACCTGTAATCTAGCTCTTTGGAAGACTGAGGTGGAAAGATCACTTGAACCCAGAAGTTGAAGACCAGCATGGGTAACATTGCAAGATGTTATCTCTAAATAAGTGAATAAATACATAAATGCTAATGCACAGTGGGCAACACCCAAGTGAATTGCCACTGGCATGTTAGCTGGTTGAACATGAGGCAACATTATCATAAGGAATTTAAACAATGATTTTGAGGGGATTAGGAATATAGCTCAGTGGAAAAAAATGCCCAGCATGTGCAAGGTACTGGGTTCATTTATCAGCACTAAAAAACAAAACAAAACAAAAAAACAACATTCAAAAAACAATGATTTTGATATTATTACAAAAAATTGCTTTAAATATCTGCTGACCTTTAGGAATCCATCCAATAGACATATTTTAGAAAGCTATTTTCCCTTTATGATCATGCTAAAAGGGCAATACTCAGAACAAACTGTTTTCTGTAGTAATATTTTATACATTTTTTTATATCTCCCTTCATTTTCAGAAGTTAAGAAGCTCAAGTTTCCTAACAACTCAGTCAGGTCTTCTTTTATTTGTCCTTAAATCTTTAAAATCCTTCTTTGAGCATTTAATATTTTTTCTTCTTTTCTAGAGATTAATTTTAAAAGTTCTTCATGCAGCCTTTCTTCTCCATACTCTTCATTGCTTTATGAACTTTCATCGTATCACTTCTGAGTCTTCATATTTTCCACATGACAAATCCTAATAACTTTATTTATTTATTCATCTATTTGTTATTATAAGAAATCTATTCCTGAGTGCCAGCTTGTCATAGAGGATTCAAAGATTAAAGCAGGGGCTCCACTTTCAAAAACTTTACCACAGTGTCGGGGAGGAAGATGCTTATATAGACAGTCATAATAATGGAAGTAAGGTGTTCTAGAAATGCATATGGAAGTTTTGGGGAATAATTCCTGAAAAATATTAGAAAGTCTGGTGAAGGAGAGTGAAGAAGTAAGAAACTGGAGTTTAATATTAAGAATAGAGGCTTGCATTAAAGATATCTAGATTTGAGATTTCAAACAAAGATAGTAGCTACTAAAACAGACAAAACTCAGAATTTCAGTGACTTACTTCAGATATCTATTTCATGCAAACGTTTCAACATATATGTTTCTGATTCACGTGGTAGAGGCTTTTCTGTGCAGCCATTCAGGAATCCATGTTGGAAGAAGTTCATTCATGTTCAGTACCTTCCTTTCAAAGTTGCTCTTGGAAGGGGCTCATAGCCAGCAGAAAGAGTGAAGACCTCTAGAGAGAATTTTCAAGGGCTGGTCCTTGAAATGGCAAAATCCCCTATGCTTACTTTATGTTGGCTACAGGTAGTCACATGACCACACCTGCCTTGGGGGAAGCTGGGAATTGCATTTTCACATCATGTTCAAGAAGAATGAATTAAGTGATCAAATTAGCGAGTGATTGCTGCCATCACGGCCTGGGTTGGGTATTGTTGGATGATGCCAGCAGGCGAAAAGCATCTGCAAAGGCCTGGAGCCAGCAGGAAGCAGAGTGCATCTGGGGAGTGCCCATGGTTAACCTGCAGGGCCTGTTCACTAGAGGAGGTTGGAGAAGGGAGCAGGCTTGACTTTTGTCATTGAGCCTGGTGCTATGTTGTGGAGGGTGTATTTTTTATTCCAAAGGTGCTACAGAATTCCTAGAATGCAGCAAGGTGGAGACATGACCAAGTTTCAGTTTGACAAACATCTCTGTAGCTGCAGAGAAAGCTGTGGCTCTGAGTTACCATGGTGGAGTGAAATGAAGGGAAGGGAATGGCTTTAGAAATAATAAGGAAGTAAAATCAAAACTTGGTGGCTGATGACATAGGAGAGATTTGGGGGAGGAGAGACTCCTGTGATATTCTCTGGGTGTGGCTTGGTGAATATTAGGTATCATTTTTCACCATAATAGGGGATCAAAAAGAACAGGTTCTGTGGAGAATTGTGAGCTCATGGCTGTAGACATCCAAGAAAGGGGTGCAGCTTATACATGGTGGGTGTAAGCTTACAGCTTATAAGTGTGGAAGAGAAAACCCTTCAGGGAAAGAAAAGAGGTGATCCTGGGAACTCTGAAGTGGCAGCTAGCCAGGGGCCTGCTTTGTAAGAGGTGTTCTAGGGAATTGACTTGAGAACCAAGAGAGTCAGGAGGCAGATGGGATGTCTGCAATGCCAAGGGAGAGGTGAGTTTCATGAATGAGAGAGTAGAGACCATGAGTTGCAGATTCTGAATATATTTCAGTTAAGGATTGAAATGCATGAATTGGGCTTAGCCCCAGGGAGAGGTCTTAGACCTGGAAATGTTGTGGAACAACTGAGTTTCTGTAGTGACATTTGTTCAGCTTTACTTTGTTGAGGGGTAATTCTGTAATACTAGATCAAATCTTTTAGTGAGAAATAAATGCATTTTCTCTGTAACTACAAGTTTCATTTTATTGAAAGTTGGTTGAGTTCAACCTTGTCAAGCCACGGAAATTCTTTTCTCCTCTTAGACCTCTCTGAAGAACTCCTTGCTAATATAGCACTGGGGATGTTCATGCTGAACTCTTGAGAATTTTAACTGAAGTCCTGTGGACAGAATGTAATGTTTTACTACCTTGTTGACCCATGTGCTATGCTGAGATCAAGGATAAACCTTTGCTCCTTTGGCTTCAAAGAGAACATAGGTTTGTATTGTCCTTCTGAGTTAAGCCAGCAACCTAACTCTAACTATGTCTTCCTTTCGGGGAGCCAAAGTCAAAGGAATGTGTATTAGAAGAAAAATCTCTACTGCCCTTAAAAATGGATGACTTTCCAATTAGCTGTAATCATTCAAGAAAAATTATTTAGGTGCTCTTAGCACATGGCACTGTTGCAGCATCTCTTCCGAGGACCAGAGTGTTAAATATAGACAAATGTGCACACACACACAGACACACGTTGAGGTATATTAAAATGCGATTTAGAGTGATTTAGAAAAACAATATGATCTCAGGAGAGTGTAAATCCTCCTGTCCTTGACTTGAAGGCTTTACTTGGTTCTGCTCATATAATTGCAGAGAAAGCAGGGCACCAATAGAAGAGATCCAGAGAGGGCAGTAAAATGAGAGAAACCAAAGGGAAAGGATGTGATTTTAGAATCTAGACCAAGAAAAATGGTCTAGATACTTGAAGGGGGAGGAGAGGCAGATAGGGAATAAGAGGGGGGAATATATATATATATATATGTATATATATATGTATATATATATATATTATATTATATTTTGTTTATATATATTCATTAACAAAAGGAATAGTGAATGATAGGTAGAGTCTCTACATACCTAAATAAATTGAGAAAATATAAAACCTTGCATTGAATTAAAAGAAAATGTCTTCTCCTGTATTATAGGGTTAATGTGTGTAATTAAGCTGCTGAATGTTGTTATGAGGCAGTTGGTCTCTTGAAATGCATCATCTGCTGTAAGATAATATTGTGTGTATTAATGACACTGAAGAGGGTGCTCTGGGTCATGATGCTTTCCTATTAAATGTGCAGTCGCTTGGGGTCAAGGGGGAGGAGACTTCTGCTGAAGTACAGTGTTGATAATTAAGGTCAGAGTGAAGCATTTACATTGTCCTGAGTGTGGAGAGTCTAGAATCCAGGACTGGAAGATGCTGCTTAGTTGAATTTTTCATTATTCTTGCATTGCATGCAATATACTAGTGGGGGAAAACATGATTTGATGGATTTGAATGAATGTAATTTTATTTTTTCTATGATCTATAACCATTAAATAAATAACTTCAACATTAATAATGGCCTAAGGATTAGGACATCAAAGTAAAAACAAACAAATATTTTCTTTTTCAACTGGATTGTTGCTTGGAAATGTGATTCCAAGATCAAAATAAAAATACCAAACGTCATCAAATCTGACAATAGAAATTGTAAGACACATCCTGATTTCACAGCCATTGAAATGTGAACTGGTATTCATCTTAGAATTGATAGAACATTGTTAAGCTTTATTCTCCTTTTCCTGCCTTTTTCTGAATTTCCCTCCTACTTATCTATTTCAGTTTCTTAGCTTATTTGTATTCTCATATTAATTGTCTGGTTTTTCTTTTTCATTCTAAAGTGACACCAATGTAAGGAAGGAACATGAGTGTGTTTACTGTTTTTCACAGCATGGGCATATTTGGAACTTTGAAACCAATTTATTTTTTTTCTTTTTAGTCTTGGCTTCTCATTCCTTCTCCATTCCATAATTCTATGGTTTGAAACATGGGATTTTTTATGACCAAGTTAGGGCATGTGTGTTCCTATTCTGTGGGATGGGCTCTAAAGCTCTTCTTTTCTTCTTTCATTTTTTTAAAAAATTATTTTATTATTGATGCTGGGGATCAACCCAGGGCCTTGCGTATGCTGCTGAGCCATGCACCCAGCATTGTGTGGTGAGAACATCTTGTCAGTTACAAGCACCTTCAGGGACCTGCTCCCTGTGACCTAAAACCTCCTACTAAACCTCACCTTATAAATTTTCCTCCACCTTCCAGTAGTATCAAACTGGAGACCAAGCCTTTACCACATGGGCCTTTCAGGAACATTCAGAACAGAACTGTAGCCATCACAGACTGGGTAATTTATAATGAATTTGTTTGACTTGTAATTCTGGAGGTCATAAAGACCAGGAGTATGGCACACACATCTGGCAAAGGTCTTTGTGGAGACCAGAAGGCATGGTAGAGAGCAGAAGGCAAGGGAGGGCGAGAGCAAGAGAGAACTGAGCTCACTTTTGTAAGAAACCCACTCTCACAATTACTAACCTTTTCCCATAATAACAGCATTAGTCCATTCTTGAGGGACAGCCCTCATGACCTGATCACCTCTTGTTAGGTCCTACCTCCCAACACTGTTGCACTGGGGATTCATTTTCCAATACGTGAACTTTGGGGGATACATTCAAACCATAACATGCATAATACAAGGAACTATATTATTCTAAATCATTTGTCTTCATTATTAATAAAGGAAAATGGGAGCACTGACCTTTTTGTTAAAAAAAGCATTTTATTGGTATGATTGACATAAAAACTGTACATATTAAATATAAATTTTATGCATATATACACATCAGATGAATTTGGGATTAGGTATATACCCATGAAACCATTAAGGTCATAGATATATCTGTTACCTCCTGAAGTTTCCTTCTATACTCTTTATGGTGGTGGTGGTGGTGGTGATGATAATGATGATGATAACAATGATGATGTGTTTCTTCTGTAAGATCACTTAATGTAATATCTATCCCCTTAGCACCTTTCAAATATATAATACAGTATTATTAGCTAGAGGTACTATGTTGTATAGTTTATCTCCAAAATTTGTTTATTTTCATAACTGAAACTTTGTACCTTTAACCATTTCCTCCCCATTCCCATCTCTTTGTAACTCGGGAAACCACCATTCTACCCTCTGCTTCTATGAGTTTGACTGTTTTAGGTTCCACATATAGGTGAGATCATACAGTATCTGTCTTCCTGCGTCTGGCTTATTTCTTCTTCTGGGTATAGAAGCAAATTAATTGAAGGCATATCTTAAAGAGGTATCTGCCCATCCCTGTTCCTTACAGCAAGGCATAGAAATAGCCAAATGTCCACAGACAGAAGAATGCATGAAAGACACTGCCTTTCTGTATTTTATTTCTTTTTTAATATGACAACACATTAAATATGGTTATAGCAATATGGGACCTCCTATAAGTTAATTTGCACCAAACTGTAAACCCTGGAAATTAACCTATTGAATGCATTCATAAAGAAAGCAATTTTAAAGCTGAATATTAGTGAGTAATCTGATTTGTGAATCAGTGAAGGTTGAATAAATGTCTCAGATCCATTGGAGTGCCTCTTCGATTCAGACAATAATGATTATTTAATTTAATACCTTCAAAAGACTTATTCTTGGAGTGTTGGACACCTCTCCAATCTCTCTCTAAAATTGGTTAAAGACAAATACTGTATTTAAGTAGAGAAACCTTAAAAATCAATGCAATTGCATGTTCAAATACATATAATACTGATGTTTTCTTCAGTGCCCTAACAGTTGAGTTCGTTGGAGACTCTCATCCTGAGATATGATCCTCTTCATTTGGCACAGTACCTCCTTTCTTTGTGGGCTAATGCAGCATGCACTTGAAACCATTTGAAGTGACTAAGGGGTTTGAGGGGTGGTTACTTCAGAAAAATTGCCAATTCAGAAATACGCATTTTTGCCTCCATCTGTTTTGATGTTTGAATCCTTCAAAGTGGCTGTGATCAGAGAACAGCATTTCCATTGGAATCATTTTCCCAGCAAGCAGTGAGTTGAAGCTGAGTGTTGATTTAGATCTGCTCTTCCTGAAGTTGTTTTCACAGAGTGTGCCTCAGGCTGAGGCCTGGGGCTTGAAGAATGTGGCTTCAGTTAAAAATATGTAAATATAAAACTCACCTACCTTTAAAATAAACTTGAAAATCCATAAAAATGGAGTCTTTCATACCACACACTAAGGAGTTAGGTTTCTAGTCCATATTGTTCATCAGTGACCACGGCTATGGTCGGATCTGTAGATTGTAGCTGCAGGTGTTACTTATGGTTATGTATGAAGTGAATACTAGAAGAGATGACTTTAAGTTTTCTCAGTGAATTGGTTTATTATCAATTGTAGCTAAAGGTTAGATTCTAAAAGAAGATGTGTGGTAAGAGGGCTAATATTTATCAAACACTTTATATGTGCTCGAAACTATTCCAATGATTTTTCATGAATTTTCTTGCTTCTTAGGTTATCTTGTGAATTTTTAAAAAATTATCATCACCATTGCATATATGTGAAAACTGAGGCTTGAGAAGCTAATGCCATGTGGTCATTTGGGTCACAAGTGGCAGAACCAGAACAAGAACTAGCCTTTGAATGCAAAACCTATACCTTCTTTTCAAAATAACATAGGATTCTCTGACTAAGGAGATTCTTTTCTACTCCACACTTAGGAAAACTTTAAGGTGAATGTAGAAAATAACAGGGGATTCTCATGATGCCTCAGTTCTAGAAATTTCTCAGCTGCCACAAGCAATAGATACTACCTACATTCCTATTTGAAGACCCTAAGAAGATCTAGTGAAAATATATTATGTAGCTGAAATAGAAGTTGCTTATCTGACTGGCACTGCTGTGTAAATACAGCCCTCAGGCATTATTGAAAAACCAAACAGCACACTCCCAGTTGGGTCAGGCTTATCCCACCTCAGGAAGTCAGTCAGGAGTTGGAGACATGGAAAAAGGAGTCAGAAGTCAACTTTGTAACCTGGTTCCTGATCTAATTTTTTTCTCACATCTGTGTCCCACCATGTATGTGAATAGCTTGAATTAGAATCTTGTGGAATTCAACTCTTTTGGAGTCAGGGAATCTCACCTTTAGAAAATGCACACATACAATTTTTTTTTTTTTTTTTTTATTACTTAGGGTTTTATGGTATCCCTGAAGTCTAGACTTCTTTTTGGATCTCCTGAATTAGTTGATCTTTTCTATTTCTTTTCTCTTTATGAAGGGAATAATTCTTTGAGCTTTATCGTATTAAGGATCTCTATAGATATACTCTTTTGATACACAGTTGATAAACTTTTGGTATATGATACTGTTCAAATCGTATTTGCTCAATACCTTGGGGTGGTCATGCATTACTAAAAAGAACAAGTAAAAAAATTTGGGATGTGTGTAGAATATAGGTTATACTGATTTGTGTAGGATTTCTGAAGAGGTGGCAGTGGAGTTGGGATAAGAGCAGGTGGACTTAGAATGTTCAGGCTTCTGCTACTAGCAGATTATGAGATCTTGTTAACCTCTGTAGCCTCACTTTCTCCATTCTGGGTAAAAATGAAGAATTGCTGTTTTATGTGACATAAAGCATTTTGATGAAGTAATGAATGATGAGACCTGCAGGTAACAAATGGGTGGGAATGAGCGTGGGGAATGCTCATCACATTTTTGTTGCTTAAATGCTTCTCAGAGAATTCTGGCTGGCCGACTGGGTTATTAGGAGGCTCAGACTTGGCAAGTCAAAGAAACTGTAGTGCATCTGATGGTTCCCTCAGGTATCTGGGAACCATATCATAGGTAAACCACAGGCCCTGTAGAAGCAACCAGAGAAAGGGAGATGAACTTGAAAATTGCTGTTGCTAAGAAAGGAAGTTGGGTTTAAACTTTTATATAATCAAAGTATTCTTGTTGGATCTGTGTCCTCTAAAGAACTAGATAAGCAGCAAAGTATTTTGGTGAAGAAATCCTCAATTCATCTAATAAATTAACATCCAATCAGTGTTGACATGCAATTACATCAGAATGTTAATTTAAAATATACTTGGAGGAGCATTTAAGAATATTTATTCATTTGTTCACCCTTTTGTGTTATGGACAGGCATAAATGCTTTTCACATTCACAAATGCAGTGTGTTTCCATGGTTATTGGAGTTGTCTGAATACCTTGATTTTTAATTCTATTGTCTTTTATAAGGGACTATGTCTAATGTCTGTCTCAGGTCTGGAAGAATTAATTCTGTTTTTCTCTTTTTGAAGTTGAATTTTTCTCTTTTATATTATTGTAATTTATGCATATTTTAGGTCATTTATGAAACCCCACTTTTGTTAATGTCTGATATGTGATGAACCTGTTTTGTTCTGCTTTTGTTTTCAGATAGAAGAATTCCGCAGGCTGAGGACACACGTTAAAGGTGCAGAACTTGTGGAAGGCTGCGATGGGATTTTGGGAGACAACTTTCGACCCACTCAACCACTTAGTGATAGAGTCATAAGAGCTGCATTTCAGTAACCAAAGAGCAGGAACAAGCCCATCTTCATCAGGGTATGTGCAGATTAAGTAGGGAAAATGAGGCACACAGTTACCTAAACCCAGCATCCCAAAGTCACTCTTATGGTCAACCTGCTAATTTAGTAATAAAACAAGTGTACTCTGTTTTAATAAAATTTAGGACACATTCTCATGCCTCATTAATAACAAATCAGGTAGTTATTTTAATTTCATGCAATGTGCTTGAAACCTATGATTCTCATATTTTCCCACCAGAGCAGCCATTAATTCCATTTTACTTTAAATATTGGTTTTCACGAGGAAAAGCACGAGGCAAAGAACAGGGCTGTGCCAGGAGGTCTTTAGTAATTTACCGTGTTGCCTCCTGAAACTGTAGCAGTTTCCCTGCACCCTCCATGATGAAGGAGCGCAAAGAAAGGGGTTAGAAAAGCATGTGAGCCTCTGTATTGATCCTCTTGAAATATTGTCCTGTTTAAGTTCTTTTTATCTGTTCAGGAAACATGTATTAATTACCTGAAAAGGGTAAATTGTTTTATAATCTACTATTGTTAATATATTGAATTCAGTATATATATCCCTTACTCATAAGGAGCTAACAAAATAACATCACAAACATGGAAAAGAAAATACACAAAGATGACAATGTGCTAGATTATTTCTTTACCTTGTTTGTTGCCTAAGCATCAGGGTACATTGCCACAGGCCTCTGCTTCCCATGAGAGAAGGTATCTGCTGGAATGGTGTGCCTGGGAGGCAGGATAGGACTTGGACAGTGTGATAAACTGTTGAAGGTGTAGACCCCCAAACCACCAGTGGAACTTTGGACTTGGGAGTCACACGTGAGTAGAAATCTCTTACCTCAAGGAGGTAAGACAAAAGGAGGCTCGACAAAAACACATAGGAATTTTCAAAGGTGGTCATTTCCTCTGTATGTTTACCATCAATTTTTCTTGCCTATTATCCTTATATAGTACTTTAGTCACACTGCCTTTTACCTTTGGTGAGTGAGGTTTGCTAACCCCAAGCTTCTCATCCTTTTGCTAGCTGACTTCCTCCAAGGCCCAGCTCCAATACCATTCTCACCAGATATCCCTGCTTCTCTCTATAATTGCACCTCTTGTATTCTTTCTTCCATGCAGCTATTTGTGTACATCTTATTTTTCTCTCTTATTTCAAGTTTCTTAAGGGTTGGAATGCATTTATTTTACTATGAATCCATCGTGATGCACTGTGTGTGGTTCTTTGCCTGAATTCAGGCCAATTAGAAGTTTCTTAGGACTCTGCAGGTTGTTTCCAAGCTAACCTCCTTCCCGTACTGCATTTTCATTTTTCCGAGTTAGCTAGTGTCATTCATCTCCTCTTTCTAATTTTGGATATGATCAGGATCAGGCAAATTAACCTTTGGTAGGAATGAAAAGAAATTTTCAGCAATACATATATGGCAATGAGAAAATCTAAGAGCGCTTTAGGCTGAACTTCATAATGAATGATATTCAGTCAGAAGTCATTATTGAGCACCTATTGTTATGACTGGTTCTGAGTATACAGAACTGAAAAGGACAGACATGGTCTCTGCTCTCATGATGCCCAGGATCCATGGTGGGTAGCCTGACAGGAATAAATATAAATTGTAAATTGCAATAAATTCCATGAATGAGAATAACAAAGCAGTGAGGGGAAAGAGCTGCCAGATGGAGGAATATCTTTTTTGACAAAGACTCAGAGGGCGTGCTCAGTGGGGAAGAAGTAAGAATTTGATCCATTGAGGTATCTGAAAGAAAGCCCTGTGAATCTGGCATGTAGAATTCAAAGGTGTGAAGGCAGCAAAACCCATATCTCAGAGGGCCTTGTCAGTCACATTAAGGCATCTTTATTTCATTATTCATGTGTTTGAGCCCTGGGGAGTGACCTGATCCCATGTATATTTTTAGTAGTTTGCCCTACCTGGAGAATTGAATGCATTCCATTACAGTGGGCTGGGGCAGGAGTAGAAAGATACTTTACAAGTCTGTTGAGTAGTCAAGGTGACAGACATGGAGACTGAGGCCCTAGAAGAGCAACAGTAGAGGTGGAGAGATGTTAATTTATAGGAAATAGAACTTGCAGGTGGTATTGGGAGAGAGTGCAAGGAAATGGAACTGCCAAAGAAAACTGCTGAGTTTGGGGCTTAAGGAATTGAGTGAGTTAAGAGAACCATTGAGTGACAGTTGGAAACCTGGGGAAATAGGCTCTCTTGGGGTTGGAAAGATTAAAGAGTTGAGTTGAAGCACATTGAGAGAGAGATTCCTGTGTGTCACTACAGTGAGCTTGTTGTGTTTGGAATTTTAAGAGTAGAGATCAGAAAAGTGATCTGGGCTAAAATATGGATGTATTTAGCATAGAGATGATCTCTCTCTCTCTATATGTGTGTGTGTATATATATATATATATATATATATATGTGTGTGTGTGTGTGTGTGTGTGTATATGATATTCTAATAGATCTGATGGGATTAGCTCATTAAATGTTCATAAAACCTTAAATGAGGTTTTTCAGAGGCGTTAATTTAACCAAGATGCAGAAGTCAGGTCATTGTCCAAAGTAATACAGTTCTTGAGCAGTGAAATCTGGAAACCTGACCCATTTGGCTTGACTGGCAGGGCAATTTTTATTAACCACCATGTGAGCAGAGGTCAAAGAGGGTCCCCTCAGTGGTGGTCAGAACAGCATAACAATGAAGGACGCATACTGCCACAGGCTGAAGGTGATAGTAGGTAGATATTGGAGGCCCAATGTCCCGGCCACGCTTGACAATTTAGTGGAAGGCTGCAGCCTGGGAGGGAGGGAGACCTCTTTATTTCATATTATTTTAGGGAAACAAAAGAAATACCAGAACTTGTCTGTCATGGTGCAGAAGGAGCATGTAGAAAGGGAGAGATTTTATCCTGGAAGGGCTAACGCTAGCAGTGAAGCCACTGGAAGCCTGAAAGGAATGAGAGTCTCAGCATATAGGAAAGACTGAATTTTATTGAGGGAACAGACACATTATGGGCTGGAACAGGAAGGAAGAAGGAAGTGGTGGTTTATTGATTGAGTGTGTCCATGACTTGATTTTATTTTTCAATAAGAAATGGGATAGTGGCAGGGAGGGTGAGAGTAGCCAGGAAGGTAGGGATGGGAACAGAGTGATGGGGTTGGACAGGCCCAATAAGAGGATCACAGGGAGGTGTGAGCAGGCTTGGTGACTAGTGAACTTGTGAATTTCTCCAGTCTACAGTTGGTATCTCTTTGTGAATGTCTGTAACTAACTGTAAATGATACTTTCAACAAAATAAGATTATGCCTTCAATGTTTGAGCCATATCAGGTCCTATACTGGAGTTGCTTCTCTAGATATTGAAGTAACCACACCATTTAATTTCTCTCTTTCACACACACACACACACACACACACACACACGCACGCACATGCACGCACAGACAGACTTAAATGTTGTTTATGAGATTATGTGTATTACAGATATTTTCATTCTATGAGAGAGGAATAATGTATAATGTTTCCAATTTTTTAAATTAATTATGATTTACATATTTTTTAAAGAAGGATGGATTTAATTTCATATCTTAGTGACTTGGATTACTTAAAAGGGGTAATTTCCCCCCAGATTTGCAAGAATGGCACAGGAATTCTTTCTAAGGGGGCTCTAATTCTGATGTGATCCTTTTATGAATATATTGTTTTTATTCTTTTTTCTTGAAATGTGTAATACAAATCTAGGCATAGTTCTACATGAAATTTATATTGGGAAATCAGACGTATGGATATGTGCTTTTTATTTGATATTTAATAATGCCCTAAGGCAGGTAATTCAAATTTTTATTAAAGTGAAGTGATTTGACAGTCAGACTTTGAATTTAATGCATGAATGTTTCATTTAAGCTCTTGGAACTAAAAGGGCAAAAAAAATATTTCCATGGTAGTTAGCTGTTCTCTAAAACAATGTTTAAAATATTTCAGACTTATTTTAGCTATATTTTACTGAAATAACTTTATTTTTGGACATAAAATGACGGGGCTTATTTTATTTTTTGCATGAAATGTCTGGACATCTGGAGAGCTTTGATAACCAAGATTTACTAACAATCTGAGACTTAACATTTAAGAAGTATGAACTATGGTTTTGTACTTGCTTAAAGAATTAGCATGTAGCTGGCCAAGGTGCTAGAAATTCTTGAGTTCAGCAATGGTAGTTCCGTTTTTTGGGAGCCACTTGCTATGAAATGATTCTTTATTCAGTGAATTTTTATATGATGCAGAAAAACCAAATCTTAATAACAACAAGTAGTAAGACCAAACTTTAGGTCTGGTTTACAAGTTATACTTGGTATCATAATATTGGTACTAATATTGTGACAAAGTGGTTCTTGGCCTATTTATTTCATTAAGTATTGGCCCATTTTTACAGGCAATTCTGATGTTTGAAAATCTGTTTTATCCTGACTCAAATTTCATGAAACAGTTACATGCTTTTAATAACTATATTGAATTATAATTTTTACTTTCTGTAAAAACCAATGCTACAGGCTCTCTAGTTTGCTTTTTTCCCCCCTTAAAAGTGGAAAAATAAATTTGCCCCAAATAGATTAGGTGAAAAGAAGGAAAATAGAGGAGCATGTGTAAGTATCTCTGAATATCCCTTGATCAAAATTGCCCTCTTTTCTTTCTGGGTCTTTGAAGTCATCCTTGACTGTGTTGAACTCTTTCCTACATGTAATTTTGTAATTCATAATACTGTCTTCTAAGCTTGAATAAAGCTATAGTTAGCTCAATTTCCTATGTTTTCTTTTACAACCTAAAAGAACTATAGGTCAGAAAAGAATAAAACATTATGGAAAAGGAGGGAGCTGTGTGGGGAAAGTGAGAATGTTGATTCTGGATAGTTGGTAAAAGCTGTTATTCTTCTAGGATAAATGAAAAGCCCCAAACCACATTTTCAGTCAGTAGAACTTAGATATTCCTCAGTGTAATCATGTAACATGACGCATAGCACATTAGGGTGAGAATCAAAAGCTCTATTGATATAGCTGTTTTCTATTTACTGTATCATATAGATTTCCTCAAAATGGAATAGATTTCCTAAAGGATCACAAAATGATTTGAGTAAAATGCTAAAGCACTAAGGATACTTAAATTATCTAGTATGTTTTTATTATGTGATATAAAATTATTATTAACCCAGGAGAAGAAAATATCAAAGCTGCATAGACTGTCTTGAGAATTTATTGAACAAGGAAAATGATTCCTGCTTTGAAATATGTCTTTTTTCCTTTTTAGTTTTAGAAGTATTTAATTTATGATGGATGAAAATTTCAGATTGATTTAGCTTTTCCTTATCTGATGAATTCAAACAAAATTGTGTTTGGAAATAAGAAGAGGACATTCTGCAGTCATGTACCAATGCATATGTTGAGCATTAATATATTCTGATTCCTTAAATGTGGTAGATTTCATGATTTTATCCCTAAAGAGTATATATATATTTTCCATAATAAAACCACTGTGGCCAGTTAATGTCATCTAAAATTGTTCTATTACGTTTGTACCAATGTAGAGGCTCAAAAAGTATGTATTGATATAAAAAAATGGCTCCCAAGTATCAGCAAAGGGATCTGGTTTAGCTATAGAAAAAATTACTTTTAGAGGCTACATGGAGGACTTTTTAAAATAGAGAGATAGATTAAACCTCAGATTCAGTTTTTGAGTAATACTGTGGCATTAAATGCTTTGAGTTCCTGGATGGTTTATGAGGGAGCCTGCCTGGACAGGAGGATGCTTGGAGAAGCCTCCCAAGGTGCCTTTGGCTGCTGGCTTTTGTGATGAATATGCTTCTCTATGTCTCTGTTCACTTTATCATGGAAAAGAAAAACGAGAGAGAATAGGCAGCAGGCAAATGAGGAAGAAAATGAAATGAATGCTTCTTTATGAATAAGGTTGTCTTAGTAAGTCTCCAACCGGGAAAGATAAAGCTAAAAGATTGATTTGAAGAAATTACCAAAAAGTGCTAAAAAATGAGTGCAGAAATCATTGGAAGTAATGTACACTTATATGAGCTTAAGGAGATCTTTTCAGATACTGAGTGGATCTTTTTTTTTTTTAAATTCTGTACCTTTTAAAATGTAGAATATTATAGTAACAACAGTTAACAAAAAGAACCTTATATGACAGTATTCTATTATGATCAAAAACCTTAAAAATGAGAGAGAAAATGTAATCAAAGTAGATTACTACTTAGGTTAATACTTGTTATTATTAGAAAAGCTCAGAAGTACCTAGAAATCTAACTTGGATTATGATAAGGAGTTAAGGAATTGACTATTAAAAATTAGATTGTTATTAGGCAAATATAAAGAGTTGATAGTAGACTATAAAAGATTAAACAGAAATCTCTGCTGTTTCAGTTATGTAAGATTAGTGACTATTGGGGAAATTATAATTTTATTTAACTTTTAGTACTATTTTACCTGACCTTCATTTTCTGTTTTTAAGCTTCTCGTTCTTTTTTGTTTCTCTGATTTCTTAGCATTTTCACAGAATTTGCTTAACTGTCTGCCTAATTAGGTCACTCTAGGAATTTACCAGTCTAATGAACAGAATGTTCTCCTGTTTTTTTGACTATTTAAATGCCGTTTATATTTGAAGGACCAGGTTTTTTTCTCCGTGAAGTGCTTTCCAAGTTAACTGACATTACTAATCTTTCTATCTTTACTTTGAGTTTTTTTTTTTTACCATATTAGTTTAGTTCTTAATTATGGTCATCTACTGTACTTAATAAGTGTTAGTTCCACTTGCTCCACTAAACTATAAATTTCTAGGTACTAGACTCAAATTAGTTTGTAAAGTACTATATCAGGTTTTCTTAATGTAAGACTGCTGAGATCCTTTAATATGCCAGTTTTCCAGACAATCTGGTATTCAGCACTGTAAGAATTTATTTAATTAGAGAGCTATACAAGGATGCAGAGTATGTTTTGGTAAATGTTTTGGTCTGTTGTGATTTTGGAAGATTTGAAGTGGAGAGGTATAGGTAGAGCAGATGTAGGGGGATCAGAGTCCATAAGTACCCTTGACAGACGCTCAGGGAAGGAAGGGCAGATACAGGATATATCTTGAGATCTGGCTAAACTAATTTGGACATAGTATGATAAGAGTAAATGAAAAGACTTGTGATTATTTTATACTTTAGTTAAAGCCTAACAAACCCTTCATGAAGACCTTCCAATAGTAATAGTAATTTGTTTTCAGGAGTGGAACTGTGCCAGGCTCCATGCTCAGTGGCTCACCTATGTCTCATTTCACCTTGGGGTAACATTTTAGGATGGGCATTGCTTTTCAAAAGTCTTTTCAATAAAGTAACTGAGATCCAGAAAATTGTCTTCGACTGATAAAATTGATAGAAATGCTCACTGAAAAGTGATACCCTTGAAAGTACATGTACACCTTTCCCATTCCCATTGCCTTTCCCTTCTTCACACTCCAGCCTGTCCAATTGGGTGAAACCCCCCACTGCCCCACCTATTGAGAGTCAGGATTCAAATATCAGAAAGAACATTTGGCCTTTGGTTTTTAGGGTTTGGCTTATTTTACTTAGCATGATAGTCTCCAGTTCCATCCATTTACTGGCAAATGCCATAATTCTATTCTTCATTATGGCTGAGTAATATTCCATTGTGTATATATACCACAGTTTCTTCATCCATTTATCTGTTGAAGGGCACCTAGGTTGGTTCCATAATTTAGCTATTGTGAATTGAGCTACTATAAACATATATGTGGTCATGTCACTTTTAGTATGCTGATACGAAGTCCTCTGGGTATATGCTGAGGAGTGGGATAACTGGGTCAAATGGTTGTTCCATTCCAAGTTTTCTGAGGAATCTCTATACTGCTTTCCAGAGTGGTTGCACCAATTTGTAGTCCCCATGGTGAGTATCTTGAAGGCACTAAATTTCAAGGGACATTTTCAGATCTTATCTTTCAGATCTCATCATCTTCTCTCAGAAGCCTCTGACATTGACTTCCTTCTTGCCATACTTGTGTCCATAACACAGATTTTCTTTTTATTTTTCTACCTGGAGACCATCTCTGCATCCCCTGTGGTCTACATGAATGGCCTTTAGGAGGTCACTTAATGTCCAGGATCTCACAGGCCTAAGTCTGTGGGTGAACCCATTCACACAGCTTTAGTCACTACTAAATGCATGGGACTCACTCCTTTATATTCCTAAATGAGGTATCTCAATTAAGTTCTAGAAATGACTGTCCAAATGTCTGTATAGCTTTCTTTTTGGATATGTCAAATGCATCTCAAACCTAACACATGCAAGATTGAATTTATGATCTTTCACAGACCTGGTTCTCTTTCAGTTTACTTTGAAAAATAAGTCAGGCATGACCCCTTGCTTGCTGACTTCTTCAACATTTCCACGTCTGCACATTTGCCTCCTGAGATCTCCCAAAGCCATCTGTGTGTCCTCATTTTCCATTTTCAGAACCCATAAAGTTAGCATCATCTCATCTAGATGATTGCGTGTCTTCTATGTAAGACTGCTAAAGATTTCTAAGAAGACATGGATGACATACAGCACTCAAACTTGTATGCCAGCTCTGATTAGTTGCTATTAGTTCTCTGCAGAATGTTGAAAGGGATTCTGAATCCACATGTAAGCCCAGCAGGAAAGACTGATGTGACCAAAAGGCAATCTCTGCCATTGGTAGGGAGGGGTATTGTTATTGTCATCAACCATGTGAGGCTGTCTTGTTGGCATCTGATTTAAATGTCTTAGCTATGAAGTGTGGAGTCTTTTGAAAATGAGTTTTGGAAAATTGACCTGCTTTAAATCTAGTGATATATAGTCAGGCATAAGCAGTTACCCAAGGAAATACAAAAACATGGCAAAAATGACTCAAGTTCCCCAATCTGCCTTGTCAGTCTTTTCCTCTCATTTGTGTACAGGTTATGATTCTCATGTTTTTGTATAGCAGATTGCTTACATACAGCAAAGCTTGGAGAACCTGAAATCTCAGAATGGAAAATAAATAGCATAAGGGTCGAGGAATTTACCCAGATCCCTTTATTAGGGATGGAAGCCCTCTCCTAAAGAAGGGAAAGAGTGAAATATCTTCCATCGGTACATCTATAACAAAATAAACTGCCTGGCTTCTAAACAAGAAAAATGTATTTCTCCAGTTTGGAGGTTGGGAAGTCAACTTCAAGATAAGGTGCAGCAATTCAGTGCCTGGCGAGGGCCCACTTCTTGGTTCATAGAATCACTGTGTCTTTGTGTGGTGTAAGGAGCTAGCTTGTTCTCTGGGGTCCCTTTTATCAGGGAACTAATCCTAATCAGGAGAGTTCTACTTTAATGATCTTATCACCTCTCAAAGCTGTTAGCTCCTGATACCATCACCCTGAGGATTAAAATTTCAACATATGAATTTGAGAGGAAAGAAACATTCAGACCATACCAGTAAGTTAGAAAAGGAACCTCACATGACATGACCCTCAGATGGGTAAAGTGCTAAGTATCAAACTCAGGGCCTACATGCTAGGCAAGTATGCTACTAGTGAGCTACATCTCCAGCTACACATATTTTTTTTAACAAAATCATATCAAACTTTTTATTTAACTATAGGATTTTGGGGTATTTTTATGTAAGTCACATGTAAGTCTGCTTCATTCTTTTAGCTATTTTAGTTTTATTTAAATATTTTAGTTAAAACATGTTTTGATAATATACAAAGCTAAAATAATTTAACTAATGTTCATTTCTTTAGATAGAATCTGAAATATTTGTTAGACAATGTGGAGGCTTCTCCAGTCAAGAAATTTGCCGTTGGATAATACCTTCTCCAAATGACTTATTTGTTAAGATGATAAAACCATTCTGATTTTGTATGGGTCCGTTTTCCATTATAGTGATTCTTAAGACAACCCCTTCAACATTTCTTATTGCTCTGAATTCCTATTGTTCATTCTTTTATGAGTCTTATTCGAAAGTTTTTAGGGCTTGTCTATAGAAAATATTTTCAGAGACATCTTAGAGGCATGGTGTTGAATTGGATTTCAAGAAATTGTTTAATCTAGTCTTTTGCCTGAAGAGATCTTCAACTAAATTATTCTAGAGGTTTACTCCCCACACCTGGGAGTAGTTGGGGGAGAAGCAAATAAAACCTTTGTTCTCTGAGAATCCCTATTTCAATATTTCCTTACTTGTGCGTAATACAAAAAATGATTTTAATAAAACCCTCATGAAATACTTTTACTATTCAGTGTTGAAAAGCCATTTTGATGGTAATATTCATTTTCTATAGATAACTATTTTTGATGAATATAATTGGTTATATTTGAAGTATTAGTTTTTTCCTTTTGTTAGCAACATGTGGAAATTCCGCCAACCTTTATGCTGCAGAGAAACTCATGTAATTTTTTGCAGATATGAATGTTCATTCTGATTTTAGTATAAGTACAACCAGTAGTTCTCTAATGGTATCTTTCTTTCAAGAATGATTATATTTAGTGGGTCCCAGCAATAAAATCACTGTAATGGGGAATAAAGATTGTAAGTAAGAATAACAATGTTATTAATCATTGAAATTAGTCATTTATGGCACATTCCTGTACCTGAAATATTTCCATAGGAAACAAGAATAAAACCCACATTTACTTATAATTAGACACAATACAAACCTTCTCTCATTATAATAGTTGCCCAAATCCCAATTCAACTTAATTTCATTGACTTTGATTTCTGGACTAAAGCATTAAGCTTGAACTAGTGAAAAATGTGTAATATGTGCATTCAATTAAGAAGTAATTAGATACTCAATCACCCTTACAACACACCAGGGATTAGGAAAGAAGGAAGAAAAATGTGACTCGCTGTAGTGTATAAAACAGTTTTGTTAATTAGTTTAGTGCTAATTGAGATTGAGAAAGTGTCAGAGCATCACATGGGCTTACTTCTGAATAACTTTAAAAGCTAAGTTTAGTGCTTTATAATATGTTAGCACAGAATAATACACAAATTACTAAGTTACATGATTTGGCCCTAAAGATTGGGCCACATTTTATGTATATAAACTAGTGAGTGATATGCATCAGAAGGAAGAGACACTGTGCTGTACTTTATCTCATTTAATTCTCACAGTGGTCCTACTGTAAGGCTTGTGCTTTATTTTCATTTTAGAGGGTCAACTAACTTGCTAATGGTCACAGCCAGTAAAGTGCAAATCAAGGTCACAAACCTAAGTAGCTCTAACTCCAAACACTGCACCTTTCTCACTCTACCACATTTAAAAATAACAAAGGGCAAAAAAAATGCACTTCTTTGTGTATCTCTGCTTCCTTGTCTCTTTTAGATAAGTTTCTTGAAATAAGACTTCTGGGAACAAAAGACCATACATGCTTTCACTTTCCAGTAATATTTGCTGATACCTCTGTGAGGGGTATACTGATTTGCATTTGCAGCATTGATTATTTCGCCAAAAGCATTTGAGCCAACTCTTGTCGATGACTCAGGATACTTTCCACCTCTTTATTGCTTCCTTCTTACCCTTCCACTTATTGAAATGTACTCATGTTCATCAATTGAAATTGCTGTGGTAAAAGTCTTCTTTGATTCTTCTTTGTTCTTTGTTCCCTTGGCTTCAAATATAACACCTGTTTATGGTGGAAAATGCTCCATGATACAGAATGAAATGAAATGAATGAATCCTCTCAGGGAGAACCATCCCCAGCACCCAGTGTTCTGGTGCACATGGAAGCCCTGGCAGGGGTGGGTAAATGTCTCCACTTCCATTCTCATTCCACCACTCGTGAGCTGTGAAAAACTTCTAATGTCTTTAAGTCTCTTTCTAAAAGAAGACCATAGTTGTGTCTATCTCAGAGAAAATACAATGATATAAAGCAAATAAAGTGCTTAATGTGATTTTGGTCGGCAGTGTGAGTATCCATTAAATGTTACTTTTATATTATTTTATGTATCTGATCTATGTGTGCATATGTGTGTGATAGAGATGGCTCTGTATATATAATATATATGACGTTCCTTATGAGATTATACAGTGCATGCTATTCTTCTGTTGATGTGAGGATACATTCTTTTATGTCATTGAGTAACTGTGTCATACTTTTAAGTAGCTATTCAGTATGTTCAAATACACATAAAAATTTATTGGGCTGTTCCTCTATTATTGTACATTTTTAGGTCATTTCCCACGTATTGTTATTAACAATAATACTTCAGTTAATTATCCACCTATTTCCCTAAAAATTGTTAGTAATAATATTGCCAGGTCCAGGTTTTATTGTAAAATATAAAAATTGCTGTCCTCACAAATTTGATCAGTTTATGTTCCCACTAACCAGGCATCAAACCATTCTCTTCACTTTCACTGGTGTTAGTATTTTGAATCTTTCCATCATTGCCAACCTAATTATCACTCCTTTTCACTGTAAGTCCTGGTGTATTCCTGAGGTTTCTCTTCTCTGCCATTAATCTGTATGCTCATGAGTGTGGACCACAATGTTTGTGGCAGTTAGTGCTTATTTTAGTGCTGGGTAGGACAAGACACCTACAATATTTTGTGCAGAATTTTCCCATATTTAATTTTTCCAGATGAAGTATAGAATCATTTTTATCAGAAGCATAGGAGAACAAAAGAAAAAGAATGTAAGAAAATGAGAATAAAAGTAAAACAGAAGAAATAAAAAGAATCCTGCTAAAAATTGTCATTTATATTGCTTGTAATTTAAGGGAATTAGTATCTTTTTAATTTTGACTCTATAAAGGAATAATGCATAGATCTTTGTTTACCACAGGTTTTTAAAGTCCTTTATACATTTTATCTTTTTTCTCATTGAACTTACTGTGGGTAGCATGTTTGGGCCCTAGAATCAGCCTGGTGTGTGGCTTGGCAAGGAACACAGAACCTCTGCTTACTGCTCCCCAACTTGGAAAACTATTCTTTCAGCCTTAGTGTCCTTACATATGAAGAGTAGATACTAAGAATCATAACTTCCTATGGGTGTTTTAAGGATTAAATGAGGTATGATAAAATGTGCAGCACAATGCTAGGCAGAGGGTTAACATTCACTGTGAACAATTGCTATTATTGTTATTGTTGACTTTGATAGTGTCCTTTCTCATTGTGTTTTTACTTTGGTTAATATGTTTTTTCATTTTTGTCCCTGGCTTGCCAGTGGGTTTCTGTTGATTATTTTGAGTTTTCTAGATAGACCATGATAATATCTATAAATAATGGCAATTTTATCTCCTCCTTTCTAATTTTACTTCATTGTACTACTGAGTTCTTCCAGAATAATGTTCAATAATTAAATGTGATGTCTGGTATCCTTCTCCTGTTTCTGATAGACTTTCATTTCTAGTTGCAAATTTAGTGGTTTGTTTTCTACTCTTTCCGTTGTATCTTCAAAAGCATTTGGCACTATTGATCTCTTCCTTTTTCTTTCTCCTGTCTCTCTTTATTTTTCTTCCTTATGTCCTGATGCTGTTATTAGCAGGTATATTGAAGAAGGTGACTGCATGCCCTTGCTTGTAATAGAAGGGCACTTATTTTTAACCTTCTATGTTGTGTATGGCAGTACTCTAGGGACTCTGAGAATATAGACAGAAGCAGACATAGACTCTCCCTTGAAGGAGCTTCCATTCTAGTATTGGGACCAAGTCAAGTCTACAGCTAAATCCACACCTGGGCAGTGTGTGCAGACTGCCCCAAAGAGATGTTCATAGTTGAGGAGAAAGAGTACACTCTAAAAGAGAGCCCTTGTTTCTGGCATATTACCATCCTAAAAGGCTCTTGTTTTGGAACTATGACCCTGAATTATTGTACTTAAGGAGGAAAGCTTTTAGTGGGTTGTTAGTTGATATAGACTTTCCAGACTTGACATCAGCCTGTGACCTGCAGCAGCCTCTGGGGGTAGGATGTGTGTGCACATGTGTTTTTTATTTTATTTATTTTATTTTTAGTAGCTTTTCAGGAAATTCCCCAGTAGGGGTTTGATTTGCACTCATTCCCTAGGGTCTCTTCATAGAAGATAATTTAAAGTTCAAAATAGTCATATGACAGATGACATCTGTTATAATTATACTGAAATAACTGAGATGACTTAGAAGACTCTTTAGGATATAACCTTACTTTAAGGTCATCGTTATGAACAATGATCATTGCATAATAGAAAATTTCATTTTATATTTAAATTTTCATGTTTAGATTTAAATAAATGGGGACTTGGAAGAATTCCCAAACTGATGAATGTAAACCTGAGTGCCTGTGTTTTTCAAAGTGACATTTCCTTTTTTTCTCCTCCTCCTTTTCCTCAACCTCTTCCCCCCCCATTCCCCCCCCCCACTTCTTCCAGTACTGGGGAGCAAACCAGGGCCTCATACGTAGTAGGCAAGTACCATACAACTGAGCTACATCCCCAGCCCCTAAACTGTTATTTCTTTAGATTGTTTTACCTAATTTATTTATATTCTGGTTTCATATATTTCAATTATTGGAGAAACTTTAGAAAATAACACAAAATGCATAAAAAGGAACTTCTTGTATAAATAATGATCATCCATTGAATATAGACAATTTTGTTTCTGTTAAAAATCTGCAGTAGAATAACAGGAAAGAGATTTTTAGGTGCACAAACCCACAGGGATAGATATAGCAAGATGGGAGACAATAGTAACCATATTTTGGAATCTGGAAGCAGATGGTTGTACGGTAATGGATGTAGCAGATGTGAGGAACAGGTCTGTTTCTGTGATAGGATCTCTCAGAGTCCCAGGAACTGGCAATGGGTATCTCTGGACATTGGAATGAAAGGAGGCTCTCATCATCTGCATTTGTTGAGAGCTGTTTGAGAAGCAATTACTTCTTCAAATCCCCTCTCAAGGCCTGGTAGGTGCCTGGAGTTGCACTTCCTCTGGGGAGAATGAAAAGAATCTCTGTAGTAAGGAACAAAGGCACAAATGAGACTCAGAAGACCTTACCCTGCCCCTCTAAACAAGGTGAATAGGTATATCCTCAGAATTCATGCTCCCTTCCTCTCTGTCCAGCCTTTAATACTACTTCCCAGACAGAAAGCTGGATGGATCTTCTTTGCAGGATCTGACCAATCAAAGGGCCAAAACAGCCCTACCAGATTCATCCTGTGGTGAGCTCATGATAGACAGGCCTCCCCCATGCCCTTGATTGTAGCAGTTGTTCTCTCTTATATATGAGCAGTTAAGGATTATTTGCAGAATGCTTGTACTATGAAATACCCAAATCAGATAAAAGGCAAGTTTAAAGAAATAAATACTTACTAGGAAGTGAAAGACTTCAAAAAGTTCTATTTTCAGAGAGGTGAGGAAAGAAATGGCAACCATGTAAAAAGAACAAGGTGCTTTCTGGGGGTAGCGGGGGGTGGGGGGGTGGGGGGCGGGTACCAGGGATTGGACCCAGGGGTACTTAACTACTGAGCCACATCTCCAGCCTCTTTTATTTTTATTTTTATTTTTATTTTTTTAATTTTTATTGTTATTGTATACAAATGGGATACATGTTGTTTCTCTATTTGTACATGGAGTCAAGGCATACCATTTGTGTAATCATACGTTTACATAGGGCAATGATGTTTGATTCACTATTTTTTTCCCCTTCCCCCCACCCCTCCCACCCCTCTTTTCCCTCTATACAGTCCTTCTTTCCTTCATTCTTACCACACTCCTTATCCCTAACCCTAAACCTAACCCTAAACCTAATGCTAACTCCTCCCACCCCCCATTATATGTCCTCATCCGCTTATCAGCGAGATCATTCGTCCTTTAGTTTTTTGAGATTGGCTTATCTCACTTAGCATGATATTCTCCAATTTCATCCATTTGCCTGCAAATGCCATAATTTTATCATTCTTCATTGCGGAGTAATATTCCATTGTATATATATGCCACAGTTTCTTTATCCATTCATCAACTGAAGGGCATCTAGGTTGATTCCACAATCTGGCTATGGTGAATTGAGCAGCAATGAACATTGATGTGGCTGTATCTCTGTAGTATGCTGATTTTAAGTCCTTTGGGTATAGGCCAGGGAGTGGGATAGCTGGGTCAAATGGTGTTTCCATTCCAAGCTTTCTGAGGAATCTCCATACTGCTTTCCAGAGTGGCTGCACTAATTTGCAACCCCACCAGCAATGTATGAGTGTTCCTTTTTCACCACATCCTCGCCAACACCTATTGTTGCTTGTGTTCTTGATAATCGCCATTCTAATTGGGGTAAGATGAAATCTTAGGGTAGTTTTGATTTGCATTTCCCTTATTACTAGGGATGTTGAACATTTTTTCATATATCTGTTGATTGCTTGTACATCTTCTTCTGTGAAGTGTCTGTTTATTTCCTTAGCCCATTTGTTGATTGGATTATTTCTGTCAACAAAGGAAACTATCAGCTATGTGAAGAGAGAGCCTACAGAGTAGGAGAATATCTTTGCCAACCATACTTCAGATAGAGCGCTAATTTCCAGAATCTATAAAGAACTCAAAAAACTTTTATTTTTTGAGATAGAGTCTTACTAAATTGCTTAGGGCCTCACCAAGTTGCTGAGGCTGGCCTTGAACTTGTGGTTCTGCCTCAGCCTCCTGAGTTGCTGGGATTACAGCAGTGCACCACTGTGTCTGGCAAGAACAGGATACTCTTAAAAAATACTCATGAAACAAAAAGCCTTTGGAAATTGAAAACATGGCTGCACATTTAAGCATTTTACTACAGAATTTGAAAAAAGTTGAAGAAATTTCTCAGTATAGTAAAGGCTAAATGATGGAAAATAGAGAAAAAGATAAGAGAGGACTAATGTGATTAGTGAATAATGTGGATCATTATTAAAATAATAGGGAAACTAGAGAGAGAACAAAACGAAGGCGAGGAACACAGCAACAGAATCATTCAAAACATTTCAGAACTTGGGGACATATATTTACACATTAAAAGGACCCAAAGGCCCTCTAGCATAGTAGGTCAAAATATACCCACATCAAGACACCATTATTGTGATATTTCAGAACACTGAGGAAGAAGTTACAGGGAGTGGGAGAAATAGGTAAATGTTAAGGAACTAGAATTTTAGTATCAGACTACTGAGCAGCAAAGCTGAAGGCAAGTCAGTGAGCATGACCCACAGAATTCTGCAGAAAAGTCCAAACCACCTAAAGAATTCCTTACTTAAAGTCCCAGCCAAGTGTGTAAGTAGAAGTCATTTTCAGATATCAAAGTCATCAAAAATTTATTTCTCAAGAAGCTTCTCTTAGCAAAGTGAAGAAATGAGTAAAGAAAAAAGATGTGAGATCTAGAAAACAGGAAATCCAGCAAAGCAGAAAGGCAGGGGGAATGCCCAAGACGACTCTGGAGCAGCCATAGGCACAGAGGGCATTCAGATGTGAACCAGGGAGAGGGTTCTAGAAGTTCGTTTTCTCCAGTTATACGATGCTGGGTTTGTCTGAACTGGAGAGTAGAGTCAGGCAATTGGTAAGTAGTTTTGGTTTGAATCAGAATACTAGATATAAAAACCCAAGATACTTATTCATTCTGGCATAAATGAAACATTGTTCAGGAAATGGATTTTGAAGATACGTAGTTCAGTTCTAATAATATTTGTGTTATTACAATAATAGAAACAATACCCAACAAAAATTACTGCTTGGCTCTGTTTGGAGGATTGAGTGACAGGAGGGGTTTATGTGTGTCTGGGATGGAGTGAGTGTGTGTATGGGTGTGTGCACACCCATAAGTGATGCTGACAGGAGGAAAGGAGGTCAGATCTTCAACCTCCACAGGGAAAGGCAGTATATAATATGAAAACAAATTGAATGGCAGTCATACAATCATGCCTTTAGCTCTAGGGTATTTTTTTTTAAATTAATTAATTAATTTTTTTTTATTATTGTACACAAATGGGATACATGTTGTTTCTCTATTTGTACATGGCGTAAAGGCATACCATTTGTGTAATCATTAATATTCATAGGGTAATGTTTGATTCATTCTGTTATTTTTTTCCCTTCCCCCCACCCCTCCCACCCCTCTTTTCCCTCTATACAGTCCTTCCTTCCTCCATTCTTGCCCCCCTCCCTAAACCTAACTCTAACCCTAACACTAACTCTTCCTACCACCCATTATGTGTCCTCATCCACTTATTAGCGATATCATTCTTCCTTTGGTTTTTTTGAGTTTGGCTTATCTCACTTAACATGATATTCTCCAGTTTCCTCCATTTGCCTGCAAATGCCATAATTTTATCATTCTTTATGGTAGAGTAATATTCCATTGTATATATATATACCACATTTTCTTTATCCATTCATCAATTGAAGGACATCTAGGTTGGTTCCACAATCTGGCTATTGTGAACTGAGCAGCTATGAACATTGATGTGGCTGTATCTCTGTAATATGTTGATTTTAAATCCTTTGGGTAAGCTCTAGGGTATTAATAAAATAATCCAAGAAAAGAGTTGAGTAGTATAAAATTGGGGATACATGGGATAGGGAAAGATAGTTTTTATAGTAACCATGTTAGAACTACTTAAACCTTTAAAACTAGACGTGTGTATAAATTTGACACCAAAAGTTCAAACAGGAACACTTGCTACTGTTGCTACTGTTTTCCACTTTTCTACACACACACACACACACACACACACACACACACACACATACAGTTTTCTTGGAATGTTTGCTTTGGATCTGATGTTGTGCCAGGTCTTGGGAAAATGGTGCCAATGAGACCACACATGTCCCTATCCCATGGAAACTGATTGTAAAACACTGGGAAGTAAATTTCAGACAAATGACATAGGAAATAATGAGCCATATCTCACATCCATGTTGGGGTACAAGTTTTATATTTTTTTCTGCGAGAGAGTTGTCTTTAAAATCAACTGAAACCATTCAAAGTAGCTCATTTATGTGTCCGGGAAGTACTGTGCTCAGCATATTATACCTACTGTGGTACTATATTCTCACATATTCTCTAGAAAGTAGGTATTATTATTTGGGGATCAGAAGGGTCAGATGCATTGCCTAAAATCTTAGAGTGATTTGGTGGAGAATCTGAAATTTGAACATGGGTTTCCCTGGTTCCAAATCCATACCCTCAAATGTGATCGATTGAAATGTATTTCCAGTTAGCCTGATACCCACAGTAAACAACATCAAGTGTACATTTTGGGAGGAGAGCTAATATAAAGATCATCATCAGAGAGTCTTGCCATTGGGAGGTGTCATTTTCTCTGTTTAAACAATATAGAAGGGGAAAACTCAACCTCATAGTGTATTCTTTTTAGTTTCCTCTGTGAGAGAAATTTGAGCAGAGCAAGTACCTACATTCACCAGCAGATTATACACCCAGGTAAATTAGAATTCATTCAGCATATGCTGGGAAGCCTCTGAATCATGCCCTTGAGCTTCAAATTGAAAGGGACACAGGTGGGCATGTGTGTCTTTTACCCTGTAGGTCTATGCTAAATGTTAAATTTATGCCTCTTTGGGAAGACCTGATTGGTTAGAGTAACTGCATGTATCTCTTCATTGATATTTTGGATCCAGGTAGCTTAATTTTTTTGGATATAGTACTAAAGTTTGGATATAGTATTAAAAATGAAATTATATTTCATAAATTAGAAAATGTACCTTTAGACCAGCCATTTCCAGGTGAGCTCTGTAGTGCACTGGTCCTCTAGGTATGTGTTAAATCAGGAGGGACTGTCCACGTGTGTCTGGAGATTTCTAGATAGAATATCCTCCTTTTGGAGATTTATAGTGCACATTAGCATATTATAGACTCTGCAATGGTTTCCCAGAGTCTCCACAGTTTCTTTGGACATGGATTCATTTTGTCAACCAACTTTTTTTAAAAACAATTTTTAATAGAATTTTTAATTGCAAAATAAAGTGTTAACAAACAGTAAAATAAATCTGTTACTGGGTACCGTATGATAAATGAGAGAATGAACTCTTTTTGTGTTATGTGGAACACTTTTTAGGGAAATACTGGACTCAGGATTATTTCCTTTTGCAGAAAATTAATACATTTACCTCTGAAATGCTGTGATTTTTACAATTTGATGGTCAGTTTTATATAATTTTATAATTTGTGGACTTGTCAAAATATATACACAAACAATGTCCTATTTTCCCTTTGAAAACATCTCTTTGAGGTTCAATTATACAGATTTGATTCCAGGAGAGAGAGTTGGGAAGAGGTTGGTCAGAGTTTAGAAACTTTAATTTAGGAGGAGACAGGAACATCTTAGTGACTATAGTTAAAAACAATATATTGTATTCTTGAAAAATGCTAAGAAAGTAGATTTTAATTGTTCTTACCACAAAATGACAACTATGTGAAGTAATACTTTAGCCATTCCATTATGTGCACAAAAATGTTCATACACATGTTTCAAAAAATGTTGTATATGATAATTATATATAATTTTACTTTTTAATTAAAAAATAAAATTTTAACTTTTCTTAAAATATTTCATCATGACTTGCTATATCTTATTTGAAATGTAGTTTATAAATATATACCCAAGATTATAAATATTTTCTTACAGACTGTTTTAGAAATTGTACATATATATACTTAGGTACATGTATATACATGTGAACAAGCACATCCACAGATACACACCCTAAAGTATTTCACTGTAATGTAATTTTACTAAGGAAGGTAGTCATTTAATTTGTTTCCACTTCTTTATTGTTGTGAATATCCTTTCACATAAAATCTTTGTATGATTGGGTGGTTTTATCTGTATTGTAAGTTGCTAGGAGTATAATCCCAGGTGTAAAAGTATATGCATTCTGAATTTCAGTATGTGTTTTTTGTCTAAAAAATTGGACCAGTTTATATGAGGCAACTGTAGAAGTGTTGATGTTCCTGCTCCCTGGTGATACTCAAGTAGAATGTTGTTGAACTAAAATCTTAGCCAATGTCCTTTCCCTAAGTGGGGAACATGTTATTCATTATCTTAAAAAGTGTTGTTGTCTCATATATTAATTTGTACTTATTATTTGTCCACATATTTAATTGAATTGTAAAATTTGTGGATAAAGAAGTGGTCTTTGTGCTCTTGGATTACCATCCATGGTTCTTACACGTGAAAATAATGGCAGTAATTTAAAGCTTTACTTGTATTTATTAGACCTGAAAAGCAAATTTTTGTTTATGAAATAGTTCAAGCGCTAATTTATTTATTTTAGTTAAAACTATTGGTTTCTGTGAAATATTGCACCCATTTTCTGTCATAGAAATAAACTTGTGGTAGACTTTGTGGAAAGATGCAGAGATAATGAACTTGAACATGAAGATTTAAAAAAATTTTTGAATTTTCTTATACAATTTTTAGCTTTTACTGTCTGTGGTTGGACTGTATAAAGACTTGTCAGTCTGCTGTGGAGGAATGTCACTAACATAATTGATTCATTCTTTTTGCCTCCAGGAGGAAGACAATGGTCCTATGGTGCCCTTGGATGAGAAATGGAAACTTTTGAACTGCAGCTTCAGTTTATTCTCAAAGCCTGTATTGTTTGTCTTCCTCTAACCCAGCTTTGATGGACTTCTAGGACAGTTTCCTGTACAATGCTGTAATGAAATACTAGAAATGGCTGTACATTCAAAAGAAATCCCATATTATATATCTACATCACTGCTGCTAGTATTCATATTTTTGCACATACTGTTTATTGCTAATGTGTAGAAGGAATGAAACTAGTTTTCAGAGTTGTTATTAATATGAATATATATTATGTATTAATATTGAGACAGGAAAAATACATTACCAGCATTAGCAGTCATTCATTTCCTGTCTCCAACAGAAAATTTGCTTATTCCAAGACTAGAGTAATTCTTGGTAATAAAATAAGAGTTTTGATCAAGAACAGCCTAGAGCTTCAAAATGCATTGTGAAAGATTAGTACAAATCATGTCTCATGTTATTTTTCAATATCCATACCACAATGTCAGGCTGGTTTGTCATGGAAAACATTTTGTGAATTATTACAACATAATACCTTATACATTACATTCTTAAAGAATTTAATTGAATATGTGAATCTAATCATACTTATTTGACATCTTAAGCTGTGGTTTCTAAGAATTTGAGAAAAGTATAAGAAACATAACAGGATTAATAAAAGGTGGGTACATTGTACCAGGAATAGCTTTATTTTCCACAGACAGAAATATAAATTTAATAGTATCCAGTATTAATTTAGTGCTTTACACTTTGTAAAACTTCAAAGTGTTTTGTTCTATGGATTTGACTTCTTTGGTATGTTAAAAACATTTCTTTTGAATATGACCAACAATATCCTTATTTTAATTTAAGTACTACTAGCAAATTTAAGTATATACTTAGTTACAGTTAAATGTGACAGAATTAGGTAATTTATGTAAAGAAGTAGAGTGCCTGACAAAAAGTAAGTAATTAATAAATATTTGTTGTAGTTATAATTGTTATAAAACGAATGACTTTAATAACATAGTTCCAATTTGAAGGCATTTTGTGATGTAAAATGTCTAAGTTAGAAATTGGTAGAATGAGTTAAGAGATTTTAGTTGTGTTGGGTAGAGGTGGTATTAATAGGAGCATTAATACAAATAAAAATCATACTAGCTGGGTGTGGTGGTGCACACCTATAATTCCAGTGGCTCAGGAGACTGAGACAGGATGATCATATGTTTAAAGCCAGCCTCAGCAACCTGGTGAGGCCCTGCGCAACTTAGTGAGACCCTGTCTCAAAATAAAAAATATGTAAAAAAGGTCTGAGTATCTGGTTCAGTGGTTAAGCAACCCTGTGTTCAGTCCTTGGTACAAAACAAATAAAACCAGATTTCACTGAGCATGGAAGCAGAAAGGTTCATCATGGAGTCCTGGTCAGGAAGAGAAAGGACTAGAGCGGCTGCAGTGAGGAAAGCAGAACTTGCAAAGGGTTGGGATATCTCCGTTGCCCTGGATCACAGTAGGGCAGCAGCAGGAGAGCATGTGAAGACAGAGAGAGGTCCTGGATACTTGCTTTTTGTAATTCCTGATATTCGCCAATGAGGAAATAACCAAGTATAGTTGAAAAAAATTGTGGTATAAACATTTATACTTTACAGACTAGTACTGTTACCACACATGTGCAAACTTGGGCTGCAGAGGTAGCCTCATTTGTAATTAACTTCTGAAGACTAGATCTGAAACCCTACTTGTCTGACCAGTCACATGGTGTTCCTTGTTCTCCTTTGGTAGACCCTCTCTTCAAGACCTGGGAGAAAACAGTGCAGAGATGCCAGTCTCTTCTGCTCCTAAACAGCCACTGTCTGTTCTTGGACTTAACTTCTCAGGCCTCCTACAGTCTCCTGTCATCTCTTCTGGAAATATACAATACATACAAATATAACAACAAAACTAATATAAATGACTCCTTGGCGATATATAATTTCCCATATTTCATCCCCCAAAATGTTTTTCTTTTACTTTTTTTTTTGGCAGGAGGGAAGCAATCAAATCTATTTTCTGTGCATTTCTGAAATGAACTACTTAAGAGTGCAAGACTGTATGGATAGTATTCTTTAATATAGAAAACCTTTTACTCAGCCGAGGTATAGAACACCAGTGTTTGTAGGAAGGGATTTGAAAGAGCAATGTGTCTGTCAACAAAACCATAAATAACTGATTTCTATTTAGTTTTGATCCTAGGTGGGGAAAGAAAAGTAAAAGCTGTACAATGGGAACTGAAACAGGGGAGGGAGTTAGCTAATGATAAATAACAAATTTTATTCATCTTGAAATTTGATTTAGGGTGGGTCTTGTTTATAAAACAGCAAAAGCCACAAAGGTACCTTTTCATATGACTTGCACCTGCATCCGCATGTGTTAAGTAATATTGTTCTCAGAAGTTTTGTCAGGTAAGATAATTTGAGTCATCTTATTTTTGTTGTTGGTCAGCCTAGCTAAAGGCGTGCCAATTTTGTTGACCTTTCCAAAGAACCAAAATTTGATTTGGTTGATTTTCTCTTATTATTTGTCTATTCTCTGTTTTCTTCATCTCTGTACTAATGTTTATTTTTCTTTTCTTATTTAATGTTTGCTTTGAATTTTGTGTGTTTTTCCAATATCTTGAGGGAGAAGTTTAGATTATTGATTAGAGTTTTTTTTAATCAAGTTATTTATAGTTATAAATTTTCCTTAAGCATCCTATAATTTTTGATATGTTTTCTTCTTTTTTTTTTTTTTTCCTTTTTGCCCAGGTTCTTAACCATAGTTCAGTGTGCTATCTTTGCATTTTCATTCAATCATTTTCTAATTTGACTTATAACTTATTTTTGACCCAGTGTTAGGAGTGTATTTAATTTCTGCATATTTGTGAATTCCCAAAGTTTTTTTATTGATTATACAGATTTTTTAATTGCAATAAGTTGTTGTTGTATGTTATGTTCTATAGATATCTGTTAGATCTAGCTGTTTGATAGTGTTCTTCAAGCCTTCTATTTTCCTTGTTTTAGTCTTCTATTTCTGTTTAATATTGAAAATAGGGAATTACAGTCTCTATTATTGATGAATTATCATTTCTCCCTTCAGTTCTATCAATTTTTTCTTCATGCATTTTGGGTTATGGGTCTTTTTTGTTAGATATGTTTGTGTGTGTATATGTGTGTGTGTGTATTTACAATTGTTACATCTTTTTGATGGAATTATCTTTATCGTAAAATATCCTTCTTTTCTCTAGTAACATTTTTTGCTTTAATACATACTTCATCATATATTACTATAGTACCTCCAGCTTTCTTATAGTTGCTGGTCACGTGATTTTTTTCATCTTTTTTTCATTCAATTAATTTATATTTTTGAATCTAAATTATGTTCATTTAGTCAGCTTACAATTGAATCTTTTAAAAAACATTCACTCTTACAGTCTCTCTGCTTTTTGATTGTTATTTAACCCATTTACATTTAATGTAAATTGCATAGATAGTTGGATTTATGTCTGCCATTTTGCTTTTTGCTTTTGATATCTTTTTGTTGTTATTCCCCTGTTCCTCCTCTGTTGAATTTTCACATGAAATAAATATTTTTCAAGGATAATATTTCCTTGAAAATTTAATGATATTTTTTACTTTTTTTGAGTTTATTTTCTTAGTGGTTGCTGTAGGGCTTATCATAGACATGTTAATTTATCAGAATCTATTTCCAGTTTGTACAAGGTTGGTTACAGTGAGCTATTTACTTTTCAACAGTTCTATCCTTTCTTTCCCTTTTGTGCTATTATTGTTATGCACATACAACATTTTACACATATATGTATGTGTGTATATATATATATATATATATATATCTCAAATCCAATAATGCATGGTTATAATTATTACTCCATATAATTGTATGCATATTAAATAAGCTACACAAAGGAAGGACAGTGGGTCTTTGAGTATACAGCTTCTTATATTAGCCTTCTTATTTATCACTTCTGGTTGTTTTCATTTGGTCTTTGCTCCTATTCTGCTTGGCTCTTGTCTACCTCATTTGTGCTGTTATAGTTAAATACATCACATTTGTATATGTTCTATGCCTAAGGGTACAATTTTATCATATTGCTTTATACAACTGCTTTTTAAATAAGAAGCAAGAAATGTGCATTTCTACTCTTTCATAGTTACCTAATTACATTTACCACTACACTTTGTTTTTTTGGTAAGAATTCATCTTAGTGTCTGGGATCACTTTGCCTCAGACCAAAGTCTTCCTTCAGTATTTCTCATATCTGCTAGCAGGAAGCCCTCTTAGTTTCTGTTTACATGGAATGTCTTCATTTTACCTTTATTTGTGAAACATGGTGCTGGGGGATGTAAGATTCTCAGTTAACAACCTTTTGTTTTTGATATGACATCCTTCTGCCTTCTGACCTCCATTGTGTCTGATCAGATGTCATCTTCTAAACTTAATGGAGCTCCCTTGCATGTGATCAATCATTTTTCTGTTGCTAAGTTCAGAATTTTCCTTTTCTCTCAGCATTCTTACTATGATAGGTCAGTGTATGATACTGTTTCTTGTACTTGGAGTTTTATGAACTTTTTAGATGATTTAGATTAATTTCTTTTTGTCAAGTTTGAGGAGTTTGGGCCATTATTTTTTGGAATAACTTTCTTCCACCACCCCCTCTTTTTCTCACATTCTGCACTTAATGGACTCCAGTATTTCTCTGACCTTCTGTATTCATTTCTGCTCCTTCTGTTTTCTTTAATCTATTGTTGTTTGCTTGCTTATTTGTTCAGTGACTTAGCTGCACTATTTTTATCAAGTCTACTACTCTTGCAATGTGAAGCCTATGACGTGGTTCCTCAGAGATCATATCCCTAGACACGTTCACAGTCACCCTGAGATGATGGTATTTTAGGTTGTGTTATTCCTCGGGTATTACAACTAGCCATTAGGTTCTGCCAGTTGCTGGCTGGTTGCTGAATTATTTTTTGCAATCCCCTGAGACATAACTTGCTCTCTATCTGATTGAATGCAATTTGAGCCCCTTCATAGGGGTAGCTTTGAGACCTATCTTTAAGGTTTGTTCTAGTCCCTTGGGGGGTTTGTTGTTGATGTGTGTGGTGGCAGTGGTGGTTGTTCTTATTTCTTCTCCCCCTTCTCTTCCTCCTCCTCCTCTCCTTGTTGCTTTCTCCTCCCTCCTCCTTTCTCCTTCCTTTCATCTTTTCCTTCTTCTAACTGTCTTCTTTTTTCCTCCCTTTCTTTTTTTTGGGTACATTATAGTCATATATAATGGTGGGGTTTGTTGTTATATATTTGTGAATGCACAAAATTAACAATATAATTTGACCAATATCACTCCCCAGCACTTCCCCTCTCCTTCCCATCTTCTCACCCCCTGGTCCCTCTTCCTCTACTGATCTCCTTTTGATTTTCATAGAATCCCCCTGCCTCTTTCTTTTCCTTTTTCCTCTCTGACTTGCACATATGAGAGAAAAGATATGACCCTTGACCTTCTGAGTTTGACTTATTTCATTTAATATAATAGACTCAAGTTCCATCCATTTTCCTGCAAATGATGTAATTTTATTTTTCTTTCTGGCTGTGTATATATACCACATTATCTTTATCCAATCATTCATTGATGGACACCTAGACTGGTTTCATAGTTGGACAACATGGCAGATTAAAGGAAGACTGCATTCCTAGTTGCACCCTGAGTGGTGGTGTTCTTGTTCTTCTTGGTCTTGTTGTTGTTCTTCTCCTCTTCCTCTTCCTCCTCCTATTCTTCTTCTTTCTTCTTTCTTCTTTCTTCTCCTTCTCCTCCTTCTCCTCCTCCTTCTCCTTCTCTCCTTCTCCTTCTTCTCCCCTTCTTCTCCTCCTCCTCCTCCTCCTCCTCCTCCTCCTCCTCCTCCTCCTTCTCCTCCTCCTCCTTCTGCTCTTTATTTTTTATGTGGTGCTGAGGATTGAACCCAGTACCTCACACACGATAGGCAAGCCTCTACCACTGAGCCACAGCCCAGGCCCTTGAGGGCTCTTCTTAGTGGTCTTTTTCCCTGCCTCTCTCTTGATAAATTAGCTGGCCTAGAGCTTACGTTGTTGCTCTAGGATAGCTAACAGCCTCCACCTAATCGGCACAAAGATCCTCATTGTTTTTCAGTGCATCCCTGGGCTTGAACTTGTCACACTTTGTTATTCATAAAGTCAGGGCTTTAGCATAGAGCCATGGTGCTCCTTGTTACTATCTACTGCCTGTTGCCCAGTGAAAAGTCTCTGAACCACAGCTCCAGAGCTATGGTTGGGGATGGTGGCTTGCTTTTCATGGAATGGCATTCTTCTCGGCAAACAGGGCAGTGGGTAGGGCTAGTAGCCTCAGGACTTTGTGACTTGCTGTCTCCATGTGGAATCTCTACCATATGAGTGAGTCAGGGTAAGGGTATTCCAGACCCCAGTATTTTCAGCCTGCTGTGTAGAGCCCCTGCTCCATGAGTGGGGGCTAGGTAAAGGAAGGGGCCCATGACTTCTTGGCCACTATCTCTGGAGACTTAGCCCCAGTGGTTCCAACAACTTAGTATCCCTTCACTGGCAGCTGAGGAAAGAGTGAGGCACCTCTTCTTAGTCATACCCTGCCAGCCCAAGAAAGGAGGTAGGGGTAGGGAAGCCAGTGGCAGGGGAAGGGAAGGAATGGGTTTGTGGATCAAGTTTCAAATCAAATTATGCTCACTGTTCTTATTGATATTTAGCAGATTTTCTGGGATAAATTTTCTCCATTTTCTGTGTGCCCTTAGGACAATTTCCAGACCTACATACACATGTTGCACACACATATAATAATTTCTACCAGTTTTGGAGGATTCACTAGGGAGCAGTCTGTAGAGTTCCTCACATTGCCATTCTTTCATCCTGGATGTAAATCTTGGATATTTAAGATAGTATGTTACTTAAAATGTCAGACTAATTGGTTCCTTTTGAAATTTTCACTTAAATAAGTGTGTATTTTAAAAAATTTGTGTCAAACATCATCATTATAGTTGAAGGTGGGCTCACACAGTTTTGATCATTTAAAGTTTATGAAACTTAGTATCAGTCATTAACTTATTGAATTAATTACTCTGAAGTTCTGTTTTTCCATTTCATTTCTGTTTTACTTAATTAACTAAAAGTGATTAAGTTGTGCACGATGGTAAATGATGTTTAAATCTTAACTCCACAACCAATCACAAGATGGTGCATGCAAAGACAGACACCCAGGAAACCTCACTTTCCTTAGAATGCTATTCATGTACTTCTATTAATATATTAATAAAAGCAAATATTGACATGATCAAAGGCAACCTCTCTTGGTTAAATGCAAGTACATTGTCTTGGTCAAAGTATGAAGTATTATGAAAAAGATAAGGCATTATACAGCAGTGATGTAATGTGACCCTAAGAATATGCACACACAAAAAAACAGTCTTGTCTTTTCTTGTGTGTTCCCCCTTTGTCTAGAGTTATTTCCTGTGGTGCTTTTTTTTATAAAAGTACACCTGGCACTCACTAAAGTAGTGAGATAGAGAGTTGAAGCTGACCCTTCAAAGATTTTTCAGAAAGACAAAAGTAACACAGAAGAAACAGTTTTAAATGGGAAATCTTGTGCTGAATCAGATTTAGATTATGCTTTAATACAGCATACTAGAGGTTTTAAACCTCAGGTTATATAAGAAAGATCATTTAGAGATGTACTGTTGAGTTTGAAGAAACTATTCCATTTCAGAAGGCCGAATGAAGCTTCACAATGATTTACCCACCACTGGAGCACTAGTTGTAGTGAATCAATAGAACTCAAAATTCTTAGAGCTGCTCCAAAGACTTAGATCTGCTTGTTTTACTTCCTTTGGGCCTGATTCGTTTCCAGGATAATTCTATTGCATAATTCCTTTGATAAAGTTTAATTGCTTTCAAATTATATTGGAATTCAGTCAGCCTCAATAGGAACTTTCCTGTGAAATCATATTAGAATCTGGCCAAAAGGGATTTTTTTTTTTTCAAAATGCAGATGGAACTAACTCTATGCATTGTAGGGGAAAAAAAAACAACAACCCATACTATCTTTTATAACAGGAAGATGTTTCTTTTTGGCATACAGAAAATTTATGCTATTATTACAGAACAAGACTTCAATGAAAATTGACCCCTTTAATATGCAATTTCAGTCATATTAAATAAATTTCCTTGCAAATACATTTTTGAGCAAATCTCATTTGAATGAAATAGTCTTAATAACCCCCCCTATAATATACAGGATTTCTTTTTCTACTTAATTATAGAAATTATCTTCATATGAAAGAGTCTCAAATATTAAAGAAATATATTTGGAATTCTAATAAAAAATTCACACGCAAGTCCAGTGAAATCTCTTAGGATGATTTTGAAGAAAGGGAACTGCCTCCTTCAGGCTCAGTAGGCACGAAGACCAAGTTCAACCTCATGCATGTTCGGAAACAGGTAGTTGTTTGGGGAAAAAAACAAAAAGAAGTTGAGTAAGAAAAGTTTAATTCTATGGATTTTTTTTTTTTCTGAATTCACAGTTCCTGAACAGAGGTCAGCTTGTGGGTAGACTGATCTTCCCAGGAGGAGGAATTCATGCTTGTAGAACACAAGGAAATGATTTTCTTACTTATATAAGTGTGAGCCAATGTACTAAGTGGCACTGCTGGGAGAAACAAGTAACAGGTGAGCAGTTAACTCTGAGGAAGGGCACATCTCACACAGATTAGGGCTGTGGTGACTGGTAGTGTTGCACAGGCTATGTATTTGAAGCGTTTTACGGTCATCAAATATGCCTGTTACTTCCCAATGCAATTTTGACCCTTTGGCTCCACCTTGCATTCCTTTGATCTCAGAGCCTCTGTGAAAAGATCATTGGGTCCATTATTACCAACTGATAGATATTTGGGAAGTGAATATATTTTCAGTACTCTCTCTATAGGCCATACTTATTTTTACCTCTCCCTGCATTTATATTTATCAAATATGTTCTTATCATAATCATGCTATTGTGAAATTAGTTCAAAGGAGATAGGCAATTCTGAGCCCATTCCCCTCCCCCTTTCTTTATTTCTAAATCACCTTTTAAAAACTAGCCAGATGGGATCCCAGAATGGACTTCTGGCATTTCTTCATTTTGCCCTCTGATTTATTTAAGTGAAATCTTTTCCTTTTTTTTTTTTCTGACCAGAAAGAAAAATGTGTCAAGCATGTATGTGTTTGTAGAACTGTTTATATTTTGAACTACCTTAGGATCTTCCATCTAGGTAGTAGTGTTAACAAAACAGAACTTGCCCAGCACCATTAGTTCCCACCATCCCCTTGTGAGGCTGGAAAGGAAGTAATAGGGAGCCATGGTGCATCCATCTCCAGCTGAAGCATGGAAGTGGTGCCTTAGCATGACTTACTGGAGGGCAAATAACTCCTTCAAGCAGAAGGTGATGTACACAAGAGTGCTTTTGGTGTAAGTGAGAAGTGAGAGAACACATAGAGACCTCACAAAAGGAATAGACAGTTTCACTGCAGCCAGACTCCCAGTGGAGCAAGGATTGTGGAAGACACAGGTCAGTGCCTTAGAAGAATCAGGGTAGTGTTTGTAATACTGTAACCTGGACATAGGCTTATGACTAATTCCAGGTAATATGGTTGTTTGGACACATCATGCCAGACAGGTCATATGTCAGGTGTAAAGAGGTTCAAGGTATGGACTGGAGCCCAACTCCTTGATTTGAGGTCTGGTTCTGAGTCCAACCAGTGATAATGTGTCCTTAATTTCATTGTGTCTCAGTTTCTTCATCTTTAAATATAAAACAGGAATCTTAAGTTTTTTTTGTCAATAAAACAAAAAAAATTAATAAGACCTTTTTTATTGTTTTTGGCAGGGCTGGTTATTTTATTTTTTTTTATAGACTGAATTTTGATTCACTGTACACAAACGGAGTACAACTTTTCGTTTCTGTGGTTGTGCATGATGTAGATTCATACCATTCTGTAATCATACATATACATAGGGTAATGATTGATTTTAGCACTCACAGGCATGTCTGAGTATTTACTGTTATTACTCCGTCACTCATAGGAATATCCAAAACATGAGAGAAGCCCCTTTTCCAGACAGTTCAGTTTTAATAATTTACAAAAGAGCTCATGCACTCATTCTACAAGTGTTTATTGAACACACAAATGTTTCAGGCACCGTTTTAGGCAGTAGTAATTGTCAACCTGAAAGACAAGTTGAGGCACACTGAGTATGGAACAAAGAGTTTATTTCAACCCTACTGAGGATGGATGCCTGGTGGGAAAAAAGCTCAAGTTCTAGTTGCCCATAATAAGTTTGAGTTTCCCAGAATAAATGTTCCATAAATGGCATCTGAGGGGCTTGGTTTTATAAATTAAAAAAAAAAAAAAAAAAAGAGGGCTGGGGAGATAGCTCAACTGGTAGAGTGCTTGCCTCGCAAGCAGAAGGCCGAGTTCCATCCCCAGTACCGAAAAAAAAAAAAAAAAAAAGAAAAGAAAAAAGAAAAAAAGAGGCTGAGCACCAAGTTAAACTGCATTGGATGACAGGAATAGCACAGCACATTTGCTTATGTTGGTCACTTACACATTCCTGGGAGAATCGCAACAAGCAGAAACAAGGCATTCTCCAAGTCATTTTCTTCTCTACAGTGTCAGTACCTATACGAGAAACTCAGCTGAAGGTTAAAGGTTAGAACTAACCATATCATGAGACTTGGGAATACAGTAGGGCATGACCACTGACCCATAACCCATGTTCACCAGGCCTGATAGGAGTTTGCTGACCCCTTTCTTTTATTTTTATATTCATAATATAGCAATGAATGAGAAGAGCATCAGCCTTACCCTTGCAGCGTTGAGACCACAAGTGGGCAGGCTGCCTGGGTGACCTCAGCTGGCCAACCTACTCCCTGCTTTTTGTGGAAACTGTAGTATACATTACCCTGTGGTCAGCTTCTCAGCACCCCAGGCTCCGGTGCCAAAAATAGCCTATTTTTTTAACTTCCCAGATCTTATTTCAGATCCAAGTTGATGAACAGTGATGACATCAGCTTTTCATTCCTAGGTCAATACCAAGAGGTAGTTTTTCTCTATTAATAGTAGTATGTCGGGTGGCTGGGGAAATAGCTCAGTTGGTAGATTGCTTGCCTCCCAAGCACAAGGCCCAGGGTTCGATCCCCAGCCCCGCCCCCACCCCCCAAAAAATAGTAGTATGTCAAAAGAACAAACATCAAAACTCTTGTGCCATTGAGTGAGATAGGGAAGACTAAAGAACTGCTTGGTGCTTTGATTAAGTGCATGGCTTGTATTCATTCTCTCAAGAGCATAGAGCTGTGTGGTTCTATGCCCTTCTGGTGATGACCAGTAGGCCCACATCTTCACCGATAAGGGAAGCCCTGTCATGCACACTAGTGATACAGAGCCCAGGGTCCCAAGGACAGCCATAAACTTGTTTTTCTTTTCTAACTCACTCGTTCCTTTTTGCCAGGAGAAACATTACAGGGCTAATCTGTCCCACCAAGGGACTTTGGCACAGACCATCATGAACCTCTTTCAATAGTTCATGTTGTGTTAGAGCATGCTCATCTCCCTGAGAGAGGACTCCCGCTCCCCAAGGCAGATTCATTCCAGCTGCTTCTCACTTTTTTCCTCCCCATACACTAAGCACCAAAAGGACCTGTCTTCCTTAGGAAGGTTCAACCTAGAACAGGCGACTGAGTATGGACAGTGTTGAAGGAAGATAATGAAATGATCCATCCACGATGAGGGAAACTGAAATGAGAAGTAAATACAATTGATTGTATTTTGCATGCTATTGTTTACTGATTTAGACAATTTAGAGTTATTCATGCTTGATTCTTCTATAGCTAGGCAGAGAGACTTTTTTAAAAGTACAATTTTCTCTCCTCCTTTGGTCGGACCCCTCTTAAAAATGCAAATGTAGGCGACTAGGCTGTTGTTGCTTGGGGAAAGGGTGCAACAGAAATTTGTGTGGTCTTAACTAAGGCCACCTATTTTCTGGCAGATAGCTTTTGTTGAGGGGGGGTCTAAGCTATTGCATAAGGAACTAGAATTCTCCTGGTAGGGAAGGAACTAAGAGTCTTAACCAAGTTTTAAGATTTAAAGGGAAGCCACAAGAGTTTGCTGCTGGCAAAGCAATATACCACACAGGGAGGACCAGGCCCACCTCTTGGCCCCTGATAAATGCTAAAATCTAAGAGCTGTTGGATAGGACTGGTCTAGCATTTGGGGACTGACCAAATATGATAGAATCTTGTCAGGGTCTGTCTGTCCCTCCTAGTTTTAATGACTATGCTGAATATGAGTGACTCTCAGTGTCCAGCTCCCTGTGAAGTAAACTCTGGATGATTGAACAAGTTGGGGTGGGGAGAGAGAGAGAGAGAGAGAGAGAGAGAGAGAGAGAGAGAGAGAGAGAGAGCCTTCCCAGTAAAGTGCTTGGATTTCCTATAAATAGGTTTATGTTGAGGTGACATCAGAAATTGTGTTGTGTTCTTGGCTCTTATGTTCCTGTATGAAGGGATGTCAAGCAAGACATGAGACTCAGTAAAATTACAGCAAAGTTTAGTAGAAGGAAAAGAAGAAAGGGAAAAAGATACTTTTAAGGGAGAGAGTTGGTCCCCTCAGAAACAGAGTGACAACTCATTTCCTTCTGTCCCAGCTTTTATTGGGGTAGGAGGAAGACTATTAGAAGGTTCCACCCAAGTGTCACCTCTGGATTGACAGAATACATTAGCTAACAACCTAATCGAAACTCTTGATCATCTTGGCCTGACTGACAGGTCCTAATTGAAACTGGTTTTACAGAATTTATGACTGGTTGGCTCCAGACTTAATTATCCTACTTTCCTTGACTTGGAAATCTCTGGTCTGTGTTTTTGCAGGGTCTTGCTTAAGATGTCTTAGTAATTAGGCCCTTTTGAACAAATATATCCTTGAGCTTTGGTTCTTACCCCCTGATTTTATCTATCCTCCTTCTGTTGTAAGAGGAATAGTTTATAGGACTGAGATAAGACAACAGTCCTAAAATAGCTATCTTGTTAGACCTTGGAGTGCCACTGAGGCAGGACTGTTGATTAACTGATTTGTTCTTCACTAAGTATTTATTTATTTATTTTGGTGGTGCTGGGGATCGAACTCAGGGCCTTATGCTCTACCAGCTGAGCTATCTTCCCAGCCCTTCACTAAGTATTTTCTTAAACTCCTTATCCTCTGCTTATGTCTAACTAACAGAGGTACAAGTCCTTCAGTAAAATAAGAGCCCAAGCTGGTAAAGAAAGTCATACCTATTATTTACAATAAACTATAAAAAAGATACAGTGAACTGGATTACAAATACCCAATTCTCCTCACTGAAGAGGCGTCATTAGCCCTTAAACAATGTGGCACAGGGAACACATGTAGATCTCTCTAGATCCCTTCCTTTTTTTTTGCAGGTTGTTTTCTTAAAAAAACTGTTTTGGGATTCTATTTTTTTCCTTATGATAATTTTTCCCTCAGATTGTTCTTAGTTTCTTTCTGTAAAATACTTGCTCAAGTGCAGATTTTAGTCTTTTTCAATAGATTTCCCCCCATTTCAATCTCTCTCTCTCTCTCTCTCTCTCTCTCTCTCTCTCTCTCTCTCTCTCTCTCTCTCTATCGCACGCACACTCTCTCCTTTCTAATGTTCTGTGACATGATGGTGACTCAGGGACCTATTAATGAAAATGGCAGCAGGAGGCCTCAGCTCTCTGCTGCTCTCTGTCCTGTAGACTGCGACAGTGTTCTCTGTGGTAGCTTCTTTCCTCTTGTGATGTTGACATTCTCCACGGCGTAATGACAGATGGCACATGTATCACCTATTGGGTCAGAAAGAATAATTTTCTGCTTAGATCCAACTGGAATAACCTCCCTCATTCCCTTTCAACACACCAAACTTCTTATGTTTGATAACAAGGAATCTGGGTGATGTGGGCATTATATTTTAACCAATTAATTCCTAGTTTTATATGTGCTATATAATTTTTTAGGACAAGAATTCCTAGGTTTTCTTATCACAAATGGAAATATAATTTTGTTCTTAAGAGACATTTAGATATGAAAGAATCACATCACTGTGAAGGTGAGTGAACTCCTGCTATGAACTTCCTCTATCAACATTCATATTTTGTTTTCATTTTTGATTTTTGTACCAGGAAGTGTACCCCCAGGGGTGTTTAACCATGGAGCCACACACCCAGCACTTTTTTAGATTTTATTTAGAGGCAGGGTCTTGCTGAGTTGCTCAGGGCCTCAGTAAGTTGCTGAGGCTGGCTTTAAACTCATGATCCTCCTGCATCAGCCTCCTGAGCCTCTGGGATTACAGGTGTGCACCACTGTACCTGGCTGTCTTTTTACTTCTAATAGCATTTGAACATCCTGTGGTCTTTTCACTGCCCACATTAATAAGTCATCTCCTAGGGCCAGCTAAATGAATAACAGAAAGATCTTCTACTGTTCACCTGTACCATGAATCAGATGTTTTCATGACAGAGTTGTAAAGGTAAATGAATGCAATGCATGGACTGCTTCATCGTGGGTGTGCAAAATACCTCTAAAACCCCCATAGAGGTAGATTTTTCAGTTATTTCCCAGTTGCCACACAAATATACAACAGTAACAGAACTTCCCAAAGTTTTCACCTGAAAATACTCTAGCAAGCTAACATAGATGGCTTTTTGATGATATGAACCTTAGGCTACTGAATTCAAGCTAGTTCCAGTACATTAAGATTTTAATAGTTTTGTTTTAACTGTATTTTAGACAAGGTGCTTTCATGTCTTGAAAAAATCAACAATTACTAAATGATTGAATTACATAGTTAGGAAATGGGCAGGGCTCTTTGCAGCAGCACATTGAGTACAGAATTAAGTGACAAGTGACTTAAGGGTCACTCAGGGACTAAAAATCTCTTTCCCTTACACAATGGACAAGTCAGTCCTTGGACAGGATGTTAGTTTGTGGGAGGTGATTTAGAATAGAAGTGTGAATTAATGATAGTTCCTTTAATTCTTTTCCCTAGCAATCCTAATTTATCCCACCCTTTTGGATTACTGCCTTATTTTTTGTTCCTTTATAAAGTTATGCCACAAATTCCTAGTATTATGATAGATAAGTTTTCTCAGTTTCTTATCTTCCAGAAAATTCTCACTGAGTTCTTACTGTGTGTTAATTACTGTGTTGATGCTGAAGAAAACTCAATCCTTGTCCTACACACATCTAATTATAATCCAGAGTATATTCTAAAGACCATGTAAGTGGCATAAATTATGTGTTCAAGAAGAAGATAACATCTTGAAGTGATCAGGGAAGGCGTCATGGAGGAGGTGGCTTAAAACTTGAGAATTAGAGAGGGAACTTTAAAAAAGCAGGTGTGGAGAAAAAAAAGTTGTGCATGCCAGCACTAGGAAAGGTGTGAGGGGGAAAACAGGAGGCCAGATGCAGAGTCAGTGAATGGACCATGTTATCTGAATCTAAATATATGCAACAGAATGGAGAAAGGTTACAATAGATAACAAGGTGAAAGCATCAAACCGAGTACTTTGAGAGTTACATTTTTAAATTGAACCTTTACCTATTTACAGGAGATAATGAAGGTACTTTACAAGTTAATGGGCATTTAAGTAGCACAGTAATGGACGCTGGAGATATTGGAAGATAAATAAGACTTCCTCCAAATAGAAATAGTAACAAGGCTTGGAAGAGGTTTGAAAGTGGGGGTAGATGTTTTCCAGAGACTGGCTGCATACTTTATTCATAGTGAACTAGAATGGAGAGAAACTGAGGGTGGACAGTTCTGTCTCCCAAAGGTGTGGCAGTAGAGAGAGATCAGGGCCAAGAAGCAAAAGGAATAGGAGACAACCTCTACCTCCTGACCTGAGCCAGTGTCCAAGGCTCCTCTTTCTCCTCATCCCATGCTTTTCTCCTCTTTATAAATGACTCCTCAGGCATATAAGTAAGTCCAGATGTACGGAAGCTGCTTACTCTCAGCCTACCCTTTTGTGGAGAGTTATTTGCTACTTTGTTACATTGCTTCTGATACTAAGAAGTTTTTTTTTTTTTTTTTTTTTTAATCTCTCAGGCTTCAAGAAATATATATAAAAATTTTCTCTCTTGTTCTCTGTCTCCCCACCCCACCCTGGATCTTGATTGTAAATTGTTCTTAAGAAAACTTTGTGTCCATGTCTGATCTTCCCGGGTGGCTTTGGGAGCCCCTCAAGGTAGCTAAGAATTACGTTTTCCATCTCTGACAGTTCTCACAGAATCTTGTTCCTCCATACACCTTTATTGCCTGGCAGATTTTCTAAGAGATAAAAGATTCTGAACTTATGACCAGACACAAACAAATTCCAGTAAACAACTAAATTCAAACTTATTTATCTTTCGGAACTGTAAAACATGACGTGTGTGTGTGTGTGTGTTTCCCCCCTCTTTTCTGGACAATCACTGCTGAATCCAACATTTCATACTATGAATATTTTGTAATCTGGAAATTATCCAGCAGGTTCTTGACCTTCAATGTTATCCTAAAACTACATCACCCGTTCTTTTCAGCTTGAGGACAGCACAGTTGTTCCAGGTCATACATTCAGGATGGGAGTGTCTTCTTGATAAAAGCTAACGGATGTGTGGTTGTCTTATCGGTTTTTGGCCTTGTTTCTAGTTCTAAAAGTGTTCTCTAAGAGGATGCATGGGTCAGCTAGAACACACCCAGTGCTCCCCTAAGCGCTTCCTGAACATTCCTTATAGTCTTAGGGGTCTCCATTTTTCTCTAGGACTGCACAGGTTTATCCAGAAAGTATAAAACAAATCTAAAATGTCTTTGGAGATGGTATCTACAAAGCAAAGAGCAGGTAATGGGTGCCTGGTGTTCCTTTGCCTGTGCTTGCCTAACTGGGATGGCAGCTGATTGCAGGAATTCCTGGAAACAGGCACCTACCCACTGGTGGAGGGCTGTCTACTCTGGCAAGACCAGAGCAAGGCCCACCGAGTCTGCAAACACATGTGGTGTGCTGTTTGGCTGTCACCCACCTCCTCGGAGTGTCTTCTGTTGTTCTTTTCCTTTTATTTTTTAGGAAGCACCTCTTTTAAATATTTGTATTCCTCTAAAAAATTGATTCATTCTATCCATTTCATGCATCACCAGTGATCTTTCATTTAGTGGCAGTTATTGCTGTTTCTTATTTTGACGGGGATTTGTCTTCAGAATTAATTTCAGTCATTTATTCTCTTTGTATCTTTAGTAACTCACACAAACATGACTTTGAAAGACTAGTTTTTATGATTCATTGGATCTTAAAAACATTCATTTTCTTCCTGTTCCATAATTATTAAGCATTATGAAGTTATAATTTTTTCTTATTTAGAAGTTAACGTGAAAAAAGAGTATGTGTGTGTTAAATACAGGAGGCAAAGAGATATCAGGATTAATTTGTTGTGTCCACGTATCAGTGGTTTTTCTTCAGTCTTTGCAAATGCAAAAGCAGTACTGTTACTTTTTTCTTTTACTTTGAACCTACCAGAGGAAAGATAGAGTCCCAAGTAGTTTTTCAATTAGCTAGATCTTTCTTTTTACAAGAAAGGTTCCAAAAAGAGAGTTGCGGGAAAGCCTTCTGCCTTCATGTTGGAGTGATAAACTGTGTCTGGTGCATGGTACTGCTTTTCTGTGACATCTTTTTCTGCACAAGCGTTCTGAAGTGACTTGATGTATAGACTATCTTAAAAGGACAGCCTACTGTGATTCGTAATCCCAGTACTGCAGCAGTGGGCATAGCTGCATAAAACAAAAAGGCTTTTTCCAGCTTTGTGTGAATCGTCACTCAAGCATTTAAAAACATGGAGTCTGTTCTTTCAGTGTGAAGCACTCCTATTAATGTTAATGAAAGTCACACATTTACCTCAAAGCCAGAAAGGATGCCTTACTCTTCCCCCAGGAATCCTAGATTATAAAGAAAGATCTATCTTTCTTTCCTTTTTGTAGTGGAGCAGAATGGAATAATGGAGCCTAGGCAGAATCTGGCAACATTTAAACTAAAGCTCTCCATTTGTTGACACTGGAAGAATATCTTAGCCTCCTGGTAACATAAATGGAAATGCTTCCATCTATCCTTGATACTTTTCAGATTTGTCTCTCACTTTGAAAAGAAAGTAAAAATCCTTTTGATTTTTAAAAGATAAAACAGATTAAAAAAAAAAAAAACACTTTACATTCACAAACCACTCATTTTCTCACTAATTCAAATCAAGAGTCCTTAAAGGGTAGGACCTGAGAAAAGGAGAAGAGATGAAACAGAATAGATGAAAGTCACAGACAGATATAGTAACCACAAAATGGTCTTGTCCCCATGTTTTAAGGAAGCATATTCTATCATTCTTATTGAGCTAAACTGCCTCTGATGTTGGTGAACTGAATGCACTGAAGATGCTTTATTTTCAAAGAGTTAGCAAGATCAATGACCAAATCCTTACCACCAAGAGTAAGAGAAAGCAGCGGACAATAGAAAAGTATCATGGAGCAAGAATTTCCATTTTATGTTTCAAATTTCTGTGTCAGTCTACAATGGTGAATCCCATTCACTTTGAGAATTTTGGTAGTTCAGCGTTTTGCTCAAAAAGTAGGGAAGCTATATGTATATCATGGGAAAGACATGGGTTTTGGAAGTTAGAACACAGGCTCAAGTTTATTGAGTCAGCACAATTCATATGCTGTGCATTCAAGTGTTCAGTCTCCTAATGTTTATGAAATTTTGTGTATAGAACTTAGTTTTTCTGAACTTTGGTATTGTGGACATTCCTCACATTTAGTCTGCGCACCAATTTTCTTTTAGGAACAACTTCTCTCCTACCTAATAAGATTGTTAATATGTTACTTCCTCCATAATGTGACTCAGACTGAGCAATCCAAATACTTGGCTGCAGTGAGGTGGGACACATGATCCAAACTGGGCTCATCTGGGAAATTTTCTGGAGCTTCCTGGAAAAATGAGTTAGTGGACACAAATTATGAGTTTTCAGATATGCACTTACTTAAGAATACATTTCAGCTCACGGACAGGGAAACCTACAGGGCTGGAGAGAAAGAAGCCCACCTGAGAGCTCTGATAACGTTTTCAATCACTGGGTCTAAACTAACCTGGATCCAGCCTTGGACATTTAGTTATGTGGGATCAAACATATTTCTCTTTTACCTGGTTTGTTCTATTTAGACTAGTTCAAGTTCTGCAAAGAATGCTTTGGAAATAAATGCTTTGTAAAGTATTTTAAAAAAATCCGTCTTGTCTTTTAAGTGGTAAAATGGGAATCATGATTTTTTTTAGGTTAAAGATGTGTTGTGATGATTGAATGAGAGTGTAGGTAAGGTGAAATGCACGGTAACAGTGGTGCACCTCACTGGGCTTGGGGAAAGCACTGAGTGAGGCCCTGCTGGACTGAGGTGAGAAATGTAAGCGCACGCATTCTGTGGAAGGTCTGCTATGATCTAGGGAAGTTATGCTTTCTTAAGATGAATCTTGGTCTTCTTTAAGGCATCATTATTCCAAGTAAATTATACTAACAGGAACATTGTACTAACAGGAAATAAATAAAACCTCCATAGCCACCAGTATCCATTCGTTCAACAATTATTTGTGAGTCTCTATATATCAGATGCTGGAGATACGGCTGTGAGTATAATGGAGGGCCTTCTGTTCCCATAGTGCTTACATTTCAATAAAGATGAAAGACCCTAACCAAAAACACTCCAAATAGATTTGGGGTCAGCTTTTATTGTCTGAGAAAAATGAAAAAGAATGCTAGTTCCTTTACTTAGCGGCTTAGGTTCCTAATAGGGAACACCAAGAGGTTAAGAACCAGGTTAATTGATTTCCTTTCTTCAGTTACATTAATGTACATCTGAACCACATATGCCCTGATCTGTCTTCTGTCTTTTCATTTAATTTGGCAAAACGGGGATATATATGTATATATGTGTGTGCTTGTGTGCGAGTCCTGTATATTCAACTGCAGATTGAAGATATTAAAAAAAAAACCACCTGTATTGAACATGTACACACGTTTTTCTTGTCATTATTCCCCAAACAACGTAACAACTATTTACGTGGCATTTATATTAAGTATTATAAGTAATCTACAGATGATTTAAAGTGTATAGGAGAATGTTATAGGTTATATGCAAGTACTGTACTATTTTATATGAGTGTGAGTATCCTCAGATTTGGGTATTTGAGCAGGATCCTGGAACTAATCCCTTCTGGATATGGAGGCATGACTGTGCGTGTGTGTGTGTGTGTGTGTGTGTGTGTGTGTGTGTTTACATGTACAATCACCCTCATGTTAACAGGAAGAATCTTGCTTGGAACAATGAAAAATAACCTTCTATCACAAAAATACATCAAGTGAGTTACCTAAAGTTTAAGTCTTCATTTTAAGGCTTATGTTGTGTTTGGCTTTAACTGTGTTTCACCCATTCTAGCATTGTGTACATAATGCAGTTTTCAAAAAGCAATCTAGTATGTTTAGTGGAAGGATGCAAACTTTGGAATCAACCATATTAACTAGAGTACCAGCTCTGTCATTTGACATGTGGAAAATAATCTTTCTTGATCCATTTTCCAGGCCTATATAAAACACTTCCTAAACTCATGCTACATATTTCTGTAGTTATTATTTTCTTATTCATTCTTATCATCTCACATCAAACTCATGCTACATATTTCTGTAGTTATTATTTTCTTATTCATTCTTATCATCTCACATCCAAAGTCAAGTCTCTTTAGAACCTACAGAATGAGAGATCTTTGCCATGTGCTCCTTGGATAGGGTATTAATATCCAGAATACCCCACCCCCATATAATAAGTGGGCAAAAGAACTAAAGACACCTCTCAAAAGAAGAAATACAAATGGCCAACAAATACATGAAAAAAAATGTTTAACATCTCTAGCAATTAGGGAAATGAAAATCTAAACTACACTGAGTTTCATCTCATTCCTGTCAGAATGGCAATTTTCAAAAATACAAATAAGTTTTGGGAGGATATAGAGAAAAAAGTGCATTCATACATTGTTGGTGGGACTGCAAATCGGTGCAACCACTCTGGAAAGCAGTAAGAAGATCCTCAAAAAACTAGGAATGGTGTCTGTCTCATTCCACAATTTTTCATACCCCCCTCCCTCTCATTTCTCTCTACATAAATTTCCTCCATTCTTCTCTCACTCCCCACCCCCAACCCCATTATATGTCATCATTCACTTATCAGGGAAAACATTTTACCTTTAGATTTTTGGGATTGGTTTATTTCACTTAGGATGATATTCTCCAATTCCATCCATTTATTTCAAATGCCATAATATTATTCTTCTTTATGGCTGAATAATATTCCATTGTGTATATATACCACAGTTTCTTTATCCATTCATCTGTTGAAGGACATCTAGGTTGTTTCCACAATCTAGCTATTGTGAATTAAGCTGCCATAAACATTGATGTGATTACATTACTGTAGCTAATTTTAAGTCCTTTGGGTATAAACCGAGGAGTGGGTTAACTGGGTCAAAAGGTGGGTCCATTCCAAGTTTTCTGAGGATTCTCAATTCTTTCCAGAGTGGCTGGCACCAATTTTCAACTTCACCAGCAATGTAAAAGTGTGCCTTTCCCTCCACATCCATGGTACATATATGATTACAGGAATGATATGAATCTACATCGTGTACAACCATAGAAACGAAGTGATCTACCCCATTTGTGTACAGTGAATCAAAATGCAGTCTTTAAAAAATAAAAAAAATAAATAATTAAAGAAGAAAATAATTTATCAGATGTGGTACTAAGTAAACAAATACACAGATCGTCAAAAAAATTATGAATGGAACCACCGTATGATTCAGCTTTACCACTTTTTGGTATGTATACCAAAGATTTAAAATCAGCATAGTACAGTGACACAGCCACATATATGTTTATAGCAGCACAATTCATAATAGCCAAGCAATGGAACCAACCTAGGTACTCTTAAACAGATGAATGGATAAAGAAAATATGGTATATATATATATGCAGTGAAGTATTACTCAGTTGTGAAGAAGAATGAAATAATGTCATTTGCTGGTAAATGAATGGAACTGGAGTCTATCATGCTAAGTGAAATAAGTCAGATCCAGAAAGTCAAAGATTGAATATTTTCTCTGATATGCAGAAGCTAGTCCATAATACAAGAAGAAAAAAAAGAGAAAAGAAATGGGAGTGAGTGGGATTTGAGCCAAATAGAATAAAGATCAGTGGAGTAGAGGAAGGGAATTGAGGGGGCAGAGGAGGGATGGGATAAGGAAAAAACAGTGGAATGAATCTTACCTAACTTTCTTATGCACATATAAAATATACCACAGTGAATCTCACCATATGTATATCTATAAGACACTAATTAAAAAAAAAGCTATATGTTAATACTAGAAAGATCAATAGAGGAGAGGAAAGAGAACAGGGGGAGGGAGGAGAGGAGGAGAGGGGAATTACTGGGAACTGAAATAGAGCAAATTATATTTCATGCATTTATAATCATTTCAAAATGAACCCTAAGATCATGTAAAACAAATAAGAACAAATAAAAAATGGAAAAAAAAATGGTTCTGTCTAGGTTACTATTTATACAATCTAATGGGAAGGGGGTGGGGGTTCACAAAATTAAGGGGGCTATGCAATCAGAGATACTTCAAAATTGCCTCTAAGTCACATATATGCCTTGTATGGTACTATTATAAAATATAAAAATATAATCTTGAATTAATAATTGAATCAGCTCATTTAGAAATGTTGCCTAATTCAAAATAGTTTTGTGTAGTTTTTTTCAATCAATGGGTGAAAATGTTTAAGTAATGTCATGTGTGATTTGTTTGATTTGTTTAAACTTCAAAGGGAGATCTCCAAAAAACCATGAATATTCAAAAATATTTTTCCCTATTTATTTTGCTCTTATTATTTTGACCTCTAAGACTGCTTCCTTTATTCTTTTCCTTCCCACTTTTATGTCTCTCTAAATAAGTTTCAGTTTTCTATGTCCAAAGTCTTCATTGGTTAATACTGAAAAGTAGACTGAAAAAAATATTGGAACTTGTTTCTTCCCTCGATTTTTCTTTCCAAGAGTCCTGTTCAGGTTTGTAAGTTGTGTGAGTGCTTCCATACTGTGCCACTGAAATGTCCTTTTAAGATATTTTTTTATCCTCCCAGCTAGGTTCTCCTTGGGGGTTCACAGTGTACTCTGCAGTATGTCGGTTTTGTTATACCTACACCTACAGTCATAACAGCTTCTGCTCCATGAACTTTGGGTTGCAGAATTCATTGAAATCCCTCCTGGTCCCAGCTCAATGAGACAGGTCACATGGAGTCACATTCACTCTACTTGAATCTGACCACAATCCAAGACCCTGTCTCCATCACCCATCCAAGCAAACTAGTAAAAGTTGGTCCTAAGCTCATTCTTTGAGTACATTTTTATTTTATCTTTATTTTGGACAATACATTTTATAGATTTAAAATTTATATAAATTTAAAATTTATAAAAATTTATTATACTTAAATTTTATAGCTTTAAAAGTTTAGAAAGTTATAATAATAATAATAATAATAAAGTTAAAAACACTCATTTCCCCACCATCAAGAATTAACTGTAAAATAAAGTGTCATATTTAATTACCCTGTTTGTTAATAAAGGGAAATATTTTTCCCACCATTACCAGTTGTGTGGCCTAATCCATTTTTCAGAGGCAACTCTTAAAACAGTATAGAACTTTATGGTTCATTTAAATAAAAATGCATTTTATCCACTATCCACTCATTTATTATTTTTCAATTGTTATTTTATCTTTTTTTTTTTTACTTAACTATTTTTTATATCTATACACACAGTCTCCTATTTTATGGCTACAATTTATTTATTTCCTACTTGATGTTAATTTAGATTGCTTCCACACAAAGCAATCATAATCTTTTACATATGAGAACACTTCAAGCCTATGTAGATTCAAAAATTTTGTACTATAGGAAAGATGTTAAACAATGTTAAAACTTGAAAATTCTTCCCATGATAGGGTTAACTTTTTTGCAGAAATTGCCTTCAATTTTTTTAGCATTGATAATATTGTTTTGTTTTGCCAAGAGTTCAAAGTCTCTTTCTCCTTCTTTCCTTCAATTACCCTGACCCTGCCTTCTGCCCCTCCCCATAGGTCTACTAAGCCAATATCCTATTCCATTAATACCTTAACCACCCAGTTACTCAGAGGATGTACACACATATTGCTTTCCTGTGACACTTTTCTCGGAAAGTGTCTGATGGGAAAAAAAAAAATCACAGAGAAAGATTTATTCTTTAAAATGCCAACTATCAGGCTGATATGAATGACTCAGATTCAAGAAGTGACAAGTAATGTATTGTCATTTGGAAACAGAAATTGCTAATCTTTAACCCCTGACCATCCAGACCATCACAGATAAGATTTCCTAATTATTTCCTAAATTAGGGCAGCAGGCCATCTGCAGCATACTGTGCACATTCATTCCATCAAGTGTCAGACCTCATCATTGAATATTTTACGATGGTAGCCAGGTAATTAAACAGATATCTGAAGGAGCAAAAGGGGTAATAGAGGTAAGTGACAGGGTAGGGAGGAGGGAGGAAGCATTAGACACTCACAGGTTTTGTTATAGAATTTGATGAGATTAAAAATTCCTAGACACAAATAGATAAGGTATTTGCATTTATACATATACATAACTTTTAGATTTTACCACACTGTTTAATATCTAGTGTGTGAAGAGGAAACTGAGACTTGCATGAATCCACACTGGTTTAACCAGTGGCAAGGTGATATTGGAAAGCCTGTCGGCTGCCCTGAGTTCACTGCCTCATTGAGTGACTACGAGGACCAGTGCAAGGCCTCAGCTGGGGATAAATACTTGACTTTTCTATGCATGTTTAAATGCTGTTAAGGCAATGAACAAGGTAGTCAGGGCAGAGAGAGCGTCATGACTTGTCCGAGTTTGTAGTTAAAATAGTGTCTTAGTTGTGTGACCATGGATCAGCACCTCCATATCCCTATCAGTAGTTTGCTATTATTATACACACAGAAACCCACAGGGTAGTTCTTGAATTTCACCAGTGTCAAACATCAGCTTTCTTTCTTTTAGCTTCTTTTTCCTTCAGAACTCTAACAAGTAGCAAATGTATTGATTGATGTTTCAGACACAAAAATTAGTGCTATTTAGAAAGGCAGTGGTTGGGAGAATGAAAAAAATTCAGACATAATCTTTCCAAAGAACACATTTGCACAAATAACAGGATACCACTAATCTCTCTTACAGAGATGCTTTGCTAGATGGCAAAAAAATCATTTATGGCCATCATTATATCTTGGAAATAAATACCTGATGGTGTATGTTATTTTAAGTAGGTTTAAATATAGATGGTATTTGCACTATTAATTACTAATATTAAAAAAAATAGACACTGCAGGACTTTTACTTTTGCCCAGGAAAGATGTAATGCTTTAGGGGTTGCTTTTTTCCCATTAAACCTGGAAAACTGGACTGTGATCCCTGAGAGAAGAATAGAGCAGAATGGGCCCTCCAAGTGCCCAATATTGCTGAAAGGCAATTTCCAGGCTGTGGTGCAGTGAGGGAGAGCCCAAGTGGAGCTGGTGGTTGGTGACTGGAGAAGATAGAGATTGTAGTTTGGAAAGGCATAAGAAAGCCCAATTTGTGGACATAGTACTAGAGAAAAAGGGCAGAAAGGGAACAGCACAGACAGAGAGCTCCAGAGATATGCAGATGATTCCCCTTGGTCTTTGACTAAAAACTCATCAGCTCATTCAGGGGTCATAAATCAGGGAATGAGTCACCAGAAAGTATTGGGCCCAACAACTCACAGATCTCATGTAAGAGTGGAGATGGTTCAATTCTCACTAGCCCAAGGGAAGAACTCCTGTACTCTAGAGTTCTCAGGTGGGACACACTTATCTCACCACTAAATTAGCCCTAGGGTAAAGTCTATTGTGAACTCACCCTAAATAAACCTTAACAGCAAGCCTTGAAGAGGTCAATATGATGTGTAAATGAAAGTGCCATAGAAAGTCAAATACTCATTAAATTTCAAAATTCAACACTCAATAGCATAAAAAATTCATGATGTCCAATAAATCATAAAAAATTCCTCTGCTTACCAATAAGCAGGAAAATTTGTCCAAAAAACTAGGATGAAAATTCATCAGTATGAAAGAACCAAAAATGACAGAGATGAAGGAATTAGGGACAAGGATTTTAAAACAACTATTAAATAGGTTCAAGGACATAAAAGCAAACATGAACACGATAAGGAGAAAAAATGGCAGGCATGGTAAAGAAGAGAATAAAACATTGAGAAATGAATAATACAACACCCACAAAGAAAAACAGGCTGAATAAAATTAACAGCAGCTTAGATACTGCAGAAGAAAGCAATAAGAATAATCCCAAATGAAGTGCAGAGAGAGAAGATAGCAAAATAAATAAATAAACAACAGTTACAAAACAGGAAGAAATAGTTCTGGTGTTTTATCACACAGTTATAGTGACTAAAATGTATATTTCAAAACAGAAGACAATTTTGAATGTTTTGTCACAAAGCATGATAAATATTTGAGGTGATGGATATGCTAATTACTATTTGATCAGTATACAATATAAACATGAATCACAACTTCATGTTGTACTTCATGAATTTGCACAATTATTATGTGTCAATGGACAATTTTAAAAATGAACAAAATCTCTGTCTTTTGGAATAATATCAAACATGTTTGATTAGTCAACAAACCACAAGAAATATAAAAATACAAGAATAAAGCAAAATAAAGCACAGTATATCAGTCAGGGTCCAATTTGAAGAAAGGAGCCACACAATAATTTGGACAGGAGAGTTTAAAGAATTATTAACTGGGCACAGTTTCACATGCCTATAATCCCAGCGCCTTAGGAGGTGGCTGAGGCAGGAGGAGTGTGACTTCAAGCCAGTCTCAGCATCTTAGCGATGTCCTAAGCCACTTAGCAAGATCCTGCCTCAAAATAAAAAATAAAAATGGGCGGGGGATGTGGCTCAGTGGTGTACATATATAAATAGAGGGAGAAAGAGAGAGAGAGAGAGAGAGGGAGAAAGAGAGAGAGAGAGAGAGAGAGAGAGAGAGAGAGAGAGAGAGAGGGAGAGAGAGAGAAAGAGAGAGAGAGAGAGGTGGGTATTGATTGTTGGGGGTTGTTGAAGTAATGAGAGCTTAGCCAGTAAGAAAGAGAACTCCAAAAATCATAGGAACTGCAGGTGTTAAGGAGCAGTCATTACCCTTGGGACCAAAATAGAGCATTAGGAAGGACTCCTTCCAGAACTGAGGTCTACTTCTTGTTGGAAAAGGCTTAGCGGTGGCTCTCTGATGGAAGAGAAGTCAGAGTGCTGCCATGCTGGTAGATCTTGCTTGCAAACATGCCTTAATGAACTTGTTAGAATTCCATATTCTAGAATTTAGGAAAAGCTGCTCCTGGGGAGATGTTTCACTGAAGGCACTTTGAGGAGTGGCAGGGGAAGTTGTTGGCATGAAATGCTGCTGGACACCATGTGCTTCAGGAGCTGGACACCCAGTAGCAGCACATCCCACCACAGAAGCACTCTAGAAACACGATGGAAAGCTCCTTCCTACTGCAGTCTCTCTAGGACCCTGTATGGACAAAACTTACAGGAAGCTGTCAAAGGAAAAACAGTTAAAGGGTCAAGATCAGTAAGCATGCACATATAACAAAGAGAATACACACACACACACACACACAAACACACACACACACACACACACACACACACACGGTGAAAGGGCGTGGTAGAGGGGCAGCCAAGCAGCAGAGAGAAGAGGAGGGAAGGGGCTTCAGGGAAGATGGACCCTTCTAGGACATATCCCCAGTGACCCACCTACTCCAGTCACACCCCATTTGCCTACACTTATGACCCAGTCAATCCATTTAAACTAGGATGGACAGATTAGGTTACAGTTCTCATAATCAAGTCACTTTACCTCTGAACAATCCTACGTTAGCACGGGAGTTTTGGGGGGACAACTTATATCCAAAGCATAACAAGGAGATTATGGGAGCCTGTCCCGACCCCACTTTCATTTCCTGGCCAATCATATGACCACTCATTTGGACATGTGCTCCTGGAGTTGCCACATGCTGCCCTCATCGGACGCCAAATGAAGGAACCTTCAGTGAACTAAATAAACCCTTACTTGCCCAAGTTAACTGCCTCAGGTATTTCCTTGCAATAACAAGAAGCTCACCAATACAGGCTTTCTCAAAGATCTCTTAGGTTCTAACCACAGTCCTCGTCACCTCTTTTATAGCAGCTATTAAGTAGTCTTTGGCAATTGGGTTTGAACACTGCAGCCAGTATTACATTCTTTTTCATGTATTCATTTAATGGCATATAAGAAGCCAGAATGGCCATGTAGAATTTTCAGTGACACCATTTTTGTGTCCCCTGATAGAAACATTTTTCATCTTGAGAATCAGTGTTAAAATTCTATACCCAGCAAAATACTTTTAAAAAATGAAAGCAAAATAAAGACATTTTCAGACAACTAAAGCCCAGTCATTTTTATCCTTATTATTTTTATCCTTATTTCTTTGTAGGTGACATTTAAAGAAAACATATCCTTTATTCATTGTATTCTTTTAAAATTGTATTGTTTTATTTTCTAAATTTTCTTTTCTCTCTCTCTTTCTTTCTTTCTTCCTTTCTTTCATTTTTTTTTTTTTTTTATTACCTGGGATTGAATCCAGCGATGCTTAACCAGTAAGCCACATCCCCAGCCCTTTTATATATATATTTTTTTAAATTTAGAGACAGGGTCTTTTTGAGTTGTTTTAGGACCTTCCTAAGTTGCTGAGGCTGGTTTTGAACTTACAATCCTCCTGCCTCAGCCTCCTGAGCCTCTGGTAGTACAGGCATGTGCCACTGTGCCCGGCTAGTTTCTGCATTTTCATTGTAATAATTTTTTTAAATTATTTATTTTTTTATTTTTTACAGACTTCATTTTGATTCATTGTACACAAACGGAGTACATCATTTTGTTTCTATGATTGTACACATTGTGATAACTTTAATATAAATTTCTGTTTAATAGTTTATACTTGGATCTCTTCCAAATATCTGTCACTTTTTAATACTCTCCATTTCACTGATGATAATTTTAAACTTTGTTTCTATGTATTTGTTTTATTATGATTATTTATTAATAATAGTCATTTCATACTGATGTATTCTGATATATTCATCATTTAGAATTCTTTATAGGTTTATTTTTATTTTCTGTCATTTCTCCTGATCTTTGTTCATAGGTTCTTATTTTTTTGTGTGCTTCGTTAACTATAACCCTGTTGGATATTGAAATTATAGGAAATATTTGAAATTTCAGCTGACATAATCCTCTCTTGAACATCTTATGGTCTTTATAAATTATGAAATACTGTGATATTTATCTGAATTGACTAGCGAGCTACAAATAATGAGATTCCATTTTATTATTGAGGAATATATGTGTAAATTTACCTTAATCTATTTATTCTTATCATAAAATCCCTCAATTTGGGGAAGTTTACTTGATCTGAAAGTTAACTTTGGATCAGGTACACATATTCCTGGGTTTTAAAATATTCATTTAAAACTGATTTAATTAGCATTTTATTCCCCTTTTGAGCTTCTTATACCATATTTTGAAGAAATCCTAGATTTAACATTCCAAGTCACATGACATTTAGAGTTTTAATTAATTAGTGAATATATTTATCTATATGCTTGAGTTTAAAAATCATGTTTATTTTTGAAAATAATTTTCTTTAAATGATCTCTATTTGTTTCTATTACTTTAATGATTGTTGGGACTGCCAGTAATGTGAGAGCAATAACATTTTCCCACAAGCACAGCTATATAGCTATTAGCCTGTAATTTGTCCTGATTCTATCGATGGCAACTACAGAATCAGAGAGATTGAGATCAAAGTGGTATGGTCCCCGAGAGCATCTCCCATAGCTGCCCCCTGATACCACATAAGGCTGCAGATAAGAGAAATAAGTTTTAAAAGTTACTTTGAAGTAATTTAGGTTTATTAATCATTGAGCATGGAACTCATAACCTTTCCTAAGAGCTGTAGATAATTGTGCCTCCTTGAATTCAGTATTAATTCCAACACAAAGAGAAAACCAAATTGCAGTAAGTCACAAGAATTCTTTTCTTCTGACTCCAGTTTTTTGCCAGACTATTTTATTTCATACTATTTTATTGTCTTTCTTCTGCTTTATTACCTCTAACCATGAACACTTTACAGTTATCTCTCTGATTATAAGATTGTTCCTTTGGGGAAAATGAGGCTTCAAATTATACTATTTTTCCAAATGCTTCCAGAATTTGAAAATATAATATTACTCAAAGAAATAATATACATATCAGCTTACTTAAAATTTATTTCTTTGGAAACACCAGAATAAATATTGCCTACTTATAACTGAAACAACAGATATATTTCTCTTTTTCCTTATGAGACAAAATTTTTACCCAAGTTTTTGATGTAAGAGCAGCCTATATATATGTGAGGGAATTTAAATTATTTTGAATCTATCAGCTTCTTTTCTACCTAGTACCAACCTAGTACCTAGTTATTTCATTGTATTACTTTCCCTTCATGGAAACTCTGTTGAAACAAAACAACAAGAAAAGGGTAGTGATGTGGAATTTTACTTCATTCACATAACAACCCCCCTGTATTTTGGCCTATTTTGTGAAGAAACTAATTTAGTTTTTATTTCATCTTTTCTTGTTGGTAGAATAGAGGAGTAATTTCTCAGTGCGATGCTTTCAGAACCTCCTTTTTTAAAAGCAGAGATAGTCATATCATTTTCCCAGTAGTGGTTTCAAAAATTTAAATACACTTTTTTGTATTCTGTTAGGTTTGCACTCAAGATAGCTTTAATACTTTTGTCTTTTCACAGAAGTAGGATACCTGGAAAGTTCAGAGGGGTGTAAAAGGAAAGGTGAGTGAAAGGATGGATGGTCACATAAGCAGTCCCAGGTTAGGATTGTGTGTTCTTAGTCCTTGCAGGCTCTTTGACTATCTGAGGTCTACTAAAGGGTTGGAGACGGAGCCAGATCTGTAGCCAAAAGTCCCCAGTGAAGTTCTGAGCCTTCAAAGTACAACAGACCCAACTCCTGGCTTCCTGAGCTGGTCCTCATAACAGATTTAACAACTAGTGCATTTGAACATGTCAACAAAATCATTATAGAACTACATTACAAACAAGATACCCATTCTTAAGCTTGGATTTTATCATGGTGTTTGTATCAATGAACTAAAACAACATAGTATTTTTAAAGTACCCGATTTCTTCCCTATATGAAAGGAATAATACCAGTCTTTTATCTTCTTATTTGATAGCCTTCCTGAATCTTATCTATTATGTATACAAGTCAATGTATATTCATCATAGTGGTATTGAAAGCACTTGAAACCTTTGCTTTTATCTTGTCTCCTTAGTTCTTTCATGAATACATCCCTGATTTCTTGTGTAGTGCTGTTAAAGTTTTTGTCTTTTGGTTTTTGTCTTTGTGGAGTCCATTGTTGCTGTCATTGTGCTGCCTTTGGTACTTATATCCGAACAAAACATTTCTACTCTCTTTTGTGTCAGAGAATAAATAATAAACAGGAAGGCAGAGGTGTGCACAGTTCATAAGCTCAAGAACTCCACTTACTAGTCCTAGTGCAAACCATTGTAGCATAGATGCAGAAGGTCACTTGTGTTTGTCACCCTGGCCTTGAACATGGAGGAAAAGGCCACAGCCCAGGAGTGTGGACAACTTCTCACAGCTGGAAAAGGCAAGGTAATGGATTTCTCCCTGGAGCATCCAGAAAGGAAGGCTGCTTTCTTGACACTTTGATTTTAGCCCAGTGAGACTTATTTCACAGTTATGAATTACAGAATCATAGCATAATTTGTGTGGTTTTAAGTCACCAAGTTTGTGGTAATTCATTGCAGGAGGAATAGAAAACTTACAATCTTTTTTTTAGGAGGGGTACTGGGGATTGAACCCAGGGCACTTAAGCACTGAGTCACATCCTCAGCCCTTTTTAATTTTTTATTTTGAGACAGAGTCTCACTAAATTGCTTAGGGCCTTCCTAAATTTCTGAGGGTTGGTTTCGAACCTGTCATCTGCCTGCCTCAGCCTTCCAAACTGCTGGGATTATAGACATGCACCATTGCACCTGGCTAACTTACAACATTTTTTTTCTTGCCCTTTTCTCAGCTGGTCATGAAGTTTAATGATGACATAGCACATAAAGCATTTATTTAAAATGTATTTTAACTTCATTTACATGTATCATTCAAATGTCCTGGAGCTGCAGTTGCTAACACAGAAAGTTTAAGTGACAACAGGAGCACTTTGTGACATTTAGAAGTTTTAATACGGTGCAGGAAACTTCTGCCTCTGGAGTGTCCCTGAATCATTTACACGGAGTATTTTTTTAAATTAAAAATAAATTTTAACTATACAAGTAAAAAAAAAAAGACTAGTGTCAGTGAGGTGCTAGATCTGGCTTATTATATAGGCTTTGAAGACAGTTGTTAAAATTTTAAGAATTTGATGAGCTATGAAATCATCCACAGAGAGTGTATTCACAGTATAGAAATCAATAGACACAACAGAGGGGGAGCTGGTTGCTAAACCTGTATCAGCACAAGCCAGATAGAGTCCTATGGGACAAGAGTGCTCATCTACCTTTGCATCCCACCAAATGCTGGCAAGGTGGTATGCATCAACCACATTACTTTTTTAAGTAATATACAGATATGCAAATATTTGCAAAGAATCCACATGTAAATATGAGATTATATTTTTGTGTATTTATTTTTACTTAAAATATTTATTTATATGTATATTTACATATATGTTTTATTTCCCAGATAAAAGATAATTTGTTAGCTTTTTTTCTTTTATTTTTTAAAGCATCACAATATACTTACTGTTCTATAGCTTGCTGTTTTCTTGGCAAAATCTTGGAGATCTGCCCATGTTAACTCATCTGCCTTATCTTGTAAACTATAATATTTTGTATATATCATATATGGAATAATATATATATAATATAATACATAATAAAATATAATAATATATACAATAATATAATATATATAACTTCCATGTGTGTGGAATACTATAGTATATGTATACCATATATATATATATAGTATATATAATCTATTATATTTTGTTTGTACCATGGTTTCCCTATTTATGAATATGTGCATAGCTTTACATTTGTTTTCCTCATAACAAACCTCATAACAAAAGAATATTGAATATTCTTGTACTTGCATTCTGGTACATTTGGAGTAAATAATGATATTGGGAATTTCTGGATCTGAGGGTATAAGCATCTATAACTTTAATATATACTGTCAAAATGCTTTCTGAAGAGGCTGTAATAATTCAAAGCTCTACCAGCAATGCATGGGAGTGCAGTTTTTCTAATTTTGACCTTAGTGTAGTCAACTCACATTTGCCAACCTGGTGAGTAAAATGTGGTCGCTTTAGTTGTGTTTCCTTGATCACTACTGAGGTGTAACTTAATCACCTGTTTATTGGATACTTGTATATATTCCAGTCCGTTTGGGTGCTTTCCCCACTTTTCTAGTTTTTATTTTTTAAAAAGTCACTGTGGGCTACGTTCTGGATACTAATAATTTGTCAATTATTATGTTGCAGACATTTCCTCCCGGGTTATCCCTTGATATCATTGCTTTTTTTCAACTTGAAATGTCATTTTATTTCAGAATAGTGTTCCATTTACAAAAAAGTCACAGAGGGAGTGCTGAGAGTTCCTGTGTCATCCTTGCCCAGTTTCTCTTGTTGTTGGCATTTTATGTGGTTTTGGTACATTTGTCACAACTAATGAGCCAATGGTGGTACATTATTATTAACCAAAGTTCATTCTTAACTTAATTTGTCCCAGAATCTTTTTCTAGACTTTCTTTATTTCTGTTTTCTTCTTTTTTGTTACATCATTGTTCAATCTTTTTTATATCATCATCCATATGAGGGAGCATGATATCTAATACACCACAGAATGACTAGCTGAAGTGTCCCATATATATGGTACAGATAAATCATTACTGTATTTTTGGTATTTAGCTAAAATTAGTCAGAAAGCAGTAAGAGAAACCAAATGTATTTTAATTAAATCTTTCAATTTCTGTAATTTACCTATCACTACTGAATGTCACTTTTAAAAATGTAGTCATAGTAACAAATCTCAATGATTTCATTTATGTATACCAGCTGTTCACATGTAATGATAGCACACAAATAATTTTCACTTGCATATTTAAGAACACCCTAAAATAATTATCTTAATCTTTAAAATGAGTATAAAGAAATGCTTTAAAACTCTTGAGTTATGATTTAGACACTTTATTGTTTCTATGGCTTATGAACTTTTATATCAATTATATTGATTTTTATGGCTAAAAAAGTCATGTAAGTATCTAGTTATACTAATCTCCAACATCCCTTCTCATCTACTTCTGAGGACACTGCCATTTTACTTTCATTTGAGAAACACCTTTATAACTGTACATATGTTGTTGCTTTTTTTTAAAAAAATATATTTCAAACAACTCCTATTAATCATCCCATTTTAAAAGCTAAGGATTTAACTCTGGTTTACTCCTTGGCACAATCCAACAAGTACCCTTTCATTCTTTCATACTGTTATATTCTCAGTTACATCAATACTCAATGTTTCCAATTACTTCAAATATGTCAAGGCTAATGAAGGACAAGCCTTATATGGGTACCTTCATTATTATTCCTTCCTATGCAATGGAAGTTTCTGCCTCTGGAGTGTCCCTGGATCATTCAGAAAGAATGATTGTTTTTTGTTTTGTTTACTTAAAATACTTATCACTAATTCAACCTCAAAGTCTTTGTCAGTTATTTAAAGCTCTAACCTTCACTTATCGTTCTTAAGAGTATCTTCAGAAACTGTTCTACTCCCATTGATCTGACTGTTGTCTTTGCTGGTCATCTTAGACCCTGCTTCATCCCATTGCTATATTTTGCTCCTGTTTCCTGAAGGCCCTCTCTTTCCTTTTTCTTACTTCCTCTTTAAACTGTCTTCTTTTTTGGAAAGCCCTCCAGGAGTGTTCTGAGAAAGACTTTAAAAGAGGTTTAAGATCTTGCATATCCATGTTCCACCTTCAAATCTGATTGTCTTTCAGGCTAATCTATGGAGCATCTTTTCATGCTTATTGACCATCTGTACATATTCCATTATAAGCATATGTTCAAATATTTTACTCATCATTTTATTGGGTTGCCTTATTGAATTGAAAGAATTTTATAGTCCTAGATTATTTTTTGCAAAAAGTGTTTTTTTAATATGTGCTAAACGGATCGATATATTTGCAAACCAATGGAATTGAATCATAGATGCGTTTTAGATTATTTTGATTTGCAAATTTTAACACATTATCTTTAGCATATCATTTTGAAACACACATAACCCTAATTTTTTTTGGACACAGCTGCTGCTACCACCGATATAAAATTTTAATTTTGAATTTAGGTCTATGATCACTTTAAAAAATTTTATTGGTGCATTATGATTATATACAATAGTGGGATTCATTCTTACATATTTGCACATGCACACAGTATAACAATATAATTTGGTCAATTTCATCCCCTAGTACCCCCCTTTCCCTTCCATCCTCCCTCCCTCTGTTCCTCTTCATTTACTCTATTGGTCTCCCTTCTATTTTCATGAATTTCCCACTTTTGGGAAAATATAGTGTAACAGTGGGTATTATATTTCACATGCATCCTGGGATATTCATTTATTTACCATCATTTGTTGAGAAGATTTTCCTTTATCCATGGAAATATCTTGACACTTGTGTTGACTACATACATATTAGGCCTATTTCTGGACTTTATTGATCGGTAAGTTAATATATGCTGAGAATATGTATTAAGTACTTATTGTCTGTAGAAGTATATAAAGGTGAACTAAGATGTTAAATAGTGTGATTCAGACTCACCATATGCATGCTGAATTTTGCCTAGTTGCACCAATGTTAGAATCTCCTACAGTGCTTATGGAATTATCTATTTATTACTTTATGTCTGCTAAATTCTTTTACATGTATTTTGAGAGTTTATTAGATAAATACTTCTTTATGACTAATTGTCTGTGTTATCATTATGAAACACTTCTATTTTGATAATCATCTTTCCCTTGAAATCTGTCTTGGCTGTTATTGTCTCTTCAGCATTTTTATAATTAGCATCATTTCCCAAGCTATCTGCCTTTTTACATTATAGTGTATTTCTTATAGAAAACATAAAGTTTGGTCTTAATTTAGTATCCATTCCAGTAATCTCTTCCATTCCTTCCCTTCCTTCTGCTCCTGTCTTCTTCCCTTCCCTTCCTTTTCCCTCCCTCTCTCCTTCCTTTCTTTCTTTTTCTCTGTGTTGCTGGGATTCAAACCCAGGGCTTTGTACATGCTGGGCAAATGCTCTACCACTGAATTATACCTTTAGTCCTTACCCCTTCTTTTAATTGGAGTGTTTATTTCATTTACATTTAATATAATTATTGACATGATGGACTTTTTTTCAGTTTGTTCTCTTTGCTTTTTATTCCTTAGTTTCAATCTTCTTGGCTACCTTTTGAAAATTTGAATGTTTTGTCATTTTTTTTATCATTTGTCTTTTTAGCCATATCTTGTGACATTATTTTTAAGTGGTTGTTCTAAGGATTAAAATATCCATCTTTAACTTTTTACATTTAAGATTTTTGCCACTTCCAGTAAAGTGTAAGAACATTACAATATACGTGTCCATTTACCTCTGTTGTTCTTCAGGTTTGGCTTAGGTATTATGTTATAAATATTCCATGGCAATGTAACAATTGCACTTCAAATGGTATTACAAATTTTAAATGAAAAGAATCTTTCATGTATACTTATACATCTTTACTATGTTCCATGGTCTTCTCAATTGCTAAAGAACTTGCTTTACCCCTGCTGTGGATTCCCCTGGTCTAAAAAATTTTCCTTTAGCATATTTTGTGGTGCCTCGCTGGAGACAAAAATGCTCTTAGCTTTTCTTTATTTGACTGTGTCTTAAATGTACCTACCTTCAAAGGTTATTTTCATTAACTATACACTCTGGCTTGACAGTTTTTAAAAAATCTTTCTTTTGTTCAATACTTTACACTTGTTCCAATCCTTTAGCTTCCATGATTTCTCATAAGTAGGTAGCACTCCAAATCATTGTTCCTCCACAATGTGCCATTTTATATGGCTATTTGTGTGATTTAGTTTTTTTTTTTTTTTTTTACCAGATTGGTTCTAACATGCTCAGGCATTTACTTCTTTAAACCTATAAATATGTAACTGTCACCAAATTTGAGAGATTTGAGCTTTCTTCAATTATTCAATTATTTTATCCTCCATTATCTTATTTTTTTCTCCCCATTTTGGACTCTATCCACCTATGTGTTGGACCTTTTGAAATTATCTTTCATGTTCTAAAGCTCTCTTCATTAATACAACAATAGCTACAACAACAGCAAAACTCACTTTTTTTCCAGTTCAGATCAAGAAAAACTAATTTTAATTATTTTTATCCTTTCATTTAACTTATAAAATGCATTTCCTATTTCTGGTATATTTTTCAACTGTAAAATTTGCATTTGATTCTTATTCACAGTTTTTATTTCTCTCCTGAGATTCCCTATCTTTTCATTAATTACAAACACATTATCTTGTACCATTTTTTAGCACAATTAAAATAGGTAATTATTAGCTGGGTGTGATGGCACACACCTGTTATCCCTGCAACTCGGGAGGCTGAGGCAGGATTTTGAGTTCACACCAGCCTTAGCAAAAGTGAAGTGCTAAGCAACTCGTGAGAACCCTGTCTCTACATAAAATACAAAAAGAGGGCTGAGGATGTGGCTTAGTGGTCAAGTGCCCCTGAGTTTAATTCCTAGTACCAAAAAAAAAAAGTTAATTACTATACTATTATTATAATTCAAAATTATTTTCTAACAAGTCCAGCATCTGGGTCATTCTGGACTTGTATGATGGTGTTAGTGCCTCACAGTCATTAGAACATATGGAGATAGCAAATTACAACTAAATCTTGGCAAGTTGGGGGGTAACTCAGTATTCTGCACACCACAGATCGGGCAAAGCCAAACTTACTCTACTTTTCTTCAATTTTGTTTCTGATGCTGTCATGTCCCTGATCAATGACATGGTTTCCACACATTTGAGATAAAATTCTATGGGCCTCTGATTCTGTCTTTTCTAAATAAGTTATTGAGGATTTTTAGGCAAAGAGAATATTGAAACCTTGTATAACTACTAGAATTGCTACGATGTGTTTCACTTGATTGCATATTATTTATCCTTCTTTTTGGCATAGTACTTAGTAAAATATATTGCACACAGTAGGCATTTAGTAAATGTTTATGAAGTGGTACAAAAGCAGTTATGTTTCTAAATTTTCTGTTTTAGCTAAATAGAAAATAACCATGCTTCAGGCTAATATCACAAAATATGCAGAAAATCTTCTGAATCTTTTAGCTCTACAATTGTACTTGCCCAATAATTCCTTCCAACACAATCATTTGTTATTCTAGATATAATTAAGACTACTTTTTCTAGAAGAGTCTTTAGATAATGGCTAGAAAGTTGACTTTCCTTATCTAAATGACCTTGACAGTTGAGAAGTACTGGTTAGGTGTTTTGTAGAACATCTGATGTTTTTCTCATGACTTTACTGGTCTTGTAGTTTGGATAAGAAGATCATAACAGTGAAGTACCATTATCAACATATTTTATGCTAAGAGAACTATGTTAGTCAGCTTTCTGTTACTGTAACAAAACTGTTAAGATAATCACCTTAAAAGAGAAAAGGTTTGCACAGTATGCAACTCATGGGGCTGAGGAGGAGGATTACAAGTTTGAAGCCAACCTCAGCAATTTACTGAGACCCTATGTAACTTAGAGAGACCCTGTCTCAAAATAGAAAATAAGAAGGGCTAGGGATGTATCTCAATGGTAGAGTGACTCAGCAGAATTCAATTCTCCAATACCACACACACCAAAAAAAAAAAAAAAAAAAAAAAAAAAGATGAAAAGTTTATTTTGGCTTACAGTTTTATAGATTTCAATTCATGGTTGACTGACCCTGTGGCAAAGCAGTACATTATGGTGGGAACTTGTGACAGAGTAAACCTGTTAACATCAAGGCTGCTTGTTATGATTTAGATGTGGTGTTCCTCAAAAGTTCATAGGTGAGACAGTGCAAGAAGGTCTGGAGGAGAATTCACCTAATCCAGTGAATTAATCCCTGAGGGGATTAACTGAGTGGTAACTAGAGGCAGGTGGGGTGTGGCTGGAGCAAGTGATTTCATTGGGGGCCTGGATATTGGGTATATATTTGTAGCTGGTGAGTGGGGTCTCTGCTTCCAGATCATGACATGAGCCGCTTCCCTCTGCCACACTCTCCCACCATTATGATCAGTCCTGAGGAATGCAGTTGGCCTTCTATGGACTAAGACCTCTGAAACCCTGAGCCCTCAAACAAACCTTTCCTCCTCTAAAATTGTGCTGGTCGGGTCCTTTAGTCACAGCAGCGAAGAAGTTCACTAAAACACTGCTCATAAATGGAAGGAAAGAGAGCAAAAGGAAGGGTTTTCCTCTGGGCCCCACCTCTAAAGGTTCACCATCTCCCACTGGCACCAAACTGAGGACCAAGACTTGAACAAGTGAGCCTTTGGGGGACACTTCAGATCCAAACTAGAGTAGTATGTGCTCTCCTCATGATTCAGGATGATGGTAACCTTCATCACTAGAAGAAGGGGAGTGTTTGAAGTAGGCAGTAGGCACATCATAGACTTGCATTCATAGGTCTGATTTTTACTTCCCTTCCTCCCTTCCTTTTCTCCCCTGCCCCCTCTTTTTGTTTCTTGCAGTACTGGGGGTTGAACCCAGGGCCTCTTGCACACCAGGCAAATGTTCTAGTCCTGAACTACATCCCCAGCCCCCTGCTTTTTACTTTTCTTCTGAACAAATTGAAATATGCTTTCCAAGGGTTGATTGGCACAGAGAATCAGAATATATATAATTGAGTTTATTTAATAATCCTGAGTAATTGCATGTTAAATATTTATAAATCTTTTGTTTTTATGAGCTTGTTTATGAAAGATGGATTTTGCCCACTGGGATTGAATTGGTTAAACTTTCCTTGAGGCTACTTGGTAAGAAAGGAATGGTTTCCTTTATTTTGTTCATTGATAATAAGTAATAATATATAACAAAACGGGAGATAAACAGATTAAAGAATGATACAGTACATATTATATTTATAATAGTATCACTTTGCAATTACATCTAATGATCAACATTAAATACAATATATTAAATTATTCAAATTGCTCTTCAGTATAAATCAGACCACTGATTAGATTTATGGTGGTAGCTATGAGATGTAAACTAAATATTGTGACATTCTTTAATTGAAATAAATGCTTGTACTTCAATTAATGGTAATTTTTTAGGTCATTAACTCTAGAAATTTGTTTTTATAATCTATTCAGAATTCTACAATCAAATGAATTGAGATTAAACAGCACGAGTTTATTAAGAGAAAATCGATGCCATGTAAACCTAGTAACGTTTTTAATACAATGATAAGGTAGCACATAAAATTTGCAAAGAAGTAGAAATGTATGTCTGTCCTAAATCTTGAAATGTTAAATATACCTACTTCTTCTCATTTATGGGCAAATGATACCTAAAGGTGTGTTATTTATTTATTTATTAATTTATTTTTTGTAACAGAGATTGAACCCAGCGGCACTTAACCACTGAGCCACATCCACAGTCCTTTTTTATTTCTTATTTTGAGATAGGGTATGCCAAAGTTGCTTAGGCCCTCATTAAGTTGCTGAGGCTGGCTTCAGATTTGCGATCCTCTTGCTTCAACTTCCAAAGTTGCTGGAATTAGAGGAGTATGCCACCCCATCCTGCAAGGTGTGTTATTTTTTAAGCCCATCTTATTCAATATTAGTCCTGGTAAATTGTGGTCACATTTTTACCTAACATAAGGAGTTGGCACAGTTAGTACAGCGGTATAAAAGTGTACTAGTGGATGGGTGTTACTTAGAGGGAAGGACAGCATCTTCATAAGGTAGTTAATAAAGCTTTTCAAAATCCTTATTGCCTCACTTCAGCAATCTTAAACAGGTGAAATATTTAAAGGCTATTGAACAATATCAAGGTCTAAATGATAGTTCTCAAAGTATGAACCGAAGACCCATATCTAAATCACCTTGGATATACATTAAAATGCAGAGCACTGGATTAGATTATGTTTTAGTCAGCTGTTTCATACTGACTGACAAGAACAATGTAGAGGAGGAAAAACTTATTTTGGTTCTTCATTTCAGAAGTTCAGTCCATGGTTGACTGGCTCTGCAGCTATGGGCCCAAGGTGAGGCAGCATGTTAGGGCAAAAGTGTGTGGTGGAGGAAAGCAGCTCAGGATATGACAGCCAGCAAGTAGAGGGTGAGCTCCTCTTACCAGCGACAATATATATACCTGAAAGGCATACCCCCAGGGACATACCTCCTCCAGCCACATCCTACATGCTTACAGTTATCATCCAGTGGATTTATCCACTGATTATGTCAAACATCTTATAATCTAATCCTTTCACCTTTGAAAATTCTTGCGTTGTCTCACAATGAATTTTTGGGGGACGCCACTTACCTAAACGGTAACAGATGCTTAGAATTGGGGGAGGCCACAGCATCTTTACTATCTTTTTAGGAGTACATATGTAAATTTAAGTTTGAGGTACACTGGAATAAAGGGTACTATTTTATTTACAATATCTTATTCAATAATGAATACATGAAGTTCTCATTTAGAAAAGTCTTCCTTCCAAATGAAAGGTCCATAAGAAGGTACTGTTTCTAAGGCTACCATATTCATATAGATTCTCTTTGTTCCTTTAACATTTTGTGGTTATTGACTGTTTTATACTTGGACTTGTATTGATAAAATATCTGTCTGGTTCTACATTGTAAACCTCCAAGGGCAGGAATCAAGTGACTTAATCTTTAGATCCTATGGAATCTACGTACTTTTGGGACTCATAATCATTTCATGATCTGAGTTGGAAAATAGTTAGCTAGTAAGATTGAAATAAATATCATCCTTGCCATCTGTTTGTGTTCTTATCAGTCCTAATGACAAATTATGATAAAGCACACTGAAAACTAAAAGCAGTTTCTGCCTACTACAAAATAAGTCTCTTCATTATTTCTTTTTGTTTTTAATTATTTTTTTTATTTTTATAGACTGCATTTTGATTCACTGTACACAAGGGGGGTACATTTCATTTCTATGGTTGTACACGATGTAGATTCATACCATACGCGTAATCATACATGTACAGAGGGTAATGATGTTTGTCTCAGTCCACCATTTTTCATACCCCCCTCCCTCTCATTTCCTTCTACATAATCTAAAGTTCCTCCATACTTCTCTCACTCCCCTCCCCCCCCACATTACATATCTTCCTCCACTTATCAGGGAAAATATTTAGCCTTTGGTTTTTAGACAAACCTGAGCCAGCAGTTTGCTTTAGACTTATACAGTGCTTTCTCTTTAACCTTGAGAACATTCTTTCCACTGAGGCACACCTAATAATGTCCATTAGGCAAGTTTGTATTAAATATGTAGTGGCCCTTATAAATATTATTTATGATTATTTTCATAGTAACAGCAGAAGTAATACATAGAAACATATTAGATGTAGATAATGGTTTCCACTTTTCACTTCTTACTAGCTATAAAATTAAGAGATCTCTTCCCTTTATCCCTTTGATGAACACAAAATGTTTTTCCTATCCCTTGACGAGAGGGATAGGGAAATTAAAACTGAAGAGATATAGTTATTTTGTTATTTCTGACTTCATTAATCTGGATCGCACAACTACCTAGTGATGGATAGATAATCACACCAATTTATAGGTCACCTGCCTTTTGGAAATGTCTTCACACCCAGGAATCACTACTTTACAAATGTAGGACTTTTTAGCTACTAAATTGAGGAATTTCGTTCTGTAAGCTCAGCTCTGCATAGTTCTGTGTAGTCACTGAAGGTCACATGGTGATGTGTGTTCAAAGTCAGTTCCTCACAACAGGGCTGTACTTGCTGTGGTGTCCTGCCCTTTGTCTCTGCACTGGTGTTTGAAGTGTATCCTTTCTCACTACCTATCTCCCCATATTTGGTTCTGGGGTGTACTTAGGCTTTCTAATGTTTGGTGGAATTTTCATGGATTCCATTGCTTTAGACTGCAACCCCAAGCCCTGTATTCTCCAAGTTCAACTTCGTACTTGAATTGTGCTTCAGTCAGGTGATTAAGCTAGCATAGACCAATGGTGACTACTGAGCAGACTGTCTTTGTCAAGTGGGAGAAAGGTCATCCCTGTCCTAGCTGCTTCTGCCTCCGATTGTCAATTGTAAAGCAAACCTCAGTTGAAAATTATGTTCCTCTACTTCTCTGAAGACTTGTGCCATTTCAGGTTTAAAAACAAAACTAAAACTTAGAAAATCTGAAATAAAACCCCTCAGACATTTAAAGTGTACACAGAAAAGATTTTAAATGGAGTTGTATGGTCCATGGCTCACAGTGCTCCAAATCTAAGACCAGTTGAAGAGGCACAGGCTAAGTAAGGCAGGTGGCTATGGTTTGGGTGATAACCAGTTGCCATTTTTTTCTGGTCACCCAGCATGTATTACCTCGTCTGCACTCAACTTCTTTTTAGAAAATTGCCTCTTCTCTACTGTGTCCATTCTGGGTGGGATAACAAATTCAAGTACCTGCTGTGCTGTGAGCTAAGCCAGAGGGATGACTGGATCTCTTTCTTCCCATCTTGCTATCATTTTGAACATGCAAAGGTGAACAGACCAAACTCAGGGGCATTGTTTTTTCTTGACTTTTCCAAGTTGAATTCTTTGTCATTCCTTCAGACATTGGAGATTTCTTGTGTTTTTAAAATTTACTACCCTATGCTTCACCTAGCCAGTGTGTGCTTGGTTTTTGTTGTTTTGCAATTGAAGAAGTCCCCAAACAGTTAACTAGTGGAGGATTGTGTTGTGCTGTCATTTATCCCTTTTGTTCAAACAGGACAAAAGCTACTTCCATCATTATCACAGTAATGTTTTTTTCACCAAATTGTTGCCTTCAGGCTAATGTCCTAGTCTACTAATGCAGAAAACATGTTCATACTTACCTTCTTTAGATCCTAGAGCTTATAAGGGAAATATTTACAAAGCAGTAATGCCTGTGGATGATGATGTTTCTGGGAGCTGGGTGACCTGTAAAATGTCATTAGCACAACATTCAACAGACAGTCATGTGCCACTTCCTTTAAATTTTACATTAATCAAAATCATTAAAGAAATTATCAACAGAAGCCAGCCTCATTAGATTTAATTCATTCTACGATGTGTAATAAAACACAAAGAACATGTGGTCTGTTTATCGGGCGGCAGGATGCTTTCAATAGCTCTTGTCATTGGTGTAAATGGATACTGCTTCTCAACTACTTCACAGGTTTTGATTGTCACATAAGCTTAATTAATTCATAATTGACACCCTACCCTTCTCAGAAACTCTGTCATTGTTTACTGTTGTTATAACTTGTTGTTGGAAAAATAGACGTCAAAAAGGGTTCTGTGTGGTTTGCAGTTTTGAAGCAAAGCAATGAAGACCACAATCATGGAGAGAGGAAATAACACTTTTCAGCTTCTGAGTCTCAAACTGACAGCCTTAATGAAACTTTGTCATGTCAAAGAAATCCAAACAGTGCATTAATCATTTATCTCTGTGGAAACTTGTAAAAAGGCACCATACCAGACTTTACCTTTCTAAAACCAGACGTGGGGCTATCTGTACTTTTCTCTACCAGATTTATACTTGTGGCCAGAAAGAAGAGGTTAGCAAGTCCTGAGGGGAGTGGAGACTTCCACAGCAGAACGACTGCAGTAAAACCTTCCCAACAGCTGGTGTCTCTCGCCTTCCTCCACTGTGTTTCCTGAGAAGTGTCAGTCCTGGGGAATGGGGCTGAACCAGGAACCTTTCCTTGTAGAGAACAGTTAATTCCCACTATGGCCACCAGAGGATGTTCTAGGCACATTTTTTGTCAGACTCAATTGGCTGAAATATTTGGTCCTTCCTACTGAGGTAGCATCATGGCTCTGAGCATGCGGAAAATCTCAATGTCAACAGCAGCTCATAAAATGGAAAAGAACACGGGATCAGCTGTGTGCTTAGAAAAGTCCGAGGCATATAGCCTAACTGCTCTTGAGTCATTATCATGATACTGACAAGCAAAAATGTGTCATAAAAATCTGTCAGATTCAGTCTTTGACTGCATGATCGATAGAGAAGGTAGCAAGATTACCCACACTACAGTTCTTTTCCAGTTTGGGGAAAGTAGTCATATTATATATATATATATATGTGTGTGTAGAAAAAATATACACACATATATATTTCCACTTATACATATATCTATATGTATTTGGTATATGTATTTCATATATATGTTTTACTTATATGTATATGGGTGTATATGTGTGGGGGTGTATATATATATATGTAGGGGTGTACATATATATATTTCATATATATATATATATATTTTTTTTTTGCTCTAATTCCTTTGATTAGACTAGGGTAAGTAGAGACACAGGGAGGGAAAAAAGATTTTTTTAATGGGAATTTTAGTTTAGCGTTCCTTATAGAGGGAAGGGGAAGACATAGAAATATGCTCTACATTCATCCAAAAAAAAAACACTATAAAATACTATCCAGAGGGTAGAAAGAGCACCTGCTGTCAATAAGAGCTTTGAAACCTGATATAGAAAGATATGCTACCAAATGTCAAGTATCAGAAACTACTAGATGTTGAATCAAGTGTCAGTGCAAAAGAATATATATTAAGTTGAAAACAACATTCTTTCCATCAGTTTACCTCATTATATAAATTATAACATTTTCTCATGTCACAAGAACACTTGAGAACATGTAATATATATTAAAATGAGTAGCTGTAGTATGTTGTTACAGGTAACTCATTTGTGCATATATGTGTATTGGTGTGTGTGTGTGTGTGTGTGTGTGTGTGTATGTGTGCGTGTGTGTACCCAACAGACTGAAAAGCATGAAAAATAGTTTTAAGTTTAAGGTCATGTGCTTTAATATCACATATATTTCAAATATATGTACATTTTTAATAAAAAGATATATTTTTAAATTTATCATTGTAGTGAGAACACATAAGATCTATCCTCTTAATGGACTTTTTTATAGTATAATATAGTGTTGCTAACTACAGGCACAAGTTGGACAGTGGATCTCTAAACCTACTTGGCTTACTTAACTGAAATTTTATGCCTGTGGGTTAGCAACTACCATTTCCTGTTCCCTCAGCCCTTGGAAACCACCATTCATTCATTCTACTCTCTTTCTATGGATTTGATTATTTGAGATACCTCATAAGGTGGTATCATACAGTATTTCTTTTCTGTGACTGACTTGTTTCACTTACCATAATGTCCTCAAGATACATTCATTTTGTGACATCTTGCAAGATTTCCTTCTTTTTAAAAGTGGGATAATATTCCATAGTGTCTATCATTCACATATTCTCCAACCATTAATCTGTCAAGATATGTTTATGTTGCTCCCACGATTTGACTAGTAGTGAATAGTACTACAATCCATTTATTTTCATTAGGTTCTCATTTATTTTTATAAGGTAAGGTTCTTATAGTAAAATGTTGAAATAATTTGTGTAGATTTTAGCGACACTGCAATTCTCATAACAAAAGAATAGGCAAATGGACCTCTTTAGGCATGGCACTCAGCAGATAGGTGGACCTCAATGTGTAGGTCAAGATCATGTTGCAGTCCTACTGGGCTGGAGGGAAACTGCAGATACCATCTTGCCTGGAAATTTTGGGAGGCCACGCACCACATAGTATCTGAAGTTCTGTACCTCACTCATTACCATCTGCCCATCGAGCTTTTTATGTGAACTCAGGCCATCTAGGCAATGGGAGACTGAAGTAGCTCTTAAGATCATCATGAAAATGGCAGGAAATGATAAATGTAAAGTGAGTAGCCAATGCCTGCCCTGTAGTAGGCATTCAACAAATATCAACTATCATTATTTCACTATTTAAATTTTTTTGGCATAGTTGTACTCAGAAAACACACACACACGCACACCACACACACACACACACACTTAGAGCCACTCTTTTGGGTTTGGGGGATAAATAGAAATTCTAATCTTTAGTTTGAAGGATCACCTGAGTAATGTGAAAAGAAAGTTCATGAGAGACTGTTCTGGTCTCCATCCTATTGCATGCCTTAGCAAAATCATCAATAGAATAATTTAATCCCTAATGGCTCAGGATAGGCAAATTTCCATCAAAGGGATGGTAGAGACTTTAGCAACAGTAAGTCTTGGCTTATTGGGACTGATGAGGGAAGCCCAAGGTAACATAGGCTTGCAGTGGGTCCAGGAAGCTAGTTTCGGGCAGCAGAGATTTCAGGAGAGCGTGTGCCAAGTGCCTAGACGGGAGTGAAGGGAGGGCCTAGATGGAAGGGAGAGGTGACAGAGAAAATCTCTCTGCCCAGTGTGAATCTCATATCAGAGCCGGCTTACTGCGTTGATATTTACTACTATTGAACAATGGTTTTCTGAAAACATGATTTTTGAAATATGAAGGAGTTAAGGATGTATCATCTCAAACTATGTCCACTGTTTTATTGATTAGTTAAAACTGAAATCACTGGAAGAACTAACTTGAGAAAGAGCCATTGGTCTGCGTTTTTCCTACATGCAGCAAGCTGTGGAAATCTCCAGGAAGGATGTCCTTCACACACCAAGGCAGGGGAACAGCCTTGATTACCAGGGACTGGTAGTGGGGATGGCAGTGAACCGAACAAAGAAGTAGCCTGCATCTTCCCCTCGTGTCTACATCTCCCTGCATCTCCATATATTTCTTAGTAACATCCCTAGAACTTGCTATTCCTGTCTAGATACCCATTTGCCCTGTCAATTTATTGTTCTTTGTCTAGAAGGTATAAAAGTATCATGCTTTGGTCATTTCTTTGAGCTGTACATGAGGCTAGAATCCCATGTATGCGTAAATTCAATATAACTCTTACGCTTTTCTCTTGTTAAACTGTTCTTGTATTAATTGAGTTCTACATCCAGCCAGAGTCCACGTAAGAATGAAAAGAGGTACAGGGGATCTCTCTTGCCCCTACAAAAGTAACCTGAGGAAATATATCTGACCCTTGTCATTACATATTAGAAACAAAGGCATTTATCAAAAATTTCCCTTAACATCCCTCTTTATTTGATATCCTAAAATTATGCTGGTTAAAATTAACTATGACCACAGGCTGCTATGTTTTTCCAGAACTGTAGAAGGTCAAGTTTCCAATAAAAATATTATGGCAAAGGCAATTTGGTTCTCAAATCAACTTGCCTTGTTTAAGTGTAGTTTGGTAGGACTTCAAACTGAAAATCTAATTTTGAACATAAAACTTACAAACTTGAAAAATATTTGGCACATGACTTCTTGGTATACATGTGTACATGTAAATACAACAAACAGCTTCAATTTGCCTCTCTCTTCTCCAGCAAGTCTCTACACTTATTTTCTTCTACTTCTTCTGCTACATCGTCCTTCACTCTTACTTCCAGAGATTCTTCTTTGATAAGCCCCATGCTTTCCTTCCTACCACCTCCTTTTCAACTTGACCCAATTATCTCTCTTCTACAGTTACAGTGACTCCCTCCTCATTGACTCCTTTCCTCAGCCATTGCTTATTGTCAGGTTTACCATCCGAATATCCAAGACTGTCTTCCTCCTGGTCTCCTTCAGTTCTCCCACCTGTTACTAACATGGTAGGAAAGTATGTAATTTCTGAACCAAAGAGCATGAAGGATATAAAACCAATAAGATAAAGTCTCTGCCCTTGAGAAGTTTAGCATGTAGGATTGTGAGACAGATATGTGAATGCACTGGAACACTTGAGGGCTGTCAGTGTAAGCTGCCTGAGGGGTGCTCATTATACACCAGGGGTTGTGAGAGCTTTATCAGAGAAGTGGAATTTGAATGCATATGCTAAGACAAGTTGGTGGTTGTGGAAAGGACATCTCAGTCAGAGGTACAAGTAAGATCCAAGTAGTCAGAGCATGAAGCAAGAGGAATGCAGGGAAAACCTTATCAGTGAATGTTCAGAGCATTTGAAGTTAAAGCAATTATCTGATGTTGGGCATCCCAGAGGCACAAGTGAACTGACAGGGCAGTTCTTTTCAGGCAAGTGAGGTTCTGTTGTAGGCTTCAAATTGCACTTAAAAACAACTACTTGACACTTCAATCATATGGGCAAGAAATGCAAAGGCAATGTCAAAGAACTATTTCAGATTAACAGAAAAAAAAAGACATAACACTAAATGCAATCTATGATCATGGACAAAGACAAAAGAGCTATCAGTGTCAGTAGTAAAACAATGGAAAAATTTGACTATTAAGGGATCATGATGTCTGTAACTTATTCTCAAATGGTTCTGAAAAATATGCAGATATATATACATGTACCCACATGCATATCTGTATACACATTACACACACACACACACACACACATACACACACTGAAGTGAAAGGTAAACAGTTGGAGAATTGAGAAGATAAGGGATGGAATACAAGCAACTTTTCTGCAAGTTTAGAATCTTGTCAAGGTAAAAACTTACAAGAAGAATTTGTAGAAGCATAATTTTCTCCTCTTTGAAAACCACCAGCAGCATCAATAGCCACACACTTATACTTGAATATGGTCTGTCAATTAGGTCATTGTTATGGACAAAACACTCGCCAGGGTGCCTATGCATGTGACCCTTCATTTTGGGCCCATTTCAAATACTCTAAATTTTTCCCTGAAGCAAATTGGTCAAATAATTGTGGAATAAACTTAAACATTTTAGAAATTATCAAAACTAAGCCTCTCTCTATTTTTTAAGGACAGATGTATATCACAAGGAATTAGAGGCTGATTTTTAAGCCTGGACTAAAATTTGACTAGTGTGATATCTATCTATCCCAAATTTAGGGACTTCCTACTAAATAACTGCCTATGCATTTTAAAAATAGCAGAAATAAGAAATGCAAATCAAGACTGTGAAACTATTTTTTAAGGAACAGTGCATTAAAAATTTTTTCTAAACATATATCCTATTTTCTTTTCCCTGTGTCTCTATCAACCCTAGACTCCTATAATTATATTTAAAAAATAACAAAAAAGGTTATTTGCCCACAACTAAAAAAGAATTGCATTATAGTCCCTGTCATGTGCTGAAATTATTTGAATAATATTAATAATATTGAATTATATCAAATAACACCAAGATCAAGCAATATTATTTTATTAAGTTAATATATTAAGTTAATATTTATCATTAGTCATCAACTAAGATAATACTGAAATTAATATAATACTAAATAATAATAATGATTAATTTTGATTACATACTGGGAAATGGCAATTATTTTGGTTGAGTGACGCCATCCAGTGGAGTCAATTTGGCACGGGAGACAAATGCGCAGCGAGACTCTTGAATTTGAAGCGGTTTATTGATGATTCAGGAACCTGGAACACGGGTGCTCAAGGAGAGCTGGCTTATATTCCCTCCAGGAGGCGAAGGGTAGGGCCAATGCTAGTTAAACGAAGATCAGGCAAGGAGCTAGCTGTCCAATCACGGTAAAGGTCAAACAGGCACTAAGCAGGAGCACTCGGGAATACATGTGCACCGAGTTGTGGTGCGTGGACTTATTTGAATACGGCCAATGATAAAGCACTTGGGTGTGTCTATGTTAACCAACTTTCTCACCACCGATGTGATCAAAACAACTTCTGGCTGGTTGCCAGGCGCCATCTTGGTGTAGTCCGCATGGCATAGCCCCCAACAGTTGGGTTTTCAGGTCATCTTTATATTACCAGGGGTACTTGAAGTCAGAAACATCTTGCAATCTTGAAAGACTATCTTTCATTTATTGATGAAAAGAGATGTTACAGATGCACTCACAGACCATATACTTCAATGATTTCTTCTTGGTTCATCAATAAATCCTGAAAGACTATTGATTACCTAAGCATTGGATACTGAGTAACATCTTAATTTTTTTTTTAAATCCGGGTTAGATATTCATTCTTTCAACAAATACTTCTGAGTATCACTAAATGTCAACCATTGAGTTAAGTACTAAAATTACTGTTTGTCCTTCAAGTGTTCATAGTCAAGAGGTAGAACGAGTGAGGGAGAGTTAGTTGAGAATGATAGTTATGTAAGATTCATTCAGGTTGTCAGGAAAGCTTTACTTCCTGACATTCCTCATGGTGCACGGGGGAAGGAGAGGCACATAGACATATTGTTTATGAAAGCAATATATGGAAATAATATCCTTTCTCCAATTAAATTCAAAGGGAAATGCAAAATAGAACTTTCTGATAACCCAGGTAAATATAAACAACTTATTTTCTGGTCAAATATTATGCTAGGGACTCAAGGTAGAATTTTAGTACAGTTATTACTTATAACTTCCCTTTTGACTTTATGCAAAGGTATTTTATATAACAGCAATTTTTAATAAAATTCCAATGAATTAACAGTTGATATGATTCTGGCTCCTCCTATGGAGTCTTGTTTGTTCATGTCTTGCAGGAGATTGTGACTCAGACCTGAAGACTTTCCTCTGAAGTGGGTTTGAGAAGTCTGCTTACCACGTGGGGACAGAAAGTGAAAGATGGCCACAGCTTGTGCTGGCTCCTCTGCTGGTAAAACAAAGCCCAGAAAAGTTCTCCTGTGTTGGTCAATGACAGACTCTCTTCATTTGTGGGCAGGTAGAAAGGACATTGAGATGGAGGCAATCATTCTGCTTTTCTACCTTCGCCCCATATTTAATAGTTGGGTTAGTTATGAGAGTAGAAACTATATATTAATATATTTTTGTATCATCTCTAGTTATAGTAATAAAGACTAACACATATTTGATGACTGATTGACTTTAATTGCTTTATGTTTTAGATAAAAGTTTTTAGAAGGCATTTGGGGATCTCAGGTGTCTTCAGGACATGATTAAAAACATTGATTTCCATTGTACCGTGTATGAGTACCAGTTATTTCTGAATAAAATAGCTTCTAACAGATTGTAGAATAGAATAGTAATAGTTTCATAGTACCTATGTCATTATGGAACAACATTATTTAAAAATTAAAAGCTGATAGGAATTGCCAAAAAAGAAGAACAGTGCTAGCTGCTTTTCAACTGTCTTAATATGAGGTTAGTACAAAGGAAAATTTATGCCACTTGAAAAACAACCTTCTGGGGTGTGTTTGATATAATCATTATTATTAATTTTTACTCTGGAAAGATCTTGACAAACATCAACTTTATAATTCTTTACTTCTCCAAAATTTAAAAATTTACCAACAGGTGTCTGGAAGATGTTCTGAAGGTATTTTGTCCTTCTCTTAGTCTAAAGTTCCATTCATTTGTGATTACTTATTGAGTTCCTTGTGGACACATGCTGTCACATACACTTTCTTGTGAATATGTGATGTCTCAAACATATTCACATCCCTCAAGTACCTATACATATTGTTTTGTGTAGGTCAACCTGAACAGATATTTATTGAATCTAGCCATTGTCTTATCTTGAAGAATTGGCTTGAAAAACAAGTTTCCAGAGATATCTGGGCCTATTCATTCTGTCAGTAGTCTCTAGTTGACCTCAAGGTTAATGTGTTAATCTCAGTGATGATAAATTGTGGAGAATAAGATTAGGCCACATAGTCTTATAATTACTAACAAGGCTCTGCTCTTGGTCAAACCATCTTCTAACAGACTAACACTGTGAAGACCCCATGGACACATTTGTAAATTAGAAAACTCAGTGATTAGGAGAAAATTCAAGGTCAAGAACTGATTATAGATTATTGCATGGTTGCAAGATGGTGAATGATGGACGTCTTGGATTTATTTATTAACTCTAGTTAAAAATTAATTCCCTTCTAAACTTATTATCTGTACAAAAATTACTGCTATTTCTTTAACTGTCTCTGTGATTACTGAGGAGGATATGGTAGAGTGAATTTGCCTCATGGAGATAAACTACAATAAGACAGAGTTTCACAAAATTGTGAAATTGATTAAACATTTAGTTTCTAGAGTATTGTTTCTTGAAACTACAGTCTTTGGTTTTCTTCTTCAAGGTGCAGTACTCTTCTAAGAAAATTTATTATTTTGTGTTTGCATTATGAAACTATTTAAGATATTAATATTTAATAATATCGGCCCAAAACCCTACAACTAGCTCACCACTTTATGTTTAAGCATTCCCATGTGCTTTCAGTGTCTCTGATTATATTTACTTTTGTGACAACATCAACACTGTCACACTGATATCCTTATGCCGCTGGGAGTCCAAAGATATATTCTGAGTCCGAGACACCTGAATTTCAAAAATACCACTCCAGAGGACAGAACACCTTCAAAGAGCTCTACATTCCCCTGGGGTCAGAAAGCCACTATCCACTCCTTACTCTGCTAAAAAGTGGATTGATTAAAAGGGATTTAAACTATTAGCACCACAGGTGCTATGAGTTGCCATCATTGAGATTAGCTGGATGAGAATGGCTTCCAGAGAAATCCTCAGCTACTGGGGACTTCATACTATATCACAAAGAAACTTTCCATGGTGGGATACCTGAATATTACTATGTATGATATAGGAAACCAATGTTACCTGAGTGCCTAAAAACACTTTTAATTTTAGATCCTGGTTATGGTTTGGATGGGAATTTCTCACAAAATCTCATGTGTGAGACAATGACAAATGTTTAGAGGACAAATGATCAGATTTTGACAGCATTAATTCAATCAGTAAATAATCCCTTGATAGGATTAACTGAGTAGTGACTGAAAGAGGGTAGGGTGTGACTGGGGCAGGTGGGTCATTGACTTTGGGGTATATATTTTGTATCTGGTGAGTGGAGTCTCTTTCTGCTTTCTGATTATCATGTGACCTGCTTTGCTGCACTACACTCTTCTGCCATGATGTTCTGCCCCACCTCAAGCCCTGAAGAATGGAGCAGGCTGTCTATGGAGTGAGATCTCTGAAACTGTGAGCCCCTAAATAAACTTTTCCTCCTCAACAATTGTTCTGGTCAGGTCTTTTAGTCACAGTAGCAAAATATCTGACTCAAACAATCCTATAACAGACAGAATTCAAAGAACACTTAAAAAATGGTTTGGTTTCAAAATGATCTCAAATGAATTTTTCCTCTAACATTTTTCTTCTATATTTTTCCCTCATATGCTTTTAATCAGTGTGCCTCTGATTTATTTTCACCAGATTCATCAAAATCTGTTTTTAAGGTGTTCTCTGAAGTCCAAGACACCTAAATAACATTTGTAAGAAATGCATAAGTCTGAAATTTGTGTTTGCCAGCACAAAATAAAGCATGGTTGAGCCAGGTTGAATTGCCCTAAATATTACTCTCCTACCTGCCATGATGCCCCTTATAAACATCTTTGTGAGCGTCTCATTCCTTGGATAGAGGCAAATGTGAGTAGAAAAACATGAAACTGTGCACATGCAATCTCTTCCTGCCTCTCCACTGTAGAAACAATAAAGTGTTCCATTTAAAAGGGAAATGTTCTATTTGCAACTAAATTCAAATGTCTGTTTTGTTTCTTAAAGAAAAATGACTGTCTAGTAGTTTCACTATTACCAATATTGAGAAAATGAAAACTTGGAAACTTTAATCGAAAGAATATAAGAATTCCTTGAATTATGGAGTGAGTCAGTTTAGAAAAATTCTGGAACATGCCTTATATTGTTTTGGTCTAAAAAACAATGTCTTCTACACTTGCCAAAAGTATTACAAAGACAATTCGTTTGAGATAGTGAATCCATCCTTTGCAAAGAAGATGGCTTTGACCCATCATTTTAGGCTTGTTCAGTGCCTACAGAGATGGGCTTAATTTATGTGTATATGTGATCTCACAAGGTCCTTTTTATAATCTTAACACAAATATGAGGGATAGGTTGGGTGGAAAAGGGTCAGAGTCAAGGAGCAGGACACATGTGAGTGGCCCATGCAGCAGCCCTCCCTGTTCATGACTGGCTTGGCAAAGCTCAACTAACGGACCCATAGCACATGCTGGGAATAAGGATGAGGAAGACCCAGCAGTAGATGGTAAAGACGTGGGAGATTGGAAATCAGAGACTGATGAGTCATTTTAAGAAGATTAAAGGCAAAGACAAAGAGAAATACTACCTGTACTGCCTAGTGTAATAGCTATAAGCCACCCAGGGTTTTAAAAGTTAATCCCAATTAAGTAAAACTAAATATTCAGTCTTCAGACACAGTAGCCACAAATGGAATATTTGCATTGTTGGACATTTTAACCATCTGTATTATAATTCCTACTATGATGATCTTCACTCTAGATTGAAAACAAAGTCTCTCTTTTGCCAGTGAAGTATGGTCTTAATAGCCATTTTTTTTTTCTTTTTTTTAAAGAATGTGATGAACCAAAGGAGAGATGTTACCATTAGGAGTCACTGCCAAAATAGATAGAAAACATTGTTTTAAGAATGAAATGCATGCAAATTTCTGATTTTTCCTTGAGAGCAGCTATTTCTTTGGCATTGCTAAATTTCTTAAGTATCCTAAAATTTTAAAATGTTTTGTGTATATATTGTTATTCAGAAAATATTTACTGAACATCTAATATTTTCTAGGACCTGCTATAGGATTCAAAGTTACAATGCAACTGGAATACCATCTAGTTTCCACAGTGGTCAACTGTGCCCCCCATAATGTAGCCTCTGTTCCTTACCTTCACATCATGTGACTTCTATCAATCACCATACATAAGGCACACTGGGGACCCTCCTGTCTTCTAAACACAAGAAGTTAGTCTTTGTCTCAAACACATTGCAAATGTTATTTCCTTGTCCTAACTGCTCTTCCCTCAGATCTTTGCCTAGCTGGAACATGTGTCCTGACCCCTTCCCATCCTTCAACTGGTAGGTCAATTGTCAGCCTCTAGGATGGCCTTCTTAGACCATCCTGACTAAAGTGCCTGCTTCTAGCTCTGCACTACTGTAGCTATATGATTTATTTCTCTTAGCCTTTTTATGCTGCTTGTTTCTCCCCTTCTCTTGAAGTTATTTTAATTATTTATTTCTATTTAGCAGCCACCTTGTCTGTTTTCTTTGCTGTGCGTCCACTGCCTAGAACAGAGCCTGACATAAACATTTGTTTAAAGAATGAATAAAGAATGCATGAAAAAGACACAGTCCTTTCTTTCATGGTACTTACACTCTAGTGAAATAATAGCCAACAAATAAGGATTTACTATATAGCAATCACTTCACATGAATTTTCTAACTTACTAATATAGCAGTCTGATAAAAATATTCTTATGTTCTCCTTTTACAAATTAAAAATATTGGGTATTAGGTCAGTTAAGTAACTCATAAAAGATTAAGCAGATAGTAATGTGTGAAGGCAGAATTGAACACAGATCTTACCCCAGATCCATGCCTTAATCAAGGGATGTCTCTGTCTTTCTTTCTCCTCTATTTACAGTTTAAAATTAATTTCTTCAATTGAGTTCCCTAAGTCCTTGATACTTGAATTTTATTTTGAAGGAATAATAATGATAACAATCTATAATATTTATAAAACTTTTTACAGTTTATATAGCAGATTCACATGTGTTAACCGCTCTGTGGATTCTCCTAACTATCTTGTGAGCTAGGCAGGAAAGATATTATTATGAGCAAAATCACCCAGTGGAGAAGATACTCAGCATAAAGGAAGAAATCATTACTTTTGCATGTGAGAAAAACAATGTCACCCTGATTTTAAATGTCACCCCAATTTTGAAAATAGCCTCTGGCTTCCCCGTGAAATCATTGGAATGAATGGGGGAAGACAAGAAGCACTACTCTGCATGAATAAACCATGAAATATATTGACAATAAAATTTTCAATTAATGTGGAAATATTTGCTCTGAAATCTTGGCTCTTGAGGATTTAAGTCTCGGCCAAATATTAAAAATACGTTTTATTTCATTGCACAAAGTACATTGCAGACTCTTAGATGCCTGTGAAACTGAAAACTACCATTTTTGAAAATCCTGAATATGGATTAGGCTGATGAACTGATTGTGTTGGGGGAGGTGGATTTACTGTGACTCTTCAAAACCATCATAACCCTCGTGTAGTGTGATCATCTGAGAGAAACAGAGGTTCTACTGTGACCAACATTTCCATGACAGATTTCTGGGGCATCTTGCTTCTCATAAGTATTGTTTTGGGATCTTTTTAATTCAATGAACATGCATAAAAGAAAAAAGTGAAAGAAGAAAAGAAAGAAAAGGAGAAGTGAGACTATTGATCTAAGATTTTTGACCAAAACTTTCTTTAAAACTGTGTACTTTCCAAAAGGATTTGTGTGATGTTACAAACAAATAATACAGTTTGATTTATTATTTTAAAGATGTTAGTGTTTGTATATCCCTACATTTAAGCGTTTTGCTGTGCTAAGGGTTGGAATATACTGATCTATACCCAGTTTAGTTTATTTCTAATTCAGACACATCTCACTATGCACTGACACGCAGTTCTGTGCTGAATAGAACAGAAGAGAAAAGAATGAAAATGGGGAATAAGAATGTAGGCAGAGGGAATGGGCAGTGGATGAAGGAGTGAGTCAGTCAAGACATGGTGGCAGGTCAACTCTACCACCCTCAGGGGCTTTCCTCCATGAATGCATAAAGACTGCAGAAGATGTTGGCCTCTCAAGGCAAACCACACAAACACCCTTCCTTGGGAACTGGAAAGTGCAAAGCACTCAATTGTCCTACACAAACATGGTCTTGCTTTAAGTTTACTCTCATCAGGAACAGTTTGCAAAACCATACAATAAATGTGAACATGAATTTGATGGTCAGAAATGGCACTTGGAATATGTTATGATTTGAATACGGAATACCCTCTAAAAGCTCGTGTGTTGAAAATCCCAAATGCTGCAAGGTTCAGAGGTGAGCTTTTGGGAAGTGATTGGATGATGAGGACTTTAACCTCATCCATGAGTTAATCCACTGCCAAGTTAATAAATGAATGGACTATTGGGAAGTGGTGGAAACTGTTGGAGGTGAAACCTAGTTGAAGGAAATGGGCTCTTGGTGTGTCCTTGGGGACTATGTGTCATCTCTGGCCTCTCTCTCTCTGCTGCTTCTGTTACTCTTTTTTTTTTTTTTTTTTTCCCATTCCCAACCCTTTTTATTTTTTATTTTGAGACAGGGTTTTGCTTAGAGTCTCATTTAGTTGCTGAGACTGGCCTCAAACTTGCCATCCTCCTGCCTCAGCCTCCTGAGGTGCTGGAAATACAGGCTTTCTCTGCTTCTTGGTCACAATGAGTTGAGCAGCTTTGCTCCACCACACCCTTCTTGCCATGATGTTCCGCCTCAGCACAGGCTTACAGCAATGGAGCCATCTTAACCCCAAACTTACTGGTATTTGGGTATAATTTTTTCAATAATTTTCTACACATATATCATATTGCAAAGGGTAAACCTCTTCTGGATTTTTCTGTTGTTGGTTTTTTCAACTCAGAGTTTTCTGATGTTTTTTAATTTTTACTTTTTCCTCTTATATTAAGACCATAATAGTTTATTAGAAGGATGTAACAGTTTTCTTAACAATCACTCTGTATCTGATATTTAGATTCTTTGTTTTTAAATTTTATTTACTATAAATTTTTTAAATTATTTTTTTTGCGTCTACTACCCCCTTATTTGATATTGTTCATTTGGTGTAACTGTTAGGTCTTACTCACTCTATTCTAGGCATACTAGAAAAACTACTGACCTTTGGAAATGTATTTAACCCTATTAAACTTGAATTTATAGTTTGTAAATTAGTTATTATTATTATTCCAGACAAACTAGAATAGAGTACCTCAGCATTTGTAGGAGCTTTTTATTTAATACCCATAGTTTCTCTGAGTCTATAATATTTGCCAGAAATATTTTGGCTCAGTTAAATGTATAGAAGGATGATTTACATTTTATGGGGGCTACTAGAGAATGTCAAAGGATAATCTTTGGCAGGAATTTTTAAAGAATATTTTAATAATTGCGTTAATTTTATTTTAATTATTTATTTATTCAGTTCCTCCATTTTTGGTTCATTTTAATGTGGATTCTAGAAGCAAAAATTCTCTGAAATTCAAACCTATTGTTTGCTAGAAATTAATTTAACCCCATTATGCCTAAATTTTCTAGTTTGTATTACCTCACATCATTCATTGTGAGAACTACATAAGATCTTCAATACAAAGAATAGTTATTAGTAATGTTTAATTTATATTTTCTAAATGTATCTTTAATTTACAACTGAAATAAGGAATTCAATATTTGTTTATTGATTATATACCATAAAGTAAGTGTTATAAAAGCTATTGATGACATGTGAAACACTCTAAGATCTATGTAGTGATGTTCAACCTATACATATATAATGGGTGACTTCAATTTACAGCTGTATGAGGGATTATAAGTATAAAGATCCTCCTATCACTAAACACTAGAAATTTTGTGGTTTATAGAAGAGAACACAATACCTGTAGAGGGAAAATGAAGGATAATATAAAACTGAAACCTCTGGTGCTCCAGAAGGTGTTGGGTCTTTTGATAACTGAGGTTCTGAAATTCAGGATTAATGGGCAGGTCGCTGGGATGAAACTCCAACACAAGTCTGGAAATTCTTGAATGTCTTATAATGTGGTTAGAATGGAAACCAGGGAAAAAAATCATCTGTGACACCAAGAAGGTGAAAGCTTTTCTTGGCCTGAACATGGACATAAAGTAATTAAAAGCAAAACAAAACAAAACAAAAACAAACAACAAAAAAAAACTAAAACCAAAACAAAAACCTGAAAATCAAGTGAGCTGATTGTAACTAAGATTTTGGTAGAATTTTACTGTTTGATCTTGAACATTTTGTGCAGAGAATCAACATAAAATTTTTTTAATGTCCCATATTAAAAATGATCTTGGGACACAAAGATGTCCAACGAAAGAAAGAAAATAAAAGGAAAATCTGCCCATCAGAAAATATCCTCAACCCAGACCCTAGTAAATGTGAGTTTACAGTATGCAATGCCAGTTCTACAGGGAAGCAGGCCATCGGGAGGGAGTCAGCAGATACCGTAAACAATGAATTCCATCTTTAGGAACTTCAGGTAACTGTTCAGATGGAAACCATCATTTCTTTTCAAAATAATTAAAAATATAAAGGATAGAATCAAAACATACGAAAAGAACAAGATAGTATAATCAAGGCAAGCAAGTTTCCCCTAACAGGAAATCTTTCACGCATACGGAAAAGTTGAAAGAATTTTCCATAATATATCTAAAATTTTACTATTATTAACATTTTGTCATATTTGCTTTTTAAAACATGTCTCATTTATTTATCAATTTATCTTGTGTTTTTGATGCTTTCAAATTTAGTTGTTGAGTCCTCTTCATACCTATGCAATTCAAAATACATCTTAACTATATTGCAAAAAATCACACTGTATTCATTTCTGTAAATCACACTCAGCATATTATAAATAAAAATGTTTGTGCTTTCACATTGAAGTATTATTTACATAAAATGGAATTAGCAGATTTTAAGAAGTGCCTCATTAGGTGTGTGACAAATGTACACACATGTATAGTTCAAATTCTAATAGAGCTATAGAACATGTCCTTTATTTGATATCCTTCCTCAGTAACCTGCATCTTCACCTTCAACTCCATTCCTATGGGGCTACCAGTGTTCTCTCTTTTTTTTTTTTAACTTATGAATGAATTCTGACTGTTCTAAAATAAGAAATCATAATATGAATAGAGCACAAAAATCTTAGGGATTGTACTATTTAAAGTAGGTTATTTTCACCCCAAGTACTATTTTTTTTTTGAAATTCACCTATATTGTTTGAAAATATCAAAATTCATTTATCTAATCTGCTTTCCTGTTAATGGACATTGAGTTGTTCTAAGATTTGGACTATGATGAATAAAGCTGCTATGAACATTCTTCTATTAATATGTCTTTTTTTGAAATAGTTTTTCATTTCTTTTAAGTAAATCTGTAGGGGTAGAAGAGCTAGGTCATTGGCTAGATGTTCATTTAGTTTTACAAGAAAATTCTAAGACTCTCCCTAAAGCACATTTCCCTAGGGCATATAGAGACATGGTAATATAAATAAAAAAGTTTAAAATATATCTAATCAAAGTTCCAGAGAGATTGGAGAGAATTGGAGAAAGCAGTATTTGAGGTATGAATTTTTCTGAATGACATAGACTTTCATATTTAGGAAATTTAATGAATTTCAAACAAGACGAATAGAACTTAATCTATACATTGTCTAAACCTAGTAAAAATATATAATACCCAAGACAAAGATGATTTTTAAAGGGAATATCATGCTGCAAACATACTTTATTTTATTTATCTGTTTTTATATGGTGCTGAGGATGGAACCCAGTGCCTTGCTTGGTGCTAGGCAAATGCTTTACCACTGAGCTACAACCCCAGGCCCAAAGATGATTTTTAAAAGGAAAGAAAATATAAAGAAACACACAAACCAACATGTGATTTTTGAGCAGTGATAAGGGAAACACACAGAGAATGGAATATTAACACATGAAGAGAATGTAATGACCTAATTAGAATTGTTCACTCAGTGAAACTTTCATCCAAAGATGAGTAGAAAGCAAAGACAATGAAAACATTTTCAGATTCACAAGCAGTAGAGTGAGAGAAAAAGAAAAGAGAGAGTTAAACACACTTAAGCGTCAGTAGAAGATATTATTCAAGAAGAAAATTGCTACTGGAAGAAAGGAGAAGGGAGCAGACATAACTAATAAACTTGAACGAAAATAAGCCTGTATAATAAAACATCACAAACATCCTGATGACGAAGAGCATGAATTTTGATGCCAGATTGGGTTTGAAATAGTTTCTGACTCTTACTCTCTGTGTTATCAACTTCTCTGACTCCTGGTTTCCCCAGTTGAATGGAAATTCAATGAGTTAATATTGTCATGTGTTGAGAGCAGCTTGGTACACAGTTATCAATATACATAGGTGTCTGTACAGGTATCATGGCTATCAATATATACATATTGCTTAAGGAGAGAGAAGTTAAAATAACACAGTTATGAAGATTGATCTAATGGACATGGGCGGCATTGTGAACCTGTGGTGAAAAAATGAACTACTCAATGAATGATGCTGAGCATTTTTTTTTAAATGCAGAAGGATGTTCATTGCAGCTTACTTATAATAGTGAAAAATGGAAACAACTTAAAAATTCAACCATCATGTGTCTGTTACATAAATTATGATATACTCATAGCACAGAATAATACATATAGCACTTAAAATCGTGTTTGTGAAGATCATTTAATAACACAGAGAAATGTTCATTATGCTCACTGGAAAACCAGAATATAAAATTTTTGAAAAATATATAAGCACAGAAAAAAAGGTTGTAGGGAAATATATCAAAACCACCGTGGTGGGGCTGGGGTGTGGCTCAGTGGTAGATGCTTGCCTAGCACAGGTGAGGCAATGGTTTGATCCTCAGCACCACATAAAAATAAATAAATAAATAAAAGATATTTGTACATCTACAACTAAAAAAAAATGTTTTAAAAACCATTGTTCTGAGAGGCACAAAATTATTTAAAAAAAAAAAGCACCATGTCAATCTCAGGAGTAGAATCACAGCTGGTTGTTATTTTCCTATTTCTTAAATATATTTTCCAATTTTTCTACAATAAACACATATTACTTTTTTTTTTTTTTTTTGGATGCTGGGGATTGAACTCCAGGGCCTTGTGCATTTGAAGCAAGCACTCTACCAACTGAACTATATCCCCCCCCAACATATTACTTTTATAATTAGGTAAAATTAATGTTTTTTTGTTTCCATTTTCTTTTTTTTTAATTTATTTTTATTGTAAACAAATGGGATACATGTTTTTTCTGTTTGTACATGGAGTAACAGCATACCATTTGCATAATCATACATTTACATAGGGTAATGGTGTTTGATTCATTCTGTTATTTTCTCCTTCCCCCCCACCCTCCACCCCTCTTTTCCCTCTATACAGTCCCTCCTTCCTCCATTCTTGCCCCCCTCCCACCCCCGATTATGTGTCATCATCCCCTTATCAGTGAGATCATTCGTCCTTTGGTTTTTTGAGATTGGCTTATCTCACTTAGCATGATATTCTCCAATTTCATCCATTTGCCTGTAAATGCCATAATTTTATCATTCTTTATGGCTGAGTAATATTCCATTGATCTATGTTGGTTCCACAATCTGGCTATTGTGAATTGAGCAGCTATGAACATTGATGAGGCTGTATCTCTGTAGTATGCTGATTTTAAGTCCTTTGGGTATAGGCCAAGGAGTGGGATAGCTGGATCAAATGGTGGTTCCATTCCAAGTTTTCTAAGGAATCTCCACACTGCTTTCCAGAGTGGCTGCACTAATTTGCAGCCCCACCAGCAATGTATGAGTGTACCTTTCTCCCCACATCCTTGCCAACACCTATTGTTTCTTGTATTCTTGATAATCACCATTCTAATTGGGGTGAGATGGAATCTTAGTGTAGTTTTGATTTGCATTTCTCTTATTACTAAAGATGGGGAACATTTTTTCATGTTTGTTGATTGCTTGTAGATCTTCTTCTGTGAAATGTCTGTTCATATCCTTAGCCCATTTGTTGATTGGGTTATTTGTATTCTTCATGTAGAGTTTTTTGAGTTTTTTATATATTCTGGAAATTAGTTCTCTATCTGAAGTATGAGTGGCAAAGATTTTCTCCTACTCTGTAGGCTCTTTCTTCGCATTGCTGATAGTTTCCTTTGCTGAGAGAAAGCTGTTTAGTTTGAATCTGTCCCAGTTATTGATTCTTGCTTTTATTTCTTGTGCTATGGGAGTCCTGTTAAGGAGGTCTGATCCTAAGTCAACAAGTTGAAGGTTTGGACCTACTTTTTCTTCTGTAAGATGCAGGATCTCTGGTCTGATTTCAAGGTCCTTGTTCCATTGTGAGTTGATTTTTGTGCAGGGTGAGAGATAGGGGTTTAGTTTCATTCTGTTGCATATGGTTTTCCAGTTTTCCCAGTACCATTTGTTGAAGAGACTATCTTTTCTCCTTTGCATATTTTTGGCCCCTTTGTCTAGTATGAGAAAATTGTATTTATTTGGGTTTGTATCCATGTCCTCTATTCTGTACCATTAATCTACCTGTCTATTTTGGTGCCAATACTATGCCGTTTTTGTTACTATTGCTTTGTAGTATAGTTGAAGTTCTGGTATTGCGATACCCCCTGTTTCATTCTTCATGCTAAGGATTGCTTTAGCTATTCTGGGCTTCTTATTCTTCCAGATGAATTTCATGATTGCTTGTTCTATTTCTGTAAGGTACATCATTGGGATTTTAATTGGAATTGCATTGAATCTGTATAGCACTTTTGGTAGTATGGCCATTTTGACAATATTAATTCTGCCTGTCCAAGAACATGGGAGATCTTTCCATCTTCTAAGGTCTTCCTCAATTTCTTTCTTCAATGTTTTGTAGTTTTCATTGTAGAGATCTTTTACCTCTTTGGTTAGATTGATTCCCAAGTATTTTATTTGTTTTGAGGCTATTGCAAATGGAGTTGTTTTACTCATTTCCCTTTCAGCTGTCTCGTCGCTTGCGTATAAAAATGCTTTAGATTTATGTGTGTTGATTTTATAGCCTGCTATTTTGCTGAATTCATTGATGAGGTCTAGAAGTTTTCTGGAGGATTTTTTTGGATCCTCTAAATATAGAATCATGTCATCAGCAAATAGTGACAGCTTAAGTTCCTCTTTTCCTATTCGTATCCCTTTAATTTCTTTAGTCTGTCTAATTGCTCTGGCTAGAGTTTCGAGGACAATGTTGAATAGAAGTGGTGAAAGAGAACATCCTTGTCTTGTTCCCATTGTTAAAGGGAATGGTTTCAGTTTTTCTCCATTAAGAATGATGTTGGCCATGTGTTTAGATGCTGAGCATTTTTAAGGGTAAAAATGGACAAGTATCACATATCATGTAAATACCAATTACGGGTAAGTTAAGGATATAAGTATGAAAAATAAAACTTAAGTCTTTAAGAAGAAAATAAAAAAGAATAAGTTCATGAACTTGAAGTTGGAAAATCTTTTATCTTGAGATAGTAGTTGTATGTGAAAATATTGATAGAATTTACTATATAAAAATAAAAAATGTCCTTTCAAGACTATCTAAAAACAAAAAAAGAAAAAAGAAAAGCCGTAGATTTACAGAAGATATTCACAGAAAATATAATATCTTGTGTTATTAATTAGTAAATATAAAGAACTCCTTCAATTCAGTGAACAAAAATCAGACAACTCCATCAAGAAGATGGCAAAGGATAGGAACAACTTACTTCTAGAACAGAAAATGCAATTAGCTGGCAAACGGGTAAAAAATTGCTGAACTTTTTTGTAGAAATTAAAATTAAATAAACATGAAATATAATTTCATATATATCAATTAATAATGTATTGAGTTCCATAATACAAAGAAGTGGTGAGTAATGGAGACTCTTATGTACCATTAGTACACATTAGGTAATATCCGATAATATGGCCACCATGCACATGTTGTGTGATTTATGTATATAAATATGTTAGTCAACTTTTTATCACTATGTCCAAAAGACTTGAGAAGAATCACTTAGACAAGGAAGTTTATTTGGAGCTCATGATTTCAGAAGTTCAGTCCATGGGCAGCTGACTCCATGACTATAGGCTTGAAGTGAGGCAGTATATCACAGTGGCAGGGTGTGGTAGAGAAAAGCTGGTCAGTTCATGGCAGTCAGAAAAGAGAGAGAGAGAGAGAGAGAGAGAGAGAGAGAGAGAGAGAGAGAGAAAGAGATCAGGGTATCAGGGACAGATATTGTCCAAGGCGTGCACCCAGTGACCTACTTCTGCCAACCAAGCCCCACCTACCTACAGTTACTACCCAGTTAATAATTAATAGATTAATGCATTGAGGAGGTTACAGCTCTCATAAGTGAATCATTTCACCTCTGAATATTGCTACCTTGCCTAACACATGAGCTGGTTAAAGAAGCTGAGACCATCCTCCTGGAGGGAGAGACTCCAACTGTTGACTTGAGTCTCACAGACCGTGAGTGACATCAGCCTGCATCAGAGTAGAGGAAGATTCATCCAGGTCACCAGAGAATTTTGTTAAGTCATCAGTCCTCATTTTTTGCAACCACATTTCAGAAAGTTTCGTTACACAGAAAGAGCTAACTAAAACTCAGTAGTTTATATGTTCTTCACTGACAGAACACAAAATGTAAAAAACTATGCAAAATTTTATGGGTACAGGGCTTTCTCTTACTTTCTTAATGTTTTAGTCTCCTTGTATATCTGTCACATTGTAATTTATTTGCATTTTCTCATATTTATTTTATCAATTGACATAAAAATTATATGTATTTACAGAGCAAATGATGATGTTTTGATATATTGTATACATTGTGGATTGGTTAATCAAATTAATTAGGATATGAATTACCACACATACTTTGCAATTTTGTGATGAGAACATGTAAAATCTACTATTAGTAAATTTCAAGTGTAAAATACATTTTTATGAACTATGGTCACTATAATGAACCATAGAGCTCTCCTCAACTTTTTCCTCCTAACTGGAATTTTCAAATTTCAATTTTATTGTATTTCTAACAGGCTTGTTGCCATATTTGGGCTTATTTCTGCACACATAAATCCTCAATTTTCAATCTGGAATTATTTTGTTTCATGCCTGCTTGAATTATTGTGATCTTCGGGGGAAATTTTCTACTCAGAGAGTCTAAGAATAATTCTATTGCTTATGAATTCTGGCCAGGTGATGTTTTTAGAGTCACTGAATTCACAGCATTTATTGGGAATAAATTGTTAAGATCTAATGATAATTTCTTTAAAACATTTGTTTGGTAAAAATCTGAGGTTGGGGCCAATATAATGTTAGAATAATTGCGAAGTCACTGTGAAGGCATTGCCCTATTTAATGTGGGCAATTTTGCACAAGCCAAGCGGAACTAATCAAAATATTGAAAGGAAGTTCTTGCTGCCAGCGCTCCCCCAACATTTACCAGCCTCGCTGTTTACAAGGCCAAAATTATGACTTTATACATTGAGAGTGAAATGGATTTTTTTAAAGTAATAAACTGTAGTTGAAATTAAGCAATAATTTCTTCTAAAAAGAACTACTGGATTGTGTTGTTCTCAGCTAAATTGTTCCTGCACCCACTGCTGGTCCAGGAAGTAACATAAGCTTAGGCTTAAGCATTCCCAACCATTTTAAAATCTGTATATGTTAACTTAGTTTTCACATACTGGAAGAAATCTCTCTGTGGATATATGAAAGCCTCTGTATGAAGAATGATCTTGCTCCCTCTTTGACACACCCTCCCGGTGTCTGCTGCTCCTAACTAGGGGTCATGACACATGAGAGCACAGAGTCTGGGAGAAATCACTTCATACTCTGGCTGCCCATCATCCTTTTGTCGATTCTTCCCCAGATGCTCAGTGCCTGCCAGGCTCCTTTCCATACAATCCCCGCAAGGACTTCCATTCAGGCCCTCTCCCTGTCTGTCCTCTCTCTTCCAGGACTTTGTTTACCTTTCCACTGAAATTCACCAGTCCTTTTCCCTATGTTTTTGTACCTTGATCTCTGACATTAGCAGTCCTCTGATCAAATAATCAGTACTTTGGGTGCAGACTTCTATGGATACATGGTTATATTAATATTAGAGATAGGGCCTAGTTATATTTAAAACTATCACCTCATGTTCTCAGAAAAGATAATGTTTTTTCAATGAACTTTGTTTAAATACATCTTTAAAAAGGTTTCATTTAAGTGGTTAATACTTAACACACCCACAACCAGCTTCCTATTCCATAAAATTGATCTTGAGTTATTTGGGACATTTACTCACACAGAACAGGTGACTCTCCAAAACAAGACACAACCCTATGCGTGCACACTTGTACACAGTATACCCATGTCAATCTATAGTCAGATAAGGGAAGAGCAATGGTTGGATCTTGAGCATTCTGTTTGCATCAGCTTCCTTCCCTCTCACTGGGAGGATTTTATGACCTTGACTTCTAGTTCATGAACTTTTGAGTGACTACTGGTGGCTACCTGTTTGTGCTATTGGCAGCGTCTTTCCCCTGCCCTTCTTATTCCAATCTTAACATGCAGCTCTCCTGGCTGGTCCTCTGCTTCTGTCTGTCCAGATATGCCAGTGGAAGGGGATCATTCCTACATGTTTCTATGGTTTAATTCGTGGGGAGAAGGTGCAAACAGCACCTGCCAGGTGACCTGGGTGAGGCAAGCTAGGAGTGTCTCAGGCAGAGGAAGATGTAATGGTTTTATAAACCAGAGACACCCTGGATTAAGACTTCATAGAACTTGAAAGAGCATTTGTATATTTACTTTATAGATTTATTTTCCTAGTAAGAATTAAATAAACCTTGAGCATCAATATTGTGTAAGTGAGAGGATGAATTAAGAGATTGGAGGATGGGTAAGAAAGGTTCAGAATTACATTTTTCTTTTCAACCAATGGTATGGGTATACATATTTAATAATAAACTGTGGGGAAAATTGCTGTGATAATCTTAAACGAGAGAGTCATTATACAGAAATGATTGTGCATTTGTCTACAAATGATCATCTTGATTTGAAATGTGCTAATCAGCAAAATTTGGTGATATCTTTTTCTTTGTATTGTATTTCTGAGAAACAGAAAAAAATGGCATGTTTTAAAAGAGCCTGAATTTTATGGCAGTGCTGCCCACCATATCCCATGGGGTAAAGGGGAGCTAGTCCTTTGGGATGGGAGCTCTGTACCCTCAATTATATTCACCAGTGCCTGGGAGCACTTCCAGCTCAGGTTCACTTTAGCATCTAGCAATTTCTTACACTCCAATACAAATGTGCTTTTGTTTAAAAATTTGGAGTCTATAGACTTCAAAACAGAAAGAAAAGTCATACTAAAGCCTGCATTTTACTTAAAGGATATCTCAAACCCTAAATTTCGAAACAAACTCAGGCCGAAAAAAATGTCATGTGAGACTTTTTAACAAATTTGTTATTTTGCTTCCAGTAATGAACTAAGTGAATTTTGAATTTCTTAAGCTAAGAGGTATTGTTTCTTATATTAAAACATTACAGATACTATCAATTAGCAACCCTGAAAGAAAATGTGAGATGAATTTCTAATATATGCCTGGAAGTCACCCCACTGTGAATTTCTTATATATTCTTGGTTGGGGTGTTTGTATTTATGACCATATCTGTTTTCCTTAAAGGTAGTTGAATGTCTTTGCTCTGAAGGGGGAATAAAATTGTTAATTAATTGCATGAAATTATACAATGACCTTTACTGTGAAGTTATCTGTGTGTGAACCTCAATGAATGAAGAACCTTTAAAAAGAAACTTTAGAATGGAAATGTGAACCCTGTTGAATATCCAGATTGATCTCGATACTGTTTCCTAAATGCATTTGCCCTAAACTACTGCCTTTTGTTAAATTTTGTTAGTCTTATCTCTATTTGATTTTATTTTATATTCACCAGCATTCAAACACTATAGTTTGTCTTTGTACTATTTTCTTCATCCAAATAGCTGTATATCTTTACCATATTAAGGTATGACTTTTATAGTTTTAGAATTTTGCTCGTTTTTAGCTTTAATATTGATTACATACAATTTCTCTTGACTTTCTACCTGTTTTAATTAAGATTATGTTCAGGAACACAAAATAGGAAATCAGAAATAATAGTGACTGGAAGAAGACAGAAGCTGAACCGACTTTTCCCTCATGAAAGGCCTGAGGGTAGCCTCTGAGGGCAGGAAAGGCAGCCATAATGTCATCAAGGACCAGGGTCCAGATTTTTTTGAATGCACAGTGCTCTGTGTCTTCTCTCACCACCTGGCTGGACTACTTGTGGAAAAGGGCTAAATTGTTAAAAATGTGCCCTCTACCCTGGCAACTCCAGGAGATTAACCATTTTAAGCAGTCTTCCAGAAAGACCTCCACAGCTCTTGGGCTTACACTTGTTAGTCAGAAACCGTATGGCTGTACCTAGCTACAAGGTGGGCTGTTAAGTGTAGTTTTTCAATGCAGGGGAAGGAGGGACAACATTCCCAGAGAAAATCAGGGCTCTGCAGATATTTATTTAGAAAGGCAAGAGAGATAATTGGTCTAAACAGTAAACAGTGTGGCTCCTGCATATTTTCTCATTTGATAACCCTTATTTTAAAATCCATTAATCTTTATTTTGAACCAAAAGCACTTTAAACTTTTGTTTCACTATTTAAAACATTTATTATTTTAAGAATTATTTTCATTGCATTTTACTTTTTATTTTACTATTCAAACCATTTCTTGGTGTTTGCAATACTTCAGAGATCCTCAGTGATTATCATATCTCTCTTTGTTTTTGTTTTTGGCTGGTTATGAAGTTTCTCTTTTCCTAGATTGTGTAAATGGCAGGAAGGACAGACAAGATGGAAACATCTGTGTCAGGAAAAATTCTAGGTGAGGGAAATGGGATGGTTTTCCTTTAGCTGGACCTGAGCTGTCATCACACTCCCTGGAACATACTTCCTTTTCCTGCCACTGTGAAGTCCTCCTGTGCAAAAGACTTTAACCTGAATTAGCCAGGAAACCCCAGGATGAAAGCATCCCCCACCCAGCATCTTGCAGGGTAACTACAATTCTCTTTATTAATAACACATTTGAGCTATTGGAGCAAATCTTTCTTTTAGATCGATGGTTCATGCATTTTGGAAAAATAAATAATACAGTCTTGATTGATTGCATTAACAACTTTGCTGATAACTTTAAATTTCTTGTATACAAACAATTTTAAATTGGCCAAAAAATCAGAAACATGAGCATCATTCTTCAGGCTTTATTGGAAAACTATCAAAATACTCTATGTCATTCTTAAGTTTGTTTAACAAGGAAACAGAAAAAACCATGGGAGAGTTAACTTGGGCTTATATCAACTTGTGTGGCATAATTTCATATATAATGTGATTTTTGCAGCCATAAAAGGAACCAATTAAGTCTTTATCCATTAACATAATTTTGATAATTGATAGTCATTGATATATGATCCTGACACTTGCTGTTCTCACTCACTGAGTGCAATTGGCTATGTTAATGTCAATAGCGTGCCTTTCGTATTATCTCCTCACAAATAGGGTGCCACAAATGCCATTAGAAAATAGTCCCAGTTCTGAGTTGGGGATATAGTTCAGAGGTAGGGTACTTGCTTGGCATGTGCAAAGCCCTGGGTTTGATCCCAAGCATGGTCCCCAAACCCAATAAAATAAAATAGTTCCAGTTTTGTTCAGTGTTTTGAATTTTATGCTGAATTACAGAATGCATTTTACATTTTTAGTATTAATAGTCTATGTGAACATATTTGCAAATATTTTAAAGGTCCTATTAAGAGCAATTTATATATTATGGAGGGGTCACCAAGTATTCCTTATGGAAGTTAAGATATATTCTAGTCCTCGACTAGTTAAAATTAAATAAACTCAAATAAGCAATATTTGACAAATGATCAAGTAAGTATATATATAACATAGCATAGAAACTACTGGAGTAGGACTTGGATTGCATAAAAATGCTTTTCTCAGCAGGGGACATTGCATTTTAGGCCTGAAGAATAAGTAAAACGTGACCAACTGAAGACAGTGGAGTGGCAGTGAGATTCAGAGGAGGGAATTGTGGGTAGATGGAGTGTGCACCCAAAGTGGAGACAGAACTGGTATGTGAGTGCAGAGTGAGTGGTGGGTAGGTGGAGTGGTGAGAAATAGGGCTGGTGAGAGAAGGGGCAAGAAGTCTTTTACAGCATGAATGAGTGTTAAAAATTGTACCCTGAAAAAAACCCCAAAAGACATGCTCACCAAACAATAGGGCGTAATCACGATTGCAAGAGACTGTGGACATTCATTCATGCATTTGTTTGAGAAATATCTACTAAGTTTCTGGTAAATCCTTAAAAATTTGCTTAATCTTATACATAAAGGAGAGAGAGAAAGAGAGAGAGAGAGAGAGAGGGAGAGAGAGAGGGAGAAAGAGAGAGAGAGAGAGAGAGAGAGAGAGAGAGAGAGAGAGAGAGAGAGAGAGAGAGAGGGATATCTACTGATCTACTGCCATGGAGTTGTTACAGGCTACTCAGGGAAACTAACATTAACCCTCTAATCATATGATGCTTTGACCTACAAGTAGGAACTCTGGATTTCCAGTTGAAAGAGGAGGAATTTGGGAAGACAAAAGAGTGGGGTTTGGGTTGAGCAGCATAGAGACCAGTATGGCCATAACAGAGCTGGGAAGGAAAGGAGGAGAGTGGGCCAGAAGGAAATAGGGATAAGTTGTAGAGGTTCAGGGGCACAGCCTGTAAGAACTTTTGGTCATGATAAGCATGGTGGTTTCCTCTGAAGAGTAATGGTAAATCTGTCAGTGGTTTAAAGCAGGGTGTGATCAGGTTTATCTTTTGAAAGTTTCTGGGGTGTGGGGGGTGAGGGACGGATGGCATGAGTTTCCCGTGCTACATGATACCGTCATTATCAGTAGGGATGAACTCTGAGCTGCTTTTATAATTTGTTTAATAGAGTTGTTGTCTGTACTCTTTTACCAGACATGCATGGCCAAATGCATGGCTTTATGAAATGGTGGGAATCTGAAAAAAACGAGGCAAGGCTTAATAATTTAATCCATGAAGTACCAAGTCTTCAGTTCTGTGAATATTCAAAAAAATTTGACATAGGTGCATTAAAATAGGTTGGAAATCATAATCTGGAACTTATATACATATATGTTATTATATTATAATTTAATATATTATATAATATTTGTATAATATACAAGAATAATATAATTACAATATAAAAACATACATAATAGTTATAGTCACATTAACTATATATTGTTATAGTTACATAGTTAGTTATAATATATAACTGTTAAATATTATATAATAACATAAGCATATTATCTTACATGTTAAACAATTATACCAAATGTTATATTTATAGGTGTTCTACAACTGTAATAATGGGATAAAATTGATTAAGAGAAATAAATCTGGGGCTGGGGTTGTGGCTCAGTGGTAGAAGTCTTGCTTAGCATGTGTGAGACCCTGGGTTCTATCCTCAGCACCACATAAAAATAAAATAAAGGTATTGTGTCCACCTACAACTAAAACAAAACATTTAAAGAATAAAAAAAGATAAATAAATCCTACCATGAGGCCTTTTTTAACAGTATAATCCATTTAACTAATTGAAGCAGAGTTGGATATCTATACTATCAGCTTTCAGGAGTGCATTTATAATGAAGAGTAGACTTTATAATCAGATGTGGTGAGGTTCATGAGTGCTTTCTGCACAAACTCTGGGTACGAATAGGTAGTAGAAATTTATAAAATGAAATTTGACTAATTTTGCCATTTTTAGTCCCTTTCAAAACATGAACACTTCATTTTAAACTTTATTGCATATACAAACACTCTAGTTTGAAATCTTAAATTATATCTCTCTTGCCTTGTACATTAGAGATGGTTCCCCACTGGTAAGAAAAAAATTTATCCTAAAGGATAGTGTGCAATTCATCTTGACAATCTTATTTAGCTCTGCTCTCTTTTTTCCCACTTTTATCTGTTAAGAGTATATATGTCATAATATCTTAATCCTCAGTTGGAGCCCTGTCAACAAAAGTATCTCTTTTGAACTAACCAAAATTTCTTAGAATTGCAAACTGATTTAGAAATATGTTGCTGTTGGGTTTGTACTGAGCAAATGCCTTAGACTTTGAAATATGATCAAGTTAAAAAATTAGGCCCTGTATCAGTCCATTTTCTATTACTATAACAAAATACCCAAAGCTGATAAATTTATACATAAAAAAGACTTGTGTAGCTCAAAGTTTTGGAGGTTGAAAGTTTGAAATTAGGCAACCCCATGAGTTCAGGTTTGGTGAGAACCTAGTGGTAGATGTTATAACTCACATAGGAGACCAGAAAGTGACTTAGGGGTCACACTCACTCTTGTAAAAATCTCCTTTCATGAGAACTTAGAGTCCCATGGGCACTGCTCTAATCCCTTGCACAAGCAGAGTATGCAGTGACCCAATGAATTCTAATGGGGTTCCACCTCTTAAAGGTCCCACTAACTCAACACTGCCACACTGGGTACCAAGCATGAACCTTAGGAACAACGACACCCAAACCACAGCAGGTCCAAAATTAGTATGTGCAAAATTAATTGAAATACATAAACATGGATATATGTAAATCTAGAAAGACTATTAGATTAAACTGTGAACTCAATTTTAGGATTCTTGACAGATGAGCACATGTCAAAGGACATGTCTTGTTTTCTTGAATGTAACATGTTTTTGAGTCATATGATTTACATGAGCTTTTGCTCCTATAATTAATATTAATTTAATGACATTTTTGCAATTAAAAATCCTGTCATTTTTTGATTTATTTGAGCAAACATTTATCAAGGGTCTGTTATGAGCAGAAGCTATGCTATTATTCTAGTCTCAGGACAATTATTCAAATATTACTTATCTAATTTTAAGATTAAACAGGCCTTTTATTCATCCTCCTTCCTTCTCTGCTTGCTTTCTGAACATGTAATTGTTCATTGTTCTTTAGAATTTATGCTGGATGATGGACAGAAGAAGTAAAATGAAATAAAAAATCAGATCAAACAATTCTGCTACTTGTACGCAAATTTGTTAGAAAAAGACGTTATAACTAGCTTTTTGTTCTCTACTTTGTGAGTTTTCATTAGACTTTTTTCTCTGTGTGACTAAATACTTTGGCAACATTTAGATTATACTATCCTTTCCTCTCTATCATCTAATGATTTGTTTAATTGAGACTTGGCTAAATTCATATTACCTATTGAATTGTAGTACTTTTCTAACCATATTAAGTTGGTTGAGATATGAGGCCAAATGCAAATCAAGAGACAGAAATAGGAAAGATTTTCGTAGTTTTATTATACTTGAGTTTCCCTAGAGAGAACATGGCCTGGCAGACCGTGCAGGATCACATGGAGAAGCACCAGGGCCAGGCAGGTGACAGAAGAAGAGAGGGGAAAATATGGGTAAGAGACTCAATTGTGCTTTTAGTGGGAAGGAGTGGGTGAGGCAGGGTAAGCAGTCTTAGGATTAGCTAGTTTGAATATTTCCAGAAGGCTTAGGCACAAGGGATATTGTTGGTTATCTGGTACCTGGCCTTGGGGTGATCAGGGCAGGTGTTTTAGAACCCAGTGAGAAAGGTAGTCAGGGGGTCTGGACTATTAATTGACTTTCAAGAAAGAGAATTGGCTGGTCTCTAGCCAGGTTCTCAAAACTGGGCAAAACAGAAGTTTAAGAAGCTGTGGTGCATTTTACTTATTAAAATAATTTAAAGTATCTCTAGGCAATGTCTATTCTTCTGCTCACTACCTGTCACCTCTCAAGTCTTAGCTACTATATCTGACTTAGAGCCTCAGATTTCTGTTCAGCATGCAGGCCATTTGCTCAGGGCCCAGTTGGGCCAGTTTTTCACAATGGATTCAGAGAGAGAGCCCTAAATATGTAATCTGTTCCCCCCGACTCCTACCCAAACCTCACTCTTGCTTGTTGGAAATATTTCAGGGGTTCTCATTGTTCTTAGAACAAAATCACATGTGCTACACTTCTCTTGCTGTTCCCCCACCCCCAAATATTCACTGACTTCATTTTATTAGATCTAATAACTTACTGATTGTAAGAAACATCATTATTTCCTACAAGAGGAAAAAAGCTGCCAATTAATGAATCAGTTCTTGTTAATAGTCCGGGATAATGCAAAATTAGGCTTTCTTAGTCTATTTTTGTACTAAACTTCTTTATTGTATTTGAAGGTTTGGCTGTTGTTTTCTGCCTCAGTAGTATCATGTGGTATGTGATAAGCCAGATTTTTGCACTGTATTTAATAACAAGACATATTTTAACTTCAGTCACTAGTGAGCATCTTCCTTTCTTATGTTGTAAAATGCATTTTGTTTATGCTTTGAGAGAAAATCCGGGGCTGTACTGATTCCTGCAGTGACAAATATTCGCTTTATTAATATCAACTCATGTAGTTTTCCATTGTTTCCAGGTCTTTCTCTAGTCACAATAACCTTTCATTTCAATGGCAAACTGAAAATGTTTCAAAACATTTTGATGACAGCTGTCAAAACAACAATGTATGTGACACAATTGGAGAGAGGACAGACAGTGTGAACAGCACCAACAAATTCATGCACAAACAGGCAATGACAATAATGTCACAACAGGTTCTTTTCTGTTTTTGCACCAGACCCCATCCTCTCAAAACCATTGTTTTGTGATTTTCTTGTTACACATCCCTCTTATTCTTGATAAGTGAACTTGTTCGTCAATTTTCATGCCACAGCCTCATGAGATCTAATTGATGCCAGACAGATTGCTATTTAGGTGCCTGGAAGTTGAGAATTGTCTGCAAATAGGAAGACTTTGCTGTGAGGTCTCTTTTGAGTTATTCATGAAATTATTCAATAATATGATTCTAATTAATGCTTCTTGATACCAAGATATGTTCTTTTTTAAACTTATTTCTCAAACAAAGCATTCCCCATAATACTATGCTAACTGATTCAAAATGTAAGTACAGAATCTGTCACTAGCTATTTGAAAATCTAAATAATTTTATGATAATAAGTGACCCCTTTTCTATCCTAAATACAGACATGATTTTCCTTTATTTAAAGAGACTGTGTTGCTTCTCCCCCAATGGGCTCTGATTACATCACCATCCTCATCCACCTTGGCATTTCAATAGCATTTTGTACTTTTCAAAGGATTTTTACATATATTTTATCTCATTATGTGGTCCATATTCTTACCTTTCAGTTTCCACTAGCCAGCCACGGGTATGTAATAAATGTATTCCTGTTGAATAAATGAATTAATGGTCAAATGAATGATTACCTTCATGATGTGACATCGATAGTAATCCTGAGTCTCATTTGGCATATATCATCTTCAATAGTAGCTGCACACACTGGCTTATTTTCTAGAAGTTCTTCATTATAATTGGCAATAGGTTTTTAATCTGACACGAATTGTGAAAGAGATATGAGAGAAACATATATTTCTTCTAGGATTTTATTTTAAAAGTATGATTTAGATGAATAGAATAATGATAACTAATGAGTAAGGACTGAATAAACTGTCCTGAAGACTGTGTCAACTTTCAAATATATCTTTCATCTCAGTTTGGAGAGAATTAATATTTGTTAATTATCTACTAGGTACCAGGTGACTGTAATAAATGTTTTAATACATTATTGTATCTGATCTGGTTGCAGGTTATTTTTCTCCTGCTAATGCTACGGGTCATATTTCTTTCAGTATCTCTTGCACACTTACAGAAAGAATTTCTTTGCTGCTTACAAAAGTATAAATTCTCTCATGTATACCGTCGGAGTCTATTACAAAAATGACCCCAGTGTACATTACTTTTTCATTTTCTTTTCATCTTGCTTGGGTGAATCACTTCCCCTCTGAATTGGCTATTGCTTTAGTGAAGGGCAACTACTCAGTTTTTCAGTTCCTAAGACTCTGCTGATTCTCTATGAGTACTCTGTTGCTCTTGGTCTCCTGCTCCATGAATTCCAAAAAGTCTGAGAAGTCACCCTTTGGGCTGAGATGTTACTTGCTCTGAGCTGTATCAGCTACTCCATAGGTCTTTCTCTTTCTTTTGTCTCCTGGGAAGCTATTTCCAGAGGCAGAGAAAAACAATAGACCATTTACCTAACAGGCCTTCACCCTGGTAAATGTGAATGAGAAAAGGAATGGAAAGTTTTTTCTTTTTTTTTTTTTCCCCTCTAAGTGGTTGCTTACCCAAGTAACATGTGTGCAGAGAGCTTTATGTATAAATATCTTGCTCCCATTAAGTATCAGGGTAAGTAGCTATTGGTTTCACAGTGACAACTATGTTGCTCGCTTTTAAGTTGTATACTTTTTGTTGACTTGCAAACCATTGGAGAGAATACCAAAGAATATGTAAAAACTTGGAAATAAAAAAGTGAGGTTCCCTTAATCTTGGAAGTAAATAAGTCACTTTATTGCATGTTAGTTTTTTCATTAAGAAGGCAAAGATATTATCCACCTTGTGGAATATTAAATACAATGAAAAGTTCTCTCATATTGTCCTAACCTGCACATGGTAACCAAGCATGTTGGGTTACCAAACCAGTTTCCTGGAATTTTTCATCAAAAATATTGATTGAGTATTGTTGGCCAAAATCTATTGATTTACTATGAATTATAAAAAGCATTTAAAATGAAATATTGGGAATGCTGACTTGCTAACATTGTCATTAGGTTTTGTCTAGATATTTCTTCTCAATATAGGAAAAAGGGAAATTATGAGAATGAGTTAAAGATAAAATTGAAAATAAGTAAAACCAATTGCCTCTCCTGTTGCAAAGGTTTTAAGTATTTCTAGGTGGATAAATTTCTTTAGAATTGGTAATGAGTACATTAAAAAGTTATCCCTTTTTCTTCTCAAGAACATAAAATTGGAAGTCAGTAAATACTAATTTTTTAAATTGAAAGTAAGATTACCCACATTTCTCAAAGATCTGGATTTAGTTACTTTCACTTTAACTTTCTTCTGCATCTTATTACATTTATTGCTACAAATTTAGGAAAAAAGGTTTTTCTTAACAGTAAAATTCAATTTTATGACCATGTGATTTAGTTTACCTAAAGCTATTTTTTATAGTTTTACTGCACATATTTATTTGTGAGATTTCTTTTCCTATCTTCATTTATTACTGATGTTTACACATTTACCTTGCTAGGAAATAATCCTACACCTTTTCTTTCATTTTTCTATGTGTACAATTTACAAGGCAATTCACAGGATTTCACTTATGCTATCTATATCAGATACAATTTTACTTTCTACAGATATAATTTTCAGGATGAATTCTTTATGTTCAATTGCCAAGAAAATTGTTTCTCTTGGCACATCTATGATTTCGTGTGCGTGTGCGTGCGTGTGTGTGTGTGTGTGTGTGTGTGTGTATCTATATATAATATTCTTGTACCTATGTTGAAAAACTTTACTGGAGAAATGGCAATTTTAAATAGTCCTTACTTTGCCCTAATTAAGGATTGGAAGTTTTGTCTAACATGGGAATCTGTACAATTTGATGCTACAGATTTGATTTGTCATAACCAATTGTCAGATAATTCTTCTGTGGCAGTAAATGTATTATAATGACATTCTAAGAAGTGACCAGAGCTTTCAAGTGTGTTTGTAGAGATGTATGAGATCTCTATTTGACTACCAGTGTGTTTCCTGCTGTTAGCTAGTGATGAGTTGGACTTTCAAACTGTTTCTTTAGGGGCTGGGTAAAGTGGTGCATTTGTAAAACCACAGTGAAGACTATACCTTCTAAATAACAGTGATAGAGTTCTTACAAATCACCTCTCCAGGGGGTTTATAAAACGTCAGGATTGTCTGATGATATAATAGAGGTAGTCAAATTGCCTGACATAGATTTGTCTGGGTGAAAAAATCTGGAATTTTAAAATCTAGACCATCTCTGAAGCAAGTTCTGTGTTGGAAATTTGAGGAGAGGAGAGAGTGTGTCATAGTTACCTAGGGGCGGAGAGACTGCTAGAGTATGGGAGTTAAGTAGCATAAAATGAACAGATAGGGATTTTATCTCCAGACACACAACATTCAGATTGTTAACCATGATAGATGAGAGGAACTGTACCCTGACACCATTGGTCTTGCTTTGAATATTCCCATGTGTATATTCAGCTCTTTTCCTGGAGTTGCATAGGGAAGATGATCTCACATGCCTCCATATAGTCACCCCATGAGTTTATGGAGTGACACTCAAAGAAAGAATTTTAGGCCAGAGACAATGGGAGAGCTGTCAGGCTAGTAGGACTTTATTTTGGCAGAGGGTAGCAATTCTGCTAGTATAGACTAGTCTTGGACAAGGCTAATTCTATGAGGATAAAATGATTGCATTTAAAAAGTAACACAGTGTATGAAGTGATTTAATACTCCTGGGTTCCTTGAATCTCTGCTTGACATAATTTTTTATTTTTGTTTTTGCAGTGGGGATTGAACCCAGCATTTCATGCATGCTAGCCAAACACTCCACCACTGAGTCATATCCCCATCCTGCTTGGCTTAATTTTTAAAACACAGTTTAATATTGGTAATTATGCCATCATCTGTTTTTTCCTTAATTCAAATTAATACTTGATTGCTATGAAAAAGTTGTTTTGTTTTCCAGGAAATTTCTCTAAGAAATTGATATTTTTATCCTACTAAACAGTGTTTAAAATTTTTTTAAATTTAAAAAAATGTTTCTTTGACATATTTCCAAATATTATCTCTTCATTTCCAATACAGCAATGATTTTCAATTCTACCTTCTCTAGGGAAAAGTTGGGGGTCCATAGTTTCTGTAATTTTTTCTGGTTATTTTTGTCTGCACTATTTCAATTTTAATTTCAGTTGAAATTTTAATAACTTTATTGTCATGACAAAGTATGGGAACTTTGCCAGAGTCAATACAGTGAGTGTCTGTGTCTAGCCCTTCAATATTCATAATGGGAAATACAGGTTGATTTTCTAAAGTTCCTATTTCCAGTTACTTTCTGTTCAGGTCTGGTGATATGCTGCCAGAGTGCAAAACTCTCTTTTTTTTTTAAATATTTTTTTCTAGTTGTCGATGGACCTTTATTTAATTAATTTATTTACATGCTGTGCTGAGAATTGATCCCAGTGCCTTACACATGCTAGGCAAGTGCTCTACCACTGAGCCACAACCCCAGCCCACAAAACTCTTTTATTTGTTGTTTTTTCCTCCTATCCAAAGTATGAGAAATTTTTTTGTTGTTGTTCAAATTCTTTTAGTGTGACAGTTATAGCATTTCAATAATCAAATAACTATCTTCCTTATTTTTGTCACTCAAAAGGAAATGTTATCTCATTCAATTTCTTGCATGATTTTCATTAAGTTGGTCATTTTATATTTCTAAGAATTGCTTGTTTCAACTTGTCATCATGACTTTTTTTTTGGATTGAACCCAGGGACTCTTAACCACTGAGCCACATCCCCAGCCCTTTTTTCTATTTTATTCAGAGACAGGGTCTCCCTGAGTTGCTTAGGGCCTTGCTGAGTTCCTGAGACTGACTTGGAACTTGAAATCCTCCTGCCTCAGCCCCTGAGTCACTGGGATTAGAGGTGTGTGCCACTTTACCTGGTCGCCATCATGGCATTTATATTTGATCTGCCATGCATTTTCCACACATGAAAGCAATAAGAAAGTCTGTACCTACGAATAAGGGAGTTTTATTCTAGTTTAACATTTTGAAGGAGATAGAGTTAGGGCATATTCATGAAGGCCTAACATAGGACTAACAGATATTTCAATAGGCTAAAAGTCAGCACCTTAAAGAACTTAAGGGGTGCTTAGCGTAATCATTACTAACTCCCATGTTTTATTTAAAATATTAGTCATGATAAGCAGGACAAAAATTATTCATCAATAAATTATTATGGATTGCTTCGCCCTTTCACTTCTTCCTTTTGAGGATGTTAAAAGATTATTTCTTATTCCATCCCATCAAAAAATGATTCCCAAAGGACGGGAAATTAAAGACTTGGATATCTAGGAGATCTTTACCTTATTGATAAAGATGTTTCTCTTTTTCATGTATTCTGGTATGCAGTTAGATTCACTTCTGTATTCTGCCTTGGACTCAAAATACCCCCGGATTTGGTTATTTTCTTCTTTTTCTAAATTCTGATAAATTGCTGCCTATGCTTTAGCCCACCTGGACTGCATTCTGCCACCTCATCCCTCCCCTGTTCCTTCTTGGTAGGGATGAGAGAACTTGCTGCAGAGCTTGGTGGCTGGGAAGCTATGTTACTGTGGAGTGGCAGGTAAAGGCTGAGTCATATTCTCATTAGTATTATTCCATCTGTTGATGTTAATCATTCAACATCAAACACTGCAGGTTACAGGTTGAAGTCAGAAAGTGTTGATGGTGGAGGCCTGGTAAGTGCAGATAATTTTTAGGTTTCCACACAATGGGGCAAGATGATTGTGTGTCATTTTCTTAACAAAGGAAAACAGTATGAGACTAGGAGTGATGGAGGAGAATGGGGTGGGTAAGCAAAGGATGAATCTTTGTGTGAAATTAACCACTCGTTGGCAGCCTACTAAAAGTTTTCTTTGGGCATGTCTCTTTGATCCTTTCTTTTCCTCTGGATGACCCCATATATTCTAAAGCTTTGGATGCTGGTAAGACTGAATATTTTTGTCCCTCCAAAATTCACAGGTTGAGACCTGATCACCAGTGTTATGATATTTAGAGTGCGATCTTTTGGAGGTGATTGGGTCATGAATTCTCTTCCTAATGAACGGAATTAGTGACCTTATAAAAGAGACTCCAGAGGGCTCAGTTGCTCTTTCCATCATGTGAGGACATACTGAGAAGATGGTTGTCTATGAAGAACCAAGAGGCAAATTCTCACCACAACCCAATTGTTCTAGTACTCTAATCACAGACTTCCAGACTCAAGAACTGTAAGAAATACATGTTTTTTAAGACATCCAGTCTGTGCTATATTTATTAGAGAAACTTGAATAGACTAAGACAGATACTGATCCTATGCTGATGACTTGTAAAACATTACACCAGCCCAGACCTCAAGTTTGATCTGAATCTCATTTAATCAGCTGGAAATTTCCATCTGAATTCTCCACAGTTACCTCAATCTTAACCTGTCAAATACTGGACTAATTGTCTCCCTTTTCTTGGCTAACAGAATCAGAATCCATAAGGTTAACTAAATTATCCTAACATTTTCTCCTTCTCCCTCTATTCATTTCTTTATCAAATATTTGTGGATCATTTTCTGTGTCTAGCCATTATTTTAAGCTCTGGAGATATAACCAATAAGTTAAAAAGATACAATCCCTGACCTCCTGGAGCTGATAGTCCTATTTTTTTTTAACCACTTATATTTCTCTGCCTTGGCTTTTTCAAGTTTTCTGTGGCAGTATTTCCAAGTGTGGGCCTTAGCATATAATCTTAGGTTGTCAATAGGTATTATATAAAACAAAATATGACAAACAAGCAAGCAAATAAAAATCAGAAAGATTATGAAATCTTGGGTTGAGAAACGAATGTAGATGTTTTCCATACATCTGTGTTTCTTCGAGGCTTTATTATGTCCTTGGCCCTGATAGATCTTATAAATGACACTGTGCAGCGCAGATGAACTAACTGGATCACACAGTTCTTTGGGTACAGACAATCTAGCTGGCATGATATGATTCAGAAAAATATTTAAGCAAATTGCTTTAAAGAACAATTTCACTCAAGTTTTTATTTAATAGTTGTTGTGAGCTTACTAAGTTTTGTGTTGCTTCTCTTCTGGTGAGGGACTGTGGAGGATAAAGTGAGGGGTAAACCATTGCCTCTGATCTGATGGGATTTATAGTTTCTTTCATTTCCTTCTTTCCTTTCTGATCCATTGGAATATTATATTTCCTGAAACATTTCAGGTCCTTTCTAATACTGGGTGAAGAACTTAACTTTGAAAAGGACTTCAAATTTCAGTGCTTATTTTCTCCGTGGCTTAAATTTCCTGTTTGAATTTTCTCCTTTTCCCTGTACTTTTATTTATTTATTTATTTATTTTTTGTCTTACTGAATTCCCACTGTTTCTTCTTGATTGGAAGCTCATGATGTGGGAACCATGCCAGACTTTCTTTAGGATGTCTCCTAGCAAATGTGCCACATTTGGAGGTTAATGAACTGCCAGCAAAGAGCAGTGGGGCACAGTGATCACAGTGATGAGCTCACCAATGGCTCTGGCTGCTACTGAGTCTCCTTTTAAGACAGGGGTTTCTGTGGTTGAAATGGAAATGGAATGCATTCTTTGAGTATTGATTAACAGATGGAATTTTCCTTGCTTTGTTCTATGGCCATTATTTGGAAAGGTACTATGTTTGGAAGAGTAGTCATTTGTAGAACAGCAAGTGCAATTTTTCTGTTGGTGTATTATACCATCTTCTATAAGTCTGGAGTTATTGTTGGACTTTGATTTCTCTCATATACACTGGGGAGAGATGAATCGCAATATTGAATAAAATCAACACTTGCTTTATCAGAAGTTGAGTGTGTTTATAGATGTTTTAAAATCAGAAAAAGTTCTCAAAGATTCTGTTTAGAAAGTATTTTTCTTCAAGTTAATCTGAAATACTTTGAGTTATTGTGAAGCATAGAGTTAGGGGTGTGGATAAGTGAATTTGTGTGTGTGTGTGTGTGTGTGTGTGTGTGTGTAAGAGAAAGTTTGTGTGCAAGTGTATATGAATGTAGTCTGTTTTATGAGTTATTTCTGGCAAATAAGACACAACTCTGTATGTCTTTTCCATTTTCTTGGATTGAATATTGTCCACATATGTCATAAAGGAAAATAATATTAAGGAAAGGCCCAACGAAGTTCCAAAGGTGTGATGATAGTTAAACTCAACTCTGGTGACCTTCAGCCTACTGTGGTATGTCAGAGCAATGAATGGTGACCCAAAGGCACTGGTGTTCTGCTCTTTGAGACACAGTAGACATGCTGTCTATGTTTCATCGTATACAGAGAAGCACAGATCTTAAATGCCTATCATATAGAGATATCCCAGTGAAATAGTTCATGAAAATAATTCAGGAAAAACACTAGACTCAATCATATTTACTACATTTTAATTACCTCTGCTGAGGTTTGGTAACCATGGATTAGATATGCTCAAGTCAAATTGACATATTTAAGTGTCAGTCATTGGAAATTTTAATAGTCCCTTCATTTATGGAGGGCAACAGGCTAGTTGGAGTCTGGAGAAAACTTTTATGGCTCTTTAATGGAATGATACTGCTGTGGTCTTGATATTTGTCTCTTGGAAATTCATATTTTGCAGCTTAATCCCCATGTAAGGGTATTAGGAGGTGGAGTTTTTAGGAGCTTTTAATTCTTTCTCATGGAATGGGATTAGAGCCCTCATGAAAGAGACTTGAGGGAGCTCTCTTTCCTCTTCCACCAGGTGAGGGCACCATCTTGGACTTAGAGAGAGAGTCTTTTGTAGACATTCAATCTGCTGGCATCTCAATTGTAGACTTCCCAGCCTCCAGAACTGAAAAAATACATTTCTTCTGTTTATAAATTAGCCAGTTTAAGGTATTTTGTTATAACCACCCTAAGGGACTAAAACAGATAGTTTAGTGGCAAGAAAGCAATGTGGAGGAAAATTTTAGTGAGAGAGGGTACACAGTGCCCCATGGGCCTGTGTGCGAGGTATCTTTTGTTTTATTGAGCAGCAACACTTCCCTGGCTTTCCTTCTTCCCTTGAGGTCTGTGGTCACAGCCCTAATTATTCTTCTAGAAAATGCTCTCTTATGCACTCTAGTCATGGAGTTTAAATGGAGTAGACATTTTATTGTTGACTCCTATCTTGTCACAGAAGATTGGGATCTAGAATGAGTTTCCAAATCAGTCACTCAGAATCATTCTCTGGGAGTTTTAACAACTGAAACAAGGGAAAGATCTAGAGTCTCCAGATGGTGTCATAGCTGTGAGATTCAGGATACAGAATCTGCTAGTTGTGTTTTCAACAAGTGGAAGAAGCTTGTAAGAGATAGGAACATGATCAGGATGAGAGAAACACAGATGGCAGATGAAGAACTTCAGGGGATACAAAGCACTGTTTCCAGGTGTGCCTGAAGTCTTGGTGTAATTTGGCCTCTTTATTGTTGTGTATCATGATTTTTAATAAATTTATCTATTGCTTTAAGCTAATTCAGTTGTGTTTCTGCCACTTGCAAGTCAGAGTTTTGACTCAGAGACCGAAAAGCATTAACCAGGGATAATTGGTGACTTCAAAAAGCAATTGATCCTGTTAAACCAAATAGTCTTGCCTTATCAAACAAAGCTGGGGCTCAGGTTTGCATGGGGTGCAACTACATGAAGTATTAGAAACACTATAAGATGCAATTAAATCTTGATTGATGTATATATGAATCTGCTACATAGGATCAAGAAAAAAACTTAAATTTAAAAATCTGCCCACAAGTGTGAAATAAATGTTTTTTTTAAATTTATTTATTTATTTTTATTGTAAACAAATGGGACACATGTTGTTTCTCTGTACATGGCATAAAGGCATACCATTTGTGTACTCATAAATTTACATAGGGTGATGTTGGTTGATTCATTCTGTTGTTTTTCCCCTTCCCCCCACTCTTCCCATCCCTCTTTTCCCTCTATACAGTCCTTCCTTCCCCCATTCTTGCCCCCCTCCCAACCCTAACTCTAACCCTAAAACTAACCCCTCCCACGCCCCATTATGTATCATCATCCACTTATCAGCGAGATCATTCTTCCTTTGGTTTTTTGAGATTGGCTTATCTCACTTAGCATGATATTCTCCAATTTCATCCATTTGCCTGTAAATGCCATAATTTTATCATTCTTCATTGCGGAGTAATATTCCATTGTATATATATGCCACAGTTTCTTTATCCATTCATCAACTGAAGGGCATCTAGGTTGGTTCCACAATCTGGCTATGGTGAATTGAGCAGCAATGAACATTGATGTGGCTGTATCTCTGTAGTATGCTGATTGTAAGTCCTTTGGGTATAGGCCAAGGAGTGGGATAGCTGGGTCAAATGGTGGTTCCATTCCAAGTTTTCTAAGGAATCTCCACACTGCTTTCCAGAGTGGCTGCACTAATTTGCAGCCCCACCAGCAATGTTTGAGTGTACCTTTCTCCCCACATCCTCGCCAACACCTGTTATTGCTTGTATTCTTGATAATCGCCATTCTAATTGGGGTGAGGTGAAATCTTAGGGTAGTTTTGATTTGCATTTCCCTTATTACTAGGGATGTTGAACATTTCTTCATATATCTGTTGATTACTTGTACATCTTCTTCTGTGAAGTGTCTGTTCATTTCCTTAGACCATTTGTTGATTGGATTATTTGTAGTCTTGGTGTTGAGTTTTTTGAGTTCTTTATAGATTCTGGAGATAGTGCTCTATCTGAAGTATGATTGGCAAAGATTTTCTCCCACTCTGTAGGCTCTTTATTCGCATTGCTGATAGTTTCCTTTGCTGACAGAAAGCTTTTTAGTTTGAATCTATCCCAGTTGTTGATTCTTGCTTTTATTTCTTGTGTTACGGGAGTCCTGTTGAGGAAGTCTGGTCCTAAGCCGACATGTTGAAGATCTGGACCTACTTTTTCTTCTATAAGATGCAGGGTCTCTGGTCTGATTCCGAGGTCCTTAATCCATTTTGAGTTTAGTTTTGTGCACGGTGAGAGATATGGATTTAGTTTCATTCTGTTGCATATGGATTTCCAATTTTCCCAGCGCCATTTGTTGAAGAGGCTATCTTTTCTCCATTGCATATTTTTGGCCCCTTTGTCTAGTATGAGAAAATCATATTTATTTGGGTTTGTGTCCGTGTCGTCTATTCTGTACCATTGATCTACCTGTCTATTTTGGTACCAATACCATGCCGTTTTTGTTACTATTGCTTTATAGTACAGTTGAAGTTCTGGTATTGCAATACCTCCTGCTTCATTTTTCCTGCGAAGGATTGCTTTAGCAATTCTGGGTTTCTTATTCTTCCAGATGAATTTCATGATTGCTTGTTCTATTTCTGTAAGGTACATCATTGGGATTTTAATTGGAATTGCATTGAATCTGTATAGCACTTTTGGTAGTATGGCCATTTTGACAATATTAATTCTGCCTATCCAGGAACATGGGAGATCTTTCCATCTTCTAAGGTTTTCTTGAATTTCTTTCTTTAGTGTTCTGTAGTTCTCATTGTAGAGGTCTTTCACCTCTTTTGTGAGATTGATTCCCAAGTATTTTATTTTTTTCGAGGCTATTGTGAATGGGGTAGTTTTCTTAACTTCTCTTTCTGAAGATTCATCACTTATGTATAAAAATGCATTAGATTTATGAGCATTGATCTTATATCCCACTACTTTACTAAATTCACTTATGAGTTCTAAGAGTTTTCTGGTGGAAAATCCTGGTTCCTCTAAGTATATAATCATATCATCAGCAAATAGGGATAGTTTGAGTTCTTCTTTTCCTATTCATATCCCTTTAATTTCTTTGGTCTGTCTAATTGCTCTGGCTAGAGTTTCAAGGACGATATTGAATAGGAGTGGTGAGAGAGGGCATCCCTGCCTTGTTCCAGATTTTAGGGGGAATGCTTTCAGTTTTTCACCATTAAGAATGATATTAGCCATGGGCTTAGCGTAGATGGCCTTTACAATGTTAAGGAATGTTCCCACTATCCCTATTTTTTCTAGTGTTTTGAGCATGAAGGGGTGCTGTATTTTATCAAATGTTTTTTCTGCATCTATTGAAATAATCATGTGATTCTTGACTTTAAGTCTGTTGATATGGTGAATGACATTTATTGATTTCCTGATGTTGAACCAACCTTGCATCCCTGGGATGAAACCCACTTGATCATGGTGCACTATCTTTTTAATATGTTTTTGTATGCGATTTGCTAAAATTTTGTTTAGAATTTTTGCGTCGATGTTCATTAAGGATATTGGTCTGAAATTTTCTTTCCTCGATGTGTCTCTGTCTGGTTTAGGTATCAGGGTGATATTGGCTTCGTAGAATGAGTTTGGGAGGGTTCCCTCCTCTTCTATTTCATGGAATACTTTGAAAAGTATTGAAATGAGCTCTTCTTTAAAGGTTTTGTAGAACTTGGCTGAGAACCCATCAGGTCCTGGACTTTTCTTTGTTGGTAGGCTTTTGATGACTTCTATTTCATTACTTGAAATTGGTCTATTTAAATTGTATATGTCCTCCTCATTTAGTTTAGGCAATTCATACGTCTCTAGAAACTTGTTGATATCTTCGAAATTTTCTATTTTGTTGGAGTATAGATATTCAAAATAACTTCTAATTATATTTTGTATTTCAATCGTGTCTGTTGTGATATTTCCTTGTTCATTACGAATTTTGGTGATTTGGGTTTTCTCTCATCTTCTCTTTGTTAGTGTGGCTAAAGGTTTATCAATTTTGTTTTTTTTTTCGAAGAACCAACTATTTATTTTGTCAATTTTTTGTATTGTTTCTTTTGTTTCAATTTAGTTGATTTCAGCTCTGAGTTTAACTATTTCCTGTCTTCTACTACTTTTGGTTTTTTTTCTGTTCTTCTTTTTCTAGGACTTTGAGCTGTAGTGTTAGGTCGTTTATTTGTTGAGTTTTACTTCTTTTATTGAATGTACTCCATGAAATAAATTTTTCTCTAAGTACTGCTTTCATTGTATCCCAGAGATTTTGATATGATGTTTCTTTGTTCTCATTTACCTCTAAGAATTTTTTAATTTCCTTCCTAATATCTTCTGTTATCCATTCATCATATAATAGCATATTGTTTAATCTCCAGGTGTTGAAGTAATTTCTGTTTTTTACTCTTTCATTTATTTCTAGGTTCAATCCATTATGATCTGATAAAATACAAGGAAGTGTGTCTATCTTCTTGTATTTGCTAACATTAGCTTTGTGGCATGATATATGGTCTATTTTAGAGAAGGATCCATGTGCTGCTGAGAAGAAAGTGTATTCACTCTTGGTTGTATGGTATATTCTATAAATGTTAAGTCTAAATTATTGATTGTGTTATTGAGATCTATAGTTTCTTTGTTCAATTTTTGTTTGGAAGATCTGTCCAGTGGTGAGAGAGGCGTGTTAAAATCACCTAGTATTATTGTATTATGGTTTATTTGGTTTCTGAGATTGAGAAGGATTTGTTTAACATACATGGGTGAGCCACTGTTTGGGGCATAGATATTTATGATTGTTATGTCTTGCTGATTTATGGTTCCCTTAAGCAGTATGAAATGTCCTTCTTTATCCCTTCTGACTAACTTTGGCTTGAAGTCCACTTTATCTGAAATGAGGATGGATACCCCAGCTTTTTTGCTGGGTCCATGTGCATAGTAAGTTTTTTCCCATCCTTTCACCTTTAGTCTTTGGGTATCTCTTTCTAAGAGATGAGTCTCTTGCAGGCAACATATTGTTGGATCTTTCTTTTTTATCCAATCTGCCAGTCTATGTCTTTTGATTGATGAATTCAGACCATTAATATTCAGGGTTATTATTGAGATATGATTTGTATTCCCGGTCATTTGACTCATTTTATTCATTTGTTTGTTTATTTTTGACACGACTTGGTTCCTCTTTATTTGAGAGTTCCTTTAGGATATCTCCTCCCTTTGCTGATTTGCTTCTTTGTTTTTCATCTCTTCTTCATGGAATATTTTGCTGAGAATGTTCTGTAATCCTGGCTTTCTTTTTGTATATTCTTTTAGTTTTTGTTTATCATGGAAGGATTTTATTTCGTCGTCAAATCTGAAGGTAAGTTTTGCTGGGTATAAGATTCTTGGTTGGCATCCATTTTCTTTTAGGGCTTGAAAAATGTTATTCCAGGCCCTTCTAGCTTTTAAGGTCTGGATTGAAAAATCTGCTGATATCCGTATTGGTTTCCCCCTGAATGTAATTTGGTTCTTTTCTCTCACAACCTTTAAGATTCTGTCTTTATTTTGTATGTTAGGTATTTTCATTATAATGTGCCTTGGTGTGGGTCTGTTGTAATTTTGTGTATTTGGAGTCCTATAAGTCTCTTGAACTTGATTTTCCATTTCATTCTTCAGATTTGGGATATTTTCTGAAATTATCTCATTGAATAGGTTGTTCATTCCTTTGGTTTGTTTCTCTAAGCCTTCCTCAATCCCAATAATTCTCAAATTTGGCCTTTTCATGATATCCCATAGTTCTTGGAGATTCTGTTCATGATTTCTTACCATCTTCTCTGTTTGTTCGACTTTGTTTTCGAGGTTAAATATTTTGTCTTCAGTATCTGAGGTTCTGTCTTCCAGGTGTTCTATCCTATTGGTTGTGCTTTCTATGGAGTTCTTAATTTGGTTTATTGTTTCCTTCATTTCAAGGATTTCTGTTTGGTTTTTTTTCAATATCTCTAACTCTTTATTGAAATGATCTTTTGCTTCCTGAATTTGCTCTGTTAACTGTCGATTGGTGCTATCATTCAATGCCTGCATTTGCTCTTTCATGTCATCATTCAATGCCTGCATTTGCTCTTTCATTTCATCATTTGCTTCTCTTATCATGTTAATTATGTACATTCTGAACTCCCTTTCTGACATTTCTTCTGCCATGCTGTCATTGGATTTTATTGATGTAACATCCAGATTTGTTTGAGGCATTTTCTTCCCTTGTTTTCTCATGTCGTTCAGGTATCAGTGGACTGCTGAGATGTTGCAGATTTCCTCTATTGACTTATAATGTCCCTGAAGATTGCTAGTGTACCCCCTCTTATCCTTTAGTAGCCTGAAGTCTTGGAGGAAGTTGAGAATGCAGTGCTCCCCAAGGAAGCTGCCTCTCTAGGGGTGGTGGTCTTCAGGTGGGGTATATTCCCTGCTAGTGGGCAGAGGTGCCTCCACTTGTTGACCAATGGTCATCCAAAGGGGAACTAGGCTGCGGGCTGAGGCAAGGCCTATTTGGGTCTGTATCTCTGGTTTTACCATCCTTGTTGGAAAACCTTACCCGGCGGGGAAGGCTCACCTGATGGGGAGGTCTCGCTAGTCAATTCCCCTCCTAGAGGTTCCCCTCAGTCCACAACTACTGCCTGGGCAGGGCAGCCTTCCCAGGCAACGTTCCCAGGGGCCCGGACCTACCTCCTGGGCCTGGGAGCCCTGCCCTTCGCAGACGAGTCTCCTTAGGTAGCCCCTCCTCAGAGACACTGCGCGCAGTCCTGGAACCTTCGCTCTGCCCCTCAGCTTGTCTCTGTGTAGCTCTTTCAACAAAAGGTGCCTAGGTCCCCGGACCGGACCGTGCTTTGCACCTAATCACCTGGCTATGCGACCCCTCCTCTGAGCAGCCACTTGGAGCCTCGTACATATGCTCCGAGCCCCAGTGACCTGCAGCTCGCCTCTTCCTCCAGGCAGCCACCCGGTGTTCTGTGTGGGCGCTTGGAGACCAAGTAACTCACTGCACACCTCCACCTCCTCAGGACAGCCCCCACCCCCGTTGTTCAGGTGGTTGCTGAGTCCAAATAGCTCGCCGCCCAGCTGTTCCTCTGGCAGCCGCCGAAGCCACGGCAGATTGCTCTGAAACCAAGCGCTGTGCTGTGCGGCCTCCTCTGCAAAGTTCCCCCGCTGTCCATGTTTACTGCTCCAGCGGGGGGAGGGGTGTCTCGCCGGGCAACTCTATTTCACAAAGTTCCCTGTGTTCCGGGGATACCGCCCCATCCGGGACGCCTCCCCAACGGGAGAGACTCACCCGGCGGCTTTGAGTTGGTCCCAAGTCACTCACTATGTCCTCTTTTGAATCTTGAGTCCTGGAGCAACATGAAATGCAGCCGCTCTCTAGTCCACCATCTTGAAACCTCTCTGAAATAAATGTTTTGTTTATGTCAATTTCTTCTCTTCCCCATCCTGCCACATAGAGCAATTCTTTTAGAACGAAACTCAAAGACGAGTCTACTTCAGTCTATTACAAGGATTCTAATGTAAATGTTATGCCACTCAAACAATCACTAATTTCATACCACTATAGTGTTCATACTGGACAAGGTAAGTAAGAGGCAAAGTGGTTTCTTTTCTGTGGGAGCAATCCTGAGTTGTATAGTGGTATTTGCTAATCAATTAGAAAAGAGCATATTTATAATTAAAACATATTTTTAGTTTGTAACACAGCAATTGCAAGTATATTGTATCTTGTCAACAAACACAGGATCTGTGTCTAAGTCCAGGAACCTCACATAGTAGGCATCTGTTATGGTGTAGGTATGAGGTGTCCCCCAAAAGATTACTCATGAGATAATGCAAGAATGTTCAGAGGTGAAATGATTAGATTATGAGAACTTTAACCTAATCATATTAATTCACTGATATGGATTAACTGGTTGGTAACTGTAGGCACATACGGTGTGTCTTTGGGGTTTATATTTTGTCCCTGGTAAGTGCAACTCTCTTTCTGTTTCCTGGTTGCCATTGTCCTGAGCAGCTTTCCTTTACCACACCATTTCCGCCATGTTCTGCCTTACCTTAGGCCCATAGCTATGGAGTTGACTGACCATAGACTGAACCTCTGAAACTATGAGCCAAACTAAACTTTTCCTCCTCTATATTGTTCTTGTTAGGTCTTTTGGTTACAGCAATGAAAAAAGTGACTAAAATAGCATCTTATCCCTGGTGCAAGCCTCCCTCAGTACACCTGCTCATTAGGACATGGATGTGCTTCCAATGTCCATTTCTAACACATTTTCTTGCTCCATCCCACTTTGAACAGCACTTCAAGGGTGGCTGTGGCAAAGAGGATCACGTACTAGACAGAAACCTGGTGATAAAAATAGCTTCGCTCTTGGAAATTTAGATCAAGTCATGCAGGTATCTGAGGTGAAAGCTTCATGTTAAGCAAATCATCTTAGGCAAAGTTCTAAAGGGGGAACAAATGAGGTGTTTTGGAGGAAAAGAAAGGACATCATTACACCTGGAATGGAGCGAGGGATGGAAAAAAGATCTGTCTAGGTAAGTTCTTTGAGTGACATGGGAAGATACTGGAGGGTTTTTCAGAAATTACCCTGATAGTGCCTATACCAGTTCTGTCCTGCAAAAGGTGTTCAGTAACTGCTTGCTAGTTGAACCAAAGGTTTGCTTTGGTCTTGTCCTCCAGCTTCTACTGGCAGTAGAAACATGAAGGGTTAGGGCCATGACCACATTGTGTCGTGGTCCTTATGCCATGTAAAAACATTCCTCTGGCTTCCCAGAATGCCTACAGCAGCTTTGTGCTCCTCTGTCACAGTCATCATTTCTTATGAAGGCTGGAAGGAGCGGTCCAAACTGACTCAGAATGTGTAATGAAGCAGCTTGACTTTTCTACCATGAGTATTGGTGCATTTCCTAGGAGCAAATCTTATAGTCATCATATTTCCTTTCTATCCACATGTATGGGAGCTTGTTAAATATATTTACCTAGTAGTTTTAAAGCCATTATGTAAGTTAATTACATGGTACTCAAGAGAGCATAAAAATAGAAAAACAAAGTGAGTTGATCAGCTAGGAAATATCACACCTGCTGGTTTTCTTGCATGACCTTGATCTTGAGATAGAATTGTAATGGGAGGGAAGTTGGCCCATAATGTTGAAAGTGAGGTTTACATTCTGTGTTCACAGATGTTCCTAACTACTCCACTCATCCCTGAGAAAATCAGAAAATTAAGGTTAGAGAGGTGTGCAAATGAGTACTTGCTATTCAAAAACAATAATTTAAAGACTCCCTTGAAATGGTAAGCAAACAAAAAACCAGATGTGAAGTAAAATGTGGCTTTCCTATTTTTCCTTAAACACTTAAACAACACTTGCTAGTTATGAGTCTTACTAGTTAAGGATTACTTGAGTTCTTAAACATGAATCTAATTTAGTACTTTATTTTAAAATGTGCTCATTGATACCATATGTATTAGTAAGAAATCTGCAGGGAAGGTACACACACATACATGTGTTGTGTGTATGCACACATGTAAGTGGGAAATAAAATAAAATAAAATTTATTATACAGAATTGGCTCATCTTCCATCTGCAAGCTGGAGACAGGGGAGTCAGAGGTATAAATCCCAGAATCCCAGTTTATGTCTGTAATCTTGAGAACCAGGAGCACTGATGGTGTATAGTCTCAGTCCATCTCAGGTAGGAGATGATGATGTGTCAGTTTCAATGGTGAGAGAGACAAAGAGGAGGAATCTGACCTAGTTCTGTCTTCTTGTTTTATTTGGCCCTTAACAAATTGGCTAAAGTCCATCTGGGAGTCCAAGAATTGAAATGCAAATTTCCCTAAAGACTCTGTTACAGACACACCCAGAAATAATGTTTGATCAGATATCTGGGCATCCTGTGGCCTAGTCAAGTTGATGCATAAAATTAACCATCATTCTATCTTTTCCTTTTAGTGCACACTTATTTTTTTCTGACCATCTTCTTCACTTGCAAAACTATGAGACCCATTGACTGCTTTGTCCCAACTGTGTTCCAAGAATTTTCATAGTGCAGAGTATATTTAAAATGAGTAATCCATAATTCAGTTGAAGAGGATAAATTTCACAGTTATAAACAATCTTTTCATGATATGACTCATGGTCATGGTGGCAATTACATTCATCAGATGTGTTTCCAATAAAAAGGGAGTAAACATCCCTGAAATCACAGACACTTTACTTTTTTCAAAATAAACAGATTTATTAGTAATATCTATGAAAAATCATCTAGAGTTTCTAATGCAGCTATGATTTTTACATTTTCAAGGTAACTGAAGAAGATAGTTGTTGAAATAGATTGATAAAAAAGAAAATTGAAGTAAATGAGATTACGAGCAGGGAAGATATGAGATTTATATTTTTCTAGACCAGATAATTATGATCAGACTCAGTTTAAATTGAACTGTATGAAAACAGGTCCTTTATGGGTTGCCTAGGTGAGACTAATTTGTGTTCAATGGATTTTAGATATTTTCCAATTTCTTTATTTATTTTAAAAGCCTGACTAATTGGAAGGAAATATAATTCACATATTGTATGAACATTTATTCTGGTGAACTGAAATTGGGAGGACTATACTTGTGTATTTAAATATGCCATCAGGCTGACCAGCCTTCTTCCCAGTCTCTGGTGAGAGCACTGTTCTTCTCATTAGAGAAGTGTGACTTCCCTTGGTTCTCTACCTCAGGATCCAGTGGGGGCCACCATCTTTTTACAGGACCCCTCGTCTTCATCACAGTGACTCAGCATGGAGTAGACGCAATTATTCCAGACTAGGACAATCATGGTGTCCAATCCCACAACCACAGCCTTGGTCTGGGAATAGGCATATATGACCCAAACTGACTCAAATCAGTCTTCCTCCAATTTTTTAAAAATTGGAACTAATGAAAGGATAGTATTCTCTCTTGGAGGACAGAGGTTGTAGAAAGTAGTGTGACCTGTGTGGGAAAGGCAGGGCTGTATAAGAGACAAGAGATGCATTACTAGGAAAGAGGAGAAATAAAGTCAGAGTCCTGAACTTGATCTAACCCTGGTCCCAGTTGCCTTCGACATCTAGTTCTACCCATGTTCTTTGCAATAGTTGGGGCTGACACTGTTCTTTTGGCTGAGATAGGAATAAGAAAGGTCAAAGATCTTGGTCTTTCTCATATTGTATCTCTGATGAATAAAGGCTGGAAATTTTTTTTATACTCAGAAATCTTGGAAAAAAATTCAAAGAAAAGTTTAAGTATTGAGTTCAATACTTAAATAGTTTATTTGTGTCTATGGAAGTTGCCTTAAAATATCTTAATTATAGCAAGGCATAGTGGCACAGAGGCTGAGGCAGGAGGATCTTGAGTTCAAAGCCAGCTTCAGCAATTTAGCAAGGTGCTTAAGCAACTCAGTGAGACCCTGTTTCTAAATAAAATACACACTAGAGCTGGGGATGGGGCTCAGTGCTTGAGTGCTCCTGAGATCAATCCCTGGTACTAAAAAAAGAAACTCAAAAAACTTATTTATGTTTACTTTTCAATCAGATGCAACTAATAAGCTTCATATGTAGTAGACCCTTAGGCAGAAGTTGAAATTACAAACAAATAGGCTGTGTTGAAGTTAGCTTAAAATATGACTTTTGAATTTTTGTATGTCTTTTGATATTGCTAGTGCTTATTCTATATAGCTTTATCTTTAAAAAGAGAATTTCTTGCTCTGATAAGAAACAGGGATTTAGACCTGTATCTGAGCATTTTTATTGTATTATATATATATATTTGTCATCATGTAGAAACATGAAATAAATATAACACACACGCACACACACACTTCTGTAATGAAACCCACAGTGTTGCAATTTGACATTACTGAAGATAAGATCATCTTCACTTCTCATTTATTTATTTATTTATTTATTGCAAAAGGTTCTCATAATAAAGGCAAGCTCACTGGTGAAGTTTGGAAAATTAGCATTGACTGTGTCACAAACAATCCAACTTTTATTTTTTTCTTGCACCAGATTTTATGCTGGCCATTTATGAAAACAGTTACTCTCTGTGGTCTGCCAGGAAGCTGCTGAAGCATCTCACAGTCATCAGTGTTCGTATGCAGATAGACATATTGCCATCTTTGACATCAACAGATGTAGCATTTTCATACCATCCGGAAAGTAATGGCGCCTGACATTTCTAGGTTGAAAGCCCTTCTTTGTTTCTTGCACTAATGGAAATAGACTTTGTGGCCTTCTTGTTCACTTCAAGATTGTATGTAAATGCTTCTATAAAAATAAGGGAGGTTTCTTTTTATTATTTCATGGAAGTTGAGAAATAAAGGTGAAACGAGCAAATTGCCAGACAAACCAAAGATGATTTTTAAAAAGTGTTTTAATTCAGGTATCAAAAATAGAATTGAGATACAAGTAGTAATATTTGCTATTTTCTTGGTACATAGTGAGTTTGTATGACATTTTCATAAAGGACTAAAGGACAGAATACTTTTTAAAAGAAGTATTCGAACGGCTGGACCATACCAATTCCCTGGTATCTTTTCATATGTAGGTATTCTGCTGTTCAGAACAGAATGAAAACTCAATTATTTTGGCTCTCAGAGTGTCAATGGGTAGCTTTGTCACACAAGATTATCAAAAAGTCCTGGAATCTACTACACTCTGACCACCTCCTGTTTTCTAGTGAAGTGCTAACATATTAAAGAAGGTGACTTACAATTTATGTTACGTGAAGTATTGACATGCTGAAGTTTCATTTGCCAAAAAAAAAAAAAAAAAAAGCTACTGAATATAACACAGTAGTGGTTGTCAGTAGGTAATGTTTATTTCCTGAAAGACAAAGCTGCATTTTAGTTACTTAGTTATAATTTTAGGGCTATCCCCTAACACTCTAAAACCAAGAGGCCCACTAGCTATGCTATACTCACATAGTGAAGTATGATGAGGGTGCTCTGAGGGGGTTGAAACTGATGGATAAAAGTACTAATGAACTTTAAAATTTTTAAAATTAACATGATAATTGTATATGTTTATACAATTAGCACATTGTGGTCCTGCAACACATGCATGTATTAGGCAGTGATAAGAATATCATTAGCATAGGCATGACCTAAAGCACTCATTTCTTTGTGGTGAGATTATCTGAAATCCCTCCAAGCTGTTTTGAAAATATACTACATTATGGTTAACCATGGTCACCCTACTGTGTAGTAGAACATCAGAACATACTCTTTTTATCTAATTGCAACTTTACATCCTTTGATTAATCTCTCCTCCTGATGAGACTTTTAAAAAACAATTTTTATTGAATTTCCTAATCATAAGATTTAGTTTATATATTTAATATTTATTGCAAAGTTATTTTAATAACAATAGAAATATTTTATCTAGCTAAAGGAAAATGTTTGTTATGAATTTAAAATTCTCAGTTAAACTAAGAAAAAATACTCATTATCCCATTCTCTAGAAATAATAACTGTTAAAAAATTGACAATATTTACTTTCAGTTTTTTAATGCAAAAGTACATTTAAAATTTAATCTGTGAATCATACATATTATGGTGCTGTTTCCTTTACTACTTTTTAAGTATAAAGTTATATAATAAATAGTGCTTTTAATTAAATATTATCTAAAAACATTTATTATGGCCACATGGTATTTTATTTAATTTTGTTATTTTAGTAAAGTCATAATTTATGGTTATTGGCTATATAAAGTGATGTTCTAATTTATATTTTTTTTAGCATTTTGGCAATATCTACTGGAGTAGAAGTTGTGTATATCATATAAACTTAAGTATAATTTGAATTGGATATTTGAGAGAAGCTCTTACCTATGTGTTGTTCAAGGAAAAGTGTACATTGCTGCATTGCTTATAAGAGCTCATTGATCAGTTTAAAGGGTTGTGTATAAAACACTGTGCTGTATTCATACAATGGAATAATGTATAGACTTGCACAGTGAGTGTAAGTATAAAACCACGTGTGTAAGTTGAACAAACTCAATCTAAAAGGAGTCAACCTAGAAGAATGCCTCAAATCTGAGGTCAGGATCTAAAGAAAGTGGCAAAAGGTTTCATAATATATCATTTATGAAAATCTTAAAAACACAAGTATACCATATATTATTTATGGATATTCCAGCTGCCTCTGTACTCACCTAATAGCCTTCCCAACTGATGTTAGAGATGAAATGTCCATGTTCTTATCTAAAGTCAGTCTTTCCATTTGAGCATACGTGCAAAGCCTTTTTCCCTACTCAGAGACTGGCCCCAGTAATTTTCCCCTCTGTCTTTCGTATGGTCAGTTTTCTGCCCTCTTGGATCATATCCATCATTTACAAAAACAAAATAAAAGAGAATGCTCTCTAAATTACTTTCCTCCTGCTGTGTTTTGTCCATTCTATAGAATATTTTTTATTTAAGTGTATATTGTTTATTATCTGTCTTCTCCCTAACTAGCAAGTAAGTTCATCTCTACTGGAGCAGGGATTTCTCTTTCTGTTCACTGATGTAGCCCAGATACCTAGAATAATCTAGATTCTCAACCTATAGAATATATATGAAGAAAGCAAGTACATCCTGGGCATGATGACCAGAAACTTTAGGAGAGGGGTCCCTTTGAAGATGTAGGAAGAGGGAAACACAAGGAGCTTTATTTACACTATTTTGTTAAGATCAAAAATAAAACTTTCAGAAAGTTTGACAATTCATTTTGTTATTTTATGCATTTTTAGTATAATCCTGAAAAAAATAAAAATATTGTGATAAATATCTTTGGACATAAATCTTCCTTCATTTTCTATTATTTCCTAGACTTTTTTTTTTTTTTTAGGAACTCTTAATTTTAAGAATACAAAAAGTTTGAGGTTTACGATACATATTAACCAACAGTGTATGAAAGGCTTACTTCACCACGAGCTCTTCAGGCTTAAGTAAAATAATCATTACTTTTTATAGAGTGCTTACTGCAGACAGGCATCCCCCTTGACCCAAGTGCCTCATTTAATTCTGAAAAACCACCCTATGAAATTGGCACTATTATTATCCCTGTCATTCAGATGAGGAAGTCAAGGCACAGAGACATTAAGTGGCTTACCCAGATCGCTTGGCTTAAAAATGACAGTGCCAGTCCTTGATTTTATACCTGCATCCCATCAAGGTTTATGCCCTTGACCTGGGCACAGTACAATTATTTTCAGATTTGATATGTGAAAAATTATCTTATGGCTTGGGGCACACTTCTTTTTCCTTCTGAAATGCTCATAGAGTTATCCCTATTCTTGAAATTCAAAGTTTTCCAATGTCACGTGAAGGTATTTCTTGCCACCAATTTTCTCTGGAACACAGTGAACACTTTTGATCTGTATCCTCAGGTCTCATTTCATTTTCGGTTCTGTTTATTACTTCTTTCCTTATTGTCCTAGTTATTTTCCTCAACATATATTGCTTTCTTTTATTCTATAATAGCTCTTATTTTCTTGTTATCTATATTTTGGAAACACTTCTAAGGTTTATATTCTATGTGACTACTTTGACTTTATTTTTGTTTTCTTTTAAACAACTTCCAATGTGGGTGAAAGCCTGATAATTTAATACCCTCTAAACACATCTTTATCTCATCCTAGACGGTTTCCTTTTCATTTCTTGGTGTTTTAACCTCAGCTTTTTTTCTAATAACATCACCCTGATGTCCTCTTATGGCTCTCTGCTCTTCTTTATGGAGATGCTGCTGCTTATATTTTATTGAAGATGTCATATGTTAAGAATTCACTCTGGTTCCTGTGATAAAGTATTTTCAAAGATCATTTCATCCTCTGGACCATGGCAATGATATTTTATTTTTCTTATTATAGTTTATTTTTCCATGGGTCTCTGTTGATTTCTCTTGTATATATCAAAAATGTGAAGCAATTTATTCAATGTATCTTAACTTCTGCCCATCTTCTGGACTGCAGAATGAACTCCCTTCTCGTTATTTGTGTCTGGGCAGTCAGTTGGAAGACCTAGCTCCAGAATGTTTAGGTTTATCAATTTTCCTTGAGTCAGCTCCCTTTTAAGATGAAGTATTTATTTGCCATGTCCTTCTGTTTCCCTTTAGTACCAGGGATTGAACCAGGTGGTGCTTAACCAGTGAACCATATCCTCAGCACCCACCCACTCCTTTTATATATTTTATTTAGAGGCAGGGTTTCACTGAGTTGTTTTAGGACCTCACTAATTGCTGATGCAGGCTTTGAACTGGTGATCCTCCTGTTTCAGTCCCCCCAGCCACTGGGATTATAAGGTTGTGCCACCCCCCAGCTACCATGTCCTTTTTGATATCTGGGTTTTCTAGCATGCAGAAGCAATGAGTTAATTTAAAAGTGCATTTCTCATAATGGACTGCTGACCCCATTTAAAAATCTTTAAGATTTTACTTATAAAGACTTTAGTTTTATGAAATTCAATACAAGTTTCTCCCAAAACAAATCTCCTTTATTGATGTTTTTTCTTAAATTTCTGGTAGCAGTGGTCTATGTATAATAAAAAGATGAATGATTAAGAAGAGAAAATATCAGAAACCTGGCTTACAGTCCCCACCACCCTATCTCTATATTTACCCAAGTGGGGATAAGGTTTCAAAGTTTTCTAGTTGATGTAGACCTATAACTTCATTAGAGGATAGACAATAACCCAGGCACTAAATGTCTTCTTGTGTTGTTAATTGTAGGTGTAATTTAATAATAGTTAAATTTTCAGATGTTATTCTCTATGCAGATATGCTAAAATTATAGATGGAAAATTCTTCTAAATTTTTTTTTTTGTAAAATTTTCAGAAAATTGTTTTAGGGGCTTATAGTCCAATGCCATTTTCTTTTTCCGACTTTGTATTTGGAAAAATGTCGAGCTTATAAAACAGGTAAATAAATAATACAGTGAACACTCTTATAGTCTTACTAATTGTTGATATGTTGTCACTTTTGATTTATCTTTTTCTTTTACTCTCTGTGACTCTTTATGCTAAACTATTTGAAAGTAAAGTTTCATAACATTTTATTTGGAATATACTAACACAGATTAACACTTCCAGCCATGATGGACTAAGAAAATTTAGAATTACTTTCTTACCATAAGAAACTAAAAAAATGGACCAAATACATAAAACAACTGCTTTCAGACATGAGACAGTAAGTTGCACAACCATGATTATGGAGAAAAGGGAAATAAATAAGATGAGAAACCACTCTAGGTTTCTACCCAGAAGATATTTCTGCAGTGAGGCAAAGCAGGGGGAAACTTAAATAAAACCACCCAAACACACTGAGTATAAGAGATGGAGCTCAGGGTCCAGGGGGACTGATGTAGCTGGAATTGCACAAAAAGTTGCACAGAGTTCCAGAGAGAAAGGAGTACTCAGAAAAAGAGCCCCAGAAATGGGCATAGGGGTTCAGTCTCACTTTGTGCAGAGCAGACTTTCTCACCTTCAGTACTATGGAAAATTTGGGCTGGATAATTCTTTGTGGTGGGAGCTGTCCCATCATTGGAAGATGTTTAGCAGCATCCTTAGCCTCTACCTACTAGATGGCAGGAACCACACTTCCCCAGTGACAATTAAAAAATATGTTCACATAATGTCAATGTCCCTTGGGGGGAAACTTTGCTCCACATCAAGAATCACTGTGTATAGGGACAAAGATAAAAATAATTGCAGACTTGTTATCAGAATTTACAAGGAAAAGGAGGACAATGGTGTAACATCTTTAAATTGCCAAGTGCGGGGGAGGGACTGTCAAACTAGACTTCCATATTATTCAAAAATATCCTTTAAAACCCCATTTTTACTTCAATAAAACTATAGCTGAGAGAATTCATTGCCAACAATCTTGCACTACAAGAAGTGTTAGAGAAAATTCTTCAGGCTTCAGGAAAATGATACCAAATGGAAGCATGTTTACTGTTATAAAGAAATGAAGAACCCAAAAATGGTAACTATGTAGAAAAATGTGAAAGACTTTTTTTATCTAACTCTATCTGAATTGGAAAATGGGAGCTGTATTGTTCTATTGTTCCTTCTCAGTATGTTAGTTGGCATTCTTCAGTAACGAAGATCTTCTTCCAAATTATTTTCCTTTAGATATGGTTAATGGGTTCATCTGTTAGGATTGTTATTCTTTTTTATGCTCAAATAAATAGAAAAGGAAGCAGTGGAAGCCCTAGTAAGTTGTTTCTGGTCATTCTGGCTCCTCCCATGTATGATTGAGCATTTCTTTGTTTTATGTTAAAAGAAATAACCAGTTTTGACTTGTAATTTTTCTTTCCCATTAGTTTGTCTATTGATGTGTCTATACCATATTGTTTTAATTACTGATGTTTATAATTTTAATATCTAGTAGCAGTAGTACCCTATTATTGTTCTTATTTTGGGGGGGAGGTTCCTAGCCATTTTAAATATGTTTTTCTCATAGGTACTATATGAGAATGAACTCATATAGCTCCAGAAAAAAAATATTTCTCAGTATATTTATGGACTTCCCTTAAATTGGTACTCTAACATGGGAAGAGTTGGCCCATTTATGATAATTGTCCTGTTCAAGAAGAGATAATGTCATTACATTTGTTCTGGTCTTTTTCAATCACTTCACCCTCCACCTCCCTTTTGTGTTTCATAGGAGGGATCTTTTCTTTTTAATGTTTATTAAGTATTTTTTATTTTTTGTTATTTTTCTTTTCCAGTATATATTCTAACTAGTTAGTTACAAGCTTGTGGTTATGAAAGCTATTTACTTTTATATGAAGATTTTATATCCAGATACATTATTGAATTTCTTTATTGTTTGCTGGTTTTATCATTAGTTCTAGGTTTTGAAGATTCATTATTATGTATCTGCGAAATAGAGATAATTTTACTTCTTTCTCCCTACCTCTTATGCTCTTTGATATTTTTCTTTTTCAGATGGTCATAGCTCATGCCTCCAGAGCAGGAGTAAATAATTCTAGAGATAGAGGTATTAGCTTTATTTCTGCTTTTGTGTGAAGGCATCTGGTGATTTCTCATCATGCAAAAACATCTATAATCAATCTTTAAAATGGGTATCAAATTTTGTTGAAGATCTTTTAGCAATTATGGTGATAATATGATTTTATGTAGATCTATTAATATGGCAAAATACACTAACAGGATTTTCATGTTCTTGGATAGATTTTACTTGGTTATAATGCATTATTTTTAAAAATGTGTTTTAGGGATATTTCTCTGATACTTGTTAAGTGAAATTGTTCTATAGTTTCTATGAGTATACTCTCTTTAACAGGCTCTGCTATGTTATATTTGTTTTATAACAGTGTTTAGAAAATATTCTTCTTATTATATACCTTGGACAATTTAAGAAACACTGCGATCGTTTGGACCTTGAAGAGTGATAGAATTTGCCATTAAACTCTCTTGGCCTGACACTTTCTGTAGAAAGGGATGGGAGGGGTTTTCTGATGACTATTTTTTTCCCTTGGAATGTTTTCTGATCATGCTTTCTCTCTAGTAATGTCATTTTTTATTTTTGGTACTAGAGATTGAATCCCAGGGTGCTTAACCACTTAGCCACATCCCCAACCCCTTTTATTTTTTATTTTGAGACAGGGTCTTGCTAAGTTGCTTAGGGCTTATCTTAGTTGCTGAGTCTGGCCTCAAACTTGTGATCCTTCTGCCTCAGTCTCTGGAGCTACTTGGATTACAGTCATGCACCACCAAGACCAGCTCTACTAATAATATTTTTTGTGAATTTCTTTTGACAAGGGAAAAGGCTTTTCATTCAACTAGCTGAAGTTGAAGGTTTAGATGAGCTCACATGTTGAAAATCATTCATACTGGAAAATAATTATTAAATCAATGAGGAATTATAATTGACTTCTCTCCAAAGCTTTCTAATTTGGGAGAAGCACTCTGGAATAAGGATAATAGACAATTAAAAAAAAAAAAAAACACAGAACAGTGAAATTTGACTTTTGGTGGGGAATTACCAATGAGGAAAAAAGCAAAAAAAGGAAAAATCAAAGAACAGAGAGGGACTAATGAAGAGAGGCATCATTTTGCCTTAATTTGACCCATTTCCATCTGACGATTTGATCTTGTTTGAGGACTTGACTTGATCTAATCCTACTAAGGGGAAAGAGAACAGGCAGCATGTGCCTTTGGGGCAGGTCCCTCACCACTTTCTTCACAATCTCAGGTGTATGCATATGCTAATGACATTATTACCTCTTACAGTCTTTTGGAGAAAGCGTATAATGTACTTTCTAACAAGTACTGTGATTCGAGAAGTCCATAAAACAAGAGAAATCTATCGCATGATTGTGGACTCTGGGCCCAGACAACGTGGGTTGGAATCCCTCCTCAAACATATACTAGCTGTGTAATGAAATAGTGAAAACTCTTGGACCAGGATTCCTCCTTTGTAAAGTGAGAATAATAGAAAAACTTACAAGGTAATAGGATTACATTTAATAAATTAGTCCATATAAAGTACATAGTGTGACTGGCATAGAACAAATGATACAAAAATGCTGGTATAAAATAATGAACTAGGATCTGATGGTTTAGCTTTTCTCTTAATCAGGAAAGATAAAGAACTATTAGATCCTTGTGGGAGCAATTGTTGGAATGTAACTGTGATGGGAAGGTACTGAGAGTCTACATGTAGATGAGACTGGGATTTCACACTGTTTCCTATATCCCATCAGTTATAAGTTGGGATATCTCAGTAGAGAGTACCCAGTGTGAATAAGGTGGTGGAGATCTGTGAAGAGGAGTGGTTAGCCAGCTAAAAAAGGCAGCTCAGCTTTCACAACCAGGAGTAACCTTGTTAGTCTGGATGACATTAGTATTCCCTGAGATTGTTTTGACTGGTTCTGCAGAAGGAATATTTTCTTTTGAGCTAATTCTCCTAGAGACAGAGCAAGGAAGCTTTTACTTCTTGGGTTATTATCTCTTGGGAGAAGCATATTTTAGGAAGTTATGTGGAAGTGGGTTTTGAGGAACAGAAGAATCAGAGTGTATAGAAAGCTAGGTGGTTGAGTGGTTTCACTGTGTGGGAAGGAGTCAAGAGGAAGGACTTCCAAGGCCTTTCCTGGAAGTAGCCCTGCTGACATCAGTCTCCACTTGTGGTTCTGAAAGCTGACACACTGTCTTTGTCAGTTGAGATGCCATAACAAATGTACCACTAACTGGGTACTTTAAACAGCAGAGTGTATTTTCTCTAAGTACTGGAAGCTGAAAGTCCAAGACCATGGTGATAGTAAGGTTGGGTTCTGGCAAGGCCTTTTTGCCTGGTCTGTAGATAACCACCTCCTTGCTGCTGTGTCCCACATGAAGAGAAAGGGAGCAAGCTTATAAGTATATAGTCCCACCCTCTGACCTCATCTAAACCTAATTGCTCCCCTAGGTCCCATCTCCAAGATCCACACAGTAGGGGTAAGGGCCTTACTATATCTATATGCATTTTGAGGGGACACAATCCAGTCCATACCATAATTTTTTCTTGAATCACAACTAATACTATAGCCATGAGTATTATACATCCAGAACTTCAATAATTTAAATGGTGGTATATAGTACAGAGATCTAGAATTAGCTGTTGTAAAGACACGTACTTAAGACAAGGGAAATGGATTTTGGCTACATCATGTAGTTGTGAGATAAAAGAAGATAATGGAGAATACATCTCTTTCCATAATAAAGTCAAGCTGGACAAGATGGCACTTTCCTGTAATCCCAAGTACTTGGGTGATCAAGGTGGGAGGATTGTGAGTTCGAGGACAGTCTGGGCAACATAGCAAGATCCTATATAAATAAGTAAATTATATATATATATATATATATATATATATATATATACACATATGTATGTATTTTATATACACACACACATATATATGCTTTTCAAAAATAGACATATACAGTGCTGTGATATCTTTGCTAAGTAATAGTTCAATATATTTCCTATTTTAATTTGCATTTGTCTCCTGATTCACTTGCCTATTGCCCAATGAAGTCTAGATGCTTCTTATCTTGATAAACTTTTGACACCTTAATTTTTTAACTTTCCTCACAGTCTTAATGAATCCACATATCTTGGGGTTGGAGTTGCTCTCTCATGTTCAATTAAATTGTGGCATTATAAATATGATACATACCAATGGGAAATTGAAAAACAATTTAAGATAAGTGGAGGTAATCAGGTAGTTCACATAATTGTTGAAGAAATATAGGTCAAATTATCAGGAATACAAGAAACAATAAATGTTAATGAGAATGTGGGGGAAAAGGTACACTCATATATTGCTGGTGGGACTACAAATTGGTGCAATCACTCTGGAAAGCAGTATGGAGATACTTGGAATGGAACTACCATTTGACCCAATCATGCCAGTCCTCAATATATACCCAGAGGACTTAAAATCAGCATACAATAGTAATGCTGCCACATCAATGTTTATAGCAGCTCAATTCACAACAACTAAGCTATGGAACCAACGTAGGTGCCCTTCAACAGATGAATGGAAAAAGAAAATGTGGTACATATACACAATGGAATATTACTCAGCCATAAAGAAGAATAGAATGATGGCCTTTGCTGGTAAATGGATGGAACTGGAGACAATCATGTTAAGTGAAATAAGGCAGTCCCAGAAAACCAAAGACTGAATGTTCTCTCTGATATGTGAATGCTGGTGGGAGTAGGAGATGAAGAAGTGCAGAAGAATGGAGGTTCACCAGATTGGGCAGGGAGGATTTGGGGTGAAGGGAGGGGAGATGGGAATGGAAAAGACAGTAGAATGAATCGGACATAACTTTCCTATGTTTATATAGGAATACATGACAAGTGTAATTCCACATCATGTACAAACGCAAAAATGGGAAATTACACTCCCTGTATGTATGATATGGCAAAACACATTCTACTGTCATGTATAACTAAAAAGAATAAATTAAAAAAACTTTAAAAAAAGAAATGCATGTAAAAAAGCCCTAATGTTAAAATAGAGAAATAGGGTCTGCAGTTCCCCAAAATTCCAGTGGGTAGCCTGGAACTTTCACCCAAGCCTGCTGAAGTCTTTCTAGGAAGTCATTGGACTAATCACTTTGTCTCTTGAAGCTTTGAGATTTCTGATTTATGGCTATTGTAAATAGTGAATGTTTTCCACATAAGTGGTTATTGCAACCTAAGAGACTGATATTTATTGTTATTTTTACTGTTAGCTCTGTTTTCTGACGTTCCATTAATTAGAACATTAAACTGCCTCTGTTCCTGCCATGGGTGTCCACCCTAAGTCATAATTGGATTCTGATGTGCCTTTTGAGTCACCAAACAAGGTTAAATTATGTTCCACTAAACATGAATGTTTAGAGCAGGGAATTTTAACTAGGAGTGATTATACCCCTAGGGGATATTTGGCAATGTTTGGAGACATTTTTGGTTGTCACAACTGGGGAGGTTCCTACTGGCATCTAGTAGTTAGAGCCGAAGGATACTGTTAAGCATCCTGCAATGCACAAAATAGCCTAAATGTCAATCGTACTGAAACCGAGAAAGCCTGGTCTAGAGTATTTTAATGTATTATAATTTTTGAGGAGTAAATATAAATAGTTTTCTATGTTCCCAGAATCTATCTTCCAAGTACAATGCTTTACCAGAAGATTTTCCTTCAATCTTACTGGAAAAAATTAACACTTGTTATATTGTGCATACTTACACATTAGTAATTACTTCTTAATCGCAAGGAAGACTTGGAATGAATAAATAATTAGTAAATGATATAGGACACAGTTTTTTAGAGTTCTAAGTAATGAGAAAGCTTATTTCTAAGTCTAGGATGCCTATGACACAATCTGAGCCAGAGGGATTGGGGATATTAAATATTTTTCACATAGTTGTCTCTGGGCATGTGCAGGAGCTTGGCTCCAGGACCTTCCCCCACCCACCATGCATACATAGACACCAACATCTGTGGTCTCACTTCATGATATCCAGCATTTAAACATACTGCAACAACTGGGTAATCCTGAACACTTGGTGCTGTATCATGCTTTGTTAATTTGATCATTGATTCTACCCTTGCCCCATGGAGTACACACTTATGTGACAGCCAAAGCCAGGTTACTCTTCAGGGCCTTGTTTATGTGGCATGTGCACTGGGGACTTCATTCAGGCAAACTCCTCTGTGCACCTGTGGCCTGGAGGACTTTGTTCACACAGCTTTGGAGTGCTGCCCACCAGGTTTCCAATTAGCAAAGTGTGTGTCTCTGACCTCCACAAGGGCCAACATCCCTATGTGTCTTGTGTAGACATATCTTGAAGAAATGAATAGAATTTTGCTTCAGCTTGAACAAGTAGAGAAGTGAGGGAATGGATTCACTTCATAAGGGACCTTCCTGCATGATCCTGAAGACAGAAAAAAATGCTCTTGATAGGAGAAAGCTTACTTCCTGTTTTTACTAGAGGAGACAGCAGAACGGGAAGGGAGAAGAGAGCAAGGTATTTCTAGAAGAACTTTAAAAAATCCTTCTGTTCCCATATCATGGTTTCCTTCATAGACTTAACCAGTAGTCACCTCATTCCCACCACAAAGCCAGGGACTGTGGAAGAGTTGGAAATACACTGATGAACAAGATATTCAAGATCCTTGGTCATTTTAATAATAGTCTTTTGCCCTACTCCGCAGATAGATCTGTTGTATCCATTTGTGCTCTGATTCCATTTAAGGCATATTTCTCCAGATTTAAGTCAATAAAACTGCAATTTGACTTAGTCTTTAATTTGGTTGTTGGAGCCTGCAGCAAAATCTCTTGGTGGCATTGGCCCAAAGGGTCAACAATTCTCCATTTGTCATGTCATCAGGTATAGGAATCATTGAGGTTTGATTGACGTTAATTTGTCCACATTATTCTTCTCCAGAATAAGAAATAATTACTTTTTCTTTGGAAAACATAGAAGCCAGGACTAATGTGAACATTGGAATAAGTGTAGAATATGCACATTTATTACCTAGTAGCTATTTGTTTTTAGCTTGGCATCCTGGGTTTTCATTCTTTAGAGATTCAGGATGTTCTTTAGTGATCAGAACTCACTGTGTTTATGACACACATTCACTCGTGTTTTTCAAAATATATGTGTGTGCGAATGGGGCTGGATTTAGTCTCCTTTTTCTTTCCAGGTGAGCTTAAAAATCTGAAGGGGGAAACCCCACAACAGAGCAGGCGCCTCAGATGAATTGCATTGTCTCCCCTCCCCCCACCCCACCCATATTCGCATCTAACTAATGCTTTTCATCCCGGAGAGTACATGAATATGTAAGTGCAAGCGCTGCTTATTGTGAACTCGGAACAAAGAACAGTGCTGTAGATTTCAATGCGTTTGGACCATAATGTGCTGCTTTCTTGATAATGGGCTCTCTTGGCATTGAAATGAAAAGCAAACATATCATTAAGAAGGAGCTCCATAAACACTGTCTGTCATATATCTTAAGCTTCATTAGTTTAGATTAATGACTTACTTGATATACATGACAATAGGTGAAGCAAATCTTTGTTTATTTATTGACAATTAAATGTGGTGCTGACACGCATAAACAGGCTTCCCCCTGATTAGTTCCATGTTTTAAAGTAACTTTGTGTTATAAAACTTGTTAACTACAGTATCATTTTATTGAGTTCTGCTCAGTGAATGTGATCTACATTGAAAGGCATCAATATTGCAGCCATTCCTGGCCGTCACTGGAGCATTGTGCTCTCAGATTGGAGTTGATATCTCATTGTACAAATTCAGGGACCCAGAAAATGTCCAGTTATTGAGCCTCTGCCCTGCAAGGACAATGTTCTATTCATGGAATCTGGGTGCAAGGTCACAGACTGAAACCTGAACGAAGGGTAAGACTCAAATTTGTTTCACGGTTTTGCTGAGGACCTCCCTGAAATTCAGTGTTTGGAAAGCACGGAGCTTTGCTGGGAGTATCCTACTAATGCAATGCAAAGGAGTGTAGAAATAAATATAGTGCATTCTAATTAGAAGGTGGCTATAAGACTAAGCAAACTTAATGTTTAAAACATGCTGATAGGTCTGATATGGTACTGGTCCAGATGACATACAGGAAAGCTGCCCAAGAACACCTCGTAGCAGATGTACCATTTTAGAAGAGCCTGGGAAGGCAGGGGAGAGGAAAGGAGGGAAAGGGTTTGAGGGCAATGTGGCATAAAATTTATCTGCATGCTAGGCTCTCTGAAAACATTTGCGGTTTGCCTTTCCAGGAATTCAAAAGTTGGAGGCTGTCAGGGATAATCAGTCCTTCCCATCACAGACACCCTGCGGTTCTCCTTAATAGCTCCCTTTTATGTACCATCAGTCTTCAAAAATATATTTAGAAAAGGCTTATTTAGGAGGAGGCATAAAATAAAATCCATGTTGCAGTTGAGTATTACAAATGATTCCCGATTCCATTCTGTACTATTAGGCTTTCCGTAGAATTTCCATACAAAGTAAAAAATAAATTCTCAGTGAGCTTGAAGGAGAGCTCATTTGGCAAAAGAAACCAGCTTCTTCTACACAACCACTCACAATATTGTGTGAAGGCAGATGTCCCTGGACACTGGGGTCCAGTAACACATCTTTGTTTTCTTTAGGAAAATCAGGCAAAAATTATGCACCTACTGATTTTTCCTATGAAATATCCTGGGGCAGAGTATACACGCAAAGAAAAGGATGACATTAATCTAAGCATTATTTGATTTTACCTACAGCCCTTATGTCAGCCTTGTACTTAGATGACTTTAAAATCATTTCCCTCATCATGGATGTTAACACGCCATTTGTTTGATATAAAAAATCAATTCCTGTAATATAGGGGGAAAATCAAACTCTACTCCTTAAATTACCCATTTCCTCCTCTTTTCTTTATGAGCCATGTCTCCCTTCTTCACACAGTTCCCTTACCTCCAGTTCAGATGACTTCATCAATGGTCACTTTAGTCTGGGATGAGTGACAAGTCTTCAGATGGCAGCATGGGGAGCAGTAAACAGTTGACCTCATTTCATGTCCTTCTACAGCTTGTCCTTGCACTGTGCTGACCCCTCCAAGGCAAGCGTGCTGAGACCTGAGGACAAGGTAACTCCTGGAGAGGCAAGGGATGAACATGGCCCTGACCATACATTGTTAAATTATTTTACCTGACTCGTCTATTTATTCTTTCTGTACTTAAAGATGCAAAAGGTCCATTTAAACATTGATATGTTGAGTTTTGGATTTTCCAGGTACTTCTATGCTTCTGCTCTATTTCTGCCTGGGATCTTCTGGAAGGTTGTTAAAATTTTCACATCACAATCAAATCACTATTTTCAGTTATTGGTGAAGAGCCCAGCCACTTGATTCTTTGCATGGCGGGTCACACACTTATGTTTTTAATAACATTTTTATTAAAGAAATGTCTGTTTGTATTTGGGAAAAGAAAAACATACACACATAATTTTTTTAAACAAGAAAGATGTGCACTGTTACCATAAAGTTTTGGTGGGTTCATTTACTTATCTACACATTGAAACATTTTTTTCTTTGTGAGTTTGAAAAAAATTTAAAGTTCCATATTTTGATATCATCTCATTATCTTTTATGAAGAAAAAGCAGTCTGTATAAGCTGATTCCATGTTATGAACAGTTTTTTTTTTTTTTTGTAATAATAGTGAGCGGTTGGATTGTAATGTGTCTGAAATGATACAGGGAAACTGGCTTACAAGATAAATCGACTAGGGCATGTTTTCTTATTGGCCAAGGGTGAAGGAAGATAAACAGAATTATATAAAAGAAGTTAATTTGATAAAATTTTATATTAGCATCAGTGTTAATGTTCACTGGGAAATGTTCATGAGTCAAAATCCTTAACAAACTAAGATCCTTATCAATCCACAAAATTAAGTGTAAAACATCTGTGTTTTGAAGACAATAAGCATTGGTTTTTCACAAGAAGCAAATGAACAGGTTAGACTTCCCTAATGCCAGGTTAAACTAAAGCTTTTAAAAACTTCTCCTATGAGGACCTTTGTTATATCTGTCCATGCTTCACAAACCCTGCCTCATCGGGCTTGATTTATCTATTAGGAGAGATTTTCATATGCTAACCAGGATCTCATAAACCACTAATTCTTTCTCTAAAATACTTTGGTTATTTTATTTTACTCTCCTTTGTTCACAAGACAGCTTTTCTTTCAAAAATTGCACCCTCTTTTCTCTGTTGCAGTGTTCTGAGGATTAGAATACAAATGATCATTTACAAATTGAAGGTTAACACAGAAAAGCATTGTACTTGTGATGTGATGAGTAAAAACAAGTCACAAAAATAAGAACAAATAGCAGTATTATCCCATGGGAAAGAGCCTTCTGTATTGATCTATTATTTCCCAGCTTGAAATGTGCCACTATTGTAGTTCCACTTGATTATGAGCCTTTTTATCACTTCCCCTGGTTGATTCAACTTGAGTGCATCTGACATTTGCAAAGTTCCTCACATATTCTGCTGAGCAGCGGGGGAAACCTTGTTAATGAAGAAATAACAAGCTGAAGATTTGAATAAATATTTAGCTGATTGAAAGGAGGTATACAGTTAATTTTTCTCTTTTTAATGGTGACAACTGAGGAGACTCACTAGCATACTTTGCTTGTGTTAGCTAAAAACGGGTTCTCATGGATTTCTGACTCACCACAGGGCACTTTCATTTCCTGATTCTATTATAAACTAAGTGGCCACCTGAACCTACCAATGAACTTGTTCTATTGTGTTTTTCTATTTTTAATCCTGAAAGAGTAAACACATTTCTCATCAGATGTGTTACAGACCGCCATACATTGGAGAGATTTATGAAGGTGCCATTGTGTTATTACAGAATCATTCATTTATAAATAAGTGTCCATTCTGAAAGGGAGCTATAAATGATAGCTGCCTTTTCATCATTGCACAAATCTATATTATAAAAGTATGCAGGCTTTTCTTTTTTAATACTTGCTACAGCAGTATGGAAATAATTTGGATTTTATGCCTTTTTAGATTGAGCTTTTAGTCCTAATGTATGATTCGAGTTCTGGTCTTAGAACCAAGGTGGTGTTTTATATGACTCATAGGAGCAGCTGTGAGAAGGAACAGGATGGTCTCTTCAGAATTCCAGGACCAATTACAAGAGCTGTGTGAGTCTTAGCTCACTGTTCAGAGGTTGTTCACCGTTAGACTTGGAGACCCAGAGGAAGCTCCTCAGTTTTCTTCTGGAGCATCTTATTAGGTTCAACTCCCTGGGGGTGTTCTTGTAAGGCCTATACCTGTCCTTTCAGAGCATTTTTAATGCATGTGGTTTAGTACCCTGCACTGAGAATATTTGAAGTTATATTGCAAAAGAACACTTCCAACACCAAAATCTTGGAAAACACTCTTCCTGAAACACATGCATTAAGAACGAAGGTAAGGAAGAAACAATTTACTCCATAAATTTCAGTTCCTATGTACGTTGTAGTGTCCAGAATGGTAATATTTCAAGGTTGGAAGAGAAACTTAGGAGTCATGTAGAACCACGTAGTCTGAGAACATCAAGGCTTGAAAGCCCTCTTGAATATTCTGGAAGAGTCTCCAGTGAAATAATTCCAGGCACTAGGGGCAGATGTTTGTTTTTGAAAGGAGAGTATGTAAACTTTGCACAGCCAAGATTGTCGGGAAGTCTTCATGGTGAGCTTAACTTTGCCTCCTCCTACTTTTACCAAAGTCCTACTTCTGTCTTTTGGGCACAGACACAGCAGTTATCCTCTGATTTGCTTAATTTCCCCTACAAATATTCAAAAATAGCAGTACTGTCCTCTGGTCCCTGTAGCTCAGGGTTTCTCACTAACTGCGCTTACATGAGGATAAAGGGGAGAGTGAAAAGCAAGTGGTTTTCCCAGAGCCTTAGATTCAGCAGATCTGTGTTTGCATCTAGAAATCCACCCATTTTCTCCACCCAGGAAATAAGTGAACATATTATCTGTTTCATAAATGAGAAAACTGAAGCAGAGACAATGGCTATTTTTGAGTCCCAGGATTAGTATTTAGCAGAGGTAGGATTTGAATTTCACAATGTAACCAGTGGCTTCTACTGCTATCATTTTAAGGAGGGAATAAGAGAGCAGTAAGTACCAGAGGAACTTGAATGATAGAATAAAGTCTTTCGGCTTAGTCTGCCAACCCTTGTGAATGGTGGTAATGCTGTAATAATTCTTTGTTGTATTTAATATTTGTATCTACTGCAGTAACTATTAAGGAGACTTTTATTAAACTCTTTTAGAACACAGATTCTTCGGGATTTTAGTAATTGTGCTAAAGATAAAAATAAAAAAAGGTTTTAATTTTTAAATAAGTATGTGGAATAGCAAATTTTAAAAAAGTTAAGTGGCCTTCCTAACTGTAGTACTTATTAGAACCATCAATATGTTAATATTCATTTCTACACACAAGGACATAATATATTATGTAGAATTCTCAAACTTTTTGACAACTCATTCAATTTCCCTCACTTTCATCTTTCCTCTTTCCCTCCCTCCCTCTTTTCCCTTCTTTCCTTCCTTCTTTCCTTCCTGGTCTCCAGGGAGAAATACCTTGGAAATATTCTACTAAGATACACTTTGAAGATATGAACAGATATCAACCCTAACTTTTGATCATCTAGATATTTAACCCCCTCTATGTTCCCTACAAAGGTTAGTTTCAGAACAGTATTGAAGTCAGCATGACTTTAGACTTTTTGAAAGTTACTTCACATAAAAGATCACACCTCAGTAGTCTTTGGAGCCCATGTGGTGGACGACCTGGGAAGTATATCAGAGCAGGAGAGCTGCAGAAGTTGGCTGCTTGTCAGGATGAAATAAAAGACCAAGGGCAGGTCACTGTGACCTAAAGGCATCACTTGGACTTCCAGCACAACAGTGTGAGAACACGGTGGTGGGAGGAATGGAAAGAATGGGGAGTTTTGAGACACATGGAAGATCACCAATGGGACATAGTGAAGAAGGGCTATTGAGAGAGAAAGATAGGGAAGAACTTAGGTGGAAGACAAGGTCTGAAGACTGTTAGGGTAAAATATTATTGCTGATAGAAATATGAGAGTTGGGAAAGTCATATTAGATTTGGGGGTGGGGGTGAGGAGGGAAGAGAGTAAAGAAAAACATTTATTGAGCACTTTACCACATGCTCAGCATTTACTTTCCTTTAGTAAAACTGTTGTGAGGAAATCACATAAAACAAAAGAAAGAAGAATTTCTCTGCCAGATAGCAGTCAGGGGAGACTTAAGAGGTCTACCTCATTCCCTCTTGACTGTGGCCTTTTGGTGAGTTCTGAGAGGCCCCTAGCATCTCTCGGGGCACACTGCAAACCTTATTGATGGATTCCAACCCAGCATGTTGAGTTGGAGGTGATCACAAACTCTGCAAAGGATAGATGTTTTCTTGTGAGTTGAAATTTAAGAATTGAATTCCTAAAACAGTTTGTGTGATTCCAAATATGAAGTTGTGTACTGGTTTTTTATGTATTGAACATTACCATTCAAAAAATACTCAAATCAATACTTTTCCTGAGAAAGTTCTGTGTAGTAGTAAGTTTGAGTGAAGTGGCATTTTGCTATTGACATATGAGATGTCTAATATTTAAAGAGATAAAACTCTTTTACATATGATGAAAAATTGCCCAGTCTTGGTCAATGAGTGGAATATTTCTCCATTCTCATCTAATAAAACACTTACAATGCAATGAAAGATATTTTGCCATGGGAGGAAGATCATTTTAGAAAAATTGCATTCTTTTCATAAAAGCTGAATTTTGAGTTTGGGCTGCAAGGTTCTTACAAAGAAATACTGCCTGCATGATTCGAATATTCATTTCCCAGACTACATATTTGTAATATCAATGCCCAATGGAACACACAAACCCCTACTGAAGAGTTTCAATAAATGCTCCTTACCCATTTTGTTTTGAATTCACTGAAACATCAGGAATAATGCCAGCATGGATCAGTTACATTTGCAGAATGTATAAATTTTTTATGTAAATGAATTTAATAAACTGCCTTCGAGGATGTAAGACCTTGTTGTTTAGTTTAATGCTGATTCTGGGAAGTAAATTTGGAATTGTTGATGGATACTGTTCTTAGGTTCAATCATTGGCAGATGTTAACTGAACTACAAAAGCATGATTTGGCTACAGCAATCTGTTAGCCATGGGGATTATCAGATTAAAAATGGAAGTGCACTCATTACTGAATCAACATCACGCGTCGACAATGCTTTCTGGGTTAGGCATTATAAGTATGAATATTATCTTGGATGAAGAAAAATGACTGACTTGATGCAACACAAAATGTTGAGAAAAAGTTTTAAATTTTCCCCATTATACTGTTCATAATCCTGGCTAGTGAAAATACTGTTTTGTTAGTGTTTTCCTAGTCTTATTAAGGTGCAATGTTGCTGTAATTGAACAGAACTGAGTCAGTTCTTAAAATAGCGATGTTTGAAGAACAGAGAAAGACAATTCATCAGGCCTTAATGGAAATTTCCCTTGAGACTATCCAGCTTCCCTTCTTCCAAATTTGTGTTCATAAAGAAACCACCGCCTTTATAATTTGTTTTCCTGGGAGGGTTTATTTACAAGAGTTGAGTTTAAAAGTGACTTCCATTCATAAACCAGGTAGGTCTGTCTTTGTAAAAGACTAAATTTAACATCTGGTTTTGAAGATTTCCTTTTAAAGTTTATTTATTGCTAGTCTTCTCTTTTAGCTTGCTTAATCAGGGTGTCCTTAAACTGTTGAGTTTTAGTTCCCCAAGTCCTCGGGACAGAGCCTGGGTTGTGCCTTTCTATACAGAGTGAATCGCTCTGGGAAACAGCCAGATGATCCATTTTTCTGACATTCTTGAAGTTGTGTCACCAGCATTTGTTTTATTTATGATTTTCCGTGAAAAGAAGATGTAGATTCGTGAGGTTTCTAATGTAAATCAAACTGGATAGCTTTCTGACTTTGTGCTTGGATCCTTTTTTTGTATTTGTGGTGGACTGTCCAATTGCTGGCCCACCTTGAGACGTTCATGCTTACATGTAGTTCCTCCCGCGTGGCGTGGCTGGGCCAATGGAATATTAGCAAGCGTGATTCAAGAGGAGGCTTTTTATCACACTTGAACAATGGCGTTTGTCCACTTGGATAAGCTATATTTCAGCAGCCAGTTGCCAGGCTGTACTGAAGCTTGTACAAGACTTGGATAGTGATAGACCATGTAGAGAAAGGCCCTGGAGCATGAGAGGACCATCTTGGAAATTCTAGCTTTGGTCACAGTCCTTGCTAAAAATCACCATAGGAGAGACCTCAGCTCCATCCTGTGTAATAGAAAAATCAATTGAGAAGAGTAGTCCAGTTGATCATAACCCACAGAATTGTGATAAATAATGTATTAATACTCTTTTAAGCCAGTAAATTTTGATGTGTGGTTTGTTGCCCAGTGGCAGATAACTGAAATTCTTTTACCCTAGCTATTGATATCTTTATAAATGTATCATCATTGAATGTATAATGGAAATGATATCTAATTTCAGGGAATAGTGTAATGGGTAGTACTTATCTGAAGTCCCTTGAGCCCATTTTCACCCCCTTGTTTTAGGCACGCATGAGTGGTATTACACTGCCACCTGGTGGCAAAGCTAAATGTTCTGTATGTTCAGAGGAACCTGGTGCATTTATCTAAAACACTGTGAAACTGTTAATATGGGCAGAAAAGCACATATAAACACAAACAACCCCAGGGAACCAAAGTGACAAGGAAAAGCACTTCCCAAGGGGACTATGATGAGACTTACCCAAGTAGCCACACAAGCACGGCGCAAGGATTTGTTGCTTTGGTCAGTTGCTCTTAACCTCCTGATCACTCTTGAACATGCTGTGGGCTCTAGGGAGATAGTGTGCTATATGGAAAGCCACTTACCTTCTTTCTCATCCTTTTTCCTACACCACGGAAGAGGACATGATACTCAGAAGTGAAAAATTAACTTGGTTCTTCTTTCTTCAACAAGTGAGACTGAAATTGTGAAAAGTTTCTCTGCACTTTTAGGGTTTACTAAACCTTTTTGATGTGGGCTGAGCCTGCTGTGAGTAGGGCAGAAAGTGGCTTGGCAGCAGAAAATGCCAGTTTTCAGGTGTTGTTCTCTTTTGATGTTGTCTGTCTTCTGCAGTCATCAGCAGGACCGGTACTATCAGAAAGCACAGCAAAGACAGCAAGTTGCAGCTGAATGACTCAGCAAATATGGTGGCTGTGCCAGGCTTCCTGGCACTGAGGACTCAGCTTTGCCCTGGGAGAGCTTGCAAAGGGTTACATCTAGGGTTTTGGCATTGGGAATATCCATTCTTTTTCAAGACAGATTAAAGGAACAACTCAGATAGTATTAGGTTAAAAAAATAAAACCCATAATGTATAAGAATCACAAATTTCTTTCTAGAATGATATTTTTGTTGCATATTTTCCACTAAGATACATCAGCACAGCACCTACTCTAATAAGTGATGGGTGTATATATGTGTTCCTGTTCAGTCTAGAAAATGTGGAAAGAAAACTTTCTTTTAAAGTAAAATGATTTTGTCTGAATTTATGTTATTGAAAGAAACACTACTTATTTTATCTTTTCAGGTTGAAGTAAATTTCTCTTAACATAATATGTATTACAATAATAGCATCTAGTTAAGATTTCATTATGACATTTCAGTTCAATATAATACACAGTCCCTGCCATGTTTTTATAAAACATTACTTGGTATGAGATATTCACATTAACTACAATTGCTGAAATGACTGATGTTTAAATCCAACGACAGTTTCTATCATTATTAAACTTCATTATGAAATAAAGTATGTGGGTGGAATTGTGGCTTGATGCTTTTGTAATTTCCTCTCTACCTTTTCAGTGTACTTTTCAGTTACATCAACTGAAATCATTTCATCTTATAGATGCAAAGATGAAGGAAAAGAACAAAAACATGGCCATTAACGGAAGCAGTGCAAATGTGCATAGTTAATGGAAACCATTTTGACATTTTGTATTTGATTCCATGGTGTACCTACTCAAACAATTTCAATGGCATATTAGAACAAAATGCTACATTGTGCTCTTCACTAAGAATGCAAGTAATAGACTTCAAAAATTACCTTTTCACTGAAAGTATTATCTGCTGGAAATGAAGAAATGTTTTACATTATGAGAGGCTAACAGCAGCAAGAGGAAACGATGACGGCTGGCATGATAGCTCAGGCAGGGGAGGGACTTGACTCTTTATTCTCCAAAAAGCATTCTTTCAGCCATTAAGCATGATCACAATATTTCCCTTCAATATTCTGGGTTCGTTCTGATAATATGAATTCTAATTTTCTACATATTCCAGTTGCATTGTTACTAATCGAAGTGCAGGCTTATCCTAGTTAAAATGGAACTCAGATCTCTTGCTTACCACAGGACCAAAATGAGAGGCCTAGTGAGTGCTTGTGAATATGTAGTTTTAGTTCTGGGAAGACACTTCCTTAGGAAACTAAGTAGAGAAATTTAAAGAATCAGAACAAATAAAGTATTTGGCACCCATTCTGCATACTCATAGGCAGCACACTCACAGGGGACAACATAGCTCCTATGGATGCCACAAAAGATGATATTTATTGGCACATGTTGAGATAGCACAGGAAAGAGGGTGCCTGCCTATTTAAGGAAGTAGCCCCAGTTGTGGGAGGCATATACACATTTTATGCCATTCATTAAAACACTTTCAGACAGAAATATCTTGATTCCCAGGACCGTTCTTTAGAGCAAGCATTTTTTTCCTTCAATTTTTTTTCATATGAAAACTGAAGCTCAGAGACAACATGTGGTTTGTACAAGTTTACACAGCTAAAAGAGACATAAGTGAAGTCGATCCTTGTTTCTTGACTATCTGGGGAAAATCCGAAGGTGGGGAGTAAAAAGGGGAAATAAATTAGTTTTGTAAGACTGAGTATAAGAACACTTTAGTGTGGGACTGAGCAGGTTGAAGTCTGATTCAGGGCTGGAACAAGGCCGCTCAAAGAAGAGGCAATGGCCGAACATGAAATTGATCTTGTTTGCAGCACTCGAATAGTGTAAGTTGACCATATAATAAGAGACCTGGTATATCGAAATTAGGTTTTCAGAAAGAAATACCAGGCTCTGGCTTCTAGTCCCCCTGGCACCTGCTCTGTAGCTGATTACATAACTGCTCTTACGTAATGATACTGCCCATCTAGGGCAGAAGCTCAGTGACCTCCTCCATGAGTCTCGCTCTGATGCCCTGGTGATGTGATGGCCAGGGGACAAGCAGGGCTACTGTGAAGCCCCGGATCTACTTCCATAAAAGTATGATAATCTTTGAACAAACAAAAGAGGGAAGGTCCATTGCAAAATTCTTTTCATTCCTTGGTATATTTTCCCTTGCAATTCAGTTGCAGTCCAAGTTTCTGTCTGTTGATCCATTTTTAGTGCCCAGAAGACACTAGGAGTTCAGCATGTCTCATGATCCTACCACTCAAGATGGGGCCTTCTATGAACATGCCTCTTCCTCACTGGCTATCTTGTAGTTCTAGATTGTTTGGGAGACTATTAACTGTGCTGGGAAAAGAAGATGTCCAACTATTTTTTAAAAAAAAATCAATTTCTGTGGCATCTGAGAGAAGCAAAATGATGAAGAGCTACAAAAGCACCAGGTTCCAAAAAAGCATTTTGTAAGAAAATAAAACATGGTCAGTTCACTGATTGTATCTGTTTTAAGCATCAAGTAATGAAGTAATAGTATTAGCCTATTTAAATCCCAAATCTTACCATCTTGACCAAATTTCCTAAGAGGACTGAAACGTTTGTGTGTGTGTGTGTGTGTGTGTGTGTTTTGAAAGGGATGTATAGTGTGAACCTTTTTCTTTAAAATGAACTTTGTTTTCAACATTATTTATTATCAGGGAAATGTAAATCAAGCCACAATGAGATGTCAGGTAGCCCCAGTTAGAATGACTCTTATCAAAGAAGACAAAAAATGACATGCTGGTAAAAATGTGAAGAAAGGAAAATTCATCCACTGTTGGTGGGGAATATAAATTAATGCAGCCATTGTGGAAAAAAATGTGGAGGTTCCTGAAAACATTTAGCATGGCAAAATTACTCTTACACACAATTATGACATGTAAGAAATAGATGGAACTGGAAAGGATTATGTTAACTGAAATAAGACAGACTTAGAATGCTTTCTCTCATGTTGAAGCTAGAGAGGAAAAAAGAGAAAAAGGGATCTCATGAAAATAGAAGGGAGACCAGTGGGGAAGAGAAAAAAAAAAAAACCCAGAAGAATGGGGGAGGGCAAGGGAAATGAAATTGACTAAATTATGCTGTATGCATGTATAAATATGCCAAAAGAAACTGACTATTCTGTATAATTATTATCCATCAATAAAAATAACTATATTAGAGCAGTCTTTTTTTTTTTTTTTTTTTTGCGGTGCTGGGGATCAAACTCAAGGCCCTGTGCTTGTAAGGCAAGCACTTTACCAACTGAGCTATCTCCCCAGCCCTGAGATTCCTTTCTTTAAGTGTTTCCATTTCAGATGAAATGTATGAACAACTACTCCACGTGTTCCATTTAGATGGAGTAGTGTTATGTATTGAGCTGTAACTTATCAGCAGATTCTATTTTTAAATTGGACATTCCTTTAGTCTTCAAGTCAGGTCTCCAGAGAGGGCAAACTCCAGATTCTCTGTGAAGAAGCAATTCCTGCCTGTCAAGGTTGAGGAATTCTAAAGACTGGTTCTCAGATAAGAACCTCTGACATCAGCTGAAGAGCCAGTGTTTCCTGGAGAGCTGGGAATTCATTAGCCAATTGGTTAAGTGGCTCTTTGCAGAAGGAATAATGGGGTTCAGGCATTAGGCCAGGGAAGGATGGTGGTGCTGTTGGGGAAGAATAATAACTCAGCAAATTACCAAGGGCAGGGAGAGCTGTGCGCCTGTTTGCTCCATGTTGGCACCAATGTGTTGGGGAGGAGGAGGAGGAAGGTCCATGCTCATGGTGGACTTCAGAAGCTCAGTCTCAAGCACATCACACATCAGGTAAGGAGGCACAGACAAAGTGCAGTGATGTGTGCTTAGTGATATTGGGGTTAGGGACTTCCAGGGCATTGAGAAGTTTGGCTCTTGTTGCCTCAGGGTCAGAAAAATACAAAGCCTCTGGCACCCTGGTGGGACTGGGTTGGGTGAAGGCTGATACAGTAGCTCATACCAATAGACAGTGAAGCATTCCCCATTCCCACCATTGATCCATTTATAAAATGTGAGCTGAGGAAGCAGAAGGCTCATGTGATCCTGCATTTGCACATGGAGGATAGGGAATCAGAAGAGTTACTTTTCAAAGGATATTGACTTGATATACATTGCTCACAAGGAGAACTACAAGGTTTGCAGGGTGCTATCTTTCAGGAGCCATGAAAGTGCTGGGTCTACAGAAGGAATATGAGAGTCTCAGTTGTCCCAAGCATGGGTAGTGAGCTTTGCTCTTTTTTTTTTTTCTTGGTATTGGGGATTGAACTCAGGGGCACTCGACCACTGAGCCACATCCCTGGCTCTATTTTGTATTTTCTTTAGAGATAGGTCTCACTGAGTTGCTTAGCACCTTGCTTTTGCTGAGGCTGGTTTTGAACTTATGATCCTCCTGCCTCAGCCTCTGGAGCTGCTGGGATTACAGGCATTCGACACCACACCTGGCTTAGCTTTTTGCTCTTGATTGGGTGCCGCATGTTGCCTGTCTGAGCCAGGTGGACAGGTGAGTAGACAGAATACAAGCAAGAATCCTATGTAAGCATATGCTTCTTTGTGGAAGCAGGCAATAATGATTCTCATCATAATTGTTATTGGGTAGACATACTTCTTTTGGGTGCCAACACATGTGCCATGGTATACCTAGTACTTAGACAGTTCCCTACTAAGGAACCAAAGTGGAAGCTACTGTGAAATGGCAATTGAGTAAAACATACTCTAGAAAAATCTGTCACTGAGTTTCAGAGAAATTTCTGTCTGAAACTATATTCTTTTATTCAAACTGTAAAATAGAAAATGGAAACTTAAGCCAATAAGCCATGTCTGGAGATCTAGGAATATACACGGGCAACTGTATACAATGAGAAAAGAATGCAGAAAGGATGATCACCTGACGTGCGAGTCGTTAAGAAAGACAATGATGCCAGGTGGTACCTTGGTGCATAATAAACAGAATAGTATGTCAAAGCACAGCAATCAATACCAAAGAGAAATCAACACATATTCAGCATCATCCTCACAGTGTTGAGCTGATTATCCACTTCAAGTAATACAGGCAGTGAGATGAATGTGTCAAGCAGCCTATATTTTTCTCTCTTAGAATGTAGAACTTACGTATGAAAGTTAACTGGTGACTTATGTTGCTCATCATTGCCCACTTCAGTCAGAGACTTCTAAGGAGAGAGGTGCCTTTTTTCAATGATTGTCTATATTGTTTTATCTTTTAACCAGGTTATCAGTGTAAAATAGAGTAATTTATGATTTTTTTTTCAATTGCAAACATATATGTGAATGCATAACACACATAAAAACATAGGGACACACATAGAAATACACACATGTACTTCACTTATATGACTTGAAAGTCTCAGGACTATGAAAAATGAATCAGATACTAGCAAAATGTACTCTCTTGTGTTATATCTAAGGAGACTTGCACTCCATCCAAAGAGCTAAACATGAGTTTCTGTAAACCCACAGGGAGGACGTTTTCTGAGTCTCCATGGGAATAGAGAATGCTAGTTTCCCTCAAATCTTTGAAGACAACTCCCACTGTGAAACATGCCATTAATTCATCTGTGTCATCACCAATATGAAAACCTCACATCTCTAATCTGTTCACTGAATCCCTTGTATCTGAAACTCTGAGTTAGCTCATTTCATGGAGAGAAGGAAGGTATTATAGCGTGACTATCTCAACTTCCTCTTCACAAAAACTGGAATCCTCAGTTCCTTCAACATCCCAGAAAAAACTCATTCTTCAAGATTTTAATGCGAATCTTCTCCAAGCCTCTATACCTTCATACTGTATCCCCCTTTCAAGGGCTATTTTAAGTTATACCACCTCAACAGACTATTGCCCTCAGAAATACTAGTTCCTCATTTCTTTGAACTTCTCAGGGTAACTCTTTTTCATACACACTGGGCACAGCATGGAGGTTAACAGCGCAAACTCGGGGTGGGGGGAGGGGTCAGCTGATCTGGGTTTGAACTCTGGTTCGGCCACTCCATCTGGGCAAATTGCAGAGTGTACATAAGCTTCATTTACTCTCTCTGTAGATCAGAGCATTTGTATCATCTTTCATCTAGGGAGGTTGTGAGGATTGAAAGATCAAATGCAGGTGAGCATTCAAGTCAAGGTACATGATAAAAAATATATCTTTCATTTCCCCAGCATACGTATTGCATTTCTGTATCGCCTAGATTTTCTTATGCATGTATATGTTATACAGAGGGAGTTCTCTCAGTACATAGGAAGGAACCCAAATAAGCACCTAATAGGACAGACATGACCAAGGATGTGACCATGAGGGATGTGGGGTCAGCACCTTCAAGGAAAGAATGTATCTGTGAGGGTGAAAGACAAAGAGGCAAACTTGGTCTAAAGGCAACTTTAAATAGAGATCTTAGGACTTTTCTTAAATGGTTCCTTTGCCCAGATGCTCAAGGTTTTTATCTAAGACTTAGGATAAATAGGCTCCACCAAATAGCACCAAATAGCTCATAAAAATAAGGGAGTGTGTCAAGGAAATTTCTGTAAAATGAAGGTAGATGTCAGCATTATTTTGTGCTTAGGCTGCAGAAGGATTCTACTTGGTCGAGCATATTTTCTCATCTTGTTTATTGAAGTACCTATTATTTTAGACCAATTTAATCTTTATACTTCCAAAGGTCAGTCCCCAGCCCATTTTCCCTGATGGTCTTCTCTAACAATTCGGATATCTTACTAAAGATATGTCTCTTGCAGTGAGCTTGTGCTTAATAAAAGGAAAATAATGTTATGGATTGAACTGAGTCCCCCAGACCCAAACACATTTATGCACAGGCAGAGCAGAGAGGACTCTCTCTGGTATATAGTTTGCCATAAGAAGAGGGGACTGGGACTCAGGACCCTTTGTACTAGACTGTACTTTCCTATTTAAAGAATTGATTGGAATTCATGTGACCAATAGGACACAGATGGGAAGTATACCACATGGTATCCAGGAGAAGCAGATTTCTCAGCACTTTTTTGATACCATAGCAGAAGATGAACATTTCCTTAATTAGATGGAGGGACATAAGGTAGGCTGGGATTGTCATGTTCTACGGAAGGACATTCATCTGGAAAAGGACTGCTGTCTTTTATGGTCCGAGTTTATGAGGTTTGAAGCTAGGTGAATTATGTTTTCTATACAACTGGGTTTTAAATCCCTTGAGGACCAAGACTACTTACCATTTGTTATTAGTATATTTGGATTGCTGTAACAGATTACCACTGTCTAGGTGGCTTAAATGACTGAAATTTATTCTCATACAGTTCTGAAGGCTGGAAGTCCAAGATTAAGGTGTTGGTAGGGCTGATTTCTCTTGAGGCCTCTCTCCTTGCTTGTCAATGACTGCTTTCTCACTGTGTCCACAAGTGGAATGTTCTCCACACATGCACTCTTGTCATCTCTTGTTGCTCCTATATCATGTTTGATTTGGGTATCACCCTTTGTATCTCATTTAACCTGAGCAATCTCATTAAAAGACCTATCCCCAAGTACAGTTTATGGCTTTAACATGTGGATTTTAGGGGAGTCAATTTAATCCATAAAACCATTTTCATTTTACTGAGTGCAGGGTCACTACAGGGGATACACCTTTATTAAGAGGTCTGGATTGTTTTAATAGATCATCAGTGGAAATGGGACTGGACATTGGAAGTATGAAGATTAAACTGGCCTAAAATAACACTGTGCCTGGCATATTAGACATTCCATCACTTCTCAAGAGAAAAGTCACCATATTTGGAATAACCAAGTTGGAAGGAACTTTTGTGGGATGTTTGTGAAGTCCATAGATGATGAAATAATGGAGCCATTTTATTCTTTCAGTGAACTGATTGAGAAAAGTATTAGGAAGCAACAAAATTAAAACACATATGACTGATGGCAGAGAGTATAAGAGGAGATCCTGGAGGCTCCAGAAAATTTAGTTGGACACATGGTTCTAATTCTCAGTGTATCAAACGTCAGCCACTGGGGGAAAAACAAATAAACAAACAAACAAAAAACCAGAGGAATTGTATGAAATGTATATTGGTACCCACTGTTTTTTATATAATTTTTATGTGCTAGAGATATTCATTTTACATGGTGAATTTGTTCTAAGGAAATAATTCAAAGATGTTCTTCGTAGCATTATTTATAAAGTGGAAAAGCAAAAAAGCGACCACTTCTTTACTGTTTGGCACATGGTTAATAGCATTATGATATCATACAATCAAACAATTTTTAAAAATGATGTTTATAAAATGTTTATACTAATATACAAAGTGATGAAACCATCATTTTGGAAAGATGTTTCAGAGTTAAATACAACACAATGACATGTACACACACATTTGTGTAGAATAAGAGCTATGTAAAATTTGCATTAGGAAGCCAAGAAGAATATAGCCAAAATTTAAGAATGATTATCTTCAGGTGGTGAGACTATAAATATTTCAACATCATTTTGTCCATTGTCAATTTTGTAAATAATGAGCATGTGGTATCAGTATTATAAAATGAATTAAAATTACATAAGCTTTATTGATATAATATATACATATATTATATAGTTAAATCATTCTATCACGTAGTCATATCTATTTTATTCCCACCAACCATGTGTGAGAGCCCACTCTCCATATTCTTGGTTTAGGGATCATATTTTAACTCATTTTTCATTCTTTCACTTATAGCAACCTGAATATCACCTATCACCTTGTTGGATAAATGCACAGGTATCCTAAGATATATTCTTCTATCAGTATTTTCCCCTTCATTCCCACAGCGCCTGCTCTCCTAGTCCTGTTTTAGATTTATTTATTTATTTATTTATTTTTGCAGCTGTCCCTAACGAATCTCCGTACAACTCATTTTCTTTCCTCCCAGTGCTTAGGTAACCTGATTTGCTTCCTAAGTAACTGAAACTTATTGAATCTTAGCTTCTTAATTTTTTAAAAATAAAAGGATGAAAAAGTTGTCAAGTGCTTGAAAGACACTAGGCAGCAGAGGGGAGTGCAAAGAGATTTGACTTGCTTCCCTGTGAGACAGTATCCACCAGTGCCATGCAGACATGCCTTCCGCAGAAGGCGGAAAATAAAAGAGAAAGAAAATGAACCATTTCCCTGCCTACGGGACGGGAAAGAAGTTAACGATAAGTAAAAGATAGTCTCTGAAGAAATAAGGTAAATCAAGATTAAAAACCGCTTTTCTCTCCTTCTCCACAGAATATACTCTTGGTTCCTTTATCCCGCAATAATGTGGCACAGATGCTCTGGAATACTATGAGATAGGAGACAAGAATATGAACAATGAGCTGAATTTTTTTTCTCAGCTTTTCTAAAATTGGTCTTCAGCAAAGTGAAAAGAAAGGTTTGATTGCTACATCTGAGTATCTCTCTAGAATTCAAACCAAGACTAACTTCCCTCTAACAAAACTCACTTAAAAAATGAGAAAATCACAGCTTACAGAAGACGCTTCTGCTCTTCCTTTTAAGTAATATTATAATGCACTTGACTGAAATTTGAGGTGTACTAGGTTAAACATTAATTCTAAACAGGTAACAACATTAGGGATTTAAATTACCTGGAATTTTAGCCCCCACCACACCTTGGATAGAATTTGAGAATAGGAAAGATTAGAGAGTTTGCTTTGGAGACTTTGGTGTGGTTGCTATGACAACAAAACTTTTGGGCATTGTAGTCTACATGGTATCACAAAATGACAGATGGCCCATTATGAAACTGT